>NC_140414.1:68897984-78897984 GCF_965140295.1 Lepidochelys olivacea
GTTTGTTTTTCATTTTCTAGAAGCTTTCAAAAAGTAGTATAAAAGGATCTGGGCCTGATTCTCCTCTCTCTTACACTGGTGTAAATAAGAAGGTACCTCACTGAAGTCAGTGTAAAACTGGTGTAAGGAAGATGAGAGTCAGACCCTCTGTCTCATATGCTGAATTGCTGTAATGTAGCCATTATTTTTCTTTCTCTCTTTCTTAAGATGACCTTGAATGATGCCATGAGGGGCAAGGCAAGGCTGTCAATTACAGGAAGTACTGGAGAAAATGGACGTGTTATGACTCCAGAATTTCCAAAAGCAGTGCATGCAGTACCTTATGTGAGTCCTGGCATGGGAATGAATGTCAGTGTGACTGATCTCTCGTGATTGATAAGAACCTTCTGAGTGCCTTACACAATGGTTTTCTTGTGCGTTTATTGTCAAAGTGGTGAGAGGCATCCAGTATCTTGAAGACATTTCTTTTGGCCAAGAATTCTTATATTTGTGGAGTTCATCTTGAATTGTAATGAATACTTAGTACAAAACACAACACCATTTTCTACACAAGTTCAAGATGAAGTTTGACTGACATGCACAGCTAACATGGAAGTACTGTAATCTAACTGAAGTCGTGTACAGGCAACACACCAGTTTCTGCAGCCACCATTGTTAGTCCCTTGGTTCATACTGACTTAAGCACACTTGACATCAATTGCATCAAGATGTGACAAGTTTTATAAGAAAAAAAACATTTAAAAGGAAAAAAATATTTTTAGGTATTTTCACAAACAAACTGGCTTTTAAATAAATTTGCTTCCATAATGGTTGAATAAGACAAAAAAAATTAAACTGTGGGAAAGTGGAAAAATCAAAAAAGGCTTTAGGCACCGGTTCCATATTTTTGAAAGCCAAATATATAAATGATGAGGAGAGGAAAATAAATAAATAAAAGGTTTGAATCTTGTAATTTTAATTGTTATTAAAACTTTACTGTATAGCCTATTCTTTAACATTTGGTGTTAATATCCAATTACTTGGCAATGCTTGACATTTGAAATAAACTTTTTTCTATGGTTTTATTTGCAAGTGGTCCAATTAATTTTGCAAGCTACAGTTGGGTTATAAGAATCTAAAATGTAAAAGGACATTGTCTAGGTTGGGCCAAAGTTTTATGTTCTCCCAACCTCCTTACCCTTAGCTCATTTTGAGCTGTTAAATTCCATGTTTTATTTAGAGATGGGCCCAAGCCACAACATTCAGATCTGCATTTCGGATCCCCAGATGAGTTCAAGGGTGCCCTACCCTGGAGTTGCACTAGAGATAGGAACCTGATGCAAAATTTGGATACAGGTTTGGAGTCTAGTCCCCTTTACCCCTGAAGTGCAGGGACACTAAGATCTGAGGTTTTGGTTCATACCCATCTATGGTTTTACAGAAAGTATGGGGGTGTGCGTGTGTATTTTATATAAAGCATATCAACAGAAGGCAAGCATTCAAAATAATCCTACAATAATAAAACAATTTATAGAATAAACCCAGGTCTCAAAATAAATGCCTTTAAGGAAACAGATTTCAAGTGTCCGGGAAGTGGTTCTACAGCATGTAAAGTTTTTCTGAGAAAAGTACCTTGACAATGTCTTTTTAATCTAAGATTCATAATATTCCAATCCCTGAAATATGATTTGTTTGTATTTCTGAAAATATTAGAACTTTCATAAATCGTATACACTATGCGTGTTTTCAGAATTTTAAGTTATCCTAAGTCATAAGGACTCCACAAACATAGACCGTGATTACAACACAAAAATGAATCCCAAAAGGGGCACAGTAACATTCATTTAAATGCTAATGCAACTCAAACCAATGTAATACTTCCCTATCCTTCACCTATGGATAAGATATCAGATGTTTGGTGAAAGAGCTTACGTTCCTCTGTGTTGTGAATACGAAAAGATACAAGATCTCTCATGCAGTACTACTAGTTCCCTATTTTATTTCTCACTGAAATAAATTTTGAAACATCATGTATGGTGTTAGCTGGAATTCTTTCCTTAATCTTCAATAAATGCTTTGTTTAACACTTAAGGATTGTAACTTCATCAGAAACTTTAAATCCCTTCTCTTGGTACAAGCTATGGGCCTGATTCTGAAAGCACATGCATACAGTACTTTTATTGCTGTCAGCCAGAGATATATATGCAGAGTGCTTGCAATATTGGGCCCTCTGCTAGTAACCTGCCCATCACTAAAGTTTAACTGTTTCTCAGCTGCATACGCTGAAGTAATCCATGGGTATTCTGTGCATTATGCCTCATCTGGAATGTGGGGATGCAGTCTGACTTTTAATATTCAATGCTAGAATGACCAAACTGAAATCTAATAATATTCATATGGTTCTTTAAACATTTTTAAAAGTAACATTGCGATACTGTATACAATGCAAAACTATTTATTGTACCTCTGGGCCGACTCTTCTAAAAACTGTAGCGTTTAAATCTTCCTTTGTCAAGCCTGAAATAATGTATATAATTGAAATAACGTAAAGTTATATTTTCATGTTTTTATACTTACAACATGATTGGAATACATAATGTATTAGTATTTCAATTACAGATAATGTTGATTGGATAGTACACATCTTGGTTAAAAAGCAGTAATCATAGTTTAATATCCGTGTTAAGGTACATCAGTATATTGCTATATAAAGTCTGTTTGTGTGCATTTAAGTGAAAAAATAGTCAAGAATGATGACAGCTGTCTAAGGGTTTTCTATTCATTTTGTATGAAAACTGTTATGGAACAACCAAAATGTTTATGAACTTTTCTTGTGTAAATTTCAAAATGTCCTTTACTGTAGGTTTTTGTTTACCTTACTTCTTCTTTGTTAAATGGGTATCAGTACAAAGCTGGACATACACTTTCTAAGACTTCTGAAGACATTAACATTCCCAGTTTTTCAAGTGTACCTATATGGCGGAAAATGTTTCTGATTTTATTTTTAAATCTAACACATGATGGCTTTTCTGGAGTGCTGTACAAACGTC
This sequence comes from Lepidochelys olivacea, assembly GCF_965140295.1. NCBI lineage: Eukaryota > Metazoa > Chordata > Testudines > Cheloniidae > Lepidochelys > Lepidochelys olivacea. Next base: position 68,901,014 of record NC_140414.1, read on the forward strand.
AATCATACATAAAACATGTTCTTAAAAAAAGGCAAAAGACCCTTAATTTGTTTGTTTAGTATTATTGAAATCTGATTTCGTACTCAAAAAATGTTTTAATAAACTGTCGCACAGAGCAGATCTATTTGTCCTTACAGAAGTGGTGTCCTTGAAGAATTCTGCAAGACAATGCAAACCTTTCATGCATGAAAGAAAGTATTTCACATAAGAGTAAATTTACTGTGGTTTGCATTACCTCTGAACAAAATCATTTAACTTTCTTGTCAATAATACACTTGTACTTTCTGTATATAGCCCTCTTAATGATGCCTGTAAGGCAGTGCTGTAAATTGGTGCAATCAAATATTTATTTGTGTCTGACTGTACCTAAAAACTGTCAAACATTTCCTGGATCAGTAATTTTGATTTCAACAGATGATTGATATATTATCAGCAGAGGAAATGACCCTTGGCAAGTATTTAAAGTAAATGTTAATGGTCCTGCTATTATAAATCAATTCTAGAGCTGTAAAAAACAGTTTATAATAGCAGTGAGTAAGTATTAAGTCAAGGTTGAAGAGATTTGTCAGATAAAAGTTACAAGGTATAGATCATAGTGTGGAACACGTCTTAACAGAGTGTTTGTCTTGTGGACCTTCTCCCGTCCTACTGATGGTTGCACAACACCCCCATGGCAATGATATAGAAAAATAATGTATTGCAAGCATTAGTATGTTTTTACCTGTCTTTTGATACAACTTATCACCTTACAACAGCACTAGCATTAGGTAACGGTCCACCACCATGAGACCACCAGCAAGCACTCTCTGGATCAGTTGTGTCTATAGGCTACCCACTTCTATTTTCCACTATCGCAGTAGTCATTTTACATTCTCTTTTTTTATCCAGGCAAGAAAGCCTAAAGCTTTTTTAGGAGAGGGAGAGAGAGGTCAGGCCCTAATTAACATAAAGTTTGATACTGTAGTGAGCACTCTGGCCACAATTTAGCAAAACATTTAAGCATGTACTTAACTCTCAGCACTTGTGTAGTCTCATTGGAATCACTGTTTAATATATAACATCGAATATTACATCTAATGTATTTTATATGATATATGTAACATACCACAAATTCCTATGCAGTGGTGATATCCATGTGATGAATTGTGTTTATTATGCACCTTTGACTTCCTCTTTTGCACTCTGGCCACTAGTTCATTTCTGCTCAGGCCACTTCCAAGAGTCCAAACTTCTGAGCTGCTTCAGACAGCCCCATTTTTAAATACCACTGGGTAGAAAACGGTTTCTCTTTTTCTCATAGAGAGTTACCCTTCGTACAGAGCATAGGACAAGCAATACCTATAGCTACAGCTCTTACCTTGGAACCTATGCGAACTAGAAACAAGCACTTTGTAACACAGGAAAGCAAACATTCCCCACTTGATTCTTAGTCCTGGAAGGTCCCAGTGCATCAGACCTTAAAACTGCCATATTACATACCGCAAAGTTACTTCAGGTCATTATTAGAGGTTTCTAAAATGTATTAATGACAGCTGTATTCCTCCTCCAAGGCCTTGGCAGTTCAATTAATTGTTAATAAATAGGTCAGAGTGTGGAGCTTGCATTTGGCTTTATAGGTGTAGGGGTATGAAAATCATTTTAATAATTTAAAAAAAAATCTTTAAGATAGGATTTTTGTAAAAATATGGCAGAAACAAAATATATAATGGTACACTGCAGTCTGAAGGTGTCACTGACACTCACTGAGGGTGGCCTGTCTAGCTGCCTTGTAGCTTTGGCACTTGCGAATAATGAGGCCTTCCCACACTTCACTAATCTTCATACCATTTTACACATCATCAGGTACAGTCTTTCTCTCCCTCTTGCACCCCTCTCATAATCCTTCCTCACACACTTATTTGAGTTATATACTTTCTATCTGGGTGTATGTTTAAAACGTATAATTAGTTGATGTAATGCTGAAATTAAAAAGAGAGAGACAGAATAATCTGGCAGTCATTTGCCTCATAGTATCTGGTTGTGGCATTAAAGTGACAGAATGAAAGATGATAGATTTGGGAAGGTTCTTGGGTCATCTAGATTCTAGGCCAGACTCTTAATTCAAGTAGCATCATCTTCTAGAACAATCTCATTAGGACTTTATCTGATCTGTTTTGAACATCTCTAATTAATAATGAGAGTGACTCAGCTACCTCTCTATACAGTTCATTTCAATGCCTAATTTACTTAATTGTTAAGAAAATATTTTTATTTATACTTAATGGAATGGTGTCCATATTTAACTTTAGACTATTACTCCTCGTATTCCTCTAAACTACAGGAAAAAGACACTTCTCAGTCCTATTAATAACAATAAAACATTTGTACAGGTCACCCATTTCTGCACCTGCTATTCCATCAAAAATTCCCACTGATTAACATGGGAACCTCCCAAGTATATCTTGGGGTAGAACTGGGTCACTGACTAAACTTGCACTCCCTTTATATTGTAGGTCAACATCATCTCTTTTTATGGGCCTGATCTAAAGCCCAATGCCTCCATGGGGGTCTTTCTATTGACCTCAGTAAATTTTGAATCCTTTTATTCTAGTTACATTTTCTAACATTTTCTGAATTTAGGCCACATGTCTGCAATGTGATATGCAGCAGATATGCAACTGAATGCTCTTATGATCAAATAATAATAGTCATAATACAGCTATCACCATTAAAAGTTAGGATTAAAATTACCATGCAACAATATCTGGAGTACCAAATTTGGGTTCAGTCCTGCTCCGATTGACATCAAATGGCAAAACTCCTACTGACTTCACTGATACAGATTTAAGCTCTTATTGTTGCCTATTCTACGCATAGAGAAATAAGTGCAGTATCTCACATATGGTACACGTGGTAACGGTTAGCAAATGTTGACTTTTCAATACCGACCACTGTATAGTTCAAGCACCACAGCTGCTCTTTTTGAAGGTTATATTTTAAATATAAAAATAATAAAATACCTTTACATTACATTAAAACCCCCAAGATACAAACAAAAACCTAAAGGTGTGATCATAAAAATGTATCTCATAGAGAGGTCAAAGAGCTGAGAATAATTAAAACAGAAAACATCTCTGAAAATTGTGCTTTCCATCCTTTCTTATGTGGGGAGAGATGATCTGATGTAGATGTTCTGGATGAATTAGTTTCAAACTTCAGGGATCAAGAAGTAATATGAGTTGAGAGGCTACGTCTCCTATTGTAAACATCTTATGGCTTGGTCATCCACTCTGCTGCCACGAGCAAAGGTGATGCAAATCTAGGACTGGTGTGGAAATGCAAATTCCATGGCATGCTCCCTTCTTGTCCTCAAAGGGGGAGAGTATCAAAAGGAGACAGTGAAGGAGCAGGTCTATAGGAAAGAGAAGAACTTGGAGAGCACTGTGTCTGAGATCAAAGGAGGAGAAAGTGTTCTATTATATCAAAGGTGGTAGATGTGTTGGATGAAAGAATGAGGATGAAAAAGATGTCTTGCAGCTTGGCCAGAAAGAGATCATAGAAGAATGCAGTCAGGGGAGGTGCTTTAATGGAGTGGAGGGTGCAGACATGACTGCAGGTGAACAATGAGAGAGTTAGTAGGGTGGAAGTTGAGGCAGTGGGTAGAGACAGCAGGTGTACTTTCCAGCACTGTAGAGATTATACTTAGAATTCAGTTATTTTCAAGAGTAAGAGTGCATTGCCTGTGTATTTTTGAAATAATGTTTGTGCTTTTTATTTTGATGGTAAATATGCCAAGAAAATGTGAAAATGAAATTTGTTTCCAAAGCCTAATTTTGTATCCATTGTACACAAGGATATTGGTTGCTTATCATAGGGTTGCTCATGAGGGACCTTCTGGCATTAACTTCATTGAAGAAAGTGGAGAACATTGTTTAAAGTAGATTTGAAGGACTTTGCATCCCAGAGTTTTCTATCCAACTTCCAAGTTTTATACTACACTAATCATCATGCTAGCTAAGTGACGAAAAGATGTATAAAAATAGGTCAAATTTTGGACCTGTCACTCTTGACAATTTTCTTTACAAATAAGATAATTTTAAATATTTCTCAATATTTTAGTGATTTATTTACTCATTTCAATTCAATTCACAGCTGTCAATATACATTTTGGGCTACTTTACTATCTTCAAATGGTGGGGGGGAAAGTCCACCAAATTTCATTTTTCTGTTTCTAAAACACTAGACTCTTGTCACATTGCCAAAATTACTAAACAATATAAAATACCTTTGAGTTTTACTTGAACTTTTTTTGCACTTGTTGTTGATTTTTGAATTTGTTTGAAAACACACAACCAAGTAATTAATTTTGTCAAAGTATTAGAAAATAAATCTTTTTGGAATATATAAATCTATATTTTTTTGCAATCTCCTATATATTTCTTATATTGGGCATTTATCATTCTCTTCACTCTACTTATTTAACCTCTTCATCAACTAACCAGCAGAATCTTTGCCTCACTAAAAGAATTTGGAAGCCACTTAATAAACACAGTAGGAAATGACAAGGAAATGTGAGGCTCTTTGGTAAAATCCTGGCCCCACTGAAGTGGCTGGCAAAACTTCCATTAACTCAGATAGTCCAGAATTTCACCCGAGATGTTTACTAAATAATAAGCTAAACAATCTTCCTCAAAAGGGACAATTCAAGCTAGGGCAATAATTGTTATTGCCAGATGCAAAAGATGGTTTCTTGGGCCTAATAATTCACCACTCATTTGGGTAAAGATTGCACCTTACTTTCCACTAGGAAAGTAACAACTCCGCCAACAATGGATCCAAATAACCTGCCAGTTTAACTAGATATAAGGGTCATCAATCCACAAGGTCCTACAGAATCTCTGTGAGTGAAACTGGCCAAGATTCATACACCTGCTTTTAGCTGTGGTAAGGACTATTCTGCACCTCTTGCTGCCATGGTCTGGCACAAGTTAAGAGTTTAACTGATCGACATAGACAATAGTGAGGCAAACATATCTCTTTGTTCATTAATTGATTGTTGAAATCAAAATCTCCTATGTAAATTCATATATAAACAAAATTTCCTCACAATGCACATATGACAGCAGCATCACTCCCAAATAATTGCTAGTCACAGATTAATTCTGTGGTGTTAAATTTGTTCAGTTCCTTTCCAAAATGCAGAAAATAAAGCAGATGATGATCTTTTCAGAAGTAGTGAGAGAAATCCTGGCCTCACTGAAGACAGTGGAAGAACACCCATTGACTTCAATTGGAATGATTTAACTTAAAAAATTTTATTCACCATGGTGGCTGTACTTAATTGATACACTTGTTTGCCTCAAAACTGACTGATCTCAAAAACACTTGTGATTCAGTTTTGTCCTTTATTGTTCTCCCCTCTTGTTCTAGAAGAACTGATGATGTGTGATTAATTTATTTTTCTATAATATTTCATTTTAAACTTTCCATAGGAGGAATCTTTCTAATTTGTACTTTTAAACATTGTATGAGCAAGATAATGCTGTTTGTGGAGAAAGCTCTATTCCTGAGATATTTTGAGGACTGTCTTTTTTTTTTTTTTTTTTTCATATGGTGATTTTCTATGTAAGCAGGGGGATTATGTTTTGCTAAATTATTTTCTGTAGTATTGGTATGGTATTTTATGCAACGTATACACAAATAACATCATGTTATTTATCAATTTTTAAAAACTTACTTTTATCTCATTTACACCAATGTAAATCAGGAGTAATGACAAACAGTAAAGTTACATTAGTGTACAACTGATGTAAGTGAAGGAAGAATCTAGCCTACAATAATTTATTTTCTCATTTTTCTTTATAATAACTTATATTTAAACTATTTCTAATTAGAAATAATAAGGTGACCAAAATAGGTGAATTAATGCAAAACTAGCATAATTGTGAATTCATATAGGTTTGGAGTGAATTATTATAAATGATGGCATCAATTACAGAATAACACTGGACCTTGAGTACTTGCTATGTATTGGAAACCATTGGGCGAGCCAATAGATTTTCAGGATACACATTACAATGAACATACTCTGAGCTACTGAAGTCTCTTAGTGGACTTATAGAACAGATTCTGTGTCATTTAACATTTGGGAGACTGGCTAAATTCCAGGAGTTAGCTATTGCAGTCTGTTTTGTAGAACTTTTATGGGTGAGGCATAGGGCACAACTGCAGGAGTTAAGTGTAGGTTTCCTTCAACACACCTGGTTGTGACTCATGCTTGCGGGTTGCTTGAATCAATGCAATTACAAATCTGGAAGTAGAAAAGCCTTGGTAGCTCTTATTTCAACTTTTCATCAAAAAAAGAGAGATTTTAGTTTTCAGCTGAAAACAAACAAAAACATGTATTTGAAATGCCATCAAAGTACTTTTTGTAGTTTGGCTGACTCATGCCCCTGTTTTCTATGGGCAAGGTTCTCCAACCAGCCAGTCTCCCCATGGTGTATCATGGGTGTGGTAGTCTGGCAAGGGATCCCATGCTATACAGGAGAATGAGGACCTTCGGCACATGGCACCCTTTCTAAATTGAAATTTTTGCTTTTCAGCTACAAGTTTTTGGTTTTGGAATTTTTACAATTCTTTTTGTTTGTTTTCATTGAAATTTTCTGTGTCTGGGCATGTGTGGGCCAAGGAGAGGGGACATTTTCCAACCAGCTCTAACCTACAGGTTTTATTGCATACTTTGTAATATTCTTATTTGTATGGTTGCCTTTGCATTGTTTCCGTGTGTGTGTGTGTGTGTGTTTCTTTCTTTCTTTCTTTCTTTCTTTCTTTCTTTCTTTCTTTCTTTCTTTCTTTCTTTATTGATGTGGGGGTCAGATTGGAGATGGAGAGGTCTGTGCTTGTTTTACTTTATGTTATGAATGTTTTCTGACTGTAGTAAGCCTATTACCTATATTTGGATGTGATTCTTCACTTGTTTTGCACAATTCTGTATCCATTGGTGGTGTTAAAAGGACATTGCTGACTAATTTACCAATTGACTAATTTTAAAAAAGTTCAGTGTCTGACAGAAGACCCTTATAATAGTCTGTCTGGAAATTTCTTTGAAAAATGCTTTTAAAAAGTGGCTCCCTTTTTGCTGCTTATAAGTACCCTTTCAGCAAGGGAGAAACTGACTACAGGCTCTGATCCTGTCTTTGGATTTTGATGAATGAACCCCTGTACCAGAGCTCCACACAGGGACAAGGGTCTGCACATGTGGATTCATTCACAGAATCAAGGCCTGACTGACTGTGCAGAGAAGTAAATGTGTTTAAAATGTGCTGTTAAATTCACAAAATAATCAAACTTCAAAAATAGAAAAAAAATATTTTTTCTTTTCCCCCACTGAGTTTAGCAATCTCAGTTGTTACTTCTATAGTTGATATAAAATGTTCAGATGTGAATATGAAAATCACATTCCTAACACGGGTTCTCTAAGCAAACTCATTTGGTTGTCCAGTCTTCAGTTATTAACTGATCATGTGTTAGCCCGGTGCATAAAGCACTGTACTCACGTGTCCATCAGTTTGTGGAGCTTGCCAATATATTGGTTTATTGTTACTCCAGGTACTTGAACACCGTTCTTAAAAAGATCGCATGATATGTATATATAACTTTTAGGCTTGAAGTGCATGTAGTCTGTTGGTCCCCTTGGTACACAAACAATACACAGAAATGCTGCTGAATCATGGGGAGTTCTGTTTCCATTACAGACAGTCATGCTGCAGTGAGTATTCCTTTTTTTCCTTTTGATCTAGTCCTGGTATAATTTCAGAATGCTCTCAAGAATGTCTATTTGTGACATCTACAAGCTCACCAGTTCAAGGTCTAAAATCTAGCTTGTTCTATATTGTTATTTTAATATATGCATTTTTGTTCATTTTATTGTTTTTGTGTTTGCAACATCTCACCTATTTTATTCCTAATTAAGAACTGAAAGAGAATTGGAGCATGGAAACTCCACATATGCATTCCTGAAACTTGGTGTGAAACTGCTATCAGGTGTGCATAGATTTGATTAGCAATTTACTGTTTGAATTCCTCTAAAGTCCCTAAAGCTCACACAGTGCAAGTCTCTCATGGTTTGCTATATCTCCCCCTGGTGCTTGGGAAGCTGTTTTGTAACAAACATGCCTAGTTAACCATTAATTAAAAATGAATAATGATGTCGTTCAGAAATAATGTTTAATTTACACATCACCATCGGGAATGCATAGTATTTTACAGGCATTTTATAGATCCCTAAGCTGATGACTAAGCTAGATGTAACACAAGAGATGACAAACACATGGAAGGTATGCAAGGATGAAAATCATTACAAGGAAATATTGTGGGTTGTGAGCATTGTTGTGAACATATATTTTAGTTCCTCTGTTGTCATTTTACATTTTTTTCATTTTGTTTTTGTTTTGTTTTGTTCAGTAATTTTTCTTTATTAAGATGCTTAATCACAGAGTACACAGCTAGAAAACAACAATATATAACCACTGCTCCCATCCACTGATGTTAATTGTTTAAAATAATTAAAACTATTTATCCTATCATGGCACTACCCAACACAGAAACAACCACTTCTCCCAGAGGACTTTAGCACTAGTGACTTTACTCAGTGTAGAATTTCCGCTTATTGAACCTTTTCCCCAGCATGCTTTTTTGGGAGCGTGTGCTTTAAGTTTGGCAGAGACATGCAACTACAACCCTAAAATTGCAACTACCTGTAGCTTATGATATCAACCTCCCTTTTGTCTGATAAGAATCCATAACTCGGGTGCCCCTTAGTTTTCCTGTTCTCAGTCTTGAGGGGATAACATGTTTTCATCCTAATTAAGATCCCAAATCAGCATCAGAATCATATGGCCAGCCTTAAAAATAGATACATTTGAAATCATATGTGAAGATGAGGTCATTCATTAATAACCTGTCAAGATCTGAGTTCAGGATCCTGTTTCCTCAACAATACATGATGCACTCAGCTCTGCTTGAGCAGTTATGTCATGCATGACTACAGGGGAAATATAAAATTAGATCATTCCAGGTTAAAAAAGACCTTTTAAATTCACTTATAGAATATTTTGTGTGTGTTTGTGCTAGATCAGCCATGGCAAAGTGTCTGTTTCAAGTGCATTACGTTATAGTCAGGTCTGTGACTTCAGCGCTTTCTTGGAGACTGCATTAAATAAATCATTTAGTGAAATACACTAAATTAAATCTTTCTGGTGGTGTCACTTCACGAAACTCTTTGGGCCTGAATATCTGGTTTAATTATGATTCTCTTTAGCAGAAAACTGCCAGAAGATTAGAGACTGTTTTGCTGTCTAGTCTCGGTGTTGATACTACCTGTGCACAAACCATTTGTTTTTTTAAATTATATACACAACTTTTGGGGGTAAATGAGTTGAAATCATAAGAAAAGAGTTTACAAATTTGAACAATTATATTTTTGTGAACGCAAATAAACCTTGTATTTCACTAAGTTGATAAAATTTCATACTGTTCTCCTCCAAGTTCATCTACCCTTATTTCTAAGGGTTAAAAGTAATCTAAGGTAGTACTGCAAATGATGAGTAATTATTTCTGGTGTACAATTTTTAGAGCAATCCTGAAAGGGTTGACACTTTTGATTGAAGTTCCCTTAAAAGATGCTCACATTTGATGATGAAAAATATAGATCAGCTGTAAAAAAAACCACAAGTCTGCAAAGTAGGGATGGATGATTAATATTATTTTTTGTTCAGGGCTTCTAAGCTCTACTATGATACAGACACATCAGGACCCCTTTGTGCTGTAGCAAGAAACAAACCCTGCCTGCAAAAGCTTACGGTCTTATAGACAAGACCCAATATGGGAGTGAAACAAAGAACTAGTGTAAGCAGGGGAGGAAGGGAGGATTAGGACTAGCCCATTACTTGGAAACTGGTGATATTTGTATTCAGGACAGGGAACATTCGGAAGACATTTGAACACTGAGGCTCTCCTTTGTCCATCAATCTATCCTTCACTCCATGCTTCATGGGAAGGAATGGAAGAAGGAACCCACCCATTCCAATAATGGAAAAACTCCTTTCCACTGTCTCACTTTGAGAGATGGAAGAAAGGGAACCCAGGCCTACAAGGCATAGTGAGTAGAAGCAGAGCAGACAGGTAAGTGGCATCTGCATAGCTGTTGTTGTGAACTATTTAAATATATTTCAGAAATTCACTGTTTCTAGTATCTAAATTGAATGGTACAACTCTCCTGTAAGCCATTTATCAGCTTCCTTCTCTAGACTCCCTGAGTCAAGTAACATTTCCTCAGAGATTTGTGAGTCTGTTGTCAGAGCATTTTTATAAAAGGAAGAGAGATTGGTCGAAGATGTTTAAGACATCCTGCTCAGAGAGACCACTGTAACAGCATTGACTGACACTTTCCATTTCAACGTGAATCCAGCAACAGGATAGTCCTTTGCAGGATTTTATGCTGCATTTTCTCAGTTTTCCTAAGCTTCTCATTTCTGACTACCGGTGTTTTGTTCTTAGTAAAACTGTGCCCTGCCTTCAAAGTTCATATCCAGCAGAATCATAATGAAAATATGAATACAAGAGAAGGGGGAGAAAAAGGAGGTTTTTACTTGACCAAATCCACTGACATAAATGGGCACAATTTCAGTGGTTTAAGAATGAGTACAAGTTCCCCTTCCTTTATAGTGGCCTGAAGTTGGAATACCCTGGGTAGGGACTCACAATCTAAAAAATCCAAAGTACTCAGTGTAAACAGGAAAGGAAATATGCTCAAGAGGAATGATTTCACATTGAAAATTCTATGCCAATGCATGAGGTCTGGCACTTTTAGAGAAATGACATATCTGAGATCTCTGACCTGCTTCATTGGATTTGTGTTTGGATTTTATGCTGCATTTTCTCAGTTTTCCTAAGTTTCTCATTTCTGACTACCGGTGTTTTGTTCTTAGTAAAACTGTGCCCTGCCAAGAACATTAAGTTGGCAAAGAGCAGCTTGCATGTCTCGTTATGCTGTTGCCAAAGAAGATGTGATTTTGAAGGCCCCTTGTGGGGGGCCTGGAGGCTGTTACTGCCAATTTGCTCTAGCATTCAACATTGCAAGAATAAGCAGAATCAGGATTTCTCTTTTAAAAACTGCTTCAAGCTTCTCTATAAGTGTATTGAGTAGATTTTTAACAACAATTTGTACATATAAAGTGTGTCTCATTTGAGGATCTCTGTTTACCTTTTTAGGACCATGGCTGTGCTAGGTGCTATACTAAACAGATAGAATTCATAATGTGTGTTTGCCTTAAAAACAATTTGTAAAGTTGTGCTTTTTAAAAGCTGAGTGAATAATGCAATAGGGCTGAAATCCTACAGCACCTTAATATATAGACAGCATATACAAACTTCTGATGGATCTTCCTAAATGCATGAACAGAGATATATAAACTACATTCGTTCTCTAGAGGGATGAGGAGTTATTTTAGCCTCCTTATTCATTCTGTCCTGAGGACATTTTCAATGAACAACATAAAATTGTACTGAATGGTTGGCAAAATTATACCTAGCATGTGGTTTATTTAAGTCTGTGCTTCTAATTGAGGTCTGAACAGAATAGGAATAGGCCTCAAAATTCTTTTAACCTTTGAATGTTGGGAAATGAAAATCAGTTACAATTTATTTTCATGGAGGAATATGAATTAGATAAGAATATGAGCTGGACATGGAATTCTACCCTGAGTCCTGTATTGAGCCCAATAACTTCATTTATCTTTTAGAAAGACATCCGGTCTTGACCAAAAGCCTCCAAGTAATAAAGAATTTGCCAAATCTCTAGGTAATTGGTTCCAATGACTAATTATCTTCACCATTAAAAATTTGCATCTTAATTCCCATTTGAACATTGTTGACTTCAGCTTCCAGCCACTGGATTGTGTTATGCCTGTGTCTGTGAGATTAAAGACCCAGCTGTGATGGGTTCTCCCAGGGGCACCACTTGGAACTGGGATCCACTGAGCTCGCCTGACCCACCAGCCTGGATTCCCTTTGCACTGTGCTGCTGTAACAAGTTCTCAAACTCCTTTCCAGCACACCCACACTGGTAGGAATACACCCAGCTGCAATTTCACAGAGATGCTGAGATCAGCTCTGCATAGGAAAGCTCAGCTAAGGAGTTGCCCAGATACTCAAGTGGACACCCCCCTCTAGAGTGCAAACCCAAAATTACACTATCTTGAACTTTACAGCATAGCTCATGAAATTCGCTCCCTCCCTCCATGTGAAAAGTGATATGCAACAGCTTTTTGCTCCCCAGTTATGAATTCCACACACTGGGTTAAGACAAAATAGAACAAGTTTATTAACTACAAAAGGTAGATTTTATGTGATTATAAGGGATAGCAAACAGATCAAAGCAGATTACCTAGCAAATGAAGCAAACATGCAAGCTAAGCTTAATATACTAAAAGAAACTGGTATAACTAGCAAATTCTCACCCTAAATGTTGTTTTAGGCAGATTGCAGAGGTTCTTGAAGGCATGCAAGTCTTGCTTGCAGCTTAAATCTCCAGGTATTTCTTTCACAGACCAGACACCTTCTAGCCTGGGATCAGTCCTTTCTTCCCCAGTTCAATCTTAGGAGTTTATAGCAGCCATCATGGGCAGGGAGACAGTGAAGAACAAACCACGATTATATCATTCCCCTGCCTTAAATAGATTTTACATATGGCCAGAATCCTTTGTCTTCCAGTGTGATTCCCACCCCTGGCCAATGGAAAAATACTAGTTTTTAACATGGAATCCAGTATCAGGGGACATGATCACATGACCCTGCAGCCATAACTCAAAATCTATTTGCAGCATCCACAGGAAGGCTTTCCAGGAATGTGGGTGATTAGCATCTTCAAAGACCTATTTTTCTACCTAATGGCCCATTGACTTGTTCCCAGCTAGCCCTCTGGACTGATTGTATTCTGTCTAGTGGGCATTCCCCATGTATAAACACAATTTATAGTACACATACATAGTCAATATTTCTAACTTCAGATACAGAAATGATACATGCATAGAAATAGGATAATCATATTCAGTAAATCATAACCCTTCCAATGATCTCTTACATGACCCATGTCACATAAAATACTTAGTTATTCCATAATTACATTATAACAATATCTCTATGAAGAATATGGGGGCATAGTGTCACACCAGCTACTATCAGATTTCTTTTCCCTGTGTAGGTACTTTTAGGTTATGTTTAAATGGCCTCTTAGCCTTCTCTAAGATAACCTAAACAAACTGAGCTTCTTTATTCTTTCACTAACATCGTTTTCTAGACCACAAATGATTTTTGTAGCTCTTATCAACCGTCTCCAGTTTTTCAGCATTCTTTTTAAAAGGTGGACATTAGAACTGGACAGAGGTACTATCCACCTCCTTGTCCATATTCCCCAGTTAATATATTAAATTATTGTGTTAGCTCTTTTTTGCCACCTCATCTCAGTGGGGTTCATGTTCAGTTGGTTATTTACAATAACCTTACAGATCTTAGAATATCCATGGGAGGGATGACCTTCCCCTCTGCTGACTGTGGGGAGGCAAGTCTAACCTGAATGATTTGGGGAGAAATCTGCAACCTTAAGGCAACAGATTTTGCTACCTAACTTTGGTCCTCTGGTGGCTTCTTGTTCTTGAGGGCATGATTTCAAAGAGCACTGGATACAGAAAACATGGAGAGTCCCTGCTGACTGTTTCTTGGAGCGTTAATATTTGCCACCTCATTACCTCCCTAGAATTGAGATGTTATAATAACCTTCATTTGTAACAGCAGCCCTGTTGGAAAAGGGAGTTACAATCCCAAAAAATAAGTCACAGGGCCCCATCCAATTAACAAAAGGGGATATGAAACAGAAACCTTTTAAAATATCTTATTTTGGTGAGAAGAACAGTTTTGACTCTGCCCTGATTGAAAATCCTAATCCAAATCAGACTGTAAAAATTCTTGTAACATAAAATGCATCTTTCAAAAATTTGGATACTGTCTAGAGAAGGGACATTTAAAGTTCTCTGTAATATTTATTTATTCCCATTCTGAATGGTTAGTATTTTTACATCAATTTAGCACACATGTAAATTATCGCACAAGGTGCAAGTCTGCTTCTAGTGCTCTGTATTTGTGTCAGACTAGCAAGGGCTAGGAATCTTTGTCAGTTTTAATATAAACCAACTCAAATCTACTAATTAGCCAAGTGAGGGTCTGTTTATTACAGCTCTAATTCATGTACTATAATTAGTTTGAATCTATAATATTGATTTAGTAGTAATTACAGCTGTGTGAATGTTAAGATTATGTTTCAGAAACCTGTCTAGATTTTGGTTCCAGATAATGAAGCTTTCATTTAACTGCTGTTTAGAAAAGGCTTTGAAATATAGTAAAATATATATTATAGATAATGGAAAAGCATAAGCCAACCTCCCCCAACATTTTATGCTACCTGTTATAAATGAAATATGTTAGAAATAGCCTAATAATGAATGGACAATCACCATTTATATTCAGCTATCTAGTTAGTGATATAATAGACCTCATTGAATATACTCTCCCCAGGAGGTACGTGTATAACTCTCCTGTTAGCGTTAAAGTATTAGTTAACTACATGTACATTGAGAGAGGAAGACAACCCATGAGTTCAACATTGCAAATTAGCTTCAATATTTTGTGGATACTGTAAAGTAATTTTGAGAAATTTTCAATTCAGTTTGCACACATAATGTACAGTCATTATACTACGAGTCAAAATTGTAGCACTGAAGAGTAATATTACTCTGGTAATGATAGAGCTTTCAACAAATTGTTTAGTCTGTTTTTAATCAAATTGTGTTGGTGGTAAACTTGATTTCAAATATCTACAGGCAAAAACAGAGAATACCCATTCAGATAACTCCCTTCCTAGAACAGTCACCTAGTTTGCAATTAGCATGGCAATCAAGTCACCAGTTTTATATTAATTGAAATAGTAAATCAGAATGAAAAGCAAATTAGGAATGTGAATACTTGCAGCAATAATCATGGCAAATAGTTCACAAGCAAACACAAACTGAAAGATGTCCATATAAACTAGTGGTGACCAACCTGTAGCCTCAAACTGTGCCTTTCAGAGCAACTGGGCTAAAAAGAAAATACACATTTGATTATGCATTTAAAATACATCAGCTGAGCCCCACCTTATGAGTTTCAACCTCACATCTGAACCATCCCCATCCCTATGGAGAGGCAGTAGGGGGCCTTGATTCCCACTCATTCCCCTGTAACTGCAGGAGCATTGTAGTGTAAACCAGGAGCCCTTCAACTAGATGCTGTCCCCTGCAGCAGTTGCTCAGCAGGTCCACTACGGACTGCCCGCTGCATTGCAGGGGAAAGAGAAGAACGCTTTGGATCCTCCATGGCCTGTTTCTCTTCCAAGTGAGGGTGAACCCTGGGGAGGAGCAGAACAGAAGTTTGTCTGACTCTGCCTGACCCTGGGGAAACATCTGTGAAAGGATGACTCCCTCTGTCCCAAATATCCAACCAGTGCAGCCCAGGAGAAGGGTAAAAGAGGAGAAGCTGAGACGAAACACCTATTTATGAATTATGATCCACCGATTTATATAAAGATGTTATCATGTTTTCTGTATTATTCATTATCCTATTTCTTAGGCAATCTAACATCTCATTTACTTTTTTGATTGCAGCTGCACATTGAACAGAGTATTCACTGTGCTGTTTATAATGGCATCAGATTCCTTTCTTGAGTTGATACAGGTAATTTAGAACTGTGTAAGGTTTAGAAAAACTTTAAAATTTTCCCTCCAATGTGCAGGCCATACTTTTCATTTATTGATATTGAATTTCATATGCCATACAGTTACCCATTTACCTAGCTTGATCATTTTTTTCTGAGGTCCCTCAGTGACTTCTCGGGTGCTGACTAACCTAAATAATTGTGTGTCATCTGCAAATTTTCCTGCCTCTCTACTCAGGACAATATTTTGTCTCTTGCCCAGGACTTCTTTAGTAGCCAACAGACTCAAAACTTTTATTTTTATAAAAAGGTTTCTATCTAGCCAACCTGGTTGCAAAGAAAAATATGAAAACGTGCGTCAAGTGTAAGTGATGCAGTGGTATCTACTTGAGTCTGCAGACAGCCTGAAACGATTACTTTGAAAGAGGTGAATTGCCCCCTGCATCTTAATAAAGTGTTCACTCCAAGATGCACTGCACTGGAAGTCCCCACCATAATCCCCCCAATGGAAGACTCTGTGTGTGGCAGGAAAAGCGTGTAGTGGGGCTGACCCACACGCGGAGATGTACCCCAGTTGCTGTTCCTGTAGTGAAGAAATGCCACTGCAGGTGAAGGGTGGGTCCTAGGTTGCACAGGTGGGACAATGCTTATATAAGTTATTGGTTGAATCATGCTGAATAATAAACAAATTCATAAAAATTGTAGGTCCACTCTGGAGATGCTAAATGGGCCTACAGCTGGCAAGCTGGAACCTAGAGCTTTCCAGCAACTCCAAGCCCTGCTGAAGGACATGTCCAGGGAAAAGGGGTACGGCTTGGGGGAGATAAGTAAAGAGAGGCTCTTACATTGTGTTAGCTGTGCAAGGGCCTGGCCAGTGCAAACTAACCTCAAGATCTAGGGGCTGCAAAGCCACTTTTGCCACTTTACCCAGAATTGCACCAAATGCAGCTCTGTTCATCTAAAGTTTGTGTGAATAGCAGTATGCTCTAACGTGCTGCACTGTATCTCCCTCAGGTGGACACTGTGGGCATGAGCTGAAAGGTCCCAAAGAGCCCACACTGCAGGACAGTATAGTCATGCCGTAAGAGTGTCAAATTTACAGTATCAGTGTAATCAGACTTGGATTAGAACAGTCTGGGGCCTTTAGCACACCCCTATCTGGCACCAGGGACACCACCTTCATTCTGGAACTATGCCTGCTTGGGGTGTGGAAGGTAGGGGCCAACAAGCTGATCCATCTGCTGAGTCGATGAAGGACCTACAACTCCTCTTGGTGTAAGTTGGGGGCCCCCTGTTCCCTGGCCCACAGCTTCCTGTCATGAGGTAGGCTAGGATCTGTCTTTGGGAAGGAATTTCTCCACACATTCCCCTCCCAGGGGTGGGAGCTAAACCTGCAGGCAGTCTACTCCATGTGTACTCCTCTGGCTAGCTGTAGTGACATGACTGACACCAACATGTGACCTCCAAATCTGGGAGTGATGTGTACAAAGCTATAGTGCACAATGGTCAATCTAGCCCTGTGTGGAATTTTCTATATACAAAGACAACAGAGCCAGGATCATTTGTTCTGGCTGCTTTGCACTGCTTCAGACTGTAAAATAGCTTTACATGCAATTTAACTAGTTATATTGGGTTTACACCTGCTTTGAATCAGTGGCATGCAAAATGTCAGAGCATATCAGTAAATCTGACTTGATTTTACTCTGTTAAAAAAATCCTCTAAAACAAAATTGAAGGATTTTCAAAGATTCTGTCAAAACACTTTCAAAGCTGGAGTGGGGGAAAACAAAGGGTTCTCTCTGTCTGTATGTGTCTTTTGCCGGGACCAGAGCAGGAATGCAGGTCAGAACTCCTATAAAGGGTTAATAAGTAATCTCTTTAGATATGCATTAGATTCTGTTTTGTTTAAATGGCTGATAAATTAAGTTGTGCTGAATGGAATCTATATTCCTGTTTTTGTGTCTTTTTGTAACTTAAGGTTTTGCCTAGAGGGATTCTCTATGTTTTGAATCTGATTACTCTGTAAGGTATTTACCATCCTGATTTTACAGAGGTGATTCTTTTACTTTTTCTTCAATTAAAATTCTTCTTTTAAGAACCTGATTGATTTTTCATTGTTCTTAAGATCCAAGGGTTTGGGTCAGTGTTCACCTATGCAAATTGGTGAGGATTTTTATCAAGCCTTCCCCAGGAAAGAGTGTGTAGGGCTTGGGGGGATTTGTGGGGGAAAGACGTTTCCAATTGGGCTCTTTCCCGGTTATATTTTGTTAGACGCTTGGTGGCAGCTATAAAGTCCAGGGACAAAGGGTAAAATAGTTTGTACCTTGGGGAAGTTTTAACCTAAGCTGGTAAAAATAAGCTTAGGGGGGTTTTCATGCAGGTCCGCACATCTGTACCCTAGAGTTCAGAGTGGGGAAGGAACCTTGACAACTTCTATAGCAAATATGCTCATTTGATAAGAAAAAACATGAGACCAATTCTGCTATCTCAAGCTCATATTCAAGCTCAAAGCTTTCCTTTAAACATATCTTCATAATAGCAAATCAGGCCCTCATTGACACCTATGCAACCCCAGTGGTTCCAATTAGTCTATTTGCAGCACCTGTGCTACCTCTAGTCCTTTCATGTGGGAGTCGCACAGTAATTTAGTAAACAAGATGTAAGAGAAAGACAAAACCTAGTTCACTCTTAGTTACAGGGATAAAAGGGCTGAAAAGCAGCAAAAGCTTGTATTAGTTGCTAAAGTCAGCAGCTATTTCTCTGAATAAACAGAGAGGGACAAATCCTCCTGTCTGGTCATGCTCTTTGGTGCAAGATGAGGGGAAGAAAGAAAATGTCAGTTTTAAGTCACCTTTGCGTCCCACAGATCCTGTGGCTGACCTGCACCAGTCTGAGCCCCTGAGAGCTGCTGTAACTTACACCAGCTGCCCATGGCAACCAAAGTTCACTAGCGTGTAGGAATGTCTTGTCTATGCTGCCTTTTCCAATACACAGCCCCTGCACTTGGTTCAGGACTGTACTGGCCCATGTAGAAACTGCCACCATATGTATAGTCTACATGAAGAAGCCTTTGACCTTAAAGAGCTGGTTAAATCACAGCAGTACAAAGCAGCCAGTTCAGGTCCAGGATCAAGGAGTACAGTATGTATGTTTGAGAAAGAAGGGTCCATTGTTACATATTCACATTTCAGACTACAACTGCACTTAATATGTCTGAAAAAGATACAAGGAAGTGATTTCATTCATTCTCAGAGTAATAAGTATTTTGAATTAAATAATGAACAAGTTTGAATGATAGAAGATTCAGGAAGAACTTATAGCAGCTTCCTAAGGAACATATTTTATTCAGAAAAATAACCTTAATGAATATTTATTAAAACTATTTTTATAATAGGGGCTTCTGGTAAATCATCATTTCAACATAAATATCAATAGTGAACTACAACAATTGTTGTCTATCACACCAAGTATAAAAAATATATGCAATCAAATTTAGAGAAGTTTTAAAAGTATTGTTCTAAAATCTAATAACAACAAAGCTCAGAAATCAATATTGAAAGAAACATTACACAAAAGACAGTGTAAAGCAGACATTGATAAATGCTGAGGAAGAGAAGTTTGGAACAAGGATATTACCTATTTGGTAACAAAAGAAGAACAAAGAAAACCAGGGAAACAAACTAGTTAACAGAGAAAAGCAAACAAAGAACACCAGGTGATGCTTTGCATCCAAGGGAAGATGAGGGGGAAAAAGAAGGTGTTTGAGTGATTACATTTGCTTTCTTTGCTTAGAAACCCACTACTCTTGTAGCCATGTAATCAAGATGGTCATTTGAATTATCTCTGGCTATAATATGAGTCATGCTGTAATGTTGGAGAAAGATTGCCTCCCAGAAATAACCCCATCTTCTGCAGGAAGTGTTCTAAAGATGCAAAGTCAATGGCAAACTTTGTTTCCTTCATCTCTTCAGAAGGAAGTAAGAACTGAAATGCCAATGGTATCCATCACAAAAGTGCCTGTGTGCAAATGAGTAGCCCAAAGTGCTTGGAAAATTAACTTGAGCAGTTTTAGGCCTATATATTTAAAGAATTTTGTAGGATCTTAGCAGAATTACTCCCATTAACTTGATGATTTAAAAATAAAATAAAAAAACCACCATATTTTAATGTAAATCAGATTTTTATTTACACTGAATACAGTTTTTTTTTAAATAAAAATTTACAATTAAATTGAAATTATATTAAGGCCTAACTTTACTATAATCTATTAAAATCATTTAAATTAAACTTTAAAAGTATTGAAACAGTATGTTTACTGCTGAAGTTTCAAAGAAATTCAAACTACTGAACTGATGGAAGTCAATGGTTAAACTCCAGGAACCACAGTTTGCTAAAGGCCTAAACTAGCTTTTGACCGCAGTACCCTCTTGCATGGTGGAGAAAAAATATTTTCTTGTTTATCTCTGCCAATAAAAACTAGATGTAACAGGATGAGATCTACTAGTTCTAAAAACTAAAGACCAGAAACAATCAGTTCAATTAATTAACTACAGATAATGCTTCCTTCTTTTTAAATAAATCAGTTAGTTTTAATAAACTTACCTTTTTTCTTATGTATCCAGCATAGG
Source organism: Lepidochelys olivacea (assembly GCF_965140295.1). Classification (NCBI taxonomy): domain Eukaryota; kingdom Metazoa; phylum Chordata; order Testudines; family Cheloniidae; genus Lepidochelys; species Lepidochelys olivacea. Next base: position 68,921,423 of record NC_140414.1, read on the forward strand.
CATCGACACAGAAAAAAATTAGTGGGTGCTTAGCATCCATGGGCATCCAACTCGAATACTGTGTGCAGATGTCATTGCCCCATCTCAAAAAAGATATACTGAAATTGGAAAAGGTTCAGAAAAGGGCAACAAAAATGACTAGGGGTATGGAATGGCTTCCATATGAGGAAAGATTAATAAGCCTGGGACTTTTCAGCTTGGAAAAGAGACAACTAAGGGGGGATATGATAGAGGTTTATAAAACCACGACTGGTGTGGAGAAAGTAAATAAGGAAGTGTTGTTTACTCCTTCTCATAACACAAGAACTATGGGTCACCAAATGAAATTAATAGGCGGCAGGATTAAAAGAAACAAAAGGAAGTATTTCTTCACACAGCACACGGTCAGCCTGCGGAACTCTTTGCCAGAGGATGCTGTGAAGGCCAAGACTATAACGGGGTTCAAAAAAGAACTAGATAAATTCATGGAGGATAGGTCCATCAATGGCTATTAGCCAGGATGTGCAGGGATGGTGTCCCTAGCCTCTGTTTGCCAGAAGCTGGGAATGGGCAACAGGGGATGGATCACTTGATGATTACCTGTTCTGTCATTCCCTCTGGGGCACCTGGCATTGGCCACTGTCAGAAAGACAGGATACTGGGCTAGATGAACCTTTGGTCTGATGCAGTATCGCTGTTCTTATGTTTTAATGGCTACCACCCAATGAGAATCAATCTTTGTTTAGGAAAATAACTAAAAAGTACAAATGCAAAACAAGATTGAATTGGATAATTTAAATAAAGGTTTCTGTTTGCTGATTTAAATCATGATTAAAATCAGTAATTTAAATTGGTTAAGTTTCTTTAATTGTCAGTAAATCCAGTTCTTTTATTCAACGTTTTTTTTCTTTATGAGCTTTAGATCCAAATTGCATTAATTCACTTTTTCGCTATAAAAATCCTTTAGCCATTTGGTAGATCAAACCCCTAACGGACATAGAAGCTGCCATGTTAGGTCAGGCCATGGTCCATCTTGCCCAGTATCCTGACTCTGGCAATGGCCCATTCCATAGCTTCAGGGGCAATGTATAGAACAGGGCAGTTATGGGAGGGATCCACCTCGGTCTTCCACTCCTGTCTTCTGGTAGTCAAAGGTTTAGGGTTGCCCCATGCATGGGCTTGCATCCCTTAGCTAATAGACATTGATGGGCCTATCCTCCCTGAACTTAGTCAGTCGTTTTTTTGAACTGGGTTCAAAATTGCAATGATTTTCACAAGTTAGTTGTGCATAGCATGAAAAGTATTTCCTCTTGTTTGTATTAAACCTACTGCCTATTAATATCATTGGGTAACCTCTGGTTTTTGTATTGTGTGAAAGTATAAATAACACTTCTCTATTCACTTTTTCCACACCATTCATGCTTTTATCAATCTCTGTCATTTTCCCCTGTAGTTGTCTCTTTTCTAGGATGAACAGCTCTAATCTTTTTAGTATCTTCTCATATGAAAGCCATTCTATACCTTTGGGTACTTTTGTTGCCCTTCTCTGAACCTTTTCCAGTTCCACTATGTCCTTTTTGAGATGGGATGACGAGAACCAGTATTCAAGGTGTTGGCGCACCATCAATTTATGTAGTGGCATTATGATATTTTCTGTCTTATTTCCTATCCCTTTCCTAATAGTTCATAACATACTATTAGCCTTTTTTGACCACTGCTGTGCATTGAGCTGGAGTTTTCAGCAGACTAACCACAGTAATTCCAGGATCTCTTTCTTGAGTGGTAACAGCTAAATTAGAAACCATTTAGTATGCATAAGTATGTTAATAAATTCTCCTGAAGGTGACTTAAGTCACTTAAGATATTAAATACATTCCCAGATTAGTGTTGCCAGCTACATTTTCCTTTCTATAGGCACAGCCCTGCTCTAAGTAATTATTAAGACAAACTGGAAAGGCCCCAACTCTAACATTCCCAGCTACTGTAGTTGTTTTTCCTATTATGTTTTCAGCAATGAGGCTCCTCTCTTGCATTATGTTGTGGACACTATTCTCATTCTAGCACTATGTAACTCCCTGAACGGTTGGCCTAATTTTGCCTGCACTTAAATGGGGGCAAATACCATTTAAGTAAGTGGGAGCTGAGCCTGTGTAAGCAAGGATGAAGGTTACGACTTAATTTCTTCACCCCTGTCATATCAAGGATTTATACACAATGAAATTATTTTCTTTTTTCATCTCTATTTTAAGGATTTAGCTTGGACTGTAATTCACATCAGCCTGTAACATCAGGGAGAAGCAAAACTAGGAATTTGTGGACAGCTATCTAGAAAAGGAGTCTGAGGCATGATCTACACACAGTATAAATATTTTGGATAAGGGGTAATATATTTATTTATTTTTAATACGAAAATAGTTATACAAGGGAAGTCCCTATTGTGGACACACACATACTGATACAAAGATGCTTTATGCCAGTATAGCTTATTCTTGGGTATAGTTAAAGTGGCACAGCTTTTATGTGTACACAAATCCTGAGAAAGATGTACAGTTAAAATGTAAAACAAACTATCAGTTGGCAGCGTACCCCTATAAATTCCTCCAAGCCATGGAATAAATTGAATTTATCTGCATACTGTTCCACTACTCTATCCCTCTTGGAATTCAGTTGCATTGTATAAAATAAATTTCTCACAGCAACAAAACAAACAAAATCCTTCTGCCCTTTTCCTATGACAGCCAGCCTGAGTTAATTTGAGTCTTAAGAGATCAAGAATGCTCCTTAACTAGAAGCTGAGTGTCCCCAACTCTCCAAACTTTTCTGACCTTCCACTAGGGTTTTTGGTGGTCTTTTCAGTTGACTGAGGAGAAAGTCTTGATGGGTTAGGAATGTTTTTTGTCACTCATTGGTAAACTAGGCATTCAAAATTCCTGCTATTAAAAAAACTTTAAACTGCATCCTTTCATGTGATATATCCTGTAAAAATAGGTACATAGACTATTTTATTGTCTAATTGCTAACAGTGGAGCTGATCAAGCATCATCAGCCATTGCCTTTGGTTATTCAAGAAATGGTTAGATCAGCACTTGAGTCCTGCCGGAATGCTCTGGAATGCCATTCTGGCATTTTGGGAGGAGCCAGAACAGCATTCTAGTGCTTCTTATTACCTAGCCACCAAGTCTACTTCTGGAGTGGGGCTCTGGGTCTGAACTCAACATCCCCCAACCCACCCTCAAATTCCAGAAGGAGAGATGGTGACTTAGTAACCTGGGTGGCCATCTCTCCTTCCACAGCAGGCGCAGAGGAGGTGGGGGACGCAGCATGAGGAGATAGTGCCCCTGCTTTGAGATATACTTGGCCAGTGCCTCCATGAGAGCACTGGTCAATGATTGGACAACAGCCAGTCAGTTTGATTGAATTCAAGCCCCTCCCTGCAGCAAATCATCATTTTCCTCTCTCCCCTTCGACACCCTTCTCTCTAGTGTTAAATCCAAGTCCATGTAACATTCCCTGGGAGACTCACAACAAACACTAGTGCCCTATGGTGATTAACTCCACAGCTGGCACAGAAACACACCACCAACATCCTAGTATCTCAAGAGGATATTAACAATAGCTAATAAAGTTAGACACCGAGTATGTCTGGATAACATATAACCAAAGAGTTTAAAAAAGAGCTGGCTGAGGAGCTTGCTAGACCACTTTTTGAAAAGTCTTGGAACACTGGGAAAGTTCCAGAAGTCTGGAAAAAAGTTAATGTTGTGCCAGTATTTAAAAAGGGTAAATGGGATGACCCAGGTAATTATAGGCCTGTCAGTCTGACACCAGTCCTGGGCAAGATAATGGAGTGGCTGATATGCGACTTGATTAATAAAGAATTTTAAAAAGTAGAACAAAATTAATGCCAATCAGCATGGGTTTATGTAAAATAAATCCAGTCAAAGTAATTTACTATACATATTTTTTATGAGATTATACATTTTATACATTAAAAGTAATAGTGTTGATGTAATATACTTAGACTTCTAGAAGGCATTTGATTTGGTACCATACAATGTTTTAATTAAAAATCTAAATCAACGTAAAATTAACATGGCACACATTAAATTGATTAAAAGTTGGCTATCTCAAAATGTAATGGTAAATGATGAATTATCATTGAGCAGGTGTGTTTCTGCTGGGGTTCCACAGGGATTGGTTCTTGGCCCTGTACTATTTAACATTTTTATCAAAGACCTGGAAGAAAACATAAAATCATCATTGATAATGTTTGCAGATGACAACAAAATTGGGGGAGTGGTAAGTAATGAAGAAGACAGGTCACTAATACAGTATGATCTGGATTGGTTGGTAAACTGGGTGCAAGGAAACAATATGCATTTTAATTCAGCTAACTGTAAATGTATACTTCTAGAATAAAGACTATACTTACAGGATGGGGAACTCTATCCTGGGAAGCAATGACTCTGAAAAAGATTTAGGAGTTATGGTGGATTATCAGCTGAACATGAGCTCCCATTGTGGACACTTGTAGCCAAAGGGCTAATGTTATCCTTGGTTGCATAAACAGAGGAATCTTCAGTAGAAGTGGAGTAGGATGTTGTATTCGGTACTGGTGAGACCACTGCTGTCCACAATTCAAGAAGGATGCTGATAAATTGGAGAGGTTCCAGAGAAGGTCCAGACAAAGGTCCTCTTTGCCGGGACACAGAGTAAAGGGTGGGCCCAGTTCCCACTAGCAGCCATTGGAGGAGTGACACAGTTGGGGCAGTAAAGGGAAGGTCTAGACAAATAGGAGGATTGGGTCAAAAGAAATCTGTACTTGTCCTTGTTGAACCTCATCAGAGCCCTGCACTTAGGATGGAAGAATCCTATGCACTGCTACAGGTTGGGGACCAATTGGCTAAGCAGCAGTTCTGCAGAAAAAGACCTGGGGATTACAGTGGATGAGAAGCTGGATATGAGTCAGCAGTGTGTCCTTGTTGCCAAGAAGGCTAACGGCTTATTGGGCTGCATTAGTATGAGCACTGCCAGCAGATCGAGGGAAGTGATTATTCTCCTCTATTCGGCACTGGTGAGGCCGCATCTGGAGTATTGCATCCAGTTTTTGGCCCCCCACTACAGAAAGGATGTGGTCAAATTGGAGAGAGTCCAGCGGAGGACAAGGAAGATGATTAGGGGTCTGGGGTACAAGATTTATGAGGAGAGGCTGAGGGAATTGGGCTTATTTAGTCTGCAGAAAAGAAGAGTGAGGGGGAATTTGATAGCAGCCTTCAGCTACCTTAAGGGGGGTTCCAAAGAGAATGGAGCTCGGCTGTTCTCAGTGGTGGAAGCTGACAGAACAAGGAGCGATGGTCCCAAGTTGCAGTGGTGGAGGTCTAGGTTGGATATTAGGAAAAAACTAATTCACTTGGAGGGTGGTGAAGCACTGAATGTGTTACCTAGGGAGGTGGTGGAATCTTTATCCTTAACGGTTTTTAAGGCCTGGCTTGATAAAGCCCTGGCTGGGATGCTTTGAGTTGGTGCTGGTTCTGCTTTGAGCAGGGGATTGGACTAGATGACCTCCTGAGGTCTCTGCCAACCCTAATCGTCTATGATTCTATTATTAAGAGCCCCAAGAATGATTATAGGGTTAGAAAATCTGCTTTATAATGATAGTCAAGGGGATCAATCTCTTTATCTTAACAAAGACAAAGTTAAGGAATTCCATGGGCAGGGGTCATGTTGGATAGCATTTGATTCTTCTCATTGAGTGGAGTTGCTACCACCCATTTTCCACTTCTGCAGGTCCACAAAACCTTGGCTCCATAGCAGTAAAGAAAGATACGAAAGTAGCTCTGGGAGATCATGTTGCATATAATTTGTTTTCTCATAATTTGAGCAAAAATAGCGTTTTTCAGGTGTTTTTCAATATAAAGTATGTTACTGTTGTTCTTGAGGTTGAAATTCAGATCCAGCACTTGTTTTTTAGGACTCGAGCACTATGTGAGATGGAGCACTGTTGTGAAATGAAGTAAGAAGAGACAGAATAGATTATCTAAATGGTCTGCTCAAGGACAACAATATTTGACCACCACATTTAACACTTAGAGTAAGTAAATTTGTTCTTGTTCTGCTGATAGCAGAGTTATATATAAGAATTATATGCATTCATCCAGCTGAGGAAAAAGAGGAACAAAATTTTGGAGTTACAGCTGATCAAATCATATAAAAAGTAATTCACAAATATTTCAATGAGTGAAAAGTCATAAGTTTGGTTCACTGTTTTTGTGGGGTCATAATGATCATTATTCACGGATAGTAACATAACCATAATTATTAATCCTCCTAGAAAAGTCTTAGTCTTCCAATCAGAGCAGAATCAACACCATGCATCTTAGATGACCACATCACAAATAATGCAGAACTGGTAGTCAAAGTAAATAATTCACAAATGGCCCATAGTTTTGCAATATTTTCATATGAAATATGTGATGAATGCTTATGAACCTGAACTATAGTTGTAGAAACCAAAATCAGTTTGCAAGCAATTATGAAGAGAAAAGAGAAGGTAAATTCACAACGAATTATTTTACAGCTCTTTGAAATATTTTCCCAGAGTGTAGCTGGAACAGAACCTATGTAGCTCTCAACGAAGTTTTCTTTTGATGGGTAGTATTCCAGTAACGCTGGGAAGAATGGTAGTGGCAAAGGTGGTAATTGTATGATCCTTTGTTGGTTTTTCTGGTTCATCAAACCGTTAAATTATGTGATTTTTTTTTCTTCTTCGCTGTGTTTCACATTTGCTGAGAACTCATTTTTGTAATTTAATGGTCCATAGCAGTAGTTAGCTTCAAATATTAGATTCCACTGCAGTGCAAAACATATTGAAAGACAAAAAACTTAATTAAGACAGAGTTAAGGTTTTATATATATCAGTTAATTAGAAACAGCATTATGATGGATAGAATTTGGGATGACCACATTTTCTAATAAAGTCAAAGCCACAACGGAGTTATGCAGGTCATTTGAAATGAGTGCTAAATAATCTTTATACCACATCACACCATGATGTATCCAATTGTAACCCACATTTTAAAGAAAAAGCTATTCTTGAATGGTTTAGGGCATTGATTTTGGTACTATTTTAAAATAGCTATAACCTGTTTCTACAGTTTCCCCAAATCAATTTATGGGAGAATATAAAGTAACATTACGGTTGGAACTGGTAGTGCTGGTAGGTAAGGTCACCTGACGTTCCCACGATCAAACCCTGTTTTCAGTAGCTTATAATTTTGCCAAATATTAACCCTTTGGACTTCTTTGGGGAAAATTTATTTTATAGTCATGTATTAAATACTATCATAATGCATAAGCACAAGGAAGCTGGTCATGTATTAAATACTATCATAATGCATAAGCACAAGGAAGCTGAATAATATTGCATGGGCAACCTTAATTTTGTCATTTCCTAACTTTGAGAGTTTGACTTAAGAATTTTAACATTATTTTAATGTAACTTTTGTGTGTAAAAAATGTATAAAATGTGTGATTATAGTGAGAAATCTATTAAACAGTAGTGGAAACATATCTGTTCCACCCCACACAAGACCTGGAGGGGTTAAAATGGCTAAGTTAGCCAATTAACTGACCAGGCTGTACCTGGGGAATGAGGCAGGCAGCAGGGATTTAATTAGAAGAGGCTCAGCTGGGCAGGAACAGGCAGGGCCTATATAAGCCAGGGAACATAGTGTGCTGCAGGGAAGGAGTGTGCAGTCATTTCTTGGGAGGAGATGGGAGGTGTATCTGGGGCTAAAGACAAGTAGCCTACAATTATTTCCTTGGAGAGGGGGCAGTTTGGGCTGGCAAACCAAGAGAAGAGGAAGAGCCAGAGAGGTAGGCAAGTGTCGGGGAAAAGCAGCAATGTATGGAGGAGGTCAGATCTTGGCTGCAGATGAGAGGGCCTCTAAGCTGGGACCCGGAGTAGAGGGTGGGCCCAGGTCCCCCTAGCAGCCATTGGAGGAGTAACACAGTTGGGGCAGTACAGGGAAGAGTGCCATTTTGTATGGAGGGTCTTTGATATACCCCTCCACCCTAAAAGGGGAAACACGTGGTGAACTGGCTAGAAGACCAAGTCACAAAGGGGGAGCCCCCTGAGTGGCAGATGGTGAGAGCGGAGGTGAAAGTAAGCCGATACAGCGTACCGGTAAGAATGTGGCCGAAGCATTCAGTACAAATGGGTAAAATAGGCTAGGTTTAACTGTAGAAATAACAAAAAATGAGATTTATTGCTTGAATTAAATATATTTTACATTCTCTAGAAACAAAATGCTCCCCTTCAGTTTTCAGTCTTTACTTCTTGTCGGGTGGAAGACATCCATGTGATTGCGAACGTTAGCTTTTGCGTGCCATCACGGGAACCGCTAACAGCTTATTGGTCAAGTCTGTCTTGTTAGGCGCACAATTTACAGTAGAAAGCACCCAGTGTGACTGTCCCCTCCATTGGAACAGTGTAATTAAATGTAGTTGATTGCAGAATCACACACTGCATAATTCAACCTTCATTAAAATGGAACAACTCACCAGAGCGGAGATGTTGCTGGAAGGAGCCCAGTGTTGTGAAATCCATGAAGGCAGAATGGATTGCTACAAACATCCCTCTCTGCAAGCAAACCGACCATCCCTAAGCATAGTTGGAGAGGGAATCAGAGTTGACCTCGGAGATTAGGGGAGCTGAAAGGCGGCAGGTGGGGGGGGTCTAAGGAGCTCAATGCGAGCAGGACACAGGAGTGTGATTGTGCAGAAAGCCCCTTGCTTCCATCCCAGCTCACTCTTGAGCTGGTTCTCCTGCGGACCGCCTGCTCTTCAATGTGCAGATCCACACACATGGGCCCTTGGGGGATGAGGCAGCTTTGGGAGTGAATATTGTGTGCACACTGCAGGACGGAGGGGTGGCTTTACACTCTGTGCCCAGGGCACTGCGCTCTGCTTCCAGCCCTTCATTATTCAGCCAGCTGTGGGAGGAAGAGCTCACCTGGCTGCAGTCGGGGAGTCTCTTCACCTGTTGCAGACGGATGTGGGGTGCCAGAGGCAGGAGCCAGCAGAGGGGGAGGGTCAAGGTGTGGGGCTTGGCAGCACGCGAGCAGGGTTCTGAAACAGCTGGTGCTCCGGGTGAAACCTCTCCGTCTCGTGCCGCTTTCCCACTAGGGGGACTTGCTGCTGTTTGCTGGTCTGTGACACCCCCCAGGCCTCTGCCCATCTTACTTTTATGTTTAAACATCCGCATTAGTGTGTGAGGAAATGGGGGATTGTCAGTCAAAAAGAACAGTGACAAATGAAAAAGCTGAAAGTCATCGACAAAAGGATATGTCTACACAGGCGACGCTGAAGCTCTGCCATGGCAGCACTTCAAAGTAGCTGTGGAGTTGTGGCTCCAGCACTGAGAGAGAGCTCTCCCAGCACTGTAATAAAACCACCTCCACCAGGGAAATAGCTACCAGTTCTGGGAGCGTGGGAGCACTGTCTACACTGCCACTTTACCGTGCTAAAACTTGCATCACTCAGGGCAATACTCTAGAATAAAACTAGTAGACAGCCGCTGTATCAAAGTCGTGAAAAGGGATCCATGCAGTTAAATGTGTAGGAGTGGGGGTGGGAAGGGAGGTTACAATATGACCATACCGCTAAGAAATTTCAGTTACTTTCACCCCTGGGTGCGAGGATGATCAGGGGAGTCACTGCCAGAGGAGGGGGCAACACCTTGCCAGAGCTAATCCCCAGGACAGCCATGAGGAGGCGCCACTACTGGTGAATGCACCTGTGACAGAGAAAAAACACAATTTTTGCTTCTCATCTGGGAGGTTTGTCTATATGGGGAAAAAGCCCACAGTAGCCAGTGGGCACTAAGTATTCCACACTCTGTGGACACTCTTACAGTGCACTAAGTGTTTTGTGTGCATTAGGACACCCTTAGAGCATTGTAAGAGTGTCCACACAGGAAGCTAAGGTGGAGTAGTTTGTGCACTTTAAATTCACACTCTAGCTCACTGCGTACTAACTTCCCCACATATACAAGTTTTGTCCTACAGAGAAAGAAAGTACATAACAAAGACCAGTTCCAAAGGGAAAAAATACAAAATGTGACTCCTAATACATTTTTCAGAGAATAGCCCAAATTACTAAGGCAACAAGCAGCCAATAGGTGGTACCTCTGTATTAAAATATTTGTACTCTAAGTAAATGGATAGTTCTCATTAAAATGTTCAAAGACTGGTTCAGAACATGTGTCACTCTATCTCTCACTTTACAAATGTGGTACGAAAGCAAAAGAGAAAAAAAACATCTCTTTAAAGGAGTGGGATTATTGCTGCACATACAAAAGAAACAGCTACCCACACACTGGAGCCCTTCAAGCAGAAAGCACCTGACAGGAATTTCTAAGTGGTTTTTCATTGGGGAAGTCTGCATAAATCTACATAAAAGCCTTTCTCTAAGGAAGGGTATTATGAGATATGAATTGGATGAACATGTTGCATTCTGATAATTATTTTTATGCTGCTAGCTGTAGAGTCTAACGTTTTTATCATGATCAAATATTGTTCACACAGCAGCTCAAGATTGGATGGGGATATGGGATGATTAAATGGAAAAGAGAACATAGTGCAAATAATAGATATTTTTCAATACAGCAATACCTTCCAGCATTCAAAATGTTGACTTTCAGTCATTAATTACAATATGGTAGTAGCCATTTATTATTCTCTTTTTTTAAAAAAAGCATTTACTAAGTGGTTAGTAAACATTTATAAATGTTTATTATTTGTCAGATGAAACAATAAGCATATATATATCTATATAAACAGAATATCTTTGTTTCTGTTCCAGCTTGCATTCTAAGGAGATGGCACACTTATTACTATAATAAAAATGTCAAACAAACAAATGTTGTTCTGATAAGAATTCTATTGGTTCTTCTAACAAGTCTTTTCAGGGTCTACATATGGAGGTCTGTGGACCAGTGGGATTCCTAAATTCCTTATCCTCCAAACTACATGGACACATTAAAAAGGCTTTAGTTTCTATGATGGTCATCTTCTGCTTATGAGTTTAGAGAGGAACAGGATGCAGACATCTTAAAATCTTACCATAATTTTGTATCAGCATTGCATGTCTTATGCGATCTAAATTCAGGTGTGTTATATTTTTATCCTGCTGTCTGAAAACTGAAGCTGAGCAGTAATTCATGTGTTTATTTTTGTTACCTTTTCATCATAAACAACAAACTACTAAATGTCCTGCTGGCTTGTAATTTATTAGAGATTTAATCTGGTAAATGTTCTCACCCAGGATTCAGTCCAGAGCCTGATTCTGATCTCCCATACACCTATTTCACGCTAGTATAATTCCAGTGACTGCAGTGCAGTTACTCCTGACTTACACTGGTGCAAAAAGAAGAAAAAGAATAGGCTTCTTAATCTGCTGTATCAATTACTAAACCTTCCTTCAAAGTCTTCAGTTTACTATAGCATTGTGTGCAATGTCTTAGAACAGCAGAGATTTCTCTTCCTGCCATGTCCAGTATAAATTAGCCCCTAAATAGCTGGTGTTTATTCTCTGCTCTTTGAAATTCAAATCACTTGTACACACCTCTTCAGTCCAGCCTCTCCTTTGAAATGCTGAATACGTGCAACTGGCTATTCACAAGTGCTGGGGTACACCCTTTATGAATAATCACCCATTAATAAGGCAAAGATGAATAACTCAGCCAGGTTAAACCTAGGATAACAATTAAATAATAGTCTCTCAAATTTCAGACATTCATAACAAACTGCTCACTGCATGTGCCATATTCCATCTTTATTTGCTTATATATATTTCATAGTTGTGGAGTATGTATAAAGTACCACATACCTCAGTGTATTTTACCTCCTGTGGGTATATATTTCTTGATGGAACAAAATAAAATATACCTGTCTTAGCTGGGTAAATAACTGATTTTTTTTATTTTTGTCTTGACAGCAGTTCTGGAAAAAAAGATCAAGTTTAGTTTGAACCAACTCTGAACTTTTTTGGAATTTTTTGTTAATTAAACAAAAAAGTCTGTTGCGAGTCAAGTGAAGCAATTTGTTCAATTCAAAACATTTTGTTTCTGGGCATTTGTAAAGCACTACATGTTCAAAATGGCTGGAGGAGGCAGCGTCATCTCCCCTATAACTTTTAGCCTAGTGGCTAGGGCACTCACCTGGGCTATGGGAGAGCCAGGCTCTATGAATCTCTCCAGACAACAATGTTCCACTTGGTATAAATAAATTATTTAGAGGAACACAGACCTGAATTTTGGTCTCCCCACTTCTTAGGTGAGTGCCCTAAATTCCAGACTATACAGTCATTTGGACGCATTCTCTTTCTTGAATAGCAGTAACTATTCAAATATTTTATATAAAGCAGAACAGCTTCAGCAGGAGACACTGAGAGAGACCCACACCAGAATACCTTAGAGCCCACCAATTGGGCTATTCTTTTGGGAAGTGGGAGATCCAAGTTCAACTCCCTGATTCGTTTCAGGTTGAGGTCTCTCACATCCCACGTGCTTGATGAGTTTATTTACCTTCTGTGATTATTCAGTGGATATCACATGCTTCTTAAGAATGGAAACTCTTAACTGGTAATGAACTTTAAGACTGGTTCTACATTAGATAGCTAAGTGAAGTTGTATGTAACATTAGGTATCTAGCAGCTTTCCAAAGCCTATTCGTTAAACCCACATCTTACCTCACACAAACCAATCCTAAAAACCAATTCTGTAGTATTACTCACAAAAAATATTTGATTACACTTTAATTTTTGAAAAAGGAGGATCAGATGAAAACATGACAATATATAAACCAAATAAAGGCTTAATCACATTGCTGATCATGATCAGATTTTTTCTTAAACACTTCTCCTCACTGGTGTATGAGATATCATCTGTTGTCTTTCAAGTTCATTACAAATGGTTCTGGCCTTTCAGTTGGATCCCTGAATCCACATGGAAACTCACTGCCTTTTAGTGTGTGATCTTATTATAACCCTCATGCTCCTTTTCACTCCTCTCATGTCTATGACCTTCACTTGCTGTGACATTCAATTTAGACTATATGGTTCCTTGCTTATTTTGAGACACTCCTACTGTATTTTGGGCACTTGAAAAATAATTCTCTCTCTCTCATGTGGATTCAATGGAGTAGGAAAAGAGAGTGCTGTTAAGCAGGCTTCCCCCAGCAAAAGACATGTCATTTACACTGAATAGGAGTTATGCATTTTTGACTTACACTATGTTGATATGATCAATTTATTTGCAACCAAGAGGTTCAGGTTGTCCTCAAGAGCACACAGGAACCTAATTTACAATACCCAGGACTCTATGTCAAGAACACTTCAATGAACTGGAAATGGATTCTCTCCCGCAACTAGTGTCAAGAAATGGACAGTTTTAAATGCCTCAACAGAAAAGAATGGAAAAAGCAAGCTCAAGAATACCCTAAAGTGCTGATGACCATTCTTTCTTACTGAGATGAATTTGCATTTCTTTTCTTTTTCTTCTACATGGTATATTGTAAACCATTAGTTTATTCCACACATTCTTGAAAATATTAGCCCAGATCCTTTGCCCTGCCGAATTCAAATTCTGTTTGACTCAGATGAAGGGGGTGAGGTGAAAGTGATGTTAAGGCACAGTTTATAGTCTCCAAATTCTTGCATCAACTGAGGGGCTGGTCTCAAGGAGCATCATAGTACATTACATACTAGGCACTCCCCACTCGTGCCCCCTATGCTGTGGGGGCTAAAACAGAGAAGTGTAGAACTTGCCAAGCAACTTGTGTCACCTAGGGATTGTTTTAAGGCTGCTTTGCATCAGTATTATCAGAGCCCAGAATCTGGCCCATTGTAACAAGTTGCCATCTCAACTCATGTTTCTTTACATCTCATACAGCCCCTTAACCATGGTACTTTTATTGTTAAGTATTGAAATGGGTTGAAAGCTATAAATTTGTAGGACCAAATTTTCATTAAATTGACCTAGATAAATGAAACCGCCTTTGCTCTTGATTTTCTGTGTTAATACTGTCTTGCTTTCAGTGCTACTGTGCTTTCAGAATAATCATGCATTCATCATTTTGTCTATTTTTATAGATGAAACCTTGGCCAGGCTTTATATTGTAGTGTACTTTCATATGCTCCCAAGGATTTTGTTTGTTATCAAGTGGAAGTAGCCACTCCATATTTAATGTACAATCTAACATCCTATTTTAAACCTTATTTTCAAACCACTCTATGCCTAGCTTCCCAAAAAGAAACCATTCCCTTGTGCCTCATAGAATCATAGAACTGGAAGAGACCTCAGGAAGTCATCTAGTCCAGCCCCCTGCACTCAAGGCAGGACTAAGTATTATCTAGACCATCCCTGAAAGGTATTTGTCTAACCTGCTCTTAAAAATCCCCAATGATGGAGATTCCACAACCTCCCTAGACAATTTATTCCAGTGCTTAACCATTCTGACAGTTAGGAAGTTTTTCCTAATGTCCAACCTAAGCCGCCCTTGCTGCAATTTAAGCCCATTGCTGCTTGTTCTATCCTCAGAGGTTAAGAAGAACAATTTTTCTCCCTCCTTCTTGTAACAACCTTTTATGTGCTTGAAAACTATTATTGTGTCCCCTCTCAGTCTTCTCTTCTCCAGACTAAACAAACCCAATTTTTTCAATCTTCCCTTATAGGTCATGTTTTCTAGACCTTTAATAACTTTTGTTGCTCTTCTCTGGACTTTCTCCAATTTGTCCACCTTCTTCCTGAAATGTGGCGCCCGGAACTGAACACAATACTCCAGTTGAGGCCTAATCAGCACATAGTAGAGCGGAAGAATTACTTCTCACGTCTTGCTTACAATATGATGTTTGCTTTTTTTTTGCAACAGTGTTACACTGTTGACTCATATTTAGCTTTTGATCTACTATGACCCCCAGATCCCTTTCTGCAGTATTCCTTCCTCGGCAGTCATTTCCCATTTTGTATGTGTGCAACTGATTGCTTCTTCCTAAGTGGAGTACTTTTCATTTGTCCTCATTGAACTTCATCCTATTTACTTCAGACCATTTCTCCAGTTTGTCCAGATCATTTTGAATTTTAATCCTACCCTCCAAAGCACTTGCAACCCCTCCCAGCTTGGTATTGTCCGCACACTTTATAAGTGTATTCTCTATGCCATTACCTAAATCGTTGATGAAGATACTGAACAAAACCAGACTCAGAACCGATCTCTATGGGACCCCACTCATTATGCCCTTCCAGCAAAACTGTGAACCACTGATGATTACTCTCTGGGAATGATTTTCCAACCAGTTATGCACCCACCTTCTAGTTGCTCCATCTAGGTTATATTTCCATAATTTGTTTATGAGAAGGTCATGCGAGACAATATCAAAAGTCTTACTAAAGTCAAGATATACCACATCTACCGCTTCCCCGCTATCTACAAGGCTTGTTACCCTGTCAAAGAAAGCTATCATCTCATCCCAAAGTAGAATTTTCCTCCCTCGCTGTTTCTTCAGTGAACTAGCATCACAGCTGTTATATTTAGACTTAATTTAGGCCAGCTAGCTTTCAGCCGGGGTTCTATCTCAATCAGGCATTGGGGAAAATAGAGGTTCTTTTAAAAAAAATCATAATCACAGAATCATAGAAATGTAGGTATGGAAGGGACCTCAAGATGTCATTAAATCCATCCCCCTGCACTGAAACAGGATCAAGTGTACCTAGACTAGCCCTGACAGGTGTTTGCCCAAGCTGTTCTTAAAAACTTCCAGTAATCCGGATTCCACAGCCTCCCTTGGAAATCTATTCTGATGCCAAACTATCCTTAGAGTTAATTTTTCCCCTATTTAATTTAAATCTCCCTAGCTGCAGATTGTTATGTGGGTGAAGAAGTTATATTTGGGTATGGTGGGTTGGACATTGGCTTCGGCCCTATAATAAAGCAGATCACCATGTAGAGTTAGATTTTTGCTGTGCACTTTCTACCATCTGACCCATCAATTCAGTGAGGAACCTAGACCATCGGAATCATTGGCATGCCAGAGAGAGCAAGAACTGGTCCTTTATTCTTACCACCATGTCCTCAAGGAAGGGTGTGATTATGCAGAGCTAAGGATTATGCAAAGAATGAAATCACAGCTAGTCCCAATGCTGTAGTACTCTTACATGTTGATGTGGCTTGGAGCTTTTCTGTTCATTATTCTAATAAAGATATCTAAGGCTTTGCTTCGCCTTCATTGTGAGTGTCCTTGTCATAGACCCAGATGCTCCCGATAACATATTGAACTAATTGGTTTTAACTCTATGTACTCTGATTCTGGGATAGAACCGCATCACAGTCAGATCAACTGGCCATCAATACGAATATTATTAACCTTTAAAAAGGATCAAGCAACACATCACACCTTATCCCCTGTATTATGGTACAGTTACTACCACACCATAATTATGATTTTATTACACAATGCAGTTTTAACAGGCTTTTTAAACTTTTAAATTGTAAAATTCTCATTGGGAAATGGGAAAAACCTTAAGAGCACTGGAGTGTGTCAACAACAGCACTGTGGGCAATATGAAAATGGAAAGTAATGTACAAGTCTGTCCTCCTAATTTTCCTTACTTTTAAGATTTATGGTGGATGCAGTGTGTCATCATACAACTTGAACTGGCACTAAATGTAGTTCTTGCTAATTTACAATGAGATGGCTGGCAGAGATCTGTTGTTTATGCTGTTATTGTAATATACTGTTTTACAAAATTAATTAGTGCTGAGATGAGTTAATAGCAGCTCTTTATCGGCTTTGTCATGAACATGTTTTGCCACTGCAATATGAAAAATAAGAGAAAAAAAAAGTAGCAGAATTCAGGACTTTCCAGGTCAGATTCATGTCTGGAGCAGAAATTGGTGACCAAGAGTAAAATATCTTCTTAATATAAGTTGTTTGTTTACAAAATGTTACAAGTCTTGATCACTGAAACATGGGTGGTCATAGACTGCAGACAGTCAACTCCCTCTTGCAGAAACCTGGGGTCAAGCACCACTTTTCTATCCCCATAAATAGCTACATTGTGCCTCTGTACCAAACTCTCTGCTTAACACACAGTGCCATCTTCTGTCTCCAGTCCTTGTATTTTATGTGTGGGAAACCCCTCGGCCAAGGCTGCCCACTTAGACCATCCTGGAAAGATGAACCTGGTCATCTAGTCTCCTTTATTTTGCAGCTGCTCTGCAACACTAAGGAACCTCAGAGGTTTAACAGCCAGACAGAGAAGCGTGCTTAAACACAGCCAATAGCCTTACTGCATTTCTGGGTGCTGTTACTGCATGGCATCTTCAACTCTTTCTAGGGGGAGTTTCATCCTGGGTGCTTATAGATCCTTAGCCCCTAATGTGCAAACCATATTATTATTTCTCCCCCAAATGTTTGCAAACAAACACACAAGTAAAGTGAGTAGCAGCACTAACTGAAAGTCGTTCGTCAATCCATTGGTGGAATGGGGAGTAAAAATATCTTTTAAAAATTGTCTTTAGTTTTTTTTAATACATGTTTGGGGTATCTTCTAAGAAGCTAAAAGAAAAATAATGGGTTATCCTTCTTCAGGAAATAATCTTTTGTGGCTTTTAATATTTCACAGATTATATGGGAGCAAGAACAAGGATGATTCTAAGTAAGGTCAGCAAAATCAAAGAAGAAAACCACTTCAGGCTGGCAATATTGCTGAGCACTTTATCTTCTGTATAATTAAAGCCTTAATATAACATACTGCAAGTAGGCCAAGGCTTATAAATAGGCTTGACTATTGTATAACTAATGGATGAATGTGCCTCTGTTCTGAGAAAGCTGAAGATTGCATACTACAAAACACAAGCATCAACTCAGTTTCTGTAGGAGTATGTAACCTTTTGTAAACTTTATGTTGAAATATTCCCAATTAATATTATGTTGTTAAAGATAAGGGTGCAACAAAACCCAACTTAGTTTGAACCTCTAGGTTTGTTACAGATAATTTATTTAGTAGAGGCCACTAGGCAACACTTTGAATGACCCAACCAAACTTTATTAAAAGAAAAACGATTAGTTCAACAAACAGACATGCAATTACTATTTACACAAGTGTTACTGTTATGCTCATCCTCAAAGATGAATTGTGTATTAATGGGCGATCAGTCCACTGACAACGGTGAAGTACAGCCTTACAATCCTAGGAACTAACGGTACTCTTTGGATGCTAATTGGAGCTTTTCACCTTTTATATTCCATTATAATACTAATTAACTTTAAACTGGCCTTTACTGTAATTATATTTCTGCCACCTTCTTTTTGGCTCTTTACATTATGTATCATTTAAATTAACATCTGCACCAATGTCCCCCCCCCCCCACAATCAACATAGATAGTATTTTAATAAAACATTCACAATTTTCAAAAACACTTATTAAAAACCTTGCTTAAACCAGTTATATCCAAAACATAATGATCACATAATGCTGGATCATGTCCTTGCTAACTCTTACTTACTGTCTCCAACTTATCTCTAAGTTTTCTCACACTAGCAACTTCAATTTCCCATACTTCGCTACACTCAGGTTTTGGGCCTAAGTTGCCTAATGTCTACTTATTTCTTAGGCTAAACCATCCTATAGGCTACAACTGTGAAATTAGTGTTTCTTTGGTATTCAAACTCTAGTAGCTTGCATATTAATAAAAGGGTAAGTAATCAAGAAATAGTAGACAAGCTGGCTTAGAAGAGCTAATTGTGATGCTGCAGTCCTGAAGCCTTCAAATTGTTTCAGTCCTGCAAGGTGAATTTCATCGAAAAGAACTGAGTTCCAGGCAAAAGGCCACTTCCTGTCTTTTTAAAGCTTCAGGATTGTAATACCTTGCTGACATACTTAGTTCATGTCATCATCACTGCAACTAGTAATAAGATTGCTTGCTAGAGTCTGCAACACTAGCAGGCTCATACAGTAGATGAATCTAGGAGAGCCATTTGGATTCCTAAACCATGGGCCTTGTTCACTACACACACACAGAACCTAAGGATCTGGGCTTTATGTGATGGAGTGTGCAGAGGCTGGGGAGGTGAAATTCTCCCTTCCATCCAGGACAAGGGTGCTGGGTTACCACACAGTCCTCAGAAGGCCATTATTCCAGCCTACATAATCCCTTATACTGCACACCTTCTGGCTGCTGGTTGTGTGGTTTACCAGTGCCACTGGATTGATGTATAATGGACACCACTTAAAAGATGCAGAGTGTCTCATCCAAGCTGTCTACATTGGGGTGGATTTTGCTCTATATAAAAACCAAAGAGAGACATGCAACATGGAGACCACAAGGACTATCCTACCTTGAGAAATCTTTTTTTTTTCAATTCACTTTAAATCAAGGTGTTCAAACACATTAGTCATTATTGCTGATAGAATAATGCCATCAAACATCTATGTAAAAGTTGGAATATTTTGGTTCAAAGTGGTCCACGTGAACTTGTTGTTGTAGTTAAAATCATAAGGACTTGCACCCCTTGATTATCACTTAGGGTTTCAGGTGTGAATAAAACTTCGCTGAAACCACTCAGTCTTTGCTCTGAATGTTTACATCACTACACAGAGACAATATAGCTAGAAAACAAGAAGAAATACCCCTTCAAAAAGCAGAAGTTGAGATCCATATATAAAGATAAAGTCTTGATACTTTTCCAATTCTATTTGTAAATTAGAAGTAACTCCACAGAAGTTCATGGAGCTACACTGGTGTAAAAACAGTGAGGGATAAAAATCAGGCCCTCTGTTTGCAGAATTGATTTATGTGTTCAAATGCAGGCGTAGCTCTCAGCCTTTCTACCTTTTTTGAGTTTATCCCATAGTACCGACTCCTCCATTCTGCTTCATAAAGGTACATAGAATCACACCCCTATTCATGCAGAATGAAATTATCTTTTTAAATCTGTGCATTCTATAAAGAAAGCCTGAAATGTACAGCTTTAGCATTGTGTTTAAAAAAAAACAAGGTTTTTTGATAGTCAATCACAATTCTGCTTCAGACATTGGAGACTTGCCCCATTGCCCATTGCAGTTTTATTTAAAAAGAAGCCAACAATTTGCAGTCATAGGTGAACTGCATCTGCTTTTAAATTAGCTCCAATCAATAACACAGTTCCTTAAGGGTCTATTCAATCCTCTTTGTAACATATATTAATTATCTCCTTTTTGTCTGTTACTGATCTTCTATCATACTATGATGACAACCAGCCTTCAGGATTTGGTTAGACTGCTTTTTAACTAACACTGCCAAATAATGAATACTAAGTTAGCAAAATACGCTATCAGACTGGAGATATTAAAACTGCCTACAGTAATACACACTTGATAAAATGTGCAAGACAGTAATAGATCTTACGCATAGATACAGACAGGATAAAACAGACTAATGATAAAGTATTGAATATTTCAGGCTAATTTTAGACTGTTTATTATTAAACTGCAGATCTATAAAGAGGCTGGTATTCTATTGTGCATGTAGTTATAGCTTTTCGTTCATATTTCATTAACTTAAAAATTGACACAATAGTTAGTATTGTTCTTGCTTATTTTTATTTAGTTGTATTGTTTTGCTGTATTCTCACAGTCAAGTTTATCCAGAAAGCCAATGGAATTTTCCCTTGCAGTATCATACTAGGCTTCAAGTCTGTTCCAGATTTTCCCTCATTATTTCTGTCAACTTGCTAGTTGGCAAAATGTCCCTATTATGGTCTTAACTTCCATCTGGAAGGGAATATTTCAATTTTTTAAATCTGAAACAGCAAATCTGTGGGTTAGCCACTAATCGCCAAAGAATGGTGTGGCAGGTATCCTCCCCCAGTTCTGTGCACTTCACCTTCAAGATGTTCCTAACCACCCAATAGCCCAAGTTAAGATGCAAAGGTTGCTACTTACCATGCATCAAGATTGCAGTGTGAGAATGTTTGATGTGATGTGATGTGATGTGATATAAGCATACCACCTTGGGCTAGCCTCTTCTCTGGTCACAGAAACCAAGTAGTTTAACTTCCAAAGAAAACCAAGGGGCTAGTCAATGGCCCCTTGATGCCTAAACACATTTATCTTATATAATTTTTAAACTATATATTGTGGCAGGCATGTTGTTGCTGGTGACTCAGTACTGAACTAAGCATGGTGCTGGTGATTCTGAGCTACTTTCTTTTGGTTGAAAAATAAAACACAAACCTTTGAGGTAGTTTAAACATTACACAATATTGTTTTTTTTTTCAAGTGTAGGGATGGTTTCATTCCATTTACTCCTGTAGTGCCTGCTGGATGGAGTAAGCTTCCTGGGCTCCTAAAACACTGTTTACATAATATTGTTGATGCATAGGTGAACACAGACCCAAACCCTTGGATCTTAAGAACAATGAAAAAGCAATCAGGTTCTTAAAAGAAGAATTTTAATTAAAGAAAAAGCAAAAGAATCACCTCTGTAAAATCAGGATGGTAAATACCTTTACAGGGTAATCAGATTTAAAACATAGAGAATCCCTCTAGGCAAAACCTTAAGTTATAAAAAGACACAAAACCAGGAATATACATCCCATTCAGCACAACTTATTTTATCAGCCATTTAAACAAAACAGAATCTAACGCATATCTAACTAGATTGCTCACTGATTTTTTACAGGAGTTCTGACCTGCATTCCTGCTCTTGTCCCAGCAAAAGCAACACAGACAGAGAGAACCTTTTGTCCCCCCCCCCCTCGCAGCTTTGAAAGTATCTTGTCTCCTCATTGGTCATTTTGGTCAGGTGCCAGCGAGGTTATCTTTAGCTTCTTAACCCTTTACAGGTGAAAGGGTTTTTTCCTCTGGCCAGGAGGGATTTAAAAGTGGTTAGCCTTCCCTTTATATTTATGACCCCTCTGAACAACATACTAACCCACAGAATCCTTCCTTCCAACACTACAAAAAGAAGGATTCTGCATGGACTCCTCCTAAAGGTCGAGACAATAGACTGGACTTCTACATAGAGTGCTTCCATTGATGTGCACAGGCTGAAATTGTGGAAAAGCAGCATCACTTGCCCCATAAACTCAGCCGTGCTGAACACAACGCCATCAACAGCCTCAGGAACAACTCTGACATCATAATCAAAAAGACTGACAAAGGAGGTGCTGTCGTCATCATGAATAAGTTGGAATATGAACAAGAGGCTGCTAGGCAGCTTTCTAACTCCACATTCTACAGGCCAACTGAGGATTACCAAAAGAAACCACACCATCTGCTCAAGAAACTCCCTGAAAAAGCACAGGAACATATCTGTGCAAACACATGCCTAGAACCCCAACCAGGGTTATTCTATCTGCTGCCCAAGATCCATAAACCTGGGAATCCTGGACGCCCCATCATCTCAGTCATTGGCACCCTGACAGCAGGATTGTCTGGCTATGTGGAGTCTCTCCTCAGGCCCTACGCTACCAGCACTCCCAGCTATCTTCAAGACACCACTGGCTTCCTGAGGAAACTACAGTCCATCGGTGATCTTCCAGAAAACACCATCCTGGCCACTATGGATGTAGAAGCCCTCTACACCAACATTCCACACAAAGATGGACTACAAGCTATCAGGAACAGTATCCCCAATAATGTCACTGCAAACCTGGTGCTTGACCTTTGTTACTTTGACTTCAACCTCTCTGGCCACTCAGTAAAAGTTTTAAGGGTGGCAATTTTGCAACAGAAAAGCTTCAAAAACAGACTCCAATGAGAAACTGCTGAGCTTGATTTAATATGCAAACTAGATAGCATTAACTTGGGTTTGAATAGAGACTGGGAGTGGCTGGGTCATACACATATTGAATCTATTTCCCTATGTTAAGTATCCTCACACCTTCTTGTCAACCGTCTAAATGGGCCATCTTAATTATCACTACAACAGTTTTTTTCTCCCGTTGATAATAGCTCATCTTAATTAATTAGCCTCTTACAGTTTGTATGGCAGTTTCCACCTTCTCTTTATGTATATATATATATCTTCTTACTATATGTTCCATTGTATGCATCCAGTGAAGTGGGCTGTAGCCCACGAAAGCTTATGCTCTAATAAAGAACACAAGTACTCCTGTTCTTTTTGCAGATACAGACTAACACGGCTGCTACTCTGAAACCTGTTTGTCAAGTAATCTTTCTTTTTAATAGCTCTTGAGAAATGGAACCTTGGTTTCTGATAGTAACGCTCCAATATTTTCATATGAAATGAAAGAAGAAGTAATGACATAGTCGTAATTTCAAGTTTGTTTCTCAAAGCCAGTGTTTCAGCAACACAGGATTATGGTGAGACTAAATGAGTTGTAGCATAGCTGATGGAGAGCCAAATAGTGAAGACAAGTTACATGTGACCTCAAAGAGAGTTACAAATTCTGTTTGCTAGCACTCAATGTCTTATAATGTACATTAGAGACTGAGGGCTAAGGAGGACCATGGAGAAAATCTATTCAGAGGTGACATTTCTGGCATGCTAGCTAGAGTTGCACATAAACATTTCCCCGCACTTGAGTACAAGCCCCTCTTATATGTACAGATTAGCTGCCATTTGTTTGGTATGTTCCTCATTTGAGTCCATTGGGCTTATGATGGAGAGTAAGCATTGAAATAAATAGATGCCAAAAAATCTAAGCTTTGCAGCCAACATCAACATGCTCTTATTGTGAATATGAGTTTTGCTTTGATGTGTGTGGGATGAACTTTTGGCTAGACTGGTTGACAAATTTGTTCAAACTGGATTTCTGTCTGTCTCTGTGGGCTCTGCTAAAGTGAGGCAAGGGACACAAAGTCAGGATAAACCAACAGACTGTATTTTTAAACCTATCTACTTCTAACATACCCAGCACAAATGGATTTGATTAGTCCCTACTGTGAATGGCAACAGAGACTCATAGCAATAAACTGACGGCAGCATTTTTGCTCACTGTCTACCAAGATTAATGTCTCTACTCTTCTCAGAGTTTGCATCATGTCTATGTAGGAAGTGGTCAGACAGACAATTCTACCACCCTAATTTCCTTTTGTGCAATTAAATTGTGTTTGCTGCTTCAATCTTTGGCAGCTATTAAATTTTTATTTATCTTGGACTAAATATTTGAAGTTCTTATTAAGTTTATCACAGGCAAACTGCCATTGATTTTTGGTGAAAGTTTTACTGTGTAAAGACCTCAGGATTTGGTTTGTTCATTTACACTGCACTCAGAAGAAGGAAAATGGGTTTCAGGTCTTGATTATTGCAATCAATAGTCAAACATGTTTCAATGTTTGGACTGTAACATGATTTACATTTTTTAAATAGAAAATAAGAAAGTTTTCCACAAAGGTACTGCTGCTGTTCCTGCTATGGCTATATAAAATGATATATGGATTAATTCAGCCTTAAAATGTGAACATGCTACTGGCTTCATCTGGAAGTTGTGCATACTTACATGAGGGAAAAACTTGGGTGATTTCCAATGAGTGGTGTGCAATGTCATTTAAAGATAACATTTAAAAACTCAAATGGAATCAACTGAACATGAATGGTAACTAGTGTTGGAGAAAACAGCATGACAATTATATCAAAGGGACAGTAGGTGATGAGGAAATTCTATTAGCAAGCACATTTGAAGGCCTACTGGTGAATGAATCTTCATCAATATTCATCAATAACATGCCCTGACATGTAAAACTACAATACACATTTCAGATTTTATAGGTGGTGTAGCTTATAGAAAGCGTTCCATCCTGCTGGTAAATTGCCACATCTTGCTGCACAGCTGCAGGCATGACAGTCGAAGAAGGAGACAATTATTCCAGCACCTCACCTGTATAATTGTAGCAGGCACCCCAAATTATACAACCTAAGTTCATGTAAGTAGGTTTAGTTTAACCACCAACTTAAATGATGACTCTGCAGTAGCTAATTTTCAGCATCTGATTTGATGATTGTTTCTTCACAGAGTTGATTTTTTTTCCTGTATGGAAATTACAGCACAAGAGTAATGGCTGAAGAGCTCCATTAGGCTTTACTATTTTTCTTACCCATTTGGAAAACAGGCTTACTAACTGTATTATTTTCCTCATTTAGTTATGGCTGTATTGTAATACAGAACAACATTTATGGATACATTGGGAGGCATGGAATGTGAGAGTCTGTATATGGATAGGTAAGAGGGGAATGGAGGAGGAGCTGTATTTTGGCAGTCCCTTGGGAAAAGACTAAACAAAGCTTACATTACAGTATGTCTATCACTGTGATATTTGTTTTGCTGTTTATAGGACAGATGGGTTCCCGCTTTTCTAAATGTCTAGTTTCACTTCTCACCCAACATTCTCGATGCTTAAATATATCTAGGGTGACCAGATAGGAAGTCTGAAAAATCGGGACACGGGGTGTGTGGGGGGGTAATAGGAGCCTATAGAAGACAAAGCCCCAAATATCAGGACTGTCCCTATAAAATGAAGACATCTGGTCACCCTAAATATACCTCATTCTTCTCATGAGTCCCCATAAGTTCTTCTGAAATCATTTTGAATAGACAATGATGTTTAAGGCCTTTGTGGCCTTTAATAGACAAATTATTTTTGTATTTTAATTTCTCTGCTTGTTAGGTTGTAATGAACAGGCAACCGAGTGTCTTATTAAACTTGGAAAGGTAGCATTATTAAAGATATTCCCTCTCACTTTCATTATTTTGGCCATGAACTTTCTCCTTGCAATTATCATAATTTATTGTGAGGGACGATAGAACATATTGTCACAATGTGGTTTCAAAACCAAGCATCAATTTTGTCTGTGTTTGTAACCATACAGGTGTGTTATGTGTCTCTTCTCCACTGGCTGGTCAGCATAAGAGACTAAGAGTTAACTCCATTAGCTCGTAGCAGTGGTAATTTTTTTAGCTCAAGAGGCAGAGACCCATGTTTAAGCACTGATGGTTCCAAAGCTTCAATCCCTGCTGATGAAGGGGCTGTGACACATGCACAAACTTTTGTGCTAATATCTTCAAAGTAGACATTTTCAATTGCACGTGCAGATTCCATTGCATCATACAGGCAAGTACTCATGCAGAAAGTGGAACAGCATTTGAGGTACAAAGCCTTTTATTGTGCAAATGAAACCTCCCCACAATCTACATGCTACTTGGTGTCATTGCATGAATACAACAGTTAATTGAATATATTAGCACACTGGAACTGAAGATGGGAATATTGCTAAACAAGAGGATCTAAAACCTTTAATCTGGACCCAGCCTTAAATATTTGATCAGTGTGATGTGAAGCAACAGTGAAATGTAAAGATGTGAGCAGAAGGCTGGATGGATCATGAGGTATTTTTTAGATTTTGGGGAGTGGGAGAAGAGAGAGTAAGAAATCAGATTTAGGCATTCAGTTAGAAGATCTTGTGCTCATGTTAATGACATTTCCAGATGTAACCCACAACCAAGTATTGTAATGGCTAACTAATCCTTTATTGATGATACAGATAAATGGGGAGGGCTCTATGCCCTTTGACTAAGATCTTTCATCCAAGGACTTTGAAACATGGGGTCTAGTACTAGGCATTTGTTTGACTTGCTTTGATGCTTTATGATTGAAAATGACCATTCCTATCATTGCTGCTACTGCTGTTATGCAATTGCAACAACTCTTATACAAGGTATATCATGTAAAGTGTCAATGGAAAAGTTACAATCAAATATGATTATCCTAGTTAAATCCATGTATCATCTTTGTACCTAATGTAATGAATATAGGCTTTGTATTTGTATCTCAGATGTGCTTGTTCCTGGGTGACACCTTACAGATAGGTTTACAACAAGCTGTGTGTTGATGTCCCATTAAGGACACTTCATTCTAACAACAAACAATAGAAGAAACTCATCCAACCCAGATAGCTCTTCCTAAGAATGTCTCACACACCTAGGAGCCAATGGCCATGTCCTGCCAGCCAGCCAGCCAGCAAACCTCGTAAAGACATGTAATATGTTCATGAGACCCTGGACTCCATCTTGGGCCAGTAACTTTCCACAAACAGGGGCTGTGAGCTTTGTTTGGGACAGTAAGATTCCATGCACATTGCTGAGGATATAAAAGACCCCTGAGATATCTCCATTTTTAATTCATTCCTCGGGACTGAATTACTAACAAGGAAGTTCTAAACAAGGACTGATGACCCCCAGTCTGCTTGGGTGATTCTGGAGAGACTTTTGCAGGGTATCACTTTATTCTATTACTGCTGTGATCCTGATCTATGTACACCAAAAATTACTTATATTCTTTAACAATTCAATAACTCTCTTTTCATCCTTTTTTATATTATTAAACCTTTAGTTACAAAAGATAGGCATCAGTGTGATTTTGGGTAAGATTTGAATTATATATTGACCTGGCTAAGTGGCTGATCCCTTGAGATTGGAAGGACTCTCTGTCTGATGAAACTGATTTTCACTAATCACTCATCATAAAGTCTAGTGGCTGGGTGGTGAGCCAAGGACTGGAATGCCTAGAGACTGCATTTTTGACCTCTTGTTAACAAGTGTGATGAATCAGAAGTTCAATTTTGTTACTGGATTGGTATAATCTAATGATAGACTAAGCAGCAGTTTAGGGTGAGTCTGTCCCATTTCTCAGCAGTCTGTCCTGAATTCGGCATCTTCAGCTGTGACCCACTGAGGCACGCTGACACTTACCAAGTATGTTTTTCTTCCTTTTGCTTCTCTGCTTTCACACAGATTTCTTACTATAACTCTCTCCTATACAAAAAAGTCTATTTTAAGGTTCTATTTTCTCATCAATACACAAGGTGATTAATGGGTGTTCTGCTCAAGAATCCTTTGTGCATTAAAAGGCAAACAGAGTAAACGTATATACTGAACTGCATGAAAAGGAATATTGTAAGTAATTAGGAATAATATAGAAAACAGAAACTGATGAAAAATGAACATTAGCAGATTGCCTTTCACTCAGAACAAGTGCATCATTGTAAAAACATTGTTTTAGGGTTGAGAATGGATTGAAGAAAATTGCATAGTATGAATTACCATCAAGAGGTGTTATAATGGAAAATTTCAAGAGCATTTGAGCAATCACTTAACACGGTAGAGTTTTTAAATTAAGATTCCCAATTATCTTAGAGCAGATTTGATGCGATGACAGTTACTGTATGTTACCATTAATGTAATATAGTTATCTAAGATTAATAACCAAAACTAAACATATCATGTAATTGGTTGCAAAACATCCTAAAACTAACTGCTTAAATCCACTAATCAGGCAGGCTACTGTCATGTCTTAGGATTGTTTGCATCTTACCTTTACGCACCACAAAGTGGTCTCATGGTTCTTTTCAAGTCCTGGTATTAACTTTTCAGGCCTAGTCCATACTCACATGTTTTCTCAGCATAGCTATGTTGGTTAGAGGTGTGTGTGTGTGGGGGGGGGGAGGAATCAATCACATCTGTAACAGACATAGCTGCGGAGGCAAAAGATCTAATGTAGATGCAATTATACCATCAAAAAAGTCCCTTTGTCAGTATAGTTTATTTTGTTTGTTGAACTGGTATAAGCTATACTGGGAAAAGAATTATTTTGCCAGTATAAGCTGCATTCACTACGAGATTTTACAAGTACAGCTATACTGACAAACCCTGTCTAATGTAGACTAGGCCTCTAACCACACATTAATCATTCTGCTTTGTTTACCAAGTCTTCAGCAAAACAAGGTTTGTTTTCCTTTTCCTAACTAACAGCTAGTCACAACCAACACACTTAACTGTGAGTTTTGTCAAGTCAGTTTCCCCCCCCAAAAAACAAAACAATCACGTAGGAAATGGAAGGAAAAAAAACCCAGATGTTCCATTTGTGGTCTGGTGGGAGTTGGAGGAGGACAGCTGGCAGGGTGGAATTTTGGGTTTTTCCCTAGGCAAGCAGAGCCTGGTCCATCTAAAGTCAGGCTGGAAATACTAGTTTGGAGATGCAATCATGTTGCTGGCTGAAGTTTCTCCCTCTCTCCCAAGGGTAGGAATCAGTAAAATCCATTAAATGAACAGGTGGAACCAAACCTCAGACCACCCAGGGTCTATTGGTAACATCTGTAAATGCCATGATCTGAGGTGCAGTAGGCTGAATGCTCACTGGACACAATCTGGAGTGGAAAATAAAGACTTGTTTAGGAGTAAACCAAAAAAAAAAAAAAATTACAGAAACTGATATTTGCTTTACCAAGAGAAATGCATGTTCCTTTAAAAACTTCTACTGTGTGAAAAGCATTACAATTAACTCCTTTTTACTTTGTTCCATTCATACATTTTGATGTAATCAAAATGTGAACTAACTCCCCCCCTGTAAATAACAATAGCAACAAAATTGTGTATGTCTATTTTCAGATGGAAAAAGCTGCTGTTTATGTAGTTGATATAAAACAGGCCAATTTGGAAGTGAGGTGAAGAGTCTGTGAGGGAGAGGGCGAGAGAGGGTTAGCACAACCAGCAAATCAGCACAGGAGAGAAAGTCCAGTCAAGACTCTTGATAGTTGTCTGAGATGTCCAAAGATTCCTGCTTTGGTGGCTTCTGCAGCTGCTCCTCTCTGCAGTCCCCCCTGCCCCTGGCAAACCTTCTTAGAGACCTAAGCAGCAAGGCATCAATTTGGCTCATCTAAACTATTGCAGCTGGTGCTTTCAGTGCTGCTGTACTTCAGCCATTGCACCACGTTTTCATCTCCTTAGGATAGCGATTAAAAGTTCCATTTAATTTTTTAAAAACTAATATTTTCTTTGCTTTCAGGTATATCAGATGCTGCTGTTTGCCCAAAATTAGAAGCACTCGTCAGTATTTGATGTTTCCTATGTACTCAGTGTCCACTCTTCAAGTTATACTGTTTCAAATGTTTCACATTTGCAGCAAAATTGCCAATTTATATAATGGAGAATTCCACTAGAAACAAAACATTAAAATTCATACCATAGTGAAAACTACTACTACATTTGCATTTTAGGCATGATTTTCACTGCAACCTATATTCGTAATTCCATTTTAAAAGGGTTAGCATAGCGATATTGTGGAGAAAGTCTAAACAGGAGGGTCTTCGCTGCTCTGGAGTGCCATTGGGCATTCATTGTTGATAATGGATATTTCATTTAAAGGGAAGGTCATGAGAAGTTAAAATCACTGAGCAGTTTTGGGGATTAATAATGGGATAACACAATTTTTAATTTCTCCTTGAAGTTGCTGGTTTGAATCTAGCCTTTTGTTGGCAGAGACTGAAATGTGTTAGCATCTGATGGCTATTTGGTATCCGCTGTGGAAAAACAGAGTTAGTGGTGTCAATCCAACTCCTCCTGGAAATGTGTCCACATGACAAAACTCACAGCTGTAATTAACACTAATTGGCACTAGTTAACCTAAGCAACATTTGTTAGTTTGTTTGAACAGTGTAAACAAAAAGTGTGCAGCACTGAAGAATGGCCAAAAAATTTTGTATCCAAGAAGAAAAAAAATAAGAGTATCACTTAATGAAGCATTATCTATCTGAAATTCTTTATAATAATGAAATAGTGCTTACATAATTTCAGATAGATAATGCTTCATTAAGTGATACTCAGTATTTTTTCCTCTTCTTGGGTACAAGAATTTTTGGCCCATTTTCAGTGCAACATGCATATATCATGGCATTGAAAATGTACTTCCATTAGTTTGAAAACACCGGAGATCCATTAAAATTAACTCTGCGCACAGAAATAGTTTAACAATGATGTTTCCCCCACCCCCAAAGTTAAATACATTGATATAAAACAAGGAATTTTAAGAACCTCTCTGCTCACTTAAATGTGCTTATTATTTGAATGGGGCAGTTTTTGTTTAATGTCTTGTTTATGTTTGACACTTTGATCTTCTGTTTTAAAGTGCATCTTCTGCCCAAAGGTAGACATTTTAAATTTATGCTGTCATTTCTGCACATTTGTTTTGCTTAGAGTGTATAAGCAAATTAACAAATCCTGGTTGGGATAAAATGGGAGATGTTACTTATTACAGGACAGTGATGTGATGGATTTGAGTTTATTCTTGATAGCATAAGTGCAGGGAAGAAAGAATTAATCCCAGTAGCCAACTACATAAATTAGTGATAGCAATGGGGGAAATTTTAAGAGCTTTGTTCTGTTCCAAAAGTGCAGCGCTTATCCACATCTTTTTAATGTCCATGCTGAACAGACAGTTCTTTAAAGATCTCATATGAATAACCCCCACACAGTTAATTCCTTGAACCATCACTTCAGTATTATTTAGCATTTAATCCCTTCCAACAAGCATTACACTTCCTTATTTGTCGGTAGCATAACTTCAGTACCATATAAATAATTATTGGAGTGTTTTTGGCTAGGGATTTTGGAAATCAGGGTGGGTATCTTATGAAATTAGGTTTTCACTTGCAATTTCAGTACTTTGCTTCCTGGCCATGCCAGAAATATCCCAAGAATCTGTTTCCTAACAACAACAACACACAGCATTCCTCATGATATTTCAGTATTGCCATGTCTAGACCTTGCTTAAACAAGGAAGTATAGGAGTTCATGTGTTAGAAAGCTTAAATAGCTAAACCTCAGAAAAAATAGTTTGGATCATTTTGAACTCTGGGTGAAACTCTGGACACATTTTTATTTTATTTTCTGATGAAATATATCCAATTCAAGCTAATATCATTGTGCTGCTAAGAGGATAGGATGAAAAGGAAAAAATGAAAGAAAAGCCATATAGTAGTGATGTACATCAAAAGCACTTTCTATTACTACTTCTTGTGACTGATGTTCAAATACCAAAGCAACTAAAAATCAGTTTATATCACATGCAAATTTTATAGCATTCTGCATGAAAATTGTTCACTGGATTAGTCTGTAAACCTTTGCCAACGTTATGCACTATTACATTTTTCCTTTGAATTTTAGGCTGACATTCCCCATCTGCCACAAACTAGGTAAAGCAAGTGAAACAGCAGTTCAAGCTTCCTTTGCACTCTTCCATCCATGTGGAGGCATCATCGACAAAGCAAGAAGGTAGGGGAGTCAGCATGTCCATTAAATCATAATCCTGGCTCATTAGATTGCCTGCAAGATGCCAGATAATGTGAGTTATGTTGCCAATAAGAACTGAATTGAAACCATCAGATATATTTCACCTATGTAACCAAACTGCAATCGGATGGCAACACCAGATGGCTACTTATCTGAGCTGGGTTCAAACAGAGTGCCCTGGAGATACAAGAGTCTGTATACTTTTATGGATGCCTAAGTCATCCATTGCTATAAATTGTATGTAAATTTGGAAAATGTTAATACCGGCTAGTAAATATTAATCCTTTATTCCTCTTTTTTGTGTATATTAAATTCTTTGCATATTAACTATTCCCCCAGAATCTTTTACAATACTAGAAAAAAAAAAAGAGTATGTCTGAATTCTAAGGCTCAGAGTGTTAGTTCTTAACCTGTGAGTGTTCAATACTCAGGAACTTCATGTGATCAAGTACTTCATTATTGCTCGTGCTGCCAAGTCTGTGGGAATATAGATGTCTAGGGAAAAGACCCCTCAAACTGATAAGTGTCTATAGAAGTATGGAATAAACAAGGATTTCTATGATTGATAAGAGATACTTATTGCATGTTTTCTGTAATGGATGAAATAAGGATCCACTGAAAGATGTTTATAACTCAGTAAGAACTGCTGGTTGTTACGGTTGTCAGTAATAATGACTGGATGAGAATTACCTTTAGGTTTACAGTCATGTAACCTAAAGATATCATAAAAGTAGTAGTTAGGTAAAACAAAATGAAAAAGAGTACTTGTGGCACCTGAGAGACTAACCAATTTATTTGAGCATAAGCTTTCGTGAGCTACAGCTCACTTCACGAAAGCTTATGCTCAAATAAATTGGTTAGTCTCTAAGGTGCCACAAGTACTCCTTTTCATTTTGCAAATACAGACTAACACGGCTGCTAATCTGAGACCTAGGTAAAACAAAAACGTCAAAACCAGAACACATCGTGAAATTAATCACAGGAAAGCAATTTTCCCTCCAAAAATGAATGTCTTTGTTTTACAACCTATAAAAGGCAGAGGGCTTGAAAGTTAGGGAATACAGACTGCTGGCATCCCACCAGAAACAGATCAGAGAGACAGAGGCCAGCTCTTTACCTTACACCAACGGTAGTCATGTATCTCTTTGTTCTGTATAGTGCTGTACTAATCTCAAATTGTTCCATCTTGGATTAAATAATTCTATACGAGCCTGTTATTTGAAAATCTCAAGTTGTTAGCTTCAAGCATGGAAAAAAAAGCAACCCCATATTTTTTCTTCAGAACATTTCAGAGTCTAAGTAGGATTTTCAAGAGTGCTCAGCATTGGCCTAATTTTGACTCCTTTTGTAAGATCATCTTTGTGTGGATATTATGGTGCACATAGGACACAACATACTGGGCTTTCTTGGGATTCACCATGCGTATTAAAGCTAAGCATGGTTAAAGCTTTAGAAGGATAGTAATGTCCTTGAACTACTCGAGGAAGTAATCTTTTAAATATGTGAGGTCGCAGAGTGATAATACAGCACTAGCCAGTCATCATTTGGTTAATGCTGTGATGTAACTCCTGGATGACAGCAGCCAATTCTCTAGAGGTAGTTCAAAAGGGTAAATAGTAAGATACTGTGAGGTACCCACCAGTCTTCATAGGTACTTGAATCTAACTACAAATCAGAAGCTCTGTTTGGATTCTCATTACTTATAGAATAAAATTAAGTAAGGGCCCCATTAAAAATTTAGGTCACTACATAAACAAGTTTTAAGATGGGAAAGTATGGAAAAAAATGTAGACACTGCCTTCTTACATTTCTATTTTTCTGTACACTGTAGTCACTGTATTGATTGAAAGGAGCTTTTGATACTGGTACAATTTTTTGCAGGCAAAGTAAAGGTTGATATAGTGGGCAAATACCTATTGAGCTCTTGTGAACTAAAGAATTTACAAATAGTAGTCTCCAAACTACAGAAGTGTATCCGTTTGAATGTTTGCTATATTTTAAAATGTGCTTTTCATAATGTTTATAACAGGAAAATAGAAAAATGCTATCAGCTATAAAAATTTTGGTTTACTCACTCTGTGGAATGCTGCTGGAAGAAGAGGAAATGTAATAAGGCAGGTGATTTAGAGGTTACGTGAAAAGAATAAAGGGATTAATGTACCCTTTAAATGATTATACCTGTTATACAATAGAGATGGCTAGACACATTTGGCAATGACAGAACATGTCACTGATAACCAATAACATGGCTAAGATTTGAGACCACCCAAAGGCCAACAGTGCTGACTGAAATCTGTGGATGCTACTAGGGTAGGGAAGCAATCTTTCTTCAACCTTATGCACAGCCACATCATAACATTTCAAAGAATTCTTTCTTCTATGATCATCAATCTGGCACAGAGCAAGACTTCCATCACCATTGTTCTAACCATCTTCCCATTTGTGTTGTGAGTGTACCATTATGAACTGTGTGGATAAAGCCAAGGAGGGAGAACATTTAGATGGTGTAGAACAACAGATCATTATGATGTCCCTAAACACCACTGGCAGTTCAGCACATGAGTATTCAGCCACAGAACCCTCTGAAACTCAATAGTGTCCATTCACTTCTGAGGGTGGATCACCAAAATAGGTCCTTTGTCCAGACATACAAGAACTAGATCTACAGAGATATGTGGTCAAATTCTGCTTTCTGTTATGTGGTGCTATCCCACTAGAGTTCAACTAAACTGGAGGAAATAGAAGAGAAACATTCAGTTCATTACTTTTAAATCATCTGTCTCATATCAGTCTGGTGCTTCATTAATGCTGTTACACATTGCAAAGGAAGATACTGGATATTTATACATTATTTAAACATTAACACAGAAATTTGATCGTCCCAAATGTGATTGACTCTAGTACATCACTTTATTTTCAAATTCAACAGAAAATAATATATTGTGGTAGATTTTATATAATTCATTATTCATGAAATTGCTGAATATCCTTTTTTTCCATTCACTGCTGTCTTTTGTACTTCTTATTTTAGACTCTTATGAAGAATGCTAAATAATATTTTTAAAATAATTCTTATTCCAAGTAAAAGTGGACTATGTATTCTGAAAATCATTCTCTTGTAATGATATACAGTACATATTTGTTTTTTTATAACAAAAGTAGCTAAACTGTTACTGGATAATTGTCTTTTATATAGATACCACTGAAATTAGTCTTCTCAATAGTGTGACAAAGCTCTGTCCTTGTCTCCATGGGTCCCACGTTTCCTGGTGGATTTTGTTAGCCTCAGGGGCTCACTGTGACCCTCCACATAGCCCTTCTCTATCTAGGGGCAAGGGTCACAGTTTACAGTCTCCATTGTCTACCAGTCTCAGTGATTAATCAGGGAAGGGAGTGGGAGCCCAGGCTCACCCTCTACTCTAGGCTCCAGCCCAGGGACCCTAATAGTAGCAGCTATGGTAGCTGACTTTTTGGAAATAGGACATGTACAATTCTATGGGCCACTTCCCCACAGCAGCAGCCCCCCCAAATATCTCCTTCATCATTACCTCAGGGCCTCCTTCCTTACACTTGATATAGATTTGTGCTGCTTAGTTCCTCCAACTAAGCATACCATTTCCTGATACATACCTCACTGACTAACTGGGAGGCTTTTAACTAGTTCCAGCCAGCCCTTGATTGGCTTCAGGTGTCCCAATCAACCTAGCTATACCCACTGCTTTCTAGAAGGATCTTAATGGGCCCCAGGTGTCTTGATTAACCTGGAGCAACTGCCACTTGGTTACCATGGTACCAGGGATTTGTTTAGCCTGGGGCTAACGTACTTGTTCCTCACTACTTTACTATAGCCATCTGGCCTTGCCCTGTCACAATAGTTTAATTTGGTTATTCTAAAACATGTACACATATTCACAAAGGTTGGTGCTGCAGTATTAGAATCTATCATTCTTTCGCCAACACACCCAGCTGAAGGCTGTAGCATTAGTGTTATGGCAAATCGATACAAACAGAATGACAGCAGTGGTGCTTGGAAGTGGTGGTAGTATTATTCTGGTCTGGGCATGTAGAGGGCATAACAGAAATGTGAAGAGGAAACCAAGGGCAAAAACTAGAACTGAAATAAAAGAAACTATATAATAAAAGTTTACATTCAAAATCTAACATATAAAAACTCTTCAGCCAAAGACTGTAAAGTGGTTACATATAATTTTCTCCATAACAGAAAAGGGGAAACTGAGGCACATTAAATGACTTCCTCATGGGCACATAGCCAGTCAAGATACAGAACACAGTCCTGACTTCCAGACTCTAGTTCTAACTACTAGGCCATTCTGCTCTTTTACTGTATATATACAGAACAATCTACCTATGCAATGAATCAGTAGATGATCTTTCCTTCCCTACCTTTGTGCAGTTAAGCATCTCAGTGTGCATTGCACTATGTTTTCCTGGTGACATTTCTCAGGCATTTACTCTCAGTGATCTTTGCCTTGATGAACTATTATGGGACAGCAGCCCAGATTTTCCTAGAATACACTGGTTCAAGCATGATTAGGTAGCAGATTGATATGGATATGAAATTACTGTTGACACTTAGATGTGATGCGAAAGAAAGTTACTCTGGGGACCTGACTCTATCATGTTTGTTTTATATCAGATCAGTTGAAATTGTTATGACTTAATAAAAAAATTCCACTTGTACTTGCAGTCCAGCCTTGCCTACTCCATATTAGTTCACATTCTATTCTTCAGATGCATGAAGAAAGAATACTTTTTATAATCAAAATCATATGAGTGAGTAAGGAAACTCAATTCAGTAAAGTAGATCTTGGCCAAAGGCACAGGAGGAGAGAGGGAGAAAAACAGGGAAAAGGACATGGTGTAATAATGTACAGCTTGGGGAGAAATAAGAAGCCACAAAACTTGAGGGAGAGAGAAAGACCTCCTAAAAAGGAATTAAGTTGGAGTGGAAAAAAGGTTGGCAAGGTGAAGGAAAAATGAGAAATGAATGGAGCAGGAGACTATAGGTGTGGCAGATGAAGTTAAGAAGGGAGTAGGATTAACCATCATGAATAAAATTATTAATGTGTCTAGACTGGTAAAGGACAGTACTTTGTGTTCAAAGGAAATTTTCAGAGGCTGCCAGGCCCCTTAAGAGGAGATGGGTCTAGCCCCACCTGTGACATACTTAGCTCACCTTCTCAGATAGAGAAAATGACCAACAGAAGTTTATGGAGAACCCAGGGAAATCCAGATAGGAAGCCCAAAGAGACTTTGTTCTGAGGAGACTCAAAGGAGTATAGGTGAGGCTGAGGAAAGAAGACAGACTTGCAGAAAGGAGGGGCTGTGCTCAATTAGAGACTGGACACTTCTGTGTTTGTTTTGGACTTTGATATACCAGCAGAGGTGGACTTTTATTTTTAAAAAAATGACTTAGCTGGAAGGCCGAGTTACTGCAGTGATCAAATTAGGCTGGAGGGTCAGGAGATCTAACCTGAATGAGGAGAAACGGAGGCAATGGCTAGCCCAAAGCCAGAATGGGTAGTACCACTGCAACAGAAGATAAGCATCACTCTTCCTTGTCAAACAGATAGCACCTTTATTTTTCTCCCTTCTACAGCCGTCTGTAAACTTGGAAGTTTCATACTTTTAATGCAAATAGAAATATTTGCTTACAAAGCAAATTCAAATACATGGTTAGACTTGATATTCGTTTTATTATTCAGACTCTATATTGTAGGCATATTGGTATAACATATCCAGTTTGTTGAAGTCAGTGTGGGGAAAAAAGTTTATTTCAGGAGGGATTTAAATAAGGAGATGGGAAGCAGTTTTGTGGACTAGCTCAGGAACAATGTTTGTGTAGGAAGCAGCCTGGAAGAATGCGTGGGAAAAAAAGTAATTAAAACTCTGAGAAATATAACTGCACAGTGATTATTTCTTGTAAAAAGAGCCTATTCAAATATTTAAGCTGTTTCAGTGCATAATTAGTGCTAACAAAAACTGAAAGTAAGAGGAGAATTTACAAGAATAGATAATAGACATCACAGAGCATATCCAGGACCACAGGGATTTAAAAAAAAACAATATCCAAAACCTAAGGTTTTAGCAAGAACTAATCCATAGAATCTAACAAATATGTAGGAATAATTTAAAAACAACAAAAAACCTAACAAGGATTTCATAACACATTTTGAAAGTTTCTGTAAAATTGCAGAACAAAACATTTAATTTGTAATAGACCATTTTATCAGAGTTTAGAAGAGAGACATAAGTGTATGTCAATGAAGATTTGATTTGCTCAGAAGTTAATGAGTTTCTCTCGCTATATAATGTGCTGGAAGATGCTTTGAGAGTTAATACTGTAGGTCTCTCTCTCTACCAGAAAGAAGTTATGATAGCTGTGCCATTCTTGGGTTATTACCAAGAAAACACTATTCTCTGTTGAAACCACACTTGTTTTTCTGGGTCCCTGCTCAGTATAAACCAGTGTCAGACCTGCCTGGATCGTCTCACTAGAAAGAGGAGAATAAAAGGAATAAAAGAAAATAAAGTAAGGGAAACTCTTCTGCAGCATTGGAGGGGAGAAGGGAATTTTTGTTTACTTCAGCCCAAGAATGACCACACTACAGTTTTAAGCAGAGGGCGGTGGGGCTGGCTGGCTGACTGAATGAAGGGAACTGTGCTTTATGGCTTGGGGGTGGGAGAGGGAGATGAAAACTGCTGCAAAAGGGTCAATGTGGTTACTGACTCATCTCCTGGGAATGAGGGGTTTTAAAGGGGCAGCCCTATTCCTTAACCTTCCATTTTGCATGGAGGAGGCTGAGGCAACACTCACTCCCCCCCTCCCCACCATTAGGTGGTAAAATACCAAGTTTGTAGGTGGTAAAATACCAGGTTTGGTCTAGACCTGCTGTGGGCATTACGCTAGCTGCCCCTTTGTTGAGGGAGGCTGAGAGAGAATTTTTCCTTTGTCATCATATTGGCCTAGGTGGAGTTGAGATTTTTTTCGCCTTCCCCACTGTGGGTTCAGGTGAGCTCTGTTCATGCATGGCATGAAGGGCGATAGGCTATCTGTGTCAGTTTATTATATAAGTGTGTGGCAGATGTCCAGTGCAGGTACTCCTTAGGAAAGATCTACAGTGATGAGATAAATAGCTTGCTGAAAAATGACTTAAAAAGAGGTGTTCAGTAAAGGAGCGAATGGTGGGTGGTTGGGGACTCCTATGATTGGTATGACAGGGAGCCAACCCCTTCCCATTCTTATAGCCCAACTTAACCCTCTTACGGGGGAAGGGGTGGATGATAAGTTCCCGGCGATGGATTTGCTGGAGGGATCTGGATGGAAAAAGAGTGGGATCTGGTAAAAGCCCCCTGGAGAATTATGGAATAAACATGGCACCTGGGGATGGGGGAAACCCACCACACCCACCTGGAACTGGAGTACCACTGAGCCCCCCTGACCCACTAGCCTGGGATCCTTAAACATTCTAATGCTGTGACCAGCCTGCCAAGCCCTCTCCAGGGCTCCAGCATACATACAGGTAGGGACACACCCAGCTGCAGTTACATACACACAGGTTCTTTAACCAACCCCTGCATGGGAAGGCCTAACTAAGGCACCTCTCGGTTCCTAAGGCACGCACCCTGCCTTTGGGATGTAAACCCAAAATTACACCATTTTGCACTGCACAGAGAACTGTACAGCATGAGTTCATGAAACTCACCCCCCTCCCTCAATGTGGAGGAAGATATGCAATAGCTTTCTGCCCCAAGTTATGACCCCCACACACTGGTTTTAGACAAAGCAAAAATAAGTTTATTAACAACAAAAGGTAGATCCTAAGTGATTATAAGGGATACCAAACAGATCAAAGCAGATTACCTAGCAAACAAACAAAACACACAAGTCAAACATGCAAACTAAGTAGCAAATTCTCACCCTAAATGATGATTCATGCAGGCTGCAGAGATTCTTAAGGGGCCAGCTGCACTTGCTGACAGCTTAAAAACTGCAGGTGTTCCTTTCACAAGCTAAAAATCCCTTCAGCCTGGGTCCACACTCCCCCTCTCCCCACAGTTCAGTCTGTGTTCCTCAGGTATTAACAGGAGTCTCTTTGGGCAGGGAGTCAGTGAAGATCCAAGATGATGTCACTCTCCTGCTTTAAATAGGGTTTGCATATGGGGGAAAATGTTTGTTTCCAAGCTTAGCTCTCATGCCAGTCAGTGGAAAAACACTGGTATTCCAAGATGGAGTCCAGCACCAGGTGACCTGGTAGTGTCATAGCAGCCATGAGTCAGAGGCTGTTTACTGTAGCCTCAGGAAGGCTTCCTGGTGGGAGATTAGCTGCTTGTAAGGCCTATTGTTTCCTCCTATTGGCCCTTTAACCTGAATGTGACCTTCCCAGCCAGCCATCTAGACTAACAGTCTTTTTGCCTAGTGGGCATTCCCTGGGTGTAACCCCTTGGTAATACAGATGGATAGTCAATATTTCTAACTTCAGATACAAAACGATACATTCATACAAATAGGATAATCACATTCAGTAAATCATAACCTTTCCAATAATACCTTATATGACCGATCTTGCATAAAATACATTATAGTTATGCCAGTCCTATCATCATAATATCTCTATGAATAATATGTGGTGCAGGGTCACAGTGGGGTTAGGTGAACGGTACACTTTTATCTGCAGGGTAGTCCCAGACATCTAATAATACAGTAGTGGCCAGATTAAACCCATGTCAAATGTCTCCTGTCCTTTGAGAGAGCAGCTCAGGTTCTGAAAAGACTGTGAGGTCCCAGCCTCGAGAGAGGCAGAAAAATACTAAACAAAACGCTCCCATTAGGAAAGGGGTCATTGGCAAAAATGAACTGCAGGCCAGAACCAAAGCACCTGCAGCAAGGTGGCCCAATTTCCGCAAAAACAGAAAGGGAAGGGGCCACCTTCACTGGAGCACAAAGAGAGAAAAATGAATTTTTCTAAAGGCATAGAGGCAGTAGGTGGGTGGGTAAGGAATAAAGCAAGTGCTTGTAAATATTTAACTAAAAATATTTCCCATTATATCTCCAGAAAGAATAGGCAGTTGTGTGTTGTATCAGGGCTTGTCAATAAGTGTTTATTACCAAGTGAATTTCTTCGTGTACCTCATAGATTATAAAGACTGAAAGGACAATCATGTGAATCTAATCTGATCTCCTGCATAATACAGGCCATAGGACTTCCCTGAATTAATTCCTGTTAGAATTAGAGTATCTTAAAACATCTCATCTTGATTAAAAAATCTCCAGTGATGGAGAATCCACCGCAAACCTTGGTAAATTGTTCTAGTGGATAAAACCCCTCACTGTAAACCATTGCCCCTTATTTCTTGTCTGAATTTGTCTAGGCCCAATTTCCAGCCATTGAGTCTTGTTATGTTTTTTTTTATTTGAATATCCCTCTGCTGTCAAATTTATTTCCCCATATAGCTATTTATAGGCTACTTATAGACTTCTGGAGCAGATGACACATTGATGATGTCAGGCCTCACTCCAGATTTGAAGAAAATGTATGAAAAAGTTTGCTCGGATTTGTTACCCTGTCAAATGAAAAGAAATGCCCTCAGAATATCAAAAGGGAACATGAGGATACAAATTTCAATGTTAACTTCAACAGAAAAGCTCAAAAAGAACCCCCCTCCCACACACACACAAATCCTGAGCAACTCTGACAGATTGAAACTGAGAGACTGCTGCAGAAGGTAGCAGTAGATAAGAGGCATAATTCTTTAAAGAGAAGGCAATGAAAATGGGGATATCTCACAAAGTAGAATGTACAAATACTAAAACAGTGTAAACACCAAAACTGGACAGAAATTGTTTAGGGAGCTACATTAAAGAAAATTTAGGTTGACTATCAAAAAAATTAGGTAGAATAGTGTCCAAAGTAAAACTCCTCTGACTGGGAATTTTAAAACTAGACTGTATAAACCTCTAGAAAATGGAAATGAAATGAATGATCTAGTAGGTGTATTCCACACTAATTCAATGATTCCTTGTAACACCTGCTGACAGAAAAGCTTTTTCCCAAAGCCTCAGATTGTGGCAGAAAACCAATTTTCAGGTACTGAGGATTTATCTTTGCTGTAATACAATCTATGCATAAAACATGCATATCACTCAATTTCAAACTTGTCATCCAAGTTTCACTCCTCAGACCTATTATGAAAATATAAAAATTCTGAAAATACAGTTCAAACATACTGTATTGTAAATTATAAACGCCCCACTATCATAATACATACAAAGATGAAAGCAATCTGTGTAAAATATACCTTAGTTTTCAGTCTCCACCAAAGACTAATTATAAAGTAAGGTTGTGAAACTGAATTAATTTTTGGGACAAAGTATAAGTTTGTTACCTATTTTATCTTTCAGATTAATCTTTATTTTAAAACAATTTAAAATGATAGGAAGGAAAATTCATTTGGTTGATCTATTAACTGCATTTATTTTGAAAAAAATAAAATTTGAAAAATAACTTTTTTAAATAATACAAACAATAACTTTTTTAAAAAAAATCATCCATTAAACACGTACAAGATTTTTAAGGATTTATAGGACAAACAAACAGACAACTGTCCTAACCTTATGGGAAAGTGGCACTAAAAATTCAAAGATTTAGCATAGTGTCCTGACTTCACAGGATAGCTTATGTCACAGAAGACGGAAAGCCTTCAAACTATGGCCAGATCAGCTTCAGGCTGTTTATTTTCTGAGCATAAACCTTGAAGTGAAATTCTTTTCTCCCCTCCCTTCCCCCCCCAGCAGTTCCCTACAAATTCCAACTATGAGCACACAGGTTGACTTGAATAAACCTTTCTCTACACCATCTCACTTTCATAATTTAATGTGGCATGTTATTCAGTCAGAATAAATCAGCTTTTTCATTTGCATGTATTCACCGGTCAAACACAGTTCACAAACTCCTCTTAGAAAGTAACTAAGTGCTAGGTGAGAACCAAGAGTATTTTAGAAATACTTAGAGGGGAAAAAACCCAGCTAGTTAATGCACTGAATGAGGCTTGTATTTGTGTACTTATGTGAGGATAACATTACATAATTAACATCATTGTAACTAGCTCTTAAAATTTGAAATGTGCATGTCTACGCTATTACTAAAATGAAAGGGGAAAAAAATAGTATCAGTATAGATTAATTATCCTTACCCTTACTGCAGCTGTGGATCTGGCTCAATGCTTCTTTATACTCCTGAAGAAGAGTTATTGTGAAACAACTTCAGGCAATATAACATTCTTGCATTGGGATTACCTGATGATTTGGAATTAGTTTCTTCTGATAAATCAATTATGTTTTTAGCATTAATATTAAAAATTGAATTTATTCCTCCTCTCCAGATTGATAAATATTTGCACATTCCATTTAGGAAAAAC
The DNA here is from genome assembly GCF_965140295.1 of Lepidochelys olivacea. Classification (NCBI taxonomy): domain Eukaryota; kingdom Metazoa; phylum Chordata; order Testudines; family Cheloniidae; genus Lepidochelys; species Lepidochelys olivacea. The sequence goes on from NC_140414.1 coordinate 68,964,969, forward strand.
ACAATCCACGCCATGCCTATTTCTGTTGTTTTAAGTAGAATTTTAAGTGTCCCTTTTGTATCCATTACTTGATAGATGGTGTCAAAGTGCAAATGTGTTATGCAATAAAAGGAGACATGGCCAGGGTTACTCAGGCATGCTGAAAAATATTTTTTCAGTCTGAGTTTCTTTTACTGGGTATCAATTCTTCAATATTTTTTCTGGCCAAATTCTATGTTACTGTTGAAATGCAAGGATGTTGTGTACTTTTTTCCAAATGGATTTCAAAAGAAGAAGAAGAATGAAAAAGAGTTCAGGCTCATTTCTCAGCAGTGTGAGAGCACAGCTCATTGTATCTGAATGAGGGTGGTGTTAAAGACGTGAGTAAACCCTTTGATCCTGGAGCTGAGTCATTCAGGCCTCTCTAAATTCTTTCCCCTTTGGCCTGCCCCAGTGCTTCCCTCTGCATTGGAAAGGCATCGCCGGCAGAGAGAGTCACTTCTTAGTGTGAAAGAGGTATCTAGGCTCCCCTATGCACCAGTGCATTGGCTCCTTCTCTTCCCAGTCTCACAATGGGGTTTACATGTTTTGGAAGAGAGGGATAAATAATAGTAAGATAGAAAATATCATAATGCCACTGTCTAAATCCATGTTACACCCCCAGCTTGAAACTGCATGCAGTTTTGTTTACCCCATCTCAAAAAAGATATATTAGAATTGGAAAAGGTACAGAGAAGAGCAACAAAAATGATTAGGGGTGTGGAACAGCTTCCATATGAGAGATTAAAAATACTGGAACTGGTCAGCTTGGAAAAGAGACTGCTAACGGGGGATGTGATAGTCGTCTATAAAATCATACTGGTGTGGAGAAAGTGAATAAGGAAGTGTTATTTACTCCTCCTCCTAACATAAGAACCGGGGTCACCTAATGAAATCAATAGGCAGCAGGTTTAAAATAAACAAAAGAAAGCACTACTTCACACAACACCCTCAGCCTGTGGAACTCATTGCCATGGGGTGCTGTGAAGGCCAAAAATATAAAAAGTTCAAAAAAGAATTAGATACGTTTATGGTCCATCAATGGCTGTTAGTCAAGATGCAACCCCGTGCTCCAGGTATCCTAAGCCTCTAACGGCCAGAAGCTGGGAGTGAATGGCGGGATGGATGACTTGATAATTGCCTTGTTTTGTTCATTCCCTCTGAAGCAACTGGCACTGGCCACTGTTGGAAGACCGGATACTGTCCTGGACCATTGGTCTGATACAGTAGGGTCATTTTTATATTGTTATGAGGCCTCAAGATATTTTTCATTTTGTCAGAACTAAGAAGTACTCAAATAAAAATATTTGTGTACCTTTTTTTCCTATTGAAGCAGAAAATGTACAGAGGTAACTCCCAGTAACAGTAATGGAATTACATGCATAAAATTTCTCATACATCAGTGTGAGAACACATACATCAAGATTGTTCAATGAGTCATGTATTTTTTAGACTCAGATATGATATCTGCCAGTATATGAAAGCATTGGCAGATGCTTAAATGGGAGTACAGATCTCTTAAATATGTAAATCTTATCTTGTATATATGTGAAAACTTTCAGGTTTGTTTGGTCTGAAGTGTTTTCAGATGATTTCTGTGAGGATTTGCCTTGTGCAAAGCTCCTTAATGTGTGATGCCATGTATACTGTTAAAATAATACCACAAATCCTCATGGTTTTCTTATTTGCAATGTACTTGTGAAAATTATTTGTTCTGTTCCTATATAACCTTCAAATTATATTATTTATAGTAAATAAAATTCTATCAGTCTAGAACAGATATTAGTAATATCAGTGATATTCACTTTAATTCTTTTTGTAATTATTATTATTCAGCTCTCCCTTCTTATTTCTGTCTTCTCACTACTCTCTAAGAAAAGTGTTTCCTTATAGGATAGCCTGGACAGTGTCAGCAATGATTAACACTAGCTAATCACTGTGTCACCTCTGGCAAGGAATAAACAGAAGGAATGGGAACAGGAAAGGAATAAACTGTCCAAAGTATTTTGTTTCCAACATGTCCTTTTTCATCATCTCTTTAGTTTAACCTTTTGCGTGCACCTGTGGGCCAAATGGCATATTCTGTGCCCTAAACACTTCCCTTTTAAACGTGTTTAACCACTCTTTAATACCAGGTTAGTATTTGTCTACAGTCTTTTCTAGGAGTGTCTACAGTAGAGAACAGACTTATTGCTCATTGAGTTGGGATGATTGAACCAATGCAAATAACAGTACAATGCATTCAAACTAGTCATCCTGTTTTGTGTGCAATTCTGCCCTAACTACACACAAACATGCAGCTCAAGCAGTGCAGTTGCAATGCCCCTTGGGTACCATACCACAATTCCCAGCCCAGCTCCCTGAAGCAGTGACTTTTCAGAAATTTGGAAGAGAATTTGTGAAGCCTAAGGTAATTGTGGGAGAAAGCAAGCTTACATAACTTCCTGAGAAGCACAGCCATTTATTTCTGCATCATTGTCTCAAAAGGGAGACTAGGTCCAATGATCAGAGATCAATGTTTGCTCAGAGAGTCAGTTTCCTACTGCTGTTCTTGAAAAGCTACCATGACCATCTTAAGAGTGTCAGGCATAGAAGAGGAAGGTGCTCTGGCAGTACATATAGAGCAGTGGTTCTCAAACTTTTGTACTGGTGACCCCTTTCACGCAGCAAACCTCTGAGTGCGATCCCCATTATAAATTAAAAACACTTTGTAATATATTTAACACCATTATAAATGATGGATGAAAAGCAGGTTTTGGGGTGGAGGCTGACAGCTTGCAACCCCCAATGTAATAACCTTGTTTGAGAATCCCTGATATAGAGAGCTAGAGACTGAGACCCTGTGAAGTTCTTTACAGTATGTGTATTATTCACATTGGGGTCAATTCTGCTCTCAATTATATGGGTCTGTCACAAGGTAGCTAGTTCCAGTGGGCAGACCAGGCCCAGCTCCCCTGTGTCAGAACAGAAGGGCCCAATTGAGCTAGGGTATGTCTACACTACGGAATAAGGTCGAATTTACAGAAGTCGGTTTTTTAGAAATCAGTTTTATATATTCGAGTGTGTGTGTCCCCACAGAAAATGCTCTAAGTGCATTAACTCGGCGGAGTGCTTCCACAGTACCGAGGCTAGAGTCGACTTCCGGAGCGTTGCACTGTGGGTAGCTATCCCACAGTTCCCGCTGTCTCCGCTGCCCATTGGAATTCTGAGTTGAGATCCCAATGCCTGATGGGGCTAAAACATTGTCGCGGGTGGTTCTGGGTACATATCGTCAGGCCCCCCTTCCCTCCCTCCCTCCATGAAAGCAAGGGCAGACAATCGTTTCGCGCCTTTTTTCCTCAGTTACCTGTACAGACGCCATACCACGGCAAACATGGAGCCCGCTCAGGTAACCGTCACCGTATGTCTCCTGGGTGCTGGCAGACGCAGTACAGCATTGCTACACAGTAGCAGCAACCCATTGCCTTCTGGCAGCAGACGGTGCAGTACGACTGGTAGCCGTCCTTGTCGTGTCCGAGGTGCTCCTGGCCACGTCGGCTGGGAGCGCCTGGGCAGACATGGGTGCAGGGACTAAATTTGGAGTGACTTGACCAGGTCATTCTCTTTAGTCCTGCAGTCAGTCCTATTGAACCGTCTTATGGTGAACAGGCAGGCGATACGGATTGCTAGCAGTAGTACTGTACCATTTTCTGCCGGGCAGGCAAGAGATGAGGATGGCTAGCAGTCGTATTGTACCATCTTCTGCCGGGCAGGCAAGAGATGAGGATGGCTAGTAGTCGTACAGTACCATCTTCTGCCGAGCAGCCGTGAGATGTGGATGGCATGCAGTCCTTCTGCACCATCTGCTGCCAGCCAAAGATGTAAAAGATAGATGGAGTGGATCAAAACAAGAAGTAGACCAGATTTGTTTTGTACTCATTTGCCTCCACTCTCATTCCTCTAGGTCACACTGCAGTCACTCACAGAGAAGGTGCAGCGAGGTAAATCTAGCCATTTATCAATCAGAGGCCAGGCTAACCTCCTTGTTCCAATAAGAACAATAACTTAGGTGCACCATTTCTTATTGGAACCCTCCGTGAAGTCCTGCCTGAAATACTCCTTGATGTAAAGCCACCCCCTTTGTTGATTTTAGCTCCCTGAAGCCAACCCTGTAAGCCGTGTCGTCAGTCGCCCCTCCCTCCGTCAGAGCAATGGCAGACAATCGTTCCGCGCCTTTTTTCTATACGGACGCCCTACCAAGGCAAGCATGGAGGCCACTCAGCTCACTTTGGCAATTAGGAGCACATTAAACACCACACGCATTATCCAGCAGTATATGCAGCATCAGAACCTGGCAAAGCGATACCGGGCAAGGAGGCGACGTCAGCGCGGTCACGTGAGTGATCAGGACATGGACACAGATTTCTCTGAAAGCATGGGCCCTGCCAATGTATGCATCATGGTGCTAATGGGGCAGGTTCATGCTGTGGAACACCGATTCTGGGCTCGGGAAACAAGCACAGACTGGAGGGACCGCATAGTGTTGCAGGTCTGGGACGATTCCCAGTGGCTGCAAAACTTTCGCATGCGTAAGGGCACTTTCATGGAACTTTGTGACTTGCTTTCCCCTGCCCTGAGGTGCATGAATACCAAGATGAGAGCAGCCCTCACAGTTGAGAAGCGAGTGGCGATAGCCCTGTGGAAGCTTGCAACGCCAGACAGCTACCGGTCAGTTGGGAATCAATTTGGAGTGGGCAAATCTACTGTTGGGGCTGCTGTGATGCAAGTAGCCCATGCAATCAAAGATCTGCTGATATCAAGGGTAGTGACCCTAGGAAATGTGCAGGTCATAGTGGATGGCTTTGCTGCAATGGGATTCCCTAACTGTGGTGGGGCCATAGACGGAACCCATATCCCTATCTTGGCACCGGAGCACCAAGCCGCCGAGTACATAAACCACAAGGGGTACTTTTCAATAGTGCAGCAAGCTCTGGTGGATCACAAGGGACGTTTCACCAACATCAACGTGGGATGGCCAGGAAAGGTACATGACGCTCACATCTTCAGGAACTCTGGTCTGTTTCAAAAGCTGCAGGAAGGGACTTTATTCCCAGACCAGAAAATAACTGTTGGGGATGTTGAAATGTCTATATGTATCCTTGAGGACCCAGCCTACCCCTTAATGCCATGGCTCATGAAGCCGTACACAGGCAGCCTGGACAGTAGTCAGGAACTGTTCAACTACAGGCTGAGCAAGTGCAGAATGGTGGTAGAATGTGCATTTGGATGTTTAAAAGTGTGTTGGTGAAGTTTACTGACTCGGTTAGACCTCAGCGAAACCAATATTCCCACTATTATTACTGCCTGCTGTGCACTCCATATCTGTGAGAGTAAGGGGGAGACGTTTATGGCGGGGTGGGAGGTTGAGGCAAATTGCCTGGCTGCTGGTTTCGCACAGCCAGACACCAGGGCGGTTAGAAGAGCACAGGAGGGTGCGGTGCGCATCAGAAAAGCTTTGAAAACCAGTTTCATGACTGGACAGGCTACAGTGTGAAAGTTCTGTTTGTTTCACCATGATGAAACCCCCCGCCCCTTGGTTCACTCTACTTCCCTGTAAGCTAACCACCCTCCCCTCCTCCCTTCGATCACCGCTGTCAGAGGCAATAAAGTCATTGTTGCTTCACATTCATGCATTCTTTATTCATTCATCACACAAATAGGGGGATAACTAGCAAGGTAGCCCAGGAGGGGTGGTGGAGGAGGGAAGGAAAATGCCACACAGCACTTTAAAAGTTTACAACCTTAAAATTTATTGAATGCCAGCCTTCTTTTTTTGGGGGCAATCCTCTGTGGCAGAGTGGCTGGTTGGCCGGTGGCCCTCCCACCGCGTTCTTGGGCGTCTGGGTGTGGAGGCTATGAAACTTGGGGAGGAGGGCGTTTGGTTACACAGGGGCTGTAGTGGCAGTCTGTGCTCCAGCTGCCTTTCCTGCAGCTCAACCATACACTGGAGCATACTGGTTTGGTCCTCCAGCAGCCTCAGCATTGAATCCTGCCTCCTCTCATCACGCTGCCGCCACATTTGAGCTTCAGCCCTGTCTTCAGCCCGCCACTTACTCTCTTCAGCCCCACCTCTCCTCCTGGTCATTTTGTGCTTTCCTGCACTCTGACATTATTTGCCTCCACGCATTCGTCTGTGCTCTGTCAGTGTGGGAGGACAGCGTAAGCTCGGAGAACATTTCATCTCGAGTGCGTTTTTTTTTCTTTCTAAGCTTCACTAGCCTCTGGGAAGGAGAAGATCCTGTGATCATTGAAACACATGCAGCTGGTGGAGAAAAAAAAAGGGACAGTGGTATTTAAAAAAAAACATTTTATAAAACAGTGGCTACACTCTTTCAGGGTAAACCTTGCTGTTAACATTACATACATAGCACATGTGCTTTCGTTACAAGGTTGCATTTTGCCTCCCCCCACCACGTGGCTACCCCCTCAACCCTCCCCCCTCCCTGTGGCTAACAGCGGGGAACATTTCTGTTTAGCCACAGGCAAACAGCCCAGCAGGAATGGGCTCCTCTGAGTGTCCCCTGAAGAAAAGCACTCTATTTCAACCAGGTGACCATGAATTATATCTCACTCTCCTGAGGATAACACAGAGAGATAAAGAACAGATGTTGTTTGAATGCCAGCAAACATACACTGCAATGCTTTGTTGTACAGTACTTGTGGCACCTTAGAGATTAACCAATTTATTTGAGCATAAGCTTTCGTGAGCTACAGCTCACTTCATCAGATGCATACTGTGGAAACTGCAGAAGACATTATTTACACAGAGACCATGAATTAGTCTCTAAGGTGCCACAAGTACTCCTTTTCTTTTTGCAAATACAGACTAACACGGCTGTTACTCTGAAACTTGTTGTACAGTGATTCCCGAGTACGTGTTACTGGCCTGGAGTGGTAAAGTGTCCTACCATGAAGGATGCAATAAGGCTGCCCTCCCCAGAAACCTTTTGCAAAGGCTTTGGGAGTACATCCAGGAGAGCCGCGAATGCCAGGGCAAAGAAATCCTTTCACATGCTTGCTTTTAAACCATGTATAGTATTTTAAAAGGTACACTCACCGGAGGTCCCTTCTCCGCCTTCTGGGTCCAGGAGGCAGCCTTGGGTGGGTTCGGGGGGTACTGGCTCCAGGTCCAGGGTGAGAAACAGTTCCTGGGTGTCGGGAAAACCAGTTTCTCCGCTTGCTTGCTGTGAGCTATCTACAACTTCATCATCATCATCATCATCTTCCTCGTCCCCAAAACCTGCTTCCGTATTGCCTCCATCTCCATTGAAGGAGTCAAACAACACGGCTGGGGTAGTGGTGGCTGAACCCCCTAAAATGGCATGCAGCTCATCATAGAAGCGGCATGTTTGGGGCTCTGACACGGAGCGGCCGTTCGCCTCTCTGGTTTTCTGGTAGGCTTGCCTCAGCTCCTTCAGTTTCGCGTGGCACTGCTTCGGGTTCCTGTTATGGCCTCTGTCCTTCATGCCCTGGGAGATTTTGACAAATGTTTTGGCATTTCGAAAACTGGAACGGAGTTCTGATAGCACGGATTCCTCTCCCCATACAGCGATCAGATCCCGTACCTCCCATTCAGTCCATGCTGGAGCTCTTTTGCGATTCTGGGACTCCATCATGGTCATCTCTGCTGATGAACTCTGCATGGTCACCTGCAGCTTGCCACGCTGGCCAAACAGGAAATGAGATTCAAAGGTTCGCGGTTCTTTTCCTGTCTACCTGGCCAGTGCATCTCAGTTGAGAGTGCTGTCCAGAGCAGTCACAATGGAGCACTCTGGGATAGCTCCCGGAGGCCAATACCGTCGAATTGTATCCACAGTACCCCAAATTCGAGCCGGCAAGGCCGATTTAAGCGCTAATCCACTTGTCAGGGGTGGAGTAAGGAAATCGATTTTAAGAGCCCTTTAAGTCGAAATAAAGGCTTCATCGTGTGGACGGGTGCAGGTTTACATCGATTTAATGCTGCTAAATTCGACCTAAAGTCCTAGTGTAGACCAGGGCCTAATTAAAAGGGGCAGGGCAACACCTGGGGCTATGAAGGCTTTGAAGGTCAAAGAAAAGGAAGAAGAGGCATAATTGGGACTGGCTGTGGAATCACATAGCTAATAGTGGGTCCCTAGAACAAGGGAGCAGCTGTTCAGTGAGGTAAACCTGAGGTTGGTGTCCCAGAAGGGGAGTAGAGCTGGCTAGGACTGGGAAGCTGCAAGAAGCAGGATTACCTGGGACCACTGCAAGGGGAGGCTGTGGAATCTTAGGACAAATGGTGAGCTGAGGAACCGTATTTTGTTTGTTATGTGCTCATGTATGGGGACAAGTAAACCTACTTAAAGGAGACCAACTATAGCAGTGAATACTTGTTAAGCTGGGGAAAAGGCCTTCTGCATTACACCTTCCACTGAAACCCAAGGGATTTGCACCAGTGCAAGTGAGGTCAGGCTTGACTTTAATCACCTGCTGTAGTTAAATGCTCCACTTGAAATAGCATTGGTTCATTGCTCTTTCTCATAGCAGTACCATTTCATAAAGTATGGGGTCCCAGAGAAGGAGGGTGTACAGTGTTACAGAGCTATTGGTCACCTGCAACATGCACAAATTTCTCCTTTCATTTAAGGGTCTGCCTGGAAGGATCTGATCCCCTGTACTGTATGGATTTGTAGCATGTTTGCATGCAAACCAGGACAGGTTGTATGATCTGTGGGTCGTTCAGTCACTCTGCTAGATAGATTACCAGAAAATTTAATTAAGTGAATGCATGATTTGAATTTTGCTCTGCTTTCCTGTGGTGTTAACTGGTATGTCAAGTACTGTCATTATTTTTATATGATAGTGCAGCAAACAGGTTAACTATATTATCTGTATTAAAGAACACTTAATGCGGCAACTGGGCAGGAATGACCAAGACTTTAATGGTAACCACTGTCTGTGTTATGTCCCTGTTTTTTTTGTGTGTGATCTAGCTTTGGTAGTTCTACTTTAAGAACATAAGGAACTTTTAAATCCTTTAATAGTTAGAAAAAACCCTGACAATCTGCTCTCTATTTTGTGCTCCAGCACAATCCTAGTGAAGCCAAAGAATTTACACAAATATGCCTTATTTAGCACCTTGTTACTTCTTGTTGTGCCATAAAGACAACACTTTTGTTCAAAGGGACTTTTTTTTTTATGGTACCAAAAACTGTATGAGGAACTTCACAGGTGACAAAGAAATAAAATGTTCCTGTCTCAAAGCCCAGATCCATAGAGGTTTTTTAGGCATTTAATTATGGGGGTCAGACACCTAAGTTCCATTTTTAGGCACCACAGCAATCACAAAACTCCTGCTCAGGTGCCACCTAACCCTGCAGGTGCCTAAACTCACTTGGCACATATGTTGTTTTTTTTTTTTGCAATAAAAGCTCCATAAGAGGCCTATGCTTTTGCCTCTGGGCATGTGCACTATTGCCTTATTCCAGGTGTCCAGCTACTCATCTCCCACCTAAAGTTGAGAGGAATCCACAAAACCAGGCAAGATGGATTTATTTATTCTTTTGCCTGCCTATAGCATGTATGGGGCCTGATCTGGAAGGCAGTCTCTGAGCATGTCTGTTAGATCAGACCCCACTCAAAAGTGTGTGTGTGGGGGGCCCTTATAACTCTTGGACTGGTGTTTAGAGCACTCACCTGGGATGTGAGAGACCAAAGTTTAATTCCCCTCCTGAGGTAGAGGGGGAGAGAGGACTTGAATAGGGGTCTCCCACCTCTTAGAAGTGCTCTAACCACTAAGCTATGAGATATTCTGATGTCTGATTGAGAGAGCTCCACCTACTGAAGTTGTTCCACATTGGATAAATTTTAAAGGGTTACTGGGCACCAGAGTGGGAGGATGTGACTCTCTAGTCCAGTGGTTATGGCATCCAGCTGGAAGGTGGGCACCCAGGGTCCAGTCTTCCTACTCCAATCATGCTCTCTAATATTTATACACTGTGGAACAGATTCAAGAGGAGGGACTGAGGGAGTTCCACATCAGAATATCCCATAGCTCAGTAGTAGAGCACTCTCCTGAGAGAAATCCCTATTTAAGTCCTCTCTTCCCCTCTGCATGCTGGGGAATTAAAACTGCATCCTCCACATCCCAGGTGATCACTGGGATAAAAGTTTTCCAATGCTGGCACTGCAACCATGACACTGTGAAATGAGACATGAGCCTAGCTCATTCTCACAAATAATGACTTAGCTGCCTGACTGATTCCAGGAGAGTGATTTCCAGCTGTAGAGACAAATCAGAAATATGTGCCTCCCTAGAGCCTAGACATATGCACTGACCTCTGTGAGAGGGGCAGATCTTAGGACATATTTCTCTTGCCAGCATCTCCTGTTGGCTAGTTTAGGCAACTCCTCACATAGCATGCAGGTTTCAGTGCCTTAGAATACAATCCACCAATCTCTTCCCCATTCATTATATAGGGAGCCAAGGTGACTAACTCAAGCTTTGTAGATTGCATTGTGTTCCTAAGTCCCTTTGGATGCAGGCAGAAAAGCTTAAAATGTAAAGACTAGATCTTGCACTGAAAAGAGGGAAACAATCCTGTTGAAAGGCACCTTAATCTGCATGTAGTACCATTGATTTCAATGCAGTTTCTTCTGGAGTATTGTACTCATTGATGGGAGTAAGCATCTCAGAATCTAGCCCTAAAAGATTGTATTTTTTTCACTTCTACAGTAAGTGGGAGCAGAACATGGCCTAGTATATAACTCTGAAACTCACTAACATTTCTGAAGAGTCAAGTCCTGCGTACTGTTTCCCTGTAAGCCCTTAAGAGATGTGTATTTTGGCTTCATGCCAGTCTGAACAATCCAGAGAACACTTAAGGCTACTGAAAAAGGGAATAGCAGATGGGCTTTGGCCCAGATCCACAAAAGTATTTAGGCTGCTAACTTTCAATATTTGTTCTTCTTTCCCTCCCTGGCTTCTTTAATAATGCTTTTTGATCTAACTCTGTGCTCAGGCAGGGTAACATCACACATGTACACTGAGGGATACATTTATAAAAAAATATTGCCACTTCTCCACATGGTGTTTCAAAAGGCTTCAGTTCTCCTCCTTAGCTGACACTCCACTCTAGTCAGACAGGAAATGTGATTGTTGGGGGCAGAACCCACTTAAGGGTTCCTGGCTGAAAGGCAGCACCTTCTTCCTCTTTTCCCTCACCCATATTCTTGGAGCCTCCCACCTCCAGCTCCTGGTGCCTGAGAGGCAGGCTGACTCCATCCCCTGTGGCCAGAGGCAAGTCTGGGCTGCTGTAACTACTGTGTACAGTGGTGCTGGAACAGTCTTAATGGCAGAAACAGTCTTAATCTGCTGAAGGCAGAAATGATGTACGTGGGTAGTTGTTATTACTTGAAGCCAGCAGGTGCAGCAGCTATGCCTGTGTAGCTGCCAGTGAGGTAGGGAGCCCCATCTCATAACTCAGGCAGGCCTTTATGTTAGTGTATATAAAAGATTCTCCAACACTTGGATGCTTTTCTAAAAGCATCTGTCTAGTCAAACCATAGCTATTGGACTTGAAGCAGGAATTAATTCAAGGATGGCCTGTTTTAAATATAAAGGGAAGGGTAACAACTTTTATGTATGCAGTAACATAAAATCCCTCCTGGCCAGAAGTACAAAATCACTTACCTGTAAGGGGTTAATCAGTTAAATTAACCTAGCTGGCACATGACCAGAAGGACCAATGGGGGAAGAAGATACTTTCAAATCTGGGGGGGAGGTTTTGTTTGTGCTTTTTGTTTGGTTCCTCTCAGGACAAAGAGAGAGACCAAGCAGGTAAACCAGCTCCTAAAAAGATGCCTTTACTTACATTTTCTGTAATTTAAAATATATTATTTCAGGTAAGAAAATGCATTAATTATCTTTTGTTTAGTTTGTGAATTTTCCCTATGTAAGAGGTAGTTTTATTCCTGTTTTTTGTAACTGTAAAGTTGAGCCCAGAGGGGAGTCCTCTGTTTTAAACCTTTTATTGCCCTGTAAAGTTACCTTTCATCCTGATTTTGCAGGTGTGATTCTTTTACATTTTTCTTTATTATAAAGTTCTCCTTTTAAGAACCTGATTAATTTTAGTGACCTAAAAATAAAGGGTCTGGTCTGTACTTATATTAAAAGCAATTGGTTGGTATATTATTCTCATGCTGCCCCAGGAAAGGGGGTGAAGGGAAATATTTTGGGGAAATAGGGACACAAAGTGGTCTTTTTCCCGAATCTTTGTTTAAATCACTTGGTGGCATACCGTCCAAGGACAAGGAAAAGATTTGTGCCTTGGGAAAGTTTTTAACCTAAGCTGGTAGAAATAAGCTTAGGGGGGTCTTTCATGTGGGTCCCCACATCTGTACCCCAGAGTTCAGAGTGGGGAGGGAACCCTGAGACCTGGGTTATGGAGCAGGTTAGACTACATGATCACAGTGATCCCTTCTGTTCCTAAAAATCTATGAATCCATAAAATGTCCTGTTTTCCAAAAGTTACTTACCCAGCAGTGTTCGTTTTCTTGTTTTTCTCTTTTCTTTCTGCTGTCACTTCCCTGTGACTTGAGTAAAATCACCATTCCATGGGAGACAATCTGTCATTTTAGAGACAAAGCAATTTCCCTTGTGGTGGAAGGAAATGTCTTTTTCCTCTAAAACATATCCAGTAAAGGAAAACATTCTCTGGTGTTTATGCTGATCTCCCTGTGATGGAGTGTCCATCCCAAACAAAGCCTGAAAGGGTTAAGATGGTTAGTTGGGCCAATTAACTCCCTGGGCTGCACCTGGAGCAGGATCCAGGGAGCAGGGATTAATTCATAGAATCATAGAATCATAGAATATCAGGGTTGGAAGGGACCCCAGAAGGTCATCTAGTTCAACCCCCTGCTCAAAGCAGGACCAATTCCCAGTTAAATCATCCCAGCCAGGGCTTTGTCAAGCCTGACCTTAAAAACCTCTAAGGAAGGAGATTCTACCACCTCCCTAGGTAACGCATTCCAGTGTTTCACCACCCTCTTAGTGAAAAAGTTTTTCCTAATATCCAATCTAAACCTCCCCCACTGCAACTTGAGACCATTACTCCTCGTTCTGTCATCTGCTACCATTGAGAACAGTCTAGAGCCATCCTCTTTGGAACCCCCTTTCAGGTAGTTGAAAGCAGCTATCAAATCCCCCCTCATTCTTCTCTTCTGCAGGCTAAACAATCCCAGCTCCCTCAGCCTCTCCTCATAACTCATGTGTTCCAGTCCCCTAATCATTTTTGTTGCCCTTCGCTGGACTCTCTCCAATTTATCCACATCCTTCTTGAAGTGTGGGGCCCAAAACTGGACACAGTACTCCAGATGAGGCCTCACCAATGTCAAATAGAGGGGAACGATCACGTCCCTCGATCTGCTGGCTATGCCCCTACTTATACATCCCAAAATGCCATTGGCCTTCTTGGCAACAAGGGCACACTGCTGACTCATATCCAGCTTCTCGTCCACTGTCACCCCTAGGTCCTTTTCTGCAGAACTGCTGCCTAGCCATTCGGTCCCTAGTCTGTAGCTGTGCATTGGGTTCTTCCGTCCTAAGTGCAGGACCCTGCACTTATCCTTATTGAACCTCATCAGATTCCTTTTGGCCCAATCTTCCAATTGGTCTAGGTCCTTCTGTATCCTATCCCTCCCCTCCAGCGTATCTACCACTCCTCCCAGTTTAGTATCATCCGCAAATTTGCTGAGAGTGCAATCCACACCATCCTCCAGATCATTTATGAAGATATTGAATAAAACCGGCCCCAGGACCGACCCTTGGGGCACTCCACTTGATACCGGCTGCCAACTAGACATGGAGCCATTGATCACTACCCGTTGAGCCCGACAATTTAGCCAGCTTTCTACCCACCTTATAGTGCATTCATCCAGCCCATACTTCCTTAACTTGCTGACAAGAATACTATGGGAGACCGTGTCAAAAGCTTTGCTAAAGTCAAGAAACAATACATCCACTGCTTTCCCTTCATCCACAGAACCAGTAATCTCATCATAAAAGGCGATTAGATTAGTCAGGCATGACCTTCCCTTGGTGAATCCATGCTGGCTGTTCCTGATCACTTTCCTCTCATGCAAGTGCTTCAGGATTGATTCTTTGAGGACCTGCTCCATGATTTTTCCAGGGACTGAGGTGAGGCTGACTGGCCTGTAGTTCCCAGGATCTTCCTTCTTCCCTTTTTTAAAGATTGGCACTACATTAGCCTTTTTCCAGTCATCCGGGACTTCCCCGGTTTGCCACGAGTTTTCAAAGATAATGGCCAGTGGCTCTGCAATCACAGCCGCCAATTCCTTCAGCACTCTCGGATGCAACTCGTCCGGCCCCATGGACTTGTGCACGTCCAGCTTTTCTAAATAGTCCCTAACCGCCTCTATCTCCACAGAGGGCTGGCCATCTCTTCCGCATTTTGTGATGCCCAGCGCAGCAGTCTGGGAGCTGACCTTGTTAGTGAAAACAGAGGCAAAAAAAGCATTGAGTACATTAGCTTTTTCCACATCCTCTGTCACTAGGTTGCCTCCCTCATTCAGTAAGGGGCCCACACATTCCTTGGCTTTCTTCTTGTTGCCAACATACCTGAAGAAACCCTTCTTGTTACTCTTGACATCTCTGGCTAGCTGCAGCTCCAGGTGCGATTTGGCTCTCCTGATGACATTCCTACATGCCCGAGCAATATTTTTATACTCTTCCCTGGTCATATGTCCAACCTTCCACTTCTTGTAAGCTTCTTTTTTATGTTTAAGATCCGCTAGGATTTCACCATTAAGCCAAGCTGGTCGCCTGCCATATTTACTATTCTTTCGACTCATCGGGATGGTTTGTCCCTGTAACCTCAACAGGGATTCCTTGAAATACAGCCAGCTCTCCTGGACTCCTTTCCCCTTCAAGTTAGTCCCCCAGGGGATCCTGGCCATCCGTTCCCTGAGGGAGTCGAAGTCTGCTTTCCTGAAGTCCAGGGTCCGTATCCTGCTGCTTACCTTTGTTCCCTGCGTCAGGATCCTGAACTCAACCAACTCATGGTCACTGCCTCCCAGATTCCCATCCACTTTTGCTTCCCCCACTAATTCTACCCGGTTTGTGAGCAGCAGGTCAAGAAAAGCACCCCCCCTAGTTGGCTCCTCTAGCACTTGCGCCAGGAAATTGTCCCCTACGCTTTCCAAAAACTTCCTGGATTGTCTATGCACCGCTGTATTGCTCTCCCAGCAGATATCAGGAAAATTAAAGTCACCCATGAGAATCAGGGCATGTGATCTAGTAGCTTCCGTGAGCTGCCGGAAGAAAGCCTCATCCACCTCATCCCCCTGGTCCGGTGGTCTATAGCAGACTCCCACCACTACATCACTCTTGTTGCACACACTTCTAAACTTAATCCAGAGACACTCAGGTTTTTCTGCAGTTTCGTACCGGAGCTCTGAGCAGTCATACTGCTCCCTTACATACAGTGCTACTCCCCCACCTTTTCTGCCCTGCCTGTCCTTCCTGAACAGTTTATAACCATCCATGACAGTACTCCAGTCATATGAGTTATCCCACCAAGTCTCTGTTATTCCGATCACGTCATAGTTCCTTGACATCACCAGGACCTCTGTGCTTTCAAAATACCATTTTTGAGACAACACAGCCGTCTACCAACAGCTCTCACCCTCCAGGTGGCTGCTTTCTACACAGTCAAGATTTAATTTGGGAAATCTTTACTGGCAAAGTAGTAGACTAGTAAATTAGTGTGTGCTTTTAATAAAGGCCGGATGCTATATTTTTCATCTGACTCTCAAATTCCATCTAGCGTTTCCTTGCTATACAGCTGCTAGGGGAGAAGGTCTGAAACGCTACTTGTTTTTTCTCTTTTCTTTAATACTATCCTATATGATTTTTTTTTCCCCCATACTCAAGACCTTTCTGCTTTTCCATGTTTGGGCTACTTTTAAAGTGTTCAGTGTTCAGTTAAGTACGAACATTGTCCTATAAATCTCAATGATACAGTAGTGACCTCCTTCTGGAATATAATTCTACTATCTTGACAAAAGCAAGCCCTCTAAAAATACATTTAGATTTAATCTCACTGTAAATCATAAGGCAAAATTGTTTTTTGAACAATCTTACAGTGATAGTTTTATGTATCAACTATCTAGAATAACTGAATATTAAATATTCAGAATTACTGCTATTAATAATTACTATGTTGGTCACTACAGTTGATGACTTAGTAAAAGCAGAACATCTTACTTACAACTTGATAGAAGGCTACAGGAACATTCTGGGTTTTTTTTTCTTTGGATTGTGTGGTTTTGTTTTTGTTACAAAACAGTATAGAAATTTGAAACTTTCTGCAGTGAGCCATTATTTGACTAATACATAAATATATTGATGAACTAGAGTGGATCAGATACCAAACTTCTGCCCATTGCGAAGGTGGGGGAGGACCATTTTCAGATCCAGTATTTCAGTTCTTTTAAAGGCAATCTTCATGCCTCTTTCAGCGGTAATAAGTTTGTGATGTGTATCTGTCCCACCTGCCATTAATGAAACAGGAAGTTTTTCCTGTTCATGTTCATAGATTCCAAAGCCAGAAGGGACCACAGCAGTCCTCTGGTTTGACCTCCTGTATAATACCAGCCATAGTATTTCCTAGAGCATCTCCTTTAATAATAAGAAAAAAATCTTGATTTTCCATCACTGGCAGTTTTTAAAATCCATCATGACCCTTGGTAAATTGTTCCAATAGTTGAGTGGTTGGTGTACTCTTTGAAGTGTCCATATTCCAGAATGCTTCTCTGGTCTGGCTTTCATTGTTCAGGGATGTTCTTGTGTCCATTTTAAAAAATATATATATATCTTGAAGATACACTGAGAAACTAGGTTGACTTTTCATGGCTAATTTCATCACTGGCCATATGGTTCCCTCTTCTATCAAAACCCAGCGAGAGGAACAAAATAATCCATATGCTCTATCACATTTGGAGTGTAGCCACATGACACTCAGTCACATTGTAGCGGGACCAGTGGGCAAGCAGAGTGGCTTGGTGGTGAGACCACAATGAACGGAGGTCAGGTTCTAAGCCCTTGTGAAGTTGTGGAAATCCAATCCTCTAAGATCTCTAGAGAATAAGCTGCATTCAATTATCCTCCTTTTCATATGGAATTTCTTTGTAGAAGAAGAAAAACATACTGCCTAGACCATCTGTCCCCTAGCTGTATCCCACCATCCCAGATACTCACGATTTATTTCCTGGGGATAAATCATCTGTGGAAGGGAAAGTGATGGTTGGATATATAAAATGTTCTTATCCTCTTATATTCTCTTTACAGAAGACAAAGTACATTAACTTACAATGTTGAGGGGAAGGGTATGAAAAGGTGACAGACTAAATTAGTCCAAACAAAAAAGCCTACTAATATAGCTCCAAAGACCATGTTAACATCATGCTTGATAAACAAGAAAATTAATGAACCAAAATTGGTGTCAAATATTAAGACTAATCGGTGGGGAAAAAATGAGGGGATGGGCTTCTCCACCCATCACTCCCTTCTTGGGTCATGAAAGAAAAAATCCCCCCCCCCCCAAGTCTTAAAAATAAATAGGCTACTGGAGCACGCTTCACCATCATGGTTGCCACACCGACAGTCTCCTGGATCCTAGACCACCTTTGCCCTAATCCTGAGGGACGTCTTGACCAGACTGGGCCCAAAAGAGGGTTCTGGATGATATCACCACCCTTAATCGTTTCAGCTGAATCCCAAACACCACCAGAGATTAAACGGATTAGCCTTTAACAATGACTCCAGCATATCTCAACTAACTTCTTCTCTCTTCCCCAGAAAAACAGTTACCACCATCTTTAACCGCACTTAGGAGACTGTCAAACTAGGGAGCTTTCTCTTCTACAACTCTCTCCAGCTAATGGGAACAAAAAATGCTGTTAAAATGAAAGCTGTACTTAATACTTCAGATACTTTAACTGTTTTCCTCTTTCTGTATCTTTTATTAAAAGTTAAAAAGACTTTTAATGCTGTTTCAGCCGCATTACTAAGCAGGCTGAAGTCATTATATACTGAACCCCAGAATTTGTTGAACACTGTTTAATGTTGGACAGTGGCTGAGTTTTATGTTTGGGGGTTTTTTTTGGCCTATTTATTCCATCTAAATTAATATAACAGACTTTGCTACGTACTTCAGCCTAAGTACAAGATCTAGGAAGAGAAACATTTGCAAAATTTACATAATTAGCTGTTTTTTGAGGCTGGGTCAATATATAACATACTTATGGGAGACCTGAAATTGATAAATCCTTCAGAGAAATGCTGTTTCCTTGCCTTATTCGCCCTCCATCTTAAATACGATTTTAATAGCCTTGTTTTGTCATACAGCAGAATTTTTAACTTCACCTGCAGCTCTAGTGAGATGTGATATTCTGCTCCTTATACTTTAGTGGCTATACTGAATGGGGGAGAGTCTCTTTATCAAATGGATTAAAAATGATCTTAGTCTTTGAATGCCATAGTCAGTGAAAGGTGATATTTCTGTATCTTCTGCAGTGGTTCATTTATCAGAAGTACTGTAGATGGTTTATAATAGAAAATCCTGGTATCTGTTAAAACTTTGTGGAAAGCAGACAGATTTTTGTAATTCCTCAAGCCTGCTTTCCTTCCCTCTCATGTGGAAGAGTAATGATTGCATTAATGCACTACTTTTGGATTCTCTTCCTTCTAAAGCATTCTGGGAAAAATGTATTCCTATTGTGAGACTGCATTTCAAAAACAGCAATTAAATGCTCACTCCCTCTTGTCCTTGCTAATGTTTTAAACAAGCAGTTCCAGCAGACACAATAAGAGTGCTTCCCTTCTTCAGTTTGCTCTTTATCCTTGAAACATAGGTTTTTAACAAACAGTATGAGCCTGCATCCTCACTGCTTTGCACTTTATGTATTTATTTCCATCTGTGCAAGATGATGTAAACCACTGGCCAATCACCACCCTGACCACTCTACTTATTTGTACACGTTTTCTCAACACACACACTCTATGTTGTTTGACCTATTCACACTGGCCTCTTTAAAATTTACATTATTGCTACCACCAGTAGACTCCAGTAGTAGAAGTAACTATGGGAACAGATTGCTAGTGTTGGCCACCACTGATACCTTGTCCTCCATTGGAGCTTCACTTTTGGTAGCAATTATGGGAAGCTTTTAAGAAAAAAGGCTAAAATTGACCGTTTTTGTCTGCTATTAGATTGTCAGCTCCTTGAGGATGGAGCTGTTTTCTTTTCTGTTTGGAAAGCTCCAAGCATGTTATTTCCAAGTACACCCATAATCTTAACAGTATTTTGGCATTCAATTCAGATTTTACAGAGGTGATTTCAATTTTTAATTTAACTTCAGTGTATAAATTCACAACTTGTCCCTGTTCCCAAAAAATCAAACCCAGCATGATCTGAATCAGTTTTGTACTGTCCATCTGAAAACAGAATGTGAGATGACAAATCAACAATAAATTTTAATTCCTTTAATTTTTCTATGCTGCAGGAGCAGCTGTCACCCCTACCCTGCAACCTTGAGTACCTTACAATTCCTTGTTGAAGTAACTCCCACCTGGGCTACTCACAAACATCCTTCCAGCATGCAAGTCACAGCCGGAGTGTCTGTGTAACTGCAGCCTGCCAGCCACATTTGGTTAGACTGCAGGGTGACAACCCCATGCCCCCAATGCACACCCAGTCTTAGATTTTTTTCTACCAGAAATGTCCTGTTCTATCCAGCTCTTCCCTGGACAATACAAGACTTTTATTCCTTTGAGAATAATATACACACAACTTGTGACCCCCAAGTAGAGTTTCCCAGACACTTCAATTTAAACTCCTTGGATTAGACAAGACAATAAAATAAACTTAAACTAAAGTTCTCTTTGACTTTTATGCTTCATTACTTACTCACTCCAAATCTTTATAAGAAAAATAAAGATAAGACATTTGCTAATCAACAAACTATATCATATTCAAGCAGAGTTTCTCACCACTTGCCTTCAGCAGTCTTACTGACCAAACCCTGTATGTCAGGTAAGGACCCACCTCAGAGTCCAACAAATTCTTCAACTGCTTCAGGGGCAGTAAATACAAAGAGGAGAAGAGAGGGGTGCTTTGAAGTGTTTATCCCTACTTTTTTTTTTTATTATTGCTTCAGTTCCTCTCTTGGAAAAACATTTCCAGCTGGAGACTAGTAGACAATCTATGTGGAAGGATGTTCCCTGCTGGTTTTTTCACCTGTATGAACTTCCTTTCTTTCCTTCCTGCATGTTGACTCTGTTAGCTTAATTTGCATTTAAGCAGTAGAGCACACCATTCTATTGTTTTTGCTAAATTCTGTTTGGGCAGGGCTGTAGGTGGTGGTGGGTTTTTATAACACCAGACAGGGAGATCTTGTAACTTTACAACTATGTTGGGGCACACATTGTACCGGGAGAATATTTACCAACAAATTGCCTTTTCAAATATTACAAGGCATACTCTGCACAAAGATTATTATAGTAGTGTCTAGGGTGTGAATACAGGTGTATGATCTGTCATAGGATAAGTGAGATGAAGTCAATGGGAGGGAGAACTGTAGACACTCAGCACAAGTTCAGGGAAAGTGTAATACATGTCATTTTACAGTAGCCATGCCAAATTAGCCTTTTGGAACCACCAGAGTTATATGGGGGGAAACGCATCCTAATGCTAAACATTAATTTGTGGGATCTGAAAATTGCCTGTGTTCTAAGAGAGAACTATTTCTTAAGTGTTTATTTCAAGAGCGATCTAGAAGACAGTTGAAGAGCTGCAAAACCTAAAAAAATATAGACTTGTCAGTCAAATCATCAAAAACAATTTTACAAATAATCCTGTGGAAAATAGACCACCATATGGCATCATAGGGGAAGGAGATGTGACTGAAAGGGTACAGTGGCAAAAAACTGATGTGAAGAGAAAAGAATGAAATAATTAATCTTTCGGAATTAAACCAGGAATACAGGCTAAGCTTGAATATGAATGAGTAGTTAGCTGGCAGTTTTCCCAAGTTGAAAAATACCAGTTATCTTATCTTTTAGAAATGATGATCAATCAACTCTTCTGTTAAGAATAAACTGATGTGCAAAGGTGGTGTGATATAATTAAAATGTAATTTAGATTTGTCATATGACCATGTCCACTGAAGTCAAAAGCATAAATGTTAGGCTTGTTACTTATCACCAATGAGTTTTTCAATTAGTTAATATTAAAACCACTGCACATCTTTTCCTTAAAGATATGCTATCACTAAAGTGCCTGCAAATGGTTGGCTTTGGGTAAAGGTAATGTGTCCTTCCCCTTCTCCTAAGAAATTAATAGCTTAGGAGCTTAGGAAGGCTTGATAAAAATCCTCACCAATTTGCATAAGTGAACACAGACCCAAACCCTTGGATCTTAAGAACAATGAAAAAGCAATCGGGTTCTTAAAAGAAGAATTTTAATTGAAGAAAAAGTAAAAGAATCACCTCTGTAAAATCAGGATGGAAAATACCTTACAGGGTAATCAGATTTAAAACATAGAGAATCCCTCTAGGCAAAACCTTAAGTTACAAAAAGACACAAAACCAGGAATATACATCCCATTCAGCACAACTTATTTTATCAGCCATTTAAACAAAACAGAATCTAACGCATATCTAACTAGATTGCTTACTGATTTTACAGGAGTTCTGACCTGCATTCCTGCTCTGGTCCCGGCAAAAACAGACAGACAGAGAGAACCCTTTGTCCCCCCCGCTTTGAAAGTATCATGTCTCCTCATTGGTCATGTGCCAGCGAGGTTGTCTTAGCTTCTTAACCCTTTACAGGTGAAAGGGTTTTTCCTCTGGCCAGGAGGGATTTAAAGGGGTTTACCCTTCCCTTTATATTTATGACAAGCTACCTTGGCTGTTTTTCCTAAACATCTTGCTCCTTTTGAGAGCCATCTTGTGACAGAAAATTCCCTTTGTCTTTGCACAGTGAATTAGGTAGTTTTTAGTAGAAGCGAATTGACAAGGAGACACATCTTCCCTCTGTCTGTGGACAGATATGCAACAAGATAGCATTCAAATCAAGCAGCTATCAGTTTCAATAACAGGGATGGGTGAACTCAAATGGTGCTCAAACTGAGTCTATGGCTTGGATACATAAAGGAACTCAGGCATTGTATCATTTAGCAATTCAATGCCTCACTTCTAGGCATCTTGAAAGAAAATCATTGGATTTCGCAAAGCCTGGACTAGGCACCTAAGCTCCCCATTCAATGCTTGGAGAGTAATAGGTGCCTGATACTACCAATGTATACACAATGTGCCTAGCCATTTGATGGCATTGTCATGAGTCAGGGGAGCCTGCTGTCAAAATAAGTCAGTGGGTACTTGTGAAGGATCTGTGACATAGTCTGAAATTGACTGCAGCTGCATCATGGGTCATTAAAAAAACCCTCGTTTACAGAGATTGACAGCACAGTTGCCCTGCCCTGTTCAAAACTGGGGCAGAGTTGACCACAGGTGCTTAGGCATTAGGCATGCAACAGTCTAATTTAGCCAATGCTGATGAGAAGGGTGTTTCCTAAGCCACTCCCCAGCCCTTTACAGGAAGTTAGGGGCCTAACTCCAGGTTGCAGGGAGTTGCTGATCCCTGCTTGTCATCCACAGGGGTCATGGCTTAGGCCTTTTCTTGTAAGAGGTGTGTGCTGCCATCATTAACTCCACACTAAACATAAGTGGGGAGAGGTAGCCTCCCTTACAACATTTAGTCCAGTGGTTAGGGTACTCATCTGGTCCAATTACCCTTAACTAGTTAATACAAAGTGGAACAGCTTCAGAAAGAGAGATCAAGAGCTCTGACCACCACAGTGCAGTGGTTAGGGCACCTCTCTTGGGAGGTGGCAGATCCCTGTTCAAATCCTCTCCCCACACCAAGTGGAGGCAGGAATTGAACTGAGGTTCCCCACATCCCATGTGAGCGGTCTAACCGCTGGGATAAAGGTTGTAAGAGAAGCCTCTAGCTCTTCTCCTCACCCCCAATTATTTTATATAGTTAGGTATCTGAGTGCTCTTACTGTATCAAGTCCCAGAGGTTAGTGAATGAACATCTATGTTCACCTGCTTTGAGGACTGTGCTGAGGCTTAAGCACTACATAAGCAGGCATCCAGGCCTGAGGCACAGTGTGCGTGCCCAGGGGCAGAAACCTAGGTAGCATGAGGTCATGGGGCCATAAGAAGGGAACCAAAGGGGGTCACTGAGCAGAGAAACCCAGACAGCACGCACTGCTCCTCAAAAGTGTCTAGGGAGCCAACGGATATAGCCCAGAGGCACTCTGCCTGGCTGCATGATTGAAGGGAGGAGCAGAAATAGGTCCCACAGTTACGGAGCACCTCTGTCCAGCATCCTCCTCCAGGTTTTATAGAGGGTCAGTGCCAGGAGGAGGTTGATGAGGAGGTGTCTCAACTTTGTGGTGCCACAGACAGGGTATGCATAGATCAGGAGGTGTGGGGGTAAAGTGCAGCCAGAACCTAAGGGGAAGGTCCTGGAGGAGCTGGAAAAGGGGCTGCAACCTTACACGTCTGTCTGGAGTGTACGCTGGGGTCTCCCTGATGCCACAAAAGGGGCAGGTGTCAGGGAAGGAAGTACATGCCTGTGTTCATGGCTCCATGAAGGAGCCACCAGCTGATATCCCTAGCGGGCCATGGAACCAAGGTGGAACGCAGACTGGTCCACCAGGTTTCCTCACCCTCAACAGATGGCAGGAGGTCCCACCACTTTGTATCAGGGCAGGACACGAGGGTGAGGAAATGGACTGTATGGAGCACGAGCATGTCCAGATGTGCCCTTGGCTGCGGTTTGGAAATGAACTGGCTGCAAATCATGCAGCTGGCTCAGGATGTGAAGATAGTGGGCAAGGGGCGCTCATGATGAAGGGACCCTTTGAAAAATGCCAGGGGCAGCTGGGGAGCACCATCTTGCAGGACCTGTTCAATATAGCCCTGAGACATGGGCAATAAGGCTGTCCTCGCCTCCTGGAGTACATGCCAGGGGTATAAGGAGTGGAAAGCCTGTGCACTAAGCAAGCACAAGGGGATCCACCTAATCCACCTGGTCATAGTCCAGGAGGTCTCAGATGCTGATGATTCCTGCCAGAACCAACCTCTGGTGCACTGAGGAGGACTCCACCACCTGCGCACCAAACTGAGGGTTGTGTAGCATGGGCTCTGCAAGGAGATCTACCCCCTCTGAGACTGCTACAAACCTGATCACCAAAACCAGCTTCCAGGTCCAGAGGAGGTCCAGGTAGAAGACTAGAAGCTCAGAGCGGTCTCAAGGAAGACCCCTCAGATGAAGATAAGGGCTGCTGGCTGCATTGGAAATGGCAGAGGAAGGCATGCACCAACATGCTCCACACTGGACCTGCACCATAAAGGAGTCTCTGCAGGGCCTGGAGGTGGAAGACATGGACCTGACTGTGGAGGCAGAGCAGGCCCTGTCCTCCCTTCTCCAGGGGAAGACTCAGAACCCCCACAAAGATCCAGTGCAGTCCTGGCCAAAAGAACCCCAAAGCTAACTTCTGGAGCAGGGCCAGGATACCCAGGGCCAGGCTCAGGGTGTTGAGCCAGTGCCAGAGCATGGACAGGACCAGCTGGTTGAGCACCAGTACCCTCTTCTGCAGGGAAAGGCACCGCAGCAGTTCTGGCCACCTCCACAGGCGCTCTGCCTCTTGGCCCTCTAAATGTTCCCAGTCCTCCGGTGAGAAAGGATGGGTTGTGGAAAGGTAAATGTCCAGATAGTGTAGTGACCCCATGCTCCACTGGATGGCCTGAAGTGTGGGTGGGAGGGAGTTCACCTGCCACCCTTCCCCAGCCATCAGGCCAGAGCTCTTGATCCAGCTGAGCTGGGCAGAGGAGGCTGCCAAGAGAATAGCTTGGTAGATCTTTACCTGCACCTGGTCACCCAGGTCCTGGACCACAAGGAGTAAGTCATCAGCATATGCTGACATGACCACCCACAACTCTGGATTATGGAGCACCAACCCTGTCAACTGCCTTTGAGGAGCCGGAGGAAGGGCTCGATGTACAGCTGGCCTGACAGCAGACAGCCTTGACGCACCCCTCGACCAAAGCTGACAGGTTTCGTCAGGGTTCATTTGAGCTTAACTAAACACTGTGTGCGGAGGAGTATAGCACCTGGAGAAAACCCACAACCTGGGCCTGAAGCGGACAGCCCACATTCCACTTCTTCTATGATGAAAAGGCACACCTCTGCCCTCACCAGGCCAGCCAGAACTCCTGGAAGGATGCCATGAAGTCCACGTCCTCCAGCAAGCTGCTATTAAAATGTCAATAGACCCACCCTGGTCTCTGCATGCTGACCGAGGCTGTCACCACCACTAAGTGGTGGTCCGAGAATGAGGCTAGCCAGTTGTTGGAATGGGGCTGTGAAAGATAAATGCAGCCCAACTGTGGGAGCGGCACAACTGATCAACCTCCTTCCAAACATAAGTGAAGGTGGATTCGTTGTCTGGGTGGTTATAGATGTGCATTTGTGTGTGGGGCATGTTAATTTTTTGTTTCGTTTTTTGTTTTGTGTTTTTTGGTTTTTTTTTGCTTAGCTTGGTTTTGTTTTCTTGCCAGTACTTTGCACTTGTTGTCTTTGAATTTCATCTTATTTATTTCGGATCAATTCTCCAATTTGTCAAGGTCATTTTGAATTCTAATCTTGTTCTCTAAAATGCTAGCAAACCCATCCCAGCATGGTGTCCTCCACAAACATTATCAGCATACTCTCCACTGTACTCTTATCCAAGTCATTAATGAAAATATTAAATAATGACAGACCCCTGCCGATGCCCCCAGATACCTTCCCCACCCCCAGAAAACCATTGATAACTACTGATTTTTTTTCCAACCAGTTGTGCACCTATCTTATAATAAATTAATCTAGACTACATTTTCCTAGTTTGCTTATGAGAATGTCCTGTCAGGCTGTGTCAAAAGCCTTAGTAAAATCAAGATATATCACATCTACAGCTTCCCCTCCATCCACTAGGCCAGTAGCCCTGTCAAAGAAGGAAATTAGGTTGCTTTGGAATGACTTGTTCTTGACAAATCCATTCTGGCTATTTCTCATAACCCTATTATAACCTCTAGGTGCTTACCTGAAAAGATATTGGAACAAATTATTAAAAAGTCAATTTGTATCAGGGTTAGGCTCGCTGATCTTCCATGCCTAATTATAGATAGAAAAACCGTTGTTTAAAACCACCTAAGGAATTCTATAAATTTCCCTGCTGAAATTTGGTTAATTTTATAAACACATGAGTGTTCATCCATTTAACTTTAAAGAAAACTTGTACAGCTGGGCAATGTGCTGGTTAAATCTAATCTCATGTTTCCTTAAATGCTTAAGATGTCATATTCTTTTGAGATGAATATTTGCAAATATTTTGTATCTAAATGAAAGTCTCATAACATCAGGAAGTTATTATAAATAGTGAAATGCATGCATCAGTATAGCAAGGTCATTTGATGTTTATAACTATTAATGTAAGAAGCCATTTGAATATAGAAGTATGGATATTAGTTGGAAAATTAGTTATCTGGTAATGATTAAGTAACTAAAAGACAAAAAGAGGCTTTCCAAAGATTGACACAATGCCTTATTTGATTATTTAAATGTAAAAACACTTAATAATTTTTTTTTAAAAGTGACACAAAACCAAAGCTGAGCACTCAGAATAGTTCTCCTCCTTCCCAAACCACAGAAGCCCCCTACTGGATTTGAGATCCATGGATGGGGAGGTTGTCTATCTGGGCAGCCAACCTCCACAACATAATTTCCCCCTCCACCAACCCAAAAGTTGATTTATATAAATCAACATTCACTCACATATTGTTAGCTTAGGCATTGTGGAACCTGAAGCGGGAGAGGAGTCAGAGCTACTGGGGTGCTCCATGGTAGTGTGGCTCCTATATAAAGCATGCCACCAAGGTGCTGGTGCGTGGGATGTTCAGTGTGGTCCCTGTTCATCTGGTCTTGGTTTAAGTAATTCCTTCTAAATTATCAGACTATTTCTGCTAGGTGCTTTCCAAACATATATATGAAAACACCGTTGCTTCTCCAAAGCACTTACAATCTAAGATAGAACTCAAGGGAGATGTTTGGGTTTTGAGAGTCTAAATCAGAGGTCATCCTGGGTGTGCCAGGCAAAGAATTCTCCACTAAGGAAACAATTAAATGGCAACTCTGAGTTTCTGATGAATCTGAGAACTTACTGTCTTCCTATACCAGTTTTATCCACCTAGGAAATGATTTACCCCAAAGAATTTAATGATATTGGGAAATACAGTCCATTCTGAATAGCCACAAGACTGACTGTAATTCCCTGGATTTTCTTAATATCAGTCTATGCTACAAGGTACTGATTATAACTCCAGGTTTGGGGGAATGGCCCTCATTAAATCCAGTTCCAACCATGACTGAATATAATGTATGAAACAGCAGCTTGTCATGCTAATTAATTAAATTACCAAAGTTTTTTTTACCATTTGAACAAATTATTTCACAGATGGCAGAAAGATATGTCATTGTCTCAATATGCTGCACAGTAAATTTCATTTTTCTACTCCTTCATGTACTATAGCTAGTTTATACAGCCAGTCAGCTGATGACCAAAGCCATAACAGTACAAACTAAGTGACCCGAATCTGCCAACATAAATTGGAAACATCACTGTAACAACTTGCCCGATCCCTCTCCTCTCTATTCCTTTTTAATAGGAAAAAAGTGGGAAGGGGGAAACAGTCTTTCAAAATCTCCCGATAGAGACTATTCATTTTTAATTAATTTACCTTACTCTGAAGTTTTTAGTTCTTCACTATCTTCCCTTAGAGATAGCAAATAGTTCTTTAGCCCCATCATTCTATGTAACCACAGTGTTCACTCTGAAGCTCAACATCAGTTCATCACAAGCCATAATTGCTCATTGGTGCTATCTCTCAGATCTCTGTTCTTATACGTAAGACATAAGCAGTTAGTTAACAGTTTAACAATAACTGTTCATGAACATAAATTTAGGACCCGAGCCTGCACTCTTTGTTCAAACCAAACTCTCTGGTAGTTATGCCTGAGCAGGGAATGACAGGTCAGGTCTTAATATAGTTATTTGTTCCTGGAAGTGCCCATAATGAGTTAAGTACTGTACAAACATAAAGGTCTATATCTGGATGAGCGTACAGCTTAAGACAAAGGGCAGGGGAAAGCAGTGTGCTGTATAAGTAAAGTTCTCAAGGTGGTATAAACGGTCACATCTTGATAACACAAAGGCTTATTGGACTGGCTTCAGATCAGGCAGTGACTGACACAGGAGTTGATTTAGGGCTAGTCTACACTGGCAATCAAACAACTGTCTACACTGGCGCTTTACAGCGCTGAAACTGTTTTTTTCACACCCCTGAGCAAGAAAGTTGTAGCGCTGTAAATTGCCAGTGTAGACAGTACAAAGAAATCTGGTAGTGGGTTAGCTAGTGGGAGAGATCTCAGGATTTTTGTCTGCTTTATGTAAGCAGACATGTCTCGGAGTCAGGAAATCCTGCAGTTTAATCCTAGTTCTACCATGGGACAAGTCATGTGCCTATCTCTCTCTCTCTCTTTCTCCACAGATAAAATGGGAATAATAATAGTTACCCCATATCCACCGCAGAGGAGTATTACAATGAATAGCTAATAAAAGGAAGCATTTTGAAAATGTCAGTGCTACATAAATTGTAAACATTATTATTGTAAGATTCTGTAATATACCAATGAATACCTTGCTAACCACCTATGAACCATCTAATCCACTAAACATGTTTCCAACTGGCCCAGAAGGCAATTAACTTATTCAAAGCTTGCTCTCTGATGCAAAGCAAATCCATTTGTTGTGTACACTTTCTGTGAATTTCCAGCCCTATTAGCAGCCCTTATAGTTTGCTTTGAACTATAAGAAAAGCACAACTGCATCCATGTCACTAGTTGGATAAAAAAACAAACTCAAAACATCTAAAAATATACCGTCTGCTTTAATGAAAACTGCAGCTTACATTTAAATATTTTATGGTATTTTAAAGACAATACCACTTATAACAATTTGTCTCACAGAGGATGCTTCTACCAAAATCTGAGGCCTTGGTTAAAGGATTTAAGAAGAGAGTTGAAGACTGTGCATTAGAAAGCCTAAAAGGAAAAATATTAAGTAAACTATATTAATTGGCAGTGAACTTAATTTGAGTCTTGGAGGTTCTTTCTGAGCAAACCAACATGTTCTCTCCTGCTCTTGATCATAGGATGACAATTAGCCACCAATGTGATGTGGCTGTGGAAAAAGGCAAATGCGATCCTAGGATGTATCAGGCGAGGTATTTTCAGGAGATGTACAATGGCCTTAATACAAGGTATTGGTCACACCTCATTTGGAATATTGTGTACGGTTCTGGTCACCCATGTTTTGAAAAAGATGAGTTCAAACTGGAACAGGTGCAGAGAAGAGCTACTGGAATGATCAGGGGAATCTTTTATATAAAGAGACTAGAAGAGCTTGACTTCTTTAATTTAGCAAAAAGAAGGCTGAGGGGTTATGATTGTTTTCTAAATACATCAGGGGAATAAATATCAGGGAGGGTGAAGATCTATTTAAGCTGCATGGTGGCACAGCAACAAATGGGTATAAACTGGCCATGAACAAGTTCAGGCTGGAAATGAGGAGAAGGTTTCTAACTATCAGAGGAATGGAGTTGTGGGGCAAACAGCTTTATTAGTTTTGAGAGAGGTGAACAAATTTGAATGTGATTGTATGATGGGGTTGCTTGGTGATGGTAGGGGGCAGGGCTCAGCAGTCTTTGGGCTCACTTCCGGTTTATCTTGTGTTCCTAAAAGCGCATGCTTCAGGGTTTGAGCCAGCCACTTGCAGGGATCAGGATGAAATTTCCCTCTGTGTTGTGCATGAATGTGCGCGTTGTGCCCATCTCCTTCCTCTGAAGCATCAAAGATGGCCATGGCTGGAGATGGGTCACTGGATGGGCCAGTGCTCTGAATTGGCACTTGGTTGGTTCTTGCACATATGCTCAGGGTCTAATGAATCAACGTATGTGGGTTTGGGAAGGAATTTCCCCCCAGGTCAGATTGGGAGTTACCTAAGGAGGGGAGATTTGCCTTCCTCTGCAATGTGCAGGTGACTTGCCAGGGTTATCTGGATATATTTCACTTAACCATTTCCCTGTCATTCCAAGGGCCCCGGGCATTGGTATCCTTCATTCTCTACCTGAGGCACCTAAATGTAGCCTTCTCTGGGCTATAATACTTGGCATGGGCGGCGGGTATCGTAGGCAAGGGAAGGCATACACTACCCTAATAGCCTAGCATGGCCTTGCCCATGCTCCACCCCCAGGTCAGACCCCCTCCTGCAGTTCCCAGAGTGCTCTTCCTTGGCTGGCCTGCCTCCCGCAGGGAGTCAGGGTGGCTCGTGCTGGGGCCGTGCTGCCTGGCACATGGGGGCTGGCCAGGAGCACTGTTGGCTGGGAGTGCTTGAGGCCGTGGTGGGGGTGCTCTGGGTTCCTGTGGGGGAGGGGGAAAAGGAGGGAGCAGATAGGGGTGGGGCTTTCAGCACAAGGGGAGGGGCTGGGGGCTAGCCTCCCAACTGCTGGGTTACCAGCCGCCCATGATACTTGGTTTAATTTTGGTTGTTGGGTTTAGTGTGCATGTGATACACTGGAGGTCAGATTAAATGATTTGATGATCGCTTCTGACTAAAATCTCACAACTGCTATGCCACCAGCAAGAAGTTCACCTAATACATGAAACATCAATAAGTACACCGGCTTAAATCTGAATAAAGCATGTCCTGTTTTCCTGCATGTTTTCCTCCCTTTATTGTTATGTCATGGGTAAAGGCGAGAATGCAAGCTTCTTATGGCAAAGATGTGTCCTCTGTACTCTGTAGAGAGGCCAGGAAACTGGAGTACAGTAAAATAATGTAATTGATTTCATTGTGATTTTTGCCTAAGTGAAAACTGAGAAAGAACCTCCATGTTTGTCTCTAGGGAAAATACATGTATAGCTTCTGAAGCCCTTTAGGTTGAAAGGTGGCATATAAATGTAAAATATTGCTGTTCTTGTTGTTAGCCAGAAGATAAGAGTATCGGTAGGTCCGTTAGTGGAAATGAATAGTGAAACCCTGTTGCTAACATCCAGGCTTCACTTAAAATGTAAATCTCTTCCCTTTAAAAAGAAAAGGGGGTTGGGGAAACTTTGTCTGTGCAGGCTAGCATAAAATTGCTCCTTTTCATTGCTAACATCATTTGCATCCCACTGCACGCTAACCCTCTCTTTTTTTCCTCCAATGCCTTCTCACAGCGAACAACAAAATCCTCAATTAGCACTAATGTGCAGGAAGGGCCTACTGGGAACCCAGAAGTTTTGAAATGAATGACATTTCTGGCTAGCTTATCACCTTAGTGCCAACATTGGGCTTCATTAGTAAGCAGAAGCCCTCTCAAAGTTAGCTGAAATTAACACCAGTTGGACTCGAACCCACCATGTTTGATTCATCATTAATTCACACTTTTTGACTCAAATGTCCTGTTGAAGCAAAACTGAATGCCTTTAATATAAAACTAGTGTAAACCGGGAAGAAAGGAGAACAAAAGTTCTACAAAGAGATGAAATGGAATGTTCAAAGTCTCCTCTTTGCAAGTTCCCTGCTTTTATATTTTTTGCAAATTAGATTTTCAGCATTTTTTTACACTTAAAAAAAAAGTCCTCTAATAGCTGGAAAAATCTTGCATCATATTGAAGAAAGAAAAATTAAAATATCTACATTTTTAGACACACACTGTAGCTTTTAATGCATTGATAAGCTGATCCTGAGACCCAGCTTGTATAGCATTAAAAACAAATATAATGCATTCTTCTATTAGAGTTTGAAAACAAGGATTTCACTATTATCATGAAAACTGTTCAGCAAAAGCACCAGGAAGCTGGGTTTCTAGTCTCGCAAAGAACATAGCCAGGAATAGTCTTATTTTAATTTCAAAAGGTATTTCTCATTCAACTGTTGCTTAAGGCTAATGTTTTCAAAATGTCTTTGAAATAGGCAATACCTCAGACAGAAATTATGTGAGTAAAATTGGACAAAACAAATCCAAGGCATTGTATAAATGCCACAGAATATACTGCTGGGTGAAAGAGATTCTTAGTGGCTTGTTCAGTAAATATTATGGTCAACACCGTAGGTCGAAGGTGTGGCAGGAGAACTATAATGGTATCTTGTAGCACCTATAGCACCTTCCATCCAAATGATCTCCAGCTCTGTGGTAATATACTGATAAAGTAAGCCTCACAACACTCCTATAACAAGCACGGTTATGCCAATATTTTTGGATGGGGAAACTGAGGAACAGAAAAGCTAAGTGACTTGCCTCATTGAGTTTATGGCTGGGAACAGAATCCAAATCCCCCAATCATGTGCCTTAGCTACCAGATCACTATATTCAGAACTGTAACCTCCTTTAAAAAGAAATAACTTTTTATTAAAGCTTTTTAGGTACATCTGTGACCTCCATTACCTTAGTATCTGAGCACCTCCCCATCTCTAATATAGCTATTCTCTGCAGAAGGGAGAATCATTTCCCCTATTTTACGGATGGGGAACTGAGGCACAGAAATTAAGTGACTTGTCCAAGGTCACTCAGGAAGTCTGTGGAAGAGCAAGGGCTTGAACCCAAGTCCCAAACCACTGAACCATCTTTCCTCCTTATGTCAGTTTTTCAACTCCCATAAGGTGAATTGTGGTTTTGCCCTGGGTAAAAAACATCAGAGATGGATGTATGTGTTTGTTACACAACTTAAATTATGGTGCTTTAAAATGCAATCATTTTTATAGTGATGTTGAGTGCAAGACTATGGTTGCAACAGGTTGGGTTATATATTTTCTGGTCTTTCCTAATGTAAAAAAGCCAGTGTTACTACTCACTTATGCAATTACAAGTTAGTTTAACTTTCATAACTTAGGCTGTATTACATTAGCAGTTAGTAGAGACCCCAATCAGATTGGAGCGCTATTGTACTGAGTGCTCTTCAAATAGATAGCAAAAGATAGTCCCTACCCTGAAGTGTTTCCAATCTAAAATGATGACATCCAAAAAGCTACTTTAAAAGAAGGTAAAAGTTGCAAAGTCAAGCACTCTGAATTTAGAAAATGCCAGAATTCAAGTTGCCTGTGCATCTTATCTTGTCAACTTTGTGCATGTAGATTGATATAGTCTTTTTTTTTAATTACATCATGATGTTAATCTTTCTACAAGACCCCTGCTTCCTTCACAGCACAGGATAAATAATGCTCATTGAATGGGTAGCTGTTCTATCTATCTCCATCCTTTTGTTTAAATGTATTCTCAAATGCATATGCCCAACCCTAGGCACATGCATTAATGCACAAGCATTTATTTTCATAATATCCCTGTGAGGTATAATATTATCCACATTTTACAGAGGAGGAAATGGGGTACTGAGAGGTCAAGGTCAATACCACCCACTATCGTTGCATGTCCAATTTAAGACACCTAGTGCCTGGTTTGGGGGTGTGGGTGTGATAGACCCAGGCCAACTGGGTATAGCAGAAGGCAGATATACTGGCCACTGGCTTAGCAGTTTTCTGTTCCCTGACTGACTAGA
This sequence comes from Lepidochelys olivacea, assembly GCF_965140295.1. Lineage (NCBI taxonomy): Eukaryota > Metazoa > Chordata > Testudines > Cheloniidae > Lepidochelys > Lepidochelys olivacea. The sequence continues at coordinate 68,998,772 of NC_140414.1, forward strand.
GCAGGGGCTGCTCCAGGCTAATGAGAACACCTGACTACAATTAACCTGCAAAGAGTCAGGTGAGGCCATTAAGCTAATGTGACCACTTGACTCTAATTAAAGCCTCTCTGATAATATAAAAGGGCTCACTCCAGTCAGGCAGAGAGGAGCGGAAGTGTAGTTGAAGGGCTGGTTAATGAAGACACCCTCAAGTCATTGGTAAGGGAGCCCTAAGGTAAGGGAAAAGCAGGAGAGCTGTGGGGAAGTGGCCCAGGGAAATGTAGCAACTCTGGCAGGAAAAGGTTGGCTGTCAACAGCTGCTACCATTAGGGTCCCTGGGCCGGAACCCGGAGTAGAGGGCGGGCCTGGGTTCCCCCCAGCCCACCACTACAGAAACACCTCCTGGGAGGGGAAAACAGGCCGCTGTCAAAACAAGAGGCTAAACTGTTTTGGCATGAGGCTGTAGGAACAACAGAGACTGTGGGAACTCTCTCACCAACCTCCATTGCTGGCTTATGATGAAAAGGACTCCATACACTGTATCCCTGGCCCTAGAGAGAGAAGGGCTATGTGGAGGGTTGCAGTGAGCCTCTGAAGTTAGCATAAACCACCTGGAAGCACGGGATCCATGGGCACAAGGTCGGAGCTCTGCCACAAAATAAATATATATTGTATTTTATAGCATTTGATGTGTTTAGAGTAGATCTCCCATTGAGTTTGCTTGGAGTTTCCAGTGTTCAACACTTCTTCAAATCAGAGACTCCAGTCAGACATCCAGAAAATGAGAAACATGCAATTAATGGCCATCTGTGTAAAGTTGGATTGACTTGCACAGCACTACACATTAACTCTGTCAAAGGCAGGAATAGAATCCCGTTTTCTATTTTGAATAGAATCCAGTTGAATGCCATGCTGGCATTCAACTTCCTTAATTATAAAACCATCATTTCTCTTCCTGCTGCCCCTGGCATCATTATTACACACCTTCCAACTTCTGCAGTAATTGAGGGAAAGATCCTAATGACAACAGCTTCCTTCCCTACATGTTCCTGACTTCCTCTCCAGAACAGCTTCCTCCTCTGCACTGAATGGCAACCTTGCCCATCTCTTCTCTTGCATATCTTGAGTAGGTCCTGCAGGTGGATTGCTTCCTACCCACCCCAGCCCTCTGGAGCTTGTCAATGGGCCCCTGCCTCTTGACTCCCTTCCTCTTTCCCCATCTAGCCCACCTGCGATGCACCACCTAAGCAGACTGTCTGCCATCCAGTTGGTCTGTTTCCAACCTATGTTCCACACCACCCCTCATGAAAAACTTCAGCCCAAATTGTTAGTCTGGAAAAATTATAAGATCATGTTTACAGTTGTTGATAATGGAAAGTATTAGACAATCTTCACTGTCAGTGTTGTAATAAGGTACCACAAGTTGCTGTAAAAACAAACTGAGGGTGTGAAAGAGGGAGAACAAGGGTAACAGGAACATATAGTCATGGTATCTTGTTTAATGCACAGTATATTGTGTATTTATATCTTTAATGGCAAGGCAGTTGCCTAGCCATTATCAGATGGTAATTAGCACAGACATCACAGCAAAAGATGCTCTTGAGGAGGATTTGAAGGAGGGCAGGGTTGCTGCTTTACAGATTAGTTCTGGGATATTCCATGAAGAGGGAGCAGCATGTAAGCATGCACAAAGGTATGTTTGTTCTGATTTTGTTCGTGTTGCATCTCTCTGGACAGTAAGCACCTATTGGCTCTGACTCAGAAGATTGGTTGCAAACATCATGTTCATTGGTTTTGATTAGCAGCGTGTGAATGGATTATGCTCATGACCTATTTATTATGTGTTTGTAATATGCATAGAAAAAACTGACTGGAATGCAGTGTTGCACTTCTGGGAGGCACAGCTCCAAAAATGACATTCTAGGGGGAGGTAGGGGCTAGGGTTGTTTTTAAAGCCACCCCAGGGATTCTGTATTCATACAAGGGGCTAGTGCACACTCCAAAGCAGCTCAGACACTATATAGCAGCTCACCCCACTATAGGGACTTCTTTCTCACACCCTGCCCTACTTCCAAGCACCTTTACAGCTGTCCTATGCAGTGCATACACTGCATAAATCTCCCTTAACTGGCTGCAGGGCTCTTGTGGACCTGTAAGCAAGTGCAGTGGGCACAGGGCCTGTGGTGGAGGGAAGAATCCCTCCCAGTGAATTTTAGCACTCATGTCAGAGAACAATTTGAAAACACCTGATAGGGCTGGTCCTAGATGTGTTGCCACCCAGAGTGGAAAAAGCTTTTGATGTGCCCCACCCCACTCCACCCAAAAGCAGAAATACAAGGATTTTGGCACTCCTGAATGGGACGATTTGGTGCCCCAAATCTTGGCACCTAGAGTAGCTGTCCTGATGGCATGGCGCTGGCTAGAGCTTCCACTCTTCCAGTCTTTTGGAATCTGCTGAGCAGAGCCAGCCAGTCATGTCTATTCTATACAGTACCACGCTCCTCATTGTAGTATCTGAGTGCCTTGCTATAGTGCATTTAGCAACATGTCTAACATCTGTCAGGTACGTGTTCTCTCCTCCTGACTTCTGTGGGAGAATAGTGTGCGGTGATGATTGCTGTGTAGGGGGGGAGGGGTTGTGATGGTTGTTCTGGGATTTATTTGTACTACATATATTGAGATGTGAAAACTTGGAAAGTGTGAAAACTTCAAAGACTATTATATTGAGATGTGTCTGCTGTGGGCACACAGACTATCGGGTCAATAAGTGGTATGTGTATCTTTGTGTTTCTGGCTTCCTGTGTGTTTCCTGTGGAATCTGGAATCACTAGTGGGTAAGCAATGCAAAACCCTAGACAGATGAACAAGACTGTAAAAATCCTACCCTTCAGGGAAAACTGCTTATAGTGGTTCAGACAGTATTCAAGGGGCTCAGCAGACAAAGAACAAGAAATGGTATAAAGAATGAGCCTGACTCAGGGATGACATGCTGTGGAACAAAGACCTGACAGACTTGTGTACAGACCTACCAGGATCACATGTGGATGATGGGCAACGCAGTATGTATTTTAGATTGTTTGTTTGTTCTGCTTTATCCATAATGCGTCCGAGAAAGCTCTGTCCTGCACACAAACCAGCTTTATGCTTATGGTAGAGAGCTCTGTTGTGCCAGAGGAACAAAGCTGTCAACCACAGTTGTCATCCTGGAGTTTTAGGTAATCTTTTACATACCTTGGGCCCAGGCCATTGAGCACCTTGAAGATAAGGACTGAGATGTTGAACTTCATTCAATATTCTGCATGAAGTGTAGAGAGCAGAGGACAGGTCTGATGTGCTCACAGTACCCTACAAGCATCCTGCACTAGTTGGAATTTCCTAAGAGCTAAAGGCTTCATGCATTGCATTGTAGTCCAGATGGGAGGTGACCAAAGAGTGACCTGGCCACAGTGGTACTGAGTCCTCTACCCAACCAGAGATATGAGAAAGCATTACTCAGAGGTTGCTATGTGAGTGCTTAGCATCAGTGAGGAATCTAGGAGCACTTCTAAGCTACAGACTGAATTGACCAATGGTGGGTGTGTGCCTCCATCCAAAGGAGACTGTATCATGGCTGCAAACTCCCCAGAGTGCTCTCCTCTTGCCCAGCTGCATTACTTCTGTCTTGCTCAGCATCAGCATTGATTGACTATTCATCAGTGAGCTGATGTTGCCCAAGCAATGGACCATATATGGGTAGTGGAGTGGTTTTATGTGCTGAAGCATAGGTAGAGCTTTCTCTCCTCAAAATAACTGGGGAAAGCTCCTAACTATGCAAATCTATGGGTGACTGTTTTCGTGCTACTTGATAATTAGATTAATGCTTTGACTATTTAGGGTTTGTTTTTTCCATTCAAGTTCATTCATGCACTTTGCTCTAGATTTTTGTGACCTGTGTTATCCCACAGGGGTATGACTATTAGGGATTGGCAGTGGACTGGAACACACGCTTGACATGCAAGTTTATTAAAACAGTTGTGCCCTTAACATCCACTAAAGTAGGATGTGGGGGAATGTGTAAAATATATTTTATTTTGCTGTTCAAAAGTTCCTTTCTGAAAAGATATACCTCTATGTGCCCTAATTTTCAGAATTAGTCCATTTTATAGTTTAGCAAAAAGTTTAATGTAGCATCCTCGCAATTTCACCCAACAGTTCATTTGACCAAACTACCTCTCTTTTCATCTTATGTTTGCACATTTTTGTCTTGAGCTGATTCTGCATGTTCTATACTTAAAATTTGATAGGATGGTTGGTTTTTGTTTTTATGTGCTGCTGACTTGTAACAAAGCTTCAGCTAGATCTTAAATTTTGAGAAACATGGGGTTTATTCTTCTAGGCTCTGGGTTAGAGAGTCATACAATTTCTCTGCTGTTTATGGCCGGTGTCTCTAGTCCCTCTAGTCTCTTAATGCCCATAAAAACTGCATCTCTGGAAGGACCTCGTTGTTAACAGTGGATTTGTATAATTGAAGAATCCTCTCATTTTCTCCTATGAATTACTTAAAAAAACCCTACAAATAACTTCTATAAAGAAATCTGAACATCCGACAGAGGTCAAACTCTTAACCAATTTCTGATCCATGACAGTATAGTTGGGTGGCCGCCTTCTTAGCACAGCAGGCTGAGTCCTGGGAATGATGACACAGGCCCGAGCTCAGTAACAACAAAACATGTATTTATTATTGCACGAGAGAACAAAGGCAGCTTCCCTCTTACTGCTTCTGACTCCACAAAACATTTTCCCTTTTCTGCAGGCAGGAAGCAGGCACCACGCCCCGACCTTCCTCTCAGGATTATTTCCTTTAGGGTCTGGTTGTGATGTGCCACGCGCAGAGACCCAGCCAGCACAGTAAATTGGTTACAATACTTTACCTGTCACCTTTTAGTGACTTAGGCCCAGATCTTTCATTGTGAGCTGTAATGTAACGGTACACCCCTGCCACAGCACAGACCTACAAAAGCCAGTGGGGCTCCACACACACAGGCACCCACACAGTTCTCCTTGTAGAATTGGGGCTATAGTTTCCTTAAAAGCCTCTTGTGGGGTTTATGAAAGTTCCAACCCCCTGTCAGTCTGCTCTGAACGTTTTTAATAATCTTCTAAGAAAGAAGGCAAGGTGTGATTTGCCTGTCATTGCAGACTGAGACACAATTCTGTAGTGTGAAGGGGGGTGGGAACCTATAAACTCTAGTTAGGTCAAGGTTAAAAGAGTAGAAGTTAAGCCTCTGCTTACTGAGCTGCTGCTAGGCAACAAGTACCATTGCTGCATTCAGAACTTTATGGCCGTGTGACTAATTGATTCTTGACACAAGTCCCTGTTGGTTTGTGGAAATTGAGAACTGTTGCTGGAAGTACAGCGAAACCTCAACATGAATGTCTGCTTCAAGAGCAAACTTGTTAAGGGATATTTGCTGTGCATCGCTTCCTACAGAAAATGGAATTAACTTCTATAGGCAATTACATCTATTTAAATTAATACTTGATAAATTAATACAATTGTTAAATCTCACATCAGACATTAAATACAGTGGTATTTTGTGTTTGGACATATACCCATTAAGTAAATCTGTTGTGCTCAGACGTGTTTTGAGGTTGCATATAAAACTGAATAAACCAAGGAAAAACAACCTTCCTTTCAAGAGTAATATATGGCACATACAGCACTAAGTGCAATATTAAAGTGGCCTCCACTGCATATAAGGTTTAAAAGCTCACAAAGGGGAGTGCTTGAGCTATAAACAGAATGGGATTTATTTGGGCTTTGATATCCTGGGGGAGTCAGGCAAGGAAGGAAAAGGGGAAGCTGCCTGCAGGAGAAAGGGGAAAAAAAAAAAACTAGCAAGTGCCTGAGCATCAAAATCCTCTCTTATAAGAGGTTCACTTCTTAGATAAAGAGAGGATGCATTATGGTATTGACTATATGCCAAATCCTGATAGGATCTTACTCTCATTACTAACTGCAAGAATTGTCTAGGGACCGGGCATTGTAAGAACGGCCTTATGAATTAAGAAAAGGAGTACTTTTAGTCTTTAAGGTGCCACAAGTACTCCTTTTCTTTTTGCAAATACAGACTAACACGGCTGCTACTCTGAAACCTGTCCTTATGAATTAAGCTATTGTTCCTCATAAATAAACTCTGATTCCTGTTTCCTCATACATAATTTATTTCCTTCCTCTTTCTTGGACTGCCGAGGAATGTAAAGGCAGGGAGGGGAAAAGCTGAATATTTTGAAAATATTATGTGAAACCTGTATCAGCAGTTTGGTGGAGACTGCCTATCATGACACTGGCACATGTTATGTGTATAGAAAGCATGTGCTAAATATTACGTGACATTTTTTGCTTCCCTTTTTGTCATGTAAGGGAAACCAGTAAAGTGTGCCTACGCTCATGCAGACTTTTTCTTTTTTGAATCACAGTATTCTCCCTCACTTCTGTTCTCTTGATTGTTGTAATGCAGCAACTCCATATTCTGTTGGATAGCAACTGAGTTTCTGCTTAGGTCAAGTATTGTTTCTGTAGGCAGATCAGAGATTGAGACTTTTTTTTCCCCTTTTTTTATTCTTTTTAAAAAAAAAATTCAACCATTTCAGGAGCCAGATAAGATCGTGTGCAACTACCTAGTAAATCCTTTGGAAAAGGTCTTCCATTTCATGTTGCTTTATGCATAGCTGCAACTAAATCTTTATTATGCTGGTGTGTGTGTCTGTCTGTATTTTGATTTATTAAAGGATATATCTGCCCATCACATAAGTGTCAATGGTAGACCACAAGCCAGGCGGAAATATTTTTGGGTCTTTTCTATACTGCAGTCTGTTACATCTGTATATCTATTACAGATATATGAACCGGGGTGAGTGTAAACTAGTGTCCTTTTTGTAATGTGCTGGATTTTCACTCTTTTTTTAAAACACCTACCTCTTAGTACCTTCCCTCCCTTTTTTACACTAAAACAAGTCTATTCAAAACAGCACTTAGCAATAGAATACCAGCTTGTATTCATGAGCCACAGGACATACATAATGGAATGAGAGGATACCCTGTGTATATTCTCATTTTAAAACAAAAAAGTGTCCCAGAAATTGTTAAGCGGAATTGAAGTCTGACCTTCTGCTATCTAGAATTTCTAATGGGAAAAGCTAAAGTGGAATGTACTACCTGAGAGAGTACAAAGAAGCTGACTGAAAAAACAAACTGATATACTTACTCATTTTAAAATTATGCCCAACTCTCTCTTGACGAGTCTTGCAAAGTGATTATGCTAGTTTCATAAAGAGGCCAGAGTAGAAATGTCCAAATATCTCTTGGTGAACTTTACTCCTCCCCTTTTCCCCAGATTTGACCCCTCTTTCTTTTTACAAATTATCTGCAAACACATTTATGATTAGCTAGCCATTACAACAATCTATCTGGGCTATAGACTGTTCATGAACTGTTCACAGCCTTTGAGTATTCAGAATTCATTTTATGATCCTTGAGATTGCTCATCTAAATTGCATGGTAAGGTTTCCCTTGCCTTATTGCATGGCTTATCTTTTTAAATAGAAATATCTGGCAAAATCAGTGGGGTGTTGAATCTCTTGGGGTGGGGGTGGGGGGAAATTGGGGAGCACTTTAGCGGGAGAGGCAAAAATGGAGATGAGCAAATTTATCCCTCCTGAAATTACACTGACTTAAGAGGGCTCACACTAAGGATGAATTAGGCCTAGTGTATTTACTTTTTGTTAGATTTTTCTCTCTTGATCATTCTCTTCTTTTTTTGTTTTTTCCCACAATTTCTCCTGAATACATTGTTTCAAAAAACAAAGTATGGGTCCGTGTTGTGGCTTTCAAAGTTCAAAATTTAGCAAAATGGGTATATCTTTGCCTTCTGTAGAAGCACAAAGACCCACAATCAAACCCTAAAGTGCGTAGCACCATTAGACACAATCATTGACTCCAAATTAAAAACAAGAAAAAGAATAGACACAGACATTAACTGAGCACGAAACTGTCACCCTTTGCAATCAATTTATTCTTGGATTTAACAGGATAATTACCATATGCATTTTCTTGAGTCATTTTCAAGTATTAGATATTGTTGCTTTTTAAAGAAATATCATTTGTACATTTAATTGTTTTGTTTTTTTGAATACTGGTGCATTGGCAATACAATGCAAAATACAGACTTAAATGTGTGAAGAAAATTTTGTTGCACGTCTTCTTTATTACAGAATCTTAAATAGGAAATAATTGTGATGATGAATTGAGGTAACTTCAGCCTAATGAAGGAATTGTAATTGCCTGTGTCTTGAATTCTAGCAAGGCAATAATATCTGCTGGGTTTCACCATCCGTGTGTAAGCAGTTGTGATGCTTTATTTATGACTGCTCCTGGCAAGGTTGTTATATTATTCTCCAAGGCAACTCTTAATGAAAATTCTGTCAGCAATCAGATGAAAATCTAAAAATATTTAAGTGAGGGAAGGTTTTTCACCTTCTAGACATTATCAGCAAGAAAAGATGCCTGGAGTTTCATACTGAGTCTTTATTAAACCCTTTTACATTGTTGCTTGCTCTGTGAATTGTTGCCACTGTGCAAAAATATACAGGCTCCCTATATTTTTGATTCACAAATATTTTCCATTGTCTGTGTTTTCCATATTTTGTCTTTTTAGGTGAACACTTTCAAAAAATGATCTCACCTAAGCCATTTTAGATGCTTTAAAAAGCCAAGATAGGAAAAGAGTTGGTTCAGCTGGGAAAAGAGTTGGTTCAGCTGTTTAATCTACAACATTAAAAACAGCTATGATATAGCTGATTATTTTGAATGTCATGCCAAATTTTCAGAAGTGTCCATTAATTTTGGAGGCATTCACTTTTTGTGTGCTCAGTTGACAAGATCTAGGTGTCACTCAGAAAGGCTGAAGAACCACAACATTGAATTAATTTGCAGTTGAGAATGCTCGGCACATTCAGAAAATCAGGCCCCAGATGTCTGAAGTTGGACCACCAAAAGTTGAGAGAGCCAAAAAGAATGGACCTTTTATGACCTTTAATTTCTGTGATGTTGTGGTGCTTAATGTGCTTTATAAACATTATATTATAAAGATCCTCAGATTGATCGCACTATAGAAGGTAAAAATATTAGTAAAATCTACCTGAAGATCACACTTCTTGAATATTTTGCTGCTTCAATAAAATATGCAAAGAAGAATTTTCCTTCACATTTGACAATGAAGTGCTCCTTTAAGACCAAACTCAATCAGATTTCTTTTTTGATGTTACAGTGAATGATCTGACTGTAATAAAACACACAATCTAATTCCAATGCTCGTTATGCTATGTTGTGTAAATTATAATACCATATGTGTCTGGGTCACTTAGTGATTTCTGTAACCATTTATCTGTGTAGGGAATTACTATGTTAAACTAACCAACTTCTTCTGGTGGAAGGGACCTGCTTTCAAGCTTTGGAGAGATCCTCCTCTTCAGGGCTGAGCAACATCCTGAGTGCCCTCAACTCCCATTGAAGTATGCTAGAATTTAGGGTGCTTAGCAGTTAGGGTGAGTTGGAAGAATGCAGTAAACGACTAGTATTAAGTCATCAGGAGCATTAACTTTATAAAATACTTCTATAAAATACAATCCAAACTCCTTGTATATTGTAGAAAGTAAATTAAAAAAATGAAATTGCAAACAAAATCAGAGATGGTAGAGGTATTTCCATAAAGATGTAGCCTTGTAATTTATAGCTTGTCCAAAAAAAAAAAAGTTGGGGGGGGAAATCGCGTGGGGGGTAATTTCCGGCAGTTTTAAAAATATCAAACTTCAAAATTTTGGATGTTTTGAGACAATCATTGGTTGAAAAGCAAGGGGGGGGGAGTTGGAATGTGAAATGTTTAATCAAATTTTTTTTTTGTTTTTCAAATGTCTAGTTTTCAAAATTAGAAATTTTAATCAATACTGGTTTCAGAGTAGCAGCCGTGTTAGTCTGTATTCGCAAAAAGAAAAGGAGTACTTGTGGCACCTTAGAGACTAACAAATTTAAATCTATCCCTGTTTGCTGTAGAGGATGTTAGTCTCTAAGATGCCACAAGTACTCCTTTTTTTTAAAATCAATACTAGGTTTTTCCCCACACTTCAACCAACCAAACAGTTCTATTGGTAACCATTGGCATACCTCTCACTTCTGACATCTTGACACTTGCATCTCTGTAATTATAACGGTCATTCATTGGTGGCTGGTTATTGAGCTAAGTCCCACCAATAATTGGGGTTGGGTTGGGTTAGAAGGTGCAAAGGGGACTTTGGGAGGTTCTTAAGTGGGAGGAGATTGGGTTGAGGTGGTAGGTAAGAATGAAGAGGATATGAAGGAAATGGTGATGTATATGGTTTGTGGGGGAGATGGTGGGGTGAGAATTTCATTGGAGGGGACAGATTGCAACTAGGAGAGAACAGTGAAAGAATCAGAAATAAAGACCATTTTTACCATTGAGTCTTACCCCAAGATGTCCCAGTTTTTTTTTTTATTCAGAAAGCTAGAGAGAATGGATGAAGCATGAGGGCACTCCTTTTTCTTCTCACTTCCCCATCAACGTTCATTATCCCTCTCACAAAAAGCTTCCCAGTGACACTCTTGACCTCTGAATCACAGCTTTTCACTTTGAAAAGTTTGCCACATGCAGCTTCACCACTTATTTGGGACACCAGCCACTACTGTATTTAGTACTTCAAGTAAATGGTATCTGAACATGGTGAGGAGAGAAACCGATAAATTTCTAGTTCTCTAAAGGCTCCAAATCTACTGGTAAATCACTTTAAAGTAGGGAAGAGTACACCTTAACTAACTGCCTATCCCCTGATAAATTACATTTACTTATTCTGCCCCATAAGGTATAAGTCGACTGGGACTTTGGAAACTTGTAAAAAATATCATCAGTGATGTGATGAGAAAAAGAGGGGAAATTCTAGAATGACCTTCTCAAGCATGAAACTGAGGGCCATTGGTTAAAAGAGCTGCTCAGCTACCAGTGTGTTTCAAAAGCTGAACTTTATTTCAGAGATAATACAACAGAAATCATTAGAATTGTACGAGAGATTTTTTTTTCCTGAATGGCTTCCTGTAAGTCAAAAAGTGAGGTTAAGCTAACATATACTTCTATTTACCAGATAGCAGCTGTGCTTCTTAAAATGCATACAACCGCATTTTAAAAAGCAAGTTACCTTTTAGCAATAGCTGACAACTTTTATATAATTCACAGGCTCTCATCCTGGGAGTGACAACTACTCTCCATTTCTTTATGGCTAAATGGGATTGGAGGCCTGAATCTTTCTTCTACTTGTAAAATGGGGCCACAGTATGAAAAAGGTTGAGAACTATAGTTCCATATAACAGCTGTAAATGTTTTTGTACAAGTAACTATTCCACATATCACAGATATGTGCCTTCAATGCATCTTGATGGATTATAATCTGATATTGTACGAACAGGGCCATGCAAGAGTGCAATGAGCAGCTGTAGGGTATGCTGAGTAGAATGCACTCCTGATACCAACATAGCAGATCCCATCTATTGGTCTGCACCCTGCATTTTGGGGTTACACTTGGGTTGCAGTAGTTAGGGGGTGGGGGAGGTTTGGGGGAATATTTGCCATGCACCTGCAGATCATACTTGTGTCGCATTTCTTGGATTCATTTACAGCCATGGTCATGCAATGCTGCACATCTTGGCCTATATGTAGAGTCTAGGGAACCCAGTTCCACATTCTGTAGATGACTGTACATTAAGTGGAAACCCTGTTTATGAAGGTGCACGGAGATCATTCTACACCATGATCTCAATTACTGTATTGTGTGCTGGATGTGACTTATGGGCTGGAAGGCAGACCTTTACTTGATCCTTTTAGCTCAAGTCCCCACCCTTTTTATTTGTGTAAGTTTGAATGTAATTATATAAATTTTGTATAAACTTTTAAAAAAAAAATTATGGTGCCCCTATAACAAGGAGAGCTATACTTCACAGCACTGTCGACCCTCTGTGTGAGCTCCCCAAATCTTGTTCCTCTCTCTGTAACAAAACATCGCTATGGTATCATTTCTATCCTAGCCGCTCACAATATTTTTCAAACTTTGAAACAAATGTCTGCATTTGGGCAGGCTGCATTAGCCCCCACAAGATGAATGTTTTGGAAAATTTGAGTGTGTGAAAATTGGAATCTTTGTTTTGAAATATTTGTAAGCATTCACTTCAATATATTTATAACGAAATAAGAAGTATTTACAATTAGAAATCCAGTTAAAAACATGCTAAATTGTTCTTTGAATTCTTAAGATCAACAAACTGAAACAAAAACAGTGAGTTTTCCAAACATATATAATCTTCAGGAACAACCCATTTCCCCCCACTTTGACCCGCCCTCCCAAAACATACAACCCTACAACAATTCTACATTTTAGTATGAATTATCCATTGTAAATGTTGCTCAATTTCTTGTTTTGTCTTTTATGTTCTGCATTTCTTCCTTTTGAACATTTCCTCTAGCCATCTTCAGCTAAAATACAGAAAGAACAGGCAAAATGAAAATTTGACAAAAGGTATCCAGCCTCTTCATATACAGGAACAGAATTTGACTCTATCGGCAAAAAATCACTTTTAATGAGATCACATCAATTAATATTTGGGAGAAATGAGATGATACTGTAGCAGTTCCTATTCAAGTTTGCTTAATATTTGTTATCAGAGCCATTCATTTTCAAACATATTAATGATTTTTGAAAGAATCTAATTAACCAGATTAATTATTACAGCACTATCTTCAGGGATATTTACTAACCTAGGCGATTCTCAAAAACCCAACATTCATTCTTTTCCCTTGGCAAAGTACCATGTTTAATATGAATTTTAGATTGAAGGACATCCTTAATTTAATGAAAATTAATCTCAAACTATTAAACATATTGAGAGAATATAACGTAATAATCATGAGTACTTTGGAGATAACAAACAGAGCTTTGATGGCTTTAATACTCAGTTAAGTATAATATGATCTTGGTCCTAGAATAAGAACAACAAGATTTAGGGCTAATTAAGTACTGTGGGAACATGAAGTTGTTAGTTTTGCACCCATCATCATAACACATCACCTATATATGTGTGTATGTATACACACACACATGTACGTTCCACTGTCTCTTTCTCTAAAATAATTTTCTTTATTCAAAAATCTACTGCCTCTTTGACAGCATACATCAAAAGTTCCTAGTACATAGTCTTAGGTCTAATGAGCTATACACTGACAGGGTGAAACAGGAGAATGGGAAGGAACATCACTTCCCCAGACTTGCATTGGTCCTTTTGTGTTTTTCTCCTGATCCTCTAGTGCTACTTTCTTCAGCTGCTCACTGTACTGCAGAGTAGAGGAAGCAGAGCCCTGCTGAAGCAAGACTACCTGAATGTTTGGCCCTATTCACAGTATCCGTTGCAGGGAAAGAGGAAACACTGCATCACTTATGTTTAGATAGGCATGAGTTATCAGAGTTCAATGCAGTACTGTATAAAGAACGCTGTTGCCTTGTGAAGGAGTCAGCAGGACTAGGATCACTTGGCAAAGGTGATTTCAGATGTTTGTCATGGAGGGAGCCTGGGGAGCATTTGGATTCTGACAGGTGAGGGGCCCAGGGAAATAATTAACATTATTTCTTTATGGCCATACCCAGGATGAGATATTGAGGATGGGTATATTTATCCCATGTATCTTCCAGAAACACTCAAATGTGTATATTTGTAGCACTCTGGAGGGTAACTAGATAAAATACTGAATATGTATATACCTTCCGTAAAACATGGGGGAGTTGGCAGGGCATGCATTATGCATTACGTAGGAGGTAAAAATAAGAGGTAGCTGCTCAAATAGTATGAGTATGAGAGACAATTGCAGAAAATGTCTTTCTCTTGCAGAGCTGTTGAATAGACAGCTGATCAAAACATGTCAGCTCCGTACAAAAATCTGCACTTCCCACTCCATAAAAAATTCAAACCGCAGCAAACCATAGGAGGCTGATCTATAGGAGTACATGCTGCATCTGACTAAGTGTTTGATAAGCTAGCTGTGGGAGGTACATTTGTGAGGCTCTATTGCATGGTTGCTAAGAGCCTAAATGAAGACAGCTGTGATGACTTACTGCTAGCATCAGCAGGAGCTTAAATTCTGTCTGCTACATCAAAGCTGTTGTTGACATCTGAAACTAAAATATCACCGAGATGCCTAAAGTAGATCTGCATTCCTTTTTCATTTTGCCCAGGACAATGTTTTTATTTTTATATATATATTAGATATTATTTTCTGTGTATGTGTGTGTATATATATGTGTGTGTGTGTGTGTGTATGTATATATATATATATATATACTCTCTCAGAAAATAACATCTAGAATATAGAAAAAGCAAGTGAGATCAAGACTATAACAGGGTTCAAAAAAGAACTAGATAAGTTCATGGAGGATAGGTCCATCAATGGCTGTTAGTCGGGATGGGTAGGGATGGTGTCCCTAGCCTCGAGTTTCCAAAAGCCGGGAATCAGCAACAGGGAATGGATCACTTGATGATTACCTGTTCTCTCATTTCCTCTGGGGCAGCTGTCATTGGCCACTGTCAGAAGACAGGATACTGGGCTAGATGGACCTTTGGTCTGACCCAGTGTGGCCATCTTATGGTCTTATAAGATAATGAGAATGTACTAGAATCAGAAATACTGTAAAGTGTGTGTGTGTGTGTGGGGGGGGAATCTTAAAGTAATGAGCATACTATTGAATTGGCATAGCAATGTGCAGTTATCAAAATTCCATGGGATGCAATAATCTGATTTTTTCCTAATATAATATATGGGGCCACATCTTCAAAAAAATCTCTCATTTTGTACATACAATGAGTGAGTGTATCCGTAAGGTGGTACTTTACAAAGTAGCTGGTATCCCCCCCAGCCCCTCAGGAGGCTGTACAAGGGCTGATTCAGTCTTTACTGTAGCTTATAGCAGCCCTGACAGATGCTCTGAATTGCACCCCAGCTGCAACAGCTCCCAATAGACCTTTCACTAACCAGAGATTGCTAGAGCGCAATGTGCTCTGTTCAAACTTCTTCTCAGATCTGGCATGTTCCCCATGCCAGGGGCTGAGTAGGAAGCTAATAGGGGGTGTGACTGGAGTTGCCAGCTGGCTTTTTAGCTAGTCAGGAGCTATGATGGGGCCAAGGATTGAGCCCTATATATCTAAATCATGGATGACGACAATAATAGGTATTCACATCCACTCAGATACCCCAATACCAATGGCATATGGTTTATGTCTACACTGCAGCTGGGAGGTGGGATTCTCTGCACAGATAGACAGACTTTTCCTAGCTCTGCTCAAGCTAACCTGCTAAACTATCAGCGTAGCTCTTGCAGCACAGGCTAGCCTCTTGAGCTTGGACCTGGGAGGGAGGTGGGATCATACTAAGGCAGCGAGCCTGAGCTCCCCTCCCTGCAGCAATGTCCACACTACTATTTTTAGTGTACAGACTCTCACTAGCCCTGCTCTGGGAATGCCTCCTCCCAGGTGCAGTGTATTGGGCTCTGTCTACCCTACAAACTAGGGGTGAGATTCCCCCGCTCATGTCCACATTCCCACTGTAGCTCTCATGGAGTCAGAGCAAGTGTAAATAGCAGTGTAGCTGTGGTAACGCGAGCAGCAGCCATGGAAACACGGCTCAACCATGCCTCCACTGGCACTACCTTTGCTACTGCAACTACGCTGCTATTTATACTCAGGAGTATATATGCACATGAGCTGGGGAATCATCGCTCCCTTTGTTTATAATGTAGCCCTAGCCTTAGAGGCAAACTGTGCTGTGACGGCTTTTATAACAAAGCCTTCAAAATAGTGGAAAGAGAAAATCCTGGCCTATAACAAATACCCCGAGTCTCTTCGATGCATAGTTCAGTAATTAGGCCCCAGAGTTCTGATGGGTTTTTGGGCATTGGATCCAAAGTATAGCAGAGCAATGAAGAATACATACGAGGCATACACCTGAACAATGTAAATGTCCCACCTGTTAGAATGGCTAGTTGAGATTATAATAATCTTGTCATAAACCAAATGACATTTTTGTTAATATATCACTCATGAAAGATTCAGAAATTACTGAAATCCTTTCTAGCTACACAAGAGAGAGGCCTGTCAGAGGCATATGATCAGCCATTCATTTAATGAGTTAATAAACCATTTCTGTTCACTACCGCTATGGGCGGGATTCAAATCTGCATTCTAAGGATGAAATCCCTTTTACAGTTCCTGAGCCATTTAGGATGAATATAGAGGCAGAATCTTCCTAACTGTTGATTTGTCAGAATTCTCCCTTATTGCTATAAAATGGCTTTTTAGATTAGGACTTGAATAAATAAAGCGCGCTTGTTTAACATTCCAGTGTCTTTTCCCTTCCCCAACCTCCAGTTTTATATGAAACTCAGATTATAATCACAGTCCTGCAGAGGGTATATAAATCTTAATTGTGATACCATGATAAGGAATACTGTATTTATACAGTTTTTATTATACTGTTCTTACTCTGGTCTTTGGGCATTAATATAGTACATGTTCAAATTAACAGAACTTTGTCTATAAACTGGCACAAATCCCAATGAAAATCTGAGCCCCATTTCTATCCAAATCCCCTGAAATAATTTTTAAATCCAATTTCATTCATTAATTAATTACTCCCATTTAGGCTTCATGTTGTCCTCAGGAAAGGCACTATTTTATCAGTATAAAACTATAAGGAAGGATTTTATTGTAGCATTTACGTAACAACTATCAAGGGAATATGCTATTCATGTATCTGGTTTCAGTGATATTTTGAATAGGATTATCTTGAGGGGGAAGAATGGTTTTTTTGGTATTTTCAAGGGGATAAAAGGAATAAACATGGCCTAGTGGCAAAAACTGAGAGAGCGTGCAAGCGATCCCTTCAGTGAATTCGTTGGGTCTCAGCCTGCTGGTAATTTCACTTTGTTACATAACACTTTAATCATAGCCTTATCACAGTCACTGTATAGTTCCGTACTGTAACAATAAGGGGACTGTGAAAGATTCTCCAGATCCAGAGAAAATATTTTCTTTTTACAACAAGTGGCATTTTTTGTTTGTTTTTGAGAAGTGCTTCAGGAAAGCACTTTCCAACTGACATTTTATGAAATTACAAATCCTGGTGACAATGGGAAAGGAATGCAGTGCCAAAGATGATAATATTGCTGGAAACGCATGCAATGACAGTGGCAATGTCGAAGATAAAGCCAGAAGTAATTTTCTCAAATCAAATATAAACACATTTGGGGAGACAAGCTCTAAATCAAGACCAGCAGTATGTAGTCTCATTTTCTGTCTGCCTAATCTAATATTAATCTTATATAAAACATTAGTATCTGAGAGCCTCAGAAAAATGATCCCAATAACAAAATTAGTCCTGCAAAGATATAGTTTAATCTAGTTTTCTCCCTACTTCACTTAAAATCCTGATTCCCTTATCTGCTTCCTCCTTCCCATTGAAGAGACTCAGGGATGATAATGTTATGAGCCAATACAAACAATTCTAGATTTTTATTCCAAAAAGAGGGTTTTCTGTTCCCATTGTTATCCAGGATAAATATTGAAATATATATATACCCTCAACTTAAATTGCTCTGTTTCATTTAGCAGTGAAGTAGTGCATACACTTTCATATGCAGAGCTTCTAACCTTCAGATCCGTATTTTTCACAGTTCTGCCTGTATTTCCCTTCCCCTTGCAGTCAATGGTGGTAAACCATTTATTTGCCTAGGACATGATGAGGCGCTAAAGCATAGTATTCTATGTTATATTATACCAGTGGGTGCATAAATGTTGTAAATAGGGCTGTTGATTAATCATTAACTCATGCCATTAACTAAAAAAAATTATTTGCGATTAAAAAAATTAATCATGATTGATTGCTCTGTTAAACAATGGCATACCAATTGAAATTGATTAAATATTTTCGAATGTTTTTGTACACTTTCAGATATATTGATTTCTATTGCAACACAGTGTACAGTGCTCGCTTTATATTTTTATTACAAAAAACTGTAGTGCAATCTTTTTATCATGAAAGTATAACTTACAAATGTTTGTTTTTGTTATATAACTGCACTCAAAAACAAAACAATGTAAAACTTTAGAGCCTACAAGTCCACTCAGTTCTACTGCTTGTTCAGCCAATTGCAAAGACAAACAAATTTGTTTACATTTATGGGAGATAACTGCTGACTGCTTCTTATTTGCAATGTCACCTGAAAGTGAGAACAGGCATTCGCATGGCAGTTTTGTAGCCGACGTTGCAAGGTATTTACATGCCAGATATGCTGAACATTCATATGCCCCTTCATGCTTCGGCCACCATTCCAGAGGACATGCTTCCATGCTGATGATGCTTGTTTAAAAAAAAAGTGTTAATTATATTTGTGAACTCCTTGGTGGAGAATTGTATCTCTCCTGTTCTGTTTTACCCACATTCTGCCATATATTTCATGTTATAGCAGCCTCGGATGGTACCAAGAAGGTACTAAGGTGAGATTTCTAGGGATAGATACAGCACTCAATACAAGGTTTATGAATCTGAAGTGCCTTCCAAAATTTGAGAGGGATGAGGTGTGGAATATGCTTTCAGATGTCTTAAAAGAGCAACAGAACAAAACCACCAAAAAAGAAAATCAACCTTTTGCTGGTGGCAACTGACTCAGATGATGAAAATGAACAGGCATCGGTCTGCTCTGCTTTGGATCATTATTGAGCAGGACCCCATCATCAGCATGGACGGATGTCTCCTGGAATGGTGGTTGAAGCATAAAGGGATATATGAATCTTTAGCGCATCTGGCACGTAAATATCTTGTGATGCTAGCTACAACAGTGCCGTGTGAATGCCTGTTCTCACTTTCAGGTGACATTGTAAACAAGGCATGGGCAGCATTATCTCCTGCAAATTGTAACCAAACTTGTTTGTCTGAGCAATTGGCTGAAGTAGAACTGAGTGGACTTGTAGGTTCTAAAGTTTTTTACATTGTTTTGTTTTTGAGTGCAGTTATTTTTTGTACACAATTCTACATTTATAAGTTCAGCTCTCATGATAGAGATTGCATTACAGTACTTGTATGAGGTGAATTGAAAAATACTATTCCATTTGTTTTTTACAGTGCAAATATTTGTAATCAAAAATAAATATAAAGTGAGCACCGTATACTTTGTATTCTGTGTTGTAATTGAAATCAATATATTTGAAAATATAGAAAACATCCAAAGTATTTAAATAAATGGTATTCTATTGTTTAACAGTGTGATTAATCGCAATTAATTTTTTTAATCGCTTGACAGCCCTAGTTTTAAATCAACCTAACTGATGCACAATTTAAGCTTTTTAAGATGGTTTGAAAGGATCTCCTCTCAAAATGGTTGGTTAAATCCTGGAAGCAATTCTGTTGTTTTTAAGTCATCCAATTTAAGTCAACTATAATACAGAATAAAACTTCTTTACTCTGTAGTGGGTCAGTGAGTCATAACTTGCCTGGTGTGATTTATGATTGTAATTCATTAATGACCTTGAGAATAATCAAATTAAATAATGTAAACATACAGAAGTTAAACTGAGATGCTCCATATAAGAATATTCAAACACTTTATTAACTTTAGAAACTGTAATATTCTTCCTAATATAGCAGTACTATAAAGGTATCAGGCATTTATAGAAAAACATTTTTAGGAAATTGTATATAAATGCCATCCATTTACAAGCAGATGGTTATGGTTCACAGAGCTGATCCTGTAAGTTGATGAGTGAGAAGCAGGCAGGCATAGTCTAATAAAGTTAAGACTCAGGCTGAGCACCGGGAATTCTTAAATTCTAAACCTGGCTCTAACACCTATTCCCTTTGTAGCCTGCTCAAGTTGCCTAACATTTCTGCCTACTTTTTTCCATTTCTAAAATGGAAATAATAATACTTAGCAGCTCCCATGAGAGGTAGCTTATGTAGGTAACTAGTGTGTGTAAGAACTCTGCAAATGCAAATGTCTATAAACATGCTGAATAGTATCATTATGGAGGCTCCAAAGGAAAAGCTTATAAATATATTTGAATGTTCTAAACATGTTGTGTATCTAACACATTATAAACCGAGACCAAATTGCTTTTGGGAATAGTTGCTCTTTTAAGATTCTACAAATATTACTACGGAAAGTAATTTAATTCAGTTTGTATTCTTTGTAGAGATTAAAGAGCAATGTTGGTCAACAGAATCTTTCAATATTTGGTGGTTTATTACAGCACTGAGTCTCTGCTTTCCCAGGCAGAGATCACACAGGTACATGCTTGTTACTCTGATTAAACTGAATAAAATAGTTACTTTTAAAAGTACTTATTAGACACAAGTTCTACAGTAATTTAATGTCGCATAATTAAAGACCTTGGGTTAGACCTATGGCTTGGCTCCACTGAAGTCAGTGGAGGCAGGCTAATTAGCTGAGGCTCTAATCCCAAACCGAAATGCCTAATTGCAAACACAGAGTTGAGGTTAGCATTCAACCATAACGTCTGTATTTGCCTGCTTGTATGCTTAATTTCTAAACTTAAGAAGGCAGTAACGTTTGGTTCTCCCCCCCCGCCATTTCCTTATACTTAGTGGAAATGCAACTTAAAATATCCAATAGTGCAGCAACATTTAAAAATACATTGTAATGTAAATTTGTTAAGCCTCAATTTTCTAGGTTAGATTATTATTGGATTTTAAGATACAAATCACCCAGGTGTGGAGGAGTCATGCTGCAGGAGGAATTCCAGTTGACTCAGTCCAGTGTGTCCACATAATGAAATAGCCATAATATGGCACATCTATGTAAACTTAATTTTAGCCCATTTCCAATGGCTTAACACAAACAAATACTTGGCATGCAAATGAACATGCAGACTTGTGATTTGCCATGAAGTCTCATGGTGATTCCACTGTGCTTGGTTTACTTAATGGAACAAAATAGTATTCTAATGAGGTTTCACAGTTAATCTTGCATGGTAATTATGACGTCTATTTACTTCATCACAGTATGTTTGAAATTGTATTTATAGGTTCATGAGGCATTTATTGGGTTCCAACAGCAATCCAAAAATCAATCTTCTCTGGACAGCAATACTGTCTTACCAGTACTGATATTTACCAATACTTACCAGTGATACTGGTAAAGTAATACCCTTTGTGGACAATTCCCAGTCTGTCAGCAAAGCATCTGAAAGTTTGGATGGTTACCTGAATCTCTGATTTCTGCTTGTTTCGTTTGAACAAGCAAACTGGAAAGTGCATTCAATCAATAACTAAGTCTCTATAGAAAGGTGAGGTAAAATAAGATAAAGATTTCCTTATACCAGCAATGTATTTTCTGAGAGAGAGAACTAAAATAACAGCAGTCTATCATTTGGTCTTTCCTCTATCTTTCTGAGGAGAAAAAGTTCAAAGAAAAATATCCCCAGGGTTTGTTATGCTTTTTATATTACTCTGAACAAGACTAATACAGACTTATCAGAAACTCTAATTTAGTGAATCTATAATCTTTTTCCTTCTATGGCACTATAGTGAGTATTATGATTTGAAGTGCCAGCCTCAGATTAGCAAATAAACCTGTATAGACAAATGATATTGAAAGATCAGAGGAGAGTTCATTGTCATCATGCTTTGTTGTCTCCCATATTCTTAAATTTTAAAAGATACAAACCTTAAATACAGAAATAAGAGAACTGTCATTCTGGTCTCTAAGGCTTCTGCTACAATTGGTCTCCATTCTCTAGCCAAATCTGACTGGAACTCTAGAAGAGATGATCTCTTATTTGTTGCCTTTTGACATGCTTCTACCAAAACCCCTCGTCCCACTGATTCAAAATCTGATCTTGCCTGCTAAATTGATGGAAGAATCTTTACAGCAAGGAATATTTGAGACTGTCTTTATTTGGGGAGAGAATGTGGCTTCATCAAGCTGCCTCTTCCCTACAATTCCACTTCTCAGGGCTTTGTGGATGCTGATCAACAAGAAAAACCTCTTTGAGATCAGCTAAGCTACGATCAGGGTTTTCATTAATTACTTTTGCCACAATTGGTCAAACTCAGAACACAGCTCTTAAAACTAGTCCTTTTGTTACAGATCTTCTGTATATCTTGGTCTCTTGTGAGGGGGTCCAAAGTGAGGGAATGTTTTAAGGCTACCATAATGGGCAGAGGGGAAACTCTAATATTCAGTCAATGGTCATCAGCTGAGCTGATTGAATTGGTTGGGTTTCAGATAGGCCCCTTGCCCTGATTAGAGAGAAGACGATCTGTGGCCTCAAATCAGAAAAGGTAAGGTGTGACCATAACAAAAGTCTAATGATCATCCACTTAGATACCCAATCTAGCAGCAAAACCAGATGGAAATTATTGCTGGTTTTGTGTGCTGAGCTAGAAATCACCCTGGGCAGTTCCGCATTGACAAGCTGACCATTAAAAATATTAATAATCTCAGAGGGAAATCTAGGGTGCATCCTATTCACCAACACTAATAGTGGGGAGATCCTTAAAATAGGATGACATGTAAAATGGAAACACCTAACAGGCATCGATTGCTACTGCATCCACTGCAATGGATAATTTCTACATAATTTCTTAATCTGATCACCAATGTCATTAATCAATACTGCTTATGAAAGACACTTTGGAAAAAAAAACGGATACCAACTTTCAAGTTCTGCAGAAGTCAGCAGCTTCAGTGTTCAAAAGAATGAAAGGAGGAGTTAACTGCATAGCTATCTAATATTTTGTTACTGTTGCTTGACTTTGACTTGAAATTAAAGGAGAGAAATTAGGAGGAAACACTTAACTGGACTATTAGCTCACTCAAATATTGGGTTCCAGTCCCTCTCTTCCTGAAGCAAAGTACTGTACTGAGCCTATACGTCACATGGCCTTTTGGGACCATTGAGCAAACTTCCAGGCAAAAATAGATGTCTGACACATATATATTTAATCTCCTAGCTAGTTGCAGAATTGTAAGAGGATCCCCACAATTATTGCACAAGGAGAATCTAGTTGATATCTCTTCCTCAAGCTGAGTGCAGCATCTACTCTTCCTGTTCTCATCGCCTGATTCAGAGTCTTTCTTTGAGTCTGCTGCAGTTGTATCTTTGGGAAGCTTAATGTACATTTAAGATATATTTAACATCTTCCATTAGATAAACATCAGTTATTTAGAAACCTATTATGCTATCAATATGTATGGTAATCAATAGCTGATAAGTATTAATGAATGTTTTTATCATGGCACAATATACATTTATAAACCATTTTACATACTGTGCAGAATCTAAGTTCTTCGCTGTAACTGTTCATCTCTGAGGCCTGGAAAGGGGGAGACCTAGATTCAATGTTCAGGTCTGCATCTGCTTCTCTGTATGATCTTGGGCAAACCACTTAAACTCTCTGTGCCACATGTAAAAAGGAGTTGATTCATACTGTGTACAATATAGTAGCTCTCAAAGTACTTTTACAAAGATGAGTAAGTATTATCATTCTGGTTCACTATGAAATAAATCCTGCCCCTTCCTCTGCAGCAGTGGAAGGCTTAGCTTTGCAGAGAAGGTGGAGTTGCTGTTTTGGGGCCCCATGCAAAGGATGTGCAACTCCTACACAGCACAGAACCCTGACTCATCTTTACAGGTGATGGGTGAGGGTAGACCATGGATAAGTGTAGAGAATTATGATATGGATCTTCCAATCCATCCTGTAGCAGGGGCCACACCAAGGGATAAAGAGGCTACTCCAGCCACTAGGCTGGAGCCTCCCTGGAGCTGCTCTGTAGTGTAGAGAGGATTTCATACCCCACATACACCTGTTGAGATGTACTAGCTAGGAATTGGGCTATAACAAAGTTATATTAATAGTTAATCATTCAGACAGTCAAGCCACAGTTCATATGCTTTAATTTACAGGGAGCATGTTGCTTTTATTACATATGGTATAGTCCCATATTGGGAACCTGTCTCTAGCAGCTGATATCCCATATGAACTGAAATATATCAAGGCATGATAGATTAGCTAAGGCTAGTTTCTTAGCTAAGGCTTTTTGGGAGTGGAGATGTTCATCTAAACAATATGCACTATTTCAGTACCAAAAAAAGGAAAGAACACTCCTTGGTTCCTATCATGTTCAAATCCCAAAGGGGTCTGTTTTTTTTTCTTTTTAAGGAAAAAGACTTCAATACTGCAGCTATACTGTACTGGGTAACAAGGGCCTTGAATCAGCAAAGTATCTAAGCACATGCCTAACTTTTAAGCATGTGAGCAGCCCCCATTAACCTCAGTGGAACTACTCCAGGTAACGAAAAGTATGTACACGTAATATATAAAATGTGTTTTGATTCTTCAGTGCCTTGCACCTTATATAGCTTAGAATGACTTGAATTGGAAAAACGTGTCCATATAATTTTGAAAAAAGTCAGAACAATTCTGACATTTCCCCTCCCTCTTCTACCACCTGTGATGTAGTCACTAACAATTATGGAAACTTGAGGACAAAGTGGGTTATTTCTGATTGGGTTGGGTTTTTCACTTTGCTCAAGTGAAAATGACTGTACAAGGTGCAATGGGGTGCAGAACTGGGCCTATAATAAACTATATATTAGGTCTGATTCACCGCTATTACTCTAGTTTTATACCTGTAACTACAGAGAAAGCAAGAGTTAAATGGTGTAAAATTGGTGTAACTGGTGAATCAGGCCCACTTTATATATAGCAAGGTTGTGAGGGACAGATCTCTATCTTCTGAAAAGAGGGCAAGAATTTTATTAAAATCCATTGACAGTACCCGAAGTACAGCATTTATATAAAATGCATTCATTAACACTAACTTGACTATGGAGAGTTCACTGTCTAATACGACTAAGTTTTATTTTATTTTATTCTTGTGCAACATTTACGATCCTACCACTGAATTTTTGTTCAGATTGAAAGCATTTGTTGGCAACATCAGATAAGGAATATTGGTAGTGATATAATCCAAGCTGTGGCAGGAAAATAGGTATTTGGCTTGTAAGTAATAGGATAGTCTTGTACTCTGGGGCATGAAACATTGACAAGCATAGGAAGCCCACCAGGTATGTGGATTTGAGCAGGCTGATGTCTGTTGGCTGTGTAGAAGTTTTCAGGAAATGTGCTGTGTGTCAGGTCTGGTGTAATAATTGTTTAGCGGGATTACATTTGGAAATAAAGCAAGTTTATTTTTCTGTATTAATTTTCTTGCTATACATAAAATGAGGAAACTGCAAGCTTCTGTATCATTCCAACTATAGGTAATGGCTAATCTATAAAATATGGGATGGTAGAAAGTCTCTCTGGTGCATATTTAGTTAACTTACATTGGTTGGGATTAGATTCTACAAGGGTTTCATTACAACACATATGCACCACTTACATAGAACTCTCTTTTATTTGCTATGGAATAAAATGTCTACCACTAAATGCAAATGAACAAAAATGTACATTTTTTTTTCTGATTTAAACTTAGCTCCACTTACTTCTTCTGAAAAATCTTTGTATCATTGATGACAAGAGAATATACTATGCTGTCAATGGATGGGTCTTTACTAATCTGATTTGTGCACTTATACTATTACTAATAGCAAGGAAAGTATAGAAGGTTTCTTTGGCCATAAGGCTAGAGCCATTGTGAGTACATGCCTGAACCAGAGCCCATTGACATGTACTGGACTATTTCCATTGATTTCAGTGTGGCTTTTGTATCAGGCCCTATGTCCATGAGGAGCCGAGTATCTCTGAACATATCTGCCCTCCCAAAGTTAGAGCAGATAAGTGACTGCAACCCTCATTGCACTGAGTCTGCCAGTCAAGATTTACCACACTGACTCATGGCATCCCTCTTTATGAGAGGTGATATCTACAGATAAAAAAGGGTCATTGTGGAAGTAAGGTAAATGAGTACCGGTACATTATTTCAGCAATATGAGTGGCAGAAATTAAATTCCCTTACATCTCTGTCCTGGGCCACTCTGCTATAGTAAGGTTATCTTCAGACTGTCTACTCTTAGTCAAGAATTCATTGAAATGAAATATTCAGAAATAACTGGTAATTAGGTAAACATTTTTGCACTTACGGTTTTATTGTATGTAACCTGTAAACAGAAATAAGAAGGGATCTAATGGCTCAATGCTGCTCCCATTTAAGATAACAGCAAAGCTTCTTTTGTCTTCAACTTGAAGGGATCCGGCTCTGAGAGCAGTGATGAGAGAGGAATATTTCTTAATTTTATTGTAAACGTTCTCTGTAGGTGTTCTGGTCACCATTCCAGCTGATTCTAGGCAAAGCAAATGATGTACTACAGATAGGCCTGTAGTATACTCCTATTCCTACAACACTACCACCTAAAAAAGTTATAGGACTCATGCGTTCTGAGACCTCTGATTGCAAGAATTTGGATTCTCCATGCGCATGTAGATGCCGTAAAAACTTCATTTCTGTTTTTAAAAAAATATTCTTTTAAACATAATCCAAATTATTTCAGGCCAATCCCAGACCTAGATCCCCTGATTGTAGTTTGCAATGCTGTTCTCTAGCCACTTGACCTGTCCTCTCTCTGCATTTTTAAGGAAACATTGTTCCATAGATACCTGTGGGTTCTTCAAGTTTAGAAATTAAATAAAAATGTAATCTTTCAAGTTTTAACTCAATAAAACTTTAACAGTGCTCAAGTGAAAAGCAGGTTTCAGTGACTAAGGGGAAGATCTAAATTACTGAAATATGGTTATGTTGGATTTACATTTTTCTCAGTGGATGTAGGTTGATGTGAAAAATGTTACCAGCATCAGTGAGAGAGAAATCACAGCATGTAGAATTTTATCACTAAAGCGGGGAAAAATTGGCATTGTAAATGATTTATACTTCAAATCATAAAGTGGATTTCATGAAGTCACGCCTAAACTTACCAGTGACTTGGAAATCATGCTATTGTTAAATTCAGGAGATGACATTACAAAATGATGTACTGCAGTAGTGTGGGGTTTTTGTTTTTTGGGTTTTTTTGCGCTGTAAATCAATTAGCATTAGTGTTTTCGATGGCAGGCCTTTTATTTATGAAAACCAAACACTCAGCTCTCTCCTGATTAACAAACTCATTATTTGAACTGGGAGATCATGGTGTGTAACACGTTGTCCATTTCTTTACAAGACTAACAGGGTTGTAAGATGTCGTTCCACTATGCGGCTTGAGTAGGTCTCCTCTCCTGGTAGACAAAAGCAATTCTGCTTTGCTGGTCTGAATAAGAGTGTTGTGCCAAGTATGGAAATCAGGCACAATGGGCTAGATCCAGAAAGGCATTTATGCACCTAACTGACCCTTTTGTGCCTAAATACAAAATTTAGATTTTTAAAACCCCTGCTCAACTGCCACCTAACCCTGTAGGCACCTAAAACCTTGGCACTTACACTTCTGCTGCAAAAGTCCCTTAGGTGCCTAAAAATCTACTACTCAGCATGTGCACAGCCACCTGAGTCCTGATACTTAAGCCCTGGCCTTCTCCAACGTATTGGGCTGCAGGGCCCAATCCTGCAGGGGGTCTCAGAGCCTGCCTAATGAATTGAGAACTGCACAAAGGGGGTAATGGTGATGGTGCTGCCACTCTTATAGCCTTTATCCAAGTGGTTAGAGCACTCACCCAGAATATGGGAAACCCACGTGTAATTCCCTGGTCCAATGAATATTTAATTATTCATACAAAATGGGATATCTTCAACAGGAGAAATTGAGAGCCCCACCCTTATAAACCCTGGACTAGCCCATAGCCTGGTGGTTAGGGTATGCTCCTGAGAGGTGGGAGATATGGGTTTGAATCCATGCTCCAAATCGAGCAGAGGGGCTACTGGAAATCTCTCCCTCTGTATAAGTGCTCTAACCCCTAGGCTAAAGGTCATATGGGGAGGGGCACTGTCCTCCTTTTTTGAGAGAAAGGGCTTAGGCTTCTGCAGGAGAAGGTGAATCCTGAGTAGAGACAGGCATTTAAGTCCCCTTGAGGGGCTGAGCTTAGGACCCATCCTTCAGCATTTCCTACTGGATAGCTCAGGCCACTGCCTGATCAGCTTGCTGAGTTTTGTGGATCACATTCTTAGGCATCTATCTTTCCCTACGCATTATGTACAGATCCTGGGCGCCTAACTCAGGGCTGTGGATTCTGTTAGGCAGCAGGGCACCTAAAGTTATGCATTGCAACACTGAACTTAAATCCATATTATGGACCAAGTCCAGTGACTTCTTTCATCTGGGGAGAGAACTGTATAAAACTCTTCAAGCCACTATGTTCAATGCTTTATGTGGCATCCAAGTGGAAAAACAATTAATTTAATTACAGGTTGATATGCAAAGCACTTGTGGCTTGTTCTTTCCCCATTGTGGTCTTTGGCAAGAAGCAGCTCTGACTTAAGGTGAATTGCCCTGACCAAGTTGGGATGTTTGCATGGTTCTTGTCATTCAGACAGGAGTAGTATGAATGATGCCTCACTCTCATGACCACTATCTCCCTTACGGAGCTGGAGTGTTTGTGACTGTGCTAAATGTATTAATAAACAATATATGTGTAAATATAAAAGAGTTCCTATAGAGTGTGTGTGTGTAGCAACTGTGCACATTGGGGTTCCCAACTATATAATAATTTAAATATTGGACCTCATCTTGGGACAAGAACCTGTCAACTCTCAAAGTAATAACTGGGGATTCTTAAGTAATCAATATAATTGGGCAACACTGCTCCAGGGCTAGAAGGAGAAAAAGCATGATTTGTGTAAATGTTTCTTCCCTCAGCTGTTTAAAAACATGACTCAGCCTTCCCAGAATAGCAATACATTCTTTCTTTAAACTGAAGAATAAATATCGGCATATAAAACAGCAAAAACTGCACACCATCTCAGAAACACCCGAGATGGAACTTTTTGTTATATCAGGAAAAAAAAGTATTTATCTCATCTGGAAACTACTATCGTGTTTATTCCCATACCAGTTTTGATTCAACTAAAATGATAACCACAGCTTACCTTATTAGTTTGCAATTATAAATTTTAGGCTTTCCTTTGTAAATAGACACTATTCCAAAAGAATCCTAAAAATAGTTTTGAAAAGTTGCAAGATGGCTCTGAGGACATTGCCTACCACTTGTAAATGCTTCTGAAAATAATTTATATCCCAAACTGCTTAAATATCAATTTTAAGGCTAAAATGTTACTGAACTTTTTGGGCGGGGAACTACTGTCAACACTAAAAATGCTGTTTTGTATATTAATCAGACAATAATATTTCCTTATCTAAAGTATTTCCTCAGGTCATTTTTACAGCAATGTGTGGCATGGGCCATAATCTTTAAATGGTATTGGATGAGACATTAGTTCACTTTAGGCAAGAGTACCCCCTTCTGTATTAAAACTTTCAGGGGCTTATTAAACTGGTAGAAATCTCAGCAGGGTTCACCTTGTGGAGGTTCTCCCTGGTCATTCTGCCAGATGTAAGATTTGCCCCCACCCCTACTTTCTCCATGGACCAAGCTGCAGGGCCTGCTGCCAAACCTGGAGAATCCCCAGGGATCTACATGGATTTTATGTGATCAGCTGTAAACTGAAGCCATCCATACAGAGACCCATGCCAGCCAACACCTCTGACGGCTCCTACCCTGTCCTTTGGCTGTGCAACTCCAATGGTACCCAGGATCCCACTGGCAATGGCTTTCCCTTCATTTATTGTTTATCTATTGGTTTTTAAACAATTTATCTATTGTTTTAAACAATAGATATCATAGGCAGCATATGCTTGAAGATAAGGTTGCTTGATAACATAGCATATATATGCTATGTTAATTTAGTGGGTTATTAATCATTGCACTGTATCAGAGCTATGTTGTTACCCAAGAACCACTCAATGCCCACTGGCAAGGGGGCTCCAGTAATATGTTGATTCTAGTATGTACATTCTGGTTCACCAAAGAATCTCATATGAGGTTTTAAATGAAAGCTGAGGGGACACTGATAATCAGTAGCACTGTGAAATGTATGCACAGATACTGTATAAGGAGTTATTTACACATACTAAAAATGTTTTTAAAGTCTGAATCGAGACAGTCACCAGCAGAGGTGAAAAACAGGTTTTCTTCCAGAAAGGAGGTATGAAATGTGTGTCCCGCTGTTGGAGGCTCAGATTAAGCATTGTAAGCTAACACAGTGCATGCTCATTTACATATCAAGTCCAAACATTAACAAAGATGTAACATCAATATAGAAGCAGCATACAGGAAAAACAAGCCACAGGTAGTAATCCTGTCTCTGAGGACTGACAATAAACGATGAGTGTATATGTTGAAGGCAAAGATAACACCCCCTCATCCTGCACCTAGGCAGTAAACGGTGTATTTACTTCATGAAAACAGGATCTCAGCCAACCTTGGCTGAAAATGCTGTAGAAGACTTTGGGTGAGAAACTTTAGACAGGAGGTTAAGGTTACATATAAAACAAAATCATAACATGCTTTTCAGAGACTAAACTTATATTTCCAGTATTCTTACTCATCTCCAAATATCTAGTCTTTGATGATAAACTCATTTATAATGGGGGGGGGGGGTGTCTCAGTGCTGTGGTGTTAAGCCAAGTTCTGGTCCTGAGCTGAATCTGACTATCTGGTGTGCACACTGGTCCTTTGGGGACCACAGACCTGGTATTTCTGTGAGTAGTTAGTGTAGGATTCACAGCGGAATATTTCAAAGGGACTGGAGTGAACCGATCCTTAATCTACAAGGGAAGGGCTGGTAGAGCCCAGAGGAGAGTGCTTGAGTGGCTAACAAGCTGGTGCCATTAGGGAGCTGACATTCATCTGAACACAAGCAAGATTCTCTCATGTTGGAGACAGGCGTAACAAGGTAGCTCACAGTCCTGGGTATCCTGAGAACCATCAACTATGTAGCTGACACTTTTTTTTTCTAAGAATGCTTATAAACTTGATGATATCCTTTCCACCATTTATACTGGTTTTATTTTTTGCATTTCACATATCTTGGGTTATGACACTAGTCGTATTCCTATTCTTTTTATATTTAGTTTCACTCTTTGGTTTCTGTAACACTTCAGGGCAACTGCATGCCAATCTTACACCTTTCTCAAGTGCTAAATTCAACTGAAAATATATCCAATTAAGGACATCTTAGTAATTGGAGCCCATGGAAACACTTTAGAGAAACAAAGATGCTCTCTTAGATCAGAGATTCCTAGTCTCTTCTAACAACTGTTATGAATTCCCTGGTTGGTGAGCTCTTCCAAACACACACACCTCTCAGAGAGCTTGTGTGCTGAAGAGTTCAACATGATAGCTCTCCAGGACATTTGCTGTTCATCTCGAGCTGAATTCAACTATTTGGCCCGCAGTGAAGTGTAAACTTGAAGAAAGTACTTATATTCAAATAGTCATGCAAGTAAATCAGAATAAAATTGCTGTGCAGTGATCTCCTCCTCAAGGTGACATTTTTGGTGGGTGGGTGGGGGTATGATTTTAAGTGGTGACAGCAGCTGTGTTTTGCAGCTGCCCATCTGAACTCATTATTGCTTGGCACTTTTACCATAGTGTGATTGATTTGTGCTTCTTCAATAGCTAGCCAGATACTCCAAGCAAGCATGGATGTAGGTGTTTCCATGACTCTCAGGGAATGGTAGGTATGTAGCTAGCAATATCCAAAAGGCTTTATGTCTTGACTCCTTGCACTTGTTACATGCTGTTTCTATTTAGCTCTGAATTTAATTATTTTTAGAGGTTTCTGTGACTGCACCTGGAGGTGTTTGGTTTTATCTGAATCACTCGATGTGTAGGTGCAGGCAGAGGCATTCAGTAGGCTAATAGTTTTCCTGTGTGGGAGCAAAATGAGCTAAGTGCAAATGAGGGTTTAATAGATTGGCAGGATGTGAAAAACTGCTCTGAAGCCATTACACAGGTAAATGCGTCATGACAGGAAGGACTATATTCACCCCCACCGACATGGCAGTTTTTGCCACCAGGGCCCACAATCCTGGTGTGCCCTCTTCTCCCTGGGTGAATTTAGCCTTATTCTGGAGAGAACTTTAGTTCCTGAACTACTTTAGGTGCATTCAGTGCCCTGTTCTTGGTAGACCATCCAATTACTGGCCATGTCTACTTTTTCAGGATTATGAAAATAATGAAGAGAAAAATAAATAGCTGAAAATGCATTAAGACACATCCTGCCAGGTGCATTGTTTACATAGCAGGATATTTTTCTGCTTACTGGTAAAAGATACTTACAGTAGCATCTTTAAAACCTACTTCTCTTGTTAAATATAGATATGTAGTAGTAACTTAAATAGAGATGCATAGGCAGTATAAGAAAGCATTTTAACAAGTGTAAGCAGGTCAGTATTCCTACTTGTTGATAATATAGTCATGCATTGTAATGTACTTGAGCCAGAGCACTGTAAATGCCTCATGATTCTGTCTTTACTTTTTGCATAGCTTTATCTGTTACTAAACATGAACATTATCAGTGAGTGGGTGAAGAGTAAAAAAAAAAAAACTCATGTGCCAAGATACAAGTTTGGTTTTAAACTTGATATCTTATTAAGGAACAACACTTTGTAGGGCTTCCTTTGAGGTGATACATCTTCCTACTACCTTTTGGGCCACGAGTTCAGGCTTTATCTTGATGAGGAAAATTGGTCCCTTTCTCTAGCGTTGAGTCAGGATAACATCTCTAGCTTGATTTCCATATTTTATAGTTTCCATATCCTATCACCAACCCTCTCACCATCTATACTCATGTTTCTGGAAACTAGGGTAAAATATAACCCTGTAAAAAAAACAAGCTAAAGGTGTTGTCCTGCCTCTATGCCAGGAAAAGAGTCTGTTAGAGAAACTAAACCACTTTTTGGTTCAAAACACATCTTTAAAGGCAAAACTGTACCATTAGGTACTATACTAATGACTGATCTTAGTTTTTTACTGATGTAAATAAGTCTTCATTGACTTTAGCAGATATTCACCTAGATTTACATCAGCACATGAGAGCAGAATTTGGTTCTTCATCAGATATGGAAGCAGATGATCTGCTTCACTTGAAAACAAACTGGTGTTTAGTATCATGCCAAGTTCATACAACCAACATGACATGTGCTTTATTTCTGAGTGTACATTACCTCCAATGGAGGGAGGAACCCACAGAGACTGACTGAAGTATGGATTTGGGAACTAACTTTTCATATATGTACCAAGACATTTAAAAAACTTTCTACAGGTTCTCTTCTTGCTGTTTAGTTCAAATTAATCCAAATTAGCGCTAGGTAAACTACTCACAACAATACTTCTACTAGCATATTTAGTTTTTGTTTTTTGTTTTTTTAAATTCAAGTTCTCTAGGAACAGGATTTTTTCATATTTACTTATTTGCTTTTTAAAAACGAACTAATGATTTGTGGAGATATTTCACTATATGGATTGCTTCAATAGCCACTATTGTTTTGAGCATTCATTAGTCATATTTTGGTATGTGACTGGTAGCCTAATTTGCACAGAATTCTTCTGCTCCCAAGATTCACTCTCACTCTCACATTATTTATACCAGAAATCTATTTCACAGAAATATATAGTATATGGCCATGAACAGGGGCATGAATGCACGTAGAATGCAAACACTATTGAAAGAAATTCAATTTTTAATTTAAAAAAGTGTATCATTTTTTTCCGGCTCCTGTAGGAGCCAATGAGAGTTTTTCCCCATAGGAATTGGATTGGGCCCTAGTTGCCAGGTCTAGGAATAAACTTCCCCCTCTAGGCAATTTATTCTATAATTGTACATTGCAGGGTTTCATGCACCTTCCTCTGAAGCAGCGGCTACTGACACAAGTGCAGTCACAGGATACTGAACAAGATAGAAACAACGGAAGTATCAAACCCATTGTCTTTCTATACAAGATATTAAAGCAAGTAAATAAATTGTGGGCCTAAAATAGACCCATGTAAAGAGGTACAAGTCCATTGAATTCAGTAGAATTTTGCCCATTTAAGACTTGATCCAAATTTCATTAAATTCAATGGAAATTGTTCCACTGATTTCAATGTGAGCTGGATCAGAGCCTTACAGTACAATTAAAGGTTTCAGAGTAGCAGCCATGTTAGTCTGTATTCGCAAAAAGAAAAGGAGTACTTGTGGCACCTTAGAGACTAACAAATTTATTTGAGCATAAGCTTTTGTAAGCTACAGCTGACTTCATCGAATGCATTCAGTGGAAAATACAGTGGGGAGATTTATATACATAGAGAACATGAAACAATGGGTGGTACCATACACACCGAATAGATATGTGGACACAGTTGGCAATGGGCTTTGTTGCAAAGATAGGTCCTGGGTTAGTGGTTCTGTTGTGTGGTTGCTGGTGAGTATTTGCTTCAGGTTTAGGGGGCTGTCTGTAAGCAAGGACTGGCCTGTCTCCCAAGATCTGTGAGAGTGATGGGTCGTCCT
This sequence comes from Lepidochelys olivacea, assembly GCF_965140295.1. Lineage (NCBI taxonomy): Eukaryota > Metazoa > Chordata > Testudines > Cheloniidae > Lepidochelys > Lepidochelys olivacea. The sequence continues at coordinate 69,033,383 of NC_140414.1, forward strand.
TCAGGATAGGTTGTAGATCCTTGATGATGCGTTGGAGAGGTTTTAATTGGGGGCTGAAGGTGATGACTAGTGGCGTTCTGTTGTTTTCTTTGTTGGGCCTGTCCTGTAGTAGGTGACTTCTGGGTACTCTTCTGGCTCTGTCAATCTGTTTCTTCACTTCAGCAGGTGGGTATTGTAGTTGTAAGGATGCTTGATAGAGATCTGGTAGGTGTTTGTCTCTGTCTGAGGGGTTGGAGCACATGCAGTTGTATCGTAGAGCTTGGCTGTTGCCAACTGTGCCTGCATATCTATTCAGGGGACATCACCATAGGGCCTAATCACATCAGCCACACTATCAGAGGCTCGTTCCCCTGCACATCTACCAATGTGATGTATGCCATCATGTGCCAGCAATGCCCCTCTGCCATGTACATTGGTCAAACTGGACAGTCTCTATGTAAAAGAATAAATGGACACAAATCAGATGTCAAGAATTATAACATTCAAAAACCAGTTGGAGAACACTTCAATCTCTTTGGTCTCTCGATTACTGACCTAAAAGTTGCAATTCTTCAACAAAAAAAACTTCAAAAACAGACTCCAACGAGAGACTGCTGAATTGGAATTAATTTGCAAACTGGATACAATTAACTTAGGCTTGAATAAAGACTGGGAGTGGATGGGTCATTACACAAAGTAAAACTATTTCCTCATGTTTATTCCCTCCCCCCACTGTTCCTCAGACATTCTTGTCAACTGCTGGAAATGGCCCACCTTGATTATCACTACAAAAGGTTTTTTCCCCCTGCTCTCCTGCTGGTAATAGCTCACCTTAAGTGATCACTCTCATTACAGTGTGTATGGTAACACCCATTGTTTCATGTTCTCTATGTATATAAATCTCCCCATTGTATTTTCCACTGAATGCGTCTGATGAAGTCAGCTGTAGCTCACAAAAGCTTATGCTCAAATAAATTTGTTAGTCTCTAAGGTGCCACAAGTACTCCTTTTCTTAGTACAATTAAAGTTGCCTTCATTGTCTCCTAACCTATGGAGGCAAACTTAGTTAGTTACGATGTTTTGGTTTATGTATATTATAAACAAATCTCTAACTCATCTCTAAAGAAAACAGGCTACATTTCCATCTTGGTTAAGAGATTGTTTTGGAAACTCATGGCAATTTCCTTTTTCATTCTGTTCAACATGTTGCCTGGTGTATCCAATTTCAGCAATGTGATCTGATTCAGTAGTGTTGTTACCACTTTTTCTGGGGACAAACCTACAAAAAGTAATAGCTAGTGATGATATTGTTGTAACTGGAACCCTGAGGGTAGAGGCTCAGAGCCAGACCCATAAGTCTTTTGACCACAGATCCAGAGTGGGTGGATGAGATGCTACTATTACTGCCATTTAATGTTTTGCACTTGCCTATGCTGCTTTTACACACCGTTTGGATCTAGACCTGTCCTCTCATATGCCCACGTAGCTCCTGCTGACTTAAATTGGAGCAGCACATGTCTGAGAGAAGGACTATGTCCTTTCTCAGCACTGCTTCTCCTGCCAGTGCCTTCTCCCCTTCATCCAGACTTTGTGATTATTATTATGCTTTGAGTAGCAGTTGCTTCTCAATACTGCCTTTTACAAATCCTTTTCTGCTCTTGCACCCATTAGTTTTCTTTTAATTATTACCCATTTGACATACAAGTTTAACAGAGACAAGACAGGGCCCTTCCCCCACCCTATTGAATTCAAATTTACCATCCATTTACTGGGCTTTGTGCTATCTGCACACAAATTACTCTGAGCTCACCATCAGCCACAGCTACTGTGCAGTATTAGAGGAATGGTCAGTTTATGATATAACTAGAATGTTTCAAAATCTGCCAAATTTACAAATTTTGAAGATTTTTTTTTTGACTGGAAAGTCACCCAAATTGTGTTTCAGTAGCTATAAAATTGAAGTTTTTCAACTTTTAAATATGACTTTTTTGGTTAAATTGTTTGACAACACCCACATTCCCCTCCACACCAAATGTCCGGAAATTATATTCAATAAATAATGTTGACTGAACAACCTGGACAGTTGCACTACTTTTTAAAAAAAAAAAAAAAAAAGTTTTACTATAAAATAGCCACTGGAGATAGAGATCAGTAACTCTGTCACATAGCGGTATACAACTTTGTAAAGCTCACCTGTGTCATATGACCGGGCCCAGAATACAAAGAGCAATCTTTGACCATCACCCTTATTACCACTACATTTCTGTTATCCCAGATTACTATCCTGTGCATTGATCCTGCCAACAAACTGCAACAAACAGACATATGGAGCTACAAGAACTGTGGTAGGGTGACCAGCTAGCAAGTGTGAAAAATCGGGATGGAGTGGGGGGTGATAGGTGCTTATATAAGACAAAGCCCCATATATCACAACTGTCCCTATAAAATTGGGACATCTAGTCACCCTAAACTGTGGGGACTCTGTGCTTCGTCCATGTATAAGTTCTGGTATATGCCATCTGGCTGAGTTCAAAAGACTTGCAATTGGCAGTAGTATCAGCTGGTGTGGGAATAGAGGTGAGAGCTTGCTGGAAAAAGGGAATCCTCTTCCATGGGATTTTTTTTAATCCCAAATCAGGATGAAATGTTGAAGCCACAAACCTTTTCACAGGATGGATTTAAAATTCGGTTTTGGAGAACTGAAATCAGCTCCCTGCCCTGCCCCCAAAAGGTTCCTATCAGTTTCACTTATGTAATTCACAAGAGCCTTCCAGCCTTGCTGCTGGAGAGGCAGAGATTCTGGGCATTCAATCTGATCTTGCAGCTCCAGGAGGTAGGGAGCCAAGACTCTCTGTCCCCAGAGCTAACCCTGCAGGAAAACTTTTGTCAGGTTCACTGAGAACACACTGCGTTAAGTACCGAGAGTAAAATAATTTAGGCCGGGGCAGCACAGCAAACTTATGTTTACAAACAGTGGCATGGGCTCTTTAATATCCAGTGAAGGCCAATTCAATGGAATCTTGGGCCTCCAGTGAAACCATTAGATTGGGAGAAGGATAGTGTTAGTGTTATCCAAACTCCCCAGCCATGCCAAGGTGGAGATACAGCAGAAAACAATGCATAAATAACTGGCATGTACATATGTGAAAATACATTTACAATAGTGAATGGAGTTTCCCTATTAAACAGGAACAGGGAATCTGTGATATATGCCGGCAATAAAAAGGGTGAGCTCCTGATTCTCCGGAGGCTCAAATTTGTCACCATGGAGCTCTCAGGTAGCATGAAGCAGCTTATGCTCTTCATCATATGGCACTGGAAAACAGCCAGCAGACATCACTCCATAAGCTGGTGAGCTGCTATGGCTTGATACCACTGTCTGATCAGCGCACTATCCATAGAGGGCTGACCAGACCCAATAGGCTCTGCAGTAAATCAGAGACTTTATACCTATCAGACCCCTTCACTATGAGAGAGCGCACTCATGTGTGCCTTCATCAATGCCCATCCCTTCACTATGAGAGAGCGCACTCATGTGTGCCTTCATCAATGCCCGTTACTAATCATAATACACTTTGTTAGTGAATCATTAAAATAAAAAAAAAAAAAAAGCATTAGGAAGGTGGTATTAGTGAATCCCCATAAAGAAGTAGAAATCTCCTCCTCATCCTATTATTGCTACAATTAAGTAGTCATTCTGTGACTCTGGATATTTTACTACCTGCTCTTCTAAAAGTTCAAAATGGTTTAAGTATCATGAATACAAAAGCAAAACTATTTTTCTGCATAAAAGGAAGAGCATTCCCATTACAACTACAAACTTCACATCATGCTAGTGGAACATCATCATAATGTTGAACTAGTGAATCACAATATTTTAATAGCCTGAACATCATGTAAAAGATCCTTCTTCTTGCAAAGGAAGGAAGCAAAAACTCCATAGCATACTTTTAGTTGCCTATGGTCTCTGAACAGTAGCCAATAAAAATAGTTAGATTTAAAAAAAAAATCTATTTTCTTTTCATAGGTAATCTGTAATCTTATCTCATAAAAATGACAGCCTTTATGGACTAATGAGGCAGGTTATGTATTGCAGAGAATCTGTTAAGATTTCTTAAGTACTAAATATGGCTTTCAATCATGTTCAGGTATTGTAATGCATCTTACCAAGTTAAGTGAAGCCACCATAAATAATTTATATCAATAATGCACATATAAATTTACCCCAATGCTTAAAGCATAGCATAGTTGTCCAGAATAACTCTGCATTGAACATTATGCATTTTGCATTATTGTGCAAAAATAATGAATAAAGATACCACTTGAATATTTTTATTATGTTCCGTTATCCTTTGGGTAAAGCCATCAAAGGGAGCCCAGAGAGAAATAAAGGACAGCATGATACTTTACAGCTATATAGCACCATTAATCTTTGAGAACACCAAATCCCTTCTCTAACTATACACACAAGTTCAGCAATAAGATGTAGCCACCTGTTAGATGGACAATAGCAGCCAGGTAGGCGACTGGTGTTCAACAAACTGCAGAAGTTACACTACAGCCTTATGCTATGCAATCTTTATTATCCATATTTTTAAGGTCTCTTTGGAAACATCTCATCCTGTTTCCAAGCTTGTGACCCCTAGAAGAGTTTAATTAAAGGCAATGACACATTTTAGGTAGGAGGAAAAAAAGTCAGGCAAACCCAAACATACAATCAAATTCTAGTACCACTTAAATGCATTACACCTGGGGAGTTCTGTGAAAACCAAGGGCAACAGAATCCTCCTCATAGGACCATATACACAAGCCTTCACAGCCTCTTCTATACTCTTATGTTACAGGGTATGCAAATGGAGAAGTTAGACAAAAACATAAAATACTGTTGATGGCAGACTGCAACATAACACTATTTTATTACTCAGAATAACCCACAAGAACCCCTAAACAGGGAACACACTGCTTTGTTTCTCTCTAAAACAAAGAGGTACAACTTATTTCATCTCTTATGGGGCTGGCTTTCTGCATTCTGACTGTGGCTCCCAGGCTACACACTTCATTACAGAACCTCCTAGCCTGCAAGCAGGGCCAGTTCTGTGTATTCCACAGGCATCAGTAGTGGCTGCATTATCCCCACCTGAGCGGGTTTGTCATAATTCAATTACACAGGTACATTGGCCCCATTCCCCTCATCCGCTGACCTGACCTCCTCCCCAATCCTTCCCTGTGCATTGCCATGGAGAAAGCCAGGGTAAAGCATGCTTGATGGCTTGCAAAGTCTATATAGCCCTCTGCATGGCCTCTCTGATCTGCCTCCATATGCAGCTGAATGCTGGTAGTTCTGTTGCCTTTTGGGCTTTATTAGAGTGTTATGAGGTGGAAAGAATTTGGTCTGCAGTGATTAAATAATCTGGTGTCTTGAGATGAATCCATAAGCAACCTGCAATTATTTATTCAGGGATAAAGATGCATCAAACCATAGAACATGTCATGTATTGTTGGCAATAGTGGCACGTGGTTGGACAACTACCTGTCTCTCAGCAGAGGCTGTTCGTTACTGCTTGATAATATTGGCGAGAATATTAATGAAGCTGGCATCTCCTCAATGCCTTGTGAGTGTACTCCCTCTGCCCCTCACCATATGCTGCCCTATTGAAATGTGGACTTTCTAGCCTCTCCAAAAAAACATAGCTAATACGAACAAAAAATACAGAAATAAAGATTTTTTTTCCTCCTTCACTGCCTCAATGATGATGAGCACAATGCCTGGGATCTTAGACCCCAAGACATGGGATTCTGTAGGGCAGGTGTGTACTCACACAGAGCAGGCTGCAGAATACAAGCCTTAATTCATCTTACAGGAAAGTCAGGACTTAAGTGCTGCGCCGTGCCCTTGGAATGCGTTCTGTGGAGATTTTGTGTTGTAGCCTGTTACCCAGAGCCAGCAGTCTCCGTTTTATTCTGGCACCTGTGGCACTGCAACATCTTCTGGATGCAAGTCTTCTCTTTCTTTAACCTTTAAAGTGTAAATCATCCCATGTTCACCGTATTTCACCTCCTTGGTTGGTTTACTTGACTAAACAGTCTACTGAGCCTTCAAGTAGTGCTGGTCACTGGTGGTACTTGCAGTACGTTGCTCTCCTACAGCTGGCTCAGACAGGTCAACTTGCAAGAAGGATGTTAAAGGACTAAGTGTCAATGAGCTCTGAACTTAGACATGCGATATCGGTCCTACCGGGATAATGATGGTCCTTCTCCCCTCTTTCTCCTGCCTTTTCCCAAAGGCCAGATTCTGCCACCCTTATTCACGTTGGCCCTGATCCAACAGCGATAACCCCAGGGGCAGACTCATGCCTCCACCTGGGGCAAAATCTGACCTTAAAACATTATTTTGCTGTTTTAATTGAGTGTAGGTTTTTAACGGGTTATGATTAGAATACTTTTTATGTTCACTTCAGCTAAACCTTATTTTCTCAAAAGTTAGTTATGCAGAATTTTGCTGAGCTACTGAAAAAAGTCTATTTTAAAAAATGTAAACAGCCAGTATTAGATCTGAAATGCATAGCAACACCTAAGCAAACAAAGCCAGGATATTTTCCCAGGCTACAACTATTTTATTCTCCTTGTTTAGGCTTTTACCCCCCAAGAACAAAGAACCCAGTTGTTGATAGCATTGTGATAGTAGGTCTTTCTCCTAGACCCCTATCCCAACATCTATATTTTATTAATGTGCTCAGAGCCACTGTTTAACAGAAGAGCTGCTGGAAGCTGTTAGAAAAGCAGGAAACAGTAAGAGAGTGGTAACGCGCTGGGTGTTAACTCTGTTTCATAATCACACTGTTTGGAGCATCATAATACTTTTCAGTGCCTCTTTATTTTCCTCACTCTGGCACCTTTAGAAAGTGAGGCATGGGTGTTTATAAAACCTTCCATCACATGAGATAGGTAATATATACAAGCAACACTTATGTGTTGGGAATCCTCAGGTCAGTGTTGCCTTCGGCACTTGGCATCAGAAATAGTGTCATCAGTTTCAAAATGTTGCCTACAGATCTTAAGTGTGTTTCTCAGGAGACATAGGAGTGAAATATTTGGTCCATACCTGTTCTTTGTCCCCTGAAATTGCATGTCACCTTCCAAAGGTGGCAAAATTGGATATAAAACACTAATGGCAGAAAGTTGAGAAATTCATTCTCTTGTGCCCGTTGTAACAAGTTCCCCTCTGTATTCTATAGGTGAGTGGGAAATTTGTGTTACCAGCTTTTAATATAAAAGCCAGAGTTTAAAGTGCAGTTTTGATCTAGTTTCCCCACTCATAACTTGATCATCTTTAGCTGGTGGTCTTTCATCTCTTCATGTCAGAATCCCCTTTCTTGTCACCTTAACTTTTTTGGCCATAACTGATTTTTTTTTCCCCCCTCTATTACTTGTGCATTCTGTGACCAGCCAGTGAAATCAATGAGATCTCCCTGAATAAAGGGGGCTGGCCAGCAGCCCACACATACACACCATCAATGTTGTATTACCTTTCATTTGCTTTTTTATCTTTGGGATTTAGATGGTCACTTCATTAAGATAAGGGAAAACTGGTGTGACAACGTGGGAAGTGTCTGTACAATTTATGAATTCTGCTTCATATTATGAGTTATTTCTATATCACTGAATGTCCCTATGTAAATGTGGAATCCACCATTTGCTGGCAGGACCTACAACAAGGCTGCACTACACTAAGGACAATGGGTAATACTTAATTTCAATGACTGTGCTTTGACTGGACTGTAGATATATTTGGAGGGTGAAAAATTGTTCTCCTTAAGCTCAGTGGATAGTCAATGGGCTTAAATTGCAGCAAGAGAGGTTTAAGTTGGACATTAGGAAAAAACTTCCTGTTAGGGCAGTTAAGCACTAAAACAAATTGTCAAGGGAAGTTGTGGAATCTCAATCACTGGAGGTTTAAGAACAGGTTATGCAAACACCTGTCAGGAAGGATCTAGTTTATTGTTCACTCCTGCTGTGAGTGAAGTGGACTGGACTAGATGACCTCTTGAGGTGCCTTCCAATCCTACACGTCTATGATTCTATGTGCTAAGGGTGTTACCTTCTCCAAGCTGGAACAACTTCCTTCTCTTGTCTGGGAGAATTAAGTGGAAAGAATGAATATTCCCTGACTAAGACAGAGAAACAAGAGGTTATAGAAGGACTCCTGGGAAAGGTATGGGGAGATACAGGAAGTTTGGGCAGGAGAGGAGAAGGGGACAGACCAGCCAAACTGGAGAAGAAGGATCCACACGTTAGCACACAAGTTGGATGCTACTGCACCTGAAAGATGTTGGAGAGCTGCAGACAACCATTGCCCCAGCCAAACAATGCTCTGGAGTGGTGAGGAAAGAAGCAGGGAAATGCATGTAGGGTTTAAAGTTTGTAGTAGATGTGTATTTCTCCTGTGACTAAGTAATGAGCAATAGTGTGTTTGAGTCTTGTGTAAACTTTGTGTTACACCTCATCACATGCCCCTTGCAGAGGTAACTCAAAAGGCTCATGGTTTTGGGTGGACTTCTAGGAGTGGGTGGGGTGGTGTCAAAGGAATCAGCAGTGGTACTAGGGACTGGGCAGTTGGACTGCATGGCTGAAAATCTCAGGTGGGGGAGATAGATAGAAGGGGCATGAGTGTGCTTAGAGGCCCAAAAAGTAGGGAGAGTGTCTGTGCTCTGTTCAGCCTCTGGAGGCTTAAAACATCTGGGATCCAGTAGCTGGTTTCCCTCACATCAGTCAAGTACATGGCCCAGAGAGGTGATGGTCATGCCTTTGGCTCACATATCCAACACTATGTTGAGGTAAGTGTTTAGATTGGAGAGAGCACTTCCATTCTCTGGTCCAAATCCTGGAAACATGCCCATGCTTCACTTTATACCTCTGAGTATTCCCATTGGAAGTGTTTCAAGGACTGAGATCAAAAACCCTATTTTCAAACTGCAATAAGTTTTTCTGACCAAGTGATCTCATTGTCATTACTCCTGTGATATTGTTCCCTCAGCTTCAATATGCTCTTGTATATGGAGCAGCTTGAAGTTTCAGTGCAGTTTTATTAGTATGATTTGTGAAAGTTTATCCAATTTCTGATGATCAGCAGTTTACATTAAAGGCTTAATCCTGCTCCCGATAAATTCCTTTGGGTCTTCATTATAAACCACTGTCCAAGTGAAGCAAGATTGGGCTCTAGGGACTAGATTCACAAAAGGACATAAGTGCCTGAATCCCAGGCCCCAACACTCTCCCCCGCCCCCCCCACCAGCTGCCTCCCAAGTCCTGTAGGTGCTCCACACCTAAACTTTTGAAGTAAAAGTTCCTTAGGTGCCTACACTTGTCTCTGAGGATGTGCACTGCAGCCTCACTCAAAGTATCTGGATACTCAGCCCCAGCTCATTTGTCCACCCAAATTGCCTGAGTCCCAATCCAATAAGCATGCTCAAACCTTACCATGCAGATTGAGCCAGTAGAAGGCAGGAAGAGGACTTCCCTTATAACTTTTAGCCTGGTGGGGATGGGGGAGGGAAAGAGAGCAAGACATTTAGTAGTTTGGGCACTCACCTGGGATGTCAGAACCCTGGTCATTCGGGGGGAGAAGAGAAGAGCGAGAATGTATGCATGTAAGTTTTGAGGAGGAGTCTGCAGCTTGGTGGTTAGAGCACTCACCTGGGAGGTAGGCAACCCAGGATCGACTCCTTCTGCTCCAATGACTTTAAAATTATTTATCCACATGGAACAGTTTCAGCAAGACAGATTTCAGGAGCAACACATCAGAATAGCCCAGTGGGTAGGGCACTCAGCGGAGAGGTGCCAGATCATTGTTCAACTCCCATCTCCTCCTTCAGGTGGAAGAGGAATTGGAACCATGGGGTCTCACATCCCAGGTAAGTACCTGGGTTAAAAGTTTGAGGACAGAGGATTGTTGTTTTTTGTCCTCTTGGCATTAGGTGCCTATACCATTTTGCAACAGGCCAAAGGGGAGGTTTGCAGCTGAGAATCACAAGCTGAGGATTCACCTCGTTGGCACATGAATTTAAGTGCTGAATTCCCTGTGAGAAGTGGGGCTTAGGTTATACTTATTACCTTGGCATATCCCACTAGTTAACTTAGGCAGGGAGCTACCTTAACATACTGGGTTTTCTGAATACCATTCTGAGGTGCCACTCCTCCCCCTTCTCCCCTCCCCCCCCCCCCACACACAATTCAGTGTACTGGGAACATATGTGACTAACCCAGTGATTTTCTAGGACTCTAAAAGAAATGTGTAGTGACACTCAGTATTGCCATGCCTAAGTTCCTTTGTGAATCTAGCCCTCTATTTCTCACCTTGCTTTTATTTTGCTTAAGTTATTGGTAGGAGAAATGGAAGGGTAACAGATTTACATACACTTATTCAGTCACTGCTATTTACATTCTGGAATACATTTATCTACTAGTGTTGCTAGGCAAAGTTGTCAGCAGATTATTTTGAACTCAGAGACTGTCTCAAATATTATGGAATACCTTAAAGCAAATGTAATTTATCTGAAATATGGAGACTAAAATTTAAAAGTGATTATCTAAAACTCATTTTCCATAAGAAGGTTAGGTACCTGAAACATACATGCAGACTTTTTAAAAAAAAAAAAAAATCCAGGAAATCTCTTGGTTTTTAAGAGAATTTGCGGATATTTAAAAAAATGTTTTCAAAAATTGGGGATTTTTCACACCACTGACTCACATAAGTATGTCAGCCATTCTAACTTAGTATTGACCAGGCTAAGATCTCTTATTTACTGAGAGTCCAAATTCCTACCGGACTAGGAGGTAGAGGAACATTATAACTAATGTATTAAACTCTAAAATTCTTTTTTCTACATCAACATGTTGTACCTTGAAAAGTTGAATATCCCACCATCTTCCAGGCCTAGACAAGCAAGCTGTGTGTCCCAATATCCAGTAAGATAAATCTTGCATGGGTAGCCCTGAAGGAACATGACTTTTTCATTATTAATTATTATTATTATTAAACCCAATATTAGAAATGGGCTGGATATCTCCCGTTCTGGGCCTCTGACATTTGCACACCTCCTAAGTGTGCAACACAGGCCCTGAATAGGACTTCCTGTCTGACTTTACCTATCCGATGATTTTTGTCCGGCCCTTAAACACCCAAAGGATGGCATTTTTTCTTCAAAATGTATCCTCCACACACTGTGTATGCAAGGCACGATCTTGCACACAAATCTAGAATTGCATGACATACCACAAATGTCACAGCACATTACTTTCCTCAGACCAGTGTTTTGTTTTGTTTTTTGAGGAGATGGGATATCACAATTGGTGGAAAAGTGTTTTATTGATAGCCACAATTTACATGGATTAAAATATATGTTTGAAGTTGCTCCATCAGAGATTTTGAATGTTAAAACTAATCATGGGGTGATGGATTGGCAGGCAAAAAGCAAGTGAAACAATCAAAGGTGCAGGAGGAATGCAATCACATGGCTCTAATTTATCACATACAAGCTGACAGATAGCAAAAGGTGCCTTTAAAAAATGTGCTATTTTTTAAGTTTCCTCCATTTCTAGCTGCATTCTCCATTAGAGAGAGAAGGAAGAATGCTGGAAATAGTAAACTCTTTCAAAGTAGTACTGATTTTTAAGTGTGTCCATCATGACAGTTGTGTTCTTTAAAACTTTCCTTTTAGCATGTTACTGATATTCATGGTAATATCAATATTCTATAGTTAAAGTGAGGCATTAGCATAAATATTGGTACATGGCAGTTTTTAAAGGGCTTACAATGCTTAGAGTATGGAACGGAACTCAGAATTGTGTTCTGGTCCCTACTTTGTCATAAATTTGCTGGGGAACACTGAGTAAATTATTTAACCTTTCTGTATTTCTTTATACCTTTTTTACCTCTAAAATAGGTAGGAAAACACTTGCTTACGTCCTAGAGTTACAGTGTACTAATGTTAACTAATCTCTGTTTGAGATCCTTCAGTGAAAGCTTCTATTGAATGTAAGTGGAAAAAAGTAAAGGAAAAATAAGTTGTAGACATTTTTACACTGTTTCAATAATGAGTAATTTCCTGTGTTTGACACTTACTGTCAAATTTTATGGTTGAGTCTATATTACTCAGATATTGCAGGTACTAAAGTGATAAACATTTTGAATTTAATTATACTTCACAACTGTCCTTTAATAATCCTCACTTTACAGAACATACAATTTCTTCACCATCCATCAGACATAAACTGTGTAATAGAGGAGGTCATGAAAGCTTATGTGCGCCATCAGATCTCCTATACCAACAGTGACTGCTTACTCAAGAATTCACTGCAGCATTCCATACCATTGTGCAATCCTTCATTTCTTTGACAAGAACTACAAAGGGACGAAAGTAATATTGAAGTGATCAAAGGGAAGCTGCCTTTAACGAGCACACATGGAGTTCTGTCATAACAAATTACCACCCTGTGATGCTCAAGATTAATTGTGCTGCCACTTGTTGTATGGGAGTACAGTAATATAAGCCAAGCAAGCATAATACAAGACTGTCTGTAAAATTAGTAAATTTCTTTAATTTCATATTTATCACTGTGTGCCAGATGTGACAACACTTAGAATCATAGAATCATAGAATATCAGGGTTGGAAGGGACCCCAGAAGGTCATCTAGTCCAACCCCCTGCTCAAAGCAGGACCAATTCCCAGTTAAATCATCCCAGCCAGGGCTTTGTCAAGCCTGACCTTAAAAACCTCTAAGGAAGGAGATTCTACCACCTCCCTAGGTAACGCATTCCAGTGTTTCACCACCCTCTTAGTGAAAAAGTTTTTCCTAATATCCAATCTAAACCTCCCCCACTGCAACTTGAGACCATTACTCCTCGTTCTGTCATCTGCTACCATTGAGAACAGTCTAGAGCCATCCTCTTTGGAACCCCCTTTCAGGTAGTTGAAAGCAGCTATCAAATCCCCCCTCATTCTTCTCTTCTGCAGGCTAAACAATCCCAGCTCCCTCAGCCTCTCCTCATAACTCATGTGTTCCAGTCCCCTAATCATTTTTGTTGCCCTTCGCTGGACTCTCTCCAATTTATCCACATCCTTCTTGAAGTGTGGGGCCCAAAACTGGACACAGTACTCCAGATGAGGCCTCACCAATGTCGAATAGAGGGGAACGATCACGTCCCTCGATCTGCTGGCTATGCCCCTACTTATACATCCCAAAATGCCATTGGCCTTCTTGGCAACAAGGGCACACTGCTGACTCATATCCAGCTTCTCGTCCACTGTCACCCCTAGGTCCTTTTCTGCAGAACTGCTGCCTAGCCATTCGGTCCCTAGTCTGTAGCTGTGCATTGGGTTCTTCCGTCCTAAGTGCAGGACCCTGCACTTATCCTTATTGAACCTCATCAGATTCCTTTTGGCCCAATCTTCCAATTGGTCTAGGTCCTTCTGTATCCTATCCCTCCCCTCCAGCGTATCTACCACTCCTCCCAGTTTAGTATCATCTGCAAATTTGCTGAGAGTGCAATCCACACCATCCTCCAGATCATTTATGAAGATATTGAATAAAACCGGCCCCAGGACCGACCCTTGGGGCACTCCACTTGATACCGGCTGCCAACTAGACATGGCGCCATTGATCACTACCCGTTGAGCCCGACAATTTAGCCAGCTTTCTACCCACCTTATAGTGCATTCATCCAGCCCATACTTCCTTAACTTGCTGACAAGAATACTATGGGAGACCGTGTCAAAAGCTTTGCTAAAGTCAAGAAACAATACATCCACTGCTTTCCCTTCATCCACAGAACCAGTAATCTCATCATAAAAGGCGATTAGATTAGTCAGGCATGACCTTCCCTTGGTGAATCCATGCTGGCTGTTCCTGATCACTTTCCTCTCATGCAAGTGCTTCAGGATTGATTCTTTGAGGACCTGCTCCATGATTTTTCCAGGGACTGAGGTGAGGCTGACTGGCCTGTAGTGTCCTGAATTATAATAGATCATATACAGTCTTGGTTCAGTTCAGCGTCAATGAGCCTATGCAAGCTGACAAGCCATAAGGTGTACAAATTAGAATAAATTTGTGCCAATATGCAACATATTATAACCAGCTTTAAAGAGTCTCTCTCTTTTGTATATCACACTTGTTCATGAATTACACCAGTGTGTTATTCATTATGCCAATGTTGAGGACCTGTACTCTTTTATTTGAGGTATTTTGCCCATGGTGGTGTTTAGGAGTATTTCAATTATGTCCCTATTTACAATTAGTGAGGAATGATATCTGACTCCTAGAGATAGGCCTGATCAGCAAAGTTCAGATCTCAATCCAAACTTTAAAGTTTAGGGAATGTTGAAGTTGGACCCAGGATTTTGGGTCAGGTTAATGTATGAATTACAGTATTTAAACCAGGATTAAAACTCAGGAATCCATGCTCCCAGCCCTATGCTCAGACCTCAGATGAAAGTTATGTAACGATGTGGTTTAGACTATATATTAGCATAGTAAGTAAATATTTGAAACACTATATCAACAGTTTAAAGAAAAATGCTAAAACTTGGATTGTGATGCTTTGATTTACTTGAGGCTCACCTTCTGATGGGATGACTACATTGCATCTGATCTTTCAAGTTGGAGGAAATACATCTAGGTAACCAGTCAAATGATAGACTATGGAGATAAATTTAAGAATTACATAAAGGATATTTCCAGGGTGGGATTTTCAAAAGCACTCAGAGGTTACCTACCTCCAACTTCAGTGAGAGTTCTACCATTGCTGAAGGGGAGAAGTGCTAGGCCAAGAGTGAGTGTTTTTGAAAATCCTACTCCCATGGGCTAGTGAGCCTGAGTACATTGGTTTTATAAGGTGGTAGTTTCTCTCTCCTACATGATTTTGCATTTAATCAGTATAATGGAGCTAGAGATCCTAAGGGGTCTATTCTGATCCCTAGGAGAAGAAAGGCAATAATTTGGAAGAGTACTCCGGAGGTGTCATAAATATAAAGGGAAGGGTAAACACCTTTAAATCCCTCCTGGCCAGAGGAAAAACCCTTTCACCTGTAAAGGGTTAAGAAGCTAAGACAACCTCGCTGGCACATGACCAGTGAGGAGACCAGATACTTTCAAAGCTGGGGCGGGGGGGGGAACAAAGGGTTCTCTGTGTGTTTTTGCTGGGACCAGAGCAGGAATGCAGGTCAGAACTCCTGTAAAAAGTCAGTAAGCAATCTCGTTAGATATGCATTAGATTCTGTTTTGTTTAAATGGCTGATAAAATAAGTTGTACTGAATGGAATGTATATTCCTGTTTTTGTGTCTTTTTGTAACTTAAGGTTTTGCCTAGAGGGATTCTCTATTTTGAATCTGATTACCCTGTAAGGTATTTTCCATCCCGATTTTACAGAGGTGATTCTTTTGCTTTTTCTTTAATTAAAATTCTTCTTTTAAGAACCTGATTGCTTTTTCATTGTTCTTAAGATCCAAGGGTTTGGGTCTGTGTTCACCTATGCAAATTGGTGAGGATTTTTATCAAGTCTTCCCCAGGAAAGGGGGTGTAGGGTTTGGGGGGGATTTTGAGGGGAAAGACATTTCCAAGTGGGCTCTTTCCCTGTTATATTTGTTAGACGCTTGGTGGTGGCAGCAAAAAAGTCCAGGGAAAAAAAGTAAAATCGTTTGTACCTTGGTGAAGTTTTAACCTAAGCTGGTAAAAATAAGCTTAGGGGGTTTTTCATGCCGGTCCCCACATCTGTACCCTAGAGTTCAGAGTGAGGAGGGAACCTTGACAAGAGGTCTCTCTGCACACAATAAGGCAGTGGTGGGCAAACTGCGTCCCATCAGGGTAATCTGCTGGCAGGCTGCCAGACCACTTGTTTACATTTGCACAGCCGCCTGCAGCTCCAAGTGGCCACAGTTCACTGTGCAACTCCCATTGACCGGGTACAGCGGCCACTGGGAGCTGCAGGTGGACATACAAATGTAAACAAGCGGTCTGGCGGCCCGCCAGCAGATTACCCTGATGGGACGCAGGTTGCCAACCTCTGATAAGGGCTACACTGGCTCTTTTTTTTGTATACCTGCATATGCAGATCTGGTTTTTGATAGGGTTTTCATGTGTTTTCTTTTGACAAAGTTTACTTCATACTGTTATACCTAGGTCTCCATTGATAGGTTTGTGTGAGACTTAAATCTACCCTACACTATTCAGTGCACAGTGAGATTCCACATTATTTCTTTACTAGAGTAATAAAATAATCCCTGTTGTGTCTATTACAAAGTTATAATCAAATAGTCTATATTGTATGTTACTTCACCCATATGTAAAATTCGTCAGAGTAGTTTGCAGTCTTATGGTATATAGCATGTTTGTAATGGGGTATATAGACCCAAATCTATATCTGGCTAAGAGGGGATTAACACATTAACCTTGGACAGGGAGGTGAAAATGGTATCCCCCCCCCTCATTGCAGGGTCTGTTTAAGAAGTAGCCATGAGGGAAAGAGGTTAGGCTCAGATGGGAACTATTTTTCCCTTCAAGAGTACAGAGAAGGAGAGGGTTATAAAACTTACTCTGTCTTTGGGAGTTTTTTGAAAAGGGCCAGATGCTCCTTGTGAAAAAAGACTGCAGGAACCTTGCTTCTGCAAGGAAATGCACCATTAAGCTGGATAAGAGGGCATAATTAAGCACAGTGGATAAAATTAAGAAAAAAGAACAAACAGGATGAATATCCTGGAAAAACAGAATGTAATCTCTATCTGCATTTAAAAAGCAGATTGTAGCAAACACTAGTAAGTATGCATTGAGGGACAATCCTGCATTAGCATATGGATACACTAGGTTTTTTTATAGTCTTTTCATGCTTCCATCTCTCTTGGCCTCTTTGATACTTTGCATGGAAAGACTCCACCCCAGGAAGTAGTCTTTTTAGTGTATTTTATTTGAATTCTTGGTGCAAGAAGCTCTTTAAAGCGTGAGCTTAGCCCCGAGAAGTTTGGTTTACATCTAGACAGTGTCACTTAGCTAGAAGCAGCTGGACAGTTAAAGTGGGTTAGTAGATTTCTTCCCTGAACTGATAGCGGGTTAGTCACACCTTTTATAATACCTCTCAAGAAAGCTGAAGGCATATCACAAGCAGGCTTTGTGCCATGTCATCATTCAGGTGTCATTCATCTGCCAAACCACAGAGGACAGACATGCCTTTCAATGCATTGGTGGAGACATTGGCATCAACTATTAAAGTCCACTGAAATGTAGTTATAAGTACTCTCCCCCACATGGCACGCAAACTCGTCAATACAAAAAACTGTAATTTGAATTATTCAAATTTTGTCACTCATTCAGTTGAGAAACACCTCAATCCACAAATAGTCCCATTAATTTCTCAGGGTGTTTATTGCTCAGACATCTCTTATAACTGATTCCACTGTGCATCACCTGGTCACTCCACCAACATGTTTGACATATAGCAATTAAGTCAAAGAGAAACCTTGGCAATACCCTCTTCAGGGCAATAACTTGTCACCCTTTCCAGCACGTTAAGGGGGAGAGGAAAGATGATATGGCAGAAAATGTACTAGACCTGGAATTTAGGGTTTTGCTACAGACTTTGTGTAATCTCAGAGCCTCAGTTCCCCATGAGTAACATGTAGATAATGAGAATAAATCCACTGTTACATGGTGTGCTTCAATATTACAGTAATGAGCACCAGCGAAAAATCCATAAACAGACAATAGCTATCCTACCCTAACTCCAAGTGAATATAGAAGCTTCTGCTAAGCCCTCAAATGAATATGGTTCATTTTTGGATACTATTTGTACATAGATCAGTGTCAATCCTGATTATGCTCTCACCACCATATTCCACTGATTTGAATGGATTCACTCCATTTTTACATCAGTGAGAGTGAGAGAGAGAAGTTCTGAGACCAAGTTTTCAAACTTGATGCTTATAGTTAGCAAAAATCCATATTTAGATGCCTAAACTAGGGCCTGATTTTTGGTGAACAGTCTTGATTCCCATGAAGTCAAAGGGATCTGTGAGTGCTCTGCACCGCCAGGCCACTTTTATTTAGATATAGCTTTAGTTGCCTACCAAATTTGACTAAAATATATAAATTCTGCTATAGAAAAGATACAAGTGTGTTTGGCTTTAGAGAAGCTAAATTCCATGTAAAATAAAAAGGTAAAGAAAAAAGGTTTAAGACTACTGTGTTTTACGATATCATGCCTCATACCTGATCCGCTGCAATAAGAAATTAAGGGTGATCACTTCCTTCCTTCCATCCCTGATTTTTATTTAACCACTGCTACATTTCTTCTGAGTATATGGATTTCTTACCTGTAGCTGACGTGTATTTGTTTATGGGGTTTAACTTTACCTGGAAATTTCACTGTGCAGTTAGCATGTATGGTTACAAGGAAGAAAGAGTAAGTTCTATTAAAACAGCCAATTATCTAAAGAGATGAGAAGTTTTCTCCTCAGTATGGTCCTGACACCATTGTCTGTGGTCTCTCTGCAGGCATGAAATAGAGCTGTATTTTGTGAATGAAGTTTGATTATTTTTCCAGAAAAACTACAGCTTTTTAATACACAGAGTCCCATTGTTTACAAAAGCAACAATTCATAATGGGAAGATTTGATTTGAATGGAGCAAATAGGGATACTCTAGGCAACCATCAGCTACCATGATGATTTAATCGCATAGTAGATGAGTATAGATCAACTAGGGGAAAAGATGGCACAGGGACCCCTTTCCCTATGGAACTGCTATGCAAGAGGCAGCCATGATTTGGCTACTTTCAGTTTGGGAGCTTAACAAAGGGAAGCCAGCCTGTGCTGCCCATAGCCATAGTGACGGTGTATCAGGGTTTTTCCATGGCTTTCCCAGCTTTCTGGTAAGCATGGGCTGAGCTGAGGAACTGCAGATAATGTGTTTCACAAGTGTCCTGGGGCTTCCAGCATAACTGCTCCTGGCAGAGCCTTTAGAGGCATTACACCTGTTCCTGGCCTCCACAGGCCTAATGGCTGCTGAAAGTTCCCTTCATGAACTCCAGTAAAGCTACATTCTGTTTTGCCAGTCAGACCTCACTCTAAGCCTTAGCCACACCTGTCAAACATTTTGGATTTAATCTTAATAAATGGAACTAATCAAGTACAACTGTGGTGTTGAGCCTCTGTCATTTTAATTTCTCACTAGCTAAAAGGCTTTGGGCTAGATCCCCAAAAGGACAAGTGCTGACCATTGCAGTGCTGAACTTTTAGCCTGGAATTCTTAGCCCTGAGTTAGGCACCCAGATTCCCTCCTTGGGGAGAATTAGGCATGTAAAAAAGTGATAGCCAGCCCCCTAAATTCTCAATCTGGTCACGCCTGGCTAAAGTAGCAATTAGGCACTTAAGTCCCTTAGTAAATATAGCTCTTTGTTCAGTCCTTTCAGTTGTTGACCTAGACACAATAGCTCATGGGTTCATCACCTCTGAGATGGATTACAGATCTCCCTAGCTCAGCCTAAGCAAGAGATTCACAAGAAAGCTTCAACTGGTATACAAGCCTGCAGTCCACCTCGTTAGTGGAAAAGAACACAGCACACTAAAGCTACAGACTGCACTGGTTCCTCAAGCACTAGTACATCCAGTTTAAGGTCCTAGTACTGATTTACAGAGTCCTCAATAGGCTAGGCACAAATTGTTTCTCAGACTACCTCTTCCCCAGAAACTTCACAACAGCCATAATCTAGCATGCTACATTTAACCAAACTGAGCGAAAAACTCATGAGAGCAATAAAGTTGAGTGTTCTAGGAGGAACCCCACAGAAGCTATGACCAACGGAAGTCTCTGGAGACTGCCAGAGTCTCAAAGCAATTTTTTAAAAAAGGCACTGCCCTCCGCCCCCCCCCCAGATAGCCATGGCCTCCTGCTGATTCCTGGGATGCAGGATGTTTATGGAAGAGTTCCTTGGCCTCTAAAATGGGAGGCAAACACTGCCTCCCAATCACTGATCAGATAATGACTCTGTGAGAGGGGACCTTCATGAAGATTTCCTAAATTGTGCCCCCTCCTATGAGTTTTACAAAGGGTGCAATTGGCCTTAGGCTTCCAAGATAAAGCCCATACAATTCTTTCTAAACTTTAAAGCTCAATTCCAGTTATTAATCATCTCCATACCTTTTTCCTCATTTCCTCAGAAATAGAGGGAAAGGAGGGAACTAAAATAGCTAGGCCAGAAACCCACAGATACAAACAACTTTAAAGAAACCCACCAGAATATCACAAAGGGTCAATTTGACACAAAGTTTGACCATGTAAAATATCGTCCCATATTCAAATGCCTCATCTACATACCAGATCAAGTTTAAGATTCATATTCTTTCTTTTAAGGCTCTCCTCAGCCCTTCCCAAGTCTGTGCTCTTGTTTGTTATTTTAGGCCACTGAATGATCTTCGCTCTCCCAGTGAAGGCTATCTCACTGTTCAGTTCATTTCCTTTTCTTACCTTCTTCCATACTTCCCCATGCCTGGAGTTACTTCCCTATCAATCTCTCCTGAGAAACTACCACTTTCAGGAGCCCTATAGGCACTAACCCATGTCCACACAAATACCTTGACATTCACATTTATTAAAAATTTCATGTTTAGATTTTTAGAGATTCTAACCCTTTCAATTTCCCAGTGCTTCTGTCATAAATATAAAGGGAAGGGTAACCACCTTTCTGTATACCCTGCTATAAAATCCCTTCTGGCCAGAAGAAAAATCCTTTCACCTGTAAAGGGTTAAGAAGCTAAGATAACCTCGCTGGCACCTGACCCAAAATAAGCAAGGAGGGGACAAGATACTTTCAAATCTGGATGGGAGGGGAAAAGGTTTTTGTCTTTCTGTGTGATACCTTTGCTGGGAACAGATCAAGGATGCAAGCTCTCCAACTCCTGTAGAGTTAGTAAGTAATCTAGCTAGAAAATGCGTTAGGTTTTCTTTGTTTTTTGGCTTTTAAATTTGCTGTGCTGGAGGAAATGTGTATTCCTGTTTTTGTGTCTTTTTGTAACTTAAGGTTTTGCCTAGAGGGATTCCTATGTTCTGAATCTGACTGCCTGTAAGATTATCTTCCATTCTGATCTTACAGAGTTGTTCTGTTATCTCCTTTTTTTTTTGTTCTAATAAAGTTTTGATTTTTTAAGAATCTGATTGGGTTTTTGGGTCCTAAAAATCCAAGGGGTTTGTGCTCATCTTGTTTGTTCTCAAGCCTCTCTAGAAAAAGGGGGTGTAAGGGCTTGGGGAGATATTTGGGGGAAATAGGAACTCCAAGTGGTCCTTTCCCTGTTTTGTCTAAAACACTTGGTGGTGGCAGCGTTTTACCTAATCCAAGGGCAAAGACTTTGTGCCTTGGGGAAGTTTCAACCTAAGTTGGAAGAAATAAGCTTAGGGGGTCTTTCATGCAGATCTCCACATCTGTATCCTAGAGTTCGGAGTGGGGAAGGAACCTTAACAGCTTCCTTATCTGATCTTTGCCTTCCTTTAGACTAATGTTTGGAGCCGGTACAGTGCTTTTATTCGTGCTTCATACAGTTCTGGGCATACACTTGGCAATTAATTAATGTAATATTTAGAAAGTAAATTAGTTTAGACTAAAGGCAATCAACTTAGATTGAAGCTAGAAAAATTATATGTATAAATTTCAACACCCACTTTAAACCATAAATTGAGATGGGGTGGGACTTTGAAACAAGGGCCTGATCTTGCATTCCTTGGGCACTTCAGATTCCCATTAGTTTCAGTGTACATCCCCCTTTCATTGTCATTTCTTGGTCTGCATGTAGGATTTAACGGCAACCAATAGAAGTCACATGCGTGGAACAAGCGCAGAATATGCATTAAAGATCTGCATTGAAGAGGAATACGCCACAGTGTTGGTCAGAATGGAGAATATTGCCTACAGACTGGAAGTGTCATTTGATGGCAAAGATTTTATACAGTGGTGAACTTTCTGCTTAACTCAAAGCCTACTTTTTGCCTTTGAAGCCTTTCTTGATTTTATTTTATTCCTTTGTCCTGCCTGTAGCTATTTCAGTTTTTCTTTGATTGACACCAGCTAAATCACATCTGTATCGTCATCAGGTCAAACAGTAAACAGAAAAAAGGCAACAAGCACTTTGGAAACGTTAAACAGTGGGGTTTTTTTTAATTCTATTGTACTCCCTTGTTGCTGTTTTGCAATCCTGTACTTTGCCTTATTCAGGTTTTAGATACTGAGGTGTTGTGTTTTTTTAAATGACGTACAAGGGATGCTTACAAAGAAAAGGGAAGGAGGACATACTTTCTATAGGCTAGATTCAGACCCCTTTACTTGCATTGCGTCCTCTTTTCAGAAACAATCCCATCAATTTCACTTCTATTTGTTGTGAGCAGCAGAATATGGATTTTTTTGGTTTGGTTTTTAAACTTTAGTATAGGACAAATTGGAATATCAGATTCCTTTCTCATTCCACTCCAATTATCCACTTCCAAGACAATTGCCTCCAGTCTTGCTGCTGACCTGTCACCCACCTATATGTTCTGTTTTCCTCTCACATTCTTACAGCTTCCTGACTTACACCTTAGCTTCACCAGTACAAGACACTGCCTCAGATCTACACATGCATCATAAACAGTTTTTTTCTGTACATTTGATATTGAGTACTTGATTATGAAAGTCTGGAGTTTAGATAGTGAGGTCTGAAGTGTTCAGGTTCCAGCACCATATAGGAAGACTGACTTTACAATGTTGGTAAAAGTTTAGTGTGGAGGGCAAGATTTCTTTCTCCAGATCAGCTTTAGAGCACCTCTGG
This sequence comes from Lepidochelys olivacea, assembly GCF_965140295.1. Lineage (NCBI taxonomy): Eukaryota > Metazoa > Chordata > Testudines > Cheloniidae > Lepidochelys > Lepidochelys olivacea. The sequence continues at coordinate 69,056,199 of NC_140414.1, forward strand.
CTTTTGTTATTCTGGCTTTAATAATTTTGTTCATTCCACCCATTGTACTTACCATGCTGAAAAGAGATGTGGACCTCTTTTATGTCAGTCCCAGAAAGCATTATTGGTGTTTCTCATTTATTGATTCTCATGGTTTGTTTTCTCTGGGTTGATTTTCAACCCTACTAAATTGTGCATAGATCTGGAGATAAATTTGTTTTGGCTTGCTTGTTTCTCTTGGTATGGGATAGCAAGTTGATGCCATCTGCAAAGTCAAGGTCCTCTAACTTCTAAGTGAAAGTCCATTGTATCCCCTTTGGTTGTTCTGTTGTGTGTCTCATTACTCAGTCCACTATCAGTAAAAAATGTATGGGTGACATTTTTGATGACCATAGTAACTTCAGATGTCTTAGTCGGTTCACTGTTATGTCACTTGGCATGTTATATTTTCACGGACATATGCAAATCATTCACAGATTTCTGAAGGATTTCATAGTGGTGTAGCAGCTTCCACAAAACTGATCTGCCCATTGCATCAAGGGATTTTAGAAAATGTATAAAATTCATATAAAACAATGACTGCCATTCAATTGTCAGTTCTATACCAGACACATGGGGGAAAGGGTCATATAGAGAATCTGCCAAAGTAAGAGACCTGAGTCCGTGTAAGAACAGGAGGGAGATTCTACTGTTGTCTATTCCAAGAAAGATATTCACCCATATTATTCTATACAGAACAGAGAAAGTGGTAGATTCAAAAGTTATGACAAGAACAGACAAGAGAAGTCATGTATAGGTCAAATAATAACCATATATAGGATCAATGTGCCTAGGGAAAGCTTAATTAAGGAAAAGGGAAGATCTGCAGATATAAAGAGGGAAAGTGAGAGGGAGAATGCTGTGACTAGTTATTTTAGGAAGATCATTCCTATAAATGTGGCCAGTTGAGTAAGTGAGAGGGTTTCAGGTGAGGTGCTTCCTGGTTTCTGTATAGTTAAAGCAGTAAACCCCCTTCTGTAGACACAATTATATCAGTTTTAAAGTGCTTAATACTTTACATTCAAGAAGGGAAATACACTGTACCAGTATAAGGTACCTATATAACTGCATCTATACCAGGAGTCTCAAATGTTTAATTATATTGGTAAAAACAAATCACCATCCTAACCAAAATAGCTATGCCAGTACTAAAACTGTGTAAGCCAAGCCTGAGAAGTGTTTGGATGTGTACTAGAAATGAAAAGAAGTGTGATTTTTTTTTTATGTTCTAACTTTTTTAAAATTAAATTGGAGAATGGCACTTCAACCCTGCAGTCTGAGTATTGATGCAGATTGATAATCTGGACTAATTGTTTTAAAACAGGTGAGTTATTGTTCCTTCAGTGACCCCTGCCCACCTCTACTGTAGGTGCATTGTTCATAGTAGATGTGATATGGTGTAAAATGAAGTATTGGATTCTTTTATCACTGGTCAGTCACTTCAGGTTCAGCCTTCTCATCTTACATAGGTTACATTTTCATGCACTATGCTATAACTTCAAAATTAGAACTCCTATTATTAAAGAACTAGAAACAAATTCCCTGTAAAAATACACTAAAATATATGTTCTACATTCTCTTTTTCAGTTAAACTCATTTTCTACTGGTGTATTTGTATTAACTTAAATAGAATTACTCCTGATTTACATCAATGTGAGATGTTATATTGTATTAAATCTAGGCTATCAGTATCATTCTGGCCAAAGAGCCAGCAGTGAGACTGTTGTGCCTAGGCCTTGTACATGATTTTTGGGCAAACTTAGTCTTTTGCAGAGATTGGTGCCAGAAAGATTTTCTCTGTTTTAATAATGCAAAAGTTCCATACATAAAATAACCTGGATATTGATTTTACTAAGAAGGCAATGTTCTGCTTTTCTCAGGTCAACTGGGCTCAGCATTAAATTTTTGGCAATGCTTGATCATTTTTATGCTTTCAGTGTCACCCCCTACCTTTCCATTCTAAGCTGCTGTTCAATGACTGAACTAACACTGGTTCATTTTAGGATGACAGATCAAATGAGTGGGGTATTATCTCCTCAGCCATCACTACAATGCCATTTTAACAAGCTACAGTGGTTTATTGCTGCCTTTCTGCATCAAAAAAGGCACTTGTTCATCAATGGCAGCAAAAGTACAGCACTAAACTCCTGAGTAAAATGGCACACTCCTGCTCCAAGAAAGAAGCCAAAGACCATATGAATTATGGCATAACAAAGGGTGGGGTATAGGGAATTAAATATTATTCTCTGCAAATCAGAGGCCTCCTCCAAGGTAGGTTGATAGCACCATTGTTTTATAGCAAGGAGCATTCTAACAGAGGTGCAGAACATTTTGTTAGAAAAAACAGAACCTAAAGAAAGATGGCCATTCTGTTATGGTACATGTTCAAGTTGGATGCTATAATGGAATTTGTGAAATGAGGGTTTACAAACTTTGGGCCAATTTGAGCTCAATAGGCACTAGTTTAAGTATGAACTGCACTCATGTGCTCCAGCAAGGATCATGCTCAAGAAGGTCCAATTTATCTGAGTTCCACAGTGCAGGGAGAATAGGGGAAACTGCATTCTTTCATTCTAATGGATAGTGCATGGGGAGGCAACATTATGTCCCCATGTTCTTCTCTCGGGCATTTTGCTCCCCAATGGCCAAATAGAGGGAATACAGAGACTGCAATTGTACCTAACAGTGGCATAGCATATACAAAAAGGAGGGAGGGAAAGATTTTTGCACTATCTTACAACTTGCTGCCTGCTCACATACCCACATGAGAATGAGGCATGATCTGGCCCTGTATGTGTAACCTGTAACTTTAATCACTACAACTCAGACTTTAGATAAAGCTTCAGATTATTCTTTTATAAGTGGAAAGGAGACAAACTGGCTTAAAACTTCAGCTATTCCTTTGAACATACAGTTACCATTTGAAAGCGATGGAGTGATATTGTGGTATGATTCCCTATACTATTGCCATTAAGATGTTGAAATTATTTGCAAGTAATTAGCATAACCTTGATACTTCAAGTATTCCCAATATAATTACCATTAAAATATTGACATTTACCTCTTGAAAGCAATTGATCTTACTATTTGTTCTCTCTCCAGTGTCTACTGCAGCTACATATTTTGAAGCTAAAAATTTATTTGAAAGTAGGGCTATATCTTGACCCTAAATATTCAATTTTAGGCCTACATACCCCTATTTCAGATTCTGTTGTCTTCATGCTAGTTAAAATCAATATATTCAAGCTTAAAGGTTAGTCTACCTTTGTGACGGAATAAAAGAAACATATCACCATCCTGAGACATAACATTGTGGGATGGACACCTATCCCACTCATGTCTCCCAACGTAAAAGGTCACAAAGAAAACATTAGCATTCAGAAACATGGCTTTGGATGCTCCCTGAGGAATATGTCTGGCAGCTTGTAACTGAAAATTGCCTCCATCTGTCTTCCAAAGCACAAGAAAATGTAGTGGTATTCCTCAGAAGCATCAAGAGTTACTTTCCCAGCATGAATAAATTCAGAACCACTGCAGAAAACAATTACTCCAGGAAGTCAGTTTTTCTCGTTTATTTTTTGTGACCAAAGTCTTGCACCTCTAGCATAACTATGTATTAGACTAGTTATTCTCTAAAATGTCTAGCTTAAAGAGACTGTTTAGATTGCCAAACGAGGCTTTATCAGCAACATGCACTTAACTCTAGCTCCTCATACACGCTTGGTTGAAAACTAACCATATACTTTGGAAGGTGTATAGTACTAAAGCAAATCTAGTTTTGCCTGATGTTCTCAGACAGTGTATCAGGGGCTGAATAAGTTTCTGATTGTTGCAAAAGTAACTGGATTCTAGGCAGCCTCTGAATGCCTGAAGGACTCCTTTCCCATCTCTGATTGGCCAAGAGACATACGGGGGGAAAGGCAGTGTAGAAAGAGGAGCAGAAGGGACACATGTCACAAAGCTAAGGACACTAAGGGGGAGTGGGAACTGGACTTTAAGCCACCTGTACATTTTCAGGTCATAGAATATCAGGGTTGAAAGGGAACTCAGGAGGTCATCTAGTCCAACCCCCTGCTCAGAGCAGGACCAATCCCCAACTAAATCATCCCAGCCAGGGCTTTGTCAAGCTTGACCTTAAAAATATCTAAGGAAGGAGATTCCACCACCTCCCTAGGTAACGCATTCCAGTGTTTCACCACCCTCCTAGTGAAAGTTTTTCCTAATATCCAACCTAAACCTCCCCCACTGCAACTTGAGACCATTACTCCTTGTTCTGTCATCTGCTACCACTGAGAACAGTCTAGATCCGTCCTCTTTGGAACCCCCTTTCAGGTAGTTGAAAGCAGCTATCAAATCCCCCCTCATTCTTCTCTTCTGCAGACTAAACAATCCCAGTTCCCTCAGCCTCTCCTCATAAGTCATGTGTTCCAGTCCCCTAATCATTTTTGTTGCCCTCTGCTGGCCGTTTTCAAATTTTTCCACATCCTTCTTGTAGTGTGGGGCCCAAAACTGGACACAGTACTCCAGATGAGGCCTCACCAATGTCCAATAGAGGGAAACAACCACATCCCTCGATCTGCTGGCAATGCCCCTACTTATACAGCCCAAAATGCCACTGGCCTTCTTGGCAACAACGGCACACTGTTGAGTCATATCCAGCTTCTCGTCCACTGTAACCCCTAGGTCCTTTTGTGCCGAACTGCTGCCGAGCCATTCGGGCCCTAGTCTGTAGCGGTGCATGGGATTCTTCCGTCCTAAGTGCAGGACTCTGCACTTGTCCTTGGTGATTTCTTTTGGCCCAATCCTCTAATTTGTCTAGGGCCCTCTGTATCCTGTCCCTACCCTCCAGCATATCTATCTCTCCTCCCAGTTTAGTGTCATCTGGAAACTTGCTGAGGGTGCAATCCACACCATCCTGCAGATCATTTATGAAGATATTGAACAAAACTGGCCCGAGGACCGACCCTTGGGGCACTCCACTTGATACCGGCTGCCAACTAGACATGGAGCCATTGATCACTAACCGTTGAGCCCGACAATCTAGCCAACTTTCTATCCACCTTATAGTCTATTCATCCAGCCCATACTACTTTAACTTGCTGGCAAGAATACTGTGGGAGACTGTGTCAAAAGCTTTGCTAAAGTCAAGGAACAACACGTCCACCGCTTTCCCCTCATCCACAGAGCCAGTTATCTTGTCATAGAAGGCAATTAGATTAGTCAGGCATGACTTGCCCTTGGTGAATCCATGCTGACTGTTCGTGATCACTTTCCTCTCCTCTAAGTGCTTCAGAATTGATTCCTTGAGGACCTGCTCCATGATTTTTCCAGGGACTGAGGTGAGGCTGACTGGCCTGTAGTTCCCCAAATCCTCCTCCTTCCCTTTTTTAAAGGTGGGCACTACATTAGCCTTTTTCCAGTCGTCTGGGACTTCCCTGGATCGCCATGAGTTTTCAAAAATAATGGCCAATGGCTTTGCAATCACATCCGACAACTCCTTTAGCACTCAGATGCAGCGCATCTGGCCCCGTGGACTTGTGTTCGTCCAGCTTTTCTAAATAGTCCCGAACCACTTCTTTCTCCACAGAGGGCTGGTCACCTCCTCCCCATTCTGTGCTGCCTAGTGCAGTAGTCTGGGAGCTGACCTTGTTCGTGAAGACAGAGGCAAAAAAAGCATTGAGTACATTAGCTTTTTCCACATCCTCTGTCATTAGGTTGCCTCCCTCATTCAGTAAGGGGCCTACTCTTTCCTTGACTTTCTTCTTGTTGCTAACATACCTGAAGAAACCCTTCTTGTTATTCTTAACATCTCTTGCTAGCTGCAACTCCAGGTGTGATTTGGCCTTCCTGATTTCACTCCTGCATGCCCAAGCAATATTTTTATACTCTTCCCTGGTCATTTGTCTAATCTTCCACTTCTTGTAAGCTTCTTTTTTGTGTTCAAGATCAGCAAGGATTTCACTGTTAAGCCAAGCTGGTCGCCTGCCATATTTACTATTCTTTCTAGACATCGGGATGGTTTGTCCCTGTAACCTCAATAAGGATTCTTTAATATACAGCCAGCTCTCCTGGACTCCTTTCCCCGTCATGTTGTTCTCCCATGGGATCCTGCCCATCAGTTCCCTGAGGGAGTCAAAGTCTGCTTTTCTGAAGTCCAGGGTCCGTATTCTGCTGCTCTCCTTTCTTCCCTGTGGCAGGATCCTGAACTCTACCATCTCATGGTCACTGCCTCCCAGGTCTGACGGCCAGATTCTCCAACATCCTCTGCTGCTTTCCTAGAACCATCAGGATGTAACTGTAGCCAATGGAATCAACCCCCCTACAATGTGATATTTTATAACCCTGCCCCAAGTCACCACTCTCTTACCAGAGTTCTCATGTGCCACAATAACCTTCCCTGTAGTGTGAAGAGGCAGCTACCAGGACGCAGACAGCCATGCATAGGGTAAAATGTCCCTCTTTCTGTCTTTCAAGAGCTGGAGAGTTTGGCAGATGTGGAAAGTCCTGCCATAGTCACCTGTGCACAGAAAGGTAAATTCTATTCTGAATGAGTTAAGCAAGCAGGAAGAAGGATTGCACCAAATCCTTTTTCTAGCAAACATACTTAACAGTGACGGTAGTCATTTTATACCCTTCTTTTCTCACTGTTCTTCTCTCTTTAAAACCTCTTGTGCCCCAAACCGTATACTGATATTTACACTTTAAACCGATCTATTGGATTATTAGATACATCTATTTTGCAAATGGAGGAATAGATTGGAGATCTCTAAATCAGTGCAAATCAATCCGAAGTTCTGTCCATTAATCTGCTCAACAGTCAAATTTAGCTCTTGTATGAGATGCAAGTGGGTAATTACCGCATACTCACATATGGAATCTGTAGTAAGATACCCAGCTCGAGACAAATGTGCCAGCATTGTTCCTGCCTCATCATCAAATCAACCTCAGTTATGCATGCAGAAACAGGAGTCTCATCCTTAAGAAGATACTGATAAATTAGCCACTAATCTTGCATTAAACAGTATGAAGAAAAGAACTGATCATAGACATTTTCAAAAGTAAAAATAATAAATGCAAATGAGACTAAACATCTCAGTCTTGGTTTATGCCAAATAATGGGCAGGAGGAGACAGGGCAAAGCAAAAGTGCACATTACCTCAAGGACTGAGCACTCAAGCCCCAACAACCAATCCTTTGCAGGTCCTCCGTATCTTCATTATACAGCCAGCAGCATTTTCAACCTTTTTGCATACCCTAAGGTAATAAAATAAGGAAGGTAGCTTCCCAAATAAGAACCTTCCCTCGGTCAAGCCAAAGACCACCTGAAAAAAAATACTCCTATTCTCCAAAGGACTACCAAATTCCCTTCTACAAACTTTTCCCACGACTCCCTGGATCTTACAATACCACAGATAATTAACACCCTTTGATGTTACAAATTAACACCCCAGCCCTCCTAATTATTAATATCAATTTATATTAGAGTAGAGGGTAGAGCCCCTACCCAGGGATCAAGGTCCCACTGTCCTAGACACTGTAACAATATGATCCCCGCCTCAAAGAGCATCCAGCTAAACAGGTCTCTTGTCTCATGTGGGTGAGCTAATGCTACCCCTCTCTAGCCTGTCTGTCACTTGGATCAGAATTATAGCCAAGAAGTAGAGAGAGAACCATAACAACTTGTCTCCCTGGACCTCTTCCATCCAAGAAGAGGTAATATGATCTGACCATATTCAGCATGTCAATGAATATGAAAATAGTCTCTTGCCTGCTCTCACTTAAATACTTGACCTGAATGATTGCAGGTCATCAGTTGGAAAGCTGGTGCAACTGAAACCTGGTTAATACATAGCCTAAGTACACAGTAACTTTTTTTTGGACAGTATCTTTTTAACAAGTACATATATGCCCCACTCAGGTATTTAGTACAAAGACCATGCACATTTAAAGAGTCCCCTTCTCTAACACATTCATCATTGTATCTTAATCCCTAGCAACAATATTATACACTGAACAGCCAATAATGTGTGCACATTTCAACATACCTGCATTCATCAACAGTATTTGTTTCCATTGTCTTCTCAATGAAAATGGAGACACAATATTTTGTGTGAACTTCTCAAATAAGTTACCATGAAACTGATGCTGAGCCTGGAAAAAATCAGCTCAAAAGGTCTTCCAAAGTTATGAACACCTGAAAAGGGGAGCTACAAGGTGGGTGAGGTAATAGCTTTTATTGGCCCAACTTCTACTGGTGAGAGAGACAAGCTTTCAAGCTAGACAGGGCTCTTCTTCAGGAGCTGATTACGGAAACTGTTTTGCAGCCTCATAGCAGTTCTCAGTAGGGGGCCACTCTAAGAAATTGATTTTATCCTATCTGGGTGAGGGAAGACATGGTAAATAATTGTGTACACAAGCAGGGTTGTACAGTAGGACATACAAAAGTATGTCTTAATCAGTCTCAATGATTCAGAAAACAAATTGATCCCAGCCAAGTCTTCCCTCTCATCTTTCAAACTGTAGAAAACCTTTCAGAGGCCAGTTGGGCATTCTGCTTAAAGATATGACACAATATAGCTCCGAGCGTGCTTATTTCCTCAACCTCTGGGTAGCGTGCTGCTCTATCACCATTATTTTTAAATTCAGTGGGTGAAATCCCACTCCTATGGCAAAAACTCCTATTGTCATTGGGGGTAGGATTTCACCAATATTGGTTTTTATTTTTATGAGCTGTTGGTCACTTTTAAAATAGTTTCCTCTTTATCTCTCTTTCCTTGAGCTATCCGGAAGTTCTGACTGCTGGGTCCTGTATTGTCATTCTCAGAAGGAAAGCCTAGTGCAGGGTTTAGACAGGGCTGTTCTACACTACAAAGTTAGGTCAACTTAACTACATCGCTCAGGCCTGTGAAAAGTTTCATGCCCTGTATGATGTAAACAAGCTGACCTAAACCCCGGGACAGACAACACTAGGTCAACGGAAGAATAATTCTTCCTAGCCTCTTGGAGAGGTGGATTTACTACAGCGATGGAAAAAACACACTTCTGTCTGTAGTAAGTGTCTGCATTGCAGCGGCACAGCTGCCATGTTTCAGCTGTGCACTGTTGTGTTTCATACTCTCACTAGCTTCAGGAATAATGGCAAGTTGTCACGTACTAGTAATAAAATACTTCTCATCTCTAATTAATTGTGTCTCTCATTTTCCCTACATAACATAACACCGATGGGATGAGGGAAAGAGATATGAGAAGAGGCAGGTAGCCACATGCATCAAGAATGACTATCAAGTGATTTCTTTAATCCTGTTGTCCCACCCCCTCCTCATTTCATGCTGTAAAACAATATATTGCTAGATTAAGTGCCCACTAAAACCATTTTCATATTTAGAAACCTATTGTCTTATTCCATACTGTTATCTGTGCACCAAAGTATGTGCATTCATCATAATGACAGCTGAATATTTTATTAACATCCAGCAGAAAGCTATGCTTTTGTCAAAATATTAGTTCACCCAATTAGTGTATGTATATATGGGATCTTAAGCCTCCCACCCCATGGGGAAGGGTACTCATCTCTGCAAAAGGTTGACATAGAAGACTAACAAAAACTATTTTTACTTCTGGCTTTCTGAAGCTAGATATAAGAACTTTAGAGAGAGGGCTGAAAATGCTGGGTTTTCTGTTTTATGTGGAGTCTGACCCCATGCTCATCACCATGCCTTCCAGACTTGCTCTAAAATGACCTCTGAGCATGCCTAACAGATCAGGCCCACAGGCAAGATAAGCAGAGGAGCACCTAGTTGAGAGTTCCAATGGGTAAGGGCAGGAATTAGATGGGAAACAGCTCAGTGTTGTCAGGGGTGAGGTGGCTTTGAGCAATGCCTACTGGCAGAAATTCAGGCACCTTAGGGAGTTTGGACAGCAGCTGAGCTGCTGCTTTGAGAATCTAAAGTTAGAATTTAGGTACCTAAAGTGGTGGTTACGCACCTGAGTCATCCTTGTGAATCCCACCCTTGTTTTTCAAGAGTCACACAACTGAAATTTCAGAATAGCAATCTGGTTAAAAAGAAGTTAAGTGGATAATGTCACAGAGCACTCCATTCACTGCAAGGGACCATAATCCTTATGGCCATATCTGGGTATTACCTTCACTCAGGTCTGATGCCCCCTTCTGCTGCTTGATGCACATGCTGCCATCTCTCTTGCTCCCAGTGTACTCTGAGTCACAGAGGGCCAACTCTGGAAGACCAGCCAGGTCACTGTAGTCTTCCCCTTCCAGGGTATCAAACTCTTTTCATACCAATGGTGACAGGTGATCTTTTAATGCACTGCGCTGATGATGCTACTTTCCCCATGACTGGTAGGGGGACCTGGGCCTGCCCCCTAATCCAGTCCAGGGATCCTCTGCCTAGCAACTGTAGTCTGCTTTTCCTCAGACTCTGTTACCGTTTCCTTGGACTCCTTCCTACAGCTTCTGGTTCCCCAATCTGGGTGTACCAACTCAAACTCCCTCCTCAACTATAGACTGCTGAACTCCATTCCCCCAAAACACCCCTCTTCCCCCCCCTCACCCCCCAAGGAGTGACACTAGACTATTTCCTTGCAGGGCCTTTCTGTTGCCAACTTCCTGGCTTCATCCCAGCCCCACCTGTTCTTTCTCAGCTAGGCTCCATCATCATTCAGGGGACTGTTTGGCCACCTAAATCCCATCAGCTATGGCCTATCTGATTAATTGGCTTGTTCTCAGCCTCATTAACCCCTTCCAGTCTGATGTGGGGTGAACATCTCACCACAGATAAATAAAAGGAACTTCAGAACCATCAAACCCAAGATCCCTTGATATTGATAAATTGGAGAACTGGCCTATAGAAAGCAAAATGAAATTCAAAGACAAAGCAAGGTGCTACACTTAGGGAAGAAAAAACAAATGGTGAGAATACAGCACTGCTGAGGAGTATTTGGGAGTTTTGGTTGATCACAACCTCAGCAAGTCAATGTAATGCTGTTGCAAAAACCAGCAACTGCAATTTTAAGCTGTATTAACAGAGGCATTGCTTGCAAGTCACAGGAAGTGATAAAACTGCACTACTCTGCACTGGTTAGGCCTCAGCTAGAAGACTGTGTCCAATTTTGGTCACCAATTTATAGAAAGGATATAGAGAAACTGGAAAGGATCCAGAGGTGAGTGACAAAGATGACCAAATTAATGGAATGCAAGCCATACGAGCAAAGGCTGAAGGAACCGGGTATGTTTAGTTTGGAAAAGAGGGATAGCTCAGTGGTTAGAGCATTGGCCTGCTAAACCCAGAGTTGTGAGTTCAATCCTTGAAGGGGCCATTTAGGGATCTAGGGCAAAAATTGGGGATTGGTCCTGCTTTGAGCAGGGGGTTGGACTAGATGACCTCCTGCGGTCCCTTCCAACCCTGATATTCTGTGAACAGAGGAGATTGAGAGAGGGACTTGATAGCATTCTTCAAATACTTGAATGGCTGCCCAAAGAAAGATGGAGAAAAATTGCTGTCTTACCACTGAGGACAGGACAAGAGGCAATGGGTTCAAACTACAGCATAGTAGATTTAGATTAAATCTCAAGAAAAACTTCTTAACTGTAACAATGGAACAGACTGCCGAAGGAAGGTTGTGGAAGTGCCTTCCCTAGAGGCTCTCAAAAGGAGGCTGGATAGCCATCTGTCCTTGATGGCTTAGACACAACAAATCCTGCATCTTCACAAGGGGGTTAGAGTAGATGACCTTTGTGGTCCGCTCTAACTCTGTGGTTCTATGGTCCCCTCCCCTCCATACCCATTAATCCCTGAAGCAGAGAACATGGCAGTTAAAACTCAAAGATTCTGCAGTAAAAATAAATATATTTTATGTCTAATGTTATGCTTTTACATAGATATCAAAGCGCCTAAATAAAAATGGACTACATTTCAGAGCTTACATGTTGCTTTTATTTAGATTTTTAGTTAAAGTTTTTTCATCCAGTTTTCTATTCTGCAATTTGTAGGTTCCTGTCTCAACCCACTTTTTAGTTCCTGAGACCAAGGATGGTTGAGGCAAGACTCAGTTCAAGACTTCCAGTTATCCCATTGCTGCAAAACTTATGCATGTGCTTAGCTGTATGTACATGAGCAGTACCTGGGAAGTAAACAGAGGGATTCAGACACATAAAATTAAACACATGCATATGCAGTTGCAAGATTAGATAGATACAAAAACTGACTCCCATAAGAAAAATGCACATTCTCACACAAAGTATTTGACCTAGAAGCAAGTTCCTTCAACTGGAGTAAAATGTTCATTTTAAAACTGCTGACATTTACAAAATATTTCTATAGTTTCTTATTTACACACCACAAAATTAATGACATAGCACTTGATTTAACTGAATAAATCAGTAATGAACATTATATTTTTATAGTTTTTAAATATTTTAATTGGGACAGAATGTAAGAAGTGAAATAAGATTTAAATGATCATAGTTTGCTCTTTTAGATTACATATGGGTGCCATTATAAACAGGGCTGGCCCTAGTGGGGTGCAGGGTCTGGGACAAATCAGCCTCCCCACTCTCCTTCTCGCTGTCCGCTCACCTCCTCACCCACCTGCCCACTCCTTGCCTTCCCGCTAGTCTCCTCACCATCCATCCGGCGGGCACACACACCCCGCTGCTCTCCTCCTTGCCATCTGCTCGCCTCCTTGCCTGCCCCTCGCCTCCCCGTTTGCCTCCTCACCCTGCTTGCCCACCTGCCTCACCTCCCACCTCCTCACCTGAATATCGGGACAAATGGTGTCCAGATTGTACATAGGTTGGGATGCGGGAAAAAGGACAAACTATTGGGACAGTCCCAATTTTATTGACACGCAGAGCCCCCCAGAGCACAGGGCCCAGAGTGGTCATCCCTATTCACCCTACCCAAGGGACAGCTCTGATTATAAATATTTATGCAGCCAGTGTAAAGATGAAGAAGGATAGTAGGTCAAAATGTAGGTAAATCCACTATAAGTGTTTTCTTAAAATAATAAACTGTTCCTTAAAGATACCGCAGATAGACTAAACTGTTGCTCCTCAATAATTATTTCAGTAATATCAGTGATAGGTGTTGGTAGGGTTCCAACTCCCTCCTCCCTCTCAGTTCCCAGACACAGTTCTCTGGAAAATAACAGTCCAGTCTTCAGGCAATTCGAGGGGTTTATTAGGGCTAAACAAGCAAATGTATTCCAAAGACCTTCACACCAGTCAGGTTCTCTCTATATGCTGATAGAACCCCCTTCTTCTCCTGACCCCTAGCTCCACAGGCTGACGGCGCTCCCTCTTCCCTCTCCTTGGAAAACTTAATTATACTTGTAGTGCCCCTCCCTGGTACCACCCCTTCCAATATATGGTCATGTTCCATTCTGTGGGGTCTGGAGTCAATAAGACCACCTCTTCTGTACCTGATGGGAGGGATAGGGAGTGGGGTTACTTTTGGCCATGGACACTTTCTTGCAGACTTTGTGTCTCCTCCTTACATCTACCCATTGCTCGATTAGCCCCTTATCTTCTCTTGTTACTGAAAGGCAAGGCTACCAGCTGGAGGCGTGGGGAGGAGGGGGGTGCAGCCTTTTGCTTTCACTTACAATCTCTTATTACAATCTGCTTATTCAGCCCGTTTAAACTAAAAGCAAGGCCAGAAGCAAGATTATTATTATTTAGTCTCTACCCTATTTCCTTCATATTCTCCTAACGATAGGTGTAGTACTAGCCCAGAGGTTGGCCTATTTGAGTGGTGGGTATTCAACAATTTGGCTGAAGCACTGTGACATTAAACAGAACTGTATTCTTGAATGAATGATCACAAGATGCCAGCAGATAGAATCCAAACGGAAGGTCAGAACCCAAAATAACTCAGCACCCATAATAGAAAGCCCTCAGCGATTCCAGGATACTGCTAGGCTCTCCTGTCAAGGATTCAGCCGATGAAGTGAGCTGTAGCTCACGAAAACTCATGCTCAAATAAATTGGTTAGTCTCTAAGGTGCCACAAGTACTCCTTTTCTATCAGCTGTAGATGTGGACAGAAAGCCTGTCCCCCCTTCCAAGACAGCCACATTACATTTTGTGACTCCCAAACTCCTCCTCCTCATCAGATACAAAGCCTGTAATTGCCCAGGTTAACTGCCATATATGGCAATCAGGCACCGAAAATAAAAAGGTCAGTGTTTCCTCAGCCTCCATCTGAGTGTATTGGTTTCTTCCCCCAACTGATTGACAGCAAGGGAAATTGAACTGGACTGTGGTTTAGGCTGCATGGCCCAGGCTGACAACTCTAAAATAGCTCCATGTGATTGTGCAGCAACGTGGGCATGTTTGCCACATAAATTCAGAAAGGACAGAAAATCCTCAAAGCAATCTTTGGAGAATTTTTAAAGTGGTGTTCTACTTTGAAAAGTGGCTTTGTCAAAATGGCACCCCCTTAGTCAGAGTCTGCTGAACTGAGAGACAAAAATAAGCTTGGTTGCTTTTTACTCCTATTAGCTCTGAAGAGGCAATGCAGCTAAGAGAGACTGACCTGCATTTTTGTTCTTTCTTGTACATCAAAGGAGTTGTTTGCAAAGTTCCAATCAATTACCTCTGTCATTGGAGAGCATGACTGGGAGAGTTGCACACCTGCTACTGCGGAGCAAATTCATGAGATGGAGAGGATCCAGCTTGACTCTGAGCCCTGATGTATCAGTAAGGATGCAAGTTAAAAGATTTGCCTCTAAAGGCCCAGATCCAGCAAAGTGATTAAGCGCATGCTTACTTTTAAGCATGTAAGAAACACCAGTCACTGCAAGCTGGGAATCAAACAATGCATATTTGATATACAAATCATTCAGAAAGAAAAAACATGGAGAGCCCCCCCCTCAACCCCCAAATACTATTTCCACTGTTCCTTTTTTCAAAGCAGAATAAGAGCATTTTAAATAAAATAGCCAACTGATGTGTTAAATTGTCTCTTTTTTTTAAGATCATCTCACTGTTCAGATACAGGCTTTGTGTTTTGACTTTAAATTAAATATAAACAATAGTATGAAAAGTAGATCTTCTTTAAGACTATTATATTAATTAAGCATAGATACAAGTTCATGGTGGAGCACACCCTAACCATTATTTTACATTTCCCACAATCATAACGGTGTTTCAGGAATCTAAAATTGAATAAGCTAAAACAATTGCAATTTTACTGCAGTAGAGAACTTCAGTTGTGTATAACATATGCATTTGTCATATAAAAATGGCATTGATAAATTGTGTAAGAAACATTAATTCTTTAAAGCCAGAGCTATAACGACAGCTTAAATTATAACAGCTCTCAAGCTTCATTTTAAATGAAGACTTTCATCTAATAAGAAAAACTTACACTTTCACAACATTTGTGAGAGCAAAGTAAGTAAAACATGCTGCGTATGTTGGTTTCACTAGGGAGTTGTGATTAAAAACCAGCCATACAATATAGCCTATCATTATCCCAACAATATTCATATGGTGGGTTTTGGCACTTGGTTCCCTTATTTGAGCCAAGGAAGATCAATGTATCTGAGTAAAATCCTGATTTTAACACCTCTTTTTCATTTTCTCTTATGCCTGAGTTTCAATGAAAACTTTAAGAAATTTCAGTTCAAAAACAAAAAACTTAAATTTTGGATGATTTTATGGGTAGCGTAAAAGCATTGCCATTGGGGGGGCATTGATGCCCTCATCTGAGGTGAAAGTCCGAATAGAAAGAGCTGAAATGCCATACAGCAGTGATACTCAGACTGAGGCTTGCCATACTCAAGTGGCTTTTTAAATGTGTCTCCTGCAGCACACGGTATCAAAACACTGTCATTTAATTAACAACCAATCAGGATGTTTTTACTATGTTATTAGCCAACTGTAGTTGATAAAATAAGAATACTTGGTCTGTCATTTTGTTGTGAGAAAATTAGAGAGAGAGTGAGTGTAAATGAAACAATGAATTCACACTACTGTGGCTTTTTCGGGTAACGTTGATCACTAATTTAGCTCCTGACCACTGAGGACTGTGTATCACTGCCACACAGTAACCTCAACCAGAGAGTCATTAGGAGCTTGAGTAAGTTAACTCATTCTCCTGTGGTCGTGCACATAAAGCTTTGAGATTCCTTTGCATGGAAAAAAACAGATGCCCAAAGGGAGGGCTGACTTCAGGTTCATTGTTCCAGACTATGTGCTCTGAAGGGAGCTTGGGGCTAGAGAGGTTACTCAGCTGTAAAACTCAAGGACTGGAACAGGAAAAGGGAAACTGTTTTGTTAAGATGGCAGCTTTGGCTGTCAGTCATGTGCAAGTCCCCAGAGGGAGGCAGAGGCAAGAGAGTTACTGTTTTGGGACATGGCCGAGGTGCTTTCGACAAGGTTTCTGCCAAAGAGAGTTTCCTGTGAAATGTTCATTACTAACCCTGCTTCAGAATACAGGACTATGTACATTTTATAATTAAAAAAAGTTACACTAGGAAAATATTTGATTTGGCATCGCCAATTTCTTCTCCATATAATAATACCTAGCTCTTAGACAGGACTTTTTGTCTTTAGATCTCATAGCACTTTACAAAGGAGGTCACCTCCATTTTACAGAAGGGGAAAGAGACACAGAGAGGGAAGTGACTTGCCTGAGGTCACACACAGCAGACTAGTAGCAGAGCCAGGAATAGAACCAGTTCTTCTGAGTCCTAGTCTGTTGAGTTATCTACTAGGCTACATTGCCTTCAAGGCAGCTGATCTGCAAGACCTCAGAAATCTAATACTGCTTGGCAGAGGGGTGACTTCCCCTGACCCAGGATCACAAGTCTCATTTTCAAAGAAAAATGAACTTTTAATCAAACTACTGCCATATAATTGATATAAATCCTTTGCTAAACAAAAAGCTTTACAACTGAAAATGCATCAGATAACCAACAACCATTACCTGCTTCTACCTGCAGGCAGCAACAGTATGCCCACTCCTAAAAATAGTCAGAATGACAAATATATTGCTATTCAGCCCACATATAGCATGATTGAAGCCATGCATTTGTGGTCATGTAGATGAGGGAAATGGATCCAAGCGGGGTTAGTTAGGGCTGGTTAGGAGTGATTGACACTGATTAGGAGAGGAAGTCTTTTTTTTTTTTTTTTTTTTTGGTGGGTGGGTGAGAAGAATGGTAGTGAATGTTGGATTAAAATTCACCACTCAGCAGATTGGATTAACAAACCCTTATTAGTGAGGAAAAACACTAGCAAGCAATGACCAGATACTTACAAGTGGGAACCTCTCTGGGACAACACCATACATGTCCTCCTGACCAGTTAGTTCCCAGCATCCCTGATCTTTGGTTAGGCTGACTAAATTTAACTTTTTATTACCTTTTCTTATACATATGTATTAGTTCCTCATTTCCCTGGTAGTTCTCCTGCCCTGTCAGTATGTATGGGGAGATTTTAGTTTGGTGACCTTTAAGGAGGGGGACTGTATGGGGAGATTTTGGCAAACCAGTAAAAGTGCCTGAAACCACTATTGCATATTGCTAAAAGCAGCCAAGTTGGCAGGCAGTAAAGTGGCCATGCAGCAGGCTTAGCATAACCAAGGCAGGGGGAGGGGAGGGGTTTTTGGTGCCGCAGAAAGGGCAGCTTGATCCCACATCCTTCCTGATAAGAATTGTGTGGAAGTTGCTGATGCATGCATTTTAGAAGAGCAGGATGTACCCTCAGGAATGTGTCTAACAGGGTCTCAAGGCTGCAAATTCTGGGGAAAAAAAACCACACCTGGTTAATCAATAATCAGAAGAAAACTTCTTGCTTGACCATTGAAACTGCTTGCATAACAAGTTTTCTTTAAGGGACATGGCACTGTGTTACTAATGTATAAAATAAGTTGGTGGGGGGGGGGGAGTTTGAAGTAGTGGGACTCTTCGGACTGGACTCTCCCTCTGGATGCATCTTGTGTTCCACGCCGGCAGACAGGCTGCCGCTGTGCCACTCGAGAGCCACACTCAGCTTTGGTAATTATTGAGGGTTGGGGGTGTTTTACTAACCTGTTGCAGATGTGTGTAAGTGCTTGATACTAAATAAAGTTTAGCTTTAAGTGAAAGCACTCGTGTTGTCCTGTTTGTGCCAGCCACCTATCGGTCGGACGGCCGTGTCTCCCCTGATTTATCTCCTGACACCACTTCACACAGAGTAAAAGTTACCAAGAGCTCTGGGTTGAAAGAACCCTGGGTAACAAGTACAGGTTGTGTATTAGCTCAAGCTTTTTTTTCTAGTTTTTTGAGTTACTTTATCTTCTGTTTTCCTCACACACATGATTACTCTGCATCTTTCTTGCACATATGCAATTTTAGTTGTGCTAAGATGTTAGACTTATCAGAGCAGGCTCTGTCTGGTTTGAATATGCCTTCATTCCCAACAGTAAATAGAACATCCAAAAGATAACATATAAAGCTCTAGTTCAAGAAAGCACTTAAGCACATGTTTAAGTCCTATTGAAGTCAACCTGTCAAAGAGACTTAAGAACATACTTAAAGTGAAGCATGTACTGAAATGTTCTTCCTAGATAGGGATGTGGTCCTGAAACAGGACCTAGTAACACAAACTTTCAGAGTTTCTCTCTGTATCTTTTGACTAGTCTTCCCACTAGTTACTTTGAATGCAATTTCATTTATGTTTTGGAAAAAAAAAAATCACACAAGAGGGCAAAAAAAAATAAAAATCAGGTGAAAATGGGTCAGCTATTTTATTACAGGGCCTTTTGCTCTGTTTCAATCCACGTGTGACAGGGACCCGGGGAGCCACACTGAGGTTACGTAATTAAGGTAAACTGCAAAGAATGGGACAGACAATCCCCACAGCTGGTGGTCATTCCAGTACTTAGATCCACCAAGGTAGCTTCAAAACAGCTTCTGTAATACCTTACTGGTTACCCAGAAGCCAAAACACAGTTCCCTTATAGCAACCCAGCCTTGGATTTCCACCCAGACACCAAAGTCAAATATGAAAGTTCTACCAATTCCAAAGGATCAGACACATCACCTCCCAAATTAATATATATTTCAGATCTTACCCAAATACACGCTTACAGCCAATCCTTATAAACTAAACAAAAATCTATTAAAAAAGAGAGTATTGGTTAATAGATATGTATACAAACAGACATGTATAGTTTTGAGATGCATTTCATAGTAGAGATGGTGAGCTTTGTACTTGCAGATGTTATAATCTCCTTTTGATCTCTGAATTAACAGAATACAGAGTAGACAGGAACTGTTTATTACATTGTTAACCTCTAACAATACATACATAAACACTTATTATCTACCAATATGTCCCTAAAGGTTGAATTGGGGTAATTTATTCTGCAGGATGCTTAACCCTTTCTGGCCCTGTTTCACCCCATGATTCTTTCTTATCTTTAAAATTTTGCCAGTGACATTGAATGGACCTCAGACAAACTTAAAGGTCATTGAGTGAAAAGCAATGACAGATTTTGATGAAAATTTAGTTTGTGCATTTTAAACAAGTGAACAATAATTGCCACATTTTTATTACAATTACAGTCCTCTCCCCTCCCCTCCCCCACAACTTTATTACAGTAACCTTTAGTTCCAGAGGGGGAAATGGTTTTTGCAGCTTAATTAAATCCAATCCTTGCATGCTAACATTGCCCCCCTCCCACCCTGCCATTAAGTTAAAAGTTAATATGTAAACTTTACTGACCCTCTCATAACAAGCAGAACAGACAGTGTAACTGTGTGCAGTTACCCCTACTGGGTGGCTTATATAAGGTTGGCTGCTGGTGATGTGGGGCGGGAGGAGAGCTAATAGTAACAACACATCTCTGGAGCCAGTCATGCTTGCACTGCAGGGGAAAGGAAAAGAGCTTTGAGAGACCGTGGGTGAAATCCTGGCCCAATTGAAGTTAATGGGAGTTTTACCATTGACTTAAACAGAACCAGGATTTAACTCCATATTAGCAATATGCACAAAGCATGTTGTCTGTTTGGTTCAGACCATCTAAACCCATGCATCCTCAGCCTCTATGTATTTTGCGATCTATGTCTTCCCCTCTTTTCCATTGCAACCAGCCTCATATCAGCAAGGAATGCTACTGCACAGCTTTGGGAGGTCAAAAGCAAGGGATATTTTCTTCTAAGCATTCCTCTTCTCTGCTCTTTTTGCTGGAAGGGATATGCCTGACCTTTAGATTTCATATTTGTTTGCAGCGTTGTTGTAGCTGCGTCGATCAGGATATTAGAGAGACAATGTGGGTGAGGTAATATTGTTTACTGGACCAGAAGTTGGTCCAATAAAAGCTACTGGATCACCCACCTTATCTCTTTATTTTTCATAGGCATTTGTACTTTAAGTCTGACTTTTTCCATCTAGTTACTTTTTCCAAAAGATATTCTGTGTCAGAAAAGGTTCATGGGGAAAGAGAAACAAAATTAAGTGAAGTAGCATTTTTTCCCAGATTTTCAACTTTGTGACCAGCAGTCTCATCAACTATGTATTCTCTCCTTTATGTAGGATGGTAGTAATCACAATGAGAAAACAATGTGCGCTGATTTGCTGTCTCTTATTCATACTCTCCAAGGTCACTTGGTAAAAATCATTTGCTTTCTGAAAAATACCAATAGAAATCTATAACCAGTTGTATTTTTTTGCTATGTTTTGGTCCTCAGAGGTAGATCACAGTCTCTTGTGTTTGCAAATGACATGCAAGTTAAGTGACCGTTGATGCACATTTGTGTCCACTTTATGGCAAAAAGAGCTCTAACCTTTCAAACATTTGGCTCAGAATCTTAACTTCAAGGCTAATGCTAGCCAAATCTAGTGGAAATGGACTTGAGGAGGAAGAAATGACGGAAGAGAAGAATCAGTTGCTCTGCAGCCTGCTCCAGTCTTCCACTGTTCACAGAGAAGCCACATTCAGGCTCTGCATGACTGTGGTGGCCATGCTGGGGTAGGACAGATGGGAGGGGAAACCCACTCTTCTGTTTCAGATGGGGGGAAAATTTCCTTCTAGAGGATAATGATCTGACCATCTCAGCATTATGGTTCCAAGCTGCTCCCCCTCCCTACACTAGATTCCCCCTAAGAGGAGGGTCTCAGGCATGAGACATGGTAGTATGGCAGCAGTAAGCAGTGCAGTGGCATTAACTTCTACACCACAACTCTGGTCCTTACATATTTATGTTGAAATCCACAGGATTTTACCACAGCACTTTGGTCGGTTTGATGGCTTTTGACCCTTCCCCTTCCATGAGAGGAGGAAAAGTCACCCACCCCTCTCCTTGAAGGAAGGACTTGATGGAAATGCTACAAGTTGAAACTCAATTTTCTCATCTTTATGTAGCTTTTACCAAATAGGGAATAATCTTGTTCTAAATGGATATATGGACTTTTCTCAGAGGGCTTCCTACTTTGTTGTCACATGGCAAACTACTAGCCTATCCAAATTGACTGGATACAACTTTTCATTTTGAAAGAACACTTTTGGAAGATATATTTTTAATAATCAATCTGCATTTGCTTGGAATTGTAATACAATTCTAAAAGTCTAAAAGTAACTCCAAGAGCATAAAAAAAATCTTTCAAAGTAATAAAAAGTTACGAATATATAGCTTTATAAGTGCAATTAGAAATGAGCTCTCCCCACCTCCAAAAAGTATTATTTTTAATCACAACATAAAATCCTACATATAGGTGCCATAAATACATGGCACACTGTGCATGAGAGTGCAATAAACAATGAAAGCCTGTGCAATTTACTTGCTTTCATGTGTATTAAACAATGTATAATAAATGTAGGAAAGAACAATCTGCCCTCTCTTCCATTATCTAGTGTTAACAGCCGCACACCTAGGTGATGGCAAACCAAACCTTTTGCATCCTTTTTATGAGCACATATTTAAACAGATTGCATTGACAGGTGGTGCTCTGCAACCCTCTCCTTCTTTACTGAATTTTCACTAAGCTCTCACCAACATCCTTTGCATTTAAATGACATAACTGTGGGTCTCTCTCCCTCATGACTGAATACTCAACCTAATTTCCTCCTCAGCCTTTTCAGCAGTCCATGCACCAGCAGCATAAAAGAAAATCAGAAATCTCAAAGACCATTTTGTTTCTTCATTTACATCATTCCTGTTTATTCAGTATAGTCAATGTTCTGCAGTTTAAGTGGATGGATAAACAAAAATGGCCCATAGCGACACATCATAAAACACAGAACTACGAATAAAAACAAGATATATTTTCATTATTTCTCATCTGATACCACTAGCATGGTACAGATATGAAAGGTTGTTTTATCTGCTCAGTACTGTGTATTCTGGACATTGATTTTTTTTCATTGAAGTATTTGATATTCAGCGTAAGCAGCTTTGTGCATTTATCACTGACCGATATTTGTGGGGGAGGGGACTTATTGATCTGTTAAAGAGTGAGCAATGTTTTCTCAATTATCACACGTGCCCTGCTATTACAACTGCTTTTCCTTTGTGACCTAAAATTCTGCTTGGGAGATTTCACAGACTGTGAATGAAAACTTGATTCTGTAAAAGCCTGTGGTTAAAGCAAGCATAAATCAAATGCCTGAATACCCTTAAACAGAAGATTCACTCATTATATAAGCAGACTATGCTCAAACTACAGGCAAACTAGGCAGCTGCCTAGGGGAACAGATTCCTGGGAGAAGTGATTGAAACTGAGAGGAGAAGGAAATGATAGTTGATAATGAGTGCTGGGAAATGTAGTCTCAGAGATCAGTGGATGCACGGCTACAACTATTCCCTGTCCCCATCAGTACACACTGTAATCTGTGCATGCCCAATATGGAGCACAGGGTGCCCAATAAAGTTTTGCCTCAGGTAGAAGACTGTCTTGAGTTGCCTCTGCCTAGAAGTGTTACCCACGCGAGTTCTTGAAGGATGAAATTCACCTCACTGCAGAAGGCGAGTTTGGGGACTTAAGTGATGACTGACCTGGTGCTAGCCTTCAGCACAAGGTCAAAATTAAGGGCTAGTCCAGACAAAATTATGTACACCATTCTGGGCCACATTTCCTGGCTCCAAAGCAGGTAATTCCACCTTGTTACCTCCTTCCATAGTTCCTAAAGTGTTTTTTCAATTTCCAGTTTTCAGTTCAGCTTCCCTCGTTTCCCCATTTGAGAGCATGGGTCTAAGTTGACCAATCACAAATAACTACAGGCCCGATCCAAAGTCCACTAAAGTTAATGGAAAGATTCTCAGAGTTCACAAAGAGAAAAATGGGTTAATTTTGTCAAATATATTGTTCAAAGCAAATCACTGGAGCAGCTCCCATCTTTATATGCAGCCAGACAGACTGACAACAAGGTTTTCAAATGTGATATGTTCTGTCTAGTAATAGCATGATTACCAGCTTATTTAATGCAAACCACTAAAGGACACTCAGAACTTTTGAGAACTACCAACTTGACCGTACTTAAGCAGTGATATACTGTTCCAATAAGCCATCTAGTGTCTCTTATAATGAAAATACGTTCCTTCCATAAAAATCAACCTGTCTGCTATTTTTCTGACAAATTCTTCTCCCTTTGATGTGTGCTGCTGAATTTTATGTCAAGTAGGAGTTTCGTGACAAGTGGAGAAAAGGGGTTTTTTTTATAATGATTGAAAATAAAGAATCATGCAGTAATCATGCATCTTTTTTCCTTAAATCCCAGAACCATAGACTTTTTGTTTGATTAATATGGTCCTTTCTTTTGGGTATCTTTCACGCTAACACCTAATAAGAGTATAGATTTAGATTTTTTGACAAGAATCTGAATGATAACATTATGTAGAGTGTTCAGGGCTCACGTGTAGTCTCAGATACAATAGCTGCACATACTCAGTGCTAATCTTCTAAAATCCACGTAGGGAGAATGTACACACATCCAGGGGAACTGGTTTTACAAGACAAGTGGCAAAGCGATCCCAGAGGTCTAGAGCTAGAATCAAGCCTATAGAATTTTGCCAGTTATAGAAATCACTTCATTATGGCTTTGGAGATGACAAGCACAATATGTTCCAGGAGGAAATTTTGATTAGAAATCTACAATAGACCATTCAAAAGCGAAATAGGCAATGGACAGAATGTAACTAAAATCAAAGTTATTTTAAAAAATCCAATATTGTCATTTATTTCAGGGAAATTTTTTCTGGAGCTCCACAGAAGACTTGCTACCAACATCAGACTGCAGCAATGAGTCACTCCAGATGGAGAATATTACATTCCTAATTAAAGAGCACAGCCAGTACTTCCTGTTCTTAGTGCTTTTAAACAACCTCACTGGTCATAAAAATTATGCTAATGTGTCTGTTAGGGGGGCGGAGGAAGAAGCACTCCTGACAGCTACACTATGCACGTGGGTGAACAGCAGCTCCATCACTACACTTAAATGTGCTTTCCCAGCTACAGCAGTCCTCGTTTCTACAGAAATCCAAACCTCTGACACTACAGTGAACCTAAAAGTAACCAAGATTGTGAATTGCATTCTCCATTTCACTAACAATTAGTGTAGAGGAATCTGAGTATTATTTCATGAATTCAAAATTTGAATATATATTTATAAAATATTATTTATGGAGAACTGCTACCCTGCTCCTTGGTTATAGTTAAGAGAATCTTCTTACCTCAATAGCCGAGTGAAGTTGGGGCTCATTGATCCTATGTCCTTTTAGTTCATACTAGGAAAGGGGGTCACAACAAAGGGCTTGATAAGAACATAGGAATGGCCATACTGTGTCAGACCAATGGTCCATCTAGCCTAGTATGCGGTCTTCCAACAATGGCCAATGACAAGTGCTTCAGAAGGAACGAACAGAACAGAACAATTAAGTGATCTACCCCTTGTTGTCCAATCCTAGCTTCTGGCACTTGGACATTTAGGGAGACCCAAAGCATGGGGTTGTTCCCTGACCATCTTAGCTAATAGCCCTGGATGGAACTATCCTCCATGAATTTATCTTATTCTCTTTTGAACCCTGTTATACTTTGGGACTTCAAAACTTCCCATGGAAACAAGTTCCTTATGTACTTCCTTATGTTCATTTTAAACCTGCTGCCTACTCAATTCATTGGGCAATCCCTGGTTCTTGTGTTATGTGAAGGGGTAAATAACACTTCTCTACACATTTTCTGCATACCATTTGTGATTTTATAGACTGCTATCTTATACCCCACTTTAGTTGTCTCTATTTAAAAAAGACTTAGATTGTTCATCTTAAATCTCTCCTCTCTTGGAAGCTGTTCCATACCCCTGATCATTTGTTGCTCTTCTCCATACTTCTTCCAATTCTAATATGCCTATTTTCAGATGGGGTGACCAGAACTGCATGCAGTATTAAAAATGTTGGTGTAACATGGATTTTTATATATATACATATAGTGGCATTATGATATTTTTCTATTATGTACCCCTTTTCTACTAGTTCAGAACATTGTTAGCTTTTTGACTGCTGCTGCACATTGAGCAGATGTTTACAGAGAACTATCCATTATGATCTTACACTTAAAGTCAATGGCAAAAGTCCCATTGGCATCAATAGTGCAAGATTAGGTCTAAAGTGTTCAGACTCCCTAGAGTTTAGGGGAGCTATTATCGTGTTGCTCAATGACAATGATTTATTAAAACTGTTCTAGAGTAAGACAGGATGCCCTTTATTAGAGTGCAATTGAAACAAAAATGTATGGAAATTGCAGCAGAAGTATCTGAAGGAAGGATTACTAGTTCCATTCTGTTTGCCCATAGACTGTCTACAAGGAGCTCAGAAGCTCTGGACTACAACCTAAAATTTAGAACCAAATCCTTGTTGTCTGGAAAAATACCCCTTGTGGCAGAAGATTTTTTTTAACTAAATTTTAATCCAGATGTTCAGCCACAGCTTTCACCTTCTCCTGAAGAAGGTGCATACATACACTACCTTTTAATATCATCCCCCATGGTTAACCAGGTACTCTTTGACTGTCATTGTTTTGAAAACTATATTTCTTTAAATCAACTTACAAGAGCTTCCCTAGCACTTCTCGCTAGCTCTCCTAGCCCCTTCTTACCTTCAGATTACTCGCTATATAGTATATCTACAGTCAAAAATGGCTCAGGAGGTGTAATAAGTAAGCATGGCCCTCCTGATAGTTTATTTCAAAAAACGCAGGTTTGTAAAACCTCTGTTGAAACTTCTCATCAACAAAAGATGCTGCACTTGTGAAGACAGTATAGCAGGTAGTTCTGAAGTTACTGAACTACAGGACCTTTTGACTTTGTAAATATATCTTCCCCCACTTTTCAACAGAAATTAACAACAGTTCTCTCCTATACGTTGTATTATTTTATTCAACCAAATATCTACCTTCCAGACTCAAATACAACTTGCTATTTACTATCATTTTCTATCTGAGACACTACAGCACAATCACTTCTGTTGATGCACCTATATTTATATTAAGTGGAAGGTCTGTGTCAAGTTGTCCCAAAAAAAGAGCAAATCAAGATGGATTTGTTCCACTTGTGTCTTTTTGAGGCGCTATTAGGCTTTCAAGTGCCTACTAGCTACCATTACTGCAATTTGAGCTAAAGCAGCCACAAACCTATAATAGCTTAGAAGTAGCAAGAAGGCATCTGTGTATACAGTTATTTGTAAATCAGGCCTTTTTTTTTTTATAGTCTTTGCCTTATACATAGAGGTCCAGATCCTACAAGCCCTCTGATGCCCTGATCCAGCAAAGCACACAAGCATGTGCTTGACTTTGAGCACATGAGTTGTTCCATTTACTTAAGTAGAATTACCCATGTGCTTAAAGTGAAGTGAAGCACATACACATTTCAATGGGTTTGCCCCACTCAGGGGAAGCAAGATCTGCCAGACATACACTTCAGGATTTGTCAAACACTTCAAGCCCAAAAATTATCCTTTTCTTACCCACACATGCTTTTACTTAGCATAAAGACTGCTACTTTTTATTCTACATAAAGGATCTAGATTCTAAGCCAAGTTTTTAAAAAAACAGGATCCTAAAATAATCCCTATTTAGGCACATGTATAAGTGACCTGATTTTCAAAGTGCTGTTTGTGACAAATTGGCCACAATCTGTCTGTACCACTTCTGAACTGTGGTTTCAGAGTAGCAGCCGTGTTAGTCTGTATCCGCAAAACGAAAAGGAGTACCTTAGAGACTAACAAATTTATTTGAGCATAAGCTTTTTTGAGCTGCACTGTAGTTCACAAAAGCTTATGCTCTATTTGAGAGAAAACATTAAAATAAAAACCTATACACATGCTAAAAAGTTTACCAGGGGTCATGCTGAATTCCAACCTAGGGCTCTGGTAGGTTTTAGTCCCTCAAAACCCACAACTTGGTTTTCCCCATAGTTACAAGTTCATCCATCTTAGATCCAGAACTAGAACAAAGGTTGGACAGATCAGCTATTGCTTTATACAGCTTGGACCTTTGTCTGCTGACTGCCTGTTACAAAAGGCGAGACTCCAAAAGGCTGGGGTTTTGAATAATTGGAGATGGGGAATTTGTATTTTCTTCCTAGGAATTCCCCAGGAAATCCATTTAACATTTATTGTCCCCATGTCCATAAATTGCCTAGCAATACAGTCTTTTGAACTCCAAGGCCTTACATCTGTCACATCTCCTGCCCCCTTCCCTAGAGAGACAAGGTGGATGAGGTAATATCTTGTATTTGGTGAAAGAGAAGTATTCGAGCCACACAGAGCTCTTCTTCAGGTCTGGGAACGGTACTCCCAGCATCACAGCAAAACAACCAGTTCCACCTTGCATTTTTCTGTGATGCTTGGAGTACCGTTCCCAGACCTGAAGAAGAGCTCTGTGTGGCTCAAAAGCTCATCTCTCTCACTTTCTTCTTAGCATATGCGCAATATGCCTCAGTTAGCACGTGACCGGGATTCATCACCAAATTTGGTCAGCGGGTAGGATTGGGCCGGGTACTGACAGGGAGCACAATGTGAACACTGATCCATTCCTAACAGAAATTAGTCCAATAAAAGATATTACCTCATCCACCTTATCTCTCTACCATTCTGGGACCAACACAGCTACACCTACACTACATACATCTTCCCCCTAGAGAGGTTACATACAATCACGCTTCACAATAGCACATAAAATAAAGTTTTTCAATGATGCAAAAACCTGCCATATCTATCTGACTTGAAGCATCTCAAATGGACCTCAATGGGAGCTGATGGGTGCTCTGAACTTTGGAAAATCAGACCACTCATTTATTGCCCCAGTTCAGGAAAACATTTATAACCATGCTTGACTTTAAATGGCCTGATTTTAAAATGAATGGGATTTAGACATCCAAGTACTTTTAACAATCCCACTAGGTGCCCACCAGTATCCTTAAATGCCTAAATAACTTTAGTCTGGCCATAGGAACCTAATGTTAAGCACCCATGTTTTTTAAAATAGCCCTAAAGTTAAGTGATGCTGCAGTACTCATTATGTTTTTTGACTGTTTTACTGTATGCTGTTTTCATATGCACTCATCAAATGTAAGTATGAATACATCATGCCTTAAATTCATAAAAGTAATGAGCATTTTTGAGAGAGACATTCAGAAAGACAGGCCCATTTCTGAATACTTATTTCTGGAATGTCATTTTTGTCATGCAAATCTGAAAATAAGCCGACTTAAGGTCAGATTTGACTATAATTTTGTTCAGTATAAATAAGTCATGAAAAACAACCTGAGGCAATAGATGCTCATTTTCAGATTAATTTTTAGCATTCTCAATGAATCACAGTCTATAAAAATCCAGCTTTCATGTCAGAAAATAATTTGATTAAAAAAATCACTTATTAAAAAAAATTAGGAAGTTGCTCCTTTCCCCCTTTCTTTCTTCCTACGGTTCCATTTTCTTCTTGTTTTTAAATTATTTCACCTTTTCTGATCTCAATACCTTCTTATGTGTTTATGTGCCTTCCTTTTGATGATAAAAGTTCCAATAAGTTGTAATTAGAAAAACTATATCATGTGATTTGTGAGACTAGACAACACTCAACAGATTTCAAACATTAATTACTAAATGGTCACAGTGAACTTTCGGCAATGTATGTATTGAAAATCTACTACAAAAATTAGAGAAATTAACTCAAATATTGAATAAATCTGAAGAAACTGCAATCAGCCTACAGATAATCCACATGCAAAAGAGAAGGATAAACTCATTCAATTCATTACAAATTATTCATTCAACTCTGAATTTAATCAAACTCTTCAGCTAAAATGCATTTTAGAAGTTCTCAGCTGTCTTTCACACTTCACAGTCTAACAGGCAACAAGCAGTTATATAGTAAATTAAAATTTGAAATAGATGGAGAGTGGGGAAATACAAGAATACATATGTGGATCAAGGCACTTCTGAATCCAAAACCAAAAGTATATCATACTGTAGATAATTTATGTGCAATATTAGCACGTTATTGGATTCTGTTTATTACTGTGGTTTGTATATTTGTACCAGCCCCTGTTATGACCGCAACTTTGCCAAGAATGCCTCAAGTGCTACTGGCTACAGGCCACACCACATCCCACCTCAGCAGGTCCCCGGCCTATGCTACAATTTCTGAGGCCCAGTATGAGCTGAAAGAATTCTTCCTCCGCTTGATGCATCTTTTGGGCTAGAATCTCATTTCAAAAGGCAGTGAGTAGTGCAAGATCATCTACAAAAGAAGATTCCAGGTTTGTCACTCTGAAACCTAGAATGTCTGTTGAGTCATTGTTAAGCGATGGAAACAGCTACAAGGAACAAGCATGGCCATGAGTTCTTTTTGTTTAGAATATCACCAGGTTCAATCATCACTGGGATCTGTGGTCTGTTATTGTCCAATTTTTAAGTGCTCAGCAATTTTGACTTTACAAATTACAACTGAGTGACAGCACAGGCTTCCAGCTACAGTAAGGCATGTATGCATGCCACGCAAGAGTACTAGACCACTGAGATTTTAGCGGTAACTCAACTAATTCCCACCTTACTCTCCAGCTAATTTGCATGCAGTTATTTTGTTGATTGTATGAGTAAGACTGCACAGATTATTTGTGCAACTGCCACAGTTCTTACAGTACAAGCTTTTACCCAGTAGTTTTATAAAGGACAGGGATAAAACTATATCTTATTTTTTCTCACTTTGTGTGTAATACAAGGTGGAAAAATAGCTATCCTGACTACCCTGAAAGCCATCCACCAACAACCGTAAATATAAGTTCCTACAAAAAAAGCTAACATACCAAAATCTCCTTGGAACACTTGATTTTGCTGCTTGAAAGAGAATTCCCATTAGAATTATCTTGCTAGTTTGGCAGATGTGTTCTTTTACAGAATCTCTCAAGGACCAAAGGGAACCACATTGGGGGAAAGGAATGACGTATATCAGTGACCTATGGAAACATTAATCTAAGGAAGTCAGAGGTAGTACACTGGAAGGAGCATGTGGACTAGTATCCTTCTTCTCAGGAGTAGCACATACTCCCCTGTAGAGCTCTATATCTGCTAGATGGCATGTAGGGCAATGGCCAGGCCCTGGCCTAAGCCTGCCTCTGTGGGGCAGTGTGTGCCTTCAGCAGCATTGGACAGTTGCACTCATGCTCCAGAGCCCAAGCACCCAAGTTATGGTTGCATCCTGCATGGGTGCATTAAAACAGGGAAAGAAACTCTGTATCCTCTTTCCACACAGAGCACCCTATGTTAGAGTTGCCACAATTTGGCCCAAATGGTCTTCAATCTAACCATGAAGACTTGAATACATAAAATTCTGTGTTCCATGAATCCACCGCCTCTGCTGTGCTCTGACATTCCCTGTATCTACTCAGAGGAGAAAAGCACAGTTAGAATTTTCAACTAAGTTACAAGGGAATGGGATGTATCCATGAAACAGAAAGGTGGAACAAGTGGTTAAGTAAATAGACCAGCACAGATCCTCCTGGAATTTCCGTAGTCAATTGGACTCCCGTGTGGAAAGCCTCGTGCTATGTATTTTACTTAACCTAATTCAACGCATTATCTCAAGATTGCATGCTGGAATTATCCATGTCTCTAACCTGTGTCAGCACTGATTGGTCCAATGAAACCAAAACTATAATGCAAAACTGAGAGCACTGAGCTTTGAAGAGAACAAAAGCAGCCATTAGTGTAGTTCTACCTTTTCAGAGTTCCCTAGTACTTGTTGAATTAAGAAGCATAGGGGGAAAAAAATCCTACTCTCGCTATTTAATTCTTCTCTGTATCCTAGAATAGATCACAAGAGACATTTTATGCCAACTTTCTGACAATCACTTGGCAACACCATTCATTTCTGAATAAACTACGAGATCATACTGTAGCTGTTAAGCTTTCCACATTATGCAGAGTGTTTAAATTTTAATGTGCAATTTTAAATGCACTCTGCCGCTTTGCTAAGGCTTTAGTTAGTTCAGCACTAGCAATTAAAAAAAAACTCTGTCAGAGCTGGCACCAAGCTGAGCTCCTTCTCCCCCCAATCTTAAGAGGCCTGTTGGAAACGCTTTTCAGAAATAAAGCATTGTGAAGAGTCAAATCAGGCCTGGGAAAGCAGGATGGGTGCCTCTGTGGTGATGTTACAGAACAAGAGCTATGTGTGAGGAGAAGGAAAGAAAGAGCAGCAGATAGGAAAGGATGGGGTGGGAGGAATGAGCAGCACCGGGCAGAGATGGAAGATGTGAAGAAAACTAAGAAGGGGGATTGGAAGAAAACACTTCTTGATTTTCTTTTAAAGCTGTGTCCGTAGAGACTATGAACAGTAGCCAAACATCCAGCCACAACATTCAAGTTTTAGAAGAGATTCACAAGCTCAGCTTTATAACAAAAACAATTTATTTGTTTGACATTTATGTTAACTACATAACAGGGCATCCATCCCAGGCTCCAGACACCCCTGACAACCACACAGAAATACAATTAATATATAATAGATCTTAACAATGGGCCCACTGAGAGGACTACCCTATCAGCAACATGGATGTAACAAACACTACCAACCAAACCACCACCAGAGACGCCTACTTCACCCATCTCCATTCCCAATAGTCCAGGAAGAAAAGATTGGATTTGTAATGTGCCATGAAAAACTCAAGCTGCTCCAGATTCAGGGGGAAGTTCCAAAAGCTTAGATTCCTAATGGAGAATACCCTGTTAGATACCTTCTCTCTTTCACACAGACAGAACTTCATCTCAGGGGCCTCCACTGACTGCAAATATGACAACACCTCATGAAGAGAGAAATGGTCTCTGAGACATATATGTCTCAAGCTATTGAGGGCTTTATGGCCCGAAGCCATCATTTTAAAAAACAACAACAAAATGAAGAAAAACAGTGACCTCTTGGTGACTGATGAAGATCAAATATCCACACTGATATTATTAGCTCTGATTTCTACCTTTGATACCATTGGCCATGAGGTGGTGATGACTCATTTGGAAACCACTGTCGGCGAGGTTGGGGTTACTTTTGTGCACTTTGTTGGGTGTTCTTTTTTTAATGCTTTTCATCAAAGGATCCAAAACCACATCAAACATTAATGAATGAAGCTTCACAAGACTCACATGAGGCAGACAAGTTGTATTTCCATTTTACTAATGGGAAAACTGGGACATAAGTTTAAGTGGCTTGTCTAACTCACATAGCAAAACTCTGGAAGAGCCAGAAGCAGATCCCAGAATTCCTGGCTCCCATCCATGCACTTAAATCACTAGTATCCTTTCAACATGGCACTATCATCTTGTATAATAGTATTCATGAAAAAGAACTGTGGTTATAATTTTTACTACAAGTTTTTGAGGTTACGAATACATCGCTCTGAGCTGGGAAATTCACAGCCTTGGGTTCTTCAATTCAACATAAATTCTAATGATTCAACTCCATGAGAAGTGAAAAGATTCCAAGCATGATCAATAGTGCATATCAGTTCTATTTTTGTTTTAATAAGAAAATCCCAAGGGATCTTATATAGTCTGTTCTCTCCTGCTTTTTAGATGAATACACAGAAAGAACAAATACACTCCTACTTTGATCTGAACTTCTCTGTAATTGGATGCCACTAATGGAACTAGTGAAAATTATAGAGTGGAGTGACATCTTAGGTAAATTCATCCTATGCTGACTCAAAACATGGGGCAAATAGGATGCACCACATTCAATACATTCTAAAATAGGATTTAAAAAAAAAAAAAATCTTTGGCTAGCTGGAGTCCAGCACCTATCTCAAGAGGTGTCTTCCTATCTCCCCCCTTAAATTGAAGTGTCTCCATGATAAACTTCTTGTTCATATTTGGTTTTAACAAAGCCATAATTGGTAATATTTTAGATAAGTATTTCATAGTACAATACGAGGTGATACAGACTGATCTAAAGTGTAGAAATTAAGGCCTCCTCAGGGGGAAGGGGAAATCTTACTTTATGCTTCTACTTTTATTTCCCATAGAATACAATGACTTTATCAAAATACTTTGAGACATTTTCAAGTTAAAGGACCCAATTCTCATTTACAATAAGACCCCTTTAAACCATTCTGTCAGTGTAAAACATATGTAATGTATATCCACTTTAGGACTCTTTTATATGATACCAGGGTTATTTATACCACCCTTAGTGTAAGTGTGAATTAGACCCATATCATAGAGTTTATATATAATAGTCTTGAGTTGGCCAGTTAAAATCATATTTGGAATGAGGATAAAATAAATAAGCTATCATACAGGGATCTGACAGGAATGCATCTTAAGTGACTTTGACATGTTCACTATTTAGTTTGCTCATGATGGAGGGAAAAGGGTATGATTTTTAAACTATCAGGTTATGAGTTATAAAAATGACTGACAATGATCTGTCTCTAAATAAGATCCTTTCTTTCAATGGGCATGGACCTCTAAAACTCATGAGGGATGTTAGTAATATGTTTGCTTTTCCCTCAGGTGAAATTCCAAAGGAGGAACTTTAATCCTGTTTGTGGGAAGGTGGAGTGGAATGAACAACACTTGTTAGAACAAGAGCATACAAAGGCATATAACTGACACTGGTGATAACAGAATGGAAAGGACAGAAGCTGGGAAATGTCTCTTGGAAGGAATGTAATGAAGGTACAGACAGACAGCACCATCCTTCATACCAGCATGCTGGCAGCTGCCCACAACCCAACGGTCTGTTTCAGAAGCCCGAAGCAACACAAAATGATCTAATTAGAACCAAGATGACAGCCTGGAAAGACTCACAATAAATTAAGAGAGAAGTACAACCATTTTTAAAATAGTATATAAAACCTATATTCAGCTGTATATGCAGACCCAGTGGAATGGTTTGGATATTCGCTATGGGAAAAGTTAATTCCCCCCACTCCTGTCCTCTGCAACCCATTGACTAGAACAACAGCAGCTGCCATTCTGTATCTCTGTTTTCTGCAGGATCTCTGCAGCCTCACCCTCTACCCCTCAAGCCTGCTCTCAAATCCCCCTTATGCACTGGCATGTTTGAGGCCAGCACGTAGACTTCCTCTGCAGCATACAGAAAGTGCAGAACCTTCTCCCCATGTCTGTGCTTTCACTGTTACTGCACGACCCAGTGCAAGATCACTGCATGGTTTGAATGCACCAGAAATCCCTTGTAAGGCCCTCTAAGGCCCTGGTGAATTTCACCCTCAGTTAGTTTACATCTTATGGAATCAAAAGCCTTCTCAGAATTATGGAAGTCTACATTGCTAACATAGGAAAGCAAAGGTTCCAGTGCTAAGAAAGCAGCATTAGTTCAGTCACAGTGCACATAGTGAGCTAGATTCTCTTCTCACTTTCTCTGGTCTATGTTTGAAGTAAGTCAAATGAAGCCAATGGAATTACACTAGTGTAAACCAGTTTAAATGAGAGGAGATCAAGCCCAGTGTATATAATCCTTTGTATTTATATAGCACCCCAGTTAACTATCTAACCTGGAAATTAAACACTGCATACATACAACATTGCTGAGTTCATATTGCTAAGCTGCTGCACCAGTAGTCATTAATGGCCCTTGCTAACAATACCTGGTTCCTATGTGTGGATAGTTTTGTTATAGTGATCCAAACCTATAAAATAAACTAGGGAAGAAGGAAGTAATAAGCAACCCAAATACAGGCAACC
Organism: Lepidochelys olivacea; assembly: GCF_965140295.1. Classification (NCBI taxonomy): domain Eukaryota; kingdom Metazoa; phylum Chordata; order Testudines; family Cheloniidae; genus Lepidochelys; species Lepidochelys olivacea. The sequence goes on from NC_140414.1 coordinate 69,091,409, forward strand.
TCCTCAAATTACTTACCTACCCTGTGATGCTGCGATCGCAAGAATTTATAACTAGAGCTGGGCAAAAGTTTTTGTGCACGTTTTTTCTTTCTCAGATAAAAATGCAGATTCAGCAACACCGAAACATTTGTAAGTTTGTATCTATTTCACCAAACTGTTCTAAAAAGATATCAAAGTCTTTCAATTTGTCATATTCAAAATGAAATGTTTTGAATTTTTTTTATCTGAAGTGTTTTTGGTTGTGTCAAAGTTTCCTTAATTTTATTAACAACCAATAAATGGCTGTTTTAAACTTGTGAAAATCAAAACTGAATATTTCAATTTCATCAAAACAAATGTTTTGTTGTACCTGAAATGAATTATTTTGCTTTTTGGAATTACCAGTGAACTGAAACTCATTAACTGAGCTCTATGTATAATGCTGTTATAGAACTATATTAAAGTACTGTGATATCAGAAGTGTTATATTATATTATGATAACCCCAGTAATCTCAATCTTGCTTCCACTCATTTCAATGCAAGTTCTCATTGACTTCACTGAAAGCTGGACCAGGCCTAATGTTAGTTTGTTTATATAAGCCCACCTATTGACCCTGAACTTCTATGAAAGAGCTCTTAGAACTAAAATGCAATGAAAGAAACACTCTTGCATGAGGTAATTTAGTGACAATAAAGGCAGAAACAATTTTAAGTAAAAAAGAAACATGTCAATAATGAAATGGGCCTGAAGAAAAGAAACAGATAAAGTACTTAAAGTAAAATAGGGTTAAAAAATTTCCAGAAGTGAACAAAATAGACCTATGATGAAGAAATAGGTAATTACTGGCAGTGACTCAGATGCTAATGATAGAGACTGGTAGACATCTAAGGCGGGAAGCTCTCTCTTAACGCATCAAGTTAGCAGTAAAATCTGTTCCCTAGTGATTCTTTTCTACGTTGGGGAAAAAAAAAAAAGAAGAGCAAGAGAGTTGCCTGTGAATTTTAGATTAAAATAAGACCTTCTTAAAAGGAGCAAAGTGGAGCTTGGGCAGGATGTATAAACAGGGTCAAACTCAAAACAAGGTTTTTTTGTTTTTTAAAAGGCGTACTCGGAAGGTCACAAAGAGATAAAAGTCAAAATGTTACTGGTTTCAGATTTCAGATGCATTTATTTGGATGGGGTTCTTTATTGTTTTGGTAGACTTGGGTGTGGAGGGAAAAATATATGTTCTAAAGTTCGTTGAATCATACTGTGTTTTCCAAAGTGTCTGTCTGATTAAAACATTTTTTTTAAAAAAAAGCAAAAACAGAATTGAAAAGTCTACCTAGGTAGCCAGATGTTTAGGATCAGGATAAAATAAAATTGTTTCTGCCTTGACTTGTTTGTTCATATTTGCTATCAAGAACATAACCCTGTATGAAATGACTCCAGATAGTTCTGCCTGACAATCAGAAAGCTGAAACAGTCACTCTCCCACAAAATGTGTACCCAATGTCTTTTAGCTGATCACATAATGGGAGATCTTACAAGTGCTTGCAGATGGCTGAGATAAATTAGTTCAACTTCTAGGTATCACAGGTTGATCTGAATTGAACAATTTACACCTGTTTGCTTTCAAAAGCCAATACTTTGCCTTTTGGTTTTTTACAAGGAGTAGGGGCCCAGTGCAACTGATTTACTTTCATCCATGTCTTCTGAGAAAAGTTGTTCCCTGAGGAACTGAGTCAAGATTGTCAATTTCTCTATGCAGAAGTTATGGCACATTCATTCCCCATGTCATAATGTGGTGCTGTTTTTCCCTCTTATGATTCTAGAGTCTCTTAGCAGCAGCATTGACCCTAAGATCTGGAGAGCAGCTCTAATATCAGAAGCTGTCAGAATCAGCTGGCTGTAAATTATCACTGTAGATCATTAATATGAACACCAAAGCTGCAAAAGAAGTGCAATCTGCTTGACTCTTTTCTCTAGAGAGCAAGTGCGCCACTTTTGCAAAGCTCCTAACTGAATAATAATCATGGTATATTATAAGAAATGGATAAAAAAGCAGAAGGATCTTATAAACAATATTCAATCTTTGCTGAACCTTGCATCACCTTAGCCATGGAGGCCCAACCTTTTAGAAGGATTTGGGTGGCGTTCAGCTGAGTACAGCAATGCCTCACCCACTACCTAGTGGAATTTTCAGTCCTAAATTAGGCAGCTACATGACCCCTCAGCTCCCTATGGAATTCATGGGGAGAATTAATCACCTAAGAAATATTTTCAGAAACTGGCCTGCTGAGTGAGGAGCCACCTAAGCAAACCAGGAGTGAGGTGCCAAGGAGAGGAGCTTAGATGTTTAAGCATCTGATCTGGCAAACCTGTTTGATGAGCAAGGGATAGAAAATTGCTATGCCTAATGCAAGAGCACCCCATGAATGGAAAGCTTCCAAGGGATTTTCATTGATGCCAATTTATAGAGCTCAAGGATAACATCATAATTACAGTCTTTGGAGTGCAATGAGATTTAGTTAAATATTGTAACAATTGTAATACAGGGATGGATTTTTGACATACCATTTTCTTTTTTCATTATACACTTTGTTGGAAGAATGAGTGCCAGAATTTCTTGCATCTGATAAAACACTTCATATAGGTGATTAATATATAGTGGTGTATTACCATTTTTTATTTGATCAGTTAACCAGTCAGAGTTCTACCTGGTTACAGCTTTTCTTCTCTATACGGTGATTGCGAAGTGCCTCGCCAATCATATTTCAGAAGTTATGGACATACTATTATGGTACTATATATCAATGTTCCCTCTAATTTTTGGCAGGCTGTGTGTGCAAAAAATTTCTTCTGTGCAAATTGTTGTGCCTCTGTGCACATTTTTGTGCACGCGGTGTTTTGCCGTGTGCGCGGGGTTTAGGATCTGTGCACGCACGCACGCACACAGCTTAGAAGGGGAACAGTGCTATATATGCTTTAACAGACTAGAGAAAAGATTTAGAATTTGGTCTTCTCATTTTCAAAAGACTGAAAAGAAAAAGAATTCAGCTAACAAGTCTTAGAACCCATATTCTTTCTTCAGATTCATGGGCACATCCCAACTTGCAGAGATCCAAACACAGACTGAAGATCCAAGATGAAGGACAAAAGAAAACAAATGACTGAAGATTATTTTTAAGAATAAAACATGTAATAAAATCATACTTTCATGATTTTGCATTATAATGTAAATACTTTATAAAAGCAGAAAATATTTCAGTTAGATGTAAATTTGATTCTAAAATGGACATTTGAAAAGGGCTGACCCCATGAATATTTTTACTTAGTTTAAACTAAGATTTTTATGCAATACTCTCATCAACAACACATGTGAAAGCTGTATGTTGCTGTACTGAATAGGATTCACATCTTGGCAATCAGAAGCTCTCTGAATGGTTCAACTCAAGCCACAAAAGTACTACCAAGAAGTCTAAGTTCAATACTTAGTTCTGGCAAAGATTTCCTGCAGGACCTTGAGCAAATCACCTAATATCTCCATACTTCTATTTCCCATCTGTAAAACTGCACCAAGCGATTTCTGCCTGAAGGTCATAATGTCTGTCTGAAAGACATGCTCAATCTTAGTAAGAGCCTGAACTGCATCCCACCATGTTTAATGATGAAATTGTACTTACCCCAAACTGATTTATGCTTTCTACTAACTGTATAGCAAGAAGATTTTTCAAGGTCAGCTGGTAAGACACATAGTGGGAAGCCTACCCCCATGTGATTGGAGGGGTATCATGTGATCAAGAGTTTTAGCTTACCTGAAAAATCTATTTCAGTGAGGTTATTTCCATCTCTTTCCTTGAGAAATTGAGGCTCCACTTTAGCTGAGATCTAGGATGCAACTGGAAAAAAAATCCAGAAAAAATAGTTTTTTTAATTATAGGCAACAGTTCTAAAAACACCTAGATCTATCCATTTCTGTGGCTGCTTTGCCTCCAGTCCCTTACCTGCCTCCTTCCTCTTCCTAACACATTCTTCAAATTAAAAAATAATTAGGGGACTGGGCTTATGAGACTGGTAATGGAAGCCTCCATCACCATCTAATAGTTCCTTGATGGCTGAGAGCATGTGAAATATGATTTGGTGGTCTCAGTCCAGTCCCTGGGTGTTAATTGTAATGCCTGTCCCATTAATAGGTCTTGTAAGCCACCACCATAATGGACACTAATTGGCAATAAAGGCCAATTTACATGCAGATTGAGTGGTCCTCATGTTATGCAATTGTTTCTTCCAAGTCAGGAATGAGTCCAGTTGCAGGCATCATGGAGAAACTTACAATGCAGTTTCCTCCTGCTGTACCTGTTAAGTGGTTATATAGAGGACTGTAGTCTACAGAGCAGTAAATCCAGCAAGTTCGCAAGCTTTCAATTAATTTTTGAAACAATTAAACTAAGTTATTTTCAAATTGTATGCTTTAAAAAGAATTCAATGCTGGCCTGAGACCTGCAAACCAAGGTTTAGCTCAAAACACATTTTATTGTTGAGCTGTTATAAACCCTTGATATTAAGGATTTATAATGCAAATGCTGACACAACCTTAACTCTGGCCATCTGAGTGCACCACTATAATTAGATGACAATTTAATTATTTCAGCTGCAGCGGAACTGAACAAGTAGTGCAAGAAAACAAAAACTGCAGCATTTATATAAGCTATGGGTGAGACAAACTAGTAGCAAACCAAGTATAGATGCATGCACGTATAAAACCTGACAGAAATTGTGTTAGAAGAAAAAAATTCTATTCAAGTATCACTGACTCAAGAAGAACTTAATAAATAAATATATGGCACCCAGCTTTGCTTTTGGTGTGGAATAGAATTAAAAAAAGTCATAATGCAGTTAGCTAGTCCTTTTATTCTTCTTCATATGAGAAAGATTTGAGGCCATTCCGAGCAACACAGGATGTGTTAAACTGGAGACCAGTGACTGACTCATCAATAGATAAAAATAGATTTAAACTGAGAAACAACAGCTAAGAAAAATGGGTTTGGTAGTGGGTAGCAGATGAAAGAAAAATCAAGCCACATGAGAAAAGTTAAAGAAAGTTGTGAGAGGATATGTTTCAGAATATGCCTCTCCCTTCAATTTATTCTACACCCAATGTTAAATAGAATATTATATATAATGCTACTAATTATGTATAATATTGTTCATCAGCACTTGAACTGAAGGGAAGATATTTATTATGAAATAATTAGAAGCCCAAACCGCATATTGTTTCCTGGACCATATCTATGCAATAATATATATGCAAAACTACCACTGGCCACCCTGATGGGGATGAAGTTAAAGCTACCTTAAAAACCATCAATGGGACTATAGGCATGAGCACGACATGACAGATTAAACTGCTGATGAACAATAAATTGAAAGGGTAAAAACTTATTTTGCTGTAAGTGGTAGTTTATCACCCATTAGGTTATGATCACTTCAAGGCTAACAGATACATAATTGGAGAGGAAAACGAGTACTTGTGGCACCTTAGAGACTTGGAGAGAGCAGTCAGTCAGCATGAATTCACGAGTAGCAGAATGAACAGCTAGCCAGAAGGCATAATGAGCTCTCAAGTGTTTCTCTTTGAACTTCTCTGACACAAGGCATGTCTACAGGCAACGTAAGTCCATGTTTGAACCCAGCCTCAAACCTAACACCCCTTACGTCTACACTGCAATTGCACTAATCCTGGTCTCCGAACCAGAATCCCAGGACCTTGCAAAGCAGAGGGTCCAAGCTCAAGTCAAGCTGGAACCCAGGGTCTGAGCCCTATGGTTTTCCACTGTAGGCACAGTTCTGCTTGACTCAGGTCCCAGAAGTCAGCCAAGTACCCCACAATTCCCTAGGACAACTTAGTCCTCTCTCTTTCAACAATCGGCAATCCACTCTACTGAAAATGGAGGCTGCCCTCCCCCCCGTTTGGTGAACAGCAGCAGCTTGGGTCAGCATTAACCCATTCTCTTCCGATCACCAATCTGGAAGCATGCTATCAGAGAGCCTCACATGGGTTTGCCACGTAGAGCAAACTGATCAAGCCTTTTTGCTAAGTGAGCTGCTTCATAGTCATGGAAGCACAGCCAGATTTTGGTGAATCTCTGGTGTGAGGCAAGTAAAACTGTGGACTTCAGCAAAAGCACCAGGAATAACAACACGTACCAGCAAATAGCTAAAAGGCTGGCCATTCTGCAAATTTTCCAAACAGGTGATCAGTACAGGGAGCGTATTAAGTACTTAGCTGAAGGGCGAGTACTGGAAGATCAGGGACAAGAACTGCACCTCAAGCAACTTGCCAATGAAATGCCCATTATATGACAATTTTGACCAGGTTCTGGGCACCGCACCCAGGATGGAGCCAACCATGCTTTATGACAACCTGATCAGCAGCGATGGTTCCCTGCTGGGCCCTGAATGCACCATGGGGACTGATGGGAGCCAGCAGCAGGCTCCCAGTAAGGAGCAGAAAGTGATTCTTAATGAAACCAGGCTTAGAGGAGGCTGTGGATCAGGATCAACAGCAAATACTTGGTCCCTATTTGGAAGAGCTGTTTGATTTCCCTTCCCGCCCCCACAAGGAACAGCCCGCTGATGAGCCTGCAGAAACTCCAGTGGAGACAGAAGTTGCCCTGGAGCCCAGTAAGTGTATGGCTCAAATTTAGAGTTTATTATTACAGTAATGGGAGGGATTTCTGCTGTAAGAAAAAATGCAAAAATGATAAACCCTGGCTACCAGCATTTGGCCACTAACGGCGGATTGTATCACAGCCTAGTATCCCCCATAATGAGGAGTTAAAAATGGTGACTTAGAATTCAAAACATTCATAAACAACTGTAAAGGTTATTTTAACAGTTAAATCACAGGTGTTTGGTAAGGTCATTCTGGTTTTCCTTTTCATTTACAAGAAATTTGACACTTTGTAATCACTCTTCCTGTGTTTATGGAGCCACTTCTACTTCCAAATCCAATGCAGTTAGGATCATGCAGTCTGCAGGTCACAAAATCATTTCTCCAGAGTATGAATGTGGTGTCCGTTTTCTCCCAGAACTGTGCCAGGTGGAGTAAAGCTGCAGAGTTAAGCCATGTGTGAGCTAACACTGCATCATGTTAATTCTCTCATGGCTGCTGATTGCTGCAAAGTTCTCTGGAAGCAGGAACTCCAGATAGTTAGTCTCATTGTGGGAAAGGGTGAATTAGAACCAGGCTCCTGCTGCATCACCACCACCACAGCATGACCACCCTGCAATCTGCCGTCAGCCCAGCAGCAGCTTGGACGTCTCCATGTTGGGGTGGCCCAAGCATTCAGGGCTCATGAGCAGCTGGACAGGGCAACTACACTCCATGCAGGCTTCCTTCTTCAACGGAAACCTCTACCCACCTCCCCTGCTGTCAATTGAGGGGAAAAGGGGCAAAGAGTGGGGACATGCAGTGGTAGAAAGATTGTGTTGGGTATTAACTATTCTTTGCATGTGGTTTTATAATGGCACCTGGCCTTCCCAACTCTGAGTGTTTTTGTCTTTTTAAGACGTTTACAAATAAAGCAGATTATGTTTTCAAGAAAATTTATTTCTATCACTGCATCACATTCTATAATAATGATTTGAGTTAATAAAGCTAAAAACATGTTCTTGAGCAATTAAGTATTAGTAAGCAAACAGTATTCCTCCGTTTAGCTAGGTACAGCAATTAACATTTCAATAAATGCCATCTATACACCTACTCTGCCCTCTTCTCCCCCACAACCAAATCATTATTCATCATGTCATTCAGACTTACATTGCATAGCAATCAAGCCCACACCCCTACCAAGCACTGCCCCCCCCCAAAATGAGCCACTTTTCGCCACAAGCACATTTGTACAGGTACTATTCCCCCTCTTCCTTTGGTCTATGCAAGTCCAAAATGGGAGCGCTCAAAGCATCCCCGACTTTTGCTGCGTGACTTCTGTACACCCCGTACTTTCTGGCTGAGGGAACATAGGTCCCATTCAGGGGGAAATGACTCACCTCTGGTTTCACAAAGGTTGTGATTAGCACAGCAAGTCCCATTAACAGGGGCAGGACTGATGACACAGGAATCCAAATGGATTTGTAGACACCTCCAATGTGATTTTAATCTTCCAAAAGCACATTCAGTAGCCATTCTACAGCTGCTAAGAGTACAATTAAACCTTTTTTTTATTTTGGTTAGGGCCTCTGAAATCAGGGAAGGGTTGCATAAGCCAAGGCAAAAGTAGGTTATTCAGGGTCCCCCAGAACAACAGTGGGGACAGTAACACCATTTATGTCAATATAATCTGGTGGCAATAGTGCCCCAACCTGTCCATGAATATAGGCTCCAGAGAGGCAAAAAAATTCTGGGATTGTGAACTTTTCCTGTACAGCCCACACTGACATTCATAAAAATGCCTCTGTGGTCCACGAGTGCCTGCATAAAAATGGAGTAGTAACCTTTGTGGCTTATGTACTCGTGTGCTCCTCAATAGCCCTGGAACAATTAGGAAACCCCATTCTCTCAAAGCCAGTAATGTGCTGACTTGTTATCATATTGGCTAATTTCACAGTTAACTGATTTAACAGCATGTTCTGGAGATCAACAAATCTGGGCTCCTTTTGACTAAAATGAGGAGTAAATTCCAGAGTCAAGGATGTTTCATCCATGCTTCAACATGCTACAGGTTAGTTTCTGTAATGATTGTAAAAACAACGAGCAGTCCTTGTGGCACCTTAGAGACTAAGGTGCCACAAGAACTCCTTGTTGTTTTTGCTGATACAGACTAACACGGCTACCAGTCTGAAACCTGTGATAATTGTGTTGTTCTTTACAGAAATCTGGACTCAAATCATTTAGGGCCCTAAAGATCAAAACTAAGACCTCCAACTTTATCCACCAGGTAACTGGAAACCAGTGTGTATTACAGAGCTTGAGTGGTCTCCTTGATTTAAACACAGTTTAACAATTAACATCTGCATTTACAAAGGTGAAATTTTCTAGTCATCTTTTGATACATCCTCATGTTGAACACATTTTTGTAATTCATTTTTGAGCTGACAAAAAATTAGTTGTAGTATGAGTCACATCATAGACAACATTGCAATCTTATTGCCAAGTGCAAATTAAAAACAAAGTTATGGGTTACTGCTACAATTTGGATATTCAGAAATTACTGAGGATCCAACATGATCAATAAATTGCAAAGCTGAGTAACAAACAGTGGGTATGCTCCTTCAGTTGAAGAATATTTGTGGTTGCTTCTCTAAATCTCAGTGTTAACCAGAATGAGTCCCATCCAGCCAGATCTCATCCAAGCTCCAACCTCAGCTAAAAACCTACTAAAGTATTGAATGTACTTCCTGGGTCAGATATCATAGAAATAAAGAGATTTATAATTGTTGGGCATTGTGCTAAAGAAAGTATAGACATGAGTGGACTCGAAGAGCTAACTGAGCTTTTCAATATTTTTGAGAGCTAGAGACTTGCCTTCCTCTGAAGCAATGAACAGGGAACACTATTGCCTAGAATTAGGTGATTATTTTTCCATTAAATCCTTTTCCTCTGATTGCTGAGGTTGGATTCCAGAAGGCTCTATTCCTATTGGACTTCTTCATCTACTCTCTTAATAACAGGTTTCAGAGTAACAGCCGTGTTAGTCTGTATTCGCAAAAAGAAAAGGAGGACTTGTGGCACCTTAGAGACTAACCAATTTATTAGAGCATAAGCTTTCGTGAGCAGCTCACGAAAGCTTATGCTCTAATAAATTGGTTAGTCTCTAAGGTGCCACAAGTCCTCCTTTTCTTCTCTTAATAACGTTATGCATTCTTCTACTAAGGGTCCTGAAGACAACTGCTACTTCAAATTAGCATTGACATTTTATATCTGCTTCTGTGTTTTTCTTGGGTATTCAGTCTGTATGACATTTCACTGCCTAGGGTAAAAACACACGCACATATATATATATATATATATATATATATATATATAATTGATCTTTCTACTGTTGCACTAAAACCATAATATGTCTGTTTTCTACTACCAGTTTCAAAGTGAGATTGCAATAAGACACTATTTTCCAGCTAAGCATATTTAAATACTGCATGAACCTGACTCCTTTCCAATGCACATTTTATTAAAACCAGCTGTGAGGTAATTATTGAACATGCTAAAAATGGCTTTTGAGAGCAGAATGATGAGTTTTGTCCATTTTGAATTCACAGGCTGAGCTTTGACTACATTTCATATTCCAGGAATTCACTTGCCTCTCACAGCAGATCAGCTTTATACACCAAAGTCTCTTAATGACTTCAGAAACATCATTTCTGAGAACTGCAGGAAATCTAGGTCAAGGTCTGATTGTAACAGAATTTACTTTCATGAGGCGTATACTCTTTATGAAATAATAAATAATATGAATACAAGCCTCAGTGAAGTCAGACTGTGGAATAAAAGCTAAGTAATGTAATTATATTTGAAAATAAAATAATACAAATAGGAAAACTAATTTATATACATAAATTGTCTGATGTTCTGAAAGTAAAACATCTGTTGGGATTTTAGCCTAGTCATATACTCAAATGGATTTCCTCCATTCCTGGTGGATTGACCACCTGTTATATTTTACAAGAAATTTTAATTCATTTTCCTACATCATATAAAGTTCTAGGAAGCAATTTCATCATCAGTTCCAAAACATTCAATTTTATGTACATCAATATAAAGCATTTTCTCTGGGGATAATTTTGACTTCTTTATGATTACTCATTTGCAAAAAAAAATTTTTGAATATTCTAACAACAAGGTTATATTCGAGTCCACATTTGCATACTAATGGACATCAGTATTTCAGTTTTTACTGTTAGCTTACTGGCTGTATACAGCCCACCTCTTCAATGTCAAATATGTTTATTAGAAATTAATATTACTATTTTATGCATTCACAGCCTGAGAATGGTAATATATGGATAAACATCATTCCTAAAAGAAGCATGTTTGTGAATACTGTATTAAATTAGTGCTCAAGGGGAACAATGTAAGAAGAGAAAAATACTGCAGCTGAATTCACTTTGCAATTGTGCTGATACTAAATACTCAAAGATCTAATTATATGTATTCTTCTAGCCAGCAGAATCTGTGACCCGGCAATAAGGGTACACAGAGAAGGCCTGTGATCTGGAATAAACTTGAGATACTCTGACAGAGTTCTGTTCAGTTCTATCTATTGTCTTATGCTTTGCCTATCACCATAATATCTTAGCCCCTTCAAATATTTAGATAATCTTTCTACTATATAATGACAGGTTTCAGAGTAGCAGCCGTGTTAGTCTGTATTCACAAAAAGAAAAGGAGTACTTGTGGCACCTTAGAGACTAACTGTGATGCATTCCAATGAAGTGAGCTGTAGCTCACGAAAGCTTATGCTCAAATAAATTTGTTAGTCTCTAAGGTGCCACAAGTACTCCTTTTCTTTCTACTATATAGTGGCCTTTCGCCACAGTAGTAATGCATCTGATCCCAAGGAGAGGCTTGCGCCAGCATTCCCAGGGAGAAACCATATTGGATAACTTTATGTCGATGGGGGTATTCTTCTGTGTTCCCAACCAATATAAAATTTGGAGCTAGAGATTACATACCAAAGCTAGAAGAACAAATGTGTGATCCAGATTTAAACAAAAAGGATGAACCTCTAAATTCAAAGCTATTATCTCATCCCATTCTTCCCAGGCCCACCAAGGAGCAGGCTTGTTGGGGACAAAGGGGTCATATCTAGAGCATCCTGTGTTCCAGGCACCCCTGGCCTCAGTAAAGGCACCCCAAAGAATCGGGGAGCATAAAGCATCTTAGAGATACCTTTGTCCCCTTCTTCAATGGCACCAAGCAGAGCTCTGATTTTGGATATCTTTAAAACTTCAGTCTGCAGCTCTGAACAACTGGTTATCCATGAGCATAAATGTCAGCTATTGAATGAGATCTGATGGGGACAGTAATCAGAAAGGTCATTTTTGACTTCTCTGAATTCCTGAGAGAAGGACTTATTTTTCCCTGCAAATGCAAATTACAATTCTGCAAAAATATCAGAGAGGATTCAGCCCAATTGTGCAGCTCACTCTCTCTCTCACTCACCCTCTCCTCCACCCCATGAAGTCAGTATGAGTTTTGAGTGAAGAGTATGGGGTCAGGTCTGATATTAGTGAATACAGAAATGGTTTCTCAATATTTAAAAACTAAAGAGACATATAACAACATAAACTGAACAAAAAATAAACAATGGACAAAAAAAATGTTTAGGCTGCCACGTAGAGAGGAGGAGTGGATAGTTAGGTTTGCTTTTGAGAATCTCAGTTGAGGCACCTGATGAAAGTCATGGTGGCAGTGATAAGTAGTACAGGAAAGACCCTTTTGTGGTCACATTAATCTTGTGCTGTATATTTTTTTGTATTAAAAAACTAATAACTTTCTCAGCAGAAAAAATGCAGCTCTTTAAAAATGTAGCAGAATGAAGAAGGAAGTGGGTTTTTTTCCATACACAAATATTTTTTCCATTGTTTACTCAGATATGTATCATCCTTCTTTGGAACATTCTAAATGCATTACTGGGAAACTTTTTAAGTTCACAGTCATTTTCTGTCCTTCAACCCCCACCAGAAAGATAAGTAAAAAAGAAAAGTGCCAATAAAATAATTTTCTGCTATAAATTTGTTAGAAAAAAGGCCATCATCATAATAATTTGGATTGAAAATTGTATCCATTTCTAATGGTTAAATGATAAGAACACTCAGGCAAAAAGGAGGCTCTATGGCCTGAGGAACCTATCTATTTTTAATCTGCCAATCACCGTGCTCTTGAGGCACCAGTGGGAACAAGCAAATTGACTTGAACACTGATAGACTGTGAGCCAGGAGGAAAGCCACTTTAGCTCTCTGTCTCAATACTCTTATTAGTAAAGTTAAGCTAGTAATATTTACCTAACTTTTAGGGAATCTGTGGGAATTAATTAGGTCATGTTTGTACAGTGCTTTGTACATTACTCCTGGGGGGAATTCTGCGCCACTGCATGTGCACAGAATTCATGGCCCCTGGAGATTTTTTTGCTTCCCCGCAGAAAAATGACTTTCTGACAGGGAAGCTGCAAGAGCAGTCACGCACCACTCCCTAGCAGTGCAGGTACATCATTTAAGGCACCCAGAGCAGCTGGTGGAGAGGTAAATCACTGCAGGGCTGGGGACACCGCAGCCAGTGGCTCGGGACACCGCAGCCAGTGGCTCTTACCCTGAGCTGGAATCAGCTGCTAGTTCCAGCTGGTCTGGAGCCAAGAGAGGATGGGACTTCTTCTTCCCCTGCAAGGAGTGGCTGGGGCTGTCAGATCCACCCCCAGAAACCTCCCCCAGCTGCAGGAAGCTCAGCATCCTTCCCTGCTTCCTGCCCACATCGCTCCTCAGCTGCAGGGGGAGGAGACGCCGTATGGGAAGCTGCTCCGCATCTGCCCAACCCTTGTGCATCTGGACCTCCCATACCCAGACAGCCCTTCCAAGCCTCACCCTGTACACCCAGAACCCCGCAACGCTCCATACCCAAACCCCACACCATTGGACCTCATTCCCTGCATCTGAAGCCCCTGCAACCAGACCCCCTATTTCCAGACCCCCACTCCTGCACCCAGACCACCCCCTGCTGAGCCTCAACCCCCCACCCCCCCGCATAACCCTGGGGCCCCACATCCAGACCTCCACATTACTGACCCCCAACTAGATGCACCTAGACCTCCACCCCACCAAGCTCCACTCCTTCCCCAGCACCCAGGCCCCTCTGCTGAGCCCCAACCACCTTCACCTGGAACCCCCTGCAGGAACCCTCCCAATGAGCCTCTGTGCATCCAGATCCCACCACACCTAGACCCCACGGTGAGCTGCCTGCACCCAGATTGTCCCACACAGAATCCTCTCACCCCACAACTGGATCCCCCACACACTGAGCCCCTCCACACTTGGATCTTGCCTGATTTAGCCTGCCTGCCCCACACCTGGTGCACCAGGTGCAGAGGGGCAGAGCCTCAGGGTGGTTCTGGTGCAGGCCCAGGCCTTGTGCTGTGGCAAAGTTGGGTGAAGCCTCACCACTGAGTCCGTGTCCCAGGGGTCGGGGGGACTGTAGGGTGATCTCCCACCTTTGTGCAGCCAGTGGCCTCTGCTCCCCAATGCAATGCTGGAGCCTCTGCATTTATTTATTGACAAATAAAATGTGTAGAATTTTAAAATATCGTGCACAGAATTTTTAATTTTTTGGAGCAGAATGCCCTCAGGAGTAGTACATGTAAAGTTCCATATAAATATAAAGTACTATAAATTATCATCATGTTTAGAAATGACTTTATAATGATTGGTTTCAAAGTAGCAGCCGTGTTAGTCTGTATTCGCAAAAAGAAAAGGAGGACTTGTGGCACCTTAGAGACTAACCAATTTATTTGAGCATAAGCTTTTGTGCGCTACAGCTCACTTCATCGGATGCATTCCAATGAAGTGAGCTGTAGCTCACGAAAGCTCATGCTCAGATAAATTGGTTAGTCTCTAAGGTGCCACAAGTCCTCCTTTTCTTTTTATAATGATTGTCAGCCATATGTATAGTTCTTTTTCCTTTCCTTGGATTGTTTTGAGGATGTAATGTTTCTTGATTTGTCATAGACTTTCAGGATAAAATGGATAGCAATCTGACATGACTACCAGCTGGTTTGGATGCTACAGAAAATAAATTAAACTGCAAAAACACAAACAATTTATAAGTAAATAAATATGTTCCTTAAATAATAAAAGGGCTTTTCCTGCCCTCACATTCATTTTTAATTAGACAGCACCGTCTCTTGCCACAACTAATTGCTGAGTTTCTCAAACGAGACGAGGTGGCAAGTATTGATTTAACTGTCAGTTGAGTTCATCTGCAACCAAGAAACGTGCCATTTTTGTTAGAAGCCATCCCAAAATGGCAAAGTTATAACATGCAGTACTGAGACTAAACACATTTCATGAACCGTGGCAAGTAGCAACCACATGCCTAGACTTTCACGTCTTATTAAGATCTGTTTTGGGGGAAGCATATCATAAGCCTTTTCTTATTTTTGGCCCATAGCCAGCCCAAAAGGATTGTTGAAGGCAGTGAGCAAAACAAAACCAAGTTTCCATATTTTTGGACACCCTACATGAGAAAATAGAATATGAAGTGTCCTTTGAAAACCAGAAGCTCACAGTTTGGCAAAGAGAATTTAATAGAGCTGTGGCTGGTTTTTATTAAACTTTTCTTTTTTTCTCTTGCTCCTTTTAAACAAAAATGGCTTTGTGGCTGGTTTTGTCTTTTCCTTTTTTTGACAAGGGACAATTTGACTGATTAAACTAGGCTGCCGCACATATAATATGCAGCCAGTTACTATGGCAACAGTTTTACGTTGACACACAGCTTAGCTTGTTTTAAAGAGTGTACCCTGTTATGTCAATTTGGAACACCAGCATTTTTCCCCAAAAAAGAAAAATTAAAATTAGTTCAAGAACAAAAAACTAAGCTGGATCCAGTATGTTATTGAATCACAGAAATTAGAGCTGGGAAAGCCTATTAGGCCATCTATTCCATCACCTTGCCAGTGCAGGTTTAGTCCCTGCCCAATATCACAATTCCATTATTGTTTTATTTCTTAAATGCAATAAAGTCCATCAGTATCAGTACGATGTAATGGATGTACATAGTAAGTCAGGTAGCTCAAAGTTATGGTTCCCTCAACAACTGTAACTCAGCCCCTTGCATATTTAAAGGATTTTGTATTACTGTTCCTTGCCAAAATATGTACAATATGATACAGGTACATTTGTCTGGAAATCAGAAGTTTTTTAATTTCTTGATGTGCATCTCATCTATAGTTTACTATTAATGTAGTTCACTACATTCAACAAATAAAACTTGATTGAGACAGATATCAGAACCCAAGTTCACGATGAAACAAGAATGAAAACTGATTTTGATTCCACTCAAAAGGCAAAAGATAAATTTGCTTTCTAACAGTTGAAGTTTCAATATTTAATCCAGGTTTTCTAGAACTATGAAGAAAAACATTACTGAATAAGCAATTTGGGAGGGGGGAACAAAACTTATGGTGATAGAGGAATCAATTCACGTTAATCCTTAAATCGAAGAATTATTACCACACAGATGAAAATTCTAACTAGTTTTATGTTGAGCAATGGAGAACCATCAGCTTTGATCTCTGAAATACACCAGATTGGAAAGGAAATGTAGATGCATATTTTTGAATCCTAAAATTTATATTTTAGTCTTCTCCATGTTAATATTCACAAAATCACTTACACATGGTCTCAGGAGGGATGAACAAGCCAGCAAGGATGAAATAAAAATTGATGCTAATCTCTCTGTTGCAGATAAAGTGAACCAAACCCCAAACTCTGAGCTTTGAAAAAGTTCATATAACATTTGTTCCACAGTGAAGCTGGGGCAGCAGTAGTTAATAAAGACTTTGGATCTATCCACTTCTGAGATTTCCCCTAGCCCTATTCTCCAGCCATCCTCTCCACTCATGGATTCCTAACTTTGAGGAGGGCCGTCTGCAGGGCCTGGGGGAAGGGATACTCAGTGCTGAGGACATGGTTGACTATTTCAGTGCAGGGTGGGAGACATCTGTAAGTAAAGGGTTCATGGGGAATAAGGAACACTAACAGTCAGTTCTCCCATGATTTCCAGAATTTCAGATAAGCATCTTGACTGAATCTTCAAGCCTTCTAAGGCATTCCTATTATTAAACTATCTAGATATTTCTAGGTTTGATCCTTTTCCTATAAACTTTGCTAACATCTGTAAATATGAATCCTAGGCTCACAGTAAGTCATTCTTTTATTTGTGAAATGAAAAGTGTGCCCCCCCTACTGCTCCCTTTAGTCCTGAGTTCAGTGTTGTCTACCTCTACAACCCAGCTTCTTCTATCATTATAACCTACAGCAATGAAACAAAAGGCATGCTTTTTTTCCAGCAATTATAAAATTACTTACTTAATTTTACTAAATGTAATTAGTTCCAAATCCATTGATGGTCACTGCCTTCTGTGCCATAATTGCTAATCTTACAAGTTAGTCTATTGTGTAACTGTGTCCAATACCAGCTAGTACAAACTGATTACCTGCACTGCTTCATGCCTGCCTGCTTTCTGTGCTATCACCCCAAAAATTCCACTAGACTTGTTAAACATCCACTCTGAGAAACCCCACGGGCAAAATATCATCAAAGTGTATTTCTCCAGATGTTGTACAAGCTCTTCTCTTGTTATGTCTCTAGGATCACTTTGCCACAGAGAAGAAAAGGAGTACTTGTGGCACCTTAGAGACTAACCAATTTATTTGAGCATGAGCTTTCGTGAAGGGCTATCACAGAAATGTAGGACTGGAGGGGACCTCAAGAGGTCATTTAGTCCAGTCCCCGGCACTGAGGCAGGACTAAGCATTATCTGGACACCCCTGACAGGTGTTTGCCTACACTGTTCTTAAAAACCGCCAGTGATGGAGATTCCACAACCTCCCTAGGTAATTTGTTCTAGTGTTTAACTACCCTGACAGTTAAGAAGCTTTTCCCTAATATCTAACTTAAATCTCCCTTGCTGCAATTTAAGCCCATTACTTCTTTACCTGTCGTCAGTGGTTAAGGAAAACAATGTATCACCCTCATCTTTATAACAACCTTTTACATACTTGAAAATTAATTCCCCCCCCCACCATCTCCCACACTGAATAAACCCGTTGCTGTCAATCATTCCTCATAGCTCATATTTTCTAGACCTTTAATCATTTTTGTTGCTCTCCTCTGGCCATTCTCCAATATGTCCACTTCTTTCCTGAAGCATGGAGTCCAGAACTGGACATAGTACTCCAGTTGAGGCCTTGTTAGTGCTCAGTCGATGGAAGAATTACTTCTTGTGTCTTGCTTACAATGTCTATAAACATTTCCAAGATGCCCACAATATCATGCAATTGTAACAGCAAGTTCTATCCAAAGTCAGACTAAAATCCTTCATCCTTCCTAAAGTTCCCAGCTTTTCTCCCATTCCATTATGTTGGCAATATCTTTGCAAAGAGAGGATGGTCAAATTCAGAGATGGGGTAAAATTTGCAAAAAAGTGTCTAGGGTTCAGATTCTCTAAGGTATTTAGGCATTGTTCCATTCAATATTTAACACCTAACCCCTTGGCAACTTGCTACTTAGTGGAACCCCCACTCCCAAGTTATGCGCCCAGGCTACCCATTTGATACTTTGGAAGAGTTAGACCCCTAGAAAGGGATCCTCAGAAGCCAGCAAGCTGAAACCATACCTTAGCAGCTGAAACTCTCTCTCTCTCGGTCTCCCCTACTCGTGCTCAATATTTCCATCATGCTTACTTTACATTTCCTTGTGCGCCCTGCCCCTATGTTTTTGTGCCAGCACTGTGCTGTCCACACACCCAGTCATCCTAATGCAGGGTTTGACAGGATCAGGTCTTCCATGATTGCCTATATTGACATGATGGCCCAATCTCATTTTAGGGCCTCCAAGCGTTTGGCTTGAGCTAGGGCTCCAAGTAGCTCATTAGCTGTAAGGCAGTGTCAGGGTTTAGGTAGCTTTGCAAATCCTGACCAGTGGCAATTAAAAGCCATGATGATTTAGGAAGTTACATAACAATTGAGCAGTGATTATGAGAATGCCAGTGGCATCTGAATGGTGGTTTGAGGCATTTGGGTACCTGAATACTTTTGCAGATCTGGGACTAGGCACTAAGTTGCTTTTGAAAATGTGGCGCTTAGGTGCTTTTCCAAATTTTACCCAGCATGTAAGTTTCCCAATTGGTCCATCTTAAGTTACTTACACTGCATGTAAAGATTTCATCTTGTACACTGTTTGTTCTGGCATAAATTACTTTTCACTCTTCATTTCTATCTCTCAACCTCTGGTTGCAAACAAAAAAAAAATCTCACTTCAGTTGTATCTAGTTCACTGCATTAACCCTTGTTGATCCTCTAACATTGCTTGTCAATACATACTGACTAAATTATGTTCAGATTTGCTTCTTGAATATTGAATCCGAACATCCAAGGTGGAATTTGAGATCCAGACCCAGCTCTGCTCTCTTTGTGAGAATGGGAGTGACATATTGATTTTTTTAATCCATCAGTTATTTAAAAACAAGACAAAAAAATGCACCATTATTTGCTCATCAGTCCTTTTTTTAGCCCCCTTGTTCTTGTATTTTTTTTTAATTCTCTGATAACTATAAAGAAGTCCTAAAATCCATCAGCCTCAGTCTTAGCCTTTTCTGGTGTTGTTTGTGGGTGGTACAGTAATTTCTTTCTGAGCATACATTATAGAGAGCTTTATTTCACTTCCATGTCTAGGCCCCCTCATTTCCATTTCTCATTTTCTTCCAACCTCACTCATGACAAGTGAAGAAAGATAATAAAATATGAAATAAACTCTTCCTTTAATGAAGACCTGCTGCCACTTTTTTGATGCTTTGTTTCTTACATGTGAGTAACAAATGCAGCAGAGTATAGAGATAGCTCAAACAAATGTATTTTTAGTGCAACAGCCTTTTTCTGTGCTTCATACAGCCACAAAGAGAAACAAAATACATATCAACATCAAAGTCTGAAATGATACAACACTCAAGGCTGGCTCTAGCTTACAGGGGCAAAATATGTTGCCTAGGGGAATCAACGAACATCAGGGTTGGAAGGGACCTCAGGAGGTCATCTAGTCCAAACCCCTGCTCAGTGTAGGGCCAATCCCCAACTAAATCATCGCAGCCAGGACTTTGTCAAGCCTGACCTTAAAAACCTCTAAGGAAGGTGATTCCACCACCTCCCTAGGAAACCCATTCCAATGCTTCACCACTCTCATAGTGAAAAAGTTTTTCCTAATATCCAACCTAAACCTCCCCCACTATAACTTGAGACCATTACTCCTTATTCTGTCATCTGCTACCTCTGAGAACAGCCTAGATCCATCCTCTTTGGAACCCCCTTTCAGGTAGCTGAAAGCAGCTATCAAATCCCCCCTCATTCTTCTCTTCTGCAGACTAAATAATCCCAGTTCCCTCAGCCTCTCCTCATAAGTCATGTGCTCCAGTCCCCTAATAATTTTTGTTGCCTTCCAATGGACTCTTTCCAATTTTTCCACATCCTTCTTGTAATGTGGGGACACAGTACTCCAGATGAGGCCTTACCAATGTCAAATAGAGGGGAACGATCACGTCCCTCGATCTGCTGGCAATGCTCCTACTTATACAGCCCAAAATGCAGTTAGCCTTTTTGGCAACAAGGGCACACTGTTGACTCATATCCAGCTTCTCGTCCACTGTAACTCGTAGGTCCTTTTCTGCAGAACTGCTGCATAGTCACTCTATTCCTAGTTCGTAGCAGTGCATGGGATTCTTCCGTCCTAAGTTCAGGACTCTGCACTTGTCCTTGTTGAACCCCATCAGATTTCTTTTGGCCCAGTCCTCTAATTTGTCCAGGTCCCTCTGTATCCTATCCTTACCCTCCAGCATATCTACCACTCCTCCCAGTTTAGTGTCATCTGCAAACTTGTTGACGGTGCAATCCATGCCATCCTGCAGATCATTAATGAAGATATTGAACATAACAAAATGGATATTAGAGGCAGCTAAATGTTTTATGACTGCTATTGGGTGGGTGTCTGCAGGCATCAGAGTGCACAGATGTTCTCCACTCCATCTGTGTGACCAGAGATTTTGCCTCCGTTACCCAAAATGCCTTACAACACTTTAAATGGGAAATTTTCAGAAAAACCTCAGAAAGTATTTAAATTCAGAAAAATTCTAATTGCTGCTTAATTTGGACATAAAACAAGTGGAAATAGTATCAGGACCCTTTGGAATGCTTAGGATAGTAATTAGTTTTAGGAATAAATCTTTAAATAAAAATTAAGAATAGTTTAAATTAGAAACATCTAGTAATGCTGGCTATAGGGTGATGTAATATAGTGGGCAATCCCATTTCTAATATAGGGGTCCATTACCTATGATGTAATGAGTCCACTTCTTATGATGCAATGGCAAATTCCACTTCCTGTGAGGAATGACTCAGCAAAATCCCATAGAGATCCATTGAAGCCCATAGGAATACATGGAACTTTCAAACAGGAAGTAGCTAGGGTTCATCCAAAGGTCACCTGAAAAACTCGATAGGCATACATTGAGAGGAGGATGAAGGAGCTACTAAGACACGTGACTAAGTAGCATATAATTAACATATGATAATCTCTGGAAACCGATTGGCTGAGCTTGAGTGTCACATGTTAATACATGTGACAAATTAGCATATGCAAATCCCTGAAAGCTGAATTACAATAAATTATCGCTAATAAGCTGCAAATTGTATAAAAAGGCAACATCCAGCAGAATAAAACTTTGTAGGGGACAGGGACCTGTAGGAGAGCAGAACCCTACAGGACACCTGGAAGAAAGATGACACTCAGAGCTGCAGCAACCACACCACTGGGTAAGAAAGCTAACTATTGCCTTAGCAGCAGAGTAGCTAGCTACCCATGATCACAACCATTGACAATGCTCGCTAGCCCCAGACAATGCTCACTAGTGGCCATTGCTCACAAAGCAGCTACTACTACAGAGGTACCACAAGCCATAGCAACCGCTTCTGTAATAGCTAATTATTTTTCCATCCTAGTCATGCCGCCCAGTAGCAGTGCAACCCAGGCTCGCTAGAATCGTTCCCAGGCAGCTCTTGCAGCAGCAGTAACAGCAGTCCACCCAGGGTTCCAAGGTTGCCCCTGGCAATGGCCGTTTCTGCCACCGAGCCAGCAGTGGGCCACCGCAGCAACTACCAACAGGCGTCCGTCTCTGCCACCACAGAGCAGCATTTATCTCAGCAGCAGCTTGTGGTGAACTCACCAGAGAACCTGCGCTACCTAAATTTACCAATGATCCCTAATTTAAACAGAGCAGAAGGACCTTGTAAGACCGTTCAGAGGGATTTTGAAGAAGGCTTCTGTAAGTTCAGTTTTCTTCTACTTTAACATCCTAGAGCATATGGGTTTCGATTTTAAATAAAGCTGAATGTCTGTGGTCTGAGTGAGATCTCCTCCTACCCATTTAGCAACTGCCATGCCAGCGTTTACTAGATGCTTAGTCTTAAGTGTTTAATATTGAATGTTTAATTGATGTATTGTTCAATGTTTAATTATATTGTTATAAGGTATAGAGTATTAAGTGAATTATATTGTTATATGCCATAGAGTTGACATTCTTACTGTAATGTTGCTTTTTTATTTGCCGCGCCACTTTATTCCCTTAACTGTAATCCTATTTTATTTCTCTACTCTTTTACTGTAACCACTCGCTTCTAAATAAATATTTTTGTTTTAGAAGATTTCCTGCTTGATGATCTATTCTTGATCGGAGGGCTGTGTCCGTGTCCCAGTTTTTGGAAAGAGACTTTGAACTGTTGCATATGTATCCATACTGCAGCGGGTGGTGTACCTGGCTGCAAAGCACTTTTCCCACAGAGATGTGCTCATTTTACATTTTCTATAAATACTTCAGTGGTTGGAGATAAGGAGTTGAACTTTGGT
The DNA here is from genome assembly GCF_965140295.1 of Lepidochelys olivacea. NCBI lineage: Eukaryota > Metazoa > Chordata > Testudines > Cheloniidae > Lepidochelys > Lepidochelys olivacea. Next base: position 69,114,032 of record NC_140414.1, read on the forward strand.
ATTGCCATGGTACCTTTGGCCATTTCTGCTGCCCATAATTTGTACTGTGCTTCTGACATTGTGGCACAATTTGATTGTCCATAGCATGCAGCCATGAACGTGGTTGCCAGCATACCATTGCCGCGTGGATGTCACCCAACTGAGAGAGGTGAGTATCTAGCTTGAAGAATCAACACTTTGCCCAGGTCAAAATAGAAAAAACCATTGTATCTCAGCCTGAGAGTGTGTGGGCAGCTAACAAGCCCAGTACAATGTTCCACAGTTGCTCTACAATAAAATGGATGTCTATTACAGGGTTCCATAATCACTAAAGATGTTAGGTCACATTCAAAGTATATAGTGCAAGAGTAGGACAAATGTCAGTGCCATCTGGTAATACTGATATTCCCATTGGTTTCTCTTTTGCAATCAACACCACTTGTTGTATAAGGATTTTTTTTGGCTTCCTCGTGTGAGGGCCATATCTTCTTTGTTGAACACCACACCTACATAGTTATTTTAACAGCTGTGTTGTCTCTGCCTGCGACGATTAGTTTGTGCTTCAGTGCATGTTGGTGGTGAAACTTCTTGCCTGGAATGAGTTCTGTACAAATGATGTCAGTCAATTGTTTCTTATTTTCAGTAAACATAAATACAATTTTCTGTGGAGGTGGCGGTGTACCTGTACTCAGCTGATGCACTCTCCTTGCTTCTGTAGCTTTGCTAGATCTTGTGACACTCTATCTTGAAATCTTTGTACCTGTCAAAGATGAGGTATACATCACCTGCTGCTAGTTTATGTTCAATGTAGACTACAAAACTGTTCATGACATACATGATGATATCACTTGCTGGCCAGTGTACTACCCAAAGAACTGTGGAACCATCACGGACTCTGCCGGTGACTTCTTGTGAAGTATGTTTAGCTGAGACTTCTGTCTGCAGCTGATTCCTTAGGTTAAACTTAGCCTTTGCAATCTTCATGTCACCAGAGTCAGTGAACACTGATGTTGGCACATGAGCCAACTCATGTCACAAAATATTCTTAATGTCAGCTTCTTGTGAACTTGTGCATCACCACCCTTGAATAGATGAGCTTAGCGTTAGATACCTTTGATGGACCAACCAGAACATGCTTTTTTGTCACTGCCAATGTCGGTCATAGAACCTTATGGGCCAGCTACATTCAAATTCTTGCATTTTGCAAATTCATATTGGAAGTGCATTGTCTACATTGATTAATGGTGATGTCCTTGTTTATTGGCTGTTGCTTCTGGGTGCTTACTGGTGTCTAAGGGACCAATACACAGTTCTAGCTTCCAACTAATGGTTTCTCTTTGCCTTTCATTCACAGCAATTCATAACTTCATTTCTTCTTTGTGGATCTCTTGTATTTGTGCCTCATGGGTGTAATTTATGTTTGCAATGTCTTCCACCTATAGGCTGCATATGTGGAGGCTAAGAGCCCAAGTCTTGAGTCTCTCTGATTTCAGGGTTCTTCCAATGATGCAACCATAGCCTTCGCCATACCTCATGATGGTGGTTTCAATATACATGTCACTCCAGAAGCATAAACGAAAACAAAAGGTGAATGAAGAAAACAGCTGACCATGTGTTAAGTTTATAATCTGTGAATGTCTGTAATTGTCCAGTATTTGAAAATTAATTCTCATGAGTGAATGTGAGAATTAGTTGAGTGAATATGCTCAGAGTACAAGAAGAATGTGTCCGGGTTGCGGGGGTAGGAGAAAGAAAGTAGTATACACTAGTATGCCCTAATACAGACATAAAACATATGTACCTCCTTGCTAATTATGTTCCATAATATTAGTGTGAAGTTTAAATTAAAAAAAATAATTAAAATTAAATTAAATAAGTTCACTGTCACCTGGCTTGTGAATCAGGAGTTATAAGTGCACATATTTCAAAATGCTCAATAAATGACAAGCTGTCAGGCAATTTCTTTAAAGGTAGAGTCTTGAATTTCAGAACACACACACACCACTGTATGAACACTAGAACAAGGCACTGACAAAAAACTTGCATTTCGGTACCAAACTATTAGGTTTTCAAAGTGCTGTACCAACATTAGCTAATAAGTCCTCACAACAACCCTATGACACAGGGAATCATCTACCCAATTTTCTGATAGCTTCTGTGTTCAATTTCTCTAAGTCAAAAAAATTTCAGTTTAAGTAACAGAGAGATGGCTCCTCTCTCTCACTGTAAGTCATCCTCACAAACGGGCTCTTTTCCTTCCTGATCAGGCCTCCTCTTTTGGTGTAGTAGAAGCTATTATAAACCTATCAGAGGTCAAATGAACTCATCTCTTTAAAAATTTAAAAAAACTTTTCACCTTCCCACCATTTAGTGCCTCACAAAATATCCATTATACTTTCATTATGATGAAAATCACTAATCTTGAGCGAAGAGAGAGAGAGATGACCTGGTCTTGAATACTGCAGGATGTAACTATCTTGTGATATACTTTGGGGCAAAAAAATTTGCAGAAGTACCACAGCATCTTAAATTTTAAATATTCATTCAATAGGCTCAAGAGAGGGTGTTCTGGGATCTACCATCTCTGGTCGCTGTCTGAAGAGAGGACACAATTCTGTGACAGCAGTGATTTAGCCCATGTGACCATCTCTACTATTTTGTCCTTTGGGAGATGGGAGAGCCAGGGCTTCTGTTGGGATTGGGGAAGGACCTGAAGTGGAAGGAATGAACTGGAAGTAGTGTGGGCCTCCCAAAATGCTTTGATTCAGAAAAGTATCTCTATTCAAGAAAGCATTTAAGCCTGTGCATAAATGTAACCATGTGATTAAGTGCTTTCCTGAATAGGGGCCTGGATACTTATAATGAAGCAAATGTTTGAAGCTCTATCAATATGTTTAATTTATCCAAACATCACTTCCCTTTCCTGTCTAAGTGTGTGAAAATTTGAGACAACATTGCCAGTCAGAACTATCACAGGATAAATGTTAATAATTCATTATAGAAGTTTAGCCACTCTGACAATGAATTTGAGGCCTCTATGTATTTTCCCCACAGTAAAAAACAAACCTACAACGTACATAGCCCTCATGATCTAATGGAACTGTAAAGTTCTAATCCTGCCTCTGCCACTTCCTCACTGTATGGCCTTTGAAAGAGCTACCTCGAAAATATACAACCGTTACATACGAGTATTCTAGCCCTATTGCATTCCTTAACTGGAAGGTTTCTGCTGTATGCATTTTCTTACTGAATATAAAACTGCTTGTTACTTTCATCTCTTTTGATTGTTAATATGATGCTGGTAAACCAGGTACCAGCTCTTGCCAAGTCTGTAGCCATCAGCTGAGCACTGACAAATTCATAGCTGTAAACCAGACCAGCTCACCTATATGTTAGTATTGTTCAAGATAGGTGTTAGACTAGAAATAATGTTTTTTGTGTACAGATTCTATAAAATGCTTGTAAATTGCTGCATGCATTAATCTTACCTGTAATGTCTGTATTCCCTGCTGCAAGATACATTATCTTTGTTTTATAATAGTACAAATGCCTGCTCTGAACTCAGACAGAAAGAGTGCCTCTCCCCTCCCCTTTCCAGGAGGGCTATTAAAATTAATCAGGCCTTTAAGACAAAAGCTTTGTTGATTGCCCCATCCGCACATGCAGAAGTACGTACAGAAGGCCTCATCCCATTGGTTTGAATGCTGGAAGAGGGAAATAAAGACAGTTGACATGAATACCTCTTTGCTGTTTGGACTCTTACAAGGGCTAGTGCTAAGAATCAAAAAGCAGAGATCCCCAGGGTCAACCTGGCATAGCCCTTAAAAGGCATTCAGCACTGATCGGTTACTACATCTGTCACCTTTTGAGACATAGATTTAACTAATTTGTGCATATATGCTGCCTGCTTTAACCTGTAAATAACTCATTTTTTCCTAGTTAATAAATCCTTACTTAGTTTACTATAAGATTGGCTACCAACATTGTCTTTGGTGTGAGATCTAAGGTACAAACTGATCTGGGGTAAGTGACTGGTCTCTTGGGACTGGGAGCAACCTGAATATTTTGTGATTTTTGGTGTAAGTGATCATTTATCACTAAGTCTAGCTGGCCTGGGTGGCAAGATAGACTGGAGAGCCTAAGTGAACTGTCTATGGTTGCACGGAAAGACTGTTACAGTAGTCCAGGAGTTCACAGTCGTTACTGGGCTGGGGAAATCTAATTATAGAACATACCACCACCATGCATTTGTCAGTCTGCCCTGAGGTAGGCATGCGCAGTCATGAGCCATTTCAGACAGTGTAACAGTTATCACTGCCTTTTCACTTTCCTTTCGATTCCTGTGCTTTCAGCTCCCCTTTTCTTTTCCTGATCTCCCATCCTTTGTGCTGCTCTTTCCTTGGTGTCCCTTGCCTTTTTTTCAGCAACAAATTTAGGAATTTAGCAGCTTAACATCCTTCACTGCAGCATGCTAAAATGACATTAAGTGAGAGAATATTGAAAGATCAATGAGCTATAGCAAATGGGATGCACATTTGACACACTGGTTCAAGAGGTAGTCCAACTCCACTAGCCAAATTCAAGCACAGTCTTTACCAAACCAAATGTGTATCAAGATTGTAAGATGTGTGAAACATCTCCTAGACTATGTATTTTCAAAATTAAATTTCTCAAAGCATTCTGGAGTCCAATAATAACTGTTCTATACTCTCAAAACAAAATGAGGTGGGAAAGGCTTTCTTTAAAGGAAGAAAATGATCAGAAGTGTTGTCTTATTTTTACTTATGCCTGGCTTTTAAGATACCCATAATTGATGTCCAAGTTCCCATTTGTAGCTGATCATTATCATTATCACATTCTCAAGCATTTGTGACAGCACTAATCTCCCTGGTAGGACTGGATATCCCATAGCAATTACACTGAATAAAATCCAATTGCAAGAGAAGAAAAATGGTTCAGATGTTGGTGAGTATGTTGTAAAGTTACAGCAAATTGAAATGCCATTTAGAATTTTTTCAGGATTTCTCCTACTTAGGCCAGCACAGTCATTCAGCTTGTTCTCATTACCTCCTTTGATGCTCAAATTTGATAGTTTACCACTGTGCATATCACCACAACTGGCAACACTTTGCAGTTGTTTTTATTGAGGAATCATTTACAAATATTTTACAACATTTCATAAGAAAATAAAATAATTTGTGAAAGCTAAAAGGGACACAGCAGGAGCTCTGTCTCCAATCTCACTTTTGCAATTCAATCTCCGAGCACGGAAAAGCAAAACTGTCAAAATTATAAAACTATTAGGTTTCTGTGTCACTGAGTTCAGTTATTACTGTTACTGCAAATGTACTATGCTCCAGTGGCAATTCATTGGTAGCAAACAATGAGACAAGAGCTCAACTTTGATTAATATTCATGACCAGCCCACATTTCATATGTTGATTAAGCACACTGCTAAGTCTTAGAAGAGGATATTAAACCAGGAGATATTGGAACTGTCATATAATATATGGGATGGAGCAAGCAAAGTAAATAAAACTGGAGCTACCTTGAACTACAGCGAAGCTCAGCCGCATCACGTACATGTAATGCAGAATTCCTTGGCACAACGAACGTACATCAACCTGTCTGCTCCTACATACTATGAAACAGATAGATTCTCTAGTGGCACTGAGCATGGTTCAGCCATAAGCACATTGGTACCCCAGGCCAAGATGGTATTCAATGCCCCTTTCTGCCCGATTACTTTACCCACTGTTGTGAGGGGATGCTATAGTTGCACTACAATTACAAATTTTCTACACATATACATGCATACGTTCATAACCATATTCTATATCCATATCTCCTACTGATCATTAAGTTTATAACATTACAAGCTTTCGTAAGAGACCTTACTTGACATAGTTATACTATTACTACTACGACAACAAAAACATTGTATACAACTAGTTGATTCAATTGCTTATTCTCTAGGGTTCAGACCCTGTTCTCCCCTGGGGGTGTCTGGACGATGACTATCACACCCAGTATCAGTACTGGTGGAGGAGGTGGACAGGTCCTGTGAAGGAAAGGGTTTTCCATGTAACATTTCAAAGAGATACATGAAACATCAGATGAATCTTCAGAGAGAGAGAGAGAGAAAGAGAGAGAGCGAGCGAGCGGTGTTGCTGAAATTCAGAAATGACTGGATTGACCTTAAGCGGCCCAAGGAACCGAAAGTCCAACTGGTAAGCCAGTCTGTCTGTGCAGAGATGCTCCCTGGAAAACCTTACCTTTTGCCCCACTGAATAGGTGTGGCCTTGCTGTTGAGGCTGGTCCATATGCTCTTGTTTTTTCCATGTGATGCTTATCTTCCTTCTGTGACCGATGAATCGTCTCCACTAGGTCTGAGGTGGCTAGTTTGGGAGACAATGCCGGTAATTGCAGGTGGACTCAGAAGTGGTACTCAGTTGGTAAAAAAGGTGCTTTGACCCATACACACACATGCACTGACACCAACTTTGTTCTTTCCCCAAGGGGGGCTCGGCCCCTTTTTCCTCTCTTCATTCTTATAACGGATTGTCTACACAGTTGGTGAGACACATGAGGGCATCCAGACTCACAGGCACCTACAAATTTCTTCTCACGGGCCCCATCGGAACCGGTACAGCTGTGCTGCCTCATTCCCATTTGAATCAGCCACAAGGTGGCAGAACTGTGCTGCACAGGAGGCTAGGAGTGCTCTGCCCCTGTGGGAACTTGGTTTAGGCAGCCTCTGTAGGACTGAGACTGCATCATGAACAGGAGGCAGCATTGGTTTATAAAACCCTAGAATCACCTGCAATCATCATCAAACCGTTCCAGCAGATGTATTGGAGAACAGAGGTGTGTCTCGACTGCAGCATTTTTGGCAAGCAATTGTCTGATTTGCTCGTGCAACAACTGGCTCCCCAAGGTTAGCTGGATGACCTGGGCCTGCAGGGCTTGGTTGTACTCCTAAAAGTGGGCAGCCCACTCAAGTGTGTCCAATGCTCCCAAAAGGCTAGACAGCTCCATTCTGCCAGCATCGGGCTCACTCCTGTGGCCTAAGTGGTCCATGCAAGCTGCAATGACTGGGATGTGAGCGTTATATCCTAGTGGTTGGAGTGGGAGTTGGGAGCAGGGCCAGATCAGATACCAGGTCAGAGTAGGAGACAGACCAGAAGGCAAAGCAAGAGAGTCAGGAAGCAGGCAGGGTCAGGTTACCAGGTGGTCAGAGTCAGGCAGTAGGAGCAAGGAACTGCAAGGGAATCTGTCCTAAGCAGGGGAAACCCAGTTGCAAGACAACTTCCTGTTCCTGTGCTCAGTTGTAATACAAGCAGGGAACCAGTCAAGACCCCCAGCATTCTGCCAGTCAGATCCCAGGATGAGTCTTCTGTCAGAGTTCAGCTTCTAGCTCTAGCAACGGTTGGCAACTCAGAATTTAATGGCTCCAGAAAGTACTCTGGACCAGGGTTTGAGATCCATAGTCCCTGAAACCACCTTAGTGTCCAGTTTACATATGAAAAGTTAAGATTTTTATAAAGCAATTAAATAGGGGGGGGGAAACACCTCTGCCCTGCCTTAACCTCTGTTCTTATTTCCTACCATCTTCACAAATGAACAGGTCTCACTTGTCCCTTCTTTATCTTTTTCTCTTGAGCCTCTTTTGACATTATGCCTTTTTCTATACTACTCCGAGCCCTGGGACTCCCTCCCTCCCTCCCTCCCTCCCAGTGTGACATGAACCTACCCTCTTCCCCCACCCCCACCCCGTCAAAGTAATGCTACAAAATCCACTTCATACTAGACAACATTTCACCGCCCTGCTAATCCCCATCACTAAAATGCTGTCACTTACCAATTATGTTGGTTTCATTTCTCCTTATCGCCTTGGAAACAGAGCTTTGCCTCCACAATACCTTTATCTAACAAGAGGCTGAAGGTTCCAAAGATCTGATGTCACTTCTGTACCTAGGTCAACGTATCTCACTTTTTACTATTCATTAGGCTATTGAATCAGTCTGGATATATTAGCATGAAATATTACTTGATTTTTAGTAGGAAAGCAATGTCTTTATCAAAATGAAAGGTTTTTTTCCCCAGACATGTGTGAGCTGAAATGACAGTAGAACACATTGTTGTGGGATGTTCTTAAATCGTAGCAGAGAACAGTAACAGCCTCATACAATAATAAAAAGTCAACATATCTAGGATTAAAAACCACTTAGTAATAATTCCATTTATTCACTCTGTACTCCCTGTTCATCAAGTGGTACAAGATTACAACTCTTACAGTCTGAGTCCACAGACAGGACACTAATATCGGAACAGGGAAAAAGCCCCTCCCTTGAAAAGGGCATCAATTCCCAACAATTTTGCTGGCACATGGTCCAAATGCTACCACCAATGCTGAGTAGTGATGAGCCCCACTGGAGTCGAGAGAATATCTTTTAAACATATATTTTAGTTTCCTTTTAATGGTCACCAGAGTAACCACAGTACAGGAAGCATATTGCATTCTTCAAAAGAAATCCAGAAGGAAACTAGAAATTAACACACAAGCAGTGATTCAAAGAGGTTGCATCTCTTATCTTTTGCCTACAGTTACTATTTCACTTTTAAAGGAACATTTTAAGTTCATTTCTGTAAAACTAGCAACTTTGGGGGGCGGGTGGGTGATGGTCATAACCCCCATAACACTCCTTTCAAGATCCATGGATCCTATACATGCCTATTACACCATCCAGTGCGCTAAATGCACCAATAGCAACTATGTGGGTGAAACCAGACAATCTCTATGCTCTGGAATGAGCTCACACAAGAAAATGATAAGACAAAAAACACCACATCATCTGTGGGTGAACACTTTTCACAAAGCAATCACTCTGCATTTGACCTATCAGTCCTCATCCTCAAAGAAAATCTGTACACATCTTCAAAAGACAAACCTGGGAGCTTAAATTCATAACTATGCTAGACACTAAAAGCCATGGACTGACCAGAGATGCCAGATTTATGGCTTATTACAACAATCTATAATCCACTAAACCCCCCCATCCCAACCCCACCCCCAGATTTTTCTCATCTTCCCCTCATATGATTGGAGATATGGGCCATTTCACCTTGAATGGTCTCTTGAAATGTGTTAACCACTTACGCTAAACAATCTGTTGCACCTTATTATTTAGCTGTGACATGAAGTACATTTCCCAGACCTGAAGAAGAGTTCTGTGTAGCTCGAAAGCTTGTCTCTCTCACTGACAGAAGTTGGTCCAATAAAAGATATTAGCTCACCCACCTTGTCTCTCTAATATCCTGGGACCATCATGGCTATGACACTGCATACAATCTGAGAAATGTCAGTTCTACAGTAGGTTTAGATTTAAAGCAAATCTAAGTAGAAATTCTGATTATTTTTACAGTTTATTAGAAATACCTGTTTTAATAAGACAATATCCAGAACATGGACACACTGTCGCCTGTTGTAAAGGTTATGCAAGAGCAGAAAAAACAAGAGAGTTTTCAGACACTGCAGTGTCCTGCTCAGCAGAGACGACTCAAGATTTGATAGTAATGAATATACAGTAAAGGGTCTTTACTCAGTCTGCTGGTTTCAGACAGACTGTAGTTCTTCATGTTTCAGAGTAGCAGCCGTGTTAGTCTGTATCCGCAAAAAGAACAGGAGTACTTGTGGCACATTAGAGACTAACCAATTTATTAGAGCATAAGCTTTCGTGAGCTACAGCTCACTTCATTGGATGCATAGAATGGAACATATAGTAAGATATATATACATATAGATAAGTTGGAAAAAGAAAAGGAGTACTTGTGGCGCCTTAGAGACTAACCTTAGTACGCCTTTTCTTTTTGCAAATACAGACTAACACGGCTGTTACTCTGAAATAAGTTGGAAAGTTACAATACAAACTGTGAGAAGCTAATTAGTTAAGATGAGCAATTATCAGCAGGAGAAAAAAAAACATTTTTGTAGTGATAATCAAGATGGCCCATTTAGACAGTTGACAAGAAGGTGTAAGGATACTTAACATGGGGAAATAGATTCAATATGTGTAATGACCCCGCCACTCCCAGTCTCTATTCAAACCCAAGTTAATGGTATCAAGCTCAGCAGTTCTTGTTGGAGTCTGTTTTTGAAGCTTTTCTGTTGCAAAATTGCCACCACAGCCTATTCTGCCAACTATCACCATATGGGATCTTTCTACCTTCACCCCCACTCTGCCTTCTCCCCTGCAAACTTCAAAGAAGAAGAAGCAGCAGCAGCCTGTATCTTCTGATCTAAAAAGGAAAGAAAAAAGACAGAAGGAGGTTTTGTGTTTCAATAGAATTTACTGCCTTGGGGCAGGGAGGACAAAAGTGGCTTTAAGCTACTCTTACACCTTTCCAGCTCCAGCACAACAAGTTCAGAAGGCCATTATAGTTACTGCTTCCACCTTGAATTTCCTAGGAGGTGGCAGTGCTAGAATGCCTGTAGCTGTCTGGGCCCACCTCTGACATGCCCCCTCCCACCCACCCCTGCAGGAACCAGGACTTGAAAGGAGGGAGATCCATGTTGGGCTACTTAAGTGACCTTACACAATGCCTGTGTCAGGGAAAACCCCCACTGAGTGTTTTTACAGCTCCTATATGTGGGCTGTAGCAAGGTGACAATCTCGCCCACAGTGTGCAGTTTACCCTACTGTAATTAGATTGGAAATCTCTGAAGTGTAAGTAGATGGCTTGATTCTGAAAAGAACTGGCGAGATCAGAATCAGGTACAGAGTTTGTTACTGTAGATATAACTGTTTCTATATGTACTCCCTGTCTGTCAGGGGGACTCGGTTTTTACACTGTGGATAACCAAAAATGGAACAATAAAATCAACCAAAACCTGAAGATGAGATTTGGCCTAACCTAATCATTAGCTATGGCTAATGAACTAGTCTGGCTTGGAACAATGATTGTAGAGCATTAGTAGCGTGAATGAACAAAGTGTGTGTAGGAGTAGGAAAAAAACAGCATTATTTAAGCCAGCCCACCAATTGAAATACTGTTACTATTAAAAGCAGATTAATTATTCCTATTCTTTAATATATTATTTATATGCCAAATGTTCTAGGAAAGCCCAATTACTTGGCAGGGTGAGGCGTTTTACCCCTTTTTGGAAGCACTGCCAGTCTCAAGAAAATGAAGTGAAATCAGATTCTGTATTCTCAAGATAAAACAGATCTGTCCAGCATGTGCAGCATACAGACAACAGATCAATATGCTTTCAGATTCAGAGCTGGCAACACTTAATGGCTGGTAGAAGATAATATCAATGCTTTGAAGCAATTCTATGGGAGTGAGAAGGAGTCCCTGTCAAGTCTCTATTTTAGAATAAAATTCCCTACCTTTTGAGAAATACCAGCAATCAGATAAGTCCTCAGATATAATCTTTTATTAGCCCCAGAATCCAAATACCTTAAATACATTTGTCAGGCTATTCTTTCAGAAATAACCAGAGAGAATGAAATGGATTGCTAATGAGCTATAGACCTACATTTCTTTTAAATGATCTTAATAAGCCAAGTATTTTAAAAGCACAAATTATAAAATTCTGTAGATAACAAGAAGAGATAGTGGGTAACATTTTCTAAAGGAGCGTAAGTCACTTGGTTGCTAAATCTTAAGGGCACAATTTTAAAGTTATTTAGGACCGAAAGATGCAGTGAGGCAACTGGTGGAATTTTCAAAAGGCCCTGAAGTTGATGGGAGGAAGGGACCTATGTACTTTTGAAAAGCCAACCTGGTACCGATCTATAACTTTTAAAATCTAGCACTACTCACACTGAAAGTCATGTCAATGGTTTTTGGGACATGTCTACACAACAAACGGCACAGCTACAGCACTAAAGCTGTAGCACCATAGTGTAGACATGTCCTGCATAGGACATTTGCGTAGCCTGTTGTAAAATTAGCCAAATATTTAGAGGAGTTGGTGTACCCCTAGGGGTATGTGTACCCCTAGTTGAGAACCACTTTAGCGCACTGGCTCGAGTAGAGCTAGAATGAGTCTGTATACACTCCCACCTGCATTTTACTCATTATATTAGACACAACTTTCGGACCTATACTATTGGAGTGCAAAGCAGCCCTTCTTTTCCTTTCACTATAGTGAGGAACTATACTGTGGCCCTCTACCCTCTGGCTTAGGAAGAATAAATGGGACTCTCTTTAAAGCCTCTTACTGCTGTTTGTTAGACATAGATGTTTTTCCTCAAGCAATACAAGGAATACCCTACCTTCCTGGAGGAAAGGGTCTAGGCCTCAAATATTTCCATGCAAAGCACTTCCACTAGGTCTCCATAAATAATGCTCTATACATGAAGTGCAAATACTTAAACACCTCCAACATGACCAGATCATTAATGATGTTTGTCGTTATTGGTCTTTCATTTATATTTTGATGTTTTTCCTGTCTTGCAGATTTAAAGCTGGTCGTTTTATTAGCTTTTTTTGACATTCAGCCTAAAAAGTCTCAAGTGCCTTTTGCCATTGATTTCTTTTGAAATATATCTAAAATGATTTACAACAGTGTTACTCAAAGTGTATGACTGATCTCCCTGGGACGGCTCCAGCTTGCAGGAAAACCATAAAAGCCCAATCCTGCTTCCATCAAAATCAATAGGAATTTTGCTGTTGGTTTTAATAGGAGGAGGAACAGGCCCTAGGCAAGACAAGCTCCACACACACACACTAACTTATAAGGAATATAAGCAGCATGTATGTCCAGGGTTTTGATGTAAAAAATTCAAATGCATTCTTCATATGGACGGTCTGATATCTAAGAAATGAAATAAACATTGCTGCATTTATTTCCATATTTACCATTCCAAATACATGCACATCTATCCAGAGCCCTGCAGTTAAGAATGTAGTGGAGTCACAGACACTACATGTCCATGCACTAACCTGCTTTACAGAAGTTTTAAACATTGGTTTACAAAGAATACATCTTTCAGCTGCTCCTGCTGCATTGTATTATTTGAAGCACCCAATGTGAAAAACTTCATAACTTAAACATAATTTTACCAAGACATTTACCTTAAACTTAACAAGCAGAAAACATTTCAATCCAAAGTGTAATATGTTTAAGTGCCTGAAGTCAGGGCATGAAAGAAACTGCTAGTTCAACTGTAACTATTACACTGATGTAATTAGAATATCTTATAGTACATGCAAGGTGTTTTGAAAGGCACTTTGATTCCATATAAAATGAAAGTGATTCTTGTGACTTGTTTCCCTCAGTTTTGAACAGTTTGCCAGCTGTTTAATTCTAACATTCTGTATTGCATTTAAAATGGATCCAATTAGGGTAGATTATTAAAATTTTTATATTCACAAAACAAAGCAACTTGTTATAGAAAAGGACGTTATTAAATATGTAGCAGTTTCTTCATTGTTTAAAATCAACTTGTTTTTATAAGAAACAGGAAAGATATGCAAAAAGAAAAGGAGTACTTGTGGCACCTTAGAGACTAACCAATTTATTTGAGCATAAGCTTTCGTGAGCTACAGCTCACTTCATCGGATGCATACCGTGGAAAGTGTAGAAGATCTTATTATATACACACAAAGCATGAAAAAATACCTCCTCCCACCCCACTCTCGATATGGATACAGACAGCAAGATTCTTTCTACAAGAGACAAAATACTATTGCTAATGCAAAATCATATGAAAAAAGTGGGTGTATATAATAAATATATAGATATAGTAACCATAAAAGAAGAAAGTGAAAATGCTTAAATGGAAGCATTGAGAGTGAAGGTTTCTTATAAATCTATAATATAATAAGGTTATTTTGTGATCTCCTTTTGGAATTTGTATTACAGACTGACAATTTCCTGAACAAACCTTAAGGAATGAAGATAAAGGTTATTGAATTAAGTTAAACCTTACTGAATTAGCGTTGATACCTTTGGTGTCCATTGTATTAAATGTGCAATTGTGTATGTGTTATTATATGTATTTTCATGGGACGACTAAATCAGAGAGCAGCAGGGCGTGATTAGGTGATTGTGGCATCTCCAGAGAAGCCAGCCCCCTGGAAAGGTATGCATATACTGGTTCCAGTGGGATTCTCGAAGGATCACTGACAAAAAACAAACAAGCAAGCAAGCAAACAAAAAAAGAGTTTTGGCATAAATAGCTTTGTTTTAAATTGGCTCAAGGCCTTATCCTGAACTAGCAAATGGACAGGAGCCTTGGGCCATGGAGGGTCCCAATCCTTAGAGAAAGGTTGGAAGGACTGGGCCTTCTGAGGTCTCATAAGACTGCATGCTTGTTCGGAGCTGAACCTGTGATGAGTTTGTAGCCATAAGGACTTCCCCTTGGGTGGGGCATTGAAGAACTGCTCCTGCCAGAATCCATGTTAGGGTTGGGGTGGTATCTAGTAAATTGTCTAGGTTCTTTTAATGTTTTTAATATGTTTCTCTGTAATGCTTTTTTACTTTAAGAATAAAGCAGGCTTGCATAGGAAGTGCTGTTTGGTACTGTATAACTAGCAATTACACCCGTTCACCAGCTCTGAAGAGAAAGTAAGCAGGTGGCCTTGGGCAGCCTGTCTGTGCTGGGAATTAAACTGAAGACAGGAAACGGTACAGCCTGGAAAATCAGAAGGGAGAGAAATGCAAGTATCCACCCAGAAAGGCAATGGCTGGGCAACTGGAAGCCTGACAGTGGGTATTCTTGGTGGATACTAAAGGGAAACACAGGTGCAGTTGCCCTAAACTGGGACAAACAGAACAAATGAAATCCTGTGGTTTTAGAATTCTGACGTGTCTGCTACAGTTGGCATTGGCAGGATGCTGAGCAGACCAGCCATTTGCCCTTTACTGGACTCTAAGCTTCCTTCAGAACAAAAAATGAATAATCAAGAAGCTGCTGCTCCAGCTACCAGGATAACATGCCACCTTAATCAAATCTTGTTTCAAGGGCTCAATCTTGCAAACACTTATGCCCATGAGTAACTTTACTCAAATATGTAGTCTCATATGCATCTTTGCATGATTGAGCCCTTGGTCTTTGCAAATAAGCTTTTCTTTTCTTTTTAAAGGAGAAAAGATTTTTGTTTTAATCCTGCCTTTTAAAAGGTACAGTTTGAAAAACACAAATAGATGGCATAAGACTAGGAAGTTAAGAACATAAAAATACAGGAAGTAAGTTCTCGCACCAGAAGGGGGAAAAACAAGGTAATTGGCAGGATACTGAAACATTTATTGTTATTTATTTATTATACAGCAGCACCTAGTGACCCAAAACAGAATCAGGGTCACTTTGTGATGAGCTGTGCAAAAATAGAGGATGAGGACAAAAGCTTATGCACCAAAGAATCTACAGTTACCAGCCACAAACACTTACCTACATGCTTAATTTCAAGCAAAAAAACATTGACCTCAACCTAATTAACCTAACCTAGTTTCTCAGCCTCATATTACACCATTTATCAAAATCAGTTTTGTAACCTGTAGTTTCTGGCCTAAATATCACCAGGTTCCTTTTCTTATTCTGTTTCTAGAATATTAATCAGAACTAAATTAATTTAACAGTAATACAGATATCAGACTATCTCCCTATCATAATAGCACTATAATAGTGCATTAATTAATGATGGATTATAGTGGAATCTGATCACATCTCTAGTCTTGTATAAGTGACATCTCTTTTACCTTTGATGAAGATGTTGATAGTGATAATTAATGTTGTGCCTCAGAGAAAGAAATATTTTTCTACTGCAGACTGTACTGTATTATGACAGCACTTCGTATTTTAAAAAAGAAATCAAGAAGATCTGTGTAATCTCAAAAGCTTGTTTGCTTCACTGACAGAAATTGGTCTAATAAAAGATTTTACTTCACCCACCCTGTCTCTCAAAGATCATCCAAAGAAATCGTATAGCCTTCATTCCACAGCAAGATTTGAGTGACAGTGCAAGATCTTGAGGATTATCATGGTGTCAAGCTTTCTTCCTGCTTGAAGTGCAGACAACTAACATCTGTATTGCTCAGCAGTATCCTTTGCTGCAAAGTCTCCAGTTGTTTCTATCTCAATCAAATGCATTTGTCACTAGATATTGTGAAAAGAAGTTCAATAATCATGCTGTAGACGCGTCCTAGAATGAATGGGTCAAAGTGCTTCTAGGTTACTCAAGAGAGAAAGACTACAGCAGTAATTACAAGTAGAGGTGGATGGGGATTCAAGCATAAAAGACCTGTAAACTTTTCTGAAGTTTAGTCAATTTGTCTACACATAATATAGCATACAGCATATATTTTCACATGCATACACCTCTTAAAATCATCACCCTCAGTAAACCACTCCTTAACTGACTATATTTCGTATGTTATTCTGTCTCAGTAATGTTGCTGCTCTTGTTTAGGAAATTAGTTTAAATAATTATTTTCCTCCTTCTCTCCTTGTTTTTTGTTAATTTGATAAGTGCTTTCAGCTATGAACATTTCAATCCCTCTTCACCTAGACCTGAGGCACACTTTAAAAATTGAAGTATATTTAACCATGACAACTACTTTGAAGTCACACTGAAGGTACAGAATAAACAGAAAAATTACATTGTGTACATAATACAATATTATTGTGAGTCCTAATAAGGATTCATTTTAGCTGTGCTCCTTCTCTGTCTTTTATGCTACACTGCCAGTCTTTCTCCAGGATGTAGGAGTACACTTTACATATATTACTACTGCTTATTGTTATTGCAGCTTTTTGCCAGGACTAGGTTGCCATAATTTGTTGCAGCATTTCATTTTCT
Organism: Lepidochelys olivacea; assembly: GCF_965140295.1. NCBI lineage: Eukaryota > Metazoa > Chordata > Testudines > Cheloniidae > Lepidochelys > Lepidochelys olivacea. The sequence continues at coordinate 69,130,823 of NC_140414.1, forward strand.
CTACTTGATGATGGTTAGAGTATGCATAATTTTGTTGTGAGCAAAGGAAGTTTTAGGCTGAATGTTGAGGGGGCAAGGGGTGGAAATTTCTTATGATTAAGTCTGTTAAGCCTCCCTGGGAGCAAAGAAAACTCCATCACTTGAGTCATTTAACATTAAAATGAAGAGAGTATTCAAGAATATACTGTAGAGAGCAATTCTGCATTGGCAGTTTGGCAGCATCCAAAAGGCAGTATGAAAATAAACCAGGATGCACAAAAGAATTTGCTCACATTCTTTGTGTGACTGCATCTCACCTTCTATTCTGTGTCCTAAAACTTAGCACCTCTTTCTTTTCTCTCTCAAGATAAAATGATAGAAACACTTACGTCAAAGGCTGGGAGACGGGTATTATCGTACAGACAGCAATTGGGGAGCGCAACTTGTTTTACATTTTTCCAATCACACTAAATCACCAAGTAAACCTCATGGAGCTGGTCTGCTGCCTGGGTCTGTGAAAAGTGGGAACAAGCTGCTGGGAATGGAAGAAGAGGTAAGCTGGATCAGCTCATTAGGTGGGATATGGCAAAATGCTTCTCCTTTTATTAGCTCGGATTTATTTTCTTGTATGGCAAGGCAAGGCATTTTAAAAATAAGCCGAATACATTTGTACCAAAACCTCTCACTGTGAATTCAGTACAATGTTTGTAAAGGTTTGGGGGGGTTACTGACAATCACTGAAGAGAAGAGATAGCCCTTTAAAAGAAGATGCACATCCTTCTGGCCTCAGCCCTTCCTAATTGAGGGATGTGCAACTCAGCCCTGCAATGAGATCCACGAGCCTGCAGATAGCCCAACTGAAACAAACCAAACCACCAGGCTTGGGGTCTCATTGCTGGATTGGAGAATTTGTGGGGCTACAGCCAGTAATAACTATTTTTAAAGTACCAAGAGTGTGCTAGGCACTATAGGGATTAGACACTAGTAGAAACCCTGCAACAAATATAAGAGTTGAAGTATCCTGGGGTAGTATCTTGGGGCCCTATCCAGCTCCTGAAGCTTGTCAATAAGATTCATCGTATTTATGTATATAGTGAATTTATCTTCAGAACTCACAGGTCTGAGTCCAATGGATAAACAGCCTGGACTAATCAACTTTCTGGAATCTCAAAGCAAAAGCCCTGTAGCCTACAACTATAAAAATTGAGACCAAAGAGAAAGACCTGGCCAGTCACTCCAACATCTAGTCAGCAGAGATCCTAAATAAGGAGATGTGAATTATGTAATATTCTAATATAATTTAAGATGATGATTTATGGATACAAGAACAAAAACATTAAAATGCAGTTCCACTCTAGAAAGTGACTATCAGTGGCACCAGATGCCCTTGCTGCTGTGTATCGAGAGCCATATATGCTCAATTCAGTGTAAAGTTTTATACTGCCTGCTACCCTTGCAAAATCAACACAGCTAAGACTGAATGAGCTGCAAATTCCATTCCATCTCCTACATTAAGAGAATTTTGCAGTTGGTTTAATCACACCTTTGCCAAACCCACTGAAAGCAACAGAGCTCCACAGGTCTAACAAAAGGGTATCATTTGCCTTGTAGAGCTTTTTATTACTGGTGTTAATGTGCAAGATGGAAAGAACCCAGACTGGTTCTTGGAGTCCAGGCTGAATTTGCTGAGCTGCATTATTTGCAGGAGGGGGGGGGGGGAAGATCTGTACTTGTAAATTGAATACACATTGGTATACTGAGAAATAAACATGCAGCCTGTGATGCCTTGGGGATTCCCCCAGACCAGTAAAGTGTTCAGTAATTGCCTGCCCTATAACCCTGGGTGCCTCTGTGCTATGCAACTTTGGATCAGAGCCCTGACAGAGCCCAGAAGCATGCTCACAACACAGTGATCTCACCTTGGCTTCCACCAGTCCAATTACTCCTTGCAGGGTGATTCCCCACAACCCTTCCAGTCCTGAGTTTCCCCCAGACCATATCCCCTGCAGCATCCTGATCCTCTGACTGGACATTGACAAAGGTAACATCAAGTTCACTGTCTCCAAAAAGCCAGTACACACAACAGCTTGTTGTCTTGTATTAAGGGGGAGTGTATAACCCCACCTGAGCTATCTCAGTATTGCACAGTACAACAAAGAACATAGAATTAAGTGATTTTTAAGCCCAAGTGAGAGAGATATGAAAGGGTTGCAAACAAAAAAATTACATGCTTTCTAGTGTCTAAAACTTAATTATAGCAAGATATGGTTTTGCCTAACACAATGTCTTACTCTTGCCAAGTTGTTAGCATTCTCCAGCATGACTGGCTGTCCTGCCAGGATCCAGACCTTACAAAAATCAAAGTGTTGGTTTCTTTATTCCCCCTGGAGATGGATGCCAAAATGGCTTTTTGATTCTGTTTTTATTACCCAAAACTCACTTGGTCTCCCAAGTCATCACCAGGAGGTGACAGAGCTAACTTCCTGGCATAGCTCTAGGAATGACTTTGGGGAAGTTCTATAGCCTGTGTTATACAGGAGGTCAGACCAGACAATCCCAATGTTCTCTTCTGGCCTTAGAATCTATGCAGATAAATACATATATGTACACACACACTTATGCTGTATGTCCACTGTTAGACAGGAAAAGGAAAGGATGGAGAATTGACAATAAATGATTTGTTTCTAACAACACTTATTATGATTGTATGAGTGCCAGCTGGAACATAGGAGAGCATATATGCTTTACAAAATAAGCAATAGTAACATTTGTCTTTGACAAATCAGACCATGGAGACAACGGATAAAGTTAAACCATCTATACATGCAACATTCAGGAGTAACCTTGACGAAAGCCTAAAGCTTAAACAGTTTAAAAAGAGGTGCTGAAAATGAGGTTGTGCACTAGATGACAAGCAATGGGCTGAAGGATGCAGAATTAAAGGGGGAGAAGGTACACAGCCAAATTCTTGGATGCAAAAATGGCAACCCCCTGGGAAGAGGAAAAATGAATCACATGACTTCTTGGAGGAGGTTATTCTAGAAGTTCTTATTTGCTTCAGTTTTAATTAGGCGCAGGGCCAGACTTGGGCAGGGGTTTTAGTGACTGCAGCTCAGGGCCCTGGCTCAAGGGGGGCCCCACAAAAATAAATCACCAACTCCAAACCACTAAAAGTCCCGCGGCGCAGCAGGGCGCTCATGCCATGGCCCCACGCTGCCCCTGGAAGCGGCCGTCGGCTAGCACATCTCTGCGGACCCTGGTTGGGGGAGAGGGGTAGGTGGCTCCACACACTGCCCCTGCCCCATAGCTCCCATCGGCCGATTCCCGGCCAATGGGAGCTACAGGGGAGGCACTTGTGGGCAGCACATGGAGACATGCTGTCCCCGTCCTCCCCCCAGGGGCCGCAGAGATGTGCTAGCAGCTGGCCACTTCCGGGAGCAGTATGGGGGTATGGCAGGCAGCCTGCCTGAGCCCTGCTGCACTGCTGACCGGGAGCCACCTATGGTACCCCCTCCTCCACCCCAACCCCCAGCCCCAGATCAGAATCCCCCTCCTGCACCCAAACTCCCTCCCAGACCCCGCACCTCCTCCTGTACCCCAATCCCCTGCCCCAGCCCCCTCCTATACCAAACTCCCTCCCAGGAAAAAGACTTGTATACAGGGGCCCCACAAAATCTAATAGCCCTGGGGCTCACAGGAGAGTTAATCAAGCCCTGACTAGGTGAGCTATTTTCTTTTAGATTCACAACTCCATGGCTAATGAGGTTTTATCTCACTTTACTTCCCATCCCCCGGAGATTTGATTACAATATATTTGTTTTTATAATTGTTCTTTGAAGAAGGGAAAAGGGAATTAATGGAAAACAAACAAAAAAGTCTATAAAGAATATAAGAACAACCCTACTGGGTCAGACCAAAGGTCCATCTAGCCCAGTATCCTGTCTTCCAACAGTGGCCAGTGCCAGGTGCCCCAGAGGGAATGAACAGAACAGGTAATCAAGTGATCCATCCCCTGTTGTTCATTCCCAGCTTCTGGCAAACAGAGGCAAAGGACAGCATTCCTGCTCTCTAAGCCTGGTCTACACTAGGAGTTGAGGTCGAATTTAACAGCATTAAATCGATTTAACCCTGCACCCGTCCACACGACAAAGCCCTTTTTTTCGACTTAAAGGGCTCTTAAAATCTATTTCCTTACTCCACCCCCGACAAGGGGATTACTACTGAAATTGGCCTTGCCGGGTCAAATTTGGAGTACTGTGGAAGCAATTAGACAGTATTGGCCTCTGGGAGTGGCAGAGCCACTCAGAGTGCTCCATTTTGACTGCTCTGGACAGCACTCTCAACTCAGATGCACTGGCCAGGTAGACAGAAGAAGGCACGCAAACTTTTGAATTTCAATTTCCTGTTTGGCCAGCATGGAAAGCTGCAGGTGACCATGCAGAGCTCATCAGCAGAGGTGACCATGATGGAGTCCCAGAATCGCAAAAGAGTTCCAGCATGTACCGAATGGGAGGTACGGGATCTGATCACTGTATGGGGAGACGAATCTGTGCTATCAGAACTCTGTTCCAGTTTTTGACATGCCAAAACATTTGTCAAAATCTCCCAGGGCATGAAGGACAGAGGCCATAACAGGGATCTGAAGCAGTGCCGCTTGAAACTGAAGGAGCTGAGGCAAAGCTTTTGACACGGTCTCCCACAGTATTCTTATCAGCAAGTTAAGGAAGTATGGGCTGGATGAATGCACTATAAGGTGGGTAGAAAGCTGGCTAGATTGTCGGGCTCAACGGGTAGTGATCAATGGCTCCATGTCTAGTTGGCAGCCGGTATCAAGTGGAGTGCCCCAAGGGTTGGTCCTGGGGCCGGTTTTGTTCAATATCTTCATAAATGATCTGGAGGATGGTGTGGATTGCACTCTCAGCAAATTTGCGGATGATACTAAACTGGGAGGAGTGGTAGATACGCTGGAGGGGAGGGATAGGATACAGAAGGACCTAGACAAATTGGAGGATTGGGCCAAAAGAAATCTGATGAGGTTCAATAAGGATAAGTGCAGAGTCCTGCACTTAGAACGGAAGAATCCCATGCACCGCTACAGACTAGGGACCGAATGGCTAGGCAGCAGTTCTGCAGAAAAGGACCTAGGGGTGACAGTGGACAAGAAGCTGGATATGAGTCAGCAGTGTGCCCTTGTTGCCAAGAAGGCCAATGGCATTTTGGGATGTATAAGTAGGGGCATAGCGAGCAGATCGAGGGACGTGATCGTTCCCCTCTATTCGACATTGGTGAGGCTTCATCTGGAGTACTGTGCCCAGTTTTGGGCCCCACACTACAAGAAGGATGTGGATAAATTGGAGAGAGTCCAGCGAAGGGCAACAAAAATGATTAGGGGTCTAGAACACATGACTTATGAGGAGAGGCTGAGGGAGCTGGGATTGTTTAGCCTGCAGAAGAGAAGAATGAGGGGGGATTTGATAGCTGCTTTCAACTACCTGAAAGGGGGTTCCAAAGAGGATGGCTCTAGACTGTTCTCAATGGTAGCAGATGACAGAACGAGGAGTAATGGTCTCAAGTTGCAGTGGGGGAGGTTTAGATTGGATATTAGGAAAAACTTTTTCACTAAGAGGGTGGTGAAACCCTGGAATGCATTACCTAGGGAGGTGGTAGAATCTCCTTCCTTAGAGGTTTTTAAGGTCAGGCTTGACAAAGCCCTGGCTGGGATGATTTAACTGGGAATTGGTCCTGCTTCGAGCAGGGGGTTGGACTAGATGACCTTCTGGGGTCCCTTCCAACCCTGATATTCTATGATTCTATGATTCTAAGCCTACCAGAAAACCAGAAAACCAGGCGAACGGCCACTCTGGGTCAGAGCCCAAAACAGGCCGCTTCTATGATGAGCTGAATGCCATTTTAGGGGGTTCAGCCACCACTACCCCAGCCGTGTTGTTTGACTCCTTCAATGGAGATGGAGGCAACATGGAAACAGATTTTGGGGATGAGAAAGATGATGATGATGAGGTTGTAGATAGCTCACAGCAAGCAAGCGGAGAAACTGGTTTTTCCGACAGCCAGGAACGGTTTCTCACCCTGGACCTGGAGCCAGTACCCCCCGAACCCACCCAAGGCTAGCTCCTGGACCCGCCAGGCAGAGAAGGGACCTCTGGTGAGTGTACCTTTTAAAATACTATACATGGTTTAAAAGCAAGCATATTTAATGATTAATTTGCCCTGGCATTCGCGGCTCTCCTGGATGTACTCCCAAAGCCTTTGCAAAAGGTTTCTAGGGAGGGCAGCCTTATTCCATCCACCATGGTAGGACACTTTACCACTCCAGGCCAGCAGCATGTACTCGGGAATCATTGTAGAACAAAGCATTGCAGTGTATGTTTGCTGGCATTCAAACAACATCTGTTCTTTATCTCTCTGTGTTATCCTCAGGAGAGTGATATTATTCATGATCACCTGGTTGAAATAAGGTGCTTTTCTTAAGGGGACATTCAGAGGTGCCCATTCCTGCTGGGCTGTTTGCCTGTAGCTAAACAGAAATGTTCCCCGCTGTTAGCCCCAGGGAGGGGTTAGCCATGCACTGGGGGGAGGCAAAATGTGACCTTGGAACAAAAGCACACGTGCTATGTATGTAATGTTAACAGCAAGGTTTACCGTGAAAGAGTATACCCATTGTTCTATAAAATGTGTCTTTTTAAATACCATTGTCCCTTTTTTTTTTCTCCAACAACTGCATGTGTTTCAAGGATCACAGGATCTTCTCCTTCCCAAAGGCTAGCAAAGATTAGAAGGTGAAAAAAACGCAATCGCGATGAAATGTTCTCTGAGCTCATGCTGTCCTCCCACACTGACAGAGCACAGACGAATGCGTGGAGGCAGACAATGTCAGAGTCCAGGAAAGCACAAAATGACTGCGAGGAGAGGTAGCGGGCTGAAGAGAGGGCTGAAGCTGAAAGGTGGTGGCAGCGTGATGAGAGGAGGCAGGATTCAATGCTGAAGTTGCTGGAGGATCAAACCAATATGCTCCAGCATATGGTTGAGCTGGAGGAAAGGCAGCAGGAGCACAGACCACCACTACAGTCCCTGTGTAACCAACCGCCCTCCTCCCCAAGTTCCACAGCCTCCTCACCCAGACACCCAAGAACATGGTGGGGGGGCCTCCGGCCACTCCACCCCAGAGGATTGCCCAGGCAACAGAAGGCTGGCATTCAATAAGTTTTAAAGTTTTAAACTTTTAAAGTTCTGTGTGGCCTTGTCCTTCCCTCCTCCACCACCCCTCCTGGTGCTTCGCTCCTCCACCACCCCTCCCGGGCTACCTTGGCAGTTATCCCCCTATTTGTGTGATGAATAAATAAAGAATGCATGAATGTGAAGCAACAATGACTTTATTGCCTCTGCAAGCAGTGATCAAGGGGAGAAGGGGAGGGTGGTGAGCTTACAGGGAAGTAGAGTGAACCAAGGGGCGGGGGGGTTTCATCAAGGAGAAACAAACAGAACTTTCATACCGTAGCCTGGCCAGTCATGAAACTGGTTTTCAAAGCTTCTCTGATGCGCACCATGCCCTCCTGTGCTCTTCTACCTGCCCTGGTGTCTGGCTGTGCGAAACCAGCAGCCAGGCGATTTGCCTCAACCTCCCACCCCGCCATAAACGTCTCCCCCTTACTCTCACAGATATTGTGGAGCGCACAGCAAGCAGTAATAACAGTGGGAATATTGGTTTCGCTGAGGTCTAACCCAGTCAGTAAACTGCACCAGCGCACTTTTAAATGCCCAAATGCACATTCTACCACCATTCTGCACTTGCTCAGCCTGTAGTTGAACAGCTCCTGACTACTGTCCAGGGTGCCTGTGTACGGCTTCATGAGCCATGGCATTAAGGGGTAGGCTGGGTCCCCAAGGATAACTATAGGCATTTTGCAAAAAGAAAAGGAGTACTTGTGGCACCTTAGAGACTAACAAATTTATCTGAGCATAAGCTTTCGTGAGCTACAGCTCATTTCATCAGATGCATTTCAACATCCGCAATGGTTATTTTCTGGTCTGGGAATAAAGTCCCTTCCTGCAGCTTTTGAAACAGACCAGAGTTCCTGAAGATGCGAGCATCATGTACCTTTCCCGGCCATCCCACGCTGATGTTGGTGAAACGTCCCTTGTGATCCACCAGTGCTTGCAGCACTACTGAAAAGTACCCCTTGCAGTTCATGTACTCACCGGCTTGGTGCTCCGGTGCCAAGATAGGGATATGGGTTCCGTCTATGGCCACACCCCAGTTAGGGAATCCCATTGCAGCAAAGCCATCCACTATGACCTGCACATTTCCCAAAGTCACTACCCTTGATAGCAGCAGATCTTTGATTGTTTTGGCTACTTGCATCACAGCAGCCCCGCCCCAGTAGATTTGCCCACTCCAAATTGATTCCCGACTGACTTGCTGTCTGGTGTTGCAAGCTTCCACAGGGCTATTGCTACTCACTTCTCAACTGTGAGGGCTGCTCTCATCTTGGTACTCTTGCGCCTCAGGGCAGGGGAAAGCAAGTCACAAAGTTCCATGAAAGTGCCCTTACGCATGCAAAAGTTTTGCAACCACTGGGAATCGTCCCAGACCTGCAACACTATGCGGTCCCACCAGTCTGTGCTTGTTTCCCGAGCCCAGAATCAGCGTTCCACCACATGAACCTGCCTCATTAGCACCATGATGCATACATTGCCAGGGCCCATGCTTTCAGAGAAGTCTGTGTCCATACCCTCATCACTCTAGTCACCGCGCTGATGTCGCCTACTTGCCCGGTTTTGCTTTGCCAGGTTCTGGTGCTGCATATGCTGCTGGATAATGCACATGGTGTTTAATGTGCTCCTAACTGCCAAAGTGATCTGAACGGGCTCCATGCTTACTGTGTTATGGCGTCTGCACAGAAAAAAGGCACAGAACGATTGTCTGCTGTTGCCCTGACGGAGGGAGGGGCGACTGATGACACGGCTTACAGGGTTGGCTTACAGGGAATTAAAATCAACAAAGGGGGTGGCTTTGCGAGAAACAGAATGGCCCCCTCAAGGATAGAACTCAAAACCTCAAGGACACAACTCAAAACTGGGTTTAGCAGGCCGTTGATTTCATGGAGGGAGGGAGGAGAAAATGAATATAAAACAAATCTGGTCTATTTCTTGTTTTGAACCACTTCATCTATCTTTATAGATGCAGCAGACTGTGCAGTACGATCGCTAGCCATCGTCATCTCCTGGGTGCTCGGCAGAAGACGGTGCAGTATGACTCCTGGCCATCATCTTCTGCGGGCTGCTGATTAAAAGACAGTGCACTGCCGGCAGGACTGAATCGCCATGAGACAAAACTTAGAAGGGAAATGACCTGGCTGAGTCACTCCCAAGTTTGCCCAGGTGCCCCTGACCTCATCGAGGTCGGTTAAAAGAGCACCCAGGACTACATCGACGATGGCTACTAGTCATACTGCACTGTCTGCTGCCAAAAGGCAATAAACTGCTGATGTGTAGCAATGCAGTACCACGTTTGCCAGCACCTAGGAGACATACGTTGATGGTTAGCTGAGTGGGCTCCATGCTTGCCGTGGTATGGTGTCTGCACAGGTAACTCAAGAAAAAAGGCGCAAAACGATTGTCTGCCCTTGCTTTCACGGAAGGAGGGAAGGAAGGAGGGCCTGATGATATGTACCCAGAACCACCTGCGACAATGTTTTAGCCCCATCAGGCACTGGAATTTCTACCCAGAGTTCAAATGGGTGGCGGAGACTGCGGGAACTGTGGGATAGCTACCCACAGTGCAACGCTCCAGAAGTTGACGGTTGCCTCGGTACTGTGGACACACTCCGCCGACTACATGCACTTAGAGCACTTATGTGGGGACACACACAATCGACTGTATAAAAATGCTTTCTACAAAACCGATGTCTATAAATTCGACCTAATTTCATAGTGTAGACGTACCCTAAGAGGCTGTTGTTCTGGAACTGGCAGGGCTGTCTTGCAGACATCAATATCACAGAGCTTACAGTAAGTATCAGAAATCATGGAAATATTGAATAACTAACAGTTCTCGCAGATTGGTAATGTTCACGAGACAGCGTGTATGAGACAATAAAATGCTTTGGGGACAACAAAATGGCCAGACAGGGCTTTTAATCATATATTATTTATTTACAGTATATGGCACTTATGCTGTGAGAATTAGGACCTTAATCTGTTTTTAGTGTTTTGTATAACACACCAACCCAAATGTGCTGCATTAGATAAAAATCACTAATACCCATATTTTTTTTTCCAATAGTGATCACCCAAATGTCTTGAATTAACTAAACAAATCACTTGGCTCCTAAATAGGCTGATGGTTACCCTAAAATGCCTAAATAGCTACCAAAACAAAACAAACAATAAACCAAAACAAAACAAAAGACCCACCAAGTCTAAGCTCATATAGGTTAGCACAGCCCCTATGAAGGCAATAAAGCTTTGGTAGTTTACACCATCTGAGGATGTGGCCCCAATTTTCCTAAATGTGTCTTGCTTGGTGAAACCATGCACAAAATATCCACAATGCCAACAGTTGTCCCGTGAATTCAGGTCTTCAAAACTTATCTCCGACCCTCACTGGAAAAAGACAGAGGATCAAATGCTCCAAAAGGCCTATCACATTTGTAAGAGGTACAAGGTGCAGAAGCCCTCACCAAGAGTATCTCACTTGACTTTAATGAGCATTGACTCAATCCCTAAATATACTTTTTCCCAGCCCATGCATTCTTAGGGCACCCTGGGCTCAAGGCTGAAAACCAGCTGCATCAACTAATTCACTTTTGCAATCTGGAATTATGTCACATGGGATTCCAGGCTGAGGCTTTTATAACTTTCTCCTGGTTACAGGGCAGGACTAAACCTTCCCACAAAGGAATCAGCCTTGTAAATCTGCTCAGCCCTTCACTTAGAAGTGACAGGGAACATGCACTAAACACCTGTCTCAATGGAATCATGCAGCCACTGTATAATCATACTGTACCCTCTACCCCTTTAACTTGAGAATGAATATTTAGTCACTTCCTTAGGTAAAAAGTTAGACTGTTTATAGGTTACATTGATTTCTTACATAAATCTTCAATTGTCAGCAAACTCTCCTGCTGTTCAGAATATTGAAAAATACTTTTCAAACACCCACACCTCTCTCCCATTCTGAAAGTTAGGATAATTCATTATTCTTAACACAGCATCTTCGGCTAACAAAATGATTGATCTAACTACTCTGTTCAGATAAAGGAATTTAGTAAAAGGGCATTGCATTATCAGTTAAATTAATCTATTGCATTCAACAATGTGCATAGATCTTACATTGCCATCTGCAAGATAGCAGGAGATAAGATATGAAAAGGCAGCATGCATGGTTGATTTAACAACTTATCTTTGATAAGAAACCTTGAATTTGGGAATATTCTGAGAAGATCCTCTTCAAGGCTACTTTTTAAAGTTACTTTAAAAAAACAATCCAAGGTACTATTTTTATGCGGCTCCAAAAAGGGAGAAATGGTGGCATTCAAATTTTCAAAGAGAAGGGAAATCATCATCATCAGTGGCTTGAAGCATAGATGTAGCCTATATTCTTCACTTGTCTCTGCTTTTGCTAATTACATTGCCATAATGGTCCAGTGTATCTTCACTGATTTGTACTCAGTTGTGATCCCCAGGCTAGGGTTTGGGCTGTGGTTAGTACTGCTCACCAGGCTAGGCTTACAGTTACAAATGGTAGTGATCATAGAATCATAGGATCATAGAATATCAGGGTTGGAAGGGACCTCAGGAGGTCAGCTAGTCCAACCCCTGCTCAAAGCAGAACCAATCCCCAACTAAATCATCCCAGCCAGGGCTTTGTCAAGCCTGACCTTCAAAACTTCTAAGGACGGAGATTCCACCACTTCCCTAGGTAACGCATTCCAGTGTTTCACCACCCTCCTGGTGAAAAAGTTCTTCCTAATATCCAACGTAAACCTCCCCCACTGCAACTTGAGACCATTACTCCTTGTTCTGTCATCTGCTACCACAGAGAACAGTCTAGATCCATCCTCTTTGGAGCCCCCTTTCAGGTAGCTGAAAGCAACTATCAAATCCCCCCTCATTCTGCTCTTCTGCAGACTAAACAATCCCAGTTCCCTCAGCCTCTCCTCATAAGTCACGTGTTCCAGCCCCCTAATCATTTTTGTTGCTCTCCGCTGGACTCTTTCCAATTTTTCCACATCCTTCTTGTAGTGTGGGGCCCAAAACTGGGCACAGTACTCCAGATGAGGCCTCACCAATGTCAAATAGAGGGGAACGATCACGTCCCTCGATCTGCTGGCAATGCCCCTACTTATACAGCCCAAAGTGCCATTGGCCTTCTTGGCAACAATGGCACACTGTTGACTCATATCCAGCTTCTCGTCCAATGTAACCCCTAGGTCCTTTTCTGCCGAACTGCTGCCGAGCCATTCAGTCCCTAGTCTATAGCGGTGCATGGGATTCTTCCATACTAAGTGCAGGACTCTGCACTTGTCCTTGTTGAACCTCATAAGACTTCTTTTGGCCCAATCCTCTAATTTGTCAAGGTCCCTCTGTATCCTATCCCTACCCTCCAGCATATCTACCTCTCCTCCTAGTTTAGTGTCATCTGCAAACTTGTTGAGGGTGCAATCCATAACATCGTCCAGATCATTTATGAAGATATTAAACAAAACCGGCCTGAGGACTGACCCTTAGGGCACTCCACTTGATACCGGCTGCCAACTAGACATGGAGCCATTGATCACTACCCGTTGAGCCCGACAATCTAGCCAACTTCCTATCCACCTTATAGTCCATTCATCCAGCCCATACTTCTTTAATTTGCTGGCAAGAATACTGTGGGAGACAGTGTCAAAAGCTTTGCTAAAGTCAAGGAACAACACAACCACTGCTTTCCCCTCATCCACAGAGCCAGTTATCTCATCATAGAAGACAATTAGATTAGTCAGGCATGACTTGCCCTTGGTGAATACATGCTGACTATTCCCGATCACTTTCCTCTCCTCTAAGTGCTTCAGAATTGATTCCCTGAGGACCTGCTCCATGATTTTTCCAGGGACTGAGGTGAGGCTGACTGGCTTGTAGTTCCCCGGATCCTCCTCCTTCCCTTTTTTAAAGATGGGCACTATATTAGCCTTTTTCCAGTCGTCCAGGACTTCCCCCGATCGCCATGAGTTTTCAAAGATAATGGCCAATGGTTCTGCAATCACAACCGACAACTCCTTTAGCACTCTCAGATGCAGCGCATCCGGCCCCATGGACTTGCGCTTGTCCAGCTTTTGTAAATAGTCCTGAACCACTTCTTTCTCCACAGGGGGCTGGTCACCTCCTCCCCATGCTGTGCTGCCTAGTGCAGCAGTCTGGGAGCTGACCTGGTTCGTGAAGACAGAGGCAAAAAAAGCATTGAGTACATTAGCTTTTTCCACATCCTCTGTCAGTAGATTGCCTCCCTCATTCAGTAAGGGGCCCACACTTTCCTTGACTTTCTTCTTGTTGTTAACATACTTGAAGAAACCCTTCTTGTTATTCTTAACATCTCTTGCTAGCTGCAACTCCAGGTGTGATTTGGCCTTCCTGATTTCACTCCTGCATGCCCAAGCAATATTTTTATACTCTTCCCTGGTCATTTGTCTAATCTTCCACTTCTTGTAAGCTTCTTTTTTGTGTTTAAGATCAGCAAGGATTTCACTGTTAAGCCAAGCTGGTCGCCTGCCATATTTACTATTCTTTCTACACATTGGGATGGTTTGTCCCTGTAACCTCAATAAAGATTCTTTAAAATACAGCCAGCTCTCCTGGACTCCTTTCCCCCCTCACGTTATTCTCCCAGCGGATCCTGCCTATCAGTTCCCTGAGGGAGTCAAAGTCTGCTTTTCTGAAGTCCAGGGTCCGTATTCCCAGGACCATGGCTGGGTTTGGAGTCAGTAGGTTCCCCAGCCTATGGTCAGTGTTACAAAAGGTAGTGTTGCCCGTGCTAAGGTTATGGCTGGGGTCTCTGATCTAGGGTTAGAGTTACAAAGGGTAGGACTCCCTGGGCTAGGCGTTGTTCAGTTTGCTGGCAGAGAGTTTGGGCTGGTAGGGCTCCCCAGACTACTGTTAAAAAGGGTAGGGCTCCCTGAGGTTGGGTTTGGGCTGAGGCCAGTATGGCTACACAGGTTAGGATTACAAAAAGTGTAGTTTTCTTCAGTCTATGGTCAGTGCTAGTACCAGTTGAGCTTCCCAAGCTATGTTTCGGGTTGAAAAGGAGAGGGCTTCCTGAGTTAGAGATGGGACCAGGTGGGCTCGTCTGACGAGCATTAGAGTTACCAAGGCTGAGGTTCCCCTTGTGAGGGTTAGAATTACAAATGCGAAGGTCAGTAGATTGGGTTAAGGCTGGGGCCTGTGTGGCTACTTGGGCTAAGGTTAGGACTTGGTCCAGATAGGCTCCCTGGGTTAGGGTTAAAAGTGGATTACAAAATGGAGAACCTCAGGCTACAAGTAGGGATGGGAATGGTTGGTCTCTGTGGGCTCAGGTTAGGACTGGTGCTGGTTGGGCTCCATGGGCTAGGGTAAGGGCTACAAAGGGGACAGCTCCCTAAGCTAGGGTTAGGGCCAGGGTCTGTTGGTCTCCCACAGCGAGTGTGAAGTCTGGGTCTGGTTGAGCTCTTCAGGCAAGTGTTTGATTTATAAAGGGAAGAGCTCCCTGGGCTAGGATGGGGGTGGGAACTGGTCAGCTTCCCCAGGCTAGGGTTAGTGTTACAAAGGGTAGTGCTTAGGCTCTTTAAGCTTGGCCATGTTAGTGCTAGCACCGCAATATGTAAGGTTTCCAGGCGAGGGTTAAGGATGGGACCCGTTGGGCTTCCTAGGCTAGGGCTAACATTATGAGGGAAAGGGCTCCTCAGAACAGGGTTAGGGTTACAAAAGGAAGAGTTCCCTTGGTTAGGGCCCATTGGGCTTCCCAAGTGGTGCTAGGATTACAAAGAGTTATGTCACCAGTTGTACAGGTCCCTGGATGAGGGCTGGGGATGGTCATTGTCCCCAGGCTAAGGTGAGGTTTAGAAAGGGTCGGGTTACCAGGACTAGGGGTTGGAATTGGTCCTCCCCCAGATAGTGATAGGGCTGCAAAGGGTAGGGCTCTCTGAGCTAGGGTTAGAGGTGTTGAGCCAGCACCAGCCCTGTGACATTAGCACATTTTCATAAAATCCTGTTGCAGGCAATGCGTGAATATAATTTATCTGGAATATGCTTCATGCAAAAGGTCTCTTGTAAGGTACCATTACAAAGCTTATAATCCACTGAGTGTGGTCATCCACTGAGTGTGGATGTATAAGTAGGGGCAGGGATGTATAAGTAGGGGCATAGCGAGCAGATCGAGGGACGTGATCGTTCCCCTCTATTCGACATTGGTGAGGCCTCATCTGGAGTACTGTGTCCAGTTTTGGGCCCCACACTTCAAGAAGGATGTGGATAAATTGGAGAGAGTCCAGCGAAGGGCAACAAAAATGATTAGGGGACTGGAACACATGAGTTATGAGGAGAGGCTGAGGGAGCTGGGATTGTTTAGCCTGCAGAAGAGAAGAATGAGGGGGGATTTGATAGCTGCTTTCAACTACCTGAAAGGGGGTTCCAAAGAGGATGGCTCTAGACTGTTCTCAATGGTAGCAGATGACAGAATGAGGAGTAATGGTCTCAAGTTGCAGTGGGGGAGGTTTAGATTGGATATTAGGAAAAACTTTTTCACTAAGAGGGTGGTGAAACCCTGGAATGCGTTACCTAGGGAGGTGATAGAATCTCCTTCCTTAGAGGTTTTTAAGGTCAGGCTTGACAAAGCCCTGGCTGGGATGATTTAACTGGGAATTGGTCCTGCTTTGAGCAGGGGGTTGGACTAGATGACCTTCTGGGGTCCCTTCCAACCCTGATATTCTATGATCTTATTTGTATAAATGTATCACTTTTGTATCTGAAACTAAAAATATGAAATATAACTCTAGGGTCCTATTGTAGTTATGCAAAGTAAGGGCGATTAATAGTGGTTTGGAATCTTGATGGCTCCCATTAACCAGGACAACTGACTGTGAATGGCTCTGTTTGCTTGCAGGGCTTCCTGTTTGCTTGCATGGCTGAGGTTATGGGGCAAGTGATGCTGCTTTTCCACAATTTCAGCCCGTGCACATCAGCGGAAGCATTCTATGTAGAAGTCCAGTCTGTTGTTTCGACCTTCAGGAGGAGTCCCCCAGAATCCTTCTTTTTGTAGTGTTGGTAGGAAGGTCTCTGTGGATTAGTATGTTGTTCAGAGGTGTATTGGAAATGTTCCTTGAGTTGGAGACATCGAAAATAGGATTCTAGGTCACCACAGAACTGTATCATGTTCGTGGGGGTGGAGGGGCAGAAGGAGAGGCCCCGAGATAGGACAGATTCTTCTGCTGGGCTAAGAGTTGGATAGATTAACAATATTGCTGGGTGGGTTAAGGGAACCATTGCTGTGGCCCCTTGTGGCATGTAGTAGTTTAGATAGTTTAGTGTCCTTTTTCTTTTGTAGAGAAGCAAAGTGTGTGTTGTAAATGGCTTGTCTAGTTCTTGTAAAGTCCAGACAGTCTGTTCCAAAAACAAACAATTTTCTGTGCCTCTTGTGTAGTTTCTCTGTGAGTCATGAAGTGTAATAATATTTTTGTAACTCATTTGGCTTCTCTAATGACTCCCATACCCATTCAATACTTTCACTGCTGTTGTGTCTCTGACTGAAACTCCCTAATGTTTTTCGAATAAGTCTTGGAATAAGTCTTTGGAATAAGTGGGAATAATTGACTGACAAGTACAGTCAGCCCACTTTGGCTATGTGGAGACTTCAAGCCGGAGACATAAATCCAGCTGAAGACATACCCTCCACTAGCTCTGAAAAAGGACAGAGCTGTGGTGACAAGCAGCAGTGGGGGCTAATCCCATCAAATACGTACCCATCTAAGACCACAGATATGTTCTTGGGGTGGTGAGTTCCCTCCTGATGTTCACTGGCTATGCGGTTTTTAGCATGCTAGCCTGACCACAGCTAAATCTCCAGCCTGAAGTGTAGACATACCCTCAGTCTGTTCTAAGTAACTTAAACTGAACTCAGAATACAAAAAAGAATGGCTTTCCTGATGCGTCAGCACTATCAGTCTCCAAATTAGTGAGACAGTTATTTTAAAATGTTGGAATCCATGAATCAATCAACTATCATTAGATTATATAGGGATTCCTAACATTAGCACTCTTGAGTACTACATTTTCAGTTTGAGGCTTTCAGCAGCACACTTTGTTAAAATTAATGAAAATTTACCTATGAAAGTATTTTAAATCATTGACATAAAGCCCAGTGTTTCAGCAGGCTGAGCACCCTCAGATTCTGCTAACTTCAGTAGGAACTGAGGGTGTTCAGCAGCTACTGGAAGGAACCCAGTGCCCCAAATGATCAGACCAATAAATAATCCAGTATATTTCGTCCTTTAGAAACTTCACTTACATATAGGACCAAAGACCTAGAAAGTGTGGCAGAATATAGCTACTGCAAAATATCTAGTGTGAGATGGGTAACTTGAAAGGGATGGAAATTTGAGTCTAATAAATGTTTTAAACTGAATTGTACTTTAAGTGTAAACACCTGTTATTGAGGCTGTTTTATAAAAAGCTTGCCCTGAAGTGCAATTTAAATTTAAAACGGTGCTTAGCAGTCGCTTGACTTTGGAACTCAGCCAGATTCACTGGAGGTGAGCATGTTAATTTGTTGCTACTTCTGCAGTAATTTTGCAGTTCTGGACTACTACTAATTTAGTCTAGGTGCAGATTATCTAATATTAAATAGTACAGTCATTGTTTGTCTTGATGTATTGTGCCAAAACATTTCAAGAACAATAATGCCTATACTACTTGCAAGGCAACATTTTGCTTGTAATTAGTTCTTAATAATGTAAAATTTTAGGAAGAGATTTGGTCCTTTGTCCAAGTAATTTGTAATAGGGACCTTGTATGCAAAGTGCCCACAATTTCCACTGAGTTCTATCTAGGTATTTATACTGGGTTCATCACTGCTTCATTAGCAATAAGAGATGTGGCAGGCAGATTTATACAAAAGATCTTAACTGAGCATGCAGAGGCTCGTGTTACATGCTGAGAGGATTATGGTTGTCCCATTGCAGCCTGGCCACAAGCTGGCAATCCTGATGTCCAGATGTCACCGCAAACCAGGTCCTTCCTGAAACCTGACCCTCTTTCTCCAGTTCTGCTCATTATATATCTATGCTCTCTGAGCAACTTACCAGATTTCTTTATTTAAATTTTATAAAAAAAAGTGAGTTTGAAGAAATTTAGCAAGGACCACCAGTGGTATTCAGTGACCATCCAGTACTTAAGGTGCTTGCAAGAGCTCGGCTTTATTGTCTAGTTCCACATCGCTGTCCATAAAAACAACAAGAGCTTCACAGTCCCCTAACTATAGTGTCAGGTTTCAGAGTAACAGCCGTGTTAGTCTGTATTTGCAAAAAGAAAAGGAGTACTTGTGGCACCTTAGAGACTAACCAATTTATTTGAGCATGAGCTTTCGTGAGCTACAGCTCACTTCATCGGATGCATACTGTGGGAACTGCAGAAGACATTATATACACAGAGACCATGAAACAATACCTCCTCCCACCCCACTCTCCTGCTGGTAATAGCTTATCTAAAGTGATCAAGTTGGGCCATTTCCAGCACAAATCCAGGTTTTCTCACCCTCCGCCCCCCCCCCCCCCCACACACACAAACTCACTCTCCTGCTGGTAATAGCTCATCCAAAGCGATATTTGTGCTGGAAATGGCCCACCTTGATTATCATGTACATTGTAGGGAGAGTGGTCACGTTAGATGAGCTATTACCAACAGGAGAATGAGTTTGGGGCAGGGGGGGCGGAGGGTGACCACAGTTTTGGTCAGTGACCCGTTCCCCCAGGCACATTTGGTGCTGTTTTCTTGATTTTTGTTATCCATCAGGATAATAGCATTTGATTACACCAAACTCAACAACTAACCAAAATGCCCTAAGCCGTCTCATAACTGAAATGCAAGTGAGGCCATTTGGTTATTTTCCCTTGCTCACCAATGCATGCTGGCAAGAAACTCCTTCCCCCCATGAAGCCTCTGCCAGCTGGAATTATCAAGCAGCTTCAAGCTAATCTTTTCCCTATGCACCTACAGGTCTCTATAGAAAGACCCCTACTCTCTAGGCCATAGGGCTAATCCACAAAAGGGTTTCGGCATCCCACAGCAACTTTAGGCACTTGAGTGCTACTTGAGATTGTCAAAACCCCTGCTCATCTCCCAGCTAACCATGACAATCCCTACATTCCTACCATTAAAGTCCCACAGGTGCCTAAGTTTCTTCTAGTGAGCATACACACTACCACCTATTTCATATTGAAGCCCCAGCGGGATCCTAGGCATTCTCTGGCCTACCTTGCCTGTGGGGCTTGATCCGGTAAGTATTGTCTCAGCATGCAAATCCCTCACAGGGGCAGAGGTGATAGCTCTCTCCCTTCAACTAGTGGCTAGGGCACTCTTCCAGAACACCATGGCAGAGAGAATGACTTTATAAACCAGTGGTCAGGGCAATCACCCAGTAGGTAGGGAAACCCAATTTAAAATCCCTTCTTTACAGAATACTGAGGAGGTTGGGGTTTGGACCCCATTGGGGGTTGGGCATCTGAGTGTTAAAAACAGGCGCACTTCTATAAGCTGCTCTCAGTTAAGCTTGCGGTTTGTGGTTCAGACCTGGGTCTGTGTTTGTGGCCAGCAAGCATGTCTGGCACAGCCAGGCAGGGTTCTGGAGTCCCAAGCTACAAGGAAGGCAGGGGCAGAAGTAGTCTTGACTCATCAGGTGGCAGCCCCAAGGGGGTTTCTGATAGTGGTAGCAACAGCAGTATTTCTTAGGCACCTAATTCCAGGAGAGGATTCACAGCTGAGAATCCTGAGCAAAGACTGGTGCATAACTCCTTTGGAGGGATGGAGCTTAGGACTCATCCCTTCCTCTGCATTTCCTACTGGTTAACTTAAGTGGCTCAGTTTGCTGGCTTCTGTGGATTCCAGCCTAGATCCACAAACGGACTTAGGCACCAAGAACCCAAGATTTAAGTGCTATGGAGATCCACAAAAATCCCATTCAGCTGCCATCTGAACCTGAGGCAGCCTAAACTCATTTGGCAACTAAATTTTTACTAAAAGAAAAGGAGTACTTGTGGCACCTTAGAGACTAACCAATTTATTAGAGCATAAGCTTTCGTGAGCTACAGCTCACTTCCTCAGATGCATATCGTGGAAACTGCAGCAGGCTTTATATATACACAGAGAATATGAAACAATACCTCCTCCCACCCCACTGTCCTGCTGGTAATAGCTTATCTAAAGTGATCATCAGGTGGGCCATTTCCAGCACAAATCCAGGTTTTCTCACCCTCCACCCCCCCCCCCCCCACAAATCCACTCTCCTGCTGGTGATAGCCCATCCAAAGTGACAACTCTTTACACAATGTGCATGACAATCAAGTTGGGCTATTTCCTGCACAAATCCAGGTTTTCTCACATCCCCCCCACCCCATACACACACAAACTCACTCTCCTGCTGGTAAGGACTTTGTCCTTACCCATAACTACTTCACATTTGGGGACAATGTATACCTTCAGATCAGCGGCACTGCTATGGGTACCCGCATGGCCCCACAGTATGCCAACATTTTTATGGCTGATTTAGAACAACGCTTCCTCAGCTCTCATCCCCTAAAGCCCCTACTCTACTTGCGCTATATTGATGACATCTTCATCATCTGGACCCATGGAAAAGAAGCCCTTGAGGAATTCCACCATGATTTCAACAATTTCCATCCCACCACCAACCTCAGCCTGGTCCAGTCCACACAAGAGATCCACTTCCTGGACACTACAGTGCTAATAAACAATGGTCACATAAACACCACCCTATACCGGAAACCTACTGACCGCTATTCCTACCTGCATGCCTCCAGCTTTCACCCTGACCACACCACATGATCCATCGTCTACAGCCAAGCTCTGCGATACAACCGCATTTGCTCCAACCCCTCAGACAGAGACAAACACCTACAAGATCTCTGTCAAGCTTTCTTACAACTACAATACCCACCTGCAGAAGTAAAGAAACAGATTGATAGAGCCAGAAGAGTTTCCAGAAGTTACCTACTACAGGACAGGCCTAACAAAGAAAATAACAGAACGCCACTAGCCGTCACCTTCAGCCCCCAACTAAAACCCCTCCAACGCATTATTAAGGATCTACAACCTATCCTAAAGGATGACCCAACACTCTCACAAATCTTGGGAGACAGGCCAGTCCTTGCCTACAGACAGCCGCCCAACCTGAAGCAAATACTCACCAACAACCACATACCACACAACAGAACCACTAACCCAGGAACTTATCCTTGCAACAAAGCCCGTTGCCAATTGTGCCCACATATCTATTCAGGGGACACCATCACAGGGCCTAATAACATCAGCCACACTATCAGAGGCTCGTTCACCTGCACATCCACCAATGTGATATATGCCATCATGTGCCAGCAATGCCCCTCTGCCATGTACATTGGTCAAACTGGACAGTCTCTACGTAAAAGAATAAATGGACACAAATCAGATGTCAAGAATTATAACATTCATAAACCAGTCGGAGAACACTTCAATCTCTCTGGTCACGCAATCACAGACATGAAGGTCGCTATCTTAAAACAAAAAAACTTCAAATCCAGACTCCAACGAGAAACTGCTGAATTGGAATTCATTTGCAAATTGGATACTATTAATTTAGGCTTAAATAGAGACTGGGAGTGGCTAAGTCATTATGCAAGGTAGCCTGTTTCCTCTTGTTTTTCCCTACCCCACCCCCCAGATGTTCTGGTTTAACTTGGATTTAAACTTGAAGAGTGGTCAGTTTGGATGAGCTATTACCAGCAGGAGAGTGAGTTTGAGTGTATATGGGGTGGGGGGGATGTGAGAAAACCTGGATTTGTGCAGGAAATAGCCCAACTTGATTGTCATGCACATTGTGTAAAGAGTTGTCACTTTGGATGGGCTATCACCAGCAGGAGAGTGAATTTGTGGGGTGGGGGGGTGGGGGGTGAGAAAACCTGGATTTGTGCTGGAAATGGCCCACCTGATGATCACTTTAGATAAGCTATTACCAGCAGGACAGTGGGGTGGGAGGAGGTATTGTTTCATATTCTCTGTGTATATATAAAGCCTGCTGCAGTTTCCACGATATGCATCTGAGGAAGTGAGCTGTAGCTCACGAAAGCTTATGCTCTAATAAATTGGTTAGTCTCTAAGGTGCCACAAGTACTCCTTTTCTTTTTGCGAATACAGACTAACACGGCTGTTACTCTGAAACCTAAATTTTTACTGTAAAAGTTCTCTATGTGCCTAAGTTTCTGCTTCTAGGCACGCATACCGCTACAGCAGGCAGTTACCTTAGGTGTCTCTCTCTAACATCTAAGCCCATGCATGATCATCAGATCAAACAGAGAGGTGCATCCCCTCTATCTTACCTGTAGGGCCTGATCAGATGGGCATGTTCAAAGCATACACAGCTCCACACAAAATAGCTGGTGGGTGAGAAAGAAGTGTCCTTTCTTATGATCATTAGCCCACTGGTTACAGCACTCACCTGTGATGTGGGACACAGTGGCTCAATTCCCCTCCATCTGACATGGACTATAGATTTCAACAGGGGTCTTTCACTCCTCAGGTAGGTGCCCTAACCACTGGATTAGGGGATACTCTAATGCGAGTCTCTCTAAATATCCTGTTGAAGTCACTCCCCTTTAACTAATTTAGTTATTTAATATTTAAGTATTAATTGGACCAGAAAGAGTGAGAATGACTTCATAGTCTAGTGGTTAGAGCACTCCCTTAAGATGCAAGAAACATAGTTCAAATCCCTTCACATCAGACCGTGGGAGATATTAAACAGGGGTCTCCCACATCACAGGTGAGAACCCTAACTACTGGGCTATAGGTTATAAAGGAGGCCTCTGGTGCCTTCTCTTCCTCCTCCTCCTACCATTTTGTGGGGAATTAGATGTGCACAGAACTTGCCTACTGGACCAGGGGCCACAGGCAAGATAGGTGTGTGATTGTCTTTTTACCTGATCTGAGGTGTCTGCTGGAGCATAGATGTGAAATAGGGGTCTAGATAGCTGCCTGAGGCAGCAGTGCATATGGTCAGAACAGGTTTCAGAGTAGCAGCTGTGTTAGTCTGTATTTGCAAACAGAAAAGGAGTACTTGTGGCACCTTAGAGACTAACAAATTTATTTGAGCATAAGCTTTCGTGAGCTACAATTCATGATGAAGTGAGCTGTAGCTCACGAAAGCTTATGCTCAAATAAATTTGTTAGTCTCTAAGGTGCCACAAATACTCCTTTTCTTTATTGTCAGAACAGTTTTTGTTTGCTGGAGGTGTCTGAATGCCAGGCTTAGGCACTCAAGTCCCTTTGAGGATCAGGGCCAAAATGTCTAGTACTATAGACACCATCTGAGTAGACAGCCCAAACAGTAACTTGCAGTGGAGATTTCCAATGTAACCTGAAGACACCAAACTGCCTTTTCCTCCTCATTTATGCTAGTCTGAGAATTTCCTTGGAACAATTTTATTCAAATGGGCTAAAAAGAAGGCTCTGATGGATACAAACATATACATTTCAAAAGGTATGTTGCCTTTCCAAGAGCTTGCAGAATATTATCACTGGTGCTACCATTATGAGAAAAGCCCTGACTATTTTTCTGAAAGTAAAGGGCAAAAGATTTGTAAGACTGGGTCCTAAAATAGGGGCCATACATGAATTAGGAGGTAGGTAAATTTCTAAGTTCAAACCTTACCTTGATTTTTATTATGTCCTGGTTTTAATAGTTATTATATATCAGAATGTATGATTTTTTTAAATGGATTATTTAATCCCTAGTCTAAATAACATTTGCATAGAATCAGTATAAACCATCTTTAGAAAAATATTTATAAACAAACCATATTTGATTCAGAGTAGTCAATTTCCATATTTTAGATTATATTCATCTAAAATATGATTGGGACTAGATTTAAATCAAATCAGATTAAGTGAAAAGAAACAAAGTGATGGAAAGCATTTAGCAATTAGCACCTTCTCACTGATGCAGGCTGTCTTGTGAATCAAGGCAATGTAGTCTGCATCCCAAAACAATATCCTGCTAGTTTCTGCTGAGCCATTGGGGTGTAGAGCTGTGCAAGTAGCTGATTTTTTTCAGCTTGGTGGTTGAACTAAGAAAATTGTTTTAGGTTTACCCAAAAGGAGGATTTTTTTTAAAATTAAATTTAAACAAAACAGACACCACACACACCAAAAAAACCCACAAACAAAAAGAACAACCCATAAATGTGGGTTACATGAAATGTTTTCTTTCAGTTCAGAAGTGTATTTAATTTTTTTTTAATGACATTGAAGGAAGTTCCAAAACAAAGCATCTTTCAGAAATGAAAAGTAAAGTGTTTCTTTTCCTTTCTCCTCTCCCCAACTGAAAGATTCATTGAAATCAACCCAAATCTGCACTTTTCAGAAAAAAAAACAAACAAACTATTCTCATGAAAAGTGTTGTCCAGCTCTACTGGGAAGTGCCTCACCATGGAAACCCAAGAAACAGAGGCCCAAATCTGGAAGGTGATTATCACCTTCTGCTAGGTAGTGAGCGCCCTTAACCACTAATGAAGTCAGTTTCACAATGTTACCCTGTTTTTTCTTGTCCAGTGACCCCAATGGGAGGAGCTGCTGAGTGGGATTGGGCCCTGATTAGGAATTTAATTAATATTAATTAAGGCAGTCAGCCAAATATATTTAGTAGTAGTATTACAGAAGTACCTCAAGGCTCCAACCTGGATTAGGGCTTCATTGTGCTAACCACGCTAAAGACAGATCTGGCCTTGTCTACACATTAAATTGATACAATTTGTGTGATACGGGTATAGTTAAAGCAGGACAGTCCACCCCTAGCATGGATGCAGTTATATCAGTATGGAGGTGCCTGATACTGTTATTAGCTATTCCTGGTTGGAAAAGGGAATAACCTATAGTAGTTTTACGTACTTTTGTGACCCTCCATGCAGCTCCATCTCAAGCCATTTTTGTTTTAGGCAGTTTCCCAGGATTGGTCAGCACTATTTATAGCATTACGGAAAGCTAGACAGTCAAATGCTTCCTTGTCATTGTTAGCTGTAGACTCTCAAACCACAAATAACTCACAGAAATACAGATCCCTAGACACAGAAATGTTGCCAGACCAGAGACTGTCACTTTCCTTCACTTGAAAGTATCCTTCTTAGCCCAAGGGTACTTTCAGTAAGCAACTGCTAAATTAGATTACCCACTTGAGCGCATCTTTACAGTAAAAGTATCATTTCGGTTTAAACACAACATTTTTCATTATTCAGTATTGTCCTGTAAAGGCAATAAATATACACTTCCAGCTTCCACTAAAGAGAGAGATACTCAGTCACTGACTAAACCATAGTACATACAGGTACATTATTGTTGGTATCCCACAACATAGCAGCACTCAATTTAGTTTGCCATTAGAGAAAATATGACAGTATTCTAAAGTACTCATCCCATACACCACAGTAAAGTTATTGTGAACTGTGGGGCCAGAGCCTTGGCTACCCCAAAGGAGCACCCGTAAATATGATGGAGGGTGGGGCATGCAAGGGTAGTGCACTGCAAAGGTTTCCTTTGCTCTCCCTTCCTTGATCCTGGGGTTGCTGTGTGCAAGGTTGATCCCTGGCATAATTTGTAGCATTCTGACATCTACTCAGCCCCAAAACAGTAGCTGAAAATTGCTGGGACATAGGAAAGTTTAGGCCACGTCCCCTTATGCTCAAACCATGGGTGGGGTGTATAGCACAGGACTTTCTGTGCCTGCTGTTTGTCTCCAGAGTAATCCTCTACTCTATGGAGTTTCCCATGGAGAGTTACACAAGCACTATGTCCAGTGAAGTAGCCTTCTGGTTCAGGAGGAACCAGACTAGGATATAAATCTGGGTTCAGTTCTTGGCTCTGCCATAATCTTCCTGTGACCCTGTGTGTGCTACTTGCGTGGAAAAATACAGCTGGTGGGGGGACTGATAAAAAGGCATGTGATGTGAAGGACTGGGTCTTGTTCCTTTGAAGTCAAAGGGGAAAGGAGCAGAACATCATTTAGCATAAAGTTTTTCTGTTCTTTTTCAAACAAGAAAGTGAAAAGTTTTAGTACAAATGTCTGCATTAAAGCTTCAGACATCTAGTCAAGGAGGACAGATGTTTTGTCTTATGTCGGTAATACTGGTATAGTTATTCAGATAAAGGGGTTCCCCATGTAAACAAGCTCTTAATCGATTCAGTTTATAAAAATACAAAGCCATTTCTCAAAAAAACTTCACTTGGGGTTTTTGATCTGTTCTTAGCACCCTTAATTATTTCCTGTTATCTGACATTATGACAGTTTTTTGCAAGTCACCCACTGCAGCATATTCAGATGCTCCCACCAATTACTCCCTCCATTGATCTTTCCATGTTGTACTTCTTGCCCTCGTGACATTTTATATGATATATGCAATCTCCATGCCAAATCCCTTATGATGCCAATTTAACCTTAACTTTTTTCTGCTAAAGCTGCCACAAAAAGGTGTCATTTGCGATAGTGCTCATTGCAATGGGCAAACTCATTTCACTGTAGTATCTCAGGTCAAAAATCAAAGAAAATACATACCAGAAAGAAACAGATGTTGTATTTCAATTTCAGATTAATGAGGTACCCAACCATTCTAGTGTAAGCCTGTTTCCCTCCCTAGGCTTCAGAGCCTGAGCTGCAACTTCAAAGCCCTGTCTACGCAGCTGTTTTTAGAGTACTAGCACAGTCTGTCAGCCTGGACTGGGAGGCTCGCTGTTTAGACATACCCCCTGCCTCTACAGTTACACTCTAATTGCTTGTACAGTGCTGAACAAGGAAGGAGCTCCAGGAAACGCAAGGGTGACAGTATTTTCTCTCTCCACCAATGGCCAATAGCAGATGCTTCAGAGAAGATGCAAAAATAAATAAATAATATTCAGCACTAGGCAGTTATGGAATAATCTATCCAAACATCAGAGTTTCTTCCTGGTACCTCCCATGCCCCCCACCCCCTCCCATTGGTTTAAATCATGACGCATGAGAGTTTTTGGAAGAGTATTTAGAGTTGCATCCAAATTTTGGTTTTCTGTGAGTTTAATTTATTTTTAAACCTTATTACTAAAGTTGAGAGGTTTTCCTTATCATGAAATGTTTGGTTATTTTTTAAATACAGATCAATACTTGGACTCAGAGATAGCCTCTGGAACTCACTGCCCCAAGGTAAAAGGAAATAACTGTACAACATGTGAAAAACTATCAGTTTTAAATGTGTTACCTTGCAATTGTATTTAGTGTCCCTTTTGTTCTTGAATTATGAGACAGGGTGAATAAAAATGCTCAACCTGTCTTCTCTATCCTATTCAATATTTATTACAATTACTATCATCATCATCATCTTTATTTTTCTCCTCTCTAAAAAACCCTGTCTTCATTTTTAAACATGAATTAATCAATCAATCTTCATTACATCCTGTCAGAAAATGAAGCATTATTTCCCCTCTTTTACTGAAGGATAAACACAGAGGTTAAGTGACTTTCCCAAGGCTACACCACAGAGTCAGTGGCAGAACCAGGAACAAAGAACGAAGGAATCCTAGCTCTTTGACTTCCGTTCTGATAACTTTTTAATAGTCTCTTTCCTGGGCAAAGTACAAGTTTAGATAAGGTGAAAAATAATTAATCTATTCAGTAACTTACAAAAACAGCTGCCATGTCATGATCTAATTACTATATTAAAAAGTGGGTCATAGTGCTGCTCTAAAAAGAGCATAATTCAGGGCATGATGGTGACTGAAACTATGCGTTCATGTTTCCATTACTACCATAAGCAGGTTACAGTTTTATAACAAGATTAATTAATTTTAGACACCAGTTCTGAATTCTTTACCACCCAATCCCCTCTCCCCAATTTCACTAGTTGTTTTGTTCATAATACTGCATAATAGGATCCTTAATTTGTAGTTCCCTATTCTCATTTAGGACACCAAGCACCTTCACATATGTGGCCAGATTGCTATAAAACTGTGTCAAGTTTTCAACACTATGTGATAACTATATAACCAAATGCCCAGCTAGATGGATCATTTGTGTGTGCAATTACACGACTACACATATGATAACAGCAGCTGTATGTTCACACACTTTTCTAAACAATCTGGGCCATGGCACTGGAAAATTAAACACAGTTTATCACAACTAGTTTGATTTATCCAAATAACTCCAAGAGCCAAATCAAATGTATAAATACAAATAAGAAATCCAACAAACAACAACAGCGCGGGGGGGTGGGGGGGTGGGAGGAGGGGAGAGAAAGGGAGAGGAGACACCAAAACAAAAAACCTTGAGTTTTCACCTGCCGGATGCTATTGTCAATTGATGTACCCTATTGAAAACTGAATGGAAGAAAATTCCAGCATTATGAGCCATGGGGATATGCATTTAGTGCCAGACTGTGAAAAGCTGTTACCTGTGAGTGGTAGAAGCTGCAAACAAAGGCCTAGATTCACAGGGAGGACTGAGCATTGCAGTGCTGTACATTGCAGAGCCTAACTTTTAAGCATGCTGCTGCCTAGTAGAATTCACAAGCCCAGGTTAGGCACCCAGGCTCCCTGTACAATGCATGGGGGAGTTAAGCACCTAACACAGAGGCAGTTCCTTGCTAAGTTAGCTGGTATGTAATGACTATGGGAGCAGTGTGGCCTAACCCCTACCCCTCTGAGCCAGTTAGGTGCCTAACTCTAGGTTGGAGGAAGATGCCGATCTCCACTTGGGATTCACAGCTGTGAACCCTGTTCTGGGGTTAGGTACCTAACTGGCTTGCACTTTCTCAAGTAAAAAGGGGGGGAGGGGTGCTGACCCTCTAATTAATAGCCCAGTGGTTAGAACGCTCACCCAGTATATGGGGAATGCAGGTTCACATGTGATTCAGAGCAGGAACGTTAAACCCAAGTTTACCAGGTGAAGTCCCCTAACCCTAGAGGAGAGCATTCTGTGGTAGGTCTTTCAGTATCTCCTGTTGAATCTATTCAGTTTTGAACAAAATACTTAAATCATTAAACCAGAGAGACCAACTCTGTAGCCCAGGACTTACGGCACTCACCCAGGAGAATGGGGTTCAAGTCCATACTCCAAATCAGGCAGCATGAAGATTTGAACCTGGGTCTTCCACCTCCTGGGTGAGTATGCTAACCACTAAACTATTGTCACCTATTTTTCCTGGCTCTCTCTTGTGCAGGTTTAGGGGTGCTTCAAGCATACTTTCTGGATCAGGCCCCACAAGTAAGATAGGCAGGGGAATCCCTTGTTTGTGTATCCTGCTGGGGCTTAGGCAGGATTTAAGCATCATGCTCCTTGGCAGTGTCATGACTTGGGTGGCTTTGTGCATGCCCACTAGTAGAAATGCAGGGGTCTTTAGTGGCAGAAACATAGGAGCCTAGGGACTTTGGGCATCCACAGGGCTAGATGGCAGCTGAGAGGTGATTGGTGCATACCAGTAGCACCTAAATGTTGGACTCAGGAACCTAAGGCCCACTTGTGAAACTAGCCCAAAGAGCATCTTCCCTTGGGCAGCCTGGATAAGAGCCTGTAACAATTGCAGTGCCCTTTGCTTAAGGGAGCAGTGAAATCCAAAGGAGGCAAGGAAGATGGGTAGTTCTTACTGCTGGGAGCAGGCTGCACCAACTGTGCAGTCCCATTGCTCACCAAGCCACCCAGGAAGGAATCATACAAGAAGATCATAGGGTGTGCTGCTCCACAGAGCCCCTCTATATGAGCAAGGGTTGAATGCCATGATTTAGCCTTTAATATACTTATAATATTCTGACAACATTCTGCTTTTCCTAATCCCATTACAAGTAATATAACTCTGCCTTCACAAGTGTTACATTATGGTATGCATTAAATAGTTTTGTTGCCCTACAGGACTGTTTGCTTTCATCCATCCCATATGCACATTGTGTCTCTGATCCTGTCTCCATTTTAATAGATATATTTTAAAAAACTGTCTGGAGGACTTTAGTTAAGCCTTGAACAGTCTAGACGGACTGCTGTGCAAACTGAATGAAATGTGAATACAAAGTTACAAAATTACTTATTTTTGTAAGTATATTGGGTCCTAAAAGTCATCCTTGACACAATTACCATGTTACATGGCACAAGTTACATGTTATAGGCAACGTAACGTTCAATCACCTTTTATATCCTAAACTTCCCATTCTAAACTTTCTACACTGAACAGTATTTTTTTTTATTAAGCAAAATGACAGACCACATATTGAACTTGAAAAACAAGGAATTATATGGGCCAAGTGATTACTAATTGATGGATCTTCCACATAGGGCAGCAGTTTAGCTGAGAGACTTGATAATATGAGCTATGAGAACATGAGCTCTAACATACCACCAAGATTGACTAACAGCCTTGCTGTTTAGTGGAGTGCTCTGCATTAGCATTTATAATGTGCAAGATGCTTTTCAGGTAATGAAAAATGCAAACAAGCAAACTGAGGCAACTATCCAACTGGTTTTGAAAAACTATTCAGGATGACAAAGGATGTTCTTGTGAAACAAATCAGGGAAAACTGAGAAGGGCTAGTGAAGAAAGAGTGGAGGGAAATTGTTAGTGTGGTGTTTTTCCAAAAAAATAAAATAAAATCAGAACAAAACAAAACATTTTCTGTGCAATATATTAGCAGTTGTTTCAGGGTAAAATTTTCAGAAGCACCAGTGGCTCAGGGGCATATGACCCATTTTCAAAAGCAATGAGATTTTGGCTCCTAAGTCATTGGAGCTTTTGAAAAATTTATCCTCAGACTTTCAATGGTACATTATGTTCCTATCTATGCCGCAAAGTGAAGGTGAGCAAATCCACATGATTCCTAGCCCAGTTTTGTAATGTGTCATTTTCTGTGAATGGAAACACAGCTTTTATTTTAGTTCTCCCATATCTCATGTTTCTACACAGAATATGATGATAACATGGCATTTAACAATTTGTTGGTATTTGCACCAGACACCGGTTATAAAAAAAAAAAACACCTCACTAACAGTGGTAGAGTGACCAGATGTCCTGATTTTATAGGGCCAGTCCCAATATTTGGGGCTTTGTCTTATTTAGGCACCTATTACCCCCCACTGTCCTGATTTTTCCCACTTGCTATCTAGTCACCCTAAACAGTGGGTACAAGGGGATTCATCTGTGTAAGTCTCATTAACTTTAATGGGAACTGTCTGCAGAATCCCCTGTACACCGTGCTATAAACTTACCCTAGTTCTTGCCTCTCAACTGTAATGACCTCAGTGTTGACTTTCTATGACCTGGATATGATCATTTTCTGAAAACTATCTCTGCACCACATTATGTACTTTGATGTCTACTCACTACATGCCTTTTTTTAAAAAAACCTAAGTGAATTACAAATTGGTACCTAGTTAAAGCCAAGTCTGACTATTACATGGGCTTTGAACATCTGAATCAAATTTACACCACATTTAACCACATCTGACTACAATATAATATAAAAGCATTACAGTGCATATCAGAGTGATGTAACTGCCACAGAGCATCCTGCAGTCTTGGGATACACTATTTAGTTCATTTTCTTCTTTCTCCAAATTGACACGTCCTCAGTTTCAAGTTCTATAACTGAAAGAGTTTAATCCATGGGTAGCCTTTCATAAATGAGAACACTGTTTAGGAGAATATGTCTGCTGCTTCCCACAAGGGGAAAGCCTACATCAATTATTATAGGGCACAATTTTTGTCTGAGCTTTTCAAGGTCTGTATTTAAACAGGCTAGGCAGGAATGTAAACTTCTGGTTCTATGAGTACCAACCACACTTAAGCTGTATGCACTTAAGAAGAATTCTTGCCAACAAGTAGATATTCACCCATGGAAATTTCTTCCAGATTCATTAGGTCAAGAAATTGGCTAGATTCTTGTTTCAGCATGGCAGAATTCAGAAATCATTTCTTTTTTCTAGAATTATCCACCCACCCCACCCCCCAAGCTATAGTTGACTCGAAGGGGGGTGGGGTGGGTGGATGGCGGGAAGGGGTAGCTTATTGAAAGTACTGGGATTGATTCTTTACAGCCTAGTCATTTACACTTATGCTAAATGGGTGTAATATTGCCATCTTAATACGGTAGGGCTTTACACCCATGTTGTACATGGCAGTCTTGTGGTTAACAGTATTACCAATCTCCAGCATTCAGAAGTAGAGAGTCAGCCCTCATCCCCCTCACCCCATCATAGAAAGGCTTTATAAAAAAACAGGTACATTTGTGGGTTTATTTGCCTTAGGTTTGTGCCTTTAGAGTCTGTTTAGGTCATGTTTTCCAGTTTCTCTTTGCAACCATAGGGGCTAAAAATGGACTTTTGTTTTTTAATGAAAGCTGGGATTTGTCATGCGATCCCATGACTCCAGGATCTGGAGCTTTGAGGAAAACTCCAAATATTGCAGAACTCAGCCATACTGGGTATGCTGAAATGAATCCTCCTTGACTCCCTAGAATAGGCAGTTGGGTACAGTGAGTGTGGGAGCTGGGGAAGGCACAGGTAGACCCACAGTTCTTTCTGGAATCTCAGTTTTTGTTATTTAAAAAAAAATGTCTCTAGCTGATATGGCTGGAGGCTGGAGGGGGGAGAATCTTTGAAATGTGAAGCAAGTGTAACTGATAAAGAAACCTCTACCTGAGTTTGTAGAGAGTTTGGAACAATGGCTTTGAGGTATGAATAAGGGTATGTCTACACTGGGAGATGTGATTCCCAGTTTGTGTAGATAAATGCATGCTAGCTTTGCTCAAGCTTGTGCACTGAAAATAGTATTATAGCTGGGGTAGCATGGGTGATATCTCAGGCTAGCTTAGCGAGTACATACCAACCCAGACCCCTGTTATTTCTAGTATGTACCTCCCCAGACCTATACTGCTATTTTTATATGAACGTAAACAGAGCTAGTGTGAGTATGTCTACAGAAGCTGGGAATCACACCTCCCTGCTCAAATGTAAATGTACTCTTTAGTTGCTAACTCAGGTGCCAACAAGGTCAACATTGTTGCGAATACAGACTAACACGGCTGTTACTCTGAAACCAATTATTTCACTACTCCTCAAAGCAGGTATGAAAGGAGAGGATGAATCATGTTACCAAGAGCTACATCAGTGTTTGGCATGAAGGGTTAGCTGGGGCAAGAAAGCATACAGATTTTATAAATGAAGATGTGGTAGGCCTTTAGCACATGGCAGGGTTGGGAAAGGGGCATGACTGGTTTCATTTTCCTGAAGGAGGCTTGGCCCCTAGAGAATTCTTCACTGAAAGGAATTTTGCTTTTCATCTTCAACCCACTGTCTTCCTTGGGTATGGAGAGGGAGAGTCGTAAGATCAGTCAGAACATAGCAAAAGAATAGAGATATTGTAACCAGCTTTGATTTGTAAATGTTTGTGAAGAAAATAAAGCAATTACTGAGTGTCACTGTTACAAGGTAACTGCATTTTTGACCCCTTTGTGGTCTCCTTTATGTACTCCACTTAGGTGATGGTGAGAAGACTGAGACCTCTCTCAGGGAGGAATCACATTGTAGGGGAGAGGGGTGGATTTATGCTGCAGACTCCTGAAGTTCACTGTGACTATCTCAAGTCTGACTTTAGTTCAGCAACTGCCATCCTGTGCTCTCAGGGCACTGAGAGTGTCAACCAGTGAGCAAGAAGCCTTCACAAAGCAAAGTATTACTTATTCAGAACAAAAGCATTACAGAGAAAATATATCTTAAAAAAACATGTTTCTATGCATGCCTAGCTTACAATGGGTCACCATCTTCCACATGGAGACCCTGGCAGATTTCAAAGTACATCAGACCCTTTCCACAGGGTCTGTCACTCTTGGTCACAAGTTCATATTTGTCATTTCTTGGAAAGTGTGTGGCCCTTTTCTCAGATCAAGGTGATCGCTTTATACACTTCACTGTTCTTTATTTTCCAGGCAGCCTAAACTAAGTGAAACCCATATATGTTATTTCCCCCAGAGAGTGAACCTTCCACAGACATGTTACCCGCATTAATGATTTGCATTAATTAGCCCTTAACGACCTTAGTCAGTAATACAATCACTATCCAGCCTATAAAGATACATAAAACACTTATAAAGTTGATATAATAGTCTTGGAATATTCCATATGTCCAAAGCATCACATCTGTCACACAGACCAAAAATTCCACTTTAACAACAGAAGAGTAAATAAAAGTTCTTATGGGAAGTATTTCAGTTTGCCTTTCATCTTTGATGTTTGGAGACTAACATTTGGCAGGCAAAGTGTAAACACTGTGTGATACAGTATAACTGTGAAAGAACACCAGAAACCTGTATTCATTTTTAGAAGTCTACCTATTTAAGCCCAAAAAGTTGATGAGCGATGCTGATCAGAATTAGGGTGAATCACATACTGATTTTACTGCTGGGGCACAGTTCATCATGAAGGAGCAACTGAAGCATTGGCAGGGGTAGCTACAGTAGGAGAAAAATTAAAATACTGTGACAGGGTCAGGCCAGATGGCTATAGGAGAGTAATTTTTTTTGAAGCAAAAAAAGGTATTTTTTATTTGCATAACACACTTACAAAACAAAACAACAGCATATGCAATGTGTAACACAGCAACCAATCACAATTGTTTTCTCATTAACTTCAGGGGAGGGAAGTGTTCAAACTTGCCTGGGCCCAGAGCAAGGGGGCTTCATCGACTCTCAAGGTCTGCCACCCCCTCGAGTTACCTGGCGCCATGCTCAAGTGTCACCAACAATTCCCTCCTCTGAAAGCACCCAACAAAAGGGGCAGGCTGTGGGGTGGACAACCCGGGGAGGGGGGGCATGTGCACCCACGTGTGAAAGGACCCCTTTAAGGTGGTGGTGTCCGCAGCAGCAATGGCTGGGGCTGGGGTCCCTTACTCTCTCCCCCAATCAAAGGGTCAAAACAAAGGGAGCTGGATGGGGACACCGAGCAGAGAGCCTCGGACAGTGCCCACCACTCCTCAAAAGCATCAAGGGAGTCGGTGGATGCCGCCCAGAGGAACTCCGTCCGGATATGTGAACGGACCGAGGATCGGAAAACGGCCCCACAGTCACAGAAAACTCCATCGGCCAACCTCCTCTCTCTGGTTTTATAGATGGCCATTTTAGCCAGGGCCAGGAGGAGGTTAACTAGGAGATCCCGCGACTTTGTGAGGCCATGGATGGGGAGTGCATAAATAAAAAGGTGAGGGGAAAAATGCAACCAAAAACGTAATAAAAGATTTCTGAGGAGCCGGAACAGGGGCTGCAGCTTGGCGCACTCCAAACATACGTGTGCCAGGGTTTCCTTCCCACCGCAAAAGGGACAAGTACCTGGGATGGGGTTGAACCGCGCCAAGTATGTGCCCGTGGTCACAGCTCCATGAAGGAGCCACCAACTGATGTCCCCGATGGGCCTCAGAACCAAGATGGAATATAAGCTGGCCCACCGGGGCTGCTCACCCTCCAAAGGTGGCAGAAGGTCTCGCCAATTTGTGTCGGGGCGGGACACTAGGGTGAGGGCATGAAGGGTGTGGAGCACGAGTGTGTATAGATGTTTCCTTGGCGCGGTTTGGAAGCATACCGGCTGCAGTTCATGCAGCCAGCTCACCGTAAAGGGGTGAGGGGGTCGATTGGATCTACGGGGCAGGGGTCCAATTGTAAGGTCTGGTGGGCCTGGGGTAGAGGGTGGGCGGGGCGTGCCCTCAAGCAGGACCCAATCGAGGTAAGCTCTAGCAGCGGGCGGCAAAGCGGCCTTCACCTCCTGAAGTACGCGCCAGGGGGTACCGAGGTCTGGAGAGCCCCATGCGCCGAGCGAGCGTCAGGGGATCCAGCCAGTCTCCCCGGTCACAGTCCAGGAGGTCTCTGACTCTCGTGACTTCTGCCAGGATCAAGCTCTGGCGCACCGAGCAGGACTGCACCACCTGCAC
Organism: Lepidochelys olivacea; assembly: GCF_965140295.1. Lineage (NCBI taxonomy): Eukaryota > Metazoa > Chordata > Testudines > Cheloniidae > Lepidochelys > Lepidochelys olivacea. The sequence continues at coordinate 69,167,011 of NC_140414.1, forward strand.
ACGGAGCTGGGGGTTGTGTAGCAGGGGCTCCGCGAGATCTGCCACCTCAGTGGCCGCCATGGACCTGGTCGTTAAAAACAGTTTCCAAGTCTGGAGGAGGTCCTGGTAGAAGACCGGCAGCCCGGAGAGGTCCAGCGGAAGACCTCCCGGACAGAGATAAAAGAGCTGCCGGTCATATCAGAGACCTCGGATGCGGCGAAGGATGGCGTGCGCCAGTATGCTCCATGCCGAACTGCCTGCACCATAAAAGGAGCCTCTGTAGGGCCTGGAGGTGGAAGACGCAGACCTGAGTGTGCAGGCACTTCAGGCCCTGTCCTCCTTCCTTCAGGGGTAGATGAAGAACCCCTACAGGGGCCCAGTGCATTCCTGACCAAAAGAACCCCAGAATCGATGTCCGGAGGTTGGTCAGGAAACCCAGGGCCGGGACCAGGGTGTTGAGCCAGTACCAGAGCTTGGACAGGACAAGTTGATTAAGCACCAGCGCTCTCCCACGAAGGGAGAGACATCGGAGTAGTCCCATCCATTTCCAGAGCTGCTCTATCACCCCGCCCTCTAAATTTTCCCAGTTCCCCCGTGGAGAGGGATGCATGGCAGAAAGGTAAACACTGAGGTAGAGCAGCGGACCCGCGCTCCACCGGATGGTCTGAAGCGAGAGTGGGAGGGAGCTCGCCTGCCGCCAGTCTCCTACCACCAAGCCAGAGCTCTTGACCCAGTTGACCCGGGCAGAGGAGGCTGCTGAATAGATGGCTTGGTAAGCCTCCACCCGCGCCAAGTCGCCTGGGTCCTGGACTACGAGGAGCACGTCATCAGCGTACACCGACAGGACCAGCCGCAGCTCTGGCTCCTGCAGCACCAATCCTACCAACCTGTGGAGGAGGCAGAGGAAGGGCTCAATCACCAGAGCATACAGCTGGCCCGAGAGGGGGCACCCCTCCTGTACTCCTCACCCGAAGCTGACCGGTTCGGTCAGGGTCCAGTTGAGCTTAAGCAGATGCTCTGCGGAGGCGTACAGCGCCCGGAGAAAACCCACAAACTGGGGTCCGAAGACAAACACCTGCAGAGTGCTCAGGAGGTACCCGTGGTCCACCCTATCGAACGCCTTCTCCTGATCTAAGGACAGGAGGGCGAACGACAGACCGTTTCTACGCCCGAGTTCCAAAAGGTCCCGAACCAAAAATAGGTTATCAAAGATACTGCGGTCCGGGTCAGTGTAGGTCTGGTCCACCAGCACAGACCCTAGCCACAGCAAGATTGCTTTCGCTACGATTTTGTAGTCCATGCTGAGAAGCGAGATGGGACGCCAATTTCGTAAATTGCGGAGGTCCCCCTTCTTCGGCAATAAGGTGAGCACAGCTCACCTGCACGAAAGAGGGAGGACCCCGCTCTGCAAAGATTCGGCCCAGACGGTGACTAGGTCTGGGCCAAGGACGTCCCAAAACACACGGTAGAACTCCACGGTCAGCCCGTCCATGCCTGGAGACTTGTTAGTAGGCATACAACAGAGGGCTTCCGAGAACTCGGCCAGAGTGAGAGGCAACTCTAGCCGGTCTCGGTCGCTCGTGCTGACCGTAGGGAGCTCCTCCCAGAGCACTCTGCAAGCGCCAGGGTCAGTCGGATCCGGGGAGAAAAGACTTGCATAGAAGACTCAGGCCCTCCCGCACATCTCCACCGGTTCCGTGAGGAGGGTGCCGTCTTCTGCCAGGAGGCAGGTGATGTGTTTCTTGGTCCCCCTCGTTTTCTCCAGAGCATAGAAGAAGTGGGAGCCGTGATCCATCTCCCGAAGGAGGCGGATGCGGGATCGAACAAAGGTGCCCTGGGCCCGATGGTCCTTGAGGGCCCGGAGCTCCTCCCGCTTCTCCCGGCACGCTCCACAGAGGAGCGGGTACTCGGGGCTGGTGGCCAGACGCCTCTCCAGCTCTAAGACCTCCCATTCCAACTGCTCTATCGCAGCATTTCTCCGTCGGCTGGTGCCCCGGGTGTAGTCGTGGCAGAAAAGCCGGGCGCGCACCTTCCCCAGGTCCCACCATCGCTGCGCCGAGGGATAGGCATGCTGCTGCCCTCGCCAGGCCAGCCAGAATTCCCGGAAGGACGTCACGAAGCCCTCATCCTCCAACAGGCTGTTGTTAAAATGCCAATAGGCCGGCCCCGGCCTCTCCGCACAGAGGGAGGCTGTCATGGTGGCTAGGTGATGGTCAGAAAATGGGGCCAGCCGAATGCTGGAGGAGTGGGCTCGTGAGAGATGGAAGCGTGATAAATAAATGCGGTCCAACCAGGAGTGGCTTGACTGATGGGCCTCCACCCAGACAAAGGTGAACGTGGAAGTGTCATCCGGGTGATGGTCACGCCAGATGTCCACTAGGGAGTGGTGTTCGACTATCTCCCGGAGGGTGTTCGCGGCGGCCAGGCTCTGCTCGGTCCCTGAGTGGTCCTGCTCCTCAAGGGTGCTATTAAAATCCCCTCCCAGGACCAGGGACTCCTGAGAATCTAAGGTGCCGAGGAAGGCAGACGCCCGCTGATAGAATTGCAGCCGCTCCGGGCCCGATGTCGAGGCATAAACGTTAACGAGGTTAACCACAAGCCCCTCCATATGGACCTGGAGATGTAGCAGGCGACCTGGCACAGCCTCGGCGACCCGTAGCACCTTGGGCTGTAGGTCGGGGGAGAAAAGGGTCGCCACTCCAGCCTGTTGAACCGTGGCATGGCTAAAGTAGACCCTGTCCCCCCACTCCAGCCGCCAACTGTCTTCGGCAGTTGGATCCGTATGGGTCTCCTGCAGGAAAACCACAGAATACCCTCCCTCCCGAAGGAAGGAGAGCACCTGGGACCTGCGGAGAGCCATCCTATAACCCTGGGTGTTCGACGTTGTGATGGTGAGAGGTGTCATGGGGAGGGCTGGGGGGGATCCTCACTGGCAGGGACACTCGCATCTCCCAGCAGGCCGCGCAGCATTCCGTGACCCATCCCGTAGGTGAGTAATTGTTCACGGAAGACGCGGACCCGCCAGTAGGCCGCAGCATCCTGCTTCCCCGTCCCTTTACCTTCCCCCATGAGGGCCCTTGTGGCCCGGAGGATTTGAGAAAAGTCCCCCATCGCTGGAGGGCAAGTTGTACCTTGTTGCGGGAGCCACGGACATCCTCTAAAAACTTCCGCAGCTCTCCTCGCAGCTCATGGGGGGGTGGGGTTACGGTTTCCCGGTTGTTCCCTGGCGGGGTCCTTGGTACAGCCCCGTGGTCCACTAAAACGGACAAGCAGGGTGCGGACCCTCGATGCGGACCTACCTGAAAGGGGGTTCCAAAGAGGATGGCTCTAGACTGTTCTCAATGGTAGCAGATGACAGAACTAGGAGTAATGGTCTCAAGTTGCAGTGGGAGAGGTTTAGATTGGATATTAGGAAAAACTTTTTCACTAAGAGGGTGGTGAAACCCTGGAATGCGTTACCTAGGGAGGTGGTAGAATCTCCTTCCTTAGAGGTTTTTAAGGTCAGGCTTGACAAAGCCCTGGCTGGGATGATTTAACTGGGAATTGGTCCTGCTTCAAGCAGGGGGTTGGACTAGATGACCTTCTGGGGTCCCTTCCAACCCTGATATTCTATGATTCTATGATTCTATGATGGGGTGCCTAATGGGCTGGAGCTTCTAGGCCCGCCTCAAGCTCTGGGGCGATAGGGGACGGTGGAGGGAAAATAGCAGCTCCTAATGGGTCGGGTCAGGAGAACACAAAGGCTGCTCCCTGGGGGTCATCAGTTGGGAAAGGGAAGGAAACAGCCACGGGGGCGGCAATGACATTGCAGGAGGTAAATTGGATAGGGGTAGGAGCGGGGGCAGGGGCAGAGGCGAGGTTCTGGGTTTTGGGAGGCAAGCAGCTGGATGGTGGCACCTCCCAATCAGACTCGAGGATTAAGGGGGTGGGGAGGGAGCTCTCAGTGACACTGGGCGCGCGCTCTATGGTGGATTTAGCAGCCACAGCATCAGGAGATGGATTATCTTCTGTAGGGCCCCTGCCCAGGAAGGAAGTCGATTGCTCCGCACCAACAGGGGGTGCCTCTGGCGACTCGTGTCCCGTCCACGTGGCACCGGCTGTCACCTGAGTAGGCTCGGTGGTCATCAGCGGGGTGCCATCAGTGGCCAGATCGATGGAGGAGTCCTCGGAGGTGGGAGTGGAAGCAGCAGTTATGGGGAGGGAGCATGGGGAAAAGAGGGGTGGAGTGAGGTCGCCCAGATCGAGGTTTGCTGGCAAAAGGTCATCCTCCCCCTGGGCGACCGGGGTCAGATCTAAGGCCTCAATCTCTTCGAACATGGAAGAGAGGACACTTTCCGCCGCCCCAGGGCTCTCCCCGCTGGCACCCGCCACGACGGTTGCCTCAGGGTTCACGGGGCCTTCGGGTAGCGTCAGGACAGAAGGGGCTTCCTCAAGGGTCTCGGAGGGGAGGGTCTCCTGTGGAGGGGAGACACTACCCTCCAGTGCTGCCACGTCTTTCCCGGCTGATACCGGTGGATGGGATGCACTCATGGGAAAAGCGGAAGCTTTGGCATCGGTGCCCCTCTTCCTGGTCTTCCGGGGGGCCTCCACCTCGGGTAGATGAGGCGGAGCTTGAGCCTTCCGCTTGCCTCACTTCCCTTGGACTAGGGCCCAGCCCTCCATGGCATCATCTGGGGGCTGGTTAGCAGGGGTCATGTCAGGGGGTAAAGGTGATGGCTCGGGGACTTGGGGGGTTTGGGAACGGTGGGGCAGCATAAGGGAGGGAGGATTCTCCCTGGAGAAGGCTCTCTCCCATGCCTGGTGGTATCTCTGCCACACCCTCCTCCATAGGCCCCGCTAGATTGTCAGCAGTGAGGGCGGGGCTCTCCTGCTCGTCTGGGTGTTGTAGGGGAGGTGCCCTTTGGGCCTGAGTGGGAGTAGTGGTGGTCCGAACAGGAGCGGGGGCGGGTTCGGGCGGCCAGGGGCATCGGCAATGATGGGGCTGATGTCCTGCCGGGTCTCGGGGATCCCAGGTGCCCCTCCTTGCTGGGCTAAGGGGCAGTCCCTCCGGACATGCCCCGACACCTGGCAGAGGTAGCACTGGGCTTCCCCCGTGGAAAAGTACACCCAGTAACGGTGCCACTCCGTCACGCACCGCCGGCGGCAGTAAAAGTTGCACTTGCCGGCGGAAGGAAAAGATGTGACGGAGGGTGGGGTCCTTGCAGCCCAACGGGAGAGGGCTGATAACAGAAACAGGTTAGCAGCAGTGGGGGTGGCGCCTGCCATGGAGGGCCCAGTGGTTTTAGCGGGGCCCTTCCCCTTCTTTGTGCCCTGGCCTTTCCCGCCAGCTAGGGGGGGCTTCCCTAGAGTCTGGGGAGGTGATGGGCATGGCAGCGGCGGAGGTCACCCTGGTGCCCTCCATTGCCGATGCCCCAGCAGGGGCGGTGGCAGGTGGTTAACAGGAGTTGGGGTCAGGTAGAAAGGGACAAGCTGTGGGGTGGACAATTCAGGGTGGGGGACACATGAACCACCGTACGCTTGTCCAGAGAGTCCTGTTTGGTTGGCTGGTGCTTCTGGCCCACACAGTGGAATCAGGGCAAGCAACTGAGTCCAGAGGCAGATGTTAAACAGCCAGCAAAGATGGCGGAGTGGGGGGGGTGAAGATCGTAGTGTGGGGGTTGGGAGGACACAGATGGATCTGGGGGCAGCTCTGTGCCACACCCCCTGTGTCCCTACAAACACAGTTAAGACACAGTCAAGGCCTCCCCCCACACGAGAGCACAGTTCGAAAGTTACTCAGTCTTAGGCCCCCTCCATGGCGATTCGTAGATTCCCCGGGCGGTGTTCCTCCTGTGGACAGCTTTTTCTCTGTCTGTTCTGGGCTTTCTTTTTTGCAGAAACACCATTTCAGAAATGCCAGAGCAAGTGATAAGAGTCCTCTAGACTGGAGACGGGTCCGCAGACAAACAGCAAGCGGCTGGATCTGGGGGCTGGGTCCTTCCACTCCCTCCCTCCGGGGAGCGGGTCAGCAGGCCACCCCCCTCAGGGAGGGGTTTCCAGCTGGAGCAGCAGGAGGAGAAGAAGGGGGGAGAGCGTCTGGCCCAGTCGGGGGGGGGAAGTCGAAAGCAGGGGCAAACAGCAAGGAAAGCCCAGGCCAGAGGGCAGCAAGCAGGAGCTATATTAGCCCCAGGCTAAGTAGGTCCCTTTTCCCTGGGTAAGGTAACAGGGAAGGTTTTTGTTTTGTTTTGTTTTTTTCATGTTTTTGTATATTTATTTCTACAACCATGATGGCTAAAAAAAACAGTATTTCGTTTCAAACAAAATTGTACAATTAGGAACCACTGAATGTTCCCCACAACACACAGTTTTTTAACAGTTGTAACTTCTCTTCTTCCCCCTCACCTACTATTAAGGATAGATTGCACAAAGAAGAATTTCTCCGATAGATAGCAGTACATGAAGCTGTAACAATCTGCTCATCGAAGGCAGATATATTAGCCCCAGGTTAAGTAGGTCCCTTGTCCCTGGGTAAGGTAACAGGGAAGGTTCCAGAACAATCATGAACCTTCTGGAGACAATTAAGATAGACAGGCTGATTGGATGCACATGTTCTAATCAAGAATCTGCTAGAATCAATTAAGGCAGGCTAATCAGGGCACCTGGGTTTAAAAAGGAGCTCACTTCAGTTTGTGGTGTGTGTGAGGAGCTGGGAGCAAGAGGCACTAGGTGCTGAGAGTGAGAACATGGACTGTTGGAGCACTGAGGTGTACAAGCATTATCAGACAACAGGAGGAAGGTCCTGTGGTGAGGATAAAGAAAGTGTTGGGAGGAGGCCATGGGGAAGTAGCCCAGGGAGTTGTAGCTGTCACACAGCTGTTCCAGGAGGCACTCGAGACAGCTGCATTCCACAGGACCCTGGGCTGGAACCCAGAGTAGAGGGCAGGCTTGGGTTCCCCCCAACTCCTGGTCAGACACAGGAGTCATCGACCTGGACTGTGAATTCAGAAAAACGGCCAAGCTGAGGGCTGCCATAAAGCTCCAAGGCAAGCAAATACACCAAGAAGTGCAAGACCCACCAAGGTAGAGCAGGAACTTTGTCACAATACATAAAAAAAGAACCACATGTTTGTATGTATATGTACAGATAGTTAGTAGGTTGAAGACCATAAGAGTAATGGGAGAGTGAGAATGGAAAGGATACCTAATGAATTCCCTCTTCTACACCTATACTGTTGCAGAGTCTACATTTGCTCTGTTGCTCCCATAGGAGAAGGGGAGGAATGGACCCCGCTTGGACTTTTATAAATGTCCTTTTATTTTGTTGCTCTTTTCCTTTCTCGATACTGGGCCACTTACTCTCTGCTGCTCCAAATATGAGCGAGGTGCAGCAGAAAGCAAGATGCTGTCATGAGGCCAGTTGCAGCTCGCTGATTCTCAGCCATGCTGCAGTTTAGAGCAACTCAAGGGCTGCTCTGAACTGTGCCAGCTGGCTATGGCCATCTAGGGCTGCTCTAAACTGCACCCAGGCTGAGAATCTGGCTCTATGACAATAAGCTATATATAAGCTGTAAAACCTTAAGCTTATGCCAATAGGGGAAGTTGGAGTCGGCTTCTTGCTGCCTGCCTAACTTCTGCCAGGGGCATGTGTTAAGGAAAAGAAAGCCAGAACTGGCACTCTGGGCCTGTCACTGTTCACTGCACCTGAGCTCAGGGCTTGAGCCAGTTACGTTTTTGATGTCATGTGTCTCCAATCCTGATGGCTTAAAGCAGATGCATACTGTTTCTTTACCTTTTATTCCTTATATTATTACCCAAAGAATCACACTTCATTCTCAAATAGTCTGTCCCTGCTACTACATATACTTTCAAAATACAGCACCAGCCTTACACCTCTTCTTCCCTTTCTATCCAGAAGGATTTTCTAGCTATTTATAACTGTCAATTGCTTGAAATGTGGTTTTCTAAAAGAAGTGCTGACATCTTCCCTACTGTAGAGTAGTGTTTCATTAGCACTGATTGTATTTAAATGGCTAGTGTGCTTTAAAGCTCATGCAATTATTAAGATGTTACTTCACTTTCTCTTTCTTAGACTACAGGAAGAAAGAGACATTTTAGCCATTCATTACAGTAAGTTGCTTCCATCTGACTCAAATTTATGAAACATAAGGACTGAACTGAAAGGCTGCCTGGCTCTTTAGGTTTAGAGCTGGATTTTGGATGGGGTAATGCAAAAAATGCAGTCTACTCCAAATTCTTATTAGAATGATCTGTAAGCATCTGTGCATTAAGTTTTTCTTAGAATGAAAGCTCATGTATTCACTTAAATCTCATTTTCAATATTAGCTACAATATTGTCTACACTGTGACATTGTCAACTTTTAAAAGCTCCCCCACCCCCACAAAAGACAAAAGTTTTGCCAATGCAAGTGGCAGTGTGAACACAAAAGTGCCGACAAAATACCAACAGAGCGTTCACACACGCTGACTTTTAGCGACAAGGCTGTGTCAACACAGCCTTGTCGCTAAAAGCTGCGTAGTGTAGACAAGCCCTGTGTATTAAGGTTTTTTGGTTGCCTCTAGGATTAATAGAGGGTATTACTTTCTAAAAAAAAAAAAAGAAAAAAAAACCTATTTCAGAGAAATAATCTCCAGCCATCTGTCCATATTTGCCAGATACAGTTAGTCACCATTCAAAATATTAAAGATGACAATCACAATAGCAGAACATTCAAAAATTTTACTTTTAGAACAAGATTCAGGTCTGTTTTAAAAAAAATAGCTCAGTCTCTCCTCATTAATAAGCATGAGGCACATTAGTGCTAGAAAATGTTGCAAGTCCTGCTAGGAGCCTACATGGCTCATTAGCTTCTCATAAGTTATTTTATCTTACGGGGAGTATATAAGACAACTCTAGCAAGACAATGTTCTGCTTTAAAAAAGTGCATAGAAAGACATTTAATATATTTTAGATATTGCATTTAATTTGTTTAGCTGTGTAGATGGTTGTCAAAAATCCTACTAGAATAAACACAAGCCATGTATTCTATTGTCTTTTGAAACTCGCTCATGCCTGCAGCGGAGACAAGGTGAGTGAGAAAATATCTTTTATTGGACCAACTTCTGTTGATGAGAGAGACAGACCTGAAGAAGAGTTCTGTTTAGCTTGAAAGCTTGTCTCTTTCACCAGAAAAAGCTGGTCCAATAAGAGATATTACCTTACCCACCTTCTTTCTGTAATATCCTGGGACAAACATGGCTACAACACTACCGCCTGCAGTATGTATAGTCAGTGAGGCATGTGCAAGATGGATTGTGCATCTCATTAGGAGCAACTTTACATGTCTTCAGAACTAAATACTAGTCTTGTCACATTGACCAGTTTGCATCCTTCCATAAATGCAATTGCTTGTGCTGCTTCCAAAGCAGTTCTTGTATGGCACATTCTCAGTTGGGTACCTTTCAAACAGAGTAATCTGACTGCTGAGAGTTAGATTAATAAAACTAATGTTTAGAGACCTGCTAAAATAAAAAGTCAATGATTTCAGCTCTTTGAACATTAATATTTCAGATAAATGTACGTCCACAACAGGGAAAAGGGTGTTGAAACAGTGTGGGGATATATCTACGTCAAATGTGAACTCCATGTTTGGTGAAGCTCATTTTTGTTTCAGGGGCTCTACTTTGTACTGTAACCTTCATTTTGGAGGTGTCCTGGATGTTGCATTGCAACCTCGTTTGTGGATTCTTTAGAGCACCCATTTTGTAGCAGGGGCTTGCTACCTAATGGAAACACTATGTCCGAGAAGATGACAGAGCCATCGATGTTGAATGTCTCCCCTTCTGGAAAATAAGTTTTCAATGGGGAGGGCCATTAAGAACATAAAAACGGCCATCCTGGGTCAGACCAATGGTCCATCTAGCCCAGTATCCTATCTTCTGACAGTGGCCAGTGCCAGGTGCTTCAGAGGGAATGAACAGAAAATCATCCAGTAAGCCATCCCCTGTCATCCACTCTCAGCTTCTGGCAATCAGAGGCGAGGGACACCCAGAGCATGGGGTTGCATCCTGACCATCTTGGCTAATAGCCATTGATGGACCCATCCTCTATAAACTGATCTAATTCTTTCTTGGGCCACATTATAGTTTTGGCCTTCACAACATTCCCTGGCAACGAGTTCCACACACTGTGAGTTGTGTGAAGAAATACTTCCTTCTGTTTGTTTTAAACCTGCTGCCTATTAGAAGCACATGATCCAGAGATGAGGTCCACTCACAGACAGGGGTCTATCCAGAGGGTAGATGGGGCAAGGCTGTGACAAATATTACTTCAGACTTTGTTGGAGAATTAACAGGTGTCTCAGCTAAAGGAAAGCTTGCAATATTTTTTCTGCTTTCCTTCTGGGTTAACAATCCAGCTACTCTCTACCAATGTTTCCACGGGATAAAATGGATAAACTTCCATTGTTTATCTTGTGCCCTATAGTGTTACAGTGCTGGCTCTGGAGGGCATAGCGGGAAATGGCAGTGGTAGATTGCCGAGCTGTGCAAAAGTACAACAGCAACTGGAGTTGGTGAGCATACAGCCCAGGTGGACATTTTGGCTTGAGGGATGGATAAGACAAATAAAGAGAGGGAACTGCTTTCATATGTAGAAAAAATAGCCTACTTTCAGGGCACCAACTTGGCAGCAGGGGGAAAGCTACATACACATACTCTCACTCACTCCCATTGACCTAGCAGACTAAAAATGTTAATATAGCTGTAGTCATTTGGGCAGTGGTGGCAGAGGATAGTCACCCCAAGTACAAACTCTCTGGACTCCACAGTACGTTCTTAGGGCAGCTACCTTGTGCCACTGATAACTGCTGCCCATGCCACTGTATCTACACTAAAAGAAAAGGAGTACTTGTGGCACCTTAGAGACTAACCAATTTATTTGAGCATGAGCTTTCGTGAGCTACAGCTCACTTCATCAGATGCATACTGTGGAAACTGCAGAAGACATTATATACACAGAGACCATGAAACAATACCTCCTCCCACCCCACTGTCCTGCTGGTAATAGCTTATCCAAAGTGATCATCAAGTTGGGCCATTTCCAGCACAAATCCAGGTTCTCTCACCCCCCTCCCCCACCACACACACACACACAAACTCACTCTCCTGCTGGTAATAGCTCATCCAAACTCACCACTCTCCTTACAATGTGCATGATAATCAGGGTGGGCCATTTCCAGCATAAATCCAAGTTTAACCAGAACATCGGGGGGGGGGGGGTAGAAAAAAACAAGGGGAAATAGGCTACCTTGCATAATGACTTAGCCACTCCCAATCTCTATTTAAGCCTAAATTAATAGTATCCAATTTGCAAATGAATTCCAATTCAGCAGTTTCTCGCTGGAGTCTGAATTTGAAGTTTTTTTGTTGTAAGATAGCGACCTTCATGTCTGTGATTGCGTGACCAGAGAGATTGAAGTGTTCTCTGACTGGTTTATGAATGTTATAATTCTTGACATCTGATTTGTGTTCATTTATTCTTTTACGTAGAGATTGTCCAGTTTGACCAATGTACATGGCAGAGGGGCATTGCTGGCACATGATGGCATATATCACATTGGTGGATGTGCAGGTGAACGAGCCTCTGATAGTGTGGCTGATGTTATTAGGCCCTTTGATGGTGTCCCCTGAATAGATATGTGGGCACAGTTGGCAACAGGCTTTGTTGCAAGGATAGGTTCCTGGGTTAGTGGTTCTGTTGTGTGGTATGTGGTTATTGGTGAGTATTTGCTTCAGGTTGGGCGGCTGTCTGTAGGCAAGGACTGGCCTGTCTCCCAAGATTTGTGAGAGTGTTGGGTCATCCTTCAGGATAGGTTGTAGATCCTTAATAATGCGTTGGAGGGGTTTTAGTTGGGGGCTGAAGGTGACGGCTAGTGGCGTTCTGTTATTTTCTTTGTTAGGCCTGTCCTGTAGTAGGTGACTTCTGGGAACTCTTCTGGCTCTATCAATCTGTTTCTTCACTTCTGCAGGTGGGTATTGTAGTTGTAAGAATGCTTAATAGAGACCTTGTAGGTGTTTGTCTCTGTCTGAGGGGTTGGAGCAAATGCGGTTGTATCGCAGAGCTTGGCTGTAGACGATGGATCGTGTGGTGTGGTCAGGGTAAAAGCTGGAGGCATGTAGGTAGGAATAGCGGTCAGTAGGTTTCCGGTATAGGGTGGTGTTTATGTGACCATTGTTTATTAGCACTGTAGTGTCCAGGAAGTGCATCTCTTGTGTGGACTGGACCAGGCTGAGGTTGATGGTGGGATGGAAATTGTTGAAATCATGGTGGAATTACTCAAGGGCTTCTTTTCCATAGGTCCAGATGATGAAGATGTCATCAATATAGCGCAAGTAGAGTAGGGGCGTTAGGGGACAAGAGCTGAGGAAGCGTTGTTCTAAGTCAGCCATAAAAATGTTGGCATACTGTGGGGCCATGCGGGTACCCATAGCAGTGCCGCTGATCTGAACGTATACATTGTCCCCAAATGTAAAATCTACACTATTATTTTTAGTGTGCTACCTCCATGATAGCTAGCATGAGCATGTCTATGAGAGCTGGGAATTTACACCCCTAGCTCCAAGTGTAGACATAACCTTAATGTCCCTTCTAATACCCTCCGGGAGGGGGGGGTGTTGGGGGAAACAAAAAAAAAACCCCACACCACCACTCATTACAAAAAACACTTAGCTCATTTCTAGTACAGATGTCTACACTGCAATTAAAACCCCATGGCTGACCCATATCCGCTGACTTGGGCTCTGGAGCTCTTTAATTGCAAGGTAGATGTTCAGGCTCTGGCTAGACCCCACACTCAGACCCCACAAAGGGAGGGATCCAGATCTCAGGCTCCAGCCAGAACCCAAACATCCACACAGCAATAAAAAACAGTTCGTTAGCCCAAGTCAGCTGACAGGGACCAGCTGCGGGTTTTTAATTACAATGTAGATATACCCTGAGAATCTCACCATCAGAGATACACCACCTTTCTCTCTGGATATCAAGCATAAGGGACATGGCAGGATGACTGCTGGAGAAATTCTAAAGGACAACTTCTGCATATGAAATAGGTCTGAGCTGCAAAGTTCAGATCTAGATCTGGGCCTAGACTTAGAATCATAGAATATCAGGGTTGGAAGAGACCTCAGGAGGCCATCTAATCCAGCCTCCTGCTCAAAGGGACTTCAAGTGCCTGAGTTCAGTTTATTATAGACATCAGCTGTAAAAGCCATTCTAACTTCAGAAGAGTTTGGATCCAGGCATTTTGGTCTCACTATTCTGTGCTTCACAGCTGGTAGGAGGGAGGGAAGAAGCAGGGCACAGTTTTTCTCTTTTGTGTTGCCATTCAGTAATCTTTATGCTCACACCTTGGTTTTACTATGCCTAAAACAGGACAGTATCCTACTTGTATTATAGTTTGCTGAAGAGGAAATCAAACAGGAGATATTTTAAATTACATTTGGCTGGACTCATTTACATGAAATAAGACCCAAATTTTCACCCAAAATTTTAAACAAGTTATTTCTGAGATTCAAAAAGTTTAAGTAGTTCCCCCACTCCCTATGTTTATGCATGCACAAACTACAAAGCCAAGAGGTTCAGACAAACAACTAGGTGATGAATAGAAAATAATCAAACCATGGAGTCTTTTGAAGCTTATTAATTTAAAATCAGGTTATGAAAAAACACTTGAAAACATGACTCTTCTTTAGAATTGTGGTTAAATTTAGCAGTATACCATGTATAATATAATACAAAACATCAGGATTACTTTGCATGAAATTTAAGGATCCTTCCTTTTTTCTGAGATTGTGTTGAAAGCCAAGTTTCAGAAGTCGCCCTACTTAAACCCAGTTCACATAAGGGTAGCCTACTTGCATCTGATTACTTCTCCAAAGTAGCACACACAAAACAAGAATCTTAAAAGAAAAAGCACTGAATAGGAAAATGATTCTCTTGCTTGGAAAATTATTCCCGTGGCTTGCACAGTATTAGGGCAGCAATGTTACCATTTGACATTGAATACAAAATGAGAGTAAAAGCCTTTGTTACTATAGTATATGTATATTTAAGGGACTCGATGTGGATTTTTGGAGAGGTGCAGCTCTCTTTTCTTCTTCTCTTCCATTACTGCAATTTGACTGTGCTGGGTTCCTGGAGAAAAGAGAAACATGAACGTCCAGATTCCCAGTCAATGTAAATTGGAACTTAGGAAAGTTCAACTAGATAGAGTACACTCTCGCTAGAACACACTTCTTTATTACAAACTTTTGCCTATAATGAATCCGGACCCTGGATCCCAATAACAGTTGGCAGGGGGGTGGGGGGGAGAGGGAGAAAGGATGTTGCACATGTGTGCACAATTTTTATCCACTGAAGCTGGAACCCTGCTGCTGTGGGGGCTGACAGTGCGGAGGTCACCTAAAAATCACCCTCTGTGACCAACTTGTAGCCTTAGTTATTATAATTATTAATAAAGCTAACACCTTTATCCAAAGCCACCTCATTAACTTACTCCAGCAGTTTATGGTCCATTTTGATTGCCCTTTGCTATAACAAACCCCTGGCAATAAAAGAAGAAAAGGTTTGGATCCCAACAGATTCATTATAGCGAAGGTGTACTGAACAAAGAAACTTGCAGAAGCAGAAACTCTAAAAATTAGCCCAAACTTTATGAAACACTTCACCCTGATGGGGTTTGCCCCATAACAGCCATTGCAGCTCAAGAAGCCCTTAAAAATATTGAAATAATCTCCCGTAAAAGAGATCTGCACTTTCCAGGCTTGTGAAAGAACAAGTAGGAGGCCTCCACATTCTGTAGATTGGTGCAAAGACTCAGGGTCCTATGCAACTCATCACTAATCTCATAATGATCAAGTAGCATTAATGGCAAAGATGGTTTCATCTGCAGATAATGAAATTTTGCCCCTTCCTCCTGGATGAAGATTTGTCCACAGCTATCTACTCATTTGTCACCGCCACACTACATTATTGGAATTCACTGCACCTAGGACTGAAGCTGGATGCAATGCAGAGACTCCAGCTGGTGCAGCGTGAAGTTATTTGCATTCTCAATGGGACAAGCCATGACATGTCATCTATATGCTCCAATGCCTCCATTGGCTCTCAGCCCACTTCCATTACCAGTTTAAGGCCTGGGTCCTCTTCATCTAAGCTATCAATGGATCAGGACCAAGCAAAATCGATGACCATGGTTCCAACCATGACCCAGCAAGGTCATAAAATACTAGGGGGAGGGTTAAACCAAATAACCCCAAACTTTTCAGCTCAAAGCCAAAACAAAGAGTTCAATATTTTCCTTACCACAAAAAACCAACCAATCCAACAAAATGTTGCTTTTTAACAAAAAGAAAGCAATTGTTTCCCTAGGAAAGCAGATACTTAACATGAATATTTTTACATGTTTGCTTAGTTTTGATGAAAAATTTTCTATCAGCCCTAATAAATACAGCTGTCAAAGCCCATGAGGGAAAACATTCCGGGACAAGACATTCAGAGGAACATCCAGAGACTAACAGACTAAGCCAGAATCTGACCACCTTCAAAATAACTTGGAAGTTCCGTCTCTTTTACAAAGCATTTCCACCATAACAGAATGGTGAGTTTAAGAAAAAAAAAAAAAAGTAGATGTCTTCCCCAAGCAGTCTCTTGTAACCAGGAATGGGAGAGACAGGGAGGACATTCTGTGAAGTCTTCTTGGGCCTTACCACGAAGATTTAATTTACCTGTAAAAAAAGACCCACAAAACTTCAATACAACCGTGATGATTGCTACAGAAAACTTTTAGATAGATTTCCTATCAGTATTTCTGACCATTACAAATGCCTTTCTATTTCTTATAAGTCCTTGATGTTCAGGGAAAAACCCCTTACAAAGCTGATAATAAATTAATAAAATTACAGTGGTGTATTTCTGTTTCAGACTACATAAGAGGCCAGATTTAGTCCCCATTTAGTAAAGTGTCAACCCAGAGTAACTGGGCCCAAATCTGATCTCATTTATACCAATGTAGTTCCTCCATGGCTGTATCCTGATTTACACATGAGATCAAAATCTGGGTGCTAATGTATAATGTATTCAGGCTTTTCAAAGAAAGAATAAAGGAACAAAGAAAGGACTAGATATTAGTATTCCAAATGGGATTTTGTTGTTGACTGATAAAGCAAAGTGTATTCTTGTTAGGTAATTGGCTATAGTGAGTATAGACCCGATTAAATTGTAGTGTTTGACGGAGCATCTGTAATAAATAGGATATAACAAACACCGTACACCAGTGCACAGGAACAAGAGCTTTTGTCCAAAGCAAACCACCTCATAGCAAGCATTAAACTTTAGAGAAGAAACCAAATATCTGACACAAACATCCATATTCAGTCACTGAGCTGCTGTGTGATTACTCAAATCAAACTAAAAACTAGAGAAATGGCACCTCCATATTAACACAGTTTAGCCAAATCAATCTCCACTGTCACTGAAAACTCCAACAAAGTCACTTAGGGCCAGATTTTTTAAAACTTGTTAGGTACCTAGGTGCTTTTCAAAGCCCCATTAGAAACCTATTTGCATCTTTGGATACCTAATGAGCTTTGACAATGTGGCACCCTTATCTGGTTCCCATGTACAATTGTTTTTTTAATTACAAATCTGACTAAAAAGTAAAGGCCTGTTCAGATTTCCCTGCAAGGAGTGCTCTGAGGAGAGGCCACAAGAGGTGCCTTCACCAGGTAGGGCTTCATCTTGCAAGGCGCTCTATCTCCAGACCAGTAAAGCACAGAAGCATGTGCTCAACTTTAAGCACTTGAATATTTCCACTGAAATGGGATGAGACAGGTGCTTCAAGTTAACCAGGTGGTTCATGACCAGAGTGCTGAGCACCTTGCAAGATCAAATCCCAGTACACTTCTGCAGGAGGTAGCCAAGATTTGGTGGCTTGAGTCCCCAGAATGCTAGTGCTTTTATTACTCTAGAATCCCAAAGGGGGATTTCTAAATGAAAGCTCAGACTTAAAGGCCAGAAGGGGCTATTACAATCATCTAGTCAGACCTGCTGCATAACACAGGCCATACAATTTCACCCAATGATTCCTTCACTAAGCTCAGTCAGGTGATGGCCCATGCTCACACTGCACACCAGCTGGCCTTAAGATGCAGCACCAGCTCTGCCTGTTAAAAGTTGTTCCCACTCCTCTGTGCCTCTGAATGAACTAAGCCAAACTCTGTTCTCAGTTATACGGGGCATGCACCAGGAGAGCTCTAGTGAAGCCAGGAAGTTATTTCAGATGGAATTGCAGAGTTAACAGAGCAGAATTTGGTACAATTCCTGTAGCTCTACCACTTTCCAGCACAACTCAAGCTTCTCGAGCAACAGAGTCTAAAATTTTTACATGACACAAGTTAATTCACGCAAGCGACAAACCAGTAAAATAGGCTATTCACACTTTTTTTTTTTTTACTTGCTCTCTCTCATTCTCCAGCACTGTATCACACTGAAATTGAATGGTCCCAGCCAATCAGATTGCAGACGCACAGTCCAATATCTGACTCACAATATGTGGGAGGTTTTAGTAACCAGTCAGTATTCAGATTCCTACACTCTGGTTGGTTTTAACACTCAGATTTCAGCATTTGTGCTATTCCCAACTACCTCAGTTTAGCCCCCAGTTAAAACAAGCAAACATTTTAGAGTCAATTATAGTAGATCTGATGGAGTAATTAAGACTGACTGTATGCAACTACTGTATTGTAAAAGATTATACTATTGTTCATTTCAAGGTATGTTTACATATGCATTTGGGAAACAATAGGGAAAAAAGCAAAGAAAACCCTATTTCTCACATATTTTGGTATTAAGGCTGCCATTTTCAAAACTGCCTAAAGGATTAAAGAAGAAGGAGGTGTCTAAGTCTTGTATGTGGCTTTGAAAATCTGATTCTAGGAGCTTTAATCATCAGTGTTGTTCTGGTAGGACTAGATTTTCTGATCTGTGTTTGGTGGAGTCATATTCCATAAATTGAGACAAATTTATTTTCAGCCAAGCTGTTTCACTAGCCCAGGACACAATTTTTACAAAGTGGCCTATTGCCCAGCCTGCGGAGTCAGCTGGCTTGACTAGGGGTTATAAGTGACACCTCACAAAGTTGTGTGGCATTGTGTGGGGAGAGGAGTCCATCCACTGTGCCCCCTGGAACAATCATGCCCAAATATGAGCAGATGAAGACATGACTTCTTTATCTGAAAAACAAGTTGCTTAAGATTAATCTAGAGAAAAATAAATCTGGAAGCCATTTTTTAAGCAGAAAGCAAATATGTATGAAGCTGGCATAACTCCAATATGGCAAGGTGATTTTGTTCACATCTTCCACATAAACACTACATTTAACTTTCAGGTTGAGAAAAGGCAAGAGAAGAGTCAGCCAACAAGCCTCATCGAGAAGTTCATCCCAGTCTCTCACAGCACACACATCCCAAATGTGGATCCTTCTAGTCTGCCTGCTACTTTCTCTATGATAGGACCAAATGGTTGTGGTCATTCACTTCTTCAATCCTCTTTGGGTCAGCTTTGTCAGTTCGCTAAGCCCCTTTCTAAAAGAGGTTTCTGCTCATACATCATCACTCTGGGAAAAAGCCTGATCTTAGTCTCCATCCCTCATTCTCTGCAGATTTCACTTCCGTCTTGCACATGCCAGGCAAAAGACAAAGGGCCCAATTTTCAATTGAAGTAAATTGGCTTAACTGCATTGATTATAATGGAGCTACACCAATTTACACCCTGCCTTTAGCAGGCATATTTGTGTAGCGTTCTTGTGCTCCATGTCTACAATTCTCCTTTTCTGGCTGCTGAATCTTGCTAAAGCTGGTTACATATGAATCAATTAAAGCAACATATAGTATTTACACTATTTTTGCCTCACTCCCACCCCCTATTTCTCTCATCTAACAATGTCTTCTGAAGTCTGAACTACTTAGAGTGTGACACTTCTAGTTCTCTGTTGCACTGCTTCTCACTGTCTTCACCATTCTTTCACACTAAGCCTCACCATGTAATGTAGTTAAAAAAAAAAAAATTGACCATAGGATGTTCCCCCCTCCCTTCTTACTTCTGCTCACAAAGCTTCTCCGACGTCTCTGCTCTGGAAACTTCTAACTATCTGTAAATAAGGCTGGTAACCTAGCAACATCAAGTGAACATGTTTTCCCTGCTGAATTTCACTGGGCACAATCAGATCAGCTTGTTCTATTTTGTGAAGCTTTAGACACGGTCTTCCAGGTACAGATACATATATTTCACATACTTTAGCATCACTCTCAATTTAAAACACTTTCACAGATTCTTTTAGCTCCTTAGGGGTGACGTGGGGCTTTCCCAGGAGCCCTGGGCAAAGATGTAAAGAGCAGCCCAGGATGCAGATTTTTACTCCTGGGTTCCCCTTGCTTCAAGTGGAAGTGCACTGACTCATCTCTATACCTAGTGCAGCATAAATGCCCTGGAGCATTGATCCACTATGTTGCCAGTGCCTTTGGGGGGTGGACAAAGACAAGGCTCCACCCATTCCCTGCCCCATCCCACCCACAGGCGTGAAGCAGGTGTGGCACCTCTGAGGAGACTATATCTCCCCCAGGTTGCCACCCACATTATTAGGTAGCCGATGCAAGGGTGTGTGTGTGTGAGAAAGGGTCCACTCCCCACCTCTGCCACCTAGTGGTCAGGCAAGGGAGCAGAAGGCACTCTTCTATCTTGGCACCACCTGCTGACAGATTGTCCCTGCCCTACAGTGGTCTGCCCCCTTCTGTGACTCAGCCCTCCAGATGGGTCACAAGTTGTTTCCACCCTTTCTGGAATTTGGGAGCAAGCCTCCCGGTCTGAGTGAACAGATTCAGGCTAGCAGGGCTTACACTAGTACTCCTTGGGCTTCAGAACCTGAGCTCCAGTTCAAGCCAGGACTTCAAAGAGCTGCCCACACAGCTATTTTTAGGGCAGTGGTATGAGCCCGGCTAGCCTGAGTCTGTTGATCCAGGCTGAGACACTCAAGCTAAAATATTGCAGAGACATATCCAAAGCATTCCACAAAGGCTAGTTAAACTTCACCAAGCCAGAATCAGGACGCCCTGATCAAGGTCTTGATAGTCCTGGCTGTCTGGTAGCAGGTATAGGTTTTTCACCACCAGCCCTGTCAGGGGGTGGGTAGAGGATACCTAGCACACCCTCTCCAGCAGATTCTAATCCACATCCCAAAGGTACATAGTTGAGTCCTGCACCCGGGATCACTTCCTACTAGCCTCTCCACACAACAGGAAACAGCAAAGACATAACAAAATAAATCAAATAATAAGTCTCCAACCTTTCAAATGCCCAGCATCCTTTGCCCTCAGCAGGTTGGGTAGACCATTAAGAAGCAGAAACTCCAGCAATTAGGCCTCTCATAGTACTCTTTTTGCAGAGCTTCAGAGTATAGATCCATTCACCTCCACTAGCTACTTGCAAGTAAGCTACTCTGGTCACTTTTTAAGCTCCTCCTCCAGCTTGTGCATGCATTTCAGGTGTAATGGGGTGGAGCTACCTTGACCCAAAGGTTCCTTAACTGCTTCCTCTCCAGTGTGGGGCTTTGTACACCTCATCCCAGGGTGCCTTATATCTATTCATTCCTCTGTGGAGCAGTGCAAAGTGAGCCACAGGTGCTTTCTTTGCAGATTACCTCTTTCATACCAGAATGATATCTAAACAAAGTTCTCCATCTGTACCATACTATATGCAGCCTGTTGGCTTGCCAGCCTTTGAATGGTTTTATTTTGTGTGGGAACAGAAACATTACAAAACTTTCCAGATGCTGAATCACTGTACCTCACAAAAGGGACTCTTTGTCCTGCATTTTTAATTAACCTTTTTTAGACTGACCAAGTTTGATTGGGTGATGAACGAGTTATTCCAACATAATGGAATCACAGGATAGAGTCTGATTCCAAACACAAAAATAGCTCTGGCATCTTTCTCCCTTCTCACTGATTAGTCGGTAGGCAGCAAGAAATCAGCCTTTGTTTAGCCTTTGCAAGCCTGAGCAGTTTTTATTTAGGGAAGTGGTATGTCTTTTTTTCAGATTAATGCAGCAACAAAAATAAGAGATTAGTCATGAGGGTGAACCTGGGAAAACCCACTCAGTATCCAGTAAGATTTAAGGAAATGGAGAAGCTGACTATAGACATTTTGAAATAGCTCTATCCTGAGTTATATATTAATATAACTTTTTTCATACAATTTTAAGAAAGCCCAAATTCTACTCTCAGTTTTCACCGCTAGAAACACTGATCAATGACCTGAGTCAAGGAACCATGTTTAAACTCATTGTATACTCAGTTCTGGCTGACCAATTTGGACAGGTCAGAACTAGGACAGAGAATGATTTATAATCCCAACTATACTGTTGTTTGGCCTTGTCTGCACTGTTTAAAGCAAGTCTGAGTCAGCTTCCTTAACCTGGTGCACAGACCGATGTGGATGTGAATTGGGATCATAGATTATAGAAATGAGAAACAAATGCATTCATTCTCTAGGTTCTAATTCCAGGTTCTGGGAACTAAAAATCTTTGTGCCATAAATAATTGTATTTGTTTGTCACTCTTTGCTGTCCAAAGCTTTCTGTTCAGTAAAATCATTGCTTGCCACACTGGAACAAAGACCTGAGCAACAGAATGATGGGACATCCCTGTTTACTGGGATTGTTCCAATTTGGAGTCACTGTGGTATCCTTCCTGGTTTTGTGGATATCAAGGTTTTGATCCAGTTGCAGTGAAACCATAGGCTATCTGGCCACCCAACAAGCCATCCACCTCTTTCCTCTCTCCGTTTTGCAAAGCATTATTACCACTAGCCATCTCTCCTCCCAACAGCTACCTTTCATGCTGTCTGCCACCATCCAGCTGCTAACTGAAAGTCATGCCTGCTTCCAGCTACAGCTGAGGGAAGCTAAGATGAGAGCTATGATAGGAGGGCTATAGCAATGGTAGCTCCTTGCCCAGTGGGAAGGGAATTTAGGGGCCTGTGAAAAGCTTAATGGCAAGGGAAGACCAGGGAAGGGAGAGTGGAGAGGTGGAATAGGATGAATGCTGAAGCCTAGAGAGGGTTAATGGGGGGAGAATACAAGACCTGGGGTGGAAGGAGGTCTCTGGTGGGCAGTGAAGCATAGGAGAGTAGACCTTAGGAAGCAAAGATAGATGAAAGGACTGGAAATACAAGCAGGCAGAGACAGAGAACATAGACAGAAAGAGAGGAACGAGAAATAAGGTAGAACTTGCAGCTAGGCAAGAGAGGAAAATGGAGAGAGATAAAGCACAAAAATGGAGCAGGGACCATAGGCATGGGCGGCACGTGAACTGCTGGCTGGGGGAGGCTAGCCCCCAAGCCCACCCCTTCTGTACATGCGCACACACTCCGCTGAAGCTCAGAGCCGCGCCCCCCCCCTCCAGGCTAGCACACCCATCACAGGAGCACAGGGAGGGTGGGTGATGCAGCCCCAACCCCCCGAGCCCTGAAGCACTGGGAGGGGAGGCGGTGCGGCCCCAGCCTCCGCAGCCCCAGAGCATTGGGAGGATGGGCGACATGGCCCCAGCACCAGTCTCAGCCTGAGCCCTTGCTAGGACCACAGCACAGGGACAGGGGAACTAGCAGGAGGGGCTGGGGGCAGAGCATGGGCGGGGCCATGCCTGGCTGTTTGGGGAGGCACAGCCTCCCCCAGCCTATGATACCCATCTCCCATGCCTATAGGTCAACAGAGTAAAAATATATTACAAAGTGGAAGGAAAGCAACTGCAGGGAGGAAGTGGAAGTGTAAAGAAATTAAAAATGTTATGAACGGTGTGGGATGGGGGAAGGAAAACAGGACCAGGAAAAAGTGATAACATAGCCAGTTATTTGTTGCCCTCTCCTTTTACCATTCTTTCACACTAGGCCTCACCATGTAATGTAGTTAAAAAAAAAATCAACCTTAGGATGTTCCCCCCTCCCTTCTTTCTTCTGCTCACAAAGCTTCTCCGACGTCTCTGCTCTGGAAACTTCTAACTATCTGTAAATAAGGCTGGTAACCTAGCAACATCAAGTGAACATGTTTTCCCTGCTGAATTTCACTGGGCACAATCAGATCAGCTTGTTCTATTTTGTGAAGCTTTAGACACGGTCTTCCAGGTACAGATACATATATTTCACATACTTTAGCATCACTCTCAATTTAAAACACTTTCACAGATTCTTTTAGCTCCTTAGGGGTGACGTGGGGCTTTCCCAGGAGCCCTGGGCAAAGATGTAAAGAGCAGCCCAGGATGCAGATTTTTACTCCTGGGTTCCCCTTGCTTCAAGTGGAAGTGCACTGACTCATCTCTATACCTAGTGCAGCATAAATGCCCTGGAGCATTGATCCACTATGTTGCCAGTGCCTTTGGGGGGTGGACAAAGACAAGGCTCCACCCATTCCCTGCCCCATCCCACCCACAGGCGTGAAGCAGGTGTGGCACCTCTGAGGAGACTATATCTCCCCCAGGTTGCCACCCACATTATTAGGTAGCCGATGCAAGGGTGTGTGTGTGTGAGAAAGGGTCCACTCCCCACCTCTGCCACCTAGTGGTCAGGCAAGGGAGCAGAAGGCACTCTTCTATCTTGGCACCACCTGTTGACAGATTGTCCCTGCCCTACAGTGGTCTGCCCCCTTCTGTGACTCAGCCCTCCAGATGGGTCACAAGTTGTTTCCACCCTTTCTGGAATTTGGGAGCAAGCCTCCCGGTCTGAGTGGACAGATTCAGGCTAGCAGGGCTTACACTAGTCTTCCTTGGGCTTCAGAACCTGAGCTCCAGTTCTGTTGCCCTCTCCTTTTAAAATCAGTCTTTCCAATTCCAAATATTGAATATGTTCACTGCCCTGAAGTCATGGGGGAGCTGTATCTTCTAAAATCCACTGAGCAGCCTCCTTAAAACCAGCCTCCTTAAGAGCTGTCTGCTGTGCAGAGGAGTCATTCCTTTAGAAACAGGGAAGTGTCACGACATCTAATGAGGACTGTTATTTTCTTTCTGTAACTGCAGAGAGCTGGATATCATTTCCATATAAACTCAGAAAGATATGGCTGGGAATACAGAGTGGGGAAGACATAAAGACAATGAAACCTGTTTGCACTTTTACAAAAAATTCCATGTGCTAAACAAAGAATGACCTAAATTAGGTCCACATTGTGGGTGCAGAGGCTAAGTGATGTGCTGAGGCTGAAAAACCAAGTTCCACGGATTCCAGTATTAGGAGTGGGTGGAACTCAGTGGGTGTTATGTTCAACAGTATCTCAAGCCTAACCTATTAATACTTATAATGAAAAGTATTCAAGGAAACTGCAAACACCTGACAAGGAAAAATCAGATAGATTCAGTCTGGGGACTAAAGAGCATGCTTAAACATATGTTTATTCAAATGCTCTCCGGGCTATATAAACTTTAATGCTCAAGATAAAGGAGGATTCAGAAGCATGATAATGAATTGTCATTGTTCTGCCATCTTCTGCTCCCCCCCATTCCCTTTTCATACCAGGAAACATTCATTATTTTCTGGAATGTCTGTTACAAAGCACCTTCCTTCTTCAATACTCCAGTGCCCCCTAGTGCGCCAAAGGAGATGTTCTGGCTTCCATCATCTGTACTGTAATCAAAAGAGAAAGACACCATTTTACACTGCACAGTAAGACAACGGTGTCTGAAATCTTCACAGCACTTCTCTCTCTTTTAAACAAAAGCCAGCTCCCCTCCCCACGTTTCAGAGCATTCAAATGAGTATGTTAGCTAGAATTAGGAAATCCCTTACCGATTCCTGCCCAGAACACTGTAACAGCCAAAGAGACAGTCCTGAGAGACGAATCCTGGCTGGAGACTTAGCCCAGTGACATTGGGACAGGACCCTGGAAGATTAGTCATTGCAGAGTGAATCCTCATGCCCCTCAGACATGATCAATAAAGTTCACAATTCTGTACCTCACTGACTGTCATCGACTTGATTTAACAGCTTCCCCGCTAACATGGGATGATATCACTGGAGCCTTGCCGGTGCTCTCTGCTTGGAACAGCCTCTTTTCTCTGACACCACCTCCTTGTACAGA
This sequence comes from Lepidochelys olivacea, assembly GCF_965140295.1. Lineage (NCBI taxonomy): Eukaryota > Metazoa > Chordata > Testudines > Cheloniidae > Lepidochelys > Lepidochelys olivacea. The sequence goes on from NC_140414.1 coordinate 69,192,141, forward strand.
CCCCTCACAAGATACAAAAATAATGTAGCTGGATCATTCCTCAGTCACGTTCGTCACTTGGAAAAACAAGTGACGAAACCTGTACCCTATTGCAAATGGTTGCACAGACACTATGGCCAGGGAGAATTGTTGATCATGTGATTCTGGATGATTTTAAGGAGAAATCATGATTAAGGGCCTGCCTCTCTGTCATCTTCTCCAAGATCAGGTCTGATTTGTTGTACTTCAAGCTTCCTGAATTCCTGCTTCCACTGTATTTTCAACACTGGACACCAGCAACCAGCTTTTATTCCACCCTCCCAGGAGTTCCATCAGCACTTGCCAATCAACACAAGCGCTTGCCTGAGTACAGTGGAAAAAGAAGCTCTCTGCAGAGCCAGAAACTATAGAGCCCAGAAAGCCTGGTCTACAATTAGATTCAAATGTTATGAGTAGTATTTTCAAAGGAGACTAAGGCAGTGTTTCCCAAACTTGGGACACTGCTTGTTCAGGGGAAGCCCCTGGCAGGCTGGGCCAGTTTGTTTACCTGCCCCATCCGCAGGTTTTGCTGATCATGGCTCCCACTGGCCGCTGCTGCAGGCCAATGGGGGCTGCGGGAAGCGGCGAAGGCTGAGGGACATACCAGCTGCCACTTCCCGCAGCCCCCATTGTCCTGGAGTGGTGAACAGCGGCCAGTGGGAGCCGTGATCAGCTGAACCTGTGGAAGAGGCAGGTAAACAAACCGGCCTGGCCCACCAGGGGCTTTCCCTGAACAAGCGGCATCCCAAGTTTGGAAAGACTGGACTAAGGGAATTAGGTGCCCAACTGCCATTAAAATTCAATAGTAATTGTGCACCTGACTCCCTTAGGATATCACAGTTAATTAATATATAAAACAATAACTCAGCACTTTCACTCTTTATAGTATCCTCAATGTGAAAGTGCCAGACAAGTTCAAGGATGGAGACAAGGGCCAGGGAAAGATAGAAGAGCAGAGGGGGTAGAGAAAGCTGCATGAGTCTGGATCCACTTTGACTTCACACTGCAAATATGCTGCTATAGTTAAAGTGTTGGGCAGTTTCTTGAAACCCACTTTGCCTCCCTTCTTCTGTGGTGGCCCCTAATGTGGGTGACCATGGAAACAACTCATGTGCAGGAGGTTACAGGCTCAGGAAGCAATTCCCTGGACAAAGCTTCATATCTCTGCTCTAACAGTAAACAGTTCAGCTGTACTCATGAATGCCCTGGCCCCACAGAACTGACAATGGATGCTCCTCTGGACTCACAGCCTGAGCATCAGGTAGCGTTCTGGGGAGTGAGCAAAAACAAGGAAAAGGAGACAGGGAAAAGAAAAGAGAAAAGCAAAATATATAAAAGCATGCTTTTATATATGTATAGATGTAAGCAGTGTCAGGATGAGCTCCACCCTGACATCTGGTGGTGAGGTGTGGCAAGTTGTGGAAAAGAACTTCAGGGGCCGATCTCATTTGCATAGGCACACCCACCACGCCTAGAATGAGACCATAGCTGCCCAAATGGTCACTTTGGCTGCTGTGGGATCCCCAGTGTCTCTGTTATTGGGGCAGGAAGAATAAATTGTTATTACCCTGATTATGGGAACTGTGCTTGGAACTGTACGTGGCCTTTTGTTATGATGGAGGGATTCACCATCAACTAAGTAGCACTCGCTAGGCAAGGGTCATGGGTTCCAAAACTGTGTGAACGGAGAGAGGCTGGGGACAAGTATTAATACTTGGTGGCATGGGCCCCTTGGTGAGGGCCTTACATGCTGATTGCACTTCCTCCTCTCTCCACTGTGGAATATCAGAGCTAATTTTGATTTCATTAGAAGTCTAGTTATAGGCTGCTGAGCTCACTTTGGGCTGACAGTGCCCCAGCACTGGGGCTCCCCTACTATAAGCTGAGTTCACCTAAGAGCTGAAATCACTGAGTGTTGTGTTAAGTAGTGGGGGAGCCTGAAGATATATTGTGGAGCAGTTTGCGGGACGGCTGGTGAAGCAGTTTGACGCGGAGCAGTGTGTGGATGGCAGGAGCTGCTTGTGGGCCGTGGAGCTGAGTGAAGGAGTTCGTGGGGCAGCTGGCGGAGCGCAGCTGAGCGAAGGAGTTCGTGGGGTGGCTGGTGGAGCGGAGCGGAGCGCAGCTGAGCGAAGGAGTTCGTGGGGCGGCTGGCGGAGCGGAGCGCAGCTGAGCGAAGGAGTTTGTGGGGCGGCTGGCGGAGTGGAGCGCCGCTATGGAGCTATGGGGCGGTCAGCTTCAGATCACGTAAGGTGCCTCTTACCCCCGTCCCATTTCCACCCAGGTTGGGAGGTAAAGCTCCGCAGATAAACTTTCGAACTCTGGGGCTGCCCTGACCAGGGACAGAGACTTTTGGGGCATTGGACTTTTGGGACTTTGGGTGATTTGGGGTTGCTGGACTCAAGAACCAAAGGGAAAAGGGCATGCCCCAATTTGCCTGGGGTGGGGTTGTTTTTGCTCATGGGTTGTGTTATGAATCCTGTTGGTGGTGTTTCCCCAACATAATGCCACATTGTTTCTCTCTGTTATTAAAAGACTTTTGCTACACTCAGACTATGTGCTTGCGAGAGGGGAAGTATTGCCTCTTGGAGGCGCCCAGCGGGGGTGGTATATATTTGTCCCAGGTCACTGGGTGGGGGCTCGAGCCGGTTTGCATTGTGTTATTGGAATGGAACCCCTAGATATTGAACCCGGCCCTTGTTGCTGCCAACTCTGACGGGCAGAAGGGTTACATATATAAAGAAGAATCACAATACCTGAGGTGTGAAGGGACACAGGAGGAGAAATAGTAAGAAGGGCCCAACTGCCAATCAATTATCCATTGTAAAATTTTAACGTTCAGTATTCCTCTGTATACCACTGCCAGACTCATGGTAGGTCTAGCAATGGCCCAATGGATTACATCGTAAGAAACACAGGAACAGATTTAAGAATGACTTTTCTTCTCTCTGCCTACTAGGGTGCATGGTCTCTATACTGTGGCTGAGGAATTGGAAGAGGTTAACATAGAGCTAGGTATGATAACTGCTGCTAGTAGGTTGGAAGAAACAACCAGAAGAAATGGCAGAAATTCTCTCTATCCCCATGATTGAGGGAATTCAGTGTTTATTGGCAACTCAAGTGTTGGGGGTCTGGCTAAACCAAACACTGCATTTAGATCAGGTAGATGCAATAGTCAGGAAGGAATATTATTATCCCTCCAGACAAGTGCAGTGCAGCCTTATCCTTAGGAGATGAATCTTACTTCCATCATCTGTGCCATTGGCACTTCATGGTTAGACACTACAATGTGCTCTACAAGTGGCTGAATCATAACTAAATTCAGAAGAAAAGGAGTACTTGTGGCACCTTAGAGACTAACCAATTTATTTGAGCATGAGCTTTCATGAGCAACAGCTCACTTCATCGGAAGCATACCGTGGAAACTGCAGAAGACATTATATACACACAGAGACCATGAAACAATACCTCCTCCCACCCCACTGTCCTGCTGGTAATAGCTTATCTAAAGTGATCATCAAGTTGGGCCATTTCCAGCACAAATCCAGGTTTTCTCACCCTCCCCCTCCCCCCCCACACACACACAAACTCACTCTCCTGCTGGTAACAGCTTATCCAAAGTGACCACTCTCCCTACAATGTGCATGATAATCAAGGTGGGCCATTTCCAGCACAAATCCAGGTTTTCTCCCCCCCACCCCCATACACACACAAACTCACTCTCCTGCTGGTAATAGCCCATCCAAAGTGACCACTCTCTTCACAATGTGCATGATAATCAAGGTGGGCCATTTCCTGCACAAATCCAGGTTCTCTCACCCCCTCACCCCCCTCCAAAAACCACACACACAAACTCACTCTCCTGCTGGTAATAGCTTATCCAAAGTGACCACTCTCCCTACAATGTGCATGGTAATCAAGGTGAGCCATTTCCAGCACAAATCCAGGCCGTCACCTTCAGCCCCCAACTAAAACCCCTCCAACGCATTATTAAGGATCTACAACCTATCCTGAAGGATGACCCAACACTCTCACAAATCTTGGGAGACAGGCCAGTCCTTGCCTACAGACAGCCCCCCAACCTGAAGCAAATACTCACCAACAACCACATACCACACAACAGAACCACTAACCCAGGAACTTATCCTTGCAACAAAGCCCGTTGCCAACTGTGCCCACATATCTATTCAGGGGACACCATCACAAGGCCTAATAACATCAGCTACACTGTCAGAGGCTCGTTCACTTGCACATCCACCAATGTGATATATGCCATCATGTGCCAGCAATGCCCCCCTGCCATGTACATTGGTCAAACTGGACAGTCTCTATGTAAAAGAATAAATGGACACAAATCAGATGTCAAGAATTATAACATTCATAAACCAGTCGGAGAACACTTCAATCTCTCTGGTCACGCAATCACAGACATGAAGGTCGCTATCTTAAAACAAAAAAACTTCAAATCCAGACTCCAGCGAGAAACTGCTGAATTGGAATTCATTTGCAAATTGGATACTATTGATTTAGGCTTAAATAGAGATTGGGAGTGGCTAAGTCATTATGCAAGGTAGCCTATTTCCCCTTGTTTTTTCCTACCCCCCCCCCCCCCAGACGTTCTGGTTAAACTTGGATTTAAACTTTGAGAGTGGTCAGTTTGGATGAGCTATTGCCAGCAGGAGAGCGAGTTTGTGTGTGTGTGTGTGTGTGTGTGTTCCCGGGAAGCGGGGGGGGGGGGGGGGGGCGCGGGGTGAGAAAGCCTGGATTTGTGCTGGAAATGGCCCACCTTGATTACCATGCACATTGTAGGGAGAGTGGTCACTTTGGATAAGCTATTACCAGCAGGAGAGTGAGTTTGTGTGTGTATGGGGGTGGGGGGGCTGAGAAAGCCTGGATTTGTGCTGGAAATGGCCCACCTTGATTATCATGCACATTGTAGGGAGAGTGGTCACTTTGGATAAGCTATTACCAGCAGGAGAGTGAGTTTGTGTGTGTGGTTTTTGGAGGGGGGTGAGAGAACCTGGATTTGTGCAGGAAATGGCCCACCTTGATTATCATACACATTGTGAAGAGAGTGGTCACTTTGGATGGGCTATTACCAGCAGGAGAGTGAGTTTGGGGGGGGGGGGGGTGGAGGGTGAGAAAACCTGGATTTGTGCTGGAAATGGCCCAACTTGATGATCACTTTAGATAAGCTATTACCAGCAGGACAGTGGGGTGGAAGGAGTTATTGTTTCATGGTCTCTGTGTGTATATAATGTCTTCTGCAGTTTCCACGGTATGCATCCGATGAAGTGAGCTGTAGCTCACAAAAGCTCGTGCTCAAATAAATTGGTTAGTCTCTAAGGTGCCACAAGTACTCCTTTTCTTTTTGCGAATACAGACTAACACGGCTGTTACTCTAAATTCAGAAGCTGGAAGTGGTGGAGAAAGCATCTGCCTTGGTTAGCAGGGCATCTATAAAGAACATCAGACACTGCACTGAATACCTGTGAGCTTTCAGATGATTTTAAGGCATTGGCATGGACATATAAAGCCCCAAATGACCTGGGAAGGGCCTACCTCTCTCCTCATGAGTGGGCAGTTGCAATCAGCAGAAGCACTGATGCTAGAGTCTTCTCTGGATGACAGAGGGAATTGCAAGAAGTGCATTCTCCATCCAGGTAACCCAGCTTTATTAACTTTCAGTGAATGCTGTAGGGCACATTTGTTTCACCTGACCTTTGAAGAAAACTAGGGGATATTTGAAGATGAGTGGGGGTCTGGGCATTACAATTTCATTATAGGCAGCTGCTAGGGGAATGGGATAAGCTGATTAAACTGTATTTTGTTTGCAATTTTAAACAGCTGACAAGGTGCTCAAAACCTGTGGCATTTTTTACTGTTTATAAATCAAAAGCAAATATATAAAATAAAATAAACCCATAGCTAAATCTTGGACGTAAACAGATGGAACAGAAACATAATATTCACAATATACATGTGTCAAACAGGAATGCATAGTTGCTGTAATGTGCTTGGATTCCTATGTAATAATTATAACTAGGTTCTACTTCCTCTCAGTATGTTCTAGCTTAATTGGAAGCCAGGATCCAGCACAAAACCAAAACAACATTCAAACAGGCATTTATGCACTGGATTCAACTTCAGCATTTGCATGATCTCAATTTGTTCATTCAAAATGATACTACAGATACGTTTGCAGGTAGAATATCCTGCCTGTTTATGTGATTACCCATGTTTATAAATGCTATGTTTATCTTCAAGCTTTTTTAATAATTTAAACTAATTAAAGTTAATAGTCCTTGGATGTTACAAAAGAGAACTTCACTGGTATTCACAAATGAATGCAAACTAATATGATCCCTATTTTGTATTAAATGGTGTATTATTATATATCATTAATCTATAAAAGCTTTATCTGACTTGCAGAAATTAAGACCCAAATTAACAGCAATTAATGTCCAACCATAAACAGACATTAGTGTACTATAACATTGAAAAAGGTGTTAATTGCATTAATACCCCAGTGTAATAGGGATAAATTGGATTTTACTTAAATTACTTTTTACTTAGTGAGATTAGTTACCTTAGTGGCAGCCACTCTGCCCTAGCTGCATAATCATCATTTTTCATGATTCCCATTATTTTTCCTCCATCTAGGACATGAGTTAAAACATTATTATACAAATGTCACCATCATGCAAAGTTGTTTCGTATTATGGACTCCTTGAAGGCTTAACAGCCAGTGCAGAGCTGCCCTAGTTTGAAGTTAGAACGTGCTAGGACTATGAATCTTCAGGGGTGCAGCACCTTCTACTAGCTGGTGCATAGGCAGCGTTGGGGCCAGACAGCCCTTTGAGGGATCTGTCCTGCTTTCTTAGGAGCAAAGGGATTACAATTGTGCCTAGCTGTTTGCACAGGTACAAGGGTGGGGGGTGTCCTTTTTTCTGGGAACAATCTGACTTTAGAATACATCTGCACTGCAAAAAAACCCCACCAACCTATGGCAGTAAGTCTCAGAGCCTGAGTCCACAGACTCACGTTAATGGGATTCATACAACGGCACTAAAAATAATAGTGCAGATGTTTCTACTCAGGCTCTGAATCCTGGGAAGGAGGGTGGGTCTCAGAAACTGAGCTCCAGCCCAAGCAGGAACATTTACACTGCTCTTTTTAGAGCTGTAGCCCAAATCCTCGTCTGGGCTCCGAAACTGTCACAGGGGGGTGTTCTTTGCAGTATAGACAAACCCATCATAGAGACCCTTCAGAAAACCTTCCCCATGATACTTCTTTTACACTGAGATTAGCAATCGTTTCTGAGTGCCCAAAACTGTGAGTCACTTCACAGGAAGGTTCTTGTCCCACATTGTTTACAATCTAAACCCACTGATGTGAGGTGACATATGTGCTGTCCCAGTATATTTATAAATGACAGTCCTCCGGGCCTAGTCAGAACTGACTCAAAATCAACAGAAGTGTTTTGCAAGGGACTGCTCTGTTAAAAGAACTCTGAAGATCTTGGAAAGGTTAAGGGAATATAGTTTCCATTTCAAAAGCAGAGCATGTGCGAGTTTGAATGTATGGCCTTGTTTTCTAGTCTTACTCACACCACAGAAATTATTGCTGGAGCTGATGGAAATATTGCATCACTAGTTTTTTTTAGAAGCTCCAGCAAAAACTGTTTTGCCATAAACACACTGCTTTGCCCATGTTAAAATAATTGCTACAACAACCATGTAATTGAGCAACGCTAACATCTGTATGTTTTGGAGCAGGGACTTGAAATTTGCCAGGGAATTTGCCCTGGTGTCAAGGATGTTTTTTACTCTTTCCATGAAAAACTGCCCAAATTTGGCTAAGCTATAAGTCTAGAAAATTTCAGTTCACACACGCTCATTAGAGACAAGTTATAGTATGGCAGCTAAATTCTTCATTCTTCTGCACTGAGTATGCTCCATCCACTCGCAGATTGTAGGTCTGTTCCCACAGAGTGACTGAACATACTCCATCCTGGGGAGCAGCACTTTCCCTGCAGTTCCTACTTCTGGTTGCCAGGAATTACTGTGGTACCAGAATTGAGAGCGGGGAGACTGTTTCTCCTGTGCTCTCAGTGATGCCCCGATCGAGTCCAGGCAGCATGTAGGACAAGGAGCAAATGGTGTGACTGGAATTTGGAGTGGTGATGAATGCAGAAAGGAGGAAAGGGGAAAAGAAGCAGAGCAGGGAGATGGGCAGGTGCTCAGGGAGACTAGAAGTCAGGGTGGGGGAGAAATTAGGAGCAGGAACAAAGCTAGGAAACTGAGGACAGGGATGGAGCGGGGTAGAAAATGGGAGATAGGAACAAGAGGGGAAGAGGGGCAGGAGCTGAAGATGAGCAGAGGGACGGGTAGGACCTGGGAGGAATGCAGGGGGCGATGGGGCAGGAGATAGGAAGGGGGAGATAGGAGCAGCAGGGAACACAAAGAGGCTGCCGGAGTGCAGGGGCTGTTAGGTCTATAACAATGAGAGTGCACTTGCTTACAGAACCTGAAACAGAACCCATTTTTGACTTTCAGTAAGATTCGGGCTCCTAAGTGTCTATGTCATTTTGAAAGTGGGACTTAGGCATTTTTGAAAATGTTACCTTAGATCTTGTAACTAAATTGTTTTTCGCAGCCCAAGCTCAGGACAATTGGATATCAAGAACACTAAAATTCATGGGATTTATAAAGGAGATGGACAGAAATTTTGAAATATATTCCTCTAAAAAATACAAAGTACCTGAAATTAGAGAAATGAAAGCAGACAAATATACACTGAGTCAATAGATGGTACTGTTCTGTATTTATTTATATTTATTTTAAAGCTTTTTAGAGAAGTAGTTAAAAATAGCTGCTGTGTGATTTTCAGATAAGTGCTTACTTGTGGAGTGAGCTCAGTTGTATTTTTAGCAGTAAAGTTGGCCATAATTATAAATATTTTTGTGGTATTTTTAATTTTTGTATTTCATATTTTATTTTAGGCAACAGGACTATTTAGATATTCCCAAATCACACAGCTATCATTTAAGCCTTTTCCAGTAATTACATTTGAATTTTGTTTTCAGCAAATATCAGCAAATATCCTGTTTATACCAAAAAAGTGTTTCTCATTCTTATTGCCTTGCAATAAATCAAAAACTCCAGGATCTGCAGATTTCCTGAGATTTCACTCTACAAAGAACAAAGCAGCCTAGCCCTGATCTGGAAACAAGCAGACCCCTGAGTTTACATGGAGATGAATTCAGTTTATTGTCCACCCATGCAGCATCAATTGCGGGACTGTGTTCTGATCTGTCCCTAATCATCTTTCACTAATGATCTAGTTCAGCAATCTGGTTAAACTCACATCTATAAAGGTGGAAACAAACAATAAAACATTTAGACATTAGATGGCAGCAAACATCTGAAAACTGAGCTCTGCCTGCAGTCTGACACATATGTTATAGGAATCTACAGAATCCTCCAACTGTGGAGTCTCTTTGGTTCAGCTGTTGGAGAACTATCTTGCCAAAAGAGCCAATATTTTTTCAGCCTGCTCCTACAGAGCTTAGAATCTCAGTTTTGCCAACACAGCTAAATAACTCAAAATGACAGCACCCCCCGACCACTCATAATTAGTCCCTTCACTAATAACACACAGTAGAACAGAACAGAACTTGAAGGGGTTTTTTTAATCGCTTTTACTTGTAAGTCCATGCAGGTATTTTTTATGCTATTTGACTGTATAATTTTAGGAACAGACTTTTACAGTTATCGGTTCAGTATCATTATGTTTATTTAGTAACCGCTTTTCCTAATGAGGTTGCAGTGTAAGTAAACAGGCATATTTTTCACTTGACAAAATGTTATCTTGAAATATAATTTTCCTAATAAAGTTTATTGCATTATTAATGTACAACATTTATTTCAAGCTAACAGATTCTTCTGAAGTCATGCAGAAGGAGTTAACCAAGAGCTTCCTACAAATTCTGGAAAGCCAGATGTTTCCTAATGATTTATATTTCCTTTAATTAGCTAAAATAGAAGATACAACTTTTGTACTCTAATCTTACATACTGCTCTTTCACTATGTAGAAGTATTGGCCTCAGTTGTCAAAGGCCACTTTTGAACACATACAGTTGTGAGTTAGGTAGTCATTGTGTATGCACAAGGCATATGGTCAAATGAGCCCAGGGCCTGATCCAAGAGACATAGAAATGAATGGGAACCTTTTCAGTTGCTTCACTGGGAGTTGGATCAGTGCCTTAGCGTGTAAGCAGTTGCACTGAAAATTGGGCTCATAGAGTGTATGCACACAAGCTGCCAAGTTCCCTGGGAAGCTTTTGAGTTCTGTGTGCACGCAAATTAACCGCAGGGGAGGTAGTTGCATAGACTTAGTGGACCTTCTGCAGCCTGCTGTAAATTAAATCAAAGTATGTTTATAGACACAGCTCTGGCCCACCTTGCCCATATCTGATTGATGAACATGAATGAAGAGAGGAAACTGTCAATTGGGCAGTCAGCAGACATCTCTCTCATGGTAGCCCTCATCATTCTCATTAATCCCACATATATCCTATCCATTCTAGAGAGGTGAAGAACTTCAAGCATAGATGCAAAGACCTGAAAAATGGACAGCTGCAGAATCTCTACCATCTCCAGGAACGGTTCATGGAAAGAAAACCCCCAGTGTCCCTTAGCACAGGCTGAGAGGGTCTCAGGAGGGTGGACAACGCACATGCAGCAAATTGTGGCCTTGTGTGCAAATAATCAAATTCAGATGCTCACCCAGAACAGTGGGGACAGACTATGGCTGAGTAAAAGTGGCAAGAGTAGTAGCCACCGAGCCAGGAGGTTAGGTAAATACAATGGCAAACCTGAGTTTCCCTCTGCACAAGAAAAAGCTCACTGTCTGCTGACAACTCCACTGCATCCAAGTCCAGGTTCAGAGAGCATGTGCTGGGATTGACAGATCAGAAGGTGCACTCTTGCTCTGCCTTCCACAGAGCTCAGCATTCAGACAAGCACTCATTTAGTCACCTATAAATAGAAGCAGAGTAACTCTAGCAAATGTATCAAAGGGCTTTACAAAGGCAGCCTTTGTCAGAACATACAGATAGGCCACGCCAAACATGAGACATCCAGGCATTGTACAACAGTAGTAATCATTGTAAGTTTTCTTTTGCAGAACTGCATCCCTCCCCTACCTACTCCATCTTTCAGGGTAATGTGAGCTTTAGACATTGTTGAAACTTCAGTGGAGACACCTTTAAATGACAACAGTGACAACCCAGAGAACAAAGAGGAGCATTCCTCTCCCTTTGTCAGCCAGGACCAGATCTCCCGATACCATCCGGCTTCATTGCCCAGCCTCTGTTCCTGAATCTATCTGCCTGCCCCTTTGGTACTTGCCTTTTCTGCTTCGGAATTCCTCTGCCCTTCTACTATTGCTCTGCCACCCCTGGACTCAGAGTCTGCTATTTACATGCAGAAATCAGGGAAGCAGCAACAATTAACATCAGGGGAGGCAGAGAAGGTTTGGGAGTACTGTCAGTGGTTAGGGTTACTGTCAGTGATTCTCAAACTTTTGTATTTGTGACCCCTTTCACACAGAAAGCCTGTGAGTGTGACCCCATTTATAAATTAAAACATATGTTTTATATTTAACACTATTATAAATGCTGGAAGTAAAGCGGGGCTTTGGGGTGGAGGCTGATAGCTCGCAACCCCCCACATAATAATCTTGCAACTCCCCGAGAGCTCATGACCCCAGTTTGAGAATCCCTGGTTTACCTGAAGAACAAACTAGGAAATCAGGTGCTTTTTAAATTAGGCTTCTTTCTGGGTTACAATATGACTAGCTAATATGATTGTAACATGTTAACCTGTGTCCACATCACTAGATGCTAAGGGGGTTTCAAATCATGTTAGCTAACTTGAGGTAGTACCATTTCCCTAGCTTATTCCTTGTGCAGACAGGCCTCTACAGGGAATAATGGGTTTAGCAATTGGTAAATAAGTACTTATTTCACAGTCTAGATTCAGAAGTGATATTGATCAGTATGATTATCAGTCTTCCAGGTTTTTCCAAGGTTGTAAGGATGGTGTTGTGAGTCATGTCTGGAAGAATCACTCACCTTAAGGAGCAATTGGAAGAGTTTTGTTTGACAGATTTTTGAATTCAGTTCAAATCCATTGGAGCCCAGCATGTTTTTAGAGTGATGACCATCAATTACTTGTATAATTTCTCCTTGGTCAATGTCAAAGTGACAATTTCTCCTATCACTTCAGCACTGAGGTGTGTTTTTTGTGTGGAGTGAGTTAAGGAAAAAAAAGTCATATTAAGACGAGTTTGGTTCTCTGTGATGTTAAATAAATAAAGATTGACATAAAACTTTTTAAAAAATACTATTTCTTCTTTATTGATTCCTTGTTCCATGGATGCGTTTTTTAGCCAACAGAGAGCCCTGCACAGGAGCAGCCTACTCAGTCTGGCCACCATTGCCGAACTCACAAAGAAGCTAGCAATACTGATTTTTGCCATAAGGACAGTGGTAGATTTTAAAAAAATCTAACCTACTTCATTTTATGTATTTCATAAATACATCTTAAAATCAATCCATGTTCTGAATTTAGTTTATTGGGAAATACTGGCTGGCACTATCAAAAAGAACATTCACCCTATTCCCTTATGAGGAAATAAGGCAAAGGCCACAGACGACTCTAGACTTTTCTCCAGAGTGGTGACAAAAAAAAATAACTGCAGGCATAATGTGGTCACAAATGAGCAAAATGACCTGAAAGTAACAGGCACTGCCATAGGTTCCCCACATGTCATGAGAGCTATGGGCTAGCCATGTGTTCTTCTCCTGCTAAAACTCCTCCTCCTTCCTGCTATTCAGCTATAGAACAAAAGAGGAGACAGACAACTCATGGCCTAATTTCCCCTTTCCAATAACTCAGGTCCAGAAATTTTTAAGGCCAACTTAAGTTCTTCTGTCTGTCATATTGACTTGACATGTTGAAATTGTTCTTACTGGCAAAAAATTATGCTACCGTATATGAAACTGGAAGTGTATACAAAAGTAGTTTTGTTATTTCACAGAAAAACAATTTATTATAGTGGGTTTACTTTTTTTCATTAAAACATTTTTTTAGTGAACATGACTTTTCAAACAAAACAAATTTTTACAGAAAATTTGCATTTGGGCAAAAAAATTTCAGTTTTTCAGTGAAAAACTGGAAGCTAAAAACTAAACATTTTTTACAGAAAAATGCTATTTAACATTCATTCCATGCTTTTCCCCTGACAGCTAAAAATACTAATGCCTCCTATTTAGAGGGGTCATTTGTAACTCCAAGTCACCTCTCTGTACCATCTTGATTTACAGTGAGATCTATCTGACATATGGTCATGGTATAATAATGTTGGGACAGATGGCAAAACTGTACTGGCTCCTGGATATCACTACTATATCATTCAATTTCTTGAGCAGCCCTCAAGAGTCACTATCATCACTAAAGTGCCTTCTTGTGTATTCAAGACAAAAAATGGAGAATGTCAATTTCAAATGTCCAACTTGCTCTAGAAGAATACCCACTGATGCCAAGGAGAGTTCTGTGCACGAAGGGTGAGATGATTTTAGAATCACAGACAAGTTTGCAGAGCTGAGAAGATAACGTTGCTTTCCAATATGTCATGTCGTATGGCCAAGCAAAATTATCCTTTCTTAACTAAACATTCTGTATGGTGGATCGTTGAATATTTAACTGTCAAACTCAAAATGCAATGCAAGCTAATATAAATGAGCCACAACATTATCTGTATACCCGACATGGGAACTTTTAACAGATATCTGATCCTTTTAGAATGGGAATTTCATATTAGCCATAAAAAGTTTAAAGCATGAACAGGAAGATTTTTTTACACTAAGTATTTCATAGGAAAAGTGGTATTTTTTACTTATTTCTTACTATTTCTGCCATAGCGTCCCTACAGATTTTCTTCTCTATTAATCCACATTCAAGTGTAGATGTGAGCTAGCCAAGATGAAAGCTTTGCCAAGGGCAAAGAAAACAAGAATAGATGAAAGCTCACAGCACTCCAATGCCAAAGTTTACATTTTAAATGCCTTACTTTATGTGGCAAACACTCAAGGGGAAAAAGTGACACTGATGCAGACTTTAATTGTCCAAGCTATTTTGGGCATAACACTGTTATGACCCACACTGATGGCAAAGTTTCCTTAGGTGGGATGTGACTCAAGATAGTGCTGCTTCCTTTTCCTTAGATTTGCAGGTTCTGTACTCATGCGGTGCAAGCTGTTTATCATGTTAATGGCATAATAACTACTCTTTTTATTAGGAAATGGCCTGCTGGAGCAGTGCCTAGCCATTGTGTCACTACACCCGCCTCCCTTCCCCCTGCAAGCTGGATCAGAACTGCAGACAGAGCCTCACATTTCCTCATTAATTCTGGAAAATTCCCATAATGAATATCGTAATTTGGGGCTTTTCTTGTTGCTTCACAATTGCTGGAAGAATTTCAGTTTATACTGCATTACAAGGATTTCCAAATTAAGGATCAAATAGTGTTTGTTTTGGAAACCATGCCTATATATGTTAAAACTAGATAACCCACACAGGATAACTATTATCTTGAGAAAAGCATAACATAAAGGACATGAATGTCCACCTTTAATTCTCACTCCAACATTTAAGTTGCACCATAAATCCTCATATTTTGTGAACTTGTGAGTGAAAAACTTGTTAGTCAGAAAAGTGTGGTGTTTCCCTTCAGTTCAGACCTTCAAATGCAGTTATACTGTGAAAAATGACTCTACAAGAGTCATCATGAGGTCCAAATTGTTTATTTCCTCTCAATTATTTCCACTGTAAGTCTGCTTAGTTTATAAGTAAAAAGATTACCTTTTCTTTATAATTGACAGGTCTGCAGACTCAGCCTAGCATCAAAAGGTGAAATAAAGCTTCTGCAGTCCAAATTATACCCTCATATCCACCTGTGCAACCCCACTGTCTCTGAATTACACCCTCAATGATACCTATCTCTCTTAACCATCCAAATAAGCACACTTGGGCTGGAAATCTTGTGAGAATAGTCCTGCTTAGAAAATAGTGTTTCTGTCTGGGCCAGAAATATCACAAGAACACTCTTCATTAGGGTATATTAAGCATATCATTTTATACTCTCAGCTGCAACTAGGACATGCAGACATGCAAAAGTCATATCCCAATACGGTAACGACTTTAGAGATGAAGCAAAAGTATTATGACAGTCATTCAGTGGCCATCCAACACTTCAGTCCATCTTTACTTTAGACCATATTGACATTTGGTATCACACAGTTACGCATTCCAATTGTAATCTAAATTTCTCCTCAAAGGGTAACAATTTGAAGCAGTCTGTTACCATATACTCCTAAATCACTGTGAGGAGTCTCCAAAGTACATCATTATCTGTCTACAGTATCTTAGACTTTTATATGGTACCTATCATTGTATTGTGTAAGCATACCACAAAATGAAGAACCAGAAAATGACGGTACTTCCCCTTTGGATTTGGCTGAAAAGAATATCATGCAGCTAGCAGCCACCCTAACCTATCTGTGTCCAAGGGGTGGGGATATATAGTCTGCCCAATAATGCTCATGTGTTGAGTTCACAAAAGGAAGATTTTTCTAATCTGTTAGCCTTTAATATTTAGATAATTGATTATATTGTTACTCAGTTACATATATTAGTATAACACGTAAGGCTACTACCACTCCTAAAGAGATTTTGGGAAAGTTTATTTTAAGGTAATTGTTGGGGCAGAAGGTGTCAAATCCTACTCTCACTTAAAACTATAAGAATATTTTCCACTGATTATCCTTGGCATGTTTGTTACTAGAGAAGTACTGAATCCCACATTAATTTACTTTTTCAAAATAATTATCTTGAGGGTAGATTAGAGATGCTTCCACACTGGGAAATTTATCCATCATTGTTCAAGTGGCTCAAAGTTGCGGGCACTTTTAGATTTTGGTCTATTCTTCAAATATCCGATGGAAGCCTGGGCCAAAAATACCTTACACCTACTTCAGGTAAAGCATTTTTTACTATTTTTCACTTATTTGGATGTTTCTACAGTTATCCAAACCTTTGTGACCTATAGACTAGATTATTGCTAGAATCTGCTCAGGAAGAGAACTCACATGAACCTGCCAGTTAGTCACAATGAGCATCTTACACCAGTTCTTAGACAACTGCACTGAATCCCTATTCATTTCCAAGTAGATGCAATTCAAGCTGTTGACTTTCATTGATGGTATAAAGCCCTACATCAGTGATGGCAAAACTTTATTGTACCACATAAAAATTACAAAAGAAGAATTCAGAAGGCCAAGATGCAGAGGCAGCTGTGCAACACTCACTGGGACTTCTGTTCTTCAGGGCTGTTTGTGGGGGAGGGGAGAGGGAAGGGGGACTTTTAATTCTAGTCTGGTATTTTGTATCTTACATTCTACTCTCATCAGTTGATTCCTGATGTCAGACTTGAGTAAGTTGATTGTTTAAAACAGTTGTTTACATGGACACATTGGGCCAAGGGGAATAAACATAACTATGACTATTTTTTAAGGAATAAAGAGACTGAAGAATCAAGCAGTGTGTTCCCAGTTTGCAACATACAGCTTTGGGCGTGGATTGATTATTCTGTTTAATCCCATCATACTCAATATTTTGCAGCTGGGTACTTAAGTTCAACTATCTTTGTTTTCCAGGTAGCCTTGTCTTGGAAGTTAACCATCACCAGCAGTAGCTTTGAAAACAGTCCAGTTCTCCAGATGTTTCCTCAATAAAAGGGAAATGGTTTTGCCTTCCAGTTTCCAAGTCTTTCTTGAATATTCCCAGTTTCAACATGAGATGACCTTCTGTGCACAAAACTCAGAGCCCCGGCAGGAAGGGGTTACATTGGTATTTATGCCACTTTTACACCTACGATATTATGTGCTGCTGCAGACGGAGTAGCCTCTCACCTAAAGCAGACAGCTCTGAGAGCTAATCTAATGTATGGAACCCCCTACAGGTTGCTAATGGATTTCCCCACAGCTTCAGCAAATGAGAATCCCTGTAGCTGGCATAAGTACTGGGATTCAACTCTGGCCTCCGCCACCTCCCACGTTTGCTTTCCCTCCCTTCTCCCTGCAACATGCTCCTACACCTACACCTGGACTTTTGAGGGAGCTTCTAAGTGCTACTGTAATACAACAGATCAGTATTAATAATAACAAAGTACACTACTTGATTAGTGATACCTGATGTGTAAGGCCCTTGGTTTTCACTTTCTATTTTGGAATTTATAGGTTTAACTAGAAAAAATTTAAAACAGGTGAAAAATCAGTGCAAAAATTAATTTCTCACTTTTCTGTGTAAATATCACCTTCTTCTTGGGTTTTTTTTTTACAAAACTTGTAAAAAAGTGCATATGTTCTGAAACACAGTCAGATACAGTTTTTCATTTGCAACCCATTTTAGCAGGAGAAGTAGCTCTCTATCTTTTATTTGCTTTGAATGGTGCTAATTAATGCTGTTAACTGTAGAGGTTACAGAACCACAATTTCTCCTTCTGGAACAGGCCCAGAAGCAGAAAAGGTGGAGGAGGGAGCATGAGGAGATGGCACCCTCACATCCTCCACCTCCATCTTGTCCAAAATTTGTGTGAAATTTTGTGTGAAAAAAAATTCTTGCCCATCATCGCTGCTCAGATGATGGACAGGAATCAAAGACTTGTAGCCTTCAAGATATCCTATAGGGAAGGGTTGTTTTTTCACATGATTTTTCATTGCTTACCTGTCAACAATAATTAGTATTATACTCTCCTAGCTCACTTTCTGTTTATTAGGTCCTGCCCTCCTACAAAGCTTTCCTTCGCTCACTAATCCATCAGTATATCTCCCAGTAGTTGAAGGTGACATCCTTACGAAACGTAAATCAAAGCTCCTCAGCATCTCAGAATATCATGCTGAGCTTGGCAGTCTTACAGGAAGGAAGTCTCTTGAGGCTCATCCATGCTATGGAAGGAAAAATACATTTTGCTCAGTTTAGATTCTTTTCATAACTAGTGCTGTTGAACGATTCTAAAAAAAATTTTCTCTTCATTTTAAGGCTTCCAAGTAATTTCCTTTTGATTACAGAATCTAAAAAATTATAATATTTTAGAAGGTTTAGATGGGGGGGGTAGGGTGTCAACAAAATTACTTCTGATCCAAGCAACTCTGATTCTAGGTCTCTTTATTTTTATTTAAGTTTTGAAAATACTTTCATAGTGTTTTCCCAGTTCATGGTAGAATGAATGGTAATCTCTCTGTACATCCAAAATAGGCAGTAGTGGCCTACTTGGAAAAGTCTAGTTTTCCAAATAATCATATGGCTTTCTCTGTACTCAGCAGTCAATATTCACATGCACAATGGCCTTGATATTGACATCAGTAATAGTCACAGAGTGTGTTTCCTGCCTCTTCTAATGAGCCTTAAAGGGTACATAAGAGTAAGAAATTCTACTGTGGTGCTGGGAATTAGTACAGTGTTTTTTCACACAGAAAAAAGAGACATGTTATTTATCAGATCTCTTGGCTGGTAGAGAGTGCACCCTTACACAGATTTCTTGGTATAGTTATTTGCATGTTTATTAATTAAATTGGAACATATTTTATGTCTGTCTTTTTTTTTTTCTGTCCTACCAGGATTCCCAATTTCTAGTTAATTTTTTATTCAATTAATAATATAAATGCTTCTAGTTTTTTCTGTCAATAAAGAATGAGGACTGATTGATATATATTAATTTAAAGGCTCTACCAGATGCATTTTAGAGCCCAGTTTTACTGAAGTATAGTAAATTATGTAAAGACTCATGACACAACTGATTAGCAAGATTTCCACCCATGGCTTTGAGGGCCACAGCAGAACCCTCCATCACTTAAGCTAAATGTGTTAGCTGGTAACTGTAGTAGGCCACTATCCTCCATGTAGACGAGTTACTAGAAGAAGACACAACACACACTGCAACACGCGTTGCTATTACTTTCTTACCTGGCATAAGCACACCTAGTAAGTGAAGTTGATAGAGGTTAAGCTGTGGGTTCAGCTTGAAGGAGTCCACGAAACGTATGTGAACTGAAGACCAACACAAAGGGTAAAATTTTTGAAAGCACCTAAATGAAATAGGCACTTCAGTCCCATTTTAAAAAGGGACCTGGGCACTTATGAGCCTATTTATTTTCACTCAAGCCCTCCTTTCTTCATCCTTTCTCTATCACTATTGGCACTACCCCAATCGTCCCTTTCCTACAGCCTTGTAGTCATTTTCTATACCAATGCCATGCCTTCTGAGGACTCCCCTATATCAGAGGCATTCCCCAGGGGGTCGTCATGGTTCCTCTACAGTTAATCAAGTCCTTAATCTTCAAACTTGTCGGTAAACCATCTTGCACACTTTAGGCACGACATAAGAAATAAACTACAAACAGAAGCCACATACCATCTGCACATTTCCTGCTCTTCTGTTTCAAACACAGAGATTTATTGTCATAATTCAGGGCAACCACACCTGTGCTCCCTCTCTATGGTACAGAAAGGGCACTAAATCTCAAGCTGCTGGTTCCCTTGTCTGTTGCCTTTCTTAGGTGGAGGCATGTATCTCTCTGCTTTCTGACCAGGGTATTTCCATGTTCAACAGGTCCCCGACTTCACTGTGTTATTCCTGTCTTGCCTTCTCTTCAGAGACTAATAACAGAGTGATTGCCCACCATGATAAGGTAACACACACCACTTCCTATGCAAGCCTATTTTATTCTTAAGGTAAAAGCACTACAGAGAAAACATTAAAAACACCAAAAGAACCTACATGCATGCTAATAAGCTTAGCAGAGATCAACCCAACTGTCAAGGTTCCTCCCCCACTCTGAACTCTAGGGTACAGATGTGGGGACCTGCATGAAAAACCTCCTAAGCTTATCTTTACCAGCTTAGGTCAAAACTTCCCAAGGTACAAAATATTCCACCCGTCGTCCTTGGATTGGCCGCTACCACCACCAAACTAATACTGGTTACTGGGGAAGAGCTGTTTGGACGCATCTTTCCCCCCCAAAATACTTCCCAAAACCTTGCACCCCACTTCCTGGACAAGATTTGGTAAAAAGCCTCACCAATTTGCCTAGGTGACTACAGACCCAGACCCTTGGATCTTAAGAACAATGAACAATCCTCCCAACACTTGCACCCCCCGTTTCCTGGGAAATGTTGGATAAAAAGCCTCACCAATTTGCATAGGTGACCACAGACCCAAACCCTTGGATCTGAGAACAATGAAAAAGCATTCAGTTTTCTTACAAGAAGACTTTTAATAAAAATAGAAGTAAATAGAAATAAAGAAATCCCCCTTGTAAAATCAGGATGGTAGATATCTTACAGGGTAATTAGATTCAAAAACATAGAGAACCCCTCTAGGCAAAACCTTAAGTTACTAAAAAGATACACAGACAGAAATAGTTATTCTATTCAGCACAATTCTTTTCTCAGCCATTTAAAGAAATCATAATCTAACACATACCTAGCTAGATTACTTACTAAAAGTTCTAAGGCTCCATTCCTGGTCTATCCCTGGCAAAGACCAGCATACAGACAGACACAGACCCTTTGTTTCTCTCCCTCCTCCCAGCTTTTGAAAGTATCTTGTCTCCTCATTGGTCATTTTGTTCAGGTGCCAGCGAGGTTACCTTTAGCTTCTTAACCCTTTACAGGTGAGAGGAGCTTTCCCCTGGCCAGGACGGATTTCAAAGGGGTTTACCCTTCCCTTTATATTTATGACACCAACTCTAACATGGGCTCTGGTAAAAGCAGCCCTTCAAAATCACACTCAAGGTTTTCCTTATGGGTTCAAGTTCATCACAGCTTCAGCTCAGAACAAGCCTCAGTAGGCCCAGTCTAAGATCATCTATTGACTTCACTATGAAGAGACCCTGAAGGGTTTGCTTGGTTCAGTGCCTGCACCTAGAAATACAGGATGCAGAGGCCGGTCCATGTAGCCATTATGAAGCAAACCTTGCAGGATTTAAGAAAGCCTAGTCCAACAAAAAATAAGTGGACTTTTTATGATGTTTTAAGAAGGATTTGATGTTTAGGGGAGGAAGCTCTTCTGTTTAAAAAAAACAACACTAGAAATGCAAGTTTTAGGTATCTTGATAAAGGTGGAGAGGTTGGAGTTTAAGCAGGTGGAGGAAGATATTTTGGGGAATTTAGTTTTGGGGAGTTTAAGAGCAATAGGACTTGATGAGAGCCTGGGGATGTGAAGGAAGAAGATAAGAGAGAAGTAAAAATAATCTTCTGAGGACTCGATGACAAGGTTCGATGACAGGGAGCCTCATAGAGTTGTCAAAAAGGTGGAGGAAGGAGGGAGAGAAGACTCAATGAGCTAGAAGATGAGAAGCTCATTTTTTGATCCAATTATTCTGAGAAAGTGAACTATGAGGAAATTGTGGAGAAAGATTTATCATTACTAATGCCAGCACCTGGCTGTAGTGCGAAGTCCGTGTGGCACTGGCAGCAGTACATGCATAGATACACTGGCGGATGTCTTACGTTAAAGCAATCTTACCTCCATAGACCAGAATGCCGTGCTTCAGACCAGCTCTGTGCATGGGATGGAAAAGTGCATATTTCCACTCCTTTTAGAGACCCTGATCCAAAGCTCACTAAATCAGTGGGCAACTTTCTATTGACTCGTTGACTGATAGCCTTTGGATCAAGTTCAAAAGAAGCAGCATGTGGTGTCATCTAGTGCTTGTTGCTGATATTTGATTTAATGCCTGCTCCATTTGACCATGCAGTTTGCTTTGTCACACTAGAAGGCTGTAGTTGTCAGTGCATGATTTGCAATGTGGCAAGATTCTGTTTGGCAGCCATATCATGTGTAACACTGCTTGCATACTACAGAATGACTTCTTATTCCTTTTTTTCTTTATCACCACCCGTGCTAGCAGAGGTAGTGTTTACCCTTACATTTTATTGAATGGCTTAATACTGTCTGCTCCACATTAATATATATGCAATGTTCTTGTAGCCTTGCAGATCCAAGGATATTATAGAGACAAGGTGGGTCAGGTAATATCTTTTATTGCACCAGCTTCGGTTGGTGGGATAGACAAGCTTTCGAGCTTAAATATGAATAGTTAGACACCAGAAATAATAACTACAAAAATGTGCTTGAGAAAAAATCATAGAAGTACTCTCTGAACCTAGAAGAATAAAATAAAGATTTTGTGTATACCTACCTCCAAAACTGTCTGGTCAAGATTCTGCCGCGCACAATCCCTCTGTCCCTCATCTCTCTACATAGCAGAGAAACAAAATATTGCTCCAATAAACGAATGTCAAATACACACTGTTTGCACTACCCAGCTACATTCTTCCAGACATTATTCTTGGTGAAAAGAAAAGTGGAAGCAGACAACCATGACAGTAATTTGCCTATTACAAAAAATACTCCACTGCATTATCTCATTTTCAGATCTTCCTGTTGTTTAACGTTAACATATGAAAATAACTTCTGCTGTCAATTATTCTGACTGATTTTTTAATAAAATGTGAGTAGCTATCCTGAGATAGGAAAGTGACTGCACCCAATAAAGTACCTCTGTAGGTCTCAGCCTCCCTGCAACATGGACCACTGCACATGCTGTGACCCTGAGTTTGGGAAATTTACATTTTTCAGGGTATGAAAAGGATATATGTATCTTGTGTGAGATCTAGGAATGGTCATTTTTCACTGTCTCTTTGCAGATTTATGAGCCCTTGTTACACGTAACAGATGTCTCCAGTTACATCAGGGAAAATAAAGTTGGATAATTTATGGGGAGGGAAGCGTTTTTACATGGATTTTTTTTAAACGCTCCACACTGTTTTCAAGTAAGGAATGTGACCTCTGTGTGAAAACAGCCTGCATTTTTTGTAAGTACAGCCCTCTGAATGGAACTATCAGCACTGTGAACATTACACATATTTCAGTAGAAAACAAGAAAAACAAAAGAATTTCTGAATTTGACACAGACATTTCAATGGAAAAGAAATCCTCCATTAAAAAAGGGGACTCAGGGGTGAAGCCACAAATGTTACATTGTTTTCTGTTCTGCTGTGTCCGCTCTCTGCCCTGTTGACCCCACTGCAGCTTTTTGCCCTCTGACATTTAGCCAATGGTTGCAAAGCTAACACAATCTCTGGAAGGGTTCCAATTAGCCACCTTCATGAGATTCTCAGTACTATTAAGGAATGAGCTACACTCGGGAAATATGACCCCCCCCCAAAGTAGAAATAAAATGATTTATAGACGACTTGATTATCAAAACTTTAAAAACCTCATAAATCCAGGAACATATATCTGAACATTTATTTGTTGACATTCAAATACTGTGCATATATATAT
Organism: Lepidochelys olivacea; assembly: GCF_965140295.1. NCBI lineage: Eukaryota > Metazoa > Chordata > Testudines > Cheloniidae > Lepidochelys > Lepidochelys olivacea. Next base: position 69,215,635 of record NC_140414.1, read on the forward strand.
ATATATATATATATATATATATATATATATATATATACCAAATACTTTATATAGATATATACTTTATTTAACACTTATTTTAAGGTTCAGTCCTGCTCTCCTATATGTGGACTTATATTTCTGTGCAACCCTTATAATACATGATAGTACAAGATACATGGTATTATGCATGTAAATGCCCTCACTCAAAAGGTGTAATGGCCCCACTGTGCCTGTAAGTTTACCACAGGACTGTAGAATCACTGATACATGTGCATACTTCAAATATAGAACCCATTTTTCCTCTCAGTTTTTTGAGAGCAACTTCAGAATTGACCCTTGTTATCTTCTTAGTTCATACACGATATTTGTATTCCATATCTGATTCTAAGTGTAAACCCCTCTGGAATTGTGCATACCAATATTACACTAACAAGGTTACCATACAATATATAGATATGAACTGAATTTCAACATTTTTTTTTAGGCATTTTTCTTGAACTTGGCAGTTTGTCATGTCTACCCAGCAGGAAAAAACATACAGCATTTTTTCAGTTGCACTGAAATAACAGCCAAAAATAGGTTCCAGATTTTGACCTTAGTTTCTCATTTCTATATTGAAGCATAAAGGCTACAATATAGGCTTTAGTAAACTACTAATTTTTGTTGGGATAGCCCATAGTTATATGTGGTGCAGAATTATTCTAGATTCCAATTTTGCTCTTGATGTATACATGGAAATTGGTGCTGTGTGTGATCAACACTAGGAGAAATATTTTCCATACAGGCTCAAGTCCTTTCATCCAGTACATAAAACCCAAATACTGTATCTCCAGTCAGAGCGAGGTAGAAAGGAATTCTCTTCCTTTGCTCTGTAGTCCTGAGACCCTAATACTCCCCATGAGGATCTTCAACTAGAACTGGTCACAGTTTTTCAAATAAAATATTTCTCAGTGAAACATTGTCTTTTTTCAAAATTGGAAAGTGTCGCAATTATTCTTCTGATATTTTTTATTTTTTCAGTGAAACAGGAAAATGAAAATTGTTGCCATTTTCTCAGTTTCCATTTTTGGTTTTCCTCCCCCCACCCTTTTTCTTCTCCCTTTTCAGTGGCGAAATGGAAAGAAGGGACAAGGGAAAAGAAAAAAAGGGGAAGGGAGAAAAAGTAAGAAAATTTTAAAAATTCTAAACCAAAAATTGTTGTTGACAATTTTTGGTGAAAAATATTGACTAAGTGAAAAAAATCTTTCCTTTTTAAAGCCTTCAAAATGAAAACATCTTTGACATTTTTGATTTTTGGACATTATCTCCATTTTTTTTATCATTATAGCAAGTAAACTCAATGCAATGTTCCCCTGCCTGGTCCACTTGTGCAGTGGGGAACCACAGCTGGGCCCCTGAACCCTTGCTACGCCTTTGTGTAGCAGAATCATACCGGTTGTTAGCAGAAGGCTGACAGTGTTATTTTCCAGTGTGAGTCACTTTTTCAGCTGGAGGAGCAACTGCAGTCTCTAGGTTGTAAATGTTATTGCTCCTTTTAAAAATGTCTTCATACTGAAGCTTCAGTTACCTTCTATGAAGCTATATTTTAGTTAACCGGGTTATGTGACCCTCCAGAGAAGTAGTGGCTATCTTCTTGGATAATCAAGTAAATTTTTGTCTCGATTTCTGGCCCATGAGCTCCTTTTAAAAATGTACCCCCACCATTGAGCTCTCCTGCATTTGTCCTAAATGTCTTGAAGAGTCTATTTTAGGTCACAGGTTTCATGCTGACGGTGCCTCAGCTAATGGCTAACTGAAAAATCAATTGATCAAATAGTATGGCAAAAGTACAACTCTATTTTCTGCCACGTGACCCTGCCTAAGCTGAATTTGTGCATCTGGTCATGAATTTCCTCAGTGTAGTACATTTTCTCAATGGGGGTCACCCCAAAGTGTAACAGCCCCATTGTAGTAGTAGGTTTACAACAGCCTCCAAAACTACTGATAGAGTTGCATACTTTGTGGCCCCATATTAATACTCATTTGTAGTAGAATACAATGCAATAATAATTTGTGGTGGTTTATTTTAAAGAGTCTGCTAGCATAAGTCACAAGGGAATAACTCAGATTGTTTATCAAACAGTGGCAGAGCTTTAAACAGTCATATAGCCCTGTATTTGCCAGGAGGCATATACTCATACAGTAATTATAAGTAGATATTTTAAAACTTTTTTTCTTTAAACATGCCATAGCTACTGCAGCACAACACAAAGTCCCATGACACTGGAAGGGAAGATGACACAGGTCATCTCTGTACAGTTAAGTCCTAATAATTTTGACAGCTTTTTCTTTAAACTCAGTTCTTGTTTGTACATGAATTAGTACTGCATAATGATGCTAAAGATCACAGGTAGCACTGTCATGGAAACAGTACTCAAGATTCCCACCCATCAGGGTAGATTTAGAAGTGAATTGATGTGGGAAAATAACACAAGTCCTGTCGGGAATTAAGTTACAAGTCAAAGGACGACGATCTAGCAACCTCAGTATTAAATTGTAATATCATTCTGATTAGAATAGACGGCCATTATAGGATATGTCGTCACTAAATGTAGCACCTGCAGCAGAATTTTTCACAGAATTGAAGAGAATATTTCCCACATTAATCCTTTACAGTCCGATTCAATAAAATTCAGTAGAGAAAGTTATGCTGAATACCATGTTTTAATGTAACTGAGGAGGTTTAAGTCGTACTAACCATCTGTTGTGATTTGCAATCTAGGAACAAGGCTGCAGGGAGACCCATGTCTGTAGAATCGATTCATAAAAAGATCATGTCATTTCATTCTCCCATGCCATGAGTTCAAGCCTACCTCTACATGTCTCTGAAAGTTGGCTATAGGGAATAATATTACTTCTCTACAAGGAGCCTCATCCTACCTTGCAATGAGCCTTCACAAAGTCAATGTCTTCAGAGGTAGTCAGACTTTCTTCGTAAATTGGCCAGCTGGGGCATGAAAGGGTCCAATCACCAACTTACTTTCAGGAAGGAAGAAGTAGCAAAAGACTACACTTAAAACAATATTCTCCTTTCCCTACATCCAGCTGGAAAAGGAAGTGAAAGATGAAGGCCAAAATTATCTTCAGGTCCACCCTGTACATCATGACTTTGAATCCTCAGCTTTTCCTGTTTATAGGCCACACATTTAATCAACAAGCACAATCCAAATATGCAGGGAGAGCAGACTATCAAATCCAAGAACTACCTCAGAGATTAATTTTGCCTCAAGAATTTAATTTTTTAAGAAATATGTTTTCAGTTCAAATACCTTCAAAACCATTTTCAGGAGCTAAAAAATGAAAAACATTTAAACTGGGCTGGTTTTACATTCCACTGCACTTCAGTCACAACACTAGCTGCAACGAGAAGCCATATTTCAGGATGATATCTTTTAAAAACAAAGCCATTTGTGCAATGCCTTCTAAAATAATGGTGTTCAGCATTTGAATTCTTTTTCAATGATATTCTAAGGGCTCCTGCCTTTAGCCGAGAGCAGCAAGGAGGCAACAAAACATGGAAGAAAAAAAAATCACTTTATTTACCAAGCTTGATAGAGATTCTAAAGATCCTCCTGGACTCAATAAAAATAGATCAAAGAATTTAGCATTTGTACAGACAAATGTTAAACAAAAAATCAAAAGCAGCAACACAAGTAATCTGATGGGCACACTCAAAGGAATGAGAAAGTCAGAGAGTGGAGATCAGAGCAGATTGGCAGATGTTGTTTCTTTGATCTTTACTTTCAAGTGATGGTGCAACACATGCTACAGCTTTGAAAACTTTCATTTTCACCCTAATTAAGGCTGACACTGACACTTGTGCTTACAATTTGATTTAACGATTTTTCAAATCTAGCCCCCAAAATTACTTTTACAGAGGAAAAATATCTACAAAAAATGCTGGTGGTAGAAAATCAGGCCCCAGAATTGCCTATTAGCACCTAGATAGTGACAAAGTGAAATAAAGAAACATGTTAATATAGAAAATAAGAAAAAATACTATTGGCTTTAACTAGTGTGATGAGTGAAGTATCTGTACTTTCCTTCAAATCATTGTTTGCTAGATAATCAGTGAGAGAGGGAGAGAAAGAGAGAGAGACTCTTTAATATTGTGCTAGATTCTACCTTCACTTAAACCCACACAAATCTATGGCTACCCATTGCAGTCAGTGAGGTTTAGACAGGTGTAAAGGCAAAATGTGACCCATATTTTTTATTTCTGTAACTTCCAGAAGTGAAGAGATATAGAGTGTAACCTAATGTCTGTTTTGTGTATAAATCATTCACTTCATACATTGCACCCAGTGCACTTTTTACACAAATACGCCTCCTATTATTTTAGCTAGAAAAAGTCAGTGATGAGTGACATCCAATCTCCTTCTGAAAGCATCATAAATTTTTATCTCACTGGTCCCAGCTTTGTGTCCTCAGACCAAAACCCAAGAGCAACAGCCAGACTTGTTCTCAAACTGAAATTAGTGTTCCCAAATAATTTCTCCCAAGTACCATCAAAAGGTATTCACGCTGTTCTTGAAGACTAACCAACAGTAGCATCATGATGAAATAGCTAATTGATGGTAAAGTGTATAAGAAGAATAGGAATCACATGGTAAGAATAATATTAGATTCTGAGTAATGGGTTGCTCTAAAAATATTTGTTAACATAAAAAATCCTCCTCTCACCACAGCCCCTAACACACTGCTCTCCATTCTGCAACAGCAGATTTCATCAGTGCAAAATGTGATGATGGGACAGTCTACCTTCAGTACAGTTTGTGTAACTCTGGAGTAATTCCTTTGAAATTAATGGATTTATGGCAGACCTACCACATTTGTAATTTAGAGTATTCCTACCCTAAGTGCTGTACCTCTTCAGTGTAGACACTACCTGTTTCAGCAGGCGGGGTTTACCCTTACTGCAGGAAGATAATCATCCAGTGATAATTAGACATCTAATCAGAATTCTAGGTGTGAACATGCATATGGTGGAAATACACCATCAATTGGTGGAGTAGACATAATCTTTGCCCTAGCTTACAGTGGCTGTCCCTAACCTACCAATATCTGTCCAGTTTTTCCTGAGTTAAGCCTCAATTACTTCACTGTTTCTCATGCACCAGTCTCCACCAGACTCTGGGAAAGGCACTCAGTTGTACTGCCTGTATCAAAAGAGAGAGAAACATACAACTGGATGTCATCAGCATATTGAAGACATCACAAGCCATATGTAGTTTGTAAGTATGTTAGAACCTATACACATATGCCAACTGTATAAAATTCTAGCGGTCAGAGTATTTATTCATTCCTATTACCAAGGTGAATAACTTCAAAAATAAGTATCTCAATGTCTCAAAAATCTTTGCACTAGAGCATTTTCAAGGGCTTTTGAGTTAAGCAAATTTGACGTTTCTAGGCTAATCCATTTATATGAGACATACAATCAATAAGTGCTAGAATTCTTTTCAAAAAGTGAAATGCATCTATTACCATAAGACTGTTTACTCAGTAATAGTTCTATGATTCACCTCAGATTAAGCCAAAAATTATCCCTTCAGCATAGACCACACATGCAAAGTTCAAAGTACATAGAATCAGTTTAAAGGAATGTAGAGGGTGTGCCAAAAATCAGCCTAATAATGATAACCTAGTTACAACTTTAACTATGGTGACACTGCTACATTCACAAACCAATGGTTCTGATGAATAGAGGGGGGTTATGATAGTTTTGGAAGTTCTTCAAAATAGATTGACCAGGCCACTTGATCTCTGGAGAGGAGAAAGTGGGGGTAGAGCATGTAAATTATTGTTTTAGGCTGAGAAAGGTGGGTGGAAGGGTTGACTGAGTCAGAGGAAGACTGCATGTATATGGGAACTGGAATCCACCTAAGCAATTACTAATTATAGTATTTCAAAATGTATAGGACTGGCTTTTTCTTTGCTTTCTACCATCTTGACATCACAGCTATTGAAAGTGATGGCATCAGGCTGTAGCAGTGGGAGTTGTCAAAGCTTATTAGTTTGCAACAAACCAAAAGTTGTGCTTGGGAAAACACTAAAACAGGATTTTGTGTTCACAAAAGTGCAAACCGTTATAAATGTATGGCTTGTGATTTGCACACAAGCCAGACTGGATTTACAGGGAGGTTTGCAGGATGCTGTGTGAACCAAATTCTGGAGGAGTACCAGCCACTGCCAGTTAGTGACAAACTATTCCCATTACATTTATCACCAAGATCTCATCCTTTATTCATCTTTTTTAGGGCTGTGACATGTTGTGAGATTCTCATTTTCTGCCCCGTAAAGGTTTAAAAATCTAAACCTTTCCACCGTCATAAGGGAGCTCTTTGAACAATAGCACTGTTGTTTCTGAGTTAACTGACAATTTCTTGTGGCTGAGCAGGGATTTCAAGCCTGTCCAATCACTGGAAAGAAGGCAGCACCTTCCACTTATTTCAAGGGTCTGTATTAAAATTTAATTTAACTATTTCTGTGTTCAGCTCTCTCCTTTTCACTTTTATCAAAAGCAAACACATAGTCAAGCACTCCAAACAGCTCTGCACAGTTCAAACTGAAAGATCTGCTGTTTTTTAAAACCTGATTTATATTCACTAATCACCTAATTGCTTCAGCTATCCGTCCCACTATTCTTGTCACCTGCCATTATACCCCAAACCCATATTTTCTTTGAGGAAACAACAAGGCATGCCAAAAATAAAATATAGGTCACTGCCTGTTGGTGGGTGAGGTGTATGTCAAAGAATAGTGTTTGTTTCTTCATTTTGCTGATCATCAGGTTTTATCTTTTGGTGTTAGTATGTCTTGGAGCAATCTTACAACATGAAAATGTACTGGTAAAATTGATGTTTTAAAGCCACTGTATCTATTCAAGAATGATAGCAGCTAGTGGTGGCTAATACTAAATAGATCATTTATCCCATCTGTGATGGAGTTTGAGCTGCCCTGTGATAATTTATAAACACTATATGTTGCCCTGTTATTGGTGTGTTTTCCATATGACTAAATTTGTTTAACTCAACAAAGATCTGTCTGAAAAAAACAAGTGGGAAGGAGAAGAATGGCCCAAAAGGGCCACCTCTCTGCAAACACTTAAGAATTAAGGAATAATGCCAGAACTATCAGTTTCTGTAGGTTGTCTTCGGCAATGCCCCTCTGCCATGTACATTGGCCAAACCGGACAGTCTCTATGCAAAAGAATAAACGGACACAAACCTGACATCAGGAATCATAACATTCAAAACCCGGTAGGAGAACACGTCAACCTCTCTGGCCACTCAGTAAAAGACTTAAGGGTGGCAATTTTGCAACAGAAAAGCTTCAAAAACAGACTCCAACAAGAAACTGCTGAGCTTGAATTAATATGCAAACTAGATACTGTTAACTTGGGTTTGAATAGAGACTGGGAGTGGCTGGGTCATTACATATATTGAATCTATTTCCCCATGTCAAGCATCCCCACACCTTCTTGTCAACTGTCTAAATGGGCCATCTTAATTATCACTACAAAAGTTTTTTTCTCCTGCTGATAATAGCTCATCTAAATTAATTAGCCTTTTACAGTTTGTATGGCAACTTCCACCTTCTCTGTATGTTTACATATATATCTTCTTACTATATGTTCCATTCTATGCTTCCGATGAAGTGGGCTGTAGCTTATGCTCTAATAAATTTGTTAGTCTCTAAGGTGCCACAAGTACTTCTGTTCTTTCTACAAAACTAGTTTGAATCAAGATAGGAAAAGGCCAGCGAATAAGAAGAAGAAGTTCAAAAGAACTCTGATTAAAAAGGGCAGTATTTGTTCAGGAAAACCACGGTGAAGCATAGGAACCAGAATGGATGCATCTGAAGAACTTAGGCCTGCCTACATTACCATCAGGGGATGTCAAGACTTTAGGTACGACAGACATGCATGTAGAATGTTCATTGTAAAATCATTTTTCTCTAAATGCTTTGTTCCTATGCCAAAATAAACAACATCTTGGTTTTCAGAAAGCTGCTCTGTCACTGTATTCCACTGGTCACAGATTCCTGAAGGGAAGAACTACACATGCCCAAACTCAGCCAGATCTGATGGGTAAGAATGGTGGATATAGAGGGTAATATCCCCCAGAGCATGGGCTAAGAGTCGGAGCATTGCAAAATTCCATTTCAGGATAGGTAAAAGCACAAGGCCTGACACCTGAGGGGGTGCACTCAGAGAGACCAGGAAGGGGGCAGAGGTGCAGTTAACCCTGGAAACGTGACACCATCTATCTACCAAAAACAGATAGTTCCCTTCATGTTTTAGTGTATTGTGCAGCCTAGTTTTATTGTGCGAAGTACTGGGGTCTACCACTTTCCTTGGGAAACTTTTCTATAGCCCAGTGTTTCCCAAACTTGGGACGCCACTTGTTCAGGGAAAGCCCCTGGCAGGCCGGGCCGGTTTGTTTACGTGCCGCATCCACAGGTTCGGCTGATCGCAGCTCCCACTGGCCGTGGTTCGCTGCTCTAGGCCAATGGGGGCTGCAGGAAGTGGCGGCCGGTACGTCGCTCAGCCCGCGCTGCTTCCCGCAGCCCCCATTGGCCTGGAGCAGCGAACCACGGCCAGTGTCATAAAGAGCGAGACAATTACCTACTGTTTTCATGACACAAAGCATTTATATTTACATCTGCAAAAAAGCATGTTGCAGCAGCCAGATCACATTGCAAATGTATATGTAATATGGCATCCTCCATCACAGTTAGGTCTATTTCAGCATTGCTGATTGATATATTTTCCCTCCCGTTGAATGAATGGAGGAAATCTTGGCTCCATTGAAGTCAATGGCAACACTCCCTTTGACTTTTGTGGAGCCAAGATTTGACCCTACGTGTTTCAGATTATTTTTTCTTAATTCATTGGTCTGCATTTTTTCCACACTGAAGCATTTTTTTAATCCCAGCCATGTTTCTAATCTGTCTAGGTTCTTTTGTATTTCTTCCTTGTCCCCACAGGTATTTGTGTTTCCTCCCAACTGAGTGTCATTTTAATTAGTGTTATTTTTTATGCTCATCCACATCAATAATGATGATGTTAAATAAAACTGCAATATTAAAGATTACAATGAAATTATTTAATATCAAAGCACTATAAAGGCATTAGCATTCATACATGCTATCTTCCTTATTTGCATCAGGATCTATGAGAATGCAAAATTCATGCAAGCTAAACATCATTTATTTGACAAGCTATACATCAATTACATCAATTAAAAAGGATCTTAAGAATGTTACTGCATTTTACCTACAATTTATAAACACTTATTAAAATGGGAAAGGAGCTGTATCTGGTGTTACATGGCTTAGAGTCTATTAAAAAAAAATGCAAAAAGAACAAAGTTCCAATGCTCATAGCACAACGGCTCCTCCATCAAGATCAATTTTGTACAAATAGTAATTGTAACTTTTTCTAGCTTGACTTGAATCATGACTGTGACTCTAATATTATAGTATAAAGTGAAATTGGATGTTCAGTAAGGTCAGCAGCTAGGGTTGGGATGAGAGACAGAAAGGAAGATTTTTATGTTAGGCATCATCTGTCCAAATGAATCTTGGCAGGAGGAAATGAGGAGAGAGTAGATTAGAGTTCTTGTTTATTGTGTCTTCTGGCTCAAAGTGGACCCAGAGAGTGGGAAAATAGCTAGGAAAGAAGCAAAAGGAGAATGGTACATTTAGAGCTGACATTGCTCTCCAACCCAGCAACACGGTGGCAAAACATAATCAAGGCTGAAGTGAGCACAGTGTAAAGTACTGGAAATTATTTTCATGGAGGTTTTTAGGTAAGCTTTGGCAGCTTTCCTTTTAATTAAAACAGGGAGAGAACTGGCTACCCAAGCCAAGTTTTTCATTACTTAGAGAGGTTCCCAAACAATAACTCTAAGTCATGTTAATAGATTAAACATAAATAATAGCAGCTGCTTTTTCATCATGTTGCAACTAATGTCAGTGTTTCTCCCTGCCTTTGTTTTTTAATGTCAACAATGTCTGGACAAATGGAAGAACAGTAAAAGTAAACAGTAATCTCTGGTCTTGTCTATGTTTTTCGTATAACCAATATAGTTATACCAGCATAACTCCCTCTAATTCTGGTATAAAAGCACCTTTTCTTGATTTAGCTTATGTCGCTTGGGAAGGGTTTTTGCCTGTATAACTGTATTGATATAACTGCAAAAAAAAAAAAAAAAGAAGTACTTGTGGCACCTTAGAGACTAACAAATTCATTTGAGCATAAGCTTTCGTGAGCTACAGCTCACTTCATTGGATGCATGCAGTGGAAAATACAGTGGGGAGATTTATATGCACAGAGACCATGAAATAATGAGTGTTACCATACACACTGTAACGAGAGTGATCAGGTAAGGTGAGCTATTGCCAGCAGGAGAGTGGGGGGGGGGAGAACCTTTTGTAGTGATAATCAAGGTGGGCCATTTCCAGCAGTTGACAAGAACATCTGAGGAACAGTGGGGGGAGGGGGAATAAACATGGGGAAATAGTTTTACTTTGTGTAATGACCCATTCACTCCCAGTCTTTATTCAAGCCTAAATTAATTGTATCCAGTTTGCAAATTAATTCCAGTTCGGCAGTCTCTCATTGGAGTCTGTTTCTGATGTTTTTTTGTTGAAGAATTGCCACTTTTAGGTCTGTAATTGAGTGACCAAAGAGATTGAAGTGTTCTCCAACTGGTTTTTGAAAGTTATAATTCTTGACGTCTGATTTGTGTCCATTTATACTTTTACGTAGAGACTGTCTTGAATAAAGACTGGGAGTGGATGGGTCATTACACAAAGTAAAACTATTTCCCCATGTTTATCTCCCCCCTTCCCTCCCCCCACAGCTGTTCCTCAGACATTGGTGTCAACTGCTGGAAATGGCCCACCTTGATTATCACTACAAAAGGTTTTTTGCCCCCCAGCTCTCATGCTGGTAATAGCTCACCTGACCTGATCACTCTCGTTACAGTGTGTATGGTAACACCCATTTTTTCATGGTCTCTGTGTATATAAATCTCCCCCCACTGTATTTTCCACTGAATGCATCCGACGAAGTGAGCTGTAGCTCACGAAAGCTTATGCTCAAATAAATTTGTTAGTCTCTAAGGTGCCACAAGTACTCCTTTTCTTTTTGCGAATACAGACTAACACGGCTGCTACTCTGAAACTTGATATAACTGGTAAATCATTCCCATGTAGACAAGATCTTAGATTTCCTGGGTTGTTTTTTATACATGCAGTAGATATGGCATCAAGAATGTAGTGAATAAAGTGAATGCTGACAAAATTTGCCCAGATAACATTTTAAGTTTTCTGCTGAGACATCTTAAATTGTCATTTGGATGCCACATTTTAATCAAATCCCAATAAATACAGTTAATTATAGCAATTAAATTATTAATATTGGCATACTCCCCTCTCAAAATGCCATAATCACTGATGCTGCTGATGCTGATAGCTATAACTTCATGGACTTCAAAGGAATATAGCACCTGCTTAACCAACAGTGAATTTGTGCCAGTGAGAGGGAGCCATCAGTATGCTAATAAATCCCTGTGAGCTGAGTACAGTATAAACTAGTCTCCCAAAACTCTTTAGTAAATTAACTTCTCTATAGTCCATTTTTTAATTTAATTTATTCCCAGGTTGCTCAAAATTAGGCTTCTTTTTAGGAAAGCTTTTTTTCCCCAACTTGTCTAGGTGCAATGGGATTTTCCAGTGTGCTATATATATTGTACCAGGGTAGCCAGTACGAACAAATTCTGATTAGAAAGGAATTAATTAGTCTTAATTTCCTTACATTTTCCATCCTTGTGAGCAAGCCATTACAGTGTTTCTATGCATTAGAAATAAGGAACAAACATTTTATCTCTGTAAGTACAGGAAATAATGTTTGGAGAAGAATCAAATCAATTCTCCATAGGAAAAAAGTGGTAGGAACAGAAAAAGACTTGTACTTCCCCCGCCCCACCCCAGTTACTATAAAACATCTTTACCCTTCCCCTCAACCCCTTACACAGGAGAAAAATGAAGTTACCTCTTCTGGCCTCTTTTCTAAAGATTTATTCAGTCATACAGTACATTGTGTAAATGAAATGAAAGCAAAACACCAACAGCTTTGGAATAAAACACTTTACTGTCTTATTGTGAAGTTCTATTTTGGTTGTCTGCCATCATAAAACTAGGTTTTCATCTGAGCATGAAAAAACACAGCAGATCCTATGAGAGGCCAGTCCCCACGCTGTACACACGCACTTAGCCAGAGAAGGGCTGATCACTGCCACCTGCTCACAGCTGTAGTTGAATGGGGAACATAGCTGGGAAATAGCATTAGCAGCATCAAAATGATACCTCCCGCCATAGCCCAGCTGTACCTTCCGGACATCAACATTTCTGTCCTCTTCTTTCTTGGTTATTATTGTGGTTTGTTTCATGCTGTATAAAAAGACAGAAAAACTGTGCAGGAAAAACCAAGTTAGTAGAGGATTGATTGATATATTGTTTTGTTTCTGTTCATCTGCCATAATTTGAAGCTGCATGCATGTAGATATGTCACATACCTCATAACAGCTGTCTGATGCAGTTATACTTTACATTCCTGATTTTTGCTATATCATATAGTACTTCTATTTTATTACTACCTAAGGCCTTAATTGTGGAGCTACCACCATCCCCAGTTAAGTAGCAGCATGGAGTTGTGCCCAGGGCCAGACTGTTCACAGTTTGGTCTCAGGTTTCCTGCTTGCTGTAAGGGAGAAGTACTCCATGCCAGACTTTATTTGGTGCACAATATTAATACTTCCCTCGCTTTGCCAGCTCAGCCATGTGGCCTGTGCATTGGATGGGTACAGACAAGGCTACACATACTTGCACACCTACTCCCTTACCACTTGTACTGGAGGAGAAGCCCTGTGGAGGTTCCTCTCCTCCCTGCATTGTACCCCATGATGTCGGGATGTCCTGCTGCCTTTAACTTCCATTAAAATCAGTGGGCCATATCTTCCTCTTCTGGGTGAAAGCAAGTGAAAAGAGAGGACTCACATCTCAAAAGACTCAGCTTCTGATGAAACACAGTTCTAATTGCATCATCTTTAATGTGTAAGCAGTGTCAGGATGAGCTCCACCCTGACATCTGGTGGTGAGGTGTGGCAAGTTGTGGAAAAGAACTTCAGGGGGCCGATCTCATTTGCATAGGCACACCCACCACGCCTAGAATGAGACCATAGCTGCCCAAATGGTCACTTTGGCTGCTGTGGGATCCCCAGTGTCTCTGTTATTGGAGCAGGAAGAATAAATTGTTATTACCCTGATTATGGGAACTGTGCTTGGAACTGTACGTGGCCTTTTGTTATGATGGAGGGATTCACCATCAACTAAGTAGCACTCGCTAGGCAAGGGTCATGGGTTCCAAAACTGTGTGAATGGAGAGAGGCTGGGGACAAGTAGTAATACTTGGTGGCATGGGCCCCTTGGTGAGGGCCTTACATGCTAATTGCACTTCCTCCTCTCTCCACTGTGGAATATCAGAGCTAATTTTGATTTCATTAGAAGTCTAGTTATAGGCTGCTGAGCTCACTTTGGGCTGACAGTGCCCCAGCACTGGGGCTCCCCTACTACAAGCTGAATTCACCTAAGAGCTGAAATCACTGAGTGTTGTGTTAAGTAGTGGGGGAGCTTGAAGATATATTGTGGAGCAGTTTGCGGGACGGCTGGTGAAGCAGTTCGACGCGGAGCAGTGTGTGAATGGCAGGAGCTGCTTGTGGGCCGTGGAGCTGAGTAAAGAAGTTCGTGGGGCGGCTGGCGGAGCGGAGCGCAGCTGAGCGAAGGAGTTCGTGGGGTGGCTGGCGGAGCGGAGCGCAGCTGAGTGAAGGAGTTTGTGGGGCGGCTGGCGGAGCAGAGCACCGCTATGGAGCTATGGGGCGGTCAGCTTCAGATCATGTAAGGTGCCTCTTACCCCCGTCCCATTTCCACCCAGGTTGGGAGGTAAAGCTCTGCAGATAAACTTTCGAACTCTGGGGCTGCCCTGACCAGGGACAGAGACTTTTGGGGCATTGGACTTTTGGGACTTTGGGTGATTTGGGGTTGCTGGACTCAAGAACCAAAGGGAAAAGGGCATGCCCCAATTTGCCTGGGGTGGGTTTTTTTTTGCTCATGGGTTGTGTTATGAATCCTGTTGGTGGTGTTTCCCCAACATAATGCCACATTGTTTCTCTCTGTTATTAAAAGGCTTTTGCTACACTCAGACTATGTGCTTGCGAGAGGGGAAGTATTGCCTCTTGGAGGCGCCCAGCGGGGGTGGTATATATTTGTCCCAGGTCACTGGGTGGGGGCTCGAGCCGGTTTGCATTGTGTTATTGGAATGGAACCCCTAGATATTGAACCCGGCCCTTGTTGCTGCCAACTCTGACGGGCAGAAGGGTTACAAATGAGTAGTCCCAGCAGTGGTTCACAACAGGTATAGGGTGTGATACCCACACATGGACTGGAGAGCTCTGTGACAATACGCTCGCAACGCTGCACACTTCCAGCCATCTGCAGCTCCTCCACAAGGCTCCCAGACTCTCTCCTCACCTAATATGGGCAGCCTGGCTGGTATGGTCATCCCACCCACAAAACAATTAGAAGCAACAGAAAAAGTCCAGGAAGGGCAACAAGAATGGACTTCATAGAAAGAGGAATTGAAGGCATTAGAACTTTAGTTTAGGGTGAAGAACACAAAGGGACATTATAGAAGAGGCATATCTGAAATAACGTGTGGTGTCGTGAAAGTCAGTTGCTATTTACCCTTTCACATAATGCAAGAATAAGGAAATGCTAAATTAAGTTAAAAGACAACACAATTAAAAATGGTTAAAAGTAATGCTTTATAGGGCCTGATCCTGAAAATATTTAAGCAAATGAAAAACTTGAACACATGAATAACTTGATTTTAAAGTGTGGGGGGACTTGGCAATTACACAGCATATAGTTAACCTGGGAACTCACAGCCATGAAATTGAGGCAAACAACTTAATGTTATTAAAAAAAAAAGGATTAGACACTTATACTGAATACTAACACTGTCACCTACACTAATAAAGATGAAAATATATAGGGGATATGGCCCATGAATTTGGCATAGTACATATGAAAACACGAAATCAATACCATCATTAGGTAAAGGTTACTTTTATTCTCAGAAGATACAGTACTGTAGTTGCTTGCCAAAACACATGGCCTTCCTCAAGAGTCAAGGCAAGTTCTAGCTCATTAACATGTGTCAAATATATATTAATATGTGTCAAATGCTACAAATCTATATTTTATTCATTATTTATCATCTGTAGCTTTTTTGGTTTGGTTTGCTTTGCTTTTTTCATCCAGCTATAGAGCTGCATAAATTATCTGTCAAAAGAATGCAACAATAATTGATTTGGTGAATGCCCTTATATATTCTGAATAACATATCGAAAGACTATTTTTTAATTACTTGTCTGACTCTAGTCAAGACTACGCCATATGGCAGATGTGGACTGCATTTTCAAATCCTCCTACACACATATTAAGGGTAAGATGTATCAAGCCATCGTCAGAATAAATTAATTTAAAAAATACTCCACAGTTTCAAACAATGTTGCAATTGTATTATTGCCAAATTCTTCCCGGACCACAGTGCTCTATAGAAATGATATTTTAATGATGATTTGTCAGACTTGTTACCCTGCAAATCTAAATTTTACTGTTTGTTTTTGACATAATTGCACTTCCGGCGATCAAGTTTAACAGGCATATCCCGGATGTTTTATTTGTCAGGAAAGCAACCACTTGTATAGTTTGGACTAATAAAACACAAATTGTGTCCTCAGTTACACTGGTGTAAATCCAGAGGGAATACTGAAAATTGACACAGTGTTTTTCCCTTTTTTAAAATGAATTGTGTTTGCACCACGTCAGCCGTCTCTATCTGTGAGTACTCTAGCAAACGAATTTTCTTGCAAGAATATATAGGACCTTTTTCTAAAGAATTAATATTGATTAACCACGTGGATTGCTTAACTTCTCTTTTTCCATTCCATCCAACTTTTAATACACAGCACACACACATCACAGAATGGACTCTGTGTGCCCTTGTGGGCGTTTTCTGTTTTAACTTCTTCCATTTGTATGGTTATACTTAAAAGAAAAGCGCAAATTGGCACTTGTGCTCTCTTCATAGTATACAGAATTGTGTGGTTGTACCAAGGAAATTACATACTGCCGAAAAGGTTAGCTCGCTTTTCCACTGGAAAAACATTTCTAACTTATCCTTAGAGGAAAAAATATCACCAGGTTCATTCTATCACACAGTGTGAAGATTTACCACTAGATGGTCTAATCCTTGCTAATACAGTAGGATACTGAATCCATTTATTATTCACTTTTTCAATATACTGCACTGTTGAATAGAATTAACAATTATTTTTTCTTTTGTATTGAATGTATTACAATTATAAGTACACCTCTATATTATACAACATGGGTGAAATCCTGGCCCCACTGAGATCTATAGAAAAACGACTCTTGACTTCAGTGGAGTCTGAATTTCACCCCATAGATTCTCTCTTACAAAAATATTAAACTAGAAAGAGTCAGCTCTGTTGAAATTTACTGTATTATGTAGGAACTGGTAAATAGTTTCATTGTTAAGGATATTGTGGTTTGCTATTCTAATGATTAAATCCCTTTTATTATGTACACATAATGTTTATCATCACCAAATTCTTTTTTGGAAGTTACAAGTAAATCTGTCAGTAGTTTAGGCCTTAGCAGTTTAAACTGACTCCTTCAAAACTTAAGTCTATCTTTGCCCACTCCCACAACCCTCCCATCCCTTTAGTTAACAAATGGTTTGGTTTAACAGCTTGGCTTGACAAATTCTTATACATAGGCTCTGAGATACAGGCTACTTTTCATAATAATAGAGATATTAGCATTATTCATAATACATGTTTGTTTATTTTGCTAAGGGAAGCCAACGGATGATTCATGGTCATTAAAACAACTTGCTTATATAGCGAAGCAATAGCATTTCACCACCTGAACTATAAACTAAACCCTGATCCCCAGCCAGAGTCTCTCTCTCTGGCTCATCATACCCTAAGTAACTCCCTCTCATTAGGCTTCAGCCAACCAGCACTCAGTGTGTCCCCATCACCCTAGTCTTGCCTGACAACCCTACCCAGCACCAGGGACCTGAGAGGGAAGACAACAGCAGCACCTCCCTGCACACCCTGTCCCCACACCTCCTGATGATATGCTAAGGTCTGCACCAAAGAAGCACCTCTGTGGAAAGATCTTTGAAAGCATGACTACCCTACTGGAGGGAGAAGGGGAGAGAAAGAGAAAGGGAGAGAGAGACACACACACACACAAGAAATACCCAAACAAAACACTTGGGAACCTTTAGGTTATCATGGTAAAGTATATTTTCCATCAACACCATCACCAAAATTAAAGCCAATTAGGAATTAAGGGGATTCCACGCTTTACCCTTGTCCCTTACTTACTGAAAATACTGTACATACCATTACATAAATTGCCAAAACAAACCTAGATACATTTTCTTTCTGCCCTGTTAATCTTTTTAATAATACATTATTAGAAGTGAGTAGAGCTGGTTGGGAATTTTTGGACAAAATTTTTTTTCATCAGAAAATTCCAGTTTGTCAAAACTGAAACATTTCCCAGAAACATTTTGGTGTCAGTGAAGCTTTCTTTGGGAAGGTTTCTCAGGTTCAAGGTGGAATTTCTGGTCAAAATCATTGAGAGAGAAAGAAACACAGGAAGGATTTGAATGTAGGTCCCCCACATACCAAGGGAGAGCACCTCTCTCCCTCTCTCTCAAAAAAAGAGGACGTTCTTCTTTTCATACCAGTGAAGAACAAAAATAATTTTGAACTTGCTAAATATTTTGCAAAATGATTTTTTTTCAGCCAGCCCTATAAGTGAATGTATTTATATATTTTATTTACAGGTGGTGAAATGACAATTTGATTTACATAATATAAGATCATTTATATACACATTTTTCCTTGTACTTAGTGTGATGGGTTATTACAGCACTAAAAGTGGTGTTTTGCTGGAAGGAGGGAACATAGCTTTATAATTTTCTGCATATCTTGTACAATGATTTTCAAATTTCCATGAAGCACCAACTCTGTAGATGGGGGTTTGATTTATCATTGGATTCCTCCAATTTTACCACAGTGCAACTCCTCTGAAATCTCAGTGCCTGCACATAGCTTCTGTAGAATTTTGTGGGCAAAAAATGTAGGGGAGGGATGCTAGCTGTTCCAAACGGCCTTGATGACAGCATGTAATATGAATTTTCAGCTTTGCAAGCAGACCAGTTCATGTCTTGCTCCGTTCTGTCTGTCACAGGTCTCACTTAGCTACTGAGAGACACTTTTAAACTCACACTAAAATATCTCCACTAAAAAAAGAATTGATGCATTACAGTGAAGTCCAGCGAACGCCTCTCCACTGCAAAAAAAAACCCCAAAAAACAAAAAATCCACTCTTTGACAAAAATTCTACATATTTAAAAAAACCCTATGTAATGAAAAGCCTTGAACAGAACAGCTGGGGCATCCATTCAGTTCCCCATTTCTACAAAATCCATCATTGCTCTTTATCATCCAGTTCAACTCCCAACCTGGATCTTTGTCCCCATTTCACATGCCTCCTGCGCCCCCTTCATCTTTCTCTTCTTGACTCGCCAGTTTATTGTCCCTTTCCATGAACTCCCTCTTGCAATCTCCTCAAATCCCTCCATTCTGAGATGGGGGAGTACATATCCATATACTCCCCAGACATCTATCCCCAGTCCAAATCCCCACGGCTCCCATCCCACTGTTCTATTTCCCCAAAACACCCTTCCCCCCAAAGGATTCTCACTTTTAGTCCTTCAGTAATTCACCCCAGTCTCAAATCTCCCCATCTGCACTCCCCACACATCTAAAATACACACAAACCCCATTGGCTCAGCTCAGCAGCCCCCTGGACTGGAGGAAAACCTGGAATCAGGAGTAGGGTGGTACTGTATTATAAATATTTTATCTATATGAACACATTTATATTATCTATATTTTAAACTTTGCCCTGTATACATACAACTAGCTCTCTATATCCTTGTATTCCCAACTAAAATTAAAAGACACTTCTCAGCAAGCCAAAACAAACAGTGAATTTGGTGCCCGATGAGCTTAACATGGCAGGAATACTTTAAAAACCTGAACAACGAGGAAAATTTTGAAACACCATATCTTCCTCTCTGATTTTTCCCAAACTTCCCAGAAAAACTCTATCTTATGGTGACACATAGCATATAAAATATTTGCGGGATTAGTGTCTTTTTGGATCATTTAGAGTGGTTGAAATTTGCTTATATCTGACATTATTTTCAAAATTAACCATGGAATGGCTACAGCTGATCCATAAAAAAAATAACAACAAAAAACAGTGGGAGTTTGTATTATATAGATGTTCTGCTTTACCCTAGTTAGTTGTCGGACTCCAAAAAGCATATAAGGCCTTCCTCCTCTATATAAAAAGTACAACTAGTAAATCCTGTCCTTCATTATTATTATTACTATGTCCCCTCTGTGGTATGATGATAATAAAGATAGTGTGAGCATCCTTATCCTTCTCTACAAGGCTTTTGTTTAATTAATACTGAAGATATTTTTTGTTATGCAGCATAACTGATAATAGAACTATACGTCTCCTGTATTTATACAAAATTGCTCAGTGGCATGGACAGTTTTCTCACTGCTTTTACAAGATCTCCCAATCTTAGTTGATTGTGGGTGACAGCCTATAATGTTTGTTGAATAGAATCT
This sequence comes from Lepidochelys olivacea, assembly GCF_965140295.1. Taxonomy (NCBI): domain Eukaryota; kingdom Metazoa; phylum Chordata; order Testudines; family Cheloniidae; genus Lepidochelys; species Lepidochelys olivacea. The sequence goes on from NC_140414.1 coordinate 69,235,542, forward strand.
TTGCTGATCAGTTCTGATAAAGCAAGAACAAAGATTGCAAGGAGGTTCTTTATTGGATTCATTTTGCAGTTGCTGATTTGACTCACCATACACTATTACAAGAGCTCTGTAATCCTAAGCAAGCTTGAGAAATGGAAAATGAAGTCTTACAGTTATTTAGACAAATAGGTTCATTCCTACAGGACATGCATTGGCACAGCTCCAAACAGCTGGGTTTGCACAAAGAAGTCTCTTTTTCTGTAAGAGATTCTGGTGTAATTTTGTCTCACTCCATAAAAATTGCTTCTTCTTTTTTTTTAAACAAAAAGAAAAGTTCATCGGCTAAGCTTTGCATGATTTAATTTAATTTAGTTCTAAAAATGCAAGACTAAGACTGATTTAAAATTGTTTAGGAAGGCAAACGACACAGATGTGCACCATAAACTTGTTCTATTACTTACCCTAGATCTTGCATTTATTGCACATTCAGAATTTCTATGGAGGTCTATTGGAGTTTTCAGTGTGCAAAAATTGCAGAACAGTCCCCCACGTATACACGGGTTTTCCTAACAGTATTCCATGTTATGTCAGTAGAACTACCAAGAGGAACAATTTAGACAGACTTTTTGCGGATGCTGGGCTTGGATCACTGCATCACAAAAGTATTTTAATTTCCTGTGAAACAGAAGCTGCATCACTCCATGAAATCAACAAGAGAAGTAGAATGGATGTGTTTAGCAGAATGACTTTTAGTTACACTTCTTTTTTGCTAGGAATAAGGGTTGCACTAAGGTTTTCCTAAACAAAATAATTCCCCTTCTACTAAGAAATCAAACAATTCTGATGCATTATTTAATTTCAGTTAAGGACTGATCTTTGTTTCATTGAAATCAGTGACAAAATTTTCCTTGACTTTAGTGGGAGCAAAAAACAGCAGTATATATATATATATATATATATATATACTGCAGGGATGAATTTGGCCAGTATTTTCTAGTGGTTGGTCTGGATGTATTTTAGGAATTTGATCACTTATAGAATCTTAGAATCATAGACGATTAGGGTTGAAAGAGACCTCAGAGGTCCACCACAACTACATAATCCCAGCCAGGGCTTTGTCAAGCTGGGCCTTAAATACCTCTAGGGATGGAGATTCTACCACCTCCCTAGGTAACCCATTCCAGTGCTTCACCACCCTCCTAGTGAAATAGCTTTTCCTAATATCCAACCTAGACCTCCACCACTGCAACTTGAGACCATTGCTCCTTGTTCTGTCATCTGCCACCATTGAGTACAGCCGAGCTCCATCCTCTTTGGAACCCCACTTCAGGTAGTTGGAGGCTGCTATTAAATCCCCCGTCACTCGTCTCTTCTGCAGACTAAATAAGCCCAGTTGCCTCACCCTCTCCTCATAAGTCATGTGCCGCAGCCCTCTAATAATTTCCGTTGCCCTCTGCTGGATTCTCTCCAATTTGTCCACATCCTTTCTGTAGTTGGGGGCCCAAGACTGGATGCAGTACTCCAGATGCGGCCTCACCAATGCTGAATAGAAGGGAATAATCACTTCCTTCAATCTGCTGGCAATGGTCCTACTATATGCCGTTAGCCTTCTTGGCAACAAGAGCACACTGTTGACTCATATCCAGCTTCTCGTCCACTGTAATCCCCTGGTCCTTTTCTGCAGAACTGCCATTTAGCCAGTCGGTTCCCAGCCTGTAGCGGTGCCTGGGATTCTTCCATCATAACTGCAGGACTATGCACTTGTCCTTGTTGAACCTCATCAGATTTCTTTTGGCCCAATCCTCCAATTTGTCTAGGTCACTCTGGACCCTAACCCTACCCTCCAGCATATCTACCTCTCCTCACAGCTTAGTGTCATCCGCGAACTTGCTGAGGGTGCAATCCATCCCATCATCCAGATCATTAATGCACTCCTCAAAGTATTTTGTCACACTCATGTTTGGCAGTATTAGATTTCATCCCAATTTGCATAATAGTTGAGAGTGAATATATATTTACTACTGTAGTTGATTGCTGTTCTCCACTTTAAAGTATTTAACCTTAGCCAAGAAAGGACTCACACTAATTACTGAGGGGTCAAATTAAAAAACACCTCTCAAAGTTAATGTGAGAGCTACATACCGGTCTTCAGTTTTCTATGGTGCCTATCACTACTTGGATTTTACCTGCCTCTTCTGGAGCAAACTTGATTGCACTTTTTAGCAACCAACTTTAAAGTATATTGTCAAATGTTCTTCATGTCTAAGCATATCACTCAGTTTAGTCTCAAAGTTATCAAAGAACCACACAAATGTGTCCCCTCACTTGCGGAAACTTATTCACATCAGGAATAACGAATCATGAAACAGGCAGACTGAAGGCAGAAAGCTACTGAAATGTCCCCCATTGCCCTAGTATCTGAGCACCACACGACTTTTAATGTATTTATCCTCATGACAACCCTTGTGAGGGAGGGAAGTGCTATTAACCCCATTTCACAAATGATGAACCGAGGCACAGTGAGACTATGTGAGTTGTCCAAGGTCACACTGGAAGCATGTAGTGGAGCAGGGAACAATCCACGGACTCATCCTTCTCCCAGCCCTGCAGCATTTAAAATTCCATCCATAAATACTTTTTTTTGTGGTTTGGGATTATTTGCACACCCTGTGCCTCACATTCAGGCTTTTGCAGGTTGAGAGGTCTTAGGTAAAGCAAAAAGTAAATGTAATGAAACAACCATGTGATAATTGGATATAGATCCCAGTTAAAGTCCAGATTCAAATCCAAATCTGAATTTGAAAACCTCAAAGTTTGGGGAGGGGAGGTTTCATATCAGTGATATGAGTTTGGTCAATTTTGAACATGGGGACCATCTGCAAAATTCAGATGCAAATCTAGGTACATTAAAATTTTGGAATGATCAGATTGGAGGTTTTGTTTCAGACCTGTCTCATGTCTAAACTTGTCCAGATCCTCTAATTTAATTAATACTCCTTTATTCTGTGAAGCCCTAATGGTGCTTGAGAAATTGCATAAAAATTTACAGTTTATGATTGTGTCAAAACCTCAAGAAACTGTCCCAGGAAAAAAGAAAAGGAGGACTTGTGGCACCTTAGAGACTAACAAATTTATTTGAGCATGAGCTTTCGTGAGCTACAGCTCACTTCATCGAATGCATGTAGTGGAAAATACAGTGGGGAGATTTTATATACACAGAGAACATGAAACAATGGGTGTTACCATACACACTGTAACAATAGTGATCAGGTAAGTTGAGCTATTACCAGCAGGAGAGCCGTGGGAGGGGAAAACCTTTTGTAGTGATAATCAAGGTGGGCCATTTCCAGCAGTTGACAAGAACATCTGAGGAACATTAGAGGGGCAAGGGAGACCGGGGGGAGAAATATGGGGAAATTGTTTTACTTTGTGTAATGACACATCCACTCCAAGTCTTTATTCAAGCCTAAGTTAATTGTATCCAGTTTGCAAATTAATTCCAATTCAGCAGTCTCTTGCTGGAGTCTGTCCAGTTTGGCCAATGTACAAGAGTACCCAGAAGTCACCTACTACACAACAGGCCCAACAAAGAAAATAACAGAGCGCCACTAGCCGTTACCTTCAGCCCCCAACTAAAACCTCTCCAACGCATCATCAAGGATCTACAACCTATCCTGAAGGACGACCCATCACTCTCACAGATCTTGTGAGACAGGCCAGTCCTTGCCTACAGACAGCCCCCCAACCTGAAGCAAATATGCACCAGCAACCACACACCACACAACAAAAACACTAACCCAGGAACCTATCCTTACAACAAAGCCCGTTGCCAACTGTGTCCACATATCTATTCAGGGGACACCATCATAGGGCCTAATAACATCAGCCACACTATCAGAGGCTCGTTCACCTGCACATCTACCAATGTGATATATGCCATCATGTGCCAGCAATGCCCCTCTGCTATGTACATTGGCCAAACCGGACAGTCTCTATGTAAAAGAATAAATGGACACAAATCAGATGTCAAGAATTATAACATTGAAAAACCAGTTGGAGAACACTTCAATCTCTCTGGTCACTCGATTACAGACCTAAAAGTGGCAATTCTTCAACAAAAAAACTTCAAAACCAGACTCCAGCGAGAGACTGCTGAATTGGAAATAATTTGCAAACTGGATACAATTAACTCAGGCTTGAATAAAGACTGGGAGTGAATGTGTCATTACACAAAGTAAAACTATTTCCCCATGTTTATTTCCCCCACACACACACACTGTTCCTCACACATTCTTGTCAACTGCTGGAAATGGCTCACCTTGATTATCATTACAAAAGGTTTCCCTCGCAGCCTCCTCCTTGCAAGCTGCTAATTGTGTTAGTACATTCTAAGACAGAGTCTGTTCTCAAAGCAATTCTTTGTAACAACAACTACTCACACAGAGAGAGATTCAAAGCAATACTCTGTAACAACAGAAACAGGACACACAGACTACCCACCCTGTTATTGTATTTATCTCGCTTTGCTAACAACTGTGATTAAAATAGAGATAGAGGATGTATGTGGATGGATGCTTGGTGTGGATAATAAATGAATGGTCAGGGCGGTGCCAGCCTAAAAATCCAGTGTCCATCAGCTGAAGAAGGCGTCAAGTGGAAATAACCAGAGGGCCCCCAATGGGCAGACTGGAATCCACCCAACAGCCTCAAGGATGGGAGAACCAAAGAGTAAGATAACATCTGGCAGCATGGAGCCGTCAGGAATGTGCCATCTGCTGATTGATTCAGCGACAGCATGATAAAGCAATTCCCATAGACTGACATAGGAAGAAATTCCTATAGAAATGGACTCTAGAAAGTGAGAACTTTGGGGTCTGATTCTGCAAACCAATTTCCAGGAGCATCAGATGTGCATCTGACAAGGCCCTGCTCCCTCCTCAGGTCCAGGCCACCTGGCCAGTGGCTTGGCATGAGCAACTCTAAGGCTGGTAACTATGATAACAACCTTGCAGAACCTGTGTGTGTGTGTGTGTGTGTGTGTGTATGAATGAATGTGTGAATAAATATGAATGGAATGTTATAGCTATAACTAACTGCTTACTATGATTATTTCTGTATTCACATAAATGTGGTATTTTGCCTTTTCCCCTTTAATAAGATCCTACTGGTTTTTATTTTATTGGTATAACACCCACTGTATTTTCCACTGCATGCATCTGCTGAAGTGAGCTGTAGCTCATGAAAGCTTATGCTCAAATAACTTTGTTAGTCTCTAAGGTGCCACAAGTACTCCTTTTCTTTTTGCAGATACAGACTAACATGGCTGCTACTCTGAAAGCTGTCCCAGGAAAGAGGCTAGATCTTGTGTATGACTTAGCAAACCTATCAGACAAACAAAATGTGCACAGCTTGGACCCTTGGGCGGAAGCCTGGGCATCATCTTCTACTAATACAGACGTTTTTCCACCCTTTTAGCTTCAGTAAAAAAAAAACACTCTGGGAAGCAGGTGCCCAAAGAGATATAACAAGAGAAGAAAACCTTCAGAAAAGCAGGAGATGAAAGGGAACTTTTTGTTGCCAAGAGCCAACAGTCTTGCACATGTTTCTCTTTTAAACATTTTGGGCCAATTTAGGCCTTCACTTACACAGTCCAACCCACTGAAGACAATGAGTTTGTGTAGGTGTAACTGAGCCCAGAATTTAGCTCACTATTTATCAAAAATGGTCAGATTGAAGATTAACTTGCTTTGTTGAATATTTATTAGTGTTCCACTTCACTTGAAATATGAACTGCAAGTCCTTCCATAAATAAATTAAAGCTGTCTAGTTTAAATGTGGTGTCAACAAATCTTTGAAGCTTGTTATAAGTCTGATCCAAAGCCTGTTGTAGTCAACGGGAGTTTTTCCATTGATTTCAAGGGCTTTGGATAAGGTCCTAAGTGCAGTGAGCTGGTATAATGAGTTATAAATAAAATTTTAGCAGGTCTCCTTGCTATAGCAACAATGCTGCTGGAGTGTATTTTTCTCAGCCATGTGACAGAACAAGTGTCACAATATTGGAGCTGAAAGGGAGTCTGAACACACTCATTTCAGTGTGTCATGCAGTTAAAATAATGCAACCCTAAAATGGTAATGTTCCTAATGCGTATATTAATGACTTGACCTTTCTCTTTGTTGTTCTTTTCAAACTTATGTCATTTGACATTGCATATAAAACTGCCATGTCTCCAGGAAAACAATACATGTAGACTCCATACCACAGTCCCCAAAAGAGACTTTACAAGGAAACAGTAAGTTAGGGTTAGTGGTCATTTCTCCCCACTGTGGGATATTTGCTTTTCATTGTGTCAAGCCAAAATAATTGACATATTTTATTATTAACCGTAATTCAGCGCTAGCGGTGTACTGCCCTGGTCCTTGTCTACTTCAGTAAGCATGTGGGGCTCCTTTCTGCTCTCTGTTTACAAAAAGTAAACTGATAAAAGTTGCTACATTTTGGTATATTGTATGAGAAGCTCAGCTGTGGGAACGTCTCTGTGCTGCCTTCTTCAAAATCTAGTTCTCTCTTTCATATATCTACTATTATTATATGTAGGCTTGTTTTGCTGCATATATTATTTTAAATCTCTCTATGTGCCTTATTCTGGCTACTTATCTGCAATGAGATTCCTATAGTCCCATTTTTATCATTTTACCTGACTGTAATTATTAACTAAATAATTGTGATCAGTATTAGAAGCCTGATCCAAAGCCCAGTGAATTCATTTGGAGTCTTTCCATTGACTTCAGTGGGTTTTGGAACAGGCCCTGAATGAGGAATAAGCTTTGCCTGAAATGGGAGCATCCAAACAGTTTAGGCAACATATGTTTGAGCCGGAAGGAAAACATACAGAGCCAAATTCCCTCTGGGATACGTATCACTTTTTCCAGACATAGATGTAAATTTATAAAGATTTTAATGGTGACCATATACCTGAGCCATATGCACTTGTCTTTTGGTTTGTAGCAGTTGGTAACATATGGCATATGCCTTTCAGCAAAGTGACAAGCCAGCTGTGAAATCCCACAGACTAGAGGTAGTATTCCTCTGTCAAAAATTCTGTCAAAAAAAAGCACTACATGCTTTTCACTACACGGAGAGGCGAACCACCTCTGAGAGAGTGATGCAGTCCCTTCTTGCAGATTGTATATGCAATTTCCATTCTGTTACGTCCTTCCACACAGGGTGTTTTGAAACAGTTAAATGAAATGAAAAATAATTCGAAATTATATTAGTAACATCTGTGGAATAATACTTGGGTTACTTGTTAAATAAAGAGTATTACCAATGTAACATCAACTGCAGATGGAAAACTACATATATGGATGATGACTGTACTCCACTCATTTGTTTATGCTCTCCAAGTCCCTCAGTGTATACATGACCTCTCTCAGGGATGGATTTTGCATTTAGAATTAGCTGAGAGATGTATAACACCGCATCTGATCTAACAGTTCCCTATTATCAACTACGCTTCAGAGAAGACATTGCTTATTTCAGCACATATATGGTATATATTGTGCTCATGAAATGTGCCCGGAAGACTTTCGGTCCTCAGGGTCATTTATGCTCTATTGACACCATTTATATTTACACCAGCTTTAAGGCCCCTTTACTCTGCTCTGCCAGAGCAATGTAAAGAAACCTCAGTGGTAATGATAACCAGAGCCATTAGTTTTAGGCAGGAATATGTGAAAGACTCAAACGGTCTTTTAATCAAACCACACCCTGGGCCAAGAGAACTCCCCTGCCTCTGCCCAGAGGAGGAGAATGTATGTATTCTCAGCTTTTAGGGAGGAGCAGATACCACAGAGACTTTATTAACATGCTTAAATTATCTTAATCTTACCTTCATGTTACAGGTTGCTCAAGCTTGGAGATGCTTATGGACTGAATTCTTCTCTTCCGATTTTCCTAATTTCTCCTTTCCTTCTTAGTTTACTCCTTTATTCTCTGTCATCTCATAACACACACTTTTTCTTTACTTGTCCTTATTCCACTACTATTATTTGTACTACCGTAGCATCCAAAAACACCAGTCAAAGAGCAGCGTCGATTACACTTATCTCTTGTAAGATTTGACTTTTTCTCGTTAGGGCAGAAATTCAGCAAAAATCAGGTTCGGCAGATGCAAAAATGCTTATCCATTCAGCAGTAACTTATTGAATTTGGCAATACAGAGCCCCACAATCCATCTTTTCCTGAGGTGGATTGAGGGGCAACAGCTGGTGAAGGAGTCCTGAACAAGGGACAGGATGGAGCTGTGAGGAACTAGTACAGTGGCATTGAAGCTCTGGGCAGACAGCCCTTTGCCTTTGCATATCCTACAAGATCTACATAGATCTGCTATTTCTGTGGGGTTGGAGGAATTCTTGGCTCCCTCCCCAGTGGAAAGATGTAAAGTCAACTCCATCAGTGCAAACCATGAAAGTTATACAGATTTGTATCCTGAAAGAAACCAAACTTGCTATTGCATTATTTCACACGCTACCTTAATCCTTAAACTACCAAATATAGACACTATTAGGAACCGATGTTGTTTTTAAGGACATCTTAATTGTTCTCTGAAAGTGTGGTTCTCTGTAATAACATAACTAAGAAAAAGACACACTCACTCCCACTGAATTTTAGCCATTGCTTTTATGTACAGACAAAAGAGTTAGTCTTAGAGCTTTCCCCCACAAAAATTCTGAATAAAAAAAATTTTCTTTTGAATATTTTCAACGGATGGATGAACATCAAGAGAGTTAGACTGAGACAGAAAGACTCCCATTTATGTCAACAGGAATTTTGCCACTTATGGTCAGGATCAGGGCCAAGGTTTAGCAGATCAAATCTGAATTGTGATGCCACACCATGACAAACACACTCTGGTTCCAATGCCAGTAAAGTCCACGCTTCAGGGATGGAGTGCAGGCAGCAGGAGCCTGGAGCTGGCCTTATGGGAAAGCATAGCTTCTCTTTTCCCATGCACTCCAATTAAAGTCTTCCAGTAACCAGGACTTTTCCAGGCTGCAATCACATTGTGAGGGTGCAAGTGTCATACTTAAACCTGTGATGTTTCAGTTCAGCAGATTCTAACAGAGTTTATTCAGAGGGACTCGTTTTTTGTAACCACTCATCCTGTTCTTAAATAAATATATAACTATGGCATTGACTTCATCTGCTATACTTATGAGTGAATATCACAGATTCAATTCTGTATATGAAAATGGAAAGCATATTTCACTTTGGTGACTCCTAAACAAGAAACTTAATTAAAAGAACTGACTGGCTGAAAGAGTAATTCAATGGAGTCCAGTTAAAACCCCAAGAAAATTACACATACTTTGCAAAAATGCCATACCTCAGGAAGGAATCCCATGTTAAAAAGCTTGGAAAGCAACAGCTAAGGGATCCTGCCATCCCCTAGTGCCATAATATTCTTCACTTTTCAGTATCATGACTTACATCATCCACTCAACCGCCGGGTTTAACCACTAGCCACAACCAAGCTATATATGTTCTCCATTCCCTGCCTTTAGGGTCGAGGGTAGGATTCTGTTATTCCTCCTAATCCAACACTTCCTAGTTCCACCACACAAGGCTCTTTTAGTCAGACTTTGGCGGAATTTTACCCATCCACAGGAAGTAAATGGATTTATTTTTCCTGTCTATAATTACAGAGACATGGAGCATTTATGCTGAAAATATGGACCTAAATTATGAGTGGAAGGTGGGGTGCCAAAAAGCACTGAAACAGATGTAAGTTTTATTTTCTTACTAGGCAAAGCAACCATTGTGAAAGCTGAAGGATATCACCAATGGGTGGTAAAGCTGACAGCAGAAAATCAAAGAAATCTTAGCACTAAGGCAACAATGTAACATAAAAAAATGTGTCAGCTCTCCATGGCCATGCAGATTATCACTCACATCATGATGGAAGGTAAGAATTGTTTCCCAGTATGGAGTTGACACTGCATGAGCTTTAATCTGTTGTTCTTTGCCTTTCAGATCTCTTGCTTCAGAACACAAACACTAACAAGATGACAAAAGCTGTATTTGAGCATTATATCTACTTGCAAACTAGCATTTCAAGTTCAAGTTTAGACATACTAGGGAACAAAGCAAAATGAAGAGGAAGGCTGTGATTTTAGTGGGGCTTTAACCTCTTTTGTTCTTTGACCTTTTGTAGCGCTCAGAATATATCAACACTTCTGTCGCATGAATTACCTTATCAGCTTAGTTGATGCTGATATAGCCATTTATGCATCCAATTACAGCTAGAAGCATTGATTTTGGTGGCTTTTCATCCCATTTCCAGCTGCAGGTGTCCCAAAGCACTAAGCAGTAAGGCCCAAATCCTGTGAGTCGGCACACAACTCAAGCACTGGGCTAATGCTAGTGATCACTGCAAAGGAGGAACGGAGAGAAGTAGCATCATGCCCAGAGTGCAGAGTGACTGTTCAGCAGCTATGACTGCCATGAATCTGCCGAAACCCCCATGTCTCCCTTATCTCTGCTTTGTGGAGGGCCAAGGCGGGTTGGGAGAGTCAGAGAAAAATGTATTTTATTGAAATACAGAATTTCACATTATATTTTTTAAACTCTAAGTTTGCATATAATAAGACTTATCTTCAACATTCTCTTTTTCTCCCTTTTATAACAAATTCAGTCCTTTGATAGCTGCTGGACTGACAGCTCCAGAACGGAAGGTTTTTTTTCATAGCACAGGCAACAACATGCAAGCTTACAATTGTCCAGGAAAGGTCTCTTAATGGAACACTCACTAGGAGTGAAAGGGTAGTTCAGTCTCTCTGCCCAGTCTCTTCTTGGTCTTTCTATACAACTGGTCAATCAGGATTTAGCTAATGGTAATTTGTGGGCTGGTTGACTGATGGACTTGATGAATGAGAGATGATAGATAGGGTGGGGGTAGGCCATGAAAGGCCTTGAAAGTAAACCAAGTAGCTTACCTTTGACACAATCAAGGCAGAGCCAGTGGATGGCTGCAAACAGAGGGATGACATGGATCAGTGACAAGCTAGGAAAATGATCATTGCAGCAGCATTCTCAATGCATATGAACAGGGCAAGACTGTATGTGTAAAGGCCAGAGAGAAGGATGTTGCAGAAAATCATGCCACAAGATAAGGGCCTGGGTGAGTGTTTTAGTTGAGTAGATAGATAGGAAGGGTTGTGTCTTAGAGACAGAATTTTGAGAAAGAATTGGCAAGATTTAGATAGAGCCTGGAGGTGGGGACTTAGAGAAAGATCTGAATTATAGATGACGCCCGGGATACAGTCCTGAGTGACAAGCAGGATGGTGGCGTTGGCCACAGTGACTGAGAAAAGAAGTAGGAGGGTAGGTTTGAGGGGGAAGGTTAAGACCTCTGTTTTTACCCACTTTGGGCTTGAGCTCATGGCTAGACATTTATGAGATGTCAGAGAGACCCCAAGGTTGTCAGAACGAGAGCTTGTTGTGTTTCAAATAGTTAATTCTTTTATCTTCCCTGAGCACAATGCTTTTATAATAAAAAAGTACTTGCTGTTTGGGTATCAGCAGTTTCCTGTGTTTAAGTTTACCACAATTGCACTACAGCTACCTTGCTAGTGTTCTTTAGCCCTCTAACATTTTTAGCGATAGGAGTGTGCATTTCCTTTTCTGGAGAGACTGGAGGCAGGAAATGCTGTCCATTTTTATCTCTGATATGTCATGTATTGTAGAGAATTAAGAAGTATGACCTGTTGTTTTTTGAAATTCCCAAACCAAAAAGGCTTATTGGAGCACGAGCTTTTACCATCTGTCAGGCATAGTTCTCACACTTCATAAAACTGCCTCTCACATTGGTACCATTTTCTGTAACAGTTTGTTAATAAATTCCATCCAAATCTTGAAGTGTTTCACATGACAAGCTGAAGAATATCCCTGATAAAGCATGCTTATTCTGCTTAGCAGCCCTCCAGGGACTGCCAGGCTTATGTTTTTGTGGAAGGAAGCAGAGATAACATTCCTTAGCAGAGGATGCCAAGCCTACATAATTAAATGACAAGTACAGTGCAAAGGGCTAACAAGGAAAAGGTCCTGAAATCTGAGACAAACAATTTTTAGAGAAAGTTAGATTCACCGATTTCAAGATCAGTTTTAGTTCATTAGATGCAGTGAACAGGATATTATTGCTTGAAAGATCTTCAGTTCAAGTTGCTCCCAGCGACCAGTCATTCTCTGTGCATTAAATTATAGTGTTCATGTAAAGTGTCTATTCCTATTAATATTACATACAGCGATCACCAAGGAAGAGAAGAATGAACTAAACTTCACAGAAACATCTCTAAGAGGACTAATGACACTGGGAGACACCCACATGATTGATCTATGCTATACACATACATTAGGAAGGAAGAGGATATCTACATTTTTATTGTACAAAATTTCATTGAGAATTTCAATGAAAATATGTTTGGTACAATATATGATCAATCACATCTTGTTCCAAAAAATAGAATTCTTAGGAAGTACTTTGCAAAATTGTTATGAAGCTCTCTATAAACCTGAAATGATAAGTTGGAAACAGCTTGTCTTCTGGACTCTTTCAAGTGGGCATGGAGTCCAAACTGCTCCACAAAATTGAATCTTATCCATCTTTGGAAGAACAGAAATAATTTCTCATATTCCTGTAGTTAAAGAAAATGTTGGCACATCTTGAAAAATTACAGCTTCCTTCATCTCACTGAGTACTTGTCTCACTCTGCAGTTGTATCATAACATATGGCAAGAGATGCAGATGTCAAGCCATTATGTATTTCATTTTAATTACTGATCTTAAATGTCCAAATTCTAAGATGGATCATCCAAATTCTTCAATAAGATTTGGGGGTGGAACTAACTCTGGAGCCTGCTCAGAAACCTTGCAGCTCCCGGGAGACCTGTCTGGAGCCCAGAGTATCAGCCAGAGTTGAGTGTTACCTGACTGGAGGCCCTGTCCTCTGCTCCAGCTCATATCCCAGGCAGCTCCCCTGCCTACTCCATTGGAGTCATGCTGCCAAGACTTCTCCGGCCCCAGTCCTTTAAAGCAGGTTCCTGGTCATAGAGGAATCCCTGGGGTTCCAGGGTATATTACCTTTTCAATCTAATCTCTGCAGTGCCAGATGACATGATTTGTGTTCCCCATCTCTGCCCACACACAACCCAGTCCCCATCCCCTTTCCCATACAGAGCAAGCCATCAATGTATCCTTGGAAGGGATGGGATGGTGCTATGGAGGCAATTGACTGGACCCATCTGCATGAAAGGTTTGATATCAGAAGTGGAGGTTCCCCTCCATGCATAGAATTAGCGTCACAATCTGGCCCTCTGCTCTTGAGTATGCTACTGTAAATCTGAAGTAACCCCAATCAGTTAAAATCCTGTTCTTATTGACAATGTAATTAATTCAGTACAGTCAATTTATAGCAGTATATACTCCTTAAAGTATAGGTGAGGGGACAATTTGATCTAAAATATAGAAAAATGTTAAGACAATCAAATGCAAAATTATAATTAATTATAAGAACTTCAGAACAAGAATGACCATACTGGGCCAGACCAACAGTCCGTCTAGCCCAGTATCCTCTCTTCTGACAGTGGCCAATGCCAGATGCTTCAGAGGGAATGAACAGAACAGGGCAATTATCTAATGATCCACCCCTGTCATCCAGTCCCAGCATCTGGAAGTCAGAGCCTTAAGACACCCAGAGCATGGGGCTGCACATACAAAAATACGAATTGTAAAACTATACAGATCATAATGCTGCCTATTAGTATATTTTTGGCTTCTGAAGAAATGTACACTCCAGAGACTTTAAAAATAAAAACTCTTGGGCTACTTTATCTGCTTAGCTGCTATGAGACAGGGATTTCAGCCCTTTGTTCCCAAGCCTGTTCACTCTGTTAAAACTTCACTACTACAAATTATCCCTTTCCATCATCAGAACATCACCACACATGGATGTGGGTTTTTCTTTTCAAATTTTAAAAAATTATTCAAACAAAAATGCTTGAGTAAGACTAGGCTACAGTAACACCACAGTACTCACGGGCTTCATTGCTAGTCAACCCCATTTAGTAAGAAAGAATTATAAGTCTCATGAGTAAATGGCTAGAAAATGTTTCCACAGGAAAAGCTTCATAATCTCATGTGGATTGTTTCTTGAAAGAAGCATCTTCAAGGCTATAACTCTTTTAAAAATACCATCCCATCAATACTATACTGTAGAGTCATAATTACTTCAGATCTTGGTACTATTGCAAATCACAGGGATCCCAACTAAAAATCCCAGTGAACATACTCATTTTATTCTTTATAGTCCAGGACACACAAGGACACACACACACACACACTCCAGAAATAATTGCCTAAATGAATCATTGCCTATGACAATTTTTTTTAGTGTTAATTAAAAAAAGACACCACAATGTCATTTTTAAAATATTCAAAGAGAAAAGAGATTCAGTGCTGGATGTAACACTAAATATAAAGTTTTACAGTACTGTTAACTAAGAACAGCCATACTGGGTAAGACCAAAGGTCCATCAAACCCAGTATCCTGTCTTCCAACAGTGGCCAATGCCAGGTGCCCCAAAGGGAATGAACAGACAGGTTATCATCAAGTGATCCATCCCCTGTCACCCATTCCTAGCTTCTGTCACTTCACACTCAAATAACAAGCATTTTGTCATTTTTTCTTCATTTAATAACTAGAAGATTTCTTATACAGAAATATTATCAAAGGGAGATACTGTACTTTTTGGAAGAAAATTTTCAATTTGTCATGGGTATACAAATTGGCATTTGTACTCACAAATCAGGCAATTGTACATATAAACACCAAACTGCACACACAAATCAGTATTCTACTTTTTAGAAACAAGCTAAGGTATTTACATATATTTAAAGAGGCATTCCCAGAATGTACAGGTACAGAGTTACAGGCCAACTGGAAATTTGTCCCTTAATTTAGTCTCTCTATATATGCATATATACACACTGTTTTGAAATCATGTAGTTTATGGACAGTTTTTGAGCAATATCCTGTATTTTAGATAATATGAAAAAGAAGGAGGAATATTGCTTCCACTATGATAAGCAAAAATTCTCATCTTCTGTACTTCTGAAAAGATTCAAGATTATTAAACGTGCTGACACACTGCTGAGGAGATTCAAGGCATCTGTGGCCATGCTACTTGTTTTATACTCTGTCTTTCAATACTATTAAATCTATGATAGTCTTCTTAGTTTTGTTTTTTTTAATTCCATTTTATGTGGTTCTAGTTTTCAGACAGATTCAAGAATGACACAAACGCCTTCCTCCACCCACAGACCTTGGATTCCTGCCATTGGTTACACCCTTCCAACTAATGTGGAACATGAAGCTGTGTCTGGTCCCATATATCCATAAATGGAAGGAAGGCCAGCACAGACGATGTAGGAATGAACAAATGAAGCAAGCATCCACAGTTTCTTTCCTGACTGTGGATCCCTAACACAGGCACAGCAAGGCTTATTTTTAATAGATTCATTTTATTCTGATTTTCAGACAGGAGTGTCATTTCATTGTCAGGTTGTTGTTTTAAAAATGAAGTAAATTAATCTAACTATAAGCTTTATCCGAGCTGTTGAGGTGAGAGCAGATCTCTTCTGTCTGAGCATATTAGCAGCAAATAAACTATGCAGAATGTTTGTTTGGCTGAAACCACTGCATAAGCAGTTATATAAGTGCACTTGAAATGTACGGAATTCTTTTGTTTACTGAGAAATCCTTCACCTTTTGTAAATTAAAAGCTCAAAGTTATCCTTACTTCAGCTATTCCTTATTCTTATGCCCTGTATCAATCATTATTCTTTGGATTATTAACAATACTGTATTTAGCACCATATTAAACAATCATAGGCTAAATAATACCAAATATGACAGTTGCTTCCCAGGGTTTGTATTTATCATCACCAGTATTAGTAATAATTTGAGGCCTGATCTTATGTCCCATTCTTATATCAGTACTCCTTAAAGTCAATGGGAGCATCTGCATGAGTGAGGGGTATGCACTTCAATATGGGGTACAAGATGAGGCCCTTAAGCTGAAGGAAGGACTATATATAGAAACATTAAGGCACAGTGATGTTGGGGAACAATGTGCAGGTGCACCACCCTACACAAACACCAGAAAGAGCGGTTGCTGAAGTAGACACACTATTTGAATCCCTGCATCTCAAAGAGTGCTGTTGTTCACCCTTGGAAAGAGTAATGTCTAATCCGCTGTGTGGCTAGCCATGGTTCCACTCACTCTCTATCCTCCCTCACCCAGTTTGGAGAAGTTAGCACTGGCAGTGTCATTGGCCTGACAGAAACCTTACACCCTGCGGAAGCTGCTTAGGGTATTGACACTGCATTTGGCAAAATATACAAAATGTGTCACACACATGCACACACAAGCATGGGATAGTATCCCCAGGGAAACAGAACCATACAGGGAGCAATAGCAAAAAACACAATGAGTTCATTCAGGGATGCTGGAAAATTTGTATAGTGGGGGTGCTGAGAACCATGGAATCAAACTGTAAACCCTGTATGTGGTGT
Source organism: Lepidochelys olivacea (assembly GCF_965140295.1). NCBI lineage: Eukaryota > Metazoa > Chordata > Testudines > Cheloniidae > Lepidochelys > Lepidochelys olivacea. Next base: position 69,252,153 of record NC_140414.1, read on the forward strand.
GGCCATAGGTGCTGGAATTTGGGGTACTGGGGGCGCTGCTGCATCCCTTGTCTTGAAATTGTTTCCATTCTATACAGGGTTTGCAGTCTCGTTCACTGGCTCTCAGCTTCCCCACTATACACATTTTTTCAGCACCCCTGGTTGCAGCAGCACCCACAGCGCCCCTTCTTCCAGCACCTATGAGTCCATTAAAAAAATCAAAATTCTCTCTGAATTCCATTTATTTCTCCTCCTTGATCACTACCTTTCCCTAGGCTTTGGTTCATCTGGTCCATAAGTTAATGCATAATTGAGGGCCTGATTTTCCTCTCATGCCAGCAGAACTCCACTGACATTACTTCTGATTTACACTGTGTTAAATGAGAGTAGCGTCAGCGGAAAGTGATGGAATTCAACTCGTTTAAAACTTTTTTTAATGAAAAAAACCCATACAACAGTATTTAAATTACTCACAATGGAAAAATACTATTGTACATACATTGCCAGAGATGGGTAATTATAGAAACATGTAACATGCTCCAATACCTTCATACACTTCCAAAGAAAAAAAGCTTTCTTGAATGTCTGTTGAGTACTAGGAGGCAGCTATAGGATTATGGTATTCAACACTGATTTATGTTTTATCCCTGGAAGCACATTAAGACCTAGGAAAAGTCTTATTCAAAATGAATGGTGGACAATGTCTCACTTTTCCAATACCCCTCTATTCAGAAATACTTCTGACAGATCTTCAGCTGGTGTGAATTGTCATAGCTTTTTGAAGTCAACACAGCTACATCAATTTAAACCAGCTGAGGATATGCTCCATTGATGTTTTATGATTCGTCCCATCTCTAATGACAAAGTATCTTCTTGAAGAACAGTAAACATTCTTAATGGAACACCAAAGGCTACATTTAGAGCTAAGAGAGTACTAGAAACAACATTTTCTGTTCTAATTTTAACATTCATTCCCCTTCTGTGTTTGCTTTCTGTCAGAATTCTAGAAAATGAGTTTATTGCCAGGAACATTTGCAGAAACAAAAATACGTACTCTAATATAGCAGACTATACACAAAGTTAATATTGAATTTATAATCACCATTAGCTGCACTGGAAATCTGATTCTTGGAGTTGGATTCAGTCCAACAGGGAATAGAAACCTAGCATGTGATCCATAAGTACCAAACAATTTAAATGGAAAATATTTATTACGCTCAAAAAATGGCACATAAACAATCTGCAGACCAATATGGACAATCTGGGGACCAAAAAAAGTCAGATTTGGTCCAAATAAATCATTGGGGAGGAAGTATTTGTCCTTCCCAAGTGCTGGCATAAGCAGGCTATTGATAATTGGTTATTGATAAATTATTAATTAATTGATTCCCCCAGTAATTGATAACAATTTTAACTGTGATTATATGTTTATATGTCTATATGTTTAATGAGAGGGATTCTTTCAAATCTGGATTCGTTTAATTATTAACAAACCTCCAATAAGTCATCTTTGATTGGATTTACTGATTTAACAGTTAGTAAAGACATAGTTACCAACTACTGCAGAAGACCTTCCCTGTAGTTCTCTAATAGCCTGTGTTCAATCTCCAGATGATCTTACTTTCTCTTGATTTCTTAGGGTAATTATATCCTTATTACTCTATTGTTTATCATTCCAACCCTTATTTATTCCTTTTGGTACATTCTTCTTATCTTAGGTTATTTTCTAAGTTCCCTGTTCCCTTGTAACTTTCCAACTACCTCAACTCCTTATGGTTAGTTATTATTTATTTCCTTTGTTAGGGTAATGATATTTGTTATACCTCTTCCACACTTTTGTGTTCAATGTTACTAAAATATCTGTTGCAGCAATTTCAAAATATGCTAATGGTTACTGCTTAGTAAAATTTCACTCCTTAAAGTTATCTTAACTGCAAAGTGTCCTGGGAATCTTGTTTCCAGGCAAAACTTAGATTCTTTCTTTGACCTGTTTTAAGTGTCAACAGTGCCAAACTTCCATTGTCTTCAATGGAAGTTATACCTGCTTGCCAAAGAGCTGAATTTGGTCCCTAGATCTCACAATATCACATATGTAATAAAAAAAATACAAACCATAGGAGACACTGGAAGTTTGTGTGTTCTAAAGAAACAAAAAAGAAAGACTGCAACTCCCTGAATTAATGTTCTCTATTAGAGGTGTGGTTATACTTTGAGACTGGGACTTTCAATCAAAAGTGCTTAGCATTGGCTTAAGGTCTGCTCCCATTTAAATCAATGCTAAAACTTCCATTGACTTCGAGAAGAGCAGTTGTCCAAGGCTGAGTGTGTTTGAAAAATCCCACTCTTAATTATGAAATACCTGGTAAAAGAATCCAGTGGAGACAGATCTGTCCTTAACTGAGAGAATAGAAGAAAGTTTAGAAGATTGAGAATCCAATATTTGTATTAAATTATTGCATTGTTTATTACATGCTTAGACATCTTTGTTAGGAGAACACAGCAATAAATGCATTTAAGAAAGATTTTAGAGAAAGTTAGAGAACTGGCACTTTTATACTATATAACATTTTTTTCAAATGTCTAAAAAAAAAACAGGCTTACCAGTTTACTGTTATGTTTTGGAAATTAAAAGAATTTTAAAAGAAAGAAATTTTGCCATAAGTTCTTGCCTTATATAACTGTAACTCTTAGAGTTAGGGAAAAAAGACTTTCATTCATTCATGGGTAATACTTTGGCTCCATGTGCATTTATATAGGTAAGAAGAATTTTGGCACGCCTTTCTACCACATCAATAAGTTTTTCAATTCCTCGGCGACCTCCTTGGCTCTCCCAATATACTTTGTCAAGGAACAGAGACTGAAGAAGCTTCTCTCGCAAGCGCTGGCTTTTCAGCACTGAAATTGCAGATTCAGGGAACCTGAAAAAGCATATAGGAGTTTATAAGCCTTGGTATCACTCTGAACTACAATATTTATGTTGTGGTTTAACAACCAATTCCATGGATTCATCAAGGTATTTCAGTGCATGCTTAGCTGTATGTACACAGTCCCATTTATTTCTACTGACATGCTTAAAGTTAGACACCTCAGCACTTTGGATGAGTTGGGGTCATAATCACTGATACTGTCACTGATTCTCCATTCTAGCCGACCGGCTGAACAGCTCAGGATGGGGTGTTTAAAGATGGGTGCACTCCCTGATTCTGGAGCTACCTGGGCTGCTAGGGATCAATCAGGCACAGAGATATCCTGGCCACACCCCACATTCTGGTGGTCAGGAAAGGGGGATGTAAGAGCTGCTATGGAAACTCTACATCATCTAATGAGACCCCTATTCAGACCCTCCAATGTCCAGTTAAGGCAGTTTTCAACCACAGGAGTGACCCAAATGTGCCAATGAATCAGGCCCACATTATTCAAAACTATCCTAAAATCCCCAGGCTTTTTAAAAAAATGTCTAGATTGTTTGAAATGTCATATATCAATAGCAGTTATAACTGTACACTGGACATATTTGCGAAATATTAACTGGCCCAAGAGCAGCTCAGCAAAAAATCATTAACTATTGTCAAAAATGCTAATAGCCACTGTACATCCGCTTTTCAATCAGATTCCCCTTCAAGATTAACTTCTTTTGAAATACCCACAGAAGTCAGTCAAAGATACCTTTTATTTATATTGCTTTAAAGTGAAGAAGAAACATAATTCCACCACAATAAACACTTGCCCTAAGTAAATAATCATGGCATTTTAGGGCCCTTGTTTATAATGGTTTTTTTTTCCTCTTTTTGTTTTGTTTTCTTTGAAAGCAGTGTGAACTTCAGATGTAAATGCCTCCAATCTATATAAATGGGGCTTGCACTGATGCAGTTTATTCCAGTAACTGACAGCATGTGGTGTTTCTGCGTTGGGGGCTTACTGCAGTAACTTACTCTTCTGCAGAGTGTCTACATTAGAGGTTTCCACCATGTATTGACACCAGTGAAGTTAGACTGGTGCAGATTTTCCTAGTCTCTATAGGCTTATTGATCTCATGCCCCCATCCTCCTTTCTCCTTCACCCCATTTTGTCAGTCATGCCTTTGGTGGCAAGGATCTTGCTGTATCTGTTCTATAAAGCACCTAGCATACGTGTGATGCTCCAAGTAATAATAATATCTGCCTGGACACAAAAGTATTTATATCCATACCTTAGTTTAGTCAAATTTCCATATGGAGGAGACATAGAAGAGACACTGAGGCTACTGCAACAATGTCTTCTTTGTGAGTGGGGAAAGAAAAGAAAGCGTCCTTGTCCCATTCACAACCTCCTAACCCCTGGGGACATCCTCAGTGCACAGCCCTTTCGCTCAGGCTGTGTGTTGAAGAGACAGAGAGGAGAGACTCTGATCCTAAATGAAGAGCTAGGAAAAGCCTACTGAACCCTGTGCAAATTTGTAGGGATTTCCTAAAACTTACTCTTTGATTCCTTGTAATATTTTGAAATCCAGATTGTCTTCGCTTCTGTCAAAGAAACCTTTATTATCTATAAAGACCAAGTGCCTAGGGTCATGCCTTCTCTGAATAATGTGTGTCAAGTCAACAGAGTCTTGATCTTCACATTTCTGCTTCAGTCCTTTCTGAACACAGGAATCCTCCTTGCGAGGTTTGAACCCACAGCAATTTCTGTCCAGTCGATTGTAGACCTGGAAATGAATATAACAGATGACCAAAGTGAAACGCAACAGGATGCAAAGTTTGACTCTTAGATATACTGGCCTGGATGCAGAAAAGGAACCAGGTGCCCAATTAGGTCTTAGGTTCCACTGTAGTGACCAAAATGCCCACTGAACCTTGTAGGCACCTAAACTCAGCACCTAAGCTTTTGCAATAGAAGGTCCTCAGAAGCTTACATTTCTGCCTCTGAGCATGCACACTGCTGATTTTTTTAGGCATCTAGTTGCCTATCTGCCACCTTAGCCCCAGAGCAATTGACAAACCTGGAGAAGCCCGATGTTCAATCAGCTGAGTCACATGAAGGTGACTGAGCACACTTAGGCAAATTCACACAATACAGATGGGGGAAGGAGGGAGAAGCAAGATCTCCCTCATAACTTTTAGCCCTGGTTATGATTCCCACCTGAGATGTGGGAGACCACCAATCAGAGTCTGTCAGCCACATGAAGGAGAGAAGGAATTTGAACAGGGATCTGCTACCTGTTAAGTGAGTGGTCTAACCACTGGGCTATGCTGAGGTGCTCAGTAAGTCTCTCTGTTGAAGCTGTTCCACTGTGGCTAAATAAAGAGTCATTGGAGCAGGAGGACTAGATTCCCCACATCCCGGGTGAGCGCTCTAACCTCCAAGCTAGAGTCACTGATGTTTGTCTTTCCCTCTCTGTCCCAAATGACTCTTTAATTATTTAATCTAGAATGCGACAGCATCACAGAAGAGACGAAGAGAGCCTCACATCAGAATATCCCACAGCTGGTGGTCAGAGCGCTCACCTGTGAGATGGCACATCCACAGGTGGGGGGAAGGGGGATTTGAATCAGAGGCCTTCCACATCCCAGATGAGTACCCTAAGCGCTGAGCTAAGCATTATGAGGGAAGGAATGTTGGCCTCCTTTCCCCACCCTGCTGGCTTCTTGCAAAAATGACATAGGCACCTAATTCCACAGTGGGTCCCCAGCTGTGAAATGCTAACAGCGATAGGTGACTCCCTGCAGCTTGGACTTAGGCACCTATCTCATGGGGGAGGGGATGCTTACCACACACCTCTCTTGTCAGCATATCCCATTGGCTAGCTTAGGTGTCTCCCTACCTAATGCCATGGTTTTTATGAATCACATAAAGGCTCCTATCTCTCCCCATTCATTGTATAGGAGCTTAGGTAACAAATTTGGGTTTTGTGAATCACATATAGGCATCTAGAAAATCAAAGTTATGCACTGTGATGCTCAGCATCACCACTCCTAACTCCTGTTGTGCATCCAGGCCACCTATTACTTAGACTTGTCGGAGTTTGGAAAAAGCTATCATTCCTTACTAAACAGCACCCCAGCGTCATGAATACAGAGCAAGCTTAATTAACGTCAGTGGCGGGGAGAGGGAAGAGCTCAGTATTGATCATCCACAATTCATCTATTATTAAAACCCATTTCCTAGTCTCCATGTTGTACCCATAGGTCCTGATTCACTCCTCTGTTATTCCAGTCTTGCACCAGTGTAACTCTATCTTAAAATAATCAATGGAGTGACACCAGTGTCAAACCTGAGTAACACAAATGCGGAAATCAAACCCAAGATTTTTCAGAAAGCAGCATCCTTTTTAAATCTCTGAGCTGGAATATAACAGAACTGATACAGACTTAAGTACACTAAGGAGAGGATTGCGTCATATAGCGTGTTATAGGTAAAGTGAAGTACTCAACAGTTAAGAAATGCCAGAATGAAGGTTGCCTGTGCAGCCGTAAGTCAGCCTTGTTTCGCGAATGCATTATGATACAGGCTTCTTCTACATACTATTTTTTCCACAAGACCACTGTCTCATTCAGTGAACAGGACAGATGGCAACCAATTAAATGAGTAGCTATTCGATATTTCGTTTTATCTTCATTGTTTGAGTTGTGGCCGTAGGCCTGATTTACTGTACATTAGTCAAACCCTGTTGTGAGTACAGAATTATCAATTTCCTCACGGACATGGTGCTTTACAAAACATGAATTTATATTCATAACATGCCAGTGAGGTGAGGTGATATTATTATCCTGATTTTACAGAGGGGGAACTGAGGTACAGGTTAAAGAGTGTCCATTTACTTTGTATTTATGTAATTACCGATTGTATCAAAATTCATATGCACAAGGGGTCTGAATTAAGATTCAGACAACTCTAAATCTGGCATGTCCTCACTTTTGAGTGCTTGACTTTGCAACTTTAACGTTTGAGTGTGGCTGATGTATTTTTATATTTTGTGTATCTAATATATTTATCTAGTTTTAAATGACTCACGTGGTAGACATTTTACTTGAAAAAAACTATTCCATGGTCTAGCAGAGTGCACTCCTTGCACACTTTTCTTGATATGCAGACTATTTTTCTCTTTGATCAGTGTCATCCCATCAATCCTTCATATATCTACCAGGACCACCCTGCACAATACCCCTGCTTTCTTGACATTTACATATTTCAGCTACTTGTAACCTGTTACCATACCTCATACCTCTCCAGTCATCATTTAACTGGGCTACACATATTGACTTATTTTAATCTTTCCTCATTAATCCCTTCAACTACTGTCCATTGTTCTCTGATTCCCTCCAATTTCTCTGCATCTTTCATCTCAGTTCAAATTCAAACTTACGGTATTACACAAAATCTTCCCACAAACAGAAAATTACTCCTTTGATTTTTAGTACCACTTGTGCTACTAGTTACTTTACTAGGACTCAACTCAGGAAGTCCTTACACAGATATGCCATACTCTTCAGGGCATGTGACTATTTGTGTAATTTATATGATGTACTCAGGTGAATAAGAGGTATCAGGCTCTTAGTTAAGATACTTTTTTCTATAATCAAAGTAAGAAGATTTCCAACTTTAGAGGGATCAAGGGCAAGCTAGCTGGCAATGGCTAGGATCAGGAAAACCTCAAAGTGGATAAAGGGTAGCCAGTCACCATCTCTTGCACAAGTAGAAAACAAGTGAGTATCAACATGTTTGCAAGTTATTCAGGCAAACCAATCTGCTTACTAGTACTGGAATAGCTCAGAGGTTAATACGCAAATGCAATACTTGAAAAGCAGTTAGAGAATCACTAGTCAACTGAAGGCTTCTGGGTCCATTTACATGCAATGGATGTTGATCACTTTGATCACTTTTACTAGAACATTGATCACTTTTACTAGTGATGAATACAACCCATTATGTTGGTCATGTCACCTCAGCTTCCCTTGTTCATCTGTCCCTTTTTATTGGATTTTTCAGGAATCCGTGCTCTCCTGTTGAAATGTCTCTAAAGATAGTTGTATGTTCAAGTACATCCTGAGAAAGTATGAATCATGCAGAATGAGCAGATTTCTCAAATACATATTCAGCTGCTTGGCATATACTTCTGACAATTGGCAGGGCATTTGCTGGAAGTGTAGAATACCCCAGATTTGTAGCCTGCCTTTTAAAAATGATTTGCTTCCTTTTTATTTCATAAATGGCTCAAGCCTGCTGCATCTCATCTAGTAGTTAACATTTATTTCTGGATAACAGCAGAGATAACATAATGTTCATTGCTAAATTGCAGTCTTTACTCTAGAAGATACTAAAATTAAAAATTAATCAATACTTCTGTGCATCAGCACAGGAAAAAATCTATCTTTTACACCATTAAATGCGAAAACATTAGCACTTTTATATTAACAAATCAAAAGCCATTTAAAATGCTCTGACACACACTGTGCTATTCCTATAGGGTTATTGCTATGTTTAGGATCAATATAATCCACATATGACTTTATATCAGATTACAAGCATTACTCACTCGTAATAGGACTGAGGATGGAGTCATTACACAAATGACAACCTATTTTAGGCAGAAAATTCCCATTCTAAAATTACCACTAGCAGTGTTGCATAAATATAACTCAAAAAGTGAAACATCCATTCGTCCTCGTCAAAAACAAAAACTTGTGAAGGACAGAGATAGATGGTGTCTAAGCAAATGCAATGATTTCTACATTTTAAAAAACATGACTTTCTAGAATGTTGAATTGTATGTGAGAGGAAATGCTGCATATAAACAGGGGTTATTGTAGCTTCTAGATGCAGGTGCCTGGTGGGGGAAGTGCAAACATACACTATACTAACAGGACCTCCTGGAGAAACAGTGTACCCACATCTCCATGTTATGTAGGAGAAAATGAATGATGTGCCACCTTATAAGAGGGTGTATCACGAAGTTCCCTCCACATCCAAGCACTTCTGTTGGCCAATGTGAGGAAGAGGTGGGAAAGTATAGTCTTGAGGTGTCTAGTGCTGCTACCCCTAATTCTCATTGCGCTCAACTGGTTGCAAGGGCTAAGATTATGACTGAACCCTAAAATGGGGAAACATAAGCAGGGGTAAGTCTCCTTGAGCCCTCCCACTCCTTGCACACCTGTTCAGTGGTCAATTATAGTCTAGTCCATGAGATTATATTTGGTCAAAGTATGAATTTAAAATATAGTTGGCCAAATTATTCCCTTAGTTACACCTGTTCATTGGATTTCATGGGTTGCATACTCAGGACAGAAGAATTATGGAGAGCAGCCTATTGTGCATAGCGTAAAAAGAATTGTGGAAATCAGAGATGGAAAACACTTATTAGGTTGTCTAATGCAAGGATTGATCCCTACAGTATATATGTAAGAAAATCTTTTCCAAACGGTTGTGGTGGTTAAGGATACACATACCTTTGGTACTCTTTTGCACTGGTGTACTAGTATGGATCAGAAGTTTAGTCGTTTGTGGGGTTAGGATGTTGCCCTAAATCCTAATTTAAGTGGGGCAATCTCATTTTTCAGACTATACCTGTTATAACTGCCAGTGGCTGTCCTGTTTCTTCACACAAGCCCAAATCTGCATTCACCAATCAAGGTTTTAAGTGGACTTCTCACACTGGGAAAATCTACTATCATCCAGACTTCAGTCAGTATGGAACAAACTGCCAGCCCCTTTTGATCCATCAAGTTATATGGCAGAAAAAAACATATCTTGTAGACAGAGGGACCAGGCTTAAGGGGAGGAAATAGTAGCCCTGCTACAAAGATGAAGTAAATGGACTAAGTCAAGACATGGACTGCTGTGAATGGACTAGGTAAAGGCACGAGTTGATCTGTGAAGTGTTCCTATCATCTATCCCTTTTGTGTGTGCGCCTGTCTGTGTTAAGGACTAAGGTTATGACTGTACAGTCCATGGTCATGTAATGTAATTTGCCTGATCTCCATTGACAAGCCATGGCTTACGTAATGCTTAAGTTTTTGTTATCAGGTGCCTTATCTCCAGTTTACCTTTGAGCTGCGTGTGAAGAGTTGGCAATCAGGTTTGTAAATTTGGTTCATGTCTACTCTTAGCTACTGCCTTCTTTGCTAAGAGCAGGATTTGGTGCTAGGTGTTTGAAACCTACCCCAGTCTTCTATTTTAACTTCAAATCACTTCTGAGAGGAAACAAATGATTAATGAAAGGGATTGAGCTGCTAGGGAGTACTTGTATTTCTGATTATGAAACTATTCAGTCACTTGTTAGAATAGGCTTGAAATCTTTGAGACTGAACATTTGATCCAAAGCCCATTAAGTCAATGGGAGTCTTTCCACTGATTTCAAAGGAGTTTGTGGTAATCAAACTAACTCATGGGATTAAGTCCCTTACTCCACAAGTAGCTCACTGCAAGGAAAATGAGTAGGAGCAATAAACACTTTTGATGCCAGTAGAAATTACTCAAGTTTCACTTTTCAGGTTACCATGTAGTAAGGACTGGGTCTAGCTCATAGCAATATCTTACTTAGCAAAATAATGGGGACAATTAAAGAATCATAGAAATGTAGTACTAGAAGGGACCTCAATATTTATCTCGACCAGTCCCCTACACTGAGGCAGGACTCAGTATAATCTAGACCAGCCCTGACAGATGTTTGTCTAACATGTTCTTAAAAACCTCCAATGACAGCGATTCCTCAGGCTCCCTAAGTAATTTGTTTCAGTCCTTAACTACCCTTCCAATTAAGAAGTTTTTCCTAATGTCTAACCTAAGTCTCCCTCGCTGCAACATCAGCCCATTACTTCTTGTCCTGTCCTCAGTGGATAAGGAGAACAATTTATCATTCTCCTTTTTATAACAAATTTTGATGTACTTGAAGACTTACCATGTTCCCTGCCATCCCAGTCTTCTCTTCTCCAGACTAAACAAACCCAATTTTTTTCAGTCTTTCCTCGTAGGTCATGTTTTCTAGACATTTGATCATTTTTGTTGCTGTCCTTTGGACTTCCTCCAATTTGTCCACATCTTTCATGAAGTGTGGGGCCCACAACTCGACATAAGGCTCCAGTTAAGGCCTAATCAGTCCTGAGTACAGTGGAAAAATTGTTTGTCTTGTCTTGCTTACAACACTCCTACTAATACATCCAAGAATGAAGTTCACTCTTTTAGAACAATGTTACATTGTTGATTCATATTTAGTTTGTGATCCACTATAACCTCCAGATCCTTTCCTACAGTACTCCTTCATAGCCGGTTTCCCATTTTGTATTTGCGCACTTGATTGTGAACTCCTAGGGGTGTGTGAAAAGTACATACACACTACATAGATTATAAAGCCAGAAGGGATGACTGTGATCTTCTAGTCTGACCTCCTGTATAACACTGGCCACAGAACTTCTCTAAATTAATTCCTGCTTGAACTAGAGCATCTCTTTTAGAAAAGGATATCTGATCTTGGTTTAAAAATTTCCATTGATGGAGAATCCACCGCAATCCTTGGTAAATTGTTCCAGTGGTTATTCACACTCTCTATTAAAAATGTGTCTTATTACTAGTTAAATTTGTCTTGCTTCAACTTCCAGCTATTGTATCTTGTTATATTTGCTTGCTACAATGAAGAGCCCTCTATTATCAAATTTCAGTTTTGTGCATAGGAGGTATTTATAAGTCAGGATCAAATCGTCCCTAATTTTTCAACCTTCTTGTTGATAAACTAAAAATATTGAGCTCCTTGAGTCTGTCAATATAAGGTATGTTTTCAATTTTTTAAATAATTCTTGTTGCTTTTCTCTAAGCGCTCTACAAGTTTTCAACATCCTTCCTGACTTGTTGACACCTGAAACAGACATAGTATTCCAGCAGTGGTTGCACCAGTGCCAAATACAGAGGTAAAATATCTTTACTCTACTCAATATGCCCCTGTTTATACATGCAAAGATCGCATTAGCCATTTTGGCCACACCTTCACACTGGCGGCTCATGTTATACCACTTGATGTCCTCTTGGCTGAAGAAGGAATATCATTTATTCTTTTTAAAACATTAACAGGAAGACATAAGACCAATGAGATCCTCACATCTATGGCTGAGTATCAGCAGCCTTTTGCTGGAGAAGGGGAAATGAAGAAACTGGTGTCACTGCAGGTAATTCTCTGCCTTTTTCAAGAGCATGTGAGACTGGCACTGCAAAATAACTTACGGCCAGATCCTCAGCAGGTAAGTTCTATTAAGTGGAATGAAAATGAGTCACATCAACTAAGGATCTGTCCCCATGACTTAATAATAGAGGTCCTGACTCTCCAGTGCCTCACACCTTTGTATATTCATTTACACCTGTACAAAGTATGTGTAAAATGCTACCAGAATGGCAGCAGTTTTCACTCACTTTCCACAAGTGTAAATGAATACACAAAGTGCAAGGCAGTGCAGAATCTGAACTATTGTCTTTTATCTTTTGGGGTTGTACAGTGTACCAGAAACAAACCAAAGGAACACAAACACATACCTTTCTCATTAAAGACAAAAACTGAAACCACCTTTTTAAACACTCCCCTTCTGCGAAATTGCAACCCAGAGTGAATTTTATCATTGGACATATCTGTGGAAATTGTTTATCCTTAACCAGACTGGTGCTAAAATAAATCTTGCAAAGGTTGGTATTCTTTGTGTACAGTAAACATTTTACATTGCTCCCTTACCTGCAGAAGAAAATCAAAGAGTGCCATCTTGGACCACTCATGGTGATGGATTTCAGTACAGCCCCACTCAGCTTTGGGCACTTTGCCATTCTGCCAGCACTTCTGTTTCAATAGCTGCTGATAGGCCCCCCAGTTTAGCCTCACTGAAGAATGGGTCCTATTATTTGTCGGAGCCAATGAGGAATCCCAGAGAATAATAGGACATGGCAGACCACCTGAGAAGAGGCAAAATAGAATCATTACCATATATGAATAATTCTCTTATATTGGAAACTAAAAGAACTTGATAATTCTTTAGACATTGTCTCTGGCATCACTAATTACAGCATTTGTTTTTAAAGAAGACATTTCAGATGTGGCAGGAAAAAGCTACCAAGCCCCAATAATTTCACATCCTTTGGTTTATGTGGTCATATTCCACATCTGAAAACAGCCACCACAGAAAAGGAAAAACCCTAGACATTATAGTTCTCTTCAATGTCTGAGAAGAACTGCTCTCTGTTTGCTGTCTGCTTAAAAGTCTCTCTACCTTTGGAGGCTATCTATTAAATCAGTTTTAAAAATTTAACATCCGATCCACAGCTGGGGTAAATTAATGAAGCAATGTTGATTTTCACCAGGTGAGGATCTAGCCCACTGTTTCTCCCTTTCTAAGGCAAATATATAAGGCAAATCCTGGAGTCCAACCAAAAAGTGGATTTATTTTGTCATCTTTAGAGTTTTAGTCCTACAGATATAAGATTTCACAGCTGTAAATAGAAAGGTTATAGATAGACCATATGAGGATGTGGCATGACTTTGGCTTTATCATTCATGAGCAATATGTCCTTGCCAATGAGTCATACAGTTCATCCCAAAGTAGTGCTGATAAGACCTTTATTCAACCCCACAGTGTCATATATTCTTCATATACAATACATATTTTACAGAAAATCCATTTTAGAAATATTTTAGTCAGTTTTTAAAATGTATATAAATAATATTTGTCTTATCCCTCCAGATGTAAAACCAGGTGCCTTAGATATGATGAATCCATCTGTACAGGGCTCAGAGAGAGAGAGAAATTATAATCATCATGTTATGTTCACTGCATACACACAGAGAAGCTAGATGAAAAAATCAATAGTTTTGCTGGAAGGTTTAAGATAACACTACTTTAATTCTTAGAATTCAGAGTGATAACACACAAGAGAGAGAGAAAACAAGCTCATCCCTAAACCAGTGAGGCGATCTTGTTTTTAAGCTGGCTCTTTCCAGATTGACTGGATAGGATGCATTGTTACAGAGCACCCAACCCCACAAGTAGGACTGGGAAACCCTCATCTCTGCTCTTAAAGTGGTAGCTTGGAATTCCAACACAGTCCTCAATACACCACATACCAATTTTAGACACCTCTAAAAATTACCCCAAACTGCCATTTGCTATATAATAATGCCACCATATTTGAGTCATATATCTCAGAACATACAGCAGCAGGGCTATAAGTAAGTGGTGTGTATCCTATTGGAAAAAATGGGATAATTTTCTTTCCAATGGTACAAAAGTTCTTGTTGCTAACTCTGATGTCCTGCCTGATGCTTAAACCTGTCACTGAACCAGGGCTGAATACCGGTGTTGCACTTCAAAGCAGAGTAATTTTTTTGAGGTGGGGCAGGGAGGGGGGCCAGGAATTTACATGTTTGTATGCAAAGAAGGAAAAATTTATATGGCAAGTTATTAGATGACAGTTACTGGAATATGATCAAAGGTTTGGAATTTTTGTATGTTAGTCCTGAGCAGTAAGCAAGAAAGTGCAGGCAAAGTGGTCAAATTTTATGCTACATCCAAATGATCACATTGCTACCACCCTGACATGTGTTACGTTGCAGAGCAAATCATCTCACTATTTCCTTCATGTACATATTGAACCGGAGAGGTGGCAAAAGAAAGTTGTAGCACCCCACATGAGAGTACTCCCAGAACAATGAGTCCAATAGCGCTCTCAGCATCTCTCTGAGAGCAAAGAATAGAACTACTTAAGAATGAGTCTATCCAGTCCTGCCAAGATCCGCAATTGAGTCAGTAAAAGTCAGAAGATGCTGACTTGCCCTAAAATAATCAGCAAGGACAACATATCAGCAAGGACAACTGATGTTTGCCCATTATTAGCAAAGGGTCATCTGCCAACAAGGTCAGTGCACTTTTCATACTACTGAATTCTCCCAGGACAGAATGACCTTGAGCCATCCTAGACTGAATAAAAATGTGCTCAACTTGTTTCAGAAATCTGCTTCGGAAAGCAGAAGAATGGGCTGTACCACAAAGACCAGATATATTTCTAACTTCGCCAAATCCTGGTACTTACACACACAAGGTGATCACACTCAAATGAATCCAGTGTACAGCTCGAACCACCTCTGGAACTGTCCTCCTGTTTGCCTGTTTTCTTGAACGAGGCATCTCCAACCCCGAACAGATCTTTCCTCTTATGCCCTCCCATCTCTTTCCTTTCACTACCATCACTGATAATTACTCTATCCTCCCCTATCATATTCAGCTTCTTTCTGTTCTTTTTCCCCAGAAGTCAATGGGTGATCAGCAGTTTTAAAAAGTAGGACACTTATTTTGTTGCCTAAATAAGGATTTAGGAGCATAACTTTCAGGAACTTACATTTGAAAAGCTTGGTCCAAATCTTCCATATGCAATCTAGTCTCCCAGAACTCTCTCATTCTGGGTTCCACTTCTGACTCTGTCACTGACTTACCTCTTGACCTTAGCCAAATGACCTCTCAGTGATGCTTTCTTTATTTGCAATAAATGTATATGCAATAGGGATAGTGACACTTACCTTCCTTTGTAAAACACTTTGAAACCCCCAGAAAAAAAGCTCTATATCAGAGTTAAATATATTATATATTGATGGGACCTCAATTTGATCTTGTTTCCTTATATCAATAATCAAAGTTCATGTAATTATTTATGGGTTTTCCCCAAAGCAGATATATCAATGCTCTCCAAACAAAGCAAACCACCTCCCCACGCACCCAAAATGTTCAGCATAACAACCAACACCTCACTGTTATTTATTATTTTAACGTTATGACAATATCATGCCAATTTCCATTCAGATTTTTAAAAAGGTTAAACACAGGAAATGTTTGTGATTCACAGGAAACAAAGATGAACCACCACAAAACACTTGAACTTTATAACACAAATGGAATTATTGGAGCATGTCTTCGTAGCTGGAGTAGAGAGCAGTAACCCAGATTGCTGGCTGCTGCAGGGAAAATGTGAAGGCAGTGAGTAAAAACAGATAAGGGGCTTCATCCTCAGATGGTATAAATTGGCATAGCCCCATTAAAGCCTGCCAACTTACACCAAGCAAGGCTCTGGCCCAATTTGAATAACAACAAAAGGTAGTTCTAGGCCTGACCCTACATGCTGTTGAGTGCAAATTCAGTTGATTATGGTAGGAGCTGAGATGTCTCAGAACCCTCCAGAATCAAGCCCATTATCTCCCACTGCTGCTGGGCCTCTGCTCCCAACCTTTCCTAGAGATGCTGCTGCAGAGAGGTGAGTTAGAACCCCTTTCTTGCTTTCAATGATGCTGCTGCTCCTTGCAATCCTCTCCAGAGACATCTATGCTCCACATCACTGTAGTACATGAATCTCTCTCATACATATAATTAACATGTATCCTCTCAAGCCCACATGAGGAAAGGAAGTAGTAATGGAAGCACAGACTGATGTAAGTGGCATGCCCAAAGTTTGTTAATTAGAAAAAAACAGAATGAAAGTTGGTGGGGAGAGGGACACATCTCAACGTGGCTTATATCAGCAAAAGAGTCTTTTGCTAGTTTAGCTTATATCATTGGGGAAGGTGGTCTAACTATAGTGGCAACCCACACACACACACCTCCTTTTGCTGGTACAAGCTCTGTCTCCACTAGGGACCAATAGACCAACCTGGCAAAGCCTTCTCCATGTAAGGTAGCCCTCTGAACAGTAAGGAAATGGTGTAAGCCACTTAAACAGATCTCAAAAGTGTTGACTAAAGTATTTCCCCTCTTTCTTCCACATCTTAGCTATAAGCATTATACACTTCGGAGAAATCTTGGAAGGGACGAAAATCTTCTGTGTGTGAATACAGATTTTAAGGAATCTGTGAGGGGTGTATAAGTATTGGATTTTTATGTAACACACTGTTGTGAGAATATGACCTCTGGTCTCTCACTCAGATCCAGCTATATGGCAGCAAGCAATTCACAGCACAACTCAATCTGATAAAGGGCACACAAAAGAGACATCATTTAAAATGCATAAGTAAGACTGAGTTCTTATTGCCCTGACATTAATAACGAGTGTGCCTGAATGTTCATAACTTTTGATGTGATGGAAAGAGCATGCTAAGTATGTTGGGTGTAAGAGAAAATCTGTGGCTATCTTTCTCATTGTGTAGAGGTCAGTAAAGAAACATGACAACTCTAATCAATGGAACTTTCTATCACACCTGTGCCAAATTCCCAGCATCCATTTGCACATAACCTGTGATGAAGTGAGCAGAAACAATGCTACTCAACAGGTGAAGAAACTCACTATGGACATGCTGTGCAGCCATTTTGCTTGGCCAAAGTGCTGAGTAAGATGGACTGTGCCCTGACACCAAACAACTCCCCTACTAGTAGGTATCCCTGCCTGTTTTGG
The DNA here is from genome assembly GCF_965140295.1 of Lepidochelys olivacea. Lineage (NCBI taxonomy): Eukaryota > Metazoa > Chordata > Testudines > Cheloniidae > Lepidochelys > Lepidochelys olivacea. The sequence goes on from NC_140414.1 coordinate 69,269,506, forward strand.
AGATAAGGGGGCACAGGATATGGGCAAGGAATGACCTGAAAACCTCAGGGCAGCATGTGGAATAGCTACTGATCTACTGAGTAGCCGGGATATGCACTGGAAGTGATATGGCCTTCTCCAGGGCCCTTCCTACCTCTCTGCAGGAATCATTAATGGTACTTGCTAAAAAGACAAACTCCTGTACATTTTGTCTTTCCCACTGAAAGATTAATGGGAGGAAGAAGTGTCCCAAAAACTCTCTGAGTTACATTTTACAGCATCTAAGTCATTCCTGACAGGTTTCAGAGTAGCAGCCGTGTTAGTCTGTATCCACAAAAAGAAAAGGAGGACTTGTGGCACCTTAGAGACTCACAAATTTATTTGAGCATAAGCTTAAGTCATTCCTATATATGAGACAGTGTTTTGAGGCAGCACAGAGGGACTAGAAATGTAGCCTTCAGGCTGTATAGTCCAAGGATTCCTGGTGAAATCCAGATCCATCCTGGCCGACCTGTGGGAGCTTGCAACGGGCAGGCAGTACATCCTATACAGAATTTTGCTTGCAAATCAGTTTGGTTTGGATGGAAGCACGCCCTGTAAATGAGATACTCCCTAATTCCACACCTCCACGCTGACATTACCAGACCCTTTAAAGCGCAGATTTCCAGGGCTAGGATGTGGACTTCAGAAGGCTTGGATGTATGAGGATCATCCACTATTTACTCCAATGCCCTTACCACACATTTATGCCATTTTCCCACTTCTTTTCAGCCCTTGCTTTGCTATTTATATCTCAGTACCAAAGGAGTTCTTCCAGCTAACACCTACTGCTTGAACACTGGGAAAAAAGTGGTATATATATTTGCATATGCATAGAATTATTTTTGCTTGGTTTTCAAATCAAAATTGTGGAAGACTTTGTCCACCTTTAGTCTCCATGCCCATGTTATTTTTGATAAGTCACTGGAAAAGAATATTGAGGAAACAGTTATTGTGACCCAACTTTCCATTCTGGCAAGGCAGAAATGTCACAGGATAATTTAAAACTGTGGCAAATGGTTCACTTTTGATTAGGGGAGTGGCAAGCAGAGAGCTCTGGTACAGTATTTTGCTAGCCTCTCCGTCACCTGTCAGGGGAGGAGCTGTGGAAACAAAAAAATAAACCCAAAGTTGTTTGGGGGTTTACAAAGCATCTCTTTGAAAAGGCTTTTAACAAAATGAATGGCGGTTTTGTGGAGCCTATTTTTAAAAAGATTTTAATGCTACATCAGACATGTCTTGTTACATTGATTACATCATGACTGAGGCAAGCTAAAAGGATACGTCAGCTTAGAACTTGTTGAGGAGTCCAGTCCTACATTGCTTTCTTTCTCATGAGTAGTCATGACTCACACAAGCAGTCCCACTGAAATCATTTGGGCAGCCCACATATAGATTACTCAAATGAGTAGAGGCTACAGGAGCGGGCTCATGAATTGTTCATCCTGTTTTCTAAAATAATTTTTCATTCCTTTCCTAAACAAGAAGAGAACAACAAATGAGGTGTTCTCCGCTGACATTTGTGTAGTTAATTAACAATCCAAGTCAAATACACTCAAGCAAGTAACTATGGCAACCAAGGCAGGCATTTGAAATCCAGCAAGTTTCAAGATTAATGAAATGGAGAGAGGTAAGGTGCTGTGGCTGTTCCAGAAGCTGAACTCGCCCTTTAGCTGGAAAACATGAAAAAAGACCCAAAAGGAAAAATGACTTTTTTTCTCCTCATTACTTAGCAACACTTTTCGTGCTCTAGGAACATAACCAATTACAGGGAAAAGGAGGCTGAAGAAAATAGAATCTCTCTCCCAGCCAATCCAAAAGATGTTGCAGGCTGAAGACATTAAGTAATTCAGTCTACACTTAACCTAATAGCAGTTTCCAAAGGGGCTACAGTCTGTCATCTGTGCAGCCATATTATACAGAATTCTTGAAGCTGAACTGCCTTAATGCCTTATGACAGCTCTATAGCAATAAATCCTGTTCCTAAAAATAGAGTATGCATAATGCATCTTCCATGCTCTGCTGCTATGAATAATATTCAAAAGCCACCAAACTGTTATTCCTAGAGATTCATTCATATTGTCGTAAAGGCTGCCAAAGGGAAGGTTTATACAGTGTTGATAAATCACAGATCAGTACGTTCTTTTCCTGCCATCAACTTTTGCAAGGACATTTTCGCTTTACCCTTTCTTTGATAAAATACAGGCTGATTTATAAAATATTTTGTATAAAATAATCTTCTTCAGTACTAAGAAATGAACAGCAAAAACAAATAGCAATGATTCAGTAAAATATAACACAGCCCTTTCAGCTTATGATCAGTGTGTATATAAAAATAGCATTTAGGCTGAAGACACATTTAACGAGACAGTAATGTTTCAGATAGACTTATCAACTTACACTGAAACTATTAAATATAATTTTAATTTCATTTTAGGAGAAGAAAAATATGCTATTCTGATAAAAGCAATTTGCATTGTACATTCTACAACCACAATGAAGCATCTATAGCAGGTGTATTTATTTAGCTAGACACAGGTGTGTCATGAGCTTTAAGTTGTCAAACAGAAGAAACCACTCAGACCTCAGTGACTGCACAATTTCGGTTTTAATTTCCAGAGGCATTTGTGCTTTTGGGATTTTGCCAAAGGAGTTCAAGAAGGAGCTCTAAGACCTCCCACAATAGGTGCTTGGGCTAACAGAAATGTGTCCCCTATCTGCTACTTGTGGCAAATGAATTCCAGTGCTGGTTTTCCGCAATATCTTGTGAAAGTGAAATCTAGGGGAGGTGAAAGAGTAAAAACTAACCTCTGAAGCACAAAGCACTGTGCTGAGAGACTTCCAGACTGTGCCATTCTTCAGTTTCATTTTGATCAGTCTATAGAATTTCATATTCACTACAAATGATATGTAAAAAAGGATCATCCCTTTTCTCCCCTCACTCAAATTAGTCTTCTATGGAAATGAAGTTGTCTGTATGCTCTCAATAACTCTATTATTCTATGAGGCAGCCAGAAGCATTGATAAACTCTGGGTGTATTACATCCTTCAGAACAGAACTATTACACTGCAGAGGAGCCCTGAAATTACATAAACACATATTCCAGGTTAAGTTCCTTATAACTTTGCTCTGTAGAGTTAGTTCTCAGACTATCTGAAATTAAAGCCTGCTGTTGCTCAAATACTACACACTGGAGTCCCCCAGATGGAAACTAAAAATCAAGTGAATTTGTTACCTTGGATGAACTCCGATTTCCTGCTTACAGAAGGCAAGGTCTTGTTCAGCCCCAGGATTCTGTCTAAATGGAAGGCAAACACCTCACTCATATCAAGGGGTCTCTTGATGAGGCCACAGTACCCTTGACTGCAGGCTGCTCCTGTGGCACTGGGATTCCTCTCAAACACCAGTAGGACTCCATGCTGAGAGGGTGCTTCTTGGACACTGTCTATCCGGGAATCCGCCAGCAAACACATGCTTAGGATGTCATCTTTGCTCAGCCAAGAGGGGGACCTCTCACTGTATATCCTGATATTGCTCTCCCGAGCCTTGGGCTGCACATTTATACCTCCTGAAACCCCAACATGTCTTCGGTGTCCCCTGCCCACTGCTTCCCTCTCTCCATCCCAGTGCTTCTTCAGTTGGTGCCTTGGTGTCTCTGGAACTACTACTTCCCTCATTAGTCCCATGGAGTATCTAGTCCGCCCCTGCTGCTGGGACAAGGCCTCCTCCTGCCCAGTGACACCTACTGGAAAGCGCTGCCCATAGGGCAAAGGGAATGCATGCTTCTTCCTCAGCTTGGGTTTCACACTGCCTCGGATGTTGGTGGGTTTACTGCGCTTGGACCGCAGTGTGATGTACACCACGTTGGGTGGCACTGAGGTCCCATTGCCACCCATCTGGGGCCCTTGGAGATCAGGTGGGGAGAAAGTGCCATCCAGTGGGATCCCCAGAAAAGGTGTCTGACCAGCATCTTGAAGACTCCTGGAACTGACCTTCTGGCGTCCCCCTCTGTGCTGCGGTAAAATGTGACCCACTTGACTGACCAGAAACCCCAGGTATATCACACAGGCTATAACCAGCAGCAGATTCCTCCTGGTCCTGGGACGCCTGCCACTCCAGAGCCTCAGCACCCGTGGGGTGCACAGCAAGCAAACAAACCAGTTTATGATTTGGCCTGGCTGATCTAAGAAGGTCATTTCTCTGGTGAATCCACATGATGAAAGCAGCTTATAGTCTTCAGTGGTTTCCAGCAAGGAGGATGATGCATGATTTCCCTTCACAGATCTCTATTTCTTCTTTTCCAAATAGCTTCCAGTGCGAGCGGTGCACAGGGGCCAGTGGTGCTAAAGCTGCTAAACTCTTATCAGCCAGCTCAGGGGAAGTGACTTGTTTCAGAGAATGAATGGAGTCAACTGTGTAAACAAAGTTAAAGGAATCACAATCCAAAATGTCTGAGTTTCCTCTGTGAGCTGTGAAAGGAAAAAAATTGCAAATAATATTCCATTATCCACATGGATATAGAATGTGGCATCTCTCTTTCTCACTGTGTAGCTCTAAAGATAAGTTAGTGATCTAGAGACTTGCCATATTAGAGATTTCAGATTAAAATGAAAAGATAAATAAAACCCCAACATCATGGAACACAAGTTACAATTTACAGTCCCGAGTGACTGAACTCCAGCACTAGGAGGAAAGCTTGGAAAAGCCAGACTTTCCTCTCCTTGTGTTTATGACAGGCAGGTCCTCAAAGTAAAACCACATCTTTTGTTGCCTCATGTTAGTTTTAAAATATAGTGCATTAGCCAGCCCAGTAACTGTACCAATTCAAATATGAACATTTCCACTATCAAACAATGATTACACCCTGGCCCAGTAACAGTTCACATGCTTCATAATCCTACATTAAAGATAAAATATTGTTAATTCTATACTCTTGTGAAGCTATAAAATAGCATTTCCTAAATGACTGACTATAATCTTCAAATAAAATAAAAAGCACTGTCATCTCCTCTTAAGGAAGAAAAAACATAAATGCAGAGTTTATTGCACTACAAAGATATAGAAATAGTCTTACCTATTCAGCTTGCCCCATCCTTGGCCGTGGTAAATCTCTTATGCTAATACCAAGAATTTAGTAAAAGCAGCGTTTCTTAACGTACTCTAACCCACATCCCAGATTTAAGTGTGCTCCACATTTTAGATATTTGATTGCAGGCTTAATGCTCTTTGCAAATGGACTAGCTGTACAGGAAGGCTGTTTGCATATGAACTGCTACAAACTTACATGAACCTTGTTATTAAAAACCCTTCTATTTTAAATTCTGCAATGAAAAGTCCTGTGAACAGTATGCCTTCTAAAAGTACATTCCAGCCGTTTCTAACTCCTGAGGGCCCTCTAGTGCATTGCATGCAAATGTGTTTAAGAAATGACAGTCTTCCACAGTAATAGGGAAAACTAGATCCTTTAACATATCAGAAATCATACATCCTTATATCGAAAAAGGTAACTGGCTTTAAAAATATAAGAATAATAATATATAGCAGTTACATAGTGCCATTCATCTGTAGTTCTAAAAGGGGACATATCATTGGCCTAATTTTACAGATGGGAAACCTGTGGCACAGAGAAGTTAAGTGACTTGCCCAAGGTCAGACAACAAGATAGTGGCAGAGCCAAGCATAGAACCCAGGACCTCTGATGCCTCCTCTGGTGCCCTAACCAACTAGACCATACAGGTTCCTATAAAATTAATGCTATCTGTAAAAATAATAAAAACTTCTTCATTCCACTTTCCTTATGACTCATAATAATGGAGAGAATCTCTTTTCCATTACTAATAATAATGGGAGAAGCACTCAAATGTGAACATATATTTAAGATAAATTCCAAGATTACTTACAATATTGTATGATTTGAAGTGGTTTTATTTTAAACTAAGTTGGCCTTTGTAGTCTTTATATGTGGATATTTTCTAAGTTGTGCATCAAGCTAGGTACCCCCTATATCTATAAATTTTCTGTGAGGACAATGCTCCTGTGAACTGTTTCCTCTAAACCTGATTTCTCTTTGTACCTTGGAAGGGAACAAGTGATCTGTAGACAGAAGAAAAGTTTTCTCCTTCTACTTATGGTTCCCTCTCTCTTGTTCTATTTCAGGTTTTTACTGAGAACTTGAACTGACATTTCTCAAACTAGCAGGATTAATTCAAACAAGCTAACGAGGTGCATTAACAACTTTGCACTAATCTTGTTAGTACTTTTGGCTATACCACCCTGCTCTAAAGACTTGGATAGTCTTGGTTACTTATGTTTTCCTTTAGTTCATCCTCTTTAAACATTATAACCCACACAAACCTAATCCTACAGATCTTTATAAAAGAGTATTGATGATTTGGAGCACAGTTTCACTCCCACTTTGCTTTGTAGGAGGAGCCCATGTAGTTAAAGTGGTGATGATCCGACAGAGAACATAGTTTGGGATTGTTGTTTTTCTGATGCTCCCTTAATACAATTATAGCAGAAATGCTTCCATTATTCTTGTGCTCCGGCAATATTGTTCTTTCTTGAAATGCAGCACCAATAATTTCTTTGGAATGGAAAGATGCCAAGAACTTGACTAATGTCTTCTAACCTGGGTGAGATCTTTTTCCAAAAATGTATACTTTGGCCTGACCTTTAAGGGACGCCCTTAAGAAATGTTCGTAGTTTTTCAACTCCCATGACATGCAGCCATTCTGCCTTGTGCTGGGATCCTATTAGATCTCCCAGTGCTAATCAGTATTGAACTGGATATGGACTTGTTTAGAAATCTATCAAAGAACACAAAGGACGGTCCTGTAGCAAGTGTTATTTGTGTTTCCAGAGATGGCTCTCATCTCTGAATCAATACTGAACCAAAGCCCCTGCATAGTGCTAAAGAGGAACTGTTCCACTGGAGGTGCCTTCTTATAGATGGGGTGCAAAAGCCAAGGTCCCGAACGCCGGTGATCATAGATATTTCCTGAGTGTTATTTGAAAGGGTAGAGTTATTAACACTGGTGTTCTGGTCAAATTCCAACTCGGCTAATTGCACTTTGCCTCCCTAAATTTCTTCTGCAATTTCAATGAGATTCTGAATTCATCTTCACTTCCTGTCCTAAACTATTTTGTAGAATTGCTGTATGCCACTGCCAATTCATCTTCTTCCCATGTCACTAATTAAGTTATCACCTCCACAAATCTCTTCCTTGGCTTCCTTTCATTTACTGCATCAAATTCAAGTAACTTATCCAGAGCTTCATGGCCCTGCATAATTTTGCCCTCACTCCTGATCTCCTCTCCTCTTATTCATTACACTTGTTGCCTTCTCTTAATCCTCTCCATTTATGAATCCCCACTCTCAGCTTGTACCTTCTGATGCCAAGCAGCCTTCGGAGCTGAGAAGCTAATGGCCATTGCCAGTTTCAGAGATGCAGAAATATCAAGGCTAATATAAAAAGTAGTGTCTTGCCCTTTTCATTACAGACAGCCTTCAAAATGTAAACCAGTGGCTAGAACATAAGAACGGCCCTACTGGGTCAGACCAAAAATCCATCTAGCCCAATAGTCTGTCTTCCTACAGTGGCCAGTGCCAGGTGCCCCAGAGGGAATGAACAGAACAGGTAATCATCAAAAAGAAAAGGAGTACTTGTGGCACCTTAGAGACTAACCAATTTATTTGAGCATAAGCTTTCGTGAGCTACAGCTCACTTCATCAGATGCATAAAGTGGAAAATGCAGTGAGGATGTTTTATACACACAGACCATGAAAAAATGGGTGTTTATCACTTCAAAAGGTTTTCTCTCCACCCACCCCACTCTCCTGCTGGTAATAGCTTATCTAAAGTGATCACTCTCCTTCAATGTGTATGATAATCAAGGTGGGCCATTTCCAGTACAGGGTTTAACAAGAACGTCTGAGGAACACTTCCTGGACACTACGGTGCTAATAAGCGATGGTAACATAAACACCACCCTATACCGGAAACCTACTGACCGCTATTCCTACCTACATGCCTCCAGCTTTCACCCAGACCACACACATGGTCCATTGTTTACAGCCAAGCTCTATGATACAACCACATTTGCTCCAACCTCTCAGACAGAGACAAACACCTACAAGATCTCTATCAAGCATTCTTACAACTACAATACCCACCTGCTGAAGTGAAGAAGCGGACTGACAAAGCCAGAAGAGTACCCAGAAGTCACCTACTACAGGACAGGCCTAACAAAGAAAATAACAGAACGCCACTAGCCGTCACCTTCAGCCCCCAACTAAAACCTCTCCAACGCATTATCAAGGATCCTGAAGGATGACCCATCACTCTCACAAATCTTGGGAGACAGGCCAGTCCTTACCTACAGACAGCCCCCCAACCTGAAGCAAATACTCACCAGCAACTACATACCACACAACAGAACCACTATCCCAGGAACCTATCCTTGCAACAAAGCCCGTTGCCAACTGTGCCCACATATCTATTCAGGGGACACCATCACAGGACCTAATAACATCAGCCACACTATCAGAGGCTCGTTCACCTGCACATCTACCAATGTGATATATGCCATCATGTGCAAGCAATGCCCCTCTGCCATGTACATTGGTCAAACTGGACAGTCTCTACGTAAAAGAATAAATGGACACAAATCAGATGTCCAGAATTATAACATTCATAAACCAGTCAGAGAACACTTCAATCTCTCTGATCACGCGATTACAGACATGAAAGTTGCGATATTACAACAGAAAAACTTCAAAACCAGACTCCAGCGAGAGACTGCTGAATTGGAATTCATTTGCAAATTGGATACAATTAACTTAGGCTTGAATAGAGACCAGGAGTGGCTAAGTCATTATGCAAGGTAACCTATTTCCCCTTGTTTTTTCCTCCCCCTCCCTCCCCCCTACTGTTCCTCAGACGTTCTTGTTAAACCCTGTGCTGGAAATGGCCCACCCTGATTATTATACACATTGTAAGGAGAGTGATCACTTTAGATAAGCTATTACCAGCAGGAGAGTGGGGTGGGTGGAGAGAAAATCATTTGAAGTGATAAACACCCATTTTTTCATGGTCTGTGTGTATAAAACATCCTCACTGCATTTTCCACTTTATGCATCTGATGAAGTGAGCTGTAGCTCACAAAAGCTTATGCTCAGATAAATTGGTTAGTCTCTAAGGTGCCACAAGTACTCCTTTTCTTTTTGCGAATACAGACTAACACGGCTGCTACTCTGAAACCGGTAATCATCAAGTGATCCATACCCTGTTGCTCATTCCCAGTTTCTGGCAAATAGAGGCTAGGGACACCATTCCTGCCCATCCTGGCTAATAGCAATTGATGGGCCTATCCTCCATGAATTTATCTAGTTCTTTTTTTAACCCTGTTAAGGTCTTGGCCTTCACAACATCCTCTGGCAAGGAGTTCCACAGTTTGACTGGGTGTTGTGTGAAGAAATACTTCCTTTATTTGTTTTAAACCTGCTGCCTATTAATTTCATTTGGTGACCCCTAGTTCTTGTGTTATGAGAAGTAGTAAACAACACTTCCTTATCTACTTTCTCTACTCCAGTCATAATTTTATAAACCTGAATCATATCTCCCCTTAGCTGTCTCTTTTCCATGCTGAAAAATCCCAGTCTTATTAATCACTCCTCATATGGAAGCCATTCCATACCCCTAATCATTTCTTTTTCTGAACCTTTTCCAATTCCAATATATCTTTTTTGAGATGGGCAACCACATCTGCACACAGTATTCAAGATGTGGGCGTACCATGGATTTATATAGAGGCAACATGATATTTTCTGTCCCATTATCTATCCCTTTCTTAATTATTCCCAGCATGCTGTTCACTTTTTTGACTGCTGCTGCACATTGAGTGGATGTTTTGAGAGAACTATCCACAATGACTCCAAGATCTCTTTCTTGAGTGGTAACAGCTAATTTAGACCCCATCATTTTATATGTATAGTTGGGATTATGCTTTTCAATGTGCATTACTTTGCATTTATCAACATTAAATTTCATCTGCCATTTTGTTGCCCAGTCACCCAGTTTTGAGAGATCCTTTTGTAGCTCTTCGCAGTCTGCCTGGATCTTAATTATCTTTAGTAATTTTGTATCATATGCAAATTTTGCCACCTCACTGTTTACCCCTTTTTCCAGATCATTTATGAATATGTTGAATAGGACTGGTCCTAGAACAGACCCCTAGGGGACACCACTATTTACCTCTCTCCATTCTGAAAACTGACCATTTATATCTACCCTTTGTTTCCTATCTTTTAACCAGTTACCAGTCCATGAGAGCACCTTCCCTCTTATCCAGTGGTAGCTTACTTTGCGTAAGTGCCTTTGGTGAGGCTTTCTGTCAAAGGCTTTCTGAAAATCTAAGTACATTATATCCACTGGATCCCCTTGGTCCACATGCTTGTTGACCCCCTCAAAGAATTCAGACAACAAACTTGCCCCAAGGGTCATGTAATCGCTCCTCCTCCACCTGGAGAACTCCCTCGCAAAACTCCCCTGTTAGCCACTCCTGTTCGCTAGCTCCTCTGGTCACTGTTCACTAGCTAGGAATGTCAGTTTGTTTATTGACTTGTGAAATCCACCACCATCTGTACCTGAGTATTTGGAAGAAACCCAGCCCGATTTATGGCTCTAGGAGACAGTGCCACCCAAGCTGCTATTGCTTGTGCTAAGACTGCTTCAAGCACCTGACCAGCTGGAAGCCTGCATCTATGCCAACTCTTCTACTAGGCAGTCAATGTGGCCTTTGGCCAAACTGTGGGCAGTTCAAATAGCATGAGCAGCAGCCTTCTCCAGCAGGCTAGTGGATTAGACATGGGACTGAATGTTAAGATATCTGCATTCAAACCAAAGCTCTGACCCAGACCCGTTTTGTTGTCTTAGGCAAGTTACTTAATCTCTCTGACTCAGATTCCACATCTCTAAAATTGGGATGATAAATAGTTACCTATTTTACAGGGACGTTGTTATAATTAATTCACGAGAATGCATGCTAAACCTCCAGTGCATGTGGCCTATGGTTGGAACAGCCTCCCACATACTGACAAGCCATACTCTGTACTCCGTGTCCCTCTTAACATTCAGGATTTCTTCCTCTTTCTTCTCACCTAAATCCCTCCTTGTGGCCCTTTCCTTCCTATATCTTCTCTTTGTTTGTCTAGTCCACTTTACAATGTAAACTCTTTATGACAGAGCACGTTTCTTACTCTGTAAAACAAAATGCATATGAACAGCACAAGGGAAACCATTTATAATTACTTAGTGATAATGTTACTATTATCATGACAGCCTGCTTAACAGCTGTCATATTTCATCCCAGAAGTGCACAGTGCATGCCAATGTTGTCTGCCTAAGAGTGAATGAAATAATCCCTGACGAGTTTGTAAAGCACTTTGCAATAAAAGGTGCTCTATAAATGGAACTGCTTGTAATATTCAAAATTTGGAAACTCCCTCCCAGTTTTGTCATTTTCCATTTTAGTAAATGCTACATATATTGATTCCCTTCTCTTCACATAGAAACCCTGGGATGCTGGGAGAAGCAATGAAGCTGAACTACACATGGCTGTTTTTGTTAAACTACATGGTTAATATACATAATATCTTTTCATATTTAACACTTTAGGTTGTGTAACAGCTTCCTCTGTGATGTCCGCACATCCCTGGGAATGCTGTTTAGGGAAGTGCTGCTGCAGAACCAGCAGAGGGAGCCCAAAACATTCAGTTTGATTATTCCCAAAAAATAGTGACATGAGCTAAGGTTTCAACTTTCTTTTTGTTCATTTGGCGTCATGTTGTTATTGGCTCCCCCCTCTCCCCTCCTCCACACATTTTAACCTGCTTGCTGGACATGGATGAGACAGACAGAAAATTCAGATATAACTTTTAATTCCCATTTACATCTTTTGGAAACCCTTCCCTCCCTCCAGGTCCCTGGTTTGAGGTAAGCTAGGCCTTAGGATATACTGTGACCAATAATATATCCTTGTGGGGAATCTGCCTTAGCGTCTGCCGTGTGTTAATTAACCCACATTATTACAGGACCCCAAACTCCTTTCTATACAGAGCAATAAAGGGTCCAGAGGGATCCATTCTGTTACCCCTTTTGTTCAATGTGTATAGAAAGCCATTGGGAGGGTTAGAGAGAAGACATGGGCTATAATGTATTCAATACACAGATGACACAGCTCTACAACTTCATCATTTCTGTCATGGTAGCTGCAGGGAACAAATAACCGAGTGAGGTGCGGGGAGCAGGGGCTGGCTGAGGATCAATCTAAACAAGGAAGAGGTATTAGGAATTAGAGGAATTAGAGCTGGTCAGAATTTTTCAGACAAAAACTAGTGACAAATTTTTTGCAACAATTGCAAAATTCCCCATTTTTGGACGAGTTCCAGTAGTGACGGTAGGTGGGAAGACACTATCTTTTATCTTGGACATCTGGAGAGGATGTGGGCTAGAGTGCAACATATTGGCTTTGTATTGGGGTTCTCAGTATGTGAGGATTGGCATTATATCTGAGTAGTTCAATGTTAAAGATTTTTACCATTTTGCATTAGTATATAATTATTAAAATCATGAAAAAGGAACGCTGCATCTGGAAAACAGATCCATCTCCTTCACACAGCACAGTATTTGAACATTATAGTGTGGCCTTTTGTTCCTCTTGGATACACTGCAGCTAAATTGTTTCCATAGAGACATCATCCACTTCATCTCCATAAGTGTCACACACATACACTGTGGTGAAATTGACTGATTTACCACCTCCTATCTATGCCTTACAGTTATGAATGGTTCTGAGGACCTATTAGCTGAAAATGCTGTATGTCATTACTAAGGATGATGTAGATTTGTACTTTGAAATATGAAACATTTTACTTCTGAAGGTTTATGCTGTATTTCTAAAGAGATTGATTGGAACTGCCATCTGGAAACAATATTCTAAAAAGATAAAAGGAAAATGTTTGTTTCATGACCAAAAATGCTGACTAACAGTCTAGGCTTTAATTGGTCTGGGTAATATCCTTACAGAGGGATTTGTAAAAAGCCTCCTGGAGGGTGCTGAAATCCCCTGCAGAGCACCTGATTTTGGCACTCAAACAAACTGGAGGATTTTCAAAGGAGTACTCATTCTTTGCAGATCTGCACTCTGTTTCTGGTGCTCAGCTTCAGCTGGGATCCCAGCCAGCAATATTTTCTAAACACCACTGCTAAACAACAGCATCGTCTCCAGGCAATGCTGTTTCTCAGGGGCATGTCTGACTGGCTGGGACAGTAAAATGACCTCAGCGTACCTGACCTGATAGAGGGGAGAAGAGAAAATGGTGGAGGAGAGAAGAAATTGGTCACTGTTTTTCCTCAGAGTTATATCTGTTCTCAAATGCTGCAGAAGTGGAATGTGAAGCAGATAAGAGACAGTAACTGAGAGTTGGGCCCTTTGTACATTATAGTGGCCACGGATTTCGATATTGACTTTGTGAGGGTAATGGATTTGGGCTCCCACAGTACCCCTGTGGTAGAGTTGCCAACTCTCCAGGATTGGCCTAGAGTCTCCCGGAATTGGCATCGACCTCCCAGTGACTATTGGAAGCAATCTGGGAGATTTTAATAGGATATTTTAAGAAAATGACATTACATCATGTTGAGGGGGAAAATCTCCTGGAATAGCTTCAGACAGAGTTGGCAACCCTACCTTTGGGGTGCAACAAGTCCCTGTACTCACCCTCTCTTCAGCATCTAATGGCCAACAGCACAGTTCCAGATGTGGGAGACTCAGTCTTCCAGCTGGGCCCCATGGGACTCTACCCCTTCTGAGGTTATCAAAGATCAAACAAAAATAACCACCGCAAGCCCTTTGTGGAACTCCCTTCCCTCAGTGGGCCCTCAGCAGGGCGCAGCACATTTCACCACCCACTGGCAAGTTACTGGTAAGAGTTCTAGAGTATTAGTTCAGTGTCTGGCCTTCTTTCCCCCAGGGGACTAAGACAGGCAATGGTTGTGCACACAGTCCCTATTCCCAGCCACACTGTATTCCACAAGGCTGAAACCAAGGCTGCTGCCAACTAAGCAGAGTTTCTCCTTCTTAAGGCCCCTCCTGCAGGCCTGACCTGGCTTGCAGGTGTGGTGGGGCAGGGATCTTGAGCCCCTAGCAGCGCCTTAAACACTTCCCTGCCCCCATTGCGGGCTTTGTATGCCCCATCACTGGTGCCAGTAGTATTTAGAAAACTATTCAATATAATACATAATCATTTTAGAATATACTTGTACTACTATGGCTGTTTCTTACTCTGAGTTTTACTAACAGGAGGGGGGCCCCCAAACTTAATTGGGGTCTCTAGGCAGTACCATAATGCAAACAAATTATAATGTTATAACAGTTACTGATTATGACAGTTTGCTTTCACATACTGTCTCACTTCGCCTCAGAAAGGGGCTGCATATACCAATACTCTAGGTTGGGGGGGGTATATTGTTATACTATTAGATGTTGATGGCTGCCATCAAGCATGTCTTTGATCTATAGGTACTCACAGAAACATAGACAGGTAGCACTGGAAGGGACCTTGAGAAGTCATCTAGTCCAGTCCTCCCCCAACTCCTTGTCATGCTGAGGCAGAACCAAATCAGCCTAGACCATCCCTGACAGGTATTAAAAACCTCGAACAAAGGGGATTGCAAAACCTCCTTTGGAAGCCTGTTTCAGTTCCTAATTATCCTTAGCATTAGTCCTGATCTATACTACAAACTTATATCAATATAAGTATGTCACTCAGGCATGTGGAAAACCCACACCCCTGAGCGACGTAGTTATCCCGACCTAACCCCCAGTGTAGACAGCATGATGTTGACACGAGGGCTTCTCCCATCATCTCCCCAAGAGGCAGTAGCTAGGTTGGAGTACCTATGCCCAGGTGAGAAACTCTCCCCTCAGCATATGTAGCATCTTCACTAAGCACTACAGTAGTCAGCTGCACCCAGTGCAGCGCTGTAAGCAAACCCTCTGAAGGTTTTCCTAATATCTAATTTAACTCTCCCTTGCTGCAGGTTAAGCCCATTACTTTGTATCTTACCTTCACGGAACATGGAGTACAGTTGCTCACTGTCCTCTTTATAAACAGCTTTTAACATATATGAAGACTTATCAGGTTCCCCGGAATCTTCTTTTCTCATGACTAAACATGCCCAGTTTTTTTTACCTTTCCTCAGAAGTCAGGTTTTCTAAACTTTTTATCATTTTTTGTTGTTCTGGACTCTCTCCAGTTTGTCCACATCTTTCTGTAAGTCTGTTGCCAGAACAGGATAAAGTACTCCAGCTCAGGCCTCATCAGTGCCGAGAAGAGCAGGACAGTTATGTCTCATGTCTTACACAGAACACTCCTGTTAATATACCCCAGAATATTTGCCTTTTTCACAGCTGCATCACATTGTTGACTCATTCAATTTGTGATCCACTATAATTCCCAGATCCTTCAGTGCAGTATCACTGCCAAGCCTGTTATTCCCCATTTTGTAGTTGTGCATTTGTTTTTTCCTTCCTTTGCACTTGTCATTATTGAATTTCATCTTGCTGATTTCAGACCAGTTCTCCAATTTGTCATGGTCATTTTGAACTATAATCTTGTCCTCAAAAGTGCTAGCAAGCCCTCCCAGCTTGGTGCCATCCACAAGTTTAATAAGCATACTCTCCCCTCCATACTCTCCACTCCATTAACCAAGTCATTAATGAAAATATTGACTAATACTAGACCCAGAACAGACCCATGCAGGTTCCCACCAGAAACATCCCCCCAATATGACAGTAGACCATTGATAAGTACTCTTTGAGTATGGTCTTTCAATCAGTTGTGCACCCACCTTACAGTAATTTCATTTAGCCCACATTTCCCTAGTTTGCTGATGAGAATGTCATGTGGGACCGGGTCAAAAGCCTTACTAAAAATCAAGATATATCACATCTACAGCTTTCCCCCAAGCCACTAGGCCAGTAGCCCTGTCAAAGAAGGAAGTTAGGTTGGTTTGGCATTGTTAAAAGCTGATGGGCCTGCTAATCACCCTTCATTCAGGCTAAATGAAAGATGCAATAGATCTCCTTTATGGCGTAAAATAGGAGGAGACAATAGAAGCCTAAGGCACGAGGCTGCATGCAGGGCCAATTAGAAGTTGAGCCATATGGGCCAAGGGGGGTTTCTGGGGCCTGATTGCAAATGCAGGAGCTTAGGCATTGATTGGTTGCTGGGTGGAGAGAGCCAAAAGAAAGCCAGAAAAGCAGTCATGAGTGTGGGCCTGACAGGGAGCAGAGTTTGCATCAAAGAAATACCTGACTCCTATTATCAATTTTTCCTTCTAATGGAAATAGCCCGGCTATGCCTCAGATATGGACTAACCACTCAGCCCAAAGATACAATATATTATTTTTACATTTGTTTGATATTTTAAAAATAGTTGTCCCTAATTATTTTTACAAATTTTTAAAGATATTTGTATCTGGCAAAAGGTTGGTTCACAGCATGCTCTCTTTCTGCTTCAATCTGCAGCAATGTTATAATGATGCCTTTGTCACAACTCTACCGTTCCCTGTGCATCACATTCTAATATCACAAACAAGGATCCAGATAGCCTCACCCAGACCTGTGCATGGAGGCCCCTCCCAAGTGGATTTCACCTATCCCATGAAGGAAGTGTGTACATATGTCTATAATATCAGCCAACGACACTGCTCTATCCCCCCCAATCCTTTCATGTGATCACACAGATGGCTTTCCCAGGGTCAGTCTGTGTTGGAGCAAGGATTAGGAGTTGGGTATACAATGGGGAAGAGGGTGGGAAATGCAATCATCCACCAACTATTCTCAAAGATTAACCAAAAGAGTTGATACAGCGATAAACTACCTTTCCATTTAGCCAATCCAGATAGGAAACAGCAAGGGCAGTCACAATCAAAGGAATCCTGATGGCACGGCTGCTCTATCTCAGCCAGATTGCCATGGAGCGGGTTGAGTGTGCTGGGGTTCCAGCACCAGTGTAGAGGCACCGGATCTCCATACCGCTGGCTCTTGTCCATGAGGATTCCAAGGGTATGGGTAATTTGGGGAGGAATCTCAACTAATTTCTTGCAAGGGGGTGAGAGGAAGGTACACACATGCAAACATCTTCAAAGATTTGTAGAAAACTTTGCACCCTCCAAGTATTTCAGTATTGCAGGATCAAGGCCAGAATTATAACTTCATTGTGGAATCCAGCCTGGCAATGCAAATACCATTAGATCAAAGGCTATATCATGCACTGTAAATACCATATCCCAAAACTACAAGTGGGAATTCAGCCAGTTATTAGTGCCGCATGTTTTGTTTTAAATGTTCTCCTCCATTCCTATTTACTTTTGCATAAAAATTTGTCTCTACTTGGTACAACCCCACAGTTTTCCAAAAGGTGAGTGAATTTAAATTACCAGTGGGAGCCACGATCGGCCAAACCTGCGGACGCAGCAGGTAAACAAACCAGCCCAGGCCACCAGGGGCTTTCCCTGAACAAGCGGCGTCGCAAGTTTGGGAAACGCTGGTCTAGAGATACATCTGTACATCATGGCAAGCTGTGTGTACCATATCCATGTCATCCTCAGGCAACCCACAATCCACAGAACATACAGAATAAATAAAGCAAGCAAGATTTTGCTCATGAATATCTCCACTTCTAAGAAATTATTTCAGGCATTAGCTTTGCTGTTTTATTTAGAAAATATAAGACAGTTGAAAAAG
This sequence comes from Lepidochelys olivacea, assembly GCF_965140295.1. NCBI lineage: Eukaryota > Metazoa > Chordata > Testudines > Cheloniidae > Lepidochelys > Lepidochelys olivacea. Next base: position 69,287,337 of record NC_140414.1, read on the forward strand.
AACCTGACACTCTCAAATTAAGGTTCAATAATATCAAAAATAAGAAGTGAAGAAACAAACAAGTTGAAGATACTGTATACTTTAAACCTGAAGACAGGAGACAAAAGTGGTTAAGCAGCAAAGTGGAATGGGCGGGCAGGAATGCATAGGAGCAGAGGGAGAGTGCGGCAGGAGTTTGGGCGAGAGTGGAGGAAAACAGAAGGGGGAAATTGAAAATGCCAGAATTAAGGCACAACCTTAATTCTGTCCCCTTGTGAATTATGATACAGTCAGTCTCTAATTACATGATCAATCACTAGTTTTTCCACAAGACCCCAGCCAGGTAATTCCATTCAGGAGAACAGGATTATTCTATCCCTGCTTCCACAACAGAGTGATACTGGGCAAGTCATTTAAACCAAAATTTTCCCATGTGATCACTAATTGTGTGTTCCTCATTTTTGGGTTCTCAAGCTTGATTTACCTGGGACTAGATTTGCAGAACTGCTGAGCGCTCATTACTGCATATGAAATAGATTAGAGTGGTGCTTTGAATTTATGAAGTGGTATAAAAATGCTAAATCCTCTGAAAAATCAGGTCCTAGGCATTTCAAATTGAGCACCAAAAAGTAGCGGAAACTTTTGATCTTAATCTCTGTATGCCTCAGTTCCACATCTGTAAAATGGGGATAATATCACCCCTGATCTCACAGGAGTGATGTGAAAATAAATATTGATGTTTGTGAAGCATTCAGATACTGTAGTGATAACCGCTACAGAAACACCTGTGAGGAAGTTAACAATTCTGTTTCCAGAGCAAGGGTTGAATAGTGTGCAGTAAATGGGGCCACTCATTGAACAATAAGGAGAAAACTGAATAGTGAATAGCAGCTCATTAACTGAGCACCATTCTTGTGCACAGAATGATGCATGAAAAAATAGCATGTAACCATGTAATTAAGGGCTGTATTGTAATGCACAGGCACAAGCGCGGTGAATACAGGTTGCACAGGCAACCTTCAATCTGGCATTTCTGAAATTTTGAGCACTTGACTGCCACCTCAATAATGTTCTTTTAACTATTTTTGTGTGCATATGTATCTCCACACAAAAAAAAAACTTAATTAAGATCTAGTTAAAGCTGCAGGCACATATCAGTGTTGTGAGTGCCTATTTCTTTTCAAAGCATTTGAGGGTTTGGGGTTTTTTGTTTGTTTGTTTGTTTTTAAGAAGCCTTTAAGCATTAGAAATCCCCAAAACATAGAGTTAAATTAAGCCTGCACTTCCGAAACGCTGCACCGAAACTGCCTGCAGCCCTTACTCCTCCTCCTGCTTCTGCTTCTGGCAGTGCCCTGGACTCGTGATCAGCCCCAAGCACATGACATGAAGCAGCTGCTGATACAGCGGAGCCACAAGAGGGAAGAAGACGGGAACAGAGGTCAGAATCAGAAGGCTGTTCTGCTTCATTGGCAGTTTGGGAGTTATCCCTTCCCCTGCACTCTCAACACACATGTAGTATGACAAGTTCCCCTCAGTATTAAATGTGCCCAAAAGATAATAAATGAATGAAAGAGAAGGACGGGTGGGTGGGAGGAAGCCTTGATCACATGAGGAGAAGCAGGAACTGGAGTTGGGCACCGGCAGTTTCTGCAGAGCAAGTCCGTGCAGGAAGTCGGAACTTCAAAGAAACAATTGTAAGTAAAGTCACTGTAAAGGAAAACACATTTATGTGCCTAGGATTTTGTAATGTGAGCAAAGTGATTGCAAGGAGAGTCACATAGATACACTAGTAAAAGTGGAATATTAAGGGGAGACACATTTATAAAGCGCAGAAGTAAAGGAGATGTGAATTTCAAAAATCAAATGGGTAGAGAGAAATGAAACTATCCAGCAGTTGGATTGACAGAGTAAATAGGTAAGCCTATATTATCACTTCATTAAAATCAAAGTAAGATACTGCCATTTAAATTAAACAATTTTAAATAATATCAATACTTTTTAATGATATGATCATGTAAAGGCAATGAATGAAGTGAATGAAAGCTCAAAGGAGAGGATGTACTGTGCCTATAATGAAAAGGAGGACTTGTGGCACCTTAGAGACTAACAAAGTTATTTGAGCATAAGCTCTCGGAAGTGAGCTGTAGCTCACGAAAGCTTATGTTCAAATAAATTGGTTAGTCTCTAAGGTGCCACAAGTACTCCTGTTCTTTTTGCGAATACAGACTAACAAGGCTGCTACTCTGAAACCTGTGCCTATAATGCTTCTGTGGGTATGTTAATGCTTCTCTCAGTGTGGTAATTTGCCTAATTAATGCTTCTGGAGTGAGTGAGATGAAAGGGGTGAAATATCTGCTGATGTAAGTGAGCAAGGCTACACGGAAGTCTCTAGAGCTGAGCCCACTTCCAACAAGACACAATTTCAGCCTAGGCCCTCTACACAAGAACGCTGACTGTGGAAACAAATCCATTACAATCGTAATTATTAAATGGATTATCATCCATGTTGCTTTTGTTTGAAAAGGGAAAAGGATAACAGAGAGTTTGAGTTCTCAGTTACCATTTGAGTTACATTTTTGAAGAGTCGCACAATATTTGCAGATTCGTACGTGAAAAAATAAATGACATGTGCCGTTATTTCATTTGTGACTGTATTTGTGATTACTTATTTCTGGCCAGATTCCACCATCGGTATTCTTGCTGGGAAGTCCTTTACTCTGAGTTAGTTCCCTTGACATCATGGAATAAGGTACTACTCAGCATGAGTAAGGGAATTAAAATCTGGCCCTTGGTGAATTGAACTGCATATTTTTTCTATGAGAGAAAAAAGGTAAGTGAGGCATTGTCTTTTACTGGGCCAACCTACCTTGTCTCTCAAATATTTTGGGACCAAGGCAGCTACAACACCACCGCAAACAACTGTTTTTTCTATGACAGGTTCAGAGCAGCAGCCGTGTTAGTGTGTATCCACAAAAAGAACAGGAGTATTTGTGAGACCTTAGACACTAACTAATTTATTAGAGCATAAGCTTTCGTGGGCTACAGCCCACTTCATCGGATGCATAGAATGGAACATATAGTAAGAAGATATATATACACACATACAGAGAACATGAAAAGGTGGAAGTAGCCATACCAACTGTAAGAGGCTAATTAATTAAGATGAGCTATCGGCAGGAGAAAAAAACTTTTGTAGTGATAATCAAGATGGCCCATTCAGACAGTTGACAAGAAGGTAGGAGGATACTTAACATGGGAAAACAGATTCAATCTGTGTAATGACCCAGCCACTCCCAGTCTCTCTTCAAACCCAAGTTAATGGTATTTAGTTTGCATGTTAATTAGAGCTCAGCAGTTTCTCCTTGGAGTCTGTTTTTGAAGCTTATCTGTGGCAAAATTGCCACTCTGTTATATTGTTTGTTTGGGGGGGTTTTTTGTTTTGTTTTTTTACAAACATATAGCAAAATACTGTAAAAACTCTCTGAAACAGCTTGCGTTCTAAATAGACCAGACAGACAAAGGATGAGTGGGAAAACAGAGGCCTAGACAGGTGGAGTAAGTTGCCCCATGCTCTTCTCATGGTGGGGTACCTTCTACTCCAACCCTAAGGAATCTCCTGGTTTTTTCTTGGGTGTTCAAAGAGAAAACACCCCAACACCCTCCAGGGGGAAACATTTAAATAATTACATTCATTTCGCTCCATGTGGAGAGTAAACTTTTCACCTGCTGATCCTAGTTTCAAGCAAAACCTGTCACTCTGCTGCCGCAGTGGATAATAGGGCCAGTCCAGGAGGAATGGATGTGGGGGAACACAGCTCTTCCTCCATTGCTGAAAGCAGAGGGAGAGCTCCCTCTCTTCTTTGGCTGATCATGTAAGAGTTCGCCATCTGGTTTCAACCTGCTTTAACCACTGAGGCCAACTAAGGAGCATTTGCAGTATTACCAGGATCCTAGCACCAGGAGCTACTACTTGGAAGATTGGCCAAAATCTCATCCACAAAATGAAGCCCCTCAATAAAAATGCCCTGATTTTCACAGGCCTGAGCACCTCTGAAATTCAGGTCACTTATTTTGATGACTAATATTGGAACCCAGGTTTGGAAAATTATGGCCACTGTTATTTATAAATATGTGCTACTTTTCCAATAGCGGTATTTAGTGCATCTGCGTGTGGAGATGCCAGACTGCACTGGGATGTTATTTTAGTCTAGTATAAAGAGTGGTACAAATACAGTGGTACCACATAACTATCACACCAAATACTCTCCTTTATATTTAGTTTTTGGAATCTTTACACATTAAACTTCTGCTGTCATGGACAAAGTTCAGTGATTTCGTGTGAATGAAATGTTTTACATTTCATTGCCACCTGGGGCTATTTCCTGATAAATTCCCAGCATTAGCTTTTACCCATAATCCTCTAAATGTGGTGTTTCTAATGTATTTAATATTTGTTACACGCGTCTACCTGCATGAAACAGCATTTCAGTAGTGTCTGTGACAGCAAACACTCTCTGCAAGCTTTCCCTCACTGCCTTCTTCCCAAAAGTTTCCATGGAGGTTTAAGGAAGAAACTTTATGACTTCCCTCCCACACATTCCGCAGAAAAAAACCTAGGGCCCCTTAAACTCCATGGATTGTAAGAGCTGCAGCAATCCTAGGCTTCCATCCTGGCTCTGTGGAACAACTGCCCTGCACACCTTCCCCTCCATTCTGGTTTCTAGGCAATGTGGTGTGACTAGAGTCTCACTGCCAAGACTTCTTCCACCAGAGGAAGAGATTGCACTGAATTGCCTAATACTTGCTGTCAAGCAAACCCAAAAGACATCAGCCTGCTTGGTTCCAGGCAATCTCCCATAGCAACATTCTGGATCTAGGATCATTCCAACATTCCAGTATTAGCACCTGTCCATAAAGAACCACGGGCCTTCCCTTAAGCCAGATACATTTGAGTAGTCATAATTCTGTATTATGGCTGTGTCTGTTCTCTAACTACTCATGTTTTTCTCCCTAATCAAAATTTTATGGCGGTAGCTCATTAGGCTACATTATTCCTTACAAATTTTTTCAGCTTTTGGGAAGTAGAAAGCAGGACTTTTTAAACCCCCACATTACTAAAAATCAAACCCCATTAGGACTGCTATGATCCAATGACATATATTTATTTAATTCTCTTCTCTGTTTTCAGAAGCTGCCTGAAAGGATCTTCATTTAAACAGCATCACAACAAGAAGCATTTTCAGAACAGAAATGAACAGCTGGAGAGCAAATAACAGCTCCGTCAACAGCAATGGAACAGATCTCACTATTGGCTTTATGTCTTCTGCGATAGCTGTCTTTTTATTTGGGACAAATTTTGTACCTGTTAAGAAATTTGATACTGGTGATGGTAAACAATCTGTTTTTGTTTTTTAAATAGTTTTACCACTTGTAAGAACAGTGTTTTAAGTTTTACACACTTTCAGTGAGAATATGGAATCTGCTGGTTACTGAAACTTCCCGGCTATGTCTACATTCACCCCAGCACAGCCTTAAGCTACAGAGAGAGGTGGAAGAATCACAGCATTTTTAATTCACAACAATTTGTTTTGTAAATGCAATAATAAAAACGCCAGGAAGTGGAAAAACTTTGAGAGCCCCTTCTTATATCTTGCCATCCACTTACGAGAGATGGAGTATATTGCAGGATGCTGCAAGATGGAAAAGCAAAAAGTGAAGGGCCTTTCAGTCCCCCGCAGTTTGCACATTCTCAAATACACACTTCAGTGTGTAGTATTTACCCTTTGTAGCTGGTGATCTATTAAATATCTCCATCCTGTGAGTCACGTTATTGTAGATAACATTAAAAGCAATCAAAAGTAGAAACTTGAGTACTTCTGTCTTGGGAATATGATAACACGAAACAACCCCTTTAGTTTCTTACTTATGGTTTATGATTTTGCCACAGCACTTCACTTGCTTTATATGGGGGTCATGCTATATCTAGGTATATGTGAAGACATTATTATTATTTGTTGGTTATCAGAGTCCCACGATCAAAAAAGGCTTATCCCAAATTACTTTTCTGTAACCATGTCTGCATTACAGGGTGGATCCTAGCCTCTGTTTTCTCCCCTATTTGTGCCAATCCAGCACTGCAAAGGGGACAAAAAAGTGGGCTTAAATATTCAGCAAAGGATTCCCCTTGTGTAAGGGAAGTCCTGGGGAAGGAGGGGCATAAAGCCAGAAAATACTTCACCCACTCCTGGCCCCTCCGAGTACAGGATCTGCTGGGAGTGAGAGGAAATTTGGCCAGAGTGTACAACAATCTGGCTATCCTGTGTTACTGGTACAGCTCCAGGACTGTCCCACACAGTGCAAGTTAGAGCAGGGGTTCTCAAACTGGGGGTCGGGACCCCTCAGGGGGTCACGAGCTGTCAGCCTCTACCTCAAACCCCGCTTTGCCTCCAGCATTTGTAATGGTGTTAAATATATTAAAAAGTGTTTTTAATTTATAAGGGGGATCGCACTCAGAGGCTTGCTATGTGAAAGGGGTCACCAGTAAAACAAGTTTGAGAGCCACTGAGTTAGAGTAATTTCTAGGCTGTTCTAACATGTTCATGGTTTGGAGGGAAAGTAACTTAAGTCCATCCTCTTCAAGAGCCAAGCAGAGCTCATGTGCACCTGAGGATCTGGGCACTATTAACTCTGTCCAAGCAAGTGTAGTTTCCAAGCATATGGAGAATGCGAGAACCCAGAAAAAGATGACTGGTTGACTGCTAACATCTTGCCTCAAAATATAACCTTTAAAAAATATTGTAACATGGCTACATAAACATCATAAGGCATAGTTCTCTAAAATATGTGACCAGATTTCAATTGTATCTGTATAATTCATCTGAGACATATTATATGAACAAGAAACAACAGGTTCACATGTACAATACTTGAAAGAAATCTTTTTTTTTTAAAACCATTGATGGTAACATATTCATTAGTTTGTCTGTTTTCTCCCCAGGAATGTTCTTCCAGTGGATTCTCTGTGCTGCAATATGGATTGTATCATTGGTGGTGAACCTTATTCAGCATAGCCCTACGTTTTGGCCTCTTGCTATGGTTGGGGGAAGTGTATGGGCTACAGGTAATGAGGAAGAGATCCTACTTCTTCAGAGGCACAGTAAAGCTAATTCCTCAGAGGAGGCAGAGATAACATTGAAATATTTGATATACTAAATGGATCTTTGTTATTTCTACTCTGTGGATCTCTTATTGTATGTATTACTGTGAACATGATATTTTACAGTTTTATCATTGACAGTGGTCTTCAGCAGCCTTATTTAAAAACCTAAAGTAATACAGGTACCAAATAATATCCATGTTTTAGAAGGGCTTAAGAAATAAGATGCTAAAGTTACCTTAACCATATAGCAACATAGGCTGAATGCTTACATTTTAAATGGCTATAAGAAACCTATTGGTCCAAGTTTTTTGAAAGTCCAAAGTTAGGCTTCTAAATAAGTGACCTGATTTTCAAGAGTGCTGAGCATCCAGCAGCTCCCACTGAAGCCAGTGGGAGCTGGTGGGTGATAAGCACTGTGTATTTCCTAATTTTGTCCTCAAATTGGATTGATATAAATTAAACCTTAAAGAAACATCCACCCAAAAAAAAAAAAAAAGCATGAAATGACTAGACCCTCTAAGCTGTAGTCCAGTGCAGGGCTCTTTAATAGGAAGCATCACTGAATAAGACAGATTCTTCTCCTTAGGGACAGAAATATCTGTAAAACCTCTTTGCAGAATACAGAAATTTTCAGTTTAGTAAGTATATGGGAAAATATAAAAACTCAAGAATACTGGTCTCTTCCTATTCCTAAAACATGATTATTGCACAGTTAGACATAAATGGCATTTTCTTCTTGAGAGAAATTTAGGACCAGATACCAGGCATTCTTGTAGGGTTGAGGTGCATTAAAGACCTTACATACAATGCCTTCAGCACCTTCCTTTTGTAAGCACCAAATTCACACCAAGAATAGCTTTCAAAATTGTGGATGATGAAGAATTGAAGAAATTGTGTTTGTGTGTGCGTGCATTTGTTAAATATTTAACAACAACATCATGTCCTGCATATTGACTGATGTTGTTCAAAAGATCTGAATTTACAAACCATATTGAAATTCAAAGTACAAATATGAGCACTCAATTTTAAAACCAAAATATTTTGGCAATAGAATAATTTTGCTTTGTGTTTTTCCATATTGCAGGTAACATTACAGTTGTCCCCATTGTTAAAACCATTGGTTTAGGTCTTGGACTCTTAATCTGGGCTTCTTTTAATTTGCTAACTGGCTGGGCAAGCTCAAGGTAACTGCATTTGAACTTTAAACTGCACAACATGAATGCTGTCATTTCCTCATTAACAACTCTAATGAAAATATTCAACATGAATGCAAAAGATGTATCAAATAGAAAAGATTTTTTTTCTCCCAGTGAAATATACAGGTTAATTGTGATCCATTGTGCTCCCTTATTTGTGAGATTCTCAATAAGAGGAAAATGTTTACTGGATCTTCTTTGCAAAAGAGCCTAGATGCTCACTCATCTGATTAATTAAAATCATAGTTTTCATGTGCAAGTAAAATGCTGTTTATTTTCTTGTTTTCTTTATCATCATAATTGTGCATGGTTAAATTAATTTCTTTTAGCCTGGACATTTACATTTACATGCCTTTTGGCAAAACTTCACTAAGCATGAACCCAGTCCTGATAATCTGGACTTCAGTGGGACTACTTGCATTAGTAAGGATTTCTAAGACTGGAATCTAATTTTAAATTTAATACATGTAAATGGAATCAAATAAAGCTGTGGTTAAATATTCCAGGTTCGGCTGGTTTGGAATTGACCCAGAAGAGGTATCAAAACCCATCTTAAATTATATTGGAGCTGGACTTTCAGTGTTAAGGTAAATACTCTTCCTAATAATAAACAACTTCTTTGATTTAAAAGATCATAGATTTAGCGACTGAGGAGTTGATTTAATAGGAGAGGATGTGTGTTAGTTGAATACATTTTGCAAATGCAGTTCATTTAAAACTTAATAAGTTGTCCTATCCAGTGAGACAGAGAAATATTTTCAGAATTAGACAAATGTTAATTCCAATTCAATGGCAAAATAGGTCTTCATAAATGGAGAAGCGCATTTTTATGCCAATGGACATGTTAAATACCATCCCAGATGTAGACTGATTGATTGTCATAGTTAAATTCTTCAAATATTTCACTTTGCAAATTGTTGGGCAAAGCCTTCCCTAGAAAAGGCTATGATCTCCTGGTGGAATTTGTCTCTCATTAGTCCTTCAGAGAGGTGGAGTTTGCTGCTTCTTTGCCCCTTTCCATAGACTAGGCCACAAGACCCTTCCTCAAACCTGGCAGACTCCATAGATTCAGCTGAATCCAGGACCATCCACACCACCTCTTGCCCCCAGAGGCTCTGCAATCCCCAGCAGTGAAGCTCTGAAGCCATACTGCCAGAATTCCCCAACCATGGCATCCTACAGGACCCCCTACAGTGCCTCCAATTCTTTATTTATATATGGGAGCAGCTATTCTATGCAAGACACTTTCCAGACACTTAGGGAGGATGGAACTCACAGTTTAAGCATTTCATCTAAGCTTCATAGGCCTGGAGGGGGAACAATGTGTGTTTGCCTGGTCTTCATGGGGGAGGCTGAAATCCCCCCTTCCCAATATTCCTTCCTCTCCCCTCAGGAGGGGGAAGAACCATGCATGATGGGGACCCGCGCCATTCCTTGGCATTAAAAACCAAACCCTGCCAATCCTGATTTACAGATTCACCTGATCAAATTTGAAAGTTAAATATGTTGGTAATTACTCCTATTTAAACCTCAATGTCCCACACTCCTACCAATCACAGAACTAGGCTTCTGAGGAGGGGCTTAACATTTTCAGTTGAGTTGAACTGAAAAACATGTAAGGCTATAAAAAACAAATCCAAGTACTGCCTGAGGAAATGGACCTAGAATTTCTATTCTCAGTTTATGTCCCAGGCCAAACTAAGTGCAGTAAGCTGTTGAGTCTGCTGCACAGAAGCTGTAAATGTAAGGGTGTGTTAAAAACATCCTTATTATAAACAGTTTAGTTACCATCTAGAAACACTAATTCTGGTACATGTAGTATGCTTTTGCTTTTTGAAAAGAAGATCTCATTCATTTTCTCCTCTCCTTACTCTCCACCTCCACCCCATGGAGGGTGTATATAGAATTTCCCTCAGGATATCCCAGTGTACATCTGCTATAGTTTGAAAATGCGGTACTGGGCTATGACAACTGTCTTTAGAAAAATAATGTAGTGATATATCAGAACAGTGACATTTACATCCTATTAATATGACAAGAGATAACTATAAGGACTGTACTACGTTTTTAAAAGTGGATTTGATCCGATTATTTACTTGTGTTTAAATTAATTAATAAGATTAATCAAGCTAGTTAAGAGTTCATTTCAAGATATACTGAAGTGTGACATTGTCAAACCAAGGATGAAAAATAAGGAACAAAATGAAAATGTGGATTATGCCTTCAACTACTTTGTTTTTGCCCTGGGGTATTAAATTTTATGAAATGATGTTTGGTACATGTTAATGTACTTTTCTCTTCACAGCACTATCATATTTCTTTTTGTAAAAAGTGAAGTTCAAAGTTCTTCAACTTCATTAGAAGCCACCCCATTACTGAGAGAGAGTGTAAGTACACTGACTGTTGTTTTACTTCACTGAAAATATGCATCAGCATAAAAAGAAAAGCAATTACTTGATGTTACCCAGATTTGCCAACATTCATGGTCAAATGGAGATGCCCATTTATATGAACTTCAATTTATGGGTCTTGTAAGATCGATAGCATATAGCAACAGAAACAGCTTTTTGCAATAGTCTGGTTGTTACTGGCTTGGCATGTTTTATAAGTTCACAAGTCCTTTTCTATTATGACACAGGTTTTATAATGATTGAGAATATCCCCCCCATGTCAGAAAGGGGAAATAATTTTAATTACAGCTATTGGAGCTAAAACTGAACTGTAAAAGTAGAATATTAGATAAAAGGAAGCAAACAATGTGTCTTGGCAGCCAGATTCCCTGCTGCACAGCAGAGTGGGGAAGCTAGCAGGCAGGTAATTATGACTTCCTGTTCCTTGACCCTGGCCTTGGCACAGGTTAGAGACCTGAGGCTGGTGCCAGATGGCTGTTGTCCCTTAGGGAGCATGAACCAGGGAAGGATAACTGGAGCACAGCAGCACGCTTCAGTCAATCTCTATCCCCATTTCACTATGCTGCCTGAACTGGGGACCACAGGAAGGGAGGCATAGAAGCCAACTATGCCCACTGGATTCCTCCATATCAAGGGAATCCTCAGCAAGGGATTTGTGGGTGGAGCAAAGAAAGCAGAGAGTGGCATAGAATCTGCTTGTATTATAGAGAAGGATTCAGTGTGTGCATGGAAAGACGAAAATAAGCAGAAATGGTTATGGATCTGAAACGATACTAGTGATGGCAAAGGACCCACACAGTCAACAACAACACTGGAAACAGAGAACAAACAAAACCTCTGGATTTTAGCACCCACCAAATTTAAGGGAAAACATGTTTTGAAATCCAAATTTGGGTTTGGATTCTCTCTCTCTACAGTGTGTTGAGTTAAGCCCCAGAGTCAGACACCGTGAAGCCTTTGAAATCCTGAGCCAATCTTTTTGCTTTGGGCCTATCTGTAAACCCATGTCTCCTGACTTTCGTTGGGAAGATTTTTTCCCCTGATGTGTGACTGGTCTATTTTAAAACATGCACTTTTTTTTGGATGTTTTCCAAAACATTTGACACTAAAATTGTAACTGTTGTCAACAGTCAGTCAACAATTCTGAAAATACCTGTTCTGATGCTTCATGGGTAGACAGTCTTTCTCCACTACGAAAAAGAGTAATGTAAGTAGCTACCATTTCTTTTCTTCGTTCTTGCTAGTTGACCTGGGTTTCTTGAAGTTGCTACAAAATAGTAAAGGAACTTCTGTGTCCTGTACTGTATGAAGCACACTGTAACAAATGATTGATAGTTTTTATAAATGTTAGTACTATAATGAAGAGGTATAACTGCAAAACTACTTAGATACATTTTAACTGGATAAAAGTGTTTGTCCTTCTAATTCTTCAATGTGCTGTCTCTTACTGGCCACAATATTAATTACAATTACAAATGATCTATACTGTCTTGTGGAGATTACTTAAAATAGATTTTCAGTGACTTTTCAATTGTCCCAATATGTGTTTATGCCATCATATGCAAAGATTACAGAAACACAGGATGCTGTGGTCAGTTTTATGCAAGACTGTGTTTATTTTCTCTTGACACAGACTTAGTTTAAGCTTGAAATTAGGCAAAGGTTTCTAACCATCAGAGGAGTGAAATTCTGGAACAGCCTTCCATGGGAAGCAGTGGAGGCAAAAAACCTAACTGGCTTCAAGACTCAGTTTGATAAGTTTATGGAAGGGATGGCATGTGGCCCATTGGCAACTGGCAAAAGCAAATATCCCCAACGGCTGGAGACAAGACACTATATGGGGAGCATTCTGAGTTACCACAGAGAATTCTTTTCCAGGTATCTTTCTGGTAGGTCTTGCCCACATGCTCAGGGCCTAACGGATGGCCACATTTGGGGTTGGGAAGGAATTTTCCCCTCGGTCAGATTGGCAGGGACCCGGGGGGTTTTTCACCTTCCTCTGCAGCATGGGGCAAGGATCACTCACAGGTTTGAATTAGTGTAAATGGTGAATTCTCTGTAGCTTGAAGTCTTTAAACCATGATTTGAGGACTTCAGTAACTCAGCCAGAAGGTAAAGGGTCTATTTCAGGAGTGGGTAGGTGAGGTTCTGTGGCCTGCAATGTGCAGGAGGTCAGGTTAGATGATGACGATGGTCCCGTCTGACCTTAAAGTCTATGAGACTTTTACCTACTTGCTTTATGCCTGTTAGTGGTCACCCTGTATAGTGGATCTAAATGTTCACAGCTACCAGCACATCTTAGTAAAGTTCATTGTTGTGTCTTGTCATTAACCTTGATTGTACACTCATTAGCTCTTTGTTACATGCTTGTACAGCACCTAGCGCTGTGGGGCACTGGATAGGGCTCTAGGCACTACTGTAATTTCTATATCATTACTAGCAATTTGCATGTGCAGCATGTTTTACATAGTATCATTCTCGACCTGTTATGTCTTAAGTATATTATCTAATCTACTGGTTAATAATGGATTCCTTTCTTTCTCTCTCTCTCTCTCTCTTTTTTGTTTTTTTAAGAGGCTGTACCCTAGCAGTAGTAGCTGGAATATTCTATGGTTCCAGCTTTGTGCCCGTGCTGTACATCAAGGACCATGGTAGAAGAAACGAAACGATATACAGAGGAGCAAGTCAATTTGGTAAAGGCCAATGAGCCATTTTTAAAAAGAAAAGGAGTACTTGTGGTACCTTAGAGACTAACCAATTTATTTGAGCATAAGCTTTCATGAGCTACAGCATCTGATGAAGTGAGCTGTAGCTCACGAAAGCTTATGCTCTAATAAATTGGTTAGTCTCTAAGGTGCCACAAGTACTCCTTTTCTTTTTGCGAATACAGACTAACACGGCTGTTACTCTGAAACGAGCCATTTTTATTTCACCTTATAACTACTGTATGTCCTATTGATTTTGTAAATTGATTTGGTGATTTTTGCCATGCCTCCTGGTGTTATGTGGTGACAAAGGAGTCGGTGCACATGATTCTCCACTACCTTGCCCTGTTTGTAGTCACTTACAGCTGGGCAAACTGGGTGCAATCACTCCCATTCTGATCTGGTAGTGTTTTACACCCACTTTGCGCAGGTGTAAATCCCTACACAAGATGTGAGGCAATGGCCAGTCAGGCCCAGTGAATGCCAAACTTCACTGATGTTTAGACACAATTTCATTCACAACAAAATGTTTTTTCTTTGAAGCATTTTGAAATGTAGTCACATTTTCTACTTATTTTTGTTGTGAGAGGTCATATAGATTCTCACTGCTGCATTGGTAGGCAATATTCCAAATATGTAAGGAGCCTAATTAATATAAATGTTTGGTTTCTTCACCCATTTTTCAGCTCATGCTCTGCTTTTACTGTGCAGAAAATATATTTATATGATGATTATATGAATTATCCCCATTAAGTATGGGGATAATTATCAATTATGGGAAAATATAGACACCACCTGCTTTAAAAGTGGAAATGCATTCAGCTGCAGCCAAACAAGACAAGTTCAATTTTCTCTCTCAGTTGCAGGCTTCCAGTGGCATTAATTCCACCTGGGGTGGATGTGAGAGAACACAAGGGCTTACTATTCTATGTTCCTCCAGCCTGGCCAGCATAGCGCCAGAAGTGAGTAGGTTGAGGGCATGAGCCCAGCCCAGGCAGGGCAGAGAAACTGATTTAGTGCCTACTAACGGAGCTGGAAGGAGCATTTCAAGCCATCCTTCCCCAGGCTTGACCACCCCCTACTTTGCAGCCCTATCTGCGTCTCCTTTGTCTTCCAACAATTCATGCAAGTGTATTGTACCACGGTCATTCTCTTGCAATTTCTTGTGGGAGTGGAGGCTTCATAAATTGTCTTCCTCACAGTGCTGCAGTAATAATGAACCAAAGTCTCTAATTAGACAGGTGGACAACGAGCTTCTTGGCTCCTGCAGTCTTCATCACACGACAAATTCACATAGAGCAGAGGACCTAAGAGATAGCACAAATAAGGAAAGAGTCTGTCTACTCACATAACAAGCTTAGGACAAAAACAAGGGATTCCTTTTCTTCTTGAGACAAAAACATTGGTGCTTAAGTGTGAGGTTTAGGCACCCAAATCCCACTTTTAGGCTCTACTGTGATCCATACTCTTGAGGTCCCTTCTAGCCCTATGTTTATATGATTTTATGGCATAGTCATCTCAGTGAAAGTCCCTTATATAATTTAACCTGCATGATTGAACAACTCCATCTATAGTAATATTTGTAGTCATGTTTGGGTCACGTGGATAATGCAACAAGCTACCTTCCTTTGTTTTTCTTATTTTTGGTTGTTGTTTTTTTTTTAAATGGATGGACAATGACCAAACTTCAAGTTGTTAGTATTAGTGTCTTATGCATTTTTGTATTTATGCACACTATGTATGAAACAGCATAGAATAAGTTTAGTAAAAATATTTACAGTAACTGTGATTTTAAATCTTTACCTCTGTGCCATTTCTGTTTCAGATTTAGATTATGTCTTTGCACACTTTAGTGGAATCTTTCTTACAAGTACCATATATTTTTTGATCTACTGTGCCGTCATGAAAAATAAACCTAAAGTTTACCCTGAAGCCATAATACCAGGTATGACTATTCAATAAAATAGTTATTAATTTAAGTTACTTCCTGTAATCATTTCAACTGTACTACTATAATGATTCCAAATCATACTCTTGGGATTATGGTTAATTTTGGAAGTATGTTCTCTTGACTTTTGGTATCTTTTGAAAGAGCACATGTGAAAAAGTTGGGAGACAATGAAAAATTGTGGTCCAATTTGGAATGTGATGTTGCATGTTAAAGATGTTCTGAAATTGACACTTTGCCAGAACGGAGAACACATTGCCCGGAAAATTATAACTGAGACCTATATATTGTACTGACCTTTGAAAATTTTAGAACTTCTGTGAGGAAGGAGTGAGGAGAAAAAAAAAATATCCTCTTTGCGAAAGGCCAGATGGTGATGTGGTGTCACAGCAAATGTAAGAAAAATAAACAGAAACTGAGTCAACAGAAATAGCTGTAAATTCAGTAGTGGTGAGTGCATTTGGATTCCATGTATTTTTCCAGAATTCAGTATCTAAGCAGAATTTTTGACACACCCATACAGTTTAAATAGTCTTAAGCCAAAAGACACTTTGACCTCAAACTCTTGTCCTGCTATTAAATGATTAGTGATTAACTGATTTTTTTTTTCTAATTTAATGCTGTGAATAATACCCATTGAACAAAGCAAAACCAACAAACAAAAAGCCAGGCTAAACGTTTTCCAGACTGACATATGAATGCAAAACCACAATTTCCTATACAGCAGTATAATAGTAAAGCAATTAATTACTCCATGTATGTGCTCTTTCACTTTGGTAATAATGCATTATTTTACTATGTTATTGCCATTTTCTGTAAGTGTTCTTTGCTGTAAGTCTTAAGAGAACAAAAGTATAATAATTTAAATCTGCCTGGGACAAAGACTAAAGTCTGAAAGAATGATTCTTTTGATTTCAGCAGAAGTTCTTCTCTTTCCAGCCCATCCTATCAATGTTTACTTTTGCTAGGAACATTAAGGCACATATTGTACTTCATATTTTGTCTTTATGTTGAGTAACAGAAACATTTAAGATACCAAATTTCACGATCAATTTTAAATGCAAACATTGTATTACGAAACATTATTCTAAATACAATTACATCAGTCCTGACTGTTTCAGTCAAATCCTACTGTGGATCTTAGAAAATCTGCACAATGAGATCAAGCCATATCTCCAACCAGGACTGGGCTAGCTGTGACAGATTAACAATATCGTGTAATATCCTGAACAAACCTTATGGAATTAAGATAAACTTAAATAAATAAAGTTAAACCTTATTGAATTAGGTTTAATACCTTTGGGGTATGTTATATTAAAAATGCAGTTCTGTATTTGTTATTGTATGTACCTTCTCTAGGACGGAGGGAAGTGCTAATATACTTTCTCCATTATCAACCTTTTGAAGGAACCAACAGGCAAGAAAAAGGTTTTTGATTGATAACCTGGTTTTAAACTGACTCAGGGCCTTCTTTCTGATCAAGCAAATGGACAGGACTCCTGGTCCACAGAGAGTTCCAATCTTTAGGGTAGGGTTGGAAGTACTAGGCCCACTGGGATCTCATAAGACTGGGTATTTGCTCTGAGCTGAACTTATAACCACAAGGAATCCCCTTGGGAGGGAGATTGAAGAACTGCTTTCTCTCCAGGATCCAGTTAGCATTGGTAAGCTTATTAGTACGTGTGTAGGTTTTTATTGTTTTTAATATGTTTTCTCGGTAATGCTTTTTACCTTAAGAACAAAGTAAGCATGCATAGAAAGTGCTTACTGTAACAATTACACCTATTAACCATCTCTGAAGAGAAAGCAAGCAGGTGTCCTTGAGCAGCCTGTCTGTGCTGGGAATAATAGAGTGTAGGCAGGGAACTGTGTCACCTGGAAATTCCCCAATAAGAAGAGAGAGAGTGACACAGAGGTCCATTCAAGAGCAATGGTTGGGAAACTGGAAGCCTGACAATGGGTGCCCTTGCTGAACCACTGAGGGGAAATACAAATGCAGTTTCCTGAATTTTGACACCACCTAACTGCTCACCCAGAAATACTTCCTGTGGAGTTACCATTCTATGGCCATTTCTCTTGGAGAGGATGATTTTAACCCTTAATGTTGGATTTAGATAATAATCGTCAACATACTATTCAGATTCTGGTTTACATTTGCACGTAGTAAATTGTAATGTCTTTCACTGCCTGCTGTAGGTGGCCTATATTTTGTTGTAGATAGTTTTCTGATTGGAATTTGTTGTTTCTAGGGTTTGGTGCTGGTGTACTTTGGGCAATAGCCAATTGTTGCTGGTTCATAGCGAATCACTACCTCAGTGCGGTGGTCAGCTTTCCAATAATCACTGCTGTGAGTACCTTTTTAAAAAAATTGTTAATTGTGTCATTATTATTTAAAATGAGGGTTTTCTTTTCCCTTCTGGGGGATAATTTTCAACTTTGAGGTGTGCAGTCTGTACAGCCAGTCTGTAGTTCTAGTTCTGTGTCTCCCCCTTTGGCTTTTAGGAAAGTATAATTATGACAACAACCATCTAGGGTGGCATCAAGGGTTGAATTAATGGCCTCCACATCTAAAAGAATGAGTAGATTTTAAGTGAGAGAGTCAGTCTCTGTAAAAGACCCTCATCCTCTGTAGATGAGGCGCCGAGGGAGGAGACACTGATCAGCCAGTTACACTTTTCACTGTATTCCTCACAACTTGTGATATTTTCTGTCTTTAATATTTATTTTGCATAAAGTTATGAATTCAGATATTAATCCTTTTGTGTGTTTTCAATACAGTAACTCCTCACTTAATGTTGTAGTTATATTCCTGAAAAATGCGACTTTAAGCGCAGCGATGTTAAGCGAATCCAATTTTCCCGTAAGAATGAATGTTAATAGAATCCTCTGGACAAAAACTTAAAGTTACAGAAAACAGGAATAAACCTCCCTCTTATCACAGGGAAAAGTCACAAGAAAAACAAAAGAGAAACTAATCCACCTTGCCTGGCTTACCTATACTGGTTGCAATATTGGAGACTTGGGTTGGAGAAGATGGATTTCTGTCTGGCCCCTCTCAGTCCCAGGAGAGAACCTCCACACAAAACAAAGAGCACAAAAAAACCCTTTCCCTTTCCACCCCCCCAAGATTTGAAAGTATCTTTGGTTCTGTTGGTCAGGTGCTAACCCAGTTATCTAAGCTTCCTAACCCCTTACAGATAAGGAGGAATTCTAGGCTACCCTTAGCTGTATGGTTCTGAAAGGGGGGGTTAGGTTCCAGGGAATTTTTTTTTTTGCCAGACAAAAGACTATTGTTTAAAACTTATACATGGTATAAGTTGTAAACAATTTAATACTGTACACAGCAATGATGACTGTGAAGCTTGGTTGAGGTGGTGGAGTCAGAGGGTGGGATATTTCCCAGGGAATGCCTTACTGCTAAAGGATGAACTAGCACTCAGCTGAGCTCTCAAGGGGTTAACTCGTTGTTAATGTAGCCTCACGCTCTTCAAGGCAGCAGGAATGGAGGGAGGGAAGACAGCATGGCAGACAGACACACACACTCTGTGTGTTTGTGTGCGAGAGAGAGAGAGAGAGAGATGCGCATTTTCCCTTTAAGTATGCTGACCCACTCTTAAGTACACTGCCTTGTTAAGTTAATCAGCAAGGTGAGACCACAGCTGCCGCCAGGAAGCTCCCTCCGTCCTGAGCCCTGTCGTGTGTCCCCCTGCTCTATGGAGATGTGGTAAGTGGGATGCAGGGGGGAGGGGGACACCCTGACATTAGCCCCCCTCTTCTCCCCCCCAGCAAGCAGGAGGCTCTGGGAGCAGCTCCAAGGCAGAGGGCAGGAGCAGTACATGGCAGTGGGGGGAGGGACAGCTGAACTGCCTGGCAATTGATAGCCTGCTGGGTGGCTGCTGCACAGGGAACTTAGGGGAGCGGGGAGCTGATAGGGGGGCTGCCAGTCCACCCTGGTTCCTAGCTACCACCAGCTAGCTGCAATGGGCTGCTCTTCCTGCAAGCTGTGGACAAAGCAGGTGGCTGCCAAACGATGACGTTATAAGGGAGCATTGCGCAACTTGAAACGAGCATGTTCCCTAATTTATCAATGTAACAACGTTAACCGGGATGACTTTAAGTGAGGAGTTACTGTACCTAATACATGCTCTTTGTTACAAAGATTAATGGCACTATTTGTGTGACTGAGGCTATATCTACACTATGAAATTAGGTCGAATTTATAGAAGTTGATTTTGTAGAAAGCGTTTTTATACAGTCGATTGTGTGTGTCCCCACACAAATGCTCTAAGTGCATTTAGTCGGCGGAGTGCGTCCACAGTACCGAGGCAACCGTCGACTTAAGGTCAGGCTTGGCAAAGCCCTGGCTGGGATGATTTAATTGGGGATGGGTCCTGCTTTTGAGCAGGGGGTTGGACTAGATGACCTCCTGAGGTCCCTTCCAACCCTGATATTCTATGATTCTATGACTTCCGGAGCATTGCACTGTGGGTAGCTATCCCACAGTTCCCGCAGTCTCCGCCACCCATTTGAATTTTGGGTAGAAATCCCAATAACCTGATGGAGCAAAAATGTTGTTGCAGGTGGTTCTGGGTACGTATCTTCAGGCCCCCCCCTTTCCTCCCTCCATGAAAGCAACGGCAGACAATCATTTTGCGCCTTTTTTCCTGGGTTACCCGTGCAGACGCCATACCACAGCAAGCGTGGAGCCTGCTCAGCTCACCGTCATTGTACGTCTCCTGGGTGCTGGCAGACACGGTACTGCATTGCTACACAGCAGCAGCTCATTGCCTTTTGGCATTGGCAGCAGACAGTGCAGTATGACTGGTAGCCATCATCGCCAGGGTGCTCTTTTAGTCAACCTCAGTGAGGTCAGTCAGGGGCGCCTGGGCAAACATGGGAGTGACTCAGCCAGGTCATTTCCCTTCTAAGTTTTGTCTCATGGCGATTCAGTCCTTCCGGCAGTCGTACTGCACTGTCTTCTAATGCGCAGCCAGGAGACGACGATGGCCAGCAGTCATACTGCACCGTCTTCTGCCAAGCACCCAGGAGATGACGATGGCTAGCAGTCGTACTACACCATCTGCTACCAGCAAGATGTATAAAGATAGATGAAGTGGATCAAAACAAGAAATAGACCAGATTTGTTTTGTATTCATTTTCTCCCCCCTTCCTCCCTCCCCCCCTCCATCCATGAAATCAACGGCCTGCTAAACCCAAGGTTTTGAGTTCTGTCCTTGAGGGGGCCATTCTGTTTCTCCTTGATGCAAAGCCATCCCCTTTATTGATTTTAATTCCCTGTAAGCCAACCCTGTAAGCCATGTTGTCACTCGCCCCTCCCTCCGTCAGAGCAACGGCAGACAATCATTTCGCGCCTTTTTTCAGCACAGATGCCATAGCTCTGGGAACATGGAGCCCACTCAGATTACCATGGCAATTACGAGCACTATAAACACCGCACACATTATCAAGCAGGATATGCAGAACCATAACCCGCAAGAAAAGCAAAACCAGGCAAGGAGGAGGCGACTGCAGTGCGGTGATGAGAGTGATGAGGACATGGACATAGACTTCTCACAAAGTATGGGCCCCTGCAATGTGCACATCATGGTGTCAATTGGGCAGGTTCATGGCGTGGAACGCCGATTCTGGGCCCGGGAAACAAGCACAGAGTGGTGGAACCGTATAGTGTTGCAGGTCTGGAACGATTCCCAGTGGCTGCGAAACTTTCGCATGCATAAGGGCACTTTCATGGAACTTTGTGACTTGCTTTCCCCTGCCCTGAAGTGCAAGAATACCAAGATGAGAGCAGCCCTCACAATTCACAAGCGAGTGGCGATAGCCCTGTGGAACCTTGCAATGCCAGACAGCTACCAGTCAGTCGGGTATCAATTTGGAGTGGGCAAATCTACTGTGGGGGCTGCTGTGATGCAAGTAGCCAACACAATCACTGAGCTGCTGATATCAAGGGTAGTGACTCTGGGAAATGTGCAGGTCATACTGGATGGCTTTGCTGCAATGGGATTCCCTAACTGTGGTGGGGCCATAGACGGAACGCATATCCCTATCTTGGGACCGGAGCACCAAGGCAACGAGTACGTAAACCAAAAGGGGTACTTTTCAATGGTGCTGCAAGCACTGGTGGATCACAAGGGACGTTTCACCAACATCAATGTGGGATGGCCGGGAAAGGTACATGATGATCGCTCGCATCTTCAGGAACTCTGGTCTGTTTCAACAGCTGCAGCAAGGGACTTTCCAGACCAGAAAATAACCACTGGGGATGTTGAAATGCCTATAGTTATCCTTGGGGACCTAGCCTACCCCTTAATGCCATGGCTCATGAAGCCGTACACAGGCACCCTGGACAGTTGTCAGGAGCTGTTCAACTACAGGCTGAGCAAGTGCAGAATGGTGGTAGAATGTGCATTTGGGCATTTAAAAGTGCGCTGGTGCAGTTTACTGACTCAGTTAGACCTAAGTGAAACCAATATTCCCATTGTTATTACTGCTTGCTGTGCGCTCCACAATATCTGTGAGAGCAAGGGGGAGACGTTTATGGAGGAGTGGGAGGTTGAGGCAAATCTCCTGGCCACTGATTATGAGCAGCCAGACACCAGGGTGGTTAGAAGAGTACAGGAGGGCACGGTACGCATCAGAGAAACTTTGAAAAGCAGTTTCAGGAATGGCTAGGCTATGGTGTGACAGTTCTGTTGGTTTCTCCTTGATGGAACGCCCCTTTCCCCTCCCCCCCGGGTTCATTCTACTTTCCTGTAAGCTAAGCACCCTCCCCTCCCCCCTTCGATCACCGCTTGCAGAAGCAATAAAGTCATTGTTGCTTCACATTCATGCATTCTTTATTTATTCATCACACAAATAGGGGGATAACTGCCAAGGTATCCCAGGAGGGGTGGTGGAGGAGGGAAGGACAAGGCCACACAGCACTTTAAAACTTATTGAATGCCAGGCTTCTGTTGCTTGGGCAATCCTCTGGGGTGGAGTGGCTGGGTGGCTGGAGGCCCCCCCACCGCGTTCTTGGGCATCTGGGTGAGGAGGCTATGGAACTTGGGGAGGAGGGTGGTTGGTTACACAGGGGCTGTAGCGGCAGTCTGTGCTCCTGCTGCCTTTCCTGCAGCTCAACCATACGCTGGGGCATATGAGTTTGATCCTCCAGCAGCCTGAGCATTGACTTCTGCCTTTTTTCAGCAAGCTGACACCACCTCCTATCTTCAGCCCGCCACCTCTCCTCGCAGTCCTATTGTGTTTTCCTGCACTCTGAGATTGTCTGCCTCCACGTATTTTGCTGTGCTCTGTCAGTGTGAGAGGACAGCATGAGGTCAGAGAACATTTCATCATGAGTGCGTTTTTTTTTTGCCTTCTAATCTTCGCTAGCCTCTGGGAAGGAGAAACATATGCAGCTGATGGAGGAAAAAAAGGGAGAGTGG
The DNA here is from genome assembly GCF_965140295.1 of Lepidochelys olivacea. Classification (NCBI taxonomy): domain Eukaryota; kingdom Metazoa; phylum Chordata; order Testudines; family Cheloniidae; genus Lepidochelys; species Lepidochelys olivacea. The sequence goes on from NC_140414.1 coordinate 69,310,177, forward strand.
TAGTTAAAAAGACACATTTTATAGAACAATGGGTACACTCTTTCACAGTAGATCTTGCTGTTAACATTACATAGCACATGTGCTTTCATTACAAGGTCGCATTTTGCCTCTTATTGAGGGTATGCCAGTTTGGTGTGAGAGTGCCGGGCAACAGAATTCGGCTTGCAGGTAGCCATGGTAAGCCACAGTCTTTTGGATTCTTTAACCTTCATAACATGTGGGAATGGTTTCAAAGAGCAGCCCCCTCATTTCCCATACGAAGTAGCCATTGGGATGGCCATTAAAAATGGGTTGGCAATTTAAAAGGAGGGGCTGCGGTTTCCGGGTTCACGTGCAGCAGAAACCCAACTAACCCCCCCTCTCCTCCACACACACTTCTCTGGGATGATGGCTTCACCCCTCTCCCCACCGCATGGCTAACAGCGGGGAAGATTTCTGTTCGGCCACAGGGAAACAGCCCAGCAGGAATGGGCACCTCTGAATGTCCACTTACTAAAACCACCCTATTTCAACCAGGTGACTATGAACGATATCACTCTCCTGAGGGTAACACAGAGAGATAAAGAACGGATGATGTTTGAATGCCAGCAAACACCAGGACCATACGCTGCAATGCTTTGTTCTGCAGTGATTCCCGACTACGTGCTACTGGCCTGGCGTGGTAAAGCGTCCTACCATGGAGGACGGAATAGGGCTGCCCTCCCTAGAAACCTTTTGCAAAGGCTTTGGGAGTACATCCAGGAGAGTTTTATGGAGATGTCCCTGGAGGATTTCTGCTCCATCCCCAGACACGTTAACAGACTTTTCCAGTAGCTGTACTGGCTGCGAATGCCAGGGCAAATTAATCATTAAACACGCTTGCTTTTAAACCATGTATAATATTTACAAAGGTACACTCACCAGAGGTCCCTTCTCCGCCTTCAGGGTCCGGGAGCCCGCTTTGGGTGGGTTCAGGGGGTACTGGGTCCAGGTCCAGGGTGATAAACAGATCCTGGCTGGTGGGGAAACCGGTTTCTCCACTTCCTTGCTGTGAGCTATCTACAACCTCCTCATCATCATAATCTTCCTTGCCCCCAAAACCCGCTTCCATGTTGCCTCCCACTCCTTGGACGGAGTCAAGCACAGGGTTTGGGTAGTGGTGGCTGCATCCCCTAGAATGGCATGCAGCTCATCATAGAAGTGGCATGTCTGGGGCTCTGAACCAGAGCGGCCGTTTGCCTCTCTGGTTTTCTGGTAGGCTTGCCTCAGCTCCTTAAGTTTCACACGGCACTGCTTTGGGTCCCTGTTGTGGCCTCTGTCCTTCATGCCCTGGGAGATTTTTTCAAATATTTTGGCATTTCCTCTGTTCAAACGGAGTTCTTCCAGCATGGATTCGTCTCCCCATACAGCGATTAGATCCCATACCTCCCGTTCAGTCCATGCTGGAGCTCTTCAGCGATTCTGGGACTGCATGGTCTCCTGTGATGATGAGCTCTGCATGGTGACCTGTGCAGGTGAGCTCGCCACGCTGGCCAAACAGGAAATGAGATTCAAAAGTTTGCGGGCCTTTTCCTGTATACCTGGACAGTGCATCTGAGTTGAGAGTGCTGTCCAGAGCGGTCACAACTGAGCACTCTTGGATAGCTCCCGGAGGCCAATACCATCAAATTGCATCCACAGTACCCCAAATTCGACCCAGCAAGGCCAATTTCAGTGCTAATCCCCTCGTTGGGGGGTGGGGGTGGGGAGGAGTACAGAAATCGATTTTAAGAGTCCTTTAAGTCGAAAAAAAGGGCTTCGTCGTGTGGACGGGTGCAGTGTTAAATCGAGATAACACTGCTAAATTTGACCTAAATTCGTAGTGTAGACCAGCCCTTAGATAAGCGGCAGCTGGCCTATTTTATTTAAATATATGATACAGTACATATGAGCAGTTAGTCTTTTGTAGCTGCATAAGTTTTATCTTCCACTAGATAAAGAGCCACCTTGCCAGGTACTCTGTGTCAGTGTAAGAGATGATGTAGTAAATGAGCTTATGCTGTTAATGTATGTGTCTTTTTGTATAGGGGAACTGTAGTCTTGTGGTGCCAATCATGCTTTTGGCTTTGGATGAAATGCACTTTTTTTAGTTTGAATCAACCTCTCTACTCCATTTCAGAGGGGTTGGCATCATGGGTTTCCAGCCAGTTCACTGTCACACACCTGTTATTGACACTCTTCCCCACTTTATTCACCTTGCATGTATTAAGTGTAACATGAGAACTCATTCGTTGCTCTGTATTTTAAGTGACATATTTTTGTTCATAGTATGACGATTTCCTGGTGTGTATTTAATAATTCTTTCCTTCAGGCATTGGAAGTCATAATATAGCTTTCACTGGGAAAAGAATGGTATTTCCAGGTGCTTTTCATTATCACTAAGTTTGCTGTCAGCTAGGAAAACTGTAGTATAACATCATTGATCAATGGTAGTTTTATGACCTGTTCATCTGGCCTGACTATGGGGATTATCCAGATTATTGCTAAATAAAAGAGGGTGTATTTTTAGTCTTTCACTTTCACGACAAGTGTTTAAGGCAAACTTTGTTCAACTGGTTAGTTTTAATAATGAAATAAGTATTAGGAATAACCATGGTAACTGCTAAGATCATGTGCAGAAGCCTGAGTAGCCTCCTCCAACCTGGACTGCAGATGAAAATCTGATGTGAGACTTACTAGTTGGAGAATATCAAGAATGAATATAGTGGCAGGTTCAAGATTCTGTCTCTGCAATCTAATTTAGGTCCAGATCATGCCCTCTCCTCAGATTTTCTCCCCCTTTTTCTTCCTCCTGCAGGATTTACTGACCCTTCCTTTGAAATCTTTACAACGTTTCTGTTTTGTTCATAAGCATTTACAGTTGCATTACACAGGAAGGAAAGGTCTGAATTAAGCATTGAGGAAATTGCCCATTTTTAAGAAATGCTATATATATTAACAAAGCTAACCTTGTTCTTTAGGGCCCTGGTTTTGTAGCGGCTATGTGGGGAGTCCTGGTATTTAAAGAAATAAAGGTAAGTCCAATGGTGTCCTAACTTTTTTACCTGTAACTGACTTCAAGAATTGCATGTGAAACCTGAGACTTGAGGATACATGGTACAATGCTGTCTCCATGAGACTTCTTCTGCACCTGTCAGAAGTGGGCAGATGCAAGATGGAGCTTTGACCATTGTCATGCCAGAGTATTTTTTCTAAGAAAAAGTTTGATGTGAGCTTTCATTCACTTTAGAAGAATGAAAACTTGAATTCCACATCTGTATAAAAAGCAGTGAGAAAGCATGAGGGACTTTTTGCAGGATCAGGAGGCAAGAGCCCAAGAACAAATGGATTATTTAAGAATATAACCAAAAGACTTTTTGGATATTAAACATGTTTTCGATTGACAAGGACAAAGGTAGCTATAACATGTTTTAGATTAATGGAGTACTATTTTTGGATGTCTGAAAGAAGATTTTAGAAGTCTCATGAGTAGACAATATACTTTGCTGTAATTTTAAAAATTGTATACTTTAGAAGTCCTACATTTTGAAAGATTAAAATGGGAATACCGCTAAAATTAGTCTCTGCTGTTTAGAGAGATTACTAAATGCTACCACTGTAACTAGAGCTGGATGAAATATTTGTCATACTTTTCCCCCCCCCTAGTTGAACAGTTGCTTGCGTGTAGTTTGTGAAATTTACATAAAACTGAAGAGCTTTGATTTTTATTTTATTTTTGGAAAAAACATTGAAAAGCCATTTTCACTTTAAAAGTCTCCCTTGTGAAAGTTGAACAAACTTCTAGAACTGGTGGTGCCACTGTCCCATGAGTCACATTGTCTAGTGCATTAGGCAAATAGACCCATATAAGGGATGGTGCACCTAATTCCCATTAAAATCAATGAGAGTTAAGCGCTTCTGTTGGGAAAGGGCCTAAGACCCAGATCCTTAAAGGTATTGGCACTTAAGATCATGCAAGTACATGAAAGTGTCATGGACTTCAAAGGGACTACTCACATACTTAAGCATGTTCTTATAGGTACATCCACACTGACATAAAAACCTGCAGCCCAAAATCAGTTGACCCAGGCATGCAGGGCTCAGGTGTTGAGGCTAAAAATTGCAGTGAAGACATTCATGCTTGTGCGAGCAGCCAGGCTTTGAAAGCCACCCCCCTTGCAGTGTTTCAGAGCCCAGGCTCCAGACCAAGCCTGAACATCTATACTGCAATTTTTGAGCCCTGTGAGCTTGAGTCAGCTGACCTGGACCAGCCACGACCCTGCCACAGTCCTCGTATTGCCGTGTGTATATACCCATAAGCACATGCTTAACTTTAAGTAAAGTTGGTAAATATCATTGTCTGAGCTACATATATGAGGAAAGTGAGGATCAGCCAACCTCCCTGAGCCAACATCACACAGCAAGTCAGTGTCCAAACCAGGATTAGAACTCAAGTTGCCCAGTTAATTTGTAAGAATCTATTCAACTAATTTTGCCCCTTTTGCTGTTTGAGAATTGCCCTGGAGTAGAATGAAATTTCTCAAACACATTCAAAGTTATTTGCTGAATAGTTTTTGTGACTAATTCCTATATAAAAATATCACTCACCATGAGCTGCTTTGTGAACATTCTTTATGAACCGAGGCCAGCTCCCTTTGAAGTCAAAGGAAAGACTCCCATTAACTTTGTAGGCCTTATTTAAGCAATGTTTGGCTGGGTTTGAATAGACACATCAACCATGTTCGGTTCCCTGACTGGAAGAGAGTAACTCTTCTGTTGTAAGCACTGAACTTGGGATTCACTTTCCATGAGTATTCACTTAAAATTTGTTTCTAATAAATAAAAAGAAAAGGAGGACTTGTGGCACCTTAGAGACTAACCAATTTATTAGAGCATAAGCTTTCGTGAGCTACAGCTCACTTCCTCAGATGCATATCGTGGAAACTGCAGCAGGCTTTATATATACACAGAGAATATGAAACAATACCTATTCCCACCCCACTGTCCTGCTGGTAATAGCTTATCTAAAGTGATTTCCAGCACAAATCCAGGTTTTCTCACCCTCCACCCCCCCACACAAATTCACTCTCCTGCTGGTGATAGCCCATCCAAAGTGACAACTCTTTACACAATGTGCATGACAATCAAGCTGGGCTATTTCCTGCATAAATCCAGGTTCTCACATCCCCCAATCCAATAGCCCAGCTTGATTGTCATGCACATTGTGTAAAGAGTTGTCACTTTGGATGGGCTATCACCAGCAGGAGAGTGAATTTGTGTGGGGGGGTGGAGGGTGAGAAAACCTGGATTTGTGCTGGAAATCACTTTAGATAAGCTATTACCAGCAGGACAGTGGGGTGGGAATAGGTATTGTTTCATATTCTCTGTGTATATATAAAGCCTGCTGCAGTTTCCACGATATGCATCTGAGGAAGTGAGCTGTAGCTCACGAAAGCTTATGCTCTAATAAATTGGTTAGTCTCTAAGGTGCCACAAGTCCTCCTTTTCTTTTTGCGAATACAGACTAACACGGCTGCTACTCTGAAACCTTTCTAATAAATGTCATTCCAGAAAACTCAGTTATTCATGTTTCAGAGTAACAGCCGTGTTAGTCTGTATTCGCAAAAAGAAAAGGAGTACTTGTGGCACCTTAGAGACTAACCAATTTATTTGAGCATAAGCTTTCGTGAGCTACAGCTCACTTCATCGGATGCATACTGTGGAAAGTGTAGAACTTCTTATATACACACAAAGCATGAAAAAATACCTCCTCCCACCCCACTCTCCTGCTGCTAATAGCTTATCTAAAGTGATCACTCTCCTTACAATGTGTATGATAATCAAGGTGGGCCATTTCCAGCACAAATCCTGGGTTTAACAAGAACGTCTGAGGAGGGGGGGGGGACAAGGGATTTGAAGTTTTTTTGTTGTAACAACTTTCATGTCTGTAATCGCGTGACCACAGAGATTGAAGTGTTCTCTGACTGGTTTATGAATGTTATAATTCTTGACATCTGATTTGTGTCCATTTATTCTTTTACGTAGCTATTCAGGGGACACCATCACAGGGCCTAATAACATCAGCCACACTATCAGAGGCTCGTTCACCTGCACATCCACCAATGTGAAATATGCCATCATGTGCCAGCAATGCCCCTCTGCCATGTACATTGGTCAAACTGGACAGTCTCTACGTAAAAGAATAAATGGACACAAATCAGATGTCAAGAATTATAACATTCATAAACCAGTCGGAGAACACTTCAATCTCTGTGGTCACGCGATTACAGACATGAAAGTTGTTACAACAAAAAAACTTCAAATCCCTTGTTTCCCCCCCCCCCCCAGACGTTCTTGTTAAACCCTGGATTTGTGCTGGAAATAGCCCATCTTGATTATCATACTCATTGTAAGGAGAGTGATCACTTTAGATAAGCTATTAGCAGCAGGAGAGTGGGGTGGGAGGAGGTATTTTTTCATGCTTCGTGTGTATATAAAAAGATCTTCTACACTTTCCACAGTATGCATCCGATGAAGTGAGCTGTAGCTCACGAAAGCTTATGCTCAAATAAATTGGTTAGTCTGTAAGGTGCCACAAGTACTCCTTTTCAGTTATTCATGCAATCTACTGTGAACAATGCAACTTCACCTTCATTTTACTCCCCCCCCCCTTCTAAAAACAAACACTGCTTTATATACAAGTGATGATATTACATTTTTCTTCTCTTTCTTTGACTACATAGGGATTGAAAAACTACCTGTTACTCTCCATAGCATTTTGCGTCATTTTGGCTGGGTCACTCTCTACAGCTTTTTCTAAAATTTGAAGGGATTGCTTGGACCAGCAGATGGTGCTACTGTTTAATAAAAACACTCTAAGAAGACGGAAATCTGTGAAATTTTCTAAGCTGATTAATAGATCTTAACGCTAACAAGAGACAGGCGAATACTCATTGTTCAAGATTTTTTTATGCCAACTGAGAAAATTCAGCAGTTTGTTTCAGGCCTGAAACAAGTGAAAGATTTTTTAATATATTGGAAGATGCCAGTGTTGTCTTTCTGGATGATTGTAGGAGCAAAAACTGGCCTTCAAAGGGTTTCAGATATTTTTATAATTTTCTGTGTTAGAGTGCATTGGTCTATAAGTTATCATTGAATCAGGATATGTTTTAATTCGCCTTTGCAGGTTGGAGGATAAAGGGAATGTTAATTCTGGGTTCTTAATATTTTACTTCTTTGCAAGGCAGAACACTTGTTTTAATATATTGTTTGTTCTGGTGTATTAGGGCTGATATGCAAAACAACCTGTAAACAAAGTAACCATAGCATCACTGAAGCAAGGTTTGTTGGAGTGGGGCGTTGTTTTGTATTGTTAGGACGTTATCTATTAAAGTGACATTTTTTATGGTAAACTGAATCTGCTATTCACTTTATAGTTTTGAATGTAAAAGCTTTTGTTGTTGTTCAAATAGTCAACAACGTTCATTGATTATCATCTTGTTTTGTTTGACAAAGAAGTAGTTTACAGTTCCATTTAAATTATGCAACCATTAGTACCTTGGGCATCATTCTTGAATTATTTTCTAAAATCTACTCAGTTGAAGTAGAATTGTGAGGAACTATGTAAATAACATTTATTCTGGAACTGGAGCAATACCTTCAATGTAAGAAATGTAAGTTTGTTGCCAAATTACATATACAGTTAAACGTTTATTGACAGGCACCAATTATTGTGCATTTTCTTAATAGTCGGACTTTTTCATGCAGCACATTCCATATCAAAGCTGGCTGTCACGGTAACATTTTGTAATTGGTTATACTAAAAATTCATGGTCATTTCTATGTTATCAAACAGGTTTTGCTGAAGGGCAAATTGCATGTGATGTATCATGATCCGATTTGCACATACAATTTCAAAATAGAGTGAGACTCCCCCTAGTGACCAAACAATTGAAAGGACCAAATGCTTCCTGAAAGGGCTTTGCTTCATGCAGAAGTTTCCAGGGCCAGAGGGATGAAATCCACAGCCCCAACCTGCCAGGCTACTCTGTAGCTGGGGTACAGCAACTAATCCAGACCCTAGGGAAGAGCAGCATGTGTTGCTTGTACAAACATGGGGTTTAAGGCTAAAAGTCATCACGAAGTGTGTGGAAGCGTATGATTTTATCTCCATCGCACCAACAATTCTCTCCCCCCCTACCAGTGATGTTGCAGAGATCTTCTCCATGGCCTGTGGCAGGGATGTGTAGAATTATATTGTTCTAACCTCAGGCAGCTTCCTGAGACCCTTAGGACTACTGCTGGTCAGAAAACAGGGAGGTTATTTTCCCCCGTGGAAAATATATATGGAAAAGGAATAAAGAACTGTTTGGGGATGAATTTGTTTTCCAGTGAAAAATTTGTGCAAGCCTAGATTTCTGGGCCACACTGCTGTCGGAATTTACTTAATGAACGGAACATATCTTCTGATTTTAAACAAAATTAAAGTATATGATGTCTGTTTTCAAAGGGCACAGAAATGCAGGACATGTCAATATGAAAGCCTCATGCTTTTCTGTTCGTCACTGTTGGCAGAACCTGCTGAGCAGGGTCTCCACTATTGCTGCATTGCTGTCTGTTAATATAGCCACCTACATATAGTTTCACACACACACAAAACTTTGCCTGAAGTGAGGCACCAAAATCCAAATAGACACATCTAAATAAATAGTCTAAGATTTTCAAACATGCTGAGACTTTCCAGTAAAACCAAGGGGAGCTGTATATATGTGCTCGGCATGTCTAAAAAACGTGGTCACTTCTAGGTACCTAATGTAGGAGCCCAATAAATTGACATACACTCTGACACGTGTATGTGTGTGTGGATATAGAGGTGGGTACCTAATGGATTATGAGGGGGCAATCATTGAATGTCTGGCAGTGTCTTCCCCTGTCAGTCTCTAACCTTAGGCTTGCCCAGTTATTAATCCCAGCCTCACTCACAATGTACAAGTTATATCAGTAGGAACACACAGCATTTCTGAACACTTCTTATATTTAGAGCTTGTTTCATAGCAGTAATGAGCCAGATCCTCAGCTGGTAGAAATCGGCAAAGCTTCATTGATCTCAACGTCATACACAGATTTAAGCCAGGTGAGGAACTGGACCAATATTTCTTGCTGGCGTTTGAAACAATAGATATTAAAAACTAATAACCAGGACAGAGACACATTGTTCTTATTAATCTTAGAAGCCATTGATGTGGAGTTATGTTTCCCCAAAAATAGAATTTACAGAACATTCAGCTCTCTGACACTGAGTTGCCTCTGCTCACCACAATCTCCAGCTGTATCTTGCTTTCTGAACCAGGCAGACAAGCAAGAATAAAGATGTTCTTGATCCTTTAGGTTCATCCTGGACCCTGCATAAGAGGCAGTGAATGACTGGGCAGCCCCAGGAATGAATTGTGACTCTGTCACAATTTTTCCCCCATTCCCCTCTTGCTCCATAGGGAAGGAAAGTAAGTAAGTACAACCCTTAAGCATACAGCTCACTTCACTCCTCACATTTGGCCAGCAACTGTGGAGGGAGGGGCAGCACAGAGTCAAATCCCCATAGTGCCAGTATCTGGAGAGTAGGGGTTGCCCTCCATACCACACCCAAGACCTGGGTGATATTTTTCTGAAATGATTATAATGAAAGAAGAGAACCGCATTACAGAGTTTTGATTTTCAGACTGGATGGTTCAGAGAGAGGCTGCTTATCGCATTACCACCACTTCTAGGTAACAGTTCTAATCTGACAGATTAGTAGTGACCCCAGCTTTTTACCATGCAAGTGCCCCTCAGTAGCCTATGTGAAGTTAGTTGGAGGTTTTTCAGTCTGATTCCTAGTAAGCGGTCAATCATGAGTCTCAGCAGAGAGCCCAAGGTCTGAATGGCAATGGAGACTAAACTACTCTCTAAACTAATAAACCTGTAGGGCATGGTTGACGGAGATTGGCAAGACATGAAGAGCCTTGTACTGACCTGGCCTGTGTTTACCTACTTTATTTCAAATTCCAGTCAGTCTGCTACATTTACAAATTAGTGCATTTAAGGCAAATTGGAGGTGTCCAGTGGTTATGCTATTTGTCATGCCCATTTCCCATTACAGTATGCCAGCCCTGACAAATGATTTACACAAGGAGTGAAGCTACTGGATTAAGTTACTTTTTATTTTTTTTAAAACTACAACCCTACGATTCAGTTTGTTTTATTATTCAGAGCAATCCGAAGAGGTGAAGATCTTGCCTTAAATATATTTAAATGACTTGCTTGCTGTCCTACATTATATGTATACTTGATATTATAATATAAAAGAATAGGACCACAAAGAAATAATGCTGGAGGGTTTTTGTGGAGTGAGGGGAAAAAGGAGGGAATATATCACTGCAGCTATTTTCAAAAATTTCTTTGTCTATCAATTTGGGTTCACCTATCACTATCTTGCAGACTATATTCAACTTTATTTCTCTGCTTCTGTCCACATTAGTCTTGGTGTGGCAATCCTTAGAAATACATGAAGTTTAAAATTAATGGCATATATAGATTTGTAAAAAACAAAAAGTGTTAACCATGTAAGTGGGGGACTACCATCTTTGCTATTATCCTTAGCACCATGTCGATTTTCTTATGCTTGCCTGTTGCTTCTCCCTATATTATCTGGATATGGTTCTAGACCCTTCTGTGTTTTGACTATTTGAGCAGTTCTGTAGGTTATAAAAGGAAGTGTAAACTCGGGGCATATCTATATTTACTTTTGGAGCAATCAATCCAGCATGGGTCAATTTATCGCGTCTAGTGAAGACGCAATAAATCGACCACCGAGCGCTCTCCCATCGACTCCAGTACTCCACCAGAGCAAGAAGCAGAGGGAGAGGTGACGGGGGGAGCATCAGCAGTCAACCTACCACAGTGAAGACACCAAGGTAAGTAGCTCTAAGTAAGTTGACTTCAGCTATGCTATTTTTATAGCTGAAGTTGCGTAACCTACACCAATTTAGCTCACCCGCCCTCCAGTGTAGACCAGGGTTAAGTTAACAATATACAGATGCTGCCATCTAATCAGCAAAACTTGCCATTTTTTTTGCATCAGTAGGGACATTTATATTTAAATCCTGTTTCTAATATCTCCTTCACAATTTTCTTGTTAATCCAGAATTAAAAATTCAGAGTCTAACTTGAGCCTTTTTACAGATGTAAAAATGAAATGTCAACTGAAATTATGACTACCATCAAATGACTCAAATGTCAAGTTTAATTATTTTCAAAAGCAATTCAGTTTGAAGGTGCACTACGCAATTGCTGTGTGACAAACTGAGTCCACTTTCTTTTAAATAAAATTAATACAATGCTTGGTGGCTGATCAAAATGTTGCAGTTGACTGTAAAAGTGTACTTATGTTAAACTGCAAAGTTGTTTCTCATACTCTTTACAAAATGTGTATTGTTTTGTACTAAATGTTAATGTAAAAACAGTTCATTTAATGAAAGCATACTGTGTACTACCACCTTTGTAAAATTATTATTTGGAGCGCATATACCGTCTTTGTTCTGTGTTTGTACAGTGTCAGGCATAATGGGGTCCCAGTCCATTACTAAGGCTCTGATCATATAAATAAGCAGTCGTATATTGTGTATAGCTACATGTGATTTAATTAATAAGCTTCTAACCTTGCTGGGCCTCCATCTCCCCCTCAGTAAATACATTTCTATTTTACAGACTTTTTACCTAAATTATGTTTGTAAAGCGCTACGCAAGTGTATAGAGGAGTAGAGTGCAGACATCCAGGCTCCCAGCTCTGCGATTTACCCGCATCACTGCATGGCTTTTGGAGAGACGATAACATTTCAGTCAAGTTGAATTTGAGAAAAGTGAAGCAGTTTTGACAGAATTTTAACAGACAGGATCACTAACTAAACTAAAATATCACATTGCAGGAATGGCTGAATTGTCTTTGTCAAAAAATCTAACCAGCTAGCAATGAAGCGTTCATGTCCATCTTCAAATTAAAATCAAGCTAAGTATCTAAAGTTCCATTCCAAGTGAGTAAAATCTTACCAAAAGCCATGCTTGACAGACATTTTGTACCCTATTAATTTACAAATGAGATCTCTATTTTAAATAGGTAATCTGTAAATACACAGAAAAACTCTAAAAAGGCTATATACACACAACATTCTGACTTCAAAATGGCAAACTACTTTGTCTTATATTTAACCAGGACTTTGGATGAAATCTTGGCTCCACTGAAGTTAATGGCAAAACTCCCATTGATTTCACGAGGGCCAGAATTGCACTCCTTCAGTGTGAGTGTCTGTAATTCACTGTAGCCTGTAAAAAGAGAGGGATACCGTAGACATTACATGGTCAGCGTTGTCTAGCAAAGTGATTTTTCATTTGATGTGTTATGTGGATATTATACATGGGTCTGTTTTCATAGTATCATTGTAAGCGATGAAAGCTCAGGGGTTTTTTGTTCTAGGAAGGAGTTATACCACCTTCCACTTTAATTGCAGCTCAACCCAATCGTGGAATTCACTATTGCTTCATCTAGCTGAACATAGTAAACACTGAAACAATAGGCACTGATTTGGGGCCACATAACCTCTTCCCTTATGCACTGTGTGTAGAGGGGGGAAGAAAAGCAGGAATTCCACTTCAGTCCTCATAAATCTGGATGAAGAATAGGCACAACCAGAGATTAAAGTAAAGGGAAACTGGGATGAATGCAATTCTCACTCCTTTCCCTGGCTTGGGTAAGTAGCACTCTTCCACAGCTCCTCCACCTCATGGTCTAGCATGGAAAGCGTTCCTTCTTCTCCTTCAACCTATTTTACCATTGGAGAAAATATGGCAACTGTCCCCCTTCTTCCTCATAAAGTTCCTATGGGCTCCTGCATGAACAATGCGTGAAGGACATGGGAAACACCTGCAAATGAATTTTATACATACACCTTTGTTTGCTATATGACTACCAGGGGTTAATTCCAGTAGAAGTTACTTACTCATCTTCAGGAAAGGAGACAATAGCTTCAGATTGTCCCTTTAAGTATTGGTGAATGGGGCAATGCAGGCATTACTCACTTTAAAGTTTACCTCTGACTCTGTGGAGATAGACTGCTTAGCAGGGGACCCTGGAGCTTGTACTTCAGGTAGGAAACAAAGTCCCCAGATGTGGGGGTGCCTGGAAGAAGCTAGACCTATCTAAGTTTTAGGTAAGATAGGTATGCGTGGAAACTTATGTTAAAATAGTCCCTTGCTATACTTTGATCTTACTGTTGAGGTTAAGCTACGCTTGGTTTTGAAAAGACTATTTTGAGTGACTATTCACCTGCTGGTCACAGTTTCTAAAGGGAAGCTTGCTGTCATGGAACCCAGTTGGCCTTGCTGTGCTATCACAGCTGGTATAAAGGGTTTGTAGAGGACAGTCTGAAAGTGGGAGATTTACATATGTCCAAACAGAACAGGTGGGGACAAGAGGCCTGACTCCTGAGAGGGTGTATTTAATGAGAGTGGAAGATGGCTCAAAAACACAGGTAGCCTTGAACTGTGACATAGTGCATGGTTGGCATTCTGCAAGGTCAGAGTGAATGGAGTCAGTGTCCAGCTGCACTACAATATATAGCAACATTCCCTAGCAAGCCTACGGAATTGCTCTAGTTCATAGTTCTTCTTGCAGTGCTAACTAACTGTCATGCTAAACTTTTTCTTACTCTGTCACCATGGGGTCCCAGCCCAAAGTGAGACATTTGAAAAGGACAATGCGTTTTGCAGAGAAAACATTTCATTTTTAAAAAAATTAGGTGAGCTGTGCTGCCAGTATAGGAGGGACCCATGGTGGACTAAACTCAGATTTGCAGGGAAATTCTGAAACCCATGGCATGTCACTTCATACATCTAGAGGGCTATGACCCCACTGCTTCTGCAGGTCAGGAACGCCCTTCCCATCTGCCTCGTGTGCTTAGGAAACTACAACCCACTGTCAACTTGTCACATTTTTTCCTCCCACAAATTATTTTTTCTTCATGGGAGGGATGATTTTGCCTTAATCTTCTATTAATCTTCTTAATCTATTCAAATAAAGCTAATACTTTTCAAGCTACTTAAGGATTTATAGGTTCTGCCAAGCAGCTGGCAACTCTATACCAGTTGGCCTATTCAGCATAATTTCTTTGTTGCTCTCCAAAATTGGAGCATGTAAACAATGGATTTGTTGTACAGTATTTGAACTCAAGTGTTGGGATGCTGGGGTGAATTTAGCTGACAACTCTATATTAAGCCTCACCTTATACATAAGAAAAATTAGTGTAGAAAAAAAGCTTTGTTCATACACTTTCCCAGATATTTAGCAGGCATGTTATGAAGTGCCATTACAAAATGTGTGAAAAGTATCTTTCTCTTGCCTTTTAACATTTTTCTGCTTTGGAGGATGGTTTTACATAGGGATTGATTTGGTATGCATTAAGATAAACTCTCCTTATAAACACCTGTCTACTACACAGGTTTTATGCTGGTGATTGAAGCTGCTTAAGCTAGTGACGTAGAATTTGATGGAGGCTTTTTGGTTGTTTGAGTTTTCATATGTCAAAGAGAGAGCTTGAAGTGATCCAGAGAAAAGAGGTCCCATGAGAAGTAGCATGACAAGTTTCTAGAACAAAGACTTTTATAGAACATTGTTCACACATCAGAGTTCATTCAAATTTAAGGCCCACTCCTGCACCAATTGAGTCAGTAAGAGCAGGATTGGGTCCTAATTAGAAACCAGTACACCAACTTTTTATTTCCTTAAGGCTAGATGGTGGAATTTAGCCACAGCCTTGAGTAAGGGGTGGCATGTAACTCTGCCAGTCCAGGGTACCTCTTTGGATGCAGGTAGGAAATAGTGTGCTGAAGCCCTCAAGGGTGCAGCTTACTTCCTCCCTTATGACCAGCCCACTTTACTTGCTATCATATGGGAGGGGACACAAAGATGAAGTGACTTGCTGCAGGTTAGCAGCAGGGCCAGGACTAAAACTCTGGTCTCCTGAGCCCTAGTCCAGTGCCCCCGTGTCCTAGTCCCAGCCTCCTAGTGTAATCAGGGGGTGGGAGGAGAGGATACTTGTCCCCTGCTGGAGACTAGTCCATATAATAGGCTTATGAATTTGCTCTTGCTTGGCAGCTGTGGGATTTAGTCCTATAACACAAGTGATGGAGGTTTATGCTTTTAGAATTAAGATTCTGGGTTCAAACCTCACTATTGGCCCAGATGAGGATGGTAGAACATGCAATAAACATGCTACTGATTCTGGTGCTATAGTAGTGAGTTGCTTTATATATGGTACTCACTGCAGATGAAGAGGAAATAAACAGGACAAATTTCCTTAATGCTCTGGAACTTGCTGTCCAGGAATGGATGCATAGGTTTTTTTTTAAAGTGTGAAACAAGGAAACATTGAGAACTTTTAAAAACTGTCAAACCAGACAAGTGGAAAGCATGACAATAACTCATTTTGAATTTATAAGTAGCCACATAAAACTAAGAAAACTGTACATTCATATTCATAAATGGAATATCCATTTGAGAAAGACAAGAAAATGTGGGCTATCCCTCAAAATGCAACAGCAGCATTTAATCAGGTTACTGCATGTTTTATCCTTTATGGTGAAAAGTTAATAACTAACCCTGTATATATTTTTAGCAATTTCCAGATCTCTTCACTGTAATCATTATCTTGGCAGAGGGTTTGATATAGTGGCATCTCTTAGAAGTGGGGGGTGGGGGGGCAGGAGAGAGAAGAGAAGGGGATTAACCCTCCAGCTTCTGGATCCTAGCAGTCAAATCTTCTCTTCCCCCTACAGATTATAACCTCTTTGGATAGGGGCTCTGTAAGGGTCAGGGGAGGATGGGATGTTGCACCCACAATGTGCCAAGCCTGATCAGAATACAAATAATTGACAGACAATTCAGATCCATATGCTCATGTTTTTAGTGATGCTTGGACACTTCAAAGATTAAAATTACTAGAGCTTTTTAGACAAATAGTGGTCACCTCTAATCCACCAGTAAACATCTCCCTTTGCTTGGCTGAGGATGTGTCTACACTGCAATTCAAAGCCAGCAGCTGGCCTGTGCCCAGCACAGCTGGGATCTCTGCAGGAGACATCTTTACCAGATATCTGCCTAGTAAAATTAATTTTATTACAGTCATGTTTCTGTGATGAAAAGCCCCAATGAGCTAGACTCTGTGGAAGAAAACACCAAAGTAACTTTTAGCTAACTTGGTAAATTACACACACCCAGTAAAAACAATACCCAGATTTCTGCATTTGCATTCAGCCCCCAGTGAAACCCTTCACCCCAAGCTCAGTTTCCGACCAGCCTTGCGTGGGGCCTGGATTTGGGGTAGTGGCATCTATTGTTTCAGCTATCTTACTTCAAAAGGAGATTAACTATTTCTTTACATTTATCCTGAATGAAGGGCAGCTGTTATGCTCACCAGCTTCAACGTTTTGCCCAACTTTCAGCACCAAAACCTAAGTAACTCAGTTTTCATTTTTCCTTGGTAGGTCACACTGAATTCACATAAACACTGCTAATGAGGAAAACATAAATTCTGACAGCTGGAACTTTTTGAAAGAGGATATAAAATGATTTGTGATCGACACTGGGCTCCTACAGAGCCACAAGACGGTAGCAGTATCCAAAAGCCTTTTTAAAAATAAATAAATAAAGTAATTCACAGTTTAAAACACACACTGCTTCCTGCTGATTGAGCTTTCAGAAAGATGTGCTCAAGTACAACCTTCTTTCCAAGCATGACACATTAGCTTTAATTCCAAATGTGTTCATCTTCACGGTGACAACCTTAGTTGCTTGACAGGCAGATGGATTAATATGAAAGGACTTGCTTATTTAAACTGGATTTTTTTTTACCCTATTCTTCCCTGCTGCCCTGAACTAGGGGCCCATCCTTCTCTATAAGGCATAGGATAATCCTGCAGAGAGGACTAGAAATTGAGTGTCAACTAACTCAGTTTCCTGGTAATTCATCTGCCATTAAAATTGCATTTCTCGGGGAATCCATGAGTGCACCAAAGGATGTCCATGTTGAGGCCTTGCATCCATTCTGCTTCTTGGGCTCCCTGGAGTTCCTCAGCCACACAATTTCTAAAAATAAGTTATGCTGCTCAGGGCTCCCTAGTCTACAACTGTTTCTCCAAAACCCGCTTATCAGAGAAGTTACATTGTCCTTGTCTGAGGGTAACTTTGTTTGTCTCATGGGTTAGAGAGAATCGAGCACAGAATGGTTAGAGCCCCACAGATGGTCTTCTGTGCACTTGGAGGGGATGGAAAGAGAAAGCTGTTACCCCATTCCTTGACCCTTCCTGCCCTTTGCAGATCCATGGTTCCACTAGCTGAATCAGAGCATGGGATTCCTCCCCAACTTTTGCTGTTGTTTCTACAAATGTAACAGTCCTCTGAAATGTGAACACTGGAGGGTAAATGCAATCTGTAATTCCAAATATTTGAGCAATTGAATTTGCATTTCCCTACCATTAAACATATGGTTACACACAGTATTTGGTAACTCCTAATTTCAAACCTAATCCAATATGGTTTTATTAAGCATTTAGAAACCACTCTATTCATTAAGCTGCTGTGTCTCACAGTATGCAAGGATGAGACGGAGCGATGTCTGTTTGTATATGGTTTGATGAGTGCAGATGTAGAGCCATCTCTAAAGTACAATTTTTCCATTTTAATCAAGAGGTGTTTAGCAGCAAAATACATTTCATTAGATAGTAAAGCTGGTTAGCAACTAAGGACCAAGAAAGAGATGCGAGTAGACAGGGATACAGATGTCATTCTGCTCGAGATACATCAGGTACAGTAGTATCCTTGCCTTAGCTCTCCAACACTGGAGCATATTTTCTGCACCCACATCCCCTTGACTTAGGTGTTATACTCTTTTCCAGAATTTGGAAAGGTACTCTTAATTTTGTGATTACTATTCATCAGCCACACAAAACATGAGCAACAATCTTCTTGCAATACCATTTGGTGGAGAAAAACTTCATCCTCCTTCCCTTGAAGTGGACATTTCACATTACTCTCGCCCTCAACCTTATTCTAGTGATATGATAATTTTCCTTCAATATTACTATCAGCCATCACCAAATCACAAATGGAAACTTAATGGATTTCATATCATGACAGAGGTCTTTATTAAGACAAACAGAATATGACTAAGGCTATTTAACAATCTGGTCCTTTGGACCCCTTAAATAAATAATTACTAAGCAGGTAGAGTATTTTGTAGCTAATGAAAGTAATGCTTTGGGTTTTTTCACATTTCAGTTAAAAATACAAGCATTTAAACACTCCCTTACAAATCCATTGTGTGTATCCTTAAATTTTACCCATACCCTTAAACTTTCATCAAGCCCCTTTTAACTACAGGATTTTCCTACCCATTTTTCTCCTACTCATCCAGATTTAAAGGGATCACGCCTGACTGAAGGACAATTATCAGATATGGAACATTTAATAATAATGGAGCTCTAATATACAATGAAAGGCTTGTCTAAATAAAGTCACTTCTATTCCAGAACAGAGAGTGTCCAAGGGAGTTATTCCAGCATAATTATTCTACTGTAAAAATGAGGAGTCCTTGTGGCACGTAAGAGACTAACAAATTTATTTGGGCATAAGCTTTCAGAGGATCAGTTTGGGTAGAAGAAGCCACTTATCTAGGTATCTCATACCCCTTAAGCAGACAAAATCTCACTGAAGTCCAATTTACAAGCAGGCAGCTAGGTGCAATCCCTGCATACCACACAGTGCATCAGCTACCTCCCTTAGCAAATTATTCTATCATCTCAGTGGCCTCACTATAAGAGCTTTACCCTAACTTAAATACTTGTATTTCCTTTCAAGCTGTAAATCCTTGTTATACCAGACTTAAATATCTGCACAAAGCTAAGCCTCTTATGTTACTAACACAATTATGTTTGTGTGTACTCACAACCCCATCTCTCGCCTTTATATCTCATTTTTCATTCCCCTCACATGAAGCAAATGTATGTCTCTTACCATTGTTATTATTCTACATTTTTAACTGAAAGATTTTATTGGCAATTACAAATAACCCAGGATTCAGAATTTATCAGATATCTTTCATTATTTCTAAAGAGAGTTTTACAGAGAAAACACAAGATGCGGAATACTAGAATAAGTAGGCAGAAGCAATAGCACACCACCTTCTTGCAGAGGTGAGAAAATTAAGTGCCACAGAAGAGTTTAAAGCTGACAGTAAATATCACCCTCATTGAGACTGGATCGCTCATCATTAAGATGTACTTGAAAAAATAAGAATCTCACTCATGTTGAAGGGAAAGAAGAACATTGCAATCTGTATATTTTTATATCATATCATTTTAGCACCAATTATAACATTCTGTGACATTTCTTGCATATTATTAACCATAAATTGATTTACCTCAAGCCGCTAAACAGAAGCTGATCACTAATTTCACAGGAAATGGTCTG
This sequence comes from Lepidochelys olivacea, assembly GCF_965140295.1. NCBI lineage: Eukaryota > Metazoa > Chordata > Testudines > Cheloniidae > Lepidochelys > Lepidochelys olivacea. Next base: position 69,329,726 of record NC_140414.1, read on the forward strand.
GGCCAGAGGTGTTATTAAAACATATTGTGTTTTATTTTAACATGCTACTTACTGTAGTTAAAACTAAAACAAACTGAGGTGACAGCTCAGTGGTTTGAGCATTGGCCTGCTAAAGCCAAGGTTGTGAGTTCAATCCTAGAGGGGGCCACACCTTTTTCACAAGTTTGGGGGGCGGGCGGGCGGAATGGTTACTTTTTCTCATCCATCCGAACATCGGCCAGGAGCAGAGAATTGAAATATTATGAGAAAGCCAAGTCTTTTCACAGCTAGAAACCTAGAGGAAGCAGATAACCTCTTAAGATTTCTGGCACACTTACTAGCACCCCACTCAGGTTTATGATCCCCCTTCCTCCCCCAAGTCTGGGCTGCAAGGCTTCTTGGCTGGGGGAATCTTCCTGCACTGGGCCTGCTTCCCAGGGTCCCCCTCGCTCCTCAGCTGCTCACTGCACCCAGCCCCAGCCCCAGCTCCACTTTGCCTCAGCACTGCTACTGCTCTGCCTCCAGCTCCCTGGGCTACTTTTCTGGCCCCTCTGGCTCTGGTTGCTGCAGCTCTGCTCCCAGGACAGGTCTGCTCTGTGGGCTGCTTCTGTGGCTCTGGTCCCAGCATAGGCCTGCTTTGTGGGCTGCTTCTGTGGCTTTTATTGCTGTGGCTCTGCTCCCTTAGCACAGCTTTGCTCCCCAGCTCAACTTGGGCTCCTGCTCCCTCCTTAGCTCAGCCCCACTCTGTCTGACCCAGGCAATTCAGCTCACACGGACAACAGGACCTCCCTGACCCCCTCGTTAGCCTGCCCACCCGTCAATCAAGCTGACCTGGAGCAATGGCCTCTTCCCGTTGTTCCTGGGGACTGTCAGTCTCAGGGTCCTGATTTCCCATCCACTCTTCCCTTTGGGTACTGGGAGCTAGCCAACCAAAAAAACCCCACTGAGCTTTAGTAAGGGGCCAAAAGTCCACTGACACATACACGCTCTCTCACCCTGGGTATCTTCCTTTCCCTCTCAAAGCCCAGAGAGGGGCTACAAGCTCCCTCACTGCAATCCCCCTTCTTTTCCTGTCATTTTATCACACAGCAGCCTCAGCATGTGAGGCTATAACTGCCATCTACCACAGTTTTCACACAAGGGGAAAAAAAACCTATATCCTCTCACTCAGTCCTGTATCATTAAAAAGAAGTGAAATAATGTGGGTTTTTTTAATGTTACCCCACTTTCCCTAAGCACTCACTAATCCTTTCAGAGTATCTTCTTTCACTTTTTCTGCTGCATACTTCCTGGCTTTATATTAGCCCTGCCTGCTCCTGCTCAGCGGGGCTCCATCCTCAGTCACTGCTTGCTCATTAAGCCTAATTCTCCCTCAAGTCTGGCCTATCAGATTACTTGACCCCTTCTGAGCCTCATTAACCGCTTCCAGGCTAGTGTGGGGTGAGAACACCCCATCACAATGAGACTTTCACTGGGGCCATATTATCCCACAAACGCTTATTATTGCAGGGTTTCTTGTACTTTCTTCAGAAGCACCTGCTGCTGGTCACTGTCAGAGGCAGGCTATTGGGTGAGGTGGACCATAGGCCTAATGCAACATGGCACTTTGTATCTTAGCAATGGTTGGATGGGTCAGGTTCTATTCCTACTTGTGCCACTCACCAGCTGTGTGATCTTGGGTAAGTCATTTTGCCTCTGCTTCTCCATTTGTAAAATAGGGATAATGACACTGACTTCCTTGTAAAGTGCTTTGAGATCTACCAAGTAAAATCACAGTATAAGAATGACAGATTTCAGAACAGCAGCCATGTTAGTCTGTATCCACAAAAAGAAAAGGAGTACTTGTGGCACCTTAGAGACTAACCAATTTATTTGAGCATAAACTTTTGTGAGCTACAGCTCACTTCAGCGGATGCATGTATTTTCAGCGGAAAATACAATGGGGAGATTTTATATACACAGAGAACATGAAACAATGGGTGTTACCATACACCCTGTAACAAGAGTGATCAGGTAAGATGAGCTATTATCAGCAGGAGAGAAAAAAAACCTTTTGTAGTGATAATCAAGGTGTGCCATTTCCAGCAGTTGACAAGAACGTGTGAGGAACAGTGGGGAGGTGGGGGGGAATAAACATGGGGAAATCATTTTACTTTCTGTAATGACACATCCATCCCACCGTCAACCTCAGCCTGGACCAGTCCACACAAGAGATCCACTTCCTGGACGCTACAGTGCTAATAAGCGATGGTCACCCTATACCAGAAACCTACTGACCACTATGCTTACCTACACGCCTCCAGCTTTCTCCAGACCACACCATACGATCCATTGTCCACAGCCAAGCTCTAAGATACAACTGCATTTGCTCCAACCCCTCAGGCAGAGACCTACAAGATCTCTATCAAGTGTTCTTACAACTACAATACCCACTTGCGGAAGTGAAAAAACAGATTGACAGAGCCAGAAGAGTACCCGGAAGTCACCTACGACAGGACAGGCCCAACAAAGAAAACAGAACGCCACTAGCAGTTACCTTCAGCCCCCAACTAAAACCTCTCCAACGCATCATCAAGGATCTACAGCCTATCCTGAAGGACGACCCATCACTCTCACAGATCTTGGGAGACAGGCCAGTCATTGATTACAGACAGCTCCCCAACCTGAAGCAAATACGCACCAGCAACCACACACCACACAACAGAACCACTAACCCAGGAACCTATCCTTGCAACAAAGCCCGTTGCCAACTGTGCCCACATATCTATTCAGGGGACACCATCACAGGGCCTAATAACATCAGCCACACTATCAGAGGCTCGTTCACCTGCACATCCACCAATGTGATATATGCCATCATGTGCCAGTAATGCCCCTCTGCCATGTACATTGGCCAAACTGGACAGTCTCTATGTAAAAGACTAAATGGACACAAATCAGATGTCAAGAATTATAAAATTCAAAAGCCAGTTGGAGAACACTTCAATCTCTCTGGTCACTCGATTACAGATCTAAAAGTCGCAATTCTTCAACAACAGAAAACTTCAAAAACAGACTCCAGCAAGAGACTGCTAAATTGGAATGAATTTGCAAACTGGACACCATTAAATTAGGCTTCAATAAAGACTGGGAGTGGATGTGTCATTACACAAAGTAAAACTATTTCCCCATGTTTATTCCCCCTCTGCGCCCCCATTCCTCACACATTCTTGTCAACTGCTGGAAATGGCCCACCTTGATTATCACTACAAAAGTTTTTTTTTCCTCTCCTGCTGGTAATAGCTCACCTTATCTGATCACTCTCGTCACAGTGTGTATGGTAACACCCATTGTTTCATGTTCTCTCTGTATATAAAATCTCCCCACTGTATTTTCCACTGCATGCATCCGATGAAGTGAGCTGTAGCTCACAAAAGCTTATGCTCAGATAAATTTGTTAGTCTAAGGTGCCACAAGTCCTCCTTTTCTTTTTAGTACAAGAATGAAGTATTGTTATTCTAAAGGCTTAGTTAAAATGTTATTCGTTTTATGTACAACAATGCTGTCAAATCACGTGTTCTGTGGGCTAATGATCATAGAACTAAACATATGCATATACAGAGGGCACAAGTTTATTTTGCTAAATTAAATGTCAACCCAAAAATATTTATATTATGTACCTGTCATAAATAAAGGGAAGGGTAACAACCTTCCTGTATACAGTACTGTAAAATCCATCCTGGCCAGAGGCACAAAATCCTTTTACCTGTAAAGGGTTAAGAAGCTCAGGTAACCTGGCTGGCACCTGACCAAAAGGATCAATAAGGGGATAAGATACTTTCAAATCTGGAGTGGTGGGGGGAGAAAGGTTTTCGTCTGTCTGTTCTGAGTGCTTGCCGGACACCGATCAAGGAAGCAAGCAAACCAACTCCATTAGAATCAGTAAGTACTAACAAGGGAATGCATTAGCTTATTTTTGTTTTGGTTTGTGATTTTCTCTGTGCTGAGAGGAAGGTGTATTCCTGGTTTTCTTTTTGTAACTTTAATGTTTGGCCTAGAGGGAAATCCTCTATGTTTTTAATCTGATTGTCCTGTAAAATTATCTTCCATCCTGATTTCACAGAGGTGCTTCTCTTACTTTTTTTTCCCTTTATAATAAAGTTCTGTTTAAGAATCTGATTGGGTTTTTAGTGTCCTACAAACCCAAGCGTCTGGTTTGTGCTCACCCTGTTTATTTTTCAAGCCTTCCCAGGAAAGGAGGTGTAGGCTTGGGGGGGATATTTTGTGGGAATAGGAACTCCAAGTGATCCTTTCCCGGATTCTTTGTCTAAATCACTTGGTGGTGGCAGCATACCTGAGTCCAAGGACAAATAGAGATTTGTGCCTTGGGGAAGTTTTTAACCTAAGCTGGTAGAAATAAGCTTAGGGGGTCTTTCATGTGGGTCCCCACATCTGTACCCTAGAGTTCAGAGTGGGGAGGGAACCCTGACAGTATCAAAACCATATAATTCAAGTTCAGGATTGCCAATTACCAATAGCATAGTTTCTATTGATGCAATGTTTTAATAATAGAAGCAAAAGTTTCTAATAGCAAATGATCATTGCTGTCTTCACACCCTTTGCAGGTACATTATCAAAATGACAAAATATTTTCAGGCATGGTTAATAAGGCAGAAAATCAACCCCCTTATCTCTGACTATGCAGCATTTTGATAACAGGAAAAACTAAAATGGCTTTTCCAAAGCAAAATGCATGAAGGAATATATTTTAAATTATTCAGTTACAAATAAAGAGGCTTAATATAAAGGATAAGCTCATCTTCTGATTGACAGGTGGGTGAGAAAAGTGAACTAATAGAGAAATGAGTATTGCTTTTAGAAATCCCTCACTAAAGGTTTGCTTTTTGCTCAGCCCTGGTCTACACAAGGAGTTGAGGTTGAATTTAGCAGCGTTAAATCAATTTAACCCTGCACCCGTCCACATGATGAAGCCCTTTTTTTCGACTTAAAGGGCTCTTAAAATCTATTTCCTTACTCCACCCCCGACAAGGGGATTAGCGCTGAAATTGGCCTTGCCGGGTCGAATTTGGGGTACTGTTGATGCAATTAGATGGTATTGGCTCCGGGAGCTATCCCAGAGTGCTCCATTGTGACTGCTCTGGACAGCACTCTCAACTCAGATGCACTGGCCAGGTAGACAGGAAAAGGCCTGCGAACTTTTGAATTTCAATTTCCTGTTTGGCCAGCGTGGCAAGCTGCAGGTGGGTGCAGAGCTCATCAGCAGAGGTGACTATGATGAAGTCCCAGAATCACAAAAGAGCTCCAGCATGGACCAAACGGGAGGTACGGGATCTGATCTCTGTATGGGGAGACGAATCCGTGCTATCAGAACTCCGTTCCAGTTTTCGAAATGCCAAAACATTTGTCAAAATCTCCCAGGGCATGAAGGACAGAGGCCATAACAGGGACCCAGAGCAGTGCTATGTGAAACTTAAGGAGCTGAGGCAAGCCTACCAGAAAACCAGAGAGGCAAACGGCCACTCTGGGTCAGAGCCCAAAACATGCCACTTCTATGATGAGATGCATGCCATTTTAGGGGGTTCAGCCACCACTACCCCGGCCATGTTGTTTGACTCCTTCAATGGAGATGGAGGCAACACAGAAGCAGGTTTTGGGGACGAGGAAGATGATGATGATGATGAGGTTGTAGATAGCTCACAGCAAGCAAGTGGAGAAACCATTTTTTCCGACAGCCAGGAACTGTTTCTCACCCTGGACCTGGAGCCAGTACCCCCCGAACCCACCCAAGGCTGCCTCCCGGACCCGCCAGGCAGAGAAGGAGCCTCTGATGAGTGTACCTTTTAAAATACTATACATGGTTTAAAGCAAGCATGTTTAATGATTAATTTGCCCTGGCATTTGCGGCTCTCCTGGATGTACTCCCAAAGCCTTTGCAAAAGGTTTCTGGGGAGGGCAGCCTTATTCCGTCCACCATGGTAGGACACTTTACCATTCGAGGCCAGTACCACATACTCAGGAATCATTGTAGAACAAAGCATTGCAGTGTATGTTTGCTGGCATTCAAACAACATCCGTTCTTTATCTCTCTGTGTTATCCTCAGGAGTGATATCATTCATGGTCACCTGGTTGAAATAGGGTGCTTTTCTTAAGGGGACATTCAGAGGTGCCCGTTCCTGCTGGGCTGTTTGCCTGTGGCTGAACAGAAATGTTCCCCACTGTTAGCCACGGGGAGGGGCTAGCCATGTGGTGGGGGGAGGCAAAATGCAACCTTGGAAGGAAAGCACATGTGCTATGTATGTAATGTTATAGGCAAGGTTTACTGTGAAAGAGTGTACCCATTTTATAGAACAATGTGTCTTTAAATACCACTGTCCCTTTTTTTTTTCTCTACCAGCTGCATGTGTTTCAAGGATCACAGGACCTTCTCCTTCCCAGAGGCTCACGAAGATTAGAAGGCGAAAAAAAAGCACTCGCGCTGAAATGTGCTCTGAGCTCATGCTGTCCTCCCACACTGACAAAGAACAGACAAATGCAAGGAGGCAGACAATGTCAGAGTCCAGGAAAGCACAAAATGACCAGGAGGAGAGGTGGCGGGCTGAAGAGAGTAAGTGGCGGGCTGAAGAGAGGGCTGAAGCTGAAAGGTGGCGGCAGCGTGATGAGAGGAGGCAGGATTCAATGCTGAGGCTGCTGGAGGATCAAACCAATATGCTCCAGCGTATGGTTGAGCTGCAGGAAAGGCAGCAGGAGCACAGACCGCCGCTACAGACCCTGTGTAACCAACCACCCTCCTCCCCAAGTTCCATAGCCTCCTCACCCAGACACACAAGAACGCAGTGTGCGGGCCTCCGGCCACCCAGCCACTCCACTCCAGAGGATTGCCCAAGCAACAGAAGGCTGGCATTCAATAAGTTTTAAACTTTTAAAGTGCTGTGTAGCCTTTTCCTTCCCTCCTCCACCACCCCTCCTGGTGCTTCTCTCCTCCACCACCCCTCCCAGGCTACCTTGGCAGTTATCCCCCTATTTGTGTGATGAATAAATAAAGAATGCATGAATGTGAAGCAACAATGACTTTATTGCCTCTGCAAGCAGTGATCAAGGGGAGGAGGGGAGCTTATAGGGAAGTAGAGTGAACCAAGGGGCGGGGGGGTTTCATCAAGGAGAAACAAACAGAACTTTCACACCATAGCCTGGTCAGTCATGAAACTGGTTTTCAAAGCTTCTCTGATGCGCACCACGCCCTCCTGTGCTCTTCTAACCGCCCTGGTGTCTGGCTGCGCATAACCAGCGGCCAGGAGATTTGCCTCAACCTCCTATCCCTCCATAAACATCTCCCCCTTACTCTCATAGATATTGTGGAGCGCTCAGCAAGCAGCAATAACAGTGGGAATATTGGTTTTGCTGAGGTCTAACCGAGTCAGTAAACTGCGCCAATGCACTTTTAAATGTCCAAATGCACATTCTACCACTATTCTGCACTTGCTCAGCCTATAGTTGAACAGCTCCTGACTACTGTCCAGGCTGCCTGTGTACGGCTTCATGAGCCATGGCATTAAGGGGTAGGCTGGGTCCCCAAGGATAACTATAGGCATTTCAACATCCCCAACAGTTATTTTCTGGTCTGGGAATAAAGTCCCTTCCTGCAGGTTTTGCAACAGACCAGAGTTCCTGAAGATGCGAGCATCATGTACCTTTCCCGGCCATCCCACGTTGATGTTGGTGAAACGTCCCTTGTGATCCACCAGTGCTTGCAGCACTATTGAAAAGTGCCCCTTGTGGTTTATGTACTCGGCGGCTTGGTGCTCCGGTGCCAAGACAGGGATATGGGTTCCGTCTATGGCCCCACCACAGTTAGGGAATCCCATTGCAGCAAAGCCATCCACTATGACCTGCACGTTTCCCAGGGTCACTACCCTTGATATCAGCAGATCTTTGATTGCACTGACTACTTGCATCACAGCAGCCCCCACAGTAGATTTGCCCACTCCAAATTGATTCCCGACTGACCAGTAGCTGTCTGGCGTTGCAAGCTTCCACAGGGCTATTGCCACTCACTTCTCAACTGTGAGGGCTGCTCTCATCTTGGTATTCATGCGCTTCGGGGAAGGGGAAAGCAAGTCATAAAGTTCCATGAAAGTGTTCTTATGCATGCGAAAGTTTCGCAGCCACTGGGAATCATCCCAGACCTGCAACACTATGTGGTCCCACCACTCTGTGCTTGTGTCCCGGGCCCAGAATCGGCATTCCACCACATGAACCTGCCCCATTAGCACCATGATGCCCGCATTGCCAGGGCCCGTGGTTTGAGAGAAGTCTGTGTCCAAATCCTCATCACTCTCATCACCGTGGTGACGTCACCTACTTGCCTGGTTTCGCTTTGCCAGGTTCTGGTGCTGCATATACTGCTGGATAATGCGCGTGATGTTTAATGTGCTCCTAATTGCCAAAGTGATCTGAGCGGGCTCCATGCTTGCCATGGTATGGCGTCTGCACAGAAAAAAGGCACGGAACGATTGTCTGCCGTTGCTCTGATGGAGGGAGGGGCAATTGACGACATGGCTTACAGAGAATTAAAATCAACAAAGGGGGTGGCTTTACATGAAGGAGAAACAAAAACAACTGTCACACAGAATGACCACCTCAAGTATTGAACTCAAAACCCTGGGTTTAGCAGGCCAATGCTCAACCCACTAAGCTATCCCTCCCTCTGGTATTTCAGGCAGGATTGAATCTCCATTAAAGTTCTCAAGGCACCCCTGACAGACCTCACCAAAATGATTGTCGGCCGTTGATTTCATGGGGCTGGGGGGGGTGCAAATGAATACAAAACAAGTCTGGTCTATTTCTTGTTTTGATCCATTCCATCTATCTTTTACACCTTTGGCTGGCAGCAGACGGTGCAGTAGGACTTCTAGCCATCCTCATCTCCTGCCCGCTCACCGTAAGATAGTACAATAGGACTGCCTGCAGGACTAAAGAGAATGACTTGGTCGAGTCTCTCCTAATTTAGTCCCTGCGCCCATGACTGACCTTACAGAGGCGGCCAGGAGCACCTCGGACATGATGAGGATGGTTTTCAGGCCTATTACACTATCTGCTGCCACAAGACAATGGGTTGCTGCTGCTGTGTAGCAATGCAGTACCATGTCTGCCAGCACCCAGGAGACATATGGTGACAGTGAGCTGAGCAGGCTCCATGCTTGCCGTGGTATGGTGTCTGCACAGGTAACTCAGGAAAAAAGGCACAAAACGATTGTCTGCCATTGCTTTCACAGAGGGAGGGAGGGAGGGCCTGATGACATGTACCCAGAACCACCCACGGCAATGTTTTTTGCCCCATCAGGCATTGGGATCTCAACCCAGAATTCCAATGGCAAGCAGAGACTGCGGGAACTGTGGGATAGCTACCCACAGTGCAACACTCTGGAAGTTGACGCTAGCCTCGGTACTGTGAAAGCACTCCGCCGCGTTAATGCACTTAGAGCATTTTGTGTGGGGACACACACAATCAACTACATAAAAACAATTTCTAAAAAACCAACTTCTATAAATTCGACCTAATTTCATAGTGTAGATATACCCTCAGAGAGTGAATGTTGCAGTGCCTTGCAGGGGCTCACATCATTTGTAAACAGTCAGCAGTCAAAGTAGTAAAAACATGCAACAATATTTCAATATCATTCTTGTTTCAAACTAGTTTTTGGAAAGAGTATCATTGCAACCAAGTTGGAATGGAACAGAAACTGCACACTACCTACATTTGACAAATGATCGTAGTAACAGTGATAGCTCTTACATTTGCATAAACCATAATTCTTTATACTGATGTTAAAAGCTCAGATTTTCAAAGGAGCCTAAGGGAGTTTGGCACTTATCACCTCTTTGAAATTCAGAGGAGTTGGGCTACCTCCCTTAGGTTCCTTTGAAAATCCTAGCCTGAGTGTTCTTTCAGATCCAGATTCCACCTGGGCCTTCTCTGAGTGCAGAGTTGAGGATGGAGGAGAAAGAGCTGTCCAAGGAGCCTTTTTGCACGGCTGATCTCTTGCACTGCCTGTAAAAGGACAAAGTACAGTTGTAATCCTTGTGCTTAGATGAGCAAAGAGATTGTTCTTTCCCTATTCCACTGGGATATGCAAAAGAGGCCAGGGCTGCCTGCCTCCAAAAGCACCTTTCTCCCTGACCCTGTGTGGGTGGATGTCAAGATGATGCAGCAAGATATTAGCTAATGCTCAATTAATGTATAGTATAGCTTTATTGAGGCAGCAATCTAAAACAGAAAAAGCCAAAACAAAACTTGTCCATATTACTGATCAAAGTTTTACAAATGTTGATTGCTTCTAAACTGTCAGTAACACTTTATTTCAGGTAAGCATTGTACATGGCAATAAAATGATATGCATCTAATAGTTTTTATGTCTTGTCAAACATTTGTTGACTGCATCATGATCCTGCATTTTTCTTGTGTACTAAATACTACTTTAGTGAAAAATAGTTTTTTGCACCTTATTTTTTCAGACGTTTATGTACAAAGCAAGGTAAAATGGGAGATTTCACATACACAAACTAATGAAGCTAAATACATTTGAGTGTGACACAGTCTAAATATACTCGTGTTTTAAGCCTGCTTCAGTCTTCATTTTTGTATTTAATAAGAGAAATCTTTGTTTTGGTGGTCCATATGTAAATATTCTGGCCTGTAAGGAAGGAAGTTCAACTAATTTAATTGCCCACATGTTTCTAGATTTTGTTTTGTTAAATACAGGACATTTTCCTTACAAAAGGTGTCAAGATAAAGGAAACTCTCCCCCCCCCCACCCCATGTTGCCAGAAGGTATCTAGGCTACTACTGCACTCAGAACGTTTTCTGCTGCAAATATAGGTGGTTGTTATTTTTGCCTCTGTACTGAAAACAATTTGCTAAAATAGGAGGAAGCACTTGTTTGTTACTCCAAAACACTGCTGTCCATTTGAAAGCATCATGTTGTTTGGATCTGGCCTAATTATTACTGTGTCCAATACGGCAAAGATGCACAAGTGGTGAGGGGGAGTGGGCAGCAAGGCACACAAGGACTGCTTTGAGAGCACAAGAATGGATTTAAAGTAGGACAGACAGCTGTACTAATCTCCTCAAAAGACATGGGTAAGGGAAAGAAAAGAGGTGATGAAGCTATTGTCCTGTCCCCTGTACTAGCTAATATAGCTGGCCCTACTAGAACGGAATGCAGACTACAACCACATTTCTCCTCTGGGAATCTAGAGGCCTTGAACCTGCCCCATGAACTCCATTGGGTATTGCCTGTAAGGACTGAGGGGAAACTGAGGAAGATTTTCCTTGCAGAGAGATTTAGCATTTCCAGTGAGGTCCTATAAACTAATTATTCCCTGAGTTAATTCTTATGATGTGCCAATTAGCTACAATAAAGGTTCTGATAGTACAGTGAAAATGTGACTTATCTTGATGACTGGAAGGGTTTTAAAAGAAAATGCTAGTGAATTAGAAATAGTGCCATCGTGACTAAATAGATAAGCTGCTCTAAACTTCCTAAACTAATGTTAAAAAAAAATCATTAGAAACTTTACCTATTTAAAGTCATCACACTTTTTAAACCACAGTTTCACTAATCCACCCACACCCAGAGCCAACCCATAGTGTTGGCTAAACCAGTAGCAAAATTACTGCCCTCCCTACCTGCACAAGTTGAGCTGAGCTGGCTTGCACAAGACTCTGCCCACTTCCCTCTTTCTCGCAACCCACCATGACATTACCTGACTAACCCTGCGTGTTCAGGCCCCCCAGGTCTGGGGAGGCTGAGGAAGAACACAGGAAGAGTATTTAGTCCTCATTTAGCAATTGCACAAGTGTGCAACCCAGCCCACAATCTGGATCTAAATAAAATAGTTAAGGAAACAGAAAATAGCATCATACAGGCAGCAAGTGATTTTTAAAAACTTTAGTAGGGTGACCGTTCTTCAATTGTGTGGGGTTTTTTTGAATACAAAGGTTTCTAGTTCACATTGATACTAACTGCATGAAAAAAATTAAAGCTGTTTCTGAGTTATAAGAAAGCAAAAAACTGTAGCTGGACAGAGCCACAGCACATATAAATTTTGGATTTTCTTCAAGAATTCATCCCCTTTCGCTAGGATTAAAAACAAATTAATTTTCCAGGTGATAAATCATCTTATTAGAAACCAAATCAGCTCACTTTATTTTGTTGTTGTAAGAGAGAGATGGTTTCTCAAAATATTCATTGATTGCTCTGTATGATATGGTTCTCTTCAAGAACTTTGTCCAAAGCAGTGGGGCAAATTGCCAGCACTACTATGATGGGTCTCACATGTTCTCTTCTTGGGGCAGGGGGGAGGCAGCAGTTGTTCAGGGCACCATTTCTTGCCCCTGAACTGAGGTATTAACTGCCCCACTAGAGAGGGACCCAAGCCCACCCTCTACTCTTGGTCCCAGCCCAGGGACCCTAGGGATAGTGGTAAACCACTAGAACTAACAGTTCCTTCCCCTGGGCTACTTCCCTCTCCTGCCCTTCAGCTTGTGGAGCTTCCTGCCCTCCCTCTGCACAAACCAGGTGTCCCTTTACCTAGAGGCTTAGTCTTCTTAGCCCACCACAGCACTTCTTCAAACTGCTCTCTGCCCAACACCAATCCATTCTGCTTCAACTCCTCCTCTTGTCTGATTGAAGCAGGAAGTTTTTATCATGTGACTGGCTTCAAGTGCTTTAATTGGCTTCAGGTGCTTTAATTATTTATAGCAAACGTTCTTCCCTCTACAGGGAAGAAGGTTCCTTTCTGACACTCTCCTGCTGCCCTCTGGCCTGGGCTTTCCTTGCTTTTTGCCCCTGCTTTCAGCTTCCCCCCTGACTGGGCCAGATGCTCTCCCCCTTTCTCCCCCCCCTCCTTTTTTTTTCCTGCTGTTGCTTGGGTGCTGGTCGGCTGCCAGCTGCTGTCAGCCCCCCCGCCCACCCTCGGACGCTGCTGCCGCTCCAGCTGAACTGAGGCCCCCTGAGGGGGGGGCCTGCTGGCCCGCTCTCTTGGAGGGGGGGAGTGGAGGGACCCAGCCCCCGGACTCAGCCGCTTGCTGTTTGTTTGTGGACCTGTATCCGGCCGAGAGAGACTCTTATCTTCTGTTCCGGCATCTCTGGAATGCTACAGCTGCAAAGAACGCCTGGAAAAGAAAAGGAAAAAGCCGTCTACCGGAGGAACACCGCCTGAGGAATCTACAAATCACCATGGAGGGGGCCTTAAGACTGAGTAACTTTCGAACTATGTTCTTGTGTGGGGAGAGGCCTTGACTGTGTCTTGACTGTGATTATAGGGACACGGGGTATGGCACGGACCTGCCCCCCCCCCGATCCATCTGTGTCTTCCCAACCCCCACACTACTATCTTCACCACTGCTCCCCTCCACCGTCTTTGCTGGCTGTTTAACATCTGCCTCTGGACTCAGTTGCTTGACCTGATTCCACTGTGTGGGCCAGAAGCACCAGCCAACCAAACAGGACTCTCTGGACAAGCGTACGGTGGTTCATGTGCCCCCCCCCCAATTGTCCACCCCACAGCTTGTCCCTTTTTACCTGACCCCAACTCCTGTTAACCACCTGCCACCGCCCCGCTGGGGCATCGGCAATGGAGGGCACCGGGGTGACCTCCACCGCTGCCATGCCCATCGCCTCCCCAGACTCTAGGGAAGCCCCCCCAGTCGGCAGGAAAGGCCAGGGCAAGAAGAAGGGGAAGGGCCATGCTAAAACCACCAGGCCCTCCAGGGCAGTGACCACCCCAACTGCTGAGGCCCCACCACCGACCATGGCATCCTTCCCCACTGCCCCCTCCACCAGCTCTGCGGGTGTCCCTTACTCAGCCCCCAGGATGTATTCCCGGGCGGCGGCAGTCCCCCGCCTGCTGCCTCATCATCTCTCCCGCCCACCGCCTCCGCCATCATCAATAGCGGCCGGGGCCCCTTTCCCACCATGACAAGGAAGCACGGTGTCCAATGCCTCGCCCCATGTGGAGACCTACATGCGGGCGTTGGCAAGGGTGATGGGGCCCTCAGCCATTGTGGCAGCCTCCAAAATGTACGGGAAGGTTGTCTTCTTCTTAGCATCGGAGGCTGCCGCCCAGGAAGCAGTGGAGAGAGGCCTGGCAGTGGAGGGGGGGGTGTTTGTCCCTCCAGAGCCCCTAGAGGACCTGGGCGTCCGCCTGGTCCTGACCTCTGTCCCTCCTTTTCTCCCCAATGCTGCCCTGTTACCCGCCCTTTCCACCCTGGGGAAACCTGTTTCTGTTATCAGCCCTCTCCCGTTGGGCTGCAAGGACCCCACCCTCCGTCACATCTTTTCCTTCCGCCGGCAAGTGCAGCTTCTACTGACGTCGGCGGCACATGATGGAGAGGCGCTCGAGGGGTCCTTCCTAGTCCCCCACCAGGGGGCCCGTTATCGGGTGTACTTCTCCACGGGGGAAGCCCAGTGCTACCTCTGCCGGGCATCGGGGCATGTCCGGAGGGACTGCCCCTTAGCCCGGCAAGGAGGGGCACCTGGGATACCCGAGACCCAGCAGGACATCAGCCCCGTCATTGCCGATGCCCTTGGCTGCCCGGTACCTGAACCCGCCCCCCTTACTCTTCAGACCACCACTACTCCTGCTCAGGCCTAAGGGGCACCTCCCCTACAATGCCCAGATGAGCAGGAGAACCCCGCCCTCGCTGCTGATAATCTGGCGGGGTTTATGGAGGAGGGTGTGGCAGAGATACTATCAGGCATGGGAGAGAGCATCCCCGAGGGAGAATCCTCCCTCCCTTATGCTGCTCCACTGTTTCCCCCCTCAAGTCCCTGAGCCATCACCTCTACCCCCTGACATGACCCCTGCTAACCAGCCCCCAGATGATGCCATGGAGGGCCGGGCCCTAGTCCAGGGGAAGCAAGACAAGTGGAAGGCTCGAGCTCCGCCTTATCCACCCAAAGCAGAGGCCCCCCAGAACACCAGGAAGGGGGTGCATGGATGCCAAGCCCTGCGCTTTGCCCACGAGTACATCCCATCCACCGGTGTCAGCTGGGAAAGACGTGGCAGAACCGGAGGGTAGTGTCTCCCCTCCACGGGAGACCCTCCCCTCCACAGGAGACCCTCGAGGAAGCCTCTTCTGTCCTGACGCTACCCGAAGCCCCCCGGGAACCCCGAGGCAACCGTCGTGGCGGGTGTCGGCAGGGAGAACCCCGGGACGGCATAAAGTGTCCTCTCCTCCACGTTTGAGGCGATCGAGGCCCTAGATTTGACCCCAGTCACCCAGGGGGAGGATGACCTTTTGCCAGCAAACCTCGATCTGGGTGACCTCACTCCACCCCTCTTTTCCCCATGCTCCCTCCCCATAACTGCTGCTTCTGCTCCCACCTCCAAGGAGCCCCTGGACTCCTCCATCGACCCAGCCGCTGATGGCACCCCGCTGACGACCACTGAGCCTGCTCAGGTGACAGCCGGCGCCACGTGGCTGGGACACGAGTCGCCAGGGGCACCCCCCGTTGGTGCGGAGCAATCGACTTCCTTCCCGGGCAGGGGTCCTACAGAAGATAATGCACCTCCTAATGCTGTGGCTGCTAAATCCACCATAGAGCCCGCGCCCGGTGTCACTGAGAGCTCCCTCCCCACCCCCTTAACCCTCGAGCCTGATCGGGAGGTGCCACCATCCAGCTGCTTGCCCCCTGAAACCCAGAACCTCGCCTCTGCCCCTGCCCCCGCCCCTACCCCTATCCAATTTACCTCCTGCAATGTTATCGCCGCCTCCGGGGCTGTCTCCTTCCCTTTTCCAACTGATGAAACTGCTCCTAGGGAGCAGCCTTTGTGTTCTCCTACTCAGGGACCGAGCAGAGCCTGGCCGCCACGAACACCCTCCAGGAGATAGTCGAACACCACTCCCTAGTGGACATCTGGCTTGACCACCACCCGGCTGACACTTCCACATTCACCTTTGTCCGGGTGGAGGCCCATCGGTTGAGCCACTCCCGGTTGGACTGCATTTATTTATCACGCTTCCATCTCTCACGAGCCCACTCCTCCAGCATTCGGCTGGCCCCATTTTCTGACCATCACCTAGCCACCATGACAGCCTCCCTCTGTGCGGAGAGGCTGGGGCCGGCCTATTGGCATTTTAACAACAGCCTGTTGGAGGATGAGGGCTTCGTGACGTCCTTCCGGGAATTCTGGTTGGCCTGGCGAGGGCAGCGGCACGGCGATGGTGGGACCTGGGGAAGGTGCACGCCCAGCTTTTCTGCCTCGACTACACCTGGGGCACCAGCTGACGGAGAAATGCGGAGATCGAGCAGTTGGAACGGGAGGTCTTAGAGCTGGAGAGGCATCTGGCCGCCAGCCCCGAGGACCTGCTCCTCTGCGGAGCATGCCGGGAGAAGCAGGAGGAGCTCTGGGCCCTTGAGGACCATCGAGCCCGGGGTGCCTTTGTTCGATCCCGCATCCGCCTTCTTCGGGAGATGGATCACAGTTCCCGCTTCTTCTATGCCTTGGAGAAAATGAGGGGGGCCAAGAAACACATCACCTGCCTCCTGGCAGAAGATGGCACCCTCCTCATGGAACTGGTGGAGATGTGCGGGAGGGCCCGAGCCTTCTACGCAAGTCTTTTCTCCCCGGATCCGACTGACCCTGGCGCTTGCAGAGTACTCTGGGAGGAGCTCCCCACGGTCAGCGCGAGCGACCAAGACTGGCTAGAGTTGTCTCTCACTCTGGCTGAGTTCTCGGAAGCCCTCCATTGTATGCCCACTAATAAGTCTCCAGGCATGGCCGGGCTGACCGTGGAGTTCTACCGTGTGTTTTGGGACGTCCTCTGCCCAGACCTAGTCACCGTCTGGGCCGAGTCTCTGCAGAGTGGGGTCCTCCCTCTTTCGTGCAGGTGAGCTGTGCTCGCCTTATTGCCGAAGAAGGGGGACTTCCATGATTTACGAAATTGGCGTCCTGTCTCGCTCCTCAGCATGGACTACAAAATCATAACGAAAGCAATCTCGCTGCGGCTAGGGTCTGTGCTGGCGGACGTGATCCACCCAGGCCAGACCTACACCATCCTGGACCGCAGTATCTTTGATAACCTATTTCTGGTTCGGGACCTTTTGGAACTCAGGTGTAGAGTCAGTCTGTCGTTCGCCCTCTTGTCCCTAGATCAGGAGAAGGTGTTTGATAGGGTGGACCACAGCTACCTCCTGAGCCCTCTGCAGGCGTTTGGCTTCGGACCCCAGTTTATGGGTTTTCTCCGGGTGCTGTACACTTCCGCAGAGTGTCTGGTTAAGCTCAACTGGACCCTGACCGAGCCGGTCAGCTTCGGGTGAGGAGTACGGCAGGCGTGCCCCCTCTCGGGCCAGCTGTATGCTCTGGTGATCGAGCCCTTCCTCTGTCTCCTCCACAGGAGGTTGACAGGGTTGGTGCTGCGGGAGCTGGAGCGGCGATTGGTCCTGTTGGCGTACGCCGATGACGTGCTCCTCGTGGTCAAGGACCCGGGTGACTTGGCGCAGGTGGAGACTTGCCAGGCCATCTATTCAGCAGCCTCCTCCGCCTGGGTCAACTGGGTCAAGAGCTCTGGCTTGGTGGTAGGAGACTGGCGGCAGGCGAGCTCCCTCCCACCCGCGCTTCAGACCATCCAGTGGAGCGTGGGTCCGCCGCTCTTCCTAGGCGTTTACATTTCTGCCACGCATCCACCAAAGAACTGGGAAAATTTAGAGGGCAGGGTGATAGAGTGGCTCCAGAAATGGATGGGACTACTCCGATGTCTGTCCCTCCGAGGGAGAGCGCTGGTGCTTAATCAACTAGTCCTGTCCATGCTCTGGTACCGACTCAACACCCTGGTCCCGGCCCCAGGTTTCCTGACCAACCTCCGGACATCGATTCTGGGGTTCTTTTGGTCAGGAATACACTGGGCCCCTGTAGGGGTTCTTCATCTACCCCTGAAGGAAGGAGGACAGGGCCTGAAGTGCCTGCACACTCAAGTCAGTGTCTTCTGCCTCCAGGCCCTACAGAGGCTCCTCTATGGTGCAGGCAGTTCGGCGTGGAGCATATTGGCGCATGCCATCCTGCGCCGCATCTGAGGGCTCCGATATGACTGACAGCTCTTTTATCTCCATCCAGGAGATCTTCCGCGAGACCTCTCCGGGCTGCCAGTCTTCTACCAGGACCTCCTCCAGACTTGGAAACTGTTTTTAATGACCAGGTCTGTGGCAGCCACCGAGGGGGCAGATCTCCTCGTGGAGCCCCTGCTACACAACCCCCAGCTCCGTGTGCAGGTGGCGGAGTCCCGCTCGGTGCGCCAGAGCTTGATCCTGGCAGAAGTCACGAGAGTCAGAGACCTCCTGGACTATGACCGGGGAGACTGGTTGGATCCCCTGATGCTCGCTCGGCGCATGGGGCTCTCCAGACCTCATACCCCCAGCACGTACTTCAGGAGGTGAAGGCCGCTTTGCCGCCCACTGCTCGAGCTTACCTCGACCAGGTCCTGCTCGAGGGCACGCCCCGCCCACCCTCTACCCTAGGCCCGCCGGACCTTTTAATTGGACCCCTGCCCCGTAGACCCAATCGACCCCCTCACCCCTTTATTGCAAGCCGGCTGCATATGCTTCCAAACCACGCCAAGGAAACATCTATACATGCTCGTGCTCAACACCCTTCATGCCCTCACCCTAGTGTCCCGCCCCGACACAAAGTGGCGAGACCTTCCACAACCTTTGGAGGGTGAGCAGCCCTGGTGGGCCAGCTTATATTCCACCTTGGTTCCGAGGCCTGTCGGGGACATCAGTTGGCGGCTCCTTCACAGAGCTGTGGGCACAGGCACGTACTTGGCGCGGTTCACCCCCATCCCAGATACTTGTCCCTTTTGCGGTGTGAGGGAAACCCTGGCACACGTATATTTGGAGTGCGCCAGGCTGCAGCCCCTGTTCCGGCTCCTCACAAATCTTCTATTACGTTTTTGGTTGCATTTTTCTCCTTACCTTTTTATTTATGCACTCCCCATCCGTGGCCTCACAAAGTCGCGGGATCTCCTAGTTAACCTCCTCCTGGCCCTGGCTAAAATGGCCATCTATAAAACCAGAGAGAGGAGGTTGGCCAATGGAGTTTCCTGTGACTGTGGGGCCATTTTCCGATCCTTGTTCCGTTCACGTATCCGGGCGGAGCTCCTCTGGGCGGCGTCCACCGACTCCCTTGATGCTTTTGAGGAGCGGTGGGTGCTGTCTGAGGTTCTCTGCTCAGTGTCCCCGTCCAGTTCCCTTTGTTTGACCCTTTGATTGGGGGAGAGAGTAAGGGACCCCAGCCCCAGCCATTGCTGCTGTGGACACCACCACCTTAGAGGGGTCCTTTCACACATGGGTGCACATGCCCCCCCCCCCCGGATTGTCCACCCCACAGCCTTCCCCTCTTCTTGGGTGCTTTCAAAGGAGGGAATTGTTGGTGACACTGGGCGTGGCGCCAGGTAACTCGAGGGGGTGGCAGACCTTGAGAGTCGATGAAGCCCCCTCGCTCTGGGCCACCAGGTAACTCGGAAGGGTGGAAGACCGCGAGAGTCGAGGAAGCCCCCGCCCTGGGCCCAGGCAAGCTTGAACACTTCCCTCCCCTGAAGCTAATGAGAAAACAATTGTGATTGGTTGCTGTGTTACACATTGCATACACTGTTGTTTTTGTTTTGTAAGTGTGTTATGCAAATAAAAACACCTTTTTATGCTTCAAAAAAAAAGCACTCTCCTACTGCCTTCTGCTGTATCACAGCAGGCAGAACATCCCAGAGATAATTTCTTTCCAGAAAATACACATGAAGTAGTTATTCTGCACAGCTCTCTCTTCCCAGGTAATTTTGTTTCATTGCTAATCTTTAAGAAAAGGAATCTTTGTCAAATTAGAGTGCTAATTTTCTGGTATATTTGAGATGAAATAATTAAATTTAGTTCCTGAATCTAAAAAACTATTAACTGAAATGAAGTACAACTGCTATTAAAACAAGCTGGGAGAAAGACAAAGCCCTGTCTGATGAGAAAACATTTGGAAAACAACAATATAAACCCTTCATCATCATTGTACAGCTTCATGGCAAACAAAACATTACAAGGCATGTTATGGAAGATGAATAATTTTTTTATAAAATCTGTAGTGCTCATCATTTATCAGGGAAAGAGGAGTTCAGTTGTTGAACTTCATCACTACACCCATGGAAGATATGAAGTAATCTAATGTCTGCCATTCTTTATCCCATTGGTGCTCAGATTATGGAAAATGAAGCATCAGTGGTATTATCAGTTCTTGCTGGTGGTTCAGAATGAAGTATTTTCAGGTTTAAGCATCTATCTAAATGTTCCTGAACAGTGACTATTAGGTGCATGGGAATTTGATGTAATAGTATTCACTACTTTTAGATACACAAACTTTTGGAGGTTATTCTTAACAGTATTCATCCAGATCTTGTCTCTAAATACTATGGTGTCAATTCTGCAAGGTGTTGACAACCCTTCTCTTCTACTGGCTTCAATGCAAGACAAACCTTGTAAGATTAAGTTGCAATTCAATTGTTCCGGCTTCTAGGTAACTAGACTCATTTAAAAAAAAAAAAAAAAAAACCCTGTTCACCCTGCAAATCACTGAAGCAGGCTCCCACAGTACTATGAGTGTTCTGCCCTTTACCTGCCAGGCTTATACAAAACCTAGCTCACATGTGCCACAATATCTACTGCTTATCTACAGAAAAATTGGTGAATTAACTAAGAAAGGAGTTTCAGACTTAACTCTGCATTTTCTTTTTGTGTAGTGTCAAGGTTTCTTCCCCACTCTGAACTCTAGGGTACAGATGTGGGGACCTGCATGAAAACCTCCTAAGCTTACTTTTACCAGCTTAGGTTAAAACTTCCCCAAGGTACAAACTATTTTACCCTTTGCCCTTGGACTTCCACTGCCACCACCAAACATCTGGGTTTATTTTTATTAGGAAAGCATAGTTTGGAAACGTCTTTCCCCAAAAAAATCCTCCCAACCCTTGCACCCCACTTCCTGGGGAAGGTTTGGTAAAAATCCTCACCAATTTGCATAGGAGACCACAGACCCAACCCTTGGATCTTAGAACAATGAAAAAAACATTCAGTTCTTGAAAAGAAACATTTTAATAGAAGAAACAGTAAAAAGAATCACCTCTGTAAAATCAGGATGGTGAATACCTTACAGGGTAATTAGATTCAAAACATAGAGAATCCCTCTAGGCAAAACCTTAAGTTACAAAAAAGACACACAGACAGGAATATTCATTCTATTCAGCACAGTTCTTTTCTCAGCCATTTAAAGAAATCATGATCTAACACATACCTAGCTAGATTACTTACTAAGTTCTAAGACTCCATTCCTGTTCTGTCCCCGGCAAAAGCATCACACAGACAGACACAGACCCTTTGTTTTTCTCCCTCCTCCCAGCTTTTGAAAGTATCTTGTCTCCTCATTGGTCATTTTGGTCAGGTGCCAGCGAGGTTACCTTTAGCTTCTTAACCCTTTACAGGTGAGAGGATTTTTCCTCTGGTCAGGAGGGATTTTAAAGGTGATTACCCTTCCCTTTATATTTATGACATGTAGCAAGGACTCCGATTCCTAATATTAATTGGCAGTGACTTGTGGTTTAAGAAATATGAACACTCCAGAGCAGGGGTGACCAACCTGTGGCTCTTCAGAAGTTAATATGCGGCTCCTTGTATAGGCACTGATGCCAGGGCTGGAGCTACAGGCGCCAACTTTCCAATGTGCCAGGTGGTACCCACTGCTCAACCCCTGACTCTGCCACAGGCCCTGCCCCCACTCCACCCCTCACCTGAGCCTGTTATGCCCTCGCTCCTCCCACTCCGAGCCTTCTGCATGACACTAAACAGCTGATTGGGAGGTGCTGATTGGCAAGGCTGCCAGTGGGCAGGAGGCCCTGGGAGTGGGGGGGGGAGCTTATGGCGGGGGCTGCTGACGTATTACTGGGGCTTTTTGGCAATGTACATTGGTAAGTTCTGGCTCCTTCTCAGGCTCAGGTTGGCCACCCCTGCTCCAGAGGAAAGTTACTAGTTTGTTAGCTTTTTGTTTTGGTTTCTGGCATTCGGTGTTGGTATGTAAAGCTGAAATGAAGTCACTTGTTAAAATGGATTATTTTTTCTTCACTGTACTTTATTGATATTTAGAATGCAGCAAAAGTGCGAGGGATTAAGTTTGTAGAAAAAATCGTTTATTTTTACTATTTTAAAAGCAGTTATTACACCTCTTCCACAATAGGCACTTTAAAGGAACAAACAGATTTCCTGATTGTCCATTTCTTACAATTGATTAATAAAGGGCATCTTCTTAGAAATCTGTCATTTAGTAACTACATGAATTTTGCTGCAGCGGAAGACTCCTTTGGGGTTCATTGTGCTCTTACAGCCTTTACAGAAAATCGATCACATGAGTATCTTTCCAGTTCATTTGTTTACAGAATGTAAAACTGATTGATTGTGGGAAGTGTTTAAATGTTTTAACTAACTATTTTTTGCACTCTGCCAGAGGGTTTTGCTGTATTGCCATGTTAAATACAATATTGAAAAATAATTACAGTATAAGCCTAGTTGTACAGAACTGCAAAAGTTTGTTACCTCAAAAAATAATGTAGTGGAAAACAGCTTCAGAAAAACTTCCATTATTTTTATCATTCATTAAGTGCCAACAGTGTGCTTGTCATGGTCTCTGTGTCAGGCAGGTTAGAGTCTAAAAATACAAAATATGAGATGTCCGCAACTTAGGAGGGCCCCTGAGGATTTATTTGCCTGTGACTCTGGAAGGCGACTGGATCATAATTTGAACTCCTTCAAGAGGAGAGCAATATTACATATGAGATCAAGTGGAAGTGTTTGGGGTGATTCCATCTAGGGCTCTAGTAGTTCAATGGAATGATTTGTACACCAATGGTAGACTTATCTCAAGCTATGTACACGCTACAACTTAAGTTGGTAGAACTCATGTCCCTTGGGTGTCAATAAGCCACTCTCCAAGCGTCTTAAGTTACAGCCACATAATCACCCATGTGGACAGCACAATGTGGGTGGGAGAGCTGCTCCCATTTACATAGCTACTGCCGCCAGCTGGGGCTGGAGTAATTAAGTTGATGGGAGAGCTCTCGCCCATCAGCTTATGGCATCTGTACTAGCAGCACTACACAGGTGCAGCTGTGTAGATAACTGTAAGCTGTCTCGTGTAGACATAGCCTCAATCTTGCCCAGGGACTTCCAAACAAGGTGGACACAATCAGATCTAGCCCTGGGTTAGGTGACCTTGTATATTTGCAATCTGTTGGCACACTGCCTTCCTGATCTCCCCTTACCTCATGCTGAATCAAAACCTGACCAAAGACAACTGTTCCAACAGTAAGCCTGCAGTGTCATTCAGCCAGGCCCCAATTATGCATGCAGAGTTGGGGGTCTCATTTTTGAACAAATCACAGATGGCAGTAACTGTAACCAGTGACCTTGCATGAATCAGCATGGAGTGAAGAACAAGATCCCTGCTTGCTGATATCCTGTACTCCTTAACATTAATACAAGGGAAAAGCCAAAGGAACAATGATTGTAGTACTTTGGGCTATATGTAAAAGCATATCAATTTTAAAAGATGCTTTATTATGTGACCTACTAGTGATGAGTGCTCTTATTTACTTTGACATTCAAAACCTCTTACAGGCCTACTCAGCTTTCAACTGTTACAAATTTTGGGGGGACAATTGACAGTTTCAAGGCGTTCACCTGTGCCATAAATAACCCATATCATTTCATTGTTGTAGCATGAAGAGAAGTGAAGTAAAGATGAACCTCTCCAAATCAAGCTGCAGTATTGACCTGGAAAACATCAGATAAATGAGTTAGCTTTCAGGATTTGGAGGAGGATCGATGTTTCAGATCCGCATCTTATGAATTCAAATGATGACTATGGCTGGCCAATACTGGAAAGATAGTAGGCTGGCTGAATGATGTTTGTGAAAGAACAATAAGCTCAGCAGAAGAGGACAATGTGAGAAGAACTTGGATGGCACTGGATAGTAGTGATGCACAGCAGAGATTGAAGATCTTTTTATGCAGTGTATTCAAAATGGGTCATTATTTTAATCCCTTGTTGGATTCATTTTGATAAAACAAGCATTTGAGTATAAGCAACATCTACAATCATATGCATGGAACCAAGGCAAACCTGAGATGACCTATTTTTCCATTTATACCTCATTTTGTTTGTTGGTTTGAAAATCACTGCCTAGAAATACATTGTAAGCATTTAAAATTAAATCAGTGGACATTGGAACATTGTGTCATTTTTGGAGTGTGTTATTTCAGTGTCGAGATTAGGCTGAATTAGCCAAGAATTAGTGCTCTCTAATCTGTGAAACTGTTCCATTGAGTCTTTCAAGCCATCTTTGAGGATATGCAAAACCAAGGTCCTAACTACTTACGATATGAACAAGCCCAAGGCATTATTTGTACAAGTCTTGGTTTTGTTCCTGGCCAAATTCCAATATTGTGGATTACATTCTGCTTTCCTGCAGATTTTATGTCAAATGGATATAGCATTCTTCACTTCCTCTCCTAAATGGTTGTGTAGTCTTTCTGTACACTCTTAAAATAGCTCTATTTCATCCCAAAGATGGCTTTCATTTAAATAAAGGTGATGTAACTGTTTTATATAGGCTAGTAATAAATAAATGTCTGGAAATCAGTTTAAAACTATGAGTGCGCCTTCTGGATTATATGTATGTAATTCCAGGGTTTTTTTATGATGATGATGATGATGATGATTTATAGAGTTAGAACTTGTGCTAAAAGAAGCATTGGGAATAGTGCTAAGCCTTTTGGAGTAGGCTTTTTTTTCTTTTTGTACAAACTGTAGATCACATTCTTATAGGACTACTCCAAAACACTTAGCACAATTCCCAGTGCTTCTTTTTGTCTGAATTTAGTGGTTGTAAAAGGTGCTGGGTTGTACCGGTTGTGATTTATACATACAGAACAGGTTCAGCACAAGCAGTAGTAGTAAAAGTTTCCCCAGACCATCCTGCCAATTTGTCTCCTTGTTGACCTCGAGTGCTCACCTCTGAAAATAAGAAGGTAGTTCAGGCTCTAGGGCCCATTCTGCTCTGCTTGCCAGTACAATATCTATTAGTGCCAATTGTGGTTGTATGTTTTGCCATATGGACAGTTGGGGCTAAATCCTTACTCTCATGGAATTTCCTTTGCACTGCTACATGAGTCTAATCTGGGATACAAATACCGACACTACACTACCAAAACCCAAATTGGGGTGAGAAGGCTCTTTACTGTGGAAGTGCTGGGGATGTCAACGTACACGCACACACACAATTTTTCTGCTTAAAGTCTCACGGCTGCCATGACAACCCTAAGACTGTCTTAGCGTGTTTTGGTTTTTTCCAACTCACTTAGGGTATGTCTACATTTGGAGCTGGGGGTGTAATGCCAACCTAAAGCAGATATATTGTGTTAGCTCAGATAGAGCTAGTGTGTTTAAAAACTGAGCGGCTGTGTAGCCACAGTGGTGCAAGCAGAAGAAGAGGGCTAGCCATCCACTATGCTAGCCCTCCTGCTACTTGCACTGCCATGGCTATGCTGTATTTTCAACACACTCTTTTCATCAGAGGTATGTAGGTATGCCTCCTCACCCTGGGAATTTCACCCCATCTTGGAGTGTAAACATAACCATAGATGGTTGTATTCTGGACATGGTGCATGAGATGGACTGGAGGATGAAGAGGAAGCAACTACTCTGTTGCCGTCAACTATCCACTGTCTCTGTAGGTGAGAGAGTAAAGCACAACTTTCTTACTGGGGAAAATAAATCCCTTCTGATAATCCACCCACAGCAGGCAACCGAGCCTGTGATCTGCCACAGCATTTGACTGCTCTTAGTAATATGAATAATCACAATTAATGTACAATAGCCCTGAAATGTCCTCTCACCTCACTTCCCTCTCATACATCATCATGGTTTATACAGAAGACCTGAGGTGAATAAAGCAGGAAGATCAATGACCTGAGCTCCATTGGCAGAAGTCTCATGAAGTATCCGACAAATGGTGACAAAGAATGTTATAAGTTATGTCATGGCTGTACAGGAGGAAAAGGCAGATTTTTTGGCCACATCAGTAGTATCTGCATAGTCTCATACAGTGACAGTATTCTGGCTTGGGGACAGTCTGGTTAATCTGGATTTCTGTCTGTCAGTTACCAACTCAAGTTTGTTACCATGATGAATCATGGTTTTTTACAGATTCAAAATCACTGAGAGCTGACCTGACCTGTCCGTTTTCCTGTTTTTCCATGGTGACAAGACAATTATCTACAGGACACACATGCTAAATAAATCTTCTCTACTTCAGTTTCAGCTAGTGTTACTCACTCATGTAATGGGATGCCGGAAGTGCTCCGAGCTACAAGCTATAAATTGAATCCACATCCTTTCCAAATGTTGAAGGCCTGTAGGGAAGTACAGGATTTGTTGTTGGTCAATATTATGAATAGTTCCCTGAAGGAATGGGAGAAGGGAGTTTCTTATTCTAAGGATGCTACGGTCTTGTAAATGAACCTTGATATTGCACCTCATATTAACCAATGTCCAATCTGTGTTTTAGAGGGGACAGAAACTTGCTGAAAAGATTGTGGAGGGGCAATTCTAGAAGTATCTGAGTCCTTGGATTTCTATACCCTTCTCCCAGTCAGTAGTTTTACGCCTGGGTATGACATGTAAACTATCATGATGGCATTACTCAATCTTCTTGCAATGGAGATGTCCAGGGCATTCGTGATGAAGGGCCTTTGCATGTGAAACTCAGTCACCCCCTTGGTCTGTCAAAGGCGGGATTTTTTTAACTTTCTGCACCTGCTAAAAAGCCCATATTTTTTCGTGGGCTACCTTTTATTTACTTGAAAACTGTTCTGTCAGTCTTCTCTTCTCCAGACTAAACAAACCCAATTTTTTCAGTCTTCCCTCATAAGTCATGTTTTCTAGACCTTTAATCATTTTTGTTGTTCTTCTCTGGACTTTCTCCAGTTTGTCCACATCTTTCCTGAAATGTGGTGCCCAGAACTGGACACAATACTCCAGTTGAGGCCTAATCAGTATGGAGCAGAAGAATTACTTCTCATAGGCTGACAACACTCCTGCTAATATATCCCAGAATGATGTTTGCTTTTTTTGCAACAGTGTTATGCTATTGACTCATATTTAGCTTGTGATCTACTATGCCCCCCAGATCCCTTCCTAGGCAGTCATTTCCCATTTTGTATGTGTGCAACTGATTGATTGTTCCTTACTAAATGGAGTACTTTGCATTTGTCCTTATTGAATTTCATCCTATTTCTTCAGATCATTTCTCTAGTTTGTCCAGATCATTTTGAATTTTAATCCTATCCTCCAAAGCACTTGCAACTCCTCCCGGCTTGATATCGTCTGCAAACTTTATACACATACTTTCTATGCCATTATCTAAATCATTGATGAAGATACTGAACAGAACCACACCCAGAAATGATCCCTATGAGACCTCAATCAATATGCCCTTCCAGCCTGACTGTGAAACACTGATGATTACTCACTTGGAACAGTTTTCCAACCAGTTATGCACCCACTTTACAGTAGCTCCATCTAGGTCAGGGGTGGGCAAACTTTTTGGCCTGAGGGCCATATCGGGTTGCAAAACTGTATGGAGGGCTGGGTAGGGAAGGCTGTGCCTCCCCAAACAGCCTGGCCCCCACCGCCCCCTGCTCCTTGTCCCCTGACCACCCCCTCCTGGACCCCCCCTGCCTCTAACAACCCCCCCCAGACCCCACCCCCTATCCAACCCCCCCTGCTCCCCATCCTCTGACTGCCCCCCCAGAACCTCCACCCCACCCAACCACCCCCAGTTCCCCGTCCCCTGACCACCCCTCCAAACCTCTGCCCCATCCAACTGCCCCCTGCCCCTGTCTCCTGACTGCCCCCCAGAACCCCCTCCCCCTTACCCAACCCCCCAACCCCAGCCCCCTTACCATGCCGCTCAGAGCAGCATGTCTGGCTACCACGCTGCCTGGCCAGAGCCAGACATGCGGCCATGCTGCCCTGCATGAGCGGGCAGCCCCACCACCCAGAGTGCTGCCCGTGTGGTGGCATGGCTGCGGGGAAGGGGGACAGGAGGAGAGGGGCCAGGGGCTAGCCTCCCTGGCCAGGAGCTCAAGGGCTGGGCAGGATGGTCCTGTAGTCCGGATGTGGCCCGCGGGCCGTAGTTTGCCCACTTCTGATCTAGGTTGTATTTCCCTAGTTTGTTTATGAGATGGTCATGTGAGACAGTATCAAAAGTCTTGCTAAAGTCAAGATATACCACATCTACCACTTCCCCTTCTCCCATCCACAAGGCTTGTTAGCTTGTCAAAGAAAGCTATTGGGCTGGTTTGACATGATTTGTTCTTGATAAATCCATGCTGACTGTTACTTACCACTTTATGTTCTAGGTGTTTGCAAATTGATTCATTATTTGCTCCATTATCTTTCTGGGCACTGAAGTTAAACTGACTGGTCTGTAATGATACTTATTTGCAACCTTTTTTTTTTCTCCCAGCTATGACCACCGTCGGGATTCTTAAGTGGTAGAAATTGGTCAGTTATGACATTGGTCATACAGAACCGGAGTGACCATGCAACACAATGCCAGCAAATGAATGCTTATTATCTCCACTGTTCCACAGACATAATGAACAGCAAGTTCATTATGCAACTTGTCAGCAAGTTAAGGAAGTATGGGCTGGATGAATGCACTATAAGGTGGGTAGAAAGCTGGCTAGATTGTCAGGCTCAATGGGTAGTGATCAATGGCTCCATGTCTAGTTGGCAGCCGGTATCAAGTGGAGTACCCCAAGGGTCGGTCCTGGGGCCGGTTTTGTTCAATATCTTCATAAATGATCTGGAGGATGGTGTGGATTGCACTCTCAGCAAATTTGCAGATGATACTAAACTGGGAGGAGTGGTAGATACGCTGGAGGGGAGGGATAGGATACAGAAGGACCTAGACAAATTGGAGGATTGGGCCAAAAGAAATCTGATGAGGTTCAATAAGGATAAGTGCAGGGTCCTGCACTTAGGATGGAAGAATCCAATGCACCGCTACAGACTAGGGACCGAATGGCTAGGCAGCAGTTCTGCGGAAAAGGACCTAGGGGTGACAGTGGACGAGAAGCTGGATATGAGTCAGCAGTGTGCCCTTGTTGCCAAGAAGGCCAATGGCATTTTGTGATGTATAAGTAGGGGCATAGCGAGCAGATCGAGGGACGTGATCGTTCCCCTCTATTCGACATTGGTGAGGCCTCATCTGGAGTACTGTGTCCAGTTTTGGGCCCCACGCTACAAGAAGGATGTGGATAAATTGGAGAGAGTCCAGCGAAGGGCAACAAAAATGATTAGGGGTCTAGAACACATGACTTATGAGGAGAGGCTGAGGGAGCTGGGATTGTTTAGCCTGCAGAAGAGAAGAATGAGGGGGGATTTGATAGCTGCTTTCAACTACCTGAAAGGGGGTTCCAAAGAGGATGGCTCTAGACTGTTCTCAATGGTAGCAGATGACAGAACGAGGAGTAATGGTCTCAAGTTGCAGTGGGGGAGGTTTAGATTGGATATTAGGAAAAATTTTTCACTAAGAGGGTGGTGAAACACTGGAATGCGTTACCTAGGGAGGTGGTAGAATCTCCTTCCTTAGAGGTTTTTAAGGTCAGGCTTGACAAAGCCCTGGCTGGGATGATTTAACTGGGAATTGGTCCTGCTTCGAGCAGGGGGTTGGACTAGATGACCTTCAGGGGTCCCTTCCAACCCTGATATTCTATGATTCTATGATTCTAACTCAGTGGAAACGCTTTCGTAGTGCCCCTTTCCTTCACTGGAAGGATGGAAGAGAACACCACCTGTACCCCCAACTCCTTCACTGTTACTCCTAAAGCCCTGTAATCACTTCTGATCTGATCACAGTCATACCTCACAGTATCATTAGTGCCCACATGGATGAGTAGCATGGAGTAGTAGTCAGAGGGCCAGATGATCCTTGACAATCCCTCTGTAGCATCTCAGATATGGGCCCCTGGCAGGCAGAATACCTCCCAGGATGCCATGTCAGGCCAACAGATGAGGTTCACCAGCCACCACTACCCTAGGTTTGTAGTGTATGATACTTCTCAGCTATTAAGTGACTGGATTATAGAAGCAACACTAATTGCGCTAAACAAGTAGTATCAATTTAAAATTTAAGATGTACACCGTAAATCCTTCAGATTACTTCATTTCACCTCACTGACCCATAGGCTACTTTCAACAAAAACAAAAGTGGCAAACACATCGAAACACCATTCAAAACATGAGCTATAATTACATTTTGTCCCTGCATCAACATAAATATGTGTAAGTGCAAAACTTGGATCTTATAAAACCTCATTCTTTCACATTCAGAAGTTGCATTCCAAAAATACTACATGTACAACTGATTTCTTTCAGCTTATGAAGTTTTTTTCACATTAAAATATCCCAGATTACTGTACTACAGGATTCCAGTTCAATAACTCTCACAATGACTTCATTCCTTACAGAGCATGAATTTTCAAATTCATATAAATTACAAGTGCTTCATAAGTAAAAATATTCACTTCAGAAGATTTTTTTTTATAAATAGAACAGAAACATTCTTAACAAATGAGTAGCTGGCATTTCTGATGGGAGTTGTACTTTATAAACACAAAGTTCTGACTTTCACCTCACCTATTTCCGTCTCCTGGCAGCAGGCATATAATAAGTATTATGTTAGTGTTACAGAGCGTAAATCTTTTCTCTTGGCAAAGAATTTAAATTTCCACCCTCTTCAATTAAGTTAACCACTAAGTACAATCAATTTGCATGTTTTCATGGAAGCACTATGTGGGTGCATAAATATTAAAATATATTCATATCCTTCTAAATTACTTTAACATAGAACTAGTAAAGTAATATTAACTGGGTTTTGTTTTGGTTTTTGCTACAGATTTAATTGGGGATGTTTACAATATCATCTATTGTGATAAAAGGTGGCATTTTGAATCAGACAGAACTACCTAATGAAAGCTCTACCAAAAATGGAAAATATATATAGGGAATATGCAGTATAATGTCTGATATAGGAAATAATGCAACAGCAGTGAGAGGTAGTTGGGAAAAGATGAACTATTGTAGGGTCAGAGGCCAGATACATAATTTACTACAAGAATATATGCTTTGGAATGACAAGGACTTTCATCCACTCCTTCTAGTGCTGTAATTCAGATAGCTGAAGCATTTTGTAAAGCAAAAGAAGAATTACTCTTATGGAATTCAGCAAAATGCTTTCAATTTTCTCTTCTAAATCTTTTCCTCTCTCGTGGGCTTTTGACTTTGAAAGGCTCTTCTCTTTTAAAGAGGAAGCTCTCAATCAGCTCTATTATTTTTACTGGGGCTTTGCCTTGGTTTCACATTTGAAATTAATGTTTTTATATATTATCCTGGGTACTGTTGAGGTCTTTCAGATATATGTTATGCCAGACCAAACTAATTTCCTTCTTTGACAAGGTTATTGGCCTGGTGGGTGGGGGGATGGGGGCAGTAGATGGGATATCTTGATTTTAGTAAGGCTTTTGACACAGGCCCACCTGAATTCTAAGGAAGTTCTACTCTAATCTGAAGTGTGGTTAAGGCCCATCTATATTCTTTCATGACAATAGGTCCAATAGTACAGTAAAAGCACTACACCTGGAAGTGAGATTACCATATCAGACAATAGTGATTGACAAAACAACAACTATTCAACATTAGCAAGCAGAGATAAGTGACGTCGTGGAAAAAATAACCTGGAGTACCTTGTGGCAAAGTGGGTATGCGTGGAATATCCATAAATAGAATAATAATCTTATGGTAATAGTTATGCAAAAACCTTGGAAAGTAATGACAAAAAAGGCAAATTTCATGCAAATACAAGGAGAAACCAAGAAGTCAGAGATTGTTTTGTATTACACTTATTTTTAGTGCAGAAGTAGAAAACAACACATGCTATGAGAAAAATATTGAATGCATAAGTTATCACTATGGATCATTGAAAATTGCAAATTTTCCAAAATTGCTTACAGAAAATAAATCAGTTTTTCAATGAAATACCAAAATCAAAGATTTTTTGTTGTTGTTGGCAAAAATGTTCACTTCATAAAAACAAACTATACTAAAAATAATTAGGTTTTATTGGAAAAAAAAACAAAACCTCAAATTTTCATTTTGGTCAAGAAAACTAGTTTTCCTGCAAAAAAAACCCCTCTGTCTATTTTTTAAACCAGCTTTTATATCACACCATGCCAATAAATTACTGGAAAGCATTGTGGTTACAAGTGATGTGAAGCCTGGGTTCAATATCTCTCTGCCACTGGTTGAACTGCTTGACTTTGAATGAGACTCAGGCCCACATCTTTAAAAATATTCATTAATTTTGGATGCATCAGTTTTTCAGTACCAAACTGAGCACCCAATAATTGACATTTGAATCAGAAAATAACTTGGAGTACTGAGCCGTAACCTCTGTGTGGTTCAACTTCACCATCTGAAGTGGGTACAATACTTAAGTGACTAAAGTACTTTGAGATGTAGGGGATTGGAGGGAGGGAAAAGATCCTAAGCTGGTGTGAATTGTCATAGCACCATTGAAATCAATGGAGCAACAACAATGTACACCAGTCGATGATCTGCCCCAAGATGAACAGCGATATTGTATATGTGCAAAGTAATATACCAATAAAATATAAACAGGGATGGGGAGAGAAGTATTATTACAGCTTTCACAGAGTCCAGTGATCTGATCCCCTTCACTATGACAGTGTTTTCATTGAGTTAATTATTATTTTTGCAGGCCAGCAGTGGAACAGTGGAAAGTATAAGGGTCCATTTGCATACCTCCTGTTGCATGGTCACTCCGGTTCTGTATGACCAATGTCATAACTGACCACTTGCTACCACTTAAGTATCCTGACAGTGGTCATAGCTCAGAGGAAAAGAAAGGTTACAAATTAGTATTATTAATAGGGTTTGTCTTGCTCACAGCAGTACATCCTGACCAGTCTTCAACGTGCAGAGTCTGATCCCACATCTGCAAGTTAGCAAGAGGATGGTTTCCTGTTTCACACTTAATTATTTATTTTTATTATATTTGACAGTTTTGCACTTAAATTTGTTTTTCTATTTTGAAGTTAGCTGAGGGACTCCAAAATCTGCAGTTGGTTTTTATAAAAAGCTATGTGAAAGATAAAGAAAAGTCTGACTCCTAGCATTTTTCTCATTGCTACATCTGATCCAAGAAAATTGTTTGCTTTGCTGTCCAAGTTCGACCAGAGCAAATGTTAATACTCTTCCAGAACTATTTATATGCTGAGATTTAATCATTAACCATTTGTATTCTTCAAATCCCTTCAATTATGTCATTGTGGAAGAGTCTTTTGTTGAATGCAAAGTCGCTAACCATTATAACATTGTACATGTTATCAAGAGCCACCCATACTATTTGTACCCTAGGTTTTGACATACCTTTCAAAAAGAAAAATATCAGATATTTAAAAGCGGTTTTCCAGATTTAATCCTCTTTTGAGCTGCCAGTTCCAAATAAGTCTGGGTTTGTAACTTCAAGACAAATCTACCTCCAGTATACATATGTCTACTTTTTGTACTTTTTTAGGGTCAAATCCTACGTAGTCTTCACTCAAGGGCGGATTGTGCATTCCTAACACAAACACTCTCATTAATGCAAGTGGAAGTTTTGGAAACAGACAAAATGCAGGATCAGGCTCTCAAGCCCTTATTCAGCCAGGTACTTAAGCCGGTACCTAACATTTAGCATCTGAGTAGTCCCAGTCCTTACTCATGCAAAACTCCCAATAACATTGATTTGTTTTCTTTTTGTAATTATTGTGAAATAAAATACCATATTGAAAAGCAGAACCAGCTGGCAGAAGTCTCCTCAGTCACAAATCTTGTTTTGTTTCCTTCTCTGTGAATAGTGGTGATTCTTGTCTAGACCATAGTTTTATATTAGGGTCCAGATATTTTAACATCAGTCTTCATTGAGGCTTTTTGCTTTTATTTATGAATTAGTAATAACAAAGCAGCAGAAATCAATAAAAGATAAGAAAAGTAAAATAATATTTATAAGCAGAGTATTTCTTTGTAGGCAAGTAGATGACCTTGCCTGCAGAACCTTATTCAAACAGAATGAAACCAGCTGTTACATTGGAAGATCAGTTCTTTGGCCATTTCCTGAAAGATTGTTTGAAATTCAGTTGGGTTCATAATTTTCCAAATTGTACAGAAGATTCAGGGGCTGCAGAGCCTTTCACCTCAGAGACACTAGTTTTCAAACACAATCCAAGTCAGTTAGTGACAAAGGGTATGGCTACACTGCAATAAGAGACCATCAGCAGGCCCAGATCAGCTGAAGGAAGCTCGCAGAGCTATACAATTGCAGTATAGACCTCCAGGCTCCAGCCTAAGCCCAAACATATACTGCTATTTTCACCTGCAGCCTGAATCAGCTGGCCCTGGCTCTGAGATGTGATGCCTTGTGGGTTTGTCTACACCGTGACAAAGTCTAGATCAGAACAGCTGTTCAGGGGCTTATATATAAAATGGTTAGTCTCAGACAAGTTCCTAATTGCCAGATGCACACATCATAACTGGCGGCCTTTGAATAACACATCATAAACCAGTGGTGGGCAACCTGCAGCCCATCAGGGTAATCCACTGGCAGGCCACGAGACAGTTTGTTTACATTGACTGTCCGCAGACATGGCCGCCCGCAGCTCCCTGTGGCCGCAGTTCACCATTCCCGACCAATGGGAGTTGCGGGAAGCAGCACTGTCCGCAGGGACGTGCTGGCAGCCGCTTCCCACAGCTCCCATTGGCAGGGAACAGCAAACCACAGCCAATGTAAACAAACTGTCTCGTGGTCCACCAGCGGATTACCCTGATGGGCTGCCCACGTGGGCCGCAGGTTGCCCACCACTGTCATAAACAGTTTAGATGTACAAGGCAAACTGCCTGTAACTCCACTATGACAAAGGACAAATTAATGAGGATCTAGCTCATTAATATTTTCCCTTTGCTACTATAAGAGCTTGTCTATACTATCCACCTGATCGGTGGGCAGCAATCGATCCAGCGGGGGATGATTTATTGCGTCTAGTTTAGACATGATAAATCGACCCCCGAGTGCTCTCCCATCGACTCCACGGAAGTCGAGAGGTAAAGACGAGTCCACAGGAGAGTGTCAGCAGTCAACTCACTGCAGTGAAGACACCGCGATGAGTAGCTGAAGTTACGTAACTTAGATAGATCCCCTCCACATGTAGGCCAGGCCAAAGTATCAACTGCACTAGACATGAATTTGGAGAAGGGAGGCTTAGGGGAAGAGAGTTGTACATAGAGCCATGAGCCTTACACCAACTGAATGGCTCCAGAGGGGCACCCAGATTTCTTTGTCTGAAGAACAGAAATATAAGCACTATGAAGCTTACCATGGCATCCACAACTTGAGACTGATAGTAGACACACTTCATAAGACTTGGAGCTCAGATTAGGTGTAAGTATGATGACAGGATGCCCCTAAAACATTTTAAAAATAAAAATACTATATTCCAGTGAGATGAGTGAGTCTTTCAGTACTTCTGAGACAAATTCCAAAGTGAAAAAAAAAAAGAAGAGCTCAATGGGAGCCACTAGACACGTTCCTGGTTTCTATTGCATGAGTGTGGGGGAGCAGGCTTCAATTCACCATAAGAATGTGACACTTAGGGAGTCAATGAAGAGCTGATCACTCAGCCAGCTGCCCTAAAAGCATAGATTACCAAAGCAGGAATGGGGGAATGGACTTCCTGATCATTCCTAAAGGAGAGCTTCTGATACTGCAAGAGATAGCAAACTACCAAACTTGATCCTGAAAAAAATAAAAATAAAAAAAAAATCTGATACTAGAAGGAGGAAGAGAAGGTTAGGGAACAGAAAGACAGTGGGAAGATTTTTCTAGGGGCAATATTAGGACATCTTCTCGCTCTCTCTCTCTGAGAGATAAGTTGTCTGTGGGCAGAGGAGAGGTGCAGTTTTTGTATGGAACTTTCCTAAACCACAAAAATGTTCAGTTGTAGAAACCAGCTGTAGACCAAATCTTTATTTTAACTAAACCATTTCACCCATCCCTATTGCACAGGCAGAGCATTACTACACAGCTACTGTGCTGAGGTTACTGCTTCTTTTGCAACTTACATTTCCTAATAACTGTACAGTTCCATGGTCAATGCATGTGTTGGAGAGTTGTTATTCTGCTTGGATGACTGAAGCCATTTTGGCCTACCAACATATAATATGCAGTAAGCAAGTAACAGACAGAAATAGGCTCTATGGTCAACAATGTTGTGGTAGCCATGTTGGTCCCACACCAGAAGAAGAGCGCTCTGTAGCTCAAACGCTTGTCTCTTTCACCAACAGAAGTTGGTCCAAAAAGATGTTACTTCACCCACCTTTTCACTCGTGGTCAGATCAGGTTGTTTAACTCGAATGCTTAATATTTTAAATCTGTATTTATTAGTAGCACCATAGCAAGTAGGGCAGTGACTTTGTGTGTACACATGCTATTTTCTCAAGATTGGCAAAAATGAAATTTCAAAGAACAAAATGGTGGGGGAAAGGTTGAGGAATGACCTAGCGCAGATAGTCGACAGATAGCTCAGCTCCCCCCACTGTAGAACAACATTCTGCAGTATTCCTTCAGGGTCAAACTCTGCCTTCATTTATACCAAGGTAAGTCCAGAGTAACTCCAATGACTTCAGTGTAATGGAGGGCAGAATTTGGTCCTTACTCAGACAGACTCCCACTGAAATCAATTGAGTTATTAGATCAGTATGCAAGTGACATAAGAACAGGAGTCTACTGTGAGAAACTAGCTGGCAATGTTCAGTGGAAAGAAGCAGGGAAGCAAGACTGAGTAAGCCACACAACAGAAAACACAATAATTTAGAGTAGCTTTGGAAAGAAGAAATGTAAACTTCCATTTAAAAGTGCTCATCTGGTTACATTACTTTTACTGAACAATGAAAACAGACCAAACTCTTGATCATCAGGCATGAGCTAAATTAATTACTGAGACTTGTCGTAGAAACTCAGGTCTGTCTAGAAAGTGACAGGCAGCAGAACCACAGCCTGAGGGACAGATATACTCCATAGTGGCAGTGGGGTGCAGGATCATTGTTTTCAGCACTTCACAAGATGATACAGAAGTAGTTGGAAATCTCTAAGGTTCTGATCAGACACGCAAAGGAAATAGCTGTGGAAGTATGCTTGTTCCCCTCACCCTACCCTGACTTCTCCCTATGTACATGTTACAGATCCTATAAAATACCGACCATATAGCCCAAGAAAGATGGTGAGAAAGAAAAGTGTGCTGATTGCACTCATTCTTGTAGACCTAAAGTCGCTTTTTTTTAAAGTAATGTCCCTTCCATACTGGGAAACATTCCTTAAAGGGGTGGAAGTTGCCATTGGAAGCCTTAGTAGTACAACTCCATTGGACCAGCACTGCCCAGGAACCAGAGGAGGAACAGTGGACCTCAGAGCTAGTGAAGAGGAACCATGCTGAGGTTGAAAGACATATCCCCCACCTACAAGGCCTCTTCCCACAGGTTTATGTATAAGAGGGGGCAATCTGGCCTTCTGAAAAGAGTAAAGACTTCATCACAATACTCTGAACTATGGAAAAAAGTACAAGAATAGATAAAACAAAAAAGTAAATTGTTACTTAAATGCATCCAAATACAAGTGGAACACAGAGGAAACTGAAGAGGAGTATAATGCTGTATATTCATGCCCTAAGCAACATTTGATGGCATGAGAATGATGCAGATTCAGACTGTGGCTTTCATCATCTCTCTTGAATTTATAATGAAAGAGAACCACAAAGGATATGTGTAATAGATACACTTTCAGGAATATTATATATATTCTCTAAGAAGGATACTTTGTTCCAGAATGAAGAAATACATTAAAGTTATTGGCAGAGTCTGAAGACGAGGCAATACAATATGGATTAGTCCACTATCTTAACACATCAGGTTCTTGGCACCTAAATAAGTGGCCAAAGTTTTCAAAAGTGCTCACACCCAGGAGTTACTGGCTTCTCAGCATTTTTTAAAACACTGACTACTTCATTTAGGTGCCTAAAGGGAAGCTGGGCTTTCTTGAAAATCTGGCCATATCTGAGAGTGCTAAGTACATCTGAAAATCTGGTCTGTAATTACTATGCATTAATTTAATTACAATTCAGATGCCCCTCAAAATATCTGCCTTTCTAGAAAGGAGAGACTCATTTTAATCTTGTGGTCTGATTCTTTCGGAATCAAAAATGCATGCTCAGGCAGCATCCCTCACCTAGGAAATGCAAACAAGAATTCGGGGAGAGCCTGCAAATTTGGAAGATTGTCACTGGATAATGAGAGTTATGAATGAAAGATTGGTGGGATGACCACACAGTCACAGAGACTGTTCCCATTAATGGTGGTCATTGAAATTCATGACACAAAAATTCTTGCCTACACTTCTGTGGAATCATTTTGCATTCCTGGCACAATAGATATAGAGGAGAGAGAAAGGAGGGATACAGCTGTTTAGGAACAGTAGAACAGGTTAGCTCAGGCACCTGGACAGAGGGCTAAAAGGTAAGGAGATGACTGGGAAGCAGGGGCTTGAGAAACATGACGCATCCCTAACATCACCTCAAATATTTTGCTTGTATGTTTGTCCAGCAAATAGAGAGCTATTTTAGGACTCATTTTCATCTCCTTAATACAGACACACTCAATTTCTTCCCATAATCTCTCTTAAAAAAGAAATCTGTTATTACCGTAATAGTTGCAAAAGTTCCTTAGTTTTTATGAACCAGTACTATTTATATTCTGAATTCCACCTCCTAGAGTTGAATTTTTATTTCATTTTGCCAACAAGAAACCCTTTACTGAAATGTATCAGCTTTGGAGAGTCATTACAGGTGCTATTCCAAGTGAAAAGGATATTGTGAAGAAAGAAATGATATTATAACTGTTTATTTTAAATGATGAATAGGTCCAAACTCTAACAGGACTCCAGGTGGAAGGACAGAAAAGACTAAGAGAGACAAAGCTAGGGTAAAAGCAAGGAGAGGAAGAGAGGTGGCAGGGTTAAGAGAAACAGTGCTAAGGAGAAATAAGGGAGAGGGAAAAGTCATTATACTCAGATGGGATAATAGGGTTGCCTAAGATTTCCTGCTTCCACTTGGGCCAAGTAACTCTCAGTGGGCTGAAGGCTGTTTGTGTGTCTGTAGAAAAAGGAGTAGACAAGAGGAAGATTTGAGAAGGGAATAGGCAGGAGTAGAAGGGATATGGGAAAGGGATGGGGATTAGCTAGTGAGAATTTCAAAAAGGTAAACTGGGGTTTGTGCCATGCCTATCACAATCGGGTCCTGGTCCATGGCTGGTGCTCTTAGGGACTACCACAGTACACATATATAATGGAAAACTTTCTGATGGTAGATTAATGCGTGGGACAGATTGCCTTATGAAGTGGTCGTGGTTCCAATGCATTCCTCAGAGACCCTCAAATCAAGGTTAAGTAAGCACAGTACATGAAAAGAAGATGACCCAGATTGCCCTTGCCAGCCCTATGAACTAAGATTATTCAGCTCATGGTTATTTTGCCTTGCTCACTTGCTGAAGCAGACTGGCAAAAAATGCAAGCCACTTGGGAAAAAACCTGCAAAATGTTAGCTCTTCAGTTCTTAAGCTTTAAATCAGAAATGCAGTATTTCTGTGAACTGGGGCAGAAACTGACACTGGCCTGGGAATCTGCAGCTGGGTACATCTCTCAGAAGCAGCCATTTAGAAAAGGATTAAGACAAGCCTCAGCCATCCATAAGCTGTCCTGCTGATGGGTTTTTAAATGTTTCCTCAGTCTGTGTTGTAACCATTTTACTGCAGTTTGGTAAACTGATCCGCTCTCCTTCTCCTGTTCCCCTGTCACTCGCTGCTTTTCCACTCCCACCTTCTACCCTGGGTTAGGAGGGACTTGCCTCTTTTGCTGGGGCTGGGAGCTGCAGCCACCCGATGCAGGTAGGAGGTGGCCGCAGCTGAGTAGGGGCTGAAGGGGGTGATGACTCGGCGCCTTCCTGCCTCCCCCACCCATCCACCCACAGACTTTGGGTGCCTGGTCAGTAGAGCTGACCGGACACTATAAGGTCCCCTTTTGATCAGACTTTCCAGTCAAAAACCAGGCACTTGGCAACCCTAGTTCCACTCCATGGACCCTCAACCCAGCAACTCAGGTCTTTACTCTCCCAACCCTTACTACTCCTTCCCTGGACTGCTTCCTACAGTCTTATTTCAGGATCCTACATGCCCCACCTCCTTGTATCAGGGACAATGACTGCAGGCCTGGCCTCCCTTCCCTGTTGCCAGCTCCCTAGCTTTATTGAAGTCCTGCCTGTTTCTGCCCTGGTTAGCTTCATCCCCAGATAAGCCTTATTGTGCCCTAGCTCCCCTTCAGGTGCAGCCTATGGCTAATTGGCTTCTCTTTCCTATATTAAACCCCTCCAAAGCTAGTGTGGAGTGAATGCCCCATCACAATATGATATATACATACACTCTGTACACAATACAGGGCCCAATCCGCCAGTGCTGTAAAACACACACACACACACACATACACACACACCCTGATTTGTTCGATGTACAACAGAAGTGTTATCATCATCCTTTCTAGAACAGAAGCAACACTAAACCTCTTGCTGCAAACATTTTGTCTCCAGACACCAGTAAGTCTCAAACATTTAAGTAGTTGTTTTTATCAGGATGCGCTTTCCTGTACTACCAGATCATTTGGGCTGAGTGGGAAAAGAAAACTGTGACTGAGCTCTCTGCTCCTTCCCTCTTAACAATACCAGTCTACCTCTTCACACTTTTCCAACTGAATTTTTACATAACACTCAGCATCACCCTCCCCTTCCTCCTCTGCCATCAATCATAGTTTTCCATATGGTCAAATTTATGGAGATGCATCTGATAAAGAGTGGTTTCTGTCCAACTTTTTATGGGATGGGCAAAAAGCAAGAATTCATTCATTCATTATCCTTTGTGCTTGAAAATGTTTATCCCCTTTTTATTCTGACATCTCCACTGCATAGCAACAAGTGGTTCTCGCCCCAACCCCAAACAAACAATAACTAACATTTGGATTTGTTCTAAGTCCAAGTGGCCATCTGTGAAAATTCCACAGTAGAGAGTAAGATCCTCAACTCCCTGCTATGGCTGCACTGTGTTAAATGATGCATTAAACTTACCATTCAGTCACCTGGCAGAAAGAATATGTCAAAATAACTTTCACCTAAGAACAAGAAGTCCTTGTTCTGAAATCAGTCCAGTGCAATACTGCATTGTTATGGTGTGCTTCCTTTCTGCCTGAGTTCTTACCGTGGCTTCCAAATCTTCTTTCCTCCCTTACTTTGTCAAATCCCTGGAAAGCTATAGTATGTAGGATCCCCGGTCTTTTATTTTTAAATCTTGAGTAATGCAAACATTCGTA
Organism: Lepidochelys olivacea; assembly: GCF_965140295.1. NCBI lineage: Eukaryota > Metazoa > Chordata > Testudines > Cheloniidae > Lepidochelys > Lepidochelys olivacea. The sequence continues at coordinate 69,371,368 of NC_140414.1, forward strand.
ATACTTTTTAGATATACTTTTATTTTATTTTAATTCATCCACTGGAGATTTGTTTTCACCAAATGGTAGGGACATTTCTCCAAGAGTTGTCTTAACATTCTGAGAACATACAAGGCTCCACTCCATTTTCAAACAGACACATTATTAAGAGGCCAATATTCTGTGTTGGGATGTGCTAATAGGCAAGTAAAACAGGCAATTGCATGCCTAATTAGTGGCTTGAGCCTCCAAATATGGCATTTGGTTTCCCTGTATCCTATTCTTTATAGAAATTCGATTCCTGTAGAAGTATGCTGAGTGGGAGAAACACATTTGACACAAAAGCTCTATGACCAGTTCTACAGTATCTCTAATTGCCTGCAACAGATGCAGGTTCTCAACACCTGACAAGTATTTCCACAGATTCCTTCTCAACCTTCTTGAGTTTTGTTAAGTTTTGGTTTTTGTTCGTTTTTGTTTTATTTTGTAGTGTTTTAAAAGATCCAAGAATGAAATATCACTTGCTGCATGTACAGTTTAAAAGGGCAGTGGAGGAATGCTAGACTTATTAAATACAGTATTTACTGCTCTGAGGATATCTCTTCCCTACACACACAGAATTGTACTCTGTTGCATGGCAGAGTACAATTCTCAGCCTTAAGCCACAGTACAATCCTTTTAATTTACAACCTTGCAAAAACCAGATCTGTGAAATTCCTCCCTCTCCATGACTGATGGGGCTCAGCAAGTAATGCACCTTTGCATAGAATTCCTGATGATAGTTATGGGGGAAAATGTTGTAAAAAAAATAGAAGCTTGAGAATTATATACTTTTTTGTTTGTTTGAGTGGTAACTCCTACATCAAGGGAATTTCTAAATATACTGAGACTTTTGGCTCAGTCCACATCTCCATTATAGTCAAGTCTTGTTCACAGTAAGTAGCAATTGCTGGCAAAGACACCTTTTCTAAGGGCCTTCGACTGCTGTCATCCAACTTCCCCTGCCTCCCCTCCGACACATTAATATAGCATGCTCAGACACAGTGCTTATAGTCTGAATGAATTACACCTCCTGATCACCCTGATACTTGTAGCAATTTGCACAACAGACCTGTCAAGCACTAATAATTAGGGCTTGTTTTTTGTTGTTGTTGTTTTAAATACCAGGCTTTATTTTTAAACACATTTTCTAGTCTTTAAATTTGAAATAAAAACAGTTTAAAAAAAAAACTGCAGGCAGTAAGCCTAAGCCAAAAAAAGTTTAATCATTTCTTTTTGGGAGGGTTGTGGTAGTGGGGTTTCCCCCCCATCTTATTTACCTCTCTTCAGCTACCAGTAGTGTGGTCAGATGTCCAAGAAGCTGTTCTAATATTGAACTACAGGGGGTCCTCAACTGAGCAGCCTTCCCCATTTCCCATCATTGGTAATGAGACTGGAAATGGTTCCTTTACTCTCCACAGGAGTTGGTGGGTCAGGAAATAGCTTCAGTCTGCTGCATAGGGCAGCAAGCCTATGTCCAAGGCTTTTCAGCTGCCTCTGGAGATCCCAGGGTTTCAGAATGGGGCTTTTTGGTTTAAACTGAAATTGCCACCTTTACTTTCAGGAGTGTCTTATCATTATTATAGTCAATTGAACTGAAAATCAAGGCCTAATAGGAAAATAATAAAATAAAAATCATAATAATAAATAATAACAGGAGAAGCACTTTACACTTTTAGAGCATCTTTCATCAGCAGATCAAGAAATAAATTAATTAAACCTCACATCTGATCTGTTAGGTAAGTAACTCTTACTATACCCATTCATTCTAAAATAACTTTGCTACTAATTAGTGATAACTATCTGGTAATTTTTGTAACATACAGTAACCTTATTCTAATATCTAAAACTGCCTGACACAGTGCATGGCAATTAGTCTTTGAACTCTTTGACAGTATCATTCCCCAGTAATCTGTAGGAAATGGTAATTAATATATATTTTGTCAAATATATTAACAGTACACTTCAGTGACATGGAACTTGGTCCTATAGAGTAAAATATTACCAAACCATGGTACAAGGTGATCTTGGTCAAATTCCATATCTCTACTATATCGGCATTCATTGGACTTTGCATGTATTAGGGCTACAGTATCAGCTTAACTGAATATAGTGAGCTAGATCCGTGGCTGGTATAAACTGGGTTCAGTGGAGCTACACTGATTTACACTCAGAAAGCATATGGTGCAGTCTTGTCAATGTTGGAATGATGCCAAGACTCACTTGGGCTAAATATCAGTAATTCCGCAGAGTCCAGCTTGTATCAATATAGGAGGCCAGATTCGCTTAAAGTGGACCCCCTCATTCCTGCATATGAATTCCAACATTTCTGCACCAATCTTCCAAAAATGTATGTACATGCTTAACTTTATGCACTCCTATTGGAGTGTTGAGATCAACACTCAGGTGTCTAAACAGGTCAATCTGGCGATGTTTCTAATGTAGTTGACTCTCCTTCTTCCTCTTCTTGGTTTGCCTGCTATCTTGCCCAATAGCATGAATGATGGAAGTCATTCTGTGATCAGTGAGCACCATGTCTGCAGAAAAATGTTATTCTTTTACCTAGGGGCTCCAATATGGGGGTTCTTTTAAAAATCATCCTTCTCATCACCTCATCATTCATAGTTTTGGTTATCCAGCTAATTTTTAACATTATTCTCTAAGACAAAACCATAGTGGCACCCCATTTTCCTGCCAAAAGGGACTCTGGAAAGGTGGATGAACCCAAATGGGTCAATGGCATTACTCTCAAAATACAGTTTTGGACCTCACTGTGAAACTCTATCCCCAAGTAAATTACCACCAGAAAATAATTTTAGTCTATAGAATTCTTATTTACAGTAGTTTTCTGGTAACTTTTTACAACAGATTATAAATGTAAGAGAGACAGCAGATCAGTGTTTTGCAGAGATCCCTATTGACCAGGCAAATTTGTTTCTCTTTTCCCCATTTCGCTTTTGAAACTAGTTTAAAACATTTTTTTATCCCTATTCTAGGGATGATGTTGCAAACTCTTTAGTCACTTTCTGATTATTCCAGAAAAGTCAATTTATCTTTAAATGAATATCTATTTTCTTATTCTGATTGCATTTCAGCCTGACATCAAGTTGCTAGGAATTGTAATATTTTGGGAGTTGACCTGTGAGGGATTCATACCCTGTGTTGCAAAAGGCAGCTAAGTTCACATTAGCCATCACTTTTCAGTAAAATGAATAATGTATAAGATTTGTGGCATATACTTTTTAATAAAATGTGGATTAAAAATAGATGGCTGAGGGGTATGTGATACAGAGCCTCTAGATGACTGGTATGAATACAAATTAGAATGGTAGTGATTGAAAGTCATTACCACAGACGCTTGGGTGTCCTATATGAAATGAGTTAGTGGTCTCAGTTCAATTCCAGCAGACAAGTCTCAGCATAACAGCTACCATTATTTAGCTCAAATTTCCTCTTCTGTTGAGCATCCCAGCAGAGAAAGCCAGGGACCAAACTGGCACAGCAAATGCACTATTATCTCACGTCTATGAACGAACATTCCAGAAGAGGGTTGAGGCACTTGGACAGGGCAATATGCAGAAGGTCTATACTGTCATTGTCCACGGTGTATCTTTCCCGTCTTATGCTATTAATCTAGAACCTTCACAAACACTAAGTTCACAAACAAAACTTTTCATTGTAAAAATGAAACATTACAGAGAACTATGATAGATCTCAAGAGCATCTGTGTTCAATGACACTTTAGCAAGGTACATGTAATTTATGTTCTTGTTCCATTTACAATATGTCCTTTCATTTAATTCACTTCCTGTGAATAGGGGCCTTTATATTAGTAGAAATCAAATATATCATACTAAAAATACACTACATTCTTTTGTTTTCCCTTATAATCTTTCTATAGTGTTTACTAACTGATAAATCTTGTTGGTTTAAATAGACACTGTCAGTTTGATTTTTCTTTTTAGCTGACCAGATTTAAAAATAATCTGGTTTTGATCAGAGCAACCTTTAAATAGCATATCCTGATTTTCAAAAATTCCTTTGAAAAAAATGTACAAAGGTTTTTTGCTCCTTATAGATATTTATAATGGTCTTTCAGCAAGGAAGAAACTGACTTACTACACAGGGGAATTAGTGACTGACTGTACAAAAAGTGATGTTAAATTCACAAAGAAATAAACAGATTTACCCCCTTTCCTTCGCCTCTGACTAAGCACAGTTATAGCAATCTGTGGTGATACCTATAGCTACAATAAATAAATAAATAAAAATATTCGTACAGAAAATGTGATTTTAAAAGTTCATATTGTCCTTTATATAAAGATGTATTTCTTCTCAGTCCAGTTTCTGCTATTCAGGTAGTATCACAATTTTTCCATGGCAACAAACTGATGTCAAACACAGAATTATGACCACTGGAGTATCAAGCAGACTGTGATGTTGGGCTGAGATTCAGAAAAGCCTGAAGACATTTTCAAAAATTAAAAAGGAAGCAGAGGAAAATAGCCAAATCCATTTATTCGTCTATTAATTATCTCTCCTTTCAAGTTTCCTATTCTATGAAAGTCCCACTTTAATGAGCATTCTATTGTAAATGTGCAAAACTGCTGCAGGAAAACATGCCCATTCTGGCAGCAGCCATGAAACTGTAAAATTGGCAGCTTCTTGATATGTCTGCTTCCTTTCTATCTTTGAGATGAATTTGTTTACTTTACTGACAGGGCTACTGTTAACTAATACAGTATTTACAGCTAATACAACTGTAAATGGGAGAGCTAAATTCTTCTGCACATGTAGAGTTGATTAAATATTTGTTGTGAATAAGTTATCTGACAACTTTAACTTTTCTTCTCTGGGCACCATTTATTCACAAATGATCCTCATTTCTGTAAATGTAGTTATTTTTCACACGTCTTTGTCAAATGTCAGCCTCTGGGCTGCTCACAAGCTGTTCAACTGATTGCTATTCATTATTTATAATGCATGATTGGACACGTGAGTTCCATTAGATCAGTGGCTCTCAAACTTTTTTACTGGTGACCCCTTTCAAATAGCAAGCCTCTGAGTGTGACACCCCCTTATTAATTAAAACCACTTTTTTATATATTTAACACCATTATAAATGCTGGAGGCAAAGCGGGATTTGGGGTGGAGGTTGACAGCTCACGACCCCCCCGTGTGAGGGGTCCCAACCCCCAGTTTGAGAACCCCTGCATTAGATTGTTTCTATTCCCTAACTGGATGACTGAAATTTTTAAACATAAAAATAATACTAAGAATCCACTTGGAGCCAATGGGTGTTTCCATACATGTGCATTAATAAACTGAATGATTTTGATATGAAAGTTAGGGTGAAAATAAATATAGAATCCAACAATAGATGTTTTACAATCACTTTAGAAGAACGCAGACCTTTTGGGACCCAAAAGGAAAATGCTTTAAGTAGCAGAGCTCATTACGTTTAACACTGGGTAACTTCCTTAGCAATAAAAATGGGAAACTAGCAGAAAACTTAAGTTCTTACTTACCAGCTAGAAAGAGAAAAGGCAGTCAGCAAGAATGCCATGCAAAATGGATACCCTAGGACTCGGGGGAGTGATAGCTCAGGGGCTTGAGCACTGGGCTGCTTAAATGAGGGTTGTGAGTTCAATCCTTGAGGGGGCCCTTTAGGGATCTTGGGCAAAAATTGGGGATTGGTCCTGCTTTGAGCAGGGGGTTGGACTAGATGGCCCCCTATGGTCCCTTCCAACCCTGATATTCTATGAAGCTGTTTGATTTTGCCAAATTTAAAGTTTCATTACCAGACAGGCATGCTGGGGAAAAGTTGCTATGAAAGGACTACCTTTAAGTATGAAAAGTTAGTGAGAACCAAGTATTTACCAAGACATAGTTCTAGGAAGGGGACTGAGTTTGTGATGGGCACATAGATATACACTTGTTGCATCTGTAACATTCTGCAAGGGAAGTTATTTCACACCTTCACAATAATTTCACCAAAGAGGTATGATATAGAATTCCTTGGGACAGAAACAGATGTACTACTATGTAATTAGTTTCACAGGACTTTTAGTCACTATGGCTTCATTCTCCATTGCTGTACACTTAGTGTAGTCATTTATACCTGGGTAAAGTAGGTATGAGGTCCTAAAAGGATTTTCAAAACTGGTGCATTTTTGCAGATAAGAACATCCACAGTTACCATTTCAAAAACATTAAATTATGGGGAGGTATAAAAAGCCTCATGCATAAGCCAGCCTTCAGCTGTTGCAGGCTAGGAAGAAATTTTTCCTGAGAGCAGATTATTCCATAACTGCCAATGAGAGGATTTCTTGCACCTCTAATGCAACTGTTGTTGGCCACTGAGTGGGAGACAAGAGATACTGGCTTAGATGGACCACTGATATGATCAAGTACAGTAATTCCTATAATCCCATAAAATGCTATCAATCTAATCTGGTAACATTTTACAGCCACTTGGCACTCAAGCCAGTGGAGGATCAGGTCTACAGTATTCCACTAATTCTTGGAAGAAGGCCATTCTTTACTATTGTGCAAGTTGTACTCTATAATATTTGTTCTCTTTTTCAGAACAAAATTGTGAGTGAAACACAAAGAACCTGATTTGTCACTGATGTATATTGCTGTACCATAAATCAGGAGTAACTCCAGCAGAGTTACACCCAAGTACAACTCATATAAGAAGAATCAGGCCCTGGCATCCAGAGGCAGATCAGGTCCAGGGAAGAGTGTCACCTCGTGAAAGAACTGGTCCCTTAGGAAGAATGAATTGTTTATGGACTGATTCTGCAAGGGAGCTCTCTCTTGGTTCCCATGTTAGTTAATACTAATTCCACATGATAAACACTCTGTAAATTTGACACACAGATTCAGTAATACACATCAATCTCTACACCCTCAGGTGCTCAGCACCTTTCAGGATTGGATGCCCCATGTTCTGCTATTGTTCTTTTGTCCAGGATACCCACTGAGGTTAAATGCAGTTTTGTTTAAAAATCAACAGCTGGTTTCAACCAATTCAGATAGCAAGATTTTTTAAAAGCCACTGGTTACATCCTCCTAAGTAGGATTTTATTGAGCCACTATCTGGCTTTGTAACAATGTCTCTCCCTTTGAGCTTCCTTTCTATAAGTTAGTTAAACTCAATACTATTTGTGTATTTTTAGTTATTATGTAGGTAACCCTTCTGCCATGTGGTGGTGACAGCATCAAGGGATGGATTCAATATCTAGAGATTCCCTCTCAACATTACAAAACAGAACCAGCTTATGCACCCCCCCAGAAATCTGGCAGAACTAAAACACGACCCCAGGTACCTCTAAGAAGCAATACTTCCCTATGAGCAAGCACTGACAGTGTATAATAAAAATGAATGTTTATCACAAGAAGCTAGCAGCATTAATTTAGAACAACGCTGCAACAGTGACTTGGAAGTATTCAGACAATAAGTAAAACACCCACCCCATAGTATCTTGGGTGGTAATCCTTTCCCTTAATTTCCCACCTTTTAGTGTGAAAGTCCAACAGGCAAATGTCCCATTAAACACCACTCCCCTTTTCTCTGCACTGTGCCCCACTCTCAGTTTGTGGTTAGTCACATCTCAGAGTCCCGGAATTTGTTCAAGTGGGTTCACCTCCTAACTGGAAGGGGCTGGGATGCATGCGCCTTTGCTCACCACTGTCTCTGCCACTGTCACTACCATTGCTCATTGTTTAGCTGCAATGCCATATTGTGAGGTTCCACTACCTATGGATTTCAGCTCTTTAATGATTTAACTGGCTAGGGCAGAACCTCTCTGCAGCTGCTTCTTTTGTGTGGTCTTTTCGCTGTTTCCATATCAGGTCAAAGGCTCAGTCCTCTTAGATCAGTTCATAAGTGATTTCAGCCCTAGTTATCACTGAGGAAGAACCAGGACTATCTACTGAGCCCAGTCAGATCTGTCTTCAACCACTGGAGGGGAATGGTCAAATGGCTTCTAGGATACTTTTAAACAAGTCCATACCATCAGACAGAAACACTCCCAGCCCATCTGGCTTTCCCTCAGATTTTCCCTGCTCCACCCCACTTGTGAATGAGGTTAAAATTCAGGGTGCTCCCCCTCAATTAGGGCATATTAAGTACAGTGCTGCTGCCCTTTATTCATACAATAAGGATAATGACATTTCATTATCCCTGCACCTACAACTAAAGTGAATGTTAACTCAAAACGACCAAAATTGATCACTTTGGCAGATCAGGTTGGTCTGCTGATCCCTAGGAAAAAGTAGGTGTGCCTATGCAAATATGGTCTGCTTCTGACCCTCTCAGGGATTATGCTTGGCACCACGCACTCATATAGGGTGAAATTCTGGCCTTCAAAGTCAATGGAAGTTTTTCCACTGACTTCAGGGAGGGTCAGATTTTCATTAATAGTGAAGAGATGGTCCCTGCCCTGAAGAGCTTACACTATAAGTATAAGATGAGACAAAAGAGTACTAGTGGATTTTGATTTATTTGCTCTAGTTGCTGGGGAAAGATTTCCTGTTGTACAATCATGGAGGATTTATGGAACTTCAAATGGCTTTATTTAATCAGGGAAGCCACTTAGCCTGCTTTGCACAATAGCACTGACCTGAAAGGTAACAAGTCAAACGGGGAGCGCTACAAAGTAAAAAATGAAAATTATGCATGCGCATTGAAAGTTATGTGTGAAGTCCCTGAAACAGATGTTTTAGAAATACTCATATTGTTTCATTCATATTGTTTATAGTTAGTAACAATTTTGAATACTTTTCTTTTTGCTTTGTTTTATTTTTTGTTAATAGTGATATAAATTCTATAATAAGAGAAATGGGAACTTCCCCTTTAAGAATAGGGTCAGGGCAGAAGAAGTGAGCTCTTGAGGGTGCTGGAGTGTTCAGCAGATCTGCTGGTGCTGCAAGAGTCTGGCCTGTAGGCAGGCCGTGAGGAGGGCTTGGTTTTCGAGATACTACTAAAGAAAAGGAGTTGGATTCCCAGCATAAACAAAGTTCTCCTTCAAAAGCCAAGTCTTATGATTCAGCATGTAATGAATCTACATGTTCACATGTTACAGAGGAGATGACCTGTTCACATCCATATCTTTGATCTGTAAGTATTAAACAAGTGTCATTGAAAACTGAATGAAAAACAAGACTCTTAAATATGACAGTTGGGGAGAGGGGCTTTCAGTGTTTCCAAGCAGTAGATATTAAAACGTTGGCAACAGCTCCCTCATAAATAGTTCATAAAGAATGCATAAACCTTTTCTTCCACTGTTTGATTTTAGCATGTAGCTCTATTCTTCAACACCAGTGAGATCTCATTCAAATAATTAGTTCACTGTTCTCTTTTCTAAATCCTATTCCTTCTCCTTGCCTTCTATTAAATGAATAAACAAGTTTACCTCATTTACATATAATGGAGGTGCATTCTGTTCTGTCTGTTACCCAGCAAGATGCTGTACAGAAGAATTCAAAGCATCCATAGGTTGGATGAAAGCCTAGGAACTCAGGTACTGAGCCTAAAGTGTACTGATCAATTGCCCACCTCCCTGGGACATAAAATCTGAGTCACCTTTCCAACCAAATGCTATTTTACAAAGGCCGTCTGTTGTCAATTATTGAGGGGGGGAAATCCTATATTGCAAGTTAACTGGAAATTTTGCTAAACTCTGGGTTTTCTTCAAGGAGATCATAATTCAGCCATAAAGATTCATTCAGGACTCAACCTTCCTTAAAGTCTAAATTTTGTAAAAGTACTGACGTATGGAATCAGACAGTTATTTTTGTTTTTTATTGTTTATTTGTGAAGCACTTCATACAAATTTTAGAGGGGAAAAATCTTCATGACTCTCACCATAAAGACACTAAATGCCTTTACATTTCATGTCTCATATTCTTTCTAAAATCATAATAAAATGCTAAATATTAATGTAAATCTAAGTGATCCTATGCTGAAAGCAATGATGAAACATTTTGTCTTGTAGAGGTGTTCAATGCCTTTCAACTAACCACAGTCATTATACAAGGCCCAGAACCCAATGTAATTTTCACACAGAGTTTGACTAAGTTTACAAGAATATGATTGGGTCCTGAAAAAACTCTACTCCCTCTGCACGACATTCTGCCATTAGGGATCTTCCCTATCGGCAAAATATCCAATATGATCTTTCTCCATAAACTCACTGTACAAGAAGGAAGTGGAAAAGCCAAATCAGTTGTGTTCAAATTGGCATTTGGTAACAGGATATAGAGGTACCATTATTCAGGTTTTCATATGAGAGTCCTATATATCAGAACTATATTTCAGGATATCACAGGGCACCACCATTGCTAACCAGAAAACCTAATTGCCTGTCCCGTTCAGATGGTTTCACAGTCACAAACACACACTGGGCTGTTTATCTTGTATATTTATCTCAATACTGTGCAATACAAGCTTACAACAAAGGTAGGCATACCAGCAACCCTAACACCCCAGCCCAAACTACTTTCTAAGCTCCTTCTTGATCTACTCCTCTGCTTCCTGTTTACGCTTCTTATATTCTCCCCAATTACCTTGTTAGCCCAGTGATTGTCACCCAGGTGCTCACAATCCCCCCAACAGAAAGTGTATATTTGCCCTCAGCTGCACCTACAGCCTTCTCCAGGCTGCAGCAATGTCAGTGATCAGGGTGCTGCTGATAGCACCCTGTCACACAGGGCGTATCATCATAATTAAATAAGGTATTGCTAATCCTTAGCCTCTAGTGAGTCCAGTTACTCCAACTAAAAGTACAAATGAGAGAAACAACTCCAATTTTATAAGAACACAATCCAGATGACAAATCTTCCAAGGTTGTTTGAAAGAGTATCTGACTCTTCGTCCAGGTGAGAATGGAGCAGAAAAGTCACTGAGATCTTTTCGAGTCCTGCAACTTCATGCTGAGGCTTGTTATTGAAACACAGCTTTCAGAAACAACCCAGAAGATTTTCTGATTTTTTTAAATTTTGATTATGCCCTCTAAATTTATTATAGGCACTCCAGAAGGCCTACTAGAGTTTTGGGCAGATCTTGCACTTATTGGAGCCAATAGCAAAACTTCCATTGACTTAAGTAGGAAAACAATTGGGCCTATTTTGATTCAATAAAAATAAATCTTTATTCTGAACAAGAGACAGAGTTCAAGTGCCTGATAGGGATGGGAGACTATGTTTGGATAAAATAAGAATGATTCCAATGCTCAAATTGAACCAGATTTTGAAAGAGTTATGGGTCTAATTCTCATCTCATTTACAATGGCTGAACATCTGTGTAATTTGTTGATTTGGGTAAAGTTATTCCTGACTTTTACCAGTGCAAGTTAGAGAAAAATCAGGCCCCATGGCTTTTGCATGCATTCTACTAAGAAGGACTGTTGCCTGCACAAGTCTCATTGAGCTTGGGTGTGAATGCACCTTTCAATTAACATAATTGTCAGAATAAGTTAATCACAAGCTCCATCTAAGAAAAAAGGGGTACGTGATCCTACCCAAGCGTTTTGGACTGTTTGGGTGGTGGGGCTTTGCTGCATATTGTTTAGGTGTGTGAGAGAAGGCAGAACACAGAACCAGAGAGCCATATAAGTAGTCTAAGGGCTGGTCTACACTACCCCAGTATATTGACCTAAGTTACTCTCCTCCAGCTATGTGAATAACTTAACTAAAATCAATGTCACTTAGGTTGATTTACTGCAGTGTCTACACCACACTGTGTTGACGGGAGACACTCTCCCACCAACTTACCTTACTCTTCTTGGGGAGCTGGAGTACTAGAGTCAATGGGAGAGTGCTCTGCCATCGACTTAGCGTGTCTGATCGACACTGCTGTATTGATCGCAGCAGTGCCTATCTACCAGTAAGTGTAGACATGGACTAAGAAGCAGCTGAAAACACAGCACATGATCCTGAAAGAAAACTGGGGAGAGGTTTCTGGGTAATGGGCAGTGCTTAATTTGTGCCAAGACTTGCCAGAGCTAAGCCCTGGCAACTTTGGGCTTGGCAGTTCATAGCCCCAGCATCTCTAGGCTTGCCACGTCAGTTATGAAAGTAAAAAAAATTGCTTAAGCCCTGGCACCTAATTATTTGAGCCCTAGCACCTCTTTCATTACAAATTAAGCATTGGTAATGGATGCAAGCTAAAAAGAGTATTCTTGGTGTTTTGAGCAAAAGAAGCTGTTTCTTGTTATTTGAGTCCATCTATGTTGAGAGACACAGGATTTTGTACGTTCTTTATAAATAAAACTGCATCATGAAAATACATGACTATCACCAATTTCTCCTTGTAACTGCAACAACCTAATAAACCTCAAATATTTGACTAGCCACACAGGTCAAAAGAGATAAACAAGCATCTCAAGGCTGACCTTAGGCTCCCAGCTCCCTGGTTATCACTGGCACAAAAACAAAAACAGCACACGAGGCTGGAAGCTCTTTGGTTAAGATCTGTATATTCTTCCCATACTTTGGAAAGTCCTAATCCAATGTAAACTGTGCAGCTTGGGCCCATATGTAATCCTGGTGCTGATCTACGTCTACTATTCACAGCCCCCTCCTGATTAACATCTTCAAAAAAAAGTGAACTTTGAGTGCCATTGCAAGACAATGTCCATTTTAAAAAGCATCTTTTCAAGAGAATAGCTGTCTCACTTTTTGTCATACTTCTCTGAAAATATCAGTAAAGCAGGACATAAAAGGCCAAGGCACACAGCACAAATGCAAACCACAGAAGAATAAAAACACATTATGCAGATTCAGAGTGGTACCAAATACTTTGATATTCTCTGCTCTTTCTGTGAAGTGTTTGGTTTCAAGATAAGACCAATGAGACAAAAGTCTCACATTTACCAGGGTGTTAGATTATTGCTGCACGTGACATTCATTTCTTACATCTTCCAGCCCAAATTATTTTTCTGGATTTTATGTTTTAAAATCCATAATATTTTTGTGTAGATGATGCTTAAATAAAAGCCCTATAAAAAGTACATTGATTTAAACTCCCATTTCTTAATCCAAGGTATTAGCCTGAGCACAGCATCATGCTCATATCTCATCCAACCTTGTCCATGAAACCTGTGTCTCAGCAGTATATGTATATTACTAGTTGATCAGCATAGAGGAGAAAATGTTGGCAACAATCGGTTGCACTGTATCTCCCCCTCCAGGGCCTAGCTAGATCACTCAAAGTGAGGAAACTCTGACATAATTTAGTTTCTCCTTTAAGGATGTCGACTACTAGAAATCTTGAATGTTTGAAGGGATATTCAGACCAGCTATCATCTATAATTTGACAGAGAAGGAAGCCTAAGATATCCAGGCCAGCGGGTTACATTAGCCTGGGCAAAGCTCACATTAAAGCAAAATAAGAATTTTACCCACACAAAGCTCACAGGCAGGCAACTCAGCATGTCTAATGGAATGATAATCAGAGTTAAAATATCCTTACATTAAAAGAATATAAAATTCTTTATAATATCATTAAAATATCATTAAAAGAATATAAAATTCATTACATCAAAGGTTCATAGACTCATCAAGCAGATGTACGAGTGGTTCAACAATCAGACCCAAACTAATAGCTTAATGTTGTGGCTCAGACCCATTTATAGTGAAAATAAGGGCCCTGAAATCAATAATTTCCTATTACCTTTCTGTGTCAGATCCTTGGGCACCAAAGCTGGCACATCATTTTTAAAAAAGCAATCTTCAAACAGATGGGGAACTGCTGGAGTTGAGCCTGCCATTAAGGCACAGCTACGGAGACATGCCAAAGTCTGTGTGATGTTATTTACTGTGTAGATTAATGGTGAGTCTCTCCTACAACAATAGTCACTAGCGGCTGTGTATTGAACTGTGCAGTCTGTCAGCTGACCCATATTCAATTTGAACTTCAGACGTGAGAGGAGCTATACCACCCTTTCAATCAGCTATGCAGTGCTTAAGTTATTGATAGGAAACAAATGTTATAGTGTATTAGGAATAGTACTGTTTTGTTGTCTATGTTACGCTCAGCTAAGACATATTGGATGAATCCTGGAGACTAAAAAAGGCCCTTAAAACAGAACTATGTAACAAAGCTAAAAAATATTGGTTAAAAACTACACTAAGGTTATAAAAATGAATGATGGTATAAATGTCAATACTGTTAATTATTTCACAGTTGATCCTTTTAGCAGAAGCATCTAGTTAATATGTTTTTCCATTACTGTGGAAAGCAGTGGCTGATATTAGGGTAGGGAACAGCTGGGGAAAGTAAGAGTTCAAGCTTCTCAAAAATGTTAAGTCATCTTGAACACTGTCCTACAGGGAAGGAGCGAGAGGATATATTTCCGCTCCATTGGTAAAACTCTCAAAACCCCAAACACCATCCAACTTCCACAAGTACCAAAAGTCCCAGCTGTCCCCTATCCAGGTGTCAAAACTAGAGCTGGTCGTAAAAGTTCCAATGAAACAATGCTTTGGGGCAATAGGCAAATTCTGACAAAAATCAGTATGTTTTGCTGGGATCTGATTGGTTTTATGCCAGCTCACCTACCCAGCTCCTTGGCAGGCAGCTGGGGAGCCCAGGCTTCCAGGATCTCTGACTCTGGAGCAGCTAGCCATGTGCTCTATTCCCTTTTGGGGAGAATTTCTCAGTTTCAGATTTTCATATTTAATCAGAATGAAACAACATTTCGAAATATCAAAATCTTCTGCAAAACAGCTCTAGTAAAAGCCTCAAGGTTCCCCCATGACAACTTCTATAATGCAGTTGTGCACTGCCAATAAAAAAATCTGACAAACTGAAAGTTTGGAAGAGTATGTAAAAGAAGCTGATTGCAATTTCAAACCATGACCCAACAAAAGGTAAATTGATAGTGTCATAAATATAAAGGGAAGGGTAAACACCTTTAAATCACTCCTGGCCAGAGGAAAAACCCTTTCATCTGTAAAGGGTTAAGAAGCTAAGAGAACCTTGCTGGCACCTGTCCAAAATGACCAATGAGGAGACAAGACACTTTCAAAGCTGGAGGCGGGTGGAAACAAAGGCTTCTCTCTGTCTGTGTGATGCTTTTGCCGGGACCAGAGCAGGAATGCAGGTCACAGCTCCTGTAAAGAGTTAGTAAGCAATCTAGTTAGATATGCATTAGATTCTGTTTTGTTTAAATGGCTGATAAAATAAGTTGTGCTGAATGGAATATATATTCCTGTTTTTGTGTCTTTTTGTAACTTAAGGTTTTGCCAAGAGGGATACTCTATGTTTTGAATTTGATTACTCTGTAAGGTATTTACCATCCTGATTTTACAGAGGTGATTCTTTTACTTTTTCTTTAATTAAAATTCTTCTTTTAAGAACCTGATTGCTTGTTCATTGTTCTTAAGATCCAAGGGTTTGGGTCTGTGTTCACCTATGCAAATTGGTGAGGATTTTTATCAAGCCTTCCCCAGGAAAGGGGGTGTAGTGCTTGGGGGGGATATTTTTTGGGAGGAGACATTTCCAAGTGGGCACTTCCCCTGTTCTTTGTGTAACACTTTGGTGGTGGCAGCGTTTAACCTAAGGTGGTAAGAATAAGCTTAGGGGGTCTTTCATGCAGGTCCCCACATCTGTACCCTAGAGTTCAGAGTGGGGAGGGAACCTTGACAGGTAGATTTAGTTATTTTCATATGTAATTTAAAAAAATCCTCTATTTTTAATATTTCTGAAGCTACTACAGAATGTCCAGTGTGCTGCAAAATTGAACATTGCTGTGCCTCAGAAATCATGTTCCTTGCAAAAGAATGTAATTCTTGTTTATCTTAGTATACACAGGGCCATGATTATTATTTATAGAACACTGCTTATCACTGTATAATTTCCATAAACCAATACATTTCCAATGTAAATTATAGACAGCACAGTTTACACATATGTACTCTGTGGGCTGGAAGGCATTTAAAACATTAATGTAGTAGGTTTCACTACAGCTGGAAGTTATGTTGACCTTTGGTGTTATTTCCAGGTTATTGCTAATAAAGTATTTCTCTCTTTTAACCACGTGTCTCTGTGCTCTCTGATCTGGGCTGAATCACAAGGCAGATACATCAGGTGGTACAATTTAAAATAAGAAAACATAAATTATCTACATTTGGTGAGCTGCTATTGAAAGCCTCCTGAAAGAAGTGTGTTGTCAAGATGGATTTAAATATAGAGAGGAAATCAAGAGGGTGGAGTTTCTAATGGTTGGCACAGCATTATAATGTCCCAAGTTTGGTATAGACAACAAGGTAGCTAACTGGGAGACACAGCCTAGAAAACTCCAACAAATGGAGCTTTACTGTAGTTTGATTAGAGATCATTCTATCTGCACCATAAGCAAATATGGAGGTGACTTACTGTGACTGAAAGTTCTTTGAGATGTGTGGTCCCTATCTGAATTCCACAGGTGGGTATGCATGCTTACCATGCGCCTGAGTCTGGAGATTTTAACAAGCAGTATCCATTGGCCCACACATACACAATTGATCTCCTCATGCTCCCAAGCGAGGGTATAAAAGGAGTGTGGATTGGCACCCTCTTGGTTCCTCTTCTTACTGTGAATCTAAACAGATCTGAAGTAGAGTGGATGGACGGTGGGTAGTGGAGTACAGATAAGAACCACACATCTTGAAGAACTTCCAGTTACAGAAAACAATCTCCATTTCTTCTTCAATGCTGGTCCCTATGTGTATTCCACACACAGGTGATTGGCAAGCAGTGCTCAGACGAGAGGTGGGTGCAAGGAAGCCAGCAGCAAAGATGCTTGCAGAGGCAGCAGTGGGAGCTGGAGCACTGGAGCAGAGTAGTACATAATGTCTAGCAAACATGTGTATGGAACTCCAGGTGGCTGCTCTGCATATGTCGTGCATCAGGACTTCCTGCAGGGATGCTGCAGCAGTGGCCTGTGCTCTCATACAGTGTGCTGTTACACTACTGGGAGGCAGAATATGAGCTAGCCTATAGCACTTGATGCAGCCAGAAATCCACTTAGAAATTCTTTGAGAGGATATGGCTTGACCTTGAGATCTCTCTGCTATTGTGATAGAGAGTCTCAGTGACTTTCTGAAAGGTAGATTCTTTGCAGGTAAAAAGCCCGTGCATGCCAGATGTCGAGGGAGTGAAGTCTCTTCTCTTCAGGAAAAGCGTGGGGGGAGGGGGTGTCGAAAAAACAGGCAAGTGAATGCACTGGTTGGTGTGAAATTCAGACACAACTTTTGGGAGAAATTTATAATGGAAGATGAGAACATAAGAACAGCCATACTGGGTCAGACCAAAGGTCCATCTAGCCCAGTATACTGTCTTCCGACAGTGGCCAATGCCAGGTGCCCCAGAGGGAATGAGCAGAACAGGTAATCATCAAGTGATCCATCCTCTGTCGCCCATTCCCAGCTTCTGGCAAACAGAGACTAGGGACACCATCCCTGCCCATCCTGGTTAATAGCCATTGTTAGGCCTATCCTCCATGAACTTATCTAGTTATTTTTTTTAATCCTGTTATAGTGTTGGCCTTCACAACATCCTCTGTCAAAGAGTTCCACAGGTTTGACTGTGTGTTATGTGAAAAAATACTTCCTTTTATTTGTTTTAAACCTGCTGCCTATTAATTTGGAGGCAAAGGGTACCTTCTCTTTCTGAAAGACCTTATAGGGATGGTTTGCCATGAGGGCTCCAAGGTTGCTGACCCTCCTGGCCCAAGTGATGGCCACTAGAAATGCTACTTTCATGGTTAGGTAAGACATAGAGCATGTCACTGTGGTTCAAACAGAGGTCTGATAAATTTCAAAAACGGAAAGTTAAGATTCCATAGCAGTGTAGGTTTAATAACTGGTGGGAAGGCCTTGATGAGGCCCTTCATGAATTGTGTCATAATTGGATGGGTAAAAACTGTCTAATGTAGGGAAGAAGGCATTGATGGCTGCAAGGTGGATTCATAATGAGCTAATCAAGAGACCAAACTTCTTGATTACAGGAGGTAATCTGAAATGATCAGGTGTTTGTTGTGACTGAGTAAGACTGATTGTGCTGTGCAAGTTTCCATTTAGCTAAATAGCAGGTCCTAGTTGAATCTTTTCTCCTCTGGGCAAGTTGAATCTTTTCTACTCTAGATGGGGTATGAGCAGGAGCATTCTACTTCCGACACTCATCCAAAAACCAGGCATTGAGGTGGAGCGAGCCTGGGTTGGGGTGTTTGACTCTGCCCCTGGTCTGCATCAGGAATTCTAGGAAGGAGTGGATCTTGACTGGAGGGTGGGCTGACATTGACAGAAGCTCTAGGAAGTAAAACTGTCTGGGCCAGTAGGGTGCTAGGAGAACATCAAACATGCCTCCTAGAAGGGTGCTGGGAATGGATCATGGTTATGGTGATAGAGGGGCTAAAAAGTGGGGCCTCTGAGACTTCTGTTATTTGGGTGGAGGCTTGGCAGGATGTTGGTAGTAGAAAGCATGAGGAGGAGGAGGAAGCAGTCCTGGTTTGTAGGTCTGACTCTGGCACTTCTTCCTTGGGGCTGGTGTGTAGATCCCCAGGGAATGGAGGGTTGACCTTGAGTCCTTTAACTAATGAAGAGAGTCATCAGTTTTCTCATTAAAGAGGTACAATTCATTGAATGGAAGATACTGCATAGTATTCTGCACTTTCCTAGGAAAGCCTGAGTATTGCAACCAAGAATCCCTTCTCATAACAATAAAAGTGGCCAAACCTCTGGATGCTGTATCCACTGTAGCCTGGAGGGCTGGTTTTGCCTCCAACTTGCCCTCCTCTAGAAGGGAGAGGAATAGGGCTCTGTCTTCAGGGGAAAGTTTATCCTGAAAGGCCACCAGCCTAGACTAGTTGTTGAAATCGTACTTAGCTAGCTGAGCATGATAATTGGCTGTGTGGAATTGCAAGCCTGCAGAGGAGATAACCTTTCTCCCCAAGAGGTTCAGTCTCTTGGAGCTCTTGTCTGATGGGGTGGTCCTTAGGTACTGAGTACTAGTCCTTTCCATAGAAGCCTGTACCACCAGGATATTTGGGGTAGGCTGGAAGAACAAACATTTGCCGGGACAAAATAGCATCTCTTGGCCCTTTTAGGTGTGGGAGTGCAGAATGTTGGGGTGTGTCAGATTGAACTCACTGGTTCCAATATGGCCTCATTAACCAGAAGGGCCATGTAGCGGGGTGGTCACCCTGTTCCGGCCCTGAAGGGTTAAAACAGCCCTGGGAGAGGGCTGCCCTGGGGAGCCAATAGTAAAAGCAGCCCTGGAGAGGGCTGTGGCTGGGGCAAAGGAGTGAAAGCTCCTGAGTAGCTGACCACAGCTTTGGCCAGCTCAATTAGGGCTCCGCTGGCCCTGATAAGAGGGCTGTGGGCCAGAAGCTGAAGGAGTCTCACTCTAGCCCTGGAGTGAGAAGGGCTAGCTGCCTGGGAGCAAGGTACCTGAAGTGGAGCAGTGCTGGGGAAGGGCAAAGGGAGCTGGGGAGCTCCAGCCTGGTAAGCCCCCAGGCTGCAGGCCTTGGAGAAGGTCTACACAGGTACTGGGGTTGCAGAAGTGTAGCCTAGGGTTAGGCAGAGGCAGCTGGTCCAACCTCTTTGCCAATGATGAGTGGCCATGACAGACTGCAGGCTGCCCCAGTGAGTGGGGGCTAGATGATGACTGGCAGTAGCCACTGAGGCAAGGTAGGTTTAGAAGGTTGGGGGTTCCCCTGGGAGGGGAAACCCAAAGTAAGGGGGTACTGCTGGGGCAGAACCCTGAGGTAAAGAGCACCAGGGTCCGGGAGGGACAGGGGGCCAGCGGCAGGCGAGACACCAGCCTGCAGAGGGTGCTCCGTATGCTGGGAAAGAGCTAATTCCCAGGACAGCCAGCAGAGGGTGCCGGTGAGTTCTTGTCCCGCTACAGGCCACCTAAGTTAGGCCATGGGGCTGCAGAATGCTCAGTAGTCAGTGGTATGGGTCTTGGTATCTGGAGATTGTTAGCCATTCTTCAGAACAACTCCTGGTATTGCCTATGGTCATCTGGTGGGGACAGAGAATAAGGGGAGAGACTACCTGATCCAGGGAAGAGGAGAAGACTCTTGCCAAAAGGGTTGGTACCTATGGTTTCAGTTTGATATGCTCCTCCTCACCAGTGGATCCAGTTGTTGGCGAGAAGGAGAAGAGTGGTAAGACTCCCAGGTGGGTCCCGGACATCTCCTATAGGGATCCCATGGTCCCCCCAGTAAGGCCAGAAGGAGAGGCCAACCATTTGTGGGGGACCCCATGACATGGGGTAACATCAGTCTCTGGGGAGGTCACAGCTATAAGGGTAGTGACCTTAAGTCCTGGATTGCCTGTCAGGGCTTGGCTCTTTCTGGGGGGATGAAGGAAGAGCCAGCACATCAGGTTCATCCAAATCTGGAATGGTGAAGCCTATCCTGCATGACAGTTGTGAGATGGTTCCTGGGACACCAAAGTAATATTTTTGAGTGTAGTAACGTCTGTCAGGAGAATTCAGCCATAGAAGATGGGAGGACTGCAGGTAGAGGAGGAAGATGTCATAGGGTGCCATGTAGGTCTCTATATATGCTGTTTTGCCAGGGGTTCTGATTGTTGGTATAGCGGGGCAGTCACCCCGCTCCAGCTCAGCAAGGGTTAAAAGAGAGAGGGCTGGGGCTGAGAGCCAATCAGAAAAGGCTGAGAGGCAGCCAATCAGGGCCAGGCTGGACCCTATAAAAGGACTGCAGTGCCAAAAGGCATAGAGTCTTTCTCTAGCTGTGGAGAAAGAAGGACCTAGTTGCCTGGTAGCTCAGGGTACTGGGAGTAGAGCAGTGCTGGGGAAGGGCAAGAGGAGTTGGGGAGCTCCAGCCCGGCAATTCCCCAGGCTGTGGGCCTTGCTAAAGGCCAAAGCAGGTACTGGGGTTGCAGAGGTACAGCCTGGGGTTAGGTAGAGGCAGCTGGTCCAACCCCCTTGCCAACGATGAGTGGGCTTTATAGACTGCAGTTTGCCGCAGTGAGCGGGGGCTAGATGATGACTGGCAGTCGCCACTGAGGCAAGGTGGGTGTAGAGGGTTGGGGGTTCCACTGGGAGGGGAGACCCAGGGTGTGTGGGTACTGCTGGGGCAGAACCCCAGGGTAAGGGGCACTGGGGTCCAGAGGGGACATGGGGCCTGAGGCAGGCAAGACATCAGCCAGCAGAGAGCGCTCCAGAGGCTGAAGAACTAATTCCCAAGACGACCAGCAGGAGGCGCGGCGCTGGTGAGTCTTACCTTCGCTACAGTTGGCACCAACTGTACCAGTGTATCCCTGGGTGTGCTGCAGTCTTTGGGCAGATGGTACTAAGGAGTCTGAACCTGCACTAATAGATGGAACTAGCGGATGATGGGCCTTATACTTTGGCGCTGGAATCATTGACGGAATTGATGATCCTTCTTTCTACACACTTTACCCTCCAGTCCAGAGGTTTTTGGGGTCTGCATGTGAAGCCCCACGCAACCTCAGCAAACTCAGGGAAGCAGCACATCTCTCATGGACTGTCCTCGACAAGGCTCTTTCCTTGGACCATAAGAGTACCCCTGACTCTCATGGGGAAGTGCTGGAGGAAGAGTCTTTGAGCTTAGATGCTGAAGGCTCCACTCTTAAGCACATACACGGTGGGTGCTGCTCATTTGTTGAGACTGATGTACAGGGGAGTCTTCCAGGCACGAATCAGAGAGGGGCCTCAGAGCCTTCTCCATCACATATTTCCTAAGGCGAATCTCATGGCTTCATAAGTTCTGGTGGAAATGAGTGACAAATACTGCACTTAGCAGAAATGTGTACCACCCAGACAGCATCACTGATGGAGAAGCATTGAGAGCAGGATACACAGTTTTTGAAGCCCTGGGCATAGTCCTAGGCCATGGGAAGGGAGTCACCAGTCTGGGGAAACAAACTACACTAAAAATATAACTGTACTAAAGCTAAGAAGAATAACTACTAACAATTTGTGCAGGCTCTCTGAAAAGCTGAAGGGGACACTGGATTCCAATTCAGGCCATGTGGCAGTAAAAAGGAACTGAGGGGGTGTTGACCCACACTGCCTCTTGTGCTCCTGAACAAGGGTATAAGGAAACAGGGGTGGCTCCAGGCACCAGCTTTGCAAGCAGGTGCTTGGGGGGCATTCAGAATGGGGCAGCAGTCCGTATCCCGCGGCGGCAATTCGGCGGCAACTCTTCCGGGCGTGGCAGCAATTCGGCGGCAACTGCTTGGAGCGGCAAAATTGGTAGAGCCGCCCCGTAAGGAAACCTACTGCAAACAGGTACTGCCTAGTAAAATCTCCATGTGGAATACACATAGGGGCCAGCACTCGAAGAAGAACCAGCCAGTTATACTTTCAGGTGTGTCACATGCTAGCAGTCCACTACAGGCCTGGAAGAAGACATGAAGAAAACAGTAGGAAAAAGATTCACATGAGAAGATTGCTAAATAACAAAAATGACCTGGCTTCAATCCCAAATATCCCCCAAAATGACTGAACACATGGGAAAGGAGGCAAATATTTTTCTCTGGCCTGTGTTAACCAGAATTATGCAGTGTTGTTGTAGCTATGTTGGTCCTGGATATTTGAGAGACAAGGTGGGTGAGGTAATATATTTTATTGGGCCAACTTCTGTTGGTGAGAGAGACAAACTTTCAAGCTAACACAGAGCTCTTCTTCAGGACCAATAAAATATATTGCCTCACCCGTTTTGTCTCAACCAGCAATAGTCAAGCTTAGTGTAGTGGGGTTCTGCAAAGTCTGTAGAAGAGCAGTCTTCCCCTTTACAGGTTGCATAGTGCATTTGATCCTGCAAAATGCTGAAAATTCTCCACTGCTGTGAGGGGCCCAGCCTTTTAAAGAGACTCATGCCAGCTATACAACTGGCTCCGCTGAGTAACTTAACAATTCTTGACAGCAAGAATGTCCATTGTCCTCAGCCTCTTTAACTGGCAGGCAGGAGTAGGAAAGGCTCTTGATATCCTCTCCCACACTTACTTAGCAATGCAGGAGCTAGACACCAATCTGGTTCTATAGTGCTGGATATCCATAATCATAACCATAATTCTCTCAACTCTACTAGGTAAATTACATTTATCACTGAATATAAAACCTAATAGAAAATCTCCTGAACATGAATTTACATGCAATAAAAAGAATTGGAAAATAAAAGAATAGGCCACATCCTCTACTGGTGTAAATCAGCATAGCTCCATTGTCACTAGCAGTAGGTCAATTTACACCAGTTTAGCATCTGACCAAGTTACCAATTTCTAAAATGCAAACGGAGAAGTGAACCATTGCTCAAGTTTGTAACTTGGACTACGGATTGAGATTTCCAGAATGTGTTTTCTAGGGTAAAAACAACATGTTAATCAGCTGTCACTATGTGGGCTTTAATGGGAGGGAAAGAAAATGGCTATCTTGGCATCAGAATGCTAAGTGATTTCCAAGAACTTGTATGACTTTTTTTAGTCATGGCAATTTCATTTTCTCTACATTCATGACCATTCAATTCACTATTGGTTAACCAAATTAAAAATAACAAGCTATAGAACCCTGGAGTTCTTGTTCCCAGATTATGTTAATGTCAATAAAAAATCTGAGCCACAGACTGTAGCTGCAGAAGATATATTTATTCCCACAAGAACAGCATTAACAAGAGGAAATCCTCTCAAACTGGCTTGGTATCTTTGGAAACCTCTTTGAAGCTTGTTTTTGCCCTAGCTCTAATTAATTTTGTCCTTATTAGGTCATTTTCATTTTTATAGGACAAAATATTGAATTCCATGGGGCCAGAACTTTAGCTCAGCAGGAGGGAAAGTAGCTGTAAGACTTCTTTTCCCTTCCCTGATCCCATGACTGACTGGGGACTGCTCTGACCCCAGTACAATTCAATGCTGCTTTAAATGATGCCCGTGAAATGGGCCCAACAGCCTCCTAGGGACCATTTCAAAGTTGGAGAGTCCTAGAATTCAGACGTATTTGGGCCATGCCCTCTTCCCCCGCCATGCACAACCAAAACACACCCCTACACCAGGACCAGGAGGGGGTGATGTAGAGCTGACTACACTGGTTCCTGAGGATTCTCCTAGATTGTGGAGATCCACAAGCAACGGAATCAGCCATTTTTATGCCTTCCTATCATCTGTCTACTATGTTTAGAGGAAGAAACAGTGTAGATCCTGATGAACATATCCTATAGAATGGTATTCGAGGGAACAATCAAAAGGAAATAGGTATTTCAGAGATCACGTTATTCATAGATCAAAAGTGAGTTGCTGCAACCAGTCAATGTTATGTGGTGATACCTGTTTGGTATCAGATTTATGGTGCAGATATACATAGTTTTACAATTTTGAAGACAGGAATGAACTGGGGGGGGGGGTGTGGTCAAGGTTCTCTCCCCAGTCTGAACTCTAAGGTACAGCTGTCGGGACCTGCATGAAAGACCCCCTAAGCTTATTCTTACCAGCTTAGGTTAAACGCTGCCACCACCAAAGTGTTACACAAAGAACAGGGGAAGTGCCCACTTGGAAACATCTTCTTTCCCTGCCCCTCAAAATATCCCCCCAAACACTACACCCCCTTTCCTGGGGTAGGCTTGATAAAAATCCTCACCAATTTGCATAGGTGAACACAGACCCAAACCTTTGGATCTTAAGAACAATGAAAAAGCAATCAGGTTCTTAAAAGAAGAATTTTAACTGAAGAAAAAATAAAAGAATCACCTCTGTAAAATCAGGATGGTAAATACCTTACAGGGTAATCAGATTCAAAACACAGAGACTCCCTCTAGGCAAAACCTTAAGTTACAAAAAGACACAAAACCAGGAATATACATTCCATTCAGCACAACTTATTTTATCAGCCATTTAAACAAAACAGAATCTAACGCATATCTAACTAGATTGCTTACCAACCTTTACAGGAGTTCTGACCTGCATTCCTGCTCTGGGCCCAGCAAAAGCATCACACAGACAGAGAGAAGCCTTTGTTTCCGTCCCACTCCAGCTTTGAAAGTATCTTGTCTCCTTTTTGGTCAGATGCCAGCGAGGTTATCTTAGCTTCTTAACCCTTTACAGGTGAAAGGGTTTTCCTCTGGCCAGGAGGGATTTAAAGGTGTTTACCCTTCCCTTTATATTTATGATAGGGGGGTTAACTGATGTTTGAAATTTTAGAAAGTTTTCATATATTTCTCTTTTCACACGTAACTGAACAGTAACATGATAGGGCAGTACTTTTTTCTCAGGGTTTACTTTTTTCCTGAAAAAGATAAAATGATTGCTATATAGAACTCTTAAAGGTTAGTAGCTCCTGATAAGCTGAAGGTCTGAAGAATAGCTAAATAAAAAGCTAAAATGTCAAATGCTTTGAGGAAAAAGGAAAAGTGATTAACTAAATATTTCAGGGCTTTTCAAGCCAATGAGTGTTTTGACTGTGTAAAGACTTTTAGGCAGAGCCCTTAGTTGAAATAATTTAACCTATTGCATAAGGATGCTGCCACTGTACAGTAACTCCTCACTTAAAGTTGTCCCGGTTAACTTTGTTACGTTGCTGATCAATTAGGGAACGTGCTCGTTTAAAGTTGCGCAATGCTCCCTTATAACGTTGTTTGGCAGCCGCCTGCTTTGTCCACGGCTTGCAGGAAGAGCAGTCTGTTGGAACTAGCTGGTGGGGGCTTGGAACAAGGGTGGACCGGCAGCCCCCCGCTCCCCTAAGTTCCCTGTGCGGCAGCCACCCAGCAGGTCATCAATTGCCAGCAGTTCAGCTGTCCCTCCCCCCACTGCCATGTGCTGCTCCTGCCCTCTGCCTTGGAGCTGCTCTCGGAGCCTCCTGCTTGCTGTGTGGAGGGGAGGTGGGGAAGAGTAGGGCTAATGTCAGGGTGTCCCCCTCCCCCCTGCTCTTGAACCCCACTTACCCCATCTTCCATAGAGATGGGGGGGCTCTAGGGCACAACAGGGCTCAGGATGGAGGGAGCTTCCTGGCAGCAGCTGCGGTCTGAGCTTGCTGATCAACTTAACAAGGCAGTGTACTTAAGAGTGGGGTCAGCGTACTTAAAGAGGCAATGTACATCTCTCTCTCTCTCACACAGACGGTGTGTGTCTCTGTCTCTGTCTGCCGTGCTATCTCCCCTCGCTCTTCGTGCTGCCTTGTGGAGTCTGAGGCTACATTAACAAAGAGTTAACCCTTGAGGGCTCAGGCAATTGCTAGTTCATCATTTAGCAGTAAGGCATTCCCTGGGAACTATCCCACCCTCTGACTTCACCACATCAACCAAGCTTCACAATCATCATCGCTGTGTGCCAATATTAAATTGTTTGTTTAAAACTTACACTGTGAGTGTGATACAAAAGAGCCTGGGAAAAGTGCTAGAGGGGAAATATATAAGCTCAAGACTAATTAAGGTGTGGTTCCCTGTAGACTAGGGAAGGTGGCAGCAGGAGCACCTGCAGTCAATTAAGGCCCTGTTAGGAACCTAATAAAATCCCCTGCATCAGGCAGACAGAGGAGGAGGAAGGAGAAAGGCCTGGAGCTTGGAGGTGCGTTGAGAGATTTGGAAGACCGGAGAATTGGAGTAAGGGAGACCTTGCCCAGCAGGACTGGGAGACTCCCTTCCCCCCAGCATCTAAGGACCGAGGGTAACCCCACCTAAGGAAGACAAGGGTAAGAAACCCACAGGGGTTGAGAGGGGCTGGGACTCCGAGCGAGGAGCAAACCCAGACCCCCTCCCCCGCTTCCCTCCTCTACCACCTTCCTGGGCTAATAGCAGGGCCCTTGGCACCCAAGAGCAGGGGCAAAGGGTGGCATCTTAGCTCCCCGCCAAGAAAAGCGCAGGACCCACCAAACTAAAATCGGCCATCTTGCCACAATACATATAATAGTCTTTTGTTTGCTGAAAATAATTTCCCTGGAACCTAACCTCCCCCCCCCCCATTTACATTAATTCTTATGGGGAAATTGGATTCGTTTAACATTGTTTTGCTTAAAGTCACATTTTTCAGGAACATAACTACAACGTTAAGTGAGGAGTTACTGTATGTAGAAAAAAAGTTAAAAAATAAAGTTCTCTCTGGCATGAAATCAACATGAAGTCTTTTACTTGGGCCAAATAATATAAAGGGGTACTAGATTCTTTCAGCCCTCATAGCAAACCCAATGAATGCTGAGCAAGGGGGAAATAAGAAAGTACATCATCCTCCAAGGGCCAAATCCTATTCTGAACATCAAGCCAGAGTAGCCAGGTAACGTGAGGGTAAGTTTTGCATGGGGACAGAATCTTTCATAGCTTCAAGGCTATAGTGGCCCCTGTTGTTGCTATGCCATCCTACCTCTCACCCCATCTTACCCCCCTCCACACAGTGGAAATGGCGAGTGGAACAAGCAGGTACAGAGCCACCAGTCATGACTCCCATTCCCCTCTCTGGCCCCTCCCCAAGCCATCTGTGCATTGGGATACAGGGAAAGTTTGCAAAACTGCACTTAAAAGTACACATGGGGTTCGCATGCCCTGTGCTGTCTTCCTGAATCTGTCCCAGGCTGGACAATGAAACCAACCTTGCTTCCATTCTGTTTAAGCACATTCCAGGCACATCAGCTGCAGGGCATGAGTTGCTCCCAAAAGCTATAGAGAAAAAAAATGCAAAAATAATTTATATATCACAGTGTGACAGCAATCTGATCCCAGCTATTGCTTTAGAATTAAATGTAATTTCACCTTTCAGTGTATTGAGGAAAGAGGTAGCTGCTTAGCTTTTTTAATAATAAAGAGAAAACCAATATGTATTTAAATGTTTAAAATAAGACTTCAGTAAGATATCAGAGTCCTTTTCCCTTTCTTACAAAGAATGAATAACACTGCACAGTGAAATTAAATGGATTTCAGCTCTTTGAAATTATAATCTTCTGTAGCAACCGATTAAATTTATTAATAATGGGTCATTATTTAAACTTCCCATCATACGCTTGTTATCGGTATTAGGAAAGAGTTAAGAGATGGGATTTGAGAGGAAATAAACATTTTGTTTTCAAAATCCTTTTTCTCTCTGCCAATTTGTTTTGAGCTGCTTCTAATTTTCACAGCACTGGCACTTAGATTCTTGCAAAAACTGACTTGAAGTTTAGAGAAGCTGATTTGCAGAGGTGCAGAATTTGGCAGGAGAAAAAAGGTCACCTGTTATCAGCTTATAACCCACTATTAATCAGTGGAGAAGTCCTTTTTTAGTCAAACCGCATTTTACTGGTAGATATTATTTAGACTAAGTATCAACGATGGAGGCCATAGTTATGATATATACTATAATCTGCTTTCCACTCAGCTGGTTTTTCAGACCAGTTAGTGTTGCTGGAGTTTCAGACTGCACTGAGATATCAGAAAGGAAATATTTTTTTGGCTATTAGCCATTACATGGCTGACAGTGAAGCCATTTAAACAGACTTTTTTCTCACACATAGTACATTTTGCAATGGAAATTAGATTTATTGCTTAAATGACCTGATCCTTTTCACAGTTGGATCCATTTCGGTTAATTTTTTGAAGTACTGTACATCCTAGGGCAACATGTCCTGCTGATACACTAAATTATTTCTCCCAAATATTAGATATACTAGAACAAAGTCTGATAAAAATGCATACATTGTATATACTATAATAACAGAACTGATGCCAATCCCAGCTCATGAGGAAATTATCTACATTAACTAGAAGGCATTTTCCCCCTCGTTTGTATAACTGTTCCTTATATTAAAGTTATTGAACCAATTTTAAGTTTTGATATTCTGCAGCTTCTTGGCTGCTGTTTTCATAAGACATTATTTATCCTCCCAAAGAATATGTTCTTCTTCCAGGGAAAACACTGATACTATTTAGTAATGTATTACTATTTTTAATTAAGTGCCTCTAAAATGTTCCAGATTGACAGGCCTAGAAATTAAAGTCTTCGTGTGATGTTTTGAGGGATCACCCAGAGTCCAATAAAAGGTTCCATCACCACCTGCCATGCAACCTTGGGTGCCTTTATGTTGTGCAGCTTTAGTTCAGACCCCCAACACCAAAGCCTGCCCACAAGCTCAGGGGCTCATCCTAGCTTCCACCATCCTACTTACTCCTGGCAGGGTGACATCAACAGCCTCTCCAGTCCTGAGTCTCCCCAAACCAGTCCTCCCTGAGATCTTAACTACCAGACTCTCAAACTTTTCCTCTCAGGTTAGTCAGCCCCGAAGGTGCCAAACCAATCCTCAGACACAGCTTGCTCTGGCACACACATTCCACACAGTTTGCACAACAGAGTCCCACTTGGGGTAAAAATAAACAGAAGGTTATTTCACAGAAAAGCCACAGATTCAAAGATGAAATAGTAAGCAAGAGCCCACATATACAAGTTTCACAGTAAATGAACATAAAAATGCAACTTCAGGCTTTACACTTCTACACTAGACAAAATCCCATTTCTAATACAAGTTACCTACAGCCTTTAAACAATTTCTTAGCATACCACCTAGCCTGTGGGAGGATGCAGCATTTCCCAGACAGCACTCACCAAGTGACTGGATGAAGACCTTAGTTTCAAGCTTTGTTAAGGGCTTTTTCATTTTTTCTTTTTCCCCTCTCTCCTAGCATGGTGACTCACGATTATTCAGAATTCAGGATTCTAGCAGAATGTATCGATGTCTTCCCACTAACTCTAATGGCCTATAATTTGTCTTTTCCTGGCTTGCACAAGGTTAGCTACTTGGAACTAGTGTCATCTGGCTGGGGACACAGCCCCTCCCAGACCTACTGCACCACAAATTATGAGCATTTTCCTATATACCCTATAACATAAATTCATAATCACAGGCTGTATACTTATCCCATAATGACCATTAAGTTTAAAACATTACAAACTTTCATAAGAGACTTCACGAGACATATTTACAACACAGTAACAGTGGATATAATCAGTTGGTTCAACTGCTTGTTCTTTAGGGTTCAACACCCCTGTTCTCCCCTTGGGACCCTGACTCTCAGACTTGTATTCATTAATTTTATCCAGAGGACAGGTATGGCACCACCTGTAGTAATGCAAACTTATATTGCCCTAAAGTAACACTTGCAAAGTGAGATGGCAGTTCATTCTCTGTACTCAGTGAATTCTTGGTCTCTCTATCTGAAATCTTAGCAAGGGGGCTGTAACAAGCTGACCTCCTCCCCAGCTCAGGAAGGACCTACTGCCACACCAAGTCTCTTTTCCAGGCAGTTCATTTTCTTCAAACATAGGCAAATACAACAAAACAGTTCCTCAGCACACCCTGGGCTACAGCTTCCAGGGATTTTTTCCCCCTTTACCTCTTTGTCCTTCCTCTTCAAGCCTTCCAGCAGGACTCCTCCCTGCTCTGGTCACTTTCCACCCCACCCTGTCCCCAACATGTTCCCAAGGCCTCCCTTCCCAGGGCACTCTACCAGCCTCTCTCAAGGAGCTCCCTGCTTCTGCCCTGTCTGACTGTTCCCAAGGAACTGGCAGTGAGAGCCTTCTATCTGCTCTCTTTACCCCTTTTCTGACTGACTCTCCAGGCCAATTCACCCAGGCTTCCCCTCCTTCAGACCCCAGTGCTTTTTCTTTTAGCCCAATTGGGATG
This sequence comes from Lepidochelys olivacea, assembly GCF_965140295.1. Lineage (NCBI taxonomy): Eukaryota > Metazoa > Chordata > Testudines > Cheloniidae > Lepidochelys > Lepidochelys olivacea. Next base: position 69,401,999 of record NC_140414.1, read on the forward strand.
AGGCATAGGTGCATCGGTGCTGCTCCCTCTTAAAGGCCCAATGTCACTCGGTGACAGAGGCCTTGTCAATTGGGGTGATGCTTTGCTGCCAACACCTGTTCACTGATCCTGACTGTGGAGGAGAAATTGAGAATGTATTTTTACTGGACGTGGAAAACTGAATCCTCTTCCAGGGTTTGTCATTTGTCTGTGGGTGAGGGACATTATGAGAATGGCAGGGAGCTCATGTTAAATGTAGTGGTGAAGAGAAACTATGTTGACTCTGGAGGTCTCTGCAAAGTGGCAGGTATTGTGGCAATGGTGGGAAAGGAGTCAGTCTATACAATAGCTTCATTACCAAGAGGTGATTCACACTATGTAAATGTTTGGGAACCCTGATTTATAGGATTTTAAAAAGAAAGACATGTTCCCACATCCTAAGCCATTCATTGAAATAAACCAGAGTATTCTTCATCAGAAAACCCCCAAACAAAACTAAATATATTTGTTTCTGCTGTGGAAATATATGTAAATTGGTACATGAGATTATAATTTGAAAAGCATTACAAGTCCCTCAATATTTACAAACACAAAATATTCTTTTATTTATTCAGGAATAGGGACAAAAACAAATCATTTTGGAGGCAGAATTCAAATCTGAGTCTGAGACCTTTCTGACTGCAGAAGGGAATTTAGCACAGGTGTCTTACTGAGAATCACCCATTGATTGAATTGCAATTAAATAAAAAAATAGAGAGACCTGGGGTGAATACTGAGTCTCCTTCCTTCCCAGGCCAAAATTATGACTCCTGACTGCATTCCTATTCATTGCTTAGGACCCATTCCAGCAGTGCACTTAAGTATGAAATCAAGGGACATAGGCAGATACTTTAGAAGTGCTTTGCTGAATTGGGCCATAGTGTCTTAATTTTCTTTTTATCCATTCTTTCCATATTTTTAAGAAGAAATTAGTTCAGTGGAGTTAGAACAGGGATGAATTTGACCAACATTTTCAAATCATCTTTTGTCTCCCACCATGATATGGCCTGTCATTTGAATCTCAAAATATTGCAAATAAATATGTAAATAGAACTGAAATATTATTTCCTCTTTTTCTGGGTTTTTTTTTTTAGGGTCTAGGTTAATTATTGTACCTCTTTTCAATGAGTAATATTTGGAAATATCAGAATAGCTGAAAAGTGTTCATTGGTAGTGCTCCTGTAAGTATGATATGCTTAATTCCAAAAATCCACAGTGAAGTTAGCTGGGTCAGCTTTAAAATGTGATTCTACTCTGAGAAGTAACTTTACAAAATTGACCCTTGTTACAGATCTGTTCCTTGTGTGTTTGCGTATGTTCATTGTTGTTTCTGCCTTCCTTACTGATTAACATAAGGTTTTTTACTAGTTTCTGTTCCTGCTAGCCCTGCAGAGTGAACTAGCTCTGAGAGAGTCTCTCCTTTGGCCTTTTAGGGATTTTGATTGTATTTGATTACACAACAGTTGTACTTTTATAGATATACATATAAAATATGCAAATAGATGGATAGGAGTGGACTTATCTTCCAATGTATTTATCTTACACCGTTAGTCTATTTTTATATGTTTTAAAGCATAAATGACCTGCAATGGAAAATAGCTGTGTTGGACCTTGAACATCTGACATCCTATTCTCCTGACCCAGAATATGAGTAACACTCATTTACGTGCACAATAGTGGGGGGGGATAGTTGTTGAAAAACTAAAAGCCAGAACACCAAAATTGTGTTTATTTTGTTTTGTTTTTTTACTTAAAAGAAACAATAGTGATTTTAAAAAACTGTAGAAAATACTTTTTTTACACAGTAGTCTTAATCCTAATATCATGCCCAAATTTCAACTCAGATGATTACAATTTTCCTCTCTAAATTTCCCCTGCAGTTTCAATTGGATGCAGTAATATTCTTCAATTCCTGTCTTAAACTGTTGTGTGCACTTTTGAATAGCTGTTGCATTCCACCCCAAAGATGGATGTTGTTCAGGAGAGGAGGAAGACATCCTTGTATATCAGTTTATACGGCATTTTAGGATCTTTTTGGATGAAAGGTACTACGTTAAATTTTGGATTATTGTTTTCTCATCTTCAGGGCAACAACAACAAAAATCTCTAAACTGCAGCTTGCCACAAATGTAAAGTGGGAAATTCAAGCTCTTGGACTCAAATATTTCAGAACTTTCCCTTAGCCCTCTGATGTGCCAACCAAGCAACTGCTAGAGTTTGATAACATTCAGCACATTGCAGACTTTGTTAGCCGGAAAGCTCTACGACTACTATATATTTATCTACTTGTGTTTTCATTTGACAACCACCGTGTCAGAACTGCCACCAAACGTGTAAATTTGCAGAGATGACTTTGTTTCATTTCCTTTATTGCTGCTTGTGTGAAATAAGGATTCAGCCCAATTACAGTAGGGCATAGACCTTTGAAAAAGTGTAAGAAAGTCCTAGCATGCACATTTGTTTTTCTTAAATGTTTGAGGTGACCACAGAAGTAGACAGTGTTTGTGGAGCTCCTTGCACATGTAAAGTAGAATACATTATTTTTTAAAATTAATTATTGTAAAATAGGTGCACTTTGGGCCAAATTCTACACTCATTTGTACCCAGGTAACCCCTTGAGTGCTGATTTAAAAAAAAAAACATAACTGATTGTAACAGGACATGCTGGCTCTTTAAGGCTGGAAAAGGGGGCAAGGATGTAAATAAATCCCCTGTCCTCATAAGAGATGACAGACCAGGGAAGGAACAAGGTCTGCCATGTGTTGTTCCACTGAGAAAACTGGGGAAACTGGGGGTAAATTTTGACTTTTTAAATAGCAACTGTTCCCAAATTATTCAACTGGAGGACAACTAGGTGATTTTGGATTACTAAGTGACACCAGGATTGAGAGTAGCAGCCTTAATATGCACTACAGAAGAGTAGGTGGGATCACCTCTGCTTCTTCTATGGCTCTCCATTTTTCAATAAGTGTGAAACAGACAAAATATTGTTCCATTAGCGTTGCCTACAGAAGCAGGGAAAGGACACGAGACATAATTAAGATATATACAACAGATACAGAGAGACTGAAGTGACAAAGTTATAAAGATATCAAGTAACCAAAGGATTGTCTTCTTTAAACAAAAGCTTTTAATTCCAGTTTTGTTTTAGCAGCTAAAGCATAACTATTGGCACTTAAAATTGAAATTATACTAAAACTTTAAAGAGCAAATCTTGAGACTAATACCACGTTAACCTATTCTTTTGCACTAAAACTATCCAGCATATTTTAGGGCATCACTGTTCTTGCATTTTAAAAAAACTAGCCTTTCCAAACTTTCTATACTCCTGTATTATGGAACTCTGACTATGTAGTTGTTACTATGGCATTCAGAGTTACACTTCCTTCCCCGTGCTCCTCCTCGGACAGCACAGCCACGCACTGTAATTTAATGAGAGAAACCTAATGGCTCAAACGAGACCTAAAACTGAAGAATATTCACTTTACTTATAGTCTTGCAAACTTTTGAAAGTAAATTTTTATTCTTAAATGTTTGGCATGCTAAAATTGTTTTTATTCAGGTTTCAGAGTAACAGCCGTATTAGTCTGTATTCGCAAAAAGAAAAGGAGTACTTGTGGCACCTTAGAGACTAACCAATTATTTGAGCATAAGCTTTCGTGAGCTACAGCTCACTTCATCGGATGTGAGTGAGCTGTAGCTCACGAAAGCTTGTGCTCAAATAAATTGGTTAGTCTCTAAGGTGCCACAAGTACTCCTTTTGTTTTTATTCACTTCATCTAAAAGAGAGATACTCTACATGTTTGTGCATTAATCCCAGAGTTAGACCATAACTGCCATGCCAGAGAAAGCCACTGAACTTGATGTCTTGCTATCATGCAATTGGATCTAAAAGGGACAGGAAGGCTACTCTAGCTGTGAGACCACTGGCTTAGTACTCAGAAGACCTAGGTTCAATTCCCTGCTTTGGCACTGACTTCTTGTCTGACCTCAGACAAGTCTCTCTCTGCCTCAGTTCCCCAACTGTAAATTGGGATACTAGTACTTCCCTACCTTAAGAAGGTGTTGTAAGTATATATTAAACATTATGATACACTCAGATACTACAGTACCTTAGATAGATTCTCCCATGTTTGTGTCAGGTTTATGTGAGTAACACACCAAAAGGTGCCCCAATGGGAGAACAATCCCCTGAAGACACAGCAAGCTTTCACTAATCTTTGCCTTCTGACAAGTCTAATGTAAATAGCTAGAGTATTATCATGTCCTCAGCCCCCAGTGCAGCTCCAGCTACTCTTTTCCCAGGCGTTCCTCAACCACCCCTGCCCACCTTATGGGCGCAGTAGGCAGCTCCAGTCATCTCAGCAATATGGTGGTGACGTGAGGTTTGTGCATTTGTACACTTGCTCCAGGCAGGCTTCCTGTCGGGAAATCATCTTCTTCACTAATCAACACTTGTTTCCAGTTTTCTAAGGTTGCTTTTATGCTTTAAATCCACAAATTCTATACCTGCTTCTTAGCTATTAATAAAAATAACGATTTATTACCAACTTTATTGATACATTAGGCCCAGCAAACATAAAGATGACATAAAGACTTTGGAGTGTCAAGTCATGAAACATATTATGGAACAGAATCCAGAAGTTACGATTAAATGGGCCGCTATAGAGCATAATAAAACTGTGACTTTAAGCATTTAAAGCAGTTTGATGGTATGCCTGGCTGTACCTATCTGAGAAAATTTTAGGAAGGAAATTTAATCTGTGGGTAATGAAATACTACTTTTGGATATATATGTTTCAAAGTGAAGATTTATGTAATGTAGACAACACTGTTGCCCAGATATGTCTAGGAATCACTATATCTAAATCACTGCTCCATGCTGTGAAGTCACTTGGTATTTGTTGTTTAGTGAGCCTGGAAGGATGGGAAAAAATGTTGACAGGAATTTTTTTGTTATATTTGCCAGCTGAAAAGGAAACCCTACAATCTTTTAGTGAGATCTCTGATCTGAATAGACAAACTGTGTCCCTATCATTAAATGATTGAAGGGACAATTCAGCCTTACGTTGGAGCTGACTGGCTCAAGCAGTGGAAGGGAGACACCTCTTCTGGTCTGGCCAGTAACCACTTCAGCCCCCAGTTCAAATTGGGCCACTTTAAGGGCTGCCCTTACTGCCTCCATTACTAGGGTCTTTGTAAGAGGACCATAAAGTGCTGACACTGTGCCAGATGGACAAGCCCACTTTCTTAGAGTGATTCTTCCCGAGCAGAGCAAACGTAAAGGACCCTCAACACAAGCATGAATCGGGCACAAGGTGACCATCTAAGAAACAGTCTAAAATTCTTCAGTTTCCTTTGAGTGCCTATCCCTTTTCAGTGGATAGCTGGGATTGAATTAGCCATACTATTGGAATCCTGGCCGGGAAATAATGTTCTACTGATTCTACGCCAGTTTTACAGTACTATTGCCAGAATAAGACTGAGCCTAACAACAGCAGTAATCTTATCTTTAGTTCAAGATGACAGTGTGCTTATTTTCATAGTTCCATTTTTGTATGACATTTTATGCTTTTTTCTTTGTTTTCCAAAATTTTATCAAAAATATTGAAATTTTCCATGTATTAAAAACTGTTTTCCAGCCAAACAAAACACTGACACACACCAAGAAGATGCAAGAGAGGCATATTAGTTAATCAGAAAATCACTCATTGGCTAATTAATTGGCAAGACTGCTACTCAGCTGAGAGTTGAGAGCTATTTAAACCTCTTGTGGGTTATACATACACCACATGAGGACGGCAATGTTGAGTCAGACCAATGGTCCATCTAGCTCAGTATTCTGTCTTCTGACAGTGGCAGATGCTTCAGAGGCAATGAACAGAACAGGCAATCATCAAATGATCCATCTCCTGTCACCCACTCCCAGCTTCTGGCAAACAGAGGCTAGGTACACTCAGAGCATGGGGTTGCATCCCTGCCAATCCTGGCTAATAGCCATTGATGGACCTATCTTCCCTGAACTTATCTAGTTCTTTTTTGAACACTGTTATAGTTTTGGCCTTCACAACATCCCCTGGCAAAGAGTTCCACAGGTTGGCTGTGTGTTATGTGAAGAAATACTTCCTTTTGTTTGTTTTAAACCTGCTGCCTATTAATTTCATTGGGTGACCCCTAGTTCTTGTGTTATGTGAAGGAGTAAATAACATTTCCTTATTCACTTTTGCCACACCAGTCAAGATTTTATTGACCACTATCATCTCACACCTTAGTCTCTTTTCCAAGCTGAAAAGTCCCAGTTTTTTAAATCTCTCCTTATAAGAAAGCTGTTCCATAACTCTAATAATTTTAGTTGCCCTTCTCTGCATCTTTTCCAATTCCAATATATCTTTTTTGAGATGGGGCATGCAGATCTGCACCCAGTATTGAAGATGTGGGATTTATATAGAAGCATTATGATATTTTCTGTCTTGTTATCTATCCACTTCCTAATGGTTCCTAACATTGTTAGCTTTTTTGATTGCCCCTTCACATTGAGCAGATGTTTTCAGAGAACTATCGACAATGGCTCCAAGATCTTTCTTGAGTGGTAATGGCTAATTTAGACCCCATCATTTTTTATGTATAGTTGGGATTATGTTTTTTAATGTGCATTACTTTGCATTTATCAACATTGAATTTCACCTGCCATTTTGTTGCCCACAATAAACTACAACCGTTAATGATGAAGTCAGTCTAGACAATTTAATGTCCTTTGTCGGTAATGAATTATTGTGACAGAAAGTGATTTGCTAATGGAATTAACATTGTCAAAATTTATTTTTAATGCAAACATCAAGTTCATTACATTCTCTTAACACATTAATTAAATCAGACAACATGTTTTCCTGTCAGATGATGGATTTCCACCTCAGTATTCAACAAGTCAGGCATCACTGATTTCCAAGAATATTAAAACAACAAAAGTTCTGTCATCTGCTTTGTTTCAAAACCATTTAATATGTTTGTAGCATACAGAGGTTAGTTTCAAGGAAGAGATAATAATTCAGTTTTAGAATTCTTTGACCTACTAGTTTAGGGCCTAATCTAAATCCCATTAAGGTAAACAGAAAGATTCCTGATGTCTTCAATGGGGTTTGGCTCAGTCCCTAAACTCTCTGTACATCAATTTATTGTTCCCTTACATGTATACAGTATTTTTCATGGACGGCAGTATCTAAGAGCTTTACAGGATATCTATAGGTGTCTGAAAATGCAGCTATTTCTGGGCTGCAGCCTGACAGCCATTCTGTGCCAACAGCACTTACATACGTTTACTAGGAGGAGAAATGAAAATTAACTTCTTCAACTGACGCTACTGGGATAACTATAACGGTCAGAATGTAATTACCGAACCGGAAAGTTGTTTGAGATACTGATACTCTTACAAAAATGTCAGCCCAAACTTACTCCTTATTTGCTATTGACTTCAAAAGGCATTGGGATCAGGTCCACTGCCCTGTGATCAGAACCTCCATTTTATGTATCATCTACAACATCAGTGCTCCAAAGCTGTTGCCTTCCTCTTAGGATCACAGTCTAGGAGTTAGCAAATTGATCCCCTTGTTAGAGACCAATGGATAGAATTCACTTGTCAGAAAAGCAAGATAAGAGACCAAATATCCCAAAGATTCAGTTACCTCCCAACCCATAAAAAAAATCAGGAAACCCACTACTATATACAGGACACTTTTCCCACTGTACTACTTTGGCTTCCCCGCCTAAAAGCATTCTGATAATCAAAGGGGTAGATGACACAGCTCCATTCTCAAGTACTTGTTCTTTTAAACAGTCTGGCAAAAGAATAGACCACAGAATCCCTTAAGCCTAGAGTTGGAGACTAGCTTATTATCAGTCACATGTGAGACATTTAAAGGTCCTTAGAATCAGTAGTGCAAGGACAAGAGCTATGTAGGACCCCCATTTGCACAAGCTACCTTTCTCCCAGCAGAAAGTAAGTAGCTCCTTTGGCTGTAGTGAAGTAGCTGGCTGTTGATAGTTGCTGAATTCAGCAGCTAAAGGGTTAATTCGCATTAAGCCAACGTCTTACACAGCTATTAGCATAGTCCCTATAATACCAATATGTCATTATGTCATAAGTACAGTCCCTCTCACACTTTAGCTAAAAAGATCCTTACAATTAACTTCTAAAAATGTAGTGATAAACTTGGCATACTTGAATACTTTGAGAAAATGCCAGAATTCAATAAGGTCTGCACCGCAGTCTTAATAGACTTCCATCAGGCCTTTGATTCAGTGCATCTAGCAACTGTGAAGGATCTGATGAAGCAACTTGGCCTCCCTGAGAAGATAATGTCCTTGACAGAAGAGTTCTCCAATGAAACGGAAAGCTACATTTGAGTCAATGGCACACACATGGCATGCTTTCCTATCTCCACAGGAGTGCAGCAAGACTATATTCTGCCATCGTAGCAGTTCAGTATCGGTATTGATTGGTTGATGGATAAGCTTGTGGAGGCAGCTGTCAGTGGTGTTGACCTGGACACTATTCTGCTTTGAGATCTTGAATATGTTGATGATATTGTCTTATTGGCTCAGCATGGTGAACTGCTGCAGCTGATGGCTGATCTAGTCAGGCAAGAAGCATCATGCATTTGTCTGGTTATTAATCTGGTTACTACCATCAGACAGCCTCCCGCTCCAGACTGCAATCATCTCAGTATTCACCGGTCACTACAGAACATCCAGCAGTTGGCATCTGTCAAATATGTTTGCAGCACCACAGGCAGTGCTGGAGCATGCTCAAAAGATGTGGCTGAGCATACAGCTGCTGCTGCTGCATTCTGAGCCCTTCAACGGTCTCTGTGGGGAGGTTGGGACGTCATTCTTGCTACAAAGCTGTAGATCTAGAGAACCGCAGTTATACCAGCTCCATAGCATCGACTGCACTGTTAGCACTGAGAAAAGCTGACGGACACCAGACTGATTCCGTTCTTATCATCTTAATCAGCTACCTCATATGAAGTTGCAGGATGAGACCAGTCAGGAGGCTGTTCAAAGCTGAACCCAGCAACCACCTCCAGCAGCACTGGTTTGATTTTAGCAGCTTTCTCAGTATGAACATATTATAATGGAGGACCAATGAATTCCAAAACGTTTTTACCGAGGAATGTTGCTGTAAACGTGCCTCTGTGGGTCACAACTGAGGATGCCAAATTCAGGACAAACGGCTGAGAAACAGGGCAAACAGCCCAAAACTGGTGGTTATTCTTCCATTACGATATCAAACCAACAACCAAAGTAAACTTCTATTTCACCACACTGGCTAATCAGAAGTCATAAAAGCAGTTTCCTTAGACATTCCAGTTCTTCTATCACCACCAAAAACACTGGATTTATTCATAAAAAAGAAAGAATGGTGAGACTTAAAATTGGTTAAAAGAATCAAATACATACAATAAATGCAAAGTTCTTGGTTCAGACTTGTAGCAGCGATGGAATAAACTGCTGGCTCAAGTCAAGTCCCTGGCTGCTTCCAAATCGTTGGAAGGTCCTCAATTCCTTGGTTAGAATGCTTCCATTGATATAAGTTCATAGTCCAGAGGCTGGAGCACAAAACAGACAAAATGGAGGGGTTTCCAGGACCTTTTATATTTTCTGCCATGTGGAGGGAAACTCATTGTTCCAAACAAAGCCCTCAGCACAGCTAGTAGAAAATTACAGATGACAAGATAGTGTTTGGAGTCACATGGGCAAGTCACATGTCCATGCATGAAGGTTTGGACACAGTAGAAGCCATTACCTATACCTCAAACAGCATGTTTGCAGGACAGTCCATTCAGTGTAGATGGGCGTCTCCCATGGTCCACTGTCAGTTAAGTGTTTCTTGATGAGCCACTTAATTAGAATAGTCCCTCCAAGATGTGCTGGCTAACTACCTTGTGAGCGTTACCCCAAAAGCAAACATTTGAAATCCAGGTAGAGAGCCAATATTCATGACTTCAAATACAAAAATGATACATGCATACAGATAGCATAATCATAACCAGCAAATCATAACCTTTCCATAGACATCTTACATGCCACATTTTGTACAAGATTTGTTGCAAATATATAACAGTGGTTGCAACAATTATCTGTTTGGTCATATTTTAATCAGCTAACATCACAGTTGCTTTTTGGTTGGCAATCATATAGGCTTCAAAAGCTTCAGTTGTGCAACAAGACTGCCTGTGATAGACATAAACTGTAAATAAAGAGTTAAACCACCTTCACTACCTTACCAGAGATCGATCCAGATGGTGCTCAATTGGCAAGGAGGCCATGTCCTTTTGGGATGTTCTATGATGATGATAACTTGGCATACATTAATAAATATAAATATTTGTTTTTTGCAGCAAATCACAAACTGTCTAACATGTTTTGACATGTCATTTTACTTGATCAGTTAAGCAATGCAGAAGCAATTCATTGCATCTTTAGAAGATGAAAATCTTCTGAGGGAATTGTTCACTGAGGGGTGTTTCTTAGGAGTACAATTTGATCCCTGGCTGCATAGCAATGACAAATTATCACCAGAAGGGTGTGGTTCTTGTCAACAACTATAATAAAAATGACAAATAATTGGAGTATAGCAATGGGTGAATTAAAAATGCATGGGTACAGGCCTACATTATCCTCACAGGGTGGCAAACTAGTTATTAAAGTAACAGGAAAAGCAGGCTACTCCAATTCAGTGAAGCTGTATACATAGACTCATACCAATATAAATTAAAAAATACAGATTTTCTGGATAGTTGTTTTTGGTCTTTGTAGGGCACAGTATCCAGCACCCTCATTTCCACCTGTCGGTCTAGAACTGAACAGCATCTAATCTTGTACCTATTACTGAAGAATGTATAGTGACATAGATGCTGAAGGATGCCTAGTCATGGAGTAAATAACATTTGGATTATTTTATGAAATGTAATTGATTTGCCTTTTTTAACAAACTGCTTCATTTCAATTATGTGCATTTCAAAATCCTATGATGGTGGGAGTTTTTTGGAGGGGGATGTTTAGATTTAGTTTACTCTGTCTACTCTAGGCCAAAAAAGTGATCCAAATCCAGTTCTGAGTTTCCTTCAGATTGAAACTCCTTTTTTACCCATATGTAGAATACAATTTCAGCCTTTTGGAAGTGAGATCAGCACCATTATTGGTCTGGCTCTCTTAGCTGGAACTGATGTAGCTGATCACACTTTCTCCATAGTGTAAATGGGAAGTTTCTGAATCAGTTTTGTTGTCCTTCTTGATTCCCACTTTTCTTCAATTGGCAGTCTTAAAAAGCAATCCCACATTTTACAGGGAATGCTCTATCTCCTCCTTTTATGCCACCTGTGCTTTGCATCACAAGGCAATGCTTATAGCATAACATGAACGCTGGTATGTATAATCCAGAAATCCTTACTATACAAGCCCCATCCATTTCTGTCAGCCATACGAGCAATGTCTATGAAGAGTCATTCATCTAATTGTGCCAAGATCAATCTGAGGATCATACTTATGATCTGTATTATTTTTCTATTTGGCCAAATTCCTTTCCATTATGAGACATCAGTCTTTAGACAAATTCTGTACAAACTCCCTCAATCAGAAATCACACCATTTATAGTTTCAATGAGTTACAATCCTTCCACAAACTTCTATGTGCATATAGGATGTACAGACTGCTCTGTTCTCTAGAAGAAGGTAGCCTATTTCTGCTATCACACTCCCTGGGCTGGCACAAAGAACAAAACCAGGCTCATCTCCATCCCCCCACCCACCCACCCACCCACTCAGGGAGGCTAAAGGCTGGCTTTTATATGGATCTCATAAGAGTGGTGGAGCCTACTTTTGCTCTTCTTCTTCCCCACCTGTAAAAGATCAGCCCCCATCTGGTTCTAGATTTCTTAAAACAAAAAATGCCGAAATGTAAACCTCTCCGTGATCCACAGTATCCCTAACTGCCTTGTGCTTTGTCCTCCTAGCTCTCAGCTTGCATGGTACAAGTGTTCTGCACTGAATAACTGGTGTTTATGATTAACAATTGGTGACTGGTGTGTTTTGTCCACTTTGATCACTTCAAAGAACAGGGAAGGATAATTAATGTTTTACCTTTATCCAGATGCTGTTTGAGATCAGGATGTTTTATTTTATTTTAAATCAATAGCAATTATTACAGTGCCGTTTTAAACATTTCTAATAGAAAGGCTGCATGTTGAGGCTGCTCAATACACCAAAACCCTAGGATGCCAGTAACATGCCCAATATGCCACCACTTGGAGGCAAGCACTGTAAGTAATTCAGCAGCTAGGCCTTGTTGGTGTTAGCCCTGATAAATCCCAGTAACCACTCAGACACTTGGCTAAGGGAAAAGTTATTTTACTACAGTTGATAGGAAAGGTAAAGGTTTCAAATGCCCTAGATACAAAGGCTTAAACAGTTACAGTTCAAAATGAGCAATGAAGTAAATGTTTAGACCCCAAGACAGGCCAGTTGAGAGTCAACTCTCCTTAGGCCTAGTATCTGGGGTGCCCTCTCTACTTCAATCTCTGTTCCAAGCAAATAGGCACTTATGTATTTCCAAGCCAGGCTTACTTAGTTTCTTTCATTGGGGCCCCTCTACACTGGCTCTTTGCTCAGCTGATGCTGCTTCCCCATAAGCCCTGCACAGGCCTGCATCTAGCTGTAATTTCCAGTAGTCACAGCCTGCTCCACATAGATTTCTGCATACGGTTCCTGGAGAATCTTTGCTGCCTCCAGTTCCCCTGCAGCTCCTGGCTAGCCATGCAGCTGATACTTTCAAACAGAGCTTGGCTGCTTCTTGGTTCAGGCCTGTTCCCTACCAGGCCAGGAGGATGGGGACATACCGTGGAGAGAGAGATGGTGGGAATTGTAGTCTCCTGCTCAACAGATCCATCACAGTGCATTTTGATCTGTAGTGACCAAAGCCCTTGGGGCTTTCCTACTTGTCCATGTCTCCAATCCTCTTTGGGTTTTTTCCTCTGTCCTCAAAGAGATACACGTGCTCTGTACTCCCTCTGTTACTCACACTCTCTCTATGGCACAAATTCTTCTCCAAGTCTGGGTAAGAGTGGGCGGGGGTGCTAGAGTAAACAAATAATTTTAAAAACTTTTGAATACAGCTTCAGTGAGTAGTTTTGTACCATAACTAAATTTGTGCACTTCTAATAAAGTGAAATAAATGATCTTCTGCTCCAAACTCCATGCTTCCTCTATTTACTAATGCAATCTCTAAAATCTTGGGGGGAGCTAAAGCCTCAGCATAGCCCCAGTTGTCTGCACATGATTAGCTAGAGGTAGCTCTGGTGATATGTAGTGGGCCCAGGACAGAAGAATCCTCCTTTCCAGGGCACAAAGCAGCTGCAAAGTTCTTCCATGGAGGCTGCGCTGACCCAGTCATTGGAGAAATCAATGTGATTCCTTACACAGCCCCTCTGTATGGTATAAAAGGAACAGGAGGATTCTATAGGCTACATCTCTTCAGAGCACCTATGTCTCACACTCTCTGGACTCTGCTACACAGGGGGCTTATTTGGAACCATGTTCTGCACCCACTCATGTTGCTCACCCACTGCACAACCACCATTGCACACAGCCTCAGCAAACACACCTTCCACAGAATAGCCATAATACCATTTCCACTGCACACTCTCAAAACTATCAGCTAAACCATAACAAAGGCTGAGCACTCACAACTTCCTTTGATTGCAGGCATTGTGAGCTCTCTGTGAGATCTGGCTCTTTTGCCATTCCTGAGCTCATTTTCTAGACCGCAAGGCTGATTTGCTTTTTATCCAACTGCTCCATAGCAACAGTTTATCTGCAAAATACTAGCGGAGAAAACACAGTGTTACCAGCTCTCATGACTGTATCATGCCTTGCAATATTTGGTGTTTTTCTGAAAGCCCCAGCTGATAAAATCAAGAATCATTGGATGAGAATTTCAGTTTTCATTCTTTTGAAAAATTTTTAGCAAGTATAACCTAAAGGCTCAAAAATCAGAAGACAATATAAACAACCCACAACAAAGTGTTTTAAAGCAATCTCATGACTGTTTTCGGTTCTGGCACCTTTTTATTATCTTAACTTTTTACCATAATCTTGTAATCCTGCTGTAACTGGGTAATTTCATTTTATTACATTTTTAAATTTTATTTTACAGTGAATTACCTGTAAAACAAAAGAGATAAGCAGCTGTTGTAAAAGCCCATCCACATAGCCTTCAGAATGTAAAATAAATTTAAATTCTTTCTGATGCCTACTGCTAAGTTGATATTTAAACTCAGCCCTGTCTTATTATCATAAAGTGTTGGGGGGGTGGTCTATTAATAGCCTTTAATTTTGCTATCTATTTATCTTAAGTGAGTTGCAGACTACTTCTAATGCAATTTTAAAACTACATTCCTAGCAATTCTTCCTAAAGATAATTGTGTACAATGGTTGCTTTCCACCCAACTTTATCTTTAATAAAACACAGCAATACGAGACATATGCAAAGAGGTAGTAACATGTTTGTAGATTTCTGCACATTCATATAGGAAAGCTTGGTTGGAATATTGTCTTGGTATGCTATCCACTAAATTATGGCTATATTTAAATTATTAAATATGAAAATCCATTCTTGAAATGCACATTTTTTCTACTACACAGTGTTGCTGTAGTCATGTTGGTCCCAGGATATTAGAGAGACAAGGTGGGTAAAGGTTATAAACTCTATTGGACCAACTTCAGTTGGTGAGGCAGACAACCTTTCAAGCTTACACAGAGCTCTTCTTCAGGTCTGAGAAATGCATTCAGGGCAGATCTACACTTAAAATGCTGCTTTGGCCCATCCGCACCATAATATCTACACTGTAACACTTCAGTGAAGACACTACTACACCAATGGAAGGGCTTCCCATAGTTAATCCATGAGAGGCAGTAGTTATGTCAGTGGGAGAAGACCTCCCATTGACATAGCACTGTCTACACCAGGGGTTAGCTTGGTGTAACTGCATCACTCAGGAGTGTGACCTGTCTTCACAGTGTCACAGCTAAATACAAGGTGGAACAGAATGTTCAGCAAAAGTAGTTACATATTTCAAGGAACCATTCAAGGTGAAGTGGCTTGTTAATACCACTCCATTCACGGGGTCAGGAAGCAGGGGCAGAAGGGTGAGTGGGTTATAGATTATTGTAGTAAGCCATAAAGCCAGTGTCTCTATTTGGTCCATGATCGCTAGTGTCTAGCAAAGTTATGAATTCAAGCTCCCAGGCTTGTCTTTTGAAGTGTTGTGCAGATTTCCTTTGAGAGGTCAGCTTTGTGAAAAGTGTGATATGATGTTTTTGTCTTATTTTAATGTGTGGGTTCATTCAAGAGCATAGTGGTTGTCTCGTTTCACCCACATAGTTGTTATTGGCGCATTTAGTGCACTGGATGAGTACACCACATATGCTAGGCATGTGTAGGACCCATGGATCTTGAAAGGTGCATTGTGGGGTTGTTGATCATCATAGCAGTGGAGATATGTATACAGGTTTTGCATATGTTGTTCTGGAAGAGTCTGGTGCCGCTTTGAGTTAGTGTGTCCTGGTCTGTGGAGAGCTTGCTTCTGATTATGAGCTTGGAGAGGTAGAGGGTGTGTGGAGTGGGAGGTGACAACTAAGGGTGTGCAGTCAGAGAGGGATTTATTTTTGTATTGAAGCAGGTTCCTTTGGGGTATTTGGTTGGCCCATTCCATGACACATTCTAATTTTCTGGTGGAGTGCCCTTGTTTGGGGAAGGCAGTGTTAAGTGTATATGCTGGACTTTCTCCTTGGCACATATTCTTTGGTATCTGAGTGCCTGACTGTAGATAGTGGATTTCTTGATGTGTCTGGGATGGTTACTGGATCTGTGAAGGTAAGTGTGGTGATCCCTGGGTTTTTTGTATATAGTTGTCTGTAGGTATCCATTGTTGACGCTGATCGTAGTGTCCAGGAAATTGACTCTAGTGTGGGAGTGTTCTAGAGACAGTTGAATGGATGAGTGACGGTTGTTGAAGTTGTGGTGGGAATCTATGAGGGAGTTCAAGCTGTCTGTCCAAAGGATGAAAATATCATCTATGTATCTCAGGCAGATCACTGGTTTTGTAGTGCATTTGTCCAGAAATTCTTCTTCAAGGTGGCCCTTGAACAGGTTGGCATATTGGGGAGCCATCCTAGTATAATGGCTGTTCTCATGGTTTGGACAAAATGGTTGTTGTTGAATGGAAAATTGTCATGGATAAGAATGAAATGGATGAATTTGGTGATGTGTTTCAGGTGATATTTGAGGGTTGTCCATTGTCTTATAAAAATTTGAGGAAGGCAGCCATTCTGTCATTATTTCTAATGCAATTTTGATTGAGATGCATTCTGGAGTTTTACAGAAGGCCTCAACCTGCCCAGTAGAGTCTCTGAATTGCTTGCAATACTTTGTTGTACTAAATCTACAATGTGCCAGGAATCATACAAATGCATCTGCATCACAGGCTATATCTTCACTATGACCTAGGGTTGTAATTCCTCTGCTGGTATTCCAACACTGGTAGCTCCATGAGAGCTAGTGCAAGTATAAATAGTAGTGTAGCCCTGGTGCCATTGGTAGTGGAGACACAGCTGAGCCATGCCGAGTATGTACCCACCGTTAATTTTCAGAGTAGAACCACACTTAAAGGAATAGAAATTTCTAACAATAATTAATAGATTTTTGCAATTTCAAATGAAAGATTAATTCCCGTAACTCAAAACCAGCTCTTGTTATTTTTTAAATTATTGTACTATTGTGAACTAGCCCCTTCAGTAATAATACAAAATAGATCTTATTATTCGAAATTTATCTATTGCCAATTGATTCTCTCCATGAGCAATAACTCCTTCTTATGATGCAATTTAATATGTCTCACCATTTTACCCCTTTTAACAGCTCCTTACTACACTCTGTCAAGATGTCATATAACCAAAACAAAAAAGCCATTATTACTAGATATTGTGCCAAAGATATACTGTTCAAATCAGCCATTAGTCTGTAGTTTCATGTCTTGTTACTTTGAGTTCCATTTTGTTTTGAAATACTGCTATAAAAGGGCAACTCAAAACAAAAATTAAAAGGAAAATTAAATGACAAAAGTTAACATTAAAGGTCTAATTTCTAATCCCACAAGAGCAAGGGACAAAAGTAAAACTCCATCCTTCTCTTCACCCCTGGGCTTTCAAAGGCTCAAATCCTGGTCACTGTGAAGTCAATATCAAACATTTCATTGACTTCACTGGGACTAGGCTTAAAACCTATTAGAACATATTAGAACTATGCAAAACATATTAGAACTATGCAAAATACTAAAGGGGGGAGTGAGGAGAAATCATATTTTACCAGTTTAAAGAAGTAAAATCTTTTGCAGATAATCCAATAACTAAGTGCTAAGAGTCCTCCAATAGCACACACTCCAGACTCCCACTACTTTAGCCAACTTTAGCCAACTTTGAGCTGGTATAAGCGGATGCTGCTTACACCAGATATGAATTTGGCCCCAAGCTTCTACTGTGTTTCTGTTAGAAAGGCAGTCACACACAGATCAAAGGCATTTGTAACCCCTGAAATGCTACATATGATGATCAAAAGCAGCTGTCCTGGAAAACTGATTGAAAAGAAACCTGGAAACCTGTATGACTGTTGGTCTGATTTCTCTTATTCATTGGTGAATCTCTGAACAATACAAGTTAGCATTAACAAGATCCACCTGGATGCTTTTATTGTTCAATAAATGCCAGAAAACATTGTTCATTTCTGACTCACATTTCTGACAAAAATGAAAGACAGTTTCAGGGACACAGGTTTGTGGGGTTTTTGGGTTTTGTTTTTTTTGTCATTTTTTTTTCATAAAATTTTATTTTACTGTGAAAATAATGAATGTAAGCCCAAAGAAAATGTTAAGCAACTCACAGTTTTGTTAAGGAACAGAATTTTGATATTTCTGCTGAAGCAAATGAAAATATTTGCCCTGCATTCCATTCCTGGGGAACTGCCTATTTCCACATTGTATTTTCAGATTAAAATTATATTTTCCTGGGAATTTTACCCAGGAAAATAAAATTTTAATTTTAAAATACAGTGTGAAGCTTGGCAGCTTCACACAGTTCTAAACGGGGAGAGGTCAAGGCTGATGGATTCAAATATGACCTTAGTGGGGGAGAGGAAATGGCAGCTATAATTTAAAATGCTCTGTGCAAAGCCTGCAGTTTAAGGATGAGTTCATATTTGGTCTTGTTACCTTCTTCCAATCCATTGAGCTAAAATAGGTTTAGAAAGTTCCAAACACTCTTTGTCTTTATGTATCACCTTCCTCATCCTAAAATCAAGTTAAATTGTAATATTTAGCTCTTATCTATATACAAATTGACTAGTCACTTTACAAACAATAAATAAGAGAGTACACGAATGTTGTCTGCATTCTGAACCAGAACAGAACACGTTATCCCTAAAATGTAATTAACTAAAACCACTCCCACAGATGGATATTTTCTTGTTGGCTAATCAATAGCCAAATGGATGACACTGAACTCTGTAAAGAGCAAAATTGTTTTAAGAGGCAGTTATTACTGAATGTCATCATTCAGGTAGTGCTATTGTAGAGATAAAATCATAAGGCCATCTTGAATTCCTCTAAAGGACAACTGGGCGTCCATCTTGTAAGCCCTTCTTGTCCCCTCCTACCTGTAGTTTGGCACTTTTTCTGTTTTGGTGGGAAATGACAGTAGCTGTCAATCACCTAATCTGCCTAGTGACCAAAAGTCTATATAAGGCAGTGTTCAAATCAGATCGGGGCTGCTCATGTGAGTGGTAGTGTCTGGTTGAGACAAACTCAGTAACTGAGGGTAGGCCATTCACTCCACAAGGGTTACTTGTCATACTTACCTACACACACCTAATCCACCTATATAGGATTCACTCACTACACGCACGACGACGCAGGATAGGTAGTGGGCGGGTTTTAGCAACTTACCTGAAGAAGCACTCATCTGATCCTGTTCTGGGTTCCCTGGTTCCATCTGAGTTATCCTGGGAGTTCTTGCCACCCTCTTTAATAAATTCTGTTGTACCTTTATTGGTTTGAGTTTTATGTAAAGATTACAAGCCCCCAGTGATAGATACAGGTAGGAGACGAACCTGAGACCAAACTATCTGGGCCGCTTTTCATTTCAGCTCCTATTTCGGTCAACACTATCACTTAACAGTTGAGCTCCCTCAACTCCCGTTCCTACTCCTGCCCCAAACAGCTTATAAAGATAGCTAGAAACAAATCACAACAGTTCAAGTAAGACAGGGTGTGGAATGATTATTGGTGCGGAGACAGAAGGAAGATGATTTTGGAAGAAAATTTTAAGGTGAGGGATTTGAAGAAGGAAAGAGAACTTGGCAGAATGTAGAGGACTATTAAAAGCACAAGGATAACATAAAGAGAGGCTCAAAATCTATAAGATGAGATGGAGGGAGAAGTAAGAAGACAGAATTGGGAGAGAGCTGAACAAAAGTTCTTGACAAAAACTTTGGGGGGCAAAAATGCAGATTGAATGACACCAAAATATTTTGTGAATTTGTGTCAATTTTGCTAAATTGTTTCAGTAAATAAAACCCTAAAAATATGACGTATTCCATTTTGAAGATTTCTTTGTAAAGAGTTTCAATTATTTGTATTCAAAATGACTTTTCATTTCTAAATTTCCTTTAATTTTATTTTAAACAGTAGAGAACATTAGAAAAGACTTTAAATCAAAATGAAATATTTTGTTTCATTTGATCCAAAAGCAAAAAGATTTTTCCCCAGAATTGCCAGTGAAGCAAAAAATCCATTATTCATCCAGCTTTAGGTAGGAGCAATACGGAGAGTAGGAACAATCCAAACACAAATGTGGGATGGAGGGAAATTAGGTAGGACCTTGAAAAAGAGGATAAGTAGCTTGAATTTTTTGCATCGAGACAGGAATTTAGCAGAGGGATTAAAGGAGGACAAAAAAAAAAAGATGTTTTGCTCTGAACAGCAAAAGAAAATGACAAACTCCAGTGGTGTTTTGGACAGATTGGAGGGAAGAACAGTGGAAAAATAGGGAGATTGGAGAGAGGAAGTTTACAGCATTCAGTGTAAAATAAGATTAAAACAGGGGAATCAGTAAGAATAAGCACAGAAGTTACCCCTTTGAAGTAGTAGGAAGGGGTATGTTATTGGTATTGCCCTTGGCAAGTTTTAAGGGGCGATACATGTGGGAGCAGAACTGGAAAAAAATCAAGAGGCATGTTGAAGAGAAAGTCTAGGAGGCAGCAGTAACCAGGAGGGTAGGAGGAGAGAGAGTTGAGGTGACAGGTGGAGGAACTAGAGCCACACAGTAGAAGGGAGACCTCTGTGCTCCGCCAGAGTGAAGGAGAGAGAGTGGAGTTAGGAGCGCAATAGTGTCAGCCGTGTTTTGGCAAGAGGGTTGGCAGAGGGGGAAAAGGAGACTAGGGAAAGGGTGAGGGGAGAAAAAAGCCAGCTAAAGTCAAGAGAGAGGGAAAAAGTGGGGAGAGAGAGTGAATTGGGGCAGTCAGGAGATAATAGCCACATCAGGGAGAGATGGGGAGAAGCAGCACACAGGACAGTGGACTTGAAAAGAAGTAAGGGTGTGGGATGAGGATAAGGGGAGGGTTGAAAGCAATAAGCAGGTTGCCTGGCAAAGCATTTTATTTCTATTAATACTCACAGACAGGAAGAACACAGGTTAAAAGAACTCACTGTTTTGTGTGTGCTCTATGTAGGAGTGAAATAGTTGAATAAAGGGCAAATAAATCACTCACTAAACTATAGAGTGATAATAAACAATTTAATTAAATGTTGCTCACCAGATATCCTGTGCATCGAAGCATGCACAAGCCTTCCATGTCTGAACTATTTTCTTCACTACCTATTAACTTGTGTCTTTCAGTTTGGCTCTGAAAGGTCACATTAAAAGGATTATAACATCTCATTTGAAAAAAGAGAAGTTGAAGGGAGCAGTCTAGTTGGAAGACTTATTGGCTGTTGCAGAGCCATCATCCCATTAGAAGTTTATTGGCCATTGACCTTCAAAATCAGAAACTGGCGAACAGCCAGTTATGCCTTCCTGGTCTGTTTGTTTGGAGGGATAGTTAACAGTTACATCGTAAATGGTTTCAGAAGGACAAGTTCAGCTAGGGCCCAATCCTGTGACGTGCTTAGCACCTTTAGCTTCCACTGAAGAAGTTCAGTGAGAGTTGAGGGAGCTCAACACCTCCAATAATATCTAATAGGGCTGGGTCCCTAATTAGCTTATTCTTCTAGGGATCTATCAAACAGCAAGACAGTTGTTTATAAAGGTGTTTTGTAATCACACTTTAAAAATGTAAGTGAGAATTTTATTGATTTTCTGTTCACTTGACCAGATTAGCTCTTTTTAAAGGAAATGTGTCACATTTGAAAAAAGCATAGATTCCAAAAAATCAATGTATTGTAATATTCTCATTGTGACTCTATATTGCAATTGTGTTGTGATTAAAATTCAACTGCTGAGTTGCAGTTTATTTATACTAAACTTCCCCCTCTTTTGAATGGGGGGGGAAGTGGAAAATGAAGAAAAAATTAAACAGCTATCTTCAAAGTCCACCTTGTGTATTGGCAGTGTGTGACATGAAACCTAGCTCACGGCCAGCTGCTGAATTAAAAATAAATACTGTCAGTAAATTGTCTATCACTTTTTTTAAATGTAAAATATTCTGACTTAAACAAATATTTATTCAAATTAATAGCATAGCACTTAGCTATGTAGAGAAATAGTGTAATGTGTACGTCTAGAGTTGTATGCACAGGAGGCAAAGAGCCCAGCTCAAGCCAGAATGATGTTTTCTGGAATGAAATCATGATTTCTCTTTTAGCAAAAGAACTGAGTAACACCCCAGTTCAACATGGTATTTGGGCACATGCCTAACCATACACATGGAAGTAGTCCCAGGTTCCTTGCTAAATCGGAGCCTAAGGCCCCAATGTATCCAATGTCACAGCAATATATGTGGAACACGTACCCAAAAATGGCATAATGTTCAGAGAATCTTGAGTCCTATGTAGCCTTATCTCTTTGGCCTGGGGCTGTACTGTGGAGATACAGAAAGGCCACATCCAGGGAGAAGACCGGGGAGAAAGTAATAGTATTCTTCCAAGCTCCACACACAAAATAACATCCATCCATGTTGTCATAACTATAAAGGGAAGGGTAAACCCCTTTAAAATCCCTCCTGGCCAGAGGAAAAATCCTCTCACCTGTAAAGGGTTAAGAAGCTAAAGGTAACCTCGCTGGCACCTGACCAAAATGACCAATGAGGAGACAAGATACTTTCAAAAGCTGGGAGGAGGGAGAAAAACAAAGGGTCTGTGTCTGTCTGTAGGATGCTTTTGCTGGGGACAGAACAGGAATGGAGTCTTAGAACTTAGTAGGTAATCTAGCTAAGTATGTGTTAGCTTATGATTTCTTTAAATGGCTGAGAAAATAGCTGTGCTGAATAGAATGAATATTCCTCTCTGTGTGTCTTTTTTGTAACTTAAGGTTTTGCCTAGAGGGATTCTCTATGTTTTGAATCTAATTACCCTGTAAGGTATTCACCATCCTGATTTTACAGAGGTGATTCTTTTTTTTACTTCTATTAAAAGTCTTCTTGTAACGAAACTGAATGCTTTTTCATTGTTCTAAGATCCAAAGGTTTGGGTCTGTGGTCACCCATGCAAATTGGTGAGGATTTTTACCAAACCTTCCCCAGGAAGTGGGGTGCAAGGGTTGGGAGGATTTTGGGGGGAAAGATGTTTCCAAACTACGTTTTTTCAGGAACCCAGATAAAGTTTGGTGGTGGCAGTGGAAGTCCAAGGGCAAAGGGTAAAATTAGTTTGTACCTTGGGGAAGTTTTAACCTAAGCTGGTAAAAGTAAGCTTGGGAGGTTTTCATGCAGGTCCCCACATCTGTACCCTAGAGTTCAGAGTGGGGAAGGAACCTTGACACATGTGAATTACAGCAGTGAGAAGCTGCTCATAATAGATTGTTCAAAACATGATTGGGCTTGCTCTCTGGGCTGCACTGAGCTACTTAAGGTCCCCCTTGGCAAGACATGCCCATGGGCTCTGTGAGGCTCCTTGGGCTCACTACCTACATGTACACCAAAATGAGACACTCATAGCAAATTGTGCAGATCTGTGATCGTCTCTCTCCTTTCTTTTATGAGGAATGAAATAGTTAGCAATGGTAAACATTTAAATGATCATCACAGGGCACATGAGTTAATCCCAGTCACTGAGATTAATGGAGCAGTTCACACATCTCAGTGCTTGTCTACACAGCAAGATACTGCCCTGACAGCCAGGATGTGACTCTACAGTTCACCAGTTTCCCAAATAGTAACATCACAGCACAGTGAATATCCTGGAGTGAGGTTTGAGGCATTAAGCTTTCAAGTAGTAATACACTAACTACTTGAAAGCATAGTACATCAAGCCATCCTCCAGGACATTCACTGCACTGTAGCAATGTCCACATGAGAAAAGTTACTGTGAGGCAAGCTGGTGTGCTGTTGATTCACACCCTGGCTTGCTGTGTAGTAACTTGTCTAGTAGACAAGGCTTTAGAGTTTTATTCCACACTCTGCAGACTCACACAGACATCCTTTCATTGGTTATGCTCAGTTCAGATTTGAGATTTTCTTCACAACCATAACTGGAGATTTGATGGTTGGGGTGAGGGGAGGGTTATTTGGTTGTGTTCTTTTGTTTTGGCGCAGGTTTGGTTCAGTTTTTTTTTTAAATAAAGCTGAGATTCTGGAGAAGACATCAGCTTCAGAGAGGTGCTGGTATGGCATATGGCTATGTACTGACTATTTCTGAGTTATGGCCAAGTCCCAAGAACTGAACTGCTGCCTTAAACAGATTTATGGGAAAAACTGGTCCAGAATATAGCCTCTGGGCCCACATTGTCATTTAAGGAGGTAAAGACAAAGGAGAATAGAGAAATGTTTTCAGCTAACAGTTGAAAATATATAGGGCCTGATTACTTAGTGTAAAAGGGAAAGAAGCTTTAAAAAGGTGTTAATGTAATTTACTCCCACTTTCAGGCCCCTTTATATTGCCAAAGTGGTTTAAAGGGGACTTAATGTAAATGAGAGTTAGGTCCATAGAGTTCATGCAGTGGGGAGATGCAGAAATGCTGTTCCAGGTGACAAGGGAAGCAGAGAAAAAAGGTCTTGCACCAAGAATGGAAATAGTGTGAAGGCGAAAGAGGAATCTGGTGCAAGCTGAAAAGAGGGAAGGAGCAGTGTAGAAGGAAAAATCTGTGAAGGAGGCAGGAGCTATCCCAGGGAGGAGCTGGCAGGGGAGGGTGTGTTTTAAAAGGGCAGTTTAAATTGGATCCTAAAATTAGTTATTATAGAAGATATGCTAATATATACTGAGAAATGCTGTCAGATTCTCATGAGGAGAAAAAAGAACAGGAGAAAAGATTTAGGAGGAACATTAATTGACGCTTTCATGAATGCCAGCAACTGCGAGCAGGTGGCCAGCAGTTAAGAGGGAAATGTGAAGTGGAGAGTTTTTATCTTTGCTGATTTCAGTCCCTTGATTCAGTCAGAGACAAGAACTCAGAGACATTAAACAGGATTTCTTGGATGAATGAGAGGAAGGAGCTTTACTGTTCTTGGCCAAACTTCTTATTAATTACAAGAAAATCTTCGTACATCTTTTGGGGGACTGAACATCCATGAATATTTTATTGGAAAGGTTAAGAGAAAAAAAATGCATCTCAGGAAGGAGTGCGAATCTGACTGAAAAGAATGATCCAATTATTTGTATTACTTTCTATTTTTCTCCTTTCCATTCAGTGATGCATTGAAAAGGTTCTCAGTTCATCAGAGCATTGTGGGAACTGTAAAATTTTTATATTTACAGGAGAAAACAATTTATAGAAGTATCTCCAAAAAAAAAAGTTATATGAATCAATGGCCTTCATCTATTATACTTTTATGTACCTTTCATTTTTAACTGCAACACTTAAAAGATTTAAAATGTATTTTATTTTGGTATTGGTTTCCTATAACACTAATCACTAACCACAGAATGTTAGGAACCATTAGGAAAGGGATAGATAATCAGGCAGAAGATATCATAGTGCCACTATATATATTCCACACCTGGAATACATGAAGTTCTGGTCACCCCATCTCAAAAAAGATGTATTAGAATTGGGAAAGGTGCAGAGAAGGGCAACAAAAATGATCAGGGGTATGGAACAGCTCCCATATGAGGAGAAATTAAAAAGACAGGGACTGTTCAGCTTAGAAAAGAGGTGACTAAGGGAGGATATAATAGAGGTCTATACAATCATGACTGGTGTGGAGAAAGTGAAAAAGGAAATATTCTTTACCCCTTCACATAACACAAGAGCCAGGGGTCATTCAATGAAATTAAGAGGTATTACCAAACGTAAGGAAGTATTTCTTTACACAATGCATAGTCAACTTGCATGAAGTGAGGAGGCATGGCCTCCCTCAGAGGAGGACACGGAGGGAACACCACAAGCCGGCTGGTGGGTGGAACCAGGACGGCCAAGCTCTGCACACTGGAAGCAGAGGGGCAGGACAGGAAGAGGCGGTATAAAAGGCTGACCCAGCACTTCAGTAGAGAGGAATCTGCTGAGGGAGGCAAATACTCCTTCCCTGCTGTTGGAGTGGAACTCCAAGGAGAACCACTGCTGCTCCAAGGACCAGCCCAAGCTTCCAGAGAGCCCTGCCACTACCGATGCTGAGGAGCTGCTACTGCTACCCCTGGCAGTATATCATGAGAAGACTGAGGATGACCCCTGAATGCAGGTACCCCCAAGGGGGAGAATAGGAAGCAGCCATGGGGAACCAGACTACCATCGGGCTGTGGTGCTGCTGGAAATAGAGTCAGCGGGTGGAAGGTGGATTCCCTGCTGACCAAATGGCAGACCACTCTGCCACAGTTAGGGCCCTGGGCTGGAATGCCGTGGAGGCAGGCGGGCCTGCATTCCCCTACCCCTGCCACCCTACTCTTGGGGTGGCAGTACTCTCCCTCCTTAGGCCAGGAGGCTCATGCTCAGTCACCCCTGCTGGAGCGCATAGACTGTGTCTGGGGGGCTCTCCCCCTGCCTGACTGCAGGCCAGACCCCTGACTATTTGCTGCCTTGCTCTGCTTGAGGGTTGGGCTTATACTTGCTATAGCTCTGCCTGATTGCAGGCCAGAGCCATGACTGTTTGCTGCCCCTTCCTGCTCAAGGGCTGGACTTATAACTTAGTACTGCTCTGTCTTAACCACCGGCCAGAGACTGTTTGCAGCCCCTCCCTGCTCGAAGACAGGGCCCATCTAGTCCCACTATTTCCCCCTTTCTTTGTTTTGAGCGTACTCTAACAGACCAGACAGTGAGGAGGCGTGGCCTCCCTCAGAGGTGGATACGGAGGGATGGCCAAACCCGCTTACGCTGCAGAACTCATTGCCTGTGGATTTTGTGAAGGCCAAAAGTATAACTGGGTTCAAAAAAGAATTAGATAAGTGCCTGGAAGATAGGTCCATCAATGGCTATTAGCCAAGATGGTCTGGGATGAAACCCTATGCTCCATGTGTCCCTAAACCTCTGACTGCAGAAGCTGGGACTGGACAACATGGGATGAATCACTCAAGAAATGCTCTGTTCTATTCATTCCCACTGAAGCATCTGGCACTGGCCACTGTTGGAAGACAGGATACTGAGTTAGATGGACCATTGGTCTAACCCAATATGGCTGTTCTTATATGTGACCGATGCAAAACTATAAATGAATTTATTGTTACAAAACTGCTATGAGCTGGGGAAGTACTACCCCATTCTACAGATGAGGAAAATGGAGGCACACAGAAACTGAGCAACTTGCCAAAAGTCACACAAGAAGTCTGTGGCAGGGCTAAAAACAGAGCCAGTTTGTATAGGGGTAAAGTCACGGTTCTGCCGCTCATCATCCACCCACTGTTTTTGTGGAGATTTGGTCATGCAGCACTTGCACTGCATTCCTCTCGTACCCAGAGCCATGATCCAGGCAAGTCAAACACAAGGAGCAAGGCACCTTATTTTCCCTACCTGTTTGCAGCCATGTTTAGCCTCCACTATAAGTTAGCCCATTGTCACTAGTGATTTAGCGTTTTCTTATTGTACATAAGGAAACTATATTATCTGTTAGAAGAATGAATAGAAAATTTTCATTTTCATCCCATAGGATTTACCAATTTAGGACATACAGTGGTCACCATTTCAGTAAGTCAACAAGATATCTGTTGGCAAATGTAATTACCAGAGCTGTGTCCAGTTTGAAGTAGAGGGGTAAAACTGTGGTATCTCAGATAAGGAGGTAACTATGTTGGTAAATACTGACTTTTTAATTGTACCATTATCAGAGGGCAAAGGAGTGAGAGAATAGATTCTTCCAGCAAATTTAAACCCATTTTTATCTATTTTTTTTAAGGTCACATAACCTACATTAATCAACATGCTATCTCTGATGGTATCATTCATTCCTTGTACAATACACATCAATATGCCCAGCAAAATTTAAATTTGGTCTGAATATCTTGTTCACTCCTACTTTAAAAGGAAATGTCTCAGATTTATTTTAAGGTACTTTGACACCAAATCTGAATTTATTTCCCTGATTGCATTTGGAAGGACAACTGGTTAAGCCATCATTAGCATAAGGAATTATATATCTATTCACCACTTCCAGTGGTGATTCTGCAGATGTCTGGATTATCCCTCATCCTCTGTACAAACTATTCCATGAAGATCATGAATAGGATGTTGGGGAAGGGAAAAAAGAACACCATTTCCTTGTCTTCATTCTGTTTTCATGGAAATATTGGGGTATCCTATACATTACTTGCTGACTACCTATATACTGTTGTCCCATTTAGGAATTTCTCAGCTGCCTTAGTGATCAAACAAATAATAATACAGTATTTCCTGTAATCCTGAGGTAGTATTTTTATTGAGTACTTGGGACATGATAACACAATCTAGTTATCAAAGGCAAAGTTTAGCAGATTTTAGGGCCAACACAGTCACGTGGGTCTAAGTCAAACAGGACTTAGCATGGTACAGGATTTTCCCATCTGTCTTTCATTATTGGGTGTTCCAAAGAAGTGATGGTTACTCTGTGCACTTGGGTTTCTTATTCTGAATAAAAAACTTCATATCCTTAGTTTCATATGATGGAATTCAGTTCTCATGCACATAGGTGCATCTCCCACTGAAGTCAATGTAATAAGAGCAGAATTTGGCCTTTATGGTCTTTGTCTTATAATGTATGCAGCTATCATAAGCTCAGTCTTTCTGGTTCATAGGTTCTCATTTTAATGCATTTGTATGGACTAATTACCAGAAGCTGGCTATTGTGTTTGACAGTCAACTCTGACTCTTTTGTCATGTATTATGGATGCAACTCAATTCTCAGAGGATTTTTACATTTAAAACATACAGAAAATTGGGAAGAGGCCTTACATTTTAAGCATATGCATTATCACTGAACAAAAGCAGTAGCAATTGATTGGTTGACTCAGGTCCATAAGCTCTCTTCTTCCAACACAGCATGTACAGTAACAGAAGGGCCCTAACTGCAAGAGGAGATGGGACTGTACAGAAAGGAAAGGTGGTTGCATAGCTCTTTCCTCCCTGCCCCTTTTTATGTATCAGCATTGCCTATATTATTCATTTTCCCTATTACTTAGGTAGCAAACTTAGACAGATAAACCTTGGCACACAATCTTTTTTTATAATAGCTTAACTTTCTAAAATGAGTCAACTCTTTTCCCCTTATGAGTTATTTTTGGCATTTCTCCATTCCCCTTTTTTTTTTTTCATTTTCTTTGTGCTCTGACACAATTATTTCATTTGTCCATTAAACTCATTTTGCTACTGCTTAAAGTGCAATTCTCTTAATTGAAGAAAGAGAGAGATACATCCATGTAGAACTCTGAGTAAAAAAAAAAAAAAAGCCTGTCCAGTGCCACTCTTTCTACTCATTGATCTTATTGTCCTGACTATAGTAATACTATATAGTAGACTAGCCTAACAGCAGAATGGGAGTACTACTCAACACTGTGAACTAGTCACAATGAGTAAAACATGAGAGCTGAAGATTCACATTTTTCCTTGTGTATTCAGATATCACAATGACTAGCACAGTATAAGAACCCATACAGATTAAGATCTTTATTGGGGAAATTCAGGTAAGGTTTAATAAAAGCTCTACACTCTTAACTCTAAATCATAAAGATTATCTCTACCTTGGAATTTGTCTCTCCTGCCAAAAACATTCTGAGCAACATATCTTTGTAATGGAACTTGTGATGTGAAGATTAAGTGGCGAACATCTGTAAAATGGCTTGCAGATCCATGGGGAGGATGCCATGCGATATACTGAGGGTTTTATAGTGTAACAGTTATTGTCTTTCAAATAATATAAAATATTCTCTTAAGCCATATTGGCAGTGATTTTCTTTGCAGTAAAGCACTCATAAAGATGCTATTTTGTGTTTATAAGGTAAATAAATATGCTGTCATGCCCTATTAAATGTGCGATACATCAAAAAAGATAACTTTTAAAATAAATCCAATGTTAAAATCTTCCCAGCAATTTTAATACTTTTTTCCTCTTCAAAGAGAACTGAGTAGTCATGTACTCCAATTGAAGTTACCACTATTATACTCCTCAGCTGGATTCATAGGCAGCAGAATATGAATCTCAGTATTTGAAATGTAATCTCACCCTCAACTGACTTTAAACCAGTGGAGAATTATACAGGATCATTGGAGAGAAAGAAGGGACGGATTAAATGTGAAGGGACTGCAGAAAAGGTAGGAGTAAGAAATGGAACCTGCATGTTTTTCCTGTAACATCCTCCTCTACAGAGCCTGCTTTTTAAAAGTGAAATAATGTCATTACTTGGCGAGGAACAGAGTACCTTTCTCATATCCCCTGAACATTATGATAAAGAATTGGCCATCTTTTGGCTGCATAAGACAATACCACAATAGCAAAGACCATAAAAGCAAGGAGATCTCTTATTGTTTCCTTGGAATAATTTCTATTATGAGGCTTTAAAGGGAAATTATACTAGAATTTCACTAACTGTTTTTAATGTCATTATTGTTGCAGTGCCGGAACACCAGACATGAAAGGAAGTTATAAGGTTTATGTCAGATCTTTGCCAGAAACACTGAGGATTTAGCTATTAGGCTATCAGTGTACCAGGCCTGAAAAAGTGATGAATGAAATAGTGACCTGAGATAAACATAGATGTTGTGGCCAATATCTCTCAGTGGTAACTTTCCCAGTATATCTAGATAGGTTTCAGAGTAACAGCCGTGTTAGTCTGTATTCGCAAAAAGAAAAGGAGGACTTGTGGCACCTTAGAGACTAACCAATTTATTTGAGCATGAGCTTTCGTGAGCTACAGCTCATGCTCAAATAAATTGGTTAGTCTCTAAGGTGCCACAAGTACAGTATATCTAGAGAAAGTCAACACAGTCACGCTTGTGATGACACTTTTTTTTTTTTGGAAATTATGGTTGGCTGAAGATACCACTCTTGAAGCAGAGTCCATGATTTCTAAGTCAGTGTCCCGGGCAAATGTAACTATCTTTCTGTTTTAGGATTTTGCATTATTATCTATCTGTATGCAACCCAGCAATCTATGCTACCAGGTCTGACTGGAGGACTGAGTCCTTACTTGTTTAACTCTACCCTCTTTACAGGAAGAGGTTACCCATAAACAAAAATGTTTTTGTTTCATAAACAACAAAATTAATCTTCATTCAACCCTCTCTTGCAGTTAACTTATGTAGGCTAAGGAAATAATCAATTCATCAATCATCATCATCATCATCATCCTCCTTTAATGCAAAAAATTTCTCAGTAAAGCCACATTCTTTAATTTTAAAAAAAATTCACAGTAAACTGGAAACTCAATTACTACATGTCTTGAAAGGCCTACAGCCAGAGTTCACACTACCCTCCCAGTTATAAGAACCTCTTGTTCGAGCCACACCCCTGTTACAGGAACCCCTGTTACAAGAAGGACTCTCTTAGTAAACAGAATCTTCTCAACATTCACTGGCCATGCTGTTGCATAAAAAACCCAAGATAAGGAACCTTTAGCAATATATTAACTGTTACATTATACAACAACTTTCTCAGTTGCATGCTGTAATTAATATCAGCCTTTTGTTTACTTACTCTAGCCTAAGTAAAAGCAACCCACTCATATGCTGAAAGGCCCTTCCAAAGATACAGAGCATTTTTAAATAGCCATTTTATCTAACATACTACATTTCACAGAATAATTTTCACTGTTTCAGGATTAATCCAGGACACACTAGAAACAGCATAATATATTTCTTCTTTGGAACAGCCTGAGGTCCTCTAAGAGCATTCACTGTAACTAGATCAAACTAAATTCACTTGTAAATAACCAGCAAACCTCAATGTCATATTTAATTTTTATACATAGATTGCTAAAACTAGGGTATATTACATTTGAGATATAATACATATATCCACTATGTTATCCATCATTTTTGAGTTGTGTGTTGTGCACCATGACTAGCAACTAGAAACTACCTATATGGCATGATCTAGAGAAGTTTATCCAGAATCTAGTATTATCTTCTATAGCAGCATATTTTAGGAAGACCATTCTTAAGCTATTTGTTGCTCCAGCTCTTCACCCCTTCTTGTTCTTGGAGTTTAGTTAGGAATCCTAGTAATGTATAAAATACAAACAGTACTAAGAAACAAGGTTAAATTAAAAATAAACACATCCATTAAAGTTCAGAGATTTAAGCAAGACATTGTTTAACAATCAGTGTACAATGCTGAAAATTATTTATTATTTTTCAAACTACTGAACTGTAGATTTTCCCAAGAAAAGGACAAAAATCAGACAGATGTGATTAGATACAGATTCACTTTGGAGATGAAGTCACATCTTCCTTGCAGTCAGAAACCTTTATCTCGTTAAAATACATGTTTGAATCAGAAAATGAAAAGTTTCACAGGATATTGTTCGATGAAGAAATAATTTTGGCAAACCAACTAGCTCAGACTAATACAGATAGGTCTGGCTGTATTATATTGTTACATGGCATTAGGAACAATTCTGGTCAATATAAGTAAAGGTGCAAATATAAAAACTACATTTTTGCAAATTGTTCAGATCTGTCCAGTACTTTATAAATGACTGTTCAGAGCTGCCATCTCATTCACAGGACAATTTTTCTATCAAGAGAGCTGATGTTGTCCATCACTGCTAAGGAAGGAGTTTGTTTTTAGCAAACAGGGTTGCTGTCAGGAGCTGGTCAACTATCCTCATTTTGCATCTGGTTCCTATTTCTGTAGCCAAACCAAAACCCCAGGACCAAACACCCACCCACACCCCATCTAAACTTTGGGAAAGATCATATCCAGACTGGGACTATGCAATCTGATCCCATCTCTAATTCCTGTAGGTAATTTTGTAAATGCTCCAGTCATGTTGAGGAAAAAAAATTAACCAAGGTAGACCATATCAGTGTCCATAAAGAAACAGCTGTTCATAAGTAGATGAACCTGAATGTTTTCGTAGATCCACCACTTAAATTTGCAGGGCATATTTATTCTGAGCTGCCTCTGAACTTTTCCTTTCCCTGTCCTCAAGGATGATTATTCTGTCCTATATTTTGGACATGCTGGGTGTTATATATGAGAGATGCTATTCATATAATTTAATGGACTTCTGGAAGGTGCTGAGATACTATGGTGATGACATCTGTATAAGAAGCTGAATAGAATTCAACAGAACACCTGCAGTGTAGTCTAAACCTAGCACAGTTTATATTGTTGGAATGTTACTTCATTAACTGACCACTCTCTGTGCAGAGATAAACTTAAATTCGTAGGTATTGTATTGTGTCTCCAGGCTTTAGTATACAAGAGATATTTCAGGAAGGGTTTGGAAGGCA
The DNA here is from genome assembly GCF_965140295.1 of Lepidochelys olivacea. NCBI lineage: Eukaryota > Metazoa > Chordata > Testudines > Cheloniidae > Lepidochelys > Lepidochelys olivacea. Next base: position 69,435,119 of record NC_140414.1, read on the forward strand.
CTGTTATCAGGAGATGGCAAGAGCTCCATCTTATCTTTCTGTATTCCATCATAGGGATCACATCACCATGGTGTCTGACCACTACCCAAAATGTTCCAGGGTGCACAAGAAGAAAATCTGTCTCTCAGTGCTCTAATCACCAGGGACTGACAGAACTTGCTTCTTTCCCCTACGTAAAATGAAGCTTTTGTCATAGCAAGTTCTGTTTCAAAGTAAGCTTGAAATAACAGTAGTGATGCAATTGTGTTTGTTCTATTTCCTACATCAGCCTTGCTTAGTGGCTCCAAATAAAATACACATCTGAAGGCGCACCTCTCTTTTTTCCAGCTCTTGATCACACTTTTATCTGTTGTGAACTATTAAGCAACAATATTCTGTAGGCTATTATCTGCATTGTACTAACCTTTTTGTTCATTAACTTGTGAAACCAGCAACTTCCTGTTAACTGCACGCTGATTAGGGCTGGCCTTTTGTTGAGGAAGGACACAAAATGTTCAGCCCATGCTAAAATGTGCACTGTTCCCTTGTGGTAAGATCATCTGAGGAATACAGTGACTCATCATTTTGAAATACAAGGGCACTTCATGTATCAAATTCTCATTAATGTCAATGAGATATCCATAGTGAATGAAGTAGTATCTCTGTGCTGATCTGGGGTTCAACCCAGATGAGTAAGGGGCTGTCTCATAGGTGCCTGTGTGCAGTGCAGCTTTGGTTTAGAGCTCTGACACCAACAGTCTGCTTACAGCACACTGACCTGTGTAGCATGCGGAGGTGACAACCTTTACTAGCTTTACCAGTATTATGTGTAAGATCTTATAATTGAGACATTCATCCTGTAGTATTTGTGTCCTTCACCTATTGATGAAATGCTGTTTAATGAAATCCTCTAATGCAGCCTTAACAGGTTAGTCTTCAAAAGGTACTTGCAAAATCCAGATAGAAAAGTTCTAAGCTACATGTGCAAAACTCTTAATTTTAAGAGTCCATAACTTTAAAGAAATACATTATTTCCTTCTAAATTTGGGTTGATATTTTTGATTGACGCCTACACGGCGAAGTATAAAGGTAGTTAGCATAACAAAGAGAAGGTTAAGAAAAAGTAACTTGATCAATGTCTAAAATTACCTACATGGGGAGAAGACTTCTGATAGTAGAAGTCTCTTTAACCTAGATGGAAAAGGTACAACAAGATTGCTCAGGCCAATATCCAGGCTGAACAAGGGCGCATGCTACTTTCAAAAGCTCCAGCTCTGGACTCATGGCACATACGAATAACTTATCAGTGGAATACAATAGGTACCATCACTTGAAGAAGAACTTGTTGATCAGTAATATGGTAAAATGCATGGAGCAACATTAAGTGTAAAGAGGCTCAGGCTGCAGGAGGGGGCTCCAGGCAGGGGCAGGGGGTTGGGGTGTGAGAGGGGATGAGGGCTCTGGGCTGAGGGTGTGGGCTCAGGGGTGGGGCCAGAAATGAGGGGTTCAGGGTGTGGGAGGGGGCTCAGGGCTGGGGCAAAGGATTGGGGTTGGGGGGGTGAGGGTTTTGGCTGGGGGTGTGGGCTCTAGGGTGGGGTTGGAGATAATGGGTTTGGGCAGCAGGAGGGGGCTCTGGGCTAGGGTCAAGGGATTTGGAGTGCGAGAGGGGGTTCCAAGCTGGGGCAGGAGGTTCAGGGTGTGGGCTCCAGGATGGAGTTTGGATGTCAAAGGGGGCTCAGGACTGGGGCAGGGGTTTGGAGCATGGGAGGAGTTCAGGGGTGCGAGCTCTGGGCGGCACTTACCTCAGGCGGCTCCCAGGAAGTGGTGACGTGTCCCTCAGCTTCATCCTCCAGGTGGAGACATGTATTGTTTTTAATCTTTTTACTGTGTATGCCCCGACTCTGGAGTGACATCTTGTCTGAGGTTGTTAGATGTCCAGTTTTTGACCAGAACACCTGGTCAAAATGGGACTCTGGCGGCTCAGTCAGTACCGCTGAACAGGCCATTAAAAGTCTAGTCGACAGTTCAGCTCCCCGGAAGTGGCGACATGTCCTGCAGCTCTCTACGATTTGCCCTGACTCCGCCCATGAGCGCCACCCATCCAGCTCCCATTGGCTATGGTTCGAGGGACATGTTGCCACTTCCGGGGAGCTGCACTGCCAACTATACTTTTAATGGCCTAGTCAGCAGTACTGACTGAGCCGCCAGGGCAACCTTAGACAAGATGTCGCTCCAGAGTAGGGGCATATACAGTAAAAAGATTAAAAAAATACACGTCTCCATCTGGAGAATCCAGCCCTGCACACTGTCCTTCACAGAGAGGATCTATGTTCCTGCATCTCATGAAAAGAGAACAGCTACCTCAACAGAAAATGTGGAAATGGTAGAAGTGCTAAATGACTTTTTTCTTTCAGTTTTCACCAAAATGTTAAGTAGAAATTAGATATCTAACTAATGCCAGTGAAATGAGGTAGGATCAGAGGCTAAAACAGGGAAAGAACAAATTAAAAATTACCGTACTTAGACCAGTTAGAGGTCACCAGGGTCTGATGAAATACATCCTAGAATACTCAAGGAGCTGACTGAGGAGATATCTGAGCCATTAATGATTATCTTCTAAAATCATGGAAGACAGGAGACATTCTAGAGGACTGGAAAAGGGCAAATATAGTGCCAATCTATAAAAAAGGGGGGAAAGGACCACCTGGAGAATTATAGACCAGTCATCGTAACTTCACTACCCAGAAAGATAATGGAGCAAATAAATAAGCAATTGATTTGCAGACACGTGTATAATAATAAGGTGATAAGTAACAGCATGGATTTGTCAAGAACAAATCGTGTCAAACCAACCTAATAGCTTTTTTTGACAGGGTAACAAGCCTTGTGGATAGTGGGGGAAGTGGTAGATGTGGTATATCTTGATTTTTGTAGGGCTTTTGATACTGTCTCACATGACCGTCTCATAAGCAAACTAGGGAAATACAACCTAGATGGAGCTATTATAAGGTGGGTGCATAACTGCTTGGAAAACCATTCCCAGAGAGTAGTTATCAGTGGTTCACAGTCAAGCTGGAAGGGAATTTCAAGTGAGGTCCCACAGGGATCAGTTCTGGGTCCGGTTCTGTTCAATATCTTCATCAACGATTTAGATAAGGGCAAAGAGAGCACACCTATAAAGTTTGCAGACGATACCAACCTTTGGAGGATAGTATTAAAATTCCAAATGATCTGGACAAACTGGAGAAATGGTCTGAAGTAAATAGGATGAAATTCAATAAGGACAAGTGCAAAGTACTCCGCTTAAAAAGCAGCCATCAGTTGCACACAATCAAAATGGAAAATGACTGCCTAGGAAGGAGTACTGCAGAATGGGATTTGGGGGTCAGAGTGGATCACAAGCTAAATATGAGTGAACAACATAAAACTGTTGCAAAAAAAGCAAACATCATTCTGGGATGTATTAGCAAGAGTGTTGTAAGAAAGACACGAGAAATAATTCTTCCACTCTACTCCGCACCGATTAGGCCTCAGCTGAAGTATTGGGTCCAGTTCTGGGCGTCACATTTCAGTAAGGATGTGGACAAATTGGAGAAAGTCCAGAGAAGAGCAACAAAAATTATTAAAAATATAGAAAACATGACTTATGGAGGAAGATTGAAAACACTGGGTTTGTTTAGTCTGGAGAAGAGAAAACTGAAGAGGGGACATGATAATAGTTTTCAAGTACTGTGACATTCTATATCTTGGGGGAGCGTACTATAACCCCCATATTCCTCGTTTTCATATAATCGTGATCTTACATATAAAGCATGCCTTGTAAGGTATCAATGGAAAGGTTATGATCTGCTGAAAGTCATTTCTCTATCCATATATGTGTATCATTAATGCATATGAAGTTATGAGAATTGTGTTGTATGGTGGTCACTAAAACATGCTGTAAGTTGGGAAATCAGCCAGATATTAGCTCCCTAAAGGCAACAGCAAGGAAAGTAACCAACACCCGGGTGGGGTGTCAAACAACCCATCAACTGCCATTGTCCAGCAAGGGAGCTAAAATGCAATGACTCACCTGCATGAGGCCACACCAGGGGAATTGCTCAATCTTGCTTGGAGAGACTCAGCAATGCCCCCCAGACATGCCTGGAGTTGTGCTCCCCAAGCACATGGACTGAGGGTATAGAACAGACAGAGTGGGCCCTTCTCCTGCCCCCACCTTCGCTGCAAGCAACTAAGACACTGAGAAGACAAGACTCCAACAGAGGAGATTGTTCCTTAAACCTGGGCCAAACCTTTATATGAAGGACTGCAGTATCCAATGGGGTGAGAAACTGCTTAATCTAGATGTTGCCCAGTCTAATTGGGTTGAGAGTTTAGACTGCGTCCTTATATATTTTATTTTGGTAACCACTCTGACTTTTTGCCTATCACTTAAAATCTATCTTTGTAGTTGATAAATCTGCTTGTTTATTCTACCTGAAGCAGTGCATTTGGTTTGATGTGCGTCAGAGACTCCACTTGGGACATATCCTGGTACATATCAATTTCTTTGTTAAATTGACGAACTCGTATAAGCTTGCAGAGTCCAGCAGGCATAACTGGACACTGCAAGATGGAGGTTCCTAGGGTTGTGTCTGGGACTGGAGATATTAGCTAGTGTCATTCGACTGCACAATCTAAGGAGCAGCTTACATGCAGAGGCTGTGCTTGAACAGCCCAGGCGTGGGGGTTCTCACAGCAGAGGAGGGAAAGCTGGCTCCCAGAGTCATGGATTGGAGTGACCTAGCAGATCACCAGTCCAGATAACACCAGGGGAACGTCACAAATACATGAAAGAAAAATAGTTATCTTTAACCTCTGAGGATAGGACAAGAAACAATGTGCTGAAATTGAACCAAGGGCAATTTAGGTTGGACATTAGAAAAAACTTCCTGTCAGTGTGGTTAAGCACTGGAATAATTGCCTAGGGAGGTTGTGGAATCTCCATCAGTGGCAATTTTTAAGAGCAGGTTAGACAAACAACTGTCAGGGATGGTCTAGATAATATTTAGTCCTGCCTTAAGTGCAGGGGACTGGACTAGAAGATCCCTTTCAGTCCTACAATTCTATGATTATCCATCAAATATGCCCACGCCAAGTATTTGTCCTTAAAATTACATTCATTAGTTACTATTTATTGATGCTAAAGAAGGTTTTACATAATATGAATATTACAGAGAATAATAGCTCCTGTACATTAGATATTCCATTTCCTCTCAGAGAGATGCAGTACGGTCAGCAGCATTTGCTCTGTACACTGTGTATAAACTAAAGGTATACATTAGATCCTGTTTCAGAGTAACAGCCGTGTTAGTCTGTATTCGCAAAAAGAAAAGGAGTACTTGTGGCACCTTAGAGACTAACCAATTTATTTGAGCATGAGCTTTCGTGAGCTACAGCTCACTTCATCGGATGCATCCGATGAAGTGAGCTGTAGCTCACGAAAGCTCATGCTCAAATAAATTGGTTAGTCTCTAAGGTGCCATTAGATCCTGTGGGGTTCTAAACAAGGGGTGGGCAAACTTTTTGGCCTGAGGGCCACATCGGGGTTCCGAAACTGAATGGCAAGCCGATGTAGTGTATGATACTGTTCCCCTAGGAATGTTCTACTTACGGTGTACTACTTATGGCTGCCAGTCCTGGTGCTCTGAGCAGCCTGGTGCTCTGAGTAGCGGCCAGTCCTGGTGCTCTGAGCGGCATAAACCAATAACCTCCCTGCCCCTTATCCAACACCCCCCCCCCCCGCAGTCCACTCATGGTAAGGGTGCGGGGAGCGAGGGGGTGGGATAAGGGGTAGGGAGACCTGGGGGGCAATCAGGGGACAGGGAGAAGGGGATGTTGGATAGACGTGGGAGTCCCGGGAGGCCTTTCAGGGGGTGAGGGTGTGGATAGGGATCAGGGGCTGGGGTCCCAGCAGGAATGTGCTACTTAAGGTGTACTATTTACGGCTGCCAGTCCTGATGCTCCATAAGTAGCACATACCTATGGGGAACAATTTAATACACTACACCTGGGTAGGGAAGGCTGTGCCTCCCCAAACAGCCTGGCCTCCGCCCCCATCTTCCCCCTCCCACTTCCCCCCTCAGAACTCTCGACCCATCCAACCCCCCTGCTGCTTGTCCCCTGACTGCCCCCTTCTGGGACCCCTGCCCCTAATCGCCTCCCCAGGACCCCACCCCGTAACCCAGGCCAGGAGCTCAAGGGCCGGGCAGGACAGTCCTGCGGGCCAGGTGTGGCCCGCAGGCCATAGTTTGCCCTCCTCTGATCTAAACCCTTGGAAGTGTATCAGAGCTTTAATATATTCAGCTATCTTGGGCCTGATCTCATTTACACCAGTGTAAATAAAGAAGTTACACTGAAGTTACACCTATGTAAAACCAGCATGGATCAGAATCAGTCTCATGATATTACTAACTACTTGATTCATCCTTAATTCTTCTGTGAATTTTGGAGCACAATTCTACAGGAAGGGGTGATTCCAAGTCAAATTCTATTGCCATGGAATACCCAGGGCCCAATTTCATGTGATCTTCTGAATACACACATAAATTATATTTGTTTACCCAGTTTTGACAGCGGTAAGTGAACCAGTCTGCATAAACTAATAACCTCTCCAAACTTGCACCCAAAATTTAACTGCCCCTTTTTTTGGAATTATGGAAATGTTTGAATGTTTTATTCATTAGCGCATGGAAGGACCAGAAATCTCACTAGAAACACTGATTCTGTGAGATTACCATTCTATTTTCCAAACAAAAGAGTTTTAGAGAGTTCATATAAGTCTCCAGATTTTGGGATACAGATCAAAATCAAACCTGAAAACAAACATGCATATGCCATGCAAAGTTTTGATAATGTAGTCCTACCCTTATTCGTCATGCACAGTGGTACAGAACTTTACGGTTAGTCAATACTTTTTGTTGGCTCAGTGGGCTCATAGAAACATTTACTAAAATGCACAAGTTGGCATAGACAAAGGAAGACAAACACATAACAAAAGTGTCTGCTAAACTAAATTTTCTCACTGAGGACCATCAACATAACATGGCTGACATCTTTATTGTCTGTGTTTAGCAACCCTTATTTTAATGCTCTGCCTAAACTAATTCTGGATAGGAGTAAATGCAGCATCCTCATTGGTAATTGTGCCAACTGAATGTCTTGTCTATGTACAACAAAGAATCTGAGTTGTAAGCCAAGTGCCAATGAACACAATGTTTTAGTGAATTCAGCTTCTAGATGTTTACTGAGAAAGAAAGAATGGTATTTTACTGACCGCTTGCGGTTACGACTAAAGACCTCCGGACTGTTAAATTGGATGGCACCCTTTCCCTTCTGCTCATGCTGTTCTGTTCTATGTGGACAGTTTTAGAACTGGAAAATTAGAAATGGATCTTAAGATGTTACATCTAGGCAACTGGATTTTGAAATATCTATTACCCTGAAGGGTAATTCATTGCATATAGTACATTACATGACTCCACAACGTTGCTTCATTTACCACTGGAAATAATAATGCATATCAAAGGCACATACTGATTGTATTTCTCAAGTGTCTTCCTTTAGTCCAGAGGTTCCCTTTGTCTGCTGGAGTCTTCTCATATGATACATTGGCAATTAAGTGCACCTCATCTCCAAGCCCTCTATTCTTTTCCCTTCTCATGCCCATTTTCCCCCTGCACATTTTGTTTTGTTTTCTGCTTTTATTCTCATTTTTTCCTCTGTCTTATTTTTAATCCTACCCTTCTCCTTTGGAGGCTCCCACTGCTGTTCTGTTCCTTCCCTCAAACCCCAGTTAAGTATATGCTTGCTAATGACTCTCACTGAGGTTTGGAAGTACTGGGGTGCTTTGGGCTGCAACCTACAACCCACCTTCTTCCTTGTTAGTGAGGCCTAGTGAGGAGGTATTTGTCTTTTGTAGGTAGATTGTAAAACATTCTTCTTTTCCACTGTGCAAACAGATTATCTTCTGCTGAGCGTGGAGATAATGTTTTTATCTTTTGCTTCCTTGGTTGCAGCATCGCTGCTGACACTAGTCCAGATCTGGAAATTGAGTTGGTTAACTGTGCTGGAGCTAACATAGGAAGAATAAAACCAACGACAACATTAACTAGTAGAGTGCAAGCACAACTCTTTACAGGAAAGTGTACAAATCTCTGCACACACAAAAATATCTTGAAGTCTGCACTCTGGCTTGCAAAACAGTAGTAAAATAGGTATGTTATGTAACTGGCTGGTACTTGAGACTAAATCCTGCTCATGAATGCACATGTACAAAAAGTGGAAACATGAACAAATTGTTAAGGATGAGTAAAAAAAGAATAGTTCAAGCTGTAAGGATAAAATCAGAAAGGCTAAGGCACAACATGAGTTACACCTAATGGGGGACACAAGAGGCAATAAGATATGGTTCTATAAGTACATTAGGAGCAAGAGAGATGAAGGAAAGTATAGGTCAACTACTAAGCAGGGAAGGAGAGCTTGTTATGGGAAGAGGGATGTGTTTAATGCTTATTTTGCTTTAGTCTTCACAAAAAGTTAACTTGTGACCAGATGCTTACCACAATTAATATTAACAGCCAGGGAGAAGGAACACAAACCAAATTTGGAAAGAACTGGTTAAAAATATTATTGTAAATTAGATGTATTCAAGTCACCAGGATGTGACAACATACACCCTTGTGTACTTAAGGAACTAGCTTAAACAACCTCGGAACCACTAGTGACTACCTTCAAGAACTCATGGATGACAGATGACCCCAAAGGACTGGAGAAAGGCAAATGTAGTACCTATCCTTAAAGAGGGGAACACAGAGAACCCAGGGAATTATAGATCAGTCAGCCTAACTTTAATACCTAGAAAGATAGTGGAACAAATTATCAGTCAATCAATTTGTAAACACTTAGAGGATCCCAGATGATAAATAATAACCATATTGGATTTGTTAAACGCAAATCGTGCCAAGCCAGCCTAACTTCCTTCACTGACAAGATTACTAGCCTGGGAATGGGGGAAAGCAGTAGATGTGATGTATCTTGATTTTAGTAAGGCTGATTTTATCCTTACAACTTGAGCTATTCCCCATGACATTTTCATAAACAAACTAGGGAAATGTAATATAGATGAAGTTACTATATGGTGAGGGCAAAACTGGTTGGAAAAACTGTATACAAAGAGTAGCTATTAATGGTTCATTGTCAAACTGGGAGGGTGTATCTAGTAGGATCCCACAGGGTCTGCCCTGGGTCCAGTGCTATTCAGTATTTTCATTCATGACTTGCATAATGCAGTGGAGAATATGCTTATAAAATTTGCTGTTGATACCAAGCAGGAATGAGTTGTAAGCACTTTGTAGGACAACATTAGAATTCAAAATGACCTTATCGTGGAGAATTGGTCTAAAGTCAACAAGACAAAATTCAATAAAGATAACTGCTAAGTACTATACTTAGGAAGGAAAAAAAATCAAATGTATAAATACAAAATGGGGAAAGCTGGTTACGCAGTACTGCTAAAAAGGATGGGGGGGTTATAGTGGGAAATAAATTGAACATGAGCCAACAATGTGATGCGGTTGCAAAAAAGGAAAATATTCTGGGATTTATTTACAGTGGTGTTGTGTATAAGACAAAGGAGGTAATTTTTCCACACTACACATTGCTGGTAAGGACTCAGTGGGAGTACTGTGTCCAGTTCTGGGTGCCACATTTTAAGGTGCGGACAAATTGGACAGAGGCCAAAGGAAAGCTGAAAAAGTGATAAAAGCTTTAGAAATCCTGAGAAATGAGGAAGAGTTAAAAACTGGGTATGTTTAGTCTTGAGAAGAGACAAGGGACTTGAAAACAATCTTCAACTATGTTAACAGCTATTATAAAGAGGACCGTGACCAACTGTTCTCCATGTCCGCTGAAGGTAGACATTTTATAATTGTAAAAGTATTCTGCAGCAAGGGAAATTTAGGTTAGATATTACCAAAAAAAACCTTTTTCACTATCAGGCTAGAATGCACTAGAATAGGTTAGCAAGGGATGTTGTGGAATCCCCATCACTGGAAGTTTTTAATGTTAGACAAACTCCTGTTAAGGATGGACTAGATGACCTCTCGGTGTCTCTTCCAGGTCTGCATTTCTATGATTCTATGTGCAACACAGCCATTCCAACTGGAATAACTTGGAGCTGCCCAAATATCCAAGGGCATAATCTGACCCTTGCTGTGCCCTAGACACTCTCCTAAGTAAGTACCCAGGGTTTGACCCAGGAAGCCCCTCAGTACCAACTGGCAGAAGGCACACCATATCATAACTCACATCAGGTATAACTGACACATTCCTCTTTGCCCCAACTCACTGTTGTTATGATCTACCTAAAAGGTGTCGTGTAAGGTGTCATCTGCAAACTGGAAAAACACTGGTCAATAATAATATTACATGTTTGGTATGTTTGGGCATTGTGTAAAGAATTATAGATGTGTGCTGGAAATATGTTTGGCCGACAGTCCCTAGGCATAGCCTGTCCTAGACAATGGAATGTTCTTTCACAGGTTGACTGTGTCTCCAGTGTCAATTAAGCAAGGTGTGACCTAAGACAATGAAAAACACACTTACATGCAAGGTAAACAAAGCCATCTGGCAAGCAAGTGGGGGAAGATGACCACTTAATCTCAATGCGGGATGCACTCCCAGGAAGCTTTCCTACCTCTTGAAACTAGGTCAATTAACTTTGGAAAGAATAAGTGGTGGCAAAAAGATATTTTGTCATGCATCACTGAGGGGACAATAGAGTACAGTGCCCTTCAAGCCTATGAAAGTTGGGTCCCCTAGCCTGGAGGACTAGGGGTGCTGATAACTTGACATAAATAAGGAAATTGCTTAGTCAAAGATTGTAATTTGCTACAGTTAAGTTTTAGCCACTAGAAAGTGTGTTTTGTTTGTTTTATTTGTAGCCTTTCTTATCTCTTTCACTCTTACTTGTAATCATTTAAACGTATGTTCTTTGTTAATAAACATTCTTGTTTATTACAAAACCATCTTAGTGCTGTTTATTAAACTGAAGCGTTAGTCGTCAGCCAAGCTAGCAGGCTGATGTGTGTTCTATCTCTTGAGACACAGCAAACTAGGTAACATCTATGAGAGTCCAGTGGGAGGGACTGTATGCTGCAGGGGAGATGATTTTGGGGAGAGTCCGGACTGGAGGGGCTGTTGTTGTCACCCCGCAAGGAGTAACCAGGCTGGTAGAAGCCAGGGTGAAATCATTATGCCGTGAGCATGCTGCTAGGGTTAGGGCTGTAAGCCAATGCAGCACAGTATAGAAATACCCAAGGTTAAAGGTCAGGGAGTGATCACAAGCACTTACTGGTCTGGGTGAAACCCCAAAGCATCACAGAAGGGTCTTAGAGGAGGTAACCTCATGAGGATCCCCAACCAAGTTTTGATTTTCCACAGGGCTTAAGGGGGATAATACACCTAATCAAATTCGCAAGCAAAAACACTTTTTTTTACCATTTGTTAAGATTGCTCTCATCAATAAACTAAACTATAAAAAATAGGAATTACAAAATTAAGCATTAAAAAGTTGCAAAGTGAAGCAGTCAAGTTAGAAAATGCCAGAATGAATGCTACCTACAGAACCTTATCATACAGCCTTTAATTATTGCAGAAGCGACCAGCTGTGAATAGTTTGGTGTGATTTGCCCAGCCTCACATAAGAACTCAGTTGCCAAGGTATGAACAGAATTCAAGTCTCTAGGGAAGCATTTGATTGCCCTAACTATGAGACCAGCCTTTCTCTTCCACAATCCCCTGCCTCATTCACAACACATTCCAAGCCTGCAGTCTCCCAGAACCACAATCGGTATAAACATTCTAATTTCTGCAGCAAATGAGCCAGCGGTCCTATAGACAGACTCCATCACTACACAACCCTGATTCATCCCCTGATCCATCCTAGGTACTGAATGAGGCAGAGGTCCTGTGGAAAATACAGAATGTGACCACATAATTAATGACTGCATGTGCACAAGAAAACTGAATTAAGTTTACAGGGGCAATGTCCATTCTGGCATTTTCTAATTTGAGAGTGTTTGACTTTGCAACTTTTTAACTTAGTATGGTTTAGTTTATTAAAAAGAGCATCCTTAACATCAAATAAAGTTTTGTGTTTGTGAATTTCCTTAGTTTAATAGAAAGAAAATCTTTTATATACGTGCTATTTAAATCAAGTGCTTACAGATGTATTGTCTTCAGGGTACACTTTGCCATTGTTATCTTTGTAAAGCTCCATATTTCACCACTCAGTGACATGTTGACCAATATATTGAAAGTAAACTGCATTCAGACAAAACTTTTCTAATGCAACATCAGTTTTACTACAACTTCTAAATTATAATTTTTTTAACAATGTAACAGAAAACTTAGTAGGGACTCATAGCTACAATTCCCTGCTTTTTTAAGAAGGTAAATATTCACCGAAGTCATAGCCCACAGTTTGTAAGCAGTATATTAAGAGGAGCATGAAAAGGAGCTGGAATTTTGTATCTTATTTTAATCTAACCCTTTTGGAGGGAAGTTATAAACAATTACCCTTTCAAAAGAATCAGTGTAACTTACCCCCAGTACAAACCCAAAGGAGGACCACCGGGGCTTATGCAAACCCAGCCTGCTTCCATTCCAGTTCCTTCTTAGACTCTTCTGAGTAATTATGTTCCAGTAGTCTGAGGAACAGACTACCAGTTATCAAAGGCAACCATTGTTGTGACAGCCGGGGCAACAGTGCCTTTAGCTACTTGAAGGGGGGTTCCAAAGAGGATGGAGCTAGGCTGTTCTCAATGGTGGCAGATGACAGAACAAGGAGCAATGGTCTCAAGTTGCAGTAGGGGAGGACTAGATTGGATATTAGGAAAAAACTATTTCACTAGGAGGGTGGTGAAGCACTGCAATGCGTAACCTAGGGAGGTGGTGGTATCTCCATGCTTAGAGGTTTTTAAGGCCCAGCTTGACAAAGCCCTGGCTGGGATGATTTAGCTGGGGATTGGTCCTGCTTTGAGCAGGGGGTTGGACTAGATGACCTCCTGAAGTCTCTTCTAACCCCAATCTTCTATGAGTCTGTGAATAGTGACTCTCCGCAAGCATGCAAAGGAACTGACTGGAGTGATGAAGTGGCTGGTTTTCTCTGATGGTACAATGCAGGAGGGGTCAGCAAATCTACACTGTGTGGAAAAGAGTCAGGCTTTACCAGTGTTCCAGTTTTTCCCACGTTTCCTAAGAAAGCCCAACATGACAAAGTACAGACTGGAGGTTATTTGTCACACACATTAATTAGTGGGCTGAACTTTGGTTCAAATTCCCCATGCAGCTTTACAAAAAAGGGTTCAGGAAAAAAGGTGAGATACTTAAGTGATAGACCCTCTGAAACAAAAAATTCTGATACAACCTTACCTACGGTCTCACAGTAATGAGATCATAAGACACCACCTTCTACAAAGGGTGTTGATCACTACAGTACCATAAAGAGGCTGGTATGTAACTAGTGACAAAGAATCATGGCACTAACACAAACATTTCTCTCCTACTTGATAGTGGGCCCCATGATCCCCAGTTCAGAGGCCTCATCCTTAAAACCACCCAGGTTGTCTCCAGAATTCTTCGCATTTCTTTAGCCAATAACTCCAAAAATGTTTTAACATATAATGTGGTTTGTTATTTGTGCTTTTTTAATGTACATAATGGCAATGTGTGTACTTTAATTCAGTGACAGTGATACTTAATGAACACTTCATGAACTGCACATCATCCAATGGTATATATTCAATTACTCAAATTACTGCACCTAGTTAGCAAGGTTTTCTTCACAAAATTCTATAAACATCTTTCAAAAAAGCTTAGCTTCTTCAGAAAATTTTGCATCCCCCAGAAAACACTTTGACCTCAGGGTTGTGTCAAAAGACAAGGAAATCCCAATAAAATAATGAATAAATAATGATATTGAAAAAGCAGGATGTCACTTAGAACACCTAATAGATTCCCCAATGTTAAGTTAGAATGAAGGTTGCTGCAGTAATTAATAGAATCCTTAAGTAAAATACATAACTATAGTTTTATGGACAATAACTATAAACATTAAAAAGATTGGAAAGAGTATCCATAAGTTCATATACTTGGTTAATGACAATACTGACATGAAGAAATTCACCTTACACATTGTGTTAACAGCCTTAATGTTGATCTACAAGATGTACTTACCAGATTACACACTTTCAAAAGTAATTATTCTGGGGAAACTCTATGGCCTGAAATCAGACCAGACGATCACAGTGGTCCCTTCTGGCCTTAGACGCTATGAATCTATTAAACATACAACAGCTGGAATACACATATGCGTAAGTCTTGCTGATCTACAATATAACTGCATGTTTTCACCCCTTCCTATGGGTCTGTGGGGGGAAAACTGCCATCTGATTAGCTGCCTTTCCCCACTCCCCAGCTAGAGAAAGATCGCTACCCAAACTGCTGCATGTGGTTAGCAGACCACCCCAGCTTGGCACCTCTCAGAAATGGAGAGCAATTTTGGGCAAATGTGGTTTTTCCACAGGAGGAAGTGGGTGGGAGTGTCACAAAGCCCAACCACTAAGAGACAGCTCTGCTTCCTTTTCCAGTCTATTGCACCCACCTCCCCCTCAAAACTGGTGCATGAAATAAGGGGCAAGGAATGAGCCCTGAGCTGCTTGGCTCTTTCTGGTTCTTTTCCCCTCACCCCCCCCACACACATAACAAAATGGAACTGGCTCTCCATTCTCCCTCTCCTCTCCTCTCCTCTCCTCTCTACCCCTACAGCCCCAAGAGCACCCCCTCCCCTGCACCATGGCAGTTGGTCCCTCTCCCAAAGCCTTAGAAAGGGAGCTCTAGACAACCCCATCCTGCTGCCTCCCCTCAGGCCTGGGAAAAGGTGAAAACCAAGGCACTTTCTTAAAGGTTTCAAGGGGAGGGGCATGCTGTGAATGTAGGGAGTGGGACCTAGAAGGCAGTTTGAGAGAGATGCAGGTGAGGCCATGGAGAAAGGTGCAGAAAGAGATGGAGTCCCTCATCCTCAGCTGACATGGTAACTATGGCCTTAATTCACTGGTGGATATTTTTCTGTTGCTTACCCTTGTAATATTTTGTTTGCTTGCATGAATATAGCTCTAGGCAGCAGCTGCAGCTAAATAGAGACCCAGTCAAAGACACATTCAAGGAAAGACAACAGACTTTGCTGGTGTTGTGCTCAGCCTCTTTTTTAAAAATGCATTATAACAGTTCGCATTTCATTCAAGGTCAAACTTCTGTACATTCAGATAAAGAAAATTTCTAACACTATCTATAACAGCACCATTAGAAAGCTCCTTGCAATAATATCACAACCACTACATATGTTTGGATATATGTAGTGGGACAGAGTCTCTAGTCTTGTACATTGTCACTAGCTCCGGCTCCAGTGTAAGATTATACTAGCAGAGAATCTGTCTCAATGAGTTTTGGTGAGGGAAGCAGGGTCGTCATGGATGTTTTCAACCAACCTCTGCTACTAGACCAGCAGTGGTGATCATTTATAAGTCTGAGTCATTTGTTTTTGAATTGTGAAAGCTCAAGTGAGGGGTTTTTTTAATCCAGTGAAACGAGATTAACATATTTACCTCTTTTGGTGTCTGCTTAAGGACTTTAGTGATGTGCAAACTTTGCCAGTTGTGCCCTGCCTGACCATTAATGGAATCTATCCATTCCCCTGCTCCCCATTACTGCACCGCCAAGGCTTCCTTAGCAGCACGCTGCTTCTACCTTACAGCCAGGCTGCACTGTTAGGGCAGGGCCAATTTGCTCCTCCCCGCTCGGGTTTTCAGGATGAGGGAAGGCACATGGGACAGTCTCTGGGGGCGGAGCAAGCACTGGGCATGGAGGCTGCTGGGAGTGGAAATCAGCACAGCACACTGACCCACACACTGGGTGGCCCACTGAGGTGAGTTGGTGAAGGTGGCGCTCTCTCCCCACCTCCCATGGGGGCTGGCACAAACCACCTCATATCACTGCTCATCCCCCCTCCCAGTGTTCCTCTGTGCCCCCTAGGGAGACATGCCCAACAGTTTGCACACCACTGATGTAGGTGATGCACGGGCTTACTTTATAATCACCATCTTATCCTTTACAACATTTAAGCTTCACTTGTGAAATATAAAGGTTGCTATAGCTACAAGTAGAAAATTAAGATTTTGACCCTCATAACATTCAACACATTTGAGTATCTGCCTGAAATTGATTTGAACAAAGATTTCATTTCAGTGTGGTGTGCCCATTATTGCCTGCTTTCAATAGAAAGTTGACACACAACCAGCCTATTATTTTCTCACAAAAACAACTTGAAAACACTATTATAATGATCCCCTTTCCCCAGCCCCATCTTTCCCCTTCAACATCTGGAACTGTTATTCCAAACTAAGGCAAAAGTGATTTCAAGAAAAAGTGGTACTTTAAAAATCATGTTCATATTATCACAATATGGAGCAGTGTGCATCATTAAATGCTAAATAACATTAAGTGAACTGATGCATTGGCTCATACCATGGCATGATTTATCAAATGCTTTTTATTGTGCTGATTAGCCAATGGTTGTGTGTGAGGTGGGGTCTTTATCTGGTAGACTCCTTTGCAGTCAGTTGGGAAGCGACACCACCTGATTCCATTCCCTTTATGCTACCACACTCAATTCTGCATTCATTCAGTTCCTGTTGTGACCCCTTCCTCTGGCCAGGTCTTCAATAGGCTCTCTTCCCTTTAGAGTAAGGGGGAAGTCAGAAGTTTCATGATTATTAGGGGGTTGGACAGCCCTAGATCTCCTGGGTTTAGACCCTTCCCCAAAATCTTTGGTTGGAGTAGGTAGGGCAACCCAGGACCACTCAGCCCACTCTCTCTGGGGTCTAGCTCAGGGCCCATGTTTGTGACAGCCTGCACCAGTCCTTCTCAGTCCCTCGTTGCTCCCTGAGCTACCTTCTATTTCTCTTCCTCAGTAGTTTTTCCTAGTCTTCTATACCTCTGCTCCCCTTTTGGAGCCTTGGCTTCTCATCATTCTGCTAGAAAAATCCTCTCTACAGTCTCTCCCCTACCCCTTTCTGCTGACGCATCTCCCCTCTATGTTAGGTCCTTAATCTTTTATCCTGCCCAGGTGCTTCCCTGCCTAATTAACTGCCTCCCAGTTACTGGGTGAGTTAACTACCTTCAGATGAACCTGAGCTGCCTTAGTCTCTTGTAGAGCCTGTCAGAGGTAGGTGAGTCCCCTGACCCCTTCAGAGAGCCAGCTACCTTCTGACACTGGGTTAGTAAATCTCCATTATTTCTTATAAGATAAAATTGGGATAGAACTGTTGGGGGTTTGCATGCACCATGAGCATGCAAACCCTCCCTTTTATTCTCTGAAGTTCACAATGTCTATATTTTTCAATGTCACTATAGCTTGTTTGCTTAAACATAATTTCTAAAAGAGACTGGGTGTTTCTTGGGATTGGGAATGTGATATAAAGCTTTAGGTATAGGTCAACATTTGTTACTGTTGTACCTTTTTGGTGGCCTAACTAAAATTATTTTTTTGTCTCAGTGTTGTTCCCAGGGAACAGGTGTCCCCATCAAAATGAATGTTAATTGGCACCTGCCTAGCAGTCCTCAGAAAAGTGGCTAAGGGTTAAGTAGGCATTAGACAAAAGTACTCTTTAGATCAAAGAGGTGGTCTCCTCAGGGAAAGGTTCCGATACAGGGTAGTGTGGGAAACTTATGCTGAAAATATCTGGGTTGTACTTGTTTTGTGAATAAATAATATTGCTCTTTTGCTGAGAGGCAGAAGATTTTGGGGTCTTTGTAGTGGGTCAGTTTCCTGAGAGTCAAGAAATAGGTGAACAACTCAGTGTATTTTCTAGTTTTAATTTATTTACTTCCAAAATATACACAAATCCTGTATACCTTGGAGAGAGGTGGCCAGAACAACAACATGTGGTGTATGTCTCATGTTCTCAGCTCACTGTCTGTTCTAGTATCCTTCCACCTATCCTCCCACCCTGGAAGCCCTTCAACCCAACGTCAGTAACCCTGGAACACATAGCCTGAGTATTAACCTGCCTTTTGTGAAGTTCTTTGATGCAAGTGTAACTATACTCAGTTTGCACGGGGACCAACTCTTCTGCTAGTCCCCAACCAGACAAGACTGTGTAACCCATCCAGTCCACCTAATGATAGTCTGGTTGCTGCAGCTGGCCCTTATGCGATTCTGTGGACAAGACCTTCTCTGTGTTAACTCCTTCTATTGGGAGTTTCATATTGGGTATGCAGGGACCAAGAATTAATAATATGGATTTTATTAATGCAATTGCTACAGCAATAACGTGGATTTCACTCTGCAACATGGTCAGTACTTTTCAAGTGCTCTAAATTCACATTCACACACAAACATAATTTCTCACAATTGCTTTTCCTTTCTAGTATCTGGCAGTGCAACAGCTGGCAAGTTACCAGTTATATTCCAGGGTTCCCTGAGGTGTGTCAGCTCTGAACCTTTTTAAACTGGAAAATATTAAAATCTTTTTGATTCAGTTTTCTGGGCTTGGGGGGTGGTGGGGAAAGAGAGATGAACCTGGGACTCTCCCCTCCAGTTCTCCTCAACCAGCTAACAGATGTTAAAATAAAACTTGCCCTGCCTAAAGGTGTTTGCTATCACATTTTAGAACCACACCTTTTTTTCCTTAGACTAGGCAGGTATACAAGATGAAGGAACAATATGGTGTTTAGAGTGAATAGCACTACTGAAACAATAAACTAAGTTTACTGATAAGAGTTAGTGCTTCAAGATTGATGGGAGAGGCTAAAGGGTTTTGGGACTCTTGTAATGGATGTTATGGGCAGTAACACAAGAGAAGTGAAATAAGGAGAAAGCAATTACTATAGCAGGAAAATACATTCTAGGAGCTGTGGCAATGTTAATTCCTCTGTAAAAAAATGGTTGAAGGGGACTGTTTTCTTCACCCTTGCAAGTAATTTAGTTTAGCATTGGTAAAGATACAAAACCAGTACTTAATTATTGTTGTTAATATAAACTCTTCTTTTTAGTAAATTATGTGGTGTTACAGGAAATAAATTCTGTTTATATTACTATACTTTAACTAATCATTGACTTCCTAATAGGAGATCCCCTTACCAGAAAAACCTCTAATCTTTTATCCAAACTGTAACAAATGTTTAATTTAGAAGGGATTAATTTAAATGAACTCATTTTCCTTTAATACTTTCCCAATAACAATATTAAAAAGTCCCTAGTTCCATTGATGATTATCTAGAGTGCTGATTATTCTGTGTAATGGCTTTAATCAGGGAAATATCTGTCAATGCACCCACACCAGCCTTAGTCTATCACAGGACACAGAAACAAGATCCTTAGTGTAAACAAGAAGAGACTGTATGTTCTCTGAAACTTTTCCCCCTATCACTGCTTGGGGGAGAGTGAGGGAGAGAGACTGCAAGGAGAGTAAGTGAGGGAGCAAAGAAAGGGAAGGAAGCTTGCTTTGTATTCTGCTGAAGGTGGCAGTCAGAAATAGAACATACAGCAATCACTGTGGTTTGCGTGCTATTTAGGAGACAATATACGCTCACTTTTATTAACTCTATTGCTGTGTGAGAGAAATGACATCTGCCTGCTGGTTCCACATATTCTTGATTTTTGGAACAAATTGTAAGTACACCTAACATTTTTATATTATTTAGTATTTTGCAAAACAGATATGTGATAAACTTCAATAGCAGATTTTTAAAATAAATATGCATATGATTCTGCACTTTAGTTTAACAATCCTTTGTGACAGCTCATGTTCTTTGATGGATTTCTGGCATTATAATATACTGTAATTTACTATCAGTCTAGCTAGCTGCAAACAGGGCTAGAATTGTATCAAATGTTTTTGCACTTATTCTTTTGATGGTTTATATTAACAGGAATTAGACAGAATGAAATTCAAAAATAAGTGACAGTGTTTAAGTATTGAAGGAAGGGGTTGGGGTTTGGGTTTGTAATGAATGTCTCCAGCGGTATGTCTTTACTTGCTGTAAATACTTAATGGAGACTCCTGTAACATAAAGGTTAATTTCAAAAGTCCAATGTAATCCATATTTTAGATATCGTTAGTTTCTTAGCTTAATGTACTATACCGTGTTAGCACTCAAACAATAATAAAAATGTTCAAAGGCAAATCTCTGTTTAGACATCCATAATTCTCACTCATATTCAACATTGTCAACAGCCTTCCATGAAAAGATCAAAATGGATTTTAATTTCAGTGTTTCCTTGAAATGCTAATAATTTTATGATGGTTTTTCAGCTGACCTTCTGTGATCTCTGTGTCACACTTTGTTTTTAATGGCTGTTTTTTCATTTCATTTGTATATTCTATTTTAAACTGCTGCACACCCACCCACTTGGGCAAAGCTGCCCCCATAGATTTACAATTTTTATGTGACCTTATTCATGTCTTTAGAAGTAATTGGAAATAGAAAAAGTTTCTTAGGGACATTAGACTATTTTATAAATCCAAAGGGTTTGTGAGCCCTCTGAATTAACTTGCCATTGTTCTCTCCTTGCCATAAGAAAACACTGTCAAACTGGTAGTAAGAATGTGTACTGTAATATTTGAATATGTTTTTCTATTTATTGATCAAGATATTAGATTTTCTTCTTAGTTTCTCCATTCCTTAATAAATACATATTTCTTATATAAAATTTGAACTACTATTGAATTCTATAGTCACTGAAACTAAATTTAAATATTTTGTAAACAAAATGATTTAGCAAAATGCTTGACGTACTAAAATGTCATCATCACGTAAGGTTAGATTCTGCCACCTTCACTTATATTTAGCTGTGTTTTACTCCTCATGCTGTTCCATTTAAATCAATCCTTTCTGCAGATAGTGTGACCACTTAGGGGTAAGATACTACTCAATATGCTAAGTTCCCATTGACTTCAGTGGGAGTTTAGGGTATGTAAGAAATGAATTGCAATATAGACCTTTTGTGATGTCATTCCTGGGGTTATGTAGCCTGGGGATCTAAAGGCCATTGATGTCAGTGGAAAAACTCCTGTTGCCTGCAGCTTGCTTTGGATCAAGCCCTTACAGACTGCTTGCTTGCTTGGCATTCACCTTGTCCCATTAGCCAGTGTCACTAGTGAAGACCCATATAGCGCCTGTGATTGACACAACTTTTGCAAACCAGCTAGTCAGGCCTATTGATCTTGGTTTGAGATCAGAGTTTTCATTCTTCTAGGTGGACTATCTTCCATGGCTGACGAGCCCCACCTGCCCAGAAAAAGGCACACGGAGGTGAAGTGACTTGCCCAAGGCCGTCCAGTAGTTCAGTGGTACAGCTAGGAGTAGAATCCAGGTCTCCTAAGTCAAACACCTGTTTTCACTGGACAACGCCATGTCTCCTCAGGCCCTTACAGATTATATCATCATAATATCTGAACTTTAGGTATGCAAGAAATTCAGTATTGATCTCGTGTGATATCATTCCTGGAGGGATACAGACCATAATTGTATATAATGTGATCTTGACTAGTCTATGAGCAAAGTCTGATTTAATAAAATCTTATTATATGGTCAGTCACCCAATAAGTTTAGTTTAAAAATTAAAAAATAAAATAGACTTCAAATTATTGTTCCACATTATTGTTTTAAGCTCAAAACAACAAGGAAGAAATTAAAAAAAAATATACACAAGACAAGTCTATGCAAATTATTGTTTAAATTGTTTCTACTATCAGTTAAAATATATTTACTTCTAAAGTGAACATTTTCTAATTGATATTGCAATACATTAAAATGTACAGCTATACAAGTGCAAATCAGGACAGTTTATATGATTACAAGTCTTACAGTAGTATAATTAGCCTTGGAAGGGTTAGATTGAAATTGCCAAATGTTGATTTCACAATACACGTACAAACCCACTAAAGAATATTTCCATCAGTAATACCGGAAATTTACAAATAGGCAAAGAAAGTAAACTGCTGCTTAAGAACTTAGAGTTTGATGTAAGGATATTTACTTTGTATATTTTGACATGTGATGTTAACAACTGGTGTTTTAACAGTTATAAAGCTTTAACTTTTTGAATCTGATTGTCTGCTGTCATTAAAAATTTCTGACCTACCCCCTTAATTTCCTGTAACTGAAAATTTAAATTAAAAAAATCTAAAAAAAAAATCAATATTATCCATCAAAATTATATAAAAAATAGAATTCTGTCAAGCCTAACTATAATGTCAATTAACTTGAGGCGTTTATTGACTCACAGTAGGTAACATATGAAGAGTTGTTATAGCCATGTTGATCCCAGGATATTAGAGAGACAAGGTGGGTGAGGTAATATCTCTGATTGGACCAACTTCTGTTGGTGAGAGACAAGCTTCAAAGTTGGTCCATTAAAAGATATTACCTCACCCACCTTGTCTTTTTAATGTGTACCATAGTAACATCATTTTGGTTACAAGGAAGATCATATGGCCCATCTATGTTTATTAATCCACTTATATTGTTTTGGTCCTCTGTAATGTTTTTCCCCTCTAAGTGTCTACAATTTTAATATACTTTCTCCCCCTGGCCCCCCCCCACACACACACACACCGTTGCAGCCTCTGTTTTGCACATGAATTACTCTGTATATTAAATTTCTCCCAAACTTATTTTAACTTTCAGTATTTTCTTAATTTTACTTTGTTCATTTAGAGTCTGTTTAGTCACTGTCAGGACCACCAGATAGTAAGAGTAAGTGCAGGTATTTCATGGTCTGTGTGTATAAAAACATCTTCTGTATTTTCCACGGTATGCATCCGATGAAGTGAGCTGTAACTCACGAAAGCTTATGCTCAAATAAATTGGTTAGTCTCTAAGGTGCCACAAGTACTCCTTTTCTTTTTGCAGGTATTCAGGAGTTTGTTTGGGGGTTGTTCTTTCCAGTCCCAGATCCTCCAGTGTTTCTCTAAAAAAAAAAAAAAAAAAAAGCCCGAAGAACCATTGGTCCTGCTAAAATCACTGTTGGCTGACCTGTCCAAATTGTTATCCACCAGACAGATAACGGCATACACAATTCTATTCACTGTGCTACCTCACTCTCCTCCTTTAAATCCTTCCTTAAGACTTTTTTTTTTTGTTAGATTTCCATTACAAACCTCCACTCCCTCTTGACAGTCTTTGACTATTTACAGTCTCAAACTACTAGTATATCAACTATCAAAAAAAAAGAAAGGCACTATAGTAGCTCGAAAGGTGTGACAAGAAGGAAAAGATGACTTATCTTTTACTGTTGTTGTAACCCTGGTTCTTTCCATGCACTCTCTATCCCAGTGGTTCCCAAACTGGGGTTCATGAAATGTTACAGGGGATTCTCAGGGAGGGGAAAATTCCCTAATGGTGGACAGAGCTCTCCATAGGGACCCCGGGCAGCACGGGGCCAGCAGCCCGGAGCCTTGGGGATTTCCAAGAGCTAATCAGATCAAAGCAAGCATATCTATCACACTAAGGAGATTTAAACTTCAAGACTCTTTATATGAAACATTTCATTAGAAATTCTGTTTCATAAGGCAGAGATAATAGAGCATGTTCTAAAGCAAAAGAAATTATCCAACATTATTTTAAGCTGCTTTGCATTATTCTTTCATCTGTATCCTTTATTCTGAGTTTTTGTTATACATTGAGCCAAATCCTACTTCTATGAAAGTCAGTGGCAAAATTTCCCATTAGGAAGCAGGACCATTGTACTACATATTGGGGCTTTGACAAATTAAAAGATGGGCATCAGATCTCTGATGATGTGCCATGTGTCCACTTTGAACTGCATTGCTTGCAGTTTCTGGCCAAAGAACTGATGTGTCTGGCATGGACCAAGGAGAATCCTCTGGTGGTATGGATCCAGCATACAGATGGGTTAATTAGAGACCAAATTATCTGTAGTAGAGTTGACTGTCAAAGTAATGTTATTGTGTGAGAGAGAGACTTCATTTTGCACACGACTGTTGACATTTGCTGGGCTGGTGAAAATTGTCCTCCCCAAATTGAAGTATTAGTGAGCAGTGACAAAAAGGAAGTGCATCTGATTAAAAATGCCTTCTAAGGCGGAACACAAAAGTAAACTTGGGGCAAACACCATATTTATCTGCAATATACGTGAAGGCAATTGAACACAATGCAAAGGTTTCCCACACAGGAGGTACAGCAGCAGCATTCAATAAAAGCAACCATTCACTTTCAGTACAAATTGCAAAGAAATACCAAATCAAAATACATATGCTCATGGACATATGCTCTGGTGGAGGACTATATGCTCTGATGCAGAAAGAGTTGTTTTTGAGCCATTTGATCAATTTGCAAAACAAGGCTCTACAACAGATAGGTTTGTGACACTGGAAAAAAATGAACAAAGGTGAATTTTATGTTGGAGCTTCTAATGAATATGCTCAAGAATATTTATAAATAGTGAAAGCAAAGAGCTGCAGGAAAAGAAGTTTGAAGTATGTCTGATTCAAGTACCACCCATTACTGAAACAAAACTTGACATTCAAATGAGTACAGGATTACTCAGTGCTACGGATGGAGAGAGTATAATACTAGAGAGATGGCCAACACAAAAAGCCCAGGCACCACCAAATAATAAAACATAATGGTACTATAGAGGTGAAATTGTTACATATGATGGGATTCTGAACAAAGGCCACCTTGTCATAATACTACACAATGTGAGATCAGAAATTCTAAGCATAATTCACAGTGCTCGTATGGATGTTGAGAAGGGCCTAAAGTCAAAGAACAGCCCAGAATGTAGGAGAAACCAGCCGTGCAGGGACAAAATATCTTACAGATATGAAGATTTAATGCATCCCCAAGGATTATGGTGGTGTAGAGTTCCTCGGATCATTAAAACAGCTTCCCTGGTGCAACCTGTTACAACCACCTACCCTGCCCTGAGTTAATGTCGCTGCTGATGTAGCTGCCCCATTGGAGCAGGGGTGGATCAAGCCCCATAAATGAATAACACTCAAAAATTACTTTTTTCCTATTCTGGGTTCCAGAATTTATTTTCACCTGAATTACTTAGTGCATTTTTAAAGGCAAAAAGCAGGAAGAGAGTACTCTAATTGCAACTCCATAGATATAGTCATTAAAGTTAATAAATGAAGTTCCAATGTTAGGAGGGCCATTTATTAAACCACTAGTAGAACAAAAAGATCCAGCACACTTTCACTGCTAAAACAGCCATAAATTAAAGTTTATAAAAGTAAATATCCTTGGACAGTTTATTTGGAAATATATAGGGTTGACTCTATCCTGTCCTTCATCAAAGATCATGCAGGGTGTTACTTTCCTTTCAAATTATGTTTTCTGTTTCTTTGAATAGTTGTTTTAACCAAAGAGTGCTGGATCTTCTTGTTGGTTTAGTAAAGGAACAAGCCTGTGACACCTTGAAAAGATTGTTGCCTTATCTTGTTCAGTGGAAAGAAGCAGAATGCTCTAGAGGAGATCAAGAGCGTATATGTAGACATATGTGAAAGATTGAACTAAAGGACATTCACCACCAGCTGTCATTGCTATGAACAAATAGACAGATCCACTCCCATATACGAAAATTTATTCTTATTCTTTAGCCCTTTTTTGTCCACATGGATTTTGTGTCTTTCAGAAACCTCTATGACATTTTCCACTTCAGCCCCTATGCGGCAGGGGAACCTGGAACCATCAGGCAATGGGGGGACCTTGGAGCTCTGAGCCACTGGAGCTGTGGCAGGGGCCCTGGAGCATGCTGGACACCCTCCCATGCAGCGGGGGCAGGCTCTCTTCCCCCACACTTTGGCTTCAGTCAGCCCCCCTCACCCCATTATTTTTAGTAAAAGTCACGGACAGATCACAGGCTTCCATGAAGTCTTGTTTATTTCCTGTGACCTGTCCGTGACTTTTACTGAAAATAACAGTGACAAAATCTTAATCTTACTCATAAGCATGAATTTGTTTGTTTATTTATAGTTAAGGCTATGTTTATGGCACGGAATCCGTGACTTCCAGAGACCTCCATGACATTCTCTGCTTCAGCCCCAGGGGCTGCCGAACTCTGGAGCTGGCAGCCAGCGGGGCCCTGGTAGGGTTCCAGGGACAGGCGACAGCAGTGATGAGAGGTGACAGACTCCTGAGGGGGCCCTCCACAGGGTTCCGGCAACAGCTTGGATGGGGTTGGGGGGGAGGAAACACCTTGGGCAAGTGGCTGGGGGTGTCCCGTTTTCTCTTTAGGAAATATGGTCACCCTGAAGCTCCCAGCTGCCGTGGGCAGAGGGGGAAACCCCACAGGTCCCAGCCACCATGGTGGCAGGGGAAACCATGGAGCCACAGCAGCAAAAGTCACAGACAGGTGACAGCTTCCATGAATTTTTGTTTACTGCCCGTGACCTGTCCATGACTTTTACTAAAAATAACCATGACAAAATCTTAGCCTTATTTATAGTTGATCAACACTTGATCAACAACCATTGCTGGAAAAATATCTAATTTGTGACAAGGACACGAGAGGAAGAAGAACAGTTGATCCTTATCTGCACATTTTATTTATGAATGTTCATAACAAGTTCTCCTTCAAATTATTAGGAGTCCGGTGGTACCTTAAAGACTAACAGATTTATTTGGGCATGAGCTTTCGTGGGTAAAAAAATATCTACTTCTTCAGATGCGTGGAGTGAAAAAAAGATGCATCTGAAGAAGTGGTGTTTTTTACCACAAAAGCTTATGCCCAAATAAATAGGATAGCCTTTAAAGGTGCCACTGGACTCCTTGTTGTTTATGTGGATACAGACTACACGGCTACCCCTCTGATACTTGGCTTCAAATTATTGATCTTCAGAAAGAAAAGGAGTACTTGTGGCACCTTAGAGACTAACCAATTTATTTGAGCATAAGTTTTCATGAGCTACAGCTCACTTCATCCGATGAAGTGAGCTGTAGCTCACGAAAGCTTATGCTCAAATAAATTCAAATAAATTGGTTAGTCTCTAAGGTGCCATAAGTACTCCTTTTCTTTTTGCGAATACAGACTAACACGGCTGTTACTCTGAAACTTGATCTTCAGAGTTCACTATTCAAGCTGGGTGATTGGCCGCTAAGTTACATGGTTTCTGTTTCCTGAAGAATGGAGGAAGAGTGCCTGAAGAGAGTATTGGTGCACTGACTCCTCTCTTAGTGCATGTCTACACTGCAATTAAAGGTGCAATTGTAGCTCAAGTAGGCATAGCTCTAGTTGGCAGGGCTAAAAAACAAGTGAAGACCCAGCAACATGTACTGTGGTATGGGTTAGCAACACAACTATGTATCTGGGGTTCTGGACAGGCTTGTACAACCTGTGCTGGGGCCTGTGCACCCATGTCTTCACTGCTATCTTTAGCCGTGCTAGCTAGATTAATGCTAGCATGGATATACTTCACCTGAGCTGCAATCACACCTTCAACTGCAGCGTAGACATACTCTAAGAGAGAAGTCAGTACCCCCGTGATCTCTTCAGGCACTCTTCCAGTTTGTAATCTTTAGGTCTTTCATCAGCGACAGAAATATATACCCTGGCTACTGTGACTAAAGATAGCCGTAAAAAAACATGGCAACACAGACTCTCACCGGCAAATATTCACCTTGCTAGCCAATGCTGCAGTCCATCCTGCTACATCTTCACTTCTGTTTTTAGCCATGCTAGCTAGATTAACACTAATATGGGTGTGCCTACATGAGCTACAATCACACCTTTGATTGCAGTGTAGACATACCATGAGGTAGAATGGGGAGGGACTTTTGGAAGAGGCACACCATAAGAGTGACCTGTGAAGTATTTCCTGTCCTCTTGTACAAGAAAGAGCACTATATTTGGCTATATATGTGAACCTCATTGGCCTTTACAACATCCTCTGGCAAGGAGTTCCACAGACTGACTGAGCATTGTGTGAAGAAATACTTCCTTTTGTTTGTTTTAAACCTGCTGCCTATTAAATTCATTTGGTGACCCCTAGTTCTTGTGTTATGAGAAGTAGTAAATAGCACTTCCTTATTTACTTTTTCCACACTAGTCATGATTTTATAGACCTCTATCATATCCCCCCTTAGTCATCTCTTTTCCAAGTTGAAAAGTCCCAGGCTTATTAATCTCTCCTCATATAGCAGCCGTTCCATACTCCTAATCATTTTTGGTGCCCTTTGCTGAACATTTTCCAATTCCAAATTATCTTTTTTGAGATGGGGCGACCACATTTGCACTCAGTATTCAAGATGTGGATGTACCATCGATTAATATAGAGTCAATATGATATTTTCTGTCTTCTTATCTATCTCTTTCTTAATGATTCCCAACATTGTGGTTACTTTTTTGACTGCTGCTGCACATTGAGTGGATGTTTTCAGAGAACTATCCATGACTCCAAGATCTCTTTCTTGAGTGGTAATAGTTAATTTAGACCCCATCATTTTATATGTATAATTGGGATTATGTTTTCCAATGTGCATTACTTTGCATTTATCAACATTGAATTTCATATGCCATTTTGTTGCCCAGTCACCCAGTTTTTGAAATCCTTTTGTAGCTCTTTGCAGTCTGCCTGTAACTTCACTATCTTGAGCAATTTTGTATCATCTACAAATTTTGCCACCTCACTGTTTACCCTTTTTTCCAGATCATTTATGAATATATTGAATAGAACTGGTCCCAGTACAGACCCCTGTGGACACCACTATTTACCTCTCTCCCTTCTGAAAACTGACTATTTATTCCTACCCTTTGTTTCCTATCTTTTAACCAGTTACCAGTCCATGAGAGGACCTTCCCTCTTATCCCATGACAGCTTTGCTTAAGAGTCTTTGCTGAGGGATCTTGTCAAAGGCTTTCTGAAAATCTAAGTACACTATATCCACTGGATCCCTCTTGTCCATATGCTTGTTGACCCTCTCAAAGAATTTTAGTAGATTGGTAAGGCATGATTTCCCTTTACAAAAACCATGTTGACTCTTCCGCAACAAATTATGTTCATCTATGTGTCTGACAATTTTGTTCTTTACTATGCTTTCAACCAGTTTGCCTGGTACTGAAGTCAGGCTAACCAGCATGTAATTGCCGGGATTACTTCTGGAGCCCTTTTTAAAAATTGGTGTCCCATTAGCTGTCCTCCAGTCATTTCGTACAGAAGCTGATTTAAATGATAGGTTACAGACTACAGTTAGTAGTCGTGCAATTTCACATCTAAGTTCCTTCAGAACTCTTGGGTGAATACCATCTGGTCCTGGTGACTTATTACTGTGTAGTTTATCAATTTGTCCCAAAACCTCCTCTAATGATGCCCCAATCTGTGACAGTTCCTCCGGCTTGCCACCTAAAAAGAATGGCTCAGGTTTGGGAGTCTCCTTCACATCCTTAGCCATGAAGACCAATGCAAAGAATTCATTTAGTTTCTCCTCAATGGCCTTATTGTCCTTGAGTTCTCCTTTAGCACCTTGATCATCCAGTGGCCACACTGGTTGTTTAGCAGGCTTCCTGCTTCTGATGTACTTAAAAAAAAATTGCTATTACTTTTTGAATCTTTGGCTAGCTATTCTTCAAATTCTTTTTTTGGTTTTCCTAATTATATTTTTACATTTCGTTTGCCAGGGTTTATGCTCTGTTCAATTTTCCTCACTAGGATTTAACTTCCACTTTTTAAAGGATGCCATTTTGCCTCTCACTGCTTCTTTTACTTTGTTGTTTAGCCATGGTAGCACGTTTTTGGTTCTCTTACTACGTTTTTTAATTTGGGGTATACATTTGAGCCTCTATTATGATGTCTTTAAAAAGTTTCCATGAGTTTGCAGGGCTTTCACTGTGGCACCGTACCTTTTAATTTCTGTTTAACTAACCTCCTCATTTTTGTGTAGTTCCCCTTTCTGAAATTAAATGCTACAGTGCTGGGCTGTTGTAGTGTTTTCCCCACCACAGGGATGTTAAATTTAATTATATTATGGTCACTATTACCAAACAATCCAGCTATATTCACCTCTTGGACCAGATCCTGTGCTCCACTTAGGACTAAATCAAGAATTACCTCTCCTCTTATGGGTTCCATGACAAGCTGCTCTAAGAAGCAGTTATTTACATGGACCTTTCCATGTAAAAGGGGTAAACCTTTTGTGAATCTAACCCCCACCTCAACTTTATTGGAAAAGGACTGCCCCTGCTCCTGGCAGAAAAATTGTCAATGGAAATGATCTTTTTCATTTACATAAAAATTAAAATTTTCAGGTTATTAAATAGTTTTTTAAAAATTCAGTGAAAACCCAAAAATGTTTTTAATTGTGGAGAAAATTTCCGTCTAGTCAAGAAAACAAATATCTGTCAACAAAGCCTTGAAAATTTTCACCCGGCTTGTCACACCCCGATTACATAGTGTCAGAAGAAAGCAAAAATCAAGCAAACGTTGCTAAAATACATGTCTTACTGCACATCTTAAAGTTGTATTGCTACCTCTGGGAAACATTTGTGTAAAGCAATAGCAAAGCGTTTAACTAGTAGAGTAGAAAGTCAGGTACTAAAAAATATTACAGAAATTATTTTCCCACAGGAATTGATGAAGTTAAAATGAATATTGGCCAAGAACATTTTGGTTTAAAAATAATTTTAATAGCTTAACATAGTGACATTCTATTTGAACAAATTAGTACATTGTTGGGAAGACAACGTTTATTAAATACAAGCTCTATGCCAAGGCTTGAGAGGCACCTCTTCTGAATGCAAAGGTTAGCATCCTGGCACATTTTTAATACAGTGAACATAGTTTTTCGTTCGTTTGAGGAATTCAAAGGCTTAATAGTTCAATTGTAGAGACTTTGCAGATGGGAAGTTACTGGTGTTGCATAAGTTTTTGTTTAACAATATCCAATATTTTTATAACTTATTACTAATAATAAATTGTATAATATGGCATCACTTACACATTTGGGTGCCTATATTTGGAGTTTCATTCAATTAAAAAAAATACAGAGTTGTGCTTATTTCAGTACATAAAGCTGTATACATATGATAACTTCAGATAAATGCACTTATTGGGCTTGATTCTGAACCCACTTATATTGTTGTAAATCAGGAATAACTCCCCTGAAGTCAATAGTTAAACTACTGTAAAATGGATGAATTTAGAATAAGGGCCATCTTGTTGATTATGTCCAATCAACACATAAGACATATTTTTTTAAATGTGCCACAGTGCAGCTATCAAAATAAATCCAACCTGTGCTTTTTTATTTCAGTTTCATGTCATATGTTCAGTTTGCAAAGAACACTTAAAGAACTTCATTACCTGTAAATGATAATGTAACTATGTAATTAAGCAATCAAACATATACAAGATGTGAATTATGGCTTAAGTAATTCACAGCTAGTGTCTTGTCTGGAACAAATCTAAAACCTAAGCAGGACCTATGCTGTCTGGCCTGAATTACTATATTTCAGTTTAAACAGCAGACCAGAGCTATTCACTGTCCAAATCACCAGCTGCTCTCAACTACATAAACCTGGTACTAGAGCGGTGTGAACTATTCACACCAAAAACAATTTAACTTTTTTTTTTCTGTTCCCATGTTGTCTGAACAGATCATGCTGTCCATGTTTATTGGTTAAAATTGTTCAGTTATTGTTTTTTTCTCTTGTTTTGACTCTTCTGTGAACTGCCCACAAACTCTTCATTTTGAGTATTGCTTTGGGTATTGGATGTTTGTAATTGGAAAGCTGAGCTGTTCTGATTAGACATAAAAGTAACTGTGACAGGGTTTTATCTGAGCCTTCATTGGACCCTGACCCTGCCTCAGTTTCCTCTCTCAGCAGACTCTCTTGCTGACCCCTGGTGATTCTCCAGCTTCTGGCATTTCTATCTTCTGCTCTTGGATACACAGATTCTCATGCTTCCAACTCTTCATCAGGCATCAACTATGACACCATGAATTTGTTTTGAAATTTGAATGATTTGTGAATAATTTGTTGCACTATTTGCTCAGGTCTTGTTGTTAATCTTAGGAACTGGGAGAGACTGTTTTCAGCATTGTCATAAATAATATCCTCTCACCTCAAAAATTCCCTAGTCGATCACTGACAAGCCTGTCATCAGCAAAGTATTGCAGGCTGTTGCAAGGTCACAACGTTCATTCGAATCCTTTGTATGTTCAACAGCTATTGCCACTTGTACTTACAGTGTTGAAAAAGCTGTAATGGCTTTTCCAGTACCACCACCCTGCTTCTCTCCTCACTCATCAGTTCATGTTTTTCAGAAAGGCCCCTTTATGGAACTAGCAGCTGGGTTTTCTCAAGCCTCTGCACTTTCAAAAGGGCTGCCACTTTCAAAAGCTAGACCGCTACTTTGGAAGAAAGAACATGATCTGCTGGCTTTCAGCCTAATGCCAACAGGATTTGAGGTTCATTTTGAATTCATTCATTTAGTTCAATGAGGTTGAGCTTTATTTGTTAAAAATATAAGAATTAAAAACCTTTTCCCTACTACTTTGTTGTTCCTTTATATGAGTATAATAATGTGCTTGAAGCTGATGTGGTATTGAATACCAAGCAGTGAATCACACTGTTTGGATTAATTTCACTGCTCAGGACTCTTGGCATTTAGTCAGCTTGTGCTGTTTTTGTAGCCTATGTTTGAATTCATATTCATTTGCTTTAGAGAAATGACAAAAAGCCATGTGAATTTACCACTCCTCTAGTGTATGAGAGAGAGAAGATGGACATAGCGAAACCAAACACGAAACATCTCCTAAGCATACTTTGACATGGAGCACTAGGCTGTAAGCAGAATAAAGCCCAAGTAATGTCTTGCAAACGTAGTGAAAGAGTTGCATCTTTTTAGTTCAACAGCTAAACATATGTTAGTTCTCTCAGGTACACTCTTCACATGGCTTGCCCATATGCATTCTCTCATTCCATTTTCTCCTCTTTAAATGGGAGTAATACAAATAGGAGCATGGGAAGGTGTGGCAAAAACAGGCTTGCACCCCAGGGATTTTGCATCCATTGCACGAGGCAAACCAAGCAACTAGCTGTCTCTGAATAAGAAAAGCACAAGCTGCCTCCTCTCTGTCCCTGTGCTAAATTTGCCCCATCATTCGGAGTTCAGCAGGAAAAGGGTTGGCTGTCTCCCTCCATCCAGCTAGAGCAATGGTTCTTAACCTGTGTCCCAATCAGCACACAGCTGCGGCCCATGTGACATCCTCAGGGCCATACAGGTAGTATGTGTTATGTGGGCCACATATGTAGCCCATAATGATAAACAGATTGAGAACCACTGAGCTAGAAGAAGCACCAGGATTTCCTGTCCTGACAAGGATGTCAAAGGAGCATGGGTAGGCCAGCTGTTTAGAATTAATTCATTTATCCATAATGAACAATTAGCAGGGAATATTGTATAGATTTGGGAACTGAATCTGGAAGTGTGAGTCAGAGAGGAAGAATCTGAAGGAAAAAGGATGAAGCTAAGAAGAGAACCAACTGAGGTTCCCTCTTTATCTCTGGTATTTGGCTGAAGCAATCCAGGCATTGTAACTCCACTTTGGCTGAGGGAAGCCCTGTTTTAATCATGTTTGCATAGGCAGCAAAAGACAGAGTAAGAGGCAAGAGAACAAAGATGTAGGCAAGAGTACAGTTGTGCAGGGCCATGAATATTTAGTTGAGTACGTTAGTCTTTTCTCATGTGAGATGGGATGTACATTGCAGGCAAGATGTTTGTTCATGTCTGGGATGTCCTATGTATAAATAACAATTCACCTATTTTCCATTTACTTGATGCCAGATGTATAGAAAATATAAGCTCCAAAATCCACTGTGGACATTGTGAAGAAATAGTTTTATCCATGCAGGGTGATCACAGAGCTAAACTGCATGTGACTTAAGAGGGCAATCTATGTAGCATTTACACTATCTTATTGCTCTGTACCATTTTACTAACAAAATACATGGATGAAAAGTGCTAGAGAAAACCAAGTCTTGCTCGGGTATATATTTACCTTCCACATCAAGTTCAGACATCTTGTCCTCACAGCTAAGGCCTTGAATAAATTTTCCTTGTCTACATTTTTTCACTCCTTTCTTCTTACGTATCTAGGTACTTGTGTCCCTCATTATTATAGTCCTTTTTTTTCTTCTTCTTCCTTCTTCTCTTTTAACTTTCTGTCTACCTGATTTGTGAGTGCACATGCAGGCTTTAGACACACATCTGTCTTATCCACAAAACTTGTGGATAAATTTGAGGACACCTTTGAAAATTTGGCCATTTCTGCCAAATATATGTGACATATACACTCTTGGCCCAACTTTACACATTATGAATCTCAACTATTTGAAAATATTAATCAAAGCCATATTGATCAGATTGTTAAAGTTAATTTATATGGTTCCCTGATGGTACTCCTTTTACATTATAGGGTTTCCTGGGATTTAACAGTTCAATTTTGGGCCATAGGACTAAGAAGCAAAGGTGAGCTGTTCTATCCTGGATGGGCTGTGAATGAGAGACAACCTATAAAACAAGAGAGCTACCTTTTGAAGCTTGATATAAATATGAGATTACAAAAATAACTAATTAATTCACAATAAAAATGACTAAAATTAAATATGTTTCCCTTGTTCTTGGTTTAACAACAATATAGAACAGTCCTTTGATAGCTATAATGAAGTGAACTAGAGCAGTTAATTTAATAGAATCATGCACCCTCTTGTGCAGAATTGCAAGATTAGGTAAATTAAGACAGGGCAGTGATAAGACCAGCTAAACTTGCCTGAATGAATAATACATTTAAAGGATATCTACTCATTCCCAGACAAAAACTGAATTAAAATTGAAGGTTCAGAGTACTTTAGGGTAAATATATTACAGGAATATTGTAGTTATTCCAAAACCAAGTACATATGTAATGCCAGAAAATTCGGAGTTAAAATTAAAACTTAAAAGAAATCCAAATATGCTAATGTACGGAAATGCATATTTAGGGCAGCCAAACAACTCTGCCCTGTAGTAATACCATGCAATGCAATCACCATAAGGTTGTGATTAAAGCATTTTAATGTTAGTACTCTCAGATAAGATTAAATTAATTTTCTAAAGATACATTCACTTTTTTTCTTTTTCCTCTGGTGTCTTTACAGGACAGAGTTAACATTGTTTTGGTGCTCTAACTGTTACATGTTTAGATTTCTTTGAAGTTTAACCTGGACTTTGAATTTCCTGTTTGAAGAGTCTCTGTTATTCAGTTATAGAATGAATTTTTGTAGAATTTACAAATGTTACAGCTGAGTAAAGGATGATCACCAGTGCTCTATTAGGCCCAAACCTTGGATCCCACATCCTTCTAAGTTTGTTGAGTCTGGACAACATCCCAACGCTAGCTCTGTGTCTGGTCTTTCAGGCACAATCCCAGAATACAGACACCAGTGCTCATATCTCTTCTTTGGATGTGGAGCGGAGCTGCATTAAACCTCAAGACAAGTGCTAACCTCCCCAGTCTCCTCAGTAGCTCACACTCCTCCACTCCTGACCTTTATCTGTGTGGGTACTCTTGATTACCATTTCACCCTCTGGGGACTTTGTGATCGTTAAAGCAAGTAACACAGAGACTTTGCAAAGATACAGTAGAACCTCAGAATTACGAACTGACCTGTCAACCATGCACCTCATTTGGATCCAGAAGTACATAATCAAGCAGCAGCAGAGACAAATAAAACAAAAACCAAAAAAAAAACCCCACCCCAAATACAGTTCAGTATCGTGTTAAATGTAAACTACTAAAAAAAAAAAGGGGAAACTTTTTTTTAAAAAAAAAATTTGGCAAGGTAAGGGCACTGTTTCTGTGCTTGTTTCATTTAAATTAAGATGGTTAAAAGCATTTTTCTTCTGTGTAGTAAAGTTTCAAAGCTGTATTAAGTCAGTGTTCAGTTGTAAACTTTCTGAAAGAACAACATTTTGTTCAGAGTTACAAACATTTCAGAGTTCCGAAAAACCTTCATTCCTGAGGGGCTCGTAACTCTGAGTTTCTACTGTATTTCTAAACTTTATCCATAGACAGACAGTACATAAGAGAGATAAAGAGCGATAGAACAATAAACACCTGCATGCAAAATCCTGACTCAGTTTTCTTACCAATCTTTAGCATCCTTAGAGTCTTAGTGTCTTCCAAGGAGTCCAGTATTTTTCTGCACCCCTTTTCCTCCTGACCAGTCTTGCCTTCTGATTCTATTCTGCTTTCTTCCCACTTTCTTGAGAGAGTCTCCATTTTAATAGCAGATTCTAACACATTTCTCACTTCTGGCCTATTCCCAGGGTTTTTCCATTCTCTAATCCTCTATGGGCTTCAGCTTCCAACCCAGTGGATAAGAGTCTCTCTCACCAACAATAAAAGATATTACCTTACCCACCTTGTGTCGCTGCTCTATTCAGGGACAGACGCCCAGGGATGATGCAAGGATCCAGTGAAAGACACCAGTAAGTCTATAAACATACAGAGTTCATAAAATCCAACTGGAATTCATAAATTCATGTAGACAGATTCCCAAAGAGTCACAAGAAGTAAATCCACTAATTACCAGTAGTTTCGGGATTAATATTTTTGTTTAATGTTAATTTCTATACTAATTAATAGATTTATTTGCAAATCCTGTACAAATTATTTCTATAGTCAAAGGGGCAAGTGCTGTAATTCTGGGGAGACTATACTATATTCTTCATACATAATGCAAAATTCAACTCAGCCTTACCTATGGAACTTGAAATTGACACCGCCATAATATACTCTTATGAGCTGGATGATACTCTTATGGGGTGAGTTAAAACCTCATTGAGATTGATAGGTGTGAATCTACCCTTCAGTTAACGTAACTGTAAGGCTAAGCCTGCACCTAGGACAAAAGGAGTATGGAAACCAACCAAGGAGTTTTTGCAGAGTATTTTTACGAGGTATATGTGTGTGAGGGAAGGCAGAACACAGAGAGAAACACAGACAGCTGAAAAAGCAGCTGCAAGCAGAGTGTTTGGCCTCAGAAGAGGGGGAGGATTTTGGGTCAAGGATGCAGGCTGAAAAGAGTGTTCTTGGTGCTTGAGCAAAAGAAGCTGTTTCCTACTATTTGATTCCTTCTGTGGTCAGAGACACAGGATTTTGTACAATCTTTATAAATAAACAAAAGATTGCACCCCCAAAAAATACCTATCACTAATTTTTCCTCCTAAATGAGGAGCTGCTCAGGTCAAAAAGGGGAAACAATAATGGATATATATGTACAGCAAAACATGATTATTTTTGTGTTCCAGACACTATATTAACCGAAGTACAATATTTAATGTAAGATTGTCAAAACAGCAGGCATGGTGCTTTTGTAGAGCTCCCAAATCTCAAACATCAAATGTTAAATGGAATTTCAAAGAGCTGCCTCCATTCAAGGTACACCTCTACCCCGATATAATGCTGTCCTTGGGAGCTGTCATAAATATAAAGGGAAGGGTAAACACCTTTAAAATCCCTCCTGGCCAGAGGAAAAACCCTTTCACCTTAAAGAGTTAAGAAGCTAGGATAACCTCGCTGGCATCTGACCACAATGACCAATGAGGAGAAAAGATACTTTCAAAGCTGGAGGGGGGGAGAAACAAAGGGTCTGGGTCTGTCTGTGATGCTTTTGCCAGGGACAGAACAGGAATGGAGTCTTAGAACTTAGTAATTAATCTAGCTAGGTATGCATTAGATTCTGTTTGTGAAAATAAGCTGTGCTGAATAGAATGGATATTCCTGTTTTTGTGTCTTTTTGTAACTTAAGGTTTTGCCCAGAGGGATTCTCTATGTTTTGAATCTAATTACCCTGTAAGGTATTTACCATCCTGATTTTACAGAGGTGATTCTTTTTTACTTTTTCTTCTTTTAAGAAACTGAATGCTTTTTTCATTGTTCTTAAGATCCAAGGGTTTGGGTCTGTGGTCACATATGCAAATTGGTGAGGATTTTTATCAAACCTTCCCCAGGAAAAGGGGTGTAAAGGTAAGGGAGGATTTTGGGGGGGAAAGACGTTTCCAAACGGGCTCTTTCCTAATAATAATAATACCGGTGTTTAGACATTTGGTGGTGGCAGTGAAAGTCCAAGGGCAAAGGGTAAAATAGTGTGTACCTTGGGGAAGTTTTAACCTAAGCTAGTAAAAGTAAGTTTAGGAGGTTTTCATGCAGGTCCCCACATCCGTACCTTAGCGTTCAGAGTGGGGAAGGAACCTTGACAGGAGCCAAAAAATCTTACCGCCTTATAGGTGAAACTGCGTTATATTGAACTTGCTTTGATCCACCGGAGGACGCAGCGCCGCCCCGCCGGAGCGCTGCTTTACCGCGTTATATCCAAATTCGTGTTATATCAGGTCGCTTTATATCGGGGTAGAGGTGTATTTGTCTTTTTCTCCAAAGTTTGCCAAATGTAAAACTTAGCTTCTTCTAGCTTTTCCAGGTACACTTTCATATCGTCCTATATTCACATTTCTAAAATTCCATTGCAATTCATCTGGACCTACAGCAATGACATATTAACCTATGGGCCAGGTGGCCCAA
The DNA here is from genome assembly GCF_965140295.1 of Lepidochelys olivacea. Lineage (NCBI taxonomy): Eukaryota > Metazoa > Chordata > Testudines > Cheloniidae > Lepidochelys > Lepidochelys olivacea. The sequence continues at coordinate 69,473,792 of NC_140414.1, forward strand.
GGTTTGAGAAAGAAAGGACTGAATTGGGGTTAGTTGAAAATATTCTCTTAAAACTGGTTTTGGCTGAAATTTAGGTTTTCAACCAAATGAACATGTTCAGGAAAAGTGTTTGATAGCTCACCAGTCACTCAGGCTCCGGATCCTGCAATTTACTCCATCTGGACAAACTCCAGTTGGCTAGCTGCTTACATTTTTTGCTGGCTGTGGCTTTAAACACTCAGGTACTGCACATATAGTACCTGACATGTTGTTTGTGTGCTGAATTCTGAAGCAATACTGGGGTTGGTGAGGGCAATTTGGAGCAAGGCTGAAGTACAGCATTCTGAATCTGAGCCCAGAGCACCGGAGAAGGTTAATGAACAGTGAATTTATCCTCTGAATAAAACATTAATGGGGACAACAAGAAACAAAATATAAGATTATCTGAACATATCTAGGAAACAGGGACTTAACTCGGGCTGCTCTTTGAACATTTAAGTAAGTTTGACAGTTATACATTAAGGTGAAATTATCCCATCAGAGCCACATAATGAAGGTCAGCTCCAATAGACTTTCTCTATATGTGCAGTAATGAGAGTTCTGTGCATACAAGAAGAGCAGAACATTGGATTCTCAGATCTGTGGTGTAGAAGTGAGAGGACAATATTGCTCTGATATTCTAATTTTGAAGTAGCTGTGAGTGTAGTCTTGGCTTTTTAAGACCATGTTTAAAGTAAAACGATTTAGGGGGAAATTTTCAGAATTATCTTAAGTGACGTTTAATAAGACCTATGCTCCTAGGCATCTAAGTTGCTTTTGAAAATGGGGCTTGGGCTCCTAAATCATAGGTGCTTTTTAAAATTTTACTCCTAATCTAGGATGAGACTGAGAACAGGAATGAAATGCCCCAAAGAAGTAAATGCATGATATCCAGGAAAAGGTGAATACAAAATTTGCTCCTTGTGTTATGTAACTAGCCCAGCAAAATGATCACGTATTTCAGAAGCGGCAGTACTATCTGAGCAAGCAATGCAACAGAGCTAGTGAAGATTATGCAGAGTATTTCAAATGCTGCAAGGCACCAGTGTTTCATAATTAAACAATATTCTTCATTGGATTAAATATCCTTGTCATGAAATAAGAGAATTGGATGGTTTGTTTTGAAAGTATAAATTGAAAATTAAATGCATGGACAGCAACTGCAATGTGCACTCTCAAAAAAGAGGTTGATTGTAGCAAGGTGGTTGGAGCTTCTCTCTGGTAAAGGAGGAGAAATAAGTGAATGGAACAGAAGAGGTCTTGCATGAATATTCTACAAACAGCCAGACTTGGGGGAACATTTAGGCTTTGGGCTGTGCTTTGTTGCAATTTGATTTACCCATAAAGCCAAGTCCAAGGAAAGGAATAGGTTTAGACTACGTCAATGTGTGTATATATATACTCTGGTTATAGGAAGGTGGAACCTGGTAACCCTTGCTCTAAAGGTGTCGGCCAGAGGAGTGTATTTCTCCACCTTTCGAGCTCAGGCATCGTGGAAGGCTGGGGTCCTGTTCCCAAAGGGCACTGTGACGTCCACCATGATGATCTTTTCCCAGTCCTCATTGGTAATGATCATGTCCGGTCGCAGCTGACTGTCGGTTCTGGGGATAGTGGAGTTCATGGCAACCTTCCCTACGGGTGGTGGGATGCCTCTGACCAGGCGATCTTGGATGGTGTGTTGCAGCTGCCAGCTCTGGAATGGGGCTTGCAGCTACACAGGACATGGGGTAGCATCTCATTGGCGTAGCCACACTTCCTACATCGCTTGTCCTGATTCCCATGGCGGATGGCTCTGTTCAGCGGAATGCAGTTGAGTCAGACCCTGTGGATGAACCTCCAGTCAGCAAGTTGGGTGAAGCTGCCTTTGGGGTGGAAGGGGTTGCTGGCATCCCACTTGCACGCCACCTTGAACACCTTGCCCTGGTCTGGCTTCCGCTTCAGGTTTTCCACATACTGGCAGCAGATGGCATACTTCAGGGTCCTCTCCAGAATGGTTCTAGCTCTCAGAGTAAGGATTGTGTGGTCTGTGTTCTTCACCTGTGGCACCAGGACTCCCAGTTCCTGGCGTTCGTCACACCACGTCCAGCAGCAGCCAATACGCTTCTCCAGTCATTGCGTAGCATTGCGGGCACGAGTCCAGAGTGAAGCAATATCTCTCCCGTCTCCTCCAAATTCACCTTCCAGCAAACCACTCAGGTAGGCGGTGACATTTTGGTTGGAGGGAGTCCTGGCAATTTGCTTTTTGATGACATCCCACATAGCACTTTCTGGGATGTTCCTCACCATGGCGTCCAGGCACGTCAGAAGGCGAAAGGTGTGAATGATCACCACAACATCACACAGATCACCCATACAAGGGCATTGGCACCGCCCTGCCTGTGCGAGATGTACACCAGTTCATTGATGGCTCTCTGGGGAAGAAACATCCATGTCTTCACCAGCTACCTAATGGTGTTGTCTGCCTTGTTCAGAGGTACCTTTGCCACAGCAGATCCCCTCAGGATGAATGAAATATGGGGGATCAGGAAGGTGTTCAAGGCATTGATCTTCTGCCATGGTGCCACTAGGGAGGAGTTGATCCTGGCCACATCTCGTAGGATCTCAACGATGGTATCCTTAGGTGTCTGCTGGATGTGGAAACCTGTGGGTGTGCCAAGATGTTGGTACGCTTGCCCGTCCTCCAGGAAGATCATAGATTCATCCTCGATCTGAAAAGACATCGCCTGGACCGAATCCCTTCTTCTACCATCGTTATGCAAGGATGCACACTTCCTGGCATTGAAGCGGAGTCCCATCCAGTTGGCAGCCTGGACAAATGCATTTGACAAATGACAAACTAGGACAAATGCATTTGACATTTAATGAAATTCATTTCAAAATAAGAGTTGTTGGTGATTAAAATTTGCATAGTACACGTGCATATATTACAAACAAACATTTTAGCATCACACTCAAATCAGCAGCGTTTATTTCACTGATTACACATTTTTAAATGTATACTAACATCTGATTCTGTATGGATTTCCAGATGGGAGGGTGGTGGTGGGGCTGACATTAGGTGCTTTTGAAAATTCCGTTAGGTGTCTGTACCAGGGTTGCTGCCTTCAGACCATCATGCCTATGGCATGAGGTGGGCCTGACACATCCTTGCCGCAGTTTCCCCTCAGAAGGGCTTTCCATCTCTCTCATGGATTTATATGGTTCAGGCCTCTATGTGAGTCACTTTCACAATTCACACCCCTTTCATGCTACTCAGTCCCCAAATTAAATACAACCTTCCTCAGCAGCCTAAAGTAAAATGTTAACAAGACCCTCTTGCACCTTCCATTCAAACTCTTGGGCCTCTCCCACTCTTACCAGAGTGCTGACTCTGAAGCTTTTTCCCCCTCCCAGAGTCCCACAGTAGCAGAAACCCAAGGATCTTCTGTTCCTCCAGGGTTCATTTCTCTCCCAGACTAATCAAAGTCCCAGATGAAACACGAGACATACTAGTCTTCTACCTGCTGCTTTCCACCAGGCACTTCCACTTCTGCTCTAGAGATCTGCCCTTTCTTCACTCCCAACCTGTCTGGACCTCACAGAGCAAGCAGCCACCATTCTGTCACCCGCCCTTTGGCTGAGCTTGCCCAAACTTTTTATAATAACCCTACGATCTCTCCCCAGATGGACCCAATAACAGACCAGACCCTCTGATCCCTAGTCAGTTAGGACCAGCTGGGAGGGTGATTGACCTGTTGCAGGTGAGACTGAGCCTAACTCCTCTTAAAGGGCCAGCTAGCCTCTAACAGTGCCTATCTGCATCTTTAGGTGCCTCAATACCTTTGAAAATCTGGCTCTGTGTGCCACGTTGAAATCAATGGGAGTTTTACCGTTGACTTCAGTGGGCACAGGATCAACTCCTATGCTAGAGGACCCTGCCAGTTTGAAGCACCAGGCTATATGTTTGAAATATATATGTAAAGTTAAGAGATGGATCTTTTGCATCTTATTTTCCCTGGGAGACTCTCCCTTATCTTTGTAGCTACGGCTGAAGTTTCCCTTGTATGTGGTCCTTACAGAACAAAATACCAGAGCACACTCTCACTTTCTATTAACTAAAACTCCTTCTACCACAAGTATTCAGCTAACTTATGAAAAGTTAATCAATTTAGCACTACTGTTTATATACAGGACACAATATTAGTGATGTTTAATGTTTCTTAACATTATGTAGAATTTCTATGTTCCTCAACCTTCTGGATGAGTTTTCTTAGCGATGTTATTGGTTTGCCTGGAACACTTTCATAGTTTGTCTTTTCCTGATTTTACTTTTGCTATCTGTGGATAACATGGGGAAGATCTTTATTGTTTTTTATTAATATTATTTGTACCTCAGTTTATCTGCTTGATATCATTCTGTCTAATTACATGGAATTAACTCACAAGGGTCTGCTAGGAAGAGCAATCAGCCACTAAAATAATGGTCAGAGATAAGCCATCTCTGGATAAACAACTTGAAGAGAGGTAAAGGATTAATGACTGGGCCATTAATTGGGAAGGTTCTACAGCCAGACAACACAGCTGATATGTCAAGGCTGGGGGCCTACAATCCAAAGGGAACTAAACAGTTTACGGCTTTCAAATACTATATTTATATCACCTCTTATTTATCATTTAGCCAAGCCTTGTCATTGTCCTGTTCTTTTGATATTTTTGCTCTCTGATCATTTGTCTATAATAATCACTTTTTACCTGGTATAAATTAGATAAAACCCAAGTCTGACTTGCATCTTTAATTTATTTCTATTGGGGCAGAAGTTCCAGCACAAATTAATGCTTTCCATATCTACACAGCTCATCTGGTGTATTGCTACAACAAATTAATGTCCAGCACAACAGGAGACTATCCTTTTAGATAGGGGCTCTAGGACACTTTTTGCTTGTACTCTTCCTAGTGTTTTCAGTATGCCCTAGGCTGTTGGGGGGAAGAAATTTCTCTGTAATTTTAATTACCTTGTGACACATGAATATTTCCTCCTCCGTTAACATTGGTGGTAGAGTATTACAATTACACACAAAACAAACTAATATGTGTACTAATTTGGAGGTTCACATTAAAATACAACTGCATAATTCAGCTAAGGAGAAAGCATATGTGTGAAGAAAGCATATTCTTTGTTTTGTTTTTTATTAGTTATCCATTGTACTTTGGAAAATCAGGATTTTAGACATGAAGTCATATGCCCTCTTGGATATTTCCCTTGTGGCAATATAACAAAGTGTTTGCCTCAACTTCTTCACTGTAATGGTGTGGATGACTGTGGGAACCAGGCTGATGAAGACAACTGTGGTAAGCTAATAAAGACTTTTTTTAAATTCATTTCTAGTACATATATCCTGAGGGCCTCTTTTAAGTGAAACTTAAATACTGTTGAGGCTAAATAAATAGTCAAAGTTAATGGAACTGTAGAAAAATTAAATATACTGTAGAGCAGACCAACATAGATGTTTGCTTAAGATAAATACAGCCAACTCATCACTCATTTGCTAGGAAGAGAAGCAAGTCTTTGTCTATCTTGATGTATTTTCCAGTTTTATCTTCTGATTTGAACTTTTGATACAAAAAGCAAAGATAATTATGGAATAGCTATGATAACACCACAAGATTTATAATAAAGATCAAGTACCTTAAATTCAGTTTAGTCTATACTATAAGTCCATAGTGTAGAACATCCAGAAGAAAGAACACACTCACACTCACACACATTACATTGCAAGCAAGAAAGCCATGCTGACAAAGAGTGGACATATTCACTTCCTGAATTTACATTACACTTGTGACGGGTTGGATCACAGAAACCCCCTTGGGACTGCCACCCGATGTGCCAAGACTACTTCTGCCAGTTTGGGACTCCAGCACCCTGTCTTGCTGAGCCAGACATGCCAGTCCGCTCCAGCACAGACCCAGGGTCTGAACCACATGCCCCAAAGCTGCAGACTTAACTGAAACCAACTTAGGAAGTGTTCCTGCCTTTAACACACAGATGCCCAACTCCCAATGGGGTCCAAACCCCAAATAAATCTGTTTTACACTATATAAAGCTTATACAGGGTAAACTCATAAATTGTTCGCCCTCCATAACACTGACAGAGAGAGATGCACAGCTGTTTCCCCTCCCCCCGTATTAATACATACTCTGGGTTAATTAATAAGTAAAAAGTGATTTTATTAAATACAGAAAGTGGGATTTCATAGAATCATAGAATATCAGGGTTGGAAGGGACCCCAGAAGGTCATCTAGTCCAACCCCCTGCTCAAAGCAGGACCAATTCCCAGTTAAATCATTTAAGAGATTTAAGTGGTTCCAAGCAGTAACAGACAGAACAAAGTGAATTACCAAGCAAAATACAATAAAATACACAAGTCTGTCTAGTACAGTAATAAAACTGAATACAGATAAAATCCTCATCCAGTAAGCTTCTTTTTACAGACTAGTCTCCTTCTAGTCTGGTCCAGCAATCGCTCACACCTCCTGTAGTTACTGTCCTTGGTTCCAGTTTCTTTCAGATATCCTTGGGGGTAGAGAGGCTCTCTCTTTAGCCAGCTGTAGACCAAGTGGAGGGATCTCCCAAGGGCTTAAATAGACTTTCTCTTGTGGCTGGAGACCCCCTCCTCTCTCCTATGCAAAGTCCAGCTCCAAGATGGAGTTTTGGAGTCACATGGGCAAGTCACATGTCCATGCATGACTCAGAACTACAGGTAGCAGCCATGGTTCACATGCTACCTTGAACGTCCTCAAGTAGACTTCTTATGTGGATTGGAGCATTTCAAGACGCATTGTTCCTTGAGTGCTTCTTGATTGGGCACTTAACTTTGCAAATTCCTTTCTAAAGAAGCTGACCAAATGCCTTACAAAGCTTACTTAAAAATCAAGCAAGTATACAGCCAATATTCATAACTTCAAGTACAAAAATGATACATGCATACAAATGGGAGGAATGTATTCAGTAGATCATAACCTTTACAGAGATATGTTACATGGCATATGTACCATACAACATATTCCAGTTATGTCATATATACATTCATAAGCATATTTCCATAAAGCCTTATGGGGGGGCACTGTCACAATACTTATGGACCGAAAAGCATAATTTTACTTCATTTTCACAGGACATGATATAGTTCTTTAAAAAGACTACAGAACTGAAGGGTTCATAAGATCCACTCTTCTTTTCTCAAATACAGTTACTCAGAATTTGTAGGTCAATGTATATAATTGTAGAGGAAGGCCTGGAAGGTCCTTTGGTAATGCATATAGAAACTGTGGGACAGCCTGCCTTATTCACATCCTGAGATTATTCAGTCAGGCTTACCAGGAACAAACAGTGTCCACTTGGATATAGTGTGATCGGGATTCAGAGTGCAAAAGCATTGCGGTAATTCACGTAAATTTGTCGTCCTTCCCTCTGCCCTTCTGCATAATCTTCACTTTCTTCCTCAGGAGGACCCTGTGGAGGCTACTGTTTTCCTGGGGTTATAGGATATGGAACAGACTACAGGTACTTAGGAAGCCTGAGGTAGCTGGAGATCACTCAGTTCATTATAAGACACTCAACTGGGTGATCAGCTGGGTTGCTTTGCCCCGAACTGATTTTCTTGGGTGCGTATTCCTTTATGTCCTGTCCATAACAGCCAGAAATGATGCTTCTAGGCAAGGTCATTTGGCTCCATCACTGTCTGCCTAACTTTCACTCAATCAGCCAGGGAGCATCCACTCCCCCATGCATGAATGTCAACCTCCCCAAATGTCACTCTCCTGCATCTCCCACTGCTGTGCATGGCAGTGGGGGCAAAGTCACAGGGCCTAATATTGATCTTGATCACACTGACATAAATCAGGATGAACTCTAGTAAAGTCAATGGAGTTATATCACGGTAAAACTGGGGTAAGTGAGACTGGGCATTGGTGAGGCCTCATCTGGAGTACTGTGTCCAGTTTTGGGCCCCACACTTCCAATTTTTCCGCATCCTTCTTGTAAACATCCAGCGGAGGGCAACAAAAATGATTAGGGGACTGGAACACATGACTTATGAGGAGAGGCTGAGGGAACTGGGATTGTTTAGTCTGCGAAAGAGAAGAATGAGGGGGGATTTGATAGCTGCTTTCAACTACCTGAAAGGGGGTTCCAAAGAGGATGGATCTAGACTGTTCTGAGTGGTACCAGATGACAGAACAAGGAGTAATGGTCTCAAGTTGCAGTGGGGGAGATTTAGGTTGGATATCAGGAAAATAATTTTCACTAGGAGGGTGGTGAAACACTGGAATGCGTTCCCTAGGGAGGTGGTGGAATCTCCTTCCTTATAAGTTTTTAAGGTCAGGCTTGACAAAGCGTTGGCTGGGATGATTTAGTTGGGGATTGGTCCTGCTTTGAGCAGGGGGTTGGACGAGATGACCTCCTGAGGTCCCTTCCAACCCTGATATTCTATGACTATAATCTGGGCCACAGATTCCCCTTTGAGGGTAGTTGGCAGTTCTGTGAAGCTGCTGCTGAGAGAGGCTACCCTCATCGGAATTCTGCTGGTGCTCCTTAGGCATAGAGCCTGGTCAAGCCATGGAGCTCTGGCTGGGCCACAAGGTCACTAAGTAGCTTGGGCAGAAATTAAAGGGGAAAAAACCTATTAAACCATTTCTCCTCCCCAGTGATGGTATAGAATGGTTCCTTCAGTATATTTTGAATGCTTTGGGAGAGGTTCAGTGTTTCTTGCCTTAAATATCATTTCATGCTGCCTGGCCTCATTGCCGTATAAGGGGATTATACATGCTGTACCTAGGCACTTGTGAATATCATTAGTAATAAGTGAATAATGTTGATTAAAAAATAAAGTGAGAAAGCAATTGATTCAGATCTTTGACTTGAAACTCAAACTAGACTCCTTGCTGAAGCTTAAGAAAATTCAGATGCCGTTTTTTCCCCCAATTCTTCCCCCTCCTTTTTTTTTTTTTTTGGCCTTCACTTCGACTTCTTCATGGTAGTCTGAAACACTCTCTCTACCACGGAAAAAGTTGTCCCTGTGATATTTCCTGGTGGAACTTGAACAGGCAAAGTCCTGAAAAACTCACAAAAATACCATCCAGTTTTACAGACCCAAAAATTTCAGATAATTTCTGTAACCTTTTAGTCAGCATTAACCAAACAAAACCACTGAACCTTTTCAGGTGCACCCACCGCTTAGTTATCAGTAGGGCTGACTTCTGTAGTGAAGTACTCTGGCAATGGTTTGACTCATTGAAGAGGTGAATTTTTTTGCCTAGTTAATGTCACTTTGCAGAATGTTAATGTGAATAAAACGTGAGTTGGAGTATGCAAATAGAGCATTTTTAAAAAAAGAATTTTCATTTAACAAATATTCTTGATCTTGCTGCAAGGACTAGACTACCAAGAGAAGTGGTGGATTCTCCATTCTTTTATGTCTTCAATAAAGATTGGATGTCTTTCTAGAAGATATTCTTTAGTCAAACACAAGTTATTGGGCTCAATACAGAGGTAATTAGGTGAGGTCAAACTAGATGATTTCTGTCCTTAAAGTCTGTGAATCTATGACAAAAATTAACTCATCTATCCAATCCCAATGAGTATTTTGGGGGCGGGGGGAAGGGGAGAGGTTTGTATTTTGGAAATCAAGGTAGTGTGTTTTCTCCCCAAATGTGCATGCATGCGGTTCACTAACAACTGTGATGTTTTAGTGTATGTGATCACAAATCACTGGTTTAAAAAATGGGAGCTAGTCAGTACAGTGGATAGTGTGCCTTCGGACATCTGTACTGAAATCCTATTCAAAATTGAAAATAAATTTGATCTCACCATAGTCCACACAGCTTTGCAGCATTTGATATGATGGAAACCTTCTGCTTAAGTGAGACTCCAGGATTAGAATAATAAGGATGCTTGGGGTCAGGTGTAGGGTGTTGTGATGAGGTGTTTACTCCACACAGGCTCTGAAAGCGTTAATATGGGCCACCACCTGGCAACGCTATCTGGCTGAAATTGGAGAGTAGGCCAGGCTTAATTAAAGATGAGTCCCATCTGAGAAAGGAACTGAGTGGTAAGTTTAAACAGAGGAAGTTTGGCACACAAAGGGGCTGCAGGGAGAGTGAAGAGCTCTGCAGTCACTTTCTGGGATGGGAGTGTCAAGGAGAAAGCTTAGAGGGAAAGTTGGGCCTGGGATCCTCTTGTAAATCGAATAGCCTGGCAAGAGGCCAGGAGAGAGAGAGAGCAGTCACTGGGGTGGAGAAAGCAGGCTCTAGTGGTAAAACCTGCTAATCTGGATTTCAGAGCCCTGGAAGTGCTCAACTGAGAGGAATGAAAGTTCAAGCCTGAGGGAGGGTATAATGGGGGTTATATTTGTACATTTAGTTTGGGATTTTGTTGAGGGGGGGATTCCAGGGGACAGCTCCAACAGGCCTAGCCCTGAGAGAAGGGTGAACCTAGAGAAGTTGTGGGGAGAAGGCCTAAAAGAGAGGCTATGGTAAGAAGTCCCAGGAGGAAGCAGCGAGGAGTCTGACAGAGCAGACTTTGACTCTCTAGTCCTTAAACTGGAACCCAGTGTAGAGCATGGACCTAGTTTTCTTACCAGCCACTGATGAGGTAGTATGAGACCAGAGAAGGGGACAAGGATGACAGGGAGCCCTGAGAGAAGAGTGTGAACATCATGGGCCCAGAGTCAGGGCTGAAAACCTTTGTGAGGACACTGGACTGTTTGTCAAACTTTCTGTTATCCTGGAGAGTGTGGAACGAAAATGTGACCTAGACCGAGGGCTGAGTCACAATGAGAGAGACTTCCAGACAGAGAGGGCTGGAGTGACCATTAGCAGCAGGTTTTAGAGAGGAAGGAGCCTGTTACACCATGCTCAGCCACAAGAAGGTGCTCTAGTGATGAGTCTACTCTTCTACAGATGTTTTAGTAGACTTGTATGAGAGAATCTTGCACAGGATGTGTTTGTATTGTACCTGGCTCAAGACTGTGTGTGATGGGGCATTCACCCCCACACCAGCCCTGAAAGGGTTAAGAAAGCTGAGAAAAGGCCAATTAGTGTGATAGACCCCATATGAGGGGATTAGGCTGGAGAAACAACCCCTGATTGGAGGATGAAGCTCACCTGAGCAAGTGTAGGCTGAGCTAATATAAAGTCAGAAAGCTGGCAATGGAAAGGACTGCAGTGAAGAAGTCTGCAGCCACTCTCTGGTGTATTAGAGAGAGAAGGAAGGAACCCACAGTAGGAGGAGTAGGAGCCTGGCCCTGAGGTAAGGGCCTACCCTGAAAATGGAAGGGTGGAGAAGAGAGCCGGTGGGCAGGAAGCAGCCTAGGAAATAGTGGCTTGAAGCCACTGGTGAGGTGGCTTCTAAAAAAAAAAGTTGTAAAAAATGAGCAGCACTGAACAGACTTTGGCCACATGTTATAGGTTCCCTGGGCTAGAACTCGGAGTAGTGGGTGGGCCTGGGTTCACCTACTAGCCACTGACAGAGTGGCATTTCCTGAACATTGGGTTTAGTGAGACTCTATAGCCCGAAAGGGGAAACCACATAGTGACCTGTCTGGAAGGCTGAGTCTTTGACTCCCTCACAGAACTAATGGGCAGGATCCCATGGGAGGCTAATATGAGGGGGCAAGGAGTCCAGGAGAGTTGGCTGTATTTTAAAGAAGCCTTATTGAGGATGCAGGAACAAACCATTCTGATGTGCAGAAAGAATAGCCACTATGGCTGGTGACCAGCTTGGTTTAACAGAGAAATCTTTGATGAGCTTAAACACAAAAAGGAAGCTTACAAGAAGTGGAAAATTGGACAGATAACTAGGGAGGAGTATAAAAATATTGCTTGAGTATGCAGGGGTGTAATCAGGAAGGCTGCCTGGAGTTGCAGCTAGCAAGGGGATGTGAAGGGTAACAAGAAGGGTTTCTATGGGTATGTTAGCAACAAGAAGGTCAGGGAAAGTGTGGGACCCTTACTGAATGGGGGAGGCAACCTAGTAACAGATGATGTGGAAAAAGCTGAAGTACTCAATGCTTTTTTTGCCTCTGTCGTCACAGACAAGGTCAGCTCCCAGACTGCTGCGCTGGGCAGCACAGTATGGAGAGGAGGTGAGCAGCTCTCAGTGGTGAAAGAACAAGTTAAGAACTATTTAGAAAAGCTGGCATGCACAAGTCCATGGGGCCGGAAGCAATGCATCCAAGGGTGCTGAGGGAGTTGGCTGATGTGACTGCAGAGCCATTGGCCTTTATCTTTGAAAACTCATGGCGATTGGGGGAGGTCTCGGACGATTGGAAAAAGGCAAATATAGTGCCCATCTTTAAAAAAGGGAAGAAAGAGAACCCGGGGAACTACAGCCTCACCTCAGTCCCTGGAAAAATCACGGAGCAGGTCCTCAAAGAATCCATTTTGGAGCACTTGAAGGAAAGGAAAGTGATCAGGAACAGTCAACATGGATTCACCAAGGGCAAGTCATGCCTGACCAATCTGATTGCCTTCTATGATGGGATAACTGGCTCTGTGGATATGAGGAAAGCAGTGGACGTGATATTATACCTTGACTTTAGCAAATTTTTGATATGGTCTCCCACAGTATTCTTGCCAGCAAGATAAAGAAGTATGGATTGGGTGAATGGATTATAAGGTAGATAGAAAGCTGGCTAGACTGTCAGGCTCAACGGGTAGTTATCAATGGCTTGATGTCTAGTTGGCACCCGGTATCAAGCAGAGCACCCCAGGGTTCAGTCCTGGGATCGGTTTTGTTCAATATCTTCCTTAATGATCTGGATGATGGGATGGATTGCACCCTCAGCAAGTTTGCGGATGACACTAAACTGGGAGGAGAGGTAGATATGCTGGAAGGTTGGGTTAGGGTCCAGAGTGACCTAGACAAATTGGAGGATTGGGCCAAAAGAAATCTGATGAGGTTCAACAAAGACAAGTGCAGAGTCCTGCACTTAGGACAGAAGAATCCCATGTAGTGCTACAGGCTGCGGAGCGACTGGCTGAGCGGCAGTTCTGCAGAAAAGGACCTGGGATGACAGTGGATGAGAAGCTGGAAATGAGTCAACAGTGTGCCCTTGTTGCCAAGAAGGCTAACAGTATATAGTAGGAGCATTGCCAGCAGATCGAGGGAAGTGATTATTCCCCTCTATTCGGCACTGGTGAGGCCACATCTGGAGTATTGCATGCAGTTTTGGGCCCCCACTACAGAAAGGATGTGGACAAATTGGAGAGAGTCCAGTGGAGCGCAATGGAAATGATTAGGGGCTGGCGCACATGACTTATGAGGAGAGGCTGAGGGAACCGGGCTTATTTAGTCTGCAGAAAAGAAGAGTGAGGGGGGATTTGATAGCAGCCTTCAACTATCTGAAGGGGGGTTTCCAAAGAGGTTGGAGTTAGGCTGTTCTAAGTAGTAGCAGATGACAGAACAAGGAGCAATGGTTTCAAGTTGCAGTGGGAGAGGTCTAGGTTGGACATTAGGAAAAACTATTTCACTCGGAGGTTGGTGAAGCACTGGAATGGGTTACCTAGGGAGGTGGTGGAATCTCCATCCTTAGAGGTTTTTAAGGCCCGGATGATTTAACTGGCATTGGTCCTGCTTTGAGCAGGGGGTTGGGCTATGTTAACCTCCTGGGGTCTTTTCCAACCCTAATCTTCTATGATTCTACGATTCCTAGAATGAAAGAAGGGCTACAGAGTGAGAGAGAACAATGGGTGGAGAAACCACAGTTGGCGACATCGGACCTGGAAGAAAGCTAATCCTCAGAGCAGCCAAGACAAGGTGCCTCCTGCAGGGAGTGAGAACCCCATAACACAGTGCTATTTGCTTCTTACATACAGGAGGATGAAATTCACTCAAAATTGAAACAAATAAATAAAAAGTTATTTCCAAAAGGCTGAAAATAGAAATATTGTTTGAATTAATATATGCTCTGAAGAACTCAGTTATGAGAACCAGCATAGCAAAAAAAATCTTTAACAAGAAGAACAATATGAATACTGATACAAGGTGTTCCCTGCACTGTAGACAAGACAGGTGGTGTGAAAAGATTTCACTGTCAAATTGACTTGAGAATAAGTTGTCCTATAGGCACTCTCAGCAGAGAGGCCAAAGATTAAATGCTAAGCGAGTGTGAACTTTTCTTTCACTCTTAGAGGTGAGACACTCAGAGATGAACTTTCAGAGCTAATGTATATTGATGATGAAGTGTAGGGCAACTTGCACTGCAGTCACCTGTGCAATACGTGTTCTGTGAGTAGATAAAGAAATCCAGAGTTATCAACTTGGCACCTTTCATGAACATTAAATTCACTTTAAAAACAATTTAAAGAAGCAGCAACATTTCCTGATGGGTCAGAACAAAGGAACATGGGGTACGTCTACTTTTGTAGAAAATCTGTTCTCCTATTTCATCAAAACAAATCAGGGACCAGCTGAGACATACAGGACCATCCCTAGGGGGTGAGGGGCCTGGGACATAAGTGCTGAGTTTCTATCTGCAGGGAGATGCTCCCCCTAGCTCTGCCCAGGCTCTGCCCCCACTCCATCCCTTCCTCAAGGCCTCGCCCTTCCTTTTCCCACCCCCACCCTGCCTCTTCCCCGCCCAGTTCTGCCCCTTCCCACTCCCCAAAGCGTGCTGTGCCCTCACTCCTCCCCACCTGTACCTCCAGACAAAACAGCTGATCAGCGGTAGGCGCTGGGAGGGAGGGGGAGGTTGGTAGGGGGCTCCTCCCCACCCGCCTGCCCTGCCTCTCGCCTCACCTCCCCGCCTGTCTCCTCACAAAGAGCAGGGTCCCCCAAAGCACGGGGCCCAGGGCAGTTGCCCCAATGGGCCGTACCCTAGGGACAGCTCTGGAGACACATTCTTGCAAAAATCTTTAATTATGGAGGGAAAAGAACATGTTAGAGCTTGCAGTTGACAAAGAACATTCATTGTCAAAGAGAAAAGATTAATCTTTTAATTGTTTAATATTTCAGCATGGTTCTGGTAAGCCAAAGTAGCAGCATGTAAGTTACCAGGATATATAGGTAATAGTTGGGCAGGCTGCAGAGAGGATTGTCTTCAAAGACCCTGAATAGCTGTCTGCATTCATGCATTCACAAACCTTAGAGGTAGATGAATCAGAGGACCTGTAAAAAGCATGAAAGCTTCAGGAAGCATGCATTTCTCAGGGATGGGAGATGGAAAGGGTTGTCATACTATTCCCTGAGACAGATTTGAATTGATGACTGTGACCGGGTGCCTGGGATGGGCCATGCTGAGAATGCCACCCTCAGAGCAGACTGTAAGAAACAGAGCAGACAATCCTCAAAAACTAGTAGGTCATTCTATAATTAGATTCACCAACTCAGTGTCAAAAGAGCTTCTGTAGCTCCACATTGGTTAACAAGAAGCCAAACACCGTCCCCTTTCAGTATCCCAGCCCTTGGCTCCCATCCAGACACACTGGTCTAATATAGTGAGAGGTTACTGAAAACCCTTTTCGCCATACTTAAAGTTCTACCAGTCCCAAAGGATCAGACATTTACCATCAAGTCAATATATATTTCAGATCTTACACAAATATCATGCTGTCAGCCAATCATTCATAAACTAACTAAAGTTTTATTAAGAAAAAAAGAGATGTATTGAATGGTTAAGGAATCATATACATACAAATGATTTTCAGTGTTTATAGATCAGGAACACAGCAGTGATATTATATGTACTGGCTTGCAAAAGTCTCTTTGGAATTATCCCAACAGGTCAGAATCCAAAGGCAGATTAGATGTAAAGTCTGTTGGAGTCTTTCCATGTATTCTCCAGTGTATGCCAAATAACTACTTAGAAGATCTCAGTCCCATGGCTTAAACTTTCCCTATTTAAAGTTCAGCAGACTAGAGATGAAAGGATCAGGCCTGGGGTTTCTCTTTATAGCTAAAGCAGGTTTTTTCAAGTGCTTTGAGCAAACCATGTGACTGAGGATTCTTCTTTGTTGAGTGCGCACTGTCCCATCACCTTGAAGTTAATGTTCTATTTACTATGCATACACAGGTAATCCAGTTACATTGATTAACATAAGGCAATTGCTGGTCATACATTATAACATAGACAAGCTGAAGATAATATATATATATAATATTGTTAATTTCATGCAATGTCTCACATCTTTGATCTTAGGGTGGACTAAACCCAGTCGCACACATAATATATAGTCAATTAAGACATAAAAGTGAATTAGCATCTACAAGCTAATTTGGTTACATTGTGAAATCTTTAACAAGATACAAGTACACAGACCAACACATTTACCGTCTGCCCTTGATTTCTATTACTGCAAATGTATGGGTTAGTGATTGCTGGTCTAGTACATCTCTTTGAAATTCATATACAAATGAATTGTCCTGATACAATTGTAATGCCTCTTGTTAAAAGTTGTTATGGGTCATACATAGGTTGGCTGGTCTGCCAGTGTCACAATGACAGAGGTGAAAATTTCTATATCCCCGTTATTAATCTGCTGAGCCACACACTCCCACCTCCCCCAATAACATGTACTTTAAAAATCTTGTATAAATAAAATGAGTGGTTTAAAACAGAAGATTTAATACAGGGCTGTATATGAAGAATTTATAGGTGAATCAGATGAAAATTAACACTTACATAATCTCTGTTTAGGTTATAAAACTATATTGAGATATTGTATTGAACTGGAATATACCTCTTTGATGTTTCAGGGATTATGATTTTGTTTATGGGCTCTGTCTCAGATTTCTTACCCTTTCTGAAAGGTGTGAACAGAAGCTTGAAAGATGTTGTTTATAGTCAGAGCCATTTACATTTTACAGGTTTTTTCTTATGTGACATGCTTGTTTGCTATGTTGCTGGAATGCTAAAAGAAAACTAACAGAAGGCCATCTCTCTTTGGGGAGGAAGAAGAAAAGCATACAAATAGAAACATTTTCAAGTAAACTTTTTCAGTCAAAAAATATCTTTCCATTGAAACTGAAATATATATTTTTTTTGATGGAATGTTTTCTGTAGTTCAGGGTGGACTCCCTGATCAATTCCACAGAGAGTGATGAATTGAAAACCTGACATTTTCAGTTTAAAGACAGACATTTAATCAAAATTTTGTTTCTCAACAACTTTCAAAAATATTATTTTTCTTGTTTGAAATGTGGAACAAGCTCAAGCTTCAAAAATCTCAAAATTCTTTGTGAAAAGAACCATCAGTCCCCAGCCAGCTCTACACAAAAGCTCTCCTCCACTACACTGGAACATTATGAGCCTCTTCCAGTTACTTTCATATCCCCTCTTATGGGGGAATGACTCAAATTAATTTTTTAAAATAATATATGATGAGATATTAGTCATCCAAATAAAGATAAATAATGCTGCCCCCAGCTGAATATTGCACAGGTAGGGTTGCCAATATTGGTTGACTGTATTCCTGGAGATTTCATCATATAATTACAGATTAATTCCTGGAGACTCCAGGCCAATCCTGGAGGGTTGGCAACTAAACAAAAAGGAGGTCATGTCTTGGGAAACCTGGAAGTATAGTAACCTAGTTTCAGTCACGATTTTTGAACGCTTGGGGTCAGCAATAAATGGCTTTGAGTTGCCTTGCTGGTCCTAGATGGCCTTAGGTTCATTACAGTGTGTGTTTGTCCAGCTCAGAGAATGTTGAGGGCTCCCAGATGGCTGGTGTGGAGACTAACTTTCATTCTGCTGAAACATTCCATAATAATGGGGATGAACTCTACTTAAAAAAAAATGTAAACAAATAGGATCCAGATAATAACCCTGCAAAAAAATTGCAATGTTTTGTAAATATTCATGCACTCTGCATTAGAACTTGAAAGTGTTTTCTTTTAAGTGTATTTTTATAATTTTTTCATAAATTGTAAAATATTCATTGGGTTTCATACACTGGAAGTAATTGCTTGACATATCTGTATTCATACGACCATATTCATCCCTAGTGTAAAAACTCCTTTAAAGGCAAAGTAGTAATACCAGGGATTAATTTAGCTCAATGCCCCTATTGCTGCAAGATCCTGATGATTTAACTCTAATAGTGTTTGTTACGTTTTTCTAATGTTAAAACACAGTAGCTCAGAGCATTCCAAAGATATTTTATGGTCAAGACTATTTTGCCCATTGCCAGCTGTTTCCAGAAGCTTTTAGTTCCTTTTTAAAAGGTTAAGGGTGATGCTGAACAGTTTGACCTACATGTTGTATTTTATTTGGAGCTGCCGGTGAAACTAGTAACAAACACAGGAAGTGTGTGCAAGTGGTAATAATTCCAGCGCCCTGCTGTGCATGAGTTTAATTAAAACTCAAGTTGGCAGGCAGCGCAACAAGTTTGATAAATTGTCCTACATTCCGGTTCTTCAGTCAGCTTTTCCAGAAAAGATGACCATTTTCAGGAGAAAAAAAAAAAACTTTTCCTGTTTTCTGACTACAAGGCTTGGCCCTGCAGCTTCTGTAACTGAGATTTCGGAATGGAGGTTCTGAACAGAATTTATTGAATATGTTCTGTTATTTAGCTAATTGATGTGTATGAATTGTTGATGGTTAGCTGCTGTGCAATTTAAAAAATCATGTGCTGCTATGTGAATTAAAGTATTAGAACAGAATTTCACTTGAATATCAGTACAGTATGAATATTGGATGAAACTAAGATAAAAGATAGTGACAACATGACAACAAATACTGTCCGTTCTCTTCCCAGTACAGTTTCATTCTAGACATTATACTTCAAACAGATTTACAGTATTTCATACACACTAAATCAGTACAAAAGAGCAACTGCTATATAATACCACAATTATTAATACACTACTCAAGATATAGGAGAGGACTGTAGAATGTAGGATCAATATTTAACTATTCAACTGCATTTCAAGGAAGATACCCAAACACCACTGGTGCAGTCAGTCTACTTAAGGATGAATCTCATGAAATTAGAATTACTAATGCTAGACCAGAACAACAGTGCTTCTGGTCCTACTTTCTTTAGTATTTGTCACTTAGTTTCTTAAAGAATCAATGTGTGTTTCATCAGCTTAATGGGAGTGTATGTGTGTTTAAGTGATAGCTGTGTAATACATGGCAGAACCTTATGACAAATTGCAAGGTCATGTCATAAATAAATGTCTGATGAATCTTTGACCGCCTCACCTGCCCTCTATCCATTAATGAGGCTCCTGAATCATTTTCTAAAATCCCACACCCCTGAGTTGCTTCAAACAGCCACCATTTTCTTAATAACAGCCTGCTAGATAAATGTTTTCTCTACCTACCACAAAATGTGCAATTGCTCCCCAAAATTATATGTGCCTGAGTCCCAGGATTAACAGAATTTGATCCTGGGCCAGGGACAGCTTTTCTGTGCATAGAAATGTCATGATTTTAAATCTGGTCTATTAAAACGTGGGACCATACATCCACGTGCATTTTCTTTGAAGTTGGAAATGGATCCCTCTGTTAGACCAAGGGCCTCCACACTTCTTGGCATTTAACCTGAAGAGAAAAGAGAGAGACCGCCATCATGCTGTGGAGCAATCTGCCAATGAATCCGAAATGAACAAGGGGATTAAACCTTGAGCGCATGTTGTCATAAATATAAAGGGAAGGGTAAACCCCTTTGAAATTCCTCCTGGCCAGGGGAAAGCTCCTCTCACCTGTAAAGGGTTAAGAAGCTAAAGGTAACCTCGCTGGCACCTGACCAAAATGACCAATGAGGAGACAAGATACTTTCAAAAGCTGGGAGGAGGGAGAGAAACAAAGGGTCTGTGGGTCTGTCTAATGCTGGTTTTCTGCAGGGGATAGATCAGGAATGGAGTCTTAGAACTTTTAGTAAGTAAGCTAGCTAGGTAGGTTAGATTATGATTTCTTTAAATGGCTGAGAAAAGAACTGTGCTGAATAGAATAACTATTTCTGTCTGTGTATCTTTTTTGTAACTTAAGGTTTTGCCTAGAGGGGTTCTCTATGCTTTGAATCTAATTACTCTGTAAGGTATCTACCATCCTGATTTTACAGAGGGGATTTCTTTATTTCTATTTACTTCTATTTTTTATTAAAAGTCTTCTTGTAAGAAAACTGAATGCTTTTTCATTGTTCTCAGATCCAAGGGTTTGGGTCTGTAGTCACCTAGGCAAACTGGTGAGGCTTTTTACCAAACCTTGTCCAGGAAGTGGGGTGTAAGGTTTTGGGAAGTATTTTGGGGGGAAAGATGTGTCTAAACAGCTCTTCCCAGTAACCAGTATTAGTTTGGTGGTGGTAGCGGCCAATCCAAGGACAAAGGGTGGAATATTTTGTACCTTGGAGAAGTTTTGACCTAAGCTGGTAAAGATAAGCTTAGGAGGTTTTTCATGCAGGTCCCCACATCTGTACCCTAGAGTTCAGAGTGGGGGAGGAACCTTGACACATGTAAAGCCCGGTTGTGGGGAGATGCTTATTGTATTGTATTTACCTCTGATAAAGACATGAAGTCTTTTGTTCCCTTTGTACTTTAACAACATATAACTTACTTATATAACTCTCTCGCTATATATATAATATATCCTAATAAAGAATTTTGATTTTGAGTGATGGATTTGGGACAAAGGCATTTAGTATGTTGGAGATGGGATTATCACAAAACCAAAATAATTTGAAAAGAGTTTCAGAAACAGTTTTGGTCAGAGATCACAAATATAGAGCTGTGTGGAGTTTTCTGCTTTATTATCTTACCTTCTTTGTTCAAGGGGAATAAGAACTATTTACACACTATCTCTTGGATCTGTGTTGTCTTTTTTCTAATGATAAATGAACCTACCTACCCCAAGAATCCAAACTGTTCTTGACAACAATAACACTTACCAATCCAGTACTGTCTCAATCAGCTTCCTAAGTTTACAAAAACACTTCTGAATACCTTGATTTGTTGATTCTTGTGATTACTCTCATTATTCTCATTCTTACTTGATTAAGTGTAGACTTTCTAAAAGCCATTATAATAGCTCATCTTTCCTGATTTATGTAAAAAATAACCCCATTGCAAACAGCAGATGCAGCAAGTTACCATCCCATATCTAACCTTCCATTCTTGTTGATTGTAATTTGGAAAATGAAGTTACCTGGTATAGCAAGAGCTGTAGTTCTGGAACAGCTCCTAGCATGGTAAAGTTTTATGTTGCTGTGTGATTTGAATTCCCCTAAATTTTTTCTCTGTGATCTCTTGATATCTGTCATCCACATTTAACCACAATACACCAATAGTTTTCCTGGATAATCTAAATGGTTTGTTCACCATGGCTTTAATATAGTAATGAGTCTGAAATCCAAATACCTGCTTCCACCAAATTTCAGTGGTACTTTGATTCAAATCCCTGCATGTGAAGTTACCTCAGCTGTTTTGAGTCTGGGTTAGGTCCAAAACTGGAAAGGCTCTAGCTTCTATATCCAGTTCATATGCAGCTAAATATGGAAGAAGTTTAATCAGAATGGCTGGTCTCATGAGATTTTCCTCCATCATAAGATAAAAAACTTTGTAAGAACAGATTACAAACATTCAACATTTTTTTAATACGAGCATGAAACTTAGCCTGCTTCAGCTTTGAACCTGAACTATCCTTATCTGAATCAAAACAAAACATTCTTGGCCCATCTCTACTGTAAAATAGTTTAAATCCTATCTTTTTTCAGTACATACAATTTTCATTACTGAGGGCATGATCTAGAAAGATATTTAGCATTCCTGCTTCCTACTGAAGTTAGCAATGCTGAAGCTGAGGCCCTAAAATGATACTTGTGAGTTTCAGTGCAAATGTTATGTGGCATTTTCCACAGTTCCATTTCAAAACCCGTTGGCTTGTCCCTTCTATACATAATGCTCTTTATCAGCACCCTTTAGTGTAGTTACAGGCTCTAAAATCACATGAATGCATATTTCTCTGCCTTTTCTGTTTTATGAATGTTGCATGCTTTGTAACTTTCATCCTGGCTTAGTAATACCCAAAGATACATATTGTGGTTAAAAACAACTAGAAAGGTCATTACTGTTAGTACACATTTGACTAATACTCTACCATTTTAAATCAAAATGTGAATGCTTAGACCAATATAAAGTCTGCAACCATGCCACCCTGGTTGTTATCACCTCATTTCTCACAAAATATTGTTGCCTATGGGCCTGGACCAAAGCCCATGGAAGTCAATGGAAAGACTACTATTGACTTAATGAGCACAGGATCATGTCTTATGTGAACTGGGAGACTTATGGGGAAAGTCCAGAGGCTTCAAGAAGTACTGTTTGTTATTCATGATGAAACATTCTTCAAAGACGGTACTGAATAAGTACCCAGCACAGTGATAGGGAGCACTGGAGGTGCCCTTTTCCAGGTGAGATGTAAAACCAAGGCTCTGATCACCTGTCTTGTGGAAAGCTCTCGTGCCACTTTTCACAACAGTGGGAATGTTACACCCAGCATCTTGTCTTCTTTCAGTTTACAAGTTCTTGTAAACATCTACCTGCATTCTCCTTGAACTTTAATTCTAGAATTTAAGGTCTAAAACTGTCGTAGAATGTTGCTTTGCACTGTTACATAGTTGTTGTGTTCCAGCTCAGAAATGGTTGCTGAAGTGACTTCTGTGTGTATGTATATGTGTGTGTGTGTGTGTGTGTGTATATATATATATATACACACACACACACGTGTATATGTGTATATATATAGGTAAATCGCTTGAGAACCCTTCAGGATGGTATTTTAATAGATACACATATAAAATATTATTATTTATTTATTAAAAATAAGCATTTTCTAAAAACATTTTATTTTTATGCAAGAATCTGTCCATACTGTGCCTAACCTGTAGGTACAAACCAACTGGTAGTTGGGTAAACTGGACTTTTCCATTATGAATGGAACATTGAATTAAGAAAATAATGACTACTGTTACTCATCTGGCTAGCGCTCCACTTATTGGGCTCTATAAGAGAACTGTAGAAAGAACACAACTTAACTATGTAAGTGATACCTTTTTCATAAACAGGGTCATTATATTTAATTGGGTGGCCGGAACTGTACTGAGGACAGCAACCTTCTCAGTGTTTAGAAATATGGTTGCTGGCCAAATTTCCTTGTAATTCAGCAACATTGTTTTTTGGCAGCTAGGCTGTGATTGTTTGCAGTGTGTACTCTCTTCTCTAGAAAATATGGTGTCATAGCCACTTGTTTCCAGGCCACTGAAACAAACACAAGCACTCAGGTTAAATTTAAAATGACTCCCTAGAGGAAGCAGAGGGAAGAGAGAGAAAGTGATGCAAGGTGATTCCTCTATGATTACCTGTATTACTACTAGAATGCTCCTGGACTTTACAGTCCTGGGAATGAGGGACCATGCTCAGGTCCTAAATTTAGGTCCCCCATGTGGCAGTTCTTAGTGCTATCTTTAGATCATCAAATCAGATATTTGATGGCAGACATAGACTGGAATGTTCAAAGGAGTCTGAAGGAGTAATGTACCCTAGTCCCACTGAAAATCTCTCCCAAGTGTATTACAAAGACACTTGTAAAAATGTTGACCTAGCTTACCAACTCTGAGCAGGTGCTCAGCACCCTTCATAGGCCTTTTCTCTTTAATAAGACTTACTGCATATTACATCTCTTATGAAAAGGTCCTGTAAAACTAGATAGGATTAAACCAATATAATTATATAGAAATGTAATAATGTTAGTAGAAAAAGCCTATACAATTTAACAGAGAATTATGTAATTTCCATAAATTCTCTAAACTGTCCTGTAGATTTCTATAATGGGTATATAAACCTGATTGGGATGTTTGAAAACATCTATGCAAAGGTTATTATTTTTTATTAAACACTACTCAATTTTCCATATGGGATAGAGATATTTGTATGATTTTTGTTTCTGCTTCATCACATCACACACAAGCTTGCCATTTTTGTATGTTCAATCAAAAATAAGAATAATTATTTTTACAGTTCTGTTAGTTGTGTCACATCTGTCCCAGACAATAATTTTCCCCATCATAATATAAATTAAAATCAGAGATTTAAGATTATATGAAACTATCCAGCCTTAGAACCTACATTTGTCATTTGAGTTGGAAATTACGTATATGCTTATGGAGCAAAAAATAAACATTTGGAAGTTGAGAGATACTTAGTGGCAAACACCGGACGAAAGATCAGAATATCAGACTCCTATGTAATCTTTTCACATATGCAAGTCGTGCCAGTCTGCTGTCACTCACACACGTGTAAATCCAGAATGATCACACTGAAGTAATTCCAGATTTACACTGGTGAAAATGACAGCAGAATTTGGCTATGTCCATTTTTTAAAATCCAGTGATTTTTTAAAAACGTTAATAATGATGTGTAACAGTTAATACATAATAGACATGCACAGTCAGTCATGACATACTTCAATTGATTTTATGTCTGTTTTGATCTTCAGAGAACAGACACACCAGTGGGGGAACCTTTAAGTAACAGCAGCTTTTATATTAAAGGATATTTTTCAAATATTAAGTTATTTTATTTTTTCACACCATAGTTAGTTCATAAATTGTAAATAGATTTGTACTGAAGAACAGAATAGAAAACAGAATCATTTTATACAGATTAAAAGGATCACTATATAAATTAGAGAGAGAATTCATGCTTACACAAGATTTATCAGAGGAGTACTGGTACTAAGAAGATATTTATCATTTGTAAATTAGGGCTTGTCTGTTTTAGAAAAGTTGCACTGATTTAATTAAATTGATTTAAATCAGTACTAAACTGATGTAAGCCCCCTAATGAAGATGAAAAGGAGTACTTGTGGCACCTTAGCGACTAACCAATTTATTTGAGCATGAGCTTTCGTGAGCTACACCTCACTTCATCGGATGCATACCGTGGAATTGTTTCATATTCTCTGTGTGTATATAAAGTCTGCTGCAGTTTCCACGGTATGCATCCGATGAAGTGAGCTGTAGCTCACGAAAGCTCATGCTCAAATAAATTGGTTAGTCTCTAAGGTGCCACAAGTACTCCTTTTCTTTAAGGGGAAATAGGTTACCTTGCATAATGACTTAGCCAGTCACAGTCTCTATTTAAGCCTAAGTTAATTGTATCCAATTTGCAAATGAATTCCAAGGAATTGGGAATTATCCCACTGGATTATCATACGCATTGTAAGGAGAGTGATCACTTTAGATAAGCTATTACCAGCAGGAGAGTGGGGTGGAGGGAGAGAAAACCTTTTGTAGTGGTAAACACCCATTTACACCCATGCTTTGTGTGTATAAAAAGATCTTCTATACTTTCCACAGTATGCATCCAATGAAGTGAGCAGTAGCTCACGAAAGCTTATGCTCAAATAAATTGGTTAGTCTCTAAGGTGCCACAAGTACTCCTTTTCTTTTTGCAAATACAGACTAACACAGCTGTTACTCTGAAACCTAATGAAGATGCACTCAGACCTGCCTAACTCTTGCTTAAATTGGTCAGAAATTTGTTGAATTAAGTTCACCTGATTTAAGTGAGGGTTAATGTAGATACATTTAAATCAGTTTATGTGTTTGCCCACGAGACTGGTTTAATGTCAGTTTAGTTAAACTAGTGCATATTTTCTAATATGGGCCAGGCCTTAATGTGTATAATCTGAGGGTCTAATCCTACAGTCTTTATGAAAGTAGTCCCATTAAAGTCAAGGTTGAAATCCTGGCCCCACTGAAGTCAATCGAGTTAGAATTTCACTCAATGCAAGTAAGGCTACAGGCTCAGGACCAAATTATTGGAGTTTATCATTGTGGGCCAATAGTGGAAAAGGTGTAAGTATGGAGCAACTTTGACCATATTAAAGATATCTCTGACCATGAAATACCATGATGCATTTCTTAATAGTAGGAGAAAATGTACTGAAATGGTTATCCGAAAGGAACATATCCCACACCAGCCATAGCAAAGACAAAATCACCTGCTGGTATGAGGCCTTTTAGATCTGCAGGCAGTTGCCTGACACCTTAAAATAAGTATAGTGCCTGTTTACAGATACCTATCAGGCTACAGTTCAAAGAGCAGGAATTCTTGTATACAGAATTCATGTTGTAAGTTCCATTCTAAACAATTCATTGTGTATCTTTAATTGATATTTTCTTGGATTTGGGAGATATTTTCGTGGATTTGTCATATGTATTTATTCAAATCTGTAATTTGTCAGAATTAGTGTCCGTATTCATCTTCTATGACACTAATACATAAATGGTAATCAACACAATGTAAATCCATCTAACGGACCATAGATTTTTGCAGTGTTCCAGGGTAAGACATTGTCAATTACTTATTTCACTTATTCCACATCAGAGAAGATATGCTGGTGTCCCATTGTCTCAAAAGCAGGCTTTGCCAGAAGTACACCCAATAGAACCTATTTTAGAATTGGCTCAGGAAAATCATGTCATCTGAACTGGACTTCCCAAAATGTGCATCTGTAATCAGTGGGCCAGTACTATAATTAATCATTTCTGAAAGTTGTTGAAGAACCTCTTCTTACTGGTGTGTAAAAAGATCAGACTCAAACAACATAAACTCTAAATGACCGCCATGTGATTTATGTCTCTGACATGCTGTACCTGACTTAGTCCTTCTATTAAATATAGTTATTTACAAAGGGTGTGTATCTATGATTGGGCAAAAGAGTTTGGCTAAAATAAAAGCTGTCCCACATTTTGTCCCAAAACTTTAACCAAACTAAATCAGATCAATTGTTTGAAGCTCAGAAAAGTTTAGCTAACTTTTTTCCTGTGTGTGTGTGTGTTTTTAAATGTTTCCATGCCTCTCCACTGCTTGTAGAAACCAGGACCAGAAGAGCCAGAAGAAAAGCCCAGTATTTTCAATCAGTTGACACCAGAAAGCTTAGGAAATCCGAGCTGTACCAGTGCAAAGTAATATGTATGGGAGCCCATCTGACTTCCTTTTTATCTGTGACTGGAACCCTCCGCTTTTATTACACTGCACTCATGCATGGCTGCCTCTTGACTGTCTATAAACATTCCATACACATACGCACTCCACAGTGGGCAGCTTGCCATTTGGCAAAATTTCTCAAACACTGTCAAATGGGATAAAGCATATCTACCTGTTTGGCCTTAAGAAGTAGAGAGGCAAACAGCTTCCCCGATGTAGTTGAGAATCTGGCCCTATGTCTTTGCTGGCTTAGAAGAGGGCAGGGTGTTAGGGTTGTTTGTATATTTTAACACCAGAACAAATGGTTTTCAACAATATTTCAAAATATCCAACTAAATGGTTAATTTACCAAGTGTTCCTATGCTGGTACTGCTGTGTTTAGGAAGCCTAAAAGTATTCTGAGACTGCATCCTGAGTGAAAAGTGTTTACTTAGTACAACTGTGCATATAACAGCGTGGCCTGTCCTTTTAAGTGCAAGAGGCCTGGGGCTAGCCCTCTTCCATTAGCCCCATCTGTGCCATAATTAGCTGCCTGCCTGCTTAAGGGACAGGACTAATTGGGGTCAGGTGATGGCCTGGGGGAAAAAAAAGACTGTGGGGCCTCATAAAAGGGCAGAGAACAGTGTATAGAGGAGGAAATGTAAGAAGGAAGTTGGACTCTTGGGAAATGCCCTAGAGGAGGGTGTGGAAGAAGTGGAGCAAAGCAGCCTGGGAGTTAGAGTTCTGTCCCAGAACAGAGAAAACTACAAGGTCACTGAGGGAGGCTGAGAGTGTGCGAGAGGCTCCAGGGAAGCTGTCTCGGAGTTAGCACTCTATCCCAAGGCAGCGAGACTTAAGGAAAGCCCAGAAAGGGCTGACAACTGAGCCTAGAGGGTGGGATGAAGAGTGGCTCAAGTGGGGGGGGTAGAAGAACCTTTTGTTTGTTTAGACTTTTATTACCCCAGAAAAGGATTGAACTCTGAGAGTGACCTATCCAGAGGGCTGAATCCCATGAATCCCTGGAAGAGGTAGAAAACCCTGGTGAGAAGAATCTGATGCAGGTGTGCTGCAGGGCCACCATGCCTGTGACAGTGCACCAGAAATATGCAAAACTGACATACCTCTTTAAAATCATTGACAAAAAGATCCTTTTAATCTCCCATCTCAATCATCCCTCCTCTCGGTAAAATACAGTCCAGTAATAGCAGCAGATTCCAGTCCTGTATAGTAGGCTCAACCACCCTCATTTAAGACCCTGATCTTGCAAATAAAAGTCAACGGAGTCTCTCCTAGAGGAATGGGTTCAAAAATAGTAGTAATAAGGGAAGCCTCACTACAACCTTAACTAGGGGACAGGAATTATGGCCTCCTAGAGACAGATTTTCAAAAGAGCTCTGTTCCTCTTCAGGCACCTGCATAAGTGGCCAGATTGGGTGTGGAACTCTTTGAAAATCTTGCCAATGATGTTTTTCTGCTACTTATCCAGTCAATGCTCAGTTTGGCAACCAAGTGCTCAGGAGTTATTACAAAATAAGGTTCAACAGATAATCCTGTCTGATCTCTTACCACAACATAAATCATGCAGGCAAAAGGCCACTAGCCATTATCACCTAATGGTTATTATATCCTGAACAGAATAAATGCATCCTCCATTCACAGTCCTCTGAACCACAACAGAAATCCCCACACAGCACCTACTCCCAAAAGCCTGTCTCTACATTGAAAGAATATCATGGAGGGCCCATAGTGGCCCAGAAAACATTTATAACATATAATGATCACTAACCTCTACCGACTATAGAGGAAGCCCGTCTGATCCTCACCTATAACCTTATTAATATTTATAAAAGTCATGCTGCTAGCCAACACTTCAATTCACTTATAATCCACATCCTAAAATGAAATGGTGCCTGGCATTTTCTCCCTGGTGCTCTGTGATCTATTATAACTGGGTTATTCCTCATTTTACAAGCATGGAAGCATTTTAATTTTTTTTTAAACTCTCTTCCTAGCTTAACAGTGCAGTGTCAGTCAGTGAAGCTGTGAAGCTGGAGTACTGTGTCCAGTTTTGGGCCCCACACCACAAGAAGGATGTGGAAAAATTGGAAAGAGTCCAGCGGAGGGCAACAAAAATGATTAGGGGGCTGGAGCACATGACTTATGAGGAGAGGCTGAGAGAACTGGGACTATTTAGTCTGCAGAAGAGAAGAATGAGGGGGATTTGATAGCTGCTTTCGAAAGGGGGTTCCAAAGAGGATGGATCTAGATTGTTCTCAGTGGTACCAGATGACAGAACTAGGAGTAATGGTCTCAAGTTTCAGTGGGGGAGGTTTAGGTTGGATATTAGGAAAAACTTTTTCACTAGGAGGGTGGTGAAGCACGGCAATATGTTACCTTGGGAGGTGGTGGAATCTCTTTCCTTAGAGGTTTTCAAGGTCAGGCTTGACAAAGCCCTGGCTGGGATGATTTAGTTGGGGATTGGTCCTGCTTTGAGCAGGGGGTTGGACAAGATGACCTCCTGAGGTCCCTTCCAACCCTGATATTCTATGGTTCTATGATTCAGAGACCTGAGTACCTCTCTAACTTCCCAGTATTTCACTTCTGCTTGAAGTGGCAGGAGATTCCTCTAGGCCTTTCTCTCAAGGCAAGAGCCCTTCCCCTTGTTTTTATTATTAATATTTATTCATTTATTATTCTCCTCCCTCTTCTTGGTATCCCCCTGGTTTACAGAGGATTTTTGAGAATTGTCTGCAGGAAAATGGTATTTGAAGAGAAAACGTGGACATATAGCAAGTCCAGTTAAGATCAAAAGGGCTCCTGACTGTGGCCCAAGTGCACAATAGAACACTGCTTTACCTGTTTTACAGCAATGTGGCAGGCTAGCATTGTCCTATTTGGGGTAGAAGTTCAGCAGCAGGAGCTGGCTTTGCAAAATCTCCAAGCCAGTATTCCCTATCTATTTGGTGCTCCAGGCCCAGGTGAAACATGGCAGTCAGGGCTGACTCCAACAGCAGCAATGTTGGGGTTTTGCTTTGTCTTAAGTCTTCTTTTCCATTTTTGTATAATAAATGAATAAGTGGATATAATATAATATAATAATAATTAATATAATGGTAGCCTACCTGGAGATGGCTAATCTTTACTAATATTTATTAATCAGAATGTATAGTTCATTTTCTCAGCTCAGGAAGTTAACTGGAGTACTATAGAGGTAATCAGCAGAGCAGCTTGGGAATGTTATGAACAAATATTCTTTCATCAGAAAATATGAATTAGTCAAAACCAAAACTTTTTACAGAAATGTATCAGACTATTGTTCAGGAGGTTTCTCAGGTCTAGAATGGAATTTCTGGTCAAAACAAGCAAATGAAAAAATCCACCGTAGAATAGCTCAGTTATTAGGACACTCATGTGGGTCCTTCCTCTCCTGGATTTGGAACAGGGCCTTGAACGTAGTGCCCTAAGTTCTGGGTTCTACAGTTTGTCTCTCTCTCAATCTTTCCACTTGAGGCTGTTCACTTTGTATAAATAAGTAAACATTCATCAGGCCAGAAAGAGACTAACTATATCCCAAGGTTAGAGCACTCCACTGTCTGGATCAAGTAGAGAAGGGACTTGAACCTGAGTCCCCCACATCCTAAGTGAGTGCCCTAATCACTGAGCTATTGGCTATCTTGAGGTTATACTCTCTCCTTTTAATTAAAACTGTCATTCTATGTTGGAATGAAACATGTCAAAACATCAAAAACATTTATGAAATGGAATTCATCATTTTCGGCCAGTAATCAGTTTTCTGAACTCCTCCTGTTGGCACTGCCTTGTGAAACTAGAAAGATGGGTGGGAGAGTGGAGGTTAAAAATAAGGCACTTCCATGGTTGGAAGATGAGGAGGAATAACTCAGATCCCCACTTCAGAGAAGGAAAAATTATATCTGGGTAAATAAATTTCACCTCTGGTCTTTTCCCTTTTTCAATATTACCAAACTGATCAATGTAGCCATGGCCCTTTGATTATAAAGCTTTATTAAATGCTTCCACAATGAATGGTATCAAGTATACACTAAATTATAAAATTTGGGAGGAAGAGAGTCCATTCATGGAGATTCATGACTCTTAGAACAAAACTGCAATCATTTGGCTAAGAATAATCATTGTAAAGCTCATAACACAAGAAGTGTTTCTAACAGTGAAGACATAGTTGCATTTAGAAGTAACACTTTAAATTACCATTGACATTTCTGAATCTCCAGCTAGTGGCTGCTATCTTGATAATTAGTGGCATCGTTTGTGATATTGGTCCAAATTGATCCAAATGAAAAATTTTAGGCCAAAGGGAGTTTTTTGACAAAGTTAAAGAAAAGTCAAAATCCGTCTTAGAATGGAAACTTTGACACAAGCAACTTTAACAGGGAAGTCAACTCCATTTCCTGTTTATTAGCAGTGTGCCTCTGTCTTCTTTATTAGGTTTTGACTTGACCAGAAAACATTATTTACAACTATATGTGAAAGTCTTCCAAAGAAACAGTGCTCTCCTGGTTGCATGGCATCACCATATTTGGAAGTCCCTAGTTGTGGGAAGACATTGAAAGAGCTGCACAGTGTAACTAGTTTCAGACAGTGGTGTTGAATGCTGCTTTAAAGTGTATGGTGAACTTAGGTTATGCTTGTTGGTTTGAATATGTCTCATAACTTGTCCCCAAAAGTACTGCACATATAACCTTGACCTAAACACTGAGCAAAGAGAAATTAAGGCTGGATATCAGAAAACATTTCCTCACAATGCAGTCTATTACAGTGTGGAACGGTCTTCCAAAAAAAATTGTGGAAGTCCCATCATATGAGTCGTTGAAACTAAGCTGGACAAAGCACTTGAGAATATACGGTGGGGAGATAAGCCTGCACTGGTAGAAAGAAGAACAGATGACCTCATAGGTCTCTTTTTACCTCTCATTTTTAGAATTCTGTTATATGATTAGCTTTGCTTGAGGGAAAATTGGGCTTTTAAGACTTTTTTTTTTATTTGTCACAAGAGTCACACCAAAATGCTGGGATTCTGTAAGGTAGAACAAACTTTTCCTGCAAAATGCATACAATTCCTAACCTGTGTGTGTCTGTGTGTGCAAAGGATTGTACAACCAAATTTAATGAAGTTCCTGTTATCTATCGTACCTGTGGGAAATGTTTTGAAGGTTTTTTTGTTTGTTTTGTTTTTGTTTTGATATAACATGCCTTCTCTGATTTCTTCTTAGGAGACAACAATGGATGGTCTCAACAATTTGATAAGTATTTTGCAAAATACAATGAAATGACTTCCTCACATGCTTTTGGGGTAAAGACATCAGAGTGCTGTAAGTACTAACATCTTTCAGAACAAAATGTAAAAAAAAAAAAAAAAAAAATTATCAGCCTAGCTTTCCTACAATACCCACACATCAAAATATATACATACATAAATATTTTTTAAAAATCCCTTCCTCCTGGGAGAGGGAAAAACAGATCCTACATGCGTCTTTTGAAATTTGTAAGCCATTCAGATACTGTAAAGAGGAAAAGGAAACAGATACAGGTTCCTAATATAATTTTGATTTGCTATGAAGTATTATCAGTAAATATGGCACCAAAATGGAAAATTCAGATTTTGAACAAATTCAAATCTGGGAGTTTTTAGATCAAGTCTTTTGGGTTGTACCTGTCGTTTTCTTGTGATAATTTCAGTAACAGATTAAATCAGCCAATTGCCAGAGGTCCTGCTACTGTATTATCATACCACATTCTGCACTAAATCCTTAGTGACTTCAGTGAGAGTTACAGTCATTAAACTGAGGTAGTATATTGCCCATCATTCTTGCCAGTGCGGTCATGCTTTATTAGATAGGTTCATTCCTCACTATCTGCTCTGTGCAGAGCTAGGATTAAGAGAAGACACAATAATTGAGTTTTGCATCCCAGCCACAGAAGGAGGTATAGCGGGTAGCTTCACATCATGGGGAATGAAGAGAAGCAGATATGATTTTTTTTTTCACAAGTACTCTGTCAAAAAAAATTTTGATTAACTTTTTCCACACTGGAAACTGTTGAAAAATAAAAGATCTATTATTGAGTGGCTCTGAACTGTACAATTCAATTCCTGAGCCAAGAGGCTTGATCGCCTTCCCTCACTGCAGTAATCTCTACTTCCTAATATCTTATCCTTTGGAAATGCTAACAGTTATAGAAGAATCTAACAAAACAAACAGAAATTATCAGGGTTGTAACTGTGCAAAGAATAAATGACGGTACAAACTACAGGGACTGAAAGGAAAAAGCATCTTGATATTGCCTGTCAGTTTTAATCAAAATGTGGTTTTGTGCAAACTGACTTAACTGAAGAGCCAGATGTGAAATATGTTGTATAAAGATTGAGTAAAGCTAAATTAAGATTCCTAAATGCGCATTTTATTCAGATTTGGTCTGTTCATTTGCAAGTAAAAACTTACAATTCTTATCCATAGATAATTCAACACTAAATTAGGCCAGGTCGACACTCAAAAGTTAGGTCGACCCAGCTACATTATTCAGGGATGTGAAAAACTGACACCCCTGAGTGACCTTGTTATGCTGACTTAACCCCCAGTGTAGACAGCACTAGTTGACAGAAGAATTCTTCCATCGACCTACCTACCGACTGCCTCTCAGGGAGGTTGATTACCTACACCAGTGACCTACATTGACCTACATTGTTGGAAAAACACCTCCCATCAGACTAGGAAGTGTCTACACTGAACACTACAGTGGTGCAGCTGCAGGTGGCAGCTGTTCCACTGTAGCAGTTTCAAGTGTAGACAAGCCTGTAGTGTCTGAGCTGGAAAAAAATGGAAAGGTTTGGCCATTCTTGTGAGGGACTATATTAATCTCATTGTTTAGGACCAAAATTTAAGAGGGAAATCTCTCTGTGAGAGCACAGTTGCATGTAAATCAGGCGATTGCCTGGACAAATACAATGTGCAGTTGTCAAACTGGTCCTTGAAATCACAATTCTGCAGCACAAATCATGTGCTCGCATTTTGGGGCATGGCCCTTAAGCCTCCATTTTTCAAAATGTAGCCATTTATGTGAAATTTAAAATATAGAAAAAAAAATCTGCTGTCCATTCTGCAAGTTTGCTAAATCTTCTCAAAATGTATGTTTTTGTTCTTCTTTATACATCCAACACTTTCCATTACATGCGACAATATTGTGCCATTAAACCTAACACCATGGACAAGCTCGTGATTGTGACAGTCATTTGTTAGAGCAAATGATAGAATTTTGTGAGTCAATATTTTTTAAAATGTACATGCTCCATGTACAATATGTGCAAAATCCTGTCTGTATTTATGTACAAAATTACTAAATGTATGTACACACATGGATATTTAGATATTTAGATGCTTGTTCATGCATGTAGTTACATGTGTGCTTTAATATGGGCATGCAATGGTGCGCTTTTTTTTTTTTTTTTGCACATGGGTCAACACCTACCAGTAAAACCACTGACATTTTGGTCTTTCATGTACCACAACCTGCTTATGGTCACAAAACCTGTTTGCATTTGCAAATCAGGCAGATATCAAGGTTCCGTTACTTGCTACTAAAAATTATCTAACTAGCAACTTAGAACTATTTCTAAACTCCATACCACCATCTCAGTACCGCACCCGGGTTATAGGACCCAAGACAGATAAAACATCCTCCCCACCATATCAGGCCACAATCAAAATATCAAGCTCAAAGTTGTGTTCTAAATGTGATGCTATTGTACTGGATTCAGGAGTCATTACCAATCTTTTAATTATCTGTATTTATATCAGTCACTGTGTTACTAGATCTAAATTAAATGTGTACTTGAGAACCTTAAATTAAAGCATTATCCAGTTCTGTTTAGTGTGCTCTGACATGTTGTTATACTAAACCCATTTTTCTACCATCTCTTTTCTCCCCATCCCATCACCTACCTTCTGCCATGACCGCTATCTTCTCTTCATTCAGTGGTTGATTCTGTGCCAGCAGAATGTCTGTGCCGAGGGCTAGAGCTTGACTGTGAGGGTGCCAATTTACGCGCTGTCCCTTCAGTCTCTTCAAACGTAACTCTGATGTAAGTAGAGCAGAACAAGCAGCTTCTTGATATGAACAACATTGAATATCAACTCTGCAGACTATCTCATAATTATATCCTTATAATTAGAGCCATTTGGTTTAACTGAAACTGGTGTAAACTGAAAGTACAATATCATTCTGTGTTGACAAGCCTTGTAGTAAAGTGCTTTTAAACACAGATTATACCTGCATAAAATAAGAGAAAAGAAATTAAAACACAGTTCAAAGTGTGAAATATAGTAAGTCTGCAGTCAGCTGTTGTTTGCAATAATGCCTCAAATGAGTACAATTTCACCAGCAGCAAGAAACACTGCAAGAGAAATAACTCTGTGAATCACACATGCTTAGGACCTCATCCTGAAATGCTTACTCCTGCAAGTAGCCTTTACTTATACCAATAACCTGAAATTCAGGGAAATGCCTGTATGAATAGGGGCTTACAGGTAGGGATTTTGCTCACTATCTCATGATAAGAAGTCAGTACAACAAGATTTAAGATTTGTGAGAGATCTGGAGGGTTGCCTGGCCATTGGTCCTGGCTTACACACTCAAGTATGAAGCTGTGTTTCCCACTTGGGAAACAAAATGCAGCATCAAACATCCCCACCTGAGGAATTTTTCTGTAAAGTTTCTTGCTATTTTCAGGACATGAACCTACTTGCAGTGGTTTCTTTAATGGACATGTGGGGCACAGAGGCATATGCTCTGGGAGGTAGGTTTTGTGTGTATTTCAGGTTAGAAATAAACTCAAACCTAGAAGATTTATCTTCTGATTTTTGAAGTCTTGGGTTTGCTATGCTGCCATTTGTCAATAGGGTGTGGACACCAAGTCAGACTCTGTGGTGATGCAGCTCTGGGCTCATCATTAATTAGATTGAGAGCAGGTGCAGATAGCCAAGCAACAGTTTCCTGTCTGACAAATTCAAACCATTTCACATTGGTATCCACGATGCTTTTACTATGTGCTACCACATGTAGTCAACTGGGGATCGATCTTGAACGGAATGCAGGTGACATAACATGGTGCCCGGAAGGTTGGGTGTGGGGGATGTAAGAGTGCATGTGTGGCAGCAAGCAGGGTTCCTCAGGTCTGCTGCCTTCTCATTGACTGGGGGATAAGTTTAGCCAACAGTGAGCTTGGCAACAGTGTTGCCAAGAAAGCTAACAGCACGTTGGGCTGTATAAGTAGGAGCACTGCCAGCAGATAGACGTGATCATTCCCCTCTATTCGGCACAGGTGAGGCCTCATCTGGAGTACTGTGTCCAGTTTTGGGCCCCACACTACAAGAAGGATATGGAAAAATTGGAAAGAGTCCAGCGGAGGGCAACAAAAATGATTAGGGGGCTGGAGCACATGACTTATGAGGAGAGGCTGAGGGAACTGGGATTATTTAGTCTGCAGAAGAGAAGAATGAGGGGGGATTTGATAGCTGCTTTCAACTACCTGAAAAGGGGTTCCAAAGAGGATGGATCTAGACTGTTCTCAGTGGTACCAGATGACAGAACAAGGAGTAATGAATGGTCTCAAGTTGCAGTGGGGGAGGTTTAAGTTGGATATTAGGAAAAACTTTTTCACTAGGAGAGAAGTGAAGCACTGGAATGGGTTACCTCGGGAGGTGGTGGAATCTCCTTCTTTAGAGGTTTTTAAGGTCAGGCTTGACAAAGCCCTGGCTGGGATGATTTAGTTGGGGACTGGTCCTGCTTTGAGCAGGGAGTTGGACTAGATGACCTCCTGAGGTCCCTTCTAACTCTAATATTCTATGAGGTTCTTGCTCCTCCACCCATCTATTTAAATTCTTCAAGGCTTTTCATAATCCTGTTGCTCCTGCTAGTTGGAGAATTTAAATACATTGCGGGGGAGTAGGGGCTGTGCAAGAACTAAATGGCCCTCCCTCCCCTTAGCCCATAACAGGAAGGAATTTTTCCCATTGGACCAAACAGGTAGGGGTCTGGTGGGTTTTTTCACCTTCCTCATGGCATTTTACGGATTGTCTACGCAGCCCGCAGCAGTGAGCCTCTGAGCCCAGGTCAACAGACTCAGGCTTGTTGGGCTCACCCTGCAGCACTAATTATAGCTGTCTAGATGTTGCAACTTGAGCTGGAACTCAGGCTCCGAAGCGGAAGGGGGTGGGCTTCAGAGACTGAGCTGCAACTTCAAAGTGCTGTATATACAGCTGTTTTTAGCGTGGTCTGCTGACCTGGGGCCTGCGGCTTGCTGCCGTGGGCTGCTGCTGGCTGTGTAGATGTACCCATGGAGGCACAGCTGGGTCAAGCAGCAGGACTTTAAAGTTTAACATTAAGAAGATAGCACTTAGATCATCACAACTTGCAGCCAGTGTCCAGTGCAGATAAATGGCCGGCTCCCAGAGGTAAATGAGACCTGGAATGTCACTGGTGGACCTTTTGCCTATAGGAATAAGGGAGATCTGAAATCTGTGTAGATTGAGGTTTGCCCTTAGTAACCTCTGTTCGCCCCTCATACGGGGGGGAGGGGGGAGGGGGGGCAGAGAGGCTTCAGAAGCAAACTGAGTCCTAAAGGTAGGACTGAGCATGTATACCCTGAGCTATTGGTTATCTGGTGGGAGCCCTGTAGCCCCACACTGGAAGTGTGTTACATGAGAATGAGGGGTGGCCACATATCATCCCTCCCCACTGTTAAATTAATAAAGTTGTAGGCTGCTGCTTAAATCCATCACATGTATCTGTTGTTCATTTGCCTGCACGTTCTGATCAATCTAGTGCTGTAAGACATTGCCCTTTTTTACTCCTGAATAGAAGTCATAGCATTATCACTTTATTTTAACAAGCTCTCCCAGCCCTCAAATTTTGTTATAAACTAATGACAATCCATGATCAGGTAATGCCAGAGCCAACTCTTCTTCTAGACAGTTTTAAATTCTGTCTTTATATGTGGAAGTTTCATCCACATCTTGAAGGAAATACTGTGCCTGCTAATTTTTCAGTTTAAAAACGAGCATGAAGGCCAGGCTAGTGGTTTGGTGCTAGAGACACAGTTTTTATTAGTACTTATCCCTCATTCATGAGGTCAGCAGAGGATGAGTGTGCCTGTGGAGACAGCTCACTCAACTTCCAAGAAATGGATTGTTTCACATCATTTAACAATAACCCTCCCTGCTGGTTAAGGAGTGCTGCATTAGTGAGCTGTGAAGGGAATCCTGATTAATCTTAAACTGGAAGGGCAGGGGCTATGATATGCATCATTGAGAGAGGTACAATGCATTTAAAGTAGGTGGGAAAAAATGAGTTCTCAGGGCTCAAGCAGAGACATGGAGAGGCCCATGTGGAAAAACACATTTTTAATTATTCTCACAGGATTTCATTTTCTGCGTAATTAAAATGGCTTCACCCTGTGATTCCCAGCTGTTGACTATTGTCTTCTGTAATACAAGAGACTTGGGTCAGAGTCTCAGTCCCAGTCTCTTGCTCCCTAGGTCAGAAGGTCCACAGAGTGCTGCAAAGGTGGCAAATTTAGCCCTAAGTGCCTCATGTCATAAAACAGCCACCCTTCAAACTGATTTAAGGAGCAGCGATGACAAGGACCCAAAGTGAGTCCCTTCCAGTCATCTTTGGCCAGAAGGATAGTTGCTCTTATGTGAGAACTTGAGTAAGAATGTTAGTGGAAGTGAAGGGAACAATGAAGATTTCTCAAGGATGAAAAATCTACCTCCCCTCTGAGGGGGAAAAATACTATCCTACAATGTGGCACCTTAGAGACTAACCAATTTATTTGAGCATAAGCTTTCATGAGCTACAGCTCACTTCATCGGATGCATACTGTGGAAAATACAGAAGATGTTTTTATACTCACAGACCATGAAAAAATAGGTGTTTATCACTAC
This sequence comes from Lepidochelys olivacea, assembly GCF_965140295.1. NCBI lineage: Eukaryota > Metazoa > Chordata > Testudines > Cheloniidae > Lepidochelys > Lepidochelys olivacea. The sequence goes on from NC_140414.1 coordinate 69,512,734, forward strand.
AAAAGGTTTTCTCTCCCCCCACCCCCCTGCTGGTAATAGCTTATCTAAAGTGACCACTCTCCTTACAATGTGTATGATAATCAAGGTGGGCCATTTCCAGCACAAATCCAGGTTTTCTCCCCACCCCCGCACTCCCAAAACCCACTCTCCTGTTGGTAATAGATTATCTAAAGTGATCACTCTCCTTACAATGTCTAAAGTGATAACTCTCCTTACAAAAACATCTTCTGTGTTTTCCACAGTATGCATCCGATAAAGTGAGCTGTAGCTCATGAAAGCTTATGCTCAAAGTCATTGGTTAGTCTCTAAGGTGCCACAAGTACTCCTTTTCTTTTTGCGAATACAGACTAACACGGCTGTTACTCTGAAACCTGTCCTACAATGCTGATCCAAGAGCACCGCTTGTAATTTTATGTATTGCCCTATGGAAGATTCTTGATCAACCATGCAGTTCTCATTCCTGGGTCTACAGGGCTTATATTGTTAGGGTATGTCTACCCTGGAGCCAGAAAGTGTGATTTTCAGCTAGAGAAGATATATCCACACCAGTTATGATGGAGCTAGCATGCTAAAAATAGAAGTGTAGCCGCAGTGGCGCAAGCAGCAGGAGGGGATAACCACCTGAATACATAACCCTCTGTATTCGGGCTGCTAGCCCCTCCCGCTACTTGTCCTGCTGCAGCTATGCTTCTGTTTTTAGCATATTAGCTTGATCAGAGTTTGTGCTATGTCTCCTCAAGCTGGAAATTACACCCTCCCGCTTTGGTGTAGACAGACCCTTTAGCTCTTTCAGTAAGATTAGCTTTGCCACTTTAATTGCATCTTTCAACTGCTGCATAATGTGCAGCTGATATGAGTTTATATATAGAAAGGGGTGGAGGAAACAGTGCTTATAAAAATCAAACCAAAATCCTGCCCAGAAATGTAAGATAAGTGACACCCTTCCCCCTTCTAAACCACCCTTTCCTTCCAAACTCATCCCTGGTTTAACTCCATTGACATAAATGGATTCCAGTGATCTAATATGATGCAGAGGCAGGAGGAGGGTATACAACAAAAAATCCCTTCTCCATTTAGTTTTCAAAACACACACATACACATACTGGCATATAAGGGTAACCTTACTGGAAATATTTAACTTATTATAGAAATTTCTGCCAACTAAAACATGGTGCAAATTGATTAGATCAAAATGAAGTTGGCGGAGTTATACTGGGGATGAATTTGGCCTACTTAGTGTACTTACAGAATAATTTTATTTTTATTACAGGTCCCTTAAACGGAATCAGTTACGAAAGCTTTCTGCTGATAGTTTCAAGAAGTACCAGGATCTTAAAAACCTGTAAGGAATCATTTTAACCTAAAATCTTAAATAAGAACAAACTGTGATAAGGCAATTTTATGACTTACTGATAAAACTCTGATTATACTAAAAAAATCTACTGTTTCTTACCTTTAGCTGAAATTTTCAATCGTGTAAGTTATTTTTGTTCAAATAGCCTGATGTGGCTTCCATCCCTTTTTTACAGCTTAAACTTTCTGGACATGACATTTTTATCATTTTTTTTGTACATTAGAAAACTAATAATAATGTGGATCTTAACATCTATCGTGTCTTAAAGAAATTAAATTTATAATAGACAGCAATTCTATCAGAAGAAATGAAAGAAAATGGATACAGTTTCATTCAGTGTTCTGAAAGTTTGCAAAGTAAAAGGCATTCCTTGTCATAAAAAGACTCATTCATGTCTTTGAGAACCTTTTTTTTTTAAAATCACATTTCTGAGCCTTTTGGTGATGACTGCTGGTGATTACTACCACAAAATGGCTTATATCGTGACCAAAACCTTTTGATTGATTTCTTGTATATTACTATAGATGTTCTGTATACATTTCATTATTTTAAAAAATCCCAGTCCTTTTATGAGGGTGAATCATGAAAAACAAGGAACAATTGAGAAATAAAGTGTGAAAGCATAGGACCACTTATCATTGTTGCCAGCTCAAGACATATAATATTTTTCTTAGAGCATTCTTGGATTCTAACTTGAATTCTGAGGTTGTGCAGCACCACCTTGTGTTCACAAACTTAAGTACAATTTAGATCTCAAACTAAAAACGTTCTGAAAACAAAGTGTCTTGTTTCATTAAATGAAACGTATACATGAAACACTTGCTTACAGAATTTAATTCCTTTAATTTCCTTCTGATTCACAAGTGTGGGTTTGCTAAGGGATCTCTCACAAATTGATAAGACCTTTTTGGATCCAATCCTGTTTCTTTTGCAATCCGTGTCAAATCTCCCATTGATTTCAACAGGAGCAGGATTTAATCCTTTATTTGACTTTGTTGAAAACGTTTATTTTTTTACAACAAAGAAAATATTGTATAGAGAAGGTAAGCGTGCTTTTTAAAATCAAATACAAGTCTAACATCTTATCCCCAAAACTAATGATACCGTATGTAATATTTTGAAACTCAATTCAGGGATGAAAGTAAGTTAGAGGACTTACCGGTACGCCAGAGTCCTGAGCAGGGGGCATGTCCTCAACCAGAAGAGGCAGGGCCTTAAAGCCCCGGGCCCTTTAAATATTGATTTAAAGGGCCCGGGGCTCCAGCTGCAGTAGTGGCAGCTGGGAGCCCGGGGCCCTTTAAATCACCTCCGAGCTATCAGCTGCAGAGGTGGCTGGGAGCCCCAGGGCTCGGGGAAAATTTAAAAGGCCCAGAGCTCGAGCTGCCGCTACTGCAGTGGAGCCCCAGGCCCTTTAAATCACTGAGGAGCCCTGGGGGCTCCCGACTGCCACCACTACCCCGGGGCTTGGGCAGCAGGGCTCAGGCAGGGATTTAAAGGGCTGGAGCGGTAGCGGTGGCTGGAGCTCTGGGGCCCTTTAAATCCCTGCCAGAGCCCCACCACCGCTACCCCAGGGCTCAGGAAGCAGGGCTCAGGCAGGGATTTAAAGGGCTTGGGGCTCCGGCAGCCGCTACCCCACCCCGGCCCTTTAAATCCCCTCCGGAGCCCCACCACCGCTCCCCTTGGTAGCAGGGCTCCGGCGGGGATTTAAAAGGCCAGGACGCTAGTGGCGGCTGGAGCTCCGGGGCCCTTTAAATCCCCGCTGCAGCCCTGCCACTGCTACCCCAGGGCTTTAACTTGCCATCTGGGAAAGCCGGTCCCGGTACGGCGCACCAGCTCTTACCAGTACACTGTACTGGGGTGTACTGGCTTACTTTCACCTCTGCCTCAATTCATTAATTGCAAAGGAGATGGAGCAAAAAGCAGGGTGGGGAAGTATGCATAATACTTTGTTAGCAACAATCAGCAAGTTTCATAATACATTTTGATTAAATTACCGAAAATGCAACCCTTTGACAATTGACCCATCTTATAAATAGAAATTCCAGCAAAGTGTTGTAATTAAGCTTTGCTGCAGGCCTTATTAGAATGACATCAACCCCAAAACTGTCTATATACATCAATATAAACAAATCACTGCATGCACTCCATTATAACAGTTCTGTAGTCTTATCTGCAGAGGCAGATCCTGCACCCATGCATGCCTGTTGACAAAGTAGGACTCTGCACAAGCATAAATGTCTCCTCCTTACACAGATCAGATTCCAGGATTAGGGATGAAATCAGGAGGCAGCATGCATGCACTGGTTCATTTACAATGAATGCAAAGCAAGTCAGGTGTTTGTTTTGGCTGATTTTGAATTATCACTGCAGCAAGGTGTTATTTTTTAATTTAAATACACTTTTTGAAATCTTTAAGATAAGACCAGCCATGTGAAATAACTGCCATGAGAGTTTAATTTTAAGGCCTAGCCACCTTGACAGCATCCTTTTAAATAATATATGTACTTAGTTTGAAATTTAGTTGATAAGTTTGGGGATCTTTTTGCATTTGCATTTTTACAGAATGAATTGTTGTCATTATTATATCTTCTTAGGTATCTTCAGAATAATAAAATCAGAACTGTATCGGCACATGCTTTCAAAGGATTATACAACCTGACAAAACTGTAAGTATTACCATTGCAATGCTGAAGCAATGTGTAATGGGGGAACTTTTGAAAACAGCTATACATTTCTCTCTCGGTTATTGTGGACCTTAGATAATTCCAAAATGGCCCAAATTCTGAACTTCAATTCACTCAGCGCTTATTCTCACTAAAAACTTCAGAGGATTTGGACAAATGGTAGCAAGGTTATTTGGCAGGAAAGTACTCGCGGATGATACTAAACTGGGAGGAGTGGTAGATACGCTGGAGGGGAGGGATAGGATACAGAAGGACCTAGACCAATTGGAAGATTGGGCCAAAAGGAATCTGATGAGGTTCAATAAGGATAAGTGCAGGGTCCTGCACTTAGGACGGAAGAACCCAATGCACAGCTACAGACTAGGGACCGAATGGCTAGGCAGCAGTTCTGCGGAAAAGGACCTAGGGGTGACAGTGGACGAGAAGCTGGATATGAGTCAGCAGTGTGCCCTTGTTGCCAAGAAGGCCAATGGCATTTTGGGATGTATAAGTAGGGGCATAGCGAGCAGATCGAGGGACGTGATCGTTCCCCTCTATTCGACATTGGTGAGGCCTCATCTGGAGTACTGTGTCCAGTTTTGGGCCCCACACTTCAAGAAGGATGTGGATAAATTGGAGAGAGTCCAGCGAAGGGCAACAAAAATGATTAGGGGACTGGAACACATGAGTTATGAGGAGAGGCTGAGGGAGCTGGGATTGTTTAGCCTGCAGAAGAGAAGAATGAGGGGGGATTTGATAGCTGCTTTCAACTACCTGAAAGGGGGTTCCAAAGAGGATGGCTCTAGACTGTTCTCAATGGTAGCAGATGACAGAACGAGGAGTAATGGTCTCAAGTTGCAGTGGGGGAGGTTTAGATTGGATATTAGGAAAAACTTTTTCACTAAGAGGGTGGTGAAACACTGGAATGCGTTACCTAGGGAGGTGGTAGAATCTCCTTCCTTAGAGGTTTTTAAGGTCAGGCTTGACAAAGCCCTGGCTGGGATGATTTAACTGGGAATTGGTCCTGCTTTGAGCAGGGGGTTGGACTAGATGACCTTCTGGGGTCCCTTCCAACCCTGATATTCTATGATTCTATGATTCTACTCTTAAAATATTTCATGGATCTTGTACTTTGTCCCTATCTCCAAAATTTGATGTTTAAATGCCCGCTATCCTGGAATGAGTCATTATGGAATTATGAGCCAGGAATGAAAACAGTAGGGCTGCCACTGTTAAGAGATAATTGAAAACTCTTATTTTTCTGTAGAGAAGCAATTACATAAGGAAAGGACTCTTGCTTCTTATTGTGCAGCAGATTTTACAAAAGATGACTCTTTTCCAATTTAAAAATAGTTTTGGCCAATGAGTGAGATTGTACAAAAAAATAAATCCATGTACTGAAATCACTTAAAAGGTAAATTCCAAAGCTGTTATTACCCTTATTCTTTGTATTTTTCACCCTAATTTTTTATGATCGTTTATTATTACTACTACTTCAGACAATTTGCAGTCCCACTCTTTATTTTTCAGTCTTTTTCAGTTATTCCAGTATCTAAAACCTATGCCTAATGACCTACAACCTGTGAACTTGCTCCCATTTTAGTCAATTGGAGTTTTGCCATTCATTTCAGTGGGAGCTGAAACAGGCCCTAAATGCTTCTGATGCAAGGAGGGTAGTTAGAGCCTACTGTGTTTTCTAATAGAAAAGATGATGAAAATGTTCTAGATGATCATTGCCAAAAAGCTCTAACTGGACGTAGTTTCACTGTTGTCCATGCAGCCATATCTTTAATCAGAATGACAGGCTGCTACCATGGCAAACACTAGCATCCTGAAAGAGACAAAGGGTCAATATGTGATCACAGTCACACAAGGATAAATGTTTTTATTGTTAACAATGGAATCTCTTGAGGATGTAATTTAATAATACTGTTAGGAATAATAAAAGAAAATCTTAAAATTCTTCTTCACTCCTCTAACATTGATTAGAGAGTCTATTGTTTTTTATCTTAATTGATCTTGTTTCAGGTATCTGAGTCACAACAAGATAACCTTTTTAAAGCCTGGTGTCTTTGAAGATCTGCATAAGCTTGAGTGGCTGTACGTACAGTTCTTAGTTTTGGATAGATTTTCTCAAGAAATAGTTAAGGCAACACTGAGAAATATTTGTATCTTTTTTTATCTATGTAACATTTCTTTGTATACAACATGATAATTAAGGGAATCCTTCTACTCCCAGTACATAAAAACTCCCAGTGACTTTGGAAGCAGAATTGAGCCCTAGAACTTCCATGGCTCTGTTGTAGCTTATTTTTCAGTAGTATGCACAGTTATAAATAAGTAACTGCTTAACACAAAATAATACATAAAATAAATCAGATACTCCAAAGTGACAGAAATGGAGCACTTCAGAATGGAATTTCTTGGACAGTCCTTTGCCTGTATATGGTGCTTCACATCCCACAGAGGAAATGACATTCATAATATGAAATCCTGACAATATTACTGCTTCTTCTGACCGTGGGATTTGAAAAAAATAACGTTGAGATTTAAGGGCATTAATTACATATCTGTCTGATTGATGAAGAATAACTGACAAACTTTTACTGTGCATGTTCAATTGCAGGATTGTCTCAGGGATGTTTTGATGTACTGATACTTTGAAGAAATTCTCTGTATGGTGTTAAAGTTCTGATGACCTTGTTTTAAAAGTTGACAAGAAACTTGCTCTTATTTTTAAGTTTAAAAAAAATCTTTCAAATAATCATGTGAACTGCATTGGAAAAGGAGTTCCTATGTCATTTGGTGAAGCTTCAGTACTCTACCTCAATATATCGCAGTATGCTAATTCAATATTCTTAAGTAGTTCAAATGGGTATTTGAATAATGCCACTTCAGGGTACATTATCTTTTCTAATGTCTGTTCAGTTTCAGACCCAGTAATGTATCAGTCTGATATACACTTTGTTCTGATTTACAGGATAATTGAAAATAACAAGATCAACCAGATCTCTCCACTAACATTTCATGGACTCAACTCACTTATTCTCCTGTAGGTATTGAAATATGGATTAAATGCAATACTTAAGAAAGAGAATAGATTAAAAACTAATGTGTGTTTATAAGATTTGTTTGTAAAGCTGTATTGTCAACTCTCTCCAGTAGAGGAGCTTATTTTGGGGGAACTGAGCCCCACTCCTCTCCAAAACCTAGCTTTTTCAGTCTTTTTGTATGCTAAAGTACATGAGTCCTGTATTAGTCCGCTAAACTCAAAAGGACTAGAAGTGAGCTCTATGTCCTTGCTTTTCAAAAGGCACATAAGAAACCAATCAGGATGCACATGATTCTCTACATTTGGCCATGTCTACACTACAAATTTGTGTTGACCTAAATTACGTCAGCATACAGCTGCCGCAGTTATTACATCACTTGTGTGTGTGCACATTTGGCTCCTTGTGTCAGCAGTGTGCGTCCTTACCAGGAGTGCTTGTATCGATGCAGAGTGCAGTGCACCATGAGTAGGTATCCCACTGTGCAAGTTGCCACCATGGAGTACAGGGTCTTTGGGAAGTTTTTGCAATGCCTGATGGGTCTGAAAAAGTCAGACAGGGATTACTGGGAGCACGGAGTCAACTTTGCATGATACCGGGTTCTCCATTCCATAATTTCATCTGCATCCCATAATTTTCACACCTTCTTTTCATAATCCCACAAACCCATGCATCCCTCCTCGGTGACAGAAGCATGGTGCCTGCACAACTCTTCACTATTGTCGTGAGCATTGCAAGCACAGGGCTCATGGTCAGCTGGGAAGTTACGCTCTGCAATAGAGGGCTGCTAGGTGTAATTGGCAAGCTGGGCAACAAGGAAAGGGAATTTCAAAAATTTGTGGGGCTTTAAAGGAGAAGGAGGGCTTCCTGTCTACCTGACCCCTGGGCAACGGAGTTCACAACGGTGACCAGAATGGTGTGTGTGGGACATTGAGGGACAGCTGCTGGAGACCATTAACAGTTGATGTAAGTAACACAGAGTACACTCTCACTGTGTCAGACTTACTACATCAACTGTAAAAAGAAAAGGAGTACTTGTGGCACCTTAGAGATTAACAAATTTATTTGAGCATAAGCTTTCGTGAGCTACAGCTCACTTCATTGCACTGCTGCTACTCTGAAATACATCAACTGTGACTCTCCCCCGCGCGCGCGGAGGTGGTGTTATTAAGTCAGCATAGTGAGGCACTTACATTAGCGGGAGCAGCCTTATAAAGGCAGTCATATATCATATCCCAAACTATCAGTTGGATAATTTGGGACCCAATAAACACATGGGTACTGACAAACTATGAAGCGAGAGGAAGGAGAGAGAGAGAGAGATTTGCTTGAATCCATTTTGGAGGGGAACAGTGATATCAACTTCTCAATAGCTTTACATTGCATATAGTTGTTTCATGGAAACTATGGTTTTCAGTAAATTGTATCTTTTTCCAAGTTTATTGGACTCAGTGACTTCAATATCCTTGGATATTCACATACTCTGTGGAAACTTACAGTAAGAAAAAAATGTTTCCTTAGTAAAACCTAGCTTTATTTGATTAAATGCTTATACATCTTTACCAACCTTCTTTTGTTCAATATCTTCCCACACATTTAAATCATTTGATAATGTTTTCCAGTACATAGTGTTTTGTGATATTTTAGTTCTAGTTTAGGCTACTTTATATCCATCACAATAAAATATTGAGTAGCATTCTCCTCCTTTATCTTATAACTGGGAATCTAACAGTTTTTAGGGAAGTGCCTGGGTCTTTTCACCTCCATCCTCTCTATTCTGTCCTGACACAGATTTTAAAAGGCCACCAGTGTAAATCCAAAGCAACTCAACTGAAACCAATGTGAGAAAAGACTATGGCCAATTAGGTAGTAATCATACTATGTATCTATGCAAATGTCAAATGCTTCTGAATATAAACAAGGACCCAGCCCTGCTCCTATTGATTCAATGGGAAAATGATCAAGTTCTAGGTTTAATTTCAAAAAGATAAATGGGGCCAGATTCATACATACGCTTCAGGTGCTTGTTCTGCTCCAATGATGCAAGGCAGCCAGTGTGTACCAATGAATCTGCCCCAACGTCTGCAGAAGATTTTCCTGACACAGGGAAGAAAGGTAAGCAGTAGGATACGGACCCTGGACTTCAGGAAAGCAGACTTCGACTCCCTCAGGGAACGGATGGGTAGGATCCCCTGGGGGACTAACATGAAGGGGAAAGGAGTCCAGGAGAGCTGGCTGTATTTCAAGGAATCCCTGTTGAGGTTACAGGGACAAACCATCCCGATGTGTCGAAAGAATAGTAAATATGGCAGGCGACCAGCTTGGCTTAACAGTGAAATCCTAGCGGATCTTAAACATAAAAAAGAAGCTTACAAGAAGTGGAAGGTTGGACATATGACCAGGGAAGAATATAAAAATATTGCTCGGGCATGTAGGAATGAAATCAGGAGGGCCAAATCGCACCTGGAGCTGCAGCTAGCGAGAGATGTCAAGAGTAACAAGAAGGGTTTCTTCAGGTATGTTGGCAACAAGAAGAAAGCCAAGGAAAGTGTGGGCCCCTTACTGAATGAGGGAGGCAACCTAGTGACAGAGGATGTGGAAAAAGCTAATGTACTCAATGCTTTTTTTGCCTCTGTCTTCACTAACAAGGTCAGCTCCCAGACTGCTGTGCTGGGCATCACAACATGGGGAATAGATGGCCAGCCCTCTGTGGAGAAAGAGGTGGTTAGGGACTATTTAGAAAAGCTGGACGTGCACAAGTCCATGGGACCGGACGAGTTGCATCCGAGACTGCTAAAGGAATTGGTGGCTGTGATTGCAGAGCCATTGGCCATTATCTTTGAAAACTCGTGGCGAATGGGGGAAGTCTCAGATGACTGGAAAAAGGCTAATGTAGTGCCAATCTTTAAAAAAGGGAAGAAGGAGGATCCTGGGAACTACAGGCCAGTCAGCCTCACCTCAGTCTCTGGAAAAATCATGGAGCAGGTCCTCAAAGAATCAATCCTGAAGCGCTTACATGAGAGGAAAGTGATGAGGAACAGTCAGCATGGATTCACCAAGGGAAGGTCATGCCTGACTAATCTAATCTCCTTCTATGATGAGATTACTGGTTCTGTGGATGAAGGGAAAGCAGTGGATGTATTGTTTCTTGACTTTAGCAAAGCTTTTGACACGGTCTCCCACAGTATTCTTGTCAGCAAGTTAAAGAAGTATGGGCTGGATGAATGCACTATAAGGTGGGTAGAAAGTTGGCTAGATTGTCAGGCTCAACGGGTAGTGATCAATGGCTCCATGTCTAGTTGGCAGCCGGTGTCAAGTGGAGTGCCCCAGGGGTCGGTCCTGGGGCCGGTTTTGTTCAATATCTTCATAAATGATCTGGAGGATGGTGTGGATTGCACTCTCAGCAAATTTGCGGATGATACTAAACTGGGAGGAGTGGTAGATACGCTGGAGGGCACGGATAGGATACATAGGGACCTAGACAAATTGGAGGATTGGGCCAAAAGAAATCTGATGAGGTTCAATAAGGATAAGTGCAGGGTCCTGCACTTAGGATGGAAGAACCCAATGCACAGCTACAGACTAGGGACCAAATGGCTAGGCAGCAGTTCTGCGGAAAAGGACCTAGGGGTGACAGTGGACAAGAAGCTGGATATGAGTCAGCAGTGTGCCCTTGTTGCCAAGAAGGCCAATGGCATTTTGGGATGTATAAGTAGGAGCATAGCAAGCAGATCGAGGGACGTGATCGTTCCCCTCTATTCGACATTGGTGAGGCCTCATCTGGAGTACTGTGTCCAGTTTTGGGTCCCACACTACAAGAAGGATGTGGATAAATTGGAGAGAGTCCAACGAAGGACAACAAAAATGATTAGGGGTCTGGAACACATGACTTATGAGGAGAGGCTGAGGGAACTGGGATTGTTTAGTCTGCAGAAGAGAAGAATGAGGGGGGATTTGATAGCTGCTTTCAACTACCTGAGAGGTGGTTCCAGAGATTGATGATTAAGAATGATGAGATTACTGGTTCTGTGGATGAAGGGAAAGCAGTGGATGTATTGTTTCTTGACTTTAGCAAAGCTTTTGACACGGTCTCCCACAGTATTCTTGTCAGCAAGTTAAAGAAGTATGGGCTGGATGAATCCAGAGATTCAGATCCAGAGAGGATGGTTCTAGACTATTCTCAGTGGTAGAAGAGGACAGGACAAGGAGTAATGGTCTCAAGTTGCAGTGGGAGAGGTTTAGGTTGGATATTAGGAAAAACTTTTTCACTAGGAGGGTGGTGAAACACTGGAATGCGTTACTTAGGGAGGTGGTAGAATCTCCTTCCTTAGAAGTTTTTAAGGTCAGGCTTGACAAAGCCCTGGCGGGGATGATTTAATTGGGGATTGGTCCTGCTTTGAGCAGGGAGTTGGACTAGATGACCTCCTGAGGTCCCTTCCAACCCTGATATTCTATGATTCTATGATTTCCCTTTCCCAAGTCAATCATTTAGTAATTCAAGAGACAATAGGATCACACTAGTGCTCATAATGAAATACACTGAAGTGTTTTTTAATCATTTTACTATCTCTAACAATATGAAAAATGAATAAATTCTGCCTGCTTTGTACTGAGAAGAAACAAAACTGTAAAAGGGGCTGGGGCATTGTTTTGACATCAATTGCTAGCGATACTGTTTTTCTTTTTACAGAGTGCTGATGAATAATTCTCTTGCGCGTTTGCCTGATAAACCTCTTTGCCAACACATGCCCAGGTTACATTGGCTGTAAGTTATTATTTCCCCCCCCCAAAAAAAACCCAACACCTTTTTGTCTTCTTTAAATCAGTGTCATTCCATGACACTTTTTACGAAGGTAATACGAGGGAAGAGAATGATGCTGCAGCATAGACAATCCCCATTTCATTCCAGCCTAACTAAACTGACTTCCTGAGGTGTGTTGAATTCTGCTAGGAGAATATTGCAGTCATGGTGAGCAGACAGCTAAATTATAGTTGTATCCTGCTGGAAGCACTAGAGACAAGGGGCTCCCTGGGTTCTCCCCCCACCCCCACCAGCCCCCACCCCTCGAGACCACTCGATCACTGCCATTAGGGCAGTCATAATTTGACTCTCAGATTTTGAAAACAAAAAGAGTTAGTCTCTCTAGTACCTGAGTTCAGGATTCAGATTTTCACCCACCTGAGTTAATGACACTGCTATCACCTAAAGCAGTTTGGGGCGTGCTGAAAAATGAAACATCCAAGTATTATTATGCTTTGTGCAGTCCTTAGGTTCTGCTGAGGTTTCTCTTTAATAAATAATTACTTCAAGATAACTATCTGATTGAAGTTAACTTTTTTCAGTGATAGAATGTTTTGGTTTTATCTCGTAGGGACTTTGAAGGCAATCATATACATAATTTAAGAAATGTCACTTTCATCTCCTGCAGCACTCTGACTGTACTGTAAGTAATAGCACATTCTATGCAGCCCGAATGAGCAGTGTTTACGGTGAACATCTGTTACATTATGCACAATGGGCGACATCAAGTTTCCAAAATATTGGTTGGTGCTTAGAACTGATGGAAATTGTTAAAATGCTAAATTTTAATTATACACAACAAAGTAGAACTATTCTATGGACATATGGTAACATTCACCACCGATGAATGCAGCATAACTCCATTTAAGTGAGTTTGACTGATAGTATCAAATACCAAGATTTAGAAACTAAACGTAAAAGAAAAAAAATTATACCACATGAACTGACCAGATTCAAGGATAATATCATTCGGTCAGGTTGCTGATCTGAGACATTGTAGAATTTCCCCAAAGCTTCCTCAGAGCCATTGCAATCATCTTCACAGTTCCCCTTCACTCCCTTCTGGTGCTGTTGATGAGCCTCTGGACTGCTATTGTTGTCACTTTCTCATCTCCTCTTCACTTCTTTCTCTCAGCTGTCTCTTTCCTACATGGCTCTCCCCTGATTATTCCTTGTGTATTGGGAGGTTTTGGGTGAACAAAGAATGTAGGCTCCCGTCCTTGATGGTTGAATTTCTCAGAAATATCAAATTTTGGATTTGGACTTTCACACTTTTTGCATAAAACATGTGCTTCATTCACATGCTCAAAAATGTCATGAATTTTCAAATAATCAATAATTAATGCCATCATACTGTCACATGGCGTACAGAATATCAAGATATTTGACATTTCTGAATAACTTAGTTGTCGGTAGATGCAAATGCAACTGAAAGAGCATATAACATTATATATATATATATTATATATGCTTATACATTCACAGAATAGAATATTATTGTTCATAGAATATTAAAATGTATGAACTTTTAATAACTTGGCATATCTTTAATGTACTGAGCAATTAAGTAAGATATGAAACATTGTTTAAAACAAGATGTAAATTAAATTCAGAATGTGAAAAATTATATAGAATGTAATCAATTACTTGATTATGTATCATGGTCTTCTCAGAAAACAAACACATTTGAGGAAGCATAAGTTTGTTTTTATCCTTTCAGGGTGATGAGAAGAAACAAAATCAGCTCCTTAAATGAAAACAGCTTTTCCTCTCTCCAGAAGTTAGATGAACTGTAAGTTGATTTTTTTAAATCAAAGAACAGCTGAATAATTTAGATCACTTAAATTGTGAAGATGTATTTGTCAGTAATTCTGCTTTCATATAACAAGCTTTAGAGACAGCATCAAACTCCACAGTCATTCAGCATAGTCTGCCCATAAGAGCAGTGTGTTTCCTGAATAAGGACAAGGCATGTCACAGAGGATATGTATACTAGCACCCATATGCCAGCAATAGCACAGCTGCATAAGGTTAAGCGAGTAATGTAATCAGGGCCCCCAAGCATTTTTTCTACCAGTGAACAGGAAAGCAGCTGACAAAGAAGAATCTGTACCGTGTGGGCGCATCCCAGATTTGGGTTTCTCATTTGATGCAAACTGTCTGACCAACTACTGGCCAGTATCTAATCTTCCATTTTGGCTTAACATTATGGAGAAGATAGTGCTAAGACAACCCTCAAAATATCTGGTTGCATCCTATCTACCTGACTCTTGTCAGTCAGGGGAGGGGCCTGTCTACAGCACTGATTCTACACTGGTCACATTGGTAGACGATTGTCTCATGTCATAGATAAAGGTCAGGGGGCAAATTCTCTACTCATGTAACTGGATGCCTCTCCATTGACATGAAGAGTTTGATTTGATATATTGCTCGTCAGTTAATTTAATGATTTGTGGAAACTTGTTATACCAATAAAATAAAAACCAGCAGGATCTTATTAAAGGGAAAAAGGCAAAATACCACATTTATTGTGAATACAGAAAGAATCATAGTAAGCAGTTAGTTATAGCTATAACATTCCATTCAATCTCATATTTATTCACACATTCATTCATACAAACACACACACACACACATACACACCCACACACACAGGTTCTGCAAGGTTGTTATCATAGTTACCAGCCTTAGAGTTGCTCATGCCAAGCCACTGGCCAGGTGGCCTGGACATGAGGAGGGAGCAGGGCCTGTCAGATGCTCATCTGATGCTCCTGGAAGTTGGTTTGCAGAATCAGACCCCAAAGTTCTCACTTTTTAGAGTCTATTTTTATAGGAATTTCTTCCTATGCCAGTCTATGGGAATTGCTTCATCATGCTGTTGCTGAATCAATCAGCAGATAGCACATTCCTGATGGCTCCAAGATGTTATCTTGTTCTTTGGTTCTCCCATCCTTGAGGCTGTTGGGTGGATTCCAGTCTGCCCTCCGGGGGGGTCCTCTGGTTATTTCCAATTGACGCCTTCTTCAGCCGATGGACACTGGATTCTTAGGCTGGCACCTCCCTGATCATTCAGTTATTACCCACACCAAGCATCCATCCACATGCATCCTCTATCTCTATTTTAATCACAATTGTTAATACAACAAAAGGGCGGGGAGTCTCTGGGTGCTGTTTCTGTTGTTAGAGTATTGTTTTGAGTCTCTCTCTCTGTGAATTGCTTTGAGAACAGACTCTGTCTTAGAATGTACTAACACAATTAGCAGCTTGCAAGTTTCACACATAGAGGGAGAGAAACAGTACCAAAAACCAAGAGACCTCTTAATTAGTAATACCCTGGAATTTAAACTCTGGGGAATCAAACTCATTTGTGATTTTAATACAGAACTTCTTTAATATGATCCAACAAACTGCTGGGATTTTTTTAAATGTTGCATTTTTTAAATTATGTCAAAGCATGCAAATCCTATTGCCCAGGATGGGCATATTTTTAATCTTTGTTATCACTACATTATTAAGTGCTAAATATTATTATTAAAAACTAGATGTAACAGATAATGTATCCATAAGGACATTTTTTAAAAATCCATTTTAATTGCACAATGGAGATTATTCCAAATCAATTAACTACTATAAGTAAGGAATTAAAGTGGAAACTGACTAAACATTCCCTGTAAATATAATTGAAATGGTCTTAACCTATTAACTGAGGAATTAGATTATTTGGTTAGTTTAGGCAGGAAAAATCCTTTGATATTTCTGTCCAAGACCATAAATGAATCGATTGGGGAGGAGGTGGGGAACTGGAGAGAAGAAGCAGCACCAAAGAAGAGAAAATGAAAAGATAATTAAAATCAAAGAAAAAGTGAAGTAAAAAATAATAAGACCTGTGAGTATGGATTCACCAAGGGAAGGTCATGCCTGACTAATCTAATCGCCTTTTATGATGAGATTACTGGTTCTGTGGATGAAGGGAAAGCAGTGGATGTGTTGTTTCTTGACTTTAGCAAAGCTTTTGACACGGTCTCCCACAGTATTCTTGTCAGCAAGTTAAGGAAGTATGGGCTGGATGAATGCACTACAAGGTGGGTAGAAAGCTGGCTAGATTGTCGGGCTCAACGGGTAGTGATCAATGGCTCCATATCTAGTTGGCAGCCGGTATCAAGTGGAGTACCCCAAGGGTCGGTCCTGGGGTCGGTTTTGTTCAATATCTTCATAAATGATCTGGAGGATGGTGTGGATTGCACTCTCAGCAAATTTGCGGATGATACTAAACTGGGAGGAGTGGTAGATATGCTGGAGGGGAGGGATAGGATACAGAAAGACCTAGACAAATTGGAGGATTGGGCCAAAAGAAATCTGATGAGGTTCAATAAGGATAAGTGCAGGGTCCTGCACTTAGGACGGAAGAACCCAATGCACAGCTATAGACTAGGGACCGAATGGCTAGGCAGCAGTTCTGCGGAAAAGGACCTAGGGGTGACAGTGGACGAGAAGCTGGATATGAGTCAGCAGTGTGCCCTTGTTGCCAAGAAGGCCAATGGCATTTTGGGATGTATAAGTAGGGGCATAGCGAGCAGATCGAGGGACGTGATCATTCCCCTCTATTCGACATTGGTGAGGCCTCATCTGGAGTACAGTGTCCAGTTTTGGGCCCCACACTTCAAGAAGGATGTGGATAAATTGGAGAGAGTCCAGCGAAGGGCAACAAAAATGATTAGGGGACTGGAACACATGAGTTATGAGGAGAGGCTGAGGGAGCTGGGATTGTTTAGCCTGCAGAAGAGAAGAATGAGGGGGGATTTGATAGCTGCTTTCAACTACCTGAAAGGGGGTTCCAAAGAGGATGGCTCTAGACTGTTCTCAATGGTAGCAGATGACAGAATGAGGAGTAATGGTCTCAAGTTGCAGTGGGGGAGGTTTAGATTGGATATTAGGAAAAACTTTTTCACTAAGAGGGTGGTGAAACACTGGAATGCGTTACCTAGGGAGGTGGTAGAATCTCCTTCCTTAGAGGTTTTTAAGGTCAGGCTTGACAAAGCCCTGGCTGGGATGATTTAACTGGGAATTGGTCCTGCTTGGAGCAGGGGGTTGGACTAGATGACCTTCTGGGGTCCCTTCCAACCCTGATATTCTATGATTCTATGATTCTATTATATGATCTCCTATAGTCTGAGGTCTCTATCGTTCACCTTTTGCTTTAACATCATTCTTTTATTTTCCAGGTTTCTGATAACCTATATAACAACCTATAATTTGTGTTGACAAAGGGACTCAAAGTTATCAACCTCTTTACGTTATTAATGCTTCTTGACATAATGAAAAGAAACCACTAACAACTAATTATATTATATCTGCGATTGTTTCCACAGAGACTTGGCTAGCAACAAGATTGAATCACTTCCTCCATATCTATTTAAGGACCTGAAGGAGCTCTCACAGCTGTAAGACTTTATAATAACTCTTCCTTATACTGTGTGTTATTGTACATTATTCATTCGAAACGATAGCTTCAGTCATTCAGTCCAGGAAGCAAAACCAAGAAAGTCATGTTCATATCTGAGTTTTACCTGAAAATGCCAAACTTAGTCTGAAATGCAATTTTAAAAAAAGATTATGTAAAAAATAATTGCCTCAAAGATGCATAGTATCATGATTGTAATTATTTAAAATTATTCCTGCCCAATATATTGTTAGTATTTTTAATAACTATATTCCATTACTCAGCATACACAAAATGAATATGCCATTTAGAATGAGAGATCTCATGGACTTCAACAGGATCTCAGCATTTGACAGGAGTTGGCCCTAAGAATATATTTTAGGAATACACTTTTTCCTCAGGTATTGAATCTACTGTTAAAATGACACACTATCTCTACTGCAATCTATTAGTTTCTGTGGTTTATGCTGCTATGATTCTATTTTCTATGTATTACAACCTGAAATATAGAAATCTGCCTCTGTGCTTGACAGCAAAGCTGCAACAAGATTCAAGAGAGAGATTATTACAAAATAAAGAAAACACTCTTCATATTTGTTTGATCTTTGTACCCAAATGTATAAACACTGCTGCTGGGCATAATAGTGCCTATCATGAGCAGTTCTGTTGACTTCATGGACTCCTGACTACAGTAAAGCCATTCAGCATATCAAGTATCACACCCGACAGCAAATGTTTGCAGGATCAGGCCCCATGTGTGGTGTTTGCCTGAATCCGAAATAGAAGTAATCTAGACTGTTTTGTTCTTTGTGCTTGGAAAACATAACGGCTCTGAACAGGTTGACAGATCATGAGAGAAAAAGGCACAAAGTGTGTAACACCAGGAAATGAGTGGAGGAATATTAAAAAGATGTAAGCAGGGATGGACTGAGAGTAAACCAAAAATGTAGTGCCCAGACCTGTTTGTATATTTCTGTGGGGTGGTTTATTTACAAAATCTGGAAACCACTTTGGAATTATAGGATCCCAATAATATTTGCTTATCTCCAAAGAGGGATGGAGTTACAAAATTTAAAGACATTTTCAGAGCATGATTCTACTCATTCAGTCCTGCTTTAGGGCCAAATTGTGACTTTTAAACCATGAGCCACATTAGAGAGGATTAGTATGGACTGTGCAGTAATAACAGAGATCCCTCAGAGAACTCTTATTCTTGTATCCTCCCCATTGACATTCACCTTTTTAATGTATTTCTGTGGTGAACGACAAGGTGTATGGTATCTGGTACCCAGCTATATCAGGTCCCACTGTAACTGGGTTCATGTAATGCAACACAATGAAATTCTCATTCTGTTGCATCACAAATCTACATAAATACCTTTAATCAGGAGTAGGTATTCTTTTGATGTCTTTCCCTCACACTGTGTCCTTGGTAAGGGCCAGCCCAATGCAGTGGTGCACATAAAGCTGGAGAGACTCGGTATAAGACATGAGTCCTGCCGTCACTGTAGGCCTGTAGGGGACATCAGGAGGACAGCAAAAAGTTCTGAGGTAGACACACACACACATACATATAAATACTCAGAGTAGTTGTGCCTGATTCTAATCTATATTATTTTATTCTACTGCCCTCAAGTTTCTTTCTCAAGTCAAATAAATGCATGTAAAAAAGATGCATTTTAGAGACTAGGAAAAAACCTGTGACTTATTTTGAAATTACTCCTGAGGGAATTCTGCACCACTGTGCATGCACAGAATTTATGTCCCCCCACAGATTTATTTGCTTCCTCACAGAAAAATGACTTTCTGACAGGGAAGCAAAGGGAAGCCACAAGAGCGGTCATACAACCCTCCCCAGCAGTATGTTTTGGGTGCCCAGGGCAGCTGGCAGAGAGGTAAATCACTGTGGGGCAGGGGATGGGACTGAAGAAGACCCTGCTAGTGGCACCTACCTTATGCCGGGCTCAGCAGCTAGTCCTGGCTGGGCTGGGGAGGACAGGACTTCCTCTTCCCCTGCATCTGGGGCCATGTCAGACCTACCCCCAGATTTCTCCCCCAGCTGTAGGAAGCTCTGCAAGCTCTCCCCTACCCCTGCACATCCTGTACCCATCACTCCTCAGCTGCCAGGGGAGGAATCACTGTACATGGAGCTACTCCCCCATCCACCTAACCCCCGTGTATCCAGACCCCCCTCATACCCAGACCCTCCCACTGAGCTCCCCAATGCCATGCTGGAGTCTCCACAGTTATTTGACAAATAAAATTTGCAGAATTTTGCAGAATTTTAATATATTGTGTGCATGCTTTTTAATTTTTTGGTGCAGAATGCCCTCAGGAGTATTAAATATATGTGATTTTTTTGGTAATCTTGCAGTCCTAGCTAGAGATAAGTCTGGGTGGCACTTGATCTGCAAGGAGGCGATGCCACTTTGGATTTGCTATGATGATGATGAAGAATTCTTTGGAGCTTTTTTTAATATATAAAGTCCAAAAAGTTTAGCAACTGAAATATTTCTGCAATTAAAAACATTTAATAAAATTTCTTGTGTTAACATCACACCTGTGAAGCATCAGTCTGTTCTTTGTTCTTGTTTACCAAGTTGTCAGGTAGAGGAGTATCACTATTTACACTTGTAACTGCCTTACTATGTGTCACTATTACAGGAATTGAAAACAAACGGATAATGTGGCTAGACATTATCTTTAGAACAAGCTTTAAGGAATCTGCACAGTACTAGATATCACTGTTTGCATTTACAGGAACCTTTCATATAACCCAATCCAGCAAATACAAGCAAACCAGTTTGATTACCTACTAAAACTCAAATCCCTGTAAGTATTTAGTCCTTTTGATATATGTGTTATGGATATTTTCTTTTTGATTTTGCAATTCTTGTTGAGAAAAATTGTTTCTCCAGAACAAGTGTAATAGCAAGCCATATATGAGGTGCTTTGTATCTCTACTCCTCTATTGTATTTATTGGTGTCCCTCAAAGATGTAACTTTGAAAAAAATTACTTACAGTATTCAAATATTTTTTCCTGAGCTCTCCACCTTCTTTTGGGGGAAATTTTGAAGCACAAAAAGAGACCAGTCAGTCCAGATATCATATAAAAATATCCAGAAAGGGTAAAATCAATTCCACTGTCATGAAGGTAAGGGCTTTTCTAGATGAACAGTTAGTGCACTCCTCACGCTGGGGTGTAAATCTACAGCACACTGGTGTGTCGCACACTAACTCTCCATGTGAACAATGCTGCCACACATTAAAAGTTCCATAGCACGCTCTGAAATGGAACTTCTAGTGCATGGTATCAGAGTCCAAAGGGCAACTTAGTGCACAGCAGACTAATGTGCTGTAGATTTACACCCCCCAGCTTGTTGTGCACTAAATCACCCCGTGGTCAAGTCCTTAGGTGCCTCACTCCAGGCTGGAGGGAGGTGGCTCCCTCTGCTTGGGATTCACGGCCATGAACCCTCTCCTAGAGTTAAACAAACCTGTTGGTGGAGAAGGAGATGCCCCATCCCCCTTTATCATTTAGCCCAGTGATTAAGGTATTTATTTGGGATGTGGGAGACACAGTTCCGTTTCCCATTCCTCCCTGATGGAGAACAGATTTGAATTTAGGTCTCCCCTTTCCAAGGGGAGGTATGAGGTATTTTAGAGCAGATTATGCTCAATCTCTCCTGTTGAAGCTGTTCTACTGCATATAAATTAAATATTCATTAGGCTATAGAGCAAACGTGAATGTCCTAATCACTGGACTGTAGAGTCACTCATCTGGGATGAGTTCCAGTCCCCTGTTTCAATATGTATTGAATTATTTATACACAGTGAGTTTCCACAGGAAAGCTTGAGAAAGACCTACCCCATACTCCAGTGATAGAAAAGACTGTATTTAGAGATGTTATGCAGAAAGACTTGATAAGATTTAGACGTAACCCAGATGTAAGGACCAAGGGAGAGGTCTGAGTCCAAGATGACACCCAGAATATAGGCCTGAATGATAAGCAGGATGGTGGTGTTGTCCATGGTGATCAAGAAAGGAGGGGTTAAGGGGGAAAATGAAGAGCTCTGTTTTAGCTATGTTGATCCAGAGCTGATGGTTAGACATCAGTGAAGAGATGTCAGAGAGACAGGCTGAGATTTTAGTCTGGACAGGAGACAGGTCTGGAGTAGAGAGGTAAATCTGTGAGTTGTCTGCATAAAGATGATCGTTGAATTTGTGTTTATAGATGAGGTTATCCAAACATCAGATGTAGAGGGAGAAGAGAAGGAGACCAAGGACGAGCTTTTTTGGAACCCACACAGAAAGTAGGAGTGGGAATTAGGAGGCTCACTGAAGGAGCAATTAGAGAAGTAGGAGGAGTCATGGAAGCCAAGGGAGGACAAGATTTCAAACAGAAGAACATGGTTGATTATGTCTAAGGCAACTGACAGGTCAAGGAGAATGAGAATGGAGTACTGGTTCTGAGATTTGGCCAAGAAGAGGTCATTTGAGCTTTTGGAAACAATGATTTCAGTGGTGTGCAAGGGGCAGAAGTTGGATTGGAGAGTGTCTAGGATGGGATTGGAGGAGAGGAACTCCAGACAGTACTTGCAAACAGTGTGTTCAGTGAGCTTTGAGACGAAAGGGAGAATGGACATGGGGCAATAGTTGGATTGGCAAGTGGGATGAAGGTTGGGTTTTTTTCGAATGGGAGACACTAAAGCATGTTTGTGTTGTGAAGGGAAAGCCTAGAGGAGAGTGAGTAGTAAGAAGAATAAGGGAGGGGATGAGAGTGGACGTAAGGGAGATCAGGAGATGGGATGAGATTGGGTCACTGGGACAAGTGGAGGTGTCAGAAGAAGAAGAAAGCAGATGAGAAATTTCTGCATCAGTGACCAGAGATAAGCAGAAAGTTGGCTGGGAGGAGAAGGGAAAGCAATCATTCTGTGGACAATAAAACAAGCCCTGAGGAAAAGGCCTTAAAAGACCCTTAGAGCTGGCCACTACCTCACAGCTACTAACCATTAAGGCAGATACTGTTCTTCACCTGTGGCTTGATCTGCTGTGAACTCAGGTGGACTTTGCACTCAAATCTTTATAGGATAGGCCCCAAATTCATCTCAGTGCAAATCAAAAAACAACAGTATATATTTAGAAAACACACTATACATTTAACTGTTGCACTGTTTGAACTGAAAAAATTAAGTAATTATTCTGTTAATATAATACTATAAAATTATACTTCAGTGACATAACATTGTAGTTGAAGATATTAATGCAATTTTTTCTTACATTAAGAAAAAATAAAAACAAAAAAATCCCATGGTAGTTTTGAAAGAGTGGCCAACATTTTAGGAAAGATGTGGACAAATTGGAGAAAGTCCAGAGGAGAGCAACAACATTTTGAAAGGTTTAGAAAACCTGACTTCTGAGGAAAGCTTGAAAAATGGGGTATGTTTTGTCTTGAGAAAAGAAGCCTGAGGAGGGACCTGATAACAGTCTTCAAATATGTTTAGGACTGCTATAAAGAGGACGGTGACCCGTTGTTTTCCATGTCCATCGGAGACAGGACAAGAAGAAATGGGTTTAATCTGCAGGAAGGGAGATTTAGGTTAGACGTTAGGAATGGTTTTCTAACTATAAGAGCAGTTAAGTTCTGGAATGGGTTTCCAATATAGGTTGTGGAATTCCCATCATTGGAAGTTTTTAAGAATATGTTAGACCAACACATGTCAAGGATGGTCTCGATATAGTTGGTCCTGCCTCAGCACAGGGAGCTGGACTTTATGACTTTTCATAAAGTCCCTGCCAGCCCTACATTTCTGTGATTTTTCTCAGTCTTTGTCAAATCAGTATGCCAGTCATTGGGTGAATTCAGTGGTTGTTACTATAGCTAGCCAAGTGCTTTGGACCATCTGAAATGAAAGGCACAATATGAATGGTAAAATATTATTATTAGAACTGTTATTTTCCCTGAGATAATGGAAGAACATCAATAGAACAGTACTTTGGAAGGGCAAAGCAATAATATAGATAACTGAAAGTGCTGAGAGCACTGAAAGAGGCTCCTGTGTGCTCTTAGGACAGTGAGATTATCAAAATTAACTGTAATTTATTTTATTTAACTTTTTAGCTTTTTATTTAGAATTTCTACTGCAGAAGTTTCAAATATATAAATGGACTAGAAGCAATTCTCATTCATCTATAGTTTCATATAATCAAAGCTACACAATTGTGCCCACAATAAGCTTGTTGTGTTTTACCACTGATTTTATGTTGCCTTTTTTGATTGTTCATATATCGGTTATAGCAGCCTGGAGGGCATTGAAATTACAAATATCCAAAGAAGGATGTTCAAACCACTTCGAAATCTCTCCCACATGTAAGTAGATTATTCCAGTTTTCATCCTTATGTTTTGAATTTTTAACTTGACAAAGTGCAGAATGTTTAAAAATAGAAATGTATGAGAACTTGCATTTACTACCTCTCTGGCTGGTGAATAGTTGAAAAACCAATTGATGCCGTCAGCTAAGCTGAGATTATCATTAAGAAAAAGTGATGGGGGCAAAGTTAGGATTCATTTTAACATAATGATAAAATTAAAATTATTATTAAATCTCCTAAACAACAAAGTTCAGTTCCTTGTAAACAGATATTGTACTGACTCTATCTAGGTTTGCTTATTGATCTATAAATGATTTAAAGTAATATTAATAGCACCAGTTTAGGTATGCTAGTATATATATAATGTATTCTGATATAGACCATTATTAATAATGTTCTGTGGCTCTCAGAATGTACCAGATCACTTTCAGCTGATGAAAAAATACAACCATAATCAGCATGAATGATCAAACCTTTATCAGTATCAGTAAGTAAAACAAAGGGGGGAAAATACCCCAACTTAGCAGCTGGGTGTAGATCTCGTGACTTTCTACAGGCACTCTTCGCTTTCTGATTCCCCTGCAGACATTCTTACATGCCTTCACATAAGTAATTAAACTAGGGAACGGGGAAGGAGGGCAAGAGCTGCTTAACTCCCAGCTTAGTGAGGACTAGCTATTGCTTCTGCACTCTGTCACAATCATATCTTTTTATAGTGTGCACTATGGATTCAATTAAAATAATTACTTTTTTAAAGTACTGTTATTACTGTTTAGCACACTTATGTTGTGCTTTTAAGCATCAAACCACTAAACAAACATTAACTAACTAATCGGTTCATACCCTGACAGGTTTTATACAGACTTGAAGTTTATTTCAAATTCAGACTGGAAATAAGGTTCACATTTTTAAACATGAGAGTAATTAACCACTGGAACAATTTACCTTGGCGAGTGGTGGAGTCTCCATCACTGACAATTTTCTAACAGATCTGCTCTAGGAATTATTTCGGGGAAGTTCTATGCCTTGCATTATACAGGAGGTCAGACTAGATGATCACAGTGGTCCCTTCTAGCCTTGGAATCCATTAATGAATTTATGCATTTCTTTGTGTGCATACTGAAAAAATCAAAATCCTTTATTACTAGTTTTCTATTACCATAAAACATTTTATGCTTTGGCTCTTTACTAGGTGTTCCACAAATGCCCATATTATTGTGAAAAACATGTATCCCAAGCCACATCAATTTGATAATCAGAGTGAAACATTTTTCTCATTTTCTTTTTTCCTCAACCAGATATTTTAAGAAATTCCAGTATTGTGGATATGCCCCTCATGTGCGCAGCTGTAAGCCAAATACCGATGGGATTTCATCCTTTGAGAATCTCTTAGCTAGCATTATACAGAGAGTGTTTGTCTGGGTTGTTTCTGCTGTCACTTGCTTTGGAAATATCTTTGTTATCTGCATGCGACCTTACATCAGATCTGAGAACAAGCTCCATGCCATGTCAATAATGTCTCTCTGCTGTGAGTATTCCCCCGAATAAAAGGTATCAAACAAATATAAAAATCTGGTTTTAGTGTGTCTGGCTATAAATTTTATTATTATACAGCAGAGCACTAGATTGCAAGAGCGAGAAAGTTCAGCCAAATTATAATATAAGATGCTATACCTCAAACAACACAAAGGTTGTTGGATTCTACCTTTAAGTTACTGTGGAGAGTGGGTTAACACTGAAGGCAAAGTGTCTGATATTACTCCCATAGAAGTTGAGTGTCAAATCACAGTCTTCAATAAGAACAGGAATGAGCCCCAAATTTTCAAAGGAACATTAACCCAGCTTCATCACAATTATGAACATATAGTAATTTGTGCACACCAGCAGGATTTGTGTTCAAAACAATCCAATTTGCATACCGGTTGTAACAACTCAATTTTACACACGTTCTGTGCGTTCTGTTTGCAAGAGAAAATTCTGTTCTTTACATGACCAAATGATTGTGTGTGCAAATGCAGGACTGACTTTGAAAATGTGACCCTGAATGTCAGAGCTTCTTTTTAAATTTTAAAACCAAGAATTGTTGACAAACGACTTCGTAATTGATCAATGGAATTACAAATTCCCTGCCTGTGTCTGAGAGACAAGGTGGGTGGGGCAATATATTTTATTGGACCAACTTCTGTTGGTGAGAGAGGCATGCTTTTAAGCTTACATAGAGCTCTTCTTCAGGACCTAGAGTTGGCCGAATAAGAGATATTACCTCACCCATTTTGGCTCTCTCATATCCTGGGATTAACATGGCTACAACACTGCATACTGCATTTATTATAAATTAAATACAAAGAGGTCTACCTTAACTTTGGTATTTCATAAAATTACATAAATCACATTCGAAAGCAATTGTCAATTGTATATAAAGCAGGACAGCAGCATTTCTAAATACCCACTGTCCAGGACTCTGTGGTTTGTTGGCTTGTCCAAAATACTGCGCTAGACACTCCAGGAACCCTTATCCCAAATCCTTACGAGGTCCACAGCAGGGCTACCCTGTCTCTCTCACTTTCAGCATTGCTATCTCTTACAACTTTCTTGCATGTCTCATGATATTTAATCATTTCCTTAAATCCCCAACTACTGAATAAAAAAGAGATTGCATGGGAATCTCAACTGTTATTTTAAAAAATTTTTTTAGTACTTATGGTTGCAGTGAAAAGATTGAAAACATGAAGCAAGTGCACCCTACATGCTCAAAGAATGTCAGGCAAATAAAAAGAACCCCAAATTTCTTCTTAACCCTCCCCAACCCTCATGATTGGGTGGGGCGGGGGGGCTGATTCATGCTTTTTTAACATTTGGGTTTGGCATATTGTCCCCCTCAGGTGCACCCAAGGAGGTCTGCAACAGAGAGCTTCTCCTGTCTAGAGTTGGTCAGAAATTCTCCAACAGAATGTTTTTCCATTGGAGAATGCTGATTCATTGAAGTTAAAACTTCTGCTGAAGCTGTTTGCTTTTGACAAAGGTCTGATGGAAAGCAGGGACGGTTCTATGGAATCCTGCCTACCAGCACTGGTTCCTAGGATCACAGCTCCTTGGCAGCCTGCCAGGTGGACTGTCCTTGAGCCAGTGACTTTGGGGCTTTCAAGGTCCATGGTTCTGGGACAGTCAGGTAGACTGCACCTAAGCTGGGGACTCCAGAGCTTCCAAGGTCCAGGACTCAGGGGCAACCACTCATGCAGACTGCCCTGGAGTCAGGGACTCTACGGCTTTCCAGGGTCTGTGGCTCTAAGAATGGCCATACTGGGTCAGACCAAAGGGTCGATCTAGCCCAGTATCCTGTCTTCCGACAGTGGACAATGCCAGGTGCCCCAGAGGGAATAAACAGAACAGGTAATCATCAAGTGATCCATCCCCTGTCGCCTATTCCCAGCTTCTGGCAAACAGAGGCTAGGAACACCATTCCTGCTCCCACCCTGGCTAATGAATTTATCTAGTTCTTTTTTGAATCCTGTTATAGTCTTAGCCTTCACAACATCCTCTGGCAAGGAGTTCCACAGGTTGACTGTGCGTTGTGTGAAAAAATACTTCCTTTTGTTTGTTTTAAATTAATTATTAATTTCATTTGGTGACCCCCTAGTTCTTCTCTATGAGAAGGAATAAATAACACTTCCTTATTTACTTTCTCCACACCAGGCAGCCAGCTAGGTGGACTGCCCCTGAGCCAGGGATCCCAAGGCTTCCACAGTCCACAGCTCCAGGGTCACCAGCCACGTGGACTGGCCTGAAGTTGCAGGCTCCAGGGCTTTCCCATTTTTGGAGTATTTCAAAATTTTTGGTTTTTGTTCCAGATCATAATTAAACCAAATTTCAAAATATTGAAAGCCTCCACAAAATGGAATTATCTTTCTTTGCACAGCTCTAATCCTGACAATGCCTAAGGTGGCTCGGAGAGGAACTCCCTAATGCATACTTTGAACAGTGTGCATGAACCCTCCCACAATATTTTACTTTTCACTGTGGAGCTAATTTAGTCAGTCACACATGTGCAGTTGGCCTGCCTTGCTTGAGAACTTTTCAACCTCAGTAAAAGGCTCTGTGCAATCTGTATTGTGCATGCCTAGTATATGATTTTTCATAGGATCATAGCTTGGGCAAATCAAAACTAAATGTATGTAACACTAGCAAAGAAACTTCTACTCAATGTGAACACTTTGAACACCAAGTTTCAGTGTTCTAGCCATTTTGGAACTAGAACTGTTCATAAAAAGGTGCAAGAAGTATTTTTGTAATGAGAAATGTATGTTATTTTTATTCATGCTTTATAACAACTGTTTTTTGCATGAACTTAAAAGAAAAATCATTGTAGGGCAGAGAGCAAGAATGAAAATATGTCAGCCCAAATGGTGAAAATTTCAGAAAGGCAGCAGTCACTGAAAACTAGTTAGAATTGAGAATTTTGTAACCTTAACTATAGTTGTTGGTAGAACTTTAAGTATATTATTAATACATATATATTGTAAAATAAAGGACAATTCAGATATATAAACCAAATTATTCCCTATTTATTCATGTTCTTAAATGCTATTTCTACAGGTGCTGACTGTCTGATGGGAATATATTTATTTGTGATTGGAGCCTTTGATGTTAAATATCGTGGAGAATACAACAAGCATGCTCAGTTGTGGATGGATAGTATCCACTGCCAATTGGTGGGATCATTGGCTATTCTGTCCACAGAGGTGTCAGTTTTACTGTTGACTTACATGACTTTGGAAAAATATATATGCATAGTTTACCCTTTTAGGTATTTGAAGCCAGGAAAATGCAGGACAATTTCCATTTTGATTCTCATCTGGGTTATTGGCTTTGTGGTTGCTTTTATTCCACTGAGCCACAAGGAATTTTTCAGAAACTACTATGGCACCAATGGGGTCTGTTTTCCTCTTCATTCAGAACAGGCAGAAAGTACAGGAGGCCAGATTTATTCTGTTGTTATTTTTTTAGGTAAGTATGTTATGTTTCTTCCTTTACATATGTTAGCTGGAGCTACACGGGGAGCCCAAGTTTCAAACGAAGCTGGCAGCCTTACTAGGCTGCCCAAATCCCATATTTGGATGCTCTGATAAGTGCATAAGGTGGGCATTTATATGCTAAAGTACAACGATCAGCACCCAAGAATTAGATTTGAACCCCTTATTTACTCATGTTTGAAAATGGGCGCTCTGTGAAAGTCTGAAACCCACAAATTTATAAAAATATTTTTAAAATCTCAGTATTATACACAAGCTTACTCATTTGCTGCTTAGTTTGATGATGGTGTGATGACCAGTCACTGGTCAGTTGGTTGGAGCATGTGCTAATCAGGGATTGAGTCCCCAATCTTTGCCTGTCTAGGCCACATCTTTCTAGGGTCGAAAGGATGGTCTAGTGGACTGTGCATTGCACTAGGAGTTAGGAGATCTAGAGTCAGTTCCTGGTTCAGTCGCAGACTGCCTGTGAGACCTTGAGCAAGTCAGTTAATCTGTCCTGTGCCTCGATAAGCCATCTGTAAAAAGGGGATAATACTGACCTGAGAGGGTTGTTGTAAGCACAACATTCCTTAGTAGTTAGCAGGTGCTCAGATAGTACAGGGATTAGAGGTTGTAATGTGTCTGGGTAGATGATTGTCAGTAAAGCAACGCTGAAACCAAAGAACACAGACCTACAAGATGCACTACATGGTTTAGATGGCAAATGTTCACTATTTAGTGATAATTAATAAATATACTTTGAGTAAGGGGGGCATTAACCTCAGTGTCCTATATAAAGACTGACTCAAGTTCTACCTACCTATCTAAATTCCAGTTGTATTAGTAGTTTGGATACAAGATTCTCCTTTGCTACCTGCCCTATAACTTGCCCAATTTGCCAGTAAGCTACATGCCTGGAAATATTAATTCAGGTCTTAAAGCACTAACATCCCTTAACTTCTTAACAGGTGTAAACTTGGCAGCTTTTATCATCATTGTGTTTTCCTATGGAAGTATGTTTTACAGTGTTCACCAAACAACCATCACAGCAACTGAAATCCAGAATCATATTAAAAAAGAGATGACCCTTGCTAAACGCTTTTTCTTCATTGTTTTCACTGATGCACTATGCTGGATTCCCATCTTTATTTTGAAATTGCTTTCTTTACTTCAAGTAGAAATACCAGGTATGTGTTTTGTTTCTTTTCTAAATAAAAAAATTCAGTTAAATGGCTTGTGTGAAAGTCAGCTAGAAAATGCAAACTCGAGTGCTAACACAAAATAATCCTATGTTATATCAGTTAAAGCTTAAATATTCCCACCCCAAGTCTATTTTTTCTAGCCACAGCAATAAAAGTTCAAAAACTTTTCAAAAAGTTCAAAAATGATCATATATTATTGCACAATGGACAAAATTTGAAAACAAAATTTTAATTACAGTTGGTATTTCTGATCCTATGGCTCTTGGTGGCAGCCACATTGCTGCAATAACAGCTGTTGCGGCTCTGATGTCTGAACTCAATGTAAGACTACACTAAAAAGTCTAGCTTGATGTAGTTTCTTTCAACCGTTCACTGCTGCAGTGTTCCTTTTGAAAAGAGAGTTGCGGGGGGAGTGGGGAGGTCACAAGGTTAATTTAGGGAGGATTGCAGTATTGCCACCGTTACTTCTGTACTGCTGCCTTCAGAGCTGGGCAACCGGAGAGCGGTGGCTGCTGACCAAGGCCCAGCTCTGAAGGCAGCAGTGTTATACCAATAAAATAAAAACCAGCAGGATCTTATTAAAGGGGGAAAGGCAAAATACCACATTTATTGTGAATACAGAAAGAATCATAGTCAGCAGTTAGTTATAGCTATAACATTCAATTTCATATTTATTCACACATTCATTCATACAAACACACACACAGAGGTTCTGCAAGGTTGTTATCATAGTTACCAGCCCTAGAGTTACTCATGCCAAGCCACTGGCCAGGTGGCCTGGACGTGAGGAGGGAGCAGGGCCTCATCAGATGCACATCTGATGCTCCTGGAAATTGGTTTGCAGAATCAGACCCCAAAGTTCTCACTTTCTAGAGTCCATTTTTAAAGGAATTTCTTCCTATGCCAGTCTGTGGGAATTGCTTCATCATGCTGTTGCTGAATCAATCAGCAGATGGCACATTCCTGACGGCTCCATGCTGCCAGATGTTATCTTGTTCTTTGGTTCTCCCATTCTTGAGGCTGTTGGGTGGATTCCAGTCTGCCCTGTGGGGGTCCTCTGGTTATTTTCCACTTGACGCCTTCTTCAGCCGATGGACACTGGATTCTTAGGCTGGCACCTCCCTTATTATTCAGTTATTATCCACACCAAGCATCCATCCACATACATCCTCTATCTCTATTTTAATCACAACTGTTAACAAAGCAAGATGAATACAACAAAAGGGCTTGGAGTCTCTGGGTGCTGTTTCTATTTTTACAGAGTATTGCTTTGAGTTTCTCTCTGTGTGAGTAGTTGTTGTTACAAAGAATTGCTTTGAGAACAGACTGTGTTTTAGAATGTACTAACACAATTAGCAGCTTGCAAGTTTCACACAGAGAGGGAGAGAAACAGTACCAAAAACCAAGAGGCCTCTTAATTAGTAATACCCTGGAATTTAAACTATGGGGAATCAAACTCATTTGTGATTTTAATACAGAACTTCTTTAATATGATCCAACAGCAGCACAGAAGTAAGGGTGGCAATACCATACCATGCCAGCCTTACTTCTGTGCTGCTGTTGGCAGTGGCTTTGCCTTCAGAGCTGGGCTCCCTGTCAGCAGCTGCTCCTCTGCAGTCACGCAGCTTTGACAGCAGCACCACCATCAGCAGCAGAACAGAAGTAAGGGTAGCAGTACTGCAACCCCCCCCCCCACAATAACACTGACCCCCCCCACACACACACACACACACAAACTCCCTTTTGGGTCAGGACCCCTACAATTACAACACCCTGAAATTTCAGATTTAAATAGCTAAAATCATTAAATTTACAAATTTGTGAAATTGACCAAAATGGACCATGAATTTGGTAGGTCCCTACATATCACAAAGGACATTTGTTTAGTATAAAGGCTGCCACCAGCAATAGTAGGCTTAGAAATTACTACTCTATCAATTTTAGTTATAAATACATGTCAGAGGAGAGACCTAGTGAGAAATTCTTGCCTTTCAGGAAAGTGGACTCAGCAAAAGGGTGTTAGAGTTATCTTTTGAAAGGGGTAGAGTCAAATATCAAATGTCTGACCAAAAAATGTGTATAGCAAACGTCCCCGTAGGAAAAGGAAACTTACTCTGAAAATGCATTTTTTAAGAAGTGCAAGTCTCCTCTACCTAAGAAAATGTAATTCTAAAAGAAAGTATTGTTAGAAGTAGACAGAGTGTAGTTTGAAGGAATGAGCACAAAGCTGAGTCAGGAAATCAAACCCCAGCTCTGCCACTGGCATGCTGGGTGAGCTTGGACAAGTCCCTTCGACTCTCTGCCTCTGATTCCCTAACTGTAAAATGGTATAGTACCTACCTACCTTAAGGGCCACTGTGAAGATATCAGTTAATATTTGTACACTGCTTTTAGCACAAAGTACCATATACTAATACAATGTTATTGAGTACATACACTTTTGAATATTTAAATTTCTTTTTTCCTCCTCAAGGTACTATAACTTCCTGGGTGGTGATTTTTATACTGCCTATAAATAGTGCTTTGAATCCTCTCCTCTACACTCTGACCACACGACCTTTCAAAGAAATGATTCAGCAGGCTTGGTATAATTACAAACAAGGAAGATCCATAGGAAGCAAAAGCAATCAGAAAACATATGGCCCGTCATTTATCTGGGTAGAGATGTGGCCAATGCAAGAGATTACACCAGAGTTAACAAAGCCTGCTATTTATACAGACTCCTCTGAAACATCAGCAACCACACATTCCACAAGACTGAATTCATACAGATAAATGTTTTGAATAGTCACAGTAAAATTTGCACAGCCATCTCTGATGTGGACTCACTGTTTTATAGCAGTAAGGAAAAAGATGTAACACAGATTCACATCAGTGATGGCCAAGAAGTCTAATCAGAAAAAGACAACAGAGAGTGAACTTAACAGTACATACATTTTTGAAGAGCCTTAGGAAGTAGTAGCCATAGGAAAAAAATATGTATGCGAATAAAATTCCACTATCAGTCCAATTTTTACTTTCATTTTGGGGCTGGGCAGATAAAGTCAAAAAGGTTAAAACTGTTACTTTGTACCTTTCTAAATTCTAAAATGTAATTCGTATGCAGTCTATTGTTAGATGACCAGATTGTTAAAAATATAAAAGTTAACTCTGAATGGCTATGCAACTTCCTAAACTTTAGTCAGTTGCAGTATTTTTCTGAAGAGTTACTCATAGGTCAGGCATGGGGCACTGGACACCAATTAAAATGATTCAGATTTATGAATACTTAAAAATGGTACAACGTTGAGCTACGTTTTGGGGGGTCCCAACTGAAGCAATCAGATTTTTTTTTTTTTTAAAGACACTTTGATATTATGAAAAAAAGGGATACTGGATAAGGAAACTTTCAGTAACTGGCTTGTGGCCAGCTGAGTTCCCAAGATAACACAGCTGGAGGAAATGCTCTTCTGCATTTACACTTTGAAGTTTTTTTTAAAAAAGCAAAAAGATGTTTTTAATGTTTGCACTCAACTTCCTAAAAGATACAAGAAGGAAAATATAGTGTGACTCACACTTTACTGTTTACAAAACTTTGAAATATGTTAGAATCAAATACAGAACAGATGAGTATCATGTTTCCGCTACTGTATATATTGATTTATTTGGAATAAAGATTTACCTGCTGATCAAACTGATTGTTTTCCCCTTGATGAAAATAGTAAACACACCATATTTCATTTTGTATCCTCACTTGATACTCTGGATAATGCAGAATGTCTGCAACATTAAACTCTCCTTTACTCCACTTTGAGAGCATCAAGTTGATTAGCTAAATAATCAAGGAACAGTAAGAGCACCTGTACTACTTACAGCCTTCTCTACACTTTGACAGATGGGAGGAAGGAAGAAAGAAGCTGCCATAATTAGCTGTTCAATATTTGTTCTAATGTCTTTTATTTTTTAGGTAAAAGAAATAAATAATTAGATTTTCTTGGGTGCGGGACGGGACACCAAGAAATAGGGATCAATGACTACTCAGTCATGGCACACCACTACATTTTTCTATAGCTTCCCAACTCATTTCAGTGCTGATTTTTTCATGTGTTTCTGGGTACAGTAGCTATGATCCAGATATTTACCACAAATTAGAAATCTTTTAGATAGTCGATCCTTGTTTACAATGGTATGCCAGATTATAGGGTTTGAATCAGAAACCTACTAGTTCGTTAAATGGGAGGAAATGCAGAACAAGTTCTGATACAGCATATTATTTCAAAGATTATAGAAAACGGAGAATTAGCACAGATACTACTGAAACTGAAATATATACTTCAAATAGCAACCCAACCTTTTAATACACAATACAGCTGAGTTTCTATCGGAAGAAAAATATGATCTAAGCATACAATAAGGCACTTTAGATATAGTTTAGTAACCAAAATACATAAAAATATCAGGTGTAGAAGGGTTTGCAGTGATCAAATAATCTGTAAAAATGCAACTATGGAGAAAAGTATTGAAAAACTGGCTAAGATGATTCTCAGTGTAGGGAGGGAGCTGGGCTACAGTCTTAAAAACGAGAGACCAAGTTCTAGACTCATTTATATCTATATTAATACCTGTTAAATGGCAGAATAAGAATGGAGTTTGTATAGGTATAAGTGAAGGCAGAAAGTTTCACAAGTAGTCTCGTTTGATTAACAAGATATTAAAGAGACTTATTTTGGAAATGACAAGCTTATATACATTCCTGAAGGCGATGGGGGTTAACAAAACTATAGCTGTCTGCAAGTGATTACACTTGGGGAATTCTTGATTTACAGAACCACGGTGGTCAATTAGAGAGGTATCAGATATCTCTCTATGTGTGGTATCTGAATACAAGTGTAACATTACTCTAATGAAAATTTTATTTAGTACATTTCATATGTACTTGCTAATCAATAGAACTGCAAGGAAACCAACAGTTTAAAAATCCAGACTTGGTCCCTCTTCCCAAGCCAAACTAAAACAGTCTATGCTATTATCAACAGATTCTGAATGATGTTCATGCATGCACCAGTATCAACATTTTATCCACAGAAACAGCTTGTGCACAGAACAAAACATTTCCTTGAAGGGGGGCAGTTGATGAAAGCCCCGTTAAGATATTATAAAAAAAAAAAAAGCACAAAAAAGTTGTTTAAGTCTTCATTTATACAGACATTCCTTAACCCAGTATGGCCGAGAGCCAAGTCCTGGCATTGCAAGATAAGGGTAACAAAGTGGAAATGCTGTGGGATGATTCAGCTTCAGCTCATGCAGGTACCCTCTTGACCTTTCCTCCTGTGTGTGTTTGCACAGAGTCAGTCACTGGGTTTCAGAGATTCATATCCTTCCTTCAGAAGATCCCGCCACGTTTTAAGGAATCGGGCATTTTCTGAACATTTGGTCGCGAGCTCCTCTACCTGGGCTGACACAGCAGATGTTGCCTCCAGGATCTTTGTTAGCGAGAATGCGGCCTGCAGCAAGAACATAAGAACCACCATGCTGGGTTAGACCAATGGTCCATCTAGCCCAGTGTCCTGTTTTCCAACCATGGCCAATGCCAGCTGCTTCAGAGGGAGTGAACAGAACAGGCAACCACTGCATGATCCATCCCATTGCCCGCTCCCGGCTTTGAGCAATCAGAGGCGAGGGACACTCCAAGCATAGAGTGGCATCCCAGACGATCTTAGCTACTTGTGGACCTGTCCTCCATGAAATTATCCAATTCTTTCTTGAACCCCATTACAGTTTTGGCACCAAACGCACACGGGGTGTTCAGAGATACCGGGAGGGGGGCGCAGCCACTCTGAGGTCTGCCTCACGTTCCTGGATGGCCAGGTCCCGGGCTGGTGGCTTCCCCGCGCTCTGACCAAGGCAGGGCGACAGACAGGTCTTGAATCAGTCCTCGTCTACACAGGTACGAGCAGAGGTCTGATTCCCCCCCTCCCCCCAACACTCACATTCCGGTTCAAAAGGGTTTAGCTCATGGGGCTGGGAAAGGGGTGACACTGGACCCGGGGCAGCGTGCCTGGCGCTGGGCACAGCGGGGCCGGCTCCGACCCGCGCGGCGGAGACTCACGTCATCGATCTGCATCTCCACCTCCTCCAGCAGCTCCCGCGGGTCACTGGGCTGCTCCAGCGGCCGCGCCCCGCTGCCGCCGCCGCTCCGGCTTCTCCTGGGCCCGGCGCCGGGGGAGACCCCGAGGGGCGCGACGGGGGAAACGGGCTGCGCCGGCCCCGCCTCAGCCATGCTCCCTGCCTCGGCTCCGAACGGCCGCAAAACGATCCCTCGAAATCAACCGGTTTCGCGGCGCGCGCGAAACTCACTGGCCCCGCCCCCTACCCGAGGGGCGGAGCAGGAGCCTTCGGCGACCCCGCCCCCCATCGTAGGGCCGGTGATCCGTGAGAGCGTATCCCCTCCCCCTCCGCATACACCACCCCAACTTCCGTTCTGCTGGCCGGGGCAGGGAGGGGCTCGGTAATGTGGTCCGCGACTATCCCCATATGCAGTGCAGCTCCACTTGAACTACTACTCCCAGCATGCAGCGCGGGACCTTCCAGAGAACACGGATTAGAC
This sequence comes from Lepidochelys olivacea, assembly GCF_965140295.1. Taxonomy (NCBI): domain Eukaryota; kingdom Metazoa; phylum Chordata; order Testudines; family Cheloniidae; genus Lepidochelys; species Lepidochelys olivacea. The sequence continues at coordinate 69,549,214 of NC_140414.1, forward strand.
CATTGATAGGCGCACTGCATGCTGGGAGGGATAGTTTTCTCCTGCCGCAATGCATGCCGGTATCAGGCGTCCTCCCCGGCTCCGGCCTGCATCCGCCAGGCCGTTAGCTATGGCGGCCATGGATGCCATTATACAGCCCCGCCTTCTCGCGTCCCGGGAGTTTTGTTTAATTATGGGACAATAAAGAAATTCCTTTTCTCCGGCCACACGGGGCTAGCGCATGCGCCGTGCTGCACCCTTCCCTTAGCGGGGAACATCGCCCTGCCTGTAGGGCGGGCCAGCGCCTCTCCTTCCGCAGGGCATTCTGGGAGCTGTAGTAATCCCTCTCCCGGCAGGTAGCCTGGCGCGCAGGCGCAGTGGGGCGGGGCCGCGGTGGCGAGAGCTGCGGGTGTGCGCTGTGCGGGGTGAATGCCATTGGCCGGGGCTGTGCGTGGGCTCGCGGCGGCAGGCTGACCCGGAGCTCCAGAGCCCGGGCGCTCGGGGAAGGCAGAGCGGGGACCCCCGGGCGCTTTGGGGGGCGGGTTGTGCGTAGCGGGCAGCGGCAGCGTTCGCCCCCTGTTCCCGGCCCTGAGGGGAGGCTGCCCCGTCCCCGGGGGGCGCCCAGGCAGGCACCATGCCGCTGCCGCTCTGCACGCTCTCCAGCCAAGGTAACGTGGGGCGTCGCTCGTGGGCACCTTGCTGGTCCGCGGGGCTAGTGGGCTGCAGGCTGACTCTCGGGTGGTGCCTGAAAATCACCCGCTCCCCGAGCAGTTTCCTCTTCTGCCCTGTTAACGTGCCACCACGATTCCTTGCTCGTGGGAAGGGGGGCTGTGCGCCCCCCCCCATGTGTGCGGGAATAGCAATGGGGGTAGGACAGGGGAGTGAAAGTGGCGAGGATAGCTCAGTGGTTGGAGCATTGGCCTGCTAAACCCAGGGTTGTGAGTTTAATCCTTGAGGGGGCCATTTAGGGAACTGGGGCAAAAATTGGGGATTGGCCCTGCTTGGAGCAGGGGGTTGGACTAGATGACCTCCTGAGGTCCCTTCCAACCCCGATATTCTATGAAATTAAAGCTAGGGGGCCTGTCCAGTAGCAAGTATGATTGTGGGCCGTGCCCATCACACACGGCTGCCCCTCCCCTTGTCTTTACAGCGAGACACAAAACTGGACCAAAGGTCATTGCCTTGTGACTCTTACAAAACAGATATATTTGAACACGAATCAGCAGTGTTGTGATGCCCCTTGCTTGTGCTTGATGTGCGAGGTAGTGATTTAACGTGTTTAGAACGGAAAGGACACTGACCCCACAGTACTGGCCAGAATAACCATTGTTGTTAGTTCATTTACCTCATTTGACTGTGTATTCAGTTCACAATTTCTCCCTGTGGAAGTCATTGCAGTGCTGTACGTGTCCACCCATGTGGAACACTTGCAGGATCAGGGTCTTGCAAAGTCAGATCTTAATTTTGTAGTTTGATCCTACAGCCACATACACATGTGAGCACTTTACATCAGATAAAACACACTAGTAACTGTTTGTATATGAGAGTCCAATCTGGGGAACATTAATTCATATAACTTTCCTCACATGAATAAAATTGCATGCATAATTGTGTGCAGGACTTGACCCATATATGTATCTGTTTTATTGGTGTGTTATCTGCTGTAAAGTACCATGTACAGTGTATACATTTTTTTTTCTTTTTTTAGGTGGTGATTTCCCAGTGTTGTAATGCGTGGATAATAGGAGAAAATAAGTTACTTTTCCATCTTTGTTCCATCATTTAAATAATGAACATGGAAATAATCCCCTTGTTAGCAGTTAGCAAAGAGTTTCATATGGATACAAGTTCCTTCCCTTTTAAAAAAATGTTTGCAAAAAGTTCAGACTTATGGGTGTTATGAGTGAAGTACCAAGTCACTGAGGCCCCAATCCTGCAGTGACTTCTATACAGGAAGGTCAGATGAGTCTGCCTGCTCATTTGATAGTGCAGGATTGGGACCTAAAAGATAATTAACAAATGCATATCTTAGTTTCATATAACTTTAGTCAAGAAGGAATCTTATCATAGCGCTCTCAAATGGTTAATGAAGGTTGCATGTTTTAAGGAATGTACCTGCAGTTGTTTCTGTGGTTATGAAATATGTTCTATTCTGCAATACATTACTAACTGTAAGGTTCTCTGTTTTAAAGTAAATACTGCTTGAGACTCTTACTCCTAAATCTATTGCAGTTAAGTGTGACATCTGGATTGTCTATTTAAGTTAGTATGACTTAAGCTACATAAATAATACTTGTAGTCCATGTGCATTACACTGTTCCAAGAGATTACACCCTGTGGTGATATAAAGGTTATATTGGTTTGCCTTTTGGTTGGGTGTATTATTCTCAAGTGCCAAGACAAAAATTGTTCCTCTCTATCTAGGATATCGTGCTCCTGCTACTTTGAAGAAATATTTGATAAATGTTCAAAGCATTTTAGGAAACAAGTGATACTTATTTAAGGTCTCTCTTCACTTGTAAAGTCAGGCTGAGGGATTGGGGGGTGGAGGGAGGGAGAGAGGATTCTTAGTTTGTGGTGGTATGACACAGGTATTTCTAGTTCAGATGGCTTATGAGCTGTGACACTTTAAAAATTAATATATATTTGTGATGTTTCACTCAAAATGATTTTATGAAAATATGCTAATGACTGAATATAATGTAACTGGAATTTGCTTCATGCAAAAGGTCTCTTGTAAGGTATCATTACAAAACTTATAATTTACTGAGTGTGGTCATCCTATTTGTATAAATGTATCACTCTTGTATCTGAAACTAGAAATGTGAAATATAACTCTGAGGTTCTATTGTAGTTATGCAAAGTGTGGGCCATTATTGGTGGTTTGGAATCTTGATGGCTCCCATCAACCAGGACAATTGACTGTGGGTGGCTCTGTTTGCTTGCAGGCCTTCCTGTGAGTCAGGCTGGGAGGAATGAGGGCTTGAAGTCTTACAGTGACATGTGATTATGTCACCTGAACTGGAATCCATCTTTAACCTGGTGCTTTTCCATTGAGAAGGAGGGGTAGGAACCCAGAGAAGGACAAAGGATTCCTGCCTTATGCAAAAGATATATAAGTGGGTGGAACAGAACAAAAGAGGGCTGCAATCATGAGAAATCCCCTAGCTACCACCTGAGCTGGAACAAGGGCTGTACCAGGGGAAAGAATTGTGCCCAGACTAAGAAGGCGGCCAGTCTGTGATAGAAACTTATTGAAACATCTCTGAGGGTGAGATTTTGTCTGTATTTAGTTTTCTTACTGTTAAACTTAGACTTTCATGTTTTATTTTATTTTGCTTGGTAATTCACTTTGTTCTGTCTGTTATTATTTGGAACTACTTAAATCCTACTTTTTGTACTTAATAAAATCACTTTTTACTTATTAATTAACCCAGAGTATGCATTAATACCTGGGGAGGGGGGCAAACAGCTGTGCATATCTCTCTATCAGTGTTATAGAGGACGAACAACTTGTGAGTTTACCCTGTGTAAGCTTTATACAGGGTAAAATGGATTTATTTGGGGGTTTGGACCCCATTGGGAGTTGGGCATCTGAGTGTTGGAGACAGGAACGCTTCTTAAGCTGTTTTCAGTTAAGCCTGCAACTGTTGGGGGGCATGGTTCAGACCATCAGGCAAGCGTGTCTGGCTCAAACCAGGCAGGGCACTGAAGTCCTAAGCTGGCAGGGAAAACAGACTGAGAGGTAGTCAAAGCACATTAGTTGGCAGTCCCAAGGGGGTTTCTGTGATCCAACCCGTCACAATATTTATATGAAGATATGGGACCATAAGATAGGGTCTGAAATTCTAGGGCATTTCTAGATGTAAAAATCTAATCCAAGTTCAGCCTGATTTAAACTATTAAGCAGTTTTTCATGGTGTAACAAGCAAATCTTCCTCCTTTCTCTATCCCCTCCAATCTCCAACTCCTTTCTTCCTCATATCCCCCTCCAGCTCCCAAGATGTTGAATGGTTACATGAATCTGGGTAGTTAAACTAGTACACTTTGAGTATTTCAAGTCCCCTCTTGTGCATTTAGCCTGAAAGGAACTAACTTGACCTGATCCTGGAGTCCTCACAGGCATTGGCCTGTTATGTGCCATTGGCTTCATAACACATAACAAGATTGGGTCCAGAATTCCTTTTATTTCCATTATGTTCAAAATGACCCAATGCTTGATTTATTTATTTATTTCATTTAGAATAATACCAGGTAAATCAACTTTTAATATTCTGAATCTTTTGAACCAGGACAAGGTACTATTCTTTCACTTTTGCACTCTCCTATATTTATTCATTCATGTTACATTTACCAATTCCTCTGCATAGTGATGTAGGGAAAATAGTCCTCAGGCTATACTCCACGTTATTACTTGTGAAAAGGGGATATTATCTTTATAATAAGTATGTGATATAATAGTCTCTCTGAATAAGGTCTTTTTTTTTAAGTATTGAAAACTTATACTGGGGGCATTTGCTTCTGACCACCATCAGGATTTTGTTGTGCTTGCAGTAATGTTTAGAAAGCACAGTTGAGGGTTTACTGTATGTGTAAACCTTACCTTTGAAACAAAGTATAGTTTATCCCAGTGTTTCCCAAACTTGGGACACCACTTGTTCAGGGAAAGCCCCTTGCAGGCCCGGCTGGTTTGTTTACCTGCCAGGCCAGAGCTGCGATTGGCCAAACCTGCGGACGCAGCAGGTAAACAAACTAGCCCGGCCTGCCACGGGCTTTCCCTGAACAAGCGGCATCCCAAGTTTGGGAAACACTGCTTTAACCAATCTAAATTTTTACTGTTGATCATGAAGTTTTGTTGAGGCCTACAGCCAAGGACTAGCTGCCCATCTAGCGTTCACTAATGTATGTTCAGGTACAGTATGAAACAAACTTACAGATTGAAGGTATTTTAAATTTTTGTAACCCTTTTTTGTTTGTATGTTGATGTTTACTGTAAGTCTTTGGAACTTTGAAATTGAAATGTTTCCGTACAATATGTTTTTCTTTTGTACGTGCATACTATTGTTAGCTCTAGGACTTTTTGATTGTGGGGTCTGTGAGGACTGTTTTAATCACAGAGATGAAGATCACCAAAGCATTTGTTTGGACTAAAAAGAACACAAAAGGAATTCTATGCATTTTGAAAACTGATAGAAGGTTATATTTTAGGCTTCTTCACTTTGACATGGTCTGTGTCACCATCTGTATACATGATCATGCTTTCAGTGCTATTCATAACTCTGGAAAATGGAAAACTTCGGAAAAAGTTCTGCTGCTGTATCATGTATTCTGGGTTGGTGGCTTTATTACAAGGGATATTGGCATGAAAATAGTATGTGATTACTTAGGAGTTCATGTAGTCTGACTGCCTATTGCTCATTTGAAGTCATAATTTTGTTTTTATGATTGAACAGCTGCCTGTTAAGTACAGATCACAACTTCAAGTAAAGAATAAACAGACTAGATAACTTCCTAATGAATAAACACCTGGTTTCAAAGATTGGTAGTTATACCAATCTCTCTATTAGTAGTAGTAAACTAAAAACTGCCTTTTTAAAAATAGAAACAATCAATCCTAGCCTTTTCTGAGCGACTCAGGTTCTCTGGTCTCACAAAACTGCACAAAGATGGTTGAAAGTTCTGGTGAAGAAAGGCCTAGGAGAAGACTAGCCAGAATGTTCGATTAGTTATACTTTGAGTTTATGGAGCAATGTGGGGAAAGTTGCCTAGCCCATCCCTGTACTTTGACTAGTTTTTCAGAGTTAAGACTTTCTTGAGTTCTAACTTAGCTCAACTTTCTTTTTCCTTTTAAGGATTAAGCAACTAATATTGTTTGTCCTTACACAATAGGCTAGTTGACATTGAAATGTTATGGTTATTTTTCTATTATTTGAACTTATATTTCTTTATTATTCTACTGGGTTATGTTTTAGTGTCTGAGCTACAGCAAAACTGGTCACATCTGTATACTGTACGTTTTTAAAAATCCAACTTTAGTGACCAAAATTGGGGATGGCAGAAGCAGGGTCCATTATGGAGTCCTATATGCAAGAATAAATCCTGATTTTGATGCTCATATATTATGATGGTCGTCATACTCATCATATTCCTATTACGCCTCTGGCGTTTCCTCCACTCCTGTCTGTTTCTGGCAAGTCTTTCAGTGGTTCCCTAGCCGTGCCACAGGTTTTTCAGCTCAGCTTCCACAGCTCTTCGCCATGTTGTTTTCAGGCAGCCTCATTTTCTGTTGCCTTTAGGTGTCCATCTGATTGCTACTCTGGTCATGTGCTTCGGATGGAAACTGATATCACCAATCTATCTCCAGCGTCTCCTGGCAATGATGGTGCTCCGATCCTCTTGGCTGCACTGTGCCAATACATCTTGGTTTGAGATTGTTCTAGGCCAAAAGATACGGAGGATTTTTCTGAGGCAGGTTGTATGGAATGAAGAGAGTTTGGACATGTCATACTTTCTCATTCCCCAGCATTCTGCACTATAAAGTAGTGTTGAAAGTACACAGCTCTTATAAATCTTGAGTTTGGTTTTGGTTTTGTATTTTGATGATTTCCAGACTGTATTTACAAAAAGAAAAGGAGGACTTGTGGCACCTTAGAGACTAACAAATTTATTTGAGCATAAGCTTTTGTGAGCTACAGCTCACTTCATCGGATGCGTTCAGTGGAAAATACAATGGGGAGATTTATATACACAGAGAACATGAAACAATGGGTGTTACCATACACACTGTAATGAAAGTGATCACTTAAGGTGAGCTATTGCCAGCAGGAGAGCGGGGGTGGGGAGAGGAACCTTTTGTAGTGATAATCAAGGTGGGCCATTTCCAGCAGTTGACAAGAACAGCAGGGGGAGGAGGCGGAATAAACATGGGGAAATAGTTTTACTTTGTGTAATGACCCATCCACTCCCAGTCTTTATTCAAGCCTAAGTTAATTGTATCCAGTTGGCAAATTAATTCCAATTCAGCAGTCTATCGTTGGAGTCTGTTTCTGAAGGTTTTTTGTTGAAGAATTGCAACTTTTAGGTCTGTAATCGAGTGACCAAAGAGATTGAAGTGTTCTCCAACTGGTTTCTGAATGTTATAATTCTTGATGTCTGACTTGTTTCCCATTTATTCTTTTATGTAGAGACTGTCCAGTTTGGCCAATGAACATGGCAAAGGGGCATTGCTGTCACATGATGGCATATATCACATTTGTAGATGTGCAGGTGAACAAGCCTCTGATAGTGTGGATGATGTGATTAGGCCCTATGATGGTGTCCCCTGAATAGCTATGTGGACGCAGTTGGCAATGGGCTTTGTTGCAAGGATAGGTTCCTGGGTTAGTGTTTTTGTTGAGTGGTGTGTGGTTGCTGATGAGTATTTGCTTCAGGTTGCAGAGTAGCAGCCGTGTTAGTCTGTATTCGCAAAAAGAAAAGGAGGACTTGTGGCACCTTAGAGACTAACCAATTTATTAGAGCATAAGCTTTCGTGAGCTACAGCTCACTTCCTCAGATGCATATCGTGGAGACTGCAGCAGGCTTTATATATACACAGAGAATATGAAACAATACCTATTCCCACCCCACTGTCCTGCTGGTAATAGCTTATCTAAAGTGATTTCCAGCACAAATCCAGGTTTTCTCACCCTCCACCCCCCCACACAAATTCACTCTCCTGCTGGTGATAGCCCATCCAAAGTGACAACTCTTTACACAATGTGCATGACAATCAAGCTGGGTTGATTGGGGGGCTGTCTGTAATCAAGGACTGGCCTGTCTCCCAAGATCTGTGAGAGTGATGGGTTGTCCTTCAGGATAGGTTGTAGATCCTTGATGATGCATTGGAGAGGTTTTAGTTGGGGGTTGAAGGTGATGGCGAGTGGCGTTCTGTTCTTTTCTTTGTTGGGCCTGTCCTGTAGTAGGTGACTTCTGGGTACTCTTCTGGCTCTGTCAATCTGTTTCTTCACTTCAGCAGGTGGGTATTGTAGTTGTAAGAATGCTTGATAGAGATCTTGTAGGTGTTTGTCTCTGTCTGAGGGGTTGGAGCAAATGTGGTTGTATCGTAGAGCTTGGCTGTAGACAATGGATCGTGTGGTGTGGTCTCTAAGGTGCCACGAGTCCTCCTTTTCTTTTTGCGGATACAGACTAACACGGCTGCTACTCTGAGACTGTATTTAAGCTCCTGAAGGTGTTCCTGGCTTTATTAATTTTGTTCCAGATGTTCTGGCTTGTTCCACTGTCCTGGCTGATGGTGCTGCCCGAGTATGTGAATGTTTCTACATTGGTGAGAACATGATCATCTATCCATACTGGTGATGATGAGGCAGTATTAAAGGTGATGATTTCTGTCTTATTGCGATTGATTGTCAGTTCAATTTGTTGGCTGAATGCGTTGAGTCAAATTGCTTTTTCTTGTATATTGTGTTGGGTATGTGATAGGACAGTGACCTCATCTGTGAAGTCCAGTTCTTCAAGGGATGAGAAGTGTCCATTTAATGCCTCTTGGCATGTCTTCTGTTGTTCCCTACATTACCCAGTGGATGGCAATATTGAAGAGGATTGCAGACATGACACACCCCTGACATCCTCCTGTTTTGATTTCAAAACTGAGCTCACTGTGATCAACACTGCATGTAAAGTTGAAACAGAAGCTTTTGATGACAATTATACAGAAAGGAATTCCATATGCCTGCAGAATGCATCATAGGCTAGTCCTGTGAATGCTATCAAAAGCCTTCTCAAAGTCTATGAAATTTATGTAGAGTTGCCGTTGCCATTCTAAGCACTGTTCAATTATGTTTCGTAGAGTGAAGATTGGTCTATGCATCCATGCCCTTTCCGAAAACCAGCTTGCTCTTTTCTGAGAACACTATCAACTGCCTCTGATATACGCTGGACTATGATCTTACACAATACTTTGTTTGGCACAGATACAAGTGTTATACCACGCCAGTTATTACAATCACTGAGAGTTCCTTTCTTTGGTATCTTCACTATAATCCCATTGATCCACTCATCTGGCACTGTTTCGCTCTTCCAGATTGATGTAAACAGAGGGGTCAGGATTGATACTGCTAATTTAGGATTTACCTTGAACAATTCTGCATTCAGGTTATCCTTGCCAGGAGCTTTCTCATTATTTTTAAAGATTTGATGGCTTGAATGATCTCTTCCTTAGTTGGGCTGTCTGTGTTGATATCAAGATCTTCTTCTGCCTCCTGGATGTTTGCTTCCTCTTTAGGTGGCTCCCTGTTCAGCAATTCTTTGAAATGCTCTGTCCAGCGCATTTCTTGTTCTTTTTCGGTTGTTAGTAGGTGTCCTTGTTTGTTCTTGATGAGTGCTTGTTTGTGTCTGCCATTTACCACAGATAAGCTGTGTCATTTTGTAGACGGTTCCTGGTTCATCACAAGCAGCTGCATCCTCTGCTTGTGTTGCCAGATTATCAATGCCATTTGTCTGCTCTCACAAAGCATTTGACCCTTGCTATACTGCTCGTGGTATTTGTCCTTTAGCTTCTGGGATTTTGTGTCTAAAACTTTTTTCTTCAGGACTCGTCTGGTTTCTGTGGCATTCCATGTGTTGGGTATAATCCAATCCTTCCTTCTCTTCTTCCTGTAGCCTAGACAGGCTTCGCTGTTCTGTTTATAAATTGCTGTTACTTTGTCCCACTTCTTGTTGATCTCCTCATTTGCATTCTCCCCCTCTTCATCAAGGTCTGCAAGTGCTTGAAACCTGTTCTTTCACTGCAGAACGAAGGCTTTCTGTATTGCAAGGGACTTTAGCTTGTCAATATCATAACGTCTATGTCCCTTGTTTGGTGGACCCACACTTCTCAGTTTTAGCTTGATGGAGGCTGTCACAAGGTGGTGGTCGCTGCTAACATCTGCACCCCTTCTCACTTTCACATCTGTCAGTGAGCGTCACCATTTGCCACTGATCATGATATGGTCAATCTGGTTCTTATCTCTGCCATTTGGAGAACACCATGTCAGCTTGTGAATTTTACGATGTTCAAATAGGGTTCCGCCGACGGCGAGGTCATTCATATTACAGAATGAATATATTATGATGGTGGATGCTCTAAAATATGAACAAAGACTCTATGTTAATATGAAATTCATCTTTCTGATCCCTCAAGCCTGCCATATATGGCAGCCATAGAAGTTTCTTCCCTCTCTACTTAATTACTTTTCTCTAAAATTACTAACCGTAGAAACAAGTAGAGGAAATTAAGCCTGTTATAAAACTACAGGCGAACTCTGTGCAAGGAACACAGGAACGAGAAAATAGGAGAAAACCCTAGCAAAACAGGAAATAAATACTTGAGATGCTAGAAGGGTAAATATCCCAAATTTAACAGCTGAAATTAAGGTTACGTCTACACTGTGTACCTTACAGCATCACAGCTGTGATGCTGTAAGATCTCTCGTGTAGCCGCTCATCGCTGGCAGGAGAGCACTTTCCTGCTGGCAAAATAAAACCACCACTAAGGAGCGGTGGTAGCTTTGTCGGCAGGAGAGCATCTCCCACTGACAAAGCGCTGTCCACATTGGCTCTTTTTGTTGGTAAAACTTTTGTTGGTTGGGGGTATGTGTTTTTTTTCACACCCCTGACCAACAAAAGTTTTACCAACAAAAGTGCAATGTAGATATAGCCTTAAAAAGTAATGTTAAGAACTCTTTTTTCCATGTTCTGGGCACTGTTTTCCTATTACTATTTCCTGATAATGGGAGTATGATGGTGCAAAATGTATCATGTACTATCAGGTGGAATGATACCTACTGCAGTCAACTTCCTATCTTTAATCCTGAAACATAGAGTAAGGTCATGATTTATTAATTTGTTTAGGATTTTTCTGTACTGAGTAGCCTCAAGATTTAAAAAAAACAAACAAACAAACATGGGTTCAAGCCTTTGTTAACTATTATCTATGTCAACAGTTACATGATTCAGCAAATCTAGTTGTCCTTTTTTTTACAGCACATCATTGTTTGCGTGCTTTAAAGTCAGTAAAGAAAGACATTCTACCGCCTTTGTGTATTGCAAGATGGGCTTCTACTTCCTCTGTGCCTCGAATCACTACACACTATACTATTCATTCTCGGAACAAAGACAAACGATGGGAAGGTAAATGAAAAATTGCATGTTAAGAAAACGATTTGTCTATATTAATTGCAGGCATTTTTAAACGTTACAGCATAGTTATTTTACAGAGATGCTGTTAAGTGCAATACTAAAGATTCAGATAACATTTTATGGTTGCTTGCTTACGATGGTCAGCTTTAGTGCAGCAGAACTGATCATATTTAGTTTGCTCCTAATTAAACTAAGAAAGTATGAGACTTCAGGATGCAAATGTGTAAATCGATCTTGTAGCTATAGACATACAAACCAAAAAGTTAACATCTGTCTTATTTATCTTATGACCTTATTGCAGTCAGGCTATGTATTTTTCTGCTTTTGTAATGTGGTCTTATGAGTTGATCATGATGAAATAGGGCAAATAAGATATTTATTTATACTATCTTAATCTATAAATTCACTAACCTTAGCAGCTCCTTGGAGAAAGTGGGTGTGACTGGGTCCTCTTTATGTCACAACAATCCCTGTTGCCAGAACAGCGCATGGGGACCCCTGACTGTTAGAGCAAAGCAGCAGATACCTGGGACTGGACCAGCATTCCCAGCATCAGAAGAAGGTGGGAAGAAGGAGGACTGTTAAAGGTTGCTTAATGGCACTTCTCCCCCCTCTTTTCTCCTGAGCTGTACCAAGCACACCTAAGAAGTGAGCGTAGATCTGGGCCCTTATTTTAAGCATTCTAGGATGGCATGAGCACTGGAGATTAGAATCTAAAGTTCTTTCTGTGTCCCTCTTTATTAGCAAAAGCTTAGTTTTATATTCCAAACGTTAGGCAAAAGCACAATTAAAATGCTGCTCATGTACATTATGTTCAAACCTGTTGAATATTAGCCCCACCTTAGTTCAAGGTGACAGTATTTTGATACTTGGTGGCTGATATGACAAAGCAAAACAATAAACTTTAGAGAGAGAGGGGAAGAGAATGGCGAGAGAGCTGTATTATTGGACAAAATTGCTATATCATACTTTGCTCTATTAAAGGGGTGAACATGGAAAGATTTGCAGAAGAAGCTGATGTTGTTATAGTTGGAGCAGGCCCTGCGGGTCTTTCTGCAGCTATTCGACTTAAACAGTTAGCCAATGAGTATGGCAAAGAAGTTCGTGTTTGCTTGGTGGAGAAAGCTGCTCAGATCGGTGCACATACACTTTCTGGTGCTTGTCTTGAGCCACGAGCTTTGGAAGAACTCTTACCGGACTGGAAGGAGCGAGGGGTATGAATGCTTAATCATGATTCATCTCTAACTTGAAACAAACTTTGTATCAAGCTCCATGCTGCACCTCTGTATATTATTTCTAAATAAGATGATTTATAAATATCATCTTTCATTGCACAGTTTTTTCCTTTGTTTGTTGTGTAAAAAATTATTGGATAAGAAAGGAACTGTTTGTTTGCGGGGAGGGAAGCCCAATGCCAAAAGCGAATTCCAATAGTTGAGGAGTATTAATTTTGTTGACTTTTTACCTGAATATTATTCTGCCTGAGACTCTGTGCTTTACCTCTGTCATGAAATTTTCTCACAAGACCATTATGTCTTTGCGTCATACTACACTAGTTCTTTAATTAGCTCCTTGAGAGGGAGAGAAAATGTCTGCTTCTTGACAAGTAGCAAAAATAGTGTTCAGTGATGACTTTTCTTATTTTTAGGCTCCACTTCAGACTCCAGTAACTGAAGACAAATTTGGGATTTTAACAAAGAATTCCAGAATTCCAGTGCCAATTCTTCCAGGTACAGCTTGTTGAAAAGCTAGAACACTTACTGAAAAAACAGGCCTAAGGTTTAATATAGTTATAAAAAGCTCATCGGGGCTATGTTATATTTTCAAGAAGAAACTATGGTATATGTTGAGAGGCAAGCAATACTGCATCAGCTGCTTTTTAGCAACTTTGTACACAAACTATAATGATGGGAATATAAGTACTGTACATACTCATTCATAAGCCAAATATTTTTGGTAAAAAGGTGACGCATCAAAGAGCGGGGGTCGGCTTATGTCATAAATATAAAGGGAAGGGTAAACCCCTTTAAAATCCTTCCTGGCCAGAGGAAAAATGCTCTCACCTGTAAAGGGTTAAGAAGCTAAAGGTAACCTCGCTGGCACCTGACCAATGAGGAGACAAGATACTTTCAAAAGCTGGGAGGAGGGAGAGAAACAAAGGGTCTGTGTCTGTTGGTATGCTGCTTTGCTGGGGATAGAACAGGAATGGAGTCTTAGAACTTTTAGTAAGTAATCTAGCTAGGTATGCGTTAGATTATGATTTCTTTAAATGGCTGAGAAAAGAATTGTGCTGAATAGAATGACTATTTCTGTCTGTGTGTCTTTTTTGTAACTTAAGGTTTTGCCTAGAGGGATTCTCTATGTTTTGAATCTAATTACCCTGTAAGGTACCTACCATCCTGATTTTACAGGGGTGATTCCTTTACTCCTGTTTACTTCTATTTCTATTAAAAGTCTTCTTGTAAGAAAACTGAATGCTTTTTCATTGTTCTCAGATCCAAGGGTTTAGGTCTGTGGTCACCTATGCAAATTGGTGAGGATTTTTACCAAACCTTTCCCAGGAAGTGGGGTGCAAGGGTTGGGAGGATTTTTGGGGGGGGAAGAAGTGTCCAAACTACGTTTCCCAGTAAACCCAGTTAGAGTTTGGTGGTGGCAGTGGTTATTCCAAGGATAAAGGATAAAATTAATTTGTACCTTGGGGAAGTTGTAACCTAAGCTGGTAAAAGTAAGCTTAGGAGGTTTTCATGCAGGTCCCCACATCTGTACCCTAGAGTTCAGAGTGGGGGAGGAACCTTGACAGCTTATAAATGGGTCTACACCAAAATTTGATGATTTAAAACTCTATGAAATCATTTAATTGAATATCTAATCCATTGTCGTTTTGTTTACCTGGAGCATCTGCAGGCATGGAGCCCCGCAGTTCCCTGCGGCTGCGGTTTGCCGTTCCCAGCCAATGGGAGCTGCAGGAAGTGGCGCCACTTCCCTCAGCTCCCATTGGCTGGGAATGGCAAACCGCAGCCACTGGGGGCTGAGGGGCTCCATGCCTGCGAACGCTCCAGATAAACAGAATGTCCCGACCCGCCAGCAGCTTATCCTGACGGTCCGGGAGCCGAAGTTTGCCAACCTCTGAAATATAGGATCGACTTATGAAAGGGTCATACAGTTTTTACCATTTTTACTTATCCATCTTGGGGGAGGGTAGGCTTATAAACGAATCGGCTTATGATTGAGTATATACGGTAGGTAGATTGTACATATTAAAACTCACACAATATCTCTGTATAGAGATAGCAATCATAGCAAAAAGATACTAGTATATTGCATTGAACCAAACTTTTGTATTTTTAAAAGTATTACATTTTAAGCATGTACATCTCCTGTGTGTATATGTATATATTTTAATTCATAAACCTGAATAGATTGTGGTGTACTTCTCCCTTTTGCCCAGGCCTTCCAATGACTAATCATGGGAATTATATAGTGCGCCTGGGGCACTTTGTGAATTGGCTGGGTGAGCAAGCAGAAGCTTTGGGTGTTGAGGTGTATCCAGGCTATGCAGCAGCTGAGGTAATAACATAACTATTTGTGTGTGAGAGATTTTAGACTAATTTTCTGGTTTTTAGCAAGACCCATATTACACAGAAATGCTTGAAAAATTAGGGCTCAGTTCTGCAAATTCCTGAATACTCTGTCTCCAATCCAGCAGAGCATTTAAGCACATGATTAATCCCATTGTTTTCAAGACTGAGCCCTTAGTTAAAAGGTTTGGGTTTTTAACCTCCATGTTTTCTGCATTTGGAAATAATTTTAGAAATGGGCTTAAAATGACAGGTCTTTAAAATAGATGATGTTTGAATATTTCCATAGGTTCTTTTTCATGAAGATGGCAGTGTGAAAGGGATTGCCACTAATGATGTAGGCATTCAAAAGGATGGAGCACCTAAAGTGAGTACTTATCTTTTTAATAGGTAAAGGTCCAATTCTGTAGTTGCTACATATGTCATTCTAGTGCCATTGTTGTGCTTGGTGTTATACCTTTAAAACAAACAAACAAACCAAAAGTCCCTGGGATTATCAGTGAAAGTCTTCAGAGAAGGAGGAATTGTTTAAGGAGGGATTTGAATGAAAATCGGAGAGGTCTGTTTGGCCAGAGGTGGCGTCTGGAAGGATGAAGTGGGAGGAAGGAGGCGACTGAATGGAAGAAGTCATGAAGGTGAGTGGGAGAGAGATCTGTCCAACTGGTAACTCATAAAATACAAAACACTGTTGTTCTAATGACTGATTGCTGCCTTCTGCCCTTTTTGCAATTTTGTTGTACTTTGCTGACTCCATCCCATCTGCCTTTTGTGGGCAAGGTGCTTACTGGATGAATCCTCCTGCCTGTCTGGTAGCTGTCTGTATCCACTTAGTGTTTCCTCCTTTGGAGTATTTTTTTTTTTTGTTCACTTTTCAAAATGTGCTTTTCCTGCTAATAAGGAGGCCAAGGTTCCTACGTTTAAAATAGTTGACCATGAAATCATATATTTACTACACTCTCGTCTTGAAATAATTCAAACAGAACAACTGTCACCTCCCTTTGTTACCCCAAATAGCTAAAATTATTTTCAATTCTATATTTTCACCAGTAGATGGTACCAGTAATATTCACATTTGTTGCAGTAGTTGAAAGCCTGATTTTATTCCTGATGTAAAGAGCCCCAGATCTAGGAACTGTAGAAAAGAACAGAACGTCTTCTATGAGTTGTAAGAAAACTGCACCACTTATTCAGAAATTTCTCTCTCTTTTGACAAACATTTTTATTAACCTTAATGTTTAGGGTCCCAATTCTACAAACACTTAGGCAGGTGGCAAAGAGTCCTGTGGCACCTTATAGACTAACAGACATATTGGAGCATAAGCTTTCATGGGTGAATACCCACTTTGTCGGAACACTTGCACAGGTCTTTAATTTTAGGCTCGGTGAATAGTTCCATTGAAGTCAGCTGTACAGCTCACAATGGATGGAGTTAAAGATGTCCAAGTGTCTGCAAGATCAGGGCCTTGATCAGTAAATTTACTAAAATTATAAGCTCTTTGAGGCGAGGAATGTCTTTTGTTTGTCTTAGAACAGTGCCTAACTAATGGGGCCCTGATCCATGACTGGAGCCTCAACACACAACCATAGTACAAATTAACTAAAATATGTGACGGCGATGGCATAAATATACAATAAAACAAGCATTTGTTCTTTTATAGGTGCAGGAGAAAGATGCTAACTGCAAAACATTTTTTGTTACTTAAATTTATAAATTTGAAACCTAGATAATGTAGGATGTCTACACTTAGAAACCATAATTAAATAACTTATGTAACTGCCGTTATCTTAGCAAGGACATGGCTTCTGTGAAACTGCACCATATGCATGCATAGTCATATTAACAAAAGTAACAAGTCCATTCTTAGTCATCTGTATGCTGTAAAAACAGTTCACCTTCTGCTTCTCAATCAGAAATGCAGAAAGTGGGGAAAGTTCCAGCAAAAACTGGCACTTACCTACCCCTAAGCCAGTATACAAGGAACATAGTACTTTTAGTTCCATCCCCAATGCCCTGTGAGAAAACTGTAATAAATTAAGTCAAATAAAAAATTTCAATACCATTTTTTTGAGTTCGGGTAGGAGATATATATAATATCCTTTTGACAAAAATGCTGAAAGAAAACTATTAATCCACCTCCTGGGAGAATTTTTTTTAAATCCTAATTTAATTCCTTCTAAAATATTTGAGTTTTTCCATAATATAATACATCTACAAACATATTAATACCACTTTTATGGTAACAAAGGCAATTACTACTAAAATAACATATTTAGTTTTGGATTCTACATATCCAAACTTATCTTGCACCAGATCTTTTTTTTGGTTGACTTATTTTCCGGCTAATATCCAGTCCTAGTAAGATCTCATTGTGTATTTCAGCATACCAGATTTGAGCAATAATTTGTTTGGATCATTTCATCTCTTTTTCACTTATGAACCCAGCCCCAGGGTACTGATCTCTAAAAGTCCCGTGTATGAACTGGAGACACTTCATCATAGTTGACTATCACAAGATCCATCCAAGAAGATGTTGCTGGGCATGGATCAGCGTTCACGTCACACACCCTGTCAGTGCCTGGCCCAGGCTGGGAAAGCTAATGATCCATCTAGCACACACAATTCAGTGATGAATCCTGGTCCTGAGGTACATTGCGCATATGCTAAGAAGATGTCAAGTTTTATACTAAATCCTATTCCATCCAACCAATAGACAAAATGTCATGCAGTGGAAGGTCAGCAGCAGAATGACATGCTGTGACAAAGTAGGAATTTTTTTGTAATATTTTTTTTCATTAATCCTATTTGTACCTCAGTTTCCTCATACTTGGCCTGGCTACCGAGTGAAAGATGGGAAGGATTAAGCTTGCTTTTATGGAAGGCTAAAGAGCTATAGGTGTGTGGGTGAGTGTTGCCTAGCTGAGCGGACTGAATGGGTCATTAAAAAGGACTGGCCCAGGCCAACCCACATCAGAGGAAAATCCAAAAAGACAATGGAAAACCCTGTTACCAGGATCTGGACACCTAGCAAACAAGGACATAGAAGGAAGAGATTTTTCTCTGTCACACAGCAAGGAAGCTAAGCAGAGGCCCCAGCTCAAGAACAAAAGACTGAGATGAGTGAGATGGAGGAATGAAGAATTGGCTTCTGTAAGGAGCCTAGGCACGCTCACCTGGGAACTGACTAAGGTGATCAGAGAGAGAGAGAGCCTGAAAATGGAGTTCACTGAAGCTTGGCTGGTGAATTGCACTGGGCTGACCAGAATGGACTGTGCTTTAATCTTTATTTCTGTGTGCTAACTTCCAGTGCTGTGTTCCAGTTGACTAGTAAACCCCACAGTTTTGAAATTGCAGCTTGAGTGTCACTGCAAATATTGGATGAGATGTGTTATTCCCTTGAAAGAGCATACAGGTCTCTAACTAGGAGTCTCTCTCAGTTGGACTTGCTGAGCAGAGCTCACAGTGTGAAGTGAGAGGGCTGAAGCCCTAGAGGTTGTCTCAGGAGATGGTGAGGCTGCATAGCCTACCCTGAGAGAAGAGTGGACCCCCTGAGGGTCTGGTATATTGAAGGGGTTCCTCAAAGAGACTGTTTAAAAACTGGGGGCACAGCATTGATTCTGTGGATCTGTGACACAGCTACCTGGGTGAGGTCCTGACCTCCAGTCTGGCCTCTTGATGCTGCGTAAAAGGGCCTGTATAGTGTAAATGTGCTCTAAGAGCCCCCTATTTGGCTAGAGGATCATTGTCCTGATATGAAAACTGTGGAAGACAGCCCTGCACATACACTCTGGCACAGGGGGAGTATGGTGGTGGGGTGGCAGGAGTGTTTCAGGGGTGGGACCACAGCACACAGTGCTGCAGTTTCTGGGCAAGCCCGGGAAGGCTGCAGTAACATCGACAAGTGCCCAGCAGCTGCTTCAGTCTCTGGAGAATCAGGAAGATCCAAAAGTGCCTTAACAGCACCTCTGTCTCCCTTTCCCTCACCCATGTTATCTAAACAGCATGGTGACTACAGGTGCTCTGCTTTACAGGCTATCTTTGAAAGAGGTTTGGAGCTACATGCCAAAGTCACGTTCTTTGCAGAAGGTTGTCATGGACATCTTGCCAAACAATTGTACAACAGATACAATCTAAGGGACAAATGTCAACCCCAGAGCTATGGTATCGGACTGAAAGAGGTATCTGTACTTAGTTTTATCACAATACTTGTAAGCTTAAATGATTGAAGTATAAGACTTGCTGCAAACTAGACTGTTTTAAAATGTGTGTATAAACTGCTTTCTAAAACTGAGGTTTTTGCTTTAGATTGCGCACTTAAGTAGCGAGTGGTGGATTTTGACAAGAGCTTAGAGTTAAGTTTTTAAACTTTTGAATCATTTTAGTATTATACAATAAGGAGTGTGAAAAGGCCTGTTTAAGTTGTGACATCCATCTCCTGGCCAAGGCAGGGTTAGTCCCTATTGTACTTTTCCTTCTTACTCACCTTAACTTCTGATATGACATTAACTCCTTTGCTTTTGTGCTGCCATTTTATTTTTATTTTTTTGAACATCGTAACTAATTCTAGGTAGTCTTGTTTGGTTGCCCTTCCTCTTTTTTTCCATGTACAGTGCAGGTATTCTTTAATTTTTGTGAAGCTGTGCTGGTCACTTCACTATCCATCTGGTTTTGTTTCCAAACTAAATTCACTCTTTAAATTGATTTAAATTGTATTTCTTTTTAAGGTCCACTTTTAGTCTAGTACTTGCTGTCCCTGATTAAGGGAGAACAAAGGTACACCTAAGTTGGAAAACTGTCTAGGCACAGCTGTCTGCAAGCCCTAGCAATCTTGTGACTATTCTGTGACATGTTGGGATATAAGCTAGCTGGTGCCCTGTTGCATTACAGTGAAGTGATGGCTAGAAACTTTCTTTGACCTATACAGCAGATGTCAAAATTGTGCTAGCTACATATTGTCTGCAGTGTTAATTCAATATGCGTATAATTAAGACATTGTGTTAGGGTTTTATTTTTGGAAAATATTTTTAATGTGTTTTCTGAGTACAAATATATTACACTGGTAAAGTAATGGTTGGTTTTAAACAAAGTATATTCAAAGTTTGATCATATATTAACTTGAGTTCTTTAACCATCAGTGTCTACTCCAAACTATGTATATTATCTGCAAAATAATTTTTTAGATTTCTGTATTTTTTAAAACTGTGAAACTATATGAACTTTTACAAAACTTCAAGTAGTACAGTTTAGTAGAAGGTTGGCTTTTGAGGTTCCAAATAAGTGATTATAGTAGCTTATTTTAGCTCCCAAATATAGAAGTTATTAAGAAGAATTTTCACTGTTAAGTAGCCCAACATTTTTGCTTCCTTTTAATAAATAAATAGTTAGTGTAAGCTTGTGCTTTTCTTGCATTCATTCATGCATAAGTTATTAAAATAATTGATGCAAAACGCAGGCTCTTCTGTGATTAATGGTGGGTGCTGGGGCTGGGACAAAGGACCATGCTGTTCATTGAATTTGCTGATGTGAGTTGTTTTAAGGAAGGAAAGTATTTGAATTGCCACTTTACAAATCATCTCAGCATATTTTCCTGCCCTTACTCTGTCTTCAGCTGTATGAGCTTTATCATATGCCACAGCGTAGAAAATTCAAAGTAATGTTTTTGCAATCTTGTCCCTATCATTTCTAGTTGGGTTTTGTTTTTATATTGCATTATTAAAATGTCCAGCCTGTACTTGCATTATAAAGTAGTCTCTATTCCAGTTGTGGCTTATTGATGAAAAGAAATGGAAACCAGGAAGAGTGGAACACACTGTGGGCTGGCCCTTGGACAGACATACATATGGAGGATCATTTCTTTATCATTTAAATGAAGGTGAACCATTGGTAGCTCTTGGGTTTGTGGTAAGTAATGGTTTGCTACTAGAACAAAATTTTAAGTTTCTGCTTTAAAGCAGGAAATGCTAGAACTTCTTGATGAACAGTTGTAAGAATATTTTAACATATGCATAGGTATATATTTTTCCTTAAAACTTTATCTGAGAAATGCTAAACCGTTTATATGAAAATTTTCCCAAAGAAATTCAACCTAAGGCAGGCACCCAGCATTGGAAATTTCAGCCCAGATGGGGTCTTCTATAATGGGAAGTACTAGGCAACCATAACTACAAATATCGCTGCTTGCATCACCTATAAGAGCAAGATGGGTGTCAAGTAAAATTGTAAATGAGTTTGCATGACCAGCTGCGTGTGTTAGCATTCAGGTACTCAATTACCCTTGCAAACTGTATCAGCTTTTTCAGAATCTTGTTAATACTTGGTTCTTGTACTACCATGCTGATCATGGATAAATGTATTCCCTCCTGTTTAAGTAGTATAAACAACTTTCCCCCCAAATCCCATTTTCCCTTTGTTTGCCTCTATCTTCTATACCTTCATAACCTCCAGACCAGACTATTGCAACAAGGCCTTTGCATTAAGGCAGTGGTCCCCAAACTGTGGGGCACGCCACCCCTTTAAGGAGTGTGGAGGAACATTTGGGGTGCGGGACGTGCGGCAGGGCCCAGGACAGGCTCCACTTGGGATGGGGAGGGAACGCCATGCTTCCAGACTTGCTCCACCCCTCCTCTTTCAGCCCCTTTTCTTTTCCGTCTCCAGTCCTGTTTTGCCCTCAGCCCAACTCTGCCCTTATTCCTTCTCTTCTCTCAGACCAACTCCTTCTCTAGCCCCAGTTCCTCTCCAAGCTCCACTGCTAAGATGACCTTGGCTGTGCAGTAATGGAGGGGAGGCACAGACAGATTCCGTTAATGGTAATTGGGAGTGCGATGGGAACAGTTCACTTATCAATGTATTAAGGTCTTGTGTACATTAGGAAAAAGCACAGAATAGCAACTGCACACTAGCACCCAATGTAGCCACTCGTATTTCATACGAAGAGTGACTTTGTGCAGTTTAGCTTAATCCATTCATTCTGTCTTTGTATCATTGTTCCCTTGGTGCTTTATATGGATGCTTCACTCATTTGGAAATGTTAAGTGACTCAACTTTAAGCCATGTAAAAGTAGTGCTTGAAAAATTTATCAATGAGTGGCTGAAACTAACTACTTATTTACCCAGAGTCGAAGGAGAAGCCTCTGGGCAATACCTAGTGATCAGAGCATTGTTTTGATATGACTTTTAAGAAGTTTTATGTTTCAACCACACTGTTCAGGCAAACTGTTTAAAAATGCAGTTTCATTATGATTATTTTATTTCCAGTGGGATGGACTTTGGCTTAGTTATGGGAGCTGGTTACAACTTGGTTAGATACTTTTGGGACAACCTTGTAGCGAAGTCCTCTGACTTGGTTCTGAGCATAGTGTTAATGGGTCTGACGTAGGCCATGGATATAGTTTGGCTGCTTCTTGCATCTTGAATATAATGAAGTTGGTGTAACATGAAAGTGGACCTAACATACCATGTTTTAATGCTGATATGGCACTTTAAAGTAGGAGTATAAAATAACTTTTGTTGAAATGTTCACATTTTAATATTCATGGCATGTTTTATGTTTTGTTTTAAAGGTTGGTTTAGATTATCAAAATCCCTATTTGAGCCCATTTAAAGAGTTCCAGAGATGGAAGCATCATCCCAGTGTGGAGCCCACTTTTGAGGGTGGAAAAAGGATTGGCTATGGTGCTAGAGCCTTGAATGAAGGTGGTTTCCAGGTAAGGGTGTGTTTGGGGTTTTTGTTTGGGTGTGGGCATTTTCTTTTGTAACACTACTAAACTATTTATCCTGAATTCCCTGTGGCCCTAGTAACAAGAACTAGTTATACTTGTAATATCTAAACTAAAATGTCTTCAATTGGTCTGTCGTCAAGTGACCATTGAAATAAAAGATTGGATAAGGACAAAAGGAATTTCTGGACATAAAGCAATGCCTTTTAGAACCAGGAAGTCTCATTCGCCTTTCTAAAATGAATTGATCAACTCCTATGAATATTGTCAGGCCTTGAGAAAATGCCACGCTATCTACTAAATTAGCATGTCCTATGATATGTCTTGTGTCTGTGTTACAGCAAAATATGTACAGGAGTAAAGAGAGAGAGTTGAATAGTCATTACTGTATTTTTGCTAGGAGGAAGTGGCCAGATGTGCCTCTTTGCCCTGGGCTATACCAATTTATGTGAGAGAATAAGGCATTTGCTATAGACATTCTCCAGTGGTCACCATGAGTTCAGCTGAATATCCTGCTTTTGTACACATCTCTCCTCTGTTCTGAATAATGTGTAACTTGGTTTATTGCAGGGGTAGGCAACCTGTGGCACGCATGCCAAAGGTGGCATGCGAGCTGATTTTCAGTGGCACTCACGCTGCCCGGGTCCTGGCCACCGGGGGGGGGAGGGGGGGCTCTGCATTTTAATGTACTTTTAAATGAAGCTTCTTAAACATTTTAAAACCCTTATTTACTTTACATACAACACTAGTTTAGTTATATATTAAAGACTGATAGAAAGAGACCTTCTAAAAATGTTAAAATGTATTACTGGCACGCAAAACCTTAAATTAGAGAGAATAAATGAAGTCTTGGCATACCACTTCTGAAAGGTTGCCGACCCCTGGTTTATTGTATGTAATTTGTGTTATATCTACATTAAATGGAGTTTACTTTTCTGTATGTTAAAACTTGCTAGTTGATCATTAATTTTTAACTACTCCACTCTTCAAGGCATGTGCCATTTAAAGGTGTGTTTGCTGGCTTTAAAAATGTTGCATTGATCAGTAGGAAATAAATGTCCATAGGAACAAGAATGGTAATTGTCTGGAGCAATCATACGAACATATATGGTGCCTTGATATCTATAGTAGAAGTCTTTGACCAGTTAGCACATGGAGTACAGAATTATGTTTATATTTGAGTAGAATTATAGCTCTTAGTTTTTCTCTCTTTTTGGTGAAGATATTGCCTCATACATATAGAAGGATATATGTACAAAATTACCCTCGGCAGTTCCAAATTTGTATACTATAGATAAACTTAAGGCCATATTCTTCTGTCTTTGAGGAACATGCAATTTGAAAAGCTTGGTTTTAGTGACTTGTCCAATATCACTTAGGAACATATGACAGAAGCAGGGATAGAATCCAGTTTTCTCAGGACA
The DNA here is from genome assembly GCF_965140295.1 of Lepidochelys olivacea. NCBI lineage: Eukaryota > Metazoa > Chordata > Testudines > Cheloniidae > Lepidochelys > Lepidochelys olivacea. Next base: position 69,573,083 of record NC_140414.1, read on the forward strand.
GCATTCAACTGCCTTAATTGTGAGACTGTCCTTTCTCTTCCTACAACCCACTGCCTCGTTCACTACACACTTTCCACCTTTTGCACCAAATGAGGCAGAGGGTCCTACAGACAACAACCTCCTTTACTACACAACCCTGATTCATTCCCAGAGCAGGTCCATCTTGTGCACTGAATGAGGCAAGGGTTCCATGGGAAACAAAGGATGTGATCATGCCGTTGAAGACTTTATCGTAATGTATATACGCAAAGGAGGGCAAATTAAGGTCACACAAGCAAGCAACCTTGATTTCTGGAATTTCCTAACTTTTGAGTGCTTGACTTTGCAACCTTAAAAATGTTGTGTTTATGTAGCTTGTGTGTAACTTCCTAAATTTTTAAAAAACGCACTGAAAAAACCCAATTTCCTTCATACTCTGAAAGGGAGCATTTAATAGTGGGCACAGATACTGTCTACACCCTCCAACCCAACCTCTCTATAGCTCAGTCCTATCTTTTCCCCATTCTGGCTCCTTATCCCAATGCTATTAGCCTTGCCTACCCAGTCCCAGTCTCCACTGCTCAGGCTTCTTATCCTAGTCGTAAGAGCATAGGAGTGGCCATACTTGGTCAGACCAATGGACCACCTATCCCTGTATCCTGTGTCTGACTGTGGCCAGTGCCAGTAGCTTCAGAGGCAATGAACAGAACAGGGTAATTCCTGGTGATCACCTGTTAAGTCCCAGCTTCTGGCAGTTAGAGGATTATGGACACCTAGAGCATGGGGTTGTATCTCTGACCATCTTGGCTAATACCCACTGATGGACCTAGTTTCCATGAAATTATCTAATTCTTTTTTGGACCTAGTTATACTTATGGCCTTCACAGTATCCCATGGCAATGAGTGCCATGGAAATATTCACAATTCCTGGCCTGCAGTGATACATAGACTTAATACAGTAAGGTCTCCCAAAAATATTGGAGGGAAATTGCCATATCTATAACACTACTGTGAGTACTCCTGGGGTTCTCCTGATAGCGCCAGAGCACTATCTGCTTGAGAGTCTTGTGGAATTCACAAAACATGAATGGAGATCTAGTGATAATTTATATTAAAGTGGCTTAACCGTTATGTTCTCTCTAAAGAGAGTGTTTGCACTGATGCAGGAAGATATGGGAATTTGCAAAATTTTGGAAAAGACAGATGGAACGGGAAAAATATATTTAATAAAAAGAGTCAGCCAGGAAACCACTTTTATTGTCCCCGGTACTATGCCAAGCAGAATTAGTTATAATACAGTACTAGTGGTATTCATGAACGTAGAGGATGTAACGAGTGCATTTAATCCCATGAAATCCGTATGTAGCTGTGTAACTGTGTTTAGGGACATCACCTGAGAAAATGTCCAGTTGAAGATTTAAAAACTGCTATTACCCTGTCTGACCCCCAAACCCAGTTGCCTTCACTGTGAAGGCAATCTCAAGTTCGCAGCTTGAGGGGAGTAACCAGCACACAAAACAAACACTGTCCTGTAAAGAGGAAGGAATGCTGTAACGCATCTTCAAATTATAGTAACTATCCTCCTGTAAGCATTCCAACTTAGCAAGAAAAAAAATCTTCAAAGATAATCCAAATGTGGTTTTATATACTTATTGGAATTTCTTGATGTTTTTGCTCCATGTGACTGACATATGAATCATTTAGTTATTTTAGGGATGTGGCTTTAGAGGTTTACTTTTCCACAGGCAAACTTCTCAGAAGTGACCCTCACTACTTGATTATATTATACTTCTCAAAAGAAAGGGAGAGGGAAAGATGTGCCCAGAAACCATTCCATTATTGGTCTCTGCACAACTTTTTTTCCTTAAAGGAACTGAGACTTAGTTGACAGATTGACTTTCCAGGCATTACTGAGTTTGGCACAAAGAAAGAGGATGCAGACTTGAGAACTAAACAGGGAGCTAGACTGATACAGTTACAATGAGAGGACGGAAGCTTGACTTATTAAAGCAGAGAGGAGGTGGGTGAGGTAATACCTTTTATTGGACCAACTTCTGTTGGTGAAATAGACAAGCTTTCAGGCTACATAGGCATTGTCATTTTAAACGCGGGAGCAGAAGATCTGTGGCGGGGAAGAGGAGGCACCTGTTAAGTGACCTTATCATAGTCTATTCAGTAGAGCAATCATTTTGAGAGGAATAGTGTAATGAGATCACATTTGTTTTCTTGAGCTTCCATTTGATTAAACAAAACCCATGACATTCTGCAATACTGGCCTTGATATCTCTTATTTGCTCAGGACCTGGTCTCATGCCAGATTTGTTTTCCATCATACATGCTCATTTAAAAAAAAAAAAAAAATCTTAATCTCACTGAATTTTTCTCTACAGTCTATACCCAAACTCACTTTCCCTGGTGGAGTATTAATTGGTTGCAGTCCTGGTTTCATGAATGTTCCTAAAATCAAAGGTACACACACTGCAATGAAAAGTGGCATGTTGGCTTCAGAAGCTGTTTTCAACCAACTAACTAATGAGAACCTCCAATCGAAGACAATAGGTAAGATCGTATTTAAACTTGTAACTGGCTTGTGTGTTCAGTTGAAGGAACTATTTGAAAGCCAAATAAACCACCTCTTCTAAGTTGGTTTAAGAGAAAATTGTACATTGTTTAAGCGAAGTATACTTTTTAATGACAGCTGCTTCCCCACAACTACAAGTTCTTATTCATTTTAAAAATGTATTACGTGGTAAGTACAGATGTAGTGAGAGAAACTATTGCTGCATCTTTAGCAACTGGACTCTCCAGCTTTTCCTTAATACAGCAGGCAAAAAAAGATATTTAGGGACTATCTACACCAGAGGTGGGCAAACTATGGCCTGCGAGCCACATCCTGATCAGCCCCTGAGCTCCTCCCCTGCTGTCCCTCCTCCCCCGCAGCCTCAGTGTGCTGCGCTGCCAGCACTCCTGCTGCTCTGAGTGGCATGGTGGGGTTGGATAAGGGGCAGGGGGCCCCGGGGGGCAGTCAGGGGATGAGGAGCAGGGGTGTGTGGATAGGGGGTGGGGTTCCAGGGGGCAGGGGCCAGGCTGTTTGGGGGGAGACAGCCTTCCCTACCTGGCTCTCCATACAGTTTTGCAACCCCAATGTGGCCCTCCGGCCAAAAAGTTTGCCCACCCCTGATCTACACTAACAAGTCCAGTATTTTAGTGCACTGTTTTCTTCCATGGTCATGGGGATCTGTTTTATAGTAGACCTCCTGTCAGTGTGGACAGGAAAATAGTGTTTCCTAATGTGGGTACAGAACTGCTTTCCCATGCATGTAATAAATTGTTTAACAGACACCCTAACCTATGGCAGAACACTGCACAGTATATTAATGGCTCTTTTAGTATAGATGGTTCTGTAAATTCTATTTCCTGTATTTCAGAATCCATTCCCATATAAAATTACTAATTGGGGGAAATGTCTCCTCATGGAGTTTTGCTTTAATAAGTTGTCTTCTCCAGGCCTTACTTAAAAGATGGTCTGCTATAGTGAAATTACCTTTAGCACATAGTACAATAAAATATTAGACTTCTTGCATTGAGGATGGAGTTTTCAAATCACAGTGCTCATGGTTGCATAGCTGTAAGTTTTGTATATATAATCTTTTGAAGCTTGGTGGTCGGATAATAGGTGGGTTACGCTAGTTAGCTTACAGCTTAGCAGAGTCTAAAGTGAACTTACAGCACTGGCATCCTCATTGTCATTTGTTCAGTCATTTTGCATTTTCAAAGGCAAAATGATTTTGATAAACTGCCTCTGTCTGGAAGTTTAACATTTCTCAGAGTATTCATAGAGTTGTGCTCAAAGCCAGAAAGAACCATTAGATCATTTAGTCTGACCTCCTGTAAATCACAGGCCTCTACAGAAATCTGCCATCCAAACATCATGGTGAAGCACTATAGTCTCGTGTATTCTTGCTTTCCATTCCAAAGTCCCTTTTCTCCTATCACCAGGCAAGAGAAGTTTTAAGGACTTAAGGGGTCCCATTCCTGAACACAAGAACCTGTAGCACCACTTCGTTTTATAAATATTTGAAAACTGAATTTAAGCATACCTGCTTTGATAATTTTACGTACAAATATACTAGACACTCCTGGAAAAAGTGTCTGAGAAAGTTAGAACTGTATTTCAGAAAAGAATCCCCATTTTAAGCATTTAAGTGTACAGTTGGCTTTCATTACAAGCTCTCATTTTCTTCCGTGGTAATAAAGGAATTTAGGTTCACTATATTATAAATGGGTCTAAATCTAGTTTTAAAAAAAAACCTTGATCTTTGTGCTTTGAAAATGATTTAATCCATTGCTAATAACCACTTCTCAACTTGCAACAAATTCTTATTTCAAGGACCTAATCTTCCCTGAAATCATGCTATAAGCATTTAACAAATAATGTATGTTACCACTAGGACTTGATGTGCCTGAATATGAAGAAAACTTGAAGAAATCCTGGGTGTGGAAAGAGCTCTATTCTGTTAGGAATATCCGACCTTCCTGCCATGGAGTACTGGGTGTCTATGGAGGAATGATTTATACTGGTATATTTTATTGGATACTGAGAGGAATGGAACCATGGACATTAAAACATCCAGGTAATTTTCTTTGAGAAAATACACATGTACATTTTGTATCTGTCTTATGGTCTCTTGTGGTTTCGCATTAAGCAAGGTTGGATTGGGTCAGTACTCAAGTCATGTTAAAAGGGAGGATGTAGAAAGTAAGTGTCTGTAGGTGGTGGTTTTGTGTGTCCTATGGAATCAGTGACCTGCTGTAGTTCAATAGAGGGATTGGGGGCACCATACTACTGGAGATAATCTTTCTGTTGAGACACAGCTAACATGACCATTTGTGGCTAAGAATTCTACAGAACATTTTGCAAAGGTAATGGGAGTCTCAGCTCTAGTTGCCTTACTGTAAATTACAGTTTTTGATTTGGATAACTGTACATTAATTTCAACTAAATATTTGCACGCTAGGAAACTTAATGTTTCATTCAAAATTACTTTAGGGCCAGACTCTGATCAGCTAAAGCCAGCCAAAGATTGTACTCCTATTGAATATCCAAAGCCTGATGGAAAAATCAGTTTTGATCTCCTGTCCTCTGTGGCTCTAAGTGGGACAAATCATGAACACGACCAGCCTCCTCATTTGACTCTGAAGGATGACAGTGTCCCTGTGAACAAAAATTTAGCTATATACGATGGGCCAGAACAGAGATTCTGTCCTGCAGGTAGGTAATTAAAATGAACAATGGTTGAATAAACTAACAGCTTTGCAAAGTGAAGGGAAAGGTACTTACATATTTTTACTGAAATGTTTCAGAAGGGGAAATGACCTGGCCTAGTAGGCCTTTTAGTTCCTTTAGGCAGTGGTTCCCAAACCGTTTAAGATAACTACCAACTGCATTTTGTCTTTCTTGGGGACCCACCCATATCCCTGCTTGTCCCTCTCCAGCAGCATGGTTGGCTTCTCCCCTGCCCACTCCCCCAGCTAGCTATACACTCCCCATGACTGGGCTGTGATAGTTACCAAGCTGCTGACTCTCTACCCAAAACTCACTCCACATGCTGCTAGGGCATATCCAGGCTGTTTTCTGTGTGTTCACTGGCCCCTTCCTCTGTGCACCAGGCAGCATCAACAGTCCAGAAGCAGCAGCTGGAGCCTGTCCCTGCCCTGCATATGCTCTGGAGACACTCTACTGGTTCTGCTGCCTAGGGGAAGAGTTGTGGGGGGTGGCCTTCTGGGGTACACTGGACCCAAGGTCCTTCCTGAACTAATTTTTTGGGGAAAATGCATTTCTTGACAAAGCAATTGTCAATACAAGTGTACAAGAGACAACTGAACTACATAATGAAGTTACCAGATGGTAGTCACAGCATTTGTAAGGTAATGGTTATTGAAGAGTGCAAGAGTTTGTAATAGAATCTTTTAAATCTAGGTCTTAGCATTCAATTGTTTACTCATCTGTCCACTGCAGTGACACATCATTCTTATCTTTTGCAGGTGTTTATGAATATGTTCCCCTGGAAACAGGAGAAGGGTTACGGTTGCAGATAAATGCTCAGAATTGTGTCCACTGCAAAACATGTGATATTAAAGACCCAAGCCAGAATATTAACTGGGTAGTACCTGAAGGGGGAGGAGGGCCAGCTTATAATGGAATGTAAACTTGATCAAAACTATCCAGTGTACTTCCCGGACACGTCATAACCTCACACAAATATATGCTATGGTGTAACTAAGCCTATCACTGACTGAACGTTAATTGGGTGAGGTTACTGAGCCAGCTGAATTTCATACCACTATGTGGTAAGAAATTTCATTAACCACTATGTTAAATAGTGAATGCAAAGTCAAGGCAGTCAGACAGATCTTAGCCTTAGTTATGAAAGAATATGCCTTTTTACTGGATCAAAGACGGTGGTGCAGCTTTCCCAAGTGCTGTTTTCTGTGACTTACAACTTGATGTTAGATCTCTTGCCAAAGTTCAGTGGAAACACCCTGAACCACAGCTGTAAAAATATGGTGAATTCACGTTTTCTGCTCCTTCCTACCATGTTCTATCAATGCAATTTTGGTTAATTTTCAGTTGCATTAGGGAAAATGAGTCAAGCAAGGGAATACTGTATCACTGCTTTCAAAGGTTACATTAAGTAGACAGGCAAATATTTAGCAAGCTTCCTGTTTCAAAGGAAGAAACTTTTAATAAAGCTAGTTTGCCATAAAACGTGGTTTTGAGTGAACAACTGAGTTTATGAATAGTGTTTACAAACTGTTTGTTTGTCTTAGACAGAACTACTTATAGTGGTACTGATGTATACATGCTGACTTGCTGCTCTAGTGAAGGAACTAATGGGAGAATACTGTACGTCAACTTGCTCCCTGGGTGTTAAAACTGATGATCTGGTAAACGTTTAATAACAACTAATATGGTTAAGTATGTGCCTTATTGTTTTCTGAGAGTCACTTTAGCTATAAAAACCATTGAAAACCAAAATTTTTACTTTTAGTATGAAACTCCAGTTTAAATAGTAAACATTGGAAATAATCAATTGAGTGCGGTATAGGACAGATAACAGAAGTAACACTTGCCTCTACGGTGTCTTGTCTCATATAGTAGGAGTGCTTACAATAGTGTATGGGTCAGTCATTCAGTGCCTAAACTTTAACAGGAAACCTTCACTTAAGCAAACATTTTAGCATAAGCTGCTTTTTCCTTTTCCTTTTGGGCCTTTATCTTCTGTTTCACCTTGAGTGCTTCAGTTTGGATAGCTGTTTAAAAAAAAACAAACAAACACACAACATGGCTTTCCACCTCCTATAGTTGTCCCACAGCACTATATCAATCACCCATTTTTATTTTATGCTTTACATAAGCTAAACTGTGTCTGCCTGGATTCTAGTCATAGGGAGTAGTTATCAAGCTGGGTACTAGTGAAAAATCCTCAACTGTTTTTTCCATTCAATTGCAAAATAGGATAAATAGGCTCAGAGAAATGGATGTAGGAAACAGTAGTAAGCCTGAATTCCTGATCCAAAGAGTAACATTCAGTTAAGCAGCAGAGAATGGAATCAAACCAGAAAGCAACTTCAGATTTTTTAGGATAAAGGATGCACAAACCCCACTTAGTTCTTGCTGAAGTAGAACTCCCTGACCCAAGGAGATGCATGCCTCTTCCTCTATAACAAGAGAGGTAGAAGACACTTCTCCACACACACACGAGTGGAAGATTGACAGCTATCAGCAGCAGACTGTGTGAAAGAGTTACTTCAGCACTAATTCTATGTCCTCATATTTTGTCAATGTCTAGGAAGTAGGGACCTCACAAAATGAAAAATTCTGAGTCTTAGTTCATCTCTTGCAGAACTAACATAATACTATGTAAAAGCCTGTTAGGGCGTGGCTACCCTTGCAAGTTACAGCGCACTAGCTCACAGGCAAGGCACATAGAGCGCTGCTGGTACTCCACCTCGGCAAGTGGAATAATGTATGCTGCACTGCAGCACCAGTGTGAAAGAGGTGTTATGTTACTGTGCTCTGACCTCCGGAAATGTCCCATAATCCCTTTACATCAAGTGGCCACTCTTCTCATTGTTTTGAACTTGCTGATATGCCCTTTCAAACATGGAGGGATTGGCTTTCTAACAGCTGGCTACTTATCTGCTCCAGGACAAAGGAACCATTACTGAGAGATGCTGCTTGCTTTGAGTGAGAGAGAGAGAGAGAGGTCAGCTGCTGTCTGAACTTACAAGAGAGCATGTCAGCATGCTGTCATTTCCCACCCCCAACCCACTCATTCTCCCTCCACATACACACTGCACCTCATGCCCCACATTTGAAAAGCGTGTGGCAGCCACTTGCACACTGAGATAGTGATGACAATGCGCTGCTCTTTGTGGCATTGCAAGAACCACTAATGTGGCCACGCCAGTGTGCTTCCAGCTGAGAGTGCGAACACTCAGCAGTGTTTTCCCTGCTGCGGTCTCCGAAGGCTGGTTTAACTCCCAGTGCTCTACAACTGCAAGTGTAGCCATGCCCTAAAAGAGAATATATGCCACATTGCTAAAATTCACTTGACAGTTTACCTTTATCTTCAGGTGTTATCTCTTGAGCCTTCTTAAGATCAGCCTTCAATAAAAAATACAAAAAAATAAGTAGATGCTTTATTGATCCTTTAAAAAACAACAGCAACAAAAATAGTTACCAGTGCCTGATCAAAATCTCTTATTCCCTGCCAGCCTTGAGCCCGTCTGTAAAGTGCTTTGGTGTTTGCTGGATCTATTGCAAGTGCCTGCAAAATGAATAAAAGTGGTTTAGTATTCATCAGTGTACTCTAAAGCAGTGGTTCTCAAAGCTAGTCCACTGCTTGTTGAGGGAAAGCCCCAGAGCGCTGGACCGGTTTGTTTATCTGCTGCGTCTGCAGGTTCAGCCGATAGCGGCTCCCACTAGCCACGGTATGCTGTTCCAGGCCCATGGGGGCTGTGGGAAGCGGCACAGGCCAAGGGACATGATGGCCACCCTTCCTGCAGCCCCCATTGGCCTGGAGCAGCAATCAACTGAACCTGCGGATGCGGCTGGTAAACAAACCAGTCCAGCGCGCCAGGGGCTCTCCCTCAACAAGCGGTGGACCGGCTTTGAGAACCACTGCTCTAAAGCCTTCCGCTAATATGAAGAGCGCCAAAACACACACAATTAGCCAATGGGCAAGATCCCCTGGGAGAATAACATGAGGGGGAAAGGAGTCCATGAGAGCTTGCTGTATTTTAAAGAATCCTTATTGAGGTTACAGGGACAAACCATCCCAATGTGTAGAAAGAATAATAAATATGGCAGGCGACCAGCTTGGCTTAACAGTGAAATCCTTGCTGATCTTAAATACAAAAAAGAAGCGGAAGATTGGACAAATGACTAGGGATGAGTGTAAAAATATTGCTCGGGCATGAAGGAGTGAAATCAGGAAGGCCAAATCACACCTCGAGTTGCAGCTAGCAAGGGATGTTAAGAGTAACAAGAAGGGTTTCTTCAGGTATGTTAGCAACAAGAAGAAAGTCAAGGAAAGTGTGGGCCCCTTACTGAATGAGGGAGGCAACCTAGTGACAGAGGATGTGGAAAAAGCTACATGTCTTTGTCTTCATGAACAAGGTCAGCTCCCAGACTACTGCACTGGGCAGCACAGCATGGGGAGGAGGTGACCAGCCCTCTGTGGAGAAAGAAGTGGTTTGGGACTATTTAGAAAAGTTGGAGGAGCACAAGTCCATGGGGCCGGATGTGTTGCATCCGAGAGTGCTAAAGGAGTTGGCGGATGTGATTTCAGAGATAATGGCCAGTGGCTCTGCAAACTCATGGCGATCAGGGGAAGTCCCGGACAACTGGAAAAAGGCTAATGTAGTGCCCATCTTTAAAAAAGGGAAGGAGGAGGATCCTGGGAACTACAGGCCAGTCAGCCTCACCTCAGTCCCTGGAAAAATCATGGAGCAGGTCCTCAAGGAATCAATTCTGAAGCACTTAGAGGAGAGGAAAGTGATCACGAACAGTCAGCATGGATTCACCAAGGGGAAGTCATGCCTGACTAATCTAATTGCCTTCTATGATGAGATAACTGGTTTTGTGGATGAAGGGAAAGCAGTGGACGTGGTGTTCCTTGACTTTAGTAAAGCTTCTGACACTGTCTCCTACAATATTCTTGCCAGCAAGTTAAAGAAGTACAGGCTGGATGAATGGACTATAAGGTGGATAGAAAGCTGGCTAGATTGTCAGGCTCAACGGGTAGTGATCAATGGCTGCATGTCTAGTTGGCAGCCAGTATTAAGTGGAGTGCCCCAAGGGTCGGTCCTGGGGCCGGTTTTGTTCAATATCTTCATAAATGATCTGGAGGATGGTGTGGATTGCACCCTCAGCAAGTTTGCAGATGACACTAAACTGGGAAAAAGAAAAGGAGTACTTGTGGCACCTTAGAGACTAACCAATTTATTAGAGCATAAGCTTTTGTGAGCTACAGCTCACTTCATCAGATGCATATCGTGGAAACTGCAGCAGACTTTATATATACACAGAGAATATGAAACAATACCTCCTCCCACCCCACTGTCCTGCTGGTAATAGCTTATCTAAAGTGATCATCAGGTGGGCCATTTCCAGCACAAATCCAGGTTCTCTCACCCTCCACCCCCCCACACAAATTCACTCTCCTGCTGGTGATAGCCCATCCAAAGTGACAACGCTTTACACAATGTGCATGACAATCAACTTGGGCTATTTCCTGCACAAATCCCCCCCCCCAGATGTTCTGGTTTAACTTGGATTTAAACTTGAAGAGTGGTCAGTTTGGATGAGCTATTACCAGCAGGAGAGTGAGTTTGTGTGTGTATGGGGGTAGGGGGGATGTGAGAGAACCTGGATTTGTGCAGGAAATAGCCCAAGTTGATTGTCATGCACATTGTGTAAAATCAACTTGGGCTATTTCCTGCACAAATCCAGGTTCTCTCACATCCCCCCCTACCCCCATACACACACAAACTCACTCTCCTGCTGGTAATAGCTCATCCAAACTGACCACTCTTCAAGTTTAAATCCAAGTTAAACCAGAACATCTGGGGGGGGGGATTTGTGCAGGAAATAGCCCAACTTGATTGTCATGCACATTGTGTAAAGCGTTGTCACTTTGGATGGGCTATCACCAGCAGGAGAGTGAATTTGTGTGGGGGGGTGGAGGGTGAGAAAACCTGGATTTGTGCTGGAAATGGCCCACCTGATGATCACTTTAGATAAGCTATTACCAGCAGGACAGTGGGGTGGGAGGAGGTATTGTTTCATATTCTCTGTGTATATATAAAGTCTGCTGCAGTTTCCACGATATGCATCTGATGAAGTGAGCTGTAGCTCACGAAAGCTTATGCTCTAATAAATTGGTTAGTCTCTAAGGTGCCACAAGTACTCCTTTTCTTTTTGCGAATACAGACTAACACGGCTGTTACTCTGAAACCTGTCACTAAACTGGGAGGAGAGGTAGATACGCTGGAGGGTAGGGATAGGATACAGAGGGACCTAGACAAATTGGAGGATTGGGCCAAAAGAAATCTTATGAGGTTCAACAAGGACAAGTGCAGAATCCTGCACTTAGGATGGAAGAATCCAGTGCACCGCTACAGACTAGGGACCGAATGGCTCGGCAGCAGTTCTGCAGAAAAGGACCTAGGGGTTACAGTGGATGAGAAGCTGGATATGAGTCAACAGTGTGCCCTTGTTGCCGAGAAGGGCAATGGCATTTTGGGATGTATAAGTAGGGGCATTGCCAGCAGATTGAGGGATGTGATCGTTCCCCTCTATTCGACACTGGTGAGGCCTTATCTGGAGTATTGTGTCCAGATTTGGGCCCCACACTACAAGAAGGATGCAGAAAAATTGGAAAGAGTCCAGCGGAGGGCAACAAAAATGATTAGGGGACTGGAACACATGACTTATGAGGAGAGGCTGAGGGAACTGGGGATGTTTAGTCTACGGAAGAGAAGAATGAGGGGGGATTTGATAGTTGCTTTCAACTACCTGAAAGGGGGTTGGTTCCAAAGAGGGTGGATCTAGACTGTTCTCAGTGGTAGCAGATGACAGAACAAGGAGTAATGGTCTCAAGTTGCAGTGGGGGAGATTTCAGTTGGATATTAGGAAAAACTTTTTCACTGGGAGGGTGGTGAAGCATTGGAATGCGTTACCTAGGGAGGTGATGGAATCTCCTTCCTTCGAAGTTTTTAAGGTCAGGCTTGACAAAGCCCTGGCTGGGATGATTTAATTGGGGATTGGTCCTGCTTTGAGCAGGGGGTTGGACTAGATGACCTCCTGAGGTCCCTTCCAACCCTGATATTCTATGAACCCATCTATTTTAAGGGTAAGCTGCCTGAAAACAAATCAACTTTTAAATGAAAGCACAATCAATCAATAGAGTGCAGTATTACTATCCAGGGTTTATCTAGCATGGGGGTGGGCAAACTTTTTGGCTCAAGGGCCACATCGAGGTTGCAAAACTGTATTGACGGCTGGGTAGGGGAGGCTGTGCCTCCCCAAACAGCCTGGCCCCTGACTGCTCCAACCCCATCCACACCCCCACCCCTTGACAGGACCCCTGACCCCTATCCAATCCCCCCTGCTCCCTGACCGTGCCCCCCACTCCATCCAGCTGCTCCCTGTCTACCTCCCCAGGATCCCCTGCCCGTTATCCAACCCCCGCCCCCTTACCATGCTGCTGAGAGCAGCCAGAGCCAGCCACGTTGCCTGGCAGGAGCAGTGGGCCAGAGCACTGGCAGCACAATGAGGTGAGGCTGCGGGGGAGGGGAGACAGCAGGGCAGGGGCTGGGGCTAGGCTCCCCAGCCAGGAGCTCAAGGGCTGGGCAGGACGTCCTGCAGGCCAGATGTAGCCCGCAGTTTGCCTACCTCTGATCTAGCATGTTGTTGAGTATTAATAGTGCTAATTTCCTGTCTACAGAAATGAGCCCATAAGCAGGTGCAGCTTCTCCTTCTATCCCCAACAGATTCAGGGATGGTGGGATAAAGGATAGATTTGTATGATTACTGCAAATCATCTAACCACTTAAATACTCAATGAATCCATTATTTAATGACAAAAAGGACCATTAAACCATCCAGTCTGATCTCCTGAATAATTCAGGCCACTAAATTCCACCCAGTTACCCCTGCAGTGAGTCTAATTACTTGATTGGCTAGAAAGGTATACAGTTTTTATTTTTAAGACATCAAAGGATGGAGAATCCACCAATTCCCTTGGTAGTTTGTTCTAATGGTTAATCATCTTCTATTAATAATTTGGACCTTATTTCTCATTTGTATTTGTCTGGTTTAATCTTTCAGCTTTTCTCAGCTAGATTAAAGTACTCACTTTAGTACTCATTATTTTCTCCCCCGCAAGCTACTTGTACACTGATCAAATCACCTCTCAATCATTTTGATAAACAAAACTCACATCCTCAAATCATTCTCGTGTCTCTTTTCTGCACCCCCTCCAATTTTTCAGTGTTTTTTAAAAATGTGGACTGCAGAACTGAGTGAAATATTCCAGTATCATTCTCACCAATGCCACATATGAAAGTAAAACCCCTTTTTACTCCGACTGCTCCTGTTTGTACCATCGAAGGATCACATTAGTTCTTTTTGCCACTGCATCATACCAGGAGCTCAGTGCTGCATTGTTTGTTCCCTGTAACACCTAAAATCTGTTCCAGAGTCTCTTTCCAGGATACAGCCCCTCATTCTTTATTTCTTGATGTATAGTTTTTCATTTGGCAATATTAAATTTTTAATGGGGATAGCTTACAAGCAATCCAAATTGCTCTGTAGGACTACCCTGTCCTCATCATTTACCATTTTGCTAATCTGTCTCATCTGCAAATTTTAATCAGCAACAATTTTATATTAACTTCCAGATCATTGATGGAAATATTGACTAGCATCAGGCTTGGCACCGAGCCATATGGAATCCCACTAGAAACTCCCTCCTTTGATGATGATTCCCTATTGACAGCTACTTTGAGATGTGTTAGCTCGACAGTTTAGTCTGTTTAATGTTTGCTTTGATTTTTAAATTGCTAATTCTTAAACCAGAATGTCATGTGGTATTAAGTCAAATGCCTTACAAAAGTTTATTACATTTATGTAGTTACATTTATCAACCAAATTTGTAATCTCAAAGCATGAAATCAGATTTGTTTGACAAGAAAATCATACTGACTGGCATTAATTCTACTTCTATCCTTTAAATTTATTATCAATTGAATCGTTTATCAGCTCTTCTATTCTTTTGTGCAGGACTGATGTCAGACAAGCTGGCTTACAGTTACCTGGCTCATCCTGTTTGCCTGTTTTAAATTTTGGCATTCTTCCAATCTTCTGGAATTTCCCTGGCAATCCAAGATTTATCAAGTGACCAGCTGACCAGAGATTGCCTCAGCTGACTCTTTCAGCTTGAGTGCAAGTTATCTGGGCCTGCTGATTTCAAAGTGTTTATCTGCAGTAATGTTAGAGAAAAGGTGGGTGAGGAAATATCTTTTATTGGACCAATAAAAATAACCTACTAAAATTTGTCTAACACCCTCAATTATTAATGGTCTGGAAAATACCTCATCTTTATGTGAGGAGTACATCATTCTGCTTTTTTCTCCATATATGTAACAGTTACTGAACACTTCTGCCTTTTTTCATCATCATCATCATCATCAATTTGAGCTCCAAATAGTTATGGGCTTATAACTGTTGCTAGGTGTTCCTTTGTTCCTAAAACTTAACTCCTATTTGGCCTTAGCCTTTGAATTCCTCTGTTCTCTCTTGTCTAATGTCTGCACTTCGCTTCCAGTTTACATCAGTTTGCTATTTTCCCCGTTTTCAATTGGTTATATTGCCTTTTCATTTCTAATTGCTGCCTTCCCTTTACCATTTAGCCAAAGTTATCCATTCATTACAATTAACCTGTTAAAATAAAACTAGAAATCTGATTCAAAGAGTGAGGGTAAAGCTTGCTGAATGCTACACATTTATAAAAAGGTTCCTTGTTTCTGAAAGATAATGTAATCTATTGTTCTATACAAAGTAAGAGTGCTCCCAGAAAATGCACAGCTTGCATTTAGCTCCAATAAATAATAACTTGTATTCTGAAATATTACTGATTGACTCCACTACTATTTTTTCTGAACAAGTAAACAGCCTGCCAAAAATGAGTTAATTTGTATATTAAAAGTGGTTTGCACTAAAGCCTTGCCTATCTTCCTTTAATTTATTATAGGAAAATGAGCCTCGCCAAACCTGATTTTGAAAAAAGGCTTTTAGTCTTGTCTTTATTTTCCAAATCACTTTCTACTAATCAAAAGATGAAATTTAGCTTACCTCACAACAACTTTCAATAGCTCCCTGCCAGTCTGACACCTTCAGTTTACAAGCAGCAATATTTAAAAGGCAGATCAAGGCAGTAGGATTAAACTTTGCTGTATTTGATTCCTCCACTATGGCTTTAGAAGCTTCCACATACCTGCACAAAACAAATTTACAAATTGTATGTATTAGTGTATATACTGTAACTTGCAACATTAACTTTTTTCTGCCCTTTGCTATCTTGCTGAAAGTATATGCAAGAACTACCAGTCACATGAACTCTTATCCACCTTAGTTTACTATTTCTAAACATCCATGCCCATTATATGGTTATATAAAAGAATTAAACTGAACTTATGCGTCCTACAATTGGCTGTACAAAAAAAAAAACACACCACAATTTTAAATAATCATCTTTTACACAACATTGCCCCTTCCTCCTCTCCAAGTATTTGGCTACACTACCTGAATTATTTTAACTCGTTGTACTTGAAACTGTACAGGTAAACAATATAAGCTGCAGAGTTTGCAAAATGCAGTCATTTACCTTCAACAAACAAGACTGCCATAAGAAAATTAGTGGAGAGAAAAGAGGAGGGGTATAATTCCCATTTCCTTGTGATGCTAGTGTCATAGTTTTGAAGAAACTGCACCTGCATCTCTCCCACCCAGCTCTGTAGTCCACTCCAGGAATTCCCAGCCAAGTCTGAGGTCTCCAGCCAGCACCAGTCCCTGGGCAGGAACCCTTGTTTCACTCTCTTCTGACTGGGGTTTTAAGGCTGCACAGCTCCCTGAGATATCACAGTACAGGGCAAGCAAGCCAGTCTACCTAAAGGCTATTTCTTTCTCTCCACTGGCTCCGCACATTGTATTTGCCAGCAGTTACAAGTTACCACATGTTTCTTTTGAAGCAAGCACATTTATTCTTAAGGTGAAAGCATTACAGAGAAGACAAAAAGTGAAAATGCCTATGTGCATGCTAAAAGCTTACCAGAGGTCACCCATCAGTCTTATGGGGCCTTAGCGAGTCAAAGTCCTTCCAACCCTTCTGCAAGGGTTGTGGGGCCTCCCTTGGACAGATGATCCTGTCCGTTTGCTGGATCAGAAAGAAGGCCATGCATCAGTTTAAACACAGCCTTTTTATGCCAAAAGCCCTGTCTTCCAAGACTGGAAACCCAGATTGAATCAAAATATGCAAACCTCCAAAGGATGTAGTACCTCTCTGGAGGTGATTACAACTTGAGTGATTCTCCTTAATGACCCCCACTGTTTTAGTTCCTGAAGAGCTGTGGCAGCCTTCTTCTTGGAGTAAAATGCAATCATAAATACAAACCCTGGCCCACAGTGATACAGGAGCCTAATACAATATGTTTCCCCTCAAGATACTGCATGCAGTTGCAACGCTTGTCATAGCCAGTTCAAGGCTCGGTTTTTGAACTTCAAAGTCAGGACTCAACTACATCAGTGACTTCATCTCTATGCACGAACCACAAAGATAGTTGAGATCTTCTGAGATAATGCAGTTGACAAAGGCAAGGTGGAAGCATAATCAGATGACGTAAGGAGATCAGCCTGGCAATAAAATAATCCTACAGAAGAAATCTGACTACTCCACCATTCATCTATTTCTAAGACACACATTCTAAGACCTTCCTCTTTGGAACAGTGTTTCCATCATCACAAGATTTACTTTTTAATAAACAAAACAAAACATGATTTCACATATGTTCAATTCAGTCAGAGCTTCCTGTAATCAAAGAACAGAAGAGAGCAGAGATCACTGAAATTCATTAGGGACTTAGCTAAGCAGATCCAGTTTAGTTGTGAAATGTTTGAATACTGCAGCAATGGATGCTATACAAAACACTAAAAAAACCCAGCATGCTGGAGATGGGGAAGGAAATTAATTCTGCAGTTGAATGCTCTGCCCCAAATTGATGTGTCAATAAAAAAGGTTTTAGAACAACCTGATAAACAGGAATAAGTCACCTGGAAGAGATGGTATTCCCTGAAGAGTTATGAAGGAACTCAAACATGAATATGCAGAACTACTAACTATACTATGTCAACTATCTTGAAATCAGCCTCTGTACCAGATGACTGGAAGGTAGTAGCTCATGTAACACCACTTTTTAAAAAGGGCTGCAGAGGCAATCCCGGTAATTACAGGTTGATGAGCCTAAATTCAGTAGCAGATAAATTGGTAGAAACGATAGTAAAGAACAGAATTATCAGACACACAAACATGGTTTGTTGGGAAAGAGTCAACATGGCTTTTGTAAAGGGAAATCATGCCTCAATCTATTAGAATTCTTAGAGGGAGTCAACAAGCATGGATAAGGTTGATCCAGTCAATACAGTGTTCTTGCTTTTCAGAAAGCCTTTGACAATGTCCGGCACCAAAGGCTCTTAAGGAAATTAAGAAGCCATGGGATAAGAGGGACAATGTTCTCATGGATCAGTAACTGGCTGAAAGAGAGGAAACAAATGGTAGGAATATGTGGTCAGTTTTCACAATGGAGAGGTGAACAGTGGGGCTCCCCAAAGGATCTGTACCGGAACCTGTTCTGTTCAACATGTTCATTAATGATCTGGAAAAGAGGAGTGAACAAAGTGGCAAAAGTGTAAGGATGATACAAAATTATTCAACATAGTTAAGTCCAAAGTAGAGTGCAAGGAGCTAGAGAGATCTCACAAAACTGGGTGACTGGGCAACAAAATGGCAGATGAAATTCAACTCTGATAAATGCAAAAAATAATCCCAACTATTCATATACATTGGGTTCTAAATTAGCTGTTACCACTGAAGAAAGAGATGTTGGAGTCACTCTGGATAGTTCTCTGAAAACTTCCACTCAATACACAGCCACAGTCAAAAAGGCTAACAGTATATTAAGAAGTAATAGGGAAAGGATAGAAAATAAGACAGTAAATATCACAATGCCACCATATAAATGCATGATGCTCCCACACCATGAATGCTGTGTCCAGTCCTGGTCATCCCATCTCAAAACAAAAAAAATAGTGGAACTGACAAGGTTCAGGGAAGAACAACAAAGATGATCAAGGGTATGGAACGGCTATGGAGGGTATGAAACAGTGGGTATGGAGACCAAAAAAGATAAGGACTGTTCACCTTACAAGAGAGACAACTAAAGGAGATAAGAGAAGTCTATAAAATCATGGAAAGTATGAATAGGGAAGTGTTATTTACCCTTTCTTACAATACAAAAATGTGTGTCACCCAATGAAATTAATAGGCTGCAGCTTTAATAAAAACGAGGAATTTCACACAACGCACGATTAAATTGTGGAACTCATTATCATGGGATGTTGTGATGCCTAAAAGCATAACTGGATTAAAAAAAGAACTGGATACATTCACGGAGGATAGGCCCATCAATGGCTATTAGCCAAAACGATCAGGGATACAACTGTATGCTCGGGACAACCGTAAACCTCTGACTACCAAGAAGCCGGGAGTAGACGCCAGGGGTAGATCGCTCCATAATTGTCCTGTTCTGGTATACTCCCACCAAAGCTTTGGTAGGGATCACTGTGACAAGATATACCACGGTCTGACCCAGTATGGAAGCTCTTATGTTCTTATGCCAACCGTTAAGCCCCCTGTCAATATTCAAATCTAGGGACATTTAATTAGAATGCCTCACCTTGGTTTCTGCAGCAGGAACTCTTACCTTAAGCCTTTAGTGTACTTTTTAGTTGCCATTGCCCAGTTCTGTGTTTTGAAGAAAGTATTTCCTATATTCTTTATATCTTCTGCTATGGAAACAATCTTGTCAATCTATTGAGAAGAAGAGAAAAAATCCTATACAATGTAAGTATTAAATTATCAAAAAGAAAAGGAGTACTTGTGGCACCTTAGAGACTAACCAATTTATTTGAGCATGAGCTTTCGATGAAGTGAGCTGTAGCTCACGAAAGCTCATGCTCAAATAAATTGGTTAGTCTCTAAGGTGCCACAAGTACTCCTTTTCTTTTTGCGAATACAGACTAACACGGCTGTTACTCTGAAACCCGTATTAAATTATGTAATTTATACCAAGTTAAAACAAGTCTTTGGACTGCTTAATATTTAACAGTAGGATCCCAAGTCAATTCTCTTTCAAAGATTGCCAGAATGCACCAAACAACACAAATTTTGAAATTAAACTATATTCAAACAACTGTTATAATATTCTATTATATGAGCAACACATTCTCCTTGATCAATGGTATGAAACTCCCATTGAGTTGTACACGAGGATAAGACCATAAGAATGACCATTCTGGGTCAGGATATTGGTCCGGATAGACCATTGGTCTGTCGTCTGACAGTGGCCAGTGCCAGATGCTTCAGAGGGAATGAACAGAACAGGGCTATTATTGAGTGATCCATCTCTTGTCGGCTAGTCCCAGCTTCTGGCAGTTAGGGCTTTAGGGACACCCAGAGCATGGGATTGCGTCCCAGACCATCTTGTCTAATAGCCATTAGTGGACCTATCCTCTAGGATCAGGGGGACTGACTTCAAGAGAACAAAACATAACAGCAATAGAGAACATGCGATCACTAATCTAATTGTTTCCCCCTAAATGCAGTTACATGAATGAACATTCATTCCTCCTTAATCCAGGATCAGGTAAACAGAAGCTTTGGCTGTACCCATAAAAAAATCAGAGATTTGTTAGTGATGTAGGTATATAACCAAGAACTTCTCATTCCCGAGAGTATTTTGTCTTTTATTTCCCACAGTTCAAGGCACAGATACTTGATCTGCATCGGCCTTCCAACTAACAATCAACTACTAACACACTTCTGTCTTTCCCTCAAACCACTTCTAGATCCATAAAGTAAGGCTGATGGTTAACTGCCTGCCAAATACGATGGTAGTGTTGTCTGTCTACACAGGGCATGCCTAGAAATTGCTTTGTGGGTGAAAAATGTGGTAATGAGATGATTTTCTAACTATGGAAAGGAACTAAATAAAAATCTCCAGAGGATGATATTAATACTATGAAATCCTATATAAATTATGCCTCTGGAAACTTGTCACTACAGCACCACAATGAAGAACTGAGTAGCAGATGTAAAGGAAGAACAGAAAAAAACCCTTCTAAGTGGAAGGTTTTGTTTTTAGCCTTACGTGCACTGGAAAAAATAAATCATAGTTAGCATTAACAAGAGCAGCTAAAAGAAGTATCACAAAATTCCTCATTATTACCTCTAACCTACCCTAACAGACTTCTTAAAAATAAACTCAAGTCTGGTGAACCTGACAACAACCACCATATATCTCAGGTTATGTAAATGTCATCATTGCACAGGAAAAATAATTATCTTCAAAGAAAAACGACTTACATCTTTTAAATCTACATCTGAATCTTCAGGGAAATCTGGGTGAGTATCACCAGAGCCATCCACTGGGGAGATCCCCCAGTTATCGCCTTCCTTCAGCTCTCCACATTCTGCAATAATGCACAACTGTAAAAAAACAGGAGGCGTACAATATGCAATGTTGCTATTCACTAATCGGAAAGCTTTAGTTCTTTTGTATTGCCAAAAGATCGGTGAAAGTGTCTTCCTGTCACTCCCAAACTACAGATTTCAGAAGCCTACTTCAGCTGCTTCTAACTATCCTTATGAAACTTCATTTTCAGCTTTACTGCAAGGTAAACTCATCAAGTTCAACCACTGGAGGGAGTATAGGGCTATTTACCCCATAGTAAAACTAAATTGCCTAATTTTCACTGTGTTTTTACCTCAGGATAGCTCATGCATGTTAGATACTGAGGTAGAAAAACCCACTTATTATAGCAGTGAAGAAGACAAGGCCATATGTGGAAGGGTGACACACACATTAATTCACTACCGCTTCCTGTTGCTGCTCTGTTTCTTGGAAGCATCAACCAAAGCTTAGACCACTTAGCTTGTAAAAATCTAGCAGGATCACACCACAAGAAGCCATTACACTAGGAATGACTGAATTGCTCATCTTTGCTACCACACATGAAAGGAAAAGCATGTGTGTTTTTAGGTTTTATAGCGTGGTAGCAAAATGAAGCAAAATACATGCTTTCCTTTCCAACAACAAGGGTAATTTTTCAGATATTATGGAGGAGATGTTGATGATGAAAAATAATTGGTCATATTTTATGTTTGACAAAGAGCCATTAATCTTCTAACATAGCCATGTTAAATGTACTAATTAAACTGTTTGCTCAATACTGTTAGACCAGAAGTGGGCAAACTATGGCTCGTGGGCCTGTCCTTCCCGGCCCCTGAGCTCCTGGCCCGAGAGGCTAGTCCCTAGCCCCTCCCCCATGGTTCCCCCTTCCCCGCAGCCTCAGCTTAGTGCACCGCAGGCGCAATGCTCTGGGCGGCAGGGCCGCGAGCTCCTGGGACAGTGCAGCTGCAGAGCCGCAGCCTGACCGGTGCTCTGTGCTGTGCAGCACGGCTGCCTGTCCTGGTGCAGCCACGCAGGCAGCCATCGGTGCTCCAGGCAGCGCGGTAAGGGGTCAGGCGGGAGTTGGATAGAGAGGAGGGGAGTTCAGGGGGTGGTCAGGGACCAGCTTGTGGATAAGGGTCAGGGCAGTCAGGGGTCCCAGGAAAGCAGTCAGGACGGAGAGGGGGGGGTTGGATGGGGCGGTGGGGGGCAGTTTGGGGCAGGGATCCCCAGGGGACCATCAGAGAATAGGGTGGGTTGGATGGGGCAGGAGTCCCAAGGGGCTGGGCCATGCCTGGCTGTTTAGGGAGGCACAGCCTCCCCTAACCAGCCCGCCATACAATTTCAGAAACACAATACAGCCCTCAGGCCAAAAAGTTTGCCTGCTCCTGTGTTAGACCTGTGCTAGACACCCCCCGTACCTGTCCTCTAAGCACAGGATGGGAACCAAGAACTCCAGTTCTACCCAGCTCTAACACTAACTCCTTTTGCAACCTTTGGCAAGTCACAACTTCATTTATACAGGTTTCAGTTTCTCATACCTTCAATGTGCAGAGACATTACATTCCTCCCTCATTTCCAAAGGCGGTGTGAAAATTGATTAGTAATAACTAGTTAACATTTGTAGGAGTTTTACACATGTAGAGTATCAAGAATAATTAACTACAAAATATTTTTTCCCCTTTCCCAGTTTTTAATACTTTCTTTGATCTAAATATTTTATTTAGAATTAGTAAACGGCTTTACCAATCCTGTGACTTTTAGCCTGGAAGTCATTTTCACAATGGAAGACAAAAACTAATCTGAAAATGTTATATGTTCTGCGAGACAAAGCTCAGAAAAACTTTTTCTAGTTTTGCTCTAACAAAAGCAAACCAATTTTGAATCATACTGAAAAACAGAACTAAAATTAATTCTCACAGAATACTAAAACAGTTCTCACAGAAGGCACCATATAATGGAACAAGTGTCCTCCTAGATGTCCTGATCTTACCTTTGCAGGTTTTTCTCCATTCACGTCAACATTTTCTAGTATTTTAGCAACACCCATTCCTTTGATCACTTGGCCAAACACCACATGTTTCCCATCCAGGTGAGGGGTTGGCACTGTTGTGATAAAGAACTGAGAGCCATTTGTATTGGGTCCTGCATTTGCCATGCTCAGCAGCCCTGCCCGATCATGCTGTACGAGAAAATGCCATCAAAGCAAATATAAGTAAGATATGATTATTCTACAAGGTTACAGTGATATACTACCAGGACATCCAGTGTACCCCAAATAAGCCCACATTGACAACCTGCAAGGGGCCTGAGGACCACACATAATTTGCAACTGGCTTCATCTTCCCTGACATCAGAGGACAGTTGTCTTTATTGTATTTCCCATAGTTGGTGGCAAGCAAGCTTAGTGACTTGACACTACCCAATCAGTTAACAAGAAATGTTGCATTGGCTGTTTAATTGCATCAGTCAGTTCCATACTGTCTAAACACCAAAACTTGAGAAATCAGTTGAGGGGTGCCTGATGTGATCTCCTGACATTAAAACCAGCTCTCTGTGTCCCATTTAAAAAAACAAGATACAGTAACTGACTCAGTAATAATGCAATTAATAGGAAATTGTTAAATACTTTCTGAAACCCTATCCATCAAACACTTGTGCATTACTTATTTTACATGAGTAGTCTCATTAACCTTAATGCACCTATTCACGTGAACTGAGTTACTTCCATGCTGTTTGCAAGACTGAGGCCTTATAATTTAAAACTTATTGCTGTATAATCACACACTTTTCCCCTACAATTCTTTTGACTCCTTGTAAGTAAGCACATGGATTATTTTGCTTCACCATCCAGATTTTTTCTCTTTAATACTTTTTTCTAAATCACAGCCAAAAAGTTTC
Source organism: Lepidochelys olivacea (assembly GCF_965140295.1). Taxonomy (NCBI): domain Eukaryota; kingdom Metazoa; phylum Chordata; order Testudines; family Cheloniidae; genus Lepidochelys; species Lepidochelys olivacea. Next base: position 69,596,816 of record NC_140414.1, read on the forward strand.
ATGTTTTTTGGAAATATAGGCTTTGCTCAAGTCTTCTGCATAAGTCTTTGCGACATAGGCTTTACTCAAGTCTTCTACAAAAGAATGGATGCTTACCCTACAGAAGCCGTGCTTCTTCAAGAAGTCATAGTTGCTCTGGATCTCACAGTAGGTGCATGTGCACTTCATGTATGTCAGATTGATTTTTATACCACTGTCTTGCAAAGTTATACATGTGACCTGTGGCTCCTTGTGCTCCAGTATGAGGACAAAAAGGGTTGGACATCCGCAACCCTCCCTCAAGTTCCTCACACTTCAAAGCCCATGGTAGATGAGGACTCTGGAAAGCACGTCATGGGATCCACACTGGCCTCAAAAGAACATCCTCAAAGAATCACAGTTACTGTAGTGTAAGTACCATTTCTTTCTTCTTGGAGTATGTGTTAATATGGGTCCAACAGTAGGTGGCCGGCAAGCAGTATCCCTTCAGGATGGTGGAAATTAGGAGTTTCAGCTGCCTCAGTAGAATACTGACTGTCCTCCTGAACTTGGCAACTGACCTAGTAGCTAAGTTTGAAGCACAGTGTTTGACAAAGGTCCATGTTGCTGCTTTGTAGATCTCTGATACTGGCAAACTTCTGAAACAGGCAGAAGATGTCACTTGAGTTCTGATGGAGTGAGTTTGTATGTTTGGTGGGAGAGGTACAACAGTTGACTGGTAATACAAAGAAATGCACCGAGTAATCCATTTTAATATCTTGTGATGAAATGGCTTGACCTTTGGAACACCTCTTACCAGAAACATACCAGGAGGGGGATGTCTGAATGCTTTGGTCCTGTCAGTGAAAAAAGCAGAGTCCTGGACACATCTAGTATGTGCAATTCTTTTCAACTGGTGCCAAATGTGCTTTCAGGAAGAAGACAAGTAGCTTGATAGAATTGGTTCAGATGGAAATTCTGACATCACCTTAAGGATGAATTTCAGATGAGGTTTTAGCACCACCTTGTCCCTATGGAATGTTATACAGGGAGATTCAGCCTGAAGCGCCAGTCACTTTGCTGGCTCAAGTGATAGCGACTAGGAAGATCATCTTCAGAGTGAGGTAACATAGGGAGAATACTGACAGATGCTCAAATGCATCCTCTGTTTGGTGGGGAATTGCATAGTAGCCCTTTAAGGAACTGATACCATGGGGTGAGAGAAGACAGAGCAGAATTTGCTCCAGCAGGTGACAAGCTGAAATCACTAAGGTGGATTTTAAAGGAGTTGAGAGAGACTGGCTTATCTGAGGTGCAGTAAGTATCATGGATCTCTGGTATCAAGACTGGGGTTGAGCTGCCCATATTGAGAAACTCTTCTATTTGGCAGTGCTGAGTCAACCAGCCGCAGTCCAATAAAGTTATTGGTGCCAATGTCGATGGCCCTAATGCCAATGTGGTTGGCACAGTTTTTGACTGTTTTCTTTCCTGTCGCTGCTTGATGCTGTGGAGTAGTGTCTACTCAATGGAGCACTCGCTGAAGATGAACCTTCCCATTCTTTGGAACTGTGGTAGGCTCCACGGTGGCATTTATCAATTGTTCGAGTAGGTGCAGTTACAGCTGTACATCCCTCAACTTGCAAGTCCTTGAGGAGAAAAATTAGCATGGCACATATTTATTGGGGATGCGACTTTCCCCTCAACAGAACAGTCATTTACTGTGTCCTTCGACCAGTAAGGTAAGTCTGTCACAGGCCAGGAAGGGTTTCAGCTGGATGATTTGGAATCCACCAGACCAGTAGGTTCAGGGTGCCTAGCCCTGCTGTATGGGGAGGTGTAGATGGGGTCTCTTCTTCTCTTTTTCTTCACCAAAAAGTTTGAAAAGGAACGAGTTTGAAGCTTAGGAGTAGTGGGGCAGACACTTGCTGACTTCCATCTCTTTGTCACAGGTAGTAAGAAGGAGTTGAGTGAGGGTCATGGTCATGCTACCCTTTATGTTCTTGCACAGGAGCATGAGAAGACACTGGGTGTAAGCATGGCCCCCCATGGAAACTTCTATTTAAAAAAATCCCATCTTGCATGCATGAGCTGCAGGTGCACCTATAATGGAATCCACACCCACAGACACTTAAAGTTTTCTTTACAGCAAGACTTTCCAACTAACGCAAACTTAGGAGTGCAAAAACATGAATATAAAATAGTCTTTATTAATGTTTCTTTTCCTGTTATGGAAGATATTTGCATGGAAGTAAATACTTTCTCTCAACCTGCCTAAATTTTGCTTCTGCTGGATTCTGCAAAGACGACATTAATCCAGTATTTACGGAAAAATGGAAAAGATGTGATGCAACAGATTCCTCCTTCTGAATTTACAAGATTAAATGCGAGAAATCCCTTGTTTTAAAATCACAAATATATGATGACAAAACCCATAGGATTTATTTAATTCAAAACCACTGTATATGAAATTTTGCTCCAGAAATAAAGTTCCTCTAATATTCAATGCAATAATTTTATTATGGAATATTTCCTCTCCTTCAGCCAAGGTACACACTGCACAATTTAATTATGTCATTTTGTTCATGATTTTTAAAATTATGAAGAGAATTTAAAGTGCTGCTGCCCTTGTTTTGTAGGAGTGATAGTCTTTCCCCTAAAACGGAAATATTTTACAGGTAAAGCTCCTACAACTTTCTTCACCTCCTCATAGACCGACATCATCATCATGGATCATAATACGTGTACTAAGATTCCACTGGAGTAATAAGAACCAAACCACCCTAATTTCAAAACCTGATTCCATTTAGCATTTTTAACTACTTTACCTTATAATGAAAGTTTTCATCTTCGAATTTTTCTCCATATATACTTTCTCCACCTGTGCCATTTTGATTTGAGAAGTCTCCACCCTGGATCATGAATTTCTTAATAACTATTAAGTAGAAAATGAGTCATAAGAGATGGTGTCAAAGCAGGAAGAATGTTAAGCAGGATTACATTCAAGGGTGAAGACCAACCCCACTTCATCAACATGAGCCTTAATTCCTTTCTTATATGAGCAAGAATCCCCTGAACACTTCCATAGTTACAACCAGAAATTCACAACTTCTTGTGGCTTAATATAGAAAAAGCAAAATGGCTAACAATCAATCAAATTTCTCACTAGGCACATAATTGTGCAATACCAGAAATAAGCCATATATCCTTAGTATATAGCATGGTTTGATGATAACTTGCATCTACATCCTACATATTTTTACAATTATTTTACGCAAGAGAAGGACGGGCAACAGAAGTGTAATTTTGAGAGTACTGTAGAGAGGGAATCATGATCAGCAAAACAGTCAGGCGAGTCAGTTATACCCAAACAAAAGTGAACAAGATTTCTTAGTTATCAGATTCCCTCGAATTATCCATTTTCAGCTTTTTGAACAACACTTGATTCTCACACCTCAACAGGAAAACCATTTAACCTATTTATCACTCTCAATAAAATAGTTCATTAAATGAATCATTTATATCTGCAAATGTCAAACAGCATCACCTAAGTGAAAGTACAAGGGTCAGGGTGTCAGAAGGCCTAGTTTCTATTCCAGATTGTCACGGATAGCGTGACTTTGAGTGAGCTATTTTACTTCCCTGAGTCTCAATTTCTCCATCTGTAACATGAGTAAAGAATTATTATCCCATTTTCATAAAGCACTTTGAGATTCTTGGATGACAGTTAAAAAATAAAATTAATAACTTCAAAAATCTTATGTCCCAGAGTATAATAATTGTTTTAGAGCAATGTATTTTCCAAAGCTTTAATAGTCTAGTTCCTCAACATATGAAGAAAAGTCCACAATTACAACAGAGCAAGCTGGGATAAAAAAAATTTTTTTTCACATCAACTAATGATTTCTTATTTATTATAATGCAGTTTCATATTAGGAAGCCTACAGCATTGACTGTGGGATGTTCTAGAAAAGCATAACATGTACACACAAAACCCACAAAAAGTCCACAAATAAAAATCCTTCCTAATATCCTCCACTACCAGCTGTTGTGGAGAAAAACACGAGTAAGCAGCAGCAAAGAAAATCCCTTGCTCACACTGGGTCGTACCCAAAGCCCAATGAAGTCAGTGGAAAGACTCCCACAGCTGTACGACTGCCATTGGAGCAAGCCTACGACCAGCTATTGATGCACTCTCTACAAAAACATGGTCAAGGTAGACAGAAGATAAAATAAAGAGGGATAAATAATGCATTTCTACTATTCTCGAATCCATTACTTTTCTGAACTGAAAACTCTTATATTAAACCAAAATAGCTAATGAGTTCATTTTAGAAATACCATATGTTATGCTAAATCACTTTTAATATTTCTACGTAGCTTGGCTCTGCGTTTTCTTTTTTTCCTTTCTAAATCACTAACTCAAAAGGATTTAAATATTGAAAGTCCAAGAAAACTCTCCCTGAGTTCCATGAAAGCCATATCAGCCCATAACTTAAGTATTGATCACTGTTAGAAATCCACACACACCCCTACCCGCCCAATATTGAAATCAAACTGGTTTTAAAATACTTGAAGTCAACTGTTAATATTATGCAACTTAAACAGAAAATGGGAAAACAACAACAAAATAAAGATGATTCAAACTTACTTCTATGGAAAGGGCATCCTTTATAATGAAGAGGCTTTCCAGTTGTAGGCCCTATCCCTTTTTCTCCTGTACATAGTGCACGAAAATTTTCAGCAGTTTTGGGCACAACATCTGCAAACAATTCTAAGACAATTCGACCAACTGGAATATGAGAGAGAAAGAGTGCACACACATTTCAGTCCAATCCTGAAAAACAAGTGGAGGAGCCCAGCATCTCAAGACAAACATGTTTATATAGCAGATCTGTAAGTGTGGAAGAGGAGTGGAGAGCAGGGGGGGAATTAATGATTGAATTAACAGTATTTAAGCCATTGTTAAACTAATCTAATCCTTAAAATATACAATTTTCCATATCCCTCCTACTGCTACCATGGATAGAGCTAGTGAATTACAGCTACAATGTTTGTTATCATAGATTGGGGTGGGCAAACTATGCCCTGCGGCATTGCCACCCCTATGGCGCCGCGGGCCTCGCACCATTCCCAGAAGCAGCCAGCACCATGTCCCTGTGGCCCCAAGGCGCGGGGAGAAGGAGAGGGCTCCGTGCACTGCCCTCGCTTCCAGGTACTGCCCCCCGCAGCTCCCACTGGCTGGGAATGGGGAACCGTGGCCAATGGGAGCTTCGGGGGAGGTACCCACAGGCAAGGACTGCGCACTAAGGGGCCATAGGGACATGGTGCCGGCTGCTTCTGGGAGCGGCGCAGGGCCAGGGCAGGCAGGGAGCCTGCCCTGGCACCAGTGCACGCCATTGCCACCCCGGAGCCACTCCAGGTAAGCAGCGCTGGACTGGAGCCCAAGCCCCTCCTGCACCTGGCACCACAACTCCCTGCCCTGAGCCCCCTGCTGCACCCCTCATCCCTCCTGTACCCCAACTCCCTGCCCTGAGCCCCCTGCTGCACCCCTCATCCCTCCTGTACCCCAACTCCCTGCCCTGAGCCCCCTGCCGCAACCTGCACCACTTCTGCACCCCAACCCCCTGCCTGAGCCCCCTCATACCTTCTGCAATCCTCCTCTGCCCCAACCCCTTGCCCCGAGCCCCTTTCTGCACACCACACCCCCCCCCACACCCCTCACTCACTCCAACCCCCTGCCCTGCATGCAATTTCTCCACCCAGATGTGGCCCTCGGGCCAAAAAGTTTGCCCACTCCTGCCATAGATACAGTCAGTGAAAAACTGGCACCATGAACTGGTTAAGGGGGAGACCATGACAGATGTGTCTAAAAACTATTAGAAAACAATCCACACGTATATACGACTCAAATTCTGCCCTTGGACATGCTCACAGGACTCACATAGACTTAAAAGTGCACCAGATTTGTGCAGCACGTATTCTTGTTAGAACATGTTGGGAAAATAGAGTTTTGCTTCCATGGAAAATTTCAACTGCTTTTTCTTTTTTATTGTCATTTTCCATGGAAGATAACTACTTTTGCTGAAATATCAAAACAAAAATATTTTGGCTGAAAACCAGGGTGGCCATGCAGGGTTGGTTTTCAGCCACTCTGGAAGATATAAGCAAGGACAGAAACCATCTTTGTGTCCATCGTTAGATAGACACATGGGAGCAGAGCTCTTGGAAGCTGGGAAAGAGGTCCTTCAACCAAGGTGGGCACTGAAGTCTCTAGAATCTCACTATAGATGAGGTACCTGCTTGAACAAAGCCTGTACCTTGCTAAATTATGGTTTAGACTTTTAGATGTGTGTTTTCACTTTTATTTGTTTATAACCATTTCCAACTTTTATTCTTGAACTCACTTAAAAGCCTATCTTCTTTTGTTAATAAACATGTTTTACTATTGATCTAAACCAACGGCAAGGTGTTTAAATGACAGTAAACGTTAATGCCAGTGAATATGGCAAGCTGGTGGGATTTGTCTCTTTAAAGGAGCAAACAGATCATTATATTCCTCTCAATGCTGCACAGCACAGGGGCTTGGGAAAGTTCAGGACGTGAGGGATCACATCAGCCAAGTCTGGTACAGAGAAGAGCAGTCTGAGATCATGGCTGGCAAGCTGCTGGATTCAATGTGTCTCACTCAGAGCTGTACAGAACGTAAGTGCTGGCTGGCTGGCTGCCTGTGTGGCCCAGGCTTGGTCTACACTAAAGAGTTAGGTCAGGGGTGGCCAACCTGAGCCTGAGAAGGAGCCAGAATTTACCAATGTACATTGCCAAAGAGCCACAGTAATATGTCAGCAGCCCCCCATCACCTCCTCCAACCGCACTCCCAGCGCCTCCCGCCACCAGCGGCCCCGCTGATCAGCTGTTTCGTGGCCTGTAAGCGGGTGGGGGAGGAGGAGCAAGGAAAGGGCAGGCTCAGAGGAGGGGGCAGGAAGAGGTGGAGTGGGAGCAGGGCCTGTGGCAGAACCAGGGGTTGAGCAGTGAGCACCCCCCGGCACATTGGAAAGTTGGCGCCTGTCGCTCCAGCCCCCGAGTCGGTGCCTATACAAGCAGATACATATTAACTTCTGAAGAGCCCCATGTGGCTCTGGACCCACAGGTTGGCCACCCCAAGTTAGGCTGACATAACGCAGCTTATGCTGGCCTATGTCAAGTGTCTACACTGCAGGCTTGCTCCCACCAATGCAAGTGCCCTACTACACCAAGACCTCCACAAGAGGCTTATGTTGGTACACTGTAGTTAGGGTGACACAGTATGTGTGTCATTTATGCATTCCTTACACTGGCTGCCTTGTCCATTTCGGGGAGCCCTGAAACTGACAAGAAAGCAGGCTCCTGGCTCCCCAGCTGGGCTGCTGCTGGGTCTCAGCGCTAAGCCGCGCGCCCCTCCACTCCCAGCTGGGCGCGGGAAGGTGAGAAGCCCGCACGGGCGGGGGGCAGCTGGGCTCCCCTCTTCAGTCACTGGAAGCGCTCCTGGTGAGGCTGCGCACCAAGGCCAGAAGAAGGGAGGGTACCATGGCCATCCGCCACCACCACAATAATTACTGCGGCGGCTGTAAGTCAACCTGCCTTCCTTAAGCCTGTAGCCAGGTAGGGCGCCACACGCAGCCGAACATTTTGAGACCCTCGGGGCTGTCCCCGGAGCACGCCGGCCGCGACCGGGGGCTGGGCTGGGCTGGGCTGGCAGCGCTCAGGCCCTGCACAGTGACAGCCACAAACCCCTTCTCGGAGGCGAGGGGGCTGCCCTACAGGAGCCCCCAGCAAGCTCGCGGGACCAGCCCCCCTCCGCTCCCCGCCCGACGCGCTACAGGCACAAAGCAGCTTGGGGGCGGGGGCGGCACAAGGGCCGCCGGGGTGCCCGGGCCAGGCGCGGAGGGACCGCGGCCGCTGCCCCTTCCCGTCTACCCCGCCCTCCGGGGGAGGGGGCTGGCGAGCCGCAGCCCCGGGGGCGCTGCCGCGGGGCTGCCCGCCGACAACCCTCCGCCCCCGCGGCCGCCCAGCTGCCTTCCCCGGGGTCTGGCGCCCGTTCTCCAGGGCAACCTGCCGCCGCCCTCTCGCGCCCTCCCTGCCCGGGAACCTTCCATGTCCTCACGCACCTCGTTCGCCTCCGGCGTCCACATCGAAGAAGACCCTGGGGTTGGCGACCGGGGACGGGGGCGCCATGCTCCAGCTACCGGCGGCTCCGCTGGTCGCTCCTCCCCGCCCGGCCACGTGCACTGACTTGGCTTCCGTTTCGCCGGGATCGGGAGAATAGCGGCGGCCGCTGGGCTCGGGCTCGGGCTCGGGCTCGGGCCCGCCCCCTGCTGCTGCCTGTGAGCCTCTCCTGGGCTAGTCGGCGCAGAGAACCGTGCAGCCAGAGGGGCCCATGTGACCGCACACGAGCCTTCCCTGTCCGATGCACCGAGGGTGCAGGCGAGTAGCGTCCGTCTATCTTGGCAGCGGCTGCTCCTAGCCCCCTATTTTAGGGGCGGCGTGGGGGTAACCTCATGACGGGACACACCAAACGTTGCACTGGGTGCCCTGTGTCCTTCGTTTCTCACGCTTGCTTAAGTCTGACTAACTGGGGGAGACGTGGGGACCCCGTCCCGTGTAGATGCGCTTCTCGTCCTCTGCTGATAGAGGATTTTGCTTTTTGTGCGTTGGCTCACTGAATCATTGAGATTTCCTGCCAGTCACATTGGCCCACAGCCTCGAAGATATTTAGGCTTTTTGGATCTGGGCCCTTGTGCCAGTTTGAGGAGACCACCAGTCCCTGATTTCTCTGCCAGCATGGGGCAATTGACACCTTGATGCCCCCAGGTCACAAAGTAATCTAGTGTAAAGACATGCACTCCTAACAATATTAATATCCTGCATGGACACAGAGATGCTGCTGAAACTGTGTCACATCTAAAAGGCCAGGAGGGGATTTCTACACAAAAAATCCAAACAAGAACCAAATGTAAGCATGCACATGACAAGCAAATGGTTGGGGGTATCTCACAATTCATGGCTAAATTTCCCTCCTCCTCTTCTGGAAGCAGGACTGGAGTTGGAGACAACTTTTTAGCCCTTGATCCTTTCTCCAGTTTTGGGCAGCTTGGTGGACTTTAAATTGTAAGACTGCAAATTTCTAGTAAACAATATACTAGGAAACCTTTGGGTGGTTGTATGTTGAAGTATTTAACTTTATATTGGGTTTAATTTTTTTTACTGTTTCCAAATTAAAATTAACTAGATACAATGTCTTTTGCTGCACCCTTTGACAGTCTCTTGTGAAGTCTGCACAGTAACAATGCTTTGTAGTTCTGAGCCCCCCAAAAATCAACCCTAACATCAAAATGCTTGAGGGGAAAGTCATTTTTGTTATCTTATTATTTATTACCAGTTTTAAAATCCTGGGGCATGGCTTGGGGAACATTTTTCAATATAAAACAAGATGGAAGTGATACTGATTGGGAAAGAACTTTGAGGACCTGGTGTACAAATTTTCTTCTTAATACAGGGTAGACATTGATGTTCTAGTGAAACCCCTTAAATGCAGAGCACATTGTAATGGCTGGACAGATAGCTATAGATCAGCATTCACACTTCACCAGGTCCTTAGAGCACTTTCCCCACTAATTAGTATCACCTCTATGTTGTCTGGTTTGAGCTGCATCAAGCTGACTCTCATCCATCTCTTAATATGTGCCAGCCAGACACTAATAGAGTGTGGGGACAGTAGTTCCAAGATCAAAAGATAAAACGAAGTAGAGCGGTCTGTCACTGGTGTACTAATGACACAGGGTCATGATAATTTTGAGTGCCTTTATTATAAATGTTGAACAGAAGAGTATTGAGCTCCACAAGGACCATACAGCTGGAAGAAAGAACAGTCATCCTTCACCATTTGGGAACAATTGGAAAGGAGTGAGTGGAACCAGTCTAAGACAACTCCATCTTTCTAAGCCAGGTCATGCAGCTGTGTCAGTAATTTCACATGCTCAAAGGACACCAAAACCTTGAGTCATCAGATATCTGGCCTCAATCCATTGGCCTAAGGAGATCTCTGACCATTACAATTAATATTGTTTCTATGTCACGACCTGGGCTGAAACCTAACTAGGTGATGTTCAGGTCCAGGTAGGTGAGTGGTTAGCTGTTTGTGATGATGGCAACAACTTGTCATTTATCTTTCCCAGAAATGATCTCAACCAGGCAGTAGTTGGCCAACATGCTTGTGTGCAGAACAGATTTTTTTGAGCAGAGGTCTGACTAAAGTTTTTCTGAGAGGTGCTGGTAACTTTTCCTCTGGAAGAGTCATTAACAATGTCTTCCAGGAGAGCATTTAGGCAGTCCCTGCAGTATTTCACTAGCTGGTGGAAGGGAGGGAGTGGGTCCAGTTAGCATGTGGTCAATACTTTATTATTACGTTACTATAATTTATATTACCATAGTGTCTATAGGTCACAATGTGCTAGGCGCTGTACAGACATAGAAAAAGACAATCACTGCCTCAAAAAGCCTATAATCTAAGATTCTTAATAGACAAGACAAACAAAGAGTGGTAGAAAGGAAGTATTATAGCCCTTATTTTTACAGATGGAGAACCAAAGAAAAGAGAAATTAAATGTCTTTCCCATAGTCATACAGGAAGACTGGAGGTAGATCTGGGATTTGAATTAAGATATCTGAAGGTCTAGTCAAGTAACTTAACCACAAGATCATCCTTACTCAGTACAGTGATTGTATGATCACCACCTCTTAGGACATCGGTTTATATGCATTGACAGATAGTGGAACATTTGTAAATAGATTCTGGAAAGAATACTGAATTATGTTCTGATTAAATGAATGCATGAGATTCTACATGAAATTTACAAGTAAATAATTATTTTAAATTGACATAAGGTGTCTCCAAGTAGTAAAACTATTGACCTTTGTGAGCCTTATTTTCATTTGAAATAAGAATTTAGGAACTACATCTCTAGGCACATATTCATTAGCTCTGTTGATTAGTGAAATTAATTATTGGAAGTATTTTGAAGATGAAGCAGTAGCTGATTTGCTTGCTGAGCTGCTTTATCCATGTTTAACTTCAAATGCTTAATTTTCTGTATGTATAGCAATAAGGGACCAATCCAACTCTCACTGCAGTAAATCAGAGTCTTTCTATTGGATAAGCACTTAAAATTTTCAATATGTATTAAAAATCTTCCCCTCCACTGTCCACAACCTCTTGCCCTTCCTTTCTCATCCAGGTGTAACTCTTTCTCCACCTGAGCAAGTCAATTATTGCTAACATCTGAAGAAGAGAAGTCTTGCTCTGATGGGTCTCATAAGATCAGTCAGAGAAGAGCCCTCTTTACATCACGTAGAATTTATACATCAACCAACCCAATTAAAAAAAATCCTGCTCTTCTACCCTCCTTAACTAAGGAATCTGACCTTGGGATGGATATAAATATATAATTTAATCACAATAATCCTCATTATAGACCATACATTTTAGGGCTGGAAGGGACCATTATTATGATCAACTAGTCTAACCTCCTACATAATATTTCTTGAACTTCATCAGAAAGAAAGTGGCTGTGATAGAGTTAGGGAGCTCTGAGCTGTAGGAGGCCTGTTAGGGCTACCCCAATGCAGAGGATGGGAGGTATCAAAGGGAAGTCATTCAGCAAAGGGAAACAAATATGCAGCCCCCTCTGTCTCATTTCTGACCATATTTCCCCCCCAACCAGCTCTTTGCCCTGTTCCCCATTCAATATCCCAGCTCCCTCCATATCCCCCCACTTCAGGAGAGAGGTTATGAGTGTTATTGCTACATTGCCATGCATGTTCCTCTAATAATATATCACCAAACTTCCTTTCTCCCCTCCCAGCAAATACCTCCATAAGACCCCAGTACTGGCCCCATAAAGCAGGACAGTTCCTGCCCCAGCAAACTGGAAGTACTGTTGTGATGAACCTCCTGGAGTGTGAGCAGAATCAATCTCTTTCTGTAGGCGAGATAGTCAAAATTATGGTGAAAGGGATTTAATCTGGACACTATTTGGCTTGCTTATTTTTCTTGCATATTGTGTCTATTTTTCCTTTGTTTTATACTAATTTTCCATTAAAAAGGGAAAGCATTTCAATATCAGCCTCCACATCCTGAAAAAGGGAGCAAAGGTGATACTTCCTGTCACACAGTTTTTTGGAGATGAAGGCTGGCATGATACTAACTGTGACTGAATTTTTCACACCAGTAAGAGTCTTATATAAACCATGAATTTCCTAGAGTGGAACTAGGTATTTACTTCGAGAGAAAAACAAACACATTTCAAGGAATTAGTGTTCTCTTTACTTGATAACATTTTGTACAGAATATATAAAGTTGAACTCTGTTTAAAACTTGACATTCAGACTCTACAGTTGGGCACCATCACTTTAACTGATGAAAGAACACAATGCCCTCTATAATAAACATTTCATTAATCTTTCTTGTCAAAAAGCATTCAGGGGAAAAAAGCTGTATAAGACAGATTCTCTCTCATTGTCTTGGTTGGTACAGCTAACTTGTACAAAATATCAGAGTTCAGGAATAACCCTAGCATTTTTCCTCTTCTTCTCCACGGGTCTTTGATCATGATGAAATTGTTACACACTAGGATTTCTGTCTATTAAATATAGTTATTTTTTTTTCATTCCTTTATTCTTTATTAGACTGTGAACCTGCATTTGACATAGGGAAGAAAAGTTTAAGCTGTAAGGGCTTGATTCTGCAAGAGGCTGAGCTCTCTGGCCCAGTTCAGCAAAGCACATGCTTAACTTTAAGAATGTGAGTAGTTTTATTGACTTTAATAGGATTAATCATGCTTAAAGTTAAGCACATGCTTAAGTGTCTCATTTGATTGAGGCAGAGCACTTAGCAGGATGCAGGAGTGAACCCTAACTGAAAAATATGTAGTGGTTCAGGAGAGTACCATGTGAACTCAAGTGCTAAAAGAGAGAAAGACATTTCTAGATGGATTTTAAAAAGGAAAAATCTTTGAAAATCTTGCCTTGCAGTTCACTGACAAAGGGGGTTGTTTGGCTCCTAGCAGGATTTAGAGAAACTGTCATTAAACTGAATTCAGATGTATCTGGTACGTCCTAAACTTGTGAGGTAATTTAAAAAAGAAAACCCACCTATGGCATGTTGGAGTAAAACTCAAAGAGGAAGGATGGGCTAAAAAGGTTAAAGGGAAAGTTATGTATTTATCCTCTACCCGTTTTCAGATGTCCTGACCTCTAGAGAAAAAAAGGTGCAAGGAAAAATGAGACTGCCTGATAATGTGTATAAATGATGGGATGGCTTTCAGAAGATTATAAATGCTCACCTTTTACAGCTATGCATTTTCTTAGTTTCTTTCTCCTCCACCCCCACCACACTATTCAATATTTAGATTGCAGTGATTAAAAGAAGACATATCTAATAAACCTTTTTGTTGATTTTTAATATTAGAGACTGTTAATGAACAAGTGCTTTATTCTATACATCATTGGTGTTTCAGAACCACTCTGCTAAGATAATTACTTCAGAGGATCATATCCCTTTAAAAATTCTTTCACTTTTAACTGGGTATGTTCTTTACGTAAAAGACAGTGAAACTGTTCGTCTATATCATAGCAACACACCTTGCTACCACATTAGCCAAGAGGGTGGGAAAGGTTGCTGCAGCAACAGCATGTTATATAATACTCCATTCAACCAAGAATGAGTAAGCTACTTTGTAGCGGGAAGGGGGGAGTTATTTTCTACAGTCCCCAGCTCTTTGCTGCTGGCAGCTTGTCTAGCTGCTTGCATGATATAATACATTCTTTGTGGCGGTGATATTTCCTAAATTGATCATATTTTATTCAGTATTTTTGAAGTGCCAAGAAAAATTGTATTTCATTATTTTTACAGTGCCCAAAATGTGCTATGTGCTTTAGAGAACACATAAAAAGATATGGCCCCATCCTCAAAGTCTTTTATAAAATATACATCACCATATCAAACAATTAGATCGCTTTTTGTAAACACTTCTCTGGTTAATTGAAACTCTGGACTAACTAAAGATAAAGGTATCTTCTGAGTTTACTCATAGGTTGAGCTCTTGTGAAGCTCCTAAGCTCCTCCGTAGATCCTGCAAAGCTTAGCTTTGACTGTGAATAGTTTAGAAGCTCTGCAGAGCTGAAACCTAAGTGGTGTGCTCAGGATTCAGAGACAGCAGCCAAAGGCATCAGCCCTAATAGAACTGGAAGTTTCTTACGCGCCTGGATTCAGGCTGGGAAAGACAGGTATGTATTTCAGGGGACATGGTTCCTTCCCTGCACTGTCCTAGGTGCAGAACCTAGCTCCTAAGCTTTGTAGGAATGGAGGTTCTGAAGAGTTACTCTCCTGTGAAACTTAGGAGCTCTGCAGAGTTTAACAGGTTTTTGATTATCCAAGCCTCCAGTTATCGAAAAGTTTTGGGTGACAACCTATCAGCGCCATAGTTTACTGATGGGGACACAGATGCTACCTCCATAAAGACTAGCTTCTCTTCTGACGGAAGAGTGTCATCAGATAGTCTCTTATAGTAAACAGGGTGTATAGTAAACTCTGGATAGATTCTATGGATATGTGTTTATTTTTAATCTATCACATTTCTATTTACGTATTCTCCTGGTCTCTGGAAAAGCCCTTCTGCTTCACAACCTGTTAAATTTTATCAGCAAGTGGCCTATTTTTTGTTCCACTTTACTTGCTCATGTTTTGCACCTATATGTATGTGAAGAAGCTACCCATCTTTCTTGCCACTTATACTTTACTTCCTAACTCTGTCCACCTTGCCTGAAAAGCATGTGACAGTGCACGATGGTTGTGGAAGTTGGTCCCCAATCCGGTGCTCAGTGTGCAGCTTCATTTACTTCATAATTATTCAGAAATTGCCATTGGAAGTTTGAAAGGGCCCAGCAGTGTCTGTATATGTTGGTACCAAACTGAGATGACAGTCACTGTCACACATACAAACACAAACCACTGTGAACCAGTTTTGTACCAAGCATCAACCCTCATGTAGACTAGAGCCCGCAGTCTTTGCAACAGCAAAAGTTGCTTGAGAACTTTATGGAAGAGACATAGTCCACTATTCAGGGATTAGATGCCTACATTAAAGATCATCCAAGTAGTGCCTATTGTTGGCTATGGGAGCAGCTGCTTATGTGCCCTAGTATCTTGAGATATCATAACTGTATATATACAGAGTTTGAACTGATTGGGGTAGAGTTAGTTGGCAAGAGAAAGAAATCTCATTTCCTTTTCTGTGGAACATCTTATTTCTCTCTCAGTTCTATTAAATATCCCTGCCAGCCACAATGACTTTCATCTTGGGCTCATATAGACATTTCTGAAAAGGTTCTCCTGTATTATTTAACTTTGTTTTTGCTTTTGGAATAGCACTAAACGGCATGAGGTTTCCAAAAAATGGGGAAGATGTTTCTGGATCCTCTTCAAAAGCTTTTCCCAACCCCATATGCACATACCACTAGTCCTTCTACAAGGCTCTTCACCTCTCTGAAAATCAGTCAGGACAAGAATTAGCCTGTGGCCTCATCATGGGTGCAAAGAGGAGGAAGGTGCAAGACTGCACCAGGGCCCAGTACCTCTCTTTGGGGAAGTGCAGGGACTGCTTACTTCAATTGCCCACACTGAGCCAAACTGCCCCCCAAAAATCAGCCCCATGTCTTTTCCTGTAGTAGACTGTGGAGCTGGCTATATGCAAAAAAGGTAGTATATCACACCTTTCTAACCCATTTTTGAAGGATAAGTAATTAAAAGAATGTGGGCAATAAGACGTGTGCCAAACAAAACCACCCAAAACAACCCTCCCACCATAACCCCCAACAGAACGGTGGCATCAGGTAATCAGATTATTTCACCTGTGAACAAAACAAACCATGAAAAAGCAGAAATGAACAAAGCAACAAAGGCCCCAATCCTGCAGAGTCCCAATGGGAATACTCAAATGGTAAAATTAAGTATATGCCTAATCAACAAATGAGGGCCAAAGTTTGGATCCTTGATAAACAGATAAGCTGGCATTTCCTCAGTCTTTGGATCAGCGATCTCTGTCAGTCTGTTACAGAGAGAAGGGCTAGAAGAAAAAAATAATCCCAAAGTCTCCAAATTCAGGATCTGGACTTGTTCTGTTACAGAGAAAGGGCCCAATGGCAAAGCTTGGATCTGATCATTCACAAAATTCAATGGACTTTTTGAATCCAGGGATTTGGTTTGGGCTATCTCTGATTTTAGGGAACATGTGCAAATCCGCCCAATAAACCAGAGATTTTTCAATAGCAACAAAAAACAAATACAAAAAACCCTCTCTTTTGTTAGGTCAGTTTGTGCATAATTTTTAATAATTTACTTCACTGAGAGGAAACCTCCCTGGGAACTGGGAAGGGAGAGAAATCTGATAAAATATTTGTTGGAAAGAATCAGAAATCCTATCCTTACTCCTCTTCCGCCCAACCCCTTATTCAAACACCCCAACCTCAGAGGACTGGGAAACAGGGCTCGTGTCCCTTTAACTCTGGCTCTTGACCACGTGTCGGGGGAAGGCTTGGAATCCCGAGTATCCAATGGAGAACGTTCCATGGATGTTGCGCGTTCGGATCCCAGGATTCCGGGCTGAGAGGGGCTTGTCCTGCGAGAGGGAGCTGTCAGCGCCTCTGGGCGAGGGGTTTAGTCAGATGATTGGCTGTGTCCTCCCTTGCTGGGAGTGGGGACGCTGAGCCAGCCGTAGCCTCCGTTCCCTCCTGCGTGCAATGCCGGGCGGCCACGCTGCAGCGGGGATGCTGCCCCCGCCGCTCTTACTATCGCCAGCCAGCTGAGCTTGCGCTACCCACTGGGGCTCCTGTGAATACGGGCGGCGGTAACAGCAAGCAGCAGCATGGCTCCTACTCTGCTCCAGAAGCTATTCAACAAAAGGGGCAGCAGCTCGGCTTCTCCCCCTAGCAGGGCACCTAAGGAAGGACCTGCCTTTAGGTGAGAAACTGTTTCCTTCATGCCAGGGATATTACTAAAAGGACATTACCCAAGGGGTAGGGGAGCCTTATTGGAGGCAAGAAAGGAAGCCCTGTGCAGGGGCACCCGCAGGAACGAAGGGGTGTGTACATTTCCCCGGAGCCAGCCGGAGCGCGCGCACCCCCTCCTCCCCCCAGCTTTTGTCATTTTTGATCACCCTGGTATCAGTCTGTTCTCGTTCACACAGTGCTTTAGAAACGTGAAGCGCTTTAAGAACTTGGTATAATTCTTATTGGTAATAGTTTGCTTCAGTACTTTTGATTTAAAGCCAGCTAGAGAGTTAGTGCCTCTGTTGGGGAATATTCTGCAATTTTAGATTGGCCTCTGATCTAATAGGTTTGCAGAAATAGCTTTTAGAAATGGCTGAGATTTCCACAAGACCAGACACTTACACATGTTAGGGAGCTATTTCATTACAAGCCTTCTGTACAAAAGTCATTTTGTTAAGCATTA
This sequence comes from Lepidochelys olivacea, assembly GCF_965140295.1. Lineage (NCBI taxonomy): Eukaryota > Metazoa > Chordata > Testudines > Cheloniidae > Lepidochelys > Lepidochelys olivacea. The sequence continues at coordinate 69,614,316 of NC_140414.1, forward strand.
ATGTTGTGCTACCCTGTTCTGTGTGGATGTCTGAGTTCCGGTGCTAGCTACCTTTCAGGGTCTTACATTGGGTAAATGAGCTTTAACTGTGATGGATCTTGGGGTGTGGTCACTCACAGTTTGGACATCTGCCCCAGACCATCTTTCCTCACTGTGAAAGAAGGTCTATAACCTTTATTCTCTGGATTTTTCAGTGTAATCGGTATCAGACATAACAGCCTAATCTTCAGTCTTCTATCTAGAGTGTTTCTCAGTCCTTCAGGATTGTCCTTAAAATCTCCAGACTTTTGAGCAAGTTACAACTGCTGTAAGTAGCATGGCCACAGGTGCTGTAACTATGAATATGATTGAGTGGGCAGCAAAACTGACAGTTATTGAGTCTCAGTGTGGACCAGATTAATTAAAAATTGGGAATATAATGTGTTCCCGAGTTAAACAAAATGGTTTGATGTCACTTCTACTACTACACTTAAATAGTGCAGGAAAACACATGCAAAAGAGTAGTGGGGGCAGAGAACCAGGTGAAAATTATTGTTCCCATATAGCTGCTTTCTCTCTGCTGTCTTCTGCTTCTTTTTCTTCTCTTTGATGTCTCAGCCATTTTGTCTGGATTTCAAATCTCCTCATATGCATAAACTGCTATAGTTTTTAATACCAGCCTCCAAATAAAATAATACAGGAAACATTCTGCCTTCATCTTTCTTAGTGTTTGTGTCTTATTACTTGCGTAATTTGAATTAACATCTCTTCTTTTTAAAATATGAGTTGAAATGTATCTTACCTTGAGTACCTTGAATTCAGGGTTTCATCTTTTGTTTCCTCTGATTGTGTGTGTGGAACAGCTGCATGCCTTCCACTGCTTTAGGTGCTTATGATTTCATGAACTTTTGCACATGAAACGTATCGGGATTCCTTTAGAGGCTTGGATGTGTAATCCTGATTTGGTGATGGCGTTAAAAAAAATGAACAACTTGCTTAGAATATGGTCCGTATGGGTTATTTAAGTGACAAGATTCTGGATCCTTTTTCTATATCTTATCTGGTCACAAGACCAGGGTAGCCATGGCAAGTGAAGTAAATGGTATTGCGTCTGTGTCCATCCAAATCTTCACGTGACTACTCACCATGACTCGCTTGGTCTTGTGAGTAGATAGCATATAGAAATGGATAAGATTCCTGACTTTCACTTCCTGAAATGCTAAGAATGCTGTGAGAAGTGAGACTAGGAGTAAAAACAAACAAACAAAAAGATCCTATTCAACAAGTGACTTAATGCAAGCACAGGGGATCACCAACATAGAACCTCTCTTTGACATCAGAGGTGCTCTGCTTGAATCAAATGTCATCCGCTTGAAACAAATTGCAGGATCAGAGCCAACATTGGGTAATGTCAGATCTGAATTATATATCCAGAGTCTAAAGTGATTGCTGTAAATGTTATGAATCACTGGCAATCTAACATTATTGCCACATTATTTCTAGAGTGTTGCTAGTGGATTGGGAAGACTTAAAATGGCCAGGCCCAGAATTCATTGTACCTTAAATCATAATGCAGACAAAAGCCTTGTGGTACTGGGAGGCATGGAAAAGAGTGAAAGCATGTGTTATGTACTTGTCCAGAATTATTCTTAATTTAAAATTTATGCCTTAATGTATATTGCTTTGGACCAAAAGTACAAAAACCAATTAAGGTGCAAATCCATTTGCAGGGATTTAATTTTAATTAAAATGTCCCCAGGTCTACGTTTACGGTCCTGATCCTGCAAGGAGCTCCAGGTGGGCAGACTCCTGCACAGAGTCCAACTGAAGTCAATAGGAGCCTGTCAGCATGGAGCTCCTTGCAGCATCGGTGCCAGTAGTAAGGTATTATTTATTTTATTTTATTTACTATACTGGGGTTTTTTTGAGGCTACTGAATTTCAGTTTAGAATATTGAAATATTGTGTTAAATTCAGAAAACTCTAACTTTTTATTAACAAATTATTCATATATTATGCCTTTTAGGATTGTATGCACTTGTTCTGCAGTTCTATCTCTTCTCCTGTCCCCCAATTATTTTTTTGGTTTTCACTTCTATCTTTTTTTATTATGTTCTGGGGTTATATACCTATTTCTCTCTCTCTCTCTCTCTCCTTCATCCCTCCCCCCTCCCCCCATGGAATATTTAAATCCTCAACACTCCCATTCTTAAATGAATGTATGCTGGTAATGCATGGTTCACAGTTCTATTCCTGTACACAACCCACACTTCTTCATTTAATGTGGGTCTTTGCTTTTTTTTAACTGAACCCTCAAATCCCAGCCTTCCTGAAAACCCTTAATGTCATCTGCTACTGAATTTCAAAGGATGAGCTGTGACAGCCAACACTAAATATTCTGGAGGTACATCTTCGATTCGGTGGCTTTTAGCTCAACACAATTCAGCAGAAAGTTCATTGGGAAAGATCTTTGTACTAATGGGGACATGTGGCTGAAACTGGCTGGGGAGACAAGGGGATGTTTTCTATTTTTACCTCTCCTCCAGTCTCTGACCCTTACATTCCTGTGTCTGTCTTTACAGTTTCTCCTGGCGCTCCTAAGCAGATGCTGTAAAATTGATACAATATTTGTAAATTTCACCTCTTTCCACAGGGTTTCAGCCATGAAACTGACTAGAGTCTTGTTACCTTCACTCTACTGCTGAGAAAGTGATGAACAAGCAGAGCACCTGAAATTGTTTATGGCAGTGAATGCATGTATGTTTACCTGCCTTGTGGGCAGGTGACATAAGAACGGCCATACTGGGTCAGACCAAAGGTCCATCTAGCCCAGTATCTTGTCTTCCAACAGTGGCCAATGCCAGGTACCTCCAAGGGAATGAACAGAACAGGTAATCACCAAGTGATCCATCCCTTGTCACCCATTCCCAGCTGCTGGCAAACAGAGGCTAGGGACACCATCCCTACCCATCCTGGCTAATAGCCATTGAAGGACCTATCCTCCATGAACTTACCTAGTTCGTTTTTGAATCCTGTTATAGTCTTGGCCTTCACAAAATCCTCTGGCAAGGAGTTCCACAGGTTGACAGTGCATTGAATGAAAAAATACTTCCTTTTGTTTGTTTTAAACCTGTTGCCTGTTAATTTCATTTGGTGACCCCTAGTTCTTGTGTAATGAGAAGGAGTAAATGTGTGCATTCAGTGCAAGAAGATCATGGCCCTCAGTGACCAAGTGCAGGCTCTGGAGACCAGAGTGGCTGAACTGGAGGAGCTCAGGGAGATAGAGGAGTACATGCATAAGACTTTCCAGGACACAACAGAGCATGTCCACCCCTAGTCTGAAAGCCTCTACACTATTAAGGCGGATGAAGGAGAACATCAAACTGGAGCAGAGGGAAATTATTCCCTTTATTGGGACTCTCTTTCCAGATGATGTCATAGTATTATGTCATCCTCTTGCACTGACAATACTTCTCTGGAGGAGGGGACTTATGGTATTAGGAAGATGCAGGTAATAGTAATGGTGGATTCAATTTTTAGAAATATAGATAGTTGAGTTTGTGATGACTGGGAGAACCGAATGATGAATTGCCTGCTGGTTGCAGGCCTCTCAAGACATCTAGACAGGTTTATGTGTGGTGCTGGGGAGGAGCCGGTGGTTGAGGTACATGTAGGTATGAATGACATAGGGAAAGATAGGAGAGAGGTCCTGGAGGCCAAATTTAGTCTGCTAGGTAAGAGATTAAAATCCAAGATCTCCATGGTAGCATTCTCTGAAATGCATCCAGTCTAAGGTACAGGGCCAGTAAGACAGGTAGAACTGCAGGGTCTCAGTGTGTGAATGAGATAGTGGTGCTCTGAGGGATTTAGGAATTGGGGAACCTTTTGGGAAAGGAGGAGCTTATACAGTATGGGCTATACCAGGGGTAGCCAAACCGTGGCTTGTGAGCCCCATGCAGCTCTTTTACAGTTAAAGTGCAGCTCGTGGGGCCCCCCCATGTCATCGTCCCCCCATTTTCCACCTATCCAATGGTGGGGGAGCTCAGGGCTTCTGCAGTGGGGTGGTGGGGCTAGGGGCTTCTGCCAGAGATGACTGCTGCCTGCTGGGGGGAGGAGGGGAAAACACAATTTAAAGGTTTGCCTCCCCCAACAGCTTGAGTCACACACCCCCAGACCTCCCTTCTTACACTCAGCAGCCCCTTCTTGCTGTTCCTAGGTGTTTGCCATGGCCTCTCCATGCAGAACTAACACCTGGAACCGCAGGGAGGGGCTGCTGCTTTACCTCCAAAGGGAGAGGCAGCAGCAAAAGCAGCGGCTCTACTTGTAACTCCCAGCTGTTTGCCTCTGCCTCTCCCCGGAGCCACAGCTTGCCAGCTCCAGCAACTGCCATGCAGGGAGGAGGCCCAGTGACACCATGTGACTGAGTGCGGCCAACAAACCCTGGCAAAAATTGGCGGGCACATGATTTCACGTGCCCCAAGACAGCCCTCCCTGCGGGGCTGAAGCCCCAAGCCCCGGCAGGCACTTCCCACGGGGCTGAAACCTGAGCAGGCGCACACCAGCTCTTGAACTTCTGAAGATTGTCATATGTAGCTCAGAGGGTCAATAAGTTTGACCGCCCCTGGGCTATACCTAAACCAAAACGGAGCCAGATTGTTGGCATGTAAAATTAAAAAGATCATAGAGGAGGTTTTAAACTAGGGGCTGGGAAAGAGTCAACAGGTATGGAGGAGCACGCGGTTCAGAGAGAGACATCCCTTAGGGGAGGATTTATTAAAGGGAAAACTCTATATCTTAGTAAAGAGGATAGAAGTTGATAAAGTTTAGGTAGGAACTGAAGAGAAACAGTCAAACAACAGAGTCCCCTTCATTTATATTACATGAAGGCAAACAACTAAAAATTGACAGACTTTATAAATGCTTGTATACAAACGCTAGAAGTCTAAATGCTAAGATTTTGTGAACTAAAATCACCCTTTGTACCAGATGACTGGCAGATACCTAATATAATGCTAAAAGAACAAGGCGTATTTGTGGCACCTTATAGACTAACAAATTTATTTGGGCATAAGCTTTCTTGGGCGAAACCCACTTCATCAGATGCATGCACTGGAAAATACAGTAGGAATATATATATATACACACACACACAACATGAAAAAATGGGGGTTGCCATACCAACGCTAACGAGAGTAGTCAATTAAGGTGGGCTATTATCAGCAGGAGAAAAAAAACTTTTTTAGTGATAATCAGGATAGCCCATTTCAAACAGTTGACAAGAAGGTGTGAGTAATAGTAGGGGAAAAATTAGCATGGGGAAATAGTTTTTAGTTTGTGTAATGACTCATCCACTCCCAGTCTTTAGTCAAGTTAATTTAATGGTGTCCAGTTTGCAAATTCATTCAAGTTCAATAAGAAACTGCAGGAGTCTGTTTTTGAAGTTTTTTTTTGTTGAAGAATTGTGACTTTTAGATCTGAAATTGAGTGTCCAGAGAGGTTGGAAGTGTTCTCCGCTGGTTTTTGAATGTTATAATTCTTGATGTCTGATTTGTGTCCATTTATTCTTTTGCGTAGAGACTGTCCAGTTTGGCCAATGTACGTGGCAGAGGGGCATTGCTGGCATATATCACACTGGTAGATGTGCAGGTGAACAAGCCCTTGATGGTGTGGCTGATGTGATTAGGTCCTATGATGATGTCCCTTAAATAGATATGTGGACAGAGTTGGCAATGGGCTTTGTTGCAAGGATAGGTTCCTGGGTTGGTGTTTTTGTTGTGTGGTTGCTGGTGAGCATTTGCTTCAGGTTGGGGGCTGTCTGTAAGCGAGGATTGGCCTCTCTCCCAAGATCTGTAAGAGTGAGGGATCGTCCTTCAGAATAGGTTGTAGATCCTTGATGATGTGCTGGAGAGGTTTTAGTTGGGGGCTGAAGGTGACGGCTAGTGGCGTTCTGTTATTTTCTTTGTTGGGCCTGTCCTGTAGTAGGTGACTTCTGGGTACTCTTCTGGCTCTGTCAATCTGTTTCTTCACTTCAGCAGGGTGGGTATTGTAGTTGTAAGAATGTTTGATAGAGATCTTGTAGGTGTTTGCCTCTGTCTGAGGGATTGGAGCAAATGCAGTTGTATCTTAGAGCTTGGCTGTAGACAATGGAACGTGTGATGTGGTCTGGATGAAACCTGGAGGCATGTAGGTAAGTATAGTGATCAGTAGGTTTCCGGTATAGGGTGGTGTTTATGTGACCATCGCTTATTAGCACTGTAGTGTCCAGGAAGTGGATTTCTTGTGTGGACTGGTCTAGGCTGAGGTTGATGGTGGGATGGAAATAGTTGAAATCATGGTGGAATTCCTCAAGGGCGGCTTTTCCATGGGTCCAGATGATGACATCTTCATCAATATAGCGCAAGTAGAGTAGGGGCATTAGGGGACAAGAGCTGAGGAAGCGTTGTTCTAAGTCAGCCATAAAAACGTTGGCATACTGTGGAGCCATGTGGGTACCCATAGCAGTGCTGCTGACTTGAAGGTATATATTGTTCCCAAATGTGAAATAGTTGTGAGTGAGGACAAAGTTCAGCGACCAGGTTTGCTGTGATATTATCAGGGACACTGTTCCTGATGGCTTGTAGTCCATCTTTGTGTGGAATATTGGTGTAGAGGGCTTCTACATCCTACATCCCCATGCTAATTTTTCCTCTACTGTTACTCACACCTTCTTGTCAACTGTGTGAAATGGGCCATCCTGATTATCCCTACAAAAGTTTTTTTTTCTCCTGCTGATAATAGCTCACCTTGATTGATTACTCTCGTTAGAGTTAGTATGGCAACCCCCATTTTTTCATGTTCTCTGTGTGTGTGTGTGTATATATATGTGTGTTTGTGTGTATATATTCCTACTGTATTTTCCAGTGCATGCATCTGATGAAGTGGGTTTCACCCACGAAATCTTATGCCCAAATAAATTTGTTAGTCTTTAAGGTGCCACAAGTACTCCTCGTTCTTTTTGCTGATACAGACTAACACGGCTACCACTCTGAAACCTAATATAATGCTGATTTAAAAAAAAAGTCTCCAGTGGCAATCATAAAAATTACAGTCCAGTAAGTCTAACTTCAGTACCAAGCAAATCGGCTGAAATTATAGTAAAGAACAGAATTATCAGAAACATAGATGAACCTGATATGTTGGGGAAAAAGCTTTGGTGTGGCATGATTTTCCTTCACAAATCTATTAAAATTATTGGAGGGAGTCAACAAACATGTGGACAAGGATGATCCAGTGGATATAGTGTACTTGGATTTTCAGAAAGCCTTTGATAAAGCCTCCCACCAAAGACTCTTAAGCAAAGTAAAGAGTCATAGGATAAGAGGGAAGGTCCTCTCATGGATGAGTAACTGGTTAAAAGATAGGAAACAAAGGGTAGAAATAAAGTTTGTTTTCACAATAGAGAGAGGCAAATAGTGGGGATTCCCAGGGATCTGTACTGGGAGTAGTGCTGTTCAGCATATTCATAAATGATCTGAAAAAAGAGGTAAACAGTGAGGTGGCAAAGTTTGAAGATAATACAAAATTACTCAAAATAGTTAAGTCCAAAGCAGACAGCGCAGAGTTATGAAAGGGTCTCATACAGTTGGGTGACTGGGCAAGGAAATGGCAGATGAAATTCAGTGTTGATAAATGCAAAGTAGGGCACATTGGAAAACATAATCCAACTATACATACAAACTGGTGGGGTCTAAATTAGCTGTTACCACTCAAAAGAGGTCTTAGAACTATCCTTGATGACTCCATGAAAATATCTATTCAATGTGCAGTAACACTCAAAAAAAGCTAACCATGTTAGAAACCATTGGGAAACGGATAGAAAACAAGACAGAAAATATCTTAATGCCACTGTATAAATCCACCTTGAATACTGTGTTCAGTTCTGGTCGCCCCATCTCAAAAAAGAGATATTAGAATTGGAAAAAGTACTGAGAAAGGCAACAAAAAAGATTAGGGCTATGGAAAAGCTTCCAAATGAGGAGAGAGAAAAACAAACCGGGACTCTTAGAAAAGAGATGACTCAGGGAAGATGTGATAGAGGTCTGTAAAATCTTGAATGGTGTGGAGAAGATAAATATGGAAGTATTATTTTCCCCTTCATGTAACGCAAGAACCAGGGGTCGCCCAATGAAATGAATAGGCAGCAGGTTTAAAACAAACAAAAGAAATACTTCTTCATACAACATACAGTCAGCCTGTTCAATTCATTGCCAGGGGATGTGTGAAAGCCAGAAGTATAACTGGGTTCAAAAGAGATTAAATACATTCGTGGGTGATAGGTCCATCAATGACTATTAGCCAAGATGGCCCGAGATGCAACCCCATGCTCTGGGTGTCCCTAAACCTCTGACTGCTAGAAGCCAGGACTGGACAACAGGGGATTGATCCCTCAATAAATTGCCCTGTTCTGTTCATTCCCTCTGAAGCATCTGGCACCGGCCACTGTCGGAAGATGGGGTACTGGGCTAGATTGGTCTGACCCAGTATGGCCATTCTCATTTTCTAAATTGTCTGTCTACACTTGGGAAACAATACTGTATGACTCACATTTTGGGAAATTATCTTTGGATCTATAAAGGCAAGAAACTTCTGGGGTTTTTTTTGTTTTTTTTTTTTAATAAATGAAAGTTTAAATTCTACAGAAAATGATGAGACATCCTCACCTCTTACCATGGGAAGTTGTTCTTGCTACCAATAGATGACTTTCTCAAGCATGTTCAGTTTCTGTCAAGGGGAAAATGCAGTATACATAACATTAAAAATATGACTAATTTCATAACTTAAAAAATGTGTATATACTACTTTCAGCTGAGAAGCATTTGATGGCTGTAGTTTGTTGGTAACATTCTAAGAAATCCTAATTGTTCTTGTGTGTGAGAGAAAACATTCATACTTTTGTATAGTTTAAATCCCAAATGTTCCTCGGAGCCTTTAATACTGGCTGTTACTGCACTTCAAAGAATAAGCTATGCAGCTGATACTAGAGAGTCTGGGAAGCTCCTGGCTCCCTGTGTTCAGTAAAAAGTCCATTAAGAAAGTCAGACACTAGAAATGCAGATCTTGGGGACTACAGTAGGGGAGCTTCCTACAATAATGTAATGTATTCAGTTAGAATTTTCTACTGCTCATATATTTGAACTAATTACTCAAGTGAAACATTTGTGTGTGGGTGGGTAGTGGCTCTAGAGAAATGAATGACTCTTTGGCTTTGGATAAATTGATCATGCTTTAATTGTCATGGCAATTGTAATTCTGTTCTGGCTCTACAACAGGATTTCATATTAATGCTGTTCTGCATCTTTCAGCTCTAGAGACTGAAACTGTCTTCAGGAAGCTGAGGGCTGAGGTTGTGTAAAAATTCTAACTAAGGGAGGGGGGGGAAGTGTGAAGCTAACAGTTTACACGACATGTCAGAATGCGTAAAGCAAAATAAATCAGACTCTTTCTGGATTACATTTAGGTTGGTAAATGTGTGGTCTCTGCTTCATGACTTCCATAAAATCTTTGTTGGGAGATTGAGTGAAAGGATGTTGTAAAAGAGGATATAATTTCATTTAACATGTATGCTGTAAAAGATGAGATCATGTTTCAGCTGGATTTGAAACTGGCAAACAGGCCAATAGTTCAGCTTTAAATATTCACTGGTGCTTCTGGTGTCCATAATGGAACGGATGCTGTATTATAACTGTGCAGGATCTCTAGCTGGTAACTGTTTGTTAGCTTTGGTGTGTGATATCATTCACTTGGCAGTTGCAACAAGTAATTCCTTTGGTCATAGTGGTGAAATGCTTGGGGAGATCCCATTCGCTAAGCACTACTTCACTGCACTGTATTGCAAGCCTGGCAATATTCCACTCTTTGTAAAGGGAACGAAAGCAGTAGTGAAGTTTGTTGAGTGGCACTTGTATGTTTGTTCTATTTTGTCTCTGTTCACTTCAATAGATTCCTATAATCTAACTGAGTTTCACCTGGGCTCCTTGCTGTTCATAGATATCCAGGTAGCAACAGTAGCCAGAAATGCCACTGGGTGTCTAAATAAGGATCTTTTTAAAAAACAAACAAACAAAAAAACTAGCCCTAAATCCCTACAAGGGTTTAGAAATAGCTTTTGAAGAGACCACTCATGGTAGCCATTGCGGAAAGTGAGATGAAGCCCAAGGCCAAATTATCCAGGTGGGAGCAGTGAGCACTAGGTGAAGAGACTTTCTAGGTTGTGGTCTTGCTTACTGACAGATAAAGTACAATACAAGACCTTCATTTGTCTCATGTAATGGCAGCTGCAGAGTAGTTCAGTTCATGGAGATTATTGCAAACAATTCACTCAGAAAATAACCTAATAAGGAAGTGATGAAGAGTAAGGTACTTGTAGACAGAAATTGAGCTCCCAGTCTGGGGATGTCTGAAAAAGCACGTCCTCTGGCTCTTCACCCTTGTAGGTGCAGTACCGCGTCTTTATATCTCTCTGTAAAGCTGTTTTGATTTCCTTCCCACCCTCTTCACTACTGAGCAAGAGCCTTCAGAGATTTGACTTTTTCAGACTTACTACAGGAGTACTGACTGTCTTGCTCTTCTTTCCCTCCATCTTCCCCCCATCTCTACTTCAGTTCCAACCTTGGAAGAAATCTTGGGATTCTGTGTTTTTTTTTCCCCACATAAGAGCTGAGTGGACATGTGTAGCTCTTATTCCTGGAATTCTTGACAATTTTTTTTTAAAACTTTTGTGAAAAATGTCATTTTCCTGACTTTTTTTAGAATTATCTTTGCAAATGACCAGATTAGAACTGATGGAAGTATGCAATGTCAATAATTGTCTGCACCAGTTAATCACACTCAGCTCTTTTCAGAGGTGCAGAGAAAAGTTGCAAGATATACCTTAGTACAGACTGAGAAGAGAAGCACTGTATTGTGGGATGGAGTTGGGAGGACTAGATTTACTGCTTCAGCTGCAATAACTTGTCTTCTCATCTGCACTGGGGGTAGGGGTACTATTATGGACTGTACTGGGGCATCTTGACGTGAGCTATAAAGCAACAAATTTCTTGGGTATTTATAAGACCGTTTTAGTATGTAGACAGGATGTTTTTTATGTATGCAGTGTTGTAGCTATGTTGGTCCCAGGATATTAAATGCAGTGTTTTATGGGTATTTCTACTACCATCAGTGGCAATTCCTGTTTTGCCCAGCGTAGAAGACTTACAGTGAAATGAAACCTATGCTGTGAGCGTTGTGAAACTGAGTCAACTCTCACTGCTGTGTACTTTCACAAAGTGCTAACATTACATTTCTATATCTCCTTCTGCCCAGCATGGTCGAGGAAGGTACACAGAAATATTAATGAAATCAGTCTCACAACACCCCTGTAAACAACCTGTGAGTTCCACTGTAGTTACTTGCCTAACAAGGATGTAGTGAGGTTAAAGCAATATTTGTGAAATGCTTAGACTTCTGGTTTGAAATAATTATAGAAATACAAAGTACTGTTACATTTAATCTCTTCCTGACCCTCTTTCTCTTTATTGGATGATTCACAGTTATTTGTTTGCATTAAACCCACTGTCTGTGTTTTGCCAGGCTATCTTTGGTTTAGATGAACTTGTTGCTCCAGATTTCAAACAGAGATCTGTCATCATCTTGGACTCTGAACACTCAGGTGATCTCTTCATTTTACAGTCCTGGATATAGAGTATCACAAAAAGTTGCTTGTATGTTATGGCTAACTGCCTGGTTCCTTCTTGCACTGTCTCCTGGGGCAGCTGATGCACAGGGAGAAAGTATTGGGAAAATTGTGTCCGAGATCACGGATCTCAGGGGAAATTGGGAGTCAGAAGGACTGGAGCAGCTAACACAGTTATGAATTCCTGAAAGAACTATTTAACAGTAAATTAGATTGAACTATGTTTATAGCTTAGGTTGTGAACGCAGCCAGGCCATTTTATACACATTAATATAACACTTTGGCTTTATCATGACTGGTAAAAATGGTGTGGGGGTTTCCATCATGTTAGTTCAATTGAGTTATCTTGCATCTTAACAAGCATTAAGATGGCTTTTTAATCGCATTAAGCTAACATATTTGAAGCTGTGTTTTAGCTGCCCTGTTTTTTAGCCTGGGAGAAAGCTTGCATCACAGCCAACCAACACACCTTCAGATGTTTCAACCTGTGTCTTAACAAGCATTAAGAGAGCTCTTCAAACATGTCAAGCTAACACAATTAGGAAAACACACCCTTTTACCCATCAAGCCAGGACCTATAAGTAGGGTTACCGATTTTGGTTGAGTGTATTCCTGAAGATTTCATCACATCTTTAATCGGAGACTCCATGACAATCCTGGAGGGCTGGCAACCCAACCTATAAAACCTGTATGTGACCACAACCATATTTGATACAGTTGTGCTTTAAAGCAGTTTTGGACATGGTTGCAAGCCCCAGTGTAGGGGAGTAACTCAATCAATAAAAGTCTAGTGCTTAGGAGACTCCAGCGTGCAGTTAAATCTATCTATTCCCTGACCAGATCGAACAGTTGTTTACCTCCAGAAATTTTCCAAGAGCCAATTTCCTTCTATTCAAAACATCCCACATGTAATTTTATTGGTGTGCCACAGGAAATACTTTGAGGAGAAAATTATACAAGTATTTTATGCAGTAAAATTTGTTCTTTTTCTAGCTAAATCAAGCAATATTGCCATTAAAATGGCATAACTCAAAATACCTATCTAGGGCTGATCTTAATGGTAAAAACTATTCACTAGTTAATGGTTTAACAGGGTGGAAAATAGGAAGTAGAATTTTCAAATTTGAAACTGGCATTTGGTTCTTAAATACTTAGTCAATCCATTGTTTCACTTACAGGTACAAATTATTGCTCACACTTTATCTATCTGATTTTTTTTTTTTTTTAAGTAAAATAAACCGCTGGATGAAATGTCTCAAGGGTAATCTGCACCTACGAGTTAAACTTAGTTCCAGTGGTGTAAAGGAACAACACAATATTTGTATTAAAATGGGGTGTTGGTATGTCTGCTAGATATTTGAGTGCAACAGTGGGTTTTTATTTTTCATTAGTGAAATATTAAAATAACAATGATGTGAAACAGATTTGACCAGCTGTCCTGACAAATTTTTAGTCAGCAGGAAGTAAGAATTTGAGATTTTATCTCTAGCTATACTGAAGTCCCTTACTACAGTCAAAAAAGAGTTGCCAATGTTTGACACTTGTCCATTTAGCCATATACTTCTTGGTAACCTTTAGAGAAAAAAATCTTAAATCGGCAGTATGTTTTCCACATGTGAAGAGCTGACCTCTAAATTTCAAGGTACCCACCAGTCTTTTTGATGTAGTTAGCCTTGCATGTTTTTGTGCAGATACTTTCAGCGAATTCCAAAATACTGACTAATTTCTTGGGTTGCAAGCAACATTTTGGCATCTTGGTGTAAGATGACAATTTTTATTAAACACTGTACAGGTATTTATAAAACTTCTTATTGTTTAAAACTCTCTATAGTTTGTGTATTGCAATACAAGATGAAATACCTGTCTCTGTATTGTACGCTTGGACTTAATAAATTTCTTTTAAAAGAAACATACAACTTCATAGGTCAGATGCTAAGCCTTTATTTAAAATGGAATGGAAATCCCTCTAATTTCACAACTTGGTGTCTGAATGTAGTCAGGGCCCCATGTACTTGGGGGCAAACTGGACCTAAATCCAGCAGCAAGCGTTGTTGTGATTTCTTCTGCAATTCAAAAAGACTCTCAAACAACTGAGTTTAGGCTGATGCAGCAGAAGATCCCTAATGCTGTGTCCTAGAACTGGTTACATGCCTCTAGCTTCTTCACAAGCCTTAAAGTTTCAGTATTCTTTATAGGACAATTCATCAACAGCCCTCCTTACAAGAAAGGGTTAAGGAGAATGTTCTGTGCAGAACAGTCAAACTGTCTTAAAACAAACAAGAGGAACAAATCACATCTCTGGCTAAAACTAGAGAAAATTGTGGGTTTGACACTATATCCGTCTGCAGTTATCACTTAACTCATCTGTTCCAGGATTTCCTGGCATTCATCTCCATGCTGGCTATGGATTATGCTGTCCGTGCTGAGGGAGTGGTGGTGGAGAGGGGGGTTGTTTTTTTGTTTTTGTTGGGTTTTTTGTCTGTGTCCCTCTCTCTGTCTCTTTGTGGTGTGTGTGTGTGTTTTAATTTTATATATATATATATATATATATATATATATATATATATATATATATATATATATAAATTAATAATATAAATTAATATAAGTATAATAATATAAATATATATTATAATTAAATGATAATATATATACAGCCACCCTTCTATGATGTAGACAAACCTGTAAGTGTTCATGAGTATTAAACACATTATTCTCATTTCTCATCTCTTCCCTTCTCCTGAGGTGTTAACAATGTCTGTCTGGAATAACCTCACTTTGTAAGTTACTTGTTATATTCTACCTTCCAACAGCCACAAAGTCAACATATCAATGGGACAAAGGGATTTAACAACCACTAGCTCCTCCAAAATTTCCTGACTATCTGGGGATGGAGGGGGAAAAATCTCAAGGGTCTAGTCTCTCTAATGGATTGTTGGTTAGTCTCATGACATTATTTTTATTTGGAATTCCAGTAGTCACAGTCAGCTGATGGTACTGCAAACACCTGAAGCAGTGTGAGGCAGAGCATTGAATGTATTTGTTTAGGTGCAAGTAATGTCTTCATTTGTTCAGGTGAAATTCTGGTATTGGCACCGTGAATAAAGGAGGTTGGCTTTTGACTACTTTGTTTTTAAAAAGTCTACATTATTTGTGACTGAAATGGATCTTTAACAGCATTTTGAGGTCATCAGGAGTTGAGGGTGTTCTGTACTTTAGGATCAGGCTTTATGTCCTCAACCACCTGTAACCTGTATGTACTTGTAACTTGCTTGATGTTGGAGTTTTCTGATTTTAAGAAAAAATTCTTTTTGAGCAGTAATTTGGAGGCGATCTAGTAGAAAATAGGTTGTACAAATGAGGGCAAAGGAGCAGAAAAGGACAGGCAAGCCCATGTTCCAGGCTGTCATCCCCAGGATGGTGTGGAGAGGTGTCTGCTGGCCTTAGGTTCTGAGAGATTCTTTATTTTATTCCTTATTAATTGATTAAAAATGCAACAAGAATTGGTACAGTATAAAAATACAAGATGTTTTGTTTTGTTTTTTTTCCAGTGTCTTGGGTAAATTGGCCTCTTTACAAGCACAATATGTAGTTTTAATTCTGCTATCAAATATACAGTTATAATAGCTGGTAAGGTTCATAGGTGTATGGGCAGTAAAGCTGGCAGGGTAAGAGATTCTGCCCCATTTCAGTTTCTGGCGAAAGCCGTTGTCAGATGTGCTTTGGCAGCATCTTTATTTAGTATCTGAATTCTTGGAAGTTGGCCTGATCACATGATTCAGTCTGGAACAAGTGACATATGACTGATGCATTGACCAAGACAGGGAGCTGACTATATGAGGAGGTGGAGCTCTCCTGCTGATTGGGACACATTAAACAGAACAAATACTGCTTGCTTCAGTCAAGCTTCTGGTGTCCAGACAAATCTGAAATTGGTGTTAGAGGCCAAGGGCTGGACTTTGTTACGAAAGGTGTACTTTGTACCCTTAACCAAAAAAAGAAAAAAAGTAAATATGCAATTTTTTGAAACTTTTCAACAAATTAATTGTTTTTATTCCAGAACTAAAATATGAGAAATACTTGACATGAATTTATGATAAACCAAGAGCTAGTAACTGATTAAGGTTTTTAAAAAATCTTTTTGGTGTGAGGGGAGGGTTAATAGCTTTATTTAGATAAAGGAAGTTATGTCTGCTTGCACATAGCTTTTCTTTGTCCAGAAAAGATTTGGATGAAGATGGAATTGTAATTAACCTTTTTGCAAGCCCTTGGTTCCTTTTATTCTGTATTAAGGTTCTGCCTATTAAAACTATGCCCCCACAGGGACCTTATTATTTTGGTGTTGAAAATGTGTGTTTTACTTTTTGATCTGAATACAGCCACACTTGGGCTCAGTCTTCTCTCTGGCAAGAAATTCCGCTGATGGGGTTACTGTTGAAAACATTCTCTGCCTCTGAGCCTTGTTCAGGACTTCCTCAGCGTCACTGTTCCTGTTTTGCATGTTATCTTTGCAGCTTTGGGTTTGGGATCTAGATACCAAACAAAGATTAGGATAAGACTCTGAATGTGGGTCTTGAAACTGAGACCCTGGTTTCAGAGTGGCAGCCGTGTTAGTCTGTATTCGCAAAAAGAAAAGGAGTACTTGTGGCACTTTAGAGGCTAACAAAAGTTATTTGAGCATAAGCTTTTGTGAGCTACAGCTCACTTCATCGCATGTTGTAGCTCACAAAAGCTTATGCTCAAATAACTTTTGTTAGTCTCTAAGGTGCCACAAGTGCTCCTTTTCTTTTTGAGACCTTGGTGTGATTTATTCACACCAGCTCTTGTTATTTATGACAGCTATGTTTAACTTGATGGGGAATGAGTTCTGGTAATCTAATTTAGAGATGAAGAAAGCAGACATTAACAGTAGGTAGTTTCTTCTTTTGAGAAGAGAAGGGTCTGTTTTCTAACAATCTAAAGATAATTGAAATCGCATTGAAGTTGGGAAAAATTCAATATACTCCTCCAGCCCCAATATTTGGTGTGTTTTGTATTAAGCAAGTGGTCCCTAGAGATATGTACTTCTAACCCTCCTCTAGTACTGCTCAGATATTTCATTTAATAAAGTAAAAAATTGTTTTCGAAATTCACATTGCCTGCCTCTAATGTGGTTCTGGTATTTCTAACCTGGTAGTAAGAACTTCCCCATTAAACTGACCCCCTGCTTACGTGAAAAATCTAAAGCTAGAGAGAGTCAGTGTAAGTCACATGCTTGTTCACTTGAGTGACTAATGTAGAAAGGATCTGGTCTAACTTGTATGAAACTTGTAACAATGCAGCAGAGTTAAACAAGGTGGATTACATAGGCTCAGCAGCTTGTTCAGTGTCTCAGGGTTATTTTAGGTGAATAAGTATAAGAAAAAGAATGCAGCTATTACAGTGTGTTAGAACTTTGCATGTTCACAGTAAATACGGGGAGAAGTGTCTTTTGGGAAAACATATTTATTAGCAAACATGTTTTGGAAAGTACCACGAATAAATGGTTCAGCAAATGGAACAGAAGGAAATCCATCTTTAGTTGAAGTGGAATCTGACATCTGTTTGTTTTTGTTTTTTGTATTCATATATGACAAATACTTGGTGCTACTCTCTACCTTTTAACAGGCTTTGCTTATTGTATTTACTGCTTCAGTTTTAGGAGAACCAGCCAGTAGTATATGATTAAAAGGAGAGAAGTTGGTTTGGTTTTGCTGTCTATGTCTCTGAATCATGCTTGCTCTTTTGGCAAGAAATTTTGTGAAATTTCTGTTTGTCTACAGATATCTTTAGTTTGTCTCTTAAAGGATGTGGGAAAGAAAATCCTACTAGAGACATGAATGAAGAATCTACAATAGCATAAGGAAACAAACCTTGAAACAATGCTTGGCCTTAATGGATAGGTTTTTTGGTACAGAAATTTATATCCTATTGGACTTCATCATGATATTTAAGGTATTTGAGGGGGGTGTGTGTTGAAATTGCATTTGGGATTAATAATGCATACCCAATACTGCCATTTTAAAAGCAATCAAAGTAAAGAAGAGAGTTAGGTCTATCTAGGTTTAGAAGTGACCTACAAACAGCAGGTGACATACTGCCAAACAGTCCTATAAAAGGAATGACTAACCTCCATTTCCCAATGGATTATAGCAGGAGAGTAGGAGGCTTTCCTGAATCATTGTTTATGCACACTCTCTGCCTGCCCGTAGGTTGATTTCGTCTTTGGGCCTTGTGTTGCAGATTGAGCATCCTTCAAAAATTGGTTAGAGAAAGGAAGTGGTGAGCTACTGTTGAAGTGTTGGGCTGGTAAGCTGGTAATCACTTGATGCCTCCAATATGGTGGCCATTAGTGTTTAATCCAGAGGTGCCAGGAGATGGCACTAGTAGTGAAAGGAAAGGGCAAAATGGAAGTCAAAGCTATCATTCCATATTCCTCCTTGACAGACAATTCCAGTCAAAATGGCAAATGAGGTGTCATAAATATAAAGGGAAGGGTAAACCCCTTTGAAATCCCTCCTGGCCAGGGGAAAGCTCCTCTCACCTGTAAAGGGTTAAGAAGCTAAAGGTAACCTCGCTGGCACCTGACCAAAATGACCAATGAGGAGACAAGATACTTTCAAAAGCTGGGAGGAGGGAGAGAAACAAAGGGTCTGTGGGTCTGTCTATATTCTGTCTTTGCCGGGGATAGACTAGGAATGGAGTCTTAGAACTTTTAGTAAGTAATCTAGCTAGGTACGTGTTAGATTATGATTTCTTTAAATGGCTGAGAAAAGAACTGTGCTGAATAGAATAACTATTTCTGTCTGTGTATCTTTTTTGTAACTTAAGGTTTTGCCTAGAGGGGTTCTCTGTGTTTTGAATCTAATTACCCTGTAAGATATCTACCATCCTGATTTTACAGAGGGGATTTCTTTATTTCTATTTACTTCTATTTTTATTAAAAGTCTTCTTGTAAGAAAACTGAATGCTTTTTCATTGTTCTCAGATCCAAGGGTTTGGGTCTGTGGTCACCTATGCAAATTGGTGAGGCTTTTTATCCAACATTTCCCAGGAAAGGGGGGGTGCAAGTGTTGGGAGGATTGTTCATTGCTCTTAAGATCCAAGGGTCTGGGTCTGTAGTCACCTAGGCAAATTGGTGAGGCTTTTTACCAAACCTTGTCCAGGAAGTGGGGTGCAAGGTTTTGGGAAGTATTTTGGGGGGAAGGACGCGTCCAAACAGCTCTTCCCCAGTAACCAGTATTAGTTTGGTGGTGGTAGCGGCCAATCCAAGGATAAAGGGTGGAATATTTTGTACCTTGGGGAAGTTTTGACCTAAGCTGGTAAAGATAAGCTTAGGAGGTTTTTCATGCAGGTCCCCACATCTGTACCCTAGAGTTCAGAGTGGGGGAGGAACCTTGACATGAGGTCATATGAGTAGAAGATTAGAAAACTAGGTGGCCCAATTTTCAGAAGTGCTCAGTACCTGTAGCTCCCATTGACATAAGTGGGAATTGAGTACGCTGCATCTCAAAATATCAGGCAGGTTTTTTTTTTTTTTAATCCTCAGTTGGCAAGGGAGATTTAGATTAAATATTAGGACAAATTTTCTAACTACAAGGATAGTTAAGTATTAGAATAGACTTCCAAGAGAGATTGTGGAATCCTGGTCATCGGAGGTTTTTAAGAACAAGTTAGACAAACAGCTGTCCAGGGTGGTCTGACTCTATTTGATCTTGCCTCAGTGGGTGGGGCTGGACTAGATGACCTCTCAAGGTTCCTTCCAGTCTTTCATTTCTGTGATTCTAGCACCAGACATTGATACTGTATCTTGATTACAATAGCTTACTTGAGCATTCTTCTTTGGGGAGGGGAAGGAAAGCTTATAGAGCAACTGGCAGCATCTTCTGTTCTTCCACTAGTCTTAGCCCATCCTCCTCAAATTATGTTACACTCCTATATATCTATATATGTGTGTGTGTATTTTCATGCAGTATTCACTAAAATACTGCTTGTCAAATTAGTCTCCCGTCCCCAGTGTAGTAAATATATTTCTGTGTGTATGTGTTAAGTGGAGTGAAACTTAATACTTTGTGCATTGGCATTACTTATATATGGAATAAACATAACAGAATTTGTTAGATTTTGCACTTTCAGGTGGTTCACTGTATTGTAGCACTGCACAAACATAAGCCCTACAAATTAAGTTGTCTTTTTAAAGTTGAGTTGAAATGCAGTTTTACATGTCAAAGTTTTAATCTTATGCTTTTGTTGATCATAATAAAAAAGTATTGAGGGGGAGGGGATATATCTAGAAAACTGTTTTTCTAAGGGTTCTGTTTTGCCTTGGTGTAAGTGGTGGTTTTTTTGAGGCCTATGCGTGCCTCAGTTTCCCCCATGCTTTGCATTGCTACCCAATTGAGGGGTGGGATTTAAGTTGTCTTTCAGGATTAAGTTGTGATTCTAAGAGACACAGGTGTGTGCCTCATGTCCCTGTCTGGGTGAAATGAATAGAGTCATTCAGGAACTGGCTGAAACTGACCCAGATCAACAAGGAGTCCGAGAGACAATATAAGCTCTAATGACTCAGGGAGCTGCGCTCAGCAGGGAAGCTGAGCAGAGACCCCCAGCTTGAGAACAGAGGGGTGAGTTGGGGGAATAAGAGGGCTTTGGAAGAAGCTTGGTTCTTTCACTGGGAACTGACTAAGGAGGTCAGAGAGAGAGACAGCCTGAAAATGGAGTTCACTACAGCTTGGCTGGTGAATTGCTTTGGGCTGACCAGAATGAACTGTGCTTTAAGTTAGCAAGAGAAATAAAAGTTAAAGACTTCCAGTACTGTGCTCCAGTCAAATAATAAACCCCACTGTTTTGAAATTGCTGCTTGAGTGTCACTGCAAATACTGGCTGGAGTGCATTAGCCCCTGAAGAATGCACAGGTATCTACTATGAATATGAACAAGAGGCTGCTCGGCAGCTCTCCAACACCACTTTCTACAAGCCATTACCCTATGATCCCACTGAGAGTTACCAAAAGCAACTACAGCATTTGCTCAAGAAACTTCCTGAAAAAGCACAAGATCAAATCTGCACAGACACACCCCTGGAACCCTGACCTGGGATATTCTGTCTACTACCCAAGGTCCATAAACCTGGAAATCCTGGGCGCCTCATCATCTCAGGCATTGGCACCCCGACAGCAGGATTGTCTGGCTATGTAGACTCCCTCCTCAGGCCCTACGCTACCAGCACTCCCAGCTACCTTCGAGACACCACTGACTTCCTGAGGAAACTACAATCCATCGGTGATCTTCCTGATAACACCATACTGGCCACTATGAATGTAGAAGCCCTCTACACCAACATTCCACACAAAGATGGACTACAAGCCGTCAAGAACACTATCCCCAATAATGTCACGGCTAACCTGGTGGCTGAACTTTGTGACTTTGTCCTTACCCATAACTATTTTACATTTGGGGACAATGTATACCTTCAGATCAGAGGCACTGCTATGGGTACCCGCATGACCCCACAGTATGCCAACATTTTTATGGCTGATTTAGAACAACGCTTCCTCAGCTCTCGTCCCCTAAAGCCCCTACTCTACTTGCGCTATATTGATGACATCTTCATCATCTGGACCAGCATCTGACTTATGAGGAGAGGCTGAGGGAACTGGCATTGTTCAGTCTGCAGAAGAGAAGAATGAGGGGGGATTTGATAGCTGCTTTCAACTACCTGAGAGGTGGTTCCAGAGAGGATGGTTCTAGACTATTCTCAGTGGTAGAAGAGGACAGGACAAGGAGTAATGGTCTCAAGTTGCAGTGGGGAAGGTTTAGGTTGGATATTAGGAAAAACTTTTTCACTAGGAGGGTGGTGAAACACTAGAATGCGTTACCTAGGGAGGCGGTAGAATCTCCTTCCTTAGAAGTTTTTAAGGTCAGGCTTGACAAAGCCCGGGCTGGGATGATTTAATTGGGGATTGGTCCTGCTTTGAGCAGGGGGTTGGACTAGATGACCTCCTCAGGTCCCTTCCAACCCTGATATTCTATGATTCTATGACCCATGGAAAAGAAGCCCTTGAGGAATTCCACCATGATTTCAACAATTTCCATCCCACCATCAACCTCAGCCTGGTCCAGTCCACACAAGGGATCCACTTCCTGGACACTACAGTGCTAATAAACAATGGTCACATAAACACCACCCTATACCGGAAACCTCTATTCCTACCTACATGCCTCCAGCTTTCACCCTGACCACACCACGCGATCCATCGTCTACAGCCAAGCTCTAAGATACAACTGCATTTGCTCCAACCCCTCAGACAGAGACAAACACCTACAAAATCTCTATCAAGCATTCTTACAACTACAATACCCACCTGCGGAAGTGAAGAAACAGATTGATAGAGCCAGAAGAGTTCCCAGAAGTCACCTACTACAGGACAGTCCCAACAAAGAAAATAACAGAACACCACTAGCCGTCACCTTCAGCCCCCAACTAAAACCCCTCCAACGCATTATTAAGGATCTACAACCTATCCTGAAGGATGACCCAACACTCTCACAAATCTTGGGAGACAGGCCAGTCCTTGCCTACAGACAGCCCCCCCAACCTGAAGCAAATACTCACCAACAACCACATACCACACAACCACTAACCCAGGAACCTATCCTTGCAACAAAGCCCGTTGCCAACTGTGCCCACATATCTATTCAGGGGACACCATCACAGGGCCTAATAACATCAGCCACACTATCAGAGGCTCATTCACATGCACATCCACCAATGTGATATATGCCATCATGTGCCAGCAATGCCCCTCTGCCATGTACATTGGTCAAACTGGACAGTCTCTACGTAAAAGAATAAATGGACACAAATCAGATGTCCAGAATTATAACATTCATAAACCAGTCGGAGAACACTTCAATCTCTCTGGTCACGCAATCACAGATATGAAGGTCGCTATCTTACAACAAAAAAACTTCAAATCCAGACACCAGCAAGAAACTTCTGAATTGGAATTAATTTGCAAATTGGATACTATTAATTTAGGCTTAAATAGAGACTGGGAGTGGCTAAGTCATTATGCAAGGTAGCCTATTTCCCCTTGTTTTTTCCTACCTCCCCCCGACGTTCTGGTTAAACTTGGATTTATGCTGGAAATGGCCCACCTTGATTATCATACACATTGTAAGGAGAGTGGTCACTTTAGATAAGCTATTACCAGCAGGAGAGTGGGGTGGGAGGAGGTATTGTTTCATGGTCTCTGTGTATATAATGTCTTCTGCAGTTTCCACAGTATGCATCCGATGAAGTGAGCTGTAGCTCACGAAAGCTTATGCTCAAATAAATTGGTTAGTCTCTAAGGTGCCACAAGTACTCCTTTTCTTTTTGCGAATACAGACTAACACGGCTGTTGCTCTGAAACAGGTATCTACTAGGAGTCTCTCTGTTGGATTTGCAGAGTAGAGCTCATAGTATGATGCAGAAGTCTAGTAGCTCAGTTTAGGAGGCAGTGAGGCTGTGTGGCCTATGCTGAAGGAAGAGGGAGGCAGAGCCCTTGGGGTTCCTCCAAGAGACTGTTCAAAAGCTATAGTATAGCACAGTTCCTGGGGATCCAGGATGGTAACTGATAGCATAACTAAGGTCTCAAATAGCATGAAGAACGTCACTTCTTACTCTTAGGGTGACCATATTTCCCTGTGCTGAATACGGGACACCTGGTAAAATTACTTGTGTTCAGGTGAGTTCAACGGTAATCAATCAGAACTATGCAGGACAAATGTTCAAATTAACATCAAGTTGACTGAGTCCCTGCAAAAAAGAAATACTGTGTAGTTGGATTCTTTTTATTTACCTTCTTATCTTTAGGGCTCACATGGGGAGAGGTCACACACACACACACCTCTCTCTCTCTCATGGGGGTGGGGGAGGGCGACCAACCAACCAACCCAACGGTCCAGGCTTGGCTGGGCCCCTGAGATGGACCCTCATCTCCTGGTACCTGTGTCTTCCTGAGGCAACACGTGGGGGGTCACACAGGGTCACATGCCTCTCCTCCCCAGATTTCTGCCAGGGTTCACACCAGAATGTGTTGAGCAGCAGCCTTTCCTGTGCGGGAGGGAAGGGACAGGTAGCTGCTTTCAGCCGCAGGGTGGGGTGGGGGAAGGGATGACCTGGCCTGTGTCTTTGCAGAGCTCAACTTTTCCTCCCTCCCTGCTGCCCTGTGGCTGGAAGCAGCTTGTCCCTTCCTGCCCACACAGTGTCAAAAGGCAGCTAACATCTCCAGATTGCTGCTGGCCACTGACATAACCCAGCGGCCTCCTGTCCCCCAGCTACAACACAGGCAGGAAGGGATTAAGCCCTAAGGATGCATTGTGCACCAGGGCCCAGGAAACCTGACTGCAGGGGCTTCAGCGAATGGGGCCAGAGAGGTGGCTCAGCAGGAGAGGGTGCCTAGGGGATGCAGCAGCCCCATGCTCCCTGGGGGAAGGACCCAGGGGGCATGGGGAGTGGGGCAGGTGAAGAGGGTGCTAAGTCCCTGCCCTGGGGGCTGCTGTGGAGCCTGCAGGGTTGGGTCACGAACAGGCTTAAAATCGCTTTAGGGCTCCACTCGGGAGCTTAGCTGAGCGGCAGAGTGGCTGCCCGGGTCTCTGGCACATGCAGGGCTCAGCTCCTACTAGCCAGTGTCCTGGGCCAGCGGGTCTTAGGGCTTGTCTACACTGGCACTTTACAGCGCTGCAACTTTCTCACTCAGGGGTGTGAAAAAAACCAACCCCCGGCGTGCAGCAAGTTTCAGCGCTGTAAAGCACCAGGTAGACAGTGCACCAGCGCTGGGCCGCGATTACAAAAGCCATGTTAAAGTGCTGCCGCAGCAGTGCATTAATACTGCCAGTGTAGACCGGGGGAGGGAAGGAGCCTGCTGGCCAGGCTATTGGTGAGCCAAGCGCTCCGACTAGGGGCTGGTTCTCCGCACAGTGCTGGGAGCGTAGGGGTACGTGGAGGGGCAGCGGGGTTGGGGAAGGGGCAAAGCAGAGAGAGGACAGTGAGAGGGCCAATGGGTGGGCAGCAGAGCGACAAATAGCCGGCCGCTGCCTGGCGCCTGCCTGCACTCACCAGTCACCGCAGTTCACACCACGCAGCCGGTGCCGGCCAGAAATGGGATGGGGGGGATGGGGCCCTGCTGGCCAAGAGCCGGCACGCAGCCGCGACTGCACTGAGGGACCAGCGGGGGGAGTGTCCGGCCCTGCACACTGCAGCTCTGCCCTGCCACCAGCCTTGCAGACCCACCCCCATCATCGGCCACTGCAGCCCCCCACCCCCTCCACACTGCTGGTGAGTGAGCAGCTAGCGAGCAGGGATCCGGCCAGCAGCAGTACCCACCAGTACTGATGTGGGGGAGACAAATAATACAGGACAATTTGCCTGTTTTAAAGAAAAAGTCAGGATACTTCCAGGAGGGCTTAAATACGGGACTGTCCCTTTAAAAATGGGACGTCTGTTCATGCTGTTCTGAGAGCCATTTTCTTTCTCTTCAGTGGTGTCAGGTCTCGTCTGTAATAAATACTACCATGCTGTGAAATTAGATTTCAAACAAGTAGCACTCAGCACGATTAGTGCATGGCTTAGATTGGATTAAACATGTTAACGGTGGTCCGGAATCATTCTACAGGCTTGAAAAGGACAGGAATAGGAGCATGGTTCCCAAGATTTTGGGAAGATTTGAGGAGGGCATGGTAAGCTGTAGTTTGTTCCTCTCAAGCATGAACAGGAGCAATTATGATCTAGTGGACTGAGCATGGAGCTGGGAATTGGAAGACCATGTAACTTACTATTGGCTCTACCCTGGACTTGCTGAGTGACCTTGAGCAAGTAATTTAACCTACTTGTGCCTAGGTTGTCCCATTTGTAAGACTGAGATAATGCTTGCCTTATAAAGAGCTTTGTGGCTGAAAAGGGCTTTACAAATGCCCAACTTTTATTGTTTTTTTTGGTGCGTGTGTGTAGACAGTACTCTACAGCAAATTTTAGCAGAAAATGGTGATCTTGTATGGGGTGCTTGGGTTTTTTGGGTGGAATCCTTTTTTTAAGGGCAGAAGGGACAATTATATACTGTACCGTGATGAGGTTAGTTGAGCTTGTAGATAACAAGACATGTCCTCTTGGCATGTGTAACTCACGCACCTCCTGGGTGTGGTGTTCTGTCCCATCTAGTGGCACCGAGACCACTTAGAGATTAATGAGTCTGCTCTACAGCCTTAGCTAACAGTCATATGGCTTTTTAGCTCATGCAGTAGAGACTCATCCACATAGCTCCAGAGGTCCAAGGTTTGACCACGAATGTCAGTGTTACACATGCACTGCTGAAGGGATTGAATATCCATTTGTTGTAAAACAAAAGTCTGGTTTTAGTTCTAATCCCGTTTCTCCAAGTGCATGTTAATCTTTTTTATTTTATTTTTTTTAAAGGTAGGGAGTGTTTTTAGTTGTACTACATTTTTTAATAACTCCTATTTGGTATTTAAAACATCTGTCTTTTAGTTTATTTTTAAGGGACATATTTTTAAGCAAGTGTAAAAGTGAAACGTTATCTCCCTCATATTCGTCAGGTCTTACCTATCAGTTGTATTCTGTAAACAGATTTCCCTTCCATTGTGTAAAAGCTGCTTTTTTTTTTAAGCAGTATCAGGGTCTTAGATGAATATAGACTGTTTACAGAGTAAAACCATTACTGTGCAAAAATTCTGGGGTGTTTGCTGGTGTTAATCATTCCTTACCTGATAACTGTAGGGTATTGGTGACAGATTTTTATTTGCATTTGAAGTATGGTGCTGAGCCATAGGTGGTTGCTAAGAGTTGTCAGATGACACTTGCTCACATGAGAGCCATTAAGAGGGTGTTGTAGCCAGTGTTAGAACAACCTTGCAGCTAAGGGCAAGTCAGTGCAAAAGCAACTATGCTCTTTCTATCAGAGGCCATATGGTTTGGTCTTGTGACCAAATAAATAATTGCCAGCTACATAATCTCATACCAGGAAACAAAGGTAGTTAAAATCAGTATTAGCTGCTGTATCTGCTGACTGCTTACCGGGCTTGGTGGAAAAACTCCGGCAACAGAAGCAGGAGATAATCTTGGATGGGCTTTGAAATTTGAAAGTTCCGTGTGGTGGTCTAATCTGGGATAAATACTACATCACGTTGGATGCAATTGTCTTCCTGAATTATTGGTTGGCAGAACATGCTACTCTAGTTCTAAAAAAGAAACCCAGTGGATTGCTACAAAAGACTTGGTTGAATTTCTGAGAGGAAATGTCTATGGTTGCTGGATGCTGAGCCATTGTGAAGCAACTAACTTAAAGCCATATCTCTTAAGCCAGTATTCAGTATTTTCAAGAAGCTTTGGGAGAGTACATCTGAACTAAGAAGATGTGTGGAGGTACACCAAAAACTGCACACAACACAGGAGGGCAAACAGACCGAGCAAGAAACAGTAATAATGCCTCTTGCCCACTGGGAAATAATATCTCAAACACAAGATTAGATAAAAAGGATAAATCTTTTGTGCCAGAACAGAGCACCGATCGTAAAAGCAGTGTCAATACATTGCTGCAAAACAGGTAGGCCAGTTATCTTTTTTGAAAATGTAATTTTCAGAGGTAATTGGGTGTTCTAGCTTGCATTCTACTGGAAATATAACCATGTGACTAAAATGCCATAAAGTCAACGAATTGAAAAGCTGTTTTCCAAATGGGGCCATAATACTCCAAAGTTCTTCTTCATTGGTTACTCAGACCAAATTTGTCACTCTAACACAAGTTGTATATACATGCTACCTGGGTCCTAAATGCCAATAGTTGAAAGAGAAATTAAGTTTCGATAATACTGTGTAATTTCAGCTAGTGGCACAAACTTTCCTTCCCCTTCTAAAACTGTTTCTGATCTTCTTTGCCTGCCCCATGTCAGTGGGTCAATCAGTAACATTTTGTAGGGGATGGGGGGAGAAAGAGATGGAAATGAGGGGACGGTTGCTTCAGTTGCTGAACATCTCCAGGAACAAATCCCAAGATCAGGCAATAAACTAATACTGAGTTTGGTTACTGTCCTGTTATAACTTCTTAGTGATGTTTTTATTCAATTAATAAAGCTCTTGAGTGAAAGCTATGAAGCAGTTCCAAGTTGTATTGTTTTCTTACAACTACCATGTAACAAAACTCTGTTACTCTCTCCCCTCCATCGTGGGTTTAAAAGTAAAAACTACCTTATTGAGTATAGTTGAAATAGGTTAAGAAGACATCACTAGCCCAACAGCTTGTTCAGTATTTGCTGCACTGAAACATCAGTTTGTACCTTCTCAAAGTAATGTTTTTAAAGCAAAATGAAATACTTCTCAAATCTAAACAAACGAATTGCTGTTCAGCTGGAGTATATGCATAGATCTCAGAATATACATCTGGCTATTATGAAGGTAAGCTGCAAGCTTTGTTTGTTGAGATCAGAGTTCTGTTGACCCCTGCAAAAATGGATGATCTGAGAACAATATGCTGGTTAAGGCTTCTGAGTATTTGCAGCTTTCTGATGATCATTTGGAGTGCAGTAAGGGGTGAATTTTTCAATTTTTAGCGTGATCAATATTACCAATTAAATTCTGCATATTTATTGTATCTCAAACTGTTTAATATCTTCAGAATCACTTCAGCTATCTTTACATTTTCTAAAGCAACTGGGAATGCTCTTCTAGTTCATTTAAAAAAAAAAATCCTGTCCTTCAGTGTATAGCAATACATACATGGAAAATAATATAGTAACTAAGTGCTACATGAAGAAATCGAATCGAGGCTTGTGAAAAGCAAATATAATTTAAATTTTCCCTTAAGCAAAAGAGGTCACCTTATATCCAAGTTATCCTCTCTTATGTATAGCAGAAGACATCTGAATAAGTTTAAAGAAGCAGCTTTGCCACTATTTTGGGGGGAGTGAAGGATTTTTAGCATTAGCATTTTTACCTGATGCTAACAAGAAACCTGGTGAAACACTCTGAACAAACCAGCTTTTAGTTTTTAAAAAGGGAAAAAAAAAAGATTCTAAGCATGTCCTTCATTTTCCTGAGTGGATGACTTGTTTCCACAAACAGATATTGAAGAGTGCCAGCCTCATATTAACTATAGAAAAGCTATGAGAACCATGTGAACATAGAATTTTTTTTGCTAAAATTCTTAGTTATTAGTTCTGGCATCTTTCCATACACTGGGGTGAACTGCTCCTGCTTACCACTGTCAATTTTTTTAATTTGCCTGAAGTTTACCCTAGTGTACTCTTTGCGTATCACAGCTCCTCTATTTTGTTTGGTTCCAACTGTCTTAAAGTTAACTCAATATCATATTAGTCAGGTATAAAAAAATAGTCATAATACTTGGTGGATCTTATATAATGTCTGTGCCGTTCAGTAGCTAGGTAATTGCAAACAGCTGGACCTGGTGTTAATAAAGAGAACAATTAAAACTGAACAAAACAACAACAAAAAATAGCTACTTTGCATTTTCCAATTGAGCACACACAGATTTAGCTACTGAAGCGATCCCTGATTGTATTACGTGTTGCTGTTAAAGAGGAACTGAAAACGTATTTTAAAATTGATTTAAGCATCACCGTTTCCTAAGTATTCTGTGTTGTAAATGGGTTTGAAATGGACTAATAGAACTTTTTTAGTTTGTTGCAAATAGAAAATTAGAAATTACCCTTAAGCATGCTGTTAGGACTTCAGAAAAAAGTATAAATTCTCTATTTTGAATATTTTTTCCACTACAATTTAGAAATTAGTGATGCAGAAGTGGGTAGGTTTTCTCTTCCACCAAACCCTTAAACAAAATAGACTTGCTTTAAACATCAGAGGATAACTCGCCAAAGCAGAAGTTCACTATAGTTTACCTGGACTAACCGTACACCATTCCTGCAATGCCAAATGTCATTATAGTTGTGGGGGAAATTCTCTTATGTGAAGATGAGCATAAAATTGCCTTTCGTAACAAGGGTGAAATTGGTCAATTGATAGTTACATTAAATATAAACATTACTAGTGTATATCAAATGCAATTAAACACAAAGCTGTGTGTGTGTGACTCCAAGGCACATTAAGTGTAGGATATGATTGACATCAGACACCATGGTTTTGGAGCTGTGTATTATATGAAACAGCGTAGACAATACAGGATGGAAAAACAGCTATGTGTTTTTGTGAAGGGGGAAAAATTGCTAGTCATGTGAGAATCTTGTGCCTTGTGATGGATTCCACAAGGATTTGACATTACTGGATGTGTGTCCATGTGTTGTTTTCCATGTGTATTTGAATGACATCTGATCTTATTATGATCATGGATGGATCACTTCTGTAGTGTGAAACTGGATAGTTCAAGACATATTCTCCCCCCCCCCCCTTTCCCTGGTGTAATTCAAACATTACAATGTGGAATAGACTTGAGAGGCATTCTCTGAAGTTCCCTCTTTCAGTTCAGCATATTCTGTGTAAGCAGTGCAGTCCTTTCTCATGCAAGATTTGAGATCTGCTTGACAGAAGCTTAAGTAACATTTTCTTAACGGGCTAATGTCTGGAGTTAAAAATTATCAGTTCAAATTGATTCTAATTTCTTTTGGTGTGCAGCATAGCTGGGATAGGGAAACTGGACACAGTACCTCAGCAGGCTGATAACAGAATATAGAGCTGAAATTCAACTCCGTTCATTCTTGGCCAAAAACTGTTGCCTTGCTACCTGAATGTGGGTCTTTGGTCATTTAAAATAGGTGGGGCAGTATGGGGAAATCTACACTGCTCCTGGCCATGCTATCCCTGTTTTTGGGTAAATAAAGCAGCCAACTTGGTGCTTTTCAGGAGCTTTACATTTAATTTAAAATCAAACATGTATAGATTCCATTTTTGTTTGTTTAAAGGAGTTTGGGTCCCCTTTCAGCAAATTAGCACTGTGATTTCTGAAAGAATGTGGAAAGGAATTGAGGGGGCAAGCTATAAATGAACAGGGATGGAATTGGAAAAAGAGACCAAATGCATGAGGTAAATTGAGGCAAATCCATGGGCTGTTTTGATTTCCTCCTTGGTTCAGTTTTGAACTGGAGCCTATAATGAATCTCGATAGGCAGTTGGTGGGAAAATAGGGATGAAGGCTGGACTGCAGGAGGTGGAGTGGTTGTAGTTTTTAGCATATGTGAGGTGTGTAGGAATTCCACTGGGTAACAGTGAGCAGAGCCAAATAGGTTTGATTGCATACAGGTTAACTCCCCTAATAATAACACTATGACTATCTTTGAAAGGGCAGACTTAAAAACAAAAAACTTAGTGTTTGTCTAGTACTCCTACCTCTTGAAAGCAGTGTGTTTTTGTGTGTGTGTGTGTGTGTAAAAAACACATTAAAAGTGAGGAAAATCGTTAGTAGCAAAACAGCCTTCAGCATCATTTTGTGGTCTTAGACATGCATATAATACCTATTGCCTTGGTATCAGAGCCTCTTGCAATCTAAGAATGTTGTGTTAGAGGAGCAGATGGTTTATTTTAACTGCAGACAGCCCTCCCACCCCCCAAAAAAACCCCAACCAACAAAAACATTAGAAAGGAACATCAAACTCTTTGAGTTGGTTAGGGCTAAAGAAGCATCCTTTTCAAACCTGGAAGTCCTGCCTAAGCAATACCAGTGGATTGGAACAAAGTACACTTAGGAAAACACATAATAAATAGTCCAAAGAATCAAGATAAAACATGAAGAGCAAGTTAAAGTACTTTAGAAACAAAACAGCTATTTGTGTGACTCTGGGCTGTTCATGGGAGAGGGCAATTAAGCCTGGTCTTCCATGGTGGTGTCTTCCTCCTTTCCTGTTAAAATCAGTAGGAGTTGAGGATGTTCAGCTCTTTGCAAGATTGGGCCCTTTAACAGAGGACAAGTTAAAGCAGCAAAGAAATTGTATGAACTTCTTGTTTTCTAGTGGTTTGTTTATTTGTGGGATATACTTTTTTTTTTTTTCCCTTTCAGTAGAGCCTAGTCAGGAAAATTCCTATTCCAGAGGCACTCTGTGTAGGAAATCAATGTGGCCTCGACATTCTGTTATGCAACATGATAAACTAAAATGTCTATTAAAAACAGCTGTACTCTTGTCCCCTAGATATGGTCCATCCAAGTCAGAGCTGAGGCACATCACCTCAGCACGTTGCCTGGTATGGAGAAGCTTGCATTTTTGCTACCTATGCTGCTCTGTGGACAGAAGATTTCAGTGCACATCTGTTGTTCCAGCTTCTTACATGAGCTATACAATTTATGTAAAAACGAGTTCTTGTGGCACCTTAGAGACTAACACTTTTTTACAGTATGTAAGGTGAAAACTATTATGTAACCTAAGAAAGATAATTAAACCTCCATACTCTAAGGTGTAGGCTGACTGCCTGAGAGATTAGGAAGGAATGTCTTCCCCCGCTCCACCTTCCTCCCCATCAGATGCACCAATGATTGTTTAAGCCCTGTTGCATTTGATTATACAACAGTTTGGGAAAAGAAGTAAAGAAAACTGCTTACAGTTGAAATTGCAGGGAGGGATTTTCAGAGGAGAACAATGCTATTACTTGAAACATGTTTTTAATACAAAATTAAGATTGTAAACATCTTTTCACTCATATCACTTTTAGACTTTTTTTTAACTTTCACGTTTTTCTGTAGATTAAGAAATGAGTGCTCTAATTCATGAAACATTAATATAAGAACGATTCCTGCATCAACCTTAACTCTCCCCCATTACCTTTATCTGCCCTCCTTAGTTGTGGGAGAATCCCAGCCCTTGCTGAATGAATGAAACTAAATCTTCCCTGCTTGAATATATGAATGTAAAATGAGGAATATTACAGCATGATATGGCCTGCACCCATTCTTCCAGCCTTCCTCAGTTGTTTAGAGATCCAGGCTTATTCTGCAAGGATGTGTGAAAGTAGTGGAGGTTAGGGGGCCTAAAGTAGGATATGGGAAATATGATCTCAGGCCAGCCTTCATGAGGTCTTTAGGAACTGGATACCTTATTTACCCTACATGAGTGGATGACTAGAAAAGGGTTTTGTGTTGACTGCATGTAGAAGTGGTTTCTGGTTTAAACTACAAAAAAAAAAAGGGGGTGGGGAAGGTGGTTGCCAAATCTCTAGTCTCTGATTGGTGAGCAGGTGGGTTTGACGTTAACAGGCGGCTATGCTGAGTTATGTCTTGAATGGTGGGTGTCTGGGCAATAGCCAAAAGTTAGACTCAGAGTGGTAATCTGCATCAATGGAGCATAGCTAAGGTTAGTGTTGTGGTTACTGAGTGTAGAAGATTTGGACTGCATTAGTCTCTTTCTTTTGGTTGCTTTCCTGACTTTCAAAAAGGGGAAACAATAAATGTTAATGGATATTTGTTTACGTCCTTAACTCAATATGAGTTTCCTGTCTGAGAACTTCTCTAATTTGTAAATAGTTTTTCCTATTATGATTTATTAATGCCATAAATGTGCATAGTGCTTGACAGACATGCCTTGCACTGAAGAGCTTAATCAAAACTACATAAATAATGTAAC
Organism: Lepidochelys olivacea; assembly: GCF_965140295.1. Classification (NCBI taxonomy): domain Eukaryota; kingdom Metazoa; phylum Chordata; order Testudines; family Cheloniidae; genus Lepidochelys; species Lepidochelys olivacea. The sequence goes on from NC_140414.1 coordinate 69,647,597, forward strand.
AAGAAATTACAGTGATGCATGGGGAAAGTGAAGGAAGAGAAGCTTTCAACTAAGATGAAGGGGAAAGTGCTCTGAGGAGAGAATTATTTGCAAAGAAATGTGGTGGGTTTTTTTTTTTTTTTTTTTTACTCTTTTTAGTTAGGAAGTTATAGTACTTGTACAAATTTTTGATAGGTGTGTATCAAAAAGGAAAGCATGATCATTATAGCAGTGAGCTTTTGTTTAAAGATATACAGCAATATAGTCCTCCGATCTCTCCGTTTAACAGGGTGTTACCATATTACAGAGTGAGCATCGTTATCACATCCATGACCTGTTGTTTCTAAAGATTTTATTAAATTGAGTATAGTCTCTGATTTCACATATTTAGCAAATCCAGTCATGTCTGTGACAACTTAATTTTATTCACACTTGGATTGTGCTTCTGGTAGAGTGGTAGGATTTTTTGAATGAAGTCGAAAAGCAGTAAATCAATATAAGAAGGTGTCCTATTTCTAATCTTAAATCTTTCTTTCACTTATGAGATTTGAGCTTTGAAAAAAGCATAAAATATCAGTAATTCTCCATAGCAGTCATTCTGAAATCAGAATGCCTGTAACCGTGTGCTCTTAATATAAGAGGGTTAACCTCAGCTGAGGGCACAGAGTTTGCAACCTCCTTGAACCCTAGAGGTTTGACTGTCAGAGCTTACAGATTCAAGGCCTAGCAAGTTTTTAAGCATTACTGAGACTTGTTAGTTATACATAGGTTTCATTATTGGTACCCTGACGACTAGCACAAAGAGTTCATTGCTTGGTGTCAGTGCAGTTATCAGCCATATGCATTCCTTCACCCTACTACACAGTTACTGCTGTGTCTGATTGTGGTATATTTATGTATAGTCTCCAAATGAGTGTTACATTTTTGACAAAAAAGAAGTTTCTGATGCACAGGTTCAGGTAACTTTTAATGGAATATAACAAATGTATTTAAATTGCTAGTTTATATTCTGGCATTAGTGAAAACGCTTTTTGTTTGTATGGTGTAACTTGTTCACTTAGTTTCTAAGATCTACCCCTGGAATTTTATTAGTTCATGTGAATTTAAAACTGGGCCCTTAATATGTTAATATAAGGAACAGAAGGAAGAGGGACTTGTTTGGTTTTTGTGGGTAAAACCTATGCAAAAACCTTGGGTCCTTTACTACGGTACTATGTTTTAAATAGAGACAAATATTTAGTTCTGCTGCACTTTGGACAAAAATAGTTTGACTGTGTCACATGCTTATTTGAGATAAACGTTCAGATTTCAGTCAACAATCAGTTGAGGGCCTCCACGTTTCTGATGGCAAAGCTCCAAAAGTAAGGATCGCACACGGTGGAAAAACCTGCTGAACCCAACCATGATTTGTAAAAGTATGCACGTTCAGTGCTGTTTTTAAAAGTGTGGGTTCTGGTACCTTGGAAAGGGTCTACCTTAAAATGTCTACTTTTACCTTCCGATGTGACCGTTGCACTACTGTTGATCTTTTTTAATTACAAAACCATAGTTGTTTTGGAAAGAACCTGGATTTGTGCTGGAAATGGCCCACCTTGATTATCATACACATTGTAAGGAGAGTGGTCACTTTAGATAAGCTATTACCAGCAGGGGGGTGGGGGGAGAGAAAACCTTTTGTAGTGATAATCACCCATTTTTTCATGGTTTGTGTGTATAAAAAGTCTTCTGTACTTTCCACAGTATGCATCCGATGAAGTGAGCTGTAGCTCATGAATGCTTATGCTCAAATAAATTGGTTAGTCTCTAAGGTGCCACAAGTACTCCTTTTCTTTTTGCAATTTGGTTCCTGCCACCACTGTGCAAAAGACCCAAATGATGGTACATACTTCCTTCACTTATTCAAGTCCGTTAGCTCTCTGGTGAGATAACAACATAACTTCTGACTGTATTTGCAATCCGCAGCTGGTCCTGTTCAGAGTTTGACTTGAATGAAATCCGCCTGATAGTTTACCAGGATTGTGAGAGAAGAGGCAGACAGGTCTTGTTTGATTCCAAAGCAGTCTGCAAAGTTGATGAGGCAGCAGCTCAGGTATGAAACACTAATACGCGTCTGTCCTTTGATTCTTTTTGTTCTCTGGCCCCAAATGGAAATAATTTAAAAAAAAAATGCTAATTTCTGCATTTCTTATTTTGGAAGTTTTTGCTGCATTTGTTGTGGGTGAAAACTTTTTTGAAATTTTCAGGACACACCTGTTACAGCTACATTCGAAAAGCCTAAAATAACACATTCTAGCTTACTGCCTTTTAAAAAAAAAAATATATGGTAACTGATATAAAACAATATAGGCCCTGCTCATAGGCATTGCTCAATGGACTTGATCCTTTTTTAATTTAGTATTTTTCTGACATAGTCAACTTTTGTATATGTTGAAGCTGATCATTTTTCATTTTTTAGGCCTGATTCTTGCACACAAGTTGCACAGAGATGTCTGCTTATTTCACTGGGAGCTGGCATGTGTTCAGATGCACTTGTCTTCCCTTTGGATCTCTTTAGTTAAAACAATAAAGTCACTCTTTTTTTTTTAATTGTCACCACTCCATTTTTGTTACTCTTTGTAAAGTCGAGTATGTGCATGTGACTGAGACAATAGCAGACAATACATAATTTTGAATGTTGTGAGACAAACCAGTGAAAACAAGGAAATGTACAATTAAGGTGTGGCTTGATCTCTGCCAGTATCTGGATCTACAAGGCTGCACTTAAACGGTATTCTAATATGTCCAGTTGACATTAAGAAGACAAAAGTGATACATAGAGTATGTCTTCCTTGTTAGCTGTACTTTTCTTCTACTCAGTTACAGTTCTGAGGCTAGGCCTACACTATAAATTTACATCAGTATAACTACATCACTCAGGGGTTTGAAAAACCCACACTCCTGAGCAACACAGTTTCACTGACCTAACCCGCCGTGTAGACAGTGCTTTGTTGATGTGAGGGCTTCTCACGGAGGTGGATTAACTACGCCGACAGGAGAAGCTGCAGCATGTTAAGCATAGACCTATCCCAAAACTCCATTTTGTTATAAAACAGTTTTATTGGATAGATTTCAAATTACAGCTAACACTGTTGACCAGAATGTGTTGAATGGTACAGTCAGTGTGTAATTACTAGCTATAATGTACACTTTAAATAGCAGTGCTTTGTGGAAATGGCTCTCATGAAAAAGTTTAAACACAGTCATCTGAAACTGTATTTAAATTAAGCTGCACGAGTATCACATGTTGGCTTAACCCACATTAGTAAGGCACACATGATGATCATGACTGATCATCTACTTATGAGAGTAAATAGGTCAGTGTGGCCTATATTAATCCCTTTTTTTCCTGTTATGAGCCCCAATATCAAGGTCAGTACTATATATCCAAGGGGTTGATTACACAATGTTGCATTTGCTTCAGAAGAATGGGAAGGTATATTTACAACTATATAAAAAAGTTTTGCTCCTCTTAAAGACATAAACATTTTAAACAAAAAGGGTAATTTATAAAGTATAATCTCCATTTAAAATATTGTTCTTAGAGAGAGAGTTTCTCCATTGTTTTCAAAAATATCCTGTAACAAATAGGACATGCCACCTTATTTTCATACCAGACACTGAAATAGCCACTTAAAGTTAAATATTCAGAATTGCAAATCAGAAACTATGTATGGCTTTGACATGCTCTAGTTAACACTTGGTGCACCCGCATTTTCCAGACTTCCAGGCTAGGGCCCAACACTGCAGCTATTTGTCAATGACCGGCTTCTTTTGACTTCAGTTTAGAACAGGATCAAGCCCTGAATGAGCAAAGAATTAGGGAGCTTCTCCCCTTCATATAAACAAATAGGATAGATTTAAGGCAGTTTTACCTTTAAATCTGTTTATCTGGGGAACTAGGCAGATTATCTTCTATTAACAAGTAGGGTGACCAGATGTCCCGATTTTTGGGTCTTTTTCTTATATAGGCTCCTATTACCCCCACCCCGTCCCGATTTTTCACACTTGCTGTCTGGTCACGCTACTAACAAGGGTATCAAAAAGTATGGTTAATCGTGCTGTAGTATATTTAATGTGTTTCATTCTAGTTATTCCTGTGGGTGGCATAGAGTGGAACACTTTTTTAATATTAAGGCTGTTTTTGTCAATAGCTTGTGTCAAGCACATGACTACTAACATTTGTGCATTTATAACCGCCTAATGACAGTCACATTGGGAATTAGATAAACAGCAGTTACATAAATGCAGTGTCAAGCAAAAGCTGCACAAAAGGAATGCAAATATGTGGTAAAATATGAAAGACCAGTTAGCTACATGTAGAAAAAACAACAAAATCCTCTACACGTGTCTGGTTAGTTTCATAATTGATAGTAAGAGGGCTGGCTTGTGCCGCTGCTATAGTCAAACCCATTTCTGCTCCCTAGAATTATGAGAGTGCTACTGGATTGTCTCTGCCATCTCCCTCCGAGCCCCACCCAAGAGCATGTCTTAAATTCTCATTTTCTTGGTTTTAGAACTATGTCAGTGCAAACTCCTAGTGTATCAGTGTAAAGCAAAGTTTACACAGATGCAACTTAAACCTGCTTTGCACCAGTGAAGCATGTGTGCATTAATGTAGTTACACCACTGGCATTTTTTAAATGTATGCCGTGCCAGAGATTGTTGATTCATTAGTATTTGTGTATAGTACCCAATACAATGAAGTCCGGATTGAGACGTCTTATTATAGAATCATAGAATATCAGGGTTGGAAGAGACCTCAGGAGGTCATCTAGTCCAACCCCCTGCTCAAAGCAGGACCGATCCCCAACTAAATCATCCTAGCTAGGGCTTTGTCAAGCCAGGCCTTAAAAACCTCTAAGGAAGGAGATTCCACCACCTCCCTAGGTAACCCATTCCAGTGCTTCACCACCCTCCTTGTGAAATAGTGATTCCTAATATCTGCCACCACTGAGAACAGCCGAGCTCCATCGTCTTTGGAACCCCCTTGAGGTAGTTGAAGGCTGCTATCAAATCCCCCGCCCCCCCCACTCTTCTCTTTTGCAGACTAAATAACCCCAGTTCCCTCAGCCTCTCCTTGTAAGTCATGTGCCCCAGCCCCCTAATAATTTTTGTTGCCCTCCGCTGGACTCTCTCATGGTCACTGCTGCCCACTTGCCACCCACTTCTGCTTCCCCTACCAGTTCTTCCCTGTTTGTGAGCATCAGGTCAAGAGAAGCATGGTCCCTCGTTGGGTCCTCCAGCACTTGCACCACAAAGTTGTTCCCAACACTCTTCAAAAACTTCCTGGATTGTCTGTGCACTGCTGTATTGCTCTCCCAGCAGATGTCAGGATGATTGAAGTACCCCATGAGAACCAGGGCCTGTGATCTGGAAACTTCTGTTAGTAGTCCGAAGAAAGCCTTGTCTACCTCATCCTGTCTGGTGGTCTATAGCAGAATCCCACCACGACATCACCCTTGTTGCTCTTGCCTCTAAACTTAACCCAAAGACTCTCAACAGGCTTTTCTCCAGTTTCATACTGGAGCTCTGAGCAATCATACCACTCTCTTGCATACAGTGCACCTTGTCTCCTCTACCTGTCTCCTCTGCCTGCCTTTTCACCTCCACTTTTTCTCCCCCGCCTGTCCTTCCTTAACAGTGTATACCCATCCCTGACAGTGCTCCAGTCATGTGAGTTACCCCACCAAGTCTCTGTTGTTCCAATCACATCATAGTTCCTTCACTGTGCCAGGACTTCCAATTCTTCCCGCTTGTTACCCAGGCTTCTTGCGTTCGTGTACAGACACCTAAGATAACTAGCGGATTGCCCTACTTTCTCAGTATGAATCAGGAGGCCTCCGCTGTTGCACCTTCCTCCTTGTGTTTCCTCCCGGTATCCCACTACCCCACTTACTTCTTAGGACTTAGGTCACAATCCCACGGTAAACCTAGTTTAAAGCCCTCCTCACGAGGTTAGCAAGCCTGTCTGTGAAGATGTTTCCTCTCTTCATTAGGTGGATCCCATCTCTTCCTAGCAATCCTCCTTCCTCTATCTGCATTGGGGGTTGCAATGCTAACAGTTTAAGAAAATGAAAAAATTTCAAAGAGTATGTCTACACTTGCAGCTGGAGGTGTGATTCCCAGCTCGTAGAGACATACCCACTCTAGCTGTCATCGAGCTAGCCCTCTAAAAATAGTTGTGTAGTTGGGGCAGCAAACAGCAGCATGGTCTAGCCATCCTGAGCACAAACGTGCCTGAACCTCAGGGGTGTGGGCTCAAGGTGGTTAGTCCATGCTGCTGCACACTGTTGCTCATGCTACCCTAGCTACGCTACTGTTTTTAGCATGCTAGCTTGATGAGAGCTACCACAGAGATTTCTACAAGAGCACGATATTTCACATCCCCCGCTCCCAGCATAGATATAGCCAAACACACGCTTTGCCAGCATTTATTCTAGGCAAACTAGCCCTTTTGATGGCTAGCTAAAAGGGGTTTATGTGAATGTTTGTTTTTTAAACAAAAATATTGTTTTTAAATTGGCAACTCTGCATGCAAGAACTTCTATTTTTAAGTTTATTCAAAGAGGGCTAAATGCTTCTTTTCTTAGTAACATTGTGGTAAATGTTATCCATGTAAACAGCATGCAATTGTTGAAAGGTTAAGAGTCTTTTTGTAGTAAAAACTGCGTAGTAGAGCGAGTCAAACAATACAAACAGTGAGTTGAGAGTAAACTTGGGGAGTTGGCAATGCAGTTTTTGACAGGTGAATATTACACACTAAATATTCAAACAGCCAGTGGTTTATTCTTAAATTTATACACAAAGGATTATTCATTCTAATATTCCTACCAATTATTCTCTATTTGTGTTTTTCTGGCTGTTCTTCTGTTGAAGAAATCTGCTGTTAATTTGTGAAGCAGAAACAATACCATGCAATCTAAGAGACTGACCACACTCTATCCATAGAAAGCAGCTCATACAATGAGATTTATTTGCATAAATGTTAGCAAATTATGTTATAGATTGCAGCTCACTGCTGATTTCTATGAAATGTATGCTCACAGGGAAAAAAAGACCCATTTGCTGCGGATAAATTTGTAACAAATTACTTTGACCAGGATCATGATGGCTGAAAAAGCAGAGTATTTATATACGGTGTGTGCCATGTATTTCTATAACCAAAAACTTAATTCATTGGTAGACTTAAGTTCAAGAATAATCCTACACTTCTGTTCTCCTGGGCATCACTTTCCTTTCTCTTGAAAACCCAGAGTTACTTGGATGTATTTATTTATTTATTTAAACCCAAAAATAAAATCTTTCAAAATTTATTCTTTTGCTCCAGTATCTTCTTAATAAAACTCTTCTGAGATCACTAGAGTGCAGCTAGAAACAGAAATCTTCATGTTTGTTAAACTTACTTTCATCATCAACCTTTTCTGACACAGAAAATAGTAGAGGATGCTCCAGGAAAGGCTTCTGCCAAGTGCTGCCAAGCAAGCAATGGGACCAATAGTATTTCTTCCCACAGTTCATCAGTGGGCTGTACACAGCATGTCAAGGACCAGCTTCCAAAGTACCAGGTAACGTTAACACATAGATGCAGATCTATATATAGATTTGCATCAATGACTAAAGATGATACCTTTGTGTTAAATTCACAAATGTCTGCTTAAATGTTTATGTAGAATTTGTAGTATGTCAAATATGAAACTGATGCTGAGGATCTGAACTGTATTTCTTTCCTTCCACAAGTTGAGGAGAGGGGTGTTTTATTTTATTTTTAAAGTGTTATATAAGTTTAGTCATTCCTATGTTCGGTTTTTAAAATTGCACAATTCTTCAGTTTTTCTGAACTTTTACATAAAATAGTTTATAATCTAAACTTCGACATTTCAAAAATATGTACGTGCTCTGTTGCTCTCCACATTTTTGGTCTAGAAAAACGTTTTTTTCTCAGTCCTCTGTTGCAGGAGCCAATGCTCATAACTTCTGCAGGAGTGCAGCTGAGTATGGGAAAGATTTTAAACGGACCCCGTCAATATGAAATCTAGTCAGCTTCTAAAAAGTGGCTAAATATTTTCAGGTTCTGTATATGGCCCTCTGTACAACCCACAAAAATTGGCAATCATATCTTCCTGGTTTATTTAAAAATGCTTTTCTCTTCTGTTTTGATCTCCTGAAAGTGGAGAAACTGAGGTGAAGTTTCTGTAAAGACTTAAAGCATATGACTAGTCATACCACAGTCAGTGTGACTATGGCCATATAAAAAGTTAGGCCCTTATCCTACACTCAGTTATGCATGTGCTGAACTTCCCATGTTGAGGAAATGGTGAAGTTGACTACACAAAATACTGTCAAATATACAAAGGGAATTAGGCCTTAGATAAAACTTGTTTGTTTATACATGTAACTAGAAACTTTTTTAATTACTTCAGTTGGTGCTAGTTTTTGTGTATAGGTGAGGTCCTTTCCTTCAGTCTTTCAGTTCTAGTAATCTTAGGGTATATTTATGCAGCAAAACCCCCCCCCAAATAAAAGAGCAGCAGCAGCAGGGAGTCTCAGAACCTGGGTCAGTTGACTCAGGCTCGTGCTGTGAGGCTAAAAATAGCAGTGTAGACACTCTGGTTCCAGTTGGAGCCTGGGCTCTGAAAACTGTTGAGGAAGGAGGGTCTCAGAGCCCAGGCTCCGGCCCAAGCAGGAACATCCACACTGCTATTTATAGATATAGCGCAAATCTGAGTAAGATGACTCAGGCTCTGAGACTTGCTGCTATGGAAGTTTTGTTTGCTGCATAGACTTACCCTTAGGTGTTACCTTAACAGTAGGCTTTAAAAATTTTAAAATTTCTCTTTAAAAAGTGCATACTTCGTTGTTGTTGGGGTTTTTTTCTGCAAAATACCTAGAAGCCTGCCATTGAGGCTATGTCTATCCTACAGCTTATGTTGGCATAACTTGTGTCGCTCGGGGCGGGGAGGAAATAAATCACCCCACTGAGCAACATAAGTTACACCGACATAAGCGCTGGTGTGGACAGCCCTATGTCAGCGGGAGAGCTTCTCCCACCAACATAGCTTTCTGCTGCACATGGGGGGCTGGAGTAGTTAATGGGAGAGCTCGCTCCCATTGGCTTACAGCAGCTACATTAGACAGTTCACAGCGACACGGCTGCACCTGTAAGCTCTCTAGTGTGGCTGTGCCCCTAGTAACTGAATTTTTTAAATTTACTCAGAACAAGGCAGCTAATTCCACGGAGCAAGGTCTGTTGCTTTTGTGCATTTTTCCAGTCTCCTAAAGACAACATGGGAGTTTCTCAGGTGCTGTCAAGGTTCCTTCCCCACTCTGAACTCTAGGGTACAGATGTGGGGACCTGCATGAAAAACCCCCTAAGCTTATTTTTACCAGCTTAGGTTAAAACTTCCCCAAGGTACAAACTATGTTACCTTTTCCCTTGGACTTTATTGCTGCCACCACCAAGCGTCTAACAAATATATAACAGGGAAAGAGCGTGCTTGGAAACGTCTTTCCCCTCAAAATCCTCCCAAACCCTACACCCCCTTTCCTGGGGAATTTGCATAGGTGAACACAGAACCAAGCTCTTGGATCTTAAGAACAATGTAAAAACAATCAGGTTCTTAAAAGAAGAATTTTAATTAAAGAAAAAGAATTACCTATGTAAAATCAGGATGGTAAATACCTTACAGGGTAATCCGATTCAAAACATAGAGAATCCCTCTAGGCAAAACCTTAAGTTACAAAAAGACCCAAAAACAGGAACATACATTCCATTCAGCACAGCTTATTTTAACAGCCATTTAAACAAAATAGAATCTAATGCATATCTAGCTAGGTGACTTACTAAGTTCTAAGGCTCCATTCCTTTTCTGTTCCTGGCCAAAAAAAAAAAAAAAAAAAAAACCACACACGGACAGAGAGAACCTTTGTTTCTCCCCCCCTCCAGCTTTGAAAGTATCCTCATTGGTCATTTTAGTCAGGTGCCAGCAAGGTTATCCTAGCTTCTTAAACCCTTTCACCTGTAAAGGGTTTTCCTCTGGCCAGGAGGGATTTTAAAGGTGTTTACCCTTCCCTTTGTTTTTATGATACGCCCCCCCCAAATCACAGATAAGGTGTAATGCTGGCTGTGATTTCTTCCTGGAGCTCTTGGAGAAAACAGAGTTAATAAGACACATGCACCTCTAAATATACTACCAAGTGTATAAAGACTAACAATATTTTTCCACATCTCAAGGGCAATTTTAACCAGTTGATTCTGGGAAACTTTCATGGGAGAGTGCATCAGCCACTGTGTTAGAAGCTCCTGAGATGTGTTGGATGTCGAAATCAAAATCTTGGAGAGCTAAACTCCACCGAAGAAGTTCTTTGTTATTTCCTGTGGCAGTATGAAGCCACTGTAGTGCAGCATGGTTGGTTTGCAGGTGGAAACGCCGTCCCCAAACATATGGGCGTAGCTTTTCCAGAGCGTAGACAGTGGCATAACATTCTTTTTCACTGACTGACCAGTTGCTTTCCCTCTCAGACAGCTTCTTGCTAAGAAACACTACAGGGTGGAATTCTTGATCCAGTCTTTCCTGCATTAAAACTGCTCCCACACCATGCTCGGACGCATCTGTGGTTACTAGGAACAGTTTGTCAAAGTCTGGGGCCGTTAGTACAGGGTCAGACAGGAGTGTTGCTTTAAGATGGTTAAAGGCCTTCTGACACTCTTCGGTCCACTGAATGGCATTTGGCTGTTTCTTTTTGGTTAGGTCTGTCAATGGGGCGGTGATTTGGCTATATTGTGGTACAAATTGTCTGTAATAACCAGCCAAGCCTAAGAAGGATTGGACCTGTTTCTTTGACTTTGGGACAGGTCACTTTTGGATAGCATCCACTTTGGCCTGTAGGGGGTTGATAGTTCCTTGACCCACCTGGTGTCCAAGGTAAGTCACTCTGTTTAGGCCTATTTGACACTTCTTAGCCTTAACAGTTAGTCCTGCCTCCCTTATGCGCTCGAAGACTTTTTGTAGATGTTCCAGGTATTCTGCCCAGGTATCCGAAAATATGGCCACATTGTCAAGGTAGGCGACTGCATATTCTCCCAATCCTGCTAGGAGACCATCTACAAGTCTTTGGAAGGTGGCAGGTGCATTCCGCAGCCTGAAAGGGAGTACATTAAATTCATACAGCCCGACATGTGCGGTGAAGGCTGACCTTTCCTTGGCGGACTCATCTAGAGGTACCTGCCAGTACCCCTTGGTTAAGTCCAAGGTAGAGATGAACTGGGCCTGTCCCAGTTTCTCTAATAGTTCATCTGTGCGTGGCATTGGATAGTTGTCTGGGCGAGTTACAGCATTATGTTTCTTCTTGGACTACCATAAGCTAATCTCCCCATCTGGTTTGGGAACTAGAACCACTGGAGATGCCCATGCACTGCCAGAGGGGCAGATTACTCCCATCTGTAGCATATCCTGGATCTCCCGTTCTATAGCAGTTTTAGCTTGAGGAGACACCCGGTAAGGTTGGGCTCAAATTGGGTGAGCATTACCTGTGTCAATGGAGTGGTATGCCCGTTCAGTCAGTCCTGGGGTGGCTGAGAACGTCGGTGCGTAGCTAGTGCACAGCTCCTTGATCTGTTGTCGCTGCATACGTCCAAGTGTCATGGAGAGGTTCACCTCTTCCACGCCACCAGCACTTTTCCCTTCGTAGTAGACACCTTCAGGCCACTCAGCATCCTCTCCTCCCTGGGCTGTAAACTGACAAACCTTTAATTCTCTGGAATAAAAGGGTTTTAGAGAATTAATATGGTACACCTTAGGCTTTCGGTTGGAGGTGGGGAATGCTCTGAGATAATTAACAGCTCCCAGGCGCTCCTGGACCGTGAATGGCCCTTCCCATGATGCTTCCATTTTATGGGCCTGGAGCGCCTTTAAGACCATGACCTGGTCCCCTACTTCGAAGGAACGCACTCTGGCATGTTTATCATACCAGGCTTTTTGCTCTTTTTGAGCATCCTTTAGGTTTTCTTTAGCAAGGGCTAAAGAGGTTCAGAGGGTGTTCTGTAGGTTGGTTACAAAGTCCAGAATGTTAGTTCCTGGAGAAGGTGTAAACCCTTCCCATTGCTGCTTTACCAGCTGTAATGGCCCTTTAACCTCGCGGCCATATACATGTTCAAATGGTGAAAACCCTAAACTGGGATGTGGTACAGCTCTGTAGGCAAAGAGCAACTGCTGCAACGCTAGGTCCCAATCATTGGAGTGCTCATTTACGAATTTACGTATCATGGCTCCCAAGTCCCATTAAATTGCTCCACCAGACCATTTGTTTGATGATGGTAAGGGGTGGCAACCAAGTGATTCACCCCATGAGCTTCCCAAAGGCTTTCCATAGTTCCTGCCAGGAAATTAGTTCCTGCATCTGTGAGGATGTCGGAGGGCCAACCTACCCTGGCAAAAATGTCTGCTAGTGGCTGGCACACACTTTTAGCCCTGGTGTTGCTTAGAGCTACTGCTTCCGGCCATCGGGTGGCAAAATCCATGAAAGTCAATATGTACTGCTTTCCTCTGGGTGCCTTTTTCAAAAAAGGACCCAGAATATCCACAGCTACTTGCTGAAATGGAACTGCAATGATGGGGAGTGGCTGGAGAGGGGTTTTGACCTGGTCTTGGAGTTTTCCTACTCTTTGGCATATCTCACAAGACTGGACATAGGTAGAGACATCCTTGTCCATTCCCTCCCAGCGGAATGACCTCCCTGAACAGTCTTTGGTCCTGTTCACCCCAGCATGGCCACTAGGGTGATCGTGGGCTAAGCTCAAGAGCTTTACCGGTACTTAGTTGGAACTACCAACTGTCTCTGAGGATTCCAGTCTTCCTGATGTCCACCAGAAAGAGTTTCCTTGTATAAAAGTCCTCTTTCTACAACAAACCTGGATCGATTAGAAGAGCTGAGAGGCGGTGGGTTGCTCCGTGCCGCCATCCAAGCTCTCTGGAGGCTTTCGTCTGCTTCCTGTTCGGTCTGGAACTGTTTCCTTGATGCTGGAGACATCAGTTCCTCATTGGATTGTGGACCTAGGCTTGGTCCCTCTGGAAGCGATGTAGGGGATGGGACTGTTTCCGTTGACTGTGAACTGCTCTCCGTTGGTGCACTATGTTGGGATTCAGGCTCCAGTTGAGCCTCTTGTGTCGGGTTATCGGCTGCTTCCGGTTCTGGGACTGGCTCTGTCTGGGTCTCTGGGACTGGATCCACTACTGCTGTTGCAGACGTTGGCATGGGGTCCGCGTCCGTCGCCTCTTACCGGGTCCTGGTTGAAGTTTCTGGAACAGAGCTAGGCGTGACAGCTTGCTTAGCCTGGCTGCGGGTGACCATTCCCACCCTCTTGGCCCGCTTCACATGATTGGCCAAGTCTTCCCCCAACAGCATGGGGATGGGATAATCATCATAGACTGCAAAAGTCCACGTTCCTGACCAGCCCTTGTACTGGACCAGCAACTTGGCTGTAAGCAAATCAAAAGCGTTTGACTTGAAGGGTTGAATCGTCACTTGGATCTCTGGGTTGATGAAATTGGGGTCCACTGAGGAAGCATGGATAGCCGACACTTGTGCTCCGGTGTTCCTCGACGCTGTGACCTTCTTCCCGCCCACACTCAGTTTCCCTCCACTCCGAGGGTATCTGGGAGGCATCTGGGCCTGCGGACCTCTGGTGTGATTCCAGTGCAATGAACTATAATCTGTTGGGGTTCTTGGGGCAGCTGGCCTTTACATGCCCCGGCTCATTACATTTAAAACATTGTCCAGCTGACAGGTCACTGGGGCGAGGTGGGTTGCTGGAGAACGGTGTGGCGGGACGATAGTCTGGAGGGTTCCTTGTGGGGGCTAGTTGGGGCCTTGGGCTGCCCCCGGTAGTAGGATGTGGTCTGAGGTTGTCTCTTCTGGTATCCGCTCCAACTGCAACCAGTTTTGTTCCTCTCTCCTCCCTCCACCTGTTTTGTTCCAGCTTGCCCCGCCTCTCTGGCGGTCTGGGACTGCTCGTATCGATCAGCATAAGAAGAAAGACTTTCTGCTGAGTCCATTTCCTTATCCCATAAACACTGTTTTATTTCCTCCTTGGACATATTCAGGAATTTCTCCTGAGCTATCAAATCACACATTCTGTTAAAGCTAGTGACACCCCTTCCTTGGACCTATTTACCTAACAGATCCTTTATCTGGTTTAGATAAGCCACATTACTTAGTCCAGGCCCTCTCTTAAGGGTTCGAAATTTTACTCTAAGTTTAAGGTGTAATTTGAAATTGCTTTAAAACCAAATCCTTGAACTTATTATAGTCAGAAGCCTCATCAATAGGCATCTTATTGAATATGTCCAGAGCTCTTCCAGTTAATTTTGTGACCAATGTGGTCATCTTGTGAGCTTCAGGAATTTTATGGAGAGTGCACAGTCTCTCAAAGGTGAGAAAATATTCAGCAATATCACTGGATTCATCATACTGTGGACATAGTCGCTCCCATTTGTGGATCTTTGGGGAAGGATTGTTAGGGTTATCCAGTAGATTCCGCTCAGCCCTTACCTCTTACCTTCTCCATCTCTAGTTCGTGCTTCCTCTCTTTTTCCTTTGCCCCTATAGCTCTCCTGTGAGCAGCCTCTTGGTTCTTTTCTACCTCCATAGCTCTCTTTTGGGCTTCCTCTTGGTTTTTTTCTGACTCTTTTGCAGCCTCCATTTCTCTGTCCTTTGCCTCCATAGCTCTCCTGTGGGCAGCCTCTAGGGCTTTTTCTGCCTCTTTCGCTGCCTCCAGTCTGGTTAACTCCAATTTGTGTTGTGCCTTGGTTTCTGTCATGTTTGCCTCTCTGTTTTTAACTAACTTTACACCCGAGAGTTAGGAATAAAACAAACAAAAAACTTGGCTTGTAAAATTTTGCTGTGCTGTAACCGAATACCTATGTTCTCTGATAGTGATTGTCAGCCTACAGAAAAATCCTTAAAAAACCCAAAACCTAACACCTTTGTCTCCAGGCAAATAGACAGAAAACCCCTCTAGTTGCTCTTAGGTAAAAAAACAAAAAACAAAAAAACTTCTTCAGGTCTGTGGAGACTTGTGAATTTCCCTGCAGTAGGTTAACTACCCTGCCTTTACGTAGAGAAAACTCCAGCTCACAAAAGACAATTCCCTTTTGTCTCTGCTCTGGCCCCCAGGCAGAGACAAAAAAAAAACACCTCTAACTGCTTTCAGCTGAAAACCTGCTTTCCAGAAGCCCAAAGGGAAAAAAAATTCCTTTTTAAAATCTGTGCTGCTTGTTCAAAAAATCTCAAATTAATCTCAAAATGATTTCAGGTTAATCCCATTGCTCTGCCACCATGTCAAGATTCCTTCCCCACTCTGAACTCTAGGGTACAGATGTGGGGACCTGCATGAAAAACCCCCTAAGCTTATTTTTACCAGCTTAGGTTAAAACTTCCCCAAGGTACAAACTATTTTACCTTTTGCCCTTGGACTTTATTGCTGCCACCACCAAGCGTCTAACAAATATATAACAGGGAAAGAGCGTGCTTGGAAACGTCTTTCCCCCCCAAAATCCTCCCACACCATACACCCCCTTTCCTGGGGAAGGCTTGGTAAAAATCTTCACCAGTTTGCATAGGTGAACACAGACTCAAACCCTTGGATCTTAAGAACAATTTAAAAACAATCAGGTTCTTAAAAGAAGAATTTTAATTGAAGAAAAAGAATCATCTATGTAAAATCAAGATGGTAAATACCTTACAGGGTAATCAGATTCAAAACATAGAGAATGCCTCTAGGCAAAACCTTAAGTTACAAAAAGACACAAAAACAGGAATATACATTCCATTCAGCACAGCTTATTTTATCAGCCATTTAAACAAAACAGAATCTAATACATATCTAGCTAGATTACTTACTAAGTTCTAAGACTCCATTCCTTTTCTGTTCCTGGCCAAAAAAAACAAAACAAAAACACAGAGAGAACCTTTGTGTGTTTCCCCCCCCCCAGCTTTGAAAGTATCTTGTCTCCTCTTTGGTCATTTTAGTCGGGTGCCAGCGAGGTTATCCTAGCTTCTTAACCCTTTATAGGTTAAAGGGTTTTTCCTCCGGCCAGGAGGGATTTTAAAGGTGTTTACCCTTCCCTTTATATTTATGACAGGTGCTGATTTCAAAGGAGGACATTCCAGACTCAGGAGTTAAGAGTAGAAATCTCATTTTTCTATGTGCCTCTCTAAAATCGCTTGTTTGAATCTCCTCAAAACAGGCAAACCTTTATCGTACGCTAAGAGACACATGAGAAACTTCATGTGAATTGGGTTTGTTTTAAGACATTTAGTAGAGGGTGGGAAGAAAAAATGTATCCTTGTGTTGAAATGCAAGTTACTACCTTAACTGTGGAGAGAATTTATACAGAGGAGTTTATCCTCTTACTCGTAGTAGATCTTTGGAATGTAGTAAGAAATAGGACTTATTTTGTTTCCTTTTTTTAAAAATTGTCATTCCAAGTATATCTTGCCATCTAAATGAGTTAATTTAGACCGGGAAGGATTTTTAAATGTAAAAGTAACACTTAAGGGTCCAGACTCTTCAGACCTGGAGTGCTTGGAGTCTTTCTCAAGCAACGTCCTGAAATAAAGAAATGTGGCTGGGAGATATAAAATCACTTGTCTGGCCCAGCTGCAGAGACTGTGCGTGGGTTTCTTCATTGCACACTTTGGGGAGAGTTCATGCAAATAGGAACTAGTGGGCCTCTCTAATGAACTAAATATAGTATGTACTGTAACTGTATGTATGCATTGCACAAACACCACTTGGTATATGCTCCTCCTCTTCATTGGGAAGCAGAGATTACTTCACGTTCAAAATTCAGTACTAAAATAATGCAATGGGTTATGATTGGCTTTTTTCCCCTTATTTATCTATAGTACACTAGACCAGCCTCTGATGTCAACATGCTTGGAGAAATGATGTTTGGCTCAGTGGCAATGAGTTACAAAGGTTCTACCTTGAAAATCCACTACATACGGTAAGTGAGTTTCCTCTTCTAGGATTATCCATATTGCCAAATGCTTGGAAATGGGGAAGGAGAAGGTACTGGAACTGTTGAGTCACTGAGATGATGATTGTTTATCCTTTCAGCTCTCCTCCGCAGCTTATGATAAGTAAAGTGTTCTCAGCCAGAGTGGGAAGCTTCAGTGGAAGCACAAATAAGTAAGTTTGGTTGTTTCTTGTCATTTCTCACTCTCATTTTAGATTTCTTCTATCACTGCTCCTAAGGTTGGTCTATATAAAAGCTTGTAAAACCAAATGACCAAATGTCTGCTGGCAGTGAGTGAAAGGGGGAGAGAGTGAGACTGTTTATGAGCAGTATTCACGTGCTGAGCTCTAGCTGTCCCATGAAGGCTAGAGGGCAATAGGATCGTTCAGGGTCCAGCTACACTGGAATAAATGACTCGCGGCATGGCAGCAGCTGGCCCAGGTCAGCTGACTTGGGCTCATGTGGCTTAGGCTGTAGGGCTAAAAATTGCAGTGTAGATGGTTCAGCTGGAGCTCAGGTTATGAGGCCCTCCCCCATTATGGGGTCCTAGAGCTTGGGCTCCAGGCCAAGCCTGAACAGCTTCACAGCTATTTTACAGCCCCACATCCCAAGCCCAATGAACCAGTCCGATGACCCAGGCCAGCAATGGGTGTTTAATTACGGTGTATATGTACCCTTTGACTCTTTAAGTGTGCTCTGGATGAGCAATGGGTGAAACTCAAAGTTTAGAGGCCTGCATAAACATTCAAAGGCTTAGTGTCTCTATCTTCAGTAACAACTTCCCACTGCCAACAGGTTGCCTTTTTAATATAATGAGGAAGGTGTGCATATATTTTTCTACATCTCTCTGTCTCTCTCTCCACATTCAAAAATGGCTGATGAGATTTTGCTCCATTCCCCTCTACCTCTCAAAATCACTGTGGGCAAAGACCAAACATGGAAAGTTAGTTAATTCTGAAAGGTACAGTCTTAAAGCTTAACAGTCCTCCGCAATCTATTTTCCATTATAAATATCTGTTATAATTGTCAAGGTTCCCTCCCAGCCCTGAGCTCTAGGGTACAGATGTGGGGACCAGCATGAAAGACCTCCTAGGCTTATTTCTACCAGCTTAGGTTAAAAACTTCCCCAAGGCACAAATACTTCCTTGTCCTTGGATGGGGACTGCTGCCACTACCAAGTGAGTTAGACAAAGATTCAGAAAAAGGACCACTTTGAGTTCCTGTTTCCCTAAAATATCCCCCCAAGTCCCTTCACCCTCTTCCCCCCCCCCACCTCCATTTGAAAGTATCTTTTTTTTTTTTTTTTCCCCCATTGGTCCTTCTGGTCAGGTGCCAGCCAGGTTATTTGAGCTTCTTAACACCTTACAGGTAAGGAGGAATTCTAGGCTACCCTTATCTGTATGGTTATGACAATAATATAGGAATATCTGCTAATCTTTAAGCTTGGGGTGGTGAGTTAGATTTACATAACAAAGCAAATAAACAGAGTGTAGTTTGATGTTAGTGGAAGCTATTCTATCCCCCTTCTTAGAAATTTTGATATTTCTCCCTTTTTAGCTTGCAAGATAGCTTTGAATACATCAACCAAGATCCCAGTCTTGGAAAACTGAGCTCTAATCAAAATGGTTTGGGCACTTGCCGTAGTGGAAGTAATCTAGGTAAATATTTCTTTATTTTATTTTAAAAAAATCTTTTCCTGATGAGACCATCTGTTTTTGTTTTTGTTTGTTTTTTTCTTTTAAATTATTTCCCCCTGCGTTGTCTTTAATTGTTTTTTGTTTGTTTGTTTGTCTTGCGTTCTCTCTGCGTTGCTGTTTTAGGTGTGTTACAGCTGTGCAGCAGCAAAGTGCTGCAGGGTGTATCTGAAGGAGTTCCCCTCCGGCTCATCCGGAGTGCTTCTTTCTTTGCAGGTTTGTGTGGAATGCTGAGCACACTGTGACCCACCCACCCACAGTAACCCAGCTTCTTCTGAATCTTGTCAGGAGGTCCATAATTACACTCTAGAAACGAAGGGCTAAAGTGACAAAGATATTGATGATAGACACATATTGGCTTTATATTTTGACTCAAGCCTTCTGGAAATACCAGGCTGCATTAAATTGCTTCCTGTTCTTCCCTCCCACTTCTACCACAAATGTTCACATTAAGGAAACTTCCTAATGTAATGTGTATTCAATAATAAGTGAGCCCTTATGTTTCTAAGAGGATTTATGTTTCCTGGTCTACACTTGATCTCTTGCTGGTGTGCCGTTCCCTTTTGCTTCTTTCCCTCTTTGCTTTCCTTCCATATCTTCTGACCTGTGGATTTTTTTTCACTGGATGGCAACTCTTTTAAGACATTATTGAACTGAATCTGGAAGTGTTTAAGTTTTGACTTTACAATATTAAAGGCTTTATCTTAAATTCGAAAGTAGCATTTAGTCTCCTTTACACATGTAAAGATCCTTTTACAGGCCTGACTAGTACTCGTGCTGTTGGGGAAACCTTGGATCTAATTGATCCTGTTGATTTCAAAAATGAAAAGTTACTTCACTTCTCTCTCAAATCTTGCATGCTTCATAAGTTAAATGAATATGTGCTACTAACACTTACCGGTGATCTACACTGGATTGAGTTTTTGCTTCATGCTATAAAACAAGCATAGCGGTTAATTTAAAAACAACTGAAACTGATACTCCGTATAAAGTATTGTTAGCCTCTTCAATGCCAGTGATGCTACAAAAATAAACTAACTCAGGATTTTCAAACATAACTAGAGATTTTGGGTGCTCCCATTTTGGGGTATTCTACCTGAGACACTTTCATGGGGCTGATTCTCAGCTGTGTGACTTTTTCAGTGTATATAAATTCATGTTCTGATTCCTACAGGTATTTAGAAAGTATTTTAGTCTAAAATAAAAAAAATTCAATCCCACTAGTAGTGTTCAGTATTGAAATATTGCTTGCTATCACCTCTTCAAACACTGAATTTTTTTATCTGCCCACACACTGTGGACATAGCTATTGCTTAAATTAACTGCACTGGATGTGACTTTGCTGTATGTGTGGTCTTTAAACATAGACTTTGCTTAACATTGACAAACAATATGAGGCAGCATGTAATGTTTTCTGTTGATCTGATCTGTTTACTTTAGCACATAGCACACCTGTTGATATGCCTAGCAGAGGGCAAAATGAGGACAGAGACAGCGGCATTGCTCGGTCAGGTATCTGTGTTTCTTTTTCTCCCATTTGATGAAAGCAAAGCTTTTTAGCAGAGTGACTCAACAGATTCAGGTTTTGCCCAGTGGGGTGGAGTTTGGATATCGCTGCTTATAGCACATCCACATGAACTTGTGGATCTGTTGAGCCGTTCCCTTCCCTATGAACTAGGTTTCTGCTCATCCGCTCTGCTGCTGGGACATACTCTTCCCCTTCTCCCCTACAAATCAGTAAGAAAGGGGATGTGTCTTCTGATACTCTGCCTTTACAACATTAACTCATTTGGTTCTCATCTATGTAATACTTCAGTAATATAAACGTATAAGTTAGGGAAGAAATCAACAGTAGCGCTTCCACTAAAGAAAAGAAGGGGGAGGATTTTTGCTCAGTGGGAGGAAAAGCAGTGGGTAGAGGTTGGCCTGCCTGTCATGACTGGCAACATCTCTTAGGACAGATTGCTTCAGAGGAGTAGAAAGCCAGCACAGAGGAGAGAGACTCCATCAATGTAGTCTCCACTACATATAACATTCTGGTGCTGTTAAGAAAAAAGTCTCCTACTATGTTAAGGCAGTAAGAATAATTAAAATAATTATGATTTCACCTGCTGGGAATGAGTCAGACTGAAAGGAAAACTGCTGTTTTTTAAAAAAAATGAGAGAACCAAAAGGCAAAAATTATACTCATGTTAACCTGGCCAAAGGGAAAAGTATTATTTACTCGGCACCCTACGAAATGTTCATGTGTGTGTTTCTTGACAGCATCTCTGAGCAGTCTTTTGATTACACCGTTTCCATCACCAAGTTCCTCATCCTCCTCTTCCAGCAGCTACCAGCGCCGCTGGCTCCGAAGTCAAACGACGAGTTTAGAAAATGGAATTATTCCAAGGTGGTGAGTGTTGTGAGCTTCTCCCTGCTGGAATACAATAGCAATTGGGCTGCATTTGCTGAAATTGGCCAAGTCTCTGTTCTTAATGGGGCAAGTCAATTTCATGTTTTTTTCTCCTAGTAACAGTCTGATCTCTCCTACATCCTAGTGTTGTTTAAGATTATTACAAATGAATGGCTACAAAATGAGGTTGAAAATGAACACATTTCAAATGAAGGATTATCATTTATCTCTGAGGCACCCATTCAAACAAGAAAATTAAACTCTCAGCTGTTACTGGAAGAACAGAGCTACCTACTGACATGGGGGAGAATGTAACACCATAGGTGGCACAATTATATTCTACTATAACAACCTGATTAGTGACTAGTTAACAAAACTCTGGTGCAATAGACCATGACAACTCTCTTGGTATGTACAGGATGCCTCAAGCGTGATTTTGGCACAACTTGAAAAAAGAGAGTGATGACCCAAAGCTTGGCTATAATAACTTCAGTACATTTGCCACTGGTCTGACAAAAATGTCATGGGGTGCATCAAGACTTGGCTTCTAGACAGTCTTGCTTTTTCATAGCAAGATGGGCAATGCCTCTCCACTACCTCCCTCACTCACAAATGGACCTGCATATGTGCATGCGTGCTTACAGGTCTGAAGCCAGTGGACCCCTCTCTGTGCAGATTAGGAACAGTGTGAACTGGATGCAAACTTTGGGAATTGGCTTTCATTCTCTCCCCTTGCCCTCCAGTGTGGTGGAAGTTACCTGGAAAAGGTCATCCAACTTAATGCTGTATTCAGTTTTTAGGGAAGCTGAGGTCAGCCACTGCTAAGGAGCTGGAGGTGCTAGGGGCTGATAACCCTGTCCACTTGTGGATTCTGAGGGTTTTCCAGGCTCATGCAAGTGCTCCCGTAGCCTTTACCAAGGAGATGCAAAGCCCATTTCTCCCCAATGAGATGACATAGTTGATTCTCTTACAGAGATTCCATGTACAGATTTCCCACATGAAAAGCCCCCTCTGTGGCTTTTACTGTTGGAAGGGATACTTAGCCAATGGGTCACAGGTTGTCTTAGCCTGTTTAACTTGTATATTTATTAAGTGCCCTACAAACACCTTGGAAGAACCATTTACATGCCCCATATCTCTGTTCCATTAATCATTGCTACAGACAGATATTTTGGATGCTATACTACAGTGACTTTCTTTTGGTCTGTGGGCCAAATAAATTATCCTGAAACCCACCATATGAAAAAGCGACCTCAAGTTCAAAAACTAATGTAATGCACAAGGCATTGGGTAGTTAATTAAATTGTGTTCAATTTAGATCATCTTATAGTGATCAGTTAAATTAGTGTAAAAAGATTCTTTGATTAAAATCTCATTTAAAGAGGCATTTTAAAAAAAAAGTTCATTCTCAAATATATTTCAGTGTTTTTGTAACT
This sequence comes from Lepidochelys olivacea, assembly GCF_965140295.1. NCBI lineage: Eukaryota > Metazoa > Chordata > Testudines > Cheloniidae > Lepidochelys > Lepidochelys olivacea. Next base: position 69,670,158 of record NC_140414.1, read on the forward strand.
GAAAGTGGTAACTTCTTATCCGTAAAGACAAAAATTAAGCCTGCTTGCTGAACATTAGTTTCTCTGTTCTTGGTGTAGTATTTGCAGTATGCAGCATCAAATCTTTCTCCAGAGGTAAATGACTTCTGTGCATTTGCTTTCATCACAGCCAGAGTCGAAAAGGAAATTGCACAAAGATATTTTAGATCCAATAGTTAGGCTGTCAAGCATTACAGGTGTTGTTGCTATGTTCAAACGTTCATTTGTTCAAACAATCAAGTACCACTGAAACAACGAATTTTTGCTATTGATCTCAATAGGAGCTGAATCTGTGCTTTAATTCATACAGCTAAAACTGCACAGCATCTGACCGATCTTTAGACCAACTGCCCAAAGAAAATAGAACTTCTATCTGCAGCTCCATATGGTTACTTGTCAGTCGAGCACAATTAGCAGCTTTGTTGAAAAGGGTTCTCACACAGTCAGACTTCTGTTTCTCAATCTCAAACTATGGGAAACTGTACAAGAACTCAGTTTGCAGTGTTTCTTGTATGTTGATTTACTGTCCCTTTCACAAAGTCCATGGGAATATTTATTTTTGCACAAAAGTTACTAAGGAGTTCAAATGAGGTTATCATCTTGAGCTCTTGTTTCCCACAAGCTCAGTTTTCTCTTTAATGACTCTGTGTGGTGACAAATTTAGTATATTCAACTCATCAAATAGATCAGCCAGAAAACAGTTTCTGCTTAGAATGAGTTTCCAAAAATGCACAGGCCTCAGTTAAAATAGCCAGCTTTTGCCTTGTCTTTTTGCCCGCCTTTTTGCTTGTTTCAACTGAAGTGTAGTCAGTATGGATTTAACAACATCTATCTAAGGCTTTCCTTTTTTAAAAAAAAAATGAAAATGCTACGAATTTACCAGTAGTATTTTTAGAGATTGGCACAATATTATACGCTCTGAAACGTTCTTTTAGTTCAGTTAATTGCAATGACTTCTCCAAAGCCAGCAACGTCAGTAGACTCAGAGTTGCATTGCACATATCTTTTATTTTCTGATGTGGTTTTCTGACAATCCTTTGGCATCTGACAGCATTATTGGCGATTGGGTGCATTTAAACTATGCAAGATTACTCTCTCCTTTCCACCCTGAAACATGACTTCAGTGACCTTGATAATGGACGGTAGGATATATACCTTGCCAGTTACATGACGCTGTATTGTAATAGTCTGTTTTTAAAAAAAAAAAAAAAAAAAAAAAGCTGTAAAGGCATTCTATGCTGTATTTCTGAGACAGAAGTAGCTTTTTGAAAAGCACTGTTCTGGTTTATGGCAGTTAAAAGCCTCAAAACTACTGGCTTTCTGGCATGTTCATTATGAGGTATTTGGGTGTCTTTTTGCAGGGTAGGTTTCAGAGTAGCAGCCGTGTTAGTCTGTATTCGCAAAAAGAAAAGGAGTACTTGTGGCACCTTAGAGACTAACACATTTATTTGAGCGTAAGCTACAGCTCACCCACTGAATGCATCCGATGAAGTTAGCTGTAGCTCACGAAAGCTTATGCTCAAATAAATGTGTTAGTCTCTAAGGTGCCACAAGTACTCCTTTTCTTATTGCAGGGTAGACATAGTCACAATGCCTTTAGAAATTCATTGTGGTCAGTAAATGTAGGGATCAGACTGGCCTGCGAAGGAGCAGCTACCAATAGGTGCTCATTTAATCTCTTCTTGGCATCTCCATCTTGTGTTGTAGACTCAAAATTTCCCCTTAAATAGGTTCTCTAGTCTTTATAGCTGAGACCATAACCATCAAAATGTAAACGGAGTTCAACTGTCTGCCTGTATCTGCCATAGCTCTGGCACTTGCGAACTTTCTCCTCGTGATAGGACGTTAACCCTAAAAACTTAATGTCAGCATGGTTAACTATTCCATTGCTGATCCTAGCTTACAGGAAATGAAACCGTTTTATGAGGGTCTACACGCTCTACTGTAAGCAATGTCTCATTTTGGTGTTGAGTGAGCTGAGCATCAGAGATAGCCACGACTTATTTTTTCCAGTCAGACCCCTAAGTATATGTAAAGCTAGATAGTTTTCATCATGGACCATCAGTTTCTTGCTCTCTGACTCCAAACACTTTCTGATGACTTGTCTCTCTCACTCTTGATCATATGCCTGGTGCTGCATTCACAAGTTGCTGCATACTGTACTCATTGACACTTTGGAACTCCCAGTGTTTGAGAGATGGTGCCTAGAAGTTAAAGCTATCACAACCCGATGAGGAGGGGACAACCCATGACTGGCTTCTGGGTCATACCTTACAGGCTGAGAAGTCCTGCACTATTCCACCATGTATTTCTGTGGTTTCTATTGAGATTACTTTGTGCAGTTGCCATGACTTAGTTTGTGGCTGATTGGAGCAGGAAGCAAAGCTCTTAAGTGATATAAAATTACTCCTTGAAACTCAGGGATGCTGCCATAAGATAGAACAAGATAGAAAGGGAACAGAGAGGACTGGTAGGAGTGGGAAAGTGAAAGTAGCGACATTACCTGTTTAACTTGGTTCTGTTTAGCTCTACACAAAACAACTGCAAAAAAAAAAGTGTGGTTTGTTTTTTTTTACTTGGAGAGAGCTATCCTGATGTCACGTCCTAGCGGAGATAAGGCAGAGGCAGTTTTTACCTGGATGCAGGTAATTGAGGTCAAGACAACATGGCCACACACTTACTGCTTACCGACTAGCTACATCGAGCGGGGGAAATGAGTGTGTTGTCTCCACTAGCATTTTATATCAAGATACGTGACTCAAGTTAGTATCAAAGTGGTGATGGTTTGTCTTCAGTAAAGGCTTTACTTCTCAATTAGTAAGCTTATGGAGTAGATACTTAATCTCTGTACAAATAACAAACTTTCTGAATTCTGCCATGAACAGGATTATGTGAATTTAATAAGATGTTTTTGAGGTTATGGAGCTGAACTGGGACTCAGCCGACCAGGATTCACTTTCCAGATCTGCCACGGACTTCCTTTGTGACCTTTGGGAAGTTATGTGCTGTGTGCTTTCATTGCCCATCTGTAAAATGGCAGTAATAGCCCCTACCACACAGCGGTATTATGATAAATGTACTAATTCTTATCAGGCATTTGAAATACCCACACAGAAGTGTTTTCAGGGGTTCTGTTTATGGGTGCTATTCCTAGAGGAAAGCTTTAATGAAAAGGTGTCTTGCATTCTAGCAAAGGGTTCCGTAGTTTGAGTTGTGCCACTGAGAACGTTTTGCTATCTGAGTGAGTGACATTTTTAAGTAGGGAAGTAAGCGGGGGCAAAATTTTTGCAGGGCATTGAAGGAGACTTGGAGGTATGGTTAGAATCTCTTGCTGGCATACAGAACTATGCATCGTATACAAATGTAGGAAACACACAGGGTAACTGGCCTACCATTTCTCTCATTGCAGGTCCACTGAAGAGACTTTTAGCGTGGCTGATGAAAGCTGCAGTTCCAATCCTGCTATGATTCGGAGGAAAAAAATTGCCATCAGCATAATTTTCTCTCTGCCTGAAGGAGAAGATGCACAGAGGAACTTCCAGGACTTCTTTTTCTCTCACTTCCCTCTATTTGAATCCCATATGAACAAGTTAAAGAGTGCAATTGAAAAGGTACAGAATGCTATTTAGTGGAGTCTGAAGAATAAGCACTAAGTAGGGATGGAATATTCTAGAGCCTAGAAAGGCATAAATAACCACAGGGTGAAGCCAACCTGCAGACTGAGCCCTGCATGGGGGGTAGCACATAGCTTTTCTGCCTTACTAACTGCATTGGAAAAAGTTGTGCCTCAGGACCACAGTCCTTCCCTAGGTTCTCTCCTTGCATTGGAAGGAGGATTTGGGGGTAGGGGTGGTCCTTTTCTCCCATTTAGATGTTTTTTCAACTGGTTGATGCATTATGGGAGAGTGTGCATGCTTGCTTTGAAAGGGCTGGTGGGGAGGAGAGTATCTGGTGTACAGCCCTTTCTCTCCTCCCGCCACGCACCTAGTCACATGTCCTAGATTGGTTTTACACAGTCACACACGGGGATGTGGGCAGCTCTTGCTATCCTAAGTGGCCGCATAGCATCAGGGCTCGAGCCACAATGTCTGTTCATCAATTCAGACACGTTGATGAGCCTATAAAGATGATATAAACTATTTTTGCATTCTTTAAGATGTCACTTTTTATTGTTCAAGGCCATGATCCTCTGTAGAAAAATAGCAGAATCCAGCCTAAGAGTACAGGTTTATATCAGCCGTGTCACGGATGCCCTGGGAGAATTCAGGTGAGCTGTTGTTACACCATATGATAGGAGAAGCTGGTAGCACGGCCTAAAGTTAAGGTCACCTGGTATTTCCTGTTGTAAAACCCTGTTTTTTCAATAACTTTGCCAAACTCAAATCATTTGGGCTAAATTTTTCCAAGTTAGGTGTCTGCCTCAGACTGAAATTGTTTGGAAAACTTCAGCAAAAATGGTTCTGCCATTTGTGAGTGACCATAGGGGAAAATGCATTGTATTCCTATATTTAAAAAATTCTTACAGCTGTTGTGCTGAGAAACTTGAATGCTTCCCTGTTTTGAAGCAGGTACTTGAAATTTGGCGGGGGGGTGGTGCCTTTTTTGCCATCCCTGTGAAAATCCACCCAAATGTGGCCCGGCTATAAGTCTTTGAAAAATCTTAGTTCACACATGCTCAGTAGAGATTTACTAGTCTGGTAGCTAATCTCTCCTCATGGCTTGTACCTGCCGACTGGACTGCATGTGCACAATCTCCACAGAATAAAGGAGCATGCTTCAGCTCATGCACTGAATAAGACTTTCCCTGCAATTGCTCCCCCAGGCTGCAAAAGGCAGCTGTGGTGTCAGATAGTGGAACTGATAGCAGGGAGACTGTTTCCTGTGCTCTAAATGCCCCTGCCTTGGTCCCCCCCACATCAGTCCCTTAGCAACCAGGTGAGGAGGAGAGGGGGGGGAACACCTAATTGGAATGCAGAGGTTGGAGGAAGGAGGCAGGCAGGAGCTGGAGGGTGGGAGTGGAGGTGATAAGGTGGAAGATGGATGGGAGCAGAAGGAGACAGGCTGGGAGCACAAGGGCAGAAGGGTCTATAACCATTAGAGAACACTCTCCTCCGATTGAACCCAGGAGCCATGAGTCTAACAACCCTCTGCTGTCAGCAGGTAGCTGTGAAATCCACTGGCAAAGTGTGTGTCTGATCCCCCTGTAGTCACTTGTCCACACAGAGGATAACAGCCTATTAGTGCTATCAGTTACTTTATTAGCTTAAGTGATATAGGTCCGTTCTGTGGATCTAAGGTCCAAACTGATGACTCAGAGACCCATTTAATCTTAATCTGGTCCCCTTGCGCATATGAGGATAGTCTTTTTAACACCATGATCACAAACTACTTTTTCTTCAAGACCTCTGCCTCATTTAAAGCTCAGCATGAACTGTGCTCTGGGAATGAATCAGGATTATATAATAAAGGAGAGTGTTGCCAGTAGGGCTCCTGCTTCTTTACTTCCAGATGTTGGAAGGTGTGTAGTGACAGAAGAGGGGTATGGCACACAGGAACATAAAGGACAGTCTCATGGTTAAGGCAGTTGAGTGCTGCCTGCAGGATTAGATTCTATTCCTGCCTGGGCCACAGAGTTCTTGTGTGATGCTAGGAAAGCTACTTGAACCAATTTTTCACAGGTGGTCACTAATTATGTGTGCCTCATATTTTGGGTGCCTGACTCACTCTCCTGGGGCCTGATATGCAGAAGTGTGCTGAGCACTCAAATCATAGAATCACAGAATCATAGACTTTAAGGTCAGAAGGGACCATTATGATCGTCAAGTCTCACCTGCACAATGCAGGCCACAGAATCTCACCCACCCGCTCCTGTAACAAACCCCTAACCTATGTCTGAGCTATTGAAGTCCTCAAATCATGGTTTAAAGGCTTGAAGGTGCAGAGAATCCTTCAGCAAGTGACCCATGCCCCATGCTGCAGAGGAAGGTGAAAAACCCCCAGGGCCTCTGCCAATCTGCTCTGGAGGAAAATTCCTTCCTGACCCCCAATATGGCGATCAGCTAAACCCTGAGCATGTGGGCAAGACTCACCAGCCAGACACCCAGGAAAGAATTCTCTGTAGTAACTCAGATCACACCCCATCTAACATCCCATCACAGACCATTGGGCATATATACCGCTAATAGTCAAAGATCAATTAATTGCCAAAATTAGGCTATCCAATCATACCATCTCCTCCATAAACTTATCAAGTTTTGTCTTGAAGCCAGATATGTCTTTTGCCCCCACTGCTCCCCTTGGAAGGCCGTTCCAGAACTTCACTCCTCTGATGGTTAAAAACCTTAGTCTAATTTCAAGTCTAAACTTCCTGGTGGCCAGTTTATATCCATTTGTTCTTGTGTCCACACTGGTAGTGAGCTTAAATAATTCCTCTCCCCCATGGTATTTATCCCTCTGATATATTTATAGAGAGAAATCATATCTCCCCTCAGCCTTCTTTTGGTTAGGCTAAACAAGCCAAGCTTTTTGAGTCTCCTTTCATAAGACAGGTTTTTCATTCCTCGGATCATCCCAGTTGCCCTTCTGTGTACCTGTTCCAGTTTGAATTCATCCTTCTTAAACATGGGAGACCAGAACTGCACACAGTATTCCAGATGAGGTCTCACTAGTGCCTTGTATAATGGTACTAACACATTATCTCTACTGGAAATACCTCGCCTGATGCATCCTAAGACCGCATTAGCTTTTTCCACGGCCATATCATATTGGCGGCTCATAGTCATCCTGTGATCAACCAATACTCCAAGGTCCTTCTCCTCCTCTGTTACTTCCAAGTGATGTGTCCCCAGCTTATAACAAATTTTTTTGTTATTAATCCCTAAATGCATGACCTTGCACTTTTCACTACTAAATTTCATCCTATTACTATTACTCCAGTTTACAAGGTCATCCAGATCTTCCTGTATGATATCCTGGTCCTTCTCTGTAGTGGCAATACCTCCCAGCTTTGTGTCATCCGCAAACTTTATTAGCACATTCCTGCTTTTTGTGCCAAGGTCAGTAATAAAAAGATCAAACCCAAAACTGATCCCTGAGGAACTTCCAGCCTGACAGTTCACCTTTCAGCATGACCCATTGTAGTCTCCCCTTTAACCAGTTCCTTATCCACCTTTCAATTTTCATGTTGTTCCCCATCTTTTCCAATTTAGCTGATAATTCCCCATGTAAAATCGTATCAAATGCTTTACTGAAATCGAGGTAAATTAGATCCACTGCGTTTCCTTTGTTTAAAAAATCTGTTATCTTCTCAAAGAAGATCAGGTTGGTTGGTCTACCTTTTTTAAAACCATGTTGTATTTTGTCCCAATTACCATTGACTTCAATGTCGTTAACTACTTTCTTCAAAAATTTTTCCAAGACCTTGCATACTACAGATGTCAAACTAACAGGCCTGTAGTTACCCGGATTACTTTTTTTTCCTTTCTTAAAAATAGGAACTGTGTTAGTAATTCTCTAGTCATACGGTACAACCCCTGAGTTTACAGATTCATTAAAAATTCTTGCTAATGGGCTTGCAGTTTCATGTGCCAGTTCCTTTAATATTCTTGGATGAAGATTATCTGGGCCCCCCCGATTTAGTCCCATTAAGCTGTTCAAGTTTGGCTTCCATGTCAGATGTGGTAATATCTACCTCCATATTCTCATTCTCATTTGTCGTCCTACCATTATCCCTAACCTCCTCATTAAAGACTGAGACAAGTATTTGTTTAGATATTAGGCCATGCCTAGATTATCCTTAACCTCCACTCCAATTTCAGTGTTTAGCGGTCCCACTTCTTCTTCTTTGTTTTTTTCTTATTTATATGACGATAGAACCTTTTTACCATTGGTTTTAATTCCCTTTGCAAGGTCCAATTCTACATGACTTTTGGCCTTTCTCGCTTTATCCCTACATGTTCTGACCTCAATAAGGTAGCTTTCCTTGCTGATCCCTCCCATCTTCCACTCCTTGTATGCTTTCTGCTTTTTCTTAATCGCCTCTCTGAGATGCTTGCTCATCCAGCTTGGTCTACAACTCCTGCCAATGAATTTTTTCCCCTTTCTTGGGATGGAGGCTTCTGATAGTTTCTGCAACTTTAACTTGAAGTAATTCCAGGCCGCCTCCTCCTTTAGATCCACAAGTTTTTCAGTCCAGTCTACTTCCCTAACTAATTAGCCCTTTTGAAATCAAAAACCCTAGTCACAGATCTATTTTTGTTTATCCTTCCATTTAGTTTGAACTGAATTAGCTCATGATCGCTCGAACCAAGGCTGTCCCCTACAACCATTTCTTCTGTGAGGTCCTCACTACTCACCAACACCAAATCTAAAATGGCATCTCCTCTTGTTGGTTCAGCAACTACTTGGTGAAGGAATCCATCAGCTATCACATTCAGGAAAATCTGAGCCCTATTACTATTACTAGCACTTGTCCTCCAGTCTATATCTGGGAAGTTAGTCCCCCATGATCACACAATTCCCATTACTATTTACCTCATTAAAAACATTAAAGAGGTCTCTATCCATATCCAAATCTGATCCCAGTGGTCTATAGCACACCCCAAGCACTATCCCAGGGGAGCCTCTAGTAGCTTTCTTCCCCAGTGTGATTTTTGCCCAGACAGACTCTGTCTTATCCATTCCATCTCTTATTTCTTCACAGTCTACCTCCTCATTGATATACAATGCTACTCCATCACCTTGCCTTTATTTCTGTCTTTCCTAAACAGCACATACCCTTCAATACCCATACTCTAGTCATGACTGCTATTCCACCATGTTTCTGTTATCCCTATAATATCTGGTTTCACTTCCTGCACCAGTAGCTCTAGTTCCTCCATTTTGTTACCTAGGCTCCTCGCATTAGTGTACAAACATCTTAATTTTTGCTGTTTGGCTTCGCTCACATTCTTTACCTGATTGGGCTACCCACGGCTGTATCCTTTCTTACTTCGTTTTCGTCCCTCTCAACGTTAAAATCTGGTGTGGAGATTACCTGGACATCTCCCACCAGCTCCCCCAAATTCCTAGTTTAAAGCTCTCTTAATCAGTTGTGCCCGCCTCCATCCTAGAAGTCTATTTCCCTCTCTACTCAGGTGAAGTCCATCCCGAGAGAACAGTCCTCTGTCCATGAATGCTTTCCAGTGGCCATACATCCCAAAGCCCTCCTTATAGCACCAGTGCCTGAGCCATCTGTTGATCATCATCATCTTGTCACACCTTTGTTGCCCTTCTCTAGGATCTACAAGTGAAGTTGGAAGGAGCTGTGCTTTGAACACATAGTGCTATATCATGCTAAGTATTGTGAAAAATCATGTCTTAGGTGTCTCAAATTGAGCACCCAAAACTAGGGGGTACTTTTGACCTTAAGTTCTCTATGCCTTAGTTCCCCATCTGTAAAATAGGGAAGAATACTGATCCCTAGCCTCACAGGGTGTGATGGAGTTTATAAATGCCACACTAAGGCAGGGGAAGGGCTGGAGCTGTACTGGGCTAGGAAAGCTCTGACTCTCAGGCACTGCCAAGTATGCTCCTGGGGAAAGGAGCAGTATAAAAAGAGCTCCAGCAGCCCAGGCAAGGGGGAAGGAGAGAAGCCATTTTCTGGAGGAGGACTGTCCTGCAACAGTAGGGGGGAAAAAAAACATTAATGAGAAGGTCTGGCTCTGAGTCCCCCTCTTGCTTGTGGAGACATCACCCCAGAGGTATGGAGAACCATGTGCATGGGAACCAGAGGGTCACCTGCATCAGCCCCCAGACTTTGGGGTTTGAAGCAAAGTGTTATAAATCAGTAACAGCCATTCCCCAAACTGAGGCATCTGGTGTGGTGGGAAGTGGCCCAGGAGCAGATGAACAGGGAGTGGGCTGAACCCAGGCCATCCCATGCTGTCACACTCAGGATCCTGGGTCAGGATCCCCTGTGCCTACCCCTAGAATGGGCAGGACCAGGGGTTACTGGCAAGGAAGCCGACATAGCTGAACCCCATCCAAGGGGTTCAGGACACACTTGAAGTGAAAGAGGGTCATAGGCCCTGACCAACTAGGCATGCTTACTGAAGAAATGACCCTGCTATAGAATATGTGAAAATGAGTGGATGTTGTGAAGCACTCTTACTATACTGAAAATCACTCTAGAAAAGCTCCTGAGGAAACTAATAGTTGATGATGATGATGGTAGAGCAGGGTTGTAATAGTGTGCAGGAAATCAGGCCATTGAACACCAATCAGGCCATTGAATCAGAACAAAACAAAATACTGAATATCCTTAAGTGAGCAACATCTACCCCGTGCACTGAAAAAGGGCTAGGGTCCAGTGGAATGATAGTATGTGATCATGTAATTAAAGACTGAATCGTAATTCGTACACTTATGGAGGCCCAATTAAGGCCTGGTTGCAAGCTTAATTCTGGTATTTTCTAACTCTTTGAGTGCTTGACTTTGCAATCTTAACGTTCTTTTCAGGTAGTTCTTAGTATGTAACTGTAAAATACAAGTGTTACACCATGGACTTGATTTTCATGACTTAGATTTGACTTTTTCCCCAATATCCTATTTTCCCATTGTATCAATTTTTGCTGTCTTATGCCACTAGATTTTTCCCCCAAGCACTCCTTTCTTCAAGCTCTTCTCTTCTTCTCTCCGTACCCCTCACCCTTTGTTTCTCCTATAGCGATGATACCCTTCCTGTCTACAGTTGGCAAGATAGTATACACAGTGCAAAGGAAAAAAAGGATATGAAGTTTAAAACAATATACATTTTAAAACATACACACTGTAGATAATGGAGTATTGTAGCTACAATGGTTTGGATCTAAGCCTTTCGTAACTTTTGTGGAATGGTCACTGAAGAATAATGAGTCCTAAAAAATCAGCCTTCACACCCTGTTTAGCCCCAGAAGGAAGAGACCAAAAGTGAGACCGTTCATACCGCACCAGAGCATGTCTTAAATAACATGCTTAAGAAAACTAACTATTCTCATCACAAGAGAGAAAATGTTTTTAGCAAATTTGAAAAATTGTGTACAGACACCTTAAAATGGGCATAAATAAACAGAGACCAAAGATAAAATCAATTTACGCAAACATCCAAGGAAAGAAATGTAACACACACTAATTGAATTATATGTTTACACTGTATGTATCTGTAAGTAATTACTTGGGGGGACACGGCTAGATTGCTCTGATAAATGGTAGATTTTTAAATGTAAGGTAGACAGAATGTTTTGTTGTAAATTTATCATGCACTAATCACCCATATATCAACAGAAAATGTAACTAGATGATCTGGAAAGCTCCAAACTTGTCACTATACTAAGGTTGTTTCTGAACTTGCTAACTTGTGAAGATTATTTGTACAAAACTCTTAAACGTGTAGAAGACAATCATCTCTTCAGCTAGAAATTTAACTGTGGATCATGCAAATCTGTTTGGAATTAAATTAGAGGTATATTGACAGCCGTTATTGGAGATGGCGGCCATTTGTGATGGGTTTGTGTTTTGCTATCAAGCTACCCATCAAAACATTGTATGTCTAAGATCATACTTCTAAAACTGCATGTTCAATGTATTGACTAATCATCTGGGCATATATATTCAGGTGGTAAAGCACCTGACTGGTGATTGCATAGCCAGGATGATGAGTCAAGCTGCAGATTTCATTCAGAGTTAAACTCGTACAGCATAGTTCTTCAGTCTTAAAGGTGCTCCTTTGCAAATTGGAGTCTCAATTTGCATCCTTTGACACAATATACCAGACAAGTATGATGAAATAAATGTTGATTGTATGTGAAGCAATTGCCGGGTAAAACTAACCTATTGAACTTGTGCAGCAATACATTTTGATTCATTAAAACATTGTCCAACTGTTTTAGTTCGTGCTGAGATGAATTTCATGTCCTCCTTCCATATCCTTGTATGCTCAGAAGAATACTTTCTTTGTCAAAGAAATTGCAATTGCATTGATTAGAATATTGTTAATGCACTTACGGTGCATCTCCTGTAATTTAGTGTCCTACAGAACACCTCTCATTATGTGAGTGGAGCCTCTGACTAGCTACAGAGAACCTACGTAACTATTAGAACTCCTAACAGATGTTAGAAAAATTTGAAGAAAACTTTTTTTTCTTCTGTATATTTTTTGCAACCTCATTCACAGGTTAACAGCTTTTTTTTCTTTCTTTTTGGTAGACTTACAATCTGGAACCTGTATTCAGTTCCAAGGATCGCAGAACCTGTGTGGCTTACCATGATGTCCAGCACTTTGGAAAAGAACCAGCTATGCCAGCGCTTTCTTAAGGAATTTACACTTCTGATCGAACAGATCAACAAAAACCAGTATGCTTCCTTCTGCATCATCTCCTTACCCCTGCAGTAACTTGTGTTCTAATGCATACAAACATAACAGGAAGTACACAGACATGAGCATATGTCAAATACCTTTTTTTTTTTTTCCCCCCTTGGATCTTATTTTTGTTGTATTCTTTTTCTTTAGGTTCTTAGCCGCTTTATTGACTGCGGTGCTGACCTATCACCTGGCGTGGGTCCCAACTGTAATGCCAGTTGACCATCCTCCCATAAAGGCCTTCTCTGAGAAAGGCACATCACAATTTGTAAACCTGCTGGCAAAATCGCATCCTTATAACCCTCTCTGGGCACAGCTCGGTCAGTAGAAAACCTTAAAAAAAAAAATTTGGTATAAAACAGTTACTAAACTTTAACCTATTTAATTGAAATGTAGCTCTTCTCTACAAACACATCATTGTATATACACAGCTATTTTAAAAAATATGTCATAGGTGGGAGCTATGCAGAGGCAGGCAAGATTAAAACTTGTACTTCATCTATAAGCATGTTGGGGGATAGGGTGGGGTGATGTCAGGAAGCTCATTCCAGCTCTCTGATTCTCTGGCCAGCCCTTGTCTGACACAAACTAAAGCTGCTGCCAGGCAGCATTAAAGTCTGCCACTGGTTTGTGGTCCCTGATGGACCCTATGCCAGTGGAGTATCATTATAGTAGAGCGTTGGTGCACCCGCTTTGCTGGGAAAGGGAGGCTGGGCATGAGAGAGGTGCAGGGCCTGGTGGCAGTGTAGATGGGCAAGCAGAGGAAATTCTATCTGGGCATTGGCAATGGAATTACAGCCCTTTTGCTCTATCTCAGTTGCACAAAGGGGTAGTAAACTGTCTAGAAAATCTGGCCCTAAGTCCTCAGATGTAGTGATTCTCTTCTACCTACACAGCTTACTAAGTATCTTGATACATGAAATCAAGTAGCTATATAAGAAGCATGTGAATGAGAGCTGGCAAAATATTTATAACTGGCAGTTTTATTAATCTCTGAACATTTCTCTTCAGAGCCAAAGTACATGGATATGAATGTTTGGAGAGTAGATAATCACGTGCATAAAATCTTACTCTCAAAAATTCCACTCCTTGGGCAATCCTCCTTCCTTTCCCCACTCCCCCTGCTCCATTTTTCCCTCCTATATATCATCTGTCTAATGTAAAACCATCCAGAAAAATTAGTGAAATTCTAAAGAAGCAACTTGAATAACAATAGTTCTGTGTCCATATCATGTTCCTGCTGCTGATCATCTAGCTTAGTTCTATTTGGTTCTTGTCATAGAATCATAGAAGATTAGGGTTGGAAGAAACCCCAGGACGTCACCTAGTCCACCCCCCTGCTCAAAGCAGGACCAACTCCAACTAAATCATCCCAGCCAGGGCTTTGTCAAGCCGGGCCTTAAAAACCTCTAGGGATGGAGATTCTACCACCTCCCTAGGTAACGCTTCCAGTGCTTCACCACCCTCCTAGTGAAATAGTGTTTCCTAATACCCAATCTAGACCTCCCCCACTGCAACTTGAGACCATTGCTCCTTGTTCTGTCATCTGCCACCACTGAGAACAGCCAAGCTCTTATCAGTAGCCTCTCTGACACTGAAGATTCCTAACTCCCACTATATATATTCATAATAGAGAGTTGTATTGCTTGCTTTAAAAAAGAAAGATTTTAAAAAGTTACCGAGTTATTGAGTAGTTGAGGAGAGGGGTGAGGGACTGGGTGTTTTGGGGTTCAGGAAAGTGGGAGCTGATTTAGGGAAATAAGAAGCCAGGGTTAAGGTGTATAGAAGCCAGCTGGAGGGAGCTGTATAGTGCCTGTTTGGGCAGTAGATCTTGTCCTCTCTCCCAGGAAGAACTGCTAGTAGTTCTTCAGGAAAGAAGGGAAATAAATTGTTACCCAAACTCAGAGCTGGTAATTGTGCACGTTATGGAGTAGGCTCAGTAGGAAGATAATACGAGTTTTAAAGACCCAGACAAATTCTAAATGGTTGAACTCGAAACATCTCGGTTCTTTCTTATTCTCAGGTAAAAAAAGTGAGTTCAGATGTTTAAAATTGGTTAGTCTCTAAGGTGCCACCAGTACTCCTTTTCTTTTTGCAGATGTTTATTGTAATGTACATCAATATGAAGGAAAATGTTGCCCTCTGGTGGTTCCCTCTGAAAAAGACAGGGTTCATAGTACAATAGTGCTTTCTAAAAACAAATCTTTTGGAAGGTTAGGGTGTAATCTGTAAATAGCTTTAAAAATGGAAAGCTTTGTATAAATCCTTGTTTTATTATTAAATTATACTAAAATGCCATGATTTCAATCAATTGCAGCATTCCATAAGAGATAAAACTATATTGTTCATGATGAAGGAACTGCTCAGTCTCTGCAAAACTTAAGTTTTTATTTTAAAATTTTATATTGAGTTGTCATAATATTATTGTTGCTCCAAGACTCTTTTTATAAGTAAGTTTATATACATATAATATTAACTTAGGCCTGAATCCTGCAAGCAAGCATTTGCTTTAATACACCTAACCGTTAATCATAGAAATGTAAAGGAAAGGAGCTTGAGATGTCATCTTTTAGTTCATCATCCCATGCTGAAGCAGGACTAAGTACACCTAGACTATACCTGACAAGTGTTTGTCTTACTTCATACTTATAAACCTCCAGTGATGAGGATTACACAACCTCCCCTGGTAACCTATTCCAGTATTCAACTACTGTTATAATTAGAAAGATTTTCCTAATATCTAACCTAAATCTCCCTTGCTGCAACCTCTTTGTAGCAGTTCTTAACATATCTGAAGGCTATCAGGTCCCCCCCCCCCTTCTTCTCAGAACTAAGGTTATACAGTTTTTCTAACTTTTCTTCATCGGTCAGGGTTTCTAAACCTTTTATCAGTTTTGTTGCTTTTCTCTGGACATCTCCAGTTTGTCCACATCTTTCCTAAAGGGTGGCTCCCAGAACTAGACCCAATATCCAGTTGAGGCCTCAACAGTGCCAGGTAGAGCAGGACATTTACCTCTCAGGTGTAACAGATGACACTCCTGTTAATACACCCCAGAATTATATTAGCCTTTTTAACAACTATGTTGACTCTCATTCAACTTGTGATGCACTAGAACCCTCAGATCCTTTTCAGCAGTACTGCTGCCTAGCCAGTTATTCCCATTTTGTTGAAGTACTTTGCACTAGTCTTTTATTTAATTTCATCTTATTGATTTCAGACCAATTTTCCAATTTGACAAGGTCTTTTTGAATTCTGATTAGGCTGTTCTCCAAGGTGCTTGCAACCTCTCCCAGTTCGGTGTCATCTGCAAAATTTATACCCATACAGTCGACCCCATTATCCAAGTCATTAGTGAAAAATATTGAAAAGTACCGGATCCAGGACAGGCGTCTGGGTGATCCCACTTGATACATCCTCCCAGTTTGATAGTGAACCACTGATAACTACTTTTTGAGTACTGTCTTTCAACCAGTTGTGTATCCACTTTATGGTAACTTCAATTTGACCATGCTTCCCTAGTTTGCTTATGAGAGTGGCATTTGGGACTGCATCAAAAGTCTTACTAAAATCAAGCTACATCATGTCTACTGCTTCCCTCCCCCCATCAACTAGGCCAGTAACCCTGTTAAAGAAGGAAATTAGCTTGTTCTGGCATTACTTGTTCTTGACAAATGCTTGCTGGCTATTACTTATTCACCCAATGATCCTTTAGGTACTTAAAAACTGATTGTTTAATAATTGGTTCCAGTATCTTTACGGGTATCAAAGTTAGCCTGACTGACCTATAATTCCCCTGGTCCTCTTTGTTCCCTTTTTTTAAAAATAGGTACTATGTTTGCCCTTCTGCAGCCCTCTGGGATCTCACCCATCCTCCACGAGTTCCTGAAGATAATTGCTAATGGTTCAGAGATTGTGACAGTTAGTTTCTTAAGTACCCTAGGGTGTATTTGTCAGGCCCTGCCAACTTCAATACATCTAAATTATCTAATGGTCTTTAACCTGTTCTTTCCCTATTCCCTGTGGGACTACTTGCATATATAAAGTTAATCCTGTGAGTATGTTCTTAGGATCAAGGCTTTGATTCGGCTTTTATTCCTAGGTTTCAGAGTAACAGCCGTGTTAGTCTGTATTCGCAAAAAGAAAAGGAGTACTTGTGGCACCTTAGAGACTAACCAATTTATTTGAGCATAAGCTTAAGTGAGCTACAGCTCACTTCATCGGATGCATACTGTGGAAAGTGTAGAAGATCTTTTTATACACACAAAGTATGAAAAAATACCTCCCCCCCCCCACTCTCCTGCTGGTAATAGCTTATTTAAAGTGATCCCTCTCCTTGCCATGTGTATGATAATCAAGGTGTGCCATTTCCAGCACAAATCCAGGGTTTAACAAGAACGTCTGAGGAAGGGGGTGGGGGGCTGTAGGAAAAAACAAGGGGAAATAGGTTACCTTGCATAATGACTTAGCCACTCCCAGTCTCTATTTCAAGCCTAAGTTAATTGTATCCAATTTGCAAATGAATTCCAATTCAACAGTTTCTCGCTGGAGTCTGGATTTGAAGTTTTTTTGTTGTAATATCGCAACTTTCATGTCTGTAATCGCGTGACCAGAGAGATTGAAGTGTTCTCCGACTGGTTTATGAATGTTATAATTCTTGACATCTGATTTGTGTCCATTTATTCTTTTACGTAGAGACTGTCCAGTTTGACCAATGTACATGGCAGAGGGGCACTGCTGGCACATGATGGCATATTTCACATTGGTGGATGTGCAGGTGAAGGAGCCTCTGATAGTGATGTTATTAGGCCCTGTGATGGTGTCCCCTGAATAGATATGTGGGCACAGTTGGCAACGGGCTTTGTTGCAAGGATAGGTTCCTAGGTTAGTGGTTCTGTTGTGTGGTATGTGGTTGCTCGTGAGTATTTGCTTCAGGTTGGGGGGGCTGTCTGTAGGCAAGGACTGGCCTGTCTCCCAAGATTTGTGAGTGTGTTGGGTCATCCTTCAGGATAGGTTGTAGATCCTTAATAATGCGTTGGAGGGGTTTTAGTTGGGGGCTGAAGGTGACGGCTAGTGGCGTTCTGTTATTTTCTTTGTTAGGCCTGTCCTGTAGTAGGTGACTTCTGGGAACTCTTCTGGCTCTATCAATCTGTTTCTTCACTTCCGCAGGTGGGTATTGTAGTTGTAAGAATGCTTGATAGAGATCTTGTAGGTGTTTGTCTCTGTCTGAGGGGTTGGCGCAAATGCGGTTGTATCACAGAGCTTGGCTGTAGATGATGGATTGTGTGGTGTGGTCAGGGTGAAAGCTGGAGGCATGTAGGTAGGAATAGCGGTCAGTAGGTTTCTGGTATAGGGTGGTGTTTATGTGACCATTGTTTATTAGCACTGTCGTGTCCAGGAGGTGGATCTCTTGTGTGGACTGGACCAGGCTGAGGTTGATGGTGGGATGGAAATTGTTGAAATCATGGTGGAATTCCTCAAGGGCTTCTTTTCCATGGGTCCAGATGATGAAGATGTCATCAATATAGCGCAAGTAGAGTAGGGGCATTAGGGGACGAGAGCTGAGGAAGCGTTGTTCGAAGTCAGCCATAAAAATGTTGGCATACTGTGGGGCCATGCGGGTACCCATAGCAGTGCCGCTGATCTGAAGGTATACATTGTCCCCAAATGTAAAATAGTTATGGGTAAGGACAAAGTAACAAAGTTCAGCCACCAGGTTAGCCGTGACATTATTGGGGATAGTGTTCTTGACGGCTTGTAGTCCATCTTTGTGTGGAATGTTGGTGTAGAGGGCTTCTACATCCATAGTGGCCAGGATGGTGTTATCAGGAAGATCACCGATGGACTGTAGTTTCCTCAGGAAGTCAGTGGTGTCTCGAAGGTAGCTGGGAGTGCTGGTAGCGTAGGGCCTGAGGAGGGAGTCTACATAGCCAGACAATCCTGCTGTCGGGGTGCCAATGCCTGAGATGATGGGGCGCCCAGGATTTCCAGGTTTATGGATCTTGGGTAGTAGATAGAATATCCCAGGTCGGGGTTCCAGGGGTGTGTCTGTGCGGATTTGATCTTGTGCTTTTTCAGGGAGTTTCTTGAGCAAATGCTGTAGTTTCTTTTGGTAACTCTGGGGACACCATCACAGGGCCTAATAACATCAGCCACACTATCAGAGGCTCGTTCACCTGCACATCCACCAATGTGAAATATGCCATCATGTGCCAGCAATGCCCCTCTGCCATGTACATTGGTCAAACTGGACAGTCTCTACGTAAAAGAATAAATGGACACAAATCAGATGTCAAGAATTATAACATTCATAAACCAGGCAGAGAACACTTCAATCTCTCTGGTCACGCGATTACAGACATGAAAATTGCGATATTACAACAAAAAAACTTCTAATCCAGACTCCAGCGAGAAACTGTTAAAATTGAATTCATTTTCAAATTGGATACAATTAACTTAGGCTTGAATAGAGACTGGGAGTGGCTAAGTCATTATGCAAGGTAACCTATTTCCCCTTGTTTTTTCCTACAGCCCCCCACCCCCTTCCTCAGACGTTCTTGTTAAACCCTGGATTTGTGCTGGAAATGGCACACCTTGATTATCATACACATTGCAAGGAGAGGGATCACTTTAGATAAGCTATTACCAGCAGGAGAGTGGGGTGAGGGGAGGTATTTTTTCATGCTTTGTGTGTATAAAAAGATCTTCTACACTTTCCACAGTATGCATCCGATGAAGTGAGCTTTAGCTCACGTAAGCTTATGCTCAGATTAATTGGTTAGTCTCTAAGGTGCCGCAAGTACTCCTTTTCTTTTATTCCTAGAAACTCTATTTAAAATGTCAGTTGGGCTTCCTGTTTGTTTGCTTCTGATTTCTATAACAACTGTGCTCAGTTTATAAGTAAAAGGACTTACTTTCCTTGTCTCCATTTCCAAATGAAAATAACTTCTTGTAAGCTTTGTTTTGTAAAGCAAAACTTCCAATAGTGTTGAGGTAACCAGAGATTGAATGCTAGCAGTCTCATGTTCATGATCAACCCTATGAAAACAAGCCTGGGTGCAAATAAGAGGAAATATGTGGGTTTCAAAAAGAAAAAAACAAATGTCTCAAACCTCCATTAATTTGCTGTGAGGAAAAGCATCTTAAAATTATTTTAAAAGGAATTGTCCAAATTATGTAAGTCTATTCTTACAAAGAATGCATTGAATGTCTGTTTTCTACTTCTGAAACTTGTACTGTAACCACATACACATTTGTGAAGTACCTGTTTCCCTATATGTTTGCATAGGTGATCTGTATGGTGCCATAGGCTCTCCCGTTAGGCTGACTCGGACTGTGATTGTTGGAAAACATAAGGAATTAGTTCAACGTATTCTCTACGTTCTAACATACTTCCTACGGTGCTCTGAGCTACAGGAAAATCAACTGGCCTGGAATGGGAAAGTTGGAGAGGAGGAGCAACTGCTAAATGGAAGCAAGATCACAACTACATTGGAAAAGGGAGAGGTTGAAGAATCTGATTATGTGGTTGTCACTGTTAAGAATGAACCTGCTCTTGTGCCTCCAATCCTACCTCAGAAGAATGGCGGAAATCAAACCAGTAGCACTGTGGGGTACGTCAGTAACCCAGAGAGCTCTCCTGCTCTTCCAACGTCCTCAAAAGAAAAGAATGAAGAAGTAACAGGAAAGGCTGATCAGAGCTCCAGGGCATCCTGTGTTGCATCAAAAGACTGCACATTTGGCAGTTCTGAGTCTAAAGGAATGGTGGATGACAGTAGGAAAGGGAAGGTAGTTGATGATATAGGAGCTGTGTCCTACCACTTTGAAGAACAAATTGAATCAGAGGATTTAACGGGTGACTTAAAGAATAGCAACCAGGCCACAAGTGAAGTAGCAGAAAAGCCATCTGACAGGTCATCTGCTGTACCATGTCCTGAGAGGTTTGTTGATAGGAATCCTCATTTAGAAAGGGTCACTTTCCAGATTGGAAGTTCTACATCACCAGAGTCAGATTTAGAAACTCGCAAGAGTGACCTGGATGAAAATTTTAGGGCGTTCAAAAAAAATCTACAGGTAGAAAGCTGTACTTCAAGTCCACCAAATGTGCCCGCAGAAACTTCCCAGAGCCAACAAGAAACTTCGAAAGCCTCCCTTAAACCATTACACATTAGGCGTAATATCTGGTATGCACAAATTCCATCATGTGACGCGAGTGCGAGTATATTTGATGAATATTTTGCTGACGGTAATAAAATTGAAATGAATGTAGCAAATACTTCTACTCTGCGTGGCTTGTCAGATGAACCACTTAAGCCATCTGATAACAAAATAGAAACTGCAAAAACAGAAATCTTAGAGGAAGCTAGACCCCTGTGCTCCAAGAATGGGGGCGTCCATTCACTTGACTCTGTTAAAACAAGTTCTGACGTACAGGACTCTGGCCAAGTAGTCACTGAAGATGTCCCCTATGGGGATGCTGGAAGGAAAATCCCCTTCCGAATCGAAGGGGATATTCCTAGGAATGAGAGTTCAGATAGTGCACTTGGAGACAGCGACGACGATAGTGCTTCATGTATCTCTGATCTTTACCCTCGAGGCCATGTCCGCAATAGGCATGAAGAATTTACAGGAGTAGAACTTCCTTTACCAAGGTAAAGAATGTATTTGAGTGAATCTTGTGCCAGCTGGGGTCAAATGCTGTTGCTACCCAAGAGCTGTTCAGTGGTCTGTGAAATGCATGGGGTCTTAACTCAGTTTGTTGCTGATGTGTCTGTACTGTAAAAATTGCTGTTGCAACTGAGTCCCTTGTTGGCCGTCTCAGCAAAAGGCAGAGATTGAGTAGGATGATACACAGACTGCCTGCCAAAATAATTGTTTATTTGACAGGGCTTCTTTTCTCAGATATTTCTGGTCCTTCAGCAGGGCTAAGACACATGCTGGTGGGGTAGGAAGTGTGCATAGTTACTGCCTTTGCTTTGAATTGAAAACTTCACTGTCCATCCAGTATGAGCATTACGTTCATTTACTTAGAGGTTTATTTTGATTGGTTTTGTTTTTAAGACTGGTCTGGAGTAGTTACATTAAAGTTACTTTTAATGTTTGCTAGAAGTCACTGTTATAGTTAGTTATAAAATAATTTCCATTATAACATCTCCATCCCCATCCCTCTTTTACCATTTAAGTTCTGAGCTGTTCAGGAGGGCCCTTGTGACCAGGCAGAGCTCTATGGACTTCACTCAGCCAGTTATCTGGGCTTTATTATTGTTTAGGGTCTTGAAAACTGTTCCCTTGAGGCTGAAATGTTCCATGCTTGTCCTCTGGCAGAAGGGGAACATCTGTGAAAGTTTTGAGCAAAATACTTTTCTCATCCTTTGAGTTTACGGAGAGTAGAAAAAATCTAATCACACTCTTTGGTACACAGATGAAATCTAAAATTTAATGCAGGCATAATTCTGATTCAAGACGGATGCCTTTGCTTTGCTTTGCTTGAGACTGCATATGCATTTAGTTAAGTGTTCATTGAACCAAGCATTGAACTCTCAAGCTCAGCAAGCCAACTAGCTGCAAAACAGGGAGTTTATATATTCCACAAGACCTAACAGTTGCAGACTTGTCATTTTTTTCTTAAAATCTAGAAAACTAAAATGTTCTGAACTGTTTAAAATTAGTCAGGGAATGTTAAGGTTCCTACACCAATATTAACTCTGCTTCGTTGTTTCTTTTTTCCTTATGTGTGGCTTCATTTAGTACTGCTTAATTTTAAATGCCAGAGAACTTGCTATGTAAATTTAAACAGGTTACAGAGCCAGGCACAGAGTAAACCTGAGGGCTAGTTAATGCCAGGTCTCTCAACAATATCTAAATGTAGCCTGTCAGATAAGAATTGCATCAGTTTCATGTATTTGAAGATCTTGTGACAAGTCTATTATGCTGACTATTTCACCATACTTATTGGAGGAGTGGGGAGAGGTATCTGAAAGGTGGCTATGCTCTTGGCTTTTGAATGGGCTTCATATTCTTCTGTTTCAGATCCAACATAATCAGCAGTCCAAGTGTGAAAAACTTTGGAAGGTCACTTCTCGGTGGTTACTGTCCCACATACATGCCTGATCTGGTACTGCATGGAATAAGTAATGATGAAAAACTCAAGCAGTGGTTACCAGCAGATCTGCTTCATGCAGTGCATGTAGGTTTCCCTACATTTTTTCAGAGCCACTGACCTCTAATAGTAGGAATGATATGATCTTACTGAGAACATATTCTGGATGGGGAAAAAATATAGGATAGCTACTGTTCAATAAAACCAGTTGCTAGTGACCAATATGGAGACTTCACACTTCTTGACTCTTGGAACATGTGACAGTACACACACACCCCTTTCACATGTGCTCTTTCATTTGTACTGTATAAACCTTATAATGCAAGCATAAATGGGGGGGGGGGGAATCTGTAATTCTCTGTTTACAACTTGAAAAATTGAACAGGATTATTCTTTACAATAGGAAAAATATAATATTGAAGTGCTTCCCTATTCAGTCACCTTAACAGGCTGACTGCATTGTAATGTACACAAGTAAGATGGTCTGCAGGTGCCTGGAAGCTTGTTAATGCAGTTACCACCTACTACAGTATGTTACTATGGAGATGAGAAATCTTGTAGGGACAGAGATTTTGCCAGTCATTAGCACAGATGACTGACTGCAGATTACAGTTGCCCATAAGAACAAGCTTCATTGTGTGTTAGACCATGTCTAAAATGTCTGATTTTTACTCTGTACGTTCAAAACAAGTAATTTATTGTAACTGATGTATCACTAAATTAACAGTTATAGTTGCACAGTAAATGCCAACTAAAGATTAACAAGCCCTAGTGGCAGACATTAAGTGCTTTTAGCTATCTGTAGCAGTGCAGGAAGTAAGCAGTAAAAAGAACCGTGCTTCTCAAATGGACTTGTTTTAAATTGAGCAATGAACTTGCAATTTTTTCCATGCTTACAGAACAGAAATTTGTCTTTGAAACACACAGGCCGCAGCTTTAGCCCCCAGTCTAACTCTTTGTGCCTCCCCTGTAATAGAAAGCGGCGATAAAGCTGCTCTAATAGGGGAGCTGGGGGTTCCTTTTGTAGAAAGGAATTTGCCATTAGTATACATCTGTCTCTTTCATACCCACCTTTTTTTAAAATAAAAAATCAACACATCTGACTTGCGTATTTCTACTTTGGCCCCAAATCAAGTTTATCATGTTAGTTATTTCACCGTAACAGAATCCAGTACAAATTCTCCACAGTTCTCAATTATTTTTATAAAAACTTTTGTTTTTAGACAAAAACTGTTTGGTCTCACTTCTTTGAAACACTCTTCCCACTTTATCATTCCACCCCTCCCCTGCAAAACTTATGTGCTAACGAAGCCATTTAGTCTCAGTTGTGAACACAAGTTGAAAATGTTTTGAATAGCTAGTGTTCTTGTTTTGTACCTATTACAGCATCCAGTACTAGATGAGCCCATAGCAGAAGCTGTCTGCATTATTGCCGATACGGATAAATGGAATGTACAGGTGGCTACAAGCCAGAGAAAGATGATGGACAGTATGAAGCTAGGCAAAGATGTCTTAGTCTCCAGTCAAGTGTCCAGTTTGCTGCAGTCCATTTTACAGCTTTACAAACTCAACCTCCCAGCTGACTTCGTAAGTATTTCTTTATGAACAACTGTGGCTAATGAAAATTGTTCAGTCATATGTGCTAAATTTCTTATGCTAGGGCTTTCAAGTATTACCTGCCTGATTTCAATTACAGTGAAACAATTTAGAAAATATACTAAACATGCACAGTGCAGCCCACCTACAGATACATTGCACGTACAAAACCATATTAAAAGAACATTAGGGTTGCAAAGTCCAGGACTCAAAAGTTTGTAAATGCCAGAATTAAGGTTGCCTGTTCAACCTTAATTCAGACCCTTTGTGTGTATGCATTATATTACTGTCTTGAATTACATGATCACATGCTATCTTCCCACAGACCCCCTGCCAACAATGAACATCATGCTGCTAAAATTGTGTCTTAGCAGACTGTCTCCCTTGTCAGTTTTTCTTCTGAGCCACACACCCATTGTTTAGATCAACAGACTGTGTTTTGTATGGTACTACACAAAACAGAACAGCTCTGAACTATAGGCAGCGCAGGCCAATGGTGTGTTCATTGTGGCACTTCAAGATTTGTGACCATGTTAAAGTCCACCTTTTGGAGTATGTCTGTGGTTAGTGGAAAGAACTAACTAAAATGGGCATGGATGCCGCTTAAATGCACCTTTTAAAAAAAACAAAAAACAAAAACTCACACAAAACTTTTATATCCCAGTTTGAGTCACTATTTCTGATATTGAAAACTGACTTGTGAATAATTTTTCACTCATTCAATGGTACAAGTCGTAAAGGAAACTTATAAAAATTCCACTTCATTTCTCACACCTCTATAAGCATGATGAGTCTGAACTCTTCAGCTGTCAAAAGTGAGAGGGATTTGCCTGGTGTATCCACACATCAAATTAAAAATTTCTAAGTATATCCTGACTTTTAGCTGGCATTCAGTGAATGGAAGTGTTCTGTTTGTAAAGGTTACCATATAGGAGTGTGTGAATCTCCTTTAGAATGTAGTGTAATGAAGAGGTTAAACACTAGTCTTTACCTACCGTCCATATTCTTTACTTGGATAAAATTCTTAATCCCATATAACATTAACGATATAAGGACTGGAAAAGTAACTATGGAAATGCAAATTTCAAGAGATGACAGAGTTTACGGAATTAATTCCTAGTGTACACCTACTTATATGGATGTCTATCCCTAACCCATCTACTAAGGATGCATTAATGCAGTGGCTCTCAACCTTTCCAGACTACTGTACCCCTTTCAAGGAGTCTGATTTGTCTTGAGTACCCCCAAGTTACACCTCACTTAAAAACTACTTGCTTACAAAATCAGATGTAAAAATACAAGTGTCAGAGCACACTATCACTGAAAAATTGCTTACTTTCTCATTTTTACCATATAATTATAAAATAAATCAGTTGGAATATATATATTGTACTTAGATTTCAGTGTATAGAGCAGTATAAACAAGACGTCTGCGTATCCCCAAGGGTACCCAGACCCCTGGTTGAGAACCACTGCATTAATGGATTCCCTTTGCATTTGGGGGTGCATAGAGAATGTGTTATCCTAGCTCATACCATGTTTCTCGCCTGTGATTTGTGATCCTCTTCTGTGATTTGGGTATTTAGTGAAAATGTTAAGTTAAGCTGTTGTCAATTCACCTTAGCTAGCACTGTGTCATGAGAAGGTATCTCCTTTTCCTACTACCCAAAGCATTAAACAGTTGGTCCATGGTCTGTTCTCAAGTATATAAGAACCATTATGAACTGAAAGAATGGTGGTTCAAATATTTATTTATGAATTTAAGAATATCAAAAGAATGTCATCTTGCCTACTAAGCACAGCTCTCTTCTGCCTTAGACTTTAATTAGCAAAATTTGTTGTACATTAGCATAAAATACCAAAGGAAATTCAAACTTCTAGGACAGTGTTAAGAATTCCATATGCTTTAAAAAAGGCAGGGTGTTTTACTCATTAAACTTGAGAAATATATTTAATGTGACCTAAAGTTACTTGCTCCTGATGCATGTCTAATTGCTGCCTCTTCCTGTCAGATGTACTCTGCAATGTGACTTACTGCAAACGCTGCTTGCCTTCATGTCTAGGAGCGTCCAGAGCTGAATTAGTTTTATTTTGGTGGACTGGTCTTTGCTGCGGAGAGATGATGTATCAAATTTAATACACATCCCATTTCCCATACCAAAATATGCAATAAAATGTCTTACCAGTTCATATTCTAGCACTAAAAATATTGGGTGTAATTCTGGCCCCCTGGTAGTTTTGCCATTGACTTCAATGGCACCTGGGATTTCACCCATTCTCTTACATAATTGCTCTCTCACTTAAATTCTCTCTCAAATCTATAAAAAGCATGTGAACTTCTATCATATTAACTTAATGGGCAATGTGATCTTTAAAAGTCTAATTATTGAAATACCAATTTAACTTCAACTTTTACCATTTGACAACTAGTATTTAGTTATTAAACACTGTTGAACCAGTATTAAAACCCTTTAGCACTAGTACTGCAAAACATCTACAAGGGGTTCATAAATGATATTTTAAAATAAATTAATGAACAAAAGAACCTGTCACTGCAGCCCACGTCACTGTCTTCACACACTTTATTGCAAATATAAAATAAAATGGAAAGTGCTACTTTTTATAATTCTTCGTTTCTTCAAGAATGGCAATTCTGCAGAGCTAATAAAGTTCCGATTTTAGATTCAGCTATTTAAGTTGTATCTCAGAAAAACAGTAGTGACTTGTAATAAAGATGTCCTAGTCAAAGTCTTCAGGTTTCAGTTTTAATTAGCTGCCTTGAATGTCTTTGGGTCTGATCCAGCTTTTATTTAAGTCAGTGAAAATACTGTCATTGACTACAATGGGAGTTGGATATGGCTGGTTGACTGATGTGCAACAAAGGTGCTAGCCAGGAAAGATAGCCTGGCCCAAATCCCTGAAAAATCATCCATTTTGATACGATTGTGTTGGCCACTTGTGAAGAGCGCTGTGCCTATTCTTCGGGTTTTTTAAGTTACACTAAACTTACATCATGCCTCCTGGTATAGTAGCTAAAATTATGAGTTTACACATTTACATGAAAGCTAAATCGATTCTTGAAATTTCTGGTGTGTGTTTTTTTTTGTTTTTTTTTTACAGTGCATAATGCACCTTGAGGATAGGCTACAGGAGATGTACCTCAAAAGCAAAATGCTCTCGGAATACCTGCGAGGACATACAAGAGTTCATGTAAAAGAGCTAGGAATTGTATTGGGGTGAGTAAGATTTAGAGCTGCTATAACTTTTGGCAAGATTGACCAAACTCCCTTGAAGTTCAAATGCTACTCCACTGTTCAGTGGGCAGGCTTGCTTCTCAGGCTTTCCAGTAGGCTTGTGATTGAGAGACATGCTAAATAAGGTGTGAAAATGTGTACCACTGAGCTATCTGGAAGTCAAATTGAACTGTTCAAAATTTAGCATTAAGAACAATAGCTGGTCCTTATTTTCTTGAAGAAAAATTAACCTTTTTAATTTTGTTCTCTGCAATAATTTAAAAGCCCATCTTCAGAAATAAGACCGAAATAAGTTCTGAAACTAATTAGCTTTAACAGTTAAAAATACATGCTAGCCTTCTTGATAGGATATCTTCTTATTTAAATATAATGTAAGAAGTTGAAGACCAGAGCCAGTCTGAATCTTCGGAATCTTACTGCTGTTAATCATGTGTGACAAAAAAGGATGACAAGTGTTGTTTGGGTTGTTTTTTTAAGCAGTTATGTACAGTAACTCAGAGTCACTAAGGTGTGCATGACTTGGTTTTCTTTGTGAAGTTTTTCTCAGTTCACTTTTCAGCCTTCCTGTACATTCACTGTATTCCTCTTGTCCAACAGCCAAATGAAGAGCCTGTGTCCATTTTGTTTTCTCTTTCTCCCTCTGTGAATCCTACGTTTATTGTTTTTCATTATTTGTATTACTGTAGCACCTAGGAGCCTAATCATAGACTAGCACTCCCTTGTGCTGTGTGTTATACAGACACAAAACAAAAGAGCTTGCAATTTCTCTAGCAATTTCTTAGTGTTCTATTTTATTTTTAATAATAGTAATATCTAGCTCTTACGTAGCACTCTTCATCTGTAGATCTCAAAGCACTTTACAAAGGAGGGCATATCATTAGCCTCATCTTCCTGATGGGGAAACTGAGGCACAGTAGGTGATGGGAATTGCCCAAGATCACCCACCATGCCAATGTCAGAGCTAGGAATAGAAATCTGGTCTCCTGAGTCCCAGTCCAGCTTTCTAGCCACTATGTAACACTGCCTCCGTTTTACTCTTTGCTTTCCATGTTCTTTAACTCACCCCCCCTCCAGCTATATGAGGTGTTCCATTCTGTTTCTCATCAAATCCCGTATCCTTGTCTGAACACCATAGCTGAAGTGACTTGAAACTGACAGGGCTGTGCTTTTTCTACTCCTGCTTTGATTGCAGAGTGGCTATGTGTTCTTGTCAAGCTACTTCAGCTGTAATGCTGCTCAGATCAGGATCTGTTGTCAAAAACATGTACTGAGGCTTTGACACAATATGCCTTTGGAATGTTAAATTGTTTATTATGGCCATAGTCTCAGTTTGTGGAATCTTGAGTCCTATAGAGCCTGGGTGAATACATTTTAACTCTTACCTGGAGTGCTAAAGCACCACTCCTGATCTAAGAACATGAACCTCTGTCTCAGGAGGTGCAAAGGTGTTGTGGTGCTGAAACGCTGAGCCTGACTGATTTTGATTATATGTAACACTTGCAAAAAACTGACTGTTTTCTTCAAACTGGTGTTAGTGTAGCACTAATGCAGTAGAACCTGATTATTTCTCACTAATGGCTTGGAAGAAGCTGCAAACTGAATTTTGTGAATTAGTGAAGAATTTAAAAGCAAGCAAAGATAATGCATGACACAATATAACACTGATCTCTTATTTTGTAAAAATCTACAAATGAAAAAATACTACTGTACATTTATTAGTATGCTATGAATGGTCAAATAATAAAAGCAATGAACCCTTAATGATAGGAGACCTCACTTCACCCTGTTAAATCACCAGTGATCTAGGGAGTGACCTCCAATTATTTCTGGTGTGGATTAGGAAGGTGGGAGAGGGAGTGGGTAACTTTTTTTTTTTTTTTCTTCTGTAAAAGGTGGAGATAAATATATTTAAAAGCCTTCTTCCTTTTCTTAAACTTCTAGGATTGAATCCAATGACCTGCCTTTGTTGGCTGCTATCGCAAGCACTCACTCCCCGTATGTTGCTCAAATACTCTTATAAGTTAAAATCTCAGGATAGTCATTCCCTAAACAAACTACAAGAATCTTGAATGAAGAACAGACATGCCAAGCACCGGTAAAGGGGAACAGTGAGGGAAGCAGGTGATGACACTGCATTCCAACACCTTTTGATTCTACTTTCAGCTGGACACTTTATCTAAAGACTTCAGTTTACATACTGTAAAAGGCATTCAGGTTGGTTTTTTTTTTACACTCACCTCTGAGTTAACGAATCATGAAGGTGAATGCATCCTTGCCGTCTTTTTAAATGACAAACGTAAACACTACAGCGAACACTGAACTGTCAGCAGGAAACACAGCTTAAAGAAAACCATGAAGTGGCAGTAAAAAGAACAGGTGGAATAGGATGGTTCTTCTAATACTACACTTGTGATCGCACAGTGTTTTGTGCGCTTTGGTTGCGGAGCTGGAGTTGTAAACTATGTAAATAGCATTCCTATACAGAGGTGTGTGGATGGACATGAAGTTTTGCAGAACACAAACATCCTTTTGTATTGTAGTAGTGGCCGGCTCAAAACAAGAAACTTGGACTCAGCAGCTGAGTTATGTGGTGTGTTTGAGGTTTATTGTTTCTTTTTCTTTTTTTTTTTCTTTTTTTCCTTAAGGATAAAAGGAAGCTGCAGCTGCATCTAGTTTTACTGATGAGGAAACAGAATGAGCTCAGATTATAATTAGTGCCACCCCAACATTAGGATGAAGAAGGCTTTTTGAGAGAGGAGGATTTTTTAGGAAGCCTTATGGAATTTCTACTACAAGTTTACATTGTTGCATTTGCAACATTAATAGATTTTTGAGTTTCTGTATGACCTGTAAAATGGGGAATTGGTTCTAAGTCTTAATGGAATTAGATATTGCCATCTGAGATATTTCTGTTTTACAAGCTAACGTACAATATGTTACCAAATGTGTGTGTGTGTGTGTGTGTGCATACAACAACCAATTGGCATAAACTCAACAAAAGTTTATTTTAAAAAAAAAAATCACTGGTCAAATGCATTGCTACTATTTGGAGATGACTCTTCATTCACACTGAAAGTAGAGGCTGTTTTAAGTGAAACAAAGAGGACAATGACAAGCCTGGACATCCATGATTTATTAGAATGAACATTCACCAACATCCACTGTCATTCTACAGAACTTTTGCACTATCATCTCAATGCCTTTTGATCTATTAAGGACTAATTGCTTTGAAGAAGAAACTTTCCCATTAGGTCAAATAGTTCATAGCACCAGTCTCTATTGTTCCATACAATAGTATACAATTATATAAAATTCTCTGCTCATCGGCACAGTTAACTTTACTATTTACATGCAAGGTATACACAGCAAGGTACAAAGTTACATTTTTCATCAAACACTATTTAGCAGCATATGAAACTATTTAGACCAAGAAAGGGCAAAAGGAAATAAAAACATTATTTTCAAAGAAAGGAAGCGAGAGGCAAGGAACCCACCCAAGCAGAGTGTTAGACTATCAAACCTTCTATGGAAACACAGACATGAGTAGTATAGGGCACTTTCGGCACTTGATATTAAGCTGTCTAAATACTTGTTTAGAAACATGAACTCTTTCTACTAGAATCATTACTGCCTGCTAGGATTCATTAATTGGCTCACTGAACCATCCGTGCTGGTGATTCCAGAATTCCCAGCATTGGAGGGACCCATTTAAGCACAGTTTCAGTTTATACTGCCCTGGTCATTGGGTTTTCTAAAGAGAATCTTCAATAATTAAAGTGAGAAAAGGTGAGTATTACGGGGGTTTTCATTTTGTTCTAAATGTGACAAAGAATTGCCCTTAAATCTTGTTAGTCTCTCTCTCTCTCTCTCTATCTGACTGAGAGGAAAGTGTAGATTTACCATGATAAATTTCCATGCAGGTTTGTTTGTCCAAGCTGAAGGACTCTTAATTTCCAGGTATGATTTCTAAACAGATAAGATTGTTTAAGATCTTGTTTCTCCAATCTAACATTCCAGGAGTCTCCTTTTGCATAGTACTTACAGAGTATGTCTACACAGCAATGAAACACCCATGGATGGCCCGTGTCAGCTAACTCAGTTTGCAGGTATATAAAATTGCAGTGTAGACTTTCAGGCTTGGACTGAAGCATAGATTGTGGAACACTTCCTCCTCATGGGGTCCCAGAGGCCGTGCTTCACCCCAAGCCCAAATGTCTACACTGCAGTATTGACCTAGGCCAGTCAAGAGTGTTTAATTGCACTGTAGACATTTAGTCCTTTTCCCCAATGTGCTCTTCAGAATGGCTACAATCTTCCAGAGGTTTGGGTTATCTCTTATTACTGATATATGAAGAAATCTGCTTGCCCTGATTTGGTTCCCCTGAGCTGCTTTGACCTCCACTTCATGGTTTGCTTGAAACCAAACGACATAGCAAGTGCACCTGTTGTCAAACTTCCCCTCTTCGCTTAGTAAGTTTGTAGGTGTGTGTAATGACTTCCCTTGTAAGTATGCATGAATTCTGTATTTTTTCATTCTCGTTACTTCATGCCCTGCAGTTTTTCATAGTAATTTAGTTTGTCTAGTTCCTGTTCATGTTCAACAAAAAATGGCTTCTCTTGCTTCCGTCTGAACTGACTTGAGTCCCAGTTTTGCAGAGAGATGCCTGCAAGCGGACCTCTGTATCCACCTGGAGCACCACTGAAAACAAGTCAACTTGCACACATCATGTTGCAGGATTAGAACCTTGATCAGAAATCCTTAATTTACTACTTACCCCCAACAAATGCTGCTGTTTGATAAAATTGTACGTTAATTTAAGGAGATGTATGAATTGATGATTCAAATGCACTCAACTTTTCCTCAGCCCAATATAAAATCTTTACAGTGTAGTTACTGCCCTTTATATAACTCTTTGCTGCTCTTCACAAATTACACAGAGACTGCCCTATTTTTAGTCTCAAATTTCATTTCTAAAATTAAGGTTTGTATAATTCATTTTAAAAAAATGTTGGCATTAGTCTAAAGAAACTTAAATATTTCTCCCTCCCACCAAATATACTACCTCAATTGACAGGATACTACCTTCAGGGCTTCTTCAACTTTGTAAGGCTTACCTGTTGAACATTTTTGTAGCATCTTGCTGGTTGGGCAAGTTAGTGTGGCATGACAGAGCAGTAAGTATGTACAAATGTTGTTGTGTTAGACATCTTTATAGCATGTTTCAGTTTTATTTTTTTAATAGAATGGAAAGTGGTATGAATGTACAGGAAAAATGTTTAAAACTTACAGTGAAATAAAAATGTAGCTTAAATCTTCAAGATTCCAAAGCTTTTTTATTTTTATCAGTATTATAAATCTTTTGTAAACTTCTTAATACATATTTTTCTTGGTTTTCAAATGAGGCTGAGTAATCTTTCAAAACCCTACAGAAATGCAGTTTACACATTCCAATGTAAAAATGTACACTCTTCAGATTAAATTAAACCTTTACAAACCTGGGGGAGAAATGCCAATACAGGTGAACACTAAGCTGTGGGACTGCATAAAATTGAAGTCTCTTAATCTAAAGCAGTTTCAATAAGAGTTAAACATTTTAATCTAGTTTATAGCTTCCCAAATTATTAATGAATCTTAACTATAGTTCTTTTGCCTCAAATGTATGAATATATACTTTTAATTCTGTGTGTTTCATAGCTATAATTTGGAGGACAAAATTATAACTAAGTTGTTTTGCTTGTATATTTTCACTCTTGAAAGTAAAAAGCCCTTTTTCAAAATACCAAACTGTTGTATGTAAAGGTGACACAACTTGGTCACTATCTAAAGCAAGATTTCCCTCTCCCCACCCTCCTCTCTTGCCTTGACTTAAAAGGACTCAAATCAGAATCAAGTCTAAACTGCCAATTATATGCTATACATTAGCTACTCCAGGTAAATGGATTAAAATGACATACATAACTGGTTATCCATACTAGAAGCAAATCTGATTGTGTTGCTATTGCATGTTTTATGAATGGATTTCCATTTTTTAGGATGGGTACTGAATGGGTACCAGTATCAAACTGTGTGGAAATTTTTTTCTTCCTGCTGTTTATGTACAGTATAATTTTGGTCTATTTCTTTGCGAAATTTGGTGCAATAAACTCTTTGAATTCAGTTTAAATGGTCTTGTGTATCTTTTTTTTTTTTTCATTTTAAATCTCTTCCTGGAAATGTTTTTCTGCTTCTGGTGGATAAAGCTCAGATTGAACACTGCATGGATGGGTACAATTGGCTACCATTACCATTAGTGCAGCAGCAGATATGACATCGTAATACAGTCTTCGCAAGGTTCGAGGGCTTATGTTATCTAAACTCTACTCAAATCTATAGATGCCTCCTCCCCATTTATACCCAGACAAATGCTGATACCTTAAAAGTGATCTGTGAGCAGAAATGAAAATTGAGCATGAATGTGCCGAATGCCCTCGCTAATTAGATTCTGTGGAGGAACTAAGTATCTCTTAATTCAATAGATCTCACATAGGCCTGTGGCTGTTTCCAGGTTCACTCCTTACTCCCCCACGCAACCTCCAATGTATTTTAAAACATCTTTTAAAAAGGAATTATTTGGAAAATGCACTGCTTTAACATTATATTGGTGAGGCAGGGGGAGATATCAACTTGCATGAAACTCTCTGGCCCAACTTATCACTACACCTACATATTCCAGGGTGTAAATGTTCAGAAGGTGTCAACAGCAACCTCTGAACTGGCCAGAAGGCTTTTTATAACATCTATATGACTTTATTTTAAAAACAAAATTATTTTATACTTGTCCGTGTGCCAAGTACCCTAAGAGCTTGAGGTTCTGTATTTGTATTTTTGTGCTTAACTCAATTTTTTGGTTTTGTTTTTTTTTAATGTTCACCTCCATGAACAATCACAGACTTCACCAGATTTCCAGTTATTTCGGGGCAGTTTTTTATGCCAAATCTATCACCTTTCTAAAGCTTCCAAGCTGGATACTGTCCACAGTACACCAAGCAACTCTCCAGTCCGGAGGCCTCAGAGCAGCATGAGATTTGAATGGAGAAACCGTAGAAGCGACTGAATCTGTTGGCCTTGCATCTGATCATTACATACAAGGAGAGAGGATTAATGTAACAATTTTTTCCACCCTTACATTTGGGAATAGAGCTGAGGTACAGTTTGGTTTGTATCTTTATAACCAGGTATCCCATCTTCAGTTTGAACTCCATAAAGATTAGTAATATCTCAGGCTGAAGGGGACAAGAAAAATAACTCCTGGCATCAAGTTCTCCTCACAATGCATCTCCCTGAAATGGCTTCAGTTTCTTTTATTTTGTAGCAGTAACTGTAAATTTTGTAGCCTTTTGACATATATCTGGAATCTCCTACAGTGCTTGGTGTGGTATCACGCTCTGTCCCATACAGGCACGCTCAGTGAATACAACTTCGTTGTACTGTACTGTCACTATGATTCAAGTTCACTCACTTTGTGATGAACTGTCCTTTACATAGGACTCTTACCAAAACAGTGACCTTTTTAAGGTAAACAGAATTTAGTGCTCATGAGACTGAAAGCCTAGTAGCATACAGAGTACATTGGCACAGCTGTGTTTGAGTCATAATCCTGACTTGCATTTTCCCTTGTTGGTCTAGGCCTTAACCAGAGCACCATTTGTGCTGAGTTATGTGGTTACCTCATGTTGAGTGAAAACTTCTTCTTAGGCTTAGGAGTCCATAAAACAGATCTTTACTTGTGACTTAATCAATAAGGCCGAGAACTCTAGATAATGCATTGACCCTAACAATTCGGTAGTTCTGCAGAAAAGGACCTGGGGATTACAGTGGATGAGAAGCTGGATATGAGTCAACAGTGTGCCCTTGTTGCTAAAAAGGCTAACGGCATATAGTAGGAGCACTGGCAGCAGATCGAAGGAAGTGATTATTCCCCTCGATTCGGCATTGGTGAAGCCACATCTGGAGTGTAGGGCTCCCCACTACAGAAAGGATGTGGACAAATTGAAGAGACTCCAGTGGAGAGCAACGAAAATGATCAGGGGGCTGGGGCACATGACTTACAAGGACAGGCTGAGGGAACTGGGGATGTTTAGTCTGCAGAAGAGAAGAGTGAGGGGGGATTTGATAGCAGCTTTCAATTACTTGAAGGGGGGGTTCCAAAGAGGATGGAGATTGGCTGTTCTCAGTGGTGGCAGATGACAGAAGAAGCAGCAATGGTCTCAAGTTGCACTGGGGGAGGTCTAGGTTGAATATTAGGAAAAACTATGTCACTAGGAGTGTGGTGAAGCACTGAAATGGGTTACCTAGGGAGGTGGTGGAATCTCCATCCTTTGAGGTTTTTAAGGCCCAGAATGACAAAGCCATTAGGATGATTGAGTTGGGGTTGGTCCTGCTTTGAGCAGGAGGTTGAACTAGATGACCTTCTGAGGTCTCTTCCAACCCTAATCTTCTATGATTCTATGAATTTTTATGATGTTGTTTTAGGATACATTTTATGAATGAATGAGGGGTTGAGAATGGGACAGGATGTCAGCAGTTGGACAAGAAGCAGGAGCATAAATTGAATGGTATCAACAGGAGCTGTAGATCAGTACACATGCAACACCCAGGTAGAAGGGTCAGAAAGTAGGAGACGGTGTGTACATCTGCCAAAAAACCCAAACGTAGACTCTCTGAGCCTGACCATGAATAATAAAACTGATAAAAGTATTCAAACCAGACTAAGGCAGTCAAGGCTTGGGGATGTAATTTTTCACTATTAACCTCAATTCCATGATTTGACACTTGCCAACAAAATTCAGGATTTATTTCAAAACTGTGTCCTGAAACAACAAAATCCTAATACTTACTAGTGGCAGATACCTGGTTTGAGACTTATTTTCCATGAAATAAATGGCAACTGGAATTACAAAGCTGGTGATGTACCTTATCTACTTATTTATTGAAGACCACTATTATTTTTTTTAACCCCAGTGGGCTGCAATTGATAGAACTACTGTGGACTATATGCTAACTCTGGTGTAAAACAAAGAAATATTGTGTTTTAAAGAATAGCTTTTCCCTCCAGTACAGGAGACATGATAAAATATAGCTAGGATGAAGTCAGTTCAACAACCAGTGATGGATTAATATATTCTTGTTGTTCTGTCTTCTGTAATACACAATTGAAGGAAAAGCAATGGAGTGAAACTAAAAATGAAAGAGGATTTTAGATGTGGGAAAAGGTAGCTGGGTGGGTTGGGAAACAAAACACAAGACTCTGACCTTATGATACTTCTGTTCCCAACTAAAATTAGCTTAATTGCTACATACTAATAATCCTCATGCTGAAAAACTACCCTTGTAATATGTCACAGTCAATCTTCTGTTTGGCACAATCCCAGGACTAAGACAGTCTAAGAATTACAAGTATGAACTGCATGTTGTCCAGAGAGCCCTCAAGATCAAGACAGCACTCGCGAGCTTATGAATGACTGTCTCAAGCTTTTAAAAATAAATGCAGTCTCCTATAAACGGAATTTTGGAGTTATAACAATCCCATGGTGATCTGGTAAAAGCCTTTATGACAAAAGGAAAGTTCCATTGCTCCCTCTATGAGAGAAGAGGTTCCCGTACAGAGAGCAATCTGTTGCCCTGTTACGGATGGAGTGAGAATGGTTTTCAGCTGTAGAAGAATGGATTCACAAGTACTTTTTCATGGCCTTTCCCCTACCACAGAGTGCTGAGGTGATTGGGGTATCCAACTTGAATTATATGGAAAGAGGACTGGAGCTGGTATCTGAGCAACAAGAAAGTGGGTCCCCATTCTGGAACTGAATTCCAACACTGCGTATAACCATTTCATTTCAGATATGAACTGTTGGGCAGTTTTATTTTACTGTTGTACCTCTGTGGCCTAGGAGTGTGTGCACACGCACACAAAAAAGCCTAGACAGTTAATCTCCTCTTGGTATTTGTTTACTTATCACGAACAAACCAGTAATGCTTTGGCGTCTATTAGTGTTACAACTATTCCTGTGTTCCTAGAATACTGTACGCTACAGGTGCTAAGACTTGTTTTGAGATTCAATATAGGCCCTAAAAACCTGTATAGGGACTGGCCTGCTGATGCTGATCACTTTAGTTTTAAGCAGGTTTATTTAGCTAAACTTTCTTCTGGAACAGAGTATATGATTCCCCAGACAGCAAATTGTTCCCCATTTAAAAAGTGTTGCCAAGTCCTACAGCACCAGGACCAATTCTAAGAAGCCAGCCTCCTCCTTCCATCTATCATTTTCTTGCCACTACCACAGTCTCAAGTTGAAATTTTTCAGCTATACTGCTGTGAGGGAAAGTACTGTACCTTTAACCTTGGAAACGCAGATCCCCTTGATGACCAGCTGTCCCTGGTCATTGCAGCCCATTTGCTCTTTGCATGATAGAAGTTGTCATAGTCAGTGCAATTCCAAGCAAGCCTGCCCCTAGTGTTGCAGCCTTGTAGATCAAGAATACTGGGTGGAGGCTGCCTAAAATTTAAAAAGAGGGAAAATAAATCACCCCTGAAGGTAAGAAGTTAGTTTATTCCTGGTGCCACTATTTTGAGTATTCTCGTTCAGAAATCTTTACATAAGATTTTGATATCTCTAATAGGAAAGGGTTATTAATTCTAAAGACTTGTTGACCAGGGACTTCTGACAAGATTTCTTCTATTAATACTTATGCCTATTCTTCCCCAGAACAAAGAGGAATACAGAAATACGTCAGCTTGTTGCAGTAGAGGATGTAACTTGTGGGTACCAATGTTTCAAGCTATATAAAGTAACAGTCTAGTATTTACACTGTACAGACTAGGCCCACCTAGGGCCAGTGCTCTGTTCTGTTATGCAGGACTTCCAAGTTAGATAACCTGTCTCTTTTCCCTAGCTTGCAGGGAATGGGAGTAGTACCTCATGCTACTCAATGGTAAATACTTATGTGACAGATGCAGAGCTGATATGTAATAGTATTATGACTAATGCTATGTAATTTTATTAACACTGTGACTTGGTCAGTAAGGGGAAGTGTCTTAGGAGTAATGGAGGGTTTACACGCCTATAATATGTGAATTCAGTGCGGTCTGTGTATGAAAGCGACACAATGGCTTTCCAGAAAAGAACACCCATATATACACTTTAAAAACAGTGGAGCAAGCTGTTAGCTTCAAGGATCCTGTCTCAAACAAGTTGCAAACCTTGTTTTGCTGAAGCTGGGAGCTTGGTGATCAGAAGAGGGCTAAACAGTTAAAACTTTCACTTGTCAGAACTGTCCAGGGAGACAGACGGACAGAGAGGGAGTCTTAAAAAGCTGGACTTTCCCAGGGCCAGGGACACCTTAGGAAAAAGTCAGACATGTACAGTCTGGTTTATTGTTCTTAAGATAAAATATATTTTTCCTCTGAATGCTTTTGTTCTATATGAATAAAATTTTGTTTTAAGGAAGCTGTTGGTCACTGATTACCAGTTATTGTCCCAAAGGGAACAGAATCGCAGAGTCTGGGCATAAGTCAAACCTGCTGTGGTAAATCATGGTTGATGCACAGTAGATTGCAACACAGGGGCAAGTCTGGTAGTGGGAGCATTGTGTGATTCCACTAGAGGCCTGAGAACTAGAGTAGGTGCACTCAGACCAGGAGGGGTCTGAGGTGCAGTCAGCCTGGTAACTTTGACAACCTACACACGTGCTGTAGTTAGTGCCTCTAAGCCTTTGTCTTCATTACAAAATTTGATTGGTAGGACACACGTGAAGAATCAGATTAACTAAACTGATGCAGACCACAACTTTGCCCTTAATGTAGACAAGGGCAAGCTGTGATCAGCACTGTTATCAACCAATCACGGTTGAACTTCAGGAGCTGTTATCCTATATTTGTGTTCAAATACTCGTTAAGGTTACCATAACTTGTCACCATGACACAGTTTACAGCTCGTCCTTGTCTATTCAGACTGCAAAATCCTTGCTCAGTAATATCATGGCTAGCTTAACTTTTCCCTCCTTATATTCTAACATAATCAGATTTTGTAGTGAAAACGAGACCTCAGACTCTTAGGGTATGTCTACATTGCAATGTAATCCCAGGGTTAGTGGGACTTGAGTCAGCAGATCCTGGGTTAGAGAACCCAGGGCTTGAGCATCCACAATGACTGTCAACCCTAGATTAAGAATTTTCTAACCTGGGCTCAAATCTGGGGCACTAGTGTCCAAAGTGCTGCACGTAGACACAAGTCAAACCAACTGTATTCCAGACTCCTTTTTGCCCTCCCAAAATGTGGCCACTCTATCCCTTTGATTATGATGCAGCGTGGGAAAACTTGACTGTCCACGCTGTACGTTATAGGAAGTTTGAACAACCAGCCAACACATCCTGGC
This sequence comes from Lepidochelys olivacea, assembly GCF_965140295.1. Taxonomy (NCBI): domain Eukaryota; kingdom Metazoa; phylum Chordata; order Testudines; family Cheloniidae; genus Lepidochelys; species Lepidochelys olivacea. Next base: position 69,709,911 of record NC_140414.1, read on the forward strand.
CAGCATCATTTTGGTCCACATTCTCCCAGCTACCAGAGCCAGCAGTGTGGATGAGGTGCCTTTTGAAGAACTCTCCCTTGTGATTTCACTCCTGTTTCAGGAAACAGGCAAATACGCTGGGGGACATTTTCTGACCCACTGGAGGCACCTGACAGAGCTTCTGATGGAGCAGGAGGAGGAAGACACAAACATTGCAAATTCAAACTGATGCTGCTTATGATACTCTGTATTGCTGCTGATGCCCCCTTCGCAGACCGGAGCTTCTGGAGCAGGGCCACAAGCACACACTGGTGGGACCACATTGTCATACAGACCTGGGGTGGCCAAAAATGGATCCAGGACTTTTGCATGAAGGAAGATACATTTGTGAACCGTTTGCCTCAACCTTTCTACTATAAAGACACCCACATGAGGGCAGCCATGCAAGTCCAGAAGCGGGTTGCTATAACTGTCTGGAAGCTGACTACCCCAGATTGCTACAGGTCCTTTGCCAACCAGTTCTGTATTGGCAAGTTCACTGTGGGTAATCAGGCATGTGATTTATCTCCAAGGAGATGGGCATTAAAGATATTCCTGAAGTAATAGCTGGGTTTCAGAAGATGGAGTTTCCAAACTGCTCAGGGACCATTGGTGGGACTCACGTGCCCCTAGTTTGCCCTCCTCAACGAGCACATGAGTACATAAACCACAAAGAGTACTACTCCATACTACTCCTCCAGGCTCTTGTGGACTACAGAGGTTGATTTATGAATGTCAACATGGGTTGTACTGGAAAAGTTTGTGATGCCATGGTTTTTCACCTCTGGGAAATCTACACTCCTGGACAAGCTGGGACACTATTCCCACCAAGTGACATTGTAATAAATGAAGTTACTGTCCCCACAATTGTTCTGGGGGACCCTGGGTGTACCTCCTTTTGCTTTGGCTTATGAAACTGTACCCTGATTTCAAAGGCCTGAGCAAAAGGAGGTTTAATTAGACTCTCAGCAGGTGTAGAATGGCTGTTGAATGTACTTTTGGCAGATTGAAAACCCACTAAAGATATTTAGACAGATTCCAGTGTCATCAATGCTGTGTGCATTACTGTGACTTGCTGTGCTCGCCAGTCTTTGTGAAGCCAGAGGTATCCATTTCCCCCTGAATGGGCCTATGACAGCAAGGGGCCACTGAATCAGTACCCACAGCCAGAAAGAGCACCTACTACAGCTGGAGCTGCATGCATCAAGACGACAGAAGTCAGGGATGCTTTGTGACCCCACATTTTGGATTTATGTGGCTGCGTGGAAGAGGGAGAATAGTGCCTTTATGGATGTGCTTGTGGGGGAGAAGGATCTGATAGATTGTGGTGGGTTTTCATTGCTGAGGGAGAGGTGGGGGGTTGATTTCCATGCAATGTACTTATGAATGACCTGATTGCTTATCAAACGGAGAGGGACATTGATTCACAGTATGGACTGATGCAAGGAAGTGATTGATGTATGGATTGATGTAACTAACTGTACTGAGGAATAGTCCCTGATCATGTGTTTACCTTTATTTTAAATACACATTGTATGATGTGATGCAGTGAAAGCAATAAACTTTCTTGATAAAATAAATGGTTTATTTATAAATATGGATTAGAAAAACACACCATTAACCCATTGCCAGGCAGGCCAGCTGCCATTATCACACTAAAACACCTGTAACAACAACAAACCCTTAAAAAGACTCAAAACAAATCATAAAGTGCATGAACAAGTGAAAACAGTGAAACTATGTACAAGATAAAACCCCCTACTGTTGAATGTCCCCAGGCCCCCCATTATCCTTTCCCTTCCTTCTATATTTGCTGTGCACTTAGTGCCAGAGGAAGGAGCTCAATAGGGAAGACTACATGGGGCACAGTTGCCCTGCCCTGCTATTCATAGGGCCTGATTGCATGGGTCACCCAGCCATGGATTTGTCCCAGCTGTCTCTTGACTGCATCACAGGGTACCATGGAGGGGACTCAGGCCATGGTCTGGGTTATGCGGCAGGAGCCGATACACTGTCAGCCATTAGAGATGTCAGCTGTTCAAACAGCTCTTTCTGCAGAGCTCTGTCATCCTCCCTTAGCTGCCATTCTTGTTCCAGGAACTGCGAAGCAAGAGCCTGCTCTCATGTTGAAATCCTGTCCTCAAGCTGTGCAGCCAGCCTGAGCCTTTCCTCCTGCTTCTTGCCATGACTTTCCTCCTAGTTGTAAATCCCTCTGTCTTTTGTACTGGACCTGCTTGTTCGGTCTCTCCAGAACTTCAACCAAAAGTTCATCATGAAAACGCTTCCTCTTGGAATGGACCGTGAAGGTCTGCTGATCCAGGTTTCTGCTGCTGTGTAGATAAGTGGTGGAGAGGTACCGCAGCTAGTAGAGGTTGAGGGGCTTTGGAGTAGGACAAGACACAGTGGGTTACTGTCTCAAACTGCTCAGTGCAGGAGTACAGAAAAAAATCCCAGCGGAATTCCAAGGGCATAACATGTCCAAACTGAACTTTGGTATGTTGTGAGAAGGATGTTTCAGACCACAGAAGTTCCCTGAGCACTGCCAGTTTAATTGCAGAGACAATGGTCAGTTAAAATCAAAATGGCTTCCCCATGCCAAAAAAATTGCAGAACAATTTGGGATTACAGGGGAGGGAGCACTCTGTGGCTGTGCTACAGAAGAGTTTTCTGTGATTTCAGGCCTTCCACATTTTGGAGGACATAACATTTCTTCTTAGAGTGCTTGCTCATGTCCATTCCAGTAGGGGTGTGCGTGTGCTGTATGCACTATCATTGGAAGGTTTTACCCTAACGGTACCCAGCGGATCGGCTGTGGAGCCCCCTGGAGTGGCACCTTAAATGCAGTGTGTATATAGTCCCCTGCTGACCCGCTGCCTGCTCAGTTCCGTCTTGCCAGAATAATCTGACAAAGGGGAAGTCCCACAGTCGGAGAGCTTCCTGGCACAGGGGAGAGGAGCGAGCACCATCCTGTTTGTTTATACAGAGCATCGCTGTGGTGTTGTCCATCACTGAGACACACTTGCCCTGAAGATGGGCCTGGAAAGTCTGGCAAGCCAGGTGAACAGCTCTCAGCTGTGACATTGATATGCAGCGATTGTTCTGGTTGTGACCACAGGCCTTGAGTTCTGATACTGCCCACACCCATTGGAATGGACATGAGCAACACATCCTGAAGAACAATAGTTACGAGATGGTAAGTAACTGTTTTTTGTGGTGCCCCATTGGCAAACAAAGATGTTATTCCAAGCTGCAAGTGGGAAACCAGCCATCTATAAAATCAAAGTATTCAGATGTATAGAGACTGAACAGTATGAGTGGAGTAAACTAGTCAGCTGCAACACTGGCCTTGGAAAAAACACCTGTGATGGGCTGTTAACCCATACAAGCCTGGAAAGGGTTAATGAGGCTAAAAGGGTCCAATTAACCAAACAGGCAACAGTTGAGGGGAATTAGATGGCCTAAGTAACCCTCAAATGATGACAGAGCCTGGCTGAGAAGGAATGCAGGGGCTAGAATAAAGCCAGGAAGCTGGCAACAGAAAGGGGCTGCAAAAGAAATAGTTCACAGTCACTCCCTGGGAGTAGGGAGGTGTGTCTGAGGCTATGGAGTTCAATACTCTACAGTTACCCGCTGGGAGGAAGGAGTTTGAGTTGGTATATCCAGAGGGGAGAGCCAAAAGCTGTAGGAAGGAGACCAGGGAAAGAGCAGCAGCTGCCACAATTGCCAGGTATAGGGCCTCTGGACTGGGAACACAGAGTAGTGAGCAGGCCTGGGTCCCCCTACCAGCCACAGGGGAAGTGCATGAGAAGACCACCTGAGACCATTGGTATGGAAAGACTTTGACATTCCAGAAGGGATAGTCTATAGTGACCTGGCTGACGATCCAAGTCAGGAAGACAGAGCACCCTGAGTTACAGGGAGTGAGAAAAACAGCAGCGCATGCAGCGAGCAGTAGAAGGGGACGTCAGACCTGACTGGAGATAATCCCTAGATGTGGCCCCTAGGGGTGAGTAGAGTGCCCTGTGACAATGCTCTTCCTCAAAATGTGACTACCTAGCTGATGTTCCTTCTACAGAAGAAGTTTGCAGCTAGCAGCCCTCAGGATTGGGTCATAATTCAAGGGAAAATCAAGAAGGGAATTCAGGGAAATCAAGAAGATGCTGCATTAGCTTTCACATGGCTTAGTCTGTTATGACTGGATGCTTATACACAGCTCCACTGCCATCCTCCTTATCCTCTCTCCCTGGCCCCCTGCCCAGCACATTTCTGCATAAAATTTCAAACCCCAGTTGTATTTGGGACAAATGATTTTGTCACCTGTGGACTACATGGGCTACCTTTAACTAAAATGGACTAGATTTCTAAATAGAACACATTGCTACTTTCCTGCCACCCCACAGTTGACTGTTTCCAGCTAGCTTGTTACACCGTTGAATGGTTATAGAACGGTGAAAGTCAAGGTATGGCAACATAAGGTCATCATGCACCACTGTTGACTCTGTGCTCAATGCAGTCCCCAGTCCCCAGTCCAACTCATAAAATGGGCATGATGTTGGCAAGTTGCCCAAGGTATGCTTCTTGTCCCTTTCAGTACTCAGTCTTGAGCCACTTAATCTGCTCCCTACGCTGGTCACCAGTCAAGCACATTTCCAATGCTGTCAGCTTCTTTGTTGTTTGCTGGTATGTGTAGTCATTCCTGGTACTCTTACTAAAATCCACTGTTTTGCTGGCCACACACCAGAGATTAACCAAAAGCTGGTTGTGCTCCTGCAACCATGAAGCAGCATGCCTCACAGAGGACTTCTTCTGGTCAGCTTCCATTGTAAACACAGAAGGGTCTCCAAAGGTGTTTGCAGCTTGTCAGTCAGCAATAGAAGGGTTAAATGCTGACTTGCTGAGCTCCTGCTCTAAAGCAAGGGGTGTTTACATATCCCTGGAGTGACTTGGTGATTCTTGGGATAGAGAGGACAGAGGAAGTCAGCACATGGGATTGTGGGATACTTTTGGTGGCCTCCTAAGATCTGAGTCGGGCGGGGGGTGGGGGGGCTGTGTCTACACTGTAAAGCAAGAGGGTTTGAACCCTGGGTCCTGGCTTGACTGGGGCTCAAACCCTCCAACCCCTGCAGGCTCCTAGGACCCTGGGTCCAACCCAGAGTCTGAGAGATTTGTGTAGAGAAAGAGAGAGAAGTGGGATTTGGTCTCGAGATGAGTCTGAGCCCAGGTTTACATGGCAGTGTAGACATCCTCTTGGGTACTTACATGGCCCCCGTTATCTTAGTGTGTCAACTCCTCACAATCTTTAATGTATTAACTCTCACAGAGGTAGGGAAAGTAGTAGTATCCTCATTTTACAGACAGTTACAGAGAGACTAAGTGACTTGCTCAAGGTCACACAAGAAGTCTGGCAAGGGAGGGAATTAAATTCTCATGTCCCAGGTAAGTGTCCTAGCACTGACCATCCTTTGGACATGCTGCTCTGGTTAAAAAGATGGATGGTCATTACAGCTTAAACATCCAGGCAGCGATTTGCCAAACAGATATGTTTCTTCCATCCTAATGCTTTTTCATTTTTGGCTCACGACTTGCCAACAATATTTTTTAAAAGTTACTGCTGATGAATGAAATTTTGTAAAAAAAAAAAAAAAAAAAATTGTTTTAAAACAATTCTGCAAGTGACTTGTTCTGGGTACTCTCTTCCCTGTTACTGTGTTTGCACAAAAACAGGATTTATCTTCTGTAAGAATTTACCTGCTTATTTCTCACCAGAAGTCAGCATCAAGAGATGACTGAGGTCCCAGAGGTTTATGACTTCAGGTGAGAGAAACACCTACAGAAGCTGATAACCAGCCAATGAGCAAAGGTCTGGGGTTTGGCCCCCCACAGTAGAAGCTCTCACTAGATGACTGGACCGAGTTGAGGTTATGCCCCATTATGGTAGGCATTGTAGCAACCAAAAGCAGGAGAATTGCTGTCTCAAAAAGCTTACAATCTAGTGCAAAGTACAACAGGGAGTTTGTGATGTGGGAGCTGGAGCTGGGACTTGGCCTCTATATTCCATGAGTTTGCCATCAAGCATCCCTTAGACTGCAACAATGTTTAATCCCTGCTGATGGTTGCAGGATTCAGACTGTGTGACCTATAGGTAGAAGGCCCTCTTTGACTCATTCACAGTGACTCCTGTCCTGCTGCTAACAGTATGCCTTTGAAAATATGGATTGATAAGTTTATATATTAAATTAAGCTTGGCCTTTTTTGGAGCTGACACAGGCAGGGTTTTTTTTTAGTGTCTGCACACAATGGCAAAATCTCCCAAATATTGCTCTCTGACTCAAACACAGTCTGCCATACCTTATTCAGAAAGGTACAGCTCCCCTTAGCCCCACACAAATATTAAAAATGCAGACGTAAAATAAATATTAGCAAATCATCCTGATACTACATGCAGGGTCCTTATACTATCTGTTGCACAAATATGTATATTTTTTTCATTCACAGGTAATCACCACAGCTTGAACCCACAACCTTTAGAGCTACAGTATAGACTTCTTACACTTCAACTAGAGGAGTTGTTGGTGGGAAGGGGAAAGGATGGTGTTAACCTCTCTGTGAATCAGCCCACAAGGGCGAAGACGACGACACATGTTGCCAGTGCATTACATATTTCTTTGAGGGATAGCAGTGGAATGCTGGGCATCAGGCCTGGGTTTTTTTCATGACTGTGAAAGCAGACTGTGGTCTAGTAATTACAGGCAACACAGCCAAATGTAACAATAGCCACGTTTGGGCCTTCTGCCTCAGACATGTGGATGTAAATTATTATTATTTCCCACTTGAGCTAAAGAAGCAGTTCTCTTAGCATGGAAGTCCCAGCAGGGTCATAAGCTTCTATATGTGCTCTAGCTGTAGAGGAGACACTGTATCAGTGTGGATAACATAAGCACCTAATCTAGCATGTTTCTTCTAAAAGCCTTTAGCAATGTGGATGACACTTGGCTCTTGTATATTAGAGTTTGAAATAGTACCTAGAGCTCCAGGGCCAGCCCATGACATTTTGGCACCTGAGGCCAGGAGCTCAAATGACGCCCCCATGCCTCCTCGCTTGGGTCAAAACTTTGAAAGGTCTCATTTCTGCCTTCTTCCTGTTCTACTCCTCTCATGGTACTGCTCCGCTACCTACCCCAATAAAGGAGAACTAACAACTTAAAATGCCTTGTTCAAAAAAAGTAACACTTAACTTTCAAACGCCTGAACAGCAAATGTAACTTTTCTTGTCCGCATAGTAAACACTGGCATTTTTATCTGTTTGAATAATTAAAGTGGTGCTTTTCGTGCCTTCTTGGTTGCAAAGATTTGAACTGCTTCCTGAAGGTCCACAGTCTGGGCCAGCTCATGCTCTGTTGAGATGGTTGCAAGGCCAACCAGGCTCTCCTGTGTGATTGTGAAGCGTAGATGTGTTTTTTATTAACTTCAGCTTGGAGAAGCTGCGTTCTCCACTGGCAACTGTTACAGGAAGTGTTAGAAGTATGCGCAGAGCAACAAAAGCATTTGGAAAGAAGGTGGTCATCTTATCTGTGCATATATATTCCAGAACAGCCTTTGGAGCTGATCCTGCTGAAATGTATCTTGAAAGGGCTTTCAGTTCATCACCTAAATCACTCGCATCAATGTAGGGCATGTCACCATGTGTCAACACTGTCTCTCGTACCCTGCATTGCTAGTGTAGATCATCTTCAGGTATAGTGAGGAGTTTTGGAAGATCATACAACATCCCAAATATATTGCTATGTTGCTTGAACTGCATGAAACGTTCTTCAGCTGACTGTATTGCACAATCTAGCACCTGGTTAAAGAATTCAACTTTGAGTTGTTGTTTGGGGTCTCTTATAGGATTATCCCGGGCCTCGTAATCAAAATGTCTTCTTCGGTGACTCTTGTATTCTTGAATGGGCGGGGAAATAGCTTCAGTATGGAGTTCCTCTGCCAACTTCTGTGCACTCCTCATAACATTTTGAAATCCCTCATCTGACAGGTAAGACTGTAGGTATGACTTTGCTTTGTCCAGTTGTTCCATTGCTCCAGATATATCAAGGTCAACACCTTGGAGTCTCTTGCTTACAACATTTATTTCAAACAGTATGTCATGCCACAAAACTAAGCCACACAGAAATTTGAAGTTATGTATGTTTCTGGTGATTCCATTTCCCTCTGCCACTGTTCTCCCACGAACAGTTCCTGTCATAGCATTATCCTCCATAATGGTAACTATGGCATCATCTATCTTCCCAATTTGGTGTTTGATAGGCTTTATCGCCTCCACTCGACTTTCCCATTGTATGGCACTCAGTGGTTTCAGTGTCAGAGAGGATGTTCCCAGATGTTGCTTCAAAATTTGCCATTGATGAGAAAAATACATACATGCTTTGAATTACATTAAAAAATTCAGCAGCCTCACTAGAAGCTGATGCTGCATCACTGACCACCAAGTTCAATGAATGAGAACCTGCATGGAACAAAAAAAGCTAGAGGGTTTAACTCTCAGATCCGTGTCTGCACTCCTCTGTTCTTTCCTCTCATGTTGGCACCATTATCGTAGCCCTGACCTCTTATGTCAGCTATCACAATTCCTGTATCTTCCAGCTTTTTAAGAAGCACATTTGTCATACCAGCTCCTGTAGTGTCATCAATGTCAATAAATTCTAGAAAATGCTCTCTGACAGTCACCATTGCAGGGACATTTTCACTAGGTTCTGTTGTTCTTACAAAACACACCATTAAAGTTATTTGTTCCAGATGGCTGATGTCAGGTGTGCAGTCCAGAACAACAGAGTAATATCTTGCTGACTTCAGATCTGCCACAATCTTCCGTTTGAAGTAACTGTATGATCTCATTTTGAATTGTTTTCCCAAGGTAGTGGTGTGTGTACATTTCTTGGGTGGTGACTCTCTTCTTAAATGTTCCTGGAGTACAGCATCAAACTCAGCCATCAGCTCCACAATTTTAAGGAAGTTTCCGTGGTTTGGCACATACAGCTGATCTGAAGTGCCACACAGTGCTAGGTTTTGGGTAGCAAGCATTCTCACAATGGCAATGAGCCTTTTCAGAACATTTTGCCAGTAAAAAGACTCTGATGCAATCTTCTCTTGATGCGGATCATCTATGGTGGCCTTTAACCTTAGTCTCCTCTCAAGCTCTTTCCACCTATGGAATGCTCTCTGGTGATCTGCTGCCTTCTCATGGCATGCCAGATTTCTAGCCAGATTTTTCCAGTCCTTTGTTCCTGTAGAACCCAATGTGGCTGGAACATTAGACTGGAAGAGTTTGCAACAAAAACAGTATGCAGCACTCTGGGTTTTTGAGTACATAAGCCATGGTCTCTCCACTTTGTCACCATTGGGGATTTCACGCCAGTAATGTGTTGGTTGGAAACTTCTATTTTCATTGTCTTTGGGGAACAAGTGAACATTCACTTGCTGTGGCCCATGCAGTACAAGGAAGTCCCTCTGCTCAAGTGGGTCTGCTCCTCCTCTCTCTCCCTGCAGCTCCTGCTGCTTTCTGTTATTCCCTCTCACCTTTTCTCCTGCCTGCCTGTTATGTCTCTTGTGCCCTCCTTCCTCCAGCACAGCACTCCACCATCTCTGTGCATCTAGAGCAGAGAGAATATATATGCACCAGCAGCAGACACAATTTTCTACACTCTGGGTCCTAGTGGCGCTTCCCCACAGTCTGGCACCTTAGGCGGCTGCCTCAGTTCACCTCATGGTTTAAGGCCAGCCCTGTAGAGCTCTAGCTGAAGTGACTGGATGCAAGTTGTTAATTATCTGTGAGACTGATGAGTGACAGTGACATCCTGTGATAGGGTGTTCACCCGACACTAGCCCCAAAAGGGTTAATGTGGCTCAGATGAAAGAGAGAACCCCATGCACCACTACAGAGTAGGGACCAAATGGCTCGGCAGCAGTTCTGCAGAAAAGGACCTAGGGGTTACAATGGACGAAAAGCTGGATATGAGTCAACAGTGTGCCCTTGTTGCCAAGAAGGCCAATGACATTTTGGGATGTATACGTAGGGGCATTGCCAGCAGATTGAGGGACGTGATCGTTCCCCTCTATTCGACATTGGTACTGTGTCCAGTTTTGGGCCCCACACTACAAGAAGGATGTGGAAAAATTGGAAAACGTCCAGCGGAGGGCAACAAAAATGATTAGGGGACTGGAACACATGACTTATGAGGAGAGGCTGAAGGAACTGGGATTGTTTACTCTGCGGAAGAGAAGAATGAGGGGGAATTTGATAGCTGCTTTCATCTACTTGAAAGGGGGTTCCAAAGAGGATGGATCTAGTCTGTTCTCAGTGGTAGCTGATGACAGAACAAGGACTAATGGTCTCAAGTTGCAGTGCGGGAGGTTTAGGTTGGATATTAGGAAAAACTTTTTCACTAGGAGGGTGGTGAAACACTGGAATGCGTTACCTAGGGAGGTGGTGGAATCTCCTTCCTTAGATATTTTTAAGGTCAGGCTTGACAAAGGCCTGGCTGGGATGATTTAGTTGGGGATTGGTCCTGCTTTGAGCAGGGGGTTGGACGAGATGACCTCCTGAGGTCCCTTCCAACCCTGATATTCTATGGTTCTATGATTCTATGGGGTTAAGTAACCTGGTAGGCCATACCTGGGAGAGAGTTAGGCTTGAGGCAAGCACTGAATGAGCATGGAGCCCAGCTGAGCAGGAGCAGCAGGGCTGGTCTAAGGCCAGGAAGTGAGGCAGAAGAAGGCTGCAGTGTGGAAGCCTGCAATTTCTCTCTGGAGAAAGAGCAAGAGGCAGAAACCTTGAGTAAAAGTAGAAGCCCTGGGATCCTGGCCCTGAAGGAAAGGTTTACCCAGAAGATGGGTGGAGTGGAGGCCTGATAAAGGTGGAATAGGAAACAGCCCAGGGATATGGCAGCAGGGATGATGCAAACCTTTGCCACTGATCCAAGGGTCCCTGGGCTGGAACCTGTTGTAGTGGGTGGATCCGGATTCCCCTACCAGCCACTGGGGAAGTCGCATAGCTTGGTTGGCATAGCTATTGCCAGTGCACTGAGACTTTGATACCCCAGAAGGGGAAAACTATAGTGACCTGGTCAGAGATCTGAGCCATGAAGAAGGAGCACCCCGAGTGACTGAGGGAAAGCGCTGCAACTCCTGGACAGAAGGGGGTGTCAGATTGGGCAGAGCTATTCCCCAGAGGTAGTCACAAGGAAGTGCCTAAGTGGTGAGTAGAGATCCTGTTACAACCCCACCCTCAAAGTATAATATGAAACTTTATTCTTTGGGCTTGTACTTCAGTGTATCTCCCATTAGGCTACAGCTATAGTACCATATGGCTGGCTCATCTCTCTTTTTTACATCATTGTGAGACTGCCTTCACTAGTATTCAAAATCACGTTATTCCTAAGAGCTGCCAACACTGAAATAAAATAGTGTAGTTCCTTTGGTTAAAATGCTGCTTACGTACTAAGTGTGTTACACAGAATTCTTGACATTACAGTTAGTAATATTTACAACTACGAAATATGTTCCCTAGAAATAATCTGTCACCTCTGGGGGAGGGGAGGGAGGAAGAAACTGCCATGGATGGTGTATGAGTCCACATTTTAGATGTAATCTGCTCTGACACACTCGGGTTTATCTGGTGTTGGCTGGCACTAGTGATATTTTAAAAAAATCCAAACCTGCACCCACTGCATTTGAAAGGCTTATTCAATATTTGATCACCCTAGCAAAATGAAAAGTTTACTTTGCAAAATGGAAGGCTTCACTGTCTGTAGTTTGACTGTTTAATAAGCTCCCTAGGCAAGCAGACTGCATCCAAGCTGTCCTAAAATGTGAAAAATGTTCCCAGTGCCATGGTGACATCACAAGCACAAAGCTGATAGCTGCTTATGGGTTCCAGCTGGGCTTCTGATTACTCAGAGGCAGTGCAGGCTAAGCAAATCCTATTTTCTTACTCTTCGGAAGAAGCCTCCAAAAGCTACTTCAGTGCCAAGGTCTCCTGACTGAAATCTCCCACTAGTCAGGGAAATATTGACCTACTCTGAAATATTTCCAATACAGTAACTTTCTATTAATTTTCTTAAATGCTGCATTGTTTCCTGTAGTCAGGTTGAACTAGATACCTCACTGAGTCCTTACAGATATGTAGTCCACTACAAATATTGCCTATTTAAATGGAGTGGGTCTATTGTTGTAAAAGTGGCTAATAGGTAAACATCAGATTTAATGCTGAAGTGCTATTTGAAAGGGAAAGGTGAGTCCTTACAGAAGGGGTTAACCACTACAGATTATGCTGAGTGGGATTGAAATAGGCATTGCAGAAGTAGTCCACTGAAGGGCATCAACAATAATTATAATGATGAAGACATCAAGATGTGGACATGTGTCAACTAAGTAACTGTGATCTTATTGGCTATAATCCTTGTCTTTCCTTTCCTTCAGAGTGTTCTTACTCTTGCTCATCTTGACATGTCTAAAATTAGATTGTAAGCTCTTCAAGGCCGGGCACCTGTCTGTGTTCTGTAAAGCATCCAACATAGTTTTTGGAGGCAGCAGATACAGCAATAAGGGGGGAATTTTGACAATCATTAGCATATTTTCTCAGATTGATACAATGGATAATTGCACTAGAGTGCTGTGGGGAGTGGGGTCCTCTGACGTCACAAATCTCTCCCTTCTGTAAAAGACGCAGATGCAGAAACTTACTCTTAGTGTAACTCCACTGAAATCCATAAAGTTACACCAGAATGAATTTGGCTTAGAGATTCCAAGCCAAGGATAGTGCTGATTGACATATGAATCATGGGGTTATGTATTAAACTGACAAATATGAATATACAGACAACAATTTTAATATGTATGAAGAGTTACAATATATATTACACATTCTTGGAGCAATTTCAGAAACTTTAGTCTGGCTACAAACTGGATTTGAATACGGAGCTGTATGTTGGGAGTTCTAAAACAGTGGCTCTCAGCCAGAGGTACACGTAAGCCTGGGGGTACACAGAGGTCTTCTGCGGGTACATCTCATCTAGATAACTGCCTAGTTTTACAACAGGTTATTAAAAAGCACTAATGAAGTCAGAACAAACTAAAATGTCATACAGACAATGACTTGTTTATACTACTCTATGTACTATACACTGAAATGTAAGCAGAGCTAGTCCCCAGATGTAGCCACAAGGAAGTGCCTCAGCAGTGAGTAGAGTACAATATTTATATTCTAATGTATTTTATAATATGGTAAAATGAGAAAGTAAGCAATTTTCAGTGATAGTGTGCTGTGAGACTCTTGTATTTCTATATCTGATTTTGTAAGCAGATAGTTTTTAAGTGAGGTGAAACTTGTGGGTACACAGAACAAATCGTATTCCTGAAAGGGGTACAGTAGCCTGGACAGGTTGAGAGCCACTGCTCTAAGAGAACTGTAGCACATCTGTCAGGAGATGGAGCTGTGCTTTTGCCATCTAACATACCTGTTCAAACATGTACATGCTTGCAGATCAGCTAAATGCAGAACTTAATAGTATGTCTCTGGTCAAATTATTTCTCCCAAGAGAGAAATAAGGCTAGTTTTCATGCTGTTGGTTGAACAGTGGAAAGGCCACGGAACAAGTTATGCACCTCCATGATGTTCTGTTGTGAGCCAAACCTGGCACATTACATGAGAGAAGTCCTCTGAAGGACAGGTGTCTGACGATGTCCTCCAGCCATAGTGTTTTAGGTCTTCCAGGGGATCTTTTCCATCTTGCTTTCATTATGTCAAAGTTGAAGATGATTCTTGCGGGGAAATTGGAAGGCATCTGGAGGAGATGACTGTAACACCTTACAGAGCCTTGGGCAACCATTTGAGAGAACAGGACCTGGTCAGTTTAGAAGACAGAGTTCTTCATTCAACTTGAATTCATACCACTGGATGATTTTGATCCTGTGGAGATGCTTCATCTGAATGGTATCCAACTTCTTTTCAATCTTGACAGAGGGGGCATGATCACCAAAGCATTATATTTCCTCAGCTTTAAGCCATTCCTGAAACCACATTTTTCCATTCCCCATCATGACTTTGAGGGGGATAATAATGGCAAAGTAAATGGGGGAAAAAGGCATGTCCAACTTGCATGCACCATTTCCATGCTTACATATTACCATATGCTTGTAAATTAGGCATGCAAATGAGCTCACTTTCTATGTGCATTTACATGTCTAAAATTCTAAAAATCTGGCTCTTGATGTTGATTTCTTTTTTATGTACATTATGCACTCATTACATCCACAAAAGGGGAAAATAGTCTAGTCTCTGCTGCTCGTGTTCTCTCTTTTTTTGGCCGATGAACACACAAAATAGAGTGGCATGTTCAGATTGCAATTTTAATTTAATGTTGATGAAAAGCTGAGTATCCAACTTTAACTTAACACATTTTGTCACCCTTTCAACAGCATTAACTTTGCCAATACTTATACAATCCTTGTCCATCTGGTTATCCTTATCCAAAAAAACAAAACCTGTTTTCCTACTGAACCAATCTGGATGTGTCATATGCCATTTGAAAACTCATTATTTGTATAGATGTCAGAAGCAGAGCTATGGTAATTAGCTTTACTTTAAAATTTTGCCATTTACAGCACTAATTCTCTTTCAAGATTGGCCTTCATTGTAGATAGTACTAGTGATTACTACTTTCAACGTTGTATAGACAATCCCAGTGTTTAAAACACACACACACACCCCTAGATGGATAAACAATTCATATTCACAAACCAATCCTCTCAAGTTAGAATTTTTAGACTTTGGACTAGGGACTGCCATTTATTATGTGTTGTACGCTGCCTAGCATAATGGGGCCCAACCTGGTTGTGACTTTGAGGTGCTAATGCAATGTAAATATTTAATTTACATCCCAACACTATGTTTAAAGAAAACTAAGGTTACCAAGTCAAGCATGCATAAGTGAGGGGGGTGGAGACACACCCTTTGCCAGTGGGCTTCACACTATGCCAAAGGAATAGTGAGACTTGGAAATAAGAGGTTCACTTCCAGATTCTGCGGGGAGTGTACTCTACTTATTACAGACCCTTTTGCTCCTACCCCGGCCCAGCCTCTCCCTGGCCCCTTGTCCCTGCCTCTGGTGCTGTGCTCCCTGGCTCCTATCCATTTTCCCCTCTCCCAAATCTTGCCCTTGTCCCATCCCTGCTCCTATCCTTATGGCTCCCCCCCCCCCACACACACACACACATTGTTCCTATCTGTCCCTGTCTTCTGTCCGCCTCTGCTCATGCCCAGTCTCTCCACTTACACTCCTAACTCTGTGCTTGCCCAAGGCTTATCCACTCCCTTTTCCTCGGGCTCCTGCCCCTGGCTCCCTGCCTTGTCTCTTTCACGTCCTTGTTCTTTCCATTCTGAAGCCCTCTCTGCATTCTAGCCAGGGGAGCATTGAGCACACAGGAAAGAGTCTCCCTGCTCTGAATTGCAGTACCCAGTAGCACCCAACAGATAGGAGGAGCAATTGCAGGGAAAGTTCACCTCAGTCCCTGCAGCCCTGGGCTGGAGTATGGCGAGTTGTTCTGTGCCAATGGCTCATGTGCAGTCTGGTTGGCATGTAGGAGCTGTGAGGGGATAGAGCATGCTCACGGCAGATGGAATCTCCAGATCATTTAGTTGCCAAACTGTAACAAGTTTCTAGTGAGTATTTTCCAAAAGGTTTATAACTTGGTCAAATTTTTGAGGCATATTTTCACAGGAACATCAAAGCACATCCTGAAAATCATCACTGCCCCTTGCCAAATTTCAGGTCCCTGCTCCAAAGCATGGAGCTGCTAGAGCTTCTCAGTAAAACTGTTAAGAATTCTTTTTAACATGGATAAAAATATTCTTCCCCTAAGGTCAGTCTGAGAAACATCAGAACTATTTTAGCTAAAGCTTAAAAACCAGTTTGAGACAGACATCTGGCATTGAAAATATCAACTTGAAAGGTTTGTTTGGCAAATTTATAAGAACTGAAAATAGGGCCTTATAATGGAAAGTATTTAGAATCCTTACCTGCGATAATAAAGATTGATTCTTTCTTTCTAAATTAAATAAATCTCACCTATTACTAAGACAAAGAAGGAAAGAATGAATATTATAGTAGTGTAACATTCCCATCCAGTCCATGCTGATGAGCATCCATCCCTTTGCTTTGACATCATAGAAAAGACTAAAATTTACAAAATTCAATCTACAAAATTATTTTCTCCCATTAACTATGAGCTCTGTGTCAGCTCAAAAGTTTCTCTCTCACCAACAAGTTGGTCCAATAAAAGATATTACCTCATCCACCTTGTGTTTCTAATATCCTGGGACCGACATGGCTACAACAACACTGCATACCAGAGACAAGGAGCAAAGATTTGAACTGTTCTATTTAATATTAGGTTGTGGATCAAGTTGTGCAATAAATCCAGCCCTGATTTAAGGCTGAAAGTCCAGCAGGAAATTCTTTGAAACATGTTGGAAACTGTCCAGAATGAAGGCAGAAGTGACAAAAAATGACATATTGGAAATGCGGAGACGAGAACGCAAATCTCATATATATGCTATCGAGATGCCCCTTAAATTCTTTCTGGGAATAGAACAATAGGAATGTGGATGGGAAACCTAAGATATTCAAGAAATGGAAGTATGTTGGAAGAATCTGAACACTGCAAAATGGTGTACAGGAGCATGTGAGCTACCAAAAGTAGAGGGAAAAACACTTTCCTACTGAACAAGAGACTAGGTGATTTTTTTCTCAAGAGAATTAGGTATTTTATTTTTAGAAGTATATGAATAATATATTTCCCATTTTCATGGGACTTAAAAACTTGTTATGAGTGACTGTTTATCATTTTAGTAAGATTTTTTTATATACAGTACCATATTTTTCATTTGCAGCAGGGTATGTCAAAGCATTTGCCAATATTAATTGAACGTCAAAAACTCCCTGTGAAGGTAGTTAAATAATATTAATCTGTTTAACAAACAGGCCAGCTAGGGATTAGATAAAGCCAATGGTTTGTCTGTTTTTGGTAGAAAGTACTGGCATTTTCTGGTGACCCAATCAGTTTCTGCAGAACTGAAGGCATAATTCTATTGTTAAATTGGCATCTTCCTAGTCAACAGATTTACTCATATGTACTCTGTAGTGTCTGCTTGCTTCAGTGATTTAATATAAATTTTAACGATAATTTTTTTTGTTTTGGTTTGGTTTTTTTACACCAGCTAGCCCTGCAGAGTCAACACAGCTAATATGGAAGGAGCTGGTTTCTATTCCTTCACATGTGTTAGCAAACAATTTTGAGTATCACCTATCCCTGTGCAATCCTGTTGATGACCCTGCATATGCACAAGTGTTAATGAAGACTGAATTTAATTGCACAATGTTTATTACTGGCAATTAGAAAAATCATCTTTTCACTTAAAAACTGAGCACACTTGATTTGGAAATTAAAGGCCATTAATGTGGGATCCCATAATCCCATTTTTAGAGCCATTTTTCATGAAAGAAACTACAATTTTAACTTTGTTTTGGAGTCACCTTAAAAAAAATTCTTATGGCCTCTAAGGCTTTTGAAAGTTTTTATATATAATTAAAAAAAATGTATTAGAACTATCCAGTCTAAACAGCCCTATTTTTGCTACAGGCTTCTCTGGAATAATGTGTTAGTAACATCACAAGAGAGAAACCTAAGTTGCAACACTGAATTCACAATTCTCAATTGGAAAGGAAAGGGATGTTAAGTCAGATTATTTAAACTTTTTGTTTCGGTATTACAAATCTGTTCAACTCAAATTCCTAACAGGCAGTTAGCTCTTTCACAAAGAAGTTTTTTCCTAACACCTTTCCTTGAAAAGAGGGCTAAGCTGCAGCTCGGGATTCTGCCTATTTTGAGGGCCTTATTTTTACCCAGTCTGTAGGAAGTCAGCAATTGTAATTCCTCATATTTCTAAAATGAAGGGAAAACATAAGGAGGGGAAAAAACTCAGTTTTAGGTAGTTGAGAGGATCAGTAATGGACACAAAAAAATCCTCCTTTTCCATTCATGTTTTTAAAACTAGTTTAGGCCTCATAGTTGAAAAAGGAAATCTTCCAAATGTGAACCAATGCACTACTGTCAGCTAAAGGTAGAAACAAATGCCACTGAGAATTACATGGAGTGTATGCAGGCACAGTAACGCAGAGCTGCAAATTAACCCCATTCATCCTCAAGTAGGTGTTAACTCTGATGCCTAATATCTGCTGAAGTTAACAGTAGTGAAATAATATTGAAACATCCAACTATGCTGGGGATGTGGGCATAGCTGGTTTGAGTATCATCCCTGTTCTTCCAAGATGACCCTAAGGGCAACTGAGTCACAGAGAGGTTAAAGGAACTGTGCACTTGCAAACATTGTATGATATACATTACTGTTGTCGCCAAGCTCCTTGTTTGCTGGGGAGGGGGAACACATTTTTAAATCTTTTTTTACTTTCCAATTCTGGCTATAGTTGACAGCTTGTGGCTTAGAATAGTTTGGGCTGGACTGTGCCATTAAAGCACAGTCCTGCATGAGAGGTGGTGCAGAGCTGCTCTCCCACAGTGAGAGGTCCAGGAAGCATGGCGATTTGGGGAGACACAATGACTCCATGAGCTATTCAGCATGCTGAGGAAGCTCACTTCCTGCACCCTTTCAGGAGGATCCAATGTTCACACCCCTATTACTGGCCAGCTCAGTCAGCTGGTGTAAAGGGGGCTCTGCCTCTGCCCTATCCTCTCTGCAGTGGTGTGTACTGAAAGGAGGGCTAGCAAGAGCTGCAAGAGTGACTGGCCTCTGAATAAGGGAGCAGTTGCAAGGGGATAGAGGATGTTGGCACACTAATGCAAGGGCCAGCTACAATCTGGTAATTGTGTGTTGGAGTCACAATTAACTATTTCTTACACTAATGTTTAGCATTTAATTTAGAGGCCATGAGGAAGAGAAATCTTTTTGGTTAAAAATAATCAACTGGTGATCAGGAGCTGTGATCTATTTCTTGCTTTGCTATAGCCTTTCTGTGTGGCCATGGACAATTAATTTAAAATAAGGATGACATCCATGCAAGTGGGACTGAAGCTTAATATGTGTAAAGCACTTACAGATCTTCTCATGGAGAGTGCTATAGAAAAGAGAAATATTAATTTCCAATTTTGTTAGTAAAAACATCATTCTGTGGTTGCCTTCTTACTGTCATGTTTTCCAGTCTCAGTGGACTCTGCTGGCAGAGAGAGTTGGCCCTGTTCTGACAGTTACACAGCCAATCTGCCGCATGCAGCATGACAAGAGACAGGCACGCTCTACAGAATGTCTGATGTAGAAAATCCTGATGAAAGAGAAAGTGGAGTGTTATCGGCCTATTTCAGCAAGTTAGAGATTTTTGAGCTCTCAGTCTGTAAAGATGACATTTTATCATCTGACCCTTGCTGTAGAGATACATATGAATAAAACATGTTGCGCTGGAGAAGGTTGTATGGACAACACTTAGTACAGAGGAAGGATAAAACGTAAGATTCAACGTGTGTATAAATCAAGCCTCTGCTTTTTTTTCTGACTACTCTATTGATTACAGCACAGCATGTGTAATTATGTAACATGCTAAATAAAATATCAATATTTAAGCATTGATGGGCTTCATTCTGACATTTGTGCTAATGTAAATTTGCAGTAACTCCACTGACCTTGACAGAATTTCACAAGGGTAAGAGCAGAATCAGTTTCTCTATGCCCTTTGCCAAGAGAATTAAAATCTGACAACAGTGTAACAGAAGCACTTTAAGTATAGTGTGGGCCTGGTACTAGAAAAATCTCCTGCAAGAAAGGCATAGCAATCAACCCCTTCAGCACTTGAGTGGCTGAGATAATAGCGTTCCTAGAAAGGCTTGTACACTTGCTGGAGCACTAGTAACCTGCAGCCCAGCTCAGATGCTGTTCCTGGCCTATTTTCATCCTTAAATGGGAAAGGGGGGGGGGGGGAACAAGCCAGTCTTCCTCTCTAAGCCCCCCTTTCCCTGGACACTTGAACACTACAATGAGGCAACTCTCCCTACAACAACTCCTCTCCATTGCCAACCATCTCAGTTGTGCATCAGGGCCCAAAAGTGCCTTGAGTCCCCGATAAACCTATGAATAGCTGAGAGGTGGTGTGAAGACTTCAGTGCCTGCTCTTCAGGCTAGCCCTAGCCCACTCATGGCCCTACTAGCAGGACATCTGAGATGGGAAGGCAAAACATGACAGAGGAGAAAAGAGGGTACAGACTGAAGAGCAGGGGGAGAAAAGATGGGAGGAAAAACTAGCAGAAGGTAAAGTGAGGAAGGAGAAGATGGGAGGGGAAGGACAGAGCAGACCAAAGTCTAGAAAGCAAAGAAAAGGGCAACGATGTGAGGGGTGTGAAACAGGACTGTTGGATGCTTTATTTCTTCACCTCAGTCATACAAAATGAGCCATTGTTCCAAGAGGTCAGATCTCTGTCACCTGACAGGGATCAATAGCCACTGAGTCCAAGGGTTACTGTTACAGAGGGGAGTAAGACTTATGGTGAAACTTAGAATAGGGAAATTAATAAATAAAGAGCAACTGGAATTAATTTTATGGAGTAGAAATATAGTATAGGGAGTGAAGACTGCAAAGAGGACATGGAGAAACTTCTTTCCCTTATGCCTGGCTTTTACTGTAATAAGGGAATACCCTATTTTTTCATTCTGAAAAGGTGGAGGAGGCTCAGGAGAGAGAGAAGCAGGCTACAGCTGCTAACACCCTCCTTCACCCATGAAGGCCTGGTCCATATACAAAGTTATATCCGCTTAACCAAAGTGATTTCTAAAGCAAGCTAGTTTAATTAATGCTTCTTTGAGTATAGACTCTCTTACCTCAGTTTAACCCTAGCTTTACACGAGCAAGCTAAACCACTTTTTAAACCACTGTAAGTGTGTCCACACAGAGGTTTGCATCAAAGTAACTGACCCAGTTTAATTAAACCAGTGCATGTCTGTGTGTAGGAAATCCCCATGTCTGTTACCTTGAGAGTCTGGTGGTCATACCACTCCCACTTCTTCAGGTTGCAAGGAGAAGGTCTCTAAAGTAATTTAAAGGAAGCAATATGGCAAGCTGAGCTCTAGAAACTACAGAAGGAAAGCAGGGCGAGATCATCCCTGAAACTCCCGGCCAGTGGCATTCGCTGTGAAAGGCTGAAAAGCTAAGGCTTCAAGGATTGGGGGGGGGGAAGGGTCTAAGGCATGAGAAGAGGCCTACCTGGGCCAAGTAATTACGATGTCGGTCTGAAATATTTAAGTTACAAAACTTGCTTACAATGTAGTCATTTGCTCTTTCCAAGTAGGCAAATATTATGTCTTGTGGGAAATTATGAGGAGGACTCCCCTTACAAAATCACAAAGTTGATCACTAATAATATGAAGTAAATATCTTTCAAATATTGCCAGCAACATCTGTGCTAGTTTAACTACTGGTTCATGTTTCAGTCCTTTACGGAATATACTCATTTCAAGAGAGCAAAGAGTATGTCACCACATCCATAATGAAGATTGAACTTGTGGGATTTTCTGTGTGTGCTGCAGCTCAATTCCTTTCAGGCTTCTAACAACACCCTCCTACTTTTACTTTTTGCTTCATCTTAAGTTTCCAAAAGTCTGGAAGCCTATACGTGTATATGATCTTACACTTATAATATTTAGTTTTGGTGGAATGAAAGCAAGACCAGACTGTGATCTCATTTATATAACTGAAACTTCAGAGGAAAGCCACTTAATTCAATAAAGTTACTCTAAATTTACATCAGTGTAAACAAGATCAGGAGCTGAACTTTTACAAGTGACATAAATCTGAGAAGCATATAAGAAATTTGCCGCCTTCTCCAGAACAAAAATTAACTCTCTGGAAATTCATGGTAAAATGAAAGGTTTACGTATTGTTCACATTTTTAGATATCTTAAGAAATAATACACAGTAATGTTGAAGTTTCGATTCAAAGAATCCAATAGAAGACTATAGTAATTGGTGATCAAGTCAGTCTGATTAGGCGTGTCCATGCAGTGCTAAGAGATACAGGGCTTTGTGACACTTTTGTAAGTATTCGCATATTGAAACAGATTTACATGAATATATAGGACAAAGATGTACCATTTCTACTAGCAAATGCTGTTTTTTTCTGATTGATAAGGGGGGGGGGAGATGTGAATTTGTCCACAAATAAATTTCACCATTTTTGCCAAGTCTCCTGCACCCCAAGGAAAATAAAGGTGTGTGTGTGTGGGGGGGGGGGCTTTATGTAATGAAACAAATGAAATCTACCATACAGCAAAATCATGAATATATGACAAGGGGAAATTTTCCATTTTATGCAAATCACATTTCCACAAGGGAAAAAGTGACTTGTAACCATAAAAGAAAAAATTGAAGGCAAGAATAGAACAGAAGTGTTCTGCTTTTCTTTTTGCCAGGGTGAAGAGTATTTCTAACTTCACGGGTACCATACCCAGTATGCTGAGCAAGTGCACTTCCTACAACTTTTGAAACACTTCCTCCTTGTCTTCTGTGTGCCTCATCATTCTATACTCCTGCAGAAACATCTTCACTGGCCACCAAACAGAGGCAAATGTTAACACTTTCACTTCCTCTGAAAGCATCAGTTTCTTTCTTTCTATCATTTCCATGCAAACTGAACAATGACAGCTCTTGTCTAGCTGTGCCAGCGCTAGAAACATCCAACCATATGGGTGTCAAGTACGGCACACTTCACCCTAAATCACCTCACCCTTGTTGATGTTGAAACTATTCCTCCGATATCAACGGGGTCAGTGCCCATTGTAGTAAAGAATGTTCAGGTTTATTAGGAGTCAATGTTACTCTCTATTAAGGAGTATTGGATTCTGTACCCTTCACATAAGCAAGAGAACAAAGGCTGATAGGGTGATGTGGAGCGGAATTTGACACGTCAAACACAGCAAGATATTTTAGGGTAGACACAGCTTCTACGAATCACACAAACCAAGACTGACGTACAGATACAGATGTTTGCAGTGTTGGACCCAGAATATAAGAGAGAGAGAAGGTTGGTGAGGTAACATCTTTCATTGGACCAACTTCTATTGATGGAAGAGACAAGCTTTCAAGCTAAAAGGAGTTCCTCTTCTTACAGATATAGAGACAGTTTCCATAGCAATAGTATCTATGCCTTCTCAAAACATTCAAGGTACTAATATAGTTAGAAATGCATTTAGAAATACTTTACTCATACATGGATTGATTGTGCAAAGAGCTGAGCACTCCAGACATAATTAGAAAAGCATGTGCTTAAATTTAAACACAAGAGTAGTGGGAAAAATGGATTTACTCTAGAGCTATCAATTAATCACAGTTAATTCACATAATTAACTCAAAGCAAATTAACTATTAAATTAATGATTAATCACAGTTAATAATACCAATTTAAATGTATTATAAATATTTTGGATGTTTTACTACATTTTCCAATATATTGATTTAAACAATACAGAATACAAAGTCTACAGTGCTCACTTTATATTATTTTTATTACAAATATTTGCACTGTAAAAAATAGTATTTTTCAATTCACCTCCTATAAGTACTATAGTGCAATCTCTTTATTGTGAAAGTTCATTTACAAATGTAGAATTATTATTTTTTACATAACTGTACTCAAAACCAAAACAATGTAAAACTTTAGAGCCTACAAGTCCACTCAGTCCTACTTCTTGTTCAGTCAATCGCTAAGACAAACAAGTTTATTTACATTTACAGGAGATAATGTTGCCCACTTCTTATTTACGATATCACCTGAAAGTGAGAACAGGTGTTCGCGTGTCACTGTTGTAGCTGGCATTACAAGGTATTTATGTGCCAGATATGCTAAACATTCGTATGCCCCTTCATGCTTTGACTTGTAGATTGAACTATCTTTTGTTTCTTTTTTATGGTGCAAATATTTATAATAAAAAATACAAAGTGTAGAGTGCTCATTTTGTATTCTGTTGTAATTGAAATAAAAATATTTGAAAATGTAGAAAAACATCCAAAAATATGTATAATAAATTTAAATTGGTATTCCATTATTAACAGCGCAATAAAAAAATTTAATCGTGATTAATCACAGTTTTAAACCATTTGACAGCCCTAGTTTACTCACATGCTTAAAGTTAAGTGTGTTCTTACATGCTTTTCTGGATCTGGAAAAGAGTGCTCAGCCAGGGTTCAGATCTTGACGTGGCTCCTCATGTCCATATGCCATCCACATGTCCTATGCCTTCTGCTTGCTAAGCTGTATCCTCTTCCTGCTGCTGCTATTGCAGGCGCTCTGCCAACAACAGGGTGTGTCTATGCACAGCTCTTGGTTTTTCAGTCGCAGCAGTCAGGCTGTCTGCCATGCAGCTTTCCCTCTGCAACCTGCTGCCAGGTTGCTGTCTCTGGCCAGCTGCTTCTATTCACATAAACCTCTGACTTTCTCTCCCAAGCAGGTCAGGTCAAAATATTTTATCAAAATTGTTTTTGATGAAACAGGTTTTTTTGGATGAAAAGTTGACATTTTCCAAAGAAATTGGACAAAACAGGGGTAAGGGGGAGGGAAATTGTTCTCTTTAAAGATGTCGGTGGAATTATTTTTCCACAACTTACTCTACTCACAACTTAGATCCCCCTAAGAATCTTAAGGGTTACTACCCTTTCCTGTATGCTACATTAGTGAGACTGCTACTGTTTAAATGTTAGGCTAGACAATACAGAATTCTCCTTTGGCTACATCCTTCCCCCTCCATCTTATTTAGATTTCAGGGAAGACGCTGAGTAATGAGCTAGTGAGTTCCTTATGATATTCATGTATAATCTATTCCAGATATTGCAATATACATATATAATCTACTTCCCTTCATGGGCTGGAACCAAGACATCAGAGCTGATCACCCTTTAAACCCTTGAGAAACTTCAGATATGAATCCAAATTTGAATCAGAAATCTGCAACTCAGTCACTTTTCTCCAACTGAAATGCAGCCTTCCTGTTGTCATTTCTTCTACTTCCTGCTTGGATGAGTCAGGATTTTGGGTCTGCTTCTTATGATTGGAGACTTCACATTCTCTTCCAAATAATTTACTCTTTCAGAAAGAATTTCTGATATGATCTTGTATTGAGTAGTGTAATTCAGGAAGAGTCAGCAAAGGAGAGACAAAAATGGCTATAGCAATGATAGATAGTGGACTACACTTGCTATGAATGGAATTTGCATCATGCTATTGGAAAACTATATAAAAGTCACACAGATATTACCCTGAATAATACTGTGATATCAGTATTGTCAAGGATGAAAGTTGATCATTCTGGTTTACATTTCTAATAGTTTTGCCAGAAAAGTGGAACTGGAAGACACCAGTGAACGGGTCTGACCCTTTTCTAACCAACTATCCTAAATATAAAATGGATACTGCAAGAGATCTCAGAGAACACTTTGGGTTTGAAATAACTAGAGATAATCAAAGTATTGTCCTTGCACTGATGAATTTCACTGGGTTTTTTTTTCCACTTAGAAATGCCTGCATTAACCTTGTATTGATTATAAGACTAGGGAGTCAGTGGTATTACAGGGTCAGCAGTGAAGCTATATGCAAAAGATCCAATTGTAACAATTATATCTCTGAATATTTTATGCAGTTCCGATAAAATTTGTTCATGCTTTAAAGACCTGCAGCATACTAGATAAAATAACTTAATTATCTAATAGTGCATCCTTTTGTGAGACATTCCATTAGCTGATTGCACACATTTAATTGTGTTTAAACTCAGGTCACTTTGCCTTCCCATCCACCTTTCTCTGGTAAAAGTAAATACAGTATGTCCTTTATAGCAAGCCACGTATTAATCCCTATACAATCATTGTACACAAGGATTGCTTTCAAAAATCTTGATAATATGAATGTTTTATGAATGCATTAAAAGATGGACAAGCACTCTACGTCTTCTTGAAAGATACTGCTTTGGCTGTCCTCCTACACTGAACTCTGAATGTTTCATTAGCTCCCAGCATTTGGAAAATGTAATGAAGAAGCTATTTATTTTATAACCTGTCACCAGAATAAAGCAACCTCAACAGAATTCCAATGTATTAACCCAAATAAGCAATTCCAGATATGGCTTTGTACCTATGATTTATAGGACAACATAAGAAACTGTAGTCACTCAGGGCTAGTAGATGATCAACTGTCTGTGGCCACAAAAGGGAGTAAGAGTAACTAAGGCACTTCCTGACTCTGTTACTTGTCCTTCCTATACCATAGGCATACATAGGTGGTGGGAGAGGAGTGTACATAGGTGGGTGGGAGAGGAGAGGAAAAAATGGGACAGAGAGTAGAGGAGAACCTTGGTTTGCCCCTCGCATGCCAGTGCTGTATCGGTGCAGAAAGCACTGTGCCAGGGTTAGGTACGGTGCAGTTTAGTTCCTCCCTGGAGCAGGCAAGCAAACTTGGAGACAGATTGCAACTCCGAGTCATAGTCTGATTCATAAGCTGCTCTCAGGGCAACATAACTAGACACTGCCACTTTTTCAGAATAGATCATAATGGGATAACCTAGCCCTCATTCTAATAGGACTAGTTTTATGATGCTGGGAGTCTCTGCAAGGTTATTCTTGGGAAAGAACTCTACAGATCTCCTCAATCTCTTTCTCCCCTTCATACTTTACCTAAAATTATCATTAATAATAATAAGAAATGCTTAGAAGGCACGGACTTGGCTCATGGTGTACCAATCAATGTGACAGACCCTATAAGCCAAGGTAAAATTAGGGACGGTCTGAAAAGTAGTAGGTAACCTGAAAAATAGGATTTTCTCTTGACAGTGGCATTTATGAGTCCCAAAGTCCTATTCGACATTGGTGAGGCCTCATCTGGAGTACTGTGTCCAGTTTTGGGCCCCACACTTCAAGAAGGATGTGGATAAATTGGAGAGAGTCCAGCGAAGGGCAACAAAAATGATTAGGGGACTGGAACACATGAGTTATGAGGAGAGGCTGAGGGAGCTGGGATTGTTTAGCCTGCAGAAGAGAAGAATGAGGGGGGATTTGATAGCTGCTTTCAACTACCTGAAAGGGGGTTCCAAAGAGGATGGCTCTAGACTGTTCTCAATGGTAGCAGATGACAGAACGAGGAGTAATGGTCTCAAGTTGCAGTGGGGGAGGTTTAGATTGGATATTAGGAAAAACTTTTTCACTAAGAGGGTGGTGAAACACTGGAATGCGTTACCTAGGGAGGTGGTAGAATCTCCTTCCTTAGAGGTTTTTAAGGTCAGGCTTGACAAAGCCCTGGCTGGGATGATTTAACTGGGAATTGGTCCTGCTTCGAGCAGGGGGTTGGACTAGATGACCTTCTGGAGTCCCTTCCAAACCTGATATTCTATGATTCTATGATTCTAAGAGTTCTCCCTAAATTCTAACATTTATTTTGGTTCTATTTACGTAATAATGCTATTCATTTATAATAACATATCAATTAAATGGTTAACTATAAACCATGCCTCTTAGCCACTGTCACTACAGCTCCATTGCTGAAGAAGGGTTTCCTGCAGCAGTAGATACTCATGGAATCTTTTTGGTAACAATAGATGTAATTGGCCAGTACATTCTGCTACAAGGTTAAGCGTGCCACTGTTCTGCCTGTCCCAGGTCTTCTCACAGATCAGGGTAATCTAAGAATCTCTGCAACAGTGGGCTAGTCACCAGGGGAGATTTTCTAGAATAATGAATAAATAGTTACCATGGATTCTGGTATCGATGAGTTATCTCATCTTCAGCAGCCTGACGGAATTCTCCAGTCTGTCAAAGAGAAACAAAGCATGTTGTTTTGGCAGCATGTTGACAAGGAGAATTGATATTATATTTGTCTGCCCCTCTCCAATCAGAGTGGGAGTGGGGAGAGAGTCCATGAACAGATTTGAAAGCCAAAGAAGGGTGCTATGGTTCTACATCTTGAAATGTGAAAGCAACCTGAGTGCAGCATTCTGACCCCCTTAAAATTTAGAGAGGAAGAATTTAGAAAGACAATAAAACTGAAATTGTACGGCTATATTTCTACAATGTCTCAGGCAATGGAACAAGGGACTTAAGAGTTAAGCAATGTCTGGTACATCTAAGGGTCCTGTATGGGGATGGTAAAATTGAAAAGATCAAAAAAGTTCACAACAGGCTACAAATCAGAGAGCATGTGGGCAAAAAGGGGGCAGGGCAGCAGATGGCAGTATGTGGAAGTCAAAGAGAAATTCAGGGCAAAAGGAAACCGCTGGTCTACAGGAAGTAATATTTTTTAAACTTAAATTGGCTCAGCAAGATAGTCTCACACGCTACTTGTACACGTATCTTGATGGGGGAAGCAACAATAGAGCACACGGTGTGCATTTTTCAGCAACACGCTTACCTTGAATACCACATCCTATTTTCCCCACTCTACTCTTACCCATTTTTGCTTCTCCCCATCTCTCTCCAGTTGGACCTTAGATGCACCATGTCTATTAACAAATCTGAGGGTAGAAATTAAAATAGGAAAGCCAATCTAAGCGTTTCTCATTTGAATTCCTGTAATGCTGCTTATCGAAGGGCAGAACTTGGTGCATTGCAAACAATTCTGCTACAAATCTCTGAATCAAAACTTCAGTTATTTCTATGAAATTCAAGCATCATATGATGTCTTCATTGTTCTCTTTAGCTTTTCTAAGTCATATTCGTCTTTGCCAACAGTTACAGGAGTTATGCAGTCCAACACTGAAAATGCCAGTCATTGCTAAAGCAGCAACCAGTTTGCCACATAATTACTTCCTTGCTCTAGTCTGCTGTCCATGTTATTTTGTTTTGAGAAGGTTCTTTGTTTAATCCACCATCATTAAGTAGTGATGGAACTATAGTCCCATAATTCAAAATGTACCTTGTTTTCATTTCATGTTTTTACCAGCTCACACCCTGCAGCTTGCCTCCTCTCTTGCTGTTGCCTTTCCTGTCCTATTCCCTCTCCCCAGCCTCACTTCTGTCTCCGTTTCTCTCAGGAGTTGTAATGAAAAACCAGCACTTACCTTGTGGCCCCTCTCTGCTTCTGCAGAATTTAAGCTTATGATTAAAAAAATAAAAGTTACATTTCTATCCCTTATGGCTGCAAAGAAAACATCTTCTAAAGGTGAACCCATGCTGTGCTGTATTAGTAAATCTGCAGATATAGGAATGACAGCTTTAAGGGCAAATTGTATTTCCCTCACAGAGAGTACGTCTGCACTGCAATAAAAAACCTGCTGCACTGAGTCTCAGAGCCCAAGTCATCAATGTGGGCCCACAGGACTCGAGCTGCAGGGCTAAAAACTGCAGTGTAAACATTTGGCCTGGATCATGGGCTCTGAGAACCTCCCCCCGCACAGGGTTTCTGAGCCCCGGGATCCAGCCTGAGCCTAAATGTCCTCACTGCAATATTTAGCCCAACAGCCCTAACTCTGAGGCGGCCCAGGCCAGCTGTGGCCATGCCACAAGTCTTTTATTGAACTGTGGATGTAACCAGAGGCTCTGAGACAGCAATGTATATGAGCCCATTATGCATGAGAGGAGTTGCACGGAAATCCATGCTTAAAGTTAGGCCCATGCATTTATGTACCCTGCTGAATTGGCTCCATAAAGCCCAAGTATTCAGGCTATAAGTGAAGTGTGAGGGGATGAAAAGCAAAAACCACAACAAAATCCTTGTGTGGTGCAGCCAGTTACTCCAGGCTATGGCTCAGCATAGCAGCTATAGTTTCCTTCCTGCTTCCCTCCTCCCCCCCTCATCCATCCACCAGCCCCCACATATGCCACTTGTTAGGACCACTGGATTCATGTAACTGCAGATCCAGCATCCACTGTCCAGCCTGCTCTCCATGCCACCCTCATTGCTGGCTTGTTCAGGAGCCACTAAATGCAAACATAGGGCACACAGGTCCTCAAAGTTTTATAAGGAAGCTCCCTGAGCCGGCACATCCCATCCCAGTTTTCCTATAAAAATGTCTTTGAGACAGGGGACACAGCAACAAGGAATGGACTGTAGTCTTGGGGAAGCAGTCTGGGGTTTATAAACAACAGCCTTCCTGCAGACCCTGGCTTTATGGCCCATCACCAGGGTTCAGTGAACAGAAAGGACTGGAACTCCTCACACCAGCAAGGGATCAGGCTAGCTCTTGGTTGTCCTCACTAGTGTTTCTCAAAACAGCAGAAGAGCAGGGCTGGCTGGGAAATGTAATTCCTTGTGATAGCCATAATTATTCCTCTTTTGTAAGGCACCATGGAAAATATGGTCAGTATATAAACAGTATCCTTGCTAAAATTTGGGGGAAGAGACCTGGAGAGAGACAGGCTCTTTTTATGGTCTCTCCTGGAAGACATGAACAGTTAATTCTACAGACCTAGTGTTGGGGGAGCAGTAGCAGCAAATATTAATATTATGGTACCACCCAAAAGCCCCAGTTGGGACAGGGCCCCATTGTGATGGGTAATGTGTAAACAGAAAAGATAATCCTTTTCCTGAAGGGTTTATAATCTATGGCCCTAGATTGCTGGTTTTTCCTTTATTGGGGTTTGGGTGTGCTTAGACCAGGTTAAGGCATGTGATTTGTGTCTTACTTAGATAAGCAGCTTTTGGTACAAGTGACTTATAAGTATTTGGTGCCTAGACACCATAGTGACGGGCACACAAGTAATGTCTATAAAAAGGTATTGTTAGCTCATGGGTGGGATCTTGCAAGGGTTGATTGCCACTGGTAGCTTTTCTCCAGTGAGGGGCCTCCACTGATGGAATTTGCTCCCCTCGGAGCTCTGCCAGAACCAGAGTTTGTCAAGCTTCAGGGTCTGACACAAAGCCCTTTAAAAATGGTTTGTATGAGTTCTTATTTTTGTTCGGTTTTGGTTATTTTGTATTAACAGTTGGTCTAGTAAGACACTGATGATAGTAATGCAAGGGGCAATTAGGTTGCCATTACTTGCTGCTAACTTATCAATAGGGCCCTACCAAATTTATGGTCCATTTTGGTCAATTTCACGGTCATAGGATTTAAAAACTCGTAAATTTCATGGTTTTAGCTATTTAAATCTGAAATTTCACAGTGTTGTAATTGTAGGGGTCCTGACCCAAAGGAGTTGTGCAGGGTCGCAAGGTTATTGTAGAGGGGGCTGTAGTACTGCTACCATGATTTCTGTGCTGCTGCTGGCGTCAGCGCTGTCTTCAGAGCTGGGCAGCTGGAGAGCGGTGGCTGCTGGCCAGAAGCCCATCTCTGAAGGCAGAGCCATCAACAGCAGCACTGGAGAAGTAAGGATGGCAGGGTATGCTACTGCCAACCTTACTTCTTTGCTGCTGCCTGCAGAGCTGGGCCCTTAGTCAGCAGCTGTCACTCTTGGCCACCCAGCTCTGAAGGCAGCGCAGAAGTAAGGGTAGCAATCCCGCGACCCTCCTAAAATGACCCTGTGACCCCCCCGCAACTCCTTTTTGGGTCAGAACCCCCAATGTGAGAAACGCTGGTCTCCCCCCATGAAATCTGTATAGTATAGGATAAAAGCACACCAAAAACCAGATTTCACGATCCGTGATACATTTTTCAAGGCTGTGAATTTGGTAGGTCCCTACTTATCAAACTTGTTTTTAAGTTTATAGTTATTTATTTGTTTATTTTATAGGCCTAGTTGCTATGGCAACAGGAATTCATAGAAAACAAAATAAACCAGAATAAAATTAAAAAAGACAGATGGCAAAGCAGAGTCATTCTGAATAGTAATGCAAACAAAGGAAATAGCTATCTCACTTACATCAGGTAATCCAGAAGTAACTCCACTGAAGTCAATTGTGTTTACATAGGTGTACATGAAAAGAAAATAAGGCTCAATATCCACAAATATCACCAACCATCAAACTGGAGAATGGTCAAGTTCTTTCTGTTTCTTCCCCTCTATTCCTGCTGGGAGCCAAACTTTAAAAATGGGGAAACCAGATATGGAAGGAGAGAGAAAAGGGGTCATGCAGAATGTCTAGCATGGGGGATATTGCAGGAAATTGCAGGGAGTCCCTGAAATAGAGGGGGATGGGTAGGTGGCACACAGGGAGCTTGTGAGGTGGAATGCAAGGAACTCATGGTGGGTGCAATGAGCTCAGCCTACATAGGCTTCAAAGTATGTGACCCCCTAGTTCATGAGGTTTGTAAAGCAAAATGAACTAAAATACTTCATGGCCAAGAAGATGAAATTTTAGGGCTGAACTCAACACTCAGTTGCATTGAAGTAAATCCACAATAATAAAGCTATTGCAAATTTAACCTGGTATAACTGAGACCAGAATTTGGCAGTAGACTTCGCCCTAAAGGATCAGCAGCAACTTGAAATAGCAATATGGTCATTTAGAAGTAATATATCTTTTTCCTATATAGTGAGCGCATTTATCTGATGCAGGGATGGCAACAGGAATATGGGTTTGGAGACTCTTACATACAGTGTCAACAATTGTTCAGAACACAATGTGTTTGTATTTTCAGAAATGTTAGGGTGCTAACACTGGCAGAAATGTTGTGAGTCAGACATCACCACTTTGTACAACAGATCTGAAAATATGTTTGTTAAGGTCCTTCCCCACTCTGAATTCTAGGGTACAGATGTGGGGACCTGCATGAAAGACCCCCTAAGCTTATTCTTACCAGCTTAGGTTAAAAACTTCCCCAAGGTACAAACTTTGCCTTGTCCTTGAACAGTATGCTGCCACCACCAAGCGTTTTAAACAAAGAACAGGTAAAGAGCCGACTTGGAGACGTCTTCCCCCAAAATATCCCTCCAAGCCCTACACCCCCTTTCCTGGGGGAAGGCTTGATAATAATCCTCACCAAATTGGTACGGTGAACACAGACCCAAACCCTTGGATCTTAAGAACAATGAAAAATCAATCAGGTTCTTAAAATAAGGATTTTAACTAAAGAAAAGGTAAAAGAATCACCTCTGTGAAATCAGGATGGTAAACACCTTACACGGTAATCAGATTCAAAACATAGAGAATCCCTCTAGGCAAAACCTTAAGTTACAAAAAGACACAAAAACAGGAATATACATTCCATTCAGCACAGCTTATTTTACCAGCCATTAAACAAAAGAAACTCTAATGCATTTTCTAGCTAGATTACTTACTAACTTAACAGGAGTTGGAAGGCTTGCATTTCTGATCTGTTCCCAGCAAAAGCATCACAAAGACAGATAGAACCCTTTGTTCCCCCCCCCCCCACCTTCAGATTTGAAAGTATCTTGTCCCCTCATTGGTCATTTTGGGTAAGGTGCCAGCAAGGTTACCTTAGCTTCTTAACCCTTTACTGGTGAAAGGGTTTTGCCTCTGGCCAGCTGGGATTTTATAGCACTGTATATAGAAAGGTGGTTACCCTTCCCTTTTTATTTATGACAACATTTATCTAAAGGAGCTTGAAGTTTTATATTCCTGGTTAGTATATCTGATTTAACTACAATCTTCTATGACACAAGAGAGGATAAATAATATTTAAGTGAAACTAAAACTCATAGCCACTGAGCTGTCTGATTCTAGTAAAGGTGCTTTTAAAAGATACTTTTATAACTTTGTAGCAAAGTCCAAAGATGTTCTTTTTAATTTTAATTTGTATTGACAGCGACATCTGCAGATCAGAAATGTGGGAGCTGAAATTATTTGAAGACTGTCAGGCATTTGAGAGAGACCTGGACTCCATGTGTGTTATTGATTCTATAAGGGGAAAGCAGTTCAAAACCATTTTCGGTTCCAGAAGAAGCTGATTTAGAAGTATCAAGTAAAATAGGAAAACTGTTAAAGAAAAACAGCTGTGTATTGATATCTAAGGTAAAATGTTCATCCTATTAATGGCTATCTGATAAAGGAATACACTGGTTACACTGTTAGGCTAAATTTAGCAGCCTCTTTATCACAGACAGGAAATGAAGCAGTGAAGGAGGGCAGGGTGCAACTGCTCAGCTCAACTCTGGTTTCCACTAAAATCTGAAGAGTTCACCCCACATAGATCCTTCACGACAAGAGAGCAGAGGTGACATGCCAGGATGGGGTGTGAATTTTGCATTTTATGCATCCGTTTCCTGTCCCAGATGATTTAGGTCTCCTCCTCCTGTTATTGTAGGTTGAATTGAGTGGTTGCACATGATGCTGTACTCAAAAGAGATACAGCTACTCCTGCTTCTGTAGGGCAATGCTGCCAGGAATGCTTCTATGCCCAAATAATTCAGGATCCTAAATAAAGAGATTCCTTAGTTTCTACAAACTGGCACCCAGTACTAAGAATGAAGAGAATTAGGTTCCACATTATTATTTAATTTCTGCCTATTTTTGAGTGGCAACCACCACCATCACCCATTCATGAGTCCATACCAGCGCATACATTGGTGGGTGTGTATATTTATAAACACACCCATTTATGCTTTCACAAAGCTTTTTCTCATACCAGACTCATTTGAGCAGGATATATTGTTTGAACAAAGAAGTATGAGACATTAATCAAAGCCAGTATTCTTCCTAGGAATGTACACCTGCTCAGATTTTGCAGCGAAGCAATCAATGAAGGTTCAGACTTTGACCTAGAAAGGACATTGTTTTGCAAGAGTGCCCAAATTATGCCCTTAGGGCCAAATGTAGCTTTCAGAGTCCTCAAATGCCTTTTAGTTCCCTGTGTCAAAGCTATGAAGGAACAACCCATGGAAACTAAAGTTTTAACAGTTTAGAGCCAAAGTCTGCTGTTCTTCTCTAATAGTTCTCGAAATGCCCTAGGCTTTTTCTTTCCCACTGCTGGTAAACTCAAACACAAACAGTTCCTACCCATCCACCACGGAAAATAATCTGTTATGTTTTCAGCTGTAGCTATTTATATACATTGTGCTACTGTGCATATTCCTGTGCTACTGTGCAGAGGGGATAAAGGTTGGAGGGCCACCTTTTCCTCCTTGTCATCCTCTGGGTGGGAAAGAGCTGAACCAGGATAGCTGCCCCCTTCCTGCTTTTCTTCACAGGATGTTGGAAGGAGGACCAGGCCAGGCTCCTCCATCCTTTGTTTCTGTTACTTTTCACAATAATGACAACTGGGGAGAGGAAATTGCATCCAATGGAGGAGTGGGAAAACACAGGGCCCCAAGAGTGGGGTAAGAATTCATATACTGTACACCGAACTGATAATCTGGGGTTTTTAAACTATGTTCATTGACTTTTTTTTAGGAGTGCAGCTATGTAATGTGTGAACACTATAGGACATATGTAAGCTATGTCTTAGCGATACAAAAAAGCTCTTTCAGGGCAGGAACAGTGTCGTATATGTTTGTACAGCACCTAGCATGATAGTGCCCCGACCTGACTGGGGCCTCAGGCATAACTGGTCAGATCTATTCAATAAAAACAGTTATGCAGTTTTGGCATCTGTATATAAAAACTAAAGATTTTTGCAAAAATTGAACACTTTCCTGCAATCCTTACATATGTCAAGCAGGTGTAAGCAAAGGTTGCAGATTCAGTGCCCAGACTGGAGGTAGACAAGCTCCAGAATGTCTTGAGATCCTATTCTCTACTTCTGCTCCCCAAGAGGCTGAGCACCACAAAAGCATTTACAGAGTTCTTAGAGGTAGTGAGCACATACTAGACCTGTGCAACCTGGCAGGATTCTGTTCACAGATGAGTTCAGAAACTCATGCCTACAGTTCTTTTTACGGTATTTGGAAGTGGGCCATCACCTGGAGGTTTACCTTAAAGCTCAAGTTCAAACTCAAACCCTTAAGTGAACCTTGCAACCCTTAAGGGAACCTTCCATCCTAAAGTTAGCTCCTCCCAGCTGTTCCAGTCACTTCCTCCTTCCACACTTCTGGGTGTCAGTTTCCCAGCAAGGTGTTAAAACTCACCCCACATCCATCAAGGCCAAGATTTTCAAAAATGGGTGTCTAAAGCTAACATCAGTGGGAGGTGCTGTGCATACTGCATTATCTAAAATCAGGCTGTTTGTTTAGGCATCTACATGGACTTGAGAGTCTAACTTCAGGAACCCATTTCTGAAAATGTTTCCCCAAGCTTTCATGAGCATGGGTTGATGTTTGCAAACACATGGGCTCAATTGCTTTAAGATGTTAATAGATTGCACAGCTCTAGAGCACATGTCTTCATTACACAACACAACTTTGATTTGATTTGTTTCATGAAAGCTAAGATTTATGAATGCTTCGTATAATTTCAAGTACCACCACTTTAATACATTTGTTGTAATAATGTTGATTGTACATGATCTTAAAAAATGGTGCCTTTTTATCAAATAAATGTGTTCCATCTTGTTCTCTGATTAACCACTGCACTACAAAGACACAGCATAAAATTACAAAGCAAGACACTCTTTAATGTCATCTAGATGGCATCAGATAAAATTCTGGAGAAATGTATGAGTAGTTACCTTAATCTGCATGCCAGTGAGCAGATTTCCTCTGTTGAGATAACTAAATTCTGTTACTCCCCAGCCAATTTGTCCAGGGTAGGAACGTTTGTGGGGCAATATAGAAGTCGTCCAGGGGGCAGTACGCCACAAGTACTCAAGGTCACTCGTGGCCCCTTGTGCTGGAGTGGTTGCTCCGATGTAGCGAGGATACTCAGGGAGCTTTGTTCTGTAATCACGAATAGCATCTGGGCCTTAGAAAAGAAAAGATTAAAAATTGGTTATATAAAACTGAAGGGTTACATTTCTTACTATTTCAGTATGTGTTGTTCCATCCTTTATTTTCTCAGTTACTTTAATGCAACAACTTTTAAAGACCCGTTTCTCTGCACAAGAGTAGTTCATGCTCATTTTGTCTATGTCAGATATGTTAAGGACTATTATAAAGAGGAAAGTGATCAATTGTATTCCATGTCCCCTGAAGGTAGGACAAAAGAAATGGGCTTGACAAAAGAAATGGGCTTAAGCTACAAGGGCAGCTAAGCTCTGGAATAGGCTTCCAAAGGAGGCTATGGAATCTCCATCTTTGGAAGTTTTTAAGAACAGGTTGGACAAACTCCTGTCAGGGGTGGTCTAGCTTTACATGGACCTGCCTCAATGCAAGGGGCTGGACTAGATGACTTCTCAAGGTCCCTTCCAGTCCTACATTTCTATGATTCTATCTTGGTTACAGCATGCTCCCAGGTGGGAAAAGAGCTTTTGAATGGGCACTACTTTTTTATGCTCCTAAAGCACTGACTCTTGAAAAAGAGGCCATAAGGGGAAGCAAAGTAAACCATCATTCTCTGACAGGAAGCAGGATTTTATTGTTTTTGGCTTAGAATTAGGGCCTGCCCAACAAGATGATTCCTTGAGCCCTTCCAAAAACCAGTAGAGCTGCAGCTGTGTCATAGTTTGGGCCCCAAAGGCCAGCGCTGGGCATCTTTGGGAGTCGGCCAGGAATAACTTATAAATATTAGGAAAAGTTACTGTGGCAAAGCTTCTGGCTTGATGAGCAGGGACTAGAACAGTGGACTGTGAGTGAGGAGGTGAGATTTCTATTCCTGGTTTGGCCACTAAATCTCTGCCTGATCTTGAGCAAGTCACTTTCCTCAGGTTCCCCACCTGTAAAGTAAGAATAATGATGTTTATACACCTTGGTGCAGTACTTCTAAGTCTATGGATGAAAATAACTATATAACGATTTTGTATTATTACATTTAGAAGAATATCCTTGCAACAAAGAGAGGTAGAAACTTACCTGATACAAAATTAAAGCTGACATTAGTACTGATATTCTAAGAAATCCCAAACACTGAGGAGTCCTGACAGAAAGTTCTAAAGGCCGTCCTGGCAGAAATCCCAAACACTTGATCCTGACAGGTTCTAAAGGCTGGTTCTGCCCTAATAGCTAATCCTTAAGGGTATGTCTATACTGCAAATAAAAGGTGTATTCTTAACTCGGGTTAACTAATCTATGTTAGCTAACTCAGTTTAAAGAGCAGCGAAGACACAGCAACTCGGGTTATAATTTGAGTTAACAGCCCTAGTTCAATCCCCACCTGCCCTATATGCTTTAAGTTGAGCAGCTAACCCAAGTTAAAAGCAGAGTTGCCATGTCTTCACTGCTATTTAACCCAAGTTAGTTTATGCAGGTTAGCTAACTTCAGAACACACCTTTTTCTTCCACAGTATAGACTTACCTTAAGTCACAACTACAGTACGTTGATGACAGCTTCCCAAAACTGGTTGTATTAATAGCTCCTTAACATCATTATATTGTGAAGATATGTTGCCATTTTCATCATAAACCTCTATTATCAGAGACTTAAACTTTGACATAACAATTTATTCAGACAAAACTAAAGCAAACTCTAAGCCCAGGAGAAAATATTTGCTTTATGTGTTTTGGGGGGGAAGGTAGCAGATTGTTTTTAAGTTGTAATCATTGCAATGGGGTGTACAGGTCTTTTGGGCCCCAAAGGGAAGTTGTCTCAGCCATGACACTCACCACCCCAATATTTCCACAAGGAAGAACCCCAATGGCCCAAGTGGAAAAGCAATGCGACTGGAAAAGAAACAGGTCTTGTCTACGCTTGAAAGGGTTTGCCAGTGGAGCTATTACTGGCAAAACTTTTCTAGGGGAGATGCAGCTTACATCAGGAAGAGAGTTATCTTGCTGCTATAGCCTACACCAGTTCCCTGAACTGAGTAAGCTATACCAGAAAAAAGGCCTTTTTCTGCCAACATAACTGCAACTTCCATATGAGTTGGGATTAATAAAACTGGGACTTTTCAGCTTAAAAAAGAGACGACTAAGAGGGGATATGATAGAGGTCTATAAAATCATGACTGGTGTGGAGAAAGTAAATAAGGACGTGTTATTTACTCTCTTTCTCCATAACAAGAACTAGGGATCACCAAATTAAATTAATAGGCAGCAGGTTTAAAACTAACAAAAGGAAGTATTTATTCACACAACGTACAGTCAACCTGTGGAACTCTTTGCCAGAGAATGTTGTGAAGGTCAAGACTCTAACAGGGTTCAAAAAAGAACTAGATAAGTTCATCAATGACTATTAGCCAGGATGGGCAGGGATGCAAAACCAGGCTTGGAAGTGTCCCTAGTCCCTGTTTGCCAGAAGCTGAGAACACGCAACAGGAGATGGATCATTTGATGATTAGCTGTTCTGTTCATTCCCTCTGAAGTACCTGGCATTGGCCACTGTCATAAGACAGACTACTGGGCTAGATGGACCACTGATCTGACCCAGTATGGCCGTTCTTATGTTCATCTACACTCGGGCTCTTGTCAGCATAGCTATGTTGGTCACAGTGTGTGCGGGGGGGGGGGGGGGGGGGAGGGCGATCACACCCTAACTCACACGGCTATGTTGGGTAAACTTTTAAGTGTACGCACAATTGGAACTTTTCAGGAATAGCTATTCCGCCTTAAATTCAAACCCTACCTTAATGTGAATGAACTTTCGAGTGTATTCAAACCCTAACTACTACTTCCCTCACGTAAGAGATACATTTCCAAACTTCAGATCCCGGTCAGATCTAGTAGGCTCCTGAGACCCATATATGCTGAAGAAACCACCACGTTGGGAGACACAGTGGGAACACTCTAAACAGCGAACTGTCAGCTGTGACTTCTTCCCTTCAGGTTTAGGGATGATTATTCCTAACGTAATGGACTAGGGCACTGCCAATTTAAAACCTTCCAGTGTTAATGGAAAGGAGTAAAAAGAGAGATGCTAGAAAAATTAAGGAAAAATAAAGTAAAACTGGAGAGACTTTCTGATACCAAGGTGAATCATTCCAACATTCAGAGTAACAGCCGTGTTAGTCTGTATTCACAAAAAGAAAAGGAGTACTTGTGGCACCTTAGAGACTAACCAATTTATTTGAGCATAAGCTTTCGTGAGCTACAGCTCACTTCATTGGATGCATACTGTGGAAAGTGTAGAAGATCTTTTTATATACACACAGAGCATGAAAAAATATCTCCTCCCACCCCACTCTCCTGCTGGTAATAGCTTATCTAAAGTGATCACTCTCCTTACAATGTGTATCATAATCAAGGTGGGCGATTTCCAGCACAAATCCAGGGTTTAACAAGAACGTCTGAGGAGGGGGGGAGGGTCGAAAAAAACAAGGGGAAATAGGCTTGAATAGAGACTGGGAGTGGCTAAGTCATTATGCAAGTTAACCTAAGTTAATTGTATCCAATTTGCAAATGAATTCCAATTCAACAGTTTCTCGCTGGAGTCTGGATTCGAAGTTATTTTGTTGTAATATAGCAACTTTCATGTCTGTAATCGTGTGACCAGAGAGATTGAAGTGTTCTCCGACTGGTTTATGAATGTTATAGTTCTTGACATCTGATTTGTGTCCATTTATTCTTTTACGTAGAGACTGTCCAGTCTGACCAATGTACACGGCAGAGGGGCACTGCTGGCACATGATGGCATACATCACATTGGTGGATGTGCAGGTGAACGAGCCTCTGATAGTGTGGCTGATGTTATTAGGCCCTGTGATGGTGTCCCCTGAATAGATGATATGTGGGCACAGTTCGCAACGGGCTTTGTTGCAAGGATAGGTTCCTAGGTTAGTGGTTCTGTTGTGTGGTATGTGGTTGCTGGTGAGTATTTGCTTCAGGTTGGGGGGCTGTCTGTAGGCAAGGACTGATCTGTCTCCCAAGATTTGTGAGAGTGTTGGGTCATCCTTCAGGATAGGTTGTAGATCCTTAATAATGCGTTGGAGGGGTTTTAGTTGGGGGCTGAAGGTGACGGCTAGTGGCGTTCTGTTATTTTCTTTGTTAGGCCTGTCCTGTAGTAGGTGACTTCTGGGAACTCTTCTGGCTCTATCAATCTGTTTCTTCACTTCCGCAGGTGGGTACTGTAGTTGTAAGAATGCTTGATAGAGATCTTGTAGGTGTTTGTCTCTGTCTGAGGGGTTGGAGCAAATGCGGTTGTATCGCAGAGCTTGGCTGTAGACGATGGATCGTGTGGTGTGGTCAGGGTGAAAGCTGGAGGCATGTAGGTAGGAATAGCGGTCAGTAGGTTTCCGGTATAGGGTGGTGTTTATGTGACCATCGTTTATTAGCACTGTAGTGTCCAGGAAGTGGATCTCTTGTGTGGACTGGACCAGGCTGAGGTTGATGGTGGGATGGAAATTGTTGAAATCATGGTGGAATTCCTCAAGGGCTTCTTTTCCATAGGTCCAGATGATGAAGATGTCATCAATATAGCGCAAGTAGAGTAGGGGCGTTAGGGGACGAGAGCTGAGGAAGCGTTGTTCTAAGTCAGCCATAAAAATGTTGGCATACTGTGGGGCCATGCGGGTACCCATAGCAGTGCTGCTGATCTGAAGGTATACGTTGTCCCCAAATGTAAAATAGTTATGGGTAAGGTCAAAGTCACAAAGTTCAACCACCAGCTTAGCCGTGACATGATCGGGGATAGTGTTCTTGACGGCTTGTAATCCATCTTTGTGTGGAATGTTGGTGTAGAGGGCTTCTACATCCATAGTGGCCAGGATGGTGTTATCAAGAAGATCACCGATGGACTGTAGTTTCCTCAGGAAGTCAGTGGTGTCTCGAAGGTAGCTGGGAGTGCTGGTAGCGTAGGGCCTGAGGAGGGAGTCTACATAGCCAGTAGACTGTGTACATAGCTACAATCCTGCTGTCGGGGTGCCAATGCCTGAGATGATGGGGCGCCCAGGATTTCCAGGTTTATGGATCTTGGGTAGTAGATAGAATATCCCAGGTCGGGGTTCCAGGGATGTGTCTGTGCAGATTTGATCTTGTGCTTTTTCAGGAGTTTCTTGAGCAAATGCTGTAGTTTCTTTTGGTAACTCTCAGTGGGATCAGAGGGTAATGGCTTGTAGAAAGTGGTGTTGGAGAGCTGCTGAGCAGCCTCTTGTTCATATTCCGACCTATTCATGACGACAACAGCACCTCCTTTGTCAGCCTTTTTGATTATGATGTCAGATTCTGAGGCTGTGGATGGCATTGTGTTCCGCACGGCTGAGGTTATGGGGCAAGTGATGCTGCTTTTCCACAATTTCAGCACGTGCACGTCGGCGGAAGCACTCTACGTAGAAGTCCAGTCTGCTGTTTCGACCTTCAGGAGGAGTCCATCTAGAATCCTTCTTTTTGTAGTGTTGGTAGGGAGGTCTCTGTGGATTAGTATGTTGTTCAGAGGTATGTTGGAAATATTCCTTGAGTCGGAGACGTCGAAAATAGGATTCTAGGTCACCACAGAACTGTATCATGTTCGTGGGGGTGGAGGGGCAGAAGGAGAGGCCCCGAGATAGGACAGCTGCTTCTGCTAGGCTGAGAGTATAGTTGGATAGGTTAACAATATTGCTGGGTGGGTTGAGGGAACCATTGCTGTGGCTGCCTTGTGGCATGTAGTAGTTTAGAAAGTTTAGTGTCCTTTTTCTTTTGTAGAGAAGCAAAGTGTGTGTTATAAATAGCCTGTCTAATTTTAGTAAAGTCCAGCCACGAGGAACTTTGTGTGGAAGGTTGGTTTTTTATGAGAGTATCCATTTTTGAGAGCTCATTCTTAATCTTTCCCTGTTTGCTGTAGAGATGTTGACCAGGTGATTCCGCAGTTTCTTTGAGAGCGTGTGGCACAAGCTGTCAGCATAGTCTGTGTGGTATGTAGATTGTAATGGATTTTTTACCTTCAGTCCTTTTGGTACGATGTCCATCTGTTTGCATTTGGAAAGGAAGATGATGTCTGTCTGTATCTGTACAAGTTTTTTCATGCAGTTGATAGATTTCCACTCCATACGACTAAATGCAGTGCCTTGCATAATGACAGGTTTCAGAGTAACAGCCATGTTAGTCTGTATTCGCAAAAAGAAAAGGAGTACTTGTGGCACCTTAGAGACTAACCAATTTATTTGAGCATAAGCTTTCGTGAGCTACAGCTCACTTCATCGGATGCATACTGTGGAAAGTGTAAAAGATCTTTTTATATACACACAAAGCATGAAAAAATACCTCCTCCCACCCCACTCTCCTGCTGGTAATAGCTTATCTAAAGTGATCACTCTCCTTACAATGTGTATGATAATCAAGTTGGGCCATATCCAGCACAAATCCAGGTTTTCTCACACACACACAAACCCACTCTCCTAACAAAAAAACTTCAAATCCAGACTCCAGGGAGAAACTGTTGAATTGGAATTCATTTGCAAATTGGATACAATTTACTTAGGCTTGAATAGAGACTGGGAGTGGCTAAGTCATTATGCAAGGTAACCTATTTCCCCTTGGTTTTTCCTACCCCCCCCACCCCTTCCTCAGACGTTCTTGTTAAACCCTGGATTTGTGCTGGAAATGGCCCACCTTGATTATCATACACATTGTAAGGAGAGTGGTCACTTTAGATAAGTTATTAGCAGCAGAGAGTGGGGTGGGAGGAGGTATTTTTTCATGCTTTGTGTGTATATAAAAAGATCTTCTACACTTTCCACAGTATGCATCCGATGAAGTGAGCTGTAGCTCACGACAGCTTATGCTCAAATAAATTGGTTAGTCTCTAAGATGCCACAAGTACTTCTTTTCATTCCAACATTGATTCTGCTATGCCTGTGAATACTAGGCAATAATCACCTCCTCAGAAAAGAATACAATTATTACCATCTGGTTGGATATAAAGGAATTAATTCCCTTCTTCCCATCACTTTAGCCATATGAGCACAATAAAATAGACATTGACACCTCTGGCTTGGAGCATCAATGTTGTGTTAAGTTTTTCGTTTTGCATTTCTCAGCTCTGCCAATTACTTTATTACCTCATTGTACATTTCAACTACATAAAATAATCTTCACTAATCACACATGTTGATCTGCTATCCAGATTTAATTTAAAAGAAATCAGCGTCTTTAAATAATTTGTAGAAATATAGTTGGTACACATTGTA
The DNA here is from genome assembly GCF_965140295.1 of Lepidochelys olivacea. Lineage (NCBI taxonomy): Eukaryota > Metazoa > Chordata > Testudines > Cheloniidae > Lepidochelys > Lepidochelys olivacea. Next base: position 69,753,916 of record NC_140414.1, read on the forward strand.
CATCACTGGTGTCCTAATGCTTGCTAGTGTGTGATTAACTCCTTGTAAAAAATGTCTTCTATATACAAAGAGTAAAGCTTGTATGTTCAATCTTTCCTTTTAGAGTAAAGAAAACAACAAACAAGGAAGGAACAATTATAAACTCTCTATGAGTGAGAAAGCAGGTGGAATATGTGTCACTCTGTAAGACCCTCCATCTTGAATCTTGAAGGATTATACCATACTGTCCCAGCTGCAGTCATTTGAATAGGTTCCCCCTTGTTGTAGAAGAGAGGCAGCCCATAGCACGGTGTTCTGTGTGACAGCTCAAAGTCTCTGGGACATGCTCTCTACCTGGATCCAAAATAGCTGGAATGTGGTCACCTCTTGAGAATGTTGCAGAACACTTCTGTTTGATTAGGTTTTTGTAGAGGGCTGAGGGTAGGTTCCCAGAATGATGAGGTGGGGGGGAGGGGAAATAAAGGGGGGGATTTTTGTAGAGATTGGCAGAGCTCCTTTTTGAATAATTACTTTAATGCAGCTGGGAATTTGTTTTTTGTTATTGTTTTGTTATAATATGAATTATTGTTATAATGTTTTGTTATAATTATTAATCATGGTACCTCGAGCTTTGTATAAGCATGGTTTTATTTAAATATAAATAAATAATTACATAATCCCCCAGACAAACTGTGCTTAAAAATGCAGTGAACAGCTTCATAGCTAAATACACCACAATCATTTAAATGCATTATGCCCTGTAGGAGAATTACGTTGCCCTTCCCAACAAAGTTCAATCTAGCAGCAAAACAATAACTCCAAAATTACTACAACTTTATCATTTGAAGCTGGCAATGGGACTACTCACAGTACATGAAGTTAAGTATGTGCATAAGTCTTTACAGGATGAGGGCCAAAGTCATCATCCCAGTTGGATGGTGACTCTCTTTAGCCTGGCCTGATATACGGTATAGATCAAATCCTGCGAGTTGCTTAAGGGCTTGTTTACGCGTGGATTTGTTCCTGATTCACTCCATATGTGGGCACACTTATTTCAGTTCATACATGGCGTTATTCAGGAATAGCTGTTGCACTTTAAATTCATACCATACCTTATGAGAAACACTTTCAAGGGTAAAAAGAAAAGGAGTACTTGTGGCACCTTAGAGACTAACCGATTTATTTGAGCATAAGCTTTCGTGAGCTACAGCTCACTTCATCGGATTAAATTGGTTAGTCTCTAAGGTGCCACAAGTACTCCTTTTCTTTTTGCGAATACAGACTAACACGGCTGTTACTCTGAAAACTTTCAAGGGTAGACAAATGTCTAGTGTGCACAGCAACACTTGTGGACTTCAGTAAGAGTTGAGGATACTTGGCACTTTGCAGGAGGTACTTAACACCTCAGAAAATTGGGCCCTGTGGCCAGCTGTAGCAAACCAATGATAAAACTGCCCACTGCTTATTCTTTCCTAAAATTAATAAGCCAGTCCTCAGAGCTGCATCACTTTTTGAAGATTAATTAGTGATACTGTAAACTGAGAAATACTGAAAAGTAAATTTCTGTTTGAAATTGTACTATAATCAGATATGTCTCCAAAATGTGGATGTGTAGCTTAGTTGAGTTTGGTAATCACATTTTATCTCTTCAGTGATGTCTCAAAAGCTAAAAGCAAATTTATCACAAACTTATGCATACACTTGTCCACTTAAAAAAAAAATCTCCTTTTGAAAGGCACCAGACTGACAAATATGTAAACACAACTCCTCTAGGTACAACACAGACATCAATAAAGCCAGTCTCCCCATGCTGGACTCAAACCTGTAAGTTACAGCTATCCAGTGCCCCATAATGAATGTAGGAGGTGGAATCTAAATTTCCTGACAATGTAAGTATTATAGCTTAACTTTCTAAGCTAATCTTTGCAAAGATTCTGGGATGTTCTCAAAGCTACTGTGTACCTGGAGCTGCACGACAATGACATTTAACTGTTTTTATTTGCTTGAGCTTTTTTTCTAAACCTGACTCTCAGAGAACCTTCTGAGCCAGAGGCTGGAGCAAAACAAGAGAAATGGAGAAACAGAAGCTAACTTTATTTTTGATCCAACAGTCAGTCAGTGCACTGTACAACAAAGGCTGAAGTGATATAGCAAAGGAGTCATGTTTAGGTCAGCTTTATTATACAGTTGTTCTGGTTTATCTTCTTTAGTTTCCTGACAAGACAGATTCTGAGACCATACGATGGCTACCTTTGATCTTAGGATCATCAGTCATGTCAGGAGACATAACACTTGCACATTAGAATTCCCACAACATAGCTTTGGAGGTGTGGGAGTAAGCCAACATAGTGGCAGAAGACTTTGTTAACTAAAATTGGGAGGAACAAATTTACAGGCGGTATTGCAGAAATAAATTCACTGTCTTACTATTTTAAGGTGAATTATTTTTAAGGATAATCATATAATCTTTAAACCATTGGAAACTGAACACCAGTCAAAAATTGAGCTAAAATATTAGGGGTGGGATTAACAAGGGAAATTTAGGAACCTAGCTGCCATTTTAGGCATCTAAGTCCAACACTTAGACCTATGTCTACACTTAACATGCTACAGCAGCACAGCTGCAGTGCTTCAAGGTAGAAACTCACTACAGTGATTGGAGTTCTCCTATCACTGTAGTTAATCCACCTCCCTAGGAGGTGATAGCTAAGTCAATGGAAGAATTCTTCCATCCTAGCACTGTCAACACTGGGGGTTAGGTCAGAATAGCTGTCTCTCAGGGGCATGGATTTTCACGCCCCTGAGAGATGTAGCTATGTTGATGTTAGTTTCCATTGTAGACCACTCCTTCGGAACCACTGGCATTCATAAAGTCACCTCTCAGCTGTCATCAAACCATCTAGGCACCTAAATTCCTTGGGCACCAAAGTTTATAACAGTTAAAGTCCCCAAGGCATCTAAATTTCAGTGGTTAAGCAAATGAATATAAGAACGGCCATAATGCGTGAGAGCAATGGTCCATCTAGCCCAGTACCCTGTCTTCCATCAGTGGCCAATACCAGATGCTTCAGAGGGAATGAACAAAACAGGGCAATTATCCAGTCATCCATCCCCTGTCATCCAGTCCCAGCTTCTAGCAGTCAGACATTCAGGGACACCCAGAGCATAGGTTGTGTCCCTGACCATCTTGCTAATAGCCACTGATGGACCTATCCTCCATGAACTTATCTAATTCCTGTTTGAACCCAGTTATAGTTTTGGCCTTCATAACATCCCCTGGCAATGAGTTCCATACAAAGACTGTTAGTTCCTTAAGTTACTTTTAAACCTGCTTCCTATTAATTTCATCGGGTGACCCCTAGTTCTTGCATTACGTGAAGGGGTAAATAATATTTCCTTATTCATGTTTTTTCCATACTATTCCTGATTTCATAGACCACTATCATATCCCCCTTTATCCTTCTGTTTTCTAAACTGAACAGTCCCAGTCTTTTTAATCTCTCCTGGAATGGAAGTTGTTCCCTACCACTAATTATTTGTCTTGCCCTTCTCTGTACCTTTTCCAATTTTAATATAACTTTTAATATATATATAAAGTTATAGTTTAATATAACTTTTTTGAAATGGAATGACCAGAACTCCATGCAGTATTCAAGGTGTGGGCATACTATGGATTTATATAGTGGCATTATGATTTGTCTTTTTTTATTATCTTCCCCTTTCTCAATGGCTTCTAACATCCTGTTAGCTTTTTTGACTGCTAATGCACGTTGAACAGATGTTTTCAGAGACCTCTCCACAATGACTCCAAGATCTTTCTTGAGGATAACAGCTAATTTAGAACCCATCGGTTTTGTATGTATAATTGGGATTATATGCAGTGGAGGCTTGTTGGTCGTAGGATATTAGAGAGACAAGGTCAATGAGGTAATATATTTTATTGGCCCAACTTCTGTTGATGAGAGAGACAAGCTTTCGAGCTTACAAAGAGCTCTTCTTCAGGTCTGCAAAACTAACTCAGAGTGTTACAGCTAAATAAAAGGTGGAACAGATTCAATGGTCCCTTGAAATATGTGTTAACTACTTATGCTAAACAATCTGTTCCACTTTGTATTTAACTCTGACACTGTGACTTAGTTTCCTAGAAAGATGTTACCTCACCCACTTTGTCTCCTAATTGGAATTATGTTTTCCAATGTGCATTACGTTGCATTTATCAACATTCTATTTCATCTGCCATTTTGTTGCCCAGTCACCCAATTTTGTGAGATCCCTTTGTAACTCTTCACAGTCATCTTTGAATTTAACTGTCTTGAGTAATTTTGTATCATCTGCAAACTTTGCCTCCTCACTATTTACCCCCTTTTCCAGATCATTTAGGAATATGTTGGAAAGAACTGGTCCCAGTACAGCTCCTTGGAAGTCCCTGCTATTTACCACTTTCTATTGTGAAAACCGACCATTTATTCCTACCCTTTGTTTCCTGTCTTTTAACCAGTTACTAATCCATGAAAGGACCTTCCCACTTATTCCACAACTACTGACTTTGCTTAGGAGCCACTGGTGTGGAACCTTGACAGAGGCTTTCTGAATGTCCAAGTATACTACGTCCACGGGATCACCCTTGTCCACATGCTTGTGAACAAAAAATTCAAAGAATTCTAATAGCTGCCAAAGTCCTGACACTGACCAGCAGCTCGGCTCCTAACTTACACATAAGACCCAGTTGGATTATTTTCCCTTTCTATGGGGTCCAATAAGTGCTTAGAGCATGTCTAAATCCTCACAAAACATCCAGAGAGGAGGAGGGAGTGATACATTTCACCGTCTTACAGCCTTTATTCCAGTAGTTAGGGCACTCACTCAGAATGTGGGAGACCCAAGTTCAATTCCCTTCTCTGTCTGATGTGGAACAGATATTTTAATTGAAGACTCCCACTTCCCAGAGGAGTGCTCTAAGCCACTGGGCTATAAGGTATTGTGGGACAGGTCTCCCTTAAGCTCTCCTTGTGAAGCTGTTCCACTAAGTATAAATAATTAAATAGTAATTGAGCCAGAGAGAACATTAGAATGATTCTGTAACCCAGTGGTTAGAACACTCAGCTGGGACATGACAGCCAGGTTTTGGTCCTCCTGCTCCAATGAATATTTAATTATTTACACACAGGAGAGGGTTCATGGCTGTGAATCATGAGTGGAGATAGGTGCCTCACCTAACTCAGGACTGTGAATTCCACGAGGTGGCAGGGTGCCTAACTGTTAGGCACATTGACGCTCAGTGTTGCAGAGTATAAGTCCTCTTTGTGAATACTATACTAGAAAACTAAAATGTAGAGGTTAATTCTTTTTATACTAAGAATTGCAGAATGCATATGAAAATTGTGCTAACCTTGAACTGATACAGTAGGTTGTAAACCTGTATAACACAGTTACCAGCCATAGCAGCCAGCAAGTTATCATGTAAAATGTATTGCTTGCTTTACTTGCACTTCATTGCTCTGTGTCACTAAAAGCAAACACTGCATTTTTAGCTGAACCAAGGCTGTGATTAAGTTGCCTTTCACTCTTTAAAAATAACCTTGGCTATTACTCGTGTTGAAATTGCCTGACAGTGATCAAACATTTACAACAGTACAGTGATACTGCCTGCATCAAACAAAGATGTTGCAACTTTATTGAATTAAAGGTGGACAGGATGAAGAGTCAAGATCACTTTCCAATTAAAAAAAAACAAAACAAGGAGTACTTGTGGCACCTTAGAGACTAACAAATTTATTTGGGCATAAGTTTTCCTAGGAGAGTGCATTAGGGCCTGATCCAGCACCCATTGAACTCAGTGGGAATCTTTCTACTGATTTCAATAGCAAAGGATCAAGCATTTACAGGGTATTAAAAATCCCAATACAATCTGTAGCACAGGGGCTGGATTGAGCCAGTTAGGCTTTATCTATACTGGCACTTTTCTACAAATCTCCCACTGCTGTACTTCAGTCTCAGTGGTAACAATAGTGGGAGCACTAGTGTAGACAGATTAAATGGCCAATGGCCAACCTATCATTGGTGTTATGCTAATAGTCCCAATATTGCTACTACTGGTGGTAGTATCACATTGGGAGATTTTTGGAAAATGCCAGTATAGACAAGGCCTCACCATGGCATGTCAGATGAGCATTCTCTAATGGCCTCATCAATTTCAGCAGAATAGATGTTATCTTTTTCAAAAATTGTTTCTATCCCTTAAAAATTGCAAAAATACAATTGTGAATGCAAACCTATGCAGTGCTGAGTTTGCAGACAGAATGAAATAACATTTCTAAGGCTAAATGCTGCCTCATTCGTCCTCTGCAGCCACAGGAGACTCTAAACACAGCCTAAAATTGTATGTTGGACAAAGGGGCAGACCACACGGGAACAATATATCGAGGAGGATTTCAGTGGCATGGTGAGGCAAGTACAAGGGAACAGCTAGCAGATCTGGCGCTATGCAGATCCAAAGGCCTAAACCTTCCACAGAGGGGATAATGATAGGAAAAGTGTATGTGGATGAAAATGTGTAATGTTCGTGAGTTTATTGACTCTATACATGTATAATGTAAAGCTCATTTGTTGTTTTTACAATATTATTTACTCCTGGGGGCATTCTGCATGAAAAAGTAAAAATTCTGCACACGGTATTTTAAAATTCTGCAAAATTCACCCATGAAAGCTCATACTCCAATATGTCTGTTAGTCTGTAAGGTGCCACAAGACTCTTTGCCACTACTGTTTTGGGCCCTCTACTGGAATGTGTACATGTGCACCAAATAAAAGAGGGAGCCAGCCAGCTGCCCCTGTACAGATTGAGATGTGCTGAACTGTTAAATTAATACCTGTGAATGACACACAGATTTGGAATGAAGAGAAATGTATTTTATTCATATTTTCTTATTGAGACTATACCCCAGTGGCAGAACTCTACTACTGTATATAATATGAGGAGCACAGCCTAATGTGTTCAGTATAACTCTCAATAACGTGTACCATGTCTGAGATGCTTTCTACAATTCATAGCTTGTTTCCAGTTCTTTGGAGTCTAAGGATAAAAGTGAAAGTGTAAGTGATTTTACAATTAATTAATAGGATAGGAGTACACTGCAATTGAGCTATCAAATAATAAATTGTGTATAATTCAAATTTCAGATATGTATTATTTCTGTGATTATAAAGTTAGGGTTCCAGGATGAATTTAAAGAGGCACTTTTCAAAACTAAATACACACAAATTTGGTCTCAGTCCCTCAGTTTAATTCCTGTGCTTTTTCATTGTACACTATGTTTTCTAGACATTTAAAATTCAAATGTGTTTCTAGTAAGTATGCAACTGCTATTAAACTGCAACGCTGAGAAATGTCTTTGCTATCAGCAGGAGGTTTTCATACAGACCCTCAGCTGCAGCGCTCTTCTCAGACGCTGATATGGTCTCTTTGTTTAATACCTAGGCCCAGGGCACACTTTTTCAATAAAGAATGAGCACTGCTGAGCAGAGCACAAAAGCTTCCAACTTGAGGAAGTGTCGATTTCACGTTCCTGCTTTGTGTGCGTTTCTCTCACACGCACACATTAAATAAGTCCTGAGGGTTGAACAATGGAGACATTTACTCGATGGAAAAAGAGAGTATAATAAAAAAGAACAACAAAAAGAGGGGTTTCAATCTAGCTATAAGACCCCCACCCTCCCCCGATAAAATAAAGCTGCAGCACCATGACAAAATATAATATACGGTGAATTGCAACTCTTTTAATTTTCTGTGTCCACATTGCTCCTGCTTATAATCAATAATACCGCAGAAAATAAGCGCTTGGCGTGTGACCAGTGCAACCATACTAATTGCAGCGCTGTCGTATTGGCTCTGAGGCAGCAGCTTGCTGTGCTGTGCAGACGTCGCTGCCCCTCTGTCCGGTACGGGCTCTGGCTCGCCGCTGCCCTGTGCTCCTAGCTCCGGGCGCTCGTTACCTGTATATATCATCCTCTTCCCCGCCGCGGCTGCTCCGAGGGAGGGTCTGGGGGTACTGGCGGCCATGACGCAGCCCCCGGTCTTTGCCCCGGGCGGCCGGCTGCCTGTGGTTTGCCTCGGTTACGCCTTGGCGGACCCAGCCCCGCGCCGGGCGCGGCGGCAGCTGTGGGCTCTCTGCAGGCCGCCGCCGGCGGCGGGGGGCGGTTGCTGGGGTCGCTGCTCGTGGGCGGCAGCTGCATTGTGACATGCGGTCCTTGCGCGAGCCGCCGCCCATTCCGCCGGCCGGGCGCCTTCTCCGGGCGCGCAGGGGCACCGGCGCCCTTTTGAGGCGTGTGGGGGGAGCGGGGAGGGGGGGTATTTCCCTGGGTAACATCGGGCAACTTCTGCAAAAGGCAAGGTCTGTGTGGGCGCCCAGCTTCCGGGTTAATGGTGTCCTGCTCCCGGGAATTGTTGGCCCTACAGCTCTGGACTGTAGTCTATATAGCAGGGGGCTGGATGGGGCTATGCCGGTCTCGCTATATCTTTACCTTTGTTAAGACTTCTTTGATTTTTGATTGAGTTTAGTGCTCATGAAAGATAATAGCTGGAAAGCCCTGGAACCAGGGTAGGCAGTTGGCCTGTGATGACTTCCACATCCACCCGCCTCTCAGCTGAGGAGGCTTCAGACTACCCAACAACCCCCCTAACCTCATCTGTTCTGTTCTGGTTCTTATACCTAGGCTTTGCACTTCAGTAATTTAGTGAAAGCAGGATTTATTTTATTTTACTTTTTGTCAGTTGATGTAATATTTTGGACACAGCATTAATAGACAATGCATTTTATTCTCCTAGTCAGCAGACACAATAGTCCCCTGTTCTATCATCAGTCTCTATTGCATTTGATTGCAACTCTAAGGGTACCTCTTCACAAAAAAGTTGACATGGGCTCCTACTCAGATGTTGCCCCTAACCCAGGCACGCACAACAGAACATCATCTAACTCGAGTTTGGCCATGTCTGAAATCTGGGCTGAGTAGAGATATCCCAGTAGAGTAAGTGGACAGGCTAGAACCTAGATCCCACTTTCACTTGGGCTGGTAAACTGTCCACTCTGCAGTGTTGATGAAGACTACTTAACTTGAGTGTTGATAGTCCTCCAATGCCTTCCCACAAGTCAGCATAGGCAGGGACACCTCCAGAAAGTGAACAATTCTCACTTTAACTTAGCATGGCACCACTAAAGATTTGGTTAGGCAGAGAGAACGCCAGGCCAAATTTCAGTGAGTGGCATTGTGACCCAGCATGTCAGGTTGAAACACCATTTGACATGGACAGAAGTCTAGAGCATGCCAAACTGCAAGTCATTTTATTTAGTGAATTCATATGCTAAGGATACTTTCTTGGCTCCCTGCAGCACTGAGCTCAGGTCAGGTGAATACCCTCTTCCTCTGGGGTCTGGGCTTTCCCTTTCACTAACCTGTTGGCTCAAATCCAGGCTGGCAAGAAAAGGCGGCTTGGCTGAAATTAACCAACTCCAGCCATACTGGGCTGCAGTGTACAGAGTTGAGCTCCAGGGAGCCAAGAAAGTAGATTTAAGAACAAAAATCCGCTAGCCAGACCCCTTCCGAATTCCCCCCACTTCCAGGGTTTAATTTCTGAAAACAGCTGGTCAGCTAACCCCAGGCCTACCCCAGGGAAGGAGTAGAGGGGAGCTACTCCACCTTTGATCCTATATTAAAGGCTTCATCCCTGGAGGCACGGTGCCCCCTGCCCCACTGGGGCACATGGCCCTGTCTCATCCCACCCCACCTTCCATTCGTGTGGCTCTCCTTGTCGGCTAACCTGCCTCCCCCACCCTGCCCACTTCATTAGCCATCTTCCCCTGCATCACAGGGTGCGCTACCTACCACAGAGAAGCGAGAAAGAACACATTTGGGTAAAAACAAGCCCTGGCTAATGTGCTGCTCTCTCCAACGTGTGCCTGGCTTTAGCAAAGTATTTAATTAGCCTCCACAAACTTCTTTTCCTCGCCTGCAGATTATAGTGATCTCAACCCAAGAAGCCCTGGAATGTGATTCCTTCTGAGGACATGCTCAATTGAGACGTAATGACATTGACTTGGTGTGCAAAAGAGTGAAGTAAGAAGAGCGTGGAATAGATTTTATTAACACTACTGAGCTGCTTGTGAATGATTTTGTGACTATAGATATTGGTGACTTCTTTCTCTGAGTGTCATTGTAATTGGCAGTGAAAGTCACTAGATTTGTCACTGGTCACTTTGACACTTATTTTCTCACTAGGGAAACCAAAAAGTCACTAAATCTAGTGAGAAAGTAGCTAAATTGGCAACACTCTGGCCGGACTCCAGGGCAGTTCCAGCTCCGGGCAGTCTCTGCTTCCCGCCACCTGTGGGGCCCTGTCTGTCTCCCCGGAGCCAAGCCAACTCGAACTGGTGCAGAAGCCTGGCCAGTCTTGGCCAGGTGCGGGGGAGGGGAGGGAGACACAGTGTGGGGGGCTTGGCTGCGCCCCTCCAGGCAAGTGGGTCCTGAAGGAGCCCGACTGGGGCAGGCCCTGGCCTGGCTGATCGCACCACTGCCGAGGAGCTGGAGCCCTGGCTGCGCTGCCAGCTCAGCCCAGCAGACACAGTCACCTCCCGGCAGGGCCAGTATGTGTGACTGGGAGGCAGGGCATGAGGGAATGGGTCTCTGGGGAACCTGGGGTAAAGGAGGGTCGCTGGCTGGGAGGCAGTGGGGGAGATCTGTGTGTGTTGGGGCACTAGGGAGTGGGGGTTCTGTTTGGGGTGCTAGGCGGTCCTGGTGGGGCTGTGGGCGGGGGGGAGCACTGGGCAGAGGTGATATTGTGCAGGGTGCTGTGCATTTGTGGGGAGGGGGTGGGGACGGGGTGCTGGGCATAACAGGTCGAGGGGGACACTGGGCATAAGGAGTTGGGAGGTGTCGCAGAGGCGCCAACTTTCTGATTTCCCCGGGGGTGCTTGATCCCCGCTCTGCCCCAGGCTAACTGAAGTGCCCAGAGCAGGCTAACTCTGCAGTGAAGACATAGACTCATAGACTTTAAGGTCAGAAAAGACCATTGTGATCATCTACTCTGACTTCCTGCACATTGCAGGTCACAGAACCTCACCCACCCACCCCTGTAATAGACCGCTAACCTCTGGCTAAGTTACTGAAGTCCTCAAATCATGGTTTAAAGACTTAAAGTTACAGAGAATTCACCGTTTACACTAATTTAAACCTGCAAGTGACCCATGCCCCATGCTGCAGAGGAAGGTGAAAACCCCCAAGGGTCTCTGCCACTCTGACCTGGGGGAAAATTCCTTCCCGACCCCAAATATGGTGATCAGTTAGACCCTGAGCTTGTGGGCAAGACCCACCAGCCAGATACCTGGGAAAGAATTGTCTGTAGTAACTCAGAGCCCTCCCCATCTAGTGTCCTGTCTCCAGTTGTTGGGGATTTTTGCTACTGGCAGCCACCGATGGGCCACATGCAATTGTTGGCAGACCCATCATACCATCCCCTCCATAAACTTATCAAACTCAGTCTTGAAGCCAGTTAGGTTTTTTGCCCCACTGCTCCCCTTGGAAGGCTGTTCTAGAACTTCACTCTTCTGATGGTTAGAAACCTTCACCTAATTTCAAGACTAAACTTGTTGATGCACAGTTTATATCCATTTGTTCTTGTGTCCACATTGGTGCTTATCTTAAATAACTCCTCTCACACCCTGGTGTTTATCCCTCTGATGTATTTATAGAGAGCAATCCTATCTCCCCTCAGCCTTGTTTTGGTTAAGCTAAACAAACCAGGCTCTTTGAGTCTCCTCTCATAATGTAGGTTTTCCATTTCTTGGATCATCTACAGATTTAGTAAAAATCCTTGCTATTGGATTTGCAATTTCATGTGCTAGTTCCTCTAATATTCTAAGATGGAGACTATCCAGGCCTCCTGATTTAGTCCTAGTAAGCTGTTTGAGTTTGACTTTCACCTCAGGTTTAGAAATTTCTACCTCCATATCCTCGTTGCCATTAGCCACCCTGCCACTACCCCTAACTCTTCATGAGCCTAATTAAAAACTTAAGCAAAGTATTTGTTTAGGTGTTGGGTCATGCCTAGATAATCTTTAATCTCCACCCCATCCTCAGTGCTTAGTGGTCCCACTTCTTCTTTCCTTGTTTTCTTCTTATTTATGTGGCCATAGAACCTTTTACTATTGTTTTTAATTCCTTTTGCGAGGTCCAACTCTGCTTCACTTTTGGCAGTTCTCACTTTATCCTTACACTTTCTGACCTCCAAGTGATAGCTTTCTTTGCTGATCCCTCACATCTTTCATTCCTTGTAGGCTTTCAGCTTTCTCTTAATCACCTGTCTGAGATGGTTGCTTATCCAGCTTGGCCTGCAATCCTTCCCTATGAATTTTTCCCCCTTGCTTGGGATGCAGGCTCTTAGTTGCCCCTGAGTCCCAGTATCTGCTGGTAAAGATAGAGTAAAAATGACAATCACTTGTCAGTAGAGGGGCTATTTTTTAGCTTTTCCCAAGGGCCAACCCAACATAAGGGTACTTGGTAGAGTTTCACAGTACAGAGTGTGTTAGATAGGGAGTACTTGTCTGTATGTGGTTTCTGGATAGTTTTGACAATCTGGGTGAGAAACAGGAATGGGGGCATTGACACTGGGTCACTGAGGGTTTTCTGTTCAATTAACCTTTCATTCACGACTCCAACTCCCTCCTCTGAGCACTCTAACTTTCCAGTCTCCTTTTCCCACTCTATTCCCTCAGCCTCTTGACTTGTCTATTTTCCCTCTCATCACATCCTCTGTGGCTGCATCTTGATGCCTTTCAGCTGAACTGTTTTGTTTTCTGGCATGCAATTTTGTGAGATGCACCAAATCCTCAAATTTCATGTTCAGACATTTGGTGCACCCTGGTTCAACAGTTTAACTGGGAGGCAGCACCCTGCGGCATGGCACAGAAGGCAAGGTCATCCCTGAGGCCTTGTTTACACAGAAAAGTTATGCTGCTTTGAGTATACTGGTATAATTAAGGTGGTATAATCTGTCCTTTGTGGATGTGGTTATACCAATAAAGATGTACTTATACTGGTAAATCTTATTACCACATAGGAAGGGACCTTTATACCAGCATAACTATGTCCACGAGTATAACCTTATCAGTAAAAGATCACACCGCTAACTGACATAGTTATACATGTACAAAAACTGTGTGTAGACCATGCCTAATAAATCAGGGAACAGGGCATTGCAGGGACAGTGTGATTGCAAGAGAGACAGTAAAAATAAAATAAAATAAAAATTAAAAAAAAAATCAGCTGAAAATAGGAACAAGTGTTTTGCTAAAAGTTTGGCTAAAATTAATCCAATGTCTCAGGCAGGTCTGTTACAGATGCCAGAACTTCTGTGGGCCTGTCACAGGGTGACTGAAAGATTACAGCTGGGAAAGATTACAGTTCTTACTGCCCAGTTGGGCTTCGAGAAGGTACCGAGCCAAATAAAACGGAAAACAGCATCAGGGGAAGGTGACTACCTGTTGACCTCTCTTAGATTAAAACCTTGTAGGAAGTGGAGGAGGACATATTGGCTGCAACACTATTTGTTTGTTACGGCTTTGCAGCAATGTACAGCTGCAGCACAGCTTGAGTGAAATGAATCCATAGATGACTAGAGAGAGGAAGTAAGGAGACTAGTTCTGATATCGGATAGGTATCAGGCAACAGAAATTTCTGGCGATTCTGCATTGTGTCCTGTAATTCTTAGGAAGACTTGGGGGTCAGCTCCTAGTAGATCAGCAACAAAATATATAGTGCATCTGACAGTGAGATGAGTCCAGTTAAATAAAAAGGTCATTGTCACGCTAGTAGAAAAGCAGATCACTTGGGTGCCTTCTCAATGTGATCTGGCCTTACCTAGCTGACCCCCAAACTTTTGGCATCATTGCTGTAATGATGTAAGTTTGGTCACATTCTGGATTTCTTTAAGTAGCTCCAAACTAATCCCTCCCATATTTTTCCATAGAGAAGCAACCTTAATGCAAAGCAGACCTGGTCCTGAGGTAGGAGAATTCTTTATTGCAGCCTGCAGTGCACATGGGCTGATACTCTCTTTAGTGGGGGATATGAGGAGGAAGGTGTCAGGGGCCTATTAAATTTTTTTTTCATTCCCTTTGTCTTGCTTCGTTCTTGTGTGTATCAGTGAGTACTTTGGCAGTTGGTGGTATTTGTCTTATTTTTCTCACCCTTTGCAAAAGCCGTCTTCTGCTTAACATGCACATTCTTTCCTTCAGAGCTGTTTCCCTCCTCAATAGGCTATTGCAATTGGCTAAATGCCAAACAGTAGGGTGAACTGCATGAAAGAGCCTTGATCATAGACAGGCAGTCTTACAATTTCTTTCTTGTATTCAAGATGCAGATGGATGCCATTAGAACGATTTTAACTCAGAATTTGCACAGCTTGCCTGCAAAACTGAGACTAATACTAAATATTTACGTTGTGCTTTTCATCTTCAAAATCTCTAAAACATAAATCCTCACAACATCCCTGTGAAATAGGTATGAAATAGGTTTTATTATACTCTTTTTAAAGGTGGGGAAACTGAGGAATGCACTAGGTTACTTGTCCAAGGACACATCACACAACAAGTCGTTATCAGAGTCAGGATTAGAACTCAGGAGTTCTTGATGCTCCAGTAATGTTCTATACCATGCCTTCTGGTCTAAAAACGGTCATGTTTCACTTGGCAACACATTGTTCTCCAGGTGACAAGAGGTGATATGTGCCATCAACCATGAAAATATATCTTAAGTAAGAGCTTACTAGTCAAATTTGATCTACTTCTGAAAACCATATGGCCAAATTCTCTCTTACACTAAGATCCAGTGTAGTGAAGGAGATTGGGGCCAGAGGACTATCAGAGAGCCCTTGCTGTAATAGAGGGTCTGGATCTCTGTTCCTAATCCATAGTTCATAACAATGGAAAATTACTTTGGCATTGTCCTCACTCCACCCCAATCTGCCTATTTGAAAGAACAATACAGGGCCTTAAAAGTTTTGCTGCATTAACTATACTGATACAGTTAAAGTGGCACCCTAGTGTGGACATATTTATACTGGTATAAAAGTGCCTATACTGGCATAGCTTATTTTGGTTAGGCAAGGCCATGCCTATGCTAGAGGAAATAGTAGTATAATATACCGCTCCTAGTGCAGACTTAGCTATACTAGCAAAGCTGCAGTTTGTACTGGTATAGCAGAACCACCCCCCATGAATAAAATAAGCTATACCTGCAGAACCGCAGCTTTGCCGGTTTCGCTGCATCTGAACTGGGGACTTGTGCTAACTGTGTGTCAGGAGTAAGGCCCTGCAGCTGCACCTGCTCAGTACTTCTGATGCCCTACCGAGCCAGCTAGGCTGCCTGATGGACCTTCTGCCAGATTGGCTCAGGAAGCCAGCAGGCTGGTTCTTAAGCCCAGCAGCAGCAGTAGCTCACTGGCTGTTCAATGCACATGCCCACAGATTCTCTGCCTCCTTGTGCTCATCTCTTGCCAATCCCTGCTCCTGCTTTGTTCCTCCATAGCTGCAGCCCAGATCCTGCCTTTCACTCAGTCTTGTTTCCAACCTCTCCCAGCCTTGCTTCTGCCTCAGAACCAGCCCTGCTCCTGCCTTCCCTGACTCCTGGTAATCCAGTTCTGACCCTTGGCTCAGATTCATGACTCCGACTCTGTCTTGACCCTTGGCTCTGGCATTCGGACTATGACCACTAGGCCTGATTCCCACTCCTACTACTAGGCCTGACCACCTATGATCCGGTGCCCTGACACTTGTTGGTTGGGGATCACACCCCTGACTGACAAAACTGTGCTAGCACAAGTCTGTCATGTAGACCTAGCTGTATTCTGGTTCGGGAATTTAAATAAGATATACTGGTATATGACACCTTTATATCAGAATAACTGTCTAAACTAGGATATTTACCAGTATAGCTACGTCAGCAAAAATCTACCCTTAACTGACATAGTTACACCAATAAAGCTTCTAAGGGCTAGTCTACACTTAAAATGCTACAGAGTGCCGCTGTAGCACTTCAATGAAGATGCTACCTATGCCAACAGGAGGGCTTCTCTCATTGGTGGAGGTACTCCACCTCCCCGAGAGGCAGTAGCTAGGTCGATAAGATAATTCTCCTATTGACCTAGCACTGTCTACACTGCGGGATTAGGTTGGTTTAACTGGCTTGCTCACAAGTGTAGATTTTTCACACCCCTGAGCGATGTAGATATACCAACCTATTTTCCTTGGGTACACCAGGCCTAAGCATAGACCAGCCTAGAAAATCTGACTGGGGAAAAGACTGAGCTGTGAGGTGCGGTTTCTAAGTCTTTCTAAGGCTATGTATTCGCTATACCCACTACAATGACACAGCTTCGGTGCTGCATCTGTGCCGCTGTAGTGCTATAGGTAGGGCCCAGTCAAATTCACGGTCCATTTTGGTCAATTTCTCGGTCATAGGATTTTAAAAATTGTAAATCTCATGGTTTCAGCTATTTAAATCTGAAATGTCACAGTGTTTTAATTGTAGGGATCCTGACCCAAAAAGGAGTTGGGAGGGGGCCCTGTCACAAAGCTATTGTAATGCGAGGGTTGCGGTACTGCTACCATTACTTCTGCACTGCTGCTGCTGGTGGTGCTGCCTTCAGAGCTGGGCAGCTGGGGAGTGGCGGCTGCTGGCCGGGAGCCCAGCTCTGAAGGCGGCAGAGCCACCGCCAGCAGCAGCGCAGAAGTAAGGATGGCAGGGTATCGTATGGTATTGCCACCCTTACTTCTGCGCTGCTGCCTGCGGAGCTGGGCCCTCCATCAGCAGCTGCCACTCTCCGGTTGCCCAGCTCTGAAGGCAGGGTATGGTATTGCCACCCTTACTTCTGCGCTGCTGGAGGTGTGGGGGTGGGGATGACTTCAGAGCTAGGCACCTGGCCAACAGCTGCTCCTCTCTGGTCACCCAGCTGTGAAGGCAGCACAGAAGTAAGGGTGACCCCCCCAAAAGAGTCTTGCGACCCCCCTGCAAGTCTCTTTTGAGTCAGAACCCTCAATTTGAAAAACACTGGTCTTCCCCATGAAATCTGTATAGTATGGGGTAAAAGCACACAAAAAACCCGATTTCATGGGAGGAGACCAGATCTCACAGTCCATGATGCATTTTTCTTGGCCGTGAACTTGGTAGGGCTGTAGTATAGACACTTGCTGCATCGACAGAAGGGGTTTTTCCATCAACGTAGTTAATCCACCCACCTCTATTAGAGGCAGTAGGTAGGCTGACAGAAGAATTTTTCTATTGACATAGCCACGTCTACAAAGGGGGTTAGGTCGACTTAACTATGGTCCTCAGGGTGTGAAATTTTTCACAACACTGAGCGAGTTAGTTGTATTGATCTAATTTTTAAGTGAAGACCAGGCCTAAGAGATGGACCATTGAGGATTCAAAGACGCTTAATTATGATAGACACCAGTTGACAGGCTTATCATCATGAAAGGTGTTTGAATCCTCAATGGGCCATCTCTTAAGCTTGGTCTACTCTAGGAACTTACATCACTGGGTATACCCCTGAGAAATGTAGCTATACTGACCTAACCCCTGGTGTAGACAGTGCTAGGTCAATTGGAGAATTCTTCCGTCAACCAGACTACTGCCTCTTGGAGTGGTGGATTACCTATGCTGACACAAGAACCCCTCCCATCAGCATAGGTAGAGTCTACACTGAAGTGCTGCAGCAGTCCAGCTGGTTCACGGTAGCATTTTAAGTGTAGACACACCCTTAGAGAAAATAGGGAGTCCAAACCCTAGTGTGTGCATAGGTAACTTGAGAAAACGGATTTGGAAAGCAGAGGTAGTGACACTGGCTCTAAGGGCACTGAATAAGCTGGTTGAGTGAGAGAGGGAGTCACTCATCCAATGTTCCCTCTAATTTTTGACAGGCTGTGTGCGCAAAAAATTTCTTCTGTGCAAATTTTTGATAGGCCATGTGCACAAAAAATTTCTTCTGTGCAAACTGTTGTGCTTCTGTGCAAATTTTTGTGTGCGTGGTGTTTTGCCATGTGTGCAGGGTTTAGGATCTGTGTGCACACGCACACGCGCACAGCTTAGAGGGAACAGTCAACTCATCTCTCTCTGGACACAGCAGCAGGAGCTGACTCTGACAAGAGAATAGCAGAACAGGAACTTGCTTTTCAGACATAAAGTTCATTCTGTTCTCTGTGTAACTAAGATGAGAATGTCTTATGTAGTTCATTTTATGAGGTATGTTAAGCAAAACATTTATTTTACTTTAATTTCCCCCGCTTTTATTCAATCTTGTTTTTGTTAGAATTACTGTTGTGTAGGTAGTTGCACACAGACATCCCCCAAAACAAGAGAACTTAAACAATTTCTGGAACATACACTCTCTTCTGTCTTGGCCAAGGGGCCCATCTTGACACGCTCCATATTCTATGTTGGGAGCGGCACAGGAGCCAGTTATAATGGCCTCGCCCCAATTGAGGGTACTCCACTCACCCACCAGTGGAATTCGCAGTTGGCCAGTCACCTCCAGATTTTACCTCCTTTGTGCTGGATGGGAGAGGGAATCTTCCCTCCAATGATCAAGTTGGAGAAAAGGGAAGTGTCAGGGGTTTTTTTTGTTTGTTTTTGTGTTTTTTCTTTTCATTATCCACAATTGCAGATGAAGTCATGGAAATGATAGGCAGGGAAGTTCATAAAAATCATTGAATGGGAAATTACAGCTGGAATAAATTATCACATTTCTATGGATTCCATGTCCACAGTGTTCAACATCAACTATCCTATTTTACTTTACAATAGTATAAGTAAGTGCATCTGGACCAATTAGGCGTTTTTTGTTGTTTTGTCCTTTCAAAAAAAATGCAAAAGCCTAATGGAGCTGGAAAACATTTTTTATTTTCTTGGAAGATTTAAGAATAAACATCTCTGATTGGTGAGGACAAAGATGCTCTAACATTCCTGGGTTCTAACCAGGGCCACAAAACTACCTAAGGATTGAATGACAAAGTTACTTGTATGTTCACTGCAAAGCCAGGAGGTGTTTCAGCCAACTTCTGTTCAGCAGTTGTGCTACTCTTTAAAATATGAGACATGATGATAAATCTTTGCAAGCACTTAGAAATGAGGTAAAAGTCAGGGAACTATTTGGACTGGTCTTTCTGAGGCACCATTGATGCTCCATATATTAATCTACTCAAAGAGTTTTCTCCAAATCATTCTCAGATGGGGCAAGTGTGCAACTTCCAAAAATGAGCTGGAATTCCACTCTGAAGCCCCACAGTTCCACCACCTTCTATGTGAATTCTGGGAAAGCACAGGAAGAAACTGTGCTCCCAATACTAGCTTTAGTGCAGGACCACCAATTTACACAAGCTGAGGATTCTGGTTTTCTATTGTTGGTTTTTAAAAATGCATCGAACACGTGCTTGTAAGACATCTTTTATAACTTAACACGTGATACATGTGGTGATGTATGTTTTTAATTAATTGCCTTTACCTTACCCATTATTTCTGACTGATTCTCACATCAGTGAGGCCTTTGGAGAGGAAGGTGCGGGGCTTAGAGCACTAGTTTAGGACTTGGCAGACCTAGGCCCAAGTGTCTGCTCTGCTACAGGCTTTCTATGTGACCTTGGGCAAGTCACTTAGCCTCTCTGTGCCCCACCCTGTAAAATGGGGTGATTAGCACTTCCCTACCTCACAGGGATGTTGTGAGGATAAGATGGTGAAGTGCTTATATATTACAGTGATAGGGACCCTGTAAGTTCCTAAGATAGATAGATCCTGGACTTTCCAGATATGGGGAATGTTCTTCCATCTAAGTATTTTTTTAAATATGTATTAATGCTGATGATGTGTTAAAAATTAATTAAATATATAGAAGTTTCAAATACAACTTCAGAAAAGCAATGTAAATAGTAAAATATTAATGCAAGCTAATTCAAATTATTTAATTTTAGAATTTCTTTTTTTCTTTTGAAAGACACCTTTATATACTTTGTATACAAAGTATAAACAAATTCCCAGATTTACCCCCTAGAAATGGTAAATTCAGGGAAAAGTAGTAATATCAGCTAACAGGCATTTGTGTGCTAAAACAATTTGTATGCATATATGATAATAAACAGTCAACAAAGGCTTAAAGAAGTCTGGACTAACAGGTTACCTAAGTGTCAATATCTTGAAACCCCCTTCCCGCCACCCCCCTACCATAGGCAAGATCAACCATAGGTCTCTGCTTGCTAAGGAGCAAATGTGGAATATGTACCTTTATAACAGGGATTGGCAACCTTTGGCACACAGCCCGTCAGAGAAAGCCGCTGGCAGGCTGGGACGGTTTATTTACCTGCAGCATCCGCAGGTGCGGCCGATCACAACTCCCACTGGCCGCGGTTCGCCATTCCAGGCCAATGCAGACTGCAGAAAGTGGCATGGGCTGAGGGATGTGCTGGCCGCCGCTTCCCACAGCCCGCATTGGCCTGGAACGGCGAACCGCAGCCAGTGGAGCTGTGATTGGCTGAACCTGCAAACGCTGCAGGTAAACAAACTGTCCTGGCCCGCCAGTGGATTTCCCTGATGGGCCACGTGCCAAAGGTTGCTGATCCCTGCTTTATAATATAGGAGAGGGACTCAGACGAAAGAATAAAGGATTAGATCCTCACACCAGCTGTGTCCCCTCAGAATCACATGAAAGGGCCAGAATGGCAAAAAGGTGTCTTGAAACCTTGGTATCTGGAGGAGGATTCCCCAGGTGCAGGAACTGTGGAACACAGCCATAAGGTCCTTTTTTGCTGCTCCTGCCCTTTTCTCTGGTCCATAAGGGCTGAAGCATGGATGAAGCTCACTCCAGATCTCGTTTTCTCTTCCTCTCTATCTCCTGGCTGCATCCCATAGCAATGTAAAGGGTGGAGGCTAAATTCTAAACTATTCCCATAAATTGAATGAAGTTATGCAGCTAACTTTCAACCTTCTGGTCTTTTATTCTGGAATTCTGTGCACTGTTAACAAGTCACAGACGTATTCATCACATGAACAGGAGCAAGACAATTTTTTCATTCATTATGTATTCATTCCAAGGTGCACCTATTGAGTTCCAGGAGGTGGGTGTGCACAAGCTCACCCACATCTGAAGGCGTCTCCCCTAGCCTAAGAGGAGGAGCAACTAAACCCAGGGCCCAAATGATTTTTGGGGACAACTAATAAGAAAACGGGGACAGGAGTGAAATCATAGGACCATAAGCAGGGAACTGGAAGGGGACACCAAGCAGAGAAGCCCAGACAGTAACCACTGCTCCTCAAAGGAAAACAGGGAACCAGCAGATGTGGCCCAGAGGAACTCCAAGGTGCATATGAGCATATATTATTGTGAGGGGGTGTACCTGGCCTTTCAAGCCCCCTGCTGGAGCACCATGGTCCTACCACACCCCACCCCAGGAAAGGAGCCTCTAGGCTTGCTTAGAAACAGCCACTCAGAGCTCAGCAGGCTCAGACAAAAGGAGCTTCAGGGGCTGAGCAGCTCAGTTCCCAGCTGGAGTCAGATAGGCAAGGAAGGGTGTTCTGTTCCGGATAAAGGGCGCTCAATGGGCAGCATTAGCTAAACCTGGGAGCAAGAGGACCTGAGAGCTCTAGCACTAAGGTAATGGACAGAGGTAAAGAGGCCGGGTAGGAAGAGGCCCAGGGAATGTAGCAGCAACCAAGTAAAGGGAGCAGCATGTGGCTGCTGTTTATAGGGTCCCTGGGTTGAGATCTGAAGTGGTGGACAGGCTGCAGTGCTGCAATGGCCTAAGTTCCAGAAAGGGGACATGGCTAGTTTAAAAACCCAAGACAAAGGGCTAGATTTAAAAGGGCCCCCAGGGATAGGGCTGAAGGCCCTGGTGTGAGTAGACTGACAGTTCTGGCAGGACTCTTTACTAAGCCCTGAGAAGGGGATAGATTTCCTTCAGACACCTGAACAGAGGGTTGGATTTAAAGAAGCCCAAGAGGGGCTGAAGAGAGAAGGCACCCTCAGGACGGAGGGTCTGAATCCAGCTTGAGCCAGGGACTGGAAGACTTTTGTTTGTATTTGTTTTAGACTTGAATACCCTGGAAGGGGTTAGTTCATCCATTTCAGACTCTGTGACTTGGCTGGAGGGCTGAGCCACTGAAGGAAGGTCAACAACCTACAGGAGTGCAGGGACCCAGGAATGATTGCAGTATCACACCCAGCCAACAGAAGGCACTCACGAGAGGTGAATGTCCCACATCACAGCTATATTGGACTCTTTACTGACTGTTTAAAAGAGATCATCTTATTTAAGATCAAAGAGCAATAGAGGTACAATCCTATGCCTTTTGAAATGTTTGGAAAAACTCCCAATTATTCCAGTGGTGCTCAGATCCCAGACAGAGAACCAGATCTTTGGTTAGTGTAAATGATGATATACCCTGGGGTGTTAAGATATTCAAAAGTTTAGGAAGTGGTGTTCTTCATTCCTTACATAGCTTGAGAATCTAGCTTTCTCAGTACTAATTGATTGTTGTCACAAAAACAACTGTATAGTTGTGACCTGCCCCCCTCCACTCCTTCATCTAACTTGGAGGAGATGTTATGGAGCAGTTCAAGACAATCCTTACCCCAAGGACTGAGTGTTGCCTCTGTAGCTTCCTCCCATCCCAGCTGGCCAGGTGCTCAAAAAGCAGAGACTCATAATGGAACTCAGGTCTCCTTCCTGTTGGCACTGTAGTGTACTGACCACCATGCCAAACTGCTTGTGACTTGTTTTCAGAGATCAGCAAATATCAGCAGTTCTCAAACTATAATCCAGGCTGGTGGTCTGTGCTGGCTCGCTGGTCAAATGGTACATCTTCCTTTTTTCTGGCACATCAAATCACATTTGATGTCAGGCAAAATACAGTGAATACTTTACTGATACCTTTCCATGTAAGTAACTTTCATTGGGATATTATGTGATCATGAACAGGAGTAGAAATGGTCCATATAAGTGTAAATGGGAGGGGATTTGATCTACAAAGCAATCTCTATTAAGTTGTCAAGAGTGTAGAAAGAGTCTGAGAAGTTCTTCCCTTATTGCACTGTTTTTGAGAGTTCTTCTTTTAAAATGTATTTCCTGTCACATATTACTTGCTTAGAGCTAAATAGGATTACAGTTTACTAGAAAACTATCTATACAATTGCTTCTTATGTTTCACGTTCTCTTCTTTAATTAAATATTGAATTTGCAAGGTGGGTTTGATGGCTCAGAGACTGCTGTCTAATTCCTGCTTGGTGCTAATTGTTGGGTTAGGAACCACTACTATGAGAGAAGCAAGTTTTTTAATCTTTGGAAACTATGTAGATTTTGAAAGCATTTGTCTGTGAAAAGAAGAAATAACCTGAGGGCAGGTTGCCAGCTTCTTTCAACAAAGCTCAAGATGATGGTACATGTTTTTGGGATAGCACAGAATCAATCAATCAGCACAAAAGGCTGCAGAGGAGATAATGCTTGTTGCAGCCTGCCACTACAGGCCTGTTATTGTAAATGCCTGACTAATTAATGAATGAAGAGAATGGTGAAACTTGCACAGAATATTGAGGGATAACTTCATTTAAATATTTTATTTATAAGAAGAACTTCAGACAGTCTTGAGAGCCACAATTGTTTTCATTGACAATGAGAGCTTTATTAGGTAACCTCCTGTCTTAAAAACAAACCCAAGTATCCACAAATGTATAGTGTAAAATTATATTATGCCTTTATTAGCAGCTCACCTGTGTTAGGCAACTTATTTTGAGTCATTACCCAAGAGATTTCACTGTATCTTTTTCATATTGATCAAAGACTTGGTGCTCCATTTTACTTTTAAGGAACAGATGTATTATTGTTAATTTGTGTTTCAGTAGTGCCTGATGGCCCCAAATGAGATAAGAGTCCCGTTGTACTAGGTGTTGTACATGTGCACACAGTCAGAGACAGTCTTAACTTACACTGGACTTATCAGTGGATCATAGAATATCAGGGTTGGAAGGGACCTCAGGAGGTCATCTAGTCCAACCCCCTGCTCAAAGCAGGACCAATCCCCAATTAAATCATCCCAGCCAGGGCTTTGTCAAGCCTGACCTTCAAAACTTCTAAGGAAGGAGATTCTACCACCTCCCTAGGTAGCGCATTCCAGTGTTTCACCACCCTCCTAGTGAAAAAGTTTTTCCTAATATCCAACCTAAACCTCCCCCACTGCAACTTGAGACCATTACTCCTTGTCCTGTCCTCTTCTACCACTGAGAATAGTCTAGAACCATCCTCTCTGGAACCCCCTCTCAGGTAGTTGAAAGCAGCTATCAAATCCCCCCTCATTCTTCTCTTCTGCAGACTAAACAATCCCAGTTCCCTGGGATTGTTTAGACACTTCAGAAAGCAAACAATCAACACACATTCCTGAAATTCCGTACAGTTTACCTCTGTAATCTTTCTAATATTGCTTTTGTATTACAGATGCAGTGTCAAACTTTCCACATACACAAGTGTAGGTATAATACCATTAACTTGTCAGAAGTAGTCTGGACAATTCCATGACAAGCTTAGATTGCCTTAATAGTTCACCTCAGCTTTGACCTATGTGGAATAAACTTTTCTGGGATGAAGTGGCGATTAGTTTTAATGCTGGCTGATCCCTGGAACTATTTAGATGCGGAGAGATATATGCTGCTTAGAAAAATCAATGGGGGGAAGTTGGTGAACCATAGTATCCAATGGTTTATAAATGATGTGGTTGGTTTGTTTACAGCATTTACTGAATTTTGAATCTGATTCTCTCTCCATTGAGATTAATACCACGTAGTACTTGTCATGCTATTATGTAGGTGTGAGTGTACTGTAAGTACATGCACATATACTGTATAGCATACAGAGACACACACTCATGCTCAGACCCCCCCACACCCATATGCTAGGAGCAGCTTTGAGCAATAACTACATGATGAAGAAGCATGAACCACATAAATATTCTATACACTGATCAGTAATTTTAAAGTAACAAGATGACTTATGAATGCTTTTAGAAAGTAATACTGCCAAATGCTTGTCTAATTACTGCTGGTAGTACTATAATGAAACAATTCATGGTGTAATATACTATTCTTCTAAAATCTGCAGTAGAGAACAATGATGGGGAGTCCTATAAAACACACAATTATGAGAGCAGACAGTTAAAACAAAGTATGTATGCAGAATTAAGGGATTGGTTACAAGAAATAGTTATATTACAAGCAATACAATAAACAATGGATTCTTTGTTTTTAAACCTGGCTTTGGAATAAACAATCGATAATTCTTTATAGAAAAAAGTTACCAGCTGTAAACTTAATTTACAGGCTATGTCTTAGAGTAAAAATAAAGGTTATAAATCCATTAAAAATTTTAAATATAGTATGGACTGAAGTCAAAATTTTTTAACTCTCATAGTCTATGGAGTCATCTTAATTGCATATAATAAGGTAGTGATTTAATTAAGGGGTTCTGGTTGAAGAGTCTGAAAATTAAGCTGTTGCTAGCATCCTCAAAATGGAAACGGTATTCTTATAGTGCAGGGGCATTTATGGCAAAGGATGCCACATGCATTATTTATTTATAAATATTCCACTCCTCTTTGCAGGAGTGGAATTTTGATTCCCTGTCTCTTCCAGTTTGATTACAAACATTTCAGTGTTCTGCTTTGGGTTAGGTAAGTTTATGAATCTTTTAGTGTTTTACTACAGCAGTATCAAACAAGAAAAAATATTACAATTGACTATAATTCCTAGTTCTTA
Organism: Lepidochelys olivacea; assembly: GCF_965140295.1. Lineage (NCBI taxonomy): Eukaryota > Metazoa > Chordata > Testudines > Cheloniidae > Lepidochelys > Lepidochelys olivacea. Next base: position 69,779,729 of record NC_140414.1, read on the forward strand.
AATGACAAAGCCAGGTTTAAAAACAAACTTCACAAATTGTTTTACCTATATTATGAACACCACCTTCGATTATTAAAACCGAAAAAAAAATCCAGAAATGTAATTTACTTTCTACTAAATAGCCTTAAGATATTTGTTTGTTGGATTATTTGCAGTTCTCTTAGCTTGGACAATGAAAATAGACTACTAGTCAGCTGATATGCTGCGATTGCTGCATATCTCCCTGACCACTATACTCTAATTATTTCTGTTGTATTTCCCTGTCTGTCATCTTATACTCAGATTTGGGGCAGGGACCATCTTTTTTTCTCTGTTTGTACAGTGCCTATTACAATGGGCCCTAATGTCTGATTGAAGCCTGTAGGCACTACTGCAGTACAAATAAATAATCATCTATGTAAATTAACTTCCAGTCAATTTCCTTTTTTGTTTTTTCATGCATCAGGACATTTGTGCATTGTTTGGATTGCAAAAGTGGCAAGAGAATGTTTTGTAACAATTCATATAGAACTTAACTTTTTTTTAAAAAATGGAAAGAAACACTTATACTGGATTGGTAAAAGCCTGGGTAGTTTTAGAACCATATACATTTGGGGCCAAATTTGTCCAGCAAGATCTCTTTCAGGAGAGAATGTTAGTTTCAAATATCATTTTCCTGGTTTTGGTTATGATGTAGAAAAATGTAATGTTTTAAAAGGTATACTGTATTAACTGTGTCCGATTTAAAGGGAAAAAGTGATGATGTGAGGTATAATGTTCACAGAGATATAAGAGGTCCACAGTTGCTGCTCTCTAAAAATCAGAGAAGAGCATTGATATATTAAATAAAAGTCACCACTTGGGGGTGGTAACTGTGTTTGCAGACCTCTAGATTTAAAAGCAAAACAGTAGGGGACTGCAAACTCTGTGAATGATGGGATTGGTCAGGCTGGGCACACATAGATTGGAGCTGGGTGGCTTGTATCACTAGCTGACCTAGTTCCAGAAACCACTGATGCTGGTATAATATATCCAAACCAGCCACAGCCCTAACAGGATACCTGGAAATTAATAAAGATTTCAGTTTATAAATGTAGATCCATCATAATGTGAAATCCACCCTTAATCTGCCTCTGGTATCTTTGTCATCACACAGTGGTTGAAATTTAACAAATACACACTCACCCCTGACTGGCCAATTTTCATGGGGTGTATCCTAATTATAAAGCACGGTACTTACTAACTGGCATGTGCTTAAGGCCTTTCCTTCCTATCCCACCTAAGGATGATTAAATGTGGTTGGTTTTACCAGATTTGATGTCTATAGTTAATCTTATATTTGGAAGATCTTTCCATCTCAGTGCTTCCACAATTGAGAGATAACATATCTGTGCTAGTTACAGCATGCACAAAGTAAATACATGAAATAAATCATAACAATCAAGGATTCTTCTGTTGTCACTTTTCTTTGTAAAAAGAACTTCTGCTCTACATTACAGGCTAGCTTCTGTTATGCTGGATTGATTTTTGTGCTGGTCAGCTGGTGCAAAAGGGCCATAAAACTAGTGGCTTATTGAGCTGACGAGTCCCTTAGGAGGGGTTGTGCCAGCTCAGTGCTATCTTCCCACCCCCAACCTCCAGCATAGCGGATATGGGTGCGAAAGGGGAATGTTGCTGGTCTTTGACAATCTCCGTCTGGCACAATGACCATTTGTGGCTGCAGACAGTCAGTATAATATAGATGATCCCACGGCTGTGGTAAACTGCACTGGAGCCCCGTACAGGGATAGGTCAGCACCAGGATTGTGGAGCCACAAAGCACTCCTTTGTGCCTTCTCTCCTCTAGTTTCATGAAATGTATATTGGGTGCAAGTGAGAATCTAGTCCCATGTGTTCGGAGGATATACAAGGGACATTGCTACTCACAGTCTTAAATAATGCAGGAGAATAGAACTGCTGACAGTCTCATTTTATAAACTCAGAAAGATGGGAGGCAGTGTTGATGGGAACTCTGCAGACCACTCTATCTACTTAGCTGTGGAGGTTAATCCCTATTCTAAGGGGATATTTTCCTTTTGATAGTAGCCTTTTAATACTGACTTAGGTACAGTACTCCAAAACCACCTATGGCTGCCTCTTCCTAGGGTAAAGTCAGAATTTGCTTGGTCCAGTTACTATAACAGGGGAATGCCAGCTCATCCAGGCCCAGATTCATTAGTCTAAAGCCTCAATTTCCCACTACTTTCCCATTCCCCCAAATTATGCAAGAAAGCATGAGTAAGAGCACCTGAATTCTGGTGCCCTGGGAGTGATAATCACAAGAGTGATAACGGGGAGATATCCTAAAACCTCTCCAACACTAGGGGTAACCACACCCACCATATAAAAACTTTTAATGAACCTATCTTCTCCTCCTTCTGCGGGCTATGACCAAGCATTATTTCTGTTGGCTGTGGAATATCGGAAAGTGCAGGGAGGGACTGTTGGAAGACAGTGAGCTCTGGAATGTTAGGACCTCATGTTATGAGCTCAGTTTCTTCTGATCTGCCATGAAACTTTCTGGAAGACATAAATGGGTTTTTTTTTTTTTTTTTTTGGCCCTGTCTTTGCAGCAGGCTGACCTTTCTTGTGACCAGTGCCCTGTACACTAAGAATAGCTCTGTTTCAGCTGTTGGTGGTCAACAATTGGTGTCATAAATGAAAGCTGTGTGGTTAAATCCAATACAAGCCATTGAAAGTATAAATGTCTTTCAAAATATTGAACAAAGTTTAGCAATAAATTAAAGTTTGTTTTAATACCATTAGAATTATTCAGTTTCTTCCCCTGAAGTTTTAATACCTGTCTGACCTTGGCCCTTACAATTTCTGATCTTAAAAGAAATGAAAATATGCAGAAAGGAACAAACTTTACATTGCTGAGACATCTACAAGTCACAACAAATAGTGCATAATTATAACTGCCCAAAAAAGAGGGAATTGTCTGCATTCTGAGGTGGACTTTACTGACATTGTTAAACATTTCAGTGTTGTATCTATTATATACAGTAATAAAGTGGATCAAAATGTATATAAAGCAGTAATAAAAACTAGAGTACAGTACTTAATTTAGTAAATAAAAGTACACCCAGGGTAATTCATGAGATGCCTTTTTGTATCTTGTCTTCAAATATACAGACATGTTGTACATCTTTGAAAATAAACTTATTTTGTAGCTTACATAGTTGTTTACACAATTTGTATGCAATTACTTGTGTGTTTAATTGCATACAAAATACATGTAAATGGAGTTCTACAATGACAACCTATTCTTAAAATTGCGTCTGAGTTCCATGCTGGACTGGCTTAAAAAAAAAAGCGGGGGGGGGGAGGGGGCAAACTATTTGCAGTTTTAAGTATTTTGTACCTATTTTCCCAATGAGCATTGTTAAGTCATGTAAGTCTCAAATACTACCAAGGTCATGTGAGTCTCAAATACTCAAATAGCATCCATTGCTTTAAATACCTGCCTTTAAGCTTTATGACAAGTGAAAAACCTTAAGGGGAAGGGAACGGATTCTATGCCAGCATATGTGCAAAAGATAACATCCATTTGCATTAGGCCCCATTTATTTTTACCTAACCAATCCAAATCAAGAATTGGCAGACTGCCCTCTTCTCTCTTGACCTGCCTGGATCCATGATCCAGTTGACTCCTCTGAAGAAGTGTGGCCTTATGTCTCTCATTGTATCCCTGTTCATCTTGTGTAGTCAAAATGTAGAACCATAAAATTTCTGTGATTCTTCAGTTGAAAAATTAGCTGTAGAATTAACAGCCTGTCACAGAATCTTCTGTGGACTGTGGAAATGAGGGTGGGAACTTTACTGGATTCTACATAAAATGGAGCTGGTGTTTTATAGCAGATTGTTATATTCTAATTCCAGCATCCATTTAGTCTGATACCTAAATTATGAATTCTATTGGATGTCAACCAATCAGGAACTGTCCTGCCAGCATTCAGACTGATTGAAATAGAAACCTATGAGCATTTGGGGAGGAAATTGAGAAGGGAATGATTTTTAAAGGACTTTTACTCTCCAGTGAGAGCAGCACAGGGCCCTGACTTGCAGATAAGTTTGTATTAGGTTAGTAGGAACTGCTGGCAAGTGGAAAAGGAGTACTTGTGGCACCTTAGAGACTAACCAATTTATTTGAGCATGAGCTTTCGTGAGCTACAGCTCACTTCATCAGATGCATACCGTGGAAACTGCAGAAGACATTATATACACACATATCTCTTCTGCAGTTTCCACGGTATGCATCCGATGAAGTGAGCTGTAGCTCACGAAAGCTCATGCTCAAATAAATTGGTTAGTCTCTAAGGTGCCACAAGTACTCCTTTTCTTTTTGCGAATACAGACTAACACGGCTGTTACTCTGAAATGCTGGCAAGTGGTGAAAACAGGAAGTACAAGAATGTATAAGGCTGTAAAAAAGAAAATGGTTTGAGACTATAGATTTTATTCTACTAATAATTTTTCTGGAGTAACAGCAGCTACTCATCAAGAAATATCAACTTGTAATAAATGTCCATATGTTTTCTTTTACATGGCTATTGATTTTATTATAATTATTCTTTTACAGCTGGGCTATTGCTAGCTGTTAAGTTCTGTTGTGATCTCTGAGGAGAACTGTTTTGCAGACTAGCAGCAAGAGAAATGCTCAAAGTGAGCCTGACACGGGCCTCTCTGGTCCTGAGGTGGATGAAAACATTTTGAAGCATCTGCATTAAATTCTAAATACGTCACCTGTAGACATTGAGTAAGTTATCACATTTTAATTAGATACATTTATTGTTGTGTACTCAGAAAAGTAGTGAAATATATTTAGATATGCTTCTCCAGTAGTCCCAGCAATTCCCATGCCTAATTGTTTATTTGTGGGATGATGGAATTTTGCTATACGCCTATAAAATGTTCGCTATACAGTTTAAATAACGAGTGTTGAAAAAAATTGTCTCATTGAAACCCAATACTGTTATGACTCTCAAATACTATGGTAATAGACACTATAAAACAGATTAATCACCAAAGTAAAATATTTAGCGACTCTGTTAAAGCTATTAATTTTAAGCTTACTAATGACAGTTGTATGTTAAAATAGAGTGGGTAGCTTTGTTTTGATTTGCATATCATTCTACCTGCATGTCAAGCTATTCTGCTTGTAACATACAAGAATCAGTGCACTCTCACATGCTTCAAGAACAGCGCCAGGGAGTGTTTCATATGCTCTTGTGGCACTTCCACTATGTGTGAACTTCACAAAGAGAATTTCAGCACTCTGGCTTGATGGTAGGTTGCTCAGAAGAGAAACTGGCACTTTCACATAGTTGCAGCCTACCTCATTAATTTGAAGGAACAATATATTTTTTCTGTTGGGGGCGGGGTCTGAGGCATATTTAAAACTAATATTTTTAGGGAGTAGGAAATTACATTTTCGTCTTGTCAGTTTAAACAACATCCTGTCTTTTTAAGGACTAAATCCACGTGCACTGAAAACCAAGGAGAAGCTGAGATTTGGAGCTACCTCCAGTTGCTCCAACACTCTAAACAGAATCCTTTACATTGGCCACAAAAGCATTTCATTAAACTGGGAGTATATGGAATCAGGCCTCAAGACCCTAATTTGTTTACTTTTACAGCTCCTTCTATTGTAAAGACCTGTATGTAGAAACTGACTAGGTTTAGTAAATTTTCCCTGTGAAGCCACAGACTTCTTAAGCAGTCAGTTCTACCTAAACTAGCTTGTAAATTACAAGAACGGTGTTAGTTCACTTTAGGCCCCAAAATTAGGTTTTGTAAAAAAATAAGCTTTTAAATAAATTTTCATTTGCTTAATTTTCAAAAAATTAGAAATAAACATTACTCTATAGTGTTTGCAACTTAAAAGGTGCAAACTTGTGTTAGTGTTTGAAAATCTGCAACTTTAAAATTTTTAAATATTTATAATAACAGTGTTTACATCACATAACACAGTAGTGAAGAATATAAATTGCATTTGGAAAGCAAATCCATTGAATGGTTCTACATTGCTGAAATTATTATGTATAATTAACAAGTATTATTTGTTAAGCATCTGTGGTATGCTCAATGTTATGGTAAACACAAATAACATCAGTCCTTGCTGTAAGGACCTCATAGTTTAAAAGTCAGGCTCCTATAAGACAAAATTCATTAGGGGACCCAAAGAAAATTAAAACATTACACTGTTTTTCTTTCTCTGTTCTTCTCTTACATAATGGGGATGTAAAGAGGACATTTGGCTGATGCTGATTACCATAGAGACGAGTGACTAGAGTGGCCTTGCCAAAGAAATTTCAACCAAAACTTAAAAAGTATTTAGGCATCAAACTCCCATTGAAATCAATAGGAGTCAGGCGCTTAACAGTCCCCTGTGAGCCTAAGTTTCTGCTGGTCAGCATTCACAAAGCTGCCTGAAGTCCTGATGCCACCATCCCCAGCTACCAAGCAGCTCAGTGTTCTTGTTCAAGCTGAAACTTTGGAGGCCCAGAAGCAGGATTCTCAAACTGGGCAGGGGAATGCCTATCTTGTTAACAGGGCAAAATCCATGCCTAAAACTGGTCAGACCCTAAAGCAAGCAGCCTGGATACAGGCCACAAACGTAGCACACCACCAACCCAAACAGCCGCCAATAGCTCAGGAAAGTGTAGTGCAAGTGTAAGAGAGATCTCAACCATGAGCACAAGACCGATTCGGCTACTAGAGCATAGGCTACTTAAGTGGCAGACCTGGTTTAGGAGAAGGTCTATAGATGAAGATTCCAAGCAGAGAGAGGTGCCTACCTCTGGCCTGTCAGCCAGGTGCACCAGGCCAGCTGCTTAAACACCTAAATCCCTCTCCCTGGCATTTCACTCCTGCCTAGTTTATGCAACTCCCTAGTCAACGTACTAGCTTCTGAAGATCCCTTTCTTGTGACCAAAAAGAAAAGGAGTACTTGTGGCACCTTAGAGACTAACCAATTTATTTGAGCATAAGCTTTCGTGATCTACAGCTCACTTCATCGGATGCATGAAAGCTCACCAGAGCTTACGCTCAAATAAATTGGTTAGTCTCTAAGGTGCCACAAGTACTCCTTTTCTTTTTGCGAATACAGACTAACACGGCTGCTACTCTGAAACCTTTCTTGTGACCAACTCTTCCCACACATTGTATGGGGAGCCTAGGCTTCTAATCTGGGGCTGAGGATTCCACTTGGTGTCAGGTGGAGCAACACCTCAATACCACTGAGGTTGTGGGCTGAGGTAATTGTGGTGAATTGGGAAAAACCATGAGGATTTGGTTTAGATAATAGTGGGCCCCTGCTGAAGATATTTGTCCATTTGTTAGCAAAGTTTGCAATTTGGGGGTCTTGTTAGATTCCTAGCTGCTTTTAGATGATGACAGCAGCAGCATGTACCTCTGGCTCCTATTAGAAAGTCCAACGGTTCCTCTGTGACCTGCCTTCTATAATCCATGGAGCTAATCTTATACAATAGTTCTGTGGTATACTGGAAGGGTTCATGCACTGGTGTGTGAATAGTCACAGATTGAAATCCCTGGCAGTTCTCTTGAATAAGTAATCAACATTCTTTGGCCTTTAAGCTTTTAATCATTAGGATACTTTACTGAGAAATGTGGTGCATTCTCTATCAGTTGAAGTCTTTAAATCATGACTTTCTAAACAATATGCTATCATCAGAAATTATGGCTTGATGCAGATATTTCTGAATTAAATTCTAAATCCTGTTAAATGTAAAACAAACTAGATGATCATAATAGTCCCTCCCAGCCTTGACAATCTATAGTTTTGCCATGGCTAAAATGGATTATTGCAATGTCCTCCACATTTGGCCACAACTTAAATCCATCCATGAAATGAATATGGTGCAGAGTCTGACAATATGCTTCTATAGCTGGTTATGCCACATTACAATCTCCTGAATAGGTATCTGCACCTTTCACCTGTTGGTTTACCAAGTTAAGGGGGTGATTTTGCTGGACAAACCCTTAGTCCTGCCTTTGCCAGAGATGGCCTCTCGCCCCAGGGGGATCCTCATGGGGAGACTGGTGGCTCCTAGTAGGGGCACTAGGCTTTGAAGCGTGCTTCGCATCTCGTTGCCCGGAGTGGCCGCACGCACGGCTTCCCTGCCGGTGCGTGTGTCCTGTGGGAGGGAGGTGGTGTCCAGGTGTGACGGGTCAGGGCTCGGTTGACAGCAGTGCCCAAGAGCGAGGGGGCTGAGCTGGGTGGGCCCAGTACGGGAGTCGGGGGTACTCGGGTGCGGGGGGGCTGGACAGCTGTATGGTGACCCGGGCCCCGAGACCCCCTAACAATAGCGGGCGGCGCCCGGCAGGGAGGTGTCGGCCGAGCGCTGAGCCCAGCCGGGCCGGGCCGGGGGGGCGGGAGCTGGGCGCGGCCCCTCCCCGAGCGCTGCTGCTGCTGCTGCTGCCGCCGCTGGCCGCTCCCCGCCGGTGTGGCTCGCTCCTCACCATGGTTGCAGCAGCACAAAGCCGCCAGCGCAGGAGGCCGCTCCCCCCCTGAGAGCCCGGCCCCGCCCGCGCCGAGCCAGCCACCTCCCCGCGCCCAGCCGGGAGCGCAGCCCCGCAGCCCGGATGGGAGGCGCCGGCGGGGATGCAGCAGCCACGGAGCGGGACGGCGGAGCCCAGTAGAGCAGGAGCCGGGAGCCGCCGCCAGGCGCCAGGACAGTGGGAGCCCCCGGGCCGCTCTCCCCGCTGCCGGCCGGGCTTGGCCGGGCGGCGGCGCTGCTGAGTCCCGGCGTTTCACCCCCAGCGGCCGCGAGCCGGGCCGGAGCAGCGAGAGGCCGCGCCCGCCGCGCAGCGACAGGAGCCGGGACCCCGCCGGGACCGAGCCCGGCTTCCCACCGCCGCGCGCCTTACGGGGCCGGGGCTCGGCGCAGCTTCCGAGCCCGCTCCTCACCCAGCGGGAGCCGCGGCCGGAGCCCAGACAGGAGGCGGCGGGGCCGGGGCGCTGCAGTCCGGGGCAGAGAAGGGGCGAGATGGCGTCGTACGTGGATAACAGCTTCCGCCAGGCGGTGATGAAGAACCCGGCGGAGAGGAGCCCCCAGGTACCCCTTGCTGCTCCCACCCCCTTGTTCCTCCCTCCCAGCGGCCCGGAGAGGAGCCCCCGGTATCCCCAGTCCGCCCCTGCTCTCGCTCTCCCGCGTACTGCCCCAGAGGGGAGCCCCCAGGTATCTACTCACCGCTGCCGCGGAGAAGAGCCCCTACATCCTTTGTTTATCCTCTCCCCTTTCAAGAGGAGCCTAATCTCCGGAACCTACCCCCATTTCCCCCCCCCCCGGATAGGAGCCCCGAGGTACAGGCAGGTACGACCTGACCTGTGCCCCCTAGGTACTGCACACAGGGGCAACAGGTACCTATTTCCCTATACGTGCTTCCAGGTATGCGGTTTTCCTTACTCACCCTCCGCTCACCCCGACCAGAGCCCCCAGATAACGAATCCTCCGTTCGCCAACATTTCCCATAGCTACTTCTTGTTTGTCTCTCTCACACCGCACGCACATCTCATCTGTTTCTAGTACTCGTTTCTCTATCTGTACATACACACACTAACTAATCTGTTTTCAGACATCTCTAACCCCCTTTCCCACTCACGGGATGGAGGAACAGTCTTATTCATTCACAACCAGCACTAGTCTTAGGATTTCTCTCCTTCTCTTCTCTCCCCCCCCCCCCAGTAGTGTTGTTATTTGTTGGGGTCTCACATCCCCTTAATCTGTCCTTCCATTCCCACCACCTCTATCTTTGCCTAAAATTGGGCAGAGAACCCATCTGTGTGGTCAGACAGCAGCAGAGGAGAAGGGGGAGGGCACCTCTTTGGCTGTGAGTTTCATAAATCCTGAAAGCTGACTCTGTGGGAAACACTCAGATTTAGTAACTGCTGCTATGTTTTCCTCTTTTCCGTTTGAAAAGTATTCGTTTTAAAAGAAAACACTATTGTGTTAACAGAAACTTTGAATACCATAGTGTGCATAGGAGTGCATGATACAACATATTTACTGTTATACAAACTTTACTCAGCCAAAATATAGATGTATAGGATTGCTAGCTCATGGAAAGAGAAGAAAATGTTTTGAATACATTTTTATATTGCACAACTGAGTGGCCTTTTATATTGTTGGCCATTAATTAACTGAGGTTATATATCTGTTCCCAATACAACATAAGTACAGTAGTTGAATGCTGGAATTGAATTAACTTTGTACATCTATAGCTCATTACAGCATTACTGGCCCATACATTTATAAGAGAGGTGAGTGTGGTATTTTTGGCAAATCTCTGCCTCCCAAAAATAGGGTGAAATTCTTGCACAGTAGTATGGGAGAAAGATTTTTGAAATACTTGAATCAGGCTTTACTTGGGGATGCAGTTATGTGTGTGTGTATGTGTGGGATAAATAAAAATTGATGCGGTCATTTGCTCCTGCAGGATTGAAAGCACACAGAGCTTTATAAACATTAGAGACAGAAGGGGAAGAAAATGTGTAAAAATGTTTTGACTGTTAGTTGTTTTTTTTGAGTCACGTTAAGGTGAGTGAGTTCTTTTTGCTTTGGAGTGGTGATTGGATGTTTTTGCTGCCAACCATCTAAACACAAATAAGCTTTATTCTGATCCCTATGTCAAGCTGTAGTTCAGTAGCTAATGATTCAAGGAGTTACTTTGCTCATTAGTTGCAGTGCCATCTGTCCTGTTTTCTAAAGATTTGTCCTGTTTCTCTAAGAACTCTGTGTGTCCTGATCTTAGTGAGGGGCTTTATTTTTAATTACCATGGTTACTTATGATTTTGCGCATATGTATGTATATCATAGTTAGAAAAGGTGGTCCTGATTATATGAAAAAACATAATCTTCTCTATTTCATTCTAGAGCAAAGTCCTTTTATTATGATGAAACTAAAGTTGTGTTCCTGTGTCCTTGCTTGACCTTTCCAAATGTCTGTTACAGTACTTGTCTTAAATGTTGGCACCAGTATGAAAGCCTCTAGGTATCAGAGTAGCACAGTTACTGAAAAGTTAGATTTGGAGACAGAGTGCTATTTCAGAAGGATACTATTTGTTAACGTAGCAAGATCCCTTGTTCTGTAAGAAGCTTAAATTCCAGTAATGGGAGTCAGACAGGGATGTCAGAGATCTTGGGAGAAGATTATAAAAAGACTGTCAGTTGGTCAGCCGCAGGGATATTGGCAGTTGCTCAGAAATCAGTCAGGTAGTGGGCCTTCAAACCAGCCTGTGAGAGACAAAACTTCCACTGTGACAGTTGTATATCTGTGCCAAATAAAGTGAACTGTTAAACTTTCCTGTGTCCCTGCCAATCTGTTTAAAAAAAGAAAAGGGGTGGGGGGAGGGGGAAGAAATGACTCAGTGAAGACACTAGCATGAATGCAGGGGGTAGAGCCAGTGTGAAGAACACTGTGTAGAAAGCTAAATCCAGAACACCATGATTGTATTAACACTGCAAAACTTCAAGTATCAGTACACCAAAAGCCTGCTGTACCAGTCTACACAGAAAGAAACCCTAAATCCATTAGGCTCTGACTGGCCAAAAGAGTCAACAAATAAGATCAGATCTATGGGAAACATGCTGTGTTGGCAGTGCTGGAAGTCTTTGAGGCTGGTGATCAAATGTGCTGCTTATTGCTTCTGGGGAGAAGGCTCAAAAGAGGAAAATTCCTTTATACTTTTTAGAATGTTTAATGTATTTTTTTTTGAGATTTAGATATTTAAACTTATTATCTTTAACAGTAGTTGTGAGTCAAAGACTTGTATTTTGAAAATATACACCTTCATTTTCATCTGTGTTTTTCTGAATTGAGTGGATTGAGGGTTTTTTTTTTTAAAATTTAAATTTTTCTTTTTTCCTTTCTGGGAAGGATTTACTTCAGTTTAATCTTAGGGCAGACTATGTGGCGATGAGTAAGCTTCTTTCTTGAATTCTGTACTTTGCAGTTAAAAAGCAAAACTTTAAAAAGCAGTGTTTTTACCAAGCCATAAAGGCCTTGGTCTTCCGCTTTTTGTCTTCCCTAAATAATAACCCAGATTTTTCCAGAAAGGTAGTCATTTCATTTTGTTTTGAGGACTGTTCAGATATCCTTAAGTGGTATGATTCTGACTGTAATGAAAAAGGGTTGGGAGGAGAATGTATACTCTTTCATATTGACAGAAATGTGCATGGAAGAGAATGTGCATAGTCAAGGAAGCATCTATTGGTCATATTTCTTTGTTCCCGTCACTGCTTATTGAATATATTTGTGTTTTAACAAGCACTTTCTCTATATGACCAACTTCTCCTCCTTATTCTGTGACATCTGTAATTCTGTATTTGACATTAGTGTTTTGCCTTCAATTATGGTGATGTAAATTTACTGTTATGACTTCATTGTGAGTTGAAATGAGAACAGAAGACTGCCCTTGTTTGAACACACAGCTTTGAGAACTATTAAATATGATTAAATTATGAAGGGGGGGGAGTCAGTGAAATCTTAGAACCTTTTCTCAGTGCAGAAGTCCTTTTCTAATTTGGACAGATTTTAAAAGGTCCTCTCGGAGCATTGCTCCAGAGGTTATTGCAGAAAAATCTTTGACTTATGTTGTGCGGGAGTGTCCTTGTTTACACAGTGGGTATTCAAAGCCTATCTAAATTATTCTAGTCAATGGAGTGCTGTATCCTAGTTCACAAAGAATTTTAGGGCATGGCTACACTTGCAGATGTAGAGCACTTTGAGTTAAACCTGCCTTCGGAGAACGCAGTAGGAAAAGCGCTGCAGTCTATCCACCCTGACAGCTGCAAGCGCACTGGCGTGGCCACATTTGCAGCACTTGCAGCAGCATTGGGAGCAGTGCATTATGGGCAGCACCTCTTTCCATTATGGCGCTGTGGCTTGTGGGAAGGGGGAGGAGGGGCGGGGCATGGCATTCTGTGTCCTTTCCCAATGCCCCGTGATGCATCGGTTTGCATCCCAGCAATCCCTGTGCTTCTGTCCACATTTGGCGCCATTTTTCAATGTTTTTTATACTGCACACTCTGTCTTCCCTTTCGGTCTGCGGGAATGGAGCCCGAACTGCTGAGGAGTATGCTGACGAGTCTTGCCAGCACGTCACGTTTGGTAGTTGAGTTATTCCTTATGATACAAAGTGACAGTGAGGGCTCCGACGATGATATTGACTTGAGTAACGCATATGACACGAGTTTGCTTGTGGCATTCATGAACATGCTCACCACCGTGGAACACCGCTTTTGGGCTTGGAAAACAAGCACTGAATGGTAGGATCACATCATCATGCAAGTCTGGGATGATGAGCAGCGGCCGCAGAACTTGCGGATGAGAAAAGTCCCATGAAAGTGGCTGTGTGAGGAGCTTGCCCCCAGCCTGCGGCGCAAGGACACGAGATTGAGAGCTGCCCTGATGGTGGAGAAGTGGGTGGCTATATTGCAGTCTGGAAGCTGGTAACTCCAGACAGCTACTGATTGGTCGCTAACCGGTTTGGAGTGGGAAAGTTGACCGCTGGAATTGTGTTGATGCAAGTTTGCAGGACCATTAATCACATCCTGTTCAGAAGAACCGTGACTCTGGGTAACATTCATGACATTGTGGATGGCTTTTCACAAATGGGTTTCCCTACCTGCGGAGGGGCGATAGATGGTGCACACATTCCAATTCTGGCACCAGCCCACCTAGCCTCAGAGTACGTTAATTGGAAGGGGTATTTCTCTATGGTTCTCCAGGCACTTGTGGATCACTGTGGGCATTTCTTTGACATTAATGCAGGCTGGCTTAGAAAGGTGCATGATGCACGCATCTTTCGGACCACTGGCCTGTTCAGGAAGCTGCAAGCCAGGACTTTTTTCCCAGACCAGAAGATCACCATAGGGGAAGTCGAAATGGCCATTGTGATCCTTGGAGACCCCGCTTACCCTTTAATGCCGGGGCTCATGAAACCCTACACAGGGAGCCCTGACAGCAGCAAGGAGCAGTTCAACAGCAGGCTGAGCTGGTGCAGAATGACTGTGGAGTGTGCTTTTGGCTGTTTAAAGGGCCACTGGCGCTCTCTGTATGGGAAGCTGGACCTGGCTGATGACAGCATCCCAGCGGTTATCATCCGCATGCTGTACCCTCCATAACATTTGTGAAGGGAAGGGTGAATGATTCACTTAGCCATGGAACTCGGTGGTTCAACACCTAGAGGCTGAATTTGAACAGCCAGAGAGCAGGGCTATTAGAGGGGCCCAGCATGGGGCTGCAAGGATTAGGGATGCCTTGAGGGAGCAATTTGAGGCTGAAAGCCACCAGTAATGTCTGGTGCCCTGCACGGGAGTGAAGTGCAGTGGTTCCAATGTTAGTAGGAATCTGCGACTGCTACGCTGACTTGCAGTGCCTGTTTCTTTCCTGGGCTAAGGTATCTTTTACTTAGAATCATAGAATCATAGAATATCAGGGTTGGAAGGGACCCCAGAAGGTCATCTAGTCCAACCCCCTGCTCAAAGCAGGACCAATTCCCAGTTAAATCATCCCAGCCAGGGCTTTGTCAAGCCTGACCTTAAAAACCTCTAAGGAAGGAGATTCTACCACCTCCCTAGGTAACGCATTCCAGTGTTTCACCACCCTCTTAGTGAAAAAGTTTTTCCTAATATCCAATCTAAACCTCCCCCACTGCAACTTGAGACCATTACTCCTCGTTCTGTCATCTGCTACCATTGAGAACAGTCTAGAGCCATCCTCTTTGGAACCCCCTTTCAGGTAGTTGAAAGCAGCTATCAAATCCCCCCTCATTCTTCTCTTCTGCAGGCTAAACAATCCCAGCTCCCTCAGCCTCTCCTCATAACTCATGTGTTCCAGTCCCCTAATCATTTTTGTTGCCCTTCGCTGGACTCTCTCCAATTTATCCACATCCTTCTTGAAGTGTGGGGCCCAAAACTGGACACAGTACTCCAGATGAGGCCTCACCAATGTCGAATAGAGGGGAACGATCACGTCCCTCGATCTGCTCGCTATGCCCCTACTTATACATCCCAAAATGCCATTGGCCTTCTTGGCAACAAGGGCACACTGCTGACTCATATCCAGCTTCTCGTCCACTGTCACCCCTAGGTCCTTTTCTGCAGAACTGCTGCCTAGCCATTCGGTCCCTAGTCTGTAGCTGTGCATTGGGTTCTTCCGTCCTAAGTGCAGGACCCTGCACTTATCCTTATTGAACCTCATCAGATTCCTTTTGGCCCAATCTTCCAATTGGTCTAGGTCCTTCTGTATCCTATCCCTCCCCTCCAGCGTATCTACCACTCCTCCCAGTTTAGTATCATCCGCAAATTTGCTGAGAGTGCAATCCACACCATCCTCCAGATCATTTATGAAGATATTGAATAAAACCGGCCCCAGGACCGACCCTTGGGGCACTCCACTTGATACCGGCTGCCAACTAGACATGGAGCCATTGATCACTACCCGTTGAGCCCGACAATTTAGCCAGCTTTCTACCCACCTTATAGTGCAATAATAACTTTATGCAATAATAGTGTTTTCAAACCCAAAAAACCATTTATTGCAAAGAAAACCCATTTATTGCAAAGAAACACAACTGCTTGGGAAACAGAAAGGGCAAGGGGATGGGGTGGGGAATGGTACAATCACAGATTTGCGTATGTCCTGTTACCATACTCAGCCTTCTTGTCTGGAGTGCTGTGCAATGAGTGCTGCGCTTCAGGATAGCTATATTCCATGGTGATGAGGGTTGAGTGCAGTGGGTAAGGGTCGTAGGTTTCAGGGCTGGGTGGTGAAGCTACAGGTGTTGGAGGCAGCTAGTGGCGGTTAGGAACCTGGATGTTGGGGAAAATGGGTTGGAGGTGACATGAGGGCACAAGGGAAAGAATTGTGGGACAAGGGCTGCGGCGGGCGGGGACGGTAGTGCTCCGCCTGCATGGCTACGAGCACCTGGATAGAGTCCGCTTGGCGGTCCATTATGCTTATCAGCCAATCCGTGCTTTTCTGCTGGAGCACCACGCTTTTGTGCCGGCGCTCCTCATTCTGCTGGTGGATCCTCCTTTCACTGTCCTGCCACTGCTTCGCTTTTTGGTTTTCATTACTTGAATGCTGCATTACTTCATGCAACGTCTTCCTTGCTTTTATGTGGCTTCTTTCTGATTCTTTGGAGTCTTTCAGCCGGTGATAACACGGATGTCTGAGATCTCAAGGTTGCATCTGTAAAGGCAAAATGCAACACTTAACAGAGGCAGCATTGTTCACACCAGAGAGAGCAATGATTCTCCTGTACTTAAGGGCAAGCACAGTCTACACAATAGCATAATTTGCCCATCCCCAAGCGAGTTCACATAACCCACGGGAGCTCCAAAATGGTGAGTAGGCACAGGGTCAAGTGTGACTGATTGTTTCACGGGCTGTATTGTCCTCTGGGTTTCTGTGCCTTGGGGAGAGCCAACAGCAGCAGGGGGTCCCTACACTGAACACTGTCCCCACATTTTCCACAGGAGTTCGTCCTGGAAGGTATCTCGCTACTGAGGGTGATTTGGGAAGCAAGGGAGGGTCTTCTACTGCAATGCGGCTTCTGCCCTGGCCCATATGCAGCTTGCCTGTATGCACCAATGGTCCCTCCGCCCCTCATGGCACAGTGACATGGACAAGTTAGCCTTACTGGGACAAGGACGACAGTGGCTCTCCCGAGAAACCTGCGCAAGTGCATTGCCCAAGTTCTGGATGGGACCTTTGAAGAGATCACTGAGGCCAATTACCGTGATGTGAGGGAGCACATCAACGCCTTATTCCGCATCTAGGCATGTATGCAGCCCTAACTCTCCTCGCCCCAAGAACGTGCACCGAATAACTTCCTTCCCAAAATAAAAAGCTGCTTACTGGGAACCTCCTCTGGTGTTTTGTCCTTCCCCAAGCACCAGCTGCTGCGACTGGCTACCTTCCTCCTGGCTTGAGAACAGCTCCTGGCTGCATGCATCTAGGGATTCCGGGGTGTCTTCCTCCACCTCAGCACCCTCACTCCTGCTTTGCTGGTCCTCCTCCTGCCTTGTTGAACTGGGCTCTGAAGTGTCCATGGTGGTACTCAGAGTGGAGGTGGGGTCGCCCCCAAGTATCGCATCCAGCTCTTTGTAAAAAAGGCAGGTTGCAGGGGCAGCACTGGAGCGGCTGTTTGCCTTGTGGGCTTTGCGGTAGACATTCTGCAGCTCATTCACTTTAACCCTGCACTGCAGTGCGTCCCGGTCATGGCCCCTTTCCATTATGTCCCTTGATATCTGTCCGAAGGTATCGTAATTCCTACGGCTGGAGCGCAGCTGGGACTGGACAGCTTCCTCCCCTCAACACTGATGAGGTCCAACACCTTGCCATTGCTCCATACTGGGGATCGCCTGGCGCATGGTCACCTGGAAAGATTCGCTGAGAGCACGCCACGCCTGGCTGAGCAAATAGGAAGGGGATTTTCAAAATTCCCAGAGAATTTAAAGGGCGGGTCTGATGGTTGGTCACTTGAGGGCAGGGCAGTAGAGTTCAAAGTGATGACTAGAGTGACTAGAACAGGCATTAGGGGGACACTTCTGGAGGCTGATCAGAGCGCATTAACAGACCAGGGCGTCCACACTGGCACTGCGGCACTCCAGTGGGGGTGCACAGAACGTTATTCTACTCGCCGAGGTGGAGTACCAGCTGTGTTCTAGCCGCGGAGTCAGAGCGCTCTACGTGCTTTGCCAGTGTGGACGGGTAGTGAGCTAATGCGATCTAACTCGCAAGTGTAGCCAAGCCTTCAGAAAGTAATAAAACCCCAAATGCATATGACCAGTTGTTTTACATGTGCATTATTCATTGTGTCTGTTGCATAACAGAACTCTTCTCTTATGTAATTGCTTTATTAAGCTATTCATGTTGTTTTCTTTGAAGGCTTAAATAGAAAATTTGGTCACCAAACAAGTTAGTTAAACCTCTACATGTTAATTAATTGCAAACAGATATTTGCCCCCAAGCTTTATAGTAACGAAGTGATTTTTTTTTCAAAACCCTTTTTATATTTGTGGCTTCAAGCCTTTTGAAAACAATTTCTTAATGGTTTAATAGTTAAGTAAAAATAGTTGAGTGAAATATTATGCTATTTGCAGCTAACTGTGAAAAATAAAAGTCCTCTTTAAAAAGAACTTAAAACCTAAACTACTTGCTTTTTACATTACCGTTTCTATATGATACATGAACTAATGAGTAGAGTGGTCAGATGTATGTAAATTGTTAATTTTTGCATCATTTTACTTAAATCACCTACAGTAAGATTAGAGCTGTGGGAAGAACTTGATACAAATAGTTCCTAGACCCATTGACAAGTTGCTAAAGCACTCTTCTGGAATTCGGCAGTCTGGTAAATTCAACAAATTCAGTACTAGAATAATTAATAGCAGAGGAGTGGCATTAGCAATATGTTTTATGTTGGAAGGGGAGGGCTATCTAGTTACCCATAGCTCAATACCAATGACATCTGTTAATGTCAGAGTACCTCAAGACAGGATGCCTCTGTCTGGGAGATAATTCTGTTGCCAAATATTTGAGAGAAACAATGGTTTAACTATAGGAGGTACCTATATTTGTTCCAATTAAATTTTCAGCTTGTTCTCCAGTAGCATTGTCTATGGAATACAGCATTCTTTTATCTGGTAACTGATGAAAGAGTTTAATTGTGTGAGAACTCATTAATAGAGGACAGACATGAACATTCACTTCTTGATCTAGCATTGTTGCTGAATCATTCCGAATGAGTGTAAAGCTGTTTGTGGTGCGACGTGGTCATAGAAAACAAGTGCTTTCAAATGGTACTATATGTGGTGCTTGGTTAAAAGGACCAAGGTCAGATATATTTTTAAAATGCAGATCTCCTATCCATCTTACAAATGCATTTGAAGATTAAAACTAATTTTTAAAAAAGCATTTTTTATTTTGCTGTCTACTTTTTGCATTTGTCTTAGCTTGGACAACAACAATATGCAAGTACAACTATTGTTTAGTTAATTTTGCTTTCAGGTTCTTCTGCACTAGCAACATGCTGTGAGGGTTGGGTTGCAAATACCTCAGGAGAATGACAGGTTTCAGAGTAGCAGCCATGTTAGTCTGTATCCGCAAAAGGAACAGGAGTACTTGTGGCACTTTAGAGACTAACAAATTTATTAGAGCATAAGCTTTCGTGGGCTATAGCCCCCTTCATCGAATGCACAGAATGGAACATATAGTAAGAAGATATATATGTGTTTGTGTGTGTATGTATATATATATAAATATAAAAGCTGGAAGTTGCAGGCTAATTAGTTAACATGAACTATTATCAGCAGGAGAAAACAACTTTTGTAGTGATGATCAAGATGGCCCATTTACAGTCTCTCTTCAAACCCAAGTTAATGGTATCTAGTTTGCATATTAATTCAAGCTCAGCAGTTTCTCGTTGGAGTCTGTTTTTGAAGCTTTTCTGTTGTAAAATTGCCACCCTTAAATCTTTTACTGAGTGGCCAGAGAGGTTGAAGTGTTCTCCTACCGGTTTTTGAATGTTATGATTCTTGATATCAGATTTGTGTCCATTTATTCTTTTGTGTAGAGACTGTCCGGTTTGGCCAATGTACCTGGCAGAGGGGCATTGCTGGCACATGATGGCATATATCACATTGGTAGATGTGCAGGTGAGCAAGCCCCTGATGGCGTGGCTAATGTGATTAGGTCCTATGATGGTGTCACTTGAATAAATAAACTGTCCACGTATAAATAAATTTATTAGTCTCTAAGGTGCCACAAGTACTCCTGTTCGTTTTTTCTCAGGAGAATGTTTACATTAAAATATATAATGTATTTTTAACCATCTTTTAATGCACTTGGGCAGTTGGAAATGAAGAGAGCCAGCACAATGAGCAGCAATGTAACGTTTGCAATTTGGGAACCCCTAATCTAAGACATTAAGTGTAGCACTTCTCTTTCAGAATAAAAATGCAGAGTAATTTGTAAAAAGGAAAAAAATAAAGGTAAACTATAATTTACATAAATATTTATAACATGAGTATGTTTAGTCCTTTAGCAGTGAAACAGTGATTCCATTGTTATTCAGTCTGGCCTGTTGCACTTGCAAACTTCAATCTTGTCCAGTGGCAGAATGAGAAATGTAGTGGTTTCACTTACATGATATATACTTCAAAATCTCTGAACTGGATACAATAAAAGTAAAGCAAAAAAAGCTTGTTTATAAAGATTTCTGGGCTTATACTTCATGCCAGTCTGAAACTAGTAAAAAGTTAATATGGATCAAATAAAATATTCTTTCAATAAATGGCTTTTGTCAACTTTTAGTAATAGTGGTGGTTGTAACTATAAAATTTGTGTGATTGTTAGCTCTTTGATATTTGGGCTTGGTTGGCAAGGCTTGAAAAACTGGTCATGCGCTTGCTTGCTGAAGGACTAAACCTCCTAGCCAAAGGTGGCCATTTTTATTGTATTTTATCGGAGCCCAGAGGAACAGGAACTGGCCCTGTTGAGCTAACTGGTATTCAAATTCATGGGAAGATGCAGTCCTTGTCCTGAAGTGCTTAGAATTAAATTACTTACACCTAATAAGTGGGTGTAATAAATACAAGGAAGGGGAGGATAAGGAGAACAGTGATAAGGTTACATAGGTTAGCTATGTGCATAACTTGATGATTCCAAGACGTTTCTTATAGGCAGAGCTGGTAGCAATGCCTGTAGTTAAGATTGTCTTCTACTTTCCATTAAAAGCAACGGAAAACAGAGGCTTACATGTTAACTGCTCAGAAAATTGTGTTGGGGAAAAATAGGCAGCTCTTGTCAATGTAATGTTCCCCCCACCAAGTTTCTTTGAAAAGTCCGAGCATCTCAAGGGTGTGTGACAGATATTTGAAGTTTGGCAAGAGGGTGTTCCTGGGATAGGAGAAGTGGTTAGTGCTGCTTGTGATCCGTGAAAATCACCAGTTGCAAATGTTCAGAGCAAGTTAAAAGTTGGCTGCTAAATCACTGAACACCCCAGGAAACCTCTCAGGAGACCAAAAGTGTTGTTTTAAAATAAAAATTGTCAAAACTACCTATTTTTCACTACCATTGCTCTTGGAAATGGCTAAAGCACTCTTGCTCAAAGCATCCCCCCCCCCCCCAAATCAACCTGAGACAGAGACCAAGCATGCAAAACTTTTTTTTTTCTGAATGGTTAGTTTGTCAAAACTAGAGGTAAGTGAAAACCAAGTTTTCATGGAAAATGTTAGAACAACTTTAATTATAAATGTCTACTCTGCCTATAATGACTCTCACTGGCCCTTTATTTCACTTGATCATTTCCTGTAAGAATCATAGGAGAAAGTTTGTCTTAAAATCACTCCTCTACATCAAATACTTCATTAGACTAGTTCAATGCATAATAGTCCACATGGAAGAACATGGGAAGGTTTTTATAGGAACCATGAACTGAGGCTGGTATTAGGCGCCTGGGGGAAGTGCTCAAAAAGATATGGGATGCTGCACAAATGCTCTATGATGGGGCCTCAACTCAGATGATGGATTGACAAGACTACTCAAAATATCAACAGGGTCTTGCATAGAGGAGGAGGGAGCGAGAAGTGGCCTATCGGGGGTTGGGATTGTGGGTATGACTTAGTGAAGAGGGGAAGTTAGTGCTGGTTGACTAGGAAGTTGATGGAAGTGAAAGAGAGAATGAACTTGTAGCAGAACATGGTAGTAGTACTTTTTCCAGGGGGTTTCACTGGCATGTGAAAGGGAGTTGGAGGGGAGGAAGAGAAGCGTGGGGGGTAGGATAGATTTTTGAAGAGGTCCAGGGTGATGGAGATTGTGGAGCAGGAGGAATCAGCAATTGAGTCAACAGAGCATAAGAAAAGAGAAAGTATGGAAGAGATGGTCCAGAGTGGCAAAAGTCATAGCTATGAAAGGGGTGGAGACTGGAGAGGCATGAGATGCACGTGTGGAAAATCTGATAGGAAAATGCTTGGATGGGATAGGAGTATGTGTGAAGGGAGGAGAGCGGAGTTGGAGGGATTTGTTCAGAGTTGGAGGGTGGAATTGGAATGGGAAAGAAGTAGCCTTTTTGGGGGGGATGAACTAGAACAAATATTAAAATACCTCAGTAGTGGGATCTTGAGGCAGCAGTCTGCTGAAAAGTCTAATTCCTTACTGGCATGTTGTTCCTAGTTGGTGAGTGCAGTCCCTGGACACTGCTTGGGGGTTTTATCTCCAGCATTAGCCGCTATTAGGTGTCTTATAAACTTGAAACTCTATGCCTTCCTAGCTTCTAGAAGGGAGAAAGAGCTCTTCTTTTGCCTCATCTGTCCTTCAGAGCTTCCTGGCTGCTGTGAGGAGGTTGGGATTGTTATTCTGCCAATTTGTCTTTTGGCGTGGTCCTCCACTATGAGTAGTGGTCCAGTTCCTTCCTCAAGTTTCCCCCAAGCTGCAGCAATATGAAATGAACACGATTCTTGACAGTTTCAGTGCTGCCCATAGGGCCCTCAGTAGCAGCAGTGAACTTTACTTTTCTTCTTCTTGTTAAAGCTAGTGGCATCAGCAGCATGACAGAGGAGCTGTCTGCAGACTGACATATCTACAGTTCGTAGTAAGGAACTTTTGAAACCCAGCTTCCCTTCCTGCTCTTGCACTTAGGTGGACTCAGGAGCGAGCAGTTTGTATTTACCAGGGTACAAGCTCAGGAAGCAGCTCATCAGCCCAAGCTTTTTATGTTTGCTGTCTCAACTTGCATCTCAGATTTGGGAGCATGTGTCCCTGCCCACAGAAGTGGCAATGAATACCTGCTTCCCTCCAAACAGCATCAAACCTTCTGGTGAGCAAGGGGAGTAAGTGAACAACCAGTAAAAGGGAAACCTGAATGAAAAGGGAGAGAAAACAAGACCGGAGTGGTAATGGGACAGGAGAAGAGAGAACTGCAGCACAAAAAGGTTGTTGTATTACCATTGTATTACTGGGATACCAGTTGGAATCTCAATCTCAAGACTCATGCGGGAATGATAAATTTGTAGTAGTAGTGGAAAAATCAGTTATGGGCAGAAGAAATTACCAGTTTTCATTCCTGTCTGCAGATAGAACTAGCAGTGGGGAAAAATCATAATCGGTTTAACATTTTTTTTGCTCACTGTGGGAATAAAATTGAAGCCTGATACATGTAAATGGCATAATGCTTACTGTAGCACAGTTCTGTGTGATTTTTTTCTCCAATGACAAACATCAGCTCTTGATATTTCTTATGATTTTTTTTTAAAAAGTGTATGTAGGCTTCTTTAGCAAACGTTACCTAGCAAGTACATTTATTCATTGGCTGAGAATAGCTTTAAATCCTTTTTCAGAAAAGGTAGTCTTCTAAGCCTATTATAAAATCCAGTGGATGAATTGGTTGTAACAACTACTGTTCTCAACTTCCAGAACTCTTAAAAGCTGTTTGCTCAGGTGAATTATTGGTAAGTGATCTCTGCTCATTTTACAAATGGCTTTGTCACTATAATTTAGGTTTTCATAACTCACTTTTTTAGGGTAAAAGTGCAACTCTGTTCAGTTGATAGCTCTTAAAACCATCATACGTACACTGAACAGTCATTGTAAGAACTTAAAATGACTTTTAATAAATCATTTTCTGTAATCATATATAGTATCTTGCTCCTGAGAGAAAATTATTGCAAACGTGAAAGTAATTTTTACTTGGTTGCACTTGGGAACCCTTTCCTATAGAAGACATCCCCATTTTGGTATCTTACTAGCCGAGGAAAAGTTCTGTTAATGATTTTTAATTATCTAGAACTAGATGTTAATTCATGGCAGGGGAGTAGAAATGGTCTTTGGAAAAGGAAGTTGAGTATGCAAACCATATGTATTGTTTAGTTTGTATAATGACCATGAATTTTTAATGTAATTTAATTTTTTTGTTTTAATGTTCTAGGTTTTTAAAAAGTATTTATAATATTGCATTCTAATAACATTGAAATGGGAAGTGGAGGACCATTTGTCATTTGCAGGGCTAGAGGTCAAAAGTTATTATCCCCTACCCATTTTGTCTATCTATATTTCATACTGTTTCAGACATCCTGAATGTGAACTGATTTAATGCTACCTTCTCAACCATAAGTGATGGAAATTTGCTTTAAAAAATAAAAGCTTGTATTCTGCAGAATCTGTGTGTGTTGTCATGTCATATGCTCTTGTCAAAAATGCCAGTTGTATAACGGCATAACTGAAAAATATAATTCTAATACTTTCTCATTTCAGAATTTTGGGAAACTTACATGTGTAAAAATGAAAATGCATTCATGTTCATGAATCTTCAAAAAGTTTACAATAAATCAATGTTCAGATGTACAGTAAATGACAAATTATTGGCAACTTTTTTCAATATGAAATTTGGGGATTCTTCGTCTCTAACATGTAAATAAAATTCTGAACCTAGACCTTTAGAAATATGATAAAAATTTACTATACAAATTCAGGTCAATAGTTGCATCTAAGAAGTTGGGTGTGTGTATTCTTGTCATTATAATGGAATTCTGGTTATGCCCTTTACTTTGGATGGGTGATGGATGCCTCATTTGCATAATGTCTTAGCCTGATTCAGCTGTTCCTGCCCAGGCAAAATTCCAGTTGACTTTACAGTAAACTTCCTCACAAAAGAAGTGAAGGATCAGATGACTAGGTGGTAATGCAATTGTGGTGTTTTTTAGAGTGAGGTTAAAATATATATTTTTTACCATCTCTTCACAGAAAATATAAACAGTGGTCAATATAGTCTGAAGGTGCTGTTCCCAAACATACCCTAAGCAGAGTGAAAGTGACTTGATGCATGGCAATTTCACTGCTGCCCCAAGCCTCTGAACAGCAGTAGTAATGATGAACAATCTCTCTTTAATTTCACTTTTTCATTGGACAAATCATTAGAGAGGAGTGCACTTGAAGCAAGTTCATTTTTGTATTTTCAGGAGGATAAACTTATGTTTTTCTCAAGAATCATCTAGTCCATCAGTGTTTGAACCAACTGTCATCAGGGGTGGAAAGCAAGGAAACTTGGTTTGCAATATATTTTTCAGTCAGAAGGCACCCATGTGCAGTAATGATGGGCATCTAATAAGTACTTGTAGGAATTCTATATGATTTGAATATAGTATAATCTATGCTGTGTTAGAAGATCTATGATAGACCTGTATTGACATGGATTAAAATATGTAACGTGTAGGATATGGCATACTAGAGTTGTGTATATCTGATAGCCAAGTTCCTTGTTCATTTTAGTGTTTACAGGTATTTTTAAAAATAGAAAAGTAGTAGTAGTAAGTTGGAGGCATTCTGGAGAGCATCTTGAGGGAGACCGACTTGGAGTGTAATTTGATTTTTACTGGCATGCAAACAGAATTAACGTACAAATAACCACACATGTTGATTAAGGGAAATCAGATCAGTATCCTTTAAGTCTAGAAAATACATCCTATACCATGTTGTGTCTAACTTTGAAGACTATTACAAGACACTGCTGCTAAAATCTTGCTTAGAGAATACTCTCTCTTAAGGCCAGAATTCCCTCTTCCAAACAATAACCTTACTAAAATGAGGATTAACAATACCTCGACAATGTACGAGTAACAAACACCAGCTTGAACTGCTGGGTAGGTTTTGGCTACCTTTGTGAAAGGGGTTTCAGTTCAGAATATAGTGAAGAAATACTGGATGAAAGAAACACATCAGAATAATCAGGACTGAATGTTAATTGATCTGAAAGGCAGATATTAGTCTTTAAAAGTAAGCAGGTACAGAAAAATATATGACAGTCTTTGCATTTCATGTTGCCTGTACACAAGGCACAATGTACGAATACAGACTAACACGGCTGTTACTCTGAAACAAGGCACAATGTACTTCATAGCAAGTAAGGGATGTAGATCTTGCAGCAATGTACATTGTATGAGTGTGTAGCAAAAATCTCAATTCTGTGATATCTTCAGGTAAACTTAATATATAGGATTGATTTATTGACATGAATAATACAATTAGTTCAGTAGCACCTGTTTTGATATTCAGTTTATTTTACACCAGCCACACTTTCAGTATGTTGAAGGTTATCATCTTTAGGTTTCAGAGTTAACCTAAACAAATGAGACAGCTCAAATTTCTCATGGCTGTTTCAGGTTGCTTGCACACTCTGAAAACACCACTGCATCAGTTTACGTTCTGTTCCTCTTTTCAGGGTTGTCTGCACAACCACCGGGGTAGAAACATTTAAAAAAAATGAAAATTGAGACTCTGGAGCACTGTTTTGGAGCAGGGAATGATATCAGTGGCAAATTCCACAGGTGTGTAATACACAGGACCCTGCCTATGTGAAATAAATTGACCTTTGTTTATTTCCTAATTGGCAGGTATATGTATTACACAAACCACAAACTGTCATCGTTGTTTGCCATCTCTTTGGAGACAGCAAAGACTGAATGGGTATGGAGATGTGTGGTCCCCCCCACAAGTCGCGGTTGGAATACTGTGAAGAAACTGGCACTGTTGCTGCCCAACTGTGGGAAAACACAAACCTCTAGTCTCCAGAGCTGTCGATCCAGCACTTTCACAAAGAAATTTTTAAAAAACAGCGTATTGGTTATGCCAATAAGAACACAAGCAAAGAAGTTGAAGTTATTACATGAGGGAATTATGTAGAAGCCAGAAACATGAGTTTTCTGTGGAGACTTGCTAGGGATATTGGTCAGGTTGTCTGATGTACTCTGACTAAATCCCTCTTTACTGTTTGAGATGCTAAGCAGTTTACTGAACATACTTCCTGCTAAGGAGGAAATGAACATTCATTGCACAGTACGAATGAACAAACTAGCCTAAACTTACTCTAAATTAGGAAGAGAGTAAACCTGTTATACGAAGATCTCAGAATGAGAGACATTTGACATTGTATTTAGAGCTATTGTATACGTGCTTCTGGATAACCTGTTACTTACAGGAGCTCTGTTTTTAATAAACACAGTACAGATGTCGGCAAATTCAATGTGTGTGAAATGTGCTGGGCTGACTGTCCTGAAGATCGAAATATTTTATTTTATAGACAACATCAGTATGTGTGAAATTCCTACGGGATAGCTCATGCTTAAGGCTTCAGCTAGCTACCTGCAGGTTAGAAAGAGATTAACAAAAAAAAATCTTTTTTTTTGGGTCTTGTTCTTCTGAAGCATCAGATACGATCACAGCTGGATATGGGGCACTGGATGGGGTGGGCCAGTGGTCTGACATGACACCAAGTATTCTCTCTCAGGTACTTGGCTGACTGGTTCTTGCTCACATGCTCAGAGTCTAACTGATGACCATATGTGGGATTGGGGTTAGATTGGCAGTGACCTTATTTTTTTTGTCTTCCTCTGCTGTGTGTGGGTGAGGGTCACTTGCCTGGATTTCTGAGTATATCTTACTTATTTCTCTGCCATTGCAAGGGTCTCAGGCATTGGTGCTCCTTGGTCCCTCCTGTTATCTGCTTATGACACATATGTCTAGTCTCCTTTGTGATGTAATACTTTGGTCTAATTTCAGTTATTTGGTTTCGTGTGTGGGTGGTAGGTGGTGTTGATGGCCTGTGACACACAGGAGATCAGATTAGATGGTTGAGTTTCCTCTTTTGGCCTTAAACTCTATGACCCTATGAATTGGAATTGGCACTGGTTTCTCCACGCTGCCCTACAAACCTGATTTGGAGGGATTGCTTTCTGGAATGAGAGGGTAGCTAAGTTTACATCCTCATTTCTTGGCTTCTCTGCAGAAATTTCCTGCAGTGGGCCTGTTAGTACTGGTGCTTTGTTTTTGTGTGTGTTCATTTAAGAATTAGGCTGAGAAAATAAAGTCATTGGACATAGGCCACTGAATAGCCATCATGTGGCAATAAATTTTAGTTACTACTGTGTTGGGTGGATTTGACCTAACTAATTATGGAGACTGTTCTGTTCCCTGCACTTTTATTAAGGTAGGTCACTTGATCACTGCTGTCTTTTTTGTTTTTTTGGAATGGGTAACTATGGAGTAGTCAGTATCCTAGGGTATGTCTACTCTGCAGTTAGACACCTGTGGCTGGCCTGTGCTAGCTGACCTGGGCTAAGGGGTGCAGGCTAAGGGGCTGTTTGGCTGGTGTAGACGTTCAGGCTCAGGCGAGATCCTGGATCTAGGACCCTATGAGGTGAGACGCTCGGGTACCATCCTGAGCCGAAGCATCTACACTGCAGTTAAATAGTCCCTTAGCATGAGCCCCATGAGCTGGCATGGGCCAGCCAGGGGTTTTTAATTGCAGTGTAGACATACCCTTACTTCCTCCCAACTCCTCAAAATACCATTGAAGTAGGATTGTGTAACTATTTTAAAGAAGGTTTCAAAGTGGTAGCCGTGTTAGTCTGTACTGGAAAAAACAACGAGGAATCCTTGTGGGAGTCACTTTAATTGAATTGTCTCGTTAGCACTGACCCCCCACTTGGTAAGGCAACTCCCATTTTTTCATATACTGTGTATATATACCTGCTACTATACACTCCTGTCCTGATAATGCTTGTCACCTCCAGAGAAAGGGAAGTGCCTAGAAGATGTAAAAGGAAACTTAGTTTGATAGCATCCTGTCTGGCAAGAACTCACTTACCAATAGCTGGGATGTGAAATCCTTACTTCTGTATTGTTTTGTCATTATAGTTCCCACTTTGCTATTGCTGAAACCTGTTACTTTGCTATTGTTTGTCTGTATAATCTCTGTCTGGTTCTGTGATTGTTTCTGTCTGCTCTATAATTAATTTTGCAGGGTGTAAACTAATTAAGGTGGTGGGATATAATTGGTTACATAATCATG
Organism: Lepidochelys olivacea; assembly: GCF_965140295.1. Lineage (NCBI taxonomy): Eukaryota > Metazoa > Chordata > Testudines > Cheloniidae > Lepidochelys > Lepidochelys olivacea. The sequence continues at coordinate 69,808,623 of NC_140414.1, forward strand.
TTACAATATGTTAGGATTGGTTAGTTAAATTTCAGGAAAATGATTGGTTAAGGTATAGCTAAGCAGAAATCAAGTTTTACTATATAGTCTGCAGTCAGTCAGGAAGTGGGTGGGTGGGTGTGTGTGTGGGGGAAATGGGAACAGGGAATGGGGGTGGGGAAATTGGAATCATGTTTGCTAAGGGCAGGAATGGGAACAGGGGCACAGGTGTAAGGCTCTGTGGTGTCAGAGCTGGGAAGGGGGATACTAAGGAAGGAAACTGGAATCATGCTTGCTGGAAGTTCACCCCAATAAACATCGAATTGTTTGCACCTTTGAACTTCGGGTATTGTTGCTCTCTGTTCATGCGAGAAGGACCAGGGAAGTAAGTGGGTGAAGGAATAAGCCCCCTAACAATAGCCGTGTTAGTCTGTACCGGAAAAAACAACAAGGAGTCCTTGTGGGAGTCACTTTAATTGAATTGTCTCGTTAGCACTGACCCCCCCCCCCACTTGGTAAGGCAACTCCCATTTTTTCATGTACTGTGTATATATACCTGCTACTAGGGTGACCAGATGTCCCAATTTTTGGGTCTTTTTCTTATGTAGGCTTCTATTACCCCTGAAACCTGTCCCGATTTTTCACATTTGCTGTCTGGTCACCCTAGCTGCTACTGTATTTTCTACTCCACGCATTTTATGAGGTGGGTATTAGCCCACGAAAACTTATGCCCAAATAAATTTGTTAGTCTCTAAGGTGCCACAAAGATTCCTCATTGTTTTTATTTTAAAGACGGTTACACAAAACCAGAATATGCAGCATCTCTGTTCTGTACTCAAGAAAAATCACCAGACCACTAAGTATTTTGGGGAACGATATCAAAATTGTTCTGAGATGGTATAATGGTTCCAAGGAATCTTCATTTGGTGAGCTAAGGGAATTTTGTGTGGATTGAATTCCCACTATTTAACAGTTCCCCCTCAAAAGTACTGAGAGAACTAAGCATGCCAGACATACCACCTGAATCTGTAAATTGAATATGTAACAGAACTTTTTCTCATTGTTTTTTCCTCACTCTTGCATCTAGCCTCTCTGTTCTATTAGTGTGGCCTCTTTGAGCTCCTCCTCCTCCTTTTAAATAATCTCCCCATTATGATTTTCTGGCTTTAATATTGTTTTATCCTGTTTAATTTATACCTTTTTTGTTTTTGAGTGCAATAGATGAAAACTGATAAATTGGTGATTTGGAAGAGGGTCTAGAAAGAAAAGTAGGAAAGTCTTGTTGGCTGACTGTTTACTTTTGTACATAATACATATACATGAAAATGTTTAATGTCTGTGCTGAAAATAAATCTTTTATTTTTTCACAAATTCTTTCATAGTACATTTTTCATAAAGTATTTACAATTTTTTCTTTAAACAACAACAAAAAAAGTCCACAATATGCCGTGAACTGTTTTTGTGTATTTTAAGTTCTCTTTTATGGCATTAAAGTAGTATGGTAGATAAACTAGCGTCAGTATTCTGTTAAGGGAATTTAACAATTTTGCGTGAGAAACTACTATAATGTGACTTTTGTGTATAGATTTTTATTGGCATACTGTTGTATTTTAACAAATGTTCTTCAATATTATGTCATATGAAGAGATGTGATTATAATGCAGATGTATTTTTCTGTATTAAAATTAAGACTAAAGTCTGGTAGAAACAAAACATAATAAGATGTTTTTTGAGTCTCAAAGTCCCAGTGTGCTGTAATAATTGAACAATTACAGGTATATATTTTGCTTTCTGCAAGATATGATATGGTGTACCTTTGTTAGTAAGTGAGTTGAAAAATCTACGAGGACTGTCTGCTCTTAAGAGATTTGGCAGTGCAGGTTAGGCACAGTGAGTACGCAGGCATATATGCTCACACTGTAAAGAGTAATAGTTACTGTTAATAAATCCTGAACAGAGATTAGTTTGTTTAAAATAGGTCTACTCTAATGATGTCCCTAAGGTAAAGAACTGTTTTTATGTTAAGTACCCATTTCTGTTAAAACTGCAAAGTGATGTATGTTTTCATTTAAGTGATTATATAATTTAATAAAATAATCTGTGTTTTGGGATAGATTCTTATCTTAAAAAAATCTTGCTAACAGCAGCTTCATGATGTTTACATTAGAACATTAGTTTATTTTTAGGTCTGGTACCTCAGTATTTGTCAGCCAAGTATTGGCTAGTCAAAGTTCTTCAGTTGTTATAATGCAGTCCAGAGTTGACTTGCCTGAATTGTGCATAATTAAGCCTGATGCATCAAGGAGAGTTTTAGGCTGTTGGGAAATGCACAGACGGAACTATTCAGTCTTCGTAAAGTGTACAAATAGGTAGAAATATAGATTAATGCAGTGTTCATTTAATTGTTAACTCAAATAGTTACAGTACATCGAATTGAATTAATATGGTAAAATGCGTATGCGTGACTTATAGGAGGCTGCTGTAAGTTTCCTATGCATGCGATGGGACCCAGAGGGATCGGGATATTGTTAGTCACCAGTACTGAAACATATGTCTAAACCAAGTGGCTCCTGAACAGTTCAGCCTATATTGAGAAAATAGTGACCATATTGTGCAACAGTGTTTTGGCTGCAAAACTCATACTTTTTTCCCCCTTGTGCATCTCTGCAATATAACTCAAACAGAATAAAGATAACATTGCAAGTTTTGCCTTAAACAGCCTCCAAGATTTATAGTAGATTGATTTCTGGTCCTCACATTTCATCCCTTTGTTTGTGAGCAGTTGTTTTCCTTCCCTAACTCGTTCTAGTTATAAATGTCTTGGATGTAGGACATACCTGACAACTGGGATCAGGAAATTGCCTCCTCCAGAAATGGTACTTAAGTTTGTCACAAGGGCCTGTCCATCTAGAAATCTTCTCGTGTGGAAGCCCAAACCTTCAACTGCACAATAGCTGACCTGGGAAGTGAAAATGGTGTACAAAAGACATGGCTGGTTTTTCCTCTAGTTTTGCAATCCTAACTTTGATGTTGACATGGAGACAATAAGACAGCTGTCTGGTTAAATGCAGAGGCCACAATTTTATTTTAACTTAAACTGTAATTTAACTGATTGAAGAGTGTGCTCTCTTGAACCTCCACATGTCCCCCAAAACAACCTACCCCTACCTCCCAGGGCTATTTCAGTCCAGATTTTCAGCTGGCGACAGTGGCTTCAATGTATTTTAGTCTGGATGCCACAACCCTGCCTTTCTCCCATCTCCCTCCATATAAGAAATAGGAGAATGAGTGCAACAATTTAGTTCTAGACTTGAAACCAGACCTGGATGCCAAAATTAAAAAGGTGAAAATACCCATAGAGCTCATTGCGAATACTACCTGCAGGAAAAAATCCCTTTCAGGTCCTCAAAAGACAATTGGTTGAGCCCCTGGCATTTTGGAGATATAGCATGTCTATCTGAAGACAACCACATTGTGTGAGTGATATGGCTGCCTTTGGCCCAATGAAAACCCCAGTGAGCAGGGAGAATTGAGTGTTCTTTTTTTATTAAATTATTGATATGCACCCCCCAAAAAACAAACAAACCAATCCCACCATTGTCATCTAAGATTGTGCAGTCTCATTATGTTGTATAGCTGAAGTTGTTATTTTTGTGCTACCACCCACGGTGTGCTTGGAGCTTTCCAAACACTTAAGGAAGGTCCATGCTTTGAAGAGCTCATAACATGGAATATAATGGTCATTCCCATATAAATACCACAAGCCTCTTTCTATTTTCTAATCTAATTTAAACTTTTAAAGATTATATTCCACAAAAAACCCTTAAAGAGAACCTGGCCTTTCTGATGTACTTGGGCCCAAAGATAACGTGAATGAAAGCTAACTACTTTAAAATTGTATCATTGACCTGTGATTTTTAAAAAGTTGGTGAGTACTTCATTTAACCCTCTGGAGTACACAAGTGAGATTGGATATCTTACTTTTTCTCCTATTGCAATTCATTATTGATAAATTAGTTCAAAACCTACAGCAGGATGAAACATCAGCAAAATTCAAAATAAATGTCTTTATTTTAAATTTGAAATAATTTGCTGCCATATATATTGTTTAGAACTGAACTTTGTTTGTATTTTCTACTGTGGAAAGTTGCCTAAGTATGATAAAATCCAAATGAGTGCAATCTGTGTATTTAGCTGTTTTCAGGAAAATTAATTGATAGTTTAGTTTATTTTCTAATGCATATTTGAATTTGCAGAGTTGTGTAAGAGATGCTCATCGATCCCTGTTGGAACATATAATTGAAAATTTTCTTAGCTATTAAGTTGGCAAGCATAGTCAATTTTTTTTTAACTTTAGTCCAAGTGGTAGTATAATATTCATTAGAGTTAGAAATGATGGCTGTTTTGTTCATTGTTGTTTCCTGAAGACTACATTTTCTAAGGTTTCTCTCTGCAACCCTGACAGTGGGTATAAACTTTCTAGCAGGAGAAGGAACAGGAAAGAGAGAATCTCTTTTGACATCATTCTCCTTATGATAGGAGGCTGGCTGGCTGATCCTGTTCATTTTTTTCCTGTATCAACTGCAGGAGGAGAGTAGACTCCTTGTTTTTTAACATTTTCTTTGGCACCTTGCCCTTCCCCTCCCCTGTTTAATATTTTCCGCTGTCAAGGTTAGATTACTGTTGAGGAAACTTTAAGTAAAGTTTTTTTCTTTTTTTCTGTTTCTGTAGCTCTCAGTGTAAAGGCTGATCTCTTGTTTGTGTATTTTGCCTTCTCTAGTTGGCAGGGATTGCACTGAGTAGCCCTTTGGTTTCAGAGTATTCTGATTTATTGTGTGGGAGACTGGAACCTCTGCTTAGTATAAACGGAGGCTTCCCTCACAGGGCTGGGACTAGGGGTTGCAGTCCCAGGGCGGCGAATGCTTTGTGGGTGGTTGGTGCTCCCTGGGTGGGGTAAAGAAGGCAGTGGTGGTGGTGGAGGAGGAGAAGGATTCTGACCTATGATTTGTGCCCTCCATGAGTTTGGACCCTGGCTATGTTGCTGGAAAAGACAGTGGGTTTCCATAGTAAAAAGTGCGGGAACCATTGCCATAGTTTGATTCTACTTTCTAGTGGCCCATCAGCACATCAGTCCTTCTGTAAGAGTAAAATAGGCTCTTGGAGGGTGCTGTTTTTATCTGTCAGGGGAATAGTGAAGTCTTGATCTCAGGGTGCAAAGTTTGAGGTCTAAGGGAGAAGGTGCTTGAGCCCTCTCACTTTGAATAGGATAGCATCTTTAATAAAGATGTTTTTGGAAGTCATTGAAATTTAAATAGATGTTAACAAAAACAAATGTAAAAGATGTTAAACAGTTGGACTAAAATTTTCCTCCTCCTCTCTTGATGCCACACTTCCACTAGTTCTCCAGTTATGACTATGCTTGTTTGTGTTAGAAAATCTATCCATTGCTTATAGGTACAGATGAGCTAGTGCTGAACATGTTTCAAGTACAATGTTAGGCACCATTCAACAGTGATCAATACTGCTTCAATAACTATGGCATTTTAAACTGAAGCAGTGTTTTGACTAAACATGGGTTGTTCTTATTTAAGCTTTCAGTTTACCTGTCCACATTGCTTGTACAGCCAACCAGTAGCTCACAACAACACACAGTAATGATTTAATTTTGTAGCATAAACAATCTCAGTCATCCTGTGCAGAAAAGACCTGAATTGTCTTAAAAAAAAAAAAAAAGTTTCCTAACTGCTAGTTCTGTGAACTCCACCTGAGGTCTGAAAGTCAAGCTATTTTCTTTCTGCATCGTTCACCACCACTGGTAAGATAAATTCTGCACTCTACTACCTTAATCCCGCCCCCCGTGCATATGCATTATGATACAGTCTTTAATTATATGATCATACTATTTTATTTCATGGGACTCCTGCCTTATTCTTTGCATAGGACGGACTGAGCTTTGGGTATGAACAAGAGTTGTGTAGTGAGGGAGGCTGTTGTCTGTATGACCTCTGCTTCATTTGTTACAGAAATTGGAAGGTGTGTAGTGAATGAAATGCAATTACAGGAGGAGAAACGATTTTTCTCATGGTAAAGACAGTTGAATGTCACTGAAGAACTGGATTCTATCCTTGCCTCTGCCACAGAGTTCCTATGTGATGCTGGCAAATCAAAATTTTCACAATTGGCCACAATAGTGTATTCCATGTTTTCTGGACACATGGTGCCAGATTTGCAGAGGTGGTAAGCACTCTCAGTTGCAATTAAAGTTAATTAAAGCAGTACTTTGAACATATAAATGCTATAAAAATAAATAGTCTGGAAAATCAGACCCTATATGTCTCTAAATTGAACATCCAAAATTAGAGGACGCTACTGACAGTTTTGGCCTTAATCTCTGTGCTTCTATTTCATGGCTGTAAAATGGAGATAATACCACCTAATCTCCCAGGAGTGTTAGGATGATAAATTAACTATGACCTGGGCCCACACATTGAATGTGGAGGAAAAAAAGAAATATTGAGTAACTGCTGATTCACTGAATGAAGAAGGCTTCCTGTGGAAAAAATAGTACATGACCATGTAATTGAAAACTATCATGCATCTGCACAAGGGAGCAAAATAAGGTTGCACAGCCAACCTTAAGTCTGGCATTTCCTAACTTTTGAGAGCTTGCCTGTGCAACCTTAATGTATTTTTTTATGTAATTAAATATATTGTGAAATTTAAATGGTGATACTACCACTAAAATTGCAAGCAATTTTTTGAAGACTTAATGGCTGTGGAAAAGATTGCTTTGTAGGTGGGCCAGCAAGGTCTGGGAACAACCTTGCTAGTGGGAAACACAACACTGACTTTCTCCTGACATCCAGAAAATGAGAGAGACAGGGCTATCCTTCTGGGTGCTTCCTCTGTGAACCCCTTTTAAGGGCTTTCCTCTTTGGTAATGACATATGGCTAATACATTTGGTTTTCTAGGTAATGCTAGTAGATTTTTGGTAAACTTTCCAAGCCTTATCTGGCAAATCAATATTTATGTTTGTGGGTGAGTAGTTTTAGAGCAGACCATGTTAGGAAACTTCTTCATTGAGACTGTGTTCTAAGGAATGAACAGAAGTTATACTGCGGGGGGAGGGAGTCGGGGGAGGAGGAGAAGAGAAGGTAATGCTATGAATGAAATGGGAAAATTTTACTGTTATTATACTGATAGATTATACTGTTCAGTTTTAAAGAACCACTTTATTTTAGAGAAAGCATTTGATTGTAATCACTCACATTGAAAATTGTAGCATTTTCTGTTAGCTTTAGTGAATGTAAATAATGTAATGTAAAAGCAAACCTTAGCTAAGCGTATATAACTATTTATTTTGGTATGAAAATGTAGTTGTCTTATTTCAGATATTACTGCATCCAGTAATGGACCATAAAAATACCAACAAAAGAATGTTCACTGATGAATCATCAATATTGAGGAATTTGAATGAGCAGGCATTCAGTTGTGATGGCAGTATTGACATAAGGTATCTGTATTGAAGTTGGCTTGAATTTTATAGGGTTTGGGGAAAAAATGTCAATAGCCTCGATATTTTACATTTGCAAGACTTAAGATGCCGCAGTAATGAGTTGTAAAAAAGTTTTGTTAATGGACAGCCTATTGTTAATGAATAGCCATTTACATACAGTAGCATTTCAAATAGATGCAGACTCCATTCATTCATGAAATGTTATGTTCTCAAAGCAAGAGAATGAAATGAATGTGTTTTATGGGAATTGTTTACTTGCTTTTTCAGGTTACTTAATCTTATTTTTACTTTAGCTGGCTAAGAAAATTCATGATATATCACTTTCTTTAACTATAAGGTAGGACTGTTTAAAAAACAAAACAAACAATTCTCCCACCAAAAGAAGAAAAAACTGTACCAGACGTGGTAACTAGAGGATTAAACCTGTTAGCCACCAGTAAATACAAAAGATGGGGGAATAAAGAGGGTTCCAATGAGAGATAAGGACAATAACCCAAGTGAGAAGTCTATAGTCTTCCCATCACCTGGCTGGTGGGAAGAGGGAAGGTGCTGGGGGTACCCAGCAGGGTGTAAAGCCCCAAAGAAGCGTCCAGGGACTATTTTTTCTATCAGCCTGTGGTTAGTAGGTGTTTTATACATAGATTAATAGATTCATACATATTAAGGTCAGAAGGTACCATTATGATCATCTAGTCTGACCTCCTGCACAACGCAGGCCACGGAATCTCACCGACCCACTCCCGCGAAAAACCTTTCACCTATGTCTGAGCTATTGAAGTCCTCAGATCGTGGTTTAAAGACTTCAAGGAGCAGAGAGTCCACCAGCAAGTGACCTGTGGCCCATGCTACAGAGGAAAGCTCTGTCTACCTGTTGCAAGAAAGAAGGATTTACTGGTTTCTTCACAGCAGCCAGGAGGTTCTGGAGTAGAGAGAACAGGCTGATGCATGATTCCACCCCTTCTGCAGCAATATAGCTTTAGGTGCTCGAATTTTGAATGACTTCGTAACCTCATGCATTGTGTGGAAGACATGATTCTTCAGTTTTACTGCTGCCCAGAAAGTTATCAATTGTAACAATTGAAAGCCGTCAGGCTCTTGTTAGTTTCACTCTGCTGCTATTTGTTTGGGTGCAATAGCAGGGGCAAAGAAACTATTTGTCTGAACTCAAAACAGTGCTTTACCACTTTACACCATTCACTTTGTTTCCCTCCTGAAAACTTTCTTTTCTGTGATGGTCATAGGAAGGGAGTTAATAACTAATTCCTCCTCTAAGGCAGCTCCATCCCTGGGATATCTCAGTGTGTTTTGGCTTTTCTGTCTAGGGCAGGGTTTTTCAATCCGTGGATCGGGACCCACAGTAGGGTCTTCAGAATGTTTCATAGGGTTGCATGGCAGCTCCTGTGGCTTCAGTCCCATGGAGCTGGCTGGGCTCGCCTCCCTGTTCCAGGCACTGCAACCTCTGGGGTCCCAACGCCACTCAGGTTTAACCCAGCCATCATGACGACAGGAGTCCGAGTAGGCCAAATTTGAGTGAATGACATTACAACCCCATGAGCCAGGTAACTCCACTGTCACAAATTTGGTCCAGTCATGGGAGTGGGGACAAACTTGAGCACCACTGGAACCACAGAGGTTGCGACACCCGGAGCAGAGAGCTGAGCCAAGTCTAGCCGGCCACACAGCGCAGGAGCTGCCACTGTGAAGTGAGTGCCGGGCAGGATCTGACCAAAATCATCCCAGGGCCTCTACTCCCCGACTATTTACTGGGTCACGACAAGCCATCAACATTTACAAATGAATCTTGAGTCCAGTGATAGCAAGGGTGGGAGCACTAGTGTAGGAAGGGCTCCAGCTGGCTGTTGGCAATTTAAGCACCGTCTTCTCTAGCCTTAGTTGGAGGATGCCTATGGGATGCAATGGTTAAAACAGGGGTTCTCAGACTTTTGTACTGGTGCCCCCTTTCACATACCAAGCCTCTGAGTGCGACCCCCCCCCCACACATTAAAAACACTTTAAAATATATTTAACACAGTTATAAATGCTGGAGGCAAAGTGGGGTTTTGGGGTGGAGGCTGACAGTAATAACCTTGTGACCCCTTGAGGGGTCCCGACCCCCCAGTTTAGAACTCCTGGGTTAAAATGACAGAAGCAGCAAATGCATTGTGTATATTTACCGTGGTGAAAAGTCTAGCCTTCCTACCACCACCCGGCTGGCGGGAAAAGGGAAGGTGGTGTGTGGTATCTGCCAGAGTGAGGTCACTGGACACTTTTGATTATAGTTCTTCTTCTTGAATTTAGTAACATTTTGTGATAGTTTTAGTGAATGTAAATAGTTGTAAAATTAAATTCTTAATTAACCTGCGTATAAAGATTAATTTTTGTTATGAAGTTCTGGTTGGCTTATTTGAGTTATTATGACATTCAATGATGGGCTAGAAAAACATCCACAAAGCATTGTTCCTTGATGAATTGTAAATGCTGAGGAAGTAATACTACCAATGTAGCTGAAGTGTTGGCAGCAGTAAAGGGAATCATTTGGCAAAAAAATCTAGTTGTAGAGAAGTTTTTTAGATTTCAGGCTTCTCAGTGCAGATGCACTTTATTTTTGTCTCTCTTCCAATGCTGAATACGGGGAACACAAGAAGTCCCAAATTATTGTAAAGACAGAAAAAAAGTAATAAAGGCAAGAAACCGAACTTTACAACAAAATGGCCATTTAGTCCTCCACAGTCACCAGGTGTAAGTTCGTGTAGACAATTGAGTAGAAATTTCAAGTAGAATTTTTTGTTAATGTGTGGTGACAAAAATATTTTGGAAGACAAGGTATTGGTTCTACAGATGTGCATTTTTAAACTTACATAGCTAGTAATCCTTTTTTTTGGTCTTCTGTTATTGCTATTATGTCAACATAATCTTTTATTAAAGAGCAAATTCAGTTGGCAAAACATCTGCCAGTTAACAGCAATATTATCTATCTTCACAAAGAACAAAGAATAGTTTGTTCAGAACCAAGGAAGCATCCGTGTGAAATATGTGGTGTTTCTAGTCCATTAAAATGTTGTTCATATTTTCATCTCAGATGACTCTTCTTTGTAATTGAGGTCTGTATTGTCAAATGATTCTACTTTAAATTATTTGTAGTGGACTTAACTACACTGTGCTCTTGTCTGTGTTGTTCACTTACTCCCTGTACTTAAAATATAAGGCATCCTCTATTTTCTTGTCACATGCATTGTAAGTAGTTTTCAGCTTCTAGTTATAAAATTTAACCCTTGCCTATAAACTGACATTTTTTCTTACTCAAATATAGCCTGTTTATTTTGTGGGCATAACTATCCATAAATATACTTATTCCACTGTGAAAATCAGGATATTTTTAAAATAACATTAATATGTTACTTCTAGCAAACTGTTTTAGTTTGCCTACATTTAGAAATATTCTTATAGTTGGAACTTGAGGAAAATGGAAAAACAAGAATTTTAAAAATATTGAAGCGTAAGATCAAAAACAGGTAGTAAACCAGAAGGGTATATAATGTAACTTGTAACTAAAACACTATGTTCAAATGTATTAGAAACTGGTAGTATAATCATCCACAGTTTAGATGAATAAAGCACTTTTTGTTTATAAGAATGTAGCCTATTAGGAGTGTGAAATTCTATAATTGTGTGGCGTTCCACTATATTTGTAATAAGTAGGACATATTTTCCTAATTGGTAGCTCATATTTGAAGTTAATAGCATGGGGAAGGGAAAGCGGTTGCTTTTGCTGCCTTTTTTTTTAAAGAGGACAGTTTAGTTACATATTTACAGTGATTCAGTTGGGAAGCAAAATACCACACTTTTCAATAGTCAAACATTTACCCAGATTTCTAAATTGTACTTACTACACCTAAAATTAGACCCCATTATCTAAATTTCTGCAGGAGCAGAGCTTTGTTTAGCTGTTTAATCTTGGATTTTGAACCAAGTTTTCTGATAAACATATTTAGAAATTGCATAATATGCAATGGTTAACAGAATTATGGGCTAGCTATTGAGCAAAATCAGGTAGCGATCTTTATTTTTGCTTTAATAGAAAGCATCTATGAATATTTATGAATTAATGCAGTTGATTGAGGCATTGTCTACACTACAGAGTTTTGTCGACAAAAGTTATGTTGACACTAATAAAAATCAGTATTGCATGCATCACTCCCTCTGTCGGCAAAATGTGTCCTCGGGGCACTCTCATCGACAGTGTGAGCAATGCACTGTGTGTACCTATCCCACAATCCAGCTCGACACCTTCTGTTGCTAGGTCTTGTGGGAAGGTGGAGCGGATTATGATGCATCTTGGGACAGGGCTCAATGTACCATTATGCATTGCTTTCAGTCCCAGGATTCCATGGGCTTCCAACTTTCTTTCATAGCATTTTTCAATGGCCCTTGTTTTCTATGCACCTTGGCATCTTTGAGAAGGGATGTATCCCCCCGTTCTCCTATGCTCTGATAACTGTGATTAAGACATCAAAGATGGCAGTGCAGTTAATCATGAAGTTCCTAACTGAAGAAGACTCCCAGTTGCCTGACATGCTGTATGATATGGATAGGAGCAACTTTAGATTTCTTTTGGCATTCACAGAACAGCCACAGAGGGTGGATGGTCGCTTTTGGGCTCGGGAAACAAGCACTAAATGGTGGGATTGTATCATCATGCAGGTCTGGGATGACGAACAGTGGTTACAGAACTTTTGGAGGCAGAAAGCCACCTTCCTGGAACTGTGTGTGGAGCTCACCCCAGCACTACGGCACAAGGACACCAGAATGAGAGCTGCTCTATCAGTAGACAAGTGCGTGGCAATCTCTGTGTGGCAGCTGGTGACTCCAGGCTGCTACTGGTTGGTTGTGAATCAATTTGGAGTCAGGAAGTTGACTGCTGAGGCTGTGTTAATTCAAGGTGCATGGCAATTAATTGCATCCTGCTATGAAGGTCCGTGACTCTGGGAAATGTGTGTGAAATAGTGGACGGCTTTGCAGAAATGGGTTTCCCTAAGTGTGGAGGGGCGATAGATGGCACTCATATTCCAGTTTTGGCCAGACCACCTTGCAATGGAGAACAGAATAGGAAGGGGTACTTCTCCATGGTGTTACATGTGCTTGTGGATCACCGTGAATGTTTCACTGACATCAACATGGGGTGGTCCAGGAAGGTGCATGATGCATGCATCTTCGGGAACACCAGCCTATACAGAAAGCTACAAGCAGGGACTTTCTTTCCAGACCAGCAGGTTACAGTGGGGGAAGTTGAAATTCCCATAGTGATCCTGGGAGACCCAGCATGCCCCTTACAGCTATGGCTCATAAAAACTTGCACAGGGAACTTGGACAGCAATAACGAGTGATTCAACATCAGGCTGAGTAGGTGCAGGATGACGGTGGAATGTGCCTGTGGCAGATTAAAGGCATGCTGGTGATGTCTTTATGGCAGGTTAGACCTCAATGCGGATAATATTCCCATGGGCATAGCCGTGTGTTGTATATTGCATAATCTTTGTTAAGCTAAGGGAGAAAGGTTTGCTCAGGGGTGGAGTGTTGAGGCAGACTGCTTGGCTGCTGATTTTGAGCAGCCGGATACCAGGGCTATCAGAGGGGGGAATTGGAATCAGGGAGGTTTTGAGGCAAAACTTTGAAAATGAGAATCAGTAATGTATATCTCTGTGATTGGTGCTGCAATGTTACATTACATATAGTTTTCCTAGGAAGTGAAATGTTGGGCCTTATATTCCAGTAAGCAAATGATTAAACTGCCTGTGTATGTATTGGTAGTGCCTGCTATCTCAATTTGTAGGAAACAAACAAAGATGAGTTACCGTTCAAAAACTTTGCTTTTATTGCACAAGAAACACACACCCACACGGTTGGTAGGAAAGGAGGTACAGGGAAGGGCAGACTTTCAGAGCTGTGTGTAGGTCCAGCTATCATTTTGAAAGTTGTCCGAGGGAGTGGAGTGAAGGGGAAGCAGAGAATTCCTGGAAAGTAGAAAGGACTGTGTGGGTGGAGTGGAGGGGGCACAGCATTATTAAGGACTTCAGCATCTGCGTTTACTTCTCCATAACTTTAATCATCTGTTCAGTAGCGTCCTTAACAAACTCCTAATTTTCTTTTCTGCCCTGACTTTCCGCTTCCCTCCACTCCTTGTATTCCTTTTTCTCTGCATTGGAGAAATGCAGTACCTCCCAGAACATGTCTTCTTTGCTCCATCTTGGGCACTTTCTTATCTGGCAGAGACTGCACGGCCAGTATGTGTGGGGTGTTCCTCCAGGTCACATCTACCGAAGCACAAGGAACAATGCAAAGAAGCATGATTAAGTTCACGCATAGTATTGAAACATTTCAGTAAAATATACCTCTGGTAACATAACAATCGCTTTCTCACTGACCTTTGGCAAGCACATACCTTGGCAAACACCCAAAGCATGGTGAATGTGGCGTGGGTGGGGAGGTGCTCTACATGGGGAAAAGAGCACTCAGCAAGGTTTGCAGTGCAGCTGACTAGGGGGAAAATTCTAAAATTCTCCCACACTTTTCCACAGGCGGGGGTCACTGAGCAGATATCTCACTGTTGAAGGTAAGCAGGGAAACGAGGTACATCTACTCCACGCTTGTGGCTTCCGCTCTGATCCCTAGGCTGTTCACCTGTGCCGCTTTGGTCCTTGCACAAGTGATTGCCAAATGGTGTGGGAAAATTTCCTACAACGGAGGAAAGAACAAAGGAGCTCTACCAAGGAACCTTTGGCAGAGGATTGCCAAGAATCTCCATATCAAACTTTCCTAGAGATCTCTCTGGAGGATTCCCTTGAGATCTTGGCATGCATCAACAGTCTGTTCCACTGAACCGATGAGCTGCGGAGGGGAATGTCCGGCACACAGAAACACAGCTAGCCATTGCATTTCTATACCCTGAACCCACCTCCACACTATACAAACCACAGTCACTTATCAGGTGTCTCCTCTCCTGCTTCTTGCTTGCCAGAGAGTAACTGCTCAGACTGGCTAAACACCTCCAGAATGTTGAATAGTTCCTGGCTGCCTGCCCCACAGGGTGACCCCTCCGGGCATGCTACATCGTCATCTAACTCCACCTCTTCATCAATACTTCAACCTCTGGGTTAGGTCTTCTTTCCACCACCTCCAGGACCGCTGAAGTATCGACGAGGCTCTTGGCGGTTGAAGTGGGGTCGCCACTTAGGATAGCATCCAGCTCCTTATAGAACCAGCAGGTCTTAAGTGCAGCACTGGAACGATGGTTTGCCTCCCTTGCCTTATGGTATGCCTGCCTCAGCTTCTTTATCTTTGCTGTACACTGCAGTGTGTCCTGATCATAGCCCTTTTTGCACAAGCCTCGAGAAATCTGCTAGTAGGTATCAAAATTCCTGTGGCTCAAGTGCACCTGGGACTGCACAGCCTCCCCATATACTGAGCAGATCCAGCATCTCCGCAGTGGTCCAAGCGGGAGAGCATTTGCTGCGATAAGCCACCACGGTCACCTGGGAAGATACAATGAGACCTCTCCATGCGGAGCCAACGGGAAATGGAATTTCAAAAATTCCTGGGGCTTCTAAGGGGGAGGGGCATATGGTTGTTTACCTGGCTGCAGGGCAGTGGAGTTCAAACTGCTGACCAGAGCGGTCAGGATGGGCATTGTGGGACACTCCTTTAGGCCAATTAAAGTGATAAAATCAAGTGTGGTGTCTACACTGGCACTTTGTTGACAAAAAGTCTTAAGTCTCTGATCGGGGTTTTATTTTGTCCCCAAAACAGGGCACTTTTGCTGCCAAAAGTCACATTGCAGTGTTTACGTGTTCACTGTTTTGTCGACAAAAGCTGCCTTGTGTTGAGAAACAGCCTTCAGATTGATCGAGTTAGAAGAGCAGAGTAGTGGACCTGTTAAACAGTGTTTGTTTGTTTTCTGAGTCTGTGAGACTTTCAAAGTTGACCCTTTGGGGATGTCTTTCGTAAATCCAATTCCTATAGGCATCAGCTGGAGCAGTGTGTGCATACTGGAGGGGAGAATAAACCTGTTAGTGTTTGTGCATTAAAACTAGATGTCCTATAATTACTAATAGGCAGACATTTGAAGGACAGTGCCTGTTTGTATGTAGGATGCAGCCATCTCTTAAGGCTTGTCTGTTTCCCTTACCAGCCTGACATTCAAACTTATCTTTTCAGACGCTTAAGAATTCAGAATGAATTTTCAGTAAAGGTTTTCTTGAGTATTTTGCAACTTGTTTCATAGCCTTTCAAAACAACTATTGTATTTTAAATTTTGTTCTAAATTAAAATGTACGTTTTGACTTTTTCTTGCCCTTTTCAAGGAAAGTGAAAAATTAACTCCAATATAAACCTTCTCAGCTTTTGAAATTGCATGAAGAGGTGACAATTTTTTTTTCTCACATGGAACAGTTTAATTTTCTGTTTATATGGAGGGGTCAGATTACAGTTACTTTAGAGTATTTCTGTAGGTGCACAGAAGAAACTTGGTGACCAATTTACATTATACAAAGCTATAAACAGAAGATGGTTTATTGTAGTTTCATTAACAGTTGAAAGTTATTTTCTTTCTGAATTAGTTGTGAGGAGTGGTATATGAATTAATGGAATTCAGTGAGCAAAGTTAGCAGCAACAGAAAAGGGAGCAGAGCTATAATGATGAGCGAAATTTTAATTGTTCTGGATTGCCTTCACAATGGCAACCTTTTATTTTAGGAAGAGAATCTGATGTGGCTACTTTGGCTATGTCATCACTGGGAAAAATATTTGTGTTACATCACGATTGCTAGCTGAATGTAAAAGCCAAGGGGAGACAAGGTGCAGGTAGCTTTGACCTTGTAGTTAGTTGAAGTTAATTAGTCCCATATCCTATCCTCCCACCTGGGGTTTACCTTGATTAGTTACATCAATGTAAAATCTGCAGTGTCTCATCTCCACTGGAATTTTACACGGAGACAGGTGTTTCCTTGTAAAAAACACTATTTGCGGTGAAGACCCAGCATTTGTCTTAATTCCCCGCAGTACTCTTTGAACTCTTTTGAGTTATGGATCTTTTTCTGTGCTAAGACTGCCACCTGGTACTTAAGCTGTGTTTAGCAGTGGAGGTGACTTTTGCCATAACATTCTGTAATGTGGACAACGCTGTAAACTAAAGGAATTTTTGCCATTATAAGATGTCTCCACTAAGGAGTTTGCTGGTATAGCTATTCCAGCACGCTGTCTCTAGTGTTAAATGAGGCTTTAGTGTCTTTGATAATATGTGTGCATGTATTTATTTACATAGCTCTCCTGAGAGAATTCAGAAGCAGTCTCCTTCATTTTCATGGTATTCAGTGAAGTATTTGTAGTCTCTTTGGTATTTCACAAAACTTATGTTAAGTACTTCATCAGCACTGAATCCACAGACGTGATTTCCGTTTTGTAATGCCGTGACAATAATAAGATTTTTACTTTGAGATGTTAAATGGCTATTTATGTCTGTGTTTTCCTTTTCAGTTTAGCTGTTTTTCCTCTTCCCATGTGGATGTCTTTCCATTATTTCCCTCTACAAACTTTGTATGACTGAGCACTATCATAATTGCCATGCCTCTCTTGCTAGACACAGGTTTGAGTAGATTATTGTGGTTCACTGTTAGGCAGCTTCTGAATGAAACTTCCATTCTCGCTGGCAGGTGTGGGGGAGAAGAACAGTTTTCTTTCAAGGTGACAGATATGACGTTAATAACCAGCATTGATTGCTGACTCTCCAGTGTGTGTTTTGTAAATGCTAAAGGCCATGCTTTGCTCCAGTGATACTACTCTTTCTTAATTCAGGTGGGTACCATTGTGTTTCATGTGACTAGGACATGCAATTCTATAAAGCCTCTCAGATAAATACATAGAGAATTATCTAGTTTCGGTAAGTTTGTTTTAGCTATATTACATCTTGGAATCCCAGTTAGAGAAAAACAGGCCTTCCCATGCCATAAAATCTTTGGTTGTAAGTAAATGGGTTTAAAAAAATTAAGTGTTTAATATATATCTAAGTGCTACAGAATTTCTCTAATATGGACTGAGGTCAGAATCTAGGAAGTGAAATCTCTTAGCTAATTTAGAGAGTGAAAACCACTTCTGGAAGTGGAAGCTTGAACTAGACTAGAGTACTACCATCTGTTGGGAAAAACTAGGTAAGGAAAAGCACCAACAGAAAGTTACATAATTCCCTATTGTTTTGCTGGAGTGATGGCCACCAGGGTAGCTTCATGGCAAAGAAGTTTAGATTATAATCTAATCGAAGTATGCAAAAAGGGATGTCACAAACACTTTGTCATTCTGATCTCTGTTTTCCACACTGCCTTTTTTTTTTCCTTTTCAAAATGGATGACTCAGACAGCAACTGTATCCAGCCATTCTGGTTTTAGGCCTGGTCTACACTGAAAAGTTATATTGGCGTAACTGTGTCAGTCGAGGTGTGAAAATGGACACACCCGACCCAAATAGTTATGCCAAGACAGCTGCATATACGCCAGGGTGTGATCCTATTTACATAACTTCCCTGAATGAAGTTATCGATGTTTCTGCACCAATAGAAAAACCCATAGTGTCGGTGTAGGCTGTATCTATACTATGGGGCTGTGCTGACATAGCTATGCCAGTATAGTTTCCATAGTGTAGACATACCCCGAGGCTAGGACTTCTGAATGTCAGATCAGTGAATTAGTGAAAATTACAGTCTTCTGAGTTCTAAAGAAGGCATGACTGCATTGTTGAGTAAGATAGATGCAGATTATGCCAATCCTATTTGAAATAGTGTTTAATTATAAGAGATAATGACCATTAAATGACCATCCTGCTGCAAAATAGGAAAATAAGTAAAGTATTTTAAAATAAAAACACACATGCATTTGTGTGTTTTGGGCTTACTACTTTGCTATAACATTTTATATATCAGTGCTTATAGGTATCAAAATAAACCATGCAAGTCAATCTCTCCCCGAGAAAGGATATCTATCCCACATTTCTGCTTCTTGTTTTGGCCCAGTTCATGTAGAAGTTGGGGAATAACGGCACTAATTTCTAACAGTTGACTAACTTTATTTTTCTCTCCCAGTTGCACCAAAAGTCCGTCCCTTAAGCTTGATATTGATTAGAATTTGACTTGAATTCTTCATATGCTAACCCAGGCATCCTTATCAGAAGATAAATAAATTACTTTGCTGATAAGGTCAAGGAGCTTATGCCACCCCTTTTAATATGAATTTTGGCTGATGGAACACCTGATGAGCAAGGCCCATGTAAGTTATGACAGCTTTCCTAAGTTAGGGTAGCCCCAGAAGGCTACTGTATGGACTGCAGGGCTATCCAGAATCTCCACAGCGTGGGGTGCCCTCTGCTCCCAGATATGCCTCTGTGGCACGGCTTTTGCGAGGGGTTCTCAGAATGAGTCAGAAGGCACCATTATGGCTGTTGTCTGTAGTGTGTCTGCCAGGGGAATCCTCCTCCAGCCAGAACTGGGACTTTTAGGATCCCTTTATTCCTTTTTCGCTCTTCATCTAGCATAAAGAGGCTGGAGCAAAGATGAGGCTGTTGCCACAGGTCTCCAGGTCCTGTATGGCAGGGGTTCTCAACCTTTTTCTTTCTGAGGACTCCCCAACATGTTATAAAAACTCCACGGCCCACTTGTGCCACAACAACT
The DNA here is from genome assembly GCF_965140295.1 of Lepidochelys olivacea. Taxonomy (NCBI): domain Eukaryota; kingdom Metazoa; phylum Chordata; order Testudines; family Cheloniidae; genus Lepidochelys; species Lepidochelys olivacea. Next base: position 69,827,826 of record NC_140414.1, read on the forward strand.
CTTTTTCTACATATAAAAGCCAGAGCCAGCGTTAAGGGCAATTGCCTGGAGCCCCCCACGAAGTTAAGTTGAGCTTCAGCCTTGGGTCATGGGGCTCAAGGCCCTGGAATTCTGCCCCGTGTGGTGAGGTTTCAGCTTTCTGCCCTGGGCCCCAGCAAGTCTAACACTGGCCCTACTTGGCGGCCCCCCTGAACCTGCTTGTGGCCCCCTAGGGGGCCCCAGACCCCTGGTTGAGAACCACTGCTGTATGTTATTAAGTGCACTGTTGACGCTCAACAAATAAGTTAAGTGAATATGTTTGCACATATACAAAGAACTTAATTAATCATCCCAAAATGAATGAAATTGATTTACCAGAGAGAGAGCTTTAAGGAGTAGACTCTAGGGGTATGTCTACACCACAGTAAAGACATGTGGCACAACGGTGGCTGTGAGGCTAAATTTTTGGGCTTTGTGAGGCTAAATTTTTGCTGTGTAGATATTCAGTCTCAGGCAGGAGGGAGGTAGGTTTCAGAGCCTGGGCTCCAGCCTGAGCCTGAACGTATATGCTGTGATTTTTTACCCTTCCAGCCAGAGCCCCGCAAGCCTGAGTCGGTTGACCTGGGCTCTCAGACTTGAGGCCACAGGTGTTTTTTTTTTTTTTTTTTTTGCAGTGTAGACATATTGTTAAGCTACTGCAGTGGACAGCTTTTTAAAAGGACATGCAAAGACTTTCTTGCAAATGCCTGTGAAGTGACTAATAGGAATTTTTTATCTCTGTATTGTGATGACAACACTCCCCCCCACCGCCGGTATATTGCCTGACTGTGATGTAAGAAAAAGGGCTGGCTTACACATCTCACATCAGTGAGGACTAGGAAAAGTAAGGGAACTCCTGCAGAGGAAACATGTACCTTTTAAAAATCTTTTTTTGCCCTAGTGAAATATTTCAGATTCAAATTAAAAAAAATTAGTCAAATAGGCATAATTGGCAGAGTGCTATTTTTTTTCCATGGGTGCATATGTAAAGGGTGCATTGTCGCTGTGAGATTGCCCACATGCTCAGTGAAGAATCTTATTTTTTGCTATCTGGTTTGGTTGGTTGGTTTCCTGGGCATCTGTTGCATTACTGCCAATTTAATAGCCACAAATGCTTGTCACCTCTGCCACCTGAGTTGTTGTTATTGTTTATATGTATAGTTTTCGGCCCAAACTGCCAAGTCTCACAATTTTAATCTGTTTTCACTTAATTAAAAAGTTTCTTGTCCTCATGGTTGCAGAGAGAAGCTTGAAAATGTGATTCAAGTTCATCCTAAAAAATTAAACCAAAAAGGAAATAAAAAGGAACAAATGCTCCAATTATGAGATTTAAAAAAACCTCATGATTTTGGGGGCCTAACTCATGTCTTTTGAGGGTTGGCAATACTAAGTGTTATTGTTCAGATGCATATAATGCCAATATGTTGTTTTTGGTGAAGAGGGAAGGGGTTTCCCTTTCTAATAGAAGAAGATGGAGCTTTGGGTAATATTCAACTTACCAGTCCTTGGCTGGCATCCATCTGTTACCCATCACCATGGCATATGAGTGCCTTGCTCCAATAAAATTGGCAAAACATTTGCTCTTGAAGAGACAGTTAAGCAATCATTTGTGTTTCAGTTGGATGGTGTGCCTGGCTATGAATGTTGTGAAGATTTACTGTCAGGTACCTGCAGCCTACAGTTAATGGTCTGATGCTGCAGAGAACTGGATAAAGTTTAGAAAACTCAAAAGCAGCTTCCATGGCCTTATTTTATACAAACAAAAATGTGTAGACTGTAGGAATGGAGTCACTAAAATGATAAAGTAAGCAACTTTTCTTGAGTTCAAATGTGCAAATCTAGTGTCTTTTCTCTAGTATTGCTCTTGTAATTTGGTGTTCACTAATTAAGTATGTAACATGTTGAACAGTACTGATAGCTTTACTTTTAAATATAGAGATAAAATGGCTGTATCAAGAAAATATTTACCTGTCTTTTTGTGAATACTGCCAAGAATGTAGTAACCATAGCCCTAGATTTTGTGTGATTCTAAACAATACATCCTCTGATTATGTAAAATTACCCAGTGGCTATCTCCTAAAATAAATGCTGCTTGTTGTTTTGTGTGGGACCAGAGGTGAGGGTTGTTGAACAGGAAGAGAGACGACATAGAAAGGAAGTCCATGATCTTGATAGGGAAATGAGGACCTGTGTCCCATCCTCAAAGGAGGAGGAAAAAAATTAACATGTACTCTGTTATTTATATACAGTTAATGTAAGAATGTATGTTCTTAATACAACCAAATTTAGAGCTCTAATATTGGAAGCAAGTTGTTTTGAGGTACTTTTTGCTGAAAACAAATGGGAGTTGTAGGTGCTCAGCATCTTTCAGGATCAAGTTTCAATTGTGTTCATGCTAAATATAGTTCATTGCTGTAGTGCAAATGTATTGGAAGCTGAGACTGACTTTAGGATATATTTACTGTGCTCCACTTTGCGTTTCAGTGAAGATGTATATTTATTTTCATGTAACTCTGCAACCCTTTAATATTTTGTAAATTTCTCCTATTATATAACAAATTAAAGCTTTTAGGTAGGGGTGTCGATTAATCACAGTTAACTCATGTGATTAACTCAAAAAAAATGAATTGTGATTAATCGCAGTTATAATCTTACTGTTAAACAATAGAATACCAATTGAAATTTATTAAATATTTTAGATGGTTTTTCTACATTTTCATATATATTGTATTCTGTGTTGTAATTGAACTCAGCGTATATTATTTTTTATGAAAAATATTTCCATTGTAAAAATGATAAACAAAAGAAATAGTATTTTTCAGTTCACCTCATGCAAGTACTGTAGTGTAATCTTTGTCGTGAAAGTGCAATTTACAAATGTAGATTTTTTTTTGTGACATAACTGCACTCAAAACCAAAACAATGTAAAACTTTAGAGGCTCCAAGTCCACTCAGTCCTACTTCTTGTTCAGCCAATCGCTAAGACAAACAAGTTTGTTTACATTTACAGGCGATAATGCTGCCCTCTTCTTATTTACAATGTCACCAGAAAGTGAGAACAGGCATTTGCATGACACTTTTGTAGCTGGCATTGCAAGGTATTTACGTGCCAGATATGCTAAACATTTGTATGTCCCTTCATGGTTTGGCCACCATTCCAGAGGATATGCTTCTATGCTGATGACGCTAGTTAAAAAAAACCTGCATTAATTAAATTCGTGATGCAATTCTCCCCCAAGGAGTTCAATGTCTCCTGCTTTGTTTTACCGATATTCTGCCATATATTTCATGTTATAGCAGTCTTGGATGATGACCCAGAACATGTTCATTTTAAGAACACTTTAATTGTAGATTTCACAAAAAGCAAAGAAGGTACCAGTGTGAGATTTCTAAAGATAGCTAGAGCACTTAACCCAAGGTTTAAGAATCTGGAGTGCCTTCCAAAATCTGAGAGGGATGAAACGTGGAGCATGCTTTCAGAAGTCTTAAAAGAGCAACACTCCGATGCGGAAACTACAGAACCTGAAGCACATAAAAAGAAAAATCAACCTTCTGCTGGTGGCATGTGACTCAAATAATGAAAAATTGCATAGAATCATAGAAGATTAGGGTTGCAAGAGACCTCAGGAGGTCACTTTGTCCAACCCCCTGCTCAATGCAGCACCAACCCCAACTAAGTCATCCCAGCCAGGGCTTTTGTCAAGCTGGGCCTTAAAAACCTCTCAGGATGGAGATTCCACTACCTCCCTAGGTAACCCATTCCAATGCTTCAGCACCCTCCTAGGGAAATAGTTTTTCCTAATATCCAGCCTAGACCTCCCCCACTGCAATTTGAGACCATTGCTGCTTGTTCTGTCATCTGCCACCACTGAGAACAGCCTAGCTCCATCCTCTTTGGGTAGTTGAAGGCTGCTATGAAATCCCCCCCTCACTCTTCTCTTCTGCAGACTAAATAAGCCCAATTCCCTCAGCTTCTCCTCGTAAGTCATGTGTGCCAACCCCCTAATCATTTTAGTTGCCCTCCGCCGGATTCTCTCTAATTTGTCCACATCCTTTCTGTAGTGGGGGGCCTGAAACTGGATGCAATGCTCCAGATGTGGCCTCACCAGTGCTGAATAGAGGGGAATAATCACTTAGAATCATAGAATATCAGGGTTGGAATGGACCCCAGAAGGTCATCCTAGTCCAACCCCCTGCTCGAAGCAGGACCAATTCCCAGTTAAATCATCCCAGCCAGGGCTTTGTCAAGCCTGACCTTAAAAACCTCTAAGGAAGGAGATTCTACCACCTCCCTAGGTAACGCATTCCAGTGTTTCACCACCCTCTTAGTGAAAAAGTTTTTCCTAATATCCAATCTAAACCTCTCCCACTGCAACTTGAGACCATTACTTCTCGTTCTGTCATCTGCTACCATTGAGAACAGTCTAGAGCCATCCTCTTTGGCACCCCCTTTCAGGTAGTTGAAAGCAGCTATCAAATCCCCCCTCATTCTTCTCTTCTGCAGGCTAAACAATCCCAGCTCCTTCAGCCTCTCCTCATAAGTCATGTGTTCCAGACCCCTAATCATTTTTGTTGCCCTTCGCTGGACTCTCTCCAATCTATCCACATCCTTCCTGTAGTGTGGGGCCCAAAACTGGACACAGTACTCCAGATGAGGCCTCACCAATGTCGAATAGAGGGGAACGATCACGTCCCTCGATCTGCTGGCTATGCCCCTACTTATACATCCCAAAATGCCATTGGCCTTCTTGGCAACAAGGGCACACTGCTGACTCATATCCAGCTTCTCGTCCACTGTCACCCCTAGGTCCTTTTCCGCAGAACTGCTGCCTAGCCATTCGGTCCCTAGTCTGTAGCTGTGCATTGGGTTCTTCCGTCCTAAGTGCAGGACCCTGCACTTATCCTTATTGAACCTCATCAGGTTCCTTTTGGCCCAATCTTCCAATTGGTCTAGGTCCTTCTGTATCCTATCCCTCCCCTCCAGCGTATCTACCACTCCTCCCAGTTTAGTATCATCTGCAAATTTGCTGAGAGTGCAATCCACACCATCCTCCAGATCATTAATGAAGATATTGAACAAAACCGGCCCCAGGACCGACCCTTGGGGCACTCCACTTGATACCGGCTGCCAACTAGACATGGAGCCATTGATCACTACCCGTTGAGCCCGACAATCTAGCCAGCTTTCTACCCACCTTATAGTCCCTCGATCTGCTGGCAGTGCTCCTAATAATGCAGCCCAATATGCCATTAGCCTTCTTGGCAACAAGGGCACACTGTTGACTCATATCCATGATCTTGTCCATTGTAATCCCCAGGTCCTTTTCTGCAGAACTGCCGCTTAGCCAGTCGGTCCCCAGCCTGTAGCAGTGCATGGGATTCTTCCGTCCTAAGAGCAGGACTCTGCACTTGTCCTTGTTGAACCTTATCAGATTTCTTTTGGCCCAATCTTCCAATTTGTCTCGGTCACTCTGGATCCTATCCCTACCCTCCAGGGTATCTACCTCTTCTCCCAGCTTATTGTCTTCCGCAAACTTCCTGAGGGTGTAATTCATCCCATCATCCAGATAATTTATGAAGATGTTGAACAAAACTGACCCCTGTGGCCCTCCTCTTGATACCGGTTGCCAACTAGACACTGAGCCGTTGATCACTACCCATAGAGCCCGACGATCTAGCCAGCTTTTTATCCACCTTATCGTCCATTCATCCAATCCATACTTTTTTAACTTGCTGGCAAGAATATTGTGGGAAACCGTATAAAAGCTTTGCTAAAGTCAAGATATAGTACGTCCAATGCTTTCTCCATATCCACAGAGCCAGTTATCTCATCATAGAAGGCAATCAGGTTGGTCAGGCATGACTTGCCTTTGATGAATCCATTTTGACTGTCCCTGATCACCTTCCTCTCCTCCAAGTGCTTCAAAATGGATTCCTTGAGGATCTGCTCCATGAGTTTTCCAGGGACTGAGGTGAGTCTGAGCAGTCTGTAGTTCTCCAGATTCTCCTTCTTCCCTTTTTAAAAGACGGGCACTATAGATGCGTTGGTCCACACTGCTTTGGATTGTTATCGAATAGAACCCATCATCAGCATGGATACATGTCCCTTGGAAGGGTGGTTGAAACATGAAGGGACATATGAATCTTTAGCACGTCTGGCACATAAACATCTTGTGATGCCGGCTACAACAGTGCCATGAGAACACCTTTTTCTCACTTTCAGGTGACATTGTAAACAAGAAGTGAGCAGCATTATCTCCTGCAAATGTAAACAAACTTGCTTAACTGAGTGATTGGCTGAACAAGAAATTGGGCTGTGAGGGGACCTGCAGGCTCTAAAATTTTACATTGTTTTATTTTTGAATGCATAATTGTAAATTTGTAAGTTCAACTTTTCATGATAAAGAGATTTCAGTACTAGGTGAATTAGGTGAATTGAAAAATAGTATTTTTGTTTTTTACAGTGCAAATACTTGTAATCAAAAATAAATATTAAGTGAGCACTGTACACTTCGTATTCTGTGTTGTAATTGAAATCAATCTATTTGAAAATGTAGAAAACATCCGAAATATTTAAATAAACGGTACTCTATTATTAACAGTGTAATTAATCACAATGAATTTTTTTAATCGCGTGACAGCCCTACTTTTAGGTGCATCAGTTCTGTGATGTTTTTTTTCTAAGGGCCTGATATTAAAAATAAGGTTCATGGAGAAAAGTGTGCATGCATCATGTAATTGTTGTGTGTTGGGTAAGTACAAATTTCACAAAGATCAAAAGATGGATTACTACACTAAAGAATTTAGCAATCCAAATAATTGACTTGACAGACAAGTTATTTTGTGATATACATCAGCGAAGAGTAGAGGAGGACATGGATATTGGATGACTGCATGGCTAGTCACTTCAGGGATACATGTATCCTGATGGTACGAAAGTGCTTTTTGTTTTCGAAGTTGAAGTGCAAATCTACTCACTTTTTGTATGTGAATTTCTGGAAGTGGTTTTTAGTCATTCCAATGAGTGCAGGGTAGAAACATGAAATGTAGACTTGGAACAGTACTCGAAGCATATGGAGCAGGATGAAAGAAGGCACAACCACATGCAAGAGAGAGAAATAGTTACTGAAGGTGGTGTCTGCTACAGAGTAGTGGAGAGTCTGGTATGGACCATGAGAATGAAGGTTATGGTACCAGTTGCCTATAAAGCTGAAACAGGTAACTTGGCTGCATACACAGCCACGAAATGAGGTATATCTATTTCCCCCTTATACGAAAAGGCTCGTCAGTGTTTCTGGTAGTAACCCCACTAATGCTGCAACTGTTTCAAGCAAACTTTTAGTCTTTCCACTGTTGGACAGCATTTAGAGGGACTCTTAAGTTAAAAGAAAGAAAAAAATATAACTATAAATATAATATAATATATAATATTATATAAATAAAATATACAAAGAAACAGAAGCATTTCATATTGATAAAAGCATCTACAGGGGTACTATAGAGGTTGGTGCAAGGGCTGGCTTAATATACTGTAATATAATATACTGCAATATAGGGGGACTTTGTCAGTACCACTGAGGACAGAATTAATGCAAAGAAACTGAAAGGTAAAAACACGGTCAAAACAGAATTGAATTTAGAAAAGTAATCCAAAACATGGATATTCAGTATGAGAGAGAGAACCATGGTTGGCGTGCTGGATGCCTATAGCCGGTAGTCTGCTCAGCAGATTGATTGAAGGTAGAAGTGAACGGGGACCGGGCAACCGCCACGTCATCTGGCAGATTATCTAGAGCTGAGAATCTATTGCTGACATCAGTACAAAAGCTGTTGGCTAAACCTGGCACATGGAATGCACGAAAGTGATGATAAGCACACTCGTAATCAACTGAAGTGAAAATTTAACACCCTGGCACTCCGCGATTGCGAAGCATATTATAACCAAGTGGCGGATGATGTCAAATTTGGCTTAGCCAGGGGTGACTTGAAGCCAGCATTCTGTGCCATTCATAATCTCAGCAGTCAAGAGGTAGTCACTACAAACGGCATCCTGAATGACAGCCAAGGCCATCCGTGTAAATTGAATGATCATATTCTCTCATGCTGGGTGGAACGTTATCAGAGTGTCCTGAACCATCCTCCAGCTGATGCTTGTTCAGAGCTGGATGATCTGGCAGTCTCTGTGGTTCCGGATCCAGACATTTGTACTAGTGCACCAACATTGGATGAAGTGAAGTGTGCCATCTCTAAACTGAAAAATGAACACACAGCCAGTGCTGAGGCAACCCTTCAGAACTGCTAAAATGTGCTATTGATCCTGCAGCAGAATCACTTCTGGCCATCTTTTATCTGGTGTGGAGAACTGGAACCCTGCCAACCACCTGGAAGGACGGTATTGTGATCTCAACTCTATAAAGGCAAGGGACCGCGCAGTGAATGTAAGAGCTACAGGCTTGCTCTCTGTTCCAGGGAAGGTGTTCACACATATTTTGCTGGCACGCCTGAAGCCTTTGCTACATCAGCAGCGTCATCCCCAGCAGTCAGGCTTTACAAGGAACATGTCCACATTAGATGCCATCTTGGCTCGTGTGTTGTCAGAGATATATTGCAAGTTCAGGAAGCCCCTGCATGTAGTGTGTGTGTTGATCTTAAGGCTGCATTTGATCCAATAGACTGTGTCATGTTATGGAAGGCCTTAGGGTGTAGGTGTCCCTACCACTCTGCTGGACTTGAGTAGAGAGCTGCATAATGGAACCACTGCCTGTGTTTGTCTGGGGAACCAGATGTCAACCTTTTAAAAACGTATCTAGTGTTGGGCAGGGTTGTGTTCTGGCCCCTACACTCTTTTGTCAGGCAGTGGATTTCATAATGCAGCATTCTGTCAGGTCCACAGGCACTGAGATCAGTGATCTCTTGCTTACAGACCTTGACTATGCTTGATGTTTGTTTAGTACAGAGCCCCCACAGGTTTTGAGAGGCACTCCAGCTTATGGAGGAGTCAGCTAAGATTTGTATCCGTGTTTCACGGTCAAAGACAAAAACGCAAAATCTACGACCAGGTTCACCTGCAACTCCAATCTCTTTGAACAATGAGACCGCCAAATCAGTTTCCAGCTTTTGCTATCTGGGTTCTATACTTCTCAGTTCCTCCAATTCTCACACGGAGGTTCTTCATTGAATTGGCATCGCAGCATCTGCCATGGGCCATTTACAATGGATATAGAATCAACATCATCTTAGTATGACAACCAAGTTCAGGATTTATTCAAGCTGTATCCTTCCCATACTGTTGTATGGCTGCAAAACATGGACACTACGCTGCTCAGACTGGACAGAGCTGGAGGCTTTTCACACAAAATGTCAATGTCGTATATTGGGCATAAGGTGGAATGACTTCATCTGTAATGCAGATGTTCATGGTCGTTCGGGGCCATTGTCTGCAGGCGGCGCCTTTCGCTTTTCGGACATGGATGCCACAAGATGTTCCAGTGAATGCCGTTCTTTGGGTGGCTTATAAAATCTGAGATAACATTTCACCAACTGAGGGCTGGAGGCAGCCCAGAGGCAGACCCCCTATTCCATGGGTTCATCAAGTCTGTTCCAATGTTGGACTCTCAGGCAGTCAAGCCTTTGCGGTTGTGCAAGAGCAGACCAAATAGTGAATGATCACTGTGGCCGACTGTCTGTCTGGCTAAGTCTTGAAGAAGAATAAGAAGAGAAACTTGAATTTAAGTAATGCTACAAAAACTTAGTGGACCGCAAACTTGAATTTCCGTGTGCAAGAGTGGCCAAAATAGTAGTGTGCTTTTGGGCTCGGTGTGCAGACTAGAGAGAAATATTCCCCCACTAAACTTCACTGGTAAAACTACAGCTAGTACACTGGATATGATTGTGGCATTCTGTCATAATGGTGCAAACTAGGGATGTAAAATATTTAAATTATTAACGGGTTAACCAGTAAGTATTAGTCAAACTGTTAACCCCCGGCCCTGGGCCATCCAGAGTGGCCCCAGCCCCGCTCCCTTTAATTGGTTAACCAGTTAACCGATATCATTTTAATCATTTAAACAGTTAACTTTTTAAACAATAGTGCCGACAAATTGAAGTGAATTGCATGTAGAAAAACAAAAACTATCTGTCCCTGAAACCTGTTGAGTCATTTTAGTGGCCATTGGAATAGAGTGCTGCTTCAGAGGATTTAATTTTTCTTGCTGTGCTGTAACACGCTATTGAAAGGTGGCTTTCTGAAATCTGTCAATAGCTCTCATCCCTCTGATTCACCTTGCTATTCTTATTTCATTTTTCTGTCACTCTGCCCACCATATATCTGTGCACTTAACTTCCTGCTTCTTCTCTCCTATTGAATCCCCATGTGGCCCAGCAACTCCTCCCAGCTATCAGCACTCAGTTGATTCGCCTCATATGCTGCCCCTAAAACTGTTCCTATAAATCCTAAACTTGAGGGATTAATTTTTGGGAAGATCAAATAATAAATACATATAGCTTGGAAAAACATTTGATGGGAGAAGGTGGTTATAACAGTTTGCAAGTTTTTGAAGGCTATTAATATCAATGGGAAAGAGGAATTTGGGGATGGCACAAAGGAGTCACGAAGGAAATAGTAGCAGGAATGGAAATGAAAGGAAAATTTAATTTTGAATATTGGGGGAACATTTTCCTAATAATGCAATCTTACACTTAGAAATGGTTTTCTGAGGGAAGTGGTAGAAACCACATTGCATGAGTCATGTAATGCTTGACTGTGCAAATAAGTTGATAATATACAGAAGAGGAAAATCCTACATGTATATTGAAAGGAGGATGGTTCAGATGCCATAGAAGTTCTTCTGTCTCTCAGTTTCTGTGATTACTGTCTTGGTGCGTATTGTCAGATTTGGTCTCTCCTGTGGTTAATTGCTGTGGGAGATTAACAGGGGTCACAACATGAATGTGTCTGTCACACCCCCAAAGTCGTCTTCATGTCCTGCAGCAGCGTGGAATAGAAATGCATAACACATGTGCAGTCATCACGTGTGTGCATTTCACATGAAATACTAAGAAAAACTCCACAAAGTGTGGAATTCTACAATCCTTGAACACTATGAAAACATGCAGTGTAACTAGGGGGTCATATTAGACCGAATGCTGATATTGAAAGAGCACATCAAGAAGCTGAAAAGGAAAGTGAACTCCAGAAATTGTATACTCCAGGTACTGGCTAAAATGGGGAGCTGACTCCAAAACACTCTGAGCAGCCAGTCTCGCTCTGTTACACTCAGTTGTGGAGTACTCTGCCCTACAATGGTTACACTTGAGCCATGCAGAGCTGGTATTGAACTCAATCTTGAAGGATCATCACAATGATTTTGAAAGACACTTGCATTATATTGCAATACTGCCTCATGGGGATTGCGCCAAAGTGAGGCAGTAAGATCATGGAGTTGAACTGGAGAACTGATTTGAACTGATGTTTTTACTTGAACTGGAACTGAACCCTAATTTTGTCATACCTACTGAACCAGAACAATAACTGAACTTAAATAAATAAGGTTGCCGGTTAAAATGAAGGTTCAGCATTTTTTAGAATGCGATATTTTTAAAAAACTGATCTTATTTTCATTATTGAACAAGATAAAATAAAAAGTAGGCATGTGATTGATACCAGAAAGGCCTGCCCCAGTACAATGAGACGACAATGAGAATAGAAGGAGGCCAACCCACAGGAGTAGGGAGGGAAAAGGGAAGCTTAGGGCACCACATTAGACAACAGGGGCTCTCAAAGATAGACGAACCATCTGAGACCTGGGGAGAAAAGAGGTGGAATGCTCCCTAGTCCCAGAATTAAATAACTCTTCAAACCCAAGGGAAAAAGTAATGGCTCCCCAATTCTTCTCATCCTCAGGCCTCCTTTGACCCTCTCCTACCCCTGGGGCAGCTCCTCCCACCACTTGTCCCAAACATAAATTTATCCTTTCACCACAGAGGTCCAAAATGACAAAAGATATTATTTCAGTTAGCTCAAACAAATTGTTTATTTGACAACACAAAAACACTAGGAAAACTCATGGAGAGTTGAAAGTTAATAAATAAATAAATTTTAAATAAAAAAAATAGTTTGTTTTAAATTTCAACTTTCTTTTTTGAATTTACTTCACTACAACTGAAACATCAGTTTGAACTCGTTCAAATCAAAACTTTTTCTGGTGGCTTAAACTGAACCCAAACCTGAACTGAATCAAAATAAATTCTGGTTGACTCCCTGGGCGGGATACCTTTAGTAAAAAAGGAGAGATGAAAAACAGGTGTGCATGATCGAAGATACCCACTGTCTGGACACAATCCACTACCTAGGAGCTTAAAGGCCAGAAAAATCTTTGCCCTTGAAAATCCCTTACCTCAAAATTCCACTGTGGAAGGCTACAGAGTAACTAAATGCTGATCTTGGAGAACCTGGTTCCTTCAGAACAATTCCCTCCAGGCACTGACCTTGAATGAAAACACTTGTGTACTCTAAATCAAGCAAAAGCTAGGGAGTCAAAAGAGTGGTGACAGTGTGACCAAGCTGAGGAACGGCCCCATTGAGCAGAAAATTCATCCTAAATGCTAAATTCGACAGTTTTATGTTCTACTTGGACTGGCCGCTACCACCACCAAACTAATACTGGTTACTGGGGAAGAGCTGTTTGGACGCGTCCTTCCCCCCAAAATACTTCCCAAAACCTTGCACCCCACTTCCTGGACAAGGTTTGGTAAAAAGCCTCACCAATTTGCCTAGGTGACTACAGACCCAGACCCTTGGATCTTAAGAACAATGAACAATCCTCCCAACACTTGCACCCCCCCTTTCCTGGGAAATGTTGGATAAAAAGCCTCACCAATTTGCATAGGTGACCACAGACCCAAACCCTTGGATCTGAGAACAATGAAAAAGCATTCAGTGTTTTACAAGAAGACTTTTAATAAAAAATAGAAGTAAATAGAAATAAAGAAATCCCCCCTGTAAAATCAGGATGGTAGATATCTTACAGGGTAATTAGATTCAAAAACATAGAGAACCCCTCTAGGCAAAACCTTAAGTTACAAAAAAGATACACAGACAGAAATAGTTATTCTATTCAGCACAATTCTTTTCTCAGCCATTTAAAGAAATCATAATCTAACACATACCTAGCTAGATTACTTACTAAAAGTTCTAAGACTCCATTCCTGTTCTATCCCCTGCAGAAACCAGCATACAGACAGACTATAGACCCTTTGTTTCTCTCCCTCCTCCCAGCTTTTGAAAGTATCTTGTCTCCTCATTGGTCATTTTGGTCAGGTGCCAGCGAGGTTACCTTTAGCTTCTTAACCCTTTACAGGTGAGAGGAGCTTTCCCCTGGCCAGGAGGGATTTCAAAGGGGTTTACCCTTCCCTTTATATTTATGACACGCCCCCCAAATCTCAGCTAGGGTGAAACACTGGCGGGATTTCTTCCTGGAGCTCTAGGAAAAACAGAGTTAATAAGACACATGCATCTCTAAATATACTACCAAGTACATAAAGACTAACAATATTTTCCACATCTCAAGGACGATTTTAACCAGTTGATTCTGGGAAACTTTCACGGGAGAGTGCATCAGCCACTTTGTTAGAAGCTCCTGAGATGTGTTGGATGTCGAAATCAAAATCTTGGAGAGCTAAACTCCACTGAAGAAGTTTTTTGTTAGTTTCCTTGATGGTGCGAAGCCACTTCAGTGCAGCATGGTCGGTTTGCAGGTGGAAACGCCGTCCCCAAACATATGGGCGTAGCTTTTCCAGAGCGTAGACAATGGCGTAACATTCTTTTTCAGTGACTGACCAGTTGCTTTCCCTCTCAGACAGTTTTTTGCTGAGAAACACTACAGGGTGGAATTCTTGATCAGGTCCTTTCTGCATTAAAACTGCTCCCACGCCACGCTCGGACGCATCTGTGGTTACTAGGAACGGTTTGTCAAAGTCTGGGGCCCTTAGTACAGGGTCAGACATGAGTGTCGCTTTAAGCTTGTTAAAGGCCTTCTGACACTTTCCGGTCCACTGAACAGCATTTGGCTGTTTCTGTTTGGTTAGTTCTGTCAGTGGGGCAGCAATTTGGCTGTAGTGCGGTACAAATCGTCTGTAATAACCGGCCAAGCCTAAGAAGGATTGAACCTGTTTCTTTGACTTTGGGACAGGCCACTTTTGGATAGCATCCACTTTGGCCTGTAGGGGGCTGATAGTTCCTTGACCCACCTGGTGTCCAAGGTAAGTCACTCTGTTTAGGCCTATTTGACACTTCTTAGCCTTAACAGTTAGTCCTGCCTCCCTTATGCGCTCAAGGACTTCTTGTAGATGTTCCAGGTGGTCTGCCCAGGAATCCGAAAATATGGCCACATCGTCAAGGTAGGCGACTGCATATTCTCCTAATCCCACTAGGAGACCATCTACAAGTCTTTGGAAAGTGGCGGGTGCATTTCGCAGCCCGAAAGGGAGTACATTAAATTCATACATCCTGCTGAAGTCCAAAGGGCTGGTGACTTTGATAGATTGATGAAAATTTGCCTCAGTATTTTGGTCCTGAGACCTTTGTCCTTGCATTTTTTCCCCTGAAACTGTTGCCTTCCATGCTTTAGTTTTCCCAAGTCTGATCTCTGACCTACAGTGTATTTTAAAAATTAATACTGGCCACTCCAGGCTTGTATTAAACTCCCAAGGTTACAGCTTTTCCCTGATCTTGGATGGGTAGATGCTGCCACCACCCGAGTGCAAAAACCCCTTTGAGAATCAGAAAGGCACTCTTGGGAATTTCTTCCTGTGGGGTTCCCTCAAGCCCTTTCACTCCCCCTCTGGGGAAGAGCTGAGAAAGAAAACAAAGGAAATTAGTTGTTGTCACCAGCTAATTAAACAACATATGCACAAACCTCTTAGGGACACACAAATCCAATCCTGTTCTTAAAAAAGGTAAATTTTATTGAAAACAAAAAGAAAGAAAATACACTTGGAACTGAGGCTTTTTGCTGTGTTTAAAAAAAAACAAGTACAAGGATTAAACATCAAGATAGCTTCTTGAGGTCCAGCTTAAAAGTTACAAGCAAAACAAAAGCACCTTGGGTTAGCACAGAGGAGTCCACAAGCCATAAAGAAATAAGAGAGAAACCTAATCGTGTCTTCCTAGACATTTCCTGATCTATTTACATATCTGGGGTTTCAGATTAGTAGTTTCTAGGTATGATCTGATAATTTTCATACCTGGCTCAAGCTTTTACAGCATAGCTTCAGCCCTGTCCCTGCTCTCCGGGAGAACAACACAGATGGGAAGTTTTTTCCCAATTTTAAAAAGTTCTAGGCTTCCCATTGGCTCTTTTGGTCAGGTGCCTACTCCCTTCCTTTTACCTATGGACTTTTTAACCCTTTACAGGTAAAGCAAGTAGAGAACAGCTATTAACAGGGATTTTATAGCTAAGTGGCTGGCTCGGTGTCCATGAAAGGGAGTTCCCCCCGTTCATTTATCACAAGAGCCATGAGAGTTGGGGAAATAGTGTAATTGCTCTACTAATTCTTAGTGATGGGTTTACCTTGTATTGTCGGAGTGGGGGCACGTCTAATGCTTAATGGCAATATTTTTGAAGGCAGGTTCACTATAGACACGAGTTAGAAAAAAGGATATATTGTTAGGTGTCGGTGGGAAAGGAAGACAAAGTTGTAGTTGAGAACAGGGCACACTTCTCCCAGCCTGCCTGGCAAAGTACAAGAAGTCTTGTCTCTGTTGTTAGAAATGGTCATAGCAGCTCTAGCTCTCCTGCTTACTATTTTGATTTTCTTTTTGTAACATGCTTGCTAGCGTCCATTACCTTTCTGCTCTCATATCTGTTTTCTCCTTTTGTGTGCATGATTTTTAATCAGAGCAGTACTACTGACAGTAAGTTATCCAAATTCTATTGCATCTTCCAGAAAAGAATCTACTACACGTATATGTAAACCACTGGAATAGAGGAAGAGACAGAAACATTGGACAGAATACTCCAGTTGAGGCCTAATCAGTGTGGAGTAGAGCAGAAGAATTACTTCTTGTGTCTTGCTTATAACACTTCTGCTAATACCTCCCAGAATGATGGGGTTTTTTTTTGTTTTTTTTTTGCAACTGTGTTACACTGTTGACTCATATTTAGTTTGTGATCCACTATGACCCCCGAAATCCCATTCTGCAGTACTCCTTCCTAGGCAGTCATTTCCCATTTGGTATGTGTGCAACTCATTGTTCCTTCTTAAATGGAGTACTTTGTATTTGTCCTTATTGAATTTCATCCTATTTTCTTCAGATTGTTTCTCCAGTTTTTCCAGATCAGTTTGAATTTTAATCCTGTCCTCCAAAGCACTTGCAACCCCTCCCAGCTTGGCATCGTCTGCAAACTTTAAGTGCTCTCTATGCCATTATCTAAATCATTGATGAAGATATTGAACAGAGCTGGACCCAGAACTGATCCCTGCAGGACCCCACTCGTTACGCCCTTCCAGCATGACTGTGATCCACTGATAACTACTCTCTGGGAATGGTTTTCCAACCAGTTATGCGCCCACCTTATAGTAGCTCCATCTAGGTTATATTCCCCTTTTGTTTATGAGAAGATCATGCGAGACCATATCAGAAGCCTTACCAAAGTCAATATTTACCACATCTACCTCTTCCACAAGGCTTGTTACCCTGTGAAAGGAAGGTATTAGGTTGGTTTGACATGATTTGTTCTTGACAAATCCATGCTGACTATTACTTATCACCTTATTATCTCTAAGTGTTTTAAAACTGATTGCTTAATTATTTATTCCATTCTCTTTCCGGGTACTGAAGTTAAGCTGACTGGTCTGTAATTCCTTGTGTTGTCCTTATTTCCCTTTTAGGCTCCAGGTGAACCCCTCATTTGGGATCCATATTTGCTGTCAATCGCTATTGGTTCTTAGTGTCAAAAGGCAGTGTGTGAGATCACATCAATGGAAGATCTATACTGTATGTGAGGATAGGTTACTTTTAAACTAGCTCCTGGCTTTTTTCCCTTAAAGTAAACACTCTATTCCATATTTTGCAACATAGTGTTCTGCCTTAGTTTTGTCAAAAGGCATCCAATCCCAAACCCAAAGAATGGCAAAATTAGATGGTGAAGGGTGCATGCAATGAACAGAACTTCAAATAACTAACTGATTTACATTGTGAGTAATTTGTGACAGGGACCATCTTGTTGCTATGTCCGTACAGTGCCTGTGTACAAACCCCAGTCGTGTTCCAAGACTGGGGCTTGTAGGTGCCACTTCAATACAAATAATAATAAAAGCATTGCCTCTATTCTGATCACTCCACCCTCAATGTACAAGGAAGAAATCATTTAAAGCTTTTCTAAGTAAGGTGAGTGAGATGTTTTATAGAAGATGTATGTAAGTCCTTAGGGAACATAGTTCCCCAGGGGATCAAAGATTGTTTCCGAAAGCTGTAATTCCTGGACTGTGACGGCAACTGTTGGAGTGGAAGATATATGTAAACAGTAATCTATTCTTCGATCCCCATATTCACCATGTATTATAAACAAGATCAGCAAGCATCCATAGAGATGCTTTGGCTGGGTATTCCATAAGATTCAGAAATAATTCTCTATCTGGTCTTGTCTTTGCCTCCCTTGTATCTTCACTGTTTCATACTTCCCCATTTAATTGAGATTACTGGAGAGCTATATTAGAGAATGGAAAACTTATACTCTTGCTAATTTATTTTCTTCTGGAAATCTTTCCACTAAGCCATCCTACCCAGTGGAAACATTAATTGATACAAATGTTTTCTCATTTAATTCTAGAGCTTTAACAAGTGGTGTGCATATGTAGTTAATGACTCACTAGGTCAGTATTAAAATGACATTAGGTACAACTTAACAGTTTTGGAAGCAATCTTCCGGTGGCTCACTAGGTGGATGGGGATCAGCATCTCCTCTGTCCCCCTTAAAGCTCTAGAGTTACTATGATTTATGTTGAGAAGAAAGAAAAAAAACCTACCAGAGCAGATTAACAGGGAGAGAACTAGAATAGAGGTAGCTAGCAGTTCTCTTATCATCAATATATACTTTCTTGCCGACTTTTGAACAACTGTATTGCCAAACAGAGGGAAGTAGAAAGTTGAAAACAAACACAAAGATACTACTTGGAGGGGACAGGAGCTATTGAGTTCAGAATTCATTCACTATAATATGAGATGACTCAATACTCATTTGAACCTTATTATTTGGGTAACAAATAGATGGTTTAAAAATATCATTTCATGGGGTATGATAGTTCCCTTCTAAAGATGTTTTGTATGCCTGCTCTCTTGTATATAAGTATAGTGTTTCCATTTTTTTTCCTTCAAAGGGAACAGTTTGTAGTTCAACAGGCACAAAACTTGCCAGTGTCTTACTACTTTGTGCACTTCGTAATTGATGCCTGGGAATAATCAATAACAGCTAGAGTTGGATGAATATTGCAAAAAAATAAAAATTCTGCAGTTATTAATTCTAATTTAAGAATAATTAGTTTTCTTGGTTCATGCTCCTGTTTGGCTTTTCGTGGGAAGTTGAGCAATATAATTTTTTTATTTGTATTTTTAAATACTCTGTGGAAGTGAATCTTACAGTCACATGTTCAAATATTTACTCTAAATGATATTTTATATGTGACTGGATGCTACCTGAAGCAGCAGAGACAAGCAATTAAACCAGACAAGAATGCGACCACACTTCACACCTAGATCATGCATGCTTGTGCAATTACTTTGTGTGAATGTGAGAAGACAAAAATTAAAGTCTGCGTCTAACCAAGGCTGGTTTGGCCCAGAAGGAAAAATAAACATTTTAAAAAAATTTTACGTACCTTATACTGCCTCCCTAAACATCTGCCTTTTTCTGAGAGATTCAAATCTTTTTTGCTTTCTTTAAACTCTCACTGTGATAAACTACAATTGTTCAGTCAGGGGACAAAACTATATCAAGTGAGCTTTACAATCAGTCACAACTGACTGATGCTTTTCAAATATAGGTAAGGCCCTACTTGAATTGTGCGATGATTGTGAAATAATTGCGGCTGAGTTGCAGACAAACACATGGGAAATCGCGGAAAAGTGATTGCAGTAATTTGGAAAAGCCAGAGTAGACCTATTTGTTTAAGAAATATTTGCAGGAACAACATAAACACTCAAGTATTATGTTATGCCTACTAATTTTTTTGATAACCAGACATTTTGCTGCAGCTGTGTTACAATTGGACCACCCGGAGCACCCTGCTCACCCCTGAGACTGACAGCTTCAGCTGTGAGCCCAGCCTGGGGCTCAGTTTCACAGCAGGGAGCCTACCAGCGGTGAAATTGACATTCTTGTCAGTTTCATGGCTGCTGCTGTTTCACATTTTGTCTCAGGCTCTGGCTGTCACCTCTGGGGCTGGGGTGGGGTCGTGGGGGCTCCAACTGTGAGCCCTGCGCATCTGTCAGTGTCAGGGCTGGAGGAGCTGTCAGCCCCTGCCACAGCTGTGGGGCTGGAGGAGTTGTTCCCTTCCCCTCCCTGCCCTTGGTGGGGCTTTTTTTCTATAATGAACCCCTACTTATAATGAACAAATGGCTTGGATCCCAACATGTTCGTTTTAGTGAAGGTATACTGTAACTAAAATCAGAATTGTGGTGTCAGAGTAACAGCCGTGTTAGTCTGTATTCGCAAAAAGAAAAGGAGTACTTGTGGCACCTTAGAGACTAACCAATTTATTTGAGCATAAGCTTTCGTGAGCTTTCATGCATCCAATAAAGTGAGCTGTAGCTCACGAAAGCTTGTGCTCAAATAAATTGGTTGGTCTCTAAGGTGCCACAAGTACTCCTTTTCTTTTTGAGAATTGTGGTGGAAGTCTAATAGAGAGATCTGCAATTTCCTCAATATTTCAAGTGAAGTAGGGCCTTAAAGATGGGATATCAGATAATGTGCGGTGAACTCTTGGCTTTCACTTCGAAGAGTAATTGAGCCACCCTTCCCACCAAAAATCAAATAAATTAGAATAAAAGATTTGGTAGTAGGGAATTGTTCAGAGCTTGGTCAAGTAAATTATTCATTACAAGTGATTCACTCAGGGTATGTCTTCACTGCAGGATTAACTCTGGTGATTGGTGCATGGGTCTGAGCACTTGAGTTAGACGAGCCCAGGTGTGAGCCATAAATGAGTTACCAGTTCTCACTGGTGCTGCATTCACTTGTGTGTGTTGCTAGGACTTCGGAGGGCATAACCTGTGGTTCTTTGCATTGCTATAAGTTGAATTGCTCTGTTTCTTTCTCAGTGAATTTTGAGAGAACTTGTCTGTCCTCCAGTCCCTTCCCACAATTCCTCCTCTTCCCACTCTGGTGTGGAGAAAAGAGGAATTTTGGGAAGGGATTGGAGGACTATCAGTACTCAAGTAATTTAACTTGTGTCCTCACTGTAAAGTGGACTGGTTTCCAGCTAGAGCAGGGGTAGTCAATTATTTTTTGTCAAGGTCCAATTTTCTTGCTCAAGGTATAGTAAAGGTCCAGACTCCAGAGAAAATAATAGTAAAAAATAACAATAGTGATACTAATAGATACTAAATACGTAAATAAAGAGACTTCTGGATCTGTTCAAAAGCATCTGGCAGTCCAGGTTTGGCCCACGGTCTTCCTATTGACTACCCCGAGCTAGTATGAAAGCAGAATCTGGACAATAACCAATATCTCCAGCTGGGCCAACTAACCTGGTTTGAAAATACCGCTAAACTGAGCTCAGAGGCTTTTTGTGTATGGATGGGAGTGGGATTGCAGTGACACTTGGGTAAGAGCCTGCACTAACTCTGCAGTGAAGACATACCCTCAGTTACTGTTTAGTGAAAGTGCTAGAAAATGATGACTGCATCTTCTTGATTTGGTTGGTGTTAGTCCTGCTATGTTGTCCATTTCACACTGTAAACTGCAGTGCCTAGAGAGATCTAGGGAGGGGTTGCTTACAGAAGGATGGCTGTTACCCTGATTGAAGGTAGAGAAGATTTGTGTGGTAGATTCGTAGAACATTTTACTTTAAAGAACAAGTTAGCTGTAGAAAAGTCTTACAGTTCACACTGTGGAACTCTAGTACTTTCTTTTGCTGATGGCAGTGTAAACAATGTTTATGTGTACATGTTTTGCTAACACCTCTAAGCCCTGGAGACCCCATTAGTCTAGGCACTGTACACAACTAAATGGCAGTCCTGTCCAAAAAGTTTCAATCTAATTACTTTTACCTTAAATACTAAGGACAATGACAAGTATATCAAGTAACTGAATAATCTCTGTTGAAAGTCATCTACTTAAATATTAACTAGTCTTATTCTTATTCAACATTCTTTCAAAAGAATGAAATAATCAAACGTGGCAGTACTGTGTGTACAATGGGCATAGGAAAACTGAAATTTACTATTTCCTTTCCCCCCCCTCAAATGCCAGTGCTTCCTGATAAAGCCAACTACTACCATTTCAATTTTGGAGTGTTTTAACTGCAGGCAGTTTCAAACTGACCAATTTTGAATCTTGATGGTACAGTTCTTAAATGCACTGTAAAATTAGGGGAAAGAAAATATTTTGTTGTCTGCATAGTAACAGTGGCTTAAATCCCACATCTCCCCAAATGCACAATAAAAACCTCTCAAAGTATCAAAGATAGACTGAGACATATGCGAGTCAAAATAGATGATCACAAATTATTCCAGTGTATTTTTAGAGACCTTCCCAATGTTGCTGATGAGGGATCATTCTTTTGAGCATGAGTGGAACCACTTCATGTTTCTAAACTTTTATTTCCCTGAGTTGTTCAGCAGGGTGCTGTATCAGAATCTCCTGATAGATCCCGTACTGCCAATAGGTTTCTCCTTTCATTTAGTCTTATGCCAATAAAATAGTTCTACAGTGTTAAAAAAAAAATAGGCAAAATCACAAGCGTCTTCCTACTTCAGAAATTTGTTAGGGGAATGATATTTGCAATGCACTGCCATTTAAAACTCCTTGCTGTAGTGAACTTGGCCCTGAATCTTTTTCCTTTTTCCAGGGGAAACTGATATTGAGAGGTTCTGCACATGAACACAGCTTGTGTTTTCCTCTCTCTTTTTGTAGCTGTATGACTTTATAAAAGTATAATTCTTAAAATGTAATTTAGCTTTTCTACAGTCAGGTCATTTTTTCAGCTTTGATTTACTGTTCCAGAAAAAGGAAGCTTCTGGGGGGAGTTGAGGGGTGAGGGAGGATAACTAAACCTGGGTGTAGGTATAAAATCTGTATCTGGGTGGCCAAACCTCAGCTCGTGAGCAACATGTGGCTCTTTTACAGTTAAAGTATGGCTCGCGGAGCTCCCCATACCCCCCTCCCCATTCTCTACCTACCAGACTCGGGGGGGGGGGTGGCAGAGGGCACTTGGGGCTTCTGCCCTTATGGCAGGTGGTGGGGCTAGGTGCTTCTGCCCAGCAGGGAGAGGGGATTAGGGGTTTCAGCCCCAAGCCCCACCACCCGCTACAGGGCAAAAGCCCTGAGCCCTGGTGGATGCGCCTGGCTCTCGGACTTCTAAAGATTATTGTATGCAGCTCGGAGGGTCAGTATGTTTGGCCACCCCTGAAATGCCAGCAGAAGTCTACAGTGAATGGCTTAAAAATTGTAAACAGTGATGGAGGAGAGTCGTTGGAACAAAATATAAAAATCAGATGAATGTCATGCAGAAAGTAAGTTGCTTAATTGTTTAGCACTTTAAAAAACATTAAGAGAATTCTGCTTTCCTGCTGGTCATTGTGGGTAGATTGCACATTGAACTTCACCGCAAAGATATTATGAAGCAATCACATTCCGGCTCATGACCAATTAGAATGCCAGGGGTCTTGTTGCTATCAGATCAAATTATAATGTAGCTATCTTTAGCATTTCTGCAGGCAACTGAAACTAGATAAAGTTTGAGCTGAAGTCTGATGAACAAAGTTTATATTTTAAAACTTTGTTGTGTAGTTTTCCTGTATTCCCTCTCCCCCAACATCCTTCAGAAAACATCAGTAGTGTTACAGACCCCATTAGTGAGCTTGAGTGATTGGTATAGACTTGGAACTGAATTCAGTCTGAACCTCTGACTCCTACCATTGCTCCCTTACCCCCTCCCCCAAGTACTCCCCTGTTGCCATGGAAACTCAGTCTCTAACCTTATTTTTCCTTTTTATACCAGAATGCCTCCAGCAGCAGGCAAGTGCATGACATTGTTAGTTTGTTTCAGGCTGCAAAACAAGATCATAGCAGAAATGGAGCCAGTTCTAAATGCTTCAGACTAAGCTATAATAAACATTATTATACTGTTGGGAAAAAAATAACACTCCCTTCTGCTGCCTGAATTATGGCCCATAATATTTTGTTGCATATTATTTTCTGGTACACTTTTTTTCTCTGTCTCCTCTTCTAGTCCACAGACCATTCTTAGCCTTAACGGTACCAGATTGTGGCAGTTTGCCCTCATTCCTCTTCGCTCAAAACTGTGTTCCCACTTTTCCAGTCCAAGCGTTCTCTCTGGGTTTCTCCTGTTTTGATGTACATTACTATTCTGTGCTGGAGTGGAAATGATGCATGATAGTATAATAGTGCTTTCTGCAGTGAAACCTAGTAGAATAGAGAAGTGAAGAATTTCCATGCAGCAAGGATCCTGCTGCTGCTGCCACTAAATGGTGGTGTGTGGCATGAAAATGGCAATGCTGACTTTCTTTGATGTGTCTCAAGTGAGAAGATATGGCTAGAGAGAAAGTTGCAAAAGAAAAAAAAAGCACCCTAAATTGGATATGTGAATATTTGAACATGAGAGTAGAGAACATTTTTATTTTTAGATAATAAATTGGTGGATATTCATTTTCTGGAAAACATGGCTTTAAAAGTAAATTTACAAAAAACCCTGCATTTTGTTTTATAGTTGTTTATAATGGGATATTGAAGTTCTCTCAGTTTTTATTTGACAAAGGTATCATTAGCAAGAAAGCAATTTCAGACAAGTGATGTACCTACAACCTAGAACATTGGTTATAATGAAACCTTCATTGCCAAGCCTTTTATAGCTTGTTTAGATGTGCTTTGAATCTGATGTACTTACTGTATTTTCGTTAATAGTTTATTACTGGGCAGCTTGGTGGCTGGAGGGTGGTGCTTTGTATTGTCACAGGGGAGATGAGTTTCTCTTTTCTTTGTGGTCTACTAGTGGATAGATTGGTTGTATTGAATGAAGTCAGCGCCTGGGAAGAAAATTCCTTGAATTTCAGCCCAGAAGAATTTCATCACTTGAATTTCAGCTCACATAACCTAAAGGGTAACTATAAAAGAAGGAGAAACTGGAGAATCCTCTTATCTGAAAGTGATGGTACCTTCAAAATAATAATATTAATAATAATAACGAATAATAAAACTTCCAAAAATATTTGAACATGCCTAAGAATCATAGGGTAAGAAGGGACCACCAGAGTTATCTGGTCTAACCCCTGCCAATATGCACTTTTTGTTGTGTCTAACGATCCACGATAGATGAATATCCAGCCTCCTTTGGAAAACCTCCAGTGAAGAAGCTTTCACAACCTCCATAGGCAGTCTGTTCCATTGTCCTACTGTTCTTAGAGGGAGGAAGCTTTTCCTGAGATTTAATCCAAATCTGCTATCCTGTAGTTTGAACCCATTGCTTCTTGTCCTGCCCTCTGTGGCAGAACAACTTTTCTCCATATTTTTTACGGCAACCTTTCAAGTATCTAAAGACTACTCTCATCCCCCCACATCCCCCATTGCCTTTTTTCCAAACTAAACATACCTGGTTCCGTCAACCTTTGCTCATATGGCTTGCATTCCATCCCTTTGATCATCTTTGTCACTTGTGTCCAGATCCTTTACAGTTTCTCTACATCCTTTCTATATGTTGATAACCAAAACTGGACACAGTGCTCCAGCTGAGCCCCAGCCAGTGCCAAGTAGAGAAGCACTGTCACCTCCTGTGACTCGCATTCTATGTCTCTGTTAATGCAACCTAAAATTGCATTTGCTTTTTTTTTTTTTTGCAACAGCATCACATTGCTGACTCATGTTGAGGTTGTGATCCACCACAACTCCCAGATTCTTCTCAGCAGTGCTGCTGCCAAGCCAGATTTCCCCCATTCTTTATTTGTGCATTTGATTTTTCTTCCCTAAGCATAGCACCTTACATTTGTCTTCGTTGAATTTCACTTTTTTGTCTATAGCCCAGTTCTCCAGTTCATCAATATCGTACTGAATTTTAGCTCTATCCTCCAAAGTGTTGGCAACCCCCTTTAGCTTTCTGTCATCTGCAAACTTGATCAGTATGCTCTCTGTATCTACAATTCAGGTTGTTAATAAAAATGTTAAACAACACCAAACCCAGAAAAGATTTCTGTGGAATCCCACTTGAGATCTCCCTCCAATCTGACGACATTCTATTAATAGTTACTCTTTCTTCGTGACAGGTTTCAGAGTAGCAGCCGTGTTAGTCTGTATTCGCAAAAAGAAAAGGAGGACTTGTGGCACCTTAGAGACTAACCAATTTATTAGAGCATAAGCTTTCGTGAGCTACAGCTCACTTCCTCAGATGCATATCGTGGAAACTGCAGCAGGCTTTATATATACACAGAGAATATGAAACAATACCTATTCCCACCCCACTGTCCTGCTGGTAATAGCTTATCTAAAGTGATTTCCAGCACAAATCCAGGTTTTCTCACCCTCCACCCCCCCACACAAATTCACTCTCCTGCTGGTGATAGCCCATCCAAAGTGACAACTCTTTACACAATGTGCATGACAATCAAGCTGGGCTATTTCCTGCATAAATCCAGGTTCTCACATCCCCCCACCCCCATACACACAGAAACTCACTCTCCTGCTGGTAATAGCTCATCCAAACTGACCACTCTTCAAGTTAAAATCCAAGTTAAACCAGAACATCTGGGGGGGGGGGGTAGGAAAAAACAAGAGGAAACAGGCTACCTTGCATAATGACTTAGCCACTCCAAGTCTCTATTTAAGCCTAAATTAATAGTATCCAATTTGCAAATGAATTCCAATTCAGCAGTTTCTCGCTGGAGTCTGGATTTGAAGTTTTTTTGTTTTAAGATAGCGACCTTCATGTCTGTGATCGCGTGACCAGAGAGATTGAAGTGTTCTCCGACTGGTTTATGAATGTTACAATTCTTGACATCTGATTTGTGTCCATTTATTCTTTTACGTAGAGACTGTCCAGTTTGACCAATGTACATGGCAGAGGGGCATTGCTGGCACATGATGGCATATATCACATTGGTGGATGTGCAGGTGAACGAGCCTCTGATAGTGTGGCTGATGTTATTAGGCCCTGTGATGGTGTCCCCTGAATAGATATGAGGGCACAGTTGGCAACGGGCTTTGTTGCAAGGATAAGTTCCTGGGTTAGTGGTTCTGTTGTGTGGTATGTGGTTGTTGGTGAGTATTTGCTTCAGGTTGCGGGGCTGTCTGTAGGCAAGGACTGGCCTGTCTCCCAAGATTTGTGAGAGTGTTGGGTCATCCTTTAGGATAGGTTGTAGATCCTTAATAATGCGTTGGAGGGGTTTTAGTTGGGGGCTGAAGGTGACGGCTAGTGGCGTTCTGTTATTTTCTTTGTTAGGCCTGTCCTGTAGTAGGTAACTTCTGGGAACTCTTCTGGCTCTATCAATCTGTTTCTTTACTTCTGCAGGTGGGTATTGTAGTTGTAAGAAAGCTTGACAGAGATCTTGTAGGTGTTTGTCTCTGTCTGAGGGGTTGGAGCAAATGCGGTTGTATCGCAGAGCTTGGCTGTAGACGATGGATCGTGTGGTGTGGTCAGGGTGAAAGCTGGAGGCATGCAGGTAGGAATAGCGGTCAGTAGGTTTCCGGTATAGGGTGGTGTTTATGTGACCATTGTTTATTAGCACTGTAGTGTCCAGGAAGTGGATCTCTTGTGTGGACTGGACCAGGCTGAGGTTGGTGGTGGGATGGAAATTGTTGAAATCATGGTGGAATTCCTCAAGGGCTTCTTTTCCATGGGTCCAGATGATGAAGATGTCATCAATATAGCGCAAGTAGAGTAGGGGCTTTAGGGGACGAGAGCTGAGGAAGCGTTGTTCTAAATCAGCCATAAAAATGTTGGCATACTGTGGGGCCATGCGGGTACCCATAGCAGTGCCGCTGATCTGAAGGTATACATTGTCCCCAAATGTGAAGTAGTTATGGGTAAGGACAAAGTCACAAAGTTCAGCCACCAGGTTACAACATTCCACACAAAGATGGACTACAAGCCGTCAAGAACACTATCCCCGATAATGTCACGGCTAACCTGGTGGCTGAACTTTGTGACTTTGTCCTTACCCATAACTACTTCACATTTGGGGACAATGTATACCTTCAGATCAGCGGCACTGCTATGGGTACCCGCATGGCCCCACAGTATGCCAACATTTTTATGGCTGATTTAGAACAACGCTTCCTCAGCTCTCGTCCCCTAAAGCCCCTACTCTACTTGCGCTATATTGATGACATCTTCATCATCTGGACCCATGGAAAAGAAGCCCTTGAGGAATTCCACCATGATTTCAACAATTTCCATCCCACCACCAACCTCAGCCTGGTCCAGTCCACACAAGAGATCCACTTCCTGGACACTACAGTGCTAATAAACAATGGTCACATAAACACCACCCTATACCGGAAACCTACTGACCGCTATTCCTACCTACATGCCTCCAGCTTTCACCCTGACCACACCACACGATCCATCGTCTACAGCCAAGCTCTGCGATACAACCGCATTTGCTCCAACCCCTCAGACAGAGACAAACACCTACAAGATCTCTGTCAAGCTTTCTTACAACTACAATACCCACCTGCAGAAGTAAAGAAACAGATTGATAGAGCCAGAAGAGTTCCCAGAAGTTACCTACTACAGGACAGGCCTAACAAAGAAAATAACAGAACGCCACTAGCCGTCACCTTCAGCCCCCAACTAAAACCCCTCCAACGCATTATTAAGGATCTACAACCTATCCTAAAGGATGACCCAACACTCTCACAAATCTTGGGAGACAGGCCAGTCCTTGCCTACAGACAGCCCCGCAACCTGAAGCAAATACTCACCAACAACCACATACCACACAACAGAACCACTAACCCAGGAACTTATCCTTGCAACAAAGCCCGTTGCCAACTGTGCCCACATATCTATTCAGGGGACACCATCACAGGGCCTAATAACATCAGCCACACTATCAGAGGCTCGTTCACCTGCACATCCACCAATGTGATATATGCCATCATGTGCCAGCAATGCCCCTCTGCCATGTACATTGGTCAAACTGGACAGTCTCTACGTAAAAGAATAAATGGACACAAATCAGATGTCAAGAATTGTAACATTCATAAACCAGTCGGAGAACACTTCAATCTCTCTGGTCACGCGATCACAGACATGAAGGTCGCTATCTTAAAACAAAAAAACTTCAAATCCAGACTCCAGCGAGAAACTGCTGAATTGGAATTCATTTGCAAATTGGATACTATTAATTTAGGCTTAAATAGAGACTTGGAGTGGCTAAGTCATTATGCAAGGTAGCCTGTTTCCTCTTGTTTTTTCCTACCCCCCCCCCCCCCCAGATGTTCTGGTTTAACTTGGATTTTAACTTGAAGAGTGGTCAGTTTGGATGAGCTATTACCAGCAGGAGAGTGAGTTTCTGTGTGTATGGGGGTGGGGGGATGTGAGAACCTGGATTTATGCAGGAAATAGCCCAGCTTGATTGTCATGCACATTGTGTAAAGAGTTGTCACTTTGGATGGGCTATCACCAGCAGGAGAGTGAATTTGTGTGGGGGGGTGGAGGGTGAGAAAACCTGGATTTGTGCTGGAAATCACTTTAGATAAGCTATTACCAGCAGGACAGTGGGGTGGGAATAGGTATTGTTTCATATTCTCTGTGTATATATAAAGCCTGCTGCAGTTTCCACGATATGCATCTGAGGAAGTGAGCTGTAGCTCACGAAAGCTTATGCTCTAATAAATTGGTTAGTCTCTAAGGTGCCACAAGTCCTCCTTTTCTTTCTTCGTGGTTGTTTAACCAATTATGTATTCACGTAATGGTGGTTCTGTCAGACCCGTATTTCTCCCATTTACTTATCAGAATGTCATGTTGGGACTGTGTCAAAAGCCTTGCTGAATTCCAGGTATATTTATGCCTACCACATTCCCCCTAACCACCAAATCAGTTACCCTGTCAAAGAAGGAGCTGAGGCTGGTTTGGCAGGATGTGTTCTTCGTAAATCCATGCTGGCTGCTAGTCTTCATCATAAACTCCATATTTTAATGTTTTTGTCTGCTTTTATTTTCCAAGAGGTTTTCATGTTTATTGTAAGTATCTCACAGATTATAAAGCTGGATTTCTTTCAAGGTTTAATGGGCGGGGAGGGGGAGAAGCTGATAACAATTGTTGTGAATGTGCTGAAGGTAGAAAACAAACCCCACCACTCTAAATTTGTTTTTGGTATTTAGATTAGTGACATCAACTTGAGGCTCTTGAGCCCCAAGAGGCTCCTCATATCTGAGCATGTGTGGCTTAAGCATAACATCATATGGCAACCTGCCAGCAATGAAATAGTTCACTTGGACTTATAGAGGGAAGATATAAATTAACATATACTAAGACTGATCAGTTCAATCAGTTTGCATTAACAGTCAACTAAAGAGAAAAATTGTTTCTCAGCTTTTTAAAAAAAAGTTTCCGTAGTGTAGGATAATTGTGTCACATGTCATGTAGACAAGCTGTGGGTGCCAATATCACACATCAAATTTTGTACTGAAATAGAAGAGGAATGGGGATAGGGCATATTTGTCATTTAAATTTAGACTGTATTAGAGCATTAATGATATTAACACATTGCACTTCCAGGAAAACTAATGGCCCTCAGCCAGTCACTCCTCGCTGATCTCTGATTCCAAGGAAATGCCCTTCATTATACTAGATATTGTTTAAAGTTTCTAATATTGTAGCTGAAAGTTCTTGAAAGTAATTGAGGTTTTATAATGTGTAGGCTGAAACCGTAAGTTTTTACTTGTTTAACATAATATAATTTAGAACAATGTTGCCTACAGTGAGGAGTACATTGTTCATCTGCCTTAGGATATAAAACGTTTGTATTCTGGGGTATTTAATGGCTTTCATATGATGCAAGTTTGGTATAATTTTTCTTCCAGTCAATGAAAAATCCACATATGTAGATTTCCATTGGCTTTTGCATTCATTGCCATAGCAATTTATAAAAGGAATGCCTCTTTAGATTGCCAACAATTAATTATCACCTGTCTTGTAAGGCATACTCTTAATGTTTAGTTCAAGAAAAAATATTGGTCACTTACATACCTTTTCTAGAAAGGAAGAGAGTTTTTAATTAACAGTTCTTTTTATGCAGGTCGAAAAACATGTAGGCTGCACCTGGATTTATTCTAAAATGCTTGAATTTTATTTGCACCACTTGGAAGAATGGTCAATGTGTCAAAATAAAACTTGGAAGAAAGTTTTATTTAGAAATTTTTTAAAAAAAAATTCTAAGTGTTTGCTTTCAAGATTAGATGGTAGAAGAGAGGAAAAAATTAGGATATTGACAGCAATTATAGAAATAGACCCCTTGAATCCTAACTAAGTTTTGTGAAGATGTTTTGACTTCTTGCTGTGTCATGTCAGAATTTGGAAGCATTAACCATTTTACTACTTGTCTGTTCAGATAATATGTGATGTTCCTGGAGCTCGGGAGAAAACACATCTGGCTCATCTTATCTGACGATTTTGGTCAGTGTTGGTGTTACTCCATTGGGGGCCCTAAGCAGGAATATTGTTGCGGGCCTTCCCACACATACAACATATACTAATAATTAATAGAGGGGACCACTAGAGCTGCTTGGGGCCCTAAGCAATCACTTATTCTGCTTCTGCCTACCACTGGCTCCGATTTTTGGTAAAACAACCATTTAGATTAGCAGTATAGAGTATGCTGGAGGTGGTTAGCAACAAAAGAGTTGACTTTCAACATACCAAGCAGATTGACCATGAAACTTAAGAAAAGTGTTTTGGATAATAGGGAAATCCTAGTGAACTGTAACATATAGTGCATTTTAGTTCTCTAAAATACATATTTTTGCACATTCTCTTTAGAACCATATCCCCCAATTGTGTATTTCAAGAGTACCACACCTGTTTTGTTAGCAGTGCTGACTTATGTGCACAGACTCTGCTAATTTTATTATTTAAAACTTATTAAGCACTACAAAAATGTTTCACAATATGAAAGTAAATATTATACTTTCTATAGAGTGTGTACGTACTTATGTTCACTAAACTTCTCGTGGTGGCTGGCCTGCTACACCGTGATCTTTTTTCATTAGGAACAGTAAAATAAATCCTCCAATAGTTTTTATTCTTTATTTTTTTGACAAGTGGAGAAAAAAAGATGAAGTGTTTCTTTTCTTTAGAAAAGAAGATCTAGTGGGTGATCCTTTTAAGGAGCACTGTTAGTACGTACCTACATTCTTGTAGAGAAGAAAAAAATAATGGTCCAGTGTTTCTAGAAGGGGGGAAAATGTTGCAGAGTGGCCATTGGTGATCCAGGTGATCTGTTTCTAAGTAGGCTAGCCTTATTGGCACTTGGTGTTACTTGTGCAACATAAAACAAAAAAATAATTTGTAAAAGTTTATCCGCTTAGCCATAAAATGTATTCTCCTGACCTTCCCACCATGATATTGAAGAGAACAATACATGACTTGCATGTCAAGAAAAATTTTTTACCTCAGAGGTGGTGAGGAGAATGATGCAAGGCTTATGTTAAAAGAGGAGAACATAATGAAATGTTTTGTAATAAATCCGGGACTTACTTAGTGATGAAAAACTTTTTCACTAAGAGGGTGGTGAAACACTGGAATGCGTTACCTAGGGAGGTGGTAGAATCTCCTTCCTTAGAGGTTTTTAAGGTCAGGCTTGACAAAGCCCTGGCTGGGATGATTTAACTGGGAAGTGGTCCTGCTTGGAGCAGGGGGTTGGACTAGATGACCTTCTGAGGTCCCTTCCAACCCTGATATTCTATGATTCTATGACTTCATAGTACTAAACCTGAAACTAAATTTTCAGTTACTTGGGCAGGAAGAGCGGGGTGGCATGAATTGAAAGGGAATCCAGATTCTGTAGCCTTTCCATGTAGGGGTAAGGCACTTGCTCTTAATTTAAAAGAAAAAAGATTCCTGTTATATGATGTATACTTCATAGAATGTCTCATCATCTGCAATCCACATTGCAGAAGAGGTGAAGAGGAAGAGTGATGTCCCACAGGTGAACAAAAACCATTCAGAAGACACCTGTTTCTGTATGTTGTAACTAGATGTGAAATCCTTTGAATAGGAATGGTTTCAGAGTAGCAGCCATGTTAGTCTGTATTCACAAAAAGAAAAGGAGTGGCACCTTAGAGACTAACAAATTTATTTGAGCATAAGCTTTCGTGAGCATCTGTTGAAGTGAGCTGTAGCTCACCAAAGCGTATGCTCAAATAAATTTGTTAGTCTCTAAGGTGCCACGAGTACTCCTTTTCTTTTTGAAAAGGAATTTTATTTCAAGAGAAGCAATAGATGTTACAAACAGAATTACAACCTCAGCTCTAACTATTGGAGTAAATATATTTAGTTCTGGTTTTATTTAAAGATTGAAAAATTAGTATAGTGGTGTTGTTTTTTTTTTTTAGAAAATAATTAATTTATTCAAACAACTTAGGTGGAATTTGCAAACATTTGTGATGCATCCCCCTTTGTGTGCTATACCAGAAGGAGGACAGGAGACACTGGTTTTGGTTTAATTAGGCCGCAGCTTAAACTATCTGGGAGTACTGGGCAGATTAGTGTACAGTGCAAGTAAATCCATGATAATTTCAATATTACCTGGGGGCTTCTGTCAGATCCTGGTCCCCAGCCAACCCAGTGTTGGAACCTTACCATCCGTCCCTTGAATGAGGGTTAAGATGAGCTATAAGGGGGTGGGGTTGGCTCCCTGCTGTGCCAGTCATGGGATCCCCAACCCCTTCCCCCCCATTTCTGATCCTTTAACAAACATTTCCGTTACATCTTTACCAATCCATTTATCTGAACACTGTATCCCTTTCCTGTGGAGTACCTGCACTGGACATCTGCCACACACTCACATAATGAGTTGTGACATCATAGCCTAACTCCCGTTCTATGCTTGTCTCAACTACACCCCCTAAAACCACCATGATGAAGTCAAAAACACCCCACTCTGCTTTGGCCAATCTAGCGGTGAAGGAAAAATTAATTCCCAGCCGCCCGAGAAAGGAGCGGCTAGTGTAATGCTCACAGCAGATCCTGACCAAATCTGGTATTTCTCTATTTACAAGAATGGGAGTAGATGGGAGTGGGTGCTGCTCTGCTTGGTCTGGATGAGAGAAGGCTTTTCCTGCCTGGATTACACCTATATACTTTCCCCTCCCTTCTGGTCAGGCCACCTGGGCGGATGAGTCAGTGTCCCCATGCTGACCCGCTCTCGCTCTGCGGGAGGCAGCAGTGTCCATGCTTCTCTGTCTCTTAAAGAGGTAATCCCTTTATCTCAGTAAGCCAGATAACAGCCCCCACACTTAAGGTGTGGTCATTTCTACCACAGATACAAATGAAGCATGGCAATAATGTTTGTGCACACTCTTGTACATTGTTGAGTCATCCATATCCAGAACAAAAGCACAAACTTTGATTCTGTAACTAAACCTGACTACTGCATATTGTGCCTTGTTCAGTGGAAAAAACCCTACAAACAGCCAGGAAACTTGAGATTCACCATGCAGACTTTGCCTTCTAATTTTTGTGGATGGGGTTTGACCCCTCTGGAACAGGCAGGGGGGCATCATAGGATTAGAAGGGACCTTGAAAGGTCATCTAGTCCAGTCCCCTGCGCTCATGGTAGGACTAAGTATTACCTAGACTCTCCTAATTTGCTGGCCGTGAGAGATATGTGAATCGGAGCTTGGGGTTACTGTACGGAGATCGAGCCACCATGTTAATTTCTGATGCTCTGTTCCCCTTGGCAGAATGGCTGCCATAGTCCATGCTCGCCCAAATCCCCTTGGGGACATTTCATTGTATAGTGGGGGAAGTGAGTCCCCCTGCTGTCTTCCCTTTCTTGGGTGCTCTATTTGATGTTGCCCAAATCCTCATGTTTACATTCGTAGGTGTAGATTGGTGGCGCTGGCTGTTGTTGCAACAATTTTAAATCTGTTTTTGATACTAGATAGAGACTTTTGTAGAAGTCCCTATCAACAAAATGAGATGGAAAAAGTTGCCCAACACAGTTTTAAAATCTTTTTAGTAAAATTGCTAAGTTATGTCCTGCCTGATTCTAACAACTGTTAGGCAGATGTTTTAAGAATAGCCTCTACAAATTGTCCTGTAAGATGTGTAACTGTAATAGATATGCCTTTAGTTGCAGCAGGATAAATGATCACTCCTATTTCTTAACTTCCTTTACTTCAACATTTTGAGTGATAATCAAGTTGAGATTATGCATCTGCTTAGTTTAGTTGTCATTTCTGTGAACAGGTGGGTGTTTGTTGGTAAACTCTTGTTGCCTTTTTCTATAAAATGATTGTCAAAGGGGAAGACTCCATTTTGATATCAGCATTCTGTCTTGTTTCTATAAATAACTTGTAGGGTTTTCTACTTTCATCATATGCAGGAGATCTGTGCTGTTCTGTATTAGTGGAGTCACTCAATTCTGCTCGGTTTTATAAGATATGTATGAAAAAGGGCGTGAACAGGTTTTCCTGGATTTTAGATTTGATTACAGTATGAAGCTGTTGTGTTCCAAGATCAGTTATTTTTTTATGGATGGGATCAAATTTGTATTTCATCTGGAACTTTTCATGCCTTCATTTTTAAACTGTTCTTAAGAGCCTGATTCCCTTTGAAAATGCGCAACACATATCACTTTTTTTTTTTTTGTGAAGGTGAAAATCTGGGAGGGAGAGGGGAATTTTCCTGACAGCTAATGTGCAAAATATGTCTCAAATTACAAAGCAAGGTGAAGCATTTAGCTTGAAGGGAATAGGACCTTCATGTTTACAACTTGTATTCTTAGAAGGCAACTAAACATTATTCACACATTTATTCCTCTTAGTATCTCTATTATCTTGCATGCAAATGTTAACTAAAACTGGGGAGGAGACATTTGCACTACTAATGAAAGTAGTGAAAAATCATGGTTCACTTTTACCAGTGAGTTTAGCATTATTTTTTGGCATTGTGATAAATTATTTAATACTGCATCTGCAGAAATAGTAGGACTGCAAACCTCTGCTTAAGAATCAGATTGATATAACCAGCATTTGAGAGGTCAAAATACATTTGACAGCTGAAAATACAAAATTGATATGTTGTTCTAGTATAATTAACATATAAAAATGAATATATGAACAAAAAGTCCAGAAAGAAGTCTACATATTCTGTTCAATCAAGTGATGAAGAATACTACCAGAATTACCGTAATTGCCTCTAATGTTGCTTATCAGATTTCTAATTTCTAATTTTAAATGACTATAAATTGTAATTACTCTGTTTTTCTCATTGTTTTGAAAACATGTAATTTCTTTAACCTTTTTTGTTGTTCAGATAAAATTTTCTGGAAAGTAGTGAAAAGACCGTTGCCTGCTGTTCTGAAGAGCAGGTGATAGAATTTTGTTGTTGTTTTTTTTAATCAGGACCCTAGCCTGAACAAACTGATCAATCACTTTTAAAAAATATTGAAGGCAGACATTAAGATTTGGCAGTTATTCTCTTAGTATAGAGAGCAGCTCTTTCCAAAAGAAAACTATGTAAAGAAAGTAACCGAGAAGTTGCAAAACTATCAGTAGTTTCTATTGTGTTTGTAATGTGTCAGATTCTAATAGTAAGCAGATTTTTTTTCAACGGACAAAATACAGATGTGTACAGGAGGTAGGTAACTTGCATAACATGACAAGTATGGCCTATAATGGCCTATGTAATAAAATACTGGTCTGTTACATGAAACGGGGTGAAAATTCTTTGACAACTGGGTATAGTAGTAAAACAGATATTTGGCTCTGTATTACACTAGAGCATTTATCTGAGCTTTAGCTCTAAAATTAACCACTGTACACAAAGATTGATTTTTAACATGGCTGGAAATCATTTAAATGAATTGAGTACTTGGTGGAAGCTCTGTCTGTCTATACAGATTAGTATTGTATGTGTTCACGTCATTAAAATAAACTTTAAAAACAAAAAGTCTAGTCTTTCTCTGAAGAGATGACATGAAAACATGAATCACTTCATGTGCAGTATGTGCATACATTTGTCTTGATTGTGGCCTACTCTAAGCCAAACCATATATGCATTAACCAGCATTTTACCTGCTGCATATTGGAAGTCTTATTACATTTCTGTGTGTGTTTATAAACTTACTTCTATGTGAAACATAGTGAGTTCCAAAGTGGTATGGCTACAGTTAAAAAGGAATTATTCAGGCTGGCCTGATGAGCTAATTGATATGATTTGACACTGTCTGGAATGAATTGATGATACAGGGAACTAGGTTTGGAATGTGAGTCTGGTCCCTCATTCAGATCGTTGGCAGAGGGTGGGAGTGTTGTGGAAACAACATACTTGTTCCTTAAAAGTACATACTCTTCCTGGCCCTCTTTTGTGAAAAATGTGAAAAGTAGCCAGTCAAAGAATATTGCAAAACACTCAATAAATATTGAGTTTAGTCTCAGCATTGAAGAAATTCAGAGTGGTACAATGGCTGATTTAGGAAGTCCTCAGCAGAATTAGGAATAGAACTCAAACCTCCCTTTTATTAACCACAAAAGCAGCTTTCATCCCCAGTGGGGCAGATTTGAATCATCATAACTTCCATAATTTAAAAAAAAAATCTGTTTTTTCACAATCTTCTATGTTGTTCTTGGAAAAGTATGTAATCAGAAATGCTACCTCATTTCCACCTGCTAACTTTTAATAACAAATTGAAGATGTTTTATAAAATATATATCATTTTATTTCATAGTTCTATTCCGTGCTCTGCTTAGAGCCTCCGAAAGATCTGAGGTAGGGTGGCCAGGTGTCTTTTTTTTTTTTTTTTAAACTGGAAAATCCAGTCAAAAAGGGGACCTCACAGTGTCTGGTCAGATCTACTTACAGGACACCCAAATTCCGGTTACTGCAGGCTGGGAGATGCCGAGTCATCACCCCCGCCAGCCCCTACTCAGCCAGGGCCGCCTCCTACCTGCATTGGGTGGCTGCAGCTCCCAGCCCTGGTTCTGCAGGCGAGTCCCTCCGACCAGGGCAGGGAGGGGGGGAGAGGGGAAGAGCAGTGAGCGACTGTGGGGGGTGTGGTAGGGGGAGGAGGGAGAATGGGACCTTGGGGGAGGAGGGGGGGCAGGGGAGGTTCTGGCACTTCTGCTGGAGTGTCCTGTTTTTATATATTATAAAGTTGGCAACCCTAATCTGAGGATGTTTCTTTTGTGGAAAAACCTTTAAATTGTGCACATAGCTACACTACCCTATGTGATTGTAAATTTATTAGTGTTGCCTGTGTGTTCCCTTTCCTTTGACTGCCATTGTTTGTTGAACTAGTTTGTTGCCTTAAATTGGATTGTGAGCTTTCTGGAACAGGGACATTTTCTTCAGGATTCATACAGCACCTAGCATAGAGGGGCCAAACCTTGATTGGAGCCTCTGGGTGACACACAGCAATGCTAAAATCTAAATAGTTCTCTGTAAAAAGACTGTGTGTTCCATTGTTGTAAACTGAGGATGCCTTTTGCTGAAAAGGTAATTATTTCTAGTGTAGCTTCACAGATGATAGTGCTAGTGTAAACTGGGCATAGGCATGTATAAGACCTTTTCAAATCTGCAGTATTGAAATGTCTGTGCCTGTTAGTGTTGCCACCAGTGGACTTTTACTGGTGCACAGAAACTTGTTTGATAGGTTTTCAACTCCAACAGTTTGGTCTTGAATATAAATCAAAGCAGTTTATACTAGCAAAGGGTTAAAATATTACTTTTTGGCTTTAAATAGCTGAGATTTTCCGTTTCAGATTCTTTCACAATGGGGTGAGCACCCCAGGCTTCTAATTTTGAGGACTTCAAAGGTCAACTCAATAAAATATCAGGTCTCTCCTGATTTATCTGGTATGGGGTGCAAGTTCAGTAGTCCTCAAGATGCTCCCTAACTTTGTCTCAGTGTCCATTGTTCAATAATATTAGACCTTATACTGTATTACTTTACTTTATCCTTCCGTTTCCTTATTAAAACCTTTGGTCAAGTGTAAAACGTGAATATAGTTTCTGTATGTTGTACTTATTCATAATTGATATGGGGCCCACTTACGAAAGGTCCTGATTCATATTAAAAAGTGGGATTGTTTGGAATTGATGCATCTGGTGTCTTTAAAATGCTGTTGTACACATTGAACCAGTGCGACTAATGTAACTTAAGCCATGTCTACACTATTCACCGGATCGGCGGGTAGTGATCCATCTCTCGGGGATCAATTTATCGCGTCTAGTGTAGACATGATAAATCGATCCCCAATCGCTCTGCCATCGACTCCAGAACTCCACCACGGCAAGAGGCGGAAGCGGAGTCGACAGGGGAGCAGTGGCCATCGATCCCGCGCTGCGAGGACGCGAAGTAAGTGTTTCTAAATCGATCTAAGATACGTCGACTTCAGCTACGCTATTCTTGTAGCTGAAGTTGAGTATCTTAGTCGATTTCCCCCCTCTTTCCCCCCCCACCCCAGTGTAGACCAGGCCTTAGGTTTGTGTACATAATCTTCTGAAAGATGTTGCATTTTTGTTGTTGTAGGGTCAGGTCAGTCTTATGTAGTAAGCTTTGCTGGATGCTTGGAAATTTCCATAAAATTATTGAATCCATATTTTCTACTTTAGTCCTATTGCCTTTAAAAAAAAAAAAAAAAAAAGCACTCAATTTTTATTTTTTAAAAATGCACCTTGACCTTTACATGAGAAGATTGGAAGATGGACTGTAGAAACAATAGCAATCACATCTTATATAACAACATCCTATTTATAGGTGGAAACAGCTGCATCCTTTGCCTCTACATGCAAGAAATCCTGTTGTTCTCAAATCATCAGGTTAGTGTTGCTGTGGGAAAATGTAGGACTATTAGAGGTATTATTAAACAATTTTTTTAACACACAAAAGGGAAGGGGAGGGTGGGGAATCTTTTTGATTGTGCTCTTAAAATTGAGTGTCAAAAATATTGTGTAACTTTTAGGCTATCTGTGCTACTGAACTTGCATTATGATAAAATACGGTATTAGGTTTATTAGTGAAGTATGTTCTTCACAATTGCTTTTGTGTGTTGCATCACTCTTGGGGCTGCTTGAGCATATCATCTTCTGAAGAAATGCTCCATGTCATTGATGTCCGGTCGTCTTAGTCCTCAGAATAAATATATTACAAATAAATAAGGGGAGCTGTGATCAATACTTTAGGGGAGATTCATTGCCCTGTTGCTCTCCCTTTGCACCAGTCAGGTAGAACAAGAGAATAGAAACCGCCTATAAGTCCATTATCTGGAATTCCGGTGGTATAGGGGAGTCCCTAGCAGGCATACAGCCAGCATAGCCTTAACAACAGCTCAGCCTGTTTCCTGTGCCTTCCCACTACATCTACTGGTGCAGGGAACATGTTTGGGTTGATGGAGGTGGTGTGGCTGGAGTTGTGTGGTGCTCCAGTTATCTCAACATGCATATGATCTGTTGGGCGCTATAGCTAGCTGGCCCAAGGTAGAACAGGGTCAGAGAATTAGGGAGCTGTAATTTGTTGGTGGTCCTTGGGTTGCCCTTGTTTTTCCTCTACTCGTCTGCCCTGGGTGATGCTGTGGGAGAGGGAAGCTGTCTTTTGCAGGGAGAGCTATCTGAGCTTCCATACTATTCTGTCTGGGGCTCTGACAGCCCATTAGTAAACCCTTATAACTCTTCCCTGTGATGACTGGGATTCAGTAACTTCAGTTTAAAAATCAGTGCATGGCTCAGGGAACAGAGTTTTAATTCATAATTAAACACATTTTTTCTTACTACATTTTATCTTGGGAACAACAAGTTGGATATCCCTCTTCAACATTCATGCTATACACTTTGAGAAGAGTAAGAATTTACTATATTTAAAATACTGTGGGAGAGGAACTTTAAAAGAGTAAACACCTTCTTGAAAACAAACACCCCAAATGCTGCAAATTTTAAATTGAAGAAGTGATCGATAGTTGCAATTTATAAGTTTCACATGATACAAAGTGCTGTAAAAAGGATACTGAGTAAAAAGCAATATCTTAATATCAATACACAGTTTTAACTCTGCCCTCATAGGTGTGCCAGCCTTCCAGCACTCCCTTTCTCAAATTCCACCCACTAACCTGCATCACAAACAGACCTGACTTTCTTCCTTCTTCACACCAGTCCAACTGAGTCATTAAAGTAAAGCTATATTAATATGTATTGTTTATTTGGATGCCTCAAATTTTAGGCCTGATTTTGCAGAAGTGGTGGATATGATAGGTGATCAAAACCTCAAACTTTGGCCTTAGATGTCTACTTTTCATAGATTAAAGCCAGAAGGGACCATTCAGATGATCTGATCTGACTGCCTGCATAACACAGGCCACAGAACCTCACCTAGTAATTCCATTTGGGCATATCTTTTAAAAAGATATCTGATTTAAAGACTTAAAGTGATGGAGAATCCACCACATTCCTTAGCAAGTTATTTTAGTGACTGTTTGCACTCAGTTTTTAAAAAAGCAACAACCAAAAAACAAACCTTCATTTCTAGTCTGAATTTGTCCAGCTCCAGCTTCCAGTCTTTGGATCTTGTTATGTTTTATGCTACATTAAAAACCTTTACTATCAGAAATCTTTCTCCAAAGCAGAGTGGATAAAAATCAATGATATTTTTTATTCAAATAGGTATTTTTTATTTTGATGTTTAAATTATTTTTTCTTTAAATAAGTTAAAATGAAATCTGAATTTAATACAAAATACATTAAGGCCAAAATTTCGTTGTTAATGTGAAACATGTTTTTGATAAGGGTATATGTATCTAATACATTTGAAGATTATTTAATAAAAATAAAATATATATGCTGTTTTCTGTGTTTAATTAAATTCCGGTTACCACCCTAATGCAGCTTGACGCAAATCACGAGCAAAAAATTAACTACCTAGTAAATAAGCAATATATCAGTCACCATTTTCTAACCTACTTAAAATGTACAGTTAATAAGAATCTGAAAATATTGAGCTATATAATTGCTTAAATGAATGTGTATAGTTATAGTGTACCTTCTAGGTAGCAAAAAGATGACCAAATCTAGTGTAAAGACTCTATTTAGCTGTAAATTAACATGCTTTAATGGTTATAGCAACCAGTGAGAATGCACCTTTCTTTAGAAAATAACTGAAGTACAAATGGAAAACTTGATCAAAATTCATGATTTAAATATAGGTTATGTGGTGATTTCAATTACTGATTTAAATCACCTTGATTTACATCAATCCACCCTGTCTCCAAGTACGTACTTGTAAATGGTGACTAAATCACTTCTTAACTTTCACTTGGATAAACTAAATAGACAGAGCTTCTTTAATTTCTCACTACAAAGCATTTTTTCTAGTTCTCAAATCATTGTTTTTTCCTTTCTGGAAAATGGGCATAAAACATTCTTTAATAGTATATTTGAAATGTGGCAGAAATAATTTTTTCTCAAAACTCTGGGATTTCTTCTCTACAGTTGATTTCAATCATAATTTTGTTTTTGTTTAGTTTTTTTTGTTGCCATTTTTATGGTGTTTGAAAATTGTCTTGGGATAGAGCTGTTGCTTCTGCTGCTCTGAGTTTGTGGACACTGTTATGAGTAATGCCCAGGTTTAAACTGGCATTAATTGTATAACATTTATTCTTGTGTCTTGGATCTGATCACAAACTGAACAGTTTTAAACTTGTACTAAGCAGTGTGCTGTTGTCATTTCGCCTACAGAATGTGTCTACAGTGCTTTTATCCTTTCATTCAAATAGGTATGCTGTATATTTTTTTGAGCTGCTTTTTAAATTATAAATGGCTAGAATGAAGCAAAAGATATTTTATTATTACTAGAAGCCCTCCTTATCTGAGATTTTTGCATCATCCTGTTCTCTTCCCCTCATTTATCGTGTTTGATGTTTATCTTGCTAGAAATCTAGTTTCAGTTCAGTAATCTTGGTGTTAAACTGGTTTGTTTCACAGATTCTTTAGTAAATAGAGATTACCCTCTGGGTCTTGTGATTGTATTAAACTTGCTCTGTTCTTTGGCCTTATGTAGGATTGGCTAATAATTAGGACATTTTTGTGCTTGTTCTTGAAAGGATTACTGTTTTTTCTCAGAATTCAGAGGGCAGAGTAGGAAACAGTGGAGCCAACCAGATGTCCTGTGAATGAGTGGGGGCTAGCCCTTTGGCAGCATTTATTTCACCTGTGTAAATGGGTGTAAAAAGCTCTATAAACAAACTATTGGCTATTGTAGAAGACTGCTGGTCTGCAGTATAGAGCCTTCTAAGATTAGAGTAGTTGTGCTCTTGAACAGTAATAGTTGGTGTATATATAAAATGCAAGCAACTTATTTTTTATTTTCAAAATAAGTGTGTATTTTGTCTGTGCTATATCTGTTATCTGGCTTTTTGAAGGTACATCCAGTGGAGGACTATTATGAACTATTGCTTTCTTATGTTTACTGTCTCTTGTCAGATGCAAAATATTTATGGTTGCATTATATTTGTGGTCACTTCAAAAATATTACAAGAAAGGTTATTAAACTTGCTCTTCTTGGCCTTTCTTAAACACAACACTCTGGGTATGTCTACACTGCCCACGTTACACCACTGTGACATGGGCAGTGTAGACACGCTTTATCACCGGGGGAGAGCTCTCCCAGCAATTTAAAACAAAATACTACCCGAACGAGCCGTGGTAGCTTTATCCCAGTGGTGAAGTGCTGTCTGTACTGGCGCTTTTCAGCACTAAAGCTTTTGTCGCTCGGGGATGTTTTTTCACACCCCTGAACGACAAAAGTTTTAGCTCTGAAAGTGGCACTGTAGACATAGCCTCTGTCTGAGGCCTGGTTTACACTAGAAAGTTTTATTAGTATCACTGAGCTGGGTAGAAATGTGAAAAAAATCATACCTTTAACTGACATAGCTGTGTTGGCAAAATCCCTAGTGTCGATGGTGATACTGACTAAAATGGTCCTTTTGGTAGTATAGCTTATTCCATTCTGGGAATGGGGAAGGCTATACTGCCAAAAGGACTTTTTAGCCATTATAAGCTGTCTCTATTAGGGGAATTGGCAGGTATAGCTATGATATATCTGTACTGGCAAATCTTTCAAGTATAGACAAAGTCTGAGTCAAAGCTTTGTCTTCTAAATTATCATATGGGTTCAGATGGTAATGTAACACTTTTGTAAGTAAATATACTTACATTTAAGTAATCAGAAGAGGGCTACAGAGTGAAACAAATTAAAAACGATGTACAAAAGGATACATATGAAAGTTCATTTCTTACTGAAGTGTGCTGTCTTGATTCTTTTTTTTTGTTGTTGACCGCAAGAACAACTTATTTGCTAGCCTTAATGTAAAGCGCTTTGCTCACCACATTGACTTTTTTGACACTTACATTTTTAAAAAAATTATCTTTTTCAAAAGAATCATGTGCACACTTAAAAAGCAAAGCACGCTCTAGGAGTTGGTGCAGATAATGTGAACAGCCCGAGTATAAGTGCTTTCCAGGTCTGTTAAGCTTTCCTTTGTTGGGTTGAATGGAGACCAGAAACCACTTATTCATGAGCACTCAGTGTGACAGTGTCCATCTGGAGGCTGTACAAATGAATGGAATGCCTTTTAACAGTAAAGGCAGCAACAGTATTTCATTTTACCTGAGAATGGGATCACAGCCAGGAATTTTTTTTCTCAGACAACCAAATATTGACATTTTAGTTGCCTATTGCCATATTATCAGAATATTTTTCCCTTTGATCACAAGAGCCGTGAGAGTGAAATCTGAGAGATTCCTTTTGTAGGAAAGGATTTCTATCAAAGATTCAACAAACGTGTCCTTTCAAATATCATCTGAGGGCACACAGTGCACATCTAGGAAATTCTCCATTAAAACTAGGTAAGACATTCCTCATATTTATAAAATTAAAAAAATCCACCCTTTAAAAAATATTTGCTACCTTTCAACTGGAGCTAATGTAAATCATATAACTAATTTAAGCAGGAAAGCTTTGGAAGACGCAACCTGAATGTTAGGAGTTAATATTCCACTGAAAAAATGCAACTAAATTTGGGAA
Source organism: Lepidochelys olivacea (assembly GCF_965140295.1). Classification (NCBI taxonomy): domain Eukaryota; kingdom Metazoa; phylum Chordata; order Testudines; family Cheloniidae; genus Lepidochelys; species Lepidochelys olivacea. The sequence continues at coordinate 69,872,314 of NC_140414.1, forward strand.
GTATGAAAATGCAGAGCTTAGTCATTTTTGTTCAAAGTCATCTGTTTTGGTATAAAGTATTAATATTTTTTTCAAGTTTTGTAACGAATAGGAAGGGATAGATCCCTCCAGCAGTTTACGAGAAATGCAGTTCTGAAGATACACCCCACTTGTTACTTGATTTGTTACTGTCCTTTTCTAATTCCTCCTCTGTCTTCCTGTTGCTATCTGTATCAAGTTTAGAATTCTTTTCCTGATTTTTTTTTTTAAGGCCCACATTTCTGTTCTGCCTATGTCTTTGCTCTTGTTTCATCCTCTTTTTCCCTCTCATAACCTATGTTCCTCTCCAGTTGCTAATGAAATATTGATCCTCGTTCATCCTCCTACCACTTGTTTTCAAGCCTGCTTTTCTATTCCTTAGTTCTGAAGTCCCTTTTTCTACTGGTGGAATGTACCATAATTGAAGTCTCTCCTTAACACATTTTTTTCATGTGACCTTTCAGGGTTAAACCCATCCAAAAAGACAGTGTTTAACTGTTAAAAAAAAAATTCTGCCATGCTCTGAGTTTACACCATCAATTTGTCAGAGTGCATTTTGTTACTGAAAGAAAGTCTTTGTCTGAATTTGCATTTGTGATCCTTTGGGCAGGCACCACGCGTCCTTTAATATTTTGAACAGCGCCATGCACAGGCATGTTGAAGCAACTACGTAGCAAGATACATTCCATACCTTGAAATCTTAAAACCAAAAGGCCATATAGTATAGTTTGTTGCAGTTCATTACAGTGGGCAATTTTTGCCTACGACTCAGTGTGTTGTAAGTTAGCAATGAGTTGCGTTAACAGTATTGTGTGAAAAGGCTTTAATGGTGGCTGCCTACGTTAAATTTCAAACCAGACCATCACTTTCATAAGCAGTAAATCTAACTAAATTCACACCTAAAATGTGTATGACATAGGAAAAACTTTCTTCTCAACTGTCAAATAAGCATTAGGATAAAGGACAAGGTGTCCAGCTCCAAAGTAAAGTGTTATCAATAGCTTTTTAAAGAGCAATCTATGGAACACACTTATTATATTAATAGGATGCATACATCTGTCTGTAATTATCAAATATTTATTTCCAGCTGTTTCACTGAAGTATAGTTGGGGCTGTTGTGTACTTCAGTGGCTAATACATTTGAATTGCACACAATGTAAATGTTCAGCATAAACTAGTAAATAGTTAACTGTTTATAGATCAAAACAGCTTGGTAAACAACTGTTGGTTTAGAGTCCAAGTTAATAATTTCAATGAGCATTCTTGCATTTAATCTGTAGTTAAGAGCTCTGTCATGAGCCATTCCAAAAATATCTTGGCTTTGTTTCGAGGAAGAAACCTTAAAGTTTCCAATTCATCTGAAATACAATGTTTGATTCAAGAGATCTGCCAAAATGAAAATCCAGGGTAAATTATTGTATATGAACAATAAACTCGCAGTATTGCATGTCAATGACTGTTCTTTTTCTAATGTTTTTAATGAATTTAGGGTATAGCTAAGCTGTGATCCCATTGGAAGTCAATGAGAGGTGAGGAACTAAGGCCTTATCTACATGAGAAAGGTGTATTGGTGTGATTTAAAATCAATGTAATTAAACCAATGAAAAAACCTGAGTAGATATTCTTATTTTGGTTCAAGCCAGGCTTTTTTTAGTTTAGCTCAAATCAGTGAGAAATCCATTTATGCTAATCAGATAAATTACTCTTAAACTGAAGTATGCTTCCTGCTGCAGTTTATGCTGGTTTAAATAAATTGATTTAGCAAACAATTTAAGTTTAAACAGATGCAACTTTCTCATGTAGATAACGCTTAGTTCCCATGTACATCCTTGAAAATCTCCACTCTATTGTTCATGAAACGTGTTATTTTGATGACCCTGAAGATTGAAGCAACGAATGTTAGTCACATTGCTTAATGCACTACTAGAAGGCACTTGGTTACTCTGGTGATAAGTGCGGTTTAAGAACCTCTATAGAATAGGTACAGTGTTCTGTGGGCTGCTCTAAATTGCAACAGAGAACCACATCCTGAGGGAATTCTGCGCCAAAAAAAATTAAAAATTATGACCACAATATTTTAAAATTCTGCAAATTTTATTTGTCAGTAAATAAATGTGGCTCCAGCATTGCAGTGGGGAGCACAGGCCACTGGCTGCAATGAGGTGGAACATCACCCTGAGGCTCCCACTTCCACTGTGAGAGGAACTCAGCAGTGGGGCTGCACCCGACCATAATACAGTGCAAGGGCTGGGTCTGCCACAGAAACACCTTGGGGCCCTGCCCCTCTGCGCCAGGTGTGGGTGGGCAGGTTCAGCCCAGCAGGATCCAAGTGTGGAGCGGCTTAGTGTGGGGGATCCAGGTGTGGGGTGAGAGGTTTCTGTGTGGGGCAGTCTGGGTGCGGTGGGCTCAGTGGGAGATCTGGATGCACAGGGGCTTGTTGGGGGGTTCTAGGTGCAGAGGTAATGAAACTGCAGGGAATCAAGATGAAGGTGGTTAGGGCTTGGCGGGGAGGGGGAGCGGGCGGGAGGCAGGGCCGTCTCTACCCATACGCAAAGTACGCAGCTGTGTAGGGCACCAGGAAATTTGGGGCACCAAATTCCCTGGTGCCCTATGTAGCTGTGTGTTGCTCCAGCCCCTGCCCCGCCTCTTCCCCGTGGTCCCAGCCCTGCTCCGCACCAGCCCTGCCCCCATTCCATGCCTTCCCCAAAGCCTCCAGCCTGCCCCTTCCCGTCCCTGCTCTGCCTCAGCCCTGCCCCGCCCCAACTTCCCTGAGGACTGCAGCAGGGCTGGGCCTGCACTCACCGGTGGCAGGAAGTGCAGCAAGCCGCCCCAGCTTTTCATGTACTATGTGTATATATACCTGCTGTTGTATTTTCCACTCCATGCATCTGATGTAGTGGGTTTTAGCCCCCGAAAGCTTATGCCCAAATAAATTTGTTAGTCTCTAAGGTGCCACAAGGACTCCTCGTTGTTTTTGCTGATACAGACTAACATGGCTACCACTCTGGAACCTATCCACTGCATAGTTGAACATTTAAGGCATAAAGTAAAGACAACTTTCTGTCATGTATAGGCACTTCTTGCTACTGCAGTGTTGATTCTATTGGCTAGGCTGATGCAGTACCTAAAGAGGTTGTTGGAATTATTAATATTTGATTATATGAATATTGATATAGGAAACCACCAAACACTAATTTAACCAGAAATTCCTTTATTAAATCCAAAGGCCAAATGGTATTTATACAGTTGCTCTAAACATGCCTAAATAATAAACAATTTACTACATCCAAACAGTAACAAAATATTTATAACCAATTGTCAAGATACTTACAAATGGGCTAACCCAAGGGGTGCTTAGATCCTTATTGGTGAGCTTCAAATGGTCAGGCAGGTATTAGCAGCGAACCCTTTAACAAACAGGTGATATCATTGCCAATTAGTGACTTCAGCTAAGAACCAATTTGCGCCAGTTCACCCTTATTTCCCGTTTTAATCCAAATAAAATTTACAGCCTCCTTTCTTCCCAAGGCCTTGCCTTTCTTATCTCCCCCAGAGATTTTTATAGTGGGGGTGCTGATGGAGGGAAACCATGCATTTGGTATCACTACTACTTCAAGCTGGGGGTGCGGGAGCACCTCTAGCACCCCTAGTTCCAGCAACACTGTTCTCCTGCAATCCTTGCTTACCAGCAGAACAGTGGGAAGGAAGGTTCGGGCTTGTTTCTTTTAAGACCGTTTTTCTTTGTTTTATTACTGCAGCTCTTTATTTTATTAGTTACTTTTGGAACCATACATTCTTCCCACACTGCAAGTAATAGTTTTTATTCTCACAATCTTCTTTTACTTGCTGATTGAGGCCTTCTTTCTACTAGCCACAAACTATAAAGCAAATATAGTATTTTTCTTAACCAAACTTAAGCTAATGCTAATTCTCTGTTTATACTTAACCCACACAGATGAAGTAATTTTCTGGAATATGCAATTTATGGCTACATGAATTTTGTATTGCATGTTCTCTTTGACAACTTCTAGGTCTAATTTTTACCCCTTACCTTTTTTCTCATGTTTTTCTCAGTTAGATAGGGGCAAGCAAACAACCACAATTGTGTTCTTGGTTGAGAATGGATTTGGCATGAGAGGAGTTGGCAAACTACATACCTGTCGACAGAACAGCATATCTGATAGGTCGGGAATTGCTTTCATGTGACTTGTGCCACAGTGTGCCCACAGTAAGATTAGTGTCCTTTGGAAAGAAATACCTCAAAATATTATGTTGCTATAATAAATTTAAATATAAGAAAATCTCATGTCAAATGGCTCCTTGATGTTTAAAAATGAAAAGTGTAACTGGCTGATAGCATATAAGTAAGCTATGAAAAGGTGCATGTTCAAATGTGAACAAGTTTCATAGCCTGAAATAACATCTATTTAAGTGTGCTTTATGCCATGTTAACTAAGGTAATGACTGGGAACAAAAAAATGATGGCACAATTAATTGTAGTGGACCAACCATACTACTTCTGTGTTTTGCAATATTTGGATTTTTGGGGGTTTCTTCATTAAATGTAATAGAGAGCTAAGTTGAGTTCCTGTTAATTTTACAGAACAAAAAACTGACATCTTTTACTACTTACATTTGTGTACTGACCTGCATGTCAGGAGCTGGAAGGGTGAAACTTTTGACTGTTGTTGTAGTCTAGCAGTATAAAATCATCATGTATTATAGGTCATATTTTTAAAGATATCTAGGTGTCTTAGCGCCGTACTAAGTGCCTAGTGGGATTTTCAGAAGTCAATGGGAATTAGGTGACGAGGTGCTTTTGAAAATTCCACTAGGTGCCTCATTAAAATCTGGCCTTCCATCCTTGGTAGTAATTAAACCACCACAATGGTGTTTTTGTGGCAACTCTGGTGGGTGACTGATATTTACCATAGATGTTAATTTCTTTTGTTTCAGAGAGTTGTCATGGCAGCAAATCAGCCTGCTTACTATTTTAGCAGCAAGTGCTCACAGGCCATTAAACTCATCAGTACAGTGACCTCAGCTGCTGCTTCTTAACAAATAATTTATAGAAATGTTTCTCTTCCTTTTGGGTGTCTTGTGCTGAACTTCAGCTTATAAAGAAAAAAATGGGTTTCAGAGTAGCAGCCGTGTTAGTCTGTATTCGCAAAAAGAAAAGGAGTACTTGTGGCACCTTAGAGACTAATGAAGTGAACTGTAGCTCACGAAAGCTTATGCTCAAATAAATTTGTTAGTCTCTAAGGTGCCACAAGTACTACTCCTTTAAAAAAGAAAAGAAAAAAATGTTTCTTGCACTGCCTGGTCACTAACACACTTGAAGTATGAAAACACCTGAAGTAATAAGTCCATGCTACTCCTAGGGACGATTGATTTTTCTAGACGCTGATTAAAGTGTTTCCCTTAATCCACATAAGAAAAATGTAGAAACGACAGGTAGTTAAGTTGCCTGTTTGAGTTTCAGCACTCAGGACAGTACTGAAAAAGAGGCAGTGACCCACAGCAGTTCTAGGAATTGCCGAAAGGATCCTGTTGAATCCGTTTTCAGAATGTTTTATCTTTAAAGTTGTAGAGTGGATGCTTTCATATCTTAGAGAAGAAGTTAGATAATGCTTAAGCTATTAATTTACTTAAGTTGACTATGTAGCAACATTGCATTTGAATTCAGTGCACTGGTAAAATTAATAGTGAATTTAGCTCTGCTAATGTGAATAATGCAGTTTTACTCAAATACTTTCAGATGTCTCTTGTTGGGCAAAGATGACTTTGTAGCCAAATGTTCCTTAGTTAGAATGGAGATATAGTAGCGTGAAATATACCTTTAAAATATTCTAATTTCAGCTCAGAATACGTAACTATGTATTACATAAATTTATATCTATTTACATACTTACTTTTGTAGAAAGCTCAGATCTCTGCCATCATAAATAATTTTCATTTAAAAAACAAATGGTGGTTAGTAGTTCTAGAACATCTGATTTTGAATATTGGTTGGTTGTTATCACTGATTTGACCTCCACAGTCAGTATATTTGAATTTTGTTCCCTTGAATAATGGGCAGACAGCTAGCTTTATAAATGATATAGGGACATTGAACAGATATTAAACTAAAAGGGAGCAAATATTTGGCCTGCTGAGCTTGACAGTTTTGTTTTTCCCACATAGTCAGAACCTAGAAGTCAGTGCAACCCTAAAATAATATACCAGCATGAATATGCAGTGGATGGAAAAATAGGTAAAACATTTTCAGGGAACGGTTATTAAGATATTTAAGGGAAGAGAGGCATACAATATTTTAAATTTGTGAATAACTCATGAGAGCTCTTCATAATTATGGACTATGTGCAGTCAGTAGGAGACATCTTTTGTGGTAAACCATTTTGCCTATAGGTGGACACAATATCTAAGAACGGATCTCTAACTCCTGAATTTGAGCCTTTTTGTTAAGTCATTTGTCTGACTTTTGAGAGTCTCCAGAGCAGACAAGAAATGCACAACTGCACCCTATAATTTTCTTTGTTCGTTAGTTTTTTGTTGAATTTAAGAGGTGGCAGGCTTTAATTTCCCATCTAGCCTTTTCACATTTATCCCCCATCTTATGGGATCATTATAATCATGAATGTCTTAATTTCGTCTTTATTCTGTTAAAAGCTTCAGCAGCAGCATGATATAGTGAATAAATTGTGTTGATTTGAATGTTTAAAATCTGCTTGTGTGGGTGGATCATTAAACCTTCCAGTAGCACACTCATATATTTGAATGGGTTGTGCTGGTGAGATTGAAAAATGGTTTTGAGAAACTAGTAATGTCTGCAAAAAGAAAAGGAGGACTTGTGGCACCTTAGAGACTAACAAATTTATTTGAGCATAAGCTTTCGTGAGTTACAGCTCACTTCATCAGATGCATGCAGTGGAAAATACGATGAAGTGAGCTGTAGCTCACGGAAGCTTATGCTCAAATAAATTTGTTAGTCTCTAAGGTGCCACAAGTACTCCTTTTTGTTTTTGCGGATACAGACTAACACGGCTGCTACTCTGAAACCTGTAGTAATCTATGCTAATTCTTAATGCTTGTACGTTACCCAGTGAGACTTAACACAAAACAGAAGTAGATGTTTTTTCCTCTGGTTTGCATTAGAAAAACATTGAGTAAATGTAATAAAATAAACATACAGTGGTATCTACTTTATTTTTGTCAAAAAAGCTAACTGTGAACAGAGTTTAATTATAGCACAAGAAGGTTTATTTGATGAAAGATTGCCTTTCTTCCTGTCCATCCCCAAGTCTTCTATAACTGCATCCAAGGATGTGTCTCTCTGATGCTAAAGGCACTGGTATTTGTGCAAAGTTAGGGTCTCTGGAAGGCACCATTTTCATTTTCTGTTGGGAACAGCTGCAGCAAAACAAAGAACCAAGGATTGTTTGATGCAACATCTCTAAAAGGGTAATTGCAACTTTCCTATTTCCCTTCTAGTTTGCTTAACTGAAGCAGAGGAGGTGAATAATCATCTTGGAATGCAGCACTGTAACCTATCTGCTGGGTGATAAATTCTGATTTCCAAGTGGATTAGCACTGTGAAGCCTGCTTATAGTGGAGTCAAATTTCATCATAAACTTTAAGAAACTTCATTCAAAGGTCCACATTATAGGTTTGTCTTGATCAGGGTAAAATGAACATATTGGTTAACATATTCTAAAACTCTCTGTTCTTTGAGTGATGGTCCCTATTGTATTCCACTGAGGGGTTTACGCATGTGCACCATGCATCTGCTGCCAGAAAATTTGAAGGTAGTAATGTCTGTTGGTCTGTGTGTGCACCCTGACTCGCCTCAGGGTTTCATCCGAGGTGACAGAAGGGGCGGACCAACCCTGTCTCCAGTTCCTTCTCACCACTGCGTGGTCTGGGTCAGAACTATTAGTGTCCTCTTGAATGTGACACGCCTTTAAAAGAGTATAATTATATATAGTTAGTTTTTATAGTATTTTTGCTGTTTTTACTGCTTTAGGTAGTTTTTAGTCATTTTGGTAGAATTTAGAGTAGAACTAGGACTTTGGGGTCTTTATTTCCCATCCCACTCCTTCCCCCCTCTCCCCTTACCGTTACTGGACTATGTTGAAAACCCCTGACTTTAAAATCTGCACTTCCGGCCTGCGCCTTCCCCAGGGAAGTACAAAATGCAATTGAAGACCTATCTTTTAAATCCAAAAACTGATTATTCCCGCCACATCCTCAAGGATTCAAGAGCTACACTTTGTTCCTTGGGTATTTACACATCTGTGCCAAAGTGTAAATTCTACTGCCTGCCAGCCACACAACGTTATAGGACTTCCTAGTTTTTCCATCAGAGGCCTTAACAACCACCATGCAAGCACCAACATTCCCAAAGATCTTGCCCTCTGGGTCTGCCTTCACAGCCTTCCTCCTCTCACATGCAACCTGCACAGAAAAGATATTTCTGAGAAAACAGAGAGAGCCATCAACCACGTTGCCTACTGCCATACAGCCGCCCCACTCCCTTTGGAGGTCGTCTAGCACTTTTTCTACCAGCTTGGGTGCAATAACAATGAACAAATGGGTGCTAAACATCATCCACCATGGCTATACAATCGAGTTCATCACGCTACCTGATCCGCAACCACTCCCCGCTTTCCCATATCCCTCCTCAGGGACCACTCTCACAACAGCATTGTCACCCCAGAGGTGAACTTCGTACTACAAAGAGGAGTGATAGAGCAGGTCCCTCTGGAATACCAAGGGATGGGGTTCTACTCAGCTTACTTTCTGATACTGAAAAAGAAGGGTGGGTGAAGGCCAATTCTAGATCTGTCTTCTCAATCAATTCATTTGGAAGTACAATTTTTGTATGGTCAAACTAGGAGTGATCACTCTCAGGGAAATGCCCTCATACTCCCCTGATCAGATCAACTATGCTTTCCTGCCTCTTCCACTCCTACAACGAGTACTCCATAAGATCAGATGTGACAGAGCGACCGTCATCCTGATCACCCCTTCTGTCCCAGACAGTTCTGGTTTCCCAAAGTCCTGTGTATGTCCACCCGTCTCCCAATTGCTATTTCCACCTTCTCCAATCTGCTGATGCAACACAACAGCAAGATAAGACATCCCAATCCACAAGTCTTTCACCTCAGAGCGTGGTATTTGGATGGGCATCTTCTGTAGAACAGGAGTGTTTGCAGAAGTGCAAATATCCTTTCCAGCAGCAGGAGGAAATCCACTAGGGGCTGTGGAAATGCTTTGCTTCCTGGGTACAACGAAAAGGGATGTTCCCCAGAAGTGGTGGGGATTCCCCTTATGCTGGACTACCTCCTGTCCTTGAAGGCATCGGATCTTGCTCTCAATTCCTTCAAGGTCCAGTAGTGGCAATTAGTATGGTCCCGCCCCCCCCCATTATGGAAGAACATTCTGTCTTTACTCATCTGTTGACTGCTAGGTTTTGGAAAGGCCTCACCAGTACCTTCACACCCATACAACCCATCGCTCCACAGTAGGACTTCAACCTAGTTCTATCTGTACTTACAAAACCACCATTTGAACGTCTGGCATCGTGTGTTATGCCCTCTTTTCCATGAAAGTCGCCTTCCTTGTTGCTATCGCTTCAGCAAAAAAGGTAGGTGAGCGTGGGGTCATGAGAGCCTATGTTAATCAACCCATTCACTTCCCCAAGCCGCACACCTGAGAAGAGGACCAACTCCACTCCTGCGCTGTCCATCGAGCCTTGGCCTTCTATCTGCAGAGAATGAGACCAATCAGGAAATCCCCCAAGCTGTTTCTGGCAATAACTAAAAGAGTAAAGGGTTAGGCAATTCCACACAGAGAATCTCCATGTCGATTTTGGGGTACCATTACACTGTATCAATTATCTGGCCTGCCTGTAGCCTCTGATGAGAGAGCTCATTCCACGAGAATCCAAGCTTCAACCATGGCCTCCCTGCAGGATGCTTATCCAGGACATATGTAGAGTGGTCACATGGAGTTCAGAACACACCTTTGATACGCATTGTCTTGGTGCAAGCTTAAGCGGTGGTTGCCTCCTTTGGTGCTGCTGTCCTCTGCTCTGCCCTCCCATCTTCATCCTTGCACACTTCTCCGAATTAGGTACTACTTGCTTATCACCTTCAGTGGAATACAGTAGGGACCATCACTCAAAGAAAAGGAGGTTACTTGTAATTGGAGGTTCTTTGAGATGTGTGAGCCATATCTCTTTTCCACTTCCCGTCCTCCTTCCCCTTTATGATGGAGAAGGAACTGGAGATGCATTAGGTTTGTCCCGTCCTTTATCGCTTCATATGAAACCATGAGGTGAGTCAGGGTGTATGTGCGTACCAACGGACACTACTGGTTTAAAATTCTCCAGCTCTGGATGCATGGTGCTTAGGCATAACTCCCTCAGAGAAAAACAGCTGGGGACCAGACATGTCAGTTATAGGTAAGTAACCTCCACTTATAGACAGGAAAGTTGTTCTTAAGCACTTCTAACTGCAGTTAGGGTATGTCTATGCGGCAAAGGACTCCTCTGTGGCAGTGAGTCTTAAAGGAAGGGAACAGGCTCCAAGACCCTTCCGCTCACCAGGTTTTCAGAGCCTGGGCTCCAACCTGAGCCCCAATACCAGTGCTGCTATTTTTAGCCCCTCAGTATGAGCCCAGTTTTAAGTCTGAGTCAGTTAACCAAGGCTCTGAGACTCATTACTGCAGGTCTTGGGGTTTTTTGGCATTGTAGATATATATCCTAATTGTGTTGGCTTAAAATATGTTTAAAAAATGAAACCCCCCATTTTACCCTAGTCAGACAAAACGCTATGAAACGTTATCAGTTCTGAACACAGTTGTCATCAAATAGTTATCTTTACTAGAAGACTACATTGAGTTAGAACATAGCTCCTCAAAGTTGCATTACCTAATTCAGTGGTTCTCAAACTTTTTATATTGGTGACCCCTTTCACATAGCAAGCCTCTGAGTGTGACCCCCCCATTAGAAATTAAAAGCATATGTTTATAAATAAATGTGGGTGCCCCCTTCACCCCGTGGCTACCATACGCTCCCCGCTCCTTCTTTGCTCCTAAACCCTGTGCCCTCCCACCCCCCCCGTCCCCATGCCCATGTGGGGAAACGGACCTGCATGCACTGCGGCGCTGGTATTGCTTCTCGCTCCCCCCATGTGGCCTGTGTAAGGAGAGAGTGCAATATCAGGGTTCCTTGCATCCAGGTCCCTTTCCCCACCTGGGCTGTGTAAGGGGAGGGCAGAGAGAGGCAGCTCCTGATCAGCCATGCAAAGAAAGCGCAGAAATTGGGCTTGTTTTTGGCTTAATTGGCTTGTGAGTTGCTTGTTGTCTAGTGTTTGGCTTGTAGCTTTTTTTGATCAGCTCCCAGCAAGCAGGGGCAAGGTGGGGAGAGAGTCAGGGGTGCACAGTGGGCCCATCACAGTCCCAGACTGCACACTGTGGGGATCAGGTCAATAGTGTTGGGGTTCTTAGGGATTGGCTTGTTTTGGCCTTGTTTTGAAATGGGATTAGCTTGATTTTTTGCTTACTGTGAAAGTCGGGGTGCTTATTTACTGCGTCAAAGTTGGCAACTGTGCTCCTGATGCTTGCCTCACAGCACAGCCCAGGTGGGGAAAGTGACTTGGATGCAGGGAGCTCTGGCGTTGTTCCTCACTTCCTCCCTCACAGCCCTCTAGGGGAGCGAGCAGTATCTGTGTCATCACTTGCTCCCACCCACCATGCTCCTACACAGGGAGGAAGCAGGGAGGCTTGCAGCCCCGTGCCTTTGGCCGGGGTCAGAGCTCACAGCTCGCAACCCCTACATAAGCATGTCGTAACCCCCTGAGGGGTTGTGACTTCCAGTTTGAGAACCAGTGACCTAGCATGATGTTGACCATGGCCTTGCAGTCAACAAAGACAGGAATAACTCACATTCAACGTAGTATCATGTGGTTCCGGTAGTATGTACATTTTATGGCATTGGGCCCCAGCATTGTAAGCGTCAAACTTACACGAGAAGTGTTGGATGAATGCTACTACACAGAAGTGATACAATAAGGTTTACATCCTACGACTGAGTTAAATCCAGTATGAACAATTAACAGTTCCAGTTTACATGTGGAATTTTGTTTCTCTACCAGTAGATTGTAATTATTGTATATATTTTATTTCAAGTTTGATTATAACTTATTTTGAAATAAATCTCTCGAAAAAAATGTATACTCAACATCTTTTATTATTTGATTTAAGAAACTGTATTTGCAAAATACTAGCTGTGCAGAATATTTGGCACATTTTCATACACGTGACCATTTTGGCCTCTGTTTTGTTTATATTTGACTTGTACTAAAATGTTTGAATACTTTATTGCACAGCTTAGCCAAAATGTTTTTACTTGTACTTGTATACTTCCTAATTTAGATTTTATCGTAGATGACTGTTCACAATTTTAGCAATTTGATTTTTTGTACCTACTGCAAATATATTTCGTTTTATTACTTTTACATGTTTTCATAGCTCTTTGTATTTACATAGCCTGCAACTAACTAAGAATAAGAACAACTCTTGCTCTGAAGAGTTTGATTTTACATGACTATTTCCAAGTGGTTAATTTTAAAACATTAAATTTTTAAAAAAAGTTTTGGTATATTTGGCAAGTATTTTTTCTCTCAAATTTTAAGAGCCAGATTTCCAGGATGACTTACAACTTCTGCAATGCGTTGAAGCCATTTGGATTGCAGGCAGTGTGAATTAATGCAGAATTTGGCTGTAAAGAAATTAATAAAATATTCTGAATTTGTGTAGTGTCTGGTCTTAAATGAAAGCTTGAACTCCTCAGGTATTGACTGTATTAACATGTTAATAGAATGTGACAAGTTAAGACATGGCTGGCTCAGACATGACTAATATTCTGTTGCTGACAATGGCAGCTAATAGCCTGTTGGCAGGGGTGAAATACTAACAGATGGTTGTCCCTATAAACAGGCTGAAGCACTGTTTTGTTGTGCAAATGAGTGCCCCTCCCCCACTTTATGCCCCTGTAACTGGGTTAGTCAGTCCTCCTTTCTCTGGGCTATCTGTGCAGAAGGGCATTTCGGAGTACATTGCACTCGTATTGCTGTTACTACTCTGGGTTTGTCTAGATCAGACATAAACCACTTTCTGGCTTATCCTTGGTGTCAGCCTAGGGTAAACTATAAATGATTGATTTCAGAGTAACAGCCGCGTTAGTCTGTATTCGCAAAAAGAAAAGGAGTACTTGTGGCACCTTAGAGACTAACCAGTTTATTTGAGCATAAGCTTTCGTGAGCTACAGCTTATGCTCAAATAAATTGGTTAGTCTCTAAGGTGCCACAAGTACTCCTTTTCTCTCTATAAATGATTGTTGCTTGGAACAAATATTTAGGGAGTGTTCAGATTAGCCTTTATGAAGGTGTTAGCTGACTTTATGGGCAATTGATTAATTAAAAAAAAAATCTAGTGTAGACGTACACCATGCTGTTTAAAGGACATGGTGTGATAAATTGCCTGTTTACGTCACCCAATCCCTATGTTTAAATGTCCTGTAAAATTTAAATATGTAAAAGTTCTATGTCTTTAGCACAGATCTGAATTTAAAAGAGAAAATAGATAGGGAAACAACTGCATTAACCTCTTTATCCCAACAGTTTAATCTCTGAGTGTTGGAGAAAATTGCATAGGAGGATGAGGCTATATATTTACACCATATCATTGATATACTAGAACATATTTAATCTTAATTTCTAAATCCTTAATGAAGTGGGCAAGATCTGTAGAAATTGGCAGTATTACATGGTCAGATCGTGCCCATTTGGAAGTAATATTCAGTAGTTGGCTTTGGGACTCAAAGATAATCTTTTTGAAGAATGAATTGTTTGCTTCTTTGGGATAAATATTTGGCGGCAGGAACTTTAAATTATCAATTACATTAGAAAAAATGATAAACCATATAAAGAGGTATCTGTGGGAGGTGTAAAGCAATATGAAGGAGTCAGCTGAAAATTAAAATTAGACATGAGCTCAAGGATTCAAAACAAACTCATAAAACTGCAGGCTCAAAAAAAATCAGTTGGATAATACTGGGGAAAATGAATATGCTGATAACAAGTGCTCCCAAAAAAGGATTTTTATAAAAAACACACAATTATTTGTCTTGAAAGTTTAAAGGTAGTCAAGAACAATGATAACATATCCTAATGAAATATTCTGTAGTGATCCGTACACTTCAGAAACTCCAAGCTCTTGAGGTAATTGAAAAATATATGGAAGTATAGGCTTGCCAGACATATAAGATTGGTAAAGGTACTTTAGATGAAGAATGAGGGAGATTCTAGAGGCAATAGCAAATGTGAAGAATGGCAGAACTCCAGGGAGGCCTGATGCCTTTCCAACTGAACTGTGAAAGATATTTAAGGAGTTCTTAGCAGGCTATTTCACTGATACCTCTAATGCTCTTCTGTGGGGCAGGAATTTGCGTAGTTTATGAAGACTACTGTTGTATTTATCCCTGAGGTTAGGGAAAAAATATTGCCTCTTGTGGACATTACAGGTGTATGTTATTGGTGAGTCCTAATCTACTGTTCCTAGCAAAAATATTAGCCACCTGTTTGCAGTCCATTCTGCCATTCTATCTACGTCTGGATCAAACTATCGTTCAGTAAAGACATGAAAAGTCCAGGCGTTCTTAAAATAATTCACATCACCTTATCAAAAGAGAATCCATTTTTCTTGTTACCTTTGATGTAGGATAGGCTTTTAATAGGATTGAGTGGAATTTTTTGTTTTGTTTTGTCCATCTGCCTCTTAGTTCCTCAAATGGATTGTGCCCTAGCAGAAATGGTCACACTTGACGTGAGAATTGGGGGGGGTGAAGGGTAGGAAGTTATTGTTATGGAAACATCCAATGCCTCAAATGTATGTGGCATATGACAAATACGTTGTTACTATGCAATACTCAGAGCATTTGGTCACAAAATCCATCACACATGATTTTTTTAATATTAAAATGTTTGAGACTTACCTGGGTTCATAAATATGATTGAAGACAGAACTGCCATTCAGTTTAAGACAAATCACAGAAACATGCCCAGGGAAGTGTAAAGAAGTTTAATTCTGTAATGTGATGCCTTTCCAGATGAGTTTTGCAAGATATTTGTAGTGTTGTTTCAGCCATGTTGATCCTAGGATATTAGAGAGATAGGTGGGTGAGGGAAGTTACTATTTCAGGTGGCACAGCTTTTCTCTTTCACCAACAGAAGTTGGTTCAATAAAAGATATTACCTCACCCACCCTGCCTCTCTCATTTTTCAAGATATGTAAAGTCTTAGTAGGCCCTGCTCTAAATTTTGATGTCAGTGATGTAATCTCCTGCCAAACAGAAACATTTGATGAATGTATCACTATACAATGTTTCTCTAAATAAAATTTGTAATAGTTAATATTTCTAGTACTTACTGATAATTTTTAAACTTGTTCAAACATCTTAGAGTTAATAAGAGTACTACATCTGATCCATGCTTTAATCTGCTGTCTATATTTACTAGTATACAAAATCTAAAATGTGCTGATCTGTCAAGTATGTGGGAACTTCACATTGTATCTTTTTCTACTGCCTCCCTCACAGTCTTCCTCCCACACAAATATTTAAACAACCAGCTGCAAATTTTTTACAAATTAGTGTCCCAGTTAATTAAAATGTTATGTTTGGAGAGACTTATAACCAGGATTTGGAGGAAAAGGAAACTACAATTCAACAATAAAATGCATTTATAAAACATCTTTTAACACAGTTTGTTGGTCCATGTGAGCTGTAAAGAATCCACATGCTGCAAACAATTGACTAAATTGTGCACATGTATATACTGGAGTGACCTAGAACCCTGGGAATTCAGCTCCAAAAACAGACCATAACCCTTAATTGCCAGCAGTTGGTCCTCTGTGTGTCTGTGGGCTATAGTGTCACTCCTACATAAAGTCAATACATTCAACCAGTTTAGAGTAACACTTCAAGACAGCCACGTATGGAGTGGAGTACAACAGTAGGGGGGAGGCACTTCTTTTCTCCAAGAACCCCCAACATGAACAAAAAGCTACTGTGGAAGATTTTAATGACTTGTCTGAAAAACCCAGTACTTTATTGAACTCCGTAGATCTCAACCTTGGCAGAAAGAGTTAGGAGAATCTAGGATTGAACCATAACACGTAAAAAACCAAAACATACTTGACAAACTCTTAGTCCTGCTCTTCTCTCCCCCCCCCCCCCAACCTTATATTTTGTTATGGCTCATTATTTAAGAACTGTTAATAGTGTTTGAGTACCAGCTGTGTGTGTGTACCATAGTTGTCATCCTAAGGTGACATTTGCAGCATACTGAGAAGGTGTTATGCACATGACTAGGCCAGTTTAGGTGTAAAAGTTTTGTTCGCTGGAAAATTGAGAGTAGGCACTCTTCTACTTCCAGTGTGCGTATGTAGGGATGAGTGGGTTCTAGTAATCATAGTTGATTCCCTCTAGGCTATTTTTTCACCTGTTGTAACTTGAGTTGATTGCATATTAAATCGAGTGAGTTAACCTACACCTTTGCAAATGCTAATCTAGATACTGCATAGACATTTGTTCCAAGACACACAAGCTGTCTTCAGCAGAAGAAAGAAGTGTATTTTAAACCCATATTAAGCTACCACATGTTAAAATCCGAGTGAAAACAAAGCTGTTGAAGTTTTAACCTAAACTTCAACAGCCTTGTTTTCACTCGGATTTTAACATGTCATCTAAATATAGGTTAAAATTATTTTTTTCCTTGTGAAGACAAAGTAAGGATTAGCACTTACAAAGGTATTAGTTAACTCAAGGTAATGGGCAATCAGTTAACTAGGTTGAAAAATAGAAACTATATCCCTAGTTTAGAAATAAATCATTTAGTGCAACATAAGGTGGTTTGGAGTTAGTGGTTCCTTACCTTCTCCAGATATTGATGGAAAAGAAAATAAGCTTGTACTCCATTTTTGTGCCTTAAATTGAAATAAAAAGAATAACTATCATTTTGGGAAGCTTCATTCTTGCTCCTTTATGGATAGTTGACATTACCCTTGCAAAGAAAGGAGTATGTTTTGTCTTAGCAATAGAGCACTGAATTTCTTAGAAGGAAGCATTTTGATTTACCGTAGCAAGGACAAAATGTTCAGCTAGGACAGCAGTTTCACATCCTGCCACAGACAGGAATGGAAACCAGTATTGCTTTGCAATTTTTGCATGTACAGTAGAGAGGGTAGGTTTTTCTTTGGTGTGAGCTGTTGAGGTGGGGGGCACACTTCAGCCCAATAATAGTATATTTACAGTATATCTTTGCCCAGTTTTGTAGGATGGCAACTCCTGCCCCTTATGCACTCTCTTCTGTCAGGACTCTTTAACACAGTTTAGTTAAACTGGTGCATGTTTCTCTGTGGACACTTCTATATTGGTTTAAGCCTGAGGGTTTTTTTTGTTTAATGTGCACCGCTAAGCTGGTAGAAGCCAGATATAGGCCTTTGCCAGTATATCTGTGCCTGCAGACCCCCCAGAGTAGACACAACATAAGCTGACAGAATTCTGATGCTGACACAGCTGTGTCACCTCCCCAAATGACATTAGCTAAGGTGACATAAACACTCTTCTGTAGGTATAGTTGCATCTACACCGGGGTTTTGCTGTCATAAGTATTGATTACATGGTCTGTTTTCTTACACTCCTAGCTGAGATAGCTGTGCTAGCAAAATTTTGTAGTATAGAGCTAGCCTTAAACTGATACAAGAATATCGACACACACACTTAAACTGATATAACTGAATGGGTGTAAAATCATACCTTTAGTTATATCAGTACAACTTTGTGTGTAGACCAGTCCTCAATCTCTCCTGCCTATTACTTGATCTAAAGTAGTATATAAACAATTAAATGTTTTAAATTCAAAATTACTTTTGTTTCTGGGGTCTCGATGGAAATTATTTTAACTGTTGCCAAAACCTGCGGGTAGGGGTTGGGGTTGGGGTTAGGACTTGAATCATTATAGTCAACTCAAGTGAAGTTTCACAAAGTTTCATCCCCTAATGCCCCTACTCTACTTGGGCTACATTGATGACATCTTCGTCATCTGGATCCATGGAAAAGAAGCCCTTGAGGAATTCCACCATGATTTCAACGATTTCCATCCCACCATCAACCTCAGCCTGGACCAGTGCACACAAGAGATTCACTTCCTGGACACTACGGTGCTAATAAGCAATAGTCGCATAAACACCACCCTATACCGGAAACCTACTGACCGCTATTCCTACCAACATGCCTCCAGCTTTCATCCAGGCCACACCGCACGATCCATTTTCTACAGCCAAGCTCTACGATACAACCGCATTTGCTCCAACCCCTCAGACAGAGACAAACACCTACAAGATCTCTATCAAGCATTCTTACAACTACAATACCCACCTGCGGAAGTGAAGAAACAGATTGACAGAGCCAGAAGAGTACCCAGAAGTCACCTACTATAGGACAGGCCCAACAAAGAAAACAACAGAACGCCACTAGCCGTCACCTTCAGCCCCCAACTAAAACCTCTCCAACGCATCATCAAGGATCTACAACCTATTCTGAAGGACGACCTATCACTCTCACAGATCTTGGGAGACAGGCCAGTCCTTGATTACAGACAGCCCCCAACCTGAAGCAAATACTCTCCAGCAACCACACAACAGAACCACTAACCCAGGAACCTATCCTTGCAACAAAGCCCATTGCCAACTGTGTCCACATATGTATTTAGGGGACACCATCATAGGGCCTAATCACATCAGCCACACTATCAGAGGCTCGTTCACCTGCACATCTACCAATATGATATATGTGACAGCAATGCCTCTCTGCCATGTTCGTTGGCCAAACTGGACAGTTTCTACGTAAAAGAATAAATGGACACAAATCAGACGTCAAGAATTTAACATTCAAAAGGCAGTCGGAGAACACTTCCATCTCTTTGGTAACTCGATTACAGACCTAAAAGTTGCAATTCTTCAACAAAAAAAATTCAAAAACAGACTTCAACGAGAGACTGCTGAATTGGACTTAATTTACAAACTGGATACAATTAACTTAGGCTTGAATAAGGACTGGGAGTGGATGGGTCATTCCACAAAGTAAAACTATTTCTCCATGTTTATTCCTCCCCCCGCTGTTCCTCAGACATTCTTGTCAACTGCTGGAAATGGCCCACCTTGATTATCACTACAAAAGGTCCCCCCACTATCCTGCTGGTAATAGCTCACCTTACCTGATCACTCTCATTACAGTGTGTATGGTAACGCCCATTGTTTCATGTTCTCTATGTATATAAATCTCCACACTGTATTTTCCACTGAATGCACCCAACAAAGTGAGCTGTAGCTCACGAAAGCTTATGCTCAAATAAATTGGTTAGTCTCTAAGGTGCCACAAGTACTCCTTTCCTTTTTGCGGACACAGACTAACACGGCTGCTACTCTGAAACCTTTGTGTAGTAAGTGACAGTTCTGGCAGAATATTTACATAGCTATGTAAACTGTGATTTTATTCCCACTGGGAACAGAAGCAAAGCTCACTCTTCTTGATATGTACATGTAGTTCTAATCGGAAAACTGATGGAGAACCGTGTGTCTAAAAGGTGGGGGAGGTGTATTTATCTCTGAACTTCTTGAAGGATATAGATGGCTCAGTCTGCCACCTTGTGGTAATTTGAGTTGTGTTTACATTATGGAAACTAATAGAGCAAACCGACTGTTAACTGCACACTTTTTTTGTATAGGCTGTGGATTGATTTGTAGAACAATTTTCAGAAATGACTTGTTCATTGGGAACAGTTGTATAAAGCTCAATGTAGCTGAGTTCAGTAGCTGCTTAACATCAGTAAGATAGGGATTTTGCCCAACTGTTCTGGTCAAATGTTCATAAATGTAGGATGTATTTGCATAATATATTTTTGAAGGACAAAATAAAGCAGTTTTACTGAGAGTTATAGTCCTTAATATTTTGGCAGTTATGTATGGAATATCAAAATTAATAGGTTTTTATAGTAATTGTTTACACTGTTGTTTTATAAAATGACTTCTGTAACTTCAGTATAATTCAGAGTTTGTGGCGCTCCTGTGCCTTTTGTGAATACATAATGTTAAAAAGGCTGCTATACAAATATTTGAAAAGGAATTTTTAAACAAATATCTCATGGATAAAAAGATGAGTTAATGGACACTTATGTGAAAGTATTTAAAGTTTGTACTTCCCTCTATCCTCTGGACCACAGAAATTGGAGCTCTAGCTTTTTCTGAGCTAAGTGGAAAACTTTCTGAGATAGCAGCTGGCTCTCTGAATGCTCTGAGCCTGTTGCCTCCTGGTGAAACGAGAAAATTGACTGAATTTCTGAGAGACCAGTTGGGTGAGCTAATAGCTTTTTCTTGGATCAGCTTCTGTTGGTGGAAGGGACCAACTTTTAAGCTTCAGAGTTGTCCTTCAAGTCTGGGAACCAGAGTGTCTGAGTTACACACAAGTTGGACAAAGTGTTTGTTTGTTAAATGTAAAGTTGTTGCAGGTGAGGATGAAATGGATAAGTGGGTGATATGGTTAGGGTCAATTTCTGAGTGTTGTACGTTATCTTGTAGATTTTTTTGAGGCAGGCAGTGATGCAGTAATAGTGAGGAATGCTGGTGTGTAGGGAGATCATCTCCATGGTGGCAAGCATGATGTTTTGGGGGAGGCTGTTGTTGCAGAGTTTCTAGATGAAGTTGGTAGAGTCTTGGAGGAAGCTGGCCTTTTGTGTGGTGAGTGGTTTGAGGATGGCTTCTGAGCTTTGGTATTCCTTCAGTAAGAGTGCATGATGGGTCTGCCTGGGTTTCCTTGTTTGGGTATCTTGGGGAGCATATAGAAGTTGTGGGGGATGAGGTTGTAGTGTTTTTCTGGGAAGAGTTTGGGGAAGGATTTGATGGTATCCTTAAATTCCTGGGTGAACTGTGGTGTGGGGTTATCTTTGAGTTCATAGATTCATAGATATTTAGGTCAGAAGGGACCATTATGATCATCTAGTCTGATCTCCTGCACAACGCAGGCCACAGAATTTCACCCACCACTCCTACAAAAAAACCCCTCACACCTATATCTGTGCTATTGAAGTCCTCAGATCGTAGTTTAAAGACTTCAAGGAGCAGAGAATCCTCCAGCAAGTGACCCGTGCCCCATGCTACAGAGGAAGGTGAAAAACCTCCAGGGCCTCTTCCAATCTGCCCTGGAGGAAAATTCCTTCCTGACCCCAAATATGGCGATCAGCTAAACCCTGAGCATATGGGCAAGATTCATCAGCCAGATACTACAGAAAATTCTTTCCTGGGTAACTCGGATCTCACCCCATCTGATAGCCCATCACAGGCCATTAGGCCTATTTACCATGAATATTTAATTACCAAAACCATGTTATCCTATCATACCATCTCCTCCATAAACTTATCTAGTTTAATCTTAAAGCCAGATAGATCTTTTGCCCCCACTGCTTCCCTTGGAAGGCTATTCCAAAACTTCACTCCTCTGATGGTTAAAAACCTTCATCTAATTTCTAGTCTAAATTTCCTAGTGGCCAGTTTATATCCATTTGTTCTTGTGTCCACGTTGGTACTGAGCTTAAATAATTCCTCTCCCTCTCTGTTATTAATCCCTTTGATATATTTATAGAGAGCAATCATATCTCCCCTCAACCTTCTTTTAGTTAGGCTAAACAAGCCAAGCTCCTTGAGTCTCCTTTCATAAGACAAGTTTTCCATTCCTTGGATCATCCTAGTAGCCCTTCTCTGTACCTGTTCCAGTTTGAATTCATCCTTCTTAAACATGGGAGACCAGAACTGCACACAGTATTCCAGGTGAGGTCTCACTAGTGCCTTGTATAACGGTACTGAAACCTCCTTATCCCTACTGGAAATACCTCTCCTGATGCATCCCAAGACCGCATTAGCTTTTTTCACAGCCATATCACATTGGCGGCTCATAGTCATCCTATGATCAACCAATACTCCAAGGTCCTTTTCCTCCTCCGTTACTTCTAATTGATGCGTCCCTAGCTTATAACTAAAATTCTTGTTATTAATCCCTAAATGCATGACCTTACACTTCTAACTATTAAATTTCATCCTATTACTATTACTTCAGTTTACAAGGTCATCCAGAACCTCCTGTAGGGTATCCCTGTCTTTCTCTAAATTGGCAATACCTCCCAGCTTTGTATCATCCGCAACTTTATTAGCACACTCCCACTTTTTGTGCCAAGGTCAGTAATAAAAAGATTAAATAAGATTGGTCCCAAAACCGATCCTTGAGGAACTCCACTGGTAACCTCCCTCCAGCCTGACAGTTCACCTTTCAGTAGGACCCGTTGTAGTCTCCCCTTTAACCAATTCCTTATCCACCTTTCAATTTTCCTATTGATCCCCATCTTATCCAATTTAACTAATAATTCCCCATGTGGCACGGTATCAAATGCCTTACTAAAATCTAGGTAAAGTAGATCCACTGAGTTTTCTTTGCCTAAAAAATCTGTTACTTTCTCAAAGAAGGAGATTAGGTTGGTTTGGCACGATCTACCTTTTGTAAAACCATGTTGTATTTTGTGCCATTTACCATTGACTTCAATGTCCTTAACTACCTTCTCCTTCAAAATTTTTTCCAAGACCTTGCATACTACAGATGTCAAACTAACAGGCCTATAATTACCCGGATCACCTTTTTTCCCTTTCTTAAAAATAGGAACTATGTTAGCAATTCTCCAATCATACGGTACAACCCCTGAGTTTACAGATTCATTAAAAATTCTTGCTAAAGGGCTTGCAATTTCTTGTGCCAATTCCTTTAATATTCTTGGATGAAGATTATCTGGGCCCCCCCGATTTAGTCCCATTAAGCTGTTGTTTCGCTTCTACCTCAAATATGGTGATGTCTACCTCCATATCCTCATATCCTCATTCCCCTTTGTCATGCTACCATTATCCCTATGATTCTCTTTAGTCTTATTAAAGACTGAGGCAAAGTATTTGTTTAGATATTGGGCCATGCCTAGATTATCCTCGACCTCCACTCCATCCTCAGTGTTTAGCGGTCCCACTTATTCTTTCTTTGTTTTCTTCTCATTTATATGACTATAGAACTTTTACTATTGGTTTTAGTTCTTTATAGTAGGTGCAAAAATGAGGAGTCCGGTGGCACCTTGAAGACTAACAGATTTATTTGGGCATAAGCTTTCATGGGTAAGAACCCATGGAGTCAGGGTGTTGTCTGCTAGCCTTCATGACACAGTCATCACGCTTAAGGACTGCAATGACACTCCCTCTGTCTGCTGATTTGATTGCTGTCTGGTGATTGAATTTCAGGGACTGTATAGTTATCCTCTTGTTGGTGAGAGATTGTGGTGGATATAATGTTCAATGAGGATTTTACAGTTAACTTTTTCCTGAATTTTTAAAGTTATAACTGAGTTTTTCTCCTGTTAGCACTGCAGTGTTCCAAACCACACACAAGTGTACACAGTATATATTGTAAAAGCAGCAAAGACTCCTGTGGCACCTTATAGACGAACAGACGAGCATGAGCTTTCATGGGTGAATGCCCACTTCGTTGGAACGTTTGTTCATCTATACGGTGCCACAGGACTCTTTTCAGAGTAACAGCCATGTTAGTCTGTATTCGCAAAAAGAAAAGGAGTACTTGTGGCACCTTAGAGACTAACCAATTTATTTGAGCATAAGCTTTCGTGAGCTATAGCTCATTTCATAACGCCACAGTATGCATCCGATGAAGTGAGCTGTAGCTCACAAAAGCTTATGCTCAAATAAATTGGTTAGTCTCTAAGGTGCTACAGGACTCTTTGCTGCTTTTACAGATCCAGACTAACACTGCTATCCCTCTGAAGCTTGACAGTATATATTGGTAACAGATATAAATGAATTCAGCCTCATGTCTGGCTCTGCTGCATCATTCCATAAATTGTAGCATTCTATGGGTTTAACAGAGCTTGACAAGTTAAGGGAGAATATTGTGAAAAGATTTTGCTTTTTTTACTTTATTTTCTTTGTGAATGCCAGGGGGAGCTCTTTCCTATTAGCAGCTTCGTTCTCTTGAAAGACACTGCTTGTAAAATAGGTTACAGCAGTGTTGCAAGGAATTGGTCATGCAATGGTGTTAAATCAAGCATCAGCTGAAATTCGTGTTCAATAGTTTGTTTTGTTTTCATAGGATTCTGCTGCTTGGATGTACTGGCTATTTCATTCCTGCTTGTTTTTCACATGCCAAAATATAGACAATTTTCAGACCCCTGATTGTGGGCTGTCTCCATATTTTTCTCGCCTTTTTGCCCCAGGCAGCAGCCATCGTGGTGCCATGTAAATATGGCTTCTGCACCATCAAGTACAAATTTGTGAAGCAGAAATCCACCCCCCCCCCCAAGCCCACAAATAAATGAGAAATTAGAAGGATTGAGCACTAAATCCATTCCTTTACTTGTAAAGTGAGCAAATTTACTATTGAAATTGCAGAGACAAATATTTGGAACTTCCCCTTCATGCTATATATTCCTCAAGTTTAGGTTCGCACTTAAACGTCAGTGTTTTTCAGTTTATTCTTTCAACAATCTATCAGCCCTTCTTCGGCTATGCAATGCTGACCTTTATAGCCTCTTTGGACCCTTGTTGTTTTTGTGTAAATCTGTTTAATCTCTTACTATGCACAAAGTACCTTCAGAATGTGGTAGGCATAGGTGCTCTAAATATAAATTTACCCTTTAAAATCTCTATCTCACTCCAGTTGTCTTTTTTCCTTTTTTGGAAAGGAACTACCATTCAGTAAGTATTAACAATTCTGATTTTGATTTGGTGAATACCTAAGTAAAATTCTGCTTTTAAAAAGTCATCCACCTTTTAAAAAAAATCTTAATTTTAATCTATTGTGATGGCTTTAATACAGGTCTTGACTTTGACCTTTAGTTAAAATATGATTCTTGGAATATCTCTGAATTGTGTGAAGAGATTTCTGTTTCATCTTAATTTATTATGACACATCTTGTCAGCACATCATTTTAATGTTAGTTTCTGCTAGGAGCTTGTTGGGGTTGGGAGAGAAGATGAAGTTGGTGGCCAAACATCCATTCTCATGGACCTCTCAGAAGCATTTGACCATGAGGTACTGGTGATCCCAATTGAGAAAGGTGGCAGTGGTCCAAATGAATGTGCCAAACTGCTCTGAGTCCCACCCAAAGGGCAGTAAATGGAAACTGGACATGTAGCACTAGATTCTTCACTTGTGGAGTTTCACAAAGTTCAGGTTTCAGAGTAGCAGCCGTGTTAGTTTGTATACGCAAAAAGAAAAGGAGTACTTGTGGCACCTTAGAGACTAACCAATTTATCTGAGCATAAGCTTTCGTGAGCTACAGCTCACTTCATCACTTCAAGGTTCAGTAGCTCTTTAGTCCTATTCAGCATCTGCATGCAGCCACTAGGTGAACTGACGACATGGACTCAAGTGCCAGCAGGATATAGATGAGAGACAGCTCTACTTATCTTTCAGCATATACGATCATACTGCTACCACAAAGATGGTCCATAGCTTAGATGAGATCCAGCTCATAGATGGAGAGCAGCTGGTGGAAGCTCAACCCAAGCAAGGCAGAGATTATGCTGGGGGCAGAAGAAAGTCCTCTGGTTGACCTGAGAATCTATCCCATCCTGGTGGATGATGACCTGGCCTCAGTTATACACTTTCATCAACTCCCATCTGGATTGTAGCAATGCAGTACACCTAGCCATGAAGCCATCAGTCTGTAGAAAACTCCAGCTGCTACAGAATGCTACAGCTCATCTCCTCAGCAACATGGGCTACTGTGAGCACATCAATCCTGTTCTGTCTCTGCAGTGGCTTTCTGTAGAATATTGAATCAAGTTTAAGGTCCCAGCGTTTTATCTTAAAATTGTTCAGTGACCTGGGCACAGCATATCTAAAAGATGACCTAAAACTCTGGGATGAAGACTCTGGTAAACAGCTCTTCTCCTTAGGCACAATGGAACTGGTTGCCATAAGGGCAAAAGCTAGTCTTTTGCAGGAGGCAGACTTTTCCCAGGGCAGTCTAAGACCTAAGGAACAAGCTCCCACAGGAACTAAGGACCATCAAAAACCTTGCATTTTCTACTCCAGGTGCAAGGCATATTTCTTCAACCTTGCATTCTCAAAAATATATAGCAGGATGTATATCAATTTTTTTTAAGAAAGAAACCCAAAACCAAACCAACAAGAACAAAAATGTCCCCACATTACATATTGATGGCTTATCACCTGTTTAACATAGTCTTTTGCAATGGGCTAGCTGGGTATGTGGTTTTGATGTTGACTGATTCTCAACTGTCTACTTTAGAAAAGAAATCTTACTTTTGCATTTCCTTTCTATAGTTGAAGTCATGTCTGCCACAACCTGAGGTAGCAAGCTTCTGTTGTGGTTTTCTTAAGAAGAGTAGACAAGTGATTGTCCCCTATGACTAAGTTCCATTTAAAAAGTGGACAGTTACAACAATATCAAACCCTCCACCATAGTGAAATAGTGCCAGCTGTGGCATGGAATGAGCCTGAATGAAGTGTCCTTGGTGTACTGTTTTTTAGAGGATGACGATTAGGATATGATCCAAATTCTGTAACTTCAGGCTGGTATTCCCGTAATTAAATCTTGGCACGTTTAGTAGCTTTTTATCTTCTTAAACATTACTATTTTAGTGAATTGGATATCTGAGGGCTATGGTAATTCATTTGGTTGATCGTCTCATTGCCCTGGCTTTCAAGCTTTCTCATGTAATTAGGATTGTAACTGTGCTTTCTCATATAGTAGTGTTTATTTTTAGAAACACTGAGAAGTGGGTTGGGATGGAAAGAAGATTATCGGGCATGAGGTTAACATTTTTTTTTTTTTAAGTGTTGATTTTTTCCCCTCAGTAAAAACACTCAGGATATGTCTACACTACAGCTTACGCCAGCAGAAATTATGTTGCTTGGGGTGTGAATAAACCACCCCTGTGAGGGACATAAGTTACAGTGACATAAGCGGCAGTGTGGGCAGCTTCTCCTGTTGACATAGCTTCTGCTGTTCATGGAGGTGATTTTATTATGCTGACAGGAGAGCTCTCTCCTATCGGCATAGAGTGTCTTCACCAGATATCTGGAGCTGCGCTGCAGTTTTGTACGTGTAGACATACCCTCCGTTGTAGATACTGAGTTTCCCTGAGCTTGCTTTCACAAAAGAAATGAAGGTCCTAAAATACCTTAATAGAAGGAAGCGGAGGAATTGTGATGTTAATTGAATTGTTAAATAAAACAGCCAACTAAAATCATGGGCCAGACTTCTGTCTTTATAGTCAAATCAAACACAAGAAGAACCACAGCAAAAACATAAGGATTTTCTTTTTGTTTATACTTTTAGTGACGTTGAAAGCATACTTGTGTATAACATTCCATTAGAAGTTTCTGGTATGTAAATGCAGAACACTAACAAAACTCTCACGCTCTGCCTAATGTAAACATTGACTATTTGGAACATGTATTAGTAATATTTCGAGCAAACTCAGTAGAAGACTGTTGGGAGCTCTGTGAAGATGGTAACAATTTTAATACCTTACACCGATACAAGAAGCATAATAAATGTTTTCTATCTGTTTGCAGGATTTGGAGATAGTGTATTCCTATTTACATGGAATGGAAGCCTTGTCTAATCTGAGGGAACACCAACTCAGGTATGGTATTTTAACGCTAATATTATGCTATTTATGTGCTAAAGAGGCATCTGTTAGTTGTGATTTAGAAAATATTTTTTACCCAGATATCATGGTGATAAATATCTTCATACTTGTAATAATACTTGATTTCTTTTATCTTATAAACTTGGCAGTAATATTTAGTAAATTAAAAATCTGCGTTATCAGCACAATCAGCTGTAAATGTAGAGTTTTTAAAACCAGAGTAATAAACTTCTGTAGAAGATTGGTTGCTAGATTTTTTTCACCACTCATGTATTTTAGTTAAATAAATTCAGTTTATATGAAATATTTCAGTGAATAATTTTAGATTAAATACTTCCAGAAATTTTAACTTGTATTAGAGGCAGAGCTGGCAGTGCCAACTATAGCTAAGGTTGTCTAATGCTTTCTATTTTAAGACCCTGTTCTCAGTTGGCTGTAACTTTGCCAAACTTTAAACTGTTTCGGATGAAATTTTCCATGCTATCTGTCTCAGGTTGAATTTTTATGGACGGCTTCTGAGAATAAAGTTGAGGAAACAAATAAGCTTTTTCTTAATGTTACACTCCTACAGCTATTTTAGGAACCTGTAAGCACCTCCATGTTTTTGAGAAGGGACTTGAAATTCCATGAGGGTTGCCTTGTTTTTAGAGAGGTACAATTTGCTATCCTCATTAAAATCTACCCAAATTTGGCTAACTTAAGTCTCTGAAAATAATTGTTTGTATGTGATGAGGACTGATTTGTTAGAAAATGTCAGCAAAGTTCTGTGAACATTGTCTCCTCTGAGTATGCTCCACCTGAACAGAGCTCTGTGTTAACCACGCTGCATGAGCTCCAACTTGTGTCTGGACAGAGCTTTTCATGCAGTTGGTTCTGGCTGCAGAGGACCTCTTTACTTCTGGGGCAATTCTATGCCAAAAAAAAAATTCAGTGCAAAATATTTTAAAATTCTGCAAATTTTAGTTGTCAAAATAACACTCCATAATCAGGCCAGTTTCAATTATTTTGGTAATTTATTTCAAAATGCCTGTCAGCAAGTATGTCTGTAACAATACAGACACACACAAAAATACCCCAAGGAGTAGAGAGTTAAGGAAACCCCTATGACAACCCAGTTCCTGTCCTGCAGCATGTAAGTCGCTGTCAGCTATATCTGTGTGTGCTGCAAGCAAGCCAGCCACACCTTGGCTCTTACCACAAAGTGACTCCAACACACTCCCAGTCCCAGATTTTTCCCAGAAATGTATGTCCTATACAGGTCTTCCCTCACCTGGTCAATACAAATATGTTAAGTCTGTTGTTCCTTAAAGGCAATAATATGCACATATCTTGTTTCCCCAAATGGAGTTACCCCCACACTTGAACTTGAACACACTGGGTTAGATAAAATAATAAAACAGATTGTACAAGTGAGTACAAGTAATCAGACATGAAAGTCAGAAATGTTTACAAGAAAAATAAAGATTACTAGTATCTACTTAAGCAACGAAAACTTTCTCATCACAAGCTTTAGCAGCTGACCAAACTCTCAGGTCAGGACCCCTCCCCAACAGCTACTTCCTTTGTCTCTTCAGGTGCAGTGAATAAGATGGGCAAGGGGGGGCGGAGAGAGGAGTGTTTTGTGGTGTCTGCCCCTTCTTTTTATAGTCCTGTCCCACTTTGAGAAGCATTTCCAGCTGGGAGCAAGGTGACAAGCAATCTGTGCAGAAGGAAACTGGTTCTTTGCCAAAATGTAGAATTTTGCCCTTGACCCCTTTCCTGCCAAAGAATGGCCATTAAGCAGGTAATGCTCCATTGGCCTAGGTGACACCTGGCTGAGGCATCAGCTTGCCCTTTGTCTCTGAGGAACTGGTTTGGCCACTCCCCAGGTTTATCTGAGAAACATACAGTAGAACCTCAGGGTTACGAACACCAGAGTTATGAATTTACCAGTCAACCACATGCCGCATTTGGAACTGGAACTAAGCAATCAGGCTGCAGCAGAGATGGAAAAAAAAAAGAAGCAAATACTGTACAGTACTATGCTAAATGTAAACTACTAAAAAAAGGGAAAGCAACGTTTTCCTTCGTCAAAGTGAAGTTTGAAAGCTGTATTAACTCAATATTCAGTTGTAAACTTCTGAAAGAACAACCATAACATTTTGTTCAGAGTTAAACATCTCAGAGTTACAGCCTGCATTCCTGAGGTGTTTGTAACTCTGAGGTTCTACTGTACTTTTAGTTACGATTTCAGCTCGTTTATAACTTCATATATAACGCTGCTGCGTGCATTTTGCCATGATATCATTGATCAGCAAATTGAGTTTTCAAATGATACTTTACAAGGCATACTTCGTACAAACATTATAACAGTGTATAGGGTGTGAACACAGGTATATTCTATCATATTCAGAAGTTAGAAAATGCTACAGCTGTATTTGCCCTTGCAACATTAATTTGGCCCCCTGCTCTGTATGTATTATGATACAGTCTTTAATTACATGATCACAAACTGTTTTTCTATAGGACCCCTGCCTCATTCAGTTCCCGCAATGGACTGTGTGCTGGGAATGAATCAGTTGTGTAGTCAGCGAGGTTATTGTCTATATTGTCCTGCCTCATTTGTTTCTGAAGTTGCGAAGTGTGTGGTGAGTGATGCAGGAGCATGCATGGGAGAAAAGGGTGAGATGATCTCGTGGCTAAGGCAGTTGAATACTGCGTTGGAGAATGATTTTATCCCTACTTGTGCCACAAAGCTCCTGTGTGAGCAAGTCACTTAAACCAAACTTTTTGTAGGCGGTCACTAAGGGCATGGCTACACCGGAAACTTCGAAGTGCTGCTGTGGGAGTGCTCCTGTGTCAACGCTTTGAAGTGCGAGTGTGGTTGCGCGCGAGCGCTGGGAGAGAGGTCTCCCAGCGCTCCTGGTAATCCACCTCCACGAGGGGATTAGCCTGTCCACACTAGCACTTTAAAACGCTCAGACTTGTGGCACTCAGGGGGGTGATTTTTCACACCCCTGAGCCAACAAGTTAGAGCACTATAAAATGTAAGTGTAGACAAGCCCTAAGGGTATATCTGCACTGCCTTTTGGAGGACTCTTCAAGTCTGTGTGCTAAAAATAGCTGTTTGGATGTTGCAGCACTAGATTCTAAACTTAATTAAAACTGAATTGCTGGCGACATGATTTCTTATAACTGATGTGTACAGTTTGACATGAGTAGTGTTACTACTGCTATTCTGTAAAAATCACATGGTTTGAGTAGTGTTAGCAAAGGGCGGCCTGAAGCAAAGCTAGGAGTCCTTGGCCACTATAGGAGCAGTTATAATACCACTTTCCATCATATTTAAATACCTGTTCATTTGCAAGTGCAATACATCATCTTTAGTTTTAATTGAAAAAAAGTGTCAAGAGAATTGAGCACTTCTGAAAATAAATGTTTTAATAAAAATAATTTACGTTAACATAAGTTATAGGTGAAGACAAGGCTGGATTTCCAGTTAGGCACGAGACTAGAGGTGCTGGTGTTCTAGGGGTGCCTAAAAGTTAAAAAGTATTTAAATTATTTTTTATATTTCTTGTTTAATTTTTTATGGAAAACTATGAAGGTCAGCTATAGGCGGA
The DNA here is from genome assembly GCF_965140295.1 of Lepidochelys olivacea. NCBI lineage: Eukaryota > Metazoa > Chordata > Testudines > Cheloniidae > Lepidochelys > Lepidochelys olivacea. The sequence continues at coordinate 69,903,777 of NC_140414.1, forward strand.
GGGGGGAAGAGGGGCGCTGAAGATGCTGTGCCTAGGGGTATGTAAAGTGTAAATCCTGCCCTGGGTGAAGAGGTGTTCGAGGATATAGCGGTACCATATTGTGAAGGGTTAAGTTAGTGGCAATCTAGAAATCGGTTAAACACTTCTAAATTTTTAAAATATTTCCTGATGTGTCCATAGAATATAATGCCAACTAGGAAAAAATATTCAAGGATTTATTTAAATCAGGTCAGTTACATGCATGTAACCTCAGATCTTCCCACTTTTTTACTAATTGTATAAAAGAGGCCACATTTTATTTATTTTTTCGTAAAATAATTTATAATATAGTATACTAGTGGCTCATGTTCTATGTGTATCTCCTATTGCTTTCTCCCACTCTTGCTGGGAGTGCTTTTTGCCCACATTTTAAACATTTGGACTGGTTGCTACAGAATTGAAAGTGTTATGCATTTAAGTGTCTTTCACTGTTACAGTAACTCCTCACTTAACGTGGTAGTTATGTTCCTGAAAAATGCTACTTTAAGCGAAACGATGTTAAGCAAATCCAATTTCCTCATAAGAATTAATGTAAATGTGGTGGTGGTGGGGATGGGGGGAATTTTTTCCGCCAGACAAAACAAACACACACACAGAGTATAAGTTTTAAACAAACAATTTAATACTGTACACAGCAATGATTATTGTGAAGCTTGGTTAAGATGGTGGAGTCAGAGGGTGGGATATTTCCTAGGGAATGCCTTACTGCTAAATGATGAACTAGCACTCAGCTGAGCCCTCAAGGGTTAACACATTTTTGTTAATGTAGCCTCACACTCTACAAGGAAGAATGAATGGAGGAAGGAGACACAGCATGGCAGAGAGAGACAGAGACGCCTGTGTTTGTGTGTGAGAGTGCGAGACAGACACACACACACCTTGCCTCTTTAAGTACTCTGACCCCATTCTAAGTACACTGCCTTTTAAAGTAGATCAGCAAGATGAGACAGCAGCTGCTGTCAGCAAGCTCCCTCCATCCTGAGCCCTGTTGTGTCACCCCTCCTGCTCTTTGGAGATAAGGTACAGGAGCGGGGGGCAGGGGACACCCTGACATTAGCACTCCTTTCCTCCCCACCTCTGCACAGCAAGCAGGAGGCTTGGGGAGCAGCTCCAAGGCAGAGGGCAGGAGCAGCACACGGCAGTGGCGGGAGGAACAGCTGAACTGCCTGGCAATTGATAGCCTGCTGCGCGCTGCCACACAGGGAACTTAGGGGAGTGGGGAGCTGATAGGGGGCTGGCGGCCCACCCTGGTTCCAAGCCCCCACCAGCTAGCTCGAACGGGCTGCTCTTCTTGCAAGCAGTGGACAAAGCAGGCAGCTGCCAAACAATGTTATAAGGGAGCATTGTGCAACTTTAAACATTTCATGTTCTCTAATTGATCAGCAATGAAACGTTAACCGGGACAACTTTAAGTGAGGAGTTACTGTACGTGGTCCTGAGTAAAATTAGTGCACAATCTTAATTAGTCCTATACCATCACAATCACTGCAGTAGGTGATGCTGTTCTGGTTCTGATAGTCTTATGAACTTTAGAGAGAAGTAGGGGTGGCCAACTTTCTCATTTATGAAAACCAGACACTGAGCGCTGGTACCTGCTCCGCCTCTTCCCCTGAGGCCCCATCCCTTGTTCCACTTCTTTCCCTTGAGGCCCTGCTCCCACTCCTCTTCTCTCCCCACCCCGTACCTGGCTGTTCTCTCTATTACTCTCCCTCTGCCAGCTGAGCAGGGCTCTAGGGATGGGGGAGGGGGCGACTGGAGCAGGATGTTGGAGAGAGAGCCGGGCTCTAGGAGTGGGGTGGCTGGGGAGGGGGAGCTTTTATGTTTCAGTATTAATGCAGCAGTGGTACTATCAAGTAAAGTTTATGTGGTTGGTTTATTTGACATTCAATTTCCTTAAATTAATATTTCAATTTTGTAAAAACATTAGATTTTTAATAGAGAATAATTACTATGTTACAGTGCAAAAACTAGCATAGAGGGGCAAGCCAAATTACTTTTGTTACCTTTTTTAATGCATTGAATTAACTTTGACACAAATCAGATCTATGGTCTGGATGCTTTAGTCTATAGACTGTTACTTTGTCCTTCACATGTCATTTTATGCAGTTTTATCCAAGTATTGATTTTTTTTTTTCTCCAAGAGCAGTCAGAATATATTTTGCAACTTGTATGTAGGTACAGAATTCACTTCACTTTGTTGGAAGGTGAGCTTTGATCACTCTCAAACTGTTGCAGTATTAATTATTATGAAATTGTATGTAACATTTTTAGCGCACTTATTCATGTTTGAGAATACTAGGCTTAAATTGACCTTCTAACTTGTAAACAAAGATCATCGTGGCCTGATACATTGATGCATGGCTTTGGCTTGTAAATTGGAATTAAGTCAAGAGATTCTTTCTAAGGAATGTGTGGAACTTGTCCTGTTAACTTTATTAACACAGAGAATTCCTAGTAGAGAGCTTCTGTTTACAATACCATACATAGAAAAGGCTGACTTCATCCAGATTCAGGTTTATAGCATTTTCCAGGATAGTAACACTCTTTTTGTGCCTGTTAGTTTGTAAACCATTTTTGGAGATGAATTGTTTTTGTGGATTTTTTTAAACAGCAAACTTTTCTTCTAAAATAGCTTTGTTCACTACTGAAAAATACTATCTTAAAGTTTTGGGTTTTTTGAGGTTGGTTTTGGTTCTGAACTTGGTTGACTAAATTATGTTGTGATGTAGGAGATAGATGTAACATTCAAATAAATATCAGCACACCCACAGTACTGGTCAGAAACTTCATATATAGGAAGGAAGTAATCAACTGCCTATTATGAAAGAGCTTTAATTATATTATAACAAAACACATACATTTGTTACTGGAAACACTGTGCCGGCTTTTGCAAGAGGATTGTGTTACTTGTTTATCTACTGAAAATTCAGCCATACAGCTACTACGGAAGGGTGAATTTGTCTGACTAAAGGAGGAATGGATTTCAACCTTTGCCCCACACTCAAATCAAAGTTGAATTTACGTGCTAGTAAAATTGCACTGTCACTGAGAAACCAGAGTCTCCTATAATTCCTTAATCCCAGCCTGCGCATCACACAGAACTCTGCTAGCAGAGCAGAGGCTAGAGAAGAACTTATCAGTTTCCTTTATTAATATTTCACGTTTTTTAAACCTTAGCTCCAGAAGTAGTGATTTTCCTATTCTGTACCTTCTCTTGGTTTCTCTATTCTGCAGATTGATTTATGACAAGTAAGACCAAGAGGCTCAATAACTGAAGATTGAGATCCTAGAACTAAGGGCAGGCATCTGGCTTTTTTAAGGTTGCAGGATCTTCTCATGGAAAGCCATGTGATACAGTGGACAATATTTCAGCAGTAGGATGTATTAATAAGTAGTGAGGCCCAATAAGCTTCTCATTGCACAAGGAAGCAAAAGTGCCCTTCCAGTGAGTAGAAACTTTTTCTTGATGTAGGAGATGCAGATCAGAGAGGTTCTCAACATCAAAGTGGACTGTTTGATACAGGAGCGGATAGTCTATTGCCAGGGGAAGGAATGGTCACAGCCCCCTCTGTTCATAAAGAATTCAGAGAAAAATTCAGGCCCTGTCCATCAACAGGAAAAACTCCCTTGTTTCCCCTCACTAGCCAAGGTTGTTAACAATCTATGGTGAGAGAGTGGATATAGGGGTAATTTTAGTAGAACCAAATTGGCTATTGAGGCCTTGGAGCTAGGAGGGAATAGCAATGGCCGTGGGGAAACCTTGTCACATTTTACAGAAAAATCTAACTGATCCAGGGGCCCAAACCAGTTTCTCCCTCCACTTCTTGGGAGTGTCAGACTTTTCCCCACTTGCCTGGGGTGCTGGGTGGATTGATTTGAATCATGATTTGAATTACCAAGTGGGACGCCTCAATTTAAATAATCAATTTTAATCAACTTTATTTGTACTTCATTTATTTTCTAAAGAAAGGTGCATTCTCATTGCACCTTTAAAAATCATTAAAACATTTTAAGTAAATGGAGCCTGTACACTAGATTGGGTACATCTTTTTGCTACTACAAGGGTATACTATAATTGTATACATTTAATTAAGAAATTATCTAACTTAATATTTTCAAATTCTTATTAATGGTGAATTTTGAGTGTTAGAAAATGGTGAATGATATATTGCTTATTTATTAGGTAATTCACTTTTTGCTCATGAGTTTGTCTCAAGCTTCATTAGCATGGCAACTGGAATTTTAACTGAACACACACAACAACATATACAGTTTATTTTTATCAAGCAAAACAACCTCAGTGTTTAGGATACATAAACTTCTCTTGTCAAAATATGTTTCACATTTTTCATCTAAATTAACCAGAGGGATTAACTGTAGTCAGTGAATTAAATTGATTATTTCAGGTTAGCCTAGAAAAAAATTTCAAATATGCCTAAATACAAGTGTCTGCAGATTAAATTCTTAGTCTCATCTCTGTCTCTTGAAAATGAGACAGTCTCCTAAATTACTTAGGCTGAACTGTTGTGATAGTTATAAATTTTGACCTCAAAAGTTGGATGTTTTCCCCCGGATCCTGTCTTTACATAGAAAAACAAACTTTAACTCAGCTTTTGATAGAGGCTCCTCAATTCAGCATATTTATTTAAATACTCTAAGAGATTATAATAAATTTAGGCCTTAACATATTTTGAATTAAATTCATATTTCATTTAAAATGTCTGTTTTTAAAGCGAAAAAGCTTATAACTTAAATTAAAATCCGTTTTTTTTTAAATCAATTTTTAGCCACCCTGGTGGAGTGAGGGTTATAGTGCTGGGAAACTTTATCTTGATATGTCATCAGAAGCTAGTGGGTCATCTTCACATAGCAAGATATCTCATTGCAACAGAAGTGATCACACCCCTAGGGACTGAGAATTTCTGCCTGGAATTCAAATATAGTTCCTACTGGTTTAATAAAATATTCACGTTAGCTTCTTAAGCAAATCTCCTTATACTTGTCCATCAAGTAGCCTTTCTATTAGCAGTTTGTTCTGTAAATATAGAATATGTACTGGGGGGAGGCGGGGGGGGGGGAAATGGTGTAAGACACTGAGCCACAATGCTGTGTGTTTCATGAATATAAAGTGGTTCTAAGAATCATCACTGATTTCATCACGAAGAGGAAGGTTACCATTCTCAGGACTTAGGAAATTCCCTTACAATTGTTTTGTCTGAAATAAGTGCACCTGAAGGAAAAGTGGCATGTATTGGATGTGAAAGGGGCATTAAGGATTTTCCTGAAGTCTGGAGAGAGGATTTTCCTGCAGGAAAATCTCTTCACCTTTTGTAACTTACTGCCCTTTTGGAATTGGAAACGAGCAAGGGATTTTAATGCTAAAGCTTCAAAATTTCAGCCAAGGGCAGAACTGTCAACATGAGGTACTTTTTTGAGGTATATTTGGCTTGACCTGAAAAAGCAGGTACTGGAAATCTCACAAAAGACGTCTGATCAGTATTGCATATTGCTTTATTTTTCTTAAAATGTGCCTTATATTCTGAACTATCTTACACTGAAATGTGAAATAATACTTAACTCCTCTACAGTGCTTTTCATCAGCAGATCTCAAAGCATGTTATAAAGGAGCTCAATATCATTATCCCCATTTTACAGAGACTAAGCATTTCATGGGAGAGGTTACATCCCACTAATAGTCACGTTAGGTAAACTGAATGAGGAGTTATTTGTGGCACCGTAGAGACGAACACATTTATTTGAACATAAGCTTTCATGGGCTAAAACCCACTTCATCAGATGCATGCAGTGGAAAATACAGTAGGAAGATATATATAGAACATGAAAAAATGGGTGTTGCCATACACACTATAAGGAGAGTAATCAATTAAGGTGAGCCATTATAAGAATGATCAGTTGAGGTGAGCTAGGTAAACTGGCAACTTCAGTACTGTAAGCTCACCAGTTGAAATACGTCTGTAAACAACTTAAACATATATTATTTTCATTAAGGGCTGAGAATAAATGTGAAAATATTCATTAAATATTTTAATAAAACTTTTTCCGGACATTGAGGCCTCCTTTGAATGATAAACTATAAAGGTGGTAAAGGGGAAAAAAAAATGTCCTATTTTTTTCTCTTACAGACTGATGTGTGAGACTGTGAGATATGAAAGGCATGAAGCAAACGAAGTTCTGTACTAGTAAGTGTTTCCTCTTTTCTTCTATGTGCAGTTCAGTGAACCAAATCTTTCCGAAAGTGTTAAAGGGTGTGTTTATTCCAACTTGCTGTTTAAAAGTGTGTTCTGTAAACACAAATGAGACACCTTAACTTCATCACGTAGCATAGAAATGTACAGGTTCAAACTGGTGTTAGTGATAGAGCTGATGTGCATTGTTGTAACTTAGTAGTCAGTGAAAGGCCAGAGAATTAGTGGATGTGGAATGTCATCTCCTCAGATTAAGCTGTCATCTGGATTTATATCAATCAAGATAAAGCAGTAGTGACCAGCTTTTCCTGCCATAGGTGGCAGATCAACAAATCTAGCATGGGTGATAATTAGCAGGGATGTGAATTGATGTCATTTCAGATACAGTGGAGATCTCTTAACAGCACGCATCCTTAAGTGTGCCATTAATTCCCCCTCCTCCCCCTAATGGGTTAATTTTTTTTCAGATTTCTAATGTAAAGCAGGTAACCTGCAATGCAGTATAGTGTTCATCAGTGGATGAGTTGAAAAGTGTATGAATAATGCAGCCTTGCAAATTCCTCTAATCCACTGGCCCAGAGCCTGTAATTTTGTTTTTGCACAGGCAAATAATTTTTTTGTATTTTTATTATTGATCATGACAAAGAATGGTGAACATACTTATGTGCTAAATTTTCAAGATTGCAAGGTAGGTATAATGTCTGAAACTGGGAAAACTAAACAATTGTATCTAAAGAAAGGTATCTGGAAAATAAAGATCGGTGGAAACGAACATACTCTAATATCAGTATCTAGCTGGCGTAATCTCAAATGATTGATTGTACCATAACTATTTTATCAGGGAAACTTATGGTGGCAGTTTTTGTTACATTTTGGTTTGACTGCATTCCTTCTTTGTGTGTACTTATGTTTAATAACGATCATCTAGACTCTAAATCTCAGGAATAGGAGTTTTACCTGATCATTAGTTTAAACAAAGAATGGGTATCATAGACACCCCATATTTGTTTTTTTGTGAACAAAATAAATGCTGCTATTCACAGAATTTATCCTTAAATTAGGATTCAGGGTGTATATTCTGAGAAAATGTAACATGCAAGTGGAAAATCCTGAAGTCTGGGTTAATTTGAAGTGCCTTTCCCATTCCTTTGCATTGATTCCCTTTGTCAGATCTTTCATGTGACTTTATCTTCACTTTGATCTTCTGCCTGTCCTTTCTACTTACTTTCTGACCCTTTTTTTGCACTCTATTCAGTTCGTCTAATTGGCAATTTCTTCCTATACACACAAGTGCAAAATGTTTTTGGTTTTAGCATGATCAATCTGTGCACACTTGGACTCCATGAAAACCTATGTAGTACTGGGATATTTTTTTTAAATTGTTGGAATTTTGTCAAGTCAGACACACACAAATTTGTCTGTCTAGGTTGTAGTTTAGCATTTTGATATGTTCATAGAATATCTGGGTTGGAAAGGACCTCAGGAGGTCATCTAATCCAATCCCCTGCTCAAAGCAGGACCAATCCCCAATTTTTGCCCCAGGTCCCTAAATGGCCCCCTCAAGGATTGAACTCACAATCCTCAGTTTAGCAGGCCAATGCTCAAATCACTGAGCTATCCCTCCCCCCTGTTGTGAGATCAAAGATGAGTCCATAAGGAAATCCAAGAAATTCTCCTTGACTACATATGTTCACTACATCCCTACTTGAGAGTGGCTCTGAAATTCTGGTGTTTTCAGTACACTTGTACGTTTAGTTAATTTCCATCTTCTTTTGGCATGGTAAACCTCATGGGGGGGGAACTTGTTCTTCATTTGTGTCCTTTCTAAGCTTGGCATACGCATGTCAAGACACATGTGTGTATTATTGAGGGTTGTAAAATTAAAATGTAAAAGATGCATTCACTAGCCCTTGTATCTATGTGTTTCAAGGGTTAGGTAATGGGATAGAGACACTCTTATTTCTAGGTCAGTAGTGACCAAAAAGGTTATTTTTGACCTACATGAAATGAGATGGGCATCAATCCAGTTTTCTAGTGGACTTTGAAAAACTTCACAACTGGTAGCCCTTATTTTGTAGTCTCAAAGGCCAAGGATTTAAGTAGGCATGGAGATTGAACTCCTACCTGTTCAGTACAGTGCTACAATGATTTCAGTGCTGTCAATGTGACAGTTTGTCACAAGTTCTAAAATACACTTAAAAAAAAGTCTCTATGGAAGTAGCTGCAACTATGACTGAGCTATAAATGATTGATTGACCTCTTTTTTTTTTTCCCCATGTATATATGAATGACCTCCCCCAGGCACAACTTAATGTATCGATATTGGGAAGCTAAATCTTTATTTCTCTTCATGTGAAGATGAAAACCAATATACTTGCTGTCAGGTGGAACAAACTACTCACAGAAGCAACATATATTCACTGTAAATATCATGTTTCTAAATAAAGGACTGAACCCTTGTTTTCTCACGTAGGGCGGGAGAGAGCACTACATGGGTGGGGGGTTGAGGGGAGAGGCACCAATTTTCTCATCTAAAGTTATGAGGTACACATTTAAAAATGTAACACACAAAATTATCCATGTTCATCAAAAACCATGCTATCCATTTTTATCTTTGTCCTAAAACAAATAAGTTGTAAGAATTCATAATATCTATATAAATCTTTAATTTTTTTTAAATGGCTAAAAAGGAAAAACAGAGCATGTTGTTAAAATTGACTTAGCTCATCTGCATTTACTTTACTATCAGCGGGTGTATGTGTCTGCAACAAATTCTCAAACCCTAGGGCTATCTCTTTGTTTAACATGGGAACTAGGTTATTAAAAGTGGCAGTTCAGCTCCAGTTATTCTTCATTTGCCAGACCTCTCTACTAGTTTCACTTGATGTGAAGTTAATGATAGAAGGGCTAAAATAGCCTTTGAGGCAAAAATTCAGGTTTGAGGTTTTTCCACTTACTCACACTCCTGATTTTCTTACCTGTTTGACAAGACACTCCTACCCCAAAGTCTGATTTAAAAATTTTTTTTTTTTTTGCTGCTTACTACATTCTGTCAAAGTACTTGTTAAAAAGATTCTTGTTCTTCACCTCTACATCATATTGACACTTGGCACTGCCATAGATGAGATTTGGTCAGCACTTTTATTTATAAACCTAATTTTTAATAGTTGTATAAGTTGCCATTTAATTTGTCAGGCTTAACCTTGGCAGCCAAAATACAATTTCTTTTTTATGATCAAGTTAGATTAAATCAGCTCAGCCATATTTGGCAAATGAAAGATCTTTGTGACTATAAAAACTTTTGGCAAATGAGGGATCTTTCTGACTTTTTAAACTTCTCTGAATTAAAAAATACAAATACAAAAGACCCCCAACTTTAAATATTTTTTTTTCAGTGAACATGGTTGATAAGTGGTATATGGCTATGCAGTTCGACATTTGTATATATGATTTTGGTTATGAGGAAGGGAGTGAGCCATGTCCCATTGGTGTACCAAAAATGATTTTGGGGATCTATTCCTACAATTTTAATTTTGATTAGATTGAAAAGCCGAGTCTTTAAAATATAAAGTTTTAATAATAAGGTTCTGTTTTACTAGGAAGCAGTTTTTAGTCTTATAAGAAAACTATATGGAACCAATGTGTGTGTATTCAAATAACTTAAATAACTTGCATGCTTCTCTTATCCCCTTTGAGTACATTACGGAATAAATTATGCTGACAGAAAACTTTTCAATTTTGATGGCAGGTTGTCATCTAAAGAGATTAAAATCGACAATGTTCACATGTGGCTGAAATATGCTGGGGAGGTGACAATGACTTCGGTACTTCGGGCCAAATTGATCTCTAGTGTTTGACTTCAGTGGAGTTAAACTATAGATGAATTTATTGCATTAAGTTTTTATGATTGATAAAAAAAAAAGCAGGTTGCTCTGATACTTTGTGACCTTTGATAAGAGGATCCTCTTAGCCACTGCATGATTGTTAGTTCCTCCTTCCTTCTCCAGCTTCTTTTCTGAGAATGTGTATCCAATACAAAATTTCCAAGACTGATCTCTTTGATAAATACTTCTTAAATTCTTGCCAATGAGAAAATATTTCAGAGTTTGATTGTTAGTTATAGATTAGTGGTTTCAATAGGGTTGCCTCCTAAAACTGAAATGCCTTAGATGAGTGTTCTCCACCTTTTAAATGTTTTGAACTAATTTTAAAGAAGAATCATCTTCTTCCATCAACACTTCCTAAAATTCCCTAATTTTTAATATAATAATTTGGAATTTTTCCTATTTTTTTCTAATACAATACTCCATTAGTTCTGTTACCAAGTGCATGTTTAATGTAAAAAACCCTTAATCTGTCTTCAGTGATGGACATCATTTAACTAAAAAATTAAATACATACACTACTACACAAATGATGACTTGAGAAGACTTCTAAATGATAGGTGGAGTCGAATCAGTTGTTTTGCTAAACTGAAGATCCACAGTATGCAGCCAATGAAGTGAGCTGTAGCTCACGAAAGCTTAAGCTCAGATAAATTTGTTAGTCTCTAAGGTGCCACAAGTACTCCTGTTCTTTTTGAAGGTCCACAGTTTCAGGTTCTCAAAAGAGAACTTACAATTTGTTGGCTGAATTTCTGATTAAGGTACACTGTATCTCTTATTGAAATGTTTAGCTGCAAAACTATACCTCAGTCTCCCATCTTTCATTTCCCCCCTCCTACAACTTCTTAAAAAAAAAAAAGTATAGTGTTATTTGGAGTAAGAAATAACTATGGAATTGCTAATATACCAGTATGGTTGGTAGCTGTTGGTAAATTATATTTCTGTGGTGAATGTAGTTTTAATTTTTAATACGTTGAAAGCAATATAATATATATGGGGAGAAAAGGATTTTTACCTCTGCTCCCATTGAGCAGCTCTGTGTTCTAAGATTAGATCCAAATGCTCTCGTTCTGTAGCTGTGATATCACAGAATGACATCATCTGGGGTGCTGCAACTCAGTGAATCCTGCTACTGGATCTTTACAGGACAGTAAGTAAGTAAGGCCAGATCCCTAGCCCTTTTGCATTATGTGGCATAGTGTCTTTGCAACTGCCAAAATCTTCCCTTTTCCTTCTGCATGCAGTCTCTGGGTCCACTGAAATGAAATTGTGGATGCCCTGCATATGTGTAGACCCTAATTAGCTGGAGAGAGGGATGGCAGAGAAGAAGGTATGAAGTAATTTAAAAGGCCCATGGAGTGCTACTAGCTGACAGCCCCAAAATGTAGCTGTTGACAAACAGTAAGAGAAGTGATCATTGGATGTTTCATATCTGCATGCGGACCCCAGCAACCCCTGGAGAAGGATGGTGTTTAGGAGAGGGAGGCATGCTTAAAGACCTATTCACAGATCTTGCTCCCTAACTGCTGTCCTCTCCAGTTCTCATAAGCAAAATCTAATTGAAATAAAGATTTTACATAGAATCAAAATTAATATAGTTTAATATATTTTGGAACTTGTGTATTAAAACATTTTGAAAAGTAGCTAAGGACTCGTAGCAGATGTTCTTAAAAACAAAACCCAACACTCTAGCTATTTCATTGTAGCTGTAGATCTGTGTAATATCCATGAGTGCTATGCAATGAGAGGCAAGACACAGATTTAGAGGGTTCTTGAGGATGAGCGTGGGGAACTTATTTGTATGTGCTTCCCAGAGTGATTCTTTGGCTCCTACAGTAAAGCAGCCAGTAGCTCCTTCATAGCCCCTCCTTGCCAGCCTGTGTCTTCAGGATTGGTCAATAGCACAGAGGCAGCATATGCAAGAGAGGGGGGCTAATGAAGGAGGTCCTGCAAGTGTGCATAGTCTTACATAGCTATAGAGTGGGAGGTGGATGCATGCAAGGCATAATGTGGCCCTTAGTGTTTGTGGTGACTCTTAGCCTGGACAGCGTACTCTAAATAGACATAGCTCTTTTTCAATTACTTTTAAATTTAATGCTTTGTTAATTAACATTTAATGGTCCAGACTTATACTGTGCACCATTTACATACTGGTGAAAGGTCTGGGATGTTGAGAGAAGTCAAAATTTTCATGCTTGATATTTTAGGTTCCCAGTATAATTATTTCCTCTTGTTTTCTTTGACACTTTGCTGTACTCTTACTCTAAACTTATTTTTTCTGAACATTGTGTGTTTCTTCATGGAGGCTTTGGAAATATTTCAGAATTTACTGTTCTTAATGCTCAGTGAAGATCCTTGATTTCAGAGTTAGTAACAGATTTCCTCTTAACCCCTGTATTTCCAAGGGCACAGAAGACATTTTGCATCTGTTTGATTAAAACCCCTCTAAATAAACATCATACTCAGGATTAAGTCTGTTCTGAAACTTTTGTCTGGATCAGCATACTGATTTTTAGATAGACCTCTTCAGGCAATATATATTCATTCTCCTTGTACTTCCATAGGTTCCTGTGAAAGTCATCCAACAGGATATTTAATAATGCAGAGAGTCATTGCTGAACGGCCGGTCTATTGCTTTTTCGCTCTCCTGAAGGTGTATTATACCTTCTGATAGCCAGACAGTTGGCAAAGTGGTACTGGGATCCTGCCAGCTCTGCACTGCAGTAAATCAGGATTTCTTGTTTATATATTTTATTGGGAGGGCATTTGCCATGGGGAGCTTCTTAGCCAACATCTGCCGTTAGGACAAATACATTCAAGGACTTGATAGTTGATTCTGCATAGATAATGTTATTGAATAAAGACTTAATAGTATAGACAATTCATTGTAGTACAATGAGTTCTTCTAGATTTTTTACATTATTGTTTTCGACATGCTTTGTGAGCCTTTTGTCAATTTGAAATTAAGGCTTTTACAAGAATTATAGGTTGCACCCTCTTTTTTTTACAATAAATGTTTGACTAAAGACAGTCATATTTTTATTGTTGCAGCAGTGCTGGGAGTAAGAGGTAGTTTAGAGAAATAATGCCAGGGCATAGGATTACTAAGTAGTAGACTGTGTCCACACAATCTGTATGTAGGATTATGTAATCATATACCACTTCCATCACAGTTTTACCAGTAAATTAGAATGGAATTTTGTTAAGAAAAGAGTCTACTGCTTTTTCTTCTTGAATTTCTATCCGTAATCTCAAGTGCTATATAATTGCTGAAAATTTTAATATCAATCTTATGCAGTGTTAGGTTATTTATGCAGGGAAACGTGGCTGATCATTGTCTATAGACAGGTATGAAAAAGCTTGTTCACTAATTGTTAAAAACAGACTTATGGAAGCTGTTTTTTACAAACACCTGTCTCTGTAGAGGCTTACTTTTTGTAGTACAAAATCTCTTTTATGCTGTTCTTAGAGTAACTGGTGCTATTTTTGGTGTGTAGAAAAAGATAGAAGAATATTGTTGAGAAAGATGCATTGGTTATGTGTGCAGAAATCTACAAATAAATTATTTCCTGAAGTGTTGGCCTAGTGTTTTGTATGTCCTGTGTTTACATTTTTAGATACCAAGAGCCAAATTTTGCCAACTTTCATCTCATTTCATCAGCGAGTCACAATTGTGGACATCAGTTTAAACACAAGTGCCACTTAAAATCACAAGTTTAGTGATAGCTAGGAACACCGTTTTTTGTTGCCCTTCTGATATTTGTGATCTTTCTATTTTGTTAAATTTGGGATGAGGTTGACGGATAAGGAGAAATATACAGTAGCAATATAATTATTTGGTTAATATACATCAAGTTAAAATGTTCAGGTATTTGGCGGTGGGGGAGGGCAGGTAGGGTTGTAGCTGACACATAGACCATCAGTTGTACCTTCAGTACATACTCTGTCATATTTCTTTGTTTGGGATGTATCTTATTCTTTAAACCCTGCTTACATATAGCATCAGGAGCTCAAGCGTGGTGATGTAGCAGGTATCTGATGGCCAATTATTATTTATCAGTTAGTTGACAGACCAGTTAAAAATGTGAACAACTCACCACCTGATTGCAGATAATGTGCCAGTGATCAAACAACTCAGGTAAGATGGTAGCTGACTACTTGGGAAAATATTGAAAAATGTGGATGTTTTTTTTGCAATGCAACATCACCAATCACTTCAAGGGAAATGTCTAATACTATAGTAGTTGCTTACATAAACAAAGGAGGGCCCGAAAACAGCTGTCTACACACACATGTTGACTATAATGAGATGGGCAAGGAAAAAGCTGTTATCTTCAGAACTGCGTATGTGTGAGGAAAACTCAACTCAAAACATGAGAGATGAATCTGAAGAAACTAACACCCTTGGAGTATGGGTTTATAGATAAGCTCTCTTTTAATTCCATCATGTAACGTCTAATACTTGACACTGGAAAGGTGTTTCTCATTTCCAATATGTCCGCTTTTCTCCTATGGCTTGGACTAATTCTCTCCCATCTTTTCTGCTTATTCAAAATAGATGTTGGAACACAAGTAGTCTTCTCTCATTTTCCAAACATCTTTCAAGAAAGAGGAATCTGGGTATACATATCCAAGTCCATATAACTGAGGGGCAACTTCAGTTGTTGCCTTGAACCTGTGCTCAGGTTCTGAGACCTGGTTTATGCACAACATATTTATTGGTATCACTATTTGGGGTGGGTGGGTGTGTGGAGGGTTTAAATCAATAAACCTCCCAATGAAAAGCACTGGGATAACAGCAGTCACAGACTAGTGGAGTTGTACAACTTTAACTATAACTCTGTGGTTAAGAGGTACAGTTTTGGTGTATGGGCAAACCTTTAGATTGTAGGAACCATAGTGATTTCCTGAGGGTTCCACTTTTCTTGCCAGAGTCAAGGAAGATATGTTTCTCTAGGCTCTTGCCGATCTTGTAATCTTTGCAAGTCGGAAATGGGTTAGGAAATACAAGACCACCTCTTAAAATTTGGACTGATTCTCTCAGTGTCTTCTGGAAGTTATAGGTATGCTATTTAGTTGGTGGTCCTTATGGAGCCCGGGTTACAAAACTTGAAGGGAAAATAAATCTCTTTAAGCCTCCTCCATCCCCTTCAGGGTAGAGATTCTCAAGTTTATAATCCAGGGCATGAATACATGAAAGCCCTCTTCTGGTTTGATTTCCATCAGACTAAGTCCCTGATCCTGCAGGCATTCATAAATGTGCTTAACTGTACACAGACATTATCCTAGTTAAACCAATGGGAAAACTCTCATGCATAAAGTTAAGCATGTGCTTAAGTGTTTGCAAGATTGGGTCCTAAATATCTTATCTCCAGTTCTACTACAGTACTGACCTAACCCATAATCCATTGTTGCAAAGATTGTATTTATACTGATGCCATTTGTGGCAGGAGTGGAGAATCAGATATTTAAGTGGGCCATTTAAATCTATGGCACTATTTTAACAGAGAAAAAGAAATTTTAGGCCATGTTCAGGGAAGTCTTGCTAGAGATGACACAAGTAATTTGTTGGGTCCTGCAAGGTACTGAACAGTACCTTAATTTCAAGTGACTTCCCAAATATTGAGGGTATTCAGGAGTTTGTACAGTCCAGAACCTTGAAGGTCAAGGGTTGGTTATAATTTTGAATCACTCTGGTTCAGAAACTATAGCATTTAGCCTCCTTGCTATCACCCAGGTGAGGCGACTATTTTTACTGAAGGAATGAATATCCAAATAACAAATCCAAATAATTTAACAGATGGTGCTAAAACTATTTTATGTGAGCCATTGTCTGCAGTCCCTGGCCTTAATGTGAGCATGCCCAAGGAAAACATGCATGAGTGCTGTGTGCATTGATTGGGTTTAATAAAAGTTAAAACGTTGTATGGGTTCTCTTTCAGAAACCTGGAATTATGATGTACTCTGCTAAATAGAAACTGACCTCAAACCTTAACAGTTATGTTGAACCAAGTCAATTGAAAAATGTTTAAAGTAGTTTCAGGTACCGTATCTGTTCCAAAGATTGTGGGGGTAAGATGGAAGTTGTAGCTATTGCATCACTTGGGCAAGCAACTCATGATGTAAAGAAAATACGTATTTTTCAATTAAACATAGGACAGTATAATATTAAAATCAGATACTCTCACAGCAGAATTTTTAATCTCCTTCAGCTTGATCAATTTGGCTGTCTGAATACTACAGGCTCAATGGGAGAGTCTACAACCTCCTTGAATCACAGCAATGTGATAAGTGGAGCTTAGGAACTCAGCCAGTGTAGCCATATGATGGCAGAGCTTTATAAACTCTACCAGACCTTTGAAATTTATGAATATCTCTGTATGTGGGAGAGCATTCATATATTAGAAATGTATTGTGAAGAAGTCCCCAAAAAAGCATCTGATGTTATCAGCAGTTAGAAGTGTGCTTTTGATGTCATCAGGGACTGTTCAATAAAAAAAAACCTTAGTTTTCAAACAGTTATTTGTGTGACAACTTCACAAAGTCATGTTTCAAAGTTCCACGTTTCAGAAATCACTTGTCTGATTTATCTCAAGTTTTGCAGGTGCAAAAAAAACAAAAAAAAAAACCCAACAACTTCCCTCTAGCTACTGACCTCATATTCAAGTAAAAAGGACTTCTTTGAGAAAGTTGGAGAGGGAACCATCGTCGTGCATCTAATGGAAAGCAGGTTAGAACCCTGACTCTGGAGTTCCTTTTACAAGTCCATAATTCCTGTAAATCAAGGATTTGCATACACTGAGGCAAGGTGAATCTAAATTTTTCAGCAAGTCCCCTGGTGTCTGCAGTGTTGTGTTACAATAGAATCGAAATTCCACAATTGCTTAATTTAAAATAAAATCTTACTTTATTGAATATAAAGCATGAATTAAATCAACATAATAGCAGTTTTGTGTTTTTATGTTGTACTCAATTTTACATTGTTCCAACACTGCATTCAGAATGCTGCAGATTTTTATCAATATGTAGTCTGCGTTGTAGAAGTTGTAACGGGAAGCTGGTGCTTTTGGCAGCTTGCACCTTTTGCATGTGAGTATATGGGAGGCATTTTGCAATCATGGGATAAGCACATTAGCTGGATATTTCTGAGTTTGGGGGCAGTTTGCTTCCCAGGTCCATACCCATTCTTCTCCAACTGTAAGGGCTGCTCTATGTGCCAAAATTTTGTTGGCAAAACTTGCCATATTTTGGCACATCCTTGCCTGCATCCACATTTGATTTTGACATGTATCAATAAAACTCTGACTTCAAGTTGGTCAAATTAAACCTCCTCACAGAATGACAGACCCCCTTTATTGATACTGTTCCACCAGCAGAATGCCTCTGTGGACATTCGATTACCCTTATTGATAAAAACTGTCCACTGTGGTAGCTGTTGGAAGTTCCACAAATACAGAAGAATCTGGAACCTTCTTCTTAAAACAGACATGCAGTTGCCATTTCCATCTGGTGATGTATCAAACAATTCCACCACTTGGCATTCATGTAACATAGAGCAAGTGAGAAGTGTGTGTTTAGAAAAACAAAGACCAGCATATGTCAAACACTTGTTCCTTTCTGTCATATTAGTCTCATCTTTTGTCTTCAAGCAATGTCACAATCTGAAGGACTATATCTCCTTGTTCCCATACAAGAATTTAGGTCAATGGATTTTCTAACATCAAATTGACTGAAAGGTTAACTTATTACTGGACTCCATATAATTTATCTCAAGAAGCTCCTTGTAGTGGATACTTTTGGAAAGGCCACCAGTGTGCCTTCTGCCTCAGCTAACTCCAGATTAATGGGTGCTCACAGAGACCCAGGCAAAAAGGGCCTGTGAATGTTCTGCCTTGTAATTTGCTCTGATCAACTGGCCAGAGTGTTTTTTTTGGCAGAAACTGTAATGGCTCCCCTAACTGTGGACTGACTGGGCAAGCACTACACTTAACACCCTTATACTCAACCTGTGGCTGTGGAATTTTCCACTGAAGCTACCCACGCTCCAGAATTTTACATCCACTTCTAAGCTCCCGATTTTTTAAAAAATGTAGCCATTCTGGTTGCAAAGAGAACCTACCAAATATGAACAGTGTAAACTGGTGGAGTACTATCTGCCTGAGTCTGCATGCGTCATGGAACAATAGCTCTTAGAGGTCTGAACTTTCCTATTCATCTCAGTGAGGTGCTAATTTAGTGATGCAGGTATCAGTGACATTGTTGACTATTTCAGTGCTGATAATTTAACCATTAGCTAATGTGTTTATTCTACAAACACAAACTGCCTATTGGGTCACCAGAAGCTCGACATGTCTTACCCAACTGCCAAAATCTCCAGCTTCCTGCTAATAACTTCCAAAATGCAAATAAACTTTTACACTACAAAATTCTATATTATGTTGAAAATTAAAAAGGAAATAGTAGCGTAAAATAAACTGGATTTAGTATCATATTCATTTTCATATTCATTAACCTAATTTTTAAAATTTACCTGAAGCTGCTGCAGAATCTCCAGTCTTATACACAAAAGTGCTGCAGAATGCAAGGTGTTTTGCCGCAGAAGTAGGATCAAGCTTAATACAAAATACATGGGGCCTTGATTGTGCACCTGCATTAGAGGATAATAGTATTTGCAGAATGATTTCTTTTAGTAATTGCAGATTCTCATGGTCGTCCTTATCTAGATGACTTAGTCTAATCAATCTTTTAATGCAAAGAACAACTACTGGTACGTATTGTCTGTTTCAGCATTTGCTCATTGTTCTGTGCCTTATTACTGTACTTCAGGTGTGTAACTCAAATACCTCAGCTAAAGTCAGTGTAAAACTAGTGTGAATGAGATAGGAATTAGACTGTCCACAAGAAAGAATGCCTGGTTTAGTATGTGTTTTTTTTAAAAAAATAAAAATAAATATTTTGTTTTCACCTGGACCTTGTTATATCACCTACTTGTGTAATCTGAGTAACATCTGATGAGAATTGGTTTGGGAAACTAGAGGATTCTTCACTGGTTTGTGGTCTGAATAAGCTACTTTTTTCAGCGACAGGTGAATTACTGAAAAGCTTCGTTTCCAAACAGCATTGTTAAAAGCTTTTTCCTCTCTTTGGGCCTGATCCTGCAAGGTGCTGAGCACCTCCTGTCAGGTCAGTTGTGGGTGCTCAGTATATTGCAGGAGTGGGCTATTAATGCACAAACCTCTGTGTCAGAGAGCTTAATTTACAAATGCATTGTCTTGTTGTGCCCATTTTAGTGCTGCTTCCAAACCTGTGTTTGCACAATGCTGTACTTCTATCTAGAACATAATACTGTAATATTAGAGTTTCTGCAATAATGATCTGTTATTTCAAAGACTGTATCTAACTATAAACAATAGTTTTTCATATTCTCAAAAGCTTATTGTTCCCTAAATGCCTGGAAAACTTTCCTTGTAATATTACTGAATATACTTGTTGTGTAACTTATAATAGTGCAGCAATAGCTTTTAAGGGAGAGATGCATGTTCTCCACATGCTATAGGACTGGTTTTGATACTCTTCTCCCATGCACTCCTTTTTTTCAAAAAGAAACCAGTCTACAAGAGATTTTACAAATAAGATTTTATGCCAGGTTAGATTTTTTTTTTTCCTGGAGATTAGAAGGTATCTTTGGGACAGATGGTAGGCAAAATTTTGTTGTTAATCTGTTGTCTGGTCATAGCTCAAAAATGCCTTAGTCTAAATACTCCAGATCTGTTTTAAATGGTTTGTCTTCCTTTGGCTATTTTCATAGATTCACAGGGTGCAATTATCTATTTTCATAGATTCATAGGGTGCAATTAAGTCTACTGTAGCCAGATGTGAGCTTCTTGCATCATGCATAACTGCCATGCGTGTCATAAGAAATTCAGAGGAGCTGTTGCACCATGCATAATTCCTAAGTTGTTTTTGTTAAATTATTATTCTAGGAAGCCCACAATTTGTGGATGTGAATTTCCTAAGGCATGTGTGGAGTGGCGGGTAGGAGGGCAAGTGTGGAGTGGGGAGAAGGGGGACTGTGATTGCAGAGTTCCTAGAGTATACATTGTCTAGAGAGCAGAACATCCAAACTCTGGAACGTGACTCCAGAAGTCGGTAATGAGAAGGCTGCCCACTTGTTTGCACCCCACACGTTGAGAAATGATTCATGTTAAAACCAAGAAGGGAGCGAGAGTAAAGGAGGGATGGAGATGCTCTGCTCCTTTCCCTGCCCTTCCCCCCCTTCTGCTGCTTTCTGGCTGTCCAGACCCCATCACTTCACCACCACAATTCAAGTGCAGCTTCTCACCTACACAGTGCTATCATCCAAGGGAAGCACCATTTCAAAAGGCTGTAGAGCTGGCTCTGTAGCCTCTTGAACCAGGGCTACTAGGAACACAGTACTATGCTGGTGGGGGTTTGGGGTGAAGGGCAGACACCCCACTGGCAATCCTATCCCACCTAACAGCCAAGAAATTCCCTCCATAACTCTTACCAGCAGCTTCCTTACCCAGCATCCCTACCTGCCACTTACTTCTGCCATAATGTCTCACCCACATCCAAAATCAGCAATTATAATTAAAGAAAAAATCAGTTTAGATTCTGTTAAACCTCATAGAGGCAATGTTGGAAGAAGGAGTGATGGGTGTAGGGGAAATGGGTGGGGAGGAGAGGAAGCAGAGAGAAAATCAGATGTCCAAATGTTGATTATATGTCAAAATTTGCCATGTCTCAGAGTGATTGTTCCTGAAACTTTGATCTATTTATGCATCAGTTCCTTTATGGCTTTCTTTTGCTTGATAATTCAATATTCTTAATTGATGCCACAAACCATCACAAAGAAGATAATCTTGAGCAGTACCAAAAATATAGCTGTGAAATAGAATCAAGTCCAGTGTATTCCAGCTTTAGATAAGTTTAGGGTGCAGATTGCACAAGTCACTAATAACAGGTTCTTTACTCATTGGCTACGTAACATTTATTATAGGAAGTGAGGTTGGTGGTCACAGAAAGAGTGACATGAAAGACTTGCCTTAAAATTCAAATATATATATATATATATGTGTATGTGTGTATCAAAATACCCCTTGGATTGTGCATTCTTACAGCCTTATGCTGGTACAAGATGAAAAACAGCCCAACCTTGTGCATACTGGTAACTGTAAAGATAGTTTTTCTTCTACCTGGAGATCACCATAAGAGAGCTTGTTAGTACTCTGCAGTGAAGATATATACAGAGATTTTAATTTGTGTTCCTTCTGGAGAGTTCAGGGCCCAAGATATTTGAAGTATCCCTATCCTGATTTACAATCAAATAATTAAGTTTGACTTTCAGCTTTTCCTTTTCAGAAACTGTCATTTCAATGTGCAATGTGAACTCTTCCTTCAACTGCTTCCATTTTTGAGAAGGTCTTAATCTTAAAACAAAAAGAAAAGGAATGCTTGTGGCACCTTAGAGACTAACCAGTTTATTTGAGCATAACCTTTCGTGAGCTACAGCTCACTTCATCGGATGCATTCAGTGGAAAATAACACTGAATGCATCCGATGAAGTGAGCTGTAGCTCACAAAAGCTTATGCTCAAAGGTTTATGTAGCTCACGAAACCTTATGCTCAAAGGCTTAGTCTCTAAGGTGCCACAAGTACTCCTTTTCTTTTTGCGAATACAGACTAACACGGCTGCTACTCTGAAATTAATCTTAAAACAGTAATTCCAAGTCCTATTTTCATATTTTGCTGTCTGCCTTCACAGATCAATTTGTGTACTTGCAAACTTCCTCTACTGCACCGTGCCAGCTTCCCTCAGTTCATGCTCATGTTTCTTTCCCTCAGTTCATGCTCATGTTTCTATATCCTCTACAGTCTGTCTCTAACTCAGCTTTTCAGTCAGATTAAAGCTTTATTTATTTTTCCTAATTTGTTTTCAGTTTTATTTAAACTTTTGTTGTCACCATTTCTCAGTGCCTATTAGTATCAGTAAAAAAAGAGAATAGATATCCTTGACAACATGCCTGGGAAGAAAACACCAGTTTGTTCCTGGTATGCAAGGAACAGTAAGCACGACATGTTGCCATTGACACACATCTTATTTTTTGTTCTTATGTCCTGTGATGATGCTCTAATTTGCCCCCATTGGAATTTGTCTTCCAGGATAAGTTCTTGTAGCGTGTAGTTTCCCATATCACGATAGTGTTGCCCATTTGGTGAGAATAAGAAAGAACTATTTTTGGCCACATGGCCATCTCAGTCAATTGTTCTGTACTTGGTCATTGAGGGAAATGAGATTGTGATCTATTTGTTTATCATCCAGGTATCTGATGTCTCTTCATGGCAAACAGTTTCATTATTAAGTCCGCAAGAGTGACTTATTTCTGTCATGGCTATATGTTCAGGGAAGAACTGAAAGAGAATTAACTTCCTAACTATGAATGTTAATACTCTGTCGTTTATATGCTTTTTTAGTAATTTATAGCCATTTTTCTGATTGTTGCTTTTTTTCTGTCTCACATCATCCTCTCTCTTTAAAAATTACTAGATGCATTTCTACAGCGCTCATCACTGTGGTATCTCGGTACTCTTTTTTGAGGACATAGTCATGTATGTACTTTCAGCTTTGCTTTTTAAAATGAGAAATGTGCAGCTGGCTTAAATAGCTTACTTAGCTTAAATATTGTATTTTAATAACTATGCTGTCACCTTTTGTTAAAAGATACGTGGGCTAGGCTTGCTTGAAGGTTGAACAAGCTAATTGTTGCTAAAAACTTGAAGCTTGTAATTTAAAGAATTAAGTAGGAAGTGCTATAGAATGATTAATTCTACATCCTTAAGAGTGAACCTCAGTAATTTTGATTTTTGATGAAAATGTTATGTACATTTATTGACTGGATTCAAGCATCTGGGCAACAAGCTGTAGGAGTGGTGAAAACTGAAGAAGCAAAGAATGAATGGTCACAGCCTAGCCTACACCAATTAAGATGGCACAAACTACTTGCTGTTCTAATGTGGTTATTCCCTGTAAAACTTTATAAACTAGTTTAATCCCCCGTCTAGGTGTCACCTACAGACATGTTTCTTGGAGGTTCTGAGGGCAATGAAGGGGTGGTTGTGTTGTACAGGCGGGAAGGCCAGCTGAGATATAAGCTGGGTCAGGATCACTGAGAGAAGCAAACTGCAACTTGTTCCTCCTTTCCTGCTAGTAACTAATCACTATCACTTGTCCTGATCTCCCCCCCGCCCAAAAAAAAAGGGGGGGGGGGAGCTGCTTTTCCTTGCTGCAGCATTATGCTAGGAAGAAGCATGGAACAGCAGCACAAAGTAGCACCAGACACACTGGCAGCCCAGAATTGTTTGGTGTGGGCGGGCTGACAAATGAGTGGAGGTGCTCTTGGAATGTGAGCCCTCTGTCTGCACTGTGGTTGGCAAGACAGAGCCATGAAGTGAGTAAATATTTTTTTGGACGAGGGGATGGGAAGGAGGGACCATCCAGAAATGGGGAAGGAGCTCATGTTGAAGGCTAGGGGCTCTGTCCTCCATCAGAGGGTAAGAGATTCTGCAGAATACAAACCAATATTACTTGGCTTGACTTTGTTTTTGATCTTTTATAATCAGGTGCAGTTTTATTTTATTGGGCTGCTGTGATTGTGTGCTGTGGGCTACTGCTACCAACTATTGTAATTTTAAAAATCTATTAAGTAATTCAAGGTGTTCTGGTGATGTATGTGTTTTTACGGGGAAATTAGAATTGTTTAAGGAATTTTGATGCAAATGATTAAACACGAGCTTTCCTTCATATTTTGTTATGCATTTTTGGCTCATGGTTTTGTGATGCTCTTTCTAACATATTTTTGCAATGTCTACCGAGTATCTAAATTATTTTTCTCATCATTTTCTCTTCTTTATTCCAGCCCTGATGATATTGGCACTTGTTGGTATATCCTGCTGTCTGGTTCAGTGTTCATCAAAGAGTCTATGTTTCTTCCAAGGAGCAGGTATATCTATTTAAATATCTGTATATTTTAAAAGAAGACCATGAAATGGAATTCTAGTCAGTTTTTTAAAAAGTACTCAGGTTATACCTTTAGTATTTCTTGTCATTTTTTGCAGTTTTACAATCCTATTTTCTCATTTTTCTAAATATCTCTCTTCTGTTTGAGTGAAAGACCCACACAGAGGGAGATATTGACTAGACATCAAGGTGCTGTTAAATGCACAGAAATAAACAAGTTGGAAAACAGAAAAAATATGTTTTGTAGTGGTGTACTCAAAGGACACAACTGGAATTGGGAGACCTGTTGTTCTAGGCATATGTCGAACAGATACAAAGATGCAGTCCTTGCCTTGAAGAGGTTATAGTCTAACAAGAAAAGTGGCATAGAAAGGATGTGTAACATTGTTTTAGATTGAATTTACACTTATTAAACATTTTTTGTCTATTTAAGTAACAGACTTAGAAACATTTTGAGTCAATGATACATCGCTGAAATCTGTATTTATTATTTCTGGTAGCATCGTAGTCAACTATGCACTGTGCCAAACAGAAGGAAAATCACAGTCCCTATCACTAAGAGTTTATGGCCTGAGAGTCAAAAATAGGAGAATGGGTACAGCAAAAATGTAGTGGTTACGGTTTTGATTAACATGTTTTGATGATATGACGTTTTTAGTAGTGCAGTTTGTTTTGCATTAGAAATATAAACTCTCTCCATTGCCCTTCTATCTTACTAATATTACTTGACTAATTTCTTGTAGTTGTCATAGTTTTGGTTTGTCAGGAGAGGTATGTGATGTATGAATGTAATGTGGCTTTCACCCAGCTCTCGAACAGTATTCAAAGCCTAAGGTATGGTGTGGAAGAAAATATATAGATGGATTGCAAAAGTTGGCATCCCTGGGGGCGGGCAGCAAAGTTCCATAAGTAGTAAGGGGTGGAGTAACAGGCCCTGAAAGGCAAGGTTAAACTTACACTTGATGTGGTTGGGATAAGAAGAACAGTCCAAAATGACAGGCAAGATGATGATAGGTAGAGGATGTTTTGTTGGTGTCAGAGTACACAGAAAGGAGAGAGAGTAATCAAGGTGGTAGATAAGAGCTTCAACAAGAGTCTCAGGTGTAAGGAAAAAAGAGAAAGTCAGGACTTTCATAACTTGTGTATGAAGAAATAGCAAGATTTGGAAATGGACTGACTCTGACAAGGGAGAGGGAGGAGTCAAAGATGATACCTAGGTTATGTGCCTGATAGAGGGTAGTTGTGAACAGTGGTAGAGAATGGAGGAAAAATGAATTCACTTTCAGTTAACAGTGAGAGACTAACAAGGAGATATGAGATTGGCTAGATGGCCATTGGTTAGGAGAAGAAGATTTAAGAGTCATCAGTGTAGAGATCATAATTAAAGCAACATGAATGATTAGATCATCCAGAGAGAGAGAAGAGGAGTGGGCTAGGACAGAGCCCTGTAATAACCCACAATAAGTGTAGCAGAAATGGTAAGGACCTTCTGGAAGAGACTGAAGGAACAGCCAGAGATAGAGCAAAGAGAGAATGGTGTCGTGAAACCCAAAGCAGGACAAGTTATGAAGCAGGAGGGAGTGATTTTTAGTGTTTATTTTCTCTGCAATGGGGAGGAGTTCCCTCCTTAACAAACAGTGTGTGTTCTTGCTGTTGCTCTCTGACTGCAAATACAAAATGGTAGGGTTTTGCAAGTTCCCATTAGGACACAAATCTCAAAGGGAATTGGGCTCAAAATTAGGCAAAAAGTGTGTGTCTGTCTAGTTATCATCGACCTTGCATCCAGAGAAGTGGATAACAGCTCCTTCAAGAACCTATCAGGTAAACACATAATTTGGGAGTAATTTAGTATATCCTAAAGTTATTACTATTTCTCTTACCCCCCGAAAGAGCAATTTATTTAAAATTAATAGCAGCTCTTAAATGCAAAGACCCTTCACTGAATGCTGGAAATGTAGACTGACAATCTGGGTTAACTTGCTGTATTTCAGTTTGATGCTGCAGCACATGCTGGCACAGTATTGATATCAGGACCTTGCAAATTTCCTAAATTGTTGCTAGGTGAGCTAAGGTCAGACTTTCATCCTCTAACTTGGTTTTATGGGTTTGGCAGATTCTTCAAGTTACTTAAACATATTTTTGTGGTTTCAGATTTGTTTCCCCTTCCTAAAGACTCCTTAATCTTAAATGCTCAGAGATTAGTTTCTGGTGTGGTGGGTCACGACTGAAACCTGTTACTCTACATTTTCATCAACCAAATCTTTGTTTCAGGTGATGGCTTGGCAGTGTTTGGTTACATACAATGGTTTCCCTGCTCCTCCTCTTCCTTTTCCTCACTTTAAATAGCTTTGGGAAAGGTTTTAACTGCAGTAAACTTCATGTTATCAGCACCCAAACCAACTGTACTTTGAGTCACTCTTAACTAAATTAATTGCATTCATTTCAAATCCAGGTGGGTTTGATTTAAATTAAATTGATTTAAATCACTAGTCAGGAAGACTCGATTTAATCATGGATTTCTATATATTCTTCACAACTCAGAGATAGATGTAGGTTTCATTTGTAGACGGTACACACTATACATTTTTAAAGTGATTTATTTTGAAAACTTTTCAGATTAGTTTTACAGCTATATCAGAAAATGAATGATTGTTTGGTTATTTCATTTACCAAAGATAATTGAAGCAGATATTTATGTAGTCATTTATGTAGTCATGTAGAGATAGTAGGAGGTGAACTATCTCTAATTCAACAGGTTAATCATTAATATTCGGAGGATATTCTTTCCATGCTGGATTAGGAGGAAAACATCACCAGACAGACATGTAAATTGTTTTATTTAACTAAAACAACAACGTTATGTATTCTGGATTTTTTTCTTCAACAGCAAACATATAATATTTAACAAAACAAGCATATGAATTTTTGAATTTAGCTAAACATTTAAGGTTTTTTAAATCAGGTTTGTTTTCAGTAAAATTGTTTTTAACTAAACTGGTTAAATGAAATATTTAAAAAACACCAATAAAAATTAAATCCACTATGTCAGCCAGATCAACATGAGAAACTTAAAATATTGGCTTCTGCTGCTAACTCAGTCGTCTTCCCCTTCATTTTCCTGTTTATTCATAATCTGGAAAAGAAAAACAAGCTTTCCTGCTTTTTCGGGTCCCGAACGATTTCTCAATTTGGAATGAATTAGTCCAAAGGAAAAAAATATTCTTTCTATACTGGCAGAAGAAGCTACGGCTGTTAAAAGTGAGATTATCACTTTAACAGTCTCTGAATCCAAGTGCTTAAGTGCCTTCCACCAGTTCACTGGTGTGACTTTCTTTAAAAAATCATCGGCAAACATATATTTCTTGAATGGTTCACCCTTAGCTCTAAAGTTTATTATAGCTGGCATTATGGAGGGATGATTGCTGGATGTCCATGTCATAGCCAACTCCTCTTCTTCAGCAGTTAAGGTTTGACCCTGGTACTGAGTATTGAAAATATTTGCAAGAAAATGAGCTGGTGATAGTGCTTGTCCCATTCGTTTTTTTAATGCTTGTAATTTAACTCTGTCGTTGCATATTTCTCTTTTTAAGATCTCACTCAGTGCCTTCCAGATTTCAACAGTGTCAGCAATAAAACAGCTATTTCCCTGCATTTTGTTCCAGGCTGCAGAAATAGGCTTCAGGCACTCAGCATGTGTTCAACATTTCTCATAGGCCCAATGTTGAGAACTTTGGCTGTGGCAGTGCCATCTATTTTTTCATGATTTTGTTCACAAACTGTCATCAGATAAGGCCAGTCCTTGATATAGTGCTCAAAACAGTCCACTGCTGAGTTCCATCGCACGTCTTGTGGGAGAGTTAGCTTGGTTCCTCCCACTTTTTTCAGAGCAGCTGCTGCAAAGCGGTTGTTAGGGCAGTATTTTGCAATTTCAGCAACATTAGCCTTTATTTCTGGAACACTGAAGTCTTTGGCTAGGAGGTGCATCAAATGAGCACTGCAACCATATGTTGTTAGCTTGGGACTCTCTTCTAAATTTCTTCTCATCTTGGATACATTTGCAGCATTGTCCGTGACCAAGCTGTGTACTAGACATTTGAATTTTTTTTCACCATTTGTTATAGCTTTTACTGCTCCCGCTTGTAAGTATTCTGCTGTGTGTGCATTTCCTGATTTATCAATTGTTTCTGTAAGGAACACATTCCCTTCTTCTGTTGTCAGACAAGCACATACAACAGGATCATTGTGGACATTGGTCCACCCATCAAGACTCAGGTTAACAATTTCACCTTCTAGACCTTTTGCACACTGCTCAATTTCTCTTTCATACACTTTATCCAGCAATTTGCCTGTGACATCTGCTCTGTTGGGTGGATTGTATCCTGGTCTTAAAGGCTGATCCATGTTAATGAAGTGTAGGTTCTTAATCATACAGAAAGGAGAGTTTGTTGCTTAAACAAACTAGGCAACTTTTTCATCAGTTGCCTCTTTTTGTAATTTGCTGGTTCTTATCACAAACTTATCTATGGTTGTTTCTGGATGACGGAGATTTTATTTTTCTTTTTGCCACAGGTGATATACTGTGACTATGTGACATACATGATGTTACTGAAACATTATCATTGGCGGATAGCTCTGAAACTATAGAAAATGATGGTGATCTTGAAGGTGGATAGTCTTCAGAATCCTGTATGTTGAGGATGGATTCTTCTAAACAAAATAAGTCAATGCAGTTATTTAATTATTATTAACATACTGCTGATTTAGTATTACTCATTGCATTCACTAACACTCAGTACTACTTTAAAGGTGAAATTGTAAAAGGAAGATCTGCCTATTTCAGCTACTTATTTTTTATCACAACTGCATCTAAAATGATAGTACCATAGAGTAACAACCATATTTTTTGCTCAAACATGAGAATTAAGAATAAGGCAGACAAGGCAGTCCTTAAGAAAGAAGTATGAAATAAAAAAGTTTACTAACCTGAAGATCCTGCATGTTCCTTTCATCATCTTCAATGCAGCTTCCTCCTGAGAAGGAACACTTCTCATAATCTTGTGCTATTTGGGCAACCAGGCTTTGCATTTCTTTGTTGCACTGTTTGCATTTTGCCCGCATGCCTGTCTTACCCACAGGTAGAGGAACTTCATTAAAATATTTGCAAACTGGGTCTCTTTTACGGCCTGCTGCCATTATGGTTTTCCCTTCTAGTGAGAGAATGGTACGGTAGATCTCACATCAACGAAGGCTACACTAAGAAAGACCTTAAGACGTCTGGAATATGCTGTTCAACCAGTTTCACTTTTGTTTCTACTGCCTGTTCCTCCCTTCTCACATTCATCTCCAGACTTCTTCTCCTTGTCCAGATCTCTTCTGCCTCCCACAATCTTCTATTCATTGAACTTTTTGAGACTTTGCACTTTTAGAGAGAGGTAAGGGATTGACTCTGTGTACACAAATTTGCAGAGGGACAATAGGGTCAAGGTCTGTTATTTCTCACATCTGTATTTTTTTTTAAAACATTTTTGCTGTTAACAAGCATGTTATCTGTGGAGGCACAAATCCACAGTTTGAGAACTGCAAAACTAAGCATCTCTGATGGTATCTTCTAGACCAGGAGCAGGCAAACTTTTTGGCCTGAAGGCCACATCAGGTTTCCAAAATTGTATGGCGGGCCTCCCCAAACAGCCGGGCATGGCCCAGCCCCCGCCCCCTGTCCAATCACCCTGCTTCTCGCCCCCTGACGGCCCCCCTGGGATCCCTGCACCATCTACCCCTCCCTGTCCCCTGACCGCCCCCGGAGCCCTTGCCCCTGACTGTCCCCCACCACCCCATCCAACCCGACTTCTCCGTCCTGACTGGCCCCCTGGGATCCCTGCCCGCATTCAACCCCCCCGCTCTCCCCTGTTCCCTGACCATCTCCGGAACCCCTGCTTGGGATCCCAGCTTAGTCCTACATTCTCTAACTAGGCCCCCGTTCGAACTAATGGCAACCTGCTCTTGTGTACACCTATCCATGAAAATGTCCTTCCTTGTCACCATCACCTCTGCTCGATGGGTTGGCAAAATTGTGTCCCTTATGGCCTGTCCACCATACACATTGTTTTATAAAGACAAAGTCACGTACTCCCACACCCAAGATTTTTTACCGAAGATCCCCATGTCTTTTCATCTCAATCAACCAATACACCTTTTGTGCTTCTTCACAAAGCCTCACAGTAACCAACAGGAAGCAGCTCTCCACACCCTACATGTGAGGCCAGCATTAGCCTTTTACTTGGACAGGACTATACACTCTTCCAGAAATCACCACAATTATTCCTCTCCACCACGAAAGATCCAGAGGCACTGCCATGTCAAAACAACACCTCTCTAAGTGAATTTCAGAGTATATAGATTTATCTTACAAACTCCATGATAGACTACCTCAATCAGAACACATTCCACACATGGGCAGTAGGTAAAAGGCTTGGGGAGGCTAATCCTCCCCAAACGGGGCAAGAAATGCCAGATGCAGTGGACCTCCCTTTGGAGGTCCACTGCTGCCTTTGGAGTGCTGCTGCTGGAAACTCCTGAGAAGTGGGAGAGCTACCGGCACCTGGACCATGGCTCTACCTGCACTCTGCCATGAGGCCCCACTCTGCCTCTTCCCCCCAATAATAGTTGGAGTGAAAAAATATTAAAAACAAAATAAAACTATGAACATTGTATTTGGCTGGTAAAAAATGCACACCAGATAGATGATCAACAATTGCAGAAAGTGAATTTTCTAATATTTGACCCTTTCAAATTGCTTCTGGTTGCACAGGGCTAAGATTTTGGGCCAAATGAATCAGACACAAATTGGAATTTCCAATGAAGCAACAACCAAACTAAACAAATATTTTAGTAAGCTGACTTTGCTGTTAAATAGTTTGATCAGAAGTATACACCAAATCTGTAGGAGTTTGGGTCACAAAAGCCTTGGATGTATTTTAATTTAAAAAGTCACTCCTTATCTATCCTATTTATAATTTTCAAATAAAAACATTTGAAGTAGTGCATGGATCTCTTATCTTTGCTAGAGATATGTAGATTCTTACCTAGAATCGTCGTGTCGGCAGTTGTTCTGAAGATGTTTTTGAAGGGAACCTAAAATTAGAATGCTAATAGCACAGCTTTATTGGCAGAGGAAATATCACTATTTAAGGTGAGGAAAATTATTCTGAATAACCTCTATCAGTTTCAGAAATATTGTATAACTCTGTCCAGGACACTCACTTTTATTATTTTCAGGCACTTCATAGATTATGTGGATAACTCTTTAATCACAGCAAGTCACACACTTTTGTCATTGTTGCTTTCGTAAAATAAAAAACATCGGTGCTATATTTGAATAAAAATGTATCATGAAATATTAAGACACTTAAATATGTTCAAATATGTTTAGAGATGACAAAGTGGGATAGCTTTTTCTTTCATTTTCTTTTTTTAAGTACGAGGTTTAACAATTTAAAAGTTAAAGTAAAAACTTGTTATGCTTCAGTCAACTTTTCATACCTAGGCATGCAGTAGTTTGTACTGGATATTGTTCCTAGATGTAGATGTTACCTCCATTAGGATAAATTGATATTACAGAAAGGGAGTGTAGCTAGCTAATGAAATGAATTACCAAAGACGTTGGTAAAGTATAGGTTAGATTTAAATATAAGGATTTTAAATTTTAGTTTGGGATTGTAAAAATTAAAGTTTACTTGCAGCATCCAGCATTGAGAGATTACTTGCTCAGTACTGAAGGGAGGAGTTCAACTGTATTACTTATCATACATATTGTACTTTCCTGGGGTCCCTGATAAGATCAGAATCAGAGTGAAACTGACACGCTACTAGTCAGCATTTCCCCGAAAGGAACAAAGTGAACTCTGTGGTTTAAAAAAAAAAAAAAAAAAAAAGAAATAGCATCTGTATATTGCTTTGGGAAGGGAGAGAAACAGAAGGGAAGGTATACAGAAGAAAAATGTAGGTAGAAGGGAAATCCACACATGGAGGGAAGATGTTGACTAAATGAGGGAATGGGAGAGCTGTGCCATATAGATGGTCCAACCATAGTGTCTAACAAGGTCATAGTAAGTTGTACCTTCACACCACTGCAGAAGAGTGTTTTCTATGTCAACCTATTAATGACTTCTGTCTGGAGATGCAACATCAGCTAGCAACCAAAAGCCACTTCTGACCCTCACGTTGTGGGAGATTAATCCTCATGTTGTGCTTTTGGGGTGGCTAGGGAAAGACAGCAGGGATCCTGAAAACAAAGCCCCACCAACCTCTCCATTCTCCTTTAAAAATAAAATGAAGTGGAATATCAAGCAGTAAATTAGAAACTGCCTCTTATGCTTGGAATAAGACTACCTCTGTTTTGCCCCTTGAAATTCTGCTCCATTTCACTTCTTTTATGAAACACACTTCTTCCCAGAAAGAAAAGGAGTACTTGTGGCACCTTAGAGACTAACCAATTTATTTGAGCATAAGCTTTCGTGAGCTACAGCTCACTTCATCGGACTAACCAATTTATTTGAGCATAAGCTTTCATGAGCTACAGCTCACTTCATCGGATGCATCCGATGAAGTGAGCTGTAGCTCACGAAAGCTCATGCTCAAATAAATTGGTTAGTCTCTAAGGTGCCACAAGTACTTCTTTTCTTTTTGCTTATACAGACTAACACGGCTGTTACTCTGAAACTTCTTCCCAGGAAGCTCTTAACAATAATCCAATAAAGAGATGTTTAAAAAGGTGCATTGTCACTGTTTAGAGATTTACCTTTATTTAGTCATCTGGTGTATTGGCTAAACTTCATTGTCTGTAAAACTGACTGTAATCTCCTTGGGGCAGAGATTACTTATGCTGTATAAACACAGACACGCTGACTGGTACTGGGTAACTGAAATACAGATGAGAAGGGGGTGTCAATGAGGGAAAATGGCCGCAATAAGGGCCTCAGGAACATAAACACACACAATCCAAATGGTGGTAGTGGAAAAAGTGCCAAAACAAGGTGAATAGGAGAGAAGGAAACTACAATAACCCATTAAGCACCTACAACTCTCACTCGGACTAGACC
Organism: Lepidochelys olivacea; assembly: GCF_965140295.1. Lineage (NCBI taxonomy): Eukaryota > Metazoa > Chordata > Testudines > Cheloniidae > Lepidochelys > Lepidochelys olivacea. The sequence goes on from NC_140414.1 coordinate 69,937,042, forward strand.
ATTATGGCGATAGCTTCTTGAAAACGGGAAGCATGGTAATTTAGGGGTCCCCCCTGTATTATAAGGGGTAAACGCTGTCCCCAACGATGACATCTAAGAGAGAGTCCCATAAGTGGTCTTCATTGCATCTGCAAGTGGCAGAAGTCAGTCCATCTGTTGAAAAGAGAAGCTTTTCAGACCAACAAATACGTTGTAATTTTGGAGCTAATGTTTCCCTACAGTTGGTAGGAATTGAGAGCCAAGATTAAGCTCTCACTACAAAATGCTGCAGTAATTAGGAGGCAGAGCAGGACAGCCACCATTGCTCAACCCCTCTGATTTTACCTTCAGAAAGGAATTTAGTTTACACTTGATACAACTGCTGATCTCTCAGACTTCTTAGTACTCCCGTGTTAATTGAATATAGAACATTTATTTCAGTGTGCAGTTGGATTTATTTGAGTGCATGTATATCCAAATACAGAGTAGAAATCTAGAGAACTACAGACTCTGTGTGAAATGCAGAGTCTGGGGCTATTTGAGATTTGTGATTTTAATATGTATGATTTTTAATCTAAATGAATTAGAATTGTCACTAATGTGGTCAGCATGTGCACTTTCGTCTTCTCTTTGGAATGTCCTAATTCTGTTTTACTAGCAAAATCTTGGCTGAGTTGTCATTCTTAATCTTACTCAGTTTCTAGCTTTTGAAAAACATTTGATCAATTTTTATTTCTATCTTCTGAATTGGGACTTGTAGGCTGAAGAAAGGATTTTAAAAATAAGTGAATATTCAACTTTGAATTAAAAATTTTCATGCGGCTGAGAACTTTCATATGCATATCACAATGCAGGGGGGGAGAGAAGGATTTACTGTATATTAATTAGTTTAACTGTGTGTTCAGACAAGGTCTTGCTTCTCAGATAATATTTTTCCTACTACTATTTGTCCTTCAGTAAGCTCATAATGCTTATTTTGTGACATCACATTATTTCCATGGTAACACTGATGTCATGAAATAAGCACATGACTTCTCTGCAAGATCAGGCAGAAGCTGGGTTGTTTGAATCAATGTCTTTATCAAAATAGAAATATCTCCAATAATACTGGTCAATTTTTTTTCTATAAATGTCTTCCATGTTTGCGGTAGTGTAAAATTTCCCCCTTTTATCAAACTTAAATTATTTAGTGCAGCTTAAGAGCTTTCTTTCTCAACCTTATTCTGATGAGTGTCGCTGACTTCTAGTATGCTGTACTCTCAGCTGCAGTCTTTAGTTACTTGATCAAGTTGGGAATTTTGTTGTGGTTGCTATAACTACTACTTTCCAGATGTTTGTATAGCTGATTAATGCATTTTTTAAAAATTCACTGAAGATTGCCATAAAATAAGTCTCTTATTAGAATATTTGAAACAGCCATAAAAAGAACCCTGTTTTGCGATTGCAGCTTGAATAGTTTCCAAGGTCACCTGCTGGTTTTGAAGTCTGTAGACAGATGACCATCATCTGCAGTAGATTTGCAAAAACAAATACATAGGCTTTTATAGCACTTCATCTGTAGATTTCAGAGTTTTGCAATGTTTCAGATTAACTACTGTAGTAATTGCAAAACCAAAAGACATTCAATGATGAATGAAAATGAAAGGCAGCTTGTATAAAATTGACACACACAAATTTTTTTTTTTTTTAAACACAATGTAGAATTAACCTGGGGAACTTACTTCCACACTATATTAAAGCCAATAGCTTAGTAGGATTCAAAAAGGGATTAAACATTGTTTGGATAAAAATAGGCATTTTCATTAGATAGGACTTTTTAAAAGAAAAGTATATTCATATGTTTCAGAGCATCAGTCAGTTTTTTGAGTACATCTACACAGCAAAGCAGTGCAAGCCCACTCGAGCTATTTTGAATCCAGCTAGTGCGAGTAACCATAGCAGTGAAGACAGTGCAGCACGGGCTAATGAGCAGAATACTTACCCAGGGTCCATGCTGAGCTTGTACCGTATATGCTGAAACCCCTTCTGTGCTCTTTTCACTGCTGTTGTTACTCATGCTAGCTGGATTCAAACTAGCATGGGTGGATATACAATAAAGGACATGGATTATGAAGAATCCCTAATTTCAAATTTCAGAGTAACAGCTGTGTTAGTCTGTATTCACAAAAAGAAAAGGAGTACTTGTGGCACCTTAGAGACTAACCAATTTAAAATGTTGGAAATATTCCTTGAGTCGGATACGCCGAATTGGTTAGTCTCTAAGGTGCCACAAGTACTCCTTTTCTAATTTCAAATTGTCCACTTTGTTTTTCTAAGAGCTTCCCTTGAAAAGTGCTGGCCACTGTCAGAAATCTACCAGACTCGGTGTCCGCTGGTCTGATATGATCTGGCAATTCAGTCATGTTTTAAAGGTTATTGGAATGTGTAAATGGATGCAGTGGTGTCTTCCTGGGTCTGTAGGGCCTGAAATAATAGCGGAGTGGTGTGAACTGCCCTTTTCATCTTAATGGGGTGTTAACTGAACTTTGAAGATGAAAACTTAAATTTCAACACTATTCCACTGTTGATCATTTTATCCTGTAATCCTAAATTGCTTTACATGCCTCTTCAGAGGATCAAGGCCCCAAATGTCTCAGACCCAGTTGCTGAAATTCTCCTCCCCTTCCGTCAACAATTTCTACAATGCAGGTATGTTGTCAGTCCAGAAACCTGTGGCATATCAAATGCTGAAAATATGGTTGATTTTAAAATTTCAAAATTTATGTAAAAATACATAAGTGGTTATTGTACCACTCTTACTATCCATTTTCACATTTAATTCGTTATAAATCCCAATTTTTAATTCAATGAAGTTATCACTGAATGAAATTATGTCTTCTACACTTAAGATTCCAGGGTAGGGTGACCTGGTGTCCAGTTTTCAACCATAACGCCTGTTCGAAAAGGGATCCTGGCCACTCCAGTGAGTACCATTGACTGTCTGGCAGCGCTGCGCAGCCTGTAGCCTCCGCATTATGCGGCTCCTGGGAAGCAGCCTGCATGTCCCACCCTCCGGCTTCTATGTGTAGGGGGAGTCAGGGGGCTCCGCACGCTGCCCCGGCCCCAACCACTGCCCCGCAGCTGCCATTGGCTGGGAACTGTGGCCAATGGGAGCTGTTGGGGTGGCGCTTGCGGACAGGACAGTGGTGCGCCAGTGCGCAGAGTTGCCTGTCTGTGCCTCCATGTGGGAGCTGGAGGGGGGACATGCAGGCTGCTTCTGGGAGCTGCCTGAGGTAAGCGCTGCCCGGAGCCTGCATCCCTGACCTCCCCCCAACCCCAGCCCTGATCCCCCTCCTGCCCTAAGTCCCAGCCCAGAGCACCCTCCTACACCCCAAACCCCTCATCCCCAGCCCCACCCCAGAGCCCCCTCTCGCCCTCCAACCCCCCGACCCAGACCTGATCCTCCTCCCACCCTCCGGAGCACTCTCCTACATTTCAAATCCCTCATCCCCAGCCCCACATCAGAGCCTGTACCTCCTCCCACACCCCAAGCCTCTGCCTCAGCCCTAGAGCCTCCTCCCATGTTCTGAACCCCTCAGCTTCACCCCCCAGGCCTCTCCTGCACCCCAAACCCATCATCCCTGGCCCCACTCCAGAGCCTGCACCCCCAGCTGGAGCTCTCAGCCTCTCTTGTATCCAAACCCACTACCTCAGCCTGGAGTCCCCTCCCACATTCCAAACTTCTCATTTCTGGCTCCACCCCATAGCACGCACCCCCAGCCAGAGCCCTCACCACCTCCTGCACCCTAGGCCCCTGAGCCAGCCTGGTGAAAATGATCAAGTGAGTGAGGGTGGGGACAGCAAGTGATGGGGGAAGGGGAAATGGAGTGAACAGGGGGCTGGCCCTTGGAGAAGGGGCAGGGCATGGGCGGGGCCTCAGAGGTGGAGCAGGGGGCTGGGCAAGGGTGTTCGTTTTTGTGCAAGTAGAAATTTGGCAACTCTATTCCAGGGACTTAACCATAGAACTGATGTCCACTTTGGTGCTGACTGCATAGGGCTTTTTTCTCCGCTCTTTTACTAGTCCTGCATTACTCATTGCGTGCTTAACTGCTTTTCTTGAAGATATGTAGAGTTAAAACAGTTTTTACTTTGGGGAAGTTCTGTGGACTGTGTTATGCAGGGTATCTAGCTAAATGATCATAATGATCCCTTATGGCTAAGGCCCTACCAAATTCATGGTCATAGGATTTTAAAAATCTTAAATTTCATGATTTTAGCTGTTTAAATCTGAAATTTCACGGTGGTGTAGTTGTAGGAGTTCTGACCCAAAGGACTTGTGGCGGGGGGGAGTCACAATGCTATTGTAGGAGGGATTGCGGTACGGCTATGCTTACTTCTGTGCTGCTGCTGGCGGCAGTGCTGCCTTCAGAGCTGGGCAGTTGGAGAGCGGCGGCTGCTGGCTGGGAGCCCAGCTCTGAAGGCAGAGCTGCTGCCTGCAAAACTGGGCCCTCAGTCAGCAGCTGTCACTCTCCGGCCACCCAGCTCTGAGGGCAGCAGTGCAGAAGTAAGGATGACATGGTATGGTATTGCCACCCTTAGTTCCGCGCTGCTTCCTGCAGAGCTGGGCCCTCACTCAGCAGCCACCACTCTCTGGCCACCCAGCTCTGAAGGCAGCACAGAAGTAAGGGTGGCAATACCGTGACCCCCTAAAATAACCTTGTGACCATCCCTGCAACTCCCTTTTACGTCAGGGCCCCCTATGTGAGAAACGCTGGTCTCCACCCCTCCCCCCCCAGTGAAATCTGTATAGTATAGGGTAAAAGCACACACAAGACCAGATTTCATGGTCCGTGATGCATTTTTCGGGGCCGTAAATTTCGTAGGGCCCTATTTATGGCCTTATAATCTCTGAATGTATACTTTTGCTATATTTTTTTCCAGTATGCAGCTCTATTGGCTATATGCAAGCCCAGTGCCAGCTTCCTTAGCTGCTCAGTTACAAGTCTAATACTCTCCCTGCTAGATTTATAAGTGTGGTTATTTTTCACAAGGGGCATAAGCTAACAATACCAAATCCATTTATCTACAGAACACTCTGGTGCTCTTCATTGAGGGCTATCTCCCTGTTAAACTGCAGTTTTCTTCTTCCAGGTTCACCTCAACCAGCTAATACATTAAAACACAATTTCTGCCTACAGTAGGGGTTTTAATTGTTAATTAAAATCTGTTAGTTAACAAGTTTTAAAAACACATCTTTTATTCTAATTTAGACCTATCCAAAGTGAAAAGTGTTCTTCTCTCAGGCTTTGTATTCCCTGCTAAAAAGGAAGTGTAACTAATGCGCATGAGCTGCCCCAAGGTAAAAACACATTGAAGACCAGGCACTTTAGATTTACTGTGAGGTAAACTCATCAAGGTCTGTCCTGCATCTGCATCTGGGGTTGGCTTTGGTGGGTGTACTTCACGGTACTGGTCTTTGTTTTTTCACTCTGGATAGTGCTTGTGCATTAGGCTATGCCAACGCTGCACTTTCTTCGGTAAATTTTTTGTTGCTCAGGGGTGTAAAAATACCACACCCTTGACTGACAAAAGTTTTACCAATGAAAAGCACTGGTGTGGACAGCGCTTTGTCAGTGGAAAATGCTCTCCCGCCAAAAAAGCTAGCGCTCCTCATTGCGGGTGGTTTTATTTTGTTGGCAGAAGAGAGCTCTCCTGCCAACAAAGAGTGGCTATGCTGTGCTGCTGTAAGGTGCACAGTGTAGATGTAGCCTTAGTTACCCCCTGTTTAAAAACACACCTTTTTTAGCAGTGAAGAGCAGGATAGGTCTAACCTAGAATAAAAAGATGTGTTGTGTGTGTCATTCGTCAGTTAAAAAAAGTACTGGTACCTTTTTTTTTTTTTTTTTTTAAAGCAGTGAAGATATGGCATCAGTCAAATAAAACAGTGGGGAAAGGGAAAGCTGCACTGAATCCATTCCACCCATGAATAGAACCTGAATGGCAGGTTAGCAACAGAGACCCTGGTTTCTCCCAGAGGTCACTTAAATTGCTGGCCTAAAAATTTAAGGTTATTTTGGAAGTTAGCATGGCAGAAATCAGAATGCTTTGTTTTGGAATTTACGTCTATCTTGCTCTAGTGGTCTCTGGTTATAGCATGGCATAAGTAAATTTGTTGTTGATCATATGCCAGGATTTGACCTTGGGATTCTGAAGAGATCAGACACTCCAAATCCCCATATTTACTACGTCATTATCAAAGAATAATAAATTAATAGAAATTTATCAAAAGCATTTGTCTGGGAGTGGTTGAGGTCATGAAGCTGGTATGTGGAAGCACTGCCTATATGACACATGCAGCACATATCTACCGGCAGAAGGGGTGGTTGGGTCACCCAAGCAGGAAATTAACCATCAAAAAGAATGTTGTTCCTCTGTGCATTCAGGTTTAGAAAGAAAAAAAAAACACAGGGAAAATGGGAAGAGAATGGGTTTGTGTAGATAGCAATAGCAGCAGCATGGCTGCTTCTTGAAAGCTAAAGACCACCAGTACAGGTTAGACCACTTTAATTTCTAAAAGTCATAAACAAGGGATATCTGTAAATTTTCTTGTTAATATTCTACTGAGAGAGACTCAGAAGTTACTGTCTGCTACAGCAGTGTAATAAGGAGCAGTAAGGAGCCATATAACATTCAGGAAAAAAGGTTTGTAGATAATTATCTAGCTCTTTTGGATATGAAGTGGTGAGCATGAAATGCTCAATATATACTTTACTTTAATCTTTTTTTGGCTTATTTTTTATTATGAATACGTGAATGGCCTGAGAAAGCTAAGCAAGAAAGATACTAACTTATTCTTAGAATACTTCAAAATGCAGAATAATAATAAAAAAATGTAACGGGGGGGGAAGAGGGGGAGAATCTAGTTATCTTAATCCCCAGTGTTGTATTTTGGTACACACAGCTCTTGGAAGTGTGTATGGTAGATTTCATGTTTTGATCAGCAAGTGTTAAAAATACTTAGTTTCACAGAACTAATTTTCAAGTACACACTTCTTGTGAAAATCCAGTGTTAGGGCTTCAGAGAATGGTAGTTAAGCTTTTGTACATCAAATTACTGGATTCTGGTTAATAGTTAATTGGAATAATTACAAATATCTGTTTTTATTACATTTTTAGTTTGATATTTTAGGACAATTTTTAATAAACATCTACAACAAAAGTATACATGGAATGACTATAAATAAAATCAGTTAAAAAGACGTATATTTTTCTTCACTACATCTTTTTAAAGTTAGTGTCTTTTCACTCTGAATAATAGGTGTAATAAGGTGCGTTTACAATGTTTTTTAAACCCTACTTACAAATATTCTTGAGAATGCTGTTTATGCACCTGTTGATGCTATGTTGCTGTTTGTTCTGTTTATGAACCATTCATTGCCATTGGAATGAAAGATAAAAAATTAAAAACAGATATGTTTAGGGGAAAAAACCCTGTAAGTGTTTGGTGATATATTCATCTTTCTATAGTTATCAGTAAAGTAAAAGTGGGCTTTTTGGAACAATTTAAGGAGTTAACCCTATTTTTTATAATGTGTATCTATTGGAATAATGTTAGTAGAATGTTTTTAGTATTTCTAGGTAGTGGAGCTTTTTTCAAGTTTGTGTTGCTTGTGATGAATACGTTTACATTCCAGTGCTGAGAAATAATGTTCCTTTGGGAAGTTAGTCTGATGTGAAAAATAGAATGTGGAGGCCCCTGGCAAGGGAACAGTATTGAATATAGGAGAGACTTCTGTGATCAGCCACTATCTTCTTTCCTGACAACCCTAAAAAGTGTACGTACCAACATCTCTCAGAATTTGACTAAATGGACAGAGACTGCATTTGAAGAAACCTGCTTTGTCCTGCCACATTCATGAAGCTTATAAATAGCATGGGCAGACAGGACAGCTCACCTTCGTTGCTACAAGTTTTTGACTGTCTGGACATCTGAGTTTTCTAAAAAATTTAGTTAGTTGTGTCTGATAATTACAGATCTTCTGGTTAACTAGGAAAGATGTATGAAATTCTTTTTGTGGGATCACATAGTCTTGAGGAGACAGAAATATAAAATTTTGTAGAAAACTATAATTTTGTCCTCCATTTCCAGTGTTTGGTTGGAAGATTTTAATAGCTAATATTTCATGTACTTGCATTAATATTTATTGTTATAATAAATTTATCATGGAGGTTTGACTGAAGTTCCATAATATTTCCTAAAGACTTATTTAGAAAAAGTTTATGCGTACAGAAAGTTTGCTTTCATTTTAAACACACAACTTTGGAAATAGCATGGCCAAAACTTGTTCAGAGAGCAATTAATATTTTAATTTGTTTTTTATCCACTTTACACATCACAATATTTAACTGGTATTTGATTGTAAAGTAGGTGCGTGTAACTAATACAGGGTTTTGCTGATATGGGCCTTTTTGGTTTCTAAAACTGTAACAAATATTTAAATAACTGGGGTGAAATTCTCACACCCACTGTAGCCTCTTCATGCTGGGTAAAAGAGCTTGAGCAGTATAAAGAGGCTGTCAGGAGGAGTTCCCCCAGCATAGAGCAGTGGTCCCCAAACTTTTTCTGTCATGCTCCCCCTTTACCCTTAATGGAATCTGACCCCCTCCTCCTGGGAGCCATGGTTGGGAGCCACAGCCAGGAACAGGGCCATGGGTGGGAGTGGGGCTGAGGCAGAGCGGAGCTGAGTGGTGCTCCCTCCTCACCCCCCCGGGGGCTGGTCTGGGCCCCACAACGCCCCCTAGGGAGGCGTGCTGCACAGTTTGGGGACCACTGACCTAGAGGAAGACAGCTGTAAGGCTTCCCCTCCTCCCCAAAGCATCTACAAGCCCTTCTGTTGGCAGTATCACTGTGTTCATCAGCGACATGTAGCATGCAGTGCACTAGATGTTATAGGTGGGTCTGCACTATGGTTGCTGTAATTTAGGCCCCCACAGCAATTAAGATGAGGATTTCTTCAGTCTCTGGGGCAGCTCAGGATTGGGAGAACGTAAAGGTGGCTTAATACTGTCTTAGACTTACCTTTCCTTAGGCCATGAGTCTGTTCTATATTGAGCATACTTGAAAATGAGTTATTTTAGGAACGAAAAGTTTTTATACGTCGTAGGTAGGAAGAGATGCTTTTTAGCTTTTAATCACTTCAGTCCGTGTTATGTGTTGTCACATGTGCGTGAATGATACAGTATAACCAAATGCAAAGTAGTAGTATGCAAAAGTCTCTACAGCAGGAATTGAAAGAACTGTGTGTTTCAGTTTGAAACAAAAGACTGCTGTTCGGGTCTCTGGCTCCCTAGCAACAGCAGAGGATAAAACTCCATCTACTACCAGCCTTATCATTCCATGTTTGGAGGAGGGAGGGAATAAATTAATGTTGCATCTCTAGTCTGTAAGAGCTAATATCTAATTTTCCCCTTAATTTTCTCCAGCTAACCAGCAAACCAAAGGACTGCAGAAGACAGGTATCTAGTGATAGACCCTCTGGTAAAGGGTTTAACCTGCTGGATACCTGTATTCTGTTGAAATTAGACCTTCCTGGTTATTAGGGTCTCTTGTAGAGCGTTTTTTCCTAGCGTTTTACATAAGGCTTCGTTAGGTATTATAATCTGCTCAATGGAGTGCCAATTATGAGAGTTGCCTGTATTGCTTGATACAGTATATGAATAACTGTATCTTTTAGGCTGAATTTTTAAAATCCTATTCACTAATGTTCAATTAAGACAAGCTTGTTTAGGTCTTTTCCAATTTCTTTGATTGTGATTAATTTTCCAAGGTGCAATATATCTGTCTTCCACCATTCCCTCCTCTGTGTGTTACTCCTTATTGGAGACTGCCGGATCAGGGGATGGGAGTCAGGAGATTTGAGTTCTGTTCTTGTCAATGTCACAGCAAATCAGTGGTTATAGTCAAGACACTTAATCTTCTTTTTGCCATCATTTCCTCATCTCTTGCATACAGTACTTCATGGAGACGATGTGAAGCATGTTTTGGGCTTAAGAAGTACTTTGAGGTCTTTGGATGAAAGATTATGATTGCTCAGAGGTCCAGTATGAAACTGGAGAAAAGCCTGTTGAGAGTCTTTGGGTTAAGTTTAGAGGCAAGAGCAACAAGGGTGATGTCGTGGTGGGCGTTTACTATAGACCACCAGACCAGGAGGATGAGGTAGACGAGGCTTTCTTCAGACATCTAACAGAAGTTTCCAGATCATGGGTCCTGGTTCTCATGGGGAACTTCAGTCACACTGACATCTGCTGGGAGAACAATAAAGCAGTGCACAGACAATCCAGGAAGTTTTTGGAGGGTGTTGGGGACAACTTCCTGGTACAAGTGCTGGAGGAACCAACTAGGGGCCATGCACCTCTTGACCTGCTGCTCACAAACAGGGAAGAATTGGTAGGGGAAGTAGAAGTGGGTGGCAACCTGGGCAGCAGTGACCATGAGATGGTCAAGTTCAGGATCCTGACAAAAGGAAGAAAGGAGAGCAGCAGAATACGGACCCTGTATTTCAGAAAAGCAGACTTTGACTCCCTTTGGGAACTGATGGGCAGGATCTCTTTGGAGGCTAATATGAGGGGGAAAGGAGTCAAAGAGAGCTGGCTGTATTTTAAAGAAGCCTTATTGTGGGCGCACGAACAAACCATCCCGATGTGCAGAAAAAAGCCAAGCTGGTTGCCTGCCATATTTGCTATCAACAGAGAAATCTTCAGTGAGCTTAATCACAAAAAGGAAGCTTACAAGAAGTGGAAATTTGGACAGATGACTAGAGAGGAGTATAAATATATTGCTTGAGCATGCAGGGGTGTAATCAGGAAGGCCAAAGCACAACTGGAGTTGCAGCTAGTGAGGGATGTCAAGGGTGACAAGAAGGGTTTCTACAGGTATGTTAGCAACAAGAAGGTGATCAGGGAAAGTGTGGGACCCTTACTGAATGGAGGAGACAATGTAGTGACAGATGACGTGGAAAAAGCTGAAGTACTCAATGCTTTTTTTTGCCTTGGTCTTCACAGACAAGGTCAGCCCCAAGACTGCTGCACAGGGCAGCACAGTATGGGGAGGAGGTGAGCAGCCCTCAGCGGTGAAAGAATAGGTAAGGACTGTTTAGAAAAGCTGGACATGCACTGGGGCCAGATGCAATACATCTGAGGGTGCTGAGGGAGTTGGCTGATGTGATTGCAGAGCCATTGGCCATTGTCTTTGAAAACTTGTGGTGATTGTGGGAGGTCCCAGACGACTGGAAAAAGGCAAATATAGTGCCCATCTTTAAAAAAGGGAAGAAGGAGAATCTGGAGAACTACAGACCGGTCAGCCTCACCTCAGTCCCTGGAAAAATCATGGAGTAGGTCCTCAAGGAATCCATTTTGAAGCACTTGGAGGAGAGGAAGGTGATCAGGAACTGTCAACATGGATTCACCAAGGGCAAGTCATGCCTGACTAATCTAATTGCCTTCTATGATGAGATAACTGGCTCTGTGGGTATGGGGAAAGCAGTGCATGTGATGTACCTTGAGTTTAGCAAAGCTTTTGATACGGTCTCCCACAGTATTCTTGCCAGCAAATTAAAAAAGTATGGATTGGATGAGTGGACTGTAAGATGGATAAAAAGCTATCTAGATCATCAGGCTCAATGGGTAGTGATCAACGGCTTGATGTCTAGTTGGGGATCGGTCCTGGGTCCAATTTTCTTCAATGTTTTCATTAATGATCTGAATGATGGGATGGATTGCACCCTCAGCAAGTTCGCAGATTACACTAAGATGGGGGGAGAGGTATATATGCTGGAGGATGGGGTTAGGGTCCAGAGTGACCTAAACAAATTGGAGGATTGGGCCAAAAGAAATCTGATGAGGTTCAACAGGAACAAGTGCAGAGTCCTGCATTTAGGATGGAAGAATTCCATGTATTTCTACAAGCTGGGGACCAACTTCCTAAGTGGCAGTTCTGCAGAAAAGGACATGGGGATTACAGTGGATGAGAAGCTGGATATGAGTCAACAGTGTGCCCTTGTTGCTGAGAAGGCTAACGGCATATTGGTCTGCATTGCCAGCAGATTGAGGGAAGTGATTACTCACCTCTATTTGGCACTGGTGAGGCCACATCTGGAGTATTTCATCCAGTCTTGGGCCCCCCACTACAGAAAGAATGTGGACAAATTGGAGAGAGGGCAACAAAAATGATTAGGGGGCTGGAGCACATGACTTATGAGGAGAGGCTGAGGGACTGGGCTTAGTTAGTCTGCAGAAGAGAAGAGTGGGGGGGATTTGATAGCAGCCTTCAACTACCTGAAGGTGGATTCCAAAGAGGATGGAGCTTGGCTGTTCTCAATGGTGGCAGATGACAGAACAAGGAGCAATGGTCTCAAGTTGCAGTGGTGGAGGTCGAGGTTGGATGTTAGGAAAAACTGTTTCACTAGGAGGGTGGTGAAGCACTGGAATGCATTACCTAGGGAGGTGGTGGAATCTCCATCCTTAAAGGTTTTTAAGGCCCAGCTTGTCAAAGCCCGGCTGGAATGATTTAGTTGGTGTTGGTCCTGCTTTGAGTAGGGGGTTGGACTAAATGCCCTCCTGAGAACTTTTCCAGCCCTAATCTTCTATGATTCTATGTAGGGCTGTCAAGCGACTAAAAATATTAATCGTGCTGTTAAACAATAGTAGAATACCAATTATTTAAATATTTTTGGAAGTTATCTACATTTTCAAATATATTGATTTCAGTTACAACACAGAATACAAAGTGTACAGTGCTCCCTTTATATTTATATTTATTTTTATTATGAATATTTGCAGAAATAGAAATATTTGCAGAAAAAGAAATAGTATTTTTCAATTCACTACACGTACTATAGTGCTCTCTCTTTATCATGAAAGTTCAATTTACAAATGTAGAATTATGAACAAAAAATAACTGCATTCAAAAATAAAACAGTGTAAAACTTTAGAGCCTACAAGTCCACTCAGTCCTACTTCAGCCAATTGCTCAGACAAACAAGTTTGGTTACAATTTGTAGGAGAAAATACTGCCCATTTCTTGTTTACAGTGTCACCTGAAAGTGAGAACAGGTGTTCTCATGGCACTGTTGTAGCCTGAGTCGCAATATATTTATATGCCAGATGTGCTAATGATTCATATGTCCATTCCTCTTCAGCCACCATTCCATAGGACATGCATCCATGCTGATTATGGGTTCTGCTCGATAACAATCAAAAGCAGAGCAGACCGAGGCAGGTTCATTTTCATCATCTGAGACAGATGCCACCAGCAGAAGGTTGATTTTCTTTTTTGATGGTTTGGGTTCTGTAGTTTCATCATTGGAGTGTTGCTCTTTTAAGCCTTCTGAAAGCATGCTCCACATCTCATCCCTCTCAGATTTTGGAAGACACTTCAGATTCTTAAACCTTGGGTCGAGAGCTGCAGCTATTTTTAGAAATCTCAAATTGGTATCTTCTTTTCATTTTGTCAAATCTGCAGTGAAAGTATTTTTAAAATGAACATGTGCTCGGTCATCATCCGAGACTGCTATAACATAAAATATATGGCAGATGTGGGTAAAACAGAACAGGAGACATACAGTTCTTCCCCAAGGAGTTCAGTCACAAATCTAATTAACGCATTTTTTTTTAAGAAGCATCATCAGCATGGAAGCATGTCCTCTGGAATGGTGGCTGAAGCATGAAGGGGCATACGAATGTTTAGCATATATGGCATGTAAATGCCTTGCAAAAGTGCCATGCGAATGCCTGTTCTCACTTTCAGGTGATCTTGTAAATAAGAAGCAGGCAGCATTATCTCCCATAAATGTAAACAAACTTGTTTGTCTTAGCAATTGGCTGAACAAGAAGTAGGACTGAGTGGACTTGTAGCCTCTAAAGTTTTACATTGTTTTTGGTTTTGAGTGCAGCTATGAAACAAACAAAAAAATCTACATTTGTAAGTTACACTTTCATGATAGAGGTTGCACTATAGTACTTATATGAGGTGAATTGAAAAATATTTTTTATTTATCATTTTTACAGTACAAATATTTGTAACAAAAATAATATAAAGTGAGCTCTGTACTCTTTGTATTCTGTGTTGTAATAGAAATCAATATATTTGAAAACGTAGAAAAACATTCAAAATATTTAATAAATTTCAATTGGCATTCAATTGTTTAACAGTGCGATTAAGTGCGATTAATTTTTTTAATCACCATTGATTTTTTTGAGTTAATCACGTGAGTTAACTGCGATTAATGGACAGCCCTAATTCGATTATATTTACATGCCTATGGTATATCCCCTGTTGAACGTGAGTAATTCAGTATGTTTTGACTGTATACATATTACTGATAATTCCTAAGTGCAACAGCGAAACTTTGGCAAATATACTGGTGGTCAGTTCCTAACATCCGATCCTATTGTTAGAAACTGGACTTTTTTTTCACAAGTGTTGATTCAGTGCATCCTTTCTGCCTTAATGTATTGACTGTTTTCTCCCTTGTGCTGTTTGTTAAAGCTCTTTCAGGTAATTCAGACATGTAGTAAGTAAGCAAGCAGGAGTGAGTTTTGGAATGTGTTGTCTTCCTGTATTTGGTTTCTTAAAACTTAAAAAATTAGGTAAGAGGGTGATGTCAGGCCAAATTTAGTGGTTGAGAACTAAAAGCTCCTGTCCATAAGAGACGGCAAAAAATCTCCAGAAGAAGAGGGGCGAGAGTGGAGTGGAAAGGCAAGTATTTGTTTCACTTTCTGGGGTATTCAAAAATGTTACTTCGAGGTTATATTTAAAAACCTAGTGACAGGAACAGATTTCTAACCTAGAGTAAAAACTGTACTGTTAGAAATCAGTCTTTTGGGGGTATGATAGGGAAACACAGAGATCTTATCTTGATTTATTTTTCCAGTTAGGATATAAAGTTACATTCTTGCCACCACAATGTCTGTCTTGTTTACAATAAATTGATTAGGTGATTTTTTTTCCTGAGATTTTTTTATGTAGCTATTTTGGTTATTGGTGTGGGTGATGACAAAAAATCAAGTAGTTTAGATTCTAAAGCCATTTTTCAAAACATTAATGAAGTAATGGTTTAATTTTCCCTTCTACCTTTAAAGGTAGCTGCAATTTGAATAAAATTCAAGAATGTGTTGATGAGTAAGGCGGGACACATTCTTTTAGTATTAGGTAATAGAAGAATGCTCATCTTTGCCTCTGGAAATGTGTGCATCTTATTGAGCAGATTTTAGGGTTTTTTATTATTGAATCTTTAAAAAGGCTCAGTATTTTGTAAAATCATTGTCTATTGTAAAAGCGTCATGTACTATTAAATATGTACATGGTTATGGTGAAGGAGCACAGCTGGCATTGCTTTTCAGTATTTGACTGCCTTCTTGGCAAGCTATTGAAATGCTCTTGTGCAGGAATCACCATTTGGGCAGCAAGTGAATTTTTTCATTCTTTGCTAATCACGCTGCAGGGCAGGAGGGTAGTAGTAGATTCACTAGAAATACCATTAAGAATGACATTAAGTTCCTAGTTGGCCTCATTATGAAATTGAGAAAAATTAAGAAAGCATTACTTGGCATACATTTTTTTTTAAATAAAACAGTAAATGATGCATAGCAGCATCATTGTGTAATAGATAAATAGGTGCAGTCTCAAAGGCTGGACTTACATTAGTCACTCTGTTTTTAAGGTCGGGACAGTAAGCTTGATTTTTGACACCCTTTTCCCAAAATGTCTTTAATCCCCATTTTCCCACTCAAATTTATGATCCTCTTCTGACAAGGAGAATGTTTATTGAAAATTTTGAGGTTTGTTGGATAAAACTGTTTTGATGAGAGAAGTACAATTTTTTTTTCAAGCTTTCTAACCCCATTCATTCAGCTATAAGAAGAATCTTTAATGTAGCATGTTATATTTAACTATAAAGGAGATATAGGTGTTAGAAAGCCTCTTTGATATCAGTGTAATTTTTATGCATTGTGACTTGGTTACTTGCATATATATCAATGTAACTGTTTAACATCTATAATTATTGCTACTGCTATAGCTATCATAGCACCTAGGAGCCCTCATTGTATTAGATGCTGTATAAACAATTCTCCCTAAATTCTACAAATCAAAAGTGTATTGGCATTGGCATTCTTTTTATCAGTTAATCAAAGGGGGGGAATCTGCACGACAATTTTGCTCTCGACATGTGTGTATTTTTTATGTCTTTTTAAGTGTCTGGGGAGAGTTTTTAAATACTTTCTTGATTTGTATTACAGTTTTGATATTGTTCTGATTAGGTGTTTTTCTTCCTCAGTTTTGGCAAGCGTTCTGCAGGAAGCTTCAGGCGTGGCTGTGAATGCATTGTTTTAGAGCCATCTGAAATGATTGTGGTAAGACTGTGGTGCCAATTTCTTTCAAACAATATTTTTTTCAAATTAAATTACACTTTCAAGTTGTCATTAAGCATAGACAAAATTCAGTAATGTTTGAAATTACTTTGAATTGTCTACACTATATTCAGTTTAAGATGGTACTAAATTTAGTGTGTGATTTTTTTTTTAATTTAATGCCCTAGTTTGCAATCATTATACATAGCACAAAAGCTGGAAATGCCATTTAATTAAATGAATGAAATAAACCTTTCAATAAAGTTAAACTGCAAGTTAAAAAATGCCTGTAAGGATAAGACAATCATATTTAAAATAGAGATGGCAACTATGATTATCCACGAGTATTTATGATATGTAATTAAGCATCTTTGCTTAAAATTGATTAACTGAGTTTATTTTAAGAGTTGTTAACAGTTGATTAAATTCTGTTTTATTTGAGACATGTAAGGCTTGAGAATGCAGTTTAGGGATTTTTTTACTATTATAATTTTAAAAATTTCAGCATTACTAGTATAAAGGCATATTTGTCATTTAGAACACCTGCTGTGGTCCAGTGCAGAAAAGCTTTATTCCCCAGAAAGTTCTCAAATTCAACACTTCCATCAGTGTCATTGGGCACATCATCCAAACAGATATACCTCCATGACAGGAGAGATTAAATACTTTTGCTCTCTTTCTGAAGGATGTGGTATTCAGACCATAACACAGGTATAATCACCATATAACCAAACACAAAATTATACAAACACTATATTATCCATATACCATATTATCCAAATGCAGGGCAAATCATATTCAATTGCTGAAAATTAATGCCATCTATATTTACTGGAGATGTTTTAGAAATCAGGATTAGTTAATTAGGCAGTATTGTAGAAGACATAAGTTATTCATGCCTGCAGTATATCATTGAATCATAGGACTGGAAAGGACCTCGAGAGGTCTTCTAGTCCAGTTCCCTGCACTCAAGGCAGGACTAAATATTAGAGCATTCTTGACAGGTTATTTTCTAACCTGCTCTTAAAAACCTCCAAGGATGGAGATCCAAATGTCCTGACTTCTAGAAGCATTAAAGAATAGCTTTCACACAAAGTGTAACTTCCTAACTTATTTAAAATTTATACCCATTAATCTTCAGGTTTTTAAAAATTCTTTGCCACTTTCACTCTAAATGAATACAACGTTGGTTGTGTAATAGCAGTTTACCTTGTCATCTGTCTCCTCCTCTGTCCCCGTCCTGCTAATAAAACTCTGATGCATTCTGTTTTAATGACTTCACAGCATTGAGGGAAGTAGAAATGAGAAATGCCCATTCCTCGCCCCGCCCTCCAATTCAAATGCCATAATTCTGCTGTGGGGAAAGTGGCAGTCAGCTCTTTTCAAGGTGTGAATCCACCCACTTTGGCTCCCTGTTCCCACTGTACCTTGTGTATGATGCAGGCTCTGGGAGCAGCTTGCTATCCCGAATTCCTGCTGCTATGATACCCATCTTTAGCTTTGGGTGGTACCAATGGATGTCCTTGGTACACAGCTCTTTGGTGGGTGGGAGGAAAGTGAGGGACACAAAATGCGGGTGGGGGGAGGGGGGCGAGGACAGAGAAAATAAGGGGCCTAGCAGGGTGATAGGGAAAAGAGACCAGAAACAAAAAAGGTTACAGCTGGGCCAAGACATGATGAGCGGGGCCTGTGGTGGGTGCTGAATGAGGGCACTTAGCTGGCAATCCATCCAAAGTAGGTCATGAATACGAAGAGCTTTGGAACCTCTGAGTTAAACCTTTGAAGTATACTTTGGCCCAACCTTTCAGAGGACTGACTGCACTTTGAGTGGAAAGAACTCAAGATTCAGAGGACAGCACGTGGAGCAGCTACCAAGTCGTTACCACACATTTGTTGCATACCATAAGTGTTTATGGGTATGTCTGCACTGCAGTACACCTGTGGCTGGCCCATGCCAGCTGAGTCGGGCTCGGGCAAAGCTGTTTAATTACGGTGCAGACCTTTTGGGCTTGGGCTGGAGTCTGAGCTCTAGGATCCTGTGCGGTGGGAGGGTCCCAGAGCTTGGGCTGCAGCCCAAACCTTAACGTCCACACTGCAATTAACAGCCCCTTAGCCCGAGCCCCGTGAGCCTGAGTCACTGGCATGGACTATCCACAGGTGTCTAATTGTGGTGTAGACATACCCTTAATAGTCATGCTACTCATACTTCATACAACTGGTTCGGGTAGGACTAGTTCTTATTAAAACTTCTTGTCATGTCAGCAGAATGTAATGGTGTTTCATTTGTATAGATGGTGAAAAGAAACATGAGAAGGAAAAAATCACCTGCATGGTGGTAGTTTGTCATAATCATCTTTTCTTAACCCACCTATCACTGCTTACGTCCTGTTTCTTTTGGGGAACAATCTTTTTGGCCTTGGGATACAGACTGAGGAATGTGAATGGATTTAATCTGCACCTAAGGACAATACTGGACAGTTTTCGCCACTTTCTGCTTCCTTGTAGATGTGGCGTAATTCTAGCATGAAATGATGGCTTTTTAGTAGTAAGATAGGCACAGGGGAGAGAGATACAGAAAGGCAAATTACTACAACTTTGTTATCTTGCATGAAAGTCAGAATTCTGAATTGTAAAAACATTTTCATAGGAATACATTATTGTGTAGTAACATGCCTGTGACTTTGCTGCAGCCTCCAGAACAGAGAGAGGATATTGATATTGCTGAGCGGGAAATTCCTTATTCAGTCACTCATCTACTAGAAATGTCTGGGGTTTTTTCCTTTGCTGCTATTACAAAGTAAATTGCTTTTTATGTAAATTTAATCTTTTTCAAATTTCTCTGATGTGAAAATTCCTCTTTAAAAGTCTCAAAATATTTAAAATATGTAATTAAAACAGTGTTGCCCATTGAAGAGAGGCAGGATGGGATTGGAAGGTCCCAAGAGTGACCCGTTGAAATCTGTAGGAAAGCTATAAGTTCCTTCCCATGGGAGAGCTTCATTTGCCAGTGTATTGCATAGACAAAAACATCACTATGTGTAAGAATAAAAATTGAGGAAAAGGATGTTAACTTTTTTTTTAAATAGAGTAAGGCACTTATAAAATATGTGAAAGTGTCTGCTCAATACTCTTTTCATAGTGATACTTGTTCTTTCTCAGCCCTGCGGACATTTGATTTCTTGGCACTGAGTTCATGCTTTTCACTGTTAAAAATGCAGGATATTCATAACCAACCACATTTTCTGAAATGGAGTTCAAAGTGCCCTTTCATAAACTAAATCTTAAACTGAATTGGGCTTGTTCAGTAGCAATGACACTTATAGTTAAGGATTGTCTAAAATAAAAGCTTCCACGTCGCTAAGAGCAGAAGAAAAGATAGGCTTCTGTTTTATTGCAGAATATGCGGTAACTTTCATTTGTAGGGAAATGACCCTTCATTGCGTTTATTTTATTGTAGGTGGACTATATGGATGAAAATGAAGAATATTTCCAGCGTCAAGCTTCCCATAGACAATCCAGAAGGAGATTTAGGAAAATCAATCAAAAAGGAGAAAGACAAACCATTATTGATACTGTGGATCCTTATCCTGTGGGGAAGCCACCTTTACCTAGAGGTTATCATACGGTAAGTTACCTACATATGTTTTAAATACAAGACAAGGGAAAAATATTTTTACAAAAATAATCACCTGAAAGGTCAAATTCACTGCTTGCCTAAGCAGGTGGAATTCTGTGTGGGAGTTTCTCCTTAGGGTATCAGTGAATTTGGCCCAAAGTGTGTGCACACGTGTGCCCATGTAATTTGCTTGATAACTCAGATTGAGAGTTGAGAATACTTAATTTGTTGCACATTTATTGTTAAACAATGCTGGCAAGAGGACAGCACATATCTTTCCTTGCTATTCCAGTTATTTTTGGCAACTTTGAAACAAATCAGTTACCTAATACATGTGATTCCAATTTCCTGTCAATAATTGAAAATGTAATAGAAATATTTGGTGTACAGTGTTCCTGTGGCTAATCAGTAAAGAATTCATTTTTATGTGTAGCAATTGTTTTCTCAAAAAACCTGTATTGCATTGTGGTAGAAATAGTCCATGATTTTGGCTTGTCATTTCTCTATGCAAGACCCAGATCTTGAAATATTAAACTAACTTTTATTGCTGACTAATACGAGACCAGAAATTTTGGTCTGAATCATGATATTTTTGCCCAGAGTGAAATACTGCAGTCTGTCCTTTATCATCAGACAAAGCATCATCAGAGTTTTCTTCAAAATAGTTTTTGTGTAATTTTACAGATTGAAAGTTATAGACTTCCTTCATAAAAGAGGAAAGATCATAATTATTAATATTTTAAACATGTTCTACAAAATAATCTGTTTATTTTATTTTTCTGTTGAGCAAGGGTCTGCTAGGGTAAGAGTAATTAGATTTGCTGTTAACTTCAACAGCATACAAAATACTCTGAAAAGTAAGTGGCCTTCAAATCCTGTACTCAGCTGTTTTTTTGTGGCCCTGAACCTGCAAAAATATACTAGTACACAAATAGATAACTTTATGAATGTGATTGGTCATATTGAGTATAAAGTAACTCAAGCACATAAGTGTTTGCAGAATCAGGGCTTTGTTTTAAAAATGTTGTCTCTGATGTGAAGTAGAGGTTTTTTTTCCCCTCATTTTTTCCCTACCCATCCATATTCCTTTACTTGTTGCCAATTTCCTGTTGTAATCCATTGCATGACTATAAATGTATAGCTGTTTGATTACATCCACTGTTGGAGGTTTTTCTTCCTGAGTTAAATAAATATATCTTACATCAACACTTTTTACGTATTTTGTTTATACAACAGGCTCCTTTTAATGGTTTAATGTTCTGCTCAATTTGATTTTCTCCAAATTTATTATGAATTTCTTAGTTGAGTCATTTTCTTTGGCTTATTCGTGAAACCCTTTTGGAGTTTTAAGATAAGAGATTATACTGGTTTGTGTCAAACCACCTTTATGTGGCATACATGTTTGGGTCAGTCATGCTACAAGTGAAGGAAGGAATTGTTGATGGATTTTATTTAGATGTAACTTATACATCTAATCTACTGTTTGAAAAATGGTAACTAGACTTGACAATGTCATTTGCTATAGGAGGGCCACACCTGTTGTATAAATTACTTTTTAAGAATACCTAATGGGTTGGTGTAGATTTAAATCCAGTATGAAGAGCAAAAGCTCATCATTAATCATTTTGTTTAAGTTCATAATGATTGTACAAGTCTATTGGGAAATACATTATGAGTACCAGGTAGACTTGTCAGTAGAAGCTGAAATAATTACTGACAATTAAAATATTTTTTTAAATCAACGTATAATTTAAATTATTATTTAATTACTTGAGATCCCTTTTTTACGGAAAATATTAAACCCAGCAAGTTCAAATTGAAATTACGGAAATTGAAGACTTTTTATTTTTATAGTGCTTGGTAATCTTCATTGTTTACATTCCTATCACATTGATATTGTTTATATTCTGTATATTTAAAAATATGCATTTTCCAGTCACTCACATCTGTGAAGGTTGTCTCTTCCTCACTGTCCTGCCTTTTGGCCACCCAAAAGGTTTTTTTTGTTTGTTTTAAAATCAAAATTGTTTGAAAATCTAAATGTGTCTTTAAAATGGTACTGAAATGTATTCTCTGAAACTGATAGGAATGCAAAGTGCATTATTTTAGTACATCTCCTGAGGGGTTCTGAACATTCACAATTCCCATTAGTAGCATCTCTCAGGATCAGGCCTTCAGTTATCTAAAATTTAGAAGTTGGTATGAATAAACTAACACATTTAAAAAAAAAAGTTTGAAAAACCGCATATGAAATGAATGGTCAAGTATATTGGATTAGTCTTCAGTTGCATGCTCTAATTGTGGGTATGTTTTGATTTGCGTGTTAAATACATTAAGATCAATAATAAAAAAATAAATAAAATAAAATAACTTCATCCAGACAATAGACTGCATAGCTTTAGAGTAAACTAGGTTCTTGAATTTTATTTTATACAAGCTCCTTACTTACCATATCACTGAAATGTTTGCTGAAAGAGTATCAATATTTTATTTCACATTGGCCCAATTGATTGTGTACTTAGAAAGCCGGTGTTCAAAATAGTCAAAAAATGACATGCTAAATAGCATCTCTGAAGGAAGTTGGCTATAGTGAAAATGTAGATGAAATTATATAAAGATAGTTCTAAAATGGAAAATGCATGACAATGCTTTGCAAAAATTGTAAATAAAGCTAAATGCATTATGTTTAATTGTTGCATGGATTACAGAACATTTACACATTCAGCCAATTTATCAGGGAACAGGACTCGCCTTAAAATAATTTTAACATTATCTCAGGGTGGTATGTACTATAGCATGTCTGATTATGTTCATCTTTTCCTTTCCTCCTATATGGCATTCATTTCATTTTGGCTCACAGGAATGCACTAAACCTCAGGTATTGTAATTTATATGTATCGTCCACTAACAATTTTACTTGTAAGTTTGCAGTGTGACTAACTGTATCATAATACCAATGCAGCGTTGTGGCAAAATTTGTGTGCTATCTGTGTTTTCTATATTGATGTTTTATATATTTCTTCTATAGTGAGAGTGCTTCAAATAAATGTGGGATATGGTGACAGTCTCCTTAATGTGATTACAGTAGAACCTCAGAGTTACAGACACCTCGGGAATGGAGGTTGTCCATAACTGAAATGTTCCGTAACTGAACAAAATGCAGCTCCGGCTCCAGCAGTTCACACTCTGGGCCAGGTTCCATAGGTAGCTAGGCAGCTTCTTTCTCGCCAGGACAAGCTTGTCCCCCGGCTACAGTGGGGTGAGAGGGGTGTGGTGGTGGTGAAAACGGTGCATCTCCTTCCCGGCGGGGAGAGGGGGTTGTGAAAGCAGCAACCCCTCTCCCAGCCATGGGATGGAGATGGTGAAAATCGCACCCATGGCTTACAGGAAAGCAGCGCAGACCCCGGTGCTGCTCTTGCTCCTGCTATCTTGAGCTGGCAATGGGGGCTCACAGCTTTGCTTGTGAATCTGTCTCTTCAGCTCCTAGCTGTAAGTTGGTGGGGGTGGGGACAGGCAGCCCAGATGTGCCTGCCTTTAAGATGCAATACAGGCATAGTACAGTATTTGCTTTTTTGGGGGGGTGGGGTCTCCACTGCTGCCTGATTGGTTACTTCCAGTTTCAAATGGTGTCTGGTTGACCAGTCAGTCTGTAACTCTGGTGTTCGTATCTTTGAGGATCTACTGTAATTTATCTTCTTCCTTTCCTTCATGACATCACAAGATTGAGGTGATATAACTGGAAGATGACGCGCAAAGCACAGAAATTAGGAAAATACATAGTATATTTAACAGAATGTGTTTATGTATTTTCTCAGTATAGACGACTTTTTAGACTTTTGTATTGGTTCCAAAAATAAGGTCCATTTGTAGCTGTTCTGCACTTGCACTTTGTAAGGTCAGGAAAATAAGTTGGAGAAATGAAAAAGTAGGCAGTGAAAATTTCGTTAACTGAAAATTTTTAGGTTTTGCTTTTGCCTTTTTGTTGCTGTTTGATTCAGCCTGAGACAGTGAGATTAGACTTTATTACAACACTCTTCAGTTGCTCTTGATAGAAATGAGAAAGGAGCTTGAATGAGCTTACCAGAACATGTTGAAGAATCGCTTTTGGGGAAGTCATGTCTGAGTGAATAAGCAAAGTTCTAGATTGGAGCCAGTCTCACTTGAACAAAAATTAAGATTGTAGGATTTCTGTCTCAGATCAGCTCTTAAATACCAACCTACTTTGAAGACCTATATGCCCTGCTTTATGATTTTAAATTTTATTTTTAATTACATTGATGCAAATGAAAAAAAAAACACTTATGCATATACTATATGTGATGCTTTATAGGAATTTATTTGGTATATTTTGTGCTACAGAGTTAGTAATGTAAAACATAAAGAAATTCCTTTGGTACTTAGAGCTTGGTTGAAAAATTAAAAGAACAAGTTTCTTTAAGATCCTCACTTGGAGCAAAATATTCTTTTTATTTTGTTTTATCCTGCTGATCTTATAGCAGAAAATCTGATTACTGTTTTTTAGCTAACACTACTAATGAACTATTGTACTGGCACTCAATTCATTTGTGTGTTTCAAGGTTTCTTGTTCTTTTGAAAAAAGGGCTTCAGTGCTGTTTCTTACAAAGCTGTGAGTTGTGACATAGCCTGTTGTGCTGAAATACCATCTTTTTGTAACAATCAAGATATATTTTTATCTTTCTAGGAGCCCAGTCCTCATCTCTTTGAAATCAATGGTAAAAACTCCCCCTGACTTAGGTGGGGTAAAAATTGAGCCCTAAATGCACAGTAATAGTAGGGAAATTCATTCCAGTGTTAACTATGGTAGTTCAAATTCTTACTAGAATGTAAGGGGGTATACTTCATCAATATGTTGGTTTAATAGCCTTAAACATGAATATGAATGATCATATGAAATAAATCAGGATTCTGATCTTGAGTATGGCCCTTAAAAATAGATGTAGTTTTCTAGACAGTTTTTTTTTGTAAGAGGATCGGAAAAGAACAGTGTCGGAGAAGGATTCTAGGAATAGCTTCAGATAGATTAATATTAACTCTTGCATACTTAACTAACCAGTGGAATGCTTAAGGTTGATCTTAAAATGTGGATTTTGGTGTCTTTGTATACATTGTAGTCAGAGCTGGTTGCCTAAAGTTAGGGATGCTCAACAAAGCATTTTTCCTTTATAAGCCTTTATTTTTGGTGGCTTATAACTTTGCCAAACTTTAACCATTTGGGCTGAAATTTTTCATGCTTTTGTATTTGCTTGAGATTTTTTTAAAAAACTTCCGCAAAAACAGCCATTTCCATTAATAAGATTAGGGAAAAATAGATAGGTTTTCCAAAGCTAAATTTCTGTCTGATCATTTTTTTTAGGTGTTCTAGTTCCCCTGTGCCAGAATTGGGGCTGCTTTGTAACAATTTATGAAAACTCTGTTGGTGTTTGCTTAATGTCTGAATATGTTGGTTTAGATTAATGGGGTCTGTAAGAAAACACAAGCAGGCAGGAAAAAGAGTGTCTCAAGATAAGCCACTTGTTCACAAACACTTGAGGATTCTTAGGAGACAATGCCTGGACAGGAAAGGACATGTGAATATGCGAGAGGAAAGAGAATTGTAGCAGCCTTTAAAAAGGGACTCTCTGAGAGGGGGAATTGAGCTGACAAAGGTACCTGCTGTGGTGTCTGAAAAAGTTGGGTGTTCCTAGGTTACCATCATGGAATGGTAAGCCTTTAGGTAAGGTAGATACGCATATAGACTGCTTTTGTTCTTAAATCTTTTTTTCTACATGTTTTGTTCCCACTGCTAAAATAAACAGTACTTTGGTTTTAGAAGATTGTTCTGTAAAGTATGGTTTCAGTGTCTTGAAATGAAGAATGTTAAGTGCCAAACCGCAGGTGCAGGTTAAAACACCTGGTGCACAGGGCGCTGTAGCCTAGGGTTTGATCTAAGAGTGGGAGAATTGCAGAATTATAACCCGAATAGGTAAAGGCATGAGGCCTGACACCTGAAGGGGTCGCACTCAGAGAGCAGAAAGGGACAGAAGTGCATCTGGGCCAGTAACCATGAGAGTCTTGTGCAGGGGTCGGCAACCTTTCAGAAGTGGTGTGCCGAGTCTTTATTTATTAACTCTAATTTAAAGTTTCGCGTGGCAGTTATACATTTAAACATTTTTAGACGGTCTCTTTGTATAAATCTATAATATATAATTAAACTATTGTTGTATGTAAAGTAAATAAGGTTTTTAAAATGTTTGAGAAGCTTCATTTAAAATTAAATGAAAATGCAGAGCCCCCCGGACTGGTGGCCAGGACCCGGGCAGTGTGAGTGCCACTGAAAATCAGCTCATGTGCTGCCTTTGGCACGTGTGCCATAGGTTGCCTACCCCTGGTATAGTGCATTTATGATTTGGAGCACAAACGTAAGCAGGGGGGTAGTGCTTGGGTCAGTCAGATATCTTTTGCTGTCCCCATGAAAATCTGTTCAGATTGGAACAAGTTATAAGACTGAAAATTGCCATTTGAACGTGATCAATAGAGCTTTTAGTAGCTAGCTGTTGACAATCTTTGGAAGAATTCCTAGTGCACTGAGCATGCTCCTCAACCCACCCAGCTTGAGCTCCAGATGCGATGTCTGCAGTTGCCAATCCATTGGCCTATGAGAAGGAGTGGTGGGCAGGGAGTCATAAATTCTAGTCTTTGCTCTTTCACTTAAAGGTATTTAATATTTCTATAAACTTCACAGTCCTCATTAGTGAGCCAGCCCTCCTACCTCTTAGGCAGCAGACAAATATCATTCTCTCTCCCTCAGTTTTTCAAATGAGAGTTCACACAAGGTCACTTTGAGCAGAGCTGGAAACAGAGCATAGTTTCTAACATGGCAGATCCAAGTCTCATCCTCAGCAACACTTTCAGAATAAATAAATCAAATCTGTGTACTTAGCTGTACTCTATAACCAGAACCACTCCCCTCCAAAGCCAGAAATAGAGCCCAGGAATCCTGACATTCAACTGTTAGTTTAGCAAATGGTTTTGTAAACCGTTGGCTCTCAACCTTTCCAAACTACTGTACCCCTTTCAGGAGTCTTTGTCTTGCGTAGCCCCAAGTTTCATCTCACTTAAAAACTACTTGCTTACAAAATCAGACATAAGAATACAAAAGTGTCACAGCACACTAATACTGAAAAATTGCTTTCTTTGTTATTTTTACCATATAATTATAAAATAAATCTACTGGAATATAAATATTGTACTTACATTTTAGTGTATACTATAGATAGTAATGGAAACAAATCATTTGTCTGTATGAAAGTTCAGTTTATTTCGACTTTGCTAGTGCTTTTGTTGTAGCCTCTTGTAAAACTAGGCAAATATCTAGATGAGTGGATGTACCCTGGAAGACCTCGGTGTACCCCTGTGTCAAGGTTCCTCCCCCACTCTGAACTCTAGGGTACAGATGTGGGGACCTGCATGAAAAACCTCCTAAGCTTATCTTTACCAGCTTAGGTCAAAACTTCCCCAAGGTACAAAATATTACACCTTGGACAGGCCGCTACCACCACCAAACTAATACTGGTTACTGGGGAAGAGCTGTTTGGACGCGTCCTTCCCCCCAAAATACTTCCCAAAACCTTGCACCCCACTTCCTGGACAAGGTTTGGTAAAAAGCCTCACCAATTTGTCTAGGTGACTACAGACCCAGACCCTTGGATCTTAAGAACAATGAACAATCCTCCCAACACTTGCACCCCCCCTTTCCTGGGAAATGTTGGATAAAAAGCCTCACCAATTTGCATAGGTGACCACAAACCCAAACCCTTGGATCTGAGAACAATGAAAAAGCATTCAGTGTTTTACAAGAAGACTTTTAATAAAAAATAGAAGTAAATAGAAATAAAGAAATTCCCCCTGTAAAATCAGGATGGTATATATCTTACAGGGTAATTAGATTCAAAAACATAGAGAACCCCTCTAGGCAAAACCTTAAGTTACAAAAAAGATACACAGACAGAAATAGTTATTCTATTCAGCACAATTCTTTTCTCAGCCATTTAAAGAAATCATAATCTACCACATACCTAGCTAGATTACTTACTAAAAGTTCTAAGACTCCATTCCTGTTCTGTCCCTGGCAAGCGCAGCATACAGACAGACACAGACCCTTTGTTTCTCTCCCTCCTCCCAGCTTTTGAAAGTATCTTGTCTCCTCATTGGTCATTTTGGTCAGGTGCCAGCGAGGTTACCTTTAGCTTCTTAACCCTTTACAGGTGAGAGGAGCTTTCCCCTGGCCAGGAGGGATTTCAAAGGGGTTTACCCTTCCCTTTATATTTATGACACCCTGGTTAAGAACTACCGGTGTAAACCACTGTCAAAATGTATGTTGTATCTAGCTCTGTTTGTTGTTCCACATAGAAGATAACAGCCTAGAGGTTTGCTTTGGCTCTAAAGGTCCTGGGTTCAAGCACTTGTTAATGACCCCTGTGGTGTCCGTAGGAGTCTATATGATGGAATTTGGGTTTTTTTCTTTTTATAAAGCCTAGAAAATCAAATACAGAAAACTACATTTAAAAATGTTAAGGGTTGCAAATTCAAGCATCCAGTGATTAGGAACACCAGGTTTAAGGTTGCCCGGGCAACCTTAATTTATCTGCCTTATGTGTATACGTTATAATAGCCTTTAATTACATGATCATATACTATTTGTTCTGCAGGATTCCTGCTTCATTCAGCACACAGGATAGACTATGAATGATGCTCAGGACCAAGGATGTTCTCTTGTATTTAATAAACTGGAATAGAACCCAGGAGAGCTGTGTTCTATTCCAGACTCTGTCATAGGCTTCCTATAGGATATTAGGCAAGACATTTTAATATTAAAAGAATAAGAGTTACATGACTGGCTGATCCAACTACACTGCGAATATCTCAAGCTTTTAAAAAAATTGAACAGTCCAAATGCTTGTGATAGTTGCTAATGTTTACTTAGCTCTCAAGCTTTTGGAATAGCACATGCAAGTAAAGTTTAAACAGGAGAAAAAGATTTTGTTATATAATTATATAGAAAAAAATGTTTAAAATAGAGGTGTGGATATCAACGGATTAGATAGATATAGGGAATGGGGGTTATAGATGTATTGCTACCAGTCTTAGGATGGATGGAGTTCCTGTGACATTCATCAGCACCCTCTAACACATTGAGTTTCGGAAGAGTTAAGGGAGGTGATGCCTGGTTAGATAGCCCTGATTCCTGTCTTGAAGAGTCAAGGGCCTTTTCTTACATTTTAGCTAGGACGATATGGGATGAGGGAAAGGTCCTGTTCAGATCCCAGGGAAATGCCACCATCACCACACACAAAAAGAATAAAGGATCAGAATAAAAGAACAGAGGGATTAGAAAAAGGATATTATAAAGAAACACTAAGCCCAATTACAAAGAAAGCAAACTTAAAGAAATTAATGCATTCACTTCTAATAGGCAAGAATGCAAAGCATATTCCTCAACAATGCAGACTTTATGGCACTGTAATATGCCTCACTAATGCAATTACCTTGCTTGTAAACTCAAATGTTCTGTCTGCTAATTTCAGTGCTCCTTATTCTGTACAGTAAATTGATGCCAATATAGTCATATACTTAAAGCTGACTTTCCAATTTGATTTTTAATGTAATACTTCAGCCATTATAGTTTGTATCAAAGTGAATCTAAGAACGTGATTTGTCAGCCCACATGCACTTTATATCAATCACAAGAAATGAGTTTAGTATGAAAAAATCACTGTCAGTCTCCCAGACCTCAGCAGCTTCAATTTCATATTCCTCACAATCTTAACAAATTTCTAATGCATTTTATTTATTTATTTTAATATAGATTCTTTTACTAAAAATCCTTACACCAGGTGAGTGTTCATTCCAAAATGCTGATTTCATATGTGGTTCTTCCATTCTCACTGAGTTTATTTGCAGAAGATGAGTAAATAAGTTGCCAGGGCTGTGCAGAGCCTCCTAGCATGCAAGCAGGACCAGGAAAATCACTGGGGAAAAGTGATAGCTTACAATTTTAACACTGTTCTCAGGGGGTGTAATGCCCACACTTTTGTACATGAATACATATTTGTGTAAATGTCTATATAACATCTGAAACATAAAAATTTAAATTTATTTGAAGGTTAAATCTATTGGCAAAGGAGTGAGGGTGGGTCCATAATGCGGTAGAACCTAGCAGGAAGAATATTTATGCCGAGTAATTTTATTTCTTTTAAAAAAAAAGAATCTAATTTTAAAACATTCTTCTGTTTTTTCCTAACTTTTTTAATGACATTTCATGGTGATGTCACCCCAAATTTGCAGAGATTGTCAAGATAAAATATATTCAACTTACTCTAACATAAATAATCAAATGCTAAATGTGTATAGATAATATTAAAAGTACTCATTTCTGAAGTGTATGTATGTACTGTATAAGTGAGTGTGTATCTTTAAGAGTGAGACATAAACTCACAAAAACGAGGAAATTCTGGATTGCGCTGCCATTCTCCCAGAAAGCAAAGGATTTCTGAGGCTAGTACAGCAGCTTTAACCTGCTTTGTCTAGAAATTGCAATACAATGGTCCTCTGTGGAGATGCCAAGGAACAATAGGTGAATATATATATACATACAGTACCGTTCCATGTGTGCTGCAGTTTCCAGGAAATCATGGCCTGTTAGCCTCAGAATTGGTTAACAGGATGTACTTCTGTCTTTTTACTATATTAAGGTATTTCTCTTTTTTAATCAGGATGTAAAAAATTATCATTTTATTCCATAGAATATGCAGGTGATGAATTAAACAGGTAATGTAAATCAGAAATGAGTGTGTGTTAGAACAGAGATTGTTCTTTCTTCCTGTTAATAGTATGCAATTGCAAATTAATGCAAAGCAGTTCAGAATTGTATGCAGTGTGCTGTTTATCCAAGTTTCAGCTTCTGTCTGAGGATGTCTATTTTTATATATTACATCATCTCTGCTGCAGAACTTGTGTATCCATTGGGATTTGCCGTTCTTTCATTCCCCTTGGAAAGAGAGCTTGTACTGATGTCATAATTGGACGCATCTTTTGGTTGCATTTGGAAATTCAAAGTAGAGTGCTGTGTATCATGTCATACAGTGTTTCAGGCAATTTAGGTGTCAGTAATAATACTGCCAGTTTGGGTTCTGTTTTCAATTTGTGAATATTGACAATGCTCTGTTTGTAAACATGTAAAAACTTTCTCAAGAAAAATGTAGATTTACCACAATAAGGATGAGTTTTTATCATCATCTTATGAGGTGGATTTTTTTTTTTTACTATTGCAATGTATAATTTTGTCTAGCTGACATAGGGATATTGATGTAGCATTAAATGCTAGCTTTATCTTTAAAACTAAAATGTATGCTCACTTTTTCAACAGAAAAATCAAGTTCTCATGCATAACTCTGGTTTCCTAAGCTGATCATTCCCAATGAAAAAATAGCTAGAATTTCTGCTATTTATCTTTAGGTGCAAGGAATATTAAAATGTTTTAATTGCGATGTTTTCTTTTGTTGTTTTTAAACAGTTAGTATAGAATGTCTACCTTCAGGTTAAGGTTATACAGTATCAAACAATTAATACCTTGCAATTAATACCTTACATATCTGTTGGTATGTGGGGGTGGTCTATGTGTGGATAGACTTGGGTTTTTTTATATTGCTTGCACAGCTCTTTAAAATTTGCAGACTTTGTTAGGATGTCAACACCATTTAGATAAATAGAAAGGTAATAAATGTCTGGTCCTTTAATACTTGCTCTCTCTTTAAAAACTTTTAACAAGGGTGCCAATCCTTTTGAGTTATTTTGAATCTTCTTAACTTACCATTTTACAGAAAGAATTTACTTAAAACGGAAAAGTTCAAAGCTCTTATAAAATATTTGTTTTAATTAAGCATTTAAACTGAGCATCACTAACAAAATATACAATTAAAAATGCACAAGCCATCACATTTCAGAACAGTGTATTAGAGAACCTATTCCTCCTTCACCTACTACCAAGATTTAGGACATTATCCACACTGCGGGAGGGCATTGCTGCAGCTATGTTGCTGTCATGCCATGACATAGCGGTTTTCCATTGCTGTAGTTAATCCAACTCCCCAAGCAACAATAGCTAAGGGTATGTCTTCACTACCCGCCGGATCGGCAGGCAGCGATCGATCCGGCGGGGATCTATTTATCGCGTCTAGTCTAGGCGCGATAAATCGACCCCCCCAAGTGCTCTCCCATTGACTCCTGTACTCCAGCACCGCAAGAGGCTCAGGTGGAGTCAACAGGGGAGTGGCAGCAGTTGACTCACCGTGGTGAAGACACCATGGTAAGTCGATATAAGTACGCCGACTTCAGCTACGTTATTCACATAGCTGAAGTTGCATAACTGAGATCGATTCCCTCCCCCCCACCCACCCAGTGTAGACCAGGGCTAAGTTAATGGAAGAATTATTTTGTCAACCTACCTATTTCCACACCCCTCCCTGACTGACATAGCTATGTCTGTCTTTGTGTGTCTAAGGGCTTGTGTTCGCTACCTGGGTAAGTCGACATAGCTTAGGTCAACTTACCCTCGGTGTCTTCACTGCATTGATGGGAGATGCTCTCTGGTCAATTTCTCTTACTCTTCTTGGAGAGCTGGAGTACTGGGGTCGACTGTAGAGTGCTCTGCTGTCAATTTAGCGGCTCTTCACTAGACGTGCTAAATCAAATCCCTGCTGCATCGATTGCAACAGCAATGATCTCCCCATAGTGAAGACCCAGCCCTAAGCTTTAAGTGTAGATCTTGGCTCAAGCTCAGCATATGATACTTCTCTTCCCAAGTTTCAAAGTTTTAACAGTGGTTGAGAACAGTGGCACTTTGCAGTTCTTGCAACTGTCAAATACTTCAGAGGAAAATCAGTATTCTCTAACTCTGTTTTGCCTACTTAGTATTAGCCCTAAATGGCAATACCTAAAGGGCGCAACGATGATTGGGGTCCTGTTTTGTTAGGTGCTGTGCAAACACATAGTGAGATGGTTCCTGAAGAAATCACAGTCTGAACAGGTAAGACACACACAAGGTAGAAGGTGAAACAGAAGCACAGAGAGGTGGTGTGACTAACCCAAGGTCAGGTAATAGATTAGTGTCTGAGCCAGGATCAAAACCTAGAACTCCAGCTCCCAATCTAATGCCCTGTCCAATACAGTGCACGGTCACAAGGATATTCCATGTATTTGGGCTAAATATGCCCTGTATTTCATGTGCTCCCTTGTATTTTTCAGGCTTTCTTGTTGTTATTCTGAAGGAATTATTTTAAAAGTTTATAAAAAATTAAACATAAGGAAATCCTTACAATCAGCTGCTTTGGTGTCGGTCGTCCAGAGCATGTCTGACTTGAAGTAATATAAAAGAAGTTGCCTAAGGTTTATTCAGGATGGATCCTTAAGGTTGTTGATAGCAGGATAGTTTATCATTTGTGATGTACTATTGCACAGTGAGAGTCGTTACAGAACATGAATAGGAATCAGATTAATTTTAGTGGGATATAGTTGCATCTCTTTTATTTAGAAGCTGTGTTTGATTAAAAGTGGTATTTAAGGGTGAATCACAGGTGTTCAAAAACACTTGTTTGTAAGATTCCAAAAGAGGAAATACAGCTGCTTAAACATGTAATTAGCATTGTATTTTAACCAAATTTTAAAATCCTTAGGATGTCTGCAACTCAGAGAGTTGCTTCCTCTGGTTGAGTGACATCACATCTACTTTTAAACATGGATACACATTCCGTTATAAACCTTTGTTTCCAAACAGTCTTAACTTGGTAAAATTTTGGGCAGAAATTCACGTCCACAAGTGCATATTTAGTGTAAGTGCTGAACAAAAATCAGTTGAACTATCTGAGTTATTTATCCATGAATAAAGATGTAAAGTAAAATTTTTGAGTGCCTAAGACTGTTTTGTAAATAAGATTTAGGTATTTTCAAAAAATTTACTTAATGTCCCCTTTAGGAGGGAAAAAAATCTTCAATCCACATATAGCTTTCAATGAAGAAATTGCCGTAGTGTAAAGAAATGGTTACAAACAGAAATGCTGAGATTGAAAACAAAGATGAAAATGTAGTACTGCAATATGCATGGTCAGCACATATTCAATTGCTTAAAACTTTATTTGTAAATCAAACTTCTACAAATATATTGCAGGCACTTGTTATCAGTGTGGATCAAGTGTATGACATGTATGAAGTTTGTAAACTTCACCCATGTGTATCAGAGCACTAATAACTTCTAACTTTTAAAAAGGCTATATGTATCTTGTACTACCACAAAATTAAAAATAATTGTCATGAATTTGTTGAAACTCATTTTAATCCATATCACTGAAGAGGGTTAAGATGACCACATAAAATGAATAAAATATGGATTTTAGTTGTCAATAGTAACTAATTGTAGTAGTATATTTGAGGAACTTACATTCATAGAATTTTTTTTTATTCATCTAGAAATTGTCTTTTTTCTGTCTAAACTTTCAGATAGATTCAGTACAATTTTAGTGCTGCTTGGCACAAAACCAGCACAACCAATTTTGCTGTCTATATCAATGAACATAGTTGAGATATGAAAACTAGAGTATACTGGCTAAAAATTTGATAAAATGCCAATTTATATTTTTAATTTTTATTGTATCTCACTAGTTTTTTCACCTCCCCCAAGTTACCTAGTGAGTCTTGAAAGATCTGGAAATATCCATGACAGTAGATGAAAGATACTTAAAGTTAGCATACCTGACAATAAATAACAGAAAACAAAATGGCGTAGCATTAAAACTAGACTGTAACAATTTCTATATTTGGTAGGACTAAGATTTTACTTGATTTTTTTTTCATGGATAGATTATAGATTTTGCAAAGTGTTTTAGTATTCTTTTAAATAAGTTAAAATGGTTAATGTAACGTAACTATATTTTGTTACTGATGTTTGAACCCATTGACCTTGTTACTGGAGGGGGCAATCCAGTGAAAGGTTGTCACCATTTGCCCTGCAACCCTGGGTACCTTTATAATGTTTTGCTGCTGAAGCTCCCTGCCTGGTACGCTCATAACCAGTCTGTGAGCATCTAGGTCACACCCTGAAGTGTCCGTGTGCTGGACAGCCCTGCTTCAGCAGCTCTCACCCTAGCAGCCTGTCTATAGCCCCACTCTTGCTTCCATCAGACTTGGCTACGACCAGCAAGGTGATTCCAACGCACACTCAGTCCTGAATTGTACCAAAACCGTGTGCTTTGCAATGTCCAGCCCTCTCTTGGATAGTTCAGGGAAATCATAAGATTAATTTGTTCCTCTAAAGACACAAAAGTGCATTACAGCTTGGTATTAACTTAAGTGGGGTAACTACTCCCTTCCATTTAAACACAGCACTGAGTTATTTGGGGTATGTAATAAGAGTTTCAGTTACAGACGTCTCTTCTTATCCAAAATCCAACAAGGCATACTCAAATGTTAGAAACAATGTCCCATTTACTAAAATTTAGGGTAAGAGAGAAGGAAGGAAGACCAGAGAGAACAACTCTCTCTCCTTTTTCCATCTAATTCTGAAAGAAGGTTTTGGTAGCCCACAAGGTCATTTCCTCTCTGTCTTTGTAGTCTCAAATGGAAAGGTTCAAGTCTGAACTTTCTCAGAACCATCAGGCTCACAGTAATAAAGGAAGCCACCTTGTCTGGGTGATGAGCCTAGGGTGCCCAGTGATTAACACACATACTCTGGTCTAAGGGAGCAGTGAAGAGCATAAATTGGCTAGAGTTCAGGGCAATCCACCTGGTCCTCAAAAATATCCTACCACTGTATCCTCGTGACAACAGTCAACAGAACAGCTGTGGTGTACATGAACAAGCAAGGAGGTACACAGCCATCCACTCTCAACAAGACAATTCTTATGCATGGGGTAGAGAAGAAGCTAAAATTCATTTGGGCACTTCCACATCTCTGGAGAACTCAGTTCCATAGCAGGTAGACAGAAGACCAGATGAGGACCCAGTGGAGTGGGTGTTCTATCCCATCCTCTTTCAAGCTAACAACATGGAGATTTGGGTCTCTATTACTGAGCCTTCTCACTTATCCTTCTGCCCAAAGAGGAATGCCACATTCTTTTCAAGACACACGAATTTATAATGTCCTCTATTAATCTTGGCCTCAGAGGGTCACGTATGCCTTCCCTCCCCTCCCCCCTCCACACCCTGTACTTTTTTCGCAGTTAGAAAGCAGGAGAAGGCACAGTAATTCTAGTGTTTTTATTTTGTCATTGAGATCCTTGTTTTCCAATCTGATTGATACACTCTTGTAGCTACTTTCCACCTACCAAGCTGAGAGAACCTGCTAAATAATGGGGTGACCTCATAGCCATCCAGACTCAATGAGACTCCAATTATCTGTTTGGATATGGAAAGGAGACAGTTAAAGCAACAAAGCTCTTCCTGCACAGTAATTACTGACATCCAGAAAATAGCCCTCCACTTCAGAATGAACTAGCCAAGGACAGATTTCGTAATAGGTGCCCAGAGCCTGCTCCTCTAAAGTTAGCCATTATATTAGAATTCCCTTAAGATGGACTAACCCTAGGGCTAAAGGACTACTGATATTTTAAAAAAAAAAAAAAAGTGCTAGTATAGAGAAGCAATCTGCTTGTATGGTGGAAGAAAAAATATTGCGAAGAAACAGTTTCTTTTTCAGAGGGGTTATTATAAGGTAATGATTGAAGAGAAAATTATTTTTAAAACTCTAATCGTGTCTTTATGGCCAGATACATAAATCTAAAATTATTATTAATTTTTTTAGTGTTTAACAGTAATCATAAAAACAGTTCTATATTTCCTTTTAAACGAATAATGTTGTTAATATGCATTAAACTCCATCTAGATTTATGTAGATGGTAAAATTTTACTTTTATGGAAGCCGACTGTAAAATTAAAATCAGAATAGATGAAATTTTTAAATAAATGACTGAATGGCATCGACTATATATCAAATATTAATGGCATATGTTTTAGATAATCTTTTAAAATAAAAATTTAGACAGTGGAACCATGATATATGAGTTACAGGAGTGCAAAACAGTGAATGGAAAAAATGTCACTAGTGCAAAAACACATTTTGAATAAAGCATAATTAAAAATAAAGTACAAGTGTTTTTGCATGCTGAGTCTTTGTGGCAAGGTTTTATCTAAAGTAGGTTTTTCCAGCTAAATTATAAATCCTGAAAATGGGGGGGACACACTCATTACAAGAGTGCCACAAGAAGTTCCACAGTTGCCTCATATTTCTGTTCCAAAGCAATTGTCAGCTGTCAGAAATGAAGACTTGATGATGGTTGTAGAATACTTTTCGTACGTTTGGCACCGTGCTGATGTTTTGAGGCATATGACATACAAAGGTAAGAATGTTTTCTTTACTAAAAACTGAGAGCTGAGTACACAAGGTGACAAATCGGTCTGTAATCAAAGGGAAGATTGGCAGACCACAATGCATCAAGCCCAGCTGAGGCACCAGTCTGACTGTACTCTGGCCTTGTCATTTATATTAAAGTTCCGGATTATAGATTCATCTGCAGTAATAGCTCAACAGAAGGGCATTTGTTCAAATGTTCTGTAACATTAGTAAATGGGTTATCAAAATAGCAGACATTACAATGCAGTAACTGTAGCTTTGGTGTTGCCAGGATATTAATTG
This sequence comes from Lepidochelys olivacea, assembly GCF_965140295.1. Classification (NCBI taxonomy): domain Eukaryota; kingdom Metazoa; phylum Chordata; order Testudines; family Cheloniidae; genus Lepidochelys; species Lepidochelys olivacea. Next base: position 69,974,763 of record NC_140414.1, read on the forward strand.
GTTGCAATGAGCTTCATTAATTTAACAATGCCACTGCCTGTCTGTTTGTTTTAAAAGGTGAACTGGTGATATTTATCATGTTTAATCCTTTACGTTTTGGCTGAAGTAATAACATTTTAACAAGAAAAACTCTATGTGGTGAATTTGATAAGTAATTTGTTTAAGAGCGGGTTAGACAAACACCTGTCAGGAATAATAGATAATTAGTCCTGCCTTGAGTGTAGGGGACTGTAGATGACCTCAAGAGGTTCCTTCCAGTTCTGTGATTCTGTTTGTTCTTCTTTGAGTGATTGCTCATGTCGATTCCAAGTAGGAGTGTGTGCGCCGCATGCACAGTTGCCGGAAGGTTTCTCCCCTAGCGATATCCGTCAGGTCAGCTGTGGAGCCCCTCATGGCACCTTCATGGCGGTGCATTTAGGTTCTTGTCTACCCGCTGCCTCTTCAGTTCCTTCTTATCGCCAGTGACTGTTGTTGGAACAGCGCTCTCTTGCTAACAGCAAACGATCCCCTAGTGGACTTTTCCCCTGTTCTGACTCAGCTGGCACCGTTGACTCCGGCCTCACCGGGAGGTCCGTCGAGTCCGGTTCTAGTGGACTCCCTGGTGTGGGAGCGTCGGGAGGAGGACATAAATCTTCCACCTGTACTGGATGCCTTTAAGGAGGCTAGGGACCTCATAGCAGTGACTGTGCAGTCCCCCGCACCTGCAATGGCACCAGCACTGCAAAGAGGCACCATGCCCTCTAGGGGCAAGCTGACGATGATGAGACACTGCTCGCCCTCACCTTGGCACCGCTCCTCAGCACCGTTTCGCTACACACCGCTTTGGTTGCTGAGGTTGGACTGGTAGGCCTTGTCGGACTCTGTGGTGGAGTCGTACGCCTCTGGGTGAAGCTGGCACTGCTCCTGGCACCGCCCGAGGCAGGAGGAAGGGCAGCCACTACCCATGATGTCCTGGCCTCCACAGTGGCAGGCACCAGCTCAATGGCCCTTCTGAACCCCGTGGGCATACCACCATGCCCAAGGGCCAGGGTCCAGATCCTTGTTGGGGGTTTCGGAGGCATGGATCCCTCCATCATCAACATCGGTAGCCCGGGATCCTCTGCTAGGGCAGGAGATGGGTACGCTGGTCGGCAGGGAGTCTGCTGTGGGACCCGGGGCCGGTACCGAGATAGGCCCAGGAACCAGGACCGCTCAGCATAAGGGGATCCCTGAGAACCAGTGGCAGGAAGACCTGGTGCCTCTGGGGGCATCTTCCACATCTTCCCTGGATAAAGTAGTGGTGGGCACTTCCATGGACAATAGGGCACACCAAGAGTTGCTCAGGAGGGTGGCTCAAAACTTAAGCATGCAGGTGGAGGAAGTCTCAGAGGAGACCGATATGACACTCTGGTCCCTGAAGGTCCTTTGAGGGTGGCTTTGCCCCTCATGAAGACTATCCATAACACCCCTAAGGTGTTGTGGCAAACACCCTTCTCTCTTCCCACCCCATGGCTAAAGAGGTAGAGAGGAAATACTCTGTGCCCTATAAGGGGTACAAGCACCTGCTTACTCATCCTCAGCTGGGTACTCTGGTAGTGGAGGCGGTCAACTAGAAAGAAAGGGAGGGACAACTGGGTCCGATTCCTACATCCAAAAAGGCGAAGAAGCTGGATCTCTTTGGTAGGAAGGTGTATTTTACCAGGGGACTCCGGCTTAATGTTGCTAACCAGCAGGCAGTCCTTAGCAGCTATAGCTATAATTGCTTGAACATGCTGTCCAAGTTTCAGGAACTTCTGGCGGACTCCTGCTTGGACTTTGCGGCTGTCCTGGAGGAGGGCAGAGTCATTGTGAGGATCTCCTTATGTGTCTCCCTGGACTCGGTGGACTCAGCAATCTGGATGATGGCAACTGTGATAGCTCCAGAGATGGAGCTAAAGGCTTTAAGTGTTGGGACTCCCACTCAAAGTCCAACACACTATCCAGGACTTGCCTTTTGACTGTTCAGGGCTTTTCTCGGAGCAAACAGACACTAGGCTCCACAGCCTGAAAGACTTGCAGGCAACCCTGAAGTCCCCTGGGGCTTCATATGCCAGCCCCCCCAAAGAGAGCCTTTTAAGCCACAACCCACCGCTCACTTCTACTCAGCTCCTCCTAGGCAGGACTACAGCAGGAAGCAGTGCTGGAGTAATAGGCGGAGGCCCTCTGTCCTTCTCTAATCAGGACCAAGGCACAGCAAAGCAGCCCTCAGCCTCCAAACCAAACTTTTGAACATGCACCTGGGGCGATGCACCAGTTCAGTTCCTGGATCCTTCCCCTCCCTTTGTGAATCATCTATCCCATTTCTACCATGCCTGGGCTCAAATACTTCAGACCAGTGTGTCTTGAGCATGGTAGAATTGTGGTATTCTCTTCAATTCTATTTCCTCCTGCCTTCCCACCCACCCTTCTTTTCCCTCTTCAGGGACCCTTCTCATGAACAGCTTCTAGTTCAGGAGGAGCAAACGCTCCGATAACTCAGGGCAGTAGAGGTGGTCCCTCTGGAGTTCTTCTCCCAGTATTTCCTAATCTCAAAGGCCAAGGGTGGGCTCAGGCCTATTTTATACCGGCGAAACCTAAACAGACTCGCAAAGAAGTTGAAGTTCCGCATGGTCTCCCTGGCTTCCATTATTCCTTCCCTGGATCCGGGGGACTGGTACGCCACCCTCGACTTGACAGACACGTACTTTCATGTGTCCATAATCCCATCCCACGGATGGTTCCTAGGTTTCGTGGTCAACAACACCCACTATCAGTTTACTGTCCTCCCCTTAGGCCTCTCGGCAGCCCCTCGGGTGTTCACTAAGTGCATGGCAGTTGTGGCAGCCTTCCTGCGGAAGCAGCAAAGGCAAGTATTTCCATACCTAGATGACTGGCTAATCAAGGGCCGCTCCCAGGCCCAAGTGGAGGCCCACATGAGCCTGGTGCGGACAATGTTCCACAGGCTCAGCCTTATTTGGAACTTGACAGTGTCAACCACAACTCCCACTCAAAGAATAAAGTTCCCCGGAGCTCTCCTAGACTCCAGTCAGGCCAGGGAATTCCTCCTGGAATTTCGCTTCCTCGCCATGGGTGCCATCATAGAGGATCTCAGAAGGTAACCTACCTTTCATAACTGAGGTTCTTTGAGGTGCGTTGCTCATGTCCATTCCAAGACCCACCTGCCTCCCTTCTGTTGGAGTATCTGCTAAGAAGGAGCAGAAGAGACAGAAGATAAGCAGGGACATATATACACCACCATGAAGGCGTGACTCCAGGGGGCTCCCCAGCTGACCTGACGGGTACCACTAGGGGAAAAACCTTCTGGCCACTGTGCATGCAGTGCACACACACCTACTGGGATTGGACATGAGTAACACATCTTAAAGAACAACAGTTACAAAAGGTAGGTAACTGTTTTTTCAGTGAAGTTTTCTGAGTGTTTAGAGAAAAGTTGTGGGTAAATTTGAAGTAGTCCCACAGGTGTTTGTGAATTCTAAATCCACTGCAGCATGTTAGAGGAAAAGGCGCTGTGTGTAGAGCCCTACAAGGATACAAAATGTGTATCCACAGCCTATCTGTGATCTGCAAATATGGTCCGCAGATATAAAGCGAATAGCTGCTGATTTGCAGGGCTCCTAGATATAAAATTTGGATCCACATCCCTCCACAATCTGCAAACATGGTCCATGGATATGAATATCTGCAGCTATAAAGCGGATAGCTGCAGATTTGCAGGGCTCTACTTGTGTGGTATATGAGGCCTTTAAACTTATTCCTTATTGCAGCATTCAGAGCAAATTTCTCCCCCCCCCCCGCTCTTTTTACACCTATCAGCCATATCCCAGGAGACAAATTATTGGGGAGGGCTAGGAGGGAGAGAGAAAAATGATATAGAAGTAGTTTGACATTCCTGTGTGCACGAGGAAATTTGTGTCCAACAACACTGAGTTTTTTAAAACATTAGTTTTTAGACTTGTCCTTTGCCTTTCACTGTATTAAAGAGGAAATGTTCCCATGCATTCATTTAAGATGATGTACTGCTGTTGCTTCTGGTGTTCTGCAGGTTTTCAGAATGGGTGAAAAGGATAAAACCTGGTATCTTGTTAAAGGGTTATTCTGTTTCTAGATTCAGAAAATTTAGTGTGTTGCTAATGTATGCTCCTAGCTAACAAGTCTCCTTTTCTTTCCACCCATACCCTCATTGCATATTGTCCCTGGCCTCGTTTGCCATTCTTTTCACTCATCTCTTTCAAATTTCTCTGCAAAACACAATTTTTCTAGGAGGACTGTAAAACTCTAGTCCTCCTTATGGAAAACTTGGGTTGGATGACTAAGACTCATAACTACCTTATGACCAACTAAAACGCTAAGAGCTAAACTTGGCTTGAATATTGCTTTTCGCTCCCTTTCATCTTTAGCCATAATTTGAATATTGTTATTAAAGCAAAGTTGCATTTTACTTAACTGTTCATAATTATCTAAGATAGGATACTTTCCAGGGTATCTGAACTTTTTAGAGGTCCTTAAATGAATTCCAATTATATTTGAAATAGGATTTAAAACTTATAAAATGTTGGTCAGATTTCTGCCTTACTCATTTTATGTAAAGTGTAACGGGATTTTAATTACTTTGTTAAAAACAATTGTAGATAAAATTACTCCATATGAAGATGCTTTGATATTCAGGAGATGGGGTTGGGGGAGGGAGAGAAAGAAACAAGAGGCTTGATATCTTATGTTTTTATACATGTTAAGCAACAAAGTAACTGCCAAAGATAGTTAAAAGCCCTGCACATGAAACAGTAAACAACTGTTTTATTAGTTTAAGTTACAGCAAGGGCGGTGGCACAGGCTTTGTCAAATTTAAGAGACAGTCTTATTGGGTTTGCGATTCATAAAAGTGTTAGCTACTGAAACTGCTTCAGCAACTAAGTGTCAGTTTGGCTAGGTTGTTATGTTTCCCATCCTTCTATAAAGTCAGTGCTTTATTTTCTCATGTGAGAGAGGAGATTTGCTGTTGGTAACCAGGTAATTTTCAGTAATTAAGATGGAGGGGGGTGGTATGGTTGTCTGAGAATTCCCTGCCTTTCTCCCACCCTTCTAACTTTTTTGTTCCGTTCATATTTTCCTGTTTCTCTCAAGGGTTTTACCACAGATGGCTAGGCTGGACTCCCTTTGAGGACCATCAGTTTTGCTGCTGAGTCAAATAATAAAGTACCATGTATGTGTACAGTTTAATATATAACAAGCTGCGGTGATTGGTGCACTGTTTCCTCACCTAGGCATGAAATGTTTTGCCTTGGCAGAACTCCCATCACCTACTAGCCAGGAGTTGAAACACCAAACTCACGTTAGTGCTTGGCACTAACCACAAGGCCACCAAGCCAAACTAAAAGCATTTTTTAATTACTTTGACGAGAAGTAATATTTTTGCTTTACTTCATAATCTTGTTTTACTTTTTATAAGTTTCATGAATTGGATAATTTACAGTATCAGTGGGCAGAACTTCATTTACAACTGCCCGTGCTCGGCATTTGCAAGAATGAAACTTAAATTTAACATTTTAAAATTCTTAGTCAATTATTGAAGAATGTTAAGGTCATTTACAAATTACTATAAATACCCACACTTTTTCCCTTTGCAGAAATTTGTTTATAAAATAGAGTTGTATCAAGAAGAACTTACATAATTCAGCTTTAAAAGAATTGCTTTTAGCATGTATTAGAAAATCAAGGAGATGTGTGCTGTATTAAATGGGCCCATAAAGGTAAATATATTCCCTTTAAAAACGGCCTGATATTAAATAAATTTTTCCCTAAAATAATGTTCTAAAAATAGACTGTGGCTCTTAGTTGCCTCAGAATCCTTCTCTATTAAACTTAATTTTTACTAAATGTCTAGCCTAATTTGCCAACAATCAGCGTCAGTACAGAAAATTATCACTATGTAGCAAGTTAGACGAATTAACATAGGGTGAGTTATTTTGGTGGAGACAGCTGTAGAGTACATGTTAATATTTTTCAGGATTCATCTTTCATGTGTGTTTATGCATGTTTAATAGCTTTTAGCTTCATAGACTGCATATTTATATATATTTTTTACAATAGCAGCAGCAAAAAAGTTCTTGTTTAGTTCCTCAATGGTGGTCTCTGATTTAAGGAATCTACTGTAAATATGTAGCATAGATCAAATTCTAGCAACATGACAGCTTAATGGCCGAGTAGCAGGTTCTGTTTGTTGGCAATGGCTCGGTCTCCACTGTCATCAGTTTGTGACCCTCCAAAAATTTGTGTTGTACACAGATGACATTTATTTTATTGCTTGAGTATTTTCCCTGTTGCATTATAGCTTGTCTGTAGCATGATGCTGCAGATATAAAACTGGAAGTAATGTGTTTTCTATGGGAGTGTCTGGGTAAATTGCTCCATTTTAAAATGTAATTTTCATGCACCATGTACATGACTGAAACTGTCAAAGTTAGTCTTTTTATATCTCCTGGATTGTTCACTCCATTGTTTTAATGGAAATTACTCAATCTCCATATAGAAGTATAATCTGTTTTCAAAAATATGGTTGTTGGTATTTGTGAAAATTCAGAATCTTACCTATACCAGTCCAAAGACATTTGGAGTTGGAGTAGTGTTTAAACGGTTCAAAATCCATGAATGCTTGTCAAGTGTGCTGTTTATAAATACTTGACAGAGATGTTTTACAGCTTTGCAGCAATTTTACGTTTGGGTGAGTGAAGGAGAAGGTGTTGTCTAACACATTTCTTTATCTTCACCTGGGTGAAAAATCCTATTTAGTCTAGAGCTTGTGTTGAAGTAAGTCTTGCTCCTTATTCCCTCCCTGTCTTCAGTTACACTCTTTTGGAGCGAGCACTCAGTGGATTCCTTCCCTCTGGGACTTGCTTGACCTACAGAAGCTGATATAATACAGGCAAGAGCTTGTTACTTTATCTGACTTGTCCATTTCTACCTTAATGAGTGAAATGGTTTAAGTATTTGAGGGGGTGAGCCGCAAGGAATGTGTCTTCCATTTGAGTCGAAATTTCCGTGTATAGAGGGAAAGGGAGGGAGAGAGAGAGAGAAATCGACTTACATCACTGGAACTGCATTGAGAGTGCCTGTCTGTGCAGGTTAAGAGACAGACTACAGTGTCTTTGCTTTCTGGAGGAAGCAGCAATGCCGTTTGTATCCTAAGAGGAATTTTTTATTTAGAAAAGGAAGCATTCTTTCTACCCAGGAAATGGCTTTCCTTGTGCGTTGCTATGCCAACTGCCTGCAGCCATGGTCTTCCAAAGTAAGCACAATAACGTAATTATATTGGCATATTACATTCAGACTCGTGATTCTCTAGGTTTTTGTGTGTGTAACTGTGTTGTATTTCTGTTACTGACTCTCGGTAGTAGACATGCTTGCCTTGAGTCTGAGGGTCAGACATCATGAAATTAAATGTCCATCAATGTCATGCTGCTAAGATTAATTGTGCAAACTTGGTTAGTTGAGTGGAACAGAGATCACTGGTCACCACTCTGTCAGCTTCATTAGCAGCCAGGGAGGAGGTCCCTATGCACATGCTCTGTCCTGATTTTTGGGGGTGTGCTGTGTAGGGGTGTGTGTGTGATTGTAAATGAAACAGGTTTATTAACCATGCTTGACTGAATGCTGGAGGCTGGTTCTAACAACCTGACTAATATAATACTGTATTAAGCCTTTTTGAGGGAGTCTCTGTGCAGTCAGCCATTTTAGCTTTTTTTTTTTTCCTCCTTTTTCTTTTCCTCCCATTCTTCAGTCTCAGGGAATGATCTTGTTCACTTGGAAGAATGCTGGATGTTTAGGGCTTCATCAGACTCCCTACATCCTGACATGCTTAGACTTTCAGTGTTACAAAAATGGAGACGAACGCTGTTGTTTGGATTGCTTTTCTGTATTACAAGTGTGAGAGGTTTTTTGAGCTTAGTGGTAGTGACACTTTAAGCTCCAGCTTGGTTCCTCTCCCCCTTCTTTTTGTAATTTAATGCTATAGAGGGTGACTTTCCATCCATGAAAAATTGGTACATGATGTGTAAATTCAGTTCAGCATATGTTTCTTCATTATGAAACCACTAGCGATCCCAGCTAACCATGGAGTTATGGGCCAGCAGGAGAAACATTCAGTAAGTATCGCAAATTCTGTTTGTTCTATCAATAACCTGTCACAGTTAACTGCTTTTAAATTGGAGCTGCTTCTTTTATTGCTGATCTGCTTTAATGATGGTAGTTTTAATGGTGGTATTCAGGGGGAAAAAAAGTTGCACCTGTGACAATATTAAAATTTTTATTAAATGGTTGTATGTCATACTTTTTAGAAAAGACATAAATCACTTGATTCTTTTAAATTGTTTTTTATTTTAAATGAAAAAATGTTAAGACAGTTGTCTTGGTTGCGGCTTATAAGCATTCTATTTCAACTTTTCACTTGTGTATTTCATAACTTTTCAAAAGCATACATCAGGTGTATACTGAGTGACCTATATTTTAGGAGATTGTGGGGGTAAGCTTGATCGGTAGTGTGTGGTGCTAGAATGTGATAGCTTTCTAGCATGAGAGGATGCGTTAGTAACTAGTTTGGTTATATGTCTAATATGGTCATCCCACTAATTGCTTAAAAATGTAAAACCATTGGTGAAAATTCAGAATAATTTAGAGTGAACAAAAGCTATAAGTACTGGTGCTTTATAATTGATCCCATGAGTCAGCTACACTTTTGCCATGCTGTAATCCCATCGGCAACCACTCTTTGTTGTTTGTGAGAACAGCAACTCTTACGAGTCTGAGTCTCGGGTGTCAAAAAATGTGAGTTGGTAGACTGTTCTTATAAAAGAAAAACCTTGGAAACTTTAATTCATTTTCTAACAGTTAATGCTGTTACTTAATACACACAGCTTTATCAGTTTATGCAGTACAATTTTCAGTCTCTTCAGTAATTTAGAAAGGTTTTTACAGATAGTGTGAACGTGTATAGACATACATGTGTATGTAATATAGTAGAATATACAGTACACAGAAGTGGTGTACTGTGTATGAGACCCATTTAGAGATGAAAAGTCCTGGAAAGATGTGATGGGAGGAACTTTATATGGAAATATTTTATTCATACATTCAATGTAGGTAAGATGCAGTGACTTTTAATTTCTGCTTTTCTAAGCATTTCATCTAGAAATGCCTCACAAAAAGTTGTATAGACTTCCGTAAAGTATGTAGCAGACATAGTGTGGAACCTCCTATTGAAAACTATATTGGTTCATGCTGTTAAGCTTGAGTGTAATTAATTTAATGGTCTTGTTTCATTCTCCTTATAAAGGAGTTCACATTACCAAACTCTTGGCTGTTCATGGTGCGCTAAAGAGTTTGATACTAATGAAAAGATTGAAATATCATGGAGACTAAGCTACTTCTCCCTCTTAAATAAGTTCTACCAGGCCTGATTGAGGATGTTTGTAAGATTACAAATTGAATTGAAAATGATAACGTTGTGTTTGGTGCTGGTGTTCACTCAGTTTTCATCTTCATTAGTCTCCTTGTTCCTCCCACTTCTCCCTCTAAGAATGTTCTTTCAAGGCTCTAAATATGCTGTAGAAATAGAGTAAGAGTCTAAAGAAAATGCAGTCATTACTTGTGGGTGGCGGGGAAAAAAAGCATGAACTTGTTATTCTACAGATCAAAATTTTTATAAATTGTGCCTCTCATAATCTAATATTGTTATTTCAAATTAATGTAATCACATGGATTAAGAATTTCACTGTAAGGAATATATTCTAGATAATTTTTAAAATTGAAAATAGGAGTGAGAAATTAAACCCTCAAATGATACCTTGATAAATCAGATTCTAACAAGATCACAATATGCATGTAAAATTAGAAGAATCATATATCGTGAGATAATCCTAGTGCAAGGTTATATATATATTTTGTATTAACAAAAGCATTAGTTAAAATGAAAGCCTTGATGTAAGCTTAAGTCTTTGTCACATGTTCATAACATGAACATTTCTTCTTTGGGTTGAAACTTTCCATGATTGTTCTCAGCTCAGAGGTGATTTCACTGGAAAACAGGAGGGAAAATCTCAAAACTGGTTAATGAGCTATTGGTGGGGGGAAGAACTTCAAAGTTTCAAGATACACATTTTTTTCTTGGTATTATAAAAAAAATGCACATAATTTTTATTGGTAGGCGACAGGATCTGAGAGTAAAATAAATATGAAAATGTTCTGATTTGAAAAATCACTGCTGAGCAGGCCCTGTTAGCATATGCCAAAATTTTATGTCATATTAAAGAAGCCCTATCCCCTTTGTGACATCCTAGGGTACTCTTTCCCAGCTTGACCTGCACAAACAATTTGCAAGTGGCAGAGTGCAAGTGTCTCATCGATTCACAGGATTTAGCTCTGTGTGTAAGAATTTAAATTAGGGTATGTCTGTACTGCATTTTAAAAGCCGAGGCAGCAAGTCTCAGAGTCCAGATCTACAGCCTCAGGCTCACGCTATGGTGCTAAAGGTAACTGTAGACATTTGGACTTGGGCTCCAACTTGCTGCTGCTGGTTTTAAAACAGTGTAGATATATACCCTTAGTTCCTACCATTATAGTTACTTCTTTTCCAGATGTATTGTTGCTCTGTTAGCCCACTGCTGCAGAAAAATGTCTTAATACCGAAATTAATAGAAAACACAAAGCTTCAAATTTATCACTTCTGCCACAGTGAGTTATTAGAGAGGGTGATGTAATATTTTTTATTGGACCAACTTCTGTTGGTGAGAGAGACAAGCTTTTGAGCTACACAGAGCTCTTCTTCAAGTTTGGATGTCTACACAGCAATTAGACACCTGCAGTATGCCAGCTGACTCTGGCTAAGGGGCCTTTTAATTGCAGTGTAGACTTCTGGGTTTAGGCTGGAGCCCTGGCTCTAGGACCTGTGAGGTGGGGACAGTCGCAAAGCTCTGGCTGCAGCCTGAGCCCGGTAGTTGTATACTGCAGTGAAATAGCCCCACAGTCTAAGACCCAGGAGCCCGAGTCAGCTGTCACGGGCCAACTGCAGTTTTTCTTTGCAGTGTAGCTATACGCCAAGTGTTACAGTTAAATGCAAGGTGGAACAGATTGTTCAGCATAAGTAGTTAGCACATACTCTAAGGGACCATTGCAGGTAGGGTGGCCCAGTAGCACCTCTGCAGTCATAGAACAAAAAACAAGGGGGGTAGCAGGTTACAGAATGTGGCAATAAGTCATAAATTCAGTGTGTCTATTCAGTCCATGATTTTTAGTGTCTATCAGAGTTATGAATTCCATCTTGCAGGCTCACCTTTTGAAAGTGTTGTGCAGGTTTTACATTTCTGAAGAAGAGCGCTGTGTGGCTCAAAACGTTGTTCTCTCTCTTTCACCAACAGAAATTGGGTCTCTTTAATATTCTGGGGCTCACACTGCTACAACTACACTGGATACATCAGTGAGTTATGAAAATTAATCCCTAGAACTAATCAAAATTAGGTGTGTACTACAAAGTCTGGTTCAGGTCACTTAAATTCTAGAATCCATGGGCCTTTTATGTGTCTTGTTTTCTTTTTAAAAGTCAAGGAAATGCAAACCAATATTAATAATAATACAATAATAATAATTCAGTGTTAAGATTATGTATTTAAACAAAAAGTCAAGGGATGCAAATGTTAAGGTTCTCATATAATGCTCATTTATCCATGCTGCCTCCATATTGTATTTTGGAAATTAGTTACACATCTACTGTTAAACATAGTTTATGTAAATATATACAGCATGTACAATGTGAGTGATTTAAATGTCACTTTGAGAACCTTATCTTTTCCCTGTCTTGTTTTTTGTTTAACTATGGAATGTTAACACTTTATTAACTAAGTTCAAAAAGCCCATTCCTATCTTCCTCTGAAAACTGGGGTATGAAATAACCATTATATTTATACACTATTGTTCATGCATGATGACTAACTCATGAATTGCAGGATACACTGGAGTTGTGTGCACAATAGTGGATAAAAGTTATTGCTTTGAAATACAATGTTGTAATGAAGGGCATGTTTCACTGGCAGATTAGCTCAATTGTTTTCTCCTTGTGTGATTGTGTAGCCATTGCAGTCATATGAGGTGCATGGTATAAACTGGTGGGGCTACTGGCAGAGTGTTGTGAGGTCCTCAGCTCTGCATCTGACTCACCTCATTCTTTTGGTCCACCGGAGCGTGGATTTGATAATCCTAATATGGGGTATTATGGGTTATTTTTACAGGAATGAGAGTGAGCTATTGAGTCAGGAGATGAAAAGAGTCTTTTCGTCAGCGTTGTGTCAATTGAGAATTTTTATTTCCTATTCTAATTTTGTACATTCTTTTAAGACTATTGATTAGCACATATATTAATCAGATTTAAACACAAAACTGTGCAGAGGAAATGAAAACCTTTCTTTTTAATGCTAGAGGAGAAATGGCTATTCATACATTCACTTTTCTGGAAACAAGATGTATGTAATACATGAGTGATGTATGAGATGGAGAGGAGAGGACAAGAATTGCAGTATAATCATGTGATCACATGGATTAGCTATTACCTGAACATTAAAAAAGTTCAGGAAAGTCCACTGTTGTTTTCTGCTGCACAGTGTAGCTATCGCTGTTGGTTGATATTTGCTCATCTCAATGAAATATGCATTGGGGCTTGCTGTGGATATTTTTGTGTATTTAACATCTCTTATTTACCACCAAAAACTGAACAATGCATCCAGATTGGATGGTCCCATCCACTTATTCTTATCCATCTCTTATATTCACTTTGAAATAGTCTCTCTCTTAAGGCCAATGAAATAAGTCTTGGATTTAGCTAGTGATTGGTTTCCTCCTCTACATTCCTGGGAGACAGCAGGGGGTTATTGAAAGCCCATGGTAGATTGTCTCCTTGCACTCAGTTCTGGTGTCTAGCTCTAACCCTGGCCTGGTGCAGCAATTAACAGGGAAGGTTTGGCTTTGCCCCTGTAGCCCTGGGCTGGAGCATGCTCATGTGCTCTGTCATGGTGGCACATGTGCAGTCTGGTCAACATTAGGAGCTGTGGGAGTCTGAAGCATTCTCAGTGAGGATGGAATCTTGGAATTTTAGTTGCGAAAATCCAGGTCTCTACTGAACATATGCAAACTGCAATTTTTTTTGAAAAGCTTATGACGTGATTTTACAAAGGTTTATAACTTGGCTAAATGCGGGTGGGTTTTTACAAGGACAACAATGGGCACATCTCTGACATAAAGGCCATCCCTTGCCAAGTTTCACATTCCTGATTCAGAGCATTGGAGATGTAAGAGCTTTCTAAGTACAAAGTCATCAGAATTTTTTAACATGGGCAAAACAATGTATTTTTCCCTAGCCTCTTTCTTGGAAATGGCTGAACTTTTTTGACTGAATTTCCAAAAAAATTCAGTCTGAGACAGATGTCGCATTTCAGGCAAAATGGTTAAAAGTTTGGCAAAGATATAAGCAACTAAAAACAGTCTTATAATGGGAAGTGTTGGGCTACCTTAATAATAAGCGGTGCTTCCAGCCAGTCTTATAATATCATAGATGGCCAATCCAGTGGTGGTAAGTGCTCCTAAGCAGTCAGGTTTATAAGACTGCACAGTGGATTAGATATTTTCACATCTTTCCCACACAGTGACTAGTGTACATATATATTTCAGTATTCAGAATGTAGAAATGGGACTACATGGGAAGTCCACCTAGTCTAGTATACTGTCTTAGAGGCTGACTCTGGATGGTTAATAAGTTGTAGAAACATCGGGCCTAAGTTTACAGTAGAACCTCAGAGATACGAATATCAGAGTTACGAACGGACTGGCCAACCACACATCTCATTTGGAACTGGAAGTATGTGATCAGGCAGCCACAGAGATGGGGGAGCCAATACAGTACAGTACTGTATTAAATGTAAACTACTAAAAAAAAATCAAGGGAAAATTAAAAAAAAAATTTTTTTTGACAAGATAAGGAAAATTTCTGGGCTTGTTTCATATAAATTAAGATGATTAAAAGCAGCAGTTTTCTTCTGCATAGTCAAGTTTCAAAGCTGTATTAAGTCAATGTTCAGTTGTAAACTTTTGAAAACAGCCATAGCGTTTTATTCGGAGTCATGAACAACTGCCATTCCTGAGGTGTTCATAACTCTGAGGTTCTACTATTCTTGCAAATACAGGTGAAGTTGATCTGAGCTGCAGGTGCTCATCCCCTCTGAAAATTGCCTATGTAATTGCCTATCTTAATTTGCTTCTGTTGCACAGGTTAATAAGGACAAAAGCAGATCACAAGCCCAAGTGCAAAAAATAAATGAAGTTTTGTGCTTTTAAAAAAAAAAAGTACAGGATAAATAAGTACCAGCAAATAAAACTGGCAGTTAAAGACTATGTACTTGAAGCAGCAGAATGTCTGTTAGAGATGAGAGCAGCCACTAGTCAGCTGAAGTCTTGTGTCTCAGTTTCTAATTATTCATTTTCCCACATGTCAAAAGGTTTGTACTCTTCGTATACTGTATATCATGTTGCATCATTGTTACATCTGAAAAATCATAACTCTGATCTTACTGGGCATGTGAATTGGTTTCAGAATCAGTGACGTGATGAACTGCAGTATATCAAAATGTAGTATAGCTCATAATTTGACAAATTATCCATTGAGGAACCATATTTATGAGTTATAAACTTGGATTGGTTAAATATCTATACTATATTAACCTCATCTCTGTCATTCCTGGATTATACATTGGAAATTCTTAAATCCAAATTTGTTAATGTTCGTCAAAGAGAAGTGATTATCAGGAAAGAAATCAGTATGTGTTCTGCAATAAATATTTTCTTAACTAGAACATTATAAGGCAATAAATTGTAACACGAACCCCTTAGTATAAGGAATGTTCATTGTCAGCTTTTTCACTAATTTTACTGAAGGTGCTGGAACCTAGCTTCTCATAATAAGCATTTAATAGGCTGGTTATATCAGACTCCTATAACTAAGTTTCTCAGGATATCAGAATTCTTTAATAAAGCCTATGAGGATTTTAAGTTTTTGATTCCCCAGGTAGTGCTGTAGAAAATAAGGTATAGGTAAAATGCTTACTCTGTAAAACATAATAAATGAAGCCTTTCTGTGAATTTCTCAGGAATCTGTTTTTCAGTTTGGAGATGTTGCAGTTAGTGGGAGTAATGTTACACAGTTTTTCTGGATTTTGTGCAGCTTAGAAGCTTATAATGCATTTAAGTGTGCTGAAACACAAATTGTTGCCAGAATTCATTATCTACAAGTATTTGATGACAAGTCTAAGATACTTTGTGTTGAACAGAGTCAACGTTAAGTGTTTTAGAAGAGAAAATTGGGAAACATGAATATTTCAGGATTTAGCCGTGATGAAAATATCTTGCACCTGACACATTTCACTTTGTAGAATTAATGAAAAAATATTGGTCACTAGTGTGATGATACATTTTGTATTACAAAGATCTACACAGATGATCTCCAGCATATGAACCTGGTAATGCATCGTCTTGACCCTATCTTGAAACTAAAGCATCTTTTTGTAAACCATCAATGTTTTCTTTCTTGCAACAAAAGTATTAAATGACCTACAACACCAGACTGTATTAGTACTCAGTGACCAGTTGTAACCTTTATTGTGCTGCTCATTGTGTCCAACAGTATATAATTGTGTAGATTTGGGCTGCACTGCTTTGGTTGCGGAGAAAACATTTGAGAGGACAAATGTCAGGGTTTTTTTAACTGAGTTTAGACCACTGACGTTCAATAAGTTATCAGAGATGGTAGAAGCACTTCGTCCTGTCACCTCCTCTTTGGATTCATGTCCTTGACTAGAGAGAACCAGTAGAGAAGGGGACTGGGTCCACGTCTGGTGGAGATTCAGTGCCTTCATTAAGGAGGGCTGGCTTCTCTTGAGGAAGCTGTTTTGTGTCTGGCTCAAGAAACCAATGCTTGATATTAACAATACAAGTAACTATCTGCCAGTATCACATGTTTGTGTTTGGTTAAGATCACAGAGGAAATTATTCTGAAGTACCAAGTTGATCTCCTTGACTCTTGTCAGTCTAATTACAGAAAGTGCACTTTCAGCACTTGTAGACTATCCTTCTGGTAACGGATAATAAACAGCAGACATACTCAGTCAAAGATTTGGATATAATCTCTGACATTTCTTGCACTCAATCTATATCCTCAGTTTCATGTCTGAAGTCTCACCCAGCTTGCTCTTTTCCAAGCTCCAGTCTCTGTGGGCACTGCATAAGCCACTTGGACACACAACTGAGTTGGATTTACTAGTTTAAGGTCGACGCTAATATTGTGACTCTACAGTAGGGAAGAACAGTTGAAAGCGTATTTCAATTCTGAAAAGTTGAGGATATATAAATTACATCATACTGTTTTGCAGGTCTGGTCCTTTTGTGTATGCAGTCACGTCTGCTTGCTTTAGAGTTAAAAATAGTTTATTGCTTTTTGCTTCTTTGAGCCCTACAGAACCAAGTGTGCGAGCTGGAATCTTTCTACACCATGAATAGAATTGCTTACTAAATTCCAATCTGTCACATTTCTGCAAACCTGTTGAATGCTCTGGGAGTTACACAGGTGTCAATATAGCCTAATTTGACATGCAGAACATTTATTACAGGAGATGACACTTGAGAAAGAGAGCACAGTTGGGGAGACTGATCCTACATTCAGAATGTAGGGGCTGGCAGTTAGAAAAAAAATTGTATTTGTAAACTGAGCACGTTTGATTGGTAAATTAATTATTGAAATACAATAAACATGAAAACCCACAGTGCTGTGTTCAGAAGCACTGTTAGAGTGGAATTTGGTCTTTAAATTTCAGTTCCCAGATTTTCAAGGGCTGGCCTCCCCCGCACTGGGAACCCTTCTCTGACACTTTTCCTCCTCACCCACCTGTATCAACTGTGCTCTTGAGTCCTTCATCTTTTTCTCAAGTAAGCAGCCAAAAGTATTTCAACACCCATAAGGTGTGCTACTCTGCTTCTGGTTATCCTCGGACCAGGGCGGGGCTCAAATTTCTACAGATAACTAGATGGAACTTTTTTCAAAAAATCACAAGTTGGCAAATTTTAACTCTTTCATTCCAGACTGTTCAGTCAACACCGTTTTTTGCCACAGCTCTTATTATGATGTGTCCCAAACATGCGTGTCTATCCCTGCCTGTTGCACAGTCCATCTGAGCTCATTTGCTAAAGGAAGTGGGGCCGGACAAAAGAAATTTAAGTAGGGGTTTTTTTTGGTCTGCCTTTAAGATTTTTTTTTTTTTGGTCCTATTTTTATACCTTCTGAGAATAACGTTCAGGTTTCTGGTCAGAAGAGGAATAGAAAAATAACTACATTTTGATTCTTCTTATGATGCTGTATAGTTTCTTTTAGAAATTACTGTCATGGAATTTTGTAAGTCTTACATTTGAAATCTTCTTAAATGACAGTTAAGGATGGTTATCTCCATTTTTATTTTTTACTCTCACTTTAAAAAGAGAAGTTGGGGCCCAGTAATAGCCCAATATATATCCGTTTAAAAAATTGGGGATGTTTTTAGGAACCTTTGTGGGTAACCCTGCCTACATAGGAATAAGTCCAGATCACAGGCTCTTTCATGGTAGCAATAGGGGAAGAGACCCCAACTATTAAAAAGTGAAGCTGTTCAGCACAGTGGGGACAGGGTAAGGGAGCAGCACTAGAAACCTTTATGGACAGCAGGAATTGTGGTGTGTAAGAGGCAGTACTCTACCCCCTGAGACCTTCAGTTTTCCTCCTGACATTCCATGACAGGTTCACTTTGCTTTACCAAGAGGTGCACACAGAATCATAGCAGCAAGACTCTTCAGGAGATTGCTCGTCCACATGTAGTTCCTGGTGACTGATTCTAGGGGCTTCTGTGCTTTTCTGTTTCACCCAGAGCTGCCAAAGAACTAGTTGCTTAGTAGCTGGGCTGTTTTCTCCTACTTTCCTATTGTTTGCTACCACCATGAGCGTGGAGATATGAAGCTCCCTCTTGCACATCACAGCAAAGGGCTGTGATTATTTCAGTTAGCAAGGGGATTCCTGAGGTTCCTAAATATGGTTTCTTAAATAGTGGTTTTAGACTATAACTGACATTTCTGTCTAGAAAGCATGTGTATTTGCAAGAACTGACGTGGCTAATATAGCAGATGACAGAGTTGTGCTGCCCTTCCAGAATCTGAAAACACAAATGACCTTGTTAATCTTTCGCAGCATGGAGTATCCTGGAATGGCCATTTTAACCCTGTTATAAATCAGTAATTAGGATTTGAGTCATAAATTGTCCGGCAATTGGAAGGTGACCTGCTGAAATAGCTGACATACGTACATTTCCTGGTCTGTGTAGCTTGTCTTAGATAACTGAAGTTTTTTCTTTCATCTATGTCATATGTGAAATGGGATCCAAACTGCTGAGACCACAAGCAATCCCAATCTTTCCAGGCTGATTTGTGTATCTTTTTGTTCCTGTGAATTGGGAATCTCTGAGGTCAAAGCCTTTCTCCCCTTCCCCACCCCTCACCCCCAATGGATCAGGGGCCCAAGAAGTATTTCATGATAGCAGCTTCAAGCCTCCCTCACTGAGCTGGGTGTGTAGATTGCTGTATGGATTTTTTTTAGACCTTTCACTTAAGGAAGGAAAATGGGGACTGACTCAGAATGTTGAAAATATTCTGGATGCCATACCTCCGAAGGGTCATGTTACCTTAGACATAAAAATGCAATGTTGACACTGCAATGCAAGCCCAGGGTTTGAACTCAGGCTCAACACACAAATTGTGTTATCCCAGGACCTCACAGAAGTGGAGGGTCTGAGCCTGAGTCAAGCTGGGACCCTAGGTTCAAGCCCTATTGCTTTGCAGTGTAGATACAGCATCACTGGAATTGTGCTCTAGGAGTCCACCAAAAGGATTCTACAATCCCATGACTTTCTTTGTCCTCTGGATAGTCAAGTTTGGTGGATGGTCAAGTTTTCCCACACTGCATCATGAACAATGGGCTAAAACAGCCTCATTTCGGGAGGGCACTAGGAAGTCTGTGATACGGATGGTTGGACTTAGGCTAGCATAATAGTGTAGATGCTGGAGCCCCAGGTTGGAACCCAGAGTTCAACAGTTCCAAATCTGGGGTTACAAATTAGTGTAGATGCTCAAGCCTTCAGTAAACAAACCTGCTAACTTGAGTTTTACTAACCCTGGGCTTACATTGCCATATAGACATACCTTAATTATCTCTACCTTTTAGAGATCTGATCCAAGATCCAGTGTATTCAATGTAAAGACAAGATTCTCAATTACTTCATTGGTCTTGGAAAGAATACTGAGAGACACCATCACCTCAAATTTGGTTCAAACTTTAGGTTTTGTTTTTTAAAAAGTTACAAAATATAACTGTAGAAATTTATAGGGTTTGTTTTTGGTGTTTTTAATATTCCCCAATAGTGTTTGCAGTCCAGCTTTTATAACTGTGAAAACTTGTGTGTCACTGATTTTCATTGTCTTCAATGAAATTAAGATACAAATCAACGGCAGAAAATTAATAAAGAAAACAAAACAAACAAAAATCCAGACCCATCTTAAATAGTGAGAGGTGTTTTGGAATTTTAACTGTCAATTCCAAATACAGTAGAATCTCAGAATTACGAACACCAGAATTACAAAGTGAGCAGTCAACCACACACTTCATTTGGAACTGGAAGTATGCAATCAGGCAGCAGTAGAGATAAAATAAAAAAGCAAATACAGTACAGTGCTGTGTTAAGTATAAACTACAAAAAAAAAAGGGAAGTTTAAAAAAATTTGACAAGGAAAGGAAATTTTCTGTGCTTATTTCATTTAAATTAGGATGGTTAAAAGCAGCATTTTTCTTCTGTATAGTAAAGTTTCAAAGCTGTATTAAGTCAATGTTCAGTTGAAAACTTTTGAAAAACCACCATAACGTTTTGTTCAGAGTTATGAACAACCTCCATTCCCGAGGTGTTCATAACTCTGAGGTTCTACTGTAACCCAAAGTGTTGATAACACGGACAAGATACATTTGTGTTTCAATACTTAAGTTATGACTGGAGAGAGACAATTGCTTGACCAGCCTCCAGATTTAGACAGAGAAATAAAATTGAAGCGGAATCAACACTTCCCTTGTTCTCATCCAGTTTGAAACCTTTAATAAATACTGGTTTCAGAGTAGCAGCTGGGTTAGTCTGTATCCATAAAAAGAAAAGGAGTACTTGTGACACCTTGCTCTAATAGCTCTGCTCTAATAAATTTGTTAGTCTCTAAGGTGTCACGAGTACTCCTTTTCTTAATAAATACTATACAGTGGACTTTCTGAAGAGAAGCTCTGATGAGTTCTGAAGTGGTAGAAATTGCCTAAGCACAGAGATGGCCACTGATTTTTCATTTTTAAAGCAATCATAACACAATTGCTTGATTTATTAGCTTTTAAAGTTAACTTTTTACTGAGTCTCAGAGCTACTGATTTCTCTAAAGTGAGGTAGCTGGAACTTAATAAAAAAAGGACTGTTCTGGTGGTAGGTTGGTGGAGATCATATCTCATTATTATTGCCTCATTTTCCAACACCAGTGCCTCCTGTTTGACACTAGTGTTGCCCCTCTGCTGAGCAGTACCACAATTACAGGGCCTCACAGATTGGCTCCCCGTGGAGGGGAAATCGGTGACATGGCTATATTCTAAGCTTTATTTTATGTGCTTTATTTTCACATGGTACACGAGTCTTGGAAGAGAGACGTTTGCAAATGGCATGTATACAATCCCTTCTTCCAGAAATCTCAGCCAACACACCAATGACAGGTTTCCAGGAAGCAACTTTGCACCAAGAGCTGATCCTAGCAGAAAGCCAGTTTTCTTGCTGCTTTCAACAACTTCCTCTACATAGGACTCTTGCATTAGCAAACTAAAATACATGTATTTTTCAAGGACTGAATATTCATTCACATGCTAAGAAAAAGAACTTGGAAGACTATTTATAACAGTGCCATCTGATGAGTCCTCCCGTTATATCATTATTTGTGTTACAGAAATATCTAAGAATCCCAATCAAGGATCCAGTTGTGCTAGGTACTATGTGGACAAGAAACAGAGATGACAGTCCCTGCCCCAGAGAGCTCATCTGTATTTCAGATAGGACTCAACAGGTAGATCAAAGACCAACAGGAGTTGGGATGGGGGGTGGGGGGTGGAAGAAGTAAAAATAAAACTGAGTTTAGCAGAAAAAAACAGAAGTTACTGCCCCTAAGGTTGATGACAATCAGAGTTTATAACTTAGGTTCTTAAGGTTCTGGCTAGACCAAGTGCTGTGTTCAAAGTAATAGTTCCCAAACTTTTTCATGCTGTGACACCTTTCAGGCTCACCTCTGTTAATGGAACCCTGAGGTGTTTGAGAGGTGTGTAAACATTTTAAGTGGCAAAAGAAGGTTGGGTCTTGCCCCCAGGTGGAGAGGCCTGGGAGGGTGAGATGCAACCCCAAGGCATAGGAGGCCATGCAGGAGTTGTAGAGTGAGCCTGCCCTGCACTGACCCCATAGTGGTGGCTCCTGTCCCCCAGGGCTGGCTCTGCTCTGGGTATTGCAACCTGGTACCAGCATATGGATTCATGTCACAGTACTGCTCAGATTTGTCCTGGCCTCCTTGATGGGGGAGGCTGGGCCAAATTTGAGTGAATGGTGTTGCAACCCCACGTGCCAGGAACCAGGTTACAACGCAGTAGAGTGGGGAGCCAAGCCTTGCCAAACCTGTGGGATGGGAACCACAAGAGTCTTGCAACCCTCTTGTTACCTTCTGGGTCATGACCCACAGTTTTGGAAATGCTGGTTTAGAGAATTGGATATTAGCAGGGTTAAGAAGGTGTTTCACCATCTACGCCTAGCTAGAAAGAAGTTCAGCCTTATCTTTTGGATGCGGATCATACATGTAGTTAAATCTTGCATTGATTTGGAAACTGGATCTGTTGCATGAGTTGACTGTCCACTTGGTAATCAGTGTCTTGTAAAGAACACAAGACACCTGTGCTGAAGGATTTACACTGGTTACTTGTGAGATTCCAGGTAGATTTTAAGATGTTTGTTTGGACCTATAATGCCCTAAAAGACCAGTCACAAATCTGCTTGAAGGTCTACCTTTCTATCTCCATGATGCACTGCTACTGGTGCGGTCAGCCGTGACACTGATGGTGGTTCGCTCTGTGTTTCACCTCATGGGGATCCTGGCAAGATTTTCTCCAAAGGGCCGTAGGCCTCTGGTATGCCTTCCTGCTTCTGGTCTCAAATAGCTGGGTTTGTTTATTGATTTTCAGGGCACACTACAAGCACTATTTGTTTTGGCTGGTATTTTGGGGAGACTTGAGGGAGAGTGAAGTACTGACCTACATGTTGGGTGTGTTTGTTTAGAGCTGCTGGTTGGTAGAAGGGGTGATTGAAATTTGTTTTTTGATTTTGTGATTTATTTATTTTTAATAATTGGCAGGGCACTTGTGTCTAAGTGTGAGTGCTTCTTAATTTTCTAAATTGGAAAAAAATAAATTATAGACTAAGAATAAAGAACTGAAAACTTAACCTATACCACTCAGTACAAAGCAGTTTTAAAAATCCTGTTTGATGCCTGCTGCTGTGCCATTTGGAGAAGAGCTTTCTAGCCTTGGAAAATTCTACTTGCTCACTCACCTGAAGAGCATATACATGTTTTAAAGATTGGGTTAATTCTCATTAATTATTTCTATAATCATGGTAAGGATTGGGAAGTGGATTTTGTCTAGACTGGTAGATGTTCACTGCAGTCTTGTGAGGCTGGCTTAAGGAATAGGACAGCTATTGTAGGTAGTAGGGATGCCTGTTACCATGCATATTTTTAAAGAATTTGTTGCAAAATGAAGGTTAGATGGTTTCATGAATTTTCTTTCGCTGCTGTACTGGGACAAAAACCCAAAACAAGCGAATAATCCTCTGGTCCTACAATAAAACTTCCATTCTATTCCTCATAGAAACAGTGCTATTACTCTTTAAATAGCTACAACATTTTGTAAGCTTTTTAATTTTGTGAAGTCAAACCTAAAAAATTAGCCAGGGTGAATGCGTAAACAAGGTAATATTTATTCTGATTATATATTCGTGATGTATAAAGGAAGCTGCTTTATCTTTTAAAAATGTGTTTGAACTATGTTTCCTGGTTGGTATATTTAGATCATTTAACTGAACAGCAATCTGACATTTTTACAGGACATGCTAGTTTCTTATATGAATACAAATCGTTGCTTTCAGCTTTTGCATGCTATTTTTATATACATGTGTTTTTTCCTGTGGACTTTATAATGAAAAGTATCATTCTTTCTAAGGCCAGGTTATTTAATCATGTTTAAAAGGTAGGGGAGGGGAGGATAGGTTATCTGCCCATTTCCCCTTTTAGCCCTCAAAATGTAACATAATTTATATAAACACAAGAATGTTGTGTCCATCATCTTTATTTTGAAATGCCAGTATTATGCATTTAGGGATTCAGTACTCACTACTGCCCTCCCCTGTTAAGTTGCACTTGGTGATTCAATATGGTGATTGTGCAGCAGCTGCATTTTTGCTTTATTTTAGATTGTGCTATTTTTGGAGCATTTTTAAAATAGATTTTCATGGATGTTTTGTTATCTACTTTTGTGTATGACTGTGTAAATCTTGTAGTTTAATTCTGTAGAATCATAGACTCATAGAATATCAGGGTTGGAAGGGACTGCAAGAGGTCATATCGTCCAACCCCCTGCTCAAAGCAAGACCAATCCCCAACTAAATCATCCCAGCAAGGGCTTTGTCAAGCCTGACCTTAAAAACCTCTAAGGAAGGAGATTCCACCACCTCCCTAGGTAACACATTCCAATGCTTCACCACCCTCCTAGTAAAAAAGTTTGTCCTAATATCCAACCTAAACCTCCCCCCGTACACTTTCACTTGGTAAGGCTGAATATTCTAACAATTCTAACACAAATTTATGCATTAGCAAGGGTTATGTAGGGGTGGTATAAGAATGTAGATTAAACTGGTGGACCAAAGTGAATACGTGGGTGACTGCAGACTTGGTATGTGCCTGCTCTTCAGCTAGAGACTGTCTTTAGAGAACCAAATAGTGATTTAACGTGGAGGCACAGTGTAGTAAATCTCACCAAAGCATAAGTACATGGAATATAAATTGGGATGGTACAGGCATTAATAAAGGAAATGGGAAATTCGGGTTCCTAAAATCAGTGGATTGTTTTTCTTTCCTATTGAGTAAAATATTCCAAATGGCTTAATGATGCCCTGCTATGATAAAGCTAAGATTATGACATTGGAACTGATTCTTTGATGATGACATTCATTGTGATTGCAGACTTACTGGAATTTAAACAGACTTAAAAAACATTGTTATTGTGGAGCTGTCCTTAATTGGTTATCTCATGTCTCCATTTAAATTTGAAACTAATATATTTTAGGGTGTTTTTTTTTAGGGGGGGAATTAAAGTCTCGTTATTCAAATTAAAACCTCAAACTTTTTTTACTGCACAGGAAACGTCCTAATTTTTTTAATCATTCCTCTTAGAAATATAAAAGAAATATGTAGTTTGTATATTAAGAGATCATCTATCTTAGTAATAAAACCTAAAATGAACATTTTGTTGGCTATTGTTTCTTATTCTTTGGGCTTCACTGGGTATGTCCGCACAGCATTTTGGAGCGAGCTTCCCAGCCTGGGTCAAAAGACTTGGGCTCGTGGGTTCGTCTAGCCCTGTGAAAATAGCCGTGTAGACACAGTGCTTTGAAGTTGTGGCTCAGCCTGATGCTCTGGCTCCAAAGCCTAGGGAGCGGATGGCTTCAGAGCTCGAGTTTTAGCCCATGACGCAACTTCAGAGCACTGGCTGTGCCACTATTTTTAAAGTGCTTGCGTCAGCCCTGCTTAGCTGAGTCTTCTGACCTGGGCTGGGATTCTCGCTCTGAGATGCCGTCTAGTCACACCCTGTAGGTTTCTACACAGTCACTGGTAAGGAAACAAGTTGCATCATGAGACCTTTCTCATATGAATGACTTAACTTTGAGGGAAGACAGCCTCTTTCCTGTTCACATGAATGTTCGTTGACTTCAAAATACATTTTGCCATTTTACGCTCAAAGGAAAGAGAGGACTTTGAGATCATCTTACTGTAATACAGCACTTTTAAAAGTTTTACTCACGGTGAACGCTGCTTCATTGGCAGCCACGTTTTGGCTTTTTGTCTTTACATTAGCATATGAAATTAAAGCTAATAGTAAAATAAATCAAAATGAATTGAAAATATACAAGTGCATTCTGAAATATATATTAGTCCAATTAGTTTATGAAAGCATAAACCATTGCAATTCAGAATTGAGGTGTCCCAGCTCGTCCCACTATAGTGACTGGAAATTTGACAAGAATAAATTTGTCACTATTCAAATAGTGACAGCTCCAGTGAAGAAGCCAAAAAAGACTGTGAGGGGAAGATCTACTACCTGCCGTAAGGGAACAGAGTGGGCTGGAGGCGAACCATGACCTGTGCCAGGCAGCTCAATGCCCCCATTGGGAACTTGGGCCCTAGCTCAGGTCGAACGGTGCAGCCCATCTCATACTTTGCCTGTGACCCTGGATAGCGGTGTGGACCCAGGCCAGCTTCAGGTGCCGTCGACACCTGAAGCCCTTCAAGTGACTCAGGAGATCTTAATCCTCCCGGAGCCACCCACACTGGCTCCAGCGGTACCCCAGTCTTAGAGAAAACCCACTCTGGGACCTATAAGTGTGTCCCCACCTCAGCGGCATCATTCCCCATTGAGAGGGACATCCCATCATCGCTTGCCTGCCCGAAGCCATCATGCCTCAGGGCTAGAGAGGCAGGTTCAGCTGAGCCCTCTTCGGTCCCCACACCTGGGGCAGTGATTGAAGGACTTGAGGCATACCTCGCCCGTGGATTGGCATAGATCCTCTGGGGCACACGCCACATGGAAAGAACTCTGGGACTGGCCCCAACAGTCTCCAAGGGCCCAGTACCAATCCCGGGATCGATCTGACACCAGAGACCGCCGATTGCAGGGCTGTCGTCGCCCATCTCCAAGAAGGAGATTGCCCTACTCAGGACGATCCTCCTAGCAACCAGCCTGTAGTAGCTCCCGGTCCCATTCAACGTCCCGGTACCGGTCGAGTAGTGTGAGGTGTGGATCGCCAGGTATCCGACGCATATCCGCTGTATGCCATCGGTGCCCAAGAGCCCGACCAAAACAATCTCGCTTGGACAGGTCAGCTTCGGGACGCAGCAATAGGCCCTGGTCAGACAAGAGCCTCACCGCTCAGCCTGATCCTGGTCACCTGGTACCGACCGCTCTGCTGGTAGCTCCATCTTGGCGTGAGGTTCCTTGCCTGCGGGACAAGCCCCAGTACCAGTGGTGCCAACTACATTATCAGCACTGAAACTTGCCTCATGGCCTCAAGCGCAATGTCCTTCACCATGGTACTCATGGAACCTCTGGGGGTTCACCCAACCTTCCCAGGCTGCCTGATTGGTGTCAGGAGCCTCGGTATCCCGCCCCCTTCCTGTGCTCGAGGCTTCAGGGGGTCAGACCCCACAGGTCCAGGAGGACCTAGGACAGACAATGTTCTCCCATGACATGACGGTCAAATTCTTGAGAGGGCTGGAGACAGACTTTCCACAGGTGTGGGCTCCTGTCCTGCAATGGGATCTTAACTTGGTTCTCTCTAGGCTCACTGGCCTGCCCTCTGAACCTCTAGGTTCCTGCTCCCTTTCCCATCTGTCACGGAAGGTTGCGTTCCTGGTGGTGGTGGTGTTGGCGAGATGGGTCTCGGAAATTAAAGCCTTGACCTCAGAACTGCCGTACACGGTCTTCTACAAAGATATGGTTCTGTTGCGGCCCTACCCAGCCTTCCTGCCAAAGGTGGTCTCCACCTTTGATATGAACCAGGACATCTTCCTTCCAGTATTCTGTCCCAAACTGCACAAGACCAGTGAGGAGAGGCGTCTTCACACCCTGGATGTCCGGAGGGCCTGGGCTTTTTACTTATATCATACCAAGCCTTTCCGTAAATCGACTCAACTCTTCATCACTACAGCGGATAGGATGAAGGGTCATTCGGTGTCCTTGCAGAGGATTTCCAATTGGATCACCTCATGCATAAGGACCTGCTATGACCTGGCGGGGGTTCTGCCGCCGCCGATTGTCAGAACCTACTCCATGAGAGCATAGGCATCTTCGGCAGCCTTCTATGTGCACATCTCTGTCCAGGACATCCGTAGAGCTGCAACGTGGTCCTCTGTCCACACATTTACCGATCATTATGCCATCACTCAGCAGGCCAGGTACAACGCTGGGTTTGGCAAAGCTGTGTTGTAATCTACACATCCCATGAACTCCTGCCCACCTCCAGGGGTACTGGAGTCACCTAATATGGAATGGACATGAGCAAGCACTTGAAGAAGAAAAGACCGTTACCTTTTCCATAACTGGTGTTCTTTGAGATGTGTTGCTCATGTCCATTCCACAACCCACCCTACTTCCCCACTGTCGGAGTTTCTGGCAAGAAGAAACTGAGGGTGTGGGGAGCTGGCGCCGCTCCAAAGGGTGCGAGAGCCGGTCCCCTAAGGATACTGCTAAGGGAAAAACTTCCAACACCAACTGGTGCATGTGGCGAGCACGCACACCTAATATAGAATGGACATGAGCAGCACATCTCGAAGAACACCAATTACGGGAAAGGTAACTGTCTTTTCAAGGCCCCTAGTGCAGTTCATTCCACCTGATATTATTTGCATGATTACACTGTGCCTTCCTAGTATAAATACCCTAGTTGAATGAGATAACGAGTCTCCTTCTGTGCCTAATATGAAGTGTTAGGCCTTGAACAAATTAAATGCTTACGCACTTAATGAAGCTGGCACCGATTACAGTGTATTTTTCCAGGAGCATACAACACCAGTAGTCTGTGATCTACATTGGCTATCTACTGATTTCTGGGTAGAATTTCACATGTTGGTGTTTCCTATAAGGCCTTAAATGCTTTGGGGCTGCCTATTTAAGACAATGCTTTTGTCCTCAGTAGTGAGCAAAGGCACCTGGTTTGGTGCCTACTTGGTGTAACAGGGAATTGCCAACATGACGTTCTTCAGGAGAAAGGAGTAGGCCCTTCATTACATGTAAAAAATAAATAAATCAGTGACTGGTATCAGACCTACCTCTTGCTGTTTGAGATGCCTCAAGAAATGATCTTAGTAGCTGAAACATTTAGAGGATTGATTGTAAAATACAGGAAAATAAAGGCTTATTTCAGCAAACTAATGACATGCACGGGCATAGCTGTTGCTATGGTCTTGCTATAATACCCTTTGCAGGAAAATTCTCTTCCCCCAGTTTTGCCTAGATGTGTGTTTAAAAACCACATTCTTGTACAAAGTACTAGCCTGCTCACATATACAGCTGTTCTGAAACAGTGGGATGAGTGCAGAGGAAAAAAATCCTCAAAAGGTGGGTAATGTTAGTAGTGATGTTTTTAATGAAATACTGTCTGAAATACCACTTGAATAAAGAGATGAAACTTAGTGTTTCCTTATCTGCTGACGGTATGTTGTCTGTCCAAAAACTAGTTATTTTCCGAAAAAAGAGGAAAGCTGGTGTCTTCTTTCCTTCTGTCTGCATTTATTATGAGGGACTGATGTGTAAATATATAGCCAGATATATTTTCATTGCCTGGGCTTAATTATGAGCATAAAACTTTCCCAGGGAATTTGGTAAACTAGGTTGATGTATTAATGATCACATATGTCCCAGTGATTAATAAAGTGTCATAAACTGAGACATGCTTTTAAAGGTAAGAGGAAAATATACATATTTATGATGCATTATAAGTGATAAAATAATAAGGCTGAACAGTTGAAGTGTCATATGTAGGAAAACCTTAAAAAATGACAAATTTTATGTCTATAGTTTTCCCACTGAACTGAATCCCTGAATGTCGTCCCCTGCTGCCCAACATATAACCCATGCAACTTTGTTTATAAAGAAAAAATTGTTTATATTCAGAAGCAAAGTTCCTTTTTTCTGAAACTAGATGATATTTGATATACGAGTTAAACAAAATGATTGTGCTAAGTTGTGTTAAGAGGGATTCACACACCAAACCATCACATGTTAAATGACTGCACATCTGCCATTCTACTTGAATTTCAGGCAATTCAAAAAGGGCAATATAAAGTTCATAATGTATAATAACTACACAAATTTAACTTTTTAACTGACTAAATTTCAATATGCAAGTTAATTTCATATCTAAAATGTGAAACTCTTTCTGTAGAACGGTCAGTAGTTGTATAGACACCGAGCCTTTCTACCATATCTGACAGGTTTCAGAGTAACAGCCGTGTTAGTCTGTCTTTGCAAAAAGAAAAGGAGTACTTGTGGCACCTTAGAGACTAACCAATTTATTTGAGCATGAGCTTTCGTGAGCTACAGCTCACTTCATCGGATGCATACCGTGGAAACTGCAGTAGACATTATATACACACAGAGACCATGAAACAATACCCCGTCCCACCCCACTGTCCTGCTGGTAATAGCTTATCTAAAGTGATCATCAAGTTGGGCCATTTCCAGCACAAATCCAGGTTTTCTCACCCTCCCCCCCCCCCCCACACACACACAAACTCACTCTCCTGCTGGTAATAGCCCATCCAAAGTGACCACTCTCTTCACAATGTGTATGATAATCAAGGTGGGTCATTTCCAGCACAAATCCAGGTTCTCTCACTCCCTCACCCCCCTACAAAAACCACACACACAAACTCACTCTCCTGCTGGTAATAGCTTATCAAAAGTGACCACTCTCCCTACAATGTGCATGATAATCAAGGTGGGCCATTTCCAGCATAAATCCAGGTTTTCTCACCCCCCCACCCCCATACACACACAAACTCACTCTCCTGCTGGTAATAGCTTATCTAAAGTGATCATTAAGTTGGGCCATTTCCAGCATAAATCCAGGTTTTCTCACCCCCCCACCCCCATACACACACAAACTCACTCTCCTGCTGGTAATAGCTTATCTAAAGTGATCATTAAGTTGGGCCATTTCCAGCACAAATCCAGGTTTTCTCACCCTCTGCTCCCCCACACACAAACTCACTCTCCTGCTGGTAATAGCTTATCCAAAGTGACCACTCTCCCTACAATGTGCATGATAATCAAGGTGGGCCATTTCCAGCATAAATCCAGGTTTTCTCACCCCCCCACCCCCATACACACACAAACTCACTCTCCTGCTGGTAATAGCTCATCCAAAGTGACCACTCTCCCTACAATGTGCATGGTAATCAAGGTGGGTCATTTCCAGCACAGATCCAAGCTTTCTCCCCCCCTCCGGAGACACACACACACACACACACACAAACTCACTCTCCTGCTGGCAATAGCTCATCCAAACTGACCACTCTGCAAGTTTAAATCCAAGTTTAACCAGAACGTCTGGGGGGGGGGGGGAGGTAGGAAAAAGGAAGGGGAAATAGGCTACCTTGCATAATGACTTAGCCACTCCCAGTCTCTATTTAAGCCTAAATTAATAGTATCCAATTTGCAAATGAATTCCAATTCAGCAGTTTCTCGCTGGAGTCTGGATTTGAAGTTTTTTTGTTGTAAGATAGTGACCTTCATGTCGGTGATCGTGTGACCAGAGAGATTGAAGTGTTCTCCGACTGGTTTATGAATGTTATAATTCTTGACATCTGATTTGTGTCCATTTATTCTTTTACGTAGAGACTGTCCAGTTTGACCAATGTAAATGGCAGAGGGGCATTGCTGGCACATGATGGCATATATCACATTGGTGGATGTGCAGGTGAACGAGCCTCTGATAGTGTGGCTGATGTTATTAGGCCCTGTGATGGTGTCCCCTGAATAGATATGCGGGCACAGTTGGCAACGGGCTTTGTTGCAAGGATAGGTTCCTGGGCTAATGGTTCTGTTGTGTGGTATGTGGTTATTGGTGAGTATTTGCTTCAGGTTGGGGGCTGTCTGTAGGCAAGGACTGGCCTGTCTCCCAAGATTTGTGAGAGTGTTGTGTCATCCTTCAGGATAGGTTGTAGATCCTTAATAATGCGTTGGAGGGGTTTTAGTTGGGGGCTGAAGGTGACGGCTAGTGGCGTTCTGTTATTTTCTTTGTTAGGCTTGTCCTGTAGTAGGTGACTTCTGGGAACTCTTCTGGCTCTATCAATCTGTTTCTTCACTTCCGCAGGTGGGTATTGTAGTTGTAAGAATGCTTGATAGATGCACCCTTAACTTGAGGTCAGAGGCTGAGTATGATGATTCAGTGTCTTGTAGTCTATGCTAATCCGTGTAGCCACTCAGGGGTGATACTCAGCTGGGATCTGGTTAATCATGCCGCATAAATTGCAGCAGATTTTGTCACAGGAACTCTAAATTTCTTCTGTAAGTGGGTAGGGAGGGGTTTGGTGTATTAGTGCTACTGAAGCTAAACACAATCTGTTGTTTGCCTGCCAACCCAAAGCAGAGATGTCTTTTATTCAATTATAATACATTTGAGTTGTATTAGTTTGGTCTAGAAAGGTTGTTCAGGGAGGAGGGCAAATGAGTGGAGACAATCTTAATAGTACAATAGCAGAATTTTCTATTGTGTAGATCTTATTTTAGCAGCACTATTTGCATTACTGTAATATTATTTATATGATTTCAGAGTAAACCTCCATTTTATGGTGTGTAGAATTTGATTAATGTTTTGATCCATGCCAAAAGTGAAAATGTACAGTTTTAGCCTGTTGATGCTTAGAGATACATTTATGTGCAGGTACATAAGAAAATCATGTGTTTTAAGCATATTTTATCTTGAGTGCAAAACTAAGTGGTATATTTAAAACATCTTGTTCCAAAATGGCTGAACAGAGCGTGTGCTCACAAGAAGGGACCAGCGTTCTTGTGCTCTTTCCTTTTCCTCGCTTTTCCACCCTTATCATTGTAACTGTATTGTTGCAGTAATTTTTTTTTTTAGACCTCTGAGAACAGCTACATGGGATTCCCTCTGGAGTCTATCATCTCTGCTCTTTAACTGATCAGAGCAATTGCTATGCCAGGAACTTCCTCTCCCTCCTGAGAGTTAGCAAGCTGATTCTACAGCACTCTGAATCCCTGCTCACAAGTGAGGAAGTGGGCATCAAATCTGGATCTCCCATATGACCGGTCAGTGCACTGTTGTGAGGCCACTAATTAGTCTGGCTTTCAGAGTAACAGCCGTGTTAGTCTGTATTCGCAAAAAGAAAAGGAGTACTTGTGGCACCTTAGAGACTAACCAATTTATTTGAGCATAAGCTTTCGTGAGCTACAGCTCACTTCCTCAGATGCATCTGTAAATCAGATGCATTTCGTCAGCTGTAGCTCACGAAAGCTTATGCTCTAATAAATTGGTTAGTCTCTAAGGTGCCACAAGTACTCCTTTTCTTTTAGTCTGGCTTTGTTTTTCGCAATAAATGTTCAGGACAGTTATTTAAAACATAAATTAATTTGATAGCTTTTTTTAAAAAAAAAAAGGAATAGGGCATACTTATTTCATTGCAGTTTAGATTTTTTTACACCTGATTTGCAGCCATGTATTCTCCAATGAGATATTTCTACCTTCTTTACAGAGTAGTATTGACAATAACTTCCCATGGGGACTGTGTATTCCTCAATCACAACAGGAAGAAAGTTACCAGCCAAGGGTAGAAATGACTAGGAAACTCATAAGTAAAATAAATACCTGTGCTCTGTACTTTCTTCAAGAAGCTGCAGGAGTGAATGTCAGCTCCTTGAAACGGTCTTTCCTTTCAGACTAAACCCAGTGGCTTGTTATGAATATCTGTTCCTCTACCTTCACAGCCCTCACCTGTGGAGTTCCACAAGGCTCAGTTTTTTCCCCATATTATCCAACATTTGTATGAAGTTGTTGGACAGGTTAGTGAGACAATCTGGGCTGCACACAGCACAGTCCTTTTGTAGCCTCAGCTCTGAATGTTTGCCACAGTGGGGTGCATGTATGGCACCAACTGGCACTGCTTTGTAAGACTCTAAAGCTTGTTGAGAAATGCTGGAGAGAATGTGGATGAGGGGAGGATGTGGTCCCCCACCTAAATTGAGGGTGTCATGCAATTGATACATTATTGTTAAATGCCACCTAAAATCAAAATGGTTGGAAAACAGAAAATCGTCTGGGATTTTTAATGTGATGACGAGAGTTGTTGCCGCTTTGAAACTTTAAATTCTCATGTACAAATGCTAAATTGTTCATTGTGGTCATATCAGAGAAGAACCCAATCAGGTAATTTTAAATGTGAGTTAAAATGTGATATTTGTTTAAAATGATTCTTAAAAACCATTTTTACAATGATTTCTTTAACCTCTTTGCAATCAGCATTAAGAACATTTCCAGAGGTTTAATCCAACCCTCTCCCCTTTAATTTAAGCGTTTTCTGATGCAACACTTTTTACAATATTCTTCTGCATTATACCTTAATTGTGAAAAAATATGCAAACTTCTCTTCACTGGTTCCACCTTATGTACTATTCCAAATACAAAATTGTGCTTATGTACACCATTGGAAAAACAGAAATGAAAAATATAAATAAGAACAAGAAATTATCTATTGTTTTATTATATTTGATACAGTAATAAAAAGGCACCTATCCAACTGCCTGGTTGCGCTTGCTGCCAATACATATGGTTAAAACTTCTACTTTTGCTTTCCCTTGCCATATAAATGTCGGTGGAGACAGAAAGTGGCTTACATGTGCACTCATGGGAGACTAATTCATTTATTTATGGTGTAGTAGTAAATAACATTGCATGAAAGAATCATGACTCCAATCTGATTATTACATGTCCCAGAAAATGCTGTGAAGGTTGGCCCAATTTTTCTGTTGGAGCATGAGTGTAATTTTCACTTAAGTGACTGGGAGTTGTACCCATGTATTGAGGACAAATGTGATCCTATAACTTCGGGGGGGTGGAAACAAGACTAACAGCTGCATAAAAACCAACATTAAATGGTTTTGTCATTTAATTGTAGCCATTCAATACAAGTACAATAGAAAGCTGTTTTTTAGTTTTAAAAGATCTCAATGTTATCACTTTAACCGTAATTTGAGGTAATTGCACTCTTTCAACTAGTTTCCTCCCCCCCCGCCCCACAATCTCAGGTTTGATGCATTATTTGTGTCATCTCTTCACATTCAGTTTAATTGCTTGTGTGAGAAAACATGGGGAGGGTTTAACCCATTTATAAAGTGCTCTCCATCCATTGATTGATATTTTGTGTATTCTGAAAGGAACTATGGGAAAATAGCTGGGGAAAATTGTACTCAGTGCTTAACTTCATGTACGGGTTACTGCAGAGCACTACGAGGTGCATAGCATGTAGCAGTCCTCAGCCCTGAACAACCTGGGATGGAAAAAGCTCAAGCTTTCCTCATACTGTTTGCATATCTTCTAGATCAGATGGCCATAAGCCATTGGTTTAATTTCAACATCTGTATTCCTTTTTTAGAGTGTGCTTATAATATAGATGTTTACCAGTGCAGGAGAGAGATGAAAAACTTGCTTAAAAATAATCATGCAGTGTGTTGATCTTAATTTTGAGTGTTCCATTTTTGGAGGATAACAAATTCTATGCACAATATAGCTGTGTAATGAGTAAAGACTCACTAGGGAGTAACATCCTTGTTGGACACCTTGTATAACTTAGATATTTATTTTAAATTTAACACTGCACTGCACATGTCAGTCTGCATCATGTCTGTAGACAAAAATCAATAGAAATTAGTTTATTATTCTGTAATTACTTATGTTGACTGCTGCCTTTAAAATCACTGAACCATAGAACTAATGTTTCCCTTGATGTCTCCCTTGGTTAGTGAAAGAATTATATTGAAGTAGC
The DNA here is from genome assembly GCF_965140295.1 of Lepidochelys olivacea. Lineage (NCBI taxonomy): Eukaryota > Metazoa > Chordata > Testudines > Cheloniidae > Lepidochelys > Lepidochelys olivacea. Next base: position 70,009,818 of record NC_140414.1, read on the forward strand.
CGATGAGATGAATACCCATCATCTTTATTACAGTCACTTATTCCAGCAGTCTGGGTATTGTTCATTTCACTTCTGCTGGTTAATGTAACAAACCAAATATTTATAAACGTTTTCTTATAAGTGACAAGCAAATGTATTAGCATTGTGGAAGAATCAAAGAATGAAATGTTTTATGTTACCGTCTTCATACAATGCCTAGGTGACCCTCATTTTGATTGGAGTCACACTGCTATCTCAATACAAATCATAAAAATAATCATACGCTGCAGCTCCTCCTCCTCCTCTTTCTCCTTTAGTAGCAATGAGAAAGGAATATGGAATAACCATTAATACCCTCCCTATTTGACCAATGTCATCTTGTAGGAAAAAATTTGTTCTTCAGTGAGACAGAAAACTGAGATGACTTTGTTGCATTTCAGTTACTTTAGGGTTGGTCGTCCACAAGAAACATGTAGCCAGAGGCTAAATATCTTTCTGATATAATCTTAATGTGTGAAGTAGATAACTAGGATGGACCAAAGGAATAATTTATAAACAGTATCTGTGGTGGTACTTTATATTCTTTTTGCAGCATTTAAATAGGTTTTGGATGCATTCACTATTAACTAAATGTTCTTTGTACAAATTAAAGGTACAGTACTGAATAAACTTTAATCTACAAATATATTTGGGGCTGAAGAATCAGTACTGAAGGGGATGGTACCTTCTTTGCTTAATACATTGGAATATCAAAACTGAAATAAGAAAAGGAGTACTTGTGGCACCTTAGAGACTAACCAATTTATTTGAGCATGAGCTTTCGTGAGCTACAGCTCAGAGCTCAGAGCTGTAGCTCACGAAAGCTCATGCTCAAATAAATTGGTTAGTCTCTAAGGTGCCACAAGTACTCCTTTTCTTTTTGCGAATACAGACTAACACGGCTGCTACTCTGAAAACTGAAATAGTAGTCCATAAAAAGATGAAAGCTTGGTTTATCTTCTCATGAAACCATGATGCACATGTGCTATTAAACTATGCCATAGGGCTATTCAGCAGTGATGAATAAGAGAATATTTTGTATTTGCTTTCATACCTTCTCAAGACCAGTAATGTACTTAAATTGCTTTGAAAGTTTTTAACTGTTTGTCTTGGTGAAATGCTGATGAGCCTTAAACTGAAGACCATGTTTATGAACTATTGCCATTTGTGAATCTAAAAGTGAATGATGTATAAGATCTCTCTAGTTTTTACTTTTCTGATCATCTGAAAAATGTATTTTAGATTTTTTTATCTCTAGTATTCACTGTTTTCACTTACTACAGTAATTATCAATTGAAAAATGCAAAGGACTGCAATTCATACAAACTCATTTTATATTATTTTGTATTATTGTAGTTCCTGGGAATGGGATATTGAACTACAACTTGCACCCTGTCCTGTGTGTGTTAACTAAATACAAATTTTGACATGAAAAAAATCTGTGCGAATTTTATATAAATATAGCACTGAAGGTTTCAGTTTTAATGTAAAAAAGTGGAGTATCTTTTGTTTATTGTACTTCACACAGTGTTATATATAGTACAGTTATAACAAAGGGTAACCCACTTGTTTCACGTTAAAACAGAACATTTTCAGTGCTATATCAATAAATTAATACATCTTTAGAAGCATCAACTCACTGTGATATCCTTGTAGGATAGGTTGATTACAAGTAGAAAGGAGTTGTTTGCTGTGTGTAGGCTGAAGGAAGGTTACATAAATATACTGCCTTGTGTTATTTCTCTAAGTAAAAGAGCTCATTCTTTCTGAAAAGTGAGATACATTCTTTTAGAATACATTATATGAGAGGGGAAATTTTCAGTTGACTAGCAACCAGTAATACATAATTTCAAAAGTTTAAGGGCAACTAGGATTTTTTTTCCAGAGCTTACTGAGAAGGGATTGTCTTCATTAAGTTCTGAGGGAGGGCTCAATGGTGAAGCAAAGTGCATCATTGATTATGTTGGAAATCCTAGGAAATTTTTTTTCTTTGAGCACAATAGTCTAATACCACAGTGATGGAGTGTGTGTGTGTGTATGTGTATATCTATATCTATACACACACACATAGAATATGCCAGGGGTGGTGAAACTTACTGACCCTCCAAGCCACATAGGACAATCTTCAGAAGTTCAAGAACCGGGGCGCGCCTGCCGGGACTCAGGGCTTCAGCCTCACTGTGGGGTGGTGGGGTTAGGGGCTTCAGCCCTGCAGGGAAGGGGGTCTTGGTGCTTTAGCCCTTTGGAAGGTGCCTGCTTGGGTATGAGGCTTCAGCCCTGCTCCTGCTGAAGCCCCAAGCTCTGGCAGGTGCGCTCCACGGAGCTGAAGCTCTGAGACCCTCCTCCCCACTGAGCAGAAGCCAGAAGGTCCCCTCAGACTTTTGCCAGTGTTTGCTGGCCCCACTTGATCACATGGTGCAACCAGATCCCCTCTCTACACAGCAACTGGTGGAGCCAACAAGCTGGGAGCTGCGGCCGTGGGGGTAGGCAGTGGCAAACAGCAGGGAACTGTTGGGGGTCGCTGCTGCCTCTCCCAAGCAGTTAAAACAGCAGCCCCTCCCTGCAGCTTCCACCTGTTTGTCATGGCCTCTCCAGGCAGAGCTAACACCTGGAACCTGCAGGGAAGGGCTGCTGAGGGTAAGCTGGGGGCATGCCTGGGGGGAGGGGGAGGAGGGATGGGGCATGACTCAAGCTATTGGGAAGGGCAAACCTTTAAATTGTGCCCTCCCCCCCAGTAGGCATCAGTCGTCACTGGCAGAAGCCCCTAGCCCCACTCCCTGCCGCAGGGCAGAAGTCCCGAGCTCCCCACTGCCAGTCTGGTAGGTGGAGAATGGAGGAGGAATGGGGGTAGCCGCACGTTAACTGCAAAAGAGCCGCATGTGGCTCAAGAGCTGCGGTTTGGCCACCACTGAAATATGCTGTCATGGTCATAAAAGTTAAAGATTAAAAAAAAAATCCTTTCTTGTCATGTTTCTCTCTCCGTCCCCAATCATGCAGCATTGTTTTGTACATTTCTAATATTTTGTCTAGTTTAGTGTAGGATATCTGTTACAACACCAAATGCTCAAAATCATGAATCAAGTCCCAAATAATCATGATATTGCCTTAAAAAAATCATGAGACTTTAAAAAAAAATGAGTTTTTTCTTTGTTGGATTTTGAGCCTTTTTTCCTCCTCCTGTCTTTCTTTTAAACAAAAGCTGAGATTTTCACAAAATCACTTGATTCCAGGAACTGGAACTTGAAGAAAAGCACCAAATACCATGAGACTGATATCTCAAGGAATGGGAATTTCTGTCATTTCTCTAAGGAGTGTATTCCACTTTGTAATTGGACATTTTTCTTGATACTCATTAGGCTAATAACATGTCTCTAGCACTCCCCCACCCCTTAGTTGTATATGAGTCAATTTATATGGATTTAACTCTTTTTTTCTTATAAGCTAATTCCTCAAGTTTCTTGGTATATTTTGACAGGTTTCAGAGTAGCAGCCGTGTTAGTCTGTATTCGCAAAAAGAAAAGGAGGACTTGTGGCACCTTAGAGACTAACCAATTTATTAGAGCATAAGCTTTCGTGAGCTACAGATATTTTGTTCTTCACTGAACTTCTTTCCTGTTTGTCCCTGTTGTTGTATTTATTTGGTAATCTAGTTCTTAGAACTGAATGCAACATTATATGTGGGTTTTTATCAAAGACATTTAGAGGACTGTTTATGTAGTAGAAAATTGCATTGGCCTTTTCTCTTACCATACACACTGCAAATGCATATTTTCCTGTTCCACTGACTGTAAATCTTCAGATTTATCTGATATTCTACATTGTGTTTGTTACATTTTTGAAAGCATAGTATTAAAAAAATATGAAGAAATATTCAGCAAGAGTCCAATCCTGAGCTCCTTACTTGGCCAAAGGTGACACTGAGGTTAATGAATAAGAAACCCAGGGTGAAGCCCATTATGATCTAGAATACAGGATATATCAAGTCCTGTCTTTTGTTGCATAGACAAGGCGTGTTCTAGAGGATGTGAAAGATCATGCTCTCCTTAAACTAGGAGGAACATCGATAGAGAGAAGTAATAGTTGGTTTTGCACTCACATAAGAAGTAACTCACTTTGAGAGTGATGGTGGTAAAACATTGCTTTAAGGGTAGGAAGATTATTGATGTTGTGATTATATGTTTAAAGGTATAACACTTTTTATTTCATGTCTGAGATAGTTTTTGTCCCAAGGACAATAATTTCACACAATTGTTGGTAAAGAAAATGGAAAAAAATACTGTTTCATTTTACAGTTTTAAAAAGGAAATGTGTTGATTCTCTTAAGGAGTTCTCCAAAATGGGATGTATGCTCCATTTGCTGGGTGGTTGTTTTATTTGAAAGAACAGTGTCTGTGCATGCGAAATGATATTTTGACTTCTAGTAATCTCTAGTAGAAAATTAATACTTATTTTCATGGGCTCATTTTTCCTTTAGTCAGTAGGAATCCATTTTTCTCAAGTATCTTATAGGCCTTAGACTTTCCCCTGCACTTTGTCATAATCTTAATTTTTTAAAATCTATCTAGGTAACCAGTGTGGTTCTCTGACAGGTAGATTTGGTGTGAAATTGGATAACTTGTCAACAACTCTATAAAAATTAATAACTGAATTTAGTGCATGTGTAATAAAGATATGTCAGAGTTAGTTAGATATGTGTAAGAATGGATACTATAATGATTTTCCTAAATTGCCTCTTGTGCAATTCTGTCAGCCATATATTCTTTCACATCCCCTAATATCTCTGAACATTCAAGGGGAAAAAAGATGTGAGAAGCCTCTTCCCCAAAGTAGCAGTAGTACATAAGAAATTGCCTTTGCTGGTGTTTTCTTAGATTACAGCACAGAAAATATTTTTTTTCCAGATACAGTAACGTGCTTCTTGTGTAAACATGGGACAAATTAGGACTATTTTGATAGATGGCTGAGTTTAAAAAAAACAATGTTTTTTTCACTGAAACTGACTCACCAACCTTTGCCCTGGGACTACATTGTAACTTTATATTCAAAAGCACATAGAATGCATGTAAAAGTTGCAGTCCTCTTAGTTTAAATTATTTTAGATCTTGGAAAATACACATTTAGTCTAAAGAAAATAAGGAATAAGAAAGGTCCTAATGTATAAGCATGTTGTGTTGAACTGCAAAAAAAAGCACTGAGTGAATTTTACTTTAATCAGTGCACTATTTTTTCTACATAGACTAATTTTGTAGAATGGATATTTTAGTAATAAACAGAATTTTATTTGAATGCTCTTGAAAAGTTAGAATGAAGAGGTATGATATTCATTAGTTCAGATTGACTTTCTATTTGGAAATATTCTAATCCCGTAATACTAATACCCTCCTTAGGGAAATGACAGAAACTTACTTTAATTGTGTGGAGAACTTTCTTATATGCTCCTTTAGAACTGACTACATGCTGGAGTATCGGCATAAATAGTAGCCTACATTAGTAAAGTATTGGGAATTCAGGAGGTCTGTTTTTATTTACACCATATTTTATCAGTTAGACACTGTGCCTATCTTTTTTGAATCTCTTAAAAACTAAATACTTGCTGTTTGCGTAAAATATTTCGAGATTTAACTACTGTATCTTCCAGAATTGAATATTATTTATTAATTTTTGGTCAGTTTTTGGAATTAGTCCTTAGAGGGTTGCATTCGTTAGGGTTATGACTTGAGGAGAATTGTACGAATGCTGATGAAAGGAATTCTGTAGCTAGAAGCAAAGCTATCTAAAAGGCATTATGAAAAAAGGTGGTGATTGGCTTACTCAGGTTCATACTGTGCTGGTTTGCATTATCTACTGGATTTTGGATATATTAGCAATTGTTGCATAAGCTGTTACTACTTTAAAAAAATACGTAAACTCTCGCAAAGGTGTATTACTTAAGATTTTTGAGAGCTTGTATTGGACATGTGAGTGCTCTGTGTTTTCCTTCACGTCAAAGAAATCTAGACACATGGCTATAAGGTGTGAGGGATGCAGCACCACCTCCTCCTCTAAGGGTGTTGTGAATGACATTTTCAAATGTATTTTACCTTAAATTAGGGCTGTCAAGCCATTTTAAAAATTGCAATCACACAATTAAAAACTAATAATAATTAATTGCATGATTAAAAAAATTAATCACAATTAATCATGCTGATGAACACTAATAGAATGCCATTTATTTAAATATTTTGGATGTTTTCAAATATGTTGATTTCAATTACTACACAGAATACAGAGTGTACAGTGCTCACTTTATATTTGCACTGTAAAAAACAAAAGAAATAGTATTTTTCAATTCATCAATACAAATACCGTAGTGCAGTTTCTGACCTTCTTCCCCTCCTTCTCCCCTCCCCCCACAGAAAGCAGAGCTGCCCTTCTTTGGGTAAGCCCAGACAAATTCTGTCACCCCTTTAGTTGTGGTGCAGTCATTATCATGAAAGTTGAACTTACAAAAGTAGAATTATGTACAAAAAATAACTGCACTCAAAAATAAAACACTGTAAAACTTTATAGCGCATACAAGCCCACTCAGTCCTACTTCGTGTTCAGCTAATCGTCCAAACAAACAACTTTGCTTACATTTACAGGAGATAATTCTTCCCGTTTCTTGTTTACAATGTCACCTGAAAGTGAGAACAGGCATTTGCATGGCACTTTTGTAGCCGGTGTTGCAAGATATTTATGTGCTATATCGGCTAAAAATTCATGTGTACCTTCATGCTTCAACCACCATTCCAAAGGACATGCATCCATGCTGATGTTGGGTTCTGCTCGATAACGATTCAAGGCAGAGCAGACCGACACATGTTCATTTTCATCATCTGAGTCATATGCCACCAGCAGAATGTTTTGTTTTTTTTGGTGGTCCAGGTTTTGAGGTTTCCACATTGGTGTGTTGCTCTTTTAAGACTTTGGAAAGCATGCACCACACCTCATCCCTCTCAGATGTTGGAAGACATTTCAGATTCTTAAATCTTGGGTCGAGTGCTGTAGTTATCTTTAGAAATCTGACACTGGTACCTTTATTGCGTTTTGTCAAATCTGCAGTGAAAGTGTTCTTAAAACGAACACGCCCTGGGTCATCATCTGAGACTGCTGTGACACAAAATATATGGCAGAATGCAGGTAAAACAGAGCAGGAGACATATAATTATTTCGCATGGAGTTGAGTCACAAATATAATTAGTGCATTATTTTTTTAACAAACGTCATCAGCATGGAAGCATGTCCTCTGGAATGGTGGCTGAAGCATGAAGGGGCATACGAATGTTTAGCATATCTGGCATGTAAATACTTTTCAATGCTGGCTACAAAAGTGCTATGCGAATGCCTGTTCTCACTTTGAGGTGACATGGTAAATAATACTTTACCAGCATTATGTCTGGTAAATGTAAATAAGCTTGTTTGTCTTTGCGATTGGCTGATCAAAAGTAGGACCAAGTGGACTTGTTGGCGCTAAAGTTTTACATTGTTTTGTTTTTGAGTGCAGTTATGTAACAAAAAAAATCCTGCTTTTGTAAGTTGTACTTTCACAATAGAGAGATTGCACTACAGTACTTGTATGAGGAATTGAAAAATACTATTTTTTATTTATCATTTTTACAGTACAATTATTTGTAATAAAAATATGTAAAGTGAGCACTGTACACTTTGTATTCTGTTATAATTGAAATCAATATATTTGAAAATATAGAAAAACATCCAAAATACTTTATCAATTTTAATTGGTATTCTATTGTTTAAGAGTGTGATTAAAACTTCAATTCATCGCGATTAATTTTTTTAATCGTGATAAATTTTTTTAGTTAATTGTATGAGTTAATTGCAATTAATTAACAGCCTTACTTTTAACAGAACATAAGAATAGCCATACTGGGTCAGACCAAAGGTCCATCCAGCCCAGTATCCTGTCTGCTGACAGTGGCAAATGCCAGGTGCCCCAGAGGGCGTGAACCTAACACGTAATTATCAAGTGATCTCTCTCCTGCCATCCATCTCCACTCTCTGACAAACAGCGGCTAGGGACACCATTCCTTGCCCATCCTGGCTAATAGCCATTAATGGACTTAACCTCCATGAATTTATCCAGTTCTCTTTTAAACCCTGTTATAGTCCTAGCTTTCACAACCTCCTCAGGCAAGGAGTTCCACAGGTTGACTGTGTGCTGTGTGAAGAAGGACTTCCTTTTATTTGTTTTAAACCTGCTGCCTATTAATTTCATTTGGTGGCCCCTAGTTCTTATATTATGGGAACAAGTAAATAACTTTTCCTTGTTCAGGTTCTCCACACCACTCATGATTTTATATACCTCTATCATATCCCCTCTTAGTCTCCTCTTTTCCAAGCTAAAAAGTCCTAGCCTCTTTAATCTGTCCTCATATGGGACCCGTTCCAAACCCCTAATCATTTTAGTTGCCCTTTTCTAATACCAGTATATCTTTTTTTGAGATGAGGAGACCACATCTGTATGCAGTATTCAAGATGTGGGCGTACCATGAATTTATAGAAGGGCAATAAGATATTCTCCGTCTTAGTCTCTATCCCTTTTTAAATGATTCCTAACATCCTGTTGGCTTTTTTGACTGCCGCTGCACACTGCGTGGACCTCTTTATAGAACTATCCACGATGACTTCAAGATCTCTTTCCTGATTAGTTGTAGCTAAATTAGCCCCCATCATATTGTATGTATAGTTGGGGTTATTTTTTCCAATGTGCATTACTTTACATTTATCCACATTAAATTTCATTTGCCATTTTGTTGCCCAATCACTTAGTTTTGTGACATCTTTTTGAAGTTCTTCACAGTCTGCTTTGGTCTTAACTATCTTGAGCAGTTTAGTGTCATCTGCAAACTTTGCCACCTCACTGTTTATCCCTTTCTCTGGATCATTTATGAATAAGTTGAATAGGATTGGTCCTAGGACTGACCCTTGGGGAGCACCACTAGTTACCCCTCTCCATTCTGAATATTTACCATTTATTTCTACCCTTTGTTCCCTGTCTTTTAACCAGTTCCCAATCCATGAAAGGATCTTCCCTCTTACCCCATGACAACTTAATTTATGTGAGAGCCTTTGGTGAGGGACCTTGTTGAAGGCTTTCTGGAAATCTAAGTACACTATGTCCACTGGATCCCTCTTGTCCGCATGTTTGTTGACCCCTCCAGAGAACTCTAATAGATTAGTAAGATTTCCTTTACAGAAACCATGTTGACTTTTGCCCAACAATTTATGTTCTTCTGTGTGTCTGGCAATTTTATTCTTTACTATTGTTTCAACTAATTTGCCCAGTACTGACCTTAGACTTACTGGTCTGTAATTGCCGGTAATAATAGAAAGAAAGTTATAAATGCCTCAAATGAAACACTTCATTTCAGATCAAACAGAATGTTGTATATAACCCAAAACCATTTTTGGTTTTGTTTTAATTTTGTCATCTGAAACTTTTTCCGGAATTTTCATTTCAGCCAGCAAACTGAAAAATCAGTTTCTTACACAGCTCCAATCAGGATACCGTGTGAGACGTTCTGAGTTCGTGCAGACTGTGATTGGTTAGCTAGAGGGTCCCAAAGAATTATGAGCAATACAAAGCAAATTTGAATATGGATCATTTTTGGTTTTTTAATTTTTTTGGCAGAAATGAGTAAATATTATTTAAAAGAATTATTGTAAATTAGTTGCCTTCTGAAGAGTTAATGTGCCAAATTTGGAGATTTAAATCAAACACTGAGTTGTGAAGCAGAAGTTTAGTCCTGTGTTTAAGTGAAAATCTCAGTGCAACTTCAACTTCAGAGTTCATATCAATGCCCCCATAATAACATTGGTGCTAATTTGGAATATGTAATAGAGCAGTGTTTTTCAATCCATGGGTCGCGACTCAGTACTGGGTCATGGCATATAAGGTCCTGGTTCATCTTGCTCTGGTCAGCACCGCCGACCGGGACGTTAAAAGTCCTGTTAGTGATGCTGCCTGGCTTAGGCAGGCTCGTGTCTACCTTTTCCAACACTGCACTGTGCCCCGGAAGCAGCCAGAAGCAATCTGGCTTCCAGGCAAGGGGGCCACGGGGCTCCACGCACGGTGCTCCCCCCCACCCCCCCGAGCACCACCTCTGGCCAATAGGAACTGGGGGGGGGGGGGGAACTACCTGTGGGTGAGAGTTGCGCAGAGCCACTTGTGAGCCTCAGCCAGCAGCAGGTCTGGCTCCTAGGCAGCTTCCAGGGTACGGTGCGGTGCGGTCTGCGGTGCACCCCAGCTGCGCCGTTGACCAGGAGCTGCCAGAGGTAAGTCTCCACCTATACCCCAATTTGCTGCCCCAGCCCTGAGCCCCCCCAAACCTGGAACCCCTTCCTACACCCCAAACACCCCAGCCCAGAGCTCTGACCCCCTCCTGCAGCCCAACCCTTTGCCCCAGCTGAGCCCTTCCTGCTCTCCAAACCCCTCACCCCCAGCCCAGCGCCCTGACCCGCTCCCACAGCCCAGAACCCCTGCCCCAGCCTGAACCCCCCATTCCTGGCTCTACCTTGCAGCCCTCACCCTTGCACCCTAACCCTCTGCCCCAGCCCTGAGCCCTTCCAACACCCCAAACCTTTCATCCCCAGATCCGTTGGGTCAACAATTTTCTTCAACTGGGTCCCCAGAAAAAAAGTTTGAAAACCACTGTAATAGAATTTGCTGGACACACAAAATGGTTTAAATATCCAATATCATTATAATATTTACTGGCTGTATATATTTACAAAAAGTGTAATATTTAACTTGCCTGCCTGCAATATGTAGTATGGTGTAAATGAGGAATAGACTTTTATGGTTTTGGGTAGGTAGCATTGGGATATTAGATCTTCAGTAATATGATTGACCAACCATTCAAACATTTCTTCAGATTGTACTTTTATTAGGTTGGCTGTTGTTTCCCTTTGTGAAGGTCTTTAGTCAACTATCAGTTTTTATACACAATTTACATTGATTTCCATGGGAGCTACACATGTGGAACCACATTAAAATACAGACCTTAAACTTAGGGAATGGAGGGTAGCTCGGGTTGAGTAAGGGCTTGTTTGGTGTATAAACAGTTTAAGTTGCTAGGGTTTTAATCAGTTTGGTGGTGGTGTTGAAGTGATTACAGCAGTGTATATTCCTTTATTGGAATGTGACCAAATAGATTCTGCAGTCGCTTAAATTGTTCACTTACATTGGTTGCTGAATAATTTTTGTAGCTCTAAAAATTATTAGTTTTTCTTTATTTCCTATGTGTTTCTGAGTTTATGGTTTAAAGAGTGACGGATAGTTGACTCAAGTAGGTTTTACTTGTGCTATAATCATTGATTTCAGTGACACAGAAGTATAGAAAATCCATATTCAAAGTGCTTTACTACTGAAAAGTGTACAGTAACTCCTCACTTAAAATCATCCCAGTTAAAGTTCTTTCGTTGCTGCATCGCTCTTCTATTAGAGAACATGCTAGTTTAAAGTTGCACAATGTTCTAATGTCCTCCATCCCCACCCCCGCGGATCAGTGCCCTCCCCCCCACTTCCTGCCCACCGCAGTCAGCTGTTTCGCTGCATGTAGGGAGACTCGGAGGGACGGGGGAGGTGTGAGGACATAGCATTCTGGGGGTAGAGGGCCGAACTGAGTGGGAACAGGTGGGGTGGGGCCGGGAAGAGACAGGGTGAGGTCTTGGGGGAAGGAGTCGAGTGGGGGTGGGGCTTGGGGCAGAGCTGGGGGTCGAGCACCCCCGCGTCAGTTTACAAAGTCAGTGCCTGTGGATTACAGGCTCTCTCCCCTGCTGCCTAGGACAGCTTTACTCACCTGGTAGCTGAGAGAGAGCTGCTGATCTGATGTCAGACTTCCTGCGCCTAGACACACCCCCTGCACTAGCACCAAGCTGTCCTGGGACCCCATCGCTCATGGCTCTTTCCTCTGACCGGCTCCCGGGCTGCAGCACCCAAGGGTAGCCTGCCCCAGCTGAGCGGCTGCCTCCGGGCTGCTCTCTTTTCTTGTGAGATCGATGCTGCTGCTCCCTCCACCTGCTCCTCTCATGTGATTAGCTGCCGCTCTGACAGGAAGGTCTGCCAGAAGTCTATGGCTGTCTCTAGCTCTGCAGAGATCTAGAGGCCCAGTGCCTCTGCGTTGTGTGTTCCGAGTGAGCATACCATGAAACCTGGCAGATTGGTTCCCTTAGGAGAGGACTGGTCTTCTCAGTGGGCGGGCATTCAGTGACTTATCTAGAGCAGACATTTGTGTGATCTGCTGCTCAGAGGCCAGCAGAGACATCCCCCTCGGGTGCCGGGGAAGGACGCAGCACAGTGTCCCTTCCTATGTGCTGTTGCTTGCCTGCTCTTCCTGGCTCCTGTATCGAGCCCAAACCTGCAGAGTTTGCAAGGGGAGGGCTCTGCTGGCCTGCGGGAGGGTGTTGTTGGCCCATACCCTCACCCTGGGGCCAGAGGATATTCACTTACCCTAGTTACAGCTGTGAATCAATCAGCATATAATGTCTTTTGTCTGGCAAAACATTTTCCCCTGGAACCTAACCCACCCCCCTTCCCCCCCGTTTACGTTAATTCTCATGGGGAAATTGGATTTGCTTAACATTGTTTCGCTTAAAGTCGCATTTTTCAGGAACGTAACTACAACATTGAGTGAGGAATTACTGTATAACATTGGTCATTCCTAATCCCATCCTTCAAGAAACCCTTACTGTTTAAACTGACAAAAGGCTCTCTCACGGAATTTAGTTATATCGAAACACATCATTGGAATTGAAATGCATTTTGTTCATCTGTGTTTGTTTTTAGATATGGTCTTTGTGTCTCTTGTTAAATTTGAAGAAATTTTTTTTCTTTTTTTTACTCCTGTGATACTTTGTTGAACTGTTAGCAAATTTAACAACCATAAATCTTAAAGTTGCAAGTTGTATCCTCAAACCCCAAGGGCCGCCTTAATACGGTTTGTACAGCTTTTGGTCCCGGCCGGGAGTAAAGTGTGGCATGAACAATTTAAATGTGTTTTGGAGTGCATACCTGATCCATATTGTAATGCTGCTTTTTCTACCCCATCTGTAGCTTCCTGCAGATTTCACAAAACTGCATCTTACTGACAGTCTCCACCCACAGGTGACCCACGTTACCTCTAGTCACTCAGGATGTAGCATCACTAGTGATTCTGGAAGCAGCAGCCTTTCTGATATCTACCAGGTAAGACAGTATTTCATAGTTCTCAAACAATTTTCTTAAGATAAATATTTTAATTCCAAAATGTCAACCTAGAAGTGATTACATGAACTGCAATGTAGGTATTTTGATGCACCTAATGTTGAATGTACATTTCATTGCTATTTGTCACTATTCATCTAGTGAAACAAAAGAAAAACCAAATTATTTATAAGAAAGTACGTTTCCTTTTGAAAATGGAGCAATTTGAGATTTTGATCCATATACTAGTCTAACATTTAAAGGTAACTCATGGTTGATTACCTGATGAATCTGATATACATTCTCCTATTTATTTGAAGGTAATACATAGGTCTAGTCTTCACTACAAAGTATAGCTATACCAGCAAAGCCCTTTAGTGGAAATACAGCATATACTGGCAAAATGAGTCCTTTTGCTGGTATAATTGTCTCTGTATTGGGTGGTGAGGTGGTAGACATAGTTTAGGAGTGGTGTTTTTGTTTTCCCCCTACACGCCTATCCCACATAGCTGTGCTGATAAAACTTTGTAGCATAGACTTAGCTTCAATGTTTACTTGTAACTATCAGAGCCACTTGGCAGCATCTAGAGAAATGACCATAATACAAGCCAACGTGTTCTGTATGAACTTTGATTGACTCTATTGGTAATTTATAGTTTTGGAGATAAATGTTTTCATCCAATGTTAGATTGGAAGTTCTGAAATTTTAGAATTTAAGGTTTATGACCTAGTATGTGAGAGACTGCCTCTCTCCTGATGCCAGACTGCCACAGTTGAGATTAGTTGGTTTTCTTGAGCTGGAACACACTTAGTGTAAAGAGGGAGTTGCCAACAGTGTGCACTTTGAGGGTCTTTAACTTTGCTCTCAGTCTTCCTAGTCTATCAGAACTTGATTTTAAGACTTTGCATAGCTCATCTGTTCTTCTAGGTATTTGGGGAGGTGGCAGGCTAAGAGTTGGAGGGATTTTTAAAATTGTTGTTATGCCTCTTGTGAAGGGCTTTTTGTCATAAATTTGGTGGGATATATTTGTATATCTTTGGAGTGACTTGAATAGTCAACAATTTATTGTGAAAATTTTCTAAAGGCTTTCAAAGTGTTTGGTAAATGCTTGTTTTATAAATCTAAATAACAAAAATATTTGAAATAAAAACACAAATAAGTCATATTCCTAAATTCTGTCTGATGCACACATGATGCAACTCCCAATGAAATCAAGGAATTGCAGGCAAGTATTGGAGAAAAGAATTTATACCCATAAATAGGAAAATGTACAGTTTTAAGTGTGTACGTAGGGAAACATGAGTGGATTTGAAACAAATTAATTAACTTTAATTGGAGTTATCTCTTAAAAGTATTTTGGAGTGCTGCTCACACTTTAGTTTTTCAAAAACCGCTTTCTGCCTACTATAGGAGCAATCAAGTCACTTACAAAATGATCAGAAGTTTACATAGGTAAGAAAGTAGTTGTGGGCAGATTAGAAAAAATTCGTAATTTAGATTAAGGGAGAAAACCTATATATGCAGAAGCATAGATTTTTAGTTGCCTTGGTATTTGATATTGTGTTCTCCAGGATGCATGTTGTTGTTATTGGCTGCCTTTAATAGGCAATTTTGAACTTGAACAATTGTTACATATAATTACTTTAGATTTTAGCAATAGTCTGATTTGGTGGTTAAACCTGGAATCTTCTTTGTAATTGAAGACTGGCTAAAGTCTTGGTCTCAGCTCAGTTTAGACAGTAATCACAGTATCATAGGGACTTATTTTAACAAAATTTCTAAAGTAACTGTACAGTTAGGAATGCATGACAAGTACAGTGAATTTACCTTCAAAAATCAGAATTTTTGCCTCTCTAAGAGAATGGTGCCTCTGGGTCAGGATTTGGGGTTATACTGAGTGGAACTGAGGAATTAATTCATTGTCTCACTGTTTAAGTGTGCTTTTATTCTAAAGATTCCAAAGTGTCTTACAAATTCTATTCACATAATAGCAACAAAATGCATCTGTCTCTGGAAGCTAGTTACGGGTTGAATTTGGGTATACAACAAGGACATAAGTACTGCACTGAACAATGGCAGCGAAATTTTGGCAGAGTGTTAAGCAAACCCATATCAATGGCTCTCTAATGGTCATGAAGAGGAGACAAGACCTTTGGATTTTTAAGTTTTATCCAAAAGATCTTTCCTACAGTCAGCTTCACGGAATTCAAAATCCCATGTTCATAGAAGCTACAAAGGAATAGTTACAGTAAAAGCTCTGTTATCCGTCATGTTGGGGGAATAGGGGGTGCTGGTTAATCGAATATTCTGGTTAAACTTTACCAATGGAATACCAATTTTCAAAGAATTAGAACACAATAAAATGAATAAAGTATAAAATGGTATACAGGTACTCACCAATCCAGTATTAGTACTGCACTGCAGAGTGGTTGGTTTCTTGAAGCACTTAGGTGTATACGGGTAAAGTTTTCTATGTAGTAGGTTATCTTATGACCCTACGTATCAGTATGGGCAGCACATGGCGTACACCCAGATCACTAAAAATACACTTAACATTAAAACTATACTGAACATAATTTAATCTTTCTTTGATGATTCAGAAGGCACTTCAGGATCTTGCAGTGCCTCAGGGTCATCTTATCAACATCAGTTATCATTGATGTAGAAGGTGTAAGAGATTGGGCTGAATCTGTAATGACCCTGTTACACACCCTGGAAGCGGTTTTTTTTTTCCCCCCTGACTTCAGCTTGTTTACTTGTCTTCTGCCCCTTTTGCATAAAAGTAGAGTGCAGAATATGCAATTACATAACGTGCTGGGCAGTATACTAGTCCTGGTTACTAGATTGAAGATTTGTATTGGGAGATATCAGAAATGCCAGTTAATTGAGCTTTCTGCTTAATTGAGTGCCGGATAACAGAGCATTTACTGTATTTTATTTTCCAGTGCGTGGAACTTATCTGCTAAAGGTAAGTTGCAGTAATGGAATTACCTTTATGTAGCATATGGCTTGGGTTTCAAATGAACCTTAGGGAGTTAGGGATGGCCTTTTGGCAACTAATTTCTTTAGGCTCCTTTGAAAATCGGAGCCAGGACTTTTTAAATGCTCTGTTGTAAATGAGGCTGTTTTTTTTTTTATTTAGATTCTAGAACATGAAAAAACTCCATCTAAAAGTCCTTCACATACAAACTTAATATTATTCTGAATCCTGCACATGCCACTCTGTGTAAATGAAGTTGTTAAAAGGCCTCACTTAAGAGGCTAGTTTAGTTATGCTAAGGGTGGTCCATAGCCTGCGCTTAAATAAGTTGTAATTTATGAAAGTAGTCACTGACATTAAAGCCATTTTGATTTTGTGGACACTTGTTACAAATAATGTATCTCTTCCTAACAAATTCATGTGTGTCAAATACTTTTCACCGGGAAAGAAAAATTAAAGCTCATGCAGTAGGAAATGAAATTTACCGTGGTGCAGAGGGACCTATGTAAGGCTTAAGCCCCATTGAAGTTTGCTTTTAAGTGAAGTGCCAGGCCTTCTGTGCAGGGGAGAATTTCAATCTGTGAATAGCCAAAAATATCATTCATTTTTGGGATTCTGAGTTTTGAAATGATGATGTGGGAAATTGCTATAGTTAGGGCTGGGTCAGCACTTCTCTTGTAATTACCCTTTTTCAGCAATTTCTAACTCTTTGCTGATGGTTTTTATGTTCCAAATGATTTTATACCTATAAATCCATAGATTTTTTTTCAAATACAAATTTTCTTAAATTAATCTTTTAATCTGCTAGTTCCAGGTACATTATTATTCATTATGTTTTAAGGAATATATTGCCTGTTGTTTAACCTGAAAGCTGCAATTATTCATGTGTGCCTGTTCTTAAGAGAGACTTAAAATTATGCATTTTTAAAAAGTGTCCAAATTCGTTCAGTCTACTGTGTAATAAGATAACTTTTCAAAACTGTTATTTTAATAATCACTATATAATAAAGGATTCAGATAACTTGAAAATATAAAATTGAATATTACTCCATGATTTTTTATTTTTGTGCGAATACTCTTCAAGCTGTGCTTTTTCCAAATAAAAAACTGTGTATGCACTCAGATACAGTGATGTGCATTCTTATGCATAGATCTTCAAGATAGATATTGTATAGCAGTGTTTTTCAATCTTTTTCATGTATGGACCCATAGCATTTTCAGATGGAGGGGCGGACCCCCTTTGGAAATCGTAGGCATAGTCTGCGGACCTCCAAGGGTCCGTGGACCACAGGTTGAAAACCACCGTTTTACAACATTTACATACTTCATTTATTTTCTACAGGGTAGAAAAAGGGTATGTTTTATGACTGTTCAGAGGTGAAGGTAAATCATTAATCTCTGACCTCTGGTTTAGTCTATAAAGGAAATGAGCGTGGCATCTTGCTGCAGTGGACACATAGGTTAGAAGACTACTGGGTTTTTTTTGCAGCTGCAATTCATTTGAATCAAGTCAAAGACTCAATAATCCATGAAAAATCCTGGTTAGAACTGAGACACTAGTACAATTAGTCTCTCATAAGTACGGACTATTACCTTCATTTTTATCCTCTCTCTCATTTTTATTTAAAAACAAAATATTGTAAACTAAAACTTATATTTACATAAACTTTGTTACTGTATCTTGGTTTTGATCATATACTGGGCATTAGATAATCAGCATTGTTTGCTTTGGTTTGATCTGATATCATGGTGTTTTCTTTAAAATGGACATCTATACGTTTTCTAGAATAGATAATGCTGAAAAGAGGTGCTTAGCAAGATTGTTGGCTTAAAGAGGCCTGCTGATTCAAATGATTAATACAAATCAATAAAATGTTTCCCTTTTGTTTAATTGTGAAGTGTATTATTAACTAACCCTTCACTGCAAATCTGAGTGTATGGTGTCACACATTTTCTCAGTTAACTGTAGCTCTGTATTTGCTTCTTGGCAAATACAGAGGTGGTGGTGGTGAAACCTCAAGAGCTGCTGTTTGTAATGAAAATAGATTCGTAGATCTTTTTAAATTTGAATAAATCATGAAGCTGAATCATCAGATGCTTTCAGCATTGATCTTAGAATAGTCCTGTTTCAATATTAATGTCATAACTAAATTTAAATGTCAAGTGCTGCACATGAAAGATAAATTCATTTAGGACAAGTATTACTTGCCAGGATGATATATGTAATCTTTTCTCCTGCCTCTTCTGAGATAGAGATCATTGGGGTGCTTTGAATAAGGCTTCTTAATGTTGTTTTATACCTTAGTTCAGGAAGCAGATTTATAAAGTGCCATACTATTTAAATTTGCTTTTTGAGGAGGGAGAGGAGACTGGATGTTAAGAGATTGTTCTTGGCGCACACATGAGCCTATACATACCATAATACCCACTTCTGTCTTGTGCTGACTTTGGAAAACTACCTTTCACTACTGCTTTCCACATGCAGTAACTGCTTCCTTTATGGACACCTGTGGTTTATGCTGCCAGCTGACAAGCCAAGTTTGGCAATCAAGAAACTTGAGCCTATGAGGGTCCTGTGTTGTTTTGTTTTCTTCCCTCCCCCTGTTTTGAAAAGGTGGAAACTGTTTTTAGATCGAACCTTGCACCCCTTGATAATCTGTACCTTATTCCCTGATGACCAGAAACTTCTACGCTTAAACTCTGTACCATTTTTTTTTATTTTAACAGTATCTTAATAAAATTATTAATTCTTTCTCTTGGCAGCATTTCTTTCCCTTATCCTGCAGTCAAATTGTACAGCTTCCTGTTAGCCTGACATGCCCTCTTGCGTCTGCTCCAAATTGTCTGGAACAGCAAAGGAAACTGCTAACATCCTTTTTGTGACCCTCCCAGGATACACGTATCCCTTGGTAGTTTTCAAGACGTGAGCTTGTTTCTCACTATTATGACTATTAGAGGAAAAAAAGAAATGCACTCCACCCCGAAAAAATGCTCTTCAAAAAAAGGACCAAAAGTCTTAACCCATCTCTTTGCAAACCCTGCTTCTGTATTATACAAGTACAAAACACACACTCACTTTGAGATCTTAATAAAACAGATCAGCCTTTGGCAGTCAGAGTTGTAGTGTGACATGCATCTGGTGTTAGTGAATAGTATGTTATGCTACCTCAAAAAAAGCAAATTGTTAGATAGCTGGAGGTAAGACTAGTCTTCCTGGAGCATGTTCTTTTAGATTCTGAAGTGAGAATACAGCTGAAAACAAATTCACTCCTATAACGGATATTAGTTGCTTAAATGATTACATAATTGTGTCAGTATGACTTGAGTGGACTAAAAATTTAGATTTCTGTCAGCTTCATGGTTGCATCGTCATTCACATTATCCTCAGCTATTCATGGAGAAAAAATTATTTGATAGCCGTAATTCACATACTAGAAAGAGAAGGTGGGTGAGGTAATATCTTTTATTCAAGTTTACACAGAGATCTTCTCTGAAGAAGCTCCGTGTAAGCTCAAAAACTTCTCTGTCTCACCAACAGAAGTTGGTCCAATAAGAAATATTACCTCCCCCGCGCTGTCCCTGTAATATCCTGGGACCAACACAGTTACAACACTGCATAATCCACATATGACATACATGTATTGTTTAGATGTGGAATGAACTTCATAGTAATGCATTAGATATTGTAGTTTTCCAACCAGGGGATCCAGAGGAGAAACTCTTGGTAGTGGTCAAAAAGCACACACCTGAAAGGTCATCCCTTCAAATCTTTTTGATTTTCATCTAACTATTGCCAATCTCCTGGGATGGGGGCACATCTGAAGCAGGACTGTCTTGGGACAAGGGTCTTCCTTTGAACCAAGGATGTACAAAGCTATCTTGGAGCTGCAGGCAATCCTGCTAACCCTTCTATTCCTTGAGAAGTTCTTAAAAGGCCACATCACTTTTATGAGAGCAGAAAACCCAGTGATGGTTGTCTGTCTCAACAAACAAGACTAAACAGAGGTCAAAGTCCTGTTGCTGGAATCAGCTCTTCTTTTCCAAGGGTCCAAGAAGAACATCTCATTTGTGAAAGCTTTCTGTACCCCAGGCTGACTGTTGAGCAAATCCATTCTTTATCCAGGGGAATAGTTATTCAGTGGGAAAGTCTTTCATCATTTCAGTCTTGTTTCCTGCATCGACTTTCCCCTTTTGGGCCTGCTTACATCACAGTCCAATCACATTCTCCAGAGCTATTGCAGGAGGTACCCCAACCTAAATGCTTGGGTTTAGGATGGCTTCTTAGTTCCCTGGACAGGAGAGTTTACCTATATGTCGTCCTTGCTTCCCACTTATCTGGGAGGTCCTCCAGACCCCATATTTCCTCTGTTTCTAAAATTTGTCATGAATTATTGCATCAGAGCTGACATTTTTCTTTTTTTATTTAAGATTCATTTGGCAGAGCTTCCTGAGATATGGAACTGTTTTGTGGTGGATGGGGAAGGACTTTTCACTTTTGGAAAAGTCTTCTACTTGTCTCTGGAAAGACATATCTTTAAAATGGCTTGGTCTAGAAACCTCAGATTATGGAGAAGCACTGTTCACTTCGCAGTTTAGGTTGTAACCAGATTTCAGTTTTGAAACAAATTGTAGCCTGCTTTTAATGTATTTAGAAAGCTAATTTATTTTTCAAATTTCCCAGGTCTTTAGTCAGAGAGGACAACATGCTTAGAGAATGCATTTGCTTCTGTGGAGTTTGATCATGAACATCTTGGAAGTCTAGCATATATTATATGATATCTTCATGGGGCCTTCTGGATTTTCTAGGCCCTGACAGAAACCAGTAGATTTTAGAAAGGAACTGCTGGGTGTGTCTACACAGCAAAGAAAAACCTGCGGCTGGCCTGTGCCAGCTGACCTGGGCTCGGGCTGCAGGGCTGTTTCATTGCTGTGTAGACTTCCGGGCTCAGGCTGGAGCCCAGGCTCTGGGACCCTGCAGGATGGAAGGGTCCCAGGCCTCGGGCACCAGCCTGAGCCCAGAAGTCTACACAGCAATGAAACAGTCCTGCAGCCCGAGCCCTGAGAGTCCAAGTTGGCTGGCATAGGCCAGCTGTGGGTTTTTCTTTGCTGTATAGACATACTCAAAGGGACCAGTCCAACTATTTCCCCTACAACACATGGGAAAACATGCTACTACCACTTCACATCTTCATGTCCGCATACAGGTACTCCCCTCACCTCATAACACATTCATGCAGACATAAATCTGGAAACAGATCGATTGAAATATTTGAATATGCCTGAAAGAGGATCCTGCAAACTTGTAATGTTAAACTGAATCCATTAAGTTTGAAGGACTTTACAGTGTCTGCAATGTAGTTTTGAAGAAATTCTGGAGTGGCTCTAGTAAGTAGGAAACCAAAATACACAACTGTGTATTTTGACAGTAAATTAATATATGTGTTGGCATGTGCAAACTTGTTAGGTGTGGTCTGAGGGGAAACTAAAATTCCTTTCACTTTGAGTGCTTATTGTTTGTGTGGAATTATTTTAATTACTCATTATATTTTTATGACTTTTTACCATTTTTGGAGAAATTATTTACACTTAATCAGTTACTTTTAGCATTTTTCATTATTTAAAAAAATCTGATAAAGATATTTACATTCTAGTATAAAATAGCACATTTTACTACTTCTACGAAATATAATTTGTTAAATTTGCATTTGTGAATTCCCCTTTGTTCTTAGCTAGACCACAGTTGTCACTGTGTCTGAGTCATGAAATCAGGATCATTATTATACTGTCACGCACACAGTAGAAGACAATCCCTGGTCTAAACAGCTTAGAATCATAGAAATGTAGAGCTGGAAGGGACCTTGAAAGTTCATCAATTCCAGCCCCGTGTTGTGGCAGGACCAAGTAAGTCTAGACCATCCCTGAGAGGTGTTTATCCAGCCTGTTCTTATAAACCTCC
Source organism: Lepidochelys olivacea (assembly GCF_965140295.1). Taxonomy (NCBI): domain Eukaryota; kingdom Metazoa; phylum Chordata; order Testudines; family Cheloniidae; genus Lepidochelys; species Lepidochelys olivacea. Next base: position 70,031,998 of record NC_140414.1, read on the forward strand.
AATGGTGGGGATTACACCAGCACCCTTGGAAACCTATTCCAGAGTGTAACTCCCCTAGTTGACTCCAGTGAGAGACTGCTGAATTGGAATTAATTTGCAAACTGGATACAATTAATTTAGGCTTGAATAGAGACTGGGAGTGGATGGGTCATTACACAAAGTAAAACTATTTCCCCATGTTTATCTCCCCCCACCCCTACCCCCCACTGTTCCTCAGACCTTCTTGTCAACTGCTGGAAATTGCCCACCTTGATTATCACTACAAAAGGTCCTCCCCCCCGCTCTCCTGCTGGTAATAGCTGACCTAAGTGATCACTCTGGTTGCAGTGTGTATGGTAACACCCATTGTTTCATGTTCTCTATGTATATAAATCTCCTCACTGTATTTTCCACTGAATGCATTCGATGAAGTGAGCTGTAGCTCACGAAAGCTTGTGCTCGTATAAATTGGTTAGTCTCTAAGGTGCCACAAGTACTCCTTTTCTTTTTGTGAATACAGACTAACACGGCTGCTACTCTGAAACATATCCTAGTTAGAACGTTTTTCCTAATCTCAAACCTGAATCTCCGTTGCTACAGATTAAACCCATTACTGCTTGTCCTTCCTGCAATGGACATAGATAACAATTGATCATCATCCTCTTTATTACCAGCCCCTTACCATGTCTGAAGACTATTATGAGGTTCTTAGTCTAATTTTGTTTGTTTTCTAATTTACAGTGGGTTAGAAGATGGACATTTTAGCAGTGATGTTGCATGAGAAGCTTATTTTACATAAAGAATATTGAACAGTAATCTGACCTTGCTTATAAGTGCAGCCCCTTTTGTAGGATTCACATATAGTATGCCATAGCTGAAAATAAACACTCCAGAGATTTCAGAATTGAGTTAAATAAATAAATTATAGATTTTTTTTATTTAGATCTTACTGTACTAAGCTACTGGGCCTGATTCTATCCATTGACTCAGGTGGATCTACTTCTGTTATACACAGGTGAGAGATCAGGTTAGTAATATCAGTTTACAAGGGCATTCAGCAGTTTCCAGTACAGAAAACAGGTGACAATACTTACCCTACATATTACATGTTTACTTTTTAAAATAAATTAGAGCTGCACTGATTCTAAAAATCAGTGTCAAGTTTCTAATTTATGGTGATCGCAGCTAATAAATTAAGGCCTGCTGCTCTGTTCCTTATGGGGATATTGTACATTCATCCACCCCTGATTTCAGCTGTAGAAGAGATTAATTAACTTTGTAAAACCTGCTTTCACAGATATATTTTATGTTGCATCTGGTTGCAGATTCTTTGATCTCTAGAAGCACGCACTAACGAGGTATGTTGTGAAGTTACATTTAAAGTCAGTTGTGTGAAAAATTCCTTAGGCAATTCTTTAGTTTTAATTAGTATACCTCTGCAAAAGCAAGCGTTTGGATGTGGCCAACCTGGTAATGTCTTGGACTGCTTAAGATGAGTAAATATTTACTTTTCTGTCAAACATCTATTTTCAGATAAAAAGATGTCTGAAACTGTCTTTGAAGCTCCCTATTTGGAGCAGTTAATTTTAGATACTTTTGTAGAGACTTAAAAAAAATAAAAATAAATGGTTGATCTTGAGTTTTTTCTTTTTGATCATTAGAGTAGGATTCTTGCATTAGAGGTGGGCTGGGGGAAATTACTATTTCTCAAAGTGTTTGCAGTGGTCAGCAAAAATATTTCTATCCCTGATGGGTAAAATGATTATTTTAAAGATCTGATTGCTCTTGTTTTTGATTCCTTTAGTGTGACATGAAATTGAGTGGAATCTCATGAACTGCTAATGTTAGAGATTAATGATTTTTATCTTATAAAGATGCTGTATTATCAGATGGTATGAATGAGCGTTTTCTACTTCTAGTTGATTTCATGAGAGCTAAAATGTCAGAATTGGTGTGTGTGTTTCTTCTTAGAGTGCTGGTTCCTATATGTATTCCGCTATGGGGATATGCATGTGGTCCATGTTCCTGAGACCGGGGAATTCTTGCAAGCAGTGTCGGTTGGTCCGTGCGAGTGCCCCTGCTCTCCTCATGCTCCACACAGAAGGTGTAGGAGGCAGCGTGAACTAGCTTCCTCTCTAGGTCCTTCTGACCGCTACATGTCCTGAGTTGGAATTCTCCAGTATCCAGAGCTGATCCTTTCTCTTGTAAATATTCAGTTTTATATTCTTAGGGGTTTTTTGTTAGTGTTTTGATAGCTCCCCAGTTAGTCAGTGTTAGAATCCATACCGTGGGAACCCTGCCTGTCTCCCAGCATGGTATTTAAATTACACTTAGGATACAGGCTTCAAAAACTGTCTCCTTCTCCTTTTCAGTCAGTGATGACCACCAACAGTGCCCCAGTGCAGAGGTCCCCAAACTGTGGGGTGCGCCTTCTTAAGGGGGCGCAGAGGAACATTTTCAGGGTGGGGGTGGCTGGGGCCCAGGCCAGCCCCCTGCGTGGCAGGAAGGGAGTGCCACCCAGCTCCGTTCCTGGCCCCAGACTTGGCTGCTGGCCCCAGCGGCTGACCCAGGCCCCCAGCAGCCGATCCCAGTATCTGCTGTGGCCCCAGTCTTGGTCCCTTACCCCTGTCTGTGTCCCCACACCTTCTGAAGCCACAGACCCACTCCCAGACCCAGCTCAGGGCAGTGGGTGTGGACAGGGCTCAAGGGGGGAGGCACAAGGTAAAAAGTTTGGGCACCACTGCTTTGTTGCCTCACAGAAGCTCATATCTCAGCTAAAGTGCAAAATCTGCTGCTGTTTTTCCTGCTAAATGTGGCAGGTGAAATAACTTTGGCTTCAGAAGCACCTTAGTGAGCACACAGTTAGCTGTCAGTCAGACCCAGACTGGGGAGGCTGCCCCTGTACCTCAGCCAGAAGAATTAAATCATGTGCCCCCTAGTACTGTGTTTGACTCCAACGCAGAAAGCTAGCAGAAGGAAAAAAACTTTCATATGAGTCCACTCATGAGAGTAAGGGGCATTCTCACAAACGAAAAAGCAGATCCCTTCCGAGACCTTCTAAGACGAGAGATCTGTCCCCAATCTTGTCCAAGCTACGTGAGCCTTCACACCCAAGAGAGGAGGACTTAGGAGGTCCTCCAAATCCTCACGGGCATGATCAGAAGGCATCTAGAAGCAAGGTTTCTTTGGCACTAGTCTTAGCATCACCTTCAACACCAATTGTAGTGCTAACTAAAATTAAACACTGGTTCCTGAAAAACTGGAAACTGCTGGTGCTGTCACAGAACACCAGGTTGGAGACTCGTTCACTGATGGTACTGTCACGGCTCCATAAGGAACCGACATCTAAATCTACCTGTCAGTATGGAGTGATAAGACACAATGTCCAAAAGGGCCAGTTACACCACTCCAGAGGATATCTTCATCCTCCTCTTGTTATTGGGAACAATACTCACCAAGGAGATACTAACACCAGGGGAAATCAAGTACTCCGGAAGAATTCTGTGTTCCTTTCTGGCCACTAGCCACAGTTTCCCCTCATGGGGACCAACAGCACTGCTAATGGAACTTGATCCAACCTTTCAGTTGTCAGGAGAATTGGACTTACCAGCGGAACCAGCTTCACCTCCACCTGGAGAGATTAGCCCAGACAGGAGACCATGGGTCTCCAGGAACCAGCCTCTGCAACACCAGCAGAGACCTCCTCCTCAGGATTGATTGTACCCAATGCTTTGGGGACCACCAGAACCTACTTTTGATCTATCATACTGGCCTTATTGGGTCCCTTGCAACACTTATGCATGCTGTCTGGAATCTGTGTGATCCAGCAAGGAGTCCTACCGCTGCTCTCCTCCAAAGCGTCAACCCAGGATTGCCTCGTGAGCTCATGGAAGAAGAGGAAAATGAGCTGAATCCTCCAGTACCAACCAGGGTATCATCCTCCTCATTTGATGAGGCAGTTGCTCCAGCCTCACCATCTCCCCTAGATGATTGTAGACAATTTCAGGAGCTGTTATGGAGAGTGGTAGAATAGTTCCAAATCTCCTTAGAGGAGGTCCTGGATATCCTACAGCCAGAGGGATCCAGTCAGGTTGTACGCTCAGTAAATGAAACCATATTAGAACTGTCAATGGCAGTATGGCTCACACTGGCTACTTATGCCCCTACTCCCAAGAGGGAAGAAAAGTAGTACTTTGTCCTGGTAAAGAGAGCAGAGGTCTTGTTCAGCTCAGATGAGGCAGCTCCCCCATCTTCCCATTCTTGGATGACTGGCTTTTGACTGGCAGGTCGTGCCTGGAAGTCTTAGCATCAGTCTTGTTGCTGCTGCTCCACCATCTAACGTCCCTAGGATAAACATAGAGTTTAGTCCCCTGGATAAACATAGAGACGTCTAACTTGACTGCTACTCAGACCATAGATTTATACGAACAACCTTAGATTTGATCAGGATGACGGCCTATCTCCACAAGGACAGATTTCACACCAAGGGCACTCTGATAGATCTAGTTACACACAGCCCTCCAATCTCAGTTGGATATGTCTAGTTACAAAATGTCTCTTTTGGGACATATGGTGTGATGTACTTATATGACACCATTCACCAGACTCTACATTCGTTGCCTGCAGGCTTGGATCCAAACAGTATATACACAGAGCAAGCACAGCATGAACACCATAGGAACAAGCCCCTCAAGGTCAGGGCCTTACTGACGTGGTGGAGGGGCCTGGACTTGTGTATGCAGGAGTTCCATTTCTTTCCCCTGTGCTCGACAAGATGATTAGATTCACTCTGATAGGCTGGGGAGCCCATGTAGATGATCATAAAGTGCAAGGTACTCTAACGCCTCACAAAGTCAGAAAGCACATAGCTCTTCTGGTACTGAGAGCAGTTTGAGAAACCTTCAAAGTTTTCCTACCACTCATACACTACCAGCATGTCCTGATAATGTTGGACAACATAACAATCATTTTCTATATAAACAAGCAGGGAGGGGTGAGATCCCTCCACTGTGTATAGAAGTGGTCTATTTATGGAACTGGTGTATCCAGAAGCACATCACTCTGTCTGTTGTCTAACTTCTGGGTGCCCAAAACTCGCTGGCAGACAGCCTCAGCAGGCATTTTGCCACAAGTGGGAATTACATAGTTCAGTAGTGGATAGCATCTTCACTCAGCGGGGAATCCCCGCTTGGGACCTGTTGCCTGCTAAGCAAACAGTAGTGCAGCATATACTGCTCAAGAGGAGTTCAATGACAGTATTCCAGAGGGGATGTTCTCCTTGACCTATGCCTTTCCTCCCATCCTACAACTATCTCTGGTTCTATGGAGGATTGGACAGGACAGAGTATGAGTTATCTTCATCACCTCCAAATGGCCTAGATAGTTCTGCTTTCCCAAGTCCCTGACAAATGTCAACCCATCTGACCATCAGTATTCATTCCTCCTGAATCTCTGACCAAGGAGAATGACAAGGCCAGGATCCCAACCCGGAGTCTCTTCATCTCATGGCTTGGTATTTGGATGGGCATCACACTGAAAACGTTCATGCTGTGCAAGCCGTTCTTAATAGCAGAAAGGACTTCACCAGGAAATGTTAGTTAGCCAAAGGGATATATTTCTCTGTCTGGATCCAGCAAAACTTGGTCACCAAAAATAGTGGATAAGTCTGCTATTTTGGATTATCTCCTTGCACTCAAGGTGACAGGCCTTTCCCAAAGCCTGCTGTGGATTCACATCTGGCCAATCAGTGTTTGTCACCTGCTAACAGATGGTTACTTGATCTTTAGTCATCCAGGAACAGCCAGGTTTTTGAGGGGTCTGATCAAAACCTTGCTGCTGGGGGCGGGGGACAACCCTCATGGAGATCTTAACTTGGTGCTTTCAGCATTCAGTAGGCCACCCTTTGAACCATTAGGTATGTGTTCTGTGTCTCACTTGTCAGTGAAGGTCGTGTTCATCACTGACATAACCTTGCCCAGAAGGGTAGGTGAACATGAGGACCTAATGGCCAATCCACCATACACAATATTCCACAAGGACAAAGTCTTGGTACGCCTAAACCCGAAATTCACTCCTAAAATAGTTTAGGAATTTCACAAAAATCAGTTAATTCACATATCTGTGTTTTTCCTGAAACCCCATGCCTCTAGCAACTAGAGATTTCATTCCATCAACATGAGATAAGAATTGGCATTTTACCTGCAGAGAACGAAACAGATCAGGAAATCTCCTAGACTATTGGTGGCCAAAGCAGAATGAGTGTGAGGATAAGCTATATCCTCTCAAAGAATCTCTAATTCTTACTCTATTAGTTGGCACAATTTCCTCCTCCTCTTGGGGTAAGGGCTCACTCTAGAAGGGTACATGCAGTCTCATTTAGCCTCACTTCAAGAGTTGTCCCTGCTTGATAGTTACAGGGCAGCTATGTGGAGTATGAGCCACACACTCATGAGACATTATGCCTTGGCCCAAGACTACTTGGCTGACGCATCCTTTGGGCAGTAGTTCTAAAGCAGCTCTATAAACTTCATTATCATGCCCCTCTCCCCTGAGTGCTTGTTGTGAGTCACCCCTAGTGGACTGTACATGGGAAGCAGTACTCACGGAAGAAAGGGAAGTTACTGGCCTTATTGTAGCTGGAGTTCTTCCAGATGTATGGTTCCTGTCTGCATTCAGCTGCCTGACCTTCTTCCCTCTGCTTTGGATCATGACGAGATTTGTGGCAGAGAAGGAACTGGAGAGGCTTTTAGTCAGCCCTATCCCTGATACTGTCGATGTGGAGCACAAGGATAACGAGTGCACAGGTGTGGTCAGCAGAAACAGCTTGCTATAACTTCTCTGTCTCAAGCGCTTAGAGTTCCTGTGTACCCCCACAGGGACTACACATCTTGAAGAACTCCAGTTATAATAAGGTGAGTAACTTTCCTTCAAAGGGGGTATTCAAGGTGGTATTACAATTACTTTCCTTGTAGGCCTCATGCCTCTTGACCACCAGGGTTGGAAATGAATCCATTATGCCTCTTTGGAAAGCTAAAAATCCAGTTTTCCAGTGTCTTCCTATATTATAATAGCTTTCAGTTCCTTAATGATTGCTGCGATTTATTCCATGTACTGATGACACTTTTTTTTTTCTTTTTTCTTAAAAGACCATTCCTGTTATCTAACTTCTTCACTTCTGCTAAATGGTAATATTCAGTAAACATCTGCTTTTCGGAGAACAGAATCAAGCCTGTTGTCTAACCTAAGACAAATATCAGTAGAATTACTAAGAGAAGAAATATAGTTTTAAATAACCATTTTACAGCTCCTTTGTGGTTTATAAAAATGATGGCCTCACATTCCTACTTGTTTTTATGTTAGAAATACCAAATACTTATTACCCTCTATTTGAGGGGTGGGATTGTGACATAGCTGAAATCTGAGTTGCAAATCTTCCAGCTGCTAATTGAGCACAGTGTTACTGAGTCTTAAAAATTGAATTTGATCATCCTATCCCTCCCCAATAGGCTGTCAGCCGCAAACAGTGTTATAGTCGCAATCCTCCAAAGGATGACAGAGTTCTCCAGGAAAAAGGGGATCTCGTGGCCTGAGAGATTTATGTCCATCACAATAGTTTTAGCTAAGAAAAAAGCAGGAAAAACTGCATTTTTTTTTAAAAAAAATGCAATCTTAAGACAGCAAAATAATTAAATAATAAAAGACACAGTCCCCTATAATTCACTGTTCCCTTGGTGGAGCACCATGTGATCCCTCAAAAATCAGTTGCTTTTTTATTATTACAGTGATATTAGGGGTTTTAAATAATCAATTTGTAACAAAATAGTTCCTGTTTCTCGGTTTTAGTATAATGGGGTTAACTGAAAGTTAGCATCCATGTCAACCATGATGCTTTTTGAAAAACTTAACCTTGTCCTGATCAGTAGGAATGACAATTGCTAGCAAGATCAATATTTGCAAATCAGACCAATTAATTAGTTTGTGGCTCAGTAACCTGAATTGACGCTTTCAGAATCGGAGGTTCTTCCAAAGTTGTGTAACAAGCTGTTGAGCCACCTGGCTGCCATTTTAAAATGTACCATTGGTTTATACTCAGCAATCTCACTAAACCAAGACTGATTTTTTAAATCAGAATAGAAGGAAATAAAGTAAAAATTATTTTATTTTACTTTATATTTTATCAAAGAAGATACTGTTTGTATTAAATAGTGAAAAAAACAAAACAAAAACAAAAAACACATAGACGTAAAGGTGAGAAAGACGATGCTATAGAAGACAAATATAAGCTTATGTCTTTGGCAGGCAAGTGCTGTCTCCCCTTTTGCTGTTTTTGGAGAACGGCTTCAGATCTTTTCAACTTAAAGCCCATTGTTCGCACAAGGGATGGTTTTTGAGAATCACACCTATAAAGTCTACTATGTCCAGATTCTTTTTTTTTTTTTTTAAATGCATTTGGCTGTGTTGTTGACCTCCAGAATCTCTGAAATTGACCCTCCTTTGGGGCGGAGAGTGCTGATTTGGGAAGCAGTGGCTTAGAATATTCTCATTAGCAGCTTATGTTTCTTAAAAAAAAAAAAATCACAGTAAGAGAGGCTTAGCAGCTGCTGTGGCATTAAATCAGGTTCTGAGAAAAAAGCAGCTCAATCTGAAATGACAGGCAAATATGTTTATGGGATTTATTAAATGTTTGGTCTTAAAATTGAATAATTAAAATATATTTTTACATTTAGGGATCTATAAGGTTGATAGAAAGCTGGCTAGATTGTTGGGCTCAATGGGTAATGATCAATGGCTCCATGTCTAGTTGGCAGCCGGTATCAAGTGGAGTGCCCCAAAGGTTGGTCCTTGGGCTGGTTTTGTTCAATATCTTCATTAGTGATCTGGAGGATGGTGTGGATTGCACCCTCAGCAAGTTTGCAGATGACACTAAACTGGGAGGAGAGGTAGATACACTGGAGGGTAAGAATAGGATATAGAGGGACCTAGACAAATCAGAGGATTGGGCCAAAAGAAATCTGATGAGGTTCAACAAGGACAAGTGCAGACTCCTGCACTTAGGACGGAAGAATCCCATGCACTGCTACAGACTAGGGACCAAATGGCTCGGCAGCAGTTCTGCAGAAAAGGACCTAGGGGTTACAGTGGACGAGAAGCTGGATATGAGTCAACAGTGTGCCGTTGTTGCCAAGAAGGCCAATGGCATTTTGGGATTTATAAGCAAGGGCATTGCCAGCAGATCGAGGGATGTGATCATTCCCCTCTATTTGACATTGGTGAGGCCTCATCTGGAGTACTGTGTCCAGTTTTGGGCCCTACACTACAAGAAGGATGTGGAAAAATTGGAAAGAGTCCAGCGGAGGGCAACAAAAATGATTCGGGGACTGGAACACATGACTTATGAGGAGAGGCTGAGGGAACTGGGATTGTTTAGTCTGCAGAAGAGAAGAATGAGGGGGGATTTGATAGCTGCTTTCTACTACCTGAAAGGGGGTTCCAAAGAGGATAGCTCTAGAGTGTTCTCAGTGGTAGCAGATGACAGAACGAGGAGTAATGGTCTCAAGTTGCAGTGGGGGAGGTTTAGGTTGGATATTAGGACAAACTTTTTCACTAGGAGGGTGGTGAAACACTGGAATGCATTACCTAGGGAGGATGGTGGAATCTCCTTCCTTAGATATTTTTAAGGTCAGGCTTGACAAAGCCCTGCCTGGGATGATTTAGTTGGGGATTGGTCCTGCTTTGAACAGGGGGTTGGACTAGATGACCTCCTGAGGTCCCTTCCAACCCTGATATTCTATGATTTACCTCTGGGTACTATACTAATGACCTCTAGCTGTGTGTTGGCTGGATTTTTGTTCATTTTCATAGGCTCTAAAGCAGATTAAGTTTGGTAGATATTCTGTGTATTCCCTCTGTGGTGCTCCAGCACTGACTTCACATGTTTTCCGCATCTGTAAATTCTTATGCCTTTATACTTATAAATAAATAAAAATCTTAGCTTCACCACTTCATAGCTGAGCTTTTTTATGCGGTTTCTATATAGACAGACAGTAGCTATTGTAGTCTTCAGTGGTATTTTGATAGTACTGGTTGATACCAATATTCTCTGTGAACTAATGACCGTATTACATATACTACATTGATAGGTTCCTGCAAAAACTAATTTTTGGAGATCTCGAATATTAAAGTTTTATTTAACAGCTTAATTTTTTAGTCATTTTGTAAAAGAACTGGCCTAGTGAATTTAAATTGCCCTCTTCTTCTCCTTAGACATGCTTCCTAAAAAGGCACATAACATGCTTATATAAATGTCTACTTTATTCACACCAGTCTTAAATCTTGCCAAAGACATTCTGTTTCAAAAAAATTACTGACTTCCTTTTTTTTAGAAATATAGTGAAGGAAAAAATCAGAACAAAAAGTGGTATGTCAAATTGACTTGTTGATCTTCCACAAAGCAGAGTAAAATTCACTTCATTTACATATTTCAAGTGGAAAAGAATGGCTTTTGAGGACGCATCTAAATGTTTTAATTTGATTTATCTGTGTGTGTATTTAGGCCACAGAAAGTGAGGCTGGTGATATGGATCTGAGTGGATTACCAGAGACTGCAGTGGATTCTGAGGATGATGATGATGAAGAAGACATTGAGAGGGCGTCAGACCCTCTGATGAGCAGGGATATTGTTAGAGACTGCCTGGAGAAAGACCCAATAGACAGGACAGATGATGACATTGGTAAGTTGGCATGAAAACTAGCTGGAGGAAGTGGGAAATTGAGCCTCAGGACACTTTAATAGTATTTAACATTTTCTAACTTGTTTCTCGGTCCCAAACTTAGTAGAGTGAATCTGTGTAGCAAATATCTAACTTCATGTGAAATAATTGTTTAAAATGCCAAATGATTGATTTTACAGGTTACATGTGGATAACTCGAATAAATAATTCTGTTAACAATAACAGATGTTAAGCTGAAAACAAAATTAATGAAGCAACTCAATTTAATTTTAAACTAGATACTTCACTGATATGATGCAGATTTTAGGTTGCAAATTAATGTCACAAAAACATACTATTAACCTAAAAGAGAAGAAAATATTCAGTTACAGCACAAGTTTATGAAAATAGCAAGATATGATTTAAGATACTCCTCTTCTTCCACAGTACAAATGGACTTCTTGAATTATTTGTTAAATTTTTTTTTAAGCTATTGATTCCCAAGTATAGGGTTGCCAACTTTCTAATGTCTGAAAACTGGAGAGACATACCCCACTCTGCCTCTTCCCCCAAGGCCCCACCCCTGCTTTCTCCTCTCTCCCCATTCCCCCATTGCTCACTGCTCTCCTCCTTCCCCACCCCCACCGAAATGGGTTCCCTCTGCTCCTGGGCTAGGATAGGAGCTGCAGCCTGAGATGGAGCCTGCCCACCCATGAGATGCAGATAGGAGGTGGCCCCAGCTGAGCAGGGGCTGGCACGGCTTGATGACCCAGTGCCTCTCCCAATCCCCATGGTAACCGGACTGTTGGTGTCTGATCAGTATTTCTGACCAGACACTGTACAGGTCCCTTTTCGACCAGACAGTCTGGTCTAAAACCGGACACCTGGCAACCCTACGAGTTTAGTATATTACAGATGCTTGTTTAAGAAAAAAAGTGGGTGGGTATGAGGAAAAAACGGGAAATGAATGTGCTATTGATGTATATTAATGCTTGGAGTCTGCTAGAACTGAGAGACTGCAGATTGTAATTTGACACCAGAGACTTGTGTGTCTTGTAAGAATCTCTGGTGACTGAAAAGGCTTTCACAGAGTTCTAGAGAATTTTGAAATTAACAAAAATTGTCACAATAATGGAAATACTAATTGCATATCAAGTCAATGGAAATTAATTCCTGTTGATCACAGTTAGGGCCCTACCAATTTCACAGCCATGAAAAACAGGTCATGGACCGTGAAATTAAGCCCTTCCCTGTGAAATCCAATGTCCCCTTGTTCATAGGAGTGCCCCAGCAAAGGGGCCTACTAGCTCTGGCTGGGCTGGGGAGGAACAGGACTTGTCCAATCCCTTCACAGCCACTGGAGGGAAGGAGAGGAAGACTAGACCCATCTCCGGGTGCCTCCCCCTGCTGCAGGATGCTCTGGGATTGGGCAGTAGCTCTAGAGGTTCCTGCAGTTGGTGGAGACTTGTGGAGTTGGGTCCGATCTTCCCTGTGCTACTGGGAGCGCCCATGTGTTATCATAAGTATTTCAGACCAGATTATTTACCCTTAGTTATACCTGTGCAAGACTATTTCCTTCAAATGTTCTCTTTATTGGGGTTGCTCAGGTGTGGCTAAAACTAGACTTTTGTGCTACATTTGTGAATCCTCAGCAGAATTGTTAGCTGAGATCAGACAGATTCCAACTCTCTCTCATGTCTGTGTTGATTCTGCCCTGCTAACAGGGGTAGAAAAGAGTACAGGCTTACTTTTGTTAATAAAGGGATCAGATAGAACTTGATTACACATGAAGTATAAGACATTGAAAGAGTCACTTCATATTACTGTAACCATGCTTTTAACTGGTCCTTCTGAACAGGGTTGTGTTTATATATTGTGTGATATTGTACAGCACATCATTGTAAAACCTAAACCCGAAAGGGCTGGCTAGAGTTAGGAATATGAATTTGCCTGTTTTTATGAAATTGTCTCTCATCTTAGGTTTCAGAGTAACAGCCGTGTTTGTGTTTATAAAACATGCTTTGTGTGTATAAAAAGATCTTCTACACTTTCCACAGTATGCATCCGATGAAGTGAGCTGTAGCTCACGAAAGCTTATGCTCAAATAAATTGGTTAGTCTCTAAGGTGCCATAAGTACTCCTTTTCTCTCATCTTATTACCTTAATACGAAAGTGGGCAAACTACAGCCCGGGGGCTGCATCTGGCCCCCCAGGTGCTTTAATTCAGCTCTTGAGCTCCCGCCAGGGAGCAGGGTCTGGGGCTTGCCTCGCTCCGCGCGACTCCTGGAAGCAGCGGCATGTCCCCCCTCTGGCTCCTATGCATAGGGGCAGCCATGGGGCTCCGCACGCTGCCCCTGTCCCAAGTGCCGCCCCTGCAGCTCCCGTTGGCCGCACAGGCAGTGTACAGAGACGCCTGGCCACCTCTCTGCACAGGAGCTGGAGGGGAGACATGCCACTGCTTCTGGGAGCTGCTTGAGGTAAGCACTGCCTGGAACCTGCACCCTGACCCCCTCCCGCGCCCCAACCTCCTGCCCCAGTCCTGATCTCACTCCCTCCCTCCTAACCCCTTGGTCCCAACCTGGAGCACCCTACTGCATCCCCGGCCCCACCCCAGAGCCCTCAATCCCCCTCCCGTTCCCCCCCGCCCCGCACCCTAACCTCCAATTTTGTGAGCATTCATGGCCTGCCATACAATTTCCATACCCAGATGTGGTCCTTGGGCCAGAAAGTTTACCCACCCCTGCGTCAATATGTCTTTAAATGTCCTTATTTGTATGGGTTTATATTAGTTATATAGTATACTTTTTTGTTGTTTGGATCCAAATGTCCTGTAGACAGCTTAAGGGTATGATACTGCCACAAAAATACTTTGTAAAACTTAATTTCTTCAGATTAAAAGGACCTATCATGGTTTTAATAGAACTATTACAATGACTCTGTGGAGTCATTGTGATTTCATTGGATGTATTCAAGGCACATGGTTATATTACAATATTTTCATTATACTGGCATTTACTTTATAGATCTTTCATTGATATTATAATAAGCTAATCTGTCTCCAAAAAACCCCAAGTAATTATAACAGCTCTCTGTACATTATTTATCAGTATACAGACAGCATTGTACAGTAGTTTAACTTAAAGAACCCTAAAGCATTTTTCTGAAGAGCTGCTTTTACTTAGCTTTGTTGTTTTGATGTGTATGACTCAGTGGGCTTTTTTTCTCTTTCAGAACAACTATTGGAATTCATGCATCAGTTGCCTGCTTTTGCCAACATGACAATGTCAGTGAGGAGAGAACTTTGTGCTGTGATGGTATTTGCAGTTGTGGAGAGGGCAGGAACCATAGTACTAAATGATGGGGAAGAGGTCAGTAGAATTTGCTTTGAATCGTCTTTTGTGCAGACATCAAAAAATGTGGAAACTTTTTTTTTGAAGTTTGGAAATTCATTTCTAGTTGCTGGAAAGTAGCACTAGGAAGTAAATTGTTTGTATGCTTGTTTTGTGTTTTGTTGATTATGGTTTTATTCAGTTCAGTTTGCAAATGGTTTTTCAGTTTAAACACCCAAATCAATTTACAAGATACGTGCAGTAGACCTTAGGAAAATGTTCTCAATAAAGGCTATACAAGCACATGTATTGTTAATGATCAGAGCTGATTTCAAATGCTTTTTATTTTGATCTTTCAGTATGATTTAAATACTGTCATGGGTTTTATGAATTGTATAGGTTTTATAATTCCAAGATTTAATTAAAGGCTAAATATTAGATTCCTTAAGGAGATGGAAGGAATTATAATAATTTTTCAGGTAAACTAGTTCATCCTCCTCCTTTCTTGTTTTCATAAATAGTTGCTAAAAATAAACAAACTTTTTAAAAATTTATAAGCAATTCTGGGAATAGTGTTTGTACAGTACCATGCTAAAATGCTAAGTGAGTAGGTGATTGTTCTTTTCACCTATCCTGCACTGTTCAATTTCTAGCTGGACTCCTGGTCAGTTATATTGAATGGTTCTGTGGAAGTGACATATCCTGATGGAAGAACAGAGATACTGTGTATGGGAAACAGTTTTGGTGTTTCCCCTACTATGGACAAGGAATACATGAAAGGAGTGATGAGAACCAAAGTGGATGACTGCCAGGTAGAGTATTTTACTCCATATATATATTTGCAAAACACAATTATAAATTATATAGTACTGTCCTTACAAGTGGACCTGCATTTTAAAAAAAGTTTGTGGCAGAGTTCATGTTAAGTTTACCTGGTAGGGTGCAGACACAGGCCTTGGAATTGTTCAATAGAGTAATTTTAACAGGGATATTTTCTCTCCAATAAATTTTTATTCAAAAATCAGTTTCCTTCTTTCCTTTTATTTCAAATGCAGGAATGGCTTTGTACTTAGTTGGGGCGAGGTCTTTAAGCACTTTTCTAATAGGTTCATTGACAAAGGTGAAGTAAAGTATTCTGTTTAGTACTGTGTGCTGGAAATTTGATATTAGTTACGAAATGACCTGAAAAAAAACCTAAATTCATGTTGAACCATATTGGGGCAAAATATAAAGGTAACACATGAGTTTATCGAAGCAATCAATCGGAAGTCTCAAATACACAAGGTCAGAGGACCCATCAAGAAAAAGCAGCATAATTTATCACTGCCCTCATGTTTGGTTAATATGATTGCAAATGAAATGTCAGTTCAGTTTTTGGTAATTGTTCATAAAAAAATGATTCCAGTTCAAATTGGAGATTGACATCCCCAGGTAATAAAATGAAATGCACAGCTACTGCATGAATGGATTTATGTGGCCAAAAGCCCAAGAGAAAAATATCTGGGTCTAAAAGGAAAAGGATTTATGGTTCCGTTTGGACCATTTGTCAAATTATTTTACTTGTAGTGAATTTCTGGAGAAATGCCAATTGTCCAGTGGACACAGTCTGATATTTTGACTAGTGTAATGTAAAGTGTATTGTAAATATCTAAATTATCCAAGTACATTAACACCACTAGTAATCGTATTTAGATAGCACTTCTGTTGCTGGCTTAAATATAAATTGAGATTCTTTTGATTTCTTTTATAAGTGGCAGTTTCCCTTAAAATGCTGCAAATGCATATCTTATGTTGAAGGGGAATGGTCCATGTTGGAATGTAAATGTTTTCATCTAAAATTAATTGTTTTCTGTGTATCTATGCTACTCATAAATTAAAATGGTAGAGTTCTTTTAA
Source organism: Lepidochelys olivacea (assembly GCF_965140295.1). Taxonomy (NCBI): domain Eukaryota; kingdom Metazoa; phylum Chordata; order Testudines; family Cheloniidae; genus Lepidochelys; species Lepidochelys olivacea. The sequence goes on from NC_140414.1 coordinate 70,047,911, forward strand.
TGGCTGGCTTAATATATTTGTGATTACTCAAAGAACGAAAGTGAAAGTTTGCTCACCCGTAGAAATAGTGGCACCATAATTATTGATAGGGCTTTCCTATCGTTGTTCCCTTTTTAAATGGCCCTGAAGAGGAGGAGGAAGAGGTTTCCTTGAGGAAAACTTTGCAAGTGGGATTTACTTTTATTGGTGGAGAAAATGCAATTATATGAATATTCTACGGAGATATTAAATCATCTTGAATCAACGAATCTTGCACTCTCCTGAGGCAAAAATTATTGTGGAATTTATCACACTTACTTATTCAGCTGTTTACTATAGCAGAGCTCATGGAAAGACAATTTTGGCCATCCATGGCCTGAGAAGTTACTTTATCTTCAGTAATCATAGAATACTTGTATTTTAAGTCCAGACAGTTTTTCTGAGGTCTCAGAACTCTGTGCCTTTTAATATTTATGTTTGATGATTCTTTCCAGTTTGTCTGCATAGCCCAACAAGATTACTGCCGCATCCTCAATCAAGTGGAAAAAAACATGCAGAAGGTAGAAGAGGAGGGGGAGATTGTTATGGTGAAGGAGCACAGGGAGCTTGATCGCACTGGAACAAGAAAGGGTCACATTGTCATCAAGGTAAAAAAAACCAAAAAAACAGATTCTTTGTAGACTTGTATGAGATCTTCCTTGGTGAGCAAAGTCCTGAATTAGTTCAGTCATATATTTGAAATATAAGCTTTCCAAAGATTCTGAAATAAGAGCTAAAAAACTATTCAAAATTAAACACAAAAAAATGCTGCTGTTTGAAGGTTTTTTGATTTGTTTTAATTTAGTAAAGCTTATCAATCTCTTTATTACAATAGTCAGGCTATTTTTTTATTGTTTAGCACATTGGTGACTAAACAGGCTTAATGATACTGTTATGTTTAGTGTACCATCAAGATGTTAGCTGAAAATAAAAAAGCATTCATGTTTTAGTTAATAATTAAGCTTTTATTTGTTATAGGGAACATCAGAAAGATTAACAATGCATTTGGTGGAAGAGCACTCAGTGGTGGATCCAACGTTTATTGAGGATTTCCTTTTGACCTACAGGACCTTCCTTTCCAGCCCAATGGAAGTGGGCAAGAAATTGTTGGAGTGGTTCAATGACCCTAGCCTCAGGGATAAGGTTGAAAAAATGACTACTTAAAACTACGATTGTGAACTCACATGTATTTAAATATAAAGTATTACGATCTAAATAAAAATTACAAAAATATTTTTATCTTTAAACCAGTATAACTAGATTTGGTTGAACAACCAGCTAATAGTATATGAGGAAATGTTGCTTGTAGAAAATGTATGTTAAATCAGGCGAATAGTTATTTAAAAAAGTGTAAGGCACTACCTTTAAACACTAAAGGGGGAGCAGGGGAGGTATTTCATCACTCATGTATCCATGCTTGTCAACTCTGTATATTAAATAATTGGTTGAAGAGGTATCAATCATCCTTTTAAAAAGTCATCAGCATTTCAAGAAAAAAGAAAAGGAGGACGTGTGGCACCTTAGAGACTAACAAATTTATTGAGCATAAGCTTTCCTGAGCTACAGCTCACTTCATCGGATGCATTCAGTGGAAAATACAGTGGGGGGAGATTTATATACACAGAGAATATGAAACAATGGGTGTTACCATACACACTGTAACGAGAGTGATCAGGTAAGGTGAGCTATTACCAGCATGAGAGCTGGGGGGCAAAAAACCTTTTGTAGTGACAGTCAAGGTGGGCCATTTCCAGCAGTTGACAAGAATGTCTGAGGAACAGCTGTGGGGGGAGAGAGGGGGGAGATAAACATGGGGAAATAGTTTTACTTTGTGTAATGACCCATCCACTCCCAGTCTTTATTCAAGCCTAAGTTAATTGTATCCAGTTTGCAAATTAATTCCAATTCAGCAGTCTCTCTTTGGAGTCTGTTTTTGAAGATTTTTTGTTGAAGAATTGCCACTTTTAGCTCTGTAATCAAGTGACCAAAGAGATTGAAGTGTTCTCTGACTGGTTTTTGAACGTTATAATTCTTGATGTCTGATTTGTGTCCATTTATTCTTTTACGTAGAGACTGTTCAGTTTGGCCAATGTACATGGCAGAGGGGCATTGCTGCAGCATTTCAGTAGACTATAGTCATAGAATCATAGAAGATTAGGGTTGGAAGAGACCTCAGGAGGTCATCTAGTCCAACCCCCTGCTCAAAGCAGGACCAACACCAACTAAATCATCCAGCCAGGGCTTTGTCAAGCCAGGCCTTTAAAAACCTCTAAGGATAGAGATTCCCCCACCTACCTAGGTAACCCATTCCAGTGCTTCACCACCCTCCTAGTGAAATAGTGTTTCCTAATATCCAGCCTAGACCTCCCCCACTGCAACTTGAGACCATTGTTCCTTTTTCTATCATCTGCCACCTCTGAGAACAGCCAAGCTCCATCCTCTTTAGAACCCACCTTCAGGTAGTAGAAGGCTGCTATCAAATCCCCCCCTCACTCTTCTCTTCTGCAGATGAAAGAAGCCCAGTTCCCTCAGCCTCTTCTCATAAGTCGTGTGCTGCAGCCCCCTAATCGCTTTCGTTGCCCTCTGCTGGATTCTCTCCGATTTGTCCACATCTTTCTGTAGTGGGGGCCCCAAAACTGGACTCAGTACTCCAGATGTGGCCTCACCAGTGCCAAATAGAGGGGAATAATCACTTCCCTCGATCTGCTGGCAATGCTCTTACTAATGGAGCCAAATATGCCATTAGCCTTCTTGGCAACAGGGCACACTGCTGGACTCATATCCAGCTTCTCATCCACTGTAATCCCCAGATCCTTTTCTGTAGAACTGCCGCTTAACCAATCGGTCCCCAGCCTATAACGGTGTATGGGATTCTTCTGTCCTAAGTACAGGACTCTGCACTTGTCCTTGTTGAGCCTCCTCAGTTTTCTTTTGGCCCAATCCTCCAATTTGTCTAGGTCACTCTGGCCCTATCCCTACCCTCCAGCATAGCTACCTCTCCCCCCAGCTTAGTGTTATCCGTGAAATTGCTGAGGGTGCAATCTATCCCATTGTCCAGACCATTAAGAAAGATGTTGAACAAAACCAGCCCTAGGACTGACCCCTGAGGCAGTCCAATATAGTTCTGTGGTAACTTAGGGCCTAAATTTATGGCCGAAAATATTTCGTTGTTTTCTGTGCACAATAATGGTTTAATGCAATTTGGAAAACACTTTCTCCTAACAATTTTCTTAAATATAAATAAAAGCAGAAGGACACCAGGCTTGATTCTTCCTTCACTTCACATGGTGAAAATTGGGGTAGCTCCATTGAAATCAAGAGTATAAAATTGGAGTAAGAGGAGAATCAGGTCCACCATATCCAATTATATATGGGGCAGGTAACACTACCTACAGTTAAATTTGCCCAGCACTTCACTTTATAAAATCCTGTTTTCAGTTACTTATATTTTTGCCAAACTTTATACTTATGGTTTTGCCAAACTTTAACTGTTTGGGTGAAAATTGCATATGCCAGATATTTACCTCAGACTGGTTTTTCTTTTTTTTTAGGGGAAGTTGCAGGGGTAAGTCGGGGAGGAAGAATTTCAACTAAAACAGTTCAGTTGTTTCTGTAAACAAGGTTAGAGAAAATACGGTGTTTGCCCATGTTAAAAAATTAGGATGATCTTTTCCTTAAGAAGGTCTAGTGTCCACCACACTTCAGATCAGGGACTTGAAATTTGCCATGAAATTTGTTCGGCCTTCATGTGAGGGATGTGTAGGGTGACCAGATGTCCTGTTTTTAAAAGGACAGTCCCGTTTTTGGGGACTTTTTCTTATATAGGTACCTACCACCCACCCCCTGTCCCGTTTTTTCACAGTTGCTATCTGGTAACCCTAGGGATGTGGCTTTTGCTGTCCCATGAAAATCCACCCCAGATTTTTAGTATGTATTTGCTTCAGCTCCAGTGCCACATTCCCAGAAGATTCCCTCTGCACTGAGTGAGCTTCAGACCAGGGCTGAGCAGATGTTGGCACCAGAATTGAAAACAATGAATCCGTGTCCTCTGGGTGCTCAGTAATCACCACCTACTGAAACCCAGACAGTGTGGAGGAGGAAGGTCCTCTATTCAAATGCAGAGGGGGCAAGAGTCAGACCTGGAGAGAGAGGAGCAACGGCAAATAGATTAGAACAGGGATACCTGGGAGTTAGGGCAGACTGAGCCTGGACACATGAAGAGAGGAGATGGAAAATAGAACTGGGAATTGGGCCAAAGAGACTGGAACTGGGAGCCAGTTGGGTCAGAGAGGTACAAGGGGGCTGAATTAAGGTTGCACAAAACGATCTTTGCTAACTTTTGGATGCTTGACTTTGCAACCTTAACGTTCTTTGACTCCATCAGCGTTAAAAAAAGAGCTAGATAAATCCATGGAGCATAGGTCCATCAATGGCTATTAGCCAGGGTGGACAGGGATGGTGTCCCTTGTCTCTGTTTGCCAGAAGCTGGGAATGGGCGACAGGGGATGGATCGCTTGATGATTTCCTGTTCTGTTCATTCCCATTGGCCACTATAGGAAGATAGGATACTGGGCTAGATGGACCTTTGGTCTGACCCAGTATGGCCATTCTTATGTTATGTTCTTCGAACATAGGGATTTTTTAATGTGTAATATATGTATATGCCCCTTCTGTCCATCAGTAGACACCTCTTTTGAGTGCAATGTCTATTTTGTTAGTAACTTACGACATCTACTGTGATGTCTAATAACCTTTTCATAAAAAAATCAACTTTGATACAGAAAACTTGTCCATTCTTGTCTAATAGTTTAGCACACTACTGTTTAATATTATGAAAGCAATATACAATTTCTCCCCATCTAACCTCATTCAACACAGATCAAAAAAACCCTTTAAATAACCATTTAAAATGTAAAATACATTTAATGAAATAAGTAGAGTATAACTCTTCTCCCCTCCCAAAATAAATTAAAGAAAATATAAATTAAAACATGAAGTTTATGATGACCTGGAGATGCCATATTAATCTCTTCAAATGTGAGATTCAACAATGGCTGACATTGCAGTAAGAGTAGCTCAAATTTTGAACAGGGAGGTGGGGAATATTTAAAAAAAAAATTAATTCCAAGCCTTAGAATAGAACCAGGAATTTTGTTTAAATGGCCCATTCAGCAGTGACCCTAGGATAGGAAAATAATTCCATGAAATCATGGAGCACCACAGGCGCTGATTATACTTCATTGTCAGAAAGGAAAGCGGTGAAATTCTGTCCTCCTCCTCTCTCCAGCCCTGCCACACCCAATAAAAAATAAATACAACCACTAAAATCCAGTTTAGTGTTTTAAAAGATTTTGTAAAGCAGTTTCTTGTTTGCTTTTGTACAATAGTTTTCAAATAAAAACATAAACCTTAGATTCTGTGGCTACTTGTATTTACAACATAGAAATGCCAAGTTTTGTTCGGTTAAAACAATGAATGATATATATCCATAAAATTTCAAAAAGATTTAACCCACATGTAAGTGTGACTTGTTTTAAAAATAAATCTGAAAAGCATGGCTGTGGATTGATAAAGCTACTATCCTGACCTTATCCCACATCATTTGCTTAGGAACTGCAGCACACGTGTGCAATTATCTCATTGTTAGGAACCCCTAAAATAGTTAGAAAACCTAAAATAGTTAATTAGTCTTCAGTGTTATCAATTTGAACAATTACACTAAATTTGCTTGCTTTTGTAGATAAGTAGGAATCTACTTGAAGACTCTGAGAATCCTTAACACAGTAGACAACCATACAGCTCCAAATCATGTCAAGGTCTATTTATGGATGCTTTAATCTCAGATCATTGACACAAAAGTGGCTTTGGTATTGTGTAAGTGCATGCAGGTGGCAGTTGTATTGTCTTCATATGATTAAAATCTGCACAAGTTTTTATTAATGAAAAGCAGCTATTGGTAATGCTTAGTGTTTTTTTTTCCTCAGTAACTCACTTTGCCAACATAGCAGAAGTAATACAATCATCATTTTGGGTTACTATTTTGCATTTTAAGAACATAAAATATGTTGATTGAACCAAGTCTGGTTTTAAATCAGTGGGGGGGAAATGCTGATGACTGAAACTTATAGGTAGCTGTATTGTGCTTCAAAAGCTGACAGATGTTTAGCTATAGTGGTGCTGCCATAAGGGAGTCTTTGCTGTAGTATAGTCTTATATTGTAGTTTTAAAATATGGGAAGGAACAAAAGGATCTTTCCTAAACTGCTGATCAAAATGGGTGTCAGAAGGATAATGTAAGAAAGCAACGCAGTCCGAGTTGTAAAGATGACAAGAATAAATTCATTCACTAATAGAGCTATTTTATCTCTTCTGCCTTTTGTAAAGACCAATTTTACACACTCTTACAGAGGCACACTCCTTATGAAGTTAATGGCTTTTTTGTCTAAAGGCTAGAGAATAAAATACTGAAGGATTTAAAATAGAGTAGAGTAAATCCTGCCTCCTTATGGAAGTTGCCATTTTCTTAAAATGCAAGAAATTTATAGTGCATTGATAAGCAACTACCACAACAACACATGCATAGAAAGGTTTTAGCACCAATTCTTGTTGATTATATGTCAGGAATTGTAGTGAACTATGTAAATGCAGGCTTAATTTTCTGCTCTCTGACAAGTTTGATGTAACCAATGCTACCATTTTGAACAACTGTGAACTTTCCAAGCACAGTTTTAGATCTTTGCTCATTTTGTGTCTCCTTGGTGACCTGCTGGTAAAATGTTGTTGCATGTCAGTGGAGTTGGCCTTCAGCAAAATTTTTCAGTTTTCACAACTAAAGTACATGGAAACTGGAAAATAACCTGTTTAAATCTTTAGAAATAGAACTGTTCTCTGAGTGTGTACCAGGATAAAGTTTTATATTATTAATTGACCTACAGGTTACACGGGTAGTATTGTTGTGGGTGAACAATCACTTCAATGATTTTGAAGGAGATCCTGCTATGACTCGATTTCTAGAGGAATTTGAGAACAATTTGGAAAGAGAGGTAAGAATAATGGGGTTTTGTAAGAAGAAAAATTTGGGAGGAGGAGTATTCAGGCTACTGGGTATAAGGTGTGTCATCATCATGCTACTTTTTTTCCCCCTGCAGAAAATGGGTGGACATCTGAGGCTATTAAATATTGCATGTGCTGCTAAAGCTAAACGAAGATTGATAACGTTAACAAAGCCATCTCGAGAAGCCCCTTTGCCTTTTATCTTGCTGGGAGGGTCAGAAAAGGGATTTGGAATCTTTGTTGACAGTGTGGATTTAGGTAGCAAAGCCACAGAAGCAGGCTTGAAACGTGGTGACCAGGTACATAATTTTAAAGTTTTATCAAGTGTATCCTTGAAATTTCAGTGTCTTTAGTTGAGCTATTTTATTCCTTTTTTCCCCCATGAGTGCTGTTATATGTCATATAGATCTACAGTGTAACTTGTTGCATACATCTTTGTACATTGAGACAGAGATTCTCACGTTTCTGTGTGTCATTAAATAAAAATAGTAAATTGTCATCTTTACATTTTTTAGATACTGGAGGTGAATGGTCAAAACTTTGAAAACATTCAGCTGTCAAAAGCCATGGAAATTCTTAGAAATAATACTCATTTATCTATCACTGTGAAAACCAACTTATTTGGTAGGTTTGAGTGCACCTTTTACTTTTTGTCTTACTCTAGTAATCCTATATTCAATCTTTCAGATTAAGCCTTTAGTTTTGTTTGTGTGTTATGTACGCATAATGTGGGAAAATAATTTCTAATGCAGAAAGAAAAATTAGTAATTAAAGCATTTGAGTTAGGGATGGGAAGACCACAAAAAGAATTTTAGGTTCCCAAAGCATTTTATAACACTTTTTATTTTTTAAAATTATCTTTAGTGGAAATTGCTGAGAGAAAACACAACTAATTTTTTAATTAATTTACATTACAGTTGTAAAAAATGCAAATTATCTCACATATGAAGAGGTTATACTCTCACTTTCTGAGATTTTAAGACCAATAGGAACCACTGTATAACCCCTATAATTGTCTCGTCTGACCTGCTAACATGTGTATATGCACAAACATTCCTCTGGATACAGACTTCTCTTGGAACTTAGATGATCTGTCTTCATTTCACTTGTCTTTGCCTTCTCTTTTTGTATTTGGCCTGGCTCACATTCTTTCAGTCCTCACCCAGAGTAAATGCCGTGAAGCCATATGAACCTACCTGTGGAAAAAATTAACTGTAACTCACTCATTTCCCCCACTTGCAAATCCCAGTCGCAAACATCTAATGTCTAGTGGTACATAGACATCATCTCTCACTTCCATCGGAAATTAATAATTTAGAGTCTGATCCTTAAGACTGAGTGCGTTGATTTCAATAGGACTATCCTTGGGACTCAGCACTATGCCCAGAAGTAAGCCCTTGTAGGATCAGGCTCCTTTACTTGTATGCTTCTATTTTATTATGACAGAGGATGGATATTCTTTTCAGATTTTTAAAATGAGCATGTAAACATTTTTACATAAAAATTAAGGTTGTTTTTTAAATGATTGGTAGAATTTGCTGAGCAGACTTTTCTATAATGTTAACAGTAGATTGGCATGGTGCTTTATACTTTCTTCATACTCAGTTTTCTTTTAAAATACGCTGTTTATCCTTTTTCTTCCTATGCAGTTTTTAAAGAACTTCTAACAAGATTGTCAGAGGAAAAAAGAAATGGTGCTCCCCATCTACCTAAAATAGGTGATATTAAAAAGGCCAGTCGTTACTCCATCCCAGACCTTGCTGTTGATGTGGAGCAGGTGATAGGACTAGAAAAAGTAAATAAGAAAAGTAAAGCCAATACTGTTGGAGGGAGAAACAAACTAAAGAAGATACTTGACAAAACTCGAATCAGTATCCTGCCTCAGAAACCATACAAGTAAGCATTTCTTAATCTCCTCTAAAATGTTTTGTTTTAAAACTGTTGAATTGCTGGAACTTTTATATAGAAGGATACAGATCTGTTAAGACAAAAATGTTAAATTTGCAAAAATGTAGGTGGTTCTTTTCTCTATGACCTATGACTCGTTAACTAAGATATTTGGGTTGGTCACTCTTCCTTTTGGAAATGTGCCTGCCCACTTTGTGTATGTTTCCATCACCTTAGGTATCAGTGCGCTAATAAACTATATAAGCATACATGCTTTTCTGACTGTTCTCCATTCCCTCCTCCTAAACACAGTTGTGGGGTGTGCTTGATATTTCTTCTGTGTGTCTTTCTTCTATGTACTCCTTTTCTTCTATCTCCCAGCCACATTCAGTTACTCCTGGAGTTACTCTGAGAAAAAGAGTATGATTTAATTGGGGATCGGTCTTGCTTTGAGCAGGGGGTTGGACTAGATGACCTCCTGAGGTCCCTTCCAACCCTGATATTCTATGATTCTATGAAAAGCAGTTGCAAAAATGTGGCAAACATCTTGCTTGTAACGTAGCAGATTTGGTCTGAGGTCTGGTGGAATGGAGTTTCACAATTGTGGGCCAACCAGGGTTGAGAAGGTGCAATTCTCGTACCAGTATTCACAGCTGTTAACATCACCATTCCTGATGCCAGCATGTGCAGGTTTCTGTTCTCATCACTGCACTGCTGGTTTGAAAAATAGTTTTACATCAGTTAGAATTTTTTGCTAAGTTGAATATTAGCAAGGCAGTATCTTATGGAGCTAAATTTGTTTTTAGAGAGAATAGGTGGGCAAACAAATTGTGTTTGCAATTGACCGTAGCAGCTGTAAAAGTTGTGGATTTCTCCAGTCCATTGGCCTAATGTGATCTGCACATTAGCATGTGGGAGACCAAATTACCATCCCAAAACCAAATTTTCAACCCAGGTACTTCAGTGGAGTTGGACACGATTACACAAAGACTAAATTTGGTCCCCCAGTCTCTCTTGCCCTACACTGGCATGGGGCCTTTTAGAAATGGTGTGTTAAGACTCTAGATAGAAGGAATGTGTTGTGGTGGTAAACAACTGTGTCCCCGACCAATTGAGGAATGAGTTGGACATTGTTTTATGGGCGTCTCTTGCAGTCTTTCTCGGTAGAAGTCTGGGGAGCCTAATGGTGATCCTTGAAGTAAGGGAGTAGGAAGATGAAAACAATGAAACACCAACCCTCCACATCTCCAGCCAAGGAGCTTTTGTGGGGTCCCAGATGAGTAGATAGATGATCCAATGGAACCAATACTTCCTATTGCAGCATCACTTTTCTCTTCTGTATCCCATAGGAAGGCGTCTCTCTGCCCGCAGTAATGGAGAGGATAATTGGTGCTCAGATTTTTTTACTTCAGTAGTAATAACTGAGAACAGAACTGCTTCAATTAATGTTTAGGTATTAAAAACTAACAAACACGGTAGTGAAGATGCTATTGGCAGCAAGGGAAGAAAGAACATTTCTTGCTTTATAAATGGTAAATTGAACATAAATTATAAAATGCAAATAGTGTATAATTTTAAAATGAATTTGTCTTGAAAATGGAGGTAGGCCACTGAAATTAAGGTTTCAGAAATTTATAAAGCAATGTGTGTTGAAGTAATGCATGGTTTTAATCTTTTGTAATGATTTAGTTCATGGTCTTTTTTATTGTGTTCACCCTTCCAGTCCCTGTGTTAAAATAAGATTTACAGTAGAAATTAGCATATCTGATTCCTGTGGATGAAGTGGAATGTGTAAATCCTTATAAAAAGAGCCTTATTTAATATTATCTGACTCTTAACTATTTCTCATTCTTTATATAACCATTCTTGCATATTTGTTCCTCTTAGTTCTCTGATGAACTGGACACATCATTCGCTGGAGTTTGTACTGTTCTCTATTAATCTTACTGGTCGCATCAAATTCATTTCACTTAGTTTGTCACTTATTTTTTCTTTCTCCATTTTTTTCTTCCTCCTTGCACTTTGCTAATTCCTGTGTAGGGGACTGTTTGGGTAAGAGTCAGAAAAAAATACAGTTGATCTAAAATCCTTTCCTTGCTAGCCTTAATCCCTGTGTTATGTATAACAATGTATGTTCCCAAACCCACTGACATAGGTATGTTGTTGTGGCACCCAGGATCTTGCAATACTGCCATTTTAAAGTTCGATTTTCCTGGTTTTTACTTATTGTTTACAACAGTTCAAATCTCATAGAAGTTTGATGTAGTTAAAAACAAAAATTAGGTTAGGCTCTTTGTAAGAGAGAAAGTGAATACTTTTGCTCATGTATAACCTTTCATATGAGACTCTTAAAGCACTTTAGAAATATTACCTGTTTACTCCTGACAAGACCATAGTTAAGAACAGCCACCAAAGTGAAGCCATATCTGGTATGGAATACAGCATCTGTTTAAAAATATACAGTAAAACTAAACAGTTTGACAGGAAGTAAAAATGAATGCAGTATCTCATTGAAACTGCAAGAGGCTTTTAGTTAGGCAAAGTGTTATTACCTCAGCGTGAATGTAGCCAAAACGTTGTTAACGCCTTGACTCTTATGAAGAATACTGTGGTAAGTTATCACCAGAAGTGATTGCGTTCTTGGGTTTTGCACTTGAAAGACAACACATCCAGCAACATAGATGTGTGGCAACAACCTACCAAATATTGTTGAGTGGTAGCTTAGAGGAAAGAGTGTTATCTACTGAATTGCTATCACCACTTTTCATAGCACTCTAGGTTTTGTGTGGCGGTATCTCATCAAAATACTGATTTGGCCATAAAAAAGTGGGGCTTATGTGCACTGGGCAAAACACTTGTACTTAAGCACAAAATGGCATGGCTAAATGTGCAATGGCAACTCTAAATGAAAATGTAAGTAATAGATAAGAGTCAAATGCTTCCTATGGAATCCATGTAGATTTTCTGTTTGTTTACGAATTTGCCACGATTTTAAAAAATGAGTGCCTCAGGTACTTTAATTTAGTGGCCTAATTTTCAAAGGTGTGTTGGGCATCCAGCAGTTCTGACTTATTTATTTAGCAACCTAATATTGATTTAGGAGTCTGTTAGGCATTCACTGTTGAAAACCTTGGTGTTTGGTTGTTAAATTTTAAAAATATTTCCCTCTGCTACAATGGTTATCATTAAACATTTAAACTTTGCCCACCAAAATGTTGTATTTGACATTCTCAGATACATCCATGTATGTAAAATCAACAGTTTGGCTCCTCATCAAGAGCACATTACTCTGGCTTCAACACCCTCCACTGCTTCCAATTTGTTTCCATTGCTAATTAAGATTTTCTTCCTGCACTCAAAGCCATCAATAGTACCCATCATTAGATGACATCTCTCCATTTATGACCTGCTAATACTGTTTTGTTCCTCTGAAATAATGCAATTCACCAAAAATAAAGTGCCTGAGAGCTGGAGAAATAATATTCTGGGATGAGGGGATCTTTTTTGGAATGAGTTACAAGAGGCGATTAGACTGAGCCAAAGTCTGATTAGTTTTAAAGTGCACTGCATGTTACCCCTTTTTAATAAATCTTCCCCACCCTGAATAAAGTGCTGAGATAACAAAACTAGTCATTTTTCCAGAAGTAGGAAGGGCAAAGAGCAGAATCCTCAATGGTTATTGGTAAGCAGATCTAATTTTATTGTTACGTAGCACTTGGATACTGTGGCTAAATGCGCCGTAAAGAAACTATGAGATAGCTACTGCTTTCTGAGGACCATTAACATTTAAATAGCAAATACTGTAGCCATAACTAAAGCTTTGAAGATTTAAGTTCTGAAATTTCTTATTTTCTCATTACCCCTTGGCACAGTGACATTGGAATTGGCCAGTCGCAGGATGACAGCATTGTAGGATTGAGGCAGACCAAACACATTCCTCCTGCTTTACCTGTCAGTGGAACCCTGTCATCCAGTAATCCAGATTTATTGCAGTCACATCACCGCATCTTAGACTTCAATAGTACTCCAGGTGATCATCAATTTTTTTTACTCTTACCTCTAATTTTCCTCTAGTCACACTTTACTTTTAGGTACTCCTTGTTCTGGATCTACCCTCAATTTGTATTAACATATGTTTTAACCTATAGACTGATCACGTATTGTATTAATATACAGTTCTTTTTTGTGTCATTGCTCCAGTTTATTTCAACTCCAGGCAAATATGTATATATTTTTGTTGTATGCAGAATGTATTATCTGTAATTCAGTATATTTTTATTTTTATATACAATATAAATTTATTTATTTATTTGTATACAATGCAAATTTTTTTATTTATATATAATACCCTGAATTACATATAAAATAAATAAATATATATAATATAAAACCAGTGTAAACTTCAGGTACGTGGTATATTCTAATTTGTCTTCTAGCTACACAGACATCGCTGGTAGGCAGTAATTTGTACAAGCCTGCAGTAATCTACAATATCACACACAAACCGTATACTAAAGTAGACTATAATACATTCATTAAAGGGGAAAGATGGTCTTGAAGTTAGCACTGGGACTGCAGAGATTTAGGGTTCAATTCCTGTTTCTGCCACAGACTTTCTTGGGCAAGTCATTTCGTATCTCTCTGCCTCACCTCCTCATCTTTAAATTGGGGACAATCTCCCAGTCTCGCTCTGCCTTGTCTCTTCAGATTATAAACTCTCTGGGTCACGGTCTCTGTCTTACCGTGTGTATGTGTAGCACCTAGCACAATGAATCTTTCATCTCCCGGCCTATAGGCATCACTATAGTCATAGTAGTAATAGTATGTGGCTCACAGACATCAAACAAATTTCATGCCTTGAAATGGAAGCTAGCACAATTCTTAAACTGCGTCAGAAGAGCTAAGGAAAGTTTAAAAAAGAAAGTAAGTATTCATAGGCTTTTATCTTAGATATGATAAATGTGAGTTGAACAGTGGAATAATGCTTTAGCTTTAGCATTATAGCAGCACCTCAGTGACTTTTAGGAAAACAAAAAAGTGTCACCATGCCTCAGTGGGTCACAGTTGAGGATACGAGATTCAGTGCAAACTGCTGAAAAATAGGACAGATTCACCCCAAAGTGATGCTTATTCTTCCATTAGATATACCAATCCAGTACAAAAGTAAACTTCTGTCTCTGACTTAACAAGAAGTCAGAAATGCAGTCTCTTTTGGCATTCCAGTACTAATTTCACCACCCAGACACTAGATTTTATGATGAGTGGTTATTTAAAACCAATTTAATCAAATAAAGGGTCCTTCTAATCCCAAGAGATCAGCCACATAGCCAGGTCAATATATAACTCAGATCTTACCTAATAATCATGCTGTTGCCAATCCTTTAGTATCTACTATTTAAAGGTTTATTTATAGAGAAAAGAAAGAGGAGAGAGTTAAAATGGTTAAGGAAGTCATATATAAATATACACATTCATTGAAAATTTCTTGGATCTGATTTTTAGGAGTGATGTTACAGACTGCTGGCTTGTAAAGTCTTAGGTAACTTCCAAAAGGTTGGAAGGCCCTCAATTCATAGTCAATTTGCTCCTGTTCATGTAAGTCCATAGTCCAGAGATCAGAACAGGAAAGAAGCAAAATGGAGATGCTTCCAGGGTCCTTTATACCTTCTCCCAGGTGGAGAGGATGCTCTCAGTCTTAGTTTGTGAAAAAATACAGGCACAAGATGGCATCCAGGGTCACATGAGCAAGTCACATGCCCTTGTATGCTTTGATGACTCATAGGAGCAGCCATTACTCATATTTTGGCTAAAGCATCCACAGGAAGCCAACTAGGTGGGGACAGTCTTCTTCTATGGCCCATTATGAGATTTAAGTGTTCTTTAAAGGGCCATCAACTTGAATAGTTTATTCACAATGTGCTGGCCAGACTGCGTATAAATTACCCTGTGGGTGTTATCCCAGGAGCAAACACGTTTGAAATATAGGTCTATGTAGCCAATATTCTTAACTTCAGATACAAAAATTATATATGCATATAAACAGGGTAATCATACTCAGCAAGTCATAACTTTTCCATTGATACCGTACATGATATACTTTGTTCAAGATTTGTTGCAATTGTCTGACAGCGTCAATATTAATGATATAAATGGTCATGTTCCAATCATACAGCATCACAGGCTGCTACTTTGTAATTTATTGTATTATAATAAAACTTGTCCAAATATGCTCCAAATAGTTTTTAAAAAATTCTTGGCTTTTTTCCTAACCAACCAAAAAAACAAAACAAAAAACCCTACAAACAAAAAATAAAACCCCTCCTACTAGATCAGATATGTTAAGGGTTTTAGGAATATTTGGGATATAGACACAAGCCATTGAATGTTTTCAGTGTACCTGAAGACTTGAAAAAACTTTAAAGCTTACAGTTTTTAATTTGGATGTTACCTGGGACTAAATAAAAGATGGGGACATGGGCAGTTTTCAGAAAATTGAATGCATTGAAGTAGAAAGGGAAAGCCTCTTGGAGTTGCCATCCTTTAAGGCCTTAGGGACTATGCTTCAGGATGGGACATAAAACTAATTGCTCAAATAAGCTTTGAAAATCAACATTTTGGAAGAGTAGTCTTCAAGGAAATAAAACACCCATTCTAGAAGCTTGAAGCCAGCAACCATCTGTTTTATATACTGCTTTGTGTAGGGTTTTTGTTTTTAAATAGCAGTTTATTTTTAAATGTTCAAATACTCCATAACACTTTTGCTCTCATGGCTGTATTCGATTGGGATTCATGAGTATACTATGATTTTTAACTGAGTGTTCATCACCTTTAATTTCCCCTTTACCTTCAGATAGAAACTCCAAGTAGACTAGATTCTTATCTACAAGGCAAGGCTTTTCCTAGTACTCCACTCCAGTTTCTTTCTGGGAAGATGAAAAAAATTGTACAAGCTGTCAAGTAGTAAAATTAAGTTGTCATGCTTAATTTATAAAAACAACAATACCTTATGAAACATCTCATTATCTGAATGCGACTGTGCCCCTTGTGACCACGAATGCTAGTCCATTGACTTTACGCACATGCAACCCTCCTATGAGTGAATGGAGGAAAGGAAACTGGAATGTCATTTTTCACTTATGACAAAGCAATCGGACAGATCTTGAGCACAGTTTTCCAGAGACACTCTCCCTGTCCCTAACATTAATCTAAAACTACATTTTAGGGGAATAGTCAATGTATGGAAAGATTTACAGTTATTTTAGTTTTCAATGTGGTGTTAACTAGGGATAGGCTTGGCTCAAGCCACGCAGTTTGGATCTGTTTTTGCCAAAGTTAGGGGATGGTAAGATCTGAGGCATTGATTTGTTCCATCACGAGATAATTGTTATCTGCATTGTTGAGTTCTGAATCTGAACTGCCTCGAAGTTTGGGATTGTTTGGATCTGAGGCTTCGGATCAAGATCAGCTCTAGATTGCATTTTTAATTTAAAAATCCTGTATGCTTTTTATATAGGGTATGATACTACTTAGAAGATGTTCAGACCTGTATTGGACATGAAAAATTGTGGTAAGAGTAAGCCGTGGTGGTGGTGATAATATCATAGAACCTAGGAACCCAAGTCATGAACTATTGTGCTAGGTATTGTACAAAGATAGAATAAAAGCAATCCCTGCCCCAAAGAGTGTACAGTCTAAGTATTAAACAAGAGACAGAAGATAGACAGGAGAATACAAGGAAACATTGAGACAGTATTGGTCATCGTGACATAGAATCATAGAATATTTGGGTTGGAAGGGACCTCAGGAGGTCATCTAGTCCAACCCCCTGCTCAAAGCAGGACCAATCCCCAATTTTTGCCCCAGATTCCTCAATGGCCCCCTCAAGGATTGAACTCACAACCCCGGGTTTAGCAGGCCAATGCTCAAACCACTGAGCTATCCCTCCCCCAAAGACATGTAGTTTGCGAACTGAGACATGTAGTGGTCTCAGTTCGCCAACGGCCTAATCATTATGAAGATTTTTTTTAGGCATCATGGTGGAGGAGAGATTTGGAGGAGGAGGAGGAGGTAGCTTTGCTGATGTTTATGGGGAACTTCTCCAAGTGCCAGTGGCAGCATGGGAAAAAATATAAAAAAGTCTGCTTGCTTGCAGATCTTAACAAGCTGGCAACGGAGGCTGGCATCATGGGCAATTAGAGGTGGGAGTTGACGTCTTGGTAGTAAATGAGAGATGACAGAAGGGTGGGGATAGGCCACGAAAGGCCTTGAAAATGAAGACAAGCAGCTTGTTCCATGTGATAATGAAGTGGCGGCAAAGAGAAGATTGACATGGTCAAAATGATAGGCTGGGGAAATGATCTTTGCAGCAACGTTCAGAATGGATATGAGTGGGGCATGATGGCATTTGTCAAGGCCAGAGAAAAGGGTGTTGCAGTAATCTAGTCACAAGGTGAAAAAAGCCTGCACAAGTATTTTAGCTGCGTCTTAGAATCATAGGACCGGAGCGGACCTTAATTTTTCACTGATCAGGTATTTGTTCTTCATACTGACTCTTGTAATCGTAAAGAACAGGTTACCTTCCTCTTGAGAAAGATGAGGCTGTTTATGCAATCAGTGGGCTCTCACTAGGAGTTGAGTTTGCAGTGGCACACAGTAAAATAGTTGAGAACTTCCATTTTGTGTTTAATGTTTATTTTATGTTTTTTTTCCAAAGTAGTGTATTGAGCTCTTTTTCCTTTTCCTTTTCCTACCTGTTTTTCTTTCTTAATGGGTAGGGCATTATTTGGGACACAGTGCTTAATCTCAAACCTTCAGGGTTTGACTGCTTCTCCTCCCAAGATGGCAGAGCAACCGAGAAATTACAGAAACACGCTCTGTCCCTGAAAGCCTTCTTCTGAAGGAACCTCTGTCCACAGAAGGAAGAGCTGTATTAGTAATGTGCAAAGCATATTGCACCCTCACTCTCCAGGGAAAGGCAGAGTGAGTTTGCAATTTGTCTAGCTCTAGGATACCTGAATATTTGGCATAGCAACAAAGTGCTCTGTTTTGATTATCATACATTAATAATTTTTAAAATAGGCTTAGAAATATGGTTACATAAAGGCATTACTGAATCATTGTAGTTGGGATATGAAATTCAAGGAAATTACTGAATTGGCCTAAGTTTAGCTTAATGAATATGTAAAGTATGAGGTAATCAGTCAGTTTTAATATTTTTTTCATTCTGTTCTTCAAGTTGCAAAACAGTGAATAAATGTGGATGTCCCAGTAGTGATCACGGTATATATCACTATATAAAATAAGCAATGTATGAGAGAGATGAAGTCTCATGTTCCCTAAATTTACTAGTTTGGTTACATCATGTAATAATGGGAAAACATTCTGTAATATTTGTTTTTATCTCGACACTTCTGTTGATGAATACATGTGTTTTTGTAGGGTTTTTTTTTTTAAAAACAAAATATACATGTAGTGCACATTCAGGTCTAATAGTAAATTCCCTTTTCTGTGAATTGCTGCCAAATAAGATTCCTTTTCTTCAAAGGAAATGTTTTTGTCTAGCAGTTGGTTTATCAGTATCAGTCTATTTAAGTATTAGTCTTGGCACTAGATCCAGGAGACTTCTCTTTTGCTTTCTGTTTTCATGTTGTTCATACGACCTTTATGTCCTTTAGAATAAAAATACAAATTGCACCTCCTCTTACTTTGATGAAAAACAGAGCAGGAATTTAGATCCATGACACGCACACAAATATCAAAGCTTATTTACCTCTGAAAAATATATTAACTTCCCCGGTCAGTTAAAAGATTAGAGTGGAAGTGCTTACCTTTATCATGAAAAATACCACGGGGGCAGGATTATTGTGCCCTTTTGTAAGTCCAGTGGCAAAGAACTGCAAGATAGTCTATAGCTTTGCTTTTTATATTCTATTTCTACTATAAATTGCCAGAATGATAAAATGTGGGATCATCTCCATATCCAGATTCAATTGTCCAGTACCTTCAGAGTGGCAGAGCTCCTCCTTTACATGAGGGGGAGTTCTCTTCAGCTGCCCAAATCTCACTACATGATTCCTCTACTTACCAAAGGGACTTCCCTCCTGACTGTTTTGGGGAGAGAGAAGAGTTACATTCAGGATGAACCCACACCCCTTTGCACTGGTTCTGGCACCATTGGATGTCACCTACCATACTTTATTGACCCCCTCAGTGGCGATACTGAGATTCTTGGGCTGCAAGTCAACAGCAATTCTCATGAGTCCCTAGTCTTTCGTGTGGGACCACAGAAAGAGACATTCTCCTACTTTATCTATCCCTGTTCGATTACCTCAGGTACAGGAATCCCTTGAAGAGCAGGAGGCCGGAGCAGATAAGGATGATTCTCTGCAAATGAACGTCTTTCAGACGAGGCAGTTATGCTGCCTCCACTTTCTCTGGCTGATTATTTCAAACAATGAATGAAATGTATTGCAGACTCTTTACCAGTCCCCTTAGAGGATGTCAGAGTGTCACAGTCAAGCTCCTAGATATTCTTTAATGGTCACTTTCAGCTAATGTTAGCTTGCAAATTAAGTGCCTATTAGACCCTAGCAAAATTATTTTTATTTTCACATCCTGAGCCTAACTCTCTGGCTGTGGAAGCAGTGAATGAACAAGTAGCACAAAAAGTTCACACCTTACGATAAGGATCAGAAACACCTTGACAAAGGATGCTGCCTTCTATACCCTGGACATAAGGAGGATGAGGACCTTTTATTTGGACAGAAGCAGACCATTTAGAAAATTTCCAAGACTGTCGTATCAATTGGTGAGAGGTCCGAAGGGTCCAGAATCTCCACCCAAGACTCTTCAGATGGATTTCTGGATGTATTCTTCCTTGTTATCTTAGGGTGTATTAGCATTCCACAGTCTCTCTCTCCATCATTGTGGTATTACTCAAAAACATTTCCATTCTTGAGATCTGCAAAGCTGCAACTTTGTCTTCAATACATATATTTTCCATGCACCACACAAAGGTTTATTCTTCTAGCTGTTGTCCTTGGGAAAGCAGTCTTGTCTTCAGTATTGAACTTGACTCTGAAGCTTTCTCCTTTTGTTGTGAAGTGGAGCACCCAAAGGAACACTACTCGAAGAAGAAAGAGATTATTCATCTTGTGCAGTAATTTGAGTTCTTCGAGGTGTGTACCTATGGGTGTTCCTCTACCATCCTCCTTCCCCTCTGCTTCCAAGTGTCTTCTATGGGACATAGCAATGGAAAAGGAACTGAGGGCAGTCTACCAGTGCAGGCCTATATATACTTAGTGCAGAGCATGAGGATGTGTAGAGTGCATGTGCAGGCCGGATGGGTAGTATTATCAAAAATCTCCGGTCAAAGCACATCTGAACTGGAGTCCCATAGGAACACACATCTCAAACTCCAGTTTCTGCATAAGGTGAGTAACATTTCCTTACCTATCCATCTTGCTGGCCATTTGTATACACCTGGATCTTCAGTTTGTACCAGGAATTGTGATTGAACACACAAGTTAAGTGCACAGTTGTATATACAGTTCTACAATTAACTGTCTGAAAATCATTCTCAGAAAGGCCAATATTTTCAAACTTGACTGCCTGAACTTCGTCAGCTAAATCCATATTTAGACACCTGAAAAAATTGCTCGATTTTCATATGTGCAGCGCACCTTCAGCTCACTTTGACTTGAGTGGAATTCATGGATACACCTTTTCAGGTGTCTAAATGTGAATTTAGGTTCCTTATTTTAGGTTCCCGCATTTGGAAATGTTCACCCAAGTATTTGTCCTTGCAGCATCATAATGCAAAGATCCCAAACCAGAGAGACTGAAATGTGGGTTGAGAGTCTCTTGCCCAGTTTGTTCCAGAACCAGTTTCCTAAGAAGCTATTTGAATCACACCCCCTTGCAGGTGCTGCTCTGCTGACCTGTAAAAGGTTCCATTTTTGGTGTAATGAGGAGGAAAACTCAGCACTAACATGTTCACTTTTTGCAGAAATCCCAAACTTTCTAAGGCAACAAAACAAACACACTCTTTGGGCTCTCAGTATACGAGTCAAGGACTTGGGATGGGGAGTTGTTTTTGCTGTCTTGATGCAGAGTCTATTTAAAAGCGGCATATAATCCAGACTCGGAGCAGTTCCATTTAATCTATCAGAGAAACCCAGACTTCCAAGCTGCATGACTTGCCCTCTGTAGTGGATCCAAATTAATCTACTACATCCACAAAATCTTATGCAGGTCTCACTCATCTAATACCTTAAAGGTTCTATATGTGAGTCCTTAAGCCTGGGACTTTCTACCATATTAGTAGGTTTGAGATGGTCTCTTGTAGATGAAGTTTCTGGGTCTAAATTCAGGTTAGACCCACCAGATGCATATCAGTTGGGAGGTATGTCCTGTAAAACAATTTCAGGGGAGGAAAGGGGAGAAGAATGAAAATACAGCGACCCTGATGTCAGAAGTAATTGTGCAGATATACTCCTGTGGTGTCGTCATGTCATTGTTCTTTGACCTGCATTTGTGGGTTTTTTTCTTCTTCAGACTTACCAGACCAAGTTCTGAGGGTTTTCAAGGCAGACCAGCAAAGTCGTTATATTATGATTAGTAAGGACACAACAGCAAAGGAAGTGGTCATTCAGGCAATTAGAGAGTTTGCTGTAACTGCTACTCCCGATGCATATTCTTTGTGTGAAGTGTCTGTCACTCCAGAGGGCGTAATCAAGCAAAGGAGGCTTCCAGATCAGCTATCCAAGCTTGCTGATAGGATACAGCTAAGTGGCAGGTGAGACTATGGTTTATATTATGTAAGTTTAATAAGAATTCTGATGCATATGGGTATCTTGTGACAGTCTGTTTTCTCCCCAAAATATTTCAACTTCAAGGTTACTATTCTAAGCTAGTTAGAGCATATACACTTATTTCAATCTGCAACTTTTCTCTGGTATATGATAATCTTAGCTATCAATTTTCTTCTGGTATTTTATTTTTATAGGTATTATCTGAAAAACAACATGGAGACAGAAACACTGTGTTCAGATGAAGATGCTCAGGAGTTACTGCGGGAAAGTCAAATTTCCCTACTGCAGCTCAGTACTGTTGAGATGGCTGCTCAGCTCTCCATGCGAAACTTTGAGCTGTTTCGTAACATTGAACCCACAGAATACATAGACGACCTGTTTAAACTCAAATCTAAAATCAGTTGTACTAACTTGAAAAAGTTTGAAGAAGTGATAAACCAAGAAACATTTTGGGTAGCATCTGAGATTCTAAGAGAAACCAACCAGCTAAAAAGAATGAAGATCATTAAACATTTCATTAAGATAGCACTGCACTGCAGGGAATGCAAGAACTTCAACTCCATGTTTGCAATTATCAGGTAAATAGGGGAAGGTTTGTGTGGGTTTTTTGTTTTTGTTTTTGTTTTTTTTAACAGTGAATTCAGTTCAGGTTACTCAGGGGTAATACGTCAAAATGAATAGAAATTTGCATTAAACAGAAAGGGAGCTGACTAATACTATTACCACCAGCTTCAGACACTCCTATAAAGATAGGAAAAGATTTTTTCCCCCAAATAATCTTATATCCTGATATTAAAATGTTTTTTGAAATAATCCTTGGAACTCTGCCACCTTTATAAAAACTGAAACTAGAGGAATTAGGGAATAAAGAATTTGTGTGGCATGGGAGGAAAGAGATTTTTGAGAAGGATGGCAGTCAGAGATAGTCAAACTTAAGAAAAAAATAAAAAATGTAAGAGGCTCCAGGAGTGAGAATAAGTCCAGCAATTGCATGGAGGAAGGATATCAAAAGGATTGCGTATCCCCTTGTTCTACTCTTGTGGTTATGCCTGTGGGAAAGGTAATAGGGGAGGGTGAATAGTAAAAAGAATTTGCAGTTATAAGAAAGCAGGTGGCTTGTGGTATTTTTTGTCTTAGTGCTTGATCCTTACAAGATACCGAGTTCATCTCATGAAGTGCTATTTGACCTCACCCCCTGTTTTCTTTGGGGAGTTAAGATGTGCATTACCTCATAGAAGGTGCTCAGTACCCTGCATTTATTGAGTCTTGGTATATTATTGATTGTAGTTTTGTACTATCAGCTGTTTAGGCTGTTGACAAAAGAAAAATTGTTCCCAGTGGGAGGGTGTACTATTATCAACGTTATGTGGAGCTGAAGAAAGTAATAGAAGCAATAAGAATGCAGTTCTTCGAATTCGGGTTACTGTATTACTGTTGTCTGTTCTCAGGGGTTTGTATTTCATGTGCAGAAAATCCAGCTGGGGGAAATGTGATATAATATTCCTCAGATTAAGGTATTTTAATTTTAAAAAAATCCCTACAGTAATCTAATTTTAAATTACAGAATGTAAAAGTAGAAAATGTTTAGTACCTGTATTAAAGACATACTTAAACACTCTTGCACCCTTCAGAATACTTCAGGTTCCAGAAATAAAAATATATAACACCACAGTAATAGAAATGTAAATATCACAGGCTACAAAAAAGGCTATTGGCATACATTGTTATCACCCTTTCATGCAAAAGTCTGTTAAAAAAAAAAAATCAGCTCTGCCACTTGTCCTGAAGGTCAGTGGATTTGTACCCCATCAGACCAGAAGGGGAAGAAAATTCTCCAAAATCAGAGACCCCCAGAGGTTAGGAATCTGTCAGCGCCCCTGAAGCATTTAAATCTAGGGACTTAGTTCAGCCACTTCATCTCAGCTTAAGTCCTGCTTCAGAGTATGGGGTGAGAGGCAGCCTGTCAGTTAGCTAGAATTTGAACAAAAGCTGACATTATCAATTAATATCAATACCTCCTTTGCAGCCAGAAGTGAATAGTTAGTCAGTACCACTGGTGTAAAGTACTCCCTTTACCAACAGCAGTAAGGGAGTGGACCACAGGTTTTTTTCAGCCAGCTGCAGCTTCTGTATATCCTTAAGTATAGAGCAGGGATCGGCAACCTTTGGCACACGGCCCATCAGGGAAATCCGCTGGCGGGCTGGCACTGTTGTTTACCTGCAGGTTCGGCTGATCGCAGCTCCCTGCGGTTTGCCGTTTCTGGCCAATGGGGGCTGCGGGAAGCGGCAGCCAGTACATCCCTCAGCCCATGCTGCTTCCCGCAGCCCCCATTGGCCAGTGGGAGCTGCGATCAGCTGAACCTGCGGACGCTGCAGGTAAACAAACCATCCCGGCCTGCCAGCGGATTTCTCTGATGAGCGACGTGCCAAAGGTTGCCGATCCCTGGTATAGAGTCTATTTCAGCAAATCCATCTGGAGGTATCATGGCACATGGATTGTGGCAAAGGAAATGGTCTTAGTACTTTCACCAGGTATAGATTTGGAGAAAAGCATCCCTGGTCACTGACACAGTCTGGGAATCCAGGAGAGACCGTGAGTCCAGATATACCTATAGATTGTAAACTTCCATGGTAAAGGGCAGACAACTCCTCAGTAGTGGAGGCAAATACCAATTCAGCCATAGTCCCTAATTGCTTCCCTCAATTCACAGGCATTACCTGTTTTATCTGGGTATATTGCATTGTATAGATTCCATCAGTCATTATAGTTAATATAAAATTCATAGCTTTAAGATATATATTTTCATAACATGTATTGTATAGATTTTATAATGCACATTTTCAAAATGCAATATTTACTTATCAATATTTGCGCTTGATTGGTATATTGCTGTATGACAACACTTGCCTGATATGGGAGATGATATTTCTGCTACACAAAATTGTATAGTGTTTTATATTTGGGTGTTGCAGTTTTCTTTCTATTAAGTTTGCATAGTCTGTATTTAATTGAACAAACAAAACAAAACCCTAATGAACTGTTTTCAGTGGCCTGAATTTGGCACCGGTTGCAAGGCTCCGCACTACTTGGGAAAAACTTCCAAGCAAATATGAGAAGCTGTTTCAAGATCTTCAAGACCTGTTTGATCCATCTAGGAACATGGCAAAATATCGTAATGTCCTGAACAGCCAAAACCTACAGCCTCCCATTATTCCTCTCTTCCCTGTTATCAAAAAGGACCTTACTTTCCTTCATGAAGGTAAATGCAAAATAGCATGTTTATTTATCTCCACAGAAAATAGATTTTGCAGCCTCGTAGATGATACCATTACTATTTACTTGTCTTCCTTTTACTAAATATAGGAAATGACTCAAAAGTGGAAGGCTTGGTCAATTTTGAGAAACTGAGAATGATTGCAAAAGAAATTCGTCATGTTGGTCGAATGGCTTCTGTTAACATGGATCCTGCTGTAATGTTCAGGACTAGGTAGGTTTGTCTTCAACAGAGCTTCAATTGATTGAGACAAAAAATTGAGTATCAACAATAAAATAAATAATTCTCTAGTGCCCCTCCACAGTCCTTAACAAAAGAAACACTGCAAATGAAATAATGAAAGATGAGACTTTATCTTCCCACCTGTGGGGCCTCTTTGTTCTTTCCATGCCTGGAACACTCATAGAAGTCAATGGGAGTTTTCAGTTGCAAGATTGGACTGTATAACTTCTGTATCACTGGTTGTATTGCAGCATTTTAGATGTACGATGTCTCATTCACTACTATTCATTGTACCACTTTTGGGTAATCACAGTTATGTACTGTATCCACATTTTAAAACCAGCTTTAAAAAGGAAAGTAATTCTAGATCTTACCATGGCGGGAACAGTGTTTTATGTTCTCCCACTGATAGCCAATTTGCCTGATTCCGTGATGAGATCCCACCAATTCGTAGTCTGAATGAAGATATTCGATTTCACTATATACTGTAGTAGAGGAAAGTTTATTGTATGAAATGTTGATGCACAGGACAATCTAAATTGCTCACAGTTTACTACAAATAGGAATATTTGAACGTCAGCATAAATCAATGGTGCAGGAGAATGTGGAGTGATTGCTGTTTGGTTTTGTGTAGAGACAGCATAATGCACTCTCGCTTAATCTGAACTAGAAGAGTTTTTAATATCCAACTGTGCGCCTGAGAAAAGTCTGTTTTAGTGTTTGTGGGCTTCTAGTACTGCTTGTCCTGAGGTCTGGTCTTTTCTTTCTGAGCTTGTGATCTTTCTCTATCTCTTCCTAAACCCATGCTTCACTCTTCATGGCTCTCACTTGCAGGAAGAAGAAATGGAGGAGTTTGGGGTAAGTGGTTGGAGACAACGCACACGGACAAACATTCTTTTCTGACCATTTGCATTGTTTTTCTACTTGCTATCTTTAATTTTCTGATGCTTTGACATTTTTCTTTTAACCCTTTTGTACTTACAATAAGTTTAATCCAATGGTGCTTTTGCTTTTGAGGTCAAAAACACAAGAGCTGTGAAACTATTTACAGATATTTCTGAGTGTGATTTGGGGAAGGGTTGTTTATTTAACACAACAGTAAAATTGACTTTAATATAACCAGTCTGGCTTGTAATAGAAAGGAAATTCCAAAATAGTATGGGGATAGCTGTACAACTAAAATTTACATATGCCTGATAAATGAGTGAAGATGAAATCCACTGATATTAAAAATTGAAGTACCATGATTTTTACAGCTCAACTAACTATATTTTCACTCTAAATCCAGCCTCCATTTTTTACTCTTAACAAATCAGAAGCCACAAATAGCTTCCATATATACATACACAAATTGAAATGCATGACGTTTATTTCCTCATTAACTAATTGATCATTCATTTAACAAAAAGCTCATCATACTCAAGTTAGGGAACAGAAAAAGATTTTTTTTCTTCATTACTATTGAAATTGAGGTTTTTATAAACCCAGATTAACACTGTGTTGAAGACAGTTTCTAGATAATTTGTATTTAAATTGGAGGCTCAGCTACAGTTGTCTGTCAGCGTTGTCTTGCTGCATGAGCTTTTCTTAATGCTCCAACTTCCTCAGTAGCTGACTTATGTGAGGGAGCTATCTTGAATGCTTTTCTAGATGTGAGAAGAGAGATTGCCTAGTTGGAGTAGAATAGGTTCCAGGAACTTATTTTATTTTAATTATACATAAATTATTATTTTTAACCAAGTGAAGAGATTTCTTGATCCTCATCTTCTGTCTATTATAGCTGTTTGTTTGACTTACTGGAATGAGGCATGTAAGCTTTGACCGTAGACTGACATTCATGCAACCTTTTGCATGTTTCCAGTTCATGAAGTGATACTTTGCTGGACTAAGTCTCTCTTTCCTCCTCTTTCCCACTTCACTCCAGGTCTCTCAGCCAGGGCAGTACAAATGCAGCAGTGCTAGATGTTGCACAAACAGGGGGACACAAGAAGCGGGTACGTCGCAGCTCCTTTCTCAATGCCAAAAAACTGTATGAAGATGCTCAGATGGCACGAAAAGTGAAGCAGTACCTCTCTAACTTGGACCTGGAAATGGATGAAGAGAGCCTCCAGACACTGTCTCTGCAGTGTGAGCCAGCCACCAACACATGTGAGCTTTTTCATTAAATAAGCATTATAAATAGCTGCTTATATCTGCATGTAACTTAACTTCTGGGCTATATCTTCCTGTCACTTATATGTCTGTTTTCTGAGCTCTGTTATGCGTAAAGGTCAGCAAAGATTTTATAATTAAAAACAATATGTGTTTTAAAGGAATTAAAGCTCTCTCCCTTCCTTTGCCTCTCTAAATAAATATGCACTCCTAATTGTTGTATCTGAGCTCCTTTTAATTAAAATCAGAAGTTTTGAACCTTCCACTTAGACTGCTGAAATAGTTAATTCCTTGTTTCTTCCATTTATTGCAAAGTACCGAAGAATCCAGGGGACAAACGGTCTGGGAAACAGGAAACGTCACCAGTGGCACCTAGGGCAGGAATTCAGCAGAAGATGCAGCAGCAGCATAAAATAAACCAAGCATTGCAGGTCCCTGCTGTGTCCCTCTATCCCTCTCGCAAGAAAGTACCAGTCAAAGACCTCCCACCATTTGGTAAGTGAAATGAGGGGGTGGGTGGGTTTCGTTAAAAATGTTTAGATGTTTCTTTGTATAGTTCAAGCAGGCGTACTTTTGAACTGGTGAAATATTGTAACGTTTAGTTCAAGTTAGTGCTCTCAGTTATCCCTCTGTCAGTTTAGACAGCATATATAAATCCTCCTAATAGCAGATAAACAGGAGAAAACTTCTCCTAGTAAAGGGTCTGGTTGGCTTATCCTTTTCAGTTGTAGATTTGTTTCCACCTGGTGATAATTGCTCTTCTGGCTGGTGCACTGGAGCCTTGGGCTTAAGTTTTCAAAAGTCACTAATGATTTTGCTTGCCTCCATTTCTGAGTGATCAATCTGAGATACCATAAAGGGGCCTGATTTTCAAAAGTGTCTTGAGCATCTGCCCTCCAAAAAATCAGGCCTGTCCAAGGTATGTCAAGTTGAGTACCCCCAGTCACTAATCACTTTGAAAATGTGGGCTGTAGTTTTTAACTTTTTCATTTGACAATTGCCCTTCACCACCACGTTCCCCCAAATCTTTTTCTGTTGCAGTGCTAAAGTTGCACTGTTTGGGATGCTACAGATTGAAACAGGAGAATGGTAGTTTCTTATAAATAATTTGATTTCTCCAAATCTCTCTCTGGCAGCTAAAGAGGGCATCCTGTTGCAGTGTTATGAAGTCGTCTGAAATTTTCCTTATTTAATTTGAATTAAAAACATATTCTCAGGTTTGTTTCTAAGCAGGATAGCTATCCTCTTTATACAGGGAGTGATTTTCCACAAACGTTGCTCTATTCTGTCTCCGCCTGCTGTTAGGGTCTCTCACACCTATTGTTTAAGCTACAAAAGAGGGATTTAGAAAAACCAAGTGAACAAGAAATAATGTAGTATTAGGCTAGTTCTATAGATTCTGCTGTCTAGAGGATCAAATAAACTGTGTTAATCAAGGTTTCAGAGTAACAGCCGTGTTAGTCTGTATTCGCAAAAAGAAAAGGAGTACTTGTGGCACCTTAGAGACTAACCAATTTATTAGAGCATAAGCTTTCGTGAGCTACAGCTCACTTCATCAGATGCATATCGTGGAAACTGCAGCAGACTTTATATATACACAGAGAATATGAAACAATACCTCCTCCCACCCCACTGTCCTGCTGGTAATAGCTTATCTAAAGTGATCATCAGGTGGGCCATTTCCAGCACAAATCCAGGTTTTCTCACCCTCCACCCCCCCACACAAATTCACTCTCCTGCTGGTGATAGCCCATCCAAAGTGACAACTCTTTACACAATGTGCATGACAATCAAGTTGGGCTATTTCCTGCACAAATCCAGGTTTTCTCACATCCCCCCCACCCCCATACACACATAAACTCACTCTCCTGCTAGTGATAGCTCATCCAAACTGACCACTCTTCAAGTTTAAATCCAAGTTAAACCAGAACATCTGGGGGGGGGGTAGGAAAAAACAAGAGGAAACAAGCTACCTTGCATAATGACTTAGCCACTCCCAGTCTCTATTTAAGCCTAAATTAATAGTATCCAATTTGCAAATGAATTCCAATTCAGCAGTTTCTCGCTGGAGTCTGGATTTGAAGTTTTTTTGTTTTAAGATAGCGACCTTCATGTCTGTGATTGCGTGACCAGAGAGATTGAAGTGTTCTCTGACTGGTTTATGAATGTTATAATTCTTGACATCTGATTTGTGTCCATTTATTCTTTTACGTAGAGACTGTCCAGTTTGACCAATGTACATGGCAGAGGGGCATTGCTGGCACATGATGGCATATATCACATTGGTGGATGTGCAGGTGAACGAGCCTCTGATAGTGTGGCTGATGTTATTAGGCCCTGTGATGGTGTCCCCTGAATAGATATGTGGGCACAATTAGCAACGGGCTTTGTTGCAAGGATAAGTTCCTGGGTTAGTGGTTCTGTTGTGTGGTATGTAGTTGTTGGTGAGTATTTGCTTCAGCTTGTGGGGCTGTCTGTAGGCAAGGACTGGCCTGTCTCCCAAGATTTGTGAGAGTGTTGGGTCATCCTTTAGGATAGGTTGTAGATCCTTAATAATGCGTTGGAGGGGTTTTAGTTGGGGGCTGAAGGTGACGGCTAGTGGCATTCTGTTATTTTCTTTGTTAGGCCTGTCCTGTAGTAGGTAACTTCTGGGAACTCTTCTGGCTCTATCAATCTGTTTCTTTACTTCTGCAGGTGGGTATTGTAGTTGTAAGAAAGCTTGACAGAGATCTTGTAGGTGTTTGTCTCTGTCTGAGGGGTTGGAGCAAATGCGGTTGTATCGCAGAGCTTGGCTGTAGACGATGGATCGTGTGGTGTGGTCAGGGTGAAAGCTGGAGGCATGCAGGTAGGAATAGCGGTCAGTAGGTTTCCGGTACAGGGTGGTGTTTATGTGACCATTGTTTATTAGCACTGTAGTGTCCAGGAAGTGGATCTCTTGTGTGGACTGGACCAGGCTGAGGTTGGTGGTGGGATGGAAATTGTTGAAATCATGGTGGAATTCCTCAAGGGCTTCTTTTCCATGGGTCCAGATGATGAAGATGTCATCAATATAGCGCAAGTAGAGTAGGGGCTTTAGGGGACGAGAGCTGAGGAAGCGTTGTTCTAAATCAGCCATAAAAATGTTGGCATACTGTGGGGCCATGCGGGTACCCATAGCAGTGCCGCTGATCTGAAGGTATACATTGTCCCCAAATGTGAAGTAGTTATGGGTGAGGACAAAGTCACAAAGTTCAGCTACCAGGTTAGCCGTGACATTATCGGGGATAGTGTTCTTGACGGCTTGTAGTCCATCTTTGTGTGGAATGTTGGTGTAGAGGGCTTCTACATCCATAGTGGCCAGGATGGTGTTATCAGGAAGATCACCGATGGATTGAAGTTTCCTCAGGAAGTCAGTGGTGTCTCGAAGGTAGCTGGGAGTGCTGGTAGCGTAGGGCCTGAGGAGGGAGTCTACATAGCCAGACAATCCTGCTGTCAGGGTGCCAATGCCTGAGAAGTTGGGGCGCCCAGGATTTCCAGGTTTATGGATCTTGGGTAGTAGATAGAATATCCCAGGTCGGGGTTCCAGGGGTGTGTCTGTGCGGATTTGATCTTGTGCTTTTTCAGGAAGTTTCTTGAGCAAATGCTGTAGTTGCTTTTGGTAACTCTCAGTGGGATCAGAGGGTAATGGCTTGTAGAAACTCGTGTTGGAGAGCTGCCGAGCAGCCTCTTGTTCATATTCCGACCTATTCATGATGACAACAGCACCTCCTTTGTCAGCCTTTTTGATTATGATGTCAGAGTTGTTTCTGAGGCTGTGGATGGCATTGCGTTCCGCATGGCTGAGGTTATGGGGCAAGTGATGCTGCTTTTCCACAAATCAGATGTCAAGAATTATAACATTCATAAACCAGTCGGAGAACACTTCAATCTCTCTGGTCACGCAATCACAGACATGAAGGTCGCTATCTTAAAACAAAAAAACTTCAAATCCAGACTCCAGCGAGAAACTGCTGAATTGGAATTCATTTGCAAATTGGATACTATTAATTTAGGCTTAAATAGAGACTGGGAGTGGCTAAGTCATTATGCAAGGTAGCCTGTTTCCTCTTGTTTTTTCCTCTCCCCCCCCCCCCCAGATGTTCTGGTTTAACTTGGATTTAAACTTGAAGAGTGGTCAGTTTGGATGAGCTATTACCAGCAGGAGAGTGAGTTTGTGTGTGTATGGGGGTGGGGGGGGATGTGAGAGAACCTGGATTTGTGCAGGAAATAGCCCAACTTGATTGTCATGCACATTGTGTAAAGAGTTGTCACTTTGGATGGGCTATCACCAGCAGGAGAGTGAATTTGTGTGGGGGGGTGGAGGGTGAGAAAACCTGGATTTGTGCTGGAAATGGCCCACCTGATGATCACTTTAGATAAGCTATTACCAGCAGGACAGTGGGGTGGGAGGAGGTATTGTTTCATATTCTCTGTGTATATATAAAGTCTGCTGCAGTTTCCACGATATGCATCTGATGAAGTGAGCTGTAGCTCACGAAAGCTTATGCTCTAATAAATTGGTTAGTCTCTAAGGTGCCACAAGTACTCCTTTTCTTTTTGTGTTAATCAAATAATTCTGGATTATTGATTGCAACACTGCAGTCCTCTAGATCAAATGCAAATTCTGTAGAATGCTTGAAAAAATAACTCCACCCCTGAAATTTGCAAAGCTGTCACATGTAGATCAATCTGCACTTTTAATCGGCAAACTTGATGTTTGTTTCAAGAGAGCAGTTCTTCAGTCTTTGCCCTCTAGGTCTTTCCTAGGAGCTGTTACTGCTAGTCTCCCAAAGTCTAGAGTTTGTGCAGAGACAGTTCTCAAAGGAGAAAGGAAGAAAGCCTACTCTAGGAATATATTGCCCCACCAGGTGTTCACTTGCCCAACCTCCCGCATCACTTTCTTTGGTGATACTCTAAGCTATTTTGAATAGCCGAAGCAACTGAAGAGCAGCTGAGGTCCTGTTATGTAACCTTTCAATAAACATTGGAGTCTCTGAGGGATTTTGTACAGCTCCACCATTTGCTAGTTTTGATCTCTCAGAACTCATCATACTCCTCTCCCAGGTGGTAGATCTGCACAGAAGATATTCTGGAACATGAGTTACAAGAATCTTTTCAGTGAACGGGTGGAAACCCAGACACAGCAATATTTTGCTAGTAAATGTGAATTGGAATCTGAAACAGAGTGGTCCAATTTCATTGTCCAAGCTGAGTAAAATACAGAAATAAACAACATAGTGTAAATAGAGAGGAGTAAATTAATTTTTTTATTTTAGATTTTATTAAAAGTGGTATTAGAGAGATGAGGTGGGAGAGGTAATTTTTTTTTTATTGAACCAACTTCTGTTGGTGAGAGAGACAAGCTTTTGAGTTACACAGAGCTATTCTTCAGTTCTGGGAAACTTAGGCTATATCTACACTAGAGACCTTACAGCAGCACAGTTGTACTGCTGTGTGGTTTTCTATGTATCCACTCTATGTCAGTGGGAGAGAGCTCTCCCATCAGCATAATAAAGCCACTCCCAACAAGCGGCGGTAGCTATGTCAGCGGGAGACTGTCTCCCACCAACATAGTGCTGTCCACACTGGTGCGTCTGTCATTGTAACTTACGTTGGTCAAGGGTTTGTTTTTGCACAACCCTGAGTGATGTAAGTTTTACCAATAAAAGTGCTAGAGTAGACATAGCCATAATCAGTGTGTCACAGCTGAATACAAGATGGAACAGATCGTTTAGCATAAGTCGTTAACACATGTTTCAAGGGAACATTCGAGGTGAAGTGGCCTGTTAACTCCCTTCAAGTGACAGGGAGGAAAGGAACCGGGGAGGGGCTAAAGGGGAGCAGCTGGAAGGGTTGTTAGTGAGTTGTAGATAGTTGTAATAAGCCATAAATCCAGTGTCTCTTTTCAGTCCATGATTTTTAGTGTCTAGTGAAGTTATGAATTTAAGCTCCCAGGCTCATCTTTTGAAAGTATTGTGCAGGTTTCCTGTGAGGATGAGAACTGATAGGTCAGATATAGAAGTGATTGCTTTGGTAAAAGTGGTATTAGTAACTCAAGGAAGATAAATATTTTATCTTTACAGTGTCCCTATAACGCACTGTAAAATTAACAGATGTATATATTTATGGCTTAATAAATACATAAATTAATTCATTCTTCCTTAAAGGCATTAATTCCCCACAAGCTTTAAAGAAAATTCTTTCATTGTCTGAAGAAGGAAGTTTGGACCGTCACAAGAAACAAGCTGAAGACACAATATCAAATGCATCTTCACAGTTGTCTTCTCCTCCCACATCACCACAGACCTCTCCAAGGAAAGGTATAAGATGTGCAACACTATCCATTCCTTTTCCTGAAACCTGCAGGCTTTAGAAATAACTATGAGGGGATCTTGGAGACAAATTGCTTGTCTAGATGAACAATTAGTGCACAGCAAGCTGGGGTGTAAATCTACAGCACACTGACTGTTCATGTGGACTCTGCTACCAAACTAAAAGTTCACTAGTGCACACGGATCTACTTGCATCTCAAAGCAGAGTAAGTCAAAGTGCCCTTTCAGTGTGTGGTAGCATGGTCCAGACCGACATTTAGTGTACAGCAGACTAGCGCACTGTAGATTTACATCACAGTTTGCCGCACGCTACCTGTGTGTCGAGATAAGCCCTAAGGGTGAAATCTTTTCCTACTTATGCTGCCACATGAGGATTGGCAGGGGAGTGGAGTAGTAGTGCCCAGGTGGATGCTCAGGAGCCATCCTGTTAGCAAAGCGCAGGAGGATGGGTTTAGAGTGTCCTGGAGCCATCACACTAAGCAACTCTCCTTACTGCTACTTCAGACGAACATGTCTCCTTCAGTTGCCTTCTACCAAAGGCAGTATACATGGGCAGTAGTTCAGAGCTCATAGTGGCACCTTGGAGCATCATTGGGTATAATAACCAAGCCCTCTGCTGATTTCTAAAGGAATTACTAGGTTAAAATCATTCCTCCCTGCTGTGCAATTGTGCTGGATGGAGAGGGATCCATGCAAGACAGCAAGGTTTTCCCTAGAGTGTTCAAGGCTCAGATCACTAAAGCATTACATTTCCTTTATGCGAACACCTTAGTCATCCCAAGAATCAAGGTGGAAGTTTGACACATGGCTTTGCACGATGAAGCTTTCTTTGCTGAGTTAATTTTAAATAATTTCATAGAAACTGTCTTAAAATATACTGGTAGAGATTACTGTCCAGTGTGACTGGCCAAAACTGCAAATGAGTTTAAACAAGATGATCTAAGACTCCTGATGAATTTCTGTCCTGTTTCCTTTTTCATTGTACTGGCTCTGGTTGTTAATTAAGAGAAAAAAGATCAAGTGCAGGCACTTGCCTTTCTTGTATTTTTTAAAAAAATAAATAAATAAAGATTGTCACTATACAGCATATTCCTATCGCAGGTAACCTCGAGGTCATTTTCTCCTGCTATCCTTTTCAGAATAACATAGAAATCAATTTTAATGGCTGCCTGAGAGAAAGTTGTATTAAAAAATCTGTGTCAGAGTTGAGCCCCACAGAGTAAGAGCTCAGTCTTGTGATAGAGCTTGGACAGCTCTAGATTTCACTGTAGTAATAACTCCCACCGAATTGCACTGTGATGCTGAGAAATTGAAACTTGTGTGCATTTCATCTGGGTATCTCTCTCTCCTGTCTCTGTCAAATGGATATCTAAACTCTTTTCTCATCCTGTTGTTAGGTGGCAGTGGCAATCAACTGAGATATTATGGCTCCAGACAGTCGGATCTAACCAGTTCCTCCTCTTCTCTTGGAAGTGAGAACAGTAACAAGAATAACAATGCACCACGGACCTATAGGATAGGTGGGGTTTACAAAATCAAAAGGAAAAAGATCACAAGCACAATTGGCTAATGAGTATTTTGAAAAGGGATGAGGGGTCTGTCCTTCAAAAGTACAAATACATATCCAAAAGCACTGCTGAAGTGAGCTTTTCTAAGGGTGAGATAGAGGAGGTTCTTATGCAGAAATCCTTTGATGATCAGCTCGAGTCTTTGTAAGATCTCAGCATAATTTATCTCATAGACTTTAGCCAGGTGTGAAATTATATGAATTTGATCACATTCTATCAAGGCCAGTGCATTTATTGAAAAAGGAATCGGGATCAGATGAATGGAGGGGAAGTGTAGTACTGTATATTTGGTAAAGCAATCCATGAAAATGGTTCTAAACCTCAAAGCATTTCCAAGATTTAGTGGCACCATGAACTAATGTGTTTTCTTTCTTAACTTTAATCAGATTTGACGGTGTTAGGGACAGATCCTCGGCTAGTATGAACTGTGTAGCTCCACTGAAATCTCTTTGAAGCTTAATGGTGATTTTCAAACTAAAAATAAAAATTGCATGCTTACATACAAAAGTATGTTGTTGAATGGCCTCTAACCTACCTTTTAAATTCTTTTTGTACAGCACCTTGCACAATGACTAGGGTTCCTGGTCACTACAATAATACAAATATTTTATAATAAAAATAATAGCTGATAGTGCATTCATCACAAAATTACATTTTAATAATTTACCTTCCTAAAGAACTGCTTTTCGGATAAGCTTTCTAAGGCTATGTGTACACTACCACTCATGTTGGCATAACTTAAGTCCCTCAGGGATGTGAGTAAGCCACCCTTTTGAGCAACATAAGTTACATTGACCTAAGCACTGGTGTGGACAGCACTATGTCAGTGGGAGAGCTTCTCCCGCCAACATAACGACAGCCTCTTGTTGGGGGTGGATTAATTAAGTCCATGGGAGAGCTCTCTCCCATCAGAGCATCTGGGCTAGAGAGCTTGCATCGGTACAGCTGCACCGCTGTAAGGTGTCTAGTGTAGCCATGGCCTAGGAAGTGTTAACTGCCTGAAAACAAAGGGTTAGATGGGTTTAGCTGACAAATCTCACATGCAGTGCTATAATCAAAGCCCATAACTGCGAGGTGATCAATCGTCTACATTCAAAGTATTCTTGACTCTGTTGCTCAAAATGTGGATACAAAATGAGGGAGCATGCTAAAGTAAATGACTTTGTCTTGGAGGGAATGACTCTTGTAGCACCTCACATAAGTGGAGCAAACATTGGAAACTTGTTTGGATAAGATAGATAGTGAAGGTCAGATGAATGGTACATAGGAATGTAGGAATTGCCATACTATCAGACCTAAGGTCCATGTGATCCAGTATTCTGTCTCTGTCAGTGGCCATTACCAGAAGCATCAGAGGAACCTTTAAGAAAGCAGCAGTACATACATATGAAATAATCTGCTTCGCCACATAGATCTCATCGTGATCTCTGTTAGAGATTGGTTTAAACCCTGAAGTATGAGACTTTAATATCCCATCCAAAATTTCTGTTATCATTAATTATTGTAATTCTGTTATGCTGTTGGATATTCGGTTATACAAGAAATGTCAAATCCCTTTTTAATTCTTGCTACTTTCTTGGCCTCGGTTACTTCCTGTGGCAATGAGCTCCACACGTGAGTTCCACACTGTGTGAAAAAGTATTTCGGATTATCAGTTTTGAATTTGCCACTGTTGAATTTTTCTAAATGTTGTCAAATGCTTAATTTCATTGTGATATGAGACAGAGAGCAGAAGTTGTTAGTTTGCCTTCTCTATACTGTACACATATACATTGGAAATAATTTCAAACAGCAGAATTAGATGCTCAACAATTGTTTACCTTCTGTCGTCAAACAACAGAAATCCCCAATAACATTTTTAAATGGTGGTGTTTCCAAAACACTTGCTTTGTTTTGACTTCTTTTGTCCAAAGGAAATACAGGCAGTGATGAAGAAAGTAAACCAAATGTTAGAATGGGACCAAGAGATGGGATGGAGAATAAGGAAAATACTTTGATTACATTATCTAATTCAGTGGAAAATCCTCATCTAAAATAGTGTGTTCAGTTCTGGTCACCCCACCTCCGAAAGGGTTATGAAAAAATTATGGAAGGGGGTTTAGCCGAGGGTGAGGGGAATGATTAAGAGAATGCAAAAACTCTCCTATGAAGAGAGATCGAAAGATTAGGATTGGTTACCTGACAAAGGAGATGAATTAAAAGGGGTAGGATAAAAAATAACTTTTATAAGAGAGGGTAGATTAGGATCTTCTGTTCACCTTGTTTCATAATATGAACTTGAAAGCTGGTAAATTCAAAACTGGTAAAAAGAAATCATTTTTCACAACTAGCTTGTGGAATGTGTTACAGGTAGAACTGAGGCCAAAAGCATAGCAGAATTCAAAAAAGGTAAGATATTTATACAGATAACATGTATTTCCAGTGTTGTTATAGCAAATACTTAAAGGTTTGGAAGGACTATAATTACTCATACTTCAGGACTGAAGGCAAACTTTAACTATTGGCAGTTAGAAGGAAACTTTCTCTAGGGACAGAGGGTAACACTGTAAGGTATTTTGCACCTTTCCCTGAGTGGCCCACTGTTGAAAACAGGATTCTGGACTACATGGGCTACTGGCCTCATCCAGCATGGCAGTTCCTATGTTCCAAGCCCCCCATAGTCTGTGTTAACATACATAGACATAAACAGTATTGCAAGACTGGGTATTAAGTCCTACAAAGGGAAATATTTTAATATAATTCTAGAGATCCAAAAATGACAGGAAGTGATAAATTTGGCAGTAGTTTTGTAAAGACTTCTAAATACAAATATTTCATGTTGCCACTGATCTTTAAACCTACATTCAGAAATAAAACAGCTGCATTTGAATGATGGTCTTCTTGCATATTTTTGTTGCATACAGTACTGCTCTTCTTGATGAAGTGTGTCCATAATTATATTTGCTCCAATAGCACTGTTATTGAATATCTATGCTAATGCTTGAACTTATGTTTAAGTCTTTTGGTTGTAAATTTAGAATGTCTATTTAATGTTATTCTGGTCCTTATGCAGGTTATACTTTGGCTCCTAGTGGCACGGTGGATAACTTTTCAGATTCTGGTCACAGTGAAATTTCTTCGAGATCTAGTATTGTCAGCAATTCTTCATTTGACTCCATGCCAGTCTCACTGCATGATGAGAGGAGACAGAGGCATTCTGTCAGTATTGTGGAGACTAATCTTGGTGTGGGGAGAATTGATAGAAGAGCCATGATTGAACCAGATCAATACAGCTTAGGGTAGGAATTGTATATATTTACGTTTTTTAAAAAACTCTCTTCTGCATCTGTTGTAGAAATTTCCTCCCTTCTGTGAGAGAAAAATTCCCCTCTCTCCTTCTAGGTCACCACTTCTATATTACCCCTGTTTTTATAATGCTTTACATTCAGATGAGAAAATATACCCAATTCCACATTGTTCTAATGTCTACAGCAGCGCCAGTAACTACATGCACCTGCTCTTCACCTTTAGAGCATTTATAAATGCTACAGCTGATCCTCACCCCTGTGGCAGGCTAGTGTTGTGACAAGAAGTGTCTTAAGTACAGTATTATCCTTATTTTACAGATGGAAACCTTTCAACTGAATCCCAAAGTATGCCACATTTTCATCGATACCTTTTTTAGTAACTGCTGACGTGCTTTGTTGTCAAGAATAGCCTTACAAAAAGAATGCCCTGTTCTCAAAATTGACCAAGTCATTAGTTAGTTCTGATTACATTAAACTTTGGATATAGGAAATCTATGCTGTAGATGATGCTTGTATCGACTGTGTTTTTCATTAGCTATCAAATTCTCTTGGCTTGTAAAGCAATGAAAGTTTCACTGTTCTGATTTGCTGATTATCACTTATGATATCATTGTAAAATTTCTATTCCTTTCTTTCTGTCTTTTACATCTAGTTCATATGCACCATTGTCAGAGAATAGAGGCCTGTATGCTGGAGCAACTGTGCTTTCTTCTCCCAGTACAGAAGAGCTATCACAGGATCAGGGGGATCGCGCTTCACTTGATGCTGCAGACAGTGGCCGCGGCAGCTGGACTTCTTGCTCAAGCGGTTCTCATGACAACATACAGACAATACAACACCAGAGAAGCTGGGAGACTCTTCCTTTTGGACATGTTCATTTCGATAGTTCAGGCGATGGGGCAGGATTATGGGCCTCAGGCAGTCATATGGACCAGATGATGTTCCCCGATCATGGCACAAAATATGGCAGGCAGAGTCAAGGTAGGGAGGGCCTTGATCAAGCACAGTCCAGAGCAAGCTGGGCATCCTCAACAGGCTACTGGGGAGAGGACTCAGAAGGTGATACAGGTACCATAAAGCGGCGGGGTGGGAAGGATGTTTCAATTGAAGCTGAAACAAGTAGCATAACATCTGTAACAGCAGAGGAGTCAAAGCCAGCTCCCATGTCCTCTCATATAACTGTATCATCAAGTAGTGCAAAGGGGCTTATTGGTAAGTTATATTTTGTTTACCACGAAGTATCCTGTTCATTTACATATAGATGTGAATTTACTATATAAGTATTTTGCTTTAATCTGATTTGTTTTTAAAGCAAAAAGCACAGTCAATTTGTAGTTTCTCTCAAATTTTGCCCTTCAATTCTGTGTTTGCTGCTGAGAAAAGCATCACTTTGTAACGCAGATACTCATTCCTGAGTTATGTGGCCTCTTGTACTTCCTTCCCAAGTGCCATAAAATTAAGAACTCAACTAAACTGTTGGTAGTTTTTTGAGATGCTAGTGTATTTACATCACCATTTTCAAGCTTGGGTGACTGGAGTAAGGCACCGAAGCCTGTAAGCAGGGATCTCATTAAATGTGACCTGACTTTCAGTGTTCTACTCTACAAGTCCCTGTGACTTCAGTGGTAGTTGTGGATGTTCATCACCTCTGAAAATTGGGTCACTCTTAGTCCCTAAATAAATGCGTTGTGCAGGAGGTCAGACTAGATGATCATAATGGTCCCTTCTGACCTTAGTATCTATGAAAAAAAAAACTTCAGATACCCTCGTTTGAAGATGTTTGCCTTGGTGCCTAGGAAATCAAGGACCTGGAACACTAGGACAGACCTTTTGCTAAAGGAAGTGAGGTTACTTTTTAAAATATTTTTTTGTTGTGTTGAATTTTTGTCCAGGTATTACCCTCTTTACCTACGCAAGATAGATTTGGCCAATCTGAGGCCGCTGGTTTCTGTAACCATTTTATTCCCTCAAATCTCTCCCCCATTTCAGTCTACCCTCATCCTGAAGGAACATACGGCATTGCGTAAGAACTATCTGGTCTGCCAGCGTGACAATGTAGTTAGGGCATAATGAAAAACATCTTTCCATTCAGAGACAAAATATATTACTTAGCAATGGACCCAGCCCCCAAAGTTTGATCTGCAGATTTGAATTTCCTTGAAGGATGAAAGAGAACAGATGTTTTGGTTGAGGCCTATCTCTAATACTACTCATGTCATGTAGTTTCCTTTAGCATGTGGAATGACAGGCTTCATAAATGTGCTTCCAGGCTCTGCTCTTGAGCAAGTTAGCAAACATCCCACCATGCCACTCAGAGGTCTGTTTCTAAAATAATCTAGTTTATAAAGATTTCAGAAATATAAGAGAAGCCTGAAAATTCCAGCCATTTCAGTTCCATCCAATTCAGCATCAGTAGAAACTTGCTGCTTCATTATTATTATCCTTGCACAGCTCTTCCCCACAGAAGCAGCATAATTAATCTTCCCATGGTCATATCAGTTTAACTCTATATTGGTCCTATGCAGCTGATGAAGTACTGTGATCAGGAACAGGAGCACTCATATAATTCTGGGGACAAGATGTGAGTGGGGTCAAAGTGAAAGAAAACAAGGAAACAAA
The DNA here is from genome assembly GCF_965140295.1 of Lepidochelys olivacea. Lineage (NCBI taxonomy): Eukaryota > Metazoa > Chordata > Testudines > Cheloniidae > Lepidochelys > Lepidochelys olivacea. The sequence goes on from NC_140414.1 coordinate 70,089,152, forward strand.
TGGGGGTAGGGTGAAGTGAGACCAACCTGCTAGTTTAGTTGCAGCACATCAGAGTTGATTTTGGGCACTAACAGGCAAGTGAGGAAAGAGGTTAAGAGAAAACAAGATGGTTTATGTTTTCAAGAGTGAGAAAAAAGAAGAGTAGGAGGGAAGGGAAGAGACAAACACATGAAAGTGAAGGTAGGAGAAGGCACAGAAAATTTGTAACAGAAGCCAGAGGAAAGAATAGTGAATAGTTTGATGTTGGTGGAGAGAAAGTTATATTTGAGATTTTAAGATACCAATCTGTTTCAGAAACTCTTAAAACCTCTTTAAAATTTCTTCCACGCTCCCTCCACCTAAATTGCATTTGGAAAAGAGCCACTATTCAAACAGTTATTCAATACCATTGGCCTTATGTTAGAGATTAGTGCCTATTATTTTAACATGGTGAATTTCACATTAAATAATTCTGAGGGAGCTTTTTCCATGAGATTCACCATGCTCTGAACTACAAGAAAGAAAGAAACAGCCTTTATGCATCATCCTTTCAAATACTGTAAATAGAAAGGTTTAACAGATCTGTTCTGTCACACTAGATGAATGCACTGGCTACATGTTTATTAATATTTCTATGTTTAGTGTCAACACTGTAATTTAAAAGCTCATAATTAAGAGTCAAAGTGACCACCTTGGTGCCCTTGTGAAGTCTTTCTAAATATAGACTCAAAAACACCATACTGCAGTCGTTCATACTCTACCGTTGGTCTTCTCTACCAGAGGTCTAAAAGTTCTTTTTCAGTATATGTGCATTTTGTTTATCCTCTGTGTTGACAGTTTAACCACTCCTGTACAAACATATGCTGTCCTTTCCTTAAGGAGTTAAGCTATCTACAAACATTAGGAAATTGACCAATGCTATCCTGGGACCAAGACTGAAACAACAGCACTGCAAACAATAATTAGTCATCATTTTTTAAAAGTTTAATGGTACAGTAGAAGTGTGTTTTAGGGAGGAATTTGAAGGACAGAATTAATTCCGTAAATGACACAAAACCAGTGGAAGACCCTAAATGGGGAAATGCAGATTTTTCCCATTGTTGATTTGTCTTGTCCCATGTCATGACTGATTTTAGAAAGGATTTTCTTGAGATCTTAATTAATATGCACCTAACGAAAACAGTTACTCTAAAGAGATTTAGACTCCCTGACTAAAGTTTTCATGTCTGTGGGTTTTTTAACCTCTGAAAATTTTTTCAATTGCTTAATTTCACAGTTCTTAAACTACTTGTCTCATTATCTGATTTGTGTTTCTAACACCTGTGGGGCAGGCATAGCAACTTCTGCAGCCTGAAAGACATCTTAATAAGAAGCTAGCATAAAACTGAATAAGCAGAGGGAATTTTTCCAAACTCAAGGACTTTTGTTCACAACTGAATGTGTGCCATTGCTCCTTTATCTGGGCAGTCTACATATTTTTTTAAATGAGATGATGGGACTTGAGTTGTTTGAATTTGTGAGTGCTCCCTTTTTTTCTTGATGGGTAGTATTTAAAAGCTCCAGAGTATAGTATATCAGGTATGGACCCGTGGAGACCTATGTGCTTTATTTCATGTGCTGTGAGCAGTCCCATTGACTTCAATGGGTAATTATATTGACTTGTATAAGTTCTTGCAGATTCAGGGTTTTAGTGGAGGCGACACTTAATTTGCATAATTCTATTGCATGTACAGTTTAATGGACAGTAAGATATTTTTGTCCTGTACTAAAAGTTAGAGGCTTAGCCAAGTATAACCATTGCCTGCATGATGGAAGCACAGTCATGCTGTATATACTGTGTTTTACCAAAAGTATTTCTTACATGATCTCTGTTTTAAGGTGATATATAATGTTGATATGTGTATAATATTTAAATCTTATCCTGTTTGTCTCGATTTCGTCGATATATTTCTTTTTCTCATTGCTCAAATTCGGTTTTGAACATATTGTCCCTAGTTACTGTCTCTTATAGTAGTGTATTATTTTTCTGCAGCACGAAAAGAAGGTCGATATCGAGAACCACCTCCAACTCCCCCTGGTTATGTAGGAATACCTATTGCAGACTTTGCGGAAGGAGTTTCCCATCCAACTAGAAAACCTCCGGATTACAACGTAGCACTTCAGAGGTCTAGGATGTTAGCACGGACATGTGAGACCCAGGGGACTTCAACTTTGCAGCAGCAATCACACGGTCACTCAGCTAGCAGGCCTGTGAACAAACCTCAGTGGCACAAACCAAACGAGTCAGACCCACGTCTTGCTCACTATCAGTCTCAAGGTTTTTCCACAGAGGAGGATGGTAAATTTCTAATGTTTTCAAAACATTAATTAAGGGCTAGATTTAAACAGTCCATGAGCACTTTAACATGCATTGGAAATTCTGGCCCTAAATGTAATTGTTTTTCCACCTATGGATTTTTTAGGGTTTTTTTTTTTTTTTTACCTTTTGTTTCTAACTTAAATTAGACTCTGGCATAAGACAGTTATTTAAAAAATGTTGAGTTAGAAGTTTTGTGCAGTCTTTATTCAATTGACCTCTGCAGCTGAGCATACCAAGGAAATATTTCAAGCTTCATTAATTTTTTTTCCCCAAATTTTCATGTGACTGAGAGAATTTATGAATTCGCCCACAGATGTTCTGACATTTCCACGAGTGAACACTGTTATAAGCAATTGCGGCCTCAGAAGTTTTAATTTAAATAAAAGCATTTGAAAATGAAGTGGTTTGTGGACAACTACAACCAGGGCCAACCACAAGATACCTCACTAAGCTATTAGAGATTTAGTAGTCTCTGGCTGAATGTTGTGTTTTCCAGGAGGAGGGAAAGCCAAGCCCACCCAGATATGGTGCTTCTATGTCTTATTTTCTTTGGAAATACATTTCCAAAGAAATACACTCTTGATGATTCTATAGTTAAAGCTGGCTTGCTTCATTTAAAATAACAAAGCATGCTCTGAATTTATGATTTTGAGATTTTTACCTTAAGGGAAAAGGGAGGGAAAAATAATTACCTGTAGTAAATAAATATATGCTTAATTTTTACAGAAGAATGGAATATGTGTGAACACAGCAAATTTATTTCATTCAATAGCAATCTAGTTTTAAACTGATTAAAATTTATTTTCCCCCCATCCTATTGTTTGCAGAAGATGAACAAGTCTCTGCCGTCTAAGAATTGGGGCTTTTCTGGATCCAGAGTGAGCCACCTTAAAGGAGAGCACAAGAAGACGTCCCTAGTATAGGAGCCTTGGAACTATAATTAAAGGATGGTAGACCTGTTTGCCTCCTTCCCTGCCTTAAAGCAGCATGGGGCTTCTTCTCCCCCGTTCCTCCCTCCTTTCCCCTTGCATGTGAAATACTGTGAAGAAATCGCCCTGGCACTTTTCAAACTGTGTTGCTTGAAATGCACAGTGCAGCAATCTCCAAACTACCACTGTCGCTGTCTGCCACATCACACAGTATCATTCCAAATTCCAAGATCATCACATCAAGATGATTAACTCTGGCTGCATTTCCCAATGCCTGGAAGGGTTTTGAAATCTTCCTTTTAGATTTTAATCACAATCCTAGCACTTCATCTCATTGGGATAATGAGATACGCTAGTTGTCGAACGACATTGAGCCTTTAACGTACAAAGAGAAAAATGCATTGAAATCCTTCAAGTATACAATGCTTGTTTGCTTGTTTACAATGCCTTTGTTACAGTGCTGTATGTTGTTGTGTTCAGAGAGCAAATGTTACACCTGCATAATAATTACAGTATTATTTCATACTTTTTAGTAGGGTTGCCAGCCTGGGCTCCCAAAAAAAACAAAACTGATATGGCTGAGCAGGGCAGAACGGGTTATAGGATACAGCCTTTCGTTGACCACTTAGCTCCACTCTTAAAGTGCCCCACCCTGGAGTCTTAGGAAGTTTGTAAATCATAAGATAGTATTTTGAAATGGGTCTAGCATCAATGCAGAAGTAAATACTTGCAACTATCTGATGGAGGAAAACAGGACAACTTGTATAGTTTGTACCATACAATTTGTATACCTGTGCCTTGTGGAATACAGGATGGCAGAGTTTAAAAAAAAAAAAAAGAGACAGATGGTAAACCCCACCTTTAAATTATATTTTTGTCTTACTATGGTTAGAAGGTTAGTTACTTTAAGAGAAAAATTAACTGGATAACATTGCAGTGAAGGCAATTTGGGATGTCACAGCTAATGTCAGCTGTTATTACTGATCTAATAATCTCTCTCTATTGACTTGGCAGTAGGGAATAAACGAGCCTTTAAATTATGAAAAAAACACATTTAGACACGCCAGCCTTTGCAATGCAGAAATAGTCACAACTGTTAATGGCTTTATGGAACACTGCATGTGTAGAGAAGGCCAATGTGTAGCAACCACCTGCTCACAGCTGCTATTAACCCTATAATGACTGAAATGATCCTTCCCTTCTATTTTTGTGTTGTTTTTGCACAGACTCCGGAAAAGTGAAGGCTGCCAATCCGAGTAGTACTCAAATGTGAGGAACTGCTGGTCTTGGATTTTTTTTTCCATTGAACTCAGCTGATCATATTGATCAGTAGGTGAACGTAAATAGCTTCAACTTTAAAGATCAAATTGCAGTGTTTTTTCACTGTATCAAACAATGTCAGTGCTTTATTTAATTATTCTCTCTCCTGTAATCATGGCTTTTGTCTATTTGCTTATATATCTCATTGTCAATTATGAATTTGTAATTTTACATGTAATATGCATTATTTGCCAGTTTTATTATATAGGCTATGGACCTCATGTGCATATAGAAAGACAGAAACCTAGCTCTATCACAAGTTGCACAAATATTATATAAGCATTAAGTAATTGTAGACCATAGGACTGCTAATCTCAGTTCACTCTGTGATGTCAAGTGCAGAATGTACAATTAACTGGTGATTTCCTCATACTTTTGATACTACTTGTACCTGTATGTCTTTTAGAAAGACATTGGTGGAGTCTGTATCCCTTTTGTATTTTTAATACAATAATTGTACATATTGGTTATATTTTTGTTGAAAATGGTAGAAATGTACTATGTTTATGCTTCTACATCCGATTTGTATGAAGCTGAAAAATAAATAAATATAACAGTCCATTAATGCAGTCCATATTGATTCTTACACATTTTACATGTTCATCATATTTGAGCAAATTCAATTTTGAAAATAATTCACTGTACATGAATATTTAAGGAATACTGTCAAGTAACAGGCACAAAATTGAAGTGGAGATTTTTTTAAACCCACTGTAGTGTTGCCAATAAATTAGTATATCCATTACTAAACCAAAATGGCCAGCAGAGGCATTAGAGTGGCAAGGATTTTGCTGACATCATTGCTGTTGATACACAGACAAGCAAGGTAAATAAGGAGGGCCATGTTGGTTTGGGACTCCATGAGACTCATGGGGCAGTGAATCCATATTTACAAAATTTGGGGTGGGGAGAAGATGGAAAGACATGTTACCTTCTTAGAAACGTGAAACTATTGCATGTAATGAAAAGTACCTGAGAGTGTCCCTTTTAACAAAAGCCAGATGCTGTAATCTATATAATGTCCCAAGTGTTTGTTCTTTTGTGGATGTTGTGAACTCTAAGCTACTTGTAATTGGGTACAAGAGACTGGTTTAAAACATTTTTTCTTAGCCTATCCATTGGTTATATTTGGCTTGTATTTAAAAAAAAAAAAGTCAAGTATTATTTCCAAATGCAAGTTACTGCTTTGGAGAGAAGAGCAAAAAATGGTTTGTTTGGATTTTCACTATAACCCTTCATAAGGTGACCCTAAAACACCCCTCTCAAGCTCAAATAATGTGTGTAGTACCAGTTTTCATAAAAGAACACTGGACATGGAAGAGTCAAGTGATCATTGCAGTTACTTTTCATCTCTGGAATATGTGCCCCTTAACGCCCGGTAAATTTTAACTAGGATTGGATTTTTAGGGGGAGGTGGTGTGTTGTTTTTTCAGTAACTAATCCATCTTAATCTGTGGCTCATGCCGCTGGGTAAATTTCAACAAGCCAGATCAGGGCTATCACAGTAATAACTTTTCTTATGATATTAACATAAAGGGAATAAAAATTTGTTTTACATTCAATACTTTATAAATATTTCTCCTACAAACATTGGTTCTTAGGGTATACTAATCATGACAGATTTTTTTGATTGACAGTGATTTTCCCCCAGTCGGTGTGGTGATGTGTGTGATTCACTTGCAAGTAAGTCATTTTGCTCCATGTTTGTCAGACTGCAGTATTACACCGATCCACTGCTCTCTAATTTATGCCTTCCCTTTCTTCTATTCGGTGGCTCTAGAACAACCGTTCGGAAGAAACCATCACAAAAGAGTAATAGGTATGTAAATTTGACCCACAACTATTGCTGAGTTCTTTACGGATGGCTTTTGGTTATAGCAATCAAGAAATCAATTAGCTCCAACAGAATCAGAAGCTCTGATGTACAGTGAGTTTTTATAAAGACGAGCTAATAATAAGCTGAATGTACTCTGTGGTATGTTTGTTTGCACAGAGCATGGATTGAAGTGGCAAGATAAATCATATTTCACTAGAGAGAAAAAATGTTAGATTGTAAACTCTTTGAGGCAGGGAATATTTGTTATATGTTTGTACAGTGCCTAGCACAGTGGGGCCCCAATTTTGATTTGGGACCCCCAAGGGCTACTGCAATACAAATAATAAATATTCGTCTTCTTTGAGTGTTGGTCCCTGTGTGTATTCCACATGTGGATATGCAAGTTCCTGAGTGTGGAGATGCTTAGCAAGCAACATCCACTGGCCTCTCCCATGTACAGTTGCCCTTCTCATGCTGTCCTCGTGCTCCAGATCAGGGTGACAGGCTGACACCTCTCCAGTTCCTTCTTGCCGCCACATGGTCTGAGTTAGAATCTTCTGGGTCCAGCTTCTTTCTTACCAGCCTGTAAATAGTTTTTAAAATTTAGCATAGTTAGTTTTATGTAGTATAGCTTAGTTTTTTCCCCAGCTGGGAGTCCCAGAGCCCTGGCATTCAAGAGTTGTCTTTCTTGCCCTTGCTCCTTCACCGTGAGCGATGATCCCCGACTGTCTGGGTCTGCGTGGGACACACTGATCAGCAAAGTGCAGCATTTGCCACTCATTTCCCCTGCAAACATATGATGCTTGTGAGATTTAGTTGAGGAAGCACCTTATGGAGAAGCGCCCCTCTGAGCATGAGGTTGGAAGAGGAGCTAGAACTGCCAAGCCCAAAGAATTGTGTTCCAGGGCTTTGCATGAGAGTAGATACAAGAACAGATCTTTTGGCTGAAATGCTACATTGCTTTGTCTATGATGGTCACTGTGGTAGCATCTGACAGTTCATTTAGTTCCTAGAAGTCTGAATAATGGTCTACAATAATGAGGTTGTTTTGCATGGTTTGCTGCAGAAAGAACCATTTCTACTTTACTGCAAGATCTGTTGGAGATGCTATGCATTTTCATTGTCTCTTCTTGCTGCTTGGCCTGCATTTCCTGACGTATCACAGCTGCTCACGAGGTCTCAGATATCCCTGGCCAGTATGTGGCATCTCTGGCTTTCTGGAGGCATGCTTCCGTTCCATAATGGCTCTGATGTATTCTTGAGAGAATTTCTATTCTCAGTGATCTAGGTATTGTGATTCAACTTGCCTGTATATATTGATGCTATCTTGAATACTCAGCTCATCCCGATAGTTCCAATATTCGTGGAAGGCAAGAGGGGCTTCTCCGCTGGTGTTTTGGCCATCCTGGCAAAATGATGGACATCCTCTACCTTGAAACTGGAACCTAATTGACTTGGCTCCTGCTTTTTATGTCTTCCTGTGTTGTTTGTATTTCTATCACATTGAGGGTCTAATATTTTTGTTCAGTCGCCATATTTTCATGCTGCAAGGCAGTTCTGAATAAGAAGTCAGCTATGTACATCTCAGTCCTTTTCTTGTAGTGTATGTTTAAGCTGTTGTGTTGCAGTTTCAGAAGCACGTGCTGAAGGTATTTCATAAAACCAAAAATGTTTTCTGTATTTTATGATTACTTCCCACTTGAATGGTCTTCCATCTTGAATGTACGCTTGGAATTTTTCACGAGAATACTATTGGGAGACATTCCTGTTCAGTTTGGGCATATCTCTCTCCCATTGGTGGTAGTGATTTTAATGGGAAAGCTGCCAGCAGTCCCTTTTGTAGGAGTGATGCTCCAAGTCCCATCTCATTGACATCAGCTTATATTGTTGTCCCTTCATTTACATCATATTTCAGGATAGAATAGCTGGTTACCAGCTCTTTGATATGTAAGATGGGTGCATCATGTTGAGGTAACCAGTGTCATGCGGTATCTTTGTTCAGTAATCACCTTCGGCGTTCGCGTTGATCTGAGAGCCTTGGGAGACATTTTCTTAAATAGTTCACAAATCCTAATAGTCTCTGAACTGATTTAATATCTTTAGGTGTAGCATCTGTTTATTGCTTGATTATTCTTTTACTGCAGGTTGGATCCCCAACGACATTCTCAACCATCTGTATCTACCTGGTGATGTCCAAAATGTGGTGGGTGAGGTGGCTGCTTTCCTTATCCAGTAGCACTTGCAATGTCTTGCAACTGTGTGTGAACTGTCCTGGAACTGTGTGTGGAGCTCGCCCCAGCCCTGCAGCGCAAGGACACCAAAATGAGAGCTGCCCTAATGGTGGAAAAGCATGTGGCGATTGCTGTGTGGAAGCTGGCAACTCCAGCCACTGCTACCAGCCAATCGCGAATCAGTTTGGAGTTGGGGGTTGTGGTGATACACGTGTGTAGGGACATGAATCACTTCCTGCTATAAAGGACTATGATGCTGGGCAATGTGTGGGAAATAGTGCGTGGCTTTGTGGCAATGCGATTCTCTAACTGCGGCGGGGTGATAGATGGCGCGCATATCCCAATTTTGGCCCCAGACCATCCTGCGACAGAGTAAATCAACAGAAAGGGCTACTTCTCTATCATATTGCAGGCGCCGGTAGATCACTGGGGTCGTTTCACTGACATCAAGGCAGAGTGGTCAGAGAAGGTGCATGATGCATGCGTCTTCAAGAACACTGGTGTGTATAGAAAGCTGCAAGCAGGGACTTTCATTCCAGACCAGAAGATTCCAATAGGGGATGTGGAAATTCCCATAGTGATCCTGGGAGACCCAAGCTACCTCTTACTCCCATGGCTCATGAAGCCATAGACTGGAAATCTTGACAGCAGCAAGGAGCACTTCAACAACAGGCTCAGCAGGTGCAGAATGATGGTAGAATGTGCGTTTGGCAGATTAAAGGGTCACTGGCACTGGCTTTATGGCAGGTTTGACCTCCATGAGGAAAATATTCCCATGGTCATGGCAGCCTGTGTGCTCTTCATAACATTTGTGAAGCCAAGGGGGGAAGGTTTCCCCGGGGTGGAGTGTTGAGGTGGATCGCATGGTGGCTGATTTTGAGCAGCCAGACACCAGGGCTGTTAGAGGGGCGCAACAGGTGGCCTATTTGAATCAGGGAGGCTTTAAAGCAGCATTTTGAAATCTGTCTTTCTGTAATGCATTCAGCCAGGCATTGTTTACTTGCCACCTTGAATGACCCCTGTAATGAGTCCTGCCTGAGCATTAATTGTAGACTGCAAATGTGCTGATCGCTACTGTGTATGAATTTGTGCTGCAACCAACCTGTGTAGGTCACAAATAAAGAATCGCTGTCTTTGTAAGACTAATTTTTTTATTAAACAGCAATACACAAATTTACTTCTCTTACAAGGGACATGACAGTAAGCAGCACTCACTGAAGTGAGAATCTCACAGCTGTGTGTAAGTCCAGCTGACATTATGGAAAATGTCCCTTGTGGTGGAGTGCAAGGGGTGCTGCTAAGTGATGGGAAAATTCAAGGAATGTGTTGGGGGGAGTTTGGGGAGGGCATGGAAAGCAGTTCTGTATGGGCTGCAGAGGGAGAGGAGCATACATGTGTTCCGACTGCAGTGCAATCAGGGACCAAAGGATTTCTGATTGGTCCTCCTTGAGCTTTATTATCTGTTCCATGACTCTGTGCTCCTGAACCTGTCTCCTCTCCTGGCTGTCCATTTCTAGTTTTTTGTTTGTTTCTCTCCACATTCATGGCCTGATCTGATTGCAGCACTTTGCAAAACATCCTCCTTCCACCTCCTCGTTCACTTCTTTATCGGATGGAGGTACTCTGCCAGTGTGTAGGAGCAGGCCCTCAAGGGAACATCTGCAGAAGCAATACACAGAGTCAGTATTGTGTGTGCACTCACGGTCTTGAATCATAAGTTACATACACCTCCTTCTCACTTTTCTTGGCAAGCATGCAGTATGGCCAGAGCACTAAACATGGTGAGTTTGGCCAAAGAGTAGGGAGGAGGTGCAATATGGGACAAAGGGTCTGGATGGTTTCAGGGGGGATCAGTACAAGTGCCTAGGGACACTATTCTAAATACTGGCTCCATTTTCCAGAGGTTGGGGTGCTTGAAGCTGAAATCGCACTACTGAGGGTAACTGAAGATGCAAGGGTGCATCTCCTGCATCCGTGCGGCTTCAGACTGGGTCCATATGCTGCTTGTCTGTGTGCTGCTTTGGTTCCTGCAGAAGTAATTGCCAATTGGCGCAGCAAAGTTTCCTACAACGGGGGAAGAAACAAAGCCACTCTACCAAAGAACCTTTGGCAGCAGATTGCAGTGTATCAGCAGGAAAGTTTCCTAGAGATCTCAATGGAGGATTCCTGGGAGATCTCAGTGTGCATTAACAAACTTTTCCACAGGGTTCCCACTGCATGGCTGCACAGGGGAATGAGAAGCAGATGCAAAGAGTACCCAGCAGTATTCATTTCAATCTCTTCTACATGTACCATGTAACAAAATAAAGGACACCTCTGCCTCATGTAACTGTGCGGTATCAAAGCAAAATGAGTATTTACCAGAGCTCCCCTCTCCTGCTTCCGGCATGCCAGACCTGGACTGCTGGGACTGGCTAGACCTCTCCAGAGTCAAAAAGAGGTCCTGGCTCACCATGTCCCTGGACGAGCCTGCCTCCTGTTCCACATCCTCCTCCAACTCAACTGCCTTGTCCACCATTTGGTCCTTGGGCTTGACTTCACTGGCCGCTGCCTCCAGTCCCCCCAAGGTATCCACGGGGCTCTTGGCAGTGGAGGTGGGTTCGCCCCTGAGGATGGTGGGCCACTCCTTGTAGAAGCGGTGTGTTTTCGGTGCTGTACCAGAGTGATGGTTGGCCTCTCTTGCCTTCTGGTTCGCCTGCCTCTGCTCCTTGATCTTAGCACGGCACTGCTGTGTGTCCCTTTCGTGACCCTTCTCATCCATGCCATGAACAATCTGTTCAAAAGTTTCAAAATTCATACAACTGGATCAGGGTTGGATTTTTTGCCCCCTTTAAGCAAGAACTGCTGTTTGAACTTCAACAGCGTGTGCACAGCATGGACAAAGATGCGATGGCAGCACAACTAACTCTGATGCATTCTTCAGAGGAGTAATGGACAGTATTTGCAGCACAGGATGAATGGATTATCAACCTGAAAGCAAATGGCATGTTTATTGATTTTTAAGGATATAGGTACACAAGCCAATTTGGTGTCAGAAACTGAAACTGGCAGTGAAAGAAAAGCCAGAGCCAGTAGAAGGTTAAATAGGTAAAACTCGGGAAGAGCTTATCCCCACTAAGGGAGGATGTGAACTAAATGTATGGGTAGATAAATTGGAAACTATACAATTTGTAGTTATAGCAGGGAAAAGAGTACCTGTTCAGTTAAAAATATGTCAAGCTCTTCATTTGGAGGGACTGGCGACCAAAAAAATGGAGGAAGAGATTAAAGACATCTTCCAGGGAGTAGGGAAGCTCTCACCAGAATAGAGCTAAAAGAGCCCAGCTGTCCAACAATTCATGATCACAGAAAAGTTCCCCTCGCACTAAAGCAGAGGCAAAAAGAGTAGCTGCATAGTCTCACTACTCTGGAGTCACAGTGAGTAGAACAACTACTAAAGTGGGTACACTTGTTGGTCACTATAGAAAAGGAAAATGGAACCTTCACTTAGGTATTGGGTTCTCCTGGGGGTCAATAAATATGTAAAAAGGGAACATTCTCCATTACTTGGAAGAGGAGAAATTCTGGGAGAGGTGGCTGATGACACTTGATGACAAGTATTTTTTCTATATTCGATGCATTAGTAGTGTTCTAGCAGTGCCCTTAATGAAACAGAGCACATGCATGTGCGCATTCAATGCCATCTTTAGAAGAGACTGTTTCCATAAACTCTCATTTCGGTTGTATTCATCACCTGAGGAATGTCACAGGAAAATACAACACATTTTTGATGGCACAGAGATACTAAGGTTTACATAGATGATGGTTTCGATCTGGGGAAAAACAGTAGAAAAGCATGACCGGAGGCTCTGAGCAGTATTGGAAAGAGCCAGAGCTGCTGAACAAAGCTAAACAAACAAGTTCTGTGTAATGGAAATAACGTACCTGAGAGAAGTTTAATGCAGAAGGGTATATAGATAAAGCACTGTAAGGTTGAGGCTATCACCAACATGTCCACCGCAATAGACAAGGAAGAGGTACAAATATTCCTTTGCAATAGGCACAAATTTCCCTGTATTGGTCACTAATCTTGCTGCCTGAACCAGCAACCTGAGAGTTCTATTGTGCAAAGATGCCCAGTGGACATGGGATGCAAGTCTTAATAAAGGGTTGGAGAAACTGAAGGAGTTAATTATAAAGGACCTTGATCTCATGTACTATGACAGTAAATTCAAAATGAAATTGCCCACAGATGCTTCCAACAAGGGTATTGGTGCAATCCTTTTACAACAATATAGTCAAAACTGGAGACCAGTGGCTTGTGCATCATAGGCGCAAACCAAAACTTGAGTGTTAGCAGGCTGAAATAGAGACACAATATAACACACAACTACAAACACCCTTAGTCCATGGGTGTTTGTAGTTGTGTGTTATATTGATGTTGGCTTTTGAGTGTTAAGCTTTGGCTTGGAAGGGAAGATGTGGTATTGGGGGCCTAGGTCTTTAAGGACTGAGCTTCACACAGATTCTGTGTTGGGACTCTGTGAAGCTGTTCTTATGAACAGCCACTTGGAACCAGAGTAAAGTAGATCTCTTACAAGAACCTGAAGGAGTGAGTAATCACTGAACACCACAGACCAAATGTATGGAAGACAAACGGTCATGTCTTACAGCAAAATAAATGAACAAAAAGTTCACCAACAACATTGACATTGCTAGAAAAATTCCATCTTGTTTAGGCCCACATCCAAATTCAAACACTTCCCCTGTGTTTGGAATTGTGTGTATGCAGAGAGGATTTGATTAATCTTGGAGGAACGCAGGGAGGCCACCAACCTTATGGGCTGGGTAGAGGAGGAAGGAGATTGGAGCATGTCCCTTCTGGATGTTCCAAGATAGGAGCTGGAAACAGTGCTGAAAGGGAATGATCAGTTTAAATTAAAACAAAACAAGACGATGTCGTGTATTTTTATGGTATGTCTCATGCCTTCTGTACTTGCAAAGATGCTGCAATCCAACTCTAAGGAACTGGCCAGTCCTTAACTCATTAATGTCTTAGTATTATCCAGTATCTTAAGGGTTAATTTTCAAATATTTTTGTATTGAAACTGAAAAAGAAAACAATGGAAACATGTTCAATTCTTTTGCAGTTTTTGTCCAGATGCTAGTTATTGCTTGATCTCTACATATACAATGCATCTGCTGTCAGATACTTGATCTTCAAAAACACAATTGAACAAAAAATATCAAGTTCTCCTTGAAGTGATTGTGCAAATCCATGATCCACTGCAGGCCTTTGCGTGTTCAGTGTACTTGAGTCAGACTTTTGGCAGCAGTATCCCTAATGCTTTCAATGTGCTCTCAGGAGAGGCTATATAAAAGATGTAGCCACTGCCTCCTTCTCAGTGTCTTCTCACCATGTACGGCAAGAGTTGGAGCTCCCTGTAACATTTTCTTCAGTTACCCAGCTTTCAGAATGTTAGTAGGTATAGTTTAGTTTACTAGTTCCTGGAGGATTTATTATCAAAAAATTCCCCAAGTTTTAAGCCATGTGCTACATGCAGGGCTGTTATCCCTGGTACAGACAGTCCCAAGAGCTGCTTGATTTGCCTGGGTGAGGGCCAAGTGAGGGACAAATGTTCTATTTGTACCTTCTTTCCCACCAGGACTGAAAAACAGAGGAACTTTCATCTTAAGTTCCCCTTGTGAAAGAGGTAATGCATCCTGCATCTGAGTCAAGAACCCACCCTCAGGCAGGGCACTCAGAATTAACTGGCGGTGCCTCTTCAGCAACTTCTGATATAATGCATAAGTCTGGTGATGGATGTCATGCTTCGTCTGGTCTGTCAGCCTCATTGAAGCCTACCAGGCATTCCAATGATGACTAAAGCATGCAGCCTAACATTTAGCCCCAAAAATCTTCTGGTAAGTCCTCCAGTACCAGTTTGAGGCTTCACAAACCCAAACACTCAGTCCTGTCAGAGATGGCGCTGTTGACTCTGGCTCTTTCAGGGCTGATATCAGTGTTTTCACTCTGCCGGCCCTATCTTCCTCCATTCTGTCTGCCTCAGCTTTACCAGCATTGGCAGCACATTTACTTGAGTTGCCCTCCATCCCACAGGCTTTCTTGTCCTCAAGGGATCTCTCCCCCCGCCCCCACTGGACTGGCCTTTCCTTTGTTGCACTAAATGATCGAGTTCTTGGCATTGTCAACACACCTGGCACCATTGGTTTAATCTCTTAGTCATCTCTCCAACCAGTTATGCCAGCACCACCTGAACTGATCACTTGATCGACTTTCCATCTACCCGAGCCCTTGCTTTCTTTGGAACCTAATATATCCCCTCTAACTAGGCCACCTAGAACCCCAATGGAAACTGCTCATCCCTATTCTGAGAGGGCTTTATTTTCTTCTTCCGACTCTGAGATGGAGGAACCTGTCTCACCTACATGATCATTTAGGTCATCTCACAAGTCTTTGACTGCTACGAGACCTAAAGGTCAGGACTGGTCTTCCTACAGAGAAGTCCCAGCATGCTGTCCTCCACTGTGGCTGGCTCAGCTTATGCAGTACCCTCCATGGCCTTAACAGTCTTGAACTGCTTTAAGAGACACTAGACCTCCATCATGGTCACACTCTAGGAGAAAGTCTCCTATTTCCCGACTTCAGGACACCTCTACTTAGTGTCTTGTTACCATCCCTCAACCCAGTGAGTTGGGCCCAATGGAGGAGGGAAAATTAGTGAGAGGGAACCAGGGCTCCTGGCGACACACACATTCCTTCATCTTCACCAGATGACCCTGTCACTCCAGAGTCCTCGTCTTCCCTCATCTCCCTTCAAAGCACTTTGAAGTTTTTCAGGACCTCATGAGGAGCATGGCCACTTCTCTAGGGGTGAAAGCAGAACTTTTACAATAGAATCCACACAATCTGAGATATTTTACATGCACCTGCGCCAGGAAGAGTTGTGAGTCCCATCAAAGAAGGCTTACGGGAGCCAACAAAAATACTCTGGCAGACTTCAACCCCTCTATACCTCCTATGGCCAAATGATGGTACCAAGTATCTGAGCAAGTATTTTACTATTTTTTACCCATCCAGTTCCTGATTCTTTGCTGGTCACAGCTGCTAATGAGCAGTCCTGTTGATCCCTTGCTATGGCCACTCCCAAGGATAAGAATTTAAAAGGCTGGATTTATATGGCCAAAATGTTTTGTCCAGTGCCACTGTTCAAATGTGTCACTAATTGTCAGGCTCTGTTCAAAATATAGTTTTATTAATTTCTCTGCAATTTCTAAATTTGCTAACAAGTTGCCAGAGGAATATAAGGAACTATTTTTAGCTTTGGTTTTCATGGTTCCTCTTACAGCTCATACATCCCTTCAGGCAGCAATAAACACTCTGATGTGGCCTTGTTTTGCATAACTACTGCAATCTCCATGCTGTGTTCTTTCTGGCTACAGGTTTCTAGTATTCCAGGGGAGCTGCACAACACAATAGAGGATTTACCTTTTGAAGGTATAAATTGTTATCTCTGAAACTGACAACTGTATGTTCATACTCAAGGAATTTCATGCTACGCTTCATTTGTTAGGAGTCTGTACTCCAGTTACAAAGAGAAAACAATTTAAGCTGCAGTCTGACCGCAGACAGTCTTTCCACCCGAGGTCACAGTATGTATCTAAAAGAAGGTCAAGACCTCCATGCCATTGCCAGCAGTCTTCATCAGTGGGAGGCCCTTCACACCAGACAGCTGCATCCTTCAAGTAATCATTTTGACTTATTGGTTGAGGACAGCACACCAACTATATCTCTTCCTTTCGGATCACACCTGTTCCTTTTTCACTGTGCTTGGGAAAGCATCATGTCAGACAAGAGAAGTGTTCAGTACAGTAAAGGAGGATATATTATCAAATTTACCACCCTCCATTTTCCCAACCCATCTTCCCTGTCTCTCTTCAGGAACCGTTCTCAGGATACTGTGCTACTTGTAGAATCATAGAAGTGTAGAACTGGACGGGACATAGAAGTGTAGAACTGGACGGGACTTTTAGAAGTCATCTAGTCCAATCCCCTGCATTCACGGCAGGACTAACTATTATCTAGACAATCCCTGACAGGTGTTTGTCTAACCTCTTAAAAATCTCCAGTGATGGAGATTCCACAGTCTCTCTAGGCAATTTATTCCAGTGCTTAACTACCCTGACAGGAAGTTTTTTCTAAAGTTCATGTTGGACCACCTTTGGTGCAATGTAAGCCCACTGCTTCTTGTCCCATCTTCAAAGGTAAAAGTGAACAATTTTTCTCCTTCCTCTTTGTAACAGCCTTTTATGTACTTGAAAACTGTTCTCATGACCTAAATTTGCTGAAAGCTGTGTGGCTGGGCGGCCGCCCAGGAGGCTGTCAAGTGCCAGGTAGTTCCGGTGTCCCTCCCCATGCTTCCCTGTGCTGCTACTGCCCTCTGCCTCAGAGCTGCTCCCGGGAGCCTCCTGCTTGCTGTGCAGAATGTAAGGGGGAAGGGGCTGATGTCAGGGAGAACCCCGCCCCTGTATCCCATCTCCATAGAGCTGGGGGTCGGGGGGAAGGAGGACATGACAGGGCTCAGGATGGAGCGAGCTTGCTGGCAGCTGCTGTTGTGTTTGAACTTGCTGATGTACTTAAAAGGGAAGCGCACTTAAAGTGGGGTCAACGTACTTAAAGGGGCAACGAATGTCTCACACACACATGCATGATGTGTGTCTGTCTCACACACACGATATGTGTCTGTCACGCACACACTGTCTTTCACACTCACCTCCTAACACATAGTTGTGGTGTTATTGTTGTTAATACTTCTTTCAAAGTGTGTTGTTTTAGTTTTTGACTGGTCTATGCATTTCATAATTTTTATTTCTCTTACGCTTAAATTTAATTCTATGAGTAATGAGTTCTAAAATGCCTAACCTGTCCCGGCTGGAGTAACTATCCCTGTGGTAACTTTTTAAAAATATATATTATATCTCGGTTTTTGGTATCTACTGGTGGCACACATCTGCACATTACCTTGATATGGTGCACATAACAAAATTCATTCCACACGTGGATGAGAAAAATTAGAGGGAATACTGATCATGACCCCCATCAGTCTTTTCTTCTTCAGACTAAACAAACCCAATTTTTTCACTCTTCCCTCATAGGTTATGTTTTCAAGTCCTTTAGTCAGTTTTGTTGCTCTTTTCTGGACTTTCTCGAATTTGTCCATATCTTTCCCAGCACTGAACACAATGCTCCAGTTGAGGCCTAATCAGCGTGGAGTAGAGCGGAAGAATTACTTCTTGTGTCTTGCTTACAACACTCCTGCTGGCTAGATTGTCGGGCTCAACGGGTAGTGATCAATGGCTCCATGTCTAGTTGGCAGCCGGTATCAAGCGGAGTGCCCCAAGGGTCGGTCCTGGAGCCAGTTTTGGTCAATATCTTCATTAATGATCTGGAGGATGGCATGGACTGCACCCTCAGCAAGTTTGCAGATGACACTAAACTGGGAGGAGTGGTAGATACGCTGGAGGGTAGGGATAGGATACAGGGGGACCTAGACAAATTAGAGGATGGCCAGGCAGCAGTTCTGCAGAAAAGGACCTAGGGGTCACAGTGGATGAGAAGCTGGATATGAATCAACAGTGTGCCCTTGTTGCCAAGAAGGCTAACAGCATTTTGGGCTGTATAAGTAGGGGCATTGCCAGCAGATCAAGGGACGTGATCATTCCCCTCTATTTGACATTGGTGAGGCTTCATCTGGAGTACTGTGTCCAGTTTTGGGCCCCACACTACAAGAAGGATGTGAAAAAATTGGAAAGCATCCAACGGAGGGAAACAAAAATGATTCGGGGACTGGAACACATGACTTATGAGGAGAGGCTGAGGGAACTGGGATTGTTTAGTCTGCAGAAGAGTAAGGGGGGGATTTGATAGCTGCTTTCAACTACCTGAAAGGGGGTTCCAGAGAGGATGGCTCTAGACTGTTCTCAGTGGTAGCAGATGACAGAACGAGGAGTAATGGTCTCCAGTTGCAGTGGGGGAGGTTTAGCTTGGATATTAGGAAAAACTTTTTCATTATGAGGGTGGTGAAGCACTGGAATGCGTTACTTAGGGAGGTGATGGAATCTCCTTCCTTTGAGGTTTTTAAGGTCAGGCTTGACAAAGCCCTGGCTGGGATGATTTAGTTGGGGATTGGCCCTGCTTTGAGCAGGGGGTTGGACGAGATGACCTCCTCAGGTCACTTCCAACCCTGATAATCTATGATTCTGTGATTGCAAGCTTTCATAAAAAACACATTCAACACACCTGTATAATATAATAATCCAGTATTCAATCAGTTGATTCAGCTGCTCATTTTTGAGGTTTAAACCTTCTGTTCTCCCCTTGGCTATCTGGATCCTGATTGTCATATTCTCCAGTTTTTCCACTGCTAGCAGTACCCAGTATCCTGAACAACAAATGCACAAGATTTTGCTCCAGGGCAAGCCACAGGCCAGGTTCCATCAGAGATGCCTTTCTTCTTCCAAGGTCTAATCATCTCCCTCCACTTCCTCTCATCCTGAGAATACTCAGGAAATTGAAAAGAGACAAACGTTAATCCCAATTGCACCTGTGTGGCCAAGACAGTATTGGTTCACTGACCATGAGCTATCTGTCTGACCTCTGATAACTTTGCCTCTAGACAAGGATTTCCTGGGGAAGTACCATCTTCTAGTACTTAATACGGTACAGGGGTAATAACTGTACCTCTTGCCCCAGCAATGGGGTGACTGTTGACCTATGACCTTTACCCTGTTTCTATTGTATTTGCTGTAAGTGCAATGAAACTGTCAGGGTATATAATTAACAGCTGTGTTTTGCTTATTAGTTTGAAATATGCATGGGGTCAAATAGGTGACCGTACCTAAGCTGGTTATGAAGCTTGCTATAAGTAAGGACATTTTGTATTAATCTGAGGGCTTTTGTGGTAGTTATGCTAGGGGCAAAGGTTTGACTATAGTGCAGTAAGTTAAGGAGATAACTCTGGGTGAAGGATTTTGCACGTTCATTCTGAGAGATAAAGAAGTTACCACAAAGGGGACAGTACACCACAAGATTCCGCAAGAAGGGGAGTTCTGGCGATCTTTAACAATTAGGCTGCTAGGCCCTATTTAGGCATTAATGCACATTGATGCATAGGAATTATTAAGAAACAATGAAGAAATGATTGACACAAATTATGAATATTAATGCTTAAAGTTAATTATAGATCCCAGAATTCCACAGATGGATAGGGAGCAGATGTTAATCTTGTAGTAATTGGTGTACTACAGGATAAATATGGATATACATCTGGACATCTACATAACGTAGGGCAGGGGTAGTCAGTTTTTTTTGTCAGGGTCCAAATTTCTTGATCAAGTTATAGTCAAAGTCCAGACTCCAGAGAAGAAGAAGAAAATAATAATAATAAAAAACTATAATAATAAGTAAATAAAAAGATTTCAGTGTCCGTTCAAAAGTGTCTGCTGGTCTGGATTTGACCCACAGCCTGCCTGTTGACTACCGATGAAGTACGGTGTAAAACACCACACCCAGTCTCTGTTTCTCAGGTTTTCTTGGCTCCAGAACTGATGTCAGCTGGATCTGTGGCCTTTTAAAGTGTTCCACTGACTGATTCTTCATGCTTGTTTTTTTCTTATCTGTTAGACTCTAAGTATGAAATGCACTTAATAGCTCACCTTTTTGGCCACATGGGTTGATAATTGGATGGGCCTAAGATGCTTGGTATTTATCAGTAGTCTAATTATTTGGCTTCTTTGTATCGTTATAATTGAATCTACAGTTTTATCAGCAGTCACTTCAATCCATATAGAAAGAGAGGAGTTCTGTGTAACCTGCTTTGGAAAAAGAATGTGTGTCTTAATGTTACTATAAGTGTGATCATCAACAAAATGGCATTTGCGTGAAATAAGAACATAAGAATGGCCATACTGGGTCAGACCAAAGGTCCATCAAGCCCAGTATCCTGTCTTCCAACAGTGGCCAATGCCAGGTGCCCCAGAGGGAATGAACAAAACAGGTAATCATCAAGTGATCCATCCCCTGTCGCTAATTCCCAGCTTCTGGCAAACAGAGGCTAGGGACACCATCCCTGTCCATCCTGGCTTATAGCCATTGATAGACCTATCCTCCATGAACGTATCTAGTTATTTTTTGAACCCTGTTATGGTCTTGGCCTTCACAACATCCTCTGGCAAGGAGCTCCACAGGTTGACCATGCATTGTCTGAAGAAAAATATTTCCTTTTATTTGTTTTAAACCTGCTGCCTATTAATTTCATTTGGTGACCCCTAGTTCTTGTATTATGAGAGGGAGTAAATAACACTTCCTTATTTACTTTCTCCACATCAGTCATGATTTTATAGACCTCTATCATATCCCCCCTTAGTCGTCTCTATTCCAAGCTGAAAAGTCTCAGTTTTATTAATCTCTCCTCAAATGAAACCTGTTCCGTACCCCTAATCATTTTTGTTGCTCTTTGCTGAGCCGTTTTCAATTCCAATATATCTTTTTCGAGATGGGGCAACCACATCTGGACTCAATATTCAAGATGTGAGCATACCATGGATTTATATAGAGGCAATATGATATTTTCTATCTTATTATCTATCCCGTTCTTAATGATTCCCAATATTGTGTTTACTTTCTTGACTGCCGCTGCACATCGAATGGATGTTTTCAGAGAACTATCCACAATGACTCCAAGATCTCTTTCTTGAGTGGTAACAGCTAATTTAGACCCCATCATTTTATATATAGTTGGGATTATGTTTTCCCGTGTGCATTACTTTGCATTTATCAACACTGAATTTCATCTGCCATTTTGTTGCCCAATCACCCAGTTTTGTGAGATCCTTTTGTAGCTCTTTGCAGTCTTCTTGGGAATTAACTATCTTGAGTAGCTTTGTTTTATCTGCAAATTTTGCCACCTTGCTGCTTACCCCTTTTTCCAGATCATTTATGATTATGTTTAATAGGACTTGTGCCAGTACAAACCCCTGGAGCACACCACTATTTACCTCTCTCCATTCTAAAAACTGATCATTTATTCCTACCCTTTGTTTCCTATCTTTTAACCAGTTACCAGTCCATGAGAGGACCTTCCCTCTTATCCCAGGACTGCTTACTTTGCTTAAAAGCCTTTGGTGTGGGAGCTTGTTAAAGGTTTCTGAAAATCTAAGTACACTATAGCTACTGGATCCCCCTTGTCCACATCCTTGTTGACCCCCTCAAAGAATTGTAGTAGATTGGTGAGGCATGATTTCCCTTTACAAAAACAATGTTTATCTATGTTTGACAATTTTATTCTTTACTATAAATTATGCAGTGCCATCATTTACTAGGGCAACACCTGAGAGTATGTGGAGACCAGGGGCACATGCGCCACCTAGTGATACTGCTGGCAAAAGTCTCTTCCTTGAGTGCAGTGGTCACACACATGCTCACAGTGGAATGTACGTGTGCACAACACATCTCAAAGAACAATAGCTAATGTACAGATAAGTAGCATTTTTTTCTCGCAATGTCAACAACAAACTCCTCTACACAGAAAAATGGAGGTCCTGTCACTGAGCCCAGCCCTCAGAAAGAACTTGGGTAGCTAGATGCCTCTTTGGCCATGGTCAGGCACAGGGTTCCTTGACTCTAGGCTCTCTGCTCACATCCCTAACACATGTCAGCTGGGATGGGGCAGTATATTTTTTCTACTGTTTTCTATTGCTGATCCTGACTCTGAGTGTTTGTTGATCTTAAGACCCCCTGGTGATAGCTCTCTCTATTGAGTACCCTCACCCCTCCCCATATCCTGTCAGGCCATCCCTCTCTCTTTCTCCTGCCCCTTTCCCACTAGGATCTAGCTAATCAGGAGCTGTGCAGGGCAGGGACTTCCCTCTACCCAGAACAGCAGCAGGCACTCCTCCCCCACATTGAAGTGGCCTCTTTTCCTAACTGGAAGTCTGTCTTTTCACCCGTCTTCTCCACAAAGGGACTCTGATTCCTGCAGTTCAGAGATTTGCTACAAGAGGGACCCTGTGAAGTGCCTCTGTCTCTGCTCCTTTCAGCCTGAAATATCCTTCATTTCCTGGGCTGCCCGCAGCAAAGTTTAGGATCATCTATCCTTCACAGCATACAATAACACCACTGTGACCAAGCTACTTGAGATAAACTCATGGATGAAGAACAGTTGGTTGAAGAGACTAAACTTGAATAAGACAAAAGGCATACTTTGGCATAGGAAGGAGTTTGCAGCATCAGAGCAGTTTTCTCTGATAACTATCTACAATTGATCAAGTCAGTCAATGGTTTAGGAGTACTCTTGGATTTCTTGCTTACACTGAGCTCCCACTAGAACAGGGAGAAAAAATTGACTGTCTTCGTAATAACGCTTGTGAAAAATATTTGTTTTTCAGCCAGATTGCTAAAGGGGTCACACTTTTAAAAAAAAATGTATTTCAACAAAATATTTTTGCCAAATTTTCCTTTCTTGGAGTGCTTGCTTACGTCAATTCCATATTTAAGTGTGTGCACGGCTGCATGTGATCATGTCTCCCTTTCACACTGAGTGAGCATGCTTGACAATTGTATCCTGTCCTTGTGGTTTGATTGGGTGCCGGCTCTCTCCTGGGCTGTGCCATTTTTAGTATGTTATGAATCCCTGTCTGCTCTGTTCTTAAGACGAGGACGTATAAAGGCTGACTAAGGCAAGTAATCAGTGTTGTTTTCTTATTAGTCATCTGGGATTGTCAAAGAAATTGCTGCTGCTGTTTTTTCCCCCCTTTGGTTGACGGGTTTATATTTTGCTTTATTTTTCGCTCCCTTCTCCTGTCAGACCTGAATCTCTCAGTATCTTTGTATATTTAACTTATACAACTATTTGTATTCTGTACAAGCTTTGTATTCCGTTTCAGCACCATGTGACTTTCACTCCATTCCATTCCTATTGATTACCTTTATCTGTTCCATCATGTACAATGCTTAATTTGTATTGCAAGCTGTTTGAGACAGGGACCATGTCTTTAAAAATATTAATAAGCATGAATAACTTTTACTCAATGAGTAAATGATTAAAACATACTTATTTTTTTTTGCTTTCTGAAAACGTATTTTGCATAGTCAAGGTTAAAACATGCCCTTTCCCCATAGATTTTCTTATTATGGATGGATGCATGCTCAAATGGGTATTAAAAAATATTGTTTGCTTGGTGAAGGTCACTTGCTTTCCGCTGAAAAATGACTTTACAAATGAAATGTGCTGGGATTTTAAAAACATGGAGTTGGCCAGATGCACCCAATCAATATGCCTCACAAATCTCTCAGAAGGATGTGCTTAATACAGAATTGCTTGTTACCTGTGTAGCTCTTTTTCTAATGCCATGTGGTTTGTTCTAAACCTTACACAGATATGGATTCAGTTAAAATTATTGACATTAGTTAACTGTGTTCTTTATCTGTCTCTATTTAGGAAAAATATCCCTTAGATAATAATGAACTGATGAGGCACCATGTTACTGTAATGATCTGAAGATATGGCATACATACAGATAATACTAATATCAACCAATCTTATATGCTATCTGTGACACTGATGTTAAAGCTCACAACCTTACACTACAAAAACGTTTGCCTCAACTCATTGAACTAAATTATGGTAGTTAAGGTAGTATGCAAAATGGTTATATATTACTTCAACAAATCTGACATTCCATATAGGTGCATGCAAGCCAGTCCTTCCCACCAACACGTGAACGTATGCAGTGATGAACATAAAATGTAATAATCTTGAAGCAAAACTATCCTCCAGAAGGAACATGAAATTTCGTATCCGCAATTCATTCCTCTTTGTTCTTGGTCTTCAGTCATATGCATTAGAAACTTTTAGTAATTTGAGATCAGACCTCTGAAATTAGAGATCCCATTTCCATTACTTCTTTATTACCACAAATAAAAGATAGAATAATTAACCTCATTGTTACAAACCAGTGTAAAAGAACAACCAAAACCAAGAAAATTGGAAAGACTACCACCATGTTGAGAGAGAAACTTGGATATTTCTTCCCCATGCCACCTTTTTAAAAAGTGCTCGGTGTCAGAAGCAGTAACTACTAAGGGCAATAGTTTTGTAATTCTGTGCTTTTACTGTAAAGAAGTCTATATTCATTAACAAATGTAGCACTGAAATTATGCTTTGATTATAAATCAAGTTAGGAGAGGCAGGTTCTGCCATGTGATCTTTGATCTCATTAAAGGACTCCCTTTGATCGGACGGGTAGTAGGTAATGAAATATCTCCACCTACAGTTCGTTTAGAGATAAATAAGTTCATGGAACAAACTGAGCTTGAGGAAAGTACAGTACAATTTGAATGTGTAACATGTCCTCCTCCGATCTTAATCTTCATTGACAAAGGTATTAAAAGATCAGATTCTTACCCATTTCAAAGAATTATGTGTATAACTTTTTGGATAGATGGACTAACTGGAGAAAAAAGACTGGATAGTAGTGTGTGTTGGTGGTGGTTGATTCAGAAAAGGGCAAAGAGTTGCACACTAGCAAGATTCAGGAAGTTGGACGCGGATATTGTGGGATCCAAAGGAATAGAAATATAGAAATTCTCTATATGCATCTCTGCATCGTCTAAGGGCCTGTTCTTGTCCCAGTAGAAGTCTATGGCAAACCACGTACTCAGACCAAGCCTCAGATACTTCAGTGGGAGTCTGGCCAGAGTCAGGATCATGCCCTAGGTCAGTAAATCTATGAGAAACCCTATTTCCTGATTTTGTTGATTCGCTTGTCAGTGAAGGTTAATTTTATAATAATTTGCTAAGTCACTTTTAAATGATTGCTGGTGATCTCTAACAAACTCAGAAAATTCTGTTCTTAGAAGTTGTATCTATTTTACTGTGTTAATTTAAAGGCTTTTTTTTCTCATAGAGCAGGATAGGGTGGAATATCATCATCTAGGGTATGACGACGACCAATTTTCAGAACCGTCTCCTTGTAATGTTTGTTCACAGGATTATGCCACAAAAACAAGATCATCTTACTTTAAAAGACCCAGAACCAGAGAGGCAAAGTTGATTTTTCTCTGTGGTGGGACATGCAATACGTGGTGTAGAACATATACGGATATGATATATTTAAAATACAGTGGAATTCTTCATTAATACTGCTAGATGCAACCATGTGTTACAATGATTTAATCTGGCATAACTCAGGGCTCACAACATTCTTGTGGAATCTCAACAGCAATTTAAATTTCTCCCCAGGGAGAACTGGAATCGCAGTGAGAGAGAGGGAGCAACAATGCAACCTGCAGGGTTGTGAATAAAGACCATTTTCTTAAATTTCCGGCCACCTGTCTGTGCCTGAGCACCTGTAGCCACCTAAACCAAAGTAAACTAAGCATGTAATTCATCATAAATGGGCAATACATGAGTAAATTCCAGAGCAGAAACCCAGTCTGAGGGAAAGGTGTGGCAGGGAGGGAAAAAGCTCAAGGTAGCAGTGCAAACTTTTCCACTCCGCCCGGCTCACATGCCTCCACCCTGACCTGGAGGGAGTCATACTTTGCATATTTTTAAAAAACAACAATGTATTGGCAGCTTTGTACTTCTTTCCTGCCAAACTCATGACTGGAGGGTTTGATATGTTACTTACGCAAGTCGAGATCTTGAGAGAACAGTTGAGAGATCCTTAATCTCTCAATGCAGTGTTACTTTTATTACAGCCTGAAGGGAGTGTGGATATTACTGGAGGTAAACAGCCAACTTGTGTGTGATAGGAGACCTCGTGTGCTTATTCACAGGTACTGCAGTTTTAGTGTTAAAAAAACAAAAACCCCTAATCGTTCTCAGCTCTTGCCATGCTGCCAAGATGGTGAAGAGACAGCACTGTAGCTAGTGGCAGTGACGCAGTGAGAGATGACTGGGTAGAAATGACCCCATGGCTAGAGACAGTGGCCCTTCCCTTTAAGAAATGGAGATGGACCTGTTCAAGTGCATTCCCAGGCTCTGGGACCTCACTAATTACTGATGACAAGCAGTGAGTGGGCATATCAGAGGGGAAAAGATGGGGAGTGAAGTGTCAAAGGGATGTTTATCCATAGGATATTCACATCGGAAATGGAGGCAAAGGACTATGACCAAAGTTTCAGTGAGGGATGGTGTTTTACTTGCTATCCCTATAAATGTATCGTTGATTTATTGCTGTTGTGTTTTACCAAATTAATGCTGGGCTCCTTTTCCCCTTAAAAAAGTTTACTTTGTTGTTTTATACACAAACGGTGTTCTGAGTTAGGAAAATATGCTGGTTAAGGTCCTTAGGGAAGGCGGGTGGTGGTTGTTATAAAGGTGTTTGAACCTTAGGCATTTGAACCTGGCCCTTGTTGCAGCTGACAATACCTGGCAGAAGGGTTACATTAAAAAAGAAAGCTGAGATTCTCTGCTAACTACATTTCCAGGAGCTGGGGCTTTGGGAAAAACACAAAGTATCATGACGAGACGCAGGATAAAATTATGAGCTGTTAATAGAGGCAATAGGTGGTGGTGGTTTTCAAATTGCTCTGCCAGCAACAAGTGCTCTGCAGGGCTCTTCCTGGCGGTCGTCAGGCCAGAGTGGAGGAGGACTGACATGCAGACGTTTGACAAATTGGAATGTGCTCTCAGTGGCTTTGTTCCCAAGCTGGTATCCACTCTGTTAGTCACTTCTTGTGGAAGCAAACCAAATTTACAAGTTTAAGGTTTCTCAGTCGTGGAAGGCACATATGAACAGTGAGCTGATGAACATTATTAACGTCAGTAAATACAAACTAAGAAATACATCAGTGAACCTCTGACAAATATTGACAGCTGTGGCTAAAGAGTGGCATTGCATTCTGTCCAGAAAACTGAGAACAGCAGCTTTACAGATCATAAATTCAGGTGTAACACTGTTCAGCAGAATGGCTACAATTCTTCAACACCTTCTAGAAAATAAAGCCATTCAGTACCTTTGGGATTTAAACACACAGGCTATCCCTGTGGAACAACTGAAAGTTATTACATTTAAGCCCATAGCTGAGTGATATCGGCGGATTAGTTGTTTCCTTGCATGCTGAATAGCGTTTTGCATACCTGCCTGCCAACTTCTTCTGCATACGATTTTTTTATCTGTGTATACACACATGCAGTCTTGCTTGCTGAAAGTATGCAATATTGGCAAATTGTATCTTGACTAATTTTGTGTGTATAATCAGGCACCTAAAACTGTTTGTAGGCAACGTTTTCAGAAAAATTGAGAAAATTTCCTGCATTAGAGAAGGGGGCCTATTACAAGACCTGTGTACAAGTGAATCCAGCTCTTCTGTTTTACAATCTGTTATATTATCATCACACTGTACACATCTTTATTGCTGTTGGGGAGGTAGCCAGCTTGCTCCTTTTAGCATAACAGATTCATTATATAGAGTCAAAAGCTTCATGTACCGGTATATGGTGACTATTGAAAAATATCAAAAGACTCTTGTTTTAAAGCAAGAATAATACATAACTGAACTATTTTATTGGGGTAATAACTTTCTAAAAGACTAAATGAAATACAACACTAAGCAAATTAGTGTCACCCCAGTTTTTGCTGGGATTAGTATTATTTAACACTAAATTACTGACTTTAATTTAATGTATTAGGCTCTTTAGGTTTTGGACTGACGACGAATTCTGTAAGGACAGTTGGCTGGGTGAAAGTTTTTCATGTAACTGTGTGTGGCTCAAATTTTCAAGTGTCTGCAGTAAAACTTCTGTACCATTTCATGCTTGCAGCATCTGATGCACACGTGCAGCTTGGGGATGTTTGCATGGCCAAATCTTCAATTTGTACGCACACACAAGTCCTTTTAAACATTTGCTGTGGCTTTATTTTCAGAGTATTTACAAAAAAGCAGATTTATTCTCAAACTCAACTAAAAAAACTGACTTCCCTTCTACCTCTAAACAACATGAAAATCCCTTGACAACGCACTTAACAGCAGATTCATCACTTACCAGTGTCAGGACAATTAATGGATTTTTTCTAATGTGCCACCAAAAATTCGACCCCTGAACACAGAAATACTTTAAAAAAAAATTCTGATTAAAACATTCTACATTTCTTTCTTTAGGACTATCCTTATTTCCTCCAATCATAAGTGTTTGCATTATGGCTTTATTAAGTCTTCAATAAGCCTTTTTTGTACTGCATTGTCTTGGGTTGAGTCTTAATTATTTAGATTTTATGTTCTGTTAACTAAATCATTTTTTCTAGAATTCTAGACAAAAACTGAATCAGACAGCTGTTCAGATCCTTCTTCTTCACAGACTTTGACTTTCTAGTCACTTCCTCTTCTTTTTCATTGTGCTCTATTCCTATGTTTTTGTTTTATCCCTTCCTCTTCTCTCTCATCTCTACACAATTCCTTCTCTATCCAACATCTGTTGTCATCTCTCACATGCTGGGTTGTTTCCTGACGCTATGTGAAACTGATCACATATCACCTGATCATCTGCTAGTGCAGTTTTCTGCTTTGTGCTCCCTTCCCTTATGGGCTTGTCCACACGGAGACGTAGGGTATGTCTACACTGCAGCAGGGAGGTGAATTCCCAGCAAGGGTAGACAGTCGTGTTATCTCAGTTTGAAGTAGCCCACTAATAATTAGCCACGTGGATGTTGTGACACTGGTTTACTGCCTGAGTCCAAGCCCGCTTGACCCCCGAGGCCTGAGCTTGGGTTACTAGACTGAGCTTCCACGAGCACAGCAACATCCACACCGGTATTTTTAGCGCTCCAGCTCAGCGTGAGGTTTTGCGGGTAAGTATACCTGCGCTGGCAATTGCACTTCCCAGCTGCGGCACAGACAAACCCTTAGTGCATGGCAAACCAAGGTGTAAATCTACAGTTCACTAATTTGAAAGATCAGTGTGTCTAAGTGCCCGACAGCACTTATAGTATATCATAGCAGGGTCCACATAGCTTTCCACGCACTTAGCAGTCAACATTCACACCCCAGCTTGCCATGCACTAGGTTTCTATGCAGACAAGCCCATGTATTTTAGATCAGAGGCTGCTAGCGCTAAATGGCATGAGGAAGGGTTGCAAGTCATTGAAGAACCAAGCTAGTCAGTGCATACAGTAGCCAGAATTTGAGGGGCTCAGAATATATAGATCTTGTCTACATTATAGAATCTGCCATTTAAAAAGAAAAATTTTGGCTTGAGAATATTTTATGGACACCTGTTCTAAAAAGTTTTACCTTGTGCATACTGCAGCACAAGAAAACCCATTTGTTAACAGTCATTTCCGTAGATAATGTGACCATACAAGCAGGTCCCTACTAGGCCTACTGGTGGAAGTTGGCAGTTCATCAGGAGGTCAAACAGAGGATGTTCTTTACTTTCTCTCTGCAGACACATTTAAAACAAAGGGAGATACAACACATCACCCAAATCTGTTTCTTCAATGCTTCATTTTACATAAAATTAATGAAAATGTAATTGTATGTTTTGTGTGTGTGTATATGGTGAAATATATTTGGGGTGTGTGTTGAAATGGTGGGTTGTAGTGAAAAAGGTAATTGTTAAATACAAAAACCTCACTGGACTTGAGATTCCATCCATCCATCTATACACTTTTAAAGTAAGTTAAAGTGTGCATAATTTTATTGGCTATCCTGTGAAATGTGTGGTATTTGGTAATGTATGACCTGTAAATTGTTTTATCTTTTCGTTTGTTTCTTGGTGAACATTAATAGAAAATTCATGAAACAGTAAGTAAAAGTAACACTGCAGATGATGCTGACATGGAGTCAAATAGTTCTACTTCCCTTTGACAGACAGGAATTACCAGTGCCATCTATGTGACAATTTGAAGGGAAGAGGACATGGTTAATGTAAATAAATGACTTTCTTAATCTGTTTAAAATAGGATTATGCATAACGGGTGTGGTTTATTTAGCCTTTTCTTTTTTCTTTCGCACTCTTTTTTCCCCCCAGGGACTTAAATCTGATTAGGATATATTTTTACTCTTTCGTGATCCGCAATGCTTTAACTGCAAAAGCTTTGTCTAAGTCAATCTACCCATGCATTTATTATTATCAAGCTTTGTTTTAGATGAGGGGATTTGTTTCAATCTCATTTCCCCCATGTTTTACTGATGTTAAAGTGTACAGATTAGTAACTCTGAAGCTTGTTTTTCCATTTTTAGTTTCAATTCTTCATTTTTTCTTTCAGCCCTCTAGTTCCATAATAGTTAGTTTCACCCATATAAAATATAGAGCAAAATCCTGGGTTTCAAGGAGGCAAAGGAGCATAGACCACCATAAAAACCCATACAAAGTAGCACTGCTCTCAGTTTTAGTCCGTAAGGCAGAATATCACCAGGAATAAGGAAGTACCTTCAGTTAACATTATGGGACACTGTCGTCTGAGGGAGCAGGGATTTGTGAACAAAGGGCAACATGACTGGCTCCAAAAGGCCATCTTTAGTGCACATTCAGCAGTATGTAAGCAGGAAGTTGGCATTCAAACATCTCCATTATTCAAAATACATCTGTGGTAGAGCCCAGAAGATCCCAGTCAGGACACTGTTGTGCTTGGCGCTGTACAAACATATCAAGACACAGTACCTGCCTCAAAAGGATTTTAATCTCATTAATATTTATTGAGAACTTCAAAGGGAGCTGAAAAAAGCCCAGTGATTCTTACAATCTGTGTAGTCTGTTTTGGAAGATTGATCTGGTACTTTAACACTGTATAAGCAAGTTGTATAATATAGTGATCAAAGCAAACTAGACTGTTCATTTCCAAAACCCCAAATATTTCAATAATTTATGGTGATGTTCACCTTGGGGTGTAGGGTCTATACAATATCTCTGTGTACCTCTTAAACCATGTGTTGAAAGTTACAGGTGGAGCAGCTGTCCAGGTAGCTTTAGTTCCTGATTTCGTGTGTGTGTGTGTGTGAGAGCGAGAGAGAGACTGACTCTGCTGGTGCAGAACAGGCTAATATGCAGAGCAATGTTGTGGGTTAGGGTTGCCAACCCTCCCAGATTGTCTAGGAGGCTCCCGGAATTGGCCTCAATCTCCCGGTTGGTACCAAAAGGAATCCGGGAGATTTTAATAGACCAAAGTTTGGTTGGTGGTGCAGCAAGGCTAAGGCAGGCTCCCTCCCTTTTCTGGCTCTATGCAGCTCACGGAAGCGACCGGCATGTCCCTGTGGCCCCTAGGTGCAAGGGCAATCAGGGAGGCTCCACGCACTACACCCGCCTCGAGCACTGGCTCCACAGCTCCCATTGGTCAGGAACCTTGGCCAGTGGAAGCTGTGGGGACAGTGCCTGCAGGCAGAGGCAGCACTCAGAACTGCCTGGCTGCCCCTGAGCCTAGGAGCCGCAGGGACATGCTGCTTGCTTCCAGGAGCTGCCTGAGGTAAGTACTGCCTGACCGGAGCCCCCACCCCCAGCCCTGAGCCCCCACCCACACCCCTCACCCCCTCCGTTCGTCCAACCCCTGAGCCCCTCCGGCACCCAAATTCTCTCCCAGATCCCACACCCCTTCCTGCACCCCAATCCCCTGCCCCAGCCCAGTGAAAGTGAGTGAGGTGGGGGAGAGCGAGCGACAGAGGGAGGGGGACTGGAGTGAGAAAGGGGTAGGATAGGGACACTGCCTCAGGGAATGGGCGGGGAGGGGGTGGGGCATGGCTGTTTGGATTTTTGCGATTAGACAGTTGGCAAACCTATTGTGGGTGCACTGTCAGGGCAGATCCAGCTGCCCCATCACCCTGCATGGTGTGGAGAAAACAGACTGCTGGTCCAGTGGGTGAGAGGCATAGCCACAAGAAGGAGGGGTTGTCATAAATATGGCATAAAGGAAAGGGTAAACCCCTTTAAAATCCCTCCTGGCCAGAGGAAAAATCCTCTCACCTGTGAAGGGTTAAGAAGCTAAAAGTAACTTCGCTGGCACCTGACCAAAATGACCAATGAGGAGACAAGATACTTTCAAAAGCTGGGAGGAGGGAGAGAAACAAAGGGTCTCTGTCTGTCTGTGTGCTGCTTTTGCGGGGGATAGACCAGGAATGGAGTCTTAGAACTTTTCGTAAGTAATCTAGCTAGGTATGTGTTAGATTATGATTTCTTTAAATGGCTGAGAAAAGAACTGTGCTGAATAGAATAACTATTCCTGTCTGTGTGTCTTTTTTTGTAGCTTAAGGTTTTGCCTAGAGGGATTCTCCATGTTTTGAATCTAATTACCCTGTAAGGTATCTACCATCCTGATTTTACAGAGGTGTTTCCTTTACTTCTATTAAAAGTCTTCTTGTAAGAAAACTGAATGCTTTTTCATTGTTCTAAGATCCAAGGGTTTGGGTCTGTGGTCACCTATGCAAATTGGTGAGGATTTTTACCAAACCTTCCCCAGGAAGTGGGGTGCAAGGGTTGGGAGGATTTTGGGGGGAAAGACGTGTCCAAACTACGTTTCCCAGTAAACCCAGTTAAAGTTTGGTGGTGGCAGTGGAAATTCCAAGGGCAAAGGGTAAAATTAATTTGTACCTTGGGGAAGTTTTAACTTAAGCTGGTAAAAGTAAGCTTAGGAGGTTTTCGTGCAGGTCCCAACATCTGTACCCTAGAGTTTAGAGTGGGGAAGGAACCTTGACAGGGGTACTGACCATAAGCCAGGATTGGGGCAAAATTGGATTGCGCTCCTGTTCTAGGATTCCTACGTGCTACTGTACTAGAAATCAATAGCAATAATAATACAATTAACAGTGATATTTAAGAAGCAACCTTTTTTAAGGTCAGAAAGTGTAACTGTTAATATAGGGGTAGCACGTTCTCTGGAGTATGAAGCATGGTGCAAACTCAGCAGCCAGGATTCAAGTCTGAAAACAATTACTCGGTGACAGTCCTTGCCCATTTATTGCCTCTTTAAAAGACTTTCTTTTGGCTGTCCTGCCTGCTTTCAGAATTTGAAACATAATGAAAAGTGGTTTAGTAATGTGACAGTAATGAGAGAGAGTTTATATTTGCTTTGGCTTCTGTGAGGCTTTATTAATTTTCCCTTCTAGTTGCCAGTTGCTCTTCTAATAACAGCTGCTTTTCTGCCTCTTGCTGACAGGTAACAGTCACCACAAAGTGGTGGCTTGCAGACTGGCTGATCTGCAGGCAGAGGCACTTAAGCTGGTACCCTGAACGAAATAAGAATGAATGAAGTAACAGTGACCAAAACACACAGTTTTAGTGTAATTTACTTTGTAACTTGTGTGAGCTACATAATAGATCCCTTACCACAGAAAGTTCAAATTACAGAAATTATTGATACAAGCCGCCAATTAAAAGTAGTTTAATCATGAAATATCTCATAGGGTTGGACATTTGACTGGTCCAAAAATAATTGGTCAACTGACCAGTCAAATGTCAAAAATGGTCAAATATTTTAAAACATTGATTTATTAGAACAGTAACTAACAAAAAAGACAGGTTTCAGAGTAAGATTTCATGGTCTCCAATTCATTTTGCCTTAAAAAGATACTTATGGCTAATTATAAAAAACAAGTTACTTAACTGAGATATTTTAAACTCAGAAAAATGTGGAGCACAATGAAATGAAGCTGTAAAACCAGAGGTGAAAGGAAGCTGGTACGCCCCAGGATGGCATACCGGCAAGAGCCCGTGCGCCATATGGGGCGGATTGGCTTCCTCAGGCAGCAATTTAAAGGGCCTGGGGCTCCCAGCAGTGGCTGGAGCCCCGGGCCCTTTAAATTACCGTCAGAGCCCTGGGAAAGTGGCGGTGGGGCTCGGGCAGCGATTTAAAGGGCCCGGGGCTCCTGCCGCAGCTACCGACCCGGGACCTTTAAATAGCTGCCGGAGCCCTGCCGCCGCCTCCCCAGGGCTCCGGCAGCAGGGCTCCGGGGATGATTTAAAGGGCCCGGGACTTCGGCCGCCCTTACCACCCTAGGCCCTTTAAATAGCTGTCAGAGTCCCACCGCTGCTACTCCAGGGCTCCGGCAGGCTCCAGGGAGGATTTAAAGGACACGGGACAGTAGTGGCAACTGGAGCCCTGGACCCTTTAAATGGCTGCCCGAACCCAGCTGCTGGAGCCCCGGGGGTCGCAGCGGCAATTTAAAGGGCCCGGGGCTCTGCTGTGGTAGCGGCAGCTGGGAGTCCCTGGCCCTTTAAATCGCTGCCAGAGCTCCCGGCTGCAACTGTTACCCCAGGGCTCCGGCAGTGGGGCTCTGGTGGCGATTTAAAGGGCCCGGGGCTTCCAGCTGCTGCTACAGCAGTCCCAGCCCCCTAATTTAAAGGGCTTGGGGATGTAAAGGTCCGCCTCTTCCGGTAGAGGCCCGGTACACCTTAGGCTTTCGGTTGGAGATGGGAAATGCTATGAGATAATTAACAGCTCCCAGGCGCTCCTGGACCGTGAATGGCCCTTCCCACGATGCTTCCATTTTATGGGCCTGGAGCACCTTTAAGACCATGACCTGGTCCCCTACTTTGAAGGAACGCTCTCTGGCGTGTTTATCATACCAGGCTTTTTGCTCTTTTTGAGCATCCTGTAAGTTTTCTTTAGCAAGGGCTAAAGAGGTTCGGAGGGTGTTTTGTAGGTTGGTTACAAAGTCCAGAATGTTAGTTCCTGGAGAAAGTGTAAATCCCTCCCATTGCCGCTTCACCAACTGTAATGGCCCCTTAACCTCACGGTCATATACAAGTTCAAATGGGGAAAACCCTAAACTGGGGTGTGGTACAGCTCTGTAGGCAAAGAGCAACTGCTGCAACACTAGGTCCCAATCATTGGAGTGCTCATTTACGAATTTACGTATCATGGCCCCCAAAGTTCCATTAAACTTCTCCACCGTGCCATTTGTTTGATGGTGGTGAGGAGTGGCAACCAAGTGATTTACCCCATGAGCTTCCCAAAAGTTTTTCATAGTTCCTGCCAGGAAATTGGTCCCTGCATCTGTGAGGATGTAGGAGGGCCAACCTACCCTGGCAAAAATGTCTGCTAGTGCCTGGCACACACTTTTAGCCCTGGTGTTGCTTAGAGCTACTGCTTCCGGCCATTGGGTGGCAAAATCCATGAAAGTCAGTATGTACTGCTTTCCTCTGGGTGTCTTTTTCGGAAAAGGACCCAGAATATCCACAGCTATTCGCTGAAATGGAACTTCAATGATGGGGAATGGCTGGAGAGGGGCTTTGACCTGGTCTTGGGGTTTTCCCACTCTTTGGCATACTTCACAAGACCGGACATAGGTAGAAACATCCTTGCCCATTCCCGCCCAGTGGAATGACCCCCTCAAACGGTCTTAGGTCCTGTTCACCCCAGCATGGCCACTAGGGTGATCGTGGGCTAAGCTCAAGAGCTTGGCCCGGTATTTAGTTGGAACTACCAACTGTCTCTGAGGATGCCAGTCTTCCTGGTGTCCACCAGAAAGAGTTTCCTTGTATAAAAGTCCTCTTTCTTCAAGAAACCTGGATCGATTAGAAGAGCTGAGAGGCGGTGGGTTGCTCCGTGCCGCCGTCCAAGCTCTCTGGAGGCTTTCATCTGCTTCCTGTTCGGTCTGGAACTGTTCCCTTGATGCTGGAGACATCAGTTCCTCATTGGATTGTGGACCTAGGCTTGGTCCCTCTGGAAGCGATGTAGGGGATGGGGCTGTTTCCGTTGACTGTGAACCGCTTTCCGCTGGGACACACTGTTGTGGTTCAAGCTCTGGCTGAGCCTCTTGTGTAGGGTTATGGGCTGCTGCTGGTTCAGGTTCGGTGGGGCCCTCTGGTGTTGAGGTTGCAAGTACTGGATTCAGTGCTGGCAGTGGGTCTGGTGTTGGTTGTTTGGCTGGTTCCGGTTCTGGGATTGGTTCCATCTGGGTCTCTGGGACTGGATCCACTACTGCTGTTGCAGACATTGGCCTGGAGTCTGGGTCCATCACCTCTGACTGGGTCCTGATAGAAGTTTCCAGAACAGAGCTAGGCCTCATGGCTTGTTTAGCCTGGCTGCGGGTGACCATTCCCACCCTCTTGGCCCGCTTCACATGATTGGCCAAGTCTTCCCTCAACAGCATGGGTATGGGATAATCATCATAGACTGCAAAAGTCCACGTTCCTGACCAGCCCTGGTACTGGACAGGCAACTTGGCTGTAGGCAAATTGAAAGAGTTGGACTTGAAGGGTTGAATCGTCACTTGGATCTCTGGGTTGATTAAATTGGGGTCCACTAAGGAAGCATGGATAGCTGACACTTGTGCTCCGGTGTCCCTCCATGCAGTGACCTTCTTCCCGCCCACACTCACAGTTTCCCTCTGCTCCAAGGGTATCTGGGAGGTATCTGGGCCTGCAGACCTCTGGTGTGATTCCGGTGCAATGAACTGTAATCTGTTGGGGTTCTTGGGGCAGTTGGCCAGCTCGTTACATTTAAAACATCGTCCAGCTGACGGGTCACTGGGGCGAGGTGGGTTGCTGGAGAACGGGGTGGTGGGATGATAAGGTGTCTGGAGGTTTCTTTGGGAGGTAGGTGGGGCCTTGGGCGGCCCCCGGTAATAGGGTGTGGTCTGGGGTTGTCCCTTCTGGTCTCCGCTCCAACTGTGACCAGTTTTCTTCTTCTCTGCCACCTCCACCCATCTGGCTCCAATCTCTCCTGCCTCAATTACAGTTTTGGGCTTCCCATCTAGGATGTATCTTTCTATTTCCTCAGGAACACCCTCTAAGAATTGTTCCATTTGCATTAGGAAGGGCAAATTTACTGGAGATTCAACACTTGCTCCTGATATCCAGGCATCCCAATGTTTCACAACGTGGTAGGCATGTCGGGTAAATGACACATCTGGTTTCCACCTTAGGGCTCTGAACCTCCAAAAA
Source organism: Lepidochelys olivacea (assembly GCF_965140295.1). Lineage (NCBI taxonomy): Eukaryota > Metazoa > Chordata > Testudines > Cheloniidae > Lepidochelys > Lepidochelys olivacea. Next base: position 70,126,666 of record NC_140414.1, read on the forward strand.
GAATGCTCGGGTGTTATCCCCATTCTGACTCTTGCCTTGGATTTAAACAGTTCATACTTGTTCATGTGTTCTTTAGGCATATCAGCCGCCACCTCAGCTAAGGTTCCACTGAGCTGCGGCCTCAGCTCTACCATGTATTGGTCGGTAGAGATGCTGTATCCAAGGCAGGCCCTTTCAAAGTTTTCTAAGAAGGCCTCAGTATCATCGCCTGCCTTGTAGGTGGTGAACTTTTTGGGATGGGGAGTGGTACCTGGAGAAGGATTGTTAGGGTTTGTTGGTATATTCTGCTGAGCCTTTACCTTCTCCATCTCCAGTGCATGCTTCCTCTCTTTTTCCTTCTCTATCTCCAGTGCATGCTTCCTTGCCTCCATTTCCCTCCTGTGGGCAACCTCCTGTACCTCCTTCTCCAGCTGCATGAGTTCTATCTGTCTTTCATGTTCCTTTTGTTTTTCCTCAGCCTGAAATCCGGCTAATTCCAGCTTTTGTTGAGCCGTGGATTTTGCCATCCTAACCTCTCTGTTTTTAACTAACTTTACACCCGAGGTTTAGAAATAAACAAACAAAACTTGGCTGTAAAATTTTGCTGTGCTGGAATAGGATACCTATTCTCTGATAGTGATTATCAGCCTACAGAAAAAGACAATTCACTTTGTCTCTGTTCTGGCCCCAAATCAAAGCAAAAAACCTCCAACTACTTGGAAACCTGCTTACCAGCAGCCCAAAGGAAAAAAATTCCTTTTCAAACCTGTGCTCCTTGTAAAACAAAAAAAAAATCAAAATCCTAAAAAAAACTCTTGCCACTTTTGTTTCTAGGCAAATGGGTAGAACACCCCCGCCCCGCCCCCGTTTACTTTTAGGGGGAAAAAAACCCTCTGGTTTGGAAGACTGTGAATTTCCCTGCAGGAGTTAAGTACCCTGCCTCCAGGCAAAGAAAACCTGCAATTCACAAAGATAATCCCCCTTTGTCTCTGCTCTGGCCCCAAAGCAGAGAAAAAACTAGCTGCTTTCAGTTGGACCTCCTTTCCAGCAGCCCCAAAGGAAAAAAAAAATTTCCTTTTTAAAATCTGTATTTCTAGTTCAAAAAATCTCAAATTGATCTCAAAATGATTTTAGGTTAATCTCACTACTCTGCCACCATGTCAAGGTTCCTCCCCCACTCTGAACTCTAGGGTACAGATGTGGGAACCTGCATGTTAACCTCCTAAGCTTACTTTCACCAGCTTAGGTTAAAACTTCCCCAAGGTACAAATTAATTTTATCCTTTGTCCCTGGATCTCCACTGCCACCACCAAACTCTAACTGGGTTTATTGGGAAATGTAGTTTGGACACGTCTTTCCCCCCAAAATCCTCCCAACCCTTGCACCCCACTTCCTGGGGAAGGTTTGGTAAAAATCCTCACCAATTTGCATAGGTGACCACAGACCCAAACCATTGGATCTGAGAACAATGAAAAAGCATTCAGTTTTCTTACAAGAAGACTTTTAATAGAAGTGTAAGCAGTGTCAGGATGAGCTCCACCCTGACATCTGGTGGTGAGGTGTGGCAAGTTGTGGAAAAGAACTTCAGGGGCCGATCTCATTTGCATAGCCACACCCACCACGCCTAGAATGAGACCATAGCTGCCCAAATGGTCACTTTGGCTGCTGTGGGATCCCCAGTGTCTCTGTTATTGGGGCAGGAAGAATAAATTGTTATTACCCTGATTATGGGAACTGTGCTTGGAACTGTACGTGGCCTTTTGTTATGATGGAGGGATTCACCATCAACTAAGTAGCACTCGCTAGGCAAGGGTCATGGGTTCCAAAACTGTGTGAATGGAGAGAGGCTGGGGACAAGTATTAATACTTGGTGGCATGGGCCCCTTGGTGAGGGCCTTACATGCTAATTGCACTTCCTCCTCTCTCCACTGTGGAATATCAGAGCTAATTTTGATTTCATTAGAAGTCTAGTTATAGGCTGCTGAGCTCACTTTGGGCTGACAGTGCACCAGCACTGGGGCTCCCCTATTATAAGCTGAATTCACCTAAGAGCTGAAATCACTGAGTGTTGTGTTAAGTAGTGGGGGAGCCTGAAGATATATTGTGGAGCAGTTTGCGGGACGGCTGATGAAGCAATTCGACGTGGCGCAGTGTGTGGATGGCAGGAGCTGCTTGTGGGCCATGGAGCTGAGTGAAGGAGTTCGTGGGGCGGCTGGCGTAGCGGAGCGCAGCTGAGCGAAGGAGTTCGTGGGGCGGCTGGCGTAGCGGAGCGCAGCTGAGCGAAGGAGTTCGTGGGGCGGCTGGCGGAGCGGAGCGCAGCTGAGCGAAGGAGTTCGTGGGGTGGCTGGCGGAGCGGAGCGCAGCTGAGCGAAGGAGTTTGTGGGGCGGCTGGCGGAGTGTAGCGCCGCTATGGAGCTATGGGGCGGTCAGCTTCAGATCACGTAAGGTGCCTCTTACCCCCGTCCCATTTCCACCCAGGTTGGGAGGTAAAGCTCCGCAGATAAACTTTCGAACTCTGGGGCTGCCCTGACCAGGGACAGAGACTTTTGGGGCATTGGACTTTTGGGACTTTGGGTGATTTGGGGTTGCTGGACTCAAGAACCAAAGGGAAAAGGGCATGCCCCAATTTGCCTGGGGTGGGTTTTTTTGCTCATGGGTTGTGTTATGAATCCTGTTGGTGGTGTTTCCCCAACATAATGCCACATTGTTTCTCTCTGTTATTAAAAGACTTTTGCTACACTCAGACTATGTGCTTGCGAGAGGGGAAGTATTGCCTCTTGGAGGCGCCCAGCGGGGGTGGTATATATTTGTCCCAGGTCACTGGGTGGGGGCTCGAGCCGGTTTGCATTGTGTTATTGGACTGGAACCCCTAGATATTGAACCCGGCCCTTGTTGCTGCCAACTCTGATGGGCAGAAGGGTTACAGAAGTAAAGAAATCACCTCTGTAAAATCAGGATGGTAGATACCTTACAGGGTAATTAGATTCAGAACATAGAGAATCCCTCTAGGCAAAACCTTAAGTTACAAAAAGGACACACAGACAGGAATAGTCATTCTATTCAGCACAGTTCTTTTCTCAGCCATTTAAAGAAATCATAATCTAACACATACCTAGCTAGATTACTTCCTAAAGTTCTAAGACTCCATTCCTGTTCTATCTCCGGCAAAAGCAGCACACAGACAGACAGAGACCCTTTGTTTCTCTCCCTCCTCCCAGCTTTTGAAAGTATCTTGTCTCCTCATTGGTCATTTTGGTCAGGTGCCAGCGAGGTTACCTTTAGCTTCTTAACCCTTTACAGGTGAGAGGATTTTTCCTCTGGCCAGGAGGGATTTTAAAGGGGCTTATCCTTCTCTTTATATTTATGACAGATGGAGATTCCACCACCTCCCTAGGTAACCCATTCCAGTGCTTCACCAACCTCCTAGTGAAATAGTTTTTTTTCTAATATCCAACCTAGACCTCCCCCACTGCAACTTGAGACCATTGCTTATTGTTCTGTCATCTGCCACCACTGAGACCAGCCAAGCTCCATCCTCTTTGGAGCCCCCCTTCAGGTAGTTGAAAGCAGCTATCAAATCCCCCTCACTCTTCTCTTCTGCAGACTAAATAAGCTCAGTTCCCTCAGCCTCTCCTCATAAGTCATGTGCCTCAGCCCCCTAATCATTTTTGTTGTCCTCCGCTGGACTCTCTCCAATTTGTCCACATCCTTCTTGTAGTGGGGGGCCCAAAACTGGATGCAATATTCTAGATGTGTCCTCACCAGTGCCGAATAGAGGGGAATAATCACTTTCTTCGATTTGCTGGTAGTGCTCCTACTAATGCAGCCAAATATGCCATTAGCCTTTTTGGCAACAAGGGCAGGCTGTTGACTCATATCCAGCTTCTCATCCACTGTAATCCCCAGGTCCTTTTCTGCAGAACTGCTGCTTAGCCAGTTGGTCCCCAGCCTGTAGCAGTGCATGGGATTCTTCCATCCTAAATGCAGGACTCTGCACTTGTCCTTGTTGAACCTCCTCAGATTTCTTTTGACCCAATCCTCCAATTTGTCTAGGACACTCTGGACCCTATCCCTACCTTCCAGTGTATTTACCTCTCCCCCCAGCTTAGTGTCATCCGCAAACTTGCTGAGGGTGCAATCCATCCCATCATCCAGATAATTAATAAAGATGTTGAACAAAACCAGCTCCAGGACCAGTCTCTGGGGCACTCTGCTTGACACTGGCTGTCAACTAAACATCAAGCAGTTGATCACTACCCATTGAGCCTGACGATCTAGCCAGCTTTCTATCCACCTACTAGTCCATTCATCCAATCCATACTTTAACTTGCTGGCAAGAATACTGTGGGAAACCATTTCAAAAGCTTTGCTAAAATCAAGATATATCACATCCACTGCTTTCCCCATATCCACGGAGCCAGTTATCTCATCATAGAAGGCAATCAGGTTGGTCAGGCAGGACTTGCCTTTGGTGAATCCATGTTGACTGTTCCTGATCACCACCTTCTCCTCCAAGTGCTTCAAAATGGTTTCCTTGAGGACCTGCTCCATGATTTTTCCAGGGACTGAGGTGAGGCTGACCAGTCTGTAGTTCTCCAGATTCCCCTTCTTCCCTTTTTTAAAAGATGGGCACTATATTTGCCTTTTTCCAATCATCCGGGACCTTCCCAGATTGCCACGAGTTTTCAAAGATAATAGCCAATGGCTCTGCAATCACATCAAACAACTCCCTCAGCACCCTCCAGTTAACACTGAAATCTGTCTGAGGTGGTGGTCCTGATTCAGAGGATAACATTCTGTCCTGAGTCAGTATTGAACAAATGTCACAGGTTGGTCTTAGAGGGCACTCTGCTGCTAGTGATGCCATCTCTTATATGAGATGTGAAAACAAACTCTTGGCCAAATATGGTAATTAAAGATCCATCCTTCAGCACCTTTAGTAAGAATGAGGATGGTAAACTCTGGTGTCCTTATCTAATTCCAATTCTGGCAGTTCCGGTCTCTCTCTCTCTCTCTCTTATAGTTTTCAGATAAAATATTCCTATATCCAGTTCCAAACAGTTAAGTGATGTGGATGTGCAGTTAAATAATTGCCAAATTTCACCCCATAATTGGCTACATTTGAGTGGCCACTGAAGTGATCCAGGTACGTAGCAATATACAATACGTTTGTAAATAACTGGGATGCTGTTGCTTTTTTTCCCCCCCAGTAGCACCCAATGCCCCAATCATTTAGGATGAAAGATACTTAAAATATAAGATGTTGTTACCTGTTGTTCCATATCTTTTGACTTAAGAAGCAGGACGTTAAAAAAACTAAAAAATATGGAAATTGAAGTAGGAGAATGAAAATTGTATTATTCCCTATCCTTGCTTTTCCAGAAAATAGTGCCCATGGGTTTCTAGACCAGTGTATAATCATGAGGTTTCTGGCACATGAGAAACAGAAAGTATAACTAAGGTGAGTCTGATATTCTGTTCTGCCCCAGCCCACGTGTGCCATGGCAGCAGCATAAAGCAGCCACAGATCAGGCAGAGATGGTCCCAGGCAATACTCAAAGCATATGTTAACTTCCTGGGTGCTGAACTGCAGGATTAATGTAGTTATTGCAGATATTTCAGGTGGGTAATGTTGAGTCTTTTAATGACATCCGGATGGTATGCACAGAACAGGGCAGCACCACCCTGGCCTGTCAGGAAGCTGCAGAACCCAGAAGTGTGAACATTTACTCTAATTTTCATGTCTTTCGTATCTCTTCTGGGACTGCCATGAAGGATACCAGTTGTACTGGTAAAGCATCTGATATAGGCCACCAAACAGCCACTGGTCGCCACCACCACTTGGACTGGCAGTCAGCCAGCTTCCAATAGGGGAAAGGCTTTTCCATGAAACAACTGGAAACAACTCTGAAACTATGAGAGAGACAGATACAAACAATACATTTAAACTTCAGAAAAATGTGCAGTGCTGCCCATATTTCTTTTGATGTCTGTGTTCACCTCTCCTTTTCCTCCTCCTCCTCACCTTTTTTCATGTCTCTTTACCCACAGCTTTTATAGTCAGAATAGCACAGAAGTAATGACCTGTTATTCTTCAGAGTGTCAGGATGTTTTAAAGCCTTTGCTGTCAGTGTCTGTGCTGTAGATTACATTATGCCTTTGAGAGGTGGCAATGTATCTTCAGCAAAGAGGTGCTGTAGGCTGTGGATTTATGCCCGTGCTATTCAGTGCTGCTGCCTTTGCTTTAGAATGCTGTGGTTTAAGTATTTGGTTTTGACTTTACTTCTTTGCAAGGGGATACAGAGGTCAGGGTTGATCTCCCACCCTTTCCCCCCTCTCCTTAGGATATCTGAATGAAATGATAAATTCTCAAGAAATTCCTGAATTTCATGACCATGATAAGTGATTTTCTAGAAAGTGAGCTGGTTTAAGCTCACATGATATTTAGAGCATAATAGATGTAAATATAGAGGCTCACATGGATACTGAAATAATTTTCCTTTACAGGATTCTTTTTTTATTTTTTAAATAACTGAAATTAAATCTGACTTCATTGTGTTGCCAAAAATGAGAAGAGACTGTAGTACCTACTGCTGGTCAGCAGAGAGCGCTCACTGATACTAAACCAAGCAATTGTTTCTTCCATCAGCACACCAAATGCTGTGGTAAACACTGATCATAAATAGATCACATAACACTGCATTAGTGTGAACTGAAATCATTGCAGCCTATTAGCGTGAATAGTGCCAGGGTGAAAAATCGACTTGTTTTCAGGGCTAGACAAAGTACGCGCAGGTTGTTTTTGCTATTAAAATGAATTTTGTGGAGACAGTTTAGAGTTGCTGTGGCCAATACCCCTTGCTTCCAGCAGCTGGAAAGCTCATGTTCTCTGGTGCAAGGCCAGCTGGATGCAGCACAGAGCTCTTTTTGTTCAGCTTCTGCTTGGCCATCCTACAAAACAGGAGCTTGAGGGCCTCTTGTCTGTGTGGATGAGTATGTGATGATGGCGACTGCTTAGGGAGGAGAGAGAGAGATTTAGGGACAAGGAGATGGGAAGGGGCTTGCTCCTAAATCTGCCCTTTGGGAATAGTTGGCAAGAATCAGCTTCTTTTGGGGAGGCAGAATTAGTTAAGATACATACACAGCCTCCTTTCCCCAGTGATTTATTTTCCAGGGGAGTGCTGTAAAGACGGTCTTTTTTCAGGCTAAAGTGTTGTGATTCACTAGTTTTCTTAGGGGTTGCCATGAAGAGAGAGGCTGGTAAAGTGGCACTGCAAGCCAGAGGATTTCCTTAAATCTTTGCACAAGCCTGGAGAGTTCCAGTGGCTATGAATTATTTTATTAACCTCTAGTGTGCCATTCCCTTTGGCGTGCCTGAGGCTATGGCTTAAGTGTCTGGCTTTCTTGATATGATAGATCCTGTAAGAAATATAAATGCTACTTGACTCGATGTAGATTAAATTTCCAAATGCTATTTTCTGTTTTAGAAGCAGCATTCACTATGGTGTTAGATCCATAATATGAAATGGTTCAGAGCACGTAGGTCTGTGAATAAATGTTCTTTGCCACGGGCAACTTTATATGATCCCTTCTTATTTGTTCTGAGCAAGGAGGAAACAAAGATTCATCAAATGTTTTGTACTAATGATTGGGTTTTTGTAGCGGGTCCTTTAGTTCATCTGATCCTAGTGTTACTGACTCAAAAACTACAATTATTTCAATTAGAATTAATTATGAGCCAAGTCCAGTGCAGCTGGTTGGAAATGATTGATTCAAAAGCTGTAATTATTACAGGTTTGGAAAGAGAGTTGAAATGACCCAGGAGGTTAGCCTGATTAAATTGATCCAAAACTCACTGAAAGAGGTTCCAATCCTATTTTTCCAGCATGCATGACAGTGTCTATTGCAGATAGGCCCAGTGGTGTAATAGCAAGGGACCAGGTGGTGACACATCAGACTGAGGGGCACAAGGCAGACCTGAGTGGAAAACTTACCTAACACCTGCATACAATGTACCTGGTGCCAAGTTAGTGTTGTACATCATCTCTCGCTTTCATGAAGGGTAAAATCCACCACAAAAAATGTCTTTTTAAAAAGGCTACATCTAAGTGTGGATCAGGCTCATCTAATTTTGTTTTATTCTTCACATTTTAAATAATATAAAATAGGATATTCTGTCTGGCCAGTAGGATTGATCCAACTCCTGATCTCTGAAAGTCATGCATCTCAGAAAGTCAGCTAGTGCACTATTACTGCTATTATTAATTGTATTTGTTTTTATGTATTTCAGTGTATAAATATTCAAAAAGAGACACTGATCGGAAAACTCTAAGGCTCCCCCATGTGTGTTAACAGGATGTATCAACTAAACAAAACAGCTAAACCTACACCTCCTTCTCAATGTCCCCTGTGAAGCAAAAGTTGTTATAATATCTCAATCATAAGTGAGCGTGGCCACTTTATATGTATATGTGAGGAAACAAGGTTCCTGCTTCAAGGAATATCAGTTAAACAGGTAGCAAACAAGTAGTGACATCACACCAAAGTGGGTGGGTGACAGAGGTGAAAGTAAGCTGGTACCGTACTGTACCAGCAGCTTCCCCAGGCCAGCAATTTAAAAGGGCCCTGGGCTCCCAGCAGCAGTCAGAGCCCCTGGCCCTTTAAATCGCCGCTGGAGCCCCAGGACTCCTGTCTCCTGCTATAGCTATCACTACCATGGGGCTCCAGCGGCGATTTAAAAGGGCCTGGGGCTCCTGGCTGCCGCTGCTGGAGCACTGGGCCCTTTACATCACTGCTGCTACCCTGGGGCTCTGGCAGCAATTTAAAGGACCTGGGGAATTAAAGGCTCCGCCCCTTCTGCCTGAGGCCCCGCCCCCCTTGCTCAGGACCCTGGCCATGCGTACCACTAAGTCCCTTAAGTTACTTTCACCCCTGGTGGATGTACAGAGAGGGAAAGGGGTGTTTTTGTGTTAGTAACAGGAGATAGGCCACAGAAGGCAAGATGAGGCCAGTGGTGTACAAATTCACCACCAATCTCGTAAGAAATTTTGTCAAGGTGCACATCACCTACATAGAACCTTTTGTTGAACAATTGCAAAGCATTTAAAAATCAATATTTATTCACGGTAGCACCATGTATCTGCTACGTGTTATCCAAAAGGATAGTCCATGCTCACAATCTAAGGGAGGCTTAATCAAGCCTCATAACAGACCTGTGTGGTAAAAATATTTTTAAATCCATATTATGCATATGTAAATGAGAGCAGAGAGTGATTTAAATGAATTGTCCAAGGTGTTACAGTTAGGCATTGCAGAACCAGGATTACAATTTAAGACTCCTGGATCCCAAATGCCCTCTCTAACCTCTAGACAACCCTTTTTACACACATTCTTGAAATTAACACCTAATGGTTTCTGAAGGTAACTATGCTCTAGTTTGCATGCAATGATTTTTGCATGCATTTATTGCTAAGATTTGTTTGTTGTTTCCAAACATTGCAGTAATGTGGCGCTCATCTCCATAATCATGTAAAAAATAGAGTAACAAATACGATCATTCTATTGTTTCCATTACAAATATTTGGTCTCAAATCCATCCTGTTGCTGAGAGTCCAGCCTTACTACCTCTCACTAGCAATCCATTAATAATAAACCTCTAATATACCAATTTCCTCTGTGTGTGTGTATGTGTGTGTTTATATGTGGAGCTCTATTCAATACCTTGTACAAAGACATATATTTGTGCCTTTCATTCCCATTTTCAAGCAAACGGCATAGACTTGCAGACATTTTCAGTTCCTAGTATACATTACCCCTGTTTGTATACAGCAGATCTTGTCAGAGCTTGTGTCCCTGCTGATCTGTAATCAGATTGCTCTGATTTTTGTGTTGTTGTGACACACCATAACAGTATATTAGATTATAGTGGTGTAATGTCAGATATAACACCATTAAAACATGGAAAGCTTGGCGCTTGCCTCGCTTCGATAACATACCCTCATTTTAAAAACCCAGGCTTAATTTCTATTCAAAAGGAGGCTGTGTGAATCTTTAAAACATTTTGAATATTACAGTAAAAATGCAAATATAATTGTTAAAAGTAGGCTTTTAAAAACTCTCTCTAACATTTAAGAAGCAAGCAATCCACTCTGCCAATGAACTGAACTTCTCATTAGAGATAGGTTGACAAATTGAATTGGCAAATACCACTTGGATCTGGAGGCAATTCAGCAGCCCTTAGGTAAGTTAAGAATTTACCCTCTTAGGTCTACCTCAGGCCCCATATGTGATGTCTTCAGGTCACCCATCCCAAGAAGTACTGAAACCCAACTATACAGAATGTGTTTTTAACATAAAAATTGATGTAGTGGGTGTCAAGGTTCCTCCCCCACTCTGAACTCTAGGGTACAGATGTGGGGACCTGCATGAAAAACCTCCTAAGCTTATCTTTACCAGCTTAGGTCAAAACTTCCCCAAGATACAAAATATTCCACCCGTTGTCCTTGGACTGGCCGCTACCACCACCAAACTAATACTGGTTACTGGGGAAGAGCTGTTTGGACGCGTCTTTCCCCCCAAAATACTTCCCAAAACCCTGCACACCACTTCCTGGACAAGGTTTGGTAAAAAGCCTCACCAATTTGCCTAGGTGACTACAGACCCAGACCCTTGGATCTTAAGAACAATGAACAATCCTCCCAACACTTGCACCCCCCCTTTCCTGGGAAATGTTGGATAAAAAGCCTCACCAATTTGCATAGGTGACCACAGACCCAAACCCTTGGATCTGAGAACAATGAAAAAGGATTCAGTTTTCTTACAAGAAGACTTTTAATAAAAATAGAAGTAAATAGAAATAAAGAAATCCCCCCTGTAAAATCAGGATGGTAGATATCTTGCAGGGTAATTAGATTAAAAAACATAGAGAACCCCTCTAGGCAAAACCTTAAGTTACAAAAAAGATACACAGACAGAAATAGTTATTCTATTCAGCACAATTCTTTTCTCAGCCATTTAAAGAAATCATAATCTAACACATACCTAGCTAGATTACTTACTAAAAGTTCTAAGACTCCATTCCTGGTCTATCCCCGACAAAGACAGACTATAGACTGACCCACAGACCCTTTGTTTCTCTCCCTCCTCCCAGCTTTTGAAAGTATCTTGTCTCCTCATTGGTCATTTTGTTCAGGTGCCAACGAGGTTACCTTTAGCTTCTTAACCCTTTACAGGTGAGAGGAGCTTTCCCCTGGCCAGGAGGGATTTCAAAGGGGTTTACCCTTCCCTTTATATTTATGACAGTGGGTAAGGACTGTGATTGGATGATTTCTGGGTCTGTGATTTTGGGACTTCTTCTGTAACCTTGGGCAAGCTTCTTATGTTCTCCATGCCTCAATTTCTCCATCTCTAAATGAGGATGACATTCACTTTTATCTGCCTCACAGGAGTGATGTGAGAATTAATTAGTATTTGTAAAGTACCTTGGGATTCTCTGATAGAAATGGGAATGGCAAATACACATTTAGCTCTATGTATATGTGTATGAAGGACACGCGAGTTAGAATTCCATTGTTAAGGTTGACAGTGGTCACTATATCATTCCAAATGTTATATACCACAAAAAGGCTCCCATCTGAACACTCTCTCTTCAGGGATAAATGATTTCATTCTTGGCAGTCTCTCTAGGGCTGGACTAATGTGCAGAATTCTATTGCCAACACTGTTATAGTTGCCTTTACTCCCTTGCCAGCATTGCAAACTCTACCCAATGGAAGGCCTTCAGTGAGGGGTCCCTTGGTACCTACAATCATTCCTGAAATTTTTATTTTGGATCTGTCATAACTACCCATTTTTACTGCCTTCGCCTGGACTTTTTCCATCCAGTGAAGGCTGGTGACATCTATAAGTGGTCAAACAAACCTGGCAGACCCCTAGTGTCGGTTATAGGGAGAGCTGCACTTTTGACCCCTTTGAGGCGCTCACGAGTGCACTCCTCAGGTGGCAGGTTTGCTCAGGTGTGTACATGCTGTGAACATGAGCACACTACATCATCTCTCTGCCTTGCTTCCTCAAATTAAAATATTGTCCATATTTTATATTCACCTACCTACCTTAGGGTGAAGCTTAATTGGTCAGTGTTTTTGCAGAGCTTTGTATGCGTCAGGTGCTAATTATTTTTACAGGAGGAGGTGGAAAACTGAAATTTTCTGAGGTTTCCCCTTGCTGAGTATTCACAAAATAGGGTGACCAGACAGCAAGTGTGAAAACTCAGTGTGTGTGTGTGTGTAAGTAATAGGAGCCTATATAAGACACAGCCCCAAATGTCGGGACTGTCCCTATAAAATCGGGACATCTTGTCACCCTATCACAAAATGGTGTTTCAATTAAGTTGATGATGATATATATATATATATCTATATCTATATCTATATCTATATCTATATATATATATATATATATATATATCTTACATATGCTCATCCTGCAATGATCTGCACATGAACAGATACATACACCCACAGGGAGCCCCCAGTTAAGTCAGTGGGGGTCTGCATTAGGGACTAAGATACCATTGTGGTTTTAATGGTGGCAAAATAGTGACCACTGTCTACAACCACGATGGTGGTAGACTATTGAATTCTGATCTCTCAATTGCCAAGGTCCAAATGTGAGACATTGTGTGTGACACAATCCAAAATGAGAGAGGCAAGAAAATGTATTCAGGCATGAAACTTAAAATTAGAGCTGTGCTAATAACTGATTTGTCAGTTTGCTGGCCATACAGAAAAAATAAAAACAAAATAAAATAATCATCACTTTTGGGTCAACCTGAAACGAAATTTTTTCAATTTATTTAGCAAACCAAAAAAGTAAAAAAAGCAACATACCCTTGTTTTTGGTAGAATGAAATGTTTCATTTGAGTGTTTTTTTAAAAATGAAATTGAGGTAAAATTCAAAATGAAAATAATTTTGAATAAAAAGTTGAAACGTTTCACATCAAAGCGAAACATTTCCATTTTTTCAATTGTTCCCCCCAAAATAATTCAGCACACTTGACACAAATTTGTGAAATTCTTTGGTCAATCTGAATCTGCATTTTTTAGCAAGAAAGTTTAATCTGAACATTTTTTCCTCAGCTTTACTTAAAATGCTGTGGTATTCCTTCCTTTAGTGTAAACAACTTTCTAGAACCTTAGTTTTATGATTCTTCATTTCTGATGTAAATAGTTTTCAGCAGTAAAAGGGAGGAGAGAGACCAAATCAGTGTGAAATGTAGGCAACTTTGGAACTAAAATGGAGGATAGTGGGGCAGTATGATTGAACGACAAAGATTTTAACTTTGTAACAATAGGACTAAAGGATTTTCTTTTTTTTAAAGTACAAGCTATATTTTCACTAAGCAGCAAAAGCAAGGTGAGCAAATGGTTAAAGCTGACGTGGTGGAAAACCTATTCATCTTCATGGAGGTCTGTACAAAATGGCTGCCTATAGCGTTAAGTGTTAATTAGCTCCAGCACTGGTTCGGAAACCACAACCCTATTTAGTGTGACCTCACTGGTGTGGCATCTGGGCAATTATCTTTGAGATAATGAGCCCTTTCATCCATAGCAGAACATCATCATCTCACTTGGATTGTGAAAGATCAGAGCCAATCTGCTGCTCCTCGGGGTGCCTCCCATCCCCTTTGTATCAGACCTTATTTCAAAACTAACCTTTCACATCCTGAATTAAGTGTTTTTAGATTAAAAATTAATGAAATCATTTTAGCAGCATTTTTAGGGGGATAATAACCACAAAGTATCATTCAAACAATCATTAGGATCTTAATATGCTTGCCTGTGCTTTGAAAAGAAAAACATTCTACCTCACTGAATATAATTATCATAATCTTTTAATTTATTAAGTATTACAATTAACACAGAGACTATCTCTCTGCCTCAACTATACAAAGTAAATCAAAATTAATTCTTACCAACCATTCACGTAATATACTAAGAATTAGAGACAGGCCCACAGAAAGTCATTTGTGCTTCAAATTTATATTCTGTCCCACACTACAGGGTGATGCTTACACATTTGAATCCTACATAGGGGTTTTCCTTATTTCAGTTACATTCTTAAAGAGGAGCATGATGTGTGGGTAGGGGTGGGGGTGTGGTGGGGGAGGGGTGGGTGGTTGTGTGATTCTATGGAAGTAAGCGAATTTGTCATAACTAAATTCTTGCAATGTTACTCTAATGTTTATTGGTGAAGTCTGAAGGCTTTCCCTTACTTTAAAAAGCACTTGTGTAATTATGTCCCAATTCCACAAGGTGTGGCAATCCAATGCTGCAACACCACGTTAACCAATAACATTCTGGATCTCTTTGCTTCATTAAGCAGGAGCTTAGGAACACTGGTGGAAGTTGAGATTCTGTCTGAATGTCCTAAACTTTTACGTTTGTAGGATTTCAGCTCCTCTCTCTGACATTTTTAAGTCTCCCAACCACCCCCCTTCTCCAGGGTTTAAAAATTTATATTGAATTCCAGTTGTTTAACCTTCATGAATGCAGTAACCTGGAAAGGTTGTTTTAAATGTTTAATGTAATTTACATTACATTAGTGGTAAGGTGTTTAACCTTAAAAGTTAATGATATTGGATCTAGTCCACAGTACATATTTTTGATGCTGCTTTGTACAATATTTTGCACAGTAATAGCAAGAATTTTTGTCAAAGTGGGAGGACATGGGTGTCATTTAGGTCCATCCACATTGCTAGCTGGTATTTATACTAATATCTTTTCCTGCAAGTGCTTGTCTAACTCTGTTTTGAATACCTTAGTGGATGCAGCTTCTGTTGCTGTCTGTACCATAGCAATTTACACACATCAATTATTATCTGTGTAATTCCTCTGTTGATCCATCCAGGTATTCTGTTTGCCCTCTCAAAGCTGCCATGGCTTTGATTTTTTTTTTCCTGATCCACTGTTGCCTTCAAATCTTTTTCCTTGACATTTAGTATGTTGCAGTATGGGACCAGTTAGTGCTCAATCCCTTTTGCCATTAAACAAATCCTAATATATCTTTCTTAGAATCACAAATGTACACAGCACACATATGATGAAGCACCGTTCTCTCAGAGAATGTTAATTTAGGCAACCCTGTGACAGATGATGGCAATTTCCTGCAATATCTTTTAGAGATCTTATTGAATTAAGTTTAAATAGCTTTAGAGTCCATTGTATTAAAAATTCAAAGTTTGTATATTGTGGGATTGTATGTAACTTCTTGGGAGGGCAGGGGGGGAGATATGGCCAGTGTAAATCCTGGGAAGGGATATGAGCTTTGAAGGTGTCAGAAACCAAGAGGTGGAGGGTTGGGCCTAAGGGTTGGAGCAGTGGCAGTTGGCTCTAATGATCAGTGCTATGGCAGCCTAGCCAGGAACCAGAGCCACAGGTTGGAGCCAGAGTCAGGAATCAAGAGTTGGGGTTGGGAGCTAGACAGGAGCAAGGGCAGGGCTGGAGCAGGACTGGGAACAAGGCTGGAGTAGGAGCAGGACTGGAGCAAGCTAATGCCTGTGGAGTCTCTCACCACTGTCAGGCAGCAGTGAAGTGACACTGAGCAAACTGCACTGCTGTCGCTCCTGTGAGGCTTATATACCTGTCCTGAGGGTCACCAGACCAGCTCTCAGCTTGTGGATTGGCTAGAGCCTAGCACAAGAATGACTATTCACAGTGTGTGGCTTAATCAGGCTCTAGTTCAGGGATGACTTACCAACTCACAAAAGGACTATTTTAAACAACATGCCAGACAAGTGTGACCTTTTGGGACAACGTTAGGTGGGTTTCTCAGGAAATCTGTAAAGGGAAGTTATGCAAATGTACCTCTCACAACAGGTGACGGTTGAGGAGCTGGAAGCCTGAGAGTGGGTGCCCTTGGTGGGCCACCAGTGGGGAAATATAGGTGCAGCTGCTCTGAACTGTGACAAATTCTATACTAGCACATTAGCACCCTGCTGATTTGTGTTGTACTTTGGGGCATGAACCTCATCAGGGCTTCTTTGTACTAGGCACTGTACGTGCACACAGTAAGAGAGTTTACAATCTAAATAGACAAAGCAGACAAGTATTATCCCCATTTTGTGGATGGCAATTGAGGCACACAGAGATGAAATTCTATCCCTTCTGAAGTCGATGAGAGTAGGATTTCACCCTGTCACTTGGTCAAGGTCAGCTAGAAAACTTGTGGTGATCAGGTAATGAGTCTTTGTCTCCTGAGTCCTACTCCGGAGTCTTAACCATAAGATCATCCTTCATCTTGTATTGTGTGTCATATTAAACCCATTCAAAGAGGGGTAATGAAAATAGAAAAGAAACCCTTCACTAAGGCTGTTTACCACTTTTAATATCTCAAGACCTTGCCCTTCTCTGATCAAAACTTTTCTCCTGTACATTCAAGCTGGCTCTTGGGCATTCGGGGCCTGATACAAAACCCATTGAAATCATTAGGATTCTCTGTAATGTCTCTGAGAGGCCTCTCTAACATTTCCTTCCCATTCTCCAATGGAAATGATTTTCTGGAATCATCCATCCTTTTTTCCTTTGTATCCTTATGTAAGCAGAATATTGCTGTGCATTTTCTTGCTGTGATTAAAAATATCCTTAAATTGATGTCTTTGTCCCTTTACCTGTTCATGTCCAGCTCAATTAAAACACCATTTTGCCATTTTTAATCAGCTAATTACATCACATGTGTTTGTATTAAACTGTATAAATCACTCATTAGCTTTGTTTTTTTTCCAGATCTACTCTGATCCTGCTCCTTTAGTACTGATTAGCTCCCTTGAGAAGTGTTGTCTAATGGTTACAGCAGGAGACTTTGAAGGCTGACTCTTGGGGTCTGTTCCAAAGTCTGCCACTCACTCACTGAGACATCGTGAAGTAATGTGTCATGCATTATGGCTGAATTTTTTTTAAACTTGGATGCTGAAAGTTAAGCACTTGTATTCAGATGTCTGAATATAAGTGAGTGATCTGATTTTCAGAGGTGCTGAATACTCAGCTTCCACTGACTTCAAGTATATGCGGTGGATGCAATATAGGTGCACCTGAAATATAGGTGCTGGAACTAGGGGTGCTGCTGCACCCCCTGACTTGAAGTGGTTTCCATCAGATTCGGGGTTTACAGTTTGGTTCAATGGCTTTCACCACCCCCACCATTAAATTGTTCCAGCACTCCTGCTCTGAAAATCAGGTCATGCTAGGTATTTAAATATGAATTGAGATGCTTAACTTTATGTATACAACTTTGAACTCCTAGACGGGGTGGGCAAACATTTTGGCCTGAGGGCCACACTGGGGTTCTGAAATTGTATGGAGGGCCAGGTAGGGAAGGCTGCGCCTCCCCAAACAGCCTGGTCACTGCCCCCTATCTGCCCCCTCCCACTTCCCATCCCCTGACTACCCCCCTCACAACTCCCAACCCATCCAACCCTCCTTGTTCCTTGTCCCCTACCGCCCCCTCCAAGGACCCCTGATCCTTACTGCCCCTCCCGGGACCCCACCCCCATCCAACCCCCCCTGCTCCCTGTCCCCTGATTGTGTCCCGTGACCTCTCCCCCAGAACCTGCACCCTATGCAACTGCCCCCTCCTCCCTGTCCCCTGACTGCCCCCTGAGACCTCCTGCCCCATATCCAATGCCCCACTCCCCGCCCCCTTACCATGCTGCTCAGAGCAGCAGGACTGGCACCCACACGTGGAGGTAAAAGTAAGCCGATCCGGTCCAGTGTACCTTCAAGAGCCAGTACACTGTGCCAGACCGGACTGGCTTCCCCAGGCTGGCCCTTTAAAGGGCTCCAGGCTCCCAGCAGTGGCTGGAGCCCTGGGCCCTTTAAAGCACCACCTGAGCCCCGCTGCTGGAGCCCCTGGGGTAGCCGTGGCAGGGTTCCAGAGGGTGATTTAAAGGGCCTGGAACTCTGCTGTGGTAGCGATGGCCAGAGCCTGGGGCCCTTTAAATCGCCCCTGAGCTCTGGGGATCCCAGCTGCCAGCTCCAGGGGTGATTTAAAGGCCCAGGGACTCCCAGCTGCAGCCGGAGCCCTGGAGCCTTTAAATCTTGATTTAAAGGGCCCGGGTAGTTAAAGGCCCCACCTCTTCCAGTCGAGGCCGTGCCCCCCTGCTCAGGCTCTGGAGTACTGGTAAGTCTTTTAAGTTACTTTCATCCCTGCCCACACGGTCTGGCCAGAGCATGCCGCGCTGCCTGGCAGGAGCTCGCAGCCCTGCTGCCCAGAGCGCGATGGCATGGTCGAGCTGAGGCTGTGCGGGAGGGGCCGGGGGCTCGCCTCCTGGTCTGGGAGCTCAAGGGCCAGGCAGGACAGTCCCGCGGGCCGTAGTTTGCCCACGTCTGTCCTAGACTGATGTGCACTGACCATGTGATATAACTTAATTGATTTCCCTCAGTTTTATATTATCATATATATTGTTTTCTGAGAATTGGTGCACTTTGCTGAACGTTTCTTCAGATTTTTGTGTGTTACTGCCATTTGTGTTCCATATGCAGTCTGATTCTCTATCACTACTGTCTTAGTACTGTACCTTGCATATTAAGAGGACTAATTTCTGTAGCATGCTCTCAGTATTTTGTTTAGCAAATGTCACCAACAGTTTTGATTTTTTGGTATTTTTTTAAAGATTTTTTTCAGTGGAAAGAATTTGGTGGAATTAACACATACTGACCAAATGTGGTGGTGGTATTGAATTTGTATTTTTCGCCAAAGACGTTTTGGTCAAAAAATTCCACCCAGCTCTATCAGAAGTGGGTTTATATGGGCCTATAATAAAACTGTTGATGTGGAAGCTTCTAGTTCCTTAATTTGGAGTCTGGGGAACACATCTGGCCTCCCTCTCTTTCTCAGGAGCTAGAAACAGCTGACATTATTTTAAACAAGTCCTTCTCCACGTGGAGTGCTAATGTGTTAAATATTGATCAACATGGGTATAACACAATGAAGTATTGCCAGCCTGAGAGTTCAGAAATCATACTTTGGGCCTTAAATATCATGAGATATAAACAGAAATAAATGTTGGGTTCTTTTTTATTTCCCTTCTGTTGTTGAAGTATTAGCATGTTTTCAAGCTTTTCTCTACACCAACAGGGGGCTAGAAATATTTTTTATAGAAAGCTGAGATTCTAAAGTAACAAAGCCCCAGCAGCTGGAATCAAACTAAAAAAACCACCAAATATTGAGAGTCTTGGCAACACTGTCAATGTCATATCCAAGTATAGATAAACTTTTTGAGGAAAATCTCCTTTTTGGTTGTGTCAGTATTCTGGATAGGAATCTGAAGATATTCCCATGACACTGCACTAATTATCTGCCAAGTCATGTAAACAGTGGGTAGTTATAATGCACATTAACCGTGAGGGCATCACCAGATGTTGTAACAGAATGACTGACGGATGAAGAAATTCTTCCTCTCCCAAAAGGCATTTCTTGAAATAATAGTTTAGCAAAAAGGAGCAACTAGAAAATGTGTATCTCTTATTATCTAAACGTATTTTTTTGTATAGAATATAGTACCACAGCATTAGGGTGTATTCCATGGTGTAGCAGTGAACTACTGTAACTGCTTTCACATGAAGCTGCACATTATTCTTTTGTTGCATGTACTAGCCATATCACAGCTTGCTTATAAAAGCATTGTAAAAACAACATAATCTCGTTGTGCAAGGTTGGTCTGCCCTGGGCAGTTTTTCTAAACTAATGAGTGCTGGCACTTGAGAGATAACAAATGCACTTGTAAAGAAACTGTTGAAATCAATGACTTGGCAAGGATGTTGTTATAAATGAAGGCCATCTACAGACCAATTCACAGGTGAAGATAGAGGAAGTCAAGAATGGTACAGTATTACCAGTTACTGGATATTCTTTTCCCCACTGGTGCAAGTCCAGGTGGTACTCTGGGTTTGAGGAGGGAAGATTGGAGGCTTTGCTTCCCCCTCTCCCCACCCTCCCCGGGTTAATCAAGGCTAGAGACACAATGTGAAACACAACAGTTCTTGTCTAAACAGACTGCTAACACATTTACTGTCATATTAGTTAACATGTTACAATAGCACAATATCATTTCCTAGTTAGACAAGCCCACAGAAGCCATTCAGGTTTTTCACTGAGCCCAGTGCATGTTAGGACCACACTTTGAATTTAGAGAGTACTTTGTGTAGACGCGCACAGTGCAGACTTGCTCAGTAAAGCTTGTAGTTAAGTATCACATTACTGGCCCTCTGTTATGTGACTTAATGTGCCCTAGTCAAGAAGTTCAAAATAATTATTTCCAGAACACTGTAACTTACCCACATGGCACATAAATTTAACAGAACGTAATACAAAATGATTGGTGTGTGCAAGGAGCGTGAGTTATGATGGCTGTGGGAACCATAACTTTTAGTATTTCCTGACTTTTAAATGTTAAAGTGGATTTAAATTCTCAGTCATAATATTGCACTGATGTAGGTTAGTGCATCAACTTGTATGGTACTATCCAGGTTGTTACCCATTTCACTTTTAATAACCCCCTCCACTACCACTATGGCTTTTTGTAAAATTCACGTCTTCAAAATCCTACCCCTGGTTACGTCTGACTCTGTGTATCAGCTGATCTTAATTTTAACAAAACTTAACAAACACCGTTCACACTTTAGACCAACCTGCCCCACTCCCCAGTATTTTGCTTTAGTTTACACAGCAGGAATGGAGAAGGAGATGAGAGTTGTGTAGCGGTGGGTGCTTGTTAAACAGTGGGAAGTGGAGAAACTTGCTAAATAAAACAAATCATGTTCTGAGGCGGAAAAGTTGAAGCAATGTGTTTAACCCGAGCACTGCTGCTCCTATTTAACACAGAAGGGTTTTCACAATGCTGTAATAGCATCCCAAAGGTTAATGCAGATGTGTCAATGAGGGCGTTATTACGGATTGTTTGACGTAGGATTCTCTCAGTGAATATGTTAGTGAGAGTTCTGAGTACTTGTCACCAAGTCAGCAGTGTAAGGATTGGTTTATTTGGAGAGGAAAGAAAACCATTTCTATTTGAAACATATTTTAAATTAGACATTTAAAATATAAATAGGCCCAAAGCAAAAAGCCAGATTTTAAGCAATCCTGAATTAGGGGGAATTTTGGGTTCTGAACTTCACATGGTGACTTGGTCCCATCTTTGAATTAAACTAAATATTTGTTGGTATTTGCCATTATTTGGAAAAATGATGATGTGGGAGAAGAAAACCCATAATCTCTATGAGTAACCCTAATATTCACTGGGGAGAGGAACTAGCTCATTGGGGAGAGGAACTAGAGAGAAACTTAAAGAAGAAGGTTTATCGCAGGAGTGGGTGGGTGAGATTCTGCGGCCTGCATTGTGCAGGAGGTCAGACTAGATGATCATAATGGTCCCTTCTGACCTTAATATCTATGAATCTATGAATGAAAAGAATGACCACTACTAACCCATTTCCTTCCTCTTATGCTGGGAAGTACAACTGTGAGGCTCTCCTTTGAGGTTATTGCCTTATGTTGCATCAGAGCAAAAAGTATTCAGTATTCTCTAAGCAACTTTCAGAGCACCCATGTTTGTCTTGTTTCCTTCACAGCAAAATGTCTATTGATTGACCCAAAGCCTTGGGGTCATTAAAAAAAAAGGGGGGGGCAGGGAGAGGAACTCTGTTGCGGGGAAAAATGTACATTTAACCTGACCCTTCGTTTTCCTCCACTTTTCTGAATATCACTACAGACAATGCAGCCTGGGATGCTCGACATCTGTTTTGTTAAATAGAAACATTCATTGTTATCTAGCAGTAGACCGTCAAGGTGAAAAATATAATCATTTTGGCCACACTTTAGTCATTTTTAGCATAAACGAGGAATTATAACCACATAAAGATAATGCAAGTCAGAGTTCCCTGTGATAGTGATATTTATTACATTGAATAATAAGTACAGCAATTCCAGTAAACAGTGTTTAGTACAGTTCATTTATTGCACCTTGACAATGTGGCTGCTTTTAGCATTCATGCTTATTAGACTTACAGAATTTGCAAAGGATGCCTCATTAAAATGCATGATAGTCACATGTGAGGATCCTTTGTCATGCAAAGCAGATATGGCTAGACAAGATACTGCCTACAACCTATATATTTTGGGTATATTATGGAAGTGTTGGTTGTAGTTCCATAGCAAAGGCTGAGTTCTGTTTTGCACTTTAAAACAGGGATTCTCCTTCTTATGTATGAAGAATACAGTGCATCCTCCTCAAACTTACAGCATTTACTCTTTGAGTATAGAACTAATTTTCTGCAAATGTACAAGCAAATCTATTAATTAGTTTGATTTAAAATGAGTTAAACAGTTCAAGAAGTTTAGCATCCACCGGTCTTTTCATACTGTGGGTTGGTATGGAGTGGGTGGGATGGGGTTATGACTTTAGCCCTCCCCTCTCTTTTTTTGGTGTTCTGTTCCTGGAAGCACAAGCATTGGTCATTTCTGCTTTTGTGAGGGGTCATTTCATGACCACACAAGGTGGGGAGAGGCTCTTCTGCACCATTCTGCTGCTTCATGGCTAAGCAAAGGTTTCTCTCAATCTGGTCCAAAGCATTTAGATGTACAATTAAAAAAAAATCCTGAATACTTTGAAACAGGTTTTCTAGATCTTATGTTAAAAAGATTAGTTACTAGCTTTTGCTTTTAAAGTATAACAGAGAGACTCTGCCCTAAGTATTTGGGGTAATGTTCACCTACTGCAAATGTATTGATATTTGTCCCCTTTTGTCACCAACAGAGTTCTTGTAAGCAGGTGGATTTCTCGCCTTGTTCTGAAGAGAATATTCACACTATATTTACTCCAAACTTAACTGTTTCCTGGACTTTGGTAACTGAAATGAAATAAAAGTTAACTCCGGCCTCAGTTCTCTCTCTTCTTCCCTCCCTCCCCACTCCCGGCAAAGGCTGTTTTCTAGGGTTTCCATACAGAGATTTCTATGTCCTAGACCCTGTTACCTCTGCACAAACAGCCATGCCCTATCTTCCTTACATCCATGGTGGGGTTAATGAGCCACACTGCATCAGCAGGAATCTGCCAGCATCTCCCTGTAACGTCCCAACAACTATTAATGGTTTGAGCCAACTGAAGAAGCCAGCCACCTTGTTAACAGTTCTATAGAAATATAATGAGGTCCTTTAGAAATTACTCAATTCCTATAGAATTGAACTGCGTGTGATATCCTCACTATAGGTTCTTTAAAACCATTTAATTGAACTCCATAGCAGGTCTATCATTCTCTACTAAATTTTATAGGATTTAAAAAAAGTCTTTTAAAGGTTATTTTCTGTTAAACTCTATTCTGTTGAGCACTTTTCCATAAAGAGTATTCTGTCTTTATGCTTCTTAAAATATTTTTCTCTCCTGAGCTAGGCTTATGTAAAGGTCATACTCCTATCTACATGATAATGAAGGACTTTGAAAAGTGATCTTTGGACTCATCAACAATACAAAGGAATAACTAATGAACTTGCATGTAAAACTGGTGGAGTGTGTGTGTATAGGTGTGAGAGTGAAACTGTGTGGTTATTTCCAATATCAACACTTATTTGAAGGGACCCATTATAAATAGGTTATGTGTAATATGCCAGATATCCAGAAGAAAAAATTGGGAAGTTGGTGTAGACTGGAAGAAATGGATACTTTCAGAGTATTATTTATATCTGTAATAGAGTTTTCCTTGTATTTCTAATATAGCTCATCATTTCAGATTAGGACTTCTGAGAGAGGCTGCAGCACAAATGTGCCCATTAAGATTAATGTGAGGTATCGAGGACTTCAAATTAGTTTTCTAAAAAGAGATGAATCTGGCTCTTCATGTGCTGTTCCATTTAGTTTAGAAAATAATTTTTGAAATGCCATCTTTTAGGGAAGGCTGTTCACTTAATCGCAGTGAATGTCAACAGTAATAGTGAATGCTCTAAAAGTGCAGACTTCAGCGATCTGGACTTTGGATGAACTTGACAAAGGATTGAAGAATAAATTTATCTGAGTTTAGTAGTCAGGAAGTATAGCAAATATTCTTTGCCATTTGTGAGAACAGATGATATCCACACAACTAATTTTCTGCAACATGCAAACGCAATTACATGTCTCCTATGGTATATACATTTATTATTACTAATGTTAAAACATCCAGAGTGTAACAGGTGCCTCACAACACAGTTAGACAGTACTGTCCCCAAGAAGTTTAGAGAGACAAGGTGGGTGAGGTAATATCTTTTATTAGACCATTTTCTGTTGGTGAAAGAGACTAGCTTTTGAGCTACACAGAGCTCTTCTTCGGATCTGGCTCTGTATAGCATGAAAGCTTCTGTTTTACCAGCAGAAGTTGGTCCAGTAAAAGATATTACCTCCCCCATTTTTGTCTCTCTGATATCCTGGGACCAACATGGCTACCACAACACTGAAAACCCAAGGAGTTCGTAAACTAAATGCAGACCTGTGGTAAGTAGATGGCGGTGACATAATACAGAGAGATTGGAGAAGAAGGTAAGTGTAACATCAAGTGACAGTTAAAGTAAGAGGGAGTTACGGTAGAGCGTAGCTCCCAGTCTCCACCCTTCCTTTGGCTTGGTGAAGCACAGCTTCCCTTTCCCTACCTCTTATTGCTTGGGGAAGTTGGGCAGAGGAATCTGAAATCGGAGCAGCAAGAGGAACTGGTGAGGAACTGGTGAAGGCTCCTGGCCTTCCTACCAGTAAGTTGAACAGCCTTTATACAGCATGTCTTCTGTACACTTTTAACAACTATATACATTTAGCAATTGTTGACGGTCTGAAGAGTCTGAGCCCAAAACAAATAGAGGGCAAGAGGAAAGGAGCTAGAATAATCCAGATGACTTCCCCTGATGGAAAACAAGATTTTTTTCCCATTAACAATGGTGTGTTCAGCCAGGATAAAAATATCTTCAGGCAGTTCCAAAGTCAATCATCCTATGACCAAGAGGTAAGTAAAAATATTTGTATAGTGGCTACTGCCACCATCAGATCATAATGAAAATATTCTACTGAGCCTATAGTTACTTACTTAGTGTCAATATTTTGATGTACACCTTCTGCTAGCAAAAGCTGCATATTAACAAACTTGAAATAAATTAACCTATAAATATATTAGTGATGACAAATGCAACTTGGAGGCAGTGTGGCTTAGTGGATAGATCACTGGACTTGGTTTAATGCTGCCCTTTTACTCCTGGATCTCTTAGTCAACCCATCTGTTGTAGCCATTAGGTTGAAGGTTTTGAAGAAGGTGGTGAAATAAGAGGCAAGCAACAGTAGTATGAGGAATATTAGCAGGTATTCTGCAATTTATCATAAGTAGTTCAGAAATAGCACAATAAGCCGAAGTAGCAGAAGAGCAGAGACCTGGAGGAAAGGGAAGAGCTTAGAACAGAGGAAGATGGTCTGAAGACAGAGAAGCTGGAAGAAAAGAAGACATTTGTGGGAAAATGGTGAGCCTAAGAACAGACAGCTGTTTTACATAAGAGAGAAAATGAAAAAATCTCTGGGATTTCCAGCAATATGATGCTAAGCACAAGAGTTTGTAGAGGATACAGTGTGTTTCACATGAGGGTGAGAATTTGGACTTCTTCTTTGAAAGTTATTAATGGAGTTTTGAAGAAAATTTCTTACTAGTTTATAATTACACAGTATATTTTTGCTGGACTTAAAAGAAGTTGTTTTTTTCTTATTCACTATTTGAGTATTAAAGAACTAATCATCACAGGGTATCAGAAGCTTGGAGTAAGAAGGAATGTGATGGGGTGGACTAGGCCCAGAGGCTCCCTGCTGGAGGCCTCAGGGTCCTGCCACACCCCATCCCAGAGATGAGTAGAAGGGGTTTGTTCTGTTTCACATGCAGACAGTGTCTGTGACTCAGCTGGAGGACTGAAAAACTGAATAAAGGGCCTGAGAAACCACCAAGAGGGGGTCACAGATCAAAATGCTCTCAGGATTTGGGGATGTTTGAAATCCAAGATGCAAATCTGAATTAGAATTTAGCAAATGGCTTACTATCTTTTCAACTGCACAAACGAGAGTCCCAGATTTGAAGACCCTCAAACTTGGATTATTCTAGATTAGAATTTTCCATCTGGAGCCCTGTCATAAATATAAAGGAAAGGGTAAACCCCTTTAAAATCCCTCCTGGCCAGGGGAAAGCTCCTCTCACCTGTAAAGGGTTAAGAAGCTAAAGATAACCTCGCTGGCACCTGACCAAAATGACCAATGAGGAGACAAGATACTTTCAAAAGCTGGGAGGAGGGAGAGAAACAAAGGGTCTCTGTCTATATGCTGTTTCTGCCGGGGATAGACCAGGAATGGAGTCTTAGAACTTTTAGTAAGTAATCTAGCTAGGTATGTGTTAGATTATGATTTCTTTAAATGGCTGAGAAAAGAATTGTTCAGAATAGAATAACTATTTCTGTCTGTGTATCTTTTTTGTAACTTAAGGTTTTGCCTAAAGGGGTTCTCTATGTTTTGAATCTAATTACCCTGTAAGGTATCTACCATCCTGATTTTACAGAGGTGATTTCTTTACTTCTATTAAAAGTCTTCTTGTAAGAAAACTGAATGCTTTTTCATTGTTCTCAGATCCAAGGGTTTGGGTCTGTGGTCACCTATGCAAACTGGTGAGGCTTTTTACCAAACCTTCCCCAGGAAGTGGGGTGCAAGGGTTGGGAGGATTTTGGGGGGAAAGACGTGTCCAAACAGCTCTTCCCCAGTAACCAGTATTTGTTTGGTGGTGGTAGCGGCCAATCCAAGGACAAAGGGTGGAATATTTTGTACCTTGGGAAGTTTTGACCTAAGCTGGTAAAGAGAAGCTTAGGAGGTTTTTCATGCAGGTCCCCACATCTGTACCCTAGAGTTCAGAGTGGGGGAGGAACCTTGACATGGTGGCATAGCGGTGGGATTAACCTGAAATCATTTTGAGATCCAGTTGAGATTTTTTTGAACTAGAAATACAGATTTTAAAAAGGAAATTTTTTTTCCTTTGGAAAGGAAGTCCAGAAAGCAGCTGAAACTGAAAGCAGCTTGTTTTTTCTCTGCTTTGTTGCTAAGCTGAGACAAAAGGGGATTATCTTTGTGAATTGCAGGTTTTCTTTGCCAGGAGGCAGGGTACTTAACTCCTGCAGGGAAATTCAGTCTTCCAATCCAGAGTTTTTTTTTTTCCCTAAAAGTAAATAGGGGAGGGGTGTTCTACCCATTTGCCTGGAGACAAAAAAGGCAGGGGGTTTTTTTTTGGATTTTGATTTTTTACAAGGAGCACAAGTTTAAAAAGGAATTTTTTTCCCCTTTGGGCTGCTGGTAAGCAGGTTTCCAAGTAGTTGGAGGTTTTTTGCTTTTATTTGGGCCCAGAGCAGAGACAAGGGAATTGTCTTTTTCTGTAGGCTGACAATCACTATCAGAGAATAGGTATTCTATTCCAGCACAGCAAAATTTTACAGCCAAGTTTTGTTTGTTTATTTCTAAACCTCGCGTGTAAAGTTAGTTAAAAACAGAGAGGTAAAGATGTCAGGCACCAAGGTGCTACACAAATTGGAGTTAGCCAAACTGGAGACAATGAAAGCAACCGAAAAAGCTCTAGAAGCTGCTCACAGAAGAGCAATGGAGGCAAAGGAGAAAGAAAGGGAGGCAGGGAAAGAGGCAGAACAACACCAAGCGGCTGCTCACAGGAGAGCTATGGAAGCAAGGGACAAAGAACTGGAGGAAAAGGAAAAAGAGAGGAAGCATGTGGAGGAGATGGAGAAGATAAAGGCTCAGCGGAATATCCCAACAAACCCTAGCAATCCTTCTCCAAGTACCACTTCCCATCCCAGAAAGTTCCCCACCTACAAGGCAGGTGATGATACTGAGGCCTTCTTAGAAAACTTCGAAAGGGCCTGCCTTGGGTACAGCATCTCTACTGACCAATACATGGTAGAGCTGAGGCCACAGCTCAGTGGACCCTTAGCTGAGGTGGCAGCTGAAATGTCTAAAGAACACATGAACAAGTATGAACTGTTTAAATCCAAGGCGAGAGTCAGAATGGGGATAACACCCGAGCATTCTCGTCGGAGGTTCAGAGCCCTAAGGTGGAAACCAGACGTGTAATTTACCCGACATGCCTACCACATTGTGAAACATTGGGATGCCTGGATATCAGGAGCAAGTGGTGAGTCTCCAGTAAATTTGCCCTTCCTAATGCAAATGGAACAATTCTTAGAGGGTGTTCCTGAGGAAATAGAAAGATACATCCTAGATGGGAAGCCCAAAACTGTAATCGAGGCAGGAGAAATTGGAGCCAGATGGGTGGAGGTGGCAGAGAAGAAGAAAACTGGTCGCAATTGGAGCGGAGACCAGAAGGGACAACCCCAGACCACACCCTATTACCGGGGGCCGCCCAAGGCCCCACCTACCTCCCAAAGAACCCTCCAGACCCCTTATCGTCCCACCACCCTATTCTCCAGCAACCCTCTTCGCCCCAGTGACCCGTCAGCTGGACGATGTTTTAAATGCAACGAGCTGGGCATATAAAGGCCAACTGCCCCAAGAACCCCAAAAGATTACAGTTCATTGCACTGGAATCACACCAGAGGTCCGCAGGCCCAGATACCTCCCAGATACCCTTGGAGCGGAGGGAAACTGTGAGTGTGGGCGGGAAGAAGGTCACCGCGTGGAGGGACACTGGAGCACAAGTGTCAGCTATCCATGCTTCCTTAGTGGACCCCAATTTAATCAACCGAGAGATCCAAGTAACGATTCAACCCTTCAAGTCCAACTCTTTCGATTTGCCTACAGCCAAGTTGCCTGTCTAGTACAAGGACTGGTCAGGAATGTGGACTTTTGCAGTCTATGATGATTATTCCATACCCATGCTGTTAGGGGAAGACTTGGCCAATTACGTGAAGCAGGCCAAGAGGGTGGGAATGGTCACCCGCAGCCAGGCTAAACGAGCCGTGAGGCCTAGCTCTGATCCGGAAACTTCTATCAGGACCCAGTCAGAGGTGATGGACCCGGACCCCAGGCCAATGTCTGCAACAGCAGTAGTGGATCCAGTCCCAGAGACCCAGACAGAACCAGTCCCAGAACTGGAACCAGCGGAACAACCAGCACCAGACCATTTGCCAGCACTGAATCCGGTACTTGCAACCTCAACACCAGAGGGCCTCACCGAACCTGAACCGGCAGCAGCCCATAACCCTACACAAGAGGCTCAGCTGGAGCCTGAATCCCAACATAGTGCACCAGCGGAAAGCGGTTCACAGTCAACAGAAACAGCTCCATCCCCATATCGCTTCCAGAGGGACCAAGACTAAGTCCACAATCCAATGAGGAACTGATGTCTCCAGCATCAAGGAAACAGTTCCAGACCGAACAGGAAGCAGATGAAAGCCTCCAGAGAGCTTGGACGGTGGCACGGAGCAACCCACCACCTCTCAGCTCTTCTAATCGATCCAGGTTTGTTGAAGAAAGAGGACTTTTATACAAGGAAACTCTTTCTGGTGGACACCAGAAAGACTGGCATCCTCAGAGACAGTTGGTAGTTCCAACTAAATACTGGGCCAAGCTCTTGAGCTTAGCCCACGATCACCCTAGTGGCCATGCTGGGGTGAACAGGACCTAAGACCGTTTCGGGGGGTCATTCCACTGGGAGGGAATGGGCAAGGATGTTTCTACCTATGTCCAGTCTTGTGAGGTGTGCCAAAGAGTGGGAAAACCCCAAGACCAGGTCAAAACCCCTCTCCAGCCACTCCCCATCATTGAAGTTCCATTTCAGCGAGTAGCTGTGGATATTCTGGGTCCTTTTCCGAAAAAGACACCCAGAGGAAAGCAGTACATACTGACTTTCATGGATTTTGCCCACCGATGGCCGGAAGCAGTAGCTCTAAGCAACACCAGGGCTAAAAGTGTGTGCCAGGCACTAGCAGACATTTTTGCCAGGGTAGGTTGGCCCTCCAACATCCTCACAGATGCAGGGACTAATTTCCTGGCAGGAACTATGGAAAACCTTTGGGAAGCTCATGGGGTAAATCACTTGGTTGCCACTCCTTACCACCATCAAACGAATGGCATGGTGGAGAAGTTTAATGGGACTTTGGGGGCCATGATACGTAAATTCATAAATGAACACTCCAATGATTGGGACCTAGTGTTGCAGCACTTGCTCTTTGCCTACAGAGCTGTACCACACCCCAGCTTAGGGTTTTCCCCATTTGAACTTGTATATGGCCGTGAGGTTAAGGGGCCATTACAGTTGGTGAAGCGGCAATGGGAGGTATTTACACTTTCTCCAGGAACTAACATTCTGGACTTTGTTACCAACCTACAAAACACCCTCCGAACCTCTTTAGCCCTTGCTAGAGAAAACTTACAGGATGCTCAAAAAGAGCAAAAAGCCTGGTATGATAAACATGCCAGAGAGCATTCCTTCAAAGTAGGAGACCAGGTCATGGTCTTAAAGGTGCTCCAGGCCCATAAAATGGAAGCATTGTGGGAAGGGCCATTCACGGTCCAGGAGCGCCTGGGAGCTGTTAATTATCTCATAGCATTCCCCACCTCCAACCGAAAGCCTAAGTTGTACCATATTAATTCTCTAAAGCCCTTTTATTCCAGAGAATTAAAGGTTTGTCAGTTTACAGCCCAGGGAGGAGACGACGCTGAGTGGCCTGAAGGTGTCTACTACGAAGGGAAAAGTGCTGGTTGTGTGGAAGAGGTGAACCTCTCCATGACCCTTGGGCGTATGCAGTGACAGCAGATCAGGGAGCTGAGAACGTTGGCGCGTAGCTAGTGCACAGCTCCCTGATCTGCTGTCACTGCATGGAGAGGACTGACTGAACGGGCATACCACTCCATTGACACAGGTAATGCTCACCCAATTAGAGTCCAACCTTACCGGGTGTCTCCTCAAGCTAAAACTGCTATAGAACGGGAGATCCAGGATATGTTACAGATGGGTGTAGTCCGCCCTTCTGGAAGTGCATGGGCATTTCCAGTGGTTTTAGTTCCCAAACCAGATGGGAAAATACGTTTTTGCATGGACTACCGTAAGCTAAATGCTCTAACTCGCCCAGACAACTATCCAATGCCACGCACAGATGAACTATTAGAGAAACTGGGACGGGCCCAGTTCATCTCTACTTTGGACTTAACCAAGGGGTACTGGCAGGTACCGCTAGATGAATCTGCCAAGGAAAGGTCAGCCTTCACCACACATCTCGGGCTGTATGAATTTAATGTACTCCCTTTCGGGCTGCGAAATGCACCCACCACCTTCCAAAGACTTGTAGATGGTCTCCTAGCAGGATTGGGAGAATATGCAGTCGCCTACCTTGACAATGTGGCCATATTTTCGGATTCCTGGGCAGACCACCTGGAACATCTACAAAAAGTCCTTGAGTGCATAAGGGAGGCAGGACTAACTGTTAAGGCTAAGAAGTGTCAAATAGGCCTAAACAGAGTGACTTACCTTGGACACCAGGTGGGTCAAGGAACTATCAGCCCCCTACAGGCCAAAGTGGATGCTATCCAAAAGTGGCCTGTCCCAAAGTCAAAGAAACAGGTTCAATCCTTCTTAGGCTTGGCCGGTTATTACAGATGATTTGTACCGCAATACAGCCAAATCGCTGCCCCACTGACAGACCTAACCAAACAGAAACAGCCAAATGCTGTTCAGTGGACCGAAAAGTGTCAGAAGGCCTTTAACAAGCTTAAAACGACACTCATGTCTGACCCTGTACTAAGGGCCCCAGACTTTGACAAACCGTTCCTAGTAACCACAGATGCATCCGAGCGTGGCGTGGGAGCAGTTTTAATGCAGAAAGGACCTGATCAAGAATTCCACCCTGTAGTGTTTCTCAGCAAAAAACTGTCTGAGGGGGAAAGCAACTGGTCAGTCACTGAAAAAGAATGTTACGCCATTGTCTACGCTCTGGAAAAGCTCCGCCCAAATGTTTGGGGACGGTGTTTCCACCTGCAAACCGACCATGCTGCACTGAAGTGGCTTCACACCATCAAAGAAACTAACAAAAATCTTCGTGGGTGCAGTTTAGCTCTCCAAGATTTTGATTTCGACATCCAACACATCTCAGGAGCTTCTAACAAAGTGGCTGATACACTCTCCCGTGAAAGTTTCCCAGAATCAACTGGTTAAAATCATCCTTGAGATGTAGAAAATATTGTTAGTCTTTATGTACTTGGTAGTATATTTAGAGATGCATGTGTCTTATTAACTCTGTTTTTCCTAGAGCTCCAGGAAGAAATCCCAGCCAGTGTTTCTCCCTAGCTGAGATTTGGGGGGCGTGTCATAAATATAAAGGGAAGGGTAAACCCCTTTGAAATCCCTCCTGGCCAGGGGAAAGCTCCTCTCACCTGTAAAGGGTTAAGAAGCTAAAGGTAACCTCGCTGGCACCTGACCAAAATGACAAATGAGGAGACAAGATACTTTCAAAAGCTGGGAGGAGGGAGAGAAACAAAGGGTCTCTGTCTATATGCTGTTTCTGCCAGGGATAGACCAGGAATGGAGTCTTAGAACTTTTAGTAAGTAATCTAGCTAGGTATGTGTTAGATTATGATTTATTTAAATGGCTGAAGAAAAGAATTGTGCAGAATAGAATAACTATTTCTGTCTGTTTCAGAGTTAGTCTGTATTCGCAAAAAGAAAAGGAGTACTTGTGGCACCTTAGAGACTAACCAATTTATTTGAGCATGAGCTTTCGTGAGCTACAGCTCACTTCCTCAGATGCATATCGTGGAAACTGCAGCAGACTTTATATATACACAGAGAATATGAAACAATACCTCTTCCCACCCCACTGTCCTGCTGGTAATAGCTTATCTAAAGTGATCATCAGGTGGGCCATTTCCAGCACAAATCCAGGTTTTCTCACCCTCCACC
Organism: Lepidochelys olivacea; assembly: GCF_965140295.1. Lineage (NCBI taxonomy): Eukaryota > Metazoa > Chordata > Testudines > Cheloniidae > Lepidochelys > Lepidochelys olivacea. The sequence continues at coordinate 70,159,588 of NC_140414.1, forward strand.
CCCCCACACAAATTCACTCTCCTGCTGGTGATAGCCCATCCAAAGTGACAACTCTTTACACAATGTGCATGATAAACAAGTTGGGCTATTTCCTGCACAAATCCAGGTTTTCTCACATCCCCCCCACCCCCCTACACACACAAACTCACTCTCCTGCTGGTAATAGCTCATCCAAACTGACCACTCTCCAAGTTTAAATCCAAGTTAAACCAGAACGTCTTGGGGGGGGGGGGGTAGGAAAAAACAAGAGGAAACAGGCTACCTTGCATAATGACTTAGCCACTCCCAGTCTCTATTTAAGCCTAAATTAATAGTATCCAATTTGCAAATGAATTCCAATTCAGCAGTTTCTCGCTGGAGTCTGGATTTGAAGTTTTTTTGTTGTAATATCGCAACTTTCATGTCTGTAATCGCGTGACCAGAGAGATTGAAGTGTTCTTCGACTGGTTTTTGAATGTTATAATTCTTGATGTCTGATTTGTGTCCATTTATTCTTTTACGTAGAGACTGTCCAGTTTGACCAATGTACATGGCAGAGGGGCATTGCTGGCACATGATGGCATATATCACATTGGTGGATGTGCAGGTGAACGAGCCTCTGATAGTGTGGCTGATGTTATTAGGCCCTGTGATGGTGTCCCCTGAATAGATATGTGGGCACAGTTGGCAACGGGCTTTGTTGCAAGGATAAGTTCCTGGGTTAGTGGTTCTGTTGTGTGGTATGTGGTTGTTGGTGAGTATTTGCTTCAGGTTGCGGGGCTGTCTGTAGGCAAGGACTGGCCTGTCTCCCAAGATTTGTGAGAGTGCTGGGTCATCCTTTAGGATAGGTTGTAGATCCTTAATAATGCGTTGGAGGGGTTTTAGTTGGGGGCTGAAGGTGACGGCTAGTGGCGTTCTGTTATTTAATTTGTTAGGCCTGTCCTGTAGTAGGTAACTTCTGGGAACTCTTCTGGCTCTATCAATCTGTTTCTTTACTTCTGCAGGTGGGTATTGTAGTTGTAAGAAAGCTTGACAGAGATCTTGTAGGTGTTTGTCTCTGTCTGAGAGGTTGGAGCAAATGAGGTTGTATCGCAGAGCTTGGCTGTAGACGATGGATCATGTGGTGTGGTCAGGGTGAAAGCTGGAGGCATGCAGGTAGGAATAGCGGTCAGTAGGTTTCCGGTATAGGGTGGTGTTTATGTGACCATTGTTTATTAGCACTGTAGTGTCCAGGAAGTGGATCTCTTGTGTGGACTGGTCCAGGCTGAGGTTGGTGGTGGGATGGATACCATCTGATACCAGATAAATCCTACCTGTCAGCATAAATTATTCAAATGCAAATGAAAGAACCAGAGACAGATGAAAAGGTAAACATTCTCATGCTTAATAAGGAGTGGAAAGTTGTTAAAGCACAAAAATAAAAGTAAGTGCAAAGGAATAAAAAATTAACCAGGATATGTGGCTGCTGTGGAATGTAGCATGGACCTAAAGCTAGAGTGGTCACTCATTCTGTATAAAGGACTACATTCTATTGTTAATTATGGTCTATGGGCCTTTCAGGTCCACATGTTGTTGTTTTCAGTCTAGAATGGATTTCTCATGAATATCAGTGGGATGTTTGTGCATAGGTCAAGGTAGGATATGGCCTTGATTGACCATTGTTGTTGTTTGATCAGAATCTTATTGTCACAATGAGCCACACTCAGATGACAAATATGTTCACCTTTAGGACCAGGACCGTTTTTGCCCTTTGTTTCTCTTCCTTTCTTTACCAGTTCCTTTTATTTGGGTCTTCCCTCTACATTTCCTTCTCTGAAGTAACTCCTGGTTCCCATCCCAAATGACTTTGTTTCCAGCCCTGTTCCATTCCATCTGCTAAAAAGATCAGCAATGAAATAGTGACAAAATGTAAATGTGTAATCATTAGGTTTTAGAGTTAATAATTCAATAAGAATAATAGGGTGTGGGAAAGATCACATCACTGAGCTGTTTTTTCAGGCTTTCTTTTCAAATCCACCCCCCCCCCCCAAAAAAAAAAAACAAAACAACAACAACCCTGCAATGGTTTACATCCAGCTTACATTTGAAATGTTATTTTTGCTTCTGTGAGCTTTAAACGTTTTCTAAATGAAAGGTTATATTATGCAGAATCTGTCATGCAAGTCACATAAATTCATCAGGCAGAATAGATGTATGACACCAATGACCTAAAAATGGTCCTGCTTTCAATAAATTTTGCAAGAATATTAGTTTAACTATATCTTCAAAGTTGTGCAGGTCAAAGATTCAGTGAAGTAAGGTACACTAGAAGCAACTAAAGGAAGTGCATGTGAAGAACTCCATGCCAATATAATAGAAAATAGAATAACTATTGAAAAGCCTGTCTACGACTGAATGAGAAATGTTCTCATTTCAACTTGACTTCAGGCAAATATTATATCTGAACAAGCTCTGGCACTCACAGGAAGAAAACTAGAGATGTCAAAGATAAAAGTAATAGGTTATATGGAAACTGCTCTACCAGTAATGGGAAAACGTATTGCTAAAAGACCACATTATAATTCGTTCTTAGAATGAGGTCCATAGCAAAATCTGTTTTAACAACCCCGTACATTGGAAAAGTTGTGATATGGAGCTAAACTTGGTCATGTGGGCCCCATATTACTCTTTATGGTATCAAAAAATATTCTCATGTTGCTACTTTGAGAGATATGTACCAGACTCATACAGAACACTAGAAACATAGAATGCCTCTGATGCTGGCTTCAAACGTCTCCAAGATCAAACACCAGGGTTTATTTGAATGATCTGCCTGCTTACGCAAGCTCCTAAGGTAGACAAGCAGATTCCTTCAAAGTCCATCTTTGCGGAAATATATTTGGCCTGATTCTCCTCTAACTTACACCAGTGTAAATCATTAATAACTCTGTGACAGTTTATACCATGATGTTCATCACTTTTACAGAATTATGACAAATTTTGAACAAAGTATGTCTTGTGAGGTATCATTTGAAAATTCATAATCTGCTGAACATTATTTCCCTGGTAAAATGTGTGTACCGACTTTGTATGTAAAGTTGTTGGATTTTACTGTATAACATTGCTGTCATGTATTCCAAGTTAGAAAAGTAGGCCCAAAGCAGTGGCAGAGACATATACATATGCCACCACAGCCAGATGTTAATGGACTATCACCTGCTTAAGTGGCCATTCTCTGGCTGGGTGGGGGTAGAAAGGTGTGAACAAGTAATTTACATTTTATCACAAGGACAGTTCAAATCTCAAATAAAACAAACATTTTATGTATTTGAGTATTAGAGTTAAGATGCCATTTCTGGTAAAGGCATTAAATCTGGTGGAAGAGAAGTATGAATAGTTTTAACTAAGGACACAGTACAATTTCTAAGAACAGTGAATAACTTCAGAAAATTTGCCTAGTTTTGTATAAGAATCTTAATTTTGGGTTAAGGTTTTTGGTAAGCAGCAGAGCTGGGTGACTGTTCATTCCCATTTTAAAATGTTATTTGGCTGTGCTTGTGTTCTTTTTGTGTTTACTTTCTAGGCTCATTCATGTGACTATCTTTTACTGGCGTAACTGTTCATAGAAAGGTGAATTTCAAAGCCGCGTGTGTATTCAAAGAAAATGTATGATACAATTGTATGGGTAAGTAATAACTTCCACTCCTACCCAGGGAAGGCTAATTTGTTTTAAAAAAAATTAACACTGCCACTGATATATGAGCAGCAGAACCCCCTTAAAATTGTGTATAATTAATAAATCAGAAGACATTGGGAAACATTTTGAAGGAGTATTACCTGTGAAATCCTTTTATACCCAAATCATTTTGTTTTTCAGTAAAAACTGTACCCCATACAATGCTGTCATCAGACATGGAGCTGTTAAAATATGGAAACTGGCTGTGTACAGAAAATATTTTGTCCATTAATCTAGTTATGGTTCCATCTGTGCCCTTGAAATTCAAAGTTAAACGAATAAATAATCTGTTCTTAAAATTTAAAATATGCACCCTCCTCCTGCTCAGCACGCAGTAATAAGCAGCCCGCAGTCACCCAGGCTATGTTTCTTTTCCTTAATTATCCCCAATATTGAATAAAAAGGCTTCCCAAGTCACCTCTGCTGTTCAGTGAAATCAGGATAAAATACAGCAATTTTTAATGAGCCAGCACAGACAGAGCTTTTCTTTTCAGACTTTAACACTGGATTTACATTCTCCTTCAAGACTGGTCTAACTTCTCCCTCTTTATCTCCATAGAAAGCAAATATTGTTGCTCAAATTCATGTTGTAGAGAAAATTTTGTACTATTAGAGGGAGATTGTCTTGCATTTTGCATGGAGTTTTGTTTTATTTCCCTAATGCAGGAGTTGGGTGCTGAATTACAGAGAACTATTTAAACCATTACATTGAATTTGAAACTTTGTCCTTTACAGTCTATTCACTTAGCTGCTGTTTCTCTCCTTTTCAACCATGAATTGATCTCACAGTGCTTAAATTAATAAAAGGTCTTAAACTCAAAGCATTTCCCATGTTTGAGGTTTGGAAATTTGAAAAAAAATATCTTTTTTTAAGGCCCTGTCAACACAATGTTTGAAATCATGACACAGCTGCGGTCTACACGGTTCTAGTATAGTCTCCCTAAACACTGTGGTTAGTGGACTGTGTTGTATTGTACAACTATGTTATAGAATGCTGCAGGGAGTTCAGAGCTAGGTAGATCATAGCATGGTTTGTAGGAAAAAAAATTCCTGTTTGTACTGTTTAGTGAAACCGTGAGAGAACCCTGACAGTACCCTGACAGTAACTTTTGTGTATAAACTTAGCTGTGGTTAGTTAATGTGGGCAGAGCCTTTAGTAAAGATCATAGAAATATAGTAGATTAGAGTTGGAAGAAACCTCAGGAGGTCATCTAGTCCAACCCCCTGCTCAATGCAGGGCCAACCCCAACTAAATCATCCCAACCAGGGCTTTGTCAAGCTGGACCTTAAAAACCTCTACGGATAGAGATTCCACAACCTCCCTAGGTAACCTATTCCAGTGCTTCACCACCCTCCTAGTGATGTTGTTTTTCCTAGTATCCAACCTAGAATTCCCTGACTGCAACTTGAGACCATTGCTCCTTATTCTGTCATCTGCCACCACTGAGAATAGCCAAGCTCCATCCTCTTTGGAACCCACCTTCAGGTAGTTGAAGGCTGCTATCAAATCCCCCCTCACTCTTCTCTTCTGCAGACTAACTAAGTCTAGTTCCTCAACCTCTCCTCATAAGTCACGTGCCGCAGCCCCCTAATCACTTTTGTTGCCCTCTGTTGGACTGTCTCCAATTTGTCCACATCCTTCTTGTAGTGGGGGGCCCAAAACTGGACACACTATTCCAGATGTGGCCTCACCAGTGCTAGATAGAGGGGATTAATCACTTCCCTCGATCTGCTGGCTCCTACAATGTTCCTACAGCCCAATATGCTGTTAATCTTCTTGGCAACAAGGGCACACTGCTTACTCATATCCAGCTTTTCATCCACTGTAATCCCCAGGTCCTTTTCTGCAGAACTGCCGCTTAGCCAGTCTGTCCCCAGCCTGTAGTGGTGCATGGGATTCTTCTGTCTTAAGTGCAGGACTCTGCACTTGTCCTTGTTGAGCCTCCTCAGATTTCTTTTGGCCCAATCCTCCAATTTGTCTAGGTCACTCTGGACCATATCCCTACCTTCCAGTGTATCTACCTCTCCCCGCATCTTAGTGTCATCTGCAAACTTGCTGAGGGTGCAATTCATCCCATCGTCCAGATCATAATGAAGATGTTGAAGAAAACCGGCCCCAGGACTGACCCCTGTGGCACTCTGCTTGATACCGGCTGCCAACTAGACATCGAGCCATTGATCACTACCCATTGAGCCTGACGATCTAGCCAGCTTTCTATCCACCTTATAGTCCATCCAACCAATCCCTACTTCTTTAACTTTCTGGCAAGAATACTGTGGGAGACTGTATCAAAAGCTTTGCTGAAGTCAGGGTATATTATGTCTACAGTTTTCCCCATATCCATGGAGCCAGTTATCTCATCATAGAAGGCAGTCAGGTTGGTCAGGCATGACTTGCCCTTGGTGAATCCATGTTGACTGTTCCTGATCACCTTCCTCTCTTCCAAGTGCTTCAAAATGGTTTCCTTGAGGACCTACTCCATGATTTTTCAGGGACAGAGGTGAGGCTGTTGTTCCCCGGATTCTCCTTCTTCCCTTTTTAAAACATGGGCACTCTGTTTGCCTTTTTTCCAATTGTCCGGGACCTCCCCTGATCATCACTAGTTGTTTTCAAAGAAAACCATCAATGGCTCCGCAATCACATCAGCCAACTCCCTCAGCACCCTCATATGCATTGCATCCGGCCACATGGACTTGTACACAGGGTCAGTTCCAGGCACCAGCGAACCAAGCAGGTGCCTGGGGCGGCAAATGTAAAGGGGTGGCAGGACATCGGGCTCTGGGGTGGCAATCTGCCCTTGGTGGCGGCAGGAATTCGGCGGCCACTCTGTCACAGTGTGTTTCGCGCTCGGTGGCAATTCGGTGGTGAGGATGCAACTCTTTGATTGCCGGCGGCAATTCGGGGCCACATCATCACTCCGCCTCTGTGTTCCCCATGGTACACTCCAGGAGTGCCCAGGCAGGTCTCTGGTCATCACCTGTCTCGGGGTGGGACCCTTGTCCCACTTCCTTCTGACTGGGGTTTAAGGACTGCACAGCCTCCTGCCATATACTATGAGATCACCAGCAAGCTAGTCCACTTAACAACCAGAGTCTGTACTTTGCTTTCTCTCTGAGGACAGTAACAGTGTTTTTACCAGTAACAACCCAGTTCTCCCAAAGTAAGCATGTTTATTCTTAGTACAAAAGCATTACAAAGAAAACATATAAAAATAATAAAAGTTTCTATACACTTACCAAGAAACAAAGAAATCATCCATTTTCCACATGGGGAAATCTGGTAGGCCAACGTTTACCAAGGGTAGATATGTTAGACTAACCTGATTTCCTTCTTTGAGAATAACTGTTTTTTTTAGATAAGGGAAGTGCCATAGATGTAATATACTGGGACTTTGATAAAGCATACGACATGGTACCTCATGGGAAATTATTAGTTAAATTAGGGAATACGAGGAGATCATATTGTAAAGTGGATAAGGAACTGGCTAAAGTGGAAAAGCAATGGGTTGTGCTGAAAGGAGAATTATTGGATTGGAGAGAGGTTTCTAGTGGAGCTCTTCGAGCATCTATTCTGGGACCAATCTTAGGAGAGTGCTAATGAAATTTGCTGATGATATGAAGTTGAGAGGCATCATCAACACACAAGAGGATCTGTATATTCTATAGGAAGCTCTAGAATGATGACCTTGAATCCTGAAGTGATAGAAAAGGGATGAAGTTCAATAGTACAGAGTGCAAGATCATGCACAAAAAATCTAATAAGAAATTCTGCTACAAACTTAGGGGCTCATCAGTTGGAAGCAACAGAGGAGGAGAGAGACCTAAGTGTTTGGATTGATCAGAGGAATACTATGAGCCCCAAGTGCCATCTGGTTGTGGAAAAAAAGGCAAATGTGATCCTAGGATGAGGATCCTAGGTGAGGTATTTCCAGTAGGGATTCAGATGTATTTATAAAAAGAACAAGGAGTACTTGTGGCACCTTAGAGACTAACAAATTTATTTGAGCATAAGCTTTCATGGGCTAAAACCCACTTCATCGGATGCATGCAGTGGAAAATACAGTAGGAAGATAAGTATTAATGACATTGTACAAGGTACTGAAGAGTCTTCTAGGAGCAACAAACCCTGCTGTAACCATTCCCTACTCACCAGAGCTGTGTTCCTCTGACCACTTCAGCACAGTGCCAACTCTTAAAGTAAGAGGGGGCTGGAAATCACAGCTCTGACATTTCATCCAGTTCTTACATCAAAAATAGTTTCTCTCTCTATCTACTTAAAAGTGCTAACAGAGGCAGATACACAAGAAAATATACTTCATTTGCTACAGCCAGGGGAAACTGTACAAAGCTTTTCACTGGTGAAAGGCACTTTAAATACATCAGGTTTTTTTTTGCTTTATTTTGTAATTAAAGGAATACAAAATGCAATATACTCTTTGCCTGCATATTTATACAGAAGGCCACAGGCAACATTTTATAACACTAAGATGACTACTGAGCCAATGCTACAAAATTCTGTTGATGTTTGTTTGGGAATGGGGCAGAAGACCACTTCAGGGTCTTCTGATTTCCATAGAAATTAACTTTTGTTGCTGATTTACAAATCTGCTTGCAAGATGCATGCAACCTTGAAATTATGTATTCAGAGCCACTTCCTGATAAACTTATGTTGGGACTCGAATAGCTACCTTTTATATTGCAGGCTGGCAAAATAGATCAGTATCTAGGCACTTGCATTCACTCAGATGAATAAAACTAATTTAACTTTAACAAGACAAAACTGCCTTAACTGCAAACATTACTGACAGATGAAAAGGGTATAAACTGGCTTCTATCCCTCCTTCCTCTAGATCAGATTTCATTCACATCCAATAGTTTGTCTGTGACATCTTAAACAAAAACAAGCATTGAATGGTATTGAAGTTTTGCAGAGTATGATACAGCTGAACATCGTTTTCAGTTATAGAAATTAGATACAGCAATAAATTGAGTTGCACCTGCTTTACTCCAGGACTGAATTTGCCCACTCTGACTTTGCTACAGAGCTGGTACATATACTTTACAATAAATTGTAAACTATATGCAGGGCTAACTTTTTAAACTTTACAATTATAGTAAGATAGGGTCAACTCCATGGGCCATCCCAGAATGTAGCAAGTGCCAGATCTAGCTGAATGGTGCATATTTTGACTAAAATTCCTATCTGTTCAAATATATTTTATCTCCATTGGCACAGCATGATACAGCTGGGATGAGAAATTTGCCAGAGCCACTGCATAAAACTGATGCCAGATTCACTAAAACAAAAATCACAATAATCAGCGTAATCAATTCAGATTTCAAAAAACCTTCTGCTCATAAATACAATTGTAAGACATATGAGTTTAATCTTTAATTATGAGACTATATGAAAAAGCTGGAGGAGCTCACTTCCAGATTCATATATATGTGTATATTCCTTAAGGGCCGGATTTTGCCACTCGAGTAAATACCTTCCTCCAGGAGTAGCCCCACTGATTTTCATGGGACAACTTGCAAGGTTAGTTACTACTCAAACTCTGGCTGAATATAGTCCTCAGTGTCTTTCCATCCAAAAATATTTTAAATTTACTGGGGAGATTGTAGTTCAAAGATTCACCTCTTTAACCAAATGCATGATATACTTTATAACCTATGCAAGCTTCATCCAAACAAAAATAGGTTTGCAAGCTGATTCATATTTACAAGATCTGCAAGTAAATAAATCCATTCCAAAATTATGTGAGCTCAGTTTGAGTACTCCTCTGATAAGCAGTCCAATTCTGCAAACATCTGTTATCTCTGTGTGGATGTTATCTCTGAGCAACAACAAGAATCATGGCTATAAAAGTGAGACTGAAAACAGTTTAAGAAAGCTCTGTGTTCGATTTTTCTCTGAGCACAGACTGAGACGATACCTATGTTAGCTCAGTGGATTCTGGTGGGAATTAAAGGAAACCTTTAGATTTTAAGCTATATTTCCTGCAATGTATTATGCAGTAAAATTTTATGTAATAGGAACAGAAAAGCAGACTTTTGTCTTTGGGATTTTTACAGTTTTTCTTGGGAAGTTTTACAAAGGTCACTGCCAGCCTGCATAAGGGAAGAGCCAAATCCCACTCCCACTGAAATCTATGGGAGTTCTGCCATCATTTTAACGGAAGCAATATTCTTCTCCACCAACAAATCACTTTTGAAGAAAATTTAAATAACTGACAGAAATTAACCTACTTTGGGATTATAATCCTTACAAAATCTTTACTACACATAAGCAACATATAAAACTTACAACACATATTCAACAGCATATTTTGATCATACAACAAAACAAAGACGCAAAGATATGTTGTAGGTATGGTTTAAGTTGGATGAAAGTCTACCTGGAACTGGCTGGTTCCAAAGATGTTCATTTCCATACTTTCTATCATTTGAGATTTTTTTCAGAGGTGTACATTTTTGTAAAGGAAGTGTAATATTGTTTTTGGGTGTGAGTAGGACTCCTCTGAAACACAGCTGCAATCTTAAGGATATTTGTTTGTGAATTTATTACTTCTTGAGAATTCATATCTTTCCCATGAGATGTCTGACTGGTTTAGGTCTTGTTTCCTCTGATGGTTCATCCACAAAAGGGCAGAAAACAAGCATTTTAAAGATTTTTCTTTGAAGGTATTAATTTCTTTTTTACCAAACCATTTAAAAAAATCTTTCTGCAGGTTTGATTGGCTAACTGCTGTTCTTCACTTCTAGGCTTAAACTGTTGTGTAATTCACCTCATTGCAAGGTCCCTCTGTCCCACTTAAATTGTTTACCCACAATCCTGGGTACCATTGCTGAATCCTCCCAGAAAGCTATGGAGCTGCTATGGAGACGGTTATGCAATTCTGAGGCTGCAGAAGCCTTCAGGGCTGTAATATGTCATGGAGGAAGGACGGGGGGATCCAAATAGCAGATTTTTTCCTCCCAACAGGAAACATTAAGACTGTTACAGATTTTTGGGGCCCAGTTTCACAGCAAGCTTCCCTAACATTGAGGAAGTAAGTCAGCCATTAGAGAATGCCCCTGAAATCAGTTATTGTTGTAGCTCTTGCGATACAGTCTTCCAATGTAAGGAGCTGTGTTTGGGGGAAAGGAGGCATGGTCAGCATGTCTCTAGGACGAGGCAATCTTGGAAAAGTTCTTTGGAGATAATGACAACAGTATAGTTTAGAGCAGCCTCGAGGCCCTCTCGTCAGCTGCACCTATTACTCTGGGCACAGCTGAGAACTTGATGATCAGCTTGAACATACTAGGTGAAATCCTGATCTCACTGAAGTCAATGGCAAAACTCCTCTTGACATTAATGGGGCCAGGATTTCACTCACTATGGATACAGTACTTTGTTAGTTGTGTGTCTGAGCAAGATGTCCTGGAAAAGCACAGCTAAAGACTGCATGTGAAATGTGAGCATGTTTACCACTTGTGTGAATGACTTTCATAAGAACGTAGCAAAACTAGTGGACAGCATTTCAAAAATCAAAGTGAATTCAATTTGGACTCATTTTATTTGTTTGTTTAATGCTTAGATATGAAATGCAGTTTGAGAACAAATTGATATTGTGTCATTTTTGCTTAATAAAACTGAATTAAAACAAATGGCTCTCCAGCTGAGTCAATATTGGCATGTTGATTAATCCAATTTCAAAAGGAATTAGGATCCAAATTTGTTTGAGAAAATTGTTATCCAGACCATGAAGCTTCTTCACACTCTTGTTCAGCTGAACACTAAAACAGGCAGTGTTTCTTTAAAAGAACTTATCAGAGCACTGAAGTGTAAATTAGTTTATTTTCCAATCCCTCTAGAGGAAAATATATCTACTTTTGGGATTGATTCAACCCTAAAAAATAATTTGATCATACTTGTAAATGACATTCTGACAAAAAAGCATATTAACTCTGACAGGGCCACATCAACTTGGGTATTAAGAGAGCTGTACTGGAGAAGTTTAACAAACTACAACCTGTCCTAGGGGATTCAGACATTGACACACAAGGTCAAGTGCCTTTTGCTAATCCTGGCAGTGTAAAGAACACAACAGCCACACCTATGTTGAAGTCTGGTTCCAGATATCCAAACATCTATGAGCAATCAATCATTCTTCTGCTTCATTCTGATATTCTGATATCCTGTTGGCCACAGCCTGCTCTAATTCCATCAGAGGAAAAGTGTAAAAGACACACCTAGCAGTATCTAGGGAAGTGCATGCAAGACTGTGCTTTCCTTTGTGGATAAGGATTGTATGTGGGTAACTAAGAGGTAAGGATTTCAATAAAAATACATTTGCTAATGATTTGGAGGAGGAAGCGAAAATTGGTGAATCTTGCTGATGACTCAAAATTATTTTGGTTATTAAAAAACTATGAGGGAATGAATAGCAGGTTAACATATTTAAACCTGGGAAAATGGGCACAATTAAATCTTTTCTTTTACCTTTTAACTTGTATGTAAGATGTTACTGGTTCTAGTGAATACCCTGTTATATTCAGAGGGAATACCCACTCAAACTGATAACATTGCACCAAGATGCAAAAAGAAATATTTTAAATTGCACCCACTCCAGTGCACCTTGGCAAAAATAATTGAAACTTGCCTCTGGCCTGAAGGGATTTTGACTTTAAGGATTCTGTGAGGGGGGGAAAAATGTAGAGGTAAGCATGGATTCCATCCTGGAGTTCAGTAATGAGGTCTGCACAGTGTGAAACAGCAATTAAAGGAAATACAATTCTTGGAAATAGTAAAAATAATATAGAACTATGGAAAATGTTATTCTATGAGACAATGCCACATGCTCGGTAGTTCTGTGCCCAATACTGAATGGATTGTCTCACCTATAGAATGATCAAAGGGAAATGGGAAAGGCCTAAACAAGATTGAACAATCATTAGATGTAAGCCATATGAGGAGAGAGTGCAGAGACTAGGATTCTTTAGCCTGAACAAGAAAAGTTAGTTTAGAGAGGACAAGAGTAAGGTTTTGGAAGTTAAGGACATACTGAAAAATGATCAGGACATAGAAGGAATGATGCACATATGCTGCAGATTTCAGAGTAGCAGCCGTGTTAGTCTGTATCCGCAAAAAGAAAAGGAGGACTTGTGGCATCTTAGAGACTAACAAATTTACTTGAGCACAAGCTTTCATGAGCTACAGCTCACTTCATTGGATGCTGCAGAGTAGCTAAATGCAGATGCTGGAAATTTATTTAACATAAACAGTAGTTTATGTTATGGAGTGAACAGTGCCCCACAACCATCCCAGTGCCAGTTTTCATCTGGAAACAATGTCCTCAATGTGGAAAAGGGGATGTGGGACTCAACTATCCCTCCATCTTCTTACAGCCAGTTAAGAGACTTAGCCTGAATGGGCAAGTCCCAGTCTCCATCATAGGCCATAGGAGGAGAATTGAGATGAATGGAGCTTCAAGTTGCACCAGGCACGGACTGTGCTGTGCCATGCCATTTATTGTTTAACAGTTATTACAATGCAGAGATTTTTTTTTTGTCCTGTTCTCCTGGTGACATCTCAAATGATGCCATGTTCTCGGGTGCTCTACATATCAGCAAGGATAGAGTCAAGGTTTATCTATATCAGATACATCCTTTTAAAAAATCTTTTTCTCCCCCTTTCCTTTTCACAAATAATCATTCTAGTTGGTTAAATAGCATCTGTTGTTAAATACATTATTCAATTGATTACCATTATTCATCAGATAATTTATTCAGTGAATATTTTTGTTGTATTTGTGCGGGCTTATAGCCGATCTCTAATGTTGCTTGCTGATTTATTCTACCAAAGATGGCACTGAAAGTCAGATTGTCACCCTTATTGACGTTGTGTAGTACCTTACTCTTTCACATTCATAGAAATCAAAGAATGTGAGCTGAGACTAAGGAAGGCAGAATAGGGCACTGAATAATTTGCTCAATTATTATTGCTTGCTGCTAGTACACCAGCTCTACCGACCATTGGCCTTGAGATTGCTACTGGCTTCAAATGTATACACAAATCTTATTTATTACACAATGCAGTTACATCCAGCAGGGATTTAATCTTTCAGGGTATGGAGTAACCTGAATTGCCAGAGAGGGCTAGAAAGGCAGTAGCCAGATTGAGGTGAGAAGGCAGCAGGTGGGCTGCCACCTATAATAACCTTGCCGTGCTTCTAATTCCCCCTCTGTAAAATAGGGCTAGTTATACTTGCCTTCTTTAGTTAAAGCCCTTTGAGATCCTCTGATGAACCGTGCTCTATGATAGGATATACATCTTCTGATGTCTACTTTTTTCAGCTTGACACCATTTTCTATCAAACTTACTCAGTTTCCAAAATGCTCAAAAGATTAAAATAAAGAGAACCAATTTTAATCACAGTTATGCAGATTTCGTTCCTCTCTAACTGATGTGACAGATTTTCACATTTTAAATTTCATCCTCTGGAGTTCACCAAAATAAGTCTGCGTAGAATATTTTACACTGGGAAAAGTGAGTATGCTTGGAGGCTGACTCTTTCCACACCCCATAGATAGCTAGATGTCTTTTCTTAAACTTTCCAAAGTTTTGTCTTGAGGACAAGAATGGAAAATTTCAGACCAATAAATTCTTTTTTTAGAAAATGAAGCAAATGAAAACAAAATGGAAGGAATTAGAATGGAAAAGGTCTTGCAAGCTTGATTACAGTAGTGCTTATTCAGACTACTACATAATAACATATGTATGTCTCTGAGGTATCAGATTTTCTCCATATAGACATATACCCTATGTTTATCATCTCCTCCCCCCCCCACCCACTGTTCCTCAGACGTTCTTGTCAACTGCTGGAAATGGCCCACCTTGATTATCACTACAAAATGATAGTACCCCCCCTACCCCCCGCTTTCCTGCTGGTAATAGCTCACCTTAAGTGATCACTCTGGTTACAGTGTGTATGGTAACACCCATTGTTTCATGTTCTCTATGTATATAAATCTCCCCACTGTATTTTCCACTGAATGCATCCGATGAAGTGAGCTGTAGCTCACGAAAGTTTATGCTCAAATAAATTTGTTAGTCTGTAAGGTGCCACAAGTACTCCTTTTCTTTTTGCGAATACAGACTAACATGGCTGCTACTCTGATACCCTAAATATAGAATGCCTTAAGACATAAAATGACTGGGAATTTTAGTCTTTTTCTGTGTATTTGGAGGTCACAGCTACACTTCGTGTTTCAGAGGTTAAGAATAGTGATCAATTTTTAAAATGAAAAATGAAATGCACAGATATTAAATTATATTACTAATGATATGAAGCTAATGAATTGTGACCTATGTTATTACAGTGAAATATTTACTACAGTTGGAAATCTCAATTAGATTACAGGTTTTTTACCTGATGGATTACGTGGAAAAATGAAATCAGGATGGGAATGAGGAAATCTTAATTTGTTGGAATACTGCCAAAGATACTCAGAAAGGCAGTCATAAATCAGCTGAGTTTATGATCAGACTTCTAGGGAATACTCTGCCGATAGCTTAGCTAGAACTGTCATTGAGAGATGTTTCTGCTTTTACAGATCAGTTCTGCAGAGCTGAAAGAGATTTACAGGAAATGATTTCCCAGCTAAATAGGGACCAACAGAGAGTTTATAATCAGAAATGTTGTAGTGTCATGCATGATCTGCAACATGACAATAGCAATTGTTCTTGTTATGATTACAGTCTGTTCATGCAGCATCTGAGTGGCCCAGTAGGAATAGGGAGAAGGGTTTTCTGAATTTTGATTCTCTGGGATTTGAGCAGGTTGTTCAATTTCTTTCTTTTCTTCCTGCCCTGACTGGTGTGCAAGTCCCTAACACAGAATATGTCAATGTTAATGCTGCTAGGTGAATACGGGAAGACGAAAAGTTCTGTGCAGTCAAAGCAGTTGTTAATGTGAGGCATGTCCTTAATATACTGGTAGTTACAGGTAATTAGGGTGGCCAGATAGCAAGTGTAAAAAATCGGGACCGGGGTGGCGGGTAATAAGTGCCTATATAAGAAAAAGCCCACAAAATCGGGATTGTCCCTTTAAAATCGGGACATCTGGTCACCCTACAGATAATGTCATTATAATAATTCACCTGCAGTTTCAATTGGGGGAAGTGAATTTTATGCCAATTTTAAATCCCTGCTGAGGTTTTTCTGCAAACCTTCATTTAAGGTGCTGTAAGGTATTTCAGAGTTATTTAAGGCAAAATCTCTCGCAGGATGAGTCAAAGATTCTGATGAAACTCATCGATAGTCTGAATGGTGAAGGTGCACGAGCAAAACACATACAGAAACTTCATATATTTTGATCTTACAGATGCCCACAAGGTCAAAGTGTCATTTTCAACATGAAACACACATCAGTTATGGATTCCTTTGTACATTCCACAAGTGCAGAATATAAATTCAGAAGAGGTTGTCAGTATAAGTCATTCCTATGGAGTCTTCCTCTTCAAGTGAGTTTCTCATGTTGGAATGCATTTTTCACAAACATAAATTCTGCCTTCAGCCTAATCCTCCTGCTGATGCTGCTGGGCAATGGTACAAGCTAGATCCCTTGGCATTACTCCCTTCCAGTATATCAAGTTTGGCATGCTGGCACGTAATCAGTTAAGCATTGACACCCCAAGTAGACTGACATTGGAGCACAAAGCATTCCACCACCAATCAGTTTACACATTCTGGACTGGAAAATGTAGGGCTTGATTCAGCAAAATGCTTAAAATGTGCTCAGCTTTAAACATGTGCTTAAGTCTCATTGACCTCAACGGGATTCAAGCATGTATTTGTGTGTTGCTGAATCAGGGCCTTAGAGAAGAGTAGGCAGGAATTATAGAGCTTTCTTCAGCCTTGTACATAGCTCTTTCTGATCACCATTTCTGAAGACAGATGACCAATATGTCATTATCAAGCAGCACATCCCTTGAATTTTAAATGGTATTTCAAATATAGGGCCTAATTCTGCTCTCATTTATGCTCACAACCTGAAAACCTCTTACTTATTTTAAAAATCAGATATGCAGTGATGGAAATGTAATTCTTCATTGGATTTTCTATTGTTCTCCACAAAGGAGAAAAATAACATGTTCAATGATTGTTAATCATTGGTATGTTTGTTGTAAGATATAAGTGATATAGTGTAAATTATATAGTTCTATAAAATATAGTATAATTTAGATTAACTAAAAATGTGAATGCTACATATTTAAAAGATTTCCATTCGGTACACCCTTTGGGGAAAAGAATTCCCCAAAATCTGCACAAAAGGAGACTCAGCTAAAATTAATCTGAACCTCTTTTGTCTTCAAGCGATTACAGAGAGAAGGTGAATGAGTTGGTGGAACAGGAAGAAGGCACTGTGGCTGGGGCATGATCTGTTTAAGGCTTGGGAACGGGAGATAGGGTGTCAGAGATGTGTTGGAAGGAAAGTCATAGAAAAGGAAAATGGAAGGACAGGGTTAAGAGACAGGAGTATGGTCTATTTATTTTGTAGGGGAAAAAAGTCTGGAAGGTGTGGCATAAATTAGGAAGTAAAACTTCCAAAGATTTTTATATATTTGGATAAGCACTTATGCCTTTTGAAATTTAAGTGACCCAAACCTCTGAATCTTTTGTGGCTCACTTACCAGTAATATTTTGAAGTAGTTGAAAGCATGTCAGTATGGGTGAGTAATGAGGAACACTTCTGTACCTTACAAATATACCAAGCAACTAGCTAATTAGTAGGTATATTCTTCAATTCCCATCTATCAGCTCAGCAGGAACAATTCGGCCAAATGAAGTCTTCACTCTACTTTCTGTCTTGTACCTTCACTACTTGGTTCAGTTTTTAACTTTTTTGTTCTACATCATTCTTCATGATGTCTATCCAATGGTCATTCTCAATCTTCTTCTATGTCTGGTTCCTTTGCATTCTGGTATGTATCGCATACTTTCTGTGTTCATTCTTGACATATGTCCAAGCCACTGCAGTCAAATTTCTTGAATCCTGTGTAACAGAGTTATTTCTTGTCCTAGCTGTTTTCTTATCACTTCATTTTTTTTATTTTCTGCAGTCCTGAAACCCTCAGTATTCCCCTCAGCCCGGTCATTTCTGCAGTCTATATCTTTCTTTTGTTGGCTTTCCTCATACTCCAACAATCCAAAGTATATATATCTAAATATATATCTAAATGGTATAGAGAAAAAAGTGAAATGGACAATTCAATGTAGAACAAATAAAGAAAAGCCAGTTTACTGACTCTAATTGACCAGCATCAATAGTCAGTGGCACTATCTGCACAGAAAGATACTACGAAGAGTAATACTATGAAGGAAATTAATTCTGTATGCAAGGAGATGGATTTAATTAATTATCTTTTCCAGTCCATTATCAATGATTCTATAATCAAAATGGAATGAGTTATTGTGTCTGATATAATTATTTTACAGGAAAAAAATACATTCCTGTAGTCTCTTTGCATCCTATTCATGGCCCCAGACCCTTTTATGCTAGATGCTGTACACACCCAGAACAAAAAAACCAGCCCCTGCCCCGAAGAGCTGACCTAAGACCAAATTAATGCAGGTGATTGATTGTTTCCTTGTACTACTCCATCAGACAGTATTAGTCAGCATGTTAGGCAGTGGTCTTGATACACCAATGGCCTAACTGTTGTCATGTTTTTCTGTAGTCAACTTGGAAAAGGGGAATTTTGAAGGAGGATAATGAGGTAGCTTTGTGATCTTTATGAGGAGAGAGGGTGTGAGGGGCAGGGAAAATGGGGAAAAACACAAAGAAGCTTGTTTGAAAATTTAACAAGTGGGTGATGGAGGCTGTCCTCCTGGGCATCGGTGGTGGGGGGCAACATCTTGATAGTAAATGAGAGATGATAGTTTGTGAAGGGCTTTGAAAGTGAAGACAAGTAGCCTTGTTTGATGCAACGGAAAAAGGGGACCAGGAGAAGAGATGGGAAGAGAAAGGTGACTTGGTCAAAGCATCAGGCTAGAAAATGATCTTTGCAGCAACAGTCTGAATGGATATGAATTGGACAAGTTTGCACTTGTTAAGGCTGGGGAAAAGGATGTTGCAGTAACTGAGATATGAGATAAGAGCCTGGATAAGATTTTTAGCTGTAAGGGTGGGTAGGAAAGGCCATATCTCAGAGATGTCATGGAGAAAGAATTTGTAAGATTTACGCATAGCCCTGCATGTGAGGACCTAGACAGAAGTCTGAGGTGAATCTGACACTCAGGTTATGTGGCCTGAATGAGAAGCAGGATGGTGCTGTTGTCCACAATAATCAAACGAGGTAGCAGGAATGAGATAGAGCTCTATTTTATTCATACTGATCTTGAGCTGATAGTTAAACATCCACAAAAAGAGACACAGATTGAGATTTTAGTTTGAGAAAAAGGAGACAGGTGTGGAGTAGCGAGGTAGGTCTGAGACTCGTTAGCATAGAGATGGTAGGTGAATTTGTGTTTATGGAGGAGATTACTCATATATAAGGTGTAGAGGGAGACAAGAAGGAAACAGGGACAGATCCCTGTGAAGACCCCACAGAAAGTTAAAGGGAGGATCAGGAGAATCCTCCAAAGGACAAGATAGAACCAGGGGAGAACAGAGTTACAGAAGCCAAGAGAGGACAAGTGTTCAAGGAGAAGAGCATGGTTGATGCTATTGAAGGCACTCACAGGTTAAGGATGAAAAGGAAGGAGTATTGGTTCCGAGGCTGAGCTAAGAAGAGGTCATTAGAGACTTTGACAAGTATTTCCATAGAATTCAAGGGGTGGAAGCTGGATTGGAGAGGGTGTAGGATGAAACTGGAGGAGAGGAACTCCAGACAGAGATTATGAACAGTGCCTTCAATGAGTTTAGAGATAAAAGGGAGAAGAAAGATGGGGTTGCACTTGGAGAGGAAGTGGAGTCAAGGGTGTATTTTTGTTTTTTGAGATGGAAGAGACTAAAGCATGCTTGTATTGTGAGGGGAGAGAGCCAGAGGAGAGTGAGAGGTTAAGAAGAATGGAGAGAATGAGAGTGAACGTGAAGGAGATCAGCAGAGGAGATGGAATGGGGTCACTGAGGCAAGTGGAAGGATTTGTGAAGGAGAGCAGATGAGAAACTTGTTTGTGACGGGGGGAAGGAAAAAAGAGTTATAGGAGGGGAAAGGGGTAAGGAAGGTGAGTGGAGGGGAAGTGGAAGGTAACAGTATTTTGTCAATTTCTCTTGGAAGAAATTAGCAAGATTCTGTACAGAGAGTAGTGGAGACAGGAGGAGAGGGTTTGAGGAGTGTGGGAGTGTGCCTTTTCATTGCTTTTGACAGTTGCATCAGGGATGCTGGAACATTTTTTATAGTGGGGGTACTGATGATAGAAACCATGTATTTGGTGTTCGTTATTACTATTTCAAGCCAGGGGGTGCAGCAGTACCCCCAGCATCCCTAGTTCCAGCATCACTAGTTGTATTGCAGGTGTGAGGCTCAATTGAGTTGGAGAAGTTTAACTAGGAAGATGGCAGAACTGAAGGAGGAGAGAATGCATTTGTAGTAGAGGAAGTCATCCTGGTCATGGGATTTCTGCCAGACATGCTCTGCAGCATGAGAACAGGAGCAGAGGAAGCAAATGTTGGGGGTGAGCCCCGGGATGGGGGTTGGCAGGGTGGGTTTTGCGATGGGACACAGGGGCAAGAGAATCAAGGGTCGAAGAGAGTGAAACATGAAGAGAGTCAACAATTGTCTTTCCTAATGTAAACACAATGCATACTTCACCTTAATAAATTCTGCAATTTTCAGTGTGTATTTCTGATGCAATTTAAGTGTTAAATAAACTTGGTCAAGTAAATATTGTTTCTTTCTAATGAATTATTTTTTTATTATTTAAAATGCAGATTAAATGCAGTTATTGTTTCCAAACAATGTGCATCTTGAATTATTTTTCTATCTGTGCTGAAAACAATAAAAAGAAGATCTGAATAAGAACCTGAAGAAGAGGTCTGTGTAGCTCAACAGCTTGTCTCTCTCACCCACACAAGTTGCTCCAATAAAAGGTAATACCATGCCCACTTTATCTCTCAGGAGCCAATAAAGGCAATTAATCATAAAATCATAGAACTGGAAGGGACCTCGAGAGATCATCTAGTCCAGTCCCCTGCACTCAAGGCAGGACTAAGTATGATCTAGACCATTCCTGACAGGTGTTTGTCCAACCTGCTCTTAAAAAGCCCCAATGATGGAGATTCCACAACCTCCCTAGGCAATTTATTCCAGTGCTTAACCATTCTGACAGTTAGGAAGTTTTTCCTCATGTCCAACCTAAACCTCCCTTGCTGCAGTTTAAGCCCATTGCTTCTTATTCTATCCTCAGAGGTTAAGAGGAACAATTTTTCTCCCTCCTTCTTGTAATAATAACCTTTTATGTACTTGAAGCTTGCTATGTCCCCTCTGTTTTCTCTTCTACAGACTAAACAAACCCATTTTTTTCAATCTTCCCTCCTAGGTCATATTTTCTAGACCTTTAATCATTTTTGTTGCTCTTCTCTGAACTTCCTCCAATTTGTCCACATTTTTCCTGAAATGTGGTGCCCAGAACTGGACACAATACTCCAGTTGAGGCCTAATCGGCACGGAGTAGAGCAGAAGAATTCATTCTCATGTCTTGCTTACAACACTCCTGCTAATACATACCAGAATGATGTTTGCTTTTTTTGCAACAGCGTTACACTGTTGACTCAACACTTGGTTTTTGTTTGCATCAACTGTCAAACTTGTACTTTAATGATTTGAAATAATTATCCAAGATAATGGTCTGCAATTTTATCTTGGGGCCCAATTCTCCAAATCCTTACTCATACTAAAGTTCTTATTCATGCAAGTAGTTGTGGTGATTTCACTGGAACTTCTCAACTGAGTAGGGGATTTGTAGGATCAAGTCCCCTCACAGTACTGTGCATGCTCAGAATAAAATGTCATTGAAATATTCTGGTTTACAAACTCAGATGAACAAATAAAATTCTATACAGAAATATTAGTGATTCTGAGATAGCAACTAGCTTTGTCTGAAGACTGAGTTTAGAAAATTGGAAGGTTGGGTATAGAATAGGTATTATCTTAGACATTAGTAACATTTTATGTTGCTTTAATGCAATACCTTTCTCATTTTATCTTTTTTTTCTAAGTTTCTGAAGGCAGTCAAAAATGGGAGAGCCTTCGAGAATGTCTTGTAATGGTTGTAGAAATTAATATGGAAGTGTTCTGAACAACACCTCGAGCTTCTGCTCATTTAAGCAGACTCCCTAATATCCCTTTACAGTCCTGTTTTCAACAAATTTTTAGGTTGATCTCTGTTTGTATGCATGCAACTTTGCACACTGTCACTTGCTGGCAAACAACAGAAGTAACATTAGTAGAACCCATTTGTCCTCATGTGAAAATGAGTTTTGGGTGCAAATTTTATTATTTGCATGAATCAGTGATAGTGGGGGAAAAATAAAATAATAATTGTCCACCCCATGATTGGAAAGTGAATGTTTTACCTGGACTAGTGGTTCTTGTCCTGGCACTCCGAGGGATTTATTGGTTTTAGGCAAGTCACTTCACCTCTGTAAGCACTAGTTCCCCATCTATAAAATGGAAATAATTCTCCCTAAGGATTGTTGAGAATAAAGTCAGTAAAGTGTCTTAGGTGATCAGATACTATGGTGATGGGAGCCATAAGGACACAAACAGAAGAGGTAATCCTAAAATCAGCTAGATTTCATTCCTGTCTTCCAGAGAGAAGAAAAGGACAATTGGGGACATATAGTTCGTGAATGATTTTGTCCTCTTCCATTAAGAACTGGTTTTCCACCCTGAGTTTCTTAGTGAACACCAAAATCATTGGTGATGTCAGCAGAGCTCTGGAATAAAGTTAATTTCTTAATTTGCACAATATAGTATAGGTCCTACATAAACAGATTTTTATTTTTTCAGTAACCAATTGTCACTATGAAGAAGCAATTTTAGGATCTACAGAACATTTCCTCCTAGGCTATGAAAATTTGAATTTAATTTCAAACGGGGATCAAAAGACTTGTGTTGCTTTAAATGTATTGCTAAAATCTTCTGACTTCACGTTTGTTTCAGTTTAGTTTAAAGAAAACTCAAGATATTCTTATTTTTTTCTTCTTCGTCACTGGACTTTTACTTAAAGAAGAGGAAGTATTTTTATTATCCAAAGGTAACAATTTGACAGCCTAACTGCAATTTTAAAGATACTATGAGTCACCACCCTGCATGTTTCCCTGCTTAGAGTCTGTAGATATAGTCTGCAGATCGGTAGCTGGCTTATCTCTCATTCAAAGATAAGATTCACCTTAATCAAATAAAGTACAAGGGCTATTTCTTTAGGAAAAATTGCTTTCTTCTTTGTCATCTTAGTCACTTTAATCAAAAGACGCCCTGTTTTCTCATAATGATTGATATTGAGCATCATGTAGTATTCTGGCAAGGAACCGAGATAACATTTAATTGACCATCTGGTAAATGTAGATAGCATTTGTTAAAACACTTCTTTCAAGAATTGTCCCATCAAAGCATCTATGTCAGAAATACTTATGCCTTATATCCAAGCCTTCATGTACTATGTGGCATTTTAGATGTTAAATTATTCACACAGATCCCAAGGTATCCTACATAGCTGAAGTAAAATATATGGAAAAGTGGGAATTATGCAGCAAAACAGAATAATTTAAGAACCTTAAATTTCACTTGAATAGTATTAAAAATGTACCACAAAGAGTAAATATAGATCATGCATATGTAGTTCTTTTGTAGTAAAGGAGTCACATTCTGGTTGAACTCCAGTGGAAGGGGAGTCTTTTGGGCCAACATGGTGAGCCAGGGAGCGGGAACATGAGAAGCAGAAGAGGCTAAAATGTCTTGGGAAAGAAAGATAGACAGTGATTGATTCTCATTAAATGAATCCTACTGAATTTCTTCCAAATGGGGATGCCAGGCATGTAAAGGCAAAATGACAGAAGGACAAGTTGAGAATGTAGAAGATGGCAGGAAAGTGGGGATTTATGTGGTGTAAAAAGATTTATTCAGTATCTTTGGAAAAAGGTAACTATACTGCAATATTTGAATTATAAACAGAGTCCCAATTATGAGAGAGTATACATTTAGGAAGATCTTGTATATCTGTCACATATTTTTCTGATAGTTTAAGCAAATTACTGTTGGACACTGAACATTTGTGCGTGTGGGGGGGTGTGTGTGAAAGTACATATACTAAATAAAGACAGAATGAATTTCACATTGTGTTTTTATTAGTCCATTGCACCATTTTAAAAATGTATCTTTTTATTGAGACTTTGTGAGTTATATGTTCTCATGTATCAATATAAGCAGCAAGAACAGCAGCAGAAGTACTAGTAAGAGAAGCAAAAGTTGCATCACATGGGTTCCCAAAGAGGTAATTTTCCATTACTAAATTAAAGGTTAAAGATAGGGAAAACAGTTGCACAACGCGACGTATATGTCACTGTGAATACACATGACAAATGGCAGCGCACATTTCAATTTTCCCCCATCTCTCAGATGATGGGAACTTCTACGAAGTCTTGATGTATTTCTCCAATAATCCACCCAGACTGCTGTCCTGTGTCTGACCGTAATAACCAGTACTAGATGCTTTAGGGAAAGGCGAGCCTCATAATGGACAGCTATTGAAGAATTTTTCAACATGTCTAATAATTTTTGTCCCCCATCTTTGGCTGCCTCCTATTTCTGCTATATCTTTTTTGAGGCGGGATGACCAGAACTGAAAAAATTCAATGTGAAGGGCATATTCAATTTACATAATGGCATTGTTATATTTTTCAGCTTTCTTTTGTATCCCACGCTTGATACAATCTAACATCTTGTTTGCTTTTTTGACACCACCCTTCATGGAGCAGAGGTTTTAATTGAGCTGTTGTCAATGACAACCAGGTCTTTTCTTATATAGCTACAGTTATTTAGGAATCCAGCAAAGTATTCAAATCATTCCTTCCTTAACAAGCATTTATAACTAATGAATTTCAATGTTCAATCAAATTCAAAGGAGATGCTAACAAAACTTCCCAAGTAAGGTACTTAACCCTCAAAACTTAAAATAATTTGGCAAAGATGCTTTTACAAAAGACTGATTTTTCCCCTTTAAAGCTCTGTGGGTTAATTCAGAATTCCTAGGGTCTAAAACATTAGGAAGGGCACAAGAGTAATGTGTGCAGGCTCCTGAAATGCTGTACAAGTTCCTAGTGCACTTGAATTATGATCTGCAGTGACTGTGCTATTTCAGACCAGATACATTTTAGCTATTTTGAGTGATTTCATATGCATGAAAGGGAAGTTGGTAGAACTATATGAAAGATTCTCTGACATACAGTATATCAAATACAGTATTTGGTGAATAGTGACAATATTGCAAGGGTCCTGCAAACTTTGACAAAAGGCACTGATTAATGAATATTAATATTTAGTCTTTTGGAAATCACTTAACTGACAATGAAGAGATAATAGTTAAGTTTAGATGTATTTTCTCTGGTTGTCTTTACTATCCAATCATAGGCACCGTAACAAACAATGGTGGGCATCACACATCATCCAAAAGTGCCATCGGACAAAGCCATAGCAACAAACTGTTTCCAGTGCTTGTTGGCTTGACAGTAATAAGAAAAAGATGTGGTTTCTTTAGCCAGTGAAGCACACACGTGTTCATGTTACTGTGGCATTTCTTTGCCTTATGACTCCTTGTTGGGTTTATTACAATCCCTTATGAAGTCATGACGTATGGCTCAATCCTGAAAATTCTTACCACCAGACACAGTCCTTTATTACAGTGAGTAGTCCCAATTAAGTCAATAGAATTTCTCAGAGTAGTAAACTCTGTGGGCAGTAGTGTTTGTGGGATTGGGTCCTGTAATTGCAAGATTTTCAGAGCAGGAACTTTTGTTTGTTAAGTGCAATGCACATTTATGATGCTAAAAATACAGATAAATACACTTATCTGAGTATTTACCATTTAAGGGCAAGATTGTTGCTTCCCCTCTGTACTCCCAGGACACTGCAGGGGAAAAAGCAACCTCCAAGAAACCTGTACCTTCTGCTCAGGTAGGCGGGCAGGGAGTGTGTGGGAAGGATTGGGGAAATCTAATCCTGAGTATTTTGTAAAATAACTCTGCATACTACAGCATGAAATAGTGAAACACATAATGATGCTATCTCAATATCTGTCTGTGTTTTTCTGTAGCCCTTCCTTGAAGCACTGGTGGAAATAAACAAGACAGGTTTTGACTTGTAGATGTGATAGAATTTGTAAATAATTCAAATGCCCAGGAGGTGGCACTGTTGTTTGTATAGCATTTAAAATTACTCTATTGTCTTCCTTTAGTTTGCAATCATGTTGGTGTATGAAGTGGTACTATTTTCTTTTGCAGCTAAAATTAAGGTTAGTGTGTGAAAATGTCAATTTTAATTATGACTAAATGGTTATAGAAATTATTAAAGAAAAATAAAAAAATCCTCGATTATAGTACGTATGCAATTTTCAAATTTATTGCAAATTACCTCCATCCTTAAGAGATGCCTTAAACTATGAGTGCTACATCTTCCCTCCCCTGAGATAATTCATTTTGGAGCAGTCATTCTATTCTACTATATATAGGTTTCTTACCAGATCCATCAAGGTACACTCCAAGCACCAGACAAAAGAGAAGAATAAATCAGGATGAATCATCACTGGTGGTATTCTTACCCCCTATCTTCCCCTTCACTCCTCACATTGCTGCTAGCTTTGGATTACAGGATCACTGTGTGATTGTTCATCAGTTACAAAACCTGAGTCCTTCCTGCTACCTTATTTGATTTCCACTATTCAAAATGCTTTCCCTTTATAATAAAACAAAACAGAAGTTGGATGTAACTAGATTAAACTTGCTGACTCATGATATCTTCAGCTTGATTTGAAAGCTTTTAAAAAGGTGGCTTTATCTTTGTTGTTTACAGTGTTGTTGTAGCCGTATTAGTCCCAGGATATGAGGCAAGATGGGTGGGTAATATCTTCTCTTGGATCAACTTCTGCTGGGGAGACAAGCTTTCAAGCTCCATGGAGCTCTTCTTCAGGTCTGGAAAAGGTAATTGGAGTGTTATTTCTGTTTAAAAATAAAAGGTATAATCCAGTGCTGCACCTCTAAGACTCCCAGAACTTGCAGCCCAGGGGAGTTGGGGCTAAGCTATGTTTAAGCCAACTTTGTGACTTTCTGATCCTGGGCTGCTCTGGGGCGGAAGCAGCCCCTAAACACTTCTCAAGGTTATCTAAGTTACAACTGTCTCCCCACTGGCCAGTGGGTAGAAGTGCTTCCCAGAATCTTCACAACCCCACTTCAGAACGCCTCTCCCACTCGCAGTCCATCCCTTACACCAGGACTTATGAGGGGGCTGTCCTGCTCCATGCCTGCGACAGGCGAATATTCTCCCAATTTTACAACAGGGTCTTCTTGAGCCTCTTCAGACTGCTTCAGCCCTTTTATTTGGGATGAAGGGGATGGAACAGGACTGAGAGAATCATCCCTGGAATTTAAAACATTTTCTCTTGAGCTCTACGTTCTCTTTCAGCTACTGGCCAGACATAACCTGCGGTTGCTGTACGAGCATTTTAGAATATGTCTGCACTGGAGCTGAATGGTATAATTTTGAGGTTGGGTAGGTCTACTCACTCTAGCTCTGATCAAGCTATCCACTAAAATTAGAAATGGTGTGGGCAGCAGGAGGGACTAGCTCAGAGTACAATCCTGTCTGAAACTCTAGGTATGCACTTGGGGTGACTACTCTGTCCCGCTGCTTGGGCTCTGACAGCAACACTTCTATTTTTAGTGTGCTAGCTTGATCAAAGGTACCATGGGTAAATCTACTCGAGCTGGAATTTACACCTTCCAGCTCCAGAGCAGACATAATATTACTGAAGTTGGGATTAGAACCAGAAACCTCATACTTTGTAAGTAGTATCCAGGTGAACTAAAAAGAAATTTGCCTTATACTGTGCCACTAGATGCTGTGTTGACTAAAGTGGATTGAGCATTTTCTGTTAGCCATTTTCCACTGAAAAATATTTTTTTGCTGAAACAAAAATTTCCCTGGGAATGTTAGTTTTCAATTATTTTTTTCAGATTTTTATTAAAACAAACAACCCCCTTCTACCTCATCCTCCTGCCTACATATCTCATCATCTGTTTTTCAGCAACCTAAAACTGAAAAAATGTGGTTAAAATTGAACATTTTGTGGTTTGAGTTTTTTGTCCCACAAAACCCTAAAACTTTTTGATAGAAATGAAAACAAAACTATGCTTTCATCTACGTTTTCTGTGGTGGGGGGAAAAACGGTTTCCTAACTATATCTCGCGCAACATTTTCATTTGGAGTTACTCTTTGTATCTTTCCAATATATAGGATCTTCATTATTTAAAGACTAAGAAATGAACTGACACTGAATGTTTCTTTCATAGGGTTGTTTTTGGAGAAAAAAGCAAGAACTCAAAAACTATTTCAACTTTTCAAGTCATCTCTGTGACAGCTGTACTTTCAGAGTTCAGAAAACAATAACAAAGTTAGTGGAGATTAGTATATTATTATTAAAAAAAACCCATTCAAGCAGCCAAAACTAATTGGTGCAAACTTTTAAAAAAAAAAAAACTATTAACAAAGGGTCTGGATTTAGAATAAATCTCTCTGCTCTTCCCCAGAAGCAAGACAGAAAATTTCATTCACTTTACTGTGTTAGGATTATCAGGAGTACATTGCTGCTGGACCATCAACCAGCACTGAAATAAATCTCAGTGTAACGGTCAGCAATTATTGCCAGCATCCAAGTATAAATAGCTGAGCAGACAGATCTGCCTACTACACTGGTTATTTTCTTTGCATGTGATTTGTTAGTTCAGCGCTATAAAGCACCTTTACTCCTGTTCACAAAAAGTTTCTGTGTTGTATCCAATGTACATGAGAATCCCATCCATAACAACAACTCCTCATCACATGCCAAAACAAAAGTGTGATTGGAATCGGGTGGAAAAGGCAGTCTTACTTCCTGACAGGCACAAAACATGTATAGATTCCTAGGCACACAAATGGTCTGACTAATATCTGTTGAAAAAAAAAGTAAGAAATTCAAAATTCTTCAGGAACTAAGTATGCATTTTCATCAAATCTCTAGTGCCTTGACAAATTCTGTTGTTTTAAATATGTTTAGAAAGTTATGCCCCAATCAAGTGATTGATTTCAATAGTACACTTGTATGCTTAAAATTAAGCACATGTGTTTTTTCAGGTTTAAGGCCTTAGACCAACTCTTTACGATTAGTAATTACTATCTGTTGTATAATCCAAATATAAGGTGAAATTTCCTTTTCAAATTTGCTTGATAGATTATAATTTGCTACTTAATTTATTTTACCTAAATGTCTGGGATCTGCACTTTATTTAGGCCTTAGGAAATATTTAAGACTGTTTTATAAAGTGCATTTTGTGAGAAGGTTTGCTCATGGAAGCAAGGGATTCATGACACTAGGTAGCACCCAAGTAAGCTACTCCACATATCTTCCCCACAGATCTTAGTTCTACCCCAAAATACTCCTTGCAACTTCAGTCTTGGGCCTCACTGAGCAGAGATGCTAATACACAGTAATTTCACTTTGCATTTTATATAGACCTTTCCATTCAAGAATGTCAAAGCTTTAAAGAGATTAATGAAATTTGGTTTACAACACCTCTGTGAGGCAGAGTAGTATCATGCCTCATTTATTGTTGGGGAAACTGAAGTACTGAGACACCAAATTACTTGCTGAAGGTCAAACAGGAAGTTCATTTTAGAGCTAAGATTAGAATCTGGATCACCTGACTCAAGTGTTACCTGAAGAGAGCATGCTTCTCGATCTGTGACTGGCAACAAGGGTTGTCATTCATGTAAAATCTCGTGGTAGATTTGTGATGTGACAAAATGATTCACAAGTCCCTTATGAATAATGTCAAGACTTGACTCTAAGAGGAAAAGTCCACACCCAAAAGACTATTTTAAAATAATGACAAAACATTTGGTTTAACCAATAGAAGCCAGGAGATTCAAAGTTTAAATCCATTGAGTGGGATTTTCAAAAGTTCCTAAGTGATTTAGGAGCTCAAGTCCCATTAAAAGAGAAATTAGTTCTGGAGCAAAGGGACCTGAGCTCTTAAATTACTTTAGCACTTTTAGAAAATCCCACCTGCCGTGACTGGGTAGCTGAAATGTTCTTCTATAAAAGGGGACCTTAAACCAGTGGTGATCCTGCACACCATAGATATAATTAATCAGAAAATACTTGCAGTTTTTTGCGTGAGGGAAAGACTTGGATCTTGGCTCTGTGGCAGGTTACTTAATTTCACAGATGGGCAGGCTGGCTCACTTGAAGCTGCCATTTTGCTTTCCAGATTCACAGATATAGCTTGGTTTAATGTAGAGGAGGAAGAGAGCTCATGATAATAAGATCTTTGCTTGAGGTAGTGAGGTATTCACTGTGACATCCAAAGTCATGCACCAAATACTGTAGCTCAAAGCAAAAGTAACTTCTCTGTGTGATCACAGATACAGCTCAATAGTCTTTCTTCTAATCTAAAGGAACCACATTTTTTAAATCTGGCAATCTTATAAATGTTTAAATCTAGCACCAATAGTGACCAAAATTATTATAATTTGATAGGTTTCAGAGTAGCAGCCGTGTTAGTCTGTATCCACAAAAAGAACAGGAGTACTTGTGGCACCTTAGAGACTAACAAATTTATTAGAGCATAAGCTTACGTGGGCTACAGCCAACTTCTTCGGATGCATAGAATGGAACATATAGTAAGAAGAAATATATGTACATACAGATAAGTTGGAAGTTGCCATACAAACTGTGAGAGGCTAATTAGTTAAGATGAGCTATTATCAGCAGGAGAAAAAAACTTTTGTAGTGATAATCAAGATGGCCCATTTAGACAGTTGACAAGAAGGCGTGAGGATTCTTAACTTTAGGGAAATAGATTCAATATGTGTAATGACCCAGCCACTCCCAGTCTCTATTCAAACCCAAGTTAATGGTATCTAGATTGCATATTAATTCAAGCTCAGCAGTTTCTCGTTGGAGTCTGTTTTTGAAGCTTTTCTGTTGCAAAATTGCCACCCTGAAATCTTTTACTGAGTGGCCAGAGAGGTTAAAGTGTTCACCTACCTGTTTTTGAATGTTATGATTGCTGATGTCAGGTTTGTGTCCATTTATTCTTTTGCGTAGAGACTGTCTGGTTTGGCCAATGTACATGGCAGAGGGGCATTGCTGGCACATGATGGCATATATCACACTGGTAGATGTGCAGGTGAACGAGCCCCTGATGGCATGGCTAATGTGATTAGGTCCTATGATGGTGTCACTTGAATAAATATGTGGACAGAGTTGGCATCGGGCTTTGTTCCAAGGATAGGTTCTTGGGTTAGTGTTTTTGTTGTGTGGTGTGTGGTTGCTGGAGAGTATTTGCTTCAGGTTGGGGGGCTGTCTGTAAGCGAGGACTGGTCTGTCTCCCAAGATCTGTGAGAGTGAGGGATCATTTTTCAGGGTAGGTTGTAAATCTTTGATGATGTGCTGGCAGCCTGGGTTAAATGAGATGGTTCTTTGTTCCACTTCTTAATGGAGCTATCTTCAAACCATTATAGCAATTTGGTTTGTAGTCTCAGCAGAGGCACTGCATGGATGTGGAATGTGAACTCCAATCTTGCCCCTTAAGGTGATTTTTAGATCAAGATTTAGACACATTAGTGGGGAAGCTTGCATTTTCCTTGTATTTGTTTTATGGGAAAAAATAGTTGCCCATCTGGCACCTTTCACCAGCTCTAATTTTCACTTTTAACAACACCTTACTCTCTCAAAACATACATCACTCTGAAATCTTTGACCATAGCATGTTACAACAGAGATGTAATCTTTTCTATTCACTTGTGTACAATAACAATGTCTTTTTGAGTTTTGAGCTTTTGGCGTCAGTTATAGTTAAAACTGGACAAATATGTTTTGAATTATGAAATGATTTTGCTTCAAACAGGTTTGTACCTTGCTTGTTTGTTTGTTCAACATTTCAATGATCAGAAATGGTCACAGAAAGCAAAATTCAAGGCTGCATGTGAGAGTATTAGAGGAATTGGAATTTTAAATTCAGACACTCAAATATTCAAGCTGGAAATGCTTATGGGCTCATCTAAGTCAGAGAAGAGGAAAAACATCCTGTGATTTATCTGACCAATCACAACTAAAAATAACTTGAATTTTGAATATATTAAACAATAGAAATACAACATTTTAAAAAAAATTATTGAATAATAATTTAATGAATTTAATGGAATTGTGATCTGCTTGCTGTTATGCCATGGACACAAAGATGCTAAATCAATAAATTGGAATAAACTATTCCTTGTGAATTATTCGCTTAGCTCCAGTTACAACATATAGTGGTGCCCAGAGTTTCCAGAATTTAAATTCCTCACAAAGTAGCCTGCCATTCTGATCTAGCAGTCCTCTGAATCTGTCCAGAAGCATGTGTTTGTGAGACCAGTGCAGTTGTCAGTGGATCCCAGAGAATCATTGCTTTGAAGGTATCATATCCCTGTTTTCCAGTTCTTGCCATGTATTTTGGAGGCTTCAGAGGAGCTCCACAGAAGGCTTTGTGAAACCCCTGAAGCAGCATTTCTTTAATTCGCTGTGGGATTCTAATGGAGCATTTGACAGCCTCAGAATAACTTTTGCAACTCTGAGAGCTCCTTGCTTCCTGGGTCGGTCAGAGCTCCTCCAGTATGTCTACTCCCGTTGCAGCAACTAGTCGGAAAGGATTCAACAAACTGCAGATTGTGATTGGGTTCTGTGCCAAACAAGCCAAGTTCTGTTGAAGCTTTGACAGATCTGCCTTGTCACAGAGGAAATCCTACAAAGAAAATGACAGATTATCTCAATAATATGTTACTGTCAAATGACTAGTTATATTTGTACCTCAGTTTAAACAGGATGGGCATTATTTCCTCAATTCCACCAAACAACTGCCTTGGAGAAGTTTATTTTTCTTTACAAAGCTATTATGGTGCCTGATCTTGCATTTCTTTTTTTGGACAAAAACTCCCATTGAAGCAAACAGGAGATTTGTCTGAGCAAGGAATGCAGGATCAGGCATATTTTGAAGATAAGTTTTACAGGGGTATGGTGAAAAGCATGCTTCAATGAGTACCAGTCACATTTTAATGTCAGCTTTAGTTTACATTCACTCAAATGCTGTATGGGAGCTACATGTTTTGATAGCTGTTTGAGACAGTGGGTCTTTGGAGCTAGCACTGTGGTCAAGTTAAATAGCATTCACCTCTGTAAAATGTCCCAGGTAGTTTTTGCTTGACGGGGTAGTGTCATAAGCTATAGGTCAAGGTTAGCTGGAGTGATTTTTCAAGAGCCTTAGAAATTAGGTCAATATGAATGATCAAATTGAATTCATGTTATCTTTCTGTTGTCCTGCAGTGTATCGGGTCCTGTAGGAGATATTGCTCTATGAAATATCACATTTTCCACGTGCATGCCAGAAATGTTGGTTAAACTGCCACATCAGATAACTTCACTGGATAGTCAGAGCTGCAAGGATGAGTTGAGAATATACAGTTATCCTGGCTGTTGGATCAGGGAAGGCCATTGTGAGGGAGAGGAATCATGGGAACTTCTATAAGCAGTAGACTCTAGAGTCTTGATCCAGCAAAGCATTTAAGTACATGCTTGGCTTTAGACACGTGTAGTCCTGAAGTATTTTGTTGGATTGGGACTTGAAGCATTCAAATGCTTTTCTTTGGTTGAACCTGAAATGGTCTTGTTCTAGTTTGGGAGTAGAGGAGAGGCAATTTCAGCTGAATTCAATCTCCTTTAAAAATAAATATTATATACAGAGGCGTGTGAAGGGGTTCACTCACTGCAGGCACCACCCAGTGGTTTGGAAGGGCTCGGCAGGTCCTCTTCTCTCCGGGAGCTCCTGTTGACAGCCACTCTGGTCTTGCAGAGATTCAGCCCTTCCATAACTCAGACTTCTGGCCAGGTCACGTGTTTCAAGTCTGCCCCTCTAAAAAGAGTCCAAAGGGTAACCCTCTGGTTTAATTGTGGGACTTTCCAGAGTCAAGGGGGGGGGTCTTACTCTTCAGGGCCTTCTCTCTCCTAGAATCCGTGTATCAGCGGTCTGCTTCTGCCTTGGGTACCACTTAAGGATTGGGAGGGGAACTCAGGCTCCCCCTTTCCCCTGGGTCCAGTGTAAGAAGTTACATCCTGTGCCACCAAAGTACTACATTGCTGCCTCCCTGGATCACTTCCTACCAGTCCCCTCTTTCTCAGTAGGTAAAGACAAGACATCAAATAACTGGAAATCAAAGGTAAAGTCTCAGACCTCCTACAAATCCCAAGTCTCTTCCCTTTGGGTTTGGCCACACTGCTGGAAGGCATCAGGCACTCAGACTGTAGGTCAGCTCATCTTCACTGGCTGCTGCCTCACTGACCTGGCCTGCTCCTCTTTTGAGCTCCTCCTTCAAGCCATGCATGGTTTGCAGGTGGGGCTGCCTGTGAGTAGAGCAGCTGCCTAACCCCATCCCTTACTAGTGTGAGGTTTGTATACCCTGTCACAAGATGGCATACGTTTAGCTACATCGTTAAAAGGAGATATTGGGTGATTCCTAGCAGAAAGTGTGCTGTAATTGTAACTAGTATTAATATGCATTTATAGCTAGGTATTGCTACAGCTGCGATGCATCATCACTGTAAAATTGTCAAGTTGTCTGTGTATTAGCATTACTCCTTGTGATCTAAGCAATAAGCCTATTTTTTGGGTCTTGTGGGTTGTTTTGATTAGGAGGAGAAATCGATGATGGAGTTGGGTATTTCTGTTGCAACCCTATTTACGTACAAAGAATGTACACAAAGGCCTGTTCCCCTGAATATAGTAGGACTCGAGTAGCAGGAGACAGTTTCTTTGCTCACAGTTCCAAGCCTTTTTTCAGCCAGCACTTTACCCAAAAGCTGTCTCTTAGCTTTTGTCAGGGTCACACTGGTGTTTCTTTGGATGCCTTGGCTTCCTTGCTGCCTTCACTGGTATTTTTGCTGCTTTTCTCCCACTTACACAGACATGCAACTCACAACTGCAGCTGAGGTCAAGGGAAAATCTGTTCTGAACGTATAAACCTACAATCAAATCAATCCCCTGCCTCTGTGTGTGTGTTATGAGACCCTTGGGAAACCCTTTGGACTGCATGGCCCAACCACTGCCCAAGCTTACATGTGGTCTAGTCCTTTGGTGGTGGTGTTTCATTGTTTCAGCTATCCCTAAACATAGGAGCATTTCATTGTTCCCTCATTTAGCCAGAGTGGAAGGCAGCTGTCATATCCAGCAGCTTTAATGAGGTAGTGTGGTTGCCCAATTCCCAGGTTAATGATGTCATTTAGCTCTTCTATCGCTTTTTTGTTTTGCTTTGTTTTGTTTTATGTAATAAATATACAAAAAACCACAAAAATTGTTACAAGAATATTGAGGTTGCAAAGAATATTAAGTTTATAAAAGTTAAGCACAGAAAATGCCAGAATTAAGGTTGTCCATACAGCCTTAATTCAGTCCCCTTGTATGTATGGATTATAATAATCTTAACTGCATGATCACATTCAATTTTTTTGCCAAAGGACTCCTGCCTCATTTAGTATATGCAATGGGTGTTGCTCCCTAAATGGGTAACTATTAAATATGCCTTTTTATCCTCCTCATTAAATGTGTGGCCCCATTCAGTATTTACTACATATCATTCAGACCTTGCACTGAGTTCAGCATTATTAATTTCCTTATGGGCTTTTCTATGGGGCTCCCATACTAGTATATTACTGTTTTACAAACATTAATGAGTTGGTCTTCCAACAATCTGCGGAGGTGGGGTGATGGTATTCTCCCATTTTACACATGGCAACTGAGGCATGAGATTAAGGCAAAAAGTGTCAGCTCATTTTGGTGCCCAAATGAGATACCGCAGGGCCTACTTTTTCAGAATACTTGGCATTGTGTAGCACTTTATATGTTCAGACACATCAACATCATTAACATCAATAAAATAGATTCTGAGGGTTCAAATTAGGTCTTCCCCTGCTACAATAACCACTGTCCTCAAATTATTTCTGTTACACGGTCTTGTTCTAATGTGGTTGTACAGTCGTAACTAATTGCTTTCAGTGGGGTTGCATAGGTGTTGCTGTCGGGGGGCAGAAGTTGGCCCTGCATTTTGAATATAGGCCTTGATAGCAAAGCACGTAAGCACACAAGTTTAAGCATGTGCTTAAATTCATCCTAATGTAGCAAAGCACTCCAACTCTTTGATCTACTTAAAAAAAAAAAAAAAGGGTAGTTCAAATACGGTTTTCCATTTGGTATTTAAAAAAAGAAAAGAGATTTTAAAGTATGGGAAACTTTTAAATTGTCTGTGTACGTGAACAGGAATCCACAAATGTCCCCAATAACTCCTCATAAGGAATGAGCCCATTGTGATCACAGTAGGACCAAATGGACCAAGGACTGGGTATATCAATCAAGGTGTCTTAACCATGTATTAAAGTTTTGTATGAGTAATAACTGTTCAGCTGACAGACAGAAAAGTGGTGTAGTCAGTGGAAGTTTCCTGTACAATATATTTGCATTAAAGATTAAAATTACTCTGAGTACATCTCTTAGAAAACACTATTGTGATGAAAGATTTATTAAGCCTGAAGGATGTGAACGCATATGTCTCATAAATTGATGTACCAGAACTGGAGCTGTTGCATTAATGAAAGTGAGATTATCATCGATACAAATCATACAACCATACTTTTCAAAGTAGACATTGGGAACAAATGCATATTGTCTAATATTTCTTTTGTCTCCCACTCTCTCGTGATATTCCATTATATTTCGAAATTTGAAACATTGGTAGATTTTGATGTTGGCTCGTACAAGAAGCAGTTTTCAAAGGTAGAAATTGTCAAATGATTTTAATTGCCATTATTAGAAAGCTATCATGATTCTCTTGAAGACATCAGTGGAAAAAAAATACAACCGATATAAATATTTGTCACCAAAACTGGTGTGTAAAATATTATGTCTGAGCCCTCTTTGACAGAGAAAACATTCTCTGTCATTTTCACAGGAAAACTTTTTTATTAAAAAATATTATTTTCTTCATAGTTAAAGTGGTCATTATACTGTTGATTTTTCAATTCACCTCTAAGTGGTGTCTCATTCAAATTTTTTAAGGGTTGACTTTTCCGTAAAGCTGAGTTAATAGTTTTTGAGAGACACCCAAAATGCCACCTTAAAATATTGCCAAGTATATAAACTAAGCCCTATACATTATAGAATTATCTGACAGCAACATGCACTGTGTGATTGTAATCAT
Source organism: Lepidochelys olivacea (assembly GCF_965140295.1). Taxonomy (NCBI): domain Eukaryota; kingdom Metazoa; phylum Chordata; order Testudines; family Cheloniidae; genus Lepidochelys; species Lepidochelys olivacea. The sequence continues at coordinate 70,196,801 of NC_140414.1, forward strand.
TATAATCAAAGAGGCTGATAAAGGAGGTGCTGTTGTCATCATGAACAGGTCTGACTACCAAAAGGAGGCTGCCAGACAACTCTACAATACCAAATTCTACAGGCCACTTTTCTCAGATCCCACTGAGGAATACACTAAGAAACTGCACCATCTACTCAGGACACTCCTACACTAACACAGGAACAAATCAACATACCCTTAGAGTCCCGACTGGGGTTATTCTATCTACTACCCAAGATCCAGAAACCCTGGATGCCCCATCATCTCGGGCATTGACACTCTCACTGAAGGACTGTCCTGATATGTGGACTCTGAGACCCTATGCCACCAGCACTCCCAGCTATCTGTGTGACACCACTGATTTCCTGAGAAAACTACAATGCATTGGTGATCTTACAGAAAACATCATCCTAGCCACCATGGATGTAGAGGCTCTCTACACAAACATCCCACACACAGATGGAATACAAGCTGTCAGGAACAGTAGCCCTGATGATGCCACAGCACAGCTGGTTGCTGAGCTCTGTGACTTTATCCTCACACACAATTATTTCAAATTTGGTGACAATATATACTTCCAGACCAGTGGCACCGCTATGGGCACCCGCACAGCCCCACAATATGCCAACATTTTTATGGCTGACCTGGAACAACGCTTCCTCACCTCTCTTCCACTCACGCCCCTTCTCTACCTATGCTACATTGATGATATCTTCATCATCTGGACCCATGGGAAAGAAACCCTGGAAGAATTCCACCACAATTTCAGCAGCTTCCACTCCACCATCAGCCTCAGCCTGGACCAATCCACATGGGAGGTTTACTTCCTAGATACCACGGTGCAAATCAGTGACTGGCACGTTAACACCGCCCTATACTGAAAACCCACCGACTGCTACGCCTACCTTCATGCCTCCAGCTTCCATCTTGGACACAACACATGATCCATTTTCTACAGCCAAGCGCTGAGGTATAACTGCATTTGCTCCAACCCCTCAGACAGAGACCAACACCTACAAGATCTTCACCAAGCATTCTCAAAACTACGATACCCGCATGAGGAAATAAGGAAACAGATCAACAGAGCCAAACGTGTACCCAGAAGTGTCCTACTGCAAGAGAAGCCCAAGAAATAAACCAACAGAACTCCGCTGGCCATCACATAAGTCCTCAGCTAAAACCTCTCCAACGCATCATCAGTGATCTACAACCCATCCTGGACAACAATCCCTCACTTTCACAGGCCTTGGGAGGCAGGCCAGTCCTCGCCCACAGACAACCCGCCAACCGAAGCATATTCTCACCAGCAACGACACACGGCATCATAGTAACTCTAACTCAGGACCAATCCATTCAACAAACCTCGATGCCAACTCTGCCACATATCTACACCAGTGACACCATCACAGGACCTAACCAGATCAGCCACACCATCACCGGTTCATTCACCTGCATGTCCACCAATGTAATATATGCCAGTAATGCCCCTCTGCTACGTACATCGGCCAAACTGGACAGTCCCTACGTAAAAGGATAAATGGACACAAATCAGATATTAGGAATGGCAATATACAAAAACCAGTAGGAGAATACTTCAATCTCCTTGGACGCACAATAGCAGATTTAAAGGTAGCCATCCTGCAGCAAAAAAACTTCAGGACCAGACTTCAAAGAGAAACTGCTGAGTTTCAGTTCATGTGCAAATTTGACACCATCCGCTCAGGATTAAACAAAGACTGTGAATGGCTAGCCAACTACAAAAGCAGTGTCTCCTCCCTTGGTGTTCACACCTCAACTGCTAGAAGCGGGCCTTATCCTCCCTGATTGAACTAACCTCGTTATCCCTAGCCTGATTCTTGCTTGCATATTTATACCTTCCTCTGGAAATTTCCACTACATGCATCCAACAAAGTGGCTATTCACCCACGAAAGCTTATGCTCCAATATGTCTATTAGTCTATAAGGTGCCACAGGACTCTGCCACTTTTACAGGGTGATTGTAGACAATCATGGTGGTATTTAGGGAGAGAAGATTGGTATCTGGATGGTTAAGGCTGCAATCAGGTCCTGCTATAAATCCTCTGTGCTTAAAAAGTCACAGATATGATTTTAAAAGCCATCCCATAGAATTCTATAATGTGGGATACAATTTTGTATTCAATTCTATAGGTTCTTAGAAAAATTTCCATAGAACACTATTATCTTTCTATATAACTCTAGGTCTCATCACTATTAAATTCTCTACTGTTTTTCTGTCAGGGCTAAACTTCTCTCTCAAAAGTTATGGGCCAGAGTATCCCCATTCTGCAGGTTTAGCCATGGAGAGAGTGTTCTGAGGAAGGAAATCTCTGTCAGGATCAGTCCACAGAGATATCCCCACATTGCCCCACTGATAAGGTGGCATTTTTCGTTTTGAGGAAAAGGCTGTGAGGCACAGCCCAAACTTTAAAGACCCAAGAGAAGGCCAGGGCCATCTGTGCTGGCTCCCTGGCAGCACAGGCCTATTGAATCACACTAGTAGGGACTCCACCTGACTATCATTATTCCTGGACTTCTGAAGGGGAGCTCTGCAGATAACAATGTAACCCTAGGCTATATTATTTTTCCAAGGAGCTGGAGAGGAGATTTTGATTTCCCCCTCCTCAACCCTCATATCCAACCCCACCCCATCTCCCCAGCAGGGATATGGAGACAGGAGTGCTCGTCAGGGAGTCTATAGGAGGAGTCACGTAAGTGGTGCATAGCTGGCTGGGCGATCTGCCATGTGGAGTGAATAAGATCCATGCTTAGAGAATCTAGTACAGAGGTGGGCAAACTACGGCCCAAGGGCCACATCCGGCCCATGGGACCATCCTTCCTGGCTGGGGAGGCTAGCCCCCAGCCCCTCCCCTGCTGTCCTCCCTCCCCCGCAGCCACGCTGCCACACAGGCAGTGCTCTGAGCAGCGGGGCTGCGCGCTCATGCAGGGCAGCTCATCTGGCTCCGTCTGGGTGGCGAGGCTCCAGACATGCTGCTCTGAGCGGCATGGTAAGGGGGCCAGGGGGTTGGATATGAGGCAGGGGGTCCCGGGGGGCAGTCAGGGGACAGGGAGCAGGGGGCAGTTGGATAGGGCAGAGGTTCGGGGGGGGCAGGGGCCGGGGTACAGGGGGGATTGGATGGGGGTTGGATCCCAGGGGGCCTGTTGGGGTCGGGGGTGTGGATAGGGGTCGGGGCAGTTAGGGGACAGGGAACTGGGGGGTTGGATGGGGGTGGGGTCCTGGGAGGGGGTGGTCAGGGGACAAGGAGCAGGGGAGTTGGATGGGTGGGGGGTTCTAAGGGAGGCAATCAGGGGGTGGGAAGTGGGAGGGGTCAGATAGGGGACAGGGGACAGGCTGTCTGGGCGGCACAGCCTTCCTTACCTGGTCCTCCATACAGTTTCGCACCCTGATGTGGCCCTCGGGCCAAAAAGTTTGTCCACCCCTGATCTAGTACATGGATCTCAGGAGGACAATTTTGGCCAAAGTTATTGGTTTATTTAGAGGAATGCAAATGAAAAGAATCTGATGCCACCAAATACTATGATTTGCTTTTCTATTTTTAAAATAAAGCCAAACTGATTTATGTGAAATTAAAAAACAAAAACAAAAGAACCCAGCACATTTAAGTTGAGATATGTTAAGCTGTAAGTGAAAATGACATGCCTTTCAGAAACAGGTTTATGATGGAATTTGTCACTGGACCCACAAAAAAAGTGCTGTCGGATGCTGCTTTAATTTAGGAAGTCACTAGTTTCTTTCATTTTTTTGTTCTTTCCTTGTCATACAAGTGGTACCTAGTGAAAAATTAAGACCTCATTGATAGGAACACTTTTAGCTAAATGCATTTTAGTTGAAATACGCTGTTTTATTGAACCCCAAACCCTTTGCGGAACCGTGTCGATTTTCAACAAAGTGTTCGATGGGAAAGTTTCTGAGGTCCAGGGCTCTCTGTTCACATCTGACCAGAGAGAGACAGCCAAACTGAAAACCTGGCTTTTCAACATGACATGCATGTTTTGACACAGTTCTATTTTATGAAAAGATCCAGAGGTTTAGTTTTCATTTCAACACAGAATGAGAACAAATGCTGAAACCTTTAAAATTGTTCCAAAATGGAATTATCCTCCAGCCAGCTATAGATATCACTTTAAAACATGACAGGATTATGCATTCTGACATTCTTATTGACGCAGTATATAATAAGTAGGCCATTGTTTTCTTCTCCTCTCAGCTGAGATATCAGCAACAGTTGGTAAGGGGTGACTGATTCAGCTTAAACTCTTTTGCTATTCTTATATTTATCTGTGGGGTAGCTGCTTTGTTGTTTTCTTTTCTCTTTTACATGAGAAACACATCCACTGTGGGTATGATTGGAGAGTTGCTAACATAGTTCCTATTTTTAAGAAAGGGAAAAAAGTGATCCAAGTAATTATAGGCCTGTTAGTTTGACATCTGTAGTATGCAAGGTCTTGGAAAAAGTTTTGAAGGAGAAGGTAGTTAAGGACATTGAAGTCAATGGTAAATGGGACAAAATACAACATGGTTTTACAAAAGGTAGATCGTGCCAAACCAACCTGATCTCCTTCTTTGAGAGAGTAACAAATTTTTTAGATAAAGGAAACGCAGTGGATCTAATTTACTTAGATTTTAGTAAGGCGTTTGATACTGTGCCACATGGGGAATTATTAGTTAAATTGGATAAGATGGGCATCAATAGGAAAATTGATAGGTGGATAGGGAATTGGTTAAAGGGGAGACTACAACGGGTCCTACTGAAAGGTGAACTGTCAAGTTGGAGGGAGGTTACCAGTGGAGTTCCTCAAGGATCAGTTTTGGGACCAATCTTATTTAATCTTTTTATTACTGACCTGGGCACAAAAAGTGGGAGTGTGCTAATAAAGTTTGCAGATGATACAAAGCTGGGAGGTATTGCTAATTTAGAGAAGGACAGGGATACCCTACAGGAGGATCTGGATGACCTTGTAAACTGGAGTAATAGGAATAGGATGAAATTTAATAGTGAGAAGTGTAAGGTCATGCATTTAGGGATTAATAACAAGAATTTTAGTTATAAGCTAGGGACTCATCAACTAGAAGTAACGGAGGAGGAAAAGGACCTTGGAGTATTGGTTGATCATAGGATGACTATGAGCTGCCAATGTGATATGGCTGTGAAAAAAGCTAATGTCGTCTTGGGATGCATCAGGAGAGGTATTTCCAGTAGGGATAAGGAGGTTTTAGTACCGTTATATAAGGCACTGGTGAGACCTCACCTGGAATACTGTGTGCAGTTCTGGTCTCCCATGTTTAAGAAGGATGAATTCAAACTGGAACAGGTACAGAGAAGGGCTACTAGGATGATCTGAGGAATGGAAAACTTGTCTTATGAAAGGAGACTCAGGGAGCTTGGCTTGTTTAGCCTAACTAAAAGAAGGTTGAGGGGAGATATGATTGCTCTCTATAAATATATCAGAGGGATAAATACCAGAGAGGGAGAGGAATTATTTAAACTCAGTACCAATGTGGACACAAGAACAAATGGATATAAACTGGCCACTAGGAAATTTAGATTAGAAATTAGACGAAGGTTTCTAACCATCAGAGGAGTGAAGTTTTGGAATAGCCTTCCGAGGGAAGTAGTGGGGGCAAAAGATCTATCTTGCTTTAAGATTAAACTCGATAAGTTTATGGAGGAGATGGTATGATGGGATAACATGGTTTTGGTAATTAAATATTCATGGTAAATAGGCCCAATGGCCTGTGATGGGTTTTTAGATGGGGTAAGATCCAAGTTACCCGGGAAAGAATTTTCTGTAGTATCTGGCTGATGAATCTTGCCCATATGCTCAGGGTTTAGCTGATCGCCATATTTGGGGTCGGGAAGGAATTTTCCTCCAGGGCAGATTGGAAGGCCCTGGAGGTTTTTCGCCTTCCTCTGTAGCATGGGGCACGGGTCACTTGCTGGAGGATTCTCTGCTCCTTGAGGTCTTCAAACTACAATTTGAGGACTTCAATAGCACAGATATAGGTGTGAGGTCTTTTTTAGGAGTGGTGGGTGAAATTCTGTGGCCTGCATTGTGCAGGAGGTCAGACTAGATGATCATAATGGTCCCTTCTGGCCTAAATATCTATGAATCTATGAATCTATGTTCTTTTGTGCATGAACTGAAGTAACTACCTGGACTTGGCTTGTCTTTTCTCTCTAGCATTTCCAAGGATACCAAATGCAAATAGCAAGTTGTCACAAATTTTGTTACTGATAGAGATGGCTCAAGACTAGATCAAAAGAAAATCCCTTTGCATTTCAGGGTGAATGTAGGTATGTTAGCATTAGAATCCTTTGACCATAACCTGCTTCTATGATTTTCTTTCCAATCTAAAATTTGAAACAGCCCCCATTCAATGTTCAGTTAAGGTGTGACTGAAAGGCATGACTGTTCTTGCAAGCCTTCAGACCAAGATGGTAGAAATCTTATGAGTGGAACTCGCAAGATTTTAGCACCATTAGGATTAGGCTTCTAATTTAGCCTCAAACCCAAAATGTAAAGTCTAACCTAAATCACATCTTGATCCAAACATTATCTTTTCAGTCCATCACTGGGTATTGCATATTAAACTGACTGTACTACTAATGAATTAACATTGTAGTATTTTTTGTCAACTATCATTTTATTCTCTTTCGCTCTCTTTCTTTACCAGTACTGAGAGAAATAAATAATACTTACTAAATGTTAAACAAATTATGCTAACATTCCAAAATTATTTGTACTATCTTGGATCTGTGCTATGTCTGACAACTGGTGGCCAGACACTGGTACAGACATAACCAATTAGCAGTCTTCCATCTGGTGACCATCTTTGCTGTGTATGCATCCTGCATTGTATTACAGCTGCAACACAAATGGGTCCCTCCTGGCTTGTGGAAGGAAATGGCTTTACCAGTTAAGGCAAAAAAGAGTCTTCCATTGGTTATGAAAGCAGAAGCTCTGTGAAGATTGTCTCAGCTGAAGGATGCACTTTAATTTGCATTTGAACTGTTTAGAGATTTTCACTCAAAACTCTCACTCTTTGTTAACTTCTTAACTGAAGTCCTGTGCATTCGGCTATCCTATAGCTTCACTGCAGTGAGAATGCCTACAATGGGCCTTTCCAATGTTACAGATAATTTGGAAAAAATAGTGAATAGCCATATCTGGTTTTCCATCAAGGAATATTCTTGCTGCGGTACCCTGATAGATTCACTGAATTTACCACAGGCAAGAAGTGATGCAGCTGAAGGCTTTTGATGATTTGACAGGAGATCCTGGCAAAAACAAAAAATCCTTATATTCCCCTTTAATATTTACATTATGTTTATATTTTAAAATCTGTGTATTTTTAACATTTTAATATGAGGGAATAAGATAGGTTAATATGAGATACTTTTCTCTCATAGTTATAATGGCGGCAGTTGATGTACAAAAAAAATGTGGATGTACAACAACCAGCTGAAGAGTTTAGGAGACTGGCTTAAAGGTTGCAATGTTTTATACCCGTAATGACTTGAAAATCAAACAAAAGAAATCAGTAGCTAGGTTAAAGATTTCCCCCACACTATACTTTTCATTGGACACTGGCGTGTGGTAGCAGAGCTCTAGGATTCTGACCAGTGCAGATATGCTCTCAGAATAATGTTTGAAATTCCCATTAGCCACTTTATCTTAACTCCCTGAATCTGAAACATATAACATTTCATGCGTGACAAAAAAATATGTTAAATCGAGGTTTTGACACATTTAGTTTTTCTTGCATTGCATATGGTTTCTATTTTATCTCTTATAATTAAGGTTAAGATTTTGTCATGGTTATTTTTAGTAAAAATCACAGACAGGAGCAATAAACAAAAATTCATGGGAGCTGTGACCAGTCCATGACTTTTACTAAAAAAATGAAGAGGGAGAGAGGGCTGGGGGAGCAGAGGGGGAATGACAGTACAGTATGGATAGAAATTTAAGGTATCTGCATAAATTTGTAGCATTCCCACTGTTCAATGAAGCTGGGATTTTCAAACGAGCCTGTGCAAGTTATGGGCCCAATTTCAATGGAAGCTGTCCACCCTACTTCCTTAGGCTCCTTTGAAATTCCCAGTTTGATTTTGATACGTTTTCTCAGTAATGTATTTTACTCAACAAATAGCCTGGGCCAAGTCAATGGGACTCCTCAAGGAGTTAAACGGTGCTGAGTGTAAGGATGTTGGCGTCTGGCTCTGTATAATGTGAACAGAGTGAGAAATAGTTAAAATGCTCCACCCACCTTTCATTCTCCACTCAAACAAGTAACTGTAAATCTAGATTTCAGGAAAGATTTGGATTTCTATGAATTATGTCATAGTACCCAGGTCATTTTTATTAATATATTTCTGTATTTTGGCAATTAAGTCAGATTAATTAAGATTTGCTTGTAAAATAGATCTGGATAGAATAATGATAATACAGCCGTTGTGCAAATAACACAGTGATGATATAATATACCTTAAAAATGATGTATTGTTTTCACAAATCAAAAGACAGGCAATAGTTTATCTGCAGATTTTAGTACTTTCCACCAGGGTATAAATTATACTGTTTTACAGAATGCAAGTGGAGATGATACCACTGATGACAACACTTCAGGGAAAGAACACATAGAGGAAATTAAATTATGAGAACTCCAAGCTGTCTACATTTTGTAATGTTGATATAGTGAACAATTTTCTAAATAGGACACAGTAATGAGCTGGCATAAACATTAGTAGTATGTATAACTAAATGTCAGGAGTAAGCTTGCTCCTAAATTTACCTTAAGAACTAGGTTAGGATTGATGACCCTAAGGCCTATAAATACAGAATATCTGACAAAAGCCCAGCAAAGAAGAAATTTATCAGAAAGCAAGCAATAGAAGAGCACACATAAAATTCCACACCGGCCTTCGTTGAATAATATTTTCTGCTGAGTAGAGATAAGACTGATTGGTGCAACCAATGTCTCTGTTCCCTCTGGCAACAGGGGGATGATGGCTGTTTTAGGAAAGGTACAGTTGGGAAGCTTCTGAGGAAAATGAGAAAAGATGAGTAAAGAAACTCTGGGGAAGGGAAAGAGCAGATGGTGCATAAGGTAAATCAGTAACTGCTGTTACTATATCACATCACCTATGATTAACTCATGGACTTGACTACCATAATCAGAGACTGAAGATGTCTTTGTTCAAGCAAGAGTTTCATTTTTATCCTAATGGGATACATGAAGAATTTAGAGGTTACAGTTACTTGGTGCAACCCATAAATAACTCCTGAACATGAATTCCCCTCTCTTTACTTCTACCGAGAAGACATTTATGAAATGATTATGCAGTGTAAAACAATAAGGAATCCTTTTAGCCATTAAATGTGAGAGATTGGTGCACTGTGGTTTTCTGATTGAGTGATGACAAGTAATGTTAGGAAGACAGATTTGAAAACAACCTGGTAAATGGAAAGGTATCTGTTATTACTAGTCACTGTTCCATTACTCCAAATATTTGTTAACTATAAGCTCAAGTTTTCTATTATTTTAAACATGTTTTGATAAATTTAACCAAATATATTTTTCCTGTTATAGTTATTGTATTAAGCAGAGAATAAGATATGCTTTTAAATTGCAGTTTTGTCAGTAAACCAAGATGAACATAAAGATGCATGTTTTAATCCATAATTTCATTTTCAAAGACCTTAAAGAGGTCTGTGAAATACATGCTCAGACCTCTTCTGCAATGTGACTTATATTTTAGGTGAGGTTAGAAACAAAAAGATCATATAGTTATTCTCTAAGGTGAACTAGCATATGGAGATCTGGCATTTCTGAAGGATGACTGGTTTTGAGGCTGTGGAATCAAAATTTTGTTTGACCATCTTTATATTTATTTACTGGAGGTATTTTTTCCAATATTACTTCATTAGGTTTGCAGTCAACCCCTTGGAGGAAACTATAACGCTGTATTTGTTTGAAGTTGCACATGCTGGGTTAAAATTGTACTCCAGGTTAAATCCAGAGTAACCTCATTTCCATCGCTGGTAGTCTGTGGAGTACTGGCGGGTCACCTGGTGCTGGCTTTCCTACTTATTTCTACCCGCTAAATTGCATTAATAGGCAACTTAAATATACATAATTTCCTAAAAGTTTTCCATCTTAGCAATTGATATAGTTGCCACAGACTGTCATGTGATTTCTATGGAAGGGAAAGTTGGTCTGCAGAATTTAGAGTGAGAGCGGAGATGGTTCATGAAGCATCCTGTTCAGGATGTAGTCAGTGGAAAAGCTTGGATGATAATGTACAGATAGTTCATGAGAGCCAGTGAATTATATGGGAAGTTTCAACCTAGCCAGGTGAGCAATATTATCCTGGGATGACCTGGGTTTTGTGGACTACAATAAAAGATGGCCCATAAAAGAAAGATTAAAACCAAGAGAATAACAGAGATTATTAAAAGCATCATTCAAATTTAAAAGGAATTTTAGCAAAAATCATAATGTCCTGTTCCACACATGGTTTTAATTGAAATATTGGAGTATTAGCATACTCCAGATATCTTTTAATTTGCTCTAAAGAAATAAAATGTTCTACTGTAACCTAAGAAATTTATTTGGCCTATAGCCAATGGTAGACTAACTGAATAAAAATGAAAATCCTGTGGTGCCCTGCATACTGTCCTAATTTCACTGCTGGATATTGCCAAGAAGAAACCTACATTAATTGAAAGAATCTCTGATAGATAACTGGATTTCTGTGAATGTGTGTATCTAATTCTGTTAATGTAATTACTTGCTATGTCTGATTTTTAGTATTATTATTGTGCTTTCTTGTATGTGGGCCAGGTTCTATCATCTTACCAGGGCTGAGAGAGGTGCAAGGGGCTTTTGGGCTAGGTGAACTGCTTTGTTTTGTGTAATTTCATGAGTTTTTGTGTGTTTTGAGTAATAAACTGCCCTGAGCAAAGGGCCTGAAGCAGACTCTGTCATGGCACTGATTCTTTCTTGGGCTGGTGAGGGAGCCCACCAGCATGTGTGTGGTGCAGAATGCATGCAGGTGCCACAGCCTGAAACATAGAAATGGACCTAAATGTGCAATTGAAAAGTCTGGGAGAGCAACAGTAACAGCAGACACAACAGCAAAGCCAGCAGCAATTTCTGCTCCAGGATGTCAAAGTTTGACTCAGACTCACAATTTATCAGACCACTCTGTTTTATTAGCGAAGCTGCTCTGCTAATACATTCAGAATTGAGCCCCCCGAGTGGGGCTTGTGTCTTTTAATTTATACAGTTTTTTGGAGAACAAGTTACAGAGAAGTTACAGACAAAAGAAGAAAAAGATTTTAGTCACCACCCTTCGAGATCCCTGAGACCAGTCACGTATCTTCAATTACCTGCCGCCCTTAACAATCTCCTTTAACAGCTTCCAGTTAACTTAACTAATTGCCCTTCACACCTTCCATTCTGATGACTGCTTCTTAGACGTGCTGGCTCTATCTTAAATTGCTTCTCCATTCAAAAGCTAACTGTCCCTACGTGTGCTCACTCAGATACTTTGTAACATGTTTTGGCATGCCCTCTCATATACAATGTATCCAGCATGTCCCCTTATACAATGTTATACTTCCACAATCCCCCCTTTTGGTCAAGGCTACGCCCATGACCAATGACTTACTGGATTCCATACATCAATCGTTCTTTTTCATTACTTTCACTGGTGACATTTAACAACATTAGATTAGCACTCTGGTTAGGGGTAACCTGATGGATGGTGTGTCTTGTGCAGTTTTGGATACAACAAGAAATCAATTGAAAACACACAAAGATTATTAGAATTCCAAATAGGATAGTCAGGATTCCTTGAAACAACCAGTTTCCCAGACTAGAGAAATTGAATAGGTTACTTATCCATTTCCACAAGGAACTTGGTTCTTCGTGGGGAAGGTATGCAATTTGCTCCAGATGGCTAGCACGATTTATTACCTCATTAGTATTATCAGGTATGTATACACAGCATTCTGTTCCAATTAGAGCACAGGTCCCTCCTTTGGCTGCCAGTATTATATCTAACGCCCGACGGTTTTGGAGGGCCACTTGTCGGACCGCTCCTGCTTCTTTGGCTAGAGCTTTTAAGCTCTCTCCTGTTTCATTGGCCATGATCTCAACCACCGCTTGTAACCTTAAAAGCCTTTTTGCACGGTGGATTACCCCTCCTACTGGGACTAAAGAAATGCCAACAGCTTCTTCCCAAGTTAGGGGGCTTATATTATCCACATACCATTTAGCATCTGGCAAGTCCCTCCTTTTTCGCCTGAAATTACGGAGGCGATTTCGTGGGAGGGATTGAAGCACCCGGAATTGTGGGAAAAGCTGAGCAGGATAACAGATACCTGACCAATTTGCTGGTAACACAGTGTAAGCATTTTCCCCACAAACCCAATGATGTCCCATTAAAGCTGGGAAGGGTTGACTGCAACCCTTTGACATGTAAGAATTTACGAAGGAGGAATAGTATCCCCCAAAGGGCACAGGATGATTTTCACTGGGAGAAGTGGTAGCATTCACATGACATTTGTAGATGGTGCTGTTTTTCTCAGGGAGGCTGTAGGGGGAGCAAGAGATTGACTCTTTGGTTTGATCCCAGGTTGAGAGGAAGTTTATCTTTCCATACCCGGTTCGCCATTCTCCAACCTTGTTTGAATAGTCCCATACACCATGGGACACGATGTATTGGAGACAGCTGCTCCTCCCTAGATTCAGCCCTGTCCCATTACACACCCAGCACCAGTGGCCCTTTCCTTTCACCACACTTATAAGTTTAGGAACATATGTTTTTCCCAGTCCCCAAGTGTCATTTTTCTTCCATGTCCTTTTAAATGGATAGGGTTCTCCAGCAAGCTCTGAGGAATTCAAAGGGATTGCCATGGTGGGGATACTAGCTTGTGAGTGAGCTGGGATGTGGCTGCAGACCCAGTAATTAGAAATATTCAGGATCTGGGCTATCTGCACCTGTTGTTGGATGAAAGAATTGTCACTGTCACTCTGGATTCCCCAGACCCTCAGGACACAGTAGCTGAGGATTAAGCTTCTCAAAGGACACATGTTGGAAGCAGGACCCTTTCTGGTTCCGACAACCCCTTTCGAGGGAACCGCAGTCACGGTTTTACGTCCACCAGGCAGCAGGCGCTAGGCTCACTACTGCTTCTTGTTTGTTGGGTCCTGCTGTCTGCTTACCCTCTGCTTCTGGCAACCCTTACGAGAGAGCAGATTGTAAGGTATTGCAGGCTGTTCCTCTTTGTCTTCTGGGGTTGAAGCTGGTTCTGTGTGGTCTTCCAGAGGTGCTTGGTCCCCTTGAGGTGGCGCTGGCTTACACTGTGAGGCGTGGATCCATGCAGCGATGCCGGCTAATTTCACTGCTGTCTGGGTGGTGAGCAGTACCTGGTATGGACGCTTCCACCGGGGTTCCAAGGCGTGCTTCCAAAGGTGGTGCCGCAGGTAGACCCAATCACCAGGCTCAAGAGTGTGACAGGCAGCAGAGGTGGGTTCCATCGGCCAAGCTACTCGCATCTGCGAGTGGAAGAAGCTCACAGCTTGCATTAACCCTTTGCTGTACTGGAGGAGCGTGCTGTGAGTTAGGTTTAGGTCTGGGGCTGGGGTAATAGTAGCCATTGTTTGCATAGGGCGTCCCATGATGATTTCAAATGGACTCAATTTGTGTCTCTGGGATGGGGATGACCGAATTTCCATAAGGGCCAGTGGTAAAGCAGCTGGCCAGTTTAACCCTGTGGAACTACAGATTTTTGCCAGCTTATTTTTAAGCACACCATTTCGCCTTTCAACTGCCCCTGCACTCTGTGGATGGTAAGGGCAGTGCAACAGGTGGGTGACATGTAATACCTGGTTTAGATGTTGAACAATTTTTCCAGTAAAATGTGTTCCCTGTCACTAGACAAAGTGGCAGGAATTCCCTTGGTAGGGATAATGTGGTTTAATAGACATTTTGCAACTGACAATGAATCAGCTTTGCGACAGGGAAAGGCTTCAATCCAACCCGAAAACAGACATAACTAAAATGAATTCATATTTCTGACACTTTGGCATTTGTACAAAATCAAGTTGCCAGTATAGGAAAGGTGCTTGAGGTAAACCCTGGAACCCTTGTGTTACTTTTACAGATTTGCCTACATTGTGGCTTTGACAAGTAACACAAGCAGCACAGTGGTGGGTTGCAAAAGAGCTGAAATGGGGAGCCCACCACCCCACCTTACTCGTAGCAGAGACCATCCCCTCCTTGCCGACATGCGAAACACCATGTAGCAGGGCGGCTAGAGACGAGTAGAGTGAGGGGGGGGGTTACAAAGGTACCGGTGGGTGATCGCCAAAGGGAATCAGAATGCAAAGAGCAACCCAAAGCACTCCAGGAGTCTTTCTCTGTTTCTGGGGCAGAATCCTGGAGCTGAGCGAGATGAGACAGGGATGGTGGCGTTACAGAGACAGAGAGGGGACCAAGAAACGCTTCTGGTGAAGGTTTTATAGTGGTGGCATGTTTTGCAGCAGCATCAGCAAGTGTATTACCTTTTGCCGCCTCGGTGTCTGCCGCTGAGTGGCCAGTACACTTAACAATTGCCAAGGCAGACGGTAGTAAAACTGCATACAGGAGGGCGGCAATGTAGGGGCCATTCTTGATAGGGGTACCAGTAGAGGTAAGAAAACCTCGAGCCTGCCAGAGGGTGCCAAAGTCATGCACAACCCCAAAGGCATACCGAGAATCAGTAAAAATAGTGGCAGAGAGCCCCTCGGCTAGAAAGCAGGCACGGGTTAGAGCAATCAGTTCAGCCACCTGGGCAGAGGTCACAGAGGGTAAGGGCGCAGCTTCTATGGTCTCAGAGAGAGAGACCACAGCGTACCCTGCAAGAAGGTGGCCTTGGTCATTTCTATAACAGGACCCATCAGTGAATAATACCAGGTCAGAGTTAGGGAGAGGTACATCTGAAAGGTCGGGGCGCGGGACAGTGATAGCGGAGACAGTTGCAAGGCAGTCATGGGGTTCACCATCACTAGGTAAAGGAAGGAGGGTAGCAGGGTTTAACCGGGAGCAGCGCTTAATAGTGATATGTGAGTCTGAAAGCAGCAAAAGTTCATACCTAGTGAGGCGAGCAGAGGAGAGGTGAGCAGTGTTGCGTTGCAGAGGAGAGTTTCCACAGAATGGGGAACAATGAGAGTGAGAGGAGAGCGGAAGACAAGGGACTCAGACATCTCGACCAGGCAGCTACAGCGCATAGGCAAGGGGCTACAGGGTCCAAGGTTGCAGAAAAATAAGCCACCGGGTGATTTCTGTCACCGTGCTCCTGAGTAAGAACCCTGAGGGCACAAGCAGATTGTTCGTGACAGAAAAGGGTAAAAGGCTTGTCATAGTTAGGTAACCCTAAGGCAGGGGCAGAGGCTAAATTCTGCTTAAGGGAGATGAAAGCAGCATTTGCTTCAAGTGGCCATGGCATGGGGTTAGGTACAGAGGATCGAGTGAGTTCTTGGAGTGGTTTAGCCAGAGAAACATATTGGGGAATCCATTGCCTACAGAACCCTGTCATGCCTAAGAATTTTCTGACCTGGCGTGGAGAGCAAGGCTGGGGAAAGCTAAGGATGGCTTGTACCCGGGCTGGATAGAGTGTACGGGAGCCCTGGGAGAGAAGGAAGCCTAGGTATGTGACAGAGGTTTGGCAGAGCTGCAATTTTGTGCGAGAAGCCTTATGACCCTTGTTCGCTAAAGCTGTGAGAAGTGTTAGTGAATCAGTTTCTGAGGCAGACAGAGAGGGGGAGCACAGGAGTAAGTCGTCCACATATTGTATCAGTGTGGATCCTGATGGGAAAACCAGATCAGCGAGATCCCTGGCTAGGGCTTGAGAAAAATAGGATGGACTCTCTGTATACCCCTGGGGGAGGGTAGTCCATGTATATTGCTGACCCTTGTAGTAGAAGGCAAAGAGATACTGGGATTCAGAGTGAACTGGGACAGAGAAGAAAGCAGAGCACAAATCTACAACAGTAAAGTGGGTTGCATTTGGAGGAATAGACGCTAGTATTGTAGCAGGGTTAGGCACCACTGGAAAAGAACGTATGACAATACGGTTAATAGCTCGAAGGTCTTGAACAAATCGCCACAATTTGCCATCAGCCTTTTGAACTGGGAGGATAGGGGTGTTACAGGGGCTGGACCAAGGGACAATAATTCCTTGTTCTTTTAATGCAGATATAACTGGAGCAATCCCAGCCTCTGCCTCAGGATTCAAAGGATACTGAGACAGGCGAGGCAGAGGTTTGGAATTGTCTACAGTAATCCGAACTGGGTCAGTATTTAATCGGCCCACTTCAGATGGGTGAGATGGCCATAGGGAGGAAGGAACCTGAGAGATTAGGTGCTCTAGGGACGGAGTTAAGGGACAGCAAGGGACTGGAGTGGAAAGGGACGTTTCAGACAGCAGGGAGGCTACAGAATCACATAAGGAAGACTGAGGAATTTGCAGATAGACACCATCTGGGGAGCAGTAAATAGAACAGCCAAGTTTGCATAGCAAGTCCTGTCCCAGATAGTTTGCAGGGGTGGAATCAGAGAGGATGAATGCATGTTCCTCAGAGAGGGGACCGACCTGAACAGACAAAGGTTTTGAGAGGGGAAAAGAGGTAGGGATCCCTGTAATGCCAACAGCAGACACAGATTTTCCAGATCGGGGAACCTCCGGCAAGTCAGTGGTGCGGATTGTAGAAAGAGAAGCTCCAGTATCAACAAGGAAAGGGAGAGAGAGATCATTTACAGTCAGGACACATTCTCCAGTAGGGGACAGAGGTAATAAGGGAGCTAAAACTTCGTGAGGTTCCCCAGCATCCCGTCATTGTTGGGGTGAAAAATAGGGGTGGGGATCAGCTGGAGGAACCAGTGGGGGGTTCACTTGATTTCCCATACAATTATTAGGTCGTCTTGGACACTCTTTTTTCCAGTGTCCAGGCTGTTTACAGTAGTTACAAACCCCAGTTAATCCAGCCCCCGACCCCCTTCCGCAACCCCGTCCCTGTCCCCGGTGTGGTCTGCTTAGTCCTGAATAATGCTGTATCTGCAGAGCCATTAACTTTTGGGAGGACTGTTCCTCCTTTCCTTTTAAAGTGCGGTGGCAATGCTCTGCTACTGCCAGCAATTTGTCCATGGTTTCAGTCTCCCATCCCACACTTATTCATTTTAACATGCTGCCTGTGGCAGGGAGAAGACCATCAACAAATGCATGTGCCAAGGCCCCCTGCCCATTTACATCGGGCTCTTGTATTCCTGAAAGTTGTAGGAAAATATCAGTTAGCCGGGACCTATAGTCGCCTGGGCTTTCTCCTTGTCCTTGCTTACAGCAACATATTGCTGTCCAGTTTGTTTTAGGAAACCACACTTTGGGAATGGCTTGATGCAGGCGCTTCCAAAAAGCCATACACCGGTCTCTGTATGCCGAATCTGGGCCAGTACTTTTTATGATTGAGTGGCGTGCCTCAGCTGGCCAGTCTGTGGCAGCCAACCATTTTTCATAATAACTGGCAGGAGCTAACAATTTACACAGTTGGAGGAGATCTGTCTCAGAGGGTTCATAGGTTTCACAGATTAACAGAAACTCCTCAGCAAATTTGACAGAGTTTTCCTGTGGTTTGGGAAAACTTTTAACTATAGATAAAAGTTCCGTACAAGTCCAGGGCTTATAATCCCATATGGACTCACTTTCTCCCATCTTAAGGACTCGTAAGGGTGCCACAACAGTTTGATCAGAGTCTCTCATTAACCTCCCATCAGGTTCTCTTTTCCAAGAAGAGATGTCAAGAGAATCTTTGCAGTCTGCTTTGGATTTCTTCTTAATATTTTGCAGAGCTGTGAGGCCAATGAGGGTATCTTCTTCACTTTCATTATCTGTAGTCACTGAAGATTTTTCCTTTTCTGATTTCTTATTTGCGCAGGAGTATGGTGGGGGTCGGGTTTGATCCGGATCATTGCACAGGACTGGGCAAAGGGGAGCGCTCAGACTAGTGGTGGGAGAGGCTGCATCCAACTGAACTGTTAGTTTTTTGATAGAATTTTTAAGAGAGGTGAGTTTTGACTCAGTCCATCTACGATTTGCCTCTTCCCACCACTGCATGAAGCAGTCTACTTCTCCTCTCTCCAATTTGGTTTTTGGGAGGACGAGTTTGCTTTTTAAAGCGTCCACTCAATCCTTGTCCCAAGAACCTAACAGTGGCCACTGTAATTTGGGGTTCTCTAGAGCTAATTTGGACCATTTTTCAAGAAACCTACAAGAGTCTGGACCCCTCCTAAAATACATAAAATAAGCTGGAGTTCCCTTAGGGAACTGTTCTACCTTAGACTTCTGATTACCCATCCAGGAGGACTTCACACAGCACTCACACAAGAAGGAAATTCGGGCTCAGCAGAGCGGTACCCGGTGCAACACACAGAAAGGAGCCCACAGGCTACTGCCTCAACTGCCCTTGCTTTCACACCAGGGATTATACCCAAGGTGTGCTGCGGCTGCAGCTGTGCAGATTCCACTTATTCAGACCGTGGGGACGGGGACCCCTTGGTCAGCCAGTCTCCAGACAGAGATGGCTCCCAGATTCACACACACACCACGGGGAAGACGGATAGACACAAAGACAAGACAGTCCTCAAACCGGTTAAAGCACAAAAATAATAATTACCTGAGACGTCTGATTCCAGAAGCTGGATCCAAAGACCCCTACCCGAACAGAGTGGGAATCAACAAGTTCAATGGCGTAGACTGTGCTGCTGCTGTGTACCTTTCTGTCTTGTGGAGGATCGCTTGGACTAAGCGTCCAGGTGCCGGCTGCCATGATCATCCTGCAAGGCAGTCAGGGATCACACAGCCTCAGTGAAGCCGCTTGCCATCTCGGTTCCACAAAGATGATGTGATGTGGGATGTACCCCACACAGGCAGTGAAAGAGTTAACAGGAGCCTGAGTGAACTAGGCCACTGGCACCTGGAGGAGTGTTAGGCATAACTGGTGATCAAACACAGCTGGGGAGGTGCTGGGTCTTCATAAAGGATGGTGCAGGGGTCATTGGAAAGAATGCCAGTGGGGAGACCCAGGTGAGAGGTATCTGGGACTTCTGGTTGTCAAGCCCCAAAGGTTCACATTTACCAGCTTTTCTTGTGACAAGGAGGGCTAGAAATAATTTTAAAAATGAAAGTTGAGAATCTCATGTAATTACAAATTCCAGAAGCTGGGGCTTTAAAAAAAACATCAAATATTGTGAGATTCCCAATAACACTATGAGAACTGGCAACACTGAGTACGTATGGGAGTCATAACACCTCCTGATCTTGGTGTGCAGGGGTGGGACTTCGGGAAAGCTTTTCGAATGGAGAAAAGAGGAACTTACAAATTATAGCAGAGCCAGGCTTTGAGATGGGCTCTGTGATTCCTGCTCTTGGAGAGCTGGGTTGGTAAGGGTATGTCTCAAAGGGCCTCTCCCAAAGGCAGAGAGTGAGTTCCTTTGAAATAACCAGGAGAATTAGGGCTTGTCCTGCCTGGGGGTCCTGTGGGAGGTGCAACATTCATAACATTAATGTGGCTTTGTTCATTGCTCCCCTCTCCCCTGCCTCATGTTTAGGCTTCTCATTCCACTTCCTTTAGCAGCTGCTGGAATTTGAGATTGTTGGCCCCATCAGATTATCAGCAAATAATATTTTGCATATCATACACCAAAACATTTAGCTTCAGTTTGTACTTATGCTTCAGTTTTGCTAGGCACTTGTTAGACTAATAAAGGCACCAAAGGAATAGTATTATTGATGTTTTAATGATTTTTATATAGCACAGCAGGGCACGTGCTCATTGGACAATATATGCTCACCTACCAATAAAGTTTCTTAAAGGGATGCTGTCTAGTTACAAACAAAAAAAAAACACCCAGACCACTTTTTTCTGTTCTTTTTCTTTACCTATTGTTGCCACAGATAACACCTAAGATTCTTGCAACTGAAAGAAAAAATTCCGATTTTTTTCTAGTTTGTGCTATTGATGGCACAAAATAGTTTCATAGTCAGTGGATCTTTCATGCAGCAACAGGAGAGAGAAACTGTTTTAAAAAATGTGATTATAAAATCAGAAAAAATAACAGGGGGAAGGAATACCACCTGAAACTATTTATTTAAACTAATTTTTTTAAAAAGATTCATTATTTCAAGTTGGCAGTGTCCCTTTAAATGGGTTGCTGTGAGTATGTTGACTGATGAATGCATACCCTGTAGTGTGTTACTGAGCTTATAAAATGGTTTATTGAACAAAATAAACAATTCTCTGCAGTCTCTGGCTGACAATTCTATGTTTCTCTGCAGTCTCATAGCTGACAGCTGTGTCCATAGCCTTTACGTGTGAGGTCTGCTTGTCCTAGTATGGTAACTTCCTTTCTGTTTCATCTAATTTAACCCCTATGCACCTATCCCACACAGCATCCTCTAGAAATTGTCTAAAGTAGCAATACTGAGCCATCTTTTTTAGTTCTGCTAAAAGCTGTACTACTGACTCACTGTATTTTTGTATCATCTTATGAAATTTGAGCAAATAAAAGTGACTATGGGTAAAGATGCCCTTTACTAATGTACAAATTTTTATAATTTTTTGTTGATTGGAATATTCTGAAATACTTATTTTTCAATCAGACTATGTTTTCCCTCTTCAGAGTCTTTCACTATAATGTTTTCTTGTCATTTGGGTAAAAAAAAATATGGATTAGCTTTTCCCGAATCCAGTTCTTTGGTATAAGCTGTTATCTTTTATGCTATCATTTTCACTTCCTGGTACCACAAGTATCAAACTCATATCTCACTGGCTTTTTTTCCCCCTTTACTTTTCTGCTGCATGGTAGAAAATCGGCCATAATGTGCTTTTGGATTATTCCTTTTGAAAGAACTGGAACTCAGGCAATTCCTGACTAGTAAACACACACAAGTTGTGCACATCTACTTCTATGAGGTTAGCTTGCTGATTTTCCAAGTGAATAGGAAGCAGTCTCAGCACTACAAATTCTCAGCCTTCCTTGAAGTTTTAATCCTTTTTAAAAAAATCATCATCATGATAGCATGGTGTGCTCTATTGCTATTCCATCCCTGTCATCATTTTTTGTGGTTTTGCCTTATGCCAAAAGGCAGAGAGGGAGGCAGAGTGAGATAGTTCAATAGTTATAGCTTTGTTCAGTATGGCCAATGTATTTTTAAAATTTGGAAAAATCTTGTGTCTCAGTATAGTATCTATCGTAGGACAGTACACTGCATTGTTAGAGATTCATGGTAGAATAAGATTAAAAAACATTTGGAATTTGAACAAAATCAATAGATAATAATAGATTGATCAAACACAAATGAGTGTTATAAAGTTAAAATTTCTGAATAAGATTTGTTACTACTTTTATGGAAAGTTCATGTTAATAATGATAAAATAAAAAGTTAAACATAATTAACAATTGGGGCTCAATCTTGCAAAGTGCCGAGCAGCTACCGAAAGCACTGAGTACATTCAACTTCTCCCAGATTCACAGAAGATATTCACAAAAAGAAAAGGAGTATTTGTGGCACCTTAGAGACTAACACATTTATTTGAGCATAAGCTTTTGTGAGCTACAGCTCACTTCATCGGATGCATCTGATGAAGTGAGCTGTAGCTCACGAAAGCTTATGCTCAAATAAATGTGTTAGTCTCTAAGGTGCAATAAATTTGTTAGTCTCTAAGGTGCCACAGGTGTACTCCTTTTCTTTTTGCGAATACAAACTAACATGGCTGCTACTCGGAAGATATTCAGTATCTCCAGGAGTCACTCAGCATCTTGAAAGTTCATGCCCTTATAATGTTTATTTTTTAATCTCTAGATCTCAAACACTTACCAAAAGGGAGAAATTCTATTATCTCAATTTTATCGAGGTGAATTCATGAAGATTAAATTTTCCTGTTCGGCGATGTAACGTCTGCTGAGAGACTCCTGAAAAGGTCACTGAAGAAAAACTAAAACCAAATGCATATTCTGAAGAGGAGCCTCATGTGGAAGTTGAGACCAAGTGATATGTTTTCTGTCTTATCTTTTGAGTGGCTGTGTAATAATTTCTTTGGTAAGTATTAAATCTAATAAGAGAAAAGTGCCAGTCTACTAGTCAGCTGTTCTATTTATTTTTTCAACTTATATTAGGAAAAGAAAAGACTTCCTTCTACAAATATTAAGAAACCGGGAAAGAGACATGTTTTCTGCATTGTACGTTTTTCTACTTTTGAGATAGCCAGTGTTCTTAATTTACATTCCACAGCACCCCCCCACCCCCAGCACATTTGTGTGTTAAGGTACAAGTCTGCTTCTGTAATAAAACTATTAATTTATTACTGTTATGAACTGCTAAAGCCTGGATCAATATAATAGTTCTGA
This sequence comes from Lepidochelys olivacea, assembly GCF_965140295.1. NCBI lineage: Eukaryota > Metazoa > Chordata > Testudines > Cheloniidae > Lepidochelys > Lepidochelys olivacea. The sequence goes on from NC_140414.1 coordinate 70,219,291, forward strand.
ACCCACATCTCAATAGACTTGTTAAAATAAACAACCTGATTTTAAAAAAATCTTTATATTTAAATTCAGTAGTAAGATGCCTCAGTCTAGTGCTATATTTTGAGGATTTGAAGGTTCCTGTGAAAGACTTAAACTGACTCGAGCTTGCCTAAGGCAACATTTTATGGCTTTCAATCAAAAAATTCAGCATGGGGAATGAGAGCATTTTCTTTTACACTAGTCTGTAGGAGAAAGATTATTCACACTTTTGAGTGCCACACAATTCTGGCATTCCACGGTCAGATCATTTAGAGCCAGGTTAGGCCACCACTGATTTCATTGGGGTTACTCACAGAGACAGGTAGTCCCCTACTTGTGAGAGTAAGGGTGGCAGAGTCAGGCCTTCTATGGAGAAGAGTATGATGATGAATGACTTGATGTTCTCATTGCATCATTTCACTCTATGGAGAATAATGTCTAAAAATGTTTATAAAGATATTGATTCTCCTTTTGAGCTTCAGGCTCTTAAATATGTATTGAGTTGATTCTCAGTACATTTACTATTTTTGTTTTGCAGACTTAAAGGAGGCACAGTTTGCATCTTGTGCTCAGTACTTTAGATAATACATTTCACTTCTTAAACTCTCTGGAGAATAAATTTAACTGGTTTATGGGGTTTTTTTTAAACAGGATCCCTTCCCACTTAGCTGGGTGGTTCTCCTTCCTTCTCCGGTGTGTAACTTGAATGCAGCTCAAGATTTGTAAGTTAAATGGGAGATCTCTTTGACAGGGCTCTCTCATTTAACGGCAATTAACTGACCAGATGTGTGGGATCTAAATGAGATGAGAGAGAGGTGCCTAAATATTCAAGGGAAATCCAGTGTGTAGCTTTCCTTTATCTAATTATTTCTGATCATGATCTATTGTTTTAATGCATTTAATATTTTCCCTAAAAGAAGATATACTTTAATTAGAAGCTACCATTTATATGATGAAAGTGTTTTAAAATGAAATGTTTTTCTTTTTTCTTTTCTTCGCTTGTTTCTGACTGTCACTGAAGGAAATTCCACCTTTACTATTGGTGCATGGATAGTTAGCATGTCAGCAAGGAGCATTTGAAACCAGTAGCCTGGCATGGACAAGGGCCTCATATGTGAATCCCAGATTGTGCCCCAGCTGTTAGAGCTTCCCTGCATTCTAGAATAGCTCCCACATCTCTTTTAGTATTAATTGGTGCCAGTAATGTAGCTGGAGAAATGTTGACTAATGCAAACTGTATGGATCAGTCAACAGGACAAGTAGCACCCCAGAGATTCAGTGGTATGTGCAAACTGTGCTATTTCAGGGCCTATAAATCGCAAGCAGGTATCTAGATTGAAGTCATCTTATGTGTGTTTACTTGGAAATACTAAGGCGGGGGTAGTGAGAGACTGTTACAGAAATGAAAGGGGTTTCCAGTGACAAAGAAAGTGTGGAAGGAGGCATCTGGGATTTTTATGATCAATTCTTCATTATTTGTTGTTGGAGTTATATGCCCACCAACCAAACCAAATACTGTTTTTCATGGTATGGGATTTACCAGTGTGTACTGTCTTCTGTGTGTCTATCCTTCAGAATGAAAGCTCATTGTGGTAGGGGTGGTGTTTGTTGTTGTGTATTGTACAGCACTGAGGACATTGTTGGAGCTAAATAAATAAATAACCCACTTTATTAATTCTGAGACGAAAACCTGTGCTAAGATGGAGTTGAAGTTGAGAGTAAATATATTAGGGTAAAATATAGTACAGATATTTTGAAATTGTCTCATGAATGAGCATTATGAACCGAGGGAACTGAGAATTAAGATTAAATGCAAAAGAAATCCAAACATGTTAGGGTATGGAAATGAACAGTTTGGGAACCCCAAACAACCTTAGCTCTGGCATATAGTGATACCATGCAATAACCACATGATTTTGATTCATTCATTTTAGCATTTGTATTCACAGATTAGATTACGTTGACTATTAAAAGCACATTAGATTTCCCTCCCCCCCATACCTCCCATAGGGAGTTTTCTTGTTTTTTTATTTTTTAAATTAAGAATTTCTTATAGAAATATTAAACAAGAAATCCAAGCAGAATGCTACCATGTAATATTTCTAATTATCTGCAGATAAGAAATATCTCTTAAATATTTTTAATATTGTTATTGCCTGATTAACTGGAATGCTGTGGCTGCTTTATGCCATTCTGTAGTGGTCCAAAGCAGCCAGAATGTATTGCCCAGTCAAGCTGGATTTATTCTTTCTTTGCATCGTCAGAACATACAAAGCAGTCCGAGCATATACTCTAGTTTCCCCTTCCCTCTTGTATTCCTTCCTACATTCCCCTGCACACATATACACCCCGTTTCCACCTCTCAGTTGAGTAGATCTGGTACAAATAATAGTTTTTGAAAATAAATATTTGATTAATGATATTTTTTGCCATTCTTCCTGACTGAAAGATTATCTGTCAGTAGAAACTGAAGCATAAAATCTTCTCAGTACAAGAAAATCATGAATTGCCTTCTTACAGAATTCCATATCAATCTCATATTACTCTCAATGGGAGTGTAGTCAAACTGCTCTCAGGAAAGGAGATGGCACACTATGATGCCAGGATGCAGAGAGGAAACGGAAAACAAAAGGAGTGGCTATCTTAGCTAAGCGCAGCCTGTGGCCTGAGCCCCTCTGAGTAAAAAAAGATGGCAGCCATCTTGAAACAGGCAATTTTTGGTGGGATGCTCTGAAGTAGAACATTAAACTTTCAGTTTGGAATACTCACAGAAAAAGATCATTAATATAAACAAACATGTGTAGTCATGGCCTGGTGGAAGCGAGTTGCGTGGCCATTATTTTTAGTTACTGTGTTGAGTAGCACAAATGAGGTTTGGACTTACTATGTTTGTACAGTGCCTAAAACAATGAAGAGACCATCTTTGAATAAGAATGGTGTGCAAGTACATTAGGCTTGTGTTGGCAGGGTTCTGAAAATCTCTGTCTGTATGTCTTTTTACCTGTCTTTGCTGATAATGTCCAAGAGTTAAGGAATGAACTATTTCTATGAATGCATGTAATTAGCCATTGTTTGTGGAATAAAATTTTGCCATATAGTACAGAATGTAACCAAACAGTATTTTGTGCTCCCCTGCTTACTGTCTGAGTGCCAAGTGGGAAGTTCTGATCTGGAACTGAAGTTCCAGTGGTAGTAGGATCTGTCTTTTTTTTTTTTTAAGGCTCTTTCTATGTTAGACTTTTTAGAATATACATACTGTGTGCTATATATGAAACAAGTTACCGAGTCAAAGTCTTTAGATGAACAGTTTTGTTTTTTCTTAAAGGAAAAAGAACAAAGCTTTTGACACAAGCATCTTTGATATTAATGCTCAATAGATTGTGCTGGATGTGACAGAAATAATGACACTACTTCTGAAATTGAGGCATTAGAAAGGAACCACAGCTGCTGTGGGGTTTTCTGTGTGCATTTGTTTATATAGTGCTTTTGGTGATGAGCTTTTTAAAATTCATCTTCAATTCTGTTTCTCTCAGTTAAACTTTGCTAGGGGCTGCAAACTAAGGGTCAGAATTACCAATGTCTTCCTTTGCTTCTCCTCTGATCAGCTCCTACCAGGAAAAAGAACTATACAGTAGAATGATACAAACGTCTAGGAGCCAGTCTGGGTTTTGATCACTTATTACAACACTTTTTATTATTTTATTTTTCCTGGTATAATTTTAGCATTTCACATTTCATTTCAATTTTTTCAACTTGTCTGCCCCTTGGATTTAATGTAGGTTTGTGCAACATATAGGTGTGTTGTAAGTCTTTTCGTATATAATTGGACTAAGCCAAAACCAAATTTTGATTATGCTGCCTTGGAATACAGCACAAACTGAATGTCAAATCATGTAAGTTTGGACACTGATCTCAGTTAAACTAGTACAAGTTGGAGTAATTTCACTGAAGTCAGTGGAGTTATTTACATTGATGTAAATCTGGAGTGAGACCAGTATCTGGTCCTCTTTTGTCCCCTCCCTTGAGATTCACACTACTTATTTTCTGTACTGAACAGCTTGCCCTGATTTTGTTCTTAACAACAGATATTTTCATGATAAACTACTAGATATTTGTATTCCTCTTTCTGAGCAGTTTACATATTCCATTGTATATCCTGCTGTACAATGACATGGCCTATGGTATATTTTAAATTTTTTTGAGCTACTATAAAATAACAGCAAATGACTCCAGGATTAAGATATTTATTTCTCCGGGAGATGAATAAAGGTTTTAATTACTATTGCTATTTTTCCATATTAAAAAAAAATTAAGAACTGTAAGTCTTCACAAAGCATCTCATGTGTGAAGAGATTTTTAATATGATTTGACCATTATTGTAGTGGGGCAACAGCGCCACCCTAGTTAAGGTCGTGTCATGGCTTCTGTTTAAAGTCTAAGTATTTTAAGTCCCCTAAAATTGACTTGCTTAGTCCAATTACTTTGAAATTTGGTGTGCCTCAGCCAGGTGCTGGGTAGGGTTAGGAATCCAAATTTCAGGTCATTTGAGCTTGGGGTTGTGGAAATATAAGCGCTGAAAAAAAATAACCATTTTCAAAAAAATTCTACCCGAGTTTTTTGTGCAGAGCTAGAGATCAAACTACTGATGTGATGTGAGTCAAAATTGTCTCAATCTGCTGAGTTTTACCAAAGGTAGTGCATGGCATCCACTAAAACTTTGGGGAACCCAAACTGATGATGGTATTTAAGAACATGTAATTTTTTTTATAATGCACATGTGCCAATACAGAAAATTGGCTAGAGGGTTTCCATTTCTGCCATTCTATATGCTTTAAAGCTACACTCTTATAAGTGTTCCAAAATCCAAATGGTTAATTGGATTGCTTTGAAATTTGCTGTGCCTCATGGAGCAGTTAGTCATATCACAGAGGGTTTCCCAAGTTAAAACTGCACCTCCCAACTAAAGCATTTTCTTCTGCTGCCTCATGGAGCAGTTAGTCATATCACAGGGGGTTTCCCAAGTTAAAACTGCACCTCCCAACTAAAACATTTTCTTCTGCTGCCTTAGATTGTTAAATTGAGAGGTATTAATGACTGGATGAATCCGAGACTTCATTGAGATTGACGACTGTGAATGACTCTTTCAATTAAGGGAATTAAGAATAAATTAATCACAAGTCTCCACCTAAGAAAAAGAAATTTTGGACTGAGGCTAGAGGTTTCTACAATTAGTAATTCATGGGTGGCAATAATATTTTTTGGGGAATATAATCTAAGTATTTGTGGGGAAAAAAAGAGTAGACATGGAGTACTTCCAGGGAGACTTAAACTTAGAATTTCCTGTGCTTTGTGGATGCATCAGTGCCAAATATAGAAGCAAAATAACTTCTCTATTCCTACTTGAGAGTCCGCTGTTTATGCATCCAAGGATCACATTAGCCTTTTTTGGCCTTAGTGTCACACTGGTAGCTCATAGTCAGCTGATTATCCACCATGACCTCCGAATCTTTTTCAATCAAATATACATTTACATTCAGCCACATTAAAATACATATTGTTTGCTTCCACAGAGATTTACCAAGTGATTCAGATAGTTCTGTGTCAGTGACCTGTTCTCTTCATTATATACCATTCCCTCAATTTTTGTGTTATCTGCAAATATTATCAGTAATGATTTTATGTTTTCTTCCAGGTCATTAATAAAAATGTTACATAGCATATGGTCAAGAACTAACCCGAGTAGGACCCCACTACAAACACACCTATATAATCCTGCATTGGTATGATGCATACTGGATCCTGAAGTGCACATGCAGCTCTTCCCTTTGCTCTCACAAATCAGAGGGTGCCTATCCCAGATCTCCTCCTATCATAATCACAGGTCTGTCACACACTTCCAAGTAGTCCACACATGTTCTCATATCACAAATACACCTTTACGAAGCATGCCCAACTACCGCCTCCACCATTTCGGGTAGGTACAATTAACAGAATGACTGTACCTGATGTCTATGTGGATAATTCCCATTGGCTATTGCCAGCTTCAAGAGACCAGAGGCAAGGTGGAATGAGCAATCTTTTGTTCCTTTTTGTCCTTTGATAGTGTTAGATCAGATACGGTGGGTGAGAATGCATGGGCTATAAAAGGAGGTGAAGAGAAGACATTTCAGCAACTGTAGGGTTGGCAGAGTAAAGGTATGTTTATTAACTGGACATATTGGGGCCCTGCTGAAAGAAGGTAGAGTTAAGATTGCTCAGGCAACCTTAACTGTCCATTTCCTGCTTTTGAAACATTTGAGTTTTGCTCAACTCAGCGTTTTGCAAGGGGATGATGTACCACCAACCTTCTCTCTGAGTTAACTTTTTTTGCCATTGAATTTATTTTTGTGTGTCCTTGGGAAAGTGTGATTGAGTGTTCACCTCATGCTAGCCCTGAAGGGGTTAAGGGGATGTGGATAGGGCCAATTAGCCTAATAAACTGCACCTGGTCAAGAGTCTGGCTTGACTGAAAATGACTAATGGCAGCTAAAGCCCAGCTGGGGGAGAAGCTGGCTAAGGTATAAAGCCAGGAAGTCTGCAGTAGGAAAGGGGTGCAGTGTGGAAGCCACTAGTCACTCTTCGAGCTTACAAAAGGAGGAGGAGGAAACTGAGGGAAAGAGAGAAGCCCTGGGATCCTGCCTCTGAGGGAAGGCTTTACCCAGAATGGTGGAGGAGAAAGCCCATGGGAGGCAGAATAGGAAGCAGCTTGGGGAAGGAGCAGTGAGGTTAGAGATTGTGCAGATTTTGGTTGCTGAACCCAAAGTAGTGGGTAGGCAGGGGTTCTCTTACCAGCCACTGGGAAGTGGCACAGGATTGTAGGAGATGCCAACCAGACAGCTGGTCCAGAGGGATTTTGGTAACCCTGGAAGGGAACTATATAGTGACTGAGTCATGAAGCGAGAGAGCACCCCATGTTGCAGAGAGACAGGAAGACTATGGGATGAGCGAATGGTGTAAGGTGGCAACAGACCAGAGGAGCACTTGTGTCCCCTGATGCAGCCATGAGGGAGCATCCCAGTGGTGAGTAGAGAACCCCAAGACAGCAAGTCATTTAGTTTCTGTGTTTTAGTTCTCTACCTGTACAATGAGGATAATAGTACTTCCCTACCTCACAGAGGTTTAGTAAGGGTAAGTGCATTAAAGATTGTGAAGTGTTGAGGTAATGGAGGCCATATAAGTTACCATCTAAAATAGATACATCTAAAAAGTGCATCGTAATACATACTTTCCTACCTTAACAGAATGTTGCAGATTAATGTTTTGTAAAGTATTTGAAGATGTACAACATTATGTAAAGGCTACTTTCTATTACATTATTATTATTTTTGTATGGGTGAGAGAGTGAATTAGGATTCTTTCACATAATGTGAAACATGAAATAAATAAAAGTTTCTGGCACTGTGATTTTGCTTTGTGATTAAAGAAGTGCCAAACAGTTCAGCAGGTGAGCATGTCTTGCACTGCTGTTCAGCTCACTTCTATGTGAAATATTCTGGAAATTGAGTGTGGAAACAGCATTAGGTAGTCAGAACCACACTATTAGAATAAAATAAGTTGTTTGAAGTTAATTACTTGGGAAGTGCTTTCCAAAGCAAAACTGCTAAAGAAGGTAAATTTTTCCACTGACCCGTTAAAATATGAGAGTTCTATATTCGTTAATGAATAAGTGATTAAGGCTCCATTTCATTTTCATGTGAGATATAGAACATGAAACAACTGTATAATTGCAGATGATACAAAATTCCTCAAGTTAAGTTAAGTCCAAAGCAGACTGCAAAGAGTTACAAAGGAAACTCACTAAACTGGGTGATGGGGCAAGAAAATGGCAGATGAAATTCAATGTTGATAAATGCAAAGTAATGTACATTAGAAAACAAAATCCCAACTACACATACAAAATGATGGGGTCTAAATTAGTTGTTACCACTCAAGAAAGTGAGCTTGGAGTCAGCATGGATAGTTCTCTGAAAACATTTACTCAAGGTGCTGCAGTGGCAGTCAAAAAAGCTAACAGAAGGTTAGGAACCCTAAGGAAAGGGATAAATAATAAGAGAGAAAATAGAATACCATGATATAAATCCATGATATGCCCACACCTTGAATACTTGATGCAGTTCTAGTGCAATGCAATGGTGTGTGTACCAATTTTCACCAGAGGAAATAATTTTTACTTGTGGTTGAAGTCAGATGTCAAATTTAGTCTCTACAAGTGAAGCTGTAAACTTGATGAATTACCCAGCTGCTCTGCCTGATTCCTTAGTGGTGGTGATCAATTCTTTGTTGTGTCACCAAATACTCTCTGTTCCAAAATTAAGTACCACTGAATTGAAGCATGGTGTTGGTTCCTCAGACTATTGTAAGGGTCAGAACCTCCTGGGTTTCTCTCATTCCTGATTCTGAACTCAGACATCTGTCTTAAAAATGTTTTGGCTTCTGAAGTAGGCATGTCATATCATTTTATAGGAGTATTTCTTCCCACTTGCAGCACTGTGGAAATCGCCACAGGGACCAAAATTGCTGCAGTGGTCAGCAAGAAAACCTATATCCCTGTCATAAGTCTCTAAATGAAGTCTGAAATAAATGTCATACAGCAAACCAGAAAATGAATTTTATTTTAAATCAAAGCGGAGATCAGCAGATATAGCCTGGGATTTGGGGATGATTAAGTGTAAAATTCAGTTAGAGTTTTACCTCTCAAAAAAATACAAGGCAAACATTCCTATACCTGACCTATATACGCATTCAGCATAATAAAATGGCTGATTGGATCAAGTATTGATGCCATGGATCACAGATAGTTTTTGCATAGACATGAGTCCATAGATCCTGTTGTTTGGGTTTTTGTTTTTTTGTTTAAACTGTGGTTTAGCTTAATTTCCCCCCCTCAAATTCTAAGTGACAATGTGGGGTGCCAGAAACAGTAAATGTAAAATATAAAGGGCTCTATTCCTTTCTCACTGTTTCTCCTTATGTTTGCTAGTGTTAATGGGAGTTTTACATGTGCATTCAGATCAGAGTACCCCCAAAAGTCCGGGAGTATTCCAGATATTTATTTCCTGTCATGTTAAATTGCATTCATGCGAGAAATTGACAGTCAGAAGCAAATGTATTGTTTAGAATATGTAAATCCAAACTCCTAATGGATACAATTAGAAAAATAAATAGAGTGTCTAATCTATGTCTATGTATATGCTGACAGTTTTAGTCCTCTCAAAGATGTCTGGAATGCCTAAATGCTTCTTTCCCATCCCTCCTGTATGCTTTCTCCCAATGACACCTCCCCTGACGGATCATTAGTCCAGGTATTAATCGGACTTTCCTTACCTGACTCCTCAGTGCTTTGGATTGTGCCTTCCTCCTCCTCTTATTGGTGCTGTATCTTATTGTTCACATTGCTTCTCCAAATGTCAAAACATACTGGGCTGCATGGAACATTACTGTCCCTCCACCAGTTGCATAAATACCACTTGCAAACCTTAAAACTGTAGCTGGTTTTCCCCGATACATTAAGGTAACAATTGACATGAAGCGCTTTAATATAGCTTTTCCGCCACAGCCTGCACTGTGCTCAGACACTGTGGTGATGACTGCCATCAGAAAGCCACAAAATAGATTGGTAGAAACTGTCGATGGGTCATGCAGCAGCATGAATCTCCAAAGGCATTCTGGTCAAATCTAGGTGAGTATATGCTGGAATGGGACCTCTGCCACCTGTTTCTGGGGTGCAGGATGTCTGTGCTACTTCCTGTGCTTCGAAAGGTCCTACTCTTCCTTTTTAATCTGTCCCATGTGGGAGTCTGGCAGTTCATGTAGTCCTTGTTCAGACTAGTAGGTTTGTGGCCAGCCCCTGCACAGACACAAAGCAGCAAGGAGACAAAGTTAGGTTCCCTGCACCCTTTCTCACCAGCCTTGCGCATAGGATACTAGATTGAAAAACCAGGATGCTTGTGCCATGAATGGAAGAAAAAGGGCACGTTATAGTGTATGGTTATGAAGAGGTATCAGAGTGAATGGGAATATTTTGACAGGTAGGGAGATGGGGGACATAAGTTAAATCCTCCCTTTTATACTATGATTTTATATTCTCTCTATGCTTTTCTATACTTCCTGCTCTCTAGCCAGAGATGTCAAGAGTAACAAGAAGGGTTTCTTCAGGTATGTTGGCAACAAGAAGAAAGCCAAGGAATGTGTGGGCCCCTTACTGAATGAGGGAGGCAACCTAGTGACAGAGGATGTGGAAAAAGCTAATGTACTCAATGCTTTTTTTGCCTCTGTTTTCACTAACAAGGTCAGCTCCCAGACTGCTGCGCTGGGCATCACAAAATGGGGAAGAGATGGCCAGCCCTCTGTGGAGATAGAGGTGGTTAGGGACTATTTAGAAAAGCTGGACGTGCACAAGTCCATGGGGCCGGACGAGTTGCATCCGAGAGTGCTGAAGGAATTGGCGGCTGTGATTGCAGAGCCACTGGCCATTATCTTTGAAAACTCGTGGCGAACCGGGGAAGTCCCGGATGACTGGAAAAAGGCTAATGTAGTGCCAATCTTTAAAAAAGGGAAGAAGGAGGATCCTGGGAACTACAGGCCAGTCAGCCTCACCTCAGTCCCTGGAAAAATCATGGAGCAGGTCCTCAAAGAATCAATCCTGAAGCACTTGCATGAGAGGAAAGTGATCAGGAACAGCCAGCATGGATTCACCAAGGGAAGGTCATGCCTGACTAATCTAATCGCCTTTTATGATGAGATTACTGGTTCTGTGGATGAAGGGAAAGCAGTGGATGTATTGTTTCTTGACTTTAGCAAAGCTTTTGACACGGTCTCCCACAGTATTCTTGTCAGCAAGTTAAGGAAGTATGGGCTGGATGAATGCACTACAAGGTGGGTAGAAAGCTGGCTAGATTGTCGGGCTCAATGGGTAGTGATCAATGGCTCCATGTCTAGTTGGCAGCCGGTATCAAGTGGAGTGCCCCAAGGGTCGGTCCTGGGGCCGGTTTTGTTCAATATCTTCATAAATGATCTGGAGGATGGTGTGGATTGCACTCTCAGCAAATTTGCGGATGATACTAAACTGGGAGGAGTGGTAGATACGCTGGAGGGGAGGGATAGGATACAGAAGGACCTAGACAAATTGGAGGATTGGGCCAAAAGAAATCTGATGAGGTTCAATAAGGATAAGTGCAGGGTCCTGCACTTAGGACGGAAGAACCCAATGCACAGCTACAGACTAGGGACCGAATGGCTAGGCAGCAGTTCTGCGGAAAAGGACCTAGGGGTGACAGTGGACGATAAGCTGGATATGAGTCAGCAGTGTGCCCTTGTTGCCAAGAAGGCCAATGGCATTTTGGGATGTATAAGTAGGGGCATAGCGAGCAGATCGAGGGACGTGATCGTTCCCCTCTATTTGACATTGGTGAGGCCTCATCTGGAGTACTGTGTCCAGTTTTGGGCCCCACACTTCAAGAAGGATGTGGATAAATTGGAGAGAGTCCAGCGAAGGGCAACAAAAATGATTAGGGGACTGGAACACATGAGTTATGAGGAGAGGCTGAGGGAGCTGGGATTGTTTAGCCTGCAGAAGAGAAGAATGAGGAGGGATTTGATAGCTGTTTTCAACTACCTGAAAGGGGGTTCCAAAGAGGATGGCTCTAGACTGTTCTCAATGGTAGGAGATGACAGAATGAGGAGTAATGGTCTCAAGTTGCAGTGGGGGAGGTTTAGATTGGATATTAGGAAAAACTTTTTCACTAAGAGGGTGGTGAAACACTGGAATGCGTTACCTAGGGAGGTGGTAGAATCTCCTTCCTTAGAGGTTTTTAAGGTCAGGCTTGACAAAGCCCTGGCTGGGAGGATTTAACTGGGAATTGGTCCTGCTTTGAGCAGGGGGTTGGACTAGATGACCTTCTGGGGTCCCTTCCAACCCTGATATTCTATGATTCTATGATTCTCTCTCTCCATCCTTCAGTCTCTTGCACCTATTTTTCCTCTTGTGATGAATTCCTGAGAGTGGGACATTTTCATCAGATTCTTCATCATTCTTTGTCACCCTAGGCATACTGAAGGGAAAGGTCTTGGCTCCAGCATCACCTGGAATTTTGACAGTAAAATCTTCCCAGTTTTGGCATCTTATTGTGAATCAGAGCAGCGAATATTGCTTTGATCTGGCATTATCTCCTCTAACCTTTGCCTAATTTAATAGAACCACTGAAGCGGTGATCTGACTCTGCAACAAACCTGCTAAAACCAGAATGCTCCCTGAGAGCACAGTGCATGAATTGGCAGCTCTATCAAAACTGGCTTTAATTCATCACTTGTCTTCCTATAAATCTCTTGAGGGGTATTCACCTTTCTGTGGCCTATTACTAATGCACCAACACTGACCAATTATGTCAGAATCTAAAACTCGGAGATATAAAGAAGCAAAATTGGTCTGTTGAAACATTTCTCTGATATATGTGAGGCTGTATGGTCCCTATCACACAATGGCTAATAAGAGTGAATAATACTGTTACTATTTCTGTCAGAGGTATTCAGAGCTATTCTGCAGAAATAATTTGTTCAACAGACCAAAATGGTTTGTACTGTTTAAAAAAAAAAAAGAGAGAGTTGGGGGCCATCCAATACAACTAATATGGTAAATCAGGAGAAAGGTAAACCAAAACATTCATGTTTATTCAGGCATTATTTTGAAAAGTACTGTTAATAAAGCTGAAAGGGGTCAGTTATGCAATCTCTATATGAAAGCAACTGCCTCTGAAGTTAATAGGAGTTGCTGATATGCATATGTAGTAGAATCAGAATCATAGGGTTAGGAGGAAATATGAAGAAATATCAGTAGGGCTAAACATGAGTATCTTGGATAGGACATGACTGAAGGCGGGAAAGTACATGATAGTGCCTTTCAGAGGTTGAAGGGATAAACCTGCAAGGTCCCAATGCTGCTAATACTTATACACAAGTTGCAACCCACGAAGAAAAAAAGAATTATTTCAGGTCGTGCAAAAGGGTAAAATTTAGAGACGAGCTGTAGTTTGGATTTTAGAAATTCTGATAATTTGGCAATTCCTATGTTCATAAGCATTTGTGAAATAAAAAAAGAAATTGAGATGTATTTACATGTATTATTATATCAGTTAGACATAAGCCTTTCTCTCCTTTCATTCACACTTGTATAGATCGTGTAAGTCCACTGACATCAATGGAATTGCACCGGTACAGCACATCAGAATCAGGCCCAGATAGTTTGGATATATTTGAAATAAATACTTACTGAAAATGCAGTCAGGTGACATATGCATAAGAGAAAAAGGCAAAAGGAAAATTGTAAAGTTTTGCAAAATTGGACCTCGAATGAAATTCTGTCCCTTTTTGAAAACTAATAAAAGTTGGAATAATAGAATGAAATTGAGAAAGGGAAAAGTTAATCTGAACCTTGGGGGAAAAGCTGACAATTGATACTTTAAACTGTGGAATAAGAAGTGCTCTGCGTAGTTCGAAAGCTTGTCTCTTTCATCAACAGAAGTTCAATAAAAGGTATTAACTCACCCATCTTGTCTCTCTAATTTCCTGGGAGCAATATGGCTAAAACTACACCTCAAACATAGTTTCTCAAAGGAAGTCATGAAAGCTCCATCTCTTGAGATTTTATTCTGGACTGGACTAGGCACTAGAAAATGTACCACAAGGAATATGGCTGCATTGACCAGAGGATGGCACTGATAAGGGGTTTTCTGTAGGTAGTTTCAATTATTCTACAAACAACAATCTACACCTCAGCTGTCAAAATGTGTTCTCATTACTAGGAGTAGAATTGTTCTCTTTAGAAGGCAGGTAAGTTTCATCTCTGGTTTCACCTCTAAACTCCCCCCTTCCCTATTTTTTTTTGTGGGGGAGGGGGCTGGTATTACTGCCATCATTTTTTAAAAGGTAATTCTGATATTTTCTTTTCTCAGCCTCACTGACTTAGTCCTTGGTTGCTGTAGCCATAAGCACCTGTGTTTTGTGCAGTGAACTGAATGACCTTTTCTACCTAGTTGGGACAAATCTATTTTTTCTGAGACAGGCACTTTCTTCATCAAGAATGAAAGTGTCAATTTAAAACTAAGTGGGAAAACTCTGAACTCTGGCATGCTAGTTCCTGGAGGCGGTCTTAATTTATGTGCCACCAAGTTGCACAGATGTATAACACACTTTTATTCAGTACAAAAATGAATAGTTACCGCAAAATCACAAGATACAACACAACCTCAGTGACAAAGAGCATTATCTTTAAATTAAACATTTGCCAATGAATAAAGAACATTTCCTGCCTCCCCCCCCCCATGGAACGTTATAATCAATAGAATGATGTGACATGCCAGTTCAGTCAGAGGCCAGTTCCTGTAGTACAGCATGGTAAATTTAAAACAACAGTAAACCATGCAAGGAGAAGCCATGCAGCCATTTAGCTAGTGATTCTCTGGACCTACTTCAGCCATACATGAGGTCTGAAATGGTTATACAAAGAAATACACTGTAGTAAATAATGCATTTACCGTTTAACACATTTCTAAATAAGCTCCCCCTTCTCCTTTTTTTCTTATTTTTAAAGTAATTAAAATAGAGGTCAACATTTTTAGACTTGTTTTTGGTACCTAAGATCTGGCACCTAAATCCATATTCACACCAAAAAGAAGTGGTCTGATTTTTCAGAGATCCTGAGCATTGAAATCAATGAAACCCGCAAGTGCACAGTTCCTTTGGTAACCTGAGTGTTTCTGATAGCTTTTGCTGCCAGGGAACTCAGATTCCATCCATTCTGCGCCTGTATATACAAGAGGGCACCCCATGTCCCAAGGCATGTGAGATATGGATTTAAGTAGTTGGGACCAAGCAGAGAGACTTCCATGTTGCTTGCAAGGTTGGGGATGGGCGGGACCGTGGTGGTGGTGGGGCTCAAGGAATGAATTGGCAAGATTATTTTGGAAGGTTAATAGGAGAGGAGACACTAGTAGACCCATTGGACAGTGACAGGGAAGAGGCAGGAGGTTTTGCGGAATAAAAGTGGTCATCCCAAACAAGGAACAATTTAAGAGTCACCTAACTGCAGTGATGGCTTTAGTTTGGGTTCATAGGTTCAATTTCAGCAACAGAAATCATGAAACCAGGGGTGCCAAACCTGAGTGGCACAGTGACCCTCACTAAAATTTGGCCTGACCGTCCCTCTGTCATGATGGCCAAGCCTGAGTGGTGCTGTGACCTTGTGCACCAGGTGACAACTTCTGGAGTGGGGAGCTAGGCCCAGCCATGTGGGATAGGAGCTGCTGCTATGGGGTGAATGTGGGGCAGGTTCGCTCTGTAGTGCTTCCCCTCTGCACTGGGCCAGAATTGGGGTTGCAGTGCCAGGGCGAAGGATACTGATGCAGGTGGTCAGTGCTTCCCCTGATGACTGAATAGTGCTCCCATTGAATCAGGAGGCTACCTCTGCCCTAACTGATTCCCTTCTGGGGGCTTAAACCCACTTGTGAGAGCTCTGCATTGGGGAGTGGAAAGACTGAGTGTTTAAATAACTAATATTTTTTCCTGCCTTTGAATTGACTTTCTTTGTATTCATTTTAATAGAAATCGGCTCTTCTCATACAATCCAGCTATATCTATGCTCCTGATGGTCATAAGAGGTCAGTCTTCTTTTGAAATACACCATTGTAAAACAGAGGCCATGACACTACGTTAGAAAAGAAATACTGAAGATAATCAATATAGCAGAGAAAAAAGGGGTAGGGAGCACCCTTTCTTGGACCAAAATAAAAGCACCAAGGAACAATGAAGCACTTAGAGGAGAGGAAAGTGATCAGGAACAGTCAGCATGGATTCACCAAGGGCAAGTCATGCCTGACTAATCTAATTGCCTTCTATGACAACATAACTGGCTCTGTGGATGAGGGGAAAGTGGTGGATATGTTGTTCCTTGACTTTAGCAAAGCTTTTGACACTGTCTCCCACAGTATTCTTGCCAGCAAATTAAAGAAGTATGGGCTGGATGAATGGACTATAAGGTGGATAGAAAGTTGGCTAGATTGTCTGGCTCATCGGGTAGTGATCAATGGCTCCATGTCTAGTTGTCAGCCGGTTTCAAGTGGAGTGCCCCAAGGGTCAGTCCTCGGGCTGATTTTGTTCAATATCTTCATAAATGACTGGAGGATGGTGTGGATTGCACCCTCAGCAAGTTTGCAGATGACACTAAACTGGGAGGAGAGGTAGATACGCTGGAGGGTAGGCATAGGATACAGAGGGCCCTAGACAAATTAGAGGATTGGGCCAAAAGAAATCTGATGAGGTTCAACAAGGGCAAGTTCAGAGTCCTGCACTTAGGACGGAAGAATCCCATGCACTGCTACAGACTAGGGACTGAATGGCTAGGCAGCAGTTCTGCAGAAAAGGACCTAGGAGTTACAGTGGACGAGAAGCTGGATATGAGTCAACAGTGTGTCCTTGTTGCCAAGAAGGCCAATGGCATTTTGGGATGTATAAGTAGGGGCATTGCCAGCATATCGAGGGACGTGATCATTCCCCTCTATTTGACATTGGTGAGGCCTCATCTGGAGTACTGTGTCCAGTTTTGGGCCCTACACTACAAGAAGGATGTGGAAAAATTGGAAAGAGTCCAGCGGAGGGCAACAAAAATGATTAGGGTACTGGAACACATGAGTTATGAGGAGAGGTTGAGGGAACTGGGATTGTTTAGTATGCGGAAGAGAAGAATGAGGGGGGATTTGATAGCTGCTTTCAACTATCTGAAAGGGGGTTCCAAAGAGGATGGATCTAGACTGTTCTCAGTGATAGCTGATGACAGAACAAGGAGTAATGGTCTCAAGTTGCAGTGGGGGAGGTTTAGGTTGGATATTAGGAAAAACTTTTTCACTAAGAGGGTGGTGAAACACTGGAATGCATTATCTAGGGAGGTGGTGGAATCTCCTTCCTTAGGTATTTTTAAGGTCAGGCTTGACAAAGCCCTGGCTGGGATGATTTAGTTGGGGATTGGTCCTGCTTTGAGCAGGGGGTTGGACTAGATGACCTCCTGAGGTCCCTTCCAACCCTGATATTCTGTGATTCTATGAACAATGATGGTAGTTAAAACGGAAAATGTTTGTGTGTGTTTATTTTGGAATCCTAGAAAACAGTCTATTAGTGAAAAAATAAAGTGCACTCTGAGCCCTGGTCTACACTACGAGTTTAGGTCGAAATTAGCGTTAGATCGATTTAACCCTGCACCTGTCCACACGGCAAAGCCATTTTTGTCAACTTAAAGGGCTCTTAAAATTGATTTCAGTACTCCTCCCCGACAAGGGGATTAGTGCTGAAATCAACAACGCCGGGTCGAATTTGGGGTACTGTGGATGCAATTCGATGGTATTGTCCTCCGGGAGCTATCCCAGAGTGATCCATTGTGACCGCTTTGGACAGCACTTTCAACTCAGATGCACTAGTCAGGTACATAGGAAAAGCATGGGAACTTTTGAATTTCATTTCCTGTTTGGCCAGCATGGCGAGCTCATCAGTAGAGGTGACCATGGAGTCCCAGAATCGCAAAAGAGCTCCAGCATGGACCGAACGGGAGGTACTGGACCTGATCGTTGTATCCGTGTTATCAGAACTCTGTTCCAAAAGACGAAATGCCAAAATATTTGAAAAAATCTCCAAGGGCATGAAGGACAGAGGCAAAAACAGGGACGCACAGCAGTGCTGCATGAAAATTAAGGAGCTCAGGCAAGCCTACCAAAAAACCAAAGAGGCAAATGGCTGCTCCAGGTCAGAGCCCCAGACTTGCTGCTTCTATGATGAGCTGCATGCAATTCTAGGGGGTGCCCCTACCACTACCCCACCCCTGTCCATGGACACGTGCAAGGGGGGAAGTCTCACGCAACAGGGATGAGGATTTTGGGGACAAGAACGATGAGGAGGAGGAGGAGGAGGATAGCACACAACAGGCAAGTGGAGAAACTGTTCTCCCTGACAGCCAGGAACTGTTTATCACCCTGGAGCCAATACCCTCCCAACCCTCCCAAGGTGGGCTCCCAGACCATAAAGCTGGAGAAGGCACCTCTGGTGAGTATACCTTTGTAAATATAATACATGGTTTAAAAGAAAGCGTATTTAATGATTAATTTGCCCTGAAGACTTGGGATGCATTCACGGCCAGTACAGCTACTGGAAAAGTCTGTTAGCGTGTCTGGGGATGGACCGGAAATCCTCCAGGGACATTATTAAGGGGACAGTCAGAGGTGGCCGTTCCTGCTGGGCTGTTTGCCTTTGGCCGAAAAGAAATCATTTCCACTTTTAGCCACGTGGTGGGGGGGAGCAGGCCTGTTCACGCTGAGCTGTTCGCATTTGGCTGGCAGAGATCTTCCCTGATACTAGTCACACGGTGGGCGGAGGGGTGAAGCGATCATCCCAGAGAATGGGGTGGGGGAGGGTTAGTTGGGTTTCTCCTGCACGTTAACCCGAAAACCGCAGCCCCTCCTTTTAAATGGCCAACCCAGTGGGTGCTTGGTATGGGAAAGGAGGGCACTGCTGTTTGAAACCATTCCCATATGTTATGAAGGTTGAAGAAGCCGAAAGACTGCGGCTTACCATGGCTGCCTGAAAGCTGAATTCTGTTGCCTGGTCCTGCGTGTGTGATCTCTCACACCAAACCAGCAGACCCTCGATATAAGAGTCAAAATGCGACCTTGTACTGAAAGCACATGTACTATTTAATGTTAACAGCTTGGTTCACTGTGAAACAGTCTACCCTTTGTTCTCTAAAATGTCTCTTTAAATACTACTCTCTCTTTTTTTCCTCCTGCAGCTGCAAATGTTTCAACGCTCCCCCTATCATCTCCATTCCAGAGGCTAGTGCAGATAAGAAGGCGAAAAAAATTTCATCACGAGTGCATGTTCTCTGAGCTCATGCAGTCCTCCCACAGTGAAAGAGCTCAGCAGAATGTGTGGAGGCAAACAATGGTAGAGTCCAGGAAAGCAGAAAATGAACGCAAGGACAGGAGGGATGAGCAAGATGAGAGGTTGCGGGAGAAGAGGAGAGGTGGTGGTAGCATGATGAGAGGAGGCAGGATGCAATGCTGAGGCTACTGGGGGATCAAACTGATATGCTCTGGCATCTGGTGGAACAGCAGGAGCACAGACTGCTGATGCAGCCCCTGTGTAACTGCCTGTCCTCCTCCCCAAGTTGGATAACCTGCTCACCCAGATGCCCAGGAATGTGGGGGTGAGGGTGGGGGAGCGTGCTCCAGGCACCCAACCTCTCCACCCCAGAGGACTGCCCAAGCAACAGAAGGCTGGCATTCAATAACTTTTGAAGTGCAGTGTGGCCTTGTCCTTCCCTCCTCCTCTCATCCACCACCCCTCCCGGGCTACCTTGGCAATTATTCCCCTATTTGTTTCAGAGTAACAGCCGTGTTAGTCTGTATTCGCAAAAAGAAAAGGAGTACTTGTGGCACCTTAGAGACTAAACAATTTATTTGAGCATAAGCTTTCGTGAGCTACAGCTCACTTCATTGGATGCATACTGTGGAAACTGCAGAAGACATTATATACACAGAGACATTGTTTCATGGTCTCTGTATATATAATGTCTTCTGCAGTTTCCACAGTATGCATCCGATGAAGTGAGCTGTAGCTCACGAAAGCTTATGCTCAAATAAATTGGTTAGTCTCTAAGGTGCCACACGTACTCCTTTTCTTTTTCCCCTATTTGTGTGATGAATTAATAAAGAATGCATGATTTTGAAACAACAATGACTTTATTGCCTCTGCAAGTGGTGATTGAAGGTGGGAGGGCGGTTGGCTTACAGGGAAGTAGAGTGAACCAAGGGGGCGGGTTTTCATCAAGGAGAAACCAACAGAACTGTCACACCATAGCCTGGCCAGTCATGAAACTGGTTTTCAAAGCTTCTCTGATGCGCAGCGCTCCCTGCTGTGCTCTTCTAATCTCCCTGGTGTCCGGCTGCGAATAATCAGCGGCCAGGCGATTTGTCTCAACCTCCCACCCCTCCATAAATGTCTCCCCCTTACTCTCACAGATATTGTGGAGCACACAGCAAGCAGCAATAACAATGGGAATATTGCTGAGGGCTAACCAAGTCAGTAAACTGCTCCAGCGTGCTTTTAAACGTCCAAATGCACATTCTACCACCATTCTGCACTTGCTCAGCCTGTAGTTGAACAGCTCCTGACTACTGTCCAGGGTGGCTGTGTATGGCTTCATGAGCCATGGCATTAAGGGGTAGGCTGCGTCCCCCAGGATAAGTATAGGCATTTCAACATCCCCAACAGAGTTCCTGAAGATGTGAGCGTCATGTACCTTTCCCGGCCATCCCATGTTGATGTTGGTGAAACGTCCCTTGTGATCCACCAGTGCTTGCAGCACCGTTGAAAAGTACCCCTTGCAGTTTACATACTGGCTGCCAAGGTGATCCGGTCCCAAGATAGGGATATGGGTTCCGTCTATCGTCCCACCACAGTTAGGGAATCCCATTGCAGTAAAGCCATCCAGTATGACCTGCACATTTCCCAGAGTCACTACCCTTGATAGCAGCAGCTCAGTGACTGCATTGGCTACTTGGATCATAGCAGCCCCCACAGTAGATTTACCCACTCCAAATTGATTCCTGACTGACCGGTAGCTGTCTGGTGTTTCAAACCTCCAGAGGGCCTATTGCCACTCACTTGTGAACTGTAAGGGCTGCTCTCTTCTTGGTATTGTGCTTCAGGGAAGGGGAAAGCAAGTCACAAAGTTCCATGAAAGTGCCCTTACGCATGCTAAAGTTTCATAGCTACTGGGAATCATCCCAGACCTGCAACACTATGTGGTCCCACCAGTCTGTGCTTGTTTCCCGGGCCCAGAATTGGCATTCCATGGCATGGGCATGAGCCTGCCCCATTGCCACCAGGATGTCCAAATTGCTGGGTCCCGTTGTGCCCACAAGGTGTGCACTGGTTTGGGGGTTGCTTGTCGGGCCACGAGGGTGTAGGAGCAATTCACGCAGCATTGAAGAATGACAAACACACATACAAAGCCCAGTAGTCCAATCAATAGCAGGAGCCCAATGCGTCTCCCCCAGGCACCGAGATCTGGAAGCCAGGAGGTTAGCCACCGCCAAGGGTCATCCCATACAGAAGTCTCAGAGCCCACGTCATGTAACACCTTCAAGTCGTCCATCATATTATGAACATCAGTCTCGATGTGCTTATCCTGATTTGAATAAAAACAACAACTTTCATTAATCAAGGCCAAACAAATGCCGCCTTGAGCGGCTAATAACTAGTCCAACGCCATACGATTCAGTAATACATCTTGCGACAAAGAAGCTACTTCTAATTGCAGGGCTTGGATTGCATCTACGGGTATTATTCTCTATAACCTCTAATGTGGCTGAAATATTTACAATAGCCCGCTCCAGTTGAGCCATCCCCAGACAGGGGAGGAAAGCGCGGACAAACTGATGGAAGCCCGTGGGTCTCTGCACAATGGGGTTTGGGCTCCGTCGTGGACGTGCCACCAATATGTAATTATGCACTGCATGAGTATGCATGGTTTGCTTTCCAT
This sequence comes from Lepidochelys olivacea, assembly GCF_965140295.1. Classification (NCBI taxonomy): domain Eukaryota; kingdom Metazoa; phylum Chordata; order Testudines; family Cheloniidae; genus Lepidochelys; species Lepidochelys olivacea. The sequence goes on from NC_140414.1 coordinate 70,240,925, forward strand.
ACATATGGGGAGGAGCCCGTCCCAGTGTGCACCGTCCACACCATTGGTTGGGTAGGGTTTTATATACCCAACGGCCCAAAGCCCCAGCACTCCTGCTGTGGGGAGCCATGTGCTATCTGAGGCATTGCAACACCAACTATTGGAGCTAGTAATGTGCACGCGGGGTTTGCTCGCGCCTAATTGTGCTGAGGGGCGTTCTTCATATGGGGACACTGGCATTGCAGGAATACAGAAAACCACGGGTATGTAATCCCCACTCGCCCCAACACCACCACCGATGGCAGAGTGTGGTGCCATTGGTATAAGTCAAATTGGTTTAGGAGGAACCGGAGCAATTGTCACTCGAGACTCTCGCCTCTCCGGCCATCCACTCACTGCGCATTTCCAGTGGGCCAGTAGTAACGTTAAATTGCCTTGTGTCTGGCAGGTATTCTGCTATCACTGTGCATGAGGAAAGGGGAAGTTTTCCGATGGGACGAGTGGTGTCCGTCGCTGAAGGCCGCTGAGCACTGCGGCCCATGGAATGCCAGCGCTTGCCAAATGGGGGGCATGTGCGCAGTACCAACAGTCTGATTTTTACCTGATAGTGCCACCGATTGCATCCACTGGATGGCCGAGTTGTGGTGCCATGTGGCTTGGGCACCTATTGCAGCTAAAATCAGTTCGAGGATTATTCCGTAGAGAACTTGCTGTAGGGCCGTCGCAGGTGTCAGCCTTCGGGTGGCGCAACCAGGACACTCCATAGACCCACCCAGACAGCAGTGTGGCGGTTATGGTTGCCTGGAAGAAAGACACTTGGAGGGCACATAAATTGGGGCATCTTCCCCTTTTAGCAGTTAAGCTGCTAATTGTGTTAGTACATTCTAAGACACAGTCTGTTCTCAAAGCAATTCTTTGTAACACCAACTACTCACAGAGAGAGACTCAAAGCAGTACTCTGTAACAACAGAAACAGCACCCAGAGACTCCCAGCCCTTTTGTTGTATTTATCTCGCTTTAACAATTGTGATTAAAATAGAGCTAGAGGATGTATGTGGATGGATGCTTGGTGTGGATAATAAATGAATGATCAGGGAGGTGCCGGCCTAAGAATCCAGTGTCCATCGGCCGAAGAAGGCATCAAGTGGAAATAACCAGAGGACCCCCGGAGGGCAGACTGGAATCCACCCAGCAGCTTCAAGAATGGGAGAACCAAAGAACAAGATAGCATCTGGCAGCACGGAGCCTTCAGGAATGTGTCATCTGCTATTGATTCAGCAACAGCATGATGAAGCAATTCACATAGACTGGCATAGGAAGAAATTCCTATAAAAATGGACTCTAGAAAGTGAGAACTTCGGGCATCTGATTCTGCAAACCAACTTCCAGGAGCATCAGATGAGCATCTGACAAGGCCCTGCTTCCTCCTCATGTCCAGGCCACCTGGCCAGTGGCTTGACATGAGCAACTCGAAGGCTGGTAACTGATGATAACCTTGCAGAACCTGTGTGTGTGTGTATGAATGAATGTGTGAATAAATATGAAATCGAATGGAATGTTATAGCTATAACTAACTGCTTACTATGATTCTTTCTGTATTCACAATAAATGTGGTATTTTGCCTTTTCCCCTTTAATAAGATCCTGCTGGTTTTTATTTTATTGGTATAACACAGCTTCCATTCAATATAGTCTGCCAGCGGGGTAGATGGTTGGGGCCGCTGGGGGGTGCCATCTACCTTGTTTTGGGGCCCCCCTTTCGTTGGAGCCCCCACCTTCTCCTTGGTACGCTGTTCCGGCTTAAGCTGTAACCAGTGTTTTAACAACTCAGCATTGGTTTTCCCATCCATCTCTGCCAGGGGAATCCCTTCTTTCAGTAGGTCTTTGAACGTAGTATTGCAGCTAACTCTCTCCTTTTGCTTCACATTCACCAGCCGCGGCTTTGTGGTTTTCTTCATACCGTCAATTTCCGTTAATTGCATCATGAGCTGTGCCGCATCTCCCACCAACCCTACGGCCTCCCCAGCCGTTGGCAGGATCATCGCCTTCATCGGGGGTGGGAGGGGTGTTCTGCAGAAGCTGGGTGCGGATGGTACGGGTCAGCTCTACGACATCAGGTCCTTCAAAATGCTTGGCAAATATGCCGGTGAGCATGCCCAACTGCCAGAGCTGGCTAACCCCTCTGGGATGGAGGCCCACTGTTCCAACCTGTCATCCATGTCTGCGGGCGAGCTGCAGATGGTTTTGACAGCCACGGTCAACCATGCCATGAGGGAGGGATATGGATAATTCGCCTCCGAGTTGGCCCCTATCTTGAGTCTCCTACGAAGGAGGGGTCTGTGGTGAATGAGCCCATCCTGCCTAGCTCAGCGGGGGTAAGGTTAATTGCATCTGCTCCATCGTCCCACAACCGTAGCAGCCAGGCCAGCAGAGTTTCCTTGGGATGCTGCTTGAAACGCTGCATGAAATCCTGTATCTCAGAGGATTTATATTTCCGGATAAAATCCCTTCCTACCATTTGATCATTCTCCCAGTGCAGTCCCTCGTATCATGTCTCGACAATGGGCCACAGTTGTGGGTACAGCCCCACCTTCCCGCTGTCCCCCTCCCGGGGAGACTCATCCTTGCTTGTCCCCCAAATGTCGCTTTTGCACATTTTTGCACGTACAGCAAGGGGACGCACGTCTTGCCGTCCTTCCTTTTGTTGCCAGCAGTTCGCAATGCAAGCTGCCACAACCGAGCATCAGTGCTCTAACTGCTTGGCCCATTCGTCAGTACTAGTGATGACTTCTTGGATTAGTGAACGGGTCTCGTTTGCTTGCTGTAAATCAGCCTCTAATCTTCCTATCCTCCAGCACTGAACCAGCAGTGTTTTGTCCACTGCGCAGAGAGCGGTCAGGAAGACCCATCCCAGGTCCCCTGCTGCTTTTCACTCCGTGGGTCCTACTTTGTCCAGCCGGAGCTTGGATATCAGTTCCTCCAGCCTAACTGGGGTAACCCCCGGCTCCTGCTCGAGCTCCGGCCATGCAGCGGGGGCAACCAACCCCACCAGCTTGAGAGCCACCGGTGCCCACCGTCCTGTGGAGGGCCACCCGGGGATGCGGCTCTCTCCCTCCCCCTTATCCTTCCTTCCCCAGAGAGGCATCCCTCCGCTGGTATCCTGTTCATGATGCCAATTGTGCCCGCAAAGGTGGGAGGGGGAGATACCAGCAAAAGGAGGACACTCAGGCCTAAGAATAGTAAACTACGCTTTATTGAAGGAAGGAAGGAAGAACTTACGCTCCAATCTGTGCGGCGAGTCCCTAGGACACACGGAGGGGCTGCAGGGGACTCTGGCCGTTCTGGACAGCTGACCAGGCAGGACTCCACTGGCAGGGAGTCCTCTGCGGCGCTATATTCTCCGTGCTTATCTCGGGGTTACATGGGGTCAACAGCTGGTTACATTCTTATATGTATGATTTATGCTTATTACATAAACTAACTTGTTTACAGGCAAAAATATGCTGAGCTATGCTACAATATCTTTTGGCAGGGTCTGTCGGACAAAGTTAATTGAAACTGCCTGTATCCTCTGCTTACATCCAGTCACATACTCAGTCCACCACATAGCTCCTCACCAATCTTCCCCAACCTTGCCCCTACACCCGGGCTTTGAGAGAAGTCTGTGTCCGTGTCTTCATCACTCTCGTCACCATGCTGCCGTCACCTCCTCGCCTGCTTTTGGAGGTTCTAGTTCTGCACATACTGCAGGATAATGTGCGAGGTGTTTACAATGCTCATAACTGCCGCGGTGAGCTGAGCGGGCTCCATGCTTGCCATGGTATGGCATCTGCAGGAGAGCAGAGTTGCAGCGGAAGCGGTGGCTGACGACGGATGCCACGAGAATAGATATTTATCGAGAACGACGAGAGGACCTGCGAGGTGGATTCATGAGACCAGGAGAGCAGAGTCACAGCAGAAGCAGTGGATGATGACAGTTAGCACTGCGCATGTTTCCTGAGGAGGAACACATGTAGCCGGGAGCCCATGACAGACAACATGGAGAAATTCACTATTGAGACAATAGCAGCAGAGTAGAGTTGCAGCGGAAGTGGTGGATGATGACGGTTACCAGTCCTACTGCACCGTCTGCTGAAAGAAGTATGGCATCTGCGCGAAACAATTGTCCGTCGTTGCTTTCACGGAGGGAGGGGTGACTGACGACATGTACCTAAAACCATCCACAACAATGTTTTCGCCCCATCAGACTTTGGGAGCTTAACCCAGAATTCCAATGGGCGGCGGAGACTGTGGGAACTCTCAGATAGCTACCCACAGTGCACCGCTCCATAAGTCGATGCTAGCCATGGTAGTGAGGATGCACTCCACCGCTTAATGTGCTTAGTGTGGACATATGCAATCAACTGTATACAATCGATTTTTAAAAATCAACTTCTATAACATCGACCTAATTTCATAGTGTAGACATACCCTGAGTAGAACTGTCTCATTAAAATTCTATAAAACTAAAGAAATATCTACACCAGAAGCTGTTATTGTTTCAAAAATACAAAATTAATTTTAACACAAGTTACAACTTAATACCAATTTGGAGGGGAGCAGTTTGCAGTAAATCATAAACACAAACTCTACAGTAAAACATAGACTGGAAAAAAAAAAGAGTAACCCAGCAGCATTATTATTTCTTGTTTCTATGCAGAGATACATTATTCTAGTTGATTCATTCCTTTAAAAGGAAAAGAAAAAAGAAAAGGCTACCTGGCAAAATACTCATATAAGAGGAAAAGAATTCAAGTAAAAATCAGAGGAACATTATGAAGACATGAGATTCTCTGGAAGTTTATTTAAAGTCTAATTATTCATATTTATTCTCTAAAACCCTCTATTTTTAAAGCGATTGAGGCAATTAATATTTTTTTAATTTCCCTTATTGTGATAAAAATTATGTGCACAAAAAGCTGCACTTTTTCAAAGCAACTTTTCATAACTAAATATGAATATGTCAAAAACCAAGTGAATTTTGATATAGATCAATGCCAACTATTATTAGAAGTTGGCAGAGGTGAGAGCAGAACTCAGGACTTTGCTTCATCTCCCAGTCTATGTTAATTCAGTTAGACCATGTGATCCTTTCAGGAAGTTGGGGGAAAGAAGACAGCAGGAGCACCTCCTTTTCTTCAAAAGCTTGGACAGAAGGTGCTTTTGGGGACTTTGCATCCTTCACTACAAAAAATAAAAAAATAAAGCTCTCGAAATTTTGCTAAAAACTTAAATAACTGTGGTGGAGAAATCAAATGAAACAATTAGCAAGATTTGTAGCCTAATTATAAGTATCACCAAATTAATCCAGCCTTAACTGAACCCCTTTTGGTTGAAGAAGATGCTATTGTTTGTAGAATTGGACAGATAGCTAATCACTTATGGGTTAATTACTCATTATTTTGTATTTCTATTATGGTAGTTCCTATGAATCCCAATAAAGAAGGAAAGCACTGTACAAGTAATAAAGAAGACATACCCTGCCCTAAATGGTTTATGATTTAGTGATTACTTCTGCTGATGCTATCACAATCACAGTGTTGTGGTTTTGACACCTTGTGTCGTCTACAGTAGAAAGCATGAAGATGTACAGATAGCCTTAATTTCTAATTGTACATTTTAGAAATTCTTATCATCTTTAGATGTTTAACTCATCTCATGGTGAAGGCTTGTGTATCTTCATTATCACATAATTCATTTAGGTCTCTGAAACTAGATTTATAGGCATCCTTTAGCAAACGATACTCCAGACTGTGGAGTCTGCATGACAGTTTTATTTATCACATGTTCATTTTGGATTTGCTCCTTTAAAAAGAAGGAAAAATAGCTCTCTTTAACATCTACATTTTCTCTGTACATGGTAGAAACACAAATACCATCTGGTATTCCACATCTGGAAAACTGAAAGACTAGTGAAACTAAGCAACTCTACACACAATTCCATAAAGGTTACCGGAGATTCTAATGTCACAGAGGCCTCTTCAATCCTCTCTTTTCACCAAGGGTGGAATCCTGGCTCCACTGAAGTCCATCGTAAAACCTCCATGGACTTCAGAGCAGTCAGGATTTCACCCCAATTTCCTGAACCCTGCTTCTGTGAGGTTGCCAGCTCATCACTATCTAGCCTTCAACACCTCTTGCCAGCCACACACCTTATAGTATCACTGCCCTATCTGCTAATCATCACAATTATAGAAATAGTAGTCTGTGATGGCATGGATGGAAACAATCCCTTCTTGCTAGTCCTCTTGGGGGGAAAAGGGGAAGTGAACTGCCTGCTCCCTATCATTACTATCATTGTCTCAGATTCTCACAGAGCTCCTGTCGTATCTAGGTGCTGCGATCCTCAAAGAGGATTTTCAGAATGCAGCCTGATTCAAGTTGTAGCCTTTCCATTTATTCCCCCAAATAACATCAGTCAGTGAATGGGAAAGAACTTGCTACTTTAGACACCATGTTAGGGTAGTTAGGTTTGGGGGGCAGGAAGCCCAGAAAGCTATGTCAAGTAATTTCCTTACATCATTCCAAATGTCATATATACAAAAAAAAAATGAAAAATTTAAGAATATTTACTTAAAATACTTTATTTTGTAGTCACTGATAATACTCATCTGCTCGAAATTAAGCACATGTGTGCATAAGTCTTGGCAAAGTTGAGGCCGCATATTCTTTGGGGCAGGCACTGTCTTTATTTTCTTATACTTGTCTACAGGGCCTAGCACAGTAGTGTCACGGTCCCGGCTTTCTCCTTCTAGCTGCTATTGCAGTACAAATATAATAATGAAATAATAATAATAATGCAGTAGGAAAGGACCCCATACAACTAAGAGCATTCATATAGGTGTACTTGGATTCACCAACCTCATAATGTGGGACATAAGTTATATAAGAAAAAGACAATGCAGTGTGGTTTAGTGGTGTGATTTTTTCATGAATGGAGGGCTCTGGCACACTAATAGCCCCATTGGCTGTGGAATTGGGCAACAGAGGTCCAGATAAGGCTTGCATATTTAAATTCAATTGAGCTTGAACATAAGTTGCCATAGGCATACTTGGATCAGTTTAACTCTCTTACAGCAGTCTTCAAATCCTCATAATAGAAGAACTCCATGCTGTGATATTTTCTTTAAGCTGACCTCCTTATATTGGAGTACATTAATGCAGTCAGACAAAGAGAAACAATGCCATGTCACTTATCTGACCATTGAATTTTGAATATGGACTATTCACAGTAAAATGTTCAGGACCAATCCTGCAAAAAAATACTTGTAGAAAAAGACTGTTGAATAAATGTGAAGAACTGGTGATCTGTGATCTGATATTCTGGAAGCAGAAAAGGAACCTAAATTTGTCAAATTATTCCTTTTGAATTCTTTGCTCAGCTCTATAAATTTATTAGTAAAAATGTTCAAGCCAAATATTTCACCCATCTTTACCTGCACCATCAGAAGAAAGGATTTGCAAAATGGCTAGATATCCTTCTAGTTACTACTTTGTAAAATAGTATAAACACCAAAATTATGTTGTGAACTGAAACTTAATATCCTGAAAGGCGCAGTACTAATCTTCTGTCAACTGTGTTCTCAGTAAAGATAATCTTTTTGAAAAAGTAATTGCCACAAGAAGGCTATTTTAGTAGAGTCAGGCCACCAATTTCAGTTGGGGTTTGTAGATGCTATTGTAATACAGTAATAATAATTCTAAATCCTTGACATTTTAGGGGCCTCAAGAAAACCACTCCCAGCTATTCCCACAGATGGAGCAGCATAGAGGCAGCAGCTAGAAAAATTAAATGGAAAAGCTGCCTGTACGTGTGCTTGAGACTAGTATAGGGTTCAGTAATCCCTCAGAGGCAAGATGCTTGATAGAGATCTGCTTCATTTAGCATCTCTGTTCCAGCTGCCTCTGAGTTACATAACATGAGTCTCTGCATTACCCAACATAAGCCTCTTAAAGATTCAGTTCCTCACAAATGGAACAACCAGTGGTGGTTGAGGCAGAGAAGAAGACATATGATTGAACAAGGCACCTGACTGACGTGCCTGGACAACCAAACCCATGCCCAGAATAGCCTGCTTATAGGTCCTCCCCAAAATCTGCATTCAGCACCAAGTGCATTGTCTGAGGGAAAGTAAGGCAGTCAGCTTCCAGCAACAGCAGGAGATGCAATAACTCTGCAGCGGAGATGAAAGAGACATGCACCATTTTGCTTCCCAGCAAGCATTTAGTTTTATCTTGCAGCTGAACAATTATAAGTCCTCTGTAAGGAGAGAGGTGAGCTAGCCTGTCCAGGTCTAAACAAAGGGGAAAGGAGAGAAGGAGTCTCAGACTCTATGATCCAGGACAGGGATGATTGCCAAACTCAATCTGTGATAAAAAGCTCCCTTTTATGGACACCTAACCAGTCAGCTAGCTGTAAAATCCCTCTTGGTAGCTGTTCGCTGCTTGCTTTACCTGTAAAGGGTTAAAAGTCCCCCAGGTAAAGAAAAAGAAGTAGACACCTGACCAAAAGAGCCAATGGGAACTTTTTAAAATTGGGAAAGAAACTTTCCCTTTGTCTGTTGTTCTCCTCTGGGCTGCAGGGACACGGAGCAGTAAAGCTATAAGCAGGAATGCTGTGTAAGGTTTGAACCAGGTATGAAAAATTATCTTCCATACCTAGAAGGAATCATTGGGACAGGGAATGTTTAGATAGATGCGATCAGGTTTATTTCTTTATTTTGGCTTGTGGATCTCCTCTGTGCTAATCCCAGATGTTTTTGTTTGCTTGTAACCTTTAAGCTGAACCCCCAAGAAAGCTAGTTTGGGTGCTTAATTTTTGAAATTGCTCTTTTAAAATCTAGCAAAAGCCTAAATTCCAGATGTATTTTCTTCCTTTTTATTTTTAATCAAATTTACCTTTTTTAAGTACAGGATTGGATTTTTGGTGTCCTAAGAGGTTTGTGCATATGTTGTTTAATTAACTGGTGGCAACAGCTAATTTCCTTTGCTTCTTTCTCAGCTCTTCCCCAGAGGGGGGGTGAAAGGGCTTGAGGGTACCCCATGGGGAAGAATTCCCAAGTGCTCCTTCCTGGGTTCAAGGTGTTTTTTTGCATTTGGATGGTGGCAGCGTTTACTAAGCCAAGGTTAGAGAAAAGCTGAAACCTTGGGAGTTTAATACAAGCCTGGAATAGCTGGCAAGTATTAATTTTTAAAATCCTTGCGGGCCCCCACCTTCTGCACTCGAAGTGCCAGAGTGGGGAATCAGCCTTGACACACTCATTAGGCTTCCATTGCATGAGAAGCTATCCAAGGACCAGTTCTATTCCAGAAAATAATCTCCTGCCTTGCTGTGCAACAACACCTCAACAGTAAGTGCTATGTATATTTGGTAGCTGGGAAAGGGCTTTGAGGTGAATAAGACTTGGTCAGTGTGAAAGCAGAGAGCTGAAAGTGGCATGAGCATTGCGACTGCGTGCAACTGATAGCCAGACATTGACAACCAACGTTTATTTGACTTTTTATTGTAAACATACTTTTCTTCTGTATAAGCCTGGTACAGCTCCATCACAAAGAGCAGTATACACATACTGGCCACCTGAGACCTACAGGGTGACTGAGGAGGGGCATCTGTTTTGCTTTTATTTGTGGTGTTCTATTTATAATTAGCTGTCAGAGTGGTGTGATTATCTGAGGTAAAGAGCATCTGATTATTGTTGTGGTGTTAATTTATTCATTTATACAGCTATTTCCCTTGATTCTGCTGCCTTTTCCTTTACCTGGTTCCCACTCTCACCTGTACTTACAAATTAAGCTTATTCTTTTCCCCTAGTAAAGTGTTTGTTCTTTCTTGTGACTGGTTTGTCCTTGCTTCCTTTTAAGTATAGAAGCTGTTAATGTTCTAGAGGATATAGATGCTATATACTCATGTATGGGGGGCACTGTACATTTAAAACCTGGTGCAGCTCTAGAAGGCCAGCAAGCTAAGGGCTGAGATCTACCATCAACACAAAGAACACAAAGAACCCTTGGGACCTAAGGTGGGCCTCAGAGTGAGTTAGAGGAGCATGTGGATACTAGCACCTGGTACCATGGGTGCTACAGAAGAGGGATACTGATAAAGAGCTGCATGAATGTGATATGAGTATAAAAAGCCCAGTTAAGTTCTAATCTGTATATTTGCTGATCAACTGATAGTTGATGTTAGTGAACTCAGGAAAGTTTTATAGTACAATGAGTACACTTAAAATCCCAGTTTTAGAGAGATTCAGGTTTCAGAGAGATTCCCTATACTTAGAAGGGGGATACTACAATATCTGGTAATATCTCTCAAGCTGGCATTGATTTTTCAAGTGCTCCCACTGACTTTGGCTGAGCTGATAAACTGCTGCTATTGATCTATTCCTAAAACTCTACTTACTGCTGAGACTTGTACTTTCAGTTGCTTAATCCTAAAGAAATTTCTTGCTGAAGGAAATCTAATATTGTGATTCTTTCCTCGCTTTGTCAACCTCTTCATTTCCAGCTGTTATGCTGATTGGGGCATGCTGCTTTCTAAGAGTCTTCAGATGTTCCCTTGCTTTCTCCATACAGGAGCAATCTGAATTAGAGACATACAAATAACTTTTATATGGGAACTACTATCTTGAGAAATACTCTGTTATAAAACAGTCATTCCTGTCATGCAAATATGTACTGGATAATGTCAAGCATCACAAAATGGGGCTTTTAAAAATGTATCTTCTTTTTTTTGGTCTCAACACAACTATATGTATATTTGTGCATATCACATATTAGGCACTTACTGTAGTATTACATCCATGACTTTTGCGAATATCTATCCCAGACTCTCTTGGAGTTATGTTAACTAATAGACTACTTTGATAACGCTCTTATCTTGGCATACAGATTCTCTTATTTGTGTAGACAAGCCTAATGATTTACATGCATTGAACCAGTTTGTCATTTTTAAGATATTTGTCAAAATGTTGAATTGCACAAATTTTTGGAAGCGTTTTTCTTTTCTCATTTATAGCTTCTCCCAGAGTAAGATACCTAATCGTCTTCCCCCCAAAAATCTGCTTAAGAAACCACTTCATCATCCCAAGAAGCATATTTTCATTGTTTGACTGTATGAATAACCAAATGCACAAAGTCTTTGTTTTCTGTACTTGGACCAATTGTAATTTGTAGTACACAAATGCAGAAAGTCACACTTCTGTGATGTTTGGCAGGACTGCTATCACTGTGTGTCAGCAAATTTCAACGAAAATTTGAGAGGATTTTTAAAGATCTTAAAGAGCCAGATTTTCAAAATTAAGATTACTTGAATATTTCTGCATGGCCAACGAATGTGTGCAAATATCTAACTTGAGCATGTTTGAAAATATGGTCCTATGTATCTGATAAATTGGAAGTTACTCTAATTCACACAACAATTCATTGATGTGCTATGGTTGCATAGGTTGCATCTTGTCAAACAAGTGTACTCTAACGTGTACTACAAAGTTTTGCCAGCGATGTCTCATTGGTGACATTTTGTCATTGTGTTTATATAAGGGATATTAGATCCTCATTACTACATGTGGTTTCAGGAGACAGAAGCTATAAATGTTAACCCTAGTTACATATAACAATGGAAATTAAATGTTATGCTATCAGAGTCATGCAGTGAGATGTAACTTGGCCAGATGTCACCTATAAAATGTTGAGCAGTGGCAAGTCCTCAGTAAAATGATGTGGACTCCTGTTTGGCTCATCTCTTATATGGAGTTTTATAAGGCAAAATAAATGGGCCTGATTTTTGTATGCCTTGGGACAGCTTTGCAAGTCTAAAGCCGGCAGAGCAAAGCTGCCGTGGAGCTAACTGAGTTGGTCATTGGAGACTTTTCCTACTGTAGAGGTGGCAAAAAAGCCACTTCAGTAGCTTCTATGCCACCCCCTCCTGGTTAGTGGTATAGGGGGCATGGCTGGGGAAAAAGCCAGGGAACTCCTTTATGCCCAACTTATTTCTAGTTGCTGAAATGGCCTCTTTGAGCTGATGGCAACTGTGTACATTAGAGCAGCCTTTAGCCTCTGTACACCAGAGCCTGGCCAGTGTAGAGTGACTCTGAGATCAGGGGAATGTAAAGGTGGCCTTTCAAGTCAACTTTTGCAATTCTTCTCTTGATCTGTGCTGATTGCTCCTTGGCTGCAGGTCAGGTTCTGGCCCAGTAAGTCTAATCTAAGTAATTATTGATTTTACAGATAGATAAAGCCAGGAAATCCACCAATATGCAAGTGTTCATCTTCAAAGGTCTTATGTTTGCGTTTGTTGTGTTTAGAATATAATCAAGCTGGTCCCCCAGTTTGGTGGCTCCTATGCCACCAACCAAGTGACTACGGGCTTAATTATTTGCCACCATACAATACTGAAATAATTATTTTTATTATATCTTATATTTAAACTTATTCTGACAGCAAGAATTCTTATAGCAACGCAGCCATTTTAAAAACAAACAAGACATGAAGGCTTCATTGAGCCCAAAACCTACACAAGTTTCCTTTATTGTGAGGGTCAGAGAAGCAGAAAAAATGTCAATGATATTTCAGAAGCTCATGGCTGAAAGCACCTACCAAATTTTGCACGTGATTTAAACATTTGAATTTCAGTGGTGTGCAGGATTACAATGTAATTCAGTCCATTAAGCATGATCACGATTGTATGGCATGGAGGGTGCATGAAATTCTCTTCTTAAATGTGTAATATAAAATGATTCATTCTGAAGTGTAAGACATGCATGAGCAAGCCAGTATTCTGAATCCATTTGCTGAGCTATGCTTCTCCCAGAGTCTTGCCACTGGCTTTAGCTGCTTCAATACCCAGCTTTCTAGGTGGTTTTTTTTTCCCCATAAGAGGAAACCCCAGCTGGCCCCAAGTCCACAGAGAAAAACTTACCTGAGATGGGATGGTGAACTATGAAGAGCACTCTATGCCATTCTTACAACTTGTGCAGAGTATGCACCCCATATACTCATGGAGCAGCACCTGCCTAACCCCACAGCCTCTTCAGTACTCCTCCAAGAAGTGTGTGGCTCTGAACTGCCACCTTCCCAGAACTGTAACATATAAGCAACGTTCTAGTCCTAAAAATAAACAAAACAAGGAAGATATCAAATGGAGGAAGGAGAGGGCAAGGGGATACAAGAGTATGTGATGTGAGTATGTCTTGGCTGTGCATATCTCTTAAAGGTATGCATGTGTTAATAGGTAGACCTATATTTGACATACTAGTGTGTGGGTGTAACGAGGTGGTGTGGTCCCATGTCGCCCCCCTCTGGGCGAGAAGGACGAGTCCCTCTGGACACTGGAGTGGGCGGGACAGAGAGCTCTGAGCCCGCCCCCCAGAGGGTCAGGAGCAGGACAGGAAGTAGAAAAGCCTGGGCCCAGACCTCACTCAGTGCACAGCGGCTGGAGAGGCCAGATGCCTCCAGCCTAGCTCCCAAGACCCCAGCAACCGGAGGCGGACCCGAAGACTGGCCCACCCGACCAACGCCTGACGCTGACCAGAGCCCGGAGGAGCTGTCAAGCCTGCCCCTCACCAGTTACTCAGAGGAGCTGCCAAGCTTACCCCTCGCCAGTGATCCTGAGGACCTGTAGTGGGGCGACTGCCCCACTCCTGGATAACATGGATTAAAAGCAACCAAGCTAGGCTGTTTGGGGAAGCAGCCAAAGCTGTGGCCAGCTCAGTTAGGGCCCAGCTGGCCCTGGTAAGAGGGCTGTGGGTCAGAAGCTGGAGGAGTCTCACTCTAGCCCTGGAGTACCTGAAGGTACCTGAAGTGGAGCAGTGCTGGGGAAGGGCAAAGGGAGCTGGGGAGCTCCAGCCTAGTAAACCCCCAGGCTGCAGGTCCTGTTGAAGGCCGACAAAAGGTACTGGGGCTGCAGAGGGGCAGCCCGAGGATAGGCAAAGGCAACAGGTCCTAGCCCCTTGCCAGTGATGGGTGGCCATTACAGACTACAGTCTGCCCCAAGGAGTGGGGGCTAGATGATGACTGGCAGTAGCCACTGAGGCAAGGTGGGTTTAGAGCAGGGGCGGGCTAACTTTTTGGCCAGAGGGCCAGATCGGGTTCCCAAAATTGTATGGAGGGCCTGTTTGGGGAGGCTGTACCTCCCCAAACAGCCAGGCTTGGCCCAACCCCTATCCGACCCCCGCAGCTTCTCAACCCCTGACTGCCCCCCTGGGACCCCTGCCCCATCCAACCATCCCTTCTCCCTGTCCCCTGACTGCCCCGGAACCCCTGCCCCGACTGCCCCCTGCCACCCCATCCAACCCCCCCCCTCCTTCCTGACTGCCCTCCCGGGACTCCTGCCCCCCTTCAACCCCCCTGTTTTCTGCCCTCTGACCGCCCCAACCCCTATCCAAACCCCTGCCCCTGACCACCTCCTCGAACTCCCCTGCCCTCTATCCAACCCCCCCGCCCCCTTATCACACTGCTTGGAGCACCAGTGGCTTGCAGCGCTACAGCCGTGCTGCTACGTAGCACAGAGCACCGGGTCAGGCCAGGCTCTGCAGCTGCGCTGCCCTAGGACCTCACAGCCCCACCGCCCAGAGCATGGTGCTGGCGGCACAGTGAGCTGAGGCTGCGAGGGAGGGGGAACAGCAGGGAAGGGGCCGGGGGCGAGCCTCCCGAGCCAGTAGCTCAGGGGCTGGGCAGGAGGGTCCTGCGGGCCATAGTTTGCCCACCTCTGGCTTAGAGGGTTGGGGGTTCCCCTGGGAGGGGAGACCCAGAGCCTGGTGCAGTTCTGCCCAAGGTAAAGGGCACTGGGATCCAGAAGGTACACGAGGGCCAGTGGCAAGTGAGATGTTGGCCAGCAGAGGGCACGTTGTTCAAGTTGCAGTGGGGGAGGTTTAGGTTGGATATTAGGAAAAAACTTCTTCACTAGGAGGGTGGTGAAACACTGGAATGCATTACCTAGGGAGGTGGTAGAATCTCCTTCCTTAGAAGTTTTTAAGGTCAGGCTTGACAAAGCCCTGGCTGGGATGATTTAATTGGGGATTGGTCCTGCTTTGAGCAGGGGGTTGGACTAGATGACCTCCTGAGGTCCCTTCCAACCCTGATATTCTATGATTCTATGATTCTACGCTGTATGCTGGAAAAGAGCTAATTCCCGAGACGACCAGCAGGAGGCACCGCTCTGGTGAGTCATTGCCTTGCTACAGAACCCCATGGTGCTTGACCCCCCCGTGACGTTATTGACATGAACTTGACCGTATAGATCATTGTTGCAACCAAGGTCCTGTAGTTGCACCAAATCTTGTACAAAGGTAGTCAAGTGAGGTGTCTCTGAAAAGGTTATAATTTGCTGGTTATGATTATGCTGTCTGTATGTGTGTATCGTTTTTGTATTTGAAGTTATGAATATTGGCTATGTACTTGTATCTCAATGTGTTTGATTCTAAGTAGCATCAGCGAAGCATTTGGCCAGCTTCTTGAGAAAGGACTATTCTGAGTAGGTGACCAATCAAGAAACACTTAACTGACAATGGGGCCTTGGGAGACTCCAATCCACATATGAGGAGACTTCCTGGGAACCTTCAAGGTAACATGTGAGCAATGGCTGCCACCTGCAAACTGAGTCATGCATGGACATGTGACTTGCCCATGTGACTCCAAACTCCATCTTGCTGCTGTGATTTTCCATGGTAAGAACAAAGGGGTCCTTCCACATGGCAGAGGAGATAAAAGGCACTGGAAACCCCTCAATTTTGTCTCCAATCCTGCTTCTGACCTCCGGAGGAACTGTGCTTGAAACTGAAGCTCTGAACAAAGGACTGAACTACCCATCCAAGCTGGGATGTTTGAACTCCAGAGACTTGATGGGATTACTGCTGATTTAAACCAATCAAGCCTGAAACAAGCCTGAACTAAAACTTTGCAATTGTCTACAGCCAAGCGCTGAGGTACAACCGCATTTGCTCCAACCCCTCAGACAGAGACCAACACCTACAAGATCTTCACCAAGCATTCTCAAACTGCGATACCCACACGAGGAAATAAGGAGACAGATCAACAGAGCCAGACGTGTACCCAGAAGCCTCCTGCTGCAAGACAAGCCCAAGAAAGAAACCAACAGAACTCCACTGGCCATCACATAAGGTCCTCAGCTAAAACCTTTTCAATGCATCATCAGTGATTTACAACCTACCCTGGACAAGGATCCCTCACTTTCACAGGCCTTGGGAGGCAGGCCAGTCTTCGCCCACAGACAACCTGCCAACCTGAAGCATATTCTCACCAGCAACGACACACCACACCATAGTAACTCTAACTCAGGAACCAATCCATGAAACAAACCTCCATGCCAATTCTGCCACATATCTACACCAGTGACACCATCACAGGACTAACCAGATCAGCCATGCCATCACTGGTTCATTCACCTGCACGTCCACCAATGTAATATACGCCATCATTTGCCAGCAATGCCTCTCTGCTATGTACATCGGCCAAACTGGACAGTCCCTACGTAAAAGGATAAATGGACACAAATCAGATATTAGGAATGGCAATATACAAAAACCTGTAGGAGAATACTTCAATCTCCTTGGACGCACAATAGCAGATTTAAAGGTAGCCATCCTGCAGCAAAAAAACTTCAGGACCAGACTTCAAAGAGAAACTGCTGAGCTTCAGTTCATTTGCAAATTTGACACCATCCGCTCAGGATTAAACAAAGACTGTGAATGGCTAGCCAACTACAAAAGCAATTTCTCCTCCCTTGGTGTTCACACCTCAACTGCTAGAAGAGGGCCTTATCCTCCCTGATTGAACTAACCTCGTTATCCCTAGCCTGATTCTTGCTTGCATATTTAGACCTGCCTCTGGAAATTTCCACTACATGCATCTGAAGAAGTGGGTATTCACCCACAAACGCTTATGCTCCAATATATCTGTTAGTTAGAGTGCCACAGGACTCTTTGCCGTTTATTACTTGAGAAATAAGGTGTTATTCACTGTGAGTGAGGAGGATATGAGAGTCCGGCTCTTTTGTAGTAAGTAGAATGCTCTGCATGGTGTGTATATATACTGTAAAGAAGGATTTGTGCCTATAAAAACACACTTTTTATGATTCACCAGGGGATTTTCAAGTAGAAAAGCACTAGAGACACTGTCTTTCATATACTTACTTTATTATTAGCCACTATTCAGCAAACAGCAGGTGGCTTGTGATGAACTTTGTTGAGTTTACAGTCTATCTGCCAGAAGCTACACCAAAGCTTTCAAAACATTTTATTTTTTTTTAATTTTATTTTTATGAAGTAGATCTCAAAGGAACTCATGTACTATTCTGAACTCAACTCATGTAGTATCAGACATTACTAGACAAAGATAACAAAAATCTTTTAAATGTACAGTATTTTTTTCTAATTCATTCATATGGTAATATTCTGTCAAGCTTCAATGTGTATCCCAGAACTTTAGTAGGTATTTTATCTGCTGATGCTTTATTCATTCACATCAAAACATGCTTAAATAAGAGGAACCTAGTTCCAATTCATGCTATTTCTGTAAGCGGTTTTTAAAAAAACTAGTTATAACTGATGTACCATGGTTGTTTAGTAAATATTTTATTAATTCTCTTTCTGTGGTGGTTATGAAGTACATCAGTTAGATATAATATATGTCAGCTTACAGGGTATAAATATTAAATGCTAAATAATATGTGCTCAGCTTTTAGTCACACTTTTGGCATTTAACGGACCTCCCCAGACAGGAATAGCATATGTCTGTGTGTATTTGAATTCTGATTTTTTTTAAGTAAAAATTTTGTTCAGCCTTGCTTGAAGTGATACATGTTAATTAGAGATGTATGGTAAATAAAGTTTTCTTTGTAGGTATTTTTGTTGATTAGTGGAATGTTTAAAATTCTTTTATTATTGTAAATGACTGGAAGAGAAGAGGAGCCTTTAAATACCTTTTGAGTTGCAAACTAAGATTCCACTTCCGCAAGTTGCTCCAGACAGGTAGAATCCTCTCTCCATGTCGAGCCCCATTGATCCCAGTGGGGTTCTGAGCAGGCTCAGGGGTCTGTCTGCATTTAGCAGTTTCCAAAAGAGACTTTCTGGATGAATACTGCAGGTGAGTGTGTCTCATTCTGAAGTCATACTCTGGCATACTATGTATCTGCTTCAGTGAGTCAATTACTGCCCAAATTATAGTTCCACAAATTCATCATGTTAACAAGTCACTCTGTAATCTTTCTGTTTTCCTAGTTGTGGTAAATTTATAACATCTGTACAGCGGAGGTTATTATCTTGCTTACTTACATTTTCTCCTTTTTGAGAAGTTGGGTGCAGATGATGAACCCCAGTTTATTATGTCCACAAACAGGTGGCTGTGCAGTAGAGTCTGTTGGTCAATTACCAGACTTTTCTTCTGTAGCTGGTAGCTGGACAGAGTGCATCTTAGCACAAATTATTGAGTCACCATGAGTGTCCAATGCATTAATAGAACTGAGATGTAATCAGTGGCCTTCAGAAATTGCAGGAAGCAGTTTATCAAATGAGTTTTAAGAAGAGTCTCTTTCTAGATTAGCCAGTAGAATCTATGCTGGATTTATCCCAGCTGGCACCGCTCTCTTGTATACCTTATCTATCTGTCTAACTAGGTAATTGTATGGCCCCTTATCACTGTGCTACAGTATCTGAGCAACCTCACAAGCATTTTATCGCTATAGCACCCTTTGAGATAAGGAAGTATTATCCCACCATTTCCAAAGCAAGGGCCTGATCCAATGCCCATTAAAGTCAATTGGAATCTTCCCATTGACCTCAATAGGCTTTGGACCAGACCTAAGTGATTAGCTCAAGGTCACATGGGAATTCTGTTCCAGAGCTGGGAATTTAACCTAGGTCTCCTGAGTCCTAGTTCCTAGACCCGTAACTGTTTGTCTTCCCACATTCTGTTCAGTCACACATTCTGCCCAAAGTATTATTCCAAATAAAGGTGTTAAATCTCTAATTGCTAACTATAAAAATACCGTGGGTAATTACTGTTAAGCCTCTTTTGCTTCCAGAACCAGGCCATTCTCTCTTTCCTCCTGTATCCCACTTTCTATATTTGCCCAACTGCAGCACCAACCATTGAAATTATGAGGCAATCATGTGAAATCTATGACATTTTGTTGAAAAACAACAATCTTGAACTTTACTGTTGCTGATTGAAGCAAATACTTCATGAGAAGATGGTCACATAGCATGACTTTGAACTACTTTTTATATTTGTTGATCTGCTAGCAGTCTCAACTAGCATTTTCTCTGTCTTTTCCTGTTGGTTGGGAGGGACTGTGAAAGAATTTTAGGAAAGCATATGTACAACTTTATGACACTGTTATATTTTGCAATGTCCATTTCCTTACCTGTGTTCTTAATCACTCCTCAGAGTAGTCAAACTGAAACATTAAATTTGCTCATCTCCACCAGTGCTGTTTATTTTTCCCCCCCATTTTTTACACTACATTTATCGTGGACAATGAATAACTCTCCAGCCAATTTCACTTTGCTTCTAATAATCTTCTAGTCTGTGTCACTTTCTGAGTCTCAAACTAGTCCAAGGCTGCAGTGCCTGGAGTGCGAACAATGCAGGAGAATGTTTACATTCAATAAAAGACTATTTTCATTGGAATAAAAAAAACCCCATGAAAACACTTCTATCTTGTTTTAGAAAAACATAAATTTAGGGATAAAACTGACCAGACAGTGTCATCTTAATAGAGGAGCAAATTATCCAAACTGATTATACAGATAATGGCTAAACCATCATCATTCTAATTGTGGTATTCCTGGACAAGTATCTTGAGGCTAGGGTAGTCTGTGTTAGAATTATTTGTTTATTATTTTGTTATGTACTAGTAATCTGCAGGGTCACCTAGTATTTATACTGCACCCCACTCAAGACCAAAATTGTAGCCTTCCAGAAAGAAACAACTGGGAACAAATACTCAGTATAACTACCAACACTAGCTCCTAGTTTTTAACCTACTAGGCAGAGGTCCAGGACACCCACCCACGCCCAACTCTGATCATATTTGCCACCACAGCCCGAATACACAGGGGGTTTTGCTTTTCAAAAGAGTCATCTCAGCTTATTCTTTATAGTTTGTAAGCTCTTTGGACAGAAACCAGGTCTTTTTGTGCCTAGCACCATTGGGGCTGATCCAGATTGAGGCCTTCGGGTGTTGTTGCAATACAAATAATACACAATATTAATAATTTCTGCAGGCCTAACTAAGAGCAGTATACATCTGCCTGATTGTGTCGGCAAATTAGTTAGATATGCAAGTGCTATGACTCACACTTGCCCATAATTGCACCTGTAAAGACAGAAGCCGCTTCTTAATATCAGACCCAATGAGCCAAATTCATCTCTAATATACTATAACACTACGACTATAATGGCATAGCATCAGCGATAAATTTGGCTCGGTATTATAATGAGATCAAAAAGAATGACTGATATTTTGGAATGAAACACCTGGATGAAGTGTTATTGTTTCTAACTGTAATTTATTGTTTTATTATGGTGATGTAACTTGCTTCTAAGTAATCATTGACTTGTCTACTGTTCTCATGAATTGCCCAGGTAAAATCAGTTACATTTAGAGGAGTGAATTACATGCTCACTAAATTCTGCTGTTGTGACGTGAGGAAGTTTTGTCATGAAATCTAGGGTAAAATTTTCAAAAGCACCTAAGTCCCACTTTCAAAAGTGAGTTGGAGCTTAAGTCCCATTTACTTTCAATGAGATTAGGCTCGTAAGGGATAGATTTTTAATGTATTTAGGTGTCTAACTCACATTCAAATCAGTGGGAGTTAGGTGCCTTCATATCTGTAAAAACCTAGCACCTAATAGGATTTTCAAAATGTGCCTAAACATATTAGAAGCCTATCTCCAATACATAAATCAATTTTGAAAATGGGACTCAGGATCTCTAATGGTCTTAAATTGCAGTGGGGGAGGTTTAGGTTGGATGTTAGGAAAAACTTTTTCACTAGGAGGGTGGTGGAGCACTGGAATGGGTTACCTAGGGAGGTGGTGGAATCTCCTTCCTTTGAGGTTTTTAAGGTCAGGCTTGACAAAGCCCTGGCTGAGATGATTTAGTTGGTGATTGGTCCTGCTTTGACTAGGGGGTTGGACTAGATGACCTCCTGAGGTTCCTTCCAACCCTGATATTCTATGATTCTATGATCCTAAGTTATTTAGACACTTCTGAAAATTCTTCTTTGAATGAACAGAAATTGAGGGTATCTTGAGCCATTATTCTCATTGGGGGAAAAATGGCAGCTACTGAATATATTCTTTTAGATTTGATAATTACATTATGTAGACTTAATCTTGCCACTAATGTATGTTAAGTGCTACATTATATACCTTTCAAATGTCATTCTTACTCAGACAAATATCTCCTAGATTTCCAATTGTATCTGCTTCATTTCTGCTAATAGGAGAAATAGTTTCCACAGAAAACTGGAAACACGGAATTCTTTACAGTATTCTTAGACAACATTTTTTGTGACTAGAGGCAAGAAAAATATGGTCACCATGCTATCTATGAGTGTTCATGGACTTAGTGAATAGAGGGAACATAGGCACAGTGATAATATGCAATCAAAAGAATATGTAAACAATAGCTTGGTTCACTTTTCTAGGTGAAATAGAGTGGTTTTCCTATCGGTTTGTTTTAAAAACTACATATGTTGGGGTATGAAATGTATTTTACATGTGAGGATGGGTTGCATAATTTATAGAAATGAAAAACACTATAAATCTAAGGAATACAGGTATGTGTATGAGAGAGAATAATACACTGTATTATTTGTGGGCATTATACAGATTTCATCGTGATTTTGCTGGCCTACATTTGACAATTATGCTTACTTTTTAAAACAGATAAATTCTGATAAAGCCTATTCAGTCAGGTTTAATTGATATTGTGTGTCTGTCTCCTTTTAGGGCTGGGATTCAAGACCAAAATCATCATGCTCTGCTGCAGTGTCTTCTGGCAAGCTACATGAAGATTGTAGGATGTGAAGATAAGATCTGTTTTTCCTGGAACTTTCATAATAGGTATCATGCTATGTAAGGGAAAATTCTAACTTGGCATAAAGTTTGATAATATCGGAAACTGATTGTTTTGTAAACTATTCTAGAAGTCATATATTCCAGGAGTCCTGAATATGATTCTATATAATCTATAATATCTCAAGAAAATGGCAAGCCTGTGTCTTGTAATACACATGTGATGGGTTTTTTTAAATGCTTCCAGCAAGTAGTTGTGATTGTAATTCTGATAAATCTCTCGGGGAAAGGGAAAGAATATTTTTTAGAACTTTCTTATCTCATTCTTCTTCTAAAGCTTAGCTGTGCCGTTAGAACGTTATTTACACTAAATCAAAGAGGTGGGAGAAAAATCTTGATGGGATTATAAACTCCCATATAAGGTTGTAAAAACAATTAAAGTCAATATTATTCATATTTCAATTTTGTTTGCTCTGTAAAGGAAAATTTGAAAACATACTACAGTGTATATCATGATATATTATTTATATTTAGAATTGCCTTTCACCCACTTTGCAAACTATAAATATTTGGGTCCCAGTAAAATTCAGCCTTTTCTGGAGTGTAGAGTGACACGTGCACAACAAAGGGCACTATAGTGTATTGAGCGAACGTTGGGGCAAACTCTTTCTCTTAAGAAAAATGCTCTAGGATCATAAAAGTTTATGTTCAGCAGACAAAATCTCAGCTGCACAATATACTCTGTGGTACCCAATTTATCTGTCTTGAAAGGAGGCACTGATCCAGCCTTATTCTCAACTTCTGGCTATAGCGAGTCTAGGTGCTTGTAATCCAATTCTCCACTCCTCCATTTTTGAGAGGATTAATCTTAAATGGCAAAGATGGAATATACAGAATTCAACACACAATCTAGCAGTCATTTTATATTCACTGCCTGCAAATTTCTCTCCTTCAATTCAAACCTTTTCAGGTTAGGGTCAATCTATAAAATCCAGGTCATGTATCCTGATTCCTTGGGCATATCCATGCCATCCTGTTAAGTAAAATATTGATCTGGTCATGGAAATAGTTAGACACCACCTAAGATAAAACTGTTTTGTGACTGAAAGATATTTTTGTGACTGGTCTGCGTTCGTGGACCACAATGCTACAATCCCCCTTAATGCATTGTACAGGAGTCTCCCTGCTTGACTTCTCTGCATGCCAGCCAGTGAATGCAGTGAAACCACAGAGCAAATGAGATCAGAATTTTGCCCAGATATTCTTTTGCATTTTTTAAGTAAGTAGTATTGGGTAGATTTACAAAGATGCTAGGTATGAGTTGTGTGAAATCATGGTACCTAATTGTGGTGGGGTCTTCACCCCACAGCAGCCCTGAGAGAGTAAGGAAGCTCAGACAGGGCCAAGTAGTGTAATGGGCCATGCATGAGCAGCTTAGGCTAGAGAAGCAGCCCTGATTGGAAGATGAAGCTCAGCTAAAGCAGGTGTGGGTTAGGCTAGTATAAAGCCAGGAAGTTGGTAACAGAAATGGGCTGTGAGGAAGTCTGCAGCCACCTTCTGTGCATTAGAGAGGAATGAGGGGAACTCAGGGAAAGAGTGAGAGCCTGGCCCTGAGGGAAATCTGTACCCTGAAGAGAGAAGGGTGGAGTAGAGAGCCTGTGAGAGGCTAATAGGAAGCAAGGCTGGGGACTGAACAGGCCTTGGCTGCATGTTGTAGGGTCCCTGGGCTGGAATCCAGAGATGTCGGCAGGCCTGGGATCCTCCATCAGCCACTGACCGAATGGCATAGCAAGTCAAGTGACACTCTATATCCCAGAAGGGGACACCACATAGTGACCTGGTCAGAGGTCGAGTTGGGAAGAAGAAGTTACAGCTCCTGAAGTGAGAGAGGGGCAGCAGACTGAAATGGAGGACAACAGGTGGAGAACAACAGGTGGAGAATTTGCAAGGGGAAGGGTTAGACCTGGAAAAGAGCTAATCTCCAGAACAGCCGGGAGGAGTTGCCACCTGCAGTAAATGAGCACCCCATGACACTAACATTGTGTGAAACTTTTGCAACTGCACCTGTGAGTTGGGTGGCCACGTGTGTGCTCAAAACTTCACACATTTTGTTGTTCAGTTGTTTTCTTTGTGTTCAGTTGTTTGTTTTATTTACTTGAAAGCAAATATATTGTCTGAGTACCCTGAAAGTCATAGCAGACTGATCTATTTGGAGGTCAGGTTGGCTTGATACAGAAGTAGACTTACTAAACAACAAGAGAAAAGCAGCTCCCTGGCCAAAACATATACAGCAAAATGGGAAGTTATACAAGCTCATTTATACAAGCTTACTAGAATCCTGACCTTTAAGTATATTGCTTAATAGATCAGCTGCCTAGTAACATTCATTCTCCATTGTAGGTGCTGCAACAAGCTCCTGGCTCAGGTAACGACTCTTAGCCAGGTTCCATGCTGTGCCATGTTTCCGTTTGCAATGTGAGTGACTTTTTCAATTATGACAATTGCAGTTCTGCAGGTCTGTTGCAATGCAACATTTGGCTTTGTCTGTAGCTTTCCATTTGATGTTTGGATTGTCATCTTTCCAAAATCTAAATTAGTCTCCTGTGAAGCTCTCTCTTCTGGTAAACAATACATCATTTGAGATAAACCCAAGATGTTTTACTTAGCTCATTATTTGGATTCTCCATCTAGTGTATCCTGTTGGTCTGGTGGCTGTCCAGACAGTGGAGCTAAATTTGCAGTCACATTGGGAATTGACATGATCCTTTGTCTTGAGTGGATATGGGTCTTAAGACCGGGAGGGCCCTAAAAGAAATATTAGTAATAATATTAGAGGTAAAAATGCCTTCATTTGCATTGTCAGGAGCATCAGAGGTGTACCTGCATTTTAAATGACAGTTCGGCATTTTATAGCTGTTCATTGCTGCCAGGCTGAATTGCAAATGCTTTGTAACTATGGGCAGGTTTTGAAATAGTTGTTGACTCTGTCTAGAAGTCAGTCCAATTTGTCTGTAGCGCTGAATAAATTCATTATTTACTGTTAAAAATCATCCAGACTGAAGGTTATTCCTATCCAAGAAGATTAAATCCAAGAAAGTGAATGTTACCCTCACCATCTGGCTTTTAGAATATTGAAGAGGAAGAAAAGTTAGCAATAAGATAAGTACCCTGGAGGCATAGCCCTGGAGCTATTTAATGGCTCAGAGGATGGGTAGGTATATAGTACAAGAGAGGAATTAAGGCCCTAAGGCTTACAATGTACATGACAGTGCCTGTGTGACAGAAGCCTCAGGGGAAAAGGTCATCTATCAAAAGGTCCACATAGAAATTATGTGTATTCCTTCCATTTGTGCATGTGGGATTTCAAATTTTAGTCCTTCAGTAAATGTCTTCCTAATACAGCCTTATAGAAGCATTGTAGTTAAAAGAGAGTATTTTCCTGATTTTATGTGTGGATGTAAACACACACACAAATAACATATAAATATGATTTGGTTTATTCTTTACTTTGCCCAAATTAATTAGGAGAGGATGGAATCGGCCACACATTTTTCCTTTGAAAATGAGGAATCTGTTACGTTTCATTGTGGCTGAGCTCATGTTTGTGTGATGAGACATGGGTTACAGCATTCAGATTTAAATCTCTATCTCTACTGACCCGCCTGTAGTCACTGATTGCATTACTCAGTAGCTGGGAGAAATTGGGGCACGGATGAGTTAAAGTCCATGTAAAAATGAGGTGGTGGTGGTTGGCTAAGAGAAGTAGTCAGAAGAGATGGTGGAAGCAATTTCTTCCCCCTTGACTGAGGGTGTATGCGTCTGCCTTTTGTTCAGGTTTGCAACTGGTGAGACTCTTACATGCTGTTAGAGGAGTAGGTACCAGTTACAACCAAGTCAGCTTTTTTTCCCATCTGGGGATAGCTAGGAGGCTGCTACCACTTTCTCTTAGACCTTGCAGCTATCATCTGTGCCTTTGTCAACTCAAGACTAGACTATGCAATGTACTGTACATTAAATCATCATAAATCATCTGGAAACTGCAGCTGGTGCAGAATTTGGTCGAAGTGATTTCTTTTTGTGTTCAAATTAAATCTGTGTTCTGTTATCTATGCAGGTTTTCAGATTGATTTTATGATTTTTCTTTGATTATGGCAGGCTGGAAAATTGGAATTTTTCCCATGGGAATTTTCATAGGAAAAATCCTGATTCAAAGTTGTCCAGTCAGCAAATGATGATTTTCTCTCAGGAAAATTTGAAAACAAAGGAAGTGTGGAAAAACCTACTTTCCCCCATTTTCTTACTGCTTTCTAACTTTTTGTCAGATGTTGCCCAGCAACTCTATTAAGTGGCCTTAATATTATAAAAATAGGCTCATATTTGATGTAGAGAAATGGTCACTTCATATATCCTGTAATAAGCTCTATTTAAACTCTCTCACTGCATTACCATCCTCTTTCTTTATTAGATACATTGGACGTTATGGAATTTAAAAACACGTACTTGGATATATTTGAATATCAGCCTCCCAAATGTGAGTATGAATATCAAAAGGACCCAGATACCTGTCCTCTATCTTCTTGTCATTTCTTTCATCCACCTTCACCACTGAGTGGCAGTATTGCAACACACTTATATATTTTTTGCAAGGCTTTAGGTTACCAATATTTTGGGTGAGGGAATTTTGGCAGGCCATATTGGCACCTTTGGGGGATTTGGAGTGAGTTAGATATAGATTTTTCAATCATCTAGCTCACCAGGATTTGCAAGAGTGAGGTTTAGTTTTTCTTGAGGATGAATAAAAATTACGGGCATTAAAAGCTTTTCCCCAAAACATTTTTTGCCGAAAGCACATCTGACTATTCTAATTGTTAAATCAAATGAGTAGATTTCTTTATTTCATCAGAACATCTTTTAAATAACCCCTCAAAAGATGCATTAGAAACTATTAATGTAGATTGCAAGAAGATTTATCGTCTAGCTTAAAACGTTCTTTCATGATAAGAAGCTATTAAGTATCTTTTTAAGAACTGAAGGAGAGTGATTATTTAGCTGGAAATAATCTGTGTAAATGGTAAAGAGAAGTGCACCTGAATAATGGTGAAGGAGAAAGTAGGTCATGCTGTAAAATCCAGTCCTTTCCCTAACAGGAGTGTTCTGTGCCTCATTAAATGTGAGTGAATTTGGCTGTCTGCTGCTATTTCTAATTACAGTTGATGACTAACAACTTGCTATATGCTTATAAAACTTTGAACTAGAGAGACAGATGAAGGAAAACTGGTAATGCCTGAAGGGAAATGCAAACAGATGATAGAAGAAGAAAATAAACAAAAGAAACTGAAAGAGAAATGGAAAAACAAAATGCAGATTCAATTACTAGAAGCAAATACCTTAGATAATTTGGCTACAGTATCCTAGATCATCTGACTACTATATGGAAATAAATTAATTAGGTTAGTAACCACATTCTATAACTTTTCATGGCATAGCCCTCTTGAAGGCACTCAGTCTAAGCTTGTTACTTATTTTTATATCATGCAACATATTGAATTATGAATCTGTATTCCGAGTTTGTGTTATAAATATGTAAAAGTTCACCCTATTTGTACTCCATACCAAATATTCACAATGCAGGGTCAGCAGGTTTTTGGATAAGAAATCAACCAATAACCAGAAAAAAATGAACCGTGGTCTAAAATATATTGGGAATTAGTATAATTGAAATATCTACATACAGTTGGTTGATTCTCATGGTTAATTTCAATAGGCCAAGTTATGAAGTCCTTATTCAAGTAAAACTTCCATTGAAGACAATGGGCTGGATCCCAATACTGAAAGGGTTAATACAAATAGTATTTAATCATAGTTACCTGAATGTCCTACTCCCCAGAAGTGAGTGTGTGCCATTTTTGCAGGAACTCAAATCCCTCTGCTGCACAATAATCACGCTACAAGGTAGTGAGTTGTGACGCAATTGGGTGACAAAGACTGCTGATGCAAGAGCAGAAGAAAGAAAGAAAGAATGAGAGTCAGATGAGAGGAGATCACTTAACTCCCAAGGGGTGTCAGGTTCTGCCCCAGGCTGGGATGCAAAGCAATGGCTGCTGTGAAATTTTACGTTTTAACTGAAAACCATTTTGTTTTGTCATTTTTTTAATTCTGAGTTTGAGAAAAGGAAGGAAAGAGAAAGTGTCATATGAATATCAGATGTGTTTATACCTCAATTCTTAGGGTTTCAGCTGTATTCAGGCCAATTTCAGAACAGAGAACAGAAATTGCATCTGTAAAGTCGACGATTATTGTCATGATTTGTAGTATTCACTGGGCACCATCTGTGTGCTCAGCACTGTTCAGAATATACCAGAAGATGTAGTCCTGAGACAATGAATATAAAATGCATAGCCTGGCTCAGATTAGTAAGTATGAAATATATAGTTATGGAACATGTTAATATCTATGAGTGGAGGTGGTGATGGTAATAGAAGTTTTACTGGATTAAGGACTAGAATATTTGACCCTCCAATTTTTTTTTAAGAGGAAGAGATCCCCAGAGCTCTTGTGCCTGTTTGTTTTCCTTTCCTGCCTGCAGTGGCCCTGATATGCCACAAAGTGTCAATTTTGTTTTCAACTTTAAAATTTTGAATTTTCTTGGTGTTTGGTTTTAAATATTCTCCCTTGAGAACTACATCTGAATCACTGTAGTGTTGTGTTTAAGACTTTTGTGTTTACCTCTGTAAAGTAACTAGCTGTTAAACGGAAGTGAAAGCAGTGTTGCCAGCTCTTATATTTTGTCATGAGTCTCATGATAATTGTTTTCTTTAAAGCCCCAGCTCCTGGAGTCAAGTGGATATGTGATGATTTCAACCTTCTTTCTTAAAGAAAAATGAAGTTTCTAGCCCTCGTGGCTGTGGAGAAAGCTTCAAAATGTGACCCCAGTGCACCCTGAAGGCTCAAAAAGCAGACGGCAAATAAAAAGAACATAAAATATATTATTTTTACATAATCTCATGATTTTAAAGCCAGCCCCATGATTTTTTGTGAGCCTGATTCATGATTTTTGAACATTTGGGGTTGGCAATACTCTGAAAGTGACCTAAGTGTCACTTTCCTTCCTGTTTAAAGTCAGTTTCTAGTCTATTATATGTAGTGGGGTAAAACCCATAGAGCCCCAGGCAGGTGCAGTATAAACTCATGGGGCCTTGCCCTAGTAGGATGTTTCCAAAAGTTAAATGAGCTATTCCTGGCTTGGTGAGCTTAAAAAAAAGGATAGAAAATAATCTAAGATTTTTCTACAATTGTTTTAATTGTTGTATTCAAGAGTTAGTAACAAAGTAGGAATATACATTACAATTTTAAACTTAACCAGTGTCCCTTAAGTGACTTGACACAAGATGTCAGAGCATGTTAGTATTAGAGCTGAGTGGGACTAATATTTATTTAATTTTCTTTCTTTATATAGGAATTAGATACAGTACTCCTCTCAGCTAATTTCTAAGTTGTTATCTGAAAAAAACCAAAACCCCTAGAGTTTTCAAATGCCAAAGTAGCCCCTGGAATTACGGTTAAAGTTGCCCCCCAGCACCAAAATCTGAAATAGCACCAATTCGTCTTCTCTGCTTCTCTTTCGGTCTGAGGCAGCCTTTTCTTGTCTTGTCTTGTCTGTAACAGCAGCCACTTAAATCAATGGATTCTGACCTCTGCCATGGGACAGGGGTATTATTAAACTTTTGTAACTTGACCTGTGTCATGGGACAGGGGCCAGGAAATAAATAAATAAATAAAACTATGCAGGAGCAAGACTTCAAAATGTGAAGCTAATCAGTAATACATGTATATCAAGATGATTCTACCATTTAACAAAACATACAGCCTCTTTCTTGTCTTGAATGAGGAATGGTTTCTTGGTGGTAGGGCCAGAGACAAAACAGGATGGGGGGAATCTCTGAGACACAGGTGGGACCTTTGACATTGTAAAACCATCCCTGATATTGTCAAGCATACATTTCAAAATGCTATAGGCCAGCTTTAGCATACAGATGTAATGTCCGTCTGCTGTATTGGAGAGTAGAAGTCTGTAGTGGGAGCTCCTGCCTTGGTAGGTTGTTTGAAAATCTTACAACCTTTGGGGAGTCAGGAATTGACCCAAGAATCACTCAGATTTATCGCAATTCCTTTATTAGTACAGGCAAACCCCAATGTCATTGGGGGAAAACAGCAAAACGTCAGTGGTGATATGACATTAATGCCTAAATGATGCCTAAAAGGAACTCTTCCACCATCAGTTACAGTCTCATCTGACCCTTCAGCCATGGCTCCTTTCCCCCCTAACTAAGGCAATTCCTTTCCTTTGGGTACTGCCAATTCTTCAATGCAGGGTCAGAGGCACCACACAAGCTTGGGCTGCTCCTTAGGTAGGTCCCAGCCCTGAACTCAGGCTCTGTTTGGGCTGGCTGTATCTCTGCAGCAGCACATACCCTCTCCTCGTAACGGTAGAGAGCTGGCAGCAGAAAATAGGGTTGAGATTTTCTGCCCACTCTCAGGGCTCTGGGAAGTGGAGAGGGTAGCATTTCCTCTTTGCCTGTGCTTAGCCAGCCAGGGCTGTGGGTGCAGAGAAAGCCTTCACAGTATTGCTGCTGATCTGAGTAGTGGAGGCTTCACACCTCAAATTGTTCAGCAGGTCAAAGAAGCTACTTGGATGCTGACCTGAGGATTATTCCTTCTTAGCTGAACTTTTTGAATTCTTTCTCCTTTCCTCTCCTTTGTGACATATGCTGCTTGCTTTCTTCTTCTCTGTCAAACAAATCTGTCTCTCTTCCTTGAAAGCCATTCTTTATCAGTTCTGACATCATCATTTTCCTCTTAGTCCAGTCCAGTCGTTGTCTTCTTCTCATTGTCTTTTCCTCCTGCAATGTTCTGTCCCTGACCCCAGCATCATTATTTCCAATGGGGTCAAGATGAAAGCCAGGCTTTCAGCAGCAGGGCTGCATGGCTGTCAGGTCTGAATCATTTGCTTTAATACCATCTTGCATGATCTCTGGCTTCCTGGGCTCGTGGAAGCCCCACCATTCATTGCATGCCTCCGAGCTGGGGAAGCTCAGGAACTCTCAAGATTTGAATAGTACAAGCCCAGAAAAGTCTAACAAATCAACTAAGAATGTAACAGTAAATCCAAGATGGACAAGTGGAGACTTTGAATCATTTAAATAGTTTTGGTTTAGTTTAGGAAGAAGGGTTGAGGATTTGGTCCAATGTTAGGCTATTACTATTAACTTTTATTAAAGTATCACACAGAAGCCCCAAATGAGAGCAGAGCCCCATTGTGCTGGGCAGTGTTTGCTCATATTGAACAAGACAGTCCCTGCTCTGAAGGACTAACCATTTAAATAGACAAAACTGATAAAGTGGCAGAGGAACTGGAAGCTTGGAGAGATGAAGTGAGTCACCCCAGGTCACATAGAAGGTCAGTAGTAGAGCAGGAAAAGAACCCAGGTACCCTGAGTCTCCATCTAATGCCCTGTCTGCTGGACTACAATGCCTGTCTTTATGGTAACTGAGAATAGTATTTTATATCACTATTATAATTAATTATTACTTCTAGTGGAAAGCACCAGCATTACCGTGTGGTGTGGTATGGTCCTGTGATAGATCTCCCACTTTTTCTTGCACTAAATATAACTGTCCCAATACAAGCCGGCCTGCTTTGTATCTTTGCTTCAGTATCTGAACTATGTGATTGGATGCGAGTGCTTCTCAGTACTGTTTTTCCACTCTCCCAGCACTGCCGTCTTAACTCATAAATGATCTTGGGACACTTTTGACAACCTGATTTTGTTTTCTCACACCTTCCCCGTTTCTTTCAATAGATGTTTCAGCTGCCTCTAATTTTTTGTTTGTATTAGGGGTTCTTGAACTTTTTCACACTTAGAATGTAAGAATTAGGTTTGACTTCTAATGACTCATTGCAGATCAAGGCATGCAGCAGATTTAAGTGATAAAAGATCCTACAGAGTGCTTTTTACAAGGAGATTTGGGGCAAAAAATGTTCCTTTTCACTTGTTTGGAAAAGGCCATCCTCATCTCCTCTCAACTACCAAAACGTAGTTTGGTTTATTTAGGAAAATTCTTAAGTATGGTCGTCAAGTTTAGATTTTCTTTTTTTCCAATTTCGAAAGTAAATGAGAGAAGCTTTAGAATTTTTCCAAAGAAATCTCACGAGCATGATGTTAAAAATTAGGCGCTCAGGCTTAGAAAAGAAAATATTTTCTGCTTTAAAAAGAATTTGTTAATGAGATGGAAAAGACTTCCTCCAAACAGTGCAATTTGTTGATTAGTGATAAAGGGCAGAGAGATACCTCAAGAAAACTGGTGACACTGTGAAGCTTTGTACAGGTATAACTATTTTGGTAATCCCCTCCCCAAATCTAACCGAAATAGCTTACATTGGTACAATTATGTGTGTCCACCAGGCCTGAAGGTGCTTAGACAGCCACTGTCGCCTCTCTTTGTGTGGGATTCACAAGGGGGACTCAGGTGTTTATTTTCCACTTTAGGTGTCAAAGTCCAAAATTAGATCCTCCAAACCCCTGCTTAGCTGCTGCCTTAAATTCCCTAGGCGACTAAATTTCCACTGCTAAAGTTCCTTGGGTGCCTAAATTTCTGCTGGTGGGCATGCACAAAGCTGCCTCATTCTGACACCAGCAAGCAGCTCGGCACCTGAGCAAGCTTCAGGATGATTCACCACTAGGTGTTTTCTTGCTTATCTTGCCTGCAGGGCCCAAAGTGTACACATGCTCAGAGGCCATTTTAGAGCATGTCTTCTGGATTGGGCCACATGCACAACACAGTTGGAATGGTTGGTTCTGGTATCTCCCCTTATATTCACAGAGGATATAGGAGGCTGAGGTTCAAATCTCCAGTCAGCCTGATCCGAAGCAGGGACTTGAACCCAGATCTCCCACGTGAGTGATCTAACCATGGGCTATGAGGGTTGGTCTCTCTTAATCGCTCCTGTTGAAGCTGTTTCCCTTTGTATAAACACTTAAATAGTCATTATAGTTGAATTTGGTCTCTCACATGGTAGGTGAGTGTCCTAACCACTACACTATAGCATCAATATTTTGTTCTTTATGGTCCAAAGATAGCAATCCCTGGTATGGATATCCTTTATCAGTGAAAGCCTGGTTTCATTGAAGTCTCTGAGTTTTGCCATTGGCTTCAGTGGGGTCAGGATTTCACCTACATCTCCAGGATAACCCTTGGGAAGCTCATTTTATTGACCTGTTATGTTTCTTAATTCTTATGCTATGTTCCTTACCATATACTATGTTCCTTCCTAGCCGATTTCCAAATATCATTCAACTTTTTCATTTAATCATTCACAAAGCAGTAATTTTTTCCATTTCCAGTATAGACATTATATTCTTTAGCTATATTTTGAGCCTTTATTGGTCCATTTTTACAGCACCATTGTTCATTTAACCATGGGAGTTAGATTCATTGTACAATCATTTAAGGAAATTACTGTAGATTATACTAGTGAGGATTCAAGGATGCATGTCTCTTGTATTATATAGTTATTGTAAACTCAGTAATACCTCTGATGCATAACTTTATCTCCTCTCAGGAAAGAGTTAGAGTTGCTCAAATTCAAGACTTCAGAAAAGCACCTCGGTGTTCACAATTCTCCCAAAAATACCCCATCCATTTGGTGTGAATTTTTCAGTTTTATCTGCTGTTAGGTGCAGTTGAAATTGGATTTTGTATTGGATCTCTTATGAGATTACAAGAAATGCACATTTTTGTATATCAGTAAGATTTTTGTTACATAGCATCATTAATTGGATAGCCAATATTATTTTCTCATTTGCCATAAAGAGTGGTTGCTTGGTAATATACTCAGTAATGCTTTGTACTTTTTTCCAGATACATTTTTAAACACATTTCAATCAAGCAAGGATATTTTGATTGGGAAGAATTTCCTTTACTAGCATTCAGATTAGTTTTCCTCTTCTATATAACATAGTTCTTTATGTGTAGATATGTAAAGTGCTATTTCAGGAATGAAACATTTCCTCTTGAAAAATTCAAATGTAATGAAAGAAGATGTGAGGGAGATTCCCAAACCTGAGCCATTCTTTTTAGGTGATAAATCTGAGGAACTGTCCCAGATTCAGGTGTCATTAGAGGAGGTTTTGGAACAAATTGATAAATTAAACAGTAATAAGTCACCAGGACCAGATGGTATTTACCCAGGAGTTCTGAATGAACTCAAATGTGAAATTGAAGTTTGTAAAGTATCATTTAAATCAGCTTTTGTACCAAATGACTGGAGGGTAGCTAACGTGATGCCAATTTTTAAAAAGGGCTCCAGAGGTGATCCTGGCAATTAAAGGCCAGTAAGCCTGACGTCAATACTGGGCAAACTGATTGAAACTATAATAAAGAACAAAATTGTCAGACACATAGATGAACGTAATTTGTTGGGGAAGAGTCAACATGATTTTTGTAAAGAGAAATCATGCCTCATCAATCTACTACAATTCTTTGAGGGGGTCAACAAGGATGTGGACAAGGGGGATCCAGTAGCTATAGTGTACTTAGATTTTCAGAAACCTTTAACAAGCTCCCACACCAAAGGCTTTTAAGCAAAGTAAGCAGTCCTGGGATAAGAGGGAAGGTCCTCTCATGGACAGGTAATTGGTTAAAAGACAGGAAACAAAGGAATAAATGGGGAGTTTTCAGAATAGAGAGAGATAAATAGTGGTGTACCCTAGGAGTCTGCACTGGGACCAGTCCTTTTCAATATATTCATAAATGATCTGGAAAAAGGGGTAAACAGTGAGATGGCAACAGTTGAAGATTATACAAAACTACTCAAGATATTAAGTCCCAGGCAGACTGCAAAGAGCACAAAAGGATCTCACAAAACTGGGTGACTGGGCAACAAAATGGCAGATGAAATTCAATGTTGATAAATGCAAAGTAATACACATTGGAAAACATAATCCCAACTATACATATAAAATTATGGGATCTAAATTAGTTGTTACCACTCAAGAAAGAGATGTTGGAGTCTTTTGGATAGTTCTCTGAAAACATCCACTCACTGTGCAATAGCAGTCAAAACAGTGAACAGAATGTTGGGAATCATTAAGAAAGTGATTGATAAGATAGAAAATATCATATTGCCTCTATATAAATCCATAGTATGACCACATCTTGAAAACACATGCAGATGTGGTCGCCCCACCTCAAAAAAGATCATTTGGAATTGGAAAAGGTTCAGAAAGGGCAACAAAAATTATTAGGGGTATGGAACAGCTATCATCTGAGGAGAAATTAATAAGAATGGGACTTTTCAGCTTGGAAAAGAGATGACTAAGGGGGGATATGATAGAGGTCTATAAAATCATGACAGGTATGGAGAAAGTACATAAGGAAGTGTTATTTACTCCTCATAACACAAGAACTAGGGATCACGAAATGAAATTAATAGGCAGCAGGTTTAAAACAAACAAAAGGAAGTATTTTTTCACACAACGCACAGTCAACCTGTGGAACTCCTTGCCAGAGGAGGTTGTGAAGGCCAAGACTATACCAGAGTTCAAAAAAGAATTAGATAAGTTCATGGAGGATAGGTCCGATCAATGGCCATTAGCCAGGATGGGCAGGCATGGTCTCCTAGCATCTGTTTGCCAGAAGGTGGGAATGGGCAACAGGGAATGGATCACTTGATTATTACCTGTTCTGTTCATTCCTTCTGCGGCGCCTGGCATTGGCCACTGTTGGAAGACAGGATATTGGGCTAGATGGACCTTTGGTCTGACCCAGTATGGCTGTTCTTATGTACGAATTAGATAAACTGAGAAAAGAATAATGAATCATTCATTTTTAACTTGTGGACCAAATTTTTATCCGCTGTACTGTAAAACTGATATCCTACAGAGGGGTAAATGAGATTATTTTATCTTTAATACCAGCTATGAACTGGACAGATCTCCAAATCCTCAGAGTACTTTTTAACTTAATTGTGTCTGCACTTTATAGAATAATTTCTGAAGCTGTGAGGCTACATCATGAAGAAAACAGAAGTCTTTCCATTGACTTTAAAGGGAGTTCTTTTGGGGGACACATTTGTGGACTAAATGCACGTAGATGGCCCCCCTGTAATACCCTGAGTCAATGGATTTGGGATTTGTCATCTCATAAACTAAGGCATGAGGCTGGGTAGCTTGATAATGCAACTAAAAGTTAAGGAATCTCAAATCAAGAGTATTTAAAGCATATTCCCGAATTTGCTTTCCAAACACACAGAAAATAAATAATGTAGCATTTAAAAAACGGAAATAATTATGGATAGCATAAAAATAGGTTATGTAGTCTGGGGAGGGTTAGCTAATTTTAATTAGAATCATAGAATATCAGGGTTGGAAGGGACCTCAGGAGGTCATCTAGTCCAACCCCCGGCTCAAAGCAGGACCGATCCCCAATTAAATCATCCCAGCCAGGGCTTTGTCAATTGTGTTAATATGGCCTACCATTGTGAAGAACATCTGTGTCAGTGCTTAAACTTTTTACAAGGATCCAGGGAAAGTTTTGTGTGAAGAGATATGATATGTTAGAATTTTCCAAGTATTTGTATCCCAAAAGGTTTCATCAAAATGAAAAACAGAAATTTTGTCTTTTAGTTGTTTGGGGAATGCTAATAGCATAGCTTCAGATTTGCTGTAATTAATTTTATAACCATAGAATTATCCAAATCTGTCTGGAGAATTAATTAATGGAGGGAATACAGGAGCTGGGAGATAAGAGAAATAATATTTCATTGGTATATATACAGCAATTCTTTGGTGCCGTCAATAATCCCATCACTCTTTATTCTCAGTTACTGTGTTATACGCACTGCTATAGGTTCAATAACCATTGCAAAAAGCAAGAGAACAAACTTGTCATATCTCTAATATAAAAAGACAAACTGTCAATGAATGTACCTTGTTTATGGTCTAGTGGATATTGTTTTTCAGCTTCTGATCCTACAGCCAAGCAAAACTCCCATTGACTTCTATGGTCCAGGGTCAGAAGGCCCTTTGTTCTCTGTATTTTAGGCACCAAAGCCAAACTTTGTCATATCTGAAAATAAAAAGCTGTGCTTTAAAAAGTATATTGGATAATAAGATCCAAGCATCTCTGCTGGTATGCAGAGTTTTGAGAGCTATACCTGTAGCTATATCCTACTGGGATGGAGACAATTAATGATTGAGAGAGACATCTGGTCCAGCTAATTAGTAGTGTAAGAGATGATGTGTTATGGTATTGTTCCTGGCCCCATTTGTCTGGGTACTTTTATTTGGAGGCAGCTGCTTAGGATCTGAGTGATGGTAGTATGAGCTGATTCTACTTGGGTCAAGTTATAGGGACAATTTAAATTCTGGTGAAATTCCAGTTGAAGTCAGTTGTGTTACTCAGGTTGGCCCATGATATGTAATTCCAGCTGGGATTTTCCAAATTCTAAGGGAATTAGGCACATAAATCTTATAGAAATTCAGTGGAAAATCCGAACCTAAATTGTCTGTAAATAGTCCTCAAAAGTTAATTGAGCAGGTGTGGAATTCACAGAATATAACTGTGAATAAAATTCTAAGAAAGCAGTCCTAAAATATGAAGGATGAATTTGCAGCTTATTTCTCTATTTAAGTTCAGTAATTAATTCTATCATGCTCCTTAATTTTGTAAGATAAAAGCTAAAATCATATTGATTATATTATGTATACTGTAGCTGTGCTGGCCCCAGGATATTAGGGAGACAAGGTGGGTGAGATAATATCTTTTATTGGACCAACTTCTGTTGGTGGGAGAGAAAAGCTTCTGAGCTTACACAGAGCTCTTCTTGATTTTCTTGTAAACTAATACATTTAATTATGTTGAATGTGTTAAATTTCAACAAGAGAAAAATAACTTAGTTAAGCTAGTTGTATGGAAGGGTCAGAGTTTATTGTTGTTCAATAGAAGTCTATACTATATCCTAGGGCATGGCTACACTACGAAATTAGGTCGAATTTATAGAAGTTGGTTTTTTAGAAATCGGTTTTATATATTCGAGTGTGTGTGTCCCCACAGAAAATGCTCTAAGTGCATTAACTCGGCAGAGTGCTTCCACAGTACCGAGGCAAGCATCAACTTCCGGAGCGTTGCACTGTGGGTAGCTATCCCACAGTTCCCGCAGTCTCTGCTGCCCATTGGAATTCTGGGTTGAGATCCCAATGCCTGATGGGGCTAAAACATTGTCGCGGGTGGTTCTGGGTACATATCGTCGGGCCCCCGTTCCCTCTGCTGATGAGCTCTGCCTGGTCACCTCTGCTGATGAGCTCTGCATGGTCACCTGCAGCTTGCCATGCTGGCCAAACAGGAAATGAGATTCAAAAGTTCACTGTTCTTTTCCTGTCTACCTGGCCAGTGCATCTGAGTTGAGAGTGCTGTCCAGAGCGGTCACAATGGAGCACTCTAGGATAGCTCCTGGAGGCCAATACCGTCTAATTTTGTCCACAGTACCCCAAATTCGACCCGGCAAGGCCGATTTAAGCGCTGATCCCCTTGTCAGCGGTGGAGTAAGGAAATCGATTTTAAGAGCCCTTTAAGTCGAAAAAAAGGGCTTCATCATGTGGACGGGTGCAGGTTTACATTGATTTAACGCTGCTAAATTCGACCTAAAGTCCTAGTGTAGACCAGGGCCTAGTTAGGTCATTTTTAGTGCTTTTCTGTTGTTTTGTCCTCCCAGAGCTGAAAATCTGGTTTCATCTGAGAACTATTTAATTATTTCCTATATTGTCAAGATGACATGTGTAACATTTAGAGCATATATGCATTAAATGATTCTTCATTCTTTACTCATATAATGATTAACACTTTCTCACACAAGTATTTCCATGGACTTGAATGAGGCCACCCACATGAGTAACTGCTATTTAATATGGGTCAGTGTTGAAGAACTGGATGCTAAATAACTCCTCAAACTCAGTACAATTTAATTATCAATTTCAATGAAAACTAATTGGAGCATGGGATAAGTTACATCTGAGATATCACCATAGTCAAATATAGTACTGCTATGTAGCATTTATCACAATTACTTTCATTTTCAGTCTGAGAAATATCAGTTTAAAGAAAAAGCAAGTCTGGAGTATGAAGAGTGCCTGAGGGAATAAAATCTAAAATCAGTTCCAAGGGTATGTAATCTCTTCCAAATATCAATTAATTTGAATGTCAATATGAGTTAATTTAAGTGTTTTATTTCTCTGTGTTAAAAGGAGTACTGAGACAATGTAGGGCAGATAATGATTTATTCTAGGTTGACCAGTGAAGTTACTCTTGATTTACACTTGTGTAAGTGAGTTCAGAATCAGGCCTTACATCTTTAGTAGGAAAGGGCAGTTAAAGACCTAGTCATCATGATTTTTAGAAGCTTAGTTAATTTTTTTTGAAGATTGAAGCATAGTATTTATACTGAAAACAGTTATAAGAGTTTCATAATAGAGCTTTATTAGAACAAAGCACCATTCTTTTAGTGTCTTACCATGCTAAAACCTTTATTTTTTTAATAAAAATTAACTGATCCCCTCCTTTTTTTCCTCCAGAAGAAAAGGATGAGTGCACCAGCTTGCATATTTTTTTCACTAGCTTAAGAGAAACACAGGTAGCATTAAGGAAAAGGGAGAAAATGCAGCAATCAATTATTGTAACAATCCAATAATAAATACTAATGAAGTAAAGCACCGAGATGTGCAAGACATAGTTTTCCAAGGTGTGAAACATTTTGAGATTTCATTTTTTTTCCTTTTTCCTATTGGGATGAAATCAAGACTTTTTGAAAATTTCTGTGAAAAATGAGAGAGCCATCCAGCCCTCGTCAGTCCCACCCCCCAGCCCGCCAATAGCCTCACATGTAGATCATTTACCTGGGATCTGAGATATCTTTGGTATTGACTAGAAATGCCATCCGGGACCTGAGAAACCTCTCCCAAGAAAAGTTTAATCAATATTAATATGTTTATG
Organism: Lepidochelys olivacea; assembly: GCF_965140295.1. Taxonomy (NCBI): domain Eukaryota; kingdom Metazoa; phylum Chordata; order Testudines; family Cheloniidae; genus Lepidochelys; species Lepidochelys olivacea. The sequence goes on from NC_140414.1 coordinate 70,281,025, forward strand.
AGAAAAGTTTCAATTTGCTATGAATCAACAGTTTCTGTTGAAACACTGTTAAAAAATTTGAGACCAGCCCTAATACACACTCTTAAATGTAGGTTTCAGAGTAGCAGCTGTGTTAGTCTGTATTCGCAAAAAGAAAAGGAGTACTAGTGGCACCTTAGAGACTAATCAATTTATTTGAGCATAAGCTTTCGTTGTAGTTCACGAAAGCTTATGCTCAAATAAATTGATTAGTCTCTAAGGTGCCACTAGTACTCCTTTTCTTCTTAAATGTAGATTATTTATAATTTTTAAATGCTCAGAAATATGCGAGATCTTGTAGAGGATAGAATAAAGTGTCATGGCCCACACCTAACCTGTTTGTGTAGGTGGTGGGTTGTAATATGGTATTAGGACCCTTGTTGTAACCACTGGATCTTTGGAGATGGACTTGGATTTGATTATATCTAGGTATTTCTTAATAATCTCTGAAGAAATAATTTGTGTTTAAATGCAAGGAGGTAATGTCAGAGAAGAGTTGACTAAAATATGGAAAATATGTTTTGTGAAAATATTGAATTTCAAAATTTTATGATTTTCTGACCAAAGTAATTGAAAACTGAATTTGTTTCAGATATAAAAACCAAACCCCCAACTTTTTTTAGTTTTTGAAAACCACAAAAAACTTTAATTTTAGTTTTTGTTTTTCTCCCTCTCCATCCCCTACTTTTAAAAAACGTTTTCCATTTTTATGCAAAGGGGGACGGGAAATGGGGAAAAAAGCAAGAGAGGGGAGAAATCCAATAAGTAAAAAACAAAAAAAAAAACCCAAAAAAGTTTTGAAAATTCAAACATTTTTAGTTATTTCAGTTTTTATTTTTTTGATTAAAAATTGGGAGTCCTTAAAAAGAAAAGGCCCTGTGGTCACCCAACATGACAGCAAGTGGCGCCACACAGTCAGGCTGAGCTACCTGAGTGCTTTACTCAAAGACAGGCAGGAGACAACTGCCAATTTCCTTGTTCCTCCACGCTGCACCCTTACTGGAGTATATACCCAAAATTGTAATGTCTTGTACCGCACAAGGACCTGTACAATGGAAGCTCATAAAGTTTGCCCTCCCATCGATGTGGGAAGGATATGCACAACACACTTATGTTAACCAAGCTGAGATTTTTTTCCCCCAGATACTTCACTCAAAGGTACACTGGTTTAGATAAAGCAAAAACAAGTTTATTAACTACAGAAAGATAGCTTTTAAGTGATTATAAGTGATACAAACAGATCAAAGCAGATTACCTGGTAAATAAACAAAACTGAAAACTAAGTCTAAAATATTAGAAAAGATTAAATATGAATTAGCAATTCTCACCCTGACTGGTGATACAAGCAGGCTTGCGAATTCTCAAGGCACAAGCTGCATTTGCTTTGCAGCCTGGTTCCCTACTCCCGTTCCAAGTCCATTTATTTCAGAGCTTCTCTCAGGTGTTGAGTTGTGGGGGAGTGAAGAACAACAGATGAGGTCACTCCCTGCCTTATATAGCTTTTCCATATGGCGGGAATGCTTTGTTTCTAACTTAGTTCCCAGACCAGTTTGTGGAAAAATACAGGTACCCAAACTGGAGTTCAGAGTCATGTGGTCTGGTCACATGCCCTTGCAGACTCATAGCAGCCATTACTTACAGGCTGGCTGAAACGTTTACAGGAAGGCTAAGCTATTAAACAGCCCATTGTCTTTGTTGATGAGCCATTAGCCACTGTCTGGCTTCTTCCTTGTTATACCTGAAAGCTAGTTGTGGGTGTTTTCCAGAATAAGCCCATTTGAAATACAGATCCATAGTCAATATTTATAACTTCAGATACAATAATGATACATGCATACAAATATGATTTGCTGAATATGATTATCCTAACTTTTCCAATGACACCTCACATGACCCATCTTGTACAAAATGCATCATAATTATGCCATAATCATATCATAATAATATTACTCTGATGAATATGAGGTGTAGTGTCACAATCTGAATTATTTTTTATGACTATTATCTGTGCCTCAGTTTACCATATTGATATTGTTCTGTCTTACTACCTAAAGGGGATGTTAAGAAAAGCAAGCAGGAAACAAAAGAATGGTCAAAAACATCTGTGCAAAAACAGTTTCATGGCATTTGAGGGAACAATAACTGGCCACTACGAGGGAAGATGTTACTTCCAGGCAAAGTTGCACACCTGGTTTGCAAAGATTGGGGGCCTGAGATCAAAAGGGCACTCACAGGTTTAAAAACTTTTATTTTTTAAAAGAGAGGAAAGGGTGTTCAGTTGTCAGACGCTGTTCATGGAAGAAAAGGGGTACTTGTGGCACCTTAGAGACTAACCAATTTATTTGAGCATGAGCTTTCGTGAGCTACAGCTCACTTCATCGGATGCATACCGTGGAAACTGCAGCAGACTTTATATACACACAGAGAATATGAAACAATACCTCCTGGTGGTCAAGCAGAGATGGGGCCTGATGGAATGGGTCTGTGGTAGCTAGGCTTGCCCAAACTTTGAGAGAAATATAAGCTGTAGCTAAGACCCAGGTGTGCAGATCTTTTGTGGCTTTAAGCCTTTCCTCTGCTTGTTAAATGCTCTTGGGTGAATAGAGAATATGTTTGGAAGGAGCTGTTTTGAGTCACTTTAATCAGCTGCAGATCACAGGCTTCTGGCGAGAAGTTTCTCGTAGATGCCAAATTCAGTTGGGCCTGCCATGTTAATTGAAAATTGGGGCTGCCACCCTGGCATCCAGTCAAAGACTGATAGAACTGCAGGGTTCCACCCGAGGGGTGGTCCCATTAGGAACTGCAAAGGGGCCTAGGGTACAGCTTCCCTGTAATTATGATAGAATGATTGGTGAAACAGGGAATTTTGTAGCCTGGTGATCCAGTCTAAATGACGGTGAAGTCCAGGTAGAGGCCTGTCACTTGGAGAGGGTACCCATGGGATATTGGATGAGAAATCCAAGGTGGAACTTGGCCCTGAACTGTGACAGCATTCTACTATTCATGTCACCAGTGCTGGATATGTAGGTAAAATCACCTCCTTAGTCCTGCTCATTCCTCCCCTGTTTATGGACCCAAGGATTGCAATAGCTTTTTTCACCCCAGAATCACACTAGGAGCTCATGTTGAGTTGCTTGTCTGCCCTGACCTCTAAATCCTTTTCAGAGTCACTGCTTTCCAGGATACAATTTTGTAGGGATGGTCTGAGTTCCTTGTTCCTAGATGTATAACTTGGCATTTGGTTTTATTAAAACATGTTTTGTTTCAGTGGGACCAGGTTACCAAGTGATCCAGATTGCTCTGTTTGACTGTCCTGTCCTCCTCACTGTTTATCAGTCTGCCAGTCCTTGTGACATTTGCAAATTTTATCAGCAGTAGTTTTATATTTTCTTCCAGGTCACTTATGAAAATGTTGGATAATGTTGAGCCTAACACTGATCCCTGCAGAACCCCACTGGAATCACCTGTCATTGATGAGGATTCCCTATTGAAACGACTTTGAGATCTGTCAGTAAGCCAGCTCTTAATTCATTTGGCATGTGTTTTATTGATATTGTTTAGTGCCAATTTTTTAAATCAGAATGTTGTGTACTACTAAGTCAAATGCTTTACAAAAGTCTAAGTATATTATATCTGTGTAGTTACCTTTATCAATCAAAGTTATAATTTCATCAAAGAATGAAATTCATTTTTTTTTTTGCTGTGTCTGAGCACAAAAAAATATTGGCGTTTTCATGGAGCTATGGGAATTTACACCAGTTGATGATCTGCCTCCCAGTATTGTCTCAGTGCATCTACTCATTTATCTACATCGGGTTCTTTTTCTGCCTTGTAGTTAGAGCAGGGGACCTAGACACCGGGGCAGATGCTTAGCTGGTGGAAATTCTCATAGCTCCATAGATGCACCAATGCTTTCCAGATTTTAGTATTCAGACACAGCCAGCAGGAATTGAATTCTCAGTGATAAAAGGCTGCCTTTGTGGTATGTCCTCAGATTTATTCTAAATAAAGCTAATCAATTTTTTTTGTTCAAAACTCTTTTTAATTGAAAAATAATATGGTGCTATGAGAATTCACACCAGCTGAGAATCTGTCCACTGTGCTCTAATCACAGACTTTATCCTTATTTTTCTCCTATATAAATGTCAGGTAATTATACATGACCATCTTTATTAAATCTGTTTAAGAGTCTTAAGTAAGTGTTACATTAAGTGCAAAGTGCAATAATATTATTGATTTTGAGAAATCTGACAAAATGCAAATGACAGGTGAGTGTGGCAAAGATGAGCTTGTACATGCAACACCTCACCTAGCCAATCAATTTTCTGTGTAAGCCCCTCTCTTTCTAAAAATCAAGTGTCATCTCTGCTTCCCAAACAATTTAGTGTCTCAAAATATTGGTTCTTAATTTCCAAAATATTGCTTTATTTTATTTTTTGCTTTGATTTTCTTCCAAGACATATCTGCCAGAATGGCCTATCCATTTCCTCCATTCAGTCAGCTTCTGTTCATTCAACTCATAAATCTTTTGAAAGAGTGACATCTTGGCCTTCATTGCTCATGAATGGTTGGAGAACAAAACTCTGTCTAGAATACAAAGCTGCACTAAAATAATTTAAGGGAAAGAAAGAATGCAGACTGACTTTGGAATTTTTGTCCGCTGCTTTTCTGGCACAGAATGGGAAAGACTCAATATTTTGAGAGACTAAATCATTTGGGAAGGATGGATGATGCTTGATTTTTTTAAAATTTTAATATATACAGAGAATTGCTGTTTATCAAGATACTCTTAGGAAGGGGAAGCTCAATAGATTAATTGGCTGGGTACATAATCAATATGACATTATAGGCAGGCTGTCTCTGAGAGAAAGCCAAACTGTGCAATAATGAAAACATAGTATTCCTGTTACCTACTATGGTATGTTATGACCAATTACTGTTATATAAATGGCACAAGGGTCCTGCTCATGCTCCAATTGATTTCAGTGGGAGAAGATCAGGCCAAAAATAGTCAGAGAGAGAGCATGTTTATTTTCCTAGGATACGAATTCTTGCTGTAAAGAATAAGGTTGTTTTCTTTATGCCTTATGTCCTTCGTTGAGGGATAATAGGAAAAACTCTATGACAGACAATCTAGAGTAGGGCTGGTGGAAAAATGCACCCCACCCTCCACTTGAAGTCAATGGAGTTAAAGGGTTTATTTTGACCCATTGTATTTAGATTATAGTTATTAAAGCATCAACATTGCAATCTACATTAGAGGAATCTCTCACTATTTACATACTCCCTTTCTAGTTCTAATCTTGAAATCCTTAGTCCCGGGTACTTGACTACATTTTGCCATTCTATCCTCTTCCATGTTGTCAGTACCATCTTTGAACTGGATTTATATAATATTACTATGTAGCTAATTTTCAAATTACTAAATTATTGTGGATTAGATAGTTTTACTTGTATGCGATTTGTTTTGCGTTCTGCTTAAGTGAGACTGTGAAACAGGGCAGAGAGGGGTTCAGAAATTCTAATGATAAAATAAATATAATTATATATGACAAAGTTCAAAAGGTTATTTGAGTCAAAATGTTATCCTTCAGTAAATGGAAATCCAAAACTAGTGAAACTAGGGGCAGGTCTACACTACTGCTTAAATTGATATCACTTACATCATTCAGGGGTGTGAAAAAGCCACTCCCCTGAGTGATGCAAGTTACAGCAACCTAAGACTGTCCACACCAGCACTATGTCGGCAGGAAATGCTCTCCCGTTGACAAAGCTTCTGCCTCTCACAGAGATGGAGAATTATGCCGATAGGAGAGAGTTCTCCCGTTGGCATAGAGCATCTTCACCAGATGTAGCGCTTCTAGTGTAAGACTAACCCTTAATTTAAAGAAGCATAAACTATGACAGGCATAGAAGTGGAATAAAAATGGTTAGAAGCATGGAGAGAGACTAAACTAACAAGGAATGATTTGGACTGTTTAGACAAGAAACAAATAAAAGGGGACATGATAGTTATATATAATAATGATACAGAGAAGATCAATTTGGGACTCCTCTTTGCCCTTTCTCATATTAAAAGAATGAATTCAAATAAATTGAAAGGCAATAAATGTAAAACTCAGAGATAGATTTTTTTCCCCACAACACATAATTAACCTGTGGAACTTACTGCCACAGAATATAATTGAAGCCATGAGCTCAGTGGGGTTCAAAAAGGATTAGACATTTATATGAATAAAGAAGACATCTACAGTTACATTAGATAGATAATTAGAAAGGATATAATCCCTCTTGTTTCAGTTTAATAAATAAAATCCTAAATGATGGGGGTAGAAATATTCTGTATAAACAGGATATTTCATAATTATCTGTTATAGTATCTTTTTCATCTTAATTTGAAGCATCTAGTACTGTCCACTGTCAGAGATAAGATTAACTAGAACTATTGATCTGATCAGTCTGGTAAATGCTATGCTGATAGTCATATTATATCGAAACTTTTTCACAAAAAGTATTCCACACAAATTTTCATAGTTATCCAGCAGCTAAATTTGAAAACACTCTAGAAAACTTTTTTTTATCTTTGAAAAGAAATGTAAGAGTAATTACTCTAGTATATTGGGTGATTTACCTATAATGATTCTGGCAAGGTCCGTTAGATACTGGAAGAAAATCAGCCTTATGCATTAGATCAGGTTTCTACAAATGTAATTAAATCTTGTCCTGGCTTTGTTCATGTATCAAGAAACTAATTGCATTTAGTCAAACACTTGCTTCAAGACTGGACAAGATTAAATTAATTTCCCCAGCACTGAACTGTAGAAGGGCAACATACAGTAAATTGCTCAACCATTCAGACTCTTGGCTTGAAAAGTAGATTTACACAAAAGTATTTGTGTTTTCTGTAAAAGGAACCATTAGACCAAGTTCCTTGAAGGTACACAGACTATTAGCTGGTTTCAGAGTAGCAGCCGTGTTAGTCTGTATCCGCAAAAAAAAAAAAAGAAAAAAGGAGTACTTGTGGCACCTTAGAGACTAACAAATTTATTTGAGCATAAGCTTTCGTGAGTTACAGCTCACTTCATTGGATGCATGCAGTGGAAAATACAGTATGGGGATTTTATATACACAGAGAACATGAAACAATGGGTGTTACCATACACATTGTAACAAAAACCACTACTACTTGGCACCTATGATGGGTTGTATGGCCAAATTCAGGATGCCTGTGCCAGTGGGGGACCATCCCAATAACAATTCCCACCAGTGGTATGACAGGTCCTGGCTATTCCTTGCAAATACCTGTTTAATTTCATTGGCATTATGAGGCACAGTAACCATGACTCTGCGCCCTTCCTGTTTTGCAGCTGGTTCTGTAGATCAGGGTGTACAACCAATGTTTGTAAAGCAGTTAAATTCATTCCAAGGGGTACCGGTTTTACAATAGAATACAAAGTATAGGACACATTTCACTGACTATGTTTAAATTCGGGTACATGAAATTCAAAATCACAGCCCCGATTGCTACAGTATGACAGAAACATTTTTTCTCAAAAGGATTATGATTTACTTTATGTACAAAATTAACAAGAACCATAGGACAGCAACTTCTAAGACATACACAGTGGTTTCCTGGATACACAAGCACAGAGTTATTACTGACAAATGGGTTAATAGCATAATGGCATTTTCCTTCAGTTATTTCCAAACATACAGCCTGTTACATTCATATCCAATTTCAGGTTCCTCTAAACAGGCTCCCAATTCTATTGTTTTCCATTTTTGATCATCTTTCATCACCCACAACACCTTGTCAATTTTATTTTATGATCAACTTGCTCTGTTGGGAAGTCCAAGTGAAGGGCAGGACTTAAAGGGCAGGGTTGAAGACCGTGGTGAGGGTAGACTGTGGTGGGGCAGAGCCCCACCCGCTGAGAAGAAGGGCTGAATCAGGCCAGAGAGGCTGCGCGGACCAGCAGCCAATCAGTGAAGGCCTGGGGAGAGCCAATCAGGGCAGGAGAAAGGGCAGCCAATCAGGACCGGACTAGGTCCTATATAAAGGCTGCCCAGCTAGGGAGAAGGACTGGCTCCTGGTGAAAGGAGCAGCTCCTTGGACAGAGCAGTGCTGGGCAGGCTTGGGGGAGCAGATAGGGGCTCCAGCCCATTATCTGCCAGGCTACGGCCCTGCTGCAAAGGGCCAGGAAGGTGAAAGGGCGAAAGGGGAAGTGGCCCAGGGAAACTGAGCAGGCAAGAGGGGAAGGAAGAAGGGCAGAGAGAGGTTGCAGCTAGAGGATCCCTGGGTCAGGGCCCAGAGTAGCGGGTGGGCCAGGGTCCCCCCCCTTTCTCCCTTTGCACTGCACCTGGCCATTGAGGAGAGGGGCCGAGACAGACCACAACTAGCACCTGAGATGAGGGGCTAGACTACAGGGTTGTGATTGGCCACCGAGGCAGGTGCAGACAGAAGGACTGCTGTTAACAACACTCCCTGGAAGGGGGTGAGACTGAAGTGGAAGGCTGTGTTCTGAAGCAGACGAGGACTGTCCTGAAGAGGACGCCGCCAAACAGGGAGCAACGCAGGTCCCAGGACAGCAAAGCAAATGATGCGCCTGACACCACGTGTCGAGAGCTAATTCCCAGAGTGACCAGCAGGAGGTGCCAGTGGTGGTGAGTCGAACCCCGTCACACAGACCAACAGTTGCAGTTTGACTCTTTACTGGAGGCTTGAGAAAGGGGCTAGATTTAAAGGGCCCAGAGATCGGGATGGTTGCTGAAGATCCTATTAAGGGCAGACTGTGTGTTTGAACTTTTGTTACCTCGGAAGGTGTTTGTTCATACTGACTGTGCGACTTGGCAGGAGATCTGAGCCACTGAAGACCCACCTAAAGAGACTGACAACCTAGAGGGAGTGCCAGGAGTGAAAATGAAGATTGCAGCACCACACCCAGATAACAGGAGGCACTAATGAGAGGTGAGTGTCATGTCACCCTATTGAGAAATAACTCTAGGAGTCTCTTGAACTTGATTATACTTTTTTTCCTTTGTGGAATCGTATGCTTAAAGCTGGTGAAATAAGGATTAATGTGGCTTTAACTGTTAGCTAAAATTAATTTGTCCCTGGACTTGTTAGGGGGTAAAGAGAGACTGTTCATACAAGAATGAGAGTATTCTGAGCAGAAAACTCCTTTGAAGGCAAAAGAAGACTCCTGTAAGAATCCTTATCATTTATGTATTGTTATATTGGCTAAAATATTCTTCTATTTGTATGTATCAACTATTCTTGTTCAGAAAAAAGAAAGTCTTGCAAAGAGGTTCATAGAAAGCAATCCAGAAATAACGCTGGACTCTATCAGATGGAAAAAGAAAGTCAGAAGAGGGAAGTGGAATGTGTGAGTGAGGTTGTGAGGTGAAGTAAACAGCAGTGGTCAAGAATGCTGCTAAACTAGGCTGCAAATAACTTTAAAGAAAAATACCAGGTGAAAAAGCTTAGGCAAGAGAGAGGTCCTCCATAATCTATTTAAGAAAGGCTGAAAACTTGTAACTGTGGGGGGAAGCAGGACTATACCTGGGTTGGAGAAAGAAACATAGGAATTGCAATACTGGATAAGACAAATGTTCCACTTAACCCAGTATTTTGTCTTCAGCAGTGATTACTACCAGATGCTTCAAAGAAAGCTGCAAGAAGACTGGCAGTAAGCAATTCCAGACCTACAGTTCTTTGACTCTATGATTAAAGACTTTGGTGAGAGCAGTTTCAGTGGGGTGCAAAGTGGGGAGCTCAGAATGGAGTGCCGAGAGAAGCAGGTGGTGCTGAAGAGGGGTGAGGGCAACAAGGATAGTGAAATGGAGCCATCGAGTGGCAGGGAGTGGGGAGGAAGAGGACAGCTGCTGTGATGCAGAAGAGAGAGATGGTGAAAGCCATGGATGAGTGGCAGATGGGCAAAAGTATTAAAAAGAAAATTTGAAAAATGTTGTGAAGGAACACTGCGGCAGGATGGGCAGCTAGAGTACATTGCTCCACCACGCTGTGAGGGAGAAGAAGGCTGGCTCCAGCACTGGCACTGGGGAGTATGCTGTGTACAGGACAACGCAAAACAACGACAGCTTTGCCAACCCCAACAGCTCAGAAATCATGAGATTGGCTTAAAAACCCTGATATTTAAAATAAATTATAAACGTGGTGGTGTTCTTATTTGTCTTCTGTTTGAGTCCTTAGGATTTACTTGGATCCCATTTTCAAGCTTTTCTGCACAACCATGAGATCTAGAAACTTATTTTGTTTTTAAATAAAAGCTCAGATCTTCAGGTAATTAGATAACTCCAGGAGCTAGGGCCTTGAGATAAATATCAAACCTCATGAAATTTGCAATGAAATCATGAGACCTGGCAACACTGCAATGACCCTTGCTTATACAGGATATGCGTCAATCATTTTGGTTAGATAACTGAGTCCAGTCTCAGATGTTTCACATGTACAAAAGGCCAGGCTAGAGATAGAACACTTCATCTATATAGTCATATGATATAGTGGGAAAATGGCTGCAAACAAAGGTCTAGATTGTGACCTTTACTACAGTCCTGCATTGGAATTGCACTGTTTCCGTGGGAACTCAGGGAAGGAATGTGCCTTAGAGACAATCCCTTCCCAACTCACTGATACACCATGAACTTTGCTGCCTTCATCAATCATTTAGAGAGTGAGTCTGAAAGGCTCACTCTCCAGGCTGGTGCAGTAAGAGGGTGGCATGGCCCAGCCTTATGTCCACCCCTTTATGATGATGATGAGCCCCTGGCAATGCACAGAAGTCCCTCCCCTTCCCTGAGCACTGTAACAGTGATTTGCCTAGCCATTCTGCAGGATACTCAAAAGGGGAGTCTCCTTGCACTCTGAAACCCATACTAGGGCCAGGGACATTCTGTCTCAAGGTATTTACTACCATACTTAGGTATGTGCATCTATTTCAATTTTTCCACCTACAAATAGCAGGGTTTGACAGATCCCAGAGCTCAGGTCATTGTGCGTGAGCTACCAAAGCAAGGATTGGAACCCAGTGGCCCAATTCTGACCTTTTATACTGGTGCTAATTCCATTTACTTCAGTGGAGTTACTTCTGATTTACACTGGTGTGAGATCAGAATTAGATTGCTAGAATGTGAACTCTTCAGAACCTTAATGATTTCTGGAGACATTTGCTGCTCATTACACAACTGCCAAATTTATACTCAGGATGGGGGAGCTTGCTGGTGTGTGTGTGTGTGATTTCAAAGAACATCAATAAATGAATAATTTTTTATTTATTTAATCCTGGTATTCATTTAATCCTAGTTATGTTAACAGTTTCAATTACAATTGAATTAAATAAAAGGATTAGAGCCTTAGAGAACTGATGGTTTTATTGTTTTATCAGTTATTTTTATATAGCATATGGGCTTAACTTTTCCTATATAAACTGCCACTTTAGAAAAAGTTTAGCAATTTAAATGGACAAATTGAACAACAGGATAGATGCGTCAGCATTTATATTATTATTCTTTATTTGTATTATAGTAGTACTAAGAGCCCCTAGACAAGATCAGATTCCCCTTGTGTATATATGTAGTAAGAGATTGTCCTTGCCTCAAGAGCTTACAATCTAAATAAATAAGACAGGCATGGCACAAGAAAGGAAGTATTAGTATTCCCATTTTACAGATAGTCCCTCTGCATCTCATTTCCCCAAGTGACTTGTCCAAGGTCACACAAGATGTTTATAGCAGAACCAAGAATGGATCCCGCAATGCTAGAGTCCTCATACAAGGCCTTAATCACAAGTCTGTCTCTCTTTGCTTGATAGTTACAGTATCAATCCCAGTTATCCATGGTTTACAACTTGGTAAAAAAGAACAATAAAAAACTAGTTCCAAAAGAACAAAGCATATGAGGGTTTAGCTCCAAAAATAATTTTATTTATAAAGGCTACTTTATTTTGATTTCTGAGATCATAAATAACAATTTGTAGTGCACAGAATGTGTGTGTTAAACCCAATAGACTGATTAGCACTACAGACCACAGTGATTTTGATGGAGCTATTACACTGAGTTCAAAAACATGTGCACTTAGAATGATTTACATAGTAGCTTATAAACAACTGCTCAAGAATCCTCATTGTCTTTTAGGTCAAAAATTCATATTTAAAAACTGCCAAAAGACAGATTTACAGTGTATGATAGAACGTAACAGCTGGGAAGGAGCCATTAAAGTCTATTGGGTAATTACTATGAATTCTCAAGATTAGTATGCAAATTGAAGATGTAGTTACTCAAGGAACCACAATTACTCCAAAGGAGCTGTTTTTGGTTATCAGGTAAATTATACCTTAATTAGAACTGGGCTGCATGTACATGAAACAGTATGATGCAGGTGCCTTTTTTTCCCCTCTATCATTTCATCCACCTCTCTGTTAGCTATGTGAGGATGTCAACATTTTTTTTAGAGAGCAAGAATCTTGTAAGGTTTTTTTCCCTCTTTACCACAGAGCTACCAGAGCAGTTGAAGTTTGGGTGGAAAATGGCAGCAGGGAAGGGAGACACAAACTAGTAAGTGAATTGGAAAAATAGGGAAGATTTAGTGGATTAAGAATAGGAAGGGCCTGGGACAAATAAGTAGGGAGAGAGAATGACACTGGTGGTAGAAAACACAGAAAACGGCATGGGAGATGTACGGGGAGGTAGAGAAGAGGAGAATCAAAGAAATATAGTAGGGAGGATTAGTATAATAGACACACAGGGGATATGTTTACCTTTGAGGGGTTAGCGTTGATTCAGCTAAATCAGCCCACCTCCAGGTTAAAGAGGACCAAAACTGAAATAGTCAGGTTAACCGTGGAGGTTCATGGGTCATAAATTAACACTGTGGCTGAGATATAGGATGAAACAGACAGTTTTATAAAAAACTTCCATTGGAAGTGGTCAGAAAAAATCCATTTGAAAGGGTTAACATCCACTACAGACCATTCCAGCCCAGTAGAGAGTGCTGAAGTGAGGGATTTGGGCAATCAATGCTGTTGATTCATCTGATGGAACGCTTTCATCACATTTTGTCTCAAGGGTAGAATTTCCTTCAAATCCTAAGGAATTGCTACTATTTACTGAGCATATGGGTGATAAAACACAATCCCTGTCTATACCAGAAAAGCTTTTGAACACGTTCCCATTGTTAATGACACTGGTTGAGCAGATAGCAAACTTAGGAATCCGAACATAAATGGGGTTCTGGCTGCTGACACTGTTGTCGGCATCAGTGACAATTAGATTTTTTCCAGCAAGGTTAGATGGCTTGGTTCTGAAAAACCTAGCCATGTTAACTGAGGCTTAGAATGAGTACTTTTTTTGAGCTGCATGATGTTGGCAGACTGAAGGCAAGACGATATTATCAGCTTACAGGGTGGTTTTCATTGACACCTGTAACTAACTTTGATTCACATATGGTGATAACATACAGGATTTTCCAGTGGATGGGATAAAAACAATGTTGTGCTAAAATAGTACAGAAAAAAAATCTGACTTGATAATGAGACACAGCTGCGCTCTAAAACTCAGAGGGCTGTAAACCATGCTTTACAGTTTTTATTTGATATTCCTGTTCAAGATTATATTCCTTGTACAAACTGTAAATAAAAGCAGAAGAAGAATAATTATCCCATGTGTGTATTCACTCACTTTCACTCCCAGCAAGGATTACTGGAATCATAACTTTCTTGGTCACATAGAACTCATGACAGTATTTTTCTCAATGAGAACTGTTTCTGCAAAACTGTTCTTGACTACTCCAAGGAATTTTATAGAAAAATTCCAACCAGTTTTCAATCTGGGGTGCAAAAGGAATGTACCCAAGGCTCCTGTGGACAGAGCTATGTTTACCACCATGTCAATCAAGCCTGTTTTCCAGTAGGTATAACTAACAAGCTGGTAAAAATGCTGGAAGCCATCAGTGCGATGTGTACACAATGGGTCTTACCAGTGCTAAGATTGGTTAATATTCATCCAGTGTTAGTGCTGCTGGAAATATTTTTGGTAGAATTCCATAGTGTAAACACAGCTATCGAGTGCTCTTGCATGAGCCGTTCAGTTAAGACCACAAGGAGTGTGTGTTTGGGAAAATCTGTGGTCATGGGCTTTGCAGAGCCAAGGTGCTGGTTCTATCAACAATAGCAATAGACCAATCTACTATTGTTGGTGCATGTGTCACTGATAACATATCTTTCCGGAAAAAAGAAGAGAAGAATCCAGGAGTACACCTACTGATTGAATCACTATATTAATTGTCTATTCAATCACTATATTAATTGTCAAGGCACAGGGAAGGTAAAGCAGTGGCCTTTAAATATAATGCATCCAGCATCAGAGATGTTAAACCACACTTCCAAAGAAGCCATACTGCTACTTTACAGACATGATTTATTCACAAGAAGGTGAAAAATACATCCTACTCCAACATGTAACCCCAAAAGCCTTAATCAGCTAAATACATCTCGTTAATATGTCCATCTTATAGTGAAACTATGATCACTAGTTGGGTTCAATACAGATAAAGAGTCCTTGACTCAACTCTTGACATGTATGTCAGCTTTTAATGTTCTGTAATATACATTCCAGCATTTGTCTGCAACTAATATAGGTTTCAATATCAGTATCTTTTTACCAGTATCTTTTTACCAGCAGACATTCTGGGTTTCTTTATTCTGCGCAATGCACCAGAGTATTTTTCCTAGGCAGATTATCGTTCTTTTTAAAAAATTACATTTGTATTCTGAATACAGCTGAATAAAAATTTCAATCAAGTTTGCTTGATATGTCAGAGGAAGCTAAATAAATGAGAGGGTTGTAGAATAAATTTTTGCTTCTTGTGTAATGTAACTTCAGACACTAGTCTCTCTCTGACTCGATACAATTTGACTAGCCAATATAATAATACAGTAATCTCCCTGACCTAAATGTAATTTCAGATATGCATGTCAGTTCTAAGTCTTTGATGAACCTAGAGTGTATTAAAGCTTAATGTGCATTCTGCAGCTTTTATTCATATCTTCTACAACTTTAATTTTTCAATTAAGTTTTGATGCTGAATATCTAAATGAGAGACAGCATTTTAAGTTATTTCCTAATGAGTAATGTATTTCCAAAACCTAAGTATTCCAGTATGTAAGGGTATGTCTATGCAGCAGTTAAACACCCTTGGCTGGCCTGGGTCAGCTGACTTGGGCTTGTGGGGCTCAGGCTGTGGAGTTGTAAAATTGCTTTGTAGATGTTTGGTCTCAGCTCTGGGACGCAATGAATGGGGAGGGTCCCAGACTCAAGGCTCCAGCCCGAGCCCAAATGTCTACACAGCAATTTTTAGCCCCACAGCCTGAGCCCTGCAAGCCCAAGTCGGCTGACTTGTGCCGGTTGCGACTGTACTGTGGGTCTTTTATTCCATTTAGGACTTACTGTAACCGGATACAGAGGCATTGCATAGGGGATGTTGTGAAGGCCAGAAACATAACTGGGTTGAAGAAAGAATTAGATAAGTTCATGGAGGATAGGTCCATCAGTGGCTTTTAGCCAAGATGGTCAGGGATGCAACACATGTTCTGGGTGTCCCTAAACCTCTGACTCCCAGAAACTGGGACTGGACAATATGGGATGGATGACTTGATGGTTGCCTTGTTCTGGTCATTCTCTCTGAAGCATCGGGCACTGGCCACTGTCAGAAGACAGGATATTGGACCATTGGTCTGACTCCATTTGCCCGTTCTTATGTTAAAGAGCCTCTGCATGTTGTCAGTGCATGAAATATTTGCATTCAATTTTGACTGAAATAGAGAACAGGCTTGTCTCCTGGGCAGAACCTTCAAGCCAGATGCCTTGAGTGTGAGATCAAGATGAGCTGGCACTTAGGAAGGTGGTAGAGGTCTCTGAGGTAGAATATACCACTCTTTTTTATTTTGCAGTATATGTTATACATTCCACGTTTCCCTGATCTTTTACTCACTGAGCAAATCCATAGTGTAATATGAAATAAATATAATTTTCAAAAGAACTGAACATCATTCATGCTGCATTATCATGGTTCAAAACACACCTTTTGCTGAAAGGCGTGAAGGAAACAGTTACATTACAAAAATAATTGAATTAGACTTTTAACAACTGGTTAGATTGTGACTTGGACCATACACCCACACAAAGTGAGTAAGCAGAAGTGGATTACGAGGACCTCAGGTTTGGTCATGCAGGAGTGAGTGAGCATTCTGTCCTCAGAAGAGGCGAGCAGAAAAGGACCATGAATAGGCAGGGAACTGGTGCAGCCTAAGTTTTACTCTCTATTTACTGGCCAATGCAGTTGAGCTGGTGCAGGGCATATTGTAATTTGCTGCTAGTATAGGTAACTGAGTAACTGTGACTCAGAAGTGTGTTGCTGAATCACAGCCACCTAGTAGTCTTACTTCTGAGGTGATGCAGTTTATGCACCATCCCCGGCTTTAGTGCTCTGCGGAAAGTAAAAATCTAGCCTAAAATGATTAAAATGAATGTTCTTGTTTCCCTTGGCGAAGCCATGCTATGGCATGGCAGCCAATCACTGTGTGTACATGCTGTTAGGAAGTAATATGTAACATTAGCTTATTGAAATGGAGTTTCTGAGAATTATTTTTCCACATTAATAATGTGTTAACATTTTCCTGGTTATTTTTTAGCAAATTTTGAATGTCGAAACATTGAATATCTTAAATAATTTTAAGTACTATTTATCTTGGCAATAAAAGGACATACTCATTCTAACAGCAGGAATCAACCTGTCTCAGAACTCTATGCGGTGGAGTCAGAGACAGATGTTGCTTTAGGAGAGGAAAATAGAATTATCTTGTTTGGTTTTAAGACTATATCAATCTTAATATGTCCCACAATATCTGTAAAGTTCTGTTTATGCTGCTACTTTCACCTGGCACTTTACAGAATACCATTACAGAATGGTATTTACTACAAGAAAATATTCTCAAGATGCAAAGTCAGCTACAAAATAAAATCAATAATAGTGTTCCGTAGCTGAGTCCAGTGTTGAGAAGGAATGCATCAGTGTCTATAGAGTTACTATTGGGAACAGGCATCCCCAGCATATGACTGATGCTTAACATAGAATATTTAGGTTGATGTTTGCCAAGATCCTAGTGGGCCTTGAGCTAGCATTGGAAAAAATGATATGACCGTTGTGTTTAAATAGATAATAAATCTGCCATTCTTTTGGGACTATTGCTGATGTACTGTATATGTCTTTTCCATGCAGTGGTGTTATTTTCTGACCACTAGATGGGACTATGAAACCTCATGCAATGTTAACAGCGATTTGTCAGAGGTTAAAACTTTTTCTGAAACTTTCCAGAAATAGATATTCCCCCCACCAATGTTTTTTCAAAAGATGAATAAACCAGACTCTCTGTATAAAGGAGAGAGCTATATTTTGGAACTAACAAGGAAAAAATAGTAAACGTCATACTATACAGCCCGACAGGGGAACTCTCATGAATATAATCCAATTTTATAGTTACAGTAAATTAGATTATTCTATATCTAGAGTAGCATGCCAATCGTGACATATACTTGATAATGTAGTCATATTTTCTGCTGCTTATTTTGTATGTAATTATCTACACCATTAACAATTAAATCTGACTCTGTGGGCTGTGTGTACACACACTACTTCCAATTCTTAGACTAACACCAAGATTCTATTGTATTTTATTCAGATTTACATGCCACTAGAGAGAGAAAAAATGAGCAAACAGCTGTCTCTTTTCCTACTAATTCATTAAATCATTCTTTCGTTTCCCTGTTGTGATTAGATTCACAGTGATCCCGAGGTCGATGTAGCAGTGAAGTACTTCTCTCTTTGATGAACTCAGCAGGTTTTGTTTAATTGTACAGCAATGGTTAACAGATGGAAAGCTGAGCTTGGTTGGCTATTGTGATACTAACACTTATTCTTTCTTTAAAACAGCTTTGTTTCATTTTGCCTGTTTCTGATCCTGGGGTAATAATTGCACTATGGTTCTTTTCATCGAATGTCAAAGGAAGCTGATGATAACCAGCACAAGAGAACATATTTAAATCTCAAGGTTGTTTTAATTTGGAGTGTGCAGGAAAGGTCTTGTTGATAGCATGATAGGATTGTTGCTGAATTTATATTTTCTCTTGATTGTGCTGCACATTGCAACTTCCTTGACTGTTTAAAAACTAAACAAAAGGAACCACAGCAAAACTTGATTGTTTTGAATTGTCAGTATTGAAATCTGAAGCACATTACATCTTTAAGGCCAGTTGTCACTTGGAGAGATTATGATTAGGTGCACTCAGATTCGACTGGACAAAATTTCACTGGGACATAAAGGCCAGCTCAGTTCTGTTTTCAGGTTGTTGGGGGTGGGCAGAAGGGGTAAGCTGTGGCAGGAGAAAGGGGAATCACAGTGGGTCTACATGATGTGGAGGTTGTGAATTCATTATCATTATTATTTATGATTTGTTTTACAGTAATATTTATAGGCCCCAACCAAGCTCAGGACCCTGTTGTACTAAGTGCTGTACATACACCTAATAATAGAATGTCCGTGCTCAAAAGTGTTTATAATTTAAAACCAACAAAACAGATGAAGGATGGTTACAAGAGAATATTATTATTATTATTATTCTCATTCTAAAAATTGAGTCAGACATAATGGTGATGCAGAGCTAGGTTTCATTAGCATATTTAACACATTACAGCCTTCCTAACAGCCTCACATACACAGTAAAGAGTGGTGACAAAAGAGACCCCATTAGTACCTCAGACGAGAGAGAGTCTTGAGCAGATGGGCAATTGTTCACCACTATTCTTAGGGTTCTCTCAGTAAGATCAGAACAGAGCCACTCAAGAGCCACTTCTTCTATGTTTAATGGACACCTCAGCAAAGACTTGTGGTCCATGGTATCAACAGCTGTTGAGAGTTCTTGTAGAATCAGCATGGTTACTTTATCCTTATCCATTGCCAGGAGGAGATATCAACTAATGCAACCAGTGTCTTTCCCCCTCCACATTCAGGCATGTGTATGTTCTGGGTCACAGATATCTGAGGCCTCAAGAAACTGACAGAGCTACAGCCTTGTCAATCAACATCTCCAGAAAGTGTAGATGAGATACAAATCATGAATTAGTAAAATCATCAGCTTCAAGTGTTGGTTTCCAAGCAGAGCCCAAGGAATGGCTGGAACAGGTAGCATAATCTAGTTGCAAATGCCCACCCCCAACAGAGAATTTCCCTAGTATACGGTATCAAATTAACATCCAGGCACTGCATTTCTGTCACTTACTTTCCTGATATAGGAAGCATGCTGCAGACAGAAGGAGGTGAATGGGAGAGGGGCTATTTAGCTGTGGCAATCCTTCACTGGCATGGAGCCCATTAACAGCCCTGCATCAGTGACAAAAGTTAGAGCTGCCTGGAAACTGCTCTAATTCATGTCCGGGCTGAGGCTGGCCCTGAGATTCAGGAAGCCAGAACCATCTTAGTGATACCTGGAGAAACGTATCCCTTTCCTACAGCAATGCTACAGTTCTTAACTTGGCCTCAAACAATATCTAAGACCCTTCAATTCTCTGTGTATAGTTGGCTTCTAATATAGGGCCTTCATCCCTTTCCGACACTTCCCTCCCATTGGGGACATTACTAAGACTGCAGACCAGATGGTATTCTAATTACTAAACTGGAGTAGACCTGCTCCTGCTCTGGGGCCTGTATGAATGGAGGATTCCTCTACCCCCTTTAACTATTGAGTTCCCCAGTACTTCGCCATTTTACTTAGCCTGGATGCCAGGTAGAAGATTTTGTCCTAAAGGGAGTCCTGCCTCACTGTTACACTTCTTTGTAGTCTCAAAGGGTATTTCTTTGTGTGTGTACATAAACTGCAAGGGTTTTGAGGTTGCATGAGGTTTTGGTGACATGTCTGCAGGTAGTAGTTCTTGAGTGGCTCTACTGCTTTATGTTGGAGAAATCCCAGATAGCAGAGGGGGGCCTCTCTCTTGTAGGGTACAACTATTCTCCCTTGTGCTCATTGCATTCTGAAGCTGCTAAGTCAGGATGTATGGATTACAGTGCCTTCAGCATACTGATGACTAGAGATAGGCAAACCATGGCTTTTTTGGGTTTGTTGGCAATTTAAAAAAAAAGAGAGGGTTTTCTGGGTTGAATTGAAAACAATTGGTTTTTCAAAATTTTCAGCAAATCAAAAAGTCAGAAAACATTTAAAGTTGTGTTGAGTAAAGTGTTTAGTTTGACTCTACTCAAAATATTTTCTTTGGATTTCAGGCATTTTAACTATAGGAAAGAGGAAGGAGGAGGTGGTGGTGGTGGTAGTGATGTCACCCTCCTTATGACTTTTAGCCCAATGGTTAGGGCACTTACCTACGATGTGGGAGACCTCATTTCAGTCTCCCTTCTCCCTGATGTGGAGAAGGGATTTGAACTAGCTATTGTGAATGGCTATGGATTGCCAAAATGAATGGGAATGAATAGTCCTTGGTCCAGGGAAAGACTGGGAGAATGATGCTGTATAGCCTGGTGGTCTGGACCCTTGCCTAGCATGTGGGAGACCCAAGTTCAGGTCCTGTTCCAATGACTGTTTATTTATTTCCACAGAGTGGAACAGCTTCAACTGGAGAGATTGAGAAAGACCCTCACCCGAATATTCATAGCCCAGTGGCTAGGCACCCTCCTGCCACAGGGGACACCCAAATTCAAATCCCTTCTCCACATCAAACAAAGAGGGGGAATTGAATCTGACTTTCATATCCCAGATGAAAGCCTAATTACTAGACTCAACGGTATAAGGTGAGCCATAATGTTGACATGAATGGTTTGTTTTGACAAAACTGAAAAATCAGAGTGGTTTAGTAATGTGAAAAGTATTTGGCGAGTTGGACACAAATAGTTTTGGATCAACCAAAACTGCATTTTTCTGCAAAAAAAAAAATCACCCAGCTGTACGGATGACATCCAGATCTATTGCTACTGAAACAGCTAGTGAAGTTCAACAGTTTATTCAATGTTCTAATGATGTTGGGACTTGGGTCAGGGATAGCTGTCTGAGGCTCAATCCAAACAAGACTAATGCAATGTTAGTATGGTTGAGGAGTCAACCAGAAGTCGTAGAGATTATATCAGTTTCCAGTTTGACAGAATGTACTCACTGCTTGTTACTTAGGGCTGGTCTTCTCTACAAAGTTTGCTTGACTTAACTACATCTCTCAGGGCTGTGAAAATTGTCATGCTCTATGCAATGTAATTAAGCCAACCTAAGCTCCCGGGTAGATGCTGCTAGGTCGATGGAAGATGTTTTCCATCAACCTAGCTACTGCCTCTCAGAGAGGTGGATTTAGTACAACAATGGAAGAACCCCTTCCATCGGTATTGTAAGTATCTACTCGAGGGTGGCACAGCTGCAGCTGTGCTGCTGTAACTTTTTAGTGTAGACATACACTTAGGGCTTGTCTACATGGGAACACTCAGGAAAACTAATCTGAATTAACCTTTAAAGTGGATTAGCTAAACTGCCATTAAACCCCTGTGTGGACACTAAATCACATTAAATCTACTTTAATTATGAATAAGGGCTTGTCTTTAAGTACAGTGCTACTGCGATGCAGCTGCACAAATGCAGCTGTGCCCCTGTAGTCCTTTAGTGAAGATGCTGCTATGCTGATGGGAGAACTTCTTTGGTCAGCGTAATTAATGCACCTCCCTGAGAGGCAGCAGCTATGTTAATGAGAGACATAGCGCTCTACACGTGGGGTGGGGGAGCTAGGTTGGTATAATGTATGTTGCTCTGGGTGTGGGTTTTTCACACCACTGAGTGATGTATACGTCTGTAGTGTAGATCTGGCCTTAGGATGATGCTTATTGGAAGAAGTTGAGAATCTGCGTCAACCAAATACCTTTTCATTGATATCTGATCTTCTGTTACTGTACTGTACATCAGGGACATCCTACAAATTATCTGATTTAATACAGACTGATTCTGAAATGAGGAAAATACCCCACCTATTCAACATGAAGCTTAAGGGAAATTATTTATTTACTTGTTATAATGCCTCTCTTGTTCTACTGATTTTTGATTAACAGTTGGTTTTTTTTTTTTGCTCCCTTGCTCAGAACCCCGCCTTCAGTCAATGAACAGAGGGCCAGATCCTCAGCTGGAGTAAAATAGCTCTTTTGATGTCAATCAGAGGTCAATAGAACTATGCTGATTTACATAAACTGAGGATCTAGCCCAGAATCTGTGCAGTAAATCTTTGTGTCCAGTACCCAGTGGCTATTTTCCAAATAGGACACAAATTGTGATATGTAATGTTGCTGTAGTCATGTAGGTCCCAGGATATTAGAGAGACAAGGTGGATGAGGTAATATAGTTTATTGGACCAATTTCTGTTGGTGAGGAGACAAGCTTTTGAGCTTACACAGAGCTCTTCTTCAAGGTTTGAGTCTGAAAGGGCCAAAGGAACTCTGATTGCTCTCTAAGGGCTAACTAACTTACCTGCAAGTGGGGAAACATTATACTAATTTTTACTAATTACTAATACTAATTTACTAATTATACTAATACTAAATCTCCTGTGGATGTGTGAACTGATTTGAGAACCAAGAGGGGAACCAAGACAGGGTGCCTGCATTGCCACATCATGGGACTTTGGAAGAAGAGCATTTGTCTCTCTCACCAACAGAAGATGGTCCAAAAAAGGTATTACCTCACCCACCTTGTCTCTCTAATAATCTGTGATAGATTTTTATTTCATTCTATTAGAGGATCTAAAGTAAAAATATGCATGCTTTTGTTATTTATCCTTGGAAAAACCCACACTGAGAGGTGGAAAACAAGAATTCTGTTTTGTGCAAAAAATAATTTTTTTGAAATTTGTTTTTATTCCTCATCAGCAGAGCAAGGACTTGAAACTGGATCTCCCACATCTCAGGTGCCCTAACCACCAGATTATTCTGGTATGGGCTCTCTCTTGCCAGACATTTCATCCTAGACCTAAGAAATACTTCTGACAAAAGTTATGTAGAAGCTGAAATTTTCTGTCAAAAAATTCCCAGCTGGCTCTACATAGAACCCAGGACTGAAGCTATAGGACCATGTACACTACATATTGTCATGTTATAAACACAGGGAGGGAAGTTCTGTGAAGCATACATATATGATCTATCAGCACTACTGTAAACTCATAGAGTAGTGCTGAGCTTCTGACACACCCAAGTTTTGACATGCTGTTACTCTTTGGGTCAGTTTGACATTTTGATTTGGTTTTTGTCATGGTTGGTAAGCTGTTCTTGTTGCAGTAAAACTTTTTATCGGACTTTTTTTTTCTTTTTTGACAGGCTGATCTTGTACAGACTTTAGTTCTAGACACTTTTACAACAGCTGAGCTCAAATAGTGCTGCTCAGTATTCCAGGAGCCCTCCTATGAGACACACTTTAGTGCATGAGTCAGTCTACAGCTTCACTTCCTTTTATGCTGCCTTATGTGGGGTGCCAATTTCAAGGAGTTTTTTTTTTTGGTTCAGATGTTACCTCTTGATAAAATAAGTATATGCAACCAAAATAATTTCTCAGCTGTTTTTTTCCACTTGAGTTTCAACCGTATAATCCCAGGGTAGGCCACAGTTTTGTTGAGTTATCAGCTGGATATTAGGACTTGCCATTCCAGACATCACAATCGGGGTTGGTCAAGAAGTGTTTACCACCCACAACTATTCTGACAACACTGCCTTGCTTGTGGGGAATCCAGAGAATTTCAGCCTGATCCTTCAAGGTTTCCATGATGCTGCCCACACAATGGGGTTGAATGTCCCATGGCAGAAGACCAAGGTCCAAAATTTCAGACATGGGCCACCAGAATCTCTGTTGCAGATGGAGTTGAACACCATGGAGAGTGTTGATGAATTTATATACCTAGGCTCAAAGCAGAGTTCAAATGGTCACAGCAAACCCAATGTCCTCTGATGAATGGATCTTGCTGCCTCCTGCATGAAGCCCATGTCTTGCTTATGGATGCAAAAACATCTCTGTGTAGAAACAAAGTTCAGGATCTATCAAATCTCTGTAATACCTGTATTGTTTTATAGGTCTGAAGTCTGGACCCTCTATGTGCTGTCAATGCCAAATCCTGAGAATAAGATGCTTTGACTTTGTGCAAAATGTCATAATCTCACAGAGATCTGGCCTTCCTCCAAGCACTCATTACATTCAACAGCATTGTTATGTTCTCTTTGGCCATGTTGCATGAAGGAAAAAAACATCCCAGCACACATAGAATCATAGAATATCAGGGTTGGAAGGGACCCCAGAAGGTCATCTAGTCCAACCCCCTGCTCGAAGCAGGACCAATTCCCAGTTAAATCATCCCAGCCCGGGCTTTGTCAAGCCTGACCTTAAAAACCTCTAAGGAAGGAGATTCTACCACCTCCCTAGGTAACGCACACTGTGCTCTCAAAGTCTCCATCACAACGCACAAAAGGGTGCCTTGACCCTAGCTGGTGTCATCCACAGTGCCACCACGGAGATTTATGTATCTGCAGGATTGAGCCACATCTGGGAACTTCACTCTAAGATGCTTGATGCAATGTCATTAAGCATAGTCACTCTGGCTGGCGCAACAATCTTTCATAGAATATGTGCATTTGATGATGATGATGATAATGTAGGCCAACTGAAAACCTTCATAGGGTAGAGCTTGTTCATTTTCCCTACAACAGTTTTTCATCTTGAACCAAATCTTTAACAACTCATGTCATGTTCCTATTATTTAGCAACTAGGTGATAGAGCACTGTGTGCCTCCCTCTTCCTTCCCAGCATTCTGGTACAAATAGTCCAAATCTGCTGATCTGCAAAACATGCTACAAATCCAATTCTTGTCTGAGCATGGGAGGGGGGAGCTCAGGCAGTTGGAGGTGGGATTTCTTTTTGGGGGAATATGACCAGTAAGGAGTGCCTTGTAACTTTGGGTGCCTTAACACTGTGGTGCTGTGGCTCAGAGCCCTGATGCCAGTAGCCTGTCCACAGCCTAACATCTCATCGTAGCTTCCACTAGCCTAGTTACTTTTTGGAGTGTGACACCAAGAGCCCTTCCAGTCCCGAGTCTCCCCAAATCCCTTGATCCAAAATTCTTAACTGCTAGACACTCGGACTTCTCCCCTCTGGTTCGTTATCCCCACTGCTCATTGTGGGTGGTTTAATTATGCCGAAGTCAAAGATCTCTCCTGACAACATAGAGCAGCTAGCTACACAGGAGATCTTACAGCTGTCTCTAGTGTAGACATGGCCTCCCAGTGAGTAGAGCTTTACTTTATGAATAGTCCTTTTGATGTCAGTAGGGCTACTTGTGGAGTTAACAAGTAACAACTTAACATGAGTTAAGGTGACAAAACCAGGACCTATGTTATAATGTTAGACAACCTTAATAGATAATAACATTAGTAGATTATTGTTGTTGGTATATTAAATATAATGCTACATCCTGAATTCAGGATTGTCAAAAGCTTCATAAACATTAATTGATAAGGCTAGATTATCCCTTGCCCCCCATGCTCCTATATGTGCTAACCAAATCTTGACTAGGTGAGAGAGGAGTAGGTGGGGTGTGGCTGGAGCCTGCCACTCTACAACCTACTGACTAGTAAAACTGAGCTAACATGGGAGGTGTCCTAATTTCCTGCTGATATAAACCTTTCCCCACAGAGCAAGGAGGGAAGCATTTAGGAAACTGAGCATCTTCAATGTGCAGTTCCCTCCCTGCAGTGCTCCTGGGGTGGTGCATCTACCTGCTGCCTGATACAGAGCTTCTGGCAAAGCCACAATCTAGCACTAAACCCACAGTATTTGTCCTTGAGTTAGTTTTTTTTTTTAACTGATTGACCATTCATATGTCCTGCTGAATTTGAGTTTTCAGTTGTGGTCTTGAGACTCTCTTTCATAACAAAAACAAAGTATCTTCTGAGTAGTTTAAACTGATCTGAGATCTGAAAAAGAGAAACTTATGAAAGAAAAGGAAAATCCATACTTGGCCACGTTTCTAGAATGACAATAAATTGTTGTGGGGAACACAATGGTAAAAGCAGAGCCATGTTTAAAGTGAACATGTGGAAGGTACGTCTCCTGTGAAAGAAGAAGGAAGAACAAAAGAGGGTAAGGGAAAGGAACAGAAATCTCAGTATAAGAGACAGTTTGCAGAACGGACTTGTTAAGTTTCCAGGACAGGGAAACCACAATGAAGTCAGGAGTGTCTTGTCAATTGGCATTTACCAGAAAGAGTTCAGAATTTCTGGATGTGTAACGGTTTGAAATTCATGAAAGCACGATTTACACTGAAGCACATCTGAAAGGTACAATACCATCAAGTTAATCTGTGCTTGGAAATAACTTCAAACCTTTATGTTCCCATAGAATGCCAGGGACCAAGTTCTGCTCTGTTACTTTGGTGTAAATCCAGAAAAAGCACTTGAATTCAATGGATTTATGCCTGGTGCTAGTGAGAACAATTTGGTGCTCTGGCTTGAGATCAAAGAAAACAAAGGTTAAAAATAATAAAAAAAAAAGCAGTAATAAAAATCCTGATAGTTTAAAATGAAGGGAGGCGCGAGATTTAAGTATTAAGTCCATTGAAGTCAATGGCAAACTTTCACCCTGAGTCTTTAGTCATTTCACAGAAGCAAGGAGTCCTTTTCTGATGGTCATTGACAGAGATAAATAAGAATCCACTGGAGAAAATATTTCTCCTCTTGGATACATATCCCTGTTGATCACAAGTCCACTCTTGACCTCGTTGAATTATTCAGTCTTTGGAGTTCAATGACTTTATTAAGTATTAGATTTTATGTAGGCTAGTCTTGTAAGTCATATCATTTTTGAATTTTTTATCACCACCTTTCTGCCAATGTTATTTAAAAGTCAGGTCAGTTAACACGACCATTTGTTACTAATGAACAGAAACATTGCTATTTAATATTTTGACTGTTGTTAATGATGTCCTAGGATCATTGTTGTTTACTGTGTGTTGCTAAAT
This sequence comes from Lepidochelys olivacea, assembly GCF_965140295.1. Lineage (NCBI taxonomy): Eukaryota > Metazoa > Chordata > Testudines > Cheloniidae > Lepidochelys > Lepidochelys olivacea. The sequence continues at coordinate 70,308,139 of NC_140414.1, forward strand.
TTTTTGTTTTCTTTTTGTTAGAACTAATTTTCTTTCTGGAAAACTGAGAAGAACAATCTGTTTAAAAGTAATTCTTAGTAATAAAGGATGAGAGAAAAATACAGAAAATATTATATAAAACCAGACTGATTGTGAGGGAAATTAGCTGCTAGGGATGCAACTGTAACATCACAGCATAGGCTATGTCATCCATGAAGAATAAAGAGTAGGAGCAGACATGTTCCCAAGGAAATTGGGCCTGATTTGTCTCTTTCAGCAGTAAATCAGGAGTAACTCTGTTGCAGGCCACAGCCGCATGAGGCAAAACTGGTGTGAAAACAGAATTAGACTAAGATATCCTGTCTTAATATCTTTAGCAATAGAAATAAGTAAATAAATAGAATTATTACTTTTTTGAGCTGTGCAAGTCAACACCTTTGCTCAGTATTGGGAAATAAAATGGAAACCTTTGTAAACTAGTCGAAAAAGGGGGAAATGATTGGATAGTATTTATTAACAAACTATTTATTAATGTTAAAACAACAGGGAAATTTATAACCAGAATTATATTAAAAATTGCATCATAGTTCCCCTGTGCTTTCACTATTAGCTAAATTAGTTTGGGATTGGTTTCAGACTTTTAACATAAAATAATGAAGGGATTTTTGAAAAACTGAACAGCATTTATCATGTCATCCTTTAAGAAAACTCTGATGTTAAATTGAGAATACTAAATTTTGCATATAAGCCAAAGTTGTTCTTTTGAGGTGAAAATCTGTTTGCAGCTTTAATTAGCTGTGAAATTACTGTGACTATCTGGGGCTCTCTCCTGTCTTTGAGAGCAGGCACATGAAGGTGGATAGAAACTAGGACCAGTAGAGGAAGCTAGCAATTGACAGAAACAGTGTGCAATAGTTGTCCTTACAATACAAAATTTAGGGCTTATCATACAGGTGCTGAGCACTTTCAATTGTCACGGAGTTCAGTGAGAATTGAGGTTCTCAATTCAGTGTCTTCCAGAGGAACTCAGCACTTTATAGATTTTGCAAAAAAAAAAAAAAAAAAAAGAAGGAGTACTTGTGGCACCTTAGAGACTAACCAATTTATCTGAGCATAGGCTTTCGTGAGCTACAGCTCACTTCATTGCATCCGATGAAGTGAGCCGTAGCTCATGAAAGCTTATGCTCAAATAAATGGGTTAGTCTCTAAGGTGCCACAAGTACTCGTTTTCTTTTTGCGGATACAAACTAACACGGCTGCTACTCTGAAACCTGTCTTTGTCGATTTTGGGCTCTTAATGGGATTTTTTCACTCCTGTCTTATTAATTAAATGTCATTTAGTTTTCAAATGTTTTAAATTTAAATGAATGTAAATTATGCAGATGACCAAAAGATGGCTCTTAGCTCAGCTAACACATCTGGGGTACAGATATTTTTGTTTATATACATTTTTGAGATTTGGGATTCCTACATGGATTTGGATTACACAAAGGCAGTTTATTCACTTCCATCAGTAATGGCAAACTTTCTCTTAATGCTTTGAATGCCAAGTTTAAAGGAGTTGATCATTCTTAGACTAGTTAACTCCATAATACAGGACTTCCTTTAGCCCCCGTATCATTTGAAATATAAATAAGTACTTCAAAAATAGACGCTAAGAGTTGCATGTGTACATTGATGGGGAGAATTTGGCCCATAATAAAAAGCTAGTAGTATGTTAAATAGCATATTTTTTCTTTAATTTGCCTTTTTTTTTGCCTCCTTACTTCCTTAAATTTGAAAAGGCCAAATTTCTATCCCTCAGTTCTACAACCATTCAAATTAATGTGAATGTTGTCATTGATTTCAGTGGTCATACGATCAGACCTTAATTGCATCTGTAGTACCTGATTAGGTCAATCCATAAATTTTATCTAATGGCATATGGAATTTACTCATTTTTTTTTCAGAATTATCTAGTTTTGAGCTGAAGCAGAGATCATAGGGTTAGAAGGGACCATAAGAATCTTCTAGTCTAACCCCACGCAGAATTTGTTGTGTCTAAACCATTCAAGACAGATGGTTATCCAGCCTCCATTTGAAGAAGATTCCATAACCTCCCTGGGCAGTCTGTTCTATTGTCCTACTGTTCTTACAGTTAGGAAATTTTTCCTGAGATTTAAACTAAATCTGCTATGCTGTAGTTTGAATCCATTGCCTCTTGTCCTGCCCTCTGTGGCAAAAGAGAACACCTTTTCTCCATCTTTTTTATGGCAGCCTTTCAAGTATTTGAAGACAGCTATCGCATCCCCCTTTAATCTCCTCTTTTCCAAACTAAACATACCCAGTTCCTTCAGCCTTTGCTCATATGGCTTGTGTTTCATCTCTTTGATCAGCTTTGTCATTCGCCTCTGGATCCTTTCCAGTTTCTCTACATCCTTTCTATACATTGGTGAGCAAAACTGGACACAGTACTTCAGCTGAGGCCTAACCAGCACTGAGTAGAGAGGTACTGTCACTTCCTGTGACTTGCATGCTGTGCCTCTGTTAATGCAACCTAAAATTGCATTTGCTTTTTTTTGCAACCGTAACACACTGCTGACTTGTGATCCACCACAACTCCCAGATCCTTCTCAGCAATGCTGTTATCAAGCCAGTTTTCCCCCATTCTGTGTTTGTGCATTTGTTTTTTCCTTCCGTAAGTGCAGCACCTTACGTTTGTTGAGTTTCATTTTGTTGTCTATAGCCCAGTTCTCCAGTTTATCAAGATACCTCTGAATTTTAGCTCTACCCTCCAAAGTATTGGCACCTCCCACCCCTTGCCTTACATCAACTGCAAACTTGATCAGTATGCTCTCTATACCTACATTTAGGTCACTAATAAAGATGTTAAACAACACTGGAGCCAGAGAAGATCCTAGGGGAACCCCACGTGAGACCTCCATCATTCTATTAATAGTCTTTGTTTGTGGTTGTTTAACCAATTATGTATTCACTTAATGGTAGTTCTGTTGAGCCTACATTTCTCTAGCTTATTTATCAGTATGTCTTGCTGAAGTCCAGGTATATTATGTCCACCGCATTCCCCCTATCTACCAAATCAGTTACCCTGTCAAAGAAGGAAATCAAGCTGGTTTGGCGTGATTTGTTCTTGGTAAAGCCATGCTGGCACTCGTGACTAGCCGTTCATCCTCCAGGTATTTGCAAATTGAATGCTTTATACATTGCTCTAGTAGCTTCCTGGGTATTGAAGTCAGGCTCCTCCTTTCCCCACATTTTAAAGATGGGCACTACATTAGCCCTTCTCCAGTCTTCTGGGACCCCTCCTGTCATCCATGAGTTTGTAAATATTATTGCCAGTGGCTCCAAGATTTCTTCAGCTAATATCTGAAATAGAATACATTTATTTTTATTTTAACATTTTATTTTTAATTTAATTTTTACTGTGCCAAGCAAAACAGGTCCCTCATCTTGATTGGGTCATCTAGGTGCTCCATACTACTGTGAACAATATTAATAGCCCATCCAAGTTGCCTTGGGTGCTTTTACAGTAATTAAAACCACAAAGTCAATAACAAGTTCCACAGTATAACAAATTACCCATATGCTTCATACATGTAATTAAACATTGATTCATTTTATTTATGTGCTGATGGTGTACTTGGATATGTACAAGATACAGTTAAAGACTTCGGGCTAAATTCTGCTCTCGGTTAAATCACGTTCAAGTCACTACATATTCTGGATTCACAGCAGTGTAAGTTATAGAATTTAGCCCATGATCTGTAACTTATGGAGTCTGGAATCTAAAAAGTTTCAAGGTGAATTGCCATCTTGGTACTGAAGCTTGAGAATCTATGATAGGCCATTCTTCACCATAATTAGTACTCATAAATAGCTTTTTGTGCCTATAATTGCTCTTTTATTTCTCTTTCACTTTCCTGGCTGCCTGATTTTTCTTTTCCAAGGCAAGTTCTCTAAGTATTGCATAGCTGTGAACCTCAAGCAGGAGCTGATGCAACCCCCGCACAAGAGAGATAGATTGGGCTCCTAATGAACATTATTAGAATATTTTTTGGTCCTTGGTTGAAAGGCTCTCTTTAAAAGGAAAACATGTCTTACTTTTTTATTATTACATCAAATGAAATATTGTTGCATAATGTCTTCATATGCTCTCTGGGTATGCAATACAAGCCTTGATGCTTCAAATCCATTCATTTATTTTACTCCTGTTCTAAGTTTTCTCTACCTTCTTCATCTTCTTTCAGATTACTTGACCCATGTCTTGATCTCTTCAGTTTTTCAATGGAATTTTTTATGGACATTCCATCCATTGTTGAGAACTTGGTTTGTTATATTAATGGTTCCTGTGGATGCTGCTAGTATGGCAACTGTCATTATTCCCTATGGAGCGGTGATTTTTAATTTGTATTGGTACTACAAGGAGTATGTCCCCATGAGGCAGGAAGGAAAAAAAAGCCTTTCATCCTGCAGAAAGCAGTTCTTAGAGACCACCTCTGCTGTCTTACTTGTAGAGAAGAGATGGCAGCTGTGGCTTATTAGGTGGTTGGGAGATAGAGCTAAGATCTGTGCTGCCTAAACAGGGGAAGCCATAAAAAGACAGCAGATGCTTGGAAAGATAGCGTATTGTCCTCTTCCAAAGAAGGGAGAGGAACTTGTCTTTTTCTCATCAGAGAGTCTCTTGAAGTAGACTTTGGCTTGGGGAATGGAGGAACTGGGGAATGTTTTCTCCTCAAGAGAGCCAAACTAAACTGTCTCTAGGCTCTCTAGTGTGAGTTCACATTGATGACTCCAGTGAAAATAAGGCCAAGCACTAACGCAAATAGATTAACTGTGTTGCTTCCCTCTCACCTTCCTGCTAGCATTATGTTTTAATGTTTGTTTGATTCTGAATGCGCTATATTAGTTAAATGAAACAGAGAGCATCTGTCTATCTTCAGATACTATGGATAACTTGGCAGACTTAGTAAAACTTGAGCAACGAATGGCCCTCAATGAGTCAAAAAGACTGGAGCTGCTCGAATGGCAAACTCAGCAAGCAATTACATCAAAGGTTTTAAAATCTATTTCAGTAATGCCTTCTAGGTAATGGCATTGATCTTGACCCGCCCCCTGAAGATTTCCTAGTGCTGAAAAGCAGAGTTGTATACAATCTGAAACACAGAAAGACAGCAGTTTTTTCTCATGTATACTGTTTAATTCTCCAGTAGAACATGCACCTAAATTGATTCATTTGATATAGTGTGGGTAAAGATATCTATCAAATATATATATAATCACTAGTATGTATGTATAGCACTGTATTCCTTCCTTTCATCCACAAAAGGCTTTGTGCCAGATCCTCATTTGATCCAAATCTGCTTATCTCCTATGAAGCTGTGCCAATTTTTACCTGTTGAGGATCTTGTCCTTTACTAACTAACTTCTCCCTGTGAGAAGACATGCTTATTTGTATCATTGCCTGCATGACTCAGAATGCTAAGGAATGCAAATTCTCATATTATACGCTATAGAATATGGTTACATCTTTGTGTTATGACAGATCTATTTATTTTGGTTTTCTTCCTGTGTGAATTGGGTGGAGAAAAGGCTCTGGGTTTACTCTTGTTTTTTGTGCTTATTGTTTCTGTTATGTAAGAGCTGTTTTCCTGATTATGGAGTTTGACAAATGTATACTCAAGATGACTGTTTAGACATTAATTATCTCCACAGTGATGTCAGAAGCTGTAAACTGAATAAAAGCAAAATAAGAAAAGCAAACAATGAAATTATTATTGTATTTGATAGAATCAAAATTAGCTTCCATAGTTGAAGATTGAATGATTTTTTTTCCCAATAAAATATTCTACTAAATATTTTAATACCTTAAGAAACTTTGAGCAGATTTAAAGCAAGAAAGTTTCAAGGCATGAGAGACCTCAGCTTGGCAAGCAGTTATGAATTACTAAAATATTCCAGTAACTGACAGGTGCTTAGCCTTGGATTGCATTGAGGTTTTTACTCATCTAATCACTTACTCATTTAACACACTCATTTTTTTTCTTGAAATTTCCCACTCATGTAGCTCCCCTGGTGGAACCTCTAGTGCAGAAAGGGCAATGGTGGCTGCTGGCATTTTTATCATCATGGCATATGGACTGGTTATGAGCAGCGTTAAAAGACATGATAGTAAAAATGCTGGCTCTTTGTCTATGTCAGAATTTCTAACACTGGTATTTCCAGGGCAGCTGCACCAGCTGTAGTAGACCAGTTGGAGTAGTTAAGAAGAAGCTCTATCTAATAACCTCACTCTTCTTCATGTCACCTTGGTAGCAGGAGGGATTTTTTAAAAATTGCAAATAACTGTGTGTGTGGCTAAACTGGTGAAAACTGTTCTTAAACTACAGCAACCTAACATGTAAAAATTAGTGCAAAAAATGGATTCTTTCACTAAACTGAAAAAAAATCTCCTTTTTGTGGCCAATTTTACTGATGCTGCAAGATCTTTTACAAAGTATATGCAGATCAGTGCATCAATGGCTCTGAGTATGTTGGGAAATTCTAATATGGTGCAGGGCAGACTACCCTTTGGTCTGTCACTTGATATATTCTTGCTTCTGTTGTTGAGTAGCAAGTAGAATCTAATCACAACTCTGACTGAACAGGATGATCTCTAGATAGTCGGGAAGATACCTAACTAATGATAGTAACATCAATTCTCGCTCTCAAAACCTAGACCATTTCTAAGAATGGTAGATAATTCTTAAATGTGGAAATAAAGCAGAATCACTTAAACCTATGCTGTAATCTCTGTAGTACACCCACAAGCCATTCAGATGAGACAAATACAAATGAGAACATTTAATACACTGACCTCATCTTTCATGGCCAGGAAATTTGTCTGATCGCTAATGCAGATCTTTTATGTTTTTTTTTTTGAGGCTTTGTGAGAATTGCCTGGGGAGCTGGCATTTCTTCATTTTTGCCTCCTGCGGCTCCCAACCCTTCTTGCCATTTTAAACAAATAAAAGATCCTAGATTGCTGCCACTTCTGTCTACAGCATTTGAACCATCAAGAATTTGTCTACATTACAAAGGTGAGTCAAGCTTAATTTGGGGGTGTGGTAGTTAACCTTGACCTTTTTCCTAGAGTGAATGTAAATAAGTTTTTGCAAAAAGTTCTATAATAAATAATGTTCTTAATATATTTCCAAGTCAGGAAATAATCTCTCATTTTTATTTACATTAGGAAGCGTTAATTATTGCTTCTCTGTGGCTGTGATAAAATGTTACTCCATTCATTCACCCATTTCCCTCTGACAATGCTAGCCATAAATTTCAAAAAAGTTTATACAGTATATCTAAGTGATACACTTCAGCACCATTCATTTTGCTATTCACATAAGCATCTGTAAAAATTTCCATTAGGGTCCTCTCTCTTTTTACTGATTGATAATTTGACTATCAGAACTTACTTACTCCTGGAGAAAAGCTGACACACAAAATTCAGGACTAGTTAAGACTATTTTTAACTATTTGAAAAAATAAAGTCTGGAAATTTGCTATAGGAAAGAAGAGGAAATAATATGTAAGCTACCTTTTTTGCAGCTCAGAGTTATAGCTCTAGTTCTCTTTCTGTATAAATATTCACTGAAAAAAAATCTTTGTTAATGATCATCTCATGCCCTTCCAGAATGTTGTTTTAGCAAAACTCAAACAGATGAACATGAGAGAGGATGAATCTCTAGCCTGGTAATTAAGGCACTCACCTAGGATGTTGGACATCAAGTCCTTAATCCAGTGACTATTTAATTATTTATACACAGTGGAACAGCTTCAAGAGGAGAGTAATCTAAGTAATTGGACAAAGGGCTGCCTTCAAATCCTTGTCTTGCTGCACATGAGCATACCCATCTCATTGGCAATGTTAGATAAGGAAGTTCTCTAGAAAAGCACATGCCAAATACTCACAAGCCAATGTTGCTTCTCCAAAGGGGCAGAGAGTGCTATGCACTACCTAAGAAAAATGTTGAAAGACTGAGAGCATGTGGGGAATGATTAGATCAAGATATAAAGACCTAGAGATTTTGTAAAATGCTGTCTCTTTTCCCCCCCAGGGGCCTGTATCTTCATGAAATGACTCCAGATTTGGACCACTAAAACTATCCAGCAGCCTCATGGAGCACAGCAAATTTCAAGACAATCTCAGCAAGCAGGAGAATTTTAGAACACTTAGATAAATTGCCCTTTAAATAGAAAGTGCTGCTTAACCTGAACTGAACTGGAGCTGGTGCTTCCATATGACACTCAGTATTTCACCGAAACACTTTGTTAAGCATATTACAGTTTGCACAGTTAAGCTAAATTAGGAAAAGCCAAAGTTAAAGCTGAATGCATAGTTTTAACTCCATCCTCTTGTGTGCACGCATTACATGTGAGTGTATGCTCTGCCGCACTTAGTATGTACCTTCCTGAACAAGGCAAGGGCACTCATGAAGTCGCTCTGCATAGGTTATCCACTTCCCAGCTCACTTTTGTGGGTATTTGGGAGGATGCAGAATTTGGCTATCTATTTTGGCTTATGAAACGACTGGCCAGCTCCCCCGTCACACGGTAAAACCCTCAGGAGGAAGCTCCAAAGAAGACCTCTTCATGAGGATCCTATCATAGGGGTCTTTCTTGATCAGCCCATTGGGGGTGTATTGTTTTCCCCTTGTGGAATGAGCATAGAATTTGCCTCCAAATTAGCATAACCCCCTCTGCACCATTTACGTCCCAGACAAGGGCCATGTAGGGGGACTACAAGCAAAAAGGCTGTGGAAGGGTGAGTCGTTACTCTTAGCATACTGTAGAAAGTGTCTCTGCACTGGGCCCATATAGAGTAGTACAGAAGGCTGTGATTGGCATAGGCCAGGGAAAAGGGCTATGGGATCCACATTAATGTGAACGCAGTGATCCTAAATGCAACTGGTACAGAGGCACTACAGCTGCTAATCCAGCCCAAAGGCAAGAGTAGCAGGAAGAAGGGCCACACAGCAATCCTGCACCGTCTTTACTTCAGGCTAGGAAGTAGATTTTATCTCCTCAGTAGCTTCATATTCCTCCTGTCAGAATACATAAACTGTGTGTGGATGGGGTGGATATAACGCTTACTGCAAATTATTGTATAATAACTGGGGATGGTGATGGATGGCAGGATGGTGCTGTTGATCATTACATTTTCTCTGGTCCTGTTCTTGGGATAAACTAAAATATTTTGTTCTATTTCTGTGAAGTGTTTTATTTACATTTTGTTAATATGCCCAGGGGACTTTGAGCCTAGATGATGATAAAGATTACCATGGGCATGCTTCAGATCAATTACACCATTAGAAATTGGAAGTAACTCAGTCTAAATCAGTGGAATTAGGGTGGTGTATGTGAGATCTGAATCAGGCACTGTAAATCTAGTGGACCGACAAGAATGTAGTCCAGCTTTCTTGTTGGTTAATGCATTGAACTTTAACTGCAAGATACATATCAGCATTCTGTATAGAACACCATATCCATGGCAATTGCATTGAAAACATTTAAATTTTCTATACAAAAAAGGGCAGTTTTTCACAATCTCTTTATATTCTTATAATTTCACACTCTGCAATAGCAATAGAATGATGTATGGGTTGGGCATTTCCTGGAAGTTAATGAGTGATCAGGTTAAGGCCCTGAGTGCTCTCAATTGCCAGGAAATGCCTGACCTAGAAGACATTATTCATTAATTACTATTATTTTTGCACTACTATAATTTTTTACAAGAGCTATTTAACATTTTTCAAAAACTGCTATTAAAAATGTGCTGTAGATCTGCAGGTTCCAGTGCAAAGTTTCAGCCTTATGACTGAATTTGAAACCCCTTAAACCAGGACTTTGTAATGGAAATGCTGATGCAACATTAACCATAACAGTTTGTAGAGTTGGAATGACAGGTTTGATAGTGGTTCTGATAATGAGTCACTAACTTTTTTTTTCCCCAATAGAAATGGTGGTATGACTAATTTATTTAACTTCTGTAACCATAGATTAGCACATACATTTATTCAGCTGTTAACATTTGCTTACAATTGTTTTAGGTTTCTAAAATAAAGTATGTTTCTATTCCAAGGTTATAATGGACTTGCTAATGGGGTATTGACTACTGTTCCTTATCATCCATCTTCAGATGGCAAAGTGTTCATTACTCTTCACTTAATAATTTCCATTTTCTCCACATAAAATTACTTTTATTATGAATTCATTCAACTTTCACTCTCAAGTAGCCACAACAGCAGTCAATGTTTAATGGCTTGGCTTAGCTGTATAGTGAGAACTGGCAATTTTAGAGACTTCTTGGAGATCCAAAGCTGTTTTCTTAACTCAAGATTTAGCAAGTATGTGCACGTCTTCACTCCTTAAAAACATGGGGAAATCTGGGCAGTGGCATCTCAATTAATAGAGAAGTTAAACATAACATTTATTTTAAAAAGGTTTGATGTGGTAGCATTTCCCATTTAAATGAATTATTGCTGAATGAGTCTCCAGAGAAAAAGTAATTTTGGTAGTATAATTCTGCATTTACATCCTTATACTTTTAAAATAGAAACCAAAGAGCATATAATGGCTCCAAAGATAATAACTTACTAAGTGCTTTATTGTATTTGGCCCTATCATCCATTTATTGTTGTGTTATTTAGTGTTATGGTCAGCTCATTGATTATATATGAAATAGCATATGTATGCTAAATAGATTTAAGTTGTAGGATTATAGATGTATAAACCTGACAGGTATTTAGGAGTGATGAGTGTGTATTCGGTATATACGTAAAGCCTGGCTGTAATGTAAGGACTACAGGCTGAGGCCTGTAAGTTTTATTTTAGCCATGCTAGGCTGTAGGCTTTAGAACGCTTGACATGAGTGGGTGACCTAGGAATAACCCCGTACCAGTAAGGTTAGCAGATTACTGTAAAAGATGTGCCAACAGGTGATGTTATGAAAAAATAGACTGTAATAGACCTCAAAGTACTGTCCAAAACCACAAAACACCTGATTGTAACGTCATGCAATGTCCTGCTTTGAGCACAGGTTACCATGGACACATGTTGTGCATAGCTGCTAATGAGAATAAGGGGAAGTAAGAAACCAACCTATAAAAATGGGGAACCTCAATGTTCATGGGATATGGAAGTACAGATAAGGAAAAGAGGGTAGAAATCTTCATGCATATGCATAAGGTGTTAGGTGTGGGCAGAGCAACAATATAAAAGAGGTTCCATGGTTGGGTAAAAGTGGGAAGATCCCAAGGGAGGAATGCCCATGAAAGACCTCATTGGGACCACTCCAGCAGGAACCACCCCTCTCTTGATGGCCACCTGTTGAGAGATCCATCCGACTCTATGAAATCTTTGGGTATTTGCGTATGGATATGGCCTTGGCCAGTGCATGTATTATCTCAGGATGTATAATTGGGTACGAGAGTGTAAACTTTTAGCTTATAATACAAACAAGCTTTTTTACTTGTAATTGTGTTTGGGGTTACTGTCCTCGTTCTTTGTGTGATCCTAGAGCCTCCAAATCTCCATCCTTTAAACAAGAGCCTGACTCACTGTAATTTGGCAATTCATTCAATTTAAAATAATGGCTACATCCCACTCACCTGATACCAATGCAAGGTCTGGGCACAATGGCAGCCCTTATTAATATTTATACAGTATCCTTAGTCCTGAAGGATCCCAAACAGCTTGAAAAACTTTCTAACTACATGCAATAGGCATGTAGGTATTACATCACTGATGATTGAAGTGAAGCAACCTCTTTGAAAGGAGCTGCAGTTAAAGTTCAGCAATTCCATTCTCGTGGTGTCACCTCCAGTCTTAGTCGTTGTTAAAGTGGGTGAAATATGATAAGATGGTCAGTCTAAAACATTACAGTTTTGTGTACAGTGCTAGCAGGGAACTCAAATACTGAATAGGTGAGAAGAATTCATTCCCTGCTCATGGAAAATTGGACTCTCCTGAGCGGTTTTGAGGTACTTTGGCAGAGCAGTGTAGGGAAGTTTACATTGCTACAATCCAGAGTGAATTTGCAGCATGGATAAACAAAAGGCCATAGATTTTGGGGATGTCATTAACACCTTTACACAAAAAGAGAGGATAGAAAGTTTAAGAGTGTAGTTGTAGTAATCTATTGCAAATGCAGAAAAATTCTAGCTTTCTAGTGTGGCGGTTCAGTGATGAGACAGAACACAGCTTTATCCAAGCAAGCAGGCTGGTCAGCGGAGATGGGCTGTTCTGCCCCCCCGCCTTCCACCTTCTCCTTTTATTATATTTCTCCCCCTAAGCATTACACACTGCTACCCAAAGGAATGTATGACGTTGATTCATATACTTAGTTACCATCCTTTATCTACTACAATCCTGGTTCTCAGGCCTTGAGCCCAGGCTAAGAAAGCCTCCCACAGTTGCTGTCCAAACAATCAAGTTCTCAGGGTTCATATCTAGCCCTTGTCCTTGGATAGAGCAATGTGTGCATTGCTTCTACAAAACAGTCAGGGTGTGCCCTGCCTGCTTCCAGGTGGAATAGCTAAACATGAACCCTTCATCTCCCCGTTTTTTATTTATTGATATTTGGCCATCTCATGGTAGCCGTCAATTTGTTTTGTCATGCTATTTAACTCCCAGACAGACAAGGACATAACCTGGGGAGCTTTCCAGGGCAAAATTTTACAAAGTCTTAACAAGGAAGGAATACATTGTACACAGCAGCAGCAAAAAAATAAGCCCAATGATTACAAACACAGAATAACCAAAAGCTCAACATCTGCAATATAATCATCTAAAAGGGGTACACTTCTTTTACTACAATTGTGACCAGCAAAAGGCAATATAAGTGTCATTCTACTAAGACAGCAAAGGGTGCCATCACTTAAATTTGCAGGAATATAATTAAAGGTGCGTGAACCGCAAGTAAAAACCCATCCTGATGGTAGGATGATATGGCCATAATTATATGAAACATTAACAGCATGGGAACAATTTTAAAGGGGTTGAGAAATTTTTCGACAGCCCAAGGGCACCTTTGTACTAGTGCAGTTAACTACACGCGCACAGGTGACATTGTGAGCCCCGGCCGGGTACGGTGTGTGGAGGAATATAGCCGTGCGAGGCAGAGTATAGTTGGCTGGGCCTCAATTAGCCATGCTAGAGTACTGGGAGGAAAGATTCGCATAAGCAGAGAACAGTGTCTTATTCTCCATCTCCTCAGGGTGATGACATCCTGGAATAGGGCATGTACCTAACAAATCTCCGGCTGCTACAGAATTAGTAACATTTGCTATTAAAGCCAATCTTTCCCATATGTTATATGTCATTCGGGCTTGTAACAGGGGAAGCGCTTCCGAGCCAACCCCTACAGGAAATAGCAGGCACAAAAGGCACACAATCATCACAGAATTAGCAGTGATTTGGGCGAGAATTGCCACAAACAAAGTCTCAGAAGTCTCTGGCTGTTGGTTTGCTGCCAGTCTTCGTTGGGCCGCGGCGACCAATGCTTTTACTGCTCCCCATGTCACGGGCTGGCTTGGGACGCTACGCCTCCTCCGTCTCCGTCCCACTGTTGTCGACCCGGGGGGCAACGCGGTCTCCTCCAAGGTCAGCTGAAACTCTGGTATGGGATTCGACAGCCCCTGGTGCCATGCCATGTTGTTTAAGTGCCGGTCGCACACACCGAGCTGGAACCCACAACGGTCCTGCAGGGAGAGACACAGCAGCATATCCCCGACCCCAAGTGATTAGAGGTACTGGGCCCAGCCACTGTGGATCGGGCAGCTGACGGTAAAAGACACGCGGTCTTTCCAGTACCTCAGATTTGTGAAAATGCCGATCCGCAGGGGTCTGCTGATCTGCATTCAGTGTTAAATTATTTAAAGTAAACAAGAGGATATGCATTTGTTGTTGAATGTCTCCTAAGGTTCGGAGACGCAGCTCCCCTTGTTTTAATTGTTTATTTAGCAAGGTTTTGAGTGTGCGATTGGCACATTCAACAATGGCTTGGCCCGTGGAATTATAAGGGATTCCGTGTTTAAGATGGACGTCCCAGCGGGCACAAAAGGTGGAGAGGGCTGCAGAGCAGTAGGCTGGGGCATTATCTGTTTTAATTTGGCAGGGGCAACCCATAACAAAAAAGCAGGCCAGCAAATGGTGAATAACTTTGTTAGTGGCTTCCCCATGTTGTGGGGAAGCCCAAAAGAAAGCCTGAATAAGTATCAACGGAAACATGTAAAAACAAATAGGGGCGGAATTGTGGCACATGAGTAACATCCATCTGCCACAGCTGATTTGCTGCGGTACCTCGGGGGTTAACGGCATAAGAAAAAGTAGGAGCAGCAGCAGCACAGTGGGAGCAGGAACGAACAATGAAACGTGCATGATCAGCAGGAATGTGAAACTGCCGGGCCAAAACAGAGGCAGACTGATGCTTTCAATGGGGTCAGAAAAAAGGGAATTTACCTGACCACGCAACGCGCGATCGGCGCGTGCAGTGCCCTCAGTGAGTGGCCCAGGCAGAGGGGTATGACTGCGAATATAAGCAACAAAGTAAGGGAAATGACAAGTGGCAAAAAGGTGCTGCAAAAACAAAAACAGGCGAAGGAGGTCTGCATCAACCTGAGGGGTAATGAGGGCAAGGGGTAAATGATCAATTACCTAATAAACATAATGGGTATCCACAATTAAATCAAAGGGACAATGAGCAAAAGGTTGAAAGGCCAAAATAACAGCAGCTAATTCTGAGGGCAAAGGGGGATGGTAAAAAAACAATCTTTTAAATCTAACACACAAAGTTGATCGGTTTGAGGAATTAAATTTGGATTTGGTAAGCCAAATTGCAAGGGGCCCATAGGTTGGATGCGTTTATTTATTTCCCTTAAATCATGTAACAGCCGCCAAGCACCCGATTTTTTCTTAATAACAAACACCGGGGTGTTCCAGGGACTAGTGGAGCTCTCCAGTCGCTGTGCTTGCAAATGCTGCTGCACAAGTGAATGAAGTGCTTTTAGCTTTTTTAGAGGGAGGGGCCACTGGTCAATCCATACGGGCTCTAAGGATTGCCATACCAAGGGTAATGCGGAGGGCACGGTGGGTGAGGGAGGGTTTTGGGCCATCAGATGTTAATATCGAGGGTGGTGTCTAACTTTGTAAGTAAATCACGGCCCCAAATATTGAGGTGGACAGGGAGCACAAAAGGGCGGATAGTAGCAAGGGCACGGCCTCCCGGTTTAGAGACCGTGACCCAAGACAAACTTTGGCGCCCGGGTTTACTACCCCCGATCCCCCACAATTCTCTAGAAGGAACCGTAGGCCAACTAACCAGCCACTCCAGATCACGAATCACCGTAACGTCAGCTCCAGTGTCCACCAGCCCTGTAAAAGGAACATCATTTAAGAGAAGTGTTAACTGAGGTTTCGAGGGGCAGACTGACATTGTCAGAGCAACAAGTGGAGAAGACGCGCTGTGAGACGGCGAGTGAGACAATGTGATCATTTTAGATAAGCTATTACCAGCAGGAGAGTGGGGTGGGAGGAGGTATTTTTTCATGCTTTGTGTGTATATAAAAAGATCTTCTATACTTTCCACAGTATGCATCCGATGAAGTGAGCTGTAGCTCACGAAAGCTTATGCTCAAATAAATTGGTTAGTCTCTAAGGTGCCACAAGTACTCCTTTTCATTTAAACATGATCAGTCAACTAAAAGGCCAGCTTTGGAATAATTAAGACCAATTTTCTTCCTACGTAACCTGAGGCAGTCTCTACTGAGTGTTTTGATACAACTTAGGCCTGGTCTACACTACAAACTTAGGTCGATATAAACAGCGTTAAGTTGATCTAATGTATGTGTCTACACTACTGAGTCCCTTCCGTCCTAAGTGGCCTGTAAAGTCGACTTCTGTACTCCACCTCTGCAAGAGGCATAGTGCTTGATTCGACATCCATGGGTTGACATGGGGATAGTTTAGACACTGCATTGTGGAAGTTGAATGAATTGGGTCCAGGGGGTGTCCCACAGTGCTCCACTGTGACTGCTCTGGAGAGCACTTTCAACTGCACTGCATGTCAGCCAGGTGCACAGGAATAAAGTCACTCCCCTGTTAAAGCCCCGGAGACTTTTGAATTTTCATTTCCTGTTTGATCATCATGGCGAGCTCGCCAGCACATGGAGACTCAAGACTGCAAATGCACTCCAGCATGGAGTACACAGGTGGATCTTACTGCTGTGTAGGGAGAAAAGTCTGTGCAGGCAGAACTCCAATTCAGCAGAAGAAATGCTCATATCTAGGCCAAGATTGCGCGGGACATGGGGGAGAAGGCCTACACCCGGGACATGCAGCAGTGCTGCATGAAAATAAAGGAGTTTTGGCAAGTGTACCAGAAGACAAGGGAGGTGACCAGTCATTGGCACCACAGACATGCTGCCTTTATGACGAGCTGCATGCGATTCTTGGCGGTGATGCCACCACTACCCCAAAACCTCCATGGATAACTCCCAAGAGTCCCGGGCGACTTTGAGCAACAACGAAGAGGACATTGTTGATGAGGAAGAGGAGAATGTGAGGCAGGCAAGACAAGGATCCATTCTCCCTGACAGCGAAGAACTGTTTTTTAACCCGGGAGCCCATCTCTTGACAGGACCAGTTGGCGGTGGAGCAAGATGCCGGAGAAGGCACCCCTGGCAAGTATACATTTCCAATCAAACTGCAGGGGTTACATGCTATTATTTTTTATGTTTAATTTGAACAAAAAGGTTGGTGTAGTGGGTATCGGTGGCCACTCCAGCTATGCAGAGGTCCTCTCTGAAAAAGACTGTTTATGTGCACTGGGATGGCCCAGGAATCCTCCAGTGAGATCTCTAGGAAGCTTTCATGTATAGAGCTTTCATATATACAAATTTATATCCGTGGCTAGAGATCGGTATCCGCTGAACCACAGGGCTCTCCTGGGAACTGCAGCGGGGAAAGGAACAGAACTTGGGGCCACCGAGCCAGCATCCCATGCTGGCTGCTCCTCCAGTGCAGCTCTACAGCCCCAGCTCTGTCCCCAGCCCTGTCCTCTAGTGTGGCTATACAGACCCCAAACAGAGGATGCAGATGGCTGCATGGGGGGTGCGGGGATGGGAGCAGTACAGTCACGCCGGAGGAGCTACCCGCGTAGGGCGCTGGCTCCTGGGAACGGCGGCCCCATGTTCTGCTCCTTTCACTGCTGTGGTTCCTGAGAGAGCCCTGCAGTTCCGCGGATACCCATTTATATCTGCATCCATGGATTTACATTTGTATCCAGGCAGGGCTCTATTCATGGAGCTACTCAGCAATCCTTTGAAGAAGGTTTCTGGGAAGGGCTGCCTTATTTCATCCACCATGGTAGGACACTGTCCTGCGCCACTACGGCGGCATCATTGTGGCACACAGCATTGCAGCATAGGTACCCAGACGCTTGCAGCATCTGCTTCCTTGCCACCTCTGATACCCTCAGGAGAGTGGTATTGCATAGGGTCACCTAGGGGAAATGGGGGAAGTTTTCAATACTGGCCCAAAAACCTCAAACAATTCAACAAGTAATCCTCCCTCTGTTTGGTGAAATCTGGGTCACACAACCACGCCCTCCCAAACATACTGTGGTTGGAAGGGATCCCCATGTATTGCAAGCAGCACTGGGAAAAAAAGGAGGGGATGGCTTCTTGTTTGTCTCCCTTCCCCTGCTCCCACCCAGTGTCACTTTTGTAAAAAAAGAAACTATTTAGGGGGCTTTACACCAGTGCCTCTCCTCAAGGACCATCCAGGTTGCTAGGGGAAAGGGGGCTTTTCTCAAGTTCCAACCTGTGACCCCAGGGATGTCTTCATAAAAATAGCAGTAGACAACCTCTCACCCATGCCTCGTGGCCTTATTTACCATGGTTGGAGCAGCAAACCGACTCTTACAATAGCCAGCGGTTGTGATTACATTGTGGCTTGCAGTGAAGTGTATTGAGGGGTGTTTTTTTATTAAAAAAAACAACCTTTCACCAGAAACAATGTATGCACTGTCAATCCATCCTTGTGCTTTGCATTCCTTGCAGCTGAAACCTTGTCCGTCGGTGTATCCTCCACACTGGGATAGAGACTTTCTCAGATTAGAAGGTGGAAAAAGAAGACTTGGGAGGACATGTTCAGTGAGCTAATGTGCCTCTGAGAGTGACAAGACAGAGCTCAGAGCATGGAGGACTACACTGTCTGAGAACCTGGACGTGGACAGGGAGGACACGAGAGAATGCAGGAAGAGATGCTGTCGATTATGAAGGAGCAATCAGATATGTTGAGGCATCTGGTTGAGATTAAAGAGAGGCAGCTGAATGCTAGAATCCCTCTGCAGCCTATGCTGAACCTACTGCTATCATCGCCCAGGTCTACATCCTCCACCCCCAAATATCCTATGAGGTGGTGGGAAGCGGGGGTAAATTCAGTGTTCCTTGCACTCAACACCAGGGGAGGATACAAGGACCAGAAGGCACCCATTCCCACACCTTTGATTGTTATTGCAGTGCATCTGTAAGCAAGCTTTCCTTGTTTCTCCCCCCACAGTGTTATCAGCCCTTTTGCCCCAGGTTATCTTACTTTTCTTTGCTATCTCTGTGTGTTTGTGTGCATAATAAAATTTAACAGATTGAGGAAAAAAGGTTCTTTATTCTTTCAGCATAGGGTGGTTGGTGGCGGTGGAGTTTACAGGGGAGAACATACAATGGAGGGAACAGCTTGGTAAGGAACAGCACAGATAAGAGTCATGTTACTCTAGCTCATTGCTGAAACTGGTTTTCAAAGCCTCACGGAGACGTACAGCCCTTCACTGTGCTCTTCTTCTTGCCCTGGTGTCTGGCTGCTCAAAACTGGCTGCCAGGCAAACTGCGTAATCCCCCCACCCCAGAGAAAACTTTTCTCCCTTTGTTTCACAGACATTAGGGAGCACACAGCAGGCAGCAATAACAATGGGGATATTGCTTTCACTGAGGTCTAACCTAGTAAGCAAACAATGCCAGCAACCTTTTAACGTCCAAAGGCACATTCCACCACCATTCTGCAGTTGCTCAGCCTATCGCTGAACTGGTCCTTACTGCTGTCCCAGCTGCCTGTGTACGGCTTCATGAGCCATGGGAGCAAGGGGTAGGCTAGGTCTCCCAGGATCGTGATTGGCATTTCATTATTACTGACGGTTATTTTGCAGTCTGGAAAGAAAGTCTCTTCTTGCAGCTTTCTGAACAGACCTGTGTTCCTAAAGATGCACGCGTCATGCACCTTTCCCAAACATTCCACGCTGATGTCAGTGAAACGGCCTCTGTGATCCACCAACGCTTGCAACACCATTGAGAAGTACCCCTTTCAGTTTATGTACTCTTTGGCAAGGGAATCTGGTGCCAAGATAGGGATATGCATTCCGTCTATCGCCCCAATGCAATTAGTGAACCCCATCATGGCAAAAAAATCCACTATGTCCTGCATGTTGTCCAGAGTCACTCCCTTTCTTAGCAGAAGTCTGTTGATGGCCCTGCAAACTTGGATCACAACAGATCCCACGGTAGATTTACCCACTCCAGATTGATGCCCCACTGACCTATAGCAGTCTGCATTGCAAGCTTCCACTTGCTTCTCCACTGTCAGAGAAGTTCTCATTTTAGTAAGGCTCCATGTAGGCTTGGGGAAAGCTCTTCACACAGTTCCTGGAAAGTGGCCTTACGCATTTGAAAGTTCTGCAGCCACTGCTCATCATTCCATAGCTGCATAATAATGTGGTCCCACAAGTCCGTGCTTGTTTCCCAGGCCCAGAAATGTGCTCAACCATGTCAAGGTGATGCGTGACTGTTGTCAGCAACTGCGAATTGCTCCTCTCTATGTCTTCCAGCAGGGCTGCTTGTGTGGCATCACATTGTTTCATGTGGTGGCTCCTGTATCGGCTGTGTAAATACTGCAGGATAAGGTGCAAGGTGTTTGTAATGCTCACAACAGTGTACAGCTGAGCGGGGTCCATGCTTATCGTGCTATGGTGTCCATGCTGGTAACCCAGGATTATGAAAAAAGGCTTGGTTTGTTTGCTGTTGATTTCAGGGAGGGAGGTAAGTGCAGCATGGGAGGTCAACGTCAAGGTCCCATAAGGCATTGCAAGCCAAACCCAAAATTCCACTCGGCTATATGCACTACTCACAGTACAGTGCTCTGTGCGTCGATGCAAGCCCTGCTAATGAGGATGCACTCTGCCGACACAGTAAGCTTAGTGTGGACACGCAAGATCGACTTGCTTAAATCGGAGGCTCCAATGTCGACTTACATTAAGTCGACGTAACTTTGTAGTGTAAACATGGCCTTAGATGATAATTTGACCTATTATGACAATAAAATATTAACTTAATAATTTGGCGCCATGTTTTTTGTCTTTTGGGGCTTCTCTTACATCCTGCAGTACTATGCTAACCTGCATGATCTGTGATGAACCATTACAACTCTACATCTGCTTAAAGGAACTCTTTAAGTCAAGGATATTTTTTATATTACTGTGATTTTGTGCAAAATAAAATCCTTGAGGTTTGCCGTCTGGCAGCCTATAATTAAGGAATTCCAAGCAGTACCAAATAGACTCAAAACTGTAATCCACAGAAGTGAAAAAGTTAGAGAGATACAGAGGGGAAAGTTGTATATCAGTACATGCTGAAAGATGAAACATTCTGCAGATCCGCATTAGAATTAGATGACTGTTGATCTCCCAGGATTAGATGCCAGCATGAGGTCATATTGCAATCACATATACAGTATGTATGAAGATAAAAGTTACAGAGCAAACAAAGTCAACACCCTTGCAAATGCTGCAGACAACAGATAATTTTTCAAAGACTTTGAGGGATGGGTACTTGATAGAACCTATTGTGCCATCAGATTTGTGTGACAAATTGAAAGACAAAATAGGAAGCACTGATGGAACTAAGCCCAGATTTAGACACTTTTCTAAAAAGTATAGTACTTCCAAAATGTGTCATTTTACCTGAACTGCATAGATCAAAACTATTGACATGTGTTTGATCATTTATTCCCCCAAGAGTAAAAATATTGTCAGTGTTTCTGAAAGTTTTTTATTTTTAACTACACATTTTAACTGGAAAAATAGCTCTTAAGGATTTTCACCATGCTCCATATACTCCCATACGCTCTGAGCAGAAGGGAGCTGAAAGGGCCAATGTTTTATAGAAGTGTCAGGGGATGACTGCATAAAAGAGAGAGACAGCTATGCAATATTTTCCCATACTATAAAAGCCAAATAGCTATGGAATGAGAGCTGTGGAAAGGGAGCCCTGCACTGCATGAATTAGGAATGCATGTCCAGAGGTACTAGTCAGTTCTTCTATGCCGCACGTTTCTCTTGAACTCTGTTAGGGTTTACCATTGTTATAGCATTGTAAGTTGCTGGTGCCAGACATTGCAGTAACTGCACCACTATGGCTTTTCTGTATTATGAGCTGTGTATGCATATAGGTGATGGAGTAACTTACAGCAATGCCTTCGAGCTAGGTTACATCCATGGAGATGACCGGGCTGTTCTTGGTTTTGGCATGTTTTTGGCCTCTTAAATTTCCTTTACAAGAGAAAATGATGCAGTGGAGCAGCAATGGGTCAGGAGCCATACTGGTAGATCTGTCTTCCCATACACGCTTAACAAGAGATAAAAGAAAATATCTGACTCGATGAAAAATAATTCAAAATGCCTTTGATCCAAAAGGTGCTCAGTAAAGATTTGGGCTGTATTATATCACTCCAGTACCTTAGTGCTTGTACAATATAAAGAGATTTTAAACCTATGCTATTATATTTTTTTCAGAAAATACGCATGAATGCCCAACTGAGAGACCCAGATGAGTCAAAAATTTCCTCCTCTTCACCATCCAATGGAGGAAAAAGCACTTGTCTTCCCATGTAGCTTTCAGCAACAAGGAAAACACAAGCAGAAACAATTGTGACATTCATTAGACTCCCATAAAACTTTCTGTAGCTGTGTTCTTGGAACACGAGAAAATATAACACTTTCCAGCTGCTAGTATTGCTTTCAATGCAAACAATAGCATCCGAGTTCTGAATCATAACCTGGCAGAGAAAACCTGGTTACCTGCTGGAGTTAGAAAAATAAATAATTCATGTCTCATTACAACATGTAGTCCTGCACAGATAAATGATTTCAAGTGCTGTACCATTCCTCTGCTTAAATGCTTACACTTCACATTGTCATGCCCCTTTATTTTGCCAATAGTAATTTCTCCTATGTTGGTAGTCCTTCCTCTGAAGTTGTTACTAAGGGGACTTGAACCTTATTTTAATTGGTGGTTTAGATTTGTTCTCCTCTACACCAGCCTGCTTTTCAATCAGCGAAAAGATAAGGTTTGATCCTGCTCCCACTGGATTCAGTGAGAGTTTATTAGAGTGTGATCAAACCTTTAATTATCATTAAGATGTATCTATATCTAGCTCATTGAATTACCTTAGATAAAGATAGTATTTATTCATTGTTATTTCTTGCACCATATTTAACATAAGTTAAAAACTCATTCTTTAACAATAGGTATGTGTGGCATATTTATTGTTCAAGGAAGATAGCTGCAAGATTACCCTGTCACCTTGTCATGCACCAGTACATGGACTGGAATCAGATCAGAAGTTGCAATGGCTGAAGATGGCGTAGACCTTGGCAAAGACCCAGGCAGGCGGAAAGTCTATGACTTTGGATGTTGTATTTGAGCCCTGGCAGTTCTGTCAGAAGACTTGCAGGAGACCAGAGAACCCTGAAAAATAGGAAGCTTTGCTAAATAGGTGACACGACAAGGGCAGCTTGTGATACCCTGCTCCACTGGATCCCCATCAGCAGCCGAAACTGGCAGCGCTCCTACTCCTGTAGCTGCTTCCTACACAAGTGCCATTACTGACTACCATCGGATTTTCAAGGGGTGAATTTCTCCCCCCTCCCTTGGGTCCAGAGGCCCAGGCTGGTACATGTAATTGACATCTTCCTGCACTAACCAGAGTGAATTTGGCCACAGTCCCCAAGTCTCTGGAGAAGAAGATCTATTAATTTCCGTTAAAGGTCGCTGGGAGAGGTTGAGACAGCTTTTATGGTAAGCTGTATGCTAAGCATTGCTAATTAAAGTCTTATTAATGACTATCTCTTACAAGTTACTGCACAAACTGTGGGAGAGGCTGGCCACTCTAACCTGGAAAGGCAGATATAATCAAGACCTCCTTAAAACCAGGCTGATCTTTTCTGCTTAAATCACATGCCAATAACAGAACTAATTCAATGCCCCTGGTCACTCCCCCGGGATCCATGTGAGGAGAGGGCCCTTATATGAGGCTCTCTGTGACTGAGTGGTGTACACAGCCTCCGTTCCCTTGATTCTTGTGGAAGTCCCCTCTGCTGTGGCTTTGCACAGAATGTGCTCTGCATGCTTTTGGCTCTGCATGCTTTTGGCACCATCTCTTGCAAACCTTCTGGATTTCTACTAGGGACCCCATCCAATGGCAGCACTGTTCCAGAAGGAGTGTGCTATGAAGTGAGAGAGGAAGCAGAAGAGGATGTGGCTCTGGAAGTCCTTTCCTCTTCTTCTCCCACATGATGTCCCTTCACATACACCCTTTCGAGGAAATTATTTGTAAAGGACTGTCTCCACCAGTTTCATCTTGCAGAATTTTTCTCCCCAGGCGGCTCCGTCTCACTCAATTTTTCTGGGGAGAAGCTAATCTGCCCCCCCCTTTCCTTGTTTTACCATAATCAGTTATATTTACTTATATAGATGACAAAAAAGGATCTACTTCCTGTTTGTGGAGTCAGAACAGCGCTCTGAAGTCAAAGAATGTTATGGCTATTGTGGTGTTCTTTCAAGAGATTTCAGAGAGGATGTAATGAAAGGAGATTGAGTGATTTCAAAATTCATATCAAAACATTGAAGCCAGTAGTGCTACTTCAGCGCAAAGTCAGTTCAGTCAGATGAAAGTAAAGCAGTACCAGAATTTGGTACTTATTACAAGCGGGGAATGTAGGGAAGGTGTGCAGTGACCTGCATGGCATACAGATCAGTGACTGACACATCACTGAAATGAAAGGTGCCAGGGGCATGCTTTTTGCTGCTGTAGCAAGAGATACATGCTTTTGTATCTGAACTGTTGATCATTAGCCACCAGTGTGGGGAATGAAAGAAACACACAAAGGACCTCCGTATGTATGTCACTCACATGTCAGCTTATGTGGCTGAGCTGGGCATCCAAATACTCAAACACTCGCATAGGCTTTAGGCTACTAATGGAAGCATATACCACGTAAGCTGCCATGTAGAGACTCCAGTCAACCATAAAATCATATGTGATCTCAATTGTCCTAACGTATATGAACCATCCACAGGAAATATTGATCACTGAGTGGAAGGAAACCAGTATCCCCAAAAGGCAGGAAGTTAGTTACTTTGTCTCCAAGAAAAACAAAGTGGGGATTCCAAGATGAAAACAAATAGGGAAATATAGAAGGCAGAACACAGGTATGTCAGCACCCTGTAGCACATAAAACAAACTCACAACAATCCTGAAATAGTAACTTGTTCAGAGCACTGCTGCACCCATTTCAGACTAGTTTAGAGGCTGACTTATCTTAGAAAGGGCTACTTTTTCTTAGTATACCCAGCCACAACATATCATTGTGGGCTCAATTCTGAATAGAACAGGCACCCCTGTGGCTTTGTCTCACCCATTTTAACTTTTGCTCCCTCAAACTCACATTCACTAGCCAAAGTCTGACCTCATTGTACCAAATATCTGTAGGTCCTTTCCACGGCTGCCACTAAGTAGCCACTGGCTGACCCAACCAATAGCAGAATGACATCTTCAGGAGCCATACTGTCATGGCAGAGGAAGACTAGGAGAAAGCGTCTTCTTTCTCTGTGGATGTGAGAGTTTCTTAAATCGGGGATGAATGTAACTTCCATCAGCTTCAATGGGAGTTACTGATATCCTGTAGACAGGGAATAGAGCCCCATAATTTGGCTATCTGTGGTCAGCTGCATTTAGATGCTCTATACACTATTGCAGAATTACTACCTGTTAAGTAGCTGGTGCAAAGGATTTTATCATTGTACTGCTACCCTTCTTTGCCTCTTGTAAGTCCTTGCATACCCTCTCTCATAACTTCAGAATTGAGCCCATTAATTCCAAATGTCTTTTGGGTAGCAGTCAACTAAATTTGTAATGTTGAGTAGTAACTTATTTTGATTCATATAGGACATTTATTACATGCTGCAGAAAGCTAGAAGGAACAATTCTATTTTTCAGTTTACATGACATTGTGACGTTTCCTCTCTCTCATTGTCTCAGTAAAATTCATATCAAGGTTATATAAGTTACTCTAGAGCTGCAAAAAGTACAGCATAAATGGAGCCAAAATTAATGAAATCATGACTTGGACAGAGGTAATGTATGTGCTTTATTTAAAGTAGCTCTGTAAGGCATTGTGACAAGTAATGGGTCAAGCATAGATAAAAGTATTAGTCAGGCACATAAGTACAGATTCAATGTGGACCCTCTTTTAGATGCCCAGGTCAGTATTTGCTGTATATGATGTTGGAGGCCATCCAAAATTAATCAAATATAATACTTAATACATTATTATGTATTTGCAATTATGACAGCTCATGAGACTTTAAAAGACAAATGAATACCCAGGTCTCTGCGTTGAAGCTTATACAATCTAAATCTGAGCTTAATTTAAATAATAGAATTAAATGTTGTTTCTAATCCTGTGATGTTAGTTGGAGGCTTTTGAAAAACTAGAATACAGGTGTGATGGCCAAGAGATCATTAGTTTGGGGATGAGATTACTCAATGGCTGAAGGGTATTAATTATGTTTGTATTTGATTAGAGAAAAAAATTCAGTCAATGAAAAATTGAGATGTTTCAGTTTTATAATGTAAGGTGGAGATCTGTCTGATGGCTTTGAGCTCAATAAAATCTTCAGCTTTAATACATAAAATTGCTACTGTCAGGGACTAAATGAGTTAACTTGGATGAGTTTTGTTGTTGTTTGAATTTCTATTACTATAGGGAGATGTAGTGCAGAATCTCAGAATAGGAGTAGATTTTTAATACTGTGTTTTATTGGTGCTTCATGCAGTAAGGAAGAGTCAGAAAAATAAACCAAATTTATAGAAACAGAAAGGTACTAGCATTTCCTCACTCCATCTTTATTTGTGCTCTGTACATGCAAGACAGAAAGAATTCATGCCACCACAATGTATTACTTACTGAAGAATTTTGGCAATAAATAAATTTAATAAATACATGGACAGTCCTATATATATTCATGTTCCCAAATACAGCATGCACCAGAGATGACATATTACATAGATGTATAAAGAGAGTTGTACTGATTAAAAATAATTGACTGGTACCAGTAGGCCGGCTGAAAATCAAATGAGAATTATTTTGAATGCAGATACAGAAAAGCAGAACTTCTCAGATCTAGCATTAGAAGTTTGCTTCCTTTCAAAGGAATAAATGAAAAAAAAATATCCCCAAACAGTGCCTACTATGGTTGTCCTTGCGGGCAATAAATAAGCTGAATGTCTACAAAAGTTTCTCTGCAGAAAGGTATGCAGTTCAACCTGATTTGTTTAAATTAAGTTTCTTTACTGGAAATGCTATCCGTTAGTTTGATATGTTTTATGGTGAATGAAAATTCTTGATGCTGCTTACAAAAAGAAAGGTTTTGCTACTTTTCACCAAAAAAATAAAATAAAATTATCCTCAAAAATGTCAAGAAGCCATTTAAATTTCATTACTTGAGAAAGTACTTTGAGAATGCCAAAAAAAAAAAAATTCGGGGCAATGTCAACTCTTGAAAAAATAATAATCATAATAAAAATGTATCTGTCTGGACACATTCAAATCATTTTTTGCACAGGCTCTCTTGTCTGCATATACAACTAAGGGCTTCTCTAGCCAGGGGTTTATTTGCACTAACTGTCATTTTTTTCAAATTAAAATGGTCTGTGGACACATGACACAATTCTTCAAACTTCAAGCCTTGTAGCTGCTGCTTCGTGGGCCTTCCAAAATGACAGGGGGAATCAAACCACCTTCCCCAGACCTGAGGAAGAGCTCTGTGAAGCTCGAAAGCTTGTCCCTCCCACCAACAAAAGTTGGTCCAATAAAATATATTACTTCACTTACCTTGTTTCTCTTAGATTCTAGGAACAACACAGCAACAACATTGCAAATACCATTTGTCATAAATATAAAGGGAAGGGTAAACCCCTTTAAAATCCCTCCTGGCCAGAGGAAAAATCCTCTCACCTGTAAAGGGTTAAGAAGCTAGGATAACCTTGCTGGCACCTGACCAAAATGACCAATGAGGAGACAAGATACTTTCAAAAGCTGGGGGGAGGGAAAAACAAAGGGGCTGTCTGTGTTATGCTTTTACCGGGGACAGAACAGGAATGGAGTCTTAGAATTTAGTAAGTAATCTAGCTAGATATGGGTTTGATTATGATTTCTTTAAATGGCTGAGAAATTAAGTTGTGCTGAATAGAATGGATATTCCTGTCTGTTTGCCTTTTTGTAACTTAAGGTTTTGCCTAGAGGGATTCTCTATGTTTTGAATCTACTTATCCTGTAAGGTATTTACCATCCTGATTTTACAGAGGTGATTCTTTTTACTTCTATTAAAATCCTTCTTTTCAGAAACTGAATGTTTTTTCATTGTTCTTAAGATCCAAGGGTTTGGGTCTGTGGTCACCTATGCAAATTGGTGAGGATTTTTACCAAACCTTCCCCAGGAAGTGGGGTGCAAGGGTTGAGAGGATTTTGGGGGGAAAGATGTTTCCAAACAACGCTTTCCTAATAAAAATAAACCCAGATAAATGTTTGGTGGTGGTAGTGGAAGTCC
Source organism: Lepidochelys olivacea (assembly GCF_965140295.1). Classification (NCBI taxonomy): domain Eukaryota; kingdom Metazoa; phylum Chordata; order Testudines; family Cheloniidae; genus Lepidochelys; species Lepidochelys olivacea. The sequence continues at coordinate 70,336,089 of NC_140414.1, forward strand.
AAGGGCAAAGGGTAAAATAGTTTGTACCTTGGGGAAGTTTTAGCCTAAGCTGGTAAAAGTAAGCGTAGGAGGTTTTCGTGCAGGTCCCCACATCTGTACCCTAGAGTTCAGAGTGGGGAAGGAACCTTGATACCATTCATGTCCATACTGCTCCTGGGATCAAGAAAACAGGCAAGTATTTTGAAAGATACTAGCATTATCGACCTTTCCAGACTACCAACATTAACAGATTTATAGATTCCTAGTCCAGAAGGGAGAATTGTGATCATCCAGTCTGACCACCTGTATAATACAGGCCATAGAATTTCCCCAAAATAATTTATAGAGCAGATATTTTAGAAAAAAACATCCAATCTTGATTTAACAATAGTCAATGAAGGAGAATCCACCATGTCATGTGGTAAGTTGTTCCAATGGTTAATTACTCTCCCTGTTAAACATTTACATCTTCTTTCCAGTCTGAATTTGTCTAGTTTCATCTTCCAGCCATTATATTGCTTTACACCTTTCTTTGCTAGATTGAAAAGCCCATTATTAAATATTTGTTCCCCACACAGGTATTTGTACACTATAATCAAGTCACTCCTTAACCTTCTGTTTGTTAAGCTAAATCAACTGAGCTCCTTAAGTCTATCATAATGTCATGTTTTTTAAAATCCTTTAATGATTCTTGTGACTCTTCTCTGAACCCTCTCCAATTTATCGACATCTTTCTTAAATTGTGCAAACCATAACTGGACACAGTATTACAGCAGCTGTCACATTAGTGCCAAATTCAGAGGTAAAGGAATTTCTTTATTCCTACTAGAGATCTCCCTATTTATGCATCCAAGGAGTGCAAGGACTCCCTATTTATGCAAGCTTTTGGCCACAGTGTCAAGCTGGAAGCACATGTTCAGCTGATTATCCACCATGACTCACAAGTCTTTTTTCAGAGTCACTGCTTCCCATGATAGAGTTCCCCATCATGTAAGTATGGCCTACATTCTTTGTTCATAGATGTATGCGTATACGTTTACATTTAACCATATTGAAATGTATATTGTTTGCTTGTTCCCCGTTTACCAAGCAATCTAGATTGCTCTGTATCTGTGACCTGTTTTCTTAGTTATTACCATATTTACAATATTGGTGAACCTGTCAATGTGATCAGCCAGGCCATGGGGCACCATGGAGAAGTACCTCTTTCTGTTTATGAATTCTGATGTCTGGTGTGTTTGTGTGTGTGTGTAGCTCAGAAAAGAATAATCACCTGGGTCCCATCAATGGTCCCCGTACCATTCAGGGACCCCAACTGTGCAAATCCATCAGTAACTGCCTGTGCATTGCCAAGCTTTCTGACCCATGCCATCAGCATCTTTTTTGTAGCAGTGCACATCCTCCATAACAACAACCCTGATAGGTGATCTACCAATGCCAAATTTGTTAGCTACGCACTGGTAGCAATTGAGGGTGGTAAACTTCCAGACAGCAATGGCCACACAGTTCTTTGTGCTGAGGAGCACTCTTATGTGATGTAATGCTGGTGCAGCTCTAGGATGAGCTCCACACAGATCTCTAGGAAAACATCCTTTGTCATCCTGAAATTCTGCCACCTTACCTGTTCATCCCAGGACCAGCCACATCACTGTCCTTTCTTGCCAGTCCCTGCTGGTTGCCAGAGCCCATAAACAGTGTTCAGTGTCATGAAAAGGTGCTCTAGAAAAGGTGCATCAGTAGTTGCTCATTTTCCTACTCCCCCTGCTCTACCAAAAATCAGCAGCATGGCAGCTGGCTGCCAAAGCAATCCAGATGTGTGACTGGAAATATATATGAGGCAGCATCTGTGTATTAATGAAAACTGTAGTGTGCAGCAATGTTCCCTCCATGCTAGCGGAGAACAGTTTGAAAATGGTGTGGGCTTGCAAAAGACAGATGACTCATGCAGCACGAGGAGAGGTGGCATGGGAATTTGCTATTATTACTCCAAGTCCCAGAATTCCAGTGGCTTCTGGTACGTACCTAATAATGCACCATGAGAAAAATCCCAGAATGTGTAGAGCACAGCGGCAGGACACAGAACCATCAGCTACTTGGTGGAATTGCACTTTATTTTTTTGTGTACAGAGGACTTGGATTCTCTGGAGAGAACTGTGAAATGGATCTACAGTCATCCATGCCTTTGTCACCTCCATGGTGGACTCTATGTGGAACTCTTTTGAAGACCAGAAGCTACAAAAAGGACTGGAGTAAGGACTGCGTAATGACTGGAGGACACCATGACTAATACATCAAATGACAGAGAATATATATATTCCTCTATGCGATGTCTAGTTCCCTTTTCTCTCTGGTGGGTAGCTGCACCTGCTGAGAAGGAAGGATTTGGTAGCACAGTCCCTGGTTAGAACTCTGTTGTAGTACATTACTGGCTGGCTGTCAGCCTGTTGCGCGTCTGGTATTAGCAGCTTGGTTTGTTGTACACTGTATCAGGGTGCCCTTGCATTAATCCTATGAGTTCTCCATCTCTTTAGGTTTTTTTTAAATTAGGAAATAGAGGAAGTCAATAACAAAGTACCTAAATCCTACACCGAAGTCTATTTCCTAATAGGTCCCAGGGCAGGGCAGTAATACTTCTCCCTGGCTATGTTTAGTTCAGGCAAACAGAAGACTAACTGTTAACTATTGCAATAACTGGCACCTCTGATGTTGATGTGTGAAGGAGGAGGTAACTCATGAGTGAGACAAAAGTGTTAACAAAACTGTTCTTAACAAAACAGATTAATGGTAGACATCCTGAATACAGATTAGCCAATAAAGACCTTTACTGACACACACTATGGGAGTTTCCTATATAGATCCAATAGAAAGACTTTCTATTTCTTACTATTATTTACAGAATACTCAAGTGTTCTAATTTTTTAACAAATATATAAGAAGATAGGTCCTTGCCTACAAGAGTCTATAATCTAAGGTCCCAATCCTGCAAAGATTTATGCATATGTTTAACTCTGTCCTCTGCGACCAATCCAGTTGACTTCAGTGGAAATACACACAGTGCCTAAAGTTAAACACATGCAGAAATCTCTGCAGGATGAGAGCCTAAGTAGTCAACATATAAAAAATAAGAGAGAAAGAATGAAACACAGAACTTTTTCTTTTCCAATTTTTAATTAAAAAACATTAATCCTTAAAAAACATAAGAATGGCCATATGGGGTCAGACCAATAGTTCAGCTAAGCCCAGTGTCCTGTCTTCTAACAGTGGCCAGTGCCAGATGCTTCAGAAGGAATTAATAGAACGGGGTAATTTATCGAGTGATCCATCCCCTGTCATCCTGTCCTAGCTTTTACCAGGAAGAGGTTTAGGGGACATCCAGAGCATGGGGTTGGCATTCCTGCCCATCTTGGCTAATAGCCACTGATGGACCTAGCCTCTATGAACTCACCTAATTCTTTTTTGAACCCAGTTATACTTTTGACCTTCACAACATCTCTTGGCAATAAGTTGCATAGGTTGACTCTGCATTGTAAGAACTACTTCCTTTTGTTTGTTTTAAACCTGCTTCCTATTAATTTCACTGGGTGACCCCCCTGATTCGTTTGTTATGTAAAGGGTAAATAATACTTCTTTACTTAGTTTTTTCACATCATTCCTGATTTTATAGACCTCTACAATATCTCCCCTCAGTTGTTTCTTTTCGAAAATGAACAGTCCCAGTCTTTTTAATCTCACCTCAAATGAAAGCTGTTCCTCACCCCTAATCATTTTTGTTGTCCTTCTTTGTACTTTTTCCAGTTCTAATACAGCTTTTTTGAGAGGGGGTGGCCAGAATTGTACATAATATTCTAAAGAACATATTAAAGAAAAGAAACCCGGAAAACCTTCTCTAAAGTAGAAACTATATATATATATATATATATATATATATATATATATATATATATATATATATATATTCACATGCCTACATGTATCGTTTTCAATTTTCTAGACAGAATAAATGAGACCATTAGTAATTCAATTTGTTCTGTTACAGACAATTTAACATTTTTAACATTGAGTTCGTATTCTGAATTACTGTAAGACTGGGCCAGTAAATAGGGCAGATTGCTTCTTTATAGCTTGTTTGTTGCAGGTTTTATTGATCCTTATTTTTGACATCCATGCATGCAAGTGAAAAATATTAAGAAGTAAATTAAGAAAGAGAAATGAAAGTTAGAAAAGTGAAGTATCAGATCTCTTAGTTTGTGAGTTCTGGCGCTTCAAACCATGTTTGTGTGGGAGTCAAAGGAGTAGTAGTTTTGTGGGAATGGAAGGTTTCCAACTGCAATGAAAATTAGAGACAGCAGAATGGGTAGAAAATAATTTGATTCCCTGGAAATAAGAAGTAATTGCTCACCTGGCCTACATGTCCATGGAGTAGATGCATTGTGTAGAAGAACTGCTGCCACATACAGCATATGATCCAATTTACACCTATCAATATCAGCAAGAAGAAAGAGCAGTGGGAATGAGGAGAAAATACTTTAGTTCCTCCTGCTCCACTTTATTTTTGTAATGTTTTGCTAACTGACATTTTGCAGGATGTAAGCATTTTAGCAGATGTGATACAGAGTAGAACATAGGAGCTGCAAATATTCATAAAAAATTAATGACAAACAGAAAACAAAAGGCACAGTTATGTGCTCCCTGCACGTGAGTGTCAAAATATACTTAAAACGGGATGAAATCTTAGCCTTATTGAAGATGATATCAAACTTCCCATTAATTTCAATGGGGCCAGGATATCATTTGGCACCCTGATTCAACTAATGTGTAGTCCTGAAAGTATCTTTATAAACTCTGGGTAAAACACGAACAGCATTAGGATCTTTTAGAGATATGAGTATAATACACAATCATGAAATTAAATCCCATTGTATTTTGGTGACATAATTTGTCTCAGCAATCAATAAGTGTGCTGTCAATTACAAGATGTATATTTCTGGGGAATTGCAATATTTTTTTCTGTGATTTTCTGTCTTGTCTTTTAGAGTGCATGCATTGAGGAGCCGTACTGTCCTCTGTTCTGCATGTGTAAAATGGCTAGCAGAATAGGGCCCCAACTAGGGGCACTTAGGTTCTACCAGAATAGAAATAATTAATAATAATAAATAATAATTTTAAACACTTTAAATCTCAGGATTAGAAAGCTGATTGGGTCAACCTCATAATTCTGTTACAAAAAGAACTTTGCTTAATGGTGATTACTCGAAAACTGTCTTGAAGACAATACAAAGTATAAGAGCTTAGATAATCATAGTGGTCCCTTCTGGCCTTAAAATCTATGAATCTCAATACATGTAATGCAAGAAAATTATTGTAAATAACCTTGTGAGAGTCATCTTTGTTAACCACCTCTAAAAAATCAGGTCACATCTGTGTGGCTACTTGAAAATTTATCTAGATGCTAAACTTAGGCAGCCAAAGTTGAAATTTTTGGTGTCACTTTATATATAGTTGAACATTTATTCATTAGCTCACAAATCTGCAAAAGGAGTCTTCATTTTCAGATGCAGGACTATATATTTTCTTAGCTTTATTTTGTTCCAGTAAATGATTAACTAATATAATAAGTCCCAACATGTACAGACATATGGGTAGTTAACAGTTCGGGAGGCTGAGGGCTTTCAGTGGCATTCTTCCGTTCTTGAACACTATAAATTTGTTTGTCCTCTGAGCAATTTGCATAAATCAGCAACAGGGAGTATTTTTATTTCCAGGACATGGGTGACTTTTCTCTGACCTTGCCACATGCAAAATTTTTCCTCTAGTCTCAATAAGTTAAGATCGCGATCATGGTCTTGTTCAATATACAACAATTCTGATAGGAATTTTTTTACTGTTTTCTTTTGGGATGATTGGATTCTCCTGTGTCCAGTCTCATGCAGCTGGAAATATAGAAAGCAATGGTTGTGGCAAGTCTTTGTCCGTCAAAATAGCCAATACAGGGGTAGTCTTGCCATACATGTATATTACACAGAAAAAAACCAACAACCTATGTTAAAAGAACATTAAGGTTGCAAAGCCAAACCTTCAGATATTACAAAACTGCCAGAATTAAGGTTTCCCCCTTGTAGGTATGGGTTATGATAGTTTTAAACTACATGCTTATATTCTACTTTGTTCACAGGACCCCTGATACATTTGTTGTATATGATGAACGGTGCTCACTTCACCTGGGGCTATTCAATAGCTGGTTTTCCCCTTCATGTTCAGTGTGTGACCCTAGGCACACCATTCAAACACTTCTCTGAAGACAGAATTAGTAATTTCTGCATGGGCTATTCTACCGTACTCCTCACTATAGTGCCTGAGAGCATCACAGATTAATTAATTAATCTTTATACCATCCTTGTGAGGTGAGGGGGTTGTATTATCTCCATTTTGTAGCCAGGGAGCAGAGACACAAAGAGATTCATTTTGAAAGATCAATTTGAGATGCCTAGGACTTGATTCTTCAGCATACGTAACATTATGAAGGATTTTATAATAATTAATAATTGTAAAACACTTTAAACCCTAGAACTGGAAAGTTAATTGTGTCAACTTTGCGTTATTGATACAAAAAAGTTTGCTCACTGTTAGTTATCCAAAAACTTGCTAGAAGAAAATATGAAATATAACAGTCAAGGTGATCATAATGATCCCATCCGGCTTAAAGGACAAACCTTAAAACTGGCATAACTTTTGAGTGCTTAAAAATATTATTTTAATTTGTGTGTGTGTGAGAGAGAGAGAGTGAGCGAGAGAGAGATATTACGTATAGCTCTGGTAAAGTGACAATATTTGAGGTTTTGGCCTCCCCTTTTTTAAACCATGTCAGTCTGCCACCTCCTCGTTATCATGGACTGGCTCATGCCAAAGCCAAAGTAAGATGTACAGGGGAAGCACAAGGAGGCAGTTTGCACTTCAGGTGGTGCAATGCTTCCTAGAAATCCTTACTTGCACTTGGAGTGGAACTCACTTTTTCCCTTTATCATACGTCTCTCTGAACAGCTGGGGCGAAATTATCTGTTTTTTGCCAATTCCGGGGATGACCACTTGGAGGGAGATGAGGGTGGAGGTAGAGCTATGGCTCTTTCCATATTTTTCACCACTCCAAATCCACTTTTTGGCCCACTTCTAGAGTATGGGAGAAAGCAACACATTAGCAGATCTTGTGCCCTCCTGAGCATGGCGGCTTCATTTGTGGAGGGACATTAGATGGGCCATTTCGAAGCAAGACATCCTTACTCCCTTCCCTAGAGAGAGTGGAAAGGCAGGGCACGATTATTCAAAAGAGACAGTTAATTTGGTGTGTTCTCCGTGTTTACTTCTGCGTGATCATGGATTACTGACCTTTTTTTATTCTTCATATTTTATACATTAAGTTATAGTGTATATTCTTGATATCAGATTTCTTCTTTATGGCTTGTTTGTTGGTGGTTTTATTGATACATATTTTTTGATCTCCACGCATTCAGGTGATAGAAAGAAATTAAGAAGGTACTTCCAGCTAGTGAGTCCAAGCTACCAGGATGTATTGGGTGCATAGAAGTGGATCCATTTCTCAGTAACTACTTCATCTTTGATCAAAATGCACCATCAGATCTTTTCTCCATATATGGGTCAGGCATAGAAGAGTTGGACTGAGTCCCAAATTGTCACCTCTGTAGAAAGTTAGTTAGTTCTTCAGATTGCACTGGAATTTGATTAATAGTTTTACTTGTTTATTTTCTCTCTTTCTTGCTTTACTTTCCCTGCTCCCAGAAATAGTTACCATCCTCTTAGATGCACTTTCACAGTATTTAACAGAAGGGAAGTATCTTCTATGTATTGTGTACAAATTCTTAACTTTTTCCCCAGATTGAGTGGGGGTATTTCTAATTTCTCTTAAATTCTAAGTTCATTATGTCCTTAGTTTGAAAGCAGAAAGAAATGAAAGGTAAGTCTTATTTAAGTATGTGTCCAAGCTCTTTCTCACCAACAGCAGCTCTGAGTAATTAAAGCTGCCAGATTACAAGAGCAAAGTAATAACTCACCTGTGAAAATACGATGTCTTTATTTCCCTCAGACAAACAGTATTGACTAATATTAAAAATCAAAGGTAATCTGGTTTTGGTTCTCTTCCAATAGTTACAGTGTATTAAAACATGTTATTTGGAATTAGTTTCCGGATATCTTATTTGAGGTTTCCCTGATTCAATATTTCACTTTTCCACATAATCACTTGTGACAACAGGGAATTTGATAGTATTGTTAGGATACACTGTGAAAAGGTTCTGTCCATTTAGGCACTTATGTGGCACCCATATCTGACTACCTCACAAACATTAATCTACCAACACCTCTGTGATAAATGAAGGGGGAAGGGATAGCTCCCTTTTTTGGACACCCAGCCAGCCAGCTATAAAGTCCCTCTTGGTGGCTGTTCTCTGCTTGCATTACCTGTAAAGGGTAAAAAAAAGTCCCCGAGGTGAAGGAAAGGGAGTGGGCACTGGCCAAAAGAGCCAATAGGAAGGCTAGAATTTTTTAAAATGGGGGAAAAAACCTTTCCCTTTGTTCTGTTGTGTTCTTTCTGGGAAAGAGGGGAAACAGGGAGCAATTATGCTATGAGAAGCTTTAAGCCAGGTATGATCATAAATCATCAGATCATATCTAGAACTACTTATTTGGAACTCAAATGTGTAAGTAGATCAGGATTGTTTGGAAAGACGCAATTAGGTTTATTTCTGTTTATTTCTTATGGCTAAATAGACTCGTCTGTGTTAACCCCAGATGCTTTTGTTTGCTTGCAACCTTTAAGCTGAATCCCCAAGAAAGCTATTTTGGGTGCTTAATTTTTGGAATTGCTCTTTTAAAATCTAGCAAAAGTCTAAGTTCCAGATGTATTTTCTTTCTTTGTGTTTTTAATAAAATTTACATTTTTTTAAGAACAGGATTGGATTTTTGGTGTCCTAAGAGGTTTGTGCATATGTTGTTTTATTGGCTGGTGGCTCAAAGTGCCAGAGTAGGGAGTTAGCCTTGACAACCTCCATGAGGCATGGCTGTAACATTACTCTTATTTTTCTGATGAGGGAACTGACCATATACAAAGTCACAGAGGAAGCCAGGAACTGAACCTAAATCTTCTGAGGCCCAAGTCATTGCCTTAGCATCTGACCATCTTTTCTTCCTTCTTCAGGTCTACTGAAAGTTTACGCTTTATCTGACACTAACTGGATAAAAATGGATTTCCTTGTAGTTTGCAGCCAAAAAGTAAACAAACACAGATTGATATGGATAGCAAAATAATAGTAAAATCTGTTGATGTCTTTATTCATTGTTACCTGACCATGTCACATAAGGATTCTTAAACTCTGTTGGGTTGATGGTAGATGTCTTACTGATGATTGACAAATGGGTTGATAATGCTGTTAATAAAATATAATTTATTATATTTGTTTTTGAAAGTTCAGCACAGCTTGTTTTGATCTGTCCTTCTGCCTTACTGACCACATCAGCTCTGATATTGGTCTTCATTCTCATGTCACTTTCTATTCTCTTCTTCAGCCCTGACTTGATTTATAATTAAAACAAGTCATTAAGATCCACTGACTTATTGATTTGTTCACCAAATAGTTAAAATGAGGTCATTTTTTCATTGATTTCTTTGTGGTTATTTTTAATTTGTTTTGCTTCCATGTTATCTGGATCTTGATGCTGCTGGGTTTTGCTTTGAGGAAATGACTTGAAATTTTAAAGTGTATGCACTTTGTGATTCTTTGCACGCCTCAAAAGACAAACGTATTTGAGGATTTATACAAATATAGCACATCCTTATTTAAAGGCTACCAAATCATTATTTTATTTTTGTTATGATCTCTGATGTTCTAGGAAGGGCAGCAGCTTTATCATGGCAGCCTATGCTTGTTCTCTGCGAACAGGACTGCGTTCTTCTATTGCTCAATGTCTTTCACCCAGTTTTGCAGGGATAAAAGTGGAGAGTGATGTGATGAGGAAGTGCCATAGGCAAATGTGTGAAGGCAGGGTACAGTGCCAACAACAAACCACAAAGTCGTTGCTAGAGTATCTCCCTGTGATAAAAAGAACCATGGGATACAACCCCTGAAATGGTAGCACTAATCTCATGTACTTAGAGAAGCAGTATGGAGACAGGTATTGCATGTACCCAGTGTTCTATGCATGTCCAGCACAATGGATGTGGACTCGCTGTGTGGGATGGGCTGGCATGAGCCAGGATGAAGATGAGTACTCGGATATGTACACCAGTCTAGTCATAGTCTCAGGACTTTCACAATGGAAGTGCCTTCTTCCTCTGAAGTATATTGTACTAGAACTCCGCACAGGCATCAGGTGACTGCTCCTTCCCCTCCCTGCTAGCTATCTCGGAAGGGCTTGCTTAACTAGCAGAGTAGTGCCACAATAAAGGTTCTTTGCATAGAGGTGTGGTGCTCAGTGCTCACTTAGGTACACTTGACATTTCTTTTTTCAGTGAACATTTTCATACTTTATACATTTTTACAAAGGGTTGTTTGCTTTTGTTCTTATTGGTAGGTTTCTAGGAGAAAAGATGAGAAATGACACTGAAATTCACATTTACATACAAAATTGTACAACAATAATGTAAAACAATTTAACTTAAAAATTAAAAATAAATTAAAAAACCCCAAAGGATTAAATTTTCAAAAGTTACTAGTGGTCTGGGGTGTCTCCATTTTTGTGACCCCCCCCTAGAAGGGCACTTGATTTCAGAACCTGGGTGTTCTGCATGTTTTGATGAAGCCTTTTCATGGTACCTTAAGTTGGATTCCCCCAAATTAAGGCACCCCAGACCTCTAGTCACCTTCCAAATTGTTTGAAATGTAGAATAAACTCAGCTTTCAGTGTCCCCGAACCACCAGTATTCATATGACTGGAGCCCATATGAATTGCTCAATTTATGTCAGCGATACAGTGCTATGTTTATTCCCGCGTTGTTCAGATGGAGGGAAGCCCCCTTATTACCAGTATTAACATGATGCCAAAAGCACCATGATGTTGCTACTCTGCACTAGGACATTGATGCTGTAGTAATAACCCTGCACACTACTACAGTTTATTCTAAGGACAGTTTTTTTTTTTTAAAAACACATATGTTTCAGAATGGGATATCGTCTTAATATTTTTATATAAATGTATTTTAAATGGCCCTTCTGTAATTTTGATTGTGTCTCACTGATGTTCTTTGTTAAGCTCTAGCTGTGGGCTTGGTGTTTTGTTTTTTTTTTTAAAATCTCTGTTCCCTTGTTAGGAGGTATCACCTTTACAATTGCTAGATTGCCGCTGCTGAGAGAAAAAGGAGTGCCGTCTAGAAAAGGACAAAAGGAATTTCTGTGGCACTTACAGACAAGCATGGCACTTACAGACAATTTATCAGGAAAAAAGAAAGAACTTTCTTTGCCTGATATTCCTAGCGCCTCTTCTTGTACCAGTTTTACCGCTGTGTAGCTCCATTGATTAGAACGGTGCTACTTCTGATTTACAGTAATACAAGTGAAAGAAGAATCGGGATTGTGATAATTTACTGTTTAATAACAGAGGCTTCCCTTATATCAGCATGGTAGATTATTTGTGCTTTTGCATGCACATTGATTAGATGTCCTGTTTTTAAAGGGACAGCCCTGTATTTAAGCCCTCCTGCAGGTGTCCTGACTTTTTCTTAAAAACGGGCAAATTGTCCCGTATTTTCTGTCTTGCTCCTCCCCATCAGTTCTGGCGGGTCCTGCTGCTGGCTGGAGCCCTGCTTGCCAGCTGCCTGCCCACTAGTAGTGAGTGGGGGTCCAGTAGCTGAAGATGGGGGCGGGTGTGCAAGGCTTGTGGTGGGGCAAAGGTGCAGTGTGCAGTGCCAGCTGCTCCCCATGCACAGCCCCTGCTGCATGCCGGATCTTGGCCAGGAGGGCCTCGCCCCCAGTCCCATTTCTGGCCGGCGCTGGCAGCATGCTGTGAGGTGTGGTGGCTAGTGAGTGCAGGCAGGCAGCGGCCGGTTAAGTGTCGCCTCTGCTGCCCATCATCTCTTTATGTGCTCCCCCTCTTGCTGTCTTCTCCCTGCTTTGCCCCTTCACCCCCACAGCCCAGCTGCTCCTCCATTTCCCACTCCCAACACTGTGCAGAAAAACCAACCCCTGGTCAGAGCGCTGAGCTTACCAACAGTCTGGCCAGCAGGCTCCTTCCTTCCCCCACTGCCTCTGGATGGGCCAGTGCCCCGGGAAAGCCCAAGACTCTCTGGCCTGGGACGCCGGCCAGGAGGAGCTGAGCCCTGCATGTGCCAAAGTCCCACACAGGGCTGGCATGGGGAAGCTTCTGTGCCCCTCAGCTAAGCTCTGGAGCGTCTGGGGTAGTAGAAAAGGGTGATCCAAAAGTGGGCATATTTCCAGTGGCCCAAAAGTGACTGGCAGGAAGGTGCAAGATAAAATCCCATGGCTCCTTACTTTAAAAACTTCCTGCATCACTGTAGACAACACCAACATTTCCAGATGCACACACAAACCCCTCAGACACAAGTTCCCTCCTATTGGTTCCTCTGTGCAATTTCTGTGGGTTTCTGTAGTGAGGTGACATGAAGATCCCCCGTGAGAGGGGATATTTTTATCCATGCCTTTGCTCTTGTGGGTTTACTAGCATGTCTGTAAGATGTGATATGTGAGTGATCTACTTTCCTTTTAGCCATGCAAGCCAGGTTGTGTAACATACCTATTCTGTCAATTACAGTATTCTGGCCTGCCCTCCTATTGTGCTTAGTACATGTCTTATTTTGCCTGCTCTGTACTGCTAAAGAAGTGAGCTGTAGCTCACGAAAGCTCATGCTCAAATAAATTGGTTAGTCTCTAAGGTGCCACAAGTACTCCTTTTCTTTTTATCTATTTTCATGTGCTTTGGGATGGTGGGAGGGGATTGTGATGAGGCCTGGTATTCATGGGCATGGTAGAGCATTTCTGATCGTTTTAATTTTCTAGTTGGTTAGTTCTAATTAGGTGGTTAAGGATAGGATGTGAGATTTGCTTATACTTATATGGACTGTAATTTTAACTCTTGTCAAACGGAGCTAGAGGAGTAGGTCCTTCTTTAATATGAAGCATGTATCAAAATAAACAAATAAAACTTTGCAATTTGACTGCATCTGACTTCCACATATACAGCCAAATTAATCTCTGGTGTAACTATATTAGCTTTAATAGAGTTTTGTCAGGGATGATTTTGGCCCATACATTTTTCGCCTTTGGCAAGTATTTTGGCCCCCAAATGTGACCAACCCCAGAAAGATGTTGTAGAACTATTAACTCGATATCAGTGTCGTTAATTTGATAACACTGTCATTATTTTTATGTGGATGAGTGTGACACTGAGACCCGTTAGCAAAGGGACCCCTGTTCTTTGCAAATAACTCTCACCGCAGGGCTGAAAAACACACTAGACCAGATATGTCTTACAGGATATTTATCCATAAAGAGTAATATTTAACATACCTACAGAAAGCTCATAACATGTCAAGATTCATAATCATTGCAAGATGTATGTAGGGTAATAATTAAAGAACAATGTATTTAGGTGGAAAGTATGTTTTATGTACTTGGAGTCGAAATTAGTCATCAGGAGGTAATGTGGCTCGGTGACAACCCATTCAAGAAAGAGGGAGTTGTCAACCTGCCTAGTCAGCTGGCAAGGTAATGCAAGGTTCTATTATCTGCCTGTTACCTATCCCAGAGCAGTCAATAGAAAACCATCAAAGATAATTGCAAATGATCAAAACCATTTGGCGGTGAAAAGAAACATTACAACAGGCCGGAAGGAAATCACCCTGGCTATGAATAAAGACAAAAGACTGTTTCAGTAGAGTAGAGTGTAGGGAAAGGTTTGCTGGATCCATTCACTGAGGAAACCCCTTAAGGAACTGGGGGCTTTCATGAATGTTTGGATCCTGGTTCTGTTGCCAGCTCTGCAATGGATTGAACTTTGTGGGGAAAGCCTACTTCAGGGGTAGTCAGTAGTCTGACTGCAGGCCCTGAAATCTTTTTATTTACTTATTACCATCATTATTGCTATTATTTTTAAATTATTTTCTCTAGAGTCTGAACCTTGACTACATCTTCACCAAGAAATTTGGATTTTGACAAAAAATAATTGGCTACCGTGACCTACTTTATTTTATAGGAAAGATAACTTTTCATAAGTGCAGAGCCAGTTGCATGTTTTATTATTTTGTTTTGTAGTGTGACCATTTGTTTCCATAATTTTCTCACTTCTAGTAAAATCATTCTTTTTTCAATAAACCTACTTTTGTTTGATTATAAGTTCTCACAAGTGCTTTATGGTTTACAGGAGAGAGGATTTAAGGTAAAACTGGTAAACTGGGGAATACGGCACCTTTAGGGGCCGAGGATCTGTAATTACTGTGGGTAGTCACTGTCGGGCTGGATATCACAGGGGAACAATTCAAAGGGACTCTGAAATAATTGTAGATGCAGTAACCTGCAAGAAGTTAGGGCTGACATAGCCCAGAGGAGAGTGCTTGAGTGGCTGGTGGTATCAGGGAGCTGACACCCAGCACCACAGGAGAGACTGCCTTTAGCTGCAGGTAAGGGGTGCTGTATGTGTCATCACATGTATGTTGCTGAGAATCTGCCTAATGAGCTGGGTTTATTGACATAAAAAAGGAAAAAATATAGGAAAGAAAGTTATATTACTAATCAATTGAACAAATAGCATCATCTTAGTCAAAACACTTGTTTCTCATTCAGTGCCTTGAGAACTGAGTATTCGAAGGAAGCGGGGTCAGTGTACCTCTTAATTGTAAAAAAGGTAAAGACTTTCAAAATCACAGAGAGGTTTTTCAGCTCATTTTTTAGAATGCTTTCCATCCTTTTTCAGGCTTTCTTTTGGTCCATTAATGAGATGCTACAATTCAAAGACCACTTTTTATTTATCCTCTATTATTCACCTTAAGCAATTTCCCGTTTAATTGGTGATAAACCACCCCAACTAAAGCCCAGTAACTGATTAAAACTTAAGAACCATCTTAGTCCATAAAACTAGAGAATTTGTGTGCAGTTGTTTTGTTCTGGGGTAAGCTATTGAGTTGATGGAAGGTTGGTAGTTGAGGTTCACAGTGTGGAATCTTTTGCTTTGCTTTTCTGTGTTCTCAGATGATCCAAACTGCTGTACTCCTCAGTCCTGGGTAACAAGTTTTCCTTTGATACTTTTGGCAGAATAGTTGGAAACAAATGTCTTTAGAACTGCATCACCTGCGCAGCTGCTACATCTCAGAGATGTGGACTCTTGATTGGAGATCCAAGATTTCTCCTTGAATAGAAAGTTACTCAACAACAGTGTTGCAATGTGGCATTTTCAGCTGTAGCTTATTTACTTTAAATAGCTTATCAGTTTCATTTTAAATATATATTTTATTAGCATCCCCAGAGAATGAAAGTGTGATCTTGCTTACGGTTATGAACAGTTACGTGAGAATTCTACAATATCCAGTATTTAAAACAAAATACGTTAAATCTGTGAATTAAGGGTAGGATTAATTGAAATTCAATGAGCCTTTTTAACTCAAACCAAAACAACAACAACAAACTTTAACAACTGCTCCTGTCTCTTAAGTATTCATTGACCTGTTGTATTTTGTGCTTCCACCAATGGTGTGACACCATGAGAACCAATAGGGCAGTATTCCTAAAGCTAGAGGTGCCAGATGAGCTTGAAGTTTGGGGAGAGAAAGGTGATGGTAGATGAGAAACACCTTGTGGAGGGAAAAGCTGAAGG
This sequence comes from Lepidochelys olivacea, assembly GCF_965140295.1. Classification (NCBI taxonomy): domain Eukaryota; kingdom Metazoa; phylum Chordata; order Testudines; family Cheloniidae; genus Lepidochelys; species Lepidochelys olivacea. Next base: position 70,351,893 of record NC_140414.1, read on the forward strand.
ACTAGAGCTGGGCAAGAAACAGTTTTCCTGTCCTGCAGAAAAATTTAAGACATTGATAAATTTCCAGTCCCAAATTAGGATAAGTTAATATCTCAAAAATGTTTGCAAACTAGAAAAAAAAAGCAACAGATGGTTTATTCAAAACATTGTTTAGATTTCAACCATTTTTTTAAAACTAGAATTAGCTTAAATTTGTAAAGGAAAAGATATTTCACCAGTAGATGTTCCCTGCAAGCAAACAATATATGTTTTAATATGGCTAAACGTAAATGTATATACCTAGGAATGAAGAATGTAGACCATACTTACATGATGTGGAGCTCTATCATGGGAAACAGTGACTCAGGAAAAGATTTGGGGGTTGTGGTGGATAATCAGCTAAATATGAACTTCCAGTGTGAAGCTGTGTCCAAAAGGGCAAATGCTATCCTTGGATGCATAAACAGGGAGATCTCAAGTCGGAGTAGAGAGGTTATTTTACCTCTGTATTTGGCACTAGTGCAAGTGCTGCTGGAATACTATGTCCAGTTCTCGTATCCACAATTCAAGAAGGATAAATTGGAGATGGTGCAGAAAATAGCCATGAGAAGGATTAAAGGATTAGAAAACATGCCTTGTGATAGACTGGAGGAGCTCAGTCTATTTAGCTTTATAAAGAGAAGGTTTTACTGGTGATTTGATTACAATCAATAAGAATCTGTGAGGGAAAATATTTAATAAAGAGCTTGTCAATCTAGCACAAAAAGGCGTAACATGATCCGATGGCTGGAAGCTGAAGCTAGATGACTTCAGACTAGAAATAAATCTTTAACAGTGAGAGAAATTAACCATTGTACCAAATTGCTAAGGGTCATGGTGGAGCTCTGTAACTGGCGATTTTAAAATTAAGATTGGATGTTTTTCTAACAAATATGCTCTAGGAATTATTTTGGGGAAGTTCTATGGCTCATGTTATACAGGAAGTCAGACTAGATAATCACAATAGTTCCTTCCGGCTTTGGAATCTATGAATGAATGAGGTCCGTCCCCACACTCTGAAGGAAGAGCTGTAAATTCATAGTGGTTTAGTTATTTCAAGAGAGATTAGAGATCCCTAGCTATTTTAATACCGTAGGGGACCAGTCACACAGATCTATGAAGAGAGAGCTCATGGAGTTTTTCCATTGACTTCAGTGATCTTTGGATCAGGCCCATAGTGATTGCTCAGACACACTAGCTCAACTATAGTAATTTTCACGCAGGCCAGTAGTAGTCTGTATCATAACTCTAGTGGCTTGAGGTAGTACTGCCAGTTTCATTGAAGTAGCACAAAATTTAATTAACTAAAAGTTGAATGATGAGGAAGAAGTGGGATAAGGGAGAAAGAATTGAAGAGAGAAATGGATTATTTATTTGCCATCTGATGACCAGTCTTGATGATCAAACAACTGACAGTCACTACAGGAAAAGGGAAGTAAATCAAGGAAGTTGGAGAAAGTTACTGCATGTACAATTATTTATAACCCGAGAAAATGGAAAACCTAAGAACTTGGCCAGAAGATTTGATGTATAAGATCAGTTTTTTGAGTAATATGTCTGACCTCAGAAATAAATAAATGTTTAGCAATTGCTACCTAAAAACAATGACTGAGAAAAATTCTGCAACTTCTGTATGCTTGTGCTTTTAGCAAGCTCTGACATACAATAGCAAAAATATTGCTATATGTTGCTGGTGCACACTGATTCATATTCCATTCATTCATATCACTGGATTTTCATACCTGCAATAGTAAAACAAATTTCATGTTAAAATGAAATATTTGATAGTTACTCAAGCAACGATCACATTTCAATGAAATACAAGTTGATGGTTACATTTGTTTACATCTCTTCTTAAATAAAAGTATTGAACTTTTATGAACTAATGATAACATTATTTATTTTTAAAATGAATTTAGGATTATGTATTTTTTTAAATTTAGATTCAGCACCACACTGAACTAGTATTTTGGGTGTGTATTATTGCTAAGGTTATGATTTTATTATGGTACTACAGAAGCGTGAATTTTCCCATTTATATGGATCCCTGGTGCCGCACATTAATAGTCTGGTAGTTTGCTATGATCAGCTGCCATGTGTTAACAGTTTGTCAAGTCACTTTGATCTAATCTTCTTTAAAACAGGACTAGATCAATGCTAACTAACGAACTGTTAATGCCTGGCAGCGGGTCCACAGGTTGTCATGACATAAAGTGAAATTATCTATTTTTTACCATGACTGTACTGTGAACTATGCATAATTTTCCCTTGAAAAAGTTGCCCATTAAATGGAATTGTTAGGTAGAGAAACAATATAATAGATTTGTATATCAATTTATTGTAAATGAAGCACACACATCCAATGAAGTGAGCTGTAGCTCACGAAAGCTGATGCTCAAATAAATTTGTTAGTCTCTAAGGTGCCACAAGTACTCCTTTTCTTTTTACACTTTAGAAAGAATCTCAGGAGACCCTTTTCTGTATATTTAGTTTTCTTAATATTATACAGTGTAGGCCCCATTTTTAAAGGGGCTCCAACCCAGCTATCAAGGATCCCTAGAAAAATGTTACTTAAAAGAAAGGAATCCCTTCTGAAAAATGGCATATTACTGGTACTGGCTGATAGAATGAAGGAAATAGAAATAGTAATACTTTCAAATACTTTCTCTGATGGAACTGGCAATCTTCCCCATCCTTTGGCTCCAAGAAACAACCAGTTATATGACCAAGAACTCCAGTTGCATAGGTAGCAGAATTTGGAATACGCAGCGCACTTTATGCTATGTAAATTCAAGATATAGCCTAATCCTATGCAGCAAATGCTTATATATGATCCAGAACCAGAGTCCCATCATCCGGCTGCAGAAATTTATGTGAAAGAGCAAAACTTATCTAGAAAACTCCATGCAGAGAACTGTGTAGAGTTTCTGATGTATCAACCCTTTGGGGAGAAGGGTTTGTGACCTTTATAGATGGGCTGGAAATATGTGCTCATAAATGCATGGATGCCTTGAAAACTGAGTGCGTCACCTAGCTCTTTCACTATGGACCTTGGGTCGTCCATACAGGGAGATAATCCTTACAGTCTGTCTTCCTCCCCTGCTCACTCATCCCTCTGCAGCATGGCCTTGCCATTACCTTGCACTATCCCCCTAGTAATCACCAAATGCTTGGAACAGTATTTAGCAGGATTTTCTATCTTGTAGACAAAATGTTTCATGGAGTGTCCGTGTTCCAGTTTCTTCCTTTTGTGGCTAGGTATGTTCTCTTTTTAGACACTGTGGAGTTCCACCAGCATGTCTTTGAATGTGGACAGTGCGGGCAGGGCTGAATGAGAGCAGTGGCTCTAGTTTAAGCACTGAGACTTTTATGTTAGGAGGATTATGTTAGCGCCAGTCGAGGATATAAATCACACTTTCTGTAAAAAAAAAAAAAAAAAAAAAACTATGGGAATCCTGCCATTCGTGGCACAAATGGGTATCTTGGTTGGAAAAGAAGTACCCACAGGAGGGGAGAGAGCCCACTGCACAGGTAGGACATATTTCATCACACATCATTGCCAATATTGCAGTAAAGAGACAAAGCAGGATCTGTAAACTACTTAAATGAACAATCTATATGGATACTTTACTCCCTTGCTCTCAGGACAATAAAGGCCCATCCTTCATAAAACAATACATAAACTGGCAGTGTATACGATCCAGAATTGTACCTTAAATCACAAGTAAGTAGACATTTGTTTTCAATGTGTCTATCTGTGATGTAAGGTATGGTTCAGTGCAGGGAAGGTGTCACAACGTATTCACAATGCCAGCATGGGACTAGTTGATCATTTTCTGCCATCTTTCAGGAAGATGTACATTCCTATGAAGCCAGAGGAGCCATATTTGCAGGTAGTGTTGATGGAGATGGTCTACAGTTTGCAGACACATATGGAATGCTGGTAATTCTCTCCCACTGCCAGCATTAGAACTGGCCATAGATCAGTTGTTTCTAGGGTGACTGCTAATTCACTCTGGCAACTTAGACCCTGCTTATGCCCCTCAAGGAAATATTTCCACAAGGGCCCACACTCACCTGTAGCAGAGCATCCCAGGCCTGACCAGAACCTGCTCCTTTCCTGAACCAACCAGACTGGGCTACATTTTGAGATATGCCTATGGTGCACCTGTAACAGGCTTGGGGAAAGCACTATTCTAATGTTAAGTATAATGTTTTTTTCCCCTTTTCTATACCTCAGCTAACCTCTATGCCATGGCACAGACCAGAGTTCAGTCTTTTCCGGACTTTGAGTGTATATATAATATAAAGAGTTACATCTCTGGTAGAAGGATAGTCACATAAAAGCACCAATCCAACTCTACTTATTTGGATACTATTTATAACTTATTTATTCAGTACAGTGCCATTCAGATGCAACATAGTTTCCCCTCTAGTAAAGTAATTGTTTGCCCAAAGTAATAGAAGGAAGTCAGTGGCTCAGCAAGGATTAGCACTCAGAAGTTTCCTGGCTCCCAATCCTTTGCTGTAATCACTACAACCACACTGACTGAGTCCTAATAGTTCTTTAGAGGGGTGTCTCTGTGTGTGTGTGTGTGTATTTGTTCTGAAAATGTACCTGAAGTCGCCTCGATGCACTGTGTTAAAAACCCTATGTTTACTGTCTATCCATGGAAATAACAATGAGGAAGAATTCATGTACAATGTTTTAAAACTTGGCGCAACATGTAGCATATACCCAAAGAATTCCAGTGGCATAATGTGACTTATTTTCATGTAACTTGACATTCAGAATCAGATTTCCAAAGGCCTACACAAAACGTACACACATTGTAACTGCAAAATGCACTTATGTACACAGCTATTTGCTGTGAAATTATTTATTTGTGCACAAAACAAGATTTTTTATCTGCAAGTGCAAGGTTTTGCAAGTTAATGATAACAATAGGTCAAATATTGAAATACTTACTTGGAGTTGGATGATGTATTTTAAGTTGCAGCCCTAACTAAGAGGTGGCATGGAGTCACACAATCCCAGGAGGCACTCTGGAGAGACTGTCTTGGTCAGACTCAGTCTCTGTGGCTGCTCCTGGAATTGGTACATGAGCAACATGCTCCATCCACTTGGATTGCTTTTTCTCTCTATCTTAGGGTTTTATATGGATACCCATCACCATAGTATTCGAGTGCCTTCCATTGTAGAATAGACTGGCAATATTTAAAGCCCTAGAGGACTCCATGGAGTCTCTGCCTCTTTTTCTTTGTTGGGTTATAGAAGCTCTTCTTGGGGAAGATTTTTCTTTTGGGGGTGTTTATTTGGGTGGGGAGAGGGGACCAGTCACTGCTGTGAATATTAGTTTGATTATTCTGGAAAAGCTTCGTCAAATAGGAAGATTTTACAGTTTTCCTAAAGGTGGTTAGACTTTTTACTCAGCCATAATTTATTGATTAGCTAAGACTTCCTCATAGGACTCGCTGATGTGCAAGAAGGTGGATCATTAAATTATTGAAAACATGGATGGGGAAATCTTCTTTGTCTGATTATTTTTTTTCACATTCTTTCTGTTGCTTGCCAGAAGATAAATCAAAACAATGAAATCTTATGTATCTTTTATATCCAGTAATACATATGCACAATATACACTATGAATGATAGATGATTAGCTAGTTAGAAGTACTTGTTTTTAGAGTTTATTTCTGCTGGTATACATGAACACAGCGATACTGCAAGTTCTCTGGAACTGAATAATTAACACTCTGGGTGCTCTCATCCTAAGCATTCTTCTGGATGCTAGCCTGGCAAATGCCAGCATCCTAAGGGTTAAATATTATATCTGCAGTGAGTAACCTTAAAAAAGTGTGACTCAAGGTTAGTTTCTATTTTCTGAGTTGGTGAATATCCTGTCTCAACACTACCTGAAATTATAGTGTCAAAATGCTTGCATAAGGGTCATAGTTAACTAGAGTATTTCTTATATGTACTATAATGCTTTCGAACAAAAATGGGGTACAGTCTGCTGGGAGAAAGAACACTTTGTGGATTTGACACTAAAAAAAATTCTCCATCAGTTTTGCAGGATTAACTAGGCATAGACAGAAATGAGGATACAAGGGACCAGCAGGTACCTCCAAATACCTTTCTTCTTGGCAGTTTGTCCAAATTAGTGGGAAGACCCACTGTTTTTGTATTGTTCCTTAAAAATACCAGCTGAGAAAATTGATGTGAAAATTGTTCAACAATGCAAGTCAAATTTGCAAGTAGTACTTCTCAGAAGGGTGACAATTCTGGAACAATATCATCATCAAAGATGGCAATGGCCACTTGTTTTTGGATGAGCTGAACAATGAAAATTCTTGACCTGTAGTTTTACTTCTGGGAGTGGTGGTATACGAACTTGTGTTCAAAGATACTCATACATAAGAAAGGCCATATTGGGTCAGACCAAAGGTTCATCTAGTCCAGTATCCTGTCTTCCAACAGTGGCCAATGCTAGGTGCCCCAGAGGCAATGAACAGAAGAGGTAATCATCAAGTGATCCATCCCCTGTCACCCATTCCCAGCTTCTGGCAAACAGAGGCTAGGGACAGAATCCCTGCCCATCCTGGCTAATAGCCATTGATGGACCTATCTTCCATGAACTTATCTACTTCTTTTTTCAACTCTGTTATAGTCTTGGCCTTCACAACATTCTCTGGCAAGGAGCTCCACAGGTTGACTGTGAGTTCTGCGAAAAATATTTCCTTTTGTTTGTTTCAAACCAGCTGCCTATCAATTTCATTTGGTGACCCCCTAGTTCTTTTGTTATGAGAAGGAGTAAATAACACTTCCTTATTTACTTTTTCCACACCCGTCATGATTTTAGAGACCTCTATCATATCCTCCCTTAGTCGTCTCTTTTCCAAGCTGAAAAGTCCAAGTCTTATCAATCTCTCCTCATTTGGCAGCCGTTCCATACCCCTAATCCTTTTTGTTGCCCTTTTCTGAACCTTTTCCAATATCAATATATCTTTCTTGAGATGGGGCACCACATCAGCATGCAGTATTCAAGATAAGGCATACCATGGATTTATACAGAGGCAATATAATATTTTCTGTCTTATTATCTATCCCTTTCTTAATGATTCCCAACATTCTGTTTGCTTTTTTGACTGAAAAAAATGGACATTAAGTGGATGATTTCGGAGAACTATCCACAATGACTCTAAGATCTCTTTCTTGAGTGGTAACAGCTAATTTAGACCCTATCATTTTATAAGTATAGTTGGGATTATGTTTTTCAATGTATATTACTTTGCGTTGATCAACATTGATATCATGTGATATCGATGACATCACCGTTTTCTTCATATTGTCTTTGTTTACAGGTACATGATGTTCCTGTCCCCTCACACTGCTGTAAATGTTAAACACAGAGATGGAGAGTAAATTGCGGGCACCACCTATGTCTGAATGAAATGGGATATATTAATCCAGTGCCATCAATGCTCAGGGCAAGAAGAATTCTTGTCACTATACATTCAAAGTTCTTAATGCAGAGAGCTCCATGTATTGCTGTTCTTTGACACAACAGCTATTCAGTTTCCTGGCTTATCCTAGGGGGGAAAATCTTAAAAGTAAATCCACTATCAAACCTTCCCAGTAATCAGCAGTGATTCTATTTATGACTTAGCTTTTCTTGTTATAACCTAGAAATGGAGGTTAGGGGAAAACAATTGGTTCAGCCTGAAGCAAGTAAAAGAGTTTAAAAGGAAATATGAAAAAAATCTCTAATTATTGCAGGATATTACATTTAATGTTACCTGTCTACAAGCAGGCTTAGTTGTCAAACTTGTCACATAACGAAGACTTACGTTCTGTTTCCCATTAATGTTTTCTTGCAGATTTGTTACCCAAGATAACAGGATCATTACACCATTGGAACCCATTTTATCACTGACTGTTAATGTTGGTTTGGGGAAAATGCTAACCAAATGTTGCAATGGCTTTGCAAAATCCAGAATATTAGCAGTTTGGGAGGGTAGAATAGTTGTTCCAGAACCATTCAGATATCTAGTACCCTCCCAAAAATCACAAACCTTAACTATTGGACTAATCAGATAATTTATGTGAGATAAAAGTATAATTGGCTTAACTTCTAGAATTCTATCTCTGCCCACCACCCCTGCCAATGAGTTGATATATTTAAGGACACTCAAACACACCTGACTATGCAAATACCCAATGGGGAACTACTTAGGTGTGTAAAGTGACTTACATGCATCAGTACTTAAGGATGATGTTCCATCTTTGGACACAGTGTAAAGTGTTGTGTTATAAAAATGAAAGTAACAGCAAGAAAAACAATGTGGTTATGCATTCACAAGGGAATAGACAATATGCTGATATTAAGTATATAACGAAAAAAGTTGTACCTGTTGTTTGTTTAGAACTTCATTCAGAATGATATTGAGCAACCTGTAAGAAAACAACACTATCTTATGATCTCCCTTTTTTCTCTTGGAATTTTATATTTAAAAATAAAAAATGAAGGTGCAACCTTGTGCTCCAGATAAGTCTTTGCAGTAAAAATCAACATGTTGCTTTAGAAATTAGAAATAATTGTGGTTTGCACAGTATATTAAAAAAGGTAAAATCATAGCAGAATAGTCATTCAAATGATAGTATAAAGGAAAGGAGCCTGATTCTGATCTTACAGAATTTTCACAATGATGTAATGCAATTGACTCTGGTGGAGTTACTCATGACTTGTGGAAATGAGATCAGAATCAGGCCTTGATCTATTAAAATAAAAATCCTGTACAGCAAGTTCAATTGAATAGTTCTTAAGATAAAAGATTCAGCATACATACTGAGCTATAAAAGATAGCAGCAAAGTGCACCCCAACAAACCTAGCCAGCCGTATTTTAATGTTCACAGAAGTGAACATTTTCTTCTGATTAAGTTCAACATTGCTGCTTTATAAAATGGTGATGTACAGCAGTGCACATATTGGAATCCATTCAACTGCATCCATTGAACACGATACATAAAATGCATGATACATAAATTACATGATTTCTAATTCATTCTCTATTTGATCGTACAAAAAAGGGAGAAAATCCTACCCCTGCTTTTGTGGGTGCTAAAGTGCAGTTCTGCCATGAGAGAGAAAGGGAGTGTGGAATTTTGGGAGCCACACAATAGGTTATTAAGATGGTGCAGGTTTGAGCTGGAAGAGCAAGGCTGGAAGATCGTTACTAGGTACACTTTTCAGTCATTCCATACCAGGAGGGATGGAAAGCGGGGATGGCACACAAGAGCCCCGATCTTGCTTCCAGTTGAAGTCAGTAGCAAAACTCCCATTGACTTTAATGGTTCAGAATCAGGCCCTAAGTTGCCAGAGACTACTGAAGTCACTAGGAAAATCCAACCCCAGCCTTATACCTCATGGAGCACTCATGTGGAAAGCCATCTATTCCACACTATTCTCACTCGTGAACTTGGCTACCATTGGTTGCAAAGCAATAGCTCCATACTTCTCCTCTTTACATATACACAACCAATGGGACAGAAGCTATGGAGCCAGAAGCTAATGTTTTTCCCAGTAGCATTAGTTTGAAATGGATTTTCCACTGAAATATCTGATGGTTTAACTGGGGGACATGCTGTGTGGAATGACTGCTCCCTGGCTTCAGCCCTCCATCCCCCAACCTTCCCCTTGCCAATACCCTGAAATTATAGGGAACCCCATTCGTGTGTTATTGTCACATAGTGGCTTCTGCCACCTTTGGGGGCAGCGAAATAGTGTGCTGCCTAGACTCCACTAATCCTTTCCATTCACACTGGCCAGCTTTGGTTGCTATTTACCCTCGTTCCTTTCTGCCCCAACCAATGCTGAAGTCCTATGAATGTGTGTTCAGCACAATCAGGCCTTTCCATTGCATGTAAAATATTGTTTTAAAGCCAAGCAAAGAGGTACTGTAATTCTTTCCAAATCATCCTGCCAAGAGGGTTTCATATCTGGTGCTTTTAAAATTAATTAATCATAAGTTTTGTGTTGTGTTAAATACATTAAAATAAGAGACTTGCTTAAACAAGACCATCACTACTGTATAAGGAAAAGGAAGAGAGGCAAGTCTAGTGGTCTGAGTCCAATACCAAGTGCCAGGAAACCTCATTCCAACCCAGTGCTGACACTGATTTCCTCTGTGGGGTTTGAAAAATGGAAAGTTTTATAGAAGTGCTCAGTAAAAAACAAGCCATCTTTAAAATCCATGAATCACTTTACTTAGCTAAGTAATCTCATTAGCTCATTGTCAGAAAAGTATATTTTGCACTCCCTAGGTATTAAACTAAGCAGAAAATATTTGTAAACGTCAGCTGAAGGATAGTTCATCCAGAACAGACACCCCATAAAAGGCTGGAATCAACACAGTCTTCAAAACTTGGAATTATGGAATCCTAAAGGGGTGAAAGAATACTAGAGAATAAGCAATAAAGCCGCAAAGAAAGAGTCACAATAATAATTCTTAACAAACAGTAGGACTAAACAGAACAGTTAAGTCAATTTATGATGCAAATGTCTATAAAAGAGCCACTAAAGATAAAAAAAAATTTTAGTCTGCATCTCAGAAATTCCCCAAGAGAGGCATTAAATAATGCCCCCCTTGGTGAGAAAATACATGAACTTTTGGAAACTGGCTATCATTAAATTATTATAATTCACAATGCATAAGATTTTGTTTTTTAATAATGTTGATATGGTTTAGGCATAAAATAGGACAAATGATATGACCAGGAAACACAACAGATTAATGGGGAAGCTACTGTTCTATGTGAAGGGCACTTCACCAGCCTTAATGTTGCTTAAGCTCTAGCTGACATTGCTAGAAAGTCTATTGCTATGTTTAGTGTTACTGATGTTGCTACAATGAGATGGTGGTAGAAACAGTTTCTAGTTCTTAGCCAGCCAGAAGAATATTCATTATTCCCCTATAGCCATATATATTTTATGTTTGATCTGATGAAGATATTTTTGGTTCGTATGTGTCTCTCACCTCTAGAACGCTCCAAATATGGCTTTATGAATTAAGTAGGCAAAAGGATAGGAGGTTATGTTGTCATATTGTGGCCTACAACTGGCCACTTAATTTGCTAATATTAATCTTTTTTTCCAGTCGTCGTCTTTTTGAACATATTTTTCCTTAGTATATTTGACTTTTTTTTAAAAAAGTCACAAATCATCTCTTTTAAAACTATTCTTCTTCCCCACAACAACTAAAGTAGTTTTACCTTGCATTAGAGAGATGAAAATTCAGTGCAAAAAAGCTTACAGATTGGCAGGGAGTGAACTAAAATGCAGGATTTTTTTTTTATAAATGTGGAGGAAAAAGTATCCATTGTTTGTGAGTTGTTTCAGAGTAACAGCCGTGTTAGTCTGTATTCGCAAAAAGAAAAGGAGTACTTGTGGCACCTTAGAGACTAACCAATTTATTTGAGCATGAGCTTTCGTGAGCTACAGCTCACTTCATCAGATGCATGCCGTGGAAACTGCAGCAGACTTTATATATACACATATATACATATATACACATATACATACTTTATATATATTGTTTGTGAGTGTTCATTTGAATTCTGAATAGCTGTTCAGTTTCAGCCGTGTTGGTACTCCTTACTGTTTGCTATTTGTGAACGCTTGTGTGAATGGGTTTTTGTTTTGATGAACGGTTATGGGATTGTTTGTACGAATGCCTGCTCTTGCATGTGGAAAACGGTATTTGTGCACAAGCCACTATGTGTTTGTTATTCATTTTCCTTACTCTGTTGTTTACAGTGTTTGTCTGCAACTAGGAAGCAGAAATATCTTGTGACCTGGGTGACTGAGATGATGTCAGAAATAATGAACAAAATGAATAGTTTGTGAACAACCCATAGGTTGAAAATTTTGTGTGCAAACCATCTAGTAAATAACAAATGCTTTAATAGAAATCAAGATTGGGTCATGAGCAATTTTGAGAAAGTGCTCTATTCTTTGGATAATTATTTGCAATTAATGTTTTGGCCATTTCTTCTATATAGATAGCTAGAGATCAATGTATGTGGAGGATGACATGCTGGCCTCACTGAGGCAATATAAAAATTCCTATTGATTTCAATGGGCCAGGATTTCATTGGGATGTAAGTGTTTTTGTTAAAGTAAATTTGGTGCTTGTGAAAGGTGATGGATTGAGCAGACTGGTAACTGAATTCCTATATTCAGCCAAATATAGGTGCAGTAAAGATAGTAGCAGTGAAAGCTCTCTCACAGTGCCCCAATCCTGACCAAGGGACAGTTCATCTAGAGGTGAAAGTCTCTATCCATTTGTTCCTTGGTGTCTCCAGTGAGATCGCCAACAAGTGAGTGTTGATTTCTATGTAAAGTTTTCAATAGAATCACTGAGCATCTTGACAAAGAGCCTGATGCTTATACTATTGTTGAGGAAAATAAGTTATTAAAAAAAAAAGCTTTAAAAGCTCTTTCTCACTTTATTACCAGATGATATCTGAGCCCAATCACCATCAGTTCTCTTTGAACTGAAGGCTGTCACCCCCTCACATGATCTGCTCCAAATGCACAAAATAACTTAATTATTTACATGCTAAAATGTTATTGTTTAACCTGCTGTGAACCTTCAATTATCAAATTCATTATCTAGTCAGAGAGGGGAGATGGTAAATAAAGGGAAAGCACTGAGCTCAGGATTTTTTTTGTATCCTGAAAGAAATACAACATACTCTTAAAATCTGAAAAGGATTTAGAGACCATTTTTTGACTGCAGTCCCTATTTTTTCCTTAGAAATTTAACTTTTGTTATGCTGGCAGCAGTTCACTAAGAAGCAGAGTAAGACCATCATCTCATTTCACGTAAACCACCTACCAGCTGTAAGGTGTAGTAATGGTTTTTGGTCACCATGAACCTGATCTTGACGAGGACAAGTGACCTAGAAATCAAGATCATCATAGCCTATTACTAAGTCCCAGAGAATATCTAGTTTTCCTGGCATTACATTTTTTAGGACCAATGTGACAAAGTAAAATGAATCAGAGCTGAGTGTTTAACAGTGTACTTACTGTAGTAATAAAGGGAAGTTTTTACTGCATTCAAAAATATAAAGAAAACACTGTTATAAAAGCATATATGTGGTAAGCATTTTGTCCTCTTCATAAAGCTATGAATGTATTTTATCCTCTGTATGTGAATTTTCACTCCATATGAAGCAACTGTGGTCCTTTTTCTACATAGACTCCCTCTCCTTTTACTGACCAGCTCTTTGAAAGGCAGACCATTTGCACAAGAGCAGAAAGCATCATTATTGTGCAATCCCACTCTAGTTATCTAATATACACCCCCTGACCTCCTCCCCCCAAAACCATACTGTACATCATTTATGGACCTGGATATCAGTTCACATTTAGGGCTGGCTGGAAAACACAAATTCCATTTTGACATTTGGTTTTGTTCTGCATTAGGACAAAACTGAGCGCTTCTGAAAATTGTCATGAAAAACAATAGACAGTGCAGCCCATCCAGAATAGTTTGTAGCTAGGGAACTCATCTGTATTGTGGGTAATCCAGGTTCAAATCCCTGCTCTGGCTAATCTGGAGCAGGGACTTAAACCTGAGTCTCTCTAAGTGAGTGATCTAGCTACAGGCAATTGACTATCTTGGGGTGGCTGACTCTCTGGTTTTGACCAGAAATTCCATCCCGGACCTGAGAAACCTTCCCGACAACATTTTCAAATGAGAATTTTCAGGTTTGACAAATCAGCATTTTCTGTTGGAACAAATGTTAAATTGAAAAACTCCCAGCTAGCTCTCCTCTTGGTGTATTTGTGGTGGACCTATGGCCATTAGGCTCTGTTGATAATCCTTTGAAATACAATAATATTGGCTTTAGATGCAGTGCTACCAGTATGAGTTCTTATGCTAACAGAAGGACTCTGTCTTGCACAGCAGTAAAAGCTGTTTGTAACCATTCTGTATTTTTTTTGACAAATTTAAACTTTATTGTTCATAAACTGGCAAATTGTGTAGCACATTTGAATTCCCGGTGCTACACTGCTTTGCCAAGGAGACTTAAAAAGTGGTTTTTAATTTCATATGGTCTAAAATTTAGAGGAGTCATTAAAATTGATGATGCCTTCAAATAAATGCAATCTTCACAAATCAAGAAAAGTTGGAATCTTTCTGCTATACCTTGATATGAAGTGATATTTTAAGTGGACAACATGACTTAAAAGGGATGACTCTTTGCCCCAAGCAACTTAGCTTTCTTCCATTTGGGTATAAATGATGAGAAATATACTGAAAATTGACTATAAACATAATAACTTGGGTCCCAAGCTTTACTTGCTTTCAATATGTTTTCTCAGAAAGAAGCCATTTTACCTTTATTATTTGCTGTCACATTTTTCACTTCATGTCAAACTTCAGCTATTTTGCTCACAGATGAAGGTTGCAATTACATGAACTATAAATTACAACAATCTGTCTGAAATTTCTGTTAAAAAGGTGCAAAACAAGGTTAGAGGTGCTGCCTGGCTGTCATAAGGTAATGATTTCAAAAGAAAATCTGCAAAGTATTTCTGGAATGATGTGCCATCAGAGGCTAAAAGGTAATTGCCATTTTAGTGCAATTCTAGCTGACGTATTTGTCAAACAGCAGTTTATCCATTTTGTGACTTTATCTTTCAGATTGGAATGAATTTAGGTTGCTCAACTCAGCCAGTGTACCCCAAACCACATCTGATGGGGTCACAGAATCCCGGTTCTACTTTGTGTACAACCATTAAGATGCCTTTTGGATCCTTTTGAATCCATTCAGGGCAAGATCACAATATTATGGCTGGCCTTTGGCATACCCACGAAAGACGTGAAAAGAGCACAATGATTCATCCTCTTATATTTTTGTGCAGAACTGGATTGAATTGTGCAGAGGACAGCCACAGCGTAGCCAGCCTGAGAAGCACAGGTACAGCATCATCCTCCCAAGTAGGAAAGGCAAAGGAATGGGGAGTGAGAACAGCCATGGCTCCTCCCACCTTCCACACTGGTCCACAAAGCAAGCAGAATGTTCTCATCCAGATCTACTGCTGAGGTTCTGGTTCATCCTCATTACAATAAAGCTATAGCTATAGAGCAGTGGTTCTCAAACTTTTGCATTGGTGACCCTTTTCACACAGAAAGCCTCTGAGCGCGACCCCCTCATAAATTAAAAGCACATTTTAAAATATTTAACACTATTATAAATGCTGGAGGTGAAGCAGGCCTTGGGGGTTGAGGCTGACAGTTTGAGACCCCCCCATGTAATAATCTCATGACCCCTGAGGGGTCACGACCCCCAGTTTGAGACCCCCCGCTATAGAGATATAAGAAATGAAGGCCTAGATGGGACCTCAAGAAGTCATCCAGTCCAGCCCTCTGTGCTGAGGCAGGACCAAGTAAACCTAGACCATCCCTGATAAATGTTTGTTGAACTTGTTACAAAACTTACAATGATGGGGACTTTATAGCCTCCCTTGGAAGTGTATTCCACAGCTTAACTACCCTTCTAGTTAGAAAGTTTTTCCTAATATATAACCTACATAAGAACATAAGAAAGGGGGTTCCAAAGAGGATGGATCTAGACTGTGCTCAGTGGTAGCAGATGATAGAACAAAGAGTAATGGTCTCAAGTTGCAGTGGGGGAGGTTTAGGTTGGATATTAGGAAAAAACTTGTTCACTAAGAGGGTGGTGAAACACTGGAATGCATTACCTAGGGAGGTGGTGGAATCTCCTTCCTTAGAAGTTTTTAAGGTCAGGCTTGACAAAGCCCTGGCTGGGATGATTTACTTGGGGATTGGTCCTGCTTTGAGCAGGGGGTTGGACTAGATGACCTCCTGAGGTCCCTTCCAACCCTGATATTCTATGATTCTATCAACATAAGAATGGTCATACTGGGTTAGACCAAAGGTCCAACCAACCCAATATCCTGTCTGCTGACAGTGGCCAATGCCAGGTGCCCCAGAGGGAGTGAACCTAACAGGTAATGATCAAGTGATCTGTCTTCTGCCTTCCAGCTCCATCCTCTGACAAACAGAGCTGAGGGACACCGTTCCTTACCCATCCTGGCTAATAGCCATTAATGAACTTAACCTCCATGAATTTATCTAGTTCTCTTTTAAACCCTGTTATAGTCCTAGCCTTCACAACCGCCTCAGGCAAGGAGTTCCACAGGTTGACTGTGCGCTGTGTGAAGAAGGACTTCCTTTTATTTGTTTTAAACCTGCTACCCATTAATTTCATTTGGTAGCCCCTAGTTCTTACGTTATGGGAACAAGTAAATAACTTTTCCTTATTCACTTTCTCCACACCAGTCATGATTTTAGAGACCTCTATCATATCCCCCCTTAGTCTCCTCTTTTCCAAGCTGAAAAGTCCTAGCCTCTTTAATCTCTCCTCATATGGGACCCGTTCCAAACCCCTAATCATTTTAGTTGCCCTTCTCTGAACCTTTTCTAATGCCAGTATATCTTTTTTTGAGACCAGGAGACCACATCTGTACGCAGTATTCAAGATGTGGACATACTATGGATTTATATAAGGGCAATAAGATATTCTCTGTCTTATTCTCAACCGCTTTTTTAATGATTCCTAATATCGTGTTTGCTTTTTTGACTGCCGCTGCACACTACGTGCAGAGCACTATCCATGATGACTCCAAGATTTGTTTCCTGATTAGTTGTAGCTAAATTAGCCCCCATCATATTATATGTATGGTTGGGGTTATTTTTTCCAATGTGCATTACTTTACATTTATCCACATTAAATTTCATTTGCCATTTTGTTGCCCAATCACTTAGTTTTGTGAGATCTTTTTGAAGTTCTTCACAGTCTGCTTTGGTCTTAACTATCTTGACCAGTTTAGTGTCATCTGCAAACTTTGCCACCTCACTGTTTACCCCTTTCTCCAGATCATTTATGAATAAGTTGAATAGGATTGGTCCTCGGACTGACCTTTGGGGAACACCACTAGTTACCCCTAGATCTCCCCTGCAGCAAATTAAGCCCGTTACCTCTTGTCCTACACTCAGTGGACATGGAGAACAATTGATCACCATCGTCTTTATACCAGCCCTTAACATCTTTGAAGAGTGTATCAGGTTGCCCTTCAGTTGTCTTTTCTCAAGACTAACATGTCCATTTTTTTTTTTAAACCTTTCCTTATAGATCAGGTATTCTAAACCTTTTATAATTTGTGTTGCTTTCCACTGGACTCTTTCCAATTTGTTCACATCTTTCCTAAATTGTGATGTCCAGAAATGGGCACAGTACTCTAGCTGGGGCCTCACCAGTGCTGAGTATAGTGAGACACTTATCTCTTGTGTCTTACATACAACTGTCCGGTTAATACACCCCAGAATCATAGTAGCCTGTTTTTGCAGCTGCATCACATTGATTACTCTCATTCAGTTAGTGGTCTATTATAATCCTTAGATCCTTTTCAGCAGTATTACCACCTAGATAATTATCCCTCATTTTGTAGTTGTGCATTTGATTTTTCCTTCCTAAGTGATGTACTTTGCACTTGTCTTTATTGAATTTCATTTTGTTGAATTCAGACCAATTCTCTAATTTGTTAAGGTCATTTTGAATTTTAAACATGTCCTCCAAATGCTTGCAACCAACCCCTCCCAGCTTGGTGTTATCTGCAAATTTTATAGACATACTCTCTACTCGTATTTTAATTAATGACTAGGATAAAATAGTACTGGACCCAGGGCTGACCCTGAATGACCCCATTAGATGAACCCTCCCAATTTGACAGCAAACCATTGATAACTACTCTTTGAGTATGATCTTTCAGACAGTTGTGCATCCACCTTGTAGTAATTTCATCTAGACTACATTTCCCTAGATGGTTTATGACAATGTCTTGAGGAACTATGTCAAAAGCCTTACTAAAATCAAACTATATCACATCTACTGCTTCCCCCCATTCATTAGGTCAGCAATCTTATCAAAGAAGGAAATTAAATTGGTTTGGTATGATTTGTTCTTGACAAATCCATGCTGACTATGCCTTGTAACCCCATTATCTTCAGGTGATTGTGTAATAATTTATTCCAGTATCTTTCCAGGTATTGAAGTTAGGCTGACTGGTTTATAATTCCCTGGGTCCTCCTTGTTCCCCATTTTAAAGATAGGTACTATGTTTGTCCTTCTCCTGTCTTCTGGGTCTTCTCCTGTCCTCCAGGAGTTCTCAAACACAATTGCAAATGGCTCCAAAATTGCTTCAGCTACTTCCTTAAGTACCCTATGATGAATTTCATCAGGTTCTGCTGACTTGAATACATCTAACTTATCTTAATATTTTAAATGTGTTCATATGTCTTACAGGCCCTCTTTTATGAGTTACTTAAACCAGACAAACCAACACAAAGTATCTGAACTACATAGTTGTTCAAAATACATTTGGAAATCCAGAACTTCAGTAGTTCAGAAATATATATTAATGTTATATATGGGGTGAATAAAGTTGATGAATAGTTTTTGCTAATTTCCAATTGTTCCAATTCACTTTGCATGTAATTGAGTCCTAAAAATGCAGCTTTTCACAGACTGCTGAGATCCCACAGGTTGTGTTTTTTGGTTTTCTCTGCAGATCCTGTTGTAAAATCCATTTCCAGCTTTAGAGTGTCACACATCTGAAATCTGACATGTAAGTGCCCAGGCTGCCCTCTTTGGTAATTTGGCTTGTGAAAAGAACAATGGGAGGAATGGAGCATATCACAGAGATTTATAATATACACAGCTATGCAAGCACAGATGCACACCAGACAGATGGGGATGAAAGCAGCCATTCAATATACCATCTATCTCAACTTTCAGAAATGAAACAAGGATCAATATTGGGTCCTACACCTATAAAATCTTCCCATTTAATAATAGAGTCATGGCAGAGGGAGAAGTTGAGACAGCAACAGATTGGTAGCTGGAAGTCAGATCTGGTAGATTTTGACCCTGACACGATCTTCTTACTTTGGTGACTCTGAAAGCAATTTCCTATGGCTTTGGGTCTACCTTCTCTCAGCATGACCACGCAGCAGAGTACCAGGAGTGGGACCTGGAGGACTGGAAGTGGTAGTTGCTCAGCAAGAGACATAAGCTTCATCTTACCACTCTGCTGCCAGAGGTCAGTGTCCTACAGCTGGTGATGCAGGTAGCTGTGTGGCCTACGTGGTGGAGGTAGTGGAAGGTCCTGGAATAGGCACGTCACTCAGCTACATCCCCAGTAATAGCTCTGATGACCCTATCCCTAGGTCCTACCACTGCAGTTTTTCTCCTCCTGCAGTCCACAGAAATGCAGCGGCTGCTACGAAGGCAGTTATTTGAGGAGGAGTTTGACTTTTGAGGCAGAAGTATGGTGCACTGGATCAAGGAAAGCAAGTTTGAGTATAAGCAGGACATATTGGTTATTATTGCTATCTGTGGCTAAGCTGTGGAGCAGATAGATGAGCCTGTGTCCCACAGGACCCCAAAATATGCCCAGAGCTTATGTGATCTGTACACTGACTCATGGAGAATATAATACCTTAAAATTTGCCAATCCCAACATTAACAAAACTGAATGTAAAAGCACAGGGTGCTCAAAAGAGGCAAACTGTATGTCAGAATACCCTGTAAACCCACCTCACCATAACAAAACTATATTTAAATGCGATGATGGGGGAACATCAAAATATCAGAGGCTGGATGCTTATTCAAGGTATCTGAACATCTGGAAAATACTACTTACCCTGTGACAACTATCGCAAATAATGAACATGCAATGCCCCTATCATTACAGAACTTTTCTTCTGATTACAATAACTATTTTAAAGAGATAATAACATTTCATGTAATTAAAAAGATGCATCATATTTAATCTTAATCTTTAATCTTTAAACTTATTTAATAATTTTAAACTTCTATTAATTTTAATTCCCATAAAATGCCATTACATTTAGGAATGGTAAGAAAGCTTAAAAATATTCATAGCAGCCACATTAGAGTTGCTACTTAGTCCAAAGATATTCCCAATAATTGCTTTTGCATTATGTCATAAATATGTCCTTGCCACTAGTAGTTGTTAGTATTATTATTATTATTATGAATATTTGCAGGGGTTTTTCTTTTGCCAGCACACCATTCATCAGCAGATAAATATAAAACAAGAATATTTTGTTCCATGTTTTTCTTTAATAATTCAGGTTTTAAAATATAATGTTAAAAAGATCAAGTTAGAAAGTGAAAGCTAACTAACTGAAAATAAATTGAACATTTATTAGACACACACTTCTTCATTTAGATTCTACACAATAGGCTACCAGTGGTAAGATGGAAAAATAAATCATATAATTTTCAGAACATTTTGGTTTTATAGTTCAGAGAATTATCAACTTTATTTATGGGATATATTAAAGGTGATTTATTATATGATTCTACAAATAATGTTTAACAGAGTAATAAAAGCACATGGATGACCTTCATCTAAAATGTACATATGAAAAGGTTCAGTTCTTTTAGGGATGGCTGTTGCTATGGTTTATCTGCATCAGTATAATCACCCTTCATTTATACAACAAATACTGTAGTATTGCTCAAAATTATTCTTCCAATAGTGTGTCGTATAGTTTCAGGTAGCAGTAAAAATAAAATATAAACCACCCAAACATATTCATATGGCTTTAATAACTTGATTAGACTGTTTTGGTGCAAGCAAGAAAAATTTTTTCCCATAGCTGGAATATTAGCATATGTGCCAGACATGGAGCTGCTATGTAATAGTGTTCTGAGTACTGAAATATAACAATTGTATGAACCCTGTATTGTGACCAGATGAGTGAACGGATATTATTGTATTTTGGGTTATTTGAATTTCCTTTATGGATGTATTGATCTTCCTTATATTGGGGTAATGGATTGTTTATTATATGCCTATAATGTGTGAATTCAGTGGGGTCTGTGCATTAAGGTGAGACAGTGACACTGGTAAAACTATTGTGGCATTTACATACTGCTTGTAATTATTAGAACTGGGAGCACTGACTGCTGGAGGTCTGAAAGGACAGGAAACAGGAAGGGGTGGGTGGGAGTTGAGGAGGCAGAGTGAGAGCTACCGAGGGTGCAGCAGCAGCTTGGTAAAGAGGTTTCCACTTTAAAAAATAAAAGTCCTGTTGAAGTTTGTTAGTACCTCTCCTGGTTGCTACAACAACTATATGAGTATAGTTTGTTTTGAAGATATGTTTTCTCTGGAATGCTTTCGTTCTAAATAAACAGTAAGTTGCTTTAAAGAGTCTGCCTGATCACTGATTACTACTGCCAGTGCCCCAGAGGCAACAGAACTGCAGATTGTGAACCTAAGTCAGACCTGCTCAGGCAATCATGACTGATACACAGCGATCTATAACCCAGGGTCTGATCTGAGAGTGGGAGAATTGCATGATTACACTCCAGAATAGATGACAGCTAGAGACCTGACAGGGGTTTCACTGTATGGGACCAGGGGAAGGGTCAGAAGTGCACTTTCCCTAGTAACTGTGAGAGCATTCAGAAAGTTTAATTTTGCATTAACAAGTATTCTCTCTGGAAGCATGCTACGAAAAGAAAGTTGAAGCCATCTGTCGAAATTAGACCTTTTTTATAAGGTCTTCACCATTTTTCATCTTCTTTCCTGTCGGTCATTTTTTTAGGTTGAAGATATCTATTTAGTATTTTAAATAGTTTACTTAAGAATCTAGGGTCTTCTTTGTAATGAACATCACGCTAACTTAAAGGAGACATATTTGAAAGCTAAGACTAGTGATGGAATGTTGTGACCAGAGTGTGGCTTCATATGGGAGACTCAAGTCCTCCAGTTATTTCAAAGCCCCCAGCTCCAATTAAATCCAACCTGCTCTCCCTATCCTGTTGTTACAGATTACCATTTTGTGACAGTAAATGCACTACAGGGGGATAAAAGAGAATTCCCTGGTGAACCTGGAGAGTAGTGAGTCATTCGTGTTGTGCTGCTGGGAGGGAGAGTTATGACTAGATTATTTGAATGGTAGTGTCAGGAGACAAGGTGGAAATGGAGCCATGGCCTACACATCAGCCCTCATAGCTGGACTCACAGGCCAGGGGAGTAGCTTGCAGCCTATAAAAATCCCTCTTGGGCAATGTTGTTCTAACTGCCACTGATTCAGTGCTGGCCTTAAAACCACAACCTACCTTAAATGTGTACTGTGTGACTTTACTTTCCTCAAGGCAAATTGTGTGAGTTGATGAAGTTCTACACTGTGCCCTTTACCCTTTATTATTTATAAGTACAAATCTCAGATACTGGTGTAAATCCAGACTAACTAAATTGACTTCAGAGGAGTTACTCTGAATCTACACTAGTGTAATAGACCAATCTTTAATACATTTAACAAGAGTGTAAGTTAATTCAAGTAATAAATAATTTATTTTTAAAGTGTCTGTCATCCCCAAGTATCCAGTGAGAAAAGTGGTGTTTTCTCAATTCTGTTTTATTTTTAAAAAAAGTGGAAGTGGGGAGCCCTGAGCATTAGTGCTGAGAAAAAAAAATCAGAATTTCCATCTCAGAGGAAATTCTGATATTTCAACATTTGTGTTTTCCTAAATCAGAGCTAAAATTTGAAATATTGAAATTTTCCACACACGGAAAACTTTAAAAAAAATTCAATTTGGAAATATCAGAATGTTCTGAAACTAAATGTGTTGACATTCCAGAATCAAAATATTTCATTTTGGTTTATTGAACTGAATCAAAATATTTTGTTTCCAGTCAGTTTGACATTAAACTACATCTGCCTAAGGTTCTGTGTTGCCTCATGGGAGTTTTAGTTCATGGGCCTCTTGTCTTCATATTTTCCTATGGGCTGGGCTCCATTGGTTCTACTTCATCACCTATGAGGCACCTGCAATCATGTGACTCCCACAATGCAACATGTGCCCCAGTCAGAGGTTGAGACTCTGGTGCCCTGAGGGAGACAGAGTTCAGTGAAGAAGCTTGGCCTCTATGGGAGAATGGTGATACGAGGCACCTGAACTACAACCTCCATGAGGCACTGCAGCACCATGGGCAGATGCAGTAATGTTGAATCAACTAAAACATAATATTTAATTACATATTCATGATGGGAAATCATTTTTTTTTGCCAAAATCAAAATTTTCCTGTGGAAACCTACATTTTTCATCAAAAAATCATTTTGATGAAAAACTCCCAATCACCTCCAGTGAGCATGTCATAGGAAGACATTTTGTACCCTGCCATATCTTTCAATTAAACTGATATGCAAATGATATACCAGGATCACCTCACACACTACTGAAATGTAGTGGTTGTTTAATCATGTAAGCAGTACTGCAGAACAGCTAGAGCAGGAATTGAAGAATACTATAGCATCCTTGTAACAGGATTCTTCCATAATTCAAAAAGGAAAGAGAATTAACAAAGGCAAAAGCACATCACCTGTTAATCTGTTCAAATATTTTTATTTTCTCATAGAGGAATTGACCTTGTTAATTCTGTTGGTTAAGAGAAAGGCCTTGATAGGCATGAATATTAGAAAATGCAGTACTGATTGATGTAAACACTAGAATTTAAAAAAGTACAGGGACTGTAAACTGTATAGTAAAGAAGAAATGGGAAATAACAAAAGTATGCTATAGAAGTGTGTTCTCTGTGGACCTATGCACTGCAGTAATTATGGAAGAAAAATTTCCATTAAATAAGTATTGACTTGTGCACTCTGATACTGCTGGAATCTGAATATTTATAATTTTGGCATGCTCATAATTTAAGTCCTTCATTCTCTTCTTATAATCTTGTTAAGCCTTATGTGCTCATCTTTCACTTTTAATTTATTTAATTTGGGTTATTGCTTAACAGCAATAACTAGATAACAAGTAACATGGAATTGGGACCATTATATTTTGTTTCCATTTTGTATATTTTAGTGATTGCTAGTATCTGACTCCTTGTCAACTGCAATTTACTGCTCTTTCTGTAATTAATTTAAATTTCTGTGTCTTTAAGAAAACAATTAAAAAAGGGATTTTCAGCATTCACCATAGGATTTACTTTACCTTTTGAAACTTCTGGTTTAGAGCTGGACATATCTCAGTATATGTAATTAATCATCATCTGCACTGGGTTGTTTAAGCTTAGATCCAGCATGTTGCAAATTACGTTAGCTGTTATTCTCAAACACATTTGAGGATGAAGTGTTATTGGTAATTCTTTTTATTGTTGTCCTCCTTTTCTGGCATTCTACATGGGGACAACCTTAACCAACGCAGGGTGTGAGTCCACCTATTTGGAAATAAGAACACAAAGTACTCTTTATAAAGGCAGCAGTATATAAACAACATCCCAACTGTGCCTTCTCACTTTTCAACTCCCAAAGTTCACGAGGGATGGCTGTAGGATGACAGAGGATTGCAACTAAGGGAATTATCAGTAAGTCATTTATCCCACTGGTAAATCCTCTCTGCTTTCATTTTACAGAGAGGCAGCCATCATTGACAGTTGATGGAATCTAGGAAGCAATGTTCTGTAGGATATGGCAAAAACATAATTTGTCACTAGTTCACAGTGTCTCTTTTAATACATTGTGGCCAAATGTTACAACTTCAGCTGTGCATAGAATAAACTACTAATGCCATATGATTACCAAGTTGTTCATCTTACGAATTTCATTGGCAGATCCATAAGCACAAGAAATTGCCACAGTTCTAACAAAACAGCATTTAACTGAAATGGAAGTGACAACAACGATGGGCTCTTCCATCAGACCAAAATTTTTTTTGTATTATTTATTTATTGAGGAAAGTTTAGCTGGTTTACATATCGTTGTCATGTAAATATCAAAGACAAAATGAGAATTACAAAATGAGCTTTTGTTAGTGATCTCGCTGGAAACCTGGATATGCAGAAACACTGGCTGTGATACTACTGTCCATGTTACTATCCGTGAGGCTGGATAAGAAACCTCCTAAGGACCCTAAGGAAGGACTACATTTTGAGTGCTGCTGTAGTATGAGCAGGTTAGATGTTGCTGATTTTGACACGTCTATGCTAGGATCTCCCACTTCTAGGAGAGGAAAATCTACACATATACAGTTGCTTTAATTTTAGGGAGAAGAGGAGTATGGGGGACAGTGATTGGGGTGCCCTCCCCTCCATACACATGTGTGGAGAGGAATGGAGAGCAAAGGTTGGAGATGAGACATTGTGGGTTAAATGGATTTAATCTAAACTAAATCACAAAGAATTGGCAGATCTTATTATTACCTGAATCTGATAATAAATTCACTTCTTAGATACCTTTGATTTTTATCACTATCTGCCACATCGGTTGGCCTTTATAGGATTCTAGCAACTCCACAGAAATTGTTGAACCTAGAATTCAAGCCCCACATTACAGCACATTCACACAGACAAGAAAGGACCAAAGATTAGGAATCTGGCTGGGATAACCAAGGCCTTCCGCAACGTGGTATCCAGGCAAATGACCACTGTTGAACTTTAAGAGTGTGAGTAATCTCATTGAAATAAAATATATAAACAACTGAAAAACCTAGAATCATAGGAATAGCTTTCTCAGAATGTGGCGGTTCAATGATCAGACAGAACACAGCTTTATGCAAGCAAGCAGGCTGGTCAGTGGAGATGGGCTGTTCTGCCCCCCCGCCTTCCACCTTCTCCTTTTATTATATTTCTCCCCCCTAAGCATTACACACTGCTACCCAAAGGAATGTATGACGTTGATTAATATACTTAGTTACCATCCTTTATCTACTACAATCCTGGTTCTCAGGCCTTGAGCCCAGGCTAAGAAAGCCTCCCACAGTTGCTGTCCAAACAATCAAGTTCTCATGGTTCATATCTAGCCCTTGTCCTTGGATAGAGCAATGTGTGCATTGCTTCTACAAAACAGTCAGGGTGTGCCCTGCCTGCTTCCAGGTGGAATAGCTAAATATGAACCCTTCATCCCCCCGTTTTTTATTTAAAGATATTTGGCCATCTCATGGTAGCCGTCAATTTGTTTTGTCATGCTATTTAACTCCCAGACAGACAAGGACATAACCTGGGGAGCTTTCCAGGGAGAAATTTTACAAAGTCTTAACAAGGAAGGAATACATTGTACACAGCAGCAGCAAAAAATAAGCCCAATGATTACAAACACAGAATAACCAAAAAGCTCAACATCTGCAATACAATCATCTGAAAGGGGTACACTTCTTTTACTACGGTTGTGGCCAGCAAAAGGCAATATAAGTGTCATTCTACTAAGACAGCAAAGGGTGCCATCACTTAAATTTGCAGGAATATAATTAAAGGTGCATGAACCGCAAGTAAAAACCATCCTGATGGTAGGATGATATGGCCATAATTATATGAAACATTAACAGCATGGGAACAATTTAAAAGGAGTTAAGAAATTTTTCGACAGCCCAAGGGCACCTTTGTACTAGTGCAGTTAACTACATGCGCACAGGTGACATTGTGAGCCCCGGCCGGGTACGGTGTGTGGAGGGATATA
This sequence comes from Lepidochelys olivacea, assembly GCF_965140295.1. NCBI lineage: Eukaryota > Metazoa > Chordata > Testudines > Cheloniidae > Lepidochelys > Lepidochelys olivacea. Next base: position 70,378,508 of record NC_140414.1, read on the forward strand.
GCCGTGCGAGGCAGAGTATAGTTGGCCGGGCCCCAATTAGCCATGCTAGAGTACTGGGAGGAAAGATTCGCATAAGCAGAGAACAGTGTCTTATTCTCCATCTCCTCAGGGTGATGACATACTGGAATAAGGCATGTACCTAACAAGTCTCCGGCTGCTACAGAATTAGATAAACAAAAGTGGGTAACATTTGCTATTGAAGCCAATCTTTCCCATATGTTATATGTCATTCGGGCTCGTAACGGGGGAAGCGCTTCCGAGCCAACCCCTACAGGAAATAGCAGGCACAAAAGGCACACAATCATCACAGAATTAGCAGTGATTTGGGTGAGAATTGCCACAAACAAAGTTTCAGGAGTCTCTGGCTGTTGATCTGCTGCCAGTCTTCGTTGGGCCGCGGCGACCAATGCTTTTACTGCTCCCCATGTCACGGGCCGGTTTGGGACACTACGTCTCCTCCGTTTCCGTCCCGTCGTTGTCGACTCGGGGGGCAACGCGGTCTCCTCCAAGGTCAGCTGAAACTCTGGTATGGGATTCGACAGCCCCTGGTGCCATGCCATGTTGTTTAAGTGCCGGTCGCACACACCGAGCTGGAACCCACAACGGTCCTGCAGGGAGAGACACAGCAGCATATCTCCGACCCCAAGTGATTAGAGGTACTGGGCCCAGCCACTGTGGATCGGGCAGCTGACGGTAAAAGACACGCGGTCTTTCCAGTACCTCAGATTTGTGAAAATGTCGATCCGCAGGGGTCTGCTGATCTGCATTCAGTGTTAAATTATTTAAAGTAAACAAGATGATATGCATTTGTTGTTGAATGTCTCCTAAGGTTCGGAGACGCAGCTCCCCTTGTTTTAATTGTTTATCTAGCAAGGTTTTGAGTGTGCGATTGGCACGTTCAACAATGGCTTGGCCCGTGGAATTATAAGGGATTCCGTGTTTAAGATGGATGTCCCAGCGGGCACAAAAGGTGGAGAGGGCTGCAGAGCAGTAGACTGGGGCATTATCTGTTTTAATTTGGCAGGGGCGACCCATAACAGAAAAGCAGGCCAGCAAATGGTGAATAACTTTGTTAGTGGCTTCCCCACGTTGTGGGGTTGCCCAAAGGAAGCCTGAATAAGTCTCAACGGAAACATGTAAAAACAAATAGGGGCGAAATTGTGGCACATGAGTAACATCCATCTGCCACAGCTGATTTGCTGCGGTACCTCGGGGGTTAACAGCATAAGAAAAAGTAGGAGCAGCAGCAGCACAGTGGGGGCAGAAATGAACAATGGAACGTGCATGATCAGCAGGAATGTGAAACTGCTGGGCCAAAACAGAGGCAGACTGATGAAAAAAGGCATGGCTTTCAATGGGGTCAGAAAAAAGGGAATTTACCTGACCACGCAACGCGCGATCGGCACGTGCATTGCCCTCAGTGAGTGGCCCAGGCAGAGGGGTATGACTGCAAATATGAGCAACAAAGTAAGGGAAATGACAAGTGTCAAGAAGGTGCTGCAAAAACAAAAACAGGCGAAGGAGGTCTGCATCAACCTGAGGGGTAATGAGGGCAAGGGATAAATGATCAATTACCTGATAAACATAATGGGTATCCACAATTAAAATAAAGGGACAATCAGCAAAAAATTGAAAGGCCAAAATAACAGCAGCTAATTCTGAACGCTGTGCAGAACGCCGAGGCAGTGTAAAACGAGAATGCCAACGAGGGGGGTCACCCAACTGATAAGTGACTACACCTCCGTGGGGAGAGCCATCAGTAAAAAGAGTGACAGTGGAAACAATGGGTTGAGAGCGGCTAAGACGATGAACAACTAGGGGCACCTTTTGGGTAATGACCAACAGAGGATCTTTTGGAGGATTGTAAGAAATCTCTCCCACATAATCACAAAGAGCAACCTGCCAGGCCAAGGAGGTGTGGCACAAAGAGTCAAATTCAGTACAGGACAAGGGGAGCACAATGGCAACTAAATCAGTGCCAGTGAGTTGCACTGCACGGTGGCGGGCTTTACGAACAAGATCAGATAGGGCATCTAAATACGGATAAATATTTCGAGGAGGGGTGGATGAAAGGTATAGCCATTCTATAATAGAGACGGCTGTGTCTGTACGGGGTACAAACAGAGCCGCAGTTGGCGTATGAGGGGTGGCAAGAAGAACCAATCGTAAGGGACGGACCTCTGGGAGTCTGTCCACAAACTGCTGACTCAATGCTGCATTGATTTGTCGAATGCAGGCAGTATGCTTTTCAGTGATGGCAATAACTGCACCAGGTGCACGGGCTCCACACAGGAGCTCAAACAACGGCTGCAGCATTGAAGTGGGGAGACGAAAGTAGGGCCGAATCCAATTTAAATGGCCCAAAATCTGTTGTAATTTAACAAGGGTTAGGGGTTGAGGTAGAATTAATTCCGGACGAACCGGAGCAGCATAGGTTTGTAAAACCTTATATCCGAGGTAGTGGTAGGGATAAGAGCGTTGGATTTTTTCTGGTGCCACTAACAGGCCATTTTGGCCGAGAATCTGAGATAAAGATTCAAGCTGTTGTGCCGTGACCCGGGGACCACTTAGCAAAATGTCATCCATGTAATGGTAGACCTTTAGCGAAGGGTACTGGGCACGGAAAGGGGCAAGGGCCCGATCCACAAAAAGCTGACACAAGGTTGGACTATTTTGCATCCCCTGGGGCAAGACCTTCCACTGATACCTTTGAGAGGGTTGCTGATTATTATATTGTGGCACCGTAAATGCAAATTTTTCGCGATCTTGAGGGCAAAGGGGGATGGTGAAAAAACAATCTTTTAAATCTAACACACAAAGTTGATCGGTTTGAGGAATTAAATTTGGATTTGGTAAGCCAAATTGCAAGGTGCCCATAGGTTGGATGCGTTTATTTATTTCCCTTAAATCATGTAACAGCCGACAAGCACCCGATTTTTTCTTAATAACAAACACCGGGGTGTTCCAGGGACTAGTGGAGCTCTCCAGTCACTGTGCTTGCAAATGCTGCTGCACAAGCGAATGAAGTGCTTTTAGCTTTTCTAGAGGGAGGGGCCACTGGTCAATCCATACGGGCTCTAAGGATTGCCATACCAAGGGTAATGCGGAGGGCACGGTGGGTGAGGGAGGGTTTTGGGCCATCAGATGTTAATATCGAGGGTGGTGTCTAACTTTGTAAGTAAATCACGGCCCCAAATATTGAGGTGGACAGGGAGCACAAAAGGGCGGATAGTAGCAAGGGTACGGCCTCCCGGTTTAGAGACCGTGACCCAAGACAAACTTTGGCGCCCGGGTTTACTACCCCCGATCCCCCACAATTCTCTAGAAGGAACCGTAGGCCAACTAACCGGCCACTCCAGATCACGAATCACCGTAACGTCAGCTCCAGTGTCCACCAGCCCTGTAAAAGGAACATCATTTAAGAGAAGTGTTAACTGAGGTTTCGAGGGGCGGACTGACATTGTCAGAGCAACAAGTGGAGAAGACGCGCTGTGAGACGGCGAGTGAGACAACGTCAATCCAAAGCCGCCTCCGCCCCGAGTTCAATCCTCGGCAGCTGGCACCTGATAGGGGACTAAAATCAATTGTGCAATTGACCATCCACGCGGGAGCGACTGTGGAAGATGAGTCCACACCTGAACCTTAATAATGCCAGTGTAATCAGCATCAATGCCCCCTGGAATGACAAAAAAGCCCTGTTTCCCAGCATGTGAGCGAGGGAGAACAAGACCTACAAAGCCGGCAGGGAGAGGTCCCGTCACCTGTGTAGGTATGGCACAGACCTCCCCTGGCAGCCGAAAGTCAGTGTCCTCCTGCATGATCAAATCAAGCCCTGCACTTCCAGCAGTCGCCGCCCTCATAGAGTCTACGGATTTTAAGGCAGAGGAGCGGTTGTCTGAGTAGGAAACACCCCCGTTTGGCCCTGGGTTCGGGGGGGACCCGTCGCGCGGTTTCCCGACCCGCTACGACACTGATTAGCCCAGTGATAACCTTTCCCACACTTGAGGCACTTCTTTGAGGGTTGGGCTGGTGCCTTAGATGAGCGGCACTCCCGCTGAAAATGACCCTCCTTACCACAGCGGTAGCAACGCTTCCCCTCCTTCCCAGTTTTTCTCAGGGCAGCAACCAGAACTCCAGCCTTGTGGGCTTGTGTGCCAATGTTCTGGCACGCCCGCAGCATGTCTGAGAGCTCTAAAATACCAGAGGCTTGTGCTGCCTGGAGAGCACGGCGGCAATCCTCGTTTGCATTTTCAACTGCCAATTTTAACAGGAGCTCGTGAGCTGCCTCAGTGTTATCCACCTGTCGGAGGATAGCCTCCTGCAATCTGTTGGTAAAATCCAAAAAGGACTCTGAGGCACCCTGACGGATACTGACAAAGCTTTTGGTAGGCTTGCCTGAATCTGGGACCTTCTTGAAAGCATGCTGGGCACAGGTGGAAATAATGGGGAAGACGGCCTGAGGGAGTTGAGACTGCATCTCAATAGTAGCAAACGGGCCCTCCCCTGCCAAATGCTCATAAATGATACCGTGCTCTCTATGTACCTGAGCTTGGCGTTCTGCCATCTGCCGATACTCACTAAGCCAAATAACATACTGACTGGGTGACAACATCATGCGCAGCAGCGTTTTCCAATCCTCAGGGATTAGGGAGTACCCAGTACCTATCCCTTCAATGAGACCACGCACAAAGGTGCTAGTCAGGCCAAATTCACGAATTGCTTTCTTTACCTCTCTAACCACCGAGTATGGCAAAGTGGTCCAGGTGCCCACGGGGTTGCCCTGGTCATCATTCTGCCAGGTCACCGGGCAAACGGAGACCAGATCAGCCAGCTCCTCCGCTGTAAGATCTGATCGAGCTTTTGCTGCGTGAACCATTTGTTGCACCAGCGAAAGCTTCTGAGCAGATGCAGATGACCCTCCGGGGGGCCCCACGGGGGGAGGGTGATCACACACCGGCTCCGGTGGGGAAGGCCAGGGAGGTGGTGGTAATAGAGGCCCTGGGGGGCGAAGCAGGGGGAGGGATGGTTGCAGGAGCGGACGGGGGTGGCGGGATCGGCAGCCCCTCTGTTGGTGCTGGAGAGGGCCTTTCCGAGGCGACACGCTGTGTCGCATCGCCAGGAGGGGGGATGGCTGCAGGAGCGGACGGGCGTGGCGAGATCACCAACCTCGCGAGGGAGGGTCTGTCTGAGGCGACACGCTGTATTGCGTCGCGGCAGAGGTGCCAGGCATGTAAAGCCTGCACGGGCGCCCGAGGCTCTTTGTGCAATGTCTGGCCGCTCCCAGTCCGCTAGCTTAAGGCTTCCGGCTTCAGGATACCACGGGCACTTGGCACGCACCTCCTGTAGCAGGAGAGTAAGTGCTCGAGCCGGGCAGTCATGCTGAGCCTTACGCAGCAAATTACTGCAGCTCATTGCGGTGTTGCACTTGCAAAGCAGAGAGGGAGCTTCCCATACTTACCACAATGAAAAATACTCACCGGGATCCACGAAGCGGATGAGTGACGCGTCTGAAACCCTTGCCGGGCGAGGTGAGTGCTGAGGGCCCCACGTTGGGCACCAGTTGTGGCGGTTCAGTGATGAGACAGAACACAGCTTTATGCAAGCAAGCAGGCTGGTCAGCGGAGATGGGCTGTTCTGCCCCCCCGCCTTCCACCTTCTCCTTTTATTATATTTCTCCCCCCTAAGCATTACGCACTGCTACCTAAAGGAATGTATGACGTTGATTCATATACTTAGTTACCATCCTTTATCTACTACAATCCTGGTTCTCAGGCCTTGAGCCCAGGCTAAGAAAGCCTCCCACAGTTGCTGTCCAAACAATCAAGTTCTCATGGTTCATATCTAGCCCTTGTCCTTGGATAGAGCAATGTGTGCATTGCTTCTACAAAACAGTCAGGGTGTGCCCTGCCTGCTTCCAGGTGGAATAGCTAAACATGAACACTTCATCAGAATGCAATTAGATCTTTAAATGAAGTCAGTGGGACTACTTACATACTTAAAGTTAGGCACATGCCTAAAGACCTTGCTGAATTGGGGCCTAAATCCTGGGAGACCACCACACAGCAGTAAATATGACAATAGAAATACATTTTTAGCATGCTCCAAATGCAGAGGACTCTACTGAATTTAACTAAAGATGCACTCAGAGATCTATTCCTACAATTCTAGGGTTTCAGTATTATATATATATATTGGAAAAACTGTACAGTTCTTCAAAAATGTCTAGTCGGGTATGAGCAGTTTGAAGCAGTGAAGCTTCAGATTTGAAATTGCCAATCAGAACAGTTAGGAACATAATTGATGTACTCCAATCTCAAGAGCAATAGCATTTAGCATAAAACCTTTATTTGCTGACGGCATTATACTAAATACTACAAACCTGATTATGTTCCACAAAAGCCAATGGTCAGGCTTTAGGTTATTATACTTAATCCCCTTCTGAGGTTAACATTATAGTTTGCAAATTGGTTGAGATTCATATGGATTCTTAGATTAGTGATGTATCCTGGACTTTTAAAATAAAATACATAAAAATTCAATTTAGAGAGCTCTGCTTCTCTACAGTTAGATGTCTTTCTTTGAAAAGTGTTGAATTATGGAATACATTCTAAATCACATAACCTCCTGCCATCAGAGAAATCTAGTGCATGATGACATGATGTGCATGTGATGCGTAATGCTGGGAGAAACATCTATCTTTATAAAACACTATTTTGCTAAATGGATAGTAAGCACTTGTATTTCAGCTAGTATAAGGCATAAAAGGAATAAAACAAATGGGGCAAAATTATTTCTTCTTGCTTTAATTCAGTGTTACTGTCATAACAAGCTACTAGTCATGCTACTGCAGCAGTATTACTGCATAGACTATTGCTTGATTTATTTGCTTTCAGACTCAAACTCTGCTGTGCTGTTATATTCTTTGCCTTGTAAAGCACCTGGAAAGACCTCCAGTTATGAAGTTGTTATATATTATTCATACAATTTGCTGGGGCAAGGGGAAGACAAGTAGGATCAGAGGTCATATGAGCCTTTCAGGTCAAGCAGTTTGTAATCCCAAAGGTAACATACTTCCTGTTTTTACAACAAATAACAGCATTCCCACAGGTAGAAATATCACATAAATGTCAATTCCTTTGGTAGTAAGAAACTAAGTAAAAACAAATGGAGAAAATAAATTGCCTTCCCATGTAATCTAAACAGTCATTTTGAATATTGTTCAATCTCCTCAAGGAGTCACTTTAATTTTTATGCCAGATTGACCCTGACAACAGTCCCAGGGGACATGTGGGTCGAGCCTCACTGACTGCAATCTAATATCAATGTCCAAAACACCCACAATGCTCTGAGGATAGTGCCAAATTGTATTTTTTACTATTCCTTTTTATTTTAGGTCTAGTGGCAGCATCTCCTCTATCAGCTGGCTGTACAGAAACATGTAGGGAATCCATTTATTGGGTTATTCTTTCAAAAACATTAATGATAAGAGTTTCAAGGGACTGTTTTCCAAAGCTGCAAATGTCTCTGGATTATAAACCCCATCTCCTGCTGCCTTGTAACCATTAGGTTCACTTTTGTAGCTACAGGGTCTCACTGGGGATACCATGAAGAAAAATACTCTGTCTCTCAAAACAAGCCAACAAAAAGTCAAGGTATAGAACCAGCACAACTCTAACCATTTACAAATATAGGCGCCAAATGGAGTTGTTAAATTCCATGATAATATTCAGGGACAGATCTCTTTTATCATGTGGCCATTCTCAATGTGATTTATTTTTTGTGCTGGAGGAATGTCTATCCTCTTTTGGATCAGACAAATGACTGTCATAAGCACTGAGTGGAGGACCATAAACTAAACCATAAGTTTAATAAAAACCCCATCAATGACAGAGAGAGAAAGAGAGATGAGAGAAGTGGAGGTGACAGCACAATATTTATTTGTTTGTTTGTTTGTGTTAAGTAAAGATGGGCTTAAGTTAGAAAACTTGTTTCTGAGTTTTGAACATCCCAAGATTCAGGGGTATTCAGATCTGGGCTTTTCGTGTGGGCTCCTCTCTAACAGAAAACATCTAACAGCCAGATTTCCAAAAATGCATGTGCATTTTTGTGCATGCCCAACTTATATGTGTGCAAACTCTGATGCACCAGAGAAATAGAAGTAAATCCTCTTGCAAACAGCAAATATGCATGTGAAAATCTGTGTGTTTTTGAATATCTCATTCTAGAAGGCCAAGGCAAGAAGTTAGGAGAGATGGGACATATTTGAACAGATCTGTAAAGGTCTATTATTTTTAACAGCCATTTAAAGCAATCTAGCTCCTTTCACCTACCTTTGTGGTATATGCAACTTTAATAAACCAAAGTTCAGTGGAGACAGCTAGGTAAAGGAATATACATGAGTAGTGTGGAGTTTAAGCAGCAGGAAGAAGCAGTAGCCTCCTGAGTCCAAACCACTTACGCGAAAAGGATTTCTTCAATCTAACTTCAAGAGAAAAGGAAATATGGTTTTGGTTTAAATGTTTTCTTCTGCGTAGCAAGAACCCGACCTCTTTGTTCTATCCCAGTCAATGTCCCAGTGGACCCTTCCCCACTCAGGTTTTTTTCCCTCTGTTGGAGAAGGCTGCATGTTTGCTTCCTTCACTGAAGCTTTTGTCATTTGCGGCAGGAGTTTATTTTCATTCTTGCCATAGCCTGCGTGTGGTCCATCACATCCAATCACACCAGCTCTGTGGGAAAACAAATCTTATTTGTTATTACTCTTAAACCAAAGTGGTGTTATTAACACCTGAAGGGAACTATTTGAAGCAAGCATCTTAATAATGTTGAATTAATATAGTAAAAAACCCCACTGGGTTTGTTCTAGTTGTTTATAGCTTTATTCTTTATTGGTTTATATCTAACAAAAATTCCCACTAGATCTTGTTCAAGACATTGCTCAAGATTCTTCATACTTTCTTGAAGAGAAATTTTTACATCAGAGCTAATGGGATAACTGAAAATATTTATACCAAAAACATTTTAATCATCTAGCCAGTTTTTGTATCCCCTAATTTGCCATTACCTTAGTTATTTGCTGAAAAGATTAAGCATTTTCATCCTTCAGAACCCAGCAACTGCTGCTACCGATTCTGTGCTTGTGAACAGAGCTGATCAAGTAACTGATTTTTCAGTTCAGTGGCAGAACCAAAAAATCTGAAAAAAAAAAAAAGTTTCGTTTCAAACTGAAACTGAACCAAAAGAAAAAAACTGATTTTTTTTGTTAAGTTCAAATGAATCTTTTTGATATTTCTGTAGTTTTTTTTGACAAACAGTTTTGCGGGACCTGAAACTGTTTGTCAAATTGACCTGAATTTGTGAATAGTTTCATTATCCTGAAAAGTACATTTTTTGGTAAATTGAGTATTCGCCAAAAATTTCACCCACGCTATTTGTGAGCGATGACATGGTCTATTATTGGAATTAAAATGTCAGAAATTCAGCATTTTGACTTCACGGCAAGATCCAATAGGCAGAGAAAATGTGTCAATGCTGAATTGAATCACACCAATACCTTGGATAATCACCAAATTAAGCAAAACAGCTGTGAGAGAAAGACTGCGAACTCTCCATTTTAAAAGTCCCTTTTTTTAAGTTTGCCCTTTCCTCTGATTCACAGAGTCATAGAATCATAGAATATCAGGGTTGGAAGGGACCCCAGAAGGTCATCTAGTCCAACCCCCTGCTCGAAGCAGGACCAATTCCCAGTTAAATCATCCCAGCCAGGGCTTTGTCAAGCCTGACCTTAAAAACCTCTAAGGAAGGAGATTCTACCACCTCCCTAGGTAACGCATTCCAGTGTTTCACCACCCTCTTAGTGAAAAAGTTTTTCCTAATATCCAATTTAAACCTCCCCCACTGCAACTTGAGACCATTACTCCTCGTTCTGTCATCTGCTACCATTGAGAACAGTCTAGAGCCATCCTCTTTGGAACCCCCTTTCAGGTAGTTGAAAGCAGCTATCAAATCCCCCCTCATTCTTCTCTTCTGCAGGCTAAACAATCCCAGCTCCCTCAGCCTCTCCTCATAACTCATGTGTTCCAGTCCCCTAATCATTTTTGTTGCCCTTCACTGGACTCTCTCCAATTTATCCACATCCTTCTTGAAGTGTGGGGCCCAAAACTGGACACAGTACTCCAGATGAGGCCTCACCAATGTCGAATAGAGGGGAACGATCACGTCCCTCGATCTGCTCGCTATGCCCCTACTTATACATCCCAAAATGCCATTGGCCTTCTTGGCAACAAGGGCACACTGCTGACTCATATCCAGCTTCTCGTCCACTGTCACCCCTAGGTCCTTTTCCGCAGAACTGCTGCCTAGCCATTCGGTCCCTAGTCTGTAGCTGTGCATTGGGTTCTTCCGTCCTAAGTGCAGGACCCTGCACTTATCCTTATTGAACCTCATCAGAGGTCTCCTTAAGGTCTCCTCATCAGGAGAATCACATGCACCACTTCTTATTCATGGCTTTGCCTCTTTGTTTTCCTAAATTAGGAATATACTATTGGTCACTCTGACCTCAAGAACAATGCTGCTTCTGTTTTTGTGAGCCATTTTTGGCAATTCACCCGTTTAGTAAACATAAGTTACCAGTTTCATTGACCTGAGCGCAGAGTTGTGAGTTTCTTGTAACATAGACGCATGTACCATGGAGGTAAGAGAAAAAGGAGGTGCATTGGATGCTGATCGATTATTGGACATAGAAGAATGTTTTTTGCGCAAGAGACAGGTAAGTTGTTGCAGCTTTCTGGCTTTAGTTAGTGAAGGGAGAAGGTATTGTGTTTGTTATCTCTGCTACCAATGCTGTCCTTTTCCCATCCTCTGCTACTATTTTAGCATCACCTCCTCTTATTGGTCTCTTGCTACATTAAAATAGACTGTTTAAGTGGGTACGTATACAATGTGCATGTATGTGAGAGAAAGGGAGGGCAGGAGGGAGAGAGAGAAGATTTGGGGCCTGATCCTGAGCCAATGGTAGTGTTACCACTGATTTAAATAGGGTAACTTTTTAAACATTGAATTGTTATTAGAAAGACCAAGGGCAACATTCTGTGCATTCCTTGTTGGTAACCATGTTACCTCTTATTGCGTTCCTTCCATTTTGTTGTAACAACCCACAATCCCCAAAGCACTCCTTTCACAATATCTATTCTATTTTTTTCTTTCCATAAGGAATAATCCAGTAAAAATAATTACTCATTTGGTGATCTCCTAAGTAGCACAAAATGATACCAAATGCATGATGCTGACCATAATAGATCAGTTTTAACACAAGTATGTTGTTTTAGAGGCTAGCATTCCATGATTTTGGGAATACAGACCAAGAATTTATCTAACTGGGCCCCAAATATCATAAATGTTCCATAAAAATACAGCTGCTGTTGCATTTAACTAGTTTTTTTAATACTTGACTCTTAAAGAAGGATGTTTGGAAATACTGTCATAGTAAATGGTTGTGTGTGTAATCAACATATCTAGTTTTCAGTTATTGAGCTCTTATTAAGTATTGTGATTTTTTATAGGAGTGAAGTCACTATAATGAAAAAAAATACACTTATTTTAATAAACATGCCATCTCTAAAGAGATGAATATCATAGTAGTGGAATAACTCCAGACACTATTAAGCAAATGGGCCAAAGTGTGTCCTACAGGTCAGATGTAGCCTGTGGATTTATATAATGTGGCCTTTGACAATTTGGTATCTTTAGTGCAGAGGTGTGGGCTATAGAGACTATATGTCTGAGAGTATAATGCTCTGCCTTTATCTAGCTAGACAGAGAAGAAGTAATTGGAGAGACCTGTTAATTAGTTGACAGTATGTTGAATTCATATTATACTTATTTTTCTTGCCAATTAAAAAACCTATTGCATACATGAAGTAACATAGACATATAAGGCAACATTCTATTTGTACACATATCTAAAAGGAAAAGTAACAAAAACACAGTATAGCTATATCAGCTGCTGCAGAAAATGATATGGTAGGCCCCAAAGATAAAACACAAACACTCAGTTAAAGCCCTGATCTTGCTCACAGTGAAATCACTAGCTTATTGATGTCAGTAATATTAATGGAAGTGAGGGTGGAGATAAGTTTTTTTCTGTTTTAAAATATTCATCAATCATAACTGCAGATGTAGGCACCTATTGCTACTAACAGGAATTTTATTAAAGTCCTGGTTAACATCTTCCTTTATTCCCCTCTCAGCTGCTGAACTTTTTACTGTGGCCATTTCATTTGTTTACTGCTATTTGTACTCTTGGGCCATTGCTTAGTGTAATAATCTGTCTACATGTTGTTATTATTCCTAAATCAATCTCCTAGGTTTTGTTTTGATTGCTGCTGTGGTTGGGGTGGCTCTGGGAGGAGATTAGAAACTTGAGTGGTGACAGCAATAAGCTAAACATTAATGGAAAAACCCTAGAGTCTGTATTGCATTTCTAGAATGGGTTCTATATTTCACAGTTTTCAGCAATTTTCATGTCAAATCTGTTCAGCCCTAATGCAAGCACCTCAAACTTAACTTTCTTCCTGGAAGTCAAACTGGGTTCTTTCCTTTCTGTGCATCATTGCTGGTCATACAAATTCTACAGGGCAGGGTTAGGCCCTTTATTATACCTATCACAGTCCATTTCCTCCAGATTATGTTCTTGTTACACCTATGCAAACCCATTGCTTGATTGGAATGTTTGGTAAACACTGCTCTTAATGACATAGGAGAAGAAACAGCACCACTCTCACTCTGTTTTAGTTGCCTGGAGAAGATTAGGAGGGGTAAAAAACAACAATTTTTTTGTGCTAGATTTACAAGGGAACTTATGCATCATTCATAAGACAGAAGGAAAACATGGTGGGATTCAACAATTTCACTAGCCGCATGAGGAAGACTGCATGATTTACTTGGCCCAATTGCTGCAGTTCTTACCACACAGACTTTCACCTAGTAATGTTTAGTTATTCAGATAGAGTGGCGGAATAGCTATAACAGGAGAGACTGAGGGTATGTCTGTAATAAAAGATCTGCTGCATGGCCAAATACATCGCTGGGATCAGCTGACTTTGACTCACGAGGCTGTAAAATTGCAGTGTGGACAATCAGGCTTAGGCTGGAGACAAGGCTTTGAGACCTTCCTCCCTGCACATTGCATGCTAGCTGAACATCTAACTTGCAATTTTATAGCCCTATAAGCACGAGTCAGGTAACGTAAATTCTGAGACTCTGTACCACATAGTTTTTTATCACAGTGTAGAGATCCATGAGAGGGATCAGAATGCCCTCTAGCCTGGTGGTGAAGGCATGCTCTTGGGCGGAAGGGAAGATCTGTGTTTGACCCCCTACTCCTCTGTTGGGATTCACACTTGGGTCTGCCACAACACAGGTTCTCTGAGATAGCCCAGAGAATAGGCTATCAGGTCCAAGGGGGCACCACCATTTCTTCCTTCTCCTCATTTTTGTGAATGGTGCCTGAGTCCCTTTGTGACTTTAGCCCTTCATTTCCAAAGTTCCTTTGCTTTTATTTAAAAAATAACAACACAGTTATTAATGGCCCCAAAACAAAGTGTTTTGGGTCAACCAGAAACTTTTATTTTGTATTTTTCAGAATTGCTAGCAAACCAAAATATCAGTTATTTGCACAGCTCTAATAACAGCATTTTTTTCCCCAGAAAAAGCACTTGTTTGACTCAGAATATGCAAAAAGGAGAAATTTACTTCTGTGGAGAGAGCCAGCATAAGACCTATGCACCATTTAATTCTCATATATCCCTCAAAATAGGGCTTATGTGGGACTTAATTGATGTATAGGCCTTAAGTTGGTCCTTTGTAAGGGGTCAAATTTACCCAGGAAGCAGAGCTCTTCTGTAAAAAAGGAGACAACATTTCCATTGATACTTTTACTTTCAAGAGTCCATCACTTTACTATAAAGGTGCCAAATTCACATCTGGTATAATTGGTGGAACTCAGCTGACTTCAGTGAAATCACGGTGACTAATACCAGGCTTAAATTCAACCCAAAATATTTTAACTATCATCTGAAGTTCTTTGGTTTCATGTCCTTTATGTTATTTCCTGGTGTGTGATACCTTTCATCTTTAGCAGGTTGTATAAGAATAACCAGAGCACTAATTAACTGAAAGTAATAACAACAGAATATGTCACTAATAGTTGAAATTTAGTCTAAACGATTCAGGAAAAAATCACTATATATTCAAGTCAAACTAGTGATAATAACAGGCCAATGACATGAGAAGAAAAGGGGCTAGGGATTATTATAATGTCTTGTGGAGTAGTGCACTGATGTGTAGAAAATGTTGAGAGCAAAACATCAACAATGATTAACTACCTACCTATCATAATTCAATGTCTCGGAGAATGCCATTATGGTAGGACATAATACAATAAAGTCTTTCAGCAAGTGTAACTATAAGAGGGAAAACAGTTTCAGTCAGTGAGGACTATGCAACCAGTGAGGCTCTGCTTTTACCCTTCCTAGAGGCAATTATTCATGCACCATGACTACAGCCCTTTTAATTGCTTATGAATGAGATTTTACCCTTTGTTTCTGGGGACTGAACCCATCAATACTCAAATTATGCAGGAAGTTTGTAACACAGCAATAAAATTAGTATTATGCTTCTCTTCTAAGCATCAAGATAGCTTCGCTTCTAATGCCATGGTTTTCCCCAGACTGCTAAATAACTCCTCTTCAATATTCCTAATTATCATAATCAAAAGCTGGCAACACTCCATTCACCATTTGTTTTACCTATTTGTTATGCTGTTATTCACTTTTCTTCATGTACATCATAAAAAAGTAATTTTAGAAAATGGATTCATTAATAATTGTAATCATAATGCTCTAATTTTAATTTCTTTGGAATGAAATGAATAGCAGCTATATTACTTTTTAATTAACAAGCTGGAAATCTAGAGAGCACAAGGAGGTAAAATGACTTTTATCGCTCAA
The DNA here is from genome assembly GCF_965140295.1 of Lepidochelys olivacea. Taxonomy (NCBI): domain Eukaryota; kingdom Metazoa; phylum Chordata; order Testudines; family Cheloniidae; genus Lepidochelys; species Lepidochelys olivacea. Next base: position 70,393,513 of record NC_140414.1, read on the forward strand.
AAAGCACGTTGAAAGTGCATGGGTACAAGAGTAATGTGAAGGATGGGATTAATTAATCAGATGTGATACAATAAAATTTACTTTAAGTGTAATCTAAGGATGGAAAGGGTAGTTAGTACATGTTTAAGGACCCAATCCTGCAAACAATTATTAGCAGGCTTGATGCTTGTCTTTGGGACTATTCAAGAAGTATAACCATTAATAAATGTTTGTAGGATCAGGTCCTTAATTAGATCCATTTGTTGTGGTTTATAAAAGACATTTAAAATATATGCAACAATATAAAAACACAGTATATATTTATTGCTTAATGTTATGCTCATGAGCAAAAATAGAGTTTCAGCAATATAGATTTTCACATAGTTCTGAACTTGTTTCATGCTACACAACTGGCAGCCTGAATATTGGCCAATTTTATAATAGTAATTATTTATATCTTCTATTTATATAACTTCTTTAATGATAAATATTTCAAAATCTCTTTACAGACTACAGGCCCAATACTTAAGAGTTGTTGCATGATCTCAGTTAGGTAACCTTGGCTCAGAGTCTCAAAGGCATTTACACACCTAAATCCCAATACCCTTTAGGATCTGGGTCTGTCCTTGTCTCTCTCTGTTCCTCCTTTATCTTTTCCCATTTTCATGTCATGTTTAAATTAGATCGTAAATACTTTAGAGCAAAGACATTGTCTTGAGACACCTAGCACAGCACTGTGTGTGTGCTACAAATAATAATAATCTGATTAGCCAGGTACTGCTGCTAGGAAACCCTTTCTCCCTCTGTGTGTCCCTCATATTCTTGCCTCCTGCTGCCCAGAGATCTTCTGCTCTCAATATGCAGACCCTTAGGATTTGATCTTGAAGAATCTCTGTATGTTCTAGTAGTACAGAAACTTAGTCATTGGTATTATTGGTAGGCCAACTGCTAAGGGCAGCATGATCTCTTGCTCTGTCACATTCATTCTTGACATCATGTGGCATCATTGGGCGACCCAACATATGAGATTTTAAGACAGCAACTCACCCAGTATAGAAATTATGAACCTCCTAGCATGGACTGTGTGGAATAACGGCATAATTAAGTCACTCTGCTGGAATTGGAACACACCAATCTTTCATGGGTTGTGAGCAATTCATGTGGGATGATATGCTGTGCCCTACCAAAACCAGAAGTTCCTTGCGCACCCATCACATACTTGGTATTATGCCTGCTCCCCTTGGTTTGCTTCTGGGGTGATATTATGCTAAATGGCTGGACTTGCCATTCACTGTGCCATCTGCCCCCTCCACCAATTGTAGTGGCATGGTAGCCATGGATGTCCTCTAAGACACCATTAACTCTTCATTAACAGAGAAGAACATGCACCTATGGTGAAAATGCAGCCCTGTGCAAAGGGTTAATACAGGGTCTATGCAGCACTTAGATCCACTGAAGCTGTCAAAATAGGATTTAAGTGGTGCATAGCTAATCAATTACCTTAAATCAATTCCCTGCATGCCTAATCCCTGGAAGGAGAAAATGCAAATATCTTGGAAACAGGTATAGATGATAAATCGAATTCCATACTGCTGAATAATTGCCCATAACAGTGTGAAAACAGTGTTCATTAGATTTCATTTCTTTCCTAAAGCATTTATTTAGCCCTGTAGTGTTGATGCCACAGGGATCCTAAAACCATATTTACTTTTTGTGCAAAGAATTCCCTGCTCATATAATTATCCACAAAATACAGCTCTTCTCTAGAGTTTAGTTACTAAAATCAAAAAGAAATATGAAAACAAGATGTTACATCCGCATTGAGAAAGAACTCAAAGACTAAAGTCAGTAGAAATACTTTGCTCCCCTTGCCCTCTTACAAATCCTTTTACAAATGCAGATGGCTCCAGACCATGATTCTGCACTCTGACGGCCTATTTAAATGCAAGTTGCCTAGGGTGTGAATTTTTGCTTTTGCCATTAGCATTTCTGAAACCTGGTCTGCACTTAAAACTTAGGTTGACGTAGCTACATTGGTCAGAGAGTGAAAAATCAATGTCTTTGTCTGACGTAGCAATCTTGATATAACCCTCAATGTAGATTAAACTAATCGATGGAGGAATAGTTCCATTGACCTAGCTATTGTCATTCAGGTGTTTCTACACTGACAGAAAAATCCCTTCCTTCAGTGTAGTCTGTGTCCACACTCTGGGATTATGCCGGTGTAGCTATGGAAACATATCTATGTCATTATGGTCCCACTAGTGTAGACATACCCTGAGTTGTAAAACGTGTGGAGAATGTAGAATTTTGCTTTCCACTTCTTTTGCACCACTGACTGAGCCTAATTCCGCCTGCCTCAGAATGCTCCTGATTAGACTAACAAAGGGAATATGTTATCTTTTAAAATTAATCCAAACAAACATGGGAATAGTAGTAGTTCATCCCCAAATCCACCTGTTTTTCAGGTCAGGATTAAATACTACTGTATGCCTTGCAGGCCTGCCTGTTGTCAAGCTTTATATTTCATTTTCACATAGCACACGGTGTGCCATTTTGTTTGCACACATACTGTTTTTACTTACAGTTTGGTGCATGGCTAGCAAGGTCTTAGAACAACTGTATGTAGATAGGTAAATAGATTAGACCAAAGTGTAATTAATTAAGTAGAAATAAATTCACAGAGAGTGGAACTCACCCAAGTGTTGGGAGGGAAAGTGAAAGGCCCTCCACAGCACTCAAATAGGTGCTGGGGGGAAAGGACTGCAGGCAGAACAGATGCCATGGGTTGCCTGTTGGCTCTCTGGATGAACACAAACCCCATCCTCAGCATGCGTGTTCTCATCTTGTGCTGGTGCTTTTGCATGGCACCTTTGCTAGAGGCATCATGTATTGTAAGGTGGAAACTTTTTAAAAAACTACCCTGGGAGTGGCAGATTCAGAGTTTTGAGTTTAACAGGAGATAGGTACTTCAGATTAGGCCATGTCACTTAAAATCGTCATCCGTTGACCGTAAAATCATTGTCCGTTGACTGTAATTGCTGCCACAATGTAGGATCTTCTTGCCCATGACCAGACCTAGTGTTGAAGCTCCACAAGGCCCATGGCTATAGGTGCCTTGATCTGAGGGAAGTAGAAATATAAAGGAAATGTTTAGCTTTCGGTGTTTTAAAAAGGTAAGTCTCAGTCCCTTTTCTCTGTAAATTTAGCCTGGAAAACATAAACTGATTCAACTCAATATCTTGGGCTTTGTATATGCTAGGGAATTTTAGAAAAAAATGGGCAGACATTAGTTATGTTTATAGGGAACTTCAAAAAAATTGTTTAGTAGTTCCGCTATTACTAAAACTAGATTTTTCCAGTGGTTGAGGCTCCTCACTACAGCCACAGAGCTCTCACTGTCATTTATTTGTTTATTGATAGATTTGTAAGCATGGGTATGCCATCTCACTTCATGGTTTGACTGTAGTTGTTGTGAACAGGATATGATTGTAAATAGCAAAAGTTCTGCATAAAATCTTAATTCAAGATGCAGTATGCTGGATAAAATGGGGTTTGTGACTGCAGCTTTTCATCTAAGAAATCATATTTAAACAGCAGCTCTTCTAAATAGAAGATGTCTTTTAACTATAGTTTAATTGTAGTTCCAAAATTAAACTCATTTTAAGTACATTTATTCTGAACAGAAAATGTCTTGTGAATGCAGTTATTCTATTTACAAAATCACATTCAAATTATTGTTATTTTGAGTGCAAAGTAGTTTATATAACTGCAGTTGTGTAATGAAGTGAAGATTAGTACACAACACATATGAGGCTTATACTGTAGTTATAAAGAAAAATTACTTTCCTTTGCATTCAACTGCAGTAAGGCCAACATTTTCTAACATAGGTACCTAAATTTAGCCAGCTAAAGCCATAAGTAACCTGATTTTTGAAAGGTGCTCGCATTGACTTAATTGAAAATGTTGATCTACCACTGTTCATAAGTGTGGGTCTACAATGACACTGTGATTGGCTTTTGGCTCTATATCTGGATCTGGATAGGGTTACCTGTCTCAAATTAAGAATACGTGTGTGTGTGTGTGGGGGGGGGGGTGTTCTCACAAGTCTATGAAAGTGAATCAATCCCTTTAATGAATAAAGCAGAATGTGAGTGTGGAAACAGATTTCAACAATAAAAGTTTATAGGTCAGTAAGATGAATGTAAGGTGTATTGCAGGACTCAATATCAGGGCTAATCCTTTTTAATGTCCAGGGAGTAACTAGAATTATTTAGCATAGGCAAGAAACTGTCAGATGGGATTTAGTTGTGCCTATCAGAGATGAAGTATTCACTTATGTATTATTCCAAAGGAATAGGATTGAGGGAGTCTTCTATCTGTTTTATATCCCATCACCAGCCTGAACTATTCACCTATGACATTCACAAATAATTTCCATATGGGTGTTGCTTGCTAATTACTCCTTTTGCTTTGTATCTGGGTTACTGAGGTGATGCTACCAAAATCAAGAGACATTAGTTAATGCTGAAATGATCCAATTACTGAGCACAGTGATGATCTAGACAGATTGGATGCATGAGCAGACATTTGGCATGTCAATGTCAACCTAGACAAGGGTAATGTTGTGATGTTTATGGGCTAGGTCAAGAATAATGGAAGAGAATTAATCTTAAAAGGATGTAATCTGAAGAACACACATCAGGAATGAAAGCAGATGAGTAGAATGAGTGTGTGGGGAAAGACTAGGGGCTAGAACACACAGATATGGTAGGATTTTCAGAAGTAATTTACATTAAACTTCACAATGGGAGTTTTACTTTTGACTTCAGTGGGAGCAGACTTAGGCCAAAGCTGAACACTTCCGAAAATTACCCTCATAAGGTCATGGATTACATGTCAAAATAATTTGTTCCAACTTTCAGTAATGGGTTTTTTAGACTACACTTAAAACTACTTTTCCCCAGTACATTGAGAAGACCCTCAAGGAGATGGACAAGGTCCAGAGAGAAAATTATATTGCTATAACAAGAATGATGATGGAGTTAACCAGTGCAGTGACTGGGAAAGCTGTAAGAATGTTAAAGATAAACAAAGGTAAATGTTGATAAACTGTTTGAACTGCCGTAAGATTAACCCTAGGACTCAAATAAAGATTAAAAATAAGGAAATATCAGATAAATAAGCACACTCTCATGCAGAATGGCTAGCTTGTGTTGTACTTTACTAAAGCCAGCAGCAGATGCAGCTACCATACTTATAACACGGCCACCTCTGTGCTGTGTAAAGGCCTGATCCTGCCTAACTGAAGTCAATAGCAGCTTTGCCATTGACTGCAATGGGCATAGGATACGGCTGCATAACCATGCCCCTATAGAGGGATTCTAGACAGCAGCCACAGTCAGGGGAAATTCTGAAAGCACAGCTTTCATAGGAACCATCTCTCTAGCAGCCACTAGGAGGCTGTGACCAGGCTGCAAAGGAGAGGCAAAGGGTATCACTGAGGATGCAGATGTCTTCAGGCACTCCCTGGATCCACGGGTTAGTGAGCAGAATCCCCAGTTTCTTTTAAGGTGAGGAAAACCCCATCTTTTGATGGGAGAATGAACTGAAAACTCCAGCAGTTGAAAATCACTAAGTTTTCTCCTAATATACACTAGTAGGGTTAGTGTAGATATGCCAGCAGACTTTTCTTCCTCCATCTTTTGACCTGCTTTGTAATTAATCACAAGTCATCTGAAATATCCAGTTTCGCTGCATAGACATTGTACCAGTTCAGGTCTTATAAATAGATTCTGGGCTCAGTGTTCTGCTCTCATTTCTGAGGAAAAACTCCAATTGAAGCATTATGTAGAAACTCTAGATATTTGACGCACGTTTTTGAGAAGCCCTGTTTCTAGGCCATGAGTCCACTATGTCTTCTGTCTGTGGCCTCATTTCTGTATTTCTCAACATCTACATGACAATTACAAAGGATGTTTCCAAATCAAAAGGCAGAAAAAAAGACTCTGCCAGAGGGGAATTAGAAAACATATGGCTGATTTTTGTTACTATAGTAACAGATTTTGTTCTACCAATACACTTGTAATGTTTAATTTTTTTGTTCCCTTCAAGGTGCACCACAATTATGATTTTTCATAATTGCATAATAAAATTGCATTGTGCTGCACTAGAAAACTAGGTGGAATCCACTTTCCCTGCACAAACCCTGTCCTAATTTGCCTGAGCACCTAATGTACAGCCTCCGGGTCAGAAGCAATATTTAGGTCCTCCTAAAACCAGTGCTTATTTCTTGCTGGCAAAGTCCTTTTTCTTGGGCTTTACTCACAGGACCAAAATTTGACCCAAAATGCCTAAAAATGGCCATTTGCATAAATAATCCTGATATAAGCATCCAATGGCAGGTTCTGATTGTTCTAGGAAGAAGTTTGCATTTGATAATTGGACCAATCATCTCCAAAATGTTCACATTCTGATTTTTTTTATTGGCCTCACTGTATGGAGTGTATAGTAAAATATTTCTTAGTATTATAAAAATGTTTCTTACAAATTCCACATTTTAATGAATTACATTGACCGATATGTTCAAACTTGGTTGCGTGAATTCAGGCTTTGAAATCAATGTTTAGGCAGCTAAATTTTAGTGTTTTGATTTTAAGAAGTGCTGAGCAATCTTAGCTGTCATAGCTGTGCAAATGCTCAGCCTCTCTGAAAATGAATATACTTTTATTTGGCTGACTAAATATAATTAGGAGTCTAATGTTAGACATTTAGTTTTGCAAATATTGGCCACTGAGAATGAAACTTGCAAATATTTAGTTATGCACTAAAAGTAAAAAAAGAAAACAAAGAGTTGAAGTCTTTTAAATCATAATCAGGGTATGCAGGAGACTCAGACCTATCACCTTGCTCTTAAAATTTCTGAGCTATGGCTTGGTCCTTTGCTGTGGACAAAATGACCCCTTGCTATTTCCTGGCATTGTGCTAAAGACAAAGAAGACAGTTTTACTGTCCATATTAAAGCTGGGCTCAACAGCAAAAGTACATTTAAAAACTGTTTTGTTGTTTGCAGCATTTCCATCTTGAGTCATGGTTTTGTCAGTTCTTGTAATCTAAGTGTGATGTCTGGTTAAAAATTGAATGAAAGACTTGCAAGCAAAATCAGCTACGTTCAGTAAGTGACAGTAATTTAGTAGCTAGTACTCTTCCATTTGAGTCACTGAGCCTATGCCTCAGCAGTGTGTTACTGGGCCCTGTGTTATCCAGGATGGTCTGACTTTTACCTGAGAGATAAAATCAGCTAAAGCTCTGGCATTGTTTTGCACTTATAGAGTTAGCACTGCTGTCATGACCAAATTCCAATTTGGATAAATACATACTCCCTACTTAACTTCCACTTCAATTGAATGTAGTCATCTTCTGCACTTTGTGTCCTAAACTATTGTGTAAGGTCACTACAGCCACTCCAATTCACCCCAAAGTTGCCTAAAATTCATTGGTGTCTGAAATGATTTGTGTATGAAATATATACAGTTTGTAAAGGACTTGGAATCTTTGTGATGAATTGTGCTCTATTCAAGTATAATATCATTCCCAAGCCCAGGGGAGCAGGGGTAAGAGAATTGGCAGTTTAGCCAATTTATGGGTCAAATGCTTCAAAATTAAACTGTGCTGGGAGGAAACATTTAACTATCCTGGTTTTCAGATCTTTGGTTTCCCTCCATCTTTGTTTCTTTATCGGCATTTGCTTGTGTGGGTGGAGATGGGTTATGAATGAGAGAGAGAAAGATAAAGCCCATTGTCATTTAATCCTCAGCAGAATGGAGTGGAGCATTTTCACTGGTAAGGTGAAATCTTACCATAGAGGAGGTGACAGTGACCCTTGCTCCTTCCCTAGCAAGAAATTTCCCTCCCTGGTTTTCTTGGCTATTCATACAATAAAAGGAGAGATGAAAGGTTAAACGTGGTACATTTTCTACATTAAGGTAGAGAGAGAGAGTGCAGTAGTACTATTGGAAAGAAAAGTCTAAGCTGCTAATTGTCATTGTGGGCTGTGTAAATTGGAGATTGAAGGTGCTACTTTGTTCTGTAAATTACACTAACAACCCTGAAACATTGTTTTATGTAAAACATGTCTGTATTTGCTGATTGGGAAACAGCCTGTTGGGAGAATATGAAGTTATTCAAAGTTCTTCTATCTTAATTTTTGGTACTGGTTATCTGTGTGTAGTGAATTGTTTTTCAATCTTGAAATGAGAATTTTGTTTTAATTAAGCCTCAGTTTTTCCCCTGAGATACTTATTTTGGGTCTGTGACAAACGCATACACCTACATATACAGATATTGTTAGAAAGTGTTGAAATCTACCTTTTTTTCTATGAAGATATTAGATAATATTCTTTAATAACTATGGGGGGGCATTGTCAAAGGTATTTAGGTGTCTAATTCCCATTGAAATAATTGAGTTTGGTGCATAAATACTTTTGTGACTCCAATCCCATGTTCTTTATTTGGAATCATAAGTAGCCTCACTTTTCTTCCCCTCTTTGTGCAATATGACTAGTGTTTTTGTTGGACAATATGTCTAATAATTACTTATAGACCATTAAATACATTTATTGACCTTGTGGTCATTATGTACGAGACACACGTTTTTTCAGGCTACAGGAGGTAAACATTAGCTGCAGTTCTGCAATCAGATCTGCCAACATGGACCCCTGTTCCCATGCAGAGGCCTGCTGACTTCACCAAATTTCCCTGAATTCATTAATTATCTAGAATTAGGTTTCAAACAAGAAACCAGGGATCATGCTAGCAGATGGTCCTGCAAACCCATTATCTATAATGTATAAGTAGATTGATGACAGTCATCACAGGGAACTCAATTTAATCAGGAGCAGTGTTGCTGAAGTTTGTTTGTTTTCTTTGCTTGTACCACAGATTCTTTCATCAATACAGAATTTGCTGGTGGATTAAATTAGACTGATTTTGCACCACCTTCCCTCTCTCTTTCAAGAGTATAGTCAATGACTTGAGTGAAATCTGGACTTCAATAGAATCAGTATCTCATCCATTGTTTATACACTGAAGGTAAATAGATATAGATGCTTTTTGATAACAAGAACTTGCAGCAGGAACACTTAATTCAACCCCTCCTCCAGCCCATCTGCCCCAAAAAATCAAACTTCATGACAGTAAAAATAAAATCTCTGCATTAAGTGAAATCTCAGTAATTCTTAAAATGAATGGATGTAAATAGCATATTTGGTCTTGAGTGTAATTTATGTCATTTTATACATAGGCCTGGAAGGGCTCCTGCCATATATTTCAAATATTTACTGGGAAAGTTGTACATTGTTGAACTCGGGAAGCAAAAAAATTGTGACTTTTGGTGGTTTTAATGCTTCAAAGTGTAAGGCAACATTAAGTATAATTGCCACGTGTCACACTGCAAATGAACGCACAATTTCAAAGTCAGTTTGACTCCTGCAGAAAGAGTGTGACTTCTGAAACAACTGCACATATTTGCCTCATTCTTCTGAGCTTCCAACATGTTACAGAGTTGTCCCTCTGTAAACTACTTGTCTGTGACCCATTATATTAATCTTTGCAGGAAAAAAATCCCCTCTGTATTATAAAAGAGATTCTATACACTCAAACTCTTCACTAATGTCTGCCTGTCTATTCTTCTTCCTGTTTACATAATATACTGCACCTGTAATTTGGTTTGCAGCATCAGTACAGGCGTCAGCTATTAAACAAAGGTATTTCGAGGTTTTCCTGTGCAATCTGTCACGTTGGCTTGTTTTCTTAATTCTGGATCTTTGCTAATATGTACTGTGAATTCTAAAATAGCAATTGTACATGTGCCCAAAAGCAAGGGATCTATTTCAACAGCATAATGCAAAAGAGGACTTATATTGTGAGTGCTGAGCAGACAGTCTTAGTACAATGTTGTTTGCCATGTAGTGTAAAAAAACGATGTAGATTTTGTCTCTGGATATGATTGGTACAGTCTGTAAACTGGCTATCTCTGACAATGTCTGGCATTCATCTTCACTTTTATTTCACAGACAACTGCAAAAGTATCTCCCTCTTCAAGTGAACTGCACATGTCTCACTATGATGTCTTTGTCATCTAATTTGTTTCCCCTAGGCATCGATTCCAAAACAAACAGTTTGCAGTTTCTTTTATTATATATTCAGTGGGGAAAGAATTCAATAGCAGCAAAACCCTCACTGCTGGAGTCTTTAAATATAGAGGATGGACTCTCAGGTCCAAAACGTACAATGCCTTTAAAATGGTGAATAAACTGAAGGCTGTATGGAAATTTAGGGATTTATCTTAAAGGTGCAGTCAAACTGCAATGAGAGTAATCTGTAATAACAAGGTGAATGATATTTTAACATGCTTATATGCGCTACCCTCCTGGAAATATCCTATGGAATATGAGAAAAATGATAATGTTTTTCACAGGCTTCCTTGGCTATCATACAGAATTTAATCGAAAATTGTATGCCTTTTACAGCATGTCATAAGATGGTGTGACCGGAGTCACGGGGAAGCCAGCTGTGGTCACTCAGTTAGGGTGAACCGCAGACAACTGGGGCAGACAACCCCAAAACTGGTGGATATTCCAATACTTAGATTTACCAAACACTAAACAGCTTCTGTTATACTTTACTTGTTACTCAGAAGTCCAAAACACAGTTCCCTTAAAGCAGTGGTCTCCAACCTTTTTACACCCAAGATCACTTTTTGAATCTAAGGGCAACCCAGGATCTACCCCACCCCTTCCCCAAAGCCCTGCCCTGCTCACTCCATCCCCCCATCTCTCGCTCTCCCCCACCCTCACTCTCTGTCACTGGGCTGGAGTAAGGAGTTGGGGTTCGGGAGTGGGTGTGGGCTCTGGGCTGGGGCCAAGGGTTTTGCAGTGTGGGAGGGGGCTCTGGACTGAGCCTGGGGCAGGGGCTTGGGGTGCAGGGGGGGTGACAGGTGAAAGCTTTAGAAGGGAGTTTGGGTTCAGAAGGGGGCTCCGGGCTGGGGCAGAGCATTGGCATGCAGGAGGGGGTGCGGGCTCTGGGAGGGAGTTTGGGTGCAGGCTGGGGCTCCAGGCTAGGACAGAGTGTTGGGGTGCAGGAAGGGGTACTGGGTGCTGGCTCTGGGAGGGGGGTCAGGGCTGGGGCTTGGGATGCAGGAGGGGGTTTGGGATGTTGGCTCTGGGAGGGGGCTCAGGACTGGGGTTGGGGTGCAGAAGGGGGTACAGGGTGCTGGCTCTGGGAGGGGGGGCAGGGCTGGGTCTTGGGGTGAAGGAGGGGTTTCAGGGTGCAGGAGGGGGTTTGGGTTGCTCGCTCTGGGAGGGGTCTCAGGGCTGGGAGTTTAGGGTGATGTCTCCAGGAGAGGGCTCAGGGCTGGTTTGGGGGGCTGGCTCTGGGAGGGGGTTCAGGGCTGGGCTTGGGGTGAAGGAGGGTTTTCGGGGTGCAGGAGGGGCTATGGGTGCTGGCTTTGGGAGGGGGCTCAGGGCTGTGGGGGAAGTGCTTGCAGGCAGAAGCAGCATGCAGAGGGAGACTCCTACCCCACCCACCCCCAAAGCTGCTGGCTGCTCCCGGGAGCAGTGTGGGGCCAGGGTAGGGAGTCTGCCTTAGCAGCAGCCATGCTGCACTGCTGGAGATGGCGATCAACTGGGAGATCCTCTAGGATCGACCAGTCGGTGATCACTACCTTAAAGTAACCCAGCTTCAGGCTTCCATCTAGTTACCCAACTCAGATATGATAAAGATTAATGAAAATCTTATTTCATCACATTAAAAAGTTCTACCAATCCCAAAGGATTCGAGACATTACTTCCCAGATTAATGAATATTCCAGATCTTACCCAAATATATGCTTATAGCCAATTCCTATTAATTAAATTAAAATTTATTTAAAAAGAAAAGAGAGAGAGTATGGTTAAAGGATCAATATACATACAGACATGAGTTTAATTCTTGACATTCAGATTTATAGCTGAGATGGTAAGCTTTGTAGTTGCAGAGAGTTCTTTTAGAATTTAGTCAATAGATTATAGTCCAATATCCAATATCATATCCAGGGGTGTACCAGCTTAACTGGGATCTCATTTTGTGACTCAAACTTTCCCTGTTAAACCTTAAGCAGATCTGAAATGACAGGATCAGGACCCAACGGTCTTTTTATACAGTTTTCTAGTAGCCACTTGACCATACAGTCCTGGGTAAACAATAGGCTTTTGATGTAACCTTGTGTTTCCTGAACACCACCAGTAATTAGTTACACAAATTAACATAGGGCAATTTAACCATTAGGCAGTTTATCACAAGCTTTAAAGGGACATATAGACAATGACACCCAAGATTAATCTAAATGTTAATATTCCCTTTTGATCTCTGTATCATTAGCTATAGTGACAGACAGGAACTGTCTGTTTACATGGCTAGCATCTATAAGTAAGCACACACATTTAGAGGTTTCAGAGTAACAGCCCTGTTAGTCTGTATTCGCAAAAAGAAAAGGAGGACTTGTGGCACCTTAGAGACTAACCAATTTATTTGAGCATGAGCTTTCGTGAGCTACAGCTCACTTCATCGGATGCATACTGTGGAAAGTGTAGAAGATCTTCCGATGAAGTGAGCTGTAGCTCACGAAAGCTTATGCTCAAATAAATTGGTTAGTCTCTAAGGTGCCACAAGTACTCCTTTTCTTTTCACACACATTTAGTATCACTTCTAACTTCTAACAACATAGGTTTGCATTTCAAAGTTTTAGCCTATTTAGCATGGAAATGGGTCTAATTACCATTTCTAACATGTCTTTACAGGTTGCCACTGGGTTACTTAGCCTGCAAGCTGCTTAACCCTTTCTGGCCATACGTTACACTTTGGACAAGATTGGCTGCAATTATGTAACCGTGGTAGCAAGCATGGTTTGCATAATTATATTTTAATCAGACAACATCATAGGTGGTTAAAAAATCTGTGGAAATTTTATCATTCTCTAGCATATACTATAGCATTTTAGAATTATGTCTATAGCACTTTCTGTAGAAATGTACTGGTTTAATCCTTAATAATTTACATAGGGCTTTTCCATAAGGGTGATGAACAACTGACAACAAACACTAGATAGCATAATTTAATTCCTATATAATGTAAGTCATATTATTAGCAAATAATAAATAAAAATATTTGTTTCCTTGAAATGTATCTATTTGATAAATGTAATTACAGTGGACCCAATCCTAAATCCTTACTCAGGCAAAACTCTCCTTGAGGCCATGAGAAAAGACTGAAAGTCAATGAGATTTTCGAGGAATGAGTAAAAAATGTAGGACTGGGACTGATACGCTTAAAAAAATCTTTAAGGAAGTAAGTCTTGCTGCTGTAAATTGAGTCCCTCTGTAGTATTCCTATATCTGGAATGCATTTGATTTGTAGGCAGTGAAATCTCTATACTTTCTTCCCATAAGAACATTCAGTGGGGAAAAAATTGCCACTCACATAATGTAAAGAATAATTAGTGACTTGATCCTGTTGTTACATTGCTGAAGGCTTTTATAACTTACTAGACAATATGGTAAGGGTAGTTTCTCATCATGTTGGCAGTTATTGATATCAAAAGCTATCTAGTACTGATATAGGATTTAACTAGGCATAACTCTTCAAGTGCTGATGTGTTTGCTTCCCGAAAAGGTGAAGACAATGCACATCAAAATAAAGATAGCAAAGCTTATAAATGAAATCCAGTTCTTATGGCATAGGCGTGTAGAACAATCAGTTAACTACTATATGTACTTGAATCAACAACCATATCAGATCCCATTTCTGCAATATGGAAGCAGACTTTGTTTCTAGGGATTGTAGTGCTTGAATGCTGAATGACAACCCCAGTAAATGAAATATTATCTCCACAGAACAGATGTGGCACAGGCAGTGGCAGTACAAACAACCTTCATTGAATCTCACCATTGTAATGGAGGGGACCCTCTTTAGAGGTGAAAGCATAGTTCTCTTTCCCATTCAGTCCCTTTTCACTTTGCTGTGGTATCTAAACTGACTGTGTGGATTACTGTGTTATTGGATAAATGTCCAATAAGAACTGGATTGAAAGCACCAACACATTTCACATGGTCCACCTGGCAGAATGTTGGTATGCATCCGATGAAGTGGGCTGTAGCTCACGAAAGCTTATGCTCTAATAAATTGGTTAGTCTCTTAGGTGCTACAAGTACTCCTTTTCTTTTTACGGTCCTTAAAGAGTCATGTCCACTCAAACCTCCTAAGAACGTCAAAAATGAAGACATCCTTTCTATACAAGAATTTAGGATGGGTGCAATCTGATTAAAGTGAAATAGTTACCCAGCCTCCCTGTTAAATCACTTATTATGTCACACATCAGTGTAATGACATTTAAATTAATGGAGAAATATATATATATATATACACACAATATGAACCCGTATACCTGAGTTTGAAATATGGAGAACAGCCATGGTTACAGAACTGAACAATGGATGTCTGGGGGTGAAATGATGTTTTCTGTACTTTATATTCTGGAATTCAAAATGAGTTTTCCCATCTTGAGCCATTTATTTTAATTTTATCTTGTAGTACACTGCTAGCCTCTTAATCATTATAAGAAAGTAGAACTTTTATATAAGCAATATTGGTTGGAAAATCTCCTTAAGCCAACTGAAAAAGGCCTTAACTGAATTGCACCATTTTTGAGGTAGAAAGACATGTTTACTTGGGATTTATAGTCTGGATGCTAAGTTTTGGTCCATTATATTTTTGAATGACAGAGCCCACAGATAAAATTGACCCAATATTTCAGATCTATATAGCCCAAGCTTTGTTTATTTTAAGGATGGATGTTCAGAATCCAAACCTGGGTGTTGATTCAAATTTCATCTTTAGGTAAGACATAAATTCTTGGAATCCAACAGTTATAATGCAATCACCAAATGCATGCAAGGTGGGATTTTTAAAAATCTCTCACCTTGTCTCAGCAAGAGGGATATTGATCAAACTGGCAGAGAGAATATAGCCCCTGGCATCCTGGGAGGAGGAGTGATTGAGGGGCAGGCTTAGATACTCTAGGGCCTTCTCCCTTCCCCATCTCCCCCCATACAAAACTGATGTGGAGATTGTGCCTGGACCAGCTGAGGATTTTCTTATGCTAAGGAAATCTTCAGGTGCTCACTTAATGTGGCTTTTATTCCCCATATTTCACAATCACTACTAGCTGGAATGTGAAACAAGCATTTGTCCGATGATCATAAAAAAAGGTGGGACAAAAACCTCAGTATGACCTAAATGTCTCTAAGAGAACTGTTACATGCCCTGTTAACTCAGAAGCCTATTGATGATGATTTAAATGTTAACTATTTCATATATGAACATTTCCAGCAGGAACACACTGGTATTGTGTGTGTAGGTTGAACAGAGTATCAGTTTGGTTTTCCCTCATCTGATTCCTGATCATAGCTGACAAATGGAACTTATTTCCTATGATATGCAAAAATCAGGCTATCAGTAATATGGATGGAATACTGTAATAAGAAAATAAAAATGACCAGGTCTTTTTTGGACATTATTTTTGTAGTGGTATGACAGCTTACTTTATTTGTAAGTAATGCAGATCATTATCAGTTAGTATATACACCAATTTCATCAGACCTGCAATTTGTACTCAAACGAACATTAGAATGACATTTGGAATCGATTCGATATTGATATTAAAAAGAGAATCTCCATTAGTTTACAATTTCCAGTTTAATTCTGTGTACTGAAAAAGACATCAACAACTAACAAATTCCAGTGCTTATCTATTAAGCTTTCTGGTAGTTTGATAAAATAAACTTGCTGGTATGCTGAACAGAATTTTTTTAAAAGGATAGCAGATAGAATAGGTTTGTTTCTATGGCGGTATATGAAATATTATGTGAGGAACATGCAGTCTGTTTACTACTGTAAGGAGAATTGTGACTGGTAATGTGTACAAGTGCTTTCCCAACTTCATCACTCTAGCAAGGTGGCTGGTGACTGGATGACTAAAAGGATTGGTAATAATGTACTGAATCCTTCACATCTGTCACTGGTTTAATGGTTTAAATCTATCCCAATCAGTAATGGCTAAAAATGGTTACTATATGATGGCTGTGTAATGGCCTACACAAAATAAATTTGTGGTCTCAGTTCAGTTTCTAATGAACTGATATTCAAGTCAAAACAATCAACACCAATTCCAATAGAATCCTTTTGCCCTCAGAATTTGGCACTCCTGAACAAAGAGGTGAACAATATTGGTGGTGAAGCATGCACTATATTAGGATTGTTTTAAACAAAACTGCCTGCATTTCCCTAAATAACTTGTCATAACATATCTAAGCATATTCTTGATAAATTGATTTTGTAACACTTTATAATAATGAAACAGGAATTAAGGCTTAAGTGCAAAGTACAGTAATTCCTAGGGGTCAGAGGAGTCTAGCTTCATGATTGGAGCAGAATCAGAATGCAGAACTGGAAGCCTGATCAGGGGACAAGCCAGTGATCTGGAAGCAGAAGTCAGGGGCCAGAACTGAACCAAAAAACAGAAGCAGGCACTGCAATGCCATTAGAATTAGTAAATACTAGCAAGGGAATGAGTTAGCTTATCTTTGTTTTGGTTCAAAATAATCCCACCACTCTGCCACCATGTGAGGGTTCCTGCCCCACTCTGAACTTTAGGGTACAGATGTGGGGACCTGCATGAAAGACCCCGTAAGCTTATTCTACCAGTTTAGGTTAAAAAACTCCCCAAGGCACAAATTCTCCCTTGTACCTTGGATTAAGTAATGCTGCCACCACCAAGCGATTTAACAAAGAACCAGGGAAAAGGACCACTTGGAGTTCCTCTTCCCCCCTAATTCTAATGGAGTTGGAGTTACTCCTTCTTTTGATCTGTCTCCAGTAAGCACACAGAACAGACAGACCCAGAACAGAAAAACAAAAGCCTTCTCCCCCCACGCCCCAGTTTTGAAAGTATCTTGTCCTTATTGGTCCTTTTGGTCAGATGCCAGCCAGGTTACTTGAGCTTCTTAACCCTTTACAGGTAAAAGGATTTTGCGCCTCTGGCCAGGAGGGATTTTATAGTACTGTATACAGGAAGGTTGTTACCCTTCCCTTTATATTTCCCCCAAATAATTTTCAGAGTCACTGCTTTCCAGGACAAAACCGACATCATGTAAGTATTGCCTACATTCTTTGTTCTGATTTACATTTAGCCATATCAAAACACATATTATTATGCTTGTGTCTAGCTTGCCAGGTATTCCAGATTGCTCTGTATCAGTTATCTGTCCTCTTCATTATTTACCACGCCCCCAATTTTTGTTTCATTTGCAGACTTTATCAAGTGAGGATTTTATGTTTTTTCCAGGTCATTGATAAAAATATAAAATAGCATAGGGCCAAAAATCTATTCCTGTGGAAATACACCCAGTTCAATTATACTTACCTGTTTACATTTTGAGATATATCAGTTAGCCATCTTTTAATTCATTTAACGTGTGTCATGTTAATTTGATATTTTCTAACACGCATGTCGTAACTAACACTCCAACTAATTCAGCACCCTTTACATATCACCTGTAAATCTGACACTATGAATTTAGAGAAGGGCTCTGAAGCTCTGATGTTTAACCAAGGATGAGCTGTATTTTGGAGTTAGATAAAAATTCAATAAAACATGATGCAAAGTTGTTTCAGCATATGGCACAACAGCCCTTTAAAAATGTTAGTATCTCCACTACAGTCAAAAGAAACATTTTCTTGTCATGGAAGTGTATTGTGAAGTTTTATTTTCTTAAGGAAGAAAAAATAAACAATAACCCCCCCACTTTTAACCTCCAAAATCTTGGTTTTATTTGCCAACCTGAAAAAAAAAAAAAGAAAGAGTCAGAAATAGTAAGTAAGTAAATAAATAAATCCTTCTGGATTGTCAGCTTGAATAATAAATTCCAGGCCAGGGAAAATGTGTTTCATTTCATATACCATAGAACGGAGGGTTGGATGTAAATGCTTTTAAATAGCTTTAACTACATGGAATTACAAATCTAGAATTGCATTTTTACCCTCTCATTTTCATTTTTTAAAATGAAAAGTGTCTGCAGAATGTTCTATATATGTATTTTAAAATCAATGCTTTATAGCATTCCATTAAGAAAAAACACTCAGGCCACATTACCAGCATTCAGAGATGCAGCATTAAATAGTTGATGCTGTACCCACTTAAGTGTTAATGCAAGACAGATTGTAATTATATTCCAACAAAGAGATGCAAAGTAGGACAGTTTTACTATAGTTTTTAATGGGCTTTGAAACTGTTCAAATGAAAAAATCTTGTCACATGGTCATTTTCTTTCAACCACTTCTATTTCTTTGAAATATAGTCAAGACTGCACTTTTTAAAATTAGAGCATAAAATATATCTTACTATCCAAGAGTACTTATTTATTGTTATTTTAAAACAAACTGTAATTCAGGATGAATAAGCTCCAAATGGTTTATATTATAATCACAATACAGGATAGAAAGCCCAATAGATTATAGCTTATGGCACTATTAAAGTTAATATGACTCTACACAATTTTGAAAATGTTCTTGGTAGTTGTTCCTAATCTCTAGTCATCAAAAGGGAACTACACTGAACTAATATTTTAAAATCACATTGAAAAATTCAGTGAATTTAGGCCTATTTTGTGTTAAAATTTTTATTGCAGAAATAATTTTGGACCATATAGACCGAATAAATTCTACAAATGCTAGCAAAGTAAAAGAGCTGAGCTAAAGAGGTACATTGATGAGCAATTAATATTATTATGACAGAGGAGATGCAGTATTGCAATTAACATATGAGAAACACAGGAATAATGTACCAGCAAACGGAGGAACTAGACTTTAAATTTACATTTTATTAAAGTGATTCACAGTATGCAAAAGTATGCAATGGTGCGGACTACAGAAATATTGTTATCAACAGCCTGGTTAGACTTGTATATCACAGAGCTCCTGTAATATCAGCAAATGAGTGTGGAATTCGTGACACTTTATTCTCCTATACTTCATATTTATTAGGCTATAAGTTTTGAAACTGAGGTCATAAATGTTTCCTTTTCCCAATGAAAGATATCCCTTTGTTTTTCATTCAATGGCTACACTGCCATAAAAACAATGAAACACCTAATATCTGCTGGGTATATCTGGGTCCGGGCCATAAAGATGTGCCATGCATTGTAATTTATTTAAGCTACTTTGGGAATTCTTAGGAAAACATTTAATCAAAGTAGAGCAAAGGGGAGGGTGCGGCATATGGTAGAAATTCCTGTGCAAGACCAAATGCATGAACAAAGAAGAAAGACTAAGGGCATACTATACTGTAGTTTTAATGCAAAAATCTATAAGTAGCCCTCATGACATCAGTGGAATTCCACAGGGTACAAGTTTCAAGTGGAAGGGGTATTTGACAGTTACCACTTTTACCGTTTATTGATGATCAATGTGCAAACTGTTGTATTATCTCTTTCCTCCCCCTTTTATGTTTTTCTCTCTTTTCTGTCTTAGGAACATAGGGATTGCCATATCGGGCTGACCAGAGGTCTATCTTGTCCAGCATCGTTGTTCTGACAAAAGCCAGTACCCAATGCTTTGTAGGAAGGTGTAAGTACTTCGCAGAAGACAGATACCTACCTCCCATTAGACCTCATCCTGATCTCTAGTGGTTAGTAATAGAGATTGGCTTAATCATTGGAGCATGCAGTGTAATAACCCTTTCAAAATGTTTGCTGTAATTAATGATAACTCTTATTCTTGGTATCTATACAAATATCCAATCCCTTTCTAAACTTGTTAACTTCTTGACCTCAACAACTTTCTGTGGCAATGAGTTCCACAGGCTAATTTCACATTGAGTGAAAAAGTATTTCCTTTTATTGTTTTTTATTTTTATTCCCCACTTTTTTTGTGTTCTGAGACAGGGAGAACAGAAGTTCCCAATCTACCTTTTCTATACCCTTCATTCTTGCATATACTTTTATCATGCCCCTCTTATTTGTCTCCTTCCAAAGGTAAACAATCCCATTCTTCCCCATCTCTTTGCAAAAAAGTTTTCCCTTGTCCTTAATCATCTCTCTTTGTTGATTCCCCCTCTCTAGTTCTACAATAGCCTTTTTGAAATGTAGTGATGAGTATTGCACATGATATTCCAGATGAAACTTCACCACTGGTTTATGACAAATCATTATATTTTTTGTATTATTCAATTCATCATTACATCTTGTTTGCTTTTTTGTAAGCCTGAGAGATTAGAGGGACATTGATCCCAAATGTCATGCCTGAGTACCACATATAAAGACAAGTGACAACACAGAAAGGAAGACTTTTATGACAGACAGTGGGATCTCAAAAACTAGGAATGAAGAGTAATTTAACAGCAAATCTTTGCTCTTGTAATTTCTGGATGTTCAAGGCAGTAGACAACCAGCACAAAGTGAAATACACATTTGTCATATCAAAGGGCATCAGGACCATTCATTAATAATAATCGGACATCTATATTTTTAGTATAGATGTATCAGCTTATATCTCAATGTTTCAATAAACTATTTAGGAAAAAAATGAAAAACAAACACCTCCTCCCTCCCCAAATTAGACGCTTCCAGCAGAAAGCAAATATAAAAAAACTAGGATGAGATCCACACCTGTGCAACCTCTTTATGCCAGGTATAAGGGCTGGAGCCATGTGAAAGGACTGTAAAAGCTCTCCAGTTGGGTGGAGTATCCTTCAGCACAGACTCTGGCCTCTGTGGGTATGTCTACACTGCAATTAAAAACCTGAGGCTGGTGTGTGCCAGCTGACTCGGACTCGCAAGGCTCAGGCTAAGGGGCTGTTTAATCACAGTGTAGACATTTGGTCTTAGTCTGGAACCTGGGCTCTAGTACCCTGAGAGGTGGGGGGCTCCCAGAGTTCAGCCGCAGCCTTAGCCCAAACATCTACCTGAGTTGCTTAGCTTGAGTCCGCTGTCATAGGCCAGCTGTCAGTTTTAATTGCAGTGTAGACATACCCTGTAAGGCTGTAAGACTACCGTCTAAGGACCCATCACAATCGGTGATCGGGGATAACTAGTGAAAAACAGGGGTTGGAGTGAAGGTCAGAGGTTCAAAACAAGGATACTGGATGGGGACACCGAGCAGAGAACCCCGGACAGCACCCACTGCTCTTCAAAGCTGTCAAGGGAGCCAGCAGATGCTGCCCAGATGAGTGAAACTAGGGAGGAACGGAAATAGGCCTCACAGTTGCAGAGCACCCCCTCGTCCAACATCCTTCTCCTGGTATTATAGATGGAAACTTTGGCCACGGCCAGGAGGAGGATGACGAGGAGGTCTTGTGACTTCATGGGACCATGGATAGGATGTGCAAAGAGGAACAAGTGTGGGGTAAAGTGCAGCCAGAACCTCAACAAGATGTTCCGGAGGAGCCAGAAGAGGGGCTGCAACCTGGTGCATTCAAGATAGGCATGCGCAAGGTTCTCCCTCACGCCGCAAAAGGGGAAGGCCTCGGATATAGGGGTGAACAGCGCCAGGTGAATGCCCGTGCTCATGGCTCCATGAAGGAGCCGCCAACCAATGTCCCCAGTGGGCCGTGGGACCAACGTGGAATAAAGGCTGGCCCACCGGGGCTCCTCAACCTCTTTAGATGGATGATAGTCCCGCCATTTGGTGTCGGGGCAGGACGCGAGGGTGAGGAAGTGTAGCATGTGGAGCATGAGCATGTACAGATGGTTTCTGGGCATGGTTGGAAACTGGACCAGCTGCAGGGTATGCAGCTGACTCGGAGTGTGAGAGAAGGGAGGCCGGGGGGGCTCACAGAAGAGGGGCCCCAAGAAAAAAGGCTGGAGGACCAGGGGAGAGGGGGAGCGCCCTCTCGTAGGGCTTGCCACAGGAAAACGAGAGAATTGGGTGAGAAGGCAGCCTTCACCTCCTGGAGTATGCCCCTAGGGGTCAGAAGGGTGGAAAGCCCCATGCTTGGCCTGAAGACGCAGGGCATCACCCAGTTCCCACTGTCGGAGTCCAGAAGGTCTCCAACTCTGGTGGTTGCTGCCAGGACCAACCTCCGACACACTGAGGAGACTCCGCCACCTGCGCACGTAGATCGAGGTTGTGTAGCAGGGGCTCCACAAGGAGGTCCACTCCCTCTTTGGCCATAAAGGACCTAGTCACTGAAAAAAGCTTCCAGGTCTGGAGGAGGTCCCGGCAGCTTGGAGAGGTCTCGTGGAAGACCTCTCGGATGGAGAAAAAAGAGCCCTTGGAGGGGGCGGAGGAAGGCATGCGCCAACGTGCTCCACGCTGGACTACTTGCGCCATAAAAGAACCTCTGCAGGGGCTGGAGGCAGAAGACATGGACGTGGCTGTGCAAGCAAACCAGGCCCTATCCTTCCTCCTCCAGGGGAAGACTCAGGACCTCTGCAGAGACCCAATGCAGCCCCAGCCAGAAGAACTCCAGAGCCATCCTCTGGAGCCTGGCCAGGATCCTCAGGGCCGGGCTCAGGGTGTTGAGCCAGTGTCAGAGCATGGACAGGACTAGTTGGTTCAGCACCACCGCCTTCCCTCGCAGGGAGAGACACCGGAACAGTCCTGTCCATCTCCGCAGCCGCTCACCCACCCTGGCCTCCAAATCCTGCCAGTTCTCCAGCAGAGAAAGATGCATGGTAGATAGATAAATGCCAAAATAGAGCAGCGGACCCACGCTCCACCAGATGGCTTGAAGCACAGGTGGGAGGGAGCTCGCCTGCCACCTGTCCCCGACCACCAGGCCAGAGCTCTTGACCCAGTTGACCCGGGCAGAGGAGGCTGCTGAGTAAACAGCCTGGCAGGCCGCCACCCGCACCAGGTCGTCCGGGTCCCGGACCATGAGGAGCACGTCGTCTGTGTACGCTGACAGGACCAGCCACAGCTCCTGCTCCCGAAGCACCAACCCCGTCAACCTCTGGCAGAGGAGACAGAGGAAGGGCTCGATCGCCAGAGCATACATCTGGCCTGAGAGGGGGCACCCCTGCTGTACTCCTCGCCTGAAGCTGACCTGCTCGGTCAGGATCCAGTTGAGCCTACCAGACACTCCGCATCAGCATACAGCACCTGGAGAAAGCCCACAAACTGGGGCCCAAAGCCAAATGCTCACAGGGTGCCCAGGAGATACCCATGGTCCACCCTGTCAAACGCCTTCTCCTGGTCCAGGGACAGGAGGGTGAGCGACAGACCATCCCTATGCCCTAGCTCCAAGAGGTCCCGGACCAAATACAAGTTATCAAATATGGTCCAGCCCGGAACAGTGTAGGTCTGGTCTGGATGGAATACGTCCGCCAGCATGGACCCCAGCCGTAGCAAGATGGCCTTTGCTACAACCTTGTATTCCGTGCTGAGAAGCTAGTTCCGTAGGTCGCGGAGGTCCCCCCTCTTCAAAGCAATAAGGTGAGCACAGCTCGTCTGCATGAAAGAGGGAGGACCCCGCTTTGCAAGGACTCGGCCCAGACGATGACAAGGTCTGGGCCGAGGACATCCCAGAACACGCGGTAGAACTCCACGGTCAGCCCGTCCATGCCCAGAAATTTATTGGTGGGCATGCAGCAGAGGGTTTCCGAGAGCTTGGCCAGAGAGAGAGGCAGCTCCAGCTGGTCTCTGTCATCTGCGCTGACTGTCGGGAGTTCGGTCCAGAGTACCCTGTGGGCTTCAGCGTCAGTCTGATCTGGGGAGAAAAGGCCCTGGCCCTTCCACACATCTCCTCCGGATCCATGAAGGGGGTACCGTCATACGCCAGGAGGCAGATGACGTGCTTTTTGGCCCCCCTCCTTTTCTCCAGGGCATAGAAGAAGCAGGAGCCACGATCCATCTCCTGAAGGAGACTGAAGGAGAACAAAAGCGCCCCGAGCTCAATGGTCTTCCAGGGCCCGGAGCTCCTCCTGCTTCTCCCAATACGCTGCACGGAGGGGTGGATCCTCGGGGCCAGAGGCCAGATGCCTCTCTAGCTCCAAGACCTCCTGCTCCAACTGCCCTATCACCGCATCCCTCCGCTGGGTGGCGCCCCAGGTGTAGTCGCGGAAGAAGAGCCGTGCGCGCACCTTCCCCACATCCCACCACCGCCTTGCCGAGGGAAAGGCATGCTGCCGCCCCCGCCAGAACTCCCAGAAGGATGCCACGAAGCCCACGTCCTCCAGAAAGCTGTTGTTAAAATGCCAATAGGCCGGCCCCGGCTGCTTCGAACTGAGAGAGGCCGTCATGGTCACCAAGTGGTGATCCGAGAATGGGGCCGGCCAGATGCCGGAGGCGTGGGCTTGTGCCAGATGGAAATGTGAAAAATAAATGCGGTCCAACTGGGAGTGGCGTGACCGATCCTCCTCCACCTGGACATAGGTAAAGGTAACATCATCGTCCGGGAGGTGTTCGCACCAGATGTCCACCAGGGAGTGATGATCCATGATCTCCCTGAGGACGCCCGCGGCTGCCTGGGATGTCTCGACTCCTGAGCGGTCCCGGTCCTCGAGGATGGTGTTGAAGACCCCGCCCAGGACCAGGCACTCGTGAGGATCCAGGGTACCGAGGAAGGCCGACGCCTGCCGATAGAAACGCACTCATTCCGGGCTCGTGTTCGGGGTGTAAACGTTGACCAGGTTTAATCTCAGCCCCTCTACGCAGGCCCGGACGTGCAACAGGCGACCCGGCACGACCTCGGCTACCCCCAGCACCTCGGGCTGTAGCTTGGGGGAAAACAGGGTGGCCACCCCAGCTGAACGTCGTCCCCCCACTCCAGTAAAACTCGTCCCCCCACTCCAGCCGCCAGCTAGCCTTGACGGCTGGAGCCGTGTGGGTCTCCTGCAAGACGATCACAGAGTACCCTCCCTCCCAAAGGAAGGAGAGCACCTGGCTCCTGCGGAGACCCACGCTACAGCCCCTGGTGTTCAACGTAGCAAAGATGGTATCCTTCATAGGGAGGGCTGGGGTGAATCCTCATGGGTAGGGGAATCGACGGCCTCCAGCGGGCCCTGCAACAACCCATGTTCGGCCCACGATTTACGGGCGCTGTGCTTTCCCCAGACAAGCACCCAGCCCTCCAAAGTGGAGGTGGAGGGCCGGTCAGCAGGGGCAGGGCCAGGGGGCAAGGGCGATCATTTTGGGGCTCGGGGAGTCAAGGGCGGTACAATGAGAGGAAGGGAAACTTCCCCCGGGGTAGGCCCTCTCCCTCAGCCGGCAGAGGTCTTGCCGCCCTCTCCTCCATGGGAGGGGGAACAGCGGCAGTGGCAGCCGGGCTGCCAGAGTCACCGGCGGTGGCAGGGCCAGCGCCCTCCTGGGTCTCGGGGGTCCTGGACACTCCTCTGAGCCGGGCCAGGGGGCAGTCCCTCCGGCCGTGCCCCGTCGCCCGGCAGAGAAAGCACCGGGCCTCCCCTGTCGAATAGTGAACCCGGTAATGGGCCTCCTGATAGGGAACCAAGAAGGACCCCTTGAGCACCACCCCGCCACGTGTCGCCAGCAGCACTTGAATCTGAACCTGCTGGCGGAAGGACAGAACATGGCGGAGGGTGGGGTCCTTGCAGCCCAGCGGGAGAAGGCTGATGATTGAGATGGGTTTCCCCAGGGTGGAGAGGGCAGGCAACAGGGCAATGTTGGGCAGGAAGGGCGGGACAGAGGTCAATACCACCCGTACGCCCAAGTCCTCCAGTGGTTCTAGGACAACGAACATGCCCCTCACTGCCATGCCCTTCTCTACTGCCTCCTGAGCGGCGGCCTCCGGCGCTAGGAAAAACACAACTTTACTATACATCTTGGAGGCCACCACAACAGCCGTGGCCCCTACCACCCTCACCAATGCCCGCACGTACAGTTCAATGTGGGGCGAGGCGGGCACCAGGAGGCAGCGGATGCCATGCCTCCTGGTCAGCGAGGGGAAGGGGCCCCGGCCTCCAGGAATGGTACCAGAGGCAGCAGTCGAGGCAGATAATGCGGCGGCACGTGGGGGAGGAGGGGGCGGCAGCCATCTGGGCGTATGCTCTGGGAGCTAGGGACGGAGCACCCCCAGAGCTGGTGGAGGGAATGGCTGGGGAGGAAGGGGCCACAGCAGATGTCGGGGCTGCGGCACGGAGGGCAGCCCCGCCAACGGGAGGTTTTGTTTTTTGGGCAGGGCCTTTGCCCTTTTTATTCCCCTGGCCCTTTTTGCCGGTGGAAGAGGTGGCCATGGCAGCGGCGGAGTCTGGGCTAGTAGTGGCTGAGAGGGCATCTGCTGGGGCAGGCAGCGGCAGTGGCAAGGGAGGGACCATGGGGTAAGCAGGTGCAGAGGCAGGAGCAGGGTCCTCCTCCATGATGAGGAGAGGCATAAGGAGGTCCTAATATGGGGGTGGGAGCGCGATGGGCAGCCACTCCTCCCCACTAAGCAATGCGCAGGGGAGGAGGGTCCAGTGGGAGGGACGGGGAATGTGGGGGGAAGGGGCTAACCACTTCTCCCTGTTAAGCTGTAGGCAGGGAAGGAGGGAGCGACCACTCCTCCCCGCTAGGCTGCGGGCAGGGGAGGAGGGTGCCAGCAGGGGTGGAAAAGGAACACAGTTATGGGGCAGTGATACCAGCTCCTCCAACTGCACTGGGAGAGGAAAGGATTCCAGTACCCCAGAGGGCTGTGAGTGGTGCGTGGGCGGAAACTGAAAAGGACACAAACGCTTATGGGGGGAAAGGAAAAGCTAGGCAAGTTACAGATGGGCGCTACAACTAAAAGGGCGGGGCAAACAACCAAACTAAAATACAAAGTTTGGTGCGGGGTAGGTAGCAAACACGGAAGGGCCGGGGCGGGAGAGGCAAAACTAACAATCAGCCACGTCGAGGGGCGAAGAGCAGGTCTGGTTGGTATGTGGGGTGGTGGAGGGGGCAGCGATGATGGTGGTGGTAGGAGGGGGACCAAATGGACAAGGGGGAGGTCTCACAGCTCTCCCCTGTGCTCCCCACAGCAGCAATAAAGGTCACCACCATCCCAGGAGCAGAGATGTCAAAAGTCACTCAGTTTATAAACAAACCCCCTCCACAATGTCCCTCTACAGGAGTCCTCCTCAACAGCAGCAGCAGTCCCAACACAGCAGCAATTAGGCAGCCAGGCAAGAGGGATCCAAAGATGGTGGTGGTGATGGGGTCCTGGCTTCTTACTCCAGAGGCTGGGGGGGAAGGCTGACAAGCCCCCCTCAGCAACAGCAGTAGTAGTCCAGAGAGGGAGACTCCAGCCAGCAGAAGCAGCAGCCCAGGGAAGGAGAGGGTTCTAGCCAGCAGCAGCCCAGGAAGGGAGAGAGCTCTAGCCAGCAGGGTAGCCCAAGTAGACCGATCTCTTCCTCCTGTAACGGGGTGATTTCCCACTTCTGCCCTGTGGGGCTTAAAAGCTAGCCCTGAGAGAGAACCAGGGCTGAAGGCAAGAAAAGCTAGGCTGATTGGGGAAATGGCCGCAGCTGGGCCACGCCCCAATCAGGCCACAGCTGAGCCTATAAAGGGACTGCTAGGTTGAAGCTTAGCTAGTTGCTCTCTGTGTTCAGAGAGGGAAGGGCCTGGCTGAAGGGACTTGTGGGAGTACTGAGATTGGGGCAGGGTTGAGGGGGAGTTCCAGCCTGGAAATCCCAGATTAGGGTCTATTAGATACTGGGGTTGCAGGGGGGGCAGCCCATGGGTAGACAGAAGCAGCAGGTCCAAACCCTCTTGCCTGTGATGAGTGGCTGATATGCTGTAGTCTGCCCTGGGGAGTGGGGCTAAGCAATGACTGGCAGTAGCCAAGGCTGAGGTGAGGTGGGGGTAGTCGGTGGGGGTTCCCTGGGGAGGGGAGACACTCAGGGATTGTTGGAGTTTACTGCTGGGGGCAGCACCCTATTGGGAGGAGGCTCCTGGTCCTGGGAGGGACTGGGCCCAGTGGTAAGGCAGATCACCAGATGGTAGAGGGCCCTCCAGAGGCTGACAAGCTAATTCCCAAGGACAGCCAGCAGGAGGCGCTGCTGGGTGAGTCCGGCTCTATTACAGGGACATGTTGGGGGGCTGGGCTGGGATAGTAAGGGTATGCAGAGCGTGGCTGAAGCATTGTGAAGCTTCCAAGCAGCACTGTGGCCCACACTACAGCCCAGGGAGGCTGCCATAATGTAGTCAGGCTCCCAGAGCTGCATCACAGAATCTCATCCTGAATAGGTACATTTTTCAAAAGCACCTGAGTCCCATGTTTAAAAGACTTAGGCTCCCTTAGGCACTTCTGAAAATTTTACCCTGTGTCTCAAATATTAAGATTCTCCAAGACACTAAAATCTTCATCAGTTACCGGAACACAAAATGGAGAACCCCCCTACAAAAACCAAAACCAAAAATCCCTTCATACCACCCCCATGTGCAAAACAGTACAAAACCAGGTAAAGCAATCACAGTCCAAAATATGATATTTAGTTCTACTTGATCATAGCATTAATGAGCTGAAAAAAAGTGTAAAAGTTGTGCAGCTAGTTACTTAGAACTTTAAAGATCTTTCTTCTCTCCTCTCCAGCATTATAGGATATAGGTGACCTTGGGAATATTTCTTTTTGGATGTAACAATTCTATTTCAAAGAGCCTTTAAGAATTTTTATTTGCCATCTGTTTGTTTTTATACTTCTGGATGGAGATGCTAAAGCAGATCATGATGAACGTTTATGCAAACCAGATAATAAACACAGTAAAAAGGGGAATTAATTTTTTTTACCATGAGGATTTACTTGGAACTAGGAGTTATATGACAGGTGTCAGAGACAATGCACCAGATTTTTTAGCTGGTATAAATTGGCATAGCTCCACTGAATTCAAGGGAGTAATACTAAGTTATACCAGCTGAGTTGTGAATATAGAGGTTCCAGTTGTGTGTCTTGTAGCTTGAGGAAGTGACGTGGATAGGACAGATCTGAGCGCTCAGAATGTGGGACTGTTCTGAGAACACAGTATTGTCAGAGAATCCAGAAGACTGCCTGTCAAGTATATTTTGTTGCTTCTAGAATTTATTTCTGTTCAAACTTTGCAAAAAGTAGTTGAACATCATGAATTTTCGTGGGACTAGAGTGAACTGGAGATTGCTGCATAACTTTAGGGTGAAGCTGGCCACTTTTTAGAAAACAGAGGCAGAGAGGAAGAAGATCAAAGCTCAGGTGAATGTTCTCCACTTTCATTCCCCATGAGATGCAGAATTTATTCATAGTACAGTGTACCTGACAGCAATATGACTATTGGCTAAAGCTGTCTGTAACCAATAAGTTCAATAAAAGCATTTGAATTGCCCACATGTAGTGTTTGTAATGTTACTGTAAGGTAGGCATGGGATGCCATATCCAAAAATGAAAGTGACAGCAACAACAGTCATACTGCTGATTGATGTCATAGAATATCAGGGTTGGAAGGGACCTCAGGAGGTCATCTAGTCCAACCCCCTGCTCAAAGCAGGACCAATCCCCAACTAAATCATCCCAGCCAGGGCTTTGTCAAGCCTGACCTTAAAAATATCTGAGGAAGGAGATTCTACCACCTCCCTAGGTAACGCATTTCAGTGTTTTACCACCCTCCTAGTGAAAAAGTTTTTCCTAATATCCAACCTAAACCTCCCCCACTGCAACTTGAGACCATTACTCCTTGTTCTGTCATCAGCTATCACTGAGAACAGTCTAGATCCATCCTCTTTGGAACCCCCTTTCAGGTAGTTGAAAGCAGCTATCAAATCCCCTCTCATTCTTCTCTTCCGTAGACTAAACAATCCCAGTTCCCTCAGCCTCTCCTCATAAGTCATGTGTTCCAGTCCCCTAATCATTTTTGTTGCCCTCCGCTGGACTCTCTCCAATTTTTCCACATCCTTCTTGTAGTGTGGGGCCCAAAACTGGACACAGTACTCCAGATGAGGCCTAACCAATGTCGAATAGAGGGGGAACAATCACATCCCTCGATCTGCTGGCAATGGCCCTACGTATACATCCCAATATGCCATTGGCCTTTTTGGCAACAAGGGCACACTGTTGACTCATATCCAGCTTCTTGTCCGCTGTAACCCCTCGGTCCTTTTCTGCAGAACTGCTGCCGAGCCATTCAGTCCCTAGTCTGTAGCAGTGCATGGGATTCTTCCGTCCTAAGTGCAGGACTCTGCACTTATCCTTGTTGATTTCTTTTAGCCCAATCCTCTAATTTGTCTAGGTCCCTCTGTATCCTATCCCTACCCTCCAGCGTATCTACCTCTCCTCCCAGTTTAGTGTCATCTGCAAACTTGCTGAGGGTGCAATCCACGCCATCCTCCAGATCATTTATGAAGATATTGAACAAAACCGGACCCAGGACCGACCCTTGGGGCACTCCACTTGATACTGGCTGCCAACTAGACATGGAGCCATTGATCACTACCCGTTGAGCCCGACAATCTAGCCAACTTTCTATCCACCTTATAGTCCATTCATCCAGCCCATACTTCTTTAACTTGCTGGCAAGAATACTGTGGGAGACCGTGTCAAAAGCTTTGCTCGAGTCAAGGAACAACACGTCCACCGCTTTCCCCTCATCCACAGAGCCAGTTATCTCATCATAGAAGGCAATTAGATTAGTCAGGCATGACTTGCCTTTGGTGAATCCATGCTGACTGTTCCTGATCACTTTCCTCTCCTCTAAGTGCTTCAGAATTGATTCCTTGAGGACCTGCTCCATGATTTTTCCAGGGACTGAGGTGAGGCTGACTGGCCTGTAGTTTCCCGGATCCTCCTTCTTCCCTTTTTTAAAGATGGGCACTACATTAGCCTTTTTCCAGTCCTCCGGGACCTCACCCGATCGCCATGAGTTTTCAAAGATAATGGCCAATGGCTCTGCAAACACATCCGCCAACTCCTTTAGCACTCTTGGATGCAACGCATCTGGCCCCATGGACTTGTGCTCATCCAGCTTTTCTAAATAGTCCCGAACCACTTCTTTCTCCACAGAGGGCTGGTCACCTCCTCCTCATGCTGTGCTGCCTAGTGCAGTAGTCTGGGAGCTGACCTTGTTCGTGAAGACAGAGTGAAAAAAGCATTGAGTACATTAGCTTTTTCCACATCTTCTGTCACTAGGTTGCCTCCCTCATTCAGTAAGGGGCGCACCCCACTTTTCTTGACTTTCTTCTTGTTGCTAACATATCTGAAGAATCCTTTCTTGTTACTCTTAACATCTCTTGCTAGCTCCAACTCCAGGTGTGATTTGGCCTTCCTGATTTCACTCCTGCATTCCCGAGCAATATTTTTATACTCTTCCCTGGTCATTTGTCCAATCTTCCATTTCTTGTAAGCTTCTTTTTTGTGTTCAAGATCAGCAAGGATTTCACTATTAAGCCAAGCTGGTCGCCTGCCATATTTACTGTTCTTTCTACACATCGGGATGGTTTGTCCCTGTAACCTCAATAAGGATTCTTTAAAATATAGCCAGCTCTCCTTGACTCCTTTCCCCCTCATGTTATTCTCCCAGAGGATCCTGCCCATCAGTTCCCTGAGGGAGTCAAAGTCTGCTTTTCTGAAGTCCAGGGTCCATATTCTGCTGCTTTCCTTTCTTCCCTGTGTCAGGATCCTGAACTCAACCATCTCATGGTCACTGCCTCCCAGGTTCCCATCCACTTTAGCTTCCCCTACTAATTCTTCCCGGTTTGTGAGCAGCAGGTCAAGAAGAGCTCTGCCCCTAGTTGGTTCCTCCAGCACTTGCACCAGGAAATTGTCCCCTACCCTTTCCAAAAATTTCCTGGATTGTCTGTGCACCGCTGTATTACTCTCCCAGCAGCTATCAGGGTGATTGAAGTCTCCCATGAAAACCAGGGCCTGCGATCTAGTAACTTCCGTTAGTTGCCAGAAGAAAGCCTCGTCCACCTCATCCCCCTGGTCCGGTGGTCTATAGCAGACTCCCACCACGACATCACTCTTGTTGCTCACACTTCTAAACTTAATCCAGAGACACTCAGGTTTTTCTGCAGTTTCATACTGGAGCTCCGAGCAGTCGTACTGCTCCCTTACATACAGTGCAACTCCCCCACCTTTTCTGCCCTGCCTGTCCTTCCTGATCAGTTTATATCCATCCATGACAGTACTCCAGTCATGTGAGTTATCCCACCAAGCCTCTGTTATTCCAATCACATCATAATTCCTTGACTGTGCCAGGACTTCCAGTTCTCCCTGCTTGTTTCCCAGGCTTCTTGCATTTGTGTATAGACACTTGAGATAACTCGCTGATCGTCCCTCTTTCTCAGTATGAGGCAGGAGCCCTGCCCTCTCACACGCTCCTGCTCATGCTTCCTCCTGGTATCTCACTTCCCCACTTACCTCAGGGCTTTGGTCTCCTTCCCCCGGTGAACCTAGTTTAAAGCCCTCCTCACAAGGTTAGCCAGCCTGCTTGCGAAGATGCTCTTCCCTCTCTTCGTTAAGTGGAGCCCGTCTCTGCCTAGCACTCGTCCTTCTTGGAACACCATCCCATGGTCAAAGAATCCAAAGCCTTTTCTCCGACACCACCTGCATAGCCATTTGTTGACTTCCATGATTCGACGGTCTCTACCCAGGCCTTTTCCTTCCACGGGGAGGATGGACGAGACGACCACTTGCACCTCAAACTCCTTTATCCTTCTTCCCAGAACCACGTAGTCCGCAGTGATCTGCTCAGGGTCATTCTTGGCAGTATCATTGGTGCACACGTGGAGAAGCAGGAAGGGATAGCGATCCGAGGGCTTGATGAGTCTCGGCAGTCTCTCCATCACATCGTGAATCCTAGCTCCTGGCAAGCAGCAGACGTCTCGGTTTTCCCAGTCAGGGCGGCAGATAGATGACTCAGTCCCCCTGAGGAGAGAGTCCCCGACCACCACCACTCGCCTCCTTCTCTTGGGATTGTCAAGACTCAAGCTCCCTGTTCAAGGGAGGAAGAATGGTCAGAGAAAGAACAGAATGTACCTTTTGGCTTTTTCCTCTTTGAAGTGTCCCAGGTTCCCAGCTCCTCCCAGAAGCTTTTCATTTTTATTTTTAAATGTAGAATGATAAGCAGAGAACTGGCTGATTTGGGTGGAAACAACTGCTAGGTCTGTGGGACCACTGATTGGGCTTCTGTGTAGGTGAATGTCCTTTCTCTCCCTACTCACCAGCCAGCACAGCTGAATTACTGTAAGGTGAGAAGTAAGCATTATAGCCCTGTATTATATTAGTTAAAAATCTCTTTTATTAAATTGTTTACTTTGGGTAACATTCCGTGTACCAGAATTCCTCCAGTAATAAAAGGGATTCTGAACCATATTTTAAAGTGCTTTGGGATGAAAGATGATAACCAGTTAGTATTATTATATTTAATTACATAATCACATACTGCTTTTTCCACAGACCCCTGCCTCATTCATGAACAAGTTAGAGGTGCAAGGAGGCTGAATTAAGGTTGGACAGGCAACCACAAAGCTGACAATTCCTAACTCTTGAATGCTTGATTCTGCAACTGAAATAAATTTCTTTAAATGTAGTTTTAATATGAAAGTATTAATAGACTTCATCATGACTGTGAGGATAAACTGAAGGAAGAGTTGAGGATTTCATCATGGGAAACCTCATAGGGAAGTGAAATAATACTTGTGACTTTATTTTTTTTACTTTCCCAAGTTGTGCTTTGTTATGTGATATATTTATACCTGTACCACTCACGTAAATGTTATGTTTTTAAAGTTTAGAATGATCAGGGAGAATATTAAAGCACAGCCGATAACATTTTCAAAAAGGCCAAAGTGGAATGAAGTCCCATTGCCCTTCAGTGATATTCGGGCTCCAAGTGTCTAAGTCACTTTTGAAAATTTTACCCACTATCTTTCTAAACATTCATTTACCTATACATTAAATAGGATGACTAATGAAAAAGGTCCTTTATCCCAGACTTTTTTCCTTTGTGACTAGTTTGCTGTCCAATTCATCTTCCTTACAGATCTTTTGTTAAAATTGATTTATTATGGCTTGGATCAGGATATAAGCCAATGAGGTTTTAAC
This sequence comes from Lepidochelys olivacea, assembly GCF_965140295.1. Lineage (NCBI taxonomy): Eukaryota > Metazoa > Chordata > Testudines > Cheloniidae > Lepidochelys > Lepidochelys olivacea. The sequence continues at coordinate 70,427,560 of NC_140414.1, forward strand.
TTTAGCAGTCACCAAAGTAATAACTTTCCATAATGACTATAATGAGCAGCACTGATGTTTGGAACATGTAATATATTATGTGAGCTTTGTTTTTCGTTTGGTGATATGGATGCAAAATGAACAAAACAAACAAAGTTTCCCTAACCTTCCCTGTTGAATTTTACATCAAGAATGAGTAGGGAGGAGAAAGTGGGCATGAGGGAAAACAGAATTATATTATTACTTCACTGGAAACGAGAGGTAGCCATTTGTGACTTCTGCTGACACAAGATGCACGAGAGAGCTTTATTTCAGGGAAGAGCTGTTTTCTCCATTTACATTATCTGTGGCTTCACTAATCAGTACACAAGCAAGATTCTCGTTTTGGAGTTTTTTAAATAAACCTATTAGTAAACAGGTGAATTTCTACTCCTCCCCTCCCCCTCAAAAAGACAAAAGAAATAATTACCTGGGCCATTGTCTCCCCTCAGAGGTGTACATTAAACTTCCATGGGACTAAATTCCTTGTAGCACCAGTGACTTTAATAAGGTTGTGTGGGGTCTGAGTCATGGCAGATTTTGTGTCCTCATTTCTAGCATTTCAAGTAGTCAAATTTGTCCTCAAGGAAAGGATCCCTTTTCTGAAGAAATTGCTAATCTAGAAAGACTATCAAATTTATATCTTCCTCAGCTCAGACACCAGTTCCAACCATTCTTACTATAATTCTTTGCACAGTTCTAGTCGTTGCTCCCTACTAAGAATATTGACAATCTAAAGAAAATTAAGAGAAATAGCAAGTAGACCACTGAAGGCCTGAGCGACCTGACATATGCAAAGAGACTTGAAGGAGCTCAATTTATACTATCTGGAAAACAAGAGATTAGGGAGAACATAACACTGTATAAATATCTTTAGGCAAGGAAGGAATAGGATTATTCACATTATCTGAAGATGGTAAACCAAGAACTAATAGCCTCCAGCTAAAAATTGAAACATTCAGGTTAGTCTTTAGGAAAATATTCTGAGCAGTGTGAATGATTAGGCATTGAAATTGGTTACCGCTGGAGAACAATGTGGTGTATTGGAAATTATGTATTTCTGAGTTCTAATCTTACTTCTTGTACTGATTTCATAGTGTGTGCTTGGGCAAGTCACTTAAACTCTCCCTCGATTTGCCTGTCAGTGAAATTGGATAAAACTACTTGCACCTTAGGGGGCTGTTGTGGGAATTAATCAATGAATGTCTTCAGAGTACTTTGAAGATGGGAAATGAATATAAATGCTCACTATTAATATTAAAGGCAATAGTTAAGGCAAAGATTTCTGAGATAAAACACGATTGGGAATGACATAGGGAAAATGTCCTGTACTGTTCATATTGTTGGTCTGTATTCTGTGGCAGAAGAGGCATGAACTTAAAGGACACAAGGACTTTCTCAGGATAATTACAGGTCATTAGACCTAGTTAGTGTTTGAATTTTCACTGAATCTTTTAAAACCCTACCATTCTGAAGCCCTTAGGGAAGCTTCTAAAAAGATGGTTCAGGGAAGCTCTCCTATCCCCCTTTCCTAGGGGATATTGTGGACCTGGCTTTCCAGATTCCTACTACCTCTGAAGGCTGGGCAAATGCATTCCTTGCCTACAGTAACTGAACTGCATCAGGGAAAGGTAAGTGGGGAAAAATATAATGGAACACTAAAGATTTGTTAACTATTTCTGAAACATGAGGGTAGTACCAACTCTTATATTACCCAACATTGCATCTTAACTTGATCAGGAGATGGTTATCTCTAAGGGGTGTAAAGGTTAGTTCACCTTCCATGTACGCTGTCCTTAACCTCGATGCTGCGATTACCAGTAGCCATTTTATTGTCATCCATGATGCTGTCTTTGTGATATAGACACTATACTGAGTCATGATAAGACCACCATTTCATTACTAGAGCTAGCCAGAGCAGGACAATTCTATTTTGTGACAACTTTCAAGATTTTGAAATTTGTTTTTTCTTCTACATTGGAAAAAAACCCAAACTTTTTGAATGTTTTAGGAGAATGAAATTGTGTATAAGGGTATATCTATGCAGCAAAAGAAGACCCAATGCAGAGTGTCTCAGAGCCTGGCTCAACTGACTCAGGTTCCTGGGGCTAAAAATAGCAGTGTAGACATTTGAGCTTGGGCTGCAGCCTGGCCTCTGAAATCTGGTGCAGTGGAAGGGTCTCGGAGCCTGGGCTCCAGCCTGATCCCAAAAGTCTACACAGCTATTTTTAGCTCCATAGCATGAGCCCTGCGAGTCCAGGTTAGTTGACCAGGCTCTGAGACTTCCTGCTGCATTTTTTTTTCTGCATAGGTTCACCCTAAGGGTATGTTTACACAGCAAAAAGAAACCTGAGGCAGTGAGTTTTAGAGTCTGGGTCCACAGACTTGAATTTGTGGGGCTCTGGCTAAAAATAGCAATATAGATGCTCAGGCTCAGACTTGCATCAGGCTCTGAAGCCCAGGGATGAGGGTTGGCTTCAGAGCCTGAGTTCCACCCTGAACCCTGATATTTACATAGTTATTTTTAGCTCTGTAGCTCAAGCATGAGTCTGTAGACCTGGGCTATGAGATTCATTGCTATGGGTTTCTGCTTGCCATGTAGACATATCCTAGCTATCCATTTTCAGATCAGTTTTAGGTCTCTCATTCTCTCATCAGAGGTGACAGAGTTCATCTTGGACCTCAGAAATTTTCCTGTCAAAAACATAGTCAACATTAATACGAAAGAAAAATACACTTAGCTGAAAACATTCATTTCACATAGGCCTCCTAGATTGGAACTAGCAATCAAGGGGTTGGAAAAAGCCATAACGTCTAAATCATCCAGTCTTCCAATGTGTGATAGGATATGATTCAAATGTGGGAGGACATGATTCATTGTACAGTAGTGTCAATTTACGAAATGTTTAGTTACACTATTTACTTATAAATCTTCCTTTAAAGAAGGCCTTTTGAGATGCAGCATCTTATTTTCATTTCAGTCCTAGGGGACAACAAGAAATGTATGCATAATAACTATCCGTTACATCTAGCTAATTAATTCACATTGCTTGTAAATAAAAATTGTGTGTCAAATGTGAAAACATTCGGTAGATTAACAATTTGTAAAAGCATGGACAGGCCCAATACAAAATAATATAATTCAGTTTTAAAAGCCGTAATTTCAGGAGATGCTCTTTAATTCTACTTCTCTTGGACAAGGGAGGAAATAGCAACCTGCCTGCCTGGGATAATTGGGTAATATAATATATTACTAGATTACAAAAAGATACTGAAGAAATAACCCATTTCTCTAGATGAATCTGCATTGTTTAGTGTCCTCTGTCTTCCTGAATTCAGATTAGATGTTCATCACCAGCCTAATTCTTTTTTATGTGCATGTTTTTTTTTAAAGCACAGTTTGCTGTAAACAGTTTAAATAATGGTAGTTTTGTAAAGTTTTGAATAGTTTTTCAAATGCCTTGAATTTTAACTTTGTGCCTCAGATTTTATTGCAGCATGTGCAGATTGTATCAAGATGTAATCTCAGCTACTATCAACTTGATGAAATATTTTTGGTATGGAAGTAAGGGATAAAGTTTAATGCCACATTTCTGCTCCCCAGATCTTGGTGCCATCCCCCTAAATTGTCAGTTTGTAATAGTTACCTGTCAAGGTTCCTTCCCCACTCTGAACTCTAGGGTACAGATGTAGGGACCTGCATGAAAGACCCCCTAAGCTTATTCTTACTAGTTTAGGTTAAAACTTCCCCAAGGTACAAACTTTTTTACCTTTTGTTCTTGAACCTTATGCTGCCACCACCAAAATGTCTAACAAAAATAACAGGGGAAGTGCCCACTTAGAAACATCTTCCCCCACAAAATATCCCCCCAAGCACTACACCCCCTTTCCTGGGGAAGGCTTGATAAAAATCCTCACCAATTTGCATAGGTGAACACAGACCCAAACCCTTGGATCTTAAGAACAATGAAAAATTGATCAGGTTCTTAAAAGAAGAATTTTAATTAAAGAAAAGGTAAAAGAATCACCTCTGTAAAATCAGGAAGGGAAATACCTTACAGAGTAGTCAGATTCAAAACATAGAGAATCCCTCTAGGCAAAACCTTAAGTTACAAAAAGACACAAAACCAGGAATATACATTCCATTCAGCACAGCTTATTTTATCAGCCATTTAAACAAAACCGAATCTAACGCATATCTAACTAGATTGCTTACTAACTCTTTACAGGAGTTCTGACCTGCATTCCTGCTCTGGTCCCAGCAAAAGCATCACACAGACAGAGAGGACCCTTTGTTTCCACCCCCTCCATCTTTGAATGTATCTTGTCTCCTCATTCGTCATTTTGGTCAGGTGCCAGCGAGGTTATCTTAGCTTCTTAACCCTTTACAGGTGAAAGGGTTTTTCCTCTGGCCAGGAGGGATTTAAAGGTGGTTAGCCTTCCCTTTATATTTATGACACTACCAAAGGCCATTATGCCAGCCAGGAGACATCCAGAGTCAATATTCCCCTTTCCTCCTACCAGGCCCTCAATTTCCCTCTGTGCCAGTTTCTACAAAGGGGTATGATGTAGAGCAGTGTTTTTCAATCTGTGGGTCGCAACCCAGTACTAGGTCTTGGCATGTAAGATGCTGGGTCGCTTTGCTCTGGTCAGCATGGCCAACCGGGACATTAATGGTCCCGTCAGCGGTGCTGCCCAGCAAAGGCAGGCTAGTGCCTACTTACTCCAACACTGTGTGCTGTGCCCCGAAAGCAGCCAGCAGCAGTCTGGCTTCTAGGCAGTGGAGCCATGGGGCTCCATGCACTGAATCCCAACCCTGAGCACTGGCTCCACACACCCATTGGCCAGAAATTGGCCAATGGGAACTGGAGGGGGCAGTGCCTAAGGGGGAGAGTTGCGTGGAGCTGCTTGTGCACCTCTGCCTAGGAATCAGACCTGCAGATGGCTGCTTCCAGGGCACAGCACAGTTTATGGTGCACCCCGGCAGCGCCACTGAGCCATTGGGGGTAAGTCTGTGCCCAAATCCCCTGCACCCCAATCCCCTGCACCCTAACCCCCCACCCTAGTGCTGACCCCCTCCCACATCCCAGCCCTGAGCCCCCCCAAACCTGGAGCCCCTACTGCACATCAAACTGCTCATCCACATTCCCAGCCCCAGCCCAGAACCCTGACCCCCTCCTGCACTCCAACCCCCTGCCCCAGATCTGAGCTCTCACCATCTGGAACCCCTTCCTGCACCCCAAACCCCTCATCCCTTGCACCAATGCGGAGCCCTGACCCCTTCCGACACCCCAACCCTCTGCCCCAGCTCTGAGCCCCTCCTACACCCAAGCCCCTCATCCCCAGCTCCGTTGGGTTCCGGACATCAACAATTTTCTTCAACTGGGTCCCCAGCAAAAAAGTTTGAAAACCACTGATGTAGAGACAACTATACTGTATCTATACTACCTGGGGATTCGCTTGTGCCAGCTGCTCATTTAAGGCTGTTTTACATCTCGTTTGCACTGTCAGAGTGGCACAATAGGCTATATCAATGGCTAAGATCATAATGTTATTTTGAAATTCTGATAAAATAAACATTATATCATCTCTATGTAGCATATTTTCTTCTGACACATATATAGTTACATTTCTGCTCTTAGAAATGTAATAGCTAGATCATTCTCCAAAGCAATAAATATTTTACAGGAAAATCTTTCCTATGGAACTCTTTTTGTCAGGTGGATAAAGGCAACAAAAAGGGCCAGATTCAATATATAGTGTTCTTCTTGACGGATAGCTAAACTGTCTTGACACTCCCTTCCCCCTCCCCCTCCCCCGCCCCGCATCCCTTCCAAAACCTGGGAAAGTTAAGTTTTTGATAGAAATATTTTTTTGTCGATTTGTATGTGTAAGGTGAAATTGACATTTGTCTACCTTTACTGATAAAAATCTAATCCTTTCAAGTTTATATATAAATGAAAAATATTTAATTCCTCTGCATATATCACATAGGATATTTAGTAATATTGACAAATTTTGTAAGAAAAGAAGAATATAAAAAGTTCAAACTGAATTAATATTTTTGAAGGAAAGTCTTCACTAAAAAAATACCCTATTTTCAAAGGACACTGTCAATATTAAAAAAAAAAATACAAATTCTACCTGAACTGTTTTTACCTAGTATTTGCACACCTAAGATAATTAGAACTGAAGAAGTTACAGAGAAAATAGTAATCTATTAGTTAGTTAGTTTTTACTTTGTTCCTCTTCCTGGACTGTCAGTAAATTAGTATTACTGAGTTTCTTGTCTAGTCAGTTCCCCTTGTTGATTGTGTGGCTCTTCATACAACAACAGGGACAGGGGAAACATTTTTTTAAAAAATTTGATTGTAAAACTAAGAAAATTGGGAGGTAGACTGATGGTCAAATCTAATACATGAAACTGCTTTCAAACTCTGCTTTTCAAATTGGCTGGATTTTAAATTGATGGTGTCCCCTCAAAATAAATGTCTACAAGATGGATTCTCCTCTACACTATAATCCCAGTGATACAAAGGGACCACAATGTCTGCTCAGCTGATTGTGTAGAGATTTCCCTGAGTGTCGGGAGAATCCCTGGTTGGTGTCAAAGGTAATCTCTTTATACCACTTTCTTTACAGCTCTTGGCATAAGATGTGTGGTCATATTACATCTCTCTCTCTCTCTCTCTCCCCCATTGTCTCCTTGGGGGAATAGATATTCTGCACAAGCTCTCTTTGTGGACACTCTTATTCTGCATTAAAAGTGCCTTTGTGTGGTTTAGCTTAATCTACTTCAAAGTTAAAACACAATAGCTATTCTGCATTTCCAAAGTGGATTAAGCTAAACCTTACAAAGGCACTTTTAGTGTGGAAAGAGAGTGTCCACATGGGGAGCTAGGGTGCTTTAAATTCTCACCTTAGCTAAGATCTCAATACCTTTCCCATATAGGTAAGCCCTTAGGTACTTATATGGCCCCTATGACAAACCCCACACCAGGCAAGAAGGGGTTAAAAAGAGCAGCTTTGGACTCAGCCAGCCCCACCACACCTGTGAGGCATGCTAATCTTGGGTAGAGGGAGGGACTTGGTTCCCCTATAGCCTCACTGGGAAGACTAGTTTGAAGATCACAGACACAAGGGACCAGAAGGACTATTGGCCCTGGCACTCTTGGGTGAAAACCCTGGTTTACCCTGAAAGGGGCAAGACCAAAAGTGACCCAGCCAGTGGGTCAAGTTACAAGGCAATGGGGAGCAGTTGTTGACCTTGTAGGTGGGACTACAGAGTACGAAACACTGCAATGTTGCTCCTAGCCACAAGGCGGCACCTGGCTGGAGAATCACTTTTCCACATTGTAGTAATTACTGAGTGACTCATTATCTTTAATAGATTTATCCTTGCAACTCCCTTGTGAAGTAGAGAAGTGGCTGCAGAATGATCCTTTGGGACCATTGGTAGTTGGGCATAAATTAGAACAGTCCTGAGGTTCCTCTAATTTATGCTGGGGGCTGAGCCAGAGTTGAGGAAGTACAAAGATGTTGTAATGCCACCTTTCTCCCCACAAGTCCTATATTTAGTGCAGCTCAGCCAGGCTCAAGAATCAGGGCCTACGTTTTTGCTCAGCCTGACCCAGAAATATGAAAGTTCAAGTTAATTGAAATCACTGTGTATTTAAAAATGCAGAGTTTTAAAAACTAATTGGCACTTCTAGGCCAACTTCGATTGGCAACTTTTTTGCTAAAAGTGACACAGGCAGCAGGAGTGTTCTGTTTAGGAGTGAGTAAATAAATTCCCCTACTTGCTACAATGTTGGTTCAGCATTCAAAAAAATAGTTCTACATTTTAAAAATTAAACAATTCCTGTAATACTGCATAATAATCCCTTTCTTCTGACTGCTAAAGCAATAGCACAGCAGGCTGAAACTTGATTAGAGTCTATTAAAATGAGCTCCCATATTGCTGGTGCCACAAATGATACCATTTTTTAGCAAGATGGCTGCCACCAACAGCTGTCTCAGAAATACCAGCTACAATTTTTAAAACTTCCAGTTTATTTGTGGTGAAGAGGGCCTCTGATCTTTTGAACTTCAGGTGGTAGGACTGAACCAAATCAGGAGAATGTGCTTGTCAAGGTTCCTCTCCCACTCTGAACTCTAGGGTACAGATGTGGGGACCTGCATGAAAAACCTCCTAAGCTTATCTTTACCAGCTTAGGTCAAAACTTCCCCAAGGTACAAAATATTCCACCCGTTGTCCTTGGACTGGCCGCTACCACCACCAAACTAATACTGGTTACTGGGAAAGAGCTGTTTGGACGCGTCTTTCCCCCCAAAATACTTCCCAAAACCTTGCACCTCACTTCTTGGACAAGGTTTGGTAAAAAGCCTCACCAATTTGCCTAGGTGACTACAGACCCAGACCCTTGGATCTTAAGAACAATGAACAATCCTCCCAACACTTGCACCCCCCCTTTCCTGGGAAATGTTGGATAAAAAGCCTCACCAATTTGCCTAGGTGACTACAGACCCAGACCCTTGGATCTTGAGAACAATGAACAATCCTCCCAACACTTGCACCCCCCCTTTCCTGGGAAATGTTGGATAAAAAGCCTCACCAATTTGCATAGGTGACCACAGACCCAAACCCTTGGATCTGAGAACAATGAAAAAGCATTCAGTTTTCTTACAAGAAGACTTTTAATAAAAAATAGAAGTAAATAGAAATAAAGAAATCCCCCCTGTAAAATCAGGATGGTAGATATCTTACAGGGTAATTAGATTCAAAAACATAGAGAACCCCTCTAGGCAAAACCTTAAGTTACAAAAAAGATACACAGACAGAAATAGTTATTCTATTCAGCACAATTCTTTTCTCAGCCATTTAAAGAAATCATAATCTAACACATACCTAGCTAGATTACTTACTAAAAGTTCTAAGACTCCATTCCTGGTCTATCCCCGGCAAAGACCAGCATATAGACAGACACAGACCCTTTGTTTCTCTCCCTCCTCCCAGCTTTTGAAAGTATCTTGTCTCCTCATTGGTCATTTTGGTCAGGTGCCAGCGAGGTTACCTTTAGCTTCTTAACCCTTTACAGGTGAGAGGAGCTTTCCCCTGGCCAGGAGGGATTTCAAAGGGGTTTACCCTTCCCTTTATATTTATGACAGTGCTTTAACCCAATACTTATTCTGTGCATTCAACACACAAGTCAGAAAATATAATGGTCACTTATGTTCCATTCTTAACCCACTGTTGGGAGGTGCGGGGGGGGGGGATAGTCTTCAAGTTTGGTGTCAGCTTCTCTTTTGAATTTCCTGGCTTTTGTCAGTTTGTGTTACACCAGTGATATTATTTACACCAAGCCCAGATTCAGCTTTCCTTGCACTCTGTGATGGAATGCAGAATTGAGTCTATAGACTGTACAGTTTCAATCATAATTCCACCTTTAAATAGGATTTTAATCTGTTGCAACCAAAGGAGATAGCAAGAGTATCCCATGTTAATGGTTGAGGAAGATCCTGTATTTTATTCCACAAATCAAATACATGGTATTCTATCAAAGTGACAAGTTAAGTGATCTCTATTAAATAAAAGTTTAGGATTTGATCAAAAGACTGTTTAAATCAATTGGAGTTTTCCCATCAACTTCAAAGGGCTTTGGATAAGGCCTATAGGCAGTTTAAAAATATACACAAAGAACTGGAAGAAAATCTAAGTTTCAGTGTGGGAGAAAAGTTTGTGTGTCTCTTCCAGCTAGCCTGCTCGCCATAAATGGAAAGTACTTCATCAGGAAGGGGCCAGCTTGGACTGGACTCTAGTTTCCCTCTGTCAAGGTTCCTCCCCCACTCTGAACTCTAGGGTACAGATGTGGGGACCTGCATGAAAAACCTCCTAAGCTTATCTTTACCAGCTTAGGTCAAAACTTCCCCAAGGTACAAAATATTCCACCCTTTGTCCTTGGATTGGCCGCTACCACCACCAAACTAATACTGGTTACTGAGGAAGAGCTGTTTGGACGCGTCTTTCCCCCCAAAATACTTCCCAAAACCTTGCACCCCCCCTTTTCTGGGAAATGTTGGATAAAAAGTATCACCAATTTGCATAGGTGACCACAGACCCAAACCCTTGGATCTGAGAACAATGAAAAAGCATTCAGTTTTCTTACAAGAAGACTTTTAATAAAAATAGTAGTAAATAGAAATAAAGAAATCCCCCCTGTAAAATCAGGATGGTAGATACCTTACAGGGTAATTAGATTCAAAAACATAGAGAACCCCTCTAGGCAAAACCCTAAGTTACAAAAAAGATACACAGACAGAAATAGTTATTCTATTCAGCACAGTTCTTTTCTCAGCCATTTAAAGAAATCATCACCTAACACGTACCTAGTTAGATTACTTACTAAAAGTTCTAAGACTCCATTCCTGGTCTATCCCCGACAAAGAAAGACTATAGACAGACACACAGATCCTTTGTTTCTCTCCCTCCTCCCAGCTTTTGAAAGTATCTTGTCTCCTCATTGGTCATTTTGGTCAGGTGCCAGCGAGGTTACCTTTAGCTTCTTAACCCTTTACAGGTGAGAGGAGCTTTCCCCTGGCCAGGAGGGATTTCAAAGGGGTTTACCCTTCCCTTTATATTTATGACACCCTCATTCCCTGCAGCCCAATCCTACAAGATGCTGAACATCACTTGTCATGTGCTGAAATCAATAGGGATGATGATGCTCCACACCTTACAAGATTAGATCCCTGACATCATCTAATTCTCTATTATTTATTGTCATAAAATACAAAAATCTTTAACAGAGATTAACAAGTACAAATGTTCTATATTTACTTAAATGCCAAATAACTGCAAGATTGTTGTTCTGTCATCTGGTGTTGTCTTGCACATTTTGGGTTCTTATTCCAAAGAGTAAAGTCTGGTTTCACGCATGTGCTGAAAAAAGCTATGAAGAAGGACAATAGACCATTCCTTTTTCAGAGAGTGAAATGACAAAAGTGGGAGCTAATAGGGTAATGATACCACATAACTCCAACATAATGCATTACAGAGGAGGATAAGTATTATCGTCCCCATTTTGCAATTAGGGGAAAACAAGGTGGAGTGATTTGCTGAAAGTCAGATAACAGGTCAGTGGTAGACCAAGGAATAGAACCCAGGTTTCCTTACTCCTAGCTGAGTGTTCTAGCCCCTAGACCCCACCAAATAAGCTGTTATGGGTAGACAGCAGATGTTCTACTAGAAAAGCAGCTAAGGTACTACAAAGCAGTGTAGTAAAAACTTATGTATGAAAATAGGCAATACAAAGAATAGACGGTGTTACTATTTATTTATTATTTTTATAAAGTCAGATGTATGCTAATGGAGGTACTGCACAAAAACATGAGACTCTTCCTTGAAGAATTTAAACTTTAAATGGACAATATGTAGGGGAGGGAATGAATGCAGCTGAAATCAAACTGACCCTCTGATTTCATTTCAGTCCCCTGTATATATATATATTTATGATATATAAAAATACATGAAAAGAACATTAATAAGATGGCAACGTCAAGCACTCAACAATGAGGAAATTCCAGATATTAAGTTTGCCTGTGCAAACTTGTTTGTATGCATTATGATACAGTTTTTGATTACATGATCACATACTATATTGTCATGAAGTAATGTAAATATATCAAAATGAGAAACCCATTAAAAACATTCCAAAACAAAATATTGTTTTAAAAAAATTCTTGCAGGGATTTGTCTCAATTGACAAGTTTTTCAAAATATTTAGATTTTGGTGAAAATGGCATTTTTAATCAGAACACCATTTTGACAAAACAATTCTGCATTGGCACCCACATAATTAATCAGCAGGGTTTGAACCTCTAGATCCACTGCTCAGATCTCTGTCTCTTGAACTAATGGAATAACTGATAGCAATAGTAGGATGTCATTCTCTCTGTGGAATGGTTCTAATGGGGGGGGGGGGATACATTGCCTGAAGGGCTTCAACAGATATTTGCTGACAGAGCAAAATGGTGAGACTCGGTATTCTTGGGTTCCATTCCAGGCTCTGGAGGGGAATGTGTTATAGTGGGCACAGATTCTTCTGCCCATTCCTCCCAAGCATGACCGCTTCTGGCCTCCAACTTGTCCCCATTCCAGTGCTGTCTTTATCTCATCACTGGCTCCTCATCCGAGTCCCATTCTGCTCCCTCCCACACTCAGTCTCCTGGACCGGCCATTCCCAGTTAGCCCCTCTTTATTTTCAGTCTCCTTGCCCTTGCAGCCCCAGCTCTCTCCTACCCAGCTCCCCAATCTGTCACTCTCCTCACCTTGGTCTCCACTCACCAACCTCCATCCAGACACTCCATCCCCAATGGCTCTCAGTCCCAGACTCCCTCCCTAAGCTTCTCACCCTATGTCAGTGTCTTTGCCCAGTCAATCACAGTTTTTTCCCCAGTACCCCAACTTCTTGTCAGAGCTGTCTCCCCCCACCCCATATAGATGTCCCGCCTCACTGGCTCCCCCAGGCTCCTTGCCCAGCCTGTCCCAGTCTCTTCCCAGCTCCTCATCTAATTTCAGCCCCCCCAATATTTCTCACTGTTTTTCTCACCTTGGTTTCTAGACCTAGTCTCAATGCCCAGCCAGTCCAAATCTCCACCCTCAGTGCCAGCCTCCATTTCCAGTTACTGCCCCCAGGCTCCTTATTCCAATTTACTCTCCCCCAGCCTTCCCTTCCTTTCTCTAGTTCTTGTCCCCTCTGCATTTGAATCAGATGACTTTCTCCTGCATGCTGTCTGGGTGCCAGCTGAGGGACATTGATGGCACAGGAGAGACAAGCTTCCTGCTTTCCATTGCAGTGCCCAGCCCTAAATCAGCCCAGGAACTGGGAACAGCCATTACAGTTAAAGTCTGGCTTTGCTCCTACAGACCTGGGATGGAGTGATCATACTTAGTTGCTCTGTGGGAACAGTGCATGTGCACTTCTGTCACATGCAGGAACTATGAGCAGATGAACCATGCTCAGGTGCTCTGTAGAGTTGGGGCACATGTAACATGGTCAGCACTTGGAGATATGAGAGTATTGAGCTTGCTCAATCTTTGGACAGTTTAGCTGTTAAACTCTAGCTAGTCTCTATTGAGCATGTGTAAAATATTATTTTTTTCAAAGACTTATAATTTGTCCAAATGTGGATAGATTTTCACAGGGATGGCCAAACACACATCCCTCACATCAAGGCCACTCCCATGCCAAATTTCAAGCCCCTGCTTCAAAGAATTGGGACTCTACAGCTTTCCAAATCAAAGGTTGCCAGAATTTTTTTAACATTGAAAAGCAACTTATTTTCCATAGCATCATTCTGAGAAAAGGCTGAACTGTTTTGTTTGAAATTTTAAAAAAAGGCTAATCTGAAGCAGACACTTGGCGTGGAAAATTTCAGCTTGAACAATTAATGTTTGGTAAAGTTATTATAGAACCATAGCAATGTAGGATTGCAAGAGACCTTGAAAGTTCATCAGGTCTAACCCCCTGTGCTGAGGCAGGACCAAGTTATCCTAGACTGTCCCTGACAGGTGTTTTGTCCTTGTCTTAAAAACCTCCAGTGATGGGTATTCCACAACCTCCCTTGGAAGCCTATTGCAGAGATGAACTACCCTTATAGTTAAAAAGATTTTCCTAATATCTAACCTAAACCTCCCTTGCTGCATTAAGCTCATTACTCCTTGTCCTATCTGCAGTGGACAGGGAGTACAAGTGATCACCCCCTCTTTAGAAAAGCCCTTAACACATCCACCATCAGTTGTCTTTTCTCAAGACTAAACTTGTCCAGTTGTTTTAAACCTTTCCTCATAGGGCAGGTATTCTAAACGTTCTACCATTATTTTTAGCTGACCTCTGGACTCACTCCAGTTTAGCCACAACTTTTCTAAAGACTTGTGCCCAGAATTGGACACACTACTTCAGCTGAAGTCTCACCATTACATAATGGAGTGGGGGCAATTGCCTCCCATTTCTTATATAAAACTCTCCTGTTAATATAACTCCAAAATATTAGCCTTTTTTGCAATTGCATCACATTGTTAACTCGTATTCAATTAGTGATCCATTCTACCCCACAGATCTTTTTCAGAACTACTGCCACCCAACCTATTATTCCAATTTTGTGTTTGTGCATTTGATGTTTTTCTTCCTAAGTGCAGTACTTTGTGCTTGTCTTTATTGAATTTAATCTTGTTGATTTAAGACCAATTCTCCAATTTGTTAAGGTAATTTTTAACTCTAATCCTATCCTCCATACTACTTACAACCACTCCTGACTTGGTGCCTTTCACAAATTTTATAAGCATACTCTCCACTCCATTATCAAAGTCATTAGTGAAAATGTTGAATTGTCTCAGACACAGAAAAGACCCCTATGGGACCCCACTAGATATGTTCTCCCAGTTTGACAGCAAACCATTGATAACTATTCTTTGAGTATAGTCTTTCAACCAGTTGTGCACCCACCTTATAGCACTTTCATCTAGACCACATTTCCCTAGTTTGCTTATGTGAATGTCATGTGGGACTGTGTCAAAAGTTTAACTAAAACCAGGATCCATCATGTTTAGTTCTTTCCACTGTCCACTAGGCCAGTAACCCCATCAAAGATGGAAATTAGGTTGGTCTGTCATGATTTGTTCTTGACAAATTCATAATTGCTTATTCCTCATGACCCCATGATCCTCTAGGCTGTCACAAAATAATTGTTTAATAATTGTTTGCAGTATCTTCCAGGTATTGAAGTTAGGCTGACTGGTCTATAATTCCCTGGGTTCTTCCCCCCCCTCCGCCCCCACTCTTTTAAAAATAGGTACTATGTTTGCCCTTCTGCAACCCTCTGGGGCCTCACACATCCTACAAGTATTCTCAAAGGTAATTGGTAATGGTTCTGAGATTGCTTCTGCTGGTTCCTTAAGTATCCTAGGATGAATTTAATCAGGCCTGGCTGACTTGAACACATCTAACTTATCTAAGGTTCTTTAATCTTTTCTTTCCATGTTTTGGCTTACATAACAATTAACATTAACAATGAAGAAGAAATGCATCTGGTCACCACTGACCTTTTTAGTGAAGACTGAAGCAAAATAGGCATTAAACATCTCAGCTTTCTTGATGTTACCTTCCCTGTTAAGTAGACCTACATTTCCCTTTCTCTTTCTCTTGCTTCTAATGTTTTTGAAGTACTTTTTGATCTTATAAGCAACTGAAAATGAGGTTGTCATAACCATACAGCTAAGGGTAGCCTAGAATTCCTCCTTACTTGTAAGGGGTTAAGAAGCTCAATTAACCTGGTTGGCACCTGACCAAAAGGACCAATGGGGAAAGAAGATACTTTCAAATCTGGGGCAGGGAAGGCTTTGTTTGTGCTCTTTGTTTTTGTGTGTTCTCTTGGGAAGCAGAGAAGCACCAGATCAGAAAAGTCCTCCTCCTATAAACCATCCTAAAGTGAGTCTCAATATTGCAAAAAGAGTAAGTAAATAAGGCAGGGCGCGTTAGATTATCTTTGTTTTCAAATTGTGAATTTTCCCTGTGCTAAGAGGGAGGTTTATCCCTGTTTTTTGTAACTTTAAAGTTTTTCCTAGAGAGGAATCCTCTGTGTTTTGAATCTGATTACCCTGTAAAGTTACCTTCCATCCTGATTTTACAGAGGTGCTTTTTCCTTTTTTTTCTTTATAATAAAGTTCTGTTTTTTTAAGAATCTGGTTTGGTATATTATTCTCAAGCCTTCCCAGGAAGGCGGTGTAGGGTTTGGGGGGGGATATTTTGGGGGAATAGGAATTCCAAGTGGTCCTTACCCTGATTCTTTGTCTAAATCACTTGGTGGCGGCAGCATACCATCCAAGGACAAAGGATTTGTGCCTTGGAGAAGTTTTTAACCTAAGCTAGTAGAAATAAGCTTAGGGGGCTTTCATGCAGGTCCCCACATCTGTACCCTAGAGTTCAGAGTGGGGAGGGAACCCTGACAGAGGTGTTAGAATCAGATGAGCCAGGCAATCTTATTAAGAAATGATGCTACCAGCCCTGCCTGTAATAAACCACATATGGGGGTGTTTGCCAGCAAATACTTGACAAATCCTCAGGAATCACAATTCCAAGTATGTCACAGATGTCTAGATAGCTAGGCTAGTTTATGCCTTGCTTCCAGTGGTCACTTACTTGAAATGAGACCCACGCTTAACGGACCTTTTGGAAGGTGTGTGCTTTAAGGAAGGAATTAAAAAGAGAGAAGGCAGTCAGTAACTGGTAAAGAGAGAATACAACAAAAGCCAAAAGTCAGGATCTCTGCAACCACGGAAGTTTATTCCTTTCCTTCTTGTTTTAAATAATTTGAGCAGAATGGAGGAAGAAGCAGGAGAACTCAATTTTTATTATTGGGAAAGGTCATGTGTTTAATACTACTCATATGCATAAATGGACATAGATGCTGGAACTAGGGGTGCAGTGCTCCCAGCTTGAAGTGGTTTCCATCATATACAGGATTTACAGTTTGATTCAAGGGCTCTCAGCACCCCCATTATACAAATTGTTCCAGCACTCCTGTAAACAGATCAGGTCAATACTACTCTGTTTATGCAAGATAACCCTGCTTCTTTACACAAGGAAAACTCATTTCTCTGAAGCAAGCATAAGGAAAAAAATAAACTCAGGCTTTTGAGATTAGCCATATTATAATTTTGGAGTATTATTACTATTTAATATCTTTAAAACTGACAGATTTCTTAAAATGTTTTTTTTTGTACCAAAAAGGCTGGGTCCATTATACTCCAAAATGTCATGTTGTATGTTTTTTAGTAAGAGGACCTAGAAGAGAGTCACTCAAACCAGGTTAATTTTAAAATTTGTGTCTATAACTTAAATATATAAATGGAAATGTAAAATAAAAAGACTCCCAAGATGAATATTTATATGTCAAGCCAAACACTGGAGTGATTTTTTTTTATGGTCCAGTTATGAACCCATGAAAGTAGAGGTTTAGAAGTGCTGACAAAACCTTAAAGTGGCGTGAACAGTGCTACTATAATACTTCTAGATTTCTGGGATTTCTTTTAAAACATTTGAAAATAAATAATACAGATTATGTTGAGAATCTACAAAGGAAAGAAAGTAGCTTTGACAATACATAATAGGTGTCAATACTAAAGATGATTAGCGTTCCAGCAACATATTGCAAATTGACCTTGTGCACTTCAAATAAAAACTTAGAAGTGAATTGCAGTAAAAACAGAACAAAACCCCTTTTCTTATAAATCATAGTCATTCAGTTACCTGAAATTATTCTGATGATTTTTTTCTTCATTATGGCCACCATCTTCTTTTCTGTGGGGTGGGAGGTTTGGGGGAGAAAGACTTTGTGTCAGAAAATAAATATCTTCAAATACTGCATCAGTATTTCTAACACTGATGAGCGTTTTTTGCCTTCATTTATAGTGTATCATCACAAACATACAGCAAACTTATGCTTTCATTTGTAGTTTATAAATTATAGGATTTTATAGTTATTATTTACAATTCATTTATAGTTATATATCTATAAAAATTAAGATTTACATGTACAATAAAACTACATTGTTGTCATGAAACTGATTGTTAGTTAGTTGTTAGTTGCTTAAAAAAAATTGTCCTGGATGAGTGCTCTACTTGTTACAGAACCAATGTTGTATATTTTATCTAGTGACACTATGAGATTGACTAACTCATAAAAATCTATAAGCAGGATGTATCTTTATGGACAGTATAAAGATTATAGAATCATAAAAACATAAGTTTGGAAGGAACCTCGAGAGGTTATCTAGTCCAGCCTTCTGTGTGTGGCAGGACCAAGTATACTTAGACCATATCTGACAGGTGTTTGTTTAACTTCTTAAAAAGCACCAGTGATGGGGATTCCACAATCTCCCTTGGAAGCGTGTTGCAGTGCTTAAGTATCCTTATACAATTTTCCTAATATCTAACCTAAGCCCTGGTCTACACTAGGACTTTAGGTTGAATTTAGCAGCGTTAAATCGATGTAAACCTGCACCAGTCCACACGATGAAGCCCTTTTTTTTTTTTGACTTAAAGGGCTCTTAAAATTGATTTCCTTACTCCACCCCTGACAAGTGGATTAGCGCTTAAATCGGCCTTGCTGGGTCGAATTTGGGGTACTATGGACACAATTAGACGGTATTGGCCTCCGGGAGCTGTCCCAGAGTGCTCCATTGTGACCGCTCTGGACAGTACTCTCAACTCAGATGCACTGGCCAGGTAGACAGGAAAAGAACCGCGAAAAAAGGCGCGAAACGATTGTCTGCTGCTGCTTTCATGGAGGGAGGGAGGGAACGGGGGCCTGATATGTACCCAGAACCACCCGCGACAATGTTTTAGCCCCATCAGGCATTGGGATCTCAACCCAGAATTCCAATGGGCAGCGGAGACTGCGGGAACTGTGGGATAGCTACCCACAGTGCAACACTCCGGAAGTCAACGCTTGCCTCGGTACTGTGGAAGCACTCTGCCGAGTTAATGCACTTTATGCACTTAGAGCATTTTCTGTGGGGACACACACACTCGAATATATAAAAACAATTTCTAAAAAACCGACTTCTGTAATTTCGACCTAATTTTGTAGTGTAGACATACCCTAAATCTCCCTTGCTGCAGATTAAGCCCATTTCTTCTTTTTCTACTTTCAGTGGACATGGAGAGCAATTGATCACCATCCTCTTTAGAACAGTTTAGTTTTCTTTTTTCAAGACTAAACATTACCTAGGTTTTTTAACATTTCCTCATAGGTTTGGGTTTTATAAACCTTTTATCATTTTTGTAGCTCTCTTCTGGACCCTGTCCAATTTATTCACATCTTTCTTAAAGTGTGACACCCAAAACTAGATACAGTAGGCCCAGTTGAGGCCTCACCAGTGCTGAGTAGAGTGGTATAAATACCTCCCATCTCTTATATACAACACTGCCTTTTATACACCCCAGAATATTAATCTTTTTTGCAACTGCATCTCATTGGTGGCTCATATGTCATTTGTGATCCACCATAACCCCTAAATCTTTTTCTGCAGTAATACTGCCTACCCAATTATTCCCCATTTTATAGGTGTGTATTTTATTTTTTCTTCCTGAGCGTAGTACTTTGCACTTGTCTTTATTGAATTTAATCTTGTTGATTTCAGACCAATTCTCCAATTTGTCAAGGTAATTTTGAATACTATACCTGTCCTCCAAAGTGCTTGCAACCACTCCTGACTTGGTGTGATTCACAGATTTAATAAGCAGTCTCTCCACTCCATTATTTAAGACATTAATGAAAATAATGAATTGTTTTGGGCCCAGGAAAGACCCCTTTTGACCCCCACTACGCATGTTCTCCCAGTTTGATAGTGAACCATTGATAACTACTCTTTCAGTACAGCCTGTCAACCAATTGTCCACCTTGCAGTAATTTCATCTAGTCCACATTTCTGTAGTTTGTTTAAGAGAATGTTATAGTCATAGAGGCCAAGGCCAGAATGGACCACCATCTAGATAATGTAGTCTGATCTGGACATCACAGGCCACCAACACCATCCCTCATCTGAACACTAAATTCAACAACCAAAATTAGACCAAAGTATTGTGGCCCACAGGAGAGTAGATTTTTATGTGCCATAAGCAAAGAATAGGAGGGACTAAGGTGCAGCAAGGTCTAGGACCCCACAATAGAAGGGAAATGATTAAGTGAGATATGCCCAGATGATCCTGGCAAGTGACCCACATGCATGTGCTGCAGACAAAGTAAAAAAAAAACAACAACCTTAAGGTCATTGTCAACCTGACCTGCAGGAAATTCCTCCAGGAAATGACTCCAGGTCAATACCAAACAGTTAGACCCATGTGAGCAAGAACAAGCCAACCAAGCACATGAGAGAGAGAGAATGTCTGGTGCAACCTCAGAGCTCTGGCCCCTCCCATCCAATGTCTCCTCTTCAGTCATGGCCTTCTCTGATGTTTTACAGGAAGGAGATTAAAAAACAAATAAACCCAAACCCATACATTAGAAGGAGTAAAAATACCTTCCTGACCTCCGTAAGTGATTGACTGAAAGCCTGAATCATGAGCTTTTAGGATCATAAGATCTAAACCAAAGTGAGTGAGTCCCAGGTCCACTGAGCCTTGCCCCTCACCATCACAAGCAACCCCATCATACAGTCACACTCATAAACTTGTCCATCTCTCATATGGTACTCTGTCAAAGTCTGACTAAAAATCAACATATAGTGTGTCTACTCCTTCCTCTCATCCACTAGGCCACTAATCCTGTCAAAGAAGAAAATTAGGTTGGTTTGGCATGATTTGTTCTTAGAATCATAGAACTGGAAGGGACCTTGAGAGGTCATCTAGTCCAGTCCCCTGCACTCAAGGCAGGACTAAGTATTATCTAGACCATCACTGACAGGTGTTTGTCCAACCACCCCTTAAAAATTCCCAACGATGGAGATTCTACAACCTCTCTAGGCAATTTATTGCAGTGCTTAACACTCTGACAGTTAGGATTTTTTTCCTAAAATGCAACCTAAACCTCCCTTGCTGCAATTTAAGCCCATTGTTGCTTGTCCTATCCTCAGAGGGTAAGAACAACATTTTTTTCTCCCTTCTCCTTGTAACAACCTTTTATGTACACCTCTACCCCGATATAACACGACCCGATATAACTCAGGGTCGCATATAACGCGATAAAGCTCTGACACGCTGCTCTGAGCAGCGTGTTAAGGATGCAGGGTGGGGCTGAGGGGTTGGATAAGGGGCAGAGGGTCTCGGGGGCACTCGGGGGCTCCCCCCAGGGTCTGGGAGGCAGGAGCTCTGGGGGGCACTTTTGGGGGCCCCGCAGTCCCAGAGTGGCCCAGGAGATTAGTGGGGGGTTGGGAGCAGCCCGCTCCACTTCCCTCACCCTGGCGCCAGCCGCGTTGCTTGGGGGAAGGGATCCCCCCGCACTCACTGGCAACAGCAGAAGCGGAGCAGCCTGGTCCCAGCTCATTCCACTCTGCCAGCTTCCTGCCGCAGGTGAGTGTGGGGAGCGTCCTTTCCCCAACCTCCCTGCACTCACCGGCAGCAGGAAGTGGAGTGCTGCGGCTGGGAGGTGACCGAGTGGAGCGGGCTGGGGCCATGTTGCTCTGCTTCCTGCTGCTGCCAGTGAGTGCCTGTCAGGAGGCGGGGGGAGTGGGGGTATGGATAGGGGTCAGAGCAGTCGGGGACAGGGAGCAGAGGAGTTGAGTAGGGGGTGGGGTCCTGGGGGGTGATTAGGGATGGGGGTCTCTGGAGGTGTCGGTCAGGGAACAGGGAACTGGGGGGGCCAAAGCAAGTTCGATTATAATGCGGTCTCACCTATAACACAATACTCCAGTTGAGGCCTAATCAGCATGGAGTAGAGTAGAAGAATTACTTCCCATGTCTTGCTTACAATACTCCTGCTAATATGTCCCAGAATGATGTTAGCTTTTTTTGCAACAGCATTACACTGTTGGCTCATATTTAGCTTGTGATCCACTCTGACCCCCAGATATCTTTTTTCAGTACTTTTTCCTAGGTGGTCATTTCCCATTTTGTATATGTGCAACTGATTGTTACTTCCTAAGTGGAGTACTTTGTATTTGTCCTTATTGAATTTCATTTGATTTATTTCAGACCACTTCTCCAGTTTGTCCAGCTCATTTTGAATTATAATCCTATCCTCCAAAGCACTTGCAACCCCTCCCACCTTGGTATCATCCACAAACTTTATAAGTGTACTCTCTATGCCATTATCTAAATCACTGATGAAGATATTGAATAGAACTGATCCCTGTGGGACCCCACTTGTTAGGCCCTTCCAGCATGACTGTGAACCACTGATAACTACTCTCTGGGAATGATTTTCCAACAATTTTCTTGACAAATGCATGTTCCCTATTACTTACTACCTTATGATTCTTTAGGTGGCAATTGATTGATTGTTTAATAATTTGTTTCCAATATCTTTACATATACTGATGTTAAGATGACTGAGCTATAATTCCACAGGTCCACTTTGTTTCCCTTTTTAAAGTTATGTACTGTGATTTCTCTTTTCAGTTCCTCTGGGACCTTACCTGTCCTCCATGAGTTCTAAAAGATGGGTCTGAGATTGCTTCAGATCATTCCTTAAGTACCCTTGGGTGAATTTTGTCAGGCCCTTACAACTTCAATACAGCTAAATTATCTACATATTCTCTAACCTATTCTTTCCCTCTTTGTTAATATTAATTGTATTAAGGTTCGGATCATAATTAACATTTCTATTGAAGACTGAAGCAAAATAGGCATTAAACACCTGAGCCGCCTTGGGGTATGTCTACACTAAGAAATTAGGTCAATTTTATAGAAGTCGATCTTTAGAAAGCGATTTTATACAGTCGATTGAGTATGTCCCCACTAAGTGCAGTAGGTCGGCGGAGCGTGTCCTCAGTACTGTGGCTAGCATCGACTCACGAAGTGGTGCACTGTGGGTAGCTATCCACAGTCTCTGCTGCCCATTGGAATTCTGGGTTAAGCTCCCAATGCCTGATGGGGCAAGAACGTTGTCACAGGTGGTTTGGGGTACATGTCGTCAGTTTCCCCTCCCTCCCTTCCTCCTTCCTTGAAAGCAACAGCAAACAATCTTTTCACGCCTTTTTCCTGGGTTACCCATGCAGACGCCATAGCACAGCAAGCATGGAGCCCGTTCAGCTCAGCGCTGCTGTTGTGAGCATTGTAAACACCTCGCACATTATCCTGCAGTTTGTGCAGAACCTGGTTTGGAGACTCCAGCACGAGGACGGTTGTGAGGAGAACATGGATGCAGACGTTCCTGAAAGCACGGGATGTGGCAATTGGGACATCATGGCAGCAGTGGGGCTGGTTGATACAGTGGAATGCCGATTCTGGGCCTGGCAAACAAGCACAGACTGGTGGGACCACATAGTGTTGCAGGCATGAGATGATTCCCAGTGGCTGCAAAGCTTTTGCATGTGTAAGGCCACTTTCATGGAACTTTGTGAGTTGCTTTTCCCCGGCATGAAGCACAGGAATACCAAGATGAGATCTGCCCTGACAGTTGAGAAGTGAGTGGCGGTAGCTCCATGGAACCTTGCAATGCCTGATTGCTACCGGTGAGTCGGGAATCAATTTGGAGTAGGAAATCTACCGTGGGGGCTGTTGTGATCCAAGTAGCCAAGGCAATCCGTGATCATCTGCTATCAAGGGTAGTGACTCTGGGAAATGTGCAGGTCATAGTGGATGGCTTTGCTGCAATGGGGTTCCCTAACTGTGGTGGGACAACAGATAGAATGCATATCCTTATCTTGGCACTGGACCACCTTGCCAACCAGTACTTAAACTGCAAGGGGTACTTCTCAATGATGCTGCAAGCACTGGTGAATCACAGGAGACGTGTCACTGACATCAACGTGGGATGGCCTGGAAAGGTGCATGATGCTCGCATCTTTAGGAACTCCGGGCTGTTCGAACAGCTGCAAGAAGGGACTTAATTCCCAGACCAGAAAATTACTGTTGGGGATGTTGAAATGCCAATAGTTATCCTTGGGGACCCAGCCTACCCCTTGCTCCCATGGCTCATGAAGCCGTACACAGGTAGCCTGGACAGTAGTAAGGAACAGTTCAACTATAGGCCGAGCAAGTGCAGAATGGTGGTAGAATGTGCCTTTGGACGTTTAAAAGCTCACTGGCACTGATTGCTGGCTAGGTTAGACCTCAGCGCAACCAATATTTTCATTGTTATTGCTGCTTGCTGTGTGCTCCATAATATCTGTGAGACTAAGGGGGAGACATTTATGGTTGGGTGGGAGGTTGAGGAAAATCGCCTGGTGATCAGCTTTGAACAGCCAGACACCAGGGTGATTAGAAGAGCACAGTTAGGCACGCTGCACATCAGAGAGGCTTTGTAAAACAGTTGCATGACTGGCCAGGCTATGGTGTGACAGTTGTGTGTGTTTCTCCTTGATGCAAAACCACCCCCTTTGTTGAATTTACTTCCTGTAAGCCAATCCCCCACTCCCCTTCGACCACAGCTGGCAAAGGAACTAAAGTCCCTATTGTTTTGAATCCATGCATTCTTTATTTATTTTAAAAAAGGGAGATTACTACAAGGTAGCCTGGGTGGGATGTGGGAGGAGGGAAGGACAAGGCTACATTGCTTATTGTAGCCACAGTACAAATCAAAACTGTTTGAATGACAGCCTTCTGTTGCTTGGGCCATCCTCTGGAGTAGAGTGGCTGGGTGCATTTTTTTTCGCTTTCTAATCTGCGATAACCTCAGGGACAGAGTTGATATGGGGAGCATAGAAATATTTGTACCTGCAGGGGGGATAAAAAGGGAAAGTAAAATTTAAGAAGATACATTCCTGAGATCAAAAGGGAGACTCTTTCACAGTGAATCAAGCAATTCACAGCAGATAGCACATGTGCTTTAAGCACAAGGTCTCATTTTGCCTTTTATATTGAGCACCTGCTGGTATGGGCAACAGAATTTGGTTTCCAGTCAGCCATGGTAAGCCAAAGGCTACACAGGGTTGGCTTCTTCTGCCTTCATAACATGAGGGAATGGTTTCAAACTGTAGCACCCTCCTTTCCCATAGCAAGCAATGCTGGTTGGGTTTGCCGTTTAAAAGGAAGGGCTGCAGTTTTGGGTTGGATGTGCAACACACCCCTCCCCCCACCGCGTGGCTATCTCCGGGATGATCCCTTATAGCCAAGTGCAAACAGCCCAATATGAACAGAGTCCTTTTACTGTTCCCTTACAAAAATTCCTCTATTTCAACCAGGTGACCATGAATGATATCACTCTCCTGAGGCTGACACAGAAAGATAAAGACCAAATGTTGCATGAATACGACCAAAACCCAGGACCATTCACTGCCATGCTTTGTGCTGCAATGATTCCAGAGTACTTTCTACTTGCTACCGGCTTGGCATGGTAAAGTGTCCTACCATGGAGGACGAAATAGAACAGCCCTCCCCAGAAACCTTCTGCAAATACTGGAGGATTCCTGCTCTGTCCCCAGACACGTTAACAGACATTTCCAGTAGCTGAACTGGCCGTGACTGCATCCCAATTCTTCAGGGCAAATCAAACATTAAACACTATTGCTTTTAAACCCTGTACTGTAGTTACAAATGTGCACTCACCAGAGGTGCCTTCTCTGCCTTCAGGGTCCGGAAACCCATCTTGGGAGGGTATTGGCTCCACGGTGATGAAAAGGTCCTGGCTGTCAGGGAGAACGGATTCTCCGCTTGCCTGCTGCGCATTCTGCTCCTCTTCCTCATCCACAAAATCCTCCTCCCTGTTGCGTGAGACTCCCCCTTTTCAGGTGTCCACTGACAGTGTTGGGGTACTGGTAGGGTCCCCCCCTAGAATGGCATGCAGCTGGTCACAGAAGTGGCATGCATGGGGCTCTGACCCAGAGCGACTGTTTACCTCCTTTGTCTTGTAGTAGGCTTGCCTGAGCTCCTTAACTTTCATGCGGCACTGCTGTGTGTCCCTGGTGTAGCGTCTCTCCACCGTGCACTGTGCGATTTTGGCATATATATTAGCAGTTCTTTTTGATTGGAGTTTTGCCTGCACAGATTCTTCTCCCCATACAGCAATCGGATTCAGCATCTCCTGTTTGCTCCATGCTGGAGTTCGTTTGTGATTCTGGGACTGCATGATCACTTGTGCTGCTGAGCTCACCATGCTGACCAAACAGGAAATGAAGCCTTTTTTTCAGGCATAACTCCCATGAAGTCCTTTACTTCATGGAGAGTAATATCAGGCAAGTAGCAACCAAATAAAAGCCACCAAAAATAATAATCTTCATCCAAAATTGTCAGATACTATGCAATCAAATAGATTAACATTTTGAGATACATACTAAAGTGAACAAGGACCTCATATGTTTAGGACATCTGAAGCTCAGTAAATTATTTATATAAAGGTGTGGATGGAATTTGTTAGTGTGAATTGTAGCCACCATGTCAAAGTTTCCTTTGAGAACCAGATCTTCAGGCGGTGTAAAGTGACCTAGCTTCACTGAAGTCTGATCCAGGGCTAAACCTATCACAATGTACAGCAATTGAGGATCTGACCCTGAAACTGCACTGCCATCTGAAAGTTGTTGTACTCCAGATCTTCAGGCTGGTCTGTATTTTTACTGTAACAAAAGCCTAGTGAAGAAGGGTGACTGTCTGTTGTAACAAACATACTGTTTCTTCTTTGGGATGAAATTATAAAGGAATACAATATATTGCTCAGAAGTATCTTTTTTGTTTTGAGTTTATTCTTCAAGGATTTTCCTGCATTATCAGAAGCTTAAATGTCAGTAATTATTCTGATCACATCAGTCGCCTACATCGCCCTCTCAATACCAGGGGGGGTAGCCATGCTATTTTACAGTTTAGTATAATTCAAATGACACTATCTTGTAGGTGGCTGTGTAAGTAGGAAGCCAAGAGTGAAGATATGATGCAGAGAATGAGAAACAGAAATATAATGAAAATGTGCAATTCATGCTACTTTTAGCTAGTGATGTAAAACTTGCTTGCTCTTGGTTTGAGAAATATGAACTAATACCCAAAGCCTATATGATTAAATGGTTTTAGCAATTTTAGGCAGATGAAGAGACTTCACTAACCCTGCTATCTAAAACTAGCAGCTACTCCGAAGGCTTGTTCCATTTTGAAACATCTCTTGATACCAATAGTGAAATCATGCTGCAAATAGTGGCCAAATTGGCAAATTAAAAGCAGCTCTTCATTTCATTATTAATATATTGATTTTTTTAAACAGTTGGAAACCATCCAGTTTTTGTATTTTTCTCTCTCTTTTAACAGTTAGTTATAATCATGTAATAAGAGCAGCTTGATTCAGTTCTGAAGACTTTTCTTTCTTACTAAAAAGAGTAAAATATCTTTTGATATCTGGCACGAGTGATGATCAGATATGTATAATATCACATCTACTTTTAGAAGAATGAGAGCCAGGCAGATGCAAAACTTGAAGTCAGATAACAGACTTGCATTAATTACTTGTAGGCTGAATTTGATACTCAGTGTCCATATTTTTCTTTATAGTAATTGGCCAAGTGAACTTCGGTGCTATGCTCAACTCAATGTCAAGCACAGTAGGCAATACGCTTAAAATTGTTTTTTTTTTACCCACAATACTAGTGATTATATTTGAGGTATTTGCCAAACACTCATACTGCTGATGATTATGGAGCTCTGAATAATATATTTTATTTGATATACATCCAATATTCAAAGGAAATATACATTTAATAAAGCCAGTATAGAAGAGAAAAAGATAAGAGGATTTTCCCCTACAATTAGATTCTATGGGCCAAATTTTGCTCTCAGCTACACCTGAGGTTTTGTACAGATAGAAATAAGAGACAAAATTTGGCCGTAAATCCTTTGCTAACATCTTTGAATGAGACCTGTTGAGAAACAGAGAGTTAATTGGGACAAAGAAGTGGGTCTCAATCTGGCTGGAGGATCATTGAATAATTCCTCTGTAGCATTCCTCCTGATGTCATTTTAGATTCAATGTCTTTAACTAAAAGTTCCAGGTTTTGAGCAAGGAAGCCTGGAAAATGTTTAAAAGTTTCATACATGAAAGCATATAAATGTGGGCCTATTACATTTCTAATGGCTTGTTTTATCACATCTTTTCCAATAGAAGATACTAAAGCAGTAATTAAGTCTACAGGCCAAATTTTGTCCTCAGTTGCATGCAGAAGTCACATACACATCAGGAGTCAGAATTGGGCCCTTTTTCTGTTCCTTAAAGAGAAAAAGTCAAGAATCAAGATGCTGTATTACTGTAATATTCTGATGCGTGGTGGGTTTTTTTTGGATTTCTGTAGGTCCAGTGCAATCCCAGAGATAAATTGCTTTGTTGAGCAGTGGGTGCGCCTGTGTTTCTGGAAAAACAGGCTGCACACCCCTGGTAAGAAAATACAGGAGCCTTATCAGGCCTTGGAAGACACAGGATAATGAGTGGTCCAACTGTGAAGAGCCAGGAAAGGTAAGGCTGGTCTCCCTTTGAAGATGATGGGAGGTTAGAGGCTGAAGGACAGTGAGATACCGGGAAGAGCAGTTGGGAGAAGGGAGGGAACGTGCAGCTGCACAGTGCAGAGTACCTAATTATAGGATGGTAACGGACAGGCTTATTGCTCTTAATTCTGCTGATAATCTGCAAACCTCAATTATTCAGAGACTTTAAAAACAGATAGCTAAGTTGTAGATATGTGGAGTTATATATAGGCTGGCAGTATTGTATGATTCTTTTATATCACTCATAATCACATTGACCATGCTCTTTGGTAGTCACGGTGCAGGAGAATTGTTTGTTTACTCTAGGCTGCTTAAATCATAATGCTGTCAATTGAGGAGCTGATTGTCTGCAACTGCCACTGCTTCTGAGAACAGGGCAGGTGGAATAGGAGAGCCATTGCTTTGGTCACTGACTATTGACAATGGAAACAGTGGCATCTTTAAGGGACATGCTGGCTAGGTTGATTTGTGGCATGGTAGCCAGGAATGTATTATAGTCACATTTCACTTCCAGAAACATTGGTTGAGCTTGTGCCACCTTAGAGACTAACCAATTTATTTGAGCATAAGCTTTCGTGAGCTACAGCTCACTTAGAATCATAGAATCATAGAATCACAGAATATCAGGGTTGGAAGGGACCCCAGAAGGTCATCTAGTCCAATCCCCTGCTCAAAGCAGGACCAATTCCCAGATAAAACATCCCAGCCAGGGCTTTGTCAAGCCTGACCTTAAAAACCTCTAAGGAAGGAGATTCTACCACCTCCTTAGGTAACGCATTCCAGTGTTTCACCACCCTCCTAGTGAAAAAGTTTTTCCTAATATCCAATCTAAACCTCCCCCCCTGCAACTTGAGACCATTACTCCTCGTTCTGTCATCTGCTACCATTGAGAACAGTCTAGATCCATCCTCTTTGGAACCCCCTTTCAGGTAGTTGAAAGCAGCTATCAAATCCCCCCTCATTCTTCTCTTCTGCAGACTAAACAATCCCAGCTCCCTGCCTCTCCTCATAAGTCATGTGTTCTAGACCCCTAATCATTTTTGTTGCCCTTCGCTGGACTCTCTCCAATTTATCCACATCCTTCTTGTAGTGTGGGGCCCAAAACTGGACACAGTACTCCAGATGAGGCCTCACCAATGTCGAATAGAGGGGAACGATCACGTCCCTCGATCTGCTCGCTATACCCCTACTTATACATCCCAAAATGCCATTGGCCTTCTTGGCAACAAGGGCACACTGCTGACTCATATCCAGCTTCTCATCCACTGTCACCCCTAGGTCCTTTTCCGCAGAACTGCTGCCTAGCCATTCGGCCCCTAGTCTGTAGCGGTGCATTGGATTCTTCCGTCCTAAGTGCAGGACCCTGCACTTATCCTTATTGAACCTCATCAGATTTCTTTTGGCCCAATCCTCCAATTTGTCTAGGTCCTTCTGTATCCTATCCCTCCCCTCCAGTGTATCTACCACTCCTCCTAGTTTAGTATCATCCGCAAATTTGCTGACAGTGCAATCGACACCATCCTCCAGATCATTTATGAATATATTGAACAAAACCGGCCCCAGGACTGACCCCTGGGGCACTCCACTTGACACCGGCTGCCAACTAGACATGGAGCCATTGATCACTACCCGTTGAGCCCGACAATCTAGCCAGCTTTCTACCCACCTTATAGTGCATTCATCCAGCCCATACTTCCTTAACTTGCTGACAAGAATACTGTGGGAGACCGTGTCAAAAGCTTTGCTAAAGTCAAGAAACAATACATCCACTGCTTTCCCTTCATCCACAGAACCAGTTATCTTGTCATAGAAGGCAATTAGATTAGTCAGGCATGACCTTCCCTTGGTGAATCCATGCTGGCTGTTCCTGATCACTTTCCTCTCATGCAAGTGCTTCAGGATTGATTCTTTGAGGACCTGCTCCATGATTTTTCCAGGGACTGAGGTGAGGCTGACTGGCCTGTAGTTCCCAGGATCCTCCTTCTTCCCTTTTTTAAAGATTGGCACTACATTAGCCTTTTTCCAGTCATCCGGGACTTCCCCCGTTCGCCACGAGTTTTCAAAGATAATGGCCAATGGCTCTGCAATCACAGCCACCAATTCCTTCAGCACTCTCGGATGCAACTCGTTCGGCCCCATGGACTTGTGCACGTCCAGCTTTTCTAAATAGTCCCTAACCACCTCTATCTCCACAGAGGGCTGGCCATCTCTTCCCCATTTTGTGATGCCCAGTGCAGCAGTCTGGGAGCTGATCTTGTTAGTGAAGACAGAGGCAAAAAAAGCATTGAGTACATTAGCTTTTTCCACATCCTCTGTCACTAGGTTGCCTCCCTCATTCAGTAAGGGGCCCACACTTTCCTTGGCTTTCTTCCTGTTGCCAACATACCTGAAGAAACCCTTCTTGTTACTCTTGACATCTCTCGCTAGCTGCAGCTCCAGGTGCGATTTGGCCCTCCTGATATCATTCCTACATGCCCGAGCAATATTTTTATACTCTTCCCTGGTCATATGTCCAACCTTCCACTTCTTGTAAGCTTCTTTTTTACGTTTAAGATCCGCTAGGATTTCACCATTAAGCCAAGCTGGTCGCCTGCCATATTTACTATTCTTTCGACTCATCGGGATGGTTTGTCCCTGTAATCTCAACAGGGATTCCTTGAAATACAGCCAGCTCTCCTGGACTCCTTTCCCCTTCATGTTAGTCCCCCAGGGGATCCTGGCCATCCGTTCCCTGAGGGAGTCGAAGTCTGCTTTCCTGAAGTCCAGGGTCCGTATCCTGCTGCTTACCTTTCTTCCCTGCGTCAGGATCCTGAACTCAACCAACTCATGGTCACTGCCTCCCAGATTCCCATCCACTTTTGCTTCCCCCACTAATTCTACCCGGTTTGTGAGCAGCAGGTCAAGAAAAGCGCCCCCCTTGGTTGGCTCCTCTAGCACTTGTGCCAGGAAATCGTCCCCTACGCTTTCCAAAAACTTCCTGGATTGTCTATGCACTGCTGTATTGCTCTCCCAGCAGATATCAGGAAAATTAAAGTCACCCATGAGAATCAGGGCATGCGATCTAGTAGCTTCCGTGAGCTGCCGGAAG
This sequence comes from Lepidochelys olivacea, assembly GCF_965140295.1. Taxonomy (NCBI): domain Eukaryota; kingdom Metazoa; phylum Chordata; order Testudines; family Cheloniidae; genus Lepidochelys; species Lepidochelys olivacea. The sequence continues at coordinate 70,458,778 of NC_140414.1, forward strand.
AAAGCCTCATCTACCTCATCCCCCTGGTCAGGGGGTCTATAGCAGACTCCCACCACTACATCACTCTTGTTGCACACACTTCATCTGATGAAGTGAGCTGTAGCTCACGAAAGCTTATGCTCAAATAAATTGGTTAGTCTCTAAGGTACCACAAGTACTCCTTTTCTTTTTGCGAATACAGACTAACACGGCTGTTACTCTGAAACCATTGGTTGAGCTCTTACTCTTATCTTTCTTCAGTCCTTTTTTGGTAAAATGGAAGAAATTCTCTATAAACCAAAAAGCTGGTTATCTATGGTATTGGCATGGAGAGACCTGTGTTCCCTACCTCCACTGAAACTTCCCAGTGCTTTTTAGAGAGAGAGAGAGAGTCAGTCATCATGTCATCCAGAATCATTCTTTTAAACAGTCTGAGGGAAAACTTGGCCAGGACTCATCTCATATGCTGAACAGGTACTCCCATGAGTCTGATTTTGTCATAAAGCAATCTGTTCTTCCCTGAATCAATTTCACAAGATGACCGGGCCTTGGGGTTCTACCCAAGACACAGAGTGGAATCCCTACCTATACTCCTTACCAATAATCAAACAGAGGTTAGTGATGTGTGCTTTCCATGGCTCTTGGAGCATGCCAGGAACACTACAGCCAGATGTACAGGGCAAAGGAGGACTGATGATAAGCATAAGGTTTTTTATTCAAAATGAGTCCATTTGGGGTCAAAGTATGTAGGAGCTGCCCAGTGTCTCCTTCACATTCCTGTTTTGCAACAAGTGAGTACAAAATTGAGACTTTATAGCATTTTTTTCTAGCACTCTTGCAAATCTCAATAAATTACAGATTTATTTAAGATACGAAGAAATACTTCAATAAATAAGTAGGGTCTATTCCTGCACCCATTGAAGTTAATGGGAGTTTTGCCATTTCAAAATTTCAGCAGTAATAGTACTTTAATATTTACTTCAAAATCATGGGAATAGAAAACAGATGAGGTGTTTTTTCATACTTTCTTTGAATAACCTTCTCCCCAACTGGAACATAAAAATGAAAGAAAAGCCATGTGTCTTGATTCTATTTATTTTTTTTCATATAAGTAAGTAATAGCTGAACAGAAAAGAAAGCATCCAGCAGAGCTATTCTCTGCCATCTGTATTTTATCCTATCGTATCCTACTAAAAAAACAAAAGCAAAAAAACCCTATCGCAAGAAAACAAAAGCTAAAATCAAACAGAGGGAATGGAGACAAAATATCTCACCACCTACTGTGCCTCACCAGTTTATTTAACAGCAAATGAAAAGGAATGCAGTCCCTTGATGGCTTCTTGCCAACAGCTACCTTTCTTTTGCTGTATTCATTTAATTCTTTAGAAAGAAAAAATATATATCAGGAATAATAAAATGCAGATAATCACTTATCTGTCCCTCCCCATTCAGTCTGTCACCTGTCACTGGAACCTTGCGGGGGGGCCCCTGTTGCCTGTCACTGCTGTCGCTGGAACCCTGCTAGGGCCCCACTGGCTGCCAGTTCCAGAGTCCCGCAGCCCCTGGGGCTAAAGCAGAGAATGTCATGGAGGTCTCTGGAAGTCACGGTTAATGTAACCTAAGGGAAGTTAACGTAGCCTTAGTTATTTGTAATACAGTAGCACCCAAAGGCTCCAATCAGGGCCCTGTTGTGCTAGGTACTGAATAAACACAAAGGCTGTTGTAGACTCTAGGGCTTTATAAGGTCCAAAGCTCCTTGAAGGGAATGGGAGTCTTCCCACTGGCTGAAAGGACTTTGGATCAGGCCCTATGTTGTTACGTTTTTGTTATTTATTTTTAATTACGTGCTGGGGCTGTATTCTCAGAAGTACCAGCAATGTTCACAGACAGCTATGATGCAGGTATTATACAGGTGCACACACCGTTGCTATAGCTGCAGGTATTGGATACCATCTCAACTGCTTTACAAAATTCCCCAAGCAAAATCTACAAATATATTGTTCATATCAGTTTACCTCTAGGCACTCTACAAACAGTATAAATGAACTGATACTTTCATGAGTCAAAAAGTCAAATAAGAACACAAACATTGCATTTCAAACTGCAGCAATCTCAGCTTGGAGAGAGCTCTGCAACCATGAGACATCAGAGTTAAAAGCCTTGAAGATATAAAGTACAATATGTCTGAAAATGGAAGGTTGGAACCACAAAAACACCAATATCAGAAAATCCCATGAAACAAGGAGTTAGATTGCCTTTCAAGAACAGTTCCTTATGAAGTGCCAAGCCATGTTATATCATACATATAAAAAGTGTAATCTTCTACCCAATGTTTTGATTACCAGGCAGCAAATGCAGGAATAAAATCATATGCTCTGAAAATTTTTAGTGATGAGTGTATTAATGTGGGTAAATCCTAAAATGGTAAAAAGATGATTTAACTGTTGAATTCACAGAAGGCTGCAGTGTTTTGTCTCCTGTATGACAAACTATGTCAGAAATTATATAGGATAGAAGTTGTAAAAGGGATGAGTCTGAAATAGACTGGACATAAACATAAGAATCCATTTTGGGATCCTGCTCTTCAGAGAGCTCCAAAGCTCTCATCTCATAGTTCATCTTCATTTGTCTCTGACAGAAGTTATGAGGGGAAAGGTAATTCTCTGTTCAGCAGTCTCTTTAGTGGCTTGGGACCCTGGACTTGCATGGAGCTGTGCAAAGTATAAACTCACCCTTTATTATGTAGGCAACGGTGTCTTCCGAGTGAAGGCTCATAACCAGCACAACTCTGTCTTATTCCAGAAGCATACTAGGTTGAGGGCCCCTTTTATTGTCAACTCTATTTTTGGGGGGGAAATGTTTTAAGGCCTGGTCTTAATGTGGAAGCAAATATTATCTTTAGAGTAAAAAATATATATTTTTTAGTTGTTTGAGTTAGAGGAACTTAATAACTAGTTAATTTATTGTCCAGTGTGGAAAACGTTGCCACATATAATGCTTACTAATGTCATAGTCGGTGTGAGTTGTCCCATTGATTATGACAATAAGCCCGATAGCCCAAAGACTTAGGCATGTGCTTAATGTTTCACACTGTAAGTAGTACCATGTAGCTGAAGTCACCTTGCACTACAGAAGGCTGAGTTGATGTTAGATGTTGGTGTTGTTAGATGTTTGGCTGCATGTGTGTGTTCTCCCCGTGTGCTGCCCCAGCTCTGCACAGACAGCCGGCATAGCAGACTTCGGGCGAACACCTGATGACCACAAGATCCTTTAAGATATGAAGGCTCCAGGCCAGGTTGACAAAGCACAGTAATAGCACCTTGCAGACTCTCCGAGGATACTAAGACATAGATGCCCGTAACAATGGATGCAGCTCAGTGAATGGCGGGACTTTCCATTCCCCCTTCAGCTGGACAAAGATACTCCCTCTGAGATACATCTTTATACCCTGATACGAACTAGTTATGTACTACCTCTGACATAGTTACTGCCCCTGACATGGCTAGTTATCACCCATCACCTTGTACATGTTGGTTCAATCAAAACATCTCTATTACATACTGTCATCCTGACCTTATCTTTTAGGAGGCCTCAGTGTATTCCTGTTATCCTTGGGGAATGTTTTTATACCATTCTTGATATCGGGATGTTCTGGTACCACTTGATATCGGGATGTGTTTGCATGAGTATTCTACGCTTAGAATACTTCTTAGGAATTGTATTTCTGCAATATCCATCCTGTTCTTGCCAGATTCTATGAGCAGGTCCTGCCTCATACCAGGCCTCTGATACAAGGGCTTATGGTTCAGGCTCTCTTCCTACTACAACAGGGTGCATAGTTAAGCCTATTCATAAGTCTTTGAAGGATCTGGACCATGCTGGGCAAAAAGTATATGGATTTTAGCTCTGTATTCCATAATTTTTGTGTGCTCAGAAAACAAAAATGGCCTTGTTTTCTCCCAAAAGATTCATAATGAAAAAATCTTTACTTAAAGATTTTATTTAAGTAAAAATAATTTTATTTAAGATGATGCTGTTGACATAGAAAAAAGCACAATGAATTTAAAATATTAGTCCTCCACAAGGATTCACTGTTGGTGGTCATCTTAAAGTTAATGGGGTATTTTAACTGAACATTCAGGATGAGAAATAAATTTACGTTTTGGAAGAAGCAGAAGGATGCATGGAGCTCTTGCAGTGTTTGGATCATGATAATCTCTTGGAAGCATGTTACCAGAAAAAGAACTGGTCCATTACGGATGGAGCTGCCTTGTCCATACAAGAAAATATTTTAATTACAGAACCAAGGGCACAGTGAATTTCTTATCTAATCCTAAAACAAACAAGGGAGACTATATCACAGAGGTGAAACCTTTAGAGCATCATTTTGGCAAGGGATGATTAAGCATGGTATTGAGGGATCTGGAACAGATGTCTTTGACAGTATTATACTACATATTGTAGTTATATATCATTCATTGAGCTTGTAATGTTTACTCATGTTGAGCACAACTCAACATCCTTAGTCAGCATAAATAACACTCTTTAGATTTTTAATCATTTCTACTGCACAGCCATTTATAAAATGTTAGCAGTTAAAATAACTAATAGTGAATACATAAGTGTATCCTAGAATGAAATGTGAATCATAGTGAATTGAAATAACAGTGGGATCAGGGAATGTTTTAGTTCAGACCAGAGCAAGAGGTTATACTGGTCTTGCCCTTATACACTGTATATTTTAAAGCTGATGTCACTCACATTAGAATCATAGAATCATAGAATATTAGGGTTGGAAGAGACCTCAGGAGGTCATCTAGTCCAATCCCCTGCTTAAAGTAGGACCAAAACCAACTAAATCATCCCAGCCAAGGCTATGTCAAGCTGGGCCTTAAAAACCTCTAAGGATGGAGATTCCACCACCTCCCTAGGTAACCCATTCCAGTGCTTCACCACCCTCCTGGTAAAACAGTGCTTCCTAATATCCAACCTAGACCTCCCCCACTGCAACTTGAGACCATTGCTTCTTGTTCTGTCATCTGCCATCACTGAGAACAGCCTAGCTCCATCCTCTTTGGAACCCCAAAGGCTGCTATCAAATCCCTCCTCACTCTTCTCTTCTGCAGACTAAATAACCCCAGTTCCCTCAGCCTCTCCTTGTAAGTCATGTGCCCCAGCCCCCTAATAATTTTCATTGCCCTCCACTGGACTCTCTACAATTTGTCCAATATTCTTTCTGTAGTGGGGGAACCAAAACTGGATGCAATACTCTAGGTGTGGCCTCACCAGTGCCAAATAGAGAGGAATAATCACTTCCCTTGATCTGCTGGCAATGCTCCTACAAATACATTCCAATATGCCTTTGGCCTTCTTGGCAACAAGGGCACGCTGCTGACTCCTATCCAGCTTCTCGTCCACTGTAATGCCCAGGTCCTTTTCTGCAGAATTGCTGCTTAGCCAGTCGGTCCCCAGCCTGTAGCGGTGCATGGGATTCTTTCTTCCTAAGTGCGGTACTCTGTACTTGTCCTTGTTGAACCTCATCAGATTTCTTTTGGCCCAATCCTCTAATTTATCTAGGTCCCTCTGGACCCTATCCCTACCCTCCAGCATATCTACCTCTCCCCCCAGTTTAGTGTCATCTGCCAACTTGCTGAGGGTGCAATTAATTCCATCATCCAGATCATTGGTAAAGATTTTGAACAAAACCGGCCCCAGGACCAACCCTTGGGGCACTCTGCTTGATACCGGGTGCCAACTAGACATCGAGCCATTGATCACTACCCATTGAGTCTGACAATCTAGCCAGCTTTCTATCCACCTTATAGTCCATTCATCCAATCCATACATTTTTAACTTTCTGGCAAGAATACTGTGGAAGACTGTATCAAAAGCTTTGCTAAAGTCAAGATATATCACATCCACCGCTTTCCCCATATCCACACAGCCAGTTGTCTCATCATAGAAGGCAATCAGGTTGGTCAGGCATAACTTGCTCTTGGTGAATCCATGTTGACTGTTCCTGATCACCTTCCTCTCCTCCAAGTGCTTCAAAATGGATTCCTTGAGGACCTGCTCCATGATTTTGCCGGGGACTGAAGTGAGGCTGACCGGTCTATAGTTCCTCAGGTTCTCTTTCTTCCTTTTTTTAAAGATGGGCACTACATTAGCCTTTTTCCAATTGTCTGGCACCTCCCTCAATTGCCACGAATTTTCAAAGATAATGGCTCTGCAATCACATCAGCCAACTCCCTCAGCACCCTTGGATGCATTAGATGGACTTTTGCACATACAGCTTTTCTAAATAGTCCTGAACCTGTTCTTTCACTGCTGAGGGCTGCTCACCTCCTCCCCATACTGTGTTGCCCAGCGCAGCAGTCTGGGAGCTGACCTTGTCTGTGACGACCGAGGCAAAAAAAGCATTGAGTACTTCAGCTTTTTCCACGTGGTCTGTCACTATGTTGCCTCCCTCATTCAGTAAGGGTTCCACACATTCCCTGACCACCTTCTTGTTGCTAACATACCTGTAGAAATCCTTCTTGTTACCCTTCACATCCCTTGCTAGCTGCAACTCCAATTGTGCTTTGGCCTTCCTGATTACACACCCGCATGCTCTAGCAATATCTTTATACTCCTCCCTAGTCATCTGTCCAAATTTCCGCTTCTTGTAAGCTTCCTTTTTGAGTTTAAGCTCACTGAAGATTTCACTGTTAAGCCAAGCTGGTCGCCTGCCATATTTGCTGTTCTTTCTGCACTTCAGGATGGTTTGTTCCTGTGTCCTCAATAAGGCTTATTTAAAATACAGCCAGCTCTCCTGGACTCCTTGCCCCCTCATATTAGCTTCCCCGGGGATCTGGCACATCAGTTCCCTAAGGGAGTCAAAGTCTGTTTTTCTGAAGTCCAGAGTCCATATTTTTCTACTCTTCCTTCTTCCTTTTGTGAGGATCCTGAACTCAACTATCTCATGGTCACTGCTGCCTAGGTGGCCACCCACTTCTGATGTCACTCACATTGAAAATCTACAGAACTGTCTATAGTATGTCATGTTGTTTCTGTTACGGTACATGATCCTTTAACAATTAAAGACAATGAACTAACTTCTGCCAGCATGTGAGTGAGTGAAATTCTCATTGAAACTATCATTTAGTTGCACATGTTTACACCTGAACTGAGTTGGATCCTACATCAAAAGAAATACTTGTGTGGGGGAAGAGATAAGGTTCCTGTAGGAGCCTTAATTTATGAATTTCCCATCTTTTTTGTGTTTACATTTCATACCAAACTTAGCATTTACATAATTTTATTATACTTGAATTGCATTTATTTTAAAAAAAGGAAAGGAGTACTTGTGGCACCTTAGAGACTAACAAATTTAAGATGCCACAAGTACTCCTTTTCTTTTTGCGAATACAGACTAACATGGCTGCTACTCTGAAACCATTTATTTTAAAAACATCCTGAGCCATCTACTATGTTAACTTCACTAAGACAGGATAAAGAAAAAGTGTTTTCTGGAAATTAAATAAATAATTCATAGTATCATCTGCTTAGAAATAATAACCTACATTATAAGAGCAAGAAGCCTTATGAAGACGCTCCTGGGAACTCTGTAAATGACAGGAACCTTATCAGAAGAACACTTATCTAAGGTGACAAACTGCTACTGCTGACCTAAAGGAAAGAACTAAAATGTGGCAAAGCAATGTGGGAGTTCCAACGTGAGAGCTACAGTAACCATACTAGCAACAAACCACTGAAAAATTAAGAATAATTCAAATTGTAAATGTGGCAAAATCAGTTGATAATTGCAAACCTTCATCAAAGCTGGATGTTCTTTATTTTGTTCTAATACTTGATTGAATTTTTAATGACATTATCTGAAAGATAATACTGCTGAAGAATATTTTGTAACACCCAAAGAAATAATAAAGTGGTAGATAAAGCTTCAGGGATGTGGACAAATTGGAGAGAGTGTAAAGAAGAACTACAAAAGGTTAAAAAAACCTGACCTTGAAGAAAGGTTAAAAAAAAATGGTGTATGTTTAGCCTTGAGAAAAGACAACTGAGGGGGACCTGATAGTCTTCCAATATATTAAGGGCTGCTCTAAAGAGGATGGTGAGCAGCTGCTCACAACATACACTGAAGGTAGGACAAGAAGTAATGGGCTTAGTTTGAGGCAAGAGAGATTTAGATTAGATATTAGGGGAAACTTTCTAACTATTAGGATAGTTAACTACTGGAACAGGTTACCAAGGGAGATTGTGGAATCTCCAGCATTTGAAGCTTTTAAGAAAAGTTTGGATATACACCTGTCAGAGATGGTCTAGGAATACTTGGTCCTGCCTCAGCATAAGGGAGATGGACTAGATGACCTCTCAAGCCCTACATTGCTATGATCATTTCCTTAATTGTATACAATTTCATATTTTTTGAGGTGGAGAACTGTGCTTTCTTTCTGAAATGTCATTTTCCAGCATTTGACTTATTAAAACACAAAAATCCCTACAAGAACAGCCTTTCACTTACGGCAGAAACTTCCAAAGCTGCATTTGTGAAAACCATCCATTTTTACCAAATGAGTGAAAAGCCAAAATGAGTTAATTTTATAATACTAATGAAAGATTTCGCACAGTTTTCATATAGACATAATAATGGTGCCAAATGCTGATCTCAGTTTCAATGTCTATATTGGTGCTATAGTATGTATTATAATTATAGCCCTGGTTTAGCAATTATTATTTCTTCAGTAAGTGTAGTCAGCCATGCAACATATGTAGGGCTAAATTTTCAACCTATTTATAGCACTAATCAGGGCAATAATAATTACTAATTAAAAATTAATAAATAAAATAAATAAAGACCCTGGTTTAGCAGTTTATCACAATTAAGCAAAGTGCTTAAGCATGTGCTTAACTGCTTGGGTGAATAAGGATGGATTTAAGCATGTACGCAGATGTTTTTCTGAACTGGGTCTAGAATTTGCAACTTTTATTCATATTCAGTCAAGAGACTTAATATGATTTAACATCAGTGCAGCTGAAATCAGAATTTGGCCCATGATGCTATATCCAATCCACTACCTGTAGAGTACAGAGAGTTATGAACCCCTGAATTATTGCATTAATAATATTCTGGTTGTGTTGGTTAAAGAAAAACAAAATATACAGTAACTTCTGGGATGGGAGTAAATTTTCATATGAAGTGTGTCTTTCTGGGACAAGTACCTCCATAAAGTGTAGTCACATTACATTAAGGAATTCATTCTCAAGTATTCAGAGTCACTGATGAAATCTGAGTGGTCCAGAATTGTTTTTGTTTTCTAAGCTCTGCAGGTCAGTCAGCAGTGAAACGTATGTAGGATTAAATTTTAAATGTATTTAGCACTAAGTTGGACAGTTACACCCGTAGTAACAGACACCAACTGTGGGCCAGTGCTGCAGCTAGTGTAAAATGGCATAGCTCCATTGCTGAGGACATAGCCTGGTATTTTTGCTTGCAGTGGGATACAAGTGGAATATAAGCACTAATAATTAGAGGAGACAGGCTGGGTATTATTGGGGCATGATTTTAAAAATATGTATCTTCAGTGTAAGTTTGAAAGGAGAGCATGCAGGTGCAAGTAGTTATTTAGCGGCCAACATTTTGTACCTTCAAATGCAAAGGAAAGTCCTATGCCAAGGTGAGCAGCCCATATATCAGCTGATCTACATTAGTTCATTAAAACAGCCTCAGATTTGTGGCCAGTCTCAGGAAAGAAGGAGACATGTAGAAGGCACAGACAAGGATTTCTAGACAATGCATTCGTTTTCTTGATTTGTTGGAGGAACAATGTTTCAAAAGTGTAGTTTTGACACACAATCCTGAATTTTTGTGAGAAGCAATAAAGGGCTCGCTGAGTCAAACTCAAAGTGCTCATGGTGAAACCTCTAGTGATCAAAGTAACCACTGCCTCCAATGCCTGTCTACAAGTGCTTTTCAGAGAACTATTGGAGACACCACAGGTAAAGCAATCCATTCTGCTGCTTCTGTCTACACTAAATACTACTATCTGGACGTTTTAGTCATTACATTAATGTCTCTGAAGTCTAGCACCAGCAGCAGTAAATAATGAGAGAGTCTGATGACATAACTAACTTGTCATCAGTCCTGTTTGGTGAAATGAACACTCATTCCTATTACCATAGATTATTCATTATACAAGAGTGTCTTGTTGGGAATCAATCTATAGATCATTTGTGATGCAAAACACCTTGTCACGTACGCAGGAGTTAAAAGCCCAGGCACCTGTTCCGAACCTTATATTCTCAGGTCCGGCTTTGCAGGAAAATTTGCCCCTGGGAAGCTGCATGGTGGCTGACTAATGGCTAAGCAGAGGTTGTCAATTACAACCTTATTAATGATAGTCTATTATTATAATCTGTGATACTATTGAAGACACTGTTTCATAATAAATATACTTTGTGCTTAACCTTTTAACACGTATTTAATGATGACCCTTTTCCAAATCATCAGTTTCTGTCAGACTAATATGATGGTGCTAAGCATCTTGCCATCAGATCCATCATAGGATAAATGTTGGGGCACATTACAACACACCACAGAAAGATCTGTGAGATAGTTCCAACATAGTGTAAATAAGGTAGCCATGAGAGATGGACTATAATGTTCCTGAGCAATTGGATATTGAACTATCAGACCAAAAGGAGCACAATGATCATGAGCCAAGGGAAATGATTGTAGGTTGCCCCTGAAGCTTAAGCTAAAATGCTGTAAATAATCAGCAGAGACTGATGGGGCAATTGCTGAGCTAAATACAGTACCACCATTTTGTTAGTTCCTAAGTGTAAGAAGCTGAATGTATGTTTACAGAAAAAATAGCAAACTGAACTTTTAATCAGTGCAGGATATTGGAATGAAGAAATTGACTTCATCTTGACCTGATTATCAGTTTCCCTGCCTGAAGCTATGGCTGGCAGAAATCTTTGTAAAATATCTGAGGTTTCTAAAATCATAGAATCATAGAATCATAGAATATCAGGGTTGGAAGGGACCCCAGAAGGTCATCTAGTCCAACCCCCTGCTCGAAGCAGGACCAATTCCCAGTTAAATCATCCCAGCCAGGGCTTTGTCAAGCCTGACCTTAAAAACCTCTAAGGAAGGAGATTCTACCACCTCCCTAGGTAACGCATTCCAGTGTTTCACCACCCTCTTAGTGAAAAAGTTTTTCCAAATATCCAATCTAAACCTCCCCCACTGCAACTTGAGACCATTACTCCTCGTTCTGCCATCTGCTACCATTGAGAACAGTCTAGAGCCATCCTCTTTGGAACCCCCTTTCAGGTAGTTGAAAGCAGCTATCAAATCCCCCCTCATTCTTCTCTTCTGCAGGCTAAACAATCCCAGCTCCCTCAGCCTCTCCTCATAACTCATGTGTTCCAGACCCCTAATCATTTTTGTTGCCCTTCGCTGGACTCTCTCCAATTTATCCACATCCTTCTTGAAGTGTGGGGCCCAAAACTGGACACAGTACTCCAGATGAGGCCTCACCAATGTCGAATAGAGGGGAATGATCACGTCCCTCGATCTGCTCACTATGCCCCTACTTATACATCCCAAAATGCCATTGGCCTTCTTGGCAACAAGGGCACACTGCTGACTCATATCCAGCTTCTCATCCACTGTCACCCCTAGGTCCTTTTCCGCAGAACTCCTGCCTAGCCATTCGGTCCCTAGTCTGTAGCTGTGCATTGGGTTCTTCCGTCCTAAGTGCAGGACCCTGCACTTATCCTTATTGAACCTCATCAGATTTCTTTTGGCCCAATCCTCCAATTTGTCTAGGTCCTTCTGTATCCTATCCCTCCCCTCCAGCGTATCTACCACTCCTCCCAGTTTAGTATCATCCGCAAATTTGCTGAAAGTGCAATCCACACCATCCTCCAGATCATTTATGAAGATATTGAACAAAACCGGCCCCAGGACCGACCCTTGGGGCACTCCACTTGATACCGGCTGCCAACTAGACATGGAGCCATTGATCACTACCCGTTGAGCACGACAATCTAGCCAGCTTTCTACCCACCTTATAGTGCATTCATCCAGCCCATACTTCCTTAACTTGCTGACAAGAATACTGTGGGAGACCGTGTCAAAACTTTGCTAAAGTCAAGAAACAATACATCCACTGCTTCAGAAGATACCATAAAGATAACATTTTTGACCATTTTGAGTCTCGTTTTAATGCAGCCTTTCTTTGCTAACCCCTAACCCTTCCTGATGATGCTCCGCCTGTCAGGTGTTGGTGACCATAGCTAGCACCGTTTTTAACTCTGATAACAATATTTTTGTACTAGCCCTTCAGAGAGTGTTCATTCCAGACAGGGGAAAAAAGGGATACAAACACATATGCCATGCTTAGATTAGGTGTTTAGCTATTTGTTTGCAGATATTATGCTTGAACTAAAAAGTAGTATACAGCATTTTGTACCAGATGTTTATATTAATGTAGCAGAATTTTCTTACCAACTTGTTATTTTCTTGCATTTGGCATGTATCGTTTAGATTAGATAGTGAACACAATACACCAAGAGGAAAGTACTGATAGCTCTTTTGAAAATATTTTAATACTATGAAATTCAAAAAATTCACATTATTAATTTGAAGGCTAAAATTAAGCATAGTAAATACCAGACATTCTGTAGCATTTACTCTACTAGTTCAGCTAAATCCCAAATTAATTTAAATTTAGAAAGGCCTTTCCATCTGTAGTGAAAGCATGTTCTCAGTTATAACTGAATTAAATAAGAGATAAGAAGATTTTTGAGAGCTTGAAATTTATGGTATCATTAGGCTGAAAAATTAAACCTAAAAATGTGTAAAAACCCACATTAATCATTTAATTTCAGAACATAAATGCAAATGGATTGGAACTCAGCTTCATTTCAGACTGTAAGTAATAATTGCCTAGCAACACTGCATGAACTTCATTAGACGCCATGTTTGATAAAAAGTGGGGTGCACCAGGGACCTGCACAACAAGAGGATTATGGTATTTAATCAGCACAAAGTGGTAGCCATAAAGCTTCATTAGGTAACATTTTCAAAAACTGAAATCAGGGAGGATGATCTGAAATAAGAGTGCGTGAACTATTCATGAATAGCAAGTTATGCAATTAATCCTGCCCTTTTTTTCTATTCATGAATTATTCGTGAACAGCCTTTGATATATATGAATCAGTTTGTTACTTGACATTATTCACCAGGGTATATAGGAATCTCTTTCAGCTAATCAATAGCTCACACACTACTTGCTGTCACAGTGTTTTTACACATTTGATAATCACAATTTGGGGTTTGTGGTGTGTTATGGTTACCTATATCAAAAGGCTGTTTCTGCTCCCTGGCTAGATGACCCACAACCAGCTTTCAAGATGGCCTGCAAACAGGTTCAGCGTGAATACGCATGCAGATATTTGTATGAGTATTCACACCATTTTTCCTTTCTTCATACATTATCTCTAACAATATCCCACAGTCATTAATATTTGTGAAAAACAAATAAAAGAGGTAGCAAACATTAAGATTCTGTGGATTTTTTTTCTAAATGAACCCTTGCAAATACATTTTTTGCATTATTTTCTCAGCCCGGATCTTGAAAATGAAATCTGTTTCCAGGTGAATGTTAACTCAGGAAAATATAACTAATTTCAGACAGCTGTATTTTAATTCTTCTTTTGTAATAAAAAGTGATGGGGGAAAGATTCATATTTACCAGAGTGAGATTCATGGATTCATTTTCTTTGTTTAGAATATTTTTGTAATGTATACACAAGGCTATTGGATGTTATATTCTAAGAAAGATACTGAGGCAAATACTTCTAGTGCATGAGGAGTAAGATGCACTGCTCCTGTGATTGTAATTAAGAAAAGTTGTGCTGAAAAGTTGCATGCTGATATATTTAACACCAAACTGAAATTGCAACTTTCTTAGTACTTAGCTGGTCTCTCACTGTATGTTGATATAAAATTGAGCTGGGGAGCTTATGTACAGTAATGCACTGAACTGAGAAGAGTGTTTTCATCTCAGGGTTTCTAGGTGAGCTGGCACTATATACAAGGAATTTAGATGAGGTGTATGTCATTCCCTTCTCACAATTCTTTATTTAGGATAATGAAAAAAACTGAATTTGGGAGGTAACTCTTTGATTAGTTTCAAATTGTTTTTGTCCTTGACAAATTATGCATAGTTTAGTACATGAGAAACATGTATTAATTGTTTTCTTGCCATAAAACATGAAATATATTATAATCGTACATTGGTAGAAGATAGAAAAAAGGTCTCGAAATATACCCTGATGTAGACTTTTTACAGTATCTTCTAACAATGTTTTAAAAGTTTAAGGAAATGAAAGTAGTGCATTAAATTACATGAAACACGAAGGAATATAAATGTAAATGTTTCATTATATATTGTATTAATAATAATTATCTGAAAAAATATAAATGCAAATAAGTATACAAACCAACAACTAAAATGTACAAGTCTACTTTTCATTCTATAGAACAGATATCTATTGAAAGGGTATGATATCTCCACTCTAGTCAGGCCTTTCCCCTTCAGTCCAGTAAATAAAAAGCTCTACAAACCTTAATTTGTCCTTCCCTTATTTCAGTGGTGAACTCAATTTCTAAGCCTTGAGTTGTTTTATTTTTAAGAATCCCTAATTGCGTTTCCAGATACTCAAAACTCTTCAAAGCATAACCACTGTTTTTGTGGCTATGTGGCTAATAAATGAGTAGTCTTTAAGAATTGAGCGGTAGCTGACATAGGGTTTTGGCCATTAGGACTTATTTTATGGAGCATGATAGAATTTTAGGTAGAAACCCAGAGTTCCTTTCTAGTCTTTTGAACAATGCTGTGAGATCTTCAGCTTCCTACCTGGTCAACAATCAGAGAAGGGCAGAAGGGACTTCTGTTTAATATCTTTGTGAAGGTGGCATGCCAATTCTGGTTAAAGTTTAATTCTGACAGATGACATCTCTATCAGTTCTGCACTACAAAAGTCGTAAACTGCATGTGCTCAAGACCCTGCATAGGACTTCAATCCATGATGTTCTGAAACAAAGGTAAGAGTATTGCAGTGGATCTTACTGATTTATACAATGGCCTCTTTGTCTTATGTTCTCCAAGTCTTCCCTACCCGTTTAATATTTATCCTGAAGCTCATTAATTTGTTGTGGCTGTTGGCTATGTTGCATCTTACAATATCTTCACCTCAGCACTTTTATCATCTGTACGGTTTAAAACTAGGCCGAGTGCTATATTTCTAGATGCCTCTGCGATCTATTTATTTACAGGGGCAAATATCAGAACCTTTCTTAAGGAATGCAAAACTTATGCTTGTAGAAGTTTGCATGTTTATCCAGGTATTTCAGAACATCAGATGTGAACCTCTTCAATAACAGAGGAATTTTGGATTCATATCTCTGTCCAAACGATCTCTACAATATGGATCTGAACTGCAAATCAGATCTGAAGTTCAAGGTTTTGGGAAGTCGCTCTCTGATTAGAATGAGTATTGCTTAGGTAGCTGAAATGCCCAATGATTTGCTATCTTTTCTCACAAAAATCTCTCCATTTTGAATCATTGTCTCATCTCCTACAATATATAACATTGTCTAGATGTCAGCAATAATCCTCTGATCATGATTTTGATTATCTTTAAGTTCTAGGCTGTTTTGAATTGTTTTCTCCTCCCCACCATGGCTATTTTTATCACTCTATCATTTTATCCCAAAATTTTCTCCCTCCCCTCCCAGCTTCTACCCCTTCCCCACACCTTCTGCTCCTAACCCCCTCTCCTCTGCCATGTTTTGCTATACTTTCCCCAAGAATGTTCCTTACCTCTCTGCATTTGAGTCAAGTTTCTCTCTGTTTTCATTTCTGATGTCTGGCACCATGTCAGCAGTTGGAAACAGCAATTGTAGGAAAAAGCCGTGATCAGTCCCCACAGTCCTGGAATGGAGCATGCTCAGTTGCTCTGTAGGGATGACACATATGCTATCTAGTTTGTACATAAGAAATGTGAAGGAATGGAGCATGTTCAGAGTAGATGGAATCTTCAGAGAATTTAGCTGCCAAACTGTAACATGTCTCTACTGAGCACATGGAAATTGAGATTTGTCAAAGGTTTATAGCTTGGGCAGATTGTCACAAGGATTGCAAAATGTCCATCCCTGACACTAGGGCAACCTCTTGCCAAATGTCAAGTCTCTGATCAAAAGCACAGAAATGTTAGTTTCTTAGCATAACAGTTGTAAGATATTTTAACTCATCATCACACAGCCTCTTGCATGAATACAGATGCTTCCTTTCAAAGTAGCCACTCGGGTTGTGTAGTGGATATGTTACTGCCTTATTTTGCTGCAATAACCACCATTGTGTAGTGTATTTGGATAACTCCTATTTCAGAAGAAATCATTCCTCTCTTCCTCCCAGCATTGAAATGACCTGGACCTGGGGGACACGGAAATAATCTAAAA
This sequence comes from Lepidochelys olivacea, assembly GCF_965140295.1. Lineage (NCBI taxonomy): Eukaryota > Metazoa > Chordata > Testudines > Cheloniidae > Lepidochelys > Lepidochelys olivacea. The sequence continues at coordinate 70,475,294 of NC_140414.1, forward strand.
ATATTAACAGAAAGTTAATAGAGCAAACAGCCATTATGCAGATTGAAAACTGAAGTACACTAATATGAGAATCTCTTAGAAAGATCTTGCTGTAATACACAACACAATATTTTCATACCTGGAGCTGGAGAGGAAAATAAGTACTAAGGGCAGATATGACATAATTCCACTGTCTTGTTGGCAAATGAGCACAAACAATAAGAAATTTTAAGATAGCTAAACTACTACATGGCGTTCAGACATTCTGGAAGAGCACATGCCGCAGAAGTCAGCACATAGCTTCAGAAAGAGAAGGAAACCTCCCTCTTCAAGTTTAAACTTCACCCCAAAACTCCAATCTCAGTTACTGATCATTTTTGATCACTTCGAAACATACTCTAATTTAACAATTGTTTACAGCAAATGTTAATAGCAGAGCAGGTCAAATACCCAAACACAGTGCAGATGGACTTTCACTGTATTTCTGAATGGTTATTCAATCTGAATCAAATCCTTTACTTTTAGCATTGATGAATACTCTCCAGAAGTAGTTTATATTCACATGAATGTTTCAGAAATAGCTGTTCCCCTCATAGGTTAAATTTGTCCACATAGTTATTCTGAAAATATGTTAACAGTAAACAGGATCGGCTCATAAGCACTTTGTAAACAAAATGCTGAATTCATGGAATAATTTATTCCCAATTAGCTCTAGGTAACTAGTTATATTTGCAGTGACTGAACTTTATGTTCTTTACAATGACAATTTCTGATTTTTTTTATACACAATTTCTGGATATGGCCACCAGCTGTCCTCAACCTCACCCCCAAAACGTCCAAATTTGATAGCTAGATTGAAGGGCCAATTATAGATTATTTTAGACATGAGATTGAATTGAAAAGAACTTTCAGACCTCCTGCAATAACAAATCTGCTGCAACAGTATTCTAGGAGGCACTTTATGGGAGGGTAGATGGAATGTCTGAGACCACTATTAAAAAACAAAGTCACAGCAGTACTAACCAGTATTTGGAAGGGGTGGAGCATGTGAAAAGACTCCAAAGTTAAACCTTCTAGGACAATTCTGTGCTGAGTTAATGCATGCATCAGGTTTTTTTTCAACTTATTTACCACAGTGATGCCACTGATTTCACTGAAGTAACTCCTGATTTGCACTAGTATATGTGAATTCAAAATCCCATGTATTCTGAATGAAAAGAATGGGATTGTGTGAGGTGTAATCTAGTACAGAATTATGCCATTTTCTTTTGGAGGTACCAAACTTGGTCTGAAGGTATTTTACCAGTGCCTGGGAATCATTTTGAGAAGCGTTTACATATGTCTACAAACATTCAGTTAAATTTATGGTGTAACTGTGACTTGATTGGAATTACATCAGGAATGAGTTTTGCCCATTATTTTTAAACGAATTACTTGTGGATGTGAAATACCATTTAATTTAGCAATTGAATTCTAACAGCTGTGGCAAGATTTTAAGTAGTACCATAGGTGAAAGTATTCATGATTGTTTCTAGAAACTCCCTGAACATATGCAAATGTAAATATTGAATAGTTTTTCATTTTGCCTGCTTTTATTTATTATTCCAATGTGTTACTAAAATATAATGCTGAAGTAAATAGTATCATTTTAAACATATATTAATAGAAAACAAGCTGGGTGTAATATTTTAATTTGTAGAAGGCAGTCAAATTAAAAACATCTGTTGTGGAAAACAGAAGTGAAACCTGTAGGTTTAATAGAGAAGCAGTATAGCATAATTTATAGTGAGGGAATGAAATTTCTTGAACTTAATCAGCCCTGAATTAAACAAGCACTGAAAGTACATTAGTCAAAATTTCAAACTAGCTTTGTCTGTACTGCAAAATATCTTTGAAATGGTAACCATGGATATGATTTGTAGCTTCCTCTGAAAAATGGATGTAAAACTAAAGAGAATGTAAAACATGAATACCTACTACCAGTCAGCACCATCAAAGCTTCCCCCACAGTAACTTGACAAAGCCCCTCACAGTCCCATTTTCTACAACAGTCCTGTTGTGTACCAGTATCTGACAGCTTATGTTGTCACTGAAAGGCAGTATTTCCAGGAAAAGCTTTGTAGTACCAGTCAGTAAGAGGGCCTCATGAGGCAATGTTATTCCAGGGATGATCACTTTGAGGGTATATATGTGGGAAAAGGCATATGCTCCTCATTAACATAAAAAAGGCAGGAATTCACTCCCGTTCATAGGAGAAAGAGGTAGCAAACCAAATATCATCATATAGTATAACCAACAGTTACAAGCAAATGAATGGTCCACTCTACCACTCCTAAAAGACAAAAAAAAGTATTGTGAAATGAATTTGTGATCTAGTCCGTAGTTACACTGTCCCAGGAGAAGCCCAGGACAATCTTGAGAGTGACCATCTCCCTCTTAGTCTCTCCATTGCTCTGCAGAAGGGATAAACAATAGCAAGTCGATACCTGACACTGCGTAGATTCCATGAAATGCTGGCAGCATTATGTCATCAATACTCCAACACCTCCCCAGCCCTCTGCACTCATCTGCATGAGGAGGGTACATAGCTGCTCTGTGGAGACTGCTTCTTTCCTACATATGCAGGAAGTGGTGGTATAGGCCACCAGCACAAGAGATTCTGTTGTGCCAGCAGGAAGGATGAGCCATAATCTACCCCACAGTGAAAAAGCTCATTAGACCTATGTAAACAATAAATGTTCTGTTATTGCACCCAGTGCTGGCTATTATTTAAATCAAAAACAAAAAATATTGCTGGACTAAAGAGTTCAGCATCTACCGTGCTAAGTGCCCATATTAAACTACATCTGAACACAGTTACTGTTGGGTATAGTACTGTGTTAATAACCCAGCTTTAGTGCAGGAACATGCATCTAGTGAGCACAGTGCAGATGGGTGCAGTCATCCTCTGAGTGTTATTACTGTCCTGGGAACTAACAGAATTTTAAAAAAAGTGTTTTGTTCCCGTATATGTAAAGGACTCTTTCATCCTGAGCATTATTTAAAAAACCCAGAGCCAAATCCTGAAGTCACTGTCAAATTTTTACCCTGTTATTTTAGTCCTTTAAGGCATTCAAGTCCATGAGAATATTCCTGAGTGAGGGCTGATTATGAACCAATGGCCTGATCCTGCAAGGTGCTGAGCATCTCCTGATACCTGCTCAATACCTTCAGATCCCAAGAATTCAATGAGTTGAGGGCACTGAGTGCTTTGCTGAGGGCATTCAACACCTTGTAGGTTCATGGCTGCCATAGAGAGGAGGGCCCCAATCATCAAAGGCTTTTAGATGCCTAATACCGTTTGATGATCTGGGCTGAGGTGCCTTGGATAGAACAGTGTGTTTTACTGCAGTCTGGTCCAACCCATGTTATCCTGTTGAATCTGATTATAAACTCATGTAGTGAGAACTAAATTCATACACAGACTCCAGACCTGCAGTGGGTTCTGTGTGGATGGACCCCCTCTGCCTACATGGAGCATCTTTCAAGACGAAGGCCAGAATCCATAAGCACAACTATGAGGCTAATATAGATGAGCTCTTACTAAATGATGGTTACTCATTATGGAGATGCACAAGGGCTTTCCAAGCCTTGAAATTCAGATGAAATTTATTCTCACTAAGCTCTCCATCATAGACATTCAATTAGATATCCTGAAAACACATACAGAACATAAAGAAAGCCAGGGAGACAATGGAAGCAAAGACTAAAGTATTAAAAACTACAGAAAAAGCAAGGAGTGTAGGATAATATTTGCACAGAATAACTGGTAAACTAAATAAGTGCCAAACCCCTAGAGTTCTTGGATGCCATATGTAAAAATAATTATTTGCTACAAGACTCACTAGTTGCAAAAGAATTCCTGATTTGCTGCATCTGGATGCTAAGGAAAATCCTGTGAACGTGGAAAGATGTGTATTCTACATAAAACTACTGGAGGATTTCAATGTATCAATGTGCTTCAGTATCTCCCTCTCCTCCCCTCCCACACTCCCTCTCCCCAAAAGAAGAGAGACACATAAGTTAAAATAGAAACACATCTATTTTCTTTTTTGAGGCTCAAGTCCAGTAACCCAATGTTTTCTTCATCTACCCTAATGTTACAGATAGAGTGTATATTTGGCCAGATCTTAAAGACAGGGGATGATGACATGCTATCTACCCCCAGAGGAGGGGGAATAAGGGTTGGGAGGGAGTGGTCATCAAAGTTGACTCTATGCCATTGTTATACCAATAAAATAAAAACCAGCAGGATCTTATTAAAGGGGAAAAGGCAAAATGCCACATTTATTGTGAATACGGAAAGAATCATAGTAAGCAGTTAGTTATAGCTATAACATTCCATTCAATTTCATATTTATTCACACATTCATTCATACACACACACACACAGGTTCTGCAAGGTTGTTATCATAGTTACCAGCCTTCGAGTTGCTCGTGCCAAGCCACTGCCCAGGTGGTCTGGACATGAGGAGGGAGCAGGGCCTTGTCAGATGCTCATCTGATGCTCCTGGAAGTTGGTTTGAGGAATCAGACCCCAATGTTCTCAGTTTCTAGAGTCCATTTTTATAGGAATTTATTCCTATGCCAGTCTATGGGAATTGTTTCATCATGCTATTGCTGAATCAATCAGCAGATGGCACATTCCTGATGGTTCCGTGCTGCCAGATGTTATCTTGTTCTTTGGTTCTCCCATCCTTGAGGCTGTTAGGTGGATTCCAGTCTGCCCTCCGGGGGTCCTCTGGTTGTTTCCACTTGACGCCTTCTTTGGCCTATGGACACTGGATTCTTAGGCTGGCACCCCCTTGATCATTCATTCATTATTCACACCAAGCATCCATCCACATACAACCTCTATCTCTATTTTAATCACAATTGTTAACAAAGCAAGATAAATACAACAAAAGGGCAGGGAGTCTCTGTGTGCTGTTTTTGTTGTTACAAAGTATTGCTTTGAGAACAGACTCTGTTTTAGGATGTGCTAACACAATTAGCAGCTTGCAAGTTTCACACAGAGAGGGAGAGAAACAGTACCAAAAACCAAGAGACCTCTTAACTAGTAATACCCTGGAATTTAAACTACAGGGAATCAAACTCATTTGTGATTTTAATACAGAACTTCTTTAATATGATCCAACACCATTAGTGATTCCTATTCACAAGGGGAATTGTGAGCTGCCTTTTAAGATGGGTTTTGAGTCTCTTTGTGCCAGAGACGTGGTGGATAGGGACTGGAGTGAGGCAGAGGATCTGGTCCTGAAACTGTTATTTTAAATAATGAAAATAAAAATTAACAAGTACACATGGAACGAACAATTCTCTTTCTGTGTGTTCAAAAATATCCAATTATTATCGTGTCAGATTTCTCTCTGCTGCCGAGTCTCTCTTTAATTTAGTCATGAAAAAAAATCTCTCTTCTTTCCATTTAGACACCTATTTGCTCCTTTATTCCCATTGGTCTAGATTGTAACTCAGCCTGGGCATGCACCAGATTATGATTCTGATTGTCGTCATTTGCTCTTTTTCCCCGCGTGGGTGGAAGTCTTCACCAACCCTTCTGTTGGCACATTAAATCCCGCCACCTTCCCCATGTCTGGTGCATAGACCTGCACATTAGAAGGGGATGCTTTGCTAACTTCTTTCATCCACTCTGTGCCCACCTGGATGGGAAAGGGGATACTAGCTTATCAGACACCAGTGATGTGGGTGGGCTACACTGGGGCATAAGGGGGCTCCTTATTCTTGTTTATTGCCCTGCATCGGAATGCAGCAGGGCTTACAACTGATATAACTGTGTTTAGTAATCTATCCCAATTAAAAGTATGCTTTGTCTAATTTGAGAGGATGACACCCCTTAGCACTCTCAGCTGTTGGTTACCAATTAAAAGACACAATCTAAAATCCTGCCTAGTGCATTAACCTTTAATCAACCTTTGTCTCTGCCTATAATACAAAGTAGTTTTCTTCCTCTGAATTCCTTAGCAATGGTAATGCACAATGGCACAGAATAAATGCCATTACAATCATTAACTGCAGGTGATGGAAAAGATCAGGTAAGTCCTTCAATCACCTCGTTGAAATCTTGCTTTTTGTTTTTTGAATGCTGTTATTTCTTCCATAAAGGAGGTCCCGATCCAACATTGATTAAAGAGAGAGTGCATTTTACAGCCAGAAAATGCAATTTTTGAAAATTATCACCTTTCAAGAGCTGAATTGCAATTAAATAATTACTTGGATTGTCGAACTCTGACATTTTAGCAACCTTTCAAAATAGTATTATAAATATAAATTATTTATGACCCTATAGTTGTAATATACAATACTGATTCTGGTCTGGCAGACATTTAATCTTCACTAACTGTGAGATACAGTACCCATCTCTGCTTGAAAATTCTTCAGTTACATTCCATATTTCCCACCATTAGCAGTGTAGCCAGAGGCCTAATCACATCCACTTTAACACAGAAGTCTGCTCTCCTATTTCACCTTTGCTGTGGCTTTAAAAAGAAAATCATCTGGATGTTAGTCAGCACACACAGTATAACGTAAAGATTAGTAATCACTCAGCAGTGCCATGTCAGCAATAGCAACAAAAGGATTCTGTGCTTGACCTTTATTCAACAGGAATACAATCGTGTTGCAGCAACATAATTAAAAAGATTAATTTGTATATAGTTTTCGAGGAGATAGCTAAGAAGCTGTTCTGCTGCAATACTGAATGTTGGGGTAGGGGGGGAGAATAAACTTTATGAAAAGAGACAGATGTGGCAGGTATCAGCAAAGAGCTATCCAGCTTCTATCTAGGGACAAAAACATGATTTGGACAAAGGTCATAAAGCAAACAAATGTGCAGCAAAAAGCAATCACAGAGGAAAGCCAAAGTAGGAGTGAAATGTGAACAGAGAGCTTTATGTACTGTTTGGACTGGTCAAAACAAATTAAACACCACTACTAGGCTAGTTCATTCTTTTAAGGAAATATAAAAAACTGTCAATAACAAGAGAAAATGTCACCAAATGCCAGCAGCAGAACCACAAAATAAAGCCAAACATTTTCCTACTGATAAAAGTTGTACAAACTTCACAAAACTCTCCAAATCAAATTCCAGACGAAGAGAATAAAGCAATAGGAGAGACTGTCAATGCTAATAGTGAGTGAAACAGAAACCCACCTATTGAGGTCACATCCATGAGAACCTCCACCGAAATATCAAGTACAGATGGACCTGAATCAATAACCTGTGGACATCCCTAAACCTAGGGAGGGACAGAGATTTTAAAATCTGAATTCAATTCAAATCTGAATTTTGCAAATGACCCCTATACATTATAAGTAGAAGAAAAAGAATTTGAGCCAAATCCCCCTGAAATCTGGTGTGCTCTAAAACTATGTCTGACTTTTGCAGCTTGAGCACTTATATATATAAGATATTTAGATTTTAATAGCTAATGATAAATGGATATATTTGCTGAAAAAGTATAGTAACAGAATACATGTAACCACTATTTATATTTCCTTTTCACACCTATAGGAACGGTGGGTCCAATACATGATGGCATGCAATCCATAAATCATTTGCCACTGTGGTCTAGCATGCCTAATAAGATGTTTATATCTGTGTCCAAGCTTTAAAAATGTCTGATTTGTTTATGTTGCTCATTTGCATCTCTGTTCTGATTTCAGATTTGTTTTACTGTAAAATGAGGAACTGAAAAACAACAAAACCCAACAAATTCTTCTGTCTCTCCAAAAATTGGGAGATGAAAGGAAGGCACCGATACCAACTGCACCTACATACCATTTGTACTTAATATACAGCCTCCAAAATAAACTCATTTTAATAATTTTGAAAAGCCAAACTCATATCTACAGATCATGTAGCCAACTCTTGGACTTGTTTCAGATTAGAGAGAGAGGAGGAATTTTGGCTGAAGAGATGTACCCACTAAAACTCCACACTGCAGATTTCCTATCTATCAAAAAGGCATGAAATAGCTCAGCCAGAAAAGATTAAATCTAATGTTACTGCCATAGAAATGAGGCAGTAACACCAAACCCGCAGGCTTTAAGTCTACTGTGACTTTAATAGCATGTTTGCAGCAGCATCCAAACAATCCATTATGTGCCAATATTGGCTTCTGATGCAAAACTAGGTTTTGAGGGTATGAGAATAAAAGGAGAGAAAACAAGAGCAAAGAAGCCTCAAGTCAATGCAGTGAAATAAATGATTGTAGGAGAAAACATCTGTAGTGCAAAATGTAGCTGACTTCACAATCAGCATTCCATGGTTGATTAGTTGCAGGATTTGGGTTATGGTTACCTTTATACATGGATTAGTTTTCTAAGGAAGTTATTTTGAAATTACTCTATTCGAATTTTCGGAAGCTATTTTATACATTCGGTCTTCTGTGTCCCCACTAAAGCGCATGAATTTGACGGAGTGCATCCACAGTACCAAGGCTAGCATCGAATGTCGGAGCGGTGCACTGTGGGTAGGTATCCCACAGTTCCTGCAGTCCCTGCCACTCATTGGAATTCTGGGTTAAGCTCCCAGTGCATGATGGGGCAAAAACATTCTCACGGGTGTTTCTGGGTGTGTGTCGTCAGTCGCTCCTCCCTTCGTGAAAGCTATGGCAGACAATCGTTTCGCGCCTTTTTGGCATGCAGATGCCATACTGCTTTCAGCAGACGGTGCACGGCTGCTCTCCTGCTACTATGAATCCACCCCTCATTTCCTCTCATCTTCCTATGTAATCTCTACTATCTACTCCTTCTCTTCCTCATCGAATGCTTCTGCTGCCAACTCTGCTCGGCCATTGTGAACCGAGCAGCACAGCTTCTGCCGTCAACTCTGCTCTCCCATTATTGCCACGCTTCCGAGCTGTTGTCCTAGGCACCCACCTCCGTGAAAGCTAGAGAAGACAACCATTTTCCGCCTTTTTTTGGCTACCATGAACCAAACAGCACAGCTTCCGCTGCCTCTCTGCTCTCCTGCATTTCGCGCCCTTTTTACAGGATTACCCGTGCAGGTGCCATAGCCATGGAGCCTGATCAGATCTCCTCTGCAGTTTTGACCATTGTAAATACCTCACGCATTATCCAGCAGTATGTGCAGTACCTGCAAAACTGGGCAAGGAAGTGACGAGAGCGTGATTACTATACTGATGTGGACATGGACACAGATGGCACGGCATGTGGTGATTGGGAGATCATGGTGGTGTTGGGCCAGGTTCATGCTGTGGAATGTTGATTCTGGGTCCTGGAAACAATACAGACTGGTGCGACCACATAGTGTTGCACATATGGGATGATTCCCAGTGGCTGAGAAACTTTTGTATGCGTAGGGCCACTTTCATGGAACTTCAGGACAGGGGACAGCAAGTCACGAAGTGCAAAGACACCAAAATGAGAGCAGCCCTCACAGTTGAGAGGTGAGTGGCCATAGCCCTGTGGAAGCTTGCAATGCCCGACAGCTACTGGTCAGTCGGAAATCAGTTTGGAGTGGTGAAATCTACTGTGGGGGCTGCTGTGCTGCAAGTAGCCAACACAATCATTGACTAGCTCCTATCAAGGGTAGTGGCTTTGGGAAATGTGCGGATCATTGTGGATGGCTTTAATGCACTGGTGTTCCCTAACTGCGGCGGGGCGATAGATGGAATGCATATCCCTATCTTGGCCCTGGAACACCGGGGTGGCCAGTACGTAAACCGCAAGGGGTACTTTTCCATGGTGCTGCAAGCACTGGTGGATCACAAGGGAAGTTTCACTGACATCAACGTGGGATGGCTCGGAAAGGTGCATGACGCTCGCATCTTCAGGAACTCTGGTCTGTTTGAACAGCTGCAGGAAGGAACTTACTTCCTAGACCAGAATATTACTGTTGGGGATGTTGAAATGCCTATAGTTATCCACGGGGACCCAGCCTACCCATTAATGCCATAGCTCATGAAGCCGTACACAGGCACCATGGACAGTAGTAAGGAGCAGTTCTACTATAGGCTGAGCAAGTGCAGAATGGTGGTAGAATGTGCGTTTGGACGTTTGAAAGCACGCTGGCACAGTTTACTGACTTGGTTAGACCTCAGCACAACCAATATTCCAATTTTAATTGCTGCTTGTTGTGTGCTCCACAATATCTGTGAGAGAAGGAGACGTTTATGGCGGGGTGGGAGGTTGAGGCAACTTGCCTGGCGGCCAGTTTCACACAGCCAGACAACAGGGTGATTAGAAGAGCGCAGCAAGGCACGCTGTACATCAGAGAAGCTTTGAAAGCCAGTTTCATGACTTGCCAGGGTATGGTGTGACAGTTGTGTTTGTTGTGTTTGTTTTTCTTAAAGTTACCTGCCTCCTACATATATGAAAGGAAATAAAGTCACAATTGTTTATGATTTATTGCAAAATACATTGAGAGAAATCAGAAGCTAGATGGGGGAGGGCGGTATTGGGGGGTGGAGGAGGAGGGAAGGACAAGTCCAGAAACCAAATAAAAATTTAGGATATGCCAGCTTTCTGCTGCTTGTGCAATCCTCTGGGGTTGACTGTGTGGGTCCCTGTAGCCTCCTCCCCCCCTCCCCCGTGTTCTTGGGCATCTGGGTGAGGAGGCTATGGAACTTGGGGAGGAGGGAGGGCGGTTATACAGGAGCTGCAGCGGCAGTCTGTGGTCTTGCTGCCTTTCCTGCATTAGATCCACCATACAGCGGAGGATGTCACTTTACTCCGCCATGAGCTTGACCCTAGCATCCTGCCTGCTCTCATCGCGCACGTCCCTCCTGTCTTCGTGTTCATTGAACGCTTTATGAGACTCCGCAATTGTTTGCTTCCACGCATTCAACTGCGCCCTACCAGTGCGGGAGGACTGCATGAGCTCAGCAAACATGTCATCCCAAGTTCGTTTTTTCTGCCTTCTAATCTGGACCAGCCTCTGGGACGGAGTAGATAGGGGCCGCGTTGAAACATTTGCACCTGCTGCGGGAGGAGAAAAAGGGAGGGTAGTATTTTAAAAGATACATTTTAGAGAACAAAGGGGACACTTTTTCTCAGTGAAACAGGCAATTCATAGTACACAACACATGTTCTTTCTGTATAAGGTCTCATTTTGCCTCTTATACTGAAGTGCCTGCCACTTTGGTGTGAGTAAGCCATCACATGCGGCCAGGCAACAGAATTCAGCTTGCAGGCAGCCATGGTAAGCTGTAGGGGCGCACGGGGTTCTGCTTCCTCTGCATTCATTTCAATGCTTTCAAACTACTGGGCTCCCTTTCCCATAGCAAGCAATGCCTGGTGGGTTTGCCATATAAAAGGAGGGCCTGCGGGCTCTCTGGGATGATCGCTTCACACAGCACCCTCCCCCACCACACACACACACTGCGGGGCTCCGATGAGGCACTGAGCAGGGATGAGTCCTTTAAACAAAATGCGAACAGCCAAGCGCAGCTGGGTTTTCCCCCACCGTGTGGCTCCAATCAAGCTCTCACTCACCAGAAGTGCCTTCTCCAGGGTCACGGTCAGGGAGCATGCTTTGGGAGTGGGGGGAGGCTATTGGCTCCAGCGTTAAGAATAGTTCCTGGCTAGGGGGGAAAACAGATTCCCCACTTGCCGCCTGTGCACTGTCGTCCTCCTCCTCCACCTCCTCCTCTTCGTCCTCCAAAAACTCATCCTCCTCCCCCCTTGCAGGTGTCTATGGACAGTGGTGGGGCAGTGGTGGCATCACCCCCCATAATTGTATGCAGCTCACAGTAGAAGCGGCGTGTTTGGGGCTGTGACCCAGAGCACCCGTTCGCCTCCTTGGCTTTTTGGTACGCTTGCCTGAGCTCCTTGATTTTTCTACGACACTGCTCTGTGTCCCTGGAGTAGCCTCTTTCCATCATGGCTCTGGAGACTTTAGCGTACGTATTTGCGTTTCTTTTTTTGGAATGTAGTTCTGCCATAACAGATTCGTCTCCCCAACATGCAATGTGATCCAGTACCTCCCGCTAGGACCATGCTGGAGCTCATCTGCGAATCTGGGACTGCGTAGTCTCTTGTGATGGTGGACTCTGCATGGTCGCCTGTGATGGTGGACTGTGCTGATGGTCACCTGTGCTGCTGGTGACCAAACAGGAAATTCAAAAGATCCTGGGGCTTTTACTGCCTACATGGCTAGTGCATCGGAGTTCAGAGTATTGTTCAGAGTGGTCACAAGGGAGCATTCTGGGATAGCTCCCCGAGGCCAATATTGTCAAATTGTGTCCACAGTACCAGTAACCTGGAACTGCGATCTCGATTTTAGTCCTACTCCACTTGCTGAGATGCAGTACAGAAATCAGATTAAAGAGCCCTTTAAATCGAAAAAACTGGTTTGGTCGTGTGGATGGAATCAGTTTTATTTTGAGGTAACTCGGCTAATTCCGAAATAACCACATACTGTAGACCAGGCCTAATATTTCCAGTTGTTAACATCCCCTTTTCCAGTTTGTCAAACAATGAGGGTTAACAGCCTTTAACATAAATCCCTGCAGTAATTTGGCTACAACAGCTTCTGGCAAGTTGAAATACTGCTAATTTTTTTTTTTTTTTACAGATATGTATAAACTTACTTACATTTGGTGTGCTGTTCCCATTGATTTCAATGCAAAATAAGTTTCTTTCTGCCCTTGGTTGTCACTCTCTCCCTGTTAGCAAGCAATATCAATATTCACAGAATAAGCTCAGAACTATTCATAACCATAAAAAAGCTGAAATGTCTAGTCTATTTCTTAAACAATAGTTTTTCTTGGAGGGTAGCGAACAAGTTAGTTATTTATCTAATTATAAAATGTGTGATAGGAAAACACTGAAATTTTCCTTTAACACCTGTTCTTATTTCCCTATTCAGACTCATGTGCATGTATCTTGCCTGATGGCACACACGCGCTGGAGATCTGTGTCTATATATACAGCCCTTTCTGTATATAGGGTAGTAGTAAGGCTATCTAACAGTGTACAGGAAATGAAAATTTTGAATCAATATTTTATCTCTCATTTCACCTATTTTTGATTGCTTAAGGATCCAATCCCACAAAGACTTATGCACATGGTTAACTTTATGTATCTTAATAGTGCCACTGACTTTCAACAGAACTACTGCTATGTGTAAAAAGGCATGTCCTTAAATCTTTACAGGGTCGAACACTAAAAGTGAAACTACATGAATGCTATTTAAATATTGCCTTTCCTCTTCCAGGCTTTCTAAATTCCTGTTGGCCAGGCTTCCCAAACCCAAGCACACACAGCAAAATAAAACCATTCCAAACTATGTAGATCTTGTTCTGCATGTTACATTTCAATAGCCTCCATTCATTCTAATTCTAGCATTCTAAAACGCTCAATTTTTTTTTCTGGCATTATAGTGTAATTTCAATACCTATTTAAAGGCTTGTTCTTCAGTGCTGGATTAATGGAGGCTGTAGAGGGGTGGATTGGCCGCCCACAAACCAGGAAGGGGAGGATCCACTCACTGAACCCTAGTGGGTGGAGCCATGCCTCGCTCAACCCTTCCGCCAGAAGTTAGTGGGGTGGGACCGGAAGTACAAAAGGCAGGCAGGAGAACTCAGTGGGGAGGCAGCCGCTGGAGGATCCAGACGCCTCCTGTGAGCTGGGAAGCCGCTGAAGACCCCGAGGGAGCCTAGGACTGGCCAGGAGCAGTAGGGCCATTTACAGACCCGAGCATGGAGGAGCTACAAGCACTGACAAAGGCCTTCTTCCCCGATGAACAGGTGACCCTCTATAGAGCCAGGTACACCCTGAGGGGAAGTTGGGAAGTGGCCCAGCAGTAGCCGACCCCTGTCTGGCTGCAACACTGACAGCGAGTGAGTCATCATGTTGCAGTCAGGATCCCCGCTGACCCAGTGGCAGACCGCTCTGCCATTGCTAGGGCCCTGGGCTGGGACACAGTGGAGTGGGTGGGTCTGCGTCCCCCCGCCACCCCAATCCATGGGTGGCAGTCTCCCCCTCTCTTAGGCAAGAAGCCTGTGCTTGTGAGCCCTCCCACCAGAGCTAGGAGGCCCGACTGTTTGCTATTCAACCTCAGTGCAGGCCTGAACCCTCAGACTCTCTACTGCCCTGCCCTGCTCAGAGGCCTGGGCTATCTGACTGGTTGCTGCCCAGCCTGAGCACAGGCCTGAGCATGAGACTCTTTGCTGCCCCCCTGCCCCCCCCACCGCCGACCAGGGGCAGGGGCTCCATAACTGTGTTTGATGTTCAGCCCTGATCACAGTCAAGAGCTCCCGTCTCCCGTCATCCCGCTGATTCCCCATGTCAGGTGACCCCTGGAGATGTAGTGGGACAGATTGGCTGCCCACAGACCCAGAACAAGAGGAGCCATGCCCTGAAACAGACTACACTTGGTGGAGAATTCAGGCATCGCCCTGACCCCTGCAGTAAGGGGCCCCACCGCAGCAGCCCGCCTGTTAGGATATAGATATGCAGGCCTGCCTGTAAAGGCCTATACTTTAAGAATTTCGGTATATGTTTATCATTTAGCTAATTATAGAGGTGTAAAAGAAAGAATCAAAATCACAATCTGCCTGTATAAGGGCCTTTTCTCACTGTGACAGTCTAAGGCCCTGTTTGTAAACTAAGGCCTCTGGCTAAGCAGCAGAGGCAGCCATAAGCTGGGAAGTGTAAGGTCACATCCCCACATTCCAAACCAGTCACATTGAAAGAAGGTGCTATTGGGCTGTTAGGCATTATCAGGACAGGATTGTATTCCTATCACCTCCAGAGAAAGGGAAGAGCCTAGAAGATTTAAACAAAACTTAGTTTGATAGCATCCTGTCTGGCAAGAATTTACTTATCAATAGCTGGGGTGTGAAATCCTCATTTCTTTGTTGTTCTATCACTGTAGTCCCCATTTCCCTATTGTTGGTCTGTATAATCTCTGTCTGGTTCTGTGATTGTTTCTGTCTGCTGTATAATTAATTTTGCTGGGTGTAAACTAATTAAGGTGGTGGGATATAATTGGTTAAATAATCACGTTACAAAATGTTAGGATTGGTTAGTTAAATTTCCGTAAAATAAATGGTTAAGGTATGACTAAGCAGAACTCAAGTTTTACTATATAGTCTGTAGTCAATCAGGAAGTAAGGGGGAAATGGGAACAGGGAATGGGGGTGGGGAATTGGAATCATGTTTTGCTAAGGGGGAAATGGGAACAGGGAATGGGGGTGGGGAAATTGGAATCACGTTTTGCTAAGGGGGGGAATGGGAACAGGGGCACAGGTAAGGCTCTGTGGTGTCAGAGCTGGCAAGGGGGACACTAAGGAAGGTAACTAGAATCATGCTTTCTGGAAGTTCACCCCAATAAACATCAAATTGTTTTCACCTTTGGACTTTGGGTATTGTTCCTGTCTGTTCATGAGAGAAGGACCAGGGAAGTAAGTAGGTGAGGGAATAAGCCCCTAACACCGCTGTTGGCAACCCTTAAAAAAAAAAAAAAGAGAGGAAAAAAAATGGAACTTGAGAAGCTCATCAAATATCTGACTGAGAGCCAGAAGCAGCAGCAACAGCAACTGATGCAGCCGCTGGGGACACAGCAGCAGCAGTTACTCCTGGAGCTGGGGGCCCAGCACCGAGAGCAACAGCAACAGTGCCTCCAGCAACTTGCGACACTGCTGCTCTGACCTAGTCCGGCCCCAGCTGGGGCCACAGGGAATCCCCCCACGCCCTCAATGCCCATACTACTCTCCCAAGGATGACCCTCAATGCCCATACTACTCTCCCAAGGATGACCCAAGGATGACCCAGAAGCCTTCCTTGGCACCTTTGAGCGGGTCGCCATAATGGCAGGGTGGCTCCAGGAGCAGTGGGCCACTCTCCTGGCCCCCTACTTGACTGGGACAGCAAAGACCGCCTACCGGGGACTTGCTCTGGAGAAGGGGTGAGACTATGTGTGGGTGAAGTTGGCCATCTTAGATGCCCTTGACATCACTCCAGAAACCTTCCATCGGCAGTTCTGGACAACGACCTACCTGTTGGGCACCCAGCCCTGTATCGTAGCCCAGGCAATTAAAGACCTCTGCTGGTGACGGCTTGTTCAAGAGAGATGCTCGACGAGTGAACTCGCCAAACAGGTCACCCTAACGCAGTTCATCCAGGTGCTCCCACCCTGCGGTAGATACTCCGCCACCGCCCTATGACCTTGAGTGTGGTGGTCACCTTGATGGAAGACTCCCTGGCCACAGAGACCCCCATCGGATCAGGAACGCGCCAACCAGGAGACCTGAACCCAAGACCAAACGCTGACTGAGGGTCTTCAACCCAGACAGCCAGCCCCAGGACATCCCTTGGTGATCCGGAACTGTGTTTTGCAGACACCCAGAGCAGCTTGGCAAGGCGGGCTGGGACTCTCACCGAAGCCCTCCCTCAGAGACTCCACCTTAGTCAGGACGTCCAGAAGTGGGATCCTGCTTCTCCTGCGGCCGTTTTGGGCATTGACAATGGGAATGTCCTGAGATGGACTGCAGCTTCGGCCAGGTCTGTACCAGAGAGTCCCGTGCCCACAAGCAGTCCACCCTGAAGCTGACGACG
Organism: Lepidochelys olivacea; assembly: GCF_965140295.1. Taxonomy (NCBI): domain Eukaryota; kingdom Metazoa; phylum Chordata; order Testudines; family Cheloniidae; genus Lepidochelys; species Lepidochelys olivacea. The sequence continues at coordinate 70,491,857 of NC_140414.1, forward strand.
CCTGTGGGGGTGGGGCTGAGACAAGGCGTGGCCCTCCTGGACTTGGAGTGTGGGCAGACCCTCATCCATCAGGGGATTATCCCCAACCCTAGAGTGATGGAGAGGGAGATCAGACTCCAGTGTATACATGGGGATGTGAGAGTGTACCCCCGCGTCAGGGTACTCCTGAGGATAAATGGTGTGACAGAGGAAATGACACTGGGGTTGGCCCCCATTCTCGCGTATCCCGTCATGGGCTTTAATGACTTGCTGCAGGAGGCCAGCCTCAGGGTACCTCCTACCCCATCGGCCCTAGAGGGAGACCCCATTCGAGATGGGGACACTGAGGCCGAAGAAGGGGGACCCCTTAAAAATGTGGAGGGGCGGCCAGAAGGAGAGGACCCTGATGAGTCCGGGATCCTGACCCTCTGGGGGAAGGCCCCTCAACAAACCCCCTAACTGACTTCCCTCAAGACCAGCGGGATGATCCTACATTCAGTCATGCCTATGACCAGGTAGCCCGCATTAATGGGGCTGTGACGGACACCCAAAGAGCAGTTAAGTGGCTCTAATTTGAACTCGTAGCATATCGCCTCTATCGAGTGGAGCGGGACCCATAAGCACAGACAGTTCGGAGCCAGCTGGTCATTCTCCAGTGTCATCGGAATTGCATTTTGAAGCTCGCGCATGACATCCCTGTGGCTGGACATTTGGGGCAAGAAAAGACCCTGGCCTGAGTCATAGAATCATAGAATATCAGGGTTGGAAGGGACCTCAGGAGGTCATCTAGTCCAACCCCCTGCTCAAAGCAGAACCGATCCCCAATTAAATCCCCAATTTGTCAAGCCTGACCTTAAAAACTTCTAAGGAAGGAGATTCCACCACCTCCCTAGGTAACCCATTCCAGTGCTTCACAACCCTCATAATGAAAAAGTTTTTCCTAACATACAACCTAAACCTCCCCCACTGCAACTTGAGACCATTACTCCTTGTTCTGTCATCTAGTACCACTGAGAACAGTCTAGATCCATCCTCTTTTGAACTCGCTTTCAGGTAGTTGAAAGCAGCTATCAAATCCCTCCTCATTCTTCTCTTCTGCAGACTAAACAATCCAAGTTCTCTCAACCTCTCCTCATAAGTCATGTGCTCCAGCCCCCTAATCATTTTTGTTGCCCTCCGCTGGACTCTCTCCAATTTTTCCACATCCTTCCTGTAGTGTGGGGCCCAACACTGGACACAGTACTCCAGATGAGGCCTCACCAATGTCGAATAGAGGGGAACGATCACGTCCCTCTATCTGCTGGCAATGCCCCTACTTATACATCCCAAAATGCCATTGGTCTTCTTGGCTACAAGGGCACACTGTTCACTCATATCCAGCTTCTCATCCACTGTAACCCTAGGTCCTTTTCTGCAGAACTGCTGCCAAGCCATTCGGTCCCTAGTCTGTAGCGGTGCATGGAATTCTTCCATCCTAAGTGCAGGACTCTGCACTTGTCCTTGTTGAACCTCATAAGATTTCTTTTGGCCCAATCCTCCAATTTGTCTAGGTCCCTCTGTATCCTATCCCTACCCTCCAGCGTATCTACCACTCCTCCCAGTTTAGTGTCGTCTGCAAACTTGCTGAGGGTGCAATCCACACCATCCTCCAGATCATTTATGAAGATATTGAACAAAATCAGCCTCAGGACCGACCCCTGGGACACTCCACTTGATACGGGCTGCCAACTAGACATGGCGCCATTGATCACTACCCATTGATCCCGACAATCTAACCAGCTTTCTATCCACCTTATAGTGCATTCATCCAGCCCATACTTCTTTAATTTGCTGACAAGAATATTGTGGGAGACAGGGTCAAAAGCTTTGCTAAAGTCAAGGAACAACACGTCCACTGCTTTCCCTTCATCCACAGAACCAGTTATCTTGTCATAGAAGGCAATTAGATTAGTCAGGCATGACTTGCCCTTGGTGAATCCATGCTGACTGTTCCTGATCACTTTCCGCTCCTCTAAGTGCTTCAGAATTGATTCCTTGAGGACCTGCTCCATGATTTTTCCAGGGACTGAGGTGAGGCTGACTGGTCTGTAGTTCCCAGGATCCTCCTCCTTCCCTTTTTTAAAGATGTGCATTACATTAGCCTTTTTCCAGTCGTCCGGGACTTCCCCGGATCGCCATGAATTTTCAAAGATAATGGCCAATGGCTCTGCAATCACATCCACCAACTCCTTGAGCACTCTCGGATGCAACGCATCCGGCCCCATGGACTTGTGCACGTCCATCTTTTCTAAATAGTTCCGAACCATTTCTTTCTCCACAGAGGGCTGGTCACCTCCTCCCCATGCTGTGCTGCCCAGTGCAGCAGTCTGGGAGCTGACCTTGTTCGTGAAGACAGAGGCAAAAATAGCATTGAGTACATTAGCTTTTTCCACATCCTCTGTCACTATGTTGCCTCCCTCATTCAGTAAGGGGCCCACACTTTCCTTGACTTTCTTCTTGTTGCCAACATACCTGAAGAAACCCTTCTTGTTACTCTTAACATTTCTTGCTAGCTGCAACTCCAGGTGTGATTTGGCCTTCCTGATTTCACTCCTGCATGCCCGAGCAATATTTTTATACTCATCCCTGGTCATTTGTTGAATCTTCCACTTCTTGTAAGCTTCTCTTTTGTGTTTAAGATCAGCAAGGATTTCACTGTTAAGCCAAGCTGGCCGCTTGCCATATTTACTATTCATTTTTCACATCGGGATGGTTTGCCCCTGTAACGTCAAGTCCTATCTCACTTCAACTGGCTGGGAGTCCATTGGGAGGTAAGAGCCTTGTCCCTCATGCCCCGAATGCCAGTTGGCTGCCAGCCCAGAGGTGCCAAAAATGCCCTTGGTTCCCTTGCCCGTGGTAGGTGTTCCCTTTGAGTGAGTCGCAATGGATCTGGTGGGATCCCTCCCAAAGAGCAAGGCTGGGTTCTGGCATATACTCATCCTAATGGACTACACAACCCGCTTCCCCAAAGTCATTCCACTAGAGACACCAATGCCCACACCATCGCAGCAGAACTGGTGAAGGTATTTGCCTGCATAGGGCTTCCCTGGGAACTCCTCACTGATCAAGGGACTAATTTCACTTCCCGGCTGCTCCATCAGGTGTGTGCCCTGTTGGGCATTAAGAAGCTGTAGATGTCAGTGTATCATCTGAGATGGATGGGCTCGTTGAGCACTTCCATAGGACTTTAAAGGGAATGTTGGGTAAGTTCCCTCCACAAGAATTGCAGCAGTGGGACCAATTGCTGCTGCCGTTGCTGCTAGCCATCTGCGAGGTACCCCAGTCTTCCACTAAGTTCTCCCCCTTCGAACTCCTGTACAGCCGACAACTCCACAAGATACTGGATCTGATGAGAGAGGCCTAGGAGCACACACCTTCAGCTTCACAGGGGCTTCTCTAATATGTGCTGCAATTACAGGACTGACTCGCTTGATCAGGGGCCCTGTGCAGGAGAATCTCCGGGCGGCACAAGGGACCCAGGAGTGGTGTTATTACCAGGGGGCCTGAGACCAAACCTTCAAGCTCGGTGACCAAGTACTCCTCCTTCTCCCCTCTAAGGAGACAAAATTGCTTGCCCAATGTCAGGGCCCTTATGACGTGGTCTGCCAAGTAGGGCCAGTCACATATGAAGTCCACCAACCAAACCGAAGAAGAAAGAAGCAGATTTATCATGTAAACCTTCTGAAGTCTTGGCATGCACAGAATGGACTGCTAGTTACCCCTTGCCCTCCCAAGGTGACCTTAGGTCCCCAGGTCCCTGATATGGCCAAGACCAAGGAGCCTCAACTGAGGGATACCCTCTCCCCAGAACATCAGAAGCAGGCTCAGTGCCTGCTGGACGCCTTTCATACACTTTTACCACCCTCCCAGGCCAGACTAGCATAGTCCAGCACACCATTAAGACGAACCCCGGGGAGGTGGTTCGGGAAACCACTCACCTGCTCCCGTGACAGACACAGGAAATTGTTGAAAGGGAAGTCGAAGCAATGATGGAGCTGGGAGTCATAGAACGATCACCGAGTAAGTGGCACAGTCCCATCATGTTGGTTCCGAAGCACGATGGGACCCTCCAATTCTGCATAGATTTCTGAAAGGTGAACGCGATATCAAAGTTTGACGCCTACCCGATGCCCAGGATCAATGAACTCCTTTATCGTCTGGGGACCGCCAGATACATCCTGACCCTTGACCTCACAAAGGGCTACTGGCAGATTCCCTTGGACCTGAACTCCAAAGAGAAGACTGCGTTTGCTACGCTGAGCAGGCTCTATCACTTCACCAGGATTTCCTTCAGCCTCCATGGAGCCCTGGCGACTTTCCAGTGCCTGATGGACCGCCTCCTGGATCCCCAGATAGGGTATGCCGTGGCCTACTAGGACAATGTTGTGGTCTACAGCTGCCAGTGGGATGAGCATTTAAATCAGGTGGCTGCTGTCCTCCGGACCCTGTGAAGGGTTGGGCTCACGGCCAACCCCCAAAAATGTTGAATCAGCTGACAGGAGACTATGTACCTGGCATGTACCCTTGGCCAGGGCCTCATCTGCACCCTCATAGGAAAGATCCAGGCATTGCAAGCATGCCTGGCCCCAACAACAAAGCACCAGGTACGACAGTTCTGAGGCCTGGCTGGATGCTACTGGCCCTTCGTGCCCGAATTCGCATCAATTGCGGCCTTGGTGGTGTCGACGTGCTCAGATACTATCTTCTGGGGGCCCCCTTTGTCCTGATCACCGACCATGCACCGCTGAAGTCACTAAACACCATGAGGAATCATAGAATCATAGAATATCAGGGTTGGGAGGGACCTCAGGAGGTCATCTAGTCCAACCCCCTGCTCAAAGCAGGACCAATCCCCAATTAAATCATCCCAGCCAGGGCTTTGTCAAGCCTGACCTTAAAAACTTCTAAGGAAGGAGATTCTACCACCTCCCTAGGTAACGCATTCCAGTGTTTCACCACCCTCCTAGTGAAAATTTTTTTCCTAATATCCAACCTAAACCTCCTCCACTGCAACTTGAGACCATTACTCCTTGTCCTGTCCTCTTCTACCACTGAGAATAGTCTAGAACCATCCTCTCTGGAACCACCTCTCAGGTAGTTGAAAGCAGCTATCAAATCCCCCCTCATTCTTCTCTTCTGCAGACTAAACAATCCCAGTTCCCTCAGCCTCTCCTCATAAGTCATGTGTTCCAGACCCCTAATAATTTTTCAGAGTAACAGCCGTGTTAGTCTGTATTCGCAAAAAGAAAAGGAGTACTTATGGCACCTTAGAGACTAACCAATTTATCTGAGCATAAGCTTATGCTCAAATAAATTGGTTAGTCTCTCAGGTGCCACAAGTACTCCTTTTCTTTTTGCTAATCATTTTTGTTGCCCTTCGCTGGACTCTCTCCAATTTATCCACATCCTTCTTGTAGTGTGGGGCTCAAAACTGGACACAGTACTCCAGATGAGGCCTCAGCAATGTCGAACAGAGGGGGGACGATCACGTCCCTCGATCTGATCGCTATGCCCCTACTTATACATCCCAAAATGCCATTGGCCTTCTTGGCAACAAGGGCACACTGCTGACTCATATCCAGCTTCTCGTCCACTGTCACCCCAGGTCCTTTTCCGCAGAACTGCTGCCTAGCCATTCGGTCCCTAGTCTGTGGTGGTGCATTGGGAACTCTAACGCCAGGCTGATGTGCTGGTACCTTACCCTCCAGCAATACGCCTTTACCATCAAGCACTGGGCAGGTAAGGAGAACGCCAACACTGATTTCTTTTCCCGATTAGGGGGGAATCAAGAGACCAGCCCCGAAGTCCGGGAGCTGGAGTTGAGGGGAGGAGTGTGTGCATGTAGCGGGGCAGATTAGCTGCCCACAGACCTGGAGCGGGAGAAGCCCCTCATTGAACCCTGTTGGGCCTCGCTCAATCCTCCCACCGGACATTAGTGGGCAGGATCAGATAACTCAGTTGGGAGGCAGCCACCGGAGGCGCCAGATGCCTCCTGTGAGCTCCCAAGCTGGGAGGCTGCTGCAGCTCCTGAGGGAACCGAGGACTGGTCAGGAGCGCCAGGGCCATTTACAGACCCGAGCTCGGAGGAGCTACAAGCTCTGACAGAGGCCTTCTTCCCCAACAACCAGGATGACCCTCTATAGAGCCAGGTACACCCTGAGGGGGAGTTGGGAGTGGCCATGGGGTAGCCGACCCCTGTCTGGCTGCAACACTGACAGCGAGTGAGTCATCATGTTGCGGTCAGAATCCCCGCTGATCCAGTAGCAGGCTGCTCTGCCACTGCTTGGGCGCTGGGCCAGGACTCAGTGCAGTGGGTGGGCCTGTGTCCCCCTCTGCCATCCCAATCCATGGATGGCAGTCTCCCCATCTCTTAGGCAAGAAGCCTGCGCTTTTCAGCCCTGTGCCAGAGCTAGGAGGCCCAACTGTTTGCTTCTCAGCCTGAGTGCAGGCCTGAGTCCTCAGACTCTCTACTGGCCTGCCCTGATCCAGGGCCTGAGCTAACTGACTGTTTGTTGCCCAGGCTGAATGCAGGCCTGAATCAGAGACTCTTTGTTGCCCCGCCCCAACCAGGGGCTGGGGCTCCCTAACTGTGTTTGCTGTTTGGCCCTGATCAGAGGCCTGAGCTCACGTCTCCCATCACCCTGCTGATGCCCCATATGAGGCGACCCCCGGAGGAGGAGGAGCCACTCCCCACAGGGGCATTCAGACTTGTGATCAAGAGAGTGCCTACTGAGTGAATGAAAGTAAGCTTCTGAATTTTGAGGGTCTTGTTCACTAGAGGGGGAGGAAAGTTAGATGCTGCTCTAGTAATTAATGGTTAAATTACACTTGGGTAGCATGTAGTAGGTAGCATAACTTTACAATCTGGTAGCTCTAAATTTCACATATAATTGCAGCTGTGGGAGTTTGAACACAGGTTGAAGACATAATGAAATTACCACAGGGAGGAACAGGCTAATGAGCTGAAGTCCAGCAAAAGTTATAGCTAGGTTGCTGTCATCCTGAAAATCTGTAAATAACAGCTTTGAAAACCACAGAGGGCACTAGACAATAGATTTTATGTACACGTAAGCATAAATTGTGGATTGGGAGGGATAATAGAGTTTGCTATATTGTCAGGTATGTACTTGGAAAAAATCACTGGGTCATCACTTTAATCTCCATCACACACCATTTTCATTTTATTTGCACTTTTAATGCAGAAGACTGCAGAACCACTCTTAAGTCATACAGCACTGGGTTGTGTTAAATGTTGAGTATACAACTTTATAAGTCTATTAATTCCTCAGTAAAATGCTTAGGGGAAATATATAGTAAAAGGCAAAACATTATCACTCCACTCCAGGCTTTAGGTACCGCAATGTTCAATGTCATAATTTGGCCTGTTAGAAATACTCAGAATCCTCAGTCTACCCACAACTGCTATACGGAATGTTAACTTTAAAATAGCCTTTAAATGACTGCAGCCTGCATTTAATAAAATAATCTGCTGCTAATAAATTACAGATGGGTGAATCCTGTGCTGTAGCCAGTATTTGTTAAAAATTGGATTTCTGTAGTTGTCCCCTCCTCAAGAAAAACTATATTGTTTATATCAACGCACTTTTATTTACACTTGTATAAAGTTCTGTGCTGTAGAGGCATAATATATAGGTGCCAAATCTGACCATTTCCCTTCTAAATATGGTTGGTGAAATCTGAGTTGACAGTATTTGCCATCTCTCTCTCTCTCATATATATATTCATTGTCAGCATATACCTTGGTATACTTAGTTTTCTCAGCTTCACAGGCTCTTTTACAGATAACAGTCACAATTCAGGGAACTGCACCTGTCTTTCTCCCTCCATGGGCATTCACTCTCAGGGTTCCTGCTCCTCAGCAATTATCTCTTTCGGGCAGAGACATGTCTCTCTCCCCAACCTGACCTGGGTTTTTCCAGGCTGCACAGTTCCCTGCCTACTTTGTGAGTTCCCGAGCAAGTCAGACTGCCTCAGCAGGCCTACTTTATTTTCTCCTCAGAAGCTATAAACAGCATAATTGCCCACAGTTATAAGGTACCACACAGCCCTTTCTAAGCAAGCACATTTTTTCTTATGTTAAAAGCATTACAGAGAAACATATTTAAAAAAATACAATAACTTACATTCACACTAGTAAGCTTTCCATATTTCATACCCAACTTCAGCAAGGGCTCTGGTAGGACTCAGTCCTTCAAATCCCACTAGTGGGCTTTTTTTATGGTCACAAGTTCATAACAGCTTTTGCTCAGAACAACGAACCCCATGAGTCTGTCAGTCACTCCTTTATACAGGCTGAGCCTCTGATCTTGTCCCCCTGTAACAGGCGATCAGCAGTCAGGGGTCCCTTTCTCAAGGCAAAGCTTCAAAAGGCTGAGTTCTTGCATAACTGGAATGGGTATATTTGCATACACCTTCCCCTAGATATTTCCTGGGAAACCCACCTAAACTTTGTCCCACAAGCTCATTGTTGTCTGGCCCATTGTTTAAGTAATCCTTTGAAGCTCAGAACGTTTCCCAGGGTTTACATTAGTCACAATTCCCCCTTGAAGACATTACATACAATCCCACAATCATACATAAATATTTTCATTTTGATTACAATGAACTCCTAAAATACTTAAACTTAATTTAATACGGTTTGTCCAGGATATTGCAGGGAATTACTATATCTGTCACAGTAACAGTCAATCTTTTATCCAAGGTGACTGTGTAGACAGCATTAGTATGTATTTTAACTTTGACAATGATTAGGCTGCTGGTGTGCTAAGACCACAGCCTGCCATATTGACCATATTGTCCCACTGTTTCCTTGTACTCCCCTGTCAATCAAACTGTATCCATTTGTTGTCTGTTTTAGGCTTATATTGTAGTCTCTGGAGGGCAGGGCAGAAACTGTCTTTTTGTTCTGTGTTTACACAGCACCTAGCACAATGCAGCCCTGGTCCATGACAGGGGCTCCTAGGCAGTATGATGATACAAATAAATAATAAGGAGGGTTATGTAGGGAAGATCTGATTGTGAGAGTAACCATTCAGGGGTTTGGTTTAGAGCTCCTGTTGGTTTACAGATCTGTGGTAGGAGGATAAGGGGAATGAGTGAGATAAAGGAGATGTGAGTGGGGACTGAAAAGGAGGCTGGAAAGTGTACCTCAGCTTTTCTGCTGGGCATCTACTTGGTGAGATTTCCAGCTACTTGGCCGAACACCAGAGTAGAGGATTTTAGCTTAAATGCGTGGTAACTGTTGAAAGAATTTTGGTTTTAGGACCATCCCAAAGAATTACAAAATGTTTTGTTGTTGTTTGCAGTCCACTTTTGCTAGATGCATGGTCCTGTCTTGGATTAGGACACCATATTTTGCCACGTCTTCCTGAAATGTGATCCTTCTGACTTTCTGCATGATTCGTTGAATTAACAAAATATATCCTAATATTTAGGAAACATCTAAATTGCAACATAATTCAACCTTGAAAAATGAACTTTCTTTGCTGGGAAAAAGCTGTGGCAATTCAATTTTGATGAGACCATCTAGAACAATATGGTCCTGGTCCATGGCATTATGATACTACAAATTATTTATTTATTTATTTATTATTATGTTGTACTACATGTGTTGGCAGGGATCAATAATGACTTTTAGTTCAGGTAAGCTCTTATTTCTATAGGTGGCTCAGAGGGTGTCTTCATTAGCAAGTTAGCTTGATTTATTTACACTTGAGTTAACTGTTCTTGAGTTAGCCTAGTTTCAGTGATAGCAGTCACATTGCCAAACAAGAGTCAAGTTGAACATTGATTAGATTAGTAGCACAGTTGCCAACTATCATGTGGTAAATAAACACCCTGACTTTTACAATAAACCAAAAATCAAGCTAATCTCATTTCAAAACAAGGCCAAAACAAGTCAATTCCTAAAAACCCCAGCACTCTATATGACTAGATCCCCCCCGGCGTGCAGTCTGGGACTGTGATGGACCTGCTGTACACCACTGACTCTCTCCCTCCCTTGCCCCTGCTTGCTGGGAGCTGATCAGAAAAACTAGCCAACAAGCAACTCACAAGCCAATTAGGCCAAAAACAAGCCCAATTTCTGTATTTTTTATTTGCAGGTTTGGCATGTCTGTTTAGTAGCACAGAGTAATTGCATCCTCATTGCATTATGAACTCAAGCATCAGCAGTACTCAAGCTTGAACCCATGCCATCTGACAGGCCAGCTAGCATAGATTTAAAGCACCACATTACTTGAGCTAGAGACTTTTGTGTGTGCATGGGAGTTGGGTTAGATGCAATGGTCAAGCTGTACCTTGTGCTAATACTGCAGTGAAGACAAACCTACAGAAAATCCAAGAGCAGTCAATCAAACACTTCTGTCACTTGTATTCCCTCAGCCCCTCAATTTTTATTTTATATTACTCCTCTATCAAGCTTTCTCATACAATAAAACACATAACCAAAGCAAGGAGGCAAGATGGAAAAAAAGCACTAGAATCTTCACTTTGTGGGGTTTGTTTTCTAACAAGCTTAGTCTTTGATCATTTCTCATTTGATCAAAGCGTACTTTGATGCTCTTTGAAGAAGTACTGAATTATTGGAGTAAAGCTATACAATTTGATCACAATTTCATCATGACAAAATAAGCAAGAGATGTGCAAATAGCTTACAGGAGGTATACCTAGGACATGTGTTTTTCTTTCCACTTGTTTATAAGTATAAAATAGAGAATAATCTAATTTTAGTTATAAAAGAAAGTGGAAATGGGGAAAAGAAAGCCATAGTTATAGCATAGTATGCTTCTATGGGGTCTATGTCACTAATAGTTAAAGAAATGATGATAAATGCCTTCAATTTGGAAAGGAATGCATGCTTTTGACTATTATACGGCATGTGTTTGGTACAGAACAATGCCAAAACCACTGTGCACCATGGCTGGAATAATTTCAGTTTTGTCTGTTATTGTAAGAAAAACAGGGAGGACAAGTTTTGAAAAATAGGTGTATTTTTAGTATTCTGTGATCTTGGTTTGTGTTCAGAGAATATTTTGGATTTAAACAAAAAGTATTGTAAGTGGGAAGTTGTTTGGCATTCCTGAAAACCCTACATTATGCAGTTTCAGAAAGTGCATATGTGAAAGGGTGTTTCATGGTTAGCTGGATTGTTTATCATGTATATGGGGATAAGAGTCATTGCAAATGTAAAATGCAAAATTTGATCCACTTCCCCAGGCGACTAATGTGAAGAGAAAAATACATCTTTTACAATGTCTTTCATCTGAGGATATCAAATATTTACAAACATAATTAAACCTCAGAACAACAAGATGAGGTAGGTAGACACTGACTATTCCCAGTTTAGAGTTGGGAAGGCTAAGGCAAAGTGGCTTTATCTACAGTAGAGAAATTTGGCATGGTAATCACCATTTCGTCCCCAATGCCTCTCCTGAGGTGGTGTCAGTAAGAGTCCTCAGCCCCACCCCACCCAACCATATTGCTCCCCCTTCCAGAATAGATCCCAGCTTGCCTGAAGACAGGGATCAGTAGTCTGAGAAGGTAATAGGTTCCAGCAGATGTGGGGTGAGAGGGAAGGTGTAACATTTTAGGGTGCAATCCCGACCAGTGAAGGATTGTCACCACCTGCTCTGTAACCTGCTCTGTAACTCTTCTGCTGTGGCTCACAGCCTGGACATCAACAAGCATGCAGGTTCCTGAGTTCTGTGTATGACAGAGCCTTGGTTCAGCACTCTGACCTCAGCAGCCCACAGACAAGAAGCAGCCCCACCCTCATCTCTACCAGCTTGGTTACTTTTTGCAGGGTGACTCCAACACATTCCTAGTCCCAAATTTCCCCCAAACCATCTGCCCTAAAGTGTCCGCTACTCTCCTGGAACACGCAGCTAAATAATAAGGTCCATTGCACCTTTAAAGAGACAAAAGAACAGTTTATTACTTTTACTGGAGTTAACAATCCCTTTAATTCAAACACAGCATGGGTGTGTTTGATGGGTTGGTTTAGATTAAAAGTAAAACAAGTTTATTTAAATCAAAATTTATTTTAAGTGACATTAAGTGCAAGGGATAAAGACAAAAAGGATTACAGTCAAATAAAGTATACTTTCTATTGGCTAAGATTTAACTCAATAAGCTACAGATTGGTCCAATGTAGATTTCTTACCTATCTTTTTCTTTACAACCATGGATGAATTTCTGTCAGTCACGGCCTTCCATCGAAGTACAAGGTGTTGGTTTCCCTTGTTTTCCTAGGTGAAAGATTGTTGCAGGTTTCTCACCTATATTCAGCTACAAGAGACTTTAACCCCCTTGGTTGAAGGACCTATCTTTCTCAGCTTGCAAGAGGTCTGGTCCCTTGTGTCTCTCCAGTGATGGATGCCAAGACAGCTTCTTGTCTCTCCTTATATCTTCCCAAACTCACTTTTTTGTTCCCAGACTCAGGATGACCTCCTCCTGTTTTTCCCTTCATGTGGATTTCCCATCACCCTTCTGTTTTGTATGTCAATGGGACTTCCATTGTTTTTGGTTACACCTTGATTAATTTCATTGGAGACAGATAGATAGTGGCCTTCCCTCCTTTCTGGGAGAAAACCTTTTTCTTCCTGTAATTGGTCACAGACTTCAAAGCATAATATTATTGACTATCAATAATTCCTCATATAGTGTTAATACATACATTTTACAGTGATAATAATCACCAGTGTGTCATTAGCATTCATAAAAGACTTAACTTGATACACTTCTATAATACAATAATATTGTATACAATCAGTTGATTCAATTGCTTATCATTTGAGGTTCAAACCCTTGCAAGAGACTATCTCACTTATTGCTAGGTTGATGGCTTTGTTTACCTTTTATGTTGATGTACCTTCATTGTCTCTTTCTGATGACCAGCCTGGTCAGACAAACAAATATATGTTCCTTTGTATAAGGCAGACTATGCTTAGGCATTGCTTGCCAAACCCATTTTAAGGAAATAATTCTAGCACATATTCATAACTCTTTGTGCACAGCCCATACATACATCACACAAAAATATTAATGATCAGTGACTGATTAGTTTTCCAATAATATCTTATATGACACCTTTTAGATAAAGATTATGACATCAGTGTGTTAAAAGTGCAGTGAGTATGTCAGGCCTGAAAAAAGCTGCTGACACAGAGTCATAAACCACTAACAGGACTCTGCGTTACAGAGGGGCAGGGTTCCAAAGTTGGTTTGTACTGAAAGTCCTGGATTGCCTTACTGTGGCCATGATTCTATCTTTGACTCATATCAGGTGCAGAGAAAGGCAGGTGCCATCCATGGTGGTGGAATGACTGACCAATCTGAGGCCCAGATAAAGCAGAGAAAATCAATTATTGGACATGCAGAGAGACTCGAAGCAAAAGTTTCAGCCAGAGAAAAATGAGGTCCACTTCTGAAAGGGAGGACTAGTTTAGGCAGGAGGAGGAGGTAACAGATGTTGACTTCAAAGGGAAGGGAAATGAGATTTGAGTACTTATTTGACTTGTATTGTCACAATACAGTCTTTTATTGAGCACATAAGGGCTCAAAATATAAATGACAGCACAGCTGATCCTGGTAACATAAAGATTGACAATATTACTTGTTGGACTGTCCTGCAGTTATCAACTCCCTCACACCCATTCCCCAGGCATTCCACCCGTTCACAGACTCGTGACAAGGAAAAATGAAGATACACTTTATGTTCTTGCAAAATAATACTGTCTCTACTGCCCTACTTTGGTTTGACATTGCAGCGGGCCTACATGCTCATTTGTCTACAGTAAAGTAGACTCTGTAAAAGAGTGTCTAGTACTTTAATATGGTACAATAATTTCCTCCATGAACTAACACAAATCTTGAACAAACTATGATACAAATAAATGCACAAAAACCACTTAACATATAATCCCACCATGACAAGTGCATGTAAAGGCACTTTAGAGCAGTAATTACTAATAATCACTGTCCTTCAATACGACAACCCTGCACAACATTACTCATCTTAGAAATCAAGAGAATGGGAAACTTATTAAGGGTCATGTTTAATACATAAGTAGAAATTCCACACCAACATAGTAGAAAAAGGCTCCAATATGTAAGAAACAGTGATAGGCAAATCCACATCCACATTTTTGGAATTGTGTTCATGGAGCACTTTTAATTTGGCCCACACAGGCTGAGTTTATATATGTAACAACCCCCATCACAACAGCTGGTTTGTCCAGCTGTGCACAGGCTTCTGCAAATCTTTCCAACTCCTCATTCCATTCTGCATTAAAGAATTCACCTTTGCTTTCACATATATTATCCAAAATGTGGTAAATTGATATTATAACAGTCACTGGATTGTCAGTGTAGGCCAACAAATACCAGCCCTTTGCTTTCAGTCACCTAAATGCATAGCCTACCACCAACCTGTAAGTGCTGAGCATATATTTAGGCCATCATCTCTCTGGGTTTATATAATCTGGGCATGGTTTCAGAACCATGACAAAAGTGGGTGTGTTGGGGTCACCAGAATCATGATGTGGATGTCCAAAACATATGGATTTTTTAACTGATTTCTAGTTTTTAAACTTCTTCTCCATTTGCTGTCATTAGATTTGGAAAAGATTTGGTCTTCCCCCTTCTTCCATGCATAAGTATTTTTAAAAACCTTTTGGTTTTGAGTGTGTGTTCTTCTTAATTGTCTTTTGCTTTGCAGGTTTGTGAGGGTTTTTTATAGGATTTATCTAAAAATGTTCTAACTAATTCTTTGTGCTGGATTTGCTACTGAGAGAGTGTGTTTTTGAAATAAAGTAAATTCAGTCACTATTGTAGAAAAAAAGCACTGATCCAGACCAGGAAATAAGTATATGTAGAACAATCATTCAGCACACTAATTAGGAAAAGGATTTAGGGTTTATTGTTAAAAAAAATCTTTGAAATCATCTCAGTCATAGCAGCAGTAAAAGGCAAAAAATATTAGACTGTAGTAGCTAAGGGATAGAACACAAACATAAGAAGTGATTTTGTTTTTTATAAGGGACTTATTAGACCTCCTCTGGAGCACTGTATATATTCCTGGACACTTCACCAGGGTGTTGCTGTCTTGAAAGGCATAAATAAAGTTGATATAGATAAATAGATAATGATATTAGAGAAGGAGTAAAACACATACACCAAAAATTATAACACATACACCAAAAATTTCTAAAATTGCAGGAAAGTTAAGTAGAACTATCAAATGCAATACTCAATAAGCATATGAGATAAATTACTAGGGAAAGGTTAAATGTAGGGCCTGATCCAAACTTGATTGGATATGACAGATATTTCTAGGTGATTTATGTTTCTTGTAACTGATCAAATACACATACAGTCATGGCAGCCCAATCACACTATCATGGGTAATAAAAACACATGTTCCATATAAATCTCTTAAATTAGTTGAGCATTTTTTGTTTCCATGTCATTCGTGTTGGGGGCTCCAAATGAAGCCACAATTGTAAACTTGTACAAATATGTATCTCCCTAACTCTTATCCCTATACCTATTTCCTTTCAGTTTATCAGTTTATTACCTTGTCTATGGTTCAAGAAAGTGTGGGATTTTTTTTATTTTTTATTTTGTCTGAAGTGAAACTTCTACTGCCTTGAGCTTTACTGTACCTTTACTGTTAGATCAGTGTTCTTGCAGCAGCGCTTATGTAAAACAACACTGGTTCAAAGGCTGTCAGGGTGAGCACAGATATTCTTTTTCTTTGGATGTATGTCAGCAGATGTACCCACTACCTGCTTCTCCTACTGTACTGTAGTTATCAGGGTGCCAAATAACAAAGACTCTGGCATTTCTTATTACTGTCCAGTCCAATTTATCGGGTACACTGAAGTGACAAGCACAAGAGAAAATGTTCCTGTTGTCCTTGAGCTGGTAAGAACTAGTCTGGACATCTGTAATTCAATCTGTAAGGTTGTAGCTGGATTTTATAGTTTCTTTTTAGTTTTAAACAGTGAATTATTTTGCATATATTTTGGCACATATGCAAAGATACCCACTTTAATCCTTAATACCAAAGGAAAGGCTGAGCATATTCAAAATAAAGAAAAAAAAAGTCATTCATTATATGTACAATATCTCCAAATGAAACAAGCATACTGGGAGGTGAAAATTCTGAAAAGGCTTTCAGGCTGTCTCTCAAGGGAATGGTTTCTTACAACAGGTGTCCTGCTTTTAGCATCTGTTCATTCCTTATTACTCATTGATCAGATAAAAGCAAATCACCCAAAAAATTAGCTATAGAAATAAGATGTTTGGGATTTGAAAATAGGCACAAACATAAGTAACCCATGCCAGCTCAGTGTGGCATTCTGTCTCCTTCTGGTGGTGCCTAGGCCATATAGAACTAGATGAGCCTGCTGCATCCTTAGCTAACAGGATAGACTCTGGGGGCAGTGTAGCTACATGCTGTCCCTTGCTTGCTGTAAGTAGAGCTGAGTGAATAATTAATTTGGGGGAGTTGGGGGGCTAACTCAAAAAATTCAGTGCGGTTTGAACCAAAACTAAATTTTCTTCCTTTTTTTTGTTTTGTTTGTGTGTATCAAATGGGCTGGGGGGTGAGGGGAGTTTCAAATAAAAAAAAAATTCATTTGACCTGAAATGATTTTTGTTTTGGTTATTTGTTTGGGGTCGTTTTCAGACATTTTTACCCTATTTAATTATTTTAAAAAATTAGTTACCTTTCTAAATGAAAAGCTGTTTCAAAATGGAAAGTCAAAATGAAACATTTTAAATTGATCAAAATGGAACATTTAGACTTAAAAAAAAAGGTTTCAGTTTTTTTCAGCTGAAACTACTACTCAAATTCTCCCTAAATTTGAAAATAATATGGGTGAGCTGAAAAAATGCATTTTTCAGTGAATTTTCTATTTGCTGAATTTTTCTTGCCCAGGTCTAGCTGTGAGTAAACTCTTAATCTAACCCTACACAGGTAAATCCTGGTAATATGGTCAATTCAGGAGCAACAGCCATTAACCTCCAAATGAAATGTCTTGTATATACCCATAAGACAATTGCAGTATAACAAAAATAATTCACAAAAAGAAAAGGAGTACTTGTGGCACCTTAGAGACTAACCAATTTATTTGAGCATGAGCTTTCGTGAGCTACAGCTCACTTCATCGGATGCCATAGCTCACGAAAGCTCATGCTCAAATAAATTGGTTAGTCTCTAAAGTGCCACAAGTACTCCTTTTCTTTTTGCGAATACAGACTAACACGGCTGTTACTCTGAAACCAAAAATAATTCAAACAATTTTAAGACGTGTATAATTTGAAGCTCAAAATGAATATCCTAAAATTATTAGTCTTTCAGTAGAAACAAAACACCCAGATGGGACCTCCATCCACATTCCATATGGCACTCAATCTCCCCATTCTCTATCCCACTGTTTTCATGATGTAATACATATGAACATTACTTAATTGATCTGTTATTCTTGCAACATTTATTATTTGTTAATATCTCCTTCAGGTAACAATATGATCAGTTCTTATCAGACACCCACTTCTACCTAAATTAACATATACATATTTCCAAGATTGCTGGAAGGATAGAAAATTAATTTCCTCATTTATTCCCCACTTGCTCCATTAGAGGTGGTGTAGGGAGTGCCTCATGGTGATCAAAGATGTGCAACTTGAGTTGAAATAGGAGTGGTGATAAGCTTTCCCTGAGCACAGTGATGTGTGTGCTTCCCTGTATGGCAGCAGTACTCCTAGGGCATGCAGTAGCTTGAAGCGAGGCACAGACACCTGGACAACAAGTATGTTCTCCTTCCAACTGGCCATAATAAGAGCATAAAAGGAGCCTGGAGATTAGCAGTACAAGAATTGCAGATTCATAGATTAGAGGCATTATGGAACACACTCTCCAGAGAAGGACAAAGAGAGGACAACAGGCATTTAACCAGGGTTATAATTTCTAAGTGTGAGTCAGGGCAAATGAGTAACACCTGTACATTATGAGTTGGAATGGCTGGGGACTGGAATGTGGCAATAAAGCCAATGGTTGGCTTGCATCTTTGTTGCCAGAACGATACAAATTGCTGGGTTTAAAATTAACTGTAAATATTCAGGAAAAACACCTGCATCTCATTGTGCACAGCTTAATAAATACCTGTTTCTTGTGCAGCAAAGATTAAAAAAAAATTATAGAATGTCTGGTCCATAAGGAATGGGATAGAAAATACTGTGAAAAATAATATAATGCCCAAATATAAATTAATGTTACCCACTCACTGGGAATACTGTGTTCACTTCTGGCCTTCTTGTCTCCCCAAGGATATAGCTATAATAATAAGGGTTCAGAGACATGGGGTGAAACTTACTGGGAAGATCTCCCTGTGAAGCGAGGTTGAATGTATTGGGGGTGAAAGATACAAGAGGGGGATTCAGGGATTGAAATGCCAATGTTTTCATCATGCTGCTGCCTAATGGAATTCACAGCCCCAAGTTAGGCATCCAGGCTCCCTATATAGTGTATGGAGAGAGTTAGGCACCTAAAATAATGACTTGCAGAAGCCAACAGGTTGAGTGCGGAGCTACCTAAGCTAGCCAGTAGGAAATGATGAGGAGAAGGCAGTCTAAGCACTTCCCTCAAAGGGCGTTAAGTGCCTAAATCTGGGCAGGAAGGAGGTGTGTCCCTTCATTTGGGATTCACAGCCATGAATCCTCTCCTTGTGTTAGGTGCCTAAGCAAGGTTAATTGGGGGGGGGTTTGCGAAAAAATTAGGTGGTGGCCAAAAAACCCCACATTTCAATCACTATGTTCAATACCAATGTTTATTAATTATTCTCATTGTATGTCCATCCATACAATTCAACAAACGGAATAGAAAAAGTCTACTTACTTTCCCCATAAAATTTAGCAGAGCTCACCAAGCTCTGTTGAGGGGGTGATGGTTGGGGGTATTACCATGATAGTTTGGAAGCATTTTACACTCATTTTGCAGAGTAGTAACACCAAGTACAAGGTAGCAGTGAATCAGGCCCTGATAATTTTTTCTGTTACACTTACACAGCTGTAATACACAGTTAAATGCATCATGGGCTCCTGCTCCCTTAGAAGTCAATGGGTATTTTGACATTGACTTTAATAGAAGCAATATTGGACCCTAGGTGCTTTAAATATCTTTGAAACCTTCACTTAGAAGCATGAATATTGCCCAAGAGTAGATGGCTTTGATAACATTTTTACTCAGTTGACACTGTATTGACTTTGCATTAAAATCAGTTGATGATAGCAAGTCTAGCTGTGTTTGGTACAGTGTAGCTCTAGCATTATAGTTTCTGACAGGTTCAGTATTCATGCTACTGACAAAGTAATGAAAAGTGAGCCTCCAGATTTAGATGTTCACCTGAGCACAGAATATATGTGTGACCTAGAGATGACCCTCATAATGTAAGAATGCACTGATTTTATAGATCTCATGACCTTTGAGTTAGTTGGCTTTATCTGAAGTTTTTGCTTTGCACTGATTTTTTTCCTCACCAAATTTTCACAGCTACAAAGCATTGGATCAGTTCACGTTATCATTTAGTAACAAAAAGAAAGACTTCAAGGAACTTAAAGTGCATGAGACCAGCATTCACTGCAAATATTAAAAAAAATATTGAGGAGCCATTTTAGTGTATTGCAACTTTGTTTTACAAGGACATCTATTCTGAATGTATGAAGGGATATGTTGTTCTTTAGGTGACAATGTTCATAGCAGCTATAATATTTATTTTCTTCATTGCAAAGATCTAGACTCAGTATTAATTCAAGTGGTCGAAAACCAGACCACAATTCAAATTCATACTGTAGTCAGATGCAGAATTATATATATACACTGAATAGGGTTGATTGAATATGCCAAGTTCAAATTTGAGGTGGTTTTTTAGTGTGTTGGCAAGTAAGGCTTTAATCATTGATCTTCAGACCTTGTTAAAAAAATGCCTAAGTGGATGTGGATTGATGTTCTTGCTGGATACACTTTTCTCCAGGTGGAAATTGATTGATTTTTACCTCATTCTGCAAACAGTAAAGATCATGGATATGTGTTTCTGTGATAAATGGGTGGTGGCAAGAGAAATTTTTTATGTTCTCTGCATATATTAGTTAAATGTGATGTCTAAGGTTCCCGAAGAGGAGTGAGGAAAAATTGTAAATTAATTTTCTCCTCTAATTTAACTACAAATAAATGTTGTGGTAACTGTTATAAAAGGAATAAGTAGTCATTCAACTAATCTTTAATTATCTGACCATGACAATCTAAAATCCAGCTAGGGTTATTGGTTACATATAATTAGATACAGTCCATCGTAAGAGGAGATACAGAGTTGCAAAGCTCAGGATGGAATTCTGGAGCTCCTAGCAACACAGGAGGAACATGACTGCTCTAAACCACTTCACAGGCTGCAGCTTACCATCCTCTCTCAGAACTGGCATGGAGAAGAGGCAGAAAATGGCTTCAACTGTCTTGGACCTTCCTGCCACTTTTGAGGTTCTTCAACTCCCCAAGATATAGAAATGGAGCAATTGCATGCCCTCCCTCTGTGGTGGAGGCACTCTTGTTCACAGTGCGATCATTAAATTCCAAGCCATATCCCTAGGGAAAGAGAATCCCATGAGGCCTTAAGCTTTCATTCTCTTCCATAACCTTTGAGGAAGTAGGAATTAATCGCAGGCATACATGGTACACTCAGATAGAATACCAATGCTTTTATCTGGGCAAGGACAAAATCTCAATTAGTAAAAGGGGACATCCAGGGGACCCTGTGGGGGGTCGTGCACAACACTGCATGAATATCACAGTGTATCTAACCCAATGAAAAATCTAAACTATCTCCTAGTCTGAGTCCTTTAGCCCCTAAATAGTGTACCTCCTTCCCTTTGCCGGGGTTGCTCATGCTTGGAAGTAGCGTCAGGTCAGAGTGGTGATTCCTGATCTCTGCTGCATCACCACAGTGTCTGTCCTAGAGCTGGTTAAACCTAGAACTTCCGCCTTCCTTTATACACATACACACAGAAAGTTTTGATTTTTTTTAAATAGATCAGAATTGGTTTTCAAACCAAAAATCAAAAATCTTCATTTATTGGACACATTTTTTTTGTTTTTTGTTTTGGTCAGAATTTTGGCTGACTTCTTTTCTGAAATATATATATATTCCAGATATTTTGAAGTTAATCAAGTGTTCTTGTAAGAGTGACGAACCTTGTAAATCTATGTATTGTAGATGTAACAGTGCCAAACTGCCATCTACCATATTCTGTACATGCCAAGGAGGTGTGATGTGTTGCAATGGCCTGACAAAATTAGCTGGGCCAACTACAATTGGTGAGAGAGACAACCAAAGTTGGTCCAATAAAAGATATTACCTCACCCACTTTGTCTCTCTAATATCCTGGGACCAACCCACCGACAACACTGCATAAAATCAATGTTAGCATTTCCCGATGAAAATGGTGATGACAAGTAGCGACCTGTATTACTTATATTAGGATGCTCAACTGCAATTTGAGAGAGAGAATTGAGAGAGAATATCAGTAATAATTTATAATGATTCCAAAATTAAGTATTTGGTTAACATTATTATTATTGTTGTATTATTATTATTTAGTTGAATATGTAGTTATGATTTGTTAAATATTTTTCACATTAAAAAGTGGTCACTTTATCAAAGGAAAATTGAGGTTCATTCTATGCCCCCAACCCTCATCCTCATATACTCCTTGTCTTCAAATATGTATTGTTATTGATTGATATTGCAGATTTTAAATACATACATTTCATGTATTAGAACTCTTCTGCCTTGATCTTGTATGCCCCAAATCATTCACACTCTTACTGATTATGGGGCATGGGAGTGGCAAAGGTGGACTGAAATGCTGATATTTCAAAATGCTCAACAGTGATGGTGTCTTCAGGGAGTGTGTGGTCTCGAAATACAGAATCCACAAAAAAGAAAGTATACGAATCCTAAGGCAAGGTTGGCTAGAGTGGCTGCTGGGCCTTTGAGCTTCTGGGTGGCAAGTCCTTTCTCCTCCCCCACCCTTCCTATAGGTTCTGTCTCTTCAGCTCTGGGCTCTGCAGAGAACTCAGGGTTTCAGGCACCGGGCCAGGCAGCTGCTGCAGGTCCTGTCCAAGTTCCATGTGGACACTGGGAGTTCAGCCAGTGGTTGCAGTTGATGGTCTCCACCTGATGCACTGCTGTGTGCCACCAGGAGTAGGGGCTTAAAGAAGGGTTGTGGGCTGGAGGAAGGCAGAAGCTGGAGGAGGCTTCACTCAAATCAGCAGGGGGACCATTTCAGATTTCAATGTGAGGGGCAAATTTCGGCAGGAGTCCAGGGACAGGGGGGCAGCCAGACACAATTTGAGTGGTGTTGTGATCCTGTAAGGATAAGGCCTTTTCCTGTAGCCATATTGTAAGGTCTGAGGCCTTTGTCTGCAGCCTTATTAGGAGAGTAACAGCCATGAGCTAAGAAGCAGAAAGTAACATCCTCACATTCCATCTAAATTATATTAAAACCGTGTAATATTGGGCTGTTAAGAAGGTGATCCTGCCCTAATAGTACCCACTATCACCAGATAAAGAAACAGATCTTAAGATGGTCAAAGAAAACTTTGTTTGATAGCATTCTGTCTGGCAAGAAATCACTTATCAACAGTTGTGCTTGTAAAATCTGTACTTCTATTATTTGGCTTTATGATTTCCACCTCTCTATTGTTTATCTGAATGGTCTTTGTTTTTTTGATTGTTTCTGTCTGTTGCAGAATTTTGCTAGGTGTAAATCAACTATAGTGGTGGGGTATGATTGGTTAAAGAATTGTTTTACAATATGTTAGGATTGGCTAGAAAATTGTTTAGTAATATTTTAGTAAAATGATTGGTTAAGGTACAGCTAAGCAAGACTTAAGCTTCACTATATAAACTGGGGTTCAAAAGGAAGTTCTTTGGAACCAACTCCACGACACAGCCCCAAGATCAGAACTGCCAGACCTCAACACCCTGCCAATCACACCAAGCAGAAGCTGAAGTTCCCCAGATGGCCTGATCCTGACTGGGCATCAAAAAAAGTTCATCAGCCTTATTGGGAGTGGTGAGCATTGTATGCTTAAAGCATGTGCATTCTGTTTTGATGATTATTAATAAAGAGAGGTTAAGTAGGATATTACTGGTTAAGGCTCTTTCACTGGTAAAAGACCCCATAAACCCACAAAGATTAAGCCCTGAGTTCACAGGAATAGGTGTTTGCTCTGAGTCCACAGGGAATGGGTGTTTGCCTGGAGCCCTAAGAACTGGGGAAGGGTGGGGATGACTAGATCAACTGGGTTATGCCTTGATCCCATGAAAGGGTAACGGTGGGTGCTCTAGAGTGTGTGTAACAGAGAATTTTGTGCAGGTAACAACCCTGTGCGCCAGGTCACAACGCCACTCATATTTGGCCCAGCTGTCTCTTTGTCTGGCATGATGGAGGGATGTCCAGGCCAAATTTGAGTGCAATCCTGTATGCCAGGTTAAGTTGCCAACAAGCAGCACTTTGCAAAGTGTAGCCAGAGTGCCAGTCCATCCTAGGTTTCACATGCCAGAGTGATGCTCTGGACCATTGTGGCAGCCCTACACCCATCGTTGAAATATGGGATAAAAGGAGTCCTTACTGATCAAATACAGGACAGGTAATTGTTTTTTAAATAAGGGAGATCCCTTATAACATGGGACTGTTGGCAATCCTACCTGCAACCAATCCCTTGTCTAAATATGGGTAGGCCTGCTCTTTAGTGTTATTCATCTCCTCCAATGAGAGGCAGGCTGGCAGCAGAAGTCAGGAATGTGGTAGCCTCCCAATTCTCTAGGCATTAATAGTTCTGGAGTGGAGGGGCCAGCTCCCTTCTCTTTGCGTGCTCCTTATCAGTCAGGTTTCATGGTTGATAGGAAAGGCCCTTCCACACAACTCAAATAGACATGGGGAGTGATAAGCTTTAATGAAGAGACAGCTATTGGTCCTGGACACATTTGAGGTGGGGATTGGTTCCTCATGGCCTCCTCACTAAACACTCACATAAATGGCTAGACACAATCAGAGCTATAGTAATGCTATAACTGATCAATTGCTCTATATTTTTAAGAAGTATGAATGCATAAAAGCCCCCAGGTACCATACAGGGGTATTCTGTATAACATCAAAACTGTTAACACAGCTCAAAGAAATAAAACTAAGCAACAGTAGGTTTGATGTGAATTTGGGAACAATTCAGATATATTTCTCACTAGTCTGAGTTGTTCATTAGCATGAAAAATAAGTCTTTATCACATTTACATTCATCTTAGAAGTATGTAATGAGGGAAAAATAACAAGAAAACATATAAAAGCTGTCTGCACAGCAAGGAAATAGCCATTAAGAAACAGAATGAAATGAATACATTCACCTAGAACTACATGTTAATTAGGATGATTTATTGTACTCAAACAAATGAAATTAGATGTAAACTCTGTTTTTCTGATGACCACAGAGAGTTGTTTTTTTCCAAAGGGAAGATTAATTTCTAACTGGCAACTTGGGTCCTATTCCTGGCACTAACTCTGTATAACTTGCACAAGTCGGTGGGACCAAAATTTTCAATTTTAATTGATATTTAGGCACCTAAATATGTGGCCTGATAGTTTAAAGTTACTGAACTCCTCGGCTGGCAATATAGCTTTTAGAGGTGTTATCGTTTTCCTTTATTAATACTTCCTAAATTAACATGAATGTGATAAACACTTATTTTTCATTCCAAAGTTCAGAGAAGCGTATCCAAAGCTTTATCCAAATCTTCAACATTTTAACTATCTCATTAAAAAGGAGTTTTAATACTTCTAGTTTCTGTCAAGACAGGAAATAAATTGCATGCAACTGAGAAACAAAAATATGAACCAAACAGTTGAAAGCCTTCACAACAAATTTTAGTTTTGGGTCTCCAAATTGGGAAATAGTGTGGGGAGGGAAAAAGAGAGGTTTTTATTTTCTGAACAACTGTAAATCTCCCATCTCCTAAAAATACCAACTATATTTTTAATGTCAAAGATTCAGAAAGCCCTGGGCCATCTTTTGCTTAGTTCAACTATTGACAATCTGGAGTAACTTTATTGATTTCAGAGGGATCGATGGAATTTATATTGGTATAGCACAGTGCATAAGTTCAGACCACTGTTGAGAGTACATTTTAACTTAATTGTGTGCATTCCAGTAAATAGGCAATGTATCCAGGATGAATATTACTATAGAATCATTTCAGCACATTTAGGATTGATACTCACACTTATAGTTTTAGGGGGAAAAGAAAAAAAAATGTGGTACAAATCTAAAACGAACCTTTCTTGTTTTAACTGGTATTGTTCAGTAACTCTGACATCCTTTTCCCCCCTGAAAACTTCATTAAAGTGCTTTGCTATCTACAGCAGGGTATTTCAGTTTTATCTGATAGTTAACTAAAGTGTACAGGTTTTCTCTACCCACTTTCATGGCCAATTAATTAATTATAAACCTATTCTGGTTTGCAAGCACAACTTGTACAATGTCAGTACATCAGGCCAAGAGTTAAAGAACATTCTCCAACAGCCTCTCTTTGATCTTGGCTGATAGGGTTCTTTGCTTAATGCTGCTGGAGCCTGAACGCTCTAGAATCAAGAACTATTGGTGATTTAAAGAAAAGCAAAGTTATGTAAGTTTTCACACATTAGATGGAGCAAGGAAACCATTCACTTACTCAAATATAAGAGTCAGACCTTTGTGTCTAGCAGTTCTTTGGTACCTGGTGCAGCTTGGGACATGGAGGCCACCAGCTGCTGGGTTGCCTCCAAGGAGCAACTTAAAGCAACCTCAAGAATACTGTGAATTGGACTGCCAGTAACAGCTAGCAAGGTGCTACTGAATTCCTATTTATTCATAATGACTCTTGCTCAAATTCTGCTCAGCTACAAAAGCTGTGAGAACTTCAACAATCATGGAGACTTATTTGTCTTTTGCTAGTTGTGCTGACATGTGCTTCAGAGGAATTTCAGGAAAATTGTTCACTGATGACCTGATGCATACTTATGTTTTGTTGCTATGCTTCACTAAAGAAAAGTCATTTCAGTGTAAATGTTGTCAACAATCCTCCATCATAAATGCTTTGAAGATATTTGAACTTTTTGCTACTGGAGGCTTTCTCTCACCTTTTATGGATGTTATTTTATTAAATGCATACATTCTATGTATCTTAGTTACTTTTGCCATAACAATATTGCAGCAATAGAATAACATATTTATTATTTACAATGTGTATATTTTACACAGGAGTTTACTTTGGTATTAATAAAAATGTGTACTTGCTAAAGATCTTAATAAATTACTGTAACGAGGTGGCCTGACCCTTTAAGGCCAGGAGGACTGGGGCTAGCCTAGCCAGACCTGTTCAATCATCTCACCTGTGCCATAATTAACTTTATCTTTGGCAGATGGGGCAGGACTTATTGGAGTCAGCTGACAGCTTGAAAACCTGGGCCTTATAGAAGGCCCTCTGAGAAATCTCAGAAGGGGAAGGGGGATAGAACAACAGGGAGCAAGCTGTGTTCTTGCACAATGCTCTGGAGTAGGGTCTGGAAGAGGGACTGAGATTGAGACTGTGAGGGGAAGGAACCTGTGAGTGAAGGCTCTATTCCAGAGCTGGAGAGACTTAAAAGGTAACTCACAAGGTGCTGGGAGTGAGTCCTGGAGGGCAGACTGAAGAGGAGACCAAGCAGGGCAGAAGAACCCTTTTTTTGTGTGTGTGAACATTTGTTAGACTTCTGTTTGGGACTCTTGTTATTCCCGAAAGGGGATCCAGGCTAGACATGACTTAGCTAGAAAGCTAAGAGGTGAGAGGGGATGTTAAAGACAAAAACCCTTTCTAGGGGGTGCTATGGTAGTGAGCGGAACTGCTTACATTACACAGAATATATTCAATCTGAGAATTGTTATTTCCCCCCCTTTTTTTAAACTACCCTTTTTAACGTGGCTTCAGAAAAAGATGTAAAATTAAAATTACAACATATAAGAAGCTAAAACTCAATAAAATTAAATTATAGTGTGGCACAAGCAAAATCAAGTCTACTTCTCTCTTTAAAACAATCATTAAAAATGCCTAGTGTCAGGGTGAAGTCCTACAATGCCAGCACTATTGCTGGTATCAGTATGTGTACAAATATGAAGTTGCAGCCAAAGAGGGACGGGGTGCATCAAATGACCACTGTGTCATTAATGCTTAAGTATTATGGCTGCTGCATCTGGGCACACACTGTGACTAGGACTCCCTCTCTCAGTACGGTTGTAATGGTACATTAATAACCATTAAAAAATATTTGCCAGAACACTGCATTGAACACAGCTGCAGTGACAAATGAATTTATATCTTCATTTCTTGGTAGGGCTTTAGTCTTTTCTATACCAGTTTTCTGTAACACTGAAGAGTATCATTGTTTGCCATAAAATAGTTCTTCAAAGGAAGCACATTCTTTGATTCTCTAAGTATGCATTTTCAGCAGAGCACTTACATTTACCAGTTGCACTGTGTATTTTCTACTTAAGCATTTAAGCTTATGGAGGACTGAACCTGTGTCACATGTAATTAATTATTAGACTCTGAAGGTTTTTCTTGAAAGTGAATAATGGAAAATCTCACTTGCACCTGTCAAAACTTCCATGATATTCTGATGCTGCTCCAATTTGTCCATGTTGCAGAATGAATAATGGATGGATCTACATTTTCCTCATATTCCTCACACACAGGTCAGGGTCATGCAAATATTGTGACAATGTAGGACACTTCAGCAACTTCCCACAAGCCCCAGGCAGCACCTAATTTCCATAATTTGCATAACTTGTAGCAAAAATTAATTCAAAGCAACATAACACTTCCTTGCGATCTTACACTTATTTGCTGCTGAAGCCAAAGTTTTGATGGGAGTTCAACAGGGTTCAGCAGGTGTCAGCAGACAGAGTGAGGTGAGCTGAGACTGCAGGGGAAGCAGGGCGGTCAGAATCAGCAGGCAGAATGAGGAAATTTGAGCCAGCAGCAAAATAGTCTGGCAAGATTCAGCAAGCAGAGTCACATGCACTGCTGTCACTGGTCAGCAGTCAGCCAAAGGACAACTGAGCCAGTAATCAGCATCACAAGCCACAGAAGGAGAAGAATAGTCAGGCACAGGAAGCAAGGTCTTCTTGACTTAAACAAAATGGTTGAATGTTCAGACGAACTCTGAGGTAGAGTGGCCATAGCTGTGCTGTCTACATAGTTAAAGGAGCACGATGACCTGGGAAAAGTCTTTCCTCAGAACGTGCTCACAATGTGACATGCCATCAACATGTAAAGCATGTTCTTCTCACAATCACTCATGGTGTTGCCAGACACCAATGGAGAAGTCTGCTTGGACATTTCAGTGTTTCTGCCAATATGCCATACTTGTATGCAGTGTTGTTGTAGCCGTGTTGGTCCTGGAATATTAGGGAGACAAAGTGGGTGAGATCCACCAGAAGTTGGTCCAATAAGACATTACCTCACCTACCTTGTCTCTGTAATATGACATAGGTAATATTTGATTTTTATGTTGTCTTTTAAATATATATTTCCTCATATTATCTAATGAAAGATGATGAAGAAAATAGGTGGTCGGGGAGGAGGGCAGAAAGAGATCTTTCCTTTATGTTCTTGCTTACTTTTGTTGTGGAAAAGTTGACAAGCCTTAAAGTAACATCCTCAAATCTTTGTCCATAACAGAGTTTACTTTAAACAACAAAATACTCTAGCCTTTCTTGTGCATTCATCTGTTGATATCAGTAGCATTTTCTTTGTCACAAACCATAGGCATCAGACTGGAATTCCTGCTGAGGAAATACAATTAAAATGGCAGCTCTCCCAGAGAGATGTCAGAACAGTTCACAGTTGGGTAGATATTGAAACTGTGATAGGTATAATACAACATTGCTAAACAGCTTCATGGAAATTCATGCATAGATTCTGTCTTAGTAACTACAAAATTTATTTTATTCTGGAGAATTCACTGAATTTTTTGTTTAAATAATTAAGCTAGTTAGGCATGAGATCAGTTCTAACAATACAATATTCTTTGTGACAATACTTGATGGGAGAGCACTGGATTCAAAAGCAACACTCTTGGAGGTAAAATGCCATCTCCTTTGTCCTCAGACTTAATGGCTTAGTATACAATAGGACTCATATTTTAAAAAGCCTTGTTTGGGATTTGCAAAACAAAACTTTGAAAACTTTTGCAAAACTAGAAGCAGACCATTTCTTTTCCATTTTTGTCTGGAATAGATAAGAGCCCAAACCTGAAATATTTATGGGACTAACCCCTGAAGTTTGGAGATTCAGATGCACTGAGCCCTGGTCTACACTATGGGGTTAGGTTGAATTTAGCCGCGTTAGGTCGATTTTAAAATGAATACATCTACACAACCAACCCCATTCCATCAACCTAAAGGGCTCTTAAAATTGACTTCTGTACTCCTCCCCGGTGAGGAGAGTAGCACTAAAATCGACCTTGCTGGGGAGGAGTTTGGGGTAGTTCAGACACAATTCAATGGTATTGGCCTCCAGGAGCTATCCCAGAGCTCCAATGTGACCACTCTGGACAGCACTTTCAACTTCGATACACTAGCCAGGTACACAGGAAAAGCCCCGGGAAATTTTGAATTTCATTTCCTGTTTGGTCAGCGTGGCGAGCTCAGCAGCACAGGTGACCTTGCAGTCCCCCGAGAATCGCAAACGAGCTCCACCATGGATCGAAAGGGAGACACTGGATCTGATTGCTGTATGGGGAGAAGAATATGTGCAGGCAAAACTCCAATCAAAAAGAAGAAATGCTAATATATATGCCAAAATCGCACAGGGCATGGTGGAGAGAGGCTACAACAGGGAGACACAGCAGTGCTGTGTGAAAGTTAGGGAGCTCAGGCAAGCCTACCAAAAGACAAAGGAGGCAAATGGGCACTCTGGGTTAGACCCCCATACATGCTGCTTCTATGATCAGCTGCATGGCATTCTAGGGGGGACCCTACCACTACCGCACCACTGTCCATGGACACCTTTAAGGGGGGAGTCTCATGCAACAGGGAGGAGGATTTTGTGGATGAGGAAGAGCAGGAGGAGAATGTGCAGCAGGCAAGCGTTGAATCCATTCTCCTCGGCAGCCAGGACCTTTTCATCACCGTGGACCCAGTACCCTCTGAAGGTGGGATCCCCGACCGTGAAGCCGGAGAGGGCAGCTCTGGTGAGTGCACGTTTGTAACTACAGTACAGGGTTTAAAAGCAGTAGCGTTTAATGTTTGATTTGCCCTGAAGAATTGGGATGCATTCGCGGCCAGTACAACTACTGGAAAAGTCTGTTCACATGTCTGGGGTTGGAGCGGAATCCTCCAGGGACATCTCCATGAAGCTCTCCTGGAGGTACTCTGAAAGCCTTTGCAGAAGCCTTTGCAGAAGGGGATGTCTGCCTTATTTCATCCTCCACGGTAAGACACTTTGCCATGGCAAGCCAGTAGCAAGTATTCTGGAATCATTGCAGCACAAAGCATGGCAGCGAATGGTCCTGGGTTTTGGTCATATTCAAGCAACATTTGGTCTATATCTTTCTATGTTAGCCTCAGGAGAGTGATGTCATTCATGGTCACCTGGTGGAAATAGAGGAATTTTTGTAAGGGAACAGTAAAAGGACCCTGTTCATGCTGGGCTGTTTGCGCATGGTTAAAAGGGATCATCCCAGAGAATAGCCATGCGCTGGGGTGTGGGGAAGTGTGTGCTGCACATCCACCCGAAAACTGTAGCCCCTCCTTTTAAATGTGAAACCCAACCCATTGCTTGCTATGGGAAAGGATGGCGCTGCAGTTTGAAACCATTCCCACATGTTATATGTAAGAAGCCAACCCTGTGTACCCTGTGCCTTACCATGGCTGCCTTGAAACCAAATTCTGTTGCCCAGCTCTGTGTGGTGTGTCACCATACCGGCAGGTGCTCAATATAAAAGGCAAAATGTGATCTTGTACCTAAAGCACATGTGCTGTCTGTTGTGAATTGCTTGATTCACTGTGAAAGAGTCTCCCTTTTGTTCTCAGAAATGTATCATCTTAAATTTTACTCTCCCTTTTTATCTCCCTCCCAGGTGCAAATGTTTCGATGTTCCCCCTATCATCTCCGTCCCTGAGATTATCGCAGATTAGAAGGCAAAAAAACCACACTAGCAATTACATGTTTTCTGAGCTAATGCAGTCCTCCCACATTGATAGGACACAGCTTAATGCATGGAGGCATTCAGTGTTAGAGGCCAAGAAAGCATTAAGTGAGCGCGAAGAGCAGAGGCAGGAGCACAAAGAGTGGAGGCAGGAGGCGATGCTGAGGCTAGTGGGGGAGCAAACTGACATGATGAAGCATTTGTTGGAGCTGCAGGAAAGCCAACAAGAGCACAGACCCCCACTGATCCATTGTATAACTGCCTGCCCTCCTCCCCAAGTTCCATATCCTCCTCACCCAGATGCCCAAGAATACGAGGGGGGGGGTGGAGACTCCGGGCACCCAGCCACTCCACTCCAGAGGATTGCCCAAGCAACAGAAGGCTGTCATTCAACAGTTTTGATTTGTAGTGTGGCTACAATAAGCAATGTGGCCTTGTCCTTCCCTCCTCCCGCACCCCACCCTACCCGGGCTACCTTAGCAGTTAGCTCACTTTTTTTTAATTAATAAAGGAAGAATACATGGTTTCAAAACAAAAGTTACTTTATTTCCTTTGCCAGCTGTGATCGAAGGGGGGAGGGTGGTTGGCTTACAGGGAATTAAAATCAAGAAAGGGGGCGGGTTTGCAGCAAGGAGAAACACACACAACTGTCACCCCGTAGCCTGGCCAGTCATGAAACTGGTTTTCAAAGCCTCTCTAATGCGCAGCATCTAGCTGTGCTCTTCTAAATCACCCTGGTGTCTGGTTGCTCAAAATTGGCCGCCAGGTGATTTGCCTCAACTGCCCACCCCACCATAAACATCTCCCCCTTATTCTCACAGATATTATGGAGCACACAGCAAGCAGCAATAACAATAGAAATATTGGTTGTGCTGAGGTCTAACCTAGTCAGCAAACAGTGCCAGCGAGCTTTTAATCATCCAAAGGCACATGCTACCACCATTCTGCACTTGCTCAGCCTATAGTTAAACTGCTTCTTACTACTGTCCAGGCTGCCTGTTTACAGCTTCATGAGCCATGGGAGCAAGGGGTAGGCTGGGTCCCCAAGGATAACTATTGGCATTTCAACATCCCCAATGGTAATTTTCTGGTCTGGGAAGTAAGTCCCTTCTTGTAACTGCTCGAACAGCCTGGAGTTCCTAAAGATGCGAGCATCATGCATCTTTCCCGGACAGCCCACGTTGATGTCGGTGAAACATCCCTTGTGATCCCCCATGCTTGAAGCACCATTGAGAAGTACCCTTAGGGTTCACGTACTGGTTGGCAAGGTGGTCTGGTGCCAAGATAGGGATATGCATTCTGTCTATCAACCCACCACAGTTAGGGAACCCCATTGCAGCAAAGCCATCCACTATGACTTTCACATTTCCCAGAGTCACATTTCCCAGATAACAGAATGTCAATGATTGCATTGGCTACTTGGATCACAGCACCCCCACAGTAGACTTGCCCACTCCAAACTGATGCCCGACTGACTGGTAGCAGTCAGGCGTTGCAAACTTCCACAGGGCTATTGCCACTCACTTCTCAACTGTCAGGGCAGCTCTCATCTTGGTATTCCTGCACTTCGGGAGGGGTGGGTCGGGGGGGGAAGCATCTCACAGAGTTCCATGAAAGTGGCCTTATGCATGCGAAAGTTTCGCAGCCACTGTGAATCATCCCATACCTGCAAAACTATGTGGTCCCACCAGTCTGTGTTTTTTTGCCAAGCCCAGAAGCGGCATTCTACTGTATCATACAATCATAGAATATCAGGGTTGGAAGGGACCTCAGGAGGTCATCTAGTCCAACCCCCTGCTCAAAGCAGGACTGAACAGGTATCAACCAGCCCCACTGCCACCATGATGTCCCAATTGCCACAGTCCATGCCCATGTCCTCATCACAATCGTCATCGTGCTGGCGTCTCTTAGCCCGGTTCTGCACATACTCCAGGATAATGCGCGAGGTGTTTACAATGCTCACAACAGCAGCGGTGAGCTGAGTGGGCTCCATGCTTGCCGTGGTATGGCGCCTGCATGGTAAACCGAGGAAAAAAGGTGTGAAACAATTGTCTGCCATTACTTTCACAGAGGAAGGGGCGACTGATGGCAGGTACCCAAAGCCACCCGCGACAATGTTTTTGCCCCATCAGTGATTGGGAGCTTAACCCAGGATTCCAATGGGCAGCAGAGACTGCGGGAACTGTGGGATAGCTACCCACAGTGCACCGCTCCATAAGTCGATGCTAGCCCGGTATTGAGGCCGCACTCCGCCAACTTAATGCGCTTAGTGGGGACATACACATTCAACTGTATAAAATCAATTTCTAAAAATGACTTCTATAAAATTGACCTAATTTCGTAGTGTAGACATACCCTGAGATATCCCATAGTTTCAACCCACCTCAGAGATCTGGTTTCCACATTCACACCTTGCCCCACAATGCTGCTGTGTTCCTGTTGAGAGGACTGTAGGAAACCATTGTGCCTGACTTGTAGTGCCTCCAGTGGAGGTTGAAATAAAATATGACAAGTGAGTGTGACAAAGGAGGAGGGTAACAGGGTGATGTAGGCTAATGATGGTGCCCAAATTCAATCATTTAAGAGTTGTGGTTTTTAAAATAAACACACTGACTAATACTGATGTCCCCCCCACCCCTGCCACCTATCATTAATTAGCTGATGCTTTCTAAATACCTGCCTTCCTCAAGATGAGTGGATAAATGGCCTTATGGGCTGCTTCATGGTAAGCATCCTGAAAGTGGTGAGCACTCCTGCCTTGTGTTGAACATGCTAATCCTACTGAAATTGGAGGGAAACTGGGGAACTGAGCATCTCACAGGTGTGCTCAACACTTTGCAGGGTTGAGTTTTTATTCACAAAGGTGACAGACAAAAAAGTATGAAAGCTGTTAATCGGAGAATCAGAGCAATGAGAGATTGACACTGTCAGTATTGTTAGAGTGGAGTCTTGCTTGCAGATTTAATAACAAAGCAACAGTAAATGAGAGTCTCTAATAAACAGTAAAATCAAATAATAAATATTACTGTGCAACTAATCTATAATATTGACTAACAAGGAGAAAAACAAATATTGAGCATGATTCTCCTCTGCTTTACATCAGTTTTTGGCTCATGTAATTCCACTGAAATCAATGGAGTTAAAGTGATGTGAAACTGGCATATCCCAGTAGGGATCAGGGTAATTAATGGCAAGGCTGGTAAACATAAAGGGATAAAAGCTAACACAAGACTCTACAATAATCATTGGAGTTTTGGGGTGGAAACTACTTAAATTTACACAGAGAATAAGGGTTCACATTGACATGGAATGTGTAACTATTGTCCAGCAATTTAACATAATACAATTAGATAAAGTCAATACAAATAACACAATCAACAGGCATATCAGAATTTTGTCGTATGTGAAGTTGACCCTACTCCTGTGTAAATCCATTTAAATACTACTAGGTTTGTTCATGTGGACTAAGTTCATTTAGTCTGATTGTTGTTTTCCCAAATTTGTTATCTCTAAGGCATTAGGATAATACAAAAACATTAGATCTTGGGGCAGCGGTACATTACTTAAAAGATGCTGGGTAGAAGAGCAGGTTCTGGTGCATAGCACTGTTGGCAGTGCTAATGTTCCCAATTAAGCTATGTCTGAAAGGGCATGGCTCCCTAACTCATTTGCCTTCAGCTCTACATTAAGAGGAGTGGTAGTGACATTTTTTTGTCAAAGCTATTTTCCAGCACACAAAACCCATCCCCATTAGAAATTAATTCTAATTTTAAAAAGCTAAATAATTTTCAATGATTTAAAAGAATATATTTTAACTGTTTAAATTATAGTAAAATTCTGTTTATACTCATGCTTAAATAATCAGTATCAACCAGCTAAAGTTCACAATTAGGCTCCAATCATGCAAACACACTTATTTTGTGACTTTTATTTAAATACATTTTCATTTAAATACATTTTTTAATACTGTGATTGGTTTTTGTTAACCTTTTACATACTATACTATACCTTTTCCATATACACTTATGGACAGCTTTTTTAAAAAGTATTGTTATGCTGGAAGGTATTAGTGGGCTGACAAGAAGCATGTCTTTGGTATACAGACAATCACAGACCTCATTAAAGCTCTTCACTCAGATTAAATGCAAGAAGCAATTAATCTCTTTTTTGGAGTAAGTTAGCTGGAGCAATGGAGGCCACTGCCCATGACATTAAGCCACATGCCCATCATGTGCAAGGCCCACCAGGGTATGTCTGTCCTATAATATAAGCTCAGGGCTCAACTCAGGCTGAAACTTAACCCCCTTCCCCTTCTATCTCCACACAAATTGTTCTAACTCAGGTTTGGACCCAGGACCCCATGGGATTGGAGGGTCCGAGCCTGAGTCAAGCCAGGACCCAGGGCTCAAGCTGTATTTCTCTGCAGTGTAGAAGCAGCTGCAGTGGCTTCATGCTCTGGGAGTCTGTCAACATTATTCCACAATCCCATGGGCGAACTTTCTTTGTCCTCTCAACAATGAAGTTTTCCCATGCTGTACCCTGAACAAAGATCTAGAGCTAGGAGGTCTGGGATATGGTTGTAGATGCTTGAGTCCCAGGTTGGGACCCAGGGGTCAACAATTCCTAATTTAGGGTTAAACATGAGTGTAGATACTCAAGCCCTTGGTTAACAAACCCAGGGCCTGTTAACTTGGAGTGTGTCTAGACTGTAATTAAAAACCTGCAGCTAGCCCATGCCAGCTGACTCAGGCCCGTGGGGCTTGGGCTATGGGGTTGTTTAGCTGTGGTGTAGATGTTTGGGCTCGGGCTGCAGCCTGCGCTCTGGGATCCTCTCACCTCTCAGGGTTCTAGAGCCTGGTATCCAACCTGACCCCAAACATCTATACCACAACTAAACAGTCTCCAAATACCTCTGTTTTAAATCTGCTTGAAGTGGTGGGAGGATATTTTTTATTTTCAGGGTTCAGAATTAACTGAGAGAAATCTATAAAGATCTGATAGTGACGGGTTCCCCCCCTGGTGTGCCACCTGGAACTGAGGTATCACTGAGCCCTCTGACCCACCAGCCTGGCTCCCTCTCACACTGTGTTGCCGTGACAAGTTGCAAAACCCTGCAAGCTTGCACTTTCAGCAGCATTCACACAGGTAGAAATACACCCACCTGCAGCCATATGCAGGCTCTCTAACCACCAGCCTAAGACCCCAGAGCAGTATGATCCTGCCTTGGTCAAATCTGGCCAGTATATGGGATTAATAGTCTGCCTCTCCCAATTTAAGAGGACCATGCACACTTGTAGTAACCAAGCTGAGATTTTCCCCAGACATCTTAGTCAAATGCACACTGGTTTGGATTAAAACATAAAACAAGTTTATTAACTACGGAAAGATAGATTTTAAGTGATTATAAGTGATAGAAAACAGATCAAAGCAGATTACCTAGTAAATAAACAAAACCACAAACTGAGTTTAACATACTAGATATACAAAATATGAATTAATAAATTTTCACCCTGATTGATAAACAGGCTGACAGATTCTTAAGGCACAAGCTACGTTGGCTTTTCAGCTTGAGTTTCCCAGATTTTCATACACAGGGTAGAAATCCCTTTAGCCTGGAAACATCACTTCCCCCAGTTCAGTCTTTGTTCCTCTGGTGTCTCCAGGTGTGTTGTTGTAGGGAGAGTGAGGTCCCCCCATGATGTAATTTTCCCCCCTTTTATATCTTCTTCCCACTTTCTGGAAAGCTCTTTTGCTGTGATCTGGGTCAAATAGCTCCAATTGTGTAGTGCTATCTCAGAGACTTGTACACAGTTCCTGGGGTAATCTTTGTGCTTGCGTGCATTTCCTCAATAAGCCATTAGCATTGTTTGGCCTTTTTACTGTTGTATCTGAAAGGTTGCTTGTGGTTGTTTTCAACCTCACAACATGTTTCAGTAACACATACGTAGCCAAACTTCATAACTTCACATACGACCATAGCACATACAGTCCAATGAGATATTAATGTTTAGCAGTTCAAGACTTTTAGAATGATACCTCACAAGGTATACTTTGTGCAAAACATATCCTAATTGCAAGACAGTGGTGAATATTGGGGTGCCAGTGTGTCACACATACCATGTATTTTTCCTAAATAACAGTTTTTTCATGGAGTTTTTTGCAATACCAAGTTAACATGAAATATGGCAGCAGCTGGTCTGACTAGATTGAAGATCTGAAAAAGATGCACAAATTTTACTCTTAGAAAAATTTCAGCATTCTGCAAAAAAGCCACAATTGCAGTATCTATTGAGTACGCCTTGTTGATGGATTTCAGAAGCTGTTTTGTTTTGCTAGCCGGTTTTCTGTTAACAGCTTGGTCCCTTTGAGATGGGTAAGGTTAGGATATTTCCAAGGAAATTTTTCCTGCTTCAGTCCTGCTAGGGTAATGGTGCGTATGTGTCTTTGTGACCAGAATTTTAGTCATCCTACTAGTCAAAAGTAGGCTTGATGTCTCATAGTTATGTGGCAGTGGTGGGAGAATATTGCTGCTGTTTTCAGCAGTAGTAGAGTTTGCTTGGTAACCTGCAGACAGCAACATATTTACTAGCTAGCTAGCTGGGGGCTGATCATGCCCCTCTTTCAGTTTATGCCTTCTTGGTGATATGTTGGCTCATTTGGTTCATTAGCTGGGCATTCCTCCCAGTATGTGCTATAGACGTATCTTGTCTTCCTTCTTGTTCAATGGGTGGGAAGAAGTAGTTTCTTCAATATGTTGTTACAAATTTGCACACCAAAAAAAGCAGAGGGCAGAAATTGGCACTAATTGTTATGAGCCTGATTTATTACAAGAAGAGATGTGTAGTTTTTGCCGTAAATAGTGACTAGGACGGGGGTGGGGGGGTGACCATAATGAGTACAGGTCATATTGATTTCAGGAGGCTGCTTTTTTTGCTCATCAGTGAGTGGATTTAAGAGTAGAGCTAATTCTGCCTCCCAACTTTTGGTCCTTATACTTTACTCTTGTGGCATACATAAGCTGTAAACAAGCCACAATTTGTGAGGGGAAAATTCCCTCACACCCCCTTCCAAGTAAGGGGGCATGGGTAAGGCTATAAGTGGGAGGGAGTGGATCAGGGACAGAAGGACACACACCTGTAATGCTGAGTGCTTCAGGGATTCTGAGCTGCTGTGGATCCTAATCCCATACACAGCCTCGGGGGAGCTGCTGTAAGTTAAAACCACTTTTGTGGCTCCCTGGACTGCACCTTCTGTGCTGAGCCTCTCCTTCAGGAACAGTACAGATCCTGCCCAAGTATATTTAATACTTCACCAGGCTAAGCTCCATAAAACTCATCAGAGAAGCTGTCAAGACATTAATTGGGAAACAGGAGCACAGGCATGAGCTTGGTACATGGAATAATTCTTTTCTTCTTGGTTATAGTCTCAATGCATTCATTTTTTCCTAACTACTATCATTATTCGGTCCTTTTTGTTTTTTAATTTCTTGTTCCACCAGCGGCTTCTAATAGTCTATATAAATCATAAATATATAATCAAAGTTAACATCTCCTGTATCTTCAATTGGTAATTCACATATAATTTATTGATGTTTAGCGTGCATACATCGGTTTTCACTAACTTGATAAGTATATTTGTTTTAACTTATTACTATTTTATAAGTTCCAAATTCAGTTACATTTACTCATAGAGACAGATTCACCATAGGGACTTAGGTGCCTAAGTCCAACCCTTTAGGCACGTTAAATCCAATATTTAGGCAGCACAAAACCATGGCTCATTTGCCCCCTCACCCTGTAAACACCTAAATTTCCACCAGTAAAGTCCCATAAGCACATACGTTTCTGCTGGTGGACATGTGCAAAGATATCTAACTGCAGAGCTGCTTGGTGCTTAACTCCCACAAAAGCCCTGGCAGGATTCACAAACTTGGGGACACCTGCACAGAGGAGGAGGTGACAGTGATCCCCTTACAGCAAATAGCTCAGTGGTTACAGAGTTCTCCCATAATGTGAGTTACCCAATTTCAGATCCCCCTTCGGCCTGATTCACAGCTCTAGATCTCCTTGAGAGGCTGGTCTGAGACTGCACTTCTCTCCTCAGAATTTCATACTGGCTAGCTTTAGCAGCTCCCCTCTCAGTGTTCTGGCTTCTGTGAATCCCTTCTTTGTTTAGGTGCCTAACTTTCCCTAAGCATTGTATGGGGAGCCTGAGCATCAAGGTGCCTAAAAGTTAAAGTTCCCCTTCTGAGTCTAGCCCATGGTGAATAATACCTTCCTCCGCCAAACCACGGGACTACTTGTGAAGTAAAATGCTACTTGTGAAGTAAAATACTAAAATGCTAATGGACTAAGAATCTGGCCCTAATTTATTATAGTTAATTCTATTTTAATGTATAATTCCATATTTATAGAAATATTTTTATTTGCATAGTTTATAACAGAAATCCAATCAATAATTATTTACTTCTGAATTATTCCATTATTTAATCCATATTTGATTCACAAAAGAGAAATTAATCAGTCAGTTTACATAGCTCACTTTCAATCTGTTATTTCAATTCCCATTTCCTCACTTACGCATATTTCTTTAATAAATTACCAAATGTAACTTTTAACATATATGGCCATTTCATGTCTGGTAAAAACTAGGGAGGATATTTTAGATCCATTATTTAGAGGATTTTTAATTCCTGGCTTTCTTCTTCATGTTTTATTTTATTTATTTATTTTTTTATTCTCATCATATAAGATGAAGTCCTTGTAGTTTCATCTTGTCCTGTCCTCTGTGTTACCTGTTATCATGGGATGTTTTGGTGGGTGTACTTTAAATTAAATGTCATGGAATTAATATTATTAATACAAGGTACCATCAGACACTAATTCAACCCTAAATTAATCTATTAAATCCAGAGGCCAAATTATATTTATACAGGTGTTCTAAACATATCTAAAAAGCCTAAATAATAAGCAATTAATATGTCCATCCAGTAAAAAAACATTCATTCATATTGATCAAAATGCTCACAAAAGGGCTAGACCCAGCGGTGCTTAAACCCATGTTGGCTGGCTCCAACTGGACAGGCAGGTATTAGCAATGAACCCTTCAAAAATTCACCCTTTTATACCTTTTAACAAACAAGAGACATCATTGCCAATTTTTAACTTTAGCTAAGAACTAGTTTGGGTACTTTTGGGGCTGGAGTCTTTTCTTAGGTCCTGCAGGCCTAACTGCAACTTGTCGTTTTTTTTCCAGGGCATTTTCCTTTTCTTTGATCAGATACATCCCAGGTCCTATACCTACAATAAAGCACATTGTACTAATTTAACCCTTTATATACCTATCGAAACTACAAAGGGATATGTTGCGAGTGTTGGCCCCTTGTAATAAGGATCTCGGCCCAATTAATATTATCTACTCACTGTCACCAGTGACAGAGGGGTCAAATGGGAACTACTAGGAATTGGCGGCTGTGATTGCAGAGCCATTGGCCATTATCTTTGAAAACTCGTGGCGAACGGGGGAAGTCCCGGATGACTGGAAAAAGGCTAATGTAGTGCCAATCTTTAAAAAAGGGAAGAAGGACGATCCTGGGAACTACAGGCCAGTCAGCCTCACCTCAGTCCCTGGAAAAATCATGGAGCAGGTCCTCAAAGAATCAATCCTGAAGCACTTGCATAAGAGGAAAGTGATCAGGAACAGCCAGCATGGATTCACCAAGGGAAGGTCATGCCGACTAATCTAATCACCTTTTATGATGAGATTACTGGTTCTGTGGATGAAGGGAAAGCAGTGGATGTATTGTTTCTTGACTTTAGCAAAGCTTTTGACACGGTCTCCCACAGTATTCTTGTCAGCAAGTTAAGGAAGTATGGGCTGGATGAATGCACTATAAGGTGGGTAGAAAGCTGGCTAGATTGTCGGGCTCAACGGGTAGTGATCAATGGCTCCATGTCTAGTTGGCAGCTGGTATCAAGTGGAGTGCCCCAAGGGTCGGTCCTGGGGCCGGTTTTGTTCAATATCTTCATAAATGATCTGGAGGATGGTGTGGATTGCACTCTCAGCAAATTTGCGGATGATACTAAACTGGGAGGAGTGGTAGATATGCTGGAGGGGAGGGATAGGATACAGAAGGACCTAGACAAATTGGAGGATTGGGCCAAAAGAAATCTGATGAGGTTCAATAAGGATAAGTGCAGGGTCCTGCACTTAGGATGGAAGAATCCAATGTACCGCTACAGACTAGGGACCGAATGGCTAGGCAGCAGTTCTGCGGAAAAGGACCTAGGGGTGACAGTGGATGAGAAGCTGGATATGAGTCAGCAGTGTGCCCTTGTTGCCAAGAAGGCCAATGGCATTTTGGGATGTATAAGTAGGGGCATAGCGAGCAGATCGAGGGACGTGATCGTTCCCCTCTATTCGACATTGGTGAGGCCTCATCTGGAGTACTGTGTCCAGTTTTGGGCCCCACACTACAAGAAGGATGTGGATAAATTGGAGAGAGTCCAGCGAAGGGCAACAAAAATGATTAGGGGTCTAGAACACATGACTTATGAGGAGAGGCTGAGGGAGCTGGGATTGTTTAGCTTGCAGAAGAGAAGAATGAGGGGGGATTTGATAGCTGCTTTCAACTACCTGAAAGGGGGTTCCAAAGAGGATGGCTCTAGACTGTTCTCAATGGTAGCAGATGACAGAACGAGGAGTAATGGTCTCAAGTTGCAGTGGGGGAGGTTTAGATTGGATATTAGGAAAAACTTTTTCACTAAGAGGGTAGTGAAACACTGGAACGCGTTACCTAGGGAGGTGGTAGAATCTCCTTCCTTAGAGGTTTTTAAGGTCAGGCTTGACAAAGCCCTGGCTGGGATGATTTAACTGGGAATTGGTCCTGCTTCAAGCAGGGGGTTGGACTAGATGACCTTCTGGGGTCCCTTCCAACCCTGATATTCTATGATTCTATGATTCTACTCCATGCAGGTGAGAAGTGTCCTGATCTGAAGGGTGAGTATGTGGATGCAGTGAGACTAATCTTATTTCCTAAGGGGCCCAAGTGATAGGAATTCAGTTGTGGATAATAAAATCCCTCCTGTTCACTGTCACATAATATGTATATGACAATTACACAATTGCCTAAATGGGAAAGTATATATAGTGTATTTTTAGCTGTCTTTTAATTAAACTTATCAGGTGGATATAAAGAGAATCCAGCTGCATAATGTAGTCAGCCAGCTCTAGCTGGACCACAAGTAAGTGGTCCTTGGATCACTGTTCAAGAACCCCTGCCTTTGGTGATGCAATATCAGGATCTTCCACATGGAAGTTTAATCTACAAGTATTTGAAAGGCATAAATATCAAGAAGGAGCATAATTATTTAGAATAGTCTAAGGGGATAACAAAAAAAATCATGCTATGAAAATAAGTACAGAAAATTGTCAACTTCTCTAGTGGTAACAGAGTAAGTCTCAGGAATGCTTTCCTAATGGTTGTGTGTAATGGTATGATTTATTTGCTTAAAAGTGGACCTGGAGAATGCAATAAAACATATACCATGAGGAAAAATTCTGCACTGACATGGG
Source organism: Lepidochelys olivacea (assembly GCF_965140295.1). Lineage (NCBI taxonomy): Eukaryota > Metazoa > Chordata > Testudines > Cheloniidae > Lepidochelys > Lepidochelys olivacea. The sequence goes on from NC_140414.1 coordinate 70,534,751, forward strand.
GAGGTCCTTTCAATCTATAATGTCTATTAATCTAGCTTTGTTAAACAAGCACATTTTATTATCATTTCTTACTTATACTGTAGTGTCCAAAGACACCAATTAGGGTTGGAGCCCCATAGAGCTAGACAGTATGGAATAGATCCATAAAAGGATTGCCTAACTTTAAGCTCCCTAAAGCAGGGAGCTGCCTAAGATAGCTGATAAGAAATGATGAGGAGAAGGATGTGGCTTAAACCTCAACCCCTTAAAGGGAGTTAGGAGCTGAACTCGGGGTCACAGAGGTGCCTCCTTCATTTGGGATTCACAGCTATGAACCCTCTCCTGGAATTAGTCATCTAAGCCAGATCACTCATTACTTGCAAAAAACCAAGGAGGAGCAGCAGATCTTATATCCTGGTGCACAGTGGGAGATCCAGGTTTAAATCTCCACTCTGCCTGATGTGGAGCAGTAATTTTAACCCAGATCTCTCACCTCCCAGGTGGCTGTGCTAACAATCAGATTACTGGGTATTCTGAGGGGAAGAATTGCCCCTGTTGAAGCTGTTTCACTTTGCAAATACCACTGGTGGCACCTACAGGGTTAGGCAAGTGTTAAACAGGGGTTTTGAGGGTCTAAATTTTGATTTTAGGTGCCTAATATGCCATTTAGCCACCTAAATCCCTTTGTTAATCTAGCCATATACAAAGAGATGTGGTGAGTGCCTGAAAGAGGAGGGTTTTTTTTTTCCAATTTCACCTTAGAAGAAGCATTCTCTTGTTCTACTGCAGGCCCTCAGACACTTAGTTTATATGTTGCAAGACATCTAAGAGTGACTGAGTGGAGCAACCATTTGCCTTTCCTCATTCTGTAAAAATCAACAAATTCCACAACATTCCCTTGGAATTAAGATTCAAAGACATTTTCAGTAGGGATGGCTCTACAGCAAATTGAACATAAATTGATTCAAGATACATTTGACCCTGACAGCTTGTTAACCAAGGCTGATGTAATATGTTCTTTTTAGGAGACTGAACCACTTTGAATCTAGCAGGCAGCAAACTCCTGACTTAAAGGTCGAGGAAAAGCTAGCACTTAAACTATGATCTCTGCCACGAAGAATAGACAAAATTCAATTATTACCAATAACAAAAGAGATCAGCCATGAATTTTAAAAGAAATAGAAGGAATTTTATAGCTCTAACACAGAAAATGAGGAAGATAATATGAAATTTGTGAATAAACTGATATTGGAAAAACCTACAGTATACACCTTCAGAGGTAAAAAGAGCATCGCCTCCTCGAAATTGGAATGAATTCAACCTTTTTTTTAACCTAAATTTTGTATTTTCATGTGTGCTTTGGAGAAGGAGTTATATGTCCTGTAAAAATGCATTTAGCTCATGATGCTTTTGTCTGCTGTCTTGTCCCTCTGCATTTTGTCTAAAACAAAAAAAAGCACCTTTTAATAGACTTTCTCAAAAAAAAAAAAGAAGTTTTGCTATGTTCAGATACTGTTATCCAGGCCCCACACCTGGGATTTAGTCTGTTTTGGCTGTGTCTGTAACCATGTGGAACCCTATTGACTTTCCAGAGGGTGATGTGTAGATGTAGGGGTCTACCTGCTCTGAGTCAGCACCAGGATAGGGACTAGCTTTGTCACACAGCTTTAATTAAATGAGATCTTTCATGAAAATAAATAGAAAAGACAACTACGTATGATCAGAGGATTTAGAGAAATCAGCTTTCATATCACAATCTCAGCTAAACAGAAATCACGGCAGTAGTGTCTCGGTAAATAATATAAAATAATTCTGCAACTATTTGTTTGAACTTTTATCATTAAATAGCTATTTAATGTCTTATACCATGGCATCAGAGGCCTTTAATGAATTTGTAACAGCCTGTTCAAGCTCCTTTTGTATTATCTTCCATGAACATCTGAACAATTGAGTTTCATTGGAATTAATTTTCATGGCAAATGAATTTCAAAGCACATACAGAAATATTAATTGAAACTGAATATTAAATTTTCTTGTGTAAGCATTTGTGCTGGAAATAGTTTTACACACACCCAAGTCTACAGAAGAGTATGTGACTTATCTGACCAATCATAATCTCAATGAACTCAACTGCCATATTTAGAAAGTTGATTGCTCAGAGACCTGCTCACAATCTGTAGAGTCAATCTAAGGTACCTTCTGTGTTCACAGAAATTGAGAAAAAGGAGTCCAAGGAAGAGGAGACTGAAACCTCAGATTTATTTGTTTCATCTTATCTTCCTACCTTTTAATGTCAATATGTAAGTAAAGGGCCAAATAGTGACAATTAATCAGTGTCCTGAGTGTTGGTGAAGAGCCACCAAGCCTTGTGGGAGGCTTGGGGAAGGAGTGTGCCAATCCTTATCCAAGTGACCTTGTGAACAGGGGAACAGTGCAGTCTGTACCATTTGTAGCTGCCATCAGCTTTGATCTGTCCAGAGGGAGGTGTGGCTATGGTTCTACTTTTTTCCTGCCCCTTGGTACTCCCTTGATACAAAGACTGTAATTGTGACAGGCGCTTGTGCGGGCAGTATAAGTTTGTGTGCGTGTGTTGTCTCCCCTTTTCCATTTCCCCATGCACCCATAGTAAAAGCTGTCACAATCTGGCCTATGGAGTTTTAGTCTCCAAGGAATGGCACCAAGAGACCAGATTAGTGCCATTCCAAATTTTCATCTCCAGAGCAGTGTATTTCTGTTTGCTTCTCAGACAAAATTGGTTTTAAAATATTTCCTTACATCATTTTTTGGGGTAGACTGTAATGGAATGAAGTGTGTGTGTGAGAGGAAGAGGGTTTCAAATGCATACTCTGCACCGAGTAGAACTCTCTAACAAAATGTCTTATTCAGTATCATTTTTGATATAAAGTTTCAGCGTAGAAAAATGTAAAATGGGAAAGTGAAATGGAAAAAAATACAGCTAATATTTTTTGTCACTTGCTCTTGGATTCTGCTGAAAGGTTTAAGATAATATACACACCTTTTGCACATAGCTCCATATAGGGCCTGTTCCGCAAATGGTGTAACTCAGTGTAGCTCCATTAAGGATTGTGGAGGTACACCAATTTACCTCGGTTGAAGATCTGGTCCAAAATCTGAGGCAGCACTCAGACTTTTTTTGTGTAGTAACACAGGATGGCATAAGGAATTGAATAATGATTCCTGACTTTAAAGTTTGGTTTTATGTTTTTTAAATAGTAAATGGATTTCCTTAGATTTCTAGTAAGGTTGTATTAGGTGCCAAGGTAAAAACAGCATATTAGATTTTTCTGAGGCCTTTTCTTTCATATTTTCACTTGATCTCACTGAAACCTTAATATAAAAAAATGTATTACTGTATGATTAGAGAAGATTCAGAGCCTGTTTTCCCTCTTGCCTGGGTTTTGCACAAATGATTGTGTCTCCACTCTGATTGTTTTATTGACTGCCAGCTCAGTCAGTCAGCTGTTTTCTTGGACTTTGATTTGGGACAGCAAGACTTAAGACGTTTCTACATCCAGAATAGCCCCAAAAGAGAAGGACGTGTTCCCTTGGAAATAGATGATGAATGCCATAGGGTGTGGTGAAACATTTGGTGATCCAGAAATGTCCCAGAACCTGGGGCATTTCCATTGGGTTTTGAGGATGAAGAACGGAATTGGAGTGTGTATTGCTGGTAGATTATTGGAGCCATGGTATAAGACTGAAGATAAGTTTATCATTTTCAGTGGGGAAGAGGACATGAAGGTCCTTGAACTAAATGCAATAGCTTATATTTGATATGATGGAGAAAGGGAAAATACTCCTTTGCAGGATGCTTTCCTGTCGAGAGCCAGGCTCTGGTGTTGGAACAGGAAGACAGGAGAGCCCTCTCTAGATGATTTTTGTGTTGAGCACATGGTGCTCTCTCAAGAGAAGAAGAGGCACAAATCCATGTATTGGTGTATGGAAAGGGGTCACCGCACTGCACTCCTTTGCCTTTACTTTAGTGTTCAGTGCTTCTGTGTTTTCCCCAGAGCTGTGCTGCAGAAAGAAAAGACAACTGAAGTGTCTCTCTCACTACTGGGGAATTAACCCAACCAAACAAAAGAACAGATTCCTTCAGCAATTTAGAAGGTCCAGATCCCATAATAGAAAATAACCTAGAGAGAAATCAATTTGTACTGAATGGAAAGGACATTTTTAATTTCTTAAAGATTTGGGCAGAGACCTTTCAAAAGGTCCTAATTTTCATTAAAATTCAATGAGAGTTGAGCACCAAAGGGACTTGGGCCCCTATGAAAATCCCAGCCTTGGAGAATTCATGCTCTTTAAAGGGATTTCTGGTTCTGGGATACAGCACAGTAGGTGTAACAGAACTGGTAGGTTCATTAGGGGCCAGATTTTAGCACTAATGATCGATAAATCTGATTCCTTAAGCTACAGGAGCCTGGAGATCCACCACAGAATCTGTGGAGCTGGATGTGAAGAGTTCCTTTTTTTATGTGTGCATATGGATGTTACTTGCATTATTCTGAGTGCATATTTTAATGATGTAAAGAAAATGAGGACCTTTTCCCAACACTGATAAACAGATTTTCCAAAAGTAGTTTATCTTTAAGAGCTAAAAGAATAATTCACACTGAATAATTTATCCCAGGAATATAACTTCTTTTCTGCTATCTCCAAGATAGCTTCTGCTTTCCTCTGCTTTTATTTACTATTTGAAATTATTTTACAATTTCGGGATGAAATTTCTGATTCCATGGACTAAATCTGAACAAGTCTCTCTGGATACTTTTTGTTTGCTATTTAAGAGCAACATCACTTCTTGCCTTACCCATGAGTGCAGGAAGATAAAGTGACCAAAAGCAGCCCGTATTCTTCTAAATGGTCTATGCATCCTATAGCACACAGCATGCATGGTAGAGCAGCTTCTACAGAGTCACTACTCACATGCAATACAGGTTAGCTGTAAGTGGACAGGCAGGGCAGGGAGAGAATGAAGCCTTTACTCCACTCCTTTCCCCCCGCCACCTAAGTGTCAGCCAACAGAGCTGCACCTCCACAGAGGAGGATGTAATTTGCTATTTGTTTAGAGTACCTCCTCTTCCCCAGAGCTCTTCCAGCATGAAATCATGCATGAGAGACTTTAAAATTTAACTTCCACAAATATATATGCTGCTTTGCAATCAATTTTCTGTGAACATTTGTGCTAGTAAAAATCATATAAATGTTCACAGGAATTGAACACAAAATGGGGAGAAGGAATTTAGAATGGCCCATGGGAATACACAGTAATATTCACAGATATTTCTTTAATACTTGCTTAACTCTAATATTTATAATCCCTTTTTGGCTTTGCTATGTAGTTCACAACCACTTACAAATCTTTGGATTTTTAAAAAACCTGCCGCCCTTACCAAATAGGATTACACATATGTCGACAAAATGTAGTCTGGAGCTAGTCAGAAAAGGGAGGAAACATGTGAACATTTTTCAACGTTCGTATTCCTTAGGTTTCAAAAAGGAATGAGTTTTCATTATTAAATATTTGTGTGAATATTTTATTGAACATTTTTCATTTTCAAAAACTTTTGGCTATTTTGGGATTTCATTCTTGATGCCTCTAAAAAAAGAGAGATGGGGGGAGAAGGAAAAAATAAAAAATCACTATTTTCTGGTTTTAGCAATAAAATATAGATGTAAGCAGTGTCAGGATGAGCTCCACCCTGACATCTGGTGGTGAGGTGTGGCAAGTTGTGGAAAAGAACTTCAGGGGCCGATCTCATTTGCATAGGCACACCCACCACGCCTAGAATGAGACCATAGCTGCCCAAATGGTCACTTTGGCTGCTGTGGGATCCCCAGTGTCTCTGTTATTGGGGCAGGAAGAATAAATTGTTATTACCCTGATTATGGGAACTGTGCTTGGAACTGTACGTGGCCTTTTGTTACGATGGAGGGATTCACCATCATCTAAGTAGCACTCGCTAGGCAAGGGTCATGGGTTCCAAAACTGTGTGAATGGAGAGAGGCTGGGGACAAGTATTAATACTTGGTGGCATGGGCCCCTTGGTGAAGGCCTTACATGCTGATTGCACTTCCTCCTCTCTCCACTGTGGAATATCAGAGCTAATTTTGATTTCATTAGAAGTCTAGTTATAGGCTGCTGAGCTCACTTTGGGCTGACAGTGCACCAGCACTGGGGCTCCCCTATTATAAGCTGAATTCACCTAAGAGCTGAAATCACTGAGTGTTGTGTTAAGTAGTGGGGGAGCCTGAAGATATATTGTGGAGCAGTTTGCGGGACGGCTGGTGAAGCAGTCCGACACGGAGCAGTGTGTGGATGGCAGGAGCTGCTTGTGGGCCGTGGAGCTGAGTGAAGGAGTTCATGGGGCGGCTGGCGGAGCGGAGCGCAGCTGAGCGAAGGAGTTCGTGGGGCGGCTGGCGGAGCGGAGTACAGCTGCGTGAAGGAGTTTTGTGGGGCGGCTGGCGGAGCGGAGCGGAGCGCCGCTATGGAGCTATGGGGCGGTCAGCTTCAGATCACGTAAGGTGCCTCTTACCCCCGTCCCATTTCCACCCAGGTTGGGAGGTAAAGCTCCGCCGATAAACTTTCGAACTCTGGGGCTGCCCTGACCAGGGACAGAGACTTTTGGGGCATTGGACTTTTGGGGTTGCTGGACTCAAGAACCAAAGGGAAAAGGGCATGCCCCAATTTGCCTGGGGTGGGGTTGTTTTGCTCATGGGTTGTGTTATGAATCCGTTTGGTGGTGTTTCCCCAACATAATGCCACATTGTTTCTCTCTGTTATTAAAAGACTTTTGCTACACTCAGACTATGTGCTTGCGAGAGGGGAAGTATTGCCTCTTGGAGGCGCCCAGCGGGGGTGGTATATATTTGTCCCAGGTCACTGGGTGGGGGCTCGAGCCGGTTTGCATTGTGTTATTGGAATGGAACCCCTAGATATTGAACCCGGCCCTTGTTGCTGCCAACTCTGACGGGCAGAAGGGTTACATATACATTTAAAAAAACCCAACAATTTTTGCCAACATTTCCAAAAAGGAAAAAAGGTTATTTTTTCACAGAAAAAATTCTTTGAAAAATTTCAGCCAGCTATAGTGTGGTCTCTTATGTATTTCTAAAGCAGCCATGAAGAGCTCCTCTTTACTGTGGGGTGTTTCATTTACAGAACAAGTACAATAATGTTACACCACTAAAGACAGTATTTGTATTAACTGAATATAGACCATTGTTTTATGCTTCTGTACTTATCAGTGCAGTGTGACACAGTTTTGCTGTACTTAATAAGTGCATGTTGTATTTTTTGTGCTTTCCTGTGGTAGCAATTTTTTCCTTTCATTTTGCATTCAGTAAGACTATTTTTGGCCTGGCATGGGCAGCTGGGAGTACTGCCAAAGCATTTGGCATCACTCATTGACCTCCCTCCCGCTGACCATAAAGCAAATTGACGGGATTCAAAATGATCACACTCTGGCCAGTAGGATGGGTCTGGCTAATGCAGATTCTTTGAAGGAGAAAAGGGAAATTATAGAGGGTATTTCCACAAAATACTTTGCACATTCTGTAATTCTCTGAATTTTCTTTTTAATTAAGCGCACACCGCTTCCATAAAATGAGGACCTAGTTTTTCTCTGGCAACTGCTCTCTACAATTATACTTTAAAAATGATTAGCAATTGAGAGTGGCAAGAATTTTTTGGCTGGTTCAGAGCTGCCTAGCATAAGTATTGAGCAAAATCAACTTCCAGTGCTGGCATGTACCTCACATTTCACATTTACATTGAACAATGACATTTGAATGTGGCTGCAGGAAACATTCTACTTCTGCAAATAGGCTACAGTGGAAGCTAGATGTGAATGGATTAAGAAGATAAAAAAGGTGTTAAATGTGACCAAGCATAAACACTTAAAAAATACAGCTCTTAGGGCCAAACTTGGGCTATATCGATTCTGGGAGCGGGAAGGAAGGCATACACTAATGCTACAAAAGGAGCTGGCTCTTCTTTACCAGAAGCAAAAGCAGCATTAATACAGACCTGGCAGTGGCCCCATGTACATCCCCCGGCAGATTAATCTTGGTGTGACTAGGTCAGGGGCATGCAAACTAGAATACATTGACCATGGATTTTAAGGGATTCAGGAGTGAGGTTTTGTACTTCCTGAGTGCCTCTTTACAATCTTATACATATGCAGAAGAGGCAGCCTGATCTTGGCCTTTATTGTTACCATAATGCCATTTTTGGTGGCTTGGGAAGCTAAAGCCTGAATTTCTGTATTTTATTTCTCATTACAAAATTGCAGGTATGGAAATAATAAAAATAATTGATTAAGGTTAGAAAATTGTTATGGGTTTTAAGCCCCAAATGAGGGTGGCCTCTGCAGACAGTGAAAGCCTATTGCTGTTTCAGGACATTTATCAACTGGTCTGCTAGTGCAGGAGCAGGGTAAAAAGCTGCTCTCAGGTAAGCATGGAATGTACGGTGCTGTAGGTTGCCATTTGATCATCACTGTCCTGGCTGGTACAGACAAAACATGGAAACTGAGACCCAAAGCTTGTGTGTAAAGCAGTGGTTCTCAAACTGTTGGTCGAGACCCCAAAGTGGGTTGGGACCCCATTTTAATGGGGTTGCCTGGGCTAGCTTAGACTTGCTGGGGTCCAGGGCTGAAACCCAAACCCCACCGCCCAGGGCCAAAGCCCAAGCCCCACGGCTTTTGCTCTGGGTGGTGGGGCTCAGGTTATAGGCCCCCTGCCAGGGGCTGAAGCCCTTGGGCTTCAGCTTTGGCACCCCCAGAGCTCAAGTGGGCTCAGGCTTTGCTCCCCACTCCTGGAGTCATGTAATAATATTTGTTGTCCGAAGGGGGTTGTGGTGCAATGAAGTTTGAGAACCCCTGGTGTAAAGAATAGATCCTAATTTAGCTTAGTTTTGATGCTCCCTGGGGAAGTGGATGCTTTTTTCTCTTTGATGGCCTGACCCAAAGCCCAATAAAGTAAAGAGAACGACTCCCGTTAGCTCTAAAAGGCTTTGGTTCAGACCCAGGAACACTAATAGCTACATTTTCAAAAGTGAGTGTGCAAATATATATGCCTGATTTTCAGAAGTGCCGAGCACTCACAAAAAGAAAAGGAGTACTAGTGGTGCTCACAGTTTCCATTGATTTTAATTGGACTTGTGGGTGCTCAGCATGTCAGAAAATCACGCGAAAGATGTATTAAAGTCAGGGGCTGCTTTTGAAAAAAATGGCTTTTTGGGGGGGAAAACTGCTTTCTGACATTTTAAAACATACAACTGATATATTGCCTGTGGGTGGAAAATTACAACTGGCAAGCCCAAACGAGATTAAAAGTGACTAAGTCATAAGTCTATAAGCTATTGGAAAAATAGAAAAGGTAAAGCAAACAGCTAACTCAATGTGATGCTACAGCTGAGAGTCTGTGTATTTGCAGAGAAGCTCCTTCTGCTGCTTTCATGCAGACTCTTTATTCCCATCAGGTGATGAGCAGGGGATGAACAGTTTAGGGAACTTAGGTTATAGACATAATAAACGTTCAAAACAACATTTCCAACGAACATGCAAATGACAAATGTAAGAGTACATGCCTAAAAAAATAACTTACAATCCCTGCATCAGTCAGAACAATATAGCAAGAGCAGCAGTTCATTATGCACAGGAACATACCAACATCTGACAGCTTTCGGCTACATTTTGCAGGAAAAGAAATGTTATCTTGATTTCTCATAGTAAATGCTTTTAATGATGCCCCTGTGGGCAAACTGTCAGGTAGTACACATATCATTTTTCCTAGAAAGATGAAAACTGTCAACAATGTTTTCATGGTGTTGCTCAAACACAAATCCTCTGCATCTTTTAATGACCAATCCATAATACCTTAATAATAACACAATTTCCTGCTGAATAACCCATTGTTGTTATTGGAAGAGCATGGCAACACTGATATATTAAAACTGTTTTATTGTTATAGTTTTGATTTCCTACCAGCAGAGTATATTGACATGGTATTTTATTACTCTGATTCTTGTGGAGTATTTGGAAACAAGTGGAAAGAGTCAGTTCTTCAGCTCTGGCTGAAACTGCATAAACCAGTTTGCTTGAGAATTTTTACACAGGCAGCAATTCTTATGAATCCCCTTTGATGAATATAAAGTACAATAAAGCCATGGTTTTCAGAAAGGAAAGATGTTTTAGGGGACACAAATACACTACTGATTGGTTGTGGTTTAGCTCTGATTATTCTGTATTATATGCAATATATAATCTAAGGCACTGCTCAAAAGGCATTAGGAAAAAAATACATTAAGATAATTTGTTCCAGAGACTCCTACACTCATGGTCGCTTACTTACTGCAAAGCCAAGTAGAACTTTACCCTGAATGTAATTTCTAAAAATGCGATAGTGCAGGAATTCTGTCACTGACAATGGAAGTATAAATAAATTGACCGAGAAAAAATTAGAAACTAAATAAAAACACATTACCCCCCCCCACCACACACACACCGTCATCCAAAAATAAGTTATTTAGGAAGCATTTGAAAGTTTGGAGATGTCAGATTTGTGGTTGCCTGTATAACTTTAGTTCCCTGTGCACTGTATGAGGCAGGGGTCAGTGGGGAAAAATATTATGTGATCACGTAGTTAAAGACAGTATCAGAATGCATAAGCACAACAGCGCAGAACTAAGGTGGCATGAACAATTGTAAATCTGTCATTTCCTAACTTTTCTGGTTTTCACTTTGCAACTTAAATAACCTTCATTTATCACAGGTGTTTTGTATGTCATTTCTTGGTGGTTTTTTTTTTTAAAGAAAAGAGTTTTTAAAAAAATCTATTTTAGACAAGTGTAATAACCTGCTATCATGTATCATTAGCAGGGGTAGAACTCTGAATCTTCAGTGTTATAGTAGAGACTTCTACTTGAGCTATAGGACTAAACTATAATACCTGGAAAAGTCTATTATTCAAAAAAGGGGGATGGGTTGCTGGTATCCTATGCTGGGACCACAAGTTGGCTCGGGGAAGCCCAGCCCAGCTCTTTCATTTCCACCCCTTGGGGAACTGCTGCTTTATGTGGTGCCCCAGGTGGGCATATGAGCCATTGGGACAAAATGCTAAGCTGCTGTGAGGATGGACTTCACTTGGCACAGTACAGTACAGTCCTCTCTGTCCCCATTCTCATGGGTCTGGCTTCTCCAGCAGATCCCGGGTGTTGCTAGTTAGAGCTGGTTGGGAATTTTCAGCAAAACACTTTTCCATCAGAAAATTCTGATTTGTCCAAACCAAAACATATCTGTTTCAGCAACACTGTCCAGGAAGGTTTCTCAGGTCCAAGATCGAATTTATGGTTAAACATAGGAGTGTGAGAGTCTGACCTAACCCAATGATTGGGATCCTCATCGGAGATGTGCGAGATTCAGATTTTGGTCTCTGCTCTGTCTGATTTTGAGTAGGGATAGAAACTGGTCTTCCATACCCCAGATAAGTGTCCCAACCAGCAGGATACAGAGCCAATCTCTCTGGTCGCATTAGTATTTAATTATTTTTACAGAGTGGATCTTTCTTACAACAGAGATTGAGAGAGCGAGAGAGACTTAAACTTTATAGCCTGGTGTTTAGGACACTCTCCTGGGAAGTAGAAGACCCACATTCAAATTTCTTCTCTGAATCAGGCAGAGCCCAGCCCAGAGCTCCAATTGCAGGAAAAGTCCTGCTCAGTGCTGGTAGAATCTTTGAGGAATTTAGCTGCTCAAATCTAGGAAGTTTGTACTGAGAATATGCAAATTCATGTTTTCAAAGTCTTATAATTTCCCCAAATTTGGGCAGATTTCACAAAGAAGGCACATTCCTGTGAATTACAAGTCCCTATTCCAAAGCATAGGGTTGCTACAGCTTTTCAAATAAAAGGTGGTCAGAATTTTTTAATGTGGGTGTGATGGGGTGTACTCCACACACTGGCACTGCAAGAGCTGAATTAGGCAAGAGGGCCCAATCAGCAAATTGGGCTGCAAAGGAGGGCGAGTTAGGCTGTTTGGTGGATGCTAATTAGAAGGAAGCTCACTGGTGAGAGAACAGGCAGGGCTTCTCTAAAGCCAGGAGGCTGGAATTAGTGTAGAGAAAGCAGCAGAGAGGAAGTCAGTAGTCCCCTTCCCTGAGCTAAGGGAGAACAAGCCTGGTAGGAAGGCGTCCAGGGGTGAAAGCAGTAAGGTTGATGGAGATGCAGACATTCACTGTTTGCTACAGGGCCCTGGACCCAGAGTAGAGGGTGGATCTGGGTTTCCCTACCAATCTCTGCAGTGTAGTGCTGTTACGGGAAGTGAACAGGAAGACTGCTGGAGTGATAGGGTCAGGGCAGGAGACTTGAGGGCTGCCTGATGCTGCTTGGGGACAGGGACTCTGAAAGACTACCCTGAAAGGGGAAATGGCTGAGTCATGAAGAGGCTGTATCAGCTCCTGAAATGAAAGAGGGGCTGTAAAGTGTGAGAGAGAGGTGAAGAGCACCTGCAGGAGGGATATCTGCCTTGCAGAACTAATCCTCAGAACTGCCAGGAGGAGGTGCTGTCTAGTGGGGAATAGAGCACCCCATCACAGTGGGCAAAACAGTGTATTTTTCCCTAGCCTCATTTTTGGAAACAACTGAACCATTTTGGCTACAAATTTTCAAAACAAATTACCCTAGAGGCAGACACCCTGTGTGGAAAATTCAGCCTAAATAGTTAAAATCTGGTAAAGTTATATGCAAATGAAAACAGGGTCTTATAATAGGAAGTGATGGGAAACCTGAGTAATATCAGTGTTGCCAGTCCTATCTATAGTTAATTATATGCAGCCTTTTGATTCAGAGATTCAGTTAAGATCAGATATGAAATTGAGTGTGAATCTAGATTCAGGTCTGAATTTAAACTTTCTCAGGGTTTGTGGGCTCGTATTAAAAATGTTGGTTCAGCTCATAATCACTTATGGAAACAGATGTGAGCTGGGAAGCTCCAAAATTGGAAGATTGGGCCAAAAGGAATCTGATGAGGTTCAATAAGGATAAGTGCAGGGTCCTGCACTTAGGATGGAAGAACCCAATGCACAGCTACAGACTAGGGACCGAATGGCTAGGCAGCAGTTCTGCGGAAAAGGACCTAGGGGTGACAGTGGACGAGAAGCTGGATATGAGTCAGCAGTGTGCCCTGGTTGCCAAGAAGGCCAATGGCATTTTGGGATGTATAAGTAGGGGCATAGCGAGCAGATCGAGGGACGTGATCGTTCCCCTCTATTCGACATTGGTGAGGCCTCATCTGGAGTACTGTGTCCAGTTTTGGGCCCCACACTTCAAGAAGGATGTGGATAAATTGGAGAGAGTCCAGCGAAGGGCAACAAAAATGATTAGGGGACTGGAACACATGACTTATGAGGAGAGGCTGAGGGAGCTGGGATTGTTTAGCCTGCAGAAGAGAAGAATGAGGGGGGATTTGATAGCTGCTTTCAACTACCTGAAAGGGGGTTCCAAAGAGGATGGCTCTAGACTGTTCTCAATGGTAGCAGATGACAGAACGAGGAGTAATGGTCTCAAGTTGCAGTGGGGGAGGTTTAGATTGGATATTAGGAAAAACTTTTTCACTAAGAGGGTGGTGAAACACTGGAATGCGTTACCTAGGGAGGTGGTAGAATCTCCTTCCTTAGAGGTTTTTAAGGTCAGGCTTGACAAAGCCCTGGCTGGGATGATTTAACTGGGAATTGGTCCTGCTTTGAGCAGGGGGTTGGACTAGATGACCTTCTGGGGTCCCTTCCAACCCTGATATTCTATGATTCTATGATTCTATGAAAACAGATTTGAACTTCCCTTATCTTGTAGTGTTTTTAGATGGTCTGTAATCCAGTGTTATGACCCAGGTCCTTCTCTGATTCAGATTTCAATTCTTATCTGAACAAGCAGAGCCTTTGTTTTTGCAAAAATGGCCATGAAATCTTTCAAGGAGAGGTGCTCTTGTGAGATTCCTGATCTTTCCCATGAGTCAGAGAATACAGCCAGCACCAGTTTGGCCAGTTTAAGTTTGTTTTGTTTGTTTGTTTGTTTGTTTTTTGGCTATAGTCCTGGTTTTGTTTTTAATTCATATACAATAATTTTGCCATCCTCAGTGTGTCTATGCTTGTTCCTTATGGACCTGTGTCAATGCTCACTCAAATCAGCGGCAGTCTGTCCATTAAATTCACCGGATTGGAGATCAGGTGTGTTATTAACAAGGAATTGACCCTTGTATTTGGCAAAAAGGCTTGCCAGCAGGTTGTGAAGTTTGCTCTTAAGACAGATCATTTGGTTCAGCTTGATCATGTGCTTGGGCCACTTGTTTCTTCTCTTCATTATTATTGGTTTATTACAAAACAAAGTTAATATAGGACCTAAGCAGGATTTGAAACAAGTGGACATTTAACAATAAAATACATTTTTACTGTGGCAGCATTGCAATATCCTAGCCTTGAATATAATACAAGACAGACTTGTCTTGCCAACCAGTTATCCTTAAAAGAGAAACCAATGAATGAAACATTTGTTGGTTGGTGTATTAAGGAAAGCAACAAAAAGAGTAACTGGAGAATTTCCTTGATATGCTTGAATGCTGAGGGAAACAGAAATTGCCTAATAGCTTGAATAGCAAAAGGCGAGCTTCTGCAGGAATTTCACCACTGCACCCAAATGTGGTTGCTATGTATGAGGAGAAGATGGTTGTTAAAGTGACTATGCAGCCATAAGTGCTGGAAGTAGGGGTATTGGGGGTGCTACTGCACCCTCTGGCTTGAAGTGGTTTCTATTGTATACAGGGCTAATAGTTTTGGTTAAATGGCTCTCAGCACCCCCACTATAAAAATTGTTCCAACACCCCTGCATGCAGCTGCATTTTTCTGGAAGACCTCATGCTTTATGTGGTGGTGCGATTCAAAAATATACTACATATTTTTCTGTGATTTACAGTTTTCAGTAGATACATTCATTTTTTTTAAGAATGAGATTCTCACCATCATAGTGCATTAGACTCAAACCATGGTGTGTCTGTGGGAGAATACATGATGCTGCTTTATTGCACACCTGTGCACTAAGAACTTCTTCATTGCTATCTCTATTAAAACTATGGGATTCAGGTACTTTGTTCCTGGCTGGGTCATAATTTGCCCCTTCTATATGACAGTCACCTAGAAGCTGAATTTATCCCTCTTTCAGGTCAACTCTATTTTTCCCGGTAATGTTAATTCAGTTATTTCCAACCTGTATTGATTGCTGTCAGCTGGCAGTTTCTGATGAAGTAGTGAAAATTTGAGCTAATGTTCTGTTCTTTGTATTATCCAAAATATTTTATGATGTAGCTATATTCAGTTTTCCATCACAAATAATCAAGGTGATCTTGTTTTTTGGTCATGGTGTGTAGACCTCTGCAATCAGTTAAGTCATAAATATGGAAAAAAAAATGTCAGTGCCTGGATTCCTGACTCAGTATGCTATTTTCATTTCTTTTCCTTCTTGCACCTGCTGTTGCATGGAAATATTTAATATGCTTTTTAACTGATGATGGTGCATAGTTTTACTATTACTATTTATCAGGGCCATATTAAGGTTACGAGAGGCCTAAGACTAATGGGAGGGAAGGGCCTAAGTATGAATTACTTATTATTGCAAAAAAACTTATGAAGTCATCAAACATTTATATACATACATATTTATTTATGTAAAATTAACAAGTTTATTCTACTCTCAGTACACTCAATTCTTCAACCAGATACTTCTGAGGAAGAGGTAGGATGAGGGATGCTACGCTGTCCTTCTCCTAGGCCTCCTTCCTCCTAGGTAGTGGAATGCTCATCTGTATGAGGATGAACACTGCAGCATTCCCCATCCTGCTCACCTCTTTCAACTTTCTGCTTCTACCCTCAGCTCTCCACATGTCAAAGTGCAAAGCCAAGCCCTGTAGGTGCTTTTCTCCA
Organism: Lepidochelys olivacea; assembly: GCF_965140295.1. Taxonomy (NCBI): domain Eukaryota; kingdom Metazoa; phylum Chordata; order Testudines; family Cheloniidae; genus Lepidochelys; species Lepidochelys olivacea. Next base: position 70,550,723 of record NC_140414.1, read on the forward strand.
AGCTATGGACTCCACACCACATACCCTATCTCACTCTGACTGCAGTCTGGGAGGCAGCCAGCTTTTATTATGTAAAAGAAAACCACTCCGGTATAAAATCCACTGAAGTAGAGGAAGTAGTAGTAAAATTACATTGGGTGGCATTGTATTTTAGGCTGTCTTTCTCTGAAAGGTGTCTCCCGATGTTGCACTGGCTGAGGACAATGAATTACTGATTTGGGTTCAATGTGAAAAATTATTTGTGGGATGATACCCAGTTTGTGTAGTTAATCTCCAGTGATTCACCCCATCAGGCCATTCTGCCGCCAAGCTCTTCCACAATTAGAATAATAAAATAGAATCATAGGACTGGAAGGGACCTCGAGAGGTCATCTAGTCCAGTCCCCTGCACTCATGGCAGGACTAAGTGTTATCTATTCTAGAATGTGTGATCAGCAGCACTGACATGAGGTATCTTAAGCATGAGCTCTGTGTGCACACGCCCCCTACAGTTTGCATTTTTCTTTTAATCTTTCTGTAAGAAATAGGTAACAGCTAGAAGTGATGTAGATCTTTAGATGGTTGCCCAGTCATAATATTTAGCACTTCTGTACTATGTTAGCTCTTCAAAATCACAGTACAAACATCAAGCAAACTTAATCTAAAACCTTTCAGCTTTTGAATGACTAGGAGTTGACAAAACAGAACTATTCCCTCTCTGTGTTGTGTTCTCTTCCCCCCCGAACAAAAAGACTTCATCGAAAATCAGCATTTTAAAAGAACCATTAAGTTCTTTTGAAAGAACAGTCCAACCAAGGCTGCTGTAGTGACACCCTTGTTACATCAGGTCTGGTGTTTGTTTAAGGCTGGTGTAGAACGAGGGGTGAGTTTCCTGTTTCGTTTGCATGTGTAAATCAAGCAGACCTTGCTTATTTTTTTTTCCTTAAAGTGCTCAGAGTTTAGGGGAGGAAAGTGAATGAGATTCTGCTTATACCAGGTGTGAAAAAGCAGAAGGGACCAAAATCTATTCTTGTGCAAAAGTCTGTTTTCCCTGAAAACACTACGGCTAACCACGTGTAACTGTCAGCAGGAATTGGTCTGTGTTCTCATTCCTTCTCGAATCACTCACATTCCATGCTTACCCAACATTTTCCACTTGGGAAAGAAGTTAGTTTGAGTTGGGGCAGAAAAATGAGGACTAACTTCAGGTTTATTTATTGTTAAGTTTTTGGAATGAAACTCAAAAGAAATCTTATTTGAGGTACTTTTCTGGTGGATTGAACTGCTAGAGAACCAGAAAATGGACAGAACCTGCCTTTAGCCTATTCAGCCAGTCTTTCCATCATAGTCTGCTAAGAAGTGATTTTAAAATCCTTGAGGGAGTGGGGAGGGAGAAACCTAAAACATTGTATGTTGAGCTTCCAGTGCTTTTGCAACCCCTTAAAAGTACAAAGATATGTTTGGCCTTTGGAACTAGGCTGAAGATAAGGAAAGAACTTGGTTGCCTGTGCATCCCAGTACAGAAAAATTCATCAAAGAAAAAAATTGGATTTCTTTGATTTTTAGTACAGTTCAATACAGTATTGAACACAGTGCATCCTAAGTCCTAAAGCCACTTGTCAGGGTTCCCTCCCCACTCTGAAGTAGGATACAGATGTGGGGACCTACATGAAAGACCCCCAAAGCTTATTTCTACCAGCTTAGGTTAAAAACTCCCCAGGCACAAATTCTCTCTTCTATCTTGGGTTTAAGAAATGCTGCCACCACCAAGTGATTTAACAAAGAACCAGGGAAAAGGACCACTTGGGGTTCCTCTTCCCCAAGCAATCCCCCCAAGCCCTTACACCCCCTTTCCTGGGGATGCTTGAGAATAATATCCTAACCAATTGGTTACAAAATGATCAAAGACCTAAACCCCTGGGTCTTGGAACAATGGAAAAATCAGTCAGGTTCTTAAAAGAAGGATTTTATTTAAAAAAAAAGAAAGGCAAAAATCATCTCTGTAAAATCAGGATGGAAAATACTTTACAGGGTATTCAGATTCAAAACACAGAGGATTTCCCTCTGGGCAAAACCTTAAAGTTACAGAAAACAGGAATAAGCCTCCCTCTTAGCACAGGGAAAATTCACAAGAAAAACTAATCCGCCTTGCCTGGCTTACCTATACTGGTTGCAATATTGGAGACTTGGATTGGGATGGGTTGGAGAAGATGGATTTCTGTCTGGCCCCTCTCAGTCCCAGGAGAGTACTCCCACACAAAACAAAGGGCACAAACAAAACCTTCTCCCCTCCCAAGATTTGAAAGTATCTTCTTTCCCCATTGGTCCTGTTGGTCAGGTGCCAACCAGGCTATTTGAGCTTCTTAACCCCTTACAGGTAAGGAGGAATTCTAGACTACCCTTAGCTGTATGTTTATGACACCCCTCGATGGAAGGTACTGTAAAAGTTAAAGTACTGCTATCCAGAATGGGATGTTTTGTTTTGTTCTTCCTACAAATGTGTGGGGACTTGTTCCTTATACATGGGAGGGCAATAGTTCTGGCTGGAGCTAGAGTGTTTGCAGGTTCTGTACAAGCTTCCCATCCTACCACTCTGGTACTGCCTCTTCTGCCCACCACCTCCTTGCCCTGCCCCGTTAAAGGCACTCACCAGTTGTCCAGAAACGGGACCCAGCACACATAGAAGATAATGGTGATGGGCACTAGGGCCCAGGAGGCAGCGTTCTGGAGCTGCCTGCCAGCCTCAGCCCAGGAGACGGACAGAGGGAGCTTCTTCCCTTCATGACAGCTAAGCAAAGCTCTGGCAAAATTGGGGGTGGGGGAGCAGGGGGCGACAATACCTGCTCAAACTACACCCACAGCTGGCAAGGGTTCCCATGGTAACCTGATTTTTAGTGTCCAGTCACCAGTGTTAACCAGGTAACTGGCAGTGTGTTCCTGCAGCGCAGGAAGATGCAGACGGAAGGGAGCGGAAGTAGCAGCTGCTGGCTGGCTGCCGGCTGAGCGTTTCCAAGCCACTGAGGCCAGCCTTGCGTTTCCTTATGGCAGGAGCGCTCCAGCAGGGCTGCTTGAACAAGCTTGCTCCCTCTCAGCCGTGCCCCCTGCCTGACCAGTAGGGCCTAAAAATAGGCGGGCTTAAGGCTATAGCCTTATTAGCCTATGGGTTAATCTGGCCCTGCTATTTACTATTTAACTTTTGCCTTAAGTGTGCCTGGCAATATACATGGAGAATAATGACATGGTCTCTGCCCAGAGGTTACTGATTTATATGTGGCTACTGAAACAAAATAATTAATGAACCATGGAATCAGTACAACTGAAAATATCTGCAGATTTCCAGGCTGCCCAAGTTTCAGAAGACTACTTGCTTGTACAGAATAAATTAGTCCCAGAAGATGCTGATTCTGCACACGGCTGATGTGTCCTGAAGAAAGTTTTGGTCCACCATGGAACCCAATGAAAATAAAACTCTCTGTACCTGAGGGTAGCCCAGGAAGAGGGAGTTTCATACTCAATGAACTCCCACCCCCCCAATAAAAAAAACACTGTTTTTCCCTTCTGTTTGCCCCCAGAGTGTGCAAATTGTGAGAAGCATTCCAGCACCCAAGAGTTGAGCTACAAGCAGAGATGGATAGGCCCCAAACGTAACATATGTACCATCTTGTTGGGGAGGGGATGTGTGTGTTTGGGGTGGGGGTTTTTGCTTTTTTTTAATTTTGATAAAGAACTAGATAGTGAAAAAGTACAAAAAGGTAAATGTCTTACAGCTTGTATATGTTTCCAAATACCATATGCTTCATTGGATATCCAGTGGATTTATGTAATTATGCAATTTTACAACTTGTTAAAGCTTCAAGACCAGACTTAGTTGGGTTTTTAAAAGAAGTAAAAGAAACAATACTCCCTTCAAGCAAAACACCTAAGGTATTACAGGGGGGGAGCACTCTCACTTCTGCTGTTGGAGAGCAGTAGTGATAGGGCCTCTATGAGCAATGACAGAGGGGAGTGTAAAGTGAAGGCAGCCATCCTTCCACACCCCAGCTGAAAATATCTGGGGTGGAGAAAATGTCTTCCTATGATTGGCTAATCTGGGGAATGGGCATAGGTCAGATGTCAGCCATGAAGTTCACTTAATCAGGAAGAATTTGCTCCCATATTCAAACAATTCTGTGTCATTCCTCTTTAGTCCAGTTGTTCTAGAGATCATGTTGTAAGGAAGTTGTGACAGTTGACATTCTGTGGCTGTTGAAAAGAAGATCCTTTCTCCTCTGAATAAAGAACAGACTTTCCTGGCTGAAGAGCCCAATAAACTTAGTCAGATCATCCCAGGGCCATGGAGATCGCATATCGCTGGAATATTTTGCTGTCTTACTGTAGAGCCCTATGAAAAGCTAACATGTTGCAGTGGGGAAGGTTTAGGTTGGATATTATGAAAAACTTTTTCACTAGGAGGGTGGTGATACACTGGAATGCGTTACCTAGGGAGGAAGTGGAATCTCCTTCCTTAGAAGTTTTTAAGGTCAATGACATCTGAGTGAAATTCAGAAATTCAGTTCTTACTCATTGACATCTGTCTCTTCATCTCCGTGTTTAAACTGCTCTTCACTGTATTCTCTGAACATCTAACAAAATTATAAAATCCAAATGATTGATCCAGCAAATGGTCTAATCATTTCCCTTCTCCAAATTAGTAGGTTTTCCCCCTCTTCATCCTCTATGGCTCTGATTCAGCAAAGCACTTACGCATATGCTTCCCATGGACTCCAGACAGTTTGAAACAACTAGTGACAGAAAACAGTTCGTCTGTTCTTCCATATTTAATATAGAAGATGAATAGTTCATGTAAAGTATCTTGACACAGCCTGTTTATGCCATATGAACATGTTTGGGTGTTCTATTCATTTTCTGAAAAAATAGGTTTATTTTTAATTCAAGTAAAAGGCACTGCTCAGATACATCCTACAATGCCATTTGAATCCAAAATGATCCAGATCTTGAAGGAAAATGCATATGTAAGATTATTCAGATTAGATGATGATGATGACTATTGTGGTTTAGTAAAGAGGAGACTGAAGGGGATTTCAAAGATGTAAGTTACATTATGTATATGATCCATAAAGGAAAGGACTGATAGTTACTCATTTAAAAACATGAGGTCATGGACTTAGATTGAGGAAGGTCTAGTGTACAAGCAATTTAGGTAGAAATTTCTTTAATGAAATGGTGGTTGGAATATGTACTGTGCTGCTAATTCGGCAATGTAAGCACAGTTCCTCAGTTTAAAACTGAGCTTGATGCATTTTTTCCAAAAATGCAAATAGAACATGCAGCTATTAGAGGAGGAGATGTAGTCAGTATGATTGAAAGCTGGCGGTGCTCTGGCCCCTTTATGTTCAGTACAAGGGCCAGAGAGGCTCAAAAAGCCCTGGTTATACCTGGGGGAATGTTTTCTGACATAGGCACTGCAAGTGTCAGCCATAAGGCTGCCTTCCAATGACCCCTTGGAAGCCCTGGCATGGGGGGGGGGGGAGGTGTGTAGGAGGCAGCGCTGCCTCCTGTGCAGGGCTGCAGAGTTTCCAGGCAGTGGTGTGGCCCTTAAGGCAGCCCAGGGAGGATGCCATAATTTAGACACCCCTCTACGCCAGGGCTGTCTAAATTATGCTGCGGTAGAGGGGCACGTCAGGCTCTGGAGAACACCAGGATTAGGATGACACACAGGTGTCTTACAGTCACTTTAGCCAAACCCTCCCCACCCTTCTGACCTGTCAAGTGCAGCACAGAATCCACCATGGGTATTTTACCACAGGAGAAAAGTTTACCAGAATATTGTGATGGGGAATACCACACATAACACAATAAATATGTTAACCATCACTTTTAATGTCATACTGTAGTTACAGTAGACTTGCATTTCCTGTGTTGTAGATCAAATTGTCTTAGTCCCAGTTCTTATGTTCATTAATAAAAGGAATACATTGTTTTGTTGATGTGCATGTTAAAAGAATGCATCATGGTTCTTCAACAGCTTTACACACATAAGAAGAAGCTTTTATTTCTTCTAACAGAAAATATTGCATTCCTGTTGCCCTATATGTGCCTCTGGCTACAACTCTGAGATTGTTGGAAGAATGTTTTCATTTCCTGTAACTATTTTCTGTTTGGGAGGTAGGGAGATTAGCCTGTGGGAATTCTTTCTTGTAAATCTGAGGCAAAATCCAATTTAAAAAAGGAAAAAATCAGGATTTTTATTTTCTCAATCTAATTTCTGCTGACATAAAGAGGATTCAAAAACTGTGCAAAATTACTCATTAGTTTTCTATTTTGCCTCATTTTCTCAAATCAATATGGCTAAAAATATTTTCCACTTTTTTAAATCCAAAAGAACAGTTACAATCAGCCATGAGTGACACACAGTCAATGGAGTCTTTCTGGTATAGAACTTTTCTGAGATCAACATTAAGCCACTTATCAAAGTGTTTAGTAGGTCCCCCCCCCAACACATTTAATAATAAAACATGAAAAACTAGGAATCCATAAATACTAAACTGTGCAAATTTTCTATGAATAATAATTTGAAATATCACAGTTCAGCAATTAGCACTGGACCTGTTCATTATTCACCTACTGTGGTTATAAATTTAACAGGTACCTTTAATATAAAAAAGCAACAACAGAAAACTTTTTAATGATCTGGAATCATCAATTTATGCAATAGGAAACTTATATTACTGTGATCTTATTAATGTTATCCTCTGCTTCTTCCCTTTTTTCTGTTCTAATAATTTGTTGCACCTTGTGTCAGTTAAATTATAAACTCTCTGTGGTAGGGATCATGTCTTCATAAACTTTTGCTTTTAAACTGACTGGAGCCTCTGAGCACCACTGAAATATATTTCTATTTATCTACCATGGTACCTAGGAGTCCCAGTCCTAGAACAGGACACCTTTGTACTCGGTGCTGTACAAACAAAGAACAAATAGACAGTCCCACAGAGCATACAATCTAAATTGAATAATAATGTCTGAGTTACTACTATGTGGTAGCTCTCAGAGAATGCTGACTTCTGATGATTAGGTAGGGATGTCTTTTTAAATCTGTTTTAAAAAACCAAAGGATTTAGTGGAATTTCAGTGCTGATAACTTTACATTCATGTTAGCCTAAACACTGCAAACATTTAAAAAACTTGCTAACTCCCTGGTATGGCAATTCATTAATGCTTTAATTTACAGTGTAAAAATATGCAGGAAATTACATTCCAGTAGCTGACAGTTTACTAATGTGTTGTAACTAGCTTTTCTTGGAACAAATAGATTATCCCAGAATACATTACATTTAAAGCAGCTAAGAAATATCTATCCCTAAATCCAAACAGTTACAGTAGATAAATCTCCCAGTGATGCCTGGAGATTAATGCAAAGTTAATCACATGACTGCTTTGTGTATGTTTGGTAAAATGTTAGCAGGTCTGATTGGGATTTAAATATTTAGAGTAGAAAGTAAATTTTTATGGTTACCATTGGGAAACAAGCTGTAGCAACCTTACAGTAAAAACAGCTTTAAAAGGAGATGACATTTAGTACATAAATATCAGCATATGTTTTTGTCTACTTTCTTCAGCCATAGAAATGACCAAACTTTGGCTCCACTCCTACAAGATGCTGAGTGCCCTCAACTGTCCGCTTAGGTCAAGTTCTGCTGTAAATCTGGTGACATTCCATTAATTTATTACTTCAATGCAGTTGCTCCTTATTATCATTGGCTTAATAGAGCAGAAGTTGGCTGACTTTAATGAGAATGGGGAGTGCTCAGCACCTTGCAGGATTAGGCCCTTAATTTGCAGCATCTTTGAAATAATAGTAAATCCGTATAAGGGAAATGAGCACAAACATATAGAGTCTGTTTCTCAGGACATTAGCTGAATCCATCCTTTTTTGGTTTCCTGCTTTTGCCATAATGTGTCCCTTCAAATAAAAGGGCTTGTGAAATGTGACAAGCGTGCACATGAACATTCAAGTCAGAAACCATGAAGATATACTGCTGCATAGTTCACTCAGAGCGAGACTACGCCATCTGGGAAGGAATGCTTCAAAGTTCACCAGTGCAGATGGCAGTGCACAAAAAGTGAAGTATCTTCTCCCTGCACAGCTAGTCAGCTGAGCCACAGCTCCACATATTCTCTGCACCTCTCCATCCACTTTGGGGCATCACCAGGGAGTAATATACTGCAGGGGCAGTAATGCAGTCCTAATGCAGTCCATGCAAGGCCAGAAAGAGGGGAAGGTGGTACCTTGCTCCCCACTCCAGACCTGCTTATGGCCAGCCAGTTCTTAGGGACATGTTACATTTCCAGTGTGTGTACATACATGTGTACACACAAGCTGTCATTTTTTGTTTAATACTCTTTATATATTAAAAAACTTTTGTCTTACTGAAGTACAAAACCTAATTTAGGTATTAATTTTGAGAAGTCATTAAATTGTAGTAATATTATGGAATACTTCATTGTGGAATATTCATTATGGAATACTTCATTTGGTTTTAAAGTTCAAGATAAAAGCAACTTAGGAAGCTGAAAGGAAGTAATCCGTTTTGTTAAACTCCCTCTGTTTTTAATTAATGGAGTTATTTTCCACATAAATGTAATGCATTTGTATTGTTACTTTCCATTACATGAGTTATATCACCAGATAAAGATCACTGGAACTCTAGGTAGAAATTCTTGCTTTCTGATTAAATATTATGGGCCAGATCCTCAACACTGGTGAAGTGCTCTGTGAAGTGGGGCACCAAGGGATCTTTGATCCATAAGGCAGGAGTTATGTCCTAACAGATAAAGCACAAGATGGAGTATTGGTTTGTGTCTACTACAAACCACCAGATCACACTCGGGAAGAGATTGATAGGTTCATAAGGAGCCAATCTGTAATGTTCCCTCCATCCCCCAAAGCTGCATGATCATGAGGGACTTCAATTTGAGTGGCATGCTGGCGGTCTCATGCTGCCAGTACTAAAACAGCCTTAGAACTTCTAAATCTATTAGATGACAATTTCCTAAATCAGAAAGTGTTGCATCCAATATGAGGCAATTCTATATTAGAACTAATCTTGACAGATAAAGAACTGCAAAGATCTAAAAATTAATGGTAGCTTAGGTACAAGTGACTATGACTTGATTACATTTAAAATGTGCAGGCAGCATAAAGTCCAGACCAGTGAGAGAGAGATCTGATCTCTCTCTCTCTCTCTCTCTCTCCCTGTCCTCTCGCCACCACTTTAAAAGGGCCAATTTCGCAATGCCGAAAACAATTGAGCCAAGTCATCTGGGAGGAAGAATTTTGCAGAAGAATGTGATAATTGGGAATTAAGAGCCCCAAAAGCCATACTCCTACAATCAAGGAAGAAGGCCATATTGGTTAAAAGAACAACCTGATTTAGAGGGAATGTGAAGGTGTTACCTGAACCCAAAAATCTTGGCAACTTTATTCTTTGGAAGGCGATGGCAGGAAATAAATCAATGGGACATGGCCATCTAGCTGATAGATAGTTGAGACAAGAAGGCAAACAAGTGCTTTCACTCAAAGCTTCTTCTTTATTTAGTCCCCAGAACTTGTACACATCTGCAACAGGTTAGTAGAGCATCCCAAATTACCATTAGAGTCATATTTACCCAGACACCCTGTGGTCAGCCTTCCATCTGCAGGGGAACTTGAAAGGTGCTCAAGTGTCCACTGAGCTCAGATTTCTTCCCCTTTTTTAATATCCAATTTGTTAGTATTACATACCTTATTCATAAAAAAAAACACTTTGCTGAGCAGAAGTTGTTGTTTTAGAGCAGGGATTGGTGACGTTTGGCATGCAGCCCATCAGGGTAAGCCCCCTGGCAGGCCGGGCCAGTTTGTTTACCTGCCGAATCTGCAGGTTCAGCTGATTGTGGCTCCCACTGGCCGCGGTTCACTGCTCTAGGCCAATGGGGGGTTGTGGGAAATGGCGCAGGCTGAGGGATGTGCTGGCCATGGCTTCCCGCAGCCCACATTGGCCTGGAGCGGTGAACTGCGGTCAGTGAGAGCAGCAAACGGCTGAACCTGCAGACGCAGCGCGTAAACAAACCATCCCAGCCCGCCAGGGGGCTTACCCTGGCGGGCTGCGTGCCAAACATTGCCGATCCCTGGTGTAGAGATTTCCACCAGTTAACTGTTGGTATGTGAAATATAGCTGGTTGTCGATTGCCAGACTTTCTATCTTGCAAAACCACATGCTTTGGCAAAAACTGAAATCAGGAGGACACAGGGTCATGTTTACTCCTCATGGACACTCACTTCTGCCCCTCCTCCTGGCCTGTTAGTTGTGCTAAGGTTTCAGAAAAGCCTTTCCAGATGCTTTCAGCAATAAGCATAACAATTTGTATTTGAGCTGCTGGCAATGGTTTAGGCATGTTAGTGGGTTAACAAAATTTCCTTCTTACAAAGATAGCTGGAGAAGAAGGGAAAAAAAACCTTAAGTATATAACATGGAAGAGAGGGGAAATAGATTGTAATGCATATCTATCAGAAGCTAGGAATTCTAGAAAATTAATAATGTTGTGCCTACATTTCAAAAGAGTAAATATAATTACCTGGGTCATTCTAGGCCTATTAGTCTATTGATCCGAAGCAAGCAAATAAAGTGGCTTATATGGGACTTGATTGGACAATATAAATGATATTGTTTTCTTTATGCCAATCTGGGTTTATGAAAAATACATCCTGTCAAATTAACTTGATATCTCTCTGTTTGGTGAGATTGCAAGGTAGGCTGATCAAGATAAGAGTGCTGATGTAATATACTTAGAGTACTGTCAGGTATTTGAGTTGGTACCATGTGACATTTTCATTAAAAAATTAGAAGAATATAAAGTAAAGATGGCTATCTGATAGGTCTCAATGTAATTGTAAATGAGAATAATCAAACAGGTGTTTTTTAGTGGGGTCCCACAGGGATTAGTTCTTGGCCCTAAGATATTTAACATTTTTATCAATGACCTAGGAAAAAACATAAAATCATCATTGATAGTTTGCAAAAGAGCCACAAATTGGGCAGTGGTAAACAATGAAGAGGACAGATCACTGAAACAGATCAATCTGGATCTCCTGATAAGCTGGGTGCAAGCAAACTGTTTCAATATGGCTAAATATAAATGTATATTTCTAGGAACAAAATGTAGACCATACTTAGAGCCACCCTCCTTCATCTATCCTGGGAAGCAGTGACTCTAAAAATGATTTGGGATTGTAGGTGAATAATCAGCTGAACATGAAGTTCCAGTGCAATGATGTGGCCAAAAGCGATAATGCGATCCTTGGATGCATAAATGGGGGAAATCTCAAATAGCAATAGACCGTTTTTTTAATGGCTGTATTTGGCACTAATGTGGCCACTGCTAGAACACTATGTCCAATTCTGGTGCCAACAATTCAAGGAGGAGTATGTTAAATTGGAGCAGGTTCAGAAAAGAGCCAAAAGGATGATTAAAGGGTTAGAAAATATGCCTTATAGTGCTGGATTCAAGAAGCTCAGTCAATTTAGCTTAACAAAGAAAAGGTTAAGGGATGACTTGATTAGTCTGTAACTTCCAATATGGGGAACAAATATTTGATAGACTCCTCAATATAGGGAGAAAGGTATAACATGAACAATGGCTATAAGTTGAAACTAAACAAATTCAGACTGGAAATAAGGCATACATTTTAACAGTGAGGGTAACAAACAACTTACCAAGGAGGTCAGACGTGACTATTACAATGGTCTCCTCTGGCTTGGAATCTATGAAAGATGTCCTTTGTGCTCCTCCAATCCTGAGTCTGCTTGGCTGAGAACTGCCCCCCTCCCAAAGACTGTGCCACCTGCCAACAGCCCCAATGCATGTTGCAGCTATGTCTAACATGGAACTGCTACATAATTTATTAATACTGTGTGTGACTTTGAGACTATAGTTATATTGGATAAGTGGAATACTTTTACATGTTTATATTGGGGGATGGGGGAAAGGACAGTAGCTCCCAGATAAAACATCCCAGCACATCCTTGGAAGACAATAGGAAGCTATTTGTTTTGAGAATCATACATCATGTCTGCATTTAAGTGGCAAACCTTCTTTTGCCAGCCCTGGGAAGCTAACAAATCAAAGAGTTACAGTAGGGACTCAGATTGTTCTGGAACGCTGTTCTGGCATTACAGTACTTCCGTTCTTTAGGAAATTGAAGTACTGAGCTATTAACAATTTAATAAGTGACTTGGCACCTGCAAAGAGGGGTAATGAAAAGAATGAGGAGGGTTTAAAGATGCACTGCCTTAAGCAGAGAGTGAACTGGTTTGTGAGATAAGGGAACAGGTTCTCACCCAGACCGCACAGATCTTTCTGTAGAAAGCTTAAACCTCTCAGGATTCCCATGTGGAAGATCGGATCTTTCACATGGGGAAGATGGATGCGTAAACTGGATGAGTGTGTATTTGTGTGTTGTTCTATGAACTGCTTTGGCTCTAAATAAATACTTTTTGCTTTAAGAAGGTTGGCTGGACACCGACATTGCTCCCAGGATGTTGCAGGGGCTGAATCTAGTTAGACCAAGTGAGGCAATCCTGGTTAGTACCAGGGGACAGCAGCCCAAAGCCTGGTCTGAGAGTGGGAAAATTATGTGAAAAGGGGTGTACTCAAGGAGACTAGAGGTGCGGTTAGTCTGGTAACTGACAAGAGCAACTGGGAATAGTTGGGGCATAGAGAAGTTGAGCCATACCTTTCCCCACCCCCGGCCCTTCGATCAGGCATCCTCTGCTGGCAGGAAGGGTGGCATAGGAGCTACTATGATGAACATTATGTGAGGGTGCCCTACCTTGGCCTACCCCCCTCCCCCACCCCCATGGTGATCCTCCAGGATGCGGATCATTTGGGTTTAGGACTGCTTTGTGCTTGTGGCGCATCACAAAGTGAATGGAAACAGGTACAGGATTGAAACCCATATGTGTTCCTTCCTCTCCGCACTTTATATTTTATCTTGTTATGTGCCCAAGCTGCAAAAAGATCTGATAGTCTAAAAAAATGAGGTTTTGCCTCTGCTCATTACAGAAAGAAGCCAGTTCTGATGTTCAGATCTAGATTTTTTCACTAGGATTCAAAACCCACCCAAAGTTTGGTGTTTGGATCTGGAGTTTTGGTTTAGGTCCATCTCTACATTGTCTTCTCAGATCCAGTAAGATAATTATGCCTTTCAATTTAACTACTTTTTGAATTTCAATAGAGTCACCCAAATATAAACCTGCCAAGGATGTGGTCCAATTACTCTAACTTCATCCAAACAACAAGCAAATGAAGTAACAGAAATAATCAAGTAAGCCTAATGAGAAGGGCCCTTATTTACAAACTACATCCACTGCCACTGTTTCCTTAGGTTCAATCTCCAACTCCAGCTGCAGCTGCTTCCAGTTGGGAAGATTGTGTTTTCCATTCAGAATGTTCCTGGTCTTAAAGATGCAGAAAACCACACACAGGCACAACCATTCTTACAACTTGGTGCATCCTAATTATAGCATGGAAATTTACACCTTTCCCTATCTATGGCTGATCATCATAGAGATCAACATTTATTAATTTCCGGTTATTTAAAAAATGTTGAGCTTTGCAGTTCCCTGTGCACCAGTGAATATAGGGACTGATGATGTGCTTGACAAATGCAGCTGAGTGCAGCCCACAGGGGCACTAGATCACCAGAGATGAAACAGGATCCTGACCCAAATGTGAGAGTGAAAATTTCATGTCTTTGAAAAAGAGATTTCTATCTGCAAGACCTCGATTGTGAACTAACTTTTGGCAGCAGAGTAAAGTTAAGAATCAAGCCAATTTGGCTGGGCTGAATAATCCTAATCTTCTCAGGGATTTATCTAGCAGCTAAATATTTATTTTTTCATAGAATATAATGACATTGGGAGATGAAGTTGTAATTTTAGTGTATACTAATTTTGAGTTAATTATGCTTAATGTCTCTGCCAACTGGAGTATAATCAACAGGTTTTGTTTGGTTGGCTGGTCAACATTTTTTGAGCACTACCAGAAAACTATTTCATGTCAGATGGTCCCATCTAATCCAACCAATTCAATCCAAAAATTGAAGCATATAATCTGTTAAATATTTCTGAATTCATTCATAGCTGATAAATGCTACTCATTATTTTGGCTGAAGTATATGCTAGATAAATATTTTGTTGACCAGGGAAATGTTAGGGCTATTAATGTCAATCACCCGTGGAAAAATACTACAGAATATATGGATATTCCCTAATGTAGCTACAATAGGGCCATGACTGATAAAATCAGTCTATGTCCACTGTTTGTAGTCCTTGTATTCCTGCACATCATGCAGGTTTCTACTCTCTGGAAGCTAGGTGACATTTTACTAAATCGGGCCCATAGTGTATAGCAGTATGACTGACAGCAATGAAACACATATTTATCTTCTGGGTCTCTCTCTCCCATACATCAACCAAAACCATTTGAAAATAATTTGAAGCAAGAAGTAGTTCACTTTTGCTAAAAGTCCGAATAGTGTCCTTAAGGGTAATGGTAACAATATAAAATGTACATTTAAAAAATAAAAACCTGGGACCACAGAGGATGAATAGTGAAAAATCAAAACATTTCATATTCCTCTGTGGAACAGCAATTCATCTAGGCAGCTTAGCCTATGATTGTGGAAAGATGAACTTCATAGCAATTTTTAGGATATTTCTGATTACAATTTTCTTGACATATTTTAAATATCTTAATTGTCTATATTTTTCTTGCATTTAATCTGAACAATTGGCTACACTGAAGTAGATGCACCCACGCTAAAAGAGTTTGAAGTCTGCTGTGGAAAGGGCTAGATCAGAGGTGGGCAAACTATGGCTCACGGGCCACATACAGCCTGTGGGGCCGTTCTGCCTGGCCCCTGAGCTCCTGGCCCGGGAGGCTAGCCCTCAGCTCCTCCCCCGCTGTTCCCCCTCCTGCACAGCCTCAGCTCACTGCGCTGCCGGTGCAATGCTCTGGGCAGCAGGATGGCGAGCTCCTGGGGCAGTGCAGCTGCAGAGCCGTGGCCTGACCCAGTGCTCAGTGCTGCGTGGTGCATGGCTAGCTGCAGTCAGGCTGCACGGCTGCCTGTCCTGGTGCAGCTGCACTGCAAGCCACCGGTGCTCCAGGGAGCATGGTAAGGGGGCATGGAGCGGGGGGTAGAATAAAGGGAAGGGGAATTTCGGAGTGGTCAGGAGCTGGGTGTGTGGATAGGGGTCAGGACGGTCAGAGGATGGGGAACAGGGGGTTGAATGGGGGTGGGGTTCTGGGGACAGTCAGGGAGAAGGGGTGGTTGGATGGGGCAGGGATCCTGGGAAGCAGTTAGGAGGGGGGGGTTGGATGGGGCGGCGGGGGGCAGTTAGGGGTGGGGGATCTGGGGGCAGTCAGGGGAAAGGGAGAAGGGGTGGTTGGATGGAGCAGGGGTCCTGGGGGGGGAGTCAGAAAGGGGAGGGGGTTGGATGGGGTCGGGAGGGCAGCGGTTGGGGACAGTTAGGGGTGGGGGGTCTGGGGGCAGTCAGGGAGAAGAGATGGTTGGATGGGGCAGGGGTCCCGGGGGGGCCCTAAGGGAACGGGGGGGTAGATGGGGCAGGAGACCCCGGGGGGGGACATCAGGGGGCGAGAATCAGGTGGGTCAGATAGGGGGCAGAGGCCGGGCCATACCTGGCTGTTTGGGGAGACACAGCCTCCCCTAACCGGCCCTCCATACGATTTCTGAAACCCGATGTGGCCCTTAGGCCAAAAAGTTTGCCCGCCCCTGGGCTACATTTTAGAGAAGCAATGACCGTACAAAACCAAAGCTTTAGGGGTATTTTTGTTTAATTACTATTTATCGTAAACCATTTCACCAGATTTCTCACACAAAAGCACAGTCTCCAAGGAAATGGCCTTGACCATTTATCAGTTTCTTGAGTATTAAAAATGGAACTAAGAAATTGTGAACTTAAGCTTTTAGCAATGAAATAGTAATGTCCCTTTATTGTCACTGAACTTCTCATGTGTGACAATTACTTTAATGTCATTTTTAATGTAGTTGTGTAGTGTTAAGGTTGCAAAGTTAAGTACTCAAGTCTTGAGATTCCAGAATTAGTTACCTGTACTAGCTTAATTCAGTCCTCTTGTACATATGCATTATGACAGTCTTTTATTATATAACCTACTGTATTTTCACAGGACCCTGCCTAATTGAGTAAATGGGCTGTTCAGTATTTCTTTCATCCTCACTGAATGTGTTGCTGCAGACCATACTTAATGCAAGCCATCCCAACCCTGTACAGAATGCAGAATTATTCATTTCCTCCTAGTTTTATGGTTCTCTCACCATAGTATCTGAGCTCTTCACAAACATTAGTGAATTTATTGTCATAACCCCTTAGTGACATTGGCTGACATTATCTCCATTTTACGGATAGGGAACTGAGGCACATAGAACTTAAGGTCAGTTGTCAGAAATGTCCAGTAATTTTGGGTACCCCTTTGAAAAAGCCAACAGTCTAACTTTTGAGTACAGTAATATTTTCATAACCCTTTCTGTGGTCAAAGTAGAGCTCCCAATGATTTCAATTGTTGTGGTGAATGCTCAGCAAATCTGGCTCCAAGTTTCTTATATTAGGTATCCAGAAAATGAGGAAAACAGTGTGGCCAACTCTAAACATCCATTTCACTTTCCCATTATCAAAAAGGAACACTCTCTAGCAGAGGCAGGGATAGAATTCAGGTCTCCAGGGTGACATTCAGTTTCCTTAACCATGAGACCAATTCTTTTCTTTCTGCAATCCCATTGCCTCGTTCACTACACATCTTCCAACACTTTCAACAAATGAGGCAGGGGTCCTGACACACCAGTCTCCTTCACTACACTACCCTGATTCCTTCCCAGAGCAGGTCCATCTTCCGCACTGAATGAGACATGGGGCCTGGGTGTGGTGGTGGTGGCTGGGGGGTTGGCAGCATAGTGTTTGCTTATATGGTGGTAGGGAATTTTAGTACCAGGGAATCCGAAGGGCAAATAAAGCTTGTTTATGCAGTATCTGTATTTGAACAAGCACTCTGACATATTTACCAGTATTTAGTAGACCCTTGGCAAATCTTTCAAGCTCCTCTAGGGGTCTAAGTCTGCAGTAGCCTGACCAAATGTTCTGATGTGCAAAATTCAGTAGTACATAGAGCTGGGTGGGAAATGGTTTTCTCATTTCACAAATATTTTTGAGAATTCAGACACTACCATCCCAGATCAGGACTAAAAGCCAAAATATCAACAATTTTCACAGACTGAAAAATGAAGGGGAAAAAAACTGGTTCAGGCCAGTTGAGACTGTATTTTGGAAACTTTGACATTTTTTTCAATCTGATTAGCTAAAATTTTGAAACCATCATTTCCATTTGGAAAACAAACATTTTGTACTGAAAATTTCCCAACTCTCTCTCCAGACAGTTATAAGTCAAGAAATTTGTCAAAACCAAACCTGTTCAGTGAACAATTTGGACAGATTTGACAAATTGGCATTTTTTAAATGAGAAAAGTTTGTCAAAAAATGCCTGTCCAGCTCTAGTGAATGACTTCCAAAATATTCAGTGTATTGAGGTACCAATACAGGAAAGAAGTCATTATTCAGGAAAGCACTTAAGCACATGCTTGACTTCAAGCATGTGCTCAAGTTCCATTGACATCTGTGGGACTTAAGCATGTACTTCAGGGCTTTCCCAGCTCCTAGCTTAGAACTTGCTGAAGTATTTGTGAATAAACCATATCTGAAATTTCAAGGTCTACATTATTTCTGACACTGATATTTTCCTCAAGATACATGTCTTTATACCATTATCATTACCATGGTATCTGAATGCTCTACAAAGTCTACAAGAAAGTTTTAAAGAAAGATGCCTTTCTCCCACTATTTTCCTTGTGGCAGGATGGATATCAGTGCCAGCAAGTCAGAAAGTTCTAGTTACACCCAGCATTCTAAAACCACTTAATATGAAGTAATATTTAGGAAAAAAATCATTAGTGCTGAAAATAAAATGTTCAAATATTAGTAATGGGCTAACAAACATTACATGTAATTCGAAATTCAAAAATTACTCTGACAGCAGCAGAGCAAACTTTTTGAATGTATTCAGGCCCCAATTCTTCTAAGAGACCATATGAATTCCTGTCCTCTGAAGAGCAGTAGAAACTCTTCAGGTTAATCAGGACAGACTTTATCTCCCTGTTTTGATTTAGATACAATGTGATCTTTGTCAGTGTCTTGAACTAGCTCTCAATAGAAGATCCTATAGTGAAAAAGATGTGCATGTTCCTCTGTCAGCAGAGAAGAATATGTTTGAAAAGGCCTGAAATGACAGGCCAACAGTTACATTTTTCTGCTCCTGCTCCTAGTGATGTCAATGGGAAAACTTCCATTGACATAAGTGGTGTCAGATCAAGACCCTAATGATTTGGTGATACAAGATCATGTGATTTTTTTTTGCGGGGTGGGGAGGGAGTAGGGGAGGGGTAAACTCCAAAGGTATAGCCAGTATGCTACCATTATTCTTGATACTGTATTTCACCTTGTCATTTAATTTGCGATCCCAACTGCCTTTTCCTCCTAATACTACTACTAGTGGCAGTGCAATTGCCCACTAACTCTTTACCTCCTAACTGATTTTAAGGCATTGGAAGCATCACTTCTTGTCAGTGACACCAATAGTGACATGCCAGCAAAACTGGGGGGGCATGAGTAGTTGCACTGCAGTAGTGCTTCAACCACTTTTTTACACTCTGATTGGGTCTGGGCACCTGCTAAACTATGTCACAAAACTCAATGTCTCTTAAATATGATAGTAGGGGACCATTGAGTAGCATCCCTCGATATTTTAATAGTGCACAGCATTAATCAAAATGAGAAGTATATGGCTCGATAGCATTCATTACCATGTATTTTTTGACAAGTTTCCACACCCTATTTTGGGCTTATGTCCCGTCCACCATTCCCGTAAATAATTTATGTAAATAACACATGAATTAGTAGTCACACGATTAAATCAATATAGGCTTAAAACAAACATAAGAAAATATTTCACACCATGCACAATCAACCTGTGGAACACATTGCCAGGGGACCTTGTGAAGGCCCAAAGTATAACTGGGTTCAAAAAAGAATCAGGTAAGCTTGTGGAGGATAGGTCCATCAGTGGCTATTAGCCAAGATGGTCAGAGAAGCAATCTCATGCTCTGCGTGTCCCTATGCCTCTGACAGCCAGAAGCTTGGACTGGACAACATGGGATGGATCATGCTATAATTACCCTGTTCTGTTCGTTCCCTCTGAAGCAGCTGACATTGGTGGCTGTCTGAGGACAGGATACTGGGATAGATGGAGCACTAGCTTGATCCAGTATGGCTGTTCTTCTACACAAGAATGAGTCTGCCCTTCAAAATAGAATTCCTTTTTTTCCATTAAGCAACATTGATACTGTATATCTTTTTTTCAATCACTTTTGCTTGTGATAGTGCTGGGAATTGATATCCTTGTCCAATAAACTTTCTACTAATGAAACACAACTGTCTTTCCTACTTTGCTTATGGATACACACATTTTCTAGCCACTGATGTAGCTTATGATGCAGTAGATTAATGACAGTAAAATTTGTATCCAATTGTGTACCTCTGGAAATGCAGACAAGATTAATGCTTTTCCTTTTTTGTGTGCCAAGGACACAATATGTTCTGACTCTGTAGAATCACTAAAGCAAGTACTGAATGATGCATGAAATAAATAATAAAAAACCCCACTGCCTTAGTGCACAGGGAGAATACAGACAGTGTTCCACAATCATGCTGACAGTGCTGTACATATGAGTTGCTGTAGGCTATATCCTCCTCAATGGCAATCTTCAGCTCAAACAGTCACACAATGTCCAAAAATCTCCACAGTGAAAACAAAATGACAAATGCCTGTTTTAAAGATTCTGCGGCTTTCCTTTTCTCCTGTTTCTCCACTGGAATCTAGTTAGTTGGAGCCAGTGTTAGACAGAACCCTGCTCCTCACACAGAATCCAACTCTTCTTTCTGGATTTTCATATAAACTGAAATCTAGGAAAGATCTGTTTACAGCTTCACAAAGTTGAATTTGTATAAACATTTGAGTTCTTCTTTTCTTATGTTTGGGTGTTTCTTGCTGTCTAAACTCAGAGGTGGTTTAGACAGAAAAATAAACTGAAGTGGATGGGAATTTGGAAAGATCAGAAGACAAAGAAAGCAGCTTCCCAGTGAAGGAAAAACTTTGCTTATCCTGACGAGCAGCACAGCTCGTATACTTTTGGGGCAGAGAATTTTCATGCTGGAAATTCAGTTTAGAAAATCTATAGCGCTATAAAGACCATACATTTATCACTCTAATGGTCATATGCAAACATCTGTGTAGTAGGAAAGAGCTTAAAATTTAAAGTTTTAGTTCTAAATAGTTCCAGCTGCCAAAGGATGTAAGCGGGCTACCCCAGCAACCAAACTTTAGATACCATGCTCTCTGCACTAGCTGCAGAGAGGATGGGTAACATAGGTGGAGAGCTTCTTTAGTGGTATATTTTACTGTAGCTTTGTAGCAGTGGAGAGAACTGCAAAGCTGCTGTCTTGCACTGTAAGAGATGGCCTGTGTGTGTGTTCTGGGGTACAGCGTTTTTTAAACTAAAAGTGCATGTCTTGCTCCTTTTGTATGAGAAACATAAATTATGCAGACATTTAGAGAAAATGGTTTAACAAGAGTTTTTTATGGTACCTGTTCATAATCACCCCTGCAGAATATATGCAAATCCCTTTTATGAAAAGAAATACCTAGTTTTGATCTACCTTAGGTGGCTGTAAATGGCTAATGGAAAAGGTAGTGGTGGAATTTCTGACAACTCCAGTTCATCATGCAGTGGTAGGCATTACAAGTTTTTTTTTTTTTGTAGCTAAAACACTGCACATATGCTCCTTTATGCTCTTGGAATCAATATGATTGTCTCTGGAACTGGATTCACCTCTCTTGCTGTTTTGTATTTACAGTGTAACTCTACTGGCTTCACTTGAGTTGTCCTGATTCACAGTAGCATGTGAGGAATCTGACCCAGGAGCTGCTGCAGGTGTAACATTTACCTTAATCACTCACCCCCCCCCCCCCCGCCCCTTACTATATGCAGAGGCAAAGTCACAATCTAATCCTTAGGTTTTCATTTTACTTCTGACTAGCATGATGATCATGCAGTCAGTGGGGAGGAGTTATTTTAAGGTAAGTGTTGACACAAGAACAAATGGATATTTGGACAAATTGGCCATCAACAAGTTTAGACTCAGGATTAGGTGAAGGTTTCTAACCATTAGAGGAGTGAAGTTCTGGAACAGCCTTCCAAGGGGAGCAGTGGCACAAAACATTTGCCTAGCTTCAGGGCTGAGCTTGATAAGTTTGCCTATAATGGCATGTGGCCCATCTGTGGCTGCTAGTAGCAAATATCCCCAATGGCCAGAGATGAGGTAGTAGATGGGAAGGGCTCTGAGTTTTTGCAGAGAATTATTTCACAGATCTCTGACTATTGGATCTTGTTGATGTGCTCAGGGTCTGACTGCCATATTTGCGGTAGGGAAGGAATTCTCCTCAGGTGAGACTAGTAGGGGTGGAGGAGTTCACCTTCCTCTGCAGCATGGGTCACAATAAATCATGGACTCTCTAACCGAAGTCCTTTTTAAACATCATGATTTGAGGGCTTCAGTAACTCAGCCAGAGGTTATGAGTCTGTTACAGCAGTGGGTGGGTGAGGTTCTGTGGCCTCCAATGTGCAGGAGATCAAAGTAAATGATCACAATCCCTTCTGACCTTAAATCTGAGTCTAAAATTTAGAACTGGTCAATAGGAAACAAATTCACAGCTGACTAAATTCATTTTGGAATTAAAAACATGAGCTCTCGAAGATTATGGTGAGGGGAAACCTCTAAACAGAAACTAGAGATGGTCCAATCTGGAACCTGTAATTGGAACCTCTCAAGCTAATGTGGGTCCAAGTATAATGTGGTCTGAACCATCCCTCATTTTTGACGCACCCCCCCCTCAAACTCTTATGGATGAAATGTTACAAAAATGTAAACTAAAACATGATCCTTCATAGTCTTATATTTAATATAAGCTATAGAGGAAAAAGCATATATGACTTCTGCATAGAGCAAAAATCCTAACCAATAACATCTGTGATAGAAATGACATGCAGGCTTTGTAGGTGCAAGAACCCTGAAAATGTGTATCCTTTAGAGGAAACAGATGCTGCTGTATGAGAAGAGCAGAAAAGTGATTGGGTGAGAGCAGATGTCAACTTCTCCTTAATTAGTAAAAATGAAATGGTGCTTATTAGTAGGGATACTGAGGAAGGCAGTTTCAAAAAACAGAACAGCACAGGCATGTGTCAAGAGTAGTAGTGTTTTATAATACATGGAAAATGAAGGCTAATATAAACATCTATCTGTAAAGAGAAGAGGGACATGAATGAAAGTTGGTAACAGGAAACTATTTTTAGAAATATTTAAATGAGACCGAAACAGAGAGATACAGTGAAAGATACAGTGAATTGTAGCTCATATCTGGGAAACTTTTTGCTTCCCTTTTTAAAGAAAGAAAAATTGGCACTGTACATTTTATTAGATAGGAGTTATTTCAGATTTCTCCCAACAAACCGTATAAGTTGACATTCTTATCTTCATACTGATGTTAAATAGTTCTTCTAGGATTTTCCATGGTGCTCCCACAAAGGAAAAGAGTATCATCAGCAAACACTGTCTCCCTGTTCTTTTCCTGTAATGGTGATACCTTTAAAACAGAATCAATGCTTGTGGCAGGATTTCAGGAGTGAAATCACTAGAGTGCCTTTAAGAATGGGAAATGTCACTTCAGTAGAAATGACAGTCACATGAGTCTCCATATACAGTAATTTAATCCACTTAACAGAAATTTTCATCAAATCCAGATTTGGACAATACTTCAAACCAGTTTCCATTTCAGACTAACAGATGCTCCCTCTGCATCTTGTGTAATACCCACAAGATCTTATTTTCAAAATGAATCTGAGTTGGATACAAATGTTAGGATTGAAAATTTATTGAAATATCCCTAAAAATAATAGATAATGACAAATGTGTATATTAAACTGGTAGGAGGTATGTAGCTTGATTCCATGGAGACATTTAAAGGCTGTATTATTTAACACCTTTATTAATGCTCTGAAAATGAAGGTAACAGGACAAGATGGTGGAGTATTCATAGACAACAGTATGCCTATCCAAACTTTAGTGGATCTGAAAAGTAATATTTTAGTGCTTCTTTACACCATACAAAGGGATAGCACTATACAGGGAATTGCCATCTTTACTCTTAGGATCTGACATAAGGAATAGGAGCACAACCTTAGCAAACTGCTCATTTTGCTTATTTTTTTAAAAAAAAGCTATGTATGCAATGAGCTATGGGGATTTGAGACTAGGAACCTGGAAAGTAATCTATCCAACTAAAGGCTTAAAAAGCTGCTGATAATTAAAAATGTGGATCAAATTTTTGTTCCAAAATAATTAAGCACTAAGATCTTCAGAATATTGAATACTTTGGTTCCTGCCATTAACCTCAAGGACAAGCCATTATTAGACTATTGTACACTCCTTAGGGCCTTACTAGAAGTAATATTTTATAATTTCTAAAGAAAGACTCTAAGAAGGACAAATACTTATGATGTAGAATATTTTTTTTAAAATAGTACATGGTTATATTTCAGGCAAATATTATCCCAAATAGTGTAACTATTTAATGAAAGCCATCGTTTTTAAGTGAGCCTTTATTAACCACATGAATGAGTCATTCTTCCAAACTGAAATTGAAAATGCTAATTTTTTAAGCTTTAGAAACCATTTTATGAAATTAAATTGATTTCAGTTTAAATAATGCTTATTTGCTGAATAGGGACTATTTAATGAAATAAATCAACTTTTAAAATCATTTAGTTAAGATTTTCATGGAAGATTCGGGTCAAATGAGTAGCCCCTGATGAGTAATTTTAGAGGATATTTTAAAGTCACTATTCTATTGGTCTGTGCAAATGTCAAGCAGAGCTGGAAAGGTAGATTGATGTCAGCTGTGCTAAAGTAAATGTATCTGTCATTGCTTTCACTAACTACACTGTCTTAGGGCTGACCTTTGGATCCACCTCTGTAAAAATTTACATATGCTAAGTAATTTTACCCCATGTGTTTACAGGGGTAAAATTTACTCATGCAAATTTGCAGTATTGAACATTGAACCAACAACACATGATTATTTAATCCCATTGCATTGGTATTGCCAACCCCAAGCATTTCAAAATAATCTGTGAGTGGTTTAAAATCACAATATTTTTAAAAGAACCATTTTGGGTTCCTTTTACTAACCTTCTAGTTTTTTAACTTTTCTCTATAAACATGAGGGCTAGAAACTTAATTTAAAAAAACCGAATGCTGAAATTCTCATTCACATGACTCCAGGAGTTGGAGCTTTCAAGGATACGCTAAATATCGTGAGTCTCAAGGTAAAATCTCAATATATGGCAACACTGTTTAGGACTCAAGCCAGCTAAACATGAATGCTTCTTAGACAATATCATTTACCCTAATCTTCTATGGATGTTGATAGAAGTCTCTCAGGAGAAATTCACAACCTCACAGATTTGGGCCCCCATTGGTTTAATACTTCTAGATGAACCAGTTTATGAAACATGGAGGATTTTTCCTATAATGTTGATTTTATATTGCAGCACCCATTTATACACTAAAGTATGAATAGAAATGTGAATTAATATTAATCAAAAATATTGTAGTACCCCGGGAAGAAAAAATCATTCAGTGACGGAGATAAATATACAGTGGCTGAGAAGGGGACATGGCATAAATATTTATTTGCAATATTCAGCACCTCTTCTACTTTCACTGTTTTCATTTTTTCAGTAAGAAAGACAAATCTCAACATTGGCAATATTAGAAGTACCTGGCAGGTTACTACATTCATAAACAGTTTGGTAAAACAAATATATCTATTTCGAAAAGCATTTCAACCTTACTTTCTGAATATAAGACAGCTCAGTTTGAAGTATTTCCCACTTTCTTGTAGTCCTTAGAATGAAATCTTTCCTTGAAATACACCAGAAATGTGGGGATCCAAATTTTTAACGTGGGGTTAGATCAAAAAGTTAAATTAACCCATCAGTTCCTTACTCTACACACCCAATCTACCAATGACCCTTTTAAATCCACCAGTCCTTCCATCCCAATGCTCTTCATCGGTCATGCTTTCATAGATTCCAGGTCCAGAAGAGACCATTGTGGTCCTCATGTCCTGCACAACACTGGCCATAGAACGTTGCCAAAATATTTCCTTGGGCATATCTTTTTTTAAAAACACCCAATTGTGATTTAAAAATTGCCACTGATGGCGAATACACCATGACCCTTGATAAATTGTTCCAATGGTTAAATACGCTCACTATATGCCTTATTTACAGTCTGAAAGTTGAAGCGAGACACATCCAACCATTGGATTGTGTTATACCTTTCTCTGCTAGGTTGAAGAACCCATTATCAAATACTGTTCCCCATGTAGGTACTTATAAACTGTGATCACATGTCCCCTTTACCTTCTCCCTGTTAAACTAAACAGCTTTTTGATGCTATCACTGTAATGCTTGTATCCTAATCCTTTAGTAATGTTCATGGTTCTTCTCTGAACCCTTTCCAATCTATCAACATCCTTCTTTAATTGTGGACAGCAGAACTGGGTGGAGCATTTTAGCAGTAGTTGTATCAGTGTCAATAGAGATTATTTTACCTCTGTATTCCTACTTGAGATTCTTCTGTTTATGCATCTGAGGATCACATTAGCCCTTTTGGATACAGGATCAAACTGGGATAGAGTCCCCCATTCTGTAAATATAGGCAACATTCTTTGTTCCTAGATATATATGTTTACATTTAGGCACATTAAAACACATTATTTGCTTGCCCTCAGCTTATTGTAAGCAGGAGACAAGTAAACCAAGTTATTCAGATCACTCTATATCAGTGACCTGTCTTCTCCTTTATTTACCACTCTCCCAATTTTGGTTTGTTTGTTTGCCACCTGCAAACTTTATCAGTGGTGTGCTTTTCCCTACCCCCCTCTTTTCAGGGCATTGATAAAAATGCTAAGTAGCATAGAGCCAAGAATCAATCCCTGTGGGATCCTACTGGACTCTTTTGACGATTTGCCATTTACAATTACATTTTGAATCTCATCAGATGGTTTTCAATCCATGTAATGTATGCCATGATAATTTTATATCCTCATTTTAGTTTGTTTGTTTTTTAAACAAAATGTTGGTACCACACAATCAAACACCTGACAAATGTTGAAGTAATTTACATCAACACTGCTACCTTTTTTGATGAGATTACAAATTTGATTGATAAAAGAGTTCAAGGTAGTTTTACAAGATTTAGTTTCCTTAAACCCCTATTGATTGGCATTAATTATATTACCCTCTTAATTCTTTATCAGTAAGGCCATTATAAGCCACTCCATTATCTTTCCTGGGACTGATAGGACTATAATTTCTCTTCTGATTACTTCGCCAACCTCTCAGACGTTGTTCAGAACAGTACCAGTGGTAAGTGAGTCATCCTGTGGGGTTGGTTATGACATTCTTCCTCCATGGTTCTTGAGGTCAGTGGGTCTTTTAATGACTACTGGCAGGTAGTGTGGGGAGCAGGGTAGAAAAATGAGTCTCCCTTTGGTGGTGGTCAGGTGAACAAAACTCCAGATTCCTTTCCAGTACAAGCTGTAAACTCTGGCTGGTGTTTAGGCTAGGCAGGTGGGCACGGGTAGGAAGAAAAATGTGCCAGCTGCTGCAGGACTCCCACACAGTGCAGGAGCACCTTGGCTGCACTTCTCTTATTCCTCCTGATGCTCTGCTGGAACGGTGTGTGTGTGTATGTGCACGCGCAAGGACTATAAGGTGAAGTCTCCATGCACTCCTTGCAGTGCTGTTGAGTGTTGCAAGAGGGGAGTTCCTTTTGTGGAATCTGCTGTTGCTAAAACAACAATAGTGATGATGATGCATCTACCTGAGTGTACAGTAGTGTACTTAGTCCCAGTGCCAGAGATGGATGAAATTTTTAACTGACAGATCAGGCCCTAACAGTTTTGGACAGTTCTGTGAAAATTTTGTTACCTCTCCTTTCCAAAGGCAAGCAGTTTGTGACCACATGCTAGATCAAATTTGACTCTCTCCTCTCCATTATTCTTCCCTTGTATTATCCTCATATCTTGAACAGCTTGTCTTTTTCTAAAAGATGAAAAACAGAGGAGAGAAACAATGAAATAGTGGGAAGGTTGGGATATTTAGCTCTACCTTAATTGACATTTTTTTGGCTTGCTTTCTTCCATAACATATGAAGGGGGAAAGGAGAGGGACAAGGAGACTCTGACAAATACAATTTCTAGTAATGGTAAGTAATTTTCCCATTCCATTAGCACCAAAGTACATTAAGACAGATTCTAATTGCAGCATAGTTTAGAAAAGGAATGAAAAACAACTATGGTGCCAATAATGTTCCCCACTGTTCTGAACATTGCTGAGGGCAGCTACATGCTCTGATGCCTCAGAGTAAATGTAGAATAAATATCTGAAGTGCTCTCTTCTGAATCATGGAACTGCTTTCAATATACTGCTTTAAAATAAAATTAATTCAATTCTTCAGGATCAGCAGCTAATAGTTGCATGAGCTTGCATGCTGCTAAGTGCTGTGTCAAATTAATTCCATATATCTTTTTCCAGAGTTAAGATAAGAATAAATGCTGGGTTTCATTTTTTAATTGTATCCATGCGTGGTTTATCACTAAAATCCGACAAGGGAAATTTAAGTAGTGATGTTTAGGCCTGAAAGGTAAAGTGGTTGTTTACAGCACTGAAATGGATGCTGTTCACAATGACTTGATATCCAGGGACACAAATAACCCATCTATTAGTTACTTGGAAGTGTGTAGATTACCTTTTAGGGGTGTGTTTTTTGTTTTTTGTTGTTTCTTTTTCTATTTGGTGGTGGTTCACTGAGAATTAAAAATGGGTCTCAGAAATAATCAGGTTTCTCTGAACACTTGCCGTTCCAAGGTCAGGTTGCGCTTATGACTAATTGATTTAATCTCTCATTGGATGTACAGTGCTGTTTCAATGAAATTGCTGCAATAAGGAATGTTGATTAGCTAATAAAGTGATATTTCTCAGTGATACTCTTCAGATAACTAACAGTGGAAGCTGGTGGCTCTTGGAACACGATATACAAATAGATAGGTAGAGGCAACACCAGTTTCCATAATTTTCTAGTAAAACTTATGTGAACAAAATTAATATTTTTCAAAGAATGCCAGCTTGATTTCAATCTGATAACTAATTATAGCCCAATAAAGCTTTGGAAAATATTGTGGCTGTTTTATATTTTGGTGCCACTTATTGACATGGTTATTTTGAGATGTTAAAAAGTGAGATGGTCCCAAATCTAAGCTCCAGAATCTGATTTACATTTGCCTCCTATCTCTACAAGGGGATGACCCAAAACACTATAAGAATTGCCACATTGGTTCAGACCAATGGTCCATCTAGCCCTGTGGCCAGTGCCAGGTGCTGCCAAGGGAATGAACAGAACAGGACAATTATCAAGTGATCCATCCCCTGTCTTCCATTCCTAGCTTCCGATAGTCAGAGACTTAGGGACACCCAGAACATGGGGTTGTATCCCTGACCATCTCCGCTAATTGCCATTGATGGCCCTATCCTCCATGTACATACCTGTTTATTTTTTGAACCTTGTTATAGTTTTGGCCTTTATAACATCCCCTGGCAATGAGTTTTCCAGATTGACTGTGCATTGTGTGAAG
This sequence comes from Lepidochelys olivacea, assembly GCF_965140295.1. Lineage (NCBI taxonomy): Eukaryota > Metazoa > Chordata > Testudines > Cheloniidae > Lepidochelys > Lepidochelys olivacea. The sequence goes on from NC_140414.1 coordinate 70,579,703, forward strand.
AAGTATTTCTTTGTTTTAAAGCTGCTGTCTGTTAGCTTCATTGGGTGACTTCTGGTTCTTGTCCTCTGTGAATGGGTAAATATATATATATATTTTTTCTCCACAGCATTCATGATTTTATACACCTCTATAGTAGTCATGACGCCAAGCATGTAGTAGTCTTGCTACCATTGAATGGGATGGTTCAGACTCCAAATCTGGATCCAAAATGTATTAGCTCACTCTCATCTCTAGTTAAAAAGAGTTAGATTTTCAGTCTGGTGCTTAATACGACATGCTCGCAATATAGTGATGGCTGGCAGTAAAAACCCTAAAAACAGTTTACTGGACAGCAGCATCTGCTAGGACTGATACAGTTTTTATTGTTCATGCCTTCTCATAAACTCTATTCCGCAAAGCTTAAAATTTATCGCATAGAAATTTGGTAAGAAATGTGCCTTAGGGAAATACTTTTCATTTCAACGTTTAAGAAAATAGATTTGCACTTTAGAGTCAAGCAATGGGCATTCTTTTCCTATCCCTACCCACATTTCTCTTATTAGAGGGAACATTCTATTAGGGGCTGAAAGGTGGCATAGTGTGGCATAACACTTCCCAAGATGCCAAGAGCTGCTCTGGTGCACAGTGGGTCAAGCTCTGCTATCAGGTAGCCATAAGCACAGTCAATGTGCCCAGTGCCTGCACAGGAGCATGAGCAGGGGAAATGGCTCATTGCATCTTCCAGTACACCCATGCTGAGCAGGCATAATTCATCATTCAGCATATGGAAACATTCTAATGATCTGAGTTGCAATCACGCATGGTACTGCACAGCATACTCTGCAACATTGCAATGCCCCCAATTAGAAGTGAGCTCAAGCTGTGAAATTTTGGCTCTGGATCCAAACTGGATCTGAACTTTTCCAAATTTCAGAAGGGTTCAGTCCATTTTTTCTCATAATATGCTGACATGCAGCATTCCCTTCCATATAAAAACATGGAAAAAGCTCCCTTCACTTGAAATTTCATGGATGTAGAATTTTGAGCAGAAGCAGAAATGGCTATAGAAGTGCTTTTTTTTTTAACCTTATTTTTTGAAACCCATTTAATTTAAGCTTCTGGATGCCGATGTTAAAATTGTATTATCAAACAAGACAAAAGCTGCTTGAAAACTACCCTAACGTTAGAAAATGAGTTTTCTGATTAATCCTGCAGCAATAAAGAATATATACTGGAGTTTTCTTGCCCTATCCAAATCCAAATATCAAACTACTTGTTCATTTTAGGGACCACAGTAGCTCCAGTACTCCTGGAGATATTTTTTTCTATTATTAGGAAGAGCCATTCTTCAAAAAGAATCTCCACAGTTCAAGAAACAATGTACTGTATTGTAATAATGCAGATCTCAGAGATCCTGACAAGGACTTCCTGAAGGAAATTCTACTTTACCACATACTACCCAATGTAAATGACTCTCTAGTCATTCAACTCAAATGCGAAACCCTATTTACTTCCTCTCAAGAGCATCATCTATATACGACAACGGCAAACAAAGCAATCTGTTCACAAATCGGGTCTTGCCAAGCATACTCTATATCGTCCACTGTGGCATAAGTTTCCTCTTTGGAACTTGTAACCAAGCATTTCTTACAAGAAATCATTCCTAAGAATTATCTTCCCTTTTTCTTGTTTCCCATCTTTTTACAGACCCTGGTGCTAATTCATTTTGTCATTCCTACCACCCAACAACCCCAGCAAAGGATAAATGAAGACACCTGTTTGAACTGGAAAACCTGTGTTTTATGGAACTTTAATCTTAGAGCTGCCGTTTATTAAGCATATGAAATAAATGTTAAAAAATTAGATCAATCATGAGACTTTGACAATGACTTTGATAGAGGATGTGATTTTTAGCATTATCGCCAGGGTATGTGGGAACAACATAATGGGAGGTTGTGTACAAATTTAAAAATGCTAGTTATGCCACTGAAGAGAAGCTTTGACAAAGATTGAAGTTAAGTTGAATTCATTAGTCTGTGACAGTTCGAATCTTGTCAGCTCTCATTTACATTTCTCAAATGTTGCTTCAAGCTGACTAAAGGCAATGCCTTCTAGGTACAAGAGTGTTCATTATTTGGCTCTTAAACAACAAACGTTCCTTGGGGCCCATCCACTGATTCCATTAGAACTATTTATGTGCCAGATTCTGACACCCTTACAGTTTAACAAGAGCATCAAAATCTGGTCCTTAAGAGGTCAGTGAGACTATTCATGAAGAACAGCAGAAGGGCTTTGGGCCTTTGAATTACTTTTGAGCAGTGAAATATGAAATTGTGATGTAATCCATTACGTTTATTTTTAAATGCCTTATGTCAATTTACATATTTTTTTAAAAAGCTCACAATCTAAGGCGAATCCCTTGTACAAAATCAAACTTAGTTTTAAACTTTTCAATTTAAAATATACATTAATGATATTTTGGCATGAACACAGTTCAAGAAACAAATATGATTTTATTTCTGATTCTTTAAGTTATTATATTTGCAACAAAATGTAATATCTGAAGGCTTGTAATTTTTTTTTTAGTCTCTTGCAAGTGTAAAACAATTCAATACTTGTTTTAGCGATTTGAAATAAACAAGCTATCACTTAAAGTCATAAAAAGAGCATTGGATAAACTCTTTTCTATTCTAGTGGGTGATGAGAAATAGATCCTAAAATACTTTTTCCCTTAACGTATTTGTCAAGAAAAAACCTCTCTTTAAAGTCTGGCAAACATAATATGCTAAATTAATCCTTGTGAAACTCCAATGACTTCAATGAAGTTATATTAGGGATGAATCTGGCTCTTTGGATTTAGTTTTGAAATTCAGCTCACTGGATTACAACTCAAAAGTCAGAGTTTGCACTGCTACTCTATACTTTCCTGTAACTACGTCTGACTTTACTGAATGATTTTCAGCACTGGTCTCATGACTACAGACTGACTATACTATGTACTTTGACTATGATTAAGGTCATTAGCTTTGCTTTATTAAATTAAAACAAGAATTTCTTATAAATGGACAAGCTTAAGTCCTCCTTTAGTTGGCTTTACATTTTTAGGACTGCACTCTACATTCCATAACTTCCCCATTTGATAAACTTGTTTATAAATGGCTAAATGTGAATAATTTACAGCAAACAATCTTGGGGAATCAATATCAAATTTCCAAATTCTAGAAAGACTGTACAAACCTAGAGGCAAAACCATTGCTTTTAACTTGAAACAGCTCTTGTTCCTCCCATACCATGCAGAAAACAATAACAAATACACTGAATTTCTTGGAGGGCTGGCAGATATTCAGGCAGTGCAAGTTAAAGGCTAGCCAGCAATAATGGGTCAGGTTGCAGCTGGCCTGGGATAAGAGCTCAAAGGATGGAGAAAAGATGTTGAAAGGAGCCTTTTCTCATCTTATGCCTTTGTCACATTCTAGCATTCTCTCTTAGGACGTTATACTGCCACCCATCACTGTGGTATCTGAGTGGGAGTTCTCAACAGGGAATTCATGGCCTATGTTCTGGGTGTCCTTAGCCACCTTAATAAGAGCCTGGTAATGGCTGACCCATAGTCTTGGTGAGTCCTGTTCCTCCTCCCTCACCCAGTTATGAACACACTGGGCCAACAGAGCTGCCCTGGTGCCAAAGAATGCAAAACACATCCTTTCAAAAGGTCCTCATGTTGGGGCAACAATATCTCTTCAACAAGTGGTTAAGGCATAGGATTGGAATTCAGGAGATTTAATCAATGGCTTGTCCAGAAACATCTTGTATGACCTACTTGATCCCTCTCTGGCTCAGTTCATGATGTGTAAAATGGGGACAATACTACTATTTTCCTCAGTTGTCTATTTATATAGGCAGGGACAGTCCTTGTTCCAGACTTTACAATATTTCTACAATGCCTAGCATAAACTTCAGTGGGTCTGCTAGGTGCTAATATAATACAAACAATGTTTTCCTCCTTGTTCCTAAGCCCCTCTAGAAGGAATTTTCTCTGAGTCAGAACTCTTAATGAATTTAAGTGGTTCACAGGCCTGATGTGGCCCATACAGTGCATGTATGCAGAGACACGCACACAGTTTTATACATCTCTTTAGTCTTCCCTCTTTCCCCTTAGCCAAGGATTTGCCACTTAATTATTTATGCATTATTTTACTAGGAGAAGGCCCTTGAGATATGATCATCTAATTTCCTGAGAGTAGCATGACTTTTGGCAATAGTACAACAAATTATCAAATGCACCTCCAATTTACGGAGTGAGCATTTACCAGACGGTTAATTTCTCTCTGAATGCCAAAGATGTGCACATGAATGAACGATTGCATGTGTCCAATACTTGCTTACCTACACAATTACTGGTTTTGCGCATGTAAGTTTCCATTAATTTTGTCCTAGAAGTAATTATAGATCCATCCATTTCCTTTTCTGTTAGGAAGTCAATACAGTTATTGACTGTTTTCTCTCCTATAGATAGACCCCACATGAGAGAATTATTTGATATGAATATTCTAATTCATGTTTCTCATCCTTGATCTTCAGTCTCTACCCCTCTCTGCTTATCAGCTCTTGTTATTTTAGTCCATATGTTATATATCCTGTCTTTATTTACTGGTTTTATTATATTTTGTATTGATTAACTAGAGCAAGCTAGCATGAGTATTTGTAACCTTTGGATAGATAAATGGTCTACCACTTACCGTTTCAGTTTCAAAAAGTCTAAATGGGTTTACCAAAATTCTGGGACATACTCGTGACCACAAGGTACACCACAAGAACATGAAAGTAACAATTCAGGCCAAACATAACTGGTTTTGAGAATGAGATAATTGATATTAAATGTATAGCTATCCTAGTAATATGTATGAATATGCTAGCCTATAGAGTAAGTGTACCTGAAGTTTTATATGGGTGAGGAAATAAAATTTGGGCATAGAAGGTTGGGCACTGACATGAACATTCAGGATAGTGCCAAGACCCTCTAAGAGGGCAAACCCACCTATGGAGACAGTTCTTTTAGTCTTTTAGATCTTCTCTTTTGTTTAACTACCAGCTTAGCTTTTGTAGTATAATTTAACTACTCAGCATTGACTCTTCTCTCCACCATCTTGGCATTGTGGAACCTGGACCATTGGACTCATTTGGCATGCCAGAGATGAGGCTGGTCCTTTGTTTCCCATTACCAGGTCCCAAAAGAAGGGTCTGAGTATGCTACTCTAAGTAGCTTTTATAAGGAATGATACCACCGGTACATGTAGAACTGTATTTCTTTTTGATTCTGTGGTTTGGAGCTTTGTCCCCCCCCTTTATTTTAATAAAAATCTCTAAAGCTTGGCTTTGTCCTCAATGTGAGTGTTCTTGGATATCACGAGGGTCCTTACAAACTATTGAACGCTCTACATTCTCTAATTCTGTGGCTTGATTTTAGGACAAAAATCTGATTATCTTGTAGTCAGATCACTGGTGAGCTTATAATAAACCAGCCCTCTATAAATCACATCAACATTGTCTTTTATCATGTTGCACTCTGACCCCTCTGCTTTGCCAGCCTTGGTTGCCTATTTTCTCCGTCAAACATCTCTCTACTTTCTTCCATGTTTCCTCTTACATATGGAATATCACCCCCTACCCCCATAAACCCAGTTTTCTTTCTTCTTCCTTCAAGGCCCATTTTTGCTGGAATGGCTATAAGTCAAGCAGCAAATAATACCTATGTGCAGTGAAAGTTTGGGATTGTTAATATTTATAAAAGAAAAAGGAAACATTTCAAATGACCCCGAACCATCAAGTTGTACATCTGGCTAACCTCGTTGACTTACAGATGTTGCCCTCATCTTCCCTCCACCTCTAATCCTTTCATTCTCAGTGCTTGTTGCACTTGCTGCATCTTGTTCAAATTATTTTCTAAGCTTTTTAGGGTAGGGATGGCATCTTCCTGTGTGTGGTTGTACAGGATAATAGGTTGCCTGATCCTGCCTGTTACCTTGGGGCACTAACAAAATACAACTAATAGAGGGCCAGGAAAGCTCAAATGATTGACTGACTGAAATAGCAATGCAAGAGAATATGAAGAATCCCCAGATTATTCTAGGGATACTGAAAGAAAGTAAGCCTATCTTTAAGGCTGAAGAGAAGTTCTAGCTATTTCCGGATATCTAGGGTTCTTAACCAATCTTCCTTGGAATAATGTTGATCAGGGAAAATTAAGACAGAAGGGACTTTTTCAGCAAAGAAACTGATTGCAAGAGGAAATATGAGACTATGTTAGTCAGATAAACTGAAAATTGATATATAAAATAGAGTGAACATACTCCCTTCCACATCCCCATGGACTCCATTACTTTCCAGGCCTGCAGCATTGGAAGTGTGGTGGGAAGAGGGTATGGGGAGAGTGCTAACTGGGCTTCTCCTAGAATCTACCCTGTAAAACCCCAGAAGCAAGCACTGGAGGCAGCTATAGCAGGGAATACCCTAAAAGCATAGGTCCCATAGGAGATATGAAGGCCAGGGGGCCAGATTTTTTAAAAAGTATTTAGATAACTAAAGATGCAGACAGATGCCAATTGGGATTTTTAAGAGTGCCTGGGTTCCTAACTGCTCTTGAAATCAAGGAAATTGAAAAAGTAAATCTGAAGTGAAGCAGTTACCACATTCTAAATGTGACACCTACAGTAAGTATAGGAGTCATTTGAGTCACTGTATTTAATGAATTTCAAGAGGTTTTCTTTTGCATTTTAGAACAGAGTAAAATGATTTTGGTAACAGACTGCCTCATGTTTGTATCAACTTTACCTCTCAGATGAGAAGTTGAATTAGAATTTGTGTGCTTATTTCAGTTCTGTGGTTTATTTTTAAATGCGTAATCAGGGTACTCTTGAAAGAGAGGTTTATTTCTTTTGTAAGCCAGGCAGAGGGAGGACAAATGCAAATCAAGCTCACAGTGAAATGTCTTTAGAGTTTGATCCTGCTCCCAATGAAGTCAATACCAACACTCCCATTGATTTTGTTGAAAACTGGAGAGAGTATTTAGTTTGCTTAGCATTTTCATACAAACCCAAATTGCTTACCTATGCAGTGGGTTGAATTCTTTGTTGCAAATAATACTAACCACAAATGTAGCCCATTTTCTATTTGAAAATTAATTCATTAACAAGTCTTGATTTCTGCAAATGCATTTATCCATACAGTATTTGTTTATTTTATTTTAAAGCTTACAGGTTTTCTGTACTGATGGTTCTAAATCTTTACTTTTTATGATTGATTGCTTCCCTGTATCACAGTATTGTTTCTCTTTGAATGAAAACTTCCTAAAAAACAGGACAATAAAAGCAACAAACAATGACTAACGTACTTCATCTATGAACTTTCAAACAAATGGTGACATTAAAATTCATCAGACTTACAAGATTTGCAAACATGTTTACAAATATCCAGCAAATGACAAAATGCTGATTAAACAAAGCAAATAAAGAACCCACAAATAATTGTAAACCAAACTCACTCTTCTTATTCACAAATCACTTTTGTATTATTCAGATTGTATTATTCAGATAAAACTAAGACTAATGAATCAGTTTTTAACTTTGTAATAGCAGAAGGAGATATACATTTTTCAATTTCTAGCACGACTTTGAGAAAGTCACTTAGTCTCTCTGGCTCAGTTCCCTATCTGTAAAATGTGGAGGTAGGGAAGCATTGTAATTTTCAGGTATGTTGTGAGGATAAAAGATTATAAAGCACATTGATATCAACTTTGAAAAGCTATAAGAGCTAGATGGTATTATTACTATTTATTATAGGCAATGGAGAAAAGGTGTAAATTCATATGAGATTGAAAAGTAGGACTAGATTCCAGTGTATCCTGTTTGTATTGTGTTGGCCAACCATTCCTGAGTGGTTCTGCAACCCTGTGCATCAGGTCGCAATGGCTAGAGCAGAGAGGTAGGCCAAGTTCTGCAGGACAGGAGCCATTGCAGTAGGGTGGGCGTGTTCTCCGGCCAACCCCTCTGGAGCCTCTTCCAGCCCAGGGCAGAGGGTTAGGGTTGCTGTGCTAAGGCAGAAAGTAATGCTGTGGGTGGTTGGTGACCCCTCAGTGGGATGAGGAGGAAGTGGCAGTGATGGAGAAGGATGCAGGCCTACGATTTTGCTACCTGCTCCAAAATTGGGACTCTGGTGGGTCACAAAAGACAAAATGCAGTTCATGGGTCATCTTAGTAAAAAGTTGGGAATCACTGGTCTAGATGCAGCATTTTAGTGCCTTTATTTTTTCCTGACTACATCTGAGAGCCATGCTTCCTGCCTATCATATTTTCAAATAGATTATATTCTTTGAAATATCAATGAATATGCCTTTCATTGCAGCTCCCATTTCTTTTTTTCCCTTCTCCTTTTATTTTAGTACTTGAACAGTTTTCTGATTTTTTCCATTTTGTAACATGCTTCCAAGCATGATAGTGCTCTATTTCTAGCTGAATGGCCACGGAAGCGAATAGTTCAAACTTCCTCTCAAAATATAAAGCTAAGTTGATAAACTCAGCATGTAGCTGGGTTTTACAGTTAAGAAGGCTGGTTTCTAACTTCTCTGTACAATGATGTAATTAATTTGACTCCTTTGGAGAGCTTCAAGTGTTTTTTCCTCCTTCCGTGATGTCGAGATAATGTGTGATGAGTGAGTGATCTTATTCTGTGTATCTCCCAGCCACTGAATTGTCGTCATATTCACAATCTTTAACCTTCCCATTAACATTAAACTCCCATATAATCAACATGTTGTTGTTTTATCACACTATTAGTGTTTCTGTAATTGGCTGTCAGTCTCTTCAATTTCATCATCGTCTGTTGCTCTAATTAATGCTAAGGCTGAAAGGATTAGCAAACTTACTGTTGTTCTCTGGTGGCAGATTGGAATATATTTGCTTCCCTCCAACCCCGACCTCTTCTTCCCCCCTCTGTGGCATGCCCACCTCCACATTCACTATTGATTTAGCTTAAGAGATAACATTAGTTAGTCCATTGACATTTATTAAATAAATACAGTGCATTATCAGTGTTTACCTAATATTGCATATTCCTCTTGGGAAGTTGCATTTGGTCATCCTAGGTTACATTAGGCAGAAGTTCCTAACGTCATAACCTACCATTTTCCTTTCTGACATTATTAGGATGGGTATCTTCTAAAGGTCTGGTAAATCTATCATTCTGGCATCCCATATAAGAAGGTGCCTTGATAATTAGGGAGCTTCTATCTAACCTACCCAGGTTGTCTTAACATGGGATTATACACTTTCACAGGGAAAATATTGTCTTTTTACTTCCACTTATTCAGTTTTGTTTTATGGGCAATGCTTTCAAAGTATGGCCTCTGCATACAGTTTTGAATCTGTTTGCAGTGTTCATGGACTGTTACTTTTCTAAACTTGCATTTTTGCACACATGGGACATTTGATTTTGTACAGGCAAATCAAGCACAAATGGCTTTTGCACAAGTATATTCCATCGTGTGAGCTGAAGCATTTATGTGCAAAGATTAGCTTTTGCATACCATTGGTGCAAGTAAAAATACAGGGCGTAATCCTCCACAGATATAAACCGGTGTAACTCCACTGACATTTATATTGATTTACAACAACTGAGGATTTGGCCTAGAGGCTGGCCCTCTTGAAATTTAGCCTGATGTACGGATGTGCCCTTCATGCTGAACAAATATTGTACACATCCCCCAAGACATGGCAAGTATATCTGTATTCAGGCACCAGCGCGGAAACCTGAACATTTGTTTTGTCTTGTTACTTAAAACCAAACAAAACTACTTTTGTGCGTTAAGACCAATTATACCAAACTCAGAAAATTGGGAGGTAAAGTTGACTCAGATTTTTTTCTGTCACAGCCTTAATTTTATTTAAGGACCATCTGAGTCAGCTCTGACTTCTGTAATTTTACACCAATGCCATTCCATTGTCTTCAGTGATGTTATTCCTGATTACTACAAAAACACAGCAGTGTTAGTGATTTATTATTATTGAAACCTCATATTCAGAGTCTAGGATTTCAAAATTATCTTCTCAATCTGAATAAATGAAATCATTTCCTACCTTCTGGCCAGACTATGCTTGGCCCTTATGCAGATACATAATGGGGACAAGAGGACACTAGAACCCTGCACTCAGAGTAATGCAAGGACTATGCCTTCCACTCTCCACTGCAGGTGCACATAGTCTCAAATGCAGTGGGGAGGGGGTCGGACTATGGCTAGTGGATAACAGACTCTTGCTGCACTCTGTATATGGGTGCAGCAGTGGGTACTCTCCTTCCCATTAAGCTGGGGAGTTCTGAGTCATCCTGCCCCCAATACAAAGCTGTGCCTTAAAATAACAACTGAGTCTTTAATCATTATGACTAAAATTGTCTCCAAATAATATTACTTGTAGATTGAAGCTGATTGATGTCATTCTGAGATGCTAGGTGCTGATCTAGAATGCAGCTGCTTCAAATCAAACTCTCTCACCTAAAAAATAGTGACAGAAAAAAAGCAACTATAAATCTTCAGCACAAGATCTGCCATCAATATTTTGTTCACTTGATGAGTTACAGGACTAAAAAGGCAAGGTGCTGTAAATAAGTTTAATGGGTAATCTTAAACATTGCGTCATCATTACAGCTGACATTATTTGTCAGGTTTTTTGGAGGAAATGATTTGTTCTGTCTCACCGTAGAACATCATGCAGATATATTTATGAGAGATCTGTGAAATCTGCTAAACTCACCTGCTGGCAAATTCAAAAAGCTTATCTTTGGTTTGTGTCAAACAGATTTATCACATCCCTTATTATTTTTAAAAAGGAAAAAGAGGCCAGAAACCTGTGATACAATTGGAAGATTCATTTAGAAACGTACAATGGAAGACACAAGTAGACACGCAGTGAGGAGAAAAAGATGTTCCAAATTGACTGACTGGATAAGTCTCTTCTGTAATGCACCAATGCCCTGATGGTTTCTGATCTCTGTTTTTCTCATGGTTTTTAGTAAGCAGGTTTTCGAAATAGAAATGTTTTTAATCTTACTTGAAAGGACTGAAGCGAAAGGCTGTTTTCAGCTCCCCTGTGAAGGACTGGCTTCATGACGTCAGTTATATCATTATATGGACTAGCATTGCTTGCCTATGATTCCCTGCGTAGGCCCAATGAAGAAGTGGTGCAAGAGAGAGATGTACAGCTTTGATAGCTAAATTCCACTGCTGGGTGGAATCTGTCATGAGTTCTCCTGCCTGTTGGCCCTATCTTCTGAAGATGAACAAGGCATTGAAAATCAATCCAAATCTTGCAGTGAGGTAATGATTAGAAAGGAGTTCCCAATGTACCTATGCTACTCAAGTAAAATGGTTGATGTTCAACCAATAGTTAACCCCTTAGATTACACCTAAGCACAAATTCGCACTTATAGTGCTGTATCTTAGTTGCCAAACATGGAGCAAGTTCTTTAGTAATTTTCTAACTCTTGGGATGTAAAACTGTGGTCCATGATGGTCTGCAGAACAGTTTTTATGTGGAAAGTCACTTAACTCACAGCAATGAAGGATCTGTAGGTCTTCAAACAGTGATGCTGGTTGTAACTCAGTCCATCATTTTTTGAAGACTCTTGGAGGTTTTTGATCATCTTTTCCTAAGCAAGCTCACTCTATATCCTTCATGGCTGTTCCTTGTCTGTCATCATCTGGACAAGTTCAAATATGGTACTCTTTAAGGATAACCACAAAATGGTGGAAAATACACAGGACAAAACCACAGTGCAAAGTGACTGTACTTTTACCAGATATAAGCCCAGGCCCTCTGACCCTCCCAATGTAACTCATTTCCATCATAAGGTCTTGACATTTTCCCTACACAAACACTCATGATCAGTTCATACTTTTTCATTCCCCTCTTGTCTCTACTCTGCTGTCCTTCAGATGTGCTGCCTTAAAATAGAATTGTTTTTGAGTGATATGGAATCTAAATGGGCTCAAAATGTCCCTTTTGGCTAGAGGTCAGCCCTTTTTAAAGGATCTATTTCCTGTAATGCAGAGCTATAGAGCATAAAACCCAGTTTAGAACAATATTTAAATCCTGTATTGGTGGACTAAAACTAAAAAGGCCAGATCCAATTCAGCTAAACATTCTCATGGCATTCCTGGCTGTCTGCCCTGCCAAAGATACCTCGTACTCCACAGTTCTCATAGCAGACTCAAGCGATTCTGGCAAGGGGCCCACCCTTCAATTCCATGTGTTGACTCCACAGTCCCCATCCCAGTCCAGGCCTAGGATCCATGGATCCAGAGTCTTTCCTTAATCCATCCAAATATCTGTAGCCAAACATTCAAATTATATTTCACGTGAGCCACTCATCTGGATCAGAAAGTGGATCCAATGAAAGAATTTGGCCCACAGAGTGGAGAATTGTTCCCATTTAAGTAGGTGTTGGGGTCACAATTAATGTTTGTCTTGTGACAGTCCCTCATATGGAGGCAGCATTAGAAAGGAGTGAATAATTTAATTTTTCAATTCCCTGGACAAACTGAAAAATTAATAGTAATAAAAATATTGGATCAACCTGAAACTTAATTTTTTTTCAGTTTTTCTTGCCAAAATGAAAAACCAGAAAAATTTCACCATGGGTTGAATTTTATGTTTCATTGGACTCAAAACAATGTTTCATTTCATTTTTGGTTGACCAAAATGTGTCTCATAGAACATCAGGGTTGGAAGGGACCTCAGGAGGTCATCTAGTCCAACCCCCTGCTCAAAGCAGGACCAATCCCCAACTAAATCATCCCAGCCAGGGCTTTGTTAACCCTGACCTTAAAAACCTCAAAGGAAGGAGATTCCACCACCTCCCTAGGTAATGCATTCCAGTGTTTTACCACCCTCCTAGTGCAAATGTTTTTCCTAATATCCAATCTAAACCTCCCCCACTGTAACTTGAGACCATTACTCCTTGTTCTGTCAACTGCTACCATGGAGAACAGTCTAGATCCATCCCCTTTGGAACCCCCTTTCAGGTAGTTGAAAGCAGCTATCAAATCCCCCCTCATTCTTCTCTTCTGCAGACTAAACAATCCCAGTTCCCTCAGCCCTCCTCGTAAGTCATGTGTTGCAGTCCCCTAACCATTTTTGTTGCCCTCCGCTGGACGCTTTCCAATTTTTCCACATCCTTCTTGTAGTGTGGCACCCAAAACTAGACACAGTACTCCAGATGAGGCCTCACCAATGCCAAATAGATGGGAATGATCACATCCCTCGATCTGCTGTCAATGCCCCTACTTATACATCCCAAAATGCCCTTGGTCTTCTTGGCTACAAGTGCACACTGTTCACTCATATCCAGCTTCTCGTCCACTGTACCCCTAGGTCCTTTTCTGCAGAACTGCTGCCTAGCCATTCGATCCCTAGTCTGTAGCGGTGCATGGGATTCTTCCATCCTAAGTGCAGGACTCTGCACTTGTCCTTGCTGAACCTCATCAGATTTCTTTTGACCCAATCCTCTAATTTGTCTAGGGCCCTCTGTATCCTATCCCTACTCTCCAGCATATCTACTTCTCCTCCCAGTTGAGTGTCATCTGCAAACTTGCTGAGGGTGCAATCCACACCATCCTCCAGATCATTAATGAAGATATTGAACAAAACCAGCCCCAGGACCGACCCTTGGGGCACTCCACTTGATACCGGCTGCCAACTAGACAAGGAGCCATTGATCACTACCCATTGATCCCGACAATCTAGCCAGCTTTCTATCCACCTTATGGTCCATTCATCCAGCCCATACTTCTTTAACTTGCTGGCAAGAATACTGTGGGAGTCAGGGTCAAAAGCTTTGCTAAAGTCAAGGAATATCACGTCCACTGCTTTCCCCTCATCTACAGAGCCACTGATCTCGTCATAGAAGGCAGTTAGATTAGTCAAGCATGACTTGCCCTTGGTGAATCCATGCTGACTGTTCCTGATCATTTTCCTCTCCTCTAAGTGCTTCAGAATTGATTTCTTGAGGCCTGCTCCCATGATTTTTCCAGGGACTGAGGTGAGGCTGACTGACCTGTAGTTCCCCGGATCCTCCTCCTTCCCTTTTTTAAAGATGGGCACTACATTAGCCTTTTTCCAGTCATCCGGGACTTCCCGCAATCACCATGAGTTTTCAAAGATAATGGCCAATGGCTCTGCAATCACATCTGACAACTGCTTTAGCACTCTCGGATGCAGCGCATCTGGCACCATGGACTTGTGCTCGTCCAGTTTTTCTAAATAGTCCCGAACCACTTCTTTCTCCACAGAGGTCTGGTCACCTCCTCCCCATGCTGTGCTGCCCAGTGCAGTAGTCTGGGAGCTGACCTCGTTCATGAAGACAGAGGCAAAAAAAGCATTGAGTACATTAGCTTTTTCCACATCCTCTGTCACTAGGTTGCCTCCCTCATTCAGTAAGGGGCCCACACTTGCCTTGACTTCCTTCTTGTTGCCAACATACCTGAAGAAACCCTTCTTGTTACTCTTAACATCTCTTGCTAGCTGCAACTCCAAGTATGATTTGTCCTTCCTGATTTCACTCCTGCATGCCTGAGCAATATTTTTATACTCCTCCCTGGTCATTTGTCCAGTCTTCCACTTCTTGTAAGCTTCTTCTCCCAATTTTTTCCCTGTCTTGTTTTTTAAAGTTTTCATGGGGTTATATCCTTTATTAGAAAAACAAATCTAGCTAAATTTCAAAAAAAGTATTGTTTCAAAATGAAAAGTTGAAATGTTTTATTTTGAAAATATAGAAATGAACTGATTTGACTATTTATTTTTTTTTCTTTTCTGAAACTATTCACTGAACCCGAGCTAGATTCACAGATAGTTTTGATTGACCCACAGCTACATTTTTCTATGTTTAATCTACTCATCTGGAGAAAAAGAAATTTCACCCAGCCCTAATCAGCATAACTTACTGCAAGGGTATGGTATGTGCCATACTCCCTACCAGTGCAGTATGTGCCATGCTCCCTACTGCCTTTATGTAGTCATATTCCCTGCTCTGTGTGATACATTTTTGTCTTTGCAACTGAGGAGCAGCACCTACAGCTTTTATTCTACCCAAGAGTCTTGCATCTTTTTTCATATCTTTAAACTTAAAATGTAAAACAACTACAGGATATGAGTGAGTGTTACAGGTAATAAATGTGCTTTCCATTCGGTCAAATAATTTTTTAATCATTTTAAAATTATTAATGCCATCTCCCTCCATATTGAAAACAAACAAAACCCTCCTCCCACTCCCTCTTTCCAGTCTTCTCGCTCCCCTTTTTTCTTATTTTTTTTGTTTCTTTAGCTTTTAACACACAACTATTGTTTCATAGTTGGACTTCTTTCAAGACTAAAAATCTTTTTCTTTTAAGACACTTATTTTTTTAATATATACACAGTGTATATTGTCATGGAGATATGCAGCATATCTCTGATCCTCAGAGTAGCCAAACCATGACAGAAAACAGTAACCATATGTCAAGGTTCCTTCCCCACTCTGAACTCGAGGGTACAGATGTGGGGACCTGCATGAAAAACCCCCTAGGCTTATGTTTGCCAGCTTAGGTTAAAACTTCCCCAAGGTACAAACTATTTTACCTTTTGTCCCTGGACTTTATTGCTGCCACCACCAAGTGTTTAACAAAATATAACCGGGAAAGAGCCCACTTGGAAACGACTTCCCCCACAAATTCCCCCCAAGCCCTACACCCCCTTTCCTGGGGAAGGCTTGATAAAAATCCTCACCAATTTGCATAGGTGAACACAGACCCAAACCCTTGGATCTTAAGAACAATGAAAAAGCAATCAGGTTCTTAAAAGAAGAATTTTAATTGAAGAAAAAGTAAAAGAATCACCTCTGTAAAATCAGGCTGGTAAATACGTTACAGGGTAATCAGATTCAAAACATAGAGAATCCCTCTAGGCAAAACCTTAAGTTACAAAAAGACACAAAAACAGGAATATACATTCCATTCAGCACAACTTATTTTATCAGCCATTTAAACAAAACCGAATCTAACGCATATCTAACTAGATTGCTTATTAACCCTTTACAGGAGTTCTGACCTGCATTCCTGCTCTGGTCCTGGCAAAAAGAAAACACACACAGACAGAGAGAACCCTTTGTTTCCCCCCCTCCAGCTTTGAAAGAATCTTGTCTCTCCATTGGTCATTTTGGTCAGGTGCCAGCGAGGTTATCCTTAGCTTCTTAACCCTTTTCAGGTGAAAGGGTTTTTTTCCTCTGGCCAGGAGGGATTTAAGGGTGGTTAGCCTTCCCTTTATATTTATGACACCATATATAGGTAAATCAAGATCATTTGTACAGAGAAACAAAGAAAACTGCCATTTTGTTACCAACTTTGCTTCAGTGAGCCATGTCTGTCACCTCAAGAGTGAGGTATTGCAATACAACCTGTTTTGGGCTGTAACAAAAATAAATCCAGAAACTGAAGCTGATGCAGGAAATGGCATCCTGTTCCAATGGACGGATACATAGATAGACAAACACCCTCATGCTTAGAACACCTAGAGGGAGTCTTCAAATCATCCTTCCCCCACTCCACACAAAATGTCCATACTTTAATCAATGATGAAGAGAACAAATGGTTTCATACTAGATTAATAGAAATCAGGAAGAGAGAAGTTCCACATGTTCCCTATATAAAATCTTAAAAAATTACTGAAAGTATACTCATTCCAACTATTCATTCATGAATATTTTCACTTCACATGTTACAGAAGTGAATCAAGATCATCACAAACAAATTTAAGTACAAGTACTAAAAAAAGGTATTGATTCACTGAACTGAACTGCACATTTATTTTGGGAGTTTGTATTTCAAAATGTTAGACTTGAAGGCCAACTAACATTTGAGCCTTATGACCCAATTCAGCAAAGTACTTACACTCATGCTTAAAATTAGGCATGGTCTGAAGTGCTTTCTGAATCATGTCTAAATCTTTGTGACAGACTATTAGCATACATTAGGTTATTTTAGTGAATTTTCTGGCATAATCCTTTATAGTAAAATATTTGTTTTTGGGGAGAGGTTTGTTTTCCAAGATTTTCTTCCCTGGTGTAATTGGAGAAGGCATAAGAGGGCTCAGGACTGAGAAGTTAGCATCAACTTGAAACAGAATACAACGAATGTAGTGTAAGCAAGGCTTTGAGACTGCTTCATTTTGGTGCGCTTTGTCGCTTTTGCAGTGCCTCAAGCAATCTATAGAAACCTTAGTATCTCTTGAGAAGAAATAAAGAGCACAGAAGAATGAGGAAAGAAGTGAAGTTGCTACAAGGATGGTATTTGAAAGCAGGCACACTGATTTTTAAAGAAAGCTATTTAAATAAATTCTCTCATCCAGACCTCTCAGCCAGCATTAATAAATCACAATGCAGGCTCTGGAGTTTTTAGGTCTGGCATTTCCCCATGTTTCTTCCTTTTCAGCTATTAGTTTTTCTGTGCACGGGCATGATATGGCCCATGGTCTGCAGAGAACCAGGATTCTAAATCTAGCTGACAACAAAACACCCTAGTTCATACCATGAGAACTTTAAAATCCCCAAGTTCTGCAAATTATAGCAATACTGTAACTAGTTAATATTTGATGTTTGAAATTATTACCATATTGATGCTTCCTTTTCCCTGGCAATAATATGTCAGCATGGTATATTTCTTTTTGTTTTTTTACAATGCTTTTAGCTTATGAATTCTCTTACATATTCTGCATACACTCAAGCATGAACTCAGTATAGTTCACAAACTCTCATTTTGGCTAATTTAAAAATGCAGAAAAATATATTTTTTGGGATACAAGGATATTTTTTAAATGCTAGTGAAATACTGTGAATTGACAAGTCAATTATTGTTTGGGGGACAGCCTTTTGGAGATAAAATTGTTTAGCTACTTCAGTATCATTGATCACAAACTAGTGCTAGCTCTGTTGATGTATATTGAATATCTCAGGAGAAACATATGAGTTCAGTTTCAAAGGAATGCTGAATAGGTGTCCGTTTTTTCCCCCTGGAGACTTTGGAAACTGTGTCCTCTAAATATTTGCGTATAATTATGATAATGTATTGTATTTTGTTTATAAAAATGTCACCCCCTCCACCCAGAAGTGCCAGAATATTGCAAAATGGTTAACATACAATACACTTAAAACAGAATGGCCTCAGAATGGTCATTTTGTGGCCATCTCTCATCCATCACCTGTAGATAATTAGGTCCA
This sequence comes from Lepidochelys olivacea, assembly GCF_965140295.1. Lineage (NCBI taxonomy): Eukaryota > Metazoa > Chordata > Testudines > Cheloniidae > Lepidochelys > Lepidochelys olivacea. The sequence goes on from NC_140414.1 coordinate 70,597,976, forward strand.
GCTAATTTATAAGAGTACAGAAACAAAGGAATATTTGAGTGTGTGAATGGTTCCTAAGTCATGTTAATATGGTGTGATTTCCTTTTGGAGACAGGAATGGATGCTAGGAGTGAATCTAAAAATTCACTCTAATGCATGTCGGGGGGGTGGGAGGGGTTGAGGTTTTTCACCAGGGAAGGTGATATGCTCAGAAATGTCCTGTGGATTGGATACATGAGGGGCCAATAAAGTAGAATTCATTCCCATCTTGGTGGCAGTGTCTCTTTGGGGACAGATTAAGAGTTAGAGGAACATAGGTAATTGGGTGTTGAAATCTAAATGCGTTTAGGGCATACATGAGGACTCCAGTTTGCAATCAGTCCAGTGATGTGAACTGTTAATTTTACTATTTATCAAATTTTTGGGAACAAGCCAGGTGAGATAGTGTATGGATCTGCAGACACAATGGGTATGTCTACATGGCATTTGAAAACCTGGAGCTGGCCTGTGCCAGCCGACTTGGGCTTGCGTTAAGGGGCTCTTTAACTGTGGTGTAGACATTCAGGCTTGGGCTGCAGCCCCCTGGCACCTCACAGACTCCTAAAGACCTGAGCTCCACCTGAGCCCAAACATCTGCACTGCAATTAAACTGCCTCTTAACCCAAGCCCTCCCGAGCCTGAGTCAGCTGGCAGGGACAAGCTGCTGGTGTCTGATTTCAGTGTAGACATATCCAGCTTTGCCTACTGAGAACACATTTGGGCAGAGAGTTCACCTAGGGGTTTAAAGCTGGACCAAAATAGTAAATTGATCTGGAGTTGGCTTGGGACCAGCTGATGCCCCTCTGACACACTTTGGCAGCCACTGGACGTGATAGTTTTTACCCAGATGAACTCTTTGTGATTTTGTAAGAGGGTTGACTTAGTCATTGGGGCACAGAGATTTTGGACAGATCCAAGACCTTTCCCTTGGGTGACTGTGGGAACTAGTCTGAAATGCTCCTGCAGATGACATGACAAGGAGCCACCAGGCTTCCAGAGATTGAAAAGTCCTGAAGATATGTGAATCGGAAGGTGGCAACATTTATATGAGAACGAGGAAAACTGGTAATTACCCATCAAAAATATCATTTGGACACGTGAGTTATTTAAGGATGAGGAGTGCATCTCTCCAACTGGATATGGATATGTTTTTGGCTGATGTTAGTGAGCAGTTCCCTCCCCATCTGGAAACTTGACTAGGAGTATAGGGAGGCAATCTAGCTCATTGCTGGTGCTTCCTGGTAGCTGGTGTCCTGTGCAGGTACTTGTTCTATAAGGAGTTTGTTTCCCTGATAAACTGTAATTCGGGAAAACATCCCTTAAAGAAGACGGGGAATGCACTGGGGCTCCTAAGAACTGGTACAGCAAGGACATAACCCCCATTTCATGGGGGGAAGCGGGAGGGCAATGGGCTGAGACCAGGCTGAGAGTGGGGGAGGGCTGTTGGTAGCCCTCCCAAAAAGGTGGAAATAATGAAGGAAGGAAGGATGGATCACCTGCAGTGTACAAGTTATTACTGGGTATTCTCAAATGAGCTAAGTGAATAAAGTTGTGGCCTATTTAAATCACAGCCCTCAGATCTTGTCATTCCTCCTGAATGTCTGGGACAATGGAATTGGACCTGCTTACAGCAAGTATAAACATGACCGAGAATCTTTTCATTGAAGAGAGTTGCATATTTTAAACAAGCCACGGTTCCTTCTAAATGCAGTTTGCAACAATTGATAGAAGTCTCATCTAGAAGTCAAATTGAAACAAGGTTTAAAGAAAGATTTTTTCAACACTTTAAACAACTGCTGGAATATTGTTCTAGAGCACATAAAAAGAGGTTACTTTTAGTTTAGTCCTAAGATGTCTGCTTGGAAGTTCTCTGAGAAAAGCCTTTGTTGAAAATGGAAGACACAAAGTCTGCATAATATCAACTCAAAGGTCAAGAAAGAGCAAGAGGAAAAACTACATTGGTATTTATTTCTGCCCAATGATTCTTTATATTTTTATATAAATATTCAATATAAACCAAGAACAGACAGTAACCCAACTATTTCCTTTTGTTGAAACAGCATAGGAAAAATACAAAGACATAATATTTCTGCTAGTGAGCTAATATTACTTATTCCCAGGATGTAATGTTTCTATTATTTTAATATTGTTATATGTTAAAACATTTCCACTCCTCAAATATTTTGGCATTTCACCCCCTGATTTAAATCAATGGAGTTCAATCTGGGATGAATTTGATGGGATGAACTTTTTCATTTTTATAGGCATCATGTTTATTGTTAGGGTTTTTTTTTCTCATATATGAGATGTATTTTGTTTGCAAGTAGTGTCATTTTAAACATATAATTCTCCATGTTTGCTTTTAGGCTAGCTAGGTATTTTCTGTTAGCTAGCCTGTATTTTTTTCATTGAAGTGGCAATACAAAATAATAGGTATTATGGGCTCTAATCTTAGGCAATTTATCCCTAGAGCTGTGAAAACTGTGGTTTCAGCTTGCAGTGGTTCGTGTGAACTTTTTTGCAGTTTGGGTTTTTCAGTTTCAACACCTCTTTCAACCTCCCAACACTCTGGTTTCATTTTGACTTCAAACAAACCCATCAATTTAAAAACATTAAATTTTTGATCATTTTCAGGTTGAAACAATGTGAAAATAATTTTCTTTGCGTTTAAATGGAAACCCTTACTTTTGCCTAGATTCATCCAACATTCAGCATGAGTTCTCTTGAAGCTTAACTCTGATTCTCCAAAAACTTGCAAAGAAAAATAAAAATCACAAATCTGGGGAAACTTTTCCACATAATCTGTTTGAGACAGGTTTGAAGTTGTCTCCACTGACGTTTTGCCATTGACTTTAATGGACGCAGTACTGCACCCAGAATTTGTAACAAAACTAGAAACCAGGCAAATGTGAATGGCTCAAACTGAATACAAGTCATCAAAAATTTCACTTGACTACAACAGCATTATTAATGGTTTTATGAATACAACAATTTTTGAAACAATGTGGTGATTACAAGCAAGTTGTGAGAAGAGAAGAAAAAGGTGATTAATAGCAATTGGGGAAGGAGATTGTCCAGCTATACTGAAAGAAGGACAGAAGACACTTGATATAGATTTAATCAGGCCGCAACTTTATTATTAGATGTCTGGGACTACCTGGCAGGCAACAGTGTACAGTGCAGGTAAACCCTGTTTGATTAGTAATTACCCAGGCGGGGGGCTTCCACCAGTTTCACCCTCTTTTTCCATCCAGGTCCCTCCAGCAAATCCACTGCTGGGACCTTACCATCCACATCCGCCTCGTAGGAGGGGTAAGGTGGGCTATAAGAAAGGGGGGTTGGCTCTCTGCCATTCCAACCATAGGAGCCCCAAACCCCACACTGCTCTATTTGTTAACCAGCAGCTCCTTTTTAAGTCCTTTACCAGGCCATTTATCTGGACTCTGGATGCCTTCCCTATGAAGTACCTGCACTGGACATCTGCCACAAGGAGGTGACAGCAATTAGCTTGGCTGCCTCCTCCCCCACACCTAGTCAGGGTCCCAGACATCTCCCAGTGACCTTTTGTATAGCAGCCAAAAACATGTTATTCCCCAAGTTTGATCGGTGAACTCCTCTTCCCCCCAGTGAACTCGGTTGCCCTTTGCACTACACAGGGATCATCAAGGACTCCCACAGCCGGGTTGCTAATGCCACGTACTGCAACACCCATCCCTTCCTGATGGGCCATATAGGTGCTCAGCCTCCCAGATCCCCATATGCCACAGCTCCATAGCACCAGCGGCATCTACTTGAGCGATGCCAATGGCGGACACATGCTTGGACAGAATAGGCTTTAACTTACATGGGTGCTACTCCCTGAAAAGGGGATCTGAAATCCCAAAGTTAATCCCCCCCAAATATGCCACATGTGCTGTATTAGGGTAATACCATAGGAAACTCTGAACACCTTAAGCCTAATTGCCAGTGGTGCCCATGCCCATTGGACTGCTCCCAGCTTGCTTCCCTACCCTGCCTGTGTTCTGCACCTCATGACCTGCTTCAGCTGAGCCAAACCTGTGGTTGGAACTCCACCCACCCCCAATCCTGTTTTCCCCTTGCAATTTTCCCCTACCACTCCGGCAAGAACGGGCCGAATGGATCCCAAGGCATATCTCACACATGTGCTTGAATCTGTCTTGCCTGCTTCATGGAGAAAGGGGTTTCCAGTGCCAGAGTTTGCACCTTGCGTTCCAAGGGGGGAGTCAGTGCTGCAAAACTTTTTGCAGCAGTTTCTGATCTTGTTCTCACACTCCCCTCCATAAAGCACTCCTGTCTTCCTCCGGCAAGCCTGGACAATGCCCTGCTTTCAGTGAAGGGTGGTCACTATAACACTAATAAAAATGAGCTAAAAAGCAGAAATGCACAACTAGTTTATGATATAAGGGCATCTGATGAAAGATAACTCTTCCATTTAATCTAGAGGGACATCAGCAAATAATAAACTCATCTGCTCTAGGAGTCTCAAAATTCCTGCTGGAGGATACATTTATCCTAACTGTGGAAATAAATTCATTATTAATATAGCTGAAATAGGAAGCATCAACTATGAAACAACCCCTACATTTAACTACAGTCCTGAGATGCGGGTTGTTTTTTTGGATCTATTGTCTCTCTTCCCAATGGGTAGCTTCAAGGGCGTAGACTACCAGATGACACCTCTGTTTTCAGTATCATGAATTCTCTAAAGATTTTTATATTAATCTTTCTATTTTATACAAAATGTTGTTTGACATAAGACTACCAAGAACTTTAAGAATGCGCTGAAAGGAGAATTAAGCGCTCCCCAAAACCGCAAAGCCATTTGGACAATAGCTGAGTTTGTTTGCTCAGTAGGGATTGTTGCCCCTCTGGCTCTTAAGAACCATGGAGATGGACAGAAAAGTGAACATCCCCTGAGACTGCACACTAAAGTGCTATGGTTAACAACAGTACAACTGCATGTGGAAATACGGATTCTGCTGAAGTATATTTAGCTGTACCTAAACACAAGAGTGTATGGAAAATGATGGCTACGTTCTCTAAAATGTGTGAAAGACATGAGTTGTATTGGTTGATTTTGTAATAAGACTTGAATGTCCAGCTGTGAAATTGAACAATTATATGATGTGATTAGTTGAATAGGAATACACTGGTGTAAAAGGAGAGTGCTAATGCATTGTTTTCCTCATTATGAATTTTTTTACTGTTAGTCTTGTCAAGGATTATGAAGGGGTGCAGTTGACATGGTTAAATACTGCTTTATCCACTATGTGCGTTGCAGGGAAAAGCCCCCATTCACAAGGGAATTGTGCATGATATGGAAGGATGGAGCAACATGGCTGAAGATCTTTTGCACTGTAAAGGCTAGAAAGATACAATTTCTTAAGAGAAGAATAATTTATCTGGATTAGGCTTGGATAATGTCATGGGTTATAAGGTCTTTTGAAAAGATTTTTTTAAAAGTGACTTTGGAAAGCCAAACCAATTTTTAGTATGGCTTGTGCTCACTACCCTGCTATATGGTGTGTGAGGTCTGAATTTTCCATAGGCATTAAATTAAAAAGCTTGATGCCTTCCATTCGTGTTACCTTAGACATAACTAACAAGTTCTGGTATGATTTATGGGCTGGATCTGTCTCATTGTCTCCAAGTTCTTGATGAGTCAAAGTTATAAACTGCTTCTGATAGTTATGAAATTCAACTGTGCTGTGCTGTACTAGGCACAGTGTATGAATACCTCTCAGATTAAAATCAGAATCAATATGTAATGTTTATGTTGACAAGTGGGGGTGTCCAAAAATGGTGATTTTTTTTGGTGTGATTATATTTTGAAAAGTGCCTGTGCACAAACTGTGTCCTCAAATGTGCTTAGTTTCACATGTAACAAGGTGGGGGTAGGAGGGGGAGGAAGAGAAGTGAGGGTAGTAACAACCAGCGTAGCCTGAAAATCAGGCTTCTGCATTATCACAGGTAATAAAAATTCTAGAATTGGAACTAGTTAGAAATTCTTCTGGGGGCCGTCTTACTCCCTTTTCTATAGCTATGTCAGCTCTTCAGTGACAACCCAAGTAAAATGTAGTGAAAGCTAAACTAAGCAGGTGTGAGTCTGAATACACATGGGAAGCAGATCTGTTGAGTGACATTTTTACATACTCCATTTTCTGGCAATAAACACATTTTAGACAGCCTCAAGCTTTCACCTAAAGATGTGGATATTGCAGCTGACATTTAGAAATCCTGGCAGCTGATCAAACTGCCAACAAGAGAGAACCACCAACAAGAAGAACGTGGCCTCCTTTGAAGTGGCCATACTTAAAAAGTCAGGGCTAATTCTCCTTCCCCATTACTTCTGTGCCTGGTGTAAGTAAAATGGTATCAGTGGAGTAATCCCTGTTTTACACCAGTGCAAGTGAATCTGGTTCTCAGACTGAAGTGGGTATGTTTGGATCTTCTGTTGAACTGCTATCCCTTTCCTTCACTTTAGTGTAGTGCTTTTTCCTTCAGAAAAAGGAACAATGAGTGAGGCTTTTCGAGGGGTTGTTTGTTTTTTTAAGTAGCTTTCTTACTGTGTCTGGCATATTAAAGCTAAATTGTATTTCCTCATTGGCGTGATGTAACTAGGAGCTTTAAGGGAAATTAAAGAGAAATTGTAGTAATTACTTTGAACATGTAAAGGCCTGCTCTCATTGAAGTGAGTGACAAAATTCCCATTGCCTTTAATGAGAGCGGGATCAGGCCACTATTCAGATAAATATTTACCAAAGAAGGCTTAAATATTTAAAAGTGCCATTTCAAAACAGTTTTCTGAAATACCTGCTAGTTTTTCCAGTATCTTTGTAATTGAGAGTGGTTCTGATGTTTCAGTGACAGCTGTTATTTTACTGATATTTCCAGGAAGGAAGTTGTTTAATGCTGTAATAGGAAGTGCTACTTAGCACATTACTGATTCAGGAAGCCAGGAGACCTTCAGAGTTATTAGGTAAGGGTAGTTGTTGTTGTTGTTGTTTTTTAATTGAATAATGAAACTGGGGTTTGTACCAAATTCTCAAACAATTTGGACCATATCTGTCAATAACTATGCATTTCCTGCTATTATCATACTTTTATATGTGGAACAACATTTCCTGTGTCCTAAACTGTATTAGACTCTCCAGATGGAAGCTTCCAGGTTAATTGTTTGCTCATTTAAAATATATAAAATATTCTTCACAAATAGATGTATTTTATTTCATATTGAAGTTTTTACTTTAAGCTGGGAAAATTGTAACTTGAATGAATAAGAGAAATTGACAAAAGCTGCATTGCAGTAAAGAGGCATTGACAGGAACGATTTATTTTTTCTAAGATGCTTGGACTGCACAAATGCATGTCATTTAATATATTCCTATAGAGCGACGTGCATTGTTACTTATGTTTGGCTTTGTCTGTTGTCTTGCATCCTCCAGGTCAATTCAGTTTGTTATACTTGTGGCACTAAAATCCCCTTTTAATACTATGGACTGAGGCTTACTGAGACTGACAGAGGCTGATCAATATGACCCCCCTAAGTAAGCTGAAGAGATAGTAAGTCAATAATGACTTGATGAATGATAATGGTGACCATGACCTTTCTGTCTTTTCCTCCACATGGAAGCGTGGCTACCTGTGTGCTTTTCTGTCAGAAAATGGCACGTGAGTTCAGATGGAAGACTGAAGCAAGCCATCTAGTTTATTCAAAGTTGTTCATCTATATTAAATATTTAAAAATTTCTGCTGTTACTAATTTAACTTTTGTTTTTATTTATATTCTGTAGTTTGTTTTAGAGTTACAACTGCTGTTCAGCTTCATCTGAGTTACAACATAACACACTTCGGTAACAGACAAATGTTTATATAATCCTGTGTACAGCTGGTGGGAAGACATTTTTCTATGGAATTTTAGGATTTGAGAATTCTTGATGATCACATGCTTTTGAAGTCAATGGGTAATCATTTTTATTACTGGACAAAACCAGATATTACTATGTAAACTCTAACCCTTTTCCACGAGAATAGTCAGATGTTACTTTTCCTGGTTGAAAACAAAGTAAAAGCCAGACAAACCAGGAATTCTAATTCCCAAATCACGACATTTGTTTTTGTTTTGCAAAGGTTTATGAACACTGGTGTTCTAGCATATTCTCTGTTGATCCTTGCCAAATAGATTACTGACAGTTCACTTTTTGTTATAACATTTTAGTAGGGTTATGTGTATAGTGTATTTCAAGAAATTAGGCAAAGAGTCTGCACATGTGAATCATTAGTACTGCAGAGTCCCGCTGACTTAAAAAGAATTCAGCATGCAAATAAGTATCCACACAAAGAGACCTTTTTGCTAGAGATGGCAAAGTATCAAAATGTTAAGAAAAATTGGATCTTGGCTATATTTATTCGTATGTTCAGTCCTATAGATCAGATTTAATTTTATTTGCATAACCTACAAAAAGCCACTTACTAGTATTATGTATCTCTGCCTGTAGACTATGTAGAATATTATTCATTTTTCATGAGGAGCACCAGAAAACATTAATAAATTATGAATTACAGATTCATCCCTAAGAGCCCCTGAAGGCAGCAATACTGTTTCTCCAAAGTATACAAACACCTCTTTACTTAACCAGTGTGTTAAAGATTGCAGCACTTATGTGTTACGTATTTAATAACATCCCCATCTGTCTACGTAAGTAAAATTGTTTTCCTGTATTAGACTTTTTTGGATTACACTTTTTTGGATCATTTAATTGTATTGTCAATTCATCCTGTAGAGTGCTAGGGTTCACTTGTTTCATTCTAAGTATTTGTATTGCATCATGATTTTTAAGTGCCAAATATAACTACAGCTGTGGTTATCCGGACACCCAGATGGCGGGTAAGGGTGAGTTAGAAAGACACCAAAGGGTGACTGAGGGGCAAAAGAATTCAAGGCAGAGAAGTGTAATAGACATGGCTGAGGATAGCATGGTGCTACACACATTGAAGAGCCTCTCAGGTGGGAGGGAGCAGGATGGTGGATCTGGGAATGGTGATTTTAATCACCTCTCATCCAATGCCACAGTTGGGAATCTTAGGGGGAGGAGTGGCATGCCACAGGGATATGACCTATGGCTCCCAACTGGGAATACAAGCAGGGTGTGGGGGAGCAGCCACTTACCCCACCCGGGCTGTAGCTACAGAAACAATCAGCCTATTGGAATAAAGCTCAGCAGGAGTGGTGGTGGTGAACCTACAGTATTGTGGGGATGAGGCCCCAGGTGGCTCAGTTTAGTACAACTACCTCAAAGGCAATAGCTTTTCATATCTGATGCAGACTAATTTACAATTATGTCAGAGGTTGGGGGCTTATCTCAGAGTGGAGTCAGGCAGAGGTGGTCCCAGTCACACTGCAAGGACTCAGGTTTGGGATATGGGAGATAACCAGATGCTGCAGTTCCCATTCAGTGGGGTGGGAGACATTAATACAGAAGAAAATTTCAGAAGCTCCCCTCCCCCAACAGGGAATGTTAATTCATGGGGTAGGATCATTGTTCTGAGAGTATCCAAGGGACTGCAGTATGTTCTGGGTTCCATGCAGATTAGCCAGGAATATGGCTAGGCAGAAGTGTCAGACCAAGTGGGAGGTCACCTTCTCTCCAATACTAAAGATAAGATATTGAGAGGTGAATAAATAGACATTTTGCGATTGCTCCACAGGGAAGCTATGACAGACAGTAAGATGGGCCAGGACAAACGAAGCAATGACAAAGCCAAGTGTCCAAGCTTGGCTAGAACCTGAGGAAATTGGAACACAGCTTTTTAATTTATGTTGGTAGAGCAGTTCCTGGAAAGAAGCCCAGTGTTGTCCAAGTATATGAATATAATCAGGCAAGTGCATAGTACATTTGGGGGTCATGGCTTGGTTAAACTAAGTTGAGCTGGGGCTGCAACACAGGCTGGGATTTAGTGGGACAATCATAGGTGCTGACTTTTGGTTTTGCTCGTGGGTGCCCTCCCGAGGCCCCACCCCCCGTCCGCCCCTTCCCCCGCCTGCCCACCGCTTGCTCCTCTCCGCTCCCTGCTCCGAGCACCTCTGCCAGTTTTGGAGGGAGGCTATTCACATTAGAGAAGAAAGGTGGGTGAGGTAATATCTTTTATTGGACCAGCTTCTGTTGGTGAGAGAGACAAGCTGTTGAGCTTTCACAGAACTCTTCTTTAGGAAGAAGAACTCTGTGAAAGCTCCAAAGCTTGTCTCTCTCTCACCAACAAAAGTTGCTCCAATAAAAGATATTACCTCACTCACCTTGTCTCTCTAATTTCCTGGGAACAACAGGGCTACAACAACACAGCATACAAAAATGCAGGATTCACAAGAACAGCACAGAGTGACCATCACACCAGGGCACTATTTTCAGGATTCATCTTAGCAGAATGTCATCATTACACCAAGGAAGTAGCACTACCAGCACAATGAGATAAATACAGCCACAGGTGCATGCCAAAAACTCACAGGACAAGCACACTGGGATCCACATAGCAGGATAATGGTGTCAGTTTAGCTCTCAGTTTAGTGGGGCTACGCTCAGGGACTGAGTCCAAGGGTTCAGCTAAACACAAGGGCACCTGCAAATAGCTGTACTAACAGCAGAATCTACACTGGTCCAACGGGAGGAGTTGTACGTCAGGGCATTAATTCCCAATCCCAGTGTAAGGCAATATGGGATCCAGGCACCAGGTCTTTAGTACCAGAATTTGTACTCCCAGGAGAGTGGGATGGAATTATGGAAGTTACAGGGGAAAAAACCCTCTGTGATCATCCTGGCTCAGTCCATCTCCCTGCCAATGCAGGGCTGATCCTTACTGCATGTTTTGTCCAGTCTCTTTTTAAAAGTCCCAAGCCTTGGGGTTTCTAGCTGTGACACTCTATACCGGGGTTCTCAAACTGGGGGTTGGGACCCCTCAGGGGGTCGCGAGGTTATTACGTGGTGGGGTCGCGAGCTGTCAAACCTCCATCCCAACCCTGCTTTGCCTCCAGCATTTACAATGATGTTAAATATATAAAACGTGTTTTTAATTTATAAGGGTGGGGGTCGCACTCAGAGGCTTGCTATGGGAAAGGGGTCACCAGTAAAAAAGTTGGAGAGCCACTGCTCTATACCTTGCGGGAGTGGCGTGCTGTGCTCTGTAAGCCCCATATTCATCATTTGTATATATTCTTTATATTTCATATAAAGCATGCCATGTAAGGTATCATGGGAAAGGTTAAGATTTGCTCAAACCTACTGTTCTGTCGAAATATGTACATCATTAAACTGTATGAAATTATGAGATTGTGCTGTATGGTGTTAATGAAATATGCTGCAAATTTGGGAGTAGCCCAGAAGGCAACTCCTCAGAAACAACAAGGCACTTGACCAAATAGCTGGGTGGATGTTACACAACCATATCCAGCCATTGTGCAACAAGTGAATGACAATTAGCAATTCAATGACCATCACCAGAGAATTACTCAACCCTGGGACTCAGCAATGCCCCCCAATATGATGCTTGGACTTGTGTTTGCCGGAGCACATGGACTAAACAGGAGATAGTTCCAGCCCAGATTGTACCCCAGGGGTCACACACTAGCCCTTCCCTTGGGAGACTATTCCATCCACACCCCAAGGCGGAGATTGCACTGCTTGGAAGGTTTCCCCTGAAAGCTTGAGTTTCCCTCTTCCCCCCGCCCCCACATCCCTTCCCCATTGCCTCTTCCCTTCCAACCCCCAACCCCTGTAAGAGGCAGCCACCCAGATGCCAGGGAGGGGGACCAAACACCCGGCATGGACATGGCCACTGACCCCAAGAGGCAGGCATCTCTGCTTGGGCAGGGAAGGCAAGCAGGGGGGCACTACACTCCGCAGCAGCCCAGGAGATGTCACCCCCCACAATCATGCCCGTCCCGGTCCAGCTTCCCAGTGGGGGCTGGTACTCTCAGTCTCTCTGTGCTGCGGGAGTCTCGGGGATGTTTTTGGAGACACCTCTGACTGAGCCCCCTGCCAGATGCAGAGAGCTGGGCAGCAGCTGGTGGGCCCCGCCCCCCACCATGCAGACAGCCACCCTGCCAGCAGCCAGGTGCCAGCTCTCAGCACAGCCACCTGGGAAGGGGTTTCAGTTCCCCCGCCAGCCACTCTCACCCCAAGACCCCCTTAGAAATACACTTATCTGCTGCTGCTGCTACTGCCTTTTGTTGGCTGAGGTTGAAGCGAGGCTGGGAGCTGCTCAGCTGCAGAGCCACAGAAAGCAGCCTGCTGTCCACAAGAAGCAGGCAGCAGAAGGAGGTGGGGTGGTGGTGGTGGGGTTCCCCAACAGCCCTGCTGAACAGTTGATGGGGCCCGCGGGCCCCCACCGGCCCCGTAAACAGTTGACTCATGCTGGTGGGTGCTCAGCACCCACTAATTTTTCCCCATGGGTGCTCCAGCCCCGGAACACCCATGGAGTCAGTGCCTATGGGGACAATCACATCCCACATCAGATGCACTGGATGGAGTGGATGACACCATGGGAGCCACTGACCACTGTCGGTAGACAGGATACTGGGCTTGATGGACCTTTGGTCTGATCCAGACCTTTGGTCTGATCCAGTATGGCCATTCTTATGTTCTTAGGTGTTCACACTGAAAGCGGCCTATTTATCACTCGGAAAACTCACCAGACCGATGCACTGAATAACATTTGCTGGTCTTTTTTTCAGAGCATCTGGAAATTTAAACATGCCTGCAAGGTGTACTTACTTAAAAAAGAGAAGAAGGAGGATCCTGGGAACTACAGGCCAGTCAGCCTCACTTCAGTCCTCGGGAAAATCATGGCGCAGGTCCTCAAAGAATCAATCCTGAAGCACTTACATGAGAGGAAAGTGATCAGGAACAGTCAGCATGGATTCACCAAGGGAAGGTCATGCCTGACTAATCTAATTGCCTTCTATGATGAGATTACTGGTTGTGTGGATGAAGGGAAAGCAGTGGATGTATTGTTTCTTGACTTTAGCAAAGCTTTTGACATGGTCTCCCACAGTATTCTTGTCAGCAAGTTAAAGAAGTACGGGCTGGATGAATGCACTATAAGGTGGGTAGAAAGTTGGCTAGATTGTTGGGCTCAACGGGTAGTGATCAATGGCTCCATGTCTAGTTGACAGCCGGTGTCAAGTGGAGTGCCCCAGGGGTCGGTCCTGGGGCCGGTTTTGTTCAATATCTTCATAAATGATCTGGAGGATGGTGTGGATTGCACTCTCAGCAAATTTGTGGATGATACTAAACTGGGAGGAGTGGTAGATACACTGGAGGACAGGGATAGGATACAGAGGGACCTAGACAAATTGGAGGATTGGGCCAAAAGAAATCTGATGAGGTTCAGCAAGGACAAGTGCAGGGTCCTGCACTTAGGACAGAGGAACCCAATGCACAGCTACAGACTAGGGACCGAATGGCTAGGCAGCAGTTCTGCAGAAAAGGACCTAGGGGTGACAGTGGACGAGAAGCTGGATATGAGTCAGCAGTGTGCCCTTGTTGCCAAGAAGGCCAATGGCATTTTGGGATGTATAAGTAGGGGCATAGCGAGTAGATCGAGGGACGTGATCGTCCCCCTCTATTCGACATTGGTGAGGCCTCATCTGGAGTACTGTGTCCAGTTTTGGGCCCCACACTAGAAGAAAGATGTGGATAAATTGGAAAGAGTCCAGCGAAGGGCAACAAAAATGATTAGGGGTCTGGAACACATGAGTTATGAGGAGAGGCTGAGGGAACTGGGATTGTTTAGTCTGCGGAAGAGAGGAATGAGGGGGGCTTTGATAGCTGCTTTCAACTACCTGAGAGGTGATTCCAGAGAGGATGGTTCTAGACTATTCTCGGTGGTGGAAGAGGACAGGACAAGGAGTAATGGTCTCAAGTTGCAGTGGGGGAGGTTTAGGTTGGATATTAGGAAAAACTTTTTCACTAGGAGGGTGGTGAAACATTGGAATGCGTTGCCTAGGGAGGTGGTGGAATCTCCTTCCTTAGAAGTTTTTAAGGTCAGGCTTGACAAAGCCCTGGCTGGGATGATTTAATTGGGGATGGGTCCTGCTTTTGAGCAGGGGGTTGGACTAGATGACCTCCTGAGGTCCCTTCCAACCCTGATATTCTATGATTCTATGATTCTATGATACTTTGGGGCCCACACAGCCTGCAATGGCTGTAGCTTTTGAAGAAGACCCCAGGTTACAAAACTGAGGATGGAGGTCAGGAAAGAGGAAAGTCGGGATGGAGGAGCTGGCAGGGGGTTAATGGAACAAGCTTTGTCTGTTAAAATCAATGTGTTATGGGTATTACTTTGGGATTATACTAACAAGACAGATAGGGCATAATTATGGGAAGGGTTTGCTTCAGGGTTTAGGATTCCCTGTATAGAGGTAAGAGGTCATGCAATGTCTAATAATTTGAAGCCAATAGAGGAATTAGGGGCACACTGTAAGAAAAGATTGCACGGGGGGAAAAAATCACCAACAGTTTCAGGTTTATTCAGTCGTTTAACTATGAAGAATGTCTGGGTTTCTCCCCTGAGCTTGGTTTCCAAGGTGGCACCTGTTTGATCCACCACTTGTCATACCCCTGGGGTAATTCAGTAAATGGTCATATGCACTGAATTATGTTTACCACAGTGTTCTTCTTTTGATCAGATTGTTCTCATGATTAAGACCTGGGGCGGGGCGGGGGGGGCAGAGTGTGAGGGTGTGGTGGCAAAATGTGACATCAAGTTGGCTTTCCGAATACTGCCAGTGAATCCTTCCAGTTTTACCCTTTTGGGTTTCTGTTTTAAGGGTCAGTTTTATTTTAATAAATCACTTTTAATGAGATTATCCATTTCCTGCTCAGTGTTTGAAAAATTCTATGCAATACTGAAACGAGCAGTGGTGGGGGAGTCTGGTTTGTACTAAGTGGTACACTATTTGAATGCAGGCAGGGCAGATCCTGAGGAGGGTTCCACCCTACTGGCTACATTCCAGGTCCTGGCTGGTAGGTTGGTGGCACCTTTGGCCAATGGAAAACAAAGGGACCCTCTGTGAAGCTGACCTATCTGGGGACATTCTTAGATGCATGGGCTGGTATACCTAGACTCCCTCAGAATAAGATGAGAGAAACTTTGGGATTGATTGTGAAGACTAGAGCAGCAAAGGAGGTTACACTGTGGGATCTAAAGTCAATTATTGGGTATCTTAGCTTTGCATGCCAAGTGGTACTCTTAGGGCAGGGATTTTGCACCAGACTAAGCTGCCACTGTGGAAATATCAAAGCCCAGCCACTTTATAAGGGTTAATACAGAGATGATGGAGTATTTGGGGGTTTGGGAACAGTTTCTTATCCAATTTAATGGAGTGTATTTTTGGAGGAAAGAAGGAATGATAGAGGCAGATTTAAAGATTCCTTTTGATGCATCTGGAGGAAAAAGTTTGAGTATTTTGTAAAAACAGGTGGTATGTCCAGAAATGGCACTCAGATAGGATACAAAGGGGTACAGGAAAGGATTTTTTTACCATTTTGTGGTAGCAGTAACTATTTGAGGAACAGATTTGCAAACACAAGAGTTTTTGGAGGGGCAACATGGTAATAGTAAATTTTATCAATTGCAAGTCCTCCAGAGCACCGAAGGTTATGAGGTTAGTAAGGGCATTAATGTTAGTGTTTAAATCTTAACATATGTTTCTCTGCCAAGCATATGCCTGGGATTGATAATGGCATAGTCGATGCATTGTCCTGATTTCAGTTGGGCACATCAGGACCTGGCCCTTGGAGCCAACAACCCTTAGAAAAGGATAGATAATAAGACAGTAAATATCATGCTACTACATAAACCCATGATACATCCACACTGTGAATACTGCTGTCAGTTCTGGTCACCCCAGCACAAAAAATATATATTTGCATTGGAAAAGATACAGAGAAGGGCAACAAAAATGATTAAAGGTATGGAACAGCTTCTGTATGAAGAGAGATTAAAAAGACTGGGACTTGTCAGCTTGGAAAAGAGACCACTAAGAGGGGATATGATAGAGGTTTATAAAATCATCAGTGTAGAAATGAATAAAGAAGTGTTTACTACTTCACGTGACACAAGAATCAGGGGTCACCCAATGAAATTAATAAGTAGCAGGTTTAAAACAAATGAAAGGAAGTAATTCTTCACACAATGCAGTCAACCTGTGGAACTCGTTGCCAGGGGATGTTGTGAAGGCCAAAACTACAACAAGTTTCAAAAAATAATTAGATAAGTTCATGGAGAATAAGGCCATCAATGGCTATTAGACAAGATGGTCAGGGATGCAACCCCATGCTCTGGGTGTCCGTAGCCTCTGCCAGAAGCTGGGAGTGGACGACAGGATGGATTATTCAATGATTGTCTGACTGTTCTGTTCATTCCCTCTGAAGCACCTGACATTGGCCACTATTGGAAGAAAGGAGACTGGGCTAGATGGACTTAGTATGGCCATTCATATGTTCTTAAGTAAATTCTCCTTTTTTTAGACTCTGATCCAGCAAACTGCTTATGTAGTTCATCCTTAACTTTTGGCATATGATTAGTCCCACTGACATACATTAAGCTTATGCTTAAGTGCTTGTGCTTTGTTATATCACGGCCTAATTTGTCAATATATATATGAATCAGGGTGGGTTATTTTAATTATCCTAATCTCTTTAATAATTAGGAGGCATACCTATCACCCCCAGAATAACTACTACAGTGTTTAAAATATCATTCTCAAAATTTGGTCTTAAGCACACAGTACACCCTAGCTACATCTTCTTTATTCCTATTGTGCTAAAATGCAAAGAAAAAATATAAATTTTCATTCTTAAATTTCAAAAAAGATAAATACAAGCTAGTAATGAGTTTAGTCTTACCGTCCTGATGCTGTATTACTTCTGCTGAATCTATCATATTCAGACGGCTCTCACTGACACATCTCTAGTCAGTTACCTGGCAACGTTGACGCATTAGGCATTAGCTGCCATTTGTGTAATTTTCTCACCTTTAAAAAAAAACCTTAGAAAATTATCACAATCCTAAAGTGGGCTCTCTTTCTTTCAATACATTGACACACATTCTTTTTTCAGTAGACTAATTCTGTCAAGGCCTACACAATTAGCAAATGTTCAGAACAGATAAATATACACCTGGTAAGTTTATAAATGAGTGCATTTGGGGCATTATAGTCTACAAGAAAACAGAAAATTACACTAACAATGTTCCCAATGTCCAATACTGTTGTTGTTTCATTTTAGGATGGCCTTTGATATAAGTTTTCACCTCCACCACACATTTGTGTGCTCATACTGGACGAGAGAGAAAGTGGGGAATCTACAAGTGATTTCTTCGTCATGTATGCCTGAAATACAGAAAATGTATTCAAATAAATTTGAAGTGAGTTTAATTATGAGTTTAATTGTTTTTCTTCAAATATGCAACCAAGCTGGATATTGAACAAGGGTGGATTTATTTGTTTTTGTTTGTGTCTGTAGGAATTGAGGGTTAGGGGTTGAAGATACTATGAATGCAGTGTTCATGAAACTTGAGTAGATTCACATTAAGGGTGTTCTAAGTCCTTTATCTGTCCACAGGACAGATAAAACACAGTTGGCCTTTTCTGGATGGTCTACCTCTATGTGAGAGTGGATACATCATTCTCTTTGCCATAGTGGTAAGTGGCAAACCTGATCATCCCATGACCCATACAGTCCCCAAAAATGTGTCTGTTAGGGGCTAGGGCTAAGAGGCTGTTTGATTATGGTGTGGATGTTTAGGGCCCAGGCTCTAGGATTCAGCAAGGTAGGAGGGTCCCAGATCTCAGGCTGCAGCCCAGGCCTGAATGTCTACACCACAACTAAATACCCGCTTTAGCCTGAGCCAGCCGGAATGGTCCAGCAATGAGTTTTTAATTGCAGTGTAGACATACACGAAGAGGCCTTCAGGCTAAAGCATTACCTGAACTCTCTGCAGTGTGGAACGGTCCAGCATTGCCTCCTAAATGCCCCTACCACTCCCTACACCCTACGCTTGTGAAGGGTTCCTCAGAAGGCAGACTTCCAACTGTCTTCCCCAGTTCCTGTGCCAGGGGCATTTAGAGTCCTTTTATGCCACTCCAGCCCTTTTAACCGCATGCAGGGTAGGAGCAATGCTGTGACTTTCAACCTTTATTTCTTCAGGTTTGTTGTTCCTAATCCTATGGAATCTGCAGAAGCTAGTGTTTCCTGACTGGCAATACTGTTTGAACTAAGGTAACTACTGCTAGAACATAAATACTCTTTAGTTATTTCTTAGTACTTTCCCCATCTAATTCTCTCATGAGATTAGCAGAATATGTTGTCATTGTCTACTCCCTCCCTTGTGACAACATCGTCATTCATTTTTCAGGCTGAGCAAAACCTATTGATTTTTCAATAGCATTACTCCAGATTACCAAAACCGGTGAGAGAATAGTCAAACCCAAAGCAAACTGATTTGAGGGAGGCTCTTGGTGAGTGAAGGGAGTGAGGGTAAGAGTAGCTGTGTTGTCAACTCTCATGGTTTTATGGAAAGTTTCAAGATACTTATTTTAGCTTTCATAGTCAAGAGATTTTGTGAGAATCTCTGCTTTCATCAATAATATAATAAATTAATAAAATGTTTCTAGTCCTCATGGTTGTGGAGAAAAGCCTGAACGTATGAGCTGAATTTACAATAAAGGCTCAAAATCAGAAGAGAAATAAATAACTTTGGTTTTGTATTTATTTTATTTTTATATATCTCAGGATATTTAAGCCAACCTCTTGATTTTTATCTTTATTTTTTGAATGCCCAGGTTGGCAACACTGGGGCAGAAATATATGACAACCAACATGTATGCAAGGCCTGAAAGGTAAGTCTGACCCTTACTTTGAAGCCAAAGGGAGGCCAGTCAATAGATACAAAAAGGGGAATGATGTGACTGGCATAGATATGGTATTGAAAGGTCGGGATGGAGGGGAAAAGATAGATTTCGAAGATGTTACGGAGGAAGAACTAGTAGGATTTGGTGACAGCATGGGTGAAGTATGAGGAAAGGAAGAGAGTCAGCACAACAGAGCAGAAAACTGTGAGCCTGGGTGGCAGAGAGGATAACCAAAGTGCCAAAAATCAAAAGAGGAAGAGGGGAAAGAGGACTTCATTTTTTTCCCCATTTTTGAGGTTGGTTCTGGCAGTGGGGTTTATGGAAAAAAAATGTCTGGATGATTGGTTGGTTTACTTATGTGCTGAGTTTTTATTTTCATTTATCTCAGATAGCACTGAATAATCAGATACATTATCAGATAAACTATAAAGAGAAAGAACGAAGTCAAAGGTTCTGATTCTGCCACCCTCACTCATGTTAAATAATACTTAACTCTGGGAGCAGTCCCATCTCTGAAATCAGTGGAACTACTTGCAGAATAAGGCACTATTCAATGAGAGCAAGTACTGGTAGAATCATGTCTCAAAGTCCTGAATTCCTCATTTATTTAAATAAATCAAACTCTTAGATTCCTCTAGGATTTAACAAAGTCCCTAAGTATCTTCCAGATTTTTTTTTCTCCTGAAAAGAAGTGATATTAATGTGTAGAACAGAATGATATAGTAATCAGATTTTTTTTGCTTTTAGTTTTAATGAGTTGTTTTCTTCTTATTTTGTAACATAAAATGTCATTATATATAAATTATAAATTTAAATTAAAACATCAGTCAACATCCTTGTAAATATCTCTTCCTAATTACATCTCTAAATATTTTAAATACAAATTGGAGTAACAATTTTTAAATCCATATTTTGGAATAAATTAAATTTTGCTTTGACCAGATGGGTGATAGCTACAGTATGCTTTGCACTTTCCTTTTGTTTTATTTAACAAACTGTTAACAGGAAACAATCAAATCTGTCGATTTTCTTCCAAATTAAGCCATCTGTCAATATCTTTACACTGATGAAATAGAAATACAGTATTTTTTACTACATTTGGGATTATCAGAGGTGGCTGCATTTCCATGATAGTTTAAATAATTCTATGAATAGAGAGACAAGGTGACTGAGGCATTATCTTCTATTTCACCCACTTCTGTTGGTGAAAGAGACATGTTTTCGAACTGCAAAGAGCTCTTCTTCAGGTCCTCTGTGCATAGACAGGACGAAGGAGGCATTTCGGTTTTGGCAAAATTTCAGTAGCCATGGTTTGTTTTTTTGCAAGCTTTGGATTTGGACTCATGGTGTATACGAATATGGAGTATCTTATGCTTTTCAAGTTTGATCAGTGTATTTTAAACTCAAACTAAAATCATTTCCTTTTCCCCTTTTAATAATTTTTGTTTTGCATCTGGGATCATAAAAGGAACAACTATGTTTTAGCTCTTCTCTCCTCATCTTCTCATTTTCTGACCAATCGTCTAAAACATTCAGTAAAACACAAACATGATAAGAAATGGAAGCCTTTACTTCTCACTATGGGTCTGATCCAACTCCTATTTCATGGTAAGTGGATTGGGCATCATATATGGTAATTAATGGAACTGTTTAATGTCATTGCTTATTTGGCAACAGGGACAGAATACTCTCTTTAGTGCTCAGTCTTTTGCTACTGAAATGTAGATGCTCACATATGACCAGCCATGATGCCAGCCTCCACTGCCTCCTTGTTAAGTTTTCAGACACCTTCATGCTTTCTCCCATGCTGCCACACATACTTAGGAGCACAGTTGCCAACTTTCATGCAGTAAATAAACACCCCAACTTTCACAATGAGCCAAAAATCAAGCTAATCCCATTTCAAAACAAGGCCAAAACAAACCAATCCCTAAGAACCCCAACACTCTGTGTGACTAGATCCCCCTGGCATGCAGTCGGGGACTGTGGTGCATCTGCTGTGCACACTTGACTCTCTCTCCCCACTATCCTGCCCCTGCTTGCTACAACAAGCAACAAGCTACAAGCCAAAAACTAGCCAATAAGCAACGCACAAACCAATTAAGCCCAAAACAAGCTCAATTTCTGCGGTTTTTTTCCACGGGTTTGGCATGTCTGCTTAGGAGGTATTGGCTGTTAGACGTTTGCAAAGCCACTTTATTATCTACCTTGTCATTTGCTCTGATGACTAAAAGAAAAAACAGAAAAACAGTTGACAGTTGACAGTGTAAGCCGGTAGCGTACAGAGACCCCTGCCTACTAGGCTGACTAATATTGTCTCATTGTTTACTTATCTTTCCTCTTCCATCCATATCCATCTGTTGTCTCTTGTCTTATAATTTATTGTGAAATCCTTGGTGCAGAGAATGTATTTTTTTCCTGTGTCTGTACAGCACCTAGCATGAAGGGGTTCTGGCCCATGACTGGGGCTTTTAGGTGCTACAATAATCCAAATAATTAGTAGAAGTAATAAGTGAACAAAGTGTTGCTGTATATATTAATAAAAAATTACCTCTGGTTTGGGCATTTCCTGGCAGTTTATGTTCATTCAGAATAGCTGAGCATCATGAAGGGGGCGTGTGAATAGGCAGGTGGAGGGCATCCACATTGAGTGGCATCCAGACTGATTTATTTATTATAAAGTTAAAAATTAGTTTTCCTGTTGATTAGTTCCCTTTGATTCCATTGTGGTGGTATTGCAGTTGATGGAGATTTCTTCCTCTTAAAAAGCACTATGTACATATATGTCCTATTCAAAGAGACTCCTTATGGCTACTCAAGAATATTGCTTTAAAAACCTGCACCTATGTAAGGAGTAAGCATCTTCCACTTCCAACTCATGGGGGTGGAAGTTATTTATCCAAACATGTAGATAAGTAGGAAAAGAAACAAGCTCAATTTGATGAGAGTTGCTGACTCCAATGAGAATTCTTTGGCCAGTTGTCTGGTTAATGGGATTCTCCTACATGCTCAGGGTCTAACTGATTGCCATATTTGGGGTCAGGAAGAAATTTCCCCCAGGTCAGATTGGCAGAAATCGTGGGGCAGCATGGGGCATAGGTCATTTGCTGATGTGAACTAAAGGAAATGGTGGATTATCTGTAATTTAGTCTTTTAAATCCAGATTCTAGGACTTCTGTAACTCAGCCAGAGGCTGTGGCCTATTACAGGAGTGGGTGGGTTAGGTTCTGTGGCCTACGATGTGCAGGAGATCAGAATAGATGTTCATGATGGTCCTTTCTGACCTTAAAGTCTGAGTAACTATTCTCAGGCTGATGCTTTTTGTGATGTAAGGTTGACCGAGAAACCAACCATAACAATATGTTTGTTCAATTACTGAGCCATGTTTCGTGGTCCTGAAAATAACAAGGCATACTATTTTAACATTAAGAGAAAGGAAGAACTTATTTATGATATATGTTAATAATTTTGTTGTCTTATAAAGTGGTTAATGATTAAAAAATGTTTTTTCTCCTTTGAGTAAACTGACAATGCAAAAAAGGTGTCTGTCTATTGTTAGGTTTCAGAGTAACAGCCGTGTTGTCTGTATTCGCAAAAAGAAAAGGAGTACTTGTGGCACCTTAGAGACTAACCAATTTATTTGAGCATGAGCTTTCGTGAGCTACAGCTCACTGTAGCTCACTGTAGCTCATGCTCAAATAAATTGGTTAGTCTTTAAGGTGCCACAAGTACTCTTTTTTCTTTTTGTCTATTGTTAACAACTCTCAAAGGTGTCATCTGAGGTCACAAATCTTTCAAAGATTTAGATGGAATGGAAGGAGATGGTATGTTTGATTTTTTTACTTGGATATTCAAAGGAAGTCTAGAAAACACTTTGGAGACAAAGTTGTAAATTGGATGCAAGTTTACATCCTTTTAGAGTCAAATTATGCTTGTGGATTTTCACACAAATCCCATGAACTTCAATGAGGAGTATGCAAATGTATACATTGATTCTTAAACTATAGTATTATCTTGCAAAGAGCTATGAACGTGTTATTTTACTGATGTGACTACTCCCACTGAAGTTTACACTGTAACATGCTGTGATGGGGTGTACAAACCCCACACTGGGCAACAAGGGGGTAAGGAATTATTTTGGGCCCAGCCAGCCCTGCCCCACCATACCTGCAGCAAATGCTCCACCTGATGGAAAAACGTCATTTGGCAGCAGACCTGGAAGAGAGCAGACCTGCAGCCCACACTTCCGGCAGTGCAGAGGGAAGGCTGGAATCTCCAAGGTTCCTATTTTTGGGGTGGTCCTCCCTTCCCTTGGGAAGGACCCTTTGGGACAAATGGAAATTTCCCCTCTGCCCCACATATGGACCCTGGACATTGGTAATCCCTTTTAATTTTCTTGATTTGGACTACCTCAGTGGGGAAAAGCCTTGGACTAAGCTAGGCTAGGGAGGGAGATAGGAAGCGGCCCAGGGAGGGCAGCCTCAGTTGCGAGATCACTGGTAGCTCTAAAAGGCCCTCTGTCAGAGCCCGGTGAAATGGGAAGGGCCCAGCTCCCCTACCAACAACTCCCTGCAGGTCACTGGTTGTGACCCTGAGCAATAGGCCACACTTTCTAACCAACCTCCGAGTATGGACCATTATACGTGCATATTAATCATTGCAGGATTGGTGGTTAAAGCTCAGATTCTTTAAATTACCTTGTCTGGGTGGGGAATTTACATGAGTCAACAGAAATCCTTTTTTACTACTTGCTTAATAATGTTTTTATATGGCTTAACAACATAATTTCTATGTATTAGAATCATATTGAAAGAACCTTATATTGATTCAACTGATCAATTGATTTTAATTATATAAAGCATTGTACATAAAATCAATATTCTATTTATGAAAATTGGGACTGGCATACAATTCATGGGAGACTAATGAGCTTACATGTTTAAAAAAAGATTTTGTTTGGTTGTTTGAATGATACTGTTTACAAAGGTTGCAAAATAATTATAATGAGTAGTATCTCCCTGAATTGATCTTAAACTGTTTTGGGGAACTAAGACCCAGATTTGTAAAGGTATTTAGTGTTACTCACCTCAGGCTTGCAATGCTGAGGAGAGAAATGCTAAATACCTCTAAAAATCTGTCCCTAATTGACCAAATCCCAGACTGCTGTTGGAATTGACAGGGCCCCTCCCTAGAGTGGAGTGTGGCAGGGCTGCAGAGAGGCAAAGGAAGAGTTGTACGTCTCATCACAGTGCTCTACACCCTACCTCTCATTTGATTAAGAGGATTCTGTTAAACTTTCTGTCAACCTGCATAACTCCCCTGCACAAAGCCTGCTTAAATACTATGAGGGTTTAAAATTCTTCTAACTCAAGTGTAAAAAAGCCATTAAAAAAACAGTCTCCCTTTTTATTTTGTATTTAGAGTCTGCTCATTTCAAGGAATAATACACCAGCTTGGTTTTGGTCTTCTTTAATAATGAGGTCCCTGGGATGCAAAGCTAAAATGGCCCTTGGGTTGCGCTAATTTATTCCTAGACAGAACTTTGCACAGCCTGAGAATATAAAGGGCACAAAAGGTAGCTTAAAGCCCTTGCCCTCTCCTCCATCGGTGCCTCAAGAATGAAATAAATGAGAATTATGGCCCTAATCCTGTAGTGGATTTTAATGGGATGTGATATGCAATATCAGACCTCCGATTTGTAAGGCAGCATGCAGCATGCTTCTGCTTCAAATATCCATTCTTGGAGGAGGAGAAGGCAGAGACCACAAAACAATGAATAATGCTGCCGTGATATCAATAAACATGATTTTTAAAAATTTAATCAGATAGTGGTAGTTCATGACGTAAGGAAATGTTTTGAATTATGATTTTCACACCCCAAAACCTTGTGGGCATGAAAAGTTGCTTCATTTCAGTTACCTGACATTAAAAAAATGGTTACAGATTTTCCTTTCAAGCAAATCTGAGCCCTTTATAAGAATTGCTAAATCTCTGCAGAGTATTGACCCTCTTGGTACTTTCATAATTTTAACCACTTCTACTTGGAACAGAAGTCCTCCTGTGGAAATCTGTGAAGCTAATTATTTAATGATTTACTGTTAGAAATAAAGACATACAGTGTAATAATGGGTATTTTGGAATTTATTTTAAGGCAGTAATTTTAGCCCAAAGAGAAAATTATAAAATGAAAAATATGATAATCAGCTTAGTCCAATAACCATCTCTAAGCTCTGGCAAAGATCTGCTCCCTTCAGAATATTAAAGAGAACTTGGAATTAATGGAAAACAGTCATGATTTGTACAAACCACTTTCTTTTTTTGTGGAAGGTCAGTGACTGCATTGAAACAATAATGAACTCCAGGGGTGGTTTTATCAATATAACTTGTGATGAATGACTTCAGCAAAACAAAACAGAGTTTGGAATATAATATTCCTGTTGTGCCTTATGGCCACTAAAACATTTACAAGTATTTCTTTTTAAAATTGGCTATATTTAATATATTTATGTGTTTGGTTTTTTTAAATCTTGAGTTTCATAATGAAATCAGTTATTATCCCCTGTCATCACACGAACAGACTGAGTCAGCTGCAAGACAAATGATCTGATAGGAAGTGGCAAGAAGAGAAATGGAAGAAAGTAAAGATGCAAATGGGGGTACAGGGAATCCTAAATATCCAAAATGGCTTCCACCTGCGAGTAGAAAATTTTATCTATTCTAGTTACCGAAGGTCAAAAAGGAGGACTTAGGCTGAGCAATGCAATGCTTAACTTTTAGGACCCTGCCATCTAGTGGAATTCATCTAGCTCCCTATACAATATGTGGGGATAGAAATGGGATTCACAGGAGCCAGCACTCTGAGTGGGGACTCAGCTAATAACCCTATCTTTAGGTTCAAGCCCTGTAAGTTATCAAATTTCAGTAGTTTGTTGTGTGTCTCTCTCTGTTGCTTTATTGTCTTCATCAAGTTTCCTGAAGCTTCTTTTCAAATGTTAAAACTTATTTTGAATTCGTTCTTTGTGAAATCTTTCTGCTGCATTGTTCTTGATAGATTAGTATGTTTAATAAAGCCCCTTTTTGTGTGTTTTTCCTTTTCTTTTTAGCCAAATATGCTAACTTTTTTTCCCTTTTGCTGCCCCATCCCCTTCAATGTAATGCTGCAAAAAGTAAAAATTCAACATTTGGCCAAAAAAAAAGGTAATAAGACCAATCATTTTTAAATTTACTAAACAATTAAAATCAATGCAGCAGACAGTTCACACAGAATAAATGGCATAAAAATGACCGTACTATGTCAGACGATTGGTCCATCTAGTCCAGTTTCCTGTTTTCTGAGAGTGGCCAATGCCAGATGCTTCAAAGGGAATGAATAGAACTGGGCAATGTCAAGTAATCCATCTTCTGTTGTCCAGTCCCAACATCTTGCAATTAGAGGCTTAGAGACACTCAGAGCAGGTAGTTCCATATCGTCATTGATGGACCTATCCTCCATGAATGTATCTAATTTGTTTTTGAACCCAGTTATATTTTTGGCCTTCACACCATCCCCTGACAACGAGTTCCATGGATTGACTGTGCATTTTATGAAGAAGTACTTTCTTTCTGTTTTAAACCTGCTACCCATTCATTTCACCATGTGACTCCCATTCTGATGTTCTGTGAAGGGGTACAAAAACCCACTTCTTTATTTACTTTCTCCACACCACTCAGGATTTTATAGACCTCTCTCATATCACACACCCACCCCTCTCCCTTAGTCATCTGTATTCCAAACTGAACATTCCCAGTCTTTTTAAATCTCTCCTCATATGGAAGCTTTACCATACAATGAATCACTTTTGTTGCCCTTCTCTGTACATTTTCTATTTCTAATATCTTTCTTTGAGATGGGTCAACTAGAACTGCACACAGTATTCAGGATGTGGGTGTATCATGGATTTATATAGTGACATTATGATATCCATTGTCTTATCTTCAATGATCTGAAGCTCAAAAGAGTCCTACAAAAAGTGGAAACTAGGTCAAATTATGAAGGATGAATATAAACAACGCAAGCATATAGGGACAAAAATAGAAAGGTCAAGGCACAAAACAAGATTAAACTAACTAGAGACATAAAAAGTAACAAGAAAACTTTCTACAAATACATTAGAAGCAAGAGCAATACCAAAAACAGGGTAGGGAATGAGGGGGGAAAAACAATAACTTAAAATGTGAAAATGGCAAAAGTGCTAAATGGCTTTTTGCTTGTTTTTCACCAAAAAGTTTAGTAGCAACTTACATCTAAATGAATGCTAATGAAAATGAGATAGGATCAGAGGCTAAAATAGGGAAAGAACAAGTTAAAAATTACTTAGACAAGTTAGATGTTTTCAAGTCAAGAAGGCATGATGAAATACATCCTAGAGTACTCAAGGAGCTGACTGAGGAGATATCTGAGCCACTAGTAATTATCTTTGAAAAGTCCTTAAAGATGGGAGAGATTCCAGAGGACTGGAAAATGACACTATATTTGCCCGTCTATAAAAAAGGAAAATAAGGACAACCCAGGGAATTACAGACCGGTCAGCTTAACTTCAGTACCCAGAAAGATAATGGAGTAAATAATTAAGCAATCAATTTGCATACACCTAGAAGATAATAAGGACATAAGTAATAACATGCATTTGTCAAGAACAAATCACGTCAAACTAACCTAATAGATTTCTTTGACAGGGTAACAAGCCTTGTGGATAGAGGGGAAGTGGTAGATGTGGTATATATTGACTGTCTTGAATGACCTTCTCATAAACAAACTAGGGAAATACAACCTAGATGGAGCTACTATAAGGTGGGTGCATAACTGGTTGGAAAACCTTTCCCAGAGAGTAGTTATCAATGGTTAACAACAAGCTGGAAGGGCATATCAAATAGGGTCCAGAAGGGATTGGTTCTGGGTCTGGTTCTGTTCAATATTTTCTTCAATGGCATAGATAATGGCATAGAGTACACTCATTAAAGTTTGTGGATGATACCAAGCTGGAAGGGGTTGCAAGTGCTTTGGAGGATAGGATCAAAATTCAAAATGATCTGGACAAACTGGAGAACTGGTCCAAAGTAAATAGGATAAAATTCAATAAGGAAAAAATGCAAAATACTTCATTTAGGAAGGAACAATCAGTTGCCCACATACAAAATGATAAATGACTGCATAGGAAGGACTACTGCAGAAATGGGTATGGTGGATCACAAGCTAAATATCAGTCAACAGTTAACACTGTTGCAAAAAAATAAAACATCTTTCTGGGCTGCATTAGCAGGAGTGTTGTAAGCAAGACACCAAAAGTAATTAATCAGTGCTACTCCATGCTGATTAGGCCTCAACTTGAGTATTGTGTTTAGTTCTGGGTGCCACATTTCAGGAAAGATGTGGACAAATTGGAGAAAGTCCAGAAAATAACAACTAAAATTGCTGAAAGGTCTAGAAAACATGACCTATGAGTGAAGATTGAAAGAAAAAAAAGGGTTTGATTAGTCTGGAGAAGAGAAGTCTGTGGGGAGGGAGCGACACAACAGTTTTCAAGTACATAAAATGTTGTTACAAGGATGAGGGAGAAAAATTGTTCTTCTTAACCTCTGAGGATAGGACAAGAAGTGATGTCTTAAATTGCAACAAGGGCAGTTTAGGTTGGACATTGGGAAAAATCTTCCTGTCAGGGTGGTACCCAGCACTGGAATAAATTGCTTATGAAGGTTGTGGAATCTCCGTCACTGGAGATTTTTAAGAGCAGGTTAGACAAACATCTGTGAGGGATGGTCTAGATAATACATAGTCCTGCCTTGAGTGCACGGGACTGGACTAGAAGACCTCTCGGGGTCCTATGATTCTCTGGTTCTCCAGCCCTTTCCTAATGGCTCCTAACATTCTGTACATTTTGGCTTTGTTGTGGTTTGGCTGTATTTGTTTGACAGCCACTGCATATTGAGCAGATGTTTTCAGAGAACTGTCCACAATGACTCCAAGATCTTTCTTGAGTGAAAACAGCTAATTTAGACCCCAGCACTTTGTATGTATGGTTGGGAGTATGTTTTCCAATGTGCATTACTTTGCATTTATCAACATTAATTTCACCTGCCATCTTGCTGCCTAGTCACCCAGTTTTGTGAGATCCCTTTGTAACTCTTCACAGGCTGATTTGGATTTAACTATCTTGAGTTATTTTGTATCATCTGCAAACTTTGCCACCTCACTGTTTACCCCTTTGCTAGATCATTAATGAATATGTTGAACAGCACTGGTCCCAGAACAGATCCTTGAGGGACTCTGCTATTTACTTCTCTATTCTGAAAACTGGCCATTTATTCCTACCCTTTTCCTGTCTTTTAATCAGTTATTAATCCATGAGAGGACCATCCTTCTTATTCCATGACTGCTTAGTTTGCTGAAGAGCCTTTTACTGAGGTACCTTGTCAAAAGCTTTCTGAAAGTCCAAGTACACTATATCCACTGGAACATCCTTGTCCACATGTTTGACCTCCCTCAAAATATTCTAATACATTGGTGAGATCTGATTTCCCTTTACAAAAGTCATATTGATTCTTCCCCCAACAAATCTTGTCTCTGATAATTCTGTTCTTTACTATATTTTCAACCATTTTGCCTGGTAATGAAGTTAGGCTTGCCAGCCTGTAATTGCCAGGATCACTTCTGGAGTCTTTTTTTTTTTTTTTTAATTGGCATTGTATTAGCTATCCTCCAGTCATCTGGTACAAAGCTGATTTCAGTGATGGGTTACATATTACAGTTAGTAGTTCTGCAATTTCATACCTGAGTTCCTTCGGAACTCCTTCAGAACACCATCTACTCCTAGTGACTTATTACTGTTTAATTTTTCAACTTGTTCCAAAACCTCCTTATTGACACCTCAATCTGGGACAGTTCCTCAGATTTTTCACCTGAAAGAAAGGCTCTGGTGTGGGTACTTCCTTCACAGCTTCTTCAGTGAAGACCAATGCAAAGAATTCACTTAGCTTCTCTGCAATGACCTTGTCTTCCTTAAATGCTCCATTAACACCTTGATTGTCTGGTGGTCCCACAGATCGTTTGTTTGCAGGCTTCCTGCTTTTAGGGTACTTAATTTTTTGTTGTTGCTGTTTTAGGTTTTGAGTCTTCTGCTAATTGCTCTTCAACTTATTTTTTGGCCTGCTAAATTATACTTTTACACTTGACTTGCCAGAGTTTATGCTCATTTCTATTT
This sequence comes from Lepidochelys olivacea, assembly GCF_965140295.1. Classification (NCBI taxonomy): domain Eukaryota; kingdom Metazoa; phylum Chordata; order Testudines; family Cheloniidae; genus Lepidochelys; species Lepidochelys olivacea. The sequence continues at coordinate 70,628,159 of NC_140414.1, forward strand.
TCTTCAGTAGGATTTGACTGCCAATTTTTAAAGGATGCCTTTTTGCCTCTAACCACCTCTTTTACTCTGTTTACGCAGGGAGGCATTTTTTGGTCCTTTTACTATTTTTTTTTAAATTTGGGAGTATACATTTAATCTGAGCCTCTACTATGGTGTTTTAAACAAGTTTCCATGCGTTATACAGGCATTTCACTCTGATGACTAATCCTTTTAATTTTCATTTAAATAGTTTCTTCATGTTTGTATAGTTCCCCTTTCTGAAGTTAAATGCTACTGTGGTGGGCTTCTTTGGTATTCTCCCCCACCCCACACAAAGTTAAATTTAATTATATTATGGTTGCCCCTCCCGCCCCCAGGGGCCGCAGGGATGTGGTGCTGGCCGCTTCTCAGAGCAGAGTGGGGCCCATGGCACCACGGGAGTGGCAAATCCATGGTCTGGATCCAAAGCCCTGAGAAGGCCGTATCTGGCCCACGGGCCACACTTTGCCCACCCCTGGTCTAGTGTATTCAGTCTCATACTCCACATCCATCAACATGGTATCTGTGTACCTATTCTTCAGCTACATTTAAAGAGAATATAGTAATTTGGTCTCCATAAGTATTCAATTCTTGGAGTCTCTCGACTGAGAAAGTCAACGAGAGTATCCAGTCAGTGCCAAATGACTTCTGGAATCTGGTTTACTTAAAAATGGACCAAGACCATCAATTTCTTTCATATAGTCCACCAGAAATCATTGGTAGAACACTGAGTTACTACTAGCCTGAGATGAATTGAATTAGTTTTCTGGACATGAAAGGCTCTTTCATTCTATTACCATTCAAGGTGATCTTTGTGGTATATTTGAACTCAGAGGGTATGCCCACACTTGGAGCTGGAGGTGTGATTCCCAGATTGTGTAGACATATGTGAGCTAGCTCTTATCAAGCTAGCATGCTAAAAACAATAATAGGGTAGCGTGGGTGGCAGCAAGCAGTGGCATGGACTAGTGATGCCACATACATAGCTATAGGGTGCAGGTGGCTTTGTACTGGGGGCAGCTAGCTAGCACCAATATGTTCACATCACAAAACCGTCGGGATGACTTGATTCTATTGACAGCAGATATACCATCAACATGCTGTCTGCGCATCTGGACTCTTTCCTCTGGGGAGGTTCATGCATGAAACAGCAGGATGGATGCAGATTAGGACTCTGGATAATGTGCACAGTTGTATAGGAGAAGGCTGTTTGGTAAACTTTGTCTGAGTTCTGTATTGTAGCAAATTCTGAAAACTGGTTTTATTATAATTTTTCATAACTTTAAACTAAAGTCCAGTTCTGAACAAGCAAGAACAGAATCTCAGTTTTATGGAAGCACATGAAAATTATTTTATGTTAAAAAAAACATTTTAAGACTAATGCAAAGATTCATTTTAGACCCTTGTGCTCCCCTATCTGTCTTATTCACCTGTTTCTCATATGTTTGACTGTCAGATATTTGATGCAGGGGCCATCTCTTATACATTTTTTACAGGTCCCCAGGATGATGGGGCTGGAGCCTCTATGTTCTACCACAATACAAGAAGATAATATAGAAATGATTCCTACTTCTGAATATGCTAGTTACTGGTTATCATATACATTGTGAATTTTACTACATCACCACTGGTGAGTTGAGTAGTTCAGATTATAGAATTGTCCAAACTGACTCTAGAGAAGCTAAGTACATGGTGTGACTGGTGAAGAGATCTGCAGGCTGAGAAACCACTTCAAAAGTCATGAGATCCCAATGACTTTAGGCTTCAGTTTGTGTTTGACTAAGTCATGGAGCAGCAAGTCAATGCTGGTGTGGGGAAACATGAAGTATGCAGCTCCTCTAATCTGCATGGCACTGAGAAAAAGAAATGGCTAGAGCCATGAAATTGACAAGAAAGCTGGCTCCCCAGTTGGGCTGCTGCCTGGTCCAAGCTGTGGGGAGCCATGCTGAAACCCGGGGCTCTCAGCTTCCCACTCCCCTCCAGGAGCACAGCAGCTGACCAGACTCTAGGCATGGATCGCCCCGTGGGAATCCGGCTGCCCCTCCAGGCTTCTTGGCTCCCGGTGTCCAGTTGGCTGCCCCATTCCTGGTGGGGAGCAGGGGAAGCCTGGTGCAGTTACCCTTTCCTGGCAGAGAGCCAAGAAGCTTGGTGGGGCTGCCCTGTTCCTGGTGGGGAGCTGGCAGTGGAGAAGGGGGGAGCTGTGCTACCAGCAGGGAGCTGTGCATGGAGCTGAGAGCCCTGGCTCTCAGCCCCCCACACTGACCCTCTTAAGTGAGTGGAAGTGTTCCTAGTGAGGATGCGCACCACCAATAGGAAAGTAGTGTGGACATGAAACCACCTCAGTAATTATTGTGGTGGATGTAAGTCAACCTAATGTAGGCTGACTTAAGTTTATAGTGTTGACATGCCCTCGGTACTTCTACACACAAGCTAGCTGATTGCCAGGTGTCTGTGTAGATGAAAGGCATCAAGGACGGTGGTATGAGCAGCACCTGAGTTTAGTAGGGAAGGGAGTCAGCATGAAAGTATGAAACTGGAAAGTAGTTGATAGACTCATCAAGCTGGTATCTCAGTTGATATTGGAGAAAATAGCTTCATTTGATAAATCACTGCCTTTAATCTGCATGTGTTCTGAGCAAATATTTTTCATTTTATACATTTACAACCTGATACAGTGATCCCACAAACCCTGAACCCAAAGTGAAGTAAATGCAAAATATCGTTGGGAAGGTCTGACACTGACACCAAAGACACACAGTACCTCAGCAGCCGTGTTAGTCTGTATCCGCAAAAAGAAAAGGAGTACTTTTGGCACCTTAGAGACTAACCAATTTATTTGAGCATAAGCTTTCGTGAGCTACAGCTCACTTCGTCGGATGCATTTAGTAAATAAAAACATTTTTTAAAGTGGACAGTTATAGGCACATTTAGCACTCCTTTTGATTTCATTGTTGCATTTCTCCAACAGCAACATTACTGTACATATTTGCAGTTAGCACAGCAAGTAAGAGAGAGAAAATAATTTCAAATAAGAGTCTATATGTAATACGTAACATCACATGTGATGCTGCTTGATGTTGTGGGAATCTAACAGTTGTACCCTCACTGGTTTTAATAATCTCTCTTTCTACTATATCTATCCTTAGCTGTTCAAATGTAGCTTCAAACTCCTACTCCTCTTGCAACTGATTTCTCTGTTATGGAGATTTTTACCATAGCTCTGGAAATGAACTGAGAGAATACTGCAAAACACTTTCAGTAGATACTTATTCCAAGTTAGTTAAAAGGTTCACTTAGTTTGTGTTCATATCCCATTTGTGGCTGTTTTCTATTAATAGTCTAGCAAATTAATTTACAGGCAGAAAGAAAAAAAATAAATGAAAAATGTAGAAAGTGAATTTTGAATTCCTAATCATGAGTATAACTACCAGAAATATGATGATCAGTGTCATCTTACCCAATCAGGGAATACAAGAAAGTGTGTGACATCTCCATTCGGAACAATTCATATTTTAAATATGAAACACAATTAACTATTTGTAAGCCAGTTTCAGTCTGAGAATTGTTCATACAAGATAGTTAGACCATAAGTTGGAAGAATATGGAAAAAAAAATCTCAATCCATTGCAGGATACTTCATGACAAAAACACAAAATTCAGCACAAATTGCTCATAAATTATTAATCCATTAGACAACCTCATCTAGTTGAACTGGAATGTTTTTCAGTTAACGCTGCAAAATCTTCATTTGATTCTGAGCTATAGCTGACATTTTGTTAGCCTGGATATGTTTTATTTCCACTTTCTCTTTAGGGTCTTGTCTTGGTTCCCGGGCTCAGCCTTCAGCAGGGTTTGCAGAATATCTACCATATGGTGGAAGATCCTTTTGGCTTTCTTTATCCTCTCATCCTCTTTCCTTCCTAATCTCAATCTGAGTGAAGAACATCTGAACTCTGAAACGCCAAATCACCTTTAACTTATCATAGGCTTGGCCTCCCCCATAGCAGACTGGAACTCTAGTCTTACAGAACAAACTTAACTTTCAACTGCGGGATGTTTTTAGTAATATTGGGAAAGTAATTCTTTCTCTAGTACATGGACTATCAAATATTTTCATCACAAGGACCACATCTCGGTAGAGAGCCTCTTGTGACTCATTAGCCTTTCTGTACATGACTGTGTGAGTGGAAGGAGAAATGGTCCACATAACATTCCTGTGGCAAGCACAGCAATTGTGTATAAAAAATACTAGGAAAAGATAGCTACACCATTGTTAATGGATTTTCATGCAACAAGGGGTTTGAACTTGTTGGAAAAAGGTATTAGAACTGTGTCCTCCTTCCCATACCATCCATTCTGTTCCTGCCTTCCTCCCACTACCATCTCCCTATACCTGCATCTGGCACCTGGCCCTCCTAGTTGCCTTGTTCCCTTCTCTCACTAGGAGCTCTGGTCTTGTTGATATTTCCTGGCTCCTGTCCTGCTGGAAGCTCCAGTACTGATGGTGTTTCCACATCTCTTTTACTTACATAGCAGCTGTGCTTAGAGGAGGAAGGCACCTGAGTTCTGCCTCCTTCCTTCTAGCAGCTTTTAGAGGCATCAAGGCTTTTCTCTGCAATGAAGATCCTCGACTCAAAGAACTAGCTGAAAGTACAGAGAAACCAGTGGCACGTCTGCTGTTCGCTCTTTACAGACTACTAGCATGTGATCAGAGGACTAGAAGAGGTATTGGTCTGGTACAAGAAATACTGTCATAGGGTGTACTTAAACGTCATGATGTAACTCAAGTGTTCTGTCACATCTATCAGTGTCTACTCAGAATACTTCTGCTACTACAACAGCACTGAAATAGCACTTCATATTTTCAAAAGTCTGCACAAGTATTACATAACTAATCCTCACAACATGCCTGAGGTAGGTAAATATATTTTTAAAAGGGGGAATGGAGTATGTCTATTCAACTTTGTTCAGTGGGCTTATCCCAGGATCTCAGTACTTTACTTTGTCAGTAACCCAAAAAAAGGAAAGTTGTAGTAACTTTTGGTAATTCCTGAGCTAAAATACTTGTGTAATCTTTGGAAAATGTTAGACGTTGAATAGAATGAGTGATAATTTATACTACTGCAATAAATAATCTGCGGACAATGACCTACATCACCACTCCTATGGTGATATCACTTTTCATAGATTATGTTTTTGAACAAGCACTTTCTCCCATGCCATCCGTTATCCATGGGAGAATTTGTCCATAAACCTGTGCAAAGCCACCTCATTGTCTTTCCTGTCCATCGTTAAGAATCTCCTCTATATTGTGAGGCCTACTAAAATTGTGACAGTGACTAGGCAGCTGGTGTGCTGTGACTGCTACTTTGTGCTGATCAGTATTGCCTCATTTCCTTATTATCCTCTATCTGTTTCTTGTATTCATCTGTTATCTTTCCTCTTATAGTTCAGTAGTAAACTCTTTGAAACAGGGAGAATCTTTTTGTTCTGTTTGTACAGTGCTTAGCTCGTGTGGCACTGATCTGTGACTACCACAATAGTTCTAGGTCGATAATATCCTAGGTCAATAATGAAGTGAAGGGGATATAGTCTCTGAATGGAAGAGCTTATCTATTTTTAAAAATATATTTAAACAATATGGGGCTGAAGTTGGGGTGGGGACAAGGACCATAGTACTTTTAAGTATTTATTGTGGATTAAGCCTAAGAACAAGGCCTCAGACTATCCTAGTGAGAGAAGGACCATACACAGGCAGACTTGTGATTTTTGATTCTTTGTTTTATACCTCTATAACTAGCTAAGTGATAAAAATACACCTAAGGCCTGGTTTATACCTGGGGGGGTGTCGATCTAAGTTATGCAAATTCAGCTACATGAATAACATAGCTGAAGTTAACGTACTTAGATCTACTCACCACTGTGTCTTCACTGTGGTGAGTCGACTGCTGACGCTCACCCATCAACCCCACCTGTACCTCTCGCTCTGGTGGAGTACAGGAGTTGACAGGACAGAGCTTGGGGTCTAGACTAGACGTGATAAATTGCTGGATCGATTGCTGCCTGCCAGTCTGGCAGGTAATATAGACATACCCTAAGTTCTTAAAGTATAGGCCTTTACAGGCAGACCTGCATACCTATATTCTAACCCTCCTTTTTAGAGTTAGTCCCCCTTTTGGAAAAAAAAACAAACACATTTCCAGCTGAGATTCAGGAGACAGAGTCTATATAGAAGGATGTTCCCTGCTGCTTTTCCTCCCCTGTTAGACAACTGTTTACTGTTTGAAAGAAAATTAAATAGAGCACACAATCCTTTATTTGAGACAGACCTGTTTGCCAAGCTCAGTTTGGTTTGAACACCTGGTAAGAACACCATACAATGGAATTGCATGTGAGGTTATGCTATGTTGCCACACACATTTTATCAAAACAATAATGACCAGCAAATTTTGAGTTTTCAAATGATACCTCACAAGGCATACTTTGTGCAAAGATTATTACAAAAGTATGTAGGATGTGGACATGGGTACATTCTGTACACACATATATTGATATTGTGGTTTAGGGTTATCTACAGAGGAGCATATAACCTGTAGAACATTTTCTGTGCTATTCATGACATTGCTGCAATCAGATGGATTCTACCTCAGAGAAAATAAGGAATACAGCCAAAACGTTGATCATTAACAATACTTTCTAAATATCTAGGATGAGGGAAAGCAATTATGCATAACAAAATAACTGCTTAAAGCAGTATTAACTCTTTTAGTGTCCCCTTTGTTGCTACTATGTAAATCTGGGGTTTCCTTCCCTGTGGATCTTCTGGATATAAAGGTTTGAACGGCTCTGCCTCCTCCCTATGCTGCAGCCCTCAAACAAGAGGACGCTGCATCTTGAAAACTCTACTAGATTTTCCTTGTAGAGTTTTCTGTCTTTTCTAACCTCTTCCCCCACGTTTCTCTAAGGGACGGGATTACCTGATCCTAGGTCATTTCTCCATTGATTTAGTCTGTTTTATTAATTTAGATTGAATAAAGGGCCCAAAGAGTCACCGGTGTTAATATGACTCTTTTTTATAACAGTAAACAGTTATAAATATGTTTTGGTATAGAGAGTCAACCTGTTTTATATCATGGCAACCACACTGTAGTGAGGAGGCGTGGCCTCCCTCAGAGATTGACAAAGAGGGACCAGAACCTGCCCCTTGATTTGTAGAGCCAGGAAGGTCACACCCACTTCACTGGAAGCTATGGGGTGGGACAGGAAGTGGCAGTATAAAAGGCGGGCCCTGCAGCTCAGTTGAGCTGGAGCCACTAAGGAAGACAGATGTAGCCTGCTTGCTGCTGGAGCCTGAAGAGGACCACAGCTGTACCAAGGACTTCCCAGACTTATGGGTCAACCAAGACACTGAGGAGCTCATGGAGCTACTGCTGGCCACCTACCCCAGAGAGACAGAGGACACCCACAAAATGGAGGTACCACACAAAGAGGACATGAGAAGTATCCAAGGGAAAAAAGACTACAGCCTGGTTGGGTCTTGGCCAGATTCTAGGTCAGCATGTTTGTGGGCGAATCCCTGCTGACCCAGTGGCGGAACACTCCACCACTGCTAGGGCCCTGGGCTGGGACCTGGTGGAGTAGGGGTGGCAGCCTACCCGTGGGTTGGCAGTCTCCTCACTCAAGGTCAAGATACTAGCATTTGTCGGCTGTCAGGGGCCAAGTCATCTGACCTCCAGGCCAGAACCCTCAACTTGTTTGGTGCTCCACTCGGTCTGATGGCCTGGAACCATAGTCTCAATACTGCTCAGCCCAGCTCGAGTTGCCTCAGCTTTAAAGAGAGCTAATCCCCCCCCCCACCGCGATTGAGTGCCATGACAATGGCATGACTGCAAGGATGCATGGCCTCCCTCAGAGATTGACAAGGAGGGATGGCCATGCACGTTTACACACATTATTAAACATCTTTTAACCCTTTTTCATAAGGAAAATGCTCTTGTTTGACAGTCTTTCAAAAGGTATAAAAATGGTGGTAACGGTCTTTTTGGGGAAAAATAGAAGAAATTACTATAGGAGGGCTGGGGATGTTGCTTTTAAAATCTGATTCCTTTTTCCTAAAAGACAAACACACAGAAGAGGGGAAGAAAAGAACAGCAAAGATAGAAAATGCAGCTTCTGTGTCTGGTGCTAACACTGTCTCAATCCTGTTAACTGGAGCCACACAGCCAGATCTTTGTGACTGTATTTGTGTCTGCCCCTACATTTCTTCTCTCTCTCCAGCCACTTGCAGCAGCCCAGACCCAATCTTTGCTTGTAAAGAATACATAGACCTTTCACATCTAATCTCTTACACATTTTTAGTTCTCAGAGCTTGCTTTAGGTTCAGTAATTTTCTAACATTCTTTTTATTGATTTCGAGGACTGGAAAATCACTTTTTTGCAGGATTTGTGGTAACATTGCTTTCTATCATTTACATTCTGTCCCATATACTAGTGTAGCTGTTGCCTTTCTGTAGGAGATTACTTTCCGCTCTGAGGAGAGGAGGCAGGGCAGAGGCACACAAGAGCACAGAAAAAAAAGACATGCTGTAGAGTCTGAGATGAAAGCATGTAGCTATACCTCTGACCTGAATGAACTATTTGCCTGACTCTAACAGAATCTCTACATCCTACAGTATTTATTGCCAACATCATTTTTGTGCTAGTTTAATTATTATCAGGCCTGTTTTATAAAAAGTTTCATGAGGTGTATTTTAATAGTTTAATTACGTAGTTCATGTGTTTTGCAGTGCTTCAAAGCTGTAAAACACTACATGCATCCGATGAAGCGGGTATTCACCCACGAAAGCTTATGCTCCAATCTGTTAGACTATAAGGTGCCACAGAACTCTTTGCTGCATTAGTGAAGAGTATTATGAATAATGTAAAAAAGCCCCAAAACATGTTTTCACCCATCATGGAACTCTGGATCAACAGGATAGAAAATAGTATGGAAGAGGTGTGGGAGCTGTATAATAAAGATTTATTCAGAGATTATTTTTATGGGGAGAATCCCTTCAGACCTGCTGCTGAAACTGCAGGTGCAGAGAGTTCCTATCTCATGTAGTTCCAGGCCACCAGCCACAGTCTGAAGTACTAACGTGATGTCTACTGCTCATGCTACAATGCCAATACCCATCTAGATCAGTGCAGAGTTTGAATTACTTTAGGCTGGCAGAGCTCCATGGTAATAACTTGTGCCACCTTGAGAATCATGGTGTTGTCCCCGGCTGATTTCTTGTGTTCTGTTTAACACCCATTCCCTAGCACCACTACAGATTCTCACACTAATTCCAGGCATGTTGCTCATTCTACCCCAAAAAGAACTGAACAGTCCCAGCTGGAGTTGAATAGGAGCAATGGAGTAGTGGCGGGAAGGAAAAGATTGTTTATTAAATATATGTGTAGGATTATGTGTTAGGTCCCAATCAAACGATTTCACAGGGAGGGCTTCAATTGGTCCTGTGTATGGATTATAAAGCATCTTGAAATACCTTGTGTATGCCAGGCACTATCATATAAGAGCAGATTATAGTGTTGTATAACAATAGTGTTACCCTTTTTGATTTGCTTTTATATTTGTCCTGAATAAAGGATGACTGCTATACCCACAAGCTTCAATGAAGCTTCACCCAACCCCAAGCATATCAATGGCTTTTGTTGGAGAAGATACTAGAGTATTTGAACTTGGCTTTTTGTTCACAACAGGTTTAGATACTTACTGAAACAAACCCACCTTATTTTTTCAGCTATTTCCATTAAGCAGTACAACAGTTAATACACTGCACACAGAGTTACACCCCAACATGCTGCACAATAAGGACAGGTCTATATTATAAACTTACATCGGTATAAGTACATTGCTCAGAGATGTGAAAAATCAACACCCTCTAGGGACACAATTATATCAGCCTAACCAAGGGCTTCTCCCTTCAACATAGCTACAGTCAGCACCACTTCTAAATACATCTGAAAACCAGCATTTATCATGTCATAAATTACACATAGTAGCTGTATCTTAAAGGACTATGTAGAAGCACTTAGTGACACTGATTAAGGAGCTTCTATACCCTTCACTAACATCAAACGGCTTTTAGAGAATGTGCTGATGTCTGAGCAGCTATATTAATAGAACATCATTCAAATGAATGGAGGGTCAGGACACATCTGCTATATTTGTCTTCATCAACATTAAATGTCTTTTGATTAAATTGGGTACAGGTATACCTGTGTTAGTGTGCATCTTTACTTGCTATTATATATGTTTCATTCTGCATCAATATTTAGCACTCTTAGAAGGTAAAAATAGGTTTTAAAGCTGTCATTGCTTTGCTAATTTTAAGAGCAAACAGAAAGCCCAGTGTGTGGCTGAAGATGTGCATTAGGAGTAGCCAAATGTGGCTCATGGGTTCTACAACATGGCCACCCTAATCTGGTATACAAAAGTGCAGCACACAAAGACCAAAGACCACAGCATGTAATGCAACCAGGCAGGTTGAATGAAACATGCTGGAACCTGCAGTCCACAGTAAATTGTGGCCGGTTAGCTCCTGGCCAAGTTGCCGAAGTTATCTGTAATGGCAAACATCAGATAGGACACTTCTGGCACATATTGGCCACCACTAAAATATCCAGGAGATTTCAAAGTTATTTCCATTTCCAAGCATAAGGAAAAACTGCTTTCAGAAACCATTGTGTTGGTAATAGTTGACAAATGCTTTTTTATTGTGATCTCTTGCATTTTGGTAAGGTACATGTAATGTATCCCTCCACATCCTCCTTGTGGTGTGATGAAGGGTTTTTTGGCAGGGGGCAGTGAAGCGGGGGTTGAGCAAAAAACATGCCCACTTTGTGGCAATCAGATGCACTGACGTGCTGGGAAAAAGAGTTAAATTACACAGCTCTATTCTAATCTCTCAGTTTACATCAATTGGCTTTTTGAGGTATAGTAGTTGCCATGGTAAAGCTTTTGGCTGAATCCTTGATGAAACCTCTACTTTAGAAAAATGTCATCTCTCTGGCTTGAAGATTTCTACCTTTGAAGAAGGAAAAAAAACAGTTCTGCTCCAAAGTCCTATGTCAGCTGTCACACTTAGACTCCCAGTACTGTTGCTGCTGTTGTCTCTCACAGACAGACACAAAACAATATCACTCTTTACTTATATTCTTAGTTATTACTGGGCTTTTGGGAGGCTTATCTGCTTCCCACATGTAACTGAGGACTTCTATAGTGACATGAGGCCTGTCATACAGAGCAGCTACATGGGGAGTCTCAGTACAGAAGCTAACAGTATTGTGGACTGTGTTCAAACTGGTACAAGAAAGTTGATTCATTTAGATAGTTACTTGAAAAACAAAGTAACATCAGTTTCTTCAGTACCAAACAGTGACTTATATTGTTTTTGATACCTGATTAGCTTGTGTAAATCAGTGTCATCAGCAACTTTGCTCCCAAATTATGAATCATCACACTGATGGAAAACACCTATCCCATGCTCTAGCAACCTCTACACTATTTATAAATAAAATTAATCCATATTCTAGTGGACTGATATCCATTAAATGTAAAAAACGTTATAAATAAGATCTCCACTTCCCAATCCACATCAGTCAGTCCACCCCATCAGGTGTACCCTGGTAAACTAAACAGCCTTACAGCATTTCTGAAGGTCACCAGGTCTGCATACGGATGGGTAAAGGAACAAGAATAGTAATGACCATCTTTATCCTCATCACTATTGTTAACATTGGTTTATCTAGTACCCTTCATAAGCCTCAAATTGCTTCACAGAATGAGAAACTATGGCTCCCATTCTAGCAGCTGGCTTTGTGCAAGTGGACTGCCCCACCTGGGTGGAGCCCCACTGACTCCAAAGGGGTTCCACATGGAGGTAACAGCCCACCTGCATGCATAGGTTTTCAAGCTCAGGACTCAAATATTGTACATATAGATGTAAGGATCACATCACCTTACTCACCATCAAAATGCCATCACCTCAGGGGAGGCACCATTAAAATAATGCTAGCATCCATACCGTGACTAGTAGTGAGCCAAATGAATGTATCCAATTAAAGAAACAAAGGAATTTTAAACTGGCAGAATGAAATAACCCAGTGGTTCTGAAACTATGGCCTACTGATTACTTTTGGGGGGAAAATGTATACATTTTGATATCTATAGGGTTGGATTTAAATTTGTAGCAAACTATACTGATTTGGCATGAGTTTTAGGATACATGCCCCTAATTTAGATGAATTGCTATGGAATCTTTAATGAATGTAAGTGGTCAGGACTTTGGTTTTATGCCAAATTTTTAAGATAACAATGCCAAGAAGCTATATCATGCAATCATAAAGATGGTAAGCTAATGCTTAAAAAAATAAGTAGACTAATGGCTTTTAATTTCAAAGCAACTAGCCTAGAGTGGTTTTCTGGATTACTTAAATCCTAAAATTTCTCCAAATTCAAAGTTATTATGAGCTGTGGGGCTACATTCACACAAGGAATTTAGGCTCTGCACTGTAATGCTTAATTGTAGGTGCCCTGCCATCTTGTGAAATCCACAGCCCAGGTAGGTGTCCACGCTCCCTATGCAGTGCACAGGGTGAGTTAGATGCCTAAGAATGGGATCGGGCAAACTGAGCGGGGAGTTGCCTAAAATAACCAATAGGAAATGCCAAAGAAAGGGTCTGACCTTAACTTCATCCTAGTCACAGACTTATGTGCCTAACTCTGGGCTTGTGGGAGGCACCTATCTTCACTAGGGATTCACAGCCATTAACCCTTTCCAGGAGATGGGTGCCTAACTTAGGTCAGTCCTTTCTCACCAAGAACTGAGGTGGAGTGCCCCTTTATACCGAATAGCTCAGTAATGAGACAACTCACACAGATTCAAAGCCCCACTCTGCCTGAAAGAAGGAAGGAATTGACCCAGGTCTTCTACCACAACTGGTCTATAGTGTCTTCTGTGATGTGGGTTTCTGCAATGTGGGGGTCTCAATCTTTCCTGCTGGAGCCATTCCATAGTGAATAAAATACTTAAATAGTGATTGGAGCAGCAACTTGAACTTGGTTCCATCCCCACCCCAATTCCAGGTAAGTGTCCTACCATTGGGCTATAGAATGAGTTGCTTCCCTGCCACAATGAATATTTAACAATGCAGTACAAAGTACAATATTTAAGGATTCAGGACAAAGCCACCTCAAAATACCCCATAGCCTAGTGATTATGACATTGCTAGATGTTCCCTTCACTGAGGGGTGGATCCTGTAGGGATGCTCTAAGAGAGCTTTTGAGCTTGCCCACTGGATTGGACACACTAGGTGAGATGAGCAGAAAAATGCCTAATTTGAGAGTTTAATCATGAAGTAGATACTGGGCATCAGGGCTTAGGTGGCTGTTCATGTGCCCAATGGTAGATTTTTAGGTGCCATTAAGACTCTATCACCAGAAGCTTAAATGCCTAGGGAATTGTAGGTGCCTTTAGCTTGAGGTAGCAGTTGAATGGGGATTTTGATTATCTAAATTTTAGGCTTAGGCATCTTAAGTGGCAGCTAGACACCTAAAGCCCTTTAGTCTACTCATGTTTCATTCAAAGAATTCTTCTTATTGAAATGAATGAGGCCACTGTTCACAAAAGCCCGCCTAAAAAGCCAAGTTATAATGTGTTTAATATAATAATCCATATAAAATTATTTTCATTGTCTATAATATCTAAGTAGAACTCTACTAAAAGCTTGTGTAGTATTTTGGATAGGGAAGAAGAACATATAGTTGGTCTATCTTATGGTATAAGAACGAACTGCCTTCTATGCATGACCATTTGCGTCTTAAAAAACATGAGCAAATTCTGCTTGTTCCCACCTCAGTAATTTTTTAAAATTTGTTGGTATCCTCTATAAATTGTTGGCATTTCTCCTATTCTGTCCGCATTCTTTCTACTTAAAACTCATTTTTCTTTTAGTTATATTTTTCCCTTGGCTTAGTCATGAAGGTTTGAGACTTGAATTCATTTCAATCATTTACAATGTATGCTGTTCGAGGTATTGTAGCAGCATAGAGAGAAATATAGCACTTGAATTAGCAGAGGGAGATGCATTAAACTCAACAAACTACTTATAATAATGCAATAAAAAAAAATTTCCAGGCAGGGGTCTAGAAGAAAATGCTGTTTCATTCCTTAATTTGTAATTTTACCCAGAAATCTTTAATCTTTATTAGAAGGCTCTAATGCCCCCTTTGGAGGTGGTGGTGGTGGTGGGTGTGATCATTGTAGTACTAAGTGGCATAATTGGTTAAGACGTTATCACCTTTGAAAAAATATATATTCTTTTTTCTCTCAATTTTCTTTTTATTTTCTTGTTCTCATAGGTTACATTTTGCAGTCTTTCCCTTTGTTCCAGTCTGCAGGGAAAATACAATAGATATTAGGTTCTGGATACTGCTGAAGTGGTAGACAGGACAACAGGGTAATCAATAGACATATTAAGTAGTTAAGGACTAACTTCAAAAATTTCAGAGGTCCAGTTTGCTTTAGACAAGCACCACAAAAGTACAGGTTGTTTTCTGAATCTGAAATGATCCTGGTGAAGCTGAACAATTGGGATGGAACCCCCAGGAGAATAAGTTTCCCAGGAAACTTACAGTACCACTTTCTGTTTTCTCTCCTTCCATTCATGTTGAAAATACCTTGAGGACAGCTTTTCTTGTGGTAGTTCAGAACCTCCACGCTCCTGTCCTGATTGGAACCAAAGAAGGAATAGGTACATGGAAAAGAAAAATAATAGAAAATGTTCTTAACTTTTTTTTAATTAAAGATAAGAAAAGAGTTTGGATTTAGTTTAAGCTTGGAACGAAGGTTCATCTCAGTAATGACACTACTGCTAAGACAGCTGAAGTCTGGCACCCAACACTTCCATTTCTAGGACTTATAATTTACTTTCACATGCATAAAACTCACTGTCAAAAAACAGGCCTGTCAGAAAAAAATATGTATCTTTAAGTTGTTGTTTTAAAACATTATTTGTGTAACAAACTAGAAAGATTTCAGAGTAACAGCCGTGTTAGTCTGTATTCGCAAAAAGAAAAGGAGTACTTGTGGCACCTTAGAGACTAACCAATTTATTTGAGCATGAGCTTTCGTGAGCTACAGCTCACTTCATCGGATGCATGCCGTGGAAACTGTAGCAGACTTTATATATACACAGAGAATATGAAAAAATACCTCCTCCCACCCCACTGTCCAGCTGGTAATAGCTTATCTAAAGTGATCATCAGGTGGGCCATTTCCAGCACAAATCCAGGTTTTCTCACCCTCCACCCCCCCACACAGATTCACTCTCCTGCTGGTGATAGCCCATCCAAAGTGACAACTCTTTACACAATGTGCATGATAATAAAGTTGGGCCATTTCCTGCACAAATCCAGGTTCTCTCACCCCCTCACCCCCCTCCCAAAAACCACACACACAAACTCACTATCCTGATGGTAATAGCTCATCCAAAGTGAGCATTCTCCCTACAATGTGCATAATTAAGATGGGCCATTTCCAGCACAAACTAGAAAGACTCATTCAAGAATTATTTTTCTCTCTTGGATCAGTACATAATGGTATAGTATCTTATGTGTATTAGGGTATGTCTACACTACGAAATTAGGACGAATTTATAGAAGTCGGTTTTGTAGAAAGCGTTTTTATACAGTCAATTGTGTGTGTCCCCACACAAATGCTGTAAGTGCATGTAGTCGGCGGAGTGTGTCCACAGTACCGAGGCAACCGTTGACTTCTGGAGCATTGCACTGTGGGTGGCTATCCCACAGTTCCCGCAGTCTCCGCCACCCATTTGAATTCTGGGTAGAAATCCCAGTGCCTGATGGGGCTAAAATATTGTCGCGGGTGGTTCTGTGTACATATCGTCAGGCCCCCATTCCCACCCTCCCTCCGTGAAAGCAAGGGCAGACAATCGTTTTGCGCCTTTTTTCTTGAGTTACCTGTGCAGATGACATACCACGGCAAGCATGGAGCCCGCTCAGCTAACCGTCACCATATGTCTCCTGGGTGCTGGCAGACATGGTACTGCATTGCTACACAGCAGCAGTTTATTTCCTTTTGGCAGCAGACAGTGCAATGTGACTGGTAGCCATCATCGACATAATCTTGGGTGCTCTTTTAACCGGGCAAACATGGGAGTGATTCAGCCAGGTCATTTCCCTTGTTTCATCTCGTGGCGATTGAGTCCTACTGGCAGCTAACCTTCAGCTAGCAGAAGATGATGGCTAGTCGTCATATTGCACTGTCTTCTGCTGAGCACCCAGGAGATGATGATGGCTAGCGGTCGTACTGCACAGTCTGCTGCCAGCAAGATGTATAAAGATAGATGAAGCGGCTCAAAACAAGAAATAGACCAGATTTGTTTTGTATTCATTTTCTCCTCCCTCCCTCCTTCCCTCTGTGAAATCAACGGCCTGCTAAACCCAGTTTTGAGTTCTATCCTTGAGGTTTTGAGTTCTATCCTTGAGGGGGCCATTCAGTTTCTCACAAAGCCACCCCCTTTGTTGATTTTAATTCCCTGTAAGCCAACCCTGTAAGCCATGTTGTCAGTCACCCCTCCCTCTGTCAGGGCAACGACAGACAATTGTTCCGCGCCTTTTTTCTGTGCAGACGCCATACCACGGCAAGCATGGAGCCCGCTCAGATCATTTTGGCAATTAGGAGTACATTAAACACCACACACATTATCCAGCAGTATATGCAGCACCAGAACCTGGCAAAGCGATACTGGGTGAGTAGGCAACGTCAGCAAGGTGACGTGAGTGATGAGGACATGGACACAGACTTCTCTCAAAGCATGGGCCCTGGCAATGTGGGCATCATGGTGCTAATGGGGCAGGTTCATGTGGTGGAATGCCGATTCTGGGCTCGGGAAACAAGCACAGACTGGTGGGACCACATAGTGTTGCAGGTCTGGGACGATTCCCAGTGATTGCAAAACTTTCGCATGCGTAAGGGCACTTTCCTGGAACTTCATGACTTGCTTTCCCCTGCCCTGAGGCGCAAGAATACCAAGATGAGAGCAGCCCTCACAGTTGAGAAGTGAGTGGCAATAGCCCTGTGGAAGCCTGCAACGCCAGACTGCTACCGATCAGTCAGGAATCAATTTGGAGTGGGCAATCTACTGTGGGGGCTGCTGTGATGCAAGTAGCCAACGCAATCAAAGATCTGCTGATATTAAGGGTAGTGACCCTGGAAAATGTGCAGGTCATAGTGGATGGCTTTGCTGGAATGGGATTCCCTAACTGTGGTGGGGCCATAGACGGAACCCATATCCCTATCTTGGCACCAGAGTACCAAGCCGGCAAGTACATAAACCTCAAGGGGTACTTTTCAATAGTGCTGCAAGCACTGGTGGATCACAAGGGACGTTTCACCCATCAACGTGGGATGGCCGGAAAAGGTACATGACGCTCGCATCTTCAGGAACTCTGGTCCGTTTCAAAAGCTGCAAGAAGGGACTTTATTCCCAGACCAGAAAATAACCTTTGGGGATGTTGAAATGCCTATAGTTATCCTTGGGGACCCAGTCCACCCCTTAATGCCATGGCTCATGAAGCCATACACAGGCAGCCTGGACAGTAGTAAGGAGCTGTTCAACTACAGGCTGAGCAAGTGCAGAATGGTGGTAGAATGTGCATTTGGATGTTTAAAAGCATGCTGGCGCAGTTTACTGACTCGGTTAGACCTCAGCAAAGCCAATATTCCCACTGTTATTACTGCTTGCTGTGCGCTCCACAATATCTGTGAGAGTAAGGGGGAGATGTTTATGGCGGGGTGGGAGGTTGAGGCAAATCGCCTGGCTTCTGATTTCGCACAGCCAGACACCAGGGCGGCTAGAAGAGCACAGGAGGGCATGGTGCGCATCAGAGAAGCTTTGAAAACCAGTTTCATGACTGGACAGACTATGGTGTGAAAGTTCTGTTTGTTTTTCCTTGATGAAACCCCCCGCCCCTCGGTTCACTCTACTTCCCTGTAAGCTAACCACCCTCCCCTCCTCCCTTCGATCACTGCTGTCAGAGGCAATAAAGTCATTGTAGCTTCACATTCATGCATTCTTTATTCATTCATCACACAAATAGGGGGATAACTAGCAAGGTAGCCCAGGAGGGGTGGTGGAGGAGAGAAGCACCAGGAGGGGTGGTGGAGGAGGGAAGGACAAGGCCACACAGCACTTTAAAAGTTTAAAACTTTAAAACTTATTGAATGCCAGCCTTCTGTTGCTTGGGCAATCCTCTGGGGTGGAGTGCCCGGGTGGCCGGAGGCCCCCCCACCGCGTTCTTGGACGTCTGGGTGAGGAGGCTATGGAACTTGGGGAGGAGGGTGGTTGGTTACACAGGGGTTGTAGCGGCGGTCTGTGGTCCTGCTGCCTTTCCTGCAGCTCAACCATACGCTGGAGCATATTGGTTTGATCCTCCAGCAGCCTCAGCATTGAATCCTACCTCCTCTCATCATGCTGCCGCCACCTTTCAGCTTCAGCCCTCTCTTCAGCCCGCCACTTACTCTCTTCAGCCCGCCACTTTACTCTCTTCATCCCGCCACCTCTCCTCCCGGTCATTTTGTGCTTTCCTGCACTCTGACATTGTCTGCCTCCATGCATTCGTCTGTGCTATGTCAGTTTGGGAGGACAGCATGAGCTCAGAGAACATTTCATCACGAGTGCGTTTTTTTTGCCATCTAATCTTCCCTAGCCTCTGGGAAGGAGAAGATCCTGTGATGCTTGAAACACATGCAGTTGGTGGAGAAAAAAAAAAGAGACAGTGGTATTTAAAAAGACACATTTTCTAGAACAATGGGTACACTCTTTCACGGTAAACCTTGCTGTTAACATTACATACACAGCACATGTGCTTTCGTTCCAAGGTCGCATTTTGCCTCCCCCCACCACGTGGCTAGCCCCTCACCCCTCCCCATGGCTAACAGCGGGGAACATTTCTGTTCAGCCACAGGCAAACAGCCCAGCAGGAACGGGCACCTCTGAATGTCCCCTTAAGAAAAGCGCCCTATTTCAACCAGGTGACCATGAATGATATCACTCTCCTGAGGATAACTCAGGGAGATAAAGAACGGATGTTGTTTGAATGCCAGCAAACATACACTGCAATGCTGTGTTCTACAATGATTCCTGAGTATGTGCTACTGGCCTGGTGTGGTAAAGTGTCCTACTATGGTGGACGGAATAAGGCTGCCCACCCCAGAAACCTTTTGCAAAGGCTTTGGGAGTACATCCAGGAGAGCCGCGAATGCCAGGGCAAATTAATCATTAAACATGCTTGCTTTTAAACCATTTATAGTATTTTAAAAGGTACACTCACCAGAGGTCCCTTCTCCGCCTGGCGGGTCCGGGAGGCAGCCTTGGGTGGGTCCAGAGGGACTGCCTCCAGGTCCAGGGTGAGAAACAGTTCCTGGCTGTCAGGAAAACCGGTTTCTCCGCTTGCTTGCTGTGAAGCTATCTACAACTTCATCATCATCATCTTCCTCATCCCCAAAACCTGCTTCTGTGTTGCTTCCATCTCCATTGAAGGAGTCAAACAACACGGCTGGGGTAGTGGTGGCTGAACTCCCTAAAATGGCATGCAGCTCATCATAGAAGCGGCATGTTTGGGGCTGTGACCCAGAGCGGCCGTTTGCCTCTCTGGTTTTCTGGTAGGCTTGCCTCAGCTCCTTAAGTTTCACGCAGCATTGCTTCGGGTCCCTGTTATGGCCTCTGTCCTTCATGTCCTGGGAGATTTTGACAAAAGTTTTGGCATTTCGAAAACTGGAACGGAGTTCTGATAGCATGGATTCCTCTCCCCATACAGCGATCAGATCCCGTACCTCCCGTTCGGTCCATGCTGGAGCACTTTTGCGATTCTGGGACTCCATCATGGTCACCTCTGCTGATGAGCTCTGGCCAGCGTGGCAAGCTGCAGGTGACCATGCAAACAGGAAATTGAAATTCAAAAGTTTGCGGGCCTTTTCCTGTCTACCTGGCCAGTGCATCTGAGTTGAGAGTGCTGTCCAGAGCAGTCACAATAGAGCACTCTGGGATAGCTCCCAGAGGCCAATACCGACTAATTGCGTCCACAGTACCCCAAATTCAACCCGGCAAGGCCGATTTAAGTGCTAATCCACTTGTCAGGGGTGGAGTAAGGAAATCGATTTTAAGAGCCCTTTAAGTCAAAAAAAAGGGCTTCATCATGTGGACGGGTGCAGGTTTACATTGATTTAACGCTGCTAAATTTGACCTAAACTCCTAGTGTAGACCACGGCTTAGACACCCAGTAAATGATACATCTCCTCTTGTTTGGGTGGCCACACAGTCTCTGCACTCCTCTTGCTCCGAGTGAGAGTTCTGACCACTCCTTGTCCCTCTCCAACTTCCCCCCTACCCCACTAGCAAGTGGGTAGGGAGGGTTATCTGGAGAGCCGATGTTGTGCTATACAGTAGATAAAGGCCCAAGAAAGAAAGGGAGAGTGAGAGACCCTTTTCCCTGTTACTGCACTCTTGACCAAGTAACATAAAGAACTTTTTGCTGTACTTAGACATATGGCACACAAAATTAAGTACAAAGCTGTATAACCATTCTACAAAATGTATTTTGCAGATACAGTAGCCGAATACATACATTTTAGGTTACTTTTTTCTTTTTAAAAATACCAAAAGTGATTGCAGTATGCACTCATCCCTTTCCAATTCATTTCAGATCAGACGTGAGGGCAGCATAATGGCAAAGTAATCTTTGCCCCAGGAGTGAGAGCTTGTGTGGCTATCTCATTTGTATATCCACTAAAAACCAGGGCTTCATGCTGGAAAACTAGTCATTCCTAGGGAAGGTGTATGAACAAATTGGGCCTTATAAAGGAATAGAGGAACAAATGGTCAACAAGAATGGAGAAATAAGGACTGATTGGGGGCGCGGGGGAAGTAGAAAGAATAAAAAGAAGAGAATATTGGGGTTGCTAAGGGAACAAAAAGGATAAGTAGAGGAGGAACCAGAGCTGCAGGTGGGGGAAAGGTGATCTGTAACTGTTCAGGGAAGGAGGATGAATAAGAGAGCAAAATGAGAGCAATTTGTAAAACTGGAGGAAGAAGTGAAGTAAAGAGGCATAAAACTGATCAATTCCATGGTTTTTGGATAGGGACTGAGAACCTTTCCCTCGCATTATACATTTCTACAGCACCTTTTTCAACAATTTTTTCCCAGCCATCTAAAGGAGTGTGGTTAAGGTTATTTGTGCAGGCTTTTTCCTCTGCCATGAAGCATTAGAGGTATGTTTTCATGCTCCTGAGCTAATACCTGCTCTCTCCTCTGCTTTAAAGTGCCTTCAGATAATGAACATATTTAGGAACTGTCAGCTGATCATTGCAAGAGGATTTATCTCTAGGATACGCATGACAAGCTTTGAGTGCAATTCAAGGTGCTGATTTTGATTATAAACAAATTGAAAAATTTGTAGCAATTTTCAATGGCTTCCAAAGTGATCCTAGATTGGTTCTGCTAAATGTATATTACCCATAGTGTAGGTAATAACTGGCACTCTAAGGGGGCTGGACTATATAAACCTAAGTCCCCTTGTCTATTTCTAATTTCCCTGAGTCTAGTGATTAGCAATTTTTTCTACTGTAAAAGGGTCTTTAAAATTAAACCAAACAGTTGAATTTTGCTACCAAATGTGTATGACATTAAGTCTAGGGTTTACACTAATCTATGCTCAGGAACCTCGATTTCTGACAAACGTGTTTTGTGTCAATGGCATTTTGAGCATAACAACATGAGGCTCTGGCCAAGATTAGCAATCTATTGTCACATGGGAACCTTCATTGAAGGTTTGTGTTTTCTAACAAGAATAACTACCAGAATCTCCAAAATAAATTGCATACAGGTTCGAAGAATACTTGTTTGTTCCCCAGTAGAAGAATTGAATGTCCACTATTTGTAGGTACTAGATACAGTCCCTGCAGACCCTACACAGATTGCCAAATTGAGAAATCTACAAGTGCCAGTAAAAGAGCATTGATAATTCATGGAAATATCTTTTTCCAGAGGCATACTTCTGAAAGTGATGCCTGAAAACACATACAAAATGGTAAAGAAATTGTCCATATCAATGTACTCATTCTGTCTGTATTAGTAAGTATGTCTAGGCTCAAACCTACCCTAAACCTTCACAGCTATATTTCAAGTGCAGCATCCCATACGTTGTTTTTGGAGATCCGAAAAATTGTTGCTTAAAACCATATATTACCCATGCACTCATCCTCAATGTAACCTTTCTAAATGGTATGTATAAAACACAGTGAATGTATAAAGAAATACTGGAGATACATGATCTAAACATGGAGCAGTTCAGTTCTACCAATAGTCATATTACTAAGTAAGATACAGTATTATCACAGAGGAATTGCGTATCTTTTTGATGGAAACAGGATATCTCCTTTAAAAATATTAAAAAATAAAGCAACTCCATATCAGTAAAGCAGAAAACATTTCAAATGCAAATATGAGCACAAAAAAATCCCTAGCATGAAAAAAAAATCCCTGTAAGACAAAAATAAAATGAAAGTGAAATGTATGTCATAGGATGAGAGGTTCTGTGTAATTGTAGTCAGAGCAGAATGTGTTGAAGCCTGGGGAAATACTGAAATGCAGATGTGCCACTCTTTGAATAAAAACAAACTAATAATTTTGCTATAGAATCATAGCTACAAGGTTTTTGGAAGCTGATAGAATTACATCAATTTTTATGTGCCATCCAAGGTGTACTAGATTTTTTTTTAAGTCTGTAGCTCATCCTTTCTTCAACTTGAAAAGATTTCTTTACTTTGGAAATGCTCTTAAGCATTCAAAATG
Organism: Lepidochelys olivacea; assembly: GCF_965140295.1. NCBI lineage: Eukaryota > Metazoa > Chordata > Testudines > Cheloniidae > Lepidochelys > Lepidochelys olivacea. Next base: position 70,651,099 of record NC_140414.1, read on the forward strand.
TTGATTTTACTAATAAAGAACAATAATTTGTGAAGGATTTGTGTGTGTGTGGTAGTTGTTTTTTGGTTTTTTTGGTAAACACACAGAACCGGCAGCTGTTACACTGCAGTATGTGCTGGCAGCTATTTTACCTTCTATACATTTCTTCTTCCTGGATGACACCCATACCATACCACTTTTGTACTAACCCTCTCCCCACCCCATATTCTGCATTGTATTGAACTATAATGCCACAATTTCAATAAGGAACACTCTTCAGCAATGAGAGCTTGCAAACAGGAAGGATAGTCTTGTGATTAAGTTCCCTGGACTTACTAAGGAGATCTGGGTTTAATACTTGGCTCTGTCCCAAACTTCCTATGTTGCTTGGGGGGTTACATTGAGTTTAGGCATTCAATGAGCATTGGGTTGCTACGCCAACCCTAGAGCTAGAGCTGGCTGGCTTGAATTTCATTTTGTCCAGAGTCACAATCTAGCTGTAAGAAAGGGAGTACTAGTGGCACCTTTGAGACTAACCAATTTGTTTGAGCATAAGCTTTCGTGAGCTACAGCTCACTTCATCAGATGCATTCAGTGGAAAATACAGGGAGGAGATTTATATACACACAGAACATGAAAAAATGGGTGTCATCATACACATTGTAAGGAGAGCGATCACTTTAGATGAGCTATTACCAGCAGGAGAGTGAGGCAGGGGGAGGAGAAAACCTTTTGTAGTGATAATCAAGGTGGGTCTTTGCCAGCAGTTAACAGGAACGTCTGAGGAGCAGTGGGGGGGGGGGAGGGAATAGTTTTACTTTGTGTAATGACACATCCACTCCCAGTCTCTATTCAAGCCTAAGTTAATTGTATCCAGTTTGCAAATTAATTCCAATTCAGCAGTTTCTCCTTGGAGTCTGTTTTTGAAGTATTTTTGTTGTAATATTACGACCTTTAGGTCTGTAATCGAGTGACCAGAGAGACTGAAGTGTTCTCCGACTGGTTTATGAATGTTATAATTCTTGACATCTGATTTGTGTCCATTTATTCTTTTACATAGAGACTGTCCAGTTTGACCAATGTACATGGCAGAGGGGCATTGCTGGCACATGATGGCATATATCACATTGGTAGATGCGCAGGTGAAGGAGCCTCTGATAGTGTGGCTGATGTTATTAGGCCCTGTGATGGTGTCCCCTGAATAGATATGTGGGCACAGGTGGCAATGGGCTTTGTTGCAAGGATATGTTCCTGGGTTAGTGGTTCTGTTGTGTGGTATGTGGTTGCTGGTGAATGAATCTCCAAATGTCTTTTATCTTTCTTTAAGTGAACAGAAGCAGGAGGTACTTGGGTAGAAAGTTACCCACATAAGCAAACAGCTTGGACATACTTTCTGTTTCATGGGAGAGGTAGTCATCTTCATACTCTTCCTAGACATCCATCTACTTATCCATTTATCTTTTCTATGTTGAGTAGACTTTTTTTCTTTTAAATCAACTTTTGATAATGAACCTCTCCTTGCTTCTATTTCTAAAAATAAAGTTTAGTAAAACAGGATTGTGTATGTAGCTGAATGGAGTATTATTTTTTGCTATATGTATTTATAAAATATACACTGCCGGATCCAGCCATTATTTACTATGTGGAAACATCACTGAAATCAATGGGGGATTTTTGCACTCATTGATGTCAAGAATAGTTTATGATCAATTTCAGTGCACGTTCAAGTGAAGGAGTTTGATACTATTGAACAGTCTCTGTATTTTGTGGCTAAAGTACCTCAGTCTTAGGGTACAGAAGTTAATTCATGCTGAGCCTGCATTCAGTGGAGAAGTGTTTAGTATAGAAAAATGTGTTGGCTATGAAATCGACAATACTTGGAGAGATGGGTGAGTAACTATTGAAGTAAGAAAAGATTAAAAGGATATGTGACTTCTAGGCTGAAGTGTATTATATTGCTGTTTGCCCTTCATAATGATGCTTATTCTCATCTGTTTCTTTCTATGATAGCAGCAGGAAAAAAAACAAAAACACTGCAGCCTGGTAAGTAGCATGAGAGAGAAGCACAATGTAAATGTTTGTGATAAATAGTACCAGAAAAAAACTGAAAAACAGTCAGTGTTCCCACCTTACCATGGTACACTACATTTAAAAGTCAGATTTTTTTGTTAAAAGAGGCAGATTATTATAATATGCCAGTATGTTTTAACACTAAAAATCCAGGTTATCCATTGGCAACCTATTTATCAATGTCCCATTGTCTCTGCTTAGGGGAAAACAAATTAAGCTGTTTGTACAGTGGTGCAACAAATGGTTTTCCAAGGCATATTGTAAATGTATATTATAAGATTCCTCTTCATAACTTTGGGTAAAATTGAGTTACAGTACTGTGTAAAATCTCCTAATATATTTGTATTCTAATTTATAAAACAATTTGGGTCTTCGTTTTATACAGAATCTCACTTTATTTCACTGAATAATGGTAATGAAAGTCTTGATCCTGCAATCTTTATTCCGGTAAGATCCCCAGTTCAATTCTTGTTTGCATATTTATACTGTTAAACAAGTGTTTTCATGGGAGTTCTGTCTCAATAAGTAATAAGGACTACTAGAATCCATTAGCTGTGTAGTTAGTAGATAGCTTTATTAGTTATTTTATTTTTCTTCTGTGGTAGTGCCTTGAGGTCCTGACTGGAATCACCCCATTTTGAAAAAACTCGATCTCCGTCTTGTACATTTTAAAGCTTTTAAATCTTTTTCTCACTGAAGAAAACAAAACCATAAGCAAGCCATAAGCCCACTCACAATGTTGAATCAGCTAGGTAGGTGAAAATATATTTATTACAGCTTCCATGGCTTTAAGCCAACTGATAGAAGCCAGGAGATTCTTTTTGCTGAATCAGGTCCTGAAGAAGTTAACATATCCTGTTTTTAAATTTCATTAAATCTTCCAAATGTTCAGGGCATGTCATTTCCAGAGATGTGCAGAAAATGCCTGAGGCATAGCCAACCAGCCCTTTTTCACTGCCTCCCCTGGAAGTTTTATCTTCTCCATATAGACAGAGCAACTTTTAAATACTATTCATTAGCCCTGCTGATGTCTTTTTTTTTTAAGACTGCATAATTTATTTTTTATGTTTAAAGATGTTTGTAGAAAATGAGTACTACTTATAGTCGAAATTGTGTCCCAAGTCGCACATCCAGGGCGAGGGCATAAAAGAAAGCAAGAATCTTGCCCAGCCTTCCTGTGCATTGGTCCATGTGGAAAGGGGAAGGAGATTTACTTAACTGCTGCTCTCTCAGGCATGTGAATGGAGAGTAGTCAAAAGGTGGGCACAGCCTTGACTTTGCCTCCCCCTACTCCCCATTGCAGCAGTTGGCAGAACTGAACCAATGCAGAAGGAAAATAATTTACCACTTCTCCCTTACTCCAAGAGGAGCCAGAGAAGGATTTGTGACTCCCATCTAAGCACCATCCCTTATTCAGGGCTACAAGAAAAGTGATGATCTAACCCTATATTTTAGTTTCATTCTCTCCTTCATTCCTTTCTTTTTATTTGGTAATATATAGCTTATTTTGTACTGAAGTTGTCCGACCATATGGTATTTTCATATATACAACAGATGAATCATATTTTTTTGATAAATTTATAATTTCTACCACTTTTTACAATATTATTCATCCTTCAAAATATAAAATTTAATGCATGTTTGAGACCTTTTATTGTATCATCAATCTCTATCTAAAATACAGTCAAATATGATCATATGAAACATTCTGATTGTTAAAATAAATGTTCTCTGTAATTGTCTTAAGAATAGTAATGCAACTCAAGACAGTTTTTTCTTCCTCCGTTACTTGACTTGGACAAAAAGGTTCTGTTTATATATTTTGGGGAGGTTGTTTTGGACGTCAGCTAAAAAAATCAAGCTTTCGTCATTCAGTTTTTTTCCATCATATTGCAATCTGACAAGAGGTACAGGTGCTGACTTTCTGATTTCCCCTGGGGGTGCTTGACCCCTTCCCCACTCCAGGCCCTGCTACCTCTCCGCTTCTTCCCACCCCATTCCGGCCCCCTCCCTAAAATGTGCCCTGCCCTCACTCCTCCCCCTCCCCCAAATATGCCCTACTTCTCTCCCTTCCCCCTACCCCCGCAGTGCCTCCTGTACACAGCTGAAGAGCTGATCAGCAGTGGGTGGGAGGCACTGGGGAGGGTCCACAGGTGGGTGCTGAGCACCCACTGTTTTTTTTCCCTGTGTGCGCTCCAGCCCCGGTGCACTCATGGAGTTAGTGCCTATGACAAGGGGTAATTCACTACAAGTTCCACAATTCAGTTGGTTTCTGCAGGGAAGTGATTTCTGGAAGTCAGAGAAAGTTAAAGGAAACATATATAGAATATAGTTGGTGTGTCTCTGGCAGTTACTGTAAAGTGAGCTCAGTACAGGCACTGTGCAATTATTCACCTGGGCAGGCTTTGTTTTACAATATTTTAAATTAAATTCTTAACTTAGCTTTAGAAAATGCAATTTTTCTGAGATCGCCCAAAATAACAAATATTAAATTATTATTGATTGACTATGCACAACTGGTTTAGATTTAAGGGGACAAGCCAGAACAGTACAAGACAAACAGAACAGTCTAAACTAGAAGCGACGGACTGAAGGGAGATTGTCCAAATTATGTTTGAGAGACAAAGTAGGCAGCATGGAAAAAAGGTATAAAGGTAGGAATGAGCACAGGAGACAAGGGAATGTGCACAAGTGGAACTCAGTTAAAAAAGCAGGTTCAACATGTCCAGTTTTTAATTTTGTCTCTTCTCTCTTTAATTCGATAGAATAGTCCTCATTAGTTGCTGACATAAGCAATGAATGAAGTCAAGCCCATTTTTGCCCGTGGTGAATTTGGGGTGGTATGTTTTAGATGACTAAATTTTAGCTACTAAAATAACCTCCAAAGCTTCTAGCTTTTGACCAAGTAACAATCATTTTAAAGCAACAAAAGAATGACTAAACCATAGGAAACACATGAATGATACACCAGTGATGCTTAATTGAGGAACGTGTATATCTAAAAGGGAGTGGTGGAAGTGGGTACTCAGAGAATACTGCCTAATACTCATGTTACTCTAGTACACTAGCAAGCATTAGTTTGATGTAACTGATATTCAGAAAAAAAGGATTTGTTTCTTATTCTTAAAAAACGGAGACATCGCATCAAAGGTCTGGTAAAGGCAGTAAACGTCCATTGGAAAGTAGAAATGTTTTATAATACATAGTGGAGACTTGTGTACACACACACAGAGGGAGAGAGAGAATGCTATGGCTGGAGCAAAGATCTTACAGGTGATAGCTTTAATCTTCACATATGAGGGAAGAAAGAATCCTCAGATTGGTTCTACATTAGCCCAGTTACCTAGGGACTCCTCTAAACTACAACAGTTGGTAGCAGCTACTAGGGAGCTATCTGCCTGCTAGAGATAACTTGAGTGCATTGCTCTCATTCCGTATCTCCTTGATATGGCTCAGAGGGAAAGTGATGTATGAGCTGGGTATGCCATCTCTGCACCTGCTGGTGAGATTAACTTGGTTTTTCTCTCCCTTTATACTGCCAGAGTAGCACACATGAAAGAGAGAAGTCATGATCTGGACCAAAAAGTGTAACTGTTTACAGAAGACTATTTTCCTCTGAAGGAGTGGGAGCCATCATCTAGTTTTCTGAAATATTAAGATAATAAGAGGGGAAATAAAATGAAGTATCAGCTTTAATAGCTACAGTCCTATTAGGAACAGTACAGAGAGGCAATACAGAAGCTGCAGTGGCTAGAGAAATTCTGCATATGAAGCACAGAGATAAGCAGAATGACTTTGTAGGTGATGGGGAAGCTCATGCAAGTGTAGTCATAAAGATATTAGATCTCCCTGATTTTCAGTCTGGAGCAGGGGAACAAGGTCCTAGTCAAATGTCTATCACATATGGGTACGCCTCTTTGGGATGCTTAACACACTGCTCCAAATCACTACCCTCCTAGTTCTTTGCAGATTAACTGAAATTAATGCACATTGCAGCATATCCAAGAGAAAAAAAAATTTCAACGTTTTCCTAGTACTTATACTGGAAATAGTACTTGAAATTCTTTCATTAGCTTGAAAGTGAAATTACTTTAAAACCTACAATATTGGCCTCACTAATATCTTACTAATGGATTTCAGCTTCTGAAACAGACACATCTCCTTCTTTATATTTTTATGCTTTTGATGCTATTTTCCAGCTTGTTAACCTCACTAGCTTTGTCTCCTACTTTCTATTATTTTCTTTTTCATCCTCATCTAGTAATTCAATTTTATATTCAGTGAAGTTGGTAGCCCTGATCACACCTGTTCGATGTTCATTGTTTTACTCCACAGTAAAAGCCATTTTTAATCTTTCAATTTCTGTTATATTTTCTCCTTCCTCACCCCCCAAACATATACAGTGTTGGCTTGTCATATATGCACATATGTAATATAAATTTACCTCAGCCTCCTTTCTCAACACAGATATAGCAAATACAGATTTAGTTTGCCTTGTTGAAAGGCATATATACAGAAGAGATTTTAGAAAGAGAAAAGGCCACCCAAATCAATTCACTTCTTTGCTCTTGATTTCAGTCTGATATTCCTACTTTCATATTATACATATCTCCAAAATCATTTTCTCCAAAAACTATTTGTTTAAAAACACATTTGTACATCAGCTGAGATCTCTGACAACTTATCTGAGATGTTTGTTAGCTTTTTGTTTAAAAGTCACCAAAATTCTGTTCCCATTTTTCTCATTTTTAGATGATGACCCTTTGTTTCTGAACTCTTGGCCAAGAGTTGTTTATTTCATTATTTCCTTTATAATTTTGAAAAATTATCATGGGCAATCTCAAATTTGAGTCTTCTCCAATTAGACAACAAGACTTGGTACCATTTTGTTGATGCACATTGCACCTAGGAAATTAAGACCTTTTGGAATCTGGTAATCAGGCCTTTACAGATCAGCTTTAATAAGCTTGCATTTGGTTTTTCTGCTAATATGACCTCCTGTCTGTTTCACCTTTTTCCTGCAGCTGTGGACTACCTTGATATTTTCAATGATTCTTCCACAACAACTCCCAATATAGAAAAATATTAGATTACTCCATTTAGAACATTACTATTATTTATTTTATGACTGTTGTGCCTAGGACACCATTGTGTGAGGCTCTGTACAAACACAGAACATAAAGACAATCCCTGCCACAAAGAACTTATTATCTAAAGGACCTATTTCCTTGGTTGATTCTTTTCTCCAGGAATATATTTTTGTCTTCAGTTACATAAATGTGTGGTCATGTTGACCTGATAATCTAATCTAATCTTTTGAGTCTGATGACATTTTGCCTTATTTTTTCTGCTTCCATTTTTAGAATCATCTGCAAATTTGTTTTGTCTGGTTTTATCCAATTATGAATGATCTAGGTTCGGCATGAGCTTTTGATTGCTTCAGATTTTGATCTCAGTTACAGTGATGTAAAATCCAGAGTAACTCTATTGAATTACAATGTAATTAAGATATTTTGCATTTGCATTAATGCAATTGGGAGGAAAATATAGCTCAAGACATTGATGATTTCTTTTTGCAGAGATAAATGAGTGAACACATTAAAAAATTAACTTAGTCTATCTTATTTGCAATAGTTCCTGCAGAAGATAGGTAGAGTAGAATAGCCTTCAATGCTATAATTTTCTTGTCTAATATTATATATTTCTGCACTTATGCTGACCATGAATTATACTTCCAGAATGCTGTTCACTTTTGCAGAGTTCCACTGCAGAAACTTATTAGCAGGAAAACTCTATGCAACCTCTCTTATTTGTATATGCAGAACCTTTCTGGAGTGATACCAAATATAAACAGTGTGCTGGGATAACTGGCATAGGTGTCTTTTAATTAAATACGGTGCTAAAAATAATGGGGTTAAGTACAAACCAGAAAAGAGAAGGAAAGGATAACTGGGGTCTTCTCTGTCTGTTGTAAATATGGAGTGTATAAATATACCTTAAAGTGAGTTCATATTCTTTGAAGCAGTGAAAATGTAAGCTGCAAACCTGCTCTCAAGACTGGGAAAAGTCTCAACACTTTCTGTACAGTGCCAATCTATCTTTGAGTAGTAAACAATGGATGAGCTGAGCTACCTGATGTCTCATTTACTCATTAATCAATAACGTAGAACATATCCAGTCAACAATTTAAAGGCGAACACAAGGGAAAAAATGTTAGTTTATATGTTAAATCTTGCTAACAGATTAAACAGTTTTTTTTTCTCTTTGAAATTTACAATTTTTATGCACCACTTTCCCTCAGCATCTTGGGAAAACTCATTTAATGGGAAGTGACTTCACTAATTCTGACTTCACTAATGCCATTGAAATGTAAATCACTGAATTATAATTTGAGGTACCACTAATATGCCTATTTATGCCCCCTCTCTACACTCCATGCTATGAGACAATCAAGGTAGCAATTACAAACCAAACAGAGAGAAACACCTTAGCCAGATCCCTGGGTACAAGTAGTTCAGAAGGACAGCAAATGTGGGACTGCAAAGCAGAGGTACATGATGGGGAAGAGGCAGAAAGGCATTACTGGGGACATGGTTAGCGAATTTTGGAGTAAAATTTGGAGTAAAATTTTGAGGAAAACTCATCTGCCTCTGAAGGGGAACTCAGTAGTTGTATCACTGCAGAAATCAAGAGGGAGGTAAAGTACACCTTGTCTTTCACTGACTCTTGGCTCCACATCACAAAGTGTCTTTTTTTTTGAGTTATTGAATACTGAATGCCTGAATCATCACTTTATTAATGGTTTCAGAGTAGCAGCCGTGTTAGTCTGTATTCACAAAAAGAAAAGGAGTACTTGTGGCACCTTAGAGACTAACAAATTATTTGAGCATAAGCTTTCATAAGCAACGGCTCACTTCATCGGATACATTAAGTGGAAAATACAGTGGGGAGATTTATATACATAGAGAACATGAAACAATGGGTGTTACCATACACACTGCAACAAGAGTGATCACTTAAGGTGAGCTATTACCAGCAGGAGAGCGGGGGGTAAAAACCTTTTGTAGTGATAATCAAGGTGGGCCATTTCCAGCAGTTGACACTTTATTGATGCAATTTTATGCTGCTATAACACCATTAAATTGACAAACAGAGTAAAAATGGAGTGATGCAATGATATATCGGGCCTTGAAAATATTCTCAGTGTCCTATATCACACAGTGTAATTGTAAATGCCAACTAAGTATACACTGATGTATTATGAACATTCACATATTCTCTAGCTCCCTAAACTTCTTTTTTGTGGTGACTTGTGTGACAGAATACACACTATTGTAATAATCTTTGTAGAAAGTGTGCTTTGTAAGGTATCATTTGAAAACTCATAATTTGCTGGTCAGTATTGTCTTGGTAAAATATGTGGAACAACATTTTATGTGAATTTATAAGATTTTCCTGTATGGTGTTATTAACACATGTTCTGAACTTCTCAGACCTGCCCAAACAGAAATTAGTAAACAAGTCTATCCTAAACAAAGGATGTGTGCTCTGCTTAATTTGCATTTAAGCAGTAAACAGAGTGATCAAGCAGGAAGGGAAGAAAAAGGAGGTCCAAACAGGTGAAAAAACAGCAGGGAATATCTTTCTATATAGACTCTTTGATTCCTGGATCTCAGCTTTTTTCAAGAGGGGGTCTGAAACTATAAAAAGGAGGCCTAAACACCCCAAAGAACTCCCCCTCCTGCACTGCACCTGAAGAGACAAAGGATGCAGTTGTTGGACTTAAGTTCCCTCTAAGCTGCGTGGCCGGGCAGCTGCCCAGCAAGCTATCAAGTGCCGCAAACTTCAGGTGCCCGTCCCCCTGCACTGCCATGCTGCTCCTGCCCTCTGCCATGGAGCTGCTCCCAGGAGCCTCCTGCTTGCTATGCCAAGTGCGGGGGAAAGGGGATGCTATTGTCAGGGTGTCCCCCTCCCCCGGTCCCTGTACCCTATCTCTGCAGAGCGGGTGGGGGACGTGACAGGGCTCAGGAGTGGGATGGAAGGAGTGTGCTGGTCGCTGCTGCTGTGTCTGCTTTGAATGCTGATCTACTTAAAAGGGCAACGTACAGCAGCAAATCATAATGCTGAAAAGAAACAGTAACACTCAGGAGGCTCCACCGTTTGGGCTGCATTTTGCCATCATCTGAAATTCTGCGCTTTAGTTAGTTTCTATCTTTTTTCCATGTGAATATATAGTCATAACACTGTAAACTGATGTGTAAACACACAGCTGCCTCTAGTGGGGAGAGAGGGGCTGGGTCCTCTGTAGAATAAGAAAAAAAGACCCCTTTCAGTGAGGAATGTGGTCTGGGAGATGTCTTCTCCCACCCTGGATCCAGTTGTCCAGGACTGAGGCAATGGCCTTGAAGGGTTAATGTCTAGCTATTCCACCTGGAAGCAGGCGGGGCACACCCTGACTGTTTCCTAGGAGCAATGCACACATTGCTCTATCCAAGGACAAGGGCTAGATATGAACCCTGAGAACTTGATTGTTTGGACAGCAACTGTGGGAGGTTTCTTTAGCCTGGGCTCAAGGCCTGAGAACCAGGATTGTAGTAGATAGAGGATGGTAACTAAGCATATGAATCAACGTCATACATTCCTTTGGGTAGCAGTGTGTAATGCTTAGGGGGAGAAATATAATAAAAGGAGAAGGTGGAAGGCAGGGGGGGCAGAACAGCCCATCTCCGCTGACCAGCCTGCTTGCTTGCAAAAAGCTGTGTTCTGTCTCATCACTGAACCGCAACAACTGGCGCCCAAACGTGGGGCCCTCAGCACTCACCTCGCCCGGCAAGGGTTTCAGACGCGTCACTCATCCACTTCGTGGATCCCGGTGAGTATTTTTCATTGTGGTAAGTATGGGAAGCTCCCTCTCTGCTTTGCAAGTGCAACACCGTAATGAGCTGCAGTATTTGCTGCGTAAGGCTCAGCATGACTGCCCGGCTCGAGAACTCACTCTCCTGCTACAGGAGGTGCGTGCCAAGTGCCCGTGGTATCCTGAAGCTGGAAGCCTTAAGCTAGCGGACTGGGAGCGATTGGGCCAGACATTGCACAAAGAGCCTCAGGCACCCGTGCAGGCTTTACATGCCTGGCACCTCTGCCGCGACGTGGTACAGCGTGTCGCCTCAGACAGACCCTCCCTCGCGAGGCTGGTGCTCTCGCCGCCCCCGTCCGCCCCTGCAGTCATCCCCCCTCCTGGTGATGCGACACAGCGTGTCGCCTTGGAAAGGCCCTCTTCAGCACCAACAGAGGAGCTGCCGATCCTGCCACCCCCGTCCGCTCCTGCAGCCATCCCTCCCCCTGCTTCGCCCCCAGTGCCTCTATTACCACCGCCTCCCTGGCCTTCCCCACCGGAGCCGGTGTGTGATCACCCTCCCCCCATGGGGCCCCCCGGAGAGTCATCTGCATCTGCTCAGAAGCTTTCGCTGGTGCAACAAATGGTTCACGCAGCGAAAGCTCGATCAGATCTTACAGCAGAGGAGCTGGCTGATCTGGTCTCCGTTTGCCCGGTGACCTGGCAGAATGATGACCAGGGCAACCCCGTGGGCACCTGGACCACTCTGCCATACTCGGTGGTTAGAGAGGTAAAGAAAGCAATTCGTGAATTTGGCCTGACTAGCACCTTTGTGCGTGGTCTCATTGAAGGGATGGGTGCTGGGTACTCCCTAATCCCTGAGGATTGGAAAACGCTGCTGCGCATGATGTTGTCACCCAGTCAGTATGTTATTTGGCTTAGTGAGTATCGGCAGATGGCAGAACGCCAAGCCCAGGTATATAGAGAGCAAGGTATCATTTATGAGCATTTGGCAGGGGAGGGCCAGTTTGCTACTATTGGGATGCAGTCTCAACTCCCTCAGGCCGTCTTCCCCATTATTTCCACCTGTGCCCAGCATGCCTTCAAGAAGGTCCCGGATTCAGACAAGCCTACCAAAAGCTTTGTCAGTATCCGTCAGGGTGCCTTAGAGTCCTTTTTGGATTTTACCAACAGATTGCAGGAGGACACTGACTTTCAGCTGCCAGGGGAGGTCTGTGCCATACCTACACAGGTGATGGGACCTCTCCCTGCCGGCTTTGTAGGTCTTGTTCTCCCTCGCTCACATGCTGGGAAACAGGGCTTTTTTGTCATTCCAGGGGTCATTGATGCTGATTACACTGGCATTATTAAGGTTCAGGTGTGGACTCATCTTCCACAGTCACTCCTGCGTGGACGGTCAATTGCACAATTGATTTTAGTCCCCTATCAGGTGCCAGCTGCCGAGGATCGAACTCGGGGCGGAGGAGGCTTTGGATCTACGTTGTCTCACTCGCCGTCTCACAGCGTTCAGAATTGGCTGCTGTTATTTTGGCCTTTCAACTTTTTGCTGATTGTCCCTTTAATTTAATTGTGGATACCCATTATGTTTATTAGGTAATTGCTTATTTACCCCTTGCCCTCATTACCCCTCAGGTTGATGCAGATCTCCTTCGCCTGTTTTTGTCTTTACAGCGTCTTCTTGCCACTCGTCATTTCCCTTACTTTGTTGCTCATATTCGCAGTCATACCCCTCTGCCTGGGCCACTCACTGAGGGCAATGCACGCGCCGATCGCGCGTTGCGTGGTCAGGTAAATTCCCTTTTTTCTGACCCCATTGAAAGCCATGCCTTTTTTCATCAGTCTGCCTCTGTTTTGGCCCGGCAGTTCCACATTCCTGCTGATCATGCACGTTCTATTGTTCGTTCCTGCCCCCACTGTGCTGCTGCTGCTCCTACTTTTTCTTATGCTGTTAACCCCCGAGGTACCGCAGCAAATCAGCTGTGGCAAATGGATGTTACTCATGTACCACAATTCCGCCCCTATTCATTTTTACATGTTTCCGTTGATACTTATTCAGGCTTCCTTTGGGCAACCCCACAACGTGGGGAAGCCACTAACGAAGTTATTCACCATTTGCTGGCCTGCTTTTCTGTTATGGGTCGCCCTTGCCAAATTAAAACAGATAATGCCCCAGCCTACTGCTCTGCAGCCCTCTCCACCTTTTGTGCCCGCTGGGACGTCCGTCTTAAACACGGAATCCCTTATAATTCCACGGGCCAAGCCATTGTTGAACGTGCCAATCGCACACTCAAAACCTTGCTAGATAAACAATTAAAACAAGGGGAGCTGCATCTCCGAACCTTAGGAGACATTCAACAACAGATGTATATTCTCTTGTTTACTTTAAATAATTTAACACTGAATGCAGATCAGCAGACCCCTGCGGATCGGCATTTTCACAAATCTGAGGTACTGGAAAGACCGCGTGTCTTTTACCGTCAGCTGCCCGATCCACAGTGGCTGGGCCCAGCACCTCTAATCACTTGGGGTCGGGGATATGCTGCTGTGTCTCTCCCTGCAGGACCGTTGTGGGTTCCAGCCCGGTGCGTGCGACCAGCACTTAAACAACATGGCATGGCACCAGGGGCTGTCGAATCCCATACCAGAGTTTCAGCTGACCTTGGAGGAGACCGCGTTGCCCCCCGAGTCGACAACGGCGGGACGGAAACGGAGGAGGCGTAACGTCCCAAGCCAGCCCGTGACAGGGGGAGCAGTAAAAGCATTGGTCGCCACGGCTCAACAAAAACTGGCAGCAGATCAGCAGCCAGAAACTCCTAAGACTTTGTTTGTGGCGATTCTCGCCTAAATCACTGCTAATTCTGTGATGATTGTGTGCCTTTTGTGCCTGCTATTTCCTGTAGGGGTTGGCTCGGAAGCGCCTCCCCCGTTACAAGCCCGAAGGAGAATAAGATACTGCTCTTTGCTTATGCTAATCTTTTCTCCCAGTACTCTAGCATGGCTAATTGGGGCCCGGCCAACTATACTCCGCCTTGCACGGCTATATCCCTTCACACACCGTACCCGGCCGGGGCTCACAATGTCACCTGTGCGCGTGTAGTTAACTGCACTAGTACAAAGGTGCCATTGGGCTGTCAAAAAATTTCTTAATCCCTTTTAAATTGTTCCCATGCTGTTAATGTTTCATATAATTATGGCCATATCATCCTACCATCAGGATGGGTTTTTACTTGTGGTTCATGCACCTTTAATTATATTCCTGCAAATTTAAGTGATGGCACCCTTTGCTGTCTTAGTAGAATGATACTTATATTGCCTTTTGCTGGTTACAATTGTAGTAAAAGAAGTGTATCCCTTTTAGATGATTATATTGCAGATGTTAAGCTTTTGGTTATTTTGTGTTTGTAATTATTGGGCTTATTTTTTGTTGTTGCTGTGTACAATGTATTCCTTCCTTGTTAAGACTTTGTAAAATTTTTGCCCTGGAAAGCTCCCCAGGTTATGTCCTTGTCTGTCTGGGAGTTAAATAGCATGATAAAACAAATTGGCGGCTACCATGAGATGGCCAACTATCAATAAACAAAAAAGGGGAGATGAAGGGTTAATGTCTAGCTATTCCACCTGGAAGCAGGCGGGGCACACCCTGACTGTTTCCTAGGAGCAATGCACACATTGCTCTATCCAAGGACAAGGGCTAGATATGAACCCTGAGAACTTGATTGTTTGGACAGCAACTGTGGGAGGTTTCTTTAGCCTGGGCTCAAGGCCTGAGAACCAGGATTGTAGTAGATAGAGGATGGTAACTAAGCATATGAATCAACGTCATACATTCCTTTGTGTAGCAGTGTGTAATGCTTAGGGGGAGAAATATAATAAAAGGAGAAGGTGGAAGGCGGGGGGGCAGAACAGCCCATCTCCGCTGACCAGCCTGCTTGCTTGCAAAAAGCTGTGTTCTGTCTCATCACTGAACCGCAACATGGCCTGACTTCTCTATTGGCGTGCAGCTCCATGTGAAAGCTGTCAGCCAGGACTCCACACTTTGGGCGTACAGCTACTTTAAGTTTTAGTGCCCTGACTATAACTCAGAATGGGAGGAAGCCACTCCATTTCTCCCAGAACTCAAGGGGATGCTGTATCTACACACTTCTTCCTCAATATCCTCCTCCTGTGCCCATGTATACACACTGGGGCTTTAAGGAAAAGCACCATATATAGTGTGAGAGTTAGCAATATCGATTACCTGAAAGATGCCCCAGGGCAGCTGCAGTCCACTGGGGAGCTGGGAAGTCCTGCCAGGCTGTGAACATACTTAAAGGGGCAATGCGTGTCTCTGTCTCGCACAGTGTGTGTGAGTGTGTGTGTCTCTCTCTCTCTCTCTCTCTCTCTCTCTCTCTCTCTCTCTCTCTCTCTCTCTCTCTCTCTCTCTCTCACACACACACACACTCACTGTCTTTCACTTTCACCTCCCAACACATATTTGTATTATTTTTGTTGTTACTTCTTGATACTGCCTGCAATGCACATATATTCTCTGCAATTTTATTCTTTCAAAGTGCGGTTGTTTGAATTTTTTGACTGGTGTATGCATTTCATCATTTTTATTTCTCTTATGCTTAAATTTAATTAGTTAAGTAGTGAGTTCTAAAATGTCTAACCTGTCCTGGCTGAAGTAATTATCCCCATGGTAACTTTTAAAAAATATATATTTAGGTTTTTTGGTTTTTGGTTTTTGGGTATGTTTTTACTGGTGGCGCACATCCACACATTACCTTGATAATTCGGTGCACATAACAAAATTTATTCCACACATGGATGGAAAAAATTAGAGGGAACATTGTGTTGGACTCTGGTGGAGGGGTCCTGACCTGAGAGTTTGGTGAGTAATCTGCTGGAGCATGTAGCAAGAAACTTTGCTTGAATTTAGTATAGTTTGTTTAGTTAGTCATTAGTAAACATTTCATCTTTATTTTTTTTGTAACCATTTCTGACTTTTATTTCTCATTACTTCAAATCTCTTTGTAGTTAATAAACTTGTTTTACTGTTTTATCTAATCCAGTGTGTTTAAGTTAAAGCATATGAATAACTATTTGAGATAATAAACTGGCATATTATTCCATTAAAAGAATATAGGACTTAAAATATCAGTACTGTCCAGGAGAGAGCTGGGCAGGACAGGACATACATTTCTGGGAGAAAATCTGGGACTGGGGTGTGAATTGGGATCAGCCTGTAGTATAACAAAGGCTGATGTGAGCCAGACTGTAGCCGAAGTGTGACTGGCAAGCTGCAGTTACACACAGACACTTAGGGTATGACCTGCATGCTGGAAGACTGTGAGTTGCCAAGGTGGGTAGCTCACGAAAGCTCATGCTCAAATAAATGGGTTAGTCTCTAAGGTGCCACAAGTCCTCCTTTTCTTTTTGCGAATACAGACTAACACGGCTGTTACTCTGAAATACTTCAGAAAGGTATTGTAAGTCACCCAAGGTTGCAGGGCAGGGGTAACAGCCCTGCACTGGTCTGGACTGTAACCTGGTAAACAACAACTTCAAGTTATAAGGTTTCTTAACTTGCCAAAACAGTCTGCACTGCCACAAATTAACCAATCAGAGAAAAAGGGAAAACGAGTTTTTAGTTCTTACTTAAAAAATGGAAACAACCCATCAGCTTCTCTGAGTATAGAGTTCTAGGGAGAGGGTAGTAAATTACTCTAACAAAGGACATTCTGTATGGTGTGTTTGGTATTGGTGTAAGAAAGCATTAAAGAACTGCAGTTAGCACATGGACAGCTGAAAGGAGTGACTAGAGCCAGAGAGACTCAAAATCCCGTGGGGCTTGATAGCTGAGGTTAAAAAGGGTGAATTGATTCTAGTATGGAATCTGATTGGTAACCGGTAAACTGAGCTAGAGCTGGATTTTAGCTATTATGCTATTTGCTGCCTGTGAGACCTAGAGCAAGAGCATTATTAATAGTCTCCAGTATGATAACTTGAAGGCAGGGAGGACAGCAAAGTGGTACTTTGACAGTCTAAATGAAATATAGCAAAGTCAGGCATAAGGATTTCTACGTTAAATCCACCCAACTTCCCTGCCATGCAATCCATAGAAAGTTCGCTTCCAAACTGGTTTAGATGCATTGGAAAGCAGTATTTGGATGTATGTTTTGATGGTGGTCCCTATAATATGTATTCACACACATAGCAGAGATAGCTATTGTTTGCTCAAACAACTGTCTATCCCAAAATTAATTAATACAATCACTGCAACAGAAAATAGGTTCTCTGAGCTACTTGAACTGAAAAATGAAGACATTTAACCAATGTCAGAATTGACAGTGAACCAAAAGAGGCTTATTTCCAGTTGAAGAATGCTTCAGTATAAAGTCAGCTTTTTTCTCTATAAACTGCTTTTAAGATAGTACAGCTTCTTAGAATAAGTACTTGATTGACTGATGAGCACTGTAAGAGGGAGAGTTTGTGAGCCAAAGAGTTTCTATCTAACAGTTTAAAATGGCAACTTCATTATTTTGCAGCACAAAAAATCATTCTCTCCAGAGCAATAAAAACTTTTCACAAGAAGTCGTCTATATAAGGGTGTGTATCATAACACTTCAACATCCCTGAAGGATTAGAGATATTTCACTGCACCTCTAATCTCTCCACCTTACAATTTGCTGGTTGTGTGATGATCTTCTGATATCTTCTATATTCAGTCTTATATCTAATACAACTGAAACGTTTAAGAGATTACTTTTTCTACAAGCAAACTTGTTTCCACTCCCCACTGACTCCTTGTTCTTTAAACTACAGAAAGAAATAAATCCTGATAAGCTTTTTGTAGACAGAGTGTATGTATGCAGCATATCTGAGATCTTCTCTGTATGAGTGTTCTGCCAATGTAGTTTTCCTTCATCCTCCATTTATTTTTTAAATCTTCCCACTGAGTTTAAGCATCTCTGTTATTCTTGTATTGATTTTTTTTAATCTCAGATGGTACAATGATGAAATGATTCAAACATCTGTTGAGTGCAAAATGTTTTTTCATGTAAGTCTGAGTATGAAAAATGGAAAGAGAAAGTTGAAATGATTGCTTAACACACTAATGCTTTCTGCCTTAGTTCACTGATCCTCTACTCTCTGTTGCCACAACTTTAAATCCCATTGGGGGTTCGAGCTCAGAGACTATAGTGAATTTTCGAATTTATATTGTGCTATCATAGAGGTCATTTTTCTTAGTGATAAGGAGCATGATTGCTTCTGGAGTGAAAAGGGAAAAAGAATTGTAACATTTTACAGTCTTTGAGTACAGCAACCCATTACCGACTGAAGAGCAGATATGCGCAGAGTTTTCTCCTTGGTGAATGTGAAATTATTCCATTTCCACTTTTCACAGCAGGTGTATCAGCAACTGTGTATTGGCAGAAGACAATAGGAGTAATGAAAATGTGACAGACAGGAGTGATGGTAAGACTCAGAAATAAAGTTCTGCCCTGTCATACTACCTGGGTCAGAGTTTCAAAAGGTTAATACACTTGTCACATGACATGAGCCAGTATCCACTGACTCCAACACTACTCTGTCAATAAGGATAAATAAGGAATACCATAACAAATAACAGGTACTTTTAGGGATGATTTTGTTCTTATACCAATCTTGCACTGATGTAACTCCATTATCTCCAATGGACTTACTCGGCTGAGATCAGATTAATTTCCATTGATTGGTAAATGAACATTTCGTTGTAACTGAATTCACTATGAACAAAATAATACAAAAGCCTTGATTTTAGTTGGTAGTGAATAGGGATGAGATCCCCAAAAGTTTCAGATCTTTATTTAAAAAATCTGGAATCTAATATGCTTTTAGGGCACTTGGTGATCACTGCAGTCAATGGAAAAAAATTCTAATTTACATTGATGGCAGCTGGAACAAGCTCTTACTATTAGATTAATTCTTATTTACAATATTACACATTGACCTGAGTAAAGAATCATTATTTAAAACCAACTTTGTACTAGAAAATCATTCAGAAATCTGTGTCTGAAATGAAAATTAACTGTGAGATGATCTAGCAGAGAGAAATGGAGATTGCATGTGACTGAGGAAGCGTCTGTGGGAACAGGCATAGTTATATTGTTTTTTGTAGGTTTGCATTTTAAAGAATTAAACTTATTGGAAAAAACTGCATTAGCTTCAGATTAGAGGTTTAGAGAGACATTTTTAGCAAGCTGCACACTCTGCAATGATTAACCATTTTGCAGTCGTCCATTAAGTATTTTTAGATGCTTTAAGAATGAGATAAAATTACTACCCTATTAGGGCTGCCTACTTTCTAACTGCACAAAACTGAACACCCTTGCCCTGCCCCTTCCCGAGGCCCCGCCCCCACCCCTTTTCTGGGGTGGGGCCAGGAATGAGGGGTTTGGGTACAGGAGGGGGCTCCAGGTTGGGGCTGAGGGGTTTGGAGTGCAGCAAATAAAGTAACTGATGGACCGAGAAGCCATTATTTCTGGAAAGGGCTGGAGAATCAGGGAGATACAAAAAAAGACTGCAACATTTGGTTTTTTTTGAGTGCTAAGTCCTGATGCACCAAAGTACTTAAGCATTTGCCTAACTTTGAGCCCAAGTGAAACTCCTATTCAAGTCATTGGATATATTGATACTTATATTGATGCTTAAAGTGGGGAAAATACCTTGCTGAATTGACATCATGACATGTTCAAAAAACCCTGAATACTGAAAATAATAATCTAATATAAGCCCTTCATTAAATAATGGAACAAATATCTGGACTTGTAAAGGGTATTGTAACCACAAACATGAATAATACAAGTCTTAATCAGCATTTAGAATGTATTGTAGCCATAGATGAGGGAGAGAATGTAGGTGTGTATGTGTATTGTATTTGGAAAATAAAGCATTTGATTCTATACTGCACAATTTTTATTTGAAAACTTAATTCCCAGGTGTGGATATGAGCATTTGTATGGATAGTAAACTATCATAAAGAAAAGTCTATAATAACTGAGACTATACTGAGGTGGAACTTTGCAAGGATTGGAGCTAAGCTTCCTTAATGATCTGTCAATAGCATGTGCATTAAGAAACACATCCTTTTGCACAGCCTGAATAAATGGCCACTCCATTAATCGGTACTGTAGAATGGCAAAATAATTGATACATGCATTTACACCTAATACACACAGAGAAATAGAACCTGAAATTAGATATTAATTTGGAGAGAGAGACATATAAAAAGACACACAATGAAAATGGTATAATGGAGATGACCTTCCATGCTATATGGTAGCCAAAAAAATCCCAGGCCCTATGCTAGACTAGAATATGTAGAGATATCAGACACTAGTCATTCCAGATATGGCACACAGTTTTGGGGTTCTTCACACCAGTAAGATGTCAGAAACTCAGAGGGAATACAGAAAATAACAAAATGGATTAAGCAGCTAGATATTGACATATGAGGAGAAAAAAAACCCTATGTGATAAAAATGACAGCATAGGTGCAGAGAGCAGAAGGGCAGTGTCATAAATATAAAGGGAAGGGTAAACCCCTTTGAAATCCCTCCTGGCCAGGGGAAAGCTCCTCTCACCTGTAAAGGGTTAAGAAGCTAAAGGTAACCTCGCTGGCACCTGACCAAAATGACCAATGAGGAGACAAGATACTTTCAAAAGCTGGGAGGAGGGAGAGAAACAAAGGGTCTGTGTCTGTCTGTAGTCGTCTTGGCCAGGGACAGAACAGGAATGGAGTCTTAGAACTTTTAGTAAGTAATTTAGCTAGGTATGTGTTAATTATGATTTCTTTAAATGGCTGAGAAAAGAATTGTGCTGAATAGAATAACTATTTCTGTGTATCTTTTTTGTAACTTAAGGTTTTGCCTAGAGGGGTTCTCTATGTTTTTTGAATCTAATTACCCTGTAAGATATCTACCATCCTGATTTTACAGGGGGGATTTCTTTATTTCTATTTACTTCTATTTTTTATTAAAAGTCTTCTTGTAAAACACTGAATGCTTTTTCATTGTTCTCAGATCCAAGGGTTTGGGTCTGTGGTCACCTATGCAAATTGGTGAGGCTTTTTATCCAACATTTCCCAGGAAAGGGGGGGTGCAAGTGTTGGGAGGATTGTTCATTGTTCTTAAGATCCAAGGGTCTGGGTCTGTAGTCACCTAGGCAAATTGGTGAGGCTTTTTACCAAACCTTGTCCAGGAAGTGGGGTGCAAGGTTTTGGGAAGTATTTTGGGGGGAAGGACGCGTCCAAACAGCTCTTCCCCAGTAACCAGTATTAGTTTGGTGGTGGTAGCGGCCAGCCCAAGGATAACGGGGGTAATATTTTGTACCTTGGGGAAGTTTTGACCTAAGCTGGTAAAGATAAGCTTAGGAGGTTTTTCATGCAGGTCCCCACATCTGTACCCTAGAGTTCAGAGTGGGGGAGGAACCGTGACAGGCAGGGACATGCTAACCAAGTATGTGAAGGGTGTCAACAGCAATTAAGTAGAAGGATTATTTAATGGGGTCCAAGGGAGTAGGGATAATAAATTAAAAATTAGCCAAAGAAAATCTAAACTGAAAATAAGAACAAAATTCCTAATAGTGAAACCTATTAGACTGAAAAGGAGGACTTGTGGCACCTTAGAGACTAACCAATTTATTAGAGCATAAGCTTTCGTGTAGCTCACGAAAGCTTATGCTCTAATAAATTGGTTAGTCTCTAAGGTGCCACAAGTCCTCCTTTTCTTTTTGCGAATACAGACTAACATGGCTGCTACTCTGAAACCTATTAGACTGAAATACTCTCCCGCTGGAAGTGGTGGAAATCATATCACTAGAGCCATTTAAAACAAAGTATTTAAATCAAAACACTAGATCTGTAGGAGTGGCCCTAAGGGGTCACACTTGAATAGATAGAGAAGCTGATCTAATAGGCATATTTCCTTCTCCAGAATCCATGATTCTGTAATAGAAAAAACAAACAAACAAACAAACAAAAAAACAAACCCCAACCCAGCAGCTAGAATGACTCCAGTATGGAGTAATTAGATGGAAGAAAAAAATATTCATATATAAAAATAAACCTCAGAGTTACTCAGTCTACTAGTTAGTGCATCCAGCAGCAAGTTTTAAGGAATGACTAAATTTTTCCAGTTTTACAATTCAGACTAAACGCGAAATTCCTTATAAAAAGTTATTTGCAGTGATCGAAAGATAATAGAGGCCTTGGAAAGAGAAAGAGGGAATTCCTCCAATATATTTTATTACCTTTCCTGTGGATAGTATACTAGAGACTAAGTACTATGAATGTATGCTGATTGCCTACCTGCATTTTTTTTCCTCCCTTTGAAAGCCAAATCTCTACAGCCATGCTGTACTGCGGCTTGTGTACTAAAACTGAACAAAAATGAGTCAAAACTGAATGTTCAATGTATTCATCAAACCCCAAAGGAAAAATTGCAAGTGAAGACCACCCACATCTCTTTAGAGGTATCAGCAATCAGCATACCGCAAGGACAATTAAGCTCTAAGAGCAGGAACAAGTTTACTTAGAAGTGAGGTAAATTATTTACTAAATAGAAAATTCTGATTCGTATTCTGAAGACATTGCCTTAAAGCAGGGATTTTCAAACATTTTCATTCTGTGGACCACATTTTAATAGAGTTTCTAATTGAATTTTCCCTCCCACTCACCATCACACAACATCCCTTAGCAATTATAGTGTGACACTTCTCAAGGCACCTCACAACTATTTGTCTTTAGTGGGAAACAGTCTTGTCTGTGCCTGCTGCATCTCAGTTCCCTGGATTCAGAAGCCTCTGGCACCATAAGCCTGCCATCCAGGTCTCCTCATACCTCACTCTCTCCCTTCAGGCTAGTAACAGGCCAAGCATTCCCCCTCTGTAGTATCCAGCCCCTGTCATTAAACACTCCCAGAAATAAACCAGGTGAGAGACAGTGTACACACAGCTTCGCTTACAACTGAGGATCAGGTCCTTTATAGCACAGCACTGTAATCTATTTATACTAACATCGAATAAGTTTATTAACAACGGTTGAGATTTAAGACCTGAGACAGGATCATGGAAATAGAAATAGTTGCAAACAAAACAAAAGTATTTTCAAAAGACTAAAATTTAACTTTGAGGTCACAATCGTTTGTCTAATACAATCTCTCGCCTAAGCTTTTCTGCAGAGCTAGCTGATTTTTCAGTCAATCCAGGGTCAAGAAAGTTCACAAATCACTCCCCTCTACCAAGGGTGTTCCTCAATGAAATGAATAACAATATGCCCTTTTCCTTTCTTTATATTTCCTAATGTTCATTGTCTTTGTTCCTGGAATCAGGATGACCCCTGGGGTTCAGACTGTAGTGTGCTCTTTCCTGTTTTTCCTGTTGACTTCATATGCTAAACGAGTTTC
Organism: Lepidochelys olivacea; assembly: GCF_965140295.1. Taxonomy (NCBI): domain Eukaryota; kingdom Metazoa; phylum Chordata; order Testudines; family Cheloniidae; genus Lepidochelys; species Lepidochelys olivacea. The sequence goes on from NC_140414.1 coordinate 70,674,430, forward strand.
CTTTGTGTTGGCTTTACATTGCTTAATTTACATTAGAGACAGGGATAGCTGAACAGTTGACAGCAATATGTTAGGTGTAGTGAGTTTGTCAGGCCTGGTAGGAGTTGCTGTTACAGAACTTTGAACCCTTTGTCAGTGATCACTGAGGAATTCTTAGGGCACATATAGCAATTGCTTACATGGAAAATATTAGAAAAGTATTTTTAGCTGCCTTTAATGTGGTGCAGCAGCTGGAAACAACTCTCTCCATAGGCCTACCAGCTAGTGCTGCGCAGACTGGCAGTGGTCACTAGACCACAGTTTGAGAATCACTGCCAGAAAGGACAGTTTTGCTTGTTCAGCCAAAATTACTTTCTATTGCTTATTTCTTTTATTTTGTTTCTCAAATATATTTACAACTGTAAACCATATGGCGAAAACATGCTTAGCATAGAGAACAAGGAAGGATATATATGATGATGAGAAGGGGTAGATTAGGACTATGAACTTTAATAACTAAGAGGAGTATTTGAACAGACAGGAGCTGGAGAGGGCTGATTTTCGGTATTCTGTTGATATATTGGCTTATCAACTGGTCCTCTAATTTTTTGGAAAAGATTCTCCTGTACAAGTTAGTTGTGCCGATATGGTTTTGATCCTGAATGATCTAACTCATGCTGAATTCCTTTAAAGAGGCTCTTGAGGAAGATGAAATGATCCAGAGCGGAGGAGTTCCACATGGACAGCAAGGAAGAAAACAGACTAAGCCTTGTCCCTCTATTAGCCCTGGTCTACACTAGGACTTTAGGTCGAATTTAGCAGCGTTAAATCGATGTAAACCTGCACCCGTCCACACAATGAAGCCCTTTATTTCGACTTAAAGGGCTCTTAAAATCGATTTCCTTACTCCACCCCTGACAAGTGGATTAGCGCTTAAATCGACGTTGCCGGCTCGAATTTGGGGTACTGTGCACACAATTCGATGGTATTGGCCTCCGGGAGCTATCCCAGAGTGCTCCATTGTGACCGCTCTGGACAGCACTCTCAACTCAGATGCACTGGCCAGGTAGAAAGGAAAAGAACCACAAACTTTTGAATCTCATTTCCTGTTTAGCCAGCGTGGCAAGCTGCAGGTGACCATGCAGAGCTCATCAGCACAGGTGACCATGATGGAGTCCCAGAATCGCAAAAGAGCTCCAGCATGGACCGAACGGGAGGTACGGGATCTGATCGCTGTTTGGGGAGAGGAATCCATGCTATCAGAACTCCGTTCCAGTTTTCAAAATGCCAAAACCTTTGTCAAAATCTCCCAGGACATGAAGGGCAGAGGCCATAACAGGGACCCGAAGCAGTGCTGCGTGAAACTGAAGGAGCTGAGGCAAGCCTACCAGAAAACCAGAGAGGCAAACGGCCACTCAGGGTCAGAGCCCCAAACATGCCGCTTCTATGATGAGCTGCATGCCATTTTAGGGCGTTCAGCCACCACTACCCCAGCCGTGTTGTTTGACTCCTTCAATGGAGATGGAGGCAATACGGAAGCAGGTTTTGGGGACGAAGAAGAAGATGATGATGATGAGGTTGTAGATAGCTCACAGCAAGCAAGCGGAGAAACTGGTTTTCCCGACAGCCAGGAACTGTTTCTCACCCTGGACCTGGAGCCAGTACCCCCCGAACCCACCCAAGGCTGCCTCCTGGACTGAGCAGGCGGAGAAGGGACCTCTGGTGAGTGTACCTTTTAAAATACTATACATGGTTTAAAAGCAAGCATGTGAAAGGATTACTTTGCCCTGGCATTCACGGTTCTCCTAGATGTAGTCCTAAAGCCTTTGCAAAAGGTTTCTGGGGAGGGCAGCCTTATTGCGTCCTTCATGGTAGGACACTTTACCACTCCAGGCCAGTAACACGTACTCGGGAATCATTGTAGAACAAAGCATTGCAGTGTATATTTGCTGGCATTCAAACAACATCCGTTCTTTATCTCTCTGTGTTATCCTCAGGAGAGTGAGATATAATTCATGGTCACCTGGTTGAAATAGAGTGCTTTTCTTCAGGGGACACTCAGAGGAGCCCATTCCTGCTGGGCTGTTTGCCTGTGGCTAAACAGAAATGTTCCCCGCTGTTAGCCACAGGGAGGGGGGAAGGTTGAGGGGGTAGTCACGCGGTGGGGGGAGGCAAAATGCGACCTTGTAACGAAAGCACATGTGCTATGTATGTAATGTTAACAGCAAGGTTTACCCTGAAAGAGTGTAGCCACTGTTTTATAAAATGTGTCTTTTTAAATACCGCTGTCCCTTCTTCTTTCTCCACCAGCTGCATGTGTTTCAATGATCACAGATCTTCTCCTTCCCAGAGGCTAGTGAAAATGAGAAAGAAAAAAAAACGCACTCGCGCTGAAATGTTCTCCGAGCTCATGCTGTCTTCCCACACTGATAGAGCACAGACTAATGCGTGGAGGCAAATAATGTCAGAGTGCAGGAAAGCACAAAATGACCGGGAGGAGAGGTGGTGGGCTGAAGAGAGTAAGTGGCGGGCTGAAGACAGGGCTGAAGCTCAGATGTGGCGGCAGCGTGATGAGAGGAGGCAGGATTCAATGCTGAGGCTGCTGCAGGACCAAACCAGTATGCTCCAGTGTATGGTTGAGCTGCAGCAAAGGCAGCTGGAGCACAGACTGCCACTGCAGCCCCTCTGTAACCAACCGCCCTCCTCCCCAAGTTCCATAGCCTCCACACCCAGACGCCCAAGAACGCGGTGGGGGGGCCTCCGGCCAACCAGCCACTCCACCACAGAGGATTGCCCAAAAAAAAGAAGGCTGTCATTCAATAAATTTTAAAGTTGTAAACTTTTAAAGTGCTGTGTGGCATTTTCCTTCCTTCCTCCACCACCCCTCCTGGGCTACATTGGTAGTCATCCCCCTATTTGTGTGATGAATGAATAAAGAATGCATGAATGTGAAGCAACAATGACTTTATTGCCTCTGCAAGCGGTGATTGAAGGGAGGAGGGGCGGGTGGTTAGCTTACAGGGAAGTAGAGTGAACCAAGGGGCGGGGGGTTTCATCAAGGAGAAACAAACAGAACTTTCACACTGTAGCCTGGCCAGTCATGAAACTGGTTTTCAAAGCTTCTCTGATGCGTACCGCGCCCTCCTGTGCTCTTCTAACCGCCCTGGTGTCTGGCTGCGCGTAACCAGCAGCCAGGCGATTTGCCTCAACCTCCCACCCCGCCATAAACGTCTCCCCCTTACTCTCACAGATATTGTGGAGCGCACAGCAAGCAGTAATAACAGTGGGAATATTGGTTTCGCTGAGGTCTAAGCGAGTCAGTAAACGGCGCCAGCGCGCCTTTAAACGTCCAAATGCACATTCTACCACCATTCTGCACTTGCTCAGCCTGTAGTTGAACAGCTCCTGACTACTGTCTAGGCTGCCTGTGTACGGCTTCATGAGCCAGGGCATTAAGGGGTAGGCTGGGTCCCCAAGGATACATATAGGCATTTCAACATCCCCAACAGTTATTTTCTGGTCTGGGAATAAAGTCCCTTCCTGCAGCTTTTGAAACAGACCAGAGTTCCTGAAGATGCGAGCGTCATGTACCTTTCCCGGCCATCCCACGTTGATGTTGGTGAAACGTCCCTTGTGATCCACCAGAGCTTGCAGCACTATCGAAAAGTACCCCTTGCGGTTTATGTACTCGCCGGCTTGGTGCTCTGGTGCCAAGATAGGGATATGGGTTCCGTCTATGGCCCCACCACAGTTAGGGAATCCCATTCCAGCAAAGCCATCCACTATGACCTGCACATTTCCCAGGGTCACCACCCTTGATATCAGCAGATCTTTGATTGCGTGGGCTACATGCATCACAGCAGCCCCCACAGTAGATTTGCCCACTCCAAATTGATTCCCAACTGACCGGTAGCTGTCTGGCGTTGCAAGCTTCCACAGGGCTATCACCACTCGCTTCTCAACTGTGAAGGCTGCTCTCATCTTGGTATTCATGTGCCTCAGGGCAGGGGAAAGCAAGTCACAAAGTTCCATGAAAGTGCCCTTACAAATGCGAAAGTTTCGCAGCCACTGGGTATCGTCCCAGACCTGCAACACTATGCGGTCCCACCAGTCTGTGCTTGTTTCCCGAGCCCAGAATCGGCATTCCACATCATGAATCTGCCCCATTAGCACCATGATGCATGCATTGGCAGGGCCCATGCTTTCAGAGAAATCTGTGTCCATGTCCTGATCACTCACGTGACCGCGCTGACGTCGCCTCCTCGCCCGGTATCGCTTTGCGAGGTTCCGGTGCTGCATATACTGCTGGATAATGCGTGTGGTGTTTAATGTGCTCCTAATTGCCAAAGTGAGCTGAGCGGCCTCCATGCTTGCCTTGGTATGGCGTCCGCACAGAAAAAAGGCGCAGAACAATTGTCTGCCGTTGCTCTGACGGAGGTAGGGGCGACTGATGACACGGCTGACAGGGTTGGCTTCAGGGAGCTAAAATCAACAAAGGGGGTGTCTTTACATCAACAAGTATTTCAGGCAGGACTTCACGGAGGGTTCCAATAAGAAATGGTGCACCTAAGTTATCATTCTTATTGGAACAAGGAGGTTAGCCTGGCCTCTGATTGATACATGGCTAGATTTACCTCGCTGCACCTTCTCTGTGAGTGACTGCAGTGTGACCTAGAGGAATGAGTCCCCTAGACGGGGAGGGGGGGGGAAGCAAATGAGTACAAAAACAAATCTGGTCTATTTCTTGTTTTGACCCACTCCATCTATCTTTTACATCTTTGGCTGGCAGCAGACGGTGCAGAAGGACTGCATGCCATCCACATCTCATGGCTGCTCGGCAGAAGATGGTACAGTACAATTGCTAGCCATCCTCATCTCTTGCCTGCCTGGCAGAAGATGGTACAGTACGACTGCTAGCAGTCCGTATTGCCTGCCCGCTCACCATAAGACGGTTCAATAGGACTGACTGCAGGACTAAAGAGAATGACCTGGTCAAGTCACTCCAAATTTAGTCCCTGCGCCCATGTCTGCCCAGGCGCTCCCAGCCGACGTGGCCAGGAGCACCTCGGACATGACGAGGAGGACTACTAGTCATACTGCACCGTCTGCTGCCAGAAGGCAATGGGTTGCTGCTACTGTGTAGCAAAGCCGTACCGTGTCTGCCAGCACCCAGGAGACATAGGGTGACGGTTACCTGAGCGGGCTCCAGGCTTACCGTGGTATGGCGTCTGCACAGGTAACTCAGGAAAAAAGGTGCAAAACGATTGTCTGCCCTTGCTTTCAAGGAGGGAGGGAGGGAACGGGGGCCTGACGATACGTACCCAGAACCACCCGCGACAATGTTTTAGCCCCATCAGAGTGATCCATTATGACTGCTCTGGACAGCACTCTCAGATGCCCGATTGTTTGCCGTTGCTCTGATGCAGGGAGGGGCGACTGAGGACACAGCTTACAGGGTTGGCTTAAGGGAGCTAAAATCAACAAAGGGGGTGTCTTTACATCAAGAAGTATTTCAGGCAGGATTTCACGGAGGGTTCCAATAGGAAATGGTGCACCTAAGTTATCGTTCTTATTGGAACAGGAAGGTTAGCCTGGCCTCTGATTGATACATGGCTAGATTTACCTCGCTGCACCTTCTCTGTGAGTGACTGCAGTGTGACCTAGAAGAATGAGTCCCCTAGATGGGGGAGGGGGGGGAAGCAAATGAATACATAACAAATCTGGTCTATTTCTTGTTTTGATCCACTCCATCTATCTTTTACATCTTTGGCTGGCAGCAGACGGTGCAGAAGGACTGCATGCCATCCACATCTCATGGCTGCTCGGCAGAAGATGGTACAGTACGACTGCTAGCCATCCTTATCTCCTGCCTGCCTGGCAGAAGATGGTACAGTACGACTGCTAGCAGTCCGTATCGCCTGCCCGCTCACCATAAGACGGTTCAATAGGACTGACTGCAGGAGAATGACCTGGTCAAGTCACTCCAAATTTAGTCCCTGCGCCCATGTCTGTCCAGGCGCTCCCAGCCGATGTGGCCAGGAGCACCTCGGACATGACGATGATGGCTACCCGTCGTACTGTACCATCTGCTGCCACAAGGCAAGGGGTTGCTGCTACTGTGTAGCAATGCCGTACCGTGTCTGCCAGCACCCAGGAGTCATAGGGTGATGGTTACCTGAGTGGGCTCCATGCTTGCCGTGGTATGGCGTCTGCACAGGTAACTCAGGAAAAAAGGCGCAAAACGATTGTCTGCCCTTGCTTTCAGGGAGGGAGGGAGGGAATGGGGGCCTGACGATATGTACCCAGAACCACCCGTGACAATGTTTTAGCCCCATCAGGCATTGGGATCTCAACCCAAAATTCCAATGGGCAGCGGAGACTGCGGGAACTGTGGGATAGCTACCCACAGTGCAACGCTCCGGAAGTCAACTCTAGCCTTGGAACTGTGGAAGCGCTCCGCCAAGTTAATGCACTTAATGCATTTTCTGTGGGGACACACACACTCGAATATATAAAACCGATTTCTAAAAAAACGACTTCTATAAATTCGACCTTATTCCGTAGTGTAGACATACCCTTAGTTACATTCTGAAAATGCAGTCATTTAAAGCAGAGATTTACAGACATAGTAGGAGAGGAAATAGATACGGTGGTCAGAGAGAAATCAGAAAGTATGTGTTATAGTTAGTGTTCTGTCTAGAAAAAGGAAGAGAAGCATGGGAATTACAGTAAGTGAGATCAGAGACAAAACATCTGTCAGACTAATATTTGTGAGCCTGGGTGCCAAAAGTTTGGCATATTTCAGCGCCTATATAAAAATGGTTTGATTTTTTTTTTAAACGTGGTGAGCCCCAAGTGGGTTCCACTCCTTGTGAAAGGCAGATAGTGCATACAACACTATTCTTCCTCAAGGGCTCCAGGAAGCCAGGTAAACATTGTTGCTCATTTATCATCCTGAAACTATACTTTGTATTGCTTTATATTTCATATATTTATAGATGAATCACTTATTTTAATACTAGGAATAAGATTATAGTTATCATATCTTTGGCTAATGCCTACTCTGTATCAGTAAGATACTTACAGAGAATGTATCTATTTATTTACGCATCCAACTAGATTCTTATACCATGCCCATCTTTGCAGTGTGCATAATGAGCTTTCTGTACTTCCACTGTAATAATAAATCCTAAGTAGTAGTAATAATAATCTTCCATAGAAACAAAAATATAAAAAAAGTTTAGTATTATTTCATTGATAGAAAAGGGCTAGGAGTTTACGGTTACTCTCAACTCAAATATTGCCCTAAATTTAGTGTTTATAAAACAAGCTTTTATAAAGCTAAAACCCAATAGAAAAGTGTCCATTTTTAAAAAAAATATTGCAAAAAAACCAGCCATTTTAATAATTCATGCTGTGTTTGCAAGCCATGAGAACTTAAAAAGTAAAACTGACTATCAACATTACAATTGATACTCATTCATTCATTCTGTCATCCAAACAGAGAAAAAAAAATAACAGCAAAGTAATCAAATAATAAATAATAGCAGTACAGTGTAAGCAGGATTGTTAAAATTCTTTACGTTTAGTTGTTAGTAGTAGCATGTATGCATATATCAATTCATTTAAAATATGGTTTACAACATATTTTCAATTTTTATGTTGTCCCTTTAAATCTAAATCACTAATAAAAACAAAATAAGGGTTTTTTTTTAGATTTCATTGTTTTGTTCTAGTACACTTTCCACGATAACTCCAATGGACTCAAAGATTGAATGTGCTGTCCTTCAAGTGATGCTACCTATTAGTCCATTTTCTTCACAAAATATTTTTTTCCCAACACATAAAGGTAAAACCCAAAGCTATCTCTCTAACTTCACTTAATCCCTTCACTACCTTGATAACTTGCCCTGCAGTGTTTCTTCTTTCTCATACTTGGAAAAGAAACTTTTCATCTGCAACTTTACATGACACTAAAATTGCAACTCAAGCCCATGCTACAAAACTGACACAATAATACATGATTCAGGTTTCAGAGTGATAGCCGTGTTAGTCTGTATCAGAAAAAGAACAAGGAGTACATGAAACATCTATTGAATGAGTAAAGGAATTGTGAAGCAGAATCTGTTATTGAAGGGTATTGATTCTGCCAGGGTTCCCAAGCAGACCAGTCCTGACCCCATAGTGGGTAGCATTACCTGGTAAGGGGCATAGACAGGGCATCTTTGTGATTATATGATTCATTGTATCCCATGATAGCCTTTGTCAGAGGGGTTCATATGAATGCAACTTTGTACAAGCATTGCTGCTCTTCCCTTTAAGTTAATCTACCTCCACTGCTGCAGGAACATGTAATTTACCCACCCTAGCACCAGTGAGCTGGATGGAGACCTATGAGTATATGTTTATGGTTGACATTTATGTAACTGCATGCAACTGTGTAACCATTAAATTATTTCTCTATTCTGCAGCCTTTGCTCACATGGGTAGTCTTATTGAAGGTATACTGTTTCTTCAGTGCTTACAGGCAAAAAATGAAGAGAGATGTTTTCCCTAAAGGTCCCAGCTGTTACAAGAAGTTTATAGTTGAACGTTTTAAACAGCAAACAAGTGCAACTATTGATACAGTTTGTCATCTTAAAATTATGTTTTAAAGATGCAAGGGAATGGTAAATTCACTTAGTTTTTTGTTTCTTTTGTGGTTTTGTTTTTGTTTTTACTTTGATTATATTTTAATATTAGTTTTGTACAAAGTTCCTTAGTTTTTTTTAAACAATAGACTTTTTAAAAAAACATGCATTTCAACGGTGGTTGATTGAGACATTCCCATAATCTGTAAATCAGTGATTCAATAGGATTACACTATCTCCAAGAAAAAGTTTTGCAAAAGAAAGAAAGAAAGAAAGAAAGAAAGAAAGAAAGAAAGAAAGAAAGAAAGAAAGAAAGAAAGAACCATCATACCACAATTCATCTATCCCAGACATCTACCACTCTTCTATTTCTTGCCAGGTAGTCCTTTACTTTTCATTTTGTTTGCTTTTTTTTTTTTTTTAAAACAAGAGCTTGTCAATAGCAACAACTGAGCAGCACTGGGAGTTATGTAATCAACATATTATGCAAATAGAGGAGGGATAAGAGACTTCTACAAGTTGTATAGCTCCGCTGAAAGCTTTTATCAGTGTTAGTGGAAATAAGCTGGTGAGCCCAATGGAACATTTTTACAGAACACAAGATTTTTCATATTTCATGAAACTCAGAGAAAGTAAAACTATAATTTGACCTACCTCTAAATTTAAATATTTCTGTCCTACCAACTGCTAAGAAGTTTGGTACTTATTCTGAAATTTAGACAGCAGAGTGAGCATGTATTTCAATTTCAGCAGGGTTGTTTTTTTTCCCCATGCAGTATAGCTTTTAACATCTTTCTGACTATGCATGTCATTCCGCTCTATGAGAAAATATGATCTTCAATTTTATTATGACAGGAAAATATTTTGCTTTGGAATACGCTTTGTTACTAATTATAAATAAGTGCCCTCTTATAGGAACTTAAGGAAAAAACATTTACACTGATGCTAGTTAATACCAAAACGTTTGAAAGGATAAGTGTGGATACATAGTCCAAATGGGATATTTTATATAGTAAGGATTGAAGTTCAGGGCATATTGTAGTATGTAAGATGAAAAAGAAAATGGTTGTAAAGCAAAATCAAAACTACACTATGAAACCTTTTTCTCCTGACTTTCTTTCTTCTTTTTTATGATTTTTCCATGAACTGTTCTTATCTAACCATGAAGAACTTGATATATTTCAGTTATAGTTTTGCTGATCAAAATGGACAATTAACCCTCGCTTTCCAATAAAGAGAAGTGGAAAATTCCTGCAAACTTAGTATTTACTCTTCTTTGTATTTATTCACTAACAATCATTCAAAACCATTTGTTTTATTAACAGGAGCAAATAAACAAATCCTCTTTTCAAGCACATTTTATAACTTTGATTTTTTTTGTTTGACCATGCCATTTCTTTTATCTTACTTCTAATAATGGTTTACTACATAAGGACCAAATCTTGCAAGCCCTCAAGAGGGCTTCATCCTGTAATTGCTGAGTGCACTCTACTCTTATAAGATTTGAACTGAAGGTAAGTGGATGTTGCTTAGCAATTAATGAGAATGATTCCAAATTACTTTTTATTATAGTTACTTTCATAATTCATGCGCCAATTCAGGAAAACATACCTATTCAGGAGAGCAGGTAGAATGATCAATAATTACACAGAAAATCAATATTTCTCTTCTGTATTTGAGGGGTAAAAATGATATAGTCTCATCATATGATGATGATCACACTCTTTCCATTCCACTGGTATTTCTGGAGGATGTTAAACAGAAGCTACTAAAATTAGACATTTTTAAATCATCAGGTTGAAATAACTTGCATCCAAGAGTTTTAAAAGAGCTGTCTGAGGAGCTTGCTGGACCATTAATGTTGATTTTCAGTAAATCTTGGAACACCGTGGAAGTTCCATAAGACTGGAAGAAAACTAACTTTGTGCCAATTTTTTAAAAGCATAAACGGGATGACCCAGGTAATCATTAGCCTGTCAGCCTCACATTAATTCTGGTCAAGATAATAAAGCAGCTGACACAGGACTTGATTAATAAAGAATTACAGGAGGGTATTGTAATTAATGCAAATCAACATGCCTTTCTGGAAAATAGATCTTATGAAACTAACTTGATATATTTTTGATGGAATTATAAGTTTGGTTGATAAAGGTAATAGTGTTGACATAATATACTTCTGGTACCACACAACATTTTGATTACAAAAAACTAGAATGATATAAAATTAACATGGCACACATTAAATGGATTAAAAAATAGCAAAATATAGTTGTAAATGGGAAATTGTCATCGAGCAGCTAAGTTTCCAGTGGGGCCCAGCAGGGATCAGTTCTTGGCCTTATGCTGTATAACATTTTATCAATCATCTGGAAGAAAACATAAAATCATCACTAATAAAGTTTGCAGATGACACAAAAAAATTGGGGGAGTGGTAAATAATAAAGGTCACAGGTCACTAATTCAAGGAAATCTGGATTGCTTAGTAAAATGGGCTCAAACCAACAATTTGCATTTTAATATGGGTAAATGTATAAATCTAGGAACAGAGAGTGTAGGCCACACTTACAGGATGGGGGAAGCAGTGACTCTGGAAAAGATTTTGGGATGGATAATCAGCTGAATATGAACTCCCAATGTGACACTGAGGCTAAAAGAGCTAATGTGACCCTGGGATGCATAAACAGAGGTACCTTGAGTAGGCGTAGAGAGGTTATTGTATCTCTGTATTTGGCACTGTTGCAACCATTTCTGTAATATTGTGTTTAGTCCACAATTCAAGAAGGACGCTGATAAATTGGAGCAGGTATAGAAAAGAGCCATGAGAATGAGTAAAGGATTAGATATCATGCCATACAGTGATAGACTCAAAGAGCTCAATCTATTTAGCTTAACAAAGGGAAGGTTAAGGGGTGATTTGACTAGTTTGTAAGTATCTACATGGGGAACAAATATTTAATAATGGTCTCTTCAATGTATCATAGAAAAGTATAACATGATCCAATGACTGGAAGTTGAAGATAGACAAATTCAGTCTGGAAGTAACGTGTAATTTTTTAACAGTGTAAGTAACCATTGGAACAATTTACCCAGGGTTGTGGCAGATTCTCTATCAAATTTTAAATCAAGAGTGGATGTTTTTCAAAAAGATCTGCCCTAGGAGTTATTTTCAGGAAGTTCTATGGTCTGTGTTATACAGGAGGTCAGACTAGAAACTTCATGATCACGATGGTCCCTTCTGGCCTTGGAATCTATGAATCAACCAATCAATCACATGCTTAGGTCCTGTTGACTTCACTGAAACTTCAGCACATGGTTAAAGTTAAACATGTGTTTGAATGCTGTCCTGAATAAGAATGGATTTACCGATGTGCTGTACTGTTTCTGCTCTCCAGGCAGGATGCCTCCAAGGTTATATATATATGGTGTTTTTCAAATGGACTGCAGGTATTTCTGACATGTTTAAAGAGGATATTTAATTAAAAAATAAAAAACGCACAAAGAACCCCCTCCCCCATATTTTTAAGGTATATTTCTAAAACAGGAACTTGGATCATTATTTTCAGACTTGGGTTCTGAGTAACCATACTACCCATTGAGTTGAATGGGTAACATTCAACATAGCTGTAGTCAGGAGCCTAAATATAGATTTTAATGCCTAACATTAGGGACCCAAATTAAGCAAGCACCAGTTTGGTCACAAAGGATGGCATGAAGAAAGTGAGGGGAGAGGGGTGAAGAATCTTGATACTAAAGCGTAGGACTAAGAATCAGGAGATCTAGGATCTGTTTTTGACTCTTGTCACAAACAGCTTGTATTCTCCTGGACAAGTCTCTTGAACTCTCTCTATTATAATTGCCTCATCTGTGAAATAAGGGTAATAATATGTATCTACCCACCTCACAGGGATGTTGGGAAGTTTTATTACATGTTTGCAAAGCATTTTGACAGCCCCAGAAAACAGATGTAAATGAGCATTATTGTGAATATATTTAAATAACCAACCTTAGCCTTGTCATAAATATAAAGGGAAGGGTAACCACCTTTCTGTATACAGTGCTATAAAATCCCTCCTGGCCAGAGGCAAAATCCTTTCAGCTGTAAAGAGTTAAGAAGCTAAGGTAACCTCGCTGGCACCTGACCCAAAATGACCAATGAGGGGTCAGGTTTCAGAGTAACAGCCGTGTTAGTTTGTATTCACAAAAAGAACAGGAGGACTTGTGGCACCTTAGAGACTAACCAATTTATTTGAGCATCAGCTTTCGTGAGCTACAGCTCACTTCATCGGATACATACTGTTCCTGTAGCTCACGAAAGCTTATGCTCAAATAAATTGGTTAGTCTCTAAGGTGCCATAAGTACTCCTGTTCTTAATGAGGGGACAAGATACTTTCAAATCTGGAGGGGGGGGGGAAAGGTTTTGTCTGTCTATGTGTTACCTTTGCCGGGAACAGATCAAAGATGCAAGCCTTCCAACTCCTGTAAAGTTAGTAAGTAATCTAGCTAGAAAATGTGTTAGATTTTCTTTTGTTTTTTTGGTTTGTGAAATTCGCTGTGCTGGAGGGAATGTGTATTCCTGTTTTTGTGTCTTTTTGTAACTTAAGGTTTTGCCTAGAGGGATTCTCTATGTTTTGAATCTGATTACCCTGTGAGGTATTTACCATCCTGATTTTACAGAGATGATTCTTTTACCTTTTCTTTAATTAAAATTCTTCTTTTAAGAACCTGATTGATTTTTCATTGTTCTTAAGATCCAAGGGTTTGGGTCTGTGTTCACCTGTACCAATTGGTGAGGATATTATTATCAAGCCTTCCCCAGGAAAGGGGGTGTAGGGCTTGGGGAGGATATTTGGGGGGAAGACGTCTCCAAGTGGTCTCTTTCCCTATTCTTTGTTTAAATCGCTTGGTGATGGCAGCGTACCAAGTTTTTAACCTAAGCTGGTTCCCAAGGCAAGAAAGAAATCTGTGCCTTGGGGAAGTTTTAACCTAAGCTGGTAAAGATAAGCTTAGGGTGTCTTTCATGAAGGTCCCCACATCTGTACCCTAGAGTTCAGAGTGGGGAAGGAAACTTGACAAGCCTGAAAAAGTATTTTCTATAATTAAAATGTGTGTAAGTAGGAAGTATGTACGAAAGGCAGTGATAAGCTTATATGTACATGTGTTTCATTTACAGAATGTTTTACCAGCTATCATTTTGAATTGTACAAATGCAGCCCGTCTTTTTCAGACATCTCAGTTGGTATGATCCAGATTTAAAAAACAAACAAACAAACAAAAACTTTTATGCATGTTCAGTCAGACTAAGAAAAGCACCCAGAGCAATCCTCTGGTTTTCATGAATTAAAACAATTTTATCTTCTTTAAAAATCTCTTAACTTTTTAGTCATTCCATTGTTGTGCCCCAGCTTTAAAGATACTTCAGTACAATGTGGCTCATTGATCTTTTCCCCTATGTTTCATTTTAGCTTTCTGAAACCGGCTGTACAAGTAATAGAAATGTTGGATTCTCTCTGTTTTCAGAGGTTATTGCCTTCTCTTTTCCACTTATGTTAGCGTTTGCAACTTTTCCAGCTTTGAGCTACATCAGTGACTGGAGTTAATTTCAGTCCCATTAAAAGATATTGAAATTGTGATAGAATGAATAACCATGAGTTACTGGAAGCTTGACTCATTGTTTCCAATAAAATGTACCAAATACACTAACTTTGGTTATATTTCCAGGATTTAACTTTACTAATCTTTTTGCATTCAAAACATAAACAGACCATTAAAGGCTTTGTTCAGGGTAGAGAATGACAGTGTTACATTTATTAATGTAATATGTCCCTCGGTATTTGTTTGATAGTAACTTGACTGAGCGCCAGGAGTTAGATCTATGGAAGCTATTAAGGGAGAAACAAACAGAAAATGAAACAATGATGCATAAAATTCCTGGAGGAAAAATGGAAAAGCTGTTTATTGGGGAATACCCTGGATCTGCCTCCTTCCAGGCTAGAATGGTTTACTCTTCCTCTTCCTTTTTGAAGCTGAATGTGATGATTACAGGTCTTAGACCCCTTTAAGGACCTCTTGAGATCACCCCTCAGGTGATAGGCCTGGCTTCCTGCACCTCACTCTGAGACTGGATCTCTGAACCACAGTCTTCTGGGAAGTTCTTTCACCATTTTGCCTTCTCTGATCCCTTGGTCTGCTCCTTCATTCCCATTCTTCAGTTTCTGGTCCAGTGTTTCTCTATTTAGGGCCCATGTTCACTTAGATCTTTTATATAATTTTCCACATTACAGGTTACTTAATTTTTATCCAATTGGCTTTTAGCATATCAGACCTTTGGATTCTAGGAAACCCATACATTATGCAAGCACAAGCTTCAATGACCCAATATCTGCATTTTTCCTGCTGGGTTTTCAGTTTCAGGGTCCTGTTGTTTTTGTGTCATACTGTCCTAGGTCTTCCCAGAAAAGAGGTGTGGGGGTTTTTATCATTACATATTCCAAGACAGCATGTTACCTTTGTTCTGTCAGCAGTAAAAATTTAAGAAGATTAGAAATTCTATGTAAAAGAAGAACTGGCAAAACCATGCTTATGCCAGCAAGGACTTGGCTGAAGTGTTAACTCGTCTGTTCTCATTAACTATATGTAATTACAAACCATTAAATTAGAGCTAACAATGCTTTTAATCTAACTGTTTAACAATTGTTCATTTTATATTTCAATGTTATAGTCAGTATATGTTATTCTGTGTTACCCTTAGTCTATTGGAAAGGAGAGGGGGAGCTATGGAAAACATGATGATTATACAATGCCATCATTTCTTTTCTTCTTTAAACATCTTTTGTCACTAAAAGTCAGTTTTGTTTGTGAATCATTACAAAGAAATTTTCTATTCAGATTACATGTGAATGCATTTTGAGGGTTGTCTCAATTTTAGGGCCTTGATATTTATTTGCTTTTAACGGTACCCCAACAGTTGCACATTAATAGAAGGTGGTAAAATTGCAAATTCAACTTAGGTATAGGCAAACTGGCTCTTATAATAACTTACTACAACCTCAGACTTGTTCCCCCTAAGCTTGCTGCTTCTAGGCCTGTTGTTTCATACTCCCCGACCCTAAGCATTTATCCTCTGGTCTACCTTTCTCCCCCTATCATCCCATTTTAGTTGTATAGCAAGATAATATATATCTAGTTAGGTATTTATATGGCTTTTATCACTCTAGTACTTGAGCACTAGCTTCAGCAGCTCCTGTGATAGGAACTGTGAGTTCTCATGCCCTGTGGCATATGATTTAGCCTGGGCCACGAAGTCTCAGAGTAAACAAAAAGAAATAAGGATTGAAAGTGGAAGTGCTTGGGACCAGCAGAGAAGCAGCTAGACACTACAGAAGCTCACAAACAAGCAGAGGACAAGAGGGGCTTTCACAGAAAGAGCGTGCAGGGAAATTATATAACTTTATAAATAGTTATATCTTGCCATAGTTAATACAAATTCTTGCAGTTTAATAAAAATTTCTTACTCTTGGACAGGAATCTGGTGTGGCTTGTTACTTAAATTCTTAAGTTAACACTTTATCTGAAATAAAATAATATTGGGTAGGATAATGGTCGATTGGCTAAAGTGCAAGAGCTAGCGTTAGCTCCACAGTCTCTGACAATGGTGCTTACTGGGATCTTACACCACTTTTGCACAGCGTCATCCCATTGACATAAATGTAATTTCTAATCCAGGACATCAAAGTGCTTTATAAACACCAAAGACGCACAAAATGCTGATCAAATGGATATTGTTACTGGGGCCTTGTGATGGGATGCATTCAGAGTCGCCCTCCAAGAACTGAATAGGTCAAGCGGGTTCAGTCAGACAATTTAAGATGCAAATGAGGGGAGGGTCAGGCGCTGTAGAAGGAGCTAATTAGAAGGAAGCTCGCCTGTGTGGAAACGGGCAGGGCTTCTGTAAAGCTAGAAGACCAGAAACAGTGTAGGGCATAGTAGGGAGGAATTTTTCCTGAGATAAGAAAGAGCAGAAGTAGTGCAGTAGGAAGGAATCCAGGGGTGAGAATAATGAGGCTGGTGTAGATGCAGATCTTAAATGCTCACTACAGGGCCCTGGACTGGACTCCAGAGTAGAGGGGGGACCTGGGTTCCCCTGCCATCCACTGTAGAGTGGTATTGCTAAGGGCAGTGAATAGAAAGACTCCAGGAGTGATGTAGTCAGGGTAGAAGGCATAAGGACTGCCTGGCACTGCTGATGTATAAGGACATTGAAAGAGACTCCTTCTTCCTTCCCTCTCTTTATTTCTGCCTCTCCCCCCCCCCCCCCCCGCCAGGGGAAATCACAGAATGACCTGGCTGGAGGGCTGAGTCATGAAGCAGTTGTACTGCAACTCTGTGCAACTCTCCTCCCACTCAATGTGGAAAGAGAAGAAAGGAGTTGCTGAACTGGGCAGAGCTAATCTCCTGAATCATCTGAAGGAGATGCCATCTGTTGGTGAGTAGAGCACACTGGGACAGGCCTATATATGTCATAGATTGGATTGGTCATCCAAACACTTGTATGCATGTGCAACTTTCCTCATGTGTTTAGCCTAACTGACTTAGAACTTAGTCACATGCATGAGTCTTTACAGGATTGAGCCCTAGTTTATAAACTTGTCAAGATCAGACCTGTCAAGGTTCCTCCCCCACTCTGAACTCTAGGGTACAGATGTGGGGACCTGCATGAAAAACCTCCTAAGCTTATCTTTACCAGCTTAGGTCAAAACTTCCCCAAGGTACAAAATATTACACCCGTTATCCTTGGACTGGCCGCTACCACCACCAAACTAATACTGGTTACTGGGGAAGAGCTGTTTGGACGTGTCCTTCCCCCCAAAATACTTCCCAAAACCTTGCACCCCACTTCCTGGACAAGGTTTGGTAAAAAGCCTCACCAATTTGCCTAGGTGACTACAGACCCAGACCCTTGGATCTTAAGAACAATGAACAATCCTCCCAACACTTGCACCCCCCCTTTCCTGGGAAATGTTGGATAAAAAGCCTCACCAATTTGCATAGGTGACCACAGACCCAAACCCTTGGATCTGAGAACAATGAAAAAGCATTCAGTTTTTTACAAGAAGACTTTTAATAAAAAAATAGAAGTAAATAGAAATAAAGAAATCCCCCCTGTAAAATCAGGATGGTAGATATCTTACAGGGTAATTAGATTCAAAAACATAGAGAACCCCTCTAGGCAAAACCTTAAGTTACAGAAAAGATACACAGACAGAAATAGTTATTCTATTCCACACAATTCTTTTCTCAGCCATTTAAAGAAATCATAATCTAACACATACCTAGCTAGATTACTTACTAAAAGTTCTAAGGTTCCATTCCTGGTCTATCCCTGGCAGAAACCAGCATACAGACAGACACAGGCCCTTTGTTTCTCTCCCTCCTCCCAGGTTTTGAAAGTATCTTGTCTCCTCATTGGTCATTTTGGTCAGGTGCCAGCGAGGTTACCTTTAGCTTCTTAACCCTTTACAGGTGAGAGGAGCTTTCCCCTGGCCAGGAGGGATTTCAAAGGGGTTTACCCTTCCCTTTATATTTATGACAAGACCCTTGTTCTTTTATTTTTAAAGCAGCTGGTACTCTTTATAAATATGTAATACACGATAACTACCATTTTATAAATGGGGAAACTGAGGCCATTACAAAACTGGATATGCCCTCTCTCTCCAATGATTGGATGATGCCCTCATAGAGTTTCCAGCCCTGGTCACTGGGAAGAACAAGAACCAAATGTATGAATCCAAGTTGTGTCATGCCAGCCCATAATGCTGTGAGAGTAGGCCTTCCAGCAAACCCAAAATTGGGCTGGAACTTTGATCTTTTAAATAAATAAATAAATAAATAAGGGCGTTGGTATACTAGCAGTACATAGCTTCCCCTTGAAATATTTATTCCATTAGCAGTTGCATCCCAAATAAACATTTAATGTGATTTTCATTTCGTTATACAGAAACAGCAGTTTACAGATTTAGTCTTTTAATATAGTATGAGAGTTCAAGTGAATGTATTTCATGTTTTAGTACTCCAAAAGATAATCACTGGGCAGTTCATTTGTTAAGATTCCATTACAAATACACTGTATTTGCTTTTCTGTGGTTTGATGCACAAAAAATCCTTTTAACAGTTCTATTACTTCAATGTTCATCTTAAATGTCTCATTGTCATATTCTATTAGGTTCTATTATATTAACAGCATTTTTATTGCGGGTTGGAATGTACTTATAGAATATGAAGGATGTGTATAGCAATGTTGTAATACAATCCTTCCTTCCTTTCCTCTTCCCACCCCAAATAAACAAAGGGACAAAGAAAAACAACAAGTGTTTTGAATAGAGCAGAATAATTGTGACCCTATGGGACAGATTTTCAAAAGGGTGGCTTCCTTCTGCAAGCTTATGGTTTTGCACCTGCACTTGAATGGAATATGCCATTATGGATAATTAATTAAAGAATGTGGGCACAATTTCATTTTGTGAATCAAAAGTGAAGGTGTAAATTAAATAGGTTAAAGGGAGGCCAAGTCTGAACCATTTAGAAAATGTTCCTCTATTTTTGACCAGGGTGTCTGAATGTATACTCTGCATTCCTAACTACAGTAGCTTCACTAAAACTACTTTGAGCCTTTATTTCAAGAAGTATGTGACAAATGTTTTCTTATTAAGCTTGAATTACTTTAATTGAGTTGACATTTGACTCTGTTAATCAACACTCATCTCATCTCAGTTTGAAGTAATTTAACCTGAGTTCAACTAAATTAATTCTCAGCCTTACTCTTCAGGAAACTGATTATATGATGATTGTCTGCACAAGACACTGTTTAGGTTGTCCGCAATAAAAGCAGAGATGTGTCAGTGGAGGTGTGTGTATCCTAGAGCCCTCAGCTGAGCCTTCTGTCTAAGGGTACGTCTACACTACAAAATTAGGTCAAATTTATAGAAGTCGGTAGATTTGTAGAAAGCGGTTTTATACAGTCGATTGTGTGTGTCCCCACACAAGTGCTCTAAGTGCATGTAGTCGGCGGAGTGTGTCCACAGTACCGAGGCAACCGTCGACTTCCAGAGCGTTGCACTGTGTGTAGCTATCCCACAGTTCCCGCAGTCTCCGCCACCCATTTGAACTCTGGGTAGAAATCCCAGTGCCTGATGGGCCTAAAACATTGTCGCGGGTGGTTCTGGGTACATATCGTCAGGTCCCCTTTCCCTCCCTCCCTCCGTGAAAGCAAGGGCAGACAATCGTTTTGCGCCTTTTTTCTTGAGTTACCTGTGCAGACGCCATACTGCGGCAAGCATGGAGCCCGCTCAGCAAAAGGTCACCGTATTTCTCTTGGGTGCTGGCAGACGTGGTACTGCATTGCTACATAGCAGCAGTTAATTGCCTTTTGGCAGCAGACAGTGCAGTATGACTGGTAGCTGTCATCGACGTAGTCCTGGGTGCTCTTTTAATCGGGCGCCTGGACAAACATGGGAGTGACTCAGCCAGGTCATTTCCCTTTTAAGTTTCGTCTCGTGGCGATTCAGTCCTACTGGCAGCTCCAGCTAGCAGAAGATGATGGCTAGTCGTCATATTGCACTGTCTTCTGCTGAGCACCCAGGAGATGATGACGGCTAGCGGTCGTACTGCACAGTCTGCTGACAGCAAGATGTATAAAGATAGATTAAGTGGCTCAGAACAAGAAATAGACCAGATTTGTTTTGTATTCATTTTCTTCTCCTTCCCTCTGTGAAATCAACGGCCTGCTAAACCCAGTTTTGAGTTCTATCCTTGAGGTTTTGAGTTCTGTCCTTAAGGGGGCCATTCAGTTTCTCGCAAAGCCACCCCCTTTGTTGATTTTAATTCCCTGTAAGCCAACCCTGTAAGCCATGTCATCAGTCGCCCCTCCCTCCGTCAGGGCAATGGCAGACAATCGTTCCGCGCCTTTTTTCTGTGCAGACACCATACCACGGCAAGCATGGAGCCTGCTCAGATCACTTTGGCAATTAGGAGCACATTAAACACCACGCACATTATCCAGCAGTATATGCAGCACCAGAACCTGGCAAAGCGATACCGGGTGAGTAGGCGATGTCAGCGCGGTAATGTGAGTGATGAGGACATGGACACAGACTTCTCTCAAAGCACGGGCCCTGGCAATGTGGGCATCATGGTGCTAATTGGCCAGGTTCATGTGGTAGAACGCCGATTCTGGGCTCGGGAAACAAGCACAGACTGGTGGGACCGCATAGTATTGCAGGTCTGGGACGATTCCCAGTGGTTGCAAAACTTTCGCATGCGTAAGGGCACTTTCCTGGAACTTCATGACTTGCTTTCCCCTGCCCTGAGGCGCAAGAATACCAAGATGAGAGCAGCCCTCACAGTTGAGAAGCAAGTGGAAATAGCCCTGTGGAAGCCTGCAACGCCAGACAGCTACCGATCAGTCAGGAATCAATATGGAGTGGGCAAATCTACTGTGGGGGCTGCTGTGATGCAAATAGCCAACACAATCAAAGATCTGCTGATATCAAGGGTAGTGACTCTGGGAAATGTGCAGGTCATAGTGGATGGCTTTGCTGGAATGGGATTCCCTAACTGTGGTGGGGCCATGGACGGAACCCATATCCCTATCTTGGCACCGGAGCACCAAGCCGGCGAGTACATAAACCGCAAGGGGTACTTTCAATAGTGCTGCAAGCAGTGGTGGATCACAAGGGACATTTCACCAACATCAATGTGGGATGGCTGGGAAAGGTACATGACGCTCGCATCTTCAGGAACTCTGGTCTGTTTCAAAAGCTGCAAGAAGGGACTTTATTCCCAGACCAGAAAATAACCGTTGGGGACATTGAAATGCCTATAGTTATCCTTGGGGACCCAGCCTACCCCTTAATGCCATGGCTCATGAAGCCACACACAGGCAGCCTGGACAGTAGTCAGGAGCTGTTCAACTACAGGCTGAGCAAGTGCAGAATGGTGGTAGAATGTGCATTTGGATGTTTAAAAGTGTGCTGGCGAAGTTTACTGACTCGGTTAGACCTCAGCGAAACCAATATTCCACTATTATTACTGCCTGCTGTGCACTCCATATCTGTGAGAGTAAGGGGGAGACATTTATGGCGGGGTGGGAGGCTGAGGCAAATCACCTGGCTACTGGTTTCGCACAGCCAGACACCAGGGCGGTTAGAAGAGCACAGGAGGGCACGGTGCGCATCAGAAAAGCTTTGAAAACCAGTTTCATGACTGGACAGGCTACGGTGTGAAAGTTCTGTTTGTTTCACCATGATGAAACCCCCCGCCCCTTGGTTCACTCTACTTCCCTGTAAGCTAACCACCCTCCCTTCGATCACCGCTGTCAGAGGCAATAAAGTCATTGTTGCTTCACATTCATGCATTCTTTATTCATTCATCACACAAATAGGGGGATAACTAGCAAGGTAGCATAGGAGGGGTGGTGGAGGAGAGAAGCACCAGGAGGGGTGGTGGAGGAGGGAAGGACAAGGCCACACAGCCATTTAAAAGTTTAAAACTTTAAAACTTATTGAATGCCAGCCTTCTGTTGCTTGGGCAATCCTCTGGGGTGGAGTGCCTGGGTGGCCGGAGGCCCCCCCCACCGCGTTCTTGGGCGTCTGGGTGAGGAGGCTATGGAACTTGGGGAGGAGGGTGGTTGGTTACACAGGGGTTGTAGCGGCGGTCTGTGGTCCTGCTGCCTTTCCTGCAGCTCAACCATACGCTGGAGCATATTGGTTTGATCCTCCAGCAGCCTCAGCATTGAATCCTGCCTCCTCTCATCACACTGCCGCCACCTTTCAGCTTCAGCCCTCTCTTCAGCCCTCCACTTACTCTCTTCAGCCTGCCACCTCTCCTCCCGGTCATATTGTGCTTTCCTGCACTCTGACATTGTCTGCCTCCACGCAGTCGTCTGTGCTATGTCAGTGTGGGAGGACAGCATGAGCTCAGAGAACATTTCATCACGAGTGCGTTTTTTCACCTTCTCATCTTCACTAGCCTCTGGGAAGGAGAAGATCCTGTGATCATTGAAACACATGCAGCTGGTGGAGGAAAAAAAGAGGCAGTGGTATTTAAAAAGACACATTTTCTAGAACAATGGGTACACTCTTTCATGGTAAACCTTGCTGTTAACATTACATACACAGCACATGTGCTTTCATTCCAAGGTCGCATTTTGCCTCCTCCCACCACGTGGCTAGCCCCTCACCCCCCGCGCCCCCCCCGGCTAACAGCGGGGAACATTTCTGTTCAGCCACAGGCAAACAGCTCAGCAGGAACGGGCACCTCTGAATGTCCCCTTAAGAAAAGCACCCTATTTCAACCAGGTGACCATGAATGATATCACTCTCCTGAGGATAACTCAGGGAGATAAAGAACGGATGTTGTTTGAATGCCAGCAAACATACACTGCAATGCTGTGTTCTACAGTGATTCCTGAGTATGTGCTACTGGCCTGGTGTGGTAAAGTGTCCTACCATGGTGGACGGAATAAGGCTGCCCACCCCAGAAACCTTTTGCAAAGGCTTTGGGAGTACATCCAGGAGAGCCGCGAATGCCAGGGCAAATTAATCATTAAACATGCTTGCTTTTAAACCATGTATAGTATTTTAAAAGGTACACTCACCAGAGGTCCCTTCTCCGCCTGGCGGGTCCGGGAGGCAGCCTTGGGTGGGTCCGGGGGGACTGCCTCCAGGTCCAGGGTGAGAAACAGTTCCTGGCTGTCAGGAAAACCGGTTTCTCCGCTTGCTTGCTGTGAAGCTATCTACAACTTCATCATCATCATCTTCCTCATCCCCAAAACGTGCTTCTGTGTTGCTTCCATCTCCATTGAAGGAGTCAAACAACACGGCTGGGGTAGTGGTGGCTGAACTCCCTAAAATGGCATGCAGCTCATCATAGAAGCGGCATGTTTGGGGCTGTGACCCGGAGCGGCCGTTTGCCTCTCTGGTTTTCTGGTAGGCTTGCCTCAGCTCCTTAAGTTTCACGCAGCATTGCTTCGGGTCCTTGTTATGGCCTCTGTCCTTCATGTCCTGGGAGATTTTGACAAATGTTTTGGCATTTCGAAAACTGGAACGGAGTTCTGATAGCACGGATTCCTCTCCCCAAACAGCGATCGGATCCCGTACCTCCCGTTCGGTCCATGCTGGAGCACTTTTGCGATTCTGGGACTCCATCATGGTCATCTCTGCTGATGAGCTCTGGCCAGCGTGGCAAGCTGCAGGTGACCATGCAAACAGGAAATTGAAATTCAAAAGTTCGCAGGCCTTTTCCTGTCTACCTGGCCGGTGCATCTAAGTTGAGAGTGCTGTCCAGAGCGGTCACAATAGAGCACTCTGGGATAGCTCCCGGAGGCCAATACTATCTAATTGTGTCCACAGTACCCCAAATTCGACCCGGCAAGGCCAATTTAAGCTCTTATCCACTTCTCAGGGGTGGAGTAAGGAAATCGATTTTAAGAGCCCTTTAAGTCGAAAAAAAGGGCTTCATCGTGTGGACGGGTGCAGGTTTACATCGATTTAACGCTGCTAAATTCGACCTAAACTCCTAGTGTCGACCAGGGCTAAGTTCAACAGTTCCTTCTACCAACTGAGCTAGTGGAGCTGCTTCTCTCATTTGCCAGCTTTTATTGCCCTTTGTAACGGACTGCACTGCCTATGCTCACATGCAATAAGCTTCATATGATGTAGCTGTCTGGAATCGGTGTACTGCATTGGTCAATGATCTCCAGTACAGTATGCATACATGCATGGGTACAGGATGCATCCGATGAAGTGAGCTGTGGCTCACAAAAGCTCATGCTCAACTAAACTAGTTCGTCTCTAAGGTGCCACAAGTCCTCCTTTTCTTTTTCCTAACTGTGCATTCTCAACCCTTGTGGAGTGGATGACCTTGGATGGTTTGACTCCCCTCTGTTCACAAAAAAAGGGAAACATATTGCCCTTCATCCATTTTTGAATTCATGGTAAAAGTAGATCTGTTGCCATTTGTATCTTTGTGCTGAGTTTATACTGTTTTAAACTACACCCGCAGCTCACATAGAGGCCCCTTTGACCAGTCTCTAATGGAACTTAAAACTTTGAACAGGTGTTTTAGTTACTGTCTGTTCCAGATTTATCAGAGAATATATTATGATTCAATTATCCATATTTACATATTTGTACAATGACATTATGGGCACTGTTTCATATGACTTAATAGACTAGTGTATTGATTCTTTGTACTTTACTGCCTGGGGATATTACTGGGGATAATAATATCTGTAATGTTAACATTACTGTGGATGTTAACATTACAGATTTTTAAAATGAGTCTCTACTTGTGGCCCCTGGAGTGGTGTATATGCTATATAATTGTTCTAGCTCTTCCCTGCCCAAATCTCTAAGGATTCTGCTGCCCTCCGAGATAGACATTGTGTGGCCTGTTCAGTGCAGGCTGTCAAATATAGGTGCTGGACCTAGGAGTGCGGGAGGTGCTGCTGCACCCCCTGGCTTGAAGTGGTTTCCATCATATACAAGATTTGCAGTTTGGTTCAATGGCTCTCAGCACCCCCAGTATAAAAATTGTTCCAGCACCACTCTGTCAATGAAGCAGCACAGATGCTCTTTTGCTGCTGATGTTGTTAATCTAAAATAGAGGTAATTTTTCTTTGTTTTTATGTAGCCTTTAGATAAGGGCATTGTGGAATGGAAAGAATCTGCAGAAAGAGCTTTCACTTATACTGGGTGATAGACTAATGTTTGCTCTTGCTGCCTAACTTCCCTCTGAGTTCAATTCTGCTCAATATTTTACGGAAAGATAAACTAAAACAGTCAGGTAGCTAAAAAAGAGCTAAAATAGTCTTGACTTGCTGTGATTAAACAGTTCTGAAGGTTGCAATAGTGCGCAGCTGAAAGAATAAAGTGAAAGATTGCTACAAAGCTTTGTGTTATCTTAGCAAAGTATCTCACAGTCTACCATCTTGGGCTATGCATGAGCAGGGCTGAAATGCAAAAAGGTGTGCTGCATCTCTGTACACAATCCAGCCCTGCCTGTTAGTCTCTCCTAATATGTAAAACTCTTAGTGATTACAGAGAGCCCCAAGCTGTTATTTCAGAAATAATCACCACTAAAATCTGACTTTTCAAAATTCACTTCAAGATTTTTTGAAATAAGCCCTCCTCTTTCTGTGATGCCTTTAGCTTGTAAGGTGCTATGGTAGTTTATAGTGAACAACTCTGTACCGCACTAACTGAACATCTTATGCTGTGAGCATTGTAATAGAGCCCCTGGAAGACCAGGTGGTTCAGTGAGTAGGACACCCAGTATTACCTGTCATTGGGAAGGCCTTTCACAGTTTAATTCCTCACCCAATGGTGGGTTTGTCTTAATCTCAGACGGCAAGTCCTTGCCATCTTCATACCAGAGGGAAAGTGGGGTTGTAACATGGCTTATGCCCCTCCTGCAGCAGGGGCAGTTGGTAGGGGAGCCTGGGACCTTCCCACTCCAGCAGGCTCTGACCCAGCAGTTAGCAGCATCTGGCACCCTGGATTCCTCTTGGAGTTACACTGCCTGGGTCACCATCTGTCTCTTCCCTATCGCTCCAAGTTAGGACTGGCAGAAACCATGGCCCCACCCTGCACTCGCTTCTCTCTGTCCTCCTCCTCCCGTTGCTTGCCCTTATGGCCAGTAAAAGGTGGGAGGGCCAGGGCCCCATGGCCCCCTCATTCTGGCGCCCCTGCTCCAAGTCCAGTACAAGGTCTTTTTGTTGCAACTAAACCTTCAGCCCCACCACTGGGTTCCTCATGCAGTCCTATTGCTCACAGGGAGGCTTCTTCAATACCTAGGGCCCTACCAAATTCTTGGCCATGAAAAACACATCACTGACCGTGAAATCTGGTCTTTTGTGTGCTTTTACCCTATACCATACAGATTTCATGGGGAAAACCAGTTTGAGAAACTTAGGGGGGTCTTGACCCAAAAGGGAGTTTCAGGCGTATCACAAGGCTATTTTAGGGGGTTGCAGTATTACCACCCTTACTTCTGCACTGCTGTGTTCAGATCTGGGTGGGGTGGGCATAGAGTAGTGGCGGCTGACTGATGGCCCAGCTCTGCAGGCAGCAGCACAGAAGTATGACAATACCATACCAGCCTTACTTCTGTGCTGCTGCTGCCAGTGGCTCCGCCTTCAGAGCTAGGATCCCGGCCAGCAGCTGCCACTTTCCAGCTGCCCTGCTCTGAAGGCAGCGCCGTTGCCAGCAGCATGGCAGAAGTAATGGTAGCAGTACTGCAACCCTCCCTACAATAACCTTGCAAACCTCCCCCGCCCCCAACTCCGTTTTGGGTCAGGACCCCTACAATTACAACACTGTGAAATTTCAGATTTAAATAGCTGAAATCATGAAATTTATTATTTTAAAAATCCTCTGTCCATGAAATTGACAATGAATTTGGTAGGGCTCTATCAAAACCCCTTTCTAGGAGCCCTTGGGGTAGGGGTCGGTCTTTCTGCCCCCCGCCTCGCCCCGCCCTGCCGACTGAGCTGGGTTGCTCCCTGTTAAGCTTCCTGTACAGTTGGAGTATGCTTTGCAGGTCTGGGCCCAGTATTGTCCTTTAACCCCTTCAGCCCAGTTTGGGGTTTGTGCACCATGTGACAAGCCTAATTAGCAATAAACTGTTTAGGATTA
The DNA here is from genome assembly GCF_965140295.1 of Lepidochelys olivacea. Taxonomy (NCBI): domain Eukaryota; kingdom Metazoa; phylum Chordata; order Testudines; family Cheloniidae; genus Lepidochelys; species Lepidochelys olivacea. The sequence continues at coordinate 70,701,729 of NC_140414.1, forward strand.
GAGTTTCGAATTTAATATTGCAAAGTGAGTGCTTGAATTATTCAGGGCCCAGTTCTGCAGGCAAAACTCTGACTACTAAACACAACACAATATTTTCATGACAAGAATGTCTATTCTCCTCCTGCCTTTCCATGCTTCCTTAATGAGTCCATCCAGTCTCTTACAAACAAACAAAACCATCAAATAGACAAAACCATTTCTTACTACTAGAAATGAGTGCCGAAATGCAAGGAAACAAATTTTGCTGACACAATGCCTAGCTGCTGAACTCTACCAGATATTCATATAGTTAATGTTCCTAATAAGTGATATACTAACATAGTTTCAGCTTTAAAGAACTTTACCATGCCTAAAGTATATGGAGCAGAAGAAAAATATTTCGCTGAGAGACACAGAAGATGAGTGAACCTATTGGCTGATTCATTGCTATGTTACGCAAACATTTTGTAACATGTCAATAAGGGCTTTTGTTCAGTGAGATGGTTCTACACCAGCTTATATGAGCTATGCCATGCATATTTAAGCTATTACTACTTAAGTCCAAAGGATACTTATGTTGATGTGTTTGCACTTTCGGAGTATAGTCTCACCCATTCAGCTGCCTGCATACTTACTTATGGACAGTGCCCCTTACTTGAAGCTCATTGCCTTACTGTTCATTGACTTCATATGTGAAGCATTAGTACCAGTCAATTTTGTATTGACACCCTAAATTTGTAATTAACCATTTTAGGACTTTAAAAATGCAAATATTTAATAGATGTGGTTTATCTACAACTGCACAAAACTACTTCTGAACATGATTGCACTGGTAAGCTATACCTAGTCGAACACACTGAACAATGTTAACTGTGAGTATTCTTTTATGCACAAATGCAAAGTGATATTGCTCCATATATCAGACACTCATTTCCCTCACAGACAGAGATAAATGTGTCTCAGGAGCTACAAAAGAATGGCATCTTCAACTGAACTGACTTTTCACAATGGGTGTCTCCAATTTTTATAAAGAAAAAGACACAAAGGGCTAAATTTTCTCCTGACTTACAGGCATCCATTCAGATTCAACTCCTTTATATCTGAGGTTTCTATAATGCCCCATACTGTTGTATCCAAACACCACATATAGTGTATCCAAGCACAAATGAAGTAAAAATCGTAAATCCAACTGTACCATAGAATCTCTATGGATAGAAAGTCCATTGGAAAGCATAATCCCAACTATACGTATAAAATGATGGTAGCAACTAATTTAGTCCCCACTCAAGAAAGAGATCTTGGAGTCATTGTGGATAGTTCTATGAAAACATCCACTGAGTGTGCAGCAGCAGTCAAAAAAGCAAACAGAATGCTGGGAATAATTAAGAAAGGGATAGATAATAGGACAGAAAATATCATGTTGCCTCTATATAAATCCATGGTACGACCACATCTTGAATACTGTGTGCAGATGTGGTCACCCCATTTAAAAAAAAAAGATATATTGGAACTGGAAAAGGTTCAGAAAAGGGCAACAAAAATTATTAGGGGCATGGAACGGCTTCCATATGAGAAGAGATTAATAAGACTGGGACTTTTCATCTTGGAAAAGAGACAGCTAAGGGGAGATATGATTGAGGTCTATAAAATCATGACTGGTGTAGAGAAATTAAATAAGGAAGTGTTATTTATTCCTCCTCATAACACAAGAACTAGGAGTCACCAAATTAAATTAATAGGCAGCAGGTTTAAAACAAATAAAAGGAAGTATTTCTTCACACAACACACCTGCGAAACTCCTTGCCAGAGGATCTTGTGAAGGCCAAGACCATAACAGGATTCAAAAAAGAACTAGATAAATTCATGGAGGATAGGTCCATCAGTGGCCATTAGCTAGGATGGGCAGGAGTGGTGTCCCTAGCCTTTCTTTGCCAGAAGCTGGGAATGAGTGACAGAGCATGGATCACTTGATGATTACCTGTTCTGTTCATTCCCTCTGGGGCACCTGGCACTGGACATTGTTGGAAGATGGGATACTGCGCTAGATGGACCTTTGGTCTGACCCAGTAGGGCCATTCTTATGGTAATCATCCCTGAAAGAGGATATTTCTAGTAGGGTCCCACAAGAATCCTTTAGTCTGTCTTCCTGTGTAACACAAGCCATAGACTCTCAAGTATTTCCTGCATAGAGTTTATGCCTTCTAGTTAAGCCAAACACTTTTTAGAATGTTTCAGCTGATGGAGAATGCACCACATTTGTTGGTAAGTTGTTCTATTAATTAATTACCTTCACTAAAACTTTGTACTTTCTAGTTTGAATTTATTTATTTCTAACTTATTTCTAGTTTGAATTTATCTAGCTTCAGTTTCCAAGCAATGGATCATGTTCTGCCTTTCTCTGCTAGGTTAAAAAGTCCTCTCCTATCAGAAATCTTCTCTCCACATAGCTACAAATAGAAGATGATCACGTCACAACCTTACCTTCTCCTTGATAAGCTACAGAGCTTTTTAAGTCTCTCACTTAAATAAACATGGATGACCTTAAACATCTACGCTAATAACTTTCAGTGATATATCACTTTTCATTACATATATACTATAAAGCATAATTAAAAATAAACAGAAATAAATCCTCTGAGGGGACAGTTATTTCTGCCCTGGAGTAGTTAGTGTACTTAAAGAGATGTAAACCATGGTTTTGTTTTTGTTTTTTTGGGGGGGTTTACCCAAAAGGTCCACTTAACATTCTAAGCATGCCTTCCAATTTATAGCTTGCAAACTTTGAAAGCAAACAGTTTCTAATCCAGGGAAGAAAATCAAAGAATGATTATTCCTCTAAACCCTCATAAAAAAAAAACATAGGACACTAACGGTTTTATTTTCTGAAATTGAACAGATACTCTGAGGAGCAGCAAAAACATATAGCTCTGACCTGTGAGAGAGACAGACAGACACACACATATTTAACTGCTTTAGTCTTGAATGAAATTTCTACATTGTTTGGATGTGACTTACATCTTCTTTTTAGTGCTCGTTTATATCTCGTACTGGGCATTCAATCTGGAGAAATTTTTTGATTTTTTCACCCCCCTTTTCTGTCCCCCCCCCTTGGAAAATATTAATACTCAAATGTATTGGGCCAGAAACTAGCTAGGACTTTTTCAGTTTTTCTGCTTTATTTCCTTAACTAGTTCTGTTTTTTGCTTTATTTAAACCTTTTTCAGGATCACATTTCAAGTTAAATTAATTTTGCTTTTGAAATCCCTGAAGGCTCTGTTTTTAGAACTGTTCTGTTTTGTTTGCATCAGCACTCTTCCTTTGGGTGTCATTATTCACTTGAATGATTTGTAGTGCCCACCGTACATTATACGTAAATCTATTTTGTTTGGTCTAGAAAGACTTTGATGTTCTACACATTTGCATTTAGATATTCCATCCTTTGAATCCAGAGAGATTATTTTTAACGCTCCAATCAGGCTATGACCTATGAAAGCATTCCAGGCCAAGAACCTTTCTTTCTTTGGAAGAAAAAAAATTCTTTAGTATTTCATGAGGGAAAGAACAATTCTCAAGACTAAAGAAATAGGGGCTCCAGGAAAAATCAGAGAAAGATGGTGTGCAAGTGAAGTTTAGAACCATTAGGAATAAGAAGATATGTGAATATGAGGAGGATTCAGTACCTGAGGTACTATCCAAATATCATTATGCCCCTACACAACCATTTGAAACGTCAGAGTATACCCTGCAACAATGGATTACTAGGGAGAGTGCAGATGAGGAAGACAAAGGTGCCAAAAACCCAAACTCAAACCCCAAATGTAATTTATCTCAATGATTTCACAGTGTATTCGTGGTTGCAGAAATCTAAAACTCCCTGTGGACATCATGAATACATATAACTCATTTTATTAGGGATACTATGGCAATAGAAACACTAGATATCCAAGATTAATTGAAATGGAATGTATCTTGTAAACATGTGTAAGCAGAGTCAGGATGAGCTCCACCCTGACATCTGGTGGTGAGGTGTGGCAAGTTGTGGAAAAGAACTTTAGGGGCTGATTTCATTTGCATAGGCACACCCACCCCACCTAGAATGAGGCCATAGCTGCCCAAATGTTCACTTTGGCTGCTGTGGGTTCCCCAGTGTCTCTGTTACTGGGGCAGGAAGAATAAATTGTTATTACCCTGATTATGGGAATCATGGACAGGGAACTGTACTTGGCCTTTTGTTATGATGGAGGGACTCGCCATCAACTAAGTAGCACTCGCTAGGCAAGGGATATGGGTTCCAAAACTCTGTGAATTGAGAGAGGTTTGAGACAGGTATTAGTACCTGGTGGTGTGGGTCCCTTTGTGAGGGCCTGAAACATCAATTACACTTCTGTCTCTCTCCACTGTGGAATGTCAGAGTGAATTTTGGGTCTATTAAGAGTCTAGCTACAGGTACTGTGCTGAATTCACTTTGGCCTTATAGTGCAACAGCACTAAGGCTCCCACTACTACAAGCTGAAATCACTAAAGAGCTAAAATTACTAAGAGCTGAAATCACTGAGCACTGTGTCAAGTAGTGGGGAGCCTGAAGATCTAGAGTGGATGGGCTGGTGGAGCAGTTCATGGGACGGCGGGAGCTGCTTGTGTGATGCGGAATGGAGTGGAGCCATTTGTGGGACGGCTGGTGGAGTGGAGCGGAGCGGAGCAGAGTGAAGCCCTGTGGAGCTGTGGGGCAGTCAGCTTCAGGTTACGTAAGGTGCCCCTTCTTCTTCCCCCACACACGCACATTTTACCCAGACTGGGGAGTAACACTCTGCAGATGAACTTTTGAACTCTGGGGCTGGACTTTTGGGGTTGTTGGACTTTTTTGGACTTTGGGTGATTTTTGGATTGCTGGACTCAAGAGATGTTTGGATTGTGGGACTCAAGAACCCGAGGGAAAGGACGTGGCCCAATTTGCTGGGGTGGGTCTTTGCTCATGGTTTGGTTGATGAATCCTAGTTGTGGTGTTTTCCCAATTTAATGCTGATGTCATTTACCTCATGTTGTTAAAGATTCTCTGCTACACTGAGACTCTGTGCTTGCGAGAGGGGAAGTATTGCCTCTTTGAGGTGCCCAGGGGTGTGTGTAAGATTTTCCCAGGTCACTAGGTGGGGGCTCGAGCCAGTTTTGCATTTGCTTTGATGAGAGGGAACCCCTGTGTACTGAACCTGGCTTTTGCTGCTATCAATTCGGCCTGGCAGAAGGGTTACACATGTATTATCAGACTGATTGCAGTGTTTCCCAAACTGTGGGTCTTGACCCCGGGGGTGGGGGCGATTTATGAAAGGGTGCAAAGGAGTTGCAAGATGTTGAAGGAGAGGAAACAACTCTGTCTAGCAAAACCTGCTGTTCTTGTTGAAGCAGCTCTTTCCCTAAAGGGCTCAATGCATTCAGCTCTCCACTCTGGGCATTGGGAACTGGCTCCTGGTGCATGGGATTATAGAACCACTGTGGTTTGGTCTGGCCCCCTTGATTGGGGCATCTGGGCCAAATTTGAGTGAGTGATGTTAAGCGGGACCACTTACTCAGATTTGGCTTAGCCACCATGCCCATCAGGCCCACATGCTTGTATGACCTGCCCCCTGACGCACCACCTGGAGTAGGGAGCCAAGCCCAGTGGGGTAGAAGCTGCAGGAGTTGCCACTGTGATGGGGAGAATGTGAGGTGGGTTTGCTCTCAGGGTTCCCCCTGACTTCCCACTCCCTGCAGGCAGCAGCTGACATGCCCCCACCCCAGGATCACATTTAGGATTATATTAATGCCATGTCTGGAGTCGCGGAGATGGTCTAAAAGTATGGTGTTATGAGCCTTTAATTTTTAAACCCACCTCTGAGATCCCTGGCGGTCATGATAACAAAGGTGAACCCAAAGGGTATTTGCAACATACAAAGGCTTGGGAACCACTGGCCTGGTGTATCACCATGACTGCAAAGTAAATCTGCATTCTGTTCAGACTGTACTGTTTACTTGAGCCCAATCCTGCAAGCCTCTATGTGTGGGACTCCCATGACTCTGTAGAAGAAAGTTCTGGAGAATTGGGCCCCATGGCAAAAATCCTGCAAACATTCATATGTTAGTGAATTTTCTCATGTGAGAAGACCCAATGGTATGAAGGGGATTACACATATGAGTAAAATTAGGATCAGAGCTCAAGATAGTAATTGCTTTAGTTTACAGATCTTGTTTTCTTCTTGACTCTTATATAGTATTTATCTGAGGTTGATGACTAATCTAATATAGAAATTTTCCAGGATTGTCACCCATGTATCATTCAGAAGCCTAAGTGTGTGTTTGAGTCAGTGTGAAGCAATTGAAACAGTTACAATCTTTTTGTTCAGAATATCACCAGGTTCAGTCATCACTACAACTCAGTCTGTGACTGTCCAAATAAGTTTTTGCCATTTTGATTTTACAAATTACACCTGTGCAACAGCAAGGGATAAAATGTATGCCTTTCCAAGAATCCTAGGCCACTGTGATATCTGAGGTAATGCAACCAATCAGTACCACTTTATTTTACACTTAATTTGCATGCAACAGTTTAAGTGGTTGTATGAGCGAGACTGCACAGATGGTGGATTACTTGGCAGAACTGCCACAGTTCTTCAAAGCCACCCACACAGCAACACAGTCAAAACCCAAACAATAACCCCAGACAACCCCCCCCCCCATGACAGCACACACGCTTCATTTCCACCTGCACAAATCCACACAACTCTCCCAGCCCAACACAATCTGTACTCACACAAACTCCAACCATCACTCTGAAGCTGTGAAGTGATGGAAACAGCTCCAAGAATGATAGCGAGCATTTTTGTTTAGAATATCACCAGACTGAATCATGACTGGGATTCACAGTCTACTACCATACAATTTTTAAAATTCTCAGTCATTTTCAGCCTTTTTTTTTTTCTTTTTCTTTACACATACGACTTTTGAGATTTACACCTATCCAACAGCATGGGCTTTCAGCTACTAGTAAATAATATGAAAGTAAATGCCTAAATGGATAAGATACTTTTAACATTCCACATTAAGTGATTTAACAGATTTTTAACATTTTGTTCTTCTAATTTCCCCTTCCCCCGCCTAAAATAAGATCTTTGAAAATGAGGGTCTTGTTCCTCGGAGATTCAAAGTTATTATGGAGGAAATGCAGGTTTCCAGAGCCTGGTTGCTGCTATTTCATAGCATCTTAAATAGTCAGAAACATTGGTCTAAGACTGAAAGCTGTTTTCACATTTCAAAATAGTACCCCAAAAATGTAATGACTTAGACTTGTTCCTGTGAGGCAAGGATCACCTTTTTATTCTGTGTCTGTACAGTACCCAATACAGAATAGTGTCCTGGTCTGACTGAGGTTCCTAGCTGCTACTGCAACGCAAATAATTAATAAACTTACCAAATATACATCTACTAAGTATCAACACAGTTGCTGCTGCTGCAAGACAATTCTGCAGCTATACCATGACATCAAATTCTGATTTAGAAGAAGATTGTAATTCTATCTTTAAACCCATATATATGGCGTCAGCTCTTTGAGTCTTTCTCTATTCCAGTCTGTCTTGAAGCAACTCCTAAAAATCTCCTCAGCTAACCAAATCCTTTTGTATAACCACTATCTAATTCTGGGTTTTCCAATCCTTCTCTTACCCTCCACATCTAAATTTTTTCTAACATCCTGTTTCCTGAATATTCTTCCAATCTTCTTTTCATGTTCCCCAAAAATCTATGCCTAGACTCCCTCAGCTTTTCTGTAATTGGGATCACCTTCACACACACTTTGTAAAGGTGATTCTAATTAGAGTCTCAATAAAATTGCCAATGTTTCTAGTGGCAATATGTATAAACATAATGTAGATTAAGGAAATAAAGTTATTGCTCCTCATCACAGAACAGATCTTGGATGCTTGCTTTTGACAACAGCCACTTCTATGTCTATTTAGGTTACTTTTTGGCTTCCTTCCATAAGTGCATTCTAAAAGAAAAGTGATGTCCAGATAGAAAGGAAAATTGCAGACAGCTGTACGTGATAACAGCCCTGCAGATTGACACTCAAAACACAGGTGTTGTACAGTTTTAACAAGCAGTCTCCAAGCTCTGGAGCATAATGGACATGAAATATACTCTAGCCATATTGTTTCTCAGATTTTTTTGAAAGTGGCTAAAACATAATGATCTAAATTTTGTTTTACAGAACAATAGCGAGCCTCATACATAAAATTATAATTTTTGCTTTTTTCTCCTTTCATATGAATGGGTTGTCCACACTGATTTTATGTCAATAGTACATCTTTACACAATTAGATTAAGTGTGTTGGGGTGGATGGGTGTTACATGCATTATTCCTGCTGTGTATATTCAGTCACTTGTAAAAATCTTGCTCCCTGTTGCTATTGACTGAAATGGCACTTCATTCTCAGAGGAAACTAACTCTTTGCATGCAGCAATGCACTCAAAAAGAAAGAGGAAAAAGTGAATGCAATGGAGGATTTAAGTAATTATACTATACTATAAATTCTATACTAACAATTAGGGTTATACTAAATACTATACGAACTATTCTATTCTAAAAACTAGGGCTGTCGATTTAAGTGCAGATAACTCACGTGATTGACTCAAAAATTATTCATGATTAATCAGTTTTAATTGCACTATTAATAGAATACCAATTGAAATGTATTCAATATTTTGGATATTTTCCAACATTTTCATATATTTTGTATCCTGTGTGGTAACTGTAATCAAAGTGTATATTTTTATTATAAATATTTCCATTGTAAAACGAAACAAAATAAATAGTATTTTTCAGTTCACCTCATGCAAGTACTGTAGTGCAATCTCTTTGTTGTGAAAGTGCAACTTACAAATGTAGATTTTGTTGTTACATAACTGCACTCAAAAACAATGTAAAACTTCAGAGCCTGCAAGTCCACTCAGTCCTACTTTTTGTTCAGCCAATCGCTAAGACAAACAAGTTTGTTTACATTGACAGGAGATAATGCTGCCCTCTTCTTCTTTACAATATCACCAGAAAGTGAGAACAGGCATCTGCATGGCACTTTTGTAGCTGGCATTGCAAGGTATTTATGTGCCAGATATGCTATACATTCATATGCCCCTTCATATGTCAGCCACCATTCCAGAGGACATGCTTTCATGCTGATGACACTCGTTAAAAAAATATGTTAATTAAATTTTGCTACTGAACTCCTTGGGGGAGAATTGTATGTTCCCTGCTTTGTTTTACCTGCATTCTACCATACATTTCATGTTAAATCAGTCTTGGATGATGACCCAGCACATGTTCATTTTAAGAACATTTTCACTGCACATTTTAACAAAATGCAAAGAAGGTACCAATGTGAGATTTCTAAAGATAGCTACGGCACTTGAGCCAAGGTTTAAGAATCTGAAGTGCCTTCCAAAATCTGAGAGGGATAAGGTGTGGCGCATGCTTTCAGAAGTCTTAAAAGAGCAAGACTGTGATTCAGAAACTACAGAACTCAAACCACCAAAAAAAAAATCAACCTTCTGCTGGTGGCCTCTGACTCAGATAACGAAAATGAGCATGCCTGGGTCCACACTGCTTTAGATTGTTATCAAGCAGAACCTGTCATCACCATGGACTCATGTCCCTGGGAATGGTGTTTTGAAGCATACAGTGACATATGAATCTTTAGCGCATCTGGCACATAAATATCTTGTGATGCTGGCTACAACAGTGCCATGAAAATACCTGTTCTCACATTCAGGTTACATTGTAAACAAGAAGTGGGCAGCATTATCTCCTGCAAATGTAAACAAACTTGTTTGTGTGAATGATTAGCTGAACAAGAAGTAGGACTGAGTGGACTTGCAGGCTCTAAAATTTTACATTGTTTGCTTTATTTTTGAATGCAGTTTGTTTTAAACAATTCTACATTTGTAAGTTTAACTTTAATGATTGCACTACAGTACTTGTATTAGGTGAATTGAAAACTACTATTCTGGCTTTTTTTACAGTGGAAATACTGTTAATAAATATAAAGCGAGCACTGTACATTTGGCATTCTTTGTGGTAATTGAAGTCAATATATTTGATGTAGAAAACATCCAAAATATTTAAATGAATGGTATTCTATTATTTAACAGTGTGATTAATTGCAATTATTTTTTTAATTGCCTGACAGCCCTATTAAAATACTTTGATATTGATAAAATAATCTAACACAGGCATTCATCAATAACACTCTTTAATCAGAGAAGAGTTAAAACTCAAACACTATTCCAAAGAAGCAAGACCCCTGAATCAGTCAATGGAGAATGTCCTGACATATACAAAGAATTAGTCTTATGCTAACTTAATGACAAAAGAGGAAGAACAAAGAAAAATAATGCCCTGTAACTATATAAAACCCCATTAGTGGTGTGTTACAACTGAATCTAATACATTTAGGTGGTAAAGTACTATGATTATTTTACAAATAGGCAAACTGTGCAGAAAAAGTGACTTTCTGTAGGCTACAGGGAGACAGTCGGCCAGAAATACAATTAAAATTTGAGGTTTACACCTCCCAGTCCTGTATTCACATATCACTAGATTATACCTAATTGTAAGATATCAAGGGAAAGATGATCCTATGGCTTTTTAGTAGTGTAAAAGCCTGTGCATTCATTTTGTAATATCTATGTATCAAAGTAACCTAAAACCACACTCTAATATTCTGATCCACAGAGGATCACTAATGCTATCAGGAGTCAAGTTTCACACCTCTGCAGCTTCATTAATAATCTACGATAAAGGGGAATGTCAAAGAATTATACAAGTGCTGATTCACCAGTCATAACCATCAATCTAAAAAGATGTGGCTGATTGTGAAATAGTAATTGTAAATTTAATTGAGAAGTAATTTTTAAAAAAGGAATAAGTAGTAGAAAGAATCTCCATGGCTAATAACAGGAACTAAAAGCTAAATTAAAAAAATGGACCAGAAATAAACTTCAGGCAAGGTAACCAGATGTTAGTCTTGCTGTTTTCTTAAATCATATGTGTAGCTTATAAAGATACCTTGAACAACTTTCTAATTTTGATAGATATCAAATAGAAAATCCTGTTCTGTTCAGGTAGCGGAAGCCCAATTTCAACAGCACATATTCTAGGTACACTAATTTTTGGTTCTGATGACAAGTGCCTTGTTTTGCCATGATTGAGTAGAACTCTCAAGATGGAGAAATGGGTGGATGAGCCTGATCACCCCACACTTACCATGAATATATAAGCCAATACATTTAAAGTGTGAGTTTTCTTTATTTTGAAAAATAGCTTTGTAAAAATATCTGCTATCATGCTCAGCCTGTGATTAGCTATCTAATCACAAATCTTGTCATCTATCTCTATGTTCAGGCTTGGATCTGTGTACTACATTACTCCAACATTCTATCTAAAGTCTGAAATGCAATCTCTATGTAGGATTGTGCAAAAAGAATGAATATACTAGTGAGTACCTGCTGCTGTATCAGTCATAATAAGCTTTCCACCTGCATACCATGCATCAGAAGAGAAGAGATTAATCTTATGTTTTGTTGTTTGGTTTTTTGGCTCAGACTGACTGTTGTCTCCCTCTACGAGCAAGCACAAAGTATTGCGCACACTTTGAAAACTGAAGTATATGTCCAGAGCTGAAGAGATGTGAAGACTAAGGGTACCTCTACACTTCATGCTATTACAATTACAGGAGTAATTTCCAGTTCAACGAGACATACCTGGCTAGCTCTGATCCAGCTGGCACACAAAAAAGTAGCAATGTCGTTGTATTGGCATAAGCAGCAGAAGGGGCTAGTCACTTAAGTACCTGCCCTCATGTCTTGGAGGGGTATGTAGTTGGGGCAACTACACTCTGTTTTTTTAGCTTGATGAGCACTAGTCCAGGTATGTAGCCTTGAGCCAGGAATCCCTCCTCCAGCTCTAAGTATGGTCATACCCTATGAGCAAAGTTAATGAAAAGTAGGTCAGGATAGATGATCACAATGGTCATTCTATAACTAGAAATTTTTGCTTTTATAAAAACTCTCTCGTTGGGGGGTGGAAATCTTTCAAGAATAATTAAAAGGATAGAAAGGAGGTAATGACTGTTCTAAGTCTTTTTCCAATTAGAAATAAGTTCTAAAACTAGCCTAGGTTGGTCTTAACAGAAAAATACAATAGCAACAATGTCTCTTTTTGATCATAGGTCCATAGTTCACTGACCTTTCTGGCTCAAGTGATAGGACATTTTTTAAAAACCTATGGATGGTGATGAAGTAAAGGCCTAGCTCTCTCTCACACTGAAAGGGTGGCTGAGGCAGGGCCTGTAGACCAAAATCAAAATTCCTCTGCTTCACCAAAGGCTCTTGCCTGGTGCAGAGGGTCTTGCATAAGCTTTACCAATTGGGTGCATGATGTAATGTTAGTAGGGATGGAGGGAAGTACTGTGATGGAGAGGGAGGGTTAGCATAGTAAGAGAAGTTTTCCTTGGCAATAATCTGTTCTTTACTTCAGCATTCATCACTTGGTACTGGCTTATCACCATATTAATATAAATGGAGCAGCCCTCCTAGTCTATCTTAATTGATCTGTAGCACTTAAATTCTATACAAATCTCAGACACATTCCCCTCACAAGACCTTAAACCCCCTCCCACAAAATACTGAAAACTAATTAGCCTTCTCTGGTCCCTAGACTACATTAATCAGGACTCTGGTTCACCAAGCACCTTATCATGGAGCTGCTTTGATAGATCTACCCATCTTGAGAACAACTGAGAGAGAACAGAAAATGTGTTCAGTAGAGGGGTCCCTAACCATAGAAGAGGCCTTGTTTCTCATCCTGAATGGCAGAGAGAGAAACATTCCTATACCTTTTAGTTCTATACTGTACTAGACCAGAATAATTGTAGCTCCCCTCGCCCCCCTCTTTCTCTTGCTCTTTTTATAGAACAAAGGTTTGTACCACTGATATAATTTATCCAGTAAAAGCAGGATTTGTATGCTTCTGTTGACAGAGGTGACCCATTTTTAGTGAAGAGATGAATGAGAGCTCACTCAGCTGTTGAAGACTATTGCTAATGGAATTCTCATTACTATCAAAGTTGATTAACCTTGGAGCTCCTGAATCTGAACATATTAAGGAAAACTTTTAATAAAATGTGATATTTTATCAGTTTCCTAAGAAACTGTCCTGTATTTCCTTTCCTAGACTTATTATCAGGAAACCATAATTACATGTATCAGAAGTTTCCTCACTTTATAACCAGCATGTTATTCCTGGTAGATTTATGACAACATTATAGTTCACAAATAGAGAAGTGTTTTTTGATTAAGCCTTGCTTCTTCTGCAAGATCCACAAATGCTCATCAAGGTCAGTAGAAGCTCTGTCTGCACCATTAAAATGAAATAGCATCAAGTTTGCACCAGGGAATGCCTCTTCAAAATCCTCCATTGCATATTTTTCCTCTAGAATCTCTTCCTCTGTCAAGCACAATGCTGAGCACATTGTTGCATAATTAAACAACAATAATTCTATTACGCACAAACAAAGTTTCTGTGCAGGGTGTGTGAGAGATTTTTGGCACAACATTCAAGACCATGCCCAAAGCTGCTCCTATATGGGAAAGACCATGGCTCAGGAAGTAATTATGAGAGGAATCAGGAATGTGAGCTGTCCTTCCCTACTGGTGTCTATATTCAAAATTAATTCTCTCCGAGGATCTGGGAAGGTTAATACTGGGAGAGTTGTCATCTGTGATTTGAGTTCCTGAAAGCTTTTTGACAAGCATCAATAAACACAAATTTCACCTGTCCACTAACAAATACGGTTGATAGCTATATCCACAAAGCCAGAACAAACAGCTAGTAGTAAGCGGGTAAGCCTAGAACATTATGGGCTAGCTTCTTTCCTGTGCCAAGATCCACTAGCTGTAGGAGTGTGGCACTCCCTAATTCAGCTGCTGCAACTGCTCCAGCCCTACCCTTTGAATAAATTATAGTATCTTAAAGCTAAAGAAATGTAAACATTACAGCAGCTATCTATTGTTCTGAAGAGAACATATGCTAGTTGAGAAGTGGTGGAACAATAGCACAAAAACTGCCTTCATAAGCTTTATGTCAACCAAAAGCTTCCCCCTACCAGGGGGATTTTCATGTGATTAGCCAGTTATAGTCAGATTCTTCTCCCTTAACATTGCCTGAATGACACAGAGGAGCCAAACTGTAAGAGAATCTGGCCGTATGTACCTTCCTCACATTTTCAGAGTTTGGTCAAGACTATGGTCCTTACACTTATTGCTATTTCCGGTGAGGAAATTATATGCCCTAAAAATTAGACTCAAGAGATATAAACAATTGAAATTTGAATGGCTTTATGGATAAACCAGCAGTCTGTTATCATTAGGACCACTCCCAGATGGCTGTCTTCTGGCAAACAGTGGCCAAACCCACTTATATCCTCTACATGCCCCCATCTATCACACTGAACAATTCTTCTCCCTATTGGATGTTTATGCATTTCAAATGTTTGTAGAATATTATGTTCCCTGTCTTTTTGATGTAGAACCAAACAACTTCAAAATAATGGGGAAAAAGAGGCCAAATAGTAAAAACTAAAATAGGGTGGGTTTTTTAAAAAATTGTTAGTTGTTCCATCAGAATATATATATATATATCAAAATTATTACCATAAATAGGTCCAACTGTCAGACCTACCCATCTCTCATTGAAAGAGAAGCTATAGTTACCGTAATTTTCAGCTTTTGTTTGCCATTGCATCCTATGACTGTACCTACATTACTGTTGCAAAAGGAGGGGGAAAAAACCTTCTGCATTTGGGATTGGTACCATTGTCTGATGTTTTAATGAAGAAATACTTATTGTGAAGGTCAGAATTCTGAATATTTCATACTGAGTGCAACCACTAATTGTGCTCAAGTGTTTGAGAAACACAGAGCTGGGTGATGATCTTTTACACTGCCACTATGGGAATTTAGACTAGTACAGTGATGAGTGTCAGGAAGGAGGAAACTTGTAGAAAGGTGCAGGTTAATTAATTTTACCAGATGTGGGGAAAAATACAAATAAGTGCAGTATGTATGTTTAGAAGACTACACATTTTCTATGCTACATCATTTTTCCTATCACATAACTGTAACAACTCAGTGGCCCTCAACTTCTGTCCATACTGTTACTCCCTATTACACTAGAAAAAAGTTAAATATCAGGACTGTCTCACATCTAGTTAGGAAGAAAGGAATGGTGGTTGACACCCTGAAACCTGTCTGCAGTTTCGTGAGGGTCATGATCCCCAGGGTGAGAATCCATGTATTTCATTTAAACATACACCACCTGTGAACAATGGCCCTAGCATAGTGTTTGAGTTACCACAGCTACAGGGAAAGGCTGTAACGTCACAGTGTGGTAACCAGTAATAAATATTAAGGACCTCATTTATCATGGTACCACTCCAGTTTTATACTACTGTAACTCTTGAAGTCAGTAGAATTACTGGTGTAAAACTGGAGAAATGCCATGATGAATAGGAACTGACTTTCCAAATTCTGGCCACTGATTTAATTTACCATATCCTGCTACAACTGTCTGAGAATAGTGATGACCTTTAAAAATGGCCATTTCACCAGGTTATTATCAAATTCCTTCTTAGTAATAACCATTCTTATAACTTCTCTGTGATCAGTTCACTTTAGTGTCACTCCCTGGGACATGGATTAATTATATCAAAACTGGCATAAGTTAAAAATATCCACTAATGGCTACCATTTGAATAGCTACCTTACCTCTATAGTCCTCTGAAGTGATGCTATGGTCCAGTTTTTTAGGAAGTGGCACTTTTGTTAATTTTGTCACAATAGGCAATCCATGTGTTCTGATTTTGAGACATTATTTGATGTAACTTACAAGAAAATGTACTTCAGAGAGCAACAACAATATCAAAATAAACCCACACTCCTCCTCTTCCACCAAAACCAGTTAAGTTGGAAAGATCACATGAAAAGACCTTGTCCAAATAAACATCTTCATTCTTGGTTGCATCAGTGCAGCCATATCAATATAAGATCATTTTAGTGTCAGAGATTGCAGTCCAATTCACCTCGCCCACCCCTGATTTTTTTTTAAAAAGTAAATTAAATCACTAATATGTGCAACTTGTACTTCATTTGTTCAAACCTACGAAGAGACAGGGCATTGGTACTTCTCTCACATATGATGAAGGATAAAAGCAAAAAAGTAGTAATCCCTTGAATAAACTACATTTGCCATAGGATTATAGTTTTAATAACTTGGCATTGCCAATCACTTATGAGCAAGAATGTAGGCAGTCATCTTTTTCTGACTGATCTGATCCCTATAATGAAGTATAGTAGTTATTACTTTAGCTTGGTGTCAGTATTTGCTGCGTGATCTAGTATATCTGGGCCACTACTATAAATGATTATTTTGAGTGTCTATATTATTGCTTCACATGGCACGTATATGTTTTCTGGATTCTGAACAACACACTGAGTGTTGGCTGCCTGAGAAAAGAATGACTTTGCCACTTGATTCAAAGGTAAAGCTAGTGAGCAGGCAGCAACTGTGATAGAATAAATTAGTGGAATAAATCATTACCCCCTTTTCCTGAGATTCTCTAAGGTCTCTGTGTATCCTAGTCATAATAATTTACCTACTATTACTTTATTTTTATATCTTCAACATGGGATAGCCTTTATGTGTTACTTTGGCTGCTTGAGAGTGTGGGGAAAATAAAATCAGTGTGCTCTACTGAAGGATTTTACCTTCTACATAGAGACACCGTCAACTTGACATCTACTGAATTTAAAAAAATATATGGTCCCCTTGCCAATTTTGCAATCACATTTTATCACATGGGGGTTGGTCTGTCTGTCTGTCTGTCTCTCTCTCACCTGTTGCTGTGTAGAAGACCCAGAGAAAACTGACTAAATAAATAATTTACCATATTGGAGAATCAAGGAAAAATTACTTTACAAAATCCCCATCAAAAGCACAAACTGAAGAAATAGAAATAACTTTGCTCTCTAATCTCTTTCAGTTCTTGTAGCAGTTGTAAGGGAAAAAAAGTTCAGATAACTGTGATTTTTAAGTTAACAGTCTTTCAGTTCCTCTCAAACCATCTGTTTCCTTTCCTCTCTATTCATGCTTTCCCTTTCTAGGTGTTTTTTTTTAAAAAAATAAATTAAAACTGAGCCAATTCTTTTTTAAAAAACTCTCTGTGTGTCGCATAGGAATATTTACAAGTAAGTACATCAGTATCTGACAATGGCGACGTGGCATCATGTGTGTTTTCTTGGGGCTGTATAGTCGGATTCATGAGGCTCAAGATAATGAACAGATATGGCACAGGAATGTGCACACTCCCACTGAAGACTTAGTACAATGCTTGGCCCTTTTTTTCATTTAGGTTTTTTTTTGCATCTCTTCCTCAAAGCATTTATACCCTCCATTCTGATCCATCTGTGGCTATGTCTTCAAAGTTGTCAATATTTATCCTGCTTGAGGGGAGATTCTGCTTAACGGTGTCTTTGACCACCATTCCTGTGCTTTCCAAGTTTGTTCACTATAGAAAATTTTATTTTGAAGTTTGTCATCACCATTCTGATAACATGACCCGTCCACCTAAGCTAAGCTTTGATTATTATTGCCTCAGTGGTTGTAGTTTTTGCTCTTTCAAGGATGTTAATGTTTGAGACTTTGTCTCCCCTGTGGACCTTTGTATTAGAATGGAGACAGTGCATGTGAATTTTTTTTTAAGTTGCTTTAGTGTTTCTGAAGTAAACTGTCCATGTTATCTCTGCTGCATTGTATATAATCAATTTTGTTGACTGTATGCAGGTTGACCATCCTATCGCAAAGTCTTCTGAAGGCTTGGCTTGCCTTTTGTATTCTGTTTGACATTTTTTGATCCAGGGAAATGTCATTTGAGATGAAACTGCCAATATATGTCAAGTGATCGATGCTTATTCGGTCTAGATCATCGATGGTGATGTTTGGCTCAGTGGTAATTGTTGACGGAGCTGGTTGTTATTACTTAAGAGGGAGTTAGATGATAAGCTGGTGAATATTATCCTTTAGGATAGGTAAAGTAATGGTAAGAGTCATTATCGCGCAGTCCACAGATGAATTAAATAGATTCAAAATAGTTATTTTCTTCAGTTCCCAGTAGAAGTTTGTGTGTATCTTCCTGAGGAACTATACACTCAATAATTAAGTTACAGCATAATAATTAGAACTTAAACTGTTGTTTTTGGACAAGTCCTTTAGAATTTAATAAGAGTGAATCAATAATGTGCTATAGAATTATTACAGGGTAACTTCCATAAAAACATTGGAAAAAAAGCCTATAGCATTTAATAGAGGATTATGCTCTTCGTATCGGTTTTATGAACCACCCTCCAGAAGGGAATATACTTCTCTCTTAAATTCTATAGGATGGCTAAAATACTCTCTCATGGAAAAGTCCTAAAGTATAACTTTAAGGATCATACTTTGAGCAACAAGTGCGGAAAATAAACTCATAGTGATTATCGCAAGAGAAAATGGGAGCTGCATGACTGATACTTAGCACATAGCAGCTGAAAATTTACTTAGAGTATGTGTTGATGTACATCAACCTTCATGATTGTTAAACAGAAAGTTGCCACAGAACAGATCATATACACTTCTCTGAAGCTGCAGAGATCCCAGGATGGAGGAGAACTGTTAGGAAAAGGATGAGGCAACTTGCTTGGAATGCCTGATTCTTTTCTTTCTTCCACCAATGTGAATTAGGAGCTGCTCAGATGAAATCTGTTAAGTCTGATTAATGCAGAGGTGGTGTAAATGAAAAGAGAATGTGACTTGGATGGTCTCCAGCTCTGGGGTTATATGTGAGTGTGGCAGGGGATGGGGGAGTGCAATTTGTTGCACTTCTCAAGCAATTGGACTTGAGAGCATGGCATAGGGAGGGGTTAGGGCTAGTAGATCAGCCACAATGTGAACTTGCTGGACGTTGACACCTATGGAGCAGGAGCACAATATTAGCAGAGAATACTATCTGCAGTCAGAGGTGGGGATAAAGAAGATTTCTCTTCCCTCAGTCCATATGGAACATACCCTTGTGTAGGCCTCATGCAAAAGATAAGATTTGGCCCCAAGTAAGGGTCACAAACTGATTTTTCAACTGTACTGGAAACACACATTTTGTTTATAGTGAAGAATAAATGTTTTGAGAAAAAAATAGTTATTCACAAGAAACAAACTTTATTACATTACTTGTGTATTTCATACACATTACTGCAGGAAGAGTAGATAGTACTGCTGCTTTGGTTTTGTGCATCATCACTTAAAACACATTTGCAGAATATTGTTGTAAACTTGCAATTGTTAATACAGGGGGAAAGAGAAGCTCTGGAGAGGTGGCATTCAATATCAGAAGAAGTAAAAACAAAATACAGATACCTGAAAATAAAGCATCCGAGGATGAGGAATTCACTGCTATGGTTTTCTATATTTACAGAGGTACTCCAGAACAAGAGCCACAGCAAGCTACTTTTTAATGTTCTCCTCTTCTACTGCAGATGCTTTACTTTCAGTTCAGGAAGCAAAAACCTGGTTTTGCAGAAGAAATGTCTGTTGACTGTGGGGTTTTTTTTTTTGTTTTTCGTTTTGAGGTGGTGTTTTCAATAGCACCAGGTCAGAAAATAAGCCAAAGTACAAATTGCTGTTTTCCATTCCATGAGAAAATGTTTGGGTAGGTCTACACTACATCCACCATCAGCAGCTATGAAGAATTGCTGATTTATACTTCCTTGTTGGCTGACATTATTTTGAAAGAGACAGCAAATAGAGTTGCTGTTTCCCTTTAAAGAAGATTGCAATGTTTGTATAAGGAATACTTATTATCAGGTGCATTGATAAGGTTGACTCAATTCGTGGGTTTGTAAAGCATCCAGAGATGGCTGGTGGAGAATTCCTCCTGTGTTGGGAACTCTTTACAGGCAGAAATGTTGTCAAGGCAGCTCTGCCTCCTCCTTCACAAGCACCCTTGACCCAGTGCTCAGAGGACGGGGTGTGATAGGAAGGGAAGGAGGCATGGCAGAATAGAGCTCTGCTGCATCTGATTCTCCCTGAGGAGCTGCTGTCCTGCCAAATGGCCAAGGATATAGGAGCAATCAGCTTCCTGTGGCTCTCCTCTCTGAGCAAAGTTTGGTTGTAGTGGAGAATCAACCTCAATTAATTTTTTTTTAAAGTCTGACTCCCCCCTCATTTAAACCAGTTAGACAAAACATAAATGCTTGTTTTGAGACAAATGATGACTGCTTGAGAAATGTCATCTGAGCAGTTTAACTGCTTTGGTAACAGCTTGAGAAATGTTAAATAAGCAATTCAGTTTGACTTGTGATCCCTTTCATTTACTATTCTGTTTCCATTCCTTTGCATCATCAGCCTAACTCATGACATATGCTGATTGGCCTCCAACTTTTGGCATTACTTATACACCTGACATTACCCAAATGCCATTAGGAAACAGATGGTGGGGAAATAATCCAATATGCAAGTTTCAAATGCCATCTCCTTTCTTTTGTGTGAAACTGGAGGGATAATTATCGATTGCCTATGTAACTATGTGTATACTATCAGAGGCGTAGCCATGTTAGCCTGGATCTGTAAAAGTGGCAAAGAGTCCTGTGGCACCTTATAGACTAACAGACGTATTGGAGCATAAGCTTTCATGGCTACATCTGACGAAGTGGGTATTCACCCACAAAAGCTTATGCTCCAATACATCTGTTAGTCTATAACGTGCCACAGGACTCTTTGCCGCTTTTATGTGTATACTATTTGTTTTGGTTGTTGCTATGAGCAAAATTATCACCCCAGAGCTGTGACACTCTGGCAATTTTAGGGCTTTGCTGATAACACCTCTTCACTAAGACTTATTTATAAGGTTTTTTTTTTATGTACACACAGGAATTGCTCCAGAGCATGCCTCCCCAGCATGCGCACCACAATAAAGAACTGAAATATTTTAGTAATCGCTGGAAACACTTGAACAAGTCAGAAAGACTGCATTTAGCCCTCCATAGAGATTCTGCCCATAAAAAATAAAATAAAATTATACTGTCAAAACTGGCAAAAAGTAAAATTAATTAAAAATATTAAGTATTTATCTGAAATAGTAGGCTAGCTCAAGGTTCCAAGAAAGCATAACAGAAGCTCTACCACTGAGTTCAAATGTAATGGAAGTCTCCTCTCAGGCACAGCTGCACTCACACAGAACTAAAGAAAGAGAGAGTGAAACCTCTCTCTGAAGGAAAAAGGTACTCTGTTTTCTGAACTCTGCAACTGAAAAGTTTATCATGCATATTTTAAAAGGGGTCACAGCCTGGCCTGCTTTAGGGCAGATCCTGACCTTACCTCTGTGGGTACAGCAAGCCCCTTGGCAGGAGTATGACTCAACCGTGCAAAGGGAACACAAGCTTTGGTGGTACTTCTCGGACTGTGCACCCTGCTTGGAGCATGGAGACTCTCCATGGGTCAGTTTTCCACACAGAAAAAGGTTGGCAAGGGACATTTGCAGGGAGGAGACAGCAGGCAGAAAAGCTGTAGGTGCACCTCTGGTTCTTCCTTCCTCCCCACATAGTGGGGGACAACAGGATCTTGGCTCTGTCACTTAGTATGAAGGTTCCTGCCCTCCCCCGAAGAGATTTCTACCCAAGATCCTCATGCTGAGCACTAGGGATGGGATTTGCTCCTTAGTGCATGTGCAATACACTTCTGCATACAATTATATGCACTCATTTGTTCACGCAAATGAGAATTCCCATATGTTGTTATCTATGGTTGATTTGCATACAGAAATATGCATAAATTCTGTCATTTTCGTGCACACATGATTATAGGTACAAAGTTAGAAGCTGGAGTATTGTGGAAGACAGAATTTTCACAGGAGATGGATTCAGCGTACAGAATTTACTCCCAAGTGAGAAAGAATAACTATGGACTTCACACCATTTTATCAACTAAATGCATAGGTGCTGGAACTGGAGGTACTGGGGATGCTGCCATGCTCCCTTGCTTGAAGTGCTTTCCCTTATATACACAGTTTACAGTTTGGTTTAATGGCTCTCTGAACCCACCGCTAGCTAAATGCAAAACTCATTTTTTCAACCTAGCTTTCCCTCACTAAATTCTTCATACACCCACAAAGTGGGTATATAACATACAAACACACACTTTTTTTTTAACCCCCACCACTGTGAAACAAGTCATGCTATTTCTCTAATGGGCTGGAAAGAATTAATTATTTCTATTTTCAAAGATATGGGAGGCACTCGGATGCTATGGTGTTAAGGAACATATGCTTACATAAACACAATCTTGCACTATGGGCCTGATTCTACCACCCTCATTCATTTATGGGTAGAAAGTTAAGCTCTGAAACAGCCCCTGCTGAAAACAGTGGGAGTCTTTCCATTAACTCCAATGGAATTGATCAGGTCTTTACTCTGTGTGTAGTAACACTGAAGATAATAGGAGTTCTTGTGGCACCTTTAGAGACTAACCAATTTATCTGAGCATAAGCTTTCGTGAGCTTATGCTTAAATAAATTGGTTAGTCTCTAAGGTGCCACAAGTACTCCTTTTCTTTTTGCGAATACAGACTAACACGGCTGCTACTCTGAAAACTGAAGATAATGGATAATTTGCAAAGCAAGATGCTAATTAGTATAAGGGTGGTAGAATCTGACCCTACACAAGCATTAATTATTATTGTCACTCTTAACATAGCTAGATACTTTCTCTTTTTAGAGTTACATTCAACTATCTGAACTGTACCAGATCACTGGAGGGTTTTTATCACATTGTGTCACATAATTTCAGGCTTATCCTGGTTGTTTAATGAAAATCAGCATCAAAAATTAAATTTATTCTGTTTTGTTTCAGTGAAAGCATGTTCATTATTCAGTGATTTCTGAAAGATTAATCAGCTATTAGAAACTTTGCTAGCTATTCAAAATATTGACATTATGTAAAATCTGGACAGCCAAGAAAACTAGTTTTTTGCATTGAGTCTGTTTGTCTGGTACTGTGAACAACACATCCAGATTTGAAACTTGCTAACATTTTGAGAAAGAACCCAACTCTGTGAATTGCTAAGTGCCCTTACTGGGAGATGAAGGTGTTCAGTTCTTTACAGAATCAGACCCTCAATTTACCAAGGCAAACTCCTATTGATTTCAAGGCTGGGTGCTCCATGATTCGATGGCAGCTATTTAGTTTTATAAACAAACCATTTTCCCCACAGTTTGCATGTGTTTGTGACAACACAGTGAAATGACTTAATTCAATTTTTCCATATGTCAAAAATTCATAGTACTTTTAGGAGGTTGAAAAGCTACTTATGTATGAATAAGACCTCCAATGATTAAGATAAAAAAAACAACCCTTTATTGAACAAAGGCTGTTCTCTTTGATTGAAGTAATAAAACTAAATAATGTGACAACATTCAAAAGTCATAGCTCAGTGAATTTGCTGCAGGTAATGAATTGGATAGCCATGGCTACCAGAAAGGTTATAGTAATGTAAGCGCCTAGGAATTGCCATATCAGATCAAATCAGAGATCCATCTAGTCTAATATGCTGTCTCTGACAATAACCAGGACTCAGTGATTCAGAGAAAGGTGCAAGAATCCCTGTAGTGTACAATTGTGGAGTTATCTGCCCGTAAAATATATTTTTCTGATCTCAAACAATTAATGATTGATTTAGGCTCCGAAGCATTAGGATTTATATGCCTTATATGTTTTATCGTGTTTGTTGTACCTATGGCTTTATCCACGTAAGTGGCTAATCCTGTTCTAAATTCCTGGACTCAATGATATTATGAATGTATTTCCTTTCAATTTCATTGGCTGTTTTTTTTTGTTCATTTTGAGAAAGTATAATTAGAAGAGACTGATTTATCCACCTACCTCTCATTCATTATTTGTTATTGATGTCCTCTCAAACTAAACAACCCTAATCTTCTGAGCCTCCATATATGGGAGTCTTTCCATGGCTTATAACCATTTTTGTTGCCCTTCTAATATTGCATTATTTTTTGAGATAGAGTTGCCAGTACTGAATGCAGGAATCAAGGTGATGGCATTGTGATGCTCTGTACCTTGCGGGAACCTTGCACCCCAATGTTCATCCTCATAATATGATTGTATGCTACCCAAATCCGCACAGACACACCCCTGGAACCCCGACCTGGGATATTCTATCTACTACCCAAGATCCATAAACCTGGAAATCCTGGGCGCCCCATCATCTCAGGCATTGGCACCCTGACAGCAGGATTGTCTGGCTATGTAGACTCCCTCCTCAGGCCCTACGCTACCAGCACTCCCAGCTACCTTCGAGACACCACTGACTTCCTAAGGAAACTTCAATCCATCGGTGATCTTCCTGATTACACCATCCTGGCCACTATGGATGTAGAAGCCCTCTACACCAACATTCCACACAAAGATGGACTACAAGCCGTCAGGAACACTATCCCCGATAATGTCACGGCTAACCTGGTGGCTGAACTTTGTGACTTTGTGCTTACCCATAACTATTTCACATTTGGGGACAATGTATACCTTCAGATCAGCGGCACTGCTATGGGTACCCGCATGGCCCCACAGTATGCCAACATTTTTATGGCTGATTTAGAACAACGCTTCCTCAGCTCTCGTCCCCTAAAGCCCCTACTCTACTTGCGCTATATTGATGACATCTTCATCATCTGGACCCATGGAAAAGAAGCCCTTGAGGAATTCCACCATGATTTCAACAATTTCCATCCCACCACCAACCTCAGCCTGGTCCAGTCCACACAAGAGATCCACTTCCTGGACACTACAGTGCTAATAAACAATGGTCACATAAACACCACCCTATACCGGAAACCTACTGACCGCTATTCCTACCTACATGCCTCAAGCTTTCACCCTGACCACACCACACGATCCGTCGTCTACAGCCAAGCTCTGCGATACAACTGCATTTGCTCCAACCCCTCAGACAGAGACAAACACCTACAAGATCTCTGTCAAGCTTTCTTACAACTACAATACCCACCTGCTGAAGTAAAGAAACAGATTGATAGAGCCAGAAGAGTTCCCAGAAGTTACCTACTACAGGACAGGCCTAACAAAGAAAATAACAGAACGCCACTAGCCGTCACCTTCAACCCCCAACTAAAACCCCTCCAACGCATTATTAAGGATCTACAACCTATCCTAAAGGATGACCCAACACTCTCACAAATCTTGGGAGACAGGCCAGTCCTTGCCTACAGACAGCCCCGCAACCTGAAGCAAATACTCACCAACAACCACATACCACACAACAGAACCACTAACCCAGGAACTTATCCTTGCAACAAAGCCCGTTGCCAATTGTGCCCACATATCTATTCAGGGGACACCATCACAGGGCCTAATAACATCAGCCACACTATCAGAGGCTCGTATACCTGCACATCCACCAATGTGATATATGCCATCATGTGCCAGCAATGCCCCTCTGCCATGTACATTGGTCAAACTGGACAGTCTCTACGTAAAAGAATAAATGGACACAAATCAGATGTCAAGAATTATAACATTCATAAACCAGTCGGAGAACACTTCAATCTCTCTGGTCACGCAATCACAGACATGAAGGTCGCTATCTTAAAACAAAAAAACTTCAAATCCAGACTCCAGCGAGAAACTGCTGAATTGGAATTCATTTGCAAATTGGATACTATTAATTTAGGCTTAAATAGAGACTGGGAGTGGCTAAGTCATTATGCAAGGTAGCCTATTTCCTCTTGTTTTTTCCTACCCCCCCCCCGATGTTCTGGTTTAACTTGGATTTAAACTTGGAGAGTGGTCAGTTTGGATGAGCTATTACCAGCAGGAGAGTGAGTTTGTGTGTGTATGGGGGTGGGGGGGATGTGAGAAAACCTGGATTTGTGCTGGAAATGGCCCACCTTAATTATGCACATTGTGGGGAGAATGGTCACTTTGGATGAGCTATTACCAGCAGGATAGGGAGTTTGTGTGTGTGGTTTTTGGGAGGGGGGTGAGGGGGTGAGAGAACCTGGATTTGTGCAGGAAATGGCCCAACTTTATTATCATGCACATTGTGTAAAGAGTTGTCACTTTGGATGGGCTATCACCAGCAGGAGAGTGAATTTGTGTGGTGGGGTGGAGGGTGAGAAAACCTGGATTTGTGCTGGAAATGGCCCACCTGATGATCACTTTAGATAAGCTATTACCAGCAGGACAGTGGGGTGGGAGGAGGTATTTTTTCATATTCTCTGTGTATAAATAAAGTCTGCTGCAGTTTCCACGGCATGCATCCGATGAAGTTAGCTGTAGCTCACGAAAGCTCATGCTCAAATAAATTGGTTAGTCTCTAAGGTGCCACAAGTACTCCTTTTCTTTTTGCGAATACAGACTAACACGGCTGTTACTCTGAAATAAGTCATGTTAAGTGTCTTTGGAAGGCTCATGATGCACTGAGCATTGTTGTTATAGTAATTGTTGTAGCAACCAGGCAAGTTACTAACAAATTTCAACAGAATTTTATTTTATTTACCAAGCTGCTGCTGCTTCATCCTTGGTAGCTCTCACTCTGCCTCCTCAACGCCCCCGCCCTTCCTGTTTCTTGTCCTTTCAGACTCCCAACAGCCAGTGCTCCCAGTTCTAATAATTACAAGCAGCATCTAAACAACACAGTAATGTTATAGGTTGTAATTTCATGTATATAATTACGAGGCTGAAAATGTGTCCTCATGGCTTAAAACAAGCCCAGACAAAACTCTCCAGGAGCAGAGGGGCAGTTCACACCTCAGCAGGGCATGTATGGGAGAAACCCAGCCCAGCCTCACTGGAACAAAGGACACTGGCTTAGGCAGCAACAAGGGATCTGTTGGACTCTTGAGTGAGTCACCCCATTCCTTTGGTCAGTTTGGGTCTATGATGAGGTAATGCTCACCTAACTCTGAAGGGGGAGGGGGCAAAGCCAAGAGGGAAGAAAGAACATGATAAAAGGGGGATACATTTGCCACGTGCTCTCCCACCTCCATTTAAAAACACCACCACCAAGCGACTGAAGTGCTGATCAAAGGGGAGAGCCTGGCTGAAGGTCAGCCTGCCAGCCTGTGGCGAGAAGCATCTAAGTTTGTAAGGGCACTGAAAGTGTTAAGATCAGTTAGAACATGTTTTGTTTTTATTTCATTTGACCAAATCTTACTTGTTGTGCTTTGACTTAAAATCTATCTTTGTAGTTAATAAGTTTGTTTGTTTCTTCTACCTGAAGCAATGTGTTTGGTCAGAGACTCCCCTTGAGATAACAAGTCTGGTACATGTCAACTTCTTTGTTAAATTGACGGACTCATATAAACTTGTAGCATCCAGCAGGCATAACTGGACACTGCAAGACTGAGGTGCCTAGGGTTGTGTCTGGGACCGGAGGTATTGGCTAATGTCATTTGGTTGCACAATACAAGCAGTGGCTGTCCAAAAGTGTTCACTCACATAGCTGGGAACAGCTTACATGATAGAGGCTGTGCATGAACAGCCCGGGAGTGGGGTTTCTCACAGTGGAGCAGGGTAAGACTGGCTCCCAGAGTCGAGGATTGGAGTGACCTAGAAGATCACTGGTTCAGATAACACTAGGGGAATGTCACAGGCATACCATCAATTTACTTGTTGGCATTAAAAATATTTACAGTATTATTTTCTGTTCCATCCAAACATTATTTGCTCTTTGAACCACTGCTGCACAACAAGCAATCATAGAATATCAGGATTGGAAGGGATCTCAGGAGGTCATCTAGTCCAATCCCCTGCTCAAAGCAGGACCAATCCCCAACTAAATCATCCCAGGCAGGGCTTTGTCAAGCCTGACCCTAAAAACCTCTAAGGAAGGTTACCTCCATAGGTAACCCATTCCAGTGCTTCACCACCCTCCTAGTGAAAAAGTTTTTCCTAACATACAACCTAAACCTCCCCCACTGCAACTTGAGACCATTACTCCTTGTTCTGTCATCTAGTACCACTGAGAACAGTCTTGATCCATCCTCTTTGGAACTCGCTTTCAGGTAGTTGAAAGCAGCTATCAAATCCCCCCTCATTCTTCTCTTCTGCAGACTAAACAATCTAAGTTCTCTCAACCTCTCCAGCCCCCTAATAATTTTTGTTGCCCTCCGCTGGACTTTTTCCAATTTTTCCACATCCTTCTTGTAGTGTGGGGCCCAAAACTGGACACAGTACTCCAGGTGAGGCCTCACCAATGCCAAATAGAGGGGAATGATCACATCCCTCGATCTGCTGGAAATGCCCTTACTTATACAGCCCAAAATGCTGCTAGCCTTCTTGGCAACAAGGGCATACTTGACTCATATCCAGATTCTTGTCCACTGTAACCCCTAGGTCATTTTCTGCAGAACTGCTGCCTAGCCACTCGGTCCCTAGTCTTTAGCAGTGAATGGGATTCTTCCATCCTAAGTGCAAGACTCTGCACTTGTCCTTGTTGAACCTCATCAGATTTCTTTTGGCCCAATCCTCTAATTTGTCTAGGGTCCTCTGTATCCTATCCCTACCCTCCAGCGTATCTACCACGCCTCCCAGTTTAGTGTCATCTGCAAACTTGCTGAGGGTGCAATCCATGCCATCCTCCAGATCATTAATGAAGATATTGAACAAAACCGGCCCCAGGATCGACCCTCGGGGCACTCCACTTGATACCGGCTGCCAACTAGACATGGAGAAAATTGATCACTACCCGTTGAGCCTGTTGGATAGAGAGGCCAGCTTTTTAGCCACCTTATAGACCATTCATCCAGCCCATACGTCTTTAACTTGCTGGCAATAATACTGTGGGAGACTGTAACAAAAGCTTTGCTAAAGTCGAGGAATAACACGTCCAATGCCTTTTCCCCCATCCACAGAGCCAGTTATCTTGCCATAGAAAGCAATTAGATTAGTCAGGCATGAGTTGCCCTTAGTGAATCCATGCTGACTGTTCCTGATCACTTTCCTCTCCTCAAAGTGCTTCAGAATTGATTTCTTGAGGACCTGCTCCCATGATTTTTCCAGGGACTAAGGAGAGGCTGACTGGCCTGTAGTTCCCCGGATCCTCCTCCTTCCCTTTTTAAAAGATGGGCATTACATTAGCCTTCTTCCAGTCGTCCGGGACCTCCCCCGATCACCATGAGTTTTCAAAGATAATGGCCAGTGGCTCTGCAATCACATCTGCCAACTCCTTAAGCACCCTTGGATGCAGTGCATCCAGCCCCATGGGCTTGTGCTCATCCAGCTTTTCTAAATAGTCCCAAACCACTTCTTTCTCCACAGAGGTCTGGTCACCTCCTCCCCATGTTGTGCTGCCCAGTGCAGCAGTCTGGGAGCTGACCTTGTTCGTGAAGACAGAGGCAAAATAAGCATTGAGTACATTAGCTTTTTCCACATCCTCTGTTAGTAGGTTGCCTCCTTCATTCAGTAAGGGGCCCACACTTGCCTTGACTTTCTTCTTGTTGCTACCATACCTGAAGAAACCCTTCTTGTTATTCTTAACATCTCTTGCTAGCCAAAACTCCAAGTGTGATTTGGCCTTCCTGATTTCACTCCTGCATGCCTGAGCAATATTTTTATACTCCTCCCTGGCCATTTGTCCAGTCTTCCTCTTCTTGTAAGCGTCTTTTTTGTATTTAAGATCAGCAAGGATTTCACTGTTAAGCCAAGCTGGTTGCCTGCCATATTTACTATTCTTTCTACACATCAGGATGGTTTGTTCCTGAAACCTCAATAAGGATTCTTTTAAAATACAGTCAGCTCTCCTGGACTCCTTTACCCTTCATGCTGTTCTCCCATTTTCTCTGATCTGTCCACAGTAAGCCCAGATAGTTTTACTGAATCAATGAATACATTTTGTTGAGAATCCAGCAATGCCTAACAGTAGTTCAAATTATTCCTTTCAGTAAGTATAATTTTTTTCTTTGTCAAGCATTGAATTTCGACTGCCATTGTGCCATTTACCTATCTTTTTTATTAAGTTCCTCTGGAGTACCTCCTTTTTTTTCTCTACTCTTATCATAAATAATTTTTGTCATTTGCAAATATCATGCATTTCCGAGACCACTAATGAATACAGCATATTTAACCACAGTGGTTCTGGGTCCAATTCTTGTAGCACCTCACTGCTAACATTTTGCCATGTTGAAAATTCATGCACTGTTTTCTGTGTGTTATCCAGTTTCTGATCCATAAATGAATTTTACTTCTCTCCCTACGACTCCTTAGTTTTAATAGCCTCTTGCAAGGGACTTTGCCAAAGGCTTTTAAAAAGCCCAGATATCTTTTGTATACCATTCACCACTATTCACCATTTTACTGATACCCTCAAAGAATTCTAATCAATTAGATTAGAGACACAATGTTCCTTTAGAGAAGTCAATAACACTATAATATAAAGATCATCTAGATGCTTTATAATTTGATTTCAGATTGTTGTTTCAACCAATTTAGCTGTTACTGAGGGTCTGCAATTTCCAGGATCATCTAAGCACCTCTGCTAGATATAGGTACAATATGTGCTACCCTCAAGACCTATGGGATAGTAAGTGATTTTAATGAGAGCTTTTTTTTTTTTTAACCACCTTATTCTTATGTTCCTTTATAGCTCTTGGATGTGTCCTGGGGACTTATTGTTTAATTTACCATTTTGTTCCAGCACCTCTTCTTTTCATACCTCAATCTTCAGCAGTGCCTCGTCTTTGAATATTACGTTCTCTGATGACGATCTGCTTTTCAGGAACTAAATATAAACATTTCCAGCAAGTGAATATAATATAAATTTGTTTATTAAGTGGTGCTACCACCATCCTTAGGTAAGATAAAATGTTTCTATTTAACTGAGAAAACAAATACACACATTCCCTAGTCTCCCAGTCTAGCATTGGGTCAGCTCAGGATCAGCTCAGTTCCCTGTCCCTGTTGTTCTATTTGACAGTTGCTCGAGAGTTTCCTCAGTTCCTTATATAGCTCTCACAGTTTTAGTGTGTCTCGTTCAGTTCCAGAATCCTTTTACTCCGCCCCAAACCATGGTTGCTTCATAACTTATTAATACATGTATTGCGATATAAATTGTTTAGTCTGGTTGACTGTTAATCCTGTTTAATATTCCTCTTGTTAAATTCATTGTGTTTAAAATGTGTAATTCACTTTTGTTATAAACATTTTGTCCACTTAAAACAGATAACTCAAACTGTTTTAGGCTATTATAATCATAAAAAAACCTCTTTTATATCACAAATATGATACCCTTAATGTTACCAAAGGTTGTATTTTCACCAGTAATGAATAATACTGTTCTACAGCACAATCTAGTGATACCTTTTAGGAGCACAATAGGGCCAGGCTTTCAGAGAATTCACAGGAACTCTATAACAATTAGAGATAAGCTGTGCAGCAAAGTTCAAAATCATTTCAGATATGAATTTCCCCCCATAGTCAGGAATATTTGGATCGAAAGATCTGGTTCAGGTCTAGTTCTAGTTACAGTGTATAATTACACTGGGATTTGTGCCAGTTCTTACTGAGTGATCTACTTTTCCAAGGAGTTATCAGTGAAAGAGGGCAACTAAGCACTCCGGCCCCAGTCCAACAAAATATGTAGACACATGCTTAATTCTAAGTACTTGAGTCACTAATGTCAATTTTTCTAAACCGGAGGGCCTCAGAAGTGACTTAGGTGCCCAATTGTCCATTTAGACTCCTAAGGACATCTCTAAATAAGTACTGTGCAGCAAGATGGGATATAAAACCCAACAGTAATCCAGCATGCCACATGCTAACTGTGTATGTGGACCTTGCTGATATGCACTAAGTTCCCTAGTGTACGTTGATGTTGCCCTAAGTCTAACATTTGGGTACTACTGCAGTCTTCAGAACCCCAGCTCAGCAACAGACACCTCAACATCCATAGTTTTCCCCTGGGAAGCATGGGCAAAGCCTCTTAAGTCCTGATACCACCTCACAGCTACAAGCTGCTCTGAGCTCCAGCTCATGCCAAAGCCCTGATGAGTTTCTCAAACTGATGTTCCTCCACCTAGCTTGCCTACAGGGCTTGATCTGGTAGGTGTGTTTTCTTAGCATGCTTAACCCACAAAAGGCACCTAGAGGCAAGCAGCATTTGGAGCTGAAATGTGGGAAACTCTGATTTCAATCCCCACTCATCTTGATTTGGCGCAGGGACTTGACCCCATTGTTACAGGATTTGAACTGGGCTCTCACCTGAGTGCCATAGTCAGTGACTTATAGAAGGGTGTGTGTATTAAATAAATTAAAAGTGGAATAGCTTCACCAGGAGCGTTTGAGAGAGACCCACACCTGAATACACCCACACACCAATAGCTGGGTGGTTAGGCCACTCAACTGGAAGGTTGGAGGTCTGGATTCAGGTCCCTGCCAAACCAGAGATTTGCAAACAAGTGTCCCACACTACAGTTGCCAATTTTGGTTGGACGTATTCCTGGAGATTTGATCACATGACATAATCTTTAAATATTAATCTTTAATTCCTGGAGACTCCAGGCCAATCCTGAAGGGTTGCCAATCTTACAACATCCCAGGTGAGTGCCCTAACCAGTGAGACGTGTGTGTCATTTTTTCATGAGAAAGAGCTGCTGTAGCTTAGGCACTAACTCCAAGAGAAGGTTCATAGCTGGGAATTCCAAACATAGGGAGGTGCCTTCCGCCTTGTCAATCAGGTGTTTGAGGCCCAGATCAAAGGAAGCTGGGTTCTTAAATCCTGTTGTGAATCTGCGCCCTAATCTTGCCCTTTTCCTCTGAAATACAGTCCTGCTTAGGTGATTCTCTGTTCAGTTTGCAACATGTGGGGAGCCTGGGCACCTAAGTCAAGGGTGTGAAATTCAGGAGGTAGGAGGGAGCCTGGGGATTTAAATATTGCAACATCTAAGTCTCCTTTTCAAATCTAGTTGCAAACCCTTAATGTTTGCATTCATATACCATTTTGTGTGTTCATAGCACTATATAGACATTAGCTCACAATATCCCTGTCTGACAAGTGAATATTCCCATTTAGCAGATAAGGAAAATGAGACAAAATTAATTATATAAAATATCTAAAATCTGGTGCCTAGAAACTACGATGATTGGTGCTCTAAATACGGATAGACAGATGGTATACAATTGCATTAAAGTCTCAACTTTTAACTACAACTTGAATGAAATGAAATTTTCCTGATAGCAATACAGATAACATACAGACAAACAAATGACATAGATTTGCTAGTGCATAGATTTACAGGACAAACTCAGTTACTAAAATTGATTCATTTTAAAATTTGTTATTTACGTTGTATATATTCATTAAGTGGAAGAATAGCTCCTTTAATAGCAATAGTCCCCTGGGCTTGACTGAGCAATTAATCATAATTTGCATGATTGTTATATTTTACTTTAATTTACAGTTCTTTTAATGGGTAATTGTGTTCCAAATGACCCTACAGATCCTTATTACAAGTGATATCCACAAAGATAATCTGCTACTCCTTCCTGGTAAAGCACTTAGAAAAATGAGGATAATTTTTACCATTCCAGGTTCTGAAATGCAATAAGGCAAGAACTTGAGCTTTATTGCTGAAGGCCAAACGTGCAAGAACAGGTAATGGAGATAAACTATATTAGAATTCAGTTTTCACTCTGTGTTCAGTTTCACAGAGTAGAGAACAGATTTTACAGTGCAAAGCAAAATCAGAAAACAAAAGGAAACTGACAGCAATTACACAGCTATTTGGGTGCTATTCAAATCCATATTTTCTCTTTAGTCTTTGTATATTCATTCAAGAAGTTTCTTTTTTTCTGAAATTACTGCTTATTTTGTGGTGTAATGGGGTAACCATAAAACAGAGATCAGAGGGCCGCTTCTTTGAAGTTATATTGTACCCTTGTAAGATTGTTTGACTGTAAAACTCTCAAAACCTTTAGGTTCTAGGAGAATTGTCAGAAAGTAGCAGTGGATCTGAGCAAAAAAATTCTGATGTACTCAGATCTACACATCACCAAGAATTGCAGAGGTGGGTGGAGGGGAGTTCACTGTGGGTTTTGGTTTAAGTCCCTCTCTATTACAAAGGAAGGTTCTCTGAACCCTGCAGTATTCAGCTGACTTAGTCCATGAATGAGAACCAGCTTTCACAGACACTGGTGCTTGTCCAGACTGTGCAAGTTCAGGCAGAAGTTCAATACTACTGGCCACCTTCCTCCATAGATCCAAGGCATTCCCATCTTACCTTTTGATGTCTTTAGCTGGAGACTGCCTCATGTGCACCATGTCCTCCTGGTGCCAAGTAGCCAACTCTTCCCTCAAAGAGTAATCAAATGGCCATTCACCCTCCTGCATGGTTTTCAATTAGCCACCTATTCTGCACCACTTCCTTCCCCACAACATGCACAAAACCTTCAGAAGCAAGGTAAGGTTGGAGCTGATATGCCCCTGGGTTGTGCAATAAGAGAGGAAAATTCCTGCTTCTACCTGCTGGCTTTACTAAGTTAGCTATAGAAATACCCTGTAATCCTATGCATGACTGTTAAAGACCACGAGGTTACAAACTAGGAGACCAAAAAGTACAAACTAGGATTTACTGGGCTTCCCCTCCATGGTGATAGGGAACCCTGAGGCTGAAAATCCCCATTAGGGATTGTTGAAGATCTGTACAGGAGTTGTTTGCTAACAGGCACAGAAGTGTTTCTCCTTTGAGGGCAGTAGGCCATACCTGGGAAAGCCTCGGCTCTCATTGGGGCATCCACCCAGCATCCTCTAATGGGCCAGGGAAGTCAGAGGAGGTTGCTGGCCCCAGCATAATGCAGGACTGAGACAAACTTCCCTCAAAGGCATCTAAGATTAAGCTGGAGATTCCCATTCCCTGCAGGGAGTGGTGCTGGGGTAGATAAACATGGGCTAATAATGGTTAAGAGCCTTTTCCACAGCATGAACCGAGTTACAAATCACAATAGAACCTGATGCCTTGGTATATTTCCACATAAAGAGGCAAATTCAGAAGTTATGGTAGGTAGAAGACTTTACCGTACCTATGACTTACTTGCACCCACTACCAGTTTTTAAGGGAGTCTAAGTTAGTCTAGAGTGGGGGCAGCTTTAATTTATATCTTCTTCCAGCTCCTTAGTGTGTAACTCAGAACAAATTAGACTTCTTTACAGATGGTGGAATGGAAGGGTGAGTGTAAAGGGATCTAACTTCATATCACCATTGAATTTGTCCCTGTGTAGATAGCTCCATTTACTAATTGCTTCCTGTTGCAGAGGCAACACATGGGGCGGGGAATGTGGGGGTCACATACCAACTTGGATTTTTTGGTTGGCTTGGACTGAGCATGCTCACATGGACTGAGCATGCTCAGTAACATCTGCTGAAGTCGCTGCTCTCACTCTGTCCACCCACTATCGGCAGTACAGGTCATCTCTGTTCCTAGCATCTGCCTTCATGATGGCTTTTTCTCAATATTTTTGTACTGGGCTGTGAAGAGTCTACTCAGTGTTCTGTGGGGTTTAAAAAGAGATGTACATCCATTGTATGTTCTAGCTGGACTTCAGAGGAATTTAGTCATGTCAGAATGTGACTGAGTTAAGGAGAAGCCATTTTCCTCATGTCAACCAAGTGGGAGTGCAATGGAGGATACCTGTCTGCCTATTTCAAGCTAAACCCTGATGAATATGCTGGGAAGGGATAGAAAAAAGTGTTTGTGAAATCTGAGAGAAACACAGCATTTATCTGACTTATATTTTGTTTTATTTTCTTAAGTTGCTTTGTTTCTGGTCTGTACAAAAAACCAAAAACTTAAAACAAGAAAATAAAAAAAACCTACCTTTTACAGTTTTGGCTGGATAATTTTTAGAACTCTCTTCCAGTGGAACTCACCAAGGGAATTCAGCTCCTTGGTCCATTCATGCAGGACATCATAACACTGTGCTAGGTGTAGATTTCCAAAACTTTCTGCCTGAAGTTACAAAACATGGGCTCTGTGTGATTTCTCAGAATGAGAAATTTTATACTAATACTTAGAAACTTTTGTCTATTTTTGGCAACTGTACTGCGTACATCATACATTATATCAGACAGTGGGCTTTTGCTGCTCTCCGACTTAACAGTATTTTGAAAGACTGCTGGCTGTGAATCAACTATAGAAATACTTCACTGAAAGTGATGGGCAAAAAAAAATCTTCAGTGCTTCAAAATGGCTTTTCATTTGACTGGAAGTAAAATTTCAGTGTTTTATACAGCTGGAAAATTTTGTGCTACTGCAGAAAATAAAAGCATCTTGATGTAGAATGTAGCAAGAGGGACTGTCATTTAACATTGACACAGTCACAGAATTGCATCAGGTCCTCGTATGTCTGACTGAACTGTTTATGTGCATGTGTAAATTGATAGCTTATAAACACTGACTTCCTCAGCCATGTTGAGGTAATTAGATAGTCAGTGAGCAAGGTGTCATCTTTCTTATCCCCTCCAGGCTTTGGTAAATAACATATTCAGCTAAATTCTGCCCATCTGTGTATCCCACTGAAACAATAAAAAAAATTAAGACAACCCACTCTGTCTAGTCACTCCTGATGGAGGAAGGTAGAAAATATATATCTTTACTGGAAATGTTATAATTTTTAGATCTGATATCACAGTAACAAGAATCTGGATAAGATAGCAGATTAACTAGGCCTTCTCTGCCAAATTCTGCCCACACTTAAACCCCTTAAAAACAATGGTTTCTACCCTGAGTTATACTTGAGCAACCCAATTCAGCCATTGGGGTTGCAAATGCTACTAAAGGCAGAATTTGGCTCCTTATGCTTAGTTAATCATTTAAGTCCTTATACAGTATCCTTCACCATAGTATCTGCATCACAAAGAATTAGAATTATAAAGGGGTAGTCATATCCTTGGGTCTGGCCAAGATATGATCATCATAGGCTGTTGTGGGTGGGAAAAAATGCCACATATGTATTGTCCTAATCCTGGGGATAACAAGGGGCTGGTTTGGCAATTGGCCTAAGTTTGAGCAGTCACAGGTTAATATAATTCCATGGTCAACCTTCTTAAATTCTGTATGGATATATGGCCCTAGTCCCTGGTCAAAAGTAGATTATCAATACTGCTGGCATGGTGCCTATTCAATAGCCTGCCTATGGCATGATTAGGAAGGGTTCAGATCACTATCAGTATCTAGATGGAGTTGGAGGTGACCCTTAGTGAACTTCTCAATTAGCTTGCTCAGGATAGGAAGATTAGATACTGTTGGTTGTAAAAGACATAACTTATTGAGTGAGCAACATAGAGGCAGATGTTCCCCTCTGCTTATATGAGCAGATGATACAGATCCCAACCGCCAGAGCACAGAAGGCAGGAGTGCCAGGTTCTTGTGATCCTACAAACGCCTCAATGCTTGTTCTATGCTCTTCAGGCCCCATAGATGGGGATAAGGGAATTGGGAGGGGGGGAATGCACATTGCAGAGAGGCTTTGGCCATTCTCACCATTCAGCCATTCTCACCACACAACCTGAAGTGCAACCCAGTATAAAGTAATGCTAACTGAGTCAGCATTTTAATTTGTGATCCTTCCTATTCCTTGGGTGATGCAGTGGTCAGCAGCAGGTAGGAGAGCACTTGGATTTCTCAGGAGCAAAGATGTCAGGCTTGGGTGGAGAGAGAGGTATTTTATACCAATGAGCTCTCACATTCACATATCTTGTCTTGCCTTCTGCAGGAGGGTAACATCACCTCACATACTCAACAGAAAAATGAATACAAATTTGCTGATTTCCAATCCATATCCAGGTTCTCTCTAGTTAGAAGAACACTGGGCCCTTACTGCCTTCTTCCTACACTTCCAAGTGTTGCATAGGGATCTAATGACAGAACTCCATTTGATGTTAATGGGAGTGAGTACCAGCTCAGCCCCTCTGCATTGATTTGAAAATATAAGTGTTAAAGAGGTGCTTCCTTTTTAGGTATGTTTAATTAGTGATGGTTGAAAACTATCTTATTTCTGCTTAATGTACAATGAAACCAAAATGTTTCAATATATTTAATTTCTTTGCAAAACTTTTCAGATTTTCATTGAAAAACAAAAAGGATGCTTTTCAATAATTTACCAATTTTTTTTATAAAGATGGCATTTCCATTTAATCAAAGACATTTTATTTGACAAAAGTTTCATGAAAAATTTCCAGCTAGATCTAATTATAATTTAATGTGTGTCCCTCTCTCTTTAAGCAATGGATACAAAAAGGAGCACCTCAGAATTCAGTGCATTTTGAGGCGAACCTTGATGCTCCATGATGTTTTACAGTAAACGACACACCATACAAATGTCTGAGAGCTGAGAATATTGAAATAACCTTGCTTAAACCTTCTTTGCTCATCAAACATTTTACCCATAGAGCTAAATGAAATGTAGTAACCAATGGCAACACAACTACAGCTGTACATAGAGGCAAGTATGCTATATAATCTCAGTCTCTGTGGTGGCAACCGGTTCCCATGCGTATCTTGCTCTGCCCACTCCTGGGAAGCAGCCTCACTGTAGCTAACAAAAGAAAAAACAAAAATGCTGCTATTGCTTGAACCTTAGCATTAGAGCTAGTCAGAAAATGGAATTTCTGTTTTGTGAGAGATTCTGGCCTTTTTGAAATGTTTTTGTGTCAAAACAGAACAAAAAGTTCTCACGGAACAGAAATTCTGAAAAATAATTATCGGGAACCAGTAAAACGTTTTGCTCTGATAATGTCAGAATATTTTAATATAAAATATAATACATAACTCTAATAAAGTATTGTAATATGTCAAATCAAAATGATAGTCAAAATGAAACATCTCATCAAAATCACATTTTTTTCTGTGAAACTTTTTAAATTTGAAACTTCATTTATGAGGGAAAACATGAAAACTTTGTCAATCAGCTCAACTTAGCACTATATTGCTACAAAGCTAAAGGCTGTGTAACTGATAGAATTTGATCTGAAGAGTCGAAGGTCTTGTCTACATGGAGAAGTTAGTATGGAATAGACTGGAGTGTGAAGTGCAATAGCTCTGCCACACTAGCTCCCCATGGGGACACTCTTGTTCTACACTAAAGCTATGTTTACAGGTGGATTTGGGGTCATGAGTCTCAGCTTGCATAGACATGAGAGCTAGCACAGTAAAAATAGCAGTATTGCCAGGGTGGCCCAGGAGATGGCATGGGCTAGCCACCTGAGTACATACTAGCCTGGACTGCTAGGTAATAACATGAATAAATATATATTTTCATCAGACTCCTAGATATGCGGGGGAGGGGGGACTCTGAACCTGTGAATAAAAGGAGCATGTGAGTTTAAGCTGGAAGCACGAGGAGACTGAATTGAGCATGTGTCTACAGAACATGACATTTCTGAGGCATGTAGGAGCTGTGATGAAAGGTGTGAAGAGTGAAAAGGAAAGTAGCAGAACTCCAGAGAAGTCAAGAGAACAGCAGTCACTGGGGAGATTGCCAGACTACCTCTCTGAAAGTTTAAAGCTGGGAGCTCAAAAAGAGAGAGAAGGAACCATAGGAAGTTAGAAACTAAAAGCGGCAAGATTTGGCGAGCACAACACTGTCATGAATAGGGATGTGCAAACCTCAGATAGAGGTTCATACTGCACCTAGCTGAGCTAAACACTGATGAAGCTTGAAATGTCATTTCGTAGGTTTAGTTTAGTTTTGGGACTTGGTGGTCCTGCCCAGTAGACCTGGCTTTAAATAAATATAAAAATAAATAATCCCAAACCTGGTGAGCTTTTACTCTGTGTGCAGTAATACAGTTGGTTCAGTTTTACCCTAACCGAGCAGAGTTGGGCCTGGTATTTTTTTTAAAAAAAGGTGACTCAGCTTCTCCACACAATTTCTGAGATCAAATTAGAGAATTTCTTATACCAGTTCTATTGAAGCCAATTAGTTTCTTTGTCCTTGCCAGCCCCTCTGCCACAGCTGAAGAGTGCATAAGCAGAGGGGAGGAGAATCTGAAGGCACAGTGAAGGAGCAGATGGAAGTAGAGAACAGGGGCAGGAGGGATGGAGGAGTAGGTGGGACATGGACAGTGAGGAGGCAGTGTGGAGACGGAAGGAGCTGTTGGTGGCTCTAGAATTTGGGGAAAGGAAAGAAGGATGATGAGTATGTGTATGAGGCTCTGTGATGAAAAGAGGGAAAGAAGCTTTGTGAGGCAAGTGACTAAACAGGAGTAAAGGGGGACATTAGGCATTTGATCTGATGCTACCACATAGAAGTGTGAGGAGTTTATTTGTAGATTCCAAGGCCAGAAGGGACCATTGTGATCATATTGTCTGACCTCCTGTATAGCACAGGCCATAGAACTTCCCCAAAATCATTCCAAGAGAAGATCTGTTAGAAAAACATCAAATCCTCATTTAAAATTGTCATTAATGGAGAATTCACCACAACCCTTGGTAAATTGTTCCAATGGTTAATTACTCCCACTCTTAAATGTTTATGCCACGAGACAGGGTATAGGAAGAGGGTGGAATTCTAGGCTTAGAAAAGGGAAGGGAGGTTCGGTTGGCTGTCACTGGGGTTGGGGATGAGCTCCTCATGCCCTGGTGGGAGGCAGAGAGCTGCCCAGCCCTGAGCAGTTGTTTCTTAGCCACCTTACAGGCAGCAATGGGAAGCAGGAAATAAGAGATGGTGCACCTTCTATACCCTCCCCATAGCTTACCTCAGATCTTTTGGAATGCAATTATGAAAAGGACAGTGTCCATATTCCGACAATGAGATGGATTAGTTTGGAAATCCTAGTCCTGCTTATCAAGTGGGAACCTTGTTACCTGGGGCTTTTAGAACCAGTCTGGACAAAACCGTAGAAACCACACAGTTGAGAACAACAGTGCAGTGGCAGGATATTATCTAGATGATCTACCAGGTGTCTTCCTTCTCCAGTTTCTCTTAGTCTGTTTCTAAGTTGCTCTTTAAAATTTGGACATATAAAATTACAAAAAGACAAGCTGTTGCTCCAATATAAGCCTTACAAATGTATTAAATTCATTCACCTGTGTCACAGATTATTCCACAGGCCAAATTCTGCCCTCACTTACATTTGTGCGTTGCCACTGAAATCAATGGGATATCTTTAAATAACTACCTCTTTATTCATGTTCACAACACTACAGAGCTTGTTTAGAAAAAAACTGCATTGTGTATAGAATCCTAAAAGCAACAGAGGGTTTATTGTCCATTATCCCAATTTTTGAAGGAGTACTGTAATAAGTTTATTAATCTAACACAATTTGCTCCATACAGTACCCAGTGCTATTAAATAATGAAAGACAATCTCCCGAACCCTCCTGAATAGCCATGGTAACCCCATGAATTCCTGAGGGAGCAAGCTGCCAGAGTAATTGTCTCTAAGTGCTTCTATCAAGTGATCCCTTCTCTGAGTTCCTGTTGATCTGTATCTTTATAATCATTCTCTCATCTCTGTTAGCAGGCTGCACATGTATGTTCTACAGCTACAGAAATAATAGATGTGTGAGGCTTCTGACAATGAGTTTAAAGGACTGTTTTTCTGGAAAGGGGGAAAAAAAACCCAAAAAATCCCCAGCCCTTTGAGTCTTTATCTAGGCTCCAAAGAACATGAGCCCATTATCCCTTCAGTTATCTATACAGCATGTTTCTTTTGAATAGAAGCTAAATGTTGTTACAGGCTTCCCTGTTGCCCTTATTATTTGTATATTTTTTAAACATTTGGCTGAAAAAAGCTCATCAAGTAACCTCACAAGAAATAAAAGCCATTCATTCCTGGGTTTGAAACTCAAAATGGTTTGAAATGTCAATTATGTCCCGCAGAGAGACATATTATCAATCATTAAAGTCTAACGGAACTCTGCATCTAATGTATAAACTAGGCAACAATAAGAAAGTTCCAAAAAGTGGGGGGAGGGAATCACTGTAGCAGAAGATTAAGCCATTTTAGTTAGCAGCATGACGACTCAGTATGGGAACAATTTCTGATGCAGGGCTTCTAATGCTACCATTGGCATCAGGAAATATAAAAGCAAGGTTTTTTTCTTAATTATTTTAAAGCTAGAAGGATATAGTTTTATGTCACAGGCAAAGGAGCCACTATTTCCTCTCTCATATAGAGCTGCCTCTGAGGGATAAATGGCACAGAATATTATTAGAGGAGGACAGTGTAAGGGACTGTGATGACGGGAAGGGAAGAGCCTCTTATATTAATCCATCTGCTTGTTTCTCACAAGAATAGAGAGTGATTAAATTTTCTGACCTCATCTGATCTCATTTAGGCTCCAATCCAGCAAGGTCCTTAATCATGTACTTAATTCTAAGCATATGATTCTCAGCGACACTACCGCGGTGCCAATCAGGAGTAACACCACTGAAGTCAGTGCAAATACACTAAGAATATGTCTACATTTAAATCACTATGTCAGCACAGGTGCAACACTGCAGGGGTTCTCTTTTTGTAGCTAGGTTGACAGAGGAATTCTTCTGTCAAGCTAGCACTATCTACACTGTGGGTTAGGTCTTTCCAGTTATGTCTCTCAGCGCTGTGGATTTTTCACACAGCTGAGAGACATAGCTATGCTCCTGTAAGTTCCCAGAAATCAGCCCCAAAATTTATTAGAATCAGGCCTGTGTCATTTCTTTGGTTGCCTTTTAATGTCTATTACATTTGTAAATCATTAGTCTTTTGCTGGCCTCCTAGATAACAGATTTAACATTTTGTTAACAACATAGGGACCAAATTCTGTCTGCTTGTGTGCATATTTGCATACCAGAAAGTCAATTAATATTATCCCCTGCATCTTTTGTGCAAGATAGAAGATGGTGCTGCTATTCTGGTCCTCTAAATATTTGTGACGAGGTCACACCACAGATCTCACTGCATGCCAGGAGCTAGCGAAGAGCATGCTAGATCTTTGAAAAAGTCCATTGATGAGGTCTATGTTCAGACATGCAAAAACCTGGACCATGTAATGATCCCTATGTAGAGCTTGCCCATGCATTTTATTCTTGTGGCAAAGGGCCAAATCATGGCTACCTGAGGTGGATTACCTGGGGGATGGGAGTGAGGAAGAGACAAGGCATGGAGTCCCTTCCCTTCATTCACCCATCCGGATGGCAACCACAGTTCCACAAGCAGTGTTTACTGACTGCAAAGCTGGGTCAGGCAGCTGGCACTGCACACCCAAACGGGACGTGACTTGTGCAGTAGAGGACATAGCCAGGGTCCTTACACACGCTAGTACCTGAAGTCTGTCACTGGGGAAATACAATTTAAAACATTCCACTGTGGAGCACATTCCCTCCAGTGCTTGTGTAGGCATGATGCTTCCCTCTGCTTTATGCTGGTAGTATGCCACTGGCACTCTGCCTCATTAGACATAGCCCAGTGCCTTTTATAGCCATAATTTAGTCCCCAGTTAGATTGCATACTGTGTATAGTATCAGCTAGAATATTAGCAGGTGCACATCTGTCCTCTTTTGCAACATACATTATGGGCCAGATTGTGACAACCTTACAAGAGTATGTGGAGGAGGAGAGGCTCAGGTAGCCTTCCTCCCCTTGTGCTCTGCACTATGGCCAATCACAATTGCAGTTTCTGTGGTCAGGAGAATGCAAGGATGCACATCACCCCAAAAGGCAGAACCACTGTTCCATCCCACTTCCACACCTGTCTGTAGAAAGGGTAGGTTGTGACGGAGAAAAACGGCAGCACCCTAGCAAATAAGGTAGCCTGAGCAATCCTGTAAACTAGGCCTCATTAAGGGAGGTTTGTGCCTGCTAAACCATTCTGAGTTTCTTCTGGAAGGGGTATCTGAGAAGTAGGAAAATGATGAATACAGAAGAAAACAGAGACATGAGATGAAAACAAATAATGAACTGGGAAGATGTTAGGCAAAAAAAGAGGTAAAAAGAAACAAGCAAGAAAAGCTTGCTTGACAAAAATATATCCTATTTTATCAGAATTCAAAGAACCCTTGAATAAGTTAGACACAGTATGCAGGAAGATCAGTCTTTTATAAATGACATTTAATTTGTAGTGGGATGAATACGGAATTTTAACAAACTTACTATTGCTATATTGTAGAGTTGAGAAAACAGGCTCCACAACTAATCTCTGTGGATTAACAAGACATTTAAAATGTACATTATGTTTTTGTGTGTTTTTTCTCCCTAGCATTAGGGTACTGTACTTAATAATTTTCAGTGGGATTTTGTTTTTGTTCCTTTAACAAGGAAGCCTTTATATCATTAGCACTAGGGAATTAAAAGTCTTCTTCAGTCATTGAACAAACAGATCTTATTTCCTTTGCAAGCTATTAGACAACTTGTGTATGTATTTGTTTGATAATACTGAGTACAATTGCACTATAGAACATGCAGAAAGTTTAGTGTTACTCTGCAAACAAGATTTCCTGCCCACCTCATGAGAATTTCTCCTCATTATTTCTGCTTTTTTTTTCACCACAGGAGGTTGCTGTTTCATCAGCTGCTTTATCAAACATTGCATCTGTAAAA
Source organism: Lepidochelys olivacea (assembly GCF_965140295.1). Classification (NCBI taxonomy): domain Eukaryota; kingdom Metazoa; phylum Chordata; order Testudines; family Cheloniidae; genus Lepidochelys; species Lepidochelys olivacea. Next base: position 70,746,410 of record NC_140414.1, read on the forward strand.
ATTATTTTTTTTTCCTGGGACTCCTTGTAATAGCTAGATGAGACATTTGTGTTTCTGTTTAGTTAACACTTTAGATAAAGTTAATGAAAACTGGCATTAATGTTTAGCAATATCAAATAATGGAAAGTCTATCGGATTGCAATGGCCACATGAATGTTTCCTAAGAAAATGTAGATGACTGTCTCTCCTTGTCAAAGTGCTTATGAGCCCCTCCAACAACACTGAGAAGATGTGAAGGACAAAAGCAGTTCAGATCAGGTAGGAGCTAACAGGAGCTTGAGCTGTGTCAGGTCTAAGAAATGAAACCATCCCAGGCTCATGCCAGGAAAAGATGCCACAATATCATGTATTCTCTTTCTGTATATAGAACGTTATCTGATAGAGACAGGAAATGTACTTAGCACTGTAGAAGAGAAAAATAGCAGAACATCTGAAATCTGGGAAGTATATTATAGAAGAGTGCCAGTTCTGCTATAGTTAAGGTTAAGACAGTGGTTTTTGTTGTTTGTTAGTTTAAAGCTTGACTCCTGTAAATACTCTAAAATATGTGGGATTATTTGGATTGCCTTGAAATTTGCTGTACCTCATAGGGGTGTAGGATTTGGTTACTGATCTAAATTTGGCCCCATTTAACCATAGGATTTCCAAAATACAATCTGCCCCTTAAGAAAAGCTGTTTGTTTTCTTGAAGTTGTCATGTTTTGGCACATTTTTGTGAACAGACAGAGATCAAACCAGGTGTGATATCATCACATCAGGGTCTCCAATGCACACACCCCACTAGCCTTTTTGGGGAAGACAAAGTATAACTTTATTAGCTGAAGAGTTTGGTTCTTCACTGAGGGGCACACCAAGCAGTTCTGAAGATCACATGTGAGTCACTAGCTATGACTCTCAGGATCCAAATAGTTTAAGGGGGAATATTACACCCATTGACCCTAAACACCATCCAGGCCATGTCTATATGACAATGGCAACAGCAGCACAGCTAAAGCATGTGCGACTGTAGAGTAGACAATTCTTACAGAGGGAAGGGGGTATTCCATCCATGTAGTTAATCCCCTTTTCTGAGAGGTAGACTACACTGGGGGCCTAGTCAACCTAAGTAAGTGCTGCCGGTGCAAAATTTTTCACAGCCCTTGATGATGTAGCTAGATTAGCGGTTTGCCAACTGTGGGTCAGGACCCCAAAGTGGGTCACAACTCCATTTTAATCGGGTCGCCAGGGCTGGTGTTAGACTTTCTGGGAGCCAAAGCCCAAGCCCCACCACCTTCAGTCCAGGGTTTCAGTTTTGGGTGGCAGGGCTCATGTTACAGGCCCCCCACTTGGGGCTGAAGCCTTTGGGCTTTGACTTTAGCCCCCCTGCCTGGGGCAGCACTCTCCCTACAATGTGCATGATAATCAAGGTGGGCCATTTCCAGCACAAATCCAGGTTTTCTCACCCCCCCCCCACACACATACAAACTCACTCTCCTGGTTAGTCTTAGGTTCCAAAAAGGTAATAGACTCTGTTATAATATGCAAGTTTTGTATGCCCTTTAGGTCTAACCCAGGCCAAGCTGAGAAACACTTGTTTATGCTTAGAAATCTTTGCCCTTCAAAGTTCAAACAGCATAGTGATCATTTCTTCTTGACAGTGGTTTTTATTCCCTTCCCCAAGAGCATAAACTGATGAGAGGAGTGTTTGTGCATATCTCCTCTTCATAATTGTGGGGGGGAGCAATCAACAAAGTGTTTTGTTCACTGATATTCCACAATGGCTTGTCTGGTGTCTATAGGCTTCTTCTTCTTCTTTTTTTGGGGGGTGGGGGGTGTTGAGCAGGAGATGAAACCTCTTGGGGTAAACTTGTCACATTTAGTAATTGCTTCTCTCCTGACTGAGGTTTATGGTTTTAGAACAAACACTTTTATAGTTACAAAGTAAACACTTTAAATATTACAACATCTGTATCCCATGTTATAAAGTAAGTGAAATTAATGCATGCAGCAACTTACAAGCATTGCATAGTGCCTAAACACTCAAATACATCCTATAAATCTAATACCTATTTTAACAATAACACACAGGTGAGCCAGACTGATTTCCTGCTATGCATTTATCAGTGTTCAACTGAGGCCTGGACATGAGCTGGCACCTAGTCTGACAACATCATACTGCTCCCTCCCTACCAACATTTTAGCACTCTCCTTTACTCCCTGTATTGCACTGCACACTCTGCCTGTCCTCTCCTTAGAGCTTCCATTGTCTCCTTCCACTCCCAACTTTGTGCCTTAACCAAAGCTGCACCCTACACTTCTAATGGCCTCATTATGTGCCAAGCAAACTCAGTTCCCTCAACTTTCTCCCTGAGACTTTGTTCACCTAAACTCAGATTCAGCAAAGCACATTAGCACATGCTTAACATTAAAGCATGTGCATAAGTGTGTTTTCTGAAACAGGACGTTGGATTTTTAATGCTGATCTAATCTCTGCTCATGCTTCCAAAGCATGTTTTTGCATATGTTGTAATGGTTACACGCAGCAAGAATCAAAATCCTGGTAAATTCAGTGTTGGCATTCTCAAGAAAATGTAATCTATTCAAACCAGGCCATTTCTGCCTTTTTTAAAATCTGGAATATTTGTTTGCACTTGCAATTGGTTGTGCATTATGTTCAGTTGCTCTCTGTCTTCAGCAAATTGTTGGACTGCATGAAAAAGTCCTAAAATGTGCTCTGTCAGTAAAATGCAAAATTAAAGACTCTATTAAACAGTGGTGTGCTTACCACACAGTCTTTCCTCACCACAATACCCAGCTTCTCATCTTCAGTTGATAAAAATATGCAGTGGAAAATGAAAGATAAATCCTAATAACAATTCACAGGGCACATCATCCATTCTTCCATTAGTCAATAAAAGTATATGCCTTGAAAGGCATTGCCGTCTTGCCCAGCCAGCCTATTTCATATCTCCAGCATTTACTGTCTGAGTGAAATTATGCATGCTTTTTATGATAACATGTTAATATGAAACCTTGGTTCACTGTATGATCTCAGCTACGCTAATATAAATCCAAAATAATTATTGATTTCAATGTGGGAGATGAAATTATATCCCATTGCTGTTTTCTAAAAGGGAAGTTTTTTTTCCTGACCTGGACTTTTACCACTGTTTTCAATGGGAGCAGGCCTGTATATTGGAGGAGTGCATTATATTTCTAAACTATTAATTCTAAACATATGTAGATACTGAAAATGATTGTTCTCTCAATTTGCTGCCTCTGTGATGCAGTTTGAGCACTGTATGGAAATGATCAAAGCGCTGGAAATTCTGCATAGGTACAGCATGCAGGGTTTTTCTTTAATTTTTATTTGTAACAGTGCTTATTAATTTGGTAGTTAAACTTTTTCACCTAAGATTTGAGGCAGTGATACAGTTTCCCTAGGTGAAACAGAAATGTGAGGCTGAGAATTGCAACTACATCTTAACATGGATAAACTGTTTAATTAACCAGTGTAACCAATATTGGCTCTGTCATAGTTCTTATATAGTGAGTTTGAGTTATTTAAAAATACCCCAAACTTAAAGAGATGTTTATTTTACATATATTGTATATAATATTATATCAAAAATTACACTATGTAACATATGCCCCAAAATTAAGCTCTTATTCATTTTTCATGTCACAAAATAAGTCTTAGAATTGTTTTTTCAGTCACTAAACATAGCTCCCAGAACAGATCCTATAACAAGTTCTTTACATGTAGGTTCTGTCTCTGTAGATTTTGCTTTGTCAACCTCAGCTGTGAATTCGTAGATATTAAATATGGTCTCATGCAATTATAAATAGTGATTTCTGCTATCTGTGGTGTAATTAGTTAACAGGTATTCTGCTACCACATCTGGTAAGCAAAATAGTTGGAACCATTTAAAGAATATCCATCCAGTGGCTGACTTTGGGCTTTGAATCGAAGGATAAGAGAGGATTGCAACTGCCTCCAGTGGTTTAAAATGCATTATACTGATTTATTCTTAAGAATGGTAATGTTTCTTAAATTCCGAAATACTTTTGTAGCAAGACAAAGTTGAAAACTGGTAGACTAATACAGTGTGAATACTAGAGCTCATGGAGTAGCGCAAAAAAAAAATAATCTACAAATATTCAAATTCGAAAACAAATTTTGATTTGACCAAATTCACAAGACTGTCATGTTCACTTTATGAAAGCATTTGCATATTCAAGCTTTACTAGTGTGCATATTTTAAGAATGAGTGCTCAAAAATATCAACAAAATCAAATTATAAATTCTATATTCAACCGTAAAAATCTTGCTATGTTGGTTAAATATGTAAATTATTTAGTCAGGAGACAAACTGCCGTTTGATTTGCATAACTAACCAACCCTGTATTTATTTGAACAATTTGAAGATCAACAATTATTCACTGAAGAAATTTACAAATAACCTGAGAATTTCCTCACTCTGAACAATTTGTAAATGGGGGAGAGTTAAATTTGAAGAATAAATTAATCATTTTGAGTAATCTACTTGGATCTCACTAATATCCATGAGAGTTTCAACTGAGGTGAAGATGGTAAGGATTTTACCCTCTATGTTTCGTTTTTATTGTCAGTCATAATTCAGTATTGCCAAATATGTACTCAAGTTATTTCAAAACCAAACAAAAATAAATATTTTTCAGAGGTAAAAGAAATACCACCTTCTCACCTACATAGAGCTGGTCAGATTCCTTGTCCTTCGACCCAATAAAAAGTAAACAAAAAAGAAAAAAAAACAGCAAAAAAACCCAACCCCCAAAATAATTCAATTCTGAAAGGCCACTGTGGTGCTCCCTTGGAGTTTTACTTCAGATGCTTCATGCTGCAACTCACCTGTGCAACTGAGCTCCTTGGTCAGATTACACTTCCCATGATGCACCATGGGCTTCTCTCTGAGGGGAGGTAGTGCATTGTGGAAGATGAAGTTCATCTGGGGAGTCAAGCCAATAGCAGAAAATGAAGACATGAGGAAACCAAACTACAGTTCCTGTGGAACACAGCAGTGGCCTTTTGGAATGGAAAGTTCAGTTTTCAGGCATTTGGTTTTTTGGCACAAAAATAATTTTTCTGGACTTGGGTTTTTCAACATTTTTTTCAGCCATCCCTACATCAACACCCTCACAGAAAGAGTGTGTCAGGGATGCATCTAATATATTTTTTATTAATGATGCATCTATAATATTTTATTGTTGTAATGCTAGGAAAGAATAAATATATAGTTAAGCATTATTTATAAGATCTCAATGGATATACTTTGGATAAAATACTAGTTTGCATAGCTTTTCAAAAATCCATCTGAGCCTTATTAATGATGGAAAGACCATGAACAATATGAATCCAATTACATTAGAGAACAAAAGGTTTAGCAACATCTTTGTTTTCCTTGGCATAAAACAAAGTCGTTTCAGTAGGAAAGGGAGAACTGGTCGATACAAGTTAGACTTTCAAAAAGCCTTTCACAAGAGGTTCCTAAAGAAACAGTCATGGATTGAGAGGCCAAGTATTGTCCTGGATCAAAAACTGGAATAAAAGAGTAGGAATTAACACTCATTTTCACAACGACAAAAGGTGAACAGCAGGATGACTAAAGGTTCTATACTAGGTCCCATGTTGCTTAATATATTTATTAACGATTTGGAAAAGGGTGAGTAGTGAGGTAGCAGCATTTGCAAATGATAAAATCATTTAGGTTGAGATCATTAGATGTACCTTGGATCTGGCTCAGTACAAAAATTTTATATTTCTATGTAATCAAGTAATCATTTGTTGTCCTTTTCTTATAGGTACTCTTTTTCATTCAGTTAACACAAACAACCTGTTTATGTGGGCAGGAGGGACTGGCAGGATTAAGGGACTTTTCTAGTGTTCTACAACTGTTAATCAGTGTGTCAATATTGGAAGTTGGGTCATCATTGTGCAGTGCAGGTCTAATGTTCTGTCTTAAGTGTGCATTGCTTAGATTTTTTTCTTTGTTCTTAATCTGTCCTAGACATATGTTAATATTTTCTGCCATCTTCCATGATGGATTCAAGTAGTTTCAGAGAAAGCAGCAGTGAGACAATCCTTAAATTGGACACTGAATAGAGACTAACCCTACATATCTTGGGCTCTGGCTGAGTGACACGTATTATTGAAAAGTTTGTTGATGTGGAAAATATAAAATCTGAGTGTTGTAATTATATTCTAGATGGGACTGTAAACATCAATTAAGTTTGCCTGACATATCCCATTATAAAACCCTGTTTTCAGTTGCTTATAACTTTGCCAAACTTTAACCCTTTGGACTATGCATTTCCATGCTGGGTGTCTGCCTCAGGCTGTATTTTTCTGAAAATTTCAGTCAGATTGGTTCAGTTGTTTATAAGAATGAGGGTCAGGCAAAACAATATATTTTTCCCAAGAATTCAGAGCCAGGCAATAGTAAGAGCTGCCCAGGGAGCCCAGGCTGCTGTGGGGAACCCCGGACCCAGCCCTCTACCTTTGCGGATATTATCATGGCCCAGCTCCAATTTCTGGCCTGGCTGAGGAAGGGGCCTCGGAGAGAAGAGGAGAGGCTGGGGGCAGGATCACAGAGGGGCGGGGTCCTGTATATGTCCTATTTTTGCCTTTTGAAATGATAACCACCCTAGCCAAATTATGAGTGTCAGGGTTGGGGAGGGGTAGGCAGTTCCCACATGCTCAGTAAGGACTTTGATATTAGCAGCTAAAATCTCAGAAGGATCTGTCCTTGGTAAGTATTCTTTATTCCCTCACAGCTCCTGTTTGTGATCAGACAGTTCATTTGCCACCTCCATAGAGCAACTGATTATGGTCTCTCCGGGGCTACTGGTGGTGTGGGGACTGGGGGATCAGACTTCCCCCATAATAGTTCATAATACCTCAGCCAGGCCATAGAACTAAGACAATCTGTCTTGTGCTCTCAGTGCCCCCTCCCTTGCCCCCCACTGGGAACCGGGAAGCTTGAAGGAAGTAGCTAGTTGATCTGAATGCAGAAGAGACAAAAGCTAGACGGAGGAGAGGGAAGGAAATAGACTGGATCAAGGAGTCTGGTGAGACTGGGATGAGTTCAGGGGGTGAGAGAAAGTGACGGGCTGGGCAAGAAGGGGGGAGAGAAGTCTGGGGTTGGGAGCTGGATGGGTGGAGGGGAGGCTGGACTGGGAGTCATGGCAGGTAGGATGAGGAGCTGGGAGGGAGGAACTCAGACCGATTATGCAAAAACACAAAGTGAGGAGGAGGAGAAATTAGGACTAGTGGGGGAGATTGGGATAAAAATGAGTTGAAGGGGGAGAATAGGACTGTGTTGTGTATGTGGTTGTTGTGGTAATAGAATCTTGTGTTGCTGTGGCAACTGAGTTAGATTATTAGGGGATAGCCCAGCCAGTTTTGGCTGGTGTTTGGTTAGTTCAGTGTGTGGCAATAAATGGCTGCTTCTAGGGTTTACACCTCTCTGTGTCTCCAGTGACTTCTTCCTAAAACTGTTGCCCTCAAGGGTATAACAGAGTGGCTGGGTAAAGAAACTGGGACTGAAATGAGAAGTATTAAGTTAGGAGACTGGGGCTGGGACAAGGAGACTGGGGTTTGAGAGGGGGACAAGACAGAAGAATCTATGCTTACTCCCCTCCAGATCCTAGAATGGAATGTAAGATTCCTGAATCTCACCATTCTTCTACTGCCAGCAAATATCTGTCTACAACCACCTCCCTTTCAGCTCCTCCATCCAGGCAGTGCTCAGACAGAGAAGAGAATCAATGCCTTAAACTGCAGCACTGTAACAATATTTCTTATATCGTCGTCATCATCAATTGTTGATGAAGACTACAGAAGAAGAAGGATCATGGTGTGTGTCAGAAGCTGAGTGTAGACTATTGGAAAGGTCACAGAAAAGAAAGAGGGAAACAAAGTTCCTATTGAAAGTTTGGGGGGAGGGTAGGGAAGAACCAGGAGAAATTGGTGGGCCAGACAAGGGAAGGGAGAATCAGATGGCTGTTGAAGAGGGAGGGGATAATGAGAGGAAAAGGAAGGGATGCCCAAAAGAATGGGATAATTTGAATAAACTTCAGTCAAGCATCCAAAATTTTGGATAATTCTTGAATCTAGACCTAAACTTTTGACATTCTTCCTCACTCACTAAAATACCCAACAATCTAGAAAGCACAACTCCTTGAAGGGCAATACCAGAATCTTCACTTAATTGCCTTTGCCATCACTAAGCCCAAGTAAGACCTGGACCCAAATACAAAACTGTGATAGGTAAAAAACTTCGGAAAATGTTACTAACAGAAAGAGCTTTCTTGCTTTAATTCAGGAACAGTTTGTAGGTTGTAACAGTCAGGAGAAACCACCTGGGGGTGGTGAAAGGAAAATTTGTAACTTGTGTGGGTAATGGACCTGGAAGCAGCAATTAAAGGATATAGAAAATGGCAAGATTCTTCTAACTGAATGATGAACTCTTCCTCTCCTGGATTATTCTAATGGTGTTCAGTATTTTCATATGTCAGAGTATAAATCTAATTCCTATTCTTGTGTCAATGAGCTGTATAGGACCTGGAGACTAGCAGAAAAAAAGTGAAATCAGGCTTTTAATATATTGCAAGTCTGAATTTCCTCACCTTTACACCAGTTTTCAGAGATGTGAGAGAAGAGAAACAAGTCCTGCAGGTCTAATTCAGACTTATGCAGTGTAGTCCTACACCTTACAATCCTAGATATACTGCTGAATAGAATGGTATAATATAATAAAGATGAATGAAAAAAGCATAAAAGCACAACTGTATATGCAAAGTTATAAGTGATACACTGAATCTAAATATATTGCATATATAAATCAGTCCACTATAAATTTGTCAATCCTGTGCAATATATTCTATTGTCTTTCAATATTGGGAATATAACTGAATAAAACATTATAATGTAGTGCAGCCTAATGGAAAAGTCTCATAAAAGCATTAATTTGTATGCAAAATTATGAATGACATTAATATCAGTGACACATCCAGTTTTGCTCCACTGAAGCAGCATGAACATCTAAAAAGAAGCAATAACAAGACGTTCAACGCCATAGTTTCTGTCCTGTGGACATTGCTGGAAGAGGTTCTGGAAACATACAGGAAAGCAATAATACATTTAATTAACAGATCTCTGGTGCCATGATGGCAATTTTCAGCTGTTTCAAACTGTATTACACTATATGATATGCATTTGTTGTTTGCTAACAGATGGTCTGGGACTAAATAGAAAGAACCAATTCACTATGTGGTTCCGGGATATTCATAAAACTCAGTAGCATCCATTTTTTGAAGCAGCAAACTTAAAAAAAAAGATTTTATGTAAACAGAAGGATTTTTGCTGTAAACAAAAGGATATATCCACATATGAGAATTTAACATTTTGGGCAAAACTAATAAAGGATGATACAACAGGCATGATAACCTAAATGTTCATGTACACGTGGCACCCACAAAGGCAGCATTTTCCTGCAAAATCATGCATTTGTGTATGCACCTATTGTGCCCTTTATTAAAATGTTGGTCCATAGTTTTAAAATTATTTATGTTTTTATTTATTAAAAACATTAATTGTTGCCATTATTTTCCTCAACATCTAAATGAAAATGGATTAAAACAGCTATTTACAGAAACTGTGGAACACTACTTGAAATATTACTGCCATTACCAGTTATGTCTTAAAGAATTTTTACCCATTTACCTTCTGCAGCATTTGGTGAAGAAATAATCTGAGAAATATATAGCATATTTTAATGTCAATGGGCCAAAACCTGAAGTCCTTATTCATATTTTTGTCCAGCTGAAAAGTGAATAAGAACTTCACAATTGGGCCCAATATTAGTATTACATTTTATTAAGCCAGTGTCACACAAACTGTGAGGCTGACATCCTTGGGGAGAAGTCTTGAATTCCTTCCAGTGAAAGGTCTTAAAAACCCAGAGAAAAGACAGGGCTGCGTCAGAGCATTATTTTGCTAAGCTTTTACAAACTCAGAATTTTTGAATGTTCAGTGGTCAATACAGATCTCAACAGATGACACTTTACTAAAACCAACATGGAAGTTACATAGTAGGAAGAAGAAAACAATAGGCTACTCCTTTCCATATTGTTAAAAGCTAGAGCTTCCTGGAAAAACAAACATTCACTGAACCATATTCCATTGGAATGTGTAGTTCTGTTGAAATCTAAATATTTTCAAATAGACTAGATCTTGCCAGAATTTTGTCTTAAAAGGGGCAGCGGGGAGTTCTGACAATGTCAAAACATCCCTTTTAATACTTTCAGGACAATAAGTTTTGATTTTTTTAAATTTGGAAATGACTTTAATGGCTTTGTTTTAAAAAATATTTTGTATATTATAATATGATACAAAAAACCAAAATAATTTTCTTCAGAAGTGCTTAGAATTACCTGAAACAGAAGATTTTTAGAATTTTCCTTTGGAGAATTTCAAAGTTGGCTTCATTTTGAATCGGAAAAAAAACAACTAAACATTTTAAAGTCTTTCACAAAACAGAATTTCTGTCTTTCAAAATTCTATTAAAAACATACTTTCTACTGAACCATTTGGTTCAGTTTGGTTCCTTAATAAAAGCCCTTTGCCACTTCTACTTACATCTCATTATAAGTCCCAGTTCAGGGACATTATATACCACATGGCTAACTTAAGCATTCAATATAGCAGATTCAATAAGAGATTATCTCACCCACCTTGTCTCCTTAAACATTTGATTAATTCCATGGCACTAATGTGCTTAAAGTTATGCTCATGCTGAATTACCTTGTTGAAGAGAGACTTAAACAGCATTTACAATAGTAGTTTTAAACTGTGTTTGGGTGAGAATTGGCTAAGTTGAAGAATCGTCCATTATCTGTGATTATTCTGAAACACAATAGTTACTGATGGTCCAACTCATGTGATTGACAGTGCATATAATGCATTTATATATTGTTTTAAACAAAAAACTGTCCCACCCTGTTGTAAGTTTAAAGGCAGATATACATGTTTTAGTATTATATGTACTAAACCTCACTAAACCTTACTGTGTGCCTCCCATACATATCATTTTGGGGAGTTTATTACTGGCTTCATATTGTGTTGTCTCAGTCATAGAGTTAGGTGAAATGCTGTTGAGGTATTAGTCTTTCTGTTGCGATCAGGGCCGGCTCTAGGTTTTTTGCAGCCCCAAGCTCCACGAGTACAACTGTCAGTCCTGGTTGCAATAACTTCCAAATAGATCTGTATGAAATGTACAGCTTTTATTTGGTAGAATTTCAAAAATGTTTGTAATTTTGTCTCAGGTAATTTCACACCTTATGAATATTTTACTCACAATTTCAGTAGCCATTTTTGAAAAAAACTTGCAACCCCCCCCATTTTTCTTATGTGATTTTCATCTTCACTAACTTATTTTTGCTTGGAAAGAGATACTTCAATTTAAAAAACAGTGTGTACCGTATAAAAGAGCTTTTCTTGTGCGTGCATGTGCGCACACAATCTTGCATTTGACAAAATATGGAAAAGTTTTGATTTTGAATAGTTTTCTATTATAAAAATCTCACATACTTTTTAGCTCCAAGTTTAATACACTTCTTCCTGATGATGCAGAACTGACAACTGATTCAAAGGAATAGGAGTTTGGGGAGAGACTGGCTACAATTTCTACTTAAGCTAGGAATCTATAGAAAAAAGAACTTCAAGTGCATCTCTCTTTTTAAAAAAAAATAATTTTCCTTCCCAATACTGGGTGACATTTTGAAGTCAATGCTACTCTAGATTTACCCCACTCTAAATGACATTAGAATCTGACCTATGACTTTCACTGTTCCATTCACTAAGGCCCTGTCTACACTGACAAGTTTCTGCACAGTAAAGCAGCTTTCTGCCCTGTAACTCCCAATGTGTACACACTGCCAAGCCACTTAGTGCACAGAAACTGCGCAGTTGCAGCTCTGTAAAAAAAAAAAGACACCCCAATGAGAGGCATACAGCTTTCTGCGCCAGGGGTACAGCACCGCAGTGCCAGTGTAGACACCCTGGTTGATTACAGTACCGTGAGTGGCTTCCAGGAGGTGTCCCACAATGCTTGTTCTTGCCTCTCTGGTCATTGGTTTGAACTCTACTGCCCTGCCCTCAGGTGACCAACGATCATTCCCACCCCTTTGGAATTTTGAAAGTTCCCTTCCTGTTTGCTTGGTGATGCGTGCAGTGGTCTCAGAGCATCTTTCTAGGTGGCCATGCCGGCTCCTCGCACCAGGTGATCTCCCGCTTGGAGCAATGCCGAGCAGCTGGACAATTAGGTCCTCATTTGGGGAGAGGAGGCTGTCCAGTCCCAGCTGCGCTCCAGCAACAGGAATTATGATACCTACGGACAGATTTCATGATGCATGACAGAAAGGGGCCATGACTGGGACACACTGCAGTGCAGGGTCAAAGTGAAGGAGCTGCAGAATGCCTACTACAAGGCATGGGAGGCAAACAGCCACTCCTCCCCCTGCAGGTTCTACAAAGAGCTGGATGCGATATTGGGTGGCGACCCCACCTCCACTGCGAAGGCCACTGTGGATACGCGTGCCAGTCGAGAGTGGACCAAGCTAGGAGGAGGAAATCTTGGATGAGGATGTGGCGGGGGAGCGGGACACAGAGGCAGAGGGTGACTCTGAGGTCAGAGGTGCATGCAGCCAGGAGCTCTTTTCTACCCTAGGAGGAGGCTAGCCAATCACAGCTGTCGGATCTTGGAGAAGCACAAATTGGAGAGGAGGCCCCTGGTAAGTGGATTTGATTTTGGGAATTGCTGAAGCGAGTTGTTGGGGGCAGGAGGGTTGCAGAAAGCAGGTTTGTGTCTGTATGATGCACATACCACCACATGCCTAGTCTGAGCAGTGGAACAGGCTGCTGATAGATTCCCATGAAGTGAGGGAGTCAGTCTCAGAGATCTCCAGGAAACTCTCATGGACATACTGGGCAATCCACTGCTGCAGGTTCTTTGGCAGAGCTGCTTTGTTTCTTGCCCCATTAACGGTAACTTTCCCATGTCACTGTGCAGTCACGGGGCGGACGGGGGCGGACCATTGTTGCATAAGGGCCAGCGTGGAAGCTGCAGTCTTGGAGAAGACCCTTCCTTGATTCCCTGCTCACTCCCAGCAGCGAGATATCTTCCATTATGATCACAGCCTGTGGAAAATGTGGAGACAGGAATGATTATCAGGCCCCCCCTACAGTGCTGGCTCTCCTCAAGAGCCATGGTCCCAGTGTACAGTAGGGTCCAGGAACACTGATTTACCCTGCACCTGCAGCTACTCACCATTTTGGGAGTCTTGTGGCTCATGTGTGCTTGCCTGGGGTCAGCCAGTCAGTGACAGGTGTATGAATACTTGCTACGTTTTAAATCACTGAATCAGTGGTCTGTGTGTTGCAAACAACACAGCTTCTGCAAAATGTTGCGTTTTGGCTTCACAGAGATGACCTTGGGAGCCCAGCCGCCCTCTTTATTTATTGCTGGCTAAACGGCTGTGCAGAATTAGAAAGCGGCCACAAAGAACTAAGGAGGACTTTCTCCATGACACTACGATGTGCTCCACGGCCGAAAAACAGGAATTGAAGAAGTGGTGGGACAGCAAGAAGAGGGACAGAAAGGAGAATGCGGCGTAACAGAATGAAGCCACGGTGCGACTCAAACATTATGGAGGTCCAATTGGACGCTCTCCAGGCACTACTAGCACTGCAAACTGAGCAGCTTTGCACCTGCCCTCCCCTGCAGCCGCTGTCACAAAACTCTTTCCCATGCACCACCCCAGACACCGCCAACACATTCTTATCAACTTCCTGGCTCCCGTCTGTACCCGCTGCATTCCACTCCTGCCCTGTCACAGTCCACCAATCTTTATTCTATTAATTGAAAGCAAACAGAGCCCTGCAAAGCAGACAGACAATTATCTTAAACATTCATATTGCATCGTCTGCACCAATGATAATCACCTCCTAGTATTACAAGCACTGCACTCCTGAGCATAGCAACAAATATTAGTGCTTTATGGCTTCAAATGGCTTCCTCAAGGCATCTCTGATCCTTACAGCCCCGTGCTGTGCCCTTCTAATAGTCCTGGTCTCTGGCTGTTCAAATTCAGCCTCCAGGCGCTGAGCCTCAGCAGTGCAGCCTTGAGTGAAGCTCTCACCCTTCCCTTTACAAATATTATGGAGCGTACAGCATGCAGCTACAAGCATAGATATATTGTCATTGGCCAGGTCCAGCTTCCCATATAGGTAGCACCAGCAGGCCTTTAAAAGCCCAAAAGCACACTCTAGAGTAATTCTGCCTGTTGTTGAACCTCTATTTATTGCTGTCAACTTGCCCCATGTATGGCTTCATAGGCCATGGCATTACGGGGTAGGCAGGGTCTCCCAGGATCACAATGGGCATTTCGACTGCCCCTACACTGATCTTCTGGTCTGGGAAGAAAGTCCCGGCTTGCAGCTTCCGGAACAGGCCAGTGTTCTGAAAGATGCATGCGTCATGCACCTTTCTGAACCAGCCAGCATTAATGTCTGTGAAACACGGTGATCCACAAGCGCCTGAAGAACCATTGAGAAATACCCCTTCTGATTAATGTACTCGGTGGATAGGTGGTCTGGTGCCAGAATTGGAATATGCATGCCATCTATTGCCCCTCTGCAGTTACGGAAGCCCATTTGTGCAGAGCCATCCACAATGACAGGCACGTTGTCCAGAGTCACGGTCTTTTGGAGCCGCGATTAATGGCCCTGCACACTTCCGTCAACATGAGTCCAATGGTTGACTTTCCCCTGCGAACTGATTAGTGACTGATTGGTAGGAGTCTGGAGTAGCCAGCTGCCACAGTGCAATCGCCACACACTTCTCCAACAGCAGGGCAGCTCTCATTCTCATGTCCTTGTGCCACAGGGCTCGGGTGAGCTCATCACACAGTCCCATGAATGTGGCTTCTCACATCCAAAAGTTCTGCAGCCACTACTCATAATCCCAGACGTGCCTGACAATGTGATTCCCACCACTCAGTGCTTCTTTCCTGAGCCCAAAAGTGGCATTCGACTGTGGTTAGTACCTCCGTGAATACCACAAGCAATCTTGTGTCATAGCTACTACGCGTGGTGAGATCAATGTGGCACTCCTTCTGTCTTTGTAGTTTAAGGAATAACTCCACTGCCACTTGTGATGTGTTAGTCAGAGCGAGCAGGATACTGGTCAACAGTTTGGAATCCATTCCTGCAGACCGAAGAGGCAGAGCACACATTAGACACACCATTTAAAGATGGCACCAAATAAGGACAGAAGCGCAGGGATTGCTGGGATGTGAAGCAATGCATCATGGGACATTGGGACAGGACCCAGGATGCCCCGCAACCCCCTCTGCCTTCCCACAACTCTTAGTGGCAGAAGAGGAAGAGATGCTCTGTGGGATAGCTGCCAAGAGTGCACCACTCCGAATACCGCTTCAAGTGCCACAAGTGTGAATACGCTATTGTGCGGGCAGCTGTCAGTGTGAGAACACAACAGCGATTTCCCTTCAGCGCTCTCTGAGAGGCGCTGTAACTCTGCCAGTGTAGAAATACCTGAATAGACTCTACTGACTTTACCCTTCATTGTCACTGAGAAGAACATGCCTCTTTTGTTTGCTTTGGACCAATGCCAACACTGAAATTCTTCCATTATAACTAACTTAAAGCATTGTTGCCAGCTCAAAAAGAAACCAATGAACTGTAAACTTGTAGTCATGGCTGTTAATAACGCAGAAAGCAGTGATTTAAGGAACACATACAGTGTTGCAGTAATGTATTGCCACAAAAAGGGAAATTGCAAGAACTTTGTACTACAATAATATGGATCTGCAGAGGATTTATGTTTCTCACTGTATGAAATGAAGGGTTTTCCAAAGGTAGGTATAGACTTTAATGCCCTCCACCTGACATCTAGGAGCACCAGCCAAGTGAAAAATGTAACTGCTGAGGAATTATTAATTCCCTACAATCTTGAATTAAGTTTAAGGGAACTTTTTTTATGAAAAATCAAAACAATAAAACTTATGCTGACACAAACCTTTGTCAAGGTTTGTGGAGAATGCTTATTAAAACATAAGTGACAAAAAGAATGCAGCCTCTCCTCGCTTTCTCCCAGGATCTTAACAAGCCTATTGTAAGCTACTGTATAATACTTCAAACATCCTTGTAACCTCAGATAAATTAAATGCCAGTAGCTGACCATGAAGGAATTGATGACACAGAGGCTAATGGGCAGTATACCAAGCCCTAATATGCAGATCACCTATAAGATATCTTGGCAGGGCTCCCCAGTTCACTATCATAGAAACAGAAAACTCTGGACAGCTACTTTTTTACTTCCAACTCAGACATCAGCTTCCTCCTTGCTCCGGGGGTTCTCCACCACTGTTCTGCCCCAGGCCCTTCCCCCACTTCACCCCTTTCCCCAAGCTTCCACCCCCACCTGCCTCTTCCCACCCCCACTCCGCCCCAAACACTGTCCCCACTGCAACCTTTCCCCGCCTCTTCCCACCCCCGCTCCACCCCACCTCTTCCCGTCCAGTTCCGCCCCCTCCCATCCCCATTACTCCTCTTCCCTCAGCAAGCACCTCCTGCACGCTGCAGAACAGCTGATTGTGATGGGCAGGAGCTGCTCGGAGGAAGGTGAAGGAGTAGCTCGACGGGGCCACTGGTGGACAGGAGGCACTATGGGGATGGGGAGGGGGAGCTGGCTGCTGGTGGGTGTTAAGCACCTATGGTTCCAACTACCTAATTCTTTTCTGAGCAATCTAAAAGTAAGAGAAACCAAATGGAAGGCAAAATAAAATAATACTATTTGGACACCTGGCAGATAACCACTATTAACAAGTATAATTCAAATGTTATGATACTGACTACAAGGAGACGTTTCTGGAGAAATTTTCTCACCAAACTTCTATGTCTCAGTTTCCCTGTTTATACAGTGAGATAATGCCTATTTCACAGGAATATTGTGAAATCTGTTTTTATAATATTTGTAAAATGATCGAGACTCTCAGACAGAATGTTGAGAATGTTATTATTTTATAATCAGTCAGTCCTCCATCTAGGTTGGCTTTTCTGTATATGTACATTTTTCTTTATCTGATTTAAGTGACATTATCCCAAATTTACACTGTGGAAATGAAAGCCAAGTTTAGCCCGCTAAAATTCAATACTTATAAAACATTACCTCAGGAAGAGTTTTGTTTTAGCTTAGAGAAGGCAAGTTGGGAATACCATTTTAGATTTGGTGTTGGTGAGTAGTGAGGACCTCATGGAAGAACTGGTTGTAGAGGATAACCTTGGTTTGAGTGATCATGAGTTAATTCAAGGAATGCTACCTCTTGGTGGTCATAAAGTGTAGGGATAAAGTGAGAATTGCCAAAAGCCAAGCAGAGTTGGACCTTGCAAAGGGAATTAAAACCAATAGTCAAAGGTTCTATGGCGATATAAAGAAGAAGAAAACAAGGAAAGACGTGGGAAAACTAAGCAGTGAGGATGGGGTAGAGATTAAGGATTATCCAGGCATGGTCCAACACCTAAACAAATACTTTGCCTCAGTTTTTAATTAGGCTAATGAAGAGCTTAAGGGTAGTGGCAGGGTGCCTAATGGCAACAAGGATACGGATGTGGAAATTACCACATCTGAGGTAAAAGTCAAACTCAAACAGCATAATGGCACTAAATCAGAGGGACCCAATAATCTCCATCCAAGAATATTAAAGGAACTGGCACATGAAATTTCAAGCCCAATAGCAAGTATTTTTTTATTAATCTGTAAAATTGGGAGTCCTACCCTATGACTAGAGAATTGCTAATATAGTTCCTATTTTTAAGAAAGGGAATAAAAGCGATCCAGGGAACTACAGACCTGTTATTTTGACGTCAACTGTATGCAAGGTCTTGGTACAAATTTTGAAAGAGAAAGTAATTCAGGACATATTGGTGAACAGTAATCTGGATAAAATGCAACATGGTTTTACAAAAGGATCGTGACAGACCAACCTGATCTCTTTCTTTGAGAAGATAACTGATTTTTTAGATAAAGCAAATGCACTAGATCTAATCTACCTGGATTTCAGTAAGGCACTTTACTATCCACATGGGAAATTATTAGTTAAATTGGAGAAGATGGGGATTAATATGAGAATTGAAAGGTGGATAAGGTCCTGGTTAAAGGGGGAACTACAATGGATCATACTGAAGGGTGAACTGTCACTCTGGAAGGAGGTTATAGTGGAGTTCCTCAGGGATCAGTCTTGGGACCAATCTTATTTAACATTTTTATTACTGCCCCCTTGGCACAAAAAGTGAATGTGCACTAATAAAATTTGTGGATGACACAAAGTTGGGAGATGTTGCCAATATGGAGGAGGACTGAGATATCATACAAGAAAATCTGGATGACCTTGTAAATAGTAATAGTAACGGGATGAAATTTAATAGTGCAAAGTGCAAGGTCATGCATTTAGGGACTAACCTCAAGAATTTTTGCTATAACTGAGAATTTATCAATTAGAAGCAACAGAGGAGGAGAAAGACCTGGTTGATTGATCACAGGATGACTATGAGACCTGGTATTGGTTGATCACAGGATGACTATGAGCTGTCAAAGTGATGTGGCTGTGAAAAAGGCTTATTCAGTCCTAGGATGCATCAAGTGAGGTATTTCCAATAGAGACAGGGAAATGTTAGTACCCTTACACAAGGCACTGGTGAGACCTCATCTGGAATACTGTGTGCAATTCTGCTTTATCATGTTTAAGAAAGATGAATTCAAAGTGCAACAGATGCAG
Source organism: Lepidochelys olivacea (assembly GCF_965140295.1). NCBI lineage: Eukaryota > Metazoa > Chordata > Testudines > Cheloniidae > Lepidochelys > Lepidochelys olivacea. The sequence goes on from NC_140414.1 coordinate 70,765,283, forward strand.
AGAGAGGCTACTATCATGATCCGAGAAATGGAAAGCCTACCTTATGACAGGAGACTCAAAGAGCTTGGCTTATTTAGCCTAACCAAAAGAAGACTGAGGAGAGAGAGGATTGTTCTCTATAAATACAACAGAGGGGTAAATACCAGGGTGGGAGAGGAGTTATTTAAGTTAAGCACCAATGTGGACACAAGAACAAACTGATATAAACTGGCCATCAACAAGTTTAGGCTTAAAATTAGGCAAAGATTTCTAACCATGAGAGGAGTGAAGTTCTGGAACAGCCTTCCAAGGGAATCAGTGAGGGCAAAAAAAATCTAACTGGCTTCAAGACTGAACTTGATAGTATGATGGGACTGCTACAATAGCATGTGGCCCATCAGAGACTGACAGTAGTGAAAATCCACAATGGCTAGAGATGGGACTCTAGATGGGGAGGGCTCTGAGTTACTACAGAGAATTGTTTTCCCAGGTGTCTGCTTGGTGGGTCTTGCCCGCAGGCTCAGGGTCTAACTGATCACATATTTGGGGTCGGGAATGAATTTTCCGCTAGGTCAGATTGGCAGAGACCCTAGGGTTTTTCACCTTCCTCTACAGCATGGAGCATGGCTCATTCACAGGTTTAAACTAGTGTAAATGGTGAATTCTCTGTAACGTGAAGTCTTTAAACCATGATTTGAGGACTTCAGTAACTCAGCCAGAGGTTAGGAGTCTATTTCAGGGGTGGGTGGGTGAGGTTCTTTGGCCTGCAACGTGCAGGATGTTAGAATTGATTATCAGTATGGTCCCTTCTGACAGTAAAGTCTACGAGTCTAAATTGCTTATCTGAAAGTTGATTGGCATATTCTACAGAACAGATTTTCAACCTTAGTGTTCTATATGAGAAGGACTTACAACACCAGGAGGACATCTACCATGTCTTTGTTGACTTCAAGAAGGCATTTGACAGAGTATGGCACGAAGCTCTCTGGGCAATGAAGAAGTATAATGTTGGTCATAAGCTTATTCCTACAATTAAACAACTGTATGCCAAGGCTAGCCGTGCAGTTCTCATCAATAGCACAATATGAGAGTGGTTTCGCACCACTGGAGTCCAGTAAGGCTGCCTTCTTTCACCCAAACTGTTCAACATCTACTTGGAGTGCAAAATAACTGATGCCCTAGAAGATCACATATGCACAGTCAGCACTGGGGAGCAAACAATCTCAAATCTTCAGTTCGCTGATGACATTGATGGCCTGGCTAGCAGTGAAGATGAACTTGCCAACTTTGTGAAATGGTTGGATGAAACCTCCATAAAATATGGCATGGAAATCAGTGCAGAGAAAACCAAGCTGATGACAAACAAATATAATGGGATCAGCTCACGTATCACTGTCAGTGGACAAGAGCTGGAGACAGTGAAACTGTTCAAGTATTTGGGGGCAATCATCACTGATGAAGGGTCCAAGGCAGAAATTTGAGCAAGAACTGCACAAACTACAGCAGCAGTGGCAAAGCTTAAGCCAGTTTGGAGGAATAAGAACATCTTCCTGGAACCCAAACTGAAACTGCTGCACACATTGGTCATCTCCATTTTTCTGTATGCGTGCGAGACATGGACCCTTATGGCAGAACTTGAATGGAAAATACAGGTAGTAGAGATGAGATGCTTCCGTAAAATCCTGGACATCTCCTACTTCGACCACGGCACTAATGAAGAGGTCCGCAACATCATCACCCAATGCGCTGGGTCATATGAAGACCTCCTGATGACTGTGAAGAAGCACAATCTGAAGTGGTACAGCCATGTAACAAGATCCTCTGGCCTATTCAAGATCATCCTCTAAGGGACAGTGCAGGGGAAGAGAAGAAGAGGTAGACAGAAGAGATGGATTGACAACATAAAAGAGTGGACAGGAATGGACTTTGCAGAGTCTCAAGCACTGACACACAATCGTCAGGGGTGGAGACGATTGATTGCTCATCAATGATGGTGTCTAAAATCTGGATGATAGAGATGTCTTCCTTCATTTGAATACTATTTTCCTATTTTCTTCTAGTTTCACCTTATTTTTCTTCTTTATTTTGCAGTCTTAAGTGGTATGGCGAGCACTACACAATCCATGCACTTGGTTTATTGACAAAGAGTGAGGAAGCACAGCCAAATGGTTAGTGTATAGAGCTGGAGTCAAGACAGTTGGGTTGTATTTAAAATTTGTGACTTACTGTTAATTTAACCTCACTAAGCCTCAGTTAATTGAATGCTCAAATGGATCTACTAATTTATGGGCTTGATTCACTCCATCTGGGATGGACAGAAAGGAAAGTTTCAAATTATTTTTTAAAATAATTGGTTCTCTCATTACTGGGTTATAGGGTGTTTGTAGAATCTCTCCTGTTGAATCTTTCCACTCTTTATCAATTAAATATGCAGCGGGTCAGAGAGTGATAATGGCTCTATAGCTTGGTGGTTAGGGCACTCACCTGGACAGGGCAACACCTGGTTTCAAATGATGCAGACCAGCTATTCAAACCTGGATCTTTCACATCCAGTAGGAGTTTTCTAACTAATGGGCTATAGGGGATTTGGTGAATCTAGCCCTTCGTTTTCTTTTATTTTATTAAAAATACTTAGAAATGCCCACAAAACTCTTCATTCAACCTGAAACAAAATGTTTTCCAAATTTTTAATTTGTCAAAAATTCTGAAAAACATTTTTTAGGTTGACCCAAAATGTATTTATTTTGAACTGCAAGTGAACTGAAAAATAAGTTATTTATACATCTCTATTGTGAGCACTTTAGGAGAACGCAGGTGGAAGCTCTTTGTTAACCAGACTTTTGGCTGCTGAAAGTGCAGAGATTGTGTCTCCATGGAAGCTGGCAGAACTGTGGGCTAAATCTAGTCCTCTCTTTGTAAATTATTGTGGAACTTCTTTTCACCTGAGTAAATGCTCACCATTGTGAGTAACAGTTTCACAATCAGGCCCTTTGAGATCTTCAGCTGAATGGCATGATTGGCCTGTAAAGTACTATCACTAAAAAGGAAACAGGCAATAAATGCATGCTAGACAGTGAATTGTTTTATGTTTTATATAGTTATATTTTTACCAATTACTGGAAATAATTCAGAAGTCAATCTAGACCAAAACGGATACAGATTGTAATGGAGTCCAGCTAAAATTTGAAATGAATTTTTAAATGGGGAGAAAATGAGTTCTCACTTAATAAAATCCAGAAAACGGCATTTCCCCCCACCCCAAATAAAAGGAATTAAGCTTTAAAGATTTTTAAGTTAAATCAACAGACTATCCCTAAAAGAAACTGTTGCAAGCTGAATTCTTCACATTATAGTTAAAGAAACACTTGTCTGATTCACTGTGGTTTGAAATTCTTTTGTGTTTGTATCTCTTGAGAATAGGGTGACCAGATAGCAAGTGTGAAAAATCGGGACATGGGAAGTGGGGTAAAGGTGCCTACATAAGAAAAAGCCCCAAATATCAGGACTGTCCTTATAAAATTGGGCCATCTGGTCACCCTACTTGAGAAAGGCTTTATAAGGATATAGTACATAGGAGATTTAAAAATGACCTCTGAGGACAACCTGCTGCTTGGCTATAAGTATACTGATTATACTATGGTAACTTGGTTAGGCCCAGGTAAAGTTTAGTTATTTTATCTGACAGAAAGTGGTTAGTATTGATCTAAAATTAAATGGCTTTGCACTAAAAAGCAAAGCAATTATCATATGTATCTTCAGCCATTACAATGTAGTTACACAGAATCTTGTGCAATATGTTTCAAGACAGATTATCCTTATGAAGACTTCAGTAGAACATGTCCTACTTAGCATTCTGGATACTGCAGCAACTGATGGCCAGACTTCTAAATGGCTTCTAATCTTGTACTAGTAACAAACTATGACAATTTTTTGTAGTTACTGCTTTTCTCAAACTATTATGAGGAGTGAGCTCTCTTAAAGTAACAATATTGCTAGAAAGCCAATAATGTAAATGAAATAATTCATGCACCGATATACATAGATGGTCCGTAACAAAATAATACACAATAAAAGACAATGTGAAAGAAAGAGAAGTTACTAAAAATTAAATTGGTCAAATTGCATCTAACTTTCCTCCCCAATTTCTTTACTAATTACAGTTAATTTCTGGTAACATTGGTAGCAAATGTTGCGAGTCTCAGACCCTTTAGAGGGCATCATGCCCTATCCAGAAACAAAAAGTGCATTTCTCTGGCAGATGAGTCATCTTGCAAACATTGGGAAAGATTAACCCAGTGACAGTGATATAACCCAAACAAGCAAAGCCAACCAGCCCCAATGGAGTTAGATGCCGTCTACTATGCCTTTTCTTTTTCTTATCTTCATTCACTATTGATTAGTTGGTAGCTGGTTCGTCCTGCTTCCTTTCACTATCTGCTTTTAAAGCATTTAAAACTATAGAAGATATACATTAGACTCACTGTAATTTCCAAGCATAGAATCATAGAGGGTCAGGGTTGGAAGGGACCTCAGGAAGTCATCTAGTCCACCCCCTTCTCAAAGCAGGACCAATCCCCAATTTTTGCCCCAAATGCCTAAATGGCCCCCTCAAGGATTGAACTCAAGCATGGCACAAAAACTAATGGCACACAAACTAAGTGAAAAGCTATGATCTAAGTAATGTGATGAAAAATCCTGTTTGTAAATAAACACAATGCATGCCCGCATTTACCCATTTACAAAACGTGAGTAGCTCTGACAGATCTACAACTGATTTGCAGACCCTGGAGCTATAGATAAACAGAATGTAATCTAAAACAGAATCACAATAATTCTGCCTTGAGTAGGCTTTCTGCCTCTGGAATACAGCAAGGTTTCTCCAGGGTCACAAAACACTGCTTAATGGGTCCTCTGTGGACTTCCTAAATTTCCCCCATATAATGCCACCATGTTACAGTTTTATCAATAAGCATTATTATATGCAGCAGTTTATCTAGATAGTCTGTGAACATCTTTCCTTAGCCCCTCATTGGATAATTTCACATTGTGCATCCTAATTTACCCATAATTTACACATAAGCTTGGCATCACACTGAAAAATTCCCACTGATTTAAATGAATTTGGGATCAAGGTTTCAGTGCTGTGATTTGATACCATTAGAAGTGTCAAATCTTACATAATATTAAAACTTCATGTCAAAGTTCCTTCCCCACTCTGAACTCTAGGGTACAGATGTGAGGACCTGCATGAAAGACCCCCTAAGCTTATTCTTACCAGCTTAGGTTACAAACTTCCCCAAGGTATAAACTTTGCCTTGTCCTTGAACAGTATGCTGCCACCACCAAAAGTCTTACACAAAGACCAGGGAAAGAGCCCACTTGGAGAAGTCTTCCCCCAAAATATCCCCCCAAGCCCTACACCCCCTTTCCTGGGGAAGGCTTGATAAGAATCTTCACCAGTTGGTACAGGTGAACACAGACCCAAACCCTTGGATCTTAAGAACAAGGAAAAATCAATCAGGTTCTTAAAAGAAGAATTTTAATTAAAGAAAAGGTAAAAGAATCACCTCTGTAAAATCAGGATGGTAAATACCTTACAGGGTAATCTGATTCAAAACAGAGAATCTCTCTAGGCAAAAACTTAAGTTACAAAAAGACACAAAAGCAGGAATATACATTCCATTCAGCACAGCTTATTTTACCAGCCATTAAACAAAAGGAAATCTAACGTATTTCTAGCTAGATTACTTACTAACAGGTGTTGTGAGGCTGCATTCCTGATCTGTTCCTGGCAAAAGCATCACACAGACAGACAGACCCTTTGTCCCCCCCTCCAGATTTGAAAGTATATTGTCCTCTCATTGGTCATTTTGGGTCAAGTGCCAGCTAGGTTACTTAAGCTTCTTAACCCTTTGCAGGTGAAATAGTTCTGCCTCTGGCCAGGAGGGATTTTATAGCACTGTATACAGAAAGGTGATTATCCTTCTCTTTATATTTATGACACTTCATTTTAAAAGAAACAATTTCCTTTTATCTGAAGTTCCTCTTTCCACTTGCTTTTGTTCTACCTACCTCTTTGGATCATCTACATCACCAATTGAAGGGTTTTAAATTAGAGACAATCTCAAAGGCTCCTCCTCAATCCCCTTTTTGCTCCTCCAGTGGTGCAAGGGAGACTTAAAACTGCCTTAAGGCAGAAGATGGGGATTCACCTAGCATAGACAACTCTATGCCACCTGCTCCTCTACTTCACAGGATGGAGGGATTCCAGGATGGGGGAGAAGGGAAGGAGGTAGGGAATAGATAAATCATGCAGGATCAAAGCACAATGAAGTCCAGACTGGCAGAGAGGCTTCTTAGAAGCCATTACCCAATTAAACAAATTAGAGCCATCCTCTAACAACCTGAGGACGTGATTGACCTATTGACTTCTAACACTTGCCTTAGCCATGCATTGGTGAGAGAGAGAGGAGAAGGTGGTTCTCCATGCCCATTTCAGCCCTTTGTGCTGCAAATGACATCAAGACTGAGAATTAGTGTGAAATTAAAATATGGCAATGTTTTTGGGATTTGGACATCTGTCCAGTATACATTGGAATTAATTCACCAACTCATTTAAGAAGGAGAAGTTGTATAACTATTGGCATCTTTTGTTTGAAATGACATCTTACAGCTTTTATTTTGCTAGTGAAAATTTCTGCTCAAAACTTTTTCCATGTAAAAGCCCAAATAGGGCAATATACTCTAGTCTCTCTTGGCTATGCTGCAGCACTGACAGAGAACCACTGAAAACTAATCTTCTCCAATACACAGAGATAGGGATGATTCAGATTTGCTTATAAAGGAATGCACAAATATAATTTATATCATTTCAGCATGTTATTGCAATATAAGAGCTAGATATTAATTATTATTTAATATTATTGCAGATGTATGATACTGAATATTGTTGACCCCCACACTGTCACAAAGTGAGATATTTTTGTTTGATGGTTAAGAACCATTCGGCAATTAAAACTGTTCGAAATATCTGGAAATCTTGTTGATAACATAGCAAGGTTTTATCAGCCAATGTGGAGAGCTAGTATTAATATAGCTGTAAATTCTGTAATTTACTAGTGACATGCTGGCTTTAATAAAGAAAGCAGAAACAATGGCAACTCTTGAACTGTGTCTGGCAGAAGTGAATGGAGAGAGACACTAACTATTTGAAATCTCTTCTAACCTCTGTGGTACTGCAATATTATCACAGCCTAATGGGGAGAAATGTTCAAGGGGAGACTAAAGAAATATTCCAATCAGCCATATAGAAACGCATTTCTTTTTTTATTTTTGTCCTAATTCAGGATGAATACTGTCCAGTAACCTGAAGTCTGTCTCTAAAAAGCAATACACTGGTTTTGCTATTATATGAAAGATAACATGATTTACCAAAAGATGATACAAGCATCTTTTCAATAGTTTGATCTTGGTTGTTCCCTCCTGCTGTAAGTATTCCCTGAAAGCATTTATTTAGTTTTACCTTTATTCCTTCATGTGCTTTATCATCATGCCTGTTTCAACTTTAACTGTGCCAATATTTTCTCTTTTATCCACTTTTCCTTCAGTTAGCTAAATAGACTGTTTCTACTTTTACTTGTGATTTTCCCCCTCAGCTTTTTGCTCTCTCTGCCATTTTCTCAGCAGCCCAGATCCTCAGAATTCTGCTCATTGGATCTAAGTAAAACAGGGATGGGAGGTGAGAAAGAGCAAGATGACTAACCCATCTTTGTTCTTCCCCCAATCCCTGGAGCTGTCATGGGTCACAATTTGGCCTTCAGTGTAATTTAGAGCAGCCTCAAAGCTACTGTAAATTATTCCAGCTGTGATGTCCCCCAAGAGGCCATTTTCTAACTGGGGAACACTGGAGTGCCCCCAAACCATTCATACGTCCTGGGAAAGGGTCTGCTCAGGCCTTACTGTGAAGTCAGCACTGTACTGCCCTCATCTGTTCCAGTTCCACAGAACTACTCCACACAGGAGGAAGATTCTCCAAAGGGTGGAACCCAGAGCAAAACAAACAGATTACCTCCCTCCCCCCCAGTTGAGCTTGAGTTTAATACCGATCGAAAGTCCTTGACCCATACACTCAGGGTGACCTACTCACTCCAGGGCATAAACTGCACAGTTCTATGCCTTTTAATGAGTACATAATCTATTATTTATATAATCAAAAACCAATTTCCAACCAAAGCAACAAAACTCGGTGGAATTATAGGTAAACATAATTCTTGTGAACAAAGCCTGCCAGAGTTGGCTTTTCTCCTTCTCTCTTCTAGAGGGAGCAGAGAGTTCAAGCCCTCTCAGGCTTCTGTCCCAGGGGCTTTATGTCATATTAAAATATAACATATATATGTGAATAGTACACAGAATTTTAATTAAGTTTGGGATCCCACTGTCCTACATGTTGTTCAAAAACAGACAGACTTGATCTCTGCCCCCATGGGCTTTATATTCTAAGAAAACAAAACATTGGATGGGTGAAAAGAAGGAAATGCACACAATCTTTTTATACAGTTGTTTTTATTTTGGGGGCGGGCTGTTAAATAGTGGTGTAAATATGTTTGACTTCTTTATTCTCTTTAAGCACAGTATAACAGTATACTCTTTTTACAGCTCATATTCATCCGAGCTGGGTCCTTCCTTTCCTCCTCAATATGGATGCTGAGTGCCCTTCCCTTCCAAAGGGAGGTGAGGGTATTCAGCACCTCCCACAATCAAGCTCTTTGTCTGTTTAATGGGATATATTTGTGATGTGTAATGACTTAAAATGAGCCAGTCCTGCTTTCAGCTCTTCTCCACTGAAAACTGTAAATCTCCAATAGACAGCTTTCTCAGCCCACATCACTTTGTAATACAAGAAATAAAGTATTTGTGGTTGCATTCCACCCAAAATTACATGACAAGATCCACACATAATTTCTAACTCCCATTCATTGCTCTCAAATGTTTTCAGTTGCACTGCGTTATATGCATATTTTTCCTGAAATGACATACCAGTTACTAGGGTGTATGGTGATTTATAATCTGAAACGTTTATCCCATATGTAAACCTAGGCTTTGATGTAGCCCATAGAGTTTTTAAAACCAATTCTTTTGAAGCATCTTTGAAAATCTGAAGTTTTTAATTACAGTTCCTTGTCATTTATGATGATCAAATCATTGAGGATGGAAATTCCACAAAGTTCCTAATACCCAGTGGATTTCAACAGTTTATATTAACTCATTAGAATGACGATCAACCTTAATCTTTCATAGTGTGCTAATAATAACCCTGGTCTACACTGGGGGTGGGGTGGGGAATTGATCTAAGTTATGCAACTTCAGCTATGTGAATAATGTAGCTGAAGTTGACATACTTAGATCGACTTACTGTGGTGTCTTCACCATGGTGAGTCGACTGCTGCTGCTCCCCTGATGACTCCGCCTGCGCCTCTGGCGGTGCTGGAGTACAGGAGTTGATGGGAGAGCGCTCAGGGGTCGATTTATCGCAGCTAATCTAGATGTGATAAATCGATCCCTGCTGGATCGATCGCTGCCCACCGATCCGGCGAGTAGTGAAGACATACCCTTACTTCCCTTCACTAGTGCTTAAAAGCCTCATTGGGATGCTGGGAAAAGTATGTAACTATTTCTAACCTTTCTTCCCCTTCCTCACCCCTCTTCCCGCATCAAAGTACACCTGTATTTACAAGCAGAGAGAGAATTTTCCATACAAAAATTAAATCAAAATTATTTAAAAGCACATTTTGTGAACAATATTTCTCATTAGCCACATCATGTTAATTTTGCAATTTTTATGCTGGGTTGGTTTGATACTGGTTGGTACTGGTTCTATGAGTAATTTAGTTAACACTTTAGTGGTCAGGAAGGTTAGCAAAACCCATTTTGAATTCTTTTCACACCGGGATTGTTCTCTCTGAGCCAGTGAGGGAGGGGAAATGGTGTCAGCTTATGGCTTTGTACTGCTCCTTATAGCAATAGGCAGAAGGTGCAATCTTTCACTTTGGCCTTTCATAACTTACTGCTTAATGGTGCAACATTAGCATTCTCTTAACGTAGCTTTTTAAGTCAAATGTAGGAGTATTTCAACAGAGTAAGTTGTGATTTGTGTGATCCTGAAAACTGAAATGCATTTTATCATATCTGAAAGGCAAAAATAGAAAAGCAATATATTTGACCTTAGTGACAAAGACTATAGTAGTTTTAGCAATCAGAGTCTGATAGTCATTTCCCAGATAGGGCTGCTTAGTTCTGTGGCATCAATGTAGAACCTCCATCCATTTATGTAGGAAGAAAAACCAAAAGCAGCCTAAAGTGGATTTTTGTTGCATTTTAAACAATATAGTGAAATGAAGACCAACATATGCCAAAACTCTATCAATGTATTTACATAAGGAGTATTAAAATGGCACATTCTTATAAACATAACAATAAGCCTGCTGCTACCATGTTTTCAGAAACATCAGTCACAATAATTATTAATGGAATACATAACTTAGATCTATAGATGCTATGGTGATGGACACCTTTGAAAAAAGGTAAGATAGCCAGATATGCTCCATTCTGCTTACGTGGTACAAAGGGAGCTGAATAGCTTACACCTCATGAAGAAGAGTCAAAGAGAGGAAATGGTATACAAAGTGTAACAGCAGCTGTGTACTATATTCATCTCCACTGCGTAATTATCTCTCTTCAATGGCTACTGCATAGTTGATTGAAATGAAGGACTGGGTAAAAGCAGACATTAAGGGAACTTACATTGTGCAGAACATTCTTTTTGAAGGACTTCAAATACAGAAGTAACATACAATGCTAAATGCATGTCAGACAGTAACAACCTTCATTCCAATGCTTTTCTATGCCACAAAAAGCAATCTTAATGTGCAGAAGGGATCATGCTTATCACAATGCAAAGTTTTATGTGGAGCATAATACAGTACGATAGCTGTCTGTGGGTTTGTCCCCCTGCCTCTCTGTGACATTGTCAAGCCATTCCCCGCTTCTGCAGCCAATCTTCCACAGACCCTAGACCTAGATGGAACAATATGGGGAGGATAGCTCAGTGGTTTGAGCATTGGCCTGCTAAACCCAGGGTTATGAGTTTAATCCTTGAGGGGGCCATTTAGGGATCTGGGGCAAAAACTGGGGATTGGTCTTGCTTTGAGCAGGGGGTTGGACTAGATGACCTCCTAAGGTCCCTTCCAACCCTGATATTCTATGAGTGGCAGTAGCTCAGGAACTGAGGTAATGGCTTCCCCTTCCTGCCTTCTGTGGGTTTGAATGGGGTTTAGCCTTTAGTTAGAAACATTGTTTAGCAGGACTCAACTTTTAGCAAAAGACACTGGGCCAAATCCTCATTCAATGTCACAAATCCTTTTTAAGCATTTGAGAGTTTTTCCTTGTATTACTTTAAAAAGCCCTGAAAAGGGGATAATGTTCAGACGCTTAATCTGAAAAACAAATGTTCCTTGCAGAGAGCTGTTCTCCACTGGCATTATTGTAGCCACAATAACCCAGAGGAGGCTGACAGTGCATTCAGATAGTGTGAACAGAAAGAGGTTAGATAAACAGGGATGTCTCATAATGAAGGCTGCTTTGTTGATAAGAGAACAAGCTATCTGAATGCTGAATTCAACTTGCTTCCCCTTGTTGCAAAAATGTACTATGTAAAGCAAGCAGATAGCAATGTGGTATTCATTTCAAAATTGAATCTGAAGATGTGAAATCAGGGTGAATCACAGACCAATATTAAGAAGCTGCAAATGTCAACATATTGAAGAGAGGCAGATTCTTGGCCTAAATAAACATTATTATTTATTTAAGGTAAAGGTTCGTGGCAGAAAGGGAAAGGAATATCAAATCCCTTATTATAATTTGTAGTTATAGCATCTGTCCTGCTGATTTATTCTTTCAGATTCCCACAAAATTAAAATATTGAAAGGAGGGGCAGGAGTGGGGGAGAAAAATCACAATAGAATATTTAACAGAAAAAGAGCCTTTAAAGAAATCAACCATCCAGCAGCAGGATTATGTTGGATCCATACAATTTAAATTCTTGATCAAAACTTTCAGAGGAAATATTGGTTCTGTTAGACTATCAATGCCATTTTTGAAGTAGGCAATATTCACTCACAAATGAGTGATTTTTACGCTCCTGCTGCAACAGTCACTCTTGACACTGAATCACACCAGTTATCACCCTGTCTTTTATCTTCCTTTCTGTGAAAGAATTATTGACAAGGTTGTATTTCAGCAACTCTGGCAATACCTTGATGTCTTCAGACTTCTGTGACCCCTTGAAATGCAGTATGTTATGAGGTAGCAATAGTTTCATTGGTCAATTCACTTTTCCCACGAGACAAAAGACAGGTAGGTGTCCAATTGGATTCTTTTAGATCATGGTATCAAAGGCTACTGACAGGACAATGAGATGTCCAAGGACTCAGGCAGCAATGAACAGACTTGACTAACTCTGTTCTTGTCTTTTCTTTCTAGGTGAAATGAGTGTCTAGTATTAGGTATCATCTGCCCTGAGTGCTCACTCAAGTAAAATACTGAAAAGCTCTATTCGGTCTCCTCTTTTGTTCAAGATTTGAGTGTCTGCTAATGGAGACAGTTTGGGGCTACACATCTAATAATGTACTGATGTTGCATAGCCAGTCTACACAACTATTTCAATGGATTCAGATGTGGTCACTAGTAAGGCTAGTTAAAAAACATTGCCCAACTGAAAACTAAAAACATTTAAGTGGAAAACTGACCATTTTTTCAGTTTTCCAATGAAAAACTGAAAGCTTTCTAGGAAAGCAGACAGATTCCAGAAAAAAAAATGTTTGCTTAATTGAAAACTGAATTTTCTGTCTAATAAGAACATAAGAATGACCATACTGGGTCAGACCAAAGGTCCATCCAGCCCAGTATCCTGTCTACCAACAGTGGCCAATGCCAGGTGCCCCAGAGGGAGTGAACCTCCCTCTGGGGCACCTGGTAATGATCAAATGATCTCTCTCTCCTGCCATCCATCTCAACGCTCTGAGAAACAGAGGCTAGGGATACCATTCCTTACCCATCCTGGCTAATAGCCATTAACAGACTTAACCTCCATGAATTTATCCAGTTCTCTTTTAAACCCTTGCATAATGACAGATTGCAGAGTAGCAGCCGTGTTAGTCTGTAGCCGCAAAAAGAAAAGGAGGACTTGTGGCACCTTAGAGACTAACAAATTTATTTGAGCATAAGCTTTCATGAGCGACAGCTCACTTCATCAGATGCATACAGTGGATAATATAGTAGGAAGATTTTATATACACAGAGAACATGAAACAATGGGTGTTACCATACAGACTGTAACAAGAGTGATCAGGAAAGGTGAGCTATTACCAGCAGGAGAGCGGATGGGGAGAGCCTTTTGTAGTGATAAGCAAGGTGAGCCATTTCCAGCAGTTGACAAGAACAGTGTGTGTGGGGGAAATAAATAAGGGGAAATAGTTTTACTTTGTGTAATGACACATCCACTCCCAGTCTTTATTCAAGCCTAAGTTAATTGTATCCAGTTTGCAAATTAATTCCAATTCAGCAGTCTCTCGTTGGAGTCTGTTTCTGAAGTTTTTTTGTTGAAGAATTGCCACTTTTAGGTCTGTAATCAAGTGACCAAAGAGATTGAAGTGTTCTCCGACTGGTTTTTGAGTGTTATAGTTCTTGACATCTGATTTGTGTCCATTTATTCTTTTACATAGAGACTGTCCAGTTTGGCCAATGTACATAGCAGAGGGGCATTGCTGGCACATGATGGCATATATCACATTGGTAGATGTGCAGGTGAACGAGCCTTTGATAGTGTGGCTGATGTGATTAGGCCCTATGATGGTGTCCCCTGAATAGATATGTGGACACAGTTGGCAACGGGCTCTGTTGCAAGGATAGGTTCTTGGGTTAGTGATGGTGTGTGGTTGCTGGTGAGTATTTGCTTCAGGTTGGGGGCTGTCTCTAAGCAAGGACTGGCCTGTCTCCCAAGATCTATGAGAGAGATGGGTCATCCAACCAACAGGATAGGTTGTAGATCCTTGATGATGCATTGGAGAGGTTTTAGTTGGGGGCTGAAGGCATATTATCCACTGTATGCATCTGATGAAATGAGCTGTAGCTCACGAAAGTTTATGCTCTAATAAATTTGTTAATCTCTAAGGTGCCACAAGTACTCCTTTTCTTCTTTTAAACCCTGTTATAGTCCTAGCCTTCACAACCTCCTCAGGCAAGGAGTTCCACAGATTGACTGTGCACTGAGTGAAGAAGACCTTCCTTTTATTTGTTTTAAACCTGCTACCCATTAATTTCATTTGGTGGCCCCTAGTTCTTACATTATGGGAAGAAGTAAATAACTTTTCCTTATTCACTTTCTCCACACCACTCATGATTGTATATACACCTCTATCATATCCCCCCCTTAGTCTCCTCTTTTCCAAGCTGAAAAGTCCTAGCCTCTTTAATCTCTCCTCAAATGGGACCTGTTCCTAATCATTTTAGTTGCCCTTTTCTGAACCTTTTCTAATGCCAGTATATCTTTTTTGAGATGAGGGGACCACATCTGTATGCAGTATTCAAGATGTGGGCATACCATGGATTTATATAAGGGCAATACGATATTTTCCGTCTTAGTCTCTATCCCTTTTTTTAATGAGTCCTAACATCCCGTTTGCTTTTTTGACTGCTGCTGCACACTGCGTGGACGTCTTCAGAGAACTATCCACGATGACTCCAAGATCTTTCTCCTGATTAGTTGTAGCTAAATTAGCCCCCATCATATTGGAAAAAATAACCCCAACTATACATACAATGTGCATTACTTTACATTTATCCACATTAAATTTCATTTACCATTTTGTTGCTCAATCACTTAGTTTTGTGAGATCTTGTTGAAGTTCTGCACAGTCTGCTTTGGTCTTAACTATCTTCAGCAGTTTAGTATCATCTGCAAACTTTGCCACTCACTGTTTATCCCTTTCTCCAGGTCATTTATGAGTAGGTTGAATGGGACTGGTCCTAGGACTGACCCTCGGGGAACACCACAAGTTACCCTTCTCCATTCTGAAAATTTACCATTTATTCCTACCCTTTGTTCCCTGTCTTTTACCAGTTTTCAATCCATGAAAGGATCAGTTCTCAGATCAGTTCTCTAACCAGTTCTCAATCCATGAAAGGATCTTCCCTCTTATCCTGTGACAACTTAATTTACGTAAGAGCCTTTGGTGAGGGACCTTGTCAAAGGCTTTCTGGAAATCTAAGTGCACTATGTCCACTGGGATCCCCTTGTCCACATGTTTGTTAACTCCCCTCAAAGAACTCTAATAGATTAGTAAGACATGATCTCCCTTTACAGAAACCATGTTGACTTTTGCGCAACAATTTATGTTCTTCTATGTGTCTGACAATTTTATTCTTTGTTATTGTTTCAACTAATTTGCCCAGTACTGACGTTAGACTTACCGGTCTGTAATTGCCAGGATCACCTCTAGAGACCTTCTTAAATATTGGCGTTACATTAGCTATCTTCCAGTCATTGGGTACAGTAGCTGATTTAAAGGACAGGTTACAAACCATAGTTAATAGTTCTGCAATTTCAAATTCGAGTTCTTTCAGAACTCTCGGGTGAATGACATCTGGTCCCGGTGACTTGTTACTGTTAAGTTTCTCAATTAATTCCAAAACCTCCTCTGGTGACACTTCAATCTGTGACAATTCCTCAGATTTGTCACCTACAAAAGACGGCTCAGGTTTGGGAATCTCCCTAACATCCTCAGGCGTGAAGACTGAAGCAAAGAATTAATTTAATTTCTGTGCATTGACTTTATCGTCTTTAAGTGCTCCTTCTGTATCTCGATCGTCCAGGGGCCCCACTGGTTGTTTAGCAGGCTTCCTGCTTCTGATGACTTAAACATTTTGTAATTACCTTTTGAGTTTTTGGCTAGTTGTTCTTCAAACTCCTTTTTGGCTTTTCTTATTACATTTTTACATTTAATTTGGCAGTATTTATGTTCCTTTCTATTTACCTCAATAGGATTTGACTTCCACTTTTAAAAGATGCCTTCTTCTCTCTTACTGCTTCTTTTACGTGGTTGTTAAGCCACGGTGGCTCTTTTCTAGTTCTTTTACTGTGTTTTTTAATTTGGGTATACATTTAAATTGAGCCTCTATTATGGTGTCTTTGAAAAGTGTCTGTGCAGCTTGCAGGGATTTCACTCTAGTCACTGGTTTCAGAGTAGCAGCCGTGTTAGTCTGTATTCGCAAAAAGAAAAGGAGGACTTGTGGCACCTTAGAGACTAACCAATTTATTAGAGCATAAGCTTTCGTGAGCTACAGCTCACTTCCTCAGATGCATATCGTGGAAACTGCAGCAGGCTTTATATATACACAGAGAATATGAAACAATACCTATTCCCACCCCACTGTCCTGCTGGTAATAGCTTATCTAAAGTGATTTCCAGCACAAATCCAGGTTTTCTCACCCTCCACCCCCCCACACAAATTCACTCTCCTGCTGGTGATAGCCCATCCAAAGTGACAACTCTTTACACAATGTGCATGACAATCAAGCTGGGCTATTTCCTGCATAAATCCAGGTTCTCACATCCCCCCACCCCCATACACACAGAAACTCACTCTCCTGCTGGTAATAGCTCATCCAAACTGACCACTCTTCAAGTTAAAATCCAAGTTAAACCAGAACATCTGGGGGGGGGTAGGAAAAAACAAGAGGAAACAGGCTACCTTGCATAATGACTTAGCCACTCCAAGTCTCTATTTAAGCCTAAATTAATAGTATCCAATTTGCAAATGAATTCCAATTCAGCAGTTTCTCGCTGGAGTCTGGATTTGAAGTTTTTTTGTTTTAAGATAGCGACCTTCATGTCTGTGATCGCGTGACCAGAGAGATTGAAGTGTTCTCCGACTGGTTTATGAATGTTACAATTCTTGACATCTGATTTGTGTCCATTTATTCTTTTACGTAGAGACTGTCCAGTTTGACCAATGTACATGGCAGAGGGGCATTGCTGGCACATGATGGCATATATCACATTGGTGGATGTGCAGGTGAACGAGCCTCTGATAGTGTGGCTGATGTTATTAGGCCCTGTGATGGTGTCCCCTGAATAGATATGTGGGCACAGTTGGCAACGGGCTTTGTTGCAAGGATAAGTTCCTGGGTTAGTGGTTCTGTTGTGTGGTATGTGGTTGTTGGTGAGTATTTGCTTCAGGTTGCGGGGCTGTCTGTAGGCAAGGACTGGCCTGTCTCCCAAGATTTGTGAGAGTGTTGGGTCATCCTTTAGGATAGGTTGTAGATCCTTAATAATGCGTTGGAGGGGTTTTAGTTGGGGGCTGAAGGTGACGGCTAGTGGCGTTCTGTTATTTTCTTTGTTAGGCCTGTCCTGTAGTAGGTAACTTCTGGGAACTCTTCTGGCTCTATCAATCTGTTTCTTTACTTCTGCAGGTGGGTATTGTAGTTGTAAGAAAGCTTGACAGAGATCTTGTAGGTGTTTGTCTCTGTCTGAGGGGTTGGAGCAAATGCGGTTGTATCGCAGAGCTTGGCTGTAAACGATGGATCGTGTGGTGTGGTCAGGGTGAAAGCTGGAGGCATGCAGGTAGGAATAGCGGTCAGTAGGTTTCCGGTATAGGGTGGTGTTTATGTGACCATTGTTTATTAGCACTGTAGTGTCCAGGAAGTGGATCTCTTGTGTGGACTGGACCAGGCTGAGGTTGGTGGTGGGATGGAAATTGTTGAAATCATGGTGGAATTCCTCAAGGGCTTCTTTTCCATGGGTCCAGATGATGAAGATGTCATCAATATAGCGCAAGTAGAGTAGGGGCTTTAGGGGACGAGAGCTGAGGAAGCGTTCTGTTTTACTAACCTCCTCACTTTTGCATAGTTCCCCTTTCTGAAATTAAATGCCATAGTGTTGGGCTGTTGAGGTGTTCTTCCCACCACAGGAATGTTAAATGTTGTTATATTATGGTCACTATTTCCAAGCGGTCCTGTTAGAGTTATCTCTTGGACCAGATCCTGCGCTCCACTCAAGACTAGATCAAGAGTTGCCTCTCCCTTTGTGGGTTCCTGTACCAGCTGCTCCAAGAAGCAGTCATTTAAAGTATCAAGAAATTTTGTCTGTGCATTTCGTCCTGAGGTGACATGTACCCAGTCAATATGGGGATAATTGAAATCCCCCACTAGTATTGAGTTTTTTATTTTGATAGCATTACATTGTCACTATCACTGTCCTTGTCAAGTGGTCGATAATAGATCCCTACTGTTATATTCTTATTAGAGCATGGAATTACTATCCTATGGAACATGTGGATTCATTTAAGATTTTTATTTCATTTGATTTTACATTTTCTTTTACTTATAGTGCCACTCCCCCTCCCCGCATGACCTGTTCTGTCCTTCCGATATATTTTGTACCCCAGAATGATTGTGTCCCATTCATTGTCCTCACTCCACCAGGTTTCTGTGATGCCTATTATATCAATATCCTCTTTAACACGAGGCACTCTAGTTCACCCATCTTATTAGACTTCTAGCATTTGTGTACAAGCACTTTAAAAACTTGTCACTGTTTATTAGTCTGCCCTTTTCTGATGTGTCAGATTCTTTATGTGAATGTTTCTCGTCTGATCCGGCCCATACTTTATACTCTTCCATCCTCTCCTCCTGACTAAAACCTAGATAATCTCTATCAAACTCTCCTCTCCTTGGCTTTCCCCCATCTCTTAACATTAAAAAGGTTGCAGAGCAGTTTTTAAACTAAGTGCCAGCAGTCTGGATCCACTTTGGTTTAGGTGGAGCCCATCCTTCCTGTATAGGCTCCCCCATCCCAAAAGTTTCCCCAGTTCCTAATAAATCTAAACCCCTCCTCTCTACACCATCATCTCATCCAAGCATTGAGACTCTGAAGCTCTGCCTGCCTCCCTGGCCCTGCGCGTGGAACTGGAAGCATTTCTGAGAATGCTACCGTAGATGTCCTGGATTTCAGTCTCTTTCCTAGCAACCTAAATTTGGCTTCCAAGAAGTCTCTCCTACCCTTCCCTATGCCATTGGTACCTACATGAACCATGACCATTGGCTCCTCCCCAGCACTACACATAAGTCTATCTAGATGCCTCGAGAGATCCGCAACCTTCGCACCAGGAAGGCAAGTCACCATACGGTTCTCCCAGTCATCACAAACCCAGCTATATATGTTTCTAATCATCAAATCTCCCATTACTAATACCTGCCTTTTCCTAATGACTGGAGAGGTAACCTCAGTGCGAGAGGATATCCCAACGTCATCTGGAAGGAGGGTCCCAACTATAGGAAGGTTTCCCTCTGCTCCCGGTGACTGCTCTCCTTCCCTGGGTCTTTCATCCTCCTTAATGGCACAGGAGCTGTCTGACCAGACGTGGAACAAATCTACAGTGTCCCGGAAAGCCTCATCAGCATACCTCTCTGTGTCCCTTAGTTCCTCCAGTTCCGCCACCCTGGACTCCAAAGCCCGTACACAGTCTCTGAGAACCAGGAGCTCCTTGCTCCGAATGCACACATATGCCACCCACCCACCCACAGGGCAGGTAATCATACATGCTACACTGAGTGCAATAAACAGGATAGTCCTCACTCTGCTGCTGGGCTTCTGCCTGCATTCTCTCCTACAGCTACCTAGGTTAATGATAGGGTTTTTGTTTAAATCAAGAAGTTATTATAGTTTAGTTTAAAGGTTTTAAAGAATGGCAAGTGTACTTTGCCCCCTTTCCAAACTTCCTCTCAAAACTCCCTGTTAGCAGTCCCTGGTCGCTTGCTCACTACTTTATAAAGCCCTGCCCCCTAAGGCTCAGCTAATGAACAGAGGCTTCTAGATGTCAAACCTTGTTTAGAAGCTCACAGCTTCCAACTGCCAGCCACAGCACACGGTCCTTCAAACAAACAAACAAAAACAAACAGACAGACAAACACAAGCTCAGCACACAGCAAGTAACCCCCAAAACACACACTACAGACAGCCACTTACTCCAAGGATCCTGTATTTGCTTCTCCATCACCTGGAGAACTCTCTCTTGAAACTCCCTGTTAGCGGAGTTTCAACAGAAAGTTTTTGACCAGCCCCTGGTGACTAGGTTTTTCCAGGGTTGGCTGATAGTGAGGGCTGGAAAGAGCTGAGTAATAGAAAGTGAAACAAAGGTGATGCTCGTGGATTGAAGACAGCAAGTGGCCCCTTTGTTGGAAGGCAGAGGGGCATCTTTTATTACCAATGTTCATGCTAGGAGTCCATTTGATTCACAACAGAGTCTGGGTGTCCAGATAGAAACAGCAATCGACATTCTTTCCCCCTATCCCTGCAACAGCTGTGCTTGGCCAGAAAGACTGTGACCTTTCCCATCAGACATCGATCTTGCCACAGTTATCAATGCTCTAACATCTCCAAAGTAGGTATATAGTCTCTTATCAATTCTCATTCTTCTTGTCCTTGCCTTCAAGGCTTCACCTTGTTCAGCCCAAGCATCTTTGATCTTTGTCTCCTGCATTCCCCTCTCCTTTTCCATCTGACCAATGATTCCCTTTGTCTCCTCCTTTAGCTCCCTCCTCCATGTCCTCCCCATCCCCAATACTGTCTTGATGCAGGTCACAATGAAAGGGTCATCTATTTATCTAGGCTTTTCTGAAAGTGAACCATAAACAGTTGTTTTCCTTTTAGATTTTATGGACTGGGGATCATTGTCATCTGTATTTTTAAATGAATTAATAATGTATTTAGAGAGATTTAGTACATGCATCAAATCAGATAAATACTTGATGCTCTGGCCTCATAGGTTTGATGGAAAAACTCAGCCTTTCATCATTTAGGGGAGAAACTTCATTAAACCAGATAACTAGCCAAGTGTCCCACAATATTCATAGCTAACAGGGATTTACCAGCAGCACCACTGGCTGTAGTCACTATTCCTTCAGAAATAAGAACCATAAAACATCCTTTATCCTTACCCTCTCTATTGCTGATTTGATTCAGCACACAATCTTTTTCCTCCTAACAGGCCTATTTATCCTTGCTATTCCATGAAATCTGTACATAACTCAAGCAGCAAAAATTAAAACAAAACCAAAAAAACCCTGTGCTAACAACACACTCAATTAACTGCAATGTGTACAATGTAGTGATTGAGTATTTTATACCATGAGAATTTAGGTCACAGTCCCGAGTTTTCATTACAGTGAGACAAATTCCAAGCTGTGAGCCTGATGTGAGAGACAGTAAAAGTGTGACAGCAATTCAGCAAGGGACATTAAAAACATTAATGAACAAACATAACCATCTGAAACTGAAACTTAAGAACTTAGAACACTTCTCCATAAAAATAAAACCAGGAAGCCGTAACAGTTTAAGATAAAGACATTCCCAAAAGACCCAGCCAATGAAAGTGAAAGTTGAAACGCTTCAAATACGGAGGTTAATTTGGAACACAATTGAGTCCTGCACAAAGAAATCAGCACAATGGTAATGTTGACTGAGGACAAACCAGGGGTTATTCCCACAATAAAAGTTTGATATCGCTAGATTCCATAGAGTATACGTGGAATTGTTCTATAAGTTTTTCTGAATAAAAATAAGGTACGGTTCTTTTTTAAAGTTTCTCATTTAAGAAATTCTTGAAAACCAACCTAACTACAGTAAGTACTCCAGCTGTAATGATTATGCATCCCTTGGTGAGTGTACATGGTATTTGTTTATGGTAATGATGTCCACGGCATTTCCTTCAGTGTTAGTCTGTGAGCTCCTCAAGACATGTGAGTACCACCGTAGAATAAAGGGTAATTTGCAGACTGTCTGTGGCCAGAGCATACTTACATCAATGCCACCTGCAATAGACCAGCATTGTTTCTAAGTGCTGAACCAGATGGCACATGACAGATGATCTGGCTGATGTTTGTAGTAATGTATCTCACATGAACTTTTGAAAAATTCCTGTATTAAGGAATTTAATGGTTAAAAAAATTCTGGAAGAATATAAAATAGTAAGAACACATTCACTTTATCATTCTGGTTGGAGCGTCAAAGATTGAGAGATCTAAAATAAGACTTTTGACCAGACAATACCTGAGGAGATGATTTGTATCTCTCTTCACAGATCATCCTGGAGAGGTAGTCATTTATGGCATCTCTCCATACCTCTAACATTCATATTTTTAGAATATATGAAGTACTCTTAGGATGGTCAAGATTTGCCTTGAAAGATCAATGGAATATTGTGAAATATGCTATTTTCATTTACATTTAAATGAGGGATTTAAATTTGGCGACAGATTATTAAAAGTCTGACCTGGAGCTCTTTTGAAGTGCACAGCAACTACAACTGGGGTCTGGTTTTGAAAAGCATCTAGGCATCTGAATAATGTCCACTTATTCAAAAGTGCTCAGTCCCCACTGAGATACTTATGGCCAGAACTCAGCAGTCAGTGTGCACAGCTCCTTTGAAAATCTGTCCCCAAATTATGGGTGCTGAAAACTTTTAAAAATTCTAGCCTTAGGGATTGAGGGGGGGAAATAGGAGAGGTTTTTGGTGAAGCCTTTTGCCCAGCGAGCCTCAGAGGCTAATTTTGGATAATTGGATCTTTGAGGTGTCTTCTAAGCGGCTGCTTTTGTGTAACTGCATCACTGTCAGCTGCAATAGAGTAAATGCAGAATAGAAGGTGGAGGGTCCTTTAACTTAGCCCTGATCTACACTGGGGGGAGGGTCAATCTAAGGTATGCAACTTCAGCTACGTGAATAACATAGCTGAAGTTGACATACTTAGATCGACTTACCGTGGTGTCTTCACTGCAGTAAGTCGACTGCTGCTGCTCCCCCATCGACTCTGCCTGCCCCTCTCACAGCGCTGGAGTACAGGAGTCAATGAGAGAGCGCTCGGGGATTGATTTATCATGTCTAGACTAAACACAATAAATCGATCCCTGCTGGATCGATTGCTGCCCGCCAACGTGGTGAGTAGTGAAGACATACCCATAGGGTGGCAATGGGGAATGACCACTTCTGGGCATCAGTGTAGATGGGGAGGTGCAGGAGGGAAAGAGAATGGGTTTAACAAAATCAGCTATGAAACCAACAGGACTCATGCCTCACTTCGCATGGCTTATACCAGTTTGCTGCTTCTCTTGCTATTTCTGTGGGCTTCCTATAGCACTTACCATAGCATCTCATTTGCCTCCATCTTTGTTTATTTCTACTTAAGTCTTTGCTCTGAATATCTTACAATTTATCTTCTTAACAGCTCTATAGAGTACATAGCGCACTAACTGCATAAAGAGATGCAAAGATAATTCATTTTCCATGTTTACCATTCCAGTTGCCCAAGAGAGACTAAGAAAAGAGACAAAGTAGGAAAAGTATAAGATAAGGCATGCAGGACCAATTGTCTTATTACTTCTGCGGGAATTCCGCATCCAAAAAAAAAATCTTCACCCAATACTTTAAAAGTACCCATATTTTGTCAAAAAACAGAATACAATCACACCAGGTTCAATTATTTTGGTAATTTATTTCAGAGTATCTGTCAGCAAGTATGTCTGTAACAATACAGACAACAAAAAAGATTCTCCTAGAAAAACCTATGACAACTCAGTTCCTGTTTCTTTGCTATGCTTTTGTTGGGAGGCTCAGTCTGGGTATGTCACATGAGCCAGGTGGGCACATCTTGAGGCAAAACTTTTTTGCCCTGCCCCCTTAGGGTTATCAGATTTCAAGTTCCCAAATAGAGGACACTACTGGGAGGATAGTAGTGTCCCCTCCAGAGCCCAGCCACAAACTCTTCTCCACACAGCTTAGTTACTGTCCTGCCAGGCAGAGACAACGCATACCTGATGATAGTGGGGGGAGGGGCACAATTTAAAGGTTTGGCAGCCCCCAGAACAGCTCTAGTCACACCTTCACCCAGAAGGCCTCCCCCACCTGTCTCTTAATTTCCCCTCCCGGAAAACAGTGTCCCCTCCCTGCAGTTCTCAACTGTTGCCAATGCCTTTCCCCATGGGGCTCAGTTTATCAGCTCTGGCAGCTGCTGCACCATATGACCGAGTGGGGCTAGCAAACCCAGGAACCACAGGCACACTGCTAGCTTGGGGGCATGGCTCTGTGGGGTCCAGCAGCCTCTAGCAGCAGCCAGCAGCTGTACAGTAGCAATTCTGCAAGAAAAAAGTTGAATTCAGTGCAGAACATTAATTCTGTGCAAATTCAGCATTGTGTAGTGGCTCAGAATTCCCCCAGGAAATTTTATTTAACTTTATTTAAACTGGTATACAATTTCTGTATATGCAGAATGGCAGCCTAACAGATGGCCATGATTGCTGCTATTCAAGAAAAAACAAAATATGCATAAAATCTGAGTATTATGGGAAAGATCCTTATCCAGGGCTGTCAAAACAGAAATAATTGGAGAACTTCTGGACCAGATTTTTTTCTCAATTACATGAGTACAATTGTATGTAACTGAGAATAAAATTTGGCCCTCTTTATCTAGAAATCATGTGATATAAGAATATTTTCATAACCATAGAAATCCAGATTTTGCATCTATCAAATCAGAATCGGTGTTCCTTCCTCTTTGGGGGAAGAACAGAGTCTTTCTGATAAAGTTTATGTATTTAGGCTACCACATGGGATTAGCTGCACTTTGTCCCGTTTGTGGGGTGTGAGTGCACCCTCAGATGTGTAGCCTATTGCCCTTACCTGTCTCAGGGTTGAATCTCAGGATTCTTCCACTCTTAGACTAGGACTTGGTACATGTATAGCAACCACATATCACAACCTGCATGTCTGACTGGATTTGGGATAGCTGTGCTTTCCTTTGAAAACCTGCAAACAGTGATGTTGACCAACAGCCTACCTGAAACAAAATATTTCTATTTAGCAGCATTAGAGAGAGAGAGAAAAAAGGGGTTAATAGAACAATAGCCTACATGTGTATTTAGTCCCATCTAATCTTATGCTTCACTACAAGCTAAGGGAGATGGGCTTTCCTCTTAAATTACTGGAACAGACTGAACCAATTTACATTGTGCTGGCCAGCCCAGATCCTCCATCTTCTTCTCCCAGCTAAATCCACTCCGTTCAGGCTGGTTTCAGTGTGTGTCAGTGCTCCCCAAGGAGAGAAGATAGAGCCAGTAAGATTGCTCTCTCTTCCATTCTCTTAACAAACCTTAAGTGTAAGATGTTAGGTTAGGCAACTATTAGAAAGGGCCTTTTCTCTCTCTCTCTCTCGGTGGTATGCTCTGCTATCCCTTGGGTGAATAATCCATTTCCATATACAGTACAAAATCAGCATGCTAGGGACAGAGCCAGGTGCAGTGATAAATGTGGGGGTCCTCTTCAATAATTGTCAAACAGGACATTCATGAAAGGGCTCAACAGAACACATCTTGCTACCATCCATTCTTTCTGCTCCGTGGAAGCCAACAAAACTTTTTTTGTGAAACAGACTTTCAAACGCATTTTCAGGGAACGTTAAATTTAAAGCATTAACAATACCTTTAAAATATCAGAAAACCTTCAAGTAGAAATTTCACAAAATGTGGCAGCACATCTAAGTTTAAAAAGCCCATTTTAACAACAAAAACAAAACAAAACAAAACCACTGCTAGAGACTGAGCAATACTGGAACCATTTATCCAAAGTAGTTCCTTAGCCAGGTGGTTAAGATAGAACTCAGCTTCAAACCACTTCATGTTTTGGTTTTGCTACATGTAACCCTTGTCAAGGTTCCTCCCCCACTCTGAACTCTAGGGTACAGATGTGGGGACCTGCATGAAAAACCTCCTAAGCTTATCTTTACCAGCTTAGGTCAAAACTTCCCCAAGGTACAAAATATTACACCCGTTATCCTTGGACTGGCCGCTACCACCACCAAACTAATACTGCTACTGGGGAAGAGCTGTTTGGACGCGTCCTTCCCCCCAAAATACTTCCCAAAACCTTGCACCCCACTTCCTGGACAAGGTTTGGTAAAAAGCCTCACCAATTTGCCTAGGTGACTACAGACCCAGACCCTTGGATCTTAAGAACAATGAACAATCCTCCCAACACTTGCACCCCCCCTTTCCTGGGAAATGTTGGATAAAAAGCCTCACCAATTTGCATAGGTGACCACAGACCCAAAACCTTGGATCTGAGAACAATGAAAAAGCATTCAGTGTTTTACAAGAAGACTTTTAATAAAAAATAGAAGTAAATAGAAATAAAGAAATCCCCCCTGTAAAATCAGGATGGTAGATATCTTACAGGGTAATTAGATTCAAAAACATAGAGAACCCCTCTAGGCAAAACCTTAAGTTACAAAAAAGATACACAGACAGAAATAGTTATTCTATTCAGCACAATTCTTTTCTCAGCCATTTAAAGAAATCATAATCTAACACATACCTAGCTAGATTACTTACTAAAAGTTCTAAGACCCCATTCCTGTTCTGTCCCTGGCCAAGACGACTAGACAGACAGACACAGACCCTTTGTTTCTCTCCCTCCTCCCAGCTTTTGAAAGTATCTTGTCTCCTCATTGGTCATTTTGGTCAGGTGCCAGCAAGGTTACCTTTAGCTTCTTAACCCTTTACAGGTGAGAAGAGCTTTCCCCTGGCCAGGAGGGATTTCAAAGGGGTTTACCCTTCCCTTTATATTTATGACAACCCTAAATAATGAATTTCAGTAATATCAAAATCAGGATGACTACTGATTTTGAGCATGTCAACTCTTTATTTCACTGCACAAAACACAAACAAGTAGCTAATGGCAACATAGACTTTCAGTCAAAGCCAAATATATTCCCTTTGCATTAATTTTGGACTTTGACGTATGATAGAATTTTATTTACCATTCCTTCTGTACTAGTTCATCAAGTTTTCATTAATGTATTTCTTATTTCTCTCTTTCCTTTTCTCTGTTACCTAAAATTTAAATTGCACTGTCAAAACCTAACAAAATAGTTATTTTATTGTATTAAATCCATGTGTATTCATTTTGGTATAGGACTTATAATAGCATGAACAACTAAAGTTGTTTGAGCAGCAATAGGTTTGCAAAGTGGGGTTGGTTTTATTTGTGTGTTTTCTCCCCCTCAGGCCATAGCTCTCAAGCTGCCAAAAAACAAATGAGGAAGAAATTAACAAACACAGGACCCAGCAAGAAGTACTGAATCAAAAACATCCAAACAACATTTGAAATCTAATTAAGCAGTCAACTTGCATTTTAGATGCCTCGATAGTTAATACATTGCACTCTGATCATATGGCACAACCTACTCCCAATAATGATTGTCTTTTAAATCTACTTGTGTATTATATATGGGTATGAAGGGAGGTGAGCTAGAGAAAGATGGCAATAGAGCATGTTTACTCTCTTTGGCTCGTGAGCAGGTTTTTAGAGTGAAAGAGAATACAACATGGAAATTAATTCTAAAAATATTTACTATTCCGTTATAAGGACATCTTCCAGCGTCAGTTAGGTAAATCTTTGTCAGCATTTCCTTTTCAATTCTCATTTTTGAGAGATTTAATAACCCTGTGGTTATAATCCATATTAGGCAGAAATATAGGATTGGGCTAGAGTCTCAGCTGATGTAAATGAGTGAAGTCAATCAACTATGTTGATTTCCACCAGCTGGCCCAATTTTTATCCAGATTTGGTTGTCACTTGTTTCATCACTAAGATGAGTAAAAAAAAAGTTTTTG
Source organism: Lepidochelys olivacea (assembly GCF_965140295.1). Classification (NCBI taxonomy): domain Eukaryota; kingdom Metazoa; phylum Chordata; order Testudines; family Cheloniidae; genus Lepidochelys; species Lepidochelys olivacea. The sequence goes on from NC_140414.1 coordinate 70,793,038, forward strand.
TAATCTTCTAATTACAAAATTGATAATTATTTATATTGCAGCAGCACCAATGAGCTCCAGTCCAGCACCATCGTCCTATTGGGATCCAGGCCAGTCCAGCACCATCGTACTAGTCACTTGTACAAACATATCAGAAAGATGGGTCCTGTCCTGAAAAGACATGTGAATTAATGTATCTTGTGTACCTGTATTTGTGAGGCTTCTTGAAACCAGGTCCCACATAATTGTTTCTACAGGAACAGAGAGGAAGATGGGGCAGAGAGAAAAAAAAACTTTTTAAAATTTCAGAAAAACCCTATTTTTATCTAATGCAAGTGAAAGTATAGGTACTTGTTTACCCAGATTTAAGATGGGGAAACAAAGTGTTTTAAACATGTTTCTATCTATTTAGATACTTATATGGTCCTGTAGTGGGTGGTCACCTGCGCCGGCTCCAAACAGGTTAAAACACCCTGGGAAAGGGCTGCCCCTGGGAACCAATATGCTAGGCTGATTGAGGAGGCAGCCACAGCTGGAGCCATACCCCAGTCAGGCCGCAGCTAGCCAGGAACTCAGGCAGATTCTTTCTCTAGCTTCAAAGGGAGAAGGACTTAGCTATCTAGGAGCTGAGGGTATAGGTAACAGAGCAGGGCTAGGGAAAAGTGAGAGGAGCTCCTGCCTGGCAACTCCCCAGGCTGCAGGCCCAATGCCAGGCCAAACCAGGTACTGGGGTTGCAGAGGCTGTAACCTAGGGGTTAGGTAAAGGCAGTAGGTCCAACCCTCCCCCCCTTTGCTAATGATGAATGGCTTGTATACTGCAGTTGCCCCAGTGAGTAGGGGCTAGATGGTGACTGGCAGTAGCCATGGACTGAGGCAAGTTGGGTATAGAGGGTTGGGGGTTCCCTGGGGAGGGGAGACCCAGTGAGTGGGGGCACTGTTGGGGACAGCACCCCAATGTACAGGGGCACTGGGGTCTGGGAGGGACATGGGAGGCAGAAGCAAGCAGGACACCAGCCTGCAGAGGGTGCTCCAAAGGCTGGAAGAGCTAATTCCCAGGATGACCAGCAGGAGGCGCTGTGCCAGTGAGACCCACCTCGCTACAGGTCCCCATTATAGTATTGGAAATCTTTGTTGTTGGAATGAAATAAAATAGTAAGATAGTGCCTGTTTCTATTAATAGTGCTAGCCACTGGAGCTGGTCAAAAATTGACTCAACTTGTTTGCATCAAAAAATGCCATTTCATCCAAACCTAATGTTTTCCCAAATTTTTTTCACTAATCTACCATTAGGAAGGTTTTTCAGATCCAGGATGAAATTTCTGGCTGAAACAAAGAGGAAAACACTGACTCTATAGCCAGGTGGTTATGGCACTTGCCTGCATGTGGGGAAACCCTGCTTAAGTCCCTTATCTGCATCAGGCAGAACAGAGACTTGCACATGGGTCTCCCACCATCCAGTCCTTTTTCAGAGATGAATATACACCAAATCCAGTTCTGAACACCTCCATTCTTTGTGAGGAGGATGGGAAAACTAGACCCCATTTATGCAGCTCAGGACCATCTCTATTTCTTATGTTTCTATTTATTTATATCCGTATTGTTCTTTGGTAAGCATAAGGCTTTGTCTACGCACAAACTTGCACAGGGTTAATTAAACTGGTACAAATTCCTGTGTGAACCACACACTTATTGCAGTAACTTAAACCTGTTTCTAATCAACTTAAACTAATAAAAAATAAGGTGGTTTAAACCAAAAATAAGTGTGTCCCCCCCATCCTTTCGTATTGGTTTAACTACATCAGTTTAAAATCATACCTTAAATTAAGGCAGTGCAATGAAGATGCAATGAAAAGAGTTTAGATTTGTACATTGGTGTGATACTGGCTTTTTTTTTGTCAGTCAGCACTCAACGTTTTGGGGCTGGATTCTAAGCTGTCATCAATCAGCGTAGCTCCATGACTCCAGTGAACCTTTGCCAATTTACACATGGAGAAGATCTCACCCTTTAACTTATTTTGCTGGACATTATCTCAGGCTGGAAAGAATACCAAAAAGGGCCATAGCAGCAGCAGGTAGAGTGGAAAAGCATATTTCTCCAGTGAAACAGATCTATGGAATGGTTGTACCTGAACTAGCTATCAATCTTCTGAGTGAGAATTAGGCCTGGTCCACCCTAAAAAGTTAGGTGGGCCCAGCTACATCTCACAGGAATGTGCAAAATCCATACCCCAAGTGACTTAGTTAAGCCAAGCTAACCCCCTTGTGTGGACAGCACTACGATGATGGAGGAATTCCTCCATCAACCTAGCTACCACAACTCATGAAGGCAGACTATGCCAATAGGAGAATCCCACCCATCTGCTTAGGTAGTGAAGCGCTTCAGTGGCATAGGTGCAGTGGTGCAGCTGTAATGTTTCAAGTGTAGACAAGCCCTTAGTTTCTCTCCTGTTTCAGGTTTAGACATAGTATAATCAGATGTGAAGAGGAGAAAAAAAAATCACACACAAGTCTCCCAAATCCTAGATATGTACCCTAATTACCAAGCTATAGAATCAGACTCATGCTCTTGCTCTGGCTCAATGACTAATCAAGTATTTTGTTTGAAGTAGAACAGCTTCAGCAGGAGAAATTGAGAGAGCCCTTCCCTAGAATTGCCTATAGCCTGGTGGTTAGGGAATGCACCTGGGATGGGGGAAGACCTCCAGGGTATACAGCAGGGATTTGAATTCAGGGTGCCTCCCATCTCAGGTGAGTGTCCTAATCATTGGGTATGTGGCAGCTGGGGCAGTAATGCTGCCTGCATACAACATTTTCTGAATGGCAGCTAGGTTCCCTTGCAAATCTAGCCCCAAAGTTTTGTTTTGTTTTTTTGTCCAAAACAATTCAGCAATTTTTTTGTCAAACCAAATTTGCAGCATCTGGCAAATAAACTAGTTGCCTGAAAAAATTCACCCAGCTCTAATGAAGTAGCTAAATATAATATGTGCCCAGATTTTTAGAATAAGTACAATTAAATATTTTATATTTTTACTCTGTCTTTACCTTCCACTAAACTGGATACATATACTTTCTCCACATAGCACTACAGCTGTACAAGGAAAAATAGCACATACAGAGCTAAACTACTGAATTCCAGCTCTTTTGTAATGTTTGCAAATACATGACAGGGAGGGAGGAGGTAGAGTCTCTTGGTGCCAGGAATTCATGGTTCATTCATTGCCAGGCAATTGACATTATGCCAATACAATCCAACTTTGCATTTGGGATAATTAAAAAAGGAAAATGTAAATTAGCTGCCTTGTATTTAAGGCTCCAGGTTGACACTGACACAGGCAAGTCTGTACCATGTAGCACTTGAACACTGAGAAACAAAGTTTTATGACAATATTCACTGCTAATGTAAGATATTACAAATGCCATTGACTCCAAAAGAATTGTACCTTCTCATACCAGCAGGGAATGTGGCACTCTGTATTATGGTTATTAGGCTAATTATGCATATTTTCAGTCCTAAGCAGCCAGAAACCATCTGATGTTGAGGAAAGGAACCTCAGAGCTAAAAGATTCATTGGTGCATATGCAGATGATTAGATATTAAAAACAAATCTTTTTTTTTTCTTCCCTACTCTCTTGCAGTGGAAACAGTAAGTTTCAATGATGAACTGAAGTTTGGGACATTGGAATAACGATCATTTATCTTCCATTCTAGCAGAAAAATTGCAATATTTCACAATTGTCATTTCTATATTTACAAAATTCTGAACATTCATCTTCCTCCCCAACTGGCAGAATGCATCTAATATTTATAAGCAGTTTTGTTTTATTGACTAGGATTTTCGAGGGTAATTGTTTTCTTATAAGATACAGTGGGCTTGCTGTAGAAAGAAAGTTCATCTGAGGACCTGTTTCTGACATTATTTCTATTTGCCAGTGATACATTTTGTTTATTATAACATTAAAAAGTAATAAAATATAGTATCCTATTTCATTATAGATTTAAGGATGGGGGTTTTCACACGAGTCTAAGGAAATGTGTACATGGCAAATTAAAACCTGCAGCAGGCTTGTGCCGGCCAACTCAGGCTCATAAGCTTGGACTGTGGGGCTGTTCTGTTCCTATGTAGACTTCCAGGCTTGGGCTGGAGTTCAGGCTCCATGACCCTGCAAGGTGGGGGGCTCCCAGAGCTCAGGCTTCAGCCCAAGTCCAGAAGTCTACACAGCAATGAAACAGCCCTGCAGCCCAGGTCAGAGTCAGCTGGCACGGCCCAGATGCAGGTTTTTCTTTGCTGTGTAGACATACCCTAAAATTCCACTGAAAATTAGTGTGAGTTGGACACCTAACTCCCATAAGCTCATTTGAATATCCCACTCCCAGATCTTTTACCTAGCTACCCTATTAACATATAGGTTATCATCCCCATACAATGCAGGAAGTAGCAGCCAGCACGTCCCTGCGGCCCACAACGCTTCCCACAGTTCCCATGGCTGGGAATAGTGAACCACGGCCACTGGGAGCTGCAGGGCTCCATGCCTGAGGATGGTCAACATAAACAAAATGTCTTGCAGCCCACCAGCGGATTACTCTGATGGGCTGTGTGCCAAAGGTTGCCGACCCCTGCTGTAGACCATAGGGCTAGAACTTACAGGTCTGTCTCCTGTAAGACATTAGCTTCAGCAAGTTACCATAAAGCTTGAGGACTATGAACTCTGAACAGATAAACGGTCCAATGGGAAAACCCCAAGTATTGAGGAGCTGAAAATACAATGTTTGAAGGGAATTTCTGACCAGAGGAACGTGATGCAACCACCAGGGTGTCATGGCAATGAATTGACATACATAACAGGTACATGAGCTACATCGGCAGATACCTAACCACATGAGAGCCATGGTGAAAAATTGACATATATGATAAGAAGTTGAGATCATTGATATAATAACCTATAGGAGGACACCCCAACATTAGTAAGGTGCGGAAATTCAAATAAGGAAAGGGGAAAATCTCCTACTGAATATGCATCAAACATAATGGTGTCAGCATATCATATTATAAGAGTTGCATCCCAGCCTAGGAGCAATAGGAGAAAGATGTAGTCCTTGGGAGGTGCCAGAATGATGGCCACTGGTGATAATGGGGAAGGTGATGGTGATGAGGAAGATGATGGCTAACATTTCAGGTTGTTGTGCAAGGGATGGTGAGAGTATATGGATGTGCAGATGTACATTCTGTAGTACCTCTATCTACCTTATTGAGTTGTGACTGCTAAATGTATTTATAAACTATATGTAAATATAGAAGAATTCCTATAGTGAGAGTGTTGCAACTGTGCACACCAGGGTTCCCAACTATATAATAATTTAAATAATACTGGGTCTGATCTTGGAACAAGAACCCATCAACCCTCAAAATTGGGAATTCTTAAGTAATCAATTCAATATATAATCTATAGATCGGGCTACATAACCCAGACCAAGAAGAAGAAAAAAGGAACTAAAGTATTCCAGTGGAAGAAGGGAAGAAATGCTACTGTCCATTGTAGGAGAAGCTGTTGAGCGTGGATGCTGATTCCCTCATTTAGGGAGCAAGGTTCAAAGAGATGCAAGTCTTGGGTGGGTAGAAGCTGAATTTCTCCCCATACAGACCTACAATTAATTTATTGAGCTCAAAATCCTTGGGGCTTTATTCTGTTAGAGAGGGAGGTTTTGTTTAATTAAACCAAGCACACAGCACCTTTGTCTGCTATCCCCTGGAGAAAAGTGACTGTTAATTTCTGGGAACAGTTTATTTCAGACACCCTTCTGGAAGAGCTTTGTGTCATTCTCCTGAGGCTGGAGAATCAGATTAGGTGTTTGTTCGCTTGCTTGTTGTTTAACCAACAGACAAGCTGTAAGAACGGGTGCAGTGTCTTTTATGACCTCTTTTAGATCATTGCTGCTTTTGGGGATGCAGAACTGCCCGAATTCAGACACCACCAACTACTCTATCCACAAGATCTTTTGGATGAGCCCCTAAATGTAGGGTTCACAACCAGTCTGCTTAGGTATTTATGATCCCATGTTTCTTATTGTAAAAAGTAGGTTTGTTTTCATGTCCTTGGCCAACATTTCCCTAACTCACGCTGTTCTGCATCCTACTGTGTGCCAGTTGATGGGCTGCTTTCCTTTCATACTAGAAGTGACTATACTTCAATGGTATTATTAAGTCAAGTGTGTTTGTAATAAGAAGAGTGTCTGTAAAAATGGCACTATCTTATTCAACATATCTACTCGCATATCTATTGTTCTATCCCCCAAATTTTTACTCTGGATAGCAATACAGAGACAATATAGCTATGGATGAATGTGCTAGATTGCATTCTGCAACAAGCTTATCAACAAAAGTAATGATAAAAAGCTGACTGAAGAACTGCAAGACACACGACTAGATTCTTATCTCACACTACTCTAAAGCTGAAGTCTTGAATCCAATAGTAGATCCAGATTTAGATCTAAATCTGGCCTTCAGAACACCACTTGAGTTTCTAATTTCAGACTGAGTTGGTTGTGCTGGCAATTAGAATAACAAAATAGTTTGTTTTATAAACTAAGCAAAGTGTATAAAAGTCATACAATATTGTTTTTACAACTGTACTTCAAGAACCATGGTCACTATTCTTTAGGAAGTCTCCAGTCTCTCAGCAGAGACCATAAGGATGTGATTTGGCACAGCAACTGGAGGCCAAAGAGCAGAGTCTTTGACATGTGCCTATAGCGGTGGGAATGGAGCAATGGATCTTGGACACTGTTCCAAGCAAGAAAAAAACAAAATTGATTAAAAACTCTTCTAGAGGACATGGCAATGCGAGATGAATAATGCACCTTCCTCATCTGTATACTACACAAGAAAATATACAAAAGACAGAATTAAATCTACTATCCAGCTGAAGCTACTAGTAGAAGTGCCAAGAGGAGAATGATTGCACATGTGGAGGTGATAATGTGCAGAACAATCCAGAAGATAAAAGCATCAATTCAAGATGGAAATAAAATGAAAAATGTTACCCTTTTTGCTGAACCAGCTGCAAGTCAAACTGTTGGGTAATGGCTAAGAAGATTTGTTAGATTGCAGGAAAGATGCCAAATCCGAATGAAATGCAACAGTAGTCGCTCCAGCTGGAGACTGTAAATAAGATGGAGGTAGTTAAGAAGCCAAGCACAGATTATGTAAACTGTGGATGGAGACAGCAAAAGAGACACACGAGAGAAGCTCAAAGAAAAGTGGTGACTGAAGAAAGTTGAGATGTGACAGAAATAAATGTGGGTAAATGGAAGCAATACAAATAAGAGATAGAAGAAAGCAAGCTCACAGCAAGAAACTGAAATCATAAATAAAATCAATGCGGAAAACATTGGATTGGAGTCAATGTATAAAGATGGTGACTCGTTCTTGATTAAATGTCATCTAAACAACTTGAAGAAAAAAACAGGTGTGGATTGGAAATTTTTTGGCAATCCCACTGTATGGAAAAACAGAAGTTAGTATATTGTTGCTGATAGAAATAGTTGTGTTATGTTATGTGAACTTTAAGAATGGAGACTTAAAATTACAGAAAATTTTACACAATCTGAGTAAATATTTTGAGGACTTTAGATATGTCAGAGACTTTATAAAAAAAAAAAAAGGTGCTCAGATGTATCACTATGTGGCCTAATACTAAAATCAAATTTAAAAAAATCAAACTGCATCCTAAACAAGCAGTGGGCTGCTTAATTTTGGTTTGTTTGCAAACTATGAGGAGAAACCTTTGTGAACATTTCTGCTCTATTCATATGTCTGCAAATGTTACTAGGTTGCTCTTCATAGTATATTTTCAGTTTTAGTCTGGGTCCTTGGGAGAGATCACACAGTCTAAATAATATATATAGGTCTCTCACTGCCTGTGTCACTGTCATGTCATCAGGAGGTTTAGCCCTACTCAGAAATTATTTTCATTTGTTTCATAAGGGAGAAACAGAGGGGCAGGTACCTTTTTGTTTACTTCTCTGATCCAGAGGAGAAAATCCCCCTAGCCCGCCTTGACCATTTCCTTGTCTGTCTGTCTGTCTCTGGCAGGCAATGAGGTAGTACTTTATTATCTTCTGTAATTCCAGTAATTATTGGTACATGTCTCATTCTTCTGTGAACCAAATGGAACATTATATCACAGTTTTAAAAGGGATCATTCCCTAAAGGTGGCCATGAGAAGCTGAGTTGATAGACACCAGAGGAAACACAGACCGACAGACTATTGCAGGAATATTAAAACCTCCTCCCACTTCTAGATTCCTATGAACCAACAGTGCTGATGGGCATGTACCCAAACTTCAGCTATGGATTTGCATCACACCTACATTATTATTAATTAGTATTAGAAAATGTGTAGGTAGTATTTGTTTTTGATCCATCTAGTTTCCAACAAAAGCACTCAATACACCACAGGAAGAAAACATTAGATAAAGAAAATATCTGTTATGAATGCTGTAAACTGTTTTACACTCCTCTTGCAAATAAAAGAAAAAAATTAATACTGTGTGTCACTTTCTATATCTTTTTATGAGCGTCGCTTTTAAAATCTTTGTGGTTTTAATATTTAGTATTTTATCAGTAATACTTAAAACAACTTTTACTTTTTCTTAATACAACCTACCACCATCTATTTTTATTCTTTTTTCGAACATATTTATATTCCTTTCATTGTGTTTCCTGCATTACCTCTTTTCTGCCATTTCACTTTTTACAGTGCTACCAGTATTCTCAGTACGATCAATACTCCTCTGTTATGGGAAGGTTATATTCACATGTAGTTCAAAATAAGAATCTTTAATTTTTTACCCACAAGCAAAGCCCAATCAAATATTTTATCTTTCTTAAGGGAATTATGAGCCTTGTGCAAAAAGCACAATAAAAAACTAGATTGAAAAGAGTCTCAATGCCAAAAGATGCAAGTCCCCAAGTCAGCAGGATTTCCCACAGTTGATTTCACATCATCTATATGTCCTTAGCTGTGGGGGAATCTTGCTGTCTGCAGGGCTCACTTCTGCTTGGCACTGAGTGTCTTTTTAAACTATGCTTCTGCTGCTCAATGCTCCTAATTCCCTGAAGAAGGTCACTTAGTCCAAATACCGGATTGAGCTGTTTGTAGATGGCTAAAAGACAAATGCACTTTGAATCATGTACGAGTAAAATCTTCTCTTGAAGATTCTCTTGAGCTGAAAGGCTGAATCCAATTAGGTTTTTACTTTGCTGAGAGAGAAACATGCTTTGAACTCCATCTGAGTAAAACAGTCTCCCTTTCCTATAGCGTTAGTAGAGCCCTGCTCTTCTATTGGCAGCATCCAGATTTCTGCAACAGCCACCAGCTCCAAGAATCGCATCTAGACGTTATGCTGCTGCATACTGAAAATACTTCCGGATGTACAGCTGAAACATTATTTGAACACTAATTATTTTCATTTTTTCTTTTCTCCTTTTGCTTTAAACTTCAATTTTCTCTATTGAGAAACTTTCTTCTCTCTTTCCTTTCTCATATTTTCCCCATGTTCTTTTCATCCTCTGACTCTCACCTTCTCTGTCCTGGACTCATGAGTCTTCCTCGACAGGAGGCATTTATTCAAGAAAATAACTACAATTAAAGACACAAAGAAACAGTTTCCACACAGACTGAGTTCCAGTTTAGCATTCTGGTTTATCAGGAACCACACTCTGCCTGGACCTGTATAAAGCACACAGAAACATCTAATAACTTAATATACTGCAATATATATTTCTCACTCCTTCAATTCCCCCTTCTTCCCAGTCCCTGAACCTCTCCAAGCTTATCTTTCCTAAACAAAATATTAAAATATTTTACAGACATTTTATACCCCCTAAACTGCTTCTCCTCCTCCGTACAAATCCTAAACTTGGTGGTACAACCTCTGAGTATGCTTCTCTATTCCACAGTCAAGGAAGCCAGGCCAGCCTGCTGCATTCTGCCTCTGCTTTGAACATCATTTGTCAAAAGAGCGTGTCACCACAGAGCACAGACTGAGAAATGAGCCAAAAGCAGTGGCAGGATTGTATCGTGTTGTCATAGAAGAGGAACATGAGCAGTCCTCACCAGTTTGGTAGAAATCGATATATTAACAAATGGAAATAAAAGTATATGTAAATAACTTGATCTGTGTTTCCTCAAATCTGTTGCCTCCTTTTGGTTCTGTTAGTTCACCAACCTCTCTGGAACTGTTTTGCATTGATTTTTTTTCCCTTCTGTTTTCATTATTCACAGTCAGTTTCAAAGTCCTATGATGTAGTATTAATTCAACAAGTCTACCATCACACTTCTCTTAGCACCTAGGGAATATTAGTCGGTGCCCCCTTTAGAGGTGTTTTAATCGGCAAGTAAAATCCCAGCTTTTCCAGTCTTCTTGTATGTGATAAGTTTCCAGACCCATGTAGTAATCTTACTTCTGTTCATCTGGTCCTTTCTGCCCCCTTGTTTGGGCATAATTTTATAAAGTTGGTCTAACAGGCCTCTTCTAGAGTACCAGAACAAATTGATACATGTGCCTAATTAACATCATTTCTAGGCTCCTATTTAAAATGCTTTCTATTACTAGGACTAATTTAATCCCCAGTGTAACTCCACTGAAGTCAAGAGAGTTACATCACAGATAAATATGGCTTATTGCGGTGTCTCTTCAAACTCTTTACAGTGTATTTGTTTCATGGTTCTGTCTACCATAATGCCTTTGTTTTATGTGTCCTGAACAAATGTTCTTTTGGTATATGCTTTCTCCAAATATTTTAATGGTAACGTTTATACTGAAATTTACTAACCCTGTCTGCCTAGGCATTTATCTTTTAGCATAATTTAAATTTTAAATATAAAAGTGGTAAATGCTCATGTTCAAAGACTAGAAGATTTGGCAAGTCTTTGAGTCTTTTGTTCTCATTCTGTTGACTTGCAAGCCTCTTTGCAGATGTTATTTTAAAAATGTAAATGTCTATATGCTGTGAAGCGGCAGACAATCTTAAAAATGGCTGAAACAAATCTAGAACAGTAATACACGGTAAAAACTTGCACTTTGTCCCTCAGATCACTATCAGACACATAGAAAGGTGGGCATGGAATGGACCTCAGGAGGTCATCTTGTCTCTCCCGCCCCTCCCCATGTACTAGGTTCAAACAATGTCATTGTGCCTGTAGTAGCTCTCTGCCTCTTTTGCTGGTCTATTGACTTTGATGTCATTTTCAAATTTCAACACAAAATACCATCATCTCTCTTGTTACATTACAATATACGTACAGTTGTACATGTAAGATCAGAGTCCTAAACCCTATGATGATTCATTTAGCTTCCTTCATATTATACACTCAACAATACATATTTTCCTTCACAACCTGTGCTTGGTCATGATCTTATCACTTCAATGTTTATGGCTTTTATATTGTGTTGGCTACTCTTATGTAATGAAGGTCTATAGTGCAATACTTTTGCCAGATCTCTTCATAACACAAGTGGCTTCAACGCTCACTGCTTTCCCTGTTGCCTTATCAAAAACAAATTCCAACGGCTCAGTCAGACGAGATTTAGAATAAATAATACCACCTTGCACTTCTATAGAGCCTTTTACCTAAGGATCCGTAAGCACTTTACAAATCTAAACAGAGAAGGCTTCTGTAAGATAGATAACCATTGTCTTAATTTTATATCTAAAACTAAGTCAAGCATGTTAAGTGACTGGCCTGGATCTCTGAGTGAGCCCATAGCAAACCTTGTAGATAGAACCCAAATATCCTGAATCCTAGTCCTGTGCATTAGACCATGCTTACTCGATTTCAAACCATACTAGTTATTTTTAATCAGCTCATATTTCTCCATATGTTTTAATATCTATTTAAATTTTACACACATGACCCACCTTCTGTGTGTACAAGTTATTATAGGGGCACTGTCAGTTTATAGATAGATTAGATAATAGACCCTCTTTCTGTGTGTGCAGGCTTTATGGTGCTATTCTTCTGTGGTTCTCAGCTAGCTGCTAAGAACTTGACAATTAATAGCATGCACAGGTTTCAGAGTAGCAGCCATGTTAGTCTGTATCCGCAAAAAGAAAAGGAGGACTTGTGGCACCTTAGAGATTAACAAATTTATTTGAGCATAAGCTTTCGTGAGCTACAGCTCACTTCATCGGATGCATTCAGTGGAAAATACAGTGGAGACTGTACACTGTAATGAGAGTGATCAGGTAAGGTGAGCTATTACCAGCAGGAGAGCGGGGGGCGGGGGAAAAACTTTTGTAGTGATAATCAAGGAAGGCCATTTCCAGCAGTTGACAAGAACGTCTGAGGAACAGCGGGGGGAGCAATAAACATGTGGAAATAGACAGCTTGTAGTCCATCTTTGTGTGGAATGTTAGTGTAAAAGGCTTCTACATCCATCCGTCAGGAACAGTATCCCTGATAATGTCACGGCAAACCTGGTGGCTGAACTTTGTGACTTTGTCCTCATCCATAACTATTTCACATTTGGGGACAATGTATACCTTCAAATCAGCAGCACTGATATGGGTACCCGCATGGCCCCACAGTATGCCAACATTTTTATGGCTGACTTAGAACAATGCTTCCTCAGCTCTTGTCCCCTAATACTCCTACTCTACTTTTGCTACACTGATGACATCTTCATCATCTGGACCCATGGAAAAGAATCCCTTGAGGAATTCCACCATGATTTCAACAATTTCCATCTCACCATCAACCTCAACCTGGACCAGCCCACACAAGAGATCCACTTCTTGGACACTACGGTGCTAATAAGCAATGGTCACAAACACCACACTATACCAGAAACCTACTGACCGCTATGCCTACCTACATGCCTCCAGCTTTCATCCAGACCACACCACACGATCCATTGTCTACAGCCAAGCTCCACACTACAACCGCATTTGCTCCAACCCCTCAGACAGAGACAAACACCTACAAGATCTCTATCAAGCATTCTTACAACTACAATACCCACCTGTTGAAGTGAAGAAACAGATTGACAGAGCCAGATGAGTACCCAGAAGTCACCTACTACAGGCAGGCCCAACAAAGAAAATAACAGAACACCACTAGCCATCACCTTCAGCCCCCAACTAAAACCTCTCCAACGCATCATCAAGGATCTACAACCTATCCTGAAGGATGACCCATCACTCTCACAGATCTTGGGAGAACTGAATATTATACTAATTTAGTCCAGTGCTTCAGACACCCATTTGCTGAATGGTAACAATAGTCGGGGTAACACAAGCATAAGGGAAGATTTTAATGAAATTCATTACTTCCTTTGGAATAGAGTTTTTTTTTTCCATATAATGGTGAGTGTTTTGTGCTTTGTACCACACAAAATATACCCTAACTCTATTGTCCATGCAGGATCCAAAGAGTCTTATGAGGACTCATCAAGTGTCAGGCCCTGTAATTGGACAGATTCAGACAGTGTGTATTAGCTCAATCCTGCATGAGCCCATTGACTTGAAAGCTGAAGTTAGGTGGAAAACAATAACCTGAAATATTCAAAATATATTTTCAAGTCAGATTGAAGCACTCTCTCTACGCAATTTATGAGTTAGCTTTATGTGTGTAAAGTACTTTCAAAAAGACCCCTCTCAATAAGGAAATGGCTCATGGTAGTGGAACCAGGCCTACTGTCATCTAATAATTTAGAGCAGAGACTTTCTCCTCCTTTCCCCTCCAGTAGCCAATCTGGCTACTTGGGTTGTGAGCTGCTAAGAGGGTTAGTGTCGGGCCACTGTCTGCATGGTGTTCGCTATTCTGAGGCAACTCAGTTTTGTGTCTCCATTGTGTCCTCACCACTGATACAAAGGGGTGAAGGCACAAAGCTTTACCTGGATAAGAAAGAGAAAGTTGGTAGGTTGGAAAAACAACCTGAGGATTCTGATGAAAAGGGTGTGGTCTTTGTTTGTAGCACAAGTTCACAATTTATGAGGCTGGTTGAACCTGATCAGCTGTGGAATGCTCAGGGGGCAGATGTGGCCAACATTTCTTTTCCATTTGCACCTGATAATTATTTATGCTTTTGGCACCTCAATGCTAGACTGAAGTGATATATGCTATCTTGGCCTACACCTAGAAATCATTCACAAACAGAAACTACCATAGAGTTTCTGTTATTGAGAAGATTTTCCCTAAACTGCACTGGCTGAGTTTAATTCAAAATATTTATTTTGACCTTTAATGATGTAAATGGGTTGAGGCCATTATGTGGAGCTTAGGGCCAGTGCTTCAGGCACTCCTTAGTGCCTAATTCTGCAAGAAAAGCTCAGATGGACAGAATTAGCTAGCTGAGGAGCAGAGCAAATGTTGCATCCTAGAGGTTAGCATAGTGGTCATGCACCTCTGTTAACTCTGCAGCTGATACCTCCCAGAGATCCACCAGGAGTAGGATAACTCCACATCATCCCTTACTCAAGTGTGCCTCAGCCTTCTTAGTTTGGTTTTGCTGTTTATAGGTGTGCAAGGAATCCTGGTTACAAATCAGCAAAATAACGTTTCTGTGTCTCTGATACCATGACACAAATAAGGCAAAGAGAGTGGTTTCCAAGATCTGTTGGTTAGTTGGGGTGTTTTTTTTTTTTGCATTAGATAGAGTTTTAATTGCATAAATCATTCACATCTTACCACTCTGATTTTGTAAAATCAGCATTTACTGATAAAACAATGCAGAGAAGGAAATCTATTATTTTGTTAGTGCTTTTGAAAACCAAGACAAATTAGGCAACATCCTATCTCCACAGAATGTAAAGTTATAAATTGTGTGTGTAGAAAGGGAAAATAAAAGTGGGACTATCAAAGACAAGAAATATCATAAGGATGCTGTGCACACTGTTGGAAACAAGGTTGTTTTGGTATTTCTGTCCTCAGCCACTAATCGCTAGGGATTATCACAGTTTTAGAAGGATTCTTTTGTCTGGATATACCACTATAAAGAAGTGGTGTTTTTCTTCCACTTTTTTTCCAATCCATGTATTCAACAAAAATGCCCGTAATGTCATTGCTTGGGTACCAATACTATAAAGGTGTAATGGGTAATGATGTTACTGCATGTATACCAAAGACACACGAGCAGAAATTTCCTACCTTGTCTGCCTAATATCAGGATGTCCTAAAAAATATGCTGACAGCAACAGCCTTCCAGGGAGCATTCTCCCAGTTGGGGATTGCCAGAGTGCATGGCACTTTGGCCGTACCTTCTCCTATTCCCAACCCAGCAGTCCAAGCATAGGAATGGGTGATAGAGGAATCCCTATGTGGTATCTCTATGTCAGGAAATTCCTGTCTGCCTCATTAGTGCAGCTCGGGGGCTTTTCTGTGTTGTCTGAGCTGCAAAAAATGGCTGGACTGGGAGACCTGAGGATCTGGCTGTTTATTTTCCAAAAAAAGTTTCTCATTAGGTGAAATTTCAAAACTGTGACTGAAGGAAAGGGGTTGTCGCTTTTTCTAAAAATCTGCATGCTATTGTCTGAGTTGTTTCTGACTATGGTGGTGGTGGTACAGAGAATCTTAATTTTCAGTTGTTTAAGAGGAAGTTCATATGCAGTGCTTCTAGCTCAGAATTATCTGCTAATGCACATTCAAAGCCATTTTCCTGTGTTGCAGCAACATTTGTTAGCAGCACCAGTCACCGTGACAGACGCATTATGTCAGTTGAGATTTCTACCAACAGCTTGTTGCTATGGTTAACTTCAACAAGAATGTCATGCCAAATGACAAGGCATAAAATAAATCTGAATTATGACTTTCTGCCTGTAAGATCTTGGCTCCTATGTATGCTACAGCAACTTTGATCTTCATAGTTTCACCCATATCTTGCAGAACATGTAGTGAAGTGCACTCACACTTTTCTACCTAGATTTAATAGAGAATATTTGAAAAATGACTAGAATGGAGTCTCTTCTAATGAAGTCTCCTGTGTAATATGAAGACAGAACAGGGGCTGCCAGTTAGCCAGAAGCAGCTATAGAATGAGACAGGTGTAGCTAGCTAATGTGATATATCATTTTCTTCTAATCATAAGTAGTGGCTTGCAAGCAGCAGGGAAGTATAAGAATAGCATGGTACAGTATTTAGAACAATAACAAAATAGAACAGAGGGAATATATTTTTAAAAAACGTGCCAATGATTATTTATATACTAACATTTTATCACTTTTCATGGGGAGAACATCTCACCCACCTTTTTTACTGACTTCATATTCCTTTCACTTTGTTTCGATAAAATAGTGGGTTTTTTTTAAAAGATAGGGGGATGGCTGGACTCTTAAAAAGATCATCCTCTATTTCTGTGAAAAAAGGAGCAACAAACTATTTAGATTTTGGGTGGTTTATAAAGCAATTCTGGCTGATCCATAACCCTTTTTGATTTGCAAGTTTGGAATAGTTCATTAAAGCTTTGTGATTCAAAATTCCACTTCTCTACCTGAAGAGATCTTCTTTACTTACAGTTGATCATCCTACTAAGTCTATTGTGGTCGGGGGGATGGAAGGGGACTTTGCTGGGCTCTCTACTGCACTCAGATTTTCATGGTGTCTGGATCCTTCTCAGGATTAGAGGCTCAACAAATTCTGAAGAATGCAGAAACTAAGATTTGATAACAATAGCCAATGCAAATACAGAACGATCAGCTAGACTTGCTGAGCTACTGAAATGGGGTAGGTAAAGGGGGTTGTTAGGAATTTACATAGAAATATGCAGGTGGGGGCTATGGCAGATAGAAAGAAGGGGTAGAAGAGATAAACAGGTGTCATTAGGTACAACTTGGAGAAGTTAGATACTTAAATTAGGTATTAGAATTGCAAGAGAGAAAAGCTGACAGAGCTGGGTGGAGAATGAGCTGCAGTGAAGCATGGGAGGGAAAAGAACTCATGTTAGTATCACCTAAGCTCTTTGATGCTTAGCTGGCATCAGACTCTGAATGCCCATATTCTAACTAAATACCGCACATGATAGAATCAAATTAAAATTTGTTTGGGAGGGTTTAAATTTGAGACCCCTGGGAGGACAGATTATAGAAATAGACCTGAGAAGCAATGTTCAGAACTATATCCAAGCTTCCCCAGAATTTGTGAGGAAGATAGAAGGTATCTGATTCAATCCCATTTCTAGGTGTATGTTCACAAGTCAAATCAAAGGCTGATTTAATGGATCTCCCCACCTCTCCAGCGCATCATCAAGGATCTACAACCTGTCCTGAAGGACGACCTATCACTCTCACAGATCTTGGGAGACAGGCCAGTCCTTGCTTATAGACAGCCCCCCAACCTGAAGCAAATACTCACCAGCAACCACACAACAAAAACACTAACCCAGGAACCTATCCTTGCAACAAAGCCCATTGCCTGCTGTGTCCACATATCTATTCAGGGGACACCATCATCCCTAATCACATCAGCCACACTATCAGAGGCTTGTAAACCAGTCGGAGAACACTTCAATCTCTCTGGTCACTTGATTACAGACCTAAAAGTCACAATGCTTCAATAAAAATACTTCAGAAACAGACACCAGTGAGAGACTGATGAATTGGAATTAATTTGCAAACTGGACACCATTAAATTAAATTAGGCTTGAATAAAGACTAGGAGTGGATGTGTAATTTCACGAAGTAAAACTATTTCCCCATGTTTATTTCCGCCCCATCTGTTCCTCACACATTCTTGTCAAGTGCTGGAAACCTTGATTATCACTACAAAAAGGTTTTTTTCTCTCCTGCTGGTAATAGCTCACCTTAACTGATCACTCTCCTTACAGTGTGTATGGTAACACCCATTGTTTCAAGTTCTCTGTGTATATAAAATCGCCCCACTCTATTTTCCACTGTGTGTATCCGATGAAGTGCGCTGTAGCTCATGAAAGCTTATGCTCAAATAAATTTGTTAGTCTCTAAGGTGCCACGAGTACTCCTTTTCTTTTTGCAGATACAGACTAACACAGCTGCTACTCTGAAACCCACAATAATTAGAAACCCATGGAAAAAACAAGAGTGCTATTTTTGCTGAACTTGGCTACAATGTGTTGAAGAAAAAATGTGGATGCAAAAACAAAGAGAAAAAGAAGATCTAGAGATGACAAGATCATCCCATCCCTACCCTGTCCTTATCATTTCATTTTACTATCCTCAGCCATTTAAAATTTGTTTTGAACCAAGGCAAGCTTACAAAACTATAGTAGCTGATAAACAAGCACAGCTGGATATGAGCTGCAAGACTGTGGTACAGCTCTTCATACAAATGTTCTCAAAGTTTGTGGCTCTTCAGATTTGTGGTTCTGGTTTAGGGCCAGTCTTTAAATAAGATACTGTTTATTGTACAAGATTCCAGTGTAAGCATCAAGATACCTCCACCTCTCTCTCTCACTATGATGTGTTCAACAGGGCAGTTAAGCACATGCTTAAGTTCCACTGAAATCAATGTTTGACGTTAAGCACAAATACTATAGATAAGGAGGCTCATGTGTTCACAGTATCTAGAGGTCTTAGAAGCTAAGTCAATGGGAGCTAAATTGCTTTCACGCTTCTGAGAATGGAACTTAGGCTCCTTAAGTCACTTATAAGCTTTTGAAAACTTTACCCTATGAGGTCTAGTTATTGAAGCAAATTTGGGGTTCCCATTAGAGATGGGTAAAATCATTCAGACTAACTGGAGCAAATGCAAACCCCATACCAAAGAAAACATTATACAGGTTCAAAACTGGTTGTTTAGGTTTTACTTTTATTTCTCAGGTTCATGAACCTCGAGTTCTAGATGATCCATTAGCAGGAAATACCTGAATAATCTCAAAGGCGAGAGCTTGTTCTAAAAATGTGCAGATGAATTTTGTTTACCAAAGAGGTTTGGATAATTATATGAGGTTCAAACAAACATTCAAAATGCAGCAGTTTTATTAAGTAAGACCATCAAACCTTCTAAAGTTAGACCACCACAAAATTTCCCTTGCATTTACTGCAGCCTGCTAGCTTGTATACATTAGACCTACCCTAGTGGTAATATCGACATGTACTTTATATAGCATTTTAAAATGAAAAAGTCAAGAGCACTGTTCTGTTTCTTGGGAGTGCAAAAGAAATAAAGGGATAAGACAGAACTGAATATTACATATTAAAGTAAACTGCAGACAACACAGAGAAGGGAACACAGAGAAGAGCCTGTTCTAATATTGATTTTGTTTTATTTATTTATTTTCTGTGTGCTTCAAGCAGTAAGTTTTTATCCCAATGCAAACAGAGTCCATCCTAGGAAGATATATTTTATTGATAGGTTTTCTTGTAATGCCTTCCGCCTCTGCAAGCCATCTGTAAAGCAAACTGAAATCTAACAGAATGCAGAAAGCAAACTACAGCATTGGGAGAAGACCAAGGACACGTTTTAACATTTTACAGGGAGCAGCAACTATTTCCCCCCAGGGTTCTTTTTTTATTCTCCATAACCCTCTCTCCCAGACACAAGGGCATGCAAAAATAATAATCCCTCAAAGAGACTGCCCATGGAGCAAGATATAAATCAACATAAATAAAGGTGACAGTATCTCTCCCATTGTGTTCTTTGCTTAATTGGTTTGTCTGTCAAGCTCTGCCTGTGTTTTTGTCCACCAAAAATAGTGACAGTCATGCATCTCTCAATAGGCTAAACAGTATTAATGACAATTATTTATGACTAGGGGACACAAGAAGATTATTGTGCGTATGTTCTTTCCATGACAGCAGTGAGATGTAAAAGGTATTTAATTAGCAGTGGTGGTCTAAAAATAGTACTGTTTAAATGGTGCTACGTCGAAGCTGATTAGGGAACTGTTACTGTGCAATAGCAGGGTCTACCCAGACCAGTTAGTGCCCAACACAGTAATGCATGTTAGAAATCACACCCTCATAGTGCGCTCTGTCACTATATTATGTTGAAAAGAAGCCTGACCCCAAACCGTAAAAAATAAGAATTGACCAAATATCAAACCTATCCTCAAGCCAAATGTGCAATTTTTACAGGATTGGATAAGCAACTCATCCTTTCTGTATCACATTCTACCAACAGGCGTCCCAGGGACTTCCAGCATCACTTCTAAGTTCATAACTTAGATTCATAGATATTTAGGTCAGAAGGGACCATTATGATCATCTAGTCTGACCTCCTGCACAACGCAGGCCACAGAATTTCACCCACCACTCCTGCAAAAAGCCTCAAACCTATATCTGTGCTATTGAAGTCCTCAAATCGTAGTTTAAAGACTTCAAGGAGCAGAGAATCCTCCAGCAAGTGACCCGTGCCCCATGCTACAGAGGAAGGCGAAAAACCTCCAGGGCCTCTTCCAATCTGCCCTGGAGGAAAATTCCTTCCTGACCCCAAATATGGCGATCAGCTAACCCCTGAGCATATGGGCAAGATTCATCAGCCAGATACTACAGAAAATTCTTTCCTGGGTAACTCGGATCCCACCCCATCTAATATCCCATCACAGGCCATTGGGCCTATTTACCATGAATATTTAATTACCAAAATCAAGTTATCCCATCATACCATCTCCTCCATAAACTTATCGAGTTTAATCTTAAAGCCAGATAGATCTTTTGCCCCCACTGCTTCCCTTGGAAGGCTATTCCAAAACTTCACTCCTCTGATGGTTAGAAACCTTCGTCTAATTTCTAGTCTAAATTTCCTGGTGGCCAGTTTACATCCATTTGTTCTTGTGTCCACATTGGTATTGAGCTTAAATAATTCCTCTCCTTCTCTGGTATTTATCCCTCTGATATATTTATAGAGAGCAATCATATCTCCCCTCAACCTTCTTTTAGTTAGGCTCAACAAGCCAGGCTCCCTGAGTCTCCTTTCATAAGACAAGTTTTCCATTCCTCGGATCATCCTAGTAGCCCCTCTCTGTACCTGTTCCAGTTTGAATTCATCCTTCTTAAACATGGGAGACCAGAACTGCACACAGTATTCCACGTGAGGTCTCACCAGTGCCTTGTATAACGGTACTAAAACCTCCTTATCCCTACTGGAAATACCTCTCCTGATGCATCCCAAGACCACATTAGCTTTTTTCACGACAATATCACATTGGCAGCTCATAGTCATCCTATGATCAACCAATAGTCCAAGGCCCTTTTCCTCCTCTGTTACTTCTAATTGATGTGTCCCTAGCTTATAACTAAAATTCTTGTTATTAATCCCTAAATGCATGACCTTACACTTCTCACTATTAAATTTCATCCTATTACTATTACTCCAGTTTACAAGGTCATCCAGATCCTCCTGTAGGATATCCCTGTCCTTCTCTAAATTGGCAATACCTCCCAGCTTTGTATCATCCGCAAATTTTATTAGCACACTCCCACTTTTTGTGCCAAGGTCAGTAATAAAAAGATTAAATAAGATTGGTCCCAAAACCGATCCTTGAGGAACTCCACTGGTAACCTCCCTCCAGCCTGACAGTTCACCTTTCAGTAGGACCCGTTGTAGTCTCCCCTTTAACCAATTCGTTATCCACCTTTCAATTTTCCTATTGATCCCTATCTTATCCAATTTAACTAATAATTCCCCATGTGGCACGGTATCTAATACCTTACTAAAATCTAGGTAAATTAGATCCACTGCGTTTCCTTTGTCTAAAAAAAATCTGTTACTGTCTCAAAGAAGGAGATCAGGTTGGTTTGGCACGATCTACCTTTTGTAAAACCATGTTGTATTTTGTCCCATTTACCATTGACTTCAATGTAACTACCTTCTCCTTCAAAAATTTTTCCAAGACCTTGCATACTACAGATGTCAAACTAACAGGCCTATAATTACCAGGATCACTTTTTTTCCCTTTCTTAAAAATAGGAACTATGTTAGCAATTCTCCAATCATACGGTACAATCCCTGAGTTTACAGATTCATTAAAAATTCTTGCTAATGGGCTTGCAATTTCATGTGCCAATTCCTTTAATATTCTTGGATGAAGATTATCTGGGCCCCCCCGATTTAGTCCCATTAAGCTGTTTGAGTTTCGCTTCTACCTCAAACTTCCCCACACACAGCACATTATATATATATAAAACAAATAGGACTGTTTTTCTTTTAAAAATGTATGTTCTCTTGTGCTTTCCCCATCCACTCATGGATTCATCTCTCCAAAGTATGTGAGTTTTGAAATGAGAAACCAGTCCTGTGTCCAACAGAGTGTGCCAGGCCGCATAATGAGATATCAAATAGAGGCGGCGGTGGCCATTGGGCATGTTATTTTTGGAGTATTAGTAATGTAAGAGTCTGGAACAAGCTAGAAAGAGAACTGATGTTATGGATATTAAGGGATATTCAGCTGAGCTTCAATGAAGCTGCAAAAGTAAGATGGAGGAGAGTTCCATTTCTGTTTAGTTCTATAAATACTACACTCACCAACATTCTCCAGTAGAGTAACAGATCACAGGTGTCACATCACTAGCAAAAACCTCCTTGCCTGATCCACTCCTGAAGCAACTCACTGATGATAGCTGTTTGTGGAAGAAACAGGCTTAGAGAAGCAGACAACACTTTTCAAACACATGTGGGGCTGGAAGGAGGAGGGGTTACAGAGAAGAATGTGTGGGGGAGGGTTCCTGGAACGTTGGTGTTCATAAGGAGTTAAATGAAGCCTATTAGGGGATGAACAGCAGAGGAAAAGGAAACATGAATAACTTTTGGATTTTGACCACTATCTGGGCCATCCCAGAACAATGCAAAGGAGACTCCCCCACTGTGGGCACTGGAGCCATTTGGCTGCCCCACTCTCTCCAAATATGTAGGCTTTGGGAAAAACTGCAGGGAGGAGTCAGCCAGAAACTAAGGCCGGAAGAGTAGTTGCAGAAAGTAGTTCAAGCAGGTATTGTTGCACTGGAGAAGGGAAGTGGTAAAATGGAACCCAGCACCCTAGGACTCAGAGACCCTCCCTCCTCTCTGGAGGCTTTGGGATGGAAACTGCAGGGAGAAGCCAGCCAGAGACTGAAGTCAGCAGTAGAAGGGGCTAAATAATTGATTTTTCAGTTTGGCCAGAAAAAAAATAAAATCAGAAAAAATATTCAGTTCAGTTCCAAAGATGTTTGGAATTTATTAGCCAACGAGAAAAGCCCAGTCAGCTTCAGAAAATGAACATGTGGGCGCGGGCGCACACACATCCCATCTTTAGGGCATTTTCCTGGAATGGGGGTGATTTCAGTTTGAATCTCCAACGTGAGGGGACTTGAAGTCAAATTGCACTATGCCTAGGTGCATCCCAAATACTTGGGTATTCTGGAGTGCCAGGAAGGTGTTTATTGCTGAAGTTGTTCCACTTTGTATACATACATAACTATTAAGTGAGCCAAAGAGAGAATGATTCTATGTCCTGGTTATTAAGAGACTCACCTGGGAGGTAGAAGACGTGGATTCAAATCTTTTCTCTGCCTGATTCAGAGGAGGGCTTTTAGTCCACATCTACTACCTCCCAGGTGAGTGCCTTAATCATCAAGCTACAGAGTCACTCTCACACCCTTTGGTTCAATGAATATTTATGTATTTATACACAGTGGAACAGCTTCAGCAAGAGAGATTGAGAGCAACTCACCCCAACACAGCCTATGGCCTGATGGTTAGGCTGCTCACCTGGGAGGAGTGAAATCTGTTTTCAAGTCTCTACTCCAGAGTGGAGATTTCAAGCTGGATCTTCCTCTTCCCAGGCAATTACCCAAACTACTGGGTGAAAGGATCACACACACACATGCTTTTCCAAAGCTGACTCTAAAAACCTTTTTCCTCACTGAAACTATTCAGGTCAAATTCACAGATTATTTTGGGTTGACCAAAGCTACATTTTTGGCAAATACACTATTTCTCATTATATATATATTCACTCAGCTAGCCAGCCACAGCAGAAAGCAGGGATTGGTGGACACTGAGGTCAGACTGCTTCCTACACTTTTAACTCTGAACATTCTCTCCATTGTATTGATTGGCTGTTTGCTCCATCCCCTTCCTTTCCCTATCTTTCCATCTAGCTGCTTCCCTCCTAACATAGCCCCATGAAAGGGTTAAAATACAAGAAAACAAAAATTCCAGAATGAACATATTTGCTACCCTTGCACTGTTCACTCAGACTGTAAGCCCTATCCCTCTCTCTATCCCTTTATCTGTCTTATCTATTCACATGATAAGCTCTTTGAGGCAGGGACTGTCTTTTACTCCATATTTGTACAGTGCCATTCTTGGTTGGCTCCTAGACACAACCATAATAAACATGGTAAATAACAATAAAAATAAACATGCAGACATTTATGTCTTTGTAACAGAGGTGGGGAAAGTATTATGCTAACATTTCTTTCCCCTTTCCTGTACCTCAGCTAACCTCTCTGCTGGACTACAGATCAGTGTTTTCAGGACTGTGATGTACATCTTATATAAAACTATTTTATATTTAGTTAAATCTCAGAGAACAAAAATGATGCAAAATCACTAAAGGGAAAACATTTACTAAATCTAGATGCTATAGATATACATACAGAAGCTAATTTATAACCCTTGAAAAAAAATTGTGAATAACTCTTGTTTACAGCCCACATTTTCAGGATTTCCCCCCAAATTTTAGTATTTGTTACTACTACAAGTATAAGATATAATCATTCATGCACACATACACTCACATCTCTGGGCTTTTTTCTGAGAGCGCTTACCCTTCTTTGTTTCTATGGAATGGTGTCCAAACCCTCTGTAGGGCATGACAGCTCCTTAAAGTCTGGGAAACACATGATTGTTCACAGGCTCCATCCAACTCTGTTTGAGTCTTTGCAGTATCAGTCAGCAATTTGCACAGCCTTCAGCAATTTTCATTCTCTTTTTTTTCCAGTGGTGTGAAGGAACCTGCAGTCTAAATCCAACAATCTGTCAAATTCTCTGGAACACAAGCCTTACAGCGGACCCTTCTGATCCTAGAACTGCTCCACCATTGAATTGTTCAATCTGGCTCCCACTTCTCCTATTTGTAAACTCTTTCCCCTCCCCTTGAGTTCCCTCCTATTAGTTCCATTCTCAGTGCATGCCTGTGGTAGTCCCACCAGGCTGCTTGCCCCCAAAGGAAATTAGCTGTTAGAAGCAATGTAGGTAATTAGCACACACCACCCAGTGCCCATGACACCCAATTGCTGGATGATTTTGGCCCATCCAGCAGTCACCCTGCCCAGTCCAGGAAGTCTGCAGGCACACAGTGTATTCCCAAAACTAAAACAAGGCCCTACATATTTTCCCCACCATTTCTCTCCTTATTTACACCACTAAATGCTGCAATGCAAGCATGTGGGTTACATCTTCATATCCTAACTCTGTGTCAGAGTGTAAATCTACACCTAAGCTATCACAACTAAGCCTGGTCTATGTATACCTTATTCAATTTCTTCATATGACATTCATGTCACGTCAGTAGAATCACCATGGCCTGAAATGTGAGATTATACAGTTCTTCTGCATTAATTATATAGGGATGATGTAAATCTCTTTTAGCTCTTCCTTCTAATTTTTGTTAATGCTACTATTTTCATAATACTGTGATGAAATGGATACTTGCAGTCCTAGGAAATATACAGTGTATATTATTTTTCATTACGAAAATTATATGCTGAATTATCATTAAAAAAGAACAAAACAGATGTTTCTAATACTTTCATAGAAAACAATAGAGAAAGCAATTAGCTTTAAATTCCATTTACCAGCTGAATTCCCTCTCTGATCCATTCCCTAATTATTGTTTGAAGAAGGCTGGGGCAGATCGATGGTTGACTCTAAGTGCTATTTGTTTCTCTCCTTTTTAGCATGAGGCATTGGGTCTATTGTTTTTTAATTTTGCATCAATATGGAAACTAAGAACACTGAGTTCATGAGGAGCTGGTAATATGGCTGAAAGGATTTTGAAGTCTTTTTCACAAAAAGGACATCTTTAAGGCAGAATGTAATATTTCAATGAAGTACTGATTGTTGTCTGTAATATATCCAAAGTCATTAAGTCATGTTCACTCTCATTCTTCAAAGGAAAGGTTTTAGTGAACTATTTAAATCTGTCTTGACATTTGGGAATGTATTGATTTTAAATGATGTTCTGATACAAAGCAGATCTTGCATTTGATATTTTCAGGAGTGGTCATACAGTGCTGTGAAGTGGGTGGCTGAATTGCCAGTAGAGATACTATTGAAACTTATCAGTAAAACTATCCCAAAAGATTTTTTAAAAATATAGTGTTCCTCTTTATACAAAGGAATATCATGTTACTTCTCTTGGCAAATGCTTTACTTTGACAGCATCTATGTAGAACAAACTCCAGCAGAAAATTTGCTGCATCATTATATTTTCTGTTATACAGCCACATTGTCAGTTTTGTAGTTTGGAATCTACCCAGTAGCCTGTTTCTGTCAAAACCATTGAAGAGAAATAGATAAGAAAAGTAATGACAGGTTTCAGAGTAACAGCCGTGTTAGTCTGTATTCGCAAAAAGAAAAGGAGTACTTGTGGCACCTTAGAGAATAACCAATTTATTTGAGCATGAGCTTTCATGAGCTACAGCTCACTTCATCGGATGCATGCCGTGGAAACTGCAGCAGACTTTATTTATACACAGAGAATATGAAAAAATACCTCCTCCCACCCCACTGTCCTGCTGGTAATAGCTTATCTAAAGTGATCATCAGGTGGGCCATTTCCAGCACAAATCCAGGTTTTCTCACCCTCCCCCCCCCCCACAAATTCACTCTCCTGCTGGTGATAGCCCATCCAAAGTGACAACTCTTTACACAATGTGCATGATAATCAAGTTTGGCCATTTCCTGCACAAATCCAGGTTCTCTCACCCCCTCACCCCCCTCCCAAAAACCACACACACAAACTCCCTATCCTGCTGGTAATAGCTCATCCAAAGTGACCATTCTCCCTACAATGTGCATAATTAAGGTGGGCCTTTTCCAGCACAAATCCAGGTTTTGTCACATCCCCCCCACCCCCATACACACACAAACTCACTCTCCTGCTGGTAATAGCTCATCCAAACTGACCACTCTCTAAGTTTAAATCCAAGTTAAACCAGAACATCTGGGGGGGGGGGTAGGAAAAAACAAGAGGAAATAGGCTACCTTGCATAATGACTTAGCCACTCCCAGTCTCTATTTAAGCCTAAATTAATAGTATCCAATTTGCAAATGAATTCCAATTCAGCAGTTTCTCGCTGGAGTCTGGATTTGAAGTTTTTTTGTTTTAAGATAGCGACCTTCATGTCTGTGATTGCGTGACCAGAGAGATTGAAGTGTTCTCCGACTGGTTTATGAATGTTATAATTCTTGACATCTGATTTGTGTCCATTTATTCTTTTACGTAGAGACTGTCCAGTTTGACCAATGTACATGGCAGAGGGGCATTGCTGGCACATGATGGCATATATCACATTGGTGGATGTGCAGGTATACGAGCCTCTGATAGTGTGGCTGATGTTATTAGGCCCTGTGATGGTGTCTCCTGAATAGATATGTGGGCACAATTGGATACTCTCATAAAAAAACAACCTTCCACACAAACTTCCTCGTGGCTGGATTTTACTAAAACTAGACAAGCCATTTACAACGCACATTTTGCTTCTCTACAAAAGAAAAAGGACACTAAACTTTCTAAACTACTACATGCTACAAGGGGCCACAGCAATGGTTCCCTCAACCCACCTAGCAATATTGTTAACCTATCCAACTATAATCTCAGCCCAGCAGAAGTAGCTGTTCTATCTCGGGGCCTTTTCTTCTGCCCCTCCACCCCCACGAACATGATACAGTTCTGTGGCGACCTAGAATCCTATTTTCGACATCTCCGACTCAAGGAATATTTCCAAAATACCTCTGAACAACATACTAATCCACAGAGACCTCCCTACCAACACTACAAAAAGAAGGATTCTAGATGGACTCCTCCTGAAGGTCGAAACAGCAGACTGGACTTCTACATAGAGTGCTTCCGCCGACGTGCACGGGCTGAAATTGTGGAAAAGCAGCATCACTTGCCCCATAACCTCAGCCGTGCAGAACACAATGCCATCCACAGCCTCAGAAACAACTCTGACATCATAATCAAAAAGGCTGACAAAGGAGGTGCTGTTGTCATCATGAATAGGTCAGATTATGAACAAGAGGCTGCTCGGCAGCTCTCCAACACGAGTTTCTACAAGCCATTACCCTATGATCCCACTGAGAGTTACCAAAAGCAGCTACAGCATTTGCTCAAGAAACTTCCTGAAAAAGCACAAGATCAAATCCGCACAGACACACCCCTGGAACCCCGACCTGGGATATTCTATCTACTACCCAAGATCCATAAACCTGGAAATCCTGGGTGCCCCATCATCTCAGGCATTGGCACCCTGACAGCAGGATTGTCTGGCTATGTAGACTCCCTCCTCAGGCCCTACGCTACCAGCACTCCCAGCTACCTTCGAGACACCACTGACTTCCTAAGGAAACTTCAATCCATCGGTGATCTTCCTGATAACACCATCCTGGCCACTATGGATGTAGAAGCCCTCTACACCAACATTCCACACAAAGATGGACTACAAGCCGTCAGGAACACTATCCCCAATAATGTCACGGCTAACCTGGTGGCTGAACTTTGTGACTTTGTGCTTACCCATAACTATTTCACATTTGGGGACAATGTATACCTTCAGATCAGCGGCACTGCTATGGGTACCCGCATGGCCCCACAGTATGCCAACATTTTTATGGCTGATTTAGAACAACGCTTCCTCAGCTCTCGTCCCCTAAAGCCCCTACTCTACTTGCGCTATATTGATGACATCTTCATCATCTGGACCCATGGAAAAGAAGCCCTTGAGGAATTCCACCATGATTTCAACAATTTCCATCCCACCACCAACCTCAGCCTGGTCCAGTCCACACAAGAGATCCACTTCCTGGACACTACAGTGCTAATAAACAATGGTCACATAAACACCACCCTATACCGGAAACCTACTGACCGCTATTCCTACCTGCATGCCTCCAGCTTTCACCCTGACCACACCACACGATCCATCGTCTACAGCCAAGCTCTGCGATACAACCGCATTTGCTCCAACCCCTCAGACAGAGACAAACACCTACAAGATCTCTGTCAAGCTTTCTTACAACTACAATACCCACCTGCTGAAGTAAAGAAACAGATTGATAGAGCCAGAAGAGTTCCCAGAAGTTACCTACTACAGGACAGGCCTAACAAAGAAAATAACAGAACGCCACTAGCCGTCACCTTCAGCCCCCAACTAAAACCCCTGCAACGCATTATTAAGGATCTACAACCTATCCTAAAGGATGACCCAACACTCTCACAAATCTTGGGAGACAAGCCAGTCCTTGCCTACAGACAGCCCCGCAACCTGAAGCAAATACTCACCAACAACCACATACCACACAACAGAACCACTAACCCAGGAACTTATCCTTGCAACAAAGCCCGTTGCCAATTGTGCCCACATATCTATTCAGGAGACACCATCACAGGGCCTAATAACATCAGCCACACTATCAGAGGCTCGTTCACCTGCACATCCACCAATGTGATATATGCCATCATGTGCCAGCAATGCCCCTCTGCCATGTACATTGGTCAAACTGGACAGTCTCTACGTAAAAGAATAAATGGACACAAATCAGATGTCAAGAATTATAACATTCATAAACCAGTCGGAGAACACTTCAATCTCTCTGGTCACGCAATCACAGACATGAAGGTCGCTATCTTAAAACAAAAAAACTTCAAATCCAGACTCCAGCGAGAAACTGCTGAATTGGAATTCATTTGCAAATTGGATACTATTAATTTAGGCTTAAATAGAGACTGGGAGTGGCTAAGTCATTATGCAAGGTAGCCTATTTCCTCTTGTTTTTTCCTACCCCCCCCCCAGATGTTCTGGTTTAACTTGGATTTAAACTTAGAGAGTGGTCAGTTTGGATGAGCTATTACCAGCAGGAGAGTGAGTTTGTGTGTGTATGGGGGTGGGGGGGATGTGAGAAAACCTGGATTTGTGCTGGAAATGGCCCACCTTAATTATGCACATTGTAGGGAGAATGGTCACTTTGGATGAGCTATTACCAGCAGGATAGTGAGTTTGTGTGTGTGGTTTTTGGGAGGGGGGTGAGGGGGTGAGAGAACCTGGATTTGTGCAGGAAATGGCCCAACTTTATTATCATGCACATTGTGTAAAGAGTTGTCACTTTGGATGGGCTATCACCAGTAGGAGAGTGAATTTGTGTGGGGGGGTGGAGGGTGAGAAAACCTGGATTTGTGCTGGAAATGGCCCACCTGATGATCACTTTAGATAAGCTATTACCAGCAGGACAGTGGGGTGGGAGGAGGTATTTTTTCATATTCTCTGTGTATAAATAAAGTCTGCTGCAGTTTCCCGGCATGCATCCGATGAAGTGAGCTGTAGCTCACGAAAGCTCATGCTCAAATAAATTGGTTATTCTCTAAGGTGCCACAAGTACTCCTTTTCTTTTTATAAGAAAAGTAAACATTTATCT
Source organism: Lepidochelys olivacea (assembly GCF_965140295.1). NCBI lineage: Eukaryota > Metazoa > Chordata > Testudines > Cheloniidae > Lepidochelys > Lepidochelys olivacea. Next base: position 70,823,608 of record NC_140414.1, read on the forward strand.
GGGAGAGGGGAAAAAGGGGGCTTCATTTATCTGGGGGAGGGGAAAAAGCCCCTTATTTTTATCTTGAGATTTAAAGCTGTCAAAAAGAAGTCAATTAAAATAGATTTTTTCCCTTTTATCTTAGTGTTAACATGATGAAAGACCTACAATTAATAGGTTGGTTTTATTTTTGCCCATCATGGAGAATGAGACAGCCTGTGTCTCATCAGGATATACTGAAAAACAATTACACAGGAATCACATGTTTTAAAATGAATATGCTTGTCTACTGGGCACACTGAAATAAATTTGTATTAAGTGAAGTTGCTCGTTGGACTCATGCTCCTGGAGTTTAACCGTTAGTATCTGTCATCATGGTCTCTTTCCCGAGTTTCTGATATAGCAGGTTGTCAAAATGACAAGGTTTGTGAAGGCCAATACTTATAGGCAGTTTATAGAAAGTGGAAAAAGTTCCTTTCATTTTCTTTCAGGAGGTAACATTATAAAATACTTACGTGAGATAAATATTTTTGTTTTACGGGTAGATTTTCCTCCAACTGTCCAAAAAGCATAACCACTGTGAAAAGTAAGTTTCTCATTCTTCATTATAAAGTGAGCCTTCTTAACTTTTTATTTCAAATTTTGGAGTCACAGTAAAAGCATTAGTACCTCTGACTGGAGATGAACCAGGTCCAGGGACGAATAGCCTAAGTAATGCTGTCAATTAATGGGGAGACCAGAATTCAAATTCTGATTAAGGTTACAGATATTGGGTAACCTTTTCAAAAGTGCCTATGTGACTTAGGAGCCTAAGTCCCATTGAGCTTCAGTGAAACTTTGGCTGCTCAGAACCTAAGTGATTTTTAAAAATTGTATTTAGCCACTTTTGAAAATACTACCCAAAAATAAGTTTGGCAGCCTGACCCAGATTTGATCTGCTCATGATATGTAAACCTAGCTACATAGACACAGACATACAATTTACAGTTTTCTCAAGAGAGGTTTAAGACTAGAATAAAAGAGATGTTTTAGTTTAGATGGAGAACTCGTGAACCTTGACAGAGATGTTTGTTTGTCAGAGCTTACACAGTTTGTCCAGTGCCGAGAATGGATGACACTGAGAATGCCACCCTAGGGTTGCCAACTTTCTAATCTCACAGACCCGAACACCCTTGCCCTGCCCTCTGCCCTGTCCCTTCCCTGAGGCCACACCCCTGCCCTGCCCCTTCTCCAAGACCCCACCTCCCGCTCACTCTTCCCCACCCTCACTCAATTTCACTGGGCTGAGGCAGGGGGTTGGGGTGCAGGCTCCAGGGTGGGGCCAGATATGGGGGGTTCAGGGTGTGTGAGGGTGCTCCAGGCTGGATCATTCAAGGCTGGGGACGGGCAAGCTGTGGCTGGGGACGGGCCTGGGATGAGGGGTGCAGGAGGGGGCTCCGGGGTTCAGAATGCAGGAAGGGGATCAGGGCTGGGTCAGGCAGTTGGGTGTTTGAGAGGGGGTGCAGGCTCTAGGAGGGACTCAGGGCTGGGGCAGGGTGGTGGGGTATGGGAGGGGTTTCGGGCTCTGCAAGAGAGTTTGGGTACAAGAAGGGGTTCAGGCCTGGGGCAGGGGGTTGAGGTGCAGGCTCTGTGGAGGAGCCTGGGATGAGGGGTGTGGGATGCAGGAAGGGGCTCATGACTGGGGCCGAGGGATGTGGGGTGTAGGAGGGGGATCAGGGCTAGGGCAGGTGGTTGGAGTGTGGGAGGGGGTGTGAGCTCCGGCATGGAGTTTGGGTGTGGGAGGGGGCTCAGGGCTGGGACAGGGGGTTAGGGTGCAGAAGGGGGAACAGGGCTGGGGCAGGATGTGGGAGGGGGTGAAGAGTGTGGGTTCTGGCCAGGCAATGCTTCCCGCGGTTGCTCCCGGAAGTGACAAGCATATCTGGCTCCTAGGCTCAGGAGCGGCCAGGTAGCTCTGCGTGCTGCCCCTGCCTGCAGGCACCACCCCACAGCTCCCATTGACCACAGTTTCTGGCCAATGGAAGCTGAAGAGTCAGCACTCAGGGTGCAGGGGCAGCTCAGAGAGACCCCCTAATCACCCCTATGCCTAGGAGCCAGACATGTTGGCCGCTTCCAGGAGCTGTGCAGAAGCAGGGCAGGTATGCAGCCTGCCTTAGCCCCGCTGCACCACTGACCAGATGTTTGGCCTATTAAAATATCCCAGATTGCTTTTAATAGTCACTGGGAAATTGAAGCTGATTCCAGGAGACTCCTGGCCAATCCGGGAGGGTTGGCAACCCTTAGCCACACTAAGGGCAGACTGCAAGAAAAAGGCAGACACACCCCAAAACCTGATGGTTTGTTCTATAATTAGGTTCATCAAACCAGTAACAAAAGAGTTTCTGTAGCACCACACTGGTTAACAAGAAGCCAAACACAATAAACTTTAGGCATTCCAGCCCTTGGTTCCCATCCAGACAAATTGGTCTTATATGATGAGAGGTTACTGTCCCAAACAATGCCTATAGCCCATGTGCATGGAAAGCTACTGGCAAAGATGGAGTCTTAGGTCACAGGTCCATACATGTTTTGCTGAATTACGGGGGTAAGTCATTGGCTCCAGGCTCTCTGAGACATCTTCAGTAAGAGCTCACTGAAGAGTTGATTCCTCTTAATGGCCCATCACCACCTGAATGATCCATCAACAATTGAATTGTTCATCAACACTGGACTGGATGTAAAACTACTTTCTGGGTGTCACCAAGAACAAAACACATGTTTGAGATAAAAATACATAGCAAATATTCATAACTTCAGGTTCAAAGATGATATGTACATATCAACAGGATTATCATATTTAGCAGGTTACAACTTTTCCATTGACACCTTACATGATATACCTTGTTTCAGACTTAGCGTAATTGTGCAATAGTGATATAAATTATCATCATTGTTTTCATACAGCATCACACACAGTATCTGTCTGAATGTTTATTGATTATATGCCTATTGATAGTGTGAAGAGTTCCTAATTTTAAGCCCAGACATATAAAGTCTATTTCCCCCCTTTTTATGTATGTTTCAAAGAAACACACACAGATTAATGAAAGGCATACAGACTGTATAAAAACTGCAAGAGTTTTTAATGATAACTTCTTTGTGCCTCAGTAGCCTCACCTGCAAAAGGGGGATAATAATACTTTGTAAAGTACTGTGAGCTTGTATTTGAATAGCTCCTAACAACCCAAAGTACTTTACACACTTCATCCAGAACTGAAATGCTACCACCATTGTGGTCAGATGTTTAACAGGAACACAATGGAACACTGTATAATATTTTAGCACCAAAAATAAAGATTACCACTATACCCAACTGAAATTTCAAGGGAGAGATTTAGATAGAATAAAATTACTAAAATTGGAATTTAGCAAGGACACCAAGGCTAACAGTTTTACATTTGTGAAAAATGTCATATGATCTTCAGCAAGTGTCTAGGGTCTGAATTTTATGCCTCATTGCAAAACCAGCACCTCAAGAATCATTACACCTCCTGTCATTATGCTGTAAAAAATATTGACCTTTATCTGAACTAGCCATGAAAATGAGCCAAGAATATCCATATTATATATAGGAGTGTAAGATAAGATAATCACAAGTACATTTTTACAGATTTCTTGGGCAAAATTTATCCTGATGCATTTCTATTGATTTTCAGCAGAGCTACAAAGAGACGAATTTGGTCCATTCTGTATTTTTCTGATTTTACAGACAGAAAATAATTGTAGTAACTCTGTTTGCCAGCAGCTTCAATTTTTTTGCTTCTCTAGTGAGTTTAAGTTGTTTCATTGGAATTAATAACAACCCATGTATAATTATATGGAGTACCTGAAATATCCATTCATTAAAACTATAATTCCATTTAAGGATTCTAGTGATACAGTAGAATCAACTTTATATGTAGTTGAGGGGCACATTTTTCCTTATCTTAAAAGCCTAAGGCACTGTCTACACCAGTGGTTCCCAAACTTGTTCTGCCACTTGTGCAGGGAAAGCCCCTGGCAGGCCGGGCCGGTTTGTTTACCTGTTGCGTCCTCAGGTTCGGCCGATCACAGCTCCCAGTGGCCGCAGTTCGCTGCTCCAGGCCAATGGAAGCTGCTGGAAGCAGCAGCCAGTATGTCGTGAACACTGCTGTAAATCGATCTAAGGTATGTCGACTTAAGTTACATTATTTATGTAACTTAATTAGGGAAACTTAGATTGACTTACAGCATTAGTGTAGACCAGGCCTCAATAACATTCTTTCTCAGAAAATCTTGAAATTAGTTAGGCTAAAGTAACTTTTAAAATCATGGAGACCAATGAAATGGAACAAAAATCAAAAACAATCATGGCATAAAATGATTACATTTTAATACCTGAAAGGCAGAATAGCCAAAATGGCTGGAAAGCTTGTCTCTTGTTAAATTCCCATACATTTGCCCGCCTTGTGTTGCTACCTTTTCAGGAGCTTCTAATTATAGTGTCTTTCAGTGGAAAGAACAACGGAATATCTTGGTTGCGGATTGTCCTTGCTTTACAAGAGGAAGGTCAAGGCAAATTAAAGCAGCTGGTTTAAAATAAATGAAAGTCAAGGGTGTGGGTCATTCTTTCTTTTTTTGGGGGGAGGAGGGTGTTAGTTTTTTTCTCCTAATAAGGACAGTGTACACAGTGAGAAAAGTAATATCCTTGGGAGGATGAAAAGGATAATGCAGACACAAGTGTTACGCACACCGACATGCTTGTGTCATTTCATTCTGCTTTACAACATACACAGGGAGAATAGGGCCATATGCCACCTCTTGCATATATGGAAGTCCCACTGAATACTACCGGCCAAATTCAGCATAGATTTTCAACCGGTGTATTCCCAATGAATCCACGGGAATGCAGAAAGTGTAAATCTGTGCTGAACTTGGCCCAAGAACATTGAGTACAGACTCAGAGCAGAACACAGCAAGGTAGGAAATGAATTGCAGATTAAGTATAACAGATTCCCTGCAGACTGTACTTGTGCAGAGCTTTTCCTTTGGTTCAAGTAATAGAATATTTGCTGGAGAAATGAAAGGCATCTCTTCTAGCACCACAGAGGAATTTTCCATATAAATTATTTTTAATTGCACATTTATTCTTGCATAGAAGTTTAAGCAGGTATATGTGACAGCCTCCAGTTGTACTTATATAGAAAATGTCACCGTATAAATGATTTTTAGCTCACAAGTGAAGAAAGATTCAATAATTCATAAGTGGTGGAACCAAAGGCAAAAATTTGAGGTATTTCCACACCTACTGACTAAAATCTGTCCATGACATATTCTGCACTATGTTTATTCAACGGACTTCATTTCATAACTGATATTTGTTCTGTCTTTTTATTTTAATTTTCTTTTTTCTTTTTATGGTCATTTCATCCTTGACGAAAGAATGACATTTACTTAGTGTACATTTGCTGTCAGATATTCTTACTCATTTAAAATCACCTTTCACTGTCTGAGTTGAATAATTCTAAGATAGGTAGTAGTGGGATTGTTTTGAAATTCAATTCTGATTAAAGGGCAGAAAGGACCATGTCAGTATAGTACAAATATATATATAGAGAGAGTACAAGAGAGCATAAACACTTTGATACACATAATCTATGTCCTTGATCCTGCAAACAACTGCACTATTATGGAACTTTCCTCTCCTGCAACAGCAGCATGCCCTTGACTATCTCTGATTGGTTGTTTTATGGATCTGAAGAAACAGTGTTTTACTTACCTACCATTGTACTTTTAAAATTCTATCTGGGTGCGTATAGTTGATGATAGGCATTTTCTTTTCTTAGCTATAAGTCTAAATAAATAAATAAAAATAGTCATGAAATTTCTCTGCCGGGTAGAATCATTATATGTGGCTATTTAAAAAAAAAAGATGTAAATCACTTTGTCAGAGCAGCAGAAATAATTTAGCTAAGCTGCATAAAAATATGACAGGAGAATATCAGTGTACTTTTAAGCATCAACAAGATATGCTGCCACTAAATGTTGTTACATTCACTTATAACCATGGTTTTGGTTTTGGTTTGATACTGTAGTTTTAAAGCTACGTCGCTATGGTTTTCCAATGAACTTTTTCATGTACCAAAAGAAAAAAGTTTAAAAGGACAACATAATACCACAGATAGGAGGCATGTTGAAAATGTGGTACTCAGTAGATAGCAACATTTACAGGCGGAGAACAGACTTGTATTAGAAATAATTTGGTATAAAATAATAATCCTGTTCAAAACTCAAACTGCTCCTAGTTTATGTGTGGTGTAAGCCTCTGCCAGTGTGACCAACACTACATGTACTAGAAAGATTAGCATCCATTCGACTGTGAAGTTGAACACTGCAGAAACAAACTGGATGAAAAAGCAACTCGTTTCAGACCTGATCCTAGTAAATGCTGGACGCTGGACTTTATCTAGCAAAGCACTTAAGCATGTACTCAATGTTTTTTTTGCCTCTGTCTTCACGAACAAGGTCAGCTCCCAGACTACTGCACTGAGCAGCACAGCATGGGGAGGAGGTGACCAGCCCTCTGTGTAGAAAGAAGTGGTTCGGGACTATTTAGAAAAACTGGACGAGCACAAGTCCATGGGGCCGGATGCGCTGCATCCGAGAGTGCTAAAGCAGTTGGCGGATGTGATTGCAGAACCATTGGCCATTATCTTTGAAAACTCATGGCAATCGGGGGAGGTCCCGGATGACTGGAAAAAGGCTAATGTAGTGCCCATCTTTAAAAAAGGGAAAAAGGAGGATCCTGGGAACTACAGGCCAGTCAGCCTCACCTCAGTCCCTGGAAAAATCATGGAGCAGGTCCTCAAGGAATCAATTCTGAAGCACTTTGAGGAGAGGAAAGTGATCAGGAACAGTCAGCATGGATTCACCAAGGGCAACTCATGCCTGACTAATCTAATTGTCTTCTGTGACAAGATAAGTGGCTCTGTGGATGAGGGGAAAGCATTGGATGTGTTATTCCTTGACTTTAGCAAAGCTTTTGACATGGTCTCCCACAGTATTCTTGCCAGTAAGTTAAAGAAGTATGGGCGGGATGAATGGACTACAAGGTGGGTAGAAAGCTGGCTAGATTGTCAGGTTCAATGGGTAGTGATCAATGGGTCCATGTCTAGTTGGCAGCCGGTATCAAGTGGACTGCCCCAAGGGTCGGTCCTCAGGCCAGTTTTGTTCAATATCTTCATTAATGTTCTGGAGGATGGCGGGGATTGCACCCTCAGCAAGTTTGCAGATGTCACTAAACTGGGAGGAGAGGTAGATATGCTGGAGGGTAGGCATAGGATACAGAGGGACCTAGACAAATTAGAGAATTGGGCTAAAATAAATCTGATGAGGTTCAATAAGGACAAGTGCAGAGTCCTGCATTTAGGAAGGAAGAATCCCATTCACCGCTACAGACTAGGGACCGAATGGCTCGGCAGCAGTTCTGCAGAAAAGGACCTAGGGGTTACAGTGGACGAGAAGCTGGATATAAGTCAACAGTGTGCCCTTGTTGCCAAGAAGGCCAGTGGCATTTTGGGATGTATATGTAGGGGCATTGACAGCAGATTGAGGTACATGATTGTTCCCCTCTATTCGACATTGGTGAGGCCTCATCTGGAGTACTGTGCCCAGTTTTGGGCCCCACACTACAAGAAGGATGTGGATAAATTGGAAAGCGTCCAGCGGAGGGCAACACAAACAATTAGGGGACTGGAACACATGACTTATGAGGAGAGGCTGAGGGAACTGGGATTGTTTAGTCTGCGGAAGAGAAGAATGGGGGGGATTTGATAGCTGCTTTCAACTACCTGAAAGGGGGTTCCAAAGAGGATGGATCTAGACTGTTCTCAGTGGTTGCAGATGACAGAACAAGGAGTAATGGTCTCAAGTTGCAGTGGGGGAGGTTTAGGTTGGATATTAGGAAAAACTTTTTCACTAGGAGGGTGGTGAAACACTGGAATGTGTTACCTAGGGAGGTGGTGGAATCTCCTTCCTTCGAAGTTTTTAAGGTCAGGCTTGACAAAGCCCTGGCTGGGATGATTTAGTTGAGGATTGGTCCTGCTTTGAGCAGGGGGTTGGACTAGATCACCTCCTGAGGTCCCTTCCAACCCTGGTATTCTATGATTCTATTACCTTAATTTTAAGTAGGAGAGTAGTCCCATTGGGATGAAAGGAATAGAGCCCATATTAAATAGCAGCAAAATAGATACGTCAGTATTCACTGACCTAATTATTTTGACTGCAGGCATCCCAATGTGACTATATCATATATAGAAAAATACAGTACACATTTAGTTTTCATTATATATGCACATTTATATTTAGGTGATTAAATCATTTCATTTCTAAATTTTAGCACAAAATAGCCATTCAAAATACTGAAAAGTGTTTTCCCTAATAAAGGGCAGCATGATAATCCTAGTTTGAATTTTGTAAAATAAGTCCCATCTAAGGACCCCCCCCCGCACACACATAGGAAAATATTTCAAAAAATAATGGATATCTTTTCTTATGGAACTGCCAAATCTCCAAAGCCCCTTTTCTGATTTTTGTCAAGTTTCCTAAAGAAATTTTATCCCAGTATAACATTATGGATGCTGTCTTCAGCTTTGATTATGAAAGGACTAGTGCCACTCCAATCTTTTGTATGCTTTTCTAATGCACTCATCACTGTGCTATCTAGTGACTGATAGCAAAGTTAAGACTTATACAGATGCATCTATAAGAGACCTAATTCCTTGATTTTGTTTCCTTGTAGGTTTTGAGGTTTCTTCCCCTCTCCCCATATTTTTTTCTTTTTCTTTCCCACCCACGCCCCCTCACCCCAACTTTTGCTCTCTACTTCTTCCACTTTTACAGGGTGTGATTGCAATTTATCTTCCCTAACTCAGCTAACTACAGTATCATTTTATACTCTTTCTACCATGTATTCTGTACTGTCCTGATATTGTAAAATAACTAAAAATAAAGTGACCCCCTCCCCCAAAATAAGTTTGTTGCCTGATGTTTCACTAATTAGACTGCAGAATTTCCTAGTGTCATTCTATAATGAAAATTTGAGGCGGTTCCCTATTAATTTAATGATAACTGTATCCAGGCAATATACAACTTGATCTTCAGCCTCCGAGTTTATTTAGTTCAAAATGCAATTAGTACCAAGTTAATAAGAAACACTGTCAAATCTAAAGATTAAGGGCAAATTAATACCCTGGGATGCATAGACTCACTCACGGCAGCTGAGCAGGAATACAGGCTAACCATCCCTTGAGCAATGGTTGGAGAAGCAGATAAGATGCCTACAGCAAAATCAGAGGCAAGGAGGTGGTTTATTGTCTTTGCAGTAAGAATTAGTCCCAGTATACATTCTGTTTTAAGCAGCAGGAGTAGGGAGACACATATGATTAGAGCTGGCTCTAGACCTGGCAAGTGAATCTGCAAAATGGTTTCAAATTTAAATGTGGAAATCATGATAAAAGGAATGACATTCTGAATATGTTCTTGTACCCTGTTAATATGCTGAGTCTGAAATACAGGGACTTTAGTAATAGGAATCAGTATGTACTGTATTACTGTGTAGCAACAGTTATAGTACAGAAAAGTGAAATATAGCACTGTACTCAATATAAAGCTTTAGAAAGAATCACGGCACAAAGCTACTCTAAACAATAGGAGAGAGGTGGATAGAGCAGGGAATCAATTTGAACCATCAATTGGCATTTAGTTAACTGCCTACTTCTGTACAAGTGATGTATAATATCTAACACTGGATAGTGCAAAAAAGAAAAAAACCCTAAAAGTATTTTCTAATCCACAAAAATGAAGCAAGGAGTGCTGGACAGCCAGTGGGATGGCAATTCAACTAAAAGGCCTGTTCAGAGAGGCTGGATGGTTGGTTCATCTGCAGCTCAGAGTGATCACTAAATCACTTTTTGGTGGTCTATGTGAAATGAGGTTTTTGGCTTCACTGATATTCCTAGTGGATAGATGTCCACATCATAAAAATCACCAATACAAGCTGGCAATGGCAATCTTGCCGGCAGCCTCGGAAAAAGAACAGGGATTTAACGGGCAAAGAAACAAAACTATCTTCCACTGATCCAGCTAGCACAATTTGTGTCAGATGGATGTATTCACGGGTGGAAGTTTGTACTACTGATTCTTTTGCTGTACAGGAGGTTATGGGTGCAATTAACACAAACACAAAGGAGGTCAGTTCTCTCTAAAAACCTCAACATAGGAATAAACTGGTGCATGTGCTTATGCTATACCTCTGTTGCACAGGGTATGAATTTTACCCTAAAAGTGAAATTTAATCAACAGGGCTGTTAGTTTTTGAGTACCAAATTCATACCAAAAAATGTGCAGTGGAGCTTGGTGGAAAAAAATGTATCAATAGCACCATTCTTTTCACGTTCACCCTTTGAAATGTTTCCTTACGTGTAACGTTATTTAGTTATTCAAAACTATTGCCATGAAAAGAAACATTTAAAGAAAGCAAAGTAATTAAAGCCCCTATTTTGTATATTCAAACTGACATTCTCAAGACAAAAGTCAGCAGTTAAATTATTTAGGTATTTTGGCTTGTCTTTATACTATTAGTTAATTATTTTATTTATTATTTATTATTTATAGACCACTTAAAAGAAGTGCAAATGATGACTGGTTAGCCTGTAGAGAAGATTGGTAATTAATATGTTTACTCAAATTATGCATTCAAAAATATTTATATCAAAGGAAAAACTTGGTCTAAAAAGAGAAAGGCTTAGCCTTTGGCAAGGAATACAATGTGGGACTAATTAAACAATAGGTATTCCAAAATCTCAAACGAAGACTTTTAATTTTCCCTTGGATCATGCCATTTTATGCTTATATTTTGTCTGTCCACAATTGGATTTATTGGAGCAGAGGCTTATTCTGCTCTGAGCTCTTCCTAATCGTTTTTATTTTTTAACCATTATACTATTATCAACTTAATTTAGTATTTATTATATGCACTCTGTTACATAATACTTGTATGATATTGTTTAGCTTATATGTATTCAGTGTTTTTGTAGCCCTGTTGGTCCCAGGACATTAGAGAAACAAGGTGAATGAGGTAATATCTTTTACTGGACCAACTTTTGTTTGTGAGAGAGACAAACTTCCAAGTTTACGCAGGGCTTTTCTGTGCAAGCTCAAAAGCTTGTCTCTCTCACTAACAGAAATTGGGTCTGTGATGAGGAGGATCGACCCAACATTGGTACGGCGGGGGTTAATCCTTCCCTCCTGCAGGGCATACTCCTGGCAGAGCCTCAGGGCAGGTATAAAAGCCTGCAGAGCTGCTCAGTCAGGGTGGACTGCTGGAGGGGAAGGAGGCTCATCACTCTCTCCAGCAGAAGAATGGCCCGCACACCAAGATGCAGAGGCCAGACATACCCAGATGCACTGCAGCGGGGAAGCAGAGGACGCTACAGATCTGGTTGAATCTGATGAAGGGGTAGGAAGTGACACAGGGAGTCCTTAAAGGGGCACGGTGCGAAGACCATTCAGGCCAACATGTTTTGGGAGGATCCCCGCCGGACCACTGAGGAGGAGAACTTGCCTCAACCCAGGGCGGGGGTGGGACCAGGTCCACCTACCTCTCACACCCACCTTTTAAAGGGGATGGCCCCACACACAGTGAGTGGATTGGACTTTGTCCACTAGGGCGCATTACCCCACCAGAGGGGGGGAATTAGATGGACTCTGGCCACTGGGCTGTGCTGTCTTAGGGGCACGTTGTATGGATTCCGGCCGCCAGGCTGCATTACCCCACTAGGGAAGGGGAACGAGGTGTACTCTGGCCACTGGGCCACATTGTGCTAACTACAGAGGGATTCAGAACATCGACTTGGATGTAGAGGGTGTAGACTTGGATGTAGACTTAAGGGGCTGTCGAGGTACTAGCCCTGCCACACCTGGTGGAGAATGTGGGCACCAACCAGAGCCTGCTGGAAGGACCCACACCTACAGAATGGAGATGGAGAAGCTCCTGAAATGGCTGCTGGAAAACCAGCAGCAACAAGCTGCCCAACAACAGCAAGAGCAGGTGCAGCTGCTGGCTACCCAGGAACAACTACAGGTGGCACAACAAGAAGCACATAAACAGCTTATTTGGGAATTGGCTGTCCAGCAGCAAGTAAATCAGGACCGACTCTTCCAACAGGTGGCAACCTTGTTGAGGACAGCTCCAAGTCCCTCTTCCACCCCGGCCAGAGGGGGACTACTTGTGCGTGTCACAGAGATGGGGCCCGGGGATGATCCCGAGGCTTTCTTGGTGACTTTTGAGCGGGTAGCTACTGCCACTCAGTGGCCCCCTGAACACTGGGCTACTATTCTACTCAGCTTAGCGGGGCCAGCTCAGGCCGCTTACAGTAATCTTGACCCTCAGGAGGTGCTGCAATACAAGATGGTTAAGGTTGCTGTCCTAGACCAAACAGGCATCAGACCAGACCACTGGTGAAGAGAACTCGCCACCAACAGGGCCCTGGGTTGGGACCCGGGGCAGGAGGCGGGACTGGGTCCTCCTACCTCTCACACCTACCTTTTAAAGGGGGTGGCCCCACACTGTGAGTTGGTTGGACTTTGGCCGCTAGGGCGCGTTACCCCACCAGAGGAGGGGAACTGGATGGACTCTGGCCATTGGGCCACGCTGCTCTAGGGGTGCGTTGTATGGATTCTGGCCACCAGGCAGCGTTACCCCACTAGGGAAGGGAAAGTACATGGACTCTGGCTCTTGGGCCACCATTGTGCTAACTACAGAGGTGTTTAGAGCATGGACTTGGACATAGAGAGGCTGGGTTACCTACCGCCCCCTTGACTTAAGGGGCTGTCGAGGTACAAGCCCTGCCATAGGGTCCAATAAAAGATGTTACCTCTCCCACCTTGTCTTTCTAGGTGTTTAACTTATGCATTGTTAAGTTGAAATGTAGTTTGTGGGCTTCACTGTTCACTCTGGCTGTGCTTGGGATAATAACAGAAAGGGAGGGGTGAAGAACAAGGTGACTTTAAGACACCTTGTGCCTGCTGAATTCTTTGCCTTGCTGGTGGCTCAGGGCTGTTCTAACTAAGCCCCCAAGAGACTGGTCCACAGATAAGAATAACTGGAGTGCAGCATGTCTTGGCCAAGAAACTAATGTGAAAGTATAATTAGTGTCTTAGAATCACAGAATTGTAGTGTTGGAGAGGTCAACAAATCCAGGACCACATGTACCAAGATCAGTGGAGTGCGGGCCGCGAGACAGCGTTTACATTGACCGTCTGCAGGCATGGCCACCCACACCTCCCAGTGGCTGCGGTTCGCCATTCCTGGCCAAAGGGAGCTGTGGGAAGCTGTCCCCCAAAGTGCTTGCAACCCCTCTCACAAATTTTATATGCATACTGTCCACAATATTATCAAAGTCATTTATGAAAATATTGAATACTGCCAGACCCACCACTAACCCCACGGGGACCCTACTAGATATACTGCCCCAGTTTGATAGTGATCCATTGATAACTACACTTTGAGTATGGACTTTCAACCAGTAGTGCACCCACCTGATAGTAATTTCATCTGGACAATATTTCCATAGTTTGTGCATGACAATGTCATGTGGGACTGTGCCAAAAGCCTTACTAAAATCTAGATTTATCTACAGCTTTCCCCTGTCCACTAGGCCAATAATCCTGTCAAAGAAGGAAATTAGTGGGTTTGGAATGATTTGCTCTTGACAAATTCATGCTGACTATTCTTTGTAATGCTGTTAGCCTCTAGGTGTTTACAAATTGATTGTATCCAAGTATCAAAGTTAGGTTGATTGGTCTATAATTCCATGAATCTTCTTTGTTCTGTCTTTTAAAGATAGGTACTATGTTTGCCCTTCTCTGGGACTTCACTTGTCTTGTATGATTACTCAAAGATAATGGTTAACGGTTCTGAGATTGCTGCAGCTAGTTCCATAAATACCCTAGGATGAATTTCATCAGACCCTGCTGATTTGAATACACCTAATGTATCTAAATATTTATTCTTTTGTATTCTTCCTTTTGTAGGGTTGTTCTGTTGTATCTATACCATCTAGTTCCTGGAGGCCATTTCTCTTAGGTGTAATGCCCCTGTTATGCCAGTGGAGGCTGGAGCAATATAAAGGGGCCACAATGGAATAGGAACTGGGTCCTTTATGTATTTTAATGGAATCATAGCAGTTAGAGATGGAAAATATGTATTAGTGCATTTGATCTACTGCCCTGTCAACATAGGAGTATTTCTTTATATAGATTTTCTTAGTTCTTTGTTCAGTCTACTTTGTAATGAGTCTCAGTGCAAGATTTCCACCATCCCTCTTAAAAGAATTTTAAGTAGTTCTTTTTTGATATTTATAGCTTACAATTACCCCTTCTATATTTCACCCCAATATTGCTCTTATATTTTCAGGATAGGCCACAGTACTTCGGGACATTGGTTCTGCAGATACATCAAGACAGAGTCCATAGACCTCCACACAAATAGTAGTAGGGAAGGGTTGCAGTCACTGTTTCCACTTGTAGAGTAGTTAGTACAAAGGTCCTGCAGAGGCCCTCTTTATAGTTCTGCAGTGTGCCTTTTGGTTGAAGGATTGAATTCCCCACCACCACCTGCCCTGCATGAAACCATGCTTATTTCTTGCACGAAGGGTTAAATTTACCTCTGTACAGAGGGCCAATAACAGGGCATATGTACCACTTCAATCCCAAATAAACCCTATTTGCGGGCTTAAATTGGATTTAAACGTTATACAGCCAAGCCTTGGGCTGGCTTTCTGAATAGGACTGAATTTCATCATCCAAGTAAGTTCTATTGTGTACAGAAAAACTAGATATAGCTTAGAACTATCCAGCAAATTTTATGTCATGTTACCAGATATGCCCTCTTACTAAACCTGCAATTATATTTTTGTGACTAGGAAGATAAACAGGAATTACAGTGCACATATTGAACACAGTAATGAGCACAAAAAAGATTTCCAGTCCCAGATTAACTTGATCTTTACCTTTGTTATGCAGTGTTTGCATACTTTATCTCTGCTTAATTATTCTGTTTCACGATTTTCATCACAGATTAGGACACAACCCAATGGAGAAAACAAACAACAATACATTTCAGGATGTAAGAAATCCTATAGTCCAGCAAGCCCTGAACAAGTTAAAATATTACCAAGCAATCTATTTTCTATAATAATAATAATAAAAGAAACCTGCTAGGCAAATAGCACTGATTGAAAAAAAGATTATCTTGGTCTCTGCAATTTCAGCTGTGTATTTGAGAAATACCTGATATTAATACTGTACTATATAGCACAGGCTTTTCCAAGTGAAAGTAAATATCCCAATTTTTACTTTTAATCATATCATTAGTCTGGAAAAATGAAACTATAGCCTGTCAAAAATGTGATTATTTATTGTAGTCTAATAAGCAGATCAAATGAGGAAAAAATGACACCACCCCTTGAGTGACTGTAATTCGTAAAACATTAGCACAAAAATACATCAAAATAACACTACTGTTTTGATTTAAATAAAAAGCAGCATTTTTTATCTCTTATTGTACTGAGGTATTGGAGGATTTTGATCGAAGTGCTTGAAGGTCTGTAGTAGTATGCCATGCGTTATAGGCTGCTGCCTACGGGGATCACTTGAATGTTATGTTTGCAAAGCTTTTAAATTAAATTTATTTTTAAACTGATGCTGTGAAGGAACTCCATTCCCCACATGGGTCCTGTGGTGGGGCGGTGCCCCAACCCCTGAGAAGAAGGGCTGAACCAGGCCAGAGAGGCTGCACAGTCCAGCAGCAGCCAATCAGAGAAGGCCTGGGGAGAGCCAATCAGGGCAGGGAGAGAGGTAGCCAATCAGGGCCGGCCTAGGCCCTATATAAAGGCTGCCTAGCAAAGAGCAGGGCAGTCTCTTCCTGGTGGTCAAGGGAGGAGGTCTGGCTCCTTGAGCTGAAAGGTAGCATCTTGGCCAGAGCAGTGCTGGGGAAGGGCAGAAGGAGCTGGGGAGCTCCAGCCAAGGAAAACCCCAGGCTGCTGGCCTAGCTACCAAGGGCTTGGCAGGTGCATAGGGCTGAAGGGGAAGTGGCCCAGGGACAATTGCAGGGCAAGGGGAGAGAAGGAGGGTAGAGAGGCTGCTGCTAGAAGGTTCCTGGGTTGGGACCCAGAGTAGGGGGTGGGCCTGGGTGCTTCCCCCTTGAGCTACACCTGGCTGAAGAGGATCGTGGCCTGATCCAGGCTGTGGCTGGCCCCTGTGACAAAGGGGCTAAACTCTGAGGCTGCAGCTGGTGGACTGCTGATAACACCAAACCCCTGGAAGGGGGCTAGACCGGAGCAGTGGGCACTGCCAGAGGGCAGTGTCCTGAAGAGGACTCTGCTGAGCGAGGAGCAATGTGGGTCCAGACACCAGCAGGGTGAGAGACGGATGGGATGCCACCAGCAGAGGGCACCCTGCAGAGGACAGAGCTACATCCCAGATGTGCCAGCAGGAGGTGCTGCAGTGGTGAGTCCCAACCCCATCACAGGTCCCAATAAAACAAGCGGGGAAAAAAGGAAAGGAGAAATAAATTTAAAATTTCTGCATTGAGATAATATAAAAAATAATAGACTTACAAAATCCGTTTCTTCTCTGAAAGGAAGAGAAGTTTTCCAATGGGCTAAAAACATAAATAGCTCCAGGAAGGAGCAAGTTCACCTCCAAGTCACATACACCTGAAAGCAAACTATATACAGGCAAGGAAGGCCATTGCCTTAAAAAGGACATGTCAATTTTTGCAGTTCAATAAATTCTTCCAAATGGCCCTTCCACTGTAGATCACTGGCCTTAATCAAGGTGGCTCTGGGATGCGAGGAAGCCCTGTCTAGATCATTGGAGTTTTGGGAGTTCCAAGTAGGTAAATGAAGTTTATCAACACAGACAACAGAATAAGTTTTCCACAAACACTAACTTTCCAGTGTGCCACCACCCTGATGCAGGGACTTCTTTTAGTTCTGCCTCCAAATCTCATTCTCTTCTTGGTCCCCATGCTGAGTCTCACATTTGCTGTAAAGTATGCTTGTCAGTTTGTAACAAGCCTACCAAACCCATCTCATATAGAGGCTACCAAACAGCCGTTAAATGGGGTTAACTTCTAAAACTTGTTAGTCAAACTTCTAAAATTTGCTAGAGTCAAACTGGTGACCCAGAAATGAAAGACTTCGTCATTCTTTAGCAAAACCCTGACGCATCTGGTTCCCCCAGTAAGGGCTAACTATAGGGGGATCCCCTGTATTATACTTTAAAACACTATGCTAATAAAATGTTATGAATGCAAAATCGAACTCCTGAAAGTTAGGAAATGCCAGATTTGCGGTTAGCCATCCAACCTTAATTCAGCTTCATTGTGCATATATGTTAGGAAGATATAATCCTTCATTAAATAATCAGAAACTGCGTCTTCCAGCATGGATGATCAGAAGGATTTGAAGAGGGCTATTAGTTCCACAGCACACACCCTTTATACTTGAGCTAAAGGAGTAACTATTAGAGGGCTAAGAGAGAGATTGGCACAATTGTGGTGGGTGGGCAGTGGATGTCAGGGGGTTGGTTCTTAATGGTGTGGAAGACCTGGGAATCTCCACCCCCATTTTCCCCCTATATAGATCAGCCTCCTACATTTTTAGACATTGCCTTATTTTTCCACCTTCTCAACTTTATTCAGGTCCCCATCTCAACTCCCTAATTCTCATTTTCCCCCAGTGTAAACTCCCAGTTCAGTTCCCATCTTCTAATACTTCCCCCATTTCATCTTCACGCTCAGTTCTTCCACATCAGTCTTTCTTTCTCAGATCTCCATTCAGTTCACCCCAATCTGAGCTGTCGTCCTTCTCAGACCATCCGTTCACCCCGCCGGACCAGTCACTGCTCTGTTGGCAAAGTAAAATTCCCCTCGCTGTTCCTCCTGCTGGCTTGGCCCACCAAGCAGGTGGCACTGTAGTCTCCAGTGGCCAGGAGTAGAACTGTAGTTCTATCCCATAACCTGGCTAGATACAAGAGGATCTTGTTGGCATACAAAGATACCTGACACTTCTCAGCTCTAGACAAGCACAGAGCTCTGGAATACAAGAAGGGGGAATCAAAAGCATGTTGCTTGCTAGAAACACATGCACAGATGGTTGAGGAAGAGCAGGAACTGAGCACATTGGTTATTGTAGTTCTCATGCAGTCTCAAACCTCCTCAGTCCCCTCCCCTCCATCCGGCTTCTGACAAGACCTTTATGAAGAAGAATACGCTATCAGAAAACTGAATTCTTAAAATTAAACATTTGAAAAATTCTGCTTACAGAGCCTCTTTAAATGAGGTTATTCTGAAATAACTCTACAACATTATAGAATTTCAAAGAAACTAATATCCTTTCTACAGAATTTTTAAACCAACCTATAAAGAATTATATCCTACTATGTAGGTACAATTTTAAAAGCTAAAGAAAAAATAATCTTATTAGAATCAGTGCCCTGCACCTTTAATCAGGGTAGGGGGTATTTGACAGGCTGGCAGAATGAAGGGATCAGTGCTTTATGGCTGGTAGGGGGAGATTAAAACTGCTGCAAAAAGGGTCAGCATGGTCGCTGACTCATCCTCTGGGAATGCAGGGTTTAAAAGGGGCAGCTCTGCACCTGTAGCCTCCCTTTTTACACAGATCAGGCTGAAGCAGGAGGGCTCCAGCGGATAGCTTGACTTGGCTCTTTGTGGAAGAGGAGGGAGGGAAAGCCTAAAATAGTGCCTTTGAGTATCAAAACCAGCCTATCAGGCTTGGGGAAGGAGGGACGCTATGTGAAGCACTCATCCACACAAGTGAGCTGGTTGCGTTTAGTGGTGGGTCAGTCAGTGGGGATTTGATACACGTAATCAGGGTTATTGCATCTGAGGTCAGTTCCACAGCTTTGCAGGCCATACATGGTTTATGGTTTGCCCAGATCTGGGACATCCCACTTGGGTGATTGCAGGAGAAGAGGGAAACACCGAGGGCAGGGGGTACACACATTTCTGGAGCTGGTACCAGGAACCAGCCAGGAACCCAG
Organism: Lepidochelys olivacea; assembly: GCF_965140295.1. Lineage (NCBI taxonomy): Eukaryota > Metazoa > Chordata > Testudines > Cheloniidae > Lepidochelys > Lepidochelys olivacea. The sequence goes on from NC_140414.1 coordinate 70,842,709, forward strand.
GCAGATGCCACTAGTGCTATGGCATAGAATGGTTGTCAGTGTGGTGTAAAGATCAGTTGCTTCACGCATATGGCAGAACTATGAGAGAAGTTTTAATGATTTCATGCCATTTCAGGATCAGAAAGGCTGTTCAAAAATATGGCCCATTACAGAGGACCAGGTGCTGTGGTACAGGCTGTCATTGACAACCCGTTAACTGTTTTCCTCCACAATCTCGAATCACCTTTCTGCCATTACATTTGTCAATAGACTAAATGGTTATTCTGATCCTTACAATGTTTTTTGGACAGGTGGTCGCGTGCCGGTGGCCCCATGGTGGATTCCCATCATGGTTTACATCCTCAGGGATCTTGTGCAGATACTTAGCACTCTGTCATAGTGGACATGAGGTGGCCGTGTTCAGGGCAGGATTCTTGACAGCATTTTTTTTTGGTGCTTTCAGGATCAGTGAGCTAGTACTTGGGTCCAGTAGGGACTCTACAGGAAGGGCTTTGCAACTGCGGGATATACAATGGCATGTGCATTCAGTGATATTACACCTGCGAACTCAAAGACGGATCAAGTCAGCCGGAGTGAATCTGTTATCCTCCGGCAGGGTGGTGAGCCTGGGGTCTGCCCAGTTCAGGCTTTCAAGGCTGACAGGGTGATCCAACTGAAGGGAGAAGGGCTCCTCTTTATGCACAGTGATGGGGTACCCTCACAGCATATCTATTTATTACCATGTTGAGACAGGGACTGCCAGCAGCCCAGCTAGATATGGGAGCCGACGCAATCCAGGCAATCGGGTGTTGACATGCGGACACATACCAAACATATGTAAGACCTCAGGCGGTAAGTCAGCATTAATTTGGTGTAATCGCATTACAGACTTTGGACAACCATGCAGATGATGGTATGGATATGCGGGTACAGTATCGTATTTTGGGCGCATAGGCACATGTCCAAGTTGCCCAAGGGGTGGCAGCTGGGCTTCGGTGATGAAGCGATACTCACTTGGCATGCAAGGAGGGGCATGTTATGGGATCAACTAATACTGCTGCTGTGTGAGCCCGTTAGCGGCCACCAGATATAATTGTGGTGCATCTTGGGGAAAACAATTTGGGAATGCTTAAAGGGGTAGAACTAATGCTCAGAGTAAGGAGGGACTTGAGGCTAATCCTTGAACTCTTTCCAGGAGTTAACATTGTTTGGTAAGAAATGCTGCAGCGCAGGGTCTGGCAGGGAGCGGTGAGCATCCCCCTACCTCCCCCCCATGGTGGACAAGGCAAGGAGGTATGTGAACAGGGAGGTGGCCAATATCCTTGGGCCCATAGGAGGGGCAGTAATTTCACATCCTGGCATAGTATATGGGGCAGCAGAGTTGTTTCGGGAGGATGAGGTTCACCTGTCCAACTTAGGTACTGTCATATTTTTAACTGATTTAAAATACTGCATTCGGAGATGTCTGGGAACCCAGCTGGCCAGGGGAAGAAGGCAGCCAAGCTAACTGCTAGTGTCTCCTTGTGGCAGATTTCTAGTGCAGGTACTCCATAGGGAAGGTATACAGTGACTACATAAATAGCTTGGAAAAGGACTTAAAAAGAGGTGTTCATTAAAGGAATGAATGGGGGGAGGTTGGGGATTGGTATGGAAGGGAGCCAACTCCCCATTCTTATAGCACACCTTAACCCTCCTACAAGGAGGGGTAGATGGTAAAGTCCTGGCCATGGATTTACTGGAGGGATCTGGATTGGAAAAAGAGGGGAGCTGGTAAAAGCCCCCCAGGTAATTATGGAATAAACATGGGGTTACCTGCACTGTACACTTTTATCTCCCAGGTAGTTCCGGACATCTAATAATTAAGTTGTGGCCTGATTAAACCCGTGTCAAATGTCTCCTGCCCTTCTTTAGGCATAGCCAGACAACTCCCTAAAGGGACATGGCCTACAAAATACATAAGTACAGGACACATCTATTTTAAATTTTTATTAACGTACATAGTTAAACAGTGCAATACATTCACTCCAATTGGTTTCTCTTACATACTCTTAAACTGGTCCCAACTGAAAGATGGAGGGACAACAGTTTCTATTTATTTTGTATAGTATTTATTCTGTACTTTCTCATTTACACTACTGTATTTTCGATCAGTTATAAAATGCTCTGTAATAATTTGCTCTATTTTCATATTGTATGGCTGAATGCACCTCATTAACAAGTTTAAGTTAATTTCTGTTCTAGCGGTCTGCACTACAATATATGCTTTATACAGTGCAGTAATTCCTTGTTTAACTCTGGCTTAATCATCTCTGTGTGTTGTCACAGTGCAGGGGTTTTGTTTGTGCTACACTAAAAGCACATTTTTGTTTAAACAGTGGTGCATGCCTATCCCTTCCTCTTTTCTCAAAATAGTTTAGTTTATATCACATCATATGCAGGATTGTACTTCTTTACACTAGTTATGGGAGGCTGGAATAACCCAAATTAATACTGGCCACACCTCTTTTTGATGAATTACCAGGTAGGAGTATCATTAAAGATGTTTCTTTTATTAACAATGCTTGACAACATAGAGCCAGTATACTCTGGTTCTATAAGAAAGGTTTCAATTTTAGCCAACTTTAGCTTTTGCAGATCCTATTTGAGTGGAATATTTGATATAACCGGTTGGTAGCTGACCATTATCAGGTGACTGAAACCAGAAAATAAAGTTCCATCTCTTACCACTTATCACTCTTGGGTGACTCGTATTTAATACAAAGCCCACAACCACTCTGGTTGTGAACAGGATAACCAGCAGCCTTTGGTAATGTCGCTGTAACTCAAAACTTGTCCAGGAGCTTTACTCTACAAGTCTAAGGGGTGGACAAGGAGTGTCAAGGGTCAAACAAAGGCCAGAAATAACCTTGTCCTGTAGATTTATTAAGAAATAAAGTTGCAACTTGTTTTGCTTGCTGCAAATAAGAAAGTAGCCCAGTTAATTGGACTAGAGATAAATAAATACAATTGAAAGTATTTTCTTCTGTGAAGGGGGGTGGGGTGGGGTGGAAGGTCATGGAGATAACTCATTCTATGAAACATGGATTTGTTTTACTTCCAGGTGTCATCAATTGGTACAAGTAACTGGTACTTAAGCCAGTGGCAGAACTCGTATGAATTAAATCAAAGAATCCAGGCTTGACAGCTTGCATATACATAATATATATGAAAATAAATGTGTTTAGGTTCTAGACCTCTTGAAGAACAGGGTTTACAATGGAATCAGTGACAAACTTTCTTCGTGATAAGAATCTCAGTAGTACTATGAACAGTTTAAAGGTCTTAGCTGACCTTTCTAGGTTAATAATCAGAATTATTTAGTCTGTCTAAAGATACTATTTTTCTAATCTGAAACATGAGGGAGAACAATACCCTTTCTCGTCAAAAAACCACTCCTATGTCTGGCATGGAGATTAAGTAGATTTTAAAAAATGCTCTATATAATGTGCATAGCCACATGTCACGCTAGGATCAAGGCAATCATTGCAACATAATGAAGGCTTGGAAGCAACAGGATTATTGGGTCAAGGTCCTCAAATATTTGTCTCAGCCTTTTCTTATTTCCATTTCTCCAATTCTTTAACAGTTGAATAAGCGACTATTTCAGTGGGCAATAATTGAAAAATTTCTTATCTCTAAGGACACATTCTCAGTATGGTTCCTGATTTTCTGTACACCGCAAATGATGGTGCATATAACATTGATTTAAATGACAGTAATGCAAGGGCTACTTTTTATAGGATCATACACTTTCTGCCATTTAATGAGTAAGAACAAATTTAATATATGGAAGTATACCCAATCTTCTCACAGTGTCTTATGTTCCCCACCCATAAACATGTAGAAACTCATTTTATTTGTGTGCACACCAGATTAGTACTTTGCTATGTCCATTCAACCTTTTTATTCCACTACTTGAACACCACTGGTTTTACTTAGAGTGCTATTTCAAGAGCACCAAAGGATCCTAATTATTGGGATTAGCACAAATAATCAGCATCTTGATTTTGATAAATTGAGAAGTTGTATACATGAAAGATATGGAAAATATTCCTGAAGACTGGAAGAGGAGTTAGACTTCAGGAGATAATGCCTGTGTGCCTAAGTGCCTGTTTTGCTACGTTGCTAGAGAAAGATGAACTAAAATAGATAGTATTAACATTAGAAAAATGCCTTGGTCATAAAGGTACCAAAATCATAATAAACCAAGCTAGCATAAAATGCTGGTATACTTAAGTTGTGCGTTCTACAATTTTCAAGTTAGTCTTTTTTTTTTTTGGTCTCAAAGACTGGAAGAGTTTTTAGGCTTTAGGAGGCAATGCCTGTGTGCATAAGTACTTGTCTGAGCAAACACATGAGAGGTTGCATGTGCAATTTATGTAACCAATTCTCAAAATGTTGTTCCCAGTTTCTAACTTAAAAAAATTAAAATAGATATTTGTCTTTCAATATGATGTACTGAATCCTCATGAAAGAAAAAAAACAATTAGTGCCACATTTCAGGATTCTAGCTCATCAGGAACAAGGAAATTAATTTTGTCAATCAGTCAGTGAGTAGCAACCTGTCACAAGTTCCTGCATATATTAACCTGTCATATGAGTCAAAAGAAAATATTCAGCAGGGAAATTGTTTAAGTGTGTAGCACAAAATCAGGTCGGTTTTCAATAACATTCAAAGTATAGATAAATTTACTTTGCCAAAAAGAGAGGCAAGTCAAAAGACGAAATAGGATTAATTAAGCCAGGGTTGTAGGATCATCATAGACAGATTACGGTCATAAATGAAATGAAATAAATGAAATAAATAAATGAATGAATAAATGAAATAAAGCACCATGTGCTGACCAAAGCAATTGTTATGTGGAGGGCTGTGTCTGGAGAGGCAGCTGTCATGTTCTTTTGTATCATATATGGATTGGTCACAGAGCTTGCTTATACACACCAAATGTGTTCATTATAAGATCCTTTAATGTTCTTCCAGGTAGGGGTGAGTCTCATTTAAATAAAATATTTTTCACACAGTGGATGGCTACTATAATCTAGTTGAGCATCCCATTACATCTCTCCCTTTAAAGTCTACTTTCCTACCCTTTACAATATTTACACTATTCTGCTATCTTTGAAGTTTTATGGATCAGTCTGTTAAGCATCTCTGAGTCATACGCGTTCATGTCAGGTAATTACAAAACCAGTAACAGCTTGGTCACCTGGCTGTCCGTTATTTGTGACAATTGACTATATTCAGTTTGGAATCCTTGAGTCGTCATCTTCTCCTGTATCTACCATCTGTAAAATTTCCTCAGTTGATTATTCTTTCTGAGGAACAGACTGTAGATGTTGACAGTTTCTCTTGACCTCTCCACAGTCAGTCTGGATAACCTATGATCTGGGCGCTGGAATTCTTTTTCTTTGACAGCTGCAGTTGTCTATTCTTTTTCTCCATCTAATTTGACACACACAGTCACCAGGGTCTAGAACTGGTAGTTCTCTAACAGACGTCACTCAGTTATAAAAGTTTTAGCCTTTTTGTCCAATTTGGCTACTCTCTTCATGTCTAGCCACTTTGGAGACAGGTTATTTTCCAAAGTTGTAACAGTACTTCTGGGTGGTCTTCCCATCTGGGATTATGCTGCACTGTATCCAGTAGTTGCTGTTGGTGGAGTTCTGTAACTCTGAAAAGCAAGGAAAGGATTGTGCTGCTGTGGGATTTTCTGGGATGTCTGTACAGCTCTCTCAATCTCTTCATTTGCTTATGGGTAATGTGGTCAGCTAGTACTGTGATCAAAATCATATTTCATTTGGAATGACTTCAGTTCTGCTGCAATGAATTGTGGTCCTTTGTCTGTCACTAGTGTTTGAGCGTATGCACAGTGTGCCCAACCATTTGATGGTATCCGCATCAACCAGGTGGAGAGCTAGTAGCTCGCCATCAAAATAAGTCCGTGGGGACTCATCAAGGATATGTGGCATAATCTGAAGTTGACCACAGCTGAGTCATTAGGAAAAAAAACCATTTAAAGAGATTAGATGCACAGTTGCCCTGTCCTGTTTGAAACCCATTCAGGTCTAATTAGGTTGGGTCAGTAATGAGAGTGATTAAAAACTGTAATCGGTGACCACTCGTTGGGCCAAGCAGATGCCACCGTCACATCCTGTATGCCACCGCAGGATGTCTAGAAGACAGGCAAGCTTGGTAGGTGGTTGAAGAGACCTGTGTACAAAAAGGCAGGTCACTGTTCTCATGGATGTTGGCCAGCAGTATGACAGAGGCCTTCTCATGGCTAATATGAGGGCAGTGCTATGTCACTAAGTATTGGCAGCCATGGCAACGGAGTTGCACGTAAAGTCCCAGTAACAATGCACATAGCTTTGTTAAGCTCTACATTTATCATCCTCGTGTAGAGGTGTCACTAATGGTTCTGGAATACCAAAGTGAGCAAAAATCCACTTCCAATTTTTCCATAATACTGCAACATATGTCTTTTTAAGTATGTTATTTCTGTATACCTGGATAAGTAGTCCATGATGACCAAGTAATGTCCTCTGAATTTGCATAAATCTGCGCTTGTCTCTCTCATGCTATCTGGAGTGTCTCAGGACCAAGAGTGCCAACCTCAGAGCAGACACCCCCAAAACTGAAGGTATGTTCTACAGATTTCACTAACCCAGTAACAAAGGTGAACTCCTGGATCACGATAAGTCTTACCATGCAGTAACAGACAGTTCCCTAGCCCCTCCCCAGTCTATCTTGCCACCCAGGCAAGCTGGACTTAGTGATAAATGGTCACTTACACCAAATATCTCAATATTCAGGTTGCTCCCTGAAGAGACCAGTCACTTACCTCAGATCATTTTGTACCTTAAATCTCACACAACATTGATAGCCAATCCTATACTGAACTAAGGATTTATTAACTAGGAAAAGGAAATGAGTTATTTACAGGTTAAAGCAGGCAACATATATACACAAATGAGTTCAGTTTATGGCTACAAACAGTGACAAAGATGTAGTAATCTCTTGGCACTGAACGTCTTTTTAGAGCTAACCGAGGTTGCCCTGGGGATCTCTTCTTCTTGTTTCTTACCTCCAGCCCTTGTAAGAGTCCAAACAGCAAAGAAATGAAAAATCTTCATGTCAGCTATCTTTATTTATCTCTTTCAAGTTTATAGGACATACTTTCTCACATGTAGTACATTCATGGGTGTAAGAGGGCCATTAAACCACAATGGCCCATTTAGTCTTGATAATTCTTCTGGATAGGTGGGAGAACCACTTTTCCTGCCGAGGCTCACAAGTATAGAGCAGACATTTTTACTATGATAAAGCAAACTTACATATTGCCTTATAGCACAGGATACAGCAGTTACAAGTAAGATTAATGCATGCAGCAACTTACAAGCATTTTATAGAGTCTAGATACTAAACACATTCTTACAAGTTCAATACCCATCTTGAACAATATTAGCATACAGGTGAGCTGGTCTCGTTTCCAGCTATGAATTTGTCAGTGATCAGCTGATGCCTACACTTTGGTAAGAGCTGGCACCTGGTTTACCAGCATGAGAATCTCTTCTAAGGTCTCTCTCTTCTAAGGTGTGTACTGTATTGTTCAGCATTAAGTAGATTTCCACTCTGTCTATTCTGAAGGTTTGTCATAGCTGATGTTCTCTGGGGCTTTGAAGAGTGGTGCACTGATGAGATCCTGCAAGCTTTGTTGCTTTTTTTTAATTCTGTTTGCAACTTTTGCTCTGTTTTCCTTCTGTTTCTGTTCTGAGTTTATACCTGGTGTAAGGCCTCCTTCTGCAGTAACAGCAGCCATGAGCTACACTGCAGAAAGTCTCATCCTAATGTTCCACCTGTTGCACCAAAGCAATGTAATATCAGGCTGTTAAGAAGACTCTCCAGTCCTAATAGTACCCACGATCAGCAGATAAAGATAAAGGTCTTAAGATGTTTGAAGAAAACTTTGTTTGATAACGTTCTGTCTGGTAAGACACCACTGATCAACCGTTGTGATTGTAAAATCTAGACTTCAATTGTTTTGCCTTTATTGTTCATCTGTATGGTCTGTCTGGTTCTTTAATTGTTTCTGATGCTTGCATAACTAATTTTGCAAGATATGACTCAACTAAGGTGGTGGGGTCTGATTGGTTAAAGAATTCTTTAATAATGGGCTAGGATTGGTGAAAAATACTGTTTTGTAATATTTCAGTTTAAAAATGATTGGTTAAGGTATAGCTAAATAGGACCCATGTTTTAACTATATAAACTGGAGTCCAAAAGGATGTTCTCTGGAACCTAACTCCAGAACACAGCTTAAGATCAGAGCTGCCAGACCTCCAACGTCTTGTCAATCACACCGTCCAGGAAGCTGGAGGATCTAATCTTGACTGGCCATCAAGAAAATTTCATCTGCTTTATTGGGAGTAGTGAACATTGTATGCTGTGTGTGTTCTGTTTTAGTAACTGTTAATAGAGGTTAAGGATATTACTGTGTAAGGCTTTCACAGGTAAAAGGCCCATAAACCTGTAGAGGCCTGAGTCCACCCAGAATGGGTATTAGCCTGGAGCTCAGGGAGGGGTAAAGTTGGGTCCCTTACTTCCTGAGCACCCAAAAGAGTAGGATGGGGTGTGATAGTCCTAAATTATGCAGATAGCACTGACATCATGTCATGTGCAATTTGAGAAACTAATCAAAAGGTAGTTTCATTTGCCCTGGTGGAGTCACCGAAGAAGGAACCAGCAAACCATCAGAGGCATCATTACACCCTTGAGAATAACATATAGTTGATCAGCGGCATAGTAATCATGAAAGAACTTTCAGGTAAAGTGAGGTTCTGCATCATCCCAGAACCACTGGACAGAACATTGAAAAGTCACCACCCCTGACCAGTGATTGAGGATATACTACGTGATCTATCCAGAGCTAAAGTATTCACTGCTTGTGATGTTAAGAATGGTGTGAGTGCTAGCTGTAACACCCTGGTCACTTAAGTAATTTCATTACAGAGAAGATTACAGGCTTCACTGGAGTCAATTAACCTGTTATGATGGAGATTGTTGTCACTTGGTGGTAATGGTTGTGCTAATGAGAAGAAGCTCAATAAAGGGAAGATGTATAATTGACAGAAACAGGAAGTAAAGGGTATGGTAGAGAAAGCTGAATGGAAGGCTCCTCGTGACACATGCATGTGCTATATTCTGCAGTGCTTGGAATCTAATAATTAAAGATATCCATGGGGGAAAAGAAATGGACTGTGCATGTGTTGTGAATAAGAGACCATGCAAACTGGCCAGGCAGTACAGCACAAGGAGCAGCAGAACTGAGGAAGCATGCTGTGATAAATGGCTTCTGGATTACTGAGCTTGATGAGTATCCCAGGCAGCTGATAACCTTTCGCATTTTTTTTTGTCTGGTACTGTTGGGTATAAATGCCTTTGGGCATCTGCCTGGCACCAGAGGTGTCTTAGTGGAACTCCCAAACTACAAGGTTGTAGCTGATGACTAGAGTTGGGTGGGAAATAGTTTTCCCATCCTGTGAAATTTTGAGACTTCAAAAAATTTTCTATTCCACATTGGGGCAAACATGAGATATTTAAATTTTTTTTGGAGAGATAGACACTAGGGAACTCACCTGGAATGTGGGAGACCCACATGAACGCACTGACCACCAGGCTACTGGCTAGTCTACAATGAGTGTGTCTCTCTATCTTCTGTTTCATTTTATATAAACAATTAAATATTAATTGGGCCAGAGAACAACCGACTCTATAACCCAGTAATTATGCTTCTCAGCTGGAGGTGGGGGGGGGCGGGTGGAATGTGGGAGACCCAGGTGCAAATCCCAGTTCTGAATTAGGCAGAGCAGGGACTTGAATGTGGGTCTCCCCAATTCCGGTTGAGTGCCCTAACCAATGGGCTGTTGGTTAGTCTTTGGATGCTCTCCCTGACCAGAACTCCTATTCTGAACCTAAGAACCCTTCCCAATGAAGAGTTCATTGAAATAATTAGTCAGTTCTGATTTTTTTTTTCATTTTAGAAGGAAAAAAACATGAAGGAAGAAACCATCCAGGACCAAGAGATCAAGTAACAACTCATAACTAGTTTCTAGGAGTGGAATATTAAGTTAAATGCAGAAAAGCTGAAGAGAAATGAGGTCCTGTATCTCAGACATCTGTTGACTTCTGAAGTACTCCAAACAAACCGTGAGAAATGGATCAAAAAAGGAAATGCCTAGACTAAAGGTTGTGAAGGGAATCCAGCAATTTATATGGCTGGTCAACTGTTGGATTGAGATTCACTTACTCAGCATATGGGTCTAACAAATCTTTATTAAGGCAAAACACTCAGCAAGTAGTGATCAATTACTTACAAGTGGGGAAGGTCATAAGGACAATCTCATCACAGTCACCTCCAGCACTAGGCAATACAGCTTCAACCTCCCTTTGCTACACAACCTTTTATCTTTTGTAACCTTTTATCTTTTCTTATACATATATATTAATTCTGATTAGAGAGGCAGGGTGACAGAGTTTCTGGGTATATGGTTCTCATCCCTGGTTTTCCAATAGTTGCTCTTGAGCCCATTGGGCCACATCCTACACTTGTTACCAGTCCATTTAATCGCCAAGGCTACCAGTTTGTCTGCTATTTCTTGGTACACATGGTCACTTCTGGTACTCCTACTGAAGTCTAACATCTTGTTAACCTCACACCAAAGATTCGTCAGAAACTGTTTTCCTGTGAGCAGGTAGCAGCATGGTTGGCAAAGGATTTCTTTTTGTTGGTGGCCATAGCTAACACAGGAGATGGTTCCCTCTGTTTGCAGTTCAGTGGTCAGAATTAAATGGAAGGATTAAACACAGAGTAGTTGTACTTGAACCAGGGGGTGCTACAGCCTCATGAAATCTCAACCCAATCCTGGTAAAAGATCAGAACAGACCATTAACTTTTAGTGACAGGAACTGCCTGGTCACAGTACTACTCCTGTTTCTGGGAGGGGGACTATCCAGGGAGTACTCAAGCAAGAACTGTGATCAGGAAATTGAAGGCACATTTCTCAAGGTATGGCATACATGTCATACACAGACAATGGGCCACAGTATGCTGCAATAAAATTCAAATGATTCACCATCAAATGGAAGTTTGAGCACAAGCTGTGTTCCCCTTGGTATTCACAAGGTGGGACGGCAGAGCAGGCAAAGATATCCAAGAGACTGATGGCAAAGGAAAAACAGACAGAAAGGGATACCTACCTGGCAACGGTGGACAACTGCAATACACCTTCCCAGGGACTACATCGTAACCCTGTACAGAGACTAATAGGTTGGAGAACCAAGACTTTCCTTCCCTGGAGGGGGCAGGCTGCTGCAGAACAATGCACAGGACACAGAAGTTAAGAGAATGCCAAGCTGAACAGGCAGCCCACTACAACAAAGGATCCAAAAATATGAAGCCACTCCACATAAATGCATGGGTCTGAGCCTAGACGTCAAATAGCTAAATAAGGCAATGGCCAAAGGCAAAAGTCTAAGCTGTAGTGTGATAGGTCATAAGTGGTAGCTACAGACACAGGGTAGCAGTGGAGCTGAAACCAAAGACCACTTTGGAGTGGTGAAAGACAGCTGGCACATCCAGACAGACAGGGCCCAAACCAGGACAAGACAGACTTAGAAAGAGCCTCAGCCATTAGCTGGTCTGAGGTAGGAGTGGCAGAAGAAACCAGGCATATGAGTGATACAGCCGACCAACAGGACACCACCCAATGGAATGAAGGTAGAAACAGATTGGAAGCAAGTATCCCACCGACAGGATAGCACAAAGATGTCGGACTTATTCAAGACTAGCATATTTGAAGGAATATGAGGCCTGACTGGTGGTAAAGCCCATGTCCGTATAATGGGACATTTACTAGTAATAGTATGGAAACACTTGCACAAAAGACACAACATAAATTGTGAAAAGGAAAGACGTAGCAACCCACTTGGAAGGAGGAGTTTAGAGGGCATTCGATGAAGTCAGTCTGTATTACAACATGCACATGACTAAAATGTTAGCTGAAGTTTGGGCATTTCTGTAAATAGTTAGTTTTAGTTTTTCAAGCACGGAATCCTTCCATGTTATTGCCTAGCATGTGGTACATGAAACTCTATGGGTAAGATCCTGAGCCTATGAAGTCAAGGGGAGTTTTGCAACTGACTTCAATAAAGCCAGGATTTAACCCTGTGAATATTCCCACTGAAGTCAGTTGGACTACTAACAATGAAAAATTAAGCACAGGTCTTTGCAGGACTGAGGCTTTTAGACAGTTTAGTTGTGTGCACTTATCAGTTAGTAAAAGAACAACCGTTTAAAACCGTGTACAACAATGACAGGTGCTTGGAGAGAAATTAAGTACATTGTTTAATCTGACTGAGCCTAGTGTACGTGCAATTTCGGCATTCTGGATCAGTGGGAATTAGTCACCTGCTGTGAACTAAAGGAGATAATATCCAGCTTCTACTTTGGATGCTCTGCATCAGATTCACGTCAAGGTTTAATTTTGTGTCAAAGACATGAAATTCAAAGTCACTGCTACCCAAAGACAACTTAAAAAGCTTATATTTTGATGCCTGGGCAATATAGTGAATGTTGAGTAATAAATGTACCATGGTTCACATTCACAGCTGAGATTTCTAATTGTTTATTTACCCTTCTCTTTAAAATATATATTATTATGGTAGACCTAATCAAGGTCCCATTGAAATCAGTAGGAGTGCTGACATTGTCTTCAGTAGTAGCAGAATCAGACACCAAAGATTTGCTATACCAATTAAGCATTTCTTTCCATCCTTCCTTTTCTGTGATACACATAGAAAAACAGGTCTTCACCACTGCCTTTTCCTGGTTATTGGTCGGCTTTGTTCACAACAACTGAGTATACCACATGCTAGGCATTTTACAGCTGCCCCTGCCAATGATGCAGGGCGGGCAGCAAGCTCATTTATTATCCCAGTGCAAATAGTGCCTCCCTCCAACATCAACGGCTTGTTCAGTGTCATGATGTACTTTCATTGCAACACTGTTGCTCCCCAGATAACAGCATTACTGTTTAAATGGTGGTCTTCTATTAAATGGGAGGCCACACAAACAAGCATCCATTTACACGATTCTGTTGTATTAACTCAGCTAATGAGTGTGTGACTGAAATTTGAGTTGAGACTGGATAGTCCCTGATAAACAAGAGATGACTTTGCACTCATTTGTATCCATAGACAAAAAGATGAAAAATAGTATCCCACACATTATTAATTCATTGCTTCTCTTTTTGTTGTATTAGCATTGACGAGAGATTTTTAAAGAGCTAGTGGAAACTGCTGTGGAGAACAATTCTCTCTTAGTGGTCTTTTTTATATAAGGGAATCTTGCACTTTAATCATTTTCTTACAATCTGAAATCAAAGCATGTGGTTTACCTGCAAATGGATGGTATACGTGTAGGATGGACAAAACAGTTTAAAACAAAACAAAAAAACACAACGCCTGATTTTTGTTTTGTTTTAAACTGGATGTGTCATTACTAAGGGTTTAACAACTTTCCTGTCTAAAAAGTTGCACGTGCGCACACATGTATTTAATGAGTTAGAAGCTGTATGTTTAATCTTAAGAAATCACAAATGTAGGTGAAAATAAAGTGATTTGAATATTAAAGGTAAAAAGCTGCATAATTTTGGATTGTATTGTAGTGTTACATGAAACACTATCTTGGGGCAGGGGTAACAAGACTGGCCATTGCCCAATCATCAATAATTTGGGCAGGCTGCCTTAATTGGCATCTCAACATTGGCTTCAATTTGGGAGTGATTTGACTCTCCCAGTCTCAGCTATTTGGTTAGAACATAAATACATCAACTGGTCTTGAGACTGATGATACCCTGTTACTTTGGAGTTGATCACTGAACAGGACTGCTTCCTTAACAAATTAGTATCCAGAGTATAAAGAATTGTTGGTCTATCTGATATGGTTTAATCTAGTAATTACATTAATTTGATTTTATATTAACCTATTTTCTTTTTGCTGAATTATTTAGTTTAGTTAATAAAATGTATAAAATTGAAACCCTGTGTGGTTTGGATGTTTCTTCCCCAGATCTCAGGATTTCAGTCCCGAGGAATCTAAGGATAAATATAAGAGGCAACTCTTTGACCTATCTAGTAGAGGTCCGTAGAATTGACCTTGCAAAACCGGTTGCTAAAGAGGAACTCTGAGTTTTGAGGTTGATCATTTCATTCAATAAGCAATGTGGCTTCCAGGACCTTTGAGGGGCTGGTAGGGTAGATATGAGCTGGTTAACCTAAAGGCTGACCAGTATCCCATAATATCTTTATACACTTCACAATATACTTATGAAAACAGAAATGTCTCACATAAAAGACCAAATATACTCTAGGAATGTGTGAATTAGGTCATAAAATATAACAGCCTTGATAAACAGTAATCTTTCACCAACCAGAAGCTAATACTTTTTAGAAGGTTTTGAAGGAGACAAACACTTTCTCTAACCAGATAGCATCTTCTCATCAGATATTCCACCAAGGCTCTAAAATCTACCCTTACCTCCACAGTTTCTCTGCAAGTTCCGCCAACCTCCTACAACTCTCTATAATGCCCCTACACCACCACCGAGTGCAATTGTTGATTCCAGGATAGAGCCCTGCTGATCTCCACTCTCTCTTTACTCAAGTCAAGTTTCACCTTTCAAAACTTTTCTTCTATGGATTTTTCCTGACAGATAAGCACAAGATATATAGACACTACTAATAAAAAATTCCTGAAGCACATGACATATAATAGGGAAATTAGTCCAAGATCAAGCAGACAGATTAGACAGCTAGGTTGTGTTTCAAAGATATGTAGATATGAATCTATAAGGGGAGGCAGGATGAGAGATTGGTTTCAGGCCTGAGAAAGTAACGTAGTGTGACAAAGTCACTGATGACAGATATAAGAGCATGGTGGAGGGCAGATGTATCAGCCCATGAATGGTGAAGGCCCTGTTCCCTATGAACTGAAAAAAAGGTTATCCCAGGTTAACTAGAGACACCTGAGGCCAGTTAAGGTCTGCCAGTGACCTTTTAAAAAACCCTCCTTCTGGTGAGAGAGGAGGAGGGGAGAGAGACGCTGCTGCAGGAAGGAAAGGCTTCCCCTCCATGGAATGTTGTCTCTCCTCCCTACAGGGAAATAAACTAAGGGCTTGTCTACACCACACAGCTTTTAGCGACAAGGCTGTGTTGACACAGCTTTGTCGCTAAAAGTCAGGTGTGTAAACGTTCTTTGTCGGTACTTTGTCGTCACTTTTGCCGACAAGATTCTTCCAGCCCCGCAAGCGCTGTTACCTTTGTCGGCATGAGAGAGCTCCTGCAGACAAAGCTGGGTTCACACTGCCACTTGCATTGGCAAAACTTTTATCTTTAGCGGGGGGGCTTTTTAAAGTACCCATGAAAGACAAAAGTTTTGTCGACAACTTTGCAGTGTAGACGTACCCTAAGTTAACAGCCGCTTGGGGAAGGATTGGCAATTAGGAGCCAGCCTGGTAACATAACCCCCTGGAGAGGGGGCAGGAAACAGTATTTGTTTGCATTATGCATTTTGCGGGGGAGGGGTGTTGTTTGCTTAAGAGAAATTCTTGGGTCTACCCTGAGGCCCACCACGAAAACAGAGGAAAACCATAGTAAAGAGAAAAACTCTTTGGAGTCAGACTGATTTACTCTAGGCCCCCCTACTGCCTGAGGGAGAAACGCGGAGGCTGAGGAGGCAAAGGAGGTACCCTGCCACAGTGGAAGAGGAAACATTTGTTGCTGGGCAGGTTCACACATCACTAATTTCCCATACTATCTCTTACCCTCTCCAAAAATGCCTTTAATATGACTCATTTCAATTAGAGATGAGCCCAATGGCAATCCCATGCTCATACGCTCTCAAATTCTAGAGAAATTCAGGTATGGCTCTAAATTTCCATCTTGGGTCTCTCTCTCCCAATTGATAATAGACCAGGTTTTCAGTCACCCATGTAGGAACCGAAATGAAGTGGCTACATTTTCAGAAGTGCTGCACTCCTACTGAGAAGAAGGGAGATAATGGGTGCTGAGCAGTTTTGAAAATCTGTCCATTCGATGTAGATGTCTAAATGGAAGTTTCTTTCACAATCCGACCGAGCATTCTATTCTATTCTATTCTATTCTGTATAGGTTTTTATCAACGTAGAATCTTAGTGGCTTCCACTAGTGCATTGAGCAATGTGACTACCTAGCTGTCATGTGTTGTTTGTTCTCTCATCCTCTCTCCCTAGAAGGAGAAGTGTGTGCAGTGGAATATCTTTTTTTGTTTTAAACACACACACCTTTTGCTTGGTTAGTTTTACATTCTCCTCCGACTATTCTATTTTATTCTTTCTTTCAGCCTTTTCCCTAGCAGGATTCTCTCTTTGTCCATAGAGGACTGACCCAATAAAAAGAAAGGAAAACATTTATTTTTGTAACTGTCTCTACATAGTTAATCTGAAAATTAATACAAAAGAGCTGAGATGTTTCTCTTATATTTTGAAGTAAGCATTTGCAGTTCCAGTAAGTTCACTTGAACTGGTCATTTCATAAAGGCCAATCTTTATTTTGATGATTTAGATTTGAAATACATGTTACATGGAATTCACTGACTCCTCTTCTTCTCTACAGCTTCCCCTATGCTCAGTGATGCTATCCACAAATATAATGTGGATATTGAAATACATTAGGACACTGCCTCTACAAGTTTAATATCAACAGCAGGGCAATCATCCTAGTCTATCTCACTATTCATTTAAAAATGTACTTTTCTACTGTACTAGTTTATAAGCCATATGAAACTTTGTTATTAATAAAGCTGAGTGAATACTGCACAAACATTTCCTCAAGGATTCGTGTGAAAATAATTAAACATCTATGTGCCTAATTTATATCTAGCTAAAAATTATATTGCCTTTAGTAAAACTACACAGGCTCTAACACTGTAATTTACACCACTGCAGTTTGCGAGGTGAGGTGTGTGCGGGGAATGGGGTTGGAGGGGGGGAATGCAAATAAGTTAACACTTATTGAAAAGAAAAAAAGTAATTGCTGGAACACTTAATGTTACATTTTAACAGATTACTTGGGCCAGACAAAACCCTTTCCTAATTGTCTATTAACACCATACTTCAGAATGCAGCTATTGAAATAAAAATGTAACATAATCCATCACCTGCAGTCGGGTTGATTTTGCAAGGCAATGTAGAAACTGTCTGAATTGTGTTGTAAGGTGATCTGCCCTTTTAATTTCTTGCTGTCTAATGGGCAGTAATAAAAAAATGGAATCTAGATTACTATATGGGTGATGCCTACAGTCCTCTGTCTTAAATTATTACATGGGGACACTGATTAATTCGGACTTTATCATAAAAATGCTAGCCTTCTAATACCATTTATCAAAAATACATTAAGGCTTTGTTTAACTTTCTTTTCAAGTGACCTCTTTCCCCTTTAGCAAATATTTTAGCAAATGAGATCACTGGCAGGAACATTCACAGAAACATCATAGTTGAAGTGAATTTTACAGAATATTTGTGGTGACTCAGCTTTATAATCACAAGCATTGTAGCAGGAATTTAAGTCTAAGGGTTACATTCATCCATGCAGGGAACAGAAACAACATAATGTAACCTATATGGTCAGTCAAGCAAATGAGCTGTACATCAAGACTTATTAATGGAAAATAATTATGATCAAATAGATTTTAGGAAATTGGAACCTTTTTGTGAAGAGTTTCAAACAGAAAAAAAACAGGCAAAATGATTGGATATATTTGTTAAAATTTATTTATCTAGCTGTAATTATTAAACTCATCCAGCCCTAGGAGGATACTTCCAATACAATTCTTATGTCACTGGTCTAGCAGGATGCCTCTCTAGCAGGGATTTCCAAACTTGGCTCATGGCTTGTACCAGGTAAGCCCCTGGCAGGCCGTGAGACCCTTTGTTTACCTTAGTGTCTCCAGGTATGGCTGCTCACAGCTCCCAGTAGCCACAGTTTGCTGTTCCCGCCCAATGGGAGCTGCGGGAAGCAGCGCGGGACGCTGCTTTCCTCAGCTCCCATTGGCCCAGAAAATCCAGAAATAGGGTGTGGCAGTTTTTAGACGTTCTCAGTAGCTCTTCCTGTAGCTGTACTCTAAGGCAGGTATCTTTTGTGACGGCTGGGTCTCGATGCCTGTACTGCTTTGGATAGAGGTCAGTGTTATTCCAGCTGTACTTACTCGGGAACCTCTCCATTAGGATAATATCTGGTCCACCTCAATGCATTATGGAGCTAAAGGGATAGCTACACTCCAAAAGGCTACACAGGTTATGGAACTTACAGTTAATGATTAGTTACAGAGGCCTGGCCACTCAAGACTACCTGCCATCCTAGGCAAAATTTAAGGGTCCCCACCCCACAACCCCTTCCTAATGGGGCTATCATAACGGAGGAGTGGCCACGCCAAACTTAAGTGAGTAGCATTGCAATCTCATGTGCTGGGTCACAACACTGCCATCTGTCCATTATGGCAGAGGGATGGCAGGGCCAAATCTGCCAGCCTAGGCAGCTGCTTAGTTCTCATGTAGCTAGAGCAGCCTGTGTTTCATTAGCTGCTTTAAACTGGGGTTTTATCCCCTTTAGAGAACAGGAGAGCTCAGTGAGGTGAAGATTTGTAAATGTTTGTCTGACTTAGCTGAGCTCTTGTGGAAAGATAGTGTCCTATACAGTGAGATAATTATGGAAATCCAAGGAATGGATGTTTTATATGCTGATCCCCGTACTTTTGATTTCCTATCTTACCAGCTACAGGTTTTCCTTCTTATCACCAACTGAGCAGACTACTCCAGTATGAACCCAAGGACAGGAATGCTGCTAGTTGTAAGGATCCCCAGATTTTTGTTTGCTGTCAAGGCTCTGCAGTGTTTGGAAAAGAACAGCGATACTATCATACTTCCCAAGATCTGAAGAATCCAGGTGACACACACTACATATTATGGCCATGGGACTGAGAAATCATCTGTGAAAAAAGATCAGAGGGGAATGTGTATACTAAAGTGCAGGAGTGTATTGAAACTCTGCATTTAAATATAGGTAACAGCAACTAAGTGGGGAAGGTTGTATAAGTAGATTTACTACTTAACAACTTTTGTTTAAAAATTATTCATACGTATTGCAAATATTACTCACAATTTTTTTTGTATTTAAATATTTGTTTACTAAAAACTGTATGGTATCCTGTCTTTCAAGCTGACTGGGAACTAATACTATGACAGCTCCAGTCAGGGTTTTACATACGAGAGCCCTGAGGTTTATTTCTCTGTAATGCTTTCTGAAAAGTCCTGAAATGGCAGAACTTTGGCCTATTCCATGGCAAAGAGTTGAGCTGAGATGCAGGAAAATGGAACATGTAATGGAATTAAATGTAATATTATGTCAGAACCCCACTCCGTGTTATATAAGCATTATATGGACTTGGATGTTTAATTATATTACAATATGTACAATCTTTTTTAAAAGTTAGTTTTTTACTATTCATTTCCACTGTCTTTAAATTTGATGTTTAGGTGTATTACACCTGTATATATAGATAAATGGAGAGAGGAATTTAGCCCAGGAATAGTATGTTCTTCCATCATATCTTAGCCTGGTTCTAATAACAAGTCCCTGGGATTTCTTACATTTGTCATAGTTAAGACCCTACTTAACTCACAATATTGTGAAAATTGTGGATCCTGCAATAATAGGCTTCCACCACAATTTCGAGAACAGGAGCCCCCGCTCTCAATCCCGGGTCATTGCTCTCAGGCCCAGCCGACCGACAGTGGGGAGCACCTGCTCTCAGCCCCGGGTGGTCAACAGTGGGAACTCCCACTCTCAGACCTGAGTCCCCGCTCTCAACCCTGAGTGGCAGACAGCGAAAATCATGGAAAAATAACAACATACCTTATTACCACAAATAATAAGATCCAATATTATTTTTCCGCAACTTTCCATGGCTTGTCCGCAACTCAGCTGCAATTTTTGGACAATCATCCAGCAATTCAAGTGGGGCCTTAGTCATAGTTGATTTCATAGCATACATACAGAAGAAGTAGATAACTAACAAACACTCTCACTGGAAGGATGCAACATAACACTACTTTAATCCTTAGAATTCAAAACAACACACAAGAACCCAAACCAGAGAGAGACAAAGCAGGCTGTTGCCTATAACAGAGAAGCATAACTCACCCTACCTTACTGTAGGTTGGCTGACTGCAGCCTAACTGCTGCCAGGCCCACCTTGCTCACTTCCTCACAGAATACCTTGGCCTGCAAAAAGGACCAGGAAAATTCCCTGAAATTTAAAGTGACAACTTACAATTTTAACACTATTCTCAATACGCTGAAAGTAACCCATCTCAGAACTCATGGTTCTCTTGCCTAACCCTGTGAATGCTTGGGAGCTAGTGAGGACACATTAGTGCCATTTGTACACACAAATCAGGTGTTTTGTATATCCAAAAATGTAGTACTTAGAATGTGGATTCCCCAAACTAGTAACACTTTTGGACATTGGGATCTATTAATAGGGGACATAACCCGCAAAAAAAGATTTCTATATATAATCGAGCTGGGGGTATATTACTGCCATCATATTCATGAAGTAACATTTCACAGACAAATCGCTGAAATTATTAGTTGAGTTCTGTTCTTGCTCCCATTGAACTCTATGGCGTTTTGCTATTGACTCGAATGAAAACAGGAGTAGACCTTTAATGTGGTTGAGATTCTCAACTGATAAATCGTGTCTTGGGATTGGAATGTGCCTTGGGTGAAGGTGACTTTCCCAACATTACAGGTGAAGTGATTGAAAGTTGGGTTTAAGGACAGAGGATGACCCAGATGATCATCTCACTCAGAAAGAGAAAGCAAAGTTAAAGTTTTGTTCAGAGCAGAATAGGTAGCTAACTGGGAAGAAAGAGGTGGTGATAAGGCTCTCATATAATAATTATCTTAGTTTAGAAAAGAAGGCCAGACTTTCTGCTGTGTCAGTTATATTCAGGATACTATTCACTAGCTGGGGATTGCCAGAGCAGAGTACACCCTCTCTATGCCTCTCCCCACCCAAAATCACCTTATGTGCTGGAACTACAAAGGGCACAGTGTAGAAGCCAGTTCCACACCTGAGCCTAAGCCTATATCAGAGAAATCCTCAACTGGGGAATTGTGATCAGTTTCCGCTCCCTAGGCCAGATCTTCACCAGATGCCAATGCACACTAGTGGAGGATCTGGCCCCTCTTTTTCTTTGATTGAGAAAGGGGGGAATCTAACTGCTACTGAAACATGATCCTAAACACATCTTATAAAGAATGCTTTAACTCTTAGCCTTTGTCATAAATATAAAGGGAAGGGTAACCACCTTTAAATCCCTCCTGGCCAGAGGAAAAACCCTCTCACCTGTAAAGGGTTAAGAAGCTAAAGGTAACCTCGCTGGCACCTGACCAATATGACCAATGAGGAGACAAGATACTTTCAAAGCTGGGGTGGGGGGGAACAAAGGGTCTGTCTGTCTGTAGGATGCTTTTGCCGGAAACAGATTAGGAATGCAGCTCAGAACCCCTGTTTCATGTTCTCTGTGTATATAAATCTCCCCACTGTATTTTCCATTGAATTCATCCGATGAAGTGAGCTGTAGCTCACAAAAGCTTATGCTCAAATAAATTTGGTAGTCTCTAAGGTGCCACAAATCCTCCTTTTTTTTTTTTTTTTTTGCGGATACAGACTAACACGGCTGCGACTCTGAAACCTGTCATTATGCAAGGCACTGCATTTAGCCATATGGAGTGGAAATCTATCAACTTAATGAAAAAACTCGTACAGCTACAGACAGACATCATCTTCCTTTCCAAATGCAAACAGATGGACATCATACCAAAAGGACTGAAGGTAAAAAATCCATTACAATCTCCATACCACACAGACTATGCTGACACACACTCTTGCTTCTGCCACACACTATCAAAGAAACTGCGGAACCACCTGATCAACATCCTCTACAGCAAACAGGGAAAGATTAAGAATGAGCTCTCAAAACTGGATACTCTCATAAAAATTCAACCTTCCACACAAACTTCCTCGTGGCTGGACTTTACAAAAAGTAGACAAGCCATTTACAACACACACTTTCCTTCTCTACAAAAGAAAAAGGACACTAAACTATCTAAACTACTACATGCTACAAGGGGCCACAACAGTGGTTCCCTCAACCCACCCAGCAATATTGTTAATCTATTCAACTATACTCTTAGCCCAGCAGAAGAATCTGTCCTATCTCGGGGCCTCTCCTTCTGCCCCTCCACACCCATGAACATGATACAGTTCTGTGGGGACCTAGAATCTTATTTTCAACATCTCCGACTCAAGGAATATTTCCAACACACCTCTGAACAACATACTAACCCACCTTCCTACCAAGAATACAAAAAGAAGGATTCTGGATGCACTCCTCCTGAAGGTCGAAACAACAGACTGGACTTCTACATAGTGTGCTTCCGCTGACGTGCACGGGCTGAAATTGTGGAAAAGCAGTGTCACTTACCCCATAACCTCAGCTGTGCAGAACACAATGCCATCCACAGCCTCAGAAACAACTCTGACATCATAATCAAAAAGGCTGACAAAGGAGGTGCTGTCGTCCATCATGAATAGGTCGGAATATGAACAAGAGGCTGGTAGGCAGCTCTCCAACACCACTTTCTACAAGCCATTACCCTCTGATCCCACTGAGGGTTACCAAAAGAAACTACACAATTTGCTCAAGAAACTCCCTGAAAAAGCACAAGAACAAATCCGCACAGACACACCCATAGAACCCCGACCAGGGGTATTCTATCTGCTACCCAAGATCCATAAACCTGGAAATCCTGGACGCCCCATCATCTCAGGCATTGGCACCCTGACAGCAGGATTGTTTGGCTATGTAGACTCCCTCCTCAGGCCCTACGCTACCAGCTCTCCCAGCAATCTTTGAGACATCACTGACTTCCTGAGGAAACTACAATCCATCAGTGATCTTCCTGAAAACACCATCCTGGCCACTATGGATGTAGAAGCCCTCTACACCAACATTCCACACAAAGATGGACTACAAGCCATCAGAAACACTATCCCGGATAATGTCATGGCAAACCTGGTGGCTGAACTTTGTGACTTTGTCCTCACCCATAACTATTTCACATTTGAGGACAATGTATACCTTCAAATCAGAGGCACTGCTATGGGTACCCACATGGCCCCACAGTATGCCAACATTTTTATGGCTGACTTAGAACAATGCTTCCTCAGCTCTCATCCCCTAATGCCCCTACTTGCGCTATATTAATGACATCTTCATCATCTGGACCCATGAGAAAGAAGCCCTTGAGGAATTCCACTGTGATTTCAACAATTTCCATCCCACCATCAACCTCAGCCTGGACCAGTCCACATAAGAGATCCACTTTCTGGACACTACGGTGCTAATAAGCGATGGTCACATAAATACCACACTATACCGGAAACCTACTGACTGCTATGCCTACCTTTCATTCAGACCACACCTGTCAAGGTTCCTTCCCCACTCTGAACTCTAGGGTACCTGCATGAAAACCTACTAAGCTTACTTTTACCAGCTTAGGTTAAAACTTCCCCAAGGTACAAACTAGTTTACCCTTTGCCCTTGGACTTCCACTGCCACCACCAAACATTTTATCTGGGTTTATTTTATTAGAAAAGAGCCTGTTTGGAAATGTCTTTCCCCCCCACAATCCTCACAACCCTTGCACCCCACTTCCTGGGGAAGGGTTGGTAAAAATCCTCACCAATTTGCATAGGTGACCACAGACCCAAACCCTTGGATTTAAGAACAATGAAAAAAGTATTCAGTTCTTGAAAAGAAGAATTTTAATAGAATTAACAATAAAAAGAATCACCTCTGTAACATCAGGATGGTAAATACCTTACAGGGTAATTAGATTCAAAACATAGAGAATCCCTCTAGGCAAAACCTTAAGTTACAAATAGATACACACACAGACGGGAATATCGATTCTATTCAGCACAGCTTATTTTCTCAGCCATTTAAAGAAATCATAATCTAACGCATATCTAGCTAGATTACTTAGTAAATTCTGATACTCCATTCCTGTTCTGTCCCCGGCAAAAGCATCACACAGACAGACACAGACCCTTTGTTTTTCTCCCTCCTCCCAGCTTTTGAAAGTATCTTGTCCCTCATTGGTCATTTTGGTCAGGTGCCAGCGAGGTTATCCTAGCTTCTTAACCCTTTACAGGTGAAAGGATTTTTCCTCTGGCCAGAAGGGATTTTAAAGGTGTTTACCCTTCCCTTTATATTTATGACAACACCACACAATCAATTGTCTATAGCCAAGCTCTACAATACAACCACATTTGCTCCAACCCCTCAGATAGAGACAAACACCTACAAGATCTCTATCAAGCATTCTTACAACTACAATACCCACCTGCTGAAGTGAAGAAACAGATTGACAGAGCCAGAAGAGGACCCAGAAGTTACCTACTCCAGGACAGGCCCAACAAAAAAAAAAATAACAGAATGCCACAAGCCATCACCTTCAGTCCCCAACTAAAACCTCTCCAACGCATCATCAAGGATCTACAACCTATCCTGTTGGTTGGATGACCCATCACTCTCACAGATCTTGGGAGACAGGCCAGTCTTTTCTTACAGACAGCCCCCCAACCTGAAGCAAATACTCACCAGCAACCACACACCACACAACAAAAACACTAACCCAGGAACCTATCCTTGCAACAGAGCCCGTTGCCAACTGTGTCCACATATCTATTCAGGGACACCATTATAGGACCTAATCACATCAGCCACACTATCAGAGGCTCATTCACTTGCACATCTACCAATGTGATATATTGGCCATCATGTGCCAGCAATGCCCCTCTGCCATGTACATTGGCCAAACTGGACAGTCTCTACATAAAAGAATCAATGGACACAAATCAGATATCGAGAATTATAACATTCAAAATCCATTTGGAGAACACTTCAATCTCTTTGGTCACTCGATTACAGACCTAAAAGTGGCAATTCTTCAACAAAAAAACTTCAAAAACAGACTCCAACAAGCGACTGCTGAATTGGAATTAATTTGCAAACTGGATACAATTAACTTAGACTTGAATAAAGATTGGGAGTGGATGTGTCATTTACACAAAGTAATACTATTTCCCCATGTTTATTCACCCCCCCATCCCACCCCGCTGTTCCTCAGACGTTCTTGTCAACTGCTGGATATGGCCCACATTGATTATCATTACAAAAGGTTTTTTCCCCCCTGCTCTCCTGCTGGTAATAGCTCACCTTACCTGATCACTCTCATTACAGTGTGTATGGTAACACCCATTGTTTCATGTTCTCTATGTATATAAATCTTCCCACTGTATTTTCCACTGAATGCATCCGATGAAGTGAGCTGTAGCTTACAAAAGCTTATGCTCAAATAAATTTGTCAGTCTCTAAGATGCCACAAGTACTCTTTTACTTTTTGCGGATACAGACTAACACAGCTGCTACTCTGAAACCTGTAAAAAGTTAGTAAGTAATCTAGCTAGACATGCTTTAGATTTTCTTTTGTTTAATAGCTGGTAAAATAGCATGTGCTGAATGGAATGTATATGCCTGTTTTTGTGTCTTTTTGTAACTTAAGGTTTTGCCTAGAGGGATTCTCTGTTTTGAATCTGATTACCCTGTAAGATATTTACCATCCTGATTTTACAGAGGTGATTCTTTTACCTTTTCTGTAATTAAAATTCTTCTTTTAAGAACCTGATTGTTTTTTTTCATTATTCTTAAGATCCAAGGGTTTGGGTCTGTGTTCACCTGTACAAATTGGTGAGGATTTTTGTCAAGCCTTCCCCAGGAAAGGGGGTGTAGGACTTAGGGGGATATTTTGAGGGGGAAGACGTCTCCAAGAGGGCCCTTTCCCTGTTCTTTGTTTAACACGCTTGGTGGTGGCAGCATAGGGTCCAAGGACAAAGGCAAAGTTTGTACCTTGGGGAAGTTTTTAACGTAAGCTGGTAAGAAAAAGCTTAGGGGGTCTTTCATGCAGGTCCACACATCTGTACCCTAAAGTCCAGAGTGGGGAAGGAACCTTGACAGCCTTGCTTTCACTATTAGACAAAAAAAACAAAGGTTTAATTTGGTGGCAGCACAACTAATATGTATTAAATCTTCTAAATCCACTAGGTCAAATTTCCTAGTTACATTTCGTTAAGGTCTGTAATGAAAGTTGTAACCATAAATAGAAAGCTTTCATGGACAGAAGGAAAAAGTTCCTTTAGATGTACCTCACTGTCTACAGGTTGCCTGGTATGGTATTTTACATTAGCATGGTTGGGCTTTAGAGCAGATAGCAAAGGCTGTGTTCTGAAGTCATTCAAGGAAACAAAGATTATTGCATGGCCAATACAAAGGTGTTTAAACTCATGAGATGTTAATACAGAAAATGCATTTCTTGAGAAAATCAGCATTCCCAATATGACAGCCTTTTAATGCTACATGTGTGAAGGAAGATGAACACAAGAGAGGGAAAGGAAGAAAGTTGCACAAGCCAATTGGATGCCAGTCACGATAATAGTAGTTAGTCAATTAAGAGACCCCCCCCCAACACACACACACACACACACACACACATCTGGGGCAGGGCATTTATCATCAGAAGTTCACAAAGTTTCCCATTTTGTTCAGGAACTTTTGTTGTTTTTTGTTTGGGTTTCTTTGCAATGATTAAATATTGTACCATATATTTTGATTAATTATTGCTTGTTTCAGTGATCACATTCCTTTCATATCTTACAACTTTCTATACAATAAATACTTATTGACAGTAATGTTGGGTTACAGCCCAGAACACACTCTGGGCTTTTCTCTGGATTAAGAAGCAAATACTTTTATGGAGAAGTCTAATTACTTTATATCTTGAAAAGAATAACTGAATGGCCTGGAAAATGAGAAATCTTTGGGAATGTTTGTCTAATTCCACCCAGGCTATGCAAAAGAATGCAGGTTGAATTTCCCAACACATGACTTATTAGTTTCATTACCATGATCCAGGAGAAATACCAACAAAGATGTGTTTTTTCATAACTGCTTGAAACAAAACATTCATAAATGTTTTGTTGATGATGAAAAAACTGAGAGAAGCAGTTTCTCATTGATTTTTGGCATGTGTTTGAATTGCAATTCAATATATTTGAAACTATATCTTGAATGCAATTTATTTTATTCATTTTTTGCCAGGTCTGCCTATCTATATGTCAAGTAGCCTTCAAAAATTAAGGGTATTTTCAGGGAGCTTTTCAAAGGCCAAAGGGAAAGTTAGAGGATCATCTGCTGTTCACTTTCAATGGGAGTCTGGCAAGTAACTCTCCTTTGTGTCCCTTTAAAAATGATTATTAATTGGAAGGAGTTTTTAAATTCTGAGTGCATGCCTTCTGAAAACCTTGTTTAAACATAGTTTGAAGACAGATTGCAGCAAAGGGCTTTCTTTAAAAAATGAAAAAATACTAGTAGTACAGGTTTCAGAGTAGCAGCCGTGTTAGTCTGTATTCGCAAAAAGAAAAGGAGGACTTGTGGCACCTTAGAGACTAACCCATTTATTTGAGCATGAGCTTTCGTGAGCCACAGCTCACTTCCTCGGGTGCGTACTGATGCAGTGAGCTGTAGCTGACGAAAGCTGATGCTCAAATAAATGGGTTAGTCTCTAAGGTGCCACAAATACTAGTATTACACTTTGTTAATATTCGATAGACTGGCAGGATCCAAGTGTTAATTTCTCTTTATTGTTGGCTCATCTCCCCTTTGGGTTCAGCAAATTAGGTTTCATCTTATTTTGGAACTGGTAATCAGTCGTGAACGTTCAGTCCCAGATTCTGCTTCTGAACCACCACAGTGAGAAGTAATACAATAAGCTTTTCATCCAGCCTCATTGAATCACTTTGTTCAGGCCTTTACCTATTGATCAAGTTACAGCTTCCAAAATAAATCCATGCCTATGACTCTCCAAAAAAAAAAAAAAAAAGCATTGATACGAACCTGCCCAAGGCCACTGGATATGTACACGGGTGGCTAGCCCATGCTGAAGCCTGTGCTGCTGTGGCTTCAGTGCTATTGGTACTCACACTAGCTAGATTAAAGCTAGCTCGGGTATGTCTGTGTGTGCTGCAGTCATGCCTCTGACAGCAGTGCCGCCATACTTTAAGGAGAATGTTAAAGAACACCTACTAGGGATAAACATTTTTAAATAAGCAGGACAGAGAATTTGCACTTCAGATACATAAAAGAACTGGCTGAAGACAATTAATACCAGTCAGCTTGCTTTTATGGAAGCTAGGTCTTATCAAACAATCCTGATTCCAGTCTTTGATGAGATGACAAGTTTGGCTGGTAAAGGTAAGGGCACAGGAGTAATAACTTCAGACTTTTGTGCGGCGTGTGACTTAGTCCTGAAGAACATCCTGATTAAAAAAAATAGCACTAAGCAGTATGAATAAAGCATACATTAAGTGGATTAAGAACTGACTACAAGAGATCTCAAAAAGTAGTAGTCAATGTGTAATCATCAAATGGGTGTGCTTCTAGTAGGCTTGCACAGGGTTTGGTACTATGCTTGATGCTACCCAATGTTTTCATCACTGATATGAAAGTAAATACAAAATCATTGTTCATAAAATTTGCAATGACACAGGTTGGTGGAGTGGTAAAGAATGTGGGCAGAGTAGTTCTCCAGAGCCAACTGTATCACTTGGAAAGCTGGGACCACTCTAACAAAAATGTTTTGTAATACAATCAAATGCAAAGTGATACATCAAATAACAAAGAATACAGATCATACCTACAGAATGGGGTATCCTGAGAAGCAGTGACTCTGAAAAAGACATTGGGCTCATAGTGAACAAACAACTCAACATGAGCTCTCAGTGCAATGCTGGGCAAAAAGGGCTAATGCAATCCTTGGATGTATAAACAGGGGAGTGAGGAGGTAATTTTGCCTCTACATATGGGATTGATGAGTCCAATACTAGAATACTGTGAACAGTTCTGGTGTCCAAACTTTAAAAAGGATATTCAAAAAATGGAGAAGGTGCAGAAAAGAGCCACACAATTATTTGAGGGCTGGAAAACATGACTTACACTGAGACACTTGAAGATCTCAATCTGTTTAGTTTATTAAAAAGAAGACTGAGTTGTGACTTGATTACAGCGCATAACCACCTTCATAAAATATTGGATTCGAATGAGCTTTTAATCAGAGAGAGAGAGAGTAATACATAACAAGAACCAATGGGTGGAAGCTGAAGCCAGACAAATTCAAATTAGAAATAAGGCACTTTTTAAAAATCAGCAAGGATGGAACAATCTACCATGGGAAGAGATGGATTCTCCATCTCTTGATGTCTTCAGATCAAGACTAGATGCCTTTTTGGAAGATATGCTTTAGCCAAACATAAGTTATTGGATTCTATAAAGTGATGACTGGGTGATTATACAAGTGGTGAGACTAGGTGATCACAGGTCCCTTTTAGCCTTAAACTCTATGAAGCAATGAGCTGAAGGTCCTGCATTTCTTTTTTTTAAGCTGAAACAACAGTTATGTAATATCTTACTTACCTAATAAAGAATATAATAATAACTAAAATGGCTTATCTGTGTTAAGAATTCTTGGCTCTTTGATAAGTCTTCCAGAAAATATCCTACCTGAAAAATGACAATGACAATTAATCCCTTAAAAAAATCTAAAGTGAACTAAAAGCAAAACTGAATATTTAATAAATATCAACATAATACAATAGTTAATTTCTTAACAGACTTGTAAAAGAGAGAGTCAAACAAGATAGATATTTTAAATGTCTCAAATTGTCTATGTAAAGTATTAGTTTCTTAGATAAACATGTCAAAAAATGCAACATAAGAACTAACTTTCAATAATATTAAGAGTGTTATACAAGGTCAGAAAATTTGAATGAACAAGAGTAGGCTACTCTATTGGCCAGATTCAGCTTGTACACCAATATAAATGTGGACTAACTCCCCCAAACTCAATAGAGTTACACCAGTGTAAAAGCAGCTGGAATGAGAATCAAGTTCTGTGTGCATAACACTTGCTGATGCTTATTTGAGTTCTAAGAATGCAATAGCAGCAGAGTACTCTGTCTGCCGTTCTGCCTTAGTTAGATGGTTTATTTAGGAATGAGCAAACCCAGTGAAATTTCGTGAGTGCCAATGAAGGCAGAATTTACCCTAACTTTGAGGTAGCCTTCTCCTTCACAGCTAAACCACTAAAAGATAAAGTTTAATAATGAGCAAAAGTTTAAAAATAAACTTGATGGCCTAGCTCAGTAGTTCTCAACCAGGGGTCTGGGATCCCCTGGAGGGCCACAGGCAGGTTTCAGAGAGTTCACCATGCAGAGCCCGCATAAGACCTGCCAGGGCCCAGGACTGCCAAACAAAGCCAAAGCCTCACTGTGCAGGACTGCAGCCGAGGGCCACCCCAGTCACCAGCAGCTGAAGCCAAAGCAACTTAGCTCTGCGGTGCCCCCTGTGGCGTGAGGCCTGCAGACAGTTGCCCTTTACTACCCTTTAACTACTACCCTGCAGACAGTTGCCTTGCTACCCTTTAACGCTGGCCATGGGTTTTATATGCAGAAAAATAGTTGTTATGGCACAGTTGGACCATGGAATTTTTAAAGCACATTGGGGGCGGGGGGGGGGGTTGGTCAGAAAGAAAAAGACTGAGAACCCCTGGACTAGATTCTCTGCTGCATCCTCTGAGAAAGTCTTTATGCAACTTGGTACTGCATAGAGTCTGGGCTATGAGAGGGGCTGAAATCTCTCCTGGGACAAGTTAGCGAAGCATGGGCATTATGGTTATTACATCCTTACCTGGACTGTTCTGCATCCCAGAATCCCCAATAGAGCTGAGCACTAAAAGAACCCTGATCTGCCTCTTTGTACACAGCTCTACCCCTGAGGTTGGGGCCTATTGGGAGGGGGAGCAATATAGGGTCACATATAGAGACACTATGCTGTTCTTGTGCCAGGGAAATTCTTCTGCAGCCCATTGTAGGGGCCAGAATCTGGCTCCGTATTTCTTCAGGGGAAAAGCTAAGCAGTCTCTCTCTTCATTCCCCTGTGAGTAAATCACCAAGTAAATATTTGTAAAAAATATGTGTTTGTAGAACTTAATAGCCCTGAAGTACCCATTAATGTCAATTATGTGTTTTTAAAACTATGTTTAAAAATTGCTCGATTCCTTGTAAAGGGATTTCACTCACTGTCAAATTATTAATATGTATAAGTGCATGAATGAATACATGAATGATGTGCTGCCTTAATGAGAATGTGTGCTATCATGGAGGCTAATATAGAAAATGGATTATACCTCCAACTTTTGCTGAAATAGGGTTTAAGTTTTGGCAGTGTGCATAAAATTATGATTACTGGTGATGGAGTGTGAGGCTGAGGGCATAAGAATGTTTGGGACTGTTTCTAAATGATACACATTTTTAATTATAAAATACATTAATTATTTTTAGATGAAATACTAAAAGTACCAAAAGAGATAAACAATAAAGAACTGTTTATAAAAATATACTTCTGGTACAAAAATAAGTAATTTAAATTATTTTTGTAAAATATAGGGGAATATATATTGCTATTCTGTTTCATGGTTTACCAGCATTAAATCAGAACATTTGAAATCCATGGTTTTCTGCAAGTTTCTAGTTATATCAGAAACAAGGAATACAAAGATAAAGGTGCGGGGGGAAGATTGCATCTTCTCCTAGATGCCCATATAGGATTAGGTAGTGTTACTCCTTCTCTTGGGTTGCCTACTATATCACCAGTCTGAGCAGGGGAATGAAAAAGGTTCTGTGGGGTCATTACTTCTACCTCTATGTAAATGGTCAAGAAGTAGGCAGGCACGGGAGGGGAAAGGATGTAGCTTTGGCTCCACCTTTCAATGAACCAGTAAGCACAGCACAGCTGTGGGTTGGTGGGAGAAGTGATTCGCTACTGGTATAGGCCAATAGTAGGTTATTTCAGCCCTGAAGCAGGTGGGCAACTAGGGAGGGAATTGTACCTTTTAAAATATCACTACCTTGAAAAAGGGCAACTATATACCTGCCCCTACTATGGGCTTGAAAGTAAGATTATAATCTATCCCCAGATAATTCCTTTGGGTCACTATCAAACTAAAATGGTATTATGAATATGGCATTAAATAAATGAATTTGATTTATGGTTTAAAAAAAATCTACGTAACCACCTATAGGTTTATGCAAACCTTTCCCCGTGAATAGCCCCATTATTCATTTGTATATGCTTCTGTGACTGCTAGATAGGGCACCATATGTTAGTTCTCTGTATCTCCCTTTTCTTTCCCCTGAAGATTTTTGTTTTATTTTTCACTGCCTTCCTCTTCTATTTTTCTTGTCTCCTTCCTCCCATTTCTCCCAGATTGACACCACTTTTAAAACTATTAATATACATTTTTATTGTGTACTTTTCCTCATGTCATGTTTTTATTATGGAATTAACTGTGAATGAGTGCATGAATGTAAACTTCCATTTTTCATACAGACTTTCTTGTATTACAGTGAATAAAGGGATGTTCAAAAATATGTTATATTTGTAGAAAGATGAAACAAACAAAATTGTTTTTAGACTGATGATTTGAAACTCTACTTATAATATCAGGTGTTAGTAGTAGATTATGACTTAGTTTTCATAGTCTGATTTTTAAGTGTCATTTTAGGATAATGGTAAAATGCCTATGCCTGTTGTGTTGAAAAATAAAATTATCCATTTACTTTCAGGGGAAATGGAGTACTGTATTAGCTGCTGGCAGCCACATGTTGTTTGAGAACACACCTAAACGGGATAAAAGGGGAGTAATTTGGCTATCAGTAGGGACACACTTTACCATCACATAATCTTGGAGTACTACAATGTATTTTTCAGTTTTTAGACTGCTAAATTTTACTTTCCTATTTTCCAAGTAGAGGTGAATGTGATTTCCCAGCCTGGTGGCAACTCATAGGTTCAAAAAGCAACCTTGAGGGATTCATATGCTTCTCAACCTCCACTATTTCAGCAGGGTGTTCATTTTTGGGTGTGGTGGGGTCATCCTGAGGGATCAGCCCTTCTGGATTCCCTCATAGACCTGCTGCCCAGGAGCAGGAAGATCCTATTTTGAGTCTCAGTTGCAAAAATGTATGGAAGCATAGGGAGTCCTGCATTTGGAAATTCTGCTAAAGGAAAAGTATATTCTAGTGTCTGGCAAGCAGTGTGAGAAACTGCAATTCCCACATGACATGCTTGTCACCTTTGCCATCCTATCAGATCTGGAGGATTGCATTAGAAAAATGATATACAGAAAAATGAATACAATGAAATTGCGTTGAATCATTAACAAACTGAGTGCCCATTAAGGACTCAATATTTTTGACCTTTGAAAATGCTGAATTTTGAATTTTCCCATAAAAAATGGAAAATTTAACCAAAACACATACTTCCTTGAAAAATAAAGATCAGAAAAATTTACCACTTGACAACTTTTACCCAGTTCTAGTCTCAGGTCTATACACATTAAAAAACCCGACAACCTTGAAACTTGATTATGGTCTACAGTACTGCCAATCCAAACCAGTACAGCTACTTTACTGTGCATGAAAATCTCTGAATAAAGAACTGCTCTCCATCATTGGAGTAACATGCATAAAGAATATGTAAAGGATTGTCCTGTCATACGTAAGTGGTAATATTATTCTAGAAATTAATGGAGTTCTTTTAGAACTGATAAATTGATTTTTTAAGAAGGGAATAGAATGACAGATAACATAGAATTTTTATATTACTGTAAGAGTGACATTGTTATTTTTGTAATTTAATCCTGACATTACCTTCCTCCTGACTACAGTAGAGTTTACTCCAGCTTTAGGGTTGTAGTAACAACTGTGGTAGTCACTACCTCAGCAGATGGGGTGGAGGGGAATGGAGGATCTGTGACAAGGAGGTTTGTAAGGGACTGCGGAAGACTTGGTTACAGCCTAGCTAGGGAACTTCTGCTTTCTCGGAGCCGACGGGTCACTGTAGGACATGGAAAACCAGCTATAACCAGCTTTAGGCCGGTTTTGTCTGCCCTGCATGGCCCTTTGCCAGGCAGTGGAAAGCCCCTTAAGAAAAATACCTAATTATATATTCATGAGCTGTTTCTGTGTACTGCTTATTATGGCTTGCTGATTGCCCCTTCGTCAGACTCCGTCCCAGGCAGAGCTCCGGTGCGCTGGGTTCCCCACCTCTGTGACAGCAACGCTTGGAGTCCCCATTGCGGGTGTGTCACTTACCTTCATTAAAGCCAATAACTCGCTGTCTTGGTGCATGTAGGCCTCATTCTTTCGGAGCACTCCTAATAGGCCTGCGGCCTAGCCCAGAACAAGGTGAAGGCTGCCCAGATCCAGGACAGCTCCACAGCTCGCATCAGACAAGCTAGTATTTCTATTTTTTATTCCTATGCAGTGGGTGAACCTTTGTCCTTAATAGGTCAGTCTGTGCTGCTACACAGTCAACATAAACAGCCTTGCAAACCCTTCCTGGCCTGTAAGACCATATGCGTTCTAAAGTGGATAGAGTTGTAAGTCTGGACTCGATGAGTTCTCTAAGTTACTTCCAGCCCTACATTTCTATTATTGTATATTAGAAACCATACAAACCCCTAAACCCACGACTAAGACCTCTGGAAACATTAAAACAAACAAACAAAAAACTTCCATTTGAAATAATGTTAGTGATAGTGTAGGTTGGGAGATAAATATAAATCAAGAAATGAAGGATTTTAATGAATTGCCTTGAATCAATTAAAGTTCCAGTAAGCTATAATTTTCTTTAGAGGTGAGAAGAATATTTTTTTTAAAAATGTAAATTATGCTGAAAAATTGGGATGAGAGAAAACAATTCAAGCAACTGGTTTCTTAAAGAAGCAGCAGCAGAAAGCTTCACTGGCATCACAATATTTTGTTAAAAATATCAAAACATTGAAATAGGTGTAATGTACTACAGTATAAAAATGCTTCACATTTTGTTATAAATAACTGAAGTGTTGACCTTTCCGGCTTTGGTTAGGATTTTATTACATCCTCTGAATAATCTTCTCTTTAACAGGTTTCAGAGTAGCATCCGTGTTAGTCTGTATTCGCAAAAAGAAAAGGAGTACTTGTGGCACCTTAGAGACTAACAAATTTATTTGAGCATAAGTGACAGTGGGGAGATTTTTACAGCCCCCCAACCTGAAGGAAATACTCACCAGCAACCACACACCACACAACAAAACCACTAACCCAGGAACCTATCCTTGCAACAAAACCCATTGCCAACTGTGTCCACATATCTATTCAGGGAACACCATCATAGGGCCTAATCACATCAGACACAATATCAGAGGCTCGTTCACCTGCACATCTACCAATGTGATATATACCATCATGTGCCAGCAATGCCACTCTGCCATGTACATTGGTCAAACGGGACAGTCTCTACGTAAAAGAATAAATGGACACAAATCAGACGTCAAGAATTATAACATTCAAAAACCAGTTTACAGTTTACACTGTATTTTCCACTAAATGCATCTGATGAAGTGAGCTGTAGCTCACAAAAGCTTATGCTCAAATAAATTTGTTAGTCTCTAAGGTGCCACAAGTACTCCTTTTCTTTTCTCTTTAACAGCACTTCCTCTCGTCTATTTGGGCAAATGTTTTGAGACAAAAATAGGGAATTAGGCACTGGGACTTTATCCTGTTGTACATTTTGAAGATTTATGAAATTCTGTCCTCCTTAAATGACATACTGGATACATGGAGCAGGGGATGTGGGAGTTGCTTGACTCAGTGAAGTTATTTATGATTTATAAACTGCAGAAGGCTTTCCATCAAAACAGCAGGAAAGGCTGTTGTGTTGTCTTGAATGAAATCCAGATACTCTGCAAACAGAGAAACTTGATTTAAAGGGTACCATTTTCCTGAAGCTAAAAGCACCCCCTACTGCTACTCATCCTAAATGAGGCCCTCAGTTTAGATTCTGGCAAACAGCACTTCTTTCTATCTCATAGATTTATTGTCCTTCTGCAGTGGTTCCCAAACAAACAGTAGTACTCAGAATATGAGGTTACTGGCCTTAGTCTTTTAAGGTGCAACTCTTTATCAAGTTTGAAATCATGAGTGATGCCTTGCTATGTTTATAGTAGATATGGACTACCATAGATTGAGCTTCACCTGTGACCTCATTTTAGGCAATGTCACAAAGAGATATGATTGCTGGTCTGGATTTAAAGAGGAAAGACACTGTCCCTTCACCTTGACGAGTTCTCTTTGTTCCACAAAGTTTTAAGACAGATCCTACCCACACTGGAGCACAGGTACTCCAGCCCATTAAGAGTTTTGTGAGCCTTTAATGCAGCAAGACATTGGCTAGCTAAAGAGTACTAACAGAGAATTTAAGTGGGGGAAAGGATTTGTAGCCTATAGGTATTTTCTAGGTGAGGTATAAGTAGAAGTTAAGGTAATAATGCAATGCACCTACAAGCCTGTAACACAATAGCTTAGACAAACTAATTAAGGTATAAGGCCCCAAAAGCCTTAGCATATGTAGCTAACCACGGTAAACCCCAGATCATAAGATAACACAAAATAGCGAAACTGCTGGTAGGTAATCACAAGATTTATAACAGTTTGGGATATTTTTAGTTAGGGACATCAACTGATGTCTGAGCACAAGAATGTCATGGTAACCAATTGACAGATATGCTAATAAGTTTGAGGGAAGACGACTAATAACCTATGAGAGAAGGGCTCCCTAACATTAGTAGGAACTACAAATGAGGAAAAGGTACTGAAAGCCCTGCTGAATATGCATCTGGCACAGTGACATTAGCGTAACACATTATAAAAGTTGTATCCAGCCAGTGTGCTTAGAGACAGAGAGATGTAGCCCTTGTGAGATACCAGGATGACCACCACTGGAGATGGGGATGATGGTGAGGGGAAAGATGAGGAAGAAGATAACTAATGGTTCAGGTTGTTTTTAAAGGGGTGGTGTAAGTATCTGGATGCTGACCTCGATCTATATGATCTCTACCTGCCATGCTGGGTTGGAGTGTTTGTGACTTTGCTAACTGTGTTAATAAAACTATTATAAATATAGTGTGACTTTCTAAGTAAGGGTGTTGCACTGTGTACGTCGGGGCTCCCAAGTGATAATTCTGATAATACTGGGCCTGATCTTAGGACAAGAACCTACCAAATGTCAGAGTGCTAACTGGGGAAACTAAATCAGTAACATAATCATTATGCAATCAATTGATCAGGCAACAGATCCTTGCATAATTCCTTCACTTGCATGCCCATATAATGGCCAGTAACAGTCTGGCAAATTGTGAGTAACGACTTGGAAATGTGGGCCATTTCATAGTCCCAGAAAGTAGTTTTGCCCTTGTAATGACAATAAATAAATAAAAATAATACTTCACACTAATATAACTCCTTCTAAGGATCCCAAAACACTTTGTAAATAGAACCCTTCTGTCAGGTAGGGCAGAAGGACCAGATTCAATATACCTATGGTCGTTTTTGACAAATAACTAAGCCAACATAAACCCCCAGCCAGGAACCTTGGGAAACTCAAGACCTCCCATTCTACACTTGTGTGCTATCTGAGCCTGTATACAAATAAGGGAATCTTTATTATGGGTAATGGTCCACAGTCATAAATCTGGGAAAACACACACACACACACACAAAGGTATATGCAAATAGAGAGTGAAATATTTCCTCTGCCAGTATTTTTGTCAATAGTCCATTTAACTCCCTTCCTGGCCACCGGTCAACATGTCCCACACGTAATAGTCTCTTGACTGTACCACTTCACCTGTCCACCAAACCCCATTAATTGTTAGGATCAGTGAGTGAAGTAGTCTCTTTACAAATCTGTCTCTAGTCCCAAGGACTCCAGTCCCAAATTACAAGGACCCACCTGAAGGTGCCACCACCTACCCCAGCTAGAGATTCAGTTTTATTAAGGTACTTGGTACGCTACTGTCCTCTGCATGTCTCTTGCAGTGAAGTCCTCTGTCTGTACTCTCTCTCAGAATTCAGGCACCACAGGAGAAGAGCAAAGAATACTAAGGATCACTGAGTAAAGTCCTCATGTTTGGAAATATCAAAACACTTTGTTTTTAAACTCATGGAAGACTCAGGAGAGACTTCCGATTCTATTATTCTTTTACCTGTTTTAAAAATATCAATTATGTATGTTGCATGGCTTGTATGTTAGGTCTAAAATAAACGAAGAGACATCAAAAGCTGACAGACATGAAAGAGACCTTACAACATATTTTTTGATGGCTAGAGACATAAAGGGGTTGGATGAAAACTGTGTTTAAGTTGCCATGCTTATTATAAAGATTCTTTCATGTGAATGCTGGAAGGAGATTTCCAGCATTGTTTTAGCACAGCTAAATCTGAGCACGTACAGCAAAAAAAGATTCCTCTATATTCTTGTGAATAAACCTTTCCAATACCAACTACCTCTTGTATTTACTAGTGCTTGAATATTTGAATGAGTGAGTTTTTTTTCAGAAATATGTTCAGGAAAAGCAAAGGCATTTGAAACTAGTGTGAATAGATATTTTGGAGAGTATACAAATTGGAAATGGGCTCATATACTTTTCAAAAAGCTTTTTATTATTTACAGAATAGCTGTATTGAACATTTATGAATGTTCACTGCAGCTGGTTGGACATTTTTCATAGTAGAATGTAAATTAGTTGAAACTGAAACCGTTCCCAAACACTAGGCCCTTCAGTTCTTTTGCAGCTTGCTGGTGGGTTCCCAGCTCCCTTCAGACCTGCAGGTGAGATGACAGGAAGTGAGGCACAAGAAACTCTCAGAGTGTGAGTTCCCAGGCTTGCAACTCCTCAGCAGACTCCTAGGGCTTCCAGGGTATGTGACTCCAGGCCAACCAGCCAGGCAGACTGACCTGGAGCAAGGGCACCATTCCTTTGTACTTAGAATTTCAATTTTTTTATTTTTATTTTCCAAATTAGAACAAAGTCAGATTTTGAAATATCAAAATTCTCTGTGAAATGGAGTTACATTTCTGTGCACAGATCTAATGTTCACAGATAATTTGAATGTAGAAAAGGGACAACTGTTTATAAAAATTAGCATATCCATTCACAGAGAAAAAAACAATACCGCATGACATACATAACCAATCATGTGGCATAAATGTCAAATGAGAAGCATCAAATACTCATAACAGTTAGCTCATAAATACATAAAAGGCTAAACATTATGCAAAGAATGTTGAATAATGAACAAATTTGTGAAAATCATGACCTTTGTGCACAAACAGCAAGCATTGCGGGGGGGGGAGGGGAAAGAAGGGGGTGCGCTGTACAGTTGGATATGTGAATTAGATGGTTCCTGGGAAGAAGTGTAATGAGCTGTCTTAATTACATGACCAAACAAGACC
The DNA here is from genome assembly GCF_965140295.1 of Lepidochelys olivacea. Classification (NCBI taxonomy): domain Eukaryota; kingdom Metazoa; phylum Chordata; order Testudines; family Cheloniidae; genus Lepidochelys; species Lepidochelys olivacea. Next base: position 70,882,402 of record NC_140414.1, read on the forward strand.
TAGGTCACAGGATACAATACCTATGCATCCCAACCAATAGCACGTTCACTGCTATGTCCTGCTGAAGTGGATATATTCAGGCTGGTAGATCGGAGATACAGAAAAAGAGAATTTGAGTGGCTACTTAGAGACTGGAGTGGCAAAACCAAAACAATTGGTGCACAGGCTCCCAAACAATTGTAGCGAGCTGTATTACAAAATATAGTCCAGGAGCTCTGGTAAATGGTTGTCTCTGCTGGGATGACTGCATGAAGAATTGTTCCAGGACTAAGAAGTAGAGTTCCACTAAGCTGTGGTGCCAGTCCAGTAAGTAGAGAGAGAACACAAAAATCATGATAGATTTTAATGAGAAAGCTAGGTTATCTGAAGGCTAGTGAGTTAATTCAAGAGCAACACACTGCTGATGCTTGTGAGGAGTGAGAAAGGCCGAGTGGATTAATGGCTTGACTGCTTTTCTTCATGATTTTTAGAAAAAGGGATAATAATCTAGATATTTTTCCTTCGTATATCTTGCTGGGAAAAGAGGGATGAGCGAGAGGCAAAAGTGGCAGATGGCCAAGAGAATTTAGTTCCACTGCTGTTCTCACATGAATTTCCTTCCACAGCTCTAAAGGACGAAGGCAAATAAATACCATTAATGGGAAAGAGGTAATACATGGATATGAAATGGATCATTAGTTGTTGCCTTGTACCTCAGCTTCTTTCAGGTAGATTCAAAAGCCCATTAGGTAGAGATCTCTTCTGACTGTTGAAAAAAGGGAGCAAATGACAGAAGGTTTTATAAAGACAGGCATTTTTAGTTTCAGGAATCTTCTGACAAGATGTCTAATAAAACTGTTCTATAGCCAGTTACTTTGAAACATATTAATATTTTGGGGTTTAAATAAAACTGCAGCCTGTCAAAGAGGTATTTGTACTTTGTTTTGGCAAGGTGAATGGTGTGGGAGAGCCTGCTAGTCTAACTCTCGTTTCTGCCTAAATCAGTGTGTGACACAGCAGTAGTTTTCAATGGAAAGACATCAGAGCAGCACAGGATTTCCTGGCAGCAGCATGAAAACAGTTCCATTGAGCAGAGGAGGTGTCAGGATGCCAGAGTGTCATGCAGGCGGAGCACACCTTCTAGCCAGTATGGAGGTCATTTCCTAAGAGTCCCTCACTGCCAGCATATAAAGGGCAGGTGATGGTGGGTCAGGGCAGGCCAGAGAAGGAGCAGTCTTTATGTATCTGTTAAAATCAATACATCCAAGGGGAAAATAAATCTACTCATATATAAGGATACTCTTTATGACAAATATTGAGGTTCATGCCATTTTGTTTAATTCTGTGCAGCTGTGCTCCTCCTTCCCATAATATTTTTTTAGTTGATGGAAATGAATAAGCAAAATCAGTAGCTTTGGCATGTTTGATTTTACATGAATGATCATGGAAGATCAGATCAAACATTCATCCGAACCTGGAGAAATGGCTGTTTGTATTGCACATGTGCCTGGAAAACTAGTCTATTGGGAAACTATGCAAATTCCACATGGTGAGATTTTACAGACTTCTCAGTAACAATAGAATACATTCCATGTGTTAATGAAACCAACTCAACTGAAACATCTGTAGGAATCACTACCCTAATTTACCGTGGTTTCACATTTTCCACTGTAAATGAATACATATGCTACGTTCTATAATGTTTGTCTTATAAATAGAATAAATTCTAATATTATTAAAGAATAAACAATGTGAAATTAAAATTTATCACAGTATCAAAAATATAGTCAATCACTTTGTAACTTTGCATTAAGGAAGAAATGCAAATCAATATTGTCACTATGAAACACAACCACTATGAAATGTCTCTTTTAGTGCTATTTGTAATACAAAAGGTCAATCTACTAACTATTATTATGTGTACCATAAATAAGTATGAGACCTGTCGCTTATCAGTAAAATCTACGTTCTCCCTGAGAATTCCTCCTCTCTCATTGATGCTCCTTTTCTGACCTTTCCCACTAATGGATCCATGTCTTTTATCATCTTCCTCCTAAGCCTGACACTACCTCCTTCTTCTTATATATAAATGATCTGATTTCACTAGGAGGTGCATATTCTTTGCCCCCATTGCATTCAACTACTTGGATTCAGTGGTAATTGGAAACTTTTAATACCTTGCCCATTAGAGTCTCAAGAGTCTGATACAAAGCCCACTGAAGTGAGTGGAAAGACTCCCTTTGACTTCAACTGATGTTAGATATGACCCCAAATGACCGCACCTTATTCCTTCAAAATTTCTCTTCAATCCATTCTTCCTTCAACCAAATTTCCACCACTGATCTCCACTCCAGCTCATGCACCTAACCTAGCAAAAACAGTAACAAAGAGACATGACACAAAGCAACATATATAACTTGCTCACCCATAGACAAAAATGATGCTCTGTCAATAGAAATTTTCTCTTACCACTGATTACTGTTGTCTCCCCTGCACACCTATACACATCTCCTGTGGTTTCCATTGTCTTAGTGGAACTATTTCACCCAGGAGCTCTTCAGAATGGAAACCTGACCCTAGCACTGACAACACCATGTCACGTACACAAGTGGTCACATGAATATAGGCAACATATTCCCAGGCAATGACAAGATAGTGTTATTAGAGCTGAAAGAAGAATTTTTCAGTTCAGTGACTGAACCAAACAGTAAAAAAAAAAAAAGTTTGTTTCTAACAGAAACTGAATTTCTCTCTCACTGAAACAGAACCACCAAAAATTTGTTCTGACTGAATGAAGCATTTTGACTATCTATTTGAACTGACATTTTGTATTGAAAATTTCATTTTGAAACAAAATGTCAAAATGGTTCTTTTAAAAAATGTTGAAACAAACCATTTCAGTAACAGTTTTCCCCCACTTTTTTTCCAACCAAAATTCTTTACCATATTCAGATTAATTCGTGATTAATTTTGGTGTCTAAAAAAATGTTTTTTCAGTGAATTTACTGTTTGCCAAAAATATTTTTTGCCCACCTCTAATCATTATATTATCAGTTTGTGGCTCTCTGAGTCTCTGTTGGAAGCAATATTAGATCCATCTCCCTTCTGTACCCATACTGGCTGCTTAGAGAGTTAGAGAAAGAACCTGCTCTAATCTGTTTTCCTATTTCTCCCAAACTGCTTTGTAACTGAGCAGTGTGGGAAATGCACCTGTAATGAGCGTTCAGTTTACTCTGCTTTAGATAAGGCAAAGCAAAAGGTGTTTCAGTAAGACCTATGAAATCTGCAAGTGCCACACTAAGCCCCAAGTGTGCATACCAACCATCACTAGTAGAACATACTGTAAAATGTGTTTTTCTCGATAGAATCTACACACTTGCTTTAATAGTCATTAAAATAAATTTTACTTAAAAGATAAAAAAATGTATTTTTTAATTGTTACTGGCTTTTAGATTTGCTACAGTAGCTATTTGTTAAATTCTTGTCATGGCTAAGCTAGGATATCAAATTAATTCTGCAAATGTTTCTTGATACTTGCCATGGATTTTATCATATTTTGGAAGAAGACTGAATTGCTGGAGAAAGGAATTGAACCTAATATGAATCAATTTAAAATTGTTAGGGAACTATTGAATATCTTCTCTCATTCATTGTACTTGTAAAATATTTAATGAGGTATGACATAATAAAGGAAGGGGATGCTACTGTATTTAATAATCAAGGTGTATATGCACTGTGGTATATACCATAAGTCTATAAATCATTCAGAGTAAATCTTTAGTACGTACAAGGCAATTTTATTTTGTCTAAGAATTCCTGATGTGCCTAGAATACTGGGGAAACACACATGAATTTAATTATATATTGATATATAAAGATTCAGAAAACCTTGTTTTACAATATATAGATTTACTTTCCAAATCTTTGCTTGTCTGTGGTGTCCCCTTACATTCAACTTGGCTTGACAGAGATGAATGGGTTTTTGGTTCAAGCACAGGTATGATAATCAGGACATCCTGGTACTATGCCTCCAAACCTACCATGGGATGTAACTGCAAATTACTCTGAGACTAAAGTCACAACAATTAATCATGGCTGCTTTTGGGTGGTGGATTCTGGATGGTCAGTCAGGATATCTGTGGTAGATGGAGGAATAGTACCCAGGTCTCCTGATTAGTCCTGTCCATAATCAACAGACCATCCTTCCTCTCTCTGGGTTGTTTTTCAGTCTCACACCAAGCTGCCCATATAACTCCAGCTCAACAGTGAACTTAAAACATAGATAGAATTTTGATCTCCCCAATACACAAAAAGAGAATCTTACAAAGCAGGAGGCAAACCTTAAACAAGCTGAGCAAGAATATAAATATGACCTTTGAAGAAAAAGATATGAGCACATGAATTATTCTATTTCTTAGCAAACATAGTATGCATTTGAGAGCTCTAAACTCTCAGTCCAGGGCTTTTAGAGATTTTTGCATGTTTTATTGCAAAACATACGTATCTCCTGAAAGCTTCAAAAGAGAATAAAGTCATGAAGAATAAATTGGTGGGAATTTTCTTAAAAAACGTGTTGCTAGTTTAAGTCAGCTATATGAATTATCAAAAGTAAGTGTCATAAATATAAAGGGAAGGGTAAACACCTTTAAATCCCTCCTGGCCAGAGGAAAAAACCCTTTCACCTGTAAAGGGTTAAGAAGCTAAGACAACCTCTCTGGCACCTGACAAAAATGACCAATGAGGAGACAAGATACATTCAAAGCTGGAGGAGGGGGGGAAACAAAGGGTTCTCTCTGTCTGTGTGTTGTTTTTGCCAGGACCAGAACAGGAATGCAGGTCAGAACTCCTGTAAAAAGTCAGTAAGCAATCCAGTTAGATATATGTTAGATTCTGTTTTGTTTAAATGGCTGATAAAATAAGTTGTGCTGAATGGAATGTATATTCCAGTTTTTGTGACTTTTTGTAACTTAAGGTTTAGCCTAGAGGGATTCTCTGTATTTTGAATCTGATTACCCTGTAAGATATTTACCATCCTGATTTTACAGAGGTGATTCTTTTACTTTTTCTTCAATTAAAATTCGTCTTTTAAGAACCTGATTGCTTTTTCATTGTTCTTAAGATCCAAGGGTTTGGGTCTGTGTTCACCTATGCAAATTGGTGAGGATTTTTATCAAGCCTTCCCCAGGAAAGGGGGTGTAGGGCTTGGGGGGATTTTGAGGGGAAAGGCGTTTCCAAATGGGCTCTTTCCCTGTTATATTTGTTAGACGCTTGGTGGTGGCAGCAAAAAAGTCCAGGGACAAAAGGTAAAAAGTTTGTACCTTGGGGAAGTTTTAACCTAAGCTGGTAAAAATAAGCTTAGGGGGTTTTTCATGCAGGTCCCCACATCTGTACCCTAAAGTTCAGAGTGGGGAAGGAACCTTGAGAATAAGTTATTAACAAATTTATTTTTGGTGAAATAATGCCCCGTGCCCTATAGAATTCTCAATAGCAGAGGTAATAAATCAGTATTCTGGTACATCTAGCTATACAGTCTTTAGAAGAAATCATCATAAAATTTGAAAGCCCACAGTGTCTCTTGTTGGAATCAAGTCCTGAAAAATCTGATTACTATCCGGCCACCACAAGTTTGTAATTGGATTACCATACCTTGCTTTTTAGGTGCTCCCATAAAATCATTTGTTCAATTTGGATTTAATCTATGATCCCGGAAAGCACTTACGGACATGCTTAACATTAGTAGTTAATTTAGTAAGATTAATATCCACATAGTTTTGTTACTATGAAAAAATAGCTAACTCATTCAACATGATAGAACACTAATTAAATATCTTCTAATACAGATAGATGTAAGCCAAAAGGCTAGCTCTAGGAATAGTGTGTTGTAACACAAGAATATATTGCTCCCATCAGGCTTCATTACAACTCCTGGATATATTTAATTCTGCTCATATCTAGCACAGCCCCCAGAAATAACCAAAGTATATTGTCTGGCTTGTCACAAAAAATTAGGTCCTCACTTTCAATCTAAAAGTAAATGCTAATGCTTGCGTTTCTGTGAAAAATAACTGCTTAATTTCTGATCTGTTTGTTAGCGGTTGGTGTTAAAGTTCCTGTGACCTTAAATGTGCAGTCACCCTAATCTTTGCCTGGAACAAGAAGGCAGCAAAGAGCAAATGTACAACTATGCTGACAAAAGGCTTGAGAAGACTAAACTATCTTTGACTATTTTTGGTGAACTGTTTTGAATGTTTTCTTGTGTTTATGCTGCCTTCTTCCTTACCAAAGTCTCCACACTTGTGCCTGGCCAGTAAATAAGCTAATGACTGCTTTCTCCTTCTCTTAGATGAATGGAGAGATTACTTTTGGGTAAATAACTGATTATTCTGAATTGAGTTACCAATACTAGATGCAATCCATATTATAGTTACTTTGATTGGTAATTTCTCCACTTTTGCTTTTATGCAATACTACAAATCCTACTCACTTTAATCATGTCAACTATATTCCAATTACATTGAATGAGACCATAGTTTTCATGACGAATGTGACCAGGATTTATTCCTGAATGTTTGTATCTTTAATTGACAATAATGCAGAATGATACTGTATCATGGTTTTTAACCTTAAAAAGCAGAACACATTCAGATGAGTGCATCTCCAGACTGGGCCTACTACCCATCCATTTATATACTGACACATGGGTACTGTTGTGACATTTTGCTCATGACACCCACAGTGAGCCACTGTGTTACTGCTCTGCCTTAGCAAAAGTGAGAGCTTTGCTTCTGCTAAACTGTGAGTGTCTGTTCCCAGCCTTGCCAGCAAACTCTTCAAGACTCTGCCAGTCTAAGCCTTGCCTTGCAGTTAACAATCAATCAACCCCAGTTCCTCAGAGAGGTCTCCCTGCATTGTCCAGTCCCTTTTACTGAACACTCACAGAAATTGTTAAGTTTGCTGCCTCCAAAGAGAAAGAGCACACATCAGCCTGTTCAATTAGTTAAAGTCTCATGCTTCACTTGAATACACAGCAGTGAGATAGCTTTATAATAAAACAAGAATAATGGAGACCAGAGATTTAAGTGATACTAAGCAAGAGAAAAAGAGACAGGTCTGGTTACAAATAAAATAAAACAAAAGTACTTTCTAGTGACTAAAACTTAATCTTAGCACATTACATTCTTTGCCTAAGCAGTTTTCTTACTAACAGTAAGTTAATAGCATCCGCAGACTTTCAAACTGAGGATCGAACTTTCACAGGTTTGAAGGGTGTTGTATCCTATATCTCCTCAGGAAAGATTAACAAAAAAAGATCTTTTTGCTCCCCTGTTATTACTCAAAATACATTGCCCCTGCCGAAAGATCCAGGAAGGTTCCCTGGGGTACAGATTCTGTCCCCCAGCATGGTTATTCAATTATCCTTTGCTTGTTTAGCTTAATAGCTTTGTTTACTTTATATGTAAATGTACTTGGATTGTCCTATGGCTTACAAAGCTTGACCCAGATGGATAAACACACATTTCTTTGTCTAGGGCATGCTAGGTTGTAAGCTCTGTCTCTCAAACATTTTAAGTACATATATCCAGCATCCATCTATAAGGCTTTGTACGCAATCTGTACGTATATCTCAAAATGATTTTCAGGACCAGCATGTCACCAGTTTACATACAATACCTTACATGACACTTTTGAAATATATATTATCAGCGTGCTGGGGAATGAGTCTATCAGGCTTGATGTGAGTTGCATCATGAGGGTGGTCCTCTGCCTGTTGGCACTGAGGGGTTCCCAGGGTCAGAACTGACTCAGGATAGGAGTCTCTGAAAGAATTAAAAAGTGTGCAGTGGAGAACTTCTGTGTCTCATTCAACATCTAGTAACAATCCTGTCTAATTAAACCATTGATAAAATATGACACCTAATGCACTCCATAACTGTCTCAAGATGGGAAAGGGTACTGAGTTTAGAATTAATGATTGACAAGGGTATATAGTAGACTGCATTAAAAATTTTTGATAAAGTGAATTGTCCATCATTTAAAAAGTTAAACACATTTCACTGGTATCATTTAAAGACCTGCTGTACATATTACAAAAGGAGCTGATATTACACTACTCTTCTGGTGCAACAAGCATTTTCTCATAAATGAGATCAACTCTGCCTACGGCTTTGTGTAATTATGCTAGAGCCTCAGTTCTAGTAGTTTTTCAATGTGTTGATTTTCAGTTGGCAGTGGCATTTTCACTCGGCAGTGGCATTTTCACTCGGCAGTGGCATTTTCACTCATTCTCAGCTGACATCACTTAATTTTACTCGCTGCAATAATGCAATCATCCTCTTCATACTTATTTATTACAAAGAAGTGAAATCAGAGTATTAGAATGTCTTCACATATCCCATATTAGTGGCATTTAAAAATTGGAGCCAGATTTTTTAATTTGGGTTCAGTTAAGAAATTAAACATAATAACAGAATCTGAATTTTGTTGCAAAATATAACAAAACAATAAAAGCCTAATGCTCATTTATATTCTATCTCCTTTACATCATTGTGGCATCCCCTTTACACTGCCAGAGTGGCATGAAGGGATTTATGCAAATGATTATCAGACCTCAAATATACTAACTACTCTGGTATATCTGTAACTTATCAATATATTTATCATAGCTACACTGTAGTGTCATATATTCCTGGGCCAGGAGGGATCACTGTGATCATCTGGACTGACTTCTTGAATAACAAATGCCATAAAACTCCCTTCCCCTCAAAATTCCTAGAGCATATCTGTCAGAAAATCATCCAATCTTAATTTAAAAATTTCCAGTGAAATCTAGCATCACTCTTTGAAAATTGTTCTAACTGTTAATTACTCTCACTGTAAAATGTTACCCTGGCCATTCCATTCTAATCAATATTTTAAATCTCTTACTACCTTTCACAAACACATTATTTTGGGTTAAGATTTCTCACACGTAGCCTCATACCAGAAAGACTAATATTGAAAACTTGGACAAAACTCATGGAGCCATTTTTAATTATAAAGCAGTTATGAATGTGCATGTCTCTGTTTTTAAGTGCATCTCTAATCTTCTTTCTCAGCTCATCTAAAATGTATTGATCAACAATTTAAAGGTATGCATAAGAGCTCTATGTAAAAGAACATCACAGGACAAACACAGAAATTACTATTTACATATATACAGACATCTTTTGTACCAGTGAACATCTTAATATTGCACCATTAAGGTCACTGGGAATTTCTGAAACCCCTTCTAAGACATGAAGCAAGTCTCTCCCCTTCTAAAACATGAAGCAATTCCATATTCCCTCTGGAATTGGTAGCTCTGACCTTGACCCAACATAAGAGCAGGGATGTCAAGTACCAGTGGCCTCCCCTCACTTTCTAATCCATGATAGTCCAGGAACAGCAGGAGCAGCTCTGGGAGTGACATTTCATTTCCTCTAGATCCTCAAGAGAACAAACCAGCTGCAGCATCTGCTGGGCCTTCAGAGCTCTAGATGCAATTAGAATGATCACACGTGAAACTCTTCTCACTTTTCAATTATGCTGATTGGTTGTTTACTCTTGCCTGCAACTGCCACCCCTTTCTGCATGAGGTTCTCGTCCTTCCCTCTTTGAGTATCCTCCTTCCCTTTCTTCCCTTCTATTCATCCTTCTCCTCATTATTTTTCTCTTTCAAATTTTCCTTTCCTTCCCCTCCTCCAGAAAAGCACTCATTTACAGTTTTGCTTTGTTTTTTTAATAGTTTGAACTAACACAACATCCACTTTGTCTGTCTGTCATCTTTTCTGGACTGTAAGCTCTTGGTGTGTCTTTTGATAGGTTCAGAAAACAACTTTGCATGCTATGGTTTATATCGATTGATATAATAAGTAACAGTGGTGCAGTAACTTGAAGTAAGTCTCCCTAATTCTCTGAGGTACTGAGCACCCTTGACTCTTATCTCCATGTATGTGCTCAGCCCCTAGCAAGATGGGTTTCTATTGGTTTTCCAAATATGTCTCTAGTCTTTGAGTTCAATCTATTTATCTAGGACTTTTTCATGTTTTCATTTCTTCTATTTTCTATATGCCTGCTGCTCAGTGCTCTGTAAATAGCAGATTGCACTCCCTTTGCACTCCAGTTATTTTTAATAAAGGTTTCTATTGTTGACAATTCTCTAGTCATTACATTCTTATTTTTCTCCTGAATAAGATAATGTTTGATTTGAATATATAGCATAAATGAGAGATCAGAGCACTTATATTTCAATTTGGGTTGAAAAAAACCCCCTGATTTGATGTCTTCCAAATATTTATTGAAATTTACTTTTTCTGCCTTCTTCAGCTACAGTAGAAGAATATTCCTGTCTAAAGAGCACGAGTTTAATTGAGGTTTAGTCTTAGCAAAATTTGTCCCTACTTGCCCATTAATACCTGTTTACCCACTTGGAGTACATATTCTGTTATTAATTTTACTAAAGAAACAATTGTTTACCAGTACAATATATTTCCTTATCTAAGCAGTAGAAGATAGTATGCGAAACAAACTTCTCAGACTGATCCTCTTAATATGAGAGTTAAAATGTATCACACTTTTTGGTGGGATGAACATTACTAGGCTTGAATATTTGCCGGGATCACGAGAAACAAACAAACTACTGTAGAGAAGACAAGAAACTCTGGCCTTGCGTGCACAAATTGAATACAATTATAAGAACTTCTACTGATCATTCTGAATAGCTCTCCTGTTTTTCATTCTGCACTCTGATTTTGTTTTGCGCAGATGGGGTCTGAAAATAATTTAATGACACCTAAGCTATTTGTTAAAAATGAAGTTGAAAAGCCTTTCCCATTACATTCACTCACACATGTAACTTGTGATCTTTGGACAAAGATAGAAGACAGAGCCTTTTGGATCCCCAAAGGGTATTAATGGATATTCTCAGTTCAGAGCTTTCATTTTACTAACTATGGCCTGAGGCAGTAATAAATCATTTTCAAACAGTGCAGTGAATAAAAGATAAGTACAAATATCACCAGAATCAATAGCCTGGGGTTCTATCATTGTATTATAATTACTAACATAATTTAGCTCTAATGCTATCTAAAATTGAGTTTAATTACCTAAAGGGAGCAGAACAATGGGATAGAGCATATAAGCTAAAAATGACACAAACGATTTTGGCAAAAACAGACCTTCATCTAAAATTTTCTAACCAGACTAGACATCTAAACTGCCACTTGAACCCACACTGACAATTCCAAACAGATGCAGGAACAGATAAGAAATGAGTTTGTTAACTTCTATACATTTGAAGGAAAATGTTCTGTATGCTTAAATAACAATGGGTTTCTGTTCCATCCATTTACATCTTCCTTTCTTGTTAATGACAGTTTTGAAAACTCCACAATAATTTTCTTTTAGTAGGGAGATACTGGGGGCAAAAAGCCTTTCTTTGCTCTACTAGTAACTATGCCTTGCACTACACTACTGCACCTCAGTCCTGACCTGAAAAGACCGTATTTTACCTGGATAATGAGTCCCCATACTCATCTAAGCAAATACTGACAGTTGTACCAAAGAGAGGTTTTTATTTATGCCGTTATCTGCACAGAGTTCAGCAGAGACCACAATGCTTACCTCAAGTGCATTCATTAGCAGAAGGCTTTTAAACAAAATGCTTGAGTTGTTCTCATTAGTGTATTTTGTTTTAAATTGGAGACTTTTCTAGCATACAATTAATTTAATTTTTCTTAATATCGCAAATGCCTTCTCTAAATCACTTTAGAAATCCAAGTAGGTTTTACCTTCTTTACATTCAGTTTCTAATTTTTTAGACTGTTCCATATGCGTATGTAAAACAGTGAGAGTGACATCACCACCAGCTTCCGTCTTGGTAAATTATATTGTTGTGTGCTCAGCTTCAGAAACCATACTTCTACTTCAGACAAGAATTTAAATGCTGTGAGAACAAAGGATCAAAGAAAATCCTACAGTTCTTATTCAAGCAAAACTCAGCTGATCTGAGTGGGAGTTCTGCCTAAGAAATAACTGCAGTCAGGTCCAGTTTTGACACGTCTCCTGACTGAGTAATATTTTACTTCATAAGTAATCCCACTGACCTCAACAGCAGGAAAGAAAACCACATGGTTTATCTCAAAGAGACTATTCATGGAGTAAGTACTAATCAATAGAAGAGTGGAAGAACCTTGTCCTAAATTAACTTTTTCATAAGGAAGCAAAGCTTTCTTCAATTACAAACACAAGAAAAAAATCCGGGCTGCTTTGATTATTTTTATCATCTATGGAAAAATAATTCATTTTAAAAAAATGTTCAGCTGAATTTTCTTCTATTTTCAAGACTGTCCCAAATTAAAGCTCAATTCAACATTGCACTAATAGAAAGTAAGTGGGTGCAGCCATAAGAATAGATTAATGGAGTAAAGAAGAAATTAGAAAAAAAAATTGCATGGGGGCTGAAGTACAGCACTTATAGTGCAGTTCCTGCAAATGAAGTTCAATTTGAACATAACCTGTCTATCTGCTCCTTTTGGTATAAGATTGTCCATTATTTGAAGGATTAAAGGAATGTGATTTAAACGTTACTTTTTAATTTTAATCCTGGTCTTTTTCGTGATGTGATTTACATCAAGATGTGAAGTTTCTCTCAATTATTTTTAAAAGGCAGAATAATCATCAAAAAATAATCATTTTTGCCTATTTACAAATCAGTGGTGTCAAGGTTCCTCCCCCACTCTGAACTCTAGGGTACAGATGTGGGGACCTGCATGAAAAACCTCCTAAGCTTATCTTTACCAGCTTAGGTCAAAACTTCCCCAAGGTACAAAATATTACCCCTTGGACAGGCCGCTACCACCACCAAACTAATACTGGTTACTGGGGAAGAGCTGTTTGGACGCGTCCTTCCCCCCCAAAATACTTCCCAAAACCTTGCACCCCACTTCCTGGACAAGGTTTGGTAAAAAGCCTCACCAATTTGCCTAGGTGACTACAGACCCAGACCCTTGGATCTTAAGAACAATGAACAATCCTCCCAACACTTGCACCCCCCCTTTCCTGGGAAATGTTGGATAAAAAGCCTCACCAATTTGCATAGGTGACCACAAACCCAAACCCTTGGATCTGAGAACAATGAAAAAGCATTCAGTGTTTTACAAGAAGACTTTTAATAAAAAATAGAAGTAAATAGAAATAAAGAAATCCCCCCTGTAAAATCAGGATGGTATATATCTTACAGGGTAATTAGATTCAAAAACATAGAGAACCCCTCTAGGCAAAACCTTAAGTTACAAAAAAGATACACAGACAGAAATAGTTATTCTATTCAGCACAATTCTTTTCTCAGCCATTTAAAGAAATCATAATCCAACACATACCTAGCTAGATTACTTACTAAAAGTTCTAAGACTCCATTCCTGTTCTGTCCCCGGCCAAGACGACTACAGACAGACACACAAACCCTTTGTTTCTCTCCCTCCTCCCAGCTTTTGAAAGTATCTTGTCTCCTCATTGGTCATTTTGGTCAGGTGCCAGCGAGGTTACCTTTAGCTTCTTAACCCTTTACAGGTGAGAGGAGCTTTCCCCTGGCCAGGAGGGATTTCAAAGGGGTTTACCCTTCCCTTTATATTTATGACACGCCCCCCAAATCTCAGCTAGGGTGAAACACTGGCTGGGATTTCTTCCTGGAGCTCTAGGAAAACAGAGTTAATAAGACACATGCATCTCTAAATATACTACCAAGTACATAAAGACTAACAATATTTTCCACATCTCAAGGACGATTTTAACCAGTTGATTCTGGGAAACTTTCACGGGAGAGTGCATCAGCCACTTTGTTAGAAGCTCCTGAGATGTGTTGGATGTCGAAATCAAAATCTTGGAGAGCTAAACTCCACCGAAGAAGTTTTCTGTTAGTTTCTTTGACGGTGTGAAGCCACTTTAGTGCAGCATGGTCGGTTTGCAGGTGGAAACGCCGTCCCCAAACATATGGGCGTAGCTTTTCCAGAGCGTAGACAATGGCATAACATTCTTTTTCAGTGACTGACCAGTTGCTTTCCCTCTCAGACAGTTTTTTGCTGAGAAACACTACAGGGTGGAATTCTTGATCAGGTCCTTTCTGCATTAAAACTGCTCCCACACCACGCTCGGATGCATCTGTGGTTACTAGGAACGGTTTGTCAAAGTCTGGGGCCCTTAGTACAGGGTCAGACATGAGTGTCGCTTTAAGCTTGTTAAAGGCCTTCTGACACTTTCCGGTCCACTGAACAGCATTTGGCTGTTTCTTTTTGGTTAGGTCTGTCAGTGGGGCAGCGATTTGGCTGTAGTGCGGTACAAATCGTCTGTAATAACCGGCCAAGCCTAAGAAGGATTGAACCTGTTTCTTTGACTTTGGGACAGGCCACTTTTGGATAGCATCCACTTTGGCCTGTAGGGGGCTGATAGTTCCTTGACCCACCTGGTGTCCAAGGTAAGTCACTCGGTTTAGGCCTATTTGACACTTCTTAGCCTTAACAGTTAGTCCTGCCTCCCTTATGCGCTCAAGGACTTTTTGTAGATGTTCCAGGTGGTCTGCCCAGGAATCCGAAAATATGGCCACATCGTCAAGGTAGGCGACTGCATATTCTCCTAATCCCGCTAGGAGACCATCTACAAGTCTTTGGAAAGTGGCGGGTGCATTTCGCAGCCCGAAAGGGAGTACATTAAATTCATACAGCCCGAGATGTGTGATGAAGGCTGACCTTTCCTTGGCAGATTCATCTAGCGGTACCTGCCAGTACCCCTTGGTTAAGTCCAAGGTAGAGATGAACTGGGCCCGTCCCAGTTTCTCTAATAGTTCATCAGTGCGTGGCATTGGATAGTTGTCTGGGCGAGTTACAGCATTTAGCTTACGGTAGTCCACGCAAAAACGTATTTCCCCATCTGGTTTGGGAACTAGAACCACTGGAGATGCCCATGCACTTTCAGAGGGGCGGATTACACCCATCTGTAACATATCCTGGATCTCCCGTTCTATAGCAGTTTTAGCTTGAGGAGACACCCGGTAAGGTTGGACCCTAACTGGGTGAGCATTACCTGTGTCAATGGAGTGGTATGCCCGTTCAGTCAGTCCTGGGGTGGCTGAGAACGTTGGCGCGTAGCTAGTGCACAGCTCCTGGATCTGCTGTCGCTGCATACGCCCAAGGGTCATGGAGAGGTTCACCTCTTCCACACCACCAGCACATTTCCCTTCGTAGTAGACACCTTCAGGCCACTCAGCGTCGTCTCCTCCCTGGGCTGTAAACTGACAAACTTTTAATTCTTTGGAATAAAAGGGCTTTAGAGAATTAATATGATACACCTTAGGCTTTCGGTTGGAGGTGGGGAATGCTATGAGATAATTAACAGCTCCCAGGCGCTCCTGGACCACGAATGGCCCTTCCCACGATGCTTCCATTTTATGGGCCTGGAGCGCCTTTAAGACCATGACCTGGTCTCCTACCTTGAAGGAACGCTCTCTGGCATGTTTATCATACCAGGCTTTTTGCTCTTTTTGAGCATCCTGTAAGTTTTCTCTAGCAAGGGCTAAAGAGGTTCGGAGGGTGTTTTGTAGGTTGGTTACAAAGTCCAGAATGTTAGTTCCTGGAGAAGGTGTAAATCCCTCCCATTGCTGCTTCACCAACTGCAATGGCCCCTTAACCTCACGGCCATATACAAGTTCAAATGGGGAAAACCCTAAACTGGGATGTGGTACAGCTCTGTAGGCAAAGAGCAACTGCTGCAATACTAGGTCCCAATCATTGGAGTGCTCATTTACGAATTTACGTATCATGGCCCCCAAAGTTCCATTAAACTTCTCCACCATGCCATTTGTTTGATGATGGTAAGGAGTGGCAACCAAGTGATTTACCCCATGAGCTTCCCAAAGGTTTTTCATAGTTCCTGCCAGGAAATTAGTCCCTGCATCTGTGAGGATGTCGGAGGGCCAACCTACCCTGGCAAAAATGTCTGCTAGTGCCTGGCACACACTTTTAGCCCTGGTGTTGCTTAGAGCTACTGCTTCCGGCCATCGGGTGGCAAAATCCATGAAAGTCAGTATGTACTGCTTTCCTCTGGGTGTCTTTTTCGGAAAAGGACCCAGAATATCCACAGCTACTCGCTGAAATGGAACTTCAATGATGGGGAGTGGCTGGAGAGGAGCTTTGACCTGGTCTTGGGGTTTTCCCACTCTTTGGCACACCTCACAAGACTGGACATAGGTAGAAACATCCTTGCCCATTCCCTCCCAGTGGAATGACCCCCCCAAACGGTCTTTGGTCCTGTTCACCCCAGCATGGCCACTAGGGTGATCATGGGCTAAGCTCAAGAGCTTGGCCCGGTATTTAGTTGGAACTACCAACTGTCTCTGAGGATGCCAGTCTTCCTGGTGTCCCCCAGAAAGAGTTTCCTTGTATAAAAGTCCTCTTTCTACAACAAACCTGGATCGATTAGAAGAGCTGAGAGGCGGTGGGTTGCTCCGTGCCGCCGTCCAAGCTCTCTGGAGGCTTTCATCTGCTTCCTGTTCGGTCTGGAACTGTTCCCTTGATGCTGGAGACATCAGTTCCTCATGGGATTGTGGACCTAGGCTTGGTCCCTCTGGAAGCGATATAGGGGATGGAGCTGTTTCTGTTGACTGTGAACCACTCTCCGCTGGTGCACTATGTTGGGATTCAGGCTCCGGCTGAGCCTCTTGTGTAGGGTTATCAGCTGCTGCCAGTTCAGGTTCGGTGGGGCCCTCTGGTGTTGAGGTTGCAAGTACTGGATTCAGTGCTGACACGGGGTCTGGTGTTGGTTGTTCGGCTGGTTCCGGTTCTGGGACTGGTTCCGTCTGGGTCTCTGGGACTGGATCCACTACTGCTGTTGCAGACATTGGCCTGGGGTCCAGGTCCATCACCTCTGACTGGGTCCTGATAGAAGTTTCCGGAACAGAGCTAGGCCTCACGGCTTGTTTAGCCTGGTTGCGGGTGACCATTCCCACCCTCTTGGCCTGCTTCACATGATTGGCCAAGTCTTCCCCCAACAGCATGGGGATGGGATAATCATCATAGACTGCAAAAGTCCACATTCCTGACCAGCCCTTGTACTGGACAGGCAACTTGGCTGTAGGCAAATTGAAAGAGTTGGACTTGAAGGGTTGAATCGTCACTTGGATCTCTGGGTTGATTAAATTGGGGTCCACTAAGGAAGCATGGATAGCTGACACTTGTGCTCCGGTGTCCCTCCACGCGGTGACCTTCTTCCCACCCACACTCACAGTTTCCCTCCGCTCCAAGGGTATCTGGGAGGTATCTGGGCCTGTGGACCTCTGGTGTGATTCCGGTGCAATGAACTGTAATCTGTTGGGGTTCTTGGGGCAGTTGGCCTTTACATGCCCCAGCTCGTTACATTTAAAACATCGTCCAGCTGACGGGTCACCGGGGCGAGGTGGGTTGCTGGAGAACGGGGTGGTGGGACGATAAGGGGTCTGGAGGGTTCTTTGGGAGGTAGGTGGGGCTTTGGGCGGCCCCCGGTAATAGGGTGTGGTCTGGGGTGGTCCCTTCTGGTCTCCGCTCCAACTGCGACCAGTTTTCTTCTTCTCTGCCACCTCCACCCATCTGGCTCCAATCTCTCCTGCCTCAATTACAGTTTTGGGTTTCCCATCTAGGATGTATCTTTCTATTTCCTCAGGAACACCCTCTAAGAATTGTTCCATTTGCATTAGGAAGGGCAAATTTACTGGAGATTCAACACTTGCTCCTGATATCCAGGCATCCCAATGTTTTACAATGTGGTAGGCATGTCGGGTAAATGACATGTCTGGTTTCCACCTTAGGGCTCGGAACCTCCGACGAGACTGCTCGGGTGTTATCCCCATTCTGACTCTCGCCTTGGATTTAAACAGTTCATACTTGTTCATGTGTTCTTTAGGCATTTCAGCTGCCACCTCAGCTAAGGGTCCACTGAGCTGCGGCCTCAGCTCTACCATGTATTGGTCAGTAGAGATGTCGTACCCAAGGCAGGCCCTTTCGAAGTTTTCTAAGAAGGCCTCAGTATCATCACCTGCCTTGTAGGTGGGGAACTTTCTGGGATGGGAAGTGGTACCTGGAGAAGGATTGCTAGGGTTTGTTGGTATATTCTGCTGGGCCTTTATCCTCTCCATCTCTTCCACATGCTTCCTCTCTTTTTCCTTCTCCTCCTCCTTCAGCCGCATGAGTTCTATCTGTCTTTCATGTTCCCTTTGTTTTTCCTCAGCCTGAAATTTGGCTAATTCCAGCTGTAGTCGAGCTGAGGATTTGGCCATTCTAACCTCTCTGTTTTTAACTAACTTTACACCCGAGGTTTAGAAATAAACAAACAAAACTTGGCTGTAAACTTTTGCTGTGCTGGAATAGAGTACCTATTCTCTGGTAGTGATTGTCAGCCTACAGAAAAAGACAATTCCCTTGTCTCTGCTCTGGGCCCAAATTAAAGCAAAAAACCTCCAACTACTTGGAAAACTGCTTACCCAGCCCAAAGGAAAAAAAAAATTTCTTTTCAAACCTGTGCTCCTTGTAAAACAAAAAAAAAAATCAAAATCCTAAAAAAAACCCCTGCCACTTTTGTCTCCAGGCAAATGGGTAGAGCACACACCCCCTATTTACTTTTAGGAAGAAAAGAAAAAAAAAAAAAAAAACCTCTGGGTTGGAAGACTGTGAATTTCCCTGCAGGAGTTAAGTACCCTGCCTCCAGGCAAGAAAACCTGCAATTCACAAGATAATCCCCTTTTGTCTCTGCTTGGCCACAAAGCAGAGAGAAACCAAGCTGCTTTCAGTTTCAAAGCTGCCTTCTGGACTTCCTAAAAATTCCTTTTTAAAATCTGTATTTCTAGTTCAAAAAATCTCAACTGGATCTCAAAATGATTTCAGGTTAATCCCACCACTGTGCCACCATGTCACGGTTCCTCCCCCACTCTGAACTCTAGGGTACAGATGTGGGGACCTGCATGAAAAACCTCCTAAGCTTATCTTTACCAGCTTAGGTCAAAACTTCCCCAAGGTACAAAATATTACCCCTTGGACAGGCCGCTACCACCACCAAACTAATACTGGTTACTGGGGAAGAGCTGTTTGGACGCGTCCTTCCCCCCCAAAATACTTCCCAAAACCTTGCACCCCACTTCCTGGACAAGGTTTGGTAAAAAGCCTCACCAATTTGCCTAGGTGACTACAGACCCAGACCCTTGGATCTTAAGAACAATGAACAATCCTCCCAACACTTGCACCCCCCCTTTCCTGGGAAATGTTGGATAAAAAGCCTCACCAATTTGCATAGGTGACCACAAACCCAAACCCTTGGATCTGAGAACAATGAAAAAGCATTCAGTGTTTTACAAGAAGACTTTTAATAAAAAATAGAAGTAAATAGAAATAAAGAAATCCCCCCTGTAAAATCAGGATGGTATATATCTTACAGGGTAATTAGATTCAAAAACATAGAGAACCCCTCTAGGCAAAACCTTAAGTTACAAAAAAGATACACAGACAGAAATAGTTATTCTATTCAGCACAATTCTTTTCTCAGCCATTTAAAGAAATCATAATCCAACACATACCTAGCTAGATTACTTACTAAAAGTTCTAAGACTCCATTCCTGTTCTGTCCCCGGCCAAGACGACTACAGACAGACACACAAACCCTTTGTTTCTCTCCCTCCTCCCAGCTTTTGAAAGTATCTTGTCTCCTCATTGGTCATTTTGGTCAGGTGCCAGCGAGGTTACCTTTAGCTTCTTAACCCTTTACAGGTGAGAGGAGCTTTCCCCTGGCCAGGAGGGATTTCAAAGGGGTTTACCCTTCCCTTTATATTTATGACAAGTGGGTATGGATAAATTTTTTCTAGCATTTAGTGAAAGTCTGTGTTGACTCATATTTTGAGTCTTCCTAGATTTCTCTCTGCATTAAAAAGAATAGTTTGACGGCTTAAGATTTTTAGGTTGATTTCTTTTCTACTTTCTCTGGTACCTGACTGTGGGTATTTTACATTGATTATGGGGAATTTTACCATGTGAAATGCTGGGCCAGAGACTTATCCCCATTATGTTTTCTTTCCATTACTGTGGTAGGACAAAGCAAATGTAAAGTCAAGAGTGGCACAAAGCTGGCATAATAGGTGCCTTACAGACATGTTAGAAGAGAAATGCTACATAGTAACATGGAAGTTAGCCAATGGCAGTGTGGCTCCTTTACGGAGTGCTGCCTGGTGGGAAGGGCCATGTGGAAAAGTGAACTCTCCCTGAGAACCTTTCTGACTCAGTGGTCTTTAGGCTTTCCTTTCCCATGAATACAGAGGATATGTAAGTTTGGAGGCTTTGACCCTGGCCACTCTATGCACCAAAGATCACTTCTACATCACAGTAGCAGCCGTGTTAATCTGTATCCGTAAAAAGAAATGGAGTACTTGTGGCACCTTAGAGACTAACAAATTTTTTAGAACATAACCTTTCGTGAGCTACATCCGATGAAGTGAGCTGTAGCTCACGAAAGCTTATGCTCTAATAAATTTGTTAGTCTCTAAGGTGCCACAAGTACTCCTTTTCTTTCTACATCAGAGTATGTGCCTGGAAGACTCAGCAAGACATTCACCACAGGATTTTCTGTCCCCTCTGCTCTTTCCCCAAAAGATTTTTCCTCAGAGGTGGGGGGTGGGGGAAATGGTCAGGTCAAACTATTTATAATCTTAATGCCACATCTACCCAGATTTTTTGTTTTGGTAGGTTCAGAAAGCAAAGTATAGTTTACCCCCACAAGCAGTCGGAATGAGAACTCAGAAAAAGTGTTTCAATTAAAAGTTCTTTTCATCTACAAATGCCCTTTTTTGAACATGAAAAGTTTTACCCCAAACTTGACTTTCATATTTTTTCATGATTTTTTTAATACAAACTTGTAACAAAATTGTTACCAAAATGGTTCTTGGCAGATTCTTCAGTAAACAAGAAGTAGGATGAACCTGAGACTATTATATTTAACATAAAGTTATCTGTATGTTTGAGCCAGGTCTCTAAAGTATGAAAACTTCAAAGACCATTATACTGAGATAGGCCAGATGATGAGAGCCCATAGATTATTCACAGACAAAAGTAAGTCTTCTCCTGACTCACTCAGGAGAAGGATTCCTTATGGAATCCAGAATCAGTAGGGGTCAATTAATGCAAAGTTCCAAAGCAGGTTATACAAATACCCAGCCCTTTGAGACTTGAGCCCCCTGGGGAAAAAAGAGCAGTGACTGGTTTTACTGGGAAACAAAGGCGTTGGGGGTAAAAGGCTGAGTTTATACAGACTCAGGAGCCCTCTTTTTGATTCAGCAAACTGCTATGACCTTTTGTCAAAGGGAGGACCCAACCCTACTTGGAAAGATTAGAGCCTCCAAGTGTCACAATAGGACTGATGGGTAGGACACTGGTATAGTTTTATACGTTTTGCTGTGTGTTTTTATCCCTGATGAATGTACTCTGCTTATGACATTTTGACAGTTAGGATATTGCTTAACAATTTGTATTCCTATTGACTCCTACTGCTGCTGGTGAACTTCTGGCTCTGTTTTATATCTTGGACCAGAACTTAGGGTTATTGTATTTCTCTTCTATTTTGTTCTTTTGCAGCACTGCAAAGAACTAAGCCTATTGATCTTTATATTTAGATATTTCATAAAAAAAGGACTCTACCAAGTCAAAGAACCTTAATGGCAGCCTACCTTTTTGACTTTTGTTACCTTGTCAACTACTAGAACAGAAAACAAAAGTATGGAATTATGCAAGTTTCATATATCAACAGCCCCCAGCTTGGTTTAACTTTTGCCAGTCAGTGGTCTTTAAAGGGCCCATTTAATTGACCTACCTGCTCCACATTTCATCTGAACCATTTTATTTTATACAATGTGATGGCTGCCATTTTTTCATAGTACTGTATTGTAGTATTTCCTTTTCCAAATAGAGAGAAATAGATCAGATACCAGAGGGACAGATTGTGCCCATACCCTGAAGAGAGGCTAGAAGCATATCCCCCTTGTGTTCCGCTATGCAGCAGTAGCCTTCCCAAAGGCAGTAGGGAGGAGGCAGGGCATCTGGCCCGAAAGGAGGGGAAGATATGGTACATCCTTGTGAGAGCTGGTATAGCAGCTGTGCTATTCAGAAGAATCTACTGGGGCAAGATGACTCTTCACTACCACAAAAACAGAGGCATACTAGACAAGGCATACTAGACTCCAGAGTATGATAACTCAGTAAGTATTGACTTTTTAATGGCTAGCTCTGCAGAGTGACTAATACAGGGGTTCTCAAACTGGGAGTCAGGATCCATTAGGGATCACAAGGTTATTACATGGGGGGTTGTGAGCTGTCAGCCTCCACCACAAACCCCGCTTTGCCTCCAGCATATATAGTGGTGGTAGATAAATTAAAAGCACCTTTTTATATATAAAGTGGGGGTCGCACTCAGAAGCTTGCTATGTGAAAGGGGTTACCAGTAAAAACGTTTGAGAACCACTGGACTAATACCAGTCTCTCTTGATTTTAAATTAAGATTTTGACCTTTTGCTGTTGACTTTCAGTGAATAATGTTTAGTCATTAAAGTCCATCCAGCAGACTGGAACTCTGTTGGAGAGATATTACTTTTGTTCTTAACTTAGCTGTTTCTCTGCAAAAATACATTTTCTTCTCATGGTCATCCAACTAGTTATGTATTCACCAGTCACACTCATAAAATATACTTTAAATAGATTTGCTTCTAGCTCTGGATTTTAATGATCTTTCCAATGAAATGATTCACATTAATATTCCTTTATTCAAAAGTCCCATTTCTGATGGAGCTCTCCCATTAGCTTGAGGGACTGAGCTGCATACAGTATGATTTGATGGTGGGGAACTCATGTATTCTATAAGCTAATTATTTAGAAATTTCCTAATAGAGGAATGCCATCATTTACAAGGATTAGTGAGTCAACTAGTTAAGTTTATCACACAGTTAGTCCATAAAGTAATATATCTCCAAATAATTTTAACAAGGCTATAGAGCAAATTATTTCATAACGGATGGTGCCCCTGATTTAAGTGTCAGGTGTATTTTATCATTTTCCTTTCTAACGTATAAACTAGAACTGTCAATCTTGCAGTGCCTAAGAGCTTTATTGTCCATTGATCTTCCTTTGTCATCTGTTCCTTTCTCAATTTCCACATTGCACAATTCCCCTAAAAGCGCTCACACACACCTTCATAGGAAATAATTCATGTACATTGATTGGAAGGCACCTGTTGGGCTTCTGAGATGATATTGTATTTTACCTCCAGAAGTCACACTCATTACATGCCATACTTTCATGAAAAGCAAAAACAAACAAAAGAAAACATAGGCACTGAGGTCCAGTAAATCGTATACACAGTAGTTCAATATATCTCCAATAAAATAGTGATCAGCAGTTTTGTAAAGATAATACTTGAGTCAATTGAGGTACTAATTTCACAGTTCTCATTAAATTACCATATGCAGAAAATTACCTTCAAGCTATCATTACTAGATACTGTGTCATGACAAAAATCCAAGAACTGTTGAAAAAACTCTCCATGCATTGCTGGTGGGAATCCATCTGAGCACACATGATTTGAGCTAAATTGGTAAGACACATAATATTTTTTAAAAAGTAAACCTCTATTAATCACTTGTGATATCTTTATTTTTCTGAGGGTATTTAATTCCAATGGTACAAAAAGCCTCTACCTAAATAATACATTTAAAAATAATTGGCAATATGTTGCAGCATTTAAGAGGAAAACAAAGATCTGCATAAGTTTGGGTTTCATTAATTGATTCTAAATGGTAAGGGATTTCTTGACATTTATGCCAACTTGGCTATTACTGTTTTCTCTATGTAAAATGAAAATCTCAGGAAACTGTGCTCTCTTCTTTAGGACATAGACCTTGCTGTGGTGATCCATTCCTTTCAACACCTTTAGACTGCACTATCAAAATGTTCTCTACATGGGGCTACATCTTGAGACATTTCAAAATCTTCATTTGGTGCAAACTGCTAAAGGGTGGTTTTTGCTGGAAGCACATTAAATCAGTGCTCCAAGCTGTCCACTGACTTCTGCTTAATTATTGGGGGCAATTTAAGGTATAATGTTCAGGACCTGATCTCTCACTGTTAAGCTCTAGATTATGGACTTTGCCACAAGACCTGAATAGGGTAGGACATAGTTGCCCTGCCACAGCGGAAGGCAAGGGATTAGACTGGTCTGACTCAGAGAGAGGCACAGTCTGGTCCCTGGTTCCCCACTTAGACCAACGGGAGACATAATCTGCCCAAATCCTGGAGCATATTACTTTCCTCCCCCACCTGTAATGGGTGTGTTGGGTGGCACACTGAAGAAGTTAAGTCTCCTCTGACTCCACTTCTGCCTATCCACTCCCCTCCCATCTGTGCCGGACAGGGGGTAGCAGCTCTGAGAGTATAGCTTATCCCTTGTGCTCTGTGTGGCTCAAATAAGGAGCAGTGGGAATACTTTCTGTATAGCAGGTCACAAAATTTAGCTGGCCCTAAATCACTGGGAGCTCCACTATTGTCTTAGACTGTAAATGCCTTTCAGTGTGTTGGGGCTTGGAAAATTCTACGACAACCTTTCTCCCTGTGTTTCCTGTGGCAGGTGCGACTTGTTGTCTACCTTGCATTTTAGCAGAACTAATTTTAAGGTAACTCCTTCATCCAAAATGCAGAATGAAAAAAAATATTAATTTAGATCACTTAATTACAAACATCTTTGAGGAAATAGTTAAAATGAATACCTCTAGAAAATAATTTTTAAAATATATTACTTCATTCTCACAACCCATTTTGTTAGTATGCAAATGTGCAAGAATAATTTTTAGTTTGGGTGTTTTCCCTAATGATGATGGCAGCAAATTCTATCTTCAAAACAAGCTTTCCACTAGTCTCCTCAAAGCACCTCGTGTGGTTAAAAACAAAAACAAAACAAAAAACCCAATAAGAACAAAAGCCTGAGTACAGCGGCGATGGAAAAGCTAAAGAGAACAGACATAAGTGCCAAGCTAACTGTAGTTGCAGTAATTATACTCATAAAGGTATCCTTTTGCACTACCACTCAGGGAATTGAGAGCGTCAATAAAAAAAAAAAACGGATGGCTTCCGTTCACCCAGTCTTTTATGGCTTGCAAGATATTTGGTGTGTTAAGAATACAACAAGATGAATCCTATTTATTCCATCTTTACTCCCTTAGACTTCCATGTGCGTTTTGCTTGAGCAGAGTCTGGTCATAATCTTATTCCCATTCAAATCAATAGGATCCTTGCCACACACTTCAGATGGTGCTGGGCCAGGCTTTAAGTGAAGGACCTGGAAGAACTGATCCTGGAGTGAAATGTTCATCCTCTTTTTCCTGTATTTATGAAATGAAAATAAAAGAACAATCCCATAAACAGATCCTCTGGGTCCTTCCAGCAATACCTTTAAAGAATGGTGGGTTGAAACTGCTCAAATATTCCTGCTATATCTACAGGTTCCTTAATATCGTCCATGTCTAATTTCTGTCATTTATTTTCTGTAGAGCCTAGAATGAACTAAAGATAATATAGTATAAAGAGAGTACTGCTAAATTCTGCACTATCCTCCCCGTGAAGAATTTTTGTGTCTCTTATATTTTGCTTTTTAGCAAACTTGCTGACACTGCTCTCCCCCCTGCCCCGCCCCTCCCCCCCCCACTCACGTTTAAACAACATAATTCACTGGCCATGGCTATGTGTTCTGTCTAAGATCTCATTTCACACTGTGTACAGTAGTGTAATGTCTTGATTGTATTGCTGCTGTGATTCATTCATTGCCCTGATGCAGGGATGAAATGCTCAATATCAGCACGTATATCCCTAAACTGCAGCAGATATTTTACCTCACTATTTTACAGTGTTCATTGACAAGAAAAAGGTAATTAAAAATGAAGATGTACCTCCTACTCTCCTCACAAATCACATTTTATTGTTATTCATGCTTTTTTATACAAGCATTTGAAGGGAATACATCATAAATTTTTATGGTGTACATGAAAAAAGTAGGTAATATTCCAAATAGGTAATAACTTTACAAATTGCATGGGAATTAATGGTAAATGGATTGCTAGTGCTGTTGCCTTTTAGATACACACCGCAATAACATTAATCATTTAGAAAGATTTTTATTCAAATGCTTGTAAGTTGAGAAATCTTTTTCAATGTAACATGTTCATTGCTTTGTTCAATGGTCTTATAGATTGTAGAAAATGTCCACAGGTAATACAAAACACATTTCCTGCTTAAATTATTGGTCAGTCAGTCTCTATGTTTGAGAGATTATAGAATCTATGGGGAGGGATTAAAATCACAGTGGCTGAAATGATGGTATATAGGTGAGACTTTCTGGCTCTGTTGCAGACTATTGTATGTGAAAGGTAGCTTGATGAAATAGTCACTAAAATTGGACTATGAAGAGCTTTTCCCATCAAAATGACAACTTGCTATTGATTATGTTGTGTTATGTTCCAGCACCATGGGATTTTCTGGAAGAATGAGTTACACTTCTGTATTGCAGTGATAATATTCACAAACCATTTCTGTGGCATCGTGTCTACAACCATAAATATTTACAATGGGGACAATTAATATGCTCTGATATCATGATAAAGAAGGAATGTCAAGCATGAACCCAGATGTATTTCCACTGTTATGGAATCACTTAACAGCATATTCTGCTATCTGATGGTAAATAAATGACAGTTTTAATTTTAATTTCAATAAACTCGTTTGAAAAATCGTTCAACTGGTCTGTACAGATGAGTATTTCTGGGTATGTCTACATGGCACATTAAACCCAGGTGTGTGTACCTTAGTCTGAGAACTCTGTTTCCAAGTCTGTGCTTGAGCATCCACACTACATTGGAAAGCCAGGCCTCACAACTGTACTGGAACTATGCAGGCCTGAGCCACAACTTCATCTTCTGCAGGCATATACTATTATATCTCAGGGGTTTTAGTGCCCCCACTGGCTGAAGATGGTCTAGAGCTCAGATCATAGTAGTTGTGGGAGAATTTGTCTAGGGTTTTTAGCCCATGAACACATTCACCCAAACCATTGTGTCTGCACAGCCCTAGTAATCACAGTCATCAACTCGGATCCCGGCCTAGTGGGAGAACATTACTATCTCATGCTGCCAGTCCTATTTCGGGAAACAGGTGGAGCATCTACAAGATGCTGGGGGACATTTTGGTGGCACTTTTGAATTGCCAAAAGCACCCCTCCAAGGGGGATATCATGCTGGCTATAAGCCAGCTGATGCTGCTCATGCCTGTTGCTTGAGCAGCAGACTCTCCCGATGAAGGCTAGTGCTTATGGAGCAGGGCCACAAGCACAGTGTGGTAGCGTATGGGGAGATTTCAGCAAACCACTAAAGTGCCTGAAACCACTATTGCTTATCGTTAAAAGCAGCCAAGTCAGCAGGCCGTAAATTGGACATGCAGCAGCCTCAGTTTAACCAAGGCAGGAGGGGAGGGGGTTCTGGGTGCCACAGAAAGGGCAGCTTGACCTCACGTCCTTCCTGATAAGAAGTGTGTTGAAGTTGATGATACATGCTGTCAGGGTTCCCTCCTCACTCTGAACTCTAGGATACAGAGGTGGGACCCACATAAAAGACCCCTAAGCTTATTTCTAGCAGCTTAGGGTAAAACTTTCCCAAGGCACAAACTCTTTGCCCTTGGAGGGTACGCTGCCGCCACCAAGTGATTTAACAAAGAATCAGGGAAAGGACCACTTAGAGTTCCTATTCCCCCAAAATATCCCCCAAGCCCTTATACCTCCTTTCCTGGGGAGGCTCAAGAATAATATCCTAACCAATTGGTTACAAAGTGATCACAGACCCAAACCCCACGGTCTTAGGACCATAGAGAAATCAGTCAGGCTCTTAAAAGAAACAGAACTTATTTAGAAAGAAAAAAAGATAAAAGAAGCACCTCTGTAAAATTAGAAGGGAAGCTAATCTCACAGGGCAATCAGATTTAAAACACAGAGGATTTCCCTCTGGGCAAAAACTTTAAAGTTACAAAAGAAAACCAAGAATACACCTTTCTCTCAGCACAGAGAAAAATCACAAGCCAAAACAGAAGTAAACTAATGCATTTCCTTGCTAGTACTTACTAATTCTAATGGAGCTGGATTGCTTGCTTTCTTGATCTCTCTCTGGCAAGCACACAGAACAGATAGACAAAAGCCTACCTCCCCAATCGCCCAGATTTGAAAGTATCTTGTCCCCTTATTGGTCCTTTTGGTCAGGTGCCAGCCAGGTTACCTTAGCTTCTTAACCCTTTACAGGTAAAAGGATATTGTGTTTTTGGCCAGGAGGGATTTTATAATACTGTATACAGGAAGGTTGTTACCCTTCCCTTTATATTTATGACACATGCATTTTAGAAGAGCAGGATGTGCCCTCAGGAATGTCTATTACGACCTCAAGGCTACAAACTCTGGAAAAAACCCACACCTGGTTAATCAATAATCAGAAGGATTGCTTGACCATTGAAACTGCTGCTAAGCAAAGTTTTCTTTAAGGGATATGTCATTGTGTTACTAATTTATAAATAAGGTGAAAAGTTTGAGATAGTTGGACTCTTCAGAACTGGACTCTCCCTCTGGATACATCTTGTGGTCCCCACCAGAATATTTGGTGACTGGAAGGCTGCCACTGTGCCACTCGAGAGCCACACTCAGCTTCGGTAATTATCAAGGGTTGGGGTGTTTTACTAACCTGTTGCAGACATGTTTAAGTGCTTGAGACTAAGTAAAGTTTAGCTTTAAGTGAAATCACTCGTGTTGTCCTGTTTGCACGAGCCATCTATCAGTCGGACGGCCGTGTCTCCCCTGATTTATTTCCTGAAACCACTTCTCACAGAATAAAAGTTACCAAGAGCTTTGGGTTAAAAGAACCCCGGATAACAGTGGGATCCTATCATCATGCAGACCTGGGATGACCAGTAGTAGGTTCACAATTTTCATGATAAGAAGCAGATGTTCCTTGAGGTTTGTGATCAGTTTATCCCAACATGCCAGCACCAGACCACCACAGAGGTAGACCATGCTGGTCCAGAAGCAGGTCACCATGGCCATCTGGAAGATGGCTACCCCAGTCTTCTACTTGTTTTTGACTAACCAGTTAGGAGCTGGCAAATCAACTGTGGGGTTTGTGGCAGGTTTGTGAGGTGAGCTGGATTGTGATGTACCCAAAAAGTGGTGGCTATTACAAATGTTCCTGAAATTATTGCTGACTTGAGAATGGGGTTTCCAAACCACACCAGGACCATTAATGTGACTCATATGCCTCTAGTTTGCCCTCTGTAAGGAGCACAAACTACATAGGGACTGTTCATTATACAGTCCCTGGTTATCCCCACAGGGGTAGATTCATGGGCACTGATGCCATGCACCCTTCCAGTGCATCCCATGTTAGAGCGTTCCAGAGATCATGACTTTACCTTCATAGACAAGCTGGCACATTATTCCCACAAGAATTACTGCTATTCTAGGAGACCCTGCTCACCCTGATATTGCTTATGAAACCATAACCTGATTTCAGAGGACCTGGCAAAAGAAGATTCAACTATACACTCAGTAGCTGATGTAATGTACATTTGGCAGATTGAAAACTCACATTGGTGCTGCTCTCAAAGCCATTTGGATGCCAGTGTCATCAATAGAGGCCACAGTAATATGGCCTTCTGTGTTCTGCACAATGTCTGTGAGGAAAAGGGGGAATCTTTTAATCAAAACAGACTCAAGACAGTGCTAAATTTTTGAACTATTACATATAGCAATGGAAGTTAGGAATGCTTTGTGCACCCATATAATGGGTCTGTACTGTCCCATACATGAAAGAACATGAAATGTTATTGGAGTTATTGGGGGCAGCTATGGGATGTTTATTAAATATGTTGGGATTATGGACTGTAAATTCTGTAAACACTTCCATGAAGTGTATGGAGGTGTGTTCTGCATTTTATCAATACCAGCCATGTACTGCAACTGAGTTTATAAGTTTCTGTGATGACAGTTCGTAAACTTTTTATTATGAAAGTTACTGAGAATAGGCATGTGATTTATTAAAATCTGTGGCACTGAACATTACATATAATAAATCCTGCTATTATAGACTTGTGTGCAAATTCAACACTTTGGTATGTAAAATAATGCAAGAACTAGAAAGGCAGACCAGATGACATCAAAACATACTGCACAATAAATAAACTCAGTGCCAAAACATTCCAAGGTCCATGTTCCCTAATGGCATGTCCAGTTATTTCCTAGATATCCCTTCTCCCTCTGGCCTTTTTGGTGCATTTTGAACATGGGGCCCTTGACTGGACTGGAGTAGATGAATGCACAGGTTACATTTGTCCATGCCATGCACTAGTAATAATTGCATCTGACGTGGTCCAGCCATCTCCCGAATTGTCCAAAGGCTGCGTGATCTTCAGGGCACAATAGTGCAGAGGGAACTCAGGGAGTAGGAAGGAGCAGGTGCTAACGATCGCACTGGAACCTGCAGTCTGGTAGCCGTGAGCACAAGTAATCACTCAAACAATTGTGCTCTTTCTTCCTCAACCTGCAGTGACACTGAACAAACCTGTCCACCAATTTCGTCTCACACTGAGCAGCCTCTGCCTCTTTCCACCTTTCTTAGGTCCTTGTCTTTTTCATACTTCCTTTGGTCCTTCTGGAACTCTGGCATTCATTTTATCTTGCAGGTCTCCCATCAGCTCCTCTCAGAACTGTTTTTTGTTTGCTTGCATTAGGTTGGTCCCCATGCCCAAGCTCCTGGTGCCAGGTGTTTGCCCTGTGGAGGTGGAAGAGCCTTGAAATGAGAAAGAGGGAGCACATTATCATCTGATCGTGAAAAAAAGATTATGTTTCCCACTCTATGAAAGATGTTGCACTAATTCAAAGTAAAAAATAATACTTTTTAATCAGTGGGCTGTATTTTATTCACACAATAATACAGGTCAATTCAGATATCCTTTGGAGCAGCACAGAAGACCACCACACATTGTTTTAAGGTACACATACAAAATTCAATTGAAATTATTTCTTTATCCCCTTCATTCTCTCCAGCGCAGGCTGCAAGGCTTAGGAGTGGTCTAGTTACTAGCTATAGTTTTTCAATTCTGTCAGGCAGGGCAAGCTCTGGGGAACACTGATATTCTGGAGGTTCCCAAGTGGAAGTGTGAACATCTGTTCAGGCCAGCGAAGGACAGCCATCTGTGTATACTAAGGAGGACATCCAGGGAAGGGAGTATTAGGAGACTGGCTTGGATTCTGCCCTGAACAGAAGCACACCAAATCCCTGACTTGTATTAATTGAACAGGTTCCTAAGCTGGAAATCCCTTTCATCCATGTATTTGTAATAAACAAAACACTACAGCAGAAACTTACCAGGCTCCAACACTTTCTCTGATGCTGGTTCCCCAGCAGGCTGCTCTCCAGAGCCATCCCCAAACACCACCTCCAAGTACAGACTGAAGATGTGCTATAGCTGCTGTGTTGGCATAATGTCGTTGGTTACCAATCTCAGCACCAGGTCACTTCTTACTTTTCATTAGGTAGCTGGTTCTCCTCTGGCAGTGCCTGGGATGGGGAAAGTTATAAGGGTGCTATCCCCACTAAGCAGCTCATCATGCACATTGTGGGCTCAGTGCTTACTACAGTTCCCAGAACCCAGTTTAATTCCTCATAAAAGAGGCATGGAGATGGGGAGTTCCCAGAGGTACCACCAGCATTCTTGACTTTGCAGTATTCTGTCTTCAGCTGCTTGATTCACTCTCTGCCTTGTTCTTCTGTCCAGTCAATCCCTAATGCTGCCAGCTGCTCAAATATAGTTGTGTAGACAGCAGCAGCAGGAGCACAAGAAATGAAGCCAAACGTCTTGCTTGCCTCACACCAGTGGCTAACTAGAATCCAGCTTTGTTCCTCTAGCCAGCTAGCAGCACACATGATGCAGGACTTCTTCTGAGTGCTACCCATGCTAATACTTGTGAGATTGGGAATCTCCATCACTGGAGATTTTTAAGAGCAGGTTAGATAAACACCTGTCAGGGATGGTCTAGATCAGGGGTTCCCAAACTGTGGATCAGGACCACATTTTAAGGGGGTTGCCAAGGCTGGTGTTGGCCCTGGGCTCCAGCAAGTCTGAATCCCAAGCCCAAGCCACACCACCCAGGGCTAAGGTTACATGCCCTCTGCTCAGGGCAGAAGCCCTTGGGCTTCAGCTTTGGCCCCGCAGCCCAGGGTAGTGGGGCTTGGTCTCCTGGGGTCATGTAGT
This sequence comes from Lepidochelys olivacea, assembly GCF_965140295.1. Lineage (NCBI taxonomy): Eukaryota > Metazoa > Chordata > Testudines > Cheloniidae > Lepidochelys > Lepidochelys olivacea. The sequence goes on from NC_140414.1 coordinate 70,914,771, forward strand.
AATTTTTGTTGTCAAAAGGGGGGTCATGATGCAATGAAGTTTGAGAACTGCTGGTCTAGATAATACTTCGTCCTGTCATGAGTGCAGGGGACTGGACTAGATGACCTCTCAAAATACCTTCCAGTTCTATGATTCTATAATCTTAGGGCATAGTGCTATGGTAATAGTTTCACATTTGACTGATTAACATGACCTGCTACCCTCTGTGACAACATTTTATATCTACACAACACACAAAGCCCAAACTCTGACTCAGGTTTAAGCTCAAGCCCCGCTCCCCTTACACACCAAGATTAGTCTCAGTCCAGGAACTCTTCTGGGCTTGGATCAATGGACCCAGCAAGAGGATTGAGTCAGAGCTTGAGTCCTGCTGGTCAAGTCACTTTTCAGTGTGGATGCAGCTCAAGTGTGGTTTGCCAGACTATGGTCTGGAGAGTCTGTCAAAGCCATTCTACTACCCCCTGGGGCAGCGGTTTCCTGCTCTTCAATCCCAAAACTTCCAACTCACCACTCACTTCCCAGGAAGTGAAAGCAACCTCCTGGTTAAAATGTTCTTGCTTGGCATTTAACCCTTAACTTCCATGCAGACTGCTCAACTGGAGAAACTGTTGACTCATATTTAGGTTGTGGTCTACTATGACCCCCCCAATCGCTTTCCGCAGTACTCCTTCTTGGCAGTCATTTCCCATTTTGTATGTGTGCAACTGATTGTTCCTTCGTAAGTGGAGTACTTTGCATTTGTTCTTATTGAATTTCATCCTGTTGACTTCAGACCATTTCTTCAGATCATTTTGAATTATAATCCTATCCTTCGAACCACTTGCAACCCCTCCCAGCTTGATATCGTCCGCAAACTTGATAAGTGTACTCTCTATGCCACTAGATAAATCATTGATGAAGATATCGAACAGACCTATTTCATGTATCTAATGACCTACAGCTGTAGTAACATGTCATACTACAATTACTTTGATTACTTAATAGGTATGTGTTAAGAAGGCCTTCCTACACTGAGATACATATTTTTATTGGCGTCTAATTCAGGGCCCAATCCTGCAGTATACTCCCACTGACTTCACTGGGAGCAGCATCAGGACCACAACTAGCCTGGAAAGAAACACACAAGATGTAGGAACTTTAAACACATTCATTAAATTTACTTAGGCAACTTTTCTTCCTTATCCACATTTTTTCCATTTCTTTATTCCTTTGTCTTTCCTTTTGTCGCCAAAATGTTCTCTTTTTTCAGTCTTTTGTATTTTTCCCCACCCAAATTTGCTTTCCATCTGCCCATTTCTCTTCATCTCCATTTTTTCTCTCTTTTGCAGATGAGATTCAATAAGCTTCCCCTCCTTATCTCTCTCTTTTGCTCTTCTCCCCATGTTCAAGTACCGATGACCCTGTAATACATGAGTGTGACACATAGGAGTGCCAATAAGAGGCCAAGTGATCTTTACCTTCTGGCTCTGGTCACTTGATGTGGGCCAGGGTTCCAAAATGTTAATAGTTGTCACATAACAGGAATTAGTATCTGCTGACTCCAATGGCTACTTATATAGTCCTGACAACTGCCTCTTGGCTCACCTGCTTCTCTCCCCCGCCCAGCCCCTCCGGCTACTCCTTTCTTTACCTACAGCCACTTCTTCTTTGCCCTCACCAAAAAGAGGAAGCAGTGGACTGTCTCTTTTCTCCTTATCAGAAAACCTGTGGGAGTACCAGTAGGCCTACATGCCTGCCTAAGTTACTGCTGATAAGCCGTGAACCTCTTCCCCAGTTCTCCTGACATAATTACTGTCACACAGGCAGGAAGGAATGTGGTGGTGCTCTGTTTTGCCTACTTTCCACATGTATAGGGTCCATAAACCAGTGGTATAACTCAGAGCAGCCTCAGAATCAGGTAGACAGAACCAAAAAGAAAAGGAGTACTTGTGGCACCTTAGAGACTAACCAATTTATTAGAGTATAAGCTTTCGTGAGCTACAGCTCACTTCATCAGATGCATATCGTGGAAACTGTAGCAGACTTTATATATACACAGAGAATATGAAACAATACCTCCTCCCACCCCACTGTCCTGCTGGTAATAGCTTATCTAAAGTGATCATCAGGTGGGCCATTTCCAGCACAAATCCAGGTTTTCTCACCCTCCACCCCACCACACAAATTCACTCTCCTGCTGGTGATAGCCCATCCAAAGTGACAACTCTTTACACAATGTGCATGACAATCAAGTTGGGCTATTTCCTGCACAAATCCAGGTTTTCTCACATCCCCCCCACCCCCATACACACACAAACTCACTCTTCTGCTGGTAATAGCTCATCCAAACTGACCACTCTTCAAGTTTAAATCCAAGTTAAACCAGAACATCTGGCGGGGGGTAGGAAAAAACAAGAGGAAACGGGCTACCTTGCATAATGACTTAGCCACTCCCAGTCTCTATTTAAGCCTAAATTAATAGTATCCAATTTGCAAATGAATTCCAATTCAGCAGTTTCTCGCTGGAGTCTGGATTTGAAGTTTTTTTGTTTTAAGATAGCGACCTTCATGTCTGTGATTGCGTGACCAGAGAGATTGAAGTGTTCTCCGACTGGTTTATGAATGTTATAATTCTTGACATCTGATTTGTGTCCATTTATTCTTTTACGTAGAGACTGTCCAGTTTGACCAATGTACATGGCAGAGGGGCATTGCTGGCATATGATGGCATATATCACATTGGTGGATGTGCAGGTGAACGAGCCTCTGATAGTGTGGCTGATGTTATTAGGCCCTGTGATGGTGTCCCCTGAATAGATATGTGGGCACAATTGGCAACGGGCTTTGTTGCAAGGATAAGTTCCTGGGTTAGTGGTTCTGTTGTGTGGTATGTGGTTGTTGGTGAGTATTTGCTTCAGGTTGCGGGGTTGTCTGTAGGCAAGGACTGGCCTGTCTCCCAAGATTTGTGAGAGAACCACAGTTCCCTAATAACACCCATCTCGACACTGTCTCCTGCACCAAGGAGCTCTCTGCCACCAAGATGTAGACCGGCCCTTAGCCTCTACTTAAAATGCTACATCAGTGCAGCTGCACCACTGTAGGGCTTTAATGAAGATGCTCTATGCTGAAGGGAGAACTTCTCCTGTTGGCATAGTTAATCCACCTCCCCAAGAGGCAGTAGCTATATTGACAGGTAAACTCTCCCACAGACAGAGCACTGTCTACAGCAGAGGGTTAGGTCGATGCAAATACATTGCTCAGGGGTGTTTATTTAAGTAAGTTTGTAGTGTAGACCAGACTAAAGTGACTTGCACAAGGCCAAAGAGAGACTTGGATCAGAATTCAAGAGCAGATCTGCCTAACATCTGGCTTTGGGGCATTTCCTTAAACCTGCTAGATTGCAGCATTCTCTTGGCTTCCTGAGGTACTGTCTGCACTTTCTATGGGTTTCCATGAAGCTATTGGCTGTGCTGAGATAATGAATATTTATGGTTTACACTGTGATATCACTATATAGGCTCTGTATATGGTACACCTGCAGAGGGGAGGTATTGCTGTCTCGGCGGTAAACAGCTGAAGTGAGTTGCTGCTGCACAATTTCTCCCCACACTATGCTCCCGACTACAACCTTACATAAAGCATGTGCTGAGTGGGTAGTGCTTTGCAGCTGTTCAGTTATACAGCATGTTCAATGTATGGAGGCAGCATCAGTGGAGGAAGAGAGAGGAGTACTAAAGCAATCAGTTTTGAGTATGGTAGGCATTGTAGCCTGGCCAATGGTGGTTCAAAGACGGACTAAGTAATAAAGAAAAGTGAAGAGAGGAAGAGGAAAGGCAGAATATATATAGACCGAGCATCAACATATATAAAATGCCAGTGCCTAAGGGACAAGGAGAGAAGAGGAGATTTCTATGATTAAGGTCAGTCCAAGCATCGGTGCAATGGCTTGTAGGAGACCCAGGATAGGAAGATGCCTGATGTAGGAACTGAGGCAGTTTGCTTCAGGAAGATGAAAATGTCAAAGAGCTGGAGGACAAAAGGAAGAGTCTGTGTGTACTGGAGGGCTGCAGGTAGAAAAAAAAATAGATTGCGGAAAGTGCAGTTTACTTAGTAAATATATTTGGTTTTCATATACTTGCCTTCACTTTAAGTCATAAAAATGCATTTGCTTTATTTTCAGAATCCTGTCTTTTCCTACAGCTGCCAAATGTCCAATCACATGTCGATGAGTGGAGCTGAGTAAGCTGACAAGGGCTGTGATGCCAAATGCCTCTCTGGGAGCGGGGGTGAATACCTGGTGCTAACTCATTTTTCTGTTTGCTCTTGTTTACTACTATAAATTACTAAGAAAAATTGATGAGTGGTAAAACTAAGTGTTTCAGTACAATTTTAAAATAAGCAACCATCCTACTTCAGTTAAAAATATACTGCTTGATCCCAACCCTAATGAAAATCACTGAGTAGATTTCATTGCGCTTTAGACCAGGCACATAAGGTTTCCATTCTGTGAAAAACACATCTGAACAGTACAGTACAATAAACCACAAGCATTTTCATGTAAATAATTCTATCAAATTATTCTGTCAAATTTAAAAGGACTAAAAGGTAAAAAAACCCAAAAATTATAAATACATTTTAACGCCCCTTCAACTGCCCATGAAATAAATCTTGGACTCTCCAACTTTCTTCTTGTGTCACGTGAGAGAAGGCAGGTGGGGAGAATGGCACATGAGGGAAAATGACAAGGGGATTTGAGTAAGGGAAATCAGAAGAGTGGAGATGGGCTCTTTTTTCCAGACAGGCCACAAATAAGAAAAATCCTGATTCTAGGATGACCAGATAGCAAGCGTGAAAAATCAGGATGGCGGCGGGCGGGGGGGGGGGGGCGGGGGGATAGCACCTTTATAAGGAAAAGCCCTGAATATCAGGACTGTCCCTATGAAATTGGGACATCTGGTCACCTTACCTGAATCTCACCACTATCCAAATTGAATAAAATAGATAATACTTACAGATTTCACTGAACTTTTACAGCACATATTTACAGCACACTTTTACATTGGTAGGCCCCATGAGGCGGTGCAATGGCAGCTCCAGAAGGCATTGTGCCTGAAGGAGACAGATGATACTGAGCACTCTGAGAAGTGCCATCTTTGAAGAGGGTGCAATGTCTGCTTCTTTGCTCACCTACCATTGCACACAATGGAGATGTAGTATCACCGATAATGCTTGCCTGGCGATAGCCTGGGACTATATATGCTGCAGTGTGTGGAACAGGGAAGAAGAGTGTGAGCCCTTGGAATCCTCCCCACCTCATCCCTGGTACTGACAAATCTCAGGATCCTAGTTCTGTTTTCAGATCATTAGACCCGTAGCTCTCACTCTCCTTACACACAGTGAAGGGGTAGCATTTTGGTCTTAACGGACTTTCAGTAAGTAATGTAGCTAAAACAATTTGTATGATTTACTTTTCGTTTGAGCTTTAAGCAATTTAAACTCTAACAGAGACTCCTAATGAAACAAAATATTTAAAAGGTCCATACTAGCCTTGGGAATATACAGCCTTCTTAATAGCGAGACATAATTTTATGCTTTTGCTGCCAAGAAAAAAAAAATCAGCTAAGCACGTCTACATTTAATTGCAAATGACCATAAATACGAACAGCCATAGGCCCTGAACAAACATTGATAGAATTAATTAGATATGGCATCAAAAATGAGCTTTAAACTTCCATTATTTTCCTCCATAAACATCTGCTTCGTTATTTCCTCTTCCCCATTATATAATGGACATTTCTCTACAACGAAGTACTGTACATAAAAAGCTGATCAGTTGCTAGTTAACCCTGGAAAAGTAGGCTCTAAATAATGTTACCTTTTTCTAAAAGAAATATTTTCATTTTATGTAAGCCAACCAATTCACAAAGAATCTGAAAACATCAGTGTCTAGTGGGCATTCCATGAGTCATCATCCCAATTATTATTATTATGGAAATTAACTACAGGGATTCAGTTGGGAATCACTTTAGAAAATACCTTATTTGAATTTAACTAGCATGTGTACCAATAGTAGTGAAAAAAGTAGCTAAAGCCAGGGGAATTTTTTTTTGAATGGTTGGGAATTTGAAAAAAAAAAAGGGGGGGGGGGGCATTAGTAAATGCTGGACTTGTCAAAATCATGTTCATGGGAAGGGATTTAACAAGTTTTCTATTTTGAAATTTTCAGTATTTATCAAAATGGGGCATTTTGATACTCTCAAAATGATACGGTTCAGTTTTTTGATTCAGAATGACTTGTTTAGAAATTTAAGTTAGTTTACAGTAAACAAGTTTATAAAAGTTCAAAATCAAAATCTAACATTTCAATTGACACTCCAAAATGTTTGGATTTTCAGTTTGCAAAAATTTGAGATTTTGACTGTGTCCCAATTTGGGCCTACAAGATATTTTTAATTTTGAAAATTCTCCTGTGACGAAAAAACCATTTCCTGCCGAACTCTGCCTAACCCCACACTTCTCAAATTCATAATAAATAAATCAATAAATGAAAATCTGCCTGCTCAGTTTCATCCTCCATCTCCTTAACCAATACGACTACAGATAAATTCCACACTCTCACTTGTCAATGGACTTTGCAAAGGGCACACAGGAAATTTTTCCTTCCTCGCTTCCTTCATAAATAAAAAAATCAGTCAGCCAGACTTTGGCAGTACAAATAACATTCCCAAAGAGGAGCTGGAAGTCATGTCCTCCCCAACTATGTTAATTATTTGATTAGCACCACTCTTTAGCATTGGGTGGGATCATCCCGGGAACATGGCATTGTGCCCATGTACGGGAGTGAGAGTTGTAAGTAGTCTTCTTATACACATATGTGGAGTAGCCACATTGCCAGACCCTACGCGGGAGGAACAGCAATTGTCACCAGGCTGCTATCCCCCTCATCCTGTGTATGTGGGCATGAATGGGGACATGGAAGAACCCAGAGGGAGCAAGAGGAAAGCCTATAGCCATAATTCAGTCCATGCTGTGTCCCTGGGGCAGTAGAGTTGTGTATTGCCCCTTACTCAGCTTGGATTGCAGGGCGACCATCCACCTCAGAGGGATGTGGGGTGGCGTGTGTGTGAGAAGAACAATTCCACAGAAAGTGGTAATATAGAAGGGGTTCTATTAAATCTCCTTCAAGAAATCTGCCAATGCCACCTCAGCCATTTTCATTTAAATTGCACTTTTTAAAAAATATATATATAAAGTCAAACATGTATGCATATTTAGTGTCATCCACAGTGGATGGGACTCACAACCTCCATAAACAGCCAAAAGAGTTGCACAATACATTCAGTGAAAATGCACATCCTAAAAATTGAAGGATGATATTTTTCTTACTTTACCCTATGATTTTCCAGAATGCTAATATAGCACAAAAATGTAAGTGACTGTCAGGATTTTTGCCTTTAATTAGAGACAATAGAATACTTTGGGCAGTCCTATAATTTTTTTTTAAAACCACACTTTCAAGGTATCTTTCTTACCAAAGCACCATAGAAGAGCTATCAAGGTTTAAGTGACCATAAAACTTCTAAAACACTTTGCCAGCTTTTCCAAGGCTTATATCTTTGATGAATCCTTGTTCCACGTTCTACACTTTTCTACTTCAATTGCTATTCAGCTACTCATTTAGCAGATTTTGCTCGCTCCCAGACCTAATAATTATCTTTTGATGAGATATAATTTCTTAGACTTCAGCCATTTACTTTCAAGTGTAGATGGTATGTGCCCATATAAAGTATTTATTCTCTTATAGCAATGGTTTTCACCTTTTTAATACCAAGGTCATACACTTCCATCAAAAAACATCAAAAATAAATTTCTGCCTAAGCAAGGCTATGATTAGAAACTGGAAACAATACTTTTGGGACAAAAAACAACCCCATATACTGAATGAGATGTTATGGCCTTTGGTGAATTCTTTGTTTTTTCCAGATTTGAAGAAAATGAGTGAACCTACACTCCATGGTAGCATAGCTAATAGCCATAGCTAACAGCGTAGGTCATAAAAGTATTAGTTAGGCCCTTTGCACAAGAATGACAGAGGAATACCTGAAATATCATCCGATAGCATGCTGCCTTTGTTGCCTGAACTGTTGTGATAAGTTTGAAGCTTATCTGTTTTCACAAGCCCAAAGGGATTTTGTAGGGGAAAACAAGCAAACTCATGATGTGTTCTGAAAATACTTTTGGAAGGCACTTCTATTTAGGAAGTGAATATTCTATGAAAAAAGTGCACTGTTACAAAGGTTATAGAGCTGATTAAAAATTTCCCTTAGTTTTCCTTTTAATCAGAAAATAGGGTTTTAGCAAACTTGAAAATGTTGGGAAACTGTAAGAAGCGTGGGAAGTTATTTACTTTCACAGTTTTGAGATTTCCCATTGGAAAACCAGAATTTCCAAACAGGAAAAAACCTAGAGAAATTGTCACAGGAAAAGTTCTGCTTTTCTGGCCAGCTCTCAAAATTTATATTGCAAAATATAGCTTATGCCATCCCCAGAGTGGATTCCAGATATAATGAGACAAAAATAGATTTAAAATAGGATTATAGAAGGGGAATGTAAATAGGTTAGAAAACAATGAGAAAAATCATTGTTTGTGGGATTTATTATATAATTCTACCCCAGTGAGTTTCGGAGAGCTTCACATTACATTTGTCCAAGCTTGAAAAATAAAGTAAATAGGAAATATCCTGGCAAACAAATGGAGTTTAAATTTTGTGATAACTTGCAGGTTTAACAGATCTCTGTTAATAACTAGATCTTACTTATCCTTTAGCCTCCTATGTTTTCTTCTCATTGTTGGGAACTAGTGAACTTTGCCTTGGACGTAGGCCAGGGGTGGGCAGACTACGGCCTAGGGGCTGCATCTGGCCCTCCAGATGTTTTAATCCAGCCCTCGAGCTACCGCCGGGGAGTGGGATCTGGGGCTTGCCCTGCTCCAGCGCTGCAGCCACAGAGCAGGGGAGGGGGCTTGCCCCGTTCCATACAGCTCCCAGAAGCAGCAGCATGTCCCTGCTCCGGCTCCCACACGTAGGGACAGCAAGGAGGCTCTGCATCCTTCCCCCCCAGCCACCTGGCCCTGCCTCCACATAGGAGTTGGAGGGGGGACATGCCGTTGCATCTGGGAGCTGTTTGAAGTAAGAGCCACCTGGAGCCTGCACCCCTGACCCTCTCCCATGCCCCACCCCCCTGACCCAGCTCTGACTCCCCTCCTGTCCTAAAAACCCCACCATCCTAGCCCAGAACAACCTCCAGCACCCCCAACCCCTCATCACCAGCCTTACCCCAGAGCCCATACCCCCAATCAGAGCCCTTCCCACTCCCCCCACACCCCAACCTGGAGCCCCCTCCTGCACCCTGAATTCCTCATTTCTGGCTCCACTCCAGAGCCTGCACCCCCAGCCAGAGCTCTCACCCCCTCCTTCACCCCAACCTCCCATTTTGTGAGCGTTCATGGCCCACCATACAATTTCCATACCCAGATGTGGCCCTCAGGCCAAAAAGTTTGCCCACCCCTGACACAGGCACTGAGTACTTGCTGTTGACTTTTTGCACTGCAGTTCCATCGTGTTCTTCCTGAACCTCTGTAAGATGCAAGGTTTGGGGTTATTTTTTAAGATTTTTCCTCTAAGAAATCAATGTTTTTGATGTTTCAACTTCAGAACTTTAAATAGCTTTCTTGCCAAAAGAACCAAAGACTAGGTGGAACAAACTAGTGTTTCCTTTTCATAATGAGTGGTCCAGGAGCACTGTTATTTCACGTCTGAGAAGTCAAAGTTTTGAAAATCTAATACACTAAATGATAGCTCACTCTTTGAGAAGGCTGGTGTTCAGTTTATGCTATTACATCCTCAAATCAAATTATTTTTCCAGTTTTTTTTTAGTAGAGATGAGAAATATATTTGGGGAAAATATCCTGGTATTAGCAGTCACAGACAATGAATTAATTTTACTCTTTTGCTGCACTGTAATGTGTGTAGGTGCTATTGGATTGCTTCCTTAGCAATACCTTCTTGAACAGAATGAATTCCCGAAGTTGCATGTTTAACATTCTCTGAACATGTATACAGAGCTGTGTAACTTGGGTTCTGCATCTCACTGCACAGTAACTAAAGGAAAAGTGATATTTTACTTTAGATTGTTGGATTTCACGTTGTCTGACAGACTCCAAAATGGTGGAGGAATTTGAATACAGGGAGTAATGCTAGTATATTTCAGCTTTGTCTGTTATGATAGGACTTCAATACTAGCTCTCACTGTTACTATCACTGTAGTACCACATCTGCTGGTTCCTTCAAGAATGGCTTCAAGCTCACATCCTCAGAACGTCCTGCAACTTCATTCCAATCTCCACTCCTGCACTACTCAACAGCTTCTCACTTATCTTGTTCTGGGAGGTGGATATTAGCCTCATGCTTCTAAACTTCCTCTCTTCACTTGAGGCTGAGTGTCTTTTTGCATCTGTTATTTAATTAATACTGATGCCTATTTCAGATTTGCAGTGAAGAGTTTTATGTTTCAAACTTTCAAATGCTGGTGCATGTTACATGCGTATTGGTTATGCGCTCTATATTTCTCGCCAAAAGAAATAGAAATAGTTTAATTCGGAGAATATTCCAAAAGCTCTCGCTCTAATTTGTCTTCATTTAAAGGAATATTCAGAATCATTTCTTTTGTTACATATCCTTACTGAGTTCAGGACTGTGTGCAATATAGTAAATACTCTGAAAATGAGATTAAGATGTCTCTTCATCCTTCTCCTTTTTCTTTCCTGAGATGCTCTGAAACTATCATTTAGGGCAGGTTTGAGAGTTAATATTTTTGGATGCCATGCAATGTGTATTGCCTTTTGTGGGTATATCGGTAGGCAGTTGCTCTGCACTGAAGAAGTGATTTAGCTTGAGTGACTCATCCAATAAAATACCTTTTCTTGTGTATGCAAACAACATCAGCAATGAACTGCTAGCAACAGCATGCCTTCTACGACATAACCCTTTGCTCATGCAAACAAACATGTAGGGCCATGTCTTTTCCTCCAAATAAGTGTGTTTGTTTTTAATAGCAGCAAGATAACTAATGCAAATTACCCCTTTCTGTAAAATCCTAGGGGAGATTTACAAAGCATAGGGTGGTTTACCTGGATGTAGCTAGGCTAGGCTAACACTATACCATACACAGGGTTGATAACAATAGCATTGCTCAAAAAAGATTCCTCCTGAAGACAAGGTGCTCCATGCTCTCAGGGGATGAATGCTTTGTGCATTACAGGAGTTACATCCATTCCCATCAGCAGTAGCACAAAACTAGATATGGAAACCAGGTCTCTTTCAAGGCAGTTTTACATCACTAGACCACATGATCTCTCTTTCTTTCAGTTCTCCATTGATGTTTATAATAAGGAGCTTGCAATACAAACTTCATGCCAATATGACATCACAAATTTATAATACAGCTTAGTATCGATATGCTGGAGGTTGGGTGGTTCCCTGCAAACATATTTTCTATCAGTGAGGCAGTCACAAGCCTTGCAGAAATTGGTGGGCTTAATAGCTTTAGCCGAACTGGAAGGTAGCTATCAGTTAAATCCCCTTTGTTTATTAATAGCTAGAAAAAAATAGAAGCGACTGTCCAAATCACAGACTTTTGAGGGGTCTGAATGCAAATGTGGGGGCTGAGTATTTTTTTGGCGGAGTTGTGTACATCTGTAAGTAAAAAGCAGCCAGCCAAAAACAAGCAGAAAGTCATGAAACAAAAGTAGCACTGACAAAGTGGCTCAAAGAGAAAGCTTTTTGGAATTATGAACAAGAAAACTGTGTCCTGTTTATTTCTTACTGTGTTCAGGGAAGGAGGACTTTGGGTATATTCTTTGTAAGAAAGCAGGTTTGCATCAAAGAAATACCCAACAATCGTTGGTTTCTCCTCTTAACAGAAACAACCTTCCAGGCCCTGAATATTGGCTAACCACTCAGGCCAAAAGAGGGTAATACTATTTAATTTGTATAAAAATGACAAAAATGTGTGTTTATTCTATGTTGATTTGCAAGTTTATGTTATAATTAATTTGAAACCTGGTTCAGAAAAGAAAGGATTAAAGAGAGTGATGCTACTTCTATATACAACAAAAGGATTTTACAATATTGGAGTTGTGACAAGCATGGCCCAGGGGAGCGGGGGGCAGGCTTCCCTTCAGCTCCTGCCTGATTCTCAGTTCCGTTACACTGATTTTAGGGTGGTCTGTTTTTTCATTGAACAGTGCAAGTACGAGTTTAATTATATGTTGAAATAACCTTAGCTCATAATTAAATATTAACTCAATTTCTGTGCTAATCTAGTCAATTTATATTGTCAGGGCTTAAATTCAGCCAGAACCCATTGGAGTGGAATGGAGGTAAATATTTTCAAACCCTGAAGCCCTCAGCCCGCGTGCGCGTGCAAACTCACTCTCTCTCTCTCTCCTCCCCCCTCCCCCCCACGCAGCCCTAACGCCCCAGGGGTGGGGGTTCAGGAAATAATGTTTGAGAATTTAAGCCCTGTATACTGAAAGCAAATCTTTGCTTCATGTCTGTTAAAATATTGTAATGAGCTTCCAATCCCTCACTATCTGGATTGCAAGTGGGCATGATTTCAGTGAGGCTGATGGAAAGGAAAGTGAAACAATGTGTTCTGTTGTGGGGGGTTGCTGCCTGCTGCATTGATTTGCTTAAAAACAGATTAGAGACAGAGAACATAAACCAGTTCAGTAAGTACTGTTACTTTGACCAAACTTATCTCATGTGATATTGAAAACAACTAGTACCACAGTATTGTTTTAGATTCTAAGGGCTGGCTTATGACTTTGCTACAAGCATTGAGTTAGGAACTGCACATACAGTAACTCCTTACTTAATGTTGTAGTTATGTTCCTGAAAAAATGTGACTTTAAGCGAAATGATGTTAAGCGAATCAAATTTCCCCATAATAATGAATGTAAAGGGTGGGGGGCATAGGTTCCAGGGATTTCTTTTTCCCAGACAAAAGGCATTATATACTTTTTAAACAAGCAATTTAATATAGGTATAAGTTTTAAACAATTTTAAAGAAACAATTTAATACTACAATCATGATTGCTGAGTATGAAGCTTGGTTGAGGTGGTGGAGTCAGAGAGTGGAAGAGGGTGGGTTGTCCAGCTGCTCCTCTTGCTGAACTTTCTGAACTTGAAAAAAAACATCTAGAGATTGTTGTTTTGCCTTCCTTTTTTTTCCCCTTGGTAAATTTCTTTATAGCAAGTCATTAGATGACCAACTCCCCTAATCACTTTGGAGCTGTTTTCCCTGTCAGGATTGTCAACTCTCAGGATTTGCAAGCCAGCCTTAACCCGCCTCTTCTCCCCGCCCTCGCCCCCATTTACTCTATGCACAGCATCCTCGCTCCTTCCCCCTCCCTCGCCTCCTGTCTGTGGCAATCAGCTGGTTTGCAGCATTCAGGAGGCAGAGGAGTGATGGGGGGAGAAGAGAGGACACAGCGGGCAGCCTCCCTCCTCCCTCCTGCCCGTGGCAATCAGCTGGTTTGTGGTGTTCAAGAGGCAGGGGAGGGAGGGGAAGGCTGTGCGCTGCATCTTTGCTCCTCCTCCTCCCTCCCCTGCCCCCTGAATGCCGCAAACCAACTGATTGCCACGGGCAGGAGGCGGCAGGAAGGCACTGATCCGCGGGGTCTGCCAGCGGGTGGGAGGCTCTGGGGGCGGGGTGTAGGGGAGCTGAGAGGGGGCCTGCCAGCTGTGGACAAAGCAGGCAGCCAAAGGATGTTATAGCGGAGCATTGCACAGCTTTAAATGGAGCATGTTCTGTAACGGAATAGGGACATAAGACTGAAACAATGTTAAGCGAGAGGACATTAAGTGGGGAGTTACTGTAATTGCATCTGAGTAGACCAGGGTCAAATTGTGGTGTCTTCCCACTCCCCACATACCTGCACTGGAGTAGGAGTGGTGACTCTGCAAAGCTGCTCAACTGCAGGCTACAATACAGGTCGCCCATACTGCAACTTTATGATAAATGTAGCGCTTTATTGCCCTTACTCCTCTACATGTGTGCATAACAAAGGTTGCACTTGTCCTCAAAATGTAAATGTTTTCCTATATTTTATTCATAAATTTGTTTCATTTTTAAAATTCTTATATATAGTACATAGAGTACTGGACTAGGACACAGAAAACTTGGATTCTATTCCTGTCTCTGTCACTGGTCTGCTGGGTGACCTTAGGCAAGTTACTTTACAGCTGTGCCATCTGTAAAATGGGGAGAGTAATACTAGCCTTCTTTGTAAAGCACTTTGAAATCTACTGATGAAAAGAGCTGTAGAAGAACTAGGTATTTATGATGATAAATGTAATTCTTAAAGACATTGGAACAAATAGATCCTCAGATGGTATAAATCAGCACAGATCTATTTACATCAGTTCATACCAGCTTAGGATCTGTTCCTTTTATATTTTGGGAAGCTCATTTAAAGGGCAGATGGTGACCATTTTTTTCCTCTTTATGTTAGTTGTATTGAAATGATACAGCTGAATAGGTTCTTTATTTATAGGATGAATGAACTGTTTCCTGTAACTGGTGAACAGGTACAAAAATACTTTTGCACAGATGAATCACAAGTGTGTTTTCAGTTATACTGCCATATATGAATTCAAATAAACCCAGAATAGAGTTAGGATTTAATACCAAAATAGGATTATTTAGGTCATAATTTTAAACCTTTATTTGCAGTGTTCCATAAAAGAGCATATTTTCAACATGCAAAGAATAAAGTCAGTCAACTTTCTACCTGTACTTATACGAAAGTAGTGATGCTTTATTTATATTTTACCAAATCAGACAGTGATTTCTTATTTTTCATATCCATTAATACTTTGTGTGATATAAAAACCACAGAGAAATAAGCTATTCTAGATATGGGCAAAATTTTCCAGACAAATAGTTATTTGCCAGTGATGATGCTCTTATAACCCATTGGCCAGGGCATTCACCTGGGATGTAGAAAACCCAGGTTTAATTCCCCATTCTGCCAGATGTAGAGAAGGGGGTTGAATGGGGGTTTCTGAGCTCCCAGGTGAGTGTTTTAACCATTGTGCTTTGAGACATTCTGGGGTAGGTCTTAGTCTCCACTGCTGAAGTGGTTCAACTTTGTATACGTAGTCATGGAGCAGGTCTCCTATGTTCCAGATTCATGCTCTAACCTCTGAGACAGAGAGTTGTTCTAATACTCTGTCTCTTGCCCAGTGAAACCACAGTTCATCTTTCAGCAAACATGTAAAAATTGGCCTGGGCTGAATTAAATGTTTTGGGCAACAAAAAAAGCTAACCCATTTCATTTTAGATTTGTCAAAAACTTTTGGAATTTTTAGTTTGTTTGACCCAGCCCAATATTTTTTGATTTCCAGAACTTCCAAGCAACTGAAGAATTAGTTATTCTCCCAGACTTATTGTACATCAATGGATGTTAAGTTTACTGCAACTGATTCTTTGTAAATTTTAGAACAATTTGCTGCAATATTTGTTTAGAAGTAATACAGAGAGCTGCTGCTGCTTCATCACAGACACGATCATGGAAAACTATTCTGTAGAGCATGTTAAACTGGCTATTTTCTTAACACTGTTTAATGGCTTATGCTAATTGAATCTGTGGTCTCAGTCCAGATCTTAATAGATGTATCTGCAGCATAACCCGCCCCCCCCCACCACCACCGCCAACAGAATTAACTGGGACACTTGCCACTGGAAGATTAGATTCCCATCGTCTTCATTGGGCTTCCAATGAGATCCAGATTCAGCAAAGACTAAAGAGCGACTGGGTGTGGAAACTGAATGTTAAACTGAAAACGGAAACTGAAAATTAAAAGTTTTGAAGAACATCCAGGAACAATGAGACCAGAGAAGAATGGTGAAACAATCCAATTTTTATAACCTTTTGGTGCTGGAGTGACTGGAATAGATTTTTGAAAGAAAGCAGAAATTGGCTGGAACCTTCTTCCATCCTGTCTCTACCCTTCACATCTAGGATCTTTAGGAAGAATTCCTCTGGAATAGAGGTAGGAAAGTGGCAAGCAAAGAATCTGACAAGTCCTAATCCTGGACCTCCATTTATAGGAGGGGAAGGGACATGGAGGCCGTTGTCCCTATACTCCGAATCCAGACGTTTGAAAAGAGTTTAAAATAAAGAATATTACTATTCACTATTAATATTGCAAGTTAAAATATAATTTCATGTTCAAATTTTGTTACCACTAGTACTGTACTAGGATGACTACCAAGCTCGTTTCATTCATAGCACTCAAAGCATTCTACAAAGGAGGTCATTTTATGGATGAGAAAACAGAGGCACAGAAAGGTGAAATGACTTGTAACTTACTGGTATAGTCCCACTGTTGACTGGACATGTGGGGGTGAAATTACATTTGCCCTTCCACTGATTCAGACACATCTCTTACTTTCATTGGCACTAGTTCTCGATTAACAAATGTTTTTTCTTAAGACTTCCATACATGGAAGGGGTGGGAGAAGTGAGGGAAAGATAACACCATTTTCTCACCCTCAGTGATTCTATAGACCACTGTAATTGGGTTTCTACCCCTGTACCCTTGCTAGCTGCACTTTCTGTGATGTGGGTGTCCTGGTCTACTCAGCTGCTATTTCAGTCTGAAACCTCAAGGTTGGCAAGCAGCTGCATGGATTAGGACAGCAAAGCAGTAGTCTGTTCACTACAGAGCCCAGCAGTGGTAGCTGACTACAGAACAGAATAAGTGTTTGGTTTGGGGGAAAACTGTTTTGGTTTAGGGAAAACTGTTTTGAACTTACGCACAGAGGTGCCTTCACTAGAGAGGAATACTTGAGTTTTGTATCTGTATTTAAAACGGAGTGTGGGTGACATAAAATAGTGACAGTTGGGAGTTTCGGACTCATTCTCTACAAAATAGTTGATGACTATGATATGATGATTGCTCAGGATTGACAGGAATCCAGAAGGTGCTCATGGCATAACTGGACAAATCATCAATAGCAATGTGTGCACTGGTTGTTAACTATTTGAAAGGTGTGTAACATGATCAGATCTGTCAAACAATTATCTATACTTTGAGATAGTACACTAAGGAAATACCTCATTTTTTCCATACCAATACTATATAAGGATAGGCTGGATTCAAAGGGAGAAGTAATAAAGCATTCCCATTTTTACTGTAAACTTCACATCCAATATTACATAGTTTGCAAAGCCCTGTTTGTACCAGAAACAGGCAAACAAGGTAACTTGCACACTAATTCTTTCATGCAGCAAGTGCACATGACAATTATCGGGGCACCTAGGACTGAGAGTCACTTTGTTACCCCCTGCCTGCAACATGAGGAAATCTTTCATGTGCCTGGCTGAATATCAGTTCCCTAACGCAATCAGCCTCTTAGCCACTCGAGCACTCTCCTTTGGGCGATGCCAGTCTTGCAATCTCGGAAACAAATAAATACTTACAACACAAACCTGGCTCTATACTTTATTAATAAAGTAGGTTCCCTCCCTACCTCCAAGTTCACTCTGGACAAGCATAAAAGGACAAGCATCCAAACATTCATGAATACATCCCCACTTCACAAGGGGTTTCCTCAGTGATTGGAGTCAAGAGACCATTCCTCCCTCTGCATTATACTGAAACAGTCTTTTATTTTAGTTGCTATCGATAGACCGGGTAAACCCCTGTCTTGTTGTAACATTCCTTTTGTACCTTCAAGGAGTTTTGGTTGTTTGCAGTTGCCTCAGATGCCTTTCCAGTCAAAGTCTTGGTACTGAGCAAGACTAAACAATTGAGCCTTGCATTACACCCCCAGCTAAAAGGGCTGAATGATGACTCCCTCCTGCTTGAATGGACCACCACTGAGGCATATTATCCCCTGGCTACTAATTTTCATGCCAGATCCATAAAGCATACTTTCAGTACAAATACATTATCCCCTTAAATATTGCCTGTTCATACATGTCAGAATGATTACAAGTCTTGACAATTAATGAGCTTTCTTTAGATATTTTACATGTTACTCTACGGAAAAATATCCTGTAAGAGATGTGTTTGATGTAGTGAGTTTGTCATGTCTGAGGTGAGAGTTGTTTGCAAAGAACAGGGAACCCTTTGCTAAGGAGTCTGTGTCACTTTGCACATCAGGCTTATATAAAAAGGACAAACAGGATTGAATTAGCCACACTGGAAAAAAAAATTCAGTTGTTTTTTTTTCAGAGAACTAACCAGGATTCATCTTGCTCAAGATAATCCTTCCCAAGCGACTTTCAAGAAACTAAAAATGTTCAAAGGTGTGCATGGCACAACTATTTTCAAAGATACAGCTATGTTGTGATTTCGTAGCAGAATGCTTGTGGAGAATATGGGTTACACTAGTATTCTGGAACATATCAAATTTTACCCTCTCATTAATATGGTCATCTTGCCTGCTCCTGCCCTTTCAGGCTCAACTTGAGCTATTGAACATTCCTTCAGATCTTTGCAGCATGAAGATGTGGCTCTGACCAGCAATGGGGAATCAGAGGATGAATGCGTTGTGTTTGGATTTATGTCCATCAGGAGAAGATTAATCTTAAGGACACACTTCTGGAGAGAGTGCTGAACCAATTGGGACTTAGGGAAAAGAAATTTTGCTTCCTCTTTAGGAAAAAAAATCTTGTGCATAAGCAAATAATTATGGTACATTCATCATTCAGTTAATATTCTGTTTAACTATGGTTATCAATCATTACTTGATTAAAACCTTGTGTGCCTGGCAACAAAATTTAGCTTGTCTAAAAAATGATGGGGCAGGGAAATGTACTAATGCAGGTAAGGGGAAAAAAAAGGCAACTGTGCAAGTTACTAATCAAATCACTTAATTAAAACTAGTTTGTGTTAAACAGGAATTCTTAATTTAGGACTGGGAATGTCAATGCGAAACAGTCAATTTTGTTCAGATAGTAAACAAAAACACACAAATAATGTTAACATTAAAATCTTTCCAAATCCACAACATGAATACATTGATAAAATTGAACAGAAAAAAATATTATGCAAACAGCTGATTTCAGAAAGTAGTAACTTATGCTCTGTACATGACATAACAATTTAAAAGAAAATGTATGTCACAGAATTTACTTAAATCCTCTCATTTTCACTGTTCTCTCATACAGATATATTGAGTAAAACTTCCCCCAATGCAAAATCATTCAGTAAAGACCAGTGTAAGATCTAAACTATAAAATTCAAATCCAGACTCAGCTTTTCCAGAAGACTAGGTGTAAGTTGTTCTTAAATTGTAGTGACTGAGGACCATTATAAAGATAGGACTGATCCTCAAAATTCAGATATAGATCCAACCTACCCTCAAGTTTGGGTGCGGGGGATAATTGTGGATCCAGGATTCGAAGTTCAGGCTTATCTGCAATGTTGGGATTAATCATTACAGAAAATGCTACCTGGAGGGAATTTATCAATTTAATAACCTCCATGATCACGCATATGATAAATCATCCAATAACTTTTCTTTTAACTACTGTGACTATCTGTACTATCTGGTCGACTGAATTTAGCCGTATGGAGTGGAAATCTATCAACTTAATGAAAAAACTCGTACAGATACAGACAGACATCATCTTCCTTTCCAAATGCAAACAGATGGAAACCATACCAAAAGGACTGAAGGTAAAAAATCCATTACAATCTCCATACCACACAGACTATGCTGACACACACTCTTGCTTGTGCCACACACTCTCAAAGAAACTGCGGAACCACCTGATCAACATCCTCTACAGCAAACAGGGAAAGATTAAGAATGAGCTCTCAAAACTGGATACTCTCATAAAAATCCAACCTTCCACACAAACTTCCTCGTGGCTGGACTTTACAAAAAGTAGACAAGCCATTTACAACACACACTTTCCTTCTCTACAAAAGAAAAAGGACACTAAACTATCTAAACTACTACATGCCACAAGGGACCACAACAGTGGTTCTCTTAACCCATCCAGCAATACTGTTAATCTATCCAACTATACTCTTAGCCCAGCAGAAGAATCTGTCCTATCTCGGGGCCTCTCCCTCTGCCCCTCCACCCCCACGAACATGATACAGTTCTGTGGTGACCTAGAATCTTATTTTCAACGTCTCCGATTCAAGGAATATTTCCAGCACACCTCTGAACAACATTACTAACCCACAGAGACCTTCCTACCAAGACTACAAAAAGAAGAATTCTGGGTGGACTCCTCCTGAAGGTCGAAACAACAGACTGGACTTCTACACAGAGTGCTTCCGCCAATGTGCATGGGCTGAAATTGTGGAAAAGCAGCATCACTTGCCCCATAACCTCAGCCGTGTAGAACACAATGCCATCCACAGCCTCAGAAACAACTCTGACATCATAATCAAAAAGGCTGACAAAGGAGGTGCTGTCATCATCATGAATAGCTCGGAAAATGAACAAGAGGCTGCTAGGCAGCTCTCCAACACCACTTTCTACAAGCCATTACCCGCTAATCCCACTGAGGGTTACCAAAAGACACTACACCAATTGCTCAAGAAACTCCCTGAAAAAAGCACAAGAACAAATCCGCAAAGACACGCCCATAGAACCCCAACCAGGGGTATTCTATCTGCTACCCAAGATCCATAAACCTGGAAATCCTGGACGCCCCATCATCTCAGGCATTGGCAGCCTGACAGCAGGATTGTCTGGCTATGTAGACTCCCTCCTCAGGCCCTACGCTACCAGCAATCCCAGCTATCGTAGAGACACCACTGACTTCCTGAGGAAACTAAAATCCATCGCTGATCTTTCTGAAAACACCATCCTAGCCACTATGGATGTAGAAGCCCTCTACACCAACATTCAACATTCTACACAAAGATGGACTACAAGCTGTCAGGAACAGTATCCCCGATAATATCACGGCTAACCTGGTGGCCGAACTTTGTCCTCACCCATAACTATTTCACATTTGGGGACAATGTATACCTTCAAATCAGCGGCATTGCTATGGGTACCCGCATGGCCCCACAGTATGCCAACATTTTTATGGCTGACTTAGAACAACGCTTCCTCAGCTCTCGTCCCCTAACGCCCCTACTCTACTTGCGCTATATTGATGACATCTTCATCATCTCGACCCATGGGAAAAGAATCCCTTGAGGAATTCCACCATGATTTCAACAATTTCCATCCCACCATCAACCTCAGCCTAGACCAGTCCACACAAGAGATCCACTTCCTGGACACTACGGTGCTAATAAGCGATGGTCACATAAACACCACCCTATACCAGAAACCTACTGACTGCTATTCCTACCTACATGCCTCCAGCTTTCATCCAGACCCCATCACATGATCCAGTGTCTACAGCCAAGCTTTTGACACGGTCTCCACAGTATTCTTGTCAGCAAGTTAAGGAAGTATGGGCTGGATGAATGCACTATAAGGTGGGTAGAAAGCTGGCTAGATTGTCGGGCTCAACAGGTAGTGATCAATGGCTCCATGTCTAGTTGGCAGCCGGTATCAAGTGGAGTGCCCCAAGGGTCGGTCCTGGGGCCGGTTTTGTTCAATATCTTCATAAATGATCCGGAGGATGGTGTGGATTGCACTCTCAGCAAATTTGTGGATGATACTAAACTGGGAGGAGTGGTAGATACGCTGGAGGGGAGGGATAGGATACAGAAGGACCTAGACAAATTGGAGGATTGGGCCAAAAGAAATCTGATGAGGTTCAATAAGGATAAGTGCAGGGTCCTGCACTTAGGACGGAAGAACCCAATGCACCGCTACAGACTAGGGACCAAATGGCTAGGCAGCAGTTCTGCGGAAAAGGACCTAGGGGTGACAGTGGACGAGAAGCTGGATATGAGTCAGCAGTGTGCCCTTGTTGCCAAGAAGGCCAATGGCATTTTGGGATGTATAAGTAGGGGCATAGCGAGCAGATCGAGGGACGTGATCGTTCCCCTCTATTCGACATTGGTGAGGCCTCATCTGGAGTACTGTGTCCAGTTTTGGGCCCAACACTTCAAGAAGGATGTGGATAAATTGGAGAGAGTCCAGTGAAGGGCAACAAAAATGATTAGGGGACTGGAACACATGAGTTATGAGGAGAGGCTGAGGGAGCTGGGATTGTTTAGCCTGCAGAAGAGAAGAATGAGGGGGGATTTGATAGCTGCTTTCAACTACCTGAAAGGGGGTTCCAAAGAGGATGGCTCTAGACTGTTCTCAATGGTAGCAGATGACAGAACGAGGAGTAATGGTCTCAAGTTGCAGTGGGGGAGGTTTAGATTGGATATTAGGAAAAACTTTTTCACTAAGAGGGTGGTGAAACACTGGAATGCGTTACCTAGGGAGGTGGTAGAATCTCCTTCCTTAGAGGTTTTTAAGGTCAGGCTTGACAAAGCCCTGGCTGGGATGATTTAACTGGGAATTGGTCCTGCTTCGAGCAGGGGGTTGGACCAGATGACCTTCTGGGGTCCCTTCCAACCCTGATATTCTATGATTCTATGATTCTAAGCTCTATGAGACAACCGCATTTGCTCCAACCCCTCAGATAGAGACATACACCTACAAGATCTCTATCAAGCATTCTTACAACTACAATACCCACCTGCTGAAGTGAAGAAACAGATTGACAGAGCCAGAAGCGGACCCAGAAGGTACCTATTCCAGGACAGGCCCAACAAAGAAAACAGAACGCCACTAGCCGTCACCTTCAGCCCCCATCTAAAATCTCTCCAACGCATCATCAAGGGAAGTGAAAGGTGGGAGCACGGAAGGGGCATAGGACATTAGAAGCAGTGAGGCAGAAAGGCATAAACTCTAAGGAAAGAGGATGTGGAAGGCAAGGGAATAGTGTTCTCAGTTTAAAAAATACCCCAACAACTACAGTGTCTGTCATCACACTGATCGCTCAGCTTATATATGAAAGCCCTTTCTCCAACCCTTTAGCTGTCTACATCCTATTAGATTGCACATTTTGGGGGAAAAGACTGTGGCTCTTTCACCATAAAAATTAAATCATATGGATGATATTCCTACACATCATGGCAATGTACTCCGATTTTGGGCCTTCTTCTAATTCCTTCCTCCATGTGACATGGTACTCCACTCACTACTGGAATGGCACCCTCTCCTGGTCATTCTGGGGAATAGCTTGCAAGGTTGATGCCCTTCCCAATGGCCAGGTCACCAAACGGTTTCCTCTTCCAGGGTTGGAAAGTCTCTTCCCCAAAACAGGCTCAGGCAATCTTGCTATTTACTGCCTGTCAAGGTTCCTCCCCCACTCTGAACTCTAGGGTACAGATGTGGGGACCTGCATGAAAAACCTCCTAAGCTTATCTTTACCAGCTTAGGTCAAAACTTCCCCAAGGTAACAAATATTACCCCCGTTATCCTTGGAATGGCCGCTACCACCACCAAACTAATACTGGTTACTGGGGAAGAGCTGTTTGGACGCGTCCTTCCCCCCAAAATACTTCCCAAAACCTTGCACCCCACTTCCTGGACAAGGTTTGGTAAAAAGCCTCACCAATTTGCCTAGGTGACTACAGACCCAGACCCTTGGATCTTAAGAACAATGAACAATCCTCCCAACACTTGCACTCCCCCTTTCCTGGGAAATGTTGGATAAAAAGCCTCACCAATTTGCATAGGTGACCACAGACCCAAACCCTTGGATCTGAGAACAATGAAAAAGCATTCAGTGTTTTACAAGAAGACTTTTAATAAAAAATAGAAGTAAATAGAAATAAAGAAATCCCCCCTGTAAAATCAGGATGGTAGATATCTTACAGGGTAATTAGATTCAAAAACATAGAGAACCCCTCTAGGCAAAACCTTAAGTTACAAAAAAGATACACAGACAGAAATAGTTATTCTATTCCGCACAATTCTTTTCTCAGCCATTTAAAGAAATCATATTCTACCACATACCTAGCTAGATTACTTACTAAAAGTTCTAAGACTCCATTCCTGTTCTGTCCCCGGCCAAGACGACTACAGACAGACACACAAACCCTTTGTTTCTCTCCCTCCTCCCAGCTTTTGAAAGTATCTTGTCTCCTCATTGGTCATTTTGGTCAGGTGCCAGCGAGGTTACCTTTAGCTTCTTAACCCTTTACAGGTGAGAGGAGCTTTCCCCTGGCCAGGAGGGATTTCAAAGGGGTTTACCCTTCCCTTTATATTTATGACACTGCCCCATGGTGCCGTTTACCCAGTGGGTGGCAGGGGAACCAAGGCCCACCTCTAGCTCTACTCCAGGTTCCAGCTCAGGGACCCTCTTGTCAGCAGTCAAGATCTGTTCCACCCCAAACCTTGCTGCATTCCCCTGAGCCCTTTCCTAATCTTCTGGCTCTCCCTTTCTTCTCTGGGTCTACCAGCTTCACCACTCCCTCCTCCTAGGGAGAGACTACAGCCTTTCCCAGCAACCCTGTCTTTCTGCTACCAATTTCCTGTCATTGTAAATCCAGCCCAACTCATTCCTCCCCTGCTGTGCTCCCCTCACTCAGTCCAGGGATTACTTAGCACCCAATTCCTCTCAGCTGTGGGCTGTTGGGTTAAGTAGCCCTCCTCTTACCCTCCATTAACCTGTCAGGGCAAGTGTGGGGTGAGCACCCCATCACACTCCCCTGAGCCCTTCAGTATAAATTCAGATCAAGAGTAGAAAAAGCTACAACTAAAGGAAGTATTTCCCCATGGTCAGCCTCTATACTTTGAGGTTTAGAAGCATATTTTTCACATGTAATTAAGCATCTCCATTTTTGTGGGCTCACAAATATGAATGCAAATTTCTATTTTCACAGTGTGAAAATTCCTGTATCAAAGATGTTTTTAAATTTTACATCCACTTATTTTCAGCTACTGAGATTCCTAAATCTCGGATTTCACCTGCCAAGATTAGACAGGGTTCCAATTGTATAGGAATTCAAAGTCACTGCCCAGCATCCACACAGGCAAAAATAAAGTTCAGATGATTAAGACAAAGCTTTAAAAGTTCCTTGGTTGCAGTGACTATGTAGCCATTCAATTTTCAGTCCTCGGTGTAAGATGAGAAAGGTGAAAATTAAGCTATTTGTGTAGCACTGTAAACTTTTTTTTGTTTTGCACAACACTTTGCTCTGCTCCCTCTTTTTCTGGTTACAATTTAATCATCTGCACTAACCTGATTAGCAGATCTACTTGGAGATCATTGCAGGGCATGCTGACTCAGGAGCAGCCTGGCAATATGTAGGTCCAGTGGGTCCATTTTGTTGACTAGATATATTCATTGTGCTTGATTGATTTAGAACTGTGAGCTGAGTTGCACTCACCACACCAGCATTGATCTTATCTTTTTGGGAAGGCAACATATTTTTTCCTCAGCTGCTGCTCAGTTTTGTATAGCTGTTTATTCTACTACTAATGATAGAATGGTAATTTTTGTGACCAATTCTGAGTGCCACTTAATATCATTTTGATAGATGATTCTTCCCCAGTTAAAACATTTGGGAATAGTAGTAAGCTTTAATAAAATATAAAGCATACACAAAAAGTTAAGGACAGTTACTACTTGTGTCACATGTGGCCGAAGGTGATATGAAAAGAGCATGTATCCTTACCCTGTGCTGCGAAACTCTAAACAGAAAACCATATTATAATAAAGACACAACCTGTGCTCATTTCAAAAGTTAATCTTTCATAGTGCCACCACAGGACTTTCTTATAACTGCTTCCTACCATTTGTCAGGCAAAAGTCTTGACTCACAGAAACCATATTAATTAAGTTTTTACTAGCTTTTCCAAACAGATGGGAAAAAACCAAGACAACCATGATATTTGACAGTCAGCATAATACTAGTGTAATACTTGTAATAACAATAGAAGAGTTCAGTCTTTATTGACATTACATTGAACAGAGCAATGACTCGCCATTTAATATCATGACCAACGTGTTCCTTTTCTCTTAAAGTGGCCCTGAATTTTTTCCTTGCTCTATTAAAGGCACTTCATTTTAACTTATGTATGAAACATAAAGGCCAAGTTCTTCTAAACTCATTCTTACAAGCCTGCTTAAAACGCTCAGTGCATAATTATATTAACTAAATTTCTTTTTAGAGAAGCAAGGTTATGTTTGCACGTTCTTGACAGCTGGTTTGGCATAGAAAGGGATTTTAATAAGTGATGGATAATTTTCAGAAAGTTTAGAGTCCTGGTTTGGTTCAGATAAGCATCCCACCTTATGTAAAATATCTGAATTTTCAGTCTTTCTTTATTCAGGAACTTCTCTGTCCAGTGACTCCTGCTACACAAAATCCTTAGTTCACTATGCTGTTAGTTATGCTCCTTCCATATAAGCGAACAGCTTTCTATTTCCTCTACTGCATTTTTCCCCTTTTTTGTGCAAGGTGCAGCAGCTTGTTCCATGGCCTTCAAGAGACATCTCAACAGGCCCCTGGCATTACACAGGGGAAAGGTTCTCTGGCTAGCTATACTCTGTGAACAAGTATCTTTAGAGATTAACCTGGCAACCCACCTTACCTATCTATGGCACTTATATGCCCTCAGTTGCTGTAATATCCAAGTACCTCTATCTGTCATGTATTTATCCTCAATACCCCCAAAGTAGGGAAGTGCTAACATATGGGGAATTGAAACAGAGATTAAGGTCTTGTCCTCAAGGGGGAAGATAGCGCTCAGCAAGCATGGGTGTGAAAATTGCACAAAGGCACTTTAAATTCGCACCCTACTTTGCTGCCTCCCCCTGTAAACAAGTCCCAAGTGATTTGCCCAAAGTCACACAGGCTGTTTCTGATGGAGCAACAAATTGAACCCAAGTCTTCAGGGTCCCAGGCTAGTGTCCTAACCACCAGATTACCTTTTCACTCTTAATGGGTGGGATTTTCAAAAGCACTCAGCACTCACCTCATTCTACTTCTATCAATGTCAATGTGAACATTAACACTGATTTAGGGAGTGTCTACACAGTAGGGATGGGGGGTTAATCTGAAGCTTTCTGATGCACATCAGGTAACTCACAGTACACAAGTCACACAAATAGTGTACACACAGAATGCCTGTTTTGTTTTCAATTCAAATCATGTGAACACACAGCAGCAGTTTGCTGTGAACTGAAGGTGTAGTCCATGGTCCTCTGTGTTGCTTCAGAGCAGTATCCATCCTGGGGTTGTTTTCACCCTGATTCCACTGTCTCCACCCCTATGCTTCCGTTCTGGGATGTCTCGCATCATTTTCAAATTGCTGTTGGCCAGCAAGGATCAAACAATGCTCTGCACCACTACGGTGACCAGTGTGAATAAGCACAGGCTACTTGGGCTGTATTACAGCAGTCAGAGCTAGATGAATTCAACATTGGACTTCACCCATCACACTACTGAGCAGATGGAGCAAGAAAACACTCTGTCAACAGCAGCTCCTTTGGCAGCAGGATGAGGCAGAAGAAGAACAGGATGACACTGAACTGCTGGAACAAGAAAACCAGTTCATGGATCACCAGAACAGCATTCAGTGCCATTTCTGGGCCTGGGAAACCAACATGGATTGGTTGGAGGCTCACTCTGCAGATGTTCTCTTGCTAAAGCTGGTTATCCCACTTTAGGATGGGGGCAGCTACCATTTTTGAGCTCTATGCAGAACTGGCCCTGGAGCTTCATCAAGAGTGTACCAACATGCTGTGTCCTAAACCTATAGAGAAATGGGTCACCATTGCCAGCTGGAAGCCAGACATCCCAGAATGTTACCTGCGTATAGTCAATCAATTTCAGCATGGGGTGATCAACTGTTAGGGACACTTTCCTGCAGATCTGCTCTGCCATTGATAACTAGCTGTCTAACTGGATCATGAAGCAAGGTAATGCTCAGGAAATTGTTGATGACTTTACATTCATGAGGTTCCCAAACTAGAAGTGCAACTGATGGAACACATGTACCTATCATTTGCCTCTTCCCCTAGGCAAAGCACAGAATTTATAAACAGAACTGGGTAAATTTATTTAGTGCTCCAAGGACCAGTGAACCCAGCAGTAGCTTTACAGACACAGGCAGGGGACAGTCCATAACGCTAGGATCTTATGGAACACAGTTCTATTTAAATTAATGGAGACAGGACTGTTTGTCCGTAGGACCACTGTGGTCATTAATGGTGTGGAGGTTAGTGTGGTAATTCGGGGAAACCCAGACTATCCTCTGGTGCCATGGCTAATGAAGCCATACAGAGGAGCATTACTGTCTGTGCCTTGAGAGGTTATGCATACATCACGTAAACTACAAGAACTAACCAAGTATCTTTTCCTGTAAGCATTGTCTCAGTGAACTGTTGGAACTTTGCACAAATGAATGTTATATGTATTCACATCTGCTGTGGGAGGTGGGCCAGGAGAAGGATGAGGTACAGAGTACAACTGTACCATGCTAGCGTGTGCCATTTTGAAACAGCAAAAGGCCGGGGCGGGGGAGGCTGGGACAGGCTGGCTGTCATTGAGATCCTGAATCCCAAAAAGATCCGGGCTCTCAGGGGGGTGCTCCTCTCATCCCCCAATGGGTCAAGCTGGTCGTCCACAGCAGGGGTGGGTGGGGGGAGAAAGTGCAGGCAGCAGGCTCCTAATAGCCCCTGGGACAGTTGTCCTGTAATTGCATAGAATCCTTCCCAGTTCATCCAAAAGTGAACAGGTCCCATGTGCCCTACCAAAATGTCTCTTTATTCCTTTTTTCAGTGTACTTTCCCCTGAGCTGCTTGTTCTTTATCCAGCACTGGTTGGCATTGCAATCATGACTCCTCATGGATATCTGTTTAGCAGTATCCACAAAAGGGTCTTCATTCCTGTGCCTGGCCAAAAGAGCTTCATGCAGTGATGCTCCTCCCCAGATGGCAATGAGATGTAGGGTCTCAGCATGGCTCAAAGCAGCTAATGTGAGACATGTTGTGGGCTTTCAGGAGTGCAATCATAATTGTATCACCAGAACAATATACTGGGATCCAGGAGTAAATGGGCAAAATCTGGCTCTGCTTTTAAAAGGGGGAAGGGCCATCCTGGAAACTTAACAGGGCAGGGAGGGTGCATAAGTAAACAGACAGGCCAATAACAGTTGACCTACAAAGCATTGTGCAATACCACTTTCTGCATGCTTCCAATGCTATGCAGCAACTGCATGTACACAAAACACTAATACAATTCAAAACAATTCTAGTCCACTTTGCAAGAGGATGCCCGATAAATGCTGAGTACATGCGCAGTGATGGGTTTCATCATGTGTATGCAAGTGTTTTCAAACCAGATTAACCTCAGTTTGAACCAGTTTAAAACCTACACACAGACAAGCCCTTACATGGAAACAGAGTTATCCCAACATCAAAGTCCTTTACAAAACAAAAAAAATCCACCCTCTATCTGTACAGCATTTACAGTTGTGCCTCCAGCCTTATCAAAAAGTCTCATAACATTTACAAAGAGAGGGAATTTATGTTCATGGCATACACACACACAGTTCGAAACAAAACAAATACATTGCAATCTGTCAGGAAGAGTAACTACTTTTTTCCCCTTAAGAATCCAGAATTCTAACATACAACCACCACCAAATACAGAGAGGAAGAGAGAAAGTAGGCTGCTACCTAAAGCAGCGAGGCACAACTCAACCCCATGTCCTAGGCTGGCTTTTTGCAGATTGACTGGTAGAGGACAGAATGCACACTTCCCTCTAAGCCCCGAAGCAGGACCAGTAAACCCCTTAGGATTTAAAGGGACCGCTAGTAATTTTTACACTTGAATACACCACAGTAACATCTGTCTCAATTTTTTTAAATTAACCTATAGGTTTCTGTAGCAAGTAAATATCTATTAAATTCCATAAGACATTTAAAAATTTCTACTGTGTATCCAATGTGTATTAAATTCTATGCGTTTTAGAGTACCTCTATTGTATACTAGGACTTTTCCACGAATGATCCATTTGTGGATCCTATTCACAGTCCTGGTCTTAATTTTTTAAGATCCTTAATAGGCTCTCAGTCCTTCTCCCTCTGTGACCCACAAAGAGAGTTGCACTCAAAGTTGTGGTTGACAAAGCCCAGGATGAAACTTATCAGGAGCTCAAGGTTGAGGCCTCTCAGCAGAGGGCCCTGAAGCTGCAGAACTGTATTGAAAGAGGTCGCATTGAGCCCAAGTCTAAAGCACACAATAGAAGTTAGCCTCTTTGCATGATTTCTCCCATGAGGTGGTGGAGGACGGTGAGGATGCAAGAGAGAAGTGAAAAAAGGATGTTTATGGGGGGAATTAAAAAAAAAACCACACACACACACACAATAACTAAGCACTGGAACAGCTTCAAGCAGGGATTGTTGGATTGCAGAGATCGCTGCCTATCAGGATGACCAACGTTTTCTCATTGTTTCCTTGTACTCCATCTGTTGTCTCCCAAGTTATAATTAAACTGTAAGCCCCTTGGGTCAGGATCTTTTTGTACAGCACCTAGCACAATGGGCTCCTGATATATGACTATAGGCACTAGGATTGCTGTTATTTAGGTCCTTTTGGACTGAATTAGTGCTACCTTTAGCCTTTGAGCCTGCAAACATACATGAACTTGCTTAACTTCATTCACATGAGTAATCCCACTGAAGTCAATGGGACTGCTTAGGTGACAAAGTCACATGTATGCACAAGATTTTGAAGGAATATTTTTTTTTGTTTTAATTTGGTGCTGAGCTATCATGATTATAAAGATGCAGAACATAGAAAGAATATGCCCTTAAATATGGACTCATACAATACGTCCATTTAGAGCATTTGAAAGGTAGGGCCTGGAATTATTTTATTTAGATTTTGTTTAATATGATTTGTCACCTTGTGTTATGTGAAATTTTCTTTCATGGGTCATAAAAAAAACTTGAAATTGAATTTAAAATAGGTGCCACTCTGAGCTAATCTTGCAAACAAATCCTATTTAAAACTAAGATCGATTTGCTTCTCCTGTGTTAATAATTTCCCTTGCCACTTTTACTAATTATAAAATGGTTTTATTGTTTACCCAAAGGAGTTTTCTCTATTCCAGCCCATCTGCTCCTCCTACTTTGATGTTACAGGAATAATTAGAACGATCAGCTAAAACTGATCCAAATTTTTTGAAAGCATATAAAGAAACAACTTTTTGATGGTCAATATAATTTTTTGCCCTATACCCACCCCATATACAAAAAATATTCAGCCCCTTAGGTACTTCAAGTGGGGCACTTAAAGCCAGCGGACAACTTTTAAAATGTAGATTTAAAGGACTAGAGAGTCAATAGTCTCATGCAAGAGGGAAGAGTCCAAAGTCTGAGAACCTTAACATATACTATCCAACGTATCTTATCAAAGTTAGATCTGATTGGGGAATATTTTTCCGCCTGAGAAATCAAAGATAAATAAAAAAACCTTGAGAAATTTTCTTTAACATTTTTGGAGGAGTGGGGATGGAAGGGGTGTTGGGGAAAAAAATAAAACAAAGTTTTCACCCCCCCCCCAATTTTTTTAAACCTGCTCTGCTCCAAATGTGCTTTTGTTGGCATGTGTTTATGTTCTTTTTTGTCTGTATGTAGATAAAAATAAAATATTCTTTATGGAAGTCTGCAGCATAACTGCTTTTATTTTTTTTAAAATCCAGAATCTTAAACACAGGAGAGAGAGAAAGCAGGCTGCTCCTTAAGGCAGCGAGGCATAATTCACCCTCCTTACTCTAGGCTAGCTCTTTGTACAGTGAATGCTGCTAGACCTAGATTACACTCACTACAAATCCCCCTAGACTTCAAGCAGGACTGGAGAAACCCCAAAAGTTGAAAGGACAGTTTACAATTTTAAGTTTTTAAAACCACCACATATCTGACTCCGAGTTGGGAATAGGAAACCACCTTGAAACTCCTTGTAGCTGTGCAGAAAGCTTTTGATTCTAAAACAAAGCTGTAAATTTATAGTTTTCCCATTAGTCATATCCTACCATCAGGTTTTTTCCCCTCCTCCAGAGATTCCATAGACTTTAATGTAGTTTCCCCCACAGAACATGGCCTGACATTTGGGAGATTAAATGTGAAGTTTGCAAAAGGACCACACTATTCACAAAAGAATAGGGCATCTGTATAATGTTCTGAAAATGGGGGGGTGGAATAGAATGTTCGCTAAATGTTTCCATTAAAAGTTTTGCTCTATCGTAATGGGGGAGGAGGGGAGGACAAAAGGAAATATACATTCCTTTACTTTTAAAATAAAATTGCCAACTATCTCCCCTCCTACTCACATTGAGTTCTTTGTTTCTAGCCATACCATAACTAAGTTACATCTGAGAGGTGTATTAAGCCTGCAGACTTGCTTTGGTCAGCCATAATTCATAACTAGATGTGTGCAGAAAGTCCTAAAGCTTACAATATTTTATGGTCTCAAGTGGGCAGGATCCTTGGTTACAGTTGCTTCTTGAAAAGGTCAGTTTTTTAATATGTCATTATAAGAAGAGGTTTCAGAGTAACAGCCGTGTTAGTTTGTATTCGCAAAAAGAAAAGGAGTACTTGTGGCACCTTAGAGACTAACCAATTTATTTGAGCATAAGCTTTCGTGAGCTACAGCTCACTTCATCGGACGCATACTGTGGAAAGTACAGAAGATCTTTTTATACACACAAACCATGAAAAAATGGGTGTTTACCACTACAAAAGGTTTTCTCTCCCCCCACCCCACTCTCCTGCTGGTAATAGCTTATCTGAAGTGATCACTCTCCTTACAATGTGTATGATAATCAAGTTGGGCCATTTCCAGCACAAATCCAGGTTTTCTCCCCATCCCCCCACAAACCCACTCTCCTGTTGGTAATAGCTTATCTAAAGTGATCACTCTCCTTACAATGTAAAATTGTAAGGAGAGTGATCACTTTAGATAAGCTATTACCAACAGGAGAGTGGGTTTGTGGGGGGGTGGGGAGAAAACCTGGATTTCCTTAGCTGAGCCTTCCCATGCAGAGCTGATTTCAGGGTCTGTGTTTCTGCAGCTGGGTATGTCCCTACCTCTGTGCTGGTGAAAGTGAGAGACCAGAAGCATGTCTTCAGCTTGCCAGAGCATTATAGGGTAAAAGTGAGCCCAGGCTGGTGGGCTCAATAGTGCCCCAGTTCCAGGTAGTACCTCAAAGGGGGGATGGGGAGGATCAGTCACACCCACCTTATAGTAAATTTAATCTAGACCACATATATGACATTCTCACATGCAAAGTAGAAATAAGACTGTCAAAAGTCTTACTAAAAACCAAGCTCTATCACGTCTACTGCTTCCCCACTGCCATCCACTAGGCTGTAACCCTGCCAAAGAAGGAAACTGGTGATTTGCCATTATTTGTTCTTGACAAATACATGCTGGAGATCCCTTCTAATCCTGTGATCCTTTAGGTGGCTATACATTGATTGTTTAGTAATTAGCTTCTGGTACCTTTCCAGGTATTGAAGTTAAGCTGACAGGTTTATAATTCCCTGGGTCATCTTTGTCCCCCCTTTTTAAAAAAATAGGAGAAACATAGTAACTTCTTCAATCCTCTGGGGTCTGATCCATCTACCAGGAGTTCTTGAAAATAATTGTTAATGGTTCCAAGATTCCTTCAGCTAGTTCCTTAAGTACCCTAGGATGAATTTCATCCAGTACTCCCACTTGATTACTTCTAACGTAGCTAGATATTCTTTAACCTATTCTTTCCCTATTTTGGCCTGTGTTCTTCCCCCGTCGGAGAAAAACACAGTTCTCACTCTCAGGTTGGGTGCAGCAAGTCAGATACACTTTATTATCTCACGCAATTGCACCGAGGGAGAGAGAGCACTAGGACACAGGGTTTCCCCCACCTAGGCAGGTCTCTCCCAGATAAACAATTTGAGCAAGTATTTATACCTTTATTACAGACAATAATAAGCAACAACTGCAGATTGTTTATACATATTCCTTCATGATATCTTATTTTTCTTACCATTTCTCTTATAGTCTGCATTCTATTCTTATCTAATACAAGGTCACAACAGCCTCTTTCACAGTTGTTTTCCACTCGCTTCGCGCTATCCCTGCTTCTACAAATCTTGCGTTATTAAAGCTAGAGTTAGCCTGACTCCTGCTCATTTCAGAGGACTGCATCCAAATTCCCTTTTTTCCACACCCCCTCGTTAATATTAATTGTGTTGAGTAGCTAGTCAGCATTAACCTTTTTAGTGAAGATTATAGCAAAATAGGCATTAACTCAGTCTTCTTGAGGTCATCAGTTATTAGTTTTCCTTCCCTGATAAGCAGAAGGAAAGGAGAAGGACCTACACTTTCCCTCAGTTTTCCCTTCTTTCTCCTAATGTATTAAAAGGCAATAAGAAGTAGTTCTTTAATGTTGCTTAGTTGGCGTAATTCATTTTGTACTTTAGCCTTTCTGATTTTGTCCCTTCATGCTTGTTCTAGTCTTTTGCACTTCTCCTTAGCACTTTGTTCACATTTCTATTTTTTGTAGGATTCCTTTTAGATTTTCAGGTCATAAGGAGCTCCTGGTAGAAGCATATTGTTATCTTTCTATTTTTTAATGTTACCTTTGCATCAGAATACTTTGTTGTTGTGCCTTTAATATTGTCTCTTTGAGAAACTGTAAGCTCTCCTGAACTCCTTTATCCCTTAGATTTTCTTCCCACAGGAACTTACCTACCAGTTCATGGGTTTGTTAAAGTCTGCTTTTTGTTTTTTAAGTCCATTGTTCTTATTCTGCTTCGCTCATGTTTTCTTTCCTTAGAATCAAGAAATGTATCCTTTCATGCTCATTCTCATCCAACTGCTCTTATATTTTCACAACCAATTCCTCCCTGCTGGTCATAATCAAGTAAATGACTGTCGTCCTGGTTACTTCCTAAAACAAAATGTTGCCCCAATACTTACTGGAAATTTTGTGTCTTACCATATTACTTTTCTAACAGATGTATGGATATTTATAGTCCCCCATTAGTACCAGGTCTTGTGTTTTGGAATATTTCTGTTATGTGTTCTAGCAATGCCTCATCCACCTCCTCTTCTTCTGGCAAGTTCCAATGTGGATGGGGAATTAGGAAGTGTCCGCGTGAGGTCACTGTAACCCAGTGGACTACCTGGGCATAACAATGCATGGTGAGGAGGTATGCCTCTATGTCTGGCACCGCTTGTGGCTCCCTTCATCTTATGTCTTATATCTCCAGTGTAAAGGAGGGGAGTGGTTCAGGAGTCAGGCTTCCACTTAGGGTTCCTTTCCAGACTTAAAAGGGGCATGGCCTTCGCACCCACCCTCAGGTTTGCAGTATGTTGGGCCACGAGTGACAGTTGAGAACTGCACCAAAACAAACCTGCCAGGTAGTTTGGAGTAGTTACCTCAATTGAAAGCTTTAAATAAAGTTGCAGCCTCTGCATTTAATCATCCTCTGTCTGTGTCATGGGCACAAACAAGGACAATAACCTTAAGTTAAAAAACACACAATACTTGTTTTTAAACAGTGTTTTGAGACTTATCAAATTATAGACATTTAAATGATTTAAAAGGTTACACTGTTTACCAAGGTTTTCAGTGCATGAACAATTCTGATAACCATTTTAATACATTTGAAATCATTTGCTAAACACTTAAAGTTACCAAGACATTTCACTACCTCTTCCCCAAATTGGCCCCTGAAAAACTAACATGTAAAGGTTTTTTTTGCAAAATGGGGTTCCATTTTTTGACCAGCTCTAAAGATATTAATGGCATGAGGAAAAGTAATAGGTTTATATAGACCCTAACCTTGCAAACATTTAAGCACATTGAAGTCAATGGGACTATTCATGTAAGTGAAGTGCATATGTACATGTTCAGACTCAGGACCTTAAATTGTAAACCAGGATTGTCAAGATGTTTGTACAAGTTCTCACTACTAATGAACTACAAAGTTCAAGATCCTGTAGACAGATAAAATAATGTGATTAGTGATTCCTCTAGCGTTTATGGTCATTTTGTTTAACTCATGCTCACCTCTATCATTGCAAGATTCTCTCTTCTTGTTTAAGGGTTAACTTTTTTCTTACAGCAGTTGATAGTACTTTAATATATTTCTCATTGGCTAGGTCGTTAGCTAACATAAATCAGCATAGCATCATTGAAATCTAGCAGTATCAGTGGAAATATCAGTCCCTCCACAGTACCAACCCCAACCTAGTGGGATAACCTCCAATTCTAAGAGAGTAATGCATGCAGACTCAATTCCTTGGTCCATTGGATAAAACGATCAACAGATACAAATATGGATTGTGGGGCTGACATTTCCCCATTAAGAATCGACTCAAGTCCACAAACTTATTTCATATGGAAAAAAAAAAAGCTAGTCAATGACAATAGTTTGTGTTTTATAACTGATTTATCAATAGGACTCACTGAAGTCAGCAGAATTCTACAGCTGAGGATCTGACCTAATTATTAAACTTTATTAGGGCTCTCTATAGCACTCGTCACTGTAATATTTGAAACCTGGAACACGAAGCCAGTGAAAGGCTCAATATCCTCTACCAATCAGTCCCTAACACAAGCTCAATTTTAGATAAAGCAGTTGACTGCACCGCACTTAAAGTGGGGCAAATGGGTGGGCTTGCTGAAGGAGGGCAGCTGTGCTTTATGGCGGGGGGGGAGGGGTTATGAGCTAGTGTGATTGCTCAATGTCAGATCAGAAAGCCAGGCATTGAGAGGGAGAGGGGGAGAGAGAGAGAGAGAGAAGGTAGCTTAGCTCTCTCTTGTGCCAACCCTGTTTTTACCAAATCCGTGGGGAATTAGGTTTCGCCTCATTCCTGCTTGGCCAGATTAGCACTGGGAGAAATTTACCTTCACTGCGGGGAGGGTAACAAATGTTGCACAGGGCAGTCCTAGTGGGGGCGAAGGGGTAAATGGTGGCCCAGGGTGGGCTCCCCACACTAGGGGCAAGGGGTTACCACCAGGACAGGGGTTGGGGAACCCCACAGTGGTGTGGTAGATCACCCAAGGTAGACTCATGCACTGGGGGAAACGGATGCTCCAGGGGAAGCAACTACACATGCAGGTGAGCAGGCTGTTTGCTGGTGGGTTAGCCAGCAGCCATTTGCAGCAAGTGACCAGTGAGGTTGTTTCCACAGTACTGCAGGGCTTCCAAAGTGTACTGAGCCACCCAGAACCCCAATGTTCTTCTACACTGAATCAAGGAGACGGGGGTGAGGCTGGTTCCAGCAGTAAGGGGGTGCTTTGCAGGACCAGATCTTGAGCAAAGCAAGCACGTGCTTGGGGCGGCACAATTCCAGGGGCGGCATTCTGGCCACTCCCCCCCCTTTCTTTTTTTTTTTGGCTTGGGCAGTTGCCATCGGAGCTTGTGGCGGCAAAAAACCTAGAGCTGGCCCTGGTGCTTTGCAACAGACAGAGGTGCAGGATCTGGGCTCAAATTATACCACCTCAGAATGTACTGGAGGGGGACGGGAGTGAGCCTTGTGGGGTAACAAATAGGCCAGGGCCAGGAATGGGAGTCCCAGAATCCATATCAGATCCATCTGGAGGGTGCACCCCGGCTGGAGACACCCCTGCTGGTGTTGTGCAGCTGCTGCAAGCTAATCTGCAGTTGCTGCGCCAGCTTCAGGCATGTGTGGGTGAGGAGTTTGGCCTCGATTCCAGGGGAGGCCCAGCATGTGCCTGAATTTGGGAGTCAGGAGACAGGCCGGCGGGGAAGACTCCCCTGCACGGGTACGGGGGGCAGCAGTGTGGTGGAAACCCCTGGGCACATCAACTCACTGGCTGTTGACAAATAACCTTCTGGAAGAGAGGTGAGCTTCCTGGGGAGGCTGTGGGGGAACAGGGCACAGAGGAGGCCCCATCAGTCAGTCCCAAGTATGGTTATGCTCAGGTGGGTGACCCCATGGGCGTTCACCTGCTCAGTACAACGAAGGACAAAATCCTGCGTGGGGAATACGTGGACCTATTATCCCTCTTGCACAGGGAGGCATTGACAGAAAGTAAGCTGGAACACAGCGCACAGAATGAGTTGCCCAAGCGGCCACGAGTGCCTAGAACGTGGGAAAATTGGGAGGCTGCCTTCCTTATTTCTGCAGGTGTTATAGGGCAGGCCTACCCAGAGAGAAGCTCAGCCTTGTTTAAGTATATGGATAGAATCAGGCGAGCATACAATACGTTGGGGGGGCATGTATTGGTTTACTTATGACGAGCAGTTTCGATTAAGGCCAGTAACACAAACTGGGATCCGGTGACACATACCACATCACACGCTGTGGTTAGAGTGGATGACTCCACAGGGACGAGGATTTCACACGAATAGTGGCCTGTTCCTTCCACTGCAAGCTCAGGAGAGGCACGAGTCACATAATATTTGCTGGGCATTTAATAACAGTGTTTGTTGTTGCAGCCCCTGTAGATTCAAGCATATGTGCGAGGTATGTTTTGGGACCCATTCAGCCTGTTCTTTCCGGAGCCGTAGGGGATGATCGCAAGAGGAAAACATAACTGGGGGCGGTCCAAGTGCCAACCGCAGGTTTGGCTCAGTTGGACAGCGTATGGGACACAGAACACAAGTTGGGGAGGGGGCCCAGTTGGTGGTGGTACAATGGGCATGGACACCACTGCTAGATGTGTTAAACGTTCTCCTATGGGATTACCCTAACAAGACAGATGGGGCATATTTGTGGAAGGGGTTTACTGTGGGATTTCAGATCCCCTTTGTGCGGAATAGGACTCATGTGATGTCAAAAAATTAAAAAGTCAGGAACTGGGATGGGCTATATTGTTCAAGAAAAGATTACATAGGAATTAAAGGAGGGCAGGGCAGCTGGGCCCTTTGACCAATTACCTATAGAAAACTTGAAGGTGATGAATTAATCACCTGCCGTACCCACGAGGTGGCTCTGTTAACGATGGGATAGACCTGGCGCTATGTTCTGTGCACGGTTCCTCCATTGATGAAGCCGTTCATATGGTTAGGGCTTCTGGCCCAGGGGTAATAATGGCTCAGTGAGATATCAGGTCTGCTTTTCAACTGGTTCAACATTGGACTTTGAACTTTTGGATTTCTTTTTTGAGGCACAATTTTATTTTGACTATGGCTATGCCCATGGGCTGTTCGGTATCCTGTTCAGCATTTGAAAAACATAATTCACGGTTGCACCAGGCAGTGGTGCAGGCAGCAGAACTATGTCAAGTAGTGCATTGTTTGGATAATTTTTTGTTTGCAGGATGAGCCTGGTCAGATGGACCTAATGGACATTTCAGTCCTGGCTAAACAGTTGGGGATACCCCTAACAGAAGAAAAACCAAAACCAAACCAAAACACAAACACACACAGAGGGCCCTTCCATTACACTGACTGACCTGGGGATCAAGCTGGACACCAACGAGGGCATATCTTCCAAGCACGTGCCGGGCACGGATAATGGCATAGCAGACACCTTGTCTCATTTCCAGTTTGAGAGATTTTGTGAGCTTACACAAGAAGCTAGCAACAAATCTGTGCAGATGCTGCTGGCTCTATGGAACCTCAGCATATGATGTAGTCAGTGTCATGGAGATTTGTGGCTCAGGGCATGCAGTTGAGCTATGTAAGAAGGTTTTTTTTTTTGTTTGTTTGGTTTTTTTTTTTTAAATGAGTTTTCAATGTAAGGATCCAGAGTGCTGGTCACCTATACTACCCACCACAGAGGGCGATTGTTCTGGTACCTGGTTGAGGACAACCTAGCTGCTGGTACCCTTTGACAATCCTGGCATGGTGCAAGGGACAATGGGTTCTTTCAGGAGAATGGGGCTTCACCTATTGGGGCTGCTATACAAGAGATGTCTGGGAACCCAACCGGGTTGGTGGGGGGAGGGGGGAAAGAGGAGGCAGCCGAGCAAATTGTTGGTGCTTTCTTGTGCTGGATGTCCAGTGCAGGTACTTCATAGGGAAGGCAACCAGTGACCAGATAAATGGCCTGGTAAAGGACTTAAATGGAGGTGCTGGATAAAAATAACAGAATGGGGGAGGGGGATTGGGGACTGCTATGATTGGTATGGCAGGGAGCCACTGCCATTCCTCCCCCCAGCCGCCCATTCTCATACCCCACCTTAACCCTCCTATGAGGGGGGTGGATGGTAAGGTCCAAGCCATGGGTTGGCTGGGGGGACCTGGATGGAAAATGAAGTGTGACTGGGTAATGATTTGAATAAATATGGATTTGCCTGCACTGTACACTTCATCAGACATCCATATAAAGTTGTGGCCTGATTAAAATCCATATCAAGTGTCTCCTGTCCTTCTTTCAGTATGCCTAGACAATGAACTTCCCTGTCAACTAATATGATGTTGTAGCACATTTTACTGCCATATAGAAGAGCTGAGTATAATTGCCTAACTTGGTATTTACTCCTTGGTCCAAAAGTAGTCAGGAGACATACAAGTCAGTGAGCAGTCTCTCACAATAATCCGTTGAAAAGTTTGCAGGCAGATTTAGAAACAGTGTTTTTGGCTCCAAAGGAAGTTCTATTAATTTCTCCCAAGTTTGAAACTGCCTTGCAGAACAGCATCTTAAAAAAGGCACAGAAAGACATGTAGACACTGCATAAGCCTTTTGTGGTTACGTATACACTGAAAGCAAATTTAATTGTTTGACCTGCCTAAACTGAAGATAAATGTATTTCAATCAAGAATGGGGCATCATCTTTTCTCCAATAATATAAAATTAAATCCTGCAATAAGAATCAAGATAGGTAGATTTGATTTGAAGTCTGTTGTCAAATCATGCATCATAGATTTATAAATATCTGCTCTGGAAGCTAGTCTCTTAAGTATGAAAAGCTCACTGAGCTGATGAAGTAAATCCCACAGAATGCCTGTAATCAGTCTCAGAGATCTTACATGTATAAGTATATGATACTGCAGACAGATGGCATGAATAGCCTCATCC
Organism: Lepidochelys olivacea; assembly: GCF_965140295.1. Taxonomy (NCBI): domain Eukaryota; kingdom Metazoa; phylum Chordata; order Testudines; family Cheloniidae; genus Lepidochelys; species Lepidochelys olivacea. The sequence continues at coordinate 70,955,756 of NC_140414.1, forward strand.
ACGAAGCAGTGCAACTGCTCTGGGGCTGTGGGGGAAGTCCATATCAATACGCAAATGAACTACCATAGTTAGTTATTCTGAAAGACTGAGCAAATGGAATTAAAGAATTTTTCTAGTTAAATTGTATGTGAAGTATGCTGTAAAACAATGCATTTTATGAAGATGCAAATCGTTTGTAAGACTCCTAACCACTATTAAACAATTGGCATGACCTTGGGTTTCCAATTTGCAAGTATTTTTAGAAATCCATAACTGCCATAATTGATTAAACTTTCCGTTACCATAGTTAAAAGCCTTGTAAAGCTTCCATTGTTCTTGAGTAATTGGTAATAATATGCTGTTGTTCTAATGGGCGCTTGTGCATGACTGCAATATTAACAATTTACCCTTTGATTTTTAGCACATTATAACTAACAGGAAATAGTATATCAATTTTCAACTTTGTATATTTGGTATAGCTTCAAATCACATCAAAACTTCAAATCATCTCCTCCCTTTGTTAGAGGATATATTCTGAATGCTTGAAATCATGGAACTTAGCTACAGCTCTAGCTAATGAATTAATTATTTAATGACATCTGCAGAATAGGAAGGAAAATATATTAACCTAAAGGCTGTCCACATGCATCAGATAGGAATAAAACTGGGAAGCTTAACAGCTTTGACTTTATGAATGAACTCAAACCACTAACAACAGAAGTCAACTTAATCATGCTTTATTTTTTAACATGTATTCTTATAATCATGATGCAAGCAGTTAATTTCTGGAATATACTATTTAACCAGGAGTGGGTTGGTTATAAAGGACACTGGATATTTACTAATCAATGGAAATATTTTTAATTCATATTTTTCAAAGTATACTTTCAACATATTAAAGTATTCAGTTATTACCATAGAAGCCATCTGTGTATTATCTATGTTCAAGAACAGGGGAAAATAGGTCTACATTAGCTCCCCTTGAAAGAGTGATTTTTTTCCCCATTATACAATTACTGTAGCTATCCAACCTCAAAACTAAATGTATCCTCCCTGATTCAAGTCACCCTTTGTTCCTAAAGATAGAAGTTCCTATAAAAGCCAAAGACAACCCTAAAACTACCACCTTCTCACATGAGTATTATACCATGAAAGCATCAGAAGAGACCATCTTAATTAGGCAGCATTTGTAGTTAAAAGACCCTCCCAAAGCCTCTCCAGAGATGCAAGAACAATTCTGTTGCACCTTTGTTAGAAGACTATCACTCCTAATAAATGATTGAAGCAACCAATAGTCACTCAAAAAAGACTAGTCAAGTCTCACTGTCTTTATTTCCAAAGCTGATAGTTACCTGCGTTTCCAGGTTAAATGGCAACTACTGATCAACCTTCCACCATCCAGCTCCAAATGGAATGGGGCACTCTTGGTGAATCCCTATGCAATGAAACATGAAAGCTAATATAACATAATACATTTTCATCATTGCTCAACCTATATCTATTTCAAAATTAATACATTCTAGCAGACACCAGACTGCAGAATCAACAACTTTCTGGAGCTGCAACCTCTCACTCGTTGTAATACGCTGTCTTTGTGTATATGAGGGAGGAAGTCATATTGTTCTCTAGTGGCTGCCCTGATAATTACCTGTTACTACCACCTACTACAGTGTTTGTCAGATGTTCAGCTGTGTGCGTGTGTTCTTTCAGTGTGCTGTCCCAGCTCTTCACAGATAGCAGAGATAGCAGACTTCCACTGAACTGCCCAATAAATCCACAGGCTCTGTTTTTAGTGAAAGAACCTGGCCAGGTTTATTGTCAACGAGGCATGGTCCTAGTATCCTGCAGACTCTATGGGACCACTAACACATGTATGCCTGTTACACTGAGCTGTCCATTGTATGGCAGGACTTTCCGTTCCTCCCTGGGCCAGACGAAGACATTCCCTCTGAGACTCCATTTTATATACCAACACAAACAAGTTAGGAATTGCCCCTCTGAAATGGCTAGTTGCCACCCACTGATGTGGCTCGCTTCTACCTATCACCTTGTACATGTTGGTTGAATCAAAACATCTCTCCCCATCTTACTGTCATCCTGACCTTATCTCTGAGGAGCATGCTTGTACTATTCTTGGTATCGTGGTGTTCTGATACTGCCCTTCTGGAATGCGTTTGTGTGAGTGTTCCATGCCTGGCACTTATTAGGAATGTGTGTTTCTCCAACATCAGCCCTGGTCTTACCAGGTTCTGGGAGCACGTTCACCTTTAGTTCAAATAGTGGAAGGATGTGTTTGTGGCTGAAAGTAAGGGTCCAATTCTTGCTCCCTGTATATGGGTATATATCGTGTGTGATTTATACAGTAACAGTGGGCTTGTCTATGTGGTGCACACACACTAAACGCTTCCGAGAGCACCTAATATAGTACGGAGGCTACATTAACATGCACTAGGGAACTTTCACTGTATGCCAACAGGGTTCACAGAAGCCGCCAGTTAGTGGATGATATGCTGGTGCACATTAGAAAGTAGTAAAAGTGCCTGAGCTCAATCTACACAACAGTGAACATCATTGGAGCAACAGAGTGGTACTCTTGTTGGGAAAAAAAAAGGGATAAGAAGTTTCCTATTGTACACAGTCTCTTTTGTGTTGTGTTATGTGACGTGACTAATGAGTCTGGATGCCTAGATTTCTGGGTACCAAATTACAAACATCTAAAAGGAATCTCAGAGGGCAGTTACTCAGCACTTTCCGAAAGTCAGGTACATTTAGATTGTCTTCACTTGCATACCCAAAATCTAAGCACCCAAAATATTTAGTCACCTTTGAAAAAAGTCAGTCTACTTTCCCATTAGATATAAAAAATGTCCAGGACGAGAATTTTTATTTCTTGAATAGGAGTCAAGTATTGTATGTAAGACCCAGGAATTAGTTGTTCCATTCTACTCTGCACTGGTGAGGCCTCAGTTAAAAAGTGTTGCGTCCAATATTGGGCACCACACTTTAAGAAAGACGTGAACAAAGTGCAGAGAGTCCAGAGGAGAGTGATCTCAATAATAAGAGGTTTAGAAAACCCCACCTAACGACAAGGCTGCAAGAACGACTACAAGGGACTTGATACCTCAATAATATTAAGGGCTGTTCTAAAAAGATCAATTGTTCTGCATGTCTACTGACAATAGGTCAAATAGTAATCATCTTAGTTTGCAGCAAGGGAAATTTAGGTTAGATATTAGGAAAAAAGCTCTTTAAGTAAGCACTGGAACAGGCTACCTAGGGAGGCTATGAGATACCTATGATTGCAGGTTTTCAAGAACAGGCTAGATATACTCCAGTCAGGGATGGTCTAGGTATACTTCATCCTGCCTCAGTGCAGGAGAATGAACCAGATGACCTCCTGAGGTTCCTTTCAGCCCTACATTTCTACGATTAGTGAAATCAAGTACAAATAAAGTCTCCATGAAAGAGCACATTCACTCTAATGATCAGCACATGTGTACTAAAACACAAATTTGGAGCTGCATCCTTTTTGTTATTAAACAGCGTGTCTTAGAAGAAGTCCTAAAAATGTTAGCAGCCTAATATACCTACAGTGGGCCTGGATGAAAAATATTAAATGTTAATCGAAATTCTGAGAAATTGAGCAAAGAGCAGATCTGAGTTTGGTTCAACTTTTGGGTGAAGGTTTGAGTTGTGTCTTATTTTATCTGAAGGGTTTTTCCGAGTCTAGTAGGCTAGTGTCCCAGAGGGGTTTGCACCAATGCACCTATACCAACAGCTGGCAGTTGATGAGGCCTGGCCCTGCTCACAGCCAAGGCCCTGGTCAATGGCCCTGGCAACACCCTGTGACTGAACACATCCCTGTATTCACACCCTACGCACCATTGTAATAATCTTTGTGCTACATATGCTTTATGAGTTATCAGATTTCAAATGATACCTCACTGGTCAGTAATATCATGGTGAAATATATGTAGCAACATTATATGTAAAGTTATGCATTCCCCCGAATGCTGTTGGTAGCAGCTGTTCAAACCCACATTGTCCCAGTTAAGTAGGAATGGTCAAGCAGGTCTATTTTAAAAGAATGAGTGTCTACCTCAATTTACATATGCAGTAAAGAAGGTCCTTGAGACAGCAAGAGGGAGACATCCCAGACTCCCACCTCCTTCTTTACTGTTTACTGTTTAAGTAAACTTCGCTTTGAGGGGTAACCATTTCAAAAGGGGATCTAACTAAAAGTGAGAGGCAAAAGGATCCCGGGTATTAATTATTATTTTCCTCTAACATTCACACAGAAGATGGCAAAATAAACTAGACCTTTGGACAGGATTCTGACCTGATAATTTTGTGAGTCCTGTTGCTGGGAAGGATTTTACTTTGAACCAAGTCTAGTTTGTTTAAATTTAGTTATTGGAAGTTGTGATGCATGGCTAGAAAGGGTTAAACATCCTGCAAAATAAATAACTCTCAAAAGACATGTAGGGAGATAATGTTTGTGTTTTTGTGTATTTACGTATGTATGAGTAGGGTCAACAATGTAATCAACAGTCCCCATCTATACTGTATTCTGATATCATTTAAATGAATTGTAAACACAGGATCTCTCAGTATTCATCTCTTTGAAATGTACTGTGAATGGTGGAGGAACAAGCAAATGGCCTTATGTGAATTCATCTAGCTAAGTACTGGTGAAGGACCTCCTTCAAAGTCATCCTAATTACCTTTTGTTCCCTGAGGAACTCCAACTTGTCAAAAGACATGAAATTGTATAAAAGATATTTGGATCCTGATTCTGTCATCTCAGATTTGCTTAAGCTTCATCAGGGGAAGTTTGAGTCACAAGCCTGAGGTCCCAGTTATGCTGGTATGCCCTGAATATGATATTTGGGCATTGGACTATGACCTATAAACTGAATTCTGAAAGAATTCTTTGCAACTACAAAGCTCACCATCTCTGCTATGAATCTGAACCTCAATGATTGAACTCATGTCTGTATGTATATTGATCTTTTAACCATTCTCTCGGTTTTTTTAAATAAATTTTAGTGTAGTTAATAAGAATTGGCTGTAGTGTGTATTTGGGTAAGATCTGAAACATTCATTAACCTGGGCAGTAATGTGTTCAATCCTTTGGGATTGTTAAAACCTTTTCTTTTATATGATGAAATAAGATTTACAGAAATTTTCATCATATTTGATGTGGGTAGCTGGAGGCCCGAGGCTGGATCACTTAAGGGAACTGTGTTTTTTGGACTTCTGAGTAACCAGTAAGGTAAATAAGAAGCAGTTTTATGCTGGCTTGGTAAATCACTTAGCTTTATGGGGATTGTCTGCCCCATTCTTTGCAGTTCACCCTAACGGAGTGACCATATCTGGCTCCCCACTAGGACCTCGGTCACAGAAGTGTTATCTTTTTCTCTCTTGTAACCATTTCTGACTTCAACTTTTTTATTCTTTAAAACTATTCCAGTGTTGTGGTTAAACTGGGCAGAGTAGTAATTCCATTTAAAGTAGTCAATTGTTAGATATTGTTCCCGTACAGGGGCAACAGGCCTCCAATATCTGGACTTTGCATGAGAAGGCAGTGTAGAATACATAATTGGGTGGAAATTTGGGACAGAGTTTTGGAAGTCATCCTGCAGGTAGTAACTAAGGCTGCTGGGCTCAGTGTTGCTAGCAAGCTGCAGCTATACTCAGACACTCAGGTTGTGACCTGCATGCTGTTTGTGAGGAGCCCAGGTTGAGAGCAACAGCAGAAAAGCTGTAGACACAACCCAGGTTTCAGGGCAGATGGTGACAACCTCTCACTGATTTGGATTGTACCCCAGAATACACCAAAATCAGCTTGACCAAAAAAAGTCTACTCCCACTTATAACAGACTAGAAGTGTCCCTGACAGTGACTCCTTCCAGCTTCAGATCACTTGTTAATGATCTACTGGCACAGATGAAGTTGCAGAAATGGCCCCCTGCTCCTGGTGCCCCCAAGCATCGGTCCACATAAGGGGCTGTTTTGGGACCAGAGAATACCAGGGTCTAAGGGAAATCCAGCCATTCCGTTGGCACTGGTGGATGTGCATGGATAGTACAGGAGCTTTCCCCAGTTGCTCTGAATCACCTGAGGAATCCTCTACCCAGGAATATTCCTTTAGAATCTTGATCTGCCAGATTTAAGGACTTTTGCATCAGCAGAGCAGTGCCATTTTGCACTCACTGTTCATTATACGAGGAGTTTTGTACCCCACTTGGATTAGAGGTTAGGTTGAGATATATTAAAAATAGTGTGTTTTAATGTACAAAATTGTTTAAATTCTGATCTATTAAGTGTATGATTTTTTGGAAGGCTAAATCACTACTAAAGGATAAAAAATTTGGTAGGGCTGCATCTTTAAGAGGAGGTAGCAACAACCATGTATGTTGCCTCTCTAAAAGTGAATAGTTATTGAAGTTAGTCAAATCCAGAGAAGACTGAGTAACTTCAGAGGACCCACCCAAGCTAGGTGATTGGACAACAATGACAAATGAAGTTCAAAGCTGATAAATGAAAAGTAATATACATTGGAGGGAAAAAGCCGGAGTACTCATATCTTACCGAGTTCACCATATCAATTTAGGAAGAGAACCTTGGCATCACTGTGGAAAGTTCTATGTTTGATGTGCAGCTCTGGTCCAAAAAGCCAACAAGATATTAATATGTACAACAGTGGTCCCCAAACTTTTTACCTCATGCCCCTGTCAAGCTGATTCCCCACTCTGGCACTTTGAGTGCAGAAGGTGGGGGCCTACAAGGATTATACAAATTAATCCTGGCCACTCCAGGCTGGTATTAAACTTCCAATGTTACAGCTTCTCTCTGACCTTGTATGGGTAGATGCTGCCACCGCACAAGTGCAAAAAACCCCTTTTGACCCAGGAAGGCACACTTGGGAATTCTTCCTTGTGGGGTACCCTCAAGCCCTTTCACACACCCCTCTGGGAAAGAGCTGAGAAAGAAAACAAAGGAAATCAGTTGTTGCCACCAGCTTATTAAACATATGCACAAACCTTTTAGGACACACAAAACCCCAATCCAGTTCTTTAAAAAGGTAAATTTTATTAAAAACAAAAATAATTAAAATACATCTGGAACTTAGGCTTTTGCTAGATTTAAAAAGAGCAAATATAATAATTAAGAATCAAGAATGGTTTTCTTGAGGTCCAGCTCAATGGTTACAAGCAAAACAAAAGCATTTGGGAGTTAGCACAGAGGAGATCAAAGCCTTACAAAAATAAAAGATAAACCTAATTGCGTCTTTCTAGACATTTCCTGGTCTACTTACATATCTGGGGTTTCAAATTGAGTAGTTTCTAGGTATGATCTGGTGATTTTCATACACGGTTTACAGATTTTTACAGCATAGCTCCAGCCCGGTCTCTGCTGTGTTACCCCCTCCCCCATTTAAAAAAGTTCTAGCCCTCCCATTGGCTCTTTTGGTCAGGTTCCCACTCCCTTCCTTTTACCTATGGGCTTTTTTAACCCTTTACAGGTAAAGCAAGTAGAGAATAGCTACTAACAGGGATTTTATAGCTAACTGGCTGGCTGGCTGTCCATAAAAGGGAGCTACCCACCCCTCCCCACCCCCCTTCATTTAGCACACCCCCACCTTACCCCTGTCCACACCACCTCCAGCCTCCCAGAGCTTCTGCCAGGAGTGGGGCCAGATTTCCAGGAGGGAAGGGGGCATGGAGAGGGGTAAGGGTGCCAAGACTGGGGCCATAGCTGGGATTGGCAGTGGAGCTGGCAGTGTGGGACTGAAGGGCCAGTAGCGGAGCTGGGTGGTGCTCCCTCCCCACCCCCTATAAGGGCTGGCCCAGGGCCCCAGCTGTGCCCCCCCCAATGTTCCTCCGTGCCCTCCCTAGGGGGGTGTGCCCCATAGATTAGGGACCTCTGATATATAAGAGGTGGGATAGAGAATGTGGAAATCATTCTATTATATCAATCAATGGTATAACCTCCATCTGAAATAGTGTGCAGTACTGGTGACCCCATCTCAAAAAGGATATGGAGGGAAACATGATGAGAACAATTAAGGGCCTAAACTCTCACTTGGAGAGACTGAAAAGATTGGGATTGTTTAGCTTAGAAAGGAGATGAGTAAGGGTTGACATGATAGAAGAATGAATGGTTAGAGAAGGTTTCATTTTCGTTGAATGTCAACATGGCAAATTCAAAACGGATAAAGGAAACTAGTTTTTCAAGCAAAATGTAATTAGATTGTGGAACTGATAGCCGCAGAATGTCATGGAGACCAAAAATTTAGCAAGATTCAAGAAGCGTTTGGACATTTGGATGAGAGTTTGGATGAGGCTTTCTTCCGGCAGCTCGCGGAAGCTACTAGATCGCATGCCCTGATTCTCATGGGTGACTTTAATTTTCCTGATATCTGCTGGGAGAGCAATACAGCGGTGCATAGACAATCCAGGAAGTTTTTGGAAAGCGTAGGGGACAATTTCCTGGCGCAAGTGCTAGAGGAGCCAACTAGGGGGGGCGCTTTTCTTGACCTGCTGCTCACAAACCGGGTAGAATTAGTGGGGGAAGCAAAAGCGGATGGGAATCTGGGAGGCAGTGACCATGAGTTGGTTGAGTTCAGGATCCTGACGCAGGGAAGAAAGGTAAGCAGCAGGATACGGACCCTGGACTTCAGGAAAGCAGACTTCGACTCCCTCAGGGAACGGATGGCCAGGATCCCCTGGGGGACTAACTTGAAGGGGAAAGGAGTCCAGGAGAGCTGGCTGTATTTCAAGGAATCCCTGTTGAGGTTACAGGGACAAACCATCCCGATGAGTCGAAAGAATAGTAAGTATGGCAGGCGACCAGCTTGGCTTAATGGTGAAATCCTAGCGGATCTTAAAAATAAAAAAGAAGCTTACAAGAAGTGGAAGGTTGGACATATGACCAGGGAAGAGTATAAAAATATTGCTCGGGCATGTAGGAATGATATCAGGAGGGCCAAATCGCACCTGGAGCTGCAGCTAGCCAGAGATGTCAAGAGTAACAAGAAGGGTTTCTTCAGGTATGTTGGCAACAAGAAGAAAGCCAAGGAATGTGTGGGCCCCTTACTGAATGAGGGAGGCAACCTAGTGACAGAGGATGTGGAAAAAGCTAATGTACTCAATGCTTTTTTTGCCTCTGTTTTCACTAACAAGGTCAGCTCCCAGACTGCTGCGCTGGGCATCACAAAATGGGGAAGAGATGGCCAGCCCTCTGTGGAGATAGAGGTGGTTAGGGACTATTTAGAAAAGCTGGACGTGCACAAGTCCATGGGGCCGGATGAGTTGCATCCGAGAGTGCTGAAGGAATTGGCAGCTGTGATTGCAGAGCCATTGGCCATTATCTTTGAAAACTCGTGGCGAACCGGGGAAGTCCCGGATGACTGGAAAAAGGCTAATGTAGTGCCAATCTTTAAAAAAGGGAAGAAGGAGGATCCTGGGAACTACAGGCCAGTCAGCCTCACCTCAGTCCCTGGAAAAATCATGGAGCAGGTCCTCAAAGAATCAATCCTGAAGCACTTGCATGAGAGGAAAGTGATCAGGAACAGCCAGCATGGATTCACCAAGGGAAGGTCATGCCTGACTAATCTAATCGCCTTTTATGATGAGATTACTGGTTCTGTGGATGAAGGGAAAGCAGTGGATGTATTGTTTCTTGACTTTAGCAAAGCTTTTGACACGGTCTCCCATAGTATTCTTGTCAGCAAGTTAAGGAAGTATGGGCTGGATGAATGCACTATATGGTGGGTAGAAAGCTGGCTAGATTGTCGGGCTCAACGGGTAGTGATCAATGGCTCCATGTCTAGTTGGCAGCCGGTATCAAGTGGAGTGCCCCAAGGGTCGGTCCTGGGGCCGGTTTTGTTCAATATCTTCATAAATGATCTGGAGGATGGTGTGGATTGCACTCTCAGCAAATTTGCGGATGATACTAAACTGGGAGGAGTGGTAGATACGCTGGAGGGGAGGGATAGGATACAGAAGGACCTAGACAAATTGGAGGATTGGGCCAAAAGGAATCTGATGAGGTTCAATAAGGATAAGTGCAGGGTCCTGCACTTAGGATGGAAGAACCCAATGCACAGCTACAGACTAGAGACCGAATGGCTAGGCAGCAGTTCTGCGGGAAAGGACCTAGGGGTGACAGTGGACGAGAAGCTGGATATGAGTCAGCAGTGTGCCCTTGTTGCCAAGAAGGCCAATGGCATTTTGGGATGTATAAGTAGGGGCATAGCGAGCAGATCGAGGGACGTGATCATTCCCCTCTATTCGACATTGGTGAGGCCTCATCTGGAGTACTGTGTCCAGTTTTGGGCCCCACACTTCAAGAAGGATGTGGATAAATTGGAGAGAGTCCAGCGAAGGGCAACAAAAATGATTAGGGGACTGGAACACATGAGTTATGAGGAGAGGCTGAGGGAGCTGGGATTGTTTAGCCTGCAGAAGAGAAGAATGAGGGGGGATTTGATAGCTGCTTTCAACTACCTGAAAGGGGGTTCCAAAGAGGATGGCTCTAGACTGTTCTCAATGGTAGCAGATGACAGAACGAGGAGTAATGGTCTCAAGTTGCAGTGGGGGAGGTTTAGATTGGATATTAGGAAAAACTTTTTCACTAAGAGGGTGGTGAAACACTGGAATGCTTTACCTAGGGAGGTGGTAGAATCTCCTTCCTTAGAGGTTTTTAAGGTCAGGCTCGACAAAGCCCTGGCTGGGATGATTTAACTGGGAATTGATACTGCTTTGAGCAGGGGGTTGGACTAGATGACCTTCTGGGGTCCCTTCCAACCTTGATATTCTATGATTCTATGATTTATGACCAAGAATATTCGGAATTGTAACAGTTCATGCTAACAAAATAAAATCAGAAGGCATGCTTCAGCACTTAAATCAATCTCCAACTATTACATGTTAGGTTGAGTCCTTCATGGGAGATGAATGCAAAGTAGGCAGATGTGGAACAATCACTTTTCTTGCACCTTCCTGTGACGCTCCTGGCTCTGGCCCCGGCCCCTGTCAGGAGGAGGATTCTGGACTAGGTAATTCCTGGTTCTGATCTAGGTTGGCGATTCCTTTTGATGGCTCGAGCCTGATCTTTGGTTTATGATTTAGTTTTGATATATTGAGCTTGTTTTATGCCAGTTTTGTAACACAAAGATCAAAGTGGTGAACCAGCTCCATTAAGAGATGTGACTTAAAAACTAAAACCAAACCCTATTGTTTCTATATTCTCCTTGTCAGGTTTTGTTTTTGTTTTTAAACTTAATATCGTTCTTCCCCCATTTTCTTCTGCTTAGCTTAAGCACACAAAAGGCTGCTCTTTATGGTATTAAGGGACTCCATTTCTGTTTTATTTCCACTGAACTACGCCACAGAGTCAGTTTAACTTGCGTTTACTGAGGTGTTTTAGGTGGCTTGATTAAGGTTTAGGAGTTTCATTGCTGTGTTGGAAAAAAATCCACTAAAATAGCAATAAGTAAATGAATAAAATACATGATGAAGATTTAGGTTATACTTCCAAATCAACTAGTAAAATAAACAAAATAGTTCAAGTTTTCAGCAATCACTTTCTCAATCAGGCCATAAAAAAAATAAACCAAGCCAAGTAACAGACAGTGTCAGCACACTAATTCCAACCTCAATTAAACAATGATGCAGCGGATTCTGTTGTCCCACCAATTTATGTAATTTACCGTGCAGTCTCCAGCCTGAATATTAAAGCTAAATATTTTTATATGTTGGACATGTGGGCTAACAGTATCAAGGGAGAGTGAAAGCAAGTGTTGGCTAGGGAACAAACATACCTGCTATACTGAAGGCAGTGCTAATGAGGTCCAATAAATCTCTTTCTGGCATTGAATTTATCAGAAGTAAAGCTTTCTTGTAGGATCTTGGTCCCCCTTTTCAGAGTTTGCAGGGGTCGGGATTCACAGCTCACTTAATTTCAGAGAGACAGAGAGAGAGAGAGAGAGAGAGAGAGAGAGAGAGAGAGACTACCTTTTGCCTCAAGTAACTTAAAAGTGAGCTTTTTGGCAGGATAAGGGAGACTGGCTGCAATTGGAAACCCACCCATTCTTCCACCATCCTTCTAGCTGAGGCTGTGAAGCAGGACTTCAAAGGTTGTGAGACAGAAACAAGGCCAAGAGAAGGGTCCTCTTTCCATTGTAAGGGACGTCTGATCCCTTAAGGAATGAATCTCCAAGCTAAACTCCAATTTTTATTCACACATAGAAGCACAGGTGCCTTGTTCATTAAAATAATTCAATATCATTATATAATGATATTAGTATGAAATATGCTTAGTAACTACAATCCAGTTATAATTACTTTATAAATTTATTTGTGGAAGCTAAATAGACATTCAGAAAATTGCAAAAATATCAAGCTAATGGCATTTACATATAAATCACATTTTACAAAAATCTTCTTTATAATAGAGTCTATACTTTTGTCATGTTTCTATACACAGAACAAAATTACCAAGTTCCCCAGTGGCTGACAAAAGAGTGCTAAATATACACTAGCAACTCTCTCATGCATCAAATTTGTAATAAAAAACATGGCTAAGTCTGAAGGAAAAATCTGCACTTTAGAGAAATCATTAAATAAAAATAATTGTTTTAACAGAGGGATTTTTTCATTCCCCCCCCCTTGCCCCCACACAACACACACATTCCTTCTCCTAACCTGTTGTGTTTCACACCAAAGTTGGCTGCATTTCAGTGGTGAGAGAAGTGTAATGTCATTTGGGTTTCTTCACACAGAGGCAATATAGATATTTAATATAGTTAATAAAGTATATTATTTAATGAGATTCATCTATGCCTCAATTTCTGTGGCCTCTACCAGCCTAATCCACTGCAAATCCTTTTAATTTGGAGGTTTGGGTGGTGGTCTTATCTGGTACTGAAAGCTCCTATCAGGTATAAATTGGCAAATCTGCCAGAGCATAGCCACTTTGATTCAGTGGTAAGTGTAATGAACAAAGCTGTTGACTGCATCTGAAAACCTTACCTTGCTAGAGAAGGTCTCAGTCCTAACTTTAACAGTATTTTTCTCCATATCAGTATACATATCCTGGATGTTTCCTTAATGGGAGATGTCCACACTGCCATTAGACAACTGAGGCTGGCCTGTGCCAGCTGACTCAGGCTCAGAGGGCTCAGTCTAAGGGGTTATTTAACTGTAGTGTAGAGATTCAGGTTTGGGCTGCACTACCTGTGAGACCCACCTCACAGGGTCCTTGGAGACCAGGCTCCAGACTAAGCTGAACATCTACAGTGCAATTAAACAGCCCCGTAGCCCAAGCACGGTGATCCCAAATGAGCTGGCATGGCCATAGGGTTTTTAATTGCAATATAAAACATACCCCCATTCATCTACATCTAGTGACCTGGCCCTTAAACTGCCAGCACAAGGACTTTTATTCTTTAGAACATTTGGCTCAACACCATTAGGTCTGTCACATCTTTTCATGCTTTAAATCACAGTTTAAGGTTTTTCTATTTAATTTTGTTAAAATGGACCTGTCTGCTTACTTTTGCTTTGCTCATTGTAGGTCACTGACATTTTCTTTTCACCTGTCTTATGTGCTCTTTTGTAAAATACTTCAAGATATGCATGAGAAGTAAGTTATAAGTGAATTGATACACTGGATGGGTGCTTGTCAACATTAACATATTGAATTAATTTCAAACATTTTAATGGAACTATTTGGCCAACATAATATAATCACTTATGAGACAAACTATCTGAAACAGTTGTTTCTTTCTTATAGGAGTGCTGGATTTCAGTCCTGCATAAAATATATTAGCATTTAAAGGTTCCACAATTCATTTTCATAGCTGGCTTTCTGTGCTCATGCAATTTAAAAAGCAGTTTCTTGACTGTCCATTTAGCTGCCCCTGCTGTTAAAGACGTGCTCCTTAATCAGAACTTTAAAAAAAAAAAAAAAAGCTCAATATGTATTGAAAAATGCTGCAAGAAGTCTTTTGGAATTCTGCATTCCATCTGTGAAATTGAAATACATTCTTTAGAAATGAGAAACGGTGCAGCCTGCTCTCACAAAAAGAATATCAATATTCTGTAAAGGAGAGTGCTCCCAAAAAGAAAACCTAAATGTTTTCAATAGGACATATTTCAATACTACCTCTTCAGAGAGTCTTGAGGAAAGCAGCACAATGAAAAGGAACTCAGCTCTCTTTTTCCCTCAATCATGACTAAAGGCAAGAGATACAGAAAGGTGTATGTCATTTAAGAGGAAAACCCCCCACATTTTCCATCTTGAGAACAAAACTATCAGAAGTCAGTAATACCTTTCAAGATCCAAGACCACTGGAAATAAAAAAAAAACATTCTTGTCAGCAAGTTCTTGAAGAAGCCAATTGGTCTGTAAATCTTATTAAAATGAGATTACCATCCTAAATGTGACTATAAGAGTGTCATTATGGGGCTCCATGTTTGTTGTCTCCGCACAATTCTGTTTCAAATTTGCTCAGTTTGAAGGGTGAAGATTTTTGTTCCTCAGCAGTCAATTCTGCAAAACTCACTCAGGCATTTAAAAACTAAGCTGAGTTGTTCTTTCTAGTCATGGACCCAAGGCTTGAAATAGCCCAGTGGTGTGGGGGGAAATTGACCTTCTCCCAAGCTCCATCCAGTTGAGACAGACATCAAAATGAGGTAGACACCTATGCCTTCAACCTTGCTCAACTTTGCTTGCCCATGGTGGAGCTTGAATCCTCCTCTGCTGGTCTTGACTCACCCTCAATGGGACTTTGTTTGTCCTCTGTCAGGCTTGAACCTCATTCTGGGCTCAGTTGTTCTCAGAGGGACCCGTTTGTCCCCCTGAGATTGATGGGGTGGTTGGTTCCCTCTAGTTGAGATGTTGCCTATCTGGCTATTGCACCCTGTTCTGGTGGGCATAGCAATATTGCTGCTGCCTCTACCTAGTGCTCTCTCTCAGGAAGGCAGAAATGCTTGCTGCTTCTGTGTTGAGGGTAGCAAATAGACTCCCTCCCAGGGGTTTCAGACAGCAAAAGATGGGGAAATTGGCAGAAGTTGGGGGCCCAGCAGACAAACCCATAGGGAGAGCTCCTCTCATGAGGGACATTGGTTTTTTTTCCCCTATGCTGAGCCTTCATGGGTGGGGCTACGGCTGTGTTTGAACTTGGATCATTCTCCCTCTGCAAGGAGAATGATGCCAGGGACAACACAAAATAGCTGTTGAGGAGCAGACAGGAAATCATCAGGAAGCCCAGAAGTAAAATAAAAAGGGTAGATGGCCAAAAATGCCCTGGTTCACCAAGCTGGCATAAGTCAGAACAATTTGAGAACTGCAAGCCCTCCTGACTCAAAAAAGGTGTATTATTGGGGTCAGTAAAGTACAATTGTTTTGTTCCTCTATATGCAATTCAAGGTAAAGATGAGGGTTAGGTTAGGGTTAAAAATTGTGTTCACAATGCATGAGCTGAACTAGTTATTACCCAGTGTTTATCCTCCCTTTTCTAAGGGAAAGAATCAAGAAGATAGAAACTTTGTTTTTCTAATAGCACCCATTAAATGCCAATAGCCTGATGCCGGTCAGACTTAAGGTCAGAGCAGGATACAGAGACACCAGTTGCAGCACCACCGGATGATGACCTCCTAGCCATACTCATTCTGCTGGGTCTCTGTGCATCATTTGATTAATGAATGATGCCATTTTCCAACCCCAGTGCAGAGATGCATTGAAATGCACTGAAATGGCTGAGATCCTTCACATTCTGAATCACAGGTTCATTACATGCAGCTGTTTCTCTACCACCAAGACCCTCACCTCTGGATTCTTACTGGATAGTCACAGAGGGTGAGCGTCACTTTGCAGTCCCTCTTGAATATGCCCCGTGGGTAAACTTTGCTACCTTCACCCCTTTCTGGGTGGAACTATGCAGTCCTACCACATTGGCACACAGACTCAGTGACAAAGTCCCCATTTACCACTCATGATAATCAATAGGCCTAACTGTATTTGGCATCTGAACTTTCCTTCAGGACCTTGTGACCAGCAGCTGACTGAAGTGACTCAAAACAGGCCCTTCAAAACAAACTATATTTGTTTACCCAAAGGTACATATTCAGAGAAATGAGCTAAAACAGAAGTCTGTACACATCCAGTCTCACCTAAACATTATCCTTTCTTTGCAAATTTTGGTAAGCTCCCCTTAGCCCATCTATTGCTGGCTGGAGAAGAAAATCTGCAGCACTCTGCCTCTGTGTCTTGCCCAAGTAACTGCTGCCCACTCACCCCCACCCTGCCTCTCTAGGTAGGGTTCTCAACTGTTCATTGGCCTTTTTGAATCTAGACTCCGGACTTGCCAAAAAAAAACCCAAAAAAACAGCTGGCACCAGGGAATAACATCCTTCCAATTAGTAGCTTCCTCACTGTTATCTTAACTCCCTTAAAGTTGTTGACTTCAGATGTCTTATCTGACCATTATTTTGTTTCCCATTTGCTATTCCTAAGGCACCACCTGCATCAACTTTACCCAGCAACAAACAAGGCACTGCAACACATCATTACAATAATCTCACTTCAAGCCTACCTTCCCTCCCAGGGGCTCTGATAGGCAGCAGTTTCGCAAGCAGTTCCTAACTCAAAGTGAAAGCTGGAAGCCTACTTCTCTTCCTAGCCAATCTAGAGGTGACCTGGGCTCTCTCCTTTTAACTCCTCCCCCCAAGCCTAGCTCCTAAGGCAAGGGTAGCAGGCTAGGGCTGATTAAGCTCACAGATGCTAGTTAACCTTTTCCTGGCCAGTGCGGGGTTTGTACACCCTTTCATATCTGATTCTACAAAACCCTTTTGATTCTTTAAAAAAATCATTTTAACTCCATACATAAAACAAACAAAATGTAAAACAAACAAAGAACCAAATATCAGCCTGGGGGTCCATGTCCATTGTGTGAAGCCCAACACAGCTTTTTGTAACAGCTGAGTTCCACAGCTGTAGAAATATAAGCACTGTTGCTGATTGAGAATTTTTCACTGGAACAAACTTTTGTTAGAAAATGCAGATTAATCAAACCAAAACTTGTGGCAATGTATTTGATGTAGAAGACAACAAGCTACAAGCCAAACAAGCTACAACCCAAAACTAGCCAACAAGCAACTCACAAGTCAATTAAGCCAAAAACAAGCTCAATTTCTGCTTTTTTTTTTTTTCAGGTTTGGCATGTCTGCTTGGGACACATGCAGGGTTCATAGATTCATAGAAGGTTAGGGTTGGAAGGGACCTCAGGAGGTCATCTAGTCCAACCCCCTGCTTGAAGCAGGACCAATCCCCAATTTTTGCTCCAGATCCCTAAATGGCCCCCTCAAGGATTGAACTCACAACCCTGGGTTTAGCAGGCCAATGCTCAAACCACTGAGCTATCCCTCCCCCCCCCCCCCAAGCTGGTCAAAAAATGCAGAAAGAAAAGGTTAAAAAAATGATTTTCACTCTCTCAACCAGTAAAATAAACAACAAAATCTCTTTCAAAAAAAGTCAAAATTTTGAGAAATCCAAAAGATTTGACCATCTCTAACATAGGGTTGTGCCGGTTGCAGTATGCACATATAAATGTGAGCCTCACCCCACAAGCAGTTTTACAGCTTCTGACTGCACAGCAGTTAGGGGTCCCTGCACCTGCTATACACCAATGCCTGACCTTCCATAGGAGACTCTTGCCCCAGAATTATTGTAGCCAGTTTTTATGGTATGCTGGGACTCCCATGCTCTATACTGCTGCATACACTGACCTTAAGATTTGGCCCCAAAGTAGTAAAATACAAAAAACAAACTGTCTAGTCAAAAGTTCAGCTTGAATGAGAATGGAAAGAATCTTATTGAGCCTACCATAAAGGCTCCAAATGTCATCATGCACTCTTCTCCTTCTTCTGTCAGTATTATTTTCATTAATGCCAGCTTGGACTATCACAATAATTCTTACATTCATCAGGCATGTGGCACTTCGCACTGCCTCATTAGAACTCTCAGGGCTACAGCTAGTGCAAGAGAAACCCATCTGAAGGCAGATGGAGAAAGATGGAAATTAGGAAAAGGGAGACTGAAAGTAGAGTGCTTAGAAGATGGAACTAAATACATGATTGCAAGCAAGAAGGAGAGGCTGTTACAAATGTCAATGTAATACATTTTTGCCTTCAAGACACAGGAGTAATCTGAGGGACAGATTTGCAGGTTGTCATTGCTGCAGGCACTTCCAGAATGTTTCATCATTTGAACACCTTGCCTTGTTCATTCTCTCTGACAGCCAAAAGTTCCCGAAGGTTTTTAGAACTCTTTGGCAGCTTCTACACAACAGATTTTCCACTTGTCAATTGTCCAACTCTCTCTGTGATTTCTTTCTCCAAGCCTGAATGTATTTTTTTCCCTTAAGAGGTAATAGCTGCAAACAGTGCATTAGTGAGAAGAAAATCCACCTCAATCAGCAATAGAATATGGGATAATTGTACCTTCCAATTTTCTTACGATTGTGGAACCTTAAAAATTCCACCTGTCCTGCAGGGTCACTTCTGAATAACATTACATTTCTGATAAAACCCAATAGGCCTTTTCTTCAAACAAAGGTGAAGCTTTAAGCCTGAAGGACTATGTACCTTTGAGAGATCAGATTTACATTTTAACTTTGTTAGTTTGAATTCTAGCACCAAAGCACATAAAGTTACTTTGGAACAAATGTCAGCTCATATAGCACACAACTTTAAATAACAGAGCTGTGAACATTTGCCAATATATTAGCATTCACATGCAAAAATGGCTACTCTTGGAAATAGAGTATTTGCAATTTAAATATGAGATTATAATTTCCTGATGATACATATGGGTTTTTAGAAAACGGATGAATTTATTACACGGGCAAAGTCATGTCATTCATTTGCACACAAGGAAAAATCTCAAAAAATTTAAATCAGAAATACGAAACCATTGAGTAGCACAATCAGTTTCTCGAAGGAAAAATCTTCCTTCTCCTCCACCCCCAAATTAGAGGCAAAAACAAAACAAAAATTATTGCTTTTATGGAAACTCGTGAAATGTATAGCTTCAGTGCAGAGGACTGGATTTGGTGATTTCTTGAGGTTTCTTCCAGGTCTACATGTATACAGTGCTATGGTTCTATACTGTTTACTGGTTTTGCCAGTGGTAAGAATTGTATTACATAGTTCTGGTAACTTAGTGACATCCTCATATTCATGAATTTGTAGAAACTCTCATGCATTTGTTTCCCTTAAAAAAGTGAGAAATCTATATGCTATGCAATAAGGGTAAGAGGGGGGTGTTTGTTTTTCTTTTTAACGAACCCCGCTCTATTCATTTAAGAGAGGGCGGAACATATACAAGTAAAGGATGTTGTCATAAAAGTTAGAAATATCCTTTCTCTCTAACAGCTTCTGGGGCCTATCTACATAGCAGGCTCTTTGTTGTGTAGTCAGTTCGTTTTATTAACTTTCTATTTCTGGGAAGCCCTGAAAGGCAAGAATTTTCAGAAACAGCGGATCCTGACAACGTGTACTGTTTGAGCAAAGACAAATGACGAGTTTTATTGTGACAGCATTTGCAGATGCCAAAAAAAAGTTCTGAATCGATTTCCAAATCATAAAAGAAACAGCATATTCTGTATGGCAAATCAGATTGGTAACTCTTTTTGATCTGAGTAGTTAGCTAACGTCCAGGGCCCTGAGGATTGTTCTATTAGAAGGAGAAATTGATGAGGGAATCAGGTAACTTTGATGCAATCTTGTTTATTTACAAAGATTGTACAAAGTCCTGTTTCCCTGAACACAGGAGAAATCAAATAACAACATAGTTTTCTTGCTCACAGCTCCAAGCCTCTTTCCAACCAGCATTCAGCACAAAAGTTCTCTTTCAGGGCAAGGCTACCAGTGCTTCTGCCACTGTAGCTGGTGCTTCCTTTCTGACTTTTTTATCAGCTTCTCTGATCTTTTTTTTCTTTTTTTTTCCTTTTTACTTTTTATTGAGTTACAATAAAATGTTAACATTCTTATTATGTACTTATTCAGGATCAGGTGAATATTCAAAGAACCTGGGAAAAGATTATGGCTTGCTGCTGTTTCTCTCACCGACACATAATAATAGCCAGCAAAGCACTTCCACCCACATGTGCCTTTGCTTTGGATGGTAACATGTGCCTGTGTTTGAGGTAGAGGCCACTATTATTTTCACCTATATAAAACAGCTCATTAGCTTCTACAATTATCTTACATGACGAGTTGTGATTATACTCCTTGCCCCAGTTTCAAAGAGATTTAATCTAACCCATAACAATGTAGTTTAGTTCCTTCTTATTTATATATACAGATTTAAATGCATCCTAACTACAGATAGGAAAAAACCCACAACTGCAACCATCATTTTCAATCCTCAGTGTCTACAGTTAGACATCTAAAAAAGTGGCCTGATTTTCACAGGACCTGAGCACGCACATTTACTTGTCTACATTTTGATTCAGGTGCCTAACTTTGGGCACACATGTTTTAAATTTTTAGCGTACACCTTTAAATAATTGTCCTTTTGGATCTTTTCTTTCCCATACAGAGATGGGCCAGAATCTTTCTATTCAGTTGGTGCACTAGATGGAGGAGGTGCCAGTTACCTCTCCCTACTGCTCAAACTGCCTCAGTCCTGACACAGAGGTAGATAGATAGGAGCAATCTAGGGACTACTCTAATTTACGACACCTGGCTCTGGGCCCTAAGGGACCATATACCAGCTGTGGTTTGACATAGGGAGTTCCCTACCTCTGACTTGTCCCCTACCTCAGGGGAGGGGCTGATGGCATAGGAGCCAGTTATGACAGTTTTTCACCAGTTGACTATTCCCCTCCATCTGGGGAATTCTCTGCTTGTACCTAGAGCAAGAATCTTGCCTCTTTGTGCTGCAAAGGGGTTACAATAAGGACACAGCAGCTGGACCTACTTGCGTATCATGTTCCATTTCTTAATGTTAACTTTCACACTAAAGGACAAATTGCCAAAAACAGTTTCTAATGTAGTCACTATTTTATGCCAACAATCAACTGTGGGAGCACATCTGTGGGTAGATTATACTTTAGGAACAAAGGACAGAATTTAGATAAATCACTACCTGATTTTCAAGTGCAAATAATTGCTGCTGTTTGTGCCCTCAACTGAGCATGTACAATTATGCCTACAAGTAAAACTCACACCAAATGAGAGGCTGAGGGGGGCACTGTAAATATCATGAAGGATGATGGAAATCCCACCCCAAGGAGTTTACAAATCTGGGATGACAATATTTTAAAATCCTCTGCCAATCTTCTTGCCTTCCATATCCGTGTTTTGTTTAATGAATTGTAACTGTTTGGGAATTAAACTGACTGGCCTTACAGAAGAACTATGCTTCCAGGAGGGATTAAAAGGAGGAATGTGTAAAGGCTAGCTGCACCAGGGAGGGGATGGCATTCCTAGTGTAGCGTGGGCAGTGTGGGGAAGGAGAAAATGAAGGGATGAGCATAGGAAAAGGATTAGGAGAGGTGAGATGGAGTTCACTGAGGGAGCAAAGTGGAGAAGTATTTACAGCTATAGGGTGAATGGAGCCAATGACTTATAAAACATTAATATAATCAGAGGAAGATGAATACTATTATCTTAGTAGAAGCATTTTGCAGGTAGCAGGCAGAACTATTAGATATTGCAAAACCTACCATACATTTATTTAGCCAGGAAATTTAAATTTAATATGTTAACATATGTATGGGCATATGTTGCTTGTGTTGAGGGAGCCAGAAAGGATTTTTTCCACATACATGGATCATTGCACTGGTGGCTTGGTGCATTATGGGAAGAATTGTGGTTTTTTTTTTTTTCATCCTCTGAATAATCAGGCAGTAGCTACTTCCCAGGATGTCCAGATTACCAGTAGTTATGATGTATTTGAAAGTTCAGATAGTACATAGCCCCGGTACAATTTTGCCAGTAGATACATTGATTACTACAGTGCATGTTCTGCATGTTTCAACTGTCTGAGAAGCAGTTCCTCTAGAAAAGAGAAAATATCATATTTCTGTCTGCCCAAGAAACTATAACGTGTCTTGGTGTTTATTGCTAAAATGACAATTGTACACATAGAATCATAGACTTTAAGGTCAGAAGGGACCATTACGATCTCTGTAGTAACTCAGATCTCACCCCATCTAACATCCCATCACAGGCCATTGGGCGTATTTACAGCTAAAAGTCAAAGATCAATTAATTGCCAAAATTAGGCTATCCCATCATACCATCCCCTCCATAAACTTATCAAGCTTAGTCTTGAAGCCAGATATGTCTTTTGCCGCCACTGCTCACCTTGGAAGGCTGTTCCAGAACTTCACTTCTCTGATGGTTAGAAACCTTCGTCTAATTTCAAGTCTAAACTTCCTGATGGCCAGTTTATATCCATTTGTTCTTGTGTCCACATTGGTACTGAACTTAAATAATTCCTCTCCCTCCCTGGTGTTTATCCCTCTGATATATTAATAGAAAGCAATCATATCTCCCCTCAGCCTTCTTTTGGTTAGGCTAAACAAGCCAAGCTCTTTGAGTCTCCTTTCATAAGACAGGCTTTTCATTCTTCGGATCATCCCAGTAGCCCTTCTGTGTACCTGTTCCAGTTTGAATTCATCCTTCTTAAACATGGGAGACCAGAACTGCACACAGTATTCCAGATGAGGTCTCACCAGTGCCTTGTATAATGGTACTAACACCTCCTTATCTCTACTGGAAATACCTCGCCTGATGCATCCCAAGACCACATTAGCTTTTTTCACGGCCCGATCACATTGGTGGCTCATAGTCCTCCTGTGATCAACCAATAGTCCGAGGTTCTTCTCCTCCTCTGTTACTTCCAAGTGATGCGTCCCCAGCTTATAATAAAAAAATTTTGTTATTAGTCCCCAACTTGTTATTAATACAGAACTGAAAACAAAAGGGATCTGATCTGCTAAGGCAGGGTGGCCAACCTGAGCCTGAGAAGGAGCCAGAATTTACAAATGTACATCGCCAAAGACCCACTGTAATACGTCAGCAACCCTGCTGATCAGTGCCTTCCCTTCCCTCCCCGCACCTCCCGATCAGCTGTTTCGTGGCAGGCAGGAGGCTCTGTGGGGGAGGGGGAGGAGTGAGGGCATGGCAGGCTCAGGGGAGGGGGTGGGAAGGGGTGGAGTGGGGGAAGGGCCTGTGGCAGAGCCAGGAGTTGAACAGTGAGAACCCCCCGACACATTGGAAAGTTGGCGCCTGTAGCTCTAGCCCCGGAGTCGGTGCCTGGACAAGGAGCCGCATGTTAACTTCTGAAGAGCCGCATGTGGCTCCGGAGCCACAGGTTGGACACCCCGGTGCTAAGGTAAGTCCTGAGGTCCTGTGATATAGATTTGTAGATTCTAAGGCCAGAAGGGACTATCGTGACCATCTAGTCTGACTTCCTACATAGCACAGGCCTTAGAACTGCCCCCAAAATAATTCCTGTTTGAACTAGATCATTTAGAAAAATATCCAGTCTTGATTTAAAAATTGCCTGTGATGGAAAATCTACCATCACTTTTGGTAAATTTTATCAATGATTAATTACCATTGCTGACAAAAATGTACACCTTATTCCAGTCTGCATTTGTCTAGCTTCAACTTCTAGCCACTGGACCTTATTATACCTTTGTCTCCTAGATTAAAGTGTCCATTATCAAATATTTGTTCTCAACATAGGTACTTATAGATTGTAATCAAGTGACTGCTTAACCTTCTCTTTGTTAAACTATATAGATCGAGTTCCTTGAGTCTGTTGCAATAAGGCATGTTTTCCAATCTAGATTATGTGAGGGAGCAAGAAGAGGTTGATGGATAATTCATTTTTGGTTCACTGGAATTTCTGAAAACCGTTAAATAAAATATAGGTTCGGGTCGAAACAAATGTGAAAAATTACAAACAAAAATGGTGAATCAGAAAAGTATTTTTTGAATTTAATTAATCGTTTTAATTTACTATTCACTGAAAACCAAAAATTCAGCCAGCTCTAGTGGCAAGTGATATTGGTTAAGAAAATTAACAAATAATATAGAAATGGAGGCTGGAATGCATATCTGCATATATCTTTTTTATTTTTTTTAATTAGACATTAGTTCTCTGAGAGTCAATTGAAAACAACAATAAAATGACCCTTCAAACAAAATAACAATTTATTTAGAGATCCAAAATACTAACTGCATGCAGAAGCTCCTATGAGCATCTAGACCTTTCATTGTCTGACTCCAAGCTTTTTTAATGCAAATCATATTTTAATTCCACGTCTCTCACATGTACCGACATACATTGTACAATAGTTGGTGTTGATACATGGAAATCACATGCATATTTCTACACTTTGCTATGAGATATTTCTGGTTGCCTGTATTTTCGATGGAACCAACATATTCCAGGTAACTTGGACTGGTGAAGCATGCAAAATCATATTTTATGGGTGTCTCTGGTGTGTGTACATCACTCACTTTGTGGATTACTTGTTTTTTTTTTTTAAGTCTGTGCACTAACACAAAAGATCAATCTTTTAAACTCCGCCATATGAAATGTTGTGTCATTCATTTCAAAAATTGTGATGACTAACCTCCAGGAGGCATAAAAACATAAAGGTGGAATCGAACAAGTATAGTGTTACAGAGAAAAAGTTCAAGCATTAAAATATTTCAGTCAGAAAACTAATCACAATTATCCCAAGAATAAGAAAACAACCTGGGACAGACTTCCCTTTGAGCCATCCTGCCCTACATTGGCTGCATGGACTTCCTGCAGGTGATTGGCTCCAATCCTATAACTTTACACAGCAGAAAAAGATGGATTTTGCTGTAAGTCTGGGACGTACAGCAAGCATGCAAAAAGTAGCAGGTGTCCACCTTACACAGATGCCTTGCACAGTGATACACTCTCACAGAGATAACCATGTAACTGCAGTTTTCCATTCATTACAACGAGCACATTAGGGGATTGAAGAACACTATTGAGGAAACACCTGCATGAAATCTCCCATCTTCTACAAAACAAAGTAATATTAACAGGGAGCACATTACCATTGTGCAATTTGAAGTCTCCCCTTTAACAAGCTGATTTTTTTGTCTGTAGCTCATATTGGATTTTTAATGGGAGTCTAGTAGCATGAATGTAAGAAAACTAGGAAAGATCTATTTTTCTGCCTGCAAGGCCTTGTTTGCCTGTTCTTTCCAAAGATGAGAGTCAACCATCTCATACTTCATGGGAAGCAATTCTCAGCAGTCCAGTATAACAATATTTGCTGGCATTTCCTAATAATCCACAGGTGGAGAGAAAACATGCAGCTGCCATTTCTTTGTGCGCTGAACTAGAATAAAGCTCTCTCGTTCTTTTCATCCTCTCACTCATTTTAGGTACTTTAAACTCTGAAAAAAAAGGGTGAAACAACTCCTTTGGGGTGGGAAAAGAAACTTCACCATAAATGCTGAATTCAGACATTTATTTCAATTTGTCTTTTTTTTTCTTTTAGAGTCTTAATATTATTAGCCAAATGATAGCCATTTCCTGCATGAACTCTCCCTGGTATCAGCCAGTATTGAAGCCCCTTGTGATCTCCTGAGAGTAAGACCTAGTGCTCCATAGCGTACTAGCTTCTCCAAAAGTGCTGGTGGGCCGAGGCAGGAAATAAAGAGAGTGCCATGTTTCTTATTTCCCTCCCACAAGCAACATAACCACCGGCAGGCCAATGATGCAAATGGGCAGCTCACACTGTCTGATGGCTATTCTCTGTAGAAGTTCTGCACTCTACTCTACTCAGGGCCACTCTAAATAGCAAACTTTCTGACTTTATTTATGTAGTGATGTTTGCAAGCTATAATACTACAAATAAATAATAGGACAATTAACATACATTTGAATGGTTGTTACCTTCCTGCAAATACAATAGACATCTATTGTAAATGGTGAGAACTCCCTAAATAATAAAGTGCTCCACACCTGTATACATGCCAGATAAAAGTTTTGTGTCTTTCTTGATTAACATGGCTCTTCCTCTTCTGATTCAATATTCTCTCTTTATTCTTCAGATTATTCATTTCCCCACTCATTTCCTCTCCCTCCTTACAGTACCATAGATTTATGTCATTCCACACATGATATAGACAGAATTCTTGTCTCATTTATCCTAGTAGAAAGCAGGACAGACTCCACTGAAACTTAGGAAATTACACTACTGTGAGATCATAATCAGGCCCAGTGCTGTTCATTGCACCCAGCAGGGCCTGCATCTACCAGTATATGTAGGGGCCCAAGCTTTTCTCTAAATCAATTGCCTGAATTATTGTAGTTGCACATTGATTTTCCACTGAACCATAAACTTGGCCTGACTGGTAGGATGACATTAATACAAGGAGTTCTTTTTCAAAATCAAATTATCTTGCATAAAGCTCTTCACATTGATTCCCATAACTAGTGCTGATGGGAGCCACTTCAATGAGGTGGTGGGAACTTTCCTAATTAGATTAGATGCTATTCTTTCTAACAGATTTCTGAGGTGTTATTTCTAACAGGTGACAGACTGATAAAGAGAACAGTTGGACAGGAGAGATTGTGAAGTACTTGAATGATAAACAGTTAAAGGTTTCAGAGTAGCAGCCATGTTAGTCTGTATTCGCAAAAAGAAAAGGAGTACTTGTGGCACCTTAGACACTAACCAATTTATTTGAGCATAAGCTTTCATGAGCTACAGCTCACTTCATTGGATGCATGCAGTGGAAAATACAGTGGGGAGATTTTATATACACATAAAACATGAAACAATGTGTATTACCATACACACTGTAACGAAAGTGATCAGGTAAGGAACAGTATGGGGGGGCGCTAGTGGCGTTCTGTTATTTTCTTTGTTGGGCCTGTCCTGTAGAATTTACCTACTATCTATTCTGAAGGACGACCCATCACTGGGAGTGGATGTGTCATTATATAAAGTAAAACTTTTTCCCCAGGTTTATTTCCCTCCCCCCATTGTTCCTCAGATGTTCTTGTCAACTGCTAGAAATGGCGCACCTTGATTATCACTACAAAAGGGTTTTTTTTTCTCTCCTGCTGGTAATAGCTCACCTTACCTGATCGCTCTTGTTACAGTGTGTATGGCAACACCCATTGTTTCATGTTCTCTGTGTATATAAGATCTCCCTACTGTATTTTCCACTGTATGCATCCAATGAAGTGAGCTGTAGCTCACAAAAGCTTATGCTCAAATAAATGTGTTAGTCTCTAAGGTGCCACAAGTACTCCTTTTCGTTTTAGTATGTATTGGGAGCACTATAAAAAAGGAAACACCAGAGAAATAGGGCAATGCATTGTTTAAAAACTGAATTTATCCAACTAAATTTAGCTAAACAGCTATTGTGAACCTAGAATGGAAGTAAAAGAACATTTACTTGTTTCAGCTAATCTGAGTTCTTAACTTGGATCCTCTGCTTGGGTTACCTAAAAGAAAAAGTAAAATATCTTTTCTTGGTTATATATATTTTTTTTTGAGACAAGTGTTAATATTGTAGTAGAGACAGTTACCATGAATTAACATGTATTAATCTCATCAACTGTGGCTATTTTGTAGGTTTTTTTTTTATTTTCAGATATTTACCAGACCTATTATGATTTTCTGTTTTCCTTAAAGTAACTCACTCTACAGTTCTATGATTAAGGGGAATGAAATATAAAATTTGTATGAAAAAAAGAGAAAAAAAATTCAAAATACTGAATAATAATGATACAAAACAGTTACAGTGTAACAAATTCTGTCAAAACTATGAGGCAAATTTGCATAAAGGCACAAACCTGGTAGCATACACCTATATAGTTACTGTGATGGCACACAAAAATACTCTGGTAGTTTGATTCCAGGTTGATGATAACTAACAATTCCTAGCATCAAATGAAAAATTGTAATTTGAAGTATAAGCATGAATAAGCCTCAAATCTTGCAGTCAAATATGGCTGGATAGACACCTATTTACTTTAGTAGAGATGTGCACAAAGATAGTGTCCACTTACATGGATCCAAGAACTAGAGCCGAGTAGGAAATCTTTTTCTGTCCTGTGAGATTTTCTGAAATTAAAAAAAAAAAAAAAATCCTGCCCGACATCAGGACAGTTGAAATCTCAATGTTTTTTGCACCAAAAAGCCAAAAATAAAATAAAATAAAAAAAATAAAATAAAATAAAATAAAATAAATAGCTCGATCTTGTCAATTAAAATATTTTGTTTCAATTTTGACATTTTTTTAAAGAATTGTTGGGTTTTTTACTATAAATTAATTTAAATTTATAAATTTTAAAAAAATAAACAAACACATTTATAAAATGTCAGCATGGGATGTTTTGACAACTTTGAAATTTTGGCTTTGACAAACTGGCATTTTCTGACCAAAAAAAACCCAGTATTGTCAACAAATTGCTGACCAGCTCTATTAAGTATAGTTTTGGGACACAAATTGATTGTTATAACTGGTGACCTAATTCATTGTCTTGCATTGGAGTATGTTGATTGAAATAAATTTTGTTACATTTACAAAAAAGGACATTGCATTGTTAGATTGGAAGCAATTTATGTTAGCAAGATCCTGGCTGTGAATGCTACAGAGACTTTTATTCTGATGAAATAAAGTGTACCTTTCTGACGTTAGAGATCACTCAATCAGCAAAGTCAATATGAGAGGAAATATTACAGCTTTGACCTCTTTAATGGGCCTGCCAATGAGCAGAGACTCAGATGCCAGTAAGATGACTAGTGTTCCTGAAATTCTGAGGGGAGGAAAAAAAGATGTTTTCCTGGAAACAAGACATCAAAGACAAATGGTCATGTCTTCTTAGCATATGCACAACCTGCCTCAGGTGGCACATGCCCAGGATTCATCGCCGAATTTGGTAGGCTGGTTTAGTAGCATGCTGTACTGCTCACTTACAGTATGCTACTAAATGAACATTAGAGTTGCTCAGCCTCAATCATGCAATGAAACCGCGATGGAAGTAGTAAAGGACCACTGGAATACCTCAAAATTACTGCAACAGGTAGCAATGGAAAAACATCTCCAGTTTTCTCCCTCTCCTTGTGTCAGGGAAAAGTATGAATCTATTTTTTCAGGATTCGGTGGAAATAAATACTGCATGATGAGGATAATACTGATACTAAATGATACAAGGATGGATGGAAGGCACTATACTACATGTAACTGTCCTGAAGGCTCTAGCTAAATGATCAGTGAAAGTAACTTTAGAAAAGCAGTATGAAGACTGCAATTCCCTAATTTTATAGACTACTGAATTAACAAACTGTCTTCTAGGTATAAAAAATCACAATCAATCTCTTTATATGAAAACTCGCATTCAGGAAGCTCTAAAAACAATGTTGTAGCAATGGTGGGTTTTTGTTTTGTTTTTGTTTTTTTTTTTATTTGTTTTAAATCTACAAAACAAAGCAGCTTCCTAATTAAAGAAAAGGATTGATCTGATTCCAAATCCTCTTTCTTGGTGATTAAGAAATAAGAGTATTAGATTATTGAAAAGTACTCACATTTACTGAACCAAAGATTTTCAGTGTTTGCCAAATGTAACTATTAATATGATTAGGAACCATGTTATAGAATAATAGATATTTTTGTTAGAGCTATGTGAAACCTCTGTATAAATACACCAAAATAACAGAAAGGTAATCTACTGTAGTACTGTATCTGGAAACCATTCCTAGATATATTTTCTAAGTGGCTGACACTTGAGATGAACCCTTCTGCTCATATGGGGTCCCATTAAAGTCAATGGAAAGACTCCCCTTGACTTTGATAGGAATTTTATCAGACTCCTGTTTACACAACTGGTAGATTTACAATCTAGATACCATAGTTGGGGCTTTTGTTTGTTTTGGAGTTCAATAAATACTGAGCCAGTCTATTGTATTTGCCTGGTAGTACTCCATTACTTTGTCATTAACTGCTATCATGACATAATGAGATATTTATGTATAAGCATATTTATGTATAAGCATCAGTGTCACCAGCGTGAGAAATAGCATGGGTCTAGCATGAGATAGCAGTACTGTAGTGCTTATTGCTTTTTGTTTTCTTCAGTGGAGATCTTGACTTATATGGTGGTACCTCTGCTTTATGGCTTTCCTCCTGAGAGGACACAAAGGAGTGCTGCTCCCAGGGCATATAAAACACTAACTGTTCAAGAATAATACACATTCCCCTCAGAAATCAACAAACAGAGGCATGAAAAGGAGGCCAAGACATCCCTCTGGTGAATCAAAGAAAATATGTCTTATTTGGATCATAAAAATAAATAAATAACTACATACATGCATACATAGAGGGTAGGAGAAGAGCAAAGAAGAACTTGTACCCATGGGGTGAGCACTGGACAGTTCCAATGGACATGCTGCTGGGTCCGACACATTTAGCATTACTGTGTGAGAAGAATGGGGTCTAAAGGTTGATTTGGGGGTGTAAGAATGCTGGTTCTGGCGAAACCCAACTGAGAGTGCCAATTCAGGACAAATTGCTTAAAGCAGGGCAGTTACCGCCCAAGGCTGGGGTTTCTATGCACACCAAGGCAAACCAAACCAGCCAAACAGAGAAGACTTTGGTTTCACCCCACTGGCTAACCACAAGTCACACAAGCAGTTCCCTTAGACACTCCAGTTTCCCAGTATCACAACCAGTGCCACTCGTTATAGGGACAAATGGTTATGGGGGCTACTCATTATGGGGACAATACCCCAGTAAAAGAAGAAAGGTTCTCTCGATCCCGAAGGATCAAGCCCCAGACCCAGGTCAATACAAATCATATCTTACCCACAAATCATGCTGTTGCCAATCCTTTAGAATCTAAAATCTAAAGGTTTATTCATAAAAGGAAAAAGATATAGATGAGAGCTAGAACTGGTTAAATGGAATCAATTACATACAGTAATGGCAAAGTTCTTGGTTCAGACTTGCAGCAGTGATAGAATAAACTGCAGGTTCAAATCAAATCTCTGGAGTACATCCACAGCTGGGATGGGTCATCAGTCCTTGGTTCAAAGCTTCAGTGTAGCAAAGTTCCTCCAGAGGTAGGAAGCAGGATTGAAGACAAGATGGAGGAGCTGCGGCAGCTTTTTATAGTCTCTTGCCATGTGGTCTTTCTTTCTTTGTTCCAAAGACAAGCTGTCCATCACATGGCCTGGAAAAACCTTAGAGTTCTGTCCATAGGCAGGTCCCTGCATGCCTTGCTGAGTCACAAGGCGTGTCTGCCTTCTCTCAATGGGTCAGTTGTGTAGCTGATGGTCCTTAATGGGCCATCAAGCAGGCTAGGCAGGGCTGACACCAACTTGTCTGGGGTGTCACCCAGAAGCATAGCGCAAGTTTGAACTACAGACAGTACAGAGCCAATGTTCATAACTTCAACTACAAAAATGATACACATATACAGATAGCACAATCATAACCAGAAAACCATAACCTTGTCTTAGACACCTTATTTGACCCCCTTTATACAAGATTTAGTGCCACTATAGGACCTTGGTTGCAACAATGTTCTATATGGTCCCAGTTCAAGTCAATCACGTCACAGGGGGCTTAGGGAAAATGTCCCTACTCCTTCAGGTGACTCACACTGTGGCAGACATGTCTTGGATTAGATTGGGCAATTAGAGTTCTGAGCATCGATGCTGCCATATTGACTTGCCTGGACCTTGGAGTCAGGAGAACCGTTGCAGGGGATTTTCTAGCTCTGATCCTGCTCAGCCTTCCACTGTGAGACCTCAGTTCTGCTGTCTCCACGTTATCATTAGCAAATGACAGCTGGGTTTTGGGTGTGCCCTTTTGGCCATCGAGCACATTAGGTTAATCTGTAATAGTTGTATGAATATGTGATCTACTCAGTGAACCAATGCATTGCTATATCAGGCCATTGGAATGTGGGAATGTCTTGCAACAGTTTAATATTGGACTGTTGGGACAACAAGAAGGCAGGCAACAGTAACAGCCCAGATAAGGAACAGCCAATTTGAAAGACAACAGCAGAGCTGGCAGTTGAGAAAAGGCCACTTCCAGGCTCCAGTATGAGTTGCACAGCTACTTTGCTAAGATTGGGCACCTAGAGCTCAACAGAACTCTAAAAAATTGAAAAGATTCTCCAGAGAAAGTGTGGAGGTGGGGGTGGGGTGAGTGGTCAGCAGCTGTTGCAGAGAAGAGCCACTGATACACAGCAAGTCTGCATCAAGAGACTTGTCTCTACAGACCAGAGGTGATGGTACACTTGGATTAAGAGGAATTTACCAAAAATCTGGAAAGGAAGGTTAAAGTTTAGGCAAGGTCTACAGCTCTGCTAGGTTCAGCCCTGTCCTCTGATGGCTGTGTACCTATGGGTGATTAAACATGTTTGTCTGGAAGAAGTTGTTTTGAATAACTTTAATTAGCCTTTGGTCACAGACTCCCAAAGGAAAGTTGCTTGTGAGTGCCAAGTACAGTTGGGCCTGTGGATTTATGATGGTTGAAAAGAGGGATGGGGGGGTTGCCACCCTGGTATGCAGTCGAATAGTGGCAGACCTATGGGGTTCCACTCAGAGAGATGAAGGGAACAGAAGGGGACAGTTGAGAGGACTGCAAAGGGATCTAAGGCACAGCTCATCCTGTAAATGTGACAGTCCATGGTGATCCAGTCTAAAGTAGGATGAACTTCAGAGTTCCACTCAGAAGGAAGTGCAGGAAGAGGGCTGTCACTTGGAAAGAGTAACCAAAGAGACATTGGGGGAGTGGTTATAGGTGCAACTCACCCGTGAACCATGATATCAGTTTTGGAAGAAAACATCTATTTATTTAAAATAGGAATGAAGTCACCTCAAAATTAGTTTTGGAGTAAATTGGAGACCTAAGCTACAGTCCTCTTTGAGCAATAGCTTTGTTATGAAAAACATTTAAAAAATAATTGACCTGCATAGAAAAATAATGGGATTTGAAAAGGACTCTAGGAATCTGGAATTACTCAGACTTCCCGCAAAAAAAAAAAAAAAAAAAAAAAAGCAAAAGCACTGCCAATGTTGGATTCCCTGTTTATTTTATTCAAAAAACTACATTGGCTCACTAGATTTAAAGGTTTGAGAATCCCATTGAATGGAAATCCCTGATTCAACTTGAAGTATGCTCTTGCTACTAATCCACTATGCTAAACTGATGAGCCAAATGCTCAGCTGTTAATCAGCACAGTTGCACTGAAGTCGAAAAAGCTATTCCGATTCACACCAGCCGAAGATCTGGGCTCATATATTTTAAAACAAGGGTTCGTTTTAAACTTGCATTACAGTGGCTGCTGCTCCGCTGAAAATGCACCTCTATAGAATATATGTTGAATTGTTTCAATACTCACAAAGCCATTTACACACATTGAAATGCAGAGTACTAGTAAGGGCTCATCACATGAATAGAATGTACCTGTATGTCCATTCCATTTAAGAGTTTGTACGTACTTTTACACTTTGCCTCACTTAGTTTAGTAAAGCATCACTTGCTCTAGCTGGAATAAACTTCCTGTGGAACAAACAAGTAGTTGTTTTTTAAAGAGATACCATTGTTTTGAGTAGTAGCACCTGATCCTTTGAGAGTTCTTGCTAGCTAGCATCCAAGGCTGCTCAGTCACCACTTTCCTATCTGTGAACAGAGAGTGTGCTATCTCAAAGATAAATGAAAAGTTACACAGTTTATACAGTATGTCTGAAAAATTAAAAGCTGCATGTTTTGTATTTTTAACAAACAGAACCACATTTATTTGCTAAAATCATTTATAAATTCACAATTCAGAATGTATCATTCATCATTAATCCTTCACTGCTAAAATAAACTGTTCTTGCATTTTGCTGGTGTATGACCTGCTGGTAGATGTTGACTGAACTGCCTGTACATAAATATTCATCAAAATCCGCAAAGTCATGGATTTAGACTCACCTGGGATGTGAGTAAGCCAGTTGCAACAGTGTCACAGTGTATGACAGGGTCTTATAGGTCATCTTTACACAGACAGTTGTAACATATACAAATTTTAAACTGGTGTCATGTATCCTTTGGCCTTAAAACAAACTTTAAAACAAACAAAAAAACAACAGGAATGACTATGCCAGGCTCGCTCCCTAAAACCTTTCAGTGGTGGCTTGTCATGAGCATTTGTCCTTAGGAAGGAAGGCATGTCATATTGTGTCTTTGGAGCTTATTATTGGTCAAGCTTATCGAGTTCTATACTCAACATGGTGGCATTTCTCTGTTTGCCTGTGTGGATATAACACAATAACTTTTGAACACCACATCCAGAAAGGAGAAATGATGGACACATGGAGCCCCTGCCATCTGTTTAGCAGAACCACAGCTTCATGCTCCTCTACAATTGTCTGAAGACCAAAAAAGTGGTTGATGGCACCCATCAGCACCTTTCAGCATAACAATATCCCTATCACATCTCTGTACATCCTCCCAACGGAGATGACCATGTTGACATCCTGAATGAGTTATCTCCCCTAGATAAAAAAAGAGAAATAATAATTGTTGAGGAAGAGGAGAATGGAGTGATGTACAGAACCCTGTGCAGGGGGAGATTAAGGGATCTTCGTATGGGGTGGAAGAGAGGGCATACAAAACCCATGGTACTGGGGAGGCTGCTGGGAGTTCCTGAAATACGGGGGGAATGGGAGGATGGCACACAGTGAGTTTTTGAGAGAGAAAGGAGGGATGAAAGGATTCCCTAGTTTTCTCAATGAATTATGCGACCCTCCCCTAGGTCTTAAACCATAACATCCTGCTGGTAAAGGTCACAGTTCATTTTGGGTTTTACACTCACACACACACACAAAAACCCCTGAAGCATCTCGTCAGAGAACACATTGTTTTTTTACCATACATTTAATTAAAAGGGGGAACATATACCTGAGTTTTACCCCTCACCCCCCTCCAAAAAACACACACACAAACTCACTATCCTGCTGGTAATAGCTAATACATTGTAGGGAGAGTGGTCACTTTGGATGAGCTATTACCAGCAGGATAGTGAGTTTGTGTGTGTGTTTTTTGGAGGAGGGTGAGGGGGTGAGAGAACCTGGATTTGTGCAGGAAATGGCCCACCTTGATTATCATGCACATTGTGTAGAGAGTTATCACTTTGGATGGGCTATTACCAGCAGGAGAGTGAGTTTGTGTGTGGGGGGGTGGAGGGTGAGAAAACCTGGATTTGTGCTGGAAATGGCCCAACTTGATGATCACTTTAGATAAGCTATTACCAGCAGGACAGTGGGGTGGGAGGAGGTATTGTTTTATGATCTCTGTGTGTATATAAAGTCTGCTGCAGTTTCCATGGTATGCATCTGATGAAGTGAGCTGTAGCTCACGAAAGCTCATGCTCAAATAAATTGGTTAGTCTCTAAGGTGCCACAAGTACTCCTTTTCTTTCTACTTTCTAGTGTATCTTGTTTTAGCTCTATCTGAATTTAGGAGGATGAAAATTGTAAGACTCAGATTTGCTTCTATAAATTTCACCTCTTCATGATGGCTGTAGTCACTGATCACTTAATTTCACTCTATTGTCTGGTTACAACTGCATACTCCTTACTTTCCTCTTGTTCTTCCATAGCAATAGCCTTGTGTTCATGGCTAATCACAGACAGAATGACATAATTAGTAGCTTTCTGAGAATCTGATTCAAATGAAAATTAATAAGCAGACCGAAGGGAGAATGTACAGATCAAAGATGCCAATTTTGGCTTTCTCCAGGAGGCTAATACTATTTTCTTCATGAGCAAAGAGTTCCCTTTGAAGACACTCATACTATATACCTGACATGCTCTCGCCTGTCTCAAGCCAATTAACCAGTTAGCTTCTCTTCTACTTTACATACCCCCATGATGAATACAATATGGTAGGCTTCTAATATTAAATATTTGTCCAGTGTATAAAACACCCAGAACTGCTGCAATCAGAGCTGTGGCAGGTCTGGGACATTTGGAGGCCCACCACAACTGGGCCATTAGGAAGTCTGGGAGGGGCGGGCCTTGACTGTGAGGTTCAGATTTGTATATGCGCTATCCAGTGCTGCAGTTGAGTCCCACTTCAGTTGTGCTGTAGCTGTTCTTCCACAATTTGTAAAGGAGTACTTAGTGTGCAATGCCCGTTACAGGCTCCTTTGCATACCTGGGTCTATTTGACACCCGAGGACTGCATTCTAAGTATCAACATAAGACTGCTCCTGCCTCAAGATGAAATATTCAGGGCTCTAGATTAGCCAAATGTCAACACAGATTTCTGACTGTATCTTGGGCCAGATTTTTAGCCCCTCCCTAACTGAGTCTCTGGGCTTCACGCTCGCAAATTAGACAATTTAGCTTTAAGCACTGATATGCAAGTGCAATCAAGTAGTTTGACATTTGAAACACTTAAATTATGTCTGTAATTATTTTCAAGCACTGGTTTCATGAGCAAAAATGAAAGCCAGCATTTATGAATCTTGCCCTTGATTATACTATCACATCTCCTCTTTGCCATCTTTTCTTCATGTTGGCTTTTGAGGTAGTGTGTCTCCCCCTAAACAAATATTCAAGAGCTACTAGAAAAATAACCCATCATACACACCTATACAAATGCACTGTGGAACAAAATTCAGATACTCTTTCAAGCTATGGAATGAATACTGCTTGGATTAAAACCTGCTAATACTTCAAGAAACACCATGTCATTCTCTAACTACTGTTTTTTTTTATAGGATAGTAACTATGGTTTGTTGGTTTGTATTTTTTTAAAAACCCAACTGATCTATAAAAAAACCAGCTAATTTTAAACTTTCTTTTCTAGTATAAAGTTTTAGGGTCTTATTCTCTTCTCATCTATATCAAGAATCAGTGCCTTTAAGTCAATGGATTCATACTGATGTAAAATTGTTGTAGGTGAGAAGAGTATCAGCCATTTGCTAAACAAACCAAAAGAGGCAGCCTATGTCATGAGGTGACCATTTGATTATTTGAGGTGGTGATGGTTCTCTATATTTGTTCATCTGTTATATATTTAGAGCTAAATTTTCAGTAAGATGCATGTAAATGTTCACATACATCTATGGCCTCCGAAGTTATGAATGCAAGTATGTAACAAAACCACATAGAAAGGGTATTTGTATGGGCCTTAAGTGAGCCCGCTACTCTCCTTGCTTAATGATCTCATTCTGATATTGGACAAAAATTAAGTGTCCATGCTGATTCTTTTAGCAGAGACAGTGAGGCGATGAGGGCAGCAGTGGCTGCAGTATGTGGAGAACGTGCCTCTCTACGGCTCTTTCATTGGACAGTTCACTAGTTCAGTTTTCCCAACATCCAGCAAAGATCAGGACTTTACTGATTTAGACTCAGTCCATGTAAAGACAAAGAGAACAGAGTAGATTTGGGGAAACAACCAGAGGAATTGTCAGAGATTATACTAGTGATCTCTAATGAGTAACAATGGGTCGCCCCTTTGTTACTCAGGTTCACAACTGAGAGGTCTTGATGGATCCTTGGACGTAGGGAGATAGAAGCAGTGGCAGTGGCCCTCACCCAGAGTCAATTTTCCACCTGTGCTTAGCCAGAATGATGATGGTGTTGAGTTTTTTTGTCACAATTCTCATCACATTTAATCGTTTGTTTGTCCTCTGTTACCACAGCACGTTCTTCATACTTGAAGACAGCTTTCAGACACTGTATTTGGTGCAGAATACAAGAATCGACTCACATAACTGTATTTCTACAGACCATTGTTCAGTATGAGCTCTAAGTTCCTGTTTATTTCTGGGTGCAATTCAAGCTCTTGGTTTTGATATGTAAATTCTCAGCAGGTTGGGGCTGGTCACATCAGATACAACAATTTCTTTGTGTAATGCATTAGTAGTTGAGATTAGCTGAAGTGGGCAAGGAATTTACTTCCACAAATATGATCAAGCAAGACCACAGTCTGTTGACCTTCAGAACATGAAATAAAACTCAACTGTTTTCACACATTCCCCCCCCCCCAAGGGAATGGGATGAATGATTGCAAGGCGAAGGGGAAACAGTGGAAGTATTCCTGGATGGTGGAATTGGTGCAAATTTATGGCTAATTTACAGCTAATATGTGTATTTTTTAGGCGCTTTCGAAATATTGATGCAGGTGATTATCCTTACTCAAAATACCATGAGAGGTGAAAAGTTAAACATCACAAGTAGAAATGAAAAAGGATGGAATGGCTAACACTGGTAAATGTTGTAGGACATGTATGAATAATTGACAGTCCTTTTTCAAAAGTTAGCCGGACACCTTTCCTGCCAATTAAAATAAATGGCCCAAATTAAGCTGGCATTGCTAATTCAGTTTCAAGCCTAGTCAGGGTACCCAAGTATTTTGAGCTAAGTGGGCAAAAGGATTTAATAATTATACTTTGACATTTATACAATATTTTTCATTTATAATTCTCCTGAATAACTTTGCAAATATATTCAAGAATAATTTCATTCATCACTGAAATCCCTGGGTGGAAAATAGCAGCTGCTTAACAGCACACTGCAAACTATACCCATTTAAACTTGAAAGTGTAGAAAAAATCTACATCTAATTTAAACTGCAAGGTAATATATAGCAAGACAGAATATAATTATCCTATCTCGGGTATAGCCAAGACTCAAGACTTAAAAACCAAATAATGCTATGAGATTTTAAAAGCTAAAAATATTCAGGGGCTCACCCAGCAAAAATCCCTCCAGTAAAAGCCACCTAACACCATGTTAATTCCACTGCCATCCACATCACTTACAATAGCAATAGTCTTTTCTTTAGAAGTCTCCCACGTGAGAACTTGTTAAGACAGATGCTTCTTAACATTTGCTTTCGTAGCTGACAAGATCACATCTGAGATGGCATTGCTAGAGACAAAACCCAATGATTATAATTTTCAGCCTATACTTTTTTAAAATCATTACGAGCACCAGTGTTCTGTTTTAAATGTGTCTGTAAATGTATGAACAACAAATATGCTTGAATTTTTGATGGGATGGGAAACTTTCAGATATTTGCAAAGGTGTTTTTGGGCCCATATACTCTTTTGTGCCATATGTCTTCACATTGGAAATAACTTGTTTGCAGCAAATATAATTAAACAAGTTAAAGTAGGTGTTTTGAGCTTAGTTTACCTATTTCTGTGAGCAAATTAATTGGTGATTAATTAATACTTAGGAAACAGAGCAGTCTGTTGAAAGAATGTAACTGAAGGCAACGTGTACATGTTGGAAGATACAACCATCAGATTTCTGAGTGGCTACCTCCACTAGCTTATAAAAAGAAACTGCAGTGGCCTCTCACCTTCCCTCCCCTGCATCCATTGATGTAGGTACTCAACACAAGGCAGGTAGATCATATTTCAACTGATTATTGGTATGAAAGAAGTTATTAAAAAGTAAGTGCTCCAGAGCGCTGCCTCCACCACTCTTCCCTTCTCCTATCAAACTGATGGAAAATTCAACATGATTTCCTTGCCTCAGGTGGAGTTCATTCTTCTCTCTGGATACTGCTAAATCAGCCCTGCCAGAGCTTTGTCTCATAAAAGTACAGCATTCTTTTGGAATAGTTCAGGTTGGAACACATAGGAAGCTTACACAATTCCCAGTGGAGGTCTCCATTCTACCCCATACCCGTCAAATTACACATTTTAATGCTGTGCTGTTCTTTCAATATACTCAGTTTTCAGAAACAAACTTTTCCAGCAAATTTATATTTACTGTAAATTTGTTTGCCATGTGGTTTTTGACTCCTTTCTGTGTTATGACTAGGTTTCTCAATTTGTATCTATGAGCAGACCATAAATCTATGAGCAGACCATAGGTTACAGAGGAAAATCAGGACTTTTACCACAGGACTTCTTCCATTTTTGTGGGAGGCCCATGCTAAAGTATTGTCACAGAACATTATTAGACTATATTTTAAAAGATAGCA
Source organism: Lepidochelys olivacea (assembly GCF_965140295.1). NCBI lineage: Eukaryota > Metazoa > Chordata > Testudines > Cheloniidae > Lepidochelys > Lepidochelys olivacea. The sequence continues at coordinate 70,995,781 of NC_140414.1, forward strand.
TTGATTGGGACTTCATTTATAACAACAATTAATAAAGTAAGAATCTGAAACTGCCTACTGTATCTTGCATATGCACATCAAGGTGGAATTTTGGCTGCATCAAAGTCAATAGGATTTTTGCCATTAACTTCAACAGAGCCAGAACTTCACCCCCCGATGCAGGGAAGCTGGAAGGACTTTTTAAAATCAGCAACTGGAAACCAACCAAATTGTGGGCCTTTGTGACAGCAAAATGTGAGAACAAAGCAAGCAAACAACTGCTTCAACCACCTTATCCAAATATACTTACAATAATAGATTTTAAACTAGAATTCAGCAAGTTACTGGGCCAGATTCTGTGCTCGTATAATGTAATTTCATTGAAGCCAATTGAGTTATTCCAGTTCACATGAGCAGAAAATTTGGCCCACTATGTTAATGGAAGTTTAACATATTTAATTTACAACTGAAGGTGCCTACTACTACCAAATATTTTTGAGTTCTTAAAGAAATGTACTTTGACCAAACTGTTAATTGACTATTTTATTTATACTTCAATGAGACAGTGGGGCTAACACACAATGTGGCACAGCTTCTCAGAAATATCCTTTACTGTTGGAGACATAATCACACTATGCTTTATAGATAAATAGAAGTCCTGAGTCTTTCTGTGTAAAAGCAAATGTAAAGCTTCCCAGTTGGTAAAGTTTCTCCAAACAAAAAACATATGCTGCATATATCATTCATGATATGCAGTAGGTGATGAAAGGCAGATGAGCCTCTTCTCCCTTGGCCTTCAAATAAAAAGCAGTGTTATATGTTTCTTGGTTTACTACAATAAAATATAATTTATGGCTGTATTGCAACATTCACTGAAGTCAAGAATGTTTAAAATTGAAAGGGTTTATTCTCCTTTTGTCAAGCATTTTCTACATACAGAACATCCACATGGTGTAAATTACAGAAGAAAAATGCATAAGAGACAGACTACTGTAAATAATTGAGTAACAGTTTACATGGCTCTCATTCACAATGGGAAAAATTGTTAAAAAGGAAAACAGATTCAGTAGCTAGAAATGTAAGCAGATTTTTTATTTTAATTAAATCTACCTGCCAGGAAGTTTCCTCAAGCTAAAGAGAGATCTACTGTATCACACAGCACAGGATGCTACATACACACACAATTACAATGCTAGAAAATTTCAGGTTTCTAAGTGATTTTACACAATCTAAACTGGAGCAAAATTTTACTTAGAAAAGCTTTTTTTTTTTTCTAATTGTCTTTAGTAAACAGAGGACAGTTTAAGAGCTCATAAGCATTCCTTAGGAAAATAAAAATAAATAAAAATTACCCCCAAATATTTATGTCATTACTGTAAGTCTTAGATGTTTTACTGCTGGCTTCAATTAGTCACATGTTTATTTTTTTCTGATTTTATGTGCTAACATTGTTCTAAATTTAAGAACCTTATTCTCATTTAGATGTGTAAGCTATGTTTAAATTTAGAGTAACAGTTAGTTAAATTAAAAAAAAATACAAGGGAACTTTTTTTTGCAATAATCCAATTAGAGATTTGGAGTGGCAAATCTACTAAGCAAATGGAAGAGGTTATGAAATACTTGTACATGACATAACGCACAAGCAAAAACTCTATCCACTGGTTGTTGTCTTAAATCCAGTTCTGAGTTTTATGTTAAGTTCTTCAAAATGCATGTCTCACAAAATTATTTTAAAAAATAACAGTTTTCTTGCCAGTATAAGTGAAGCTTCATATCAGTATGAGAAAGTGTGATTTATTCTAAGCAGATACACATCTTGTTTCTCTTTAGTAGAAACTCCCTGTTGATGCAACCCTGTGATAGCAAAATAACCTGACACTTAGATCTGTTACAAAAAGGTAAAACTTCTGCTATCAATTGAAATGATCTCAACTAAAACTCACAATAAAAATAAACTTCTCAAACTGCAGTGATCAAAAAACAGAGTACAGAAAAAATTGCAAATATAATTTGCCATTTTTTTCCTTAATGTGCTCCACAACCTGATGGAGACTAAAAACTTGAGATACTAAATGCTTCTTTTCAATAACACAAAATCCTGTAGCCACACTGGGAATAAATTATATAATTTCTACTCTTCCTTTTCCTTGTGAGACATTCCCTTCAAGGCACAAAAAGATTAAACAGTGGACAGGATAGAACATTTCAGTTTAAGAAGTCTAAGGTTGCACAACACTTCTTATTTTTTGTTGGAAGAAAACCAAACTGGAATTTAAGTATATTTCAGTATGCCACTTACAAATGCAATGGATCATATTAAGTCATTTGAAATTCCCTGAAGCATAGGTTTGTTGTTTTACTACCTTAAAATATTGTATCATCATTTCATAATTAAGCTTTAGAATTGCTCTCATTATTAAGGTGTAGCATAAATTTCAATATTGATTTTAATCAACCAATGTATCCTCAGATGGTCATTAGTAATAAGTCCCTTTGATGAATAATCAGTTTTAACAATTTTCTATGTCAGAGTTAATATCAAATTGTATCTGAACCAAACAAATGACAGATACAGAAGGGTCTAAATTTCAAAGGAAAACAATGTAAATTTAAAGAATGAAGTTAAGTGCAATGTACTGTAGAACTATTCATTCGGTAATTATCTAATATGATTCCTTATGCTTCTCCAACCCAAATTACTGTGTTGCCTCTCTCAACTTCAGTGATTTCACAATTTAACTTATTGAGTCTTCCATCCAGGATAAACAGGGATTCCTTGGAAGGTGTCATAAGGTACTGGCCAAAGAGACCACTGTCCTTGATTAGCCGGTTCTTACTGCTCCATGGCCATTCTTCTGTCTTGACAGGCTCTTTAAGGCTCTTCACCATTTTCACTTTGCCAGAGGAGAGCTCTACAAAGAGCACATCAGTTTGTGTGCTGGAACTAGCATAGATGTTGTATTGATGGGCTTCAGTAAATGATGGCTGAAAAGCAACATCAGATATGTGCAAGTTAGTGTGAATATCAAATGCATCCTGTACTTCTCCTCTGATTGTAATGGACTGGACCCTCATGAGACCTTTCACATCATCAATGCTGACAAGGTAGTGCCCATCTGGAGAGATATATGGGGTGCCTGTCACATCACCATTGTATCCAATCACAGAATCAGTGACACTGTCCACAATAAGCTGTGGTAGAATAGCCCCAGTTGTATCAGGCTTGCAGCAGATAAAATAATATCCTCCGAGGTGTGTATAAGCCAGAGACTGAGGAATGCAATTATAATCCTTTAAACTAATTGTCTTGATGTATGACATAGTTTCAAGATCAATTTTCTGGAGCACAGGCTCATCTTTGTGAAGAATAAATCCAAACCTAAGAGGAAAAAGCACAACATCAAAGAAAGAAAGCCCATAGTCTAATTATGCACAAACGTGCAATCTATGTAAGCAAAGTAGATGAGTTAAGATGTATAACAATATGTTCCTGCATATCTCAGCTTCAAATGTTTCAAACAGTAAGCTGCTTACAAATATCTATGTTTTCTTGGCTTCTTTGCAATTATAATTCAGAATTTGTAAAGCAAAATATTTTAAAACCATTGATCTAGTTAATTGGAAGAGTATAATTTGTTTTTTTTTTTACAAAGGGTAAGAGGTAAACATTATTCCGGATGTGTCTAAATCTATTGGCATTTTCTATGTTCAGTTATAAAATCAAGTAACTTTTACCAAAACCAGAAGGGATACAAAACTTGAATATCAAGATGCAGTACATCCCACATATTTTAATTCGCTTCATTTAGTTCTCATATTTTGTTGAGAACATCAGATTAATCCATCTGAATTGCTATTCAGATAATAATCCAAATCCTTCTAATTGAATTCATCTGAAATAAATATCAAATAAGGATTTAGATTTATGTCTTTCAACCACAAGGACCTCACTTATAAAATTTTTAAACAGCCCTTCTTAAATCACAGAATGTCGATTGAAAATGAGCTGTACAATTAAACTCTAAAATCCCTAAATTTTATATTGATAAAAAAATTAATATAAACTCCATAGTAGTTCTCTAACTATCTGCACATTGTCCCACAAAGGAGCATTTCTGGTCCCATTAATTATTGCATTGCACTCACACAAAAACCTTGAACATTTTCTAAAGCTTAGGAAGTGCACAGTACTCGTTTCCCTTCAAGACAAGAGCATCAGCAGCATTTTTTCTTAATAGGTGCTTCATCTCAACACACATTTCAAACCCTAACTGACCCCTGGATCCTGAGAGCCAGGCTTTCTTGCTGCTGAGTGCTAATATATCTGGAAAGCCTGACAATCTGAGCCAATGGGTTAATAGGATTAACAACAAATAAGGATGACAGTGATGCTGGGACAGGAAATTGGAATGGATTGACTGAACAAGATTAGGCTCATATTGTGTTTTGGAAAGTCTGATTTTGGATGCCTTTTCTTTTAGCTTTGACCTTGACTAAAATACGCTCCCACACTCTTCTCATGAAGCCTACTGAGACTCTTGATGCATGATATTGTGTTGCTGAAGGTAAAATACAGTATTCGTACTTCTGCGGTAAGAGCAATGTAATTTGGCTAATGCTACACACATTGTGAATTGGCAAATGCACACGTTTGTCAGACATTTAAAACAATATTGGGCACAATTACATACTGAATTACCATTTGTAACACGAGGGCTCTTGTCGAGCAACAATATGAAATCTTAAAACTATATGGCCCACTTCAATGCATATATCAACACACTGCATCCAAATGCAGAGAAGTAGAATGATTTAATAAAGGTGACTAGAAAAGAGTAAATAATAACTAAATCCGGATGTCCTTTATGTAATGGCCTCCACTGAGAGTTATCTTTGGGGATTGATCCCCACACCTCCAGTGCTAAACGTAAAGGAACATTAATTGGTAGCAACAATGGACTCATACTCTCCATGAATCAACCGGTTTAACACACTTAACAGTACTTACCTATTACTCAATCTTTCCCATACGAACCATTCAACTGGATTTTTATTTGGCAAGCAATGACTGGGCCAGATAACGTCTTCAATTCTGAAACAAAACTCCCCTTTGACTTCACCTTTAATACCAAATTCCTTCCTCTTCCCTCACAAAAATTGTAACATTAAAATTGCTATGTCAAGCATTCAAAAGTCAGTAAATAAAAATCAAAAATGGTTTGTCCCACAACATTAACTCAGCTTAACAACACAGCCTTTCTACTATATGGTGTGCATTAATAAAAACAAAAAAATACATTTAACAAGGAAAACAGGATTTGAAACCACCATGTATTTGTAACACAGCTGAGTTAACACTGTGGGAGAAAATCTTAACCTTTGGCATTTCTTGACTTTTGAGATGAGTGAATACAATTGACGATTTAAAAAAAAAAATCAGATGTTAAATACATTTTTCTTTTAAAAATAAACTTGTTTAAAATTAAATTTAAAATTATAACAATGTATGTTAAGGCCTAAACTTGCTACAATTTATAAGTTGACTTGTGGCCATGATCCTGAAGAGGTTCTGAGGCAAACTTAATTTATCTATACTTTGCAAAATTACCTTTATGAGTCAAGCCAATATAGCTAAAGTGAAAACAGAAAACATACAGTATAAATATTAACATTATTAATGTTAAGGTAAGTTTGGCAATCAAGCTGAAGCCTAGCGATGTCTATTAGTAGTTATATTTTTGTTAGTAGAAATAGCATAGGAGTTAGCATAGATTATAAGATTTAGCAATATGTGCCTTGTGATAAATGTGTAAACTGCAAAAGTACCAATATAACTTTTGAAATAATGAAATTTTAGAAACTTTGTAACAGGAGCTGATCACATTGATGTATTAAAACTATTAGGAAATGTACTGATGCAAATAGCTTATGTTAAGAGTTGAAACCTTAATTATGGTCTTTCAGGATACCATACACAGGCAAGAGGCTAAAATTTAACAAGTTATCATCCTGGACATGTGTGGGTGTTCAGGGTATAAAAGCTAATGTGTGGATATTCACAAGTGGGTTCAATAGAATGACAAGAGCAGGCAGCAGGCCAGATCCTCACTTCCACTTACAATGTGCTCCACTTATTGATCTTTCCATCTTCATTTCTAATGGTCGCCATAAGATTGTAAGTATGAGCAAGAGAGGGGGACATTTTGTTATCTTTACTTTGCTTTATGATAATTTTCTATTCTTTCAATTATATTTACCTGTAACACCTAAAACTCAATGTCTGTGTGTGCACCTACCAATCTCATACATAATAAAAGTGACTGAAGAAAAGAATCTGTTGTTAGTGACCTGTGCAATTTCCTCTCCAAAGTTATCAAAGGCTACAATTAAAACATTTAAATAAATAAATGTGCTGGAACAATGAGCCCTCCTCTGGTTGCCCCGTCTCAAAAGAGATATATTAGAATTGGGAAAGGTGCAGAGAAGGGCAACAGAAATTATTTGGGGTACAGAACAGCTTCCATATGAGGAGAGATTAAAAAGACTGATGACATTTTCCTGTGGAGTCAAGGGCTCAAGTAACACCAAATAGGCTGCGGGCAAACCAGCTTATCTAGCAGCTAAAAAGTTGTAATTTAACTGAATTGTTGCAAAACCTTAAAATCACCAGTTTAAAAAAAATCAATTGGAGGGAAAGTGAGAGGAAGAGAGAGATTTTAAAGAGCATTTTAAAAGGCTTCTTTTCTATTTATAACTGGCTTTTTTAGAGAGAGTCTCTGAAATTGGGATGGGGATGGGTATATGAATGTGCAGGGGATGGGTGTATGTGTGTGAGGGGGACAGCTGTGTGTGTGCGTGCGTGCATGAAAGGAGAGTCTGCTAGTTAAGGCACTGGACTGGGATTCAGATATGCAGTTTCAGTTCCTGGATCTGCCACAGACTGCTTGTTCGACCTTGAAGAAGTTAATCTCTCTGTGCCTCAATTTCCATCTCTAAAACAGAGATACTACTACTTTATTTCTGACATCCTTTGTCATCTTCTTAGATTTCATATTTTTTGGGGCAGAGACTCTCTCTTACTTTCTGTGAACACAGCATGACTAGATGGTGATCTCGATTGGGGCCTCTAGGTGCTACTGTAATAAAAATAAAAGGAAAAAGAATGTACACCTCCAGCCGCTGGAGGTAGGATGTATTGCCACTTCTCTCACTTGGAAAGTCTGGTGGGAGGAAGCAGAATTAGATTATGGTTCAATCTCAGAAGAGTCCCATCAGCCAACCTGCTGTGTGGACACATTAAATCAACACACCTCAGTTTGGCCTGACAACTTATTCTTGGCCAGATCTTCCCTCGTGTTGGCTGTGCTGATCCCCTAAAGTCCTTCAGTGGAGGGAAGATTGCAGCTGCCTTCTGCTACAAACCCTACCCAATAGACTTTTCTCTCCCAAAGGCCACAGCCAAGGACTGCACCAGAATAAACACTGGGTTGCTGATTCCAGCCCACTCTATTAAAACACTTATGGCTGGAATTTTCAAAGGAGCTGGGCACCTAACTCACTTAGGTTCCTTTCAAAATTAAGCCTATAAAGTAAACACACCATAAGATAGCATGCAGAGGCTCGTGTATTCATATAGACCTTGGATTTTCATACCATGTTTTGACCATTTTAAAAAGAAAGATTTTAGTTTTAAAATTAACCTCACAACATTTTTGGTCTATAGCTTTTATCATGTCCATACTTTGCTGATTTCACACAAGGGCATTTCAATTAACTTTTTCTAAAATAAAAAGAACGAATGACCAGTTGTGATCATACACTGTTCAAACTAAATGTTCCCTCCAGCCTAAAACCATGTCTTCTTATAAGGCACTGATCTAGTAACTGGGGAGGGGGTTTGTTGGTGTTTATAATTTTACATTTTAAAAGATTGTCAAAAGGCTGGCCATTCTTTTGAGGGATATAAATCTAAATAAATAAATACTAATACAATGCACCATTGCTGACAGGTGTTTTTATGTTAATCAGCCATAACAATGTGGAAACTCCTCAAGTAGCAGTGAATGGCTTGGGGGACTAGCACTGGGATTGATATGGAAGCTTTTCTCTCAAGATTGCCAGTTGTATGCAGTGTTGTTGTAGCTGTGTCAGTCCCTGACTATTAGAGAGACAAGGTGTGTGAGGCAGTATCTTTTATTGGACCAATAGCTTTTGTTGGTGAGAGAAACAAGCTTGAGGGCTTGTCTACACTGGCACTTCACAGCGCTGCAACTTTCTTGCTCAGGGGTATGAAAAAACATTGCATCACCACTGCACTCCCAGCGCTGGCAGCTACGCCCCTCGTGGCAGTGCTTTAATGTTGCTAGTGAAGATGTGCCCTGGGTCTGGAAAACACAGAGTGTCACAACTAAATACAAAGTGGAAGAGATTGTTTAGCATAAGTAGTTAACAAATATTTCAAATGACTATTCAAGGTGAAATGGCCCATTAATAACTCTCCAGTCATTGGAGGTGGGGGAGGGGGAAGGGGCAAGGGGGCTGTTAGTGGGTTATATAAAGTGTTCACCCATGGATGATGTGGTATTCTTGTCTTTTATCATTTTCCTGTGAGAGTCCATTTAAGAGCATAGTGATTGTCTGATTTCATCCACATAGTTGTTTTTGGGGCATTTAGTGCACTGGATGAGGTACACCAGATGCTGTGATAGGCATGTGTAGGACCCACGGATCTTGAAAGGTGTGTCACAGGCAGTATTGATCGTTGTAGCAGTGGAGATATGGCTGCAAGTTTTGCTTTGGTTGTTCTGGCAGAGTCTGGTGCTGCTTTGAGTTGGTGTGTCCTGGTCTGTGGGGAGCTTGCTTCTGATGATGAGTTGGAGAGGTTGTGGGGTTGTATGAAGGACAGAGGAGGGAGTTTAGGAAAGATTTCTTTCAGGATGGGGTCCCATTGAGTACGGATTGTAGTTATCTGATGATACCCTATATGGTTTCAGTGTTGGGCGGTAGGTGGCAATTTGGGGTGTGCAGTTGGAAGGGGGTTTATTTCTGTATTCAAGCAGGTTCTCTTGGGGTATTTGGTGGCCCGTTCCATGATGCAATCTACTCTGGTGGAGTGTCCCTGTTTGGTGAAGGTGGTTTTGAATGCATTAAGGTGTATATTCCAGACTTTCTCCTCAGAGCATATTCTGTGGTATCCGAGTGCCTGACACCTCTATAATAATAAGCACCCCCCACAATACACCTTTCAATATCCATGGGTCCTACACATGCCATCACATCATGTAGTGTACCTCATCAAGTACACTAAATGCCCCAGTAACAACTATGTGAGTGAAACCAGACAATTACTGCACTCTTGAATGAACTCACACAGGAAAATGAAAAAAGACAAGAAGACCATATCAGCTGTAGCAATTCTCACAAAGTGATCACTCTGTATCTGACATATCAGTCCTCATCCTCCAAGGAAACCTGCACAAAACTTTCAAAAGATGAGCTTGGGAGCTAAAATTCCTAACTTTGCTAGAAATTAAAAACTATAGAGCAAATAGAGACACTAGTTTTATGGCTTATTACAACAATCTATAATCCACTAAAAAAAACCCTCACCACACTTCTTTTCCCTCCAATGACTGGAAGGATACTAATGAGCCACTTTACTTTGAACAGTCCCTTGAAATATTTCTTAACTACTTATGCTAAACAATCTTTTCCACCTTGTATTTAGCTGTGACACTTTGAGTACATTTCCCAGACCTGAAGAAGAGCTCTGTGAGAGCTCTAAAACTTGTCTTGCTCACCAATGGAAAATTTCCAGTAAAAGATATTACTCACCCATTTTGTGTCTATGACACTGCCAGTTAGAATTTCGCCTAGATTAATAGCAAACTGATTAGGTTGGGGTTGGTTCTACTTTGAGCAGGTGGTTGGCCTAGAAGACCCCCTAAGGTCTCTTCCAACCCTAATCTTCTATGATTCTATGATTCTATGAAATGGCCATTTTTGCCATCTCATGTTTTCTCAATGTCCTATATGACATGAATGGTTTGTTATTTCAGTGCTGATTCCTAGTCGAAGGATGTCCACTTCACAAAACTGGCTTTAAATAGAACCTATTGTTGACAGTCTCAGCAGATTGGTTAGTGATTGATTCGGCAGAGATGTCACTATCCACTTAGCTTTATATAAGGTTCTTTCTGAGCTGTGTGGGAAAGTCTGTACTTTTACCCCCTACGTTTCACCTGCTGTGTGGATGCAGGAATTCAATCTCCATGACAAATTTCAAAAGCACTTAATTTTAAAATATTTTTGTTTTTTAAAAAAATATAGCCACGCATAATCATGCCAAGAAATTATGCCTGTGGCTTATGTGCTGCACGACTATTTTATGACTAGGCCTCCAGTAGAACAAGTGATACATCACAGAGCCTTCAGTTTTCCCAAATGATTCATGGGTAAGACGTGGTGTGTTTAATGCAAAGTTTCCTCTCATACAAGTTGATATAAAGAGTCCTCCCACTGTTCATTAATCCCTGATTAATATTTATGAGTTCAACCCTCATGTCTCCTCCATGCAATAAAATAATGCTCATTATCAGGCAGCCTATATGGCATTTGTCAGAGCATGTACTGGGAGCTCAAACAACTCAAGTCTGTAAGACTAAGTAGCTAAAACTTATTTTTTTCAACCATTTACTTTACAATTAATGAAGGTGAGAAGCTGTAACCTGCAGGCACATCACTGCATGTAGAATATTTGTCAGAGTTTCAAAAGCTGTAGTCAATTGTTTCTTTCTTCATTTATTCCATCTGACTATCTAATACAAATCTCAATCTTCCTAGAGGTAAAGAAATTTAGCCAAATTGTATTTTGTGACTAACAACCAAAAGAAGGGTTTCAGAGTAGCAACTGTTTTAGTCTGTATTCGCAAAAAGAAAAGGAGGACTTGTGGCACCTTAGAGACTAACCAATTTATTTGAACATAAACTTTCGTGAGCTACAGCTCACTTTGTAGCTCACGAAAGCTTATGCTCCAATAAATTGGTTAGTCTCTAAGGAACCAAAAGAAGAAAATTGAAGCAATAATACCTTGCTCTTCTATAGCACTTCTTAGCTGGTTGTGGTGCTAGAAGCACTCTACAAGCATGAATGAATTAAGCTTCATAATACCCACATTAAGTGCTCTGGGTAAGTACTATTATTATAGTACCAGCTTGGGTAAATTGAGGCAAAGAGAAGTTAAATGACCTCTCCGAAATCACACAGCGCAGGTGGGAAGACAATCCAGGAGTCCTGACTCAGTGCCCCGCTCTAATCATTAGACCATACTTCCCCCAGAAGTAAAGCACAACCAATACAGATAGTTATGTATTTTTCTAATTCAAATGAAAGTAGCTATATTAAAACATATAGTATCTTTAACAACTAAGTTAACAATATGTTCCAGCTGACTCCCTGTATTATCTCAAAATCTATATCTGACATGAGACTTTTTTTTTTACTATGTTACGTGTTCCTTAATACTTAGCTGTGCTTATATTAATGTGTCTTGCCTCCTGTAAAGGAAAGACTGAGTAATGTTCAGCCTAAAATACAAAAGAAACAGCTTTTTAGCTGAACTTCATATGAAAGCTGAGGTGAAATATTTCAGTTCTTAAATAGTAGTTACATTCATAGTTAGGAGAAAAAAATGCACAGAGAAGTACAAATGAATACATTTATTATAGCTCTAAAGCTAGAATTGGAACAGATTCTGAATAGCTCAAATGCTGGGACATAGTTGAGAAATGGATGAGCTCTTCTGAGCTCTAGATTTATGGAACCAATAACCAGTATACAGGCAAAACCAGAGAATGGGAAAAAAACTACCAGCTTAGATCTCTGCAGCATGTTTTCTCACATACCCTCCCTCTCCCCCCATGATGAAAGACTTCCACTACCTCCCTATATCCATTGACAGCCACTGCAAACTAGTTCTTTTTCATTCAACACCCTTAATGGTCATGCCTCTCAAAATTCCTCTCTCCAGTTTCTCCATTCTGCCAATAACAGCCTCCTCTCCCACTTTGAGGTCAGACTGGACTTCTACATAGAGTGCTTCCACCAACGTGCATGGGCTGAAATTGTGGAAAAGCAGCATCACTTGTCCCATAACCTCAGCCATGCAGAACACAATGCCATCCACAGCCTCAGGAACAACTCTGACATCATAATCAAAAAGACTGATAAAGGAGGTGCTGTCATCATCATGAATAGGTCGGAATATGAACAAGAGGCTGCTAGGCAGCTCTCTAACACCACATTCTACAGGCCATTACCCGCTGATCCCACTGAGGGTTACCAAAAGAAACTACACCATCTGTTCAAGAAACTTCCTGAAAAAGCATAAGAACAAATCTGCACGGACACACACCTAGATCCCCGATCAGGGGCATTCTATCTGCTACCCAAGATCCATAAACCTGGAAATCCAGGATGTCCCATCATCTCGGGCATAGACACCCTGACAGCAGATTGTCTGGCTATGTAGACACTCTCCTCAGGCCCTACACTATCAGCACTCCTAGCTATCTTCGAGACACCACTGACTTTCTGAGGAAACTACAATCCATTGGTGATCTTCCTGAAAACACCATACTAGCCACTATGGACGTAGAAGCCCTCTACACCAACATTCCACACAAAGATGGACTACAAGCCATCAGGAACAGTATCCCCAATAATGTCATGGCAAACCTGGTGGCTGAACTTTGTGACTTTGTCCTCACCCACAACTATTTCACTTTTGGGGACAGTGTATACCTTCAAGTCAGCGGCACTGCTACGGGTACCTTCATGGCCCCACAGTATACCAACATTTTTATGGCTAACTTAGAACAACACTCTACTTGTACTACATTGATGACATCTTCATCATCTGGAGCAATGGAAAAGAAGCCCTTGAGGAATTCCACCATGATTTCAACAATTTCCATCCCACTATCAACCTCAGCCTGGACCAGTCCACACAAGAGATCCACTTCCTGGACACTACAGTGCTAATAAATGATGGTCACATAAACACCACAATATACCGGAAACCTACTGACCACTATACTTACCTACATACCTCCAGCTTTCATCCAGACCACACCATATGATCCATTGTCTACGGCCAAGCTCTACTATACAACCACATGTGCTCCAACCACTCAGACAGAGACAAACACCTACAAGATCTCTATCAAGCATTCTTACAACTACAATACCCACCTGCTGAAGTGAAGAAACAAATTGACAGAGCCAGAAGAGTACCCAGAAGTCACCTACTACAGGACAGGCCCAACAAAGAAAGTAACAGATCGCCACTAGCTGTCACCTAGAGCCCCCAACTAAAACCTCTCCAACGCATCATCAAGGATCTACAACCTATCCGGAAAGACGATCCCTCATTCTCACAGATCTTGGGAGACAGGCCAGTCTTTTCTTACAGACAGCCCCCCAACCTGAAACAAATACTCACCAGCTACCACACACCACACAACAAAACCACTAACCCAGGAACCTATCCTTGCAACAAAGCTCGTTGCCAACTCTGTCCAAATATCTATTCAAGGGACACCATCATAGGGCCTAATCACATCAGCCACACTATTAGAGGCTCATTCACCTGCACATCTACCAATGTGATATATGACATCATGTGCCAGCAATGCCCCTCTGCCATGTACATTGGCCAAACCGGACAATCTCTATGCAAAAGAATAAATGGACATAAATCAGATGTCAAGAATTATAACATTCAAAAACCAGTTGGAGAACACTTCAACCTCCTGGACACTCAATTACAGCCCTAAAAGTAGCAATTATTCAACAAAAAAAAGTTCAAAACCAGACTCCAACGAGAAACAGCAGAACTGGAATTAATCTGCAAACTGGACACCATTAAATTAGGCTTGAATAAAGACTGGGAGTGGATGAGTTATTACACTAATTAAAAACTATTTCCCCATGCTAATTTCCCCCCCTACTGTTACTTACACTTTCTTGTCAACTGTTTGAAATGGGCCATCCTAATTATTACTACAATTTTTTTTTCTCCTGCTGATAATAGGCCACCTTAATCGATTGGTCTTGTTAGAACTGGTATGGCAACCCCCATTTTTTCCATGTTCTCTCTCTATATATATCTTCCTAATGTATTTTCCACTACATGCATCTGATGAAGTGGGCTTTAGCCCACGGAAACTTATGCTCAAATAAATTTGTTAGTCTCTAAGGTGCCACAAGTACTCCTTGTTCTTTCATTTTATCTCTATTGTCTCAACCAGTGAGTACCCGCATACTTTAGGTGTGATCAATTTTCCACTTTCTCTTATAGAATCAATGGAATTGCCATGGCAGGTTAGACTTGTGGTCTGTCTGGTCCAGCATCCTGTCTGACAGTAGCCACTACCGGATATCTAAGAAACCCTGAAGTAAGAAGTTATGAAATAGCCTACACCCAGGGAAAGTTTCTTCCCCAGCCTTTTCATTTAGAGTTGGTTTATGCTCTGAAACATGGGGGTTTAATTCAGATTTCAAAGTATATTTATTTTTAAATCCTAACAATGGTAATTCTGGATACTCACGCTATCCATATTTCAATGACTCTATTGGTTTTTCAAGTTCTACTTGCCTCCTTTTGTTAGTTATCTTTACCTACTCTTGCATTGTTTTTCAATATTTTTCCATTGTTTTAACTGTTGTGACCTGTGAGAAGAATGAATCATACATTATACAAATATATTAGGTTGTAATGTATAACCTCAAAAGGAATAGAACAGAAGTCTTCCAGTGTATGAGAAAATATTGTGTAAGAGTGTGGTATACATATTCTGATGTCACCATGGGATTTAGGTAGCTACCTCCTTTCCATTCTCTGAAACATTTACATAAGAGATTTGTCATTGTCTTTTAGTGAATGAGTTATTTTCACAATTGCTCCAACGCTACTGCAGAAAAAGAATTCAGTACATGGTAATATCCACTGTTGGGTATGCTTTATACAATACTCCTATTCAAATTCTACATCTGTGCCATTTGGACTGGAGCACCCTCCCTGATGCCGTAGAGTAGACCAATACAAGTAAAGATTCTCTTTTATTGATGGAAGGAGAGTCCTCAGTTTGATTATTTTCTTTCTGTGTTATATTCATCTATATTTCTACCCCTACTTTAAAAATGCTTTGAAGGTATTAGCACAGTTTAAAGTCTAGGTGACTCTGTGGACAGATGAATCTGAACTCCAGATGCTTATTTGAAATTTATATGAACTACCAAGCCTATGGAAGCTTCCCCACCCCAAATCCTCCTTGCTCCCAGAAAAAAAAAACACCCCTTATAGCCAATAGGTTATCGCTCCCCCAACCTTGTCTGGGTACCTCTCTTCCTGTCCTCTAGCACTGAGAAGAGTGGGGGAGCCATCTTCTAAACCCCCACAGTGGTGAGCTTCATTGCAGCACTTCTATCTCTGTTTAGGGATCATACAGTCTTATTTACCCAAACCAATATACATGGCTGTGAAGCAAGCAGGATAAATGTTGTCCAGTTCCCCTCTGAAGAGAGGGTATAGAGCCAGAGGACACACGTGACAGCAGATGTTGATGGTCATGCTGAAGAATGAATTTTGTAGCCTCTTTTTAAATCATTATAAACTTACTATGATATTTTTAATGCTTTCATCCGGAAGCTGCATTCCCTCAGGCTGATTCTGCTCCCTATATGCCACCCTGGCAGGGTATGCAAGCTGCAATAGAGACACAAGTAGCTAGGGAAGAATGTCTACGGTAAAGAAGCTGCATGGGGCCAACACGTGCCCCTATCCAGCCCTCCCCTCCTTCCCTTGCAATTTCCATTTCAGGGGCAGAAGATGGTCTGAGGGCTATGGGAAATTCTGGGCTGCTGCCATAAATCTGCATTGCTGGATTCGGGTAAGCCACTATAAGTTAGAGCAGCACTCTATTGGGGTCTGTCATGGCCCCCTCAGCAGCCCAGAATCCAGTGGGTGCAAGATTGGCAGGAAAATCAGCTTTTTCCCCATGTCCCTGTGCTGTACCACTCTGGAATTGGAGCTCAGGCACTACCCCTCTCTATGGTGTAGTCTGCTTCACCCAACTTTCAAGATGGCACTTTCTTTTCTGATAGTAAATTATTATTTTTGTTAGAATTAAGACACTTAAAATATGTTGTCATTTGCTTTGTTGGTGATTAGCTGCAGTGATGAAAATATCTTCCATATATTATACAAGGATTTTTAATTCAGTTACTGCTTGACACATTCTATAAGTTTCTCCGTTTTCCTTGTAATGAGGGCAGTAAACAGCTTTACTTCTGATCTATTACTTTCTAAAGGAAGGAAACAGAATTTTGGTGTCAAGGGTAGGGAGGTCACATGAGTTTTCTTCTCTAGTCTCTTCTCAAAAGGCCACAGGTAGAGTTAGTGCACAAATGCTTCTTTTGCATGTTAGCTACTTTTGCGTCAAACAGAGGGTCCTCTTGAATGTAACATGAGGCCCTCCTTCCTCCCACCCTCAAAGGATGAGCATACTGCCTCTGCTTATAAATAAATTCAGTCTTGTGCTTCAGTTTATGAAATGGATGCTCAAATTTATACTTTTCTCTCATAGAACAAAGTACACTGCTAGAGATGGACCCAACAAGTCCTGAAGTTTGGGGGATTCACCATCTAGATCCAAATTCTGCAGCTCAAGCATATTTTAGCCTCATCACTGTTGGCGATGTTTTCGAACACTGAACATTTAAAAAAAAAAAAGACTCTGCTTCTTAGGACCAATGGTACAAAGGCATTTGGTAGAACTGCAGATTATACTGCTATATTTTTAAAGTCTTGTATTTCCCACAATGTATGTCTTGGATCAGTTTATCAATAAATGGCATGGAGATCACATCCCCCCTTTTGGGTTAGGCATGGTGTTACACATGAGCCCTGCCTCATTGCCCTTCACTCAGGTTACAAACAAGTCCAGACAGACCTTTTTATCAAAGAGCATCCCTTTTCCTATAAGTGTGAATAGGACCTTACCCAGATGCACTTGAGCACTGATCCTCTCTGACTCCTTCATTCTTCACTGCACAAGGTAACACACACTGTTTCTGGAACCCTTCCCAGTTCCTTCTCCTTGTCAGACTTTTCTTAAGCAGGAGGTCTACTTAAAACAGAATTCTCTCCAGCTCTCCTGCCTGGAACCGTTATTCAGATTTTCTAGGCCTTCTTAAGTAGGAGCTCTCACCTCTCCTCTCTGGAGCTAAGTTAAGGTCAGTCAACTTAACACACCAGCTTCTCCTTCAGATGGTTCCTTTTCCTTAATCAGGTTTCAGACTGTTCCAAATGCTAGGCTTTCTTTATTGGAATCTCCTGGTGTCTGCCCTGCTGTGAGGGAGGAGGCAGCATTTATTCTCCCACCTCATCCCCAATTGGCTGCGGGAGAGGGAAACCTAACCCTACCCCCTCTGCATAGTTGGTCTCAGGCCCACAAAAAACTGTAAAAGGATTTCCCTCTGAACACTTCTTACTCATAGACTATCAGAGTTGGAAGGGACCTCAGGAGATCATCTAGTCCAACCCCCTGCTCAAAGCAGGCACAATCCCCAATTTATTTTTTATTTTTTTTCCCCAGATCCCTAAATGACCCCCTCAAGGATTGAACTCACAACCCTGAGTTTAGCAGGCCAATGCTCAAACCACTGAGCTATCTCTGCATAGATCCCTAATTTTTAGAAGGAAATTAGAATTTTTAGAAGCAGACTGCTTCTGCTCCAATATCGAAGATCTCCTTGTAGCTATAATTGGATCTTTCTAACTCTTAAAGGACCATGCCAGGTGACAGGGTGGGCTGACCACTAGTCATCACTACTCTTAAGCAGTCAACTAACCCCTCACATGCTACTTAGATCTGTTGGACTAACAGCTTCCAAAACTTTTGGCTTTCTCCTTGTGGTAGGTGTCCAAAGCCAGCCTACCATTTTTGAGCAAGCCTGTGAAGCAAAGCATTACTTTTCTAACCAAATACAACTGATGACTCTTCACTATGACCACACCACTATGCATTGCAAAGGCCTGAGGATTTTAGAGTTGTGGGTGCCCAACAACCCTGAAAATCACACTCCAAAAAGTTTCAAATTTGGCATCCAAAAAAATGGAGGCATCAAAAATCTGTAAATACTTTTGAAAATTCTAGCTAAAAATGACCAAGGCTGCAGTGAGAATCAGAACCAGAACTAGATTTCAAATATCGGTGGCCCTTTCCCCTGTCCAGGGCATAGTCCGCTAGCTCAGACAGACACTCAAGCTACTTTCCTCCATGGTCAGAAATCACAGTGACTGCTCAAGAGAGAAGCTAGCTCATCTACAAGTAACTGGCTAGGATGGTGATGGATGTCAGTCCCAGTGCCCACCATATTTGCAAATTGATTTGGTTTCCTTCTAAAAATTCAGGGATCTATGCAAATACTATCTATAGGCTTCAAAGATTAGTCCTGGGTATTTGTAATGAAGGACCATAAATAACTCTGTGTTTTAGGGAAAAACTACTTTTGAAACACTAGTGATCAATTTAGATATTTTTATACTTTTACATTTTCAAAACTATGTTCCCAAGGAAAAGGGCTAGACATTTGAAAGAAAGAAAGAGAGAAAGAAAGAGAAAAACAAAAGAACAAAAAGAAAAAGAGAAAGAAACTTGTGATTCTCCCTTGCATTTCTAGGCCCCTGTCATAAATATAAAGGGAAGGGTAAACCCCTTTGAAATCCCTCCTGGCCAGGGGAAAGCTCCTCTCACCTGTAAAGGGTTAAGAAGCTAAAGGTAACCTCGCTAGCACCTGACCAAAATGACCAATGAGGAGACAAGATACTTTCAAAAGCTGGGAGGAGGGAGAGAAACAAAGGGTCTGGGTCTGTCTGTAGTCGTCTTGGCCGGGGACAGAACAGGAATGGAGTCTTAGAACTTTTAGTAAGTAATCTAGCTAGGTATGTGTTAGATTATGATTTCTTTAAATGGCTGAGAAAAGAATTGTGCTGAATAGAATAACTATTTCTGTCTGTGTATCTTTTTTGTAACTTAAGGTTTTGCCTAGAGGGGCTCTCTATGTTTTGAATCTAATTACCCTGTAAGATATCTACCATCCTGATTTTACAGGGGGGATTTCTTTATTTCTATTTACTTCTATTTTTTATTAAAAGTCTTCTTGTAAAACACTGAATGCTTTTTCATTGTTCTCAGATCCAAGGGTTTGGGTCTGTGGTCACCTATGCAAATTGGTGAGGCTTTTTATCCAACATTTCCCAGGAAAGGGGGGGTGCAAGTGTTGGGAGGATTGTTCATTATTCTTAAGATCCAAGGGTATGGGTCTGTAGTCACCTAGGCAAATTGGTGAGGCTTTTTACCAAACCTTGTCCAGGAAGTGGGGTGCAAGGTTTTGGGAAGTATTTTGGGGGGAAGGACGCATCCAAACAGCTCTTCCCCAGTAACCAGTATTAGTTTGGTGGTGGTAGCGGCCAGTCCAAGGTGTAATATTTTGTACCTTGGGGAAGTTTTGACCTAAGCTGGTAAAGATAAGCTTAGGAGGTTTTTCATGCAGGTCCCCACATCTGTACCCTAGAGTTCAGAGTGGGGGAGGAACCGTGACATGGTGGCACAGTGGTGGGATTAACCTGAAATCATTTTGAGATCCAGTTGAGATTTTTTGAACTAGAAATACAGATTTTAAAAAGGAATTTTTAGGAAGTCCAGGAAGCAGCTTTGAAACTGAAAGCAGCTTGGTTTCTCTCTGCTTTGTGGCCAAGCAGAGACAAAAGGGGATTATCTTGTGAATTGCAGGTTTTCTTTGCCTGGAGGCAGGGTACTTAACTCCTGCAGGGAAATTCACAGTCTTCCAACCCAGAGGTTTTTTTTTCTTTTCTTCCTAAAAGTAAATAGGGGGTGTGTGCTCTACCCATTTGCCTGGAGACAAAAGTGGCAGGGTTTTTTTTTAGGATTTTGATTTTTTTTTGTTTTACAAGGAGCACAGGTTTGAAAAGAATTTTTTTTTTCTTTGGGCTGGGTAAGCAGGTTTCCAAGTAGTTGGAGGTTTTTTGCTTTAATTTGGGCCCAGAGCAGAGACAAGGGAATTGTCTTTTTCTGTAGGCTGACAATCACTATCAGAGAATAGGTATTCTATTCCAGCACAGCAAAATTTTACAGCCAAGTTTTGTTTGTTTATTTCTAAACCTCGGGTGTAAAGTTAGTTAAAAACAGAGAGGTTAGAATGGCCAAATCCTCGGCTCGACTACAGCTGGAATTAGCCAAATTTCAGGCTGAGGAAAAACAAAGGGAACATGAAAGACAGATAGAACTCATGCGGCTGGAGAAGGAGGTACAGGAGGCTGCCCACAAGAGGGAAATGGAGGCAAGGAAGCATGTGGAGGAGATGGAGAGGATAAAGGCCCAGCAGAATATACCAACAAACCCTAGAAATCCTTCTCCAGGTACCACTTCCCATCCCAGAAAGTTCCCCACCTACAAGGCAGGTGATGATACTGAGGCCTTCTTAGAAAACTTCGAAAGGGCCTGCCTTGGGTACAACATCTCTACTGACCAATACATGGTAGAGCTGAGGCCGCAGCTCAGTGGACCCTTAGCTGAGGTGGCAGCTGAAATGCCTAAAGAACATATGAACAAGTATGAACTGTTTAAATCCAAGGCGAGAGTCAGAATGGGGATAACACCCGAGCAGTCTCGTCGGAGGTTCCGAGCCCTAAGGTGGAAACCAGACATGTCATTTACCCGACATGCCTACCACATTGTGAAACATTGGGATGCCTGGATATCAGGAGCAAGTGGTGAATCTCCAGAAAATTTGCCCTTCCTAATGCAAATGGAACAATTCTTAGAGGGTGTTCCTGAGGAAATAGAAAGATACATCCTAGATGGGAAACCCAAAACTGTAATTGAGGCAGGAGAGATTGGAGCCAGATGGGTGGAGGTGGCAGAGAAGAAGAAAACTGGTCGCAGTTGGAGCGGAGACCAGAAGGGACCACCCCAGACCACACCCTATTACCGGGGGCCGCCCAAAGCCCCACCTACCTCCCAAAGAACCCTCCAGACCCCTTATCGTCCCACCACCCCGTTCTCCAGCAACCCACCTCGCCCCGGTGACCCGTCAGCTGGACGATGTTTTAAATGTAACGAGCTGGGGCATGTAAAGGCCAACTGCCCCAAGAACCCCAACAGATTACAGTTCATTGCACCAGAATCACACCAGAGGTCCACAGGCCCAGATACCTCCCAGATACCCTTGGAGCGGAGGGAAACTGTGAGTGTGGGCGGGAAGAAGGTCACCGCGTGGAGGGACACCGGAGCACAAGTGTCAGCTATCCATGCTTCCTTAGTGGACCCCAATTTAATCAACCCAGAGATCCAAGTGACGATTCAACCCTTCAAGTCCAACTCTTTCAATTTGCCTACAGCCAAGTTGCCTGTCCAGTACAAGGGCTGGTCAGGAATGTGGACTTTTGCAGTCTATGATGATTATCCCATCCCCATGCTGTTGGGGGAAGACTTGGCCAATCACGTGAAGCAGGCCAAGAGGGTGGGAACGGTCACCCGCAGCCAGGCTAAACAAGCCGTGAGGCCTAGCTCTGTTCCGGAAACTTCTATCAGGGCCCGGTCAGAGGTGATGGACCCGGACCCCAGGCCAATGTCTGCAACAGCAGTAGTGGATCCAGTCCCAGAGACCCAGACGGAACCAGTCCCAGAACCGGAACCAGCCATACAACCAACACCAGACCCCGTGCCAGCACTGAATCCAGTACTTGCAACCTCAACACCAGAGGGCCCCACCGAACCTGAACTGGCAGCAGCCGATAACCCTACACAAGAGGCTCAGCCGGAGCCTGAATCCCAACATAGTGCACCAGCGGACAGCGGAGAGCGGTTCACAGTCAACAGAAACAGCTCCATCCCCTATATCGCTTCCAGAGGGACCAAGCCTATGTCCCCAATCCAATGAGGAACTGATGTCTCCAGCATCAAGGGAACAGTTCCAGACCGAACAGGAAGCAGATGAAAGCCTCCAGAGAGGCGGCACGGAGCAACCCACCGCCTCTCAGCTCTTCTAATCGATCCAGGTTTGTTGTAGAAAGAGGACTTTTATACAAGGAAACTCTTTCTGGACACCAGGAAGACTGGCATCCTCAGAGACAGTTGGTAGTTCCAACTAAATACCGGGCCAAGCTCTTGAGCTTAGCCCATGATCACCCTAGGCCAACCTACCCTGGCAAAAATGTCTGCTAGTGCCTGGCACACACTTTTAGCCCTGGTGTTGCTTAGAGCTACTGCTTCCGGCCATCGGGTGGCAAAATCCATGAAAGTCAGTATGTACTGCTTTCCTCTGGGTGTCTTTTTCGGAAAAGGACCCAGAATATCCACAGCTACTCGCTGAAATGGAACTTCAATGATGGGGAGTGGCTGGAGAGGAGCTTTGACCTGGTCTTGGGGTTTTCCCACTCTTTGGCACACCTCACAAGACTGGACATAGGTAGAAACATCCTTGCCCATTCCCTCCCAGTGGAATGATCCCCCCAAACGGTCTTTGGTCCTGTTCACCCCAGCATGGCCAAAAGTGTGTGCCAGGCACTAGCAGACATTTTTGCCAGGGTAGGTTGGCCCTCCGACATCCTCACAGATGCAGGGACTAATTTCCTGGCAGGAACTATGAAAAACCTTTGGGAAGCTCATGGGGTAAATCACTTGGTTGCCACTCCTTACCATCATCAAACAAATGGCATGGTGGAGAAGTTTAATGGAACTTTGGGGGCCATGATACGTAAATTCGTAAATGAGCACTCCAATGATTGGGACCTAGTATTGCAGCAGTTGCTCTTTGCCTACAGAGCTGTACCACATCCCAGTTTAGGGTTTTCCCCATTTGAACTTGTATATGGCCGTGAGGTTAAGGGGCCATTGCAGTTGGTGAAGCAGCAATGGGAGGGATTTACACCTTCTCCAGGAACTAACATTCTGGACTTTGTAACCAACCTACAAAACACCCTCCGAACCTCTTTAGCCCTTGCTAGAGAAAACTTACAGGATGCTCAAAAAGAGCAAAAAGCCTGGTATGATAAACATGCCAGAGAGCGTTCCTTCAAAGTAGGAGACCAGGTCATGGTCTTAAAGGCGCTCCAGGCCCATAAAATGGAAGCATCGTGGGAAGGGCCATTCGTGGTCCAGGAGCGCCTGGGAGCTGTTAATTATCTCATAGCATTCCCCACCTCCAACCGAAAGCCTAAGGTGTACCATATTAATTCTCTAAAGCCCTTTTATTCCAGAGAATTAAAGGTTTGTTAGTTTACAGCCCAGGGAGGAGACGACGCTGAGTGGCCTGAAGGTGTCTATTACGAAGGGAAATGTGGTGGTGGTGTGGAAGAGGTGAACCTCTCCATGACCCTTGGGCGTATGCAGCGACAGCAGATCCAGGAGCTGTGCACTAGCTACGCGCCAACGTTCTCAGCCACCCCAGGACTGACTGAACGGGCATACCACTCCATTGACACAGGTAATGCTCACCCAATTAGGGTCCACCCTTACCGGGTGTCTCCTCAAGCTAAAACTGCTATAGAACGGGAGATCCAGGATATGTTACAGATGGGTGTAATCCGCCCCTCTGAAAGTGCATGGGCATCTCCAGTGGTTCTAGTTCCCAAACCAGATGGGGAAATACGTTTTTGCGTGGACTACCGTAAGCTAAATGCTGTAACTCGCCCAGACAACTATCCAATGCCACGCACTGATGAACTATTAGAGAAACTGGGACGGGCCCAGTTCATCTCTACCTTGGACTTAACCAAGGGGTACTGGCAGGTACCGCTAGATGAATCTGCCAAGGAAAGGTCAGCCTTCATCACACATCTCGGGCTGTATGAATTTAATGTACTCCCTTTCGGGCTGCAAAATGCACCCGCCACTTTCCAAAGACTTGTAGATGGTCTCCTAGCGGGATTAGGAGAATATGCAGTCGCCTACCTTGACGATGTGGCCATATTTTCGGATTCCTGGGAAGACCACCTGGAACATCTACAAAAAGTCCTTGAGCGCATAAGGGAGGCAGGACTAACTGTTAAGGCTAAGAAGTGTCAAATAGGCCTAAACAGAGTGACTTACCTTGGACACCAGGTGGGTCAAGGAACTATCAGCCCCCTACAGGCCAAAGTGGATGCTATCCAAAAGTGGCCTGTCCCAAAGTCAAAGAAACAGGTTCAATCCTTCTTAGGCTTGGCTGGTTATTACAGACGATTTGTACCGCACTAGAGCCAAATCGCTGCCCCACTGACAGACCTAACCAAAAAGAAACAGCCAAATGCTGTTCAGTGGACCGGAAAGTGTCAGAAGGCCTTTAACAAGCTTAAAGCGACACTCATGTCTGACCCTGTACTAAGGGCCCCAGACTTTGACAAACCGTTCCTAGTAACCACAGATGCATCCGAGCGTGGTGTGGGAGCAGTTTTAATGCAGAAAGGACCTGATCAAGAATTCCACCCTGTAGTGTTTCTCAGCAAAAAACTGTCTGAGAGAGAAAGCAACTGGTCAGTCACTGAAAAAGAATGTTATGCCATTGTCTACGCTCTGGAAAAGCTACGCCCATATGTTTGGGGACGGCGTTTCCACCTGCAAACCGACCATGCTGCACTAAAGTGGCTTCACACCGTCAAAGAAACTAACAAAAAACTTCTTCGGTGGAGTTTAGCTCTCCAAGATTTTGATTTCGACATCCAACACATCTCAGGAGCTTGTAACAAAGTGGCTGATGCACTCTCCCGTGAAAGTTTCCCAGAATCAACTGGTTAAAATCGTCCTTGAGATGTGGAAAATATTGTTAGTCTTTATGTACTTGGTAGTATATTTAGAGATGCATGTGTCTTATTAACTCTGTTTTCCTAGAGCTCCAGGAAGAAATCCCAGCCAGTGTTTCACCCTAGCTGAGATTTGGGGGGCGTGTCATAAATATAAAGGGAAGGGTAAACCTCTTTGAAATCCCTCCTGGCCAGGGGAAAGCTCCTCTCACCTGTAAAGGGTTAAGAAGCTAAAGGTAACCTCGCTAGCACCTGACCAAAATGACCAATGAGGAGACAAGATACTTTCAAAAGCTGGGAGGAGGGAGAGAAACAAAGGGTCTGGGTCTGTCTGTAGTCGTCTTGGCCGGGGACAGAACAGGAATGGAGTCTTAGAACTTTTAGTAAGTAATCTAGCTAGGTATGTGTTAGATTATGATTTCTTTAAATGGCTGAGAAAAGAATTGTGCTGAATAGAATAACTATTTCTGTCTGTGTATCTTTTTTGTAACTTAAGGTTTTGCCTAGAGGGGTTCTCTATGTTTTGAATCTAATTACCCTGTAAGATATCTAACATCCTGATTTTACAGGGGGGATTTCTTTATTTCTATTTACTTCTATTTTTTATTAAAAGTCTTCTTGTAAAACACTGAATGCTTTTTCATTGTTCTCAGATCCAAGGGTTTGGGTCTGTGGTCACCTATGCAAATTGGTGAGGCTTTTTATCCAACATTTCCCAGGAAAGGGGGGGTGCAAGTGTTGGGAGGATTGTTCATTATTCTTAAGATCCAAGGGTCTGGGTCTGTAGTCACCTAGGCAAATTGGTGAGGCTTTTTACCAAACCTTGTCCAGGAAGTGGGGTGCAAGGTTTTGGGAAGTATTTTGGGGGGAAGGACGCGTCCAAACAGCTCTTCCCCAGTAACCAGTATTAGTTTGGTGGTGGTAGCGGCCAGTCCAAGGTGTAATATTTTGTACCTTGGGGAAGTTTTGACCTAAGCTGGTAAAGATAAGCTTAGGAGGTTTTTCATGCAGGTCCCCACATCTGTACTCTAGAGTTCAGAGTGGGGGAGGAACCGTGACAGCCCCTAACAAGTTTTCCAAAGGTAACTGTGCTTATTGCAAATCTAAATGTGCTAAATATTGTTTTTACTATTAAACTAAAAGACTTGACATACTTTGCTAGTATTAATGTGATAGCTGCCAGTGATATGGCTTCTACTAGATTTCTTTCAGATATTCCATTTACAAATGTGGAAAAATGTTTAGAAAGGAAGATTAAACTCTGAAGAAAACATTAATATTTTTCCCCAGGAAATCGTATATACATTATCGGCACTGTAGCTTTAATATTTTATGGATGACACCTAAATAACTCAAGATGATTTTTTTAAAATCTACCAAATACACAGCAGTCGCAAAGCACTGAATCACATAGTTAGTGTATAATAATGTGGAGGTTTTTAAAGAAATATTGTGATTGGTGTGATTAATTATTTTAAGTTATTCCTTTTAAAAAAGGCATTTTGAGTGTGCCTTTGTATGTACACACAGTCTGATACTGTCAAAGATAATAAGGAAATTGGACATCCACTTTCCATGAATTTCTAATGGCCACTGGGCTTCTCTCTCATTAAGGTGGCATGCACATACTGCTATATATTATATCTTTACATAATATGTATGTATGGAACAGAATGGCCACCACTGAAAAAAGAAGTCAGCATTTGCCAGTTGTTTCACACAGTGATATTTGAGGTTACTATAATTTCCCACTGTTTAGTATAGGAGATGGCTGTGTGAATTGTGTGATATCTGACTTCTGTACAACACGCTAGTGCTGGGTGGATAGCTCAGGAAGAAATTCAAGGCCACTTAAAGGTAACATTTGAGTTCCTGCTACTTTTAGTTTTAGTCCAATTAACGTTGATTGAACTGCTGCATCATATGACCTCAATGTAAATATCACTGAAGGGTCAGATGCAAGGGCAAAAAGAACTGCACCTTCTGAGAACTGATCTCTGGGGAGCAGGAAAAGCTGTTTCCCTGCATTTCTGAAACCCATTTCTGGAGTTCAGGTGATTCAGATTTGACCAAACTCTGTATCTAGCTGCTGAATGTGAACATCTCTAGGCTGTTCGATACCAGTAACACTGCATCCCCAATAGTACACTATTGCCATGATGACATCTGATACAGTTAACTCCTAGAGTGAAGTAATATCGTCTGAAACCTCAGATGTATGACTTTATTCACAACTCTCCTGTTATTCTGAAAATAGTTTCAGACAGTTACAAACGCGAGTGAAGATGTGCCCTTAGTCTGGTCTTATTCTAAATGTTACTTCTTAGAGAAACTGTGCTCACTATTACACAGGGATATCTTGGCAGAGAAGGAAGGTCATACAGGTATTGAAAGAAATAATTAAGGAAAAGTGCACTCAAATAGCGAAAAATTACCATTATCTCTCTTGCTTTTTTTTAAAAAAATTAAATGTTATATTTATTTTTAAATATGTTTATCTAATGAAATGAGCAGGAAAATTGGTTGAATGGAATGTGCTGTAGTCTATGGAAAATATAAAGTCATTTTCAGTTTCTATCTTAGTCCCTGCTCCCACAAAATACCTACGGAAGTCAAGAGGCATATTTATGGAATCAAGAGTAAATAGAGTGAGTGAGGACTCCCAAGAATGTGATGCTATGGAAGGAGAATGAGCACTTAAGGACAAATTTCTCTCTCAAAATAAAAATAGATAAAATAGCAAAAGGAAAACAAAATAGGGGAAAAAGAAAGGGCTGGACCAATTAAAGAAGCAGGATTTATCCTTTCTATCAGCCAAGAGCAGTGGAAGATTTAGTGGTGCCCAAGACCATGGGACTCCAGGTTTACATAACTGTCTGTAAATAACCCTTTGAAGGACTGGGGTCTAACATCATGAAGAGCGTCTCTTCAATCCATATAGAAAACTACTAATTATCACAAACAAAATTCAAAAGAAGCAAAATGTTATCTGCTAGCTATTTTTCTCATGAAATGGAGTAATATTCACTATAGTCCCAGATAGGGAAATATTCATTTAAAAAAAACAAAAAGAAGCATGTTTTTGCATGCTTTACTAGGCTGTTCAGCTCAGTTACTTTCAGGGGCCCATTTAGTTTTTGTGATAAATAAAATATCAAAATTATTACACTTTTCACTCTAAATATTTGATCCTCTAGGAGTCTGACATTTAGTATCCTGAGTATTCGCTATTTATTTCTTTTGTTGCTCTCCAGTTTATAGCTACACAGAGATGGATGTGTGAGCGTGACTGACTGGTTGCACAGATCATTTATTTGATCTGGACATTTTAAAGTAAAACACGGATAACCTTCTCTGACTAAAATATTTGTAAACAGGCTATACTTCTTTAGAACCATTTTATATTAAAATATCCTATTATGTATTACACGTACATATATTTTTCTATAGATAACATATACTTTAGACTGAACTGTTTCTGATGTCAAAAACTGTCAGCAAGTGCACAGCAAACATCCCTTCATTCTTGCCTAGGACAGTAGTACACTTCCGGCAGTTGCTGAGAAGGGCCCTTTGTTTAATTTCTGTAACTCAAAAATTGTTGTTTGATGATAAGGAAAGGCTAAGTAGATATTGCCAGTGGCTATTGCTCATCAGAATAAAAAGTTGTTTTTCTTTTGGGTGCTATTACAGTCTCTGACCTTTAAAGTTCATTTCCTTAATTTTCCTTTCCTGCTGTTCTCTATGAATAATAAAATGATACTGAACTTTTCCATCAATATTTAGTGCTCTGTTTCTGTGGAAAGATTAATCATTCATTTTTTGGTTTGGAATATTTGTGTGTGAAAATTCTAAGGAGGTAGAAGTCCACCTGACTGAGGACTCATCTAAGTGGCACACACTGATAATTCTGTGTTGTTTCTGTTATTGAAGGCCTTCTTCCCTTCCCTTTCCTTCCACAATTTATTTTACTTGTTGCATCACAGAGAGTAATATTGCAATATTCTTTATATAAAACACAACAATATTTTACTAGCCTGTAATACTGCAGTATCACTAGTAATCTACTCATTAGGGGAATCCAAATATTGTTACTCTGAGGATCACAATATGGGAGTGGATTAGTAGGCCAACCAAAAAAGGCAGAGCAGAGGAATGACAGGAAAACTGAGTCTTATAAACTGTTGCATAAAAACAGCCAACACGTGTGAAACACCCTCATTACCCCCAAGTCAAAAGGTAAGCTCTGATGAAACGCAGGATTGATGATAGGACTGTTCCTTTAGTCCTCAGACTGTTCGTGCTGCTCAGAACACGGCTGTTCCAAAGGAAGTGCTGGGTTCTGAGCTCTGTAAACAAACCTAAAGGTGTGTGAGAGCTTATGAACATGAAAACAGAGATAAGTACTGTGTGTGTAATTGAGAAGAATGGAAGGATTTTCCCACTTTTAAATTCATTACTTTTACTGAATGTGCATTTATCGACCTCAGCCCAAACTGACCTCAGCATGCTAAAGTAATAAAGCAATAATAATAATGATGATGCAAAGCATTTGTGAGGGTTTTCTTTGCAAACCAGTCTTGCCCATCTAGCTGATACTTCAGAATGTGAGCAAATTTAGGGCTCCATTTCTCTTACATTGGAATAACCCTTGAAGGGAAAAAGAACTTCATGAGTTGCAAATTTTTGGATTTTCTGAATAATTCTTCTGTTGCAGTGGATGGCTGGGAATGGTTTGTCCCCAAGGAAAAGACTACAGGTTCAGCCTGAGAACCCATGAATCCTGAGACTCAAATGGATGCTGACGACTCCCCTGGAAGCTCTGGTCCATCATGGAGATGTGCAGCGCTCATGAAGAGTTCAATGTAACTATAATGATGTAAATGAGAACAGAATTTGGCCATGTAACTAACTGCAAGTGATTAACAAAAACCTCATTACCAACCTTTGCAATTTTATTTCAAATCTCATGATACAGTATCTGGTGCATTGGGGGGGCGGGGGAGGGGGGAGGAGGAGTCTGAGTCATGCCATTACACGAGAATCCCGACTTTCATGACAAAAATTAAAAGTAAGTTTCTAGCATTTGTGGTTGCAGAGGAATGCCTGAAAATGTGAAGTGAGTGTTCCTTAAAGGCTCAAAAATACAGAAAGCAAATTTAATTCTATTTACACCAATTTCCTGATTTTCAGGAGCCTGACACATGATTTTTGAAACCATGGGGTTGGCAATTTTGAAGTGTGGAAAAACCTGGGTCTGACTTTAACTCACAGAAGTGTAAATCATAAGTAATTCCACTGACATTAGTGAAGCTGCATCAGTGAAAAACCTGTATAATAACTGTGAAGAAATCCAAACCCTCTTAGAAAAAAAATGATTGAACAACAGCTCCCATATATCTGAGGGACCTTGGGTTATAGTCTACATTTTTTGTTCTTCTAATTCAGACACAGGAATATATGTCTGATAGATATTTCAAAAATACAATCCACTTTATCATTTGCTATTTAACTTGTCGGTGGAAAAGCCACCAAAGTAAGTTTAATTAACTTGTGGTCATTCTGTGCAAACAATAAAGCATTTAAACAAACAAACAAATAAAAAAACAGTCCCTTACCACATATACTGAATTTAGTTTAAAAATCATGCTTTGGAAGCTGACAAAATGGGTAACTGTTAAATTTCAAGATCACTTAATACGTCTTGCCATCACTTGCCATAATCTTTATAATTTGATTTATCTGAAATATGTATGATTAATTAGGAGGGCATTAAAGAAAAAAGTTACCTGCTGCTCTTTGAATACCATGGACAACAGGCTACACATCTGTGGGTTAGTTTTCTGCTATACTTGAATGTGTTTTAGAATATATTATACACATGTGCTTTATTTCCATGTAGTGCTACATGCTGCTGTCCCAAAAAGAGTGGATGAAAGAAGGTGCTACAATTATTTGAAATAATGGTTTATTTGGCCACTTCTAATGGACTGGGTACCCATTATCCCCTCCTGTACACCAGCTCTTAAAGATATTTGTACAGGCATTAGGGAAGAAGAAACATATAGGGTGAAATTCTAGTCTAATTGAAGTCAAAGGCAACATTTCCATTGACTTCACTGGGGCCAGGATTTCATGCACACAACTTATTTATGGCTGGATTCTAGCTGGTGCCTGAATTGCTGTGAAAGTAGGATAGGTCACAAAGAATTTCCTTTCACCATCACCTTTGTGCCACAGCACACAGCTGATCTGAATCCCACATGTTTCTAACAGAGTACTAAGCATTAATTTTGATAGTTATACTGAAAGAGTTAGGTATTTACTATCATCTTTACTCAATTAGCAGCTATACTTCTGCAGCCCTTGCAAAAATTCTACTCCACTCACTCAAAACAAAGATTTTGGGTGGGTTTTTTTGGGTGTGTGCGTGAATTAAATCAAATATTTTTTTTCTTTATCATCAGTTTTCACTGTATAAAGGAAGCAAGTAAATTTCACGCCCGAAATAATGGTCAATTTAATAAATGTAATCAATGTAAGAGTTAGCTAGTTGAAATAGCCTTTGTCTGTATAAATCAATGACTTTTAAATAAACATAATAAAGACCACAAGGTGAATTTAGAAATGAATTGCTAACTGTACCATACAAACTAATGTCTATTAATTCTCTTTTATCTATCAATTTCATTTGCAAACAATGGTCAGACGAATCCACAGACCTAACTTGAACTTTTAGACCAGTTCATTTCTTCCATAAATACTGAATGACCTATACAAGCTAAATCTCTTCTCTTTTGTTCATTCTTTGTATTGCTTTTAAAGTACAGATCCTGGAAGGGAACAATTTAAAACTAGAGGCAGATAAAGTCTTAAGGAAACTTTCTATCTGTCTCACGTTCTTCCTGTAAAACCAAATTGCACTCTTTCCTCCTTTTTGGGCGGGGAGAAGGGACATAGGAATGGGAAAGAGGACTGAAAAGTTTTGCAAGGTTATTTTTGCAGTTTCCGGCTAATGCTCTCCTCACCATTAAGTACTTTAGAGAGTTAGAGTGAGCGTAGGCCTCCAAACGTTGCTGCTCCTGCACAAGCTGTGCTGCTACTGGCTGCTCAGAGTATCAACTGGATACTACAGCTACTGTCAATTGCAGTTGATCCACAGATTCTCCTCCTCCTCAGAGAAGGCATCTGCTCTTGGAAGTCTTGATCCCACAGGGTTGGGGCATATTAGCTTCTTTTGGTCTAAGGTAGTGTGCTGTGATGCTGCTGAGCCTTCTATAACTGTGTCCTTAAGCACCACCTGAAATGACTTCCCCCTTAGCTTACATTACCACTGAGAAGCACTGCTCCCTATATTATAAACCCATCATTAATATTTTGTTCACTAATGTGTGTGAATTGGCATAAATTATCATTTTCCTTACCCAACTTTCAGTAGTATTTGTAAAATACTAAATTGTTGTTTATTATCTTTGAACTAGACCACATTAGCTAGTTGGATATACAACCCAAAATTTAATTGTATCTCTTTGTTGTTGTTTTGACAATGATAGACACAGAATTTACTGCTTGCATCATCTGATTTGCAAAGCAAAATTTCATGATTTCTAATCTTACAGGATTCCTGAAGCAAAGTGATATTTTTTTAATGTGCTGATTTACACTTGGTTCAAAGAATGTGCTTCCAGCTTTTCAGCTATTCCACAGCAGTGTGCGAGCCTATGCTTTGGAATGAAGTTGGAAGCCGTGTGAGTTTTTTGAATGCATTAATTCTTCCCAAAGGGCTTACTTTTAGGAACTCTTACAATGGTGTATTTCCAATCTCTTTTTATAACGGCTCAGTTTTCAGAAAGTTTGGCGTGAACCAATGAATATAATTTCAGAGTGGATATTTCTCCTAATAACATCTACACAACAGAAAGAGAAGAATGAAACATTTCAAACAGAGAATATTTAATTTTACTCAGCTCATGAGCCTTCCCTCACCAGTGGGTTGATTGTTCATTCTTTCACAGATTGAGGCAGGTAACTGTATGATGGTCAAAATGCTTGTTAAAAAGATTAAAACAGCTGAAGAGTTAGCGAGAATCCATTACAACTAGTTCATTTAATATTGCTTAGAAACATTGTACAGCAGTGTAATGATAGACTTTAATTTATTCCAATTATCTTTTGTTCACTTAGATTTATGAACTGCGGAACTGAAATAATCAGCCCTTGTGCTCCTTAGACTTCTAAGAACATCCCTTCATGGGCACTGCAAAAATAATCTTTCTGCAGCCATCCCACACACTAATTACAAATGTCTATTTTTATGATAAGGAACAGATATTAAGAGACAACATAATTGCTTGTATTGATCTATCTTAGCAGGAAGGGTGGTTCATTTCATGAAATTTTCTTCAAGGTAAATATATGGGGCCAAAGACTGAAGCCCCTACTCAATTTTTACAGGCAAATCTCCAAAGGGAATAAATTGGGTGTAGGTTTGTCTGAATAAAAACTAAGTAAAACAGAATAAGGACCTTGGGATTTCTTCTACTACTACTACATTCCATCTTAACTATTTGTCTCCTTGTATGACCATGGTATCTGAGTGCCCTTGGCTGCAACAGTGGGATCTACTTTCAGGCTGTGCACTCTGAAAATGTGGATAGAAGAAACTATATTTTACATAGATGCACACGCACACACACACACACACACACACACACACACAGAGCATGTGCTCAGGCATGATTTAACTAAAACCAGCAATGAGCCAATATGTTACAGGTACTAACAAAGTAGAAGTTGACAACAGGCTACACATTTTTTTTCAAGATTTGCAAAATGAAAAATAAAAACAAAAATCCTCCATTGAGGACCATACACTCCTAACACCAATCCCTCATTTACTTATAGATTTGGAATCACTGGTGCCTTAGTGGGTTGTACCACAGTGTCCTTCCAGCTTGTGATCTGCCCGAGATGGAATTCTCGGGCACTGGACTCAACTAGTAGCTCTAGAGTCTCAGTAAACAGTGCAGAAGTCACTACTCGGTTCTGCTGAAGT
Organism: Lepidochelys olivacea; assembly: GCF_965140295.1. Classification (NCBI taxonomy): domain Eukaryota; kingdom Metazoa; phylum Chordata; order Testudines; family Cheloniidae; genus Lepidochelys; species Lepidochelys olivacea. The sequence continues at coordinate 71,029,681 of NC_140414.1, forward strand.
CAATGGAATTTTTACTTGAGTAACAACTTCAAGCATGTGTCCTTCATTTTTAAGTATCAAGGGGGTGAAGGTCTTCTGCTGTCCCTTGGAGGAACTCCTACATACATGACACCACCTGTCCCAATGTAACTAGCAGGGGGACCACCCAAGCCATAAAGTGACATGAGGATTACGGGGTTAAATTCACACGATTTTCAGAGGCTCATCAGGGAGTCCCTGACCTTAGAGTAGTTGAGGAAATCTTACGATTCCTATCTGCATTTGAGAAAATCAGGCATGGATTTGGTAACTAGAAAAAAGGACAAGGTATTCTGGAGATATTAGAGCTACCTTTAACAACAGACCTATGCTTTATTGTATGGTTTGCTTTGGTGTTTAAGGATGGTTAACTGACAAGAAAGCAATGTGGCCAGAGTCTGGTAGCTTGTTTAACATTATTTTATGAGGGGAGAGGAGTAGTTTGACCAGACCAGAGGGAGAAAGGCACACCCTGTGCTCTTAGTCATGCTGCAAGATAGAGTAGGGGAGTCACTCAGCCCTTCACCTCCCAATGCTTGTGGCCCTCCTCCTCTTCCTTCTCCTCTGCATGATTACATTCATCTTAGAGAGAAGGAAACGGGTCTGGGGGTGGTTTCAGAGACAAAGCTGGACACTTGCTCCACCCCCTCTTGGCACTCATCTGGCTAGCTTGGGGAGTGAACCAACCAGGTTTGGTCAGCTCATGAGGTCTCTCCCCAGGCCCTGGCACAATCTTTGCTGATGTCTAAATGGCTCCTACTCACTCTTCTCAGTACTTAAGTGGCCTGAAAATGGCATACCTGGGACTCCCACTATGCTGTCAACTAAGCCATATCACCCCTCAGTTAAAGAGGAAAGTTTGGGAAGAAATTTTCTCTCAGGACAGCATGGGCCATTGCTCTGAGGATTTTCAGTTTTTGTTGTTTTGCTTTTTACTTACTCACAATACCTGGGAAGCCTTTTTGGGTGGGATGGGCTTTGAGAGTCAACACAACATTTAGCTGGTGTCCAGCATGGGATTAGTGTAGCTGTCAGTTGACCAGCTACTGGGATAAACCTGAGCACAGGACTCAAAGCATTGGCTAAATTCACTTTTTGTAGAGTGAGAGGAAGTCTCTTCAGTGTAGCATTGGTCACAGTAACTCCCCTCCACCCCCATTCCCTAACAAGAACAGGAGGAATCAGGAGGATATCTGTGGCTGGGTAGACCTTTAGGATACTAAGCGATTGAGCCTTGTTTGTGTTGTTGGTGTAGCATAAAGTCATATTTTCCTCTATTGGACCACTGTTTTGCCTGATGGAATTTGTCATACTTTTCACCCTAGCATTAATTCATATCAATAAAAAGTTATGGTCTGCTGCTTAAACCCATCTACTGTGTGTTGTGTCTGCATTCATCTGTGTATCTGGGTCAAAAACCCTGGAAATAAACTCCAGATTCCAGTTCTGGATTAGCTTTAGAAAACACATTACAATAATGTTCAGACAGCCATTAACCCAGTCCTATCTCAAATATTATTCTCAGAGAATAATCAGCAGCACCCAGATTAATTCAACTATTCAGTGAAATAGACACAAAGTTTAACTCATTTCCCCCACACCAATCAATTTTCTCAAAACTTCAAAAGTCCACATCTCTTGGGCGTGTTTTAAATGCTTAGAGCTTTGAAAACTATAGGTCAATGCTCATTTAAGTGAATGTTTTAAGTACAGTACACAGTGGACAAGTCTTGCATAATTCATTTCTGTTAATTCTGGTAAGGAGCAAGGAATACCTTTTAAATGACAAATGGATAAAAACAACTAATTTTATATGACAGATTTTTTTAAAGAGTAACTTAGAAGCAGTGTATTTTTCTTTTTTAAATGTAAAATTAAAACCAGTTAACAGCTAGGGTTGACCACACATCATTCTGTCTGTGTTAGTCTCATTCAAATTAAAATATAAAACTCATTTGTATTTACACAAAGTTTTAAATAAGTATGTAATTGTGTTAAAGGTAAAAATGAGACAGAACCAATAGTCCACCATTGCTTTACATTCATCACTTTCATTTATGTACATGTACATACAAACATATAGACACTATCTCTCTCATACAAACCTCCTTAGCCTCTATATTTCACAAATAAAAACTCATTAGAAAGTTTAAATGATATCACCTACATCACGCTCTAATTTACACAAGATGTATGGCATCTTTTGAGAGCTACAGTCTTTTTACAGGTTTCAGAGTAACAGCCGTGTTAGTCTGTATTCGCAAAAAGAAAAGGAGTACTTGTGGCACCTTAGAGACTAACCAATTTATTTAAGCATGAGCTTTCATGAGCTACAGCTCACTTCATCGGATGCATACCGTGGAAACTGCAGCAGACTTTATATACACACAGAGAATATGAAACAATACCTCCTCCCACCCCACTGTCCTGCTGGTAATAGCTTATCTAAAGTGATCATCAGGTTGGGCCATTTCCAGCACAAATCCAGGTTTTCTCACCCTCCACCCCCCCACACAAATTCACTCTCCTGCTGGTGATAGCCCATCCAAAGTGACAACTCTTTACACAATGTGCATGATAATAAAGTTGGGCCATTTCCTGCACAAATCCAGGTTCTCTCACCCCCTCACCCTCCTCCCAAAAACCACACACACAAACTCACTCTCCTGCTGGTAATGGCTCATCCAAACTGACCACTCTCCAAGTTTAAATCCAAGTTAAACCAGAACATTTGGTGGGGGGGGGGTAGGAAAAAACAAGGGGAAATAGGCTACCTTGCATAATGACTTAGCCACTCCCAGTCTCTATTTAAGCCTAAATTAATAGTATCCAATTTTCAAATGAATTCCAATTCAGCAGTTTCTCGCTGGAGTCTGAATTTGAAGTTTTTTTGTTTTAAGATAGCGACCTTCATGTCTGTGATTGCGTGACCAGAGAGATTGAAGTGTTCTCCGACTGGTTTATGAATGTTATAATTCTTGACATCTGATTTGTGTCCATTTATTCTTTTACGTAGAGACTGTCCAGTTTGACCGATGTAAATGGCAGAGGGGCATTGATGGCACATGATGGCATATATCACATTGGTGGATGTGCAGGTGAACGAGCCTCTGATAGTGTGGCTGATGTTATTAGGCCCTGTGATGGTGTCCCCTGAATAGATATGTGGGCACAGTTGCAACGGGCTTTGTTACAAGGATAAGTTCCTGGGTTAGTGGTTCTGTTGTGTGGTGTGTGGTTGTTGGTGAGTATTTGCTTCAGGTTGCGGGGCTGTCTGTAGGCAAGGACTGGCCTGTCTCCCAAGATTTGTGAGAGTGTTGGGTCATCCTTTAGGAGAGGTTGTAGATCCTTAATAATGCGTTGGAGGGGTTTTAGTTGGGGGCTGAAGGTGACGGCTAGTGGCGTTCTGTTATTTTCTTTGTTAGGCCTGTCCTGTAGTAGGTAACTTCTGGGAACTCTTCTGGCTCTATCAATCTGTTTCTTTACTTCCGCAGGTGGGTATTGTAGTTGTAAGAAAGCTTGACAGAGATCTTGTAGGTGTTTGTCTCTGTCTGAGGGGTTGGAGCAAATGCGGTTGTATCGCAGAGCTTGGCTGTAGACGATGGATCGTGTGGTGTGGTCAGGGTGAAAGCTGGAGGCATTCAGGTAGGAATAGCAGTCAGTAGGTTTCCGGTATAGGGTGGTGTTTATGTGACCATTGTTTATTAGCACTGTAGTGTCCAGGAAGTGGATCTCTTGTGTGGACTGGACCAGGCTGAGGTTGGTGGTGGGATGGAAATTGTTGAAATCATGGTGGAATTCCTCAAGGGCTTCTTTTCCATGGGTCCAGATGATGAAGATGTCATCAATATAGCGCAAGTAGAGTAGGGGCTTTAGGGGTAAGAAAACCTGGATTTGTGATGGAAATGGCCCAACCTGATGATCACTTTAGATAAGCTATTACCAGCAGGACAGTGGAGTGGGAGGAGGTATTGTTTCATATTCTCTGTGTGTATATAAAGTCTGCTGCAGTTTCCACGGTATGCATCCGATGAAGTGAGCTGTAGCTCACAAAAGCTCATGCTCAAATAAATTGGTTAGTCTCTAAGTTGCCACAAGTACTCCTTTTCTTTTTGAGTCTTTTTACAAGACAACGTCAGATGGCTCAGAAATGCCTCTTTTAAAAAACAAAACAAAAAACCTCAGACTTGAGTTGCCACAAGATAAACTCAGATTTGTCCTGGACACCAATTTGGTAAAACATGCACATTCTGTAATCTGCCTCATCATTCAAAGAATTAGTTTACAAGTGACAAATGTGCGTACCTCCAGAAGGTTTTCATTATGATGGAAAACTCTGCTCTTGCATGGTCAGTGGGGACTGAATTCTAACAAAGCAAAGAGGAGCTCCTGAACAGTTAAGTTAACCATATCAACTCACTCAGCCAGTGGGGTTATTTCCTTTGTAGCTGTCTCTTGCTATTCAAGTTCATGACATGTTCTCCTGGTTGGTTTATACACAATAGGATAATAAGCAGGAAATCTGATGTTTGTTGCTTAACGTCCTTAACACGCTTGTGCTGTTATTGAGTATTTTCATAGCTCACTGATGACAGGTTAGATTTAGACAGTTTTTCCATACCACTACTAATTTGATGGATTTCTCTTTTGCAGTTAATTTAAAACCTTCCCTGACACACTGCACATATAGTTCATTTTTATTTAAACAAAACTTCAAAGTGTTTGAAAGTCAGGCACAGTGGAAGGTGAATTTTTTTAAATAATGAACAAATTTAAATAGATTTATTCCAGAAAAGTAAAAGAAAAATATATACGTGATCTCTGTCTGCATCATTGTTTGTTTGTTTGGTTTTTTTTTAAATACAAGATGCATTCAGAGTTGGTACAATTTTAACAATCAAACTCCAGCTCTTTTTAGTGTCAAATTCCTTGGGAGCTAAAAGCTCCACATGCATAACCAAGGTCAGGATTTGTTTTATTGGAATGAATATTGGGAAAATTTGCTGAAGTATTTGAACTATTGGTAATCAAGATTTTTTTTGGTGAAAATAATATCAAGAGAGAGGAAAAGGCAAATAATTACCTCTTTGATTACTAAATAGGAAGAAGTCATTTTCTACTCAGGATCAAATGCATTTAATGATACTCTAGAAAGTATACTATCAAACTATTTGCAAAAAACAATTTTTGATTTTAAACACTCAATTAAAAATTAAGGGCACTATTTGCACTTTTAGAAATTTGAAAATGGCACATCCTTAAAGGAGTTTTTTCTAAGCATGAGGAGGGTTGTCTTTTTGGAAATATATTTTAGGGCATTTCCAATGCAGCACAAACCAATCAAACTCTGGTGAATTAATTTAATTGGTTATATACATAAATCAATTATGTCAGCATAGGAAAAATATAAGTCCTTTTGAAACAGTAGCCATTTTATTTGTAAGAAAATGAAAAGAAAGTGCAAAAGAAATGAGAAGTTAGAGAAATCAGAAGCATCAAAAAATAAAATAAAATTCACTAATCCTAAAAGTTGTGTTTCTTTCTATTTTATGTTGTCACTCCTTATCCCATTTCATTCTTTCAGTATTTCACTCCATTTATGTCTTTCTTTTCTAAGTATTTTTAATTTAAAATTTAATGTGTACAATTCAATTTTTAGTTTTCTTTCTCTTCTTCTTCCCTTTCATTCTGTTGGGTGTATTGCAAAGCCTGCTGAAGCCAAAAGAAAGATTCTCACTGACTTCAATCGGCTTTGGATCAGGCCCTTTGTCTTTTCCCATTCCCATGTCACTGTTGTCTCTTGAGTAGGAGTATGGAGGTTAAATTACCTCTGTATTTAGCACCACTGAAGCTACTGCTGGAATACTATGTCTAGTTCTGGTGTCCACAGTTCAAAAAGGATGTTGAAAAATGGTCAGAGGTTCAGAGAAGAGGCACAGAAATGATTATAGTATTACACTCAAGAAACTCAGTCTACTTAGCTGAGCAAAGAGAAGGTTAAGGGATGACTCCATCACATTTTAAAAGTACCTACATGGAGAACATTTTATGGTGGGCTCTTCAGCATAGGAGACAAAGGTATAACAAGATCCAATGGCTGGAAGTTGAAACTAAACAAATTCAATCTGGAAATAAGAAGCAATTCCTTTAACAGTAAGAGTAATTAACCTTTGGAACAACTTCCAAAGGTTGTGGTGGACTCATCATCAGTGGTCATTTTAAAATCAAGATTGGTTGTTTTTCTAAAAGATATCTTCTACCTCAAAGAGGAATTAGTTCAGGGAAGTTCTATGTCCTGTGTTACACAGTAGATCAGACTAGATGATCATAGTAGGCCCTTCTGTTCTTATATGTCCATTTCCATATTTCTGTTTCCTGTTCTGACTGTAGGGAAATTAATGTACCAAATTGAAATGTTACCTCTGTTCCATTGTACCTTTCCACTGTAAAAATCTGCACAAGGAATATTTTATAGTTATATTAAATTTTGGCCCAGATAAAGTTGGTAGCATCTCTTTAAATAAATTTGTCTGCCTAAATGGTGTAGGATCTTTTTGACTTTCATGAAACAAAATAAATATATTTAATATTAATAAGGTTCCTTACTAAGATGGCACAATATGTGCCTATCTGAAAAAATGTTACAACATATACCTATATTTAATTTAGAAAGTTGACTCAGTCTTTATTCTGGCAAAGCTTTTTACTGGTAGCCATGCTGTGGGATGTAAAAGAACACCACATTTTATTGTTATGCTTAAGCTATACTGCTTAAACTGAATACAATTAGCAACATGTAGAAGTGCCCAACAGGATCCATTAGTTGAAATATTGCCCAGGAAGACAATTAAATCAATCAGTCCAGCACTTCAGGGTAGATCAATGCCAGCTCTTTCCTTTAAATGTTGCTCTACATTGTGGATTAAGGGTTTGTGGGCACCTGTCCAGGTAAGAACCACCACCACTGCATGCCATTAATGACAGAATTCAATAGAAACCGAGTCTTCCCAGGGCATTAATACAGAAATAAAAAATTATGTTCCATTAATACTAGGAGAAGTGCTTCCTTACTTGATTACTACTTTATATAAATAGTGGCCATTGGCTTTAAAGTACTACTACTCCAAAATGTAGCAGACATGGTTTAATGATTTTCTAAGCATGAAGATAAGGACTGTTTGTGCACTTATTCAGGGATAGTGTATACTCATGTTTAAATCGATTTAATTAAAGAAATATGTGCACAGTTATGGTACTTGGAATCATAATTTATTATTCAAATGTGTTAATTTACATTTACTATATGTTTTCATTTACATATGACAGGGTGATAATTCACTTGTTATCTAGGAATTACGTGGAAAATTAGACATTTTGCCTTTTAATGTGACAGCATCTTCAGGAGAACTGCAAAGATGTTTTCTAATACAAAGGACCAGATTCAAAGGTATAGGGAATATTTTTACTTTTATGAATTCCAACAGCTCAGTCTCTATCCTACTAATTTGAATTCAGAAACTGACAAATATTTTTATTGATAAATTTCTGAATTTCATATTTAAAAGAAAGCCAATGCCAAACTTCTAAATATATATTTTAAAAAGGGAGGATATAGCTCAGTGGTTTGAGCATTGGCCTGCTAAACGCAGGGTTGTGAGTTCAATCCTTGAGGGAGTCATTTGGGATCTGGGGCAAAAATTGGGGATTGGTCCTGCTTTGAGCAGGGGGTTGGACTAGATGACCTCCTGAGGTCCCTTCCAACCCTGATATTCTATGATTCTATGATATTATTTGAAATTGTAGCTGAATCTCCCTTAGGGTGAATGATGCTTGTTCATTTATAGTGAAGATATTCCTAATTAAAGCAGTTTTGTACAAGTATCCAAAACCTTTGAAACTCAGAGTACTAAACAAACAGCTCAATTATTTGCAACACTGGTTTGAAGTAAAATCAGGACTAGGTTAATCCGGGGCTGACCTTACATTCCTTGAGCACACAAAGCTCCCAGTGAGAATTAATGCAAGTTTTGGAAGTGTGGAAGGAATATGTGACTTCTGCATCTTCTGTGGACTGAAGCACTAGTAACTGCTATAGGCAAATTTTGGGGGAAAAAGCAATTTAATATACCTGCTAACATACTCAGAGAAAAAATTAGTATAATTAAAATTGACATACATTTACATATATCATTGGTTACAGCACTTGGTGATGGTGTGGGGACAACACCATCACCAAGCCCTTCTCCCTTGAAGTGGGTGGGAGGGAGAAATTGGAGTGTGGGTGGAAACATGAGATTTCTTTTCTCGTTTCTTTCTCATTTAAAATATTTCCCTCCTTCCCTCACCTCTTCACAATTTCTCTTTCCTCTCTGACTAACCCATGTCTCCATAAAATCCAACTGGCCACTTTCTCCCATACCTGGTATATTCATATTACAGGCAGAGTTTATATAGTCTGTAGGACAAATAAGCATAGTTTGTGAAATTTATAGGCTCCAGTGGTTCAACTAGTGGATTGTTACACTTCTTGAGAGAAACAGCTAGAGTTCATGAAATTTACCACCTCTTCCAGCAGAGATTGTAATGAGCTCCCACTAACACCTCTAAGAGGTGTATTTTTGTCATGAAGAAACAACGGGAAACTCACTATACAAGAATTAATGTACATTAATTTGTGAGGGCACAATCAAGAAAGCAATTGGTGACATCTAATGTAGTCTATGTCAGAAAAGGTGCTCTATGGTTATCAAGACACCCAGGGCTCAATTCTGCATTGTCAATGGGACTTTCAAGTGTGTGCGCAGTGCATAGCAATACTAACAAACTGGTATCTGTGACCTTCATTCAAGGAAGCATCCAGACTCCACAAATAAATCAAAAAACCAGAGAACACTCAATCCCAACATTATTCCATGTGTGGAGCCCTTACTGACATCAGTGGAAGTTTTCAATATATGACAAGATCAGAAAGAGATATGCTGGTACAAGGCCAAAGTCTGACATACTTAGTCTATACTCAGCAAAACTCCCACTGAAGTAGGCCCATAGAGAATAACTTTATAACACAGTAATAAATGTTATCATTACTGGGGGTTTTTCAAACAATACAGTGCTTTCTTTACATGAGATGTCATGGCTCATTTGAAAGTTAATTATAAAATATTATGACTCATATGGACTTACCTAATATGGGTGATGATTAAGGTTGTAGTTGGAATGAAAAAGTCATCCACTCTATCAAACTGTTTTCCCACGGGCTGAGTATGGATTGTGTGGTGAGCAATACTCCCACTGGCCTGTGTTATTACCTAGAGTAATAATAACAGCGTTACATGCTTTAAAAATATGCCAACAATTAGTTGGAATTAATGGGGTTTGATTCAAAATAATAAGCAGGTTTAAAGATACCCTCTCTGCCTCAACTCCACCATTGTCAGCACAGGAATGCTATTATATGCAAGTCAAATTTAATAAATGGTAATAGTCCATCATCAGTTGCCTTTTTATTCCACTCCTGTTTGCATTAATCTTTGGCTATGCTGATAAAGAGCAGTTCAAAGGACAATGGAGTAAAACTAACTGGTATGACAGATTTTGGAGAAACATTGTGTCCAGGCTTTAACCCTGTTGTAATGATTGGGCTTACACATTTATCCTAATTGTAAGCTCAATTGTAAAAGTGCATAAAAATTATAAAACGTTACTGTAACCAACAATAACGAATGTTGATGGGAAAAGGTGCAAAGTAAGACACAAAGACTGAATTAATACAAACAAAAAAGTCCGACTAATATAATTCAAGGACTGTATTAAAATTATGACTGGTAAACAAGATAAATTAAGGATCAGAAATTAATGAACTAAAATTGATGTGCTGGAAATTGGGCCTAATTGGTGGACAAAATGATGAAGGCTACTCCACCCATCACTTTCTTTTAGGGTACTTAAAGAGATTTTGGAAAATAACTGGCTACTTCACCATCATGGCTGCTACCCCTACCATGTCCTGGGACCCGGACCATCTTCATCCTAATCCTGGAGAGATAGCCTGATCAGACCAGGCCAGAGAGGGACCCAGATGACACCACCACCTCCACCAGTTCTGGAATGTGAGATTTTGTCTTTCTTACTCACACTCCCTATGTGTTCTTTTCCTTGCTAACCTTATTTCCTGTCTGTGACCAAAAAGAGGCAGCTGAAAGCAATGCCCTACAGCCTGATTCTGGTACAAATTTGCCAGGTCTCAGAGTGGTTAATAAGACAGTATGCTGTAAGGTTCCAGCAGTAAGGTTCCAAGTGAAAGTCAATATCAAAGACAAACTGAATTTTCTATCTTTGCTATTCTTTTCTATTCCCTTTTTGTGTGTTTGCCTTGTTTTATTTCTTTAGGAAACAGGATTAGTCTTTAACAGCAGCAGCCTCTAAAGCTCCAGACCATCTCAACTCATTTCTTCTCTTTTTCTCAAGAGGACAGTTACAACCATCTTTAATACCATCTAAGAGACTGTCAAACAAGATGTTTTCCACCTTTCTCAGACTCTGTCCAGCTAAAGGAAAGGAACAAGGACTGTTGTTAAAATAAAAGCCTCACTTAATACTTTGCATCTCAAATGCTTTAACTGTTTTTCCTTTTTTCTGTGTCATTAATAAAAGGTTAACAAGATGTTGAAAATTGTATTTGCCATGGTACTAAGCAGGCTAAGGTGTTTGTGTACTAAACCTTCTTTAACACTGTTTAATGTTGCACAGGGTTGTGTAACACCTTTTACTTTTTGGGCCATGTCACAGGGTAGGGTTCCCTCACTGTCCTTACTGCCAATAGTCTTCATGAACATAGAACTCATGGCAAGTTCAACACCTAGTGCTTTATTTACAGTGTGAATATAAGAACAAGTACCCCACTGCTTGAGGTTCTTATATTCTCCCAAGGCAGGGTGTGAGAGAGGAACAAGATCACACCTCTCTGAGATCCTAGGCTTCTTTCTTTCTTCCAGCCTTCCCCTCTTCCTGTCTCTCTCTTAGCTGTCCTCAGCTGATGAGCTGAGGAACCTTGTTAACTGGTTAATCATTCAGTCCGTAACTAATTATTTCCCTAATTTGCCCCATGTGGGGATGCTTAGCAAATGCCCAGCCTGGTGAGTCAGCCTAAGGCTACACTCACTCTGTCACAGGCCCATATATTCCATCTAAATTAGTACAACCACCCTCATGCTTACTTTTTATTCTAGTACAGTTTTCTTAGGCCAAGGTACCAAGATTTTTTTTTTTTAAATGAGTGCCTGAAATCAGGCTGCTGAATCCACAATGGGGCATCTAAATTAAAGGGCCAGATTTTCAAAGGGCTTGTCTACACTGGCAAGTTTTGTAGCCAAAAACACCCAGTTTGGGTGACAAAAAACTTCCACCCCTATGAGAGACTTGTCTTTTTCCCTCCCTTTATTGTCAACAAAGAGCCAGTCTAGACACTGCTGACTGTTTTGTCAACAGAACTAGCTTCCGCCAGTATCCCACAATGCCTGCCCTAATTGTGTACCCAGTAGTTCACACTGAAAACCACCCCACTTGCTTAGGTGCCTACACATGAATTTAGAAGCCTCAGTTTAGGCACTCATTTAAAAAAAAAATAAAAAAAACCTTGGCCTTTATCTTTATACAGCAAAAAAGAGGATGTATGGGGGAAGATTCTGTAAAGCAGTAAGAAAGGAAAAGGTAAAATAAAATAGCCAGATACCCTGAAATTATAGTAAAAAAAATGTCAGGTAGAGCAGGAGATTACCATATTGTCATGATGTTGTTTTAAACAGAAGTAGAAAATGATATGAAAAAAATAAAAAAATTAAGTACAACTGTTGAAATGTATTTTTTAAATTGCTCTCCAGTGACTGAACTTAGATTTGCATATGCTCACAAACATTGTAAAAATGAAGCTATTTATTCTTTTATTTTGAAAAAAAGTTCACATTATGGGTTTTTGTTAGCTTGCCCACGTCTCTATAAAGCCCGCATAATTTTACTGAAACACAGTTTAATAATGCTACATCTAGGCAGCAAATCAACATGCTTAAAATCTGCTGAAAGCTCCAACCAGACATTCAGTCACAGACAGTAGCAACACATACAATCTACATTCAAAAGATATGCAGCTATAAAACATGCTATTCTTGTAACCTGTGTCGCACTGCCATTATCAATTCAGTGGAATCACCCCTTTAGAAATGAATACGATGAAAACAACCAACTTTAGTAAACAAATTCACCGGTTATCTGAATTATTTTCAGGTAGTTCACTTTATCACCATTGTTGAGATTATTAATATTATGTTTAAAGGAAGACAAACAAAAATGTTGTTATTAAGCAGATTGTCAGGTTTCCATATAATTTAATAATTTTGAACTAGATGCTTTTAAATCACTTTTTATTTGACGAATGAAAAGGTATTCCCAGTGAAAAATTAATCTGGGTATACAATGAAAACTATCTTCCCCAACACCATTTTGTTTAAGTGTCTTAGTTTCTATATTAAAAAAAAACCCACACATGAACCAAATATTTTATCTCTATTTTTCTTCTCTTAACTAGTGTCTTCCATTCTTTTTGCTCAATTTTGAGAGATGCTGAGTTCTTCTTGGGAGGTGACGAGCCTTCTAGACTTCCAGTGATGTTAGTGACTGCTCAAGATCCTCAGCACCTGCCATGATCAAACTATATATTTGCTATTTTGTCGTGCACACAAGTATCCTCCCAGGATATGCGGATCCCATCAAGGCCCTGATTGGGGAAAGCATCCTTATTCAAGACATTAAATGTTTGCTTAAATGCTATCCTGAATAGGGATGGACATATACAAGGGCTTGCATGCTTAGCTGAACGAGGTCCCAAACTTATGACATAAAAATTTTGAACCCAGGTCTCTAGATGGTAAAATGCCAGGATATGAATCTGCCACTGACCTGTTGTTAGTGTTGCTAGTGCCCCACTGCTTAAGGTTCTTATATTCTCCCAAGGCACGATGTGAGAGAGGAACGAGATCGTACCTGTCTGAGATCCTAGGCTTCTGGTACTGCTATTTCTGGAGCTCATATGTATTCTGCATCAGCAGAGAGTGTAGTTTGTTGATTCAGACCTCGATGTTTTTCAAAGAAAGACCAAAGGCTCGGTTCGGTGGTGAAGGCTTGGCAAGGTTTATTGTCAGCAAAGCACTGTGCTAGTGCCCTGTCCAATGGGTCACAGGGACACTAAGACATGTATGTCCATGACAAGGTACTGGCTCAATCAACAGCATTATCCCCTAGGCCAATACGAAGACAGCCCTCCTTCCACTCTCTTTTTATACATTGATACAAACAAGTTACATATTAAATTCCATATGTTGTTACCACCTTTGTACTTTGTAGTTCAAACAAAACATCCTCATCCATTATCCTGTCATCCCATCCTTATCTTTACAGGAGGTCTGTGGTTTCCTGTACCACCATCTTAGGAATTTGTTTACATACTGTTGAACACTCTGTGTGTTCCTATGCCATTCTCTCAGGTCAGGGACATGCTTACTAGTTAGCTGATACCGAGTGTCACTATTCTGACAAGGCCTGCTTTGATTCATAACCTTTCTTTAGTTCATATTTTAAGCTGAGGGCTCCAGCAAGGCCTGCACTACCCACTGACATTTGTTAAGCTTGAGTATTAGCATCACTACAAAGATTCACAAAGTATACTGACCTGCAATGTCGGTGAATTCTTCTCCATGTTTCCCCAGCTGAGCACCCATACCTGATCATGTGATTTGTCATAGTGTAGTTTCACTGGAACAGGGTCTGTGCTTACTGCCTATAGTATAAAAAAAAGTAGAAATAATCACCCTTTTTGATTTCGGAAGAGAAAAATAAAATAGAATAATACAAGAAATGATGACTGAATGAGATCTTCGAGATGCCATAAGACCACATATAAAATTCAGGCTGCCAATTGTTGAAGCAGGTCTCTGATTAATTTGAAGCTACTGTACTTCTGCTTAAATAGTAATCTTCATTATTTGCATAACACGACAGATATATGTTCACTCAGCATCTGACTGTATACTATACTGGAGCTACAAAGAAGCTCAAGACAAAAGTGGTAAGTCAGCCAAAAGTTTATTTAACCTCCTTACCACATTGTATATTACATTTAATGAATATGGGTAAGACTTTTTACTGGACATTGACTGAAAAGGGAAGGGCATTTTGATAATGTATTTCGCTAAATGTTTTGCATTTCTCTTGAGTTGTAGATCAAAGTTTGAAAATTCTCCCTAAAAATTTCAGAGCTTAAAATAGCAAGCACATTTGTACAACACATTTCTTTCCCAGCTGGATTACTTAAATGACAAGGCCACCATCAATAAGGAAACAGTTTGTATAGTATTGTGTATAGATTAGTACTTTTATTAGTCAGTCAACATTTGTTAATGGTTGGTATTTAATTTACTAAACTTGAAAGAAATGACTGCTATGAAAATGTTCTTATTCTACCTAATTGGGTTCTTCTGCTACAGATCAATACTACTTTTGTTTTTAAATTCATTGCAGTTCATATTTTGATATTTTTGTATTTTTACAAAATACGTTCAGTACAACATCTCACCAACCCTTAACAGTATTTACAATAGAGGCAGAATTGTTAAAAGTAGGTAACACCTGCCTTCTCTTATTCAGAGTGAAAATCTTATTGCACTATATAAAATGTTCTCAATTGGATGGGACACTACTGGTTCTGGGGTATTTGCGGGAAACTATGTGGGTGGGTGAAAGATGTTCTGGTTTGGATTCTAGCTACATTTTTGGCAGCTCTGACTTTTCAATTTGATTAAAACTACTATGTGACATCATATGCAATAAGACCCCAGAAGAGGCCTGGAGCCCATCTTCAAAAAGAGAAGATAAGAGAGCTAGCTTCAAAAGCAAACAAACAATCTATATTTTATACTTTTGAGATCATATAGGATACATCTACACAGCAATCAAAGATGTGATTGCAATTCAGGAAGGCATACCTGCATTAGCTTTAATCTAGATAGTGTGGTTGAAAGTAGCAGTGAAGATACAGCATCTTGAACCTTGGACCAGGCTACAGTTTCAGGTGCAACTGTACAGTTTGTGTTAAGGCCTGTATTGCCATTCCTTCACTGCTATTTTTAGCCATAGTAGCTAGATTAAAGCTAGTGTGGATATGCCTACCCAAGCTACATTCACATTTTTGACTGCAGTGTAGACACACCCGTAGTGTGAGATCTTCATTATGATATTACAACAGAAACCTCACTAATTGGAAAAAAATATGTCAGGATGCAATGTCATTTCAAGGCTGTGGAACATATAGAAAAGTGTATTGGGCTGACTCAAAGAAAATGTATTCATGGGAATAGAGGAAAAAGTAGACTTTTTCCTCCCAGTAATTGTAATAATTCACTAATGGCTGGATTCAGAGACTTAGATCCTGCCACTTCAGGTGCCTGAATACCAGAATCAGGCCACAGTGGAATTCACAAAACCTCTGCTCAGCTGCCCCCAAGTCCTACAGGGGTACAGCATCACCATGGCTGAGTTTCTTTGTGAATCTAGCCCCAGATCAATCAATCTGGAGTAATTCTGTTGGTATCAACAGTTATACCAGTGTGAGATCAGAATTTTGGATCCAGTAACATTCCCTGCTCTTCGAAGCTTTGTGATCAAGTCCTAGTAGGTCACAGAGTTCAACAGGTTAATTCAGTATAACTAATTTGAGTTCCGTGCCTCTTCAGCCCAACCAATTATTTTAGATATTTGCATGCTCTTCTTTCCTTTCTTGGAAATGGCTTGTTAACAAAATCACACAGCTGAGAACATATCTGAAGACTTTATAAGTGGAGGACAACAAAGCATTTGATTAAGTGACACATTGTATTATAAGTGAAGTAAAACAACTGTAGGGCTAATTTTTCTATTTTGGTCATTACAGTAGAAAAAATAACATGTGGCACTCTGTTTTTTGGTCTTGCCATTATGGAACTCTAAAGCACAGCTTGTTTATCAGTTTGTCAAGGAGAGTACCAGCTGGCTAATTAAGTGAACCTAATTTAAACTAATGATGTCGAGCCTCAAGATAATGCTCTAATGGCTGGATGAGACTGCAGATGATACTTAACTGTACTCCTGAGGGCTCAGAACAAGCCTCTTCTGCATCTAAGCAGAACCTGGTTTTCCTTTTGAAGACACAAAATGAAGCCAGTTGTTTACTAGCTCTTTTTAAGCAGCAAAATAACTCCTGTAAAAAGTCATTCATACTTTATAAAACTTTTATAGTACTGTTGAGTTAAGCTACTTACTGTCTAAAACAATAGCTAGACTGCTGTACTATTTAATTTGCCTCAAATTTCCATTTAGCTACTTCAAAGGAAACGTATGAATGACAAATATTTATGATTACACGTGAATGATTCCATTTCTTCCTTCTTGGTAGTGCCCCAAATTCCCAATCCCAATCCCCATTGTGCCAGACACAGCACAAACACAGAAGACAATCACTGCCCTAAAGATTTGCTTAAGGTCCATATCCTGCAGATACTTAATTTTATGCATGTGAATATCCAACTAAAGTCAAAGAGTTCATTTGTGCTTAAAGTTAAGCATGTGCTTGTTTGCAACAACCATTTGTAACTCAGAACATTCAATATAGGATCGGTCATCTCATCTTCACTATTTTATATATTTCCCTAAAAACCATCATCTTAGAACCAAATTGTCACAGGTGTACCTCTACATTTTTTCCTTTACTGTCGATTTTTATCAAAGAAATTAATAAAACTAGCTAGAACAAGTTCCGTCCAAACAAAATCACCACAGAAATGAAAAAGGACAATAAACGAATGAAGCAAAATAAGAGATAAAATTTAGATAGGAAAAACTAGAACTCTGCAGCATAAAAGTTTGCACAAAACATGAAAAATTGATTTTAGTGACTTAGAGTTTCTTCACTTTAGAAACTTGATAGATTTTTTTTCATTATTGAATCCATGCCTCTGTTTTTCCCACTTTTGATCCTGATGAGAACACTTTTTTTTGCATGTCTGAAAACTCAATTTTGCAAAGCAGATATAAGAATGGACATACTGTGGTAGACCAAGGGTTCATCTAGCCCAGTACCCTGTCTTCCGACAGTGGCCAATGCCAGGTGCCCCAGAGGGAATTAACAGAATAGGTAATCATCAAGTGATCCATCCCCTCTCACCCATTCCCAGCTTCTGGCAAACAGAGACTAGGGACACTATCTCTGTCCATCCTGGCTAGTAGCCATTGATGGACCTATCCTCCAAGAACTTATCTAGTTCTTTTTTTAACCCTGTTATAGTTTTGGCCTTCACAACATCCTCTGGCAAGGAGTTCCAGAGGTTGTGCGAAAAAAATACTTCCTTTTGTTTGTTTTAAACCTGCTACCTATTAATTTCATTTGGTGACCCCCTAGTTCTTGTGTGATGAGAAGGATTAAATAACACTTCTTTATTTACTTACTTTCTCCACACTAGTTTTATACAGTTTTATCTTGAGGAATTAGAGTTTAAGTGATAATCAACTTGAAATAATTATGCTCAGTATTTAAGTAACATATTACTAAAAGAGAGGACAGCTAGAAATGGAACAAGAGACTCCAAACTCCCTTCCCCCCCAAAAAAAAAACAGATAAGTGTTTAAATTAATGATGGAGGAGTGCATCAAGCAGGTCCTGTCTTCCTCTTGCCGGACAATGGGACACAGCAAGCCCAGGGAAGAGGAGGTACTACCTGCATTCCTCCTGCTTGTATCACCCCACTTTTACCTGCAGAGTCTGTTTCCTTCCCAGCAGGTCCAATCAAGTCTTTAACCCACTGAGCCAGGTGGACTGCATTTTAGGAGGTATGGCCTTATTTATATACAGAGGAGACAGGTTTTCTAGATTTTACCTTAGTTACTTACAAAGGAGGCAATCTATTAAGGAGCAGCTGAACAAACAGCTTACTATTGTATTTTCGAAGAAACTTTGACTTTTTGCAATTTCCTGTGCTAGGAAATTATACTCATATGAACAACAGAAATAAATACTTTTCAAACAACTGACCTGAGTAAGAAGTTAAACTCCCTTTTCACTCAATTTTAAGGTATATATTTACAGACCTAACTTAAAGGGAAATAAAAAATTACTAGTGCTTAGAGGAAAAAAGGGTGTGGAGGTGAAAGCAGATGTCTTATTAAAAGATAAGGAGAAAAGGACTGTTTCTGCGGTAATACCAGCAATGCTGAGCAAAGTATTTCCTGTACTATGTGTAGAAACTTTTATGGACTTTTTTCTTCTTCTCTACTCAAACACTCGGAGACTTTTCAGGTTGTCGTCAAGCTATATATTTTAAGTATGTGCATGGTTAACAGCAACCAGTCATCTGAGGCAAGTCCCATGGTATTTTTGCAGTGATTGGCTAAGCGTATCCCATGTTCAGGAAAATCAGTTGAGCTCAAAAGAAGCTCTATTCAATCACTTCAATAGAGAGACAGGCTGCCTTTCAGTTCATTTCTCTAGTCCAACAGTTATTCTCAGTCCTATTATCCTACTTCCTATAACAATTTGAGGACTATCTTATATTTATATTTGTCTGAATTAAGTATTTTCAAGTTTATTGGGGGAAAATGCATTTCTTTCACTAAGTCTCCTTGTACCATTAAGACTGAGGCTTATATTCCTGGACAAAAGCCACCTCTGTAGTTCCCTAAGTTGGTGTCCAGCAGTATTATCATTTGATATTTTGCTTTATATAAATATCTCTCAGTTTTACAATAGCAATTTTCCTTGACATTCAAATTTTTCTTTTGCAAAAACTTAGATTTTCTGGGGAAGTCATCCTTGCACTGGCAGTAGGGTCAGTCTGGACTGGTGGGAGGTGGCTTGTGCCTCCCATATTAAGGGGATGTCTTAGTCCCTGGTGCAGAACAGGATAGCTCTGTTCCCCATCCACAATCCTTTCCCTCCCCCAGCACTAGGGACTCTTGCAGGGGAACACAGAGTGGGCTCCAGAAAAAGGCCTTTGTTGTTGTTTTTAATTTAGGGTAGTTTAACGATGTATTCCACTGCATTTTATGATGACAAAAAAGATAATTTTAAAAACAAGTAATTGGAATGATACCTCAAGTAAAAAACTTCGAGTGTATTTGCATAGTTTTTGTTAGAATCCTGAAGTGTTATTAAAATCAACTTTATATATTGTTAAAAAGCATGTGTTATGCATCAGCATTACATCATGTTACACAGAATCTTGTAGACATTATGAACACTTGTGCGATTGCAATTTGAATGAGAACATGCACTGTGGTATAAGAAACCCTCACTGAAATAATTGCCTTTTATTCTGAGGATGACAGTTGAATTGTTAACAAGTTATTAGGCTTATTCATGAACTGAATTCATAGATGCTTGCAATAGAGTTAAATTTATTTTAGCAAGTGCAGAGTTTTACTTTTAAAATAAGTTTAAAGATGATTCTACATGTTCTGAAATGGACAGTAATTAGAAAACTCCTTTGCTGGCAAAAGACTGTTGACAGTTCCAAACTGAATGCCTGTAATTGGTTGACCTGTGTTGCAGCTGGAAACAAAGTAAAGCTAATTTTCTTGGTCGGATGACAACAGTCAGAAAGACTGTATAGTATAATATATTCCACTGTAATAATCTTTGGCTTAAAAATGAAAAACTGAGTATAATGCCTTTGTAGAGGTATTAGACAAACTGAACTAAGAGGAAAAAGAATTCTACTGCAATTGTGCCTTTGTAAATTTTATCTGTCTTGTTATGAACTGTAAACACATGAGAGTTTACAACAAGTAACCTCTTCGTATTTTGGAGACACATTTTTAGACATTGTAAAGCTTATTCTATTATTCTCCAAGCATATTTTTGTATTTGAGCATCCCATGTAGCTGGTGATAGAGGGCCTGATCCTGCTGCCATTAACGTCAAGTTTGCACGGAGTTCAAATGGGGCAATATCAGGTCCACAGTGCTCAGTCTTGTAGTCCTTACTCACATGAATCCTCATCTTGATTGACTTAAATGGAAGGACTCACATGAGTAAGGACTACTGGGTTATTGGCATCAGTATGACTGTACATGTGAGTAATGTCACCAGAACCGAGTGTATCGTAAGATTTTACATTGCCTTGTTAACAAATCAAAACTGTACACCATGGAGCAATTGGGAGGGATTCTCACCTCTGCTTGAACCTTTCTGTGGAAGCATAAAAGAGCCTGAAGACCTCTTGATCCAAATGAAGAAAACAGGTTGCCATAACTTAAGAAGCCCCTCAATTTGTCAAAGTCATGTTGGGGGCCTCCCTACTGCCATAGCAGCCGAGAATTGAGAGGACAGAAAGGTGGCTTAAAGTCACCTTGAGCTTCACTCTCCCTCAGCTGTGGAATTTTGTGCTCTTGCAATGCCGACAGACCCTGGTCGTCAGTGGGCGGGATCGAACGGGGACCTCTGGAGCTTAAAGCATGAGCCAAAAGCCAACTGGCTGTTAGCTAAGGCTGTAGAGCAGACTCATTAATTGCTCTAAGTGGTCTCCGTGCCACTAGATGGGACAGAACACCACACCCAGGAGGTGTGTAGGTTACATACTTCCCCTAGCTGAGGAAGCGTGACCCGAGCTTCAGAGGGCTTCCCAGCTGAAATCCTGGATGAGCCCCCACCTATAACACACAGACCCTGACAGACATTGGCCATCAGAGGGCAGGATCGACCCACGGACCTCAGGTGCTTAGTGCATAAGCTTCTACCATATGAGCTAAAAGCCAACTGCCTGTTAGCTGAGGCTGTAGAGCAAACTCATGAATTGCTCTCTATGTGGTCTTGGTGCCACTAGATGGGAAAGAACACTACACCCAGGAGGTGTGTGGGTTACACTGTGTTTAAGAGGCACAGCACAGAACCTAACAAGTAGCATCTTGAATGTCTGTATATAGGGACTGTAACAACATCTAAAATGGATACTATTTTTTTAACTGACAAATTTAAAAAAATCATTTTCTGATGGAGCACCCTTTAAATAGTATATTAAAATATTTTTTAATGTTGTACTGATTCTTTATGTTTCTAAAGGTCTTTTCAGTTACTTTCTCTCTTGCTAACTCTCTATATGCAGGGGAAAAGTGAAAGTGACTAAATACAAACTACTGTCAAATACGCAAAGTAAACAAATTGGTTTGGGGCAGGAAGTGTTCATTAATTACTTTCAGTGTAAGTAATGTTTGGTGTGAATTGTAAAAACAATATGTTGAATTGCTTTCAGACATAAAAGGTAATTGTCAGGTTGACTGTGTCCCTGAAAAGCATATAGAGAAGCAGAGCTGGAGATGTTGCATCCATACTTGTCATTAATTGTAAAGTTAGAAATAAGTACCTGCACAACTTTTTGGGATTGTACATCAACAATAAGCACTCTGTCCAAAGTAGGCTGAGTTACGTAAATGAACTTGTCTTTGATATTAACAGCAGATGCCCACACACACCTCTGAACAGTATCTCTTTGAGCTTTGGGACAAACTTCATCCTATAATGCAAGAGAAACAAATGAGAGAGAAATGAAAATCAAAACAATAAACTCAAGCAATGCAAAAGACTGGTCACAATTACTGTTTGTAACATGTTTCCTCCTGAATCAAATACAAGGGATATTGCATTTCATCTAAGGAATTAAAAAAAAAAAAGGTTAGAGTATAGACTATTCCAGGAGTTTATCATCTTAGTGTTAAAACCAATGTGGACAACCACCTTTAAGTCAGATTTTTTTTCAAAGTCTCTTAGGTGAAATCCTGAATCCATTGAAGTTAATAGCAAAAATGTCCATTGAATTTGAAGCCTTAGGAAGAATTTGAAAAATATTCTGTTTAGAGATGTACATCAAGGTTTTTTTTTCCTGTTTATTTCTCCAACTTTTACTACTTGAATAAATGAAGACTTGGCACACCACTTCTGAAAGGTTGCCAACCCCTGCGATAGTACATAAAAAACATGCCCTTTAAAGGAACATGAATGCAGAATAAAATTCCCTTGGCACTGGCTGTAAAATTGTGCTAGTTCAAGGAACAAGATATATTTAAAAAAAGCAGCATGAATTTAGATGAGGGAAATTCTTGCATATTTATTAAAATATTGTTTAACATAGCTCTTTGTTGTATAAAGAGTATGCATGTAAGGCTGCTAGTATGAGCAAGCAAATATGTAACATGATCAATAATTGTCAGATTTCAAGTGATGGGAGTTTCTATCACCTTCTCTGAAAGACTATCCCACAGACCTCCTGGCCATCACTCCTTCAGAAAGATCCATGCTGATGGCCTCTGACACCTCTTTATGCTCAGGGTTTATCAACAGGGAAATTATTTCTGATGCTCAGCCTAAATGTTCATTTTCTCAGTTTTATGTAATTAATCAAATGTATAACCTTTTGGATCACTCTAAAAATTCTCTTCCCTCCTGCTGGGAGGATTTGAGGACTGGCACTGGACCTAAGGTAAATTGAGTTTGAGACCCCTAGCATAGATCAAGCTATTTGAGAATTTTAAAATGTATCTCTATGTGAAAATGAAGTAAAAATCATGAGACCCATGAAACAAATTTCAAGTGCTAATATTTTTTTTTAATTTGCAATTATGTGAAAGTAAGCTGGAGATATGGAATATTCAGAATTTTTTTCTCTCCTATTCTACGTCACACACACAAAATGTAAAGCAAATGCTGTCTCAAATAATAAATTAAAGAGGTGGTCAAATTAAAGTTTATAAATTAAACTCCCAATGCAAATGCAACCATGGAGTCACTATAGTGGCTTTATGATTTTTTTTAAAAATTCCACAATATGCTAGCTGACCCTTGCTCTCCCCCAAAACATCCTCTACAAAAATATATAGAAAAATTCAAATCAGTGGTATAAAAACACTACAATCTCCAAACTCTTTTATCTAAAATATGATTTTGTTTCCCCACATGAATCCGTTTCCCATTTGTTTCCCCAGTTATTCATTCCCCCATTTATCTGGCATTCGAGAGGTCCCAGAAATATCGGGGATTAATGGAGCTGAGATTTTGCCTTTTAAAGAAGTAAAAATTATGTGAGGAGGCTGAATTTGGAGTTCTCTTTAAAACTATACTCTCTGCTATTAAGAGTCAATATTAATTTCCCTTGGGGTTGGGTAACAGGATAAAATATTTTTTCCTTAAAGTATAGGTATAAATGCATTTGTTTTTTTTTTTAATTAAAAAGTGAGCAATTTACCTTTTTTTCTAATTTAGCCTTTGTACAAGACAAGCAAACATCTGTTAAAAGGCAATGGAAAAAGTTAATTTATTTCATTCTTTTCACCGCATTTCCCTACTCAGAAAATGACTCTCCTAAATCAAATCAAGGGATGGTAGAAAATAATTCCTTGGATGTACTGTAAAGAATGTTTGAAGATGTTGGGGCAACAATACATTCTAAAGAGAAAACATCTGTTTGTGGACAAATTTTACTTTAATCCAAAGCCACTGAAGTCAATACAATGATTCCATTGTCCAGCTATACCAAAAAGAGGACAGAAGACACTTCATATGGTTTTAATCAGGCTACAACTTTATTATTATGTCTGGCATGACCCAGCAGCTCAAAGTATACAGTGCAGATAACTCCATGTTCATTCAATATCTACCTGGGGGGCTTTCACCAGCCCCCCCCCCCGCCCCCTTTCCATCCAGGTACCCCAGCCAACCCATAGTTTGGACCTTACCAAGCTCTCCCCCCAAACAAATGACAGTTAAGGTGGGTTATAAGAAAAGAGGGTGACTCCCTGCTGTAGCAATCATAGGAGCCCAGAACTCCCCACCCCCATTCCACACCTAAACACCTCCTTTTAAAGTCCTTTACCAAGCCATTTATCTGGTCACTGTATCCCTTCCCTGTGGAGTACCTGCACTGGACTTCTACATCATGAGTTGCAACATCTTAGCCTAAATCACCATAACAAAGCCCCCTGAACCCACGGTGGGGAAGGCAAAAAACAAAACAAAACAAAACAAAAACCCACTCCACCTTGGCCAATCTGATGGTGAGGGAAAAATTCCTTCCCTAGGAGGGGGCAAACTAGTGTGAGGCCCACAGCAGGTCCTGAGTCCTGACCAATCCTAGTATTTTGCCACCTCCAAGGATGGGGAGGATAGGTGCTGCTCCGTCTGGTCCAGGAAAAAGGGGCTTGTTCTGCCGGGTTGGCCCCTTTCTAACTCCGCAGCCCTTCCAGTCCCTGGGGATGAGTCAGCATCACCACATTGACCCACTCTGCCTTTGGCAGCAGCTTCTGAGCCCCTCTTCCCCCCTCCAACCCATAAAGTACTATTCCCTCTCCTCCGGCAAGCTGGACAACACCCTCCCCACCTACTTAAAGGTGCAGTGTGGCCAATTGTATGTCATGGGCTTTCAATCAAGTTGTTTAAACACAGATTTGATAATCTGATGAACTCTTATTACATAATTGTAATTAATAATCTCAAAAAACCCTCTTTCTGCTGGTTAGGGCTTACGTTTTCAATGCAAATAATTTTCCACAAAAAAGTGTTGGACAAAATTCCAGTCTGAAATTCAGGGTGAGCACCCCACACATATCTCACAAAGAGTACAACTGTCTTTGGGCACATTGAACCAGTCGTGGCTTTTTCAAAGTATACAGTGAAGTATTGCTTCCCTTTCATAATCTAGTCCTTCGTTTGCTAGTGTAATTCAGCTGAGATAGACCAGCAACCTGAAAAAGCTAGAGGACTGTGTATACTGTCCCCAGAAAAACTGGTTGGTATCAGTGTTAGCTATTGTATGGTATCAGGTTGTACAAGATACTGTATATGTTATTATGTGCGCTCATTTTAGAAGGACAGGATCCTGGTTTAAAACGTTAAACCTGTAATTTAACAACAACAATTACAACACAATTTCAGGATAAAAAATAGTGTTAAAGAATCTGGCCCCATTAGAACTTTATGTGCTTAAATGCTGTCATGAACTGGTATAATTGTGTAGAGGACAGACAAGGGTTGAAATATTGGCTCCACTGAAGTTAACGGGAGTTTTGTAATGAACTTCAGTGAGCCCGGGTTTCCACCAGCCTCAGGGGAAGGGAAAGAATCTGGGTTTTTTGCTTGTTTTAAGAGTAACTCAATGATTTTCACTCTGTAAGGCAAAAGATCCCCTGCACAATGGTAGAATGGTAGAACCAAAGCCATCTACGAAATATTTTAAGTTCTTCATTATTGCTCTCAGAATAAGTGAGATCCCCTTTCCTCTGGCACAAATGTAATGAAAGGAATCAATACATTCAGAAACTTCTGAAAGGAGTGTAGGCTTCTATTTTTCTGGGGAAAAAACAGAGCAAGTTTGGGATGCCACTGAACAAAATATGGATGCATGCAACAAAACAAGGCTTCAGTCCAGCAAAGTACTCAAGCACATACTTAACTTTGAAGATGTGAGTAGTCCCATTGATTTAAATGTTAAGCACCTGTGTAAATGCTTTGCTGGATTGAGGCTCAATAGAATGAGTGCCTAGAAAATCTTAATATATACTTGGTGGGAACTTACATTTTCTCTCATCAAAATGTAGACATCTAATTTACTGAACAGAGTGTACACAACTACCAAAGAGCCCTAAATATGAGCTTGAGTGTATGGAGCATTACATCAGAAAGGTGTTTAAGAAAAACTAATTCAAGGAGCTGTGCATATGCTTCACTTTCTTCTTCTTCCACTGAAGGCCTCATATTTAGAAAGCTTTGTAAAAAAAACACTGCATGGTTTCTTGTAGACATATCAAAGAATTAAATAATGGAAATGTTTCATTCATGGTAGGTATATTAAGTGGTGGGGCAAAAATGTATGCACAGCTATAAAAGTAGATATATCTAAAATACTACCCAGTAAAGCTCTCTGGCAAAGGAAGCCGGAAGAAAGAATAACTCAGAATGCATCACATGAACCCTGACCAGTCAATGAGCACAAGCTGAAAGTTGATGAAATCTGACACTGCACCAAAATTGATTTTTTATTTAGAACAAACCCAGAGCTTTTTCCAAAGAGGTATGAAAAAGATAACAACTGACTCCTTTGCAGAGTGGATCTAAAGTTCCTGCTCAATGAGTTGTTTTGAGTAGCACACAGCTGCTGTCTTGATATTAAGAGTGTATATAGGGAATTCTGTTAAATTCACACTTCAATCCTTCTTCTAGGAAGAAAATCTCAATGGACTTCTATTTGTCCTATCACACTCCAGAATCTTTCACTGAAAATCAACCCCTTTTTCTTGGACAGGGAAGTGAAGAGTGATTTAACAAGTATTTGTAAAAACAGAAACAAAAAACCAAACAACAACAACGAAACAAAACACACACACCAAGGTAACTGTCTGAATACTCTCATGTTTCTTTCTGCAAGAAAAAGTCCCCATTAACCTGCCTATTCAAGGGAGGAAAAAGTCAGTCTTCTGATGTACGTGCAGCACTAGTATTGATGTTAATGGAGGTGACCCACACATTCAAGGGCAAAATCTACTGCTCCTCCCTTTTAAAAAAAATATATATATATCCATGTACTACCTTATAAATTTTATACATAAATCAAAATACATTCTACAGAGGCACCAAGTTTGTTCCTATTTAAAGAAAAGAGTCACTCTCTAACATTTCCTTGGCTTAATTAGAATGTTATTTTGGAAATGGAAAGCTGCAAAAAAGAAATGTGTTTTTTTTTTCATTAAACTTACTTATCCATACCATTAATCATTCTGAAGATCATTAAATTCTTAAACAAAACACAGGATACATTTAAAATATGCCACTCTCATTTTCACTTTAACCCAATAAAATTTTCAGAGATTTCTTAAATAATCAGCTTTTGAATTAACCATCCATAAAGAAAGGTCTTTAGCTTATTTTTGGCTGTGTCAACCTAATTTAACTTAAGCGGCACAAATCAAGGTATGATTAGCTGCTGAAAGTATAATTATTCACAGTAAAAATATATCTTGCTGTTGTGTATTGCATACTATGACTTCTGTAATGACAGCTGAAGAGGCAAACTCCATAGAGACAGTTCTGTTTTTTTTTTTAACTTAATATACTTTTGGTAATTGAAAAACATTGCATGGGGGATTGCTCATGGATTGTTAGACTGAGGTTTTCATCTAAAGCTCCATCAGTCAAATCCAGTCCAGATGTGCAGTGAGAAAGGGTTATTACCGTTCGAAGGCTTTATAATGGACTATACAAAATGAGTTAATCTAGATACGAGCACACAAGTGTTCCTATCAGAAGTGCCCATCATCCCAGTCAATAATGGAATGAGTGGATATGGAGACTAAACTACTGTTTACAGAGTGCTTTACAAACACACAAAAATTTAACACAGAAGTGGATGAAACTGGGTACAACACCAGTCATTGCAAAGAGATGCAACTGCTTACATCAACTTTAATTGTGGTCTTCTGGTGTTAACTATCTCCACTGACTATGACAATTTACACCAGCAGAGGTCTCTGATCTCCGGAGCTGACAATCTAATTTAGACAAATAAAATAAAATGGAGAACAATACAAACAGTTCAGCACTGAGGCACATTGGTTTGTAGCAATTACCTGTTACAATGGACACGTAGAAGACTTCACTTTCCATGGTCATCATCCTGGCACATTTGACCAGCATTAAATTGACATTTTTATTTTAAAAGAAAAGAATCACTGAAGAAAAAAAAACCCTATAAATAAATTCATAAAATACTTGCCTGAAACCCGAGGAGTTTTTCACTGGGCTTAATATGTCTCTGAAATTCACATTCTACAGGTTGTATCACTTTGATTCCATCTTCATAAAACACATAGAACATGTTCCCAATTCCCAGACCTTAGGAACAAAAACACATTCAAATGAACAAAATTAGAGCCTAAAAAACACACAACCAACTCCTCCTTTTGAATGCAAGCCCTCACCATATCACTGGCATGAGATCAATTTATTAATGTGCATGATGTTAATAAAGCTAATCCTATGGGATCTTTTATTGTTTAGCTAAAACAAAAAAATGACATTATTCAGGATTTCACATTGTTTTTTCCCACATGAGTAAGCCAGTGGGCTTCATGAACACAGACTTGGAAATGTATACCACATTGAGAGCTTCATTAAGGAAAATGATCATGTAATTTTTTTTTTTACATTTGGATCAAATGAAAATAAATTCCACATATTTTTCACTTTTCCTTTTCTGAGGGATGAGTTCAAATAATTTCTATAAAACCTTAACAGAACCATCCTGATTTTTAGTCATTCATTATTATATATCACATTTCTTTCAGTACTGTAAATAACATATTCTTTATAATATTTTATTGGAAAGTCACGGTGGAAGAAGGGGCCTACTGTAATGCTAATTTGAACAAACACAAATGTTTAGCCACTGTACAATCACAGAAATGTAGGTCTGGACGGGACCGTGAGAAGTCATCTAGTCCAGCACCCTGTGCTGAGACAGGACAAAGTATACCAAGACCATTCCATAGATGTTTGTCTAACTTGCTCTTAAAAATCTCCAGTATCAGAGATTCAACAACATGCCTTGGAAGTTTACTCCAGTGCTTAACTATCCTTACAGTTAGACAGTTTTTCCTAGCATCTAACCTAAATCTCCCCTGATGCAGACTAACAGTATTACTTGTTGTTCTACCTTTAGTGAACATGGAGAATAACTGATCGCTATCCTCTTTAATAACAGTCTTCTAATACGTTTATATGTCCCTCCCCCCGTCTTCTTTTCTCAAGGTTAGTGTGCCCAGTTTTATCTTTCCTCCAAAGTCATGTTTTCTAACCCCCCTTTTTTTCCCCCTTTTTTTCCCCCTTCATTTTTCTCTGAACTCTGCACTCTCTAATTTCTCTACATCTTTCCTAAAGTGTGGCACTTAGAACTGGACACAGTACTCCAGTTGAGGCTTCACCAGTGCTAAGTTGAACCCCTGTGTCTTACATACAACACTCCTCCCCCACAAATTATATTAGCCTTTTTCACAATTGCATCACACTGTTGGCTCATATTCAATTTATGATCGACTATGACCCCAGATCCTTTTCGGTAGTACTATTACCTAGCCAGTAATTCCCTGTTCTCTAGTTGTGCATTTGATTTTTCTTTCCTAAGTATAATACTTATCTTCATTTAACTTCATTTTGTTGATTTCAGACCAATATTCTAATTTGTCAAGGTAATTTTGAATTCTATTCCTGTCCTCCAAAATGCTTGCAACCACTCCCAACTTCTTTTCATCCCACAAATTTTGTAAGCAAACTCTCCACTCCTTTATCTAAGTTATTAATGAAAATATTGACTTGTACTGGACGCTGGACACACCCATGTGGATTAGATACTTTATCCCAGTTTGACAGTGAACCATGATAAATACTCTTTAAGTACAGCCTTTCAATCAGTTGCGCACCCACCTTTTAGTAATTTCATGTAGACCACCTTTCCCTAGTTTGTTTATGAAAATGTTATGCGAGCCATGTGAAAAGCCTTACTAAAATCAAGATACCTCATGTCTACTGCTCCCCCCTCTCCACTAGGACAGTAACCCTGTCAAGAAATAGAAAACCAATTACGTGGTCTGGCATGATTTGGACTTGACAAATTCATGTTGGCTATTCCTAATAACCCTATGTAACCACCCTCTAGGAGGTTACAAAATGATTGCTTAATAATCTGTTCCACTATCTTTTCAGGTATCAAAATTAGGCTGATTGTTCTATAATTCCGTAGGTCCTCTTTGTTCCCCTTTTTAAACATAGATACTATGCCTGCCTTTCTCCAGTTGTCTGGGACCTCACCACATAATTGTTTCAAGGCCCAGATGAATCCATGCTGACGAATAACTACAACTGTGAGAGCCTATATTAACTGGACTGTCAATACTCAACTCCATCAAGGCACAGCAATAAGTAAATATTGGACTTAAAGGAAAGGTAAGGATGGTGGGAGTGCTGCAACAGTGTAGAAAGGGAGAAAAGGCGTACTTCCTCCTGGCTTTGCCTTTATTGGATGTCTGCTGTCACCTTCCTGCCAGCCGCAATAATTGCTAAAGGCACAGGGACTGACCTGACAATAACAGAACTGCCATTGGCCTGTGAGTGTTTGGTTACAGTCCCTGATCCACAAATAGGAGTCCTGGGGGCATACAAGAGTCTGGGACATGTTTACTCTGTTCTCATCAGTCCACACACTGGTACATCATTTTTTAATTATTAATAACTATTGTTACAGAAGCAATAAAAATGTGATAGGTACTCTCTAATCACAGAAGATGACAGAGGATCAGGCTTGAAAAGTTTACACTCAGCTTATACTCAGCAGACAAAAAAGGGCCAATAACGTACTCAGTTCTATATAAGACAAGAAATGAGAGAACCCTTTGCTAAAGTTGCAAAATAAGCTTGGAGGGTGATACATGTTGGATTCTCAGTCCCCACCAACTGAATCAAGAACCCTAGTATGTGACTCTCAGTGTTGTCTTGGAAAACTCACTTGAACTCTCTGGGCCAGATTCCCACCTGGTGTACCTTGGCTTAGCTCCACTGAGGTCACTGGATTGGCAGGTTTATATCGGGACCCGTAAAATAGGGATGTTGAAAGAACCTAGTTAATATTTGTAAAGCACTTTGGCAGCATAAAGAATATGTGCTAAGTTTTATTTGTAATTAGGCCATTTCCAAGTCAAATGTTATATTTTGAACTTTGATTTCTATGGAACAGAAAATTCAGTCACAAAAAGTGTATTTGTGTACCACGCATCAACATCTACCATGGCAAAAGAGCACTGTAGCACAGAGCAAAATCTGTGGGAAACTCAGCTACCATGAATCTTTCATTGGAAGTAATTGAAAAAAAAAAAAACCCTTACATTTATGGAAATATCTGAAAGTTTCCCTATAACTTTAATTGAATATACGGCTAGTCAGAGTTAAAAATAAAGGGTCTTATTAACACTTTGGTTTCAACATTTTTGCTTGTGCCTAGATATTGCTATGGTAAGTCATATTAAAGCACAGACTCAGATCCTGCAAAATACCTATCATTGGAAGTAAACCTTAGAAGGCAACAGTGTTCTAAACTGCACAAACACCTGATACTGCTTATGCCATAAAATGTATCCCTTAGAGAAGTTTCCAAAAGGTCATGAAATTTTCCCCCAGAGTCACAACATTATATCAAGAAGAAACTGCTTTGTCTTATGGACTAATTAACCAATCAGAATTCTCTATTATTCTGCGAGCTGCACAAGATGACACTCTTGACAAATGATTCACAGCATGCAGTCAAAATTCTAACTACAGATAGGCTGAATGGATGAAAGATTTATAACAACAACAGGACAAGCTAAGGGCAAAGCAACAGCCTGGATTTTCAATTCTGACTCTGAGTTTCCTTGTTCCTATACCCTTAACATTACACAGATGTAGGTTAAATACAAACAATAAAAAAGTTGTTGTAAATAATCAATTTGCCCCAAAATAAGCATGTTTATATAAAGGCATTAACATGCCATGATATTTTACAAAAAAAACCCTGCAAATGAAAAGATAATTACTAGAACTACTGACTGCTAACGAGAAATGTAATAGGCACAAAAGAAAAAATATCATAGTATAGAAAAAATAATGTGTTAGTACCTTCCTCTCGCCACAATATGTTTGCAACTGCAGCATGTAAGAGAGAAAGAACAGAAGAGACAAATGAACAAGAAAAAAACCCCATGAAATGGTATATCAGTCCCTGAAATAATTATGATGCTACATTTTCTGGTTCATAAACTAAAGAACTTGTATTTACAAAATACAGTGAATTTACCAAAAGTTTCATATCAAACTATTGTACTTCAAAATGGGAAAAGCAATGACTTATCCATGCTTGTTGTTGATGTTTTTTGCAATTAACATTTCTAGCCTTTTATTAATAATGAGTATGTTCAATATTCCATTACTAACATATCTCAAGTTTATGTTCATAGAAATATAGATAAGACTATAGCTGAAGATAATTTTCATCTACTGTTTTAGTGCAAGTAATGAATTTTGAAGAATTATTCATTTTAGAAAAAAGTGATGAGAGACGTACACACTTAAGAACATATTTATAAGAGGCACTTAAAAATCATTGTTACTTCTATCCTGCTGTAACATGAGTCCTGATCCTTCAAAGTTAATGGTATGTTTGCCATTGACTTCAAAAAGAGCAGAAAGGGACAATAACTTTGTGGGGCAAACACACATGAATTGTGAGTTGTTACATTTACATGACATCATGAGCCATATCTGAAATTCTTGCCTGAAGTGTTTGGATTTTTGACATGTGGGATGGAGAAAAATGAATTATACAAATTCTGCTACTCCTTCCATCTATATATATTATATATAGCACCTAAATATAACTACCCGCTAAATATTTCTAAATATTTAAAGCACAGCCTGAAGTGGAAGAAACTAATCAAACAAACACACGAATGCCTTGAAAAATAACTGTCCTCACAGATACATACATATTTGAAGGAAAAGGAACAAAGAGAGAGAAAAAAAGTTTTTGTAAGCCCCTGGAGAACACCATTAGACTTTTTTCTAAGTTAATGATTCAGAGGCTTTGGAAAACATGGCAGTTGGGTTTTTCTTATTATCTTATTGCCTCCTCATTGTATTTCACACAGTCTCTCTTAGTAGTATTGACTTGCTATATGACCTTAGCCATACTACTTAAAGTCACTGTCTTTCAATTTCCCTATCTGCACTAGAGGAGGAGAACGTTTATGAACATTCAGCACTTTCAGATCTATGGATGAAGTTTTCTATATAAGTGTAAATTATTAGTAGCAATAGTGAAATGTAGCATTATTGAATTTTGGAATCAAAGCTTCACTCTTCTACATGAGAGCATACATTATTAACATATTACTATATTAATGTTTATTAGCTTTATAACTGTTTAATTTTTGTGCCTTTGTTAATTGCCCCTTGGGCGTATAGTAACTTCAAACTCCCAACACTGTATTGTCTTCATTGTGACCCATTAATGTATTATACACTACAAACGGCTAATACTGATTGTGGTCCTGATTCTGCCACCCTTTATTCACATTATGACATTTCTACATAAGGGGGCACATCCTCCCTCAGTTGGTGTAAATTGTAACAGACCCATTGAAATCAAAATTGAGACACTGCAAATTAAAATCTGTTTGTATATTCTCTCAATTTATTTTTTATACTTGCTCTTTTGAAGTCAAGTTGGCTTCCTATTTCAAAAAGAGATTAACTTCAGTGGAGTTATGACAGTTTACACCAGCTCAGGGTCAGTCTCACTGAAAGCAGCAGGATACCTGGGGACAATCTGCAGAGTAAATTACTACTCAGCAACAGTGAGGAGGGCAGAACTGGGCTCTATGTTAACAGTACAAAATATGCTGGGCTTGCAGTGTGATATTACATTGGCAATCACAAACACAGTACTTAATATGCCTCTGTTAATGTAAGGTACAATAGTTTTTACTTGGCTACTCATGTGTAAGCAATTTGGCTGTTTTGCTAAATGATATTTCTTTTGTCCTTGTGTAAAAGCGTTTAACAGTTTGAGGCAGATCTAGTCCTCTTGCTGTAAGCTGCATTCATGTAGGGATGGAAGATTAGCTTGGTGTCTTATTGACTGATTCTCTTTGTGAAGTAAGAAACCAACTTGACATAAAGAGGGCAAATATATTGTGGCAGAGCTCCAACCTTGTTCCCGTGGGTCCCGCGCTTCCAGGGGGTTTATGCTAGCTTCAGAGGCTCACTGCAACCCTCCACATAGCCCTTCTCTCCCAAGGGCCAGGGATACAGTCTACGGAGTCCTTTTCATCATAAGCCAGCAATGGAGGTTGGTGAGAGAATTCCCAAAGTCTCTGTTGCTCCTACGGACTTATGCCAAAACAGTTTAGCCTCCTGTCCTGACAGGGGCCTGTTTTCCCCTCCCAGGAGGTGTTTCTGTAGTGGAGGGTTGGGGGGAACCCAGGCCCGCCCTCTACTCCGGGTTCCGGCCCAGGGACCCTAATGGTAGCAGCTGTTGGCAGCCAACCTTTTACTGCCAGAGTTGCTACATTTTCCTGGGCCACTTCCCCACAGCTCTAATGCGTCTCCCTTCTTCACCCTTACCTTATGACTTGGGGGTGTCTTCATTAACCAGCCCTTCAGCTGCACTTCCTCTCCTCTGGTTCCTCTCTGCCCGACTGGAGTGAGCCCTTTTATATTATCAGAGGGGCCTTAATTAGAGTCAGGTGGTCACATTACCTTAATGGACTCACCTGACTCTTTGCAGGTTAATTGGAATTAGGTGTTCTCATTAGCCTGGAGCAGCCCCTGCTCTGGTCAGTCAGGGAACAGAAAACTGTTAATCCAGTGGCCAGTATATCTGCCTTCTGCTTAGGCTGGGGGGCCGGTGGGCCAGTCTCTATTCCACCTTAGTCCCGAGGCCTGCCGGGGATATCAGTTGGCAGCTCCTTCACGGGGCCGTGATCACGAGCATGTACTTGGCATGGTTCACCCCAATCCTGGACAACTGCCCCTTTTGCGGCGTGAGGAAAACCCTGGCGCACGTCTATCTGGAGTGCGCCAGGTTGCAGCCCCTATTCCGGCTCCTCACGAACATTTTGTTAAGTTTTTGGTTGCACTTTTCTCCTCACCTTCTTATCTATGCACTCCCTGTCCGTGGCCCCACTAAGTCGCGGGACCTCCTGGTCAACCTCCTCCTGGCCCTGGCTAAAGTGGCTTAGGCTGGGGGGGAGGAGGGCCTGGATCCCAATAAGGCTTAGGCTGGGGGGGGGGATCCTTTAGCAGTGGGCTAGCCTGCCCATATAGATATATATTTAAAAAATTGAGATGGTATAAAATATAGATTTTAAATTGTGTTACTCCAGACAATGGAGAGAAAAACGTTGAATTTGGATTTTTTTTTCTACTTAAAAAAATTTTCAATGAGATAATCATAGTCCTGCTGCTACAGAGCCAAGCATTCCCTCTTCTGCACAGGAAGATGAGAGCTGGTGGTACCCATAAAGAGAAGGAAGTACAGCCAATAAAGCATTACCCTTCCCTTCAACTTCTTTGAAGCCCCTCTTTGCAAACAACCTGCAGTGGAGCCTCTTCACGTGCAGGGGACACCAGCCCGAAGAGGGAGGGGGTGCAAAACAAGAAAAAACACTCTATATGTCATGCACCCCCAGCAACTCAATCTTTCCAAGAAAAAAAACAAACATGGTAGTTAACACCCCAGCATTTAACTACCCTTTGTACATCTGCAGTGGGGTAAGACATAAACAGGGATTCAGAGAGCAGCGTGGACGAGCAGGGTGTCCTTGCAGATGCACTAGGATAGTGTGGCTGGAGACTATTATGCACGGACATTCAGTATCTGCAGCATTTGTGGACTCAATTTGCCTATGTAATGCTATGCAGGGTCTCTCTGCAAGACTCAAAAGCTGTCTCCTTAGAGTAGTGGTTCTTAAACTTTATTTCAGCCTGCACCCGTTTGGTTCTCAAAATATGTTCCTGCACACCTGATCAAAATCAAAATATGTTCTCGCACCCCTTATCAAAAATTGTGGAAGTAGGTCAGTTCTTTAAACCTATTTGTATATTACAGTAATCGTTAAAAAATGTATAATGTTAATAAATACATAGGTTTGATAAAACAAAGTACTTGCACTTATGTGCCTGCGCTTAATTTGTGATTTTGATGATTTACCTTCTAAAAAAATCTGGCATGTCTCGCACCCTCAGGGGGTGCATGCGGTCCAGGTTAAGAACCACGGCCCTAGAGCAAATTGGAAGGATTTTTTTTTTAAATTAGTGTTCCTCTCCAAAGATTTTCTTAAGGAAGGGCAGCATGTGACCCAAATGTATTCAAGGCCTCCTGCACAGAGCTGTAACTCCTGCATTTGAACAATAAATTCTAGGAAAGGTGGATGTGGGGGAGAGAGATAAAAGAAAATTAAAACCATTCTCCCAATTATTTCAACTACATGTAAGGACATGGCATTAACAAATGCATGACATCTAAGACATTCAATACAGAATACAAATAATCTGGTTAATGCAAAATGACATATATGATATCTAGATTTGTTACACAAGACAAAAAATGAATGAAAAAAAAAACCTCAGCTTTAGAAAAACTGACTTACTAGCTTGAAAATACCACAAGATACCTGGTAAATTGTAGTGGGAAGAAGATTTAGCATTGCTTTTTGAAACTGCAGCTTGGATGTGAAATACAGATTTTATAGATTTTAAGAGTGGACCATTATCACCATCTAATCTAACCTCCTGGAGAGCACAAGCCAAAGACGCTGCCCCAATATTTTATGCATTAAGTCCACAACTTCTATTTGAACTATAACATATTTTTAAGGAAGATATCCAGTCCTGATTTAAAGATTTCAATAATGGAGGATCCATCACATCTGCACTACAGATGGGAGGCACTACAAGGAACATGCCCTTCAGATTCTATTTTAAATAAAAACTAATCACTCAGCCATACCCCAATACTCAACTCTTGCATTTTTCTTAGGCTCAAGATGGAAAAAATGCACAATTATTATAAGTAATCTCATAGATGACAATTCTTCCCATGTATTAAAATGGAGAGTTGCTATGTTCCAGTCATGTCTTTTTTGTGTCAAGAAATGCGGTATGTAATGCATTACAACTACTGATTAAACAGTTACGTATATACAATATACAATTATTAAATAGTAATACTGGTCAAGATCCAAATCTTTTCCCCTTGAACAAGAAGTGTTCTTAACATAATCAGAAACCTCCACAAATAGGCCAGAGAAGCTCTGAATGGCTAGGAAAACACACATACTCAGTATTTACAAAAGATGACTTTCAGTAAAGAAAACCCCTCTCTGCCAGTATGGGACCTCTCTGCCACATCACATGGTATTACAGTGTCCTAATTTTCTTCTTTATATTGAAATGGTGGAGAATGGATACAAATGATGGGATCTTTCTTGTTTATTTTTCACATGACTTGAAATTCAACAATTTTGCAGTTGAATTAACAATTTCCTTTTGCCAACATAACTGGATCATCATATTGCCAGCAATCAATAAGCAGTATACTATGTTTCAGGAGAAAACAAAGGGTGAGGCCACTGAGAATCAGAAAAGTCACTTCTTTTGTACAAAAAAATGCTCTTTCATGTTTTCCATAGAACAGTTTTACTTCTTGACTCACATGCTTCAATGGCCATCATATAAAAAATGGCTGATGACCTTTAAGATCTATTAGCTTTTATCTTCACTGAAGTATTGTCATTTTTTTACTGGACCTATATTATGCAGCTTGTGGTTAAATAAGCTTTCCTTCCCTCTCCATTGATATTTCAAATCACAGGGCTAAACAAAACATTTTCAATACCATTTTGTTGCTTTGGTGCTAATGTAGACTAAGTGGAAATCAATTTAAAGCTTAAGTTTAGAAATGTTTCCAGAATCACTATGCTGGCTGAACATTTTAATTCAAAACAGCCTCATAAGAGACGGGGAAAAAAACCCTAACGAAAAAGACACCAAATTCTCTTCTGGGTTTGCATACTGAACTAGTAAGAAATACATTGTTTCAACATTGTCATTTATGATATTAAATTAACAGGTTTCAAACTGAACATCCATTTGTGGAAACCTGGCAAATGGAGAAAAACAATGATCTCTCATGACACCTTATGAAATATAACTCAAACTCAAATTTCTCTATCTCTAACTCCTCAAAATGCCTTTCCATAGTTTGCATTTAATAAGAATATTCCTTTGTCTAGTATTATTAATTCCAATAGATGGATCAATAGATACATGCACAGTGGCACCACAACTCAAGTAACCTTCTTTCACATTAACCCAACAACCTAGGGTGACTGCTCTATAGGGGTCAGGATATCGACTGAGAATTCCTTCTACTGGCTCTGCAGCTGCTCAAGGGTAGGAAGGGGATTCTGTAGAGTTGGCTTCTAAAGACAGTAATTCCAAACGTTTTCATTAATTGTTATCATGAGTTTATATCACATGAATTTCAATTTAAAGGTTGGATTCAAAACCATCAGGTTTCATTTGGTTTCCTGATTATCATTTAAACCCACACAGTTTGCAATATTTCTAAATGAACCCAATTTGAGTTTTAGCTTCGCCGTGAAACCAAGAAACAAGATGAGAATTTTTGCATGTGTTTGGTTTTTTTACGTTATCTTTAGATCGTGTAACCAAGTATAACACTTCAATCTCTCTGGTCACTCGATTAGAGACCTAAAAGTGACAATTCTTCAACAAAAAAACTTCAAAAACAGACTCCAACGAGAGACTGCTGAATTGAAATTAATTTGCAAACTGGATACAATTAACTTGGGACAATTAAATTGGGAGTGGATGGGTTATTACACAAAGTAAAACTATTTCCCCATGTTTATTCCCTCCCTCCCCGTTCCTCAGATGTTCTTGTCAACTGCTGAAAATGGCCCACCTTGATTATCACTACAAAAGGTTTTCTCGCCCTCCCCCCCCGGCTCTCCTGCTGATATTAGCTCATCTTAAGTGATCACTCTCGTTACAGTGTGTATGGTAACACCCATTGTTTCATGTTCTCTGTGTATATTAATCTCCACACTCTATTTTCCACTGAATGCATCCGATGAAGTGAGCTGTAGCTCACGAAAGCTTACGCTCAAATAAATTTGTTAGTCTCTAAGGTGCCACAAGTACTCCTTTTCTTTTTGTGGATACAGACTAACACAGCTGCTATTCTGAAAACTATAATAGTAATGACTGCAGACACTATGGCTAAGGCTTGCCTTTTCAGACTATTTTCTTCAGAAAAATATAAATAGCTGTCCTTATGTCATGAGTGAGGAATCCTGGTTTCTGTTCCCAACTCTGTTCCAGACTTCCTGTGTGATAATGGGTAAGTTTTTTACTCTGTGGTACAGGTTTCCCATAATACTTTCTTAAATTATGTGTTTCTGAATTTCCTCATTACCATTTAGTTTCCCTTTATTGGAATTTTGGATAAATTTAATAGTGATATCAGATCCTAATTCAGATTTTCTCAGGACTCGCTATCTACCAGTGTTATGGTCAAATACTCTTCATCCATGGTGAAACTCATATTAATATTAATGAAGTGTTCATGTGTGGGCTCAGAGCAACATTGGCCCTAAAAATTCATTTCTAGTTAAGTTTCAGGCCTGTCTCTATAGTACTGTATAAATGAGTACAGACAGCATGAGTGAATTTTAGGAAGGTAGTTGCAGTACACTTTTTCTGCTCTCTGTAATAGCTATAAGATTAATTGTTGAAAAATAATGTCATTATTTGGGAGAGACATTCTCTGCTTGATTCATATGGTGATAACTCTCATAGGCAACAGCTGTACATCGATATACACCCATCAAGAAGAAACCATATCCTGTGACAGGGTCGGTCCATATGACTACAGGAGAAGAGTAATAGAAGGCAGATATATTAGCTGCAAGCTAAATAGGTCCCTTTTCCCTGGGTAAGGTAACAGGGAAGGTTTTTTGTTTTTGTTTTTGTTTTTGAAACAGAAAGAAAATTTATTGGTAACGCTTACAGAATTACCAAAGGAAACAAAACAACTATGCAACAAAACAACGCAATCAGAAGGTATAACACAGCAGCTTTCAGGAGGGAGAAGTGTTCAGGCTAGCCTGGGCCCAGAGCGGGGGGGCTTCCTCGACACTCGTGGTCTTCCACCCTCCTGAGTTACCTGGTGGCCTAGAGCGGGGGGGCTTCCTCGACACTCGTGGTCTTCCACCCCCTCGAGTTACCCAGTGCCGCGCCCAGTGTCACCGATCCTCCCCCTCCTGAGAGTGCCCGGTAAGATGGGCACGGCTGCGGGGTGGGCAGGTTAGGGAGGGGGGGGTAGACACCCATGTATTATAGGACCCCTCCTAGATGACAGGAATGATGGTATCCACAGCGGCAACGGCTGGGGCTGGCGTCTCTCGCTCTTCCCCTCAATCAAAGGGTCAGACGGAGGGAACCGGACGGGGTCACCGAGCAGAGAACCCCAGACAGCGCCCACCGCTCCTCGAAGGCTTCAAGGGAGTCGGTGGATGCCGCCCAGAGGAACTCCGCCCGGATACGTGAGTGTACTGAGGATCGAAAAATGGCCCCACAATCGCAGGACGCTTCATGGGCCAACCTCCTCTCTCTGGTTTTATAAATGGCTGTTTTAGCCAAAGCTAGGAGGAGGTTGACCAGAAGATCCCGCGACTTTGTGGGGCCACGAATGGGAAGTGTATAGATAAAAAGGTGGGGGGAAAAATGAAGCCAGAAGCGTAATAAAATATTTGTGAGGAGCCGGAAAAGGGGTTGCAATCTGGCACACTCTAAATACACGTGCGCCAGGGTTTCCCTCACATTACAAAAAGGACAAGTGTCCGGAATGGGGGTAAACCGTGTCAAAAACACGCCCGTGCTCACAGCTCCGTGAAGGAGCCGCCAACTGATGTCCCCGACGGGCCTTGGGACCAGGGTGGAATACAGGCTGGCCCACCGAGGTTGCTCACCCTCCAAAGGTGGCAGGAGATCCCGCCACTTTGTATCGGGGCGGGACACCAGGGTGTGGGCGTGAAGGGTGTGAAGCCTAAGTGTATATAAGTATTTCCATGGAGCAATTTGAAAGCTAACCGGCTGCAGTTCGTGCAGCCGGCTTGCAGTGAAAGGGTGAGGGGTTTGTTGGGATCTACGGGGTGGGGGCCCGATGGAAAGGTCCGGCGGGCCCGGGGTAAGGGATGGGCGGGGTGCGCCCTCGCACAAGGCTCGGCTAACATAAGCCCGAGCAGCGGGGGTCAAGGCGGCCTTCACCTCCTGAAGTACGCGCCGGGGGGTACGAAGGCTGGAGAGCCCCATGCGCCGAGCGAGCATCAGGGGATCCAGCCAGTCTCTCCGGTTGTAGTCCAGGAGGTCTCCGACCCTCGTGACTTCCGCCAGGACCAACCTCTGGCGCACCGAGCGGGACTCCGCCACCTGCACACGGAGCTGGGGGTTGTGTAGCAGGGGCTCCGTGAGGAGATCTGCCCCCACGGTGGCCGCCACGGACCTGGTTGTTAGAAACAATTTCCAGGTCCGGAGGAGGTCCTGGTAGAAGACCGGCAGCCTGGAGAGGTCTCGCGGAAAACCCCTCGGAGAAAGATAAAAGAGCTGCCGGTCATATCGAAACCCTTGGAAACGGCGCAGGAAGGCGTGCGCCAGTATGCTCCACGCCGAACTACTTGCACTATAAAAGAGCCTCTGCAGGGCCTGGAGGCGGAAGACGCGGACCTGAGTGTACAGACACTTCAGGCCCTGCCCTCCTTCCTTCAGGGGTAGATGAAGAACTCCAACAGGGGCCCAGTGCATTCCTGACCAAAAGAACTCTAGAATCAATCTCCGGAGATGGGTCAGGAAACCCGGGGCCGGGGCCAGGGTGTTGAGCCGGTACCAGAGCGTGGACAGGACTAGTTGGTTAAGCACCAGTGCTCTCCCTCGGAGGGAGAGACATCGAAGAAGCCTCGTCCATCTCCGGATCCGCTCTATCACCCCGCCCTCTAAATTTTGCCAGTTCTCCGGCGGGGAAGGATGCATGGCGGAAAGGTAAACGCCGAGATAGAGCAGTGGACCCGCACTCCACCGGATGGTCTGAAGTGCGGGTGGGAGGGAGCTCACCTGCCGCCAGTCCCCCACCGCCAAGCCAGAGCTCTTGACCCAGTTGACTCAGGCGGAGGAGGCTGCCGAATAAATGGCTTGGCATGCCTCCACTCGCGCCAAGTCACCCGGGTCCTGGACCACGAGGAGTACGTCATCGGCGTACGCCGACAGGACCAGCCGCAGCTCCAGCTCCCGCAGCACCAACCCTGTCATCCTCCTGCGGAGGAGACAGAGGAAAGGCTCGATCGCCAGAGCATACAACTGGCCCGAGAGGGGGCACCCCTGCCGCACTCCTCGCCCGAAGGTGACCGGTTCAGTCAGGGTCCAGTTGAGCCTAACCAAACACTCCGCGGAGGCATACAGCACCCGGAGAAAACTCACAAACTGAGGTCCAAATCCAAACGCCTGCAGAGTGCTCAGGAGGTACCCATGGTCTACTCTATCAAACACCTTCTCCTGATCAAGAGACAGGAGGGCGAATGATAGACCATCTCTCCGCCCGAGTTCCAAAAGGTCTCGGACGAGAAAGAGGTTGTCAAAAATGCTGCGACCCGGGACAGTATAGGTCTGGTCTGGGTGGACCACGTCCGCCATCACGGACCCTAGCCGCAGCGAGATTGCTTTCGCTACGATTTTGTAATCCGTGCTAAGGAGTGAGACGGGACGCCAGTTTCGTAAATCGCGGAGGTCCCCCTTCTTCGGCAGCAAAGCAAGCACCGCTCGCCTGCATGACAGAGGGAGGACCCCGCTCTGCAAGGACTCAGCCCAGACGGTGACTAGGTCTGGGCCGAGTATGTCCCAGAACGCGCGGTAAAACTCCACGGTCAGCCCGTCCATGCCCGGAGATTTATTGGTGGGCATGCGACGGAGGGCTTCCGAGAACTCGGCCAGGGTGAGAGGCAGCTCTAGTCGGTCTCGGTCGCCCACGCTGACCGTGGGGAGTTCCTCCCAGAGCACCTCGCAAGCGTCAGGATCGGTCGGGTCCGGGGAGAAAAGGCTTGTGTAGAAGTCACGGGCCCTCCCACACATCTCCTCCGGACCCGTGAGGGGGGTGCCGTCTTCCGCAAGAAGGCAGGTGACGTGTTTCTTGGCCCCCCTCGTTTTCTCCAGGGCATAGAAGAAGCGGGAGCCGCGGTCCATCTCCCGAAGGAGGCGGATGCGGGATCGAACGAAGGCACCTTGGGCCCGGTGGTCCTCAAGGGCCCGGAGCTCCTCCCACTTCTCCGGGCACGCTCCGCAGAGGGACGGGTCCTCGGGATCGGCGGCCAGGCGCCTCTCCATCTCTAAGACCTCCCGTTCCAGCTGCTCTATCGCCGCATTTCGCCGTCGGCTGGTGCCCCGAGTGTAGTCACGGCAGAAGAGCTTGGCGCGCACCTTCCCGAGATCCCACCATCGCCGCACCGAGGGAAAGGCACGCCACTGCTCTCGCCAGGCCAACCAAAACTCCCAGAAGGACATCACAAAGCTCTCGTCCTCCAACAGGCTGTTATTAAAGTGCCAATAGGCTGGCCCAGGTCTCTCTGCACGGAGGGAAACCGTTACAGCGACTAAATGATGATCGGAGAATGGGGCCGGCCGAATGGCGGAGGAGTGGGCCTGTGAAAGATGGAAACGGGATAAGTAAATACGGTCCAACCGAGAGTGGTGTGACCGATGGGCCTCCACCCGGACAAAGGTGAACGTGGAGGTGTCATCTGCGTGATGGTCGCGCCAGACGTCCACTAGGGAGTGATGGTCGACTATCCCTTGGAGAATATTCGCGGCGGCCAGACTCGGTTCGGCCCCTGAGCGGTCCCGTTCCTCGAGGGTGGTGTTAAAATCCCCTCCCAGGACCAGGCACTCATGCGAATCCAGGGTGCCGAGAAAGTCGGACACCTGCTGATAAAATTGTGGCCGCCTGGAGCTCATTTGCGGGGCATAGATGTTAACAAAATTAACCACGAGCCCCTCCATACGGACTCGAAGGTGCAGCACGTGGCCCGGTACGGCGTCATTGACCCCTAGCACCTCAGGCCGTAGATTGGGGGAGAATAGGGTTGCCACTCCAGCCTGCCAGGTCGCAAAGTGGCTAAAGTATACCCCGTCCCCCCACTCCAGCCGCCACCTGTCCTCGGCGGCCGGGTCCGTATGGGTCTCCTGCAGGAAAACTACAGAGTACCTCCCCTCCCGAAGGTAAGAGAGCACCTGGGACCTGCGGAGAGCCATCCTACAGCCCCTGGTATTCAGGGTCGCAATAATAAAAGGCGTCATACGGAGGGCTGGGGGGGTGGGGGTCTCGTATTGGCGGGGGGGTTCAGGGCCCCCGGCGGGTTGCACAGCAACCCATGACCCATCCCGTGGGTGAGTAGATCGCTTCGGAAGCTGCGGGCTCGCTCGTAGGCCGCAGCACTGCGCTTTCCTTGCCCCCTGCCCTCCTTTATAAGGGCCTTTGTGGCCTGGAGGAGTTGATCAAAATCCCCCCATAGCCGAAGAGCCAGCTGTGCCCTATCGCGGGCGCCACGGGAGTGCTCTAGGAACTTCCGTAGCGCATGCCGCAGCTCATGGGGGGGTGGGGTTACAATTCCTGAGGTATTCCCTGATGGGCCTCTTAATACAGCCTCGTGGTCCGCTAAGGCAGGTAGACAGGGTGCGGACCACCGACGAGGCGTCTGACAGGCTGGGGTTATTAAATTCATTTCACACCTTGGGGTGGAGGGGGATGGCAGGGGAAAAATTGCCACTCCTAACGGGTCGCGACTAGAAAGTGCAAAGACTGCTCCCTGGGGGGAGTCTGCAAAAGGCGGAAAGGAAATAACCCCAGGGGTGGCATTAACATTGCAGGAGGAGGGACCTTGGGCAGGGGCAGGGGTGGGGGCAGGGGTAAGGCTCTGGGGTGCAGGAGGCGAGCAGCTAAAGGAAAGTGCCTCCTGAGCAGAATCAAGGGTTAAGGGGGAAGGGGAGGGGCTCCCAATAATGCTAGGTGCTGGCTCCTTGGTGGTTTTAGCGGTCACGACATCAGGTGGTGGACCGCCTTCTGCAGGGTGCTCACCCGGGAAGGCAAAAAGGGGGAGGGAGCATGGGGAAAGGGAGGCTGGGGTAAGGCTGCCCAGTTCGAGGCCAGCCGGCAGCAAATCATCCCCTCCCTGGGTGACCG
This sequence comes from Lepidochelys olivacea, assembly GCF_965140295.1. Classification (NCBI taxonomy): domain Eukaryota; kingdom Metazoa; phylum Chordata; order Testudines; family Cheloniidae; genus Lepidochelys; species Lepidochelys olivacea. The sequence goes on from NC_140414.1 coordinate 71,074,647, forward strand.
GGGTCAAATCTAGGGCCTCAATCTCCGCATACACGGAGGAGAGGCCAACTCCTGCCACCCCGGGAGCCTCTCCTCTAGGGCCTGCCTCAACGGCCGCCTCGGGGTCCGCGGGGGGTTCGGGTAGCGTCCAGGCAGAAGGGGTGTCCTCAGGAGTCTCGGAGGGGAGGGTTTCCCGTGGAGGGGGGATTCTGCCCTCCAATGCCAGTCCGTCTTCCCCTCCCGACACCGGCGGATGGATCTCGCTCGCGGCCGTGGCGGGAGGCTCGATAGCAGTGCCTCCTTTCCTGGTCTTCCGGGGGGCTTCCGCGTCGGGTGGATGCAGCGGAGCTCGAGCCTTCCGCTTGCCTCGCTTCCCCTGGACTAGGGTCCAGCCCTCCATAGCATCATCTGGGGGTTGGTTAGCAGGGGTCGTGTCGGGGGGCGGAGGCGATGGTTTAGGGGTTCGGGGAGGTAGCGGTGGGGCAACATGAGGGGCGGGGGCCTCTCCTTGGGGAGGGCCCTCTCCTATACCCGATAATATCCTTGCCACACCCTCCTCCATGGGCTCTATTGGGGTGGTACTAGCAAGGGTGGAAACCCCTTGCTCGACCGGGCATTGTAGGGAAGGGATCTCTTGGGCCCGGACGGGAGCAGCGATGGGTCGAGTAGGAGGAGGGTTGGTTTCTGGTACTGGGCAGCCAGGGGCGTCGGCAGCGACGGGGCCGATGTCCTGCTGGGTCTCGGGGGTTTCGGGTGCCCCTCCCCCCCAGCCAAAGGGCAGTCTCTGCGGACGTGCCCCGCTGAGCGGCAGAGGTAGCACCGGGCCTCTCCGGTAGAATAAAAGACCCGATAGCGTGCTCCCTCGTAGGGGACTAGAAAGGACCCCTCAAGCGCCTCTCCGTCACGCGCCCCTGCTGGTGGCAGAAGCTGCACTTGCCGGCGGAACGAAAAAATGTGACGGAGGGTGGGGTCCTTGCAGCCCAACGGGAGAGGGCTGATGACAGAAACAAGTTTCCCCAGGGTGGAAAGAGCGGGTAACAGGGCAGCATTGGGTAAGAAGGGAGGAACGGAGGTAAGGACGAGGCGAACGCCCAGGTCTTCTAACGGTTCTAGGGGGACAAACACCCCCCCTCCCGTCAGGCCCCTCTCCACCGCCTCCTGGGCGGCATCCTCCGAGGCTAAGAAGAAAACGACCTTCCCATACATCTTGGAGGCCGCCACAATAGCCGTGGGTCCTACCACCTTCGCCAACGCCTGCACGTATGTCTCCACGCGGGGCGAGGCGGGCACCAGGAGGCAACGGACGCCGTGCTTCCTGGTCAAGGCGGGGAAAGGGCCTCGGCCGCTGGTGATGGTGGCGGAGGCAGGGGGTGGGGGGGAGATGACGAGGCGGCAGGCAGCGGGGAGCCCGCTGCCGCCCGGGCATACGTCCTGGGGGCCGGGGGAGGGACAATCGCAGAGCTGGTGGAGGGAAACGCTGGGAGGGGCGCCACGGTTGATGACGAGGCCGCAGCGGTGGGGGCAGCCCCTGCCATGCAGGGCTCAGTGGTTTTAGCGGGGCCCTTTCCCTTCCACCCGCCCTGGCCCTTCTGGCGAACCGGGGGGGGTTTCCTAGAATCTGGGGGGGGGGGGTGGGTGCAGCAGCAGCAGCAATCACCCTGGTGCCTCCTGCTACCGGTGCCCCAGCAGGGGGGGTGGCAAGTACCTTAACAATAGTAGTAGGGGGGGGACCTTGGGGGTTGGGCTGGGGTGGTGGTGGGGAAGGGACAACTAATTTTATTGAAGCAGTCTCGCCCCTCTCGTTCCCCGCCATTGTGAGCAGGGAGAGACAGGGAGACACCGGAAGGAGGAGGGGGAGGGAGAAGGCAGAATAGCCCCTCCTTCCGCTGGCTGCGGACGGGAAGGGAAAAAATGCCGAGGGAGGGGGGCTGGGAGGAGCGGGGGGAACAAAATCGGGGTCCAGTAAAAGGGGCAAGTTGTGGGATAAGCAATCCGGGGGGGGGTGCAGACCCACACACGTTTGTCCAAAGAGTCTCGGTTGGTCGGTTGTTAGGTCCGGTCCGGAAGGCAAAGTTCAAAGCAAACAGCTGGATCCGAAGGGAGATGGCAGATTGCCAGCAAGGACAGACTGCGGGGGGGCCGTGACAGTTGTAATAACGATGGGGGGGTAGGGGCACCGATGGATCGGGGGTGGGGGTCTCCACACCACACCCCCTGTGCCGCCACAAACGCAAGTAATCACAGTCAAACTCCCCCCCACGAGAGTATAATTCAGAAAGTTACTCAATCTTACGGCCTCCGTCACGATGATTTATATTATTTCTTCTGTCCGATGAAATCTCCGTCTCCGGCTGTGTTGGCTGTGTTCCAAGTCCTCCGGTATGTTAAGAATGTTATAAGGTCCGGGCTGCTGGCAAAACGGCTGGGTCTGGGGGTTTCCACTCCCCCCTCCGGACAGCAAAATCGGCAATCTTCCCCCCCCCCCCTCCGGGGGCTCAGCTGAGGCAAATAGCTGCGCCCGAAAGCAGGCGTGGGGGGGATGGCTGGCGAAGGACGTAGACGGAAAAAAACCATAAAAAATAAAAAGAAAAATCAAAAAAGCGTCTGGCCCGGTCGGGGGGGACTAAGGCAGGTGCAAAAAGTAAGAAAAATCCGGGCCAGGGGGCTTTAGGAAAGAATAGAAAGCAAATAGCTGAGGAGCAAGCAAAAGACGTTCCGTTTCCTAACAGGGAAGGTTTTTTTTTTTTTTTTTTTTTAAAACAAAAAGAAAGTTTATTGGTAACGCTTACAGAATTACCAAAGGAAACAAAACAACTGTGCAACAAAACAACGCAATCAGAAGGTATAACACAGCAGCTTTCAGGAGGGAGAAGTGTTCAGGCTAGCCTGGGCCCAGAGCGGGGGGGCTTCCTCGACACTCGTGGTCTTCCACCCTCCTGAGTTACCTGGTGGCCTAGAGCGGGGGGGCTTCCTCGACACTCGTGGTCTTCCACCCCCTCGAGTTACCCAGTGCCGCGCCCAGTGTCACCGATCCTCCCTCTCCTGAGAGTGCCCGGTAAGATGGGCACGGCTGCGGGGTGGGCGGTTTAGGGAGGGGGGGGGTAGACACCCATGTATTATAGGACCCCTCCTAGATGACAGGAATGATGGTATCCACAGCGGCAATGGCTGGGGCTGGCGCCTCTCGCTCTTCCCCTCAATCAAAGGGTCAGACGGAGGGAACCGGACGGGGTCACCGAGCAGAGAACCCCAGACAGCGCCCACCGCTCCTCGAAGGCTTCAAGGGAGTCGGTGGACGCCGCCCAGAGGAACTCCGCTCGGATACGTGAGTGTACTGAGGATCGGAAAACGGCCCCACAATCGCAGGACGTTTCATGGGCCAACCTCCTCTCTCTGGTTTTGTAAATGGCTGTTTTAGCCAAAGCTAGGAGGAGGTTGACCAGAAGATCCCGCGACTTTGTGGGGCCACGAATGGGAAGTGTATAGATAAAAAGGTGGGGGGAAAAATGAAGCCAGAAGCGTAATAAAATATTTGTGAGGAGCCGGAAAAGGGGCTGCAATCTGGCGCACTCTAAATACACGTGCACCAGGGTTTCCCTCACATTACAAAAAGGACAAGTGTCCGGAATGGGGGTAAACCGTGTCAAAAACACGCCCGTGCTCACAGCTCCGTGAAGGAGCCGCCAACTGATGTCCCCGACGGGCCTTGGGACCAGGGTGGAATACAGGCTGGCCCACCGAGGTTGCTCACCCTCCAAAGGTGGCAGGAGATCCCGCCACTTTGTATCGGGGTGGGACACCAGGGTGTGGGCGTGAAGGGTGTGAAGCGTAAGTGTATATAAATATTTCCGTGAAGCAATTTGAAAGCTAACCGGCTGCAGTTCGTGCAGCCGGCTTGCAGTGAAAGGGCGAGGGGTGTGTTGGGATCTATGGGGTGGGGGCCCGATGGAAAGGTCCGGCGGGCCTGGGGTAAGGGATGGGCGGGGTGTGCCCTCGCACAAGGCTCGGCTAACATAAGCCCGAGCAGCGGGGGTCAAGGCGGCCTTCACCTCCTGAAGCACGCGCCGGGGGGTACGGTGGCTGGAGAGCCCCATGCGCCGAGCGAGCATCAGGGGATCCAGCCAGTCTCTCCGGTCGTAGTCCAGGAGGTCTCCGACCCTCGTAACTTCCGCCAGGACCAACCTCTGGCGCACCGAGCGGGACTCCGCCACCTGCACACGGAGCTGGGGGTTGTGTAGCAGGGGCTCCGTGAGGAGATCTGCCCCCACGGTGGCCGCCACGGACCTGGTTGTTAGAAACAATTTCCAGGTCCGGAGGAGGTCCTGGTAGAAGACCGGCAGCCCGGAGAGGTCTCGCGGAAAACCCCTTGGAGAAAGATAAAAGAGCTGCCGGTCATATCGAAACCCTTGGAAACGGCGCAAGAAGGCGTGCGCCAGTATGCTCCACGCCGAACTACTTGCACTATAAAAGAGCCTCTGCAGGGCCTGGAGGCGGAAGACGCGGACCTGAGTGTACAGACACTTCAGGCCCTGCCCTCCTTCCTTCAGGGGTAGATGAAGAACTCCAACAGGGGCCCAGTGCATTCCTGACCAAAAGAACTCTAGAATCAATCTCCGGAGATGGGTCAGGAAACCCGGGGCCGGGGCTAGGGTGTTGAGCCGGTACCAGAGCGTGGACAGGACTAGTTGGTTAAGCACCAGTGCTCTCCCTCGGAGGGAGAGACATCGAAGAAGCCTCGTCCATCTCCGGATCCGCTCTATCACCCCGCCCTCTAAATTTTGCCAGTTCTCCGGCGGGGAAGGATGAGTGGCGGAAAGGTAAATGCCGAGATAGAGCAGTGGACCCGCACTCCACCGGATGGTCTGAAGTGCGGGTGGGAGGGAGCTCACCTGCCGCCAGTCCCCCACCGCCAAGCCAGAGCTCTTGACCCAGTTGACTCGGGCGGAGGAGGCTGCCGAATAGATGGCTTGGCATGCCTCTACTCGCGCCAAGTCGCCCGGGTCCTGGACCACGAGAAGTACGTCATCGGCGTACGCCGACAGGACCAGCCGCAGCTCCGGCTCCCGCAGCACCAACCCTGTCATCCTTCTACGGAGGAGACAGAGGAAAGGCTCGATCGCCAGAGCATACAACTGGCCCGAGAGGGGGCACCCTTGCCGCACTCCTCGCCCGAAGCTGACCGGTTCAGTCAGGGTCCAGTTGAGCCTAACCAAACACTCCGCGGAGGCATACAGCACCCGGAGAAAACGCACAAACTGAGGTCCAAATCCAAACGCCTGCAGAGTGCTCAGGAGGTACCCATGGTCTACTCTATCAAACGCCTTCTCCTGATCAAGAGACAGGAGGGCGAACGATAGACCATCTCTCCGCCCAAGTTCCAAAAGGTCTCGGACGAGAAAGAGGTTGTCGAAAATGCTGCGACCCGGGACAGTATAGGTCTGGTCTGGGTGGACCACGTCCGCCATCACGGACCCCAGCCGCAGCGAGATTGCTTTCGCTACGATTTTGTAATCCGTGCTAAGGAGTGAGACGGGACGCCAGTTTCGTAGATCGCGGAGGTCCCCCCTCTTCGGCAGCAAAGCGAGCACCGCTCGCCTGCATGACAGAGGGAGGACCCCGCTCTGCAAGGACTCAGCCCAGACGGTGACTAGGTCTGGGCCGAGAATGTCCCAGAACGCGCGGTAAAACTCCACGGTCAGCCCGTCCATGCCCGGAGATTTATTAGTGGGCATGCGACGGAGGGCTTCCGAGAACTCGGCCAGGGTGAGAGGCAGCTCTAGTCGGTCTCGGTCGCCCACGCTGACCGTGGGGAGTTCCTCCCAGAGCACCTCGCAAGCGTCAGGATCGGTCGGGTCCGGGGAGAAAAGGCTTGTGTAGAAGTCACGGGCCCTCCCACACATCTCCTCCGGACCCGTGAGGGGGGTGCCGTCTTCCGCAAGAAGGCAGGTGACGTGTTTCTTGGCCCCCCTCGTTTTCTCCAGGGCATAGAAGAAGCGGGAGCCGCGGTCCATCTCCCGAAGGAGGCGGATGCGGGATCGAACGAAGGCACCTCGGGCCCGGTGGTCCTCAAGGGCCCGGAGCTCCTCCCGCTTCTCCCGGCACGCTCCGCAGAGGGACGGGTCCTCGGGATCGGCGGCCAGGCGCCTCTCCATCTCTAAGACCTCCCGTTCCAGCTGCTCTATTGCCGCATTTCGCCGTCGGCTGGTGCCCCGAGTGTAGTCACGGCAGAAGAGCTTGGCGCGCACCTTCCCGAGATCCCACCATCGCCGCACCGAGGGAAAGGCACGCCACTGCTCTCGCCAGGCCAACCAAAAATCCCGGAAGGACATCACAAAGCTCTCGTCCTCCAACAGGCTGTTATTAAAGTGCCAATAGGCCGGCCCCGGTCTCTCTGCACGGAGGGAAACCGTTACAGCGACTAAATGATGATCGGAGAATGGGGCCCGCCGAATGGCGGAGGAGTGGGCCTGTGAAAGATGGAAACGGGATAAGTAAATACGGTCCAACCGAGAGTGGTGTGACCGATGGGCCTCCACCCGGACAAAGGTAAACGTGGAGGTGTCATCTGGGTGATGGTCACGCCAGACGTCCACTAGGGAATGATGGTCAACTATCCCTTGGAGAATATTCGCAGCGGCCGGACTCGGTTCGGCCCCTGAGCGGTCCCGTTCCTCGAGGGTGGTGTTAAAGTCCCCTCCCAGGACCAGGCACTCGTGCGAATCCAGGGTGCCGAGAAAGTCGGACACCTGCTGATAAAATTGTGGCCGCCTGGAGCTCATTTGCGGGGCATAGATGTTAACAAAATTAACCACGAGCCCCTCCATACGGACTCGAAGGTGCAGCACGTGGCCCGGCACGGCCTCATTGACCCCTAGCACCTCAGGCCGTAGGTTGGGGGAGAATAGGGTTGCCACTCCAGCCTGCCAGGTCGCAAAGTGGCTAAAGTATACCCCGTCCCCCCACTCCAGCCGCCATCTGTCCTCGGCGGCCGGGTCTGCATGGGTCTCCTGCAGGAAAACTACAGAGTACCTCCCCTCCCGAAGGTAAGAGAGCACCTGGGACCTGCGGAGAGCCATCCTACAGCCCCTGGTATTCAGGGTCGCAATAATAAGAGGCATCATACGGAGGGCTGGGGGGGTGGGGGTCTTGTATTGGCGGGGGGGTTCAGGGCCCCCGGCGGGTTGCGCAGCAACCCATGACCCATCCCGTGGGTGAGTAGATCGCTTCGGAAGCTGCGGGCTCGCTCGTAGGCCGCAGCACCGCGCTTTCCTTGCCCCCTGCCCTCCTTCATAAGGGCCTTTGTGGCCTGGAGGAGTTGATCAAAGTCCCCCCATAGCCGAAGAGCCAGCTGTGCCCTATTGCGGGCGCCACGGGAGTGCTCTAGAAACTTCCGTAGCGCATGCCGCAGCTCATGGGGGGGTGGGGTTACAATTCCCGAGGTATTCCCTAATGGGCCTCTTAATACAGCCTCGTGGTCCGCTAAGGCAGGTAGACAGGGTGCGGACCACCGACGGGGCGTCTGACAGGCTGGGGTTATTAAATTCACTTCACGCCTTGGGGTGGAGGGGGATGGCAGGGGAAAAATTGCCACTCCTAACGGGTCGCGACTAGAAAGTGCAAAGACTGCTCCCTGGGGGGGGTCTGCAAAAGGCAGAAAGGAAATAACCCCAGGGGCGGCATTAACATTGCAGGAGGAGGGACCTTGGGCAGGGGCAGGGGTGGGGGCAGGGGCAGGGGTAAGGCTCTGGGGTGCAGGAGGCGAGCAGCTAAAGGAAAGTGCCTCCTGAGCAGAGTCAAGGGTTAAGGGGGAAGGGGAGGGGCTCCCAAGAATGCTAGGTGCTGGCTCCATGGTGGTTTTAGCGGTCACGGCATCAGGTGGTGGACCGCCTTCTGCAGGGTGCTCACCCGGGAAGGCAAAAAGGGGGAGGGAGCATGGGGAAAGGGAGGCTGGGGTAAGGCTGCCCAGCTCGAGGCCAGCCGGCAGCAAATCATCCCCTCCCTGGGTGACCGGGGTCAAATCTAGGGCCTCAATCTCCGCATACACGGAGGAGAGGCCAACTCCTGCCACCCCGGGGGCCTCTCCTCTAGGGCCCGCCTCAATGGCCGCCTCGGGGTCTGCGGGGGGTTCGGGTAGCGTCCAGGCAGAAGGGGTGTCCTCAGAAATCTCGGAGGGGAGGGTTTCCCGTGGAGGGGGGATTCTGCCCTCCAATGCCAGTCCAGCTTCCCCTCCCGACGCCGGCGGATGGATCTCGTTCGCGGCCGTGGCGGGAGGCTCGATAGCAGTGCCTCCTTTCCTGGTCTTCCGGGGGGCTTCCGCGTCGGGTGGATGCAGCGGAGCTCGAGCCTTCCGCTTGCCTCGCTTCCCCTGGACTAGGGTCCAGCCCTCCATAGCATCATCTGGGGGTTGGTTAGCAGGGGTCGTGTCGGGGGGCGGAGGCGATGGTTTAGGGGTTCGGGGAAGTAGCGGTGGGGCAACATAAGGGGCGGGGGCTTCTCCTTGGGGAGGGCCCTCTCTTATACCCGATAATATCCTTGCCACACCCTCCTCCATGGGCTCTATTGGGTTGGTACTAGCAAGGGTGGAAACCCCTTGCTCGCCCGGGCATTGTAGGGAAGATATCTCTTGGGCCCGGACGGGAGCAGCGATGGGTCGAGTAGGAGGAGGGTTGGTTTCAGGTACTGGGCAGCCAGGGGCGTCGGCAGCAACGGGGCCGATGTCCTGCCGGGTCTCGGGGGTTTCGGGTGCCCCTCCCCCCCGAACCAAAGGGCAGTCTCTGCGGACATGCCCCGCTGAGCGGCAGAGGTAGCACCGGGCCTCTCCGGTAGAACAGAAGACCCGATAGCGGGCTCCCTCGTAGGGGACTAGAAAGGACCCCTCAAGCGCCTCTCCGTCACGCGCCCCTGCCGGTGGTAGAAGCTGCACTTGCCGGCGGAACGAAAAAATGTGACGGAGGGTGGGGTCCTTGCAGCCCAACGGGAGAGGGCTGATGACAGAAACAAGTTTCCCCAGGGTGGAAAGAGCGGGTAACAGGGCAGCATTGGGTAAGAAGGGAGGAACGGAGGTAAGGACGAGGCGAACGCCCAGGTCTTCTAACGGTTCTAGGGGGACAAACACCCCCCCTACCGTCAGGCCCCTCTCCACCGCCTCCTGGGCGGCATCCTCCGAGGCTAAGAAGAAAACGACCTTCCCATACATCTTGGAGGCCGCCACAATAGCCGTGGGTCCCACCACCTTCGCCAACGCCTGCATGTATGTCTCCACGTGGGGCGAGGCGGGCACCAGGAGGCAACGGACGCCGTGCTTCCTGGTCAAGGCGGGGAAAGGGCCTCGGCCGCTGGTGATGGTGGCAGAGGCAGGGGGGGGGCGAGATGACGAGGCGGCAGGCAGCGGGGAGCCCGCTGCCGCCCGGGCATACGTCCTGGGGGCCGGGGGAGGGACAATCGCAGAGCTGGTGGAGGGAAACGCTGGGAGGGGCGCCACGGTTGATGACGAGGCCGCAGCGGTGGGGGCAGCTCCCGTCATGGAGGGCTCAGTGGTTTTAGCGGGGCCCTTTCCCTTCCACCCGCCCTGGCCCTTCTTGCGAACCGGGGGGGGTTTCCTAGAATCTGGGGGGGTGGTGGGTGCAGCAGCAGCAGCAGCAATCACCCTGGTGCCTCCTGCTACCGGTGCCTCAGCAGGGGGGGTGGCAAGTACCTTAACAATAGTAGTAGGGGGGGGACCTTGGGGGTTGGGCAGGGGTGGTGGTGGGGAAGGGACAACTAATTCTAATAAAGCAGTCTCGCCCCTCTCGTTCCCCGCCATTGTGAGCAGGGAGAGACAGGGAGACACCGGAAGGAGAAGCGGGGAGGGGAGAAGGCAGAATAGCCCCTCCCTCCGCTGGCTGCGGACGGGAAGGAAAAAAATGCCGAGGGAGGGGGGCTGGGAGGAAGGGGGGAACAAAATCGGGGTCCAGTAAAAGGGGCAAGTTGTGGAATAAGCAATCCGGGGGGGGGGTGCAGACCCACACACGTTTGTCCAAAGAGTCTCGGTTGGTCGGTTGTTAGGTCCGGTCCGGAAGGCAAAGTTCAAAGCAAACAGCTGGATCCGAAGGGAGATGGCAGATTGCCAGCAAGGACAGACTGCGGGGGGGGCCGTGACAGTTGTAATAACGATGGGGGGATAGGGGCACCGATGGATCGGGGGTGGGGGTCTCCACGCCACACCCCCTGTGCCGCCACAAACGCAAGTAATCACAGTCAAACTCCCCCCCACGAGAGTATAATTCAGAAAGTTACTTAATCTTACGGCCTCCGTCACGATGATTTATATTATTTCTTCTGTCCGATGAAATCTCCGTCTCCGGCTGTGTTGGCTGTGTTCCAAGTCCTCCGGTATGTTAAGAATGTTATAAGGTCCGGGCTGCTGGCAAAACGGCTGGGTCTGGGGGTTTCCACTCCCCCCTCCGGACAGCAAAATCGGCAATCTTCCCCCCCCCCCCCCGGGGGCTCAGCTGAGGCAAATAGCTGCGCCCAAAAGCAGGCGTGGGGGGGATGGCTGGCGAAGGACGTAGACGGAAAAAAACCATAAAAAATAAAAAGAAAAATCAAAAAAGCGTCTGGCCCGGTCGGGGGGGACTAAGGCAGGTGCAAAAAGTAAGAAAAATCTGGGCCAGGGGGCTTTAGGAAAGAATAGAAAGCAAATAGCTGAGGAGCAAGCAAAAGACGTTCCGTTTCCTAACAGGGAAGGTTCCAGAACAATCAGGAACCTTCTGGAGACAACTAAGACAGGCAGGCTGATTAGAACACCTACAGCCAATCAAGTAGCTGCTAGAATCAATTAACGCAGGCTAATCAGGACTTCTTTTAAAAAGGAGCTCACTTCAGTTTGTGGTGTGCGTGTGAGGAGCTGGGAGCAAGAGGCACTAGGAGCTGAGAGTGAGAATGTGGACTGTTGGAGGACTGAGGGGTACAAGCATTATCAGACACCAGGAGGAAGGTCCTGTGGTGAGGATAAAGAAGGTGTTGGGAGGAGGCCATGGGGAAGTAGCCCAGGGAGTTGTAGCTGTTGCACAGCTGTTCCGGGAGGCACTCTGGACAGCTGCATTCCACAGAGCCCTAGGCTGGAACCCGGAGTAGAGGGCGGGCCTGGGTTCCCCCCAAATCCTCCTAACTACTGGTCAGACACAGGAGGAGTTGACCTGGACTGTGGGTTCACGAAAATGGCCAAACTAAGGGCTGCCGTGAAGCTCCAAGGCGAGCAAATCCACCAATAATCGCAAGACCCACTAAGGTAGAGGAGGAACTTTGTCACAATCCCTAATGATATAATTTTTTCTGGTACTTCGAAAACATAACATGATACTCCTAAGTGATAGGAACAATGTTGTGTCATTAATAATTCTTTGTATGTGAATAAAACAATGCACTTTTTCAAAAAGAACCATGACTTCTTTCAATTGGTATTCATGTGATCGAGTATATCTGACAAAGAAAGCCTGACTCTTTTGTTCTATTAGCATCATCTCAGATTTTAGAGAAAAAAAAATGAGCCTGCTCTCCCTTCATGTGATACGTGCTTTGATTTCATCTTGGGGTATATTAAAACCAATTATCTAACATTTATTGTCCTGACTAATTATTAAGCTTTTATTTATCAGTTAAAATGTCACAACTTCCATATTACTTCCTCTGATTATATTGCTCAGAGCAGAAGGTTGTTTGATTGTAATTTTTCATAATTATATCTTGAGATAGTGTAACAAAGCATAGCAAAGATGACATTTCAGTGATAGCGGTGCATATTATGACACAAATAATTTTGCTGTAAGAGATTAAATATTGACACCTTTCAGTGGAACTGACTTTTCAGGGGTAAGATAGTTCTGGAGTTCATCATAAATGTTCGTGACCTTTACACTGCACTCTTATTTATTTTCTGTAAGTTCTGGTAGTGATCCAACCTGAATTCTTTTGTCAGAGCACCCTAACACAATACAATGTACATGAAAATAATCTGAAAGTTTAACCTTATTTAAGCTTTGAATACCTAGCCATAAAATGAAATGCCAGCATAATTATCTCCAAAGAAATTAGGTAAATAGGTGTCACTGAGTATGAGAGTCGACAGGGAGATTCCATTAAAGGTGCATAAAGCCTTGCAGGGAAAATTTAGGCAATAAAACAAAGTCAAAAAGCTTTTAGTCTTATTCCAAATTCTAGGCAGCGGAGATGCCTGGTTGCTTATGATGGCCATAAACCTGTCAAGTCAGTAGTATTCAGATCACATAACCTCTTGTTAGGTGATAAGACTATGACATTACCTCCAAAAAGGCATTGTGTTAGACATAGATCTATTTAATGGCATGGAAAAGGCATATTATTTTTTAAATACAGCCCCAAGGCAGAGAGTGCATGAGGTAGATAATTTTCAGCTTCCTCTGGGTGAACAGACGAAAGGATTGTATAGAAAAAGTTGCTTCATGGAATGTGACAGCATCACAGTGGCTAAAGTGAGTACATGGGAAGCTGTAATTGATGTTAAAGAATCAAACCTGCTTGATAAAATTTTTAAAATATTCTTAAACTGCTCCAGAAATACCATAATGACATTATGTGACAAATTTCTATCTCACTAGATTATCGGGTACATCTCTGTCATAAATATAAAGGGAAGGGTAAACCCCTTTGAAATCCCTCCTGGCCAGGGGAAAGCTCCTCTCACCTGTAAAGGGTTAAGAAGCTAAAGGTAACCTCGCTGGCACCTGACCAAAATGACCAATGAGGAGACAAGATATTTTCAAAAGCTGGGAGGAGGGAGAGAAACAAAGGGTCTGTGTGTCTGTCTATATGCTGGTTTCTGCCGGGGATAGACCAGGAATGGAGTCTTAGAACTTTTAGTAAGTAATCTAGCTAGGTATGTGTTAGATTATGATTTCTTTAAATGGCTGAGAAAAGAATTGTGCTGAATAGAATAACTATTTCTGTCTGTGTATCTTTTTTGTAACTTAAGGTTTTGCCTAGAGGGGTTCTCTATGTTTTTGAATCTAATTACCCTGTAAGATATCTACCATCCTGATTTTACAGGGGGGGTTTCTTTATTTCTATTCACTTCTATTTTTATTAAAAGTCTTCTTGTAAGAAAACTGAATGCTTTTTCATTGTTCTCAGATCCAAGGGTTTGGGTCTGTGGTCACCTATGCAAATTGGTGAGGCTTTTTATCCAACATTTCCCAGGAAAGGGGGGGGGGGTGCAAGTGTTGGGAGGATTGTTCATTGTTCTTAAGATCCAAGGGTCTGGGTCTGTAGTCACCTAGGCAAATTGGTGAGGCTTTTTACCAAACCTTGTCCAGGAAGTGGGGTGCAAGGTTTTGGGAAGTATTTTGGGGGGAAAGACGCGTCCAAACAGCTCTTCCCCAGTAACCAGTATTAGTTTGGTGGTGGTAGCAGCCAATCCAAGGACGACGGGTGGAATATTTTGTACCTTGGGGAAGTTTTGACCTAAGCTGGTAAAGATAAGCTTAGGAGGTTTTTCATGCAGGTCCCCACATCTGTACCCTAGAGTTCAGAGTGGGGGAGGAACCTTGACATGGTGGCATAGTGGTGGGATTAACCTGAAATCATTTTGAGATCCAGTTGAGATTTTTTGAACTAGAAATACAGATTTTAAAAAGGATTTTTTTTTCCTTTGGAAAGGAAGTCCAGAAAGCAGCTGAAATTGAAAGCAGCTTCTCTCTGCTTTGTGGCCAAGCAGAAACAAAAGGGGATTATCTTTGTGAATTGCAGGTTTTCTTTGCCTGGAGGCAGGGTACTTAACTCCTGCAGGGAAATTCACAGTCTTCCAACCCAGAGTTTTTTTTTTTTCTTTTCTTCCTAAAAGTAAATAGGGGGTGTGTGTTCTACCCATTTGCTTTTCCTTTGGGCTGCTGGTAAGCAGGTTTCCAAGTAGTTGGAGGTTTTTTGCTTTAATTTGGGCCCAGAGCAGAGACAAGGGAATTGTCTTTTTCTGTAGGCTGACAATCACTATCAGAGAATAGGTATTCTATTCCAGCACAGCAAAATTTTACAGCCAAGTTTTGTTTGTTTATTTCTAAACCTCGGGTGTAAAGTTAGTTAAAAACAGAGAGGTTAGAATGACAAAATCCGCGGCTCGACAACAGCTGGAATTAGCCAAATTTCAGGCTGAGGAAAAACTAAGGGAACATGAAAGACAGATAGAACTCATGCAGCTGAAGAAGGAGGTACAGGAGGCTGCCCACAAGAGGGAAATGGAGGCAAGGAAGCATGTGGAGGAGGAGAAGGAAAAAGAGAGGAAGCATGTGGAGGAGGTGGAGAGGATAAAGGCCCGGCAGAATATACCAACAAACCCTAGCAATCCTTCTCCAGGTACCACTTCCCATCCCAGAAAGTTCCCCACCTACAAGGCAGGTGATGATACTGAGGCCTTCTTAGAAAACTTCGAAAGGGTCTGCCTTGGGTACAGCATCTCTACTGACCAATACATGGTAGAGCTGAGGCAGCAGCTCAGTGGGCCCTTAGCTGAGGTGGCAGCTGAAATGCCTAAAGAACACATGAACAAGTATGAACTGTTTAAATCCAAGGCGAGAGTCAGAATGGGGATAACACCCGAGCAGTCTCGTCGGAGGTTCAGAGCCCTAAGGTGGAAACCAGACATGTCATTTACCCGACATGCCTACCACATTGTGAAACATTGGGATGCCTGGATATCAGGAGCAAGTGTTGAATCTCCAGAAAATTTGCCCTTCCTAATGCAAATGGAACAATTCTTAGAGGGTGTTCCTGAGGAAATAGAAAGATACATCCTAGATGGGAAACCCAAAACTGTAATCGAGGCAGGAGAGATTGGAGCCAGATGGGTGGAGGTAGCAGAGAAGAAGAAAACTGGTCGCAGTTGGAGCGGAGACCAGAAGGGACCACCCCAGACCACACCCTATTACCGGGGGCCGCCCAAAGCCCCACCTACCTCCCAAAGAACCCTCCAGACCCCTTATCGTCCCACCACCCCGTTCTCCAGCAACCCTCCTCGCCCCAGTGACCCGTCAGCTGGACGATGTTTTAAATGTAATGAGCTGGGGCATGTAAAGGCCAACTGCCCCAAGAACCCCAACAGATTACAGTTCATTGCATCGGAATCACACCAGAGGTCCGCAGGCCCAGATACCTCCCAGATACCCTTGGAGCGGAGGGAAACTGTGAGTGTGGGCGGGAAGAAGGTCACCGCGTGGAGGGACACCGGAGCACAAGTGTCAGCTATCCATGCTTCCTTAGTGGACCCCAATTTAATCAACCCAGAGATCCAAGTGACGATTCAACCCTTCAAGTCCAACTCTTTCAATTTGCCTACAGCCAAGTTGCCTGTCCAGTACAAGGGCTGGTCAAGAAGGTGGACTTTTGCAGTCTATGATGATTATCCCATCCCCATGCTGTTGGGGGAAGACTTGGCCAATCATGTGAAGCAGGCCAAGAGGGTGGGAACGATCACCCGCAGCCAGGCTAAACAAGCCGTGAGGCCTAGCTCTGTTCCGGAAACTTCTATCAGGACCCAGTCAGAGGTGATGGACCCGGACCCCAGCCCAATGTCTGCAACAGCAGTAGTGGATCCAGTCCCAGAGACCCAGACGGAACCAGTCCCAGAACCGGAACCAGCCGAACAACCAACACCAGACCTTGCAACCTCAACACCAGAGGGCCCTACCGACCCTGAACTGGCAGCAGCCGATAACCGACACAAGAGGCTCAGCCGGAGCCTGAATCCCAACATAGTGCACCAGCGGACAGCGGAGAGCGGTTCACAGTCAACAGAAACAGCTCCATCCCCTATATCGCTTCCAGAGGGACCAAGCCTAGGTCCACAATCCAATGAGGTACTGATGTCTCCAGCATCAAGGAAACAGTTCCAGACCGAACAGGAAGCAGATGAAAGCCTCCAGAGAGCTTGGACGGCGGCACGGAGCAACCCACCGCCTCTCAGCTCTTCTAATCGATCCAGGTTTGTTGTAGAAAGAGGACTTTTATACAAGGAAACCCTTTCTGGTGGACACCAGGAAGACTGGCATCCTCAGAGACAGTTGGTAGTTCCAACTAAATACCGGGCCAAGCTCTTGAGCTTAGCCCATGATCACCCTAGTGACCATGCTGGGGTGAACAGGACCAAAGACCGTTTGGGGGGGTCATTCCACTGGGAGGGAATGGGCAAGGATGTTTCTACCTATGTCCAGTCTTGTGAGGCGTGCCAAAGAGTGGGAAAACCCCAAGACCAGGTCAAAGCCCCTCTCCAGCCACTCCCCATCATTGAAGTTCCATTTCAGCGAGTAGCTGTGGATATTCTGGGTCCTTTTCCGAAAAAGACAGCCAGAGGAAAGCAGTACATACTGACTTTCATGGATTTTGCCACTCGATGGCCGGAAGCAGTAGCTCTAAGCAACACCAGGGCTAAAAGTGTGTGCCAGGCACTAGCAGACATTTTTGCCAGGGTAGGTTGGCCCTCCAACATCCTCACAGGTGCGGGACTAATTTCCTGGCAGGAACTATGGAAAACCTTTGGGAAGCTCATGGGGTAAATCACTTGGTTGCCACTCCTTACCACCATCAAACAAATGGCATGGTGGAGAAGTTTAATGGAACTTTGCGGGCCATGATATGTAAATTCGTAAATGAGCACTCCAATGATTGGGACCTAGTGTTGCAGCAGTTGCTCTTTGCCTACGGAGCTGTACCACATCCCAGTTTAGGGTTTTCCCCATTTGAACTTGTATATGGCCGTGAGGTTAAGGGGCCATTGCAGTTGGTGAAGCAGCAATGGGAGAGATTTACACCTTCTCCAGGAACTAACATTCTGGACTTTGTAACCAACCTACAAAACACCCTCCGAACCTCTTTAGCCCTTGCTAAAGAAAACTTACAGGATGCTCAAAAAGAGCAAAAAGCCTGGTATGATAAACATGCCAGAGAGCGTTCCTTCAAAGTAGGGGACCAGGTCATGGTCTTAAAGGCGCTCCAGGCCCATAAAATGGAAGCATCGTGGGAAGGGCCATTCACGGTCCAGGAGCGCCTGGGAGCTGTTAATTATCTCATAGCATTCCCCACCTCCAACCGAAAGCCTAAGGTGTACCATATTAATTCTCTAAAGCCCTTTTATTCCAGAGAATTAAAGGTTTGTCAGTTTACAGCCCAGGGAGGAGATGACGCTGAGTGGCCCAAAGGTGTCTACTACGAAGGGAAATGTGGTGGTGGTGTGGAAGAGGTGAACCTCTCCATGACCCTTGGGCATATGCAGCGACAGCAGATCCAGGAGCTGTGCACTAGCTATGCGCCAACGTTCTCAGCCACCCCAGGACTGACTGAACGGGCATACCACTCCATTGACACAGGTAATGCACACCCAATTAGGGTCCAACCTTACAGGGTGTCTCCTCAAGCTAAAACTGCTATAGAACGGGAGATCCAGGATATGTTACAGATGGGTGTAATCCGCCCCTCTGAAAGTGCATGGGCATCTCCAGTGGTTCTAGTTCCCAAACCAGATGGGGAAATACGTTTTTGTGTGGACTACCGTAAGCTAAATGCTGTAACTCGCCCAGACAACTATCCAATGCCACGCACAGATGAACTATTAGAGAAACTGGGACGGGCCCAGTTCATCTCTACTTTGGACTTAACCAAGGGGTACTGGCAGGTACCGCTAGATGAATCTGCCAAGGAAAGGTCAGCCTTCATCACACATCTCGGGCTGTATGAATTTAATGTACTCCCTTTCGGGCTGCGAAATGCACCCACCACTTTCCAAAGACTTGTAGATGGTCTCCTAGCGGGATTAGGAGAATATGCAGTCGCCTACCTTGACGATGTGGCCATATTTTCGGATTCCTGGGCAGACCACCTGGAACATCTACACAAAGTCCTTGAGCGCATAAGGGAGGCAGGACTAACTGTTAAGGCTAAGAAGTGTCAAACAGGCCTAAACAGAGTGACTTACCTTGGACACCAGGTGGGTCAATGAACTATCAGCCCCCTACAGGCCAAAGCGGATGCTATCCAAAAGTGGCCTGTCCCAAAGTCAAAGAAACAGGTTCAATCCTTCTTAGGCTTGGCCGGTTATTACAGACGATTTGTACCGCACTACAGTCAAATCACTGCCCCACTGACAGACCTAACCAAAAAGAAACAGCCAAATGCTGTTCAGTGGACCGAAAAGTGTCAGAAGGCCTTTAACAAGCTTAAAGCGACACTCATGTCTGACCCTGTACTAAGGGCCCCAGACTTTGACAAACCGTTCCTAGTAACCACAGATGCGTCCGAGCGTGGTGTGGGAGCAGTTTTAATGCAGAAAGGACCTGATCAAGAATTCCACCCTGTAGTGTTCCTCAGCAAAAAACTGTCTGAGAGGGAAAGCAACTGGTCAATCACTGAAAAAGAATGTTACGCCATTGTCTACGCTCTGGAAAAGCTATGCCCATATGTTTGGGGACGGCGTTTCCACCTACAAACCGACCATGCTGCACTGAAGTGGCTTCACACCGTCAAGGAAACTAACAAAAAACTTCTTCGGTGGAGTTTAGCTCTCCAAGATTTTGATTTCGACATCCAACACATCTCAGGAACTTCTAACAAAGTGGCTGATGCACTCTCCCGTGAAAGTTTCCCAGAATCAACTGGTTAAAATCGTCCTTGAGATGTGGAAAATATTGTTAGTCTTTATGTACTTGGTAGTATATTTAGAGATGCATGTGTCTTATTAACTCTGTTTTCCCTAGAGCTCCAGGAAGAAATCCCAGCCAGTGTTTCACCCTAGCTGAGATTTGGGGAGCATGTCATAAATATAAAGGGAAGGGTAAACCCCTTTGAAATCCCTCCTGGCCAGGGGAAAGCTCCTCTCACCTGTAAAGGGTTAAGAAGCTAAAGGTAACCTCGCTGGCACCTGACCAAAATGACCAATGAGGAGACAAGATATTTTCAAAAGCTGGGAGGAGGGAGAGAAACAAAGGGTCTGTGTGTCTGTCTATATGCTGGTTTCTGCCGGGGATAGACCAGGAATGGAGTCTTAGAACTTTTAGTAAGTAATCTAGCTAGGTATGTGTTAGATTATGATTTCTTTAAATGGCTGAGAAAAGAATTGTGCTGAATAGAATAACTATTTCTGTCTGTGTATCTTTTTTGTAACTTAAGGTTTTGCCTAGAGGGGTTCTCTATGTTTTTGAATCTAATTACCCTGTAAGATATCTACCATCCTGATTTTACAGGGGGGGGTTTCTTTATTTCTATTCACTCTATTTTTATTAAAAGTCTTCTTGTAAGAAAACTGAATGCTTTTTCATTGTTCTCAGATCCAAGGGTTTGGGTTTGTGGTCACCTATGCAAATTGGTGAGGCTTTTTATCCAACATTTCCCAGGAAAGGGGGGGTGGAAGTGTTGGGAGGATTGTTCATTGTTCTTAAGATCCAAGGGTCTGGGTCTGTAGTCACCTAGGCAAATTGGTGAGGCTTTTTACCAAACCTTGTCCAGGAAGTGGGGTGCAAGGTTTTGGGAAGTATTTTGGGGGGAAAGACGCGTCCAAACAGCTCTTCCCCAGTAACCAGTATTAGTTTGGTGGTGGTAGCGGCCAATCCAAGGACGACGGGTGGAATATTTTGTACCATGGGGAAGTTTTGACCTAAGCTGGTAAAGATAAGCTTAGGAGGTTTTTCATGCAGGTCCCCACATCTGTACCCTAGAGTTCAGAGTGGGGGAGGAACCTTGACAATCTCTTCCATGAAAATTTAGATCTAGGCAGTAAGTTAGTTTTAAAAAAACAATTTAAGAGACACTGTTCAATTTAGACCCATTTGTTTTGTAAAACAACGTTCTAGAAAGTTTGAAAACAATAGAAATGTTGCCATGATTTAAAAATGAACAAAAATTAACTGAACCAGTTGATTTTAAAAGAACGCATATTTTCATTATCTGCAAGCCCAATATTGTAATATTCAGCGAATGTGCAATGACCCAGCAATGAAACTAACCAGAAGCAAGTGAAATTTATCTAGCTGCATTGTCAAAACTGAGTGAATAGCAAAAATTAAACAGAAAAAAAATTAAAGGATTTTTGTTTAAAATATTGTTAGTAATTATTAGTTAGACAGATAAAAAAGTTTTTTGTTTTTAAATACATGACAATTAGTATTGAAAGTGTCCCTTTGGCATACACTTTCTTCCCTCTTTAATGCTCATTCTTTTAAAGCTCTTTCTGTAGTATACTGTCAGGTTATCTTTTCCCCTCCCTATCTAATCTATTCCATACTCCTAAACATGTAATTAATACTACTCTACTTCTGTAGCTTTCCTTTATTTTTCCAATCTGATTTGAGTTTCCACTTAAGACAGATTTCACTGTGCCTCCCAACTTTGCATTTCTTCTCTCAGAAGGCAAAATTCAGGCTTGCTCCTTAGCTATTTATTCAAATACATCTTGGTTGATGTTGCTTTTACTAAACTAAAGCTTGAGATATATATTACCAGCACTGTTACTACCTGGAAGGATTTGTAACTTAACTTTAGGTTAATGAAACTAAAATAGCCCGCAGACAGACAAAATCACTTCTGCCTCCTCAATGTTTCATTTTGATACAGTAAAAAGAAAACCTAACTAAAATGGTCATCCTCTGCATTGTCATCTAGATGCTGTCAACTCAAATTTACTCACATTCATTAATATTTAATGAATGCCAATACCTCAGCCAGAGAACCTGCACCCTTTGCCTGGTGGTTTTCAGCATCCAGTTGACCAGACTGTAATTCTGATAGTAAGAACACATATAGTAAACTGAGTCAGCACAGGGCCTGCTGCAGACTCACACTCACATAATCTAATCAATGATACATTCGTTATGATGGAGGGAGAAGCTGCTCATATCAATGACTTTAATGAGAGAGTTGAGAGCTTCTTGAAATTCAGCTGCATGTACGGCAAACTACGAAAAGAAACAGCTGTCTTATCAGCTGTTGCTGGAGATGATGGACTACTGGAATAAGAATCATGTTCAGAAAACAGCAAGATTAACTGTTCCTCTTAGGAGAAGATGTAGCTTTAACTACACTTGATACCTTTGTTTTAAACCTAAGGAATTATTTCTAGCTGCTTGAAATTCATTCCATGCCATTTTATTCTCCTCCACTCTGTAACAACAAAGGCCACATCACAACAACCTATCAGATACGAGACAATAATGTGATGCAGAAGCAAAAAAGGCAAACATAATTCTATATTATATTAACAAAATTGTCACATGTAAGACATGGGAAGTAACTGTTCCACTATACTCAGCATTGGTGACACCTCAGCTGGAATATTATGTCCAGTTATTAGTGCATGCTTTTAAAAAAATGTGGACATACTGGAGAGAGTCAGAGGAGAGCAACAAAAATGATAAGAGGTTTAGAAAACATGACGTGTGAGGGAAAGTATTTTTTAAAGGACATATTTAAGTCTTGAGAAAAGAAGACCAAGGGGGACCTAATAATATTCCTCAAATATGGCAAGGGCTGTCATAAAGAGAGATCAGTGATCAGTTATTCTCCATGTCCACTGAAGTTAGGACAAGAAGTAATTGGATTAATCTGCTTCAAGGGACATTTAGGTTAGCTATTAGGAAAAAGGTTCTAACCATAGGATAGTAAAGTACTGGAATAGGTTACCAAAGGAGGTTGTGGGATCCCCATCATTGGAGGTTTGTAAGAAAAGGGTAGACAAACACCTGTAAATGATGGTCTAGGTATACTTGGTCCTGCCTCAGTGTGGCAGGCACGGACTCTATATTTCTATGATTCAAGCAAATATGTGCATGTATGTGAGGAGAAAGAAAATATGGCCAGATGGTGCCGTACAAAGATAACTAATCCAAATGCTAAATCATGTGGAAAAGCTGTAAGAAGAGAAGGAAAAATATTCCCTTTTAAGAGCTACTTAAAACCTGTCAGGTTTGGTTTGAATGGATGTTGGAAAATTTTATAGCATGCTTCATTGTTAATATTGTTCAATAAATATTTCTAGTCTTTATTTGGAAAGAAGTAGGATGATATACACTTATCACATGGATAATTTGCATCGAAGAGTCCCAAAAGTATTGGCTGAGAAAATCTATGGCTCATTCATATTAATTTTTAAATTTTGAAACACCACAGACATTCCAGAAAACTGGAAAAGTGCTACTATTGTGCCAATATTCAAAAAGAGCAAGAGAGATGACCTAAGTAACAATACATCAGTCAGCCTGACATAATCCCAACCAAAATAATGCAAAAACTGATAAGAGATTTAATTGATAAAGAATGAAAGGATAGGACTATAATTCATGCCAGTCAACATAGGTTTTAAAGCAAATAGGTTTTATCGAAGAAATTTGATTTCATCCTCTGAGGAGATTGGAAGTTTGGCTGATAAAGGTACTACAAAGTTGTAATACATTGGCTTAGTATTGCACAGCATTCTGATTAAAATATTAGCACTCTACAATATATCAAAAGGCACACTTTAAATGGAATAAGAACTGGATAACAGAGAGAACTCAAAAAGTAGTAAAGTAGTTGTCAATGAGGAATCATCATCAAATGGGGGTATTTCTAGGGGTGTTCCATAAAGATTGGCAGAGTGACAAATAATGATAAAAACAAGGCATTCATATTGCACAATCTTGATTGCTTGTTAAACTGGGCCCATTTAAAGAAAATATGTTCTAATATAGTCAAATGCAAAATTATACATCTAGGAACAAGGGATGCAGGCCATGCTTACAGAACAGGGGACTTTAACCTGGAAAGCAATGATTCTGGACCAGGTCATAACAGGCAAGCAACTCAACATCAGCTCCCAGTGGGATGCTGTAGCAAAATGGGCTAATGCAATCCTAAGTAATGTAAACAAGGGAGCAGTGAGAGTAGGATAAGGAAGTGATTTTATCTCTGTATACTGTATTGAAGAGACTGATCCCAAAATATTGTGTACACTTTTGGTGTCCACATTTTAGAAAGGATGTTGAAAAACTGGAGAAGGTGCAAAAATGGACCACAAATATCATTTGAGAGCTAGGGAAAATGCCAGATAGCGAAAGACTTACAGAACTCAATCCACGCATCTTATTATAGAGACAAGGTGACTTGATTACAGTGTATAAATACCTCCATGGGGAGAAAACACCTGAGCTAAAAGTCTCCTTAATCTACAATAGGAAGGCATAACAAGAACCAATGGATGGAATGTAAATCCAGAGAAATTTAAATTAGCAATTAGGCACAATTTTTTTTTAACAGTCAGTATGGTTAACCATTGGAACAAACTACTAAGGACAGTGGTGGATTCTCCATCTCTTGATGTCTTCAGACGAAGACTTGATGCCTTTCTGGAGAATATGCTTTAGCTAACCACAAGGCACTGGGCTTGAACAGCCATGACTGCTGTTTGATTTCCTGTGATATACAGGAGGTCAGACTTGATCAAATGGTCCCTTCTAGCCTTGAACTCTAAGTGGTTACAGTTTCACTCTGAGTATTGAGTTCATTTGAATTTGAGATGCCAAACAAAATAAGATAGAAGTGGAAAGCCAACAGGTTTCATTGCTTTTATTGTGAAACTGATGAAACTAGCCCTGATCTTCTTATCCACAATAAGTATGCAAAAGACACTAGAGGTGATAGGCTAAATGGTGCTCAAGCTTCCCATCCTAATCCAAGGAGACATCTGATATTTTGGGAGATCAATACCTGCTGGGAATGGGTCCTGGTCAAAAATCTTACTTGAAGTTTGCTGAAAAGTTTATGGTAACCATAGGCATTTTCCAGTTTTCTTACAAAACTTTCACAAAGCCTGCTTAATTCACCACTAAGGAGCTTATGACAGGGGATGGATCACTTGAGGATTACCTGTTCTGTGCATTCCCTCTGAAGCACCTGGCATTAGACAGTCAGAAGACAGGATAATGGGCTAGATGGACCTTTGGTCTGACCCAATATGGCTGTTCTTATGTTCGTATGACCCAAATTCTACTGAAATTAATAGAAAGACTCCTTTTGACTTCATAGGCTTTAGAATGGTTTTGCTTTGCTTCCACTATTGCTCCTGTCTTCTGCTGACCTAAAACACAATCCACACAGAGCACTAACCACAAGACCATTTGGATGTCATTTACAAAGTATGATTCAAATGGTTTTGGCTCTCTAAATGGTGAGGAAATCAAAATGGATTGCCTCAGATGTAAGGGAAAAAATGTATTCATTGGTATCACTGCATGGTTAAAAGCTTGTCAGAGTGCATCCTGCTGTAGTCCCTGTATTAAAACAATTTTCCTTCCAAAATGGGTTGGGCCATTAGTTGAAGGTCAAAATCTGCGTACTAATATACAGAACTGCATGCACCAATTAACTCCCATATGTATGCTAACAATACATATAGATTATATAGACCAGTCATTTCCAAACTTGTTCCGCTGCTTGTGCAGGGAAAGCCCCTGCCGGGCCGGGCCAGTTTGTTTACTTACTGCATCCGCAGGTTCGGCCTTTTGTGGCTCCCAGTGGCTGCGGTTTGCTACTCCAGACCAACGGGAGCTGCTGGAAGCGGCAGCCAGTACGTCCCTCGGCCTGCGCCACTTCCAGCAGCTCCCATTGGCCTGGAGCAGCGAACCGCGGCCACTGGGAGCCGCGATCGGATGAACCTGCGGACATGGCACATAAACAAACCGGCCTGGCCCACCAGTGGCTTTCCCTACACAAGTGGCGGAACAAGTTTGGGAACCACTGTTATAGACATACATTAACAAAACTATACTAAAACATCAATAAGAGGTTGCAAACTCAAGCACTCAAAAGTTAGGAAATGCCAGAATTAAGATTACCCATGTAATCACAATGTTAATGTGATCTCCTTGTGTGTATGCACTATGATACAATCTTTAATTTCATGGCCATATACTATTTTTTCCACACAAACCCAGCCTCATGCAGCGAATCAGCAGCTATTCAATATTTATTTTCTTCTCCATATTCAATGTATGTCCCTAGGCCTTGTTTAACATACACCATCCAATCCCTGAACTGAATAAAAATTATTAATTTCCTCATGGATGTTTCTATGGTGTTTTCATCATAGTATCTGAGTGCTTCACGAACATTAATGAATTTAACTTTCAAATGTCTTGTGACATTAAGTGGCAGTCAGTATTAAATCCAATTTGCAAATGGGGAACTCAGGCACAGAGAGATTAAAGGACAAAACTGTGAGAAGTGTCCACTAATTTTGTGAGCTCAGCTTGAGTCACTAGGACCTGATATTTTAGAGTACTTAGCATTATATAGTACAGTATATATTCAGTGCACAGCTCCCACTGACTTCAGTTGCAGTTGTGATTGCTCAACACCTCTGCAAATCTGTCCTGAGGTTTCTCACCTGGGTATCCAGAAAATGAGGAACACACTATTACTTGCCAACGGTGCAGTTTGGATTAAGAGATTTCTCCAGCATCACACAGGAACTCCGTGGCAGAGACAGGGACAGAATCCATTTCTTCAGGACAGAATACAACTGCCTTAACCATTAGACCATCCTTTATCTTTTCCAGTTCTCTGCCACCACACATCTTTCAACATCTGCCACAAATCAGGCAGGTGTTCTACAAACGACAGCCTCCTTCACTACACAATCCTGATTAATTTGTGGAGCACTGTCCATCCTTTACATTGAATGAGGCAGGGATCCTCTGGAAAAAATAGTATATAATCATGTCATTATAGCATGTATCATAATGCATACATAAAAGATAGACGAATTAAGTTTACACAGGTAAACTTAATCTTAGCATTTCCTAACTTTTGAGTGCTTGGCTTTGCAAGCTATTTCTAACATTTTTATATAGAATTTCTTAATTAAAAAAAATCACAAAATCTGTCATGTGGAACCACACTGAGCCCCAGACTGGGTCATCGGCAGGATTCAGATAATTATATTCACAGCATAGACCTCTAGCACTTGAGCTTACTTAGTAATTAGTAGCAGCAGTACACAATTATCCTCTATATGGACCAGATACTAGAGAGTGGACGAGACACACATCTGCCATTGATTTCACAAGTATTTGCTGACAAGAGAGGAATATAAAGAGTGAGGACACCTGGGTTCAGTTTCAGGTAGAGGAGGGTGCTCTCATGGTTATAGACCCCATTACCCCAGGCTGCTCCTCTGTTCTTATCCTCTCCTGACTTCTATCCATCTAATAATCCCACAGTTCCTGCCATCCTCTAGCTCTATGCCTATATAACTCCAGAACCGCACTCTCTGCTCCTATCCACACACCTGCACACCTGCTATCCTAGCCTCCTTTGCTTCCCCACACTCTTTAGTCCCTGGTTCTAGCAACCCTCTCTCCCTGTCCCTGGATTCCTCTTCCCTCTGCATTCCAATCAATTACTTTCTCCTTCTCTGCCATACAGTCTAGGTGCCTGTGGGGAGCACTGAGTACAGGAAGGAAAGACTCTATGCTTTCAGTTTCTGTACCAGTTCCACAGTGGCCTCCAACAGCCAAGAAAGCAATTATGGGAAAGTCCTGCTCAGTTCCTGCAGCCCTAAGGATGGAGCATGCCCAGTAGAGACAAAATTTGAAGAGAACTTAGCTGCCAAACTTTAATAAATCTCTACTGACCGTGTATAAACTGGGATTATTTGGAATCTTATAATGTGGCCAAATTTGGGCAGATTTTAATTGGGATGGCAAAAGGCATACCCAGTGCCACCCCTCCCCCCCAATTCCAGCCCTTGTTCCAAAATGTGGATATGCTAAAGCTTCTCAATAAAACTATTTTTTTAAACATAATCAAAAATAATGTATTTTCCCCTAAACCTTTTTCTCAGAAATGGCTGAATCTATTAGTTGAAACTTAAATGAACAAAAAACGCATTCTAAGGCAGACAACCATCATGGAAAGTTTCAGCCTGAACGGTTAAGGCTCAGCAAATGAAAATAGGGTCTAATGATGGGAAGCATCAGGCAACTTCTGCATATAATATAAATGTTTTGCGGAATAGTATGTAACTAGAAAAATTCTCATGGCATTTTTTTTCAGATCTGGCAAGAAAAAGGTATCAATTCTTGGGCTCAGATGTAAAATATATCAAGTTTCAATTCAAAAGGGAGTTTGTATGTTGACATAGTAATCCCCTGAAAGTATGCTGTTTGAAAGAAAATGCTCTTGCATATTCAAGTATTGTGCTTCTGGGACAATCCTAACATGAAAACGTATTTTTAAAAGTTTGTTTTGTTTTCTTTTAAAAATATATACTGCATAATGCTCAAAGGCTAACCAGAGGCTGGACTTTTCTTGAGATTGTCATAATTTATTAAAATCTCACCTATATGTAACAGAACACCAGCTCATTGTTTAATGTAGGCATACATTTAACAGCTCTGGGTGACAAAGCACTTTCACAATGTTTTTCATCTACTTTAATCTTGAATTTCCATCTTGATGATGAATCATTACCATCTAGGTGTAGTGACGTCTCC
Organism: Lepidochelys olivacea; assembly: GCF_965140295.1. Classification (NCBI taxonomy): domain Eukaryota; kingdom Metazoa; phylum Chordata; order Testudines; family Cheloniidae; genus Lepidochelys; species Lepidochelys olivacea. The sequence goes on from NC_140414.1 coordinate 71,102,141, forward strand.
TAGGAATGGGAATGTATCAAATATCTGTGCTACCTGCTAGAAACTTTAAAATAAATAACGTCCTTACTGATCTACCTAAACCATACCTCATACTATTTATTTCCTTTTATTCTTGCTTCTAGCATCAGGCACCACACAATCCACTACAGGTCCTATCCATCACTCTATTTCTCTTTCTGTTATAAACAACAGGACATTCATCTCTAACACACCACACCATAAACTATTAAATCTCAGCAATCTAATCTCAAATTTAAAATATAACAATAAAAGAAATGCTCTGATTTTTGTTTACAGTCAGTGGCTTCAAAAAGCAAATTTCAGAGTCTAATTTTTGCTAATGAAACCTAAGTGATGACATTATGGCAGAAGCACAGGAAAATGCAAGCCTTACTATCATATTCTGCAAGACCTTGTTCTTTCCAAGACCTTTTGTGGGTCCAAGAAGGAATTAATTCTTTACACGAGATAATTCTAGGGCTCTGGTGAGAAGATAGCATTTATGTTTATGTTCACAGCACTGTGTGTACTCTTTAATATACAAATTAAGCAACTCATTTTTGTTGGACTGAAAATGAGATCCCAGAGATAAATGGCCAAATGTAATCTATTATGGAACACTGATTCTATATTCATTGCCAAAATGTTTTACACGCATACAAAAACAGTAGATGGAATCAGTGCAGAAAGGCAACCCGTCATTCCAGAAGTGAAATATTTACACTCTGTGTACTTTTGTTTGTTGAGTGGATCATTATGTTAGTAATATTAAGTGTGATGCAATGCAATTATAAACGCTTTATACTCCAGATAGACACTGGAAATGCTCATTATAAATCATTACTTCCTCAACAGCCAATCAGCATTCTGAATTCCCCAATACTCTGACATATTGTTCTCAGAAAGCAGGGGAGTTCAGGCGAGCTGACAAGCTGGAGAGGAGCTATGTTGCTTCCCTCCTGATGCAGAATTCCACTATAACATTTCCAACAAGGAGGTTTCTGTGCTTTAGTAAGAAAGAAAAAAAAAGCCTAGATTAAGAATATAAACATGTCCACTTTATTCCCTTAATGGAGAATAAAAGTGGAATCATTTATAATGAATGTAGTATATAAGAGCTACAGCTTATGTGAGATCATATGAAATCACATTTGCACCACTCACCAGAGGACATTCTTGGATCAGAACCTGTGGCCTCAGCAGCAGGAATTAGATTATAGTTGAAAAAAAATGTTGCATTTAAGTAACAAATAACTAACCAGACGGTTCTGGCTGTATCAGTCTCATCCCTGTTAAAAGGGTAAAGCAATTTTTTCTAAAATGCAGTGCTTGGAGGGGTCTGAATAAAAGCAGACTGAAGTTAGTGACAAAGCCCTCCTCCTCTAACTTCAAATATAAATTAAATAAATATTCTGTAAAGGTGCATCTTTTTCAATAAGAATACAACAGAAATGAGAGCCAAAAAAAGTGTGCACCCTGGTGTCTACAAAAGATCAGTAGTTGTGCAGGCAGGCTAACATTTGTGCATGTAAAAACAACAACTGGATGCTGACAGTAACTACCCATTTCCATTTATATGCCCATATGTCTGATTTGGACATGCAAATATAGGTTTTGAGTGCACATGCATCTTCTGGAAGCGCCTGTTGAACCCACGTTTGAAATACTCACTCAAAGTGTAATGAGGTATAAGAAGCTGAGGACAATAATGTCCATACCTATACAAAAAGAAAAGGAGTACTTGTGGTACCTTAGAGACTAACAAATGTATTTGAGCATGAGCTTTCATGAGCTAAAGCTCACTTCATTGGATGCATTCAGTGGAAAATACAGTGGGGAGATTTATTCACATAGAGAACATGAAACAATGGGTGTTACCATACACACTGTAAGGAGAGTGATCACTTAAGATGAGCTATTACCAGCAGGAGAGCCGGGGGCCGGGGGGGTGGGGAAGAGAAGAAAACCTTTTATAGGGATAATCAAGGTGGGTCATTTCCAGCAGTTGACAAGAACTTCTGAGGAACAGTGGGGGTGGGGAAATAAACATGGGGAAATAGTTTTACTTTGTGTAATGACGCATTCACTCCCAGTCTCTCTTCAAGCCTAAATTAATTGTATCCAGTTTGCAAATTAATTCCAATTCAGCAGTCTCTCCTTGGAGTCTGTTTTTGAAGTTTGTTAGTCTCTAAGGTGCCACAAGTACTCCTTTTCTTTTTGCGAATACAGACTAGCACGGCTGCTACTCTGAAACCATACCTATACAGTCACAGATTTTTAGAAAAAAACATCTTAAGAATCTCTGAACAATAGGATAATAATACTCCCTGTCCCCAACATATAGCAGTCTGTTTTACTTAGATGGATCCTCTTAGAAACATTTAGGTTTATAGTCTGTTTTTCTCCTGTTACAAATTTCAGTTAAACCCAAATGTCTACACTAACTGCTCCCAACATATTGCTATTGAACCTGACTGCATTGTAAGTCTTATAAAGTTAGCTGCTATAAAGTCTTGGCATCATATTATAATTCATGAAAACAGTATTTTGAATTTGTAAAGGGAATCTTTTCTGAGTTTAGACCTCATAAATATCACAACTTAAAGTGATTTTTCTCTGATTAACTTTAGTTCTCAGTTTTATAAATTAAGACAAATATACATGGTTGTTAAGCATAAAATAATAAATAATAATATTAATAATACTAATTTTGTTTGCAATAAAGATATCAAAAATAGAAAAATATTATACATTAAGTTTAAAAAATCCTAAAAAGGATATATATTGAACATTAAAGTTGAAAGGCCCCAAACTTTACTTAAAACACATACATCACTTTAAAACGTGACCTCCTGATCCTGGAAAATCTAACAGTTACTCAAACTGAAGACGACAGCCTTGATAAAAATTAAAGTTTACGGTATCCATTTTGTAATCCTACAACAGCAAAACTAATATGCACAATTTCTTTGTGATCATGGATGTTCAAGTGAGCTTTAAATTGTCCTTCACACCTTTTGGTACATTCTTAGCATCATGAAGAATTTATTTTAATATCCCCCCTCATCACATAAGGGTGTTTTGAAAATAAATCGATTAATGTTTGTGATACACTCAGATACCATAGTGATGACACCCCTGACGAAATTACTAATTCAGTCTTCAGAACAGGATATGAATAGTCTGCAGTAAATAAAACCTGGGGCCACACACTGAATCATGAAGATACAATAATAAATTGAAGGCTGCATGCCTTTAGCACCATCCTGTGCACTGAATGAGACAGGGATTCTGTGAAAAAAATAGTATGTGTTAATGTAATTAAAACCTGCATCAACATGCATGTGCAAAAGGGGGTTGGGCTAGGGTTACCAGAATTAAGGTTATCCCTTTGCATTTCCTAACTTCTAAGTGCTTGACTTTGCGATCTTAATAATGTTCTTTCAATGAAGTTCTTTGTGTACCACTTCCTAGATTTAAAAAAAAACAAAAACGCAAAAATAGAAAATCTATCACATGGCATAGGGTCCAGACAAATTGGAGGATTGGGCCAAAAGGAATCCGATGAGGTTCAACAAGGACATGTGCAAAGTCCTGCACTTAGGATGGAAGAATCCCATGCACCGCTATAGGCTGGGGACCGACTGGCTAAGCAGCCATTCTGCAGAAAAGGACCTGGGGATTAGACTAGATGAGAAGCTGGATATGAGTCAGCAGTGCGCCCTTGTTGCCAAGAAGGCTAATGGCATATTGGGAGGCAAAAGTAGGAGCATTGCCAGCAGATCGCGGGAAGTGATTATTTCCCTCTATTTGGCACTGGTGAGGTCACATCTGGAGTACTGCATCCAGTTTTGGGCCCCCCATTACAGAAGGGCTGTTGACAAATTGGACAGAGTCCAGCAGAGGTCATCAAAAATGATCAGGGGGCTGGGGCACATGACTTATGAGGAGAGGCTGAGAGAACTAGGCTTGTTTAGTCTGAAGAAGAGAAAAGTGAGGGGAGATTTGATAGCAGCCTTCAACTACCTGAAGTGGAGTTCCAAAGAGGATGGAACTTGGCTGTTCTCAGTGGTGGCAGATGACACAACAAGGAGCAATGGTCTTAAGTTGCAGTGGGGGAGATCTAGGTTGGATATTAGGAAAAAATATTTCACTAGGAGGGTGGTGAAGCACTAGGGAGGTGGTGGAATCTCCATCCTTAGATGTTTTTAAGGTCAGGCTTGACGAAGCCCTGGCTGGGATGATTTAGTTGGGGTTGGTCCTGCTTTGAGCAGGGGGTTGGACTAGATGACCTCCTGAGGTCGCTTCCAACCCTAATCTTCCATGATTCTATGAAAATGACACCCATTGTGGAACACTGGGTTGGAACATTTAGATCCACCACACAGACTTTTGCCACTTGAGGTAAAGGAGCAACTGATAGAAATATGTGGTTGTCATCCTCTAAGTGGACAAGTATTAGAGGGAGATTTTGATGGAGTTTACCCCCTGCACCTACAAGGCAAAGGAAAGAACCCATGTTCCACACCTAGATGGTAATTAACTGATTGCCATCAGTCTTATAAGTAGACTGATGGAGCTCAGTTGGAAAGAGGCAACAGAGGTGACTGGACTCTCTGATGGAGAAAAGTCTTAGCTTAGGGTTTAACAGACAGAAAGCAACAGAGAAAGAACACTACAAGACCAGTTTAGACTCCTGCAGGGGAAGCCCTTGAGCAGAATGAACAAGTGATGTCTGAAAGGCATGGAATGGCTATTAGTTATAAGATTTATTTGGATTTTCATTTAGACCTGTAAGGGGCTTAAACTTTTATGTGATTTGGCTAGAGGGCCACCGCATACAATACCCCAAGGGGGAGCCAGGAGAAGATGCAGGCTGAGAAAGAACATTGCAAATCCAAGGGAGAGCCCAATAGGGGGACTCCATGAAATATGGTGACCAGAGACAAGGGGGCACTCCTGAAGGGTGGACATGCTACTATCGGGATGAGACATTTTGTCAGTGAGTTTAACAGATATTTGCTGACAGAAGTGGAATAGTCAGACTTAGGAGTCTTGGGTTCCATTCCAGATTCTGGAGGGGAATGTTCTCTAGTGGGCATAGACTCCAACCTCAGTCTCTTCCCTCACATCCATCTTATCCCAATCTATTTACTCACAACTCCCATCTGGCTCTGTCCACTCTGCATTAGATTCATAGAGCTTCCTCCTCTACAATGCATGGTCCCAGCAGGTTGAGCACAGGAGAAACAGGCTTTCCTGCCTCAGTTTAGGTACCAGGACATAGCATAGCATGGACAAGAGTAGCAACTTCACTTTCTGGACCGTGCACAGTGCAGACAGACTCTTCAGAGATATTGGCTGTTAAGCCCTAGCAGGTCTTGACAGAACATATTCTAACTGAATTTTTTCAAAGGCTTATAACTTAGCAAAACTTGGGTGAATTTTCCTGGGGAAAGCAAAAGACACATCTTTGACATAAAAACCAGCTCCTGCCAAATGTCAGGTCCTTACTCCAAAGCATCTCATAGCAAAGGTGACCAGAAATATTTAATATGTGCATAAAAGTATTTTTCTTGAGAGCATCATTCTCAGAAATGGATGAACCTTTTTGGTTGAAGTTTAAAAACCAAAACCAACAAAAACGAAACCTCCACAAAGCCCAAGGTAGATATCCCTCATGCATAATTTCAGCCCAAATGCTTAAAGTTTGGTAAAATTATATGCAATTGAGAATAAGGTCTTATAATGAGAAGTGTCAGACAACCTTACTGTAATACCGTAATATTATATATATCATCTATAATATCTATGATTGTTGAATAATCACCCAGGTTACTAGGGATTTCTTGAATTAACACGACACTCATTATTAAACTATACTGGATGTACTTGCAGTGAATGGGAATCTGCATGGTATTAAATAAAACTTGCAGAGTTGTTCTGCCATGAACGGGGCTTAGTGTAAAACCAGGTCGGGATTCTTTGGAGATGTCTCTTATTCAGTTGATATAAAGACCAATTGTAAGATCCTCGGCATCTACAATTCCTCTGTATCACTCTAGTTCTGCAAAGGGCCGTTAAAGCTGCCTTAAGGTAACAGCTAAGGATTTTCCTGGCATTGTAGAATCCTGTGCTGGCATAGGACTAGCATCACTGCTGTTTCTTATTTCCCCAGGCTAACAGGTGCTTAGGGGAGGGTTGGGGTATGCAGGGAGAATTACAAGAGCACAAGATTGCAGAGACAGACTACAATTCTTTGGACTCACTGGAGTCTGTTATCTACTAGACTTTACTAACTAGAGCAGTGGTTCCCAAACTTGTTCCACTGCTTGTGCAGGGAAAGCCCCTGGCCGGGCCGGTTTGTTTACCTGCTGCATTCGCAGGTTTGGCCAATCGCCAGTGGCTGCGGTTCGCTGCTCCAGCCCAATGGGGGCTGTGGGAAGCGGCATGGGCCAAGGGACGTACTGGCCGCCGCTTCCAGGAGCTCCCATTGGCCTGGAGCAGCGAACCGTGGCCAGTGGGAGCTGCGATAGGCCGAACCTGCGGACGCAGCAGGTAAACAAACTGGCCCGGCCTGGCAGGGGCTTTCCCTGCACAAGCGGCGGAACAAGTTTGGGAACCATTGATCTAGACATACAAACTTTAATACTTCACAGTGGTTTCCAATATCAATTTTCTTAACACATAGCTGAGGGCTAACATAAGAAATAGACTTTCTTCCCAATACATACGGGTCTTCCGAGCAGAATCTTCCACAAAGAGAGAAGAAATGTCTTCATCCACTCCTGCTTCATTCTTTGCAATACAAGTATACGCTCCTGTATCTTCATAGCGCACATTGCTAATGTGAACCTCACTGCCATTTGCTGAAAACAGAGGGAGAACACGCCATGTGAACAACAATTTCAGTTTTGCTACAGTGCTTTCAGATTACACTCAGGAAGTTTTCTCAGTTCATCCTAATTAAACTGCTTTCGTTCCTGAGTTCATGCTTTTGAGCCATGCCAAACTACTCCAAAGGTATAGTAGTACTATCAACCATTTCACAAAGAACAGGAATATCTCAATTGTACTTGCTGCTTGGATCTAGATGTCAGTTCCAGATTAGATACCTGCTTGAGTGCTGATATGCCCTCTTCTATAGACTTTAGCTGTTGTTACTTATGCTGTATATAATCATTGACATTCTGGCGTCTTGTATTGCTGATTTAACACAAAATAACATGGCTTCCATAGAACATAATGGGGTAAATTTTCAGCTCAATTCAAGCTGAAAGAGAAACGGCTTCTAGCATATGGGATGCTATATTAATTGTATTTATTTATAATTTGGTATAATTGAGTTAGAAAAATAGAGAGTCGAATTTGCATAACCCAACCTCTTTTTCATGCGTACACTCCTGCTCACCAATCAGAGTGCCACTGCACACGCAGATGATAGTTTATATGTGCAAAATGTGGACAAATGCCCTTGAAAATTCACTCATATGTGCTTACAGCAATAAAAGTCAAACAAATGCAAACTGTCAAAAGCACAATTACACCACATGCTGAAAAACAGATATAGCTCCTAGTTTCTGCAATGCTACTCAAGGAGGCTGGGATGAGGGTCCTTTGAAATATCAGTCTAAGAAAATCCACCTTTCTGAAACGGTTCTCAAATATGCAATATTGCTCTAATACACTTTTCAATTGATAATTCTGCCTTAAAAAAAAAACAGCCATAGCGATTACTACATCTGGAAGTGAATGCAGAATAGCAGCTGACAGGTTTGTACAGCATTTTATAGTAGGATTCTGTGGAAACCTGTCTCTGAAACAATTTCAGGGCTATATTTCAGATATGCTTCTGAAACAGTACACTCAAATAGTGTTTTGTGCACAAGTTTGTACACACAAAATCAATCTTTGTGCATACAAATGAGAAATTGTATGTGGACTTGGGTAGATAGGTGTACAATTTTCTGGTTTTCATATGCAAATACCCTTTTGTAATAGGAGTGCCACTCTGCTGTAAGTGCAAAATGTGCCTGCTCAAATTCAGAATCCACGTTTAAGAATCCAATCTTTACAATTGTATATGGACAAAATGGGACTCAGGGATGTGGCATATAGCTTGTCAAGGAGCACTTTTCTTTTGTTCCAGTCTTTACATTTTTTTTTACTGCTGATTTGTGGGGTAAAGGATAGACAGGTTACAGGAAAAATATATTAAGATTATCCATAATTTAATTTTTAATAAAGTGTATTAAGTAAGAAGGCATGAAATATGTTTTCCTTGAAAAAAGATAATTTTCCTCATTGTATTTATCTCTAGACATCTAATGTTAAAGTCAGAAGAGAACCTCCCTAAACAACCCTCCAGAGCACAAGTGAGCTGTCAGAGTCCTGAAGGCATGTTCCCATGGACAGTGGTCCTGCAGAAGGAAACGTTCCCATGGTATGAAGTGCTCCTTCAAGGGGAAAGTGGGTATGTCTCTTGGGGGAGCTGAAGTGGTTAAGAGAGCTCAGGATGATCACCTATAAGGGTAAATACAACACTCTCTGCACAGAGCTATCTGCTACCTTCCCATCTGTACTCTTTCCCCAGATGCACTTTGGATTATTGTCGATAGGAACTCAACACTCTCACACTCCCCAGACACTTCTCTGTCTAGAGGAGTCACTGCCCCATGCCCTACCTTTGAAGTTGAACATAATGGAGTTGTGGAGGGAGACTAACACCACAGGGTCCCTTAAAGTGGCAGATCATCCAAGAGAAGGATGGATAACAAGTAGCTCTGCACATGGAACAGAGGGATCTCAATGAGCTATTTACCCTGCATTCAGACAGACCTGAGATCACTGTTCCCTGTAAGCTGTGAGCATGTGCGTGTGCGCACAGATCCTAAACCCCATGCACACGGCGAAACACCACGCGCAAAAAATGTGCACAGAAGCACAACAATTTGCACAGAAGAATATTTTGTGCACACGGCCTGTCAAAAATTAGAGGGAACATTGCCTGAGATCCATGGGATCACTCCCTTTATCTGCCTCTTATTGTTTCACAAAAGCATTTTCCTTTAGATTGTCTGTTTGCAAGAGTGCTCCCCACACATCCCTTCAAGAGAGCTTTCATAGCATCCCCACTAGCTGTGCATATTTTGGGTGCTTCTCTTGCTCTTTCTGCTACCAGGTTCCTTATCAGAGGTCTGAGTGTTCCTCTCCTTCCTGTTCCCAATAACTTAGCAAAACTTAGGGCAGCCTTGCGTTTAGGCAGCCTGCTAATTCAGGTGTTGCTCATTGCTGACAATATAGTAACTCTCAGCACTGGGGGACCCTCTCCTATGAAAGGGTGGGAAGTCCTTGGGATTAAGTGGATAAGACTGCACTTTTATAAAAATAGAGAGGGGAGATTAACAGCCCAAGATTGGCCTTTAATTTACACTTTATATAAAGTACAAGTTGCTAATATAGAAATAAGTATACAGCTGTACTTTGAAAGCTGCAGGATCTCCCATGCATCTTTAAATTATATCCATTTCAATGGATGTTCAATCAAAGCTCCTACCAAAGCCCAAGAATTATCTTAGAGCAGTAAAGAAGTTAAAAAAACAAATACATTTCAGAAGTGACAAGTGATTTCAGGTGCCTCAATATTTGGGAGTTCAACCTGAGACCTCTTAAAAGGGCCTGATTTTCAAGAGTTCTGTGCATCTGCTCCTGAAAAAAATCAGACCCTTTTGAGGTGTCCCAACTTGGGCAAAAGTGGAAGCACCTACAATCACTAATCACTTTTGGAAATTTAGACCTAAATGACTAAAAATACACTAGAAATTAGATCCATCAAATCAACTTTAAGTACAACTGAATCTAGTGTCGGGAAATAGAGGATTATTTAAATTTTGTTTTAGAGTTAAGGATAAAACTGGACCCTAGGATTTGATCCCACTCCAAACTTTGGGAAAGATCCAGAACTAGACTTTGTGTCTTGGGGTTCTTCTTTCATATTAGAGAACTAGATTGCCATTATTTACAAATTTGCATTAAATATTAAAATGAAAACATATGGAAACTTATATCCTCCCTCTGTTTTTATCAATTATTTAACATTTTAAAGTATCTGGGAATAACATATGTATGGAAAGTCGTACAAAAAATAAAGCCGCACAGTATTACGTGAGACTGCATTCTGGATATTAGAAAGCATAGGGGCTGCTTCAATAGGACAAGAACTGACCTGAATCTTCATCCAAACTTGAAATGAACCAGAAGCGAATTTTGTTAGGAGTTGGAAAATGTTGATTATTTTTCTTTTTCTTTCATTTTTGCCCTTCTCTATATCATTACTTTGGCTACGACAGGAAGCACTGAAATACTGCAAAAGGCGAATCTTGTGATATATCTGACCTGACCAGATTCATTACTTTTAGAAATCTCATGAAGGAGCCTGCCTTCTGTCCAATTTCCAGCCAAAAGTAGCATCCACATTTTCAGTGCTGTCTAAAACCAACTTTGAGGGTTTTCTCTATGTTCTGACAGCCTTACTTCTATTGAGTTGTACCTTACTCCTTGAATAGCCTCACTGGCATTAGTGGAACTACTCACACGCTGTGGTACTATTCACCCTGAGTAAGGGTGCCAGAATCTGGCCCTGGCGCATTTTCAAAATAAAAACCATGATGCACTTTGTCATGAAATACTTCTACAAAAAGATAAAAAAGAACAGATTTCCAAAAATGTTGCACAGTTGTTGCTAACTCACACCTGCATATTTCTCAGAGGGGAGGATTTTTTCCAGTCACCGAAGGCAAGTCTACACTGCAGCTGGGAGTTTACTTCCCAGCGTGGATAGACAGACCTGGTTAACTAGAAGGGTTGAGGCATGGGCTAACTGCCTCAGTACAAACCCTCTGGATGCACACTAATGGCTCAATTCTGCAACCCCTTTTCAGGTCAAGTAACGGATATTCACAATAGTATCCCCACTTATTACAATGAGATTACTCACATGAATAAGTACCACTCACCAGTTATGTCTTCACATGACAGCTAGCTGGAGTTAGCACACTAGAGTTAACTGCACTCAAACTAGCCTAGCTTCAGAGATCTTGTCCACACTTCAAAACAACAGAGGGTTACACAGAGTGACTTGATTACCAGCACAGAGCGATTGCATTAGCTGCTGATGAATTGTTGTAATTCTAGCTGTTGCATCCACATTGCATTTCTATCTCAATGTAAGCGGAGGAATAGTCCCACTATTGTGGGGAACTTTCCTGGCTTCTGCACTACCCCGGTGAAGTGGGCTAGTGAAAGGATCTGAGTCCTCGCTCCCACTTCCTTTACCCAGAGGCCTCCCTGCCCTTGAGGACTCCCCTTCCACTCTCCAGTCTGGCAGAGTACTTGTAACCCTGACAAGGCTGGGTCCAGGATTCCTCGGGGGCTCGACCCCTAACCTTGCTGTGGTCACCTAGGACAGGGGCTAGGGTGTCCCCACTCCAGGGTACTCTCTCTGCACTGGGCACTTCCCTGACCCACTGATCATTATATACAATTTAAAGCAAATACAAGTTGTTTAATTAACAATTAATTTAAAAAAAGAATAAGGAAAAATGGGAAAGGTTAAAGGAAAACACATCCCCCTGCTCTGTAGCAGGGAACATTGAAAACAGTCTCTGAACGCCAGGGCACTTCACAGTCTGTTCCTTGTAGGTCCAAGGCCTCCTTCTCAGGCCCTGCTTGTGCTGCAGGGATGTTGCGGGTTGGACACTTGCAATGGTGGTAGCCACACACCTCTGGGTTTTGGGTGTTGGGACCTTTCTTGACAGTGTCAGCCCCCCATCGGGTGTAGATCCCCCTCACAGTCTGGCCTGCAAGGACCCTTGGCTGGGGGTGTCTTTCTGTGCTGGGCCCTTTGCCCAAGGTCCCCCCTTGACTGGCCCCAGTTGTTCACCACATCTGGCTCTGTGGCTGCAGCCCTGTTCCCAGCACAGGATCTGCTCTCTCCCTGGGCTGTTTCTCTGGCTCTGGGGCTGCAGCTCTGCTCCCAGAACAGGATCTGCTCTCCCTGGGCTGCTTCTGTGACTGCTCCTAACTCTGACCTGTTTCCTGGGCTGCTTTTCTGGTCCCTCTGAATCTGGCACAGCTCTGCTCCCCAGCTCAGCTTGGGCCCCTGCTTTCTCCTTAGCTCGGCCCCACTCTGTCTGACCCAGGCAATTCCAGCTCACACGGAGGACGGGACCCCCCCTGGCCTCCTGACTCCCTGATTAGCCTGCCCACCCTGTTCTGGAACATTGGTCTCTCCCCATTGTTCCTGGGGACTGTCAGTCTCTGGGTCCTGATTTCCCATTGACCCTTCCCCTTTAAGTACTGGGAGCTAGCCAACCAAAACAGCGCCACTGAATGTTAGTAAGGGGGCAACAGTCCCCTGACATCAAGCTTCAACAACAACAGAGCTTTAACAACCCTCTTCACCCTACCCCCAAGAACTAGCTAGCTTGAGTTTAAAGCACCATCTAACTCCAGCTAGAGATTGTTCTGTATGGAGAGGAGTTCAGCTGAGGTAACACTCAAGTTATAACTCAAGCTAACTGTGCTGAGAAGACACATCCATTGTGAGTAAAGGTGGCAAAATAGGATCATGACAATTCAGATACTTAACTCTTGGAGTCTTCTACTCAACCTGCAAAGGAAACTGCTAGTATTGCTGGACAATTCTATTACTGCTTCCTGTATTGCCAATTCCTGTCCAGCAGGCAAGGGTGGTTTTTAAATCTTAAAAGACTGTATTTTCAGCCTGGCTTTTGGCAGAGTTCAACTCTTTGCTGGCATTTTATTTACAGCATGTATTACAAAATGGTATGAGACACCTTTACTAATAAATGTATATATGTTTCATGTTTATAATGTCCAATAACTGATTAATGCTCTGTTCTAGTCATTCTTTACTTATCTCAGTGAACAGATTTTGATGGTTTTAACAGAAACTGCAAAATTTACAAAATTCACTTAAATCCTAATCCATCCCTAAAGTAAACTCTTTTGTTTTCAATGGAGGTAGAGTAAAAAATGAATTTGGAACATTGGGCCAAGTTCTGCTCTCATTTGTGGTGGAGTAAATCTGGAAAAATTCCATTAAAGTCAATAGAATGAGTTTTGATTTACACCAGTGTAACAAATAAAAACAATAACTGGGATTCTTGGCTATCTTTTTTTAAACATATTATTTTCTCCTAAATTAGATAAATGGCAAAAACAGCATAAATTGCAGTAGTTCCAAGTCAAAAACTTTAGTACTGAATTGCAGTTAAACGATGATCTGGATTGTGTGCCTTCTGCTACACAGACCTGTGCAGAGGAGTAAGGGAGAGTAAGAATCATCACCCTTCATTTACATGGATCTTAGGTTTAATATCACTTGCCCCATCTGGTACAGGTTGCAGGGTAGGAGGAGTCTTAGCTCTTCATTGTGCTGGCTCACACAGATAAACTCTAGTGCAGGACTGGAGACAGGTCCAGGTATTGAAATGTATTGCAGGTACAGGCCAGAATCAATTACTCTCCCCATTCTCTCACTCAAGCAAAGGGGGAACAGGGAGGGATTTGTGCCTCAGAGGGTACCTCTAAGGCACAGTGTCTCCTGAGGTGGTGCAATTCACACTTGTCTCCTTGGTTCAGGGCTGTGCCTAATGGCACAATGTCTCTCTAAACAGATAAATTAAAGCAGCATGAAACGTAAAATTCTACTGTAGAATCTCCATTGTTTGTTTTAAATCAAGTCTTGCCCTTAGACAGTGGTAAGTATGCCTCTTTACCTTGAAGGGTTAACTGTTTGGATAACTTTGGAGTAATATCAATTCCATTCTTCAGCCAACCAAGCTGTGGGTTTGGGATACCTTCAGCGTAGCATCGGAGGCTTGCTGTCACACCAGGCTCTCTGGCCTGGCTCTCTGGATAGACTCGAATGACTGGTGGAACTGAATACAGAAAACAATTATCAGTCAAATGAAAAGCAAAATTATCACATTAAAAAAAAATTCTCCAAGCTGTTGATTCTAAGAACCTTGAAGCCATATATAATGAGATAATGAAAGGGTACTGTGATATTACCAGCATATTTAACAGTATCTAGCATTGCATTCCACAGCAAGTCAATTTCTGAAAGAGAAGGCATGTCATTGTGAGAAATCCCTCTTTCCCTTGTCAACAGTGTGACTGCACAATTCTGAATTTTAATTCAGTTGTTCTTAGGGTTTGATATTGATTTCTTTATATATATATTTCCTTTGAAGAACAGGATTTTGTATGAATCATTTACAATATACCAACATCTTTCATTAGGATTTATACATAATGTTCAGATCATGTTTTACCTACACTTCACAGTTTGATGATATTTTTGGTTGTTTTTACACTCTTGGAAAAACGTTCTCCTCCATCCTCCTCCTGTGCTGTCATGCATCTTCATATCTCAGCCTTTACCCCATCACCTCACAGAGCATTTTTCCAAGCAATGAGCATTAATCCATTTTATATGAACAAAAATATCCATACTTATAATAGTTGATGCTAACAAAAAAGTGAATGATAAATCAACACTCAACTCTTAAGAATTAGAAAGAGATCTTTAAGAGGGGTAGATTGCCTATTGCAGGGTTTCCTGTCCCTTCCTCTAAAGCATGAGGTGCTGGCCACTGTCAGACACAGGATACTGGGTGAGATGGACCTGGGTCTGATCCAATACAAAAATTCCTATAGTCCTAATTATTTTAATTGATAAATAAGGCTGGCTGGATAAAAAGAATTTAGCGTTGTGAAAAATTTTAAGGTTTCAATTTTTGTTTGCATTGCATATTGGAAGAAAACAGAGATCTTTGGAAACGTTTACTGAAAAAACAAGGGGAGAGAGACAGATCCAGTTTCAAGTCCCTACTCTACCTGATTCAGAGCAAGGACTTGAATGCAGGTCTTCTACATCACAGGTGGTGCGCTAACCACCTGGCTATTAGCAGAAGATCTTTGCTTTCTCTTCTTCCCCCTCCTCCTTCCCCAGAGATACCCTCCTGGACCCAAGATGCTTTCCCAACAAAAGCATCATCAAAACAACTGCTTCCACAAAAAGTTTCAGTTTCAACCAATCAGCATTTTCCCACAAAAGAAAAAAAAAGAAACAATTCCAATCAGCTTTACTGATGAACTACAAGTAACATTTACAAGACATAACTATAAAAAAACTGAACATGCAAGACACAAACATATAAAAACTGAAGCAACTGCTTAAATTTATTATATTGCTCTGAGCCTGCCTTCCATAAACCCTCCACCCCTTTTTGCCTGTTATCATTTGTTACATTATTTCTAAGTTTAAGTTTAGACCCCAAAGATGCTATGTGGAAGGATCCTTATGCATGCATAGAGACTCACGGACATCAGCGTGGCTCTGCTTGGACACAAAGATTACCTTTCACAGATTCAATTTCAGGATTGGGGCCGTAGATCATAAGATATTTGGGGCATGCCTTTTTTCATGTTCTGAAAAATCTCATGCATATTTAAGACATTGTATGCAATTTAATAACCATAATAATTAATAATGAAAAGAGAAAAATATTAAATGGAAAGAGTACAGAGGCATAAAGGGTAGGAGAATAAAGGGAGAAGAGAGCACTGAAATATGCTTGGATAGCACACCTCCATGGGGCATCCATCAGCCAGTCTATAAAAAGAGAAATTGGGAGCCCCTGCATTTTAGGCTGCAGTATTGCTAATATAAGAACGATATTTAACTTCACATCTCCTTTTGTTGAATCTGGATGCTGTGGTGTCTCTGCCCTCCCAGAGGTTACTGGAGGTAGTGATATGGATAACAGAATACTGTCAGAAGCTCAATCTAGATAAAATGGAAGTAGTGTATATCAGTAAGTAGAAGGTCTGTGTGTGCACGCCTTGTGTTCTTCCTTTTACCCACACAATCCACAGTGTATGAGTTATTCTTTATGTGTCACTGCTTTTGGATGCCTATACAACAGGCAATGGTTCAAAGCACCTATAGAATTTGCGTATATTGAAGGCCCATCAGAGTTCACATTTAATGAGGTTTAGAGGCAAAATGCTTGCACTTTTTTACTTTGATTAAAACTCATTATATTCCCCATAATTTATTAATTTAAACTTGTTGTTCCTACATGGTACTATTTTATGTACATTTAAATGCTGTTATGGTGCCCAAATGTTATGGTAGAGATATTAATTAAACATAAAGGAAGAATAAACAACAACATAATTACTGAAAACTGTTGAAGAGATGCTTTACTTCCATGCCATAACGTGCTTAACTTCATCTTCACTGCCAAGGAATAACTCTTGAATGATCCGGTGAAAGGTTCAGAACAGCAACCATACATACAGTATCCACCAATACTTCATTACACTATATAGTATTGAAAGCATTAACATATATGGTGTATGTCATTTTTTATATTGCCCTTAGAAGTTTTTTGGGAATGCTTTTCCTGAAATACTGGATATCTGTATTTTACACATTTAACTGATACAGCCAAAATTCCACTAGCAGCAAAAAAATCATATTTCATGGCTACATTTCAATCAGAAGCTTATTTTCATCTGATCAATTTGTTAAATAGTAGCTGAAGACCTACAGTATAATCTATAGCTACTGTATGACAACTGTAAATATAACTTTTAAAGTCACAGGAAAAAAAACAGTATTTTATGCTAACAGTGAAATCCTCTAATTAAAAATGATTTTTGGTTCCCACTTTTGGTTCCCACCCAGTTTTATTGTGCTTGTAGTAGATCCCCTTAAGGGTGGGAGCAAGCCAAGGCTGATTACAGAATGAGCCATACTTTGGGAGAGATCAGGGTAATTTCCCTATAAAGAGCAGGAGGAGCCAAAAAGCTTGGGAAATGGTAAAGACTGTGAGTGACTAGTCCAGGGAAGATCCTAAGGGCTTGTCTACACTGTGACGTTGTTGACAAAACTTTTGTCTTTCACGGGTACTTAAAAAAAGCCTCCCTGCGAAAGACAAAAGTTTTGCTGACGCAAGTGGCACTGTGAATGCGGCTTTGGCAGCAGAAGTGCTCTCCTGCTGACAAAGCTAACACCGCTCGTAGGGTTGGAAGTATTTTGTCGGCAAAAGTGCTGACAAAATACCAACAGAGAGCGTTTATACACACTGACTTTTAGTGACACAGCCTTGTTGCTAAAAGCTGCGTAGTGTAGACAAGCTAAGATTAAGGGAGTTATGACAGAGGAACTGTAGTGAGCAGGATGTTCCTACTAGAGACCCTGACTGGGAGAAGGGTTTAGGTCCCTGGAAGTAAGAGGGCTGAGCTCCAGCCAGGTACAGCTTGAAGGTACATTTATACTACAATAAAAAATTGGCACTGAGTCTCAGAGCCTGGGCCAATTGATTTGGGCTTGTGGGTCTTGGGCTCTGGGGCTAAAAACTGCAGTGTAGGTGGTTGGGCTTGGACTGCAGCCCTGACTCTGAGTCCCACCCTCCTGCAAACCCAAGTCAGATGACCCAGGCCAGCCAGGGCCATGCTGCAGGAGACACACAGGGGTGGGTGGGGGAAGTTCAAAAATCAACTAAAAAGCATGTTTTTTTTAAAAAAAAATATATAATTTTTGACTCTTAATTTTTGAACCTTCAGGGTTGGCACTATTGTGAATAAAAATATTTGTTGACTGCATCAGTTGTAGATTAGTATTTAAACATCTTACATATTTGAGCAGCTCTTACATATTCCATCAGGTTTCAAAGTAACAGCCATGTTAGTCTGTATTCTCAAAAAGAAAAGGAGTACTTGTGGCACCTTAGAGACTAACCCATTTATTTGAGCATGAGCTTTCGTGAGCTACAGCTCACTTCATCCGACGAAAGCTTATGCTCAAATAAATGGGTTAGTCTCTAAGGTGCCACAAGTACTCCTTTTCATATTCCATCAGGTAGAGGGAACTAGAACTCATGCCCATGGTAGGGGGGCGGAGGAAGGAGGAGGCGGCAACCAGAAAAACAGAAATTTTAATAGAACTGGTCAGGTTGATATACTAGTAAGTATAGGAGCTTGTCAGACTATTTAGCTAATAGAACTGTTTATTTTTAGGAAATGGAAGAGTGCCTATAGCTGTTCGAAGACACTTGCAGGAAGTAACAGATAAATATTTTTCTTTCAGGGATAAAAGCAAAATCCTTTTTATTGAGAAAAGGATGTTTTAGTCTGCCATATATGGTGTTTGGAAGCCTTTAATCTGTAATTCTACATATTAGAACCTCTTTGCTACCTCTAATTTTACACATCCTTCCTGAGATACAATACATTGGTGTACTTCTTAGTAGGCAGAAATCTGAAGCATTTCTTTATTAACAGGATCTAAATGGGGCAACATACTGGGGCATTTCTTGTAAACAGTTGGATAACACCTGAAAATATTTAACTGATTATGTTGGAATGGGATTCATTTTTTCATTTAGTTATCTTACTTCATATCTCTCCAACTGTGTTTTGTGACACCAGTTAACTGCTCCAAATTCTATTTAATTGTAGGAAATAAAACTTTGGGGAAAGGGAGGTATGTTTCTTTAACCTTCATTACAACTTGTTTCTCTTTTACAAAGAAGCTCAAAGTTCCTGCTATTTAATGTATAATTAAAGATAAGATCACCAATTACTTTTGCTTAAAAAAAATCTAATTAGCGGATTTAAGAAATCTTGGTTAATCATTGATTACTAATAGGAATATGCCCACTGTGATATCACATCTTTTTTCTGCCAATAGTGACATGTTACATATCAGACTTTCATTGATAACTGTGTACTGTAGCACCTTCACAAGACCTTGATAAGTGTTCGTGATTATCGTTATTTTTTTGCTAAGGGGAGTGTTAGTACAGCAGATTAGTGTGGCCTGTACCTCTGGAGCTCATTTAAACAGGTGGTTTGGCTCTGGGATTTAAGAACAATTAGTTGGATTGCCTCAGGTCAATTATTGTGAAATACTCCATAATAAAATACACACATATACAGTCATATGTCTAAAGCACAAACTGGAAGAAGAAAGTAAGGCACAGGGAGGTGAAGAGAATTGCCCAAGATCACCCATAGGCCACTGACAGAGCCAGGAATAGAACCCTGAGTTCCAGTCGAATGTTCTAAGCACTAGACAACATTGTTTCCCTGTAAATCTTTAAATCTGAAAGGGAGTAGGCCTAGCAACAGGGAGAGGCTTTTACTTTCCCCATGAAACTCCATTCAGAATCAACTGACTTTTAAGATATCAAAAAATTGCCATTTGCAGTGTGCACTAAGCTCATTAGAGCTTGCTTAAAGCCTGTTGCTAAAATCACTGACGATTTCATCTGAGTATATTCCCAGCATTGTACAGAGTTAAATCTCTTCCTCTGCCATCTCCTTAAAATACCCTCTGGCTTAGGGAAGGTGCACAGAGCTGGGAACCAGGAGATCATACATTCTAAACTTACCACTGCTGGTAAATGATGAATAATTCAGTGGTTTTCTCAAAACTTATTGTTGAACTAGCTTCACACCCCACAGAAAAATTACACAAGGTGGGAGATCTTAATCTTATCCATTCTGCTTCTCAGGTAGAATATGCCAAATATATGTGCTTGGCTATGTTGTCAGTAAAACGGGATTACTAGTGTATACATAACACACTATTTCAATTAATTACTCTTCTTCTAGTGAGTGGTCCACAGGGCATATCTGCGATTATGTCATAACTGCTCTTTAGTCATTTAGCCCATGTGATCTGTGTTGCAACGCAGAGACTCCAGAGTTCATGCTCTGCTGATGATGTATGGAAGGGAAGCATTATAGTTGAATGCATCTGATGAAGTGAGCTGTAGCTCACGAAAGCTTATGCTCAAATAAATTGGTTAGTCTCTAAGGTACCACAAGTACTCCTTTTCTTTTATAGTTGCAGTTATAGTATACTATGTTTTGCCTGTTTTCTTCTTAATAAACCAAAGGAAGTTATAAAAAAACCAAAACCTTGAACAACAACAAAAACATGACATCAGTCCCTGGAAAATCATGGAGCAGGTCCTCAAGAAATCAATTCTGAAGCACTTAGAGGAGAGTGATCAGGAACAGTCAGCATGGATTCACCAAGGGCAACTCATGCCTGACGAACCTAATTGCCTTCTATGATGAGATAAGTGGCTCTGTGGATAAGGGGAAAACAAGGGACGTGTTATTCATTGACTTTAGCAAAGCTTTTGATACGGTCTCTCACAATATTCTTGCCAGCAAGTTAAAGAAGTATGGGCTGAATAAATGGAGTATAAGGTGGACAGAAAGCTGGCTAGATCATTGGGCTCAATGGGTAGTGATCATTTTTCTCCATGTCTAGTTGGCAGCAGGTATCAAGTGGAGTGCCCCAAGGGTCGGTCCTGGGGCCGGTTTTGTTCAATATCTTCATTAATGATCTGGAGGATGGCATGGATTGCACCCTCAGCAAGTTTTCAGATGACACTAAACTGGGAGGAGAGGTAGATACGGTGAAGGCTAATGGCATTTTGAGCTGTACAAATAGGAGCACTGCCAGCAGATCAAGGGAGGTGATTATTCTCCTCTATTCGACATTGGTGAGGCCTCATTTGGAGTACTGTGTCCAGTTTTGGGCCCCACACTACAAGAAGGAGGTGGCAAAATTGGAAAGCGTCCAGCAGAGGGCAACACAAATGACTAGGGGGTTGGAGGCACATGACTTATGAGGAGAAGCTAAGGGAACTGGGATTATTTAGTCTGCAGAAGAGAAGAATGAGGGGGGATTTGATAGCTGTTTTCAACTACCTGAACGGGGGTTCCAAAGAGAATGGATCTAGACCGACTCACTGGTAGAAGATGACAGAACAAGGAGAAATGGTCTCAAGTTGCAGTGGGGGAGGTTTAGGTTGGATATTAGGAAAAACTTTTTCACTAGGAGGGTGGTGAAGCACTGGAACAGGTTGCCTAGGGAGGTTTCTAAGGAAACTCCTTCCTGAGAGCTTTCTAAGGTCAGTCTCGACAAAGTCCTGGCTGGGATGATTTAGTTGGGGATTGGTCCTGCTTTGAGCAGGGGGTTGGAATAGATGACCTCCTGAGGTCCCTTCCAACCCTGATATTCTATGATTCTATGATCAAAGGAAAGTTATTAAAGTTGCAAAGTCAAGCTCTCAAAGGTTAAGAAATGCCAGAATGAAGGCTATTCATACAAACTATATTATGTTGCCAGTTTGTGTGCATTATAATACATTCTTTAATTATACAAACTCATACTATTTTTTCCATAGCCTCGTTGTGATACACCCTAGGAAATGAGCTTCACCCTAAGAGTATTTTCTCAAATTTAATAACTAATAACAGCTGTGATTGTGCTCCATGTGCTCATGGAAAGAAAATTTTATGCATGCATGCTAAAGCACTCATTAATGGTGTATTTTAAATGCAAATGCTTGAATACTTAAACCAAAAGTTTTATAATGGACAGAGGATCTTATGACTAAATGGCAAGGATAGGGTTTCTAGGTCCCCTCATCAGAGCCCTGCCAAATTAAATGAATCAAAGAAGGTTCTGACTACACTCTTTGCAACTAAGACCATTAAAGTACATGGAATTACTTGATTTGAATGTGGTGCAGGAAGAAATCTATCTCCAGCTAATAAATTCTACAGTAACATAATTTTTCTAGGAATGATGCCTCAGGCAAGAGTTGTCGATCCCTATTCCCCAGAGACATATAAATGCTAGAAATGAAATGAAATCTATTTAGTGAAAAATAATAATAATTCCATAATGAACTGGAAACTACTAATGCTCTAAAGAATCATCTTTTCTTTTAGAATTAAGGAGAAATATCTGACTTGGATGCAAAAAGCTGTTCAGGTTAAAAGGTACTTGAGTACAATGGGCCAGTTCCTCAGCTGGTGTAAATCTGCATAGTTGTACTGATTTACACCCACTAAGAATTTAGCTCAGTGATTGTTCCTTTGAAGTAGTAAAATATAACCTCACTGAAGAGGGTTTAGTCCAGAACCCAAATGTGGCATGAGGAGAACACATGCAATCATTTTGCACGAAAGCTCCATAGAAGTCAGTGGGGCTTTTGGGAAAAAAATCAATAGTAATGAGCAGAGATAAAGATCTCATGTTATGTTATTACTTATTTAGCTCTTCTGTAAAATACACAATGGAAATCAAACTATTTCTATTCCAGCTTTTAAAAAATATATGCCTGAATTAACAGATGAAATCCTGGACTTTTCTTTATCACAAAAGATATCAAGTCCTGGAATTTATCCTTTGGAAAAGCCATGCAAGTATATCTATGGTCATTTCATTTATATGAAAGAACAACTGAGCTGTAAATAAGGATCTGGTGTCATCTAGATATTGTGCACATAACTCCCAGTAGAATCAGTAAGATTAACATCCATGGGTATGGAGAGAATAGATCCATAAGAACAACATCATATACTCAGATGACATGGTAAATGTTCAGGTAATGAGAA
Organism: Lepidochelys olivacea; assembly: GCF_965140295.1. Taxonomy (NCBI): domain Eukaryota; kingdom Metazoa; phylum Chordata; order Testudines; family Cheloniidae; genus Lepidochelys; species Lepidochelys olivacea. The sequence continues at coordinate 71,124,668 of NC_140414.1, forward strand.
AAAGAAAACCCAAATGCAATTACTTCTAAGATATCTACATTATGCTTTTCCCAGGGCACTTTTGAGAGCTTGCATGTGTCAGCTGAAGTAGAGTCATCGTTTGAAACCTCAGGTTACTGTAAATTGTTCTAATCATATCACGCTAACATAATCCCAAAGAACAACAACAAAAAGATTGATTTATATTCCGCATTGGTCCTTAATAAATACATTCAGTTAGAATAAAGAATAACATCCCAGAGCAAGGAAGTAAAATAACTCTTCTATGATACAATCTATTTTTTCCCCCTAGCGTCAAAGTGTGATCTGTTATCTTGAGAACTAACTGAACTCTTGTGATTCAAGTAGGAAAATTGCATGATGTAGGTACTTTGAGAGCAGTGGGTTGGGGATATTTGGGATGAATAGCTGACCCACCGCAATTGTTTTATTCCAGGAGAAAACAAGAATGAATTGGAGGTGAATCATAAGGTCACTCACAAGTAAACCAATCAAAAAGTTAGATTTTTTGAAAAAAGTTTTGCTGCTGCCATTATTTGCTTTTGTTTTAAAGAATTCTGCCATTGTTCTTCCACAGTGTAGTCATACAACTGCTGTAAAAAGGGTTAGAAATAGGTTTGATGGAATGAATACAAATGTCTTTATAATACTGGTAACTCACCACGGCATTTGTGGTGTTCTATTTGCACTATTTTCTTTTGTGACTAAAGCAAGCTTTCAATCAAAAATTATGGGGCTGATTTTATAAATATGTTATGGGTTAGTGAACTAGCCAATGCCTCTTTGTCTGAAATATTATAAAAGTATTCAATCAATTCACCCCATCATTGTCCTAGAACAGGCTTCATGATTTTCATATTATCTCTTGCCACCAAAACAAAAAACAAACAAACAAAAAACCCTCCCATATCATTAATGTTTCCAACATAGAAACATTTCAGATCTTAAAAACATGCAAACATACTCCAATATCTAAATAATCTGCTCAAAATTTTATGGCCACATTAATCCCTCAATTTCATCATCATCAAATCACAGAAATTTTAGAAGAAATTTTGTTGACAAAAATTAAGTTTTTTAAAATAGATATTTCATAAAGGAATTAAGAATAGCCCATTTCAGTTTTTGACATATCCAGAATTGTGGGGAATGATCTATTGAGTCAGGAAGACTCAGCTACATGAGCTCTCCACCATCAAGCAGGATTTCAATGACCAGCCAAAAACATTCCCATGCTGAATAATTCATTTAGTGTGGAGCCAAATCTTTAGCCATTTTTGTTGAATAGGTTTAGTTAGTCTTGTATCTTAGTCCCTCAGTATAGAAATAATCCATGTCATGAGGAAGAATTCTTCAACCATTACATTTTACATGTGGAGTTTTAAGGATTCCAAATGTGATATATGTTCATTTAGTACAGGCCCCAGTCATGCACTGTCAATTACACAGCCAATAGCTACAATACTGGGCCCATAACATGTAGTGATAGATTTACCTACTGTATGCTGACAATATAATTTAGCTTGATTTCACCAGAGAAAATTGAGTGTGGACCCATGGAAACATTTGGATGAAAGGGATCAATCCTATGCTCAACAGCAAGAATTTAAATATTCTCTTATTAGGATTATCTAATGATTCTATAACACTTTGACAATGTAAAGTGTTACATAAGTGCAAAGAATTATTAATCAGTAAAATAATTATTCCTGCACCAGCATTGTTTTGTGGTGAGTTGTCTATTTACTATATGTATGAGAAAAGGCTTAAAATACTTAATGTTCACATAAAACATTATTTACATAAAAAGTAAAGAATGTATTCTGTCCATAATATGCAAATTTTTATGCAGTGATTATCTGTATTATTTAAATAAGGGCTTCACTAATTTTTTTTAACACTTAATACGCCAATTCAGAAAATTAGAGTTTAATCCTGATATACACAAAATAAGCCAAAGTATAAAATATTTTTGCAATGTTTAAGGATTGGGCAAACTGGTGAATGCAATATAGATATAGATATATAGTACCCTCACGCTAGATGTTAAGATCAACTAAGCCTCCCTATCTCATTAACCTTCTTTTGACTCTTCTGTTAGACTAGTGTCATTATATTAATTGGTTATTATCCTAGCCTATGAGTACTGATTATCTTGTCTCTCTCTAGGAACATTACAGTTTAGATGTACAGATGTAATCTATGGAAGTGCTGTTCATTTGACCAGAACATTAAACTTAATGTTTTTCATCCCATTTAACTACAACATACAAATTATAATGGTTAATCAGTATGCAGTTTCATTAGATAATGCTACAACAGAAACAAAATAATTGTGTAACCGTGTCTTCAAATAGACAATATTCTTGCTATTACATTAAATACATAGTGGTACAGTTCACATATATAATACGATAACACACCAACCTCGGCATTAAATTCCCATCAGGAATTACTTTAACCTGATCCTAGATCTGACAGGCTAAAGAAAAACAGTATCCAAACTTGTGAGAGAAGGGGTCACTCCAGTGCTGACTCTTAGAGCAGCAGCTGTCAGGGCAGAGAAAAAACGGACTAGTCAATTTGCTTGGGTAGCTTTAAATAATCTGATAGTGACATGTAGTAGCATAGGCAGCTATTGCCTTCAGCACCATGTACATTTACAATATGCTCTGAATGACTAACACACAGTAACAGTAATATGCTGATGGACATATCCTGCAACTGCAAGAATGTGTAAAAAAATCAGTATTTCAGTTGTGGATGTTTTATTGTATAAGCACCCATTCTGAAAGAAAAGTGCTTTTCTGAAGATAGCCAAGAAAAGCATGAAATGGTTTCCACCTCTAGTGTCCTGCATTTTTATGGCCTCATTATCAGAAGTGTTGAGCACCAACAAATCATACTAAAGTCAAGGGAGTTGAAGAAGTTACATCTCATTGTTTCCTTGGGCACTCTCTGCCTATCTGTTGCATTCATCTGTTGTCTCTTGTCTTAGCTTTTCAGGGCAGGGACCGTCTCTTTGTTCTATGCATGTACAGTGCCTGGCACAATGAGACTAGGGCTTCGAGGCACTACAGCAATATAAATAATAAACAACAATAGGAGCAGCAGCAACAAAGCAGGTGCTCAGTACTTTGATAATCAGGCCATTGATGTATAAATTTTAGGAACCAGCTAGCATTGCTTACTCAGGCAAAGCTTGCACATACTTCAACAGGAGTTTTGCCTGAGTAAGGAGTGCTAAATTGGGTCCAAATGACATACATTAAGAACTGCACAACACTATTAATTGTGCTATAATAACACCCAAACCCCCTCATTAGGATAGGGTCCCTATTCTGCTAAGCACTATGATGATAAGGGTAATACTAATATGTCCATGTAGTTACATAGCCTTGCTATGTATTCAAATTTCAGGTTTAATGTTTGTCTTTAAATAAATATCAGCTGTCTCTATTTCCTCCTCAGTTTAGCCAGAGTTAATTGGCTGGCTTCTTGTTGGCTTCAAAGCTTGAGGAGAGATTTCAAGGAGGAAGGTTAGTGGTTTTATGCATTACTGCAGGAAGGGCATTCAACCTGCAACAGGCTGCATGGAAGAAAACACGGAGACACTTGTGGAAGATATGGACAAATAGGCATTCAAGGTTGACAGCACTGAAGGAACACAGGGAATGGGAAGACAATGTGAGAGTGAAAGATCATGAAGAGACTAAGTTAGGGCAATAACAAGAATCTTGAATTTGATGTGATGGAGAAAGTGGAGTTACCAGGGGAATGCAAAGGTGGAGGTGGTGGATGTAGTCAGACTGAAGGACAAGGGAATGGTGCATTTTTTTATGGATAGGATGGACAAATGTGGATATCAGGGAGGCCAGTGAGAATATTTTAGTTATCAAGGGAGGAAATAATGAGAGCATGGATGAGAATCACAGATGTCTGGTCAGAGAAGAAAGGTCATATTGTAGAGTTGAGAGAAGAAGTGTCAGGGAGTGGACACACGTTCAATGGATCTGAACAGACAGGGAGCGTCAAAGTTGACAAGAATTTGGGCCTAGCTAAAAAGGAGAACAGTAGTGGTACCAACAGTAACAAAGACTGGGAGAATGGAGTAGGCTTCAGCAGAAAGATAAGGAATTTTGGGCTGCTGGCCAGACATCTAGGGCCACATTACAGAGAAACAGACTTTAAAAGCTTTAATCCTGACCAAAAATATTGGATTGGATGAAGAATATTGAAATCTGAGAGTGGAAAGGTAAATATCATCATAAACATGGAAATTGAAGCCATGAGCACAGATGAAGTCTTTCAAAGAAACGATAAAACAGAAAAAGAGAAGGAGGCAAGGACTGAGCTCCATGAGGTGGAGGAAGACCACTCAAAAATAACTTGAAAGAACAACCTGAGAGGTGGGAGGAGAATGAGGAGAGGACAGTGTCTTGCAAGCCAAGGGAAGGGCAGATGTTAAGGATACTAGTACTGATTTCAGTTGAGGTTCTGCCTGAGTAAGGAATACAGGAATGGGGCTTTATATGCTGACAAAGGCCTTGAATATTGTGGACAAGATTTTCAAAATCCAAAGCCTAAATTTGTACTCCAAAAACCACAATTAGGCACCTAAAGAGATGCTTTGATTTTTAAAAAAACAGAGAAGCCAGTGATTCTCATGGAGATTAATTGAAGCTCAACACTTACGCCTTTTTAAAAACAAATGTGTTTTTTTTTCAATTTGTATTATACTTAATATTTTTGCAGAGAAATAGAGCTGCAAACATATTTTTTCACAGATTGTGCAGTATAATGATTATGTTGTTATTCAAAGTTACTTTTTCATAAATACCTATTGTACAAATAGCATGGTAATAATGTGCACTAACAATGTTAAGGGATTGGTGTACAGAAAAAAAATGTTTGTTTTTTTTATTATTCTTTTTAATAAATATTATTTATGTAGGATCACTAAATACTGTGATTATATTTTGTTTTCCTGCAATCTTTTATACAGAAAAAAAGCTATTAACGAAAACATATTGCCTGCTGTATCTACTATTGTATTCAGCTGTAATATGAAGTTAAATAACTGAAAAAAAAATCTACCAAATAATATCCAGAGACTGCCCTACAACTGGCAATTAGAACTTCTTTCCTTACCATTTACTTGGACGATATGAGTCTGATAGAGATTATCATAGCCATCAGCATAGCATCTGTAATTTCCCATGTGAGTTGTGGTAACCTTAGTAATGTACAAGGACCCATCATCTCCAAAATCCTACAGGGAAAGATTAAAAACAAGGTGATCGTAATTATTTCAGCAGCACTATAATAATTGTGTACTTCACCTTGGCAACAGAGCTGATGCAACTATCAAACATCTACATTTCGAACTAGATAGGCATTGGTGGCATACATAAAAGCAGACTTTGGTGTTAATATTTTATCTATAGCTTTGTTTTTGTGTGTGCCTTCCCTGCCCTGCAGTTCATCTTAATTTTACGAGTTTTCTATTTGTAACTCATTAAACCTCAAAATTAGTATTAGTATACTTTTTATTGCATCTATTTTTTTTATTTCATTATGGTAGTTATGGGGGAGAGGTTAGTTTTGCCTCTACCTGTTCACATGGAAAAAAACCACCAATCACTGCCCAATGTATGTAATGTTTTAAAGTAAAAAATCAAATAACATGTTGCAGGAATAAGATTATATTTACCCTTGGACATGAGCTGTTATACAGAAAATAATCTTATTTTTCATGAAGTTTGCTCTCACTGTTAAATTACATCTTCTAGTTCCACTTTAATTAGTGGACAGGTTCCACAGGATTAGGACACAGGTTGGAAATCAGAAGACCTAGGTTTGGTTCCCCACTGCCAGGGTCTCACCATATACAAGTCACTACACTTTTCTATTCCTTAGTTTCTCCATCTGCAAAATGGTGATGACAATATAAACTTTTCATTATAAAGTGTTGTGAAATCTTTGGAATAAAAGTGTCAAGTTTAAAACATTATTTTTAGTAACAAGATATAACCTCAAATTTACAACAAGAGGTTAACAGTTATCGCAATTTGGCAGATTTATAGCAATATAGCTATTGAAACATATTCAAATTTTCCTTATCTTTCATGCCTTCAAAGATTGGTAACTTTAACACAAAAGACATATTCCTCATATGCCTAACTTCTTGTTACCTAATAGCATATGTGGTTGTTTTGTATTTGCATTATTCGCCAAGATAGCTTCTGTTGTCTGATATTTAATTCAGCACCAAGAAATACAATGGAAAATTAATTTAAAGACTACAGAAATTTTTGAAAAAATTGTATTCCTTCCACTTTTTGAAATACAACAAAGACTTTCAAAGCCTAGAAACCTGCAAGGATGGAAGAGAGTATAGGTCAGTGGGACTACAGCCATCTTTCCTAAAGCAATAAAGAGTTGAATGGTTTGAATGTACATATATAGAAAACCAAGTATCAAATAGGCCTCTTTGACTAGAACTCTGCTAAACACAAGGCAGCCAGTGATAAATTAATGTGTGTGCCTCATTAGGGTCAAGGGCGTTGCAACAAAAGCAATAAATTTGTAAACATTAATTTTCAAACTAGGAAGAGTTATTGGGCCAGATTCTCAGCTCCACTTGTGCACCACTTAAGTGGGTGCGAAGTGGGCATATTTGGGCTGCAATGGTGGGTAATTCTCATAAAACCAGTTAGGGTGACTCCAATGTCAATTGTCCCCACTTCTTGGCATTGGAGTATGAGTGGCAGGGCATACCTCTATTCCACTATTTCAATACTCAGTTGGCATATGGCCCACTTACATAAGGATTGGGCGAAGACCCTTGAGAATCAGGAAGCAGTAACCTGATGAATCTCCATCTCCCCCCTGTGCTGAGTATATTTCAGTGTTGGAAAGAATCTCTGGCCCATCTTCTTTAATGGATTTTTGGCATTGTGTGTGTGAGGGGGAGGGTGACATTTTAAGAGAGGTGGAAAAGAAGAGCTTACTGAGAGTTCCTGCAAGATGCTGCAATGGCAAGTTTAGAGCTGTCTATGGGAGGCAAAAAGTATCAAAGCAGCTATTTTGTTTAATCACGGAGGAGACTGAATCTTCATCCTCATTAATGACAGGTAAATGCTGATACAATGATTGTTCTCTTAAAAAATCCAGTTCAGATGACAGGATATTAGAGTGCCATAAAAATACAGTTAAAATACAAACACACTGTATATCACTCCAGACATAAATCAAAAGCAGATGATACCAGAACAAAAGCAAGTTCTATTACAACAATCAACTAGAGACAATTATCGACTAGTATAAGCAGCTGATCAAAGACAGACAATTATGTAATAAGAGCTAGGTTCTATTATTGCTATTAGTCATTGTATGTAGAGTACAATGACAGTCCAAATTGCCCATTTTCAGAAGCATCTATTACAGTAATTATGAGAAGTATTAACATTTTTAGTTCAATCTTGGGGTTTTGTTTGCGTAGCAAATGCTGTGAGTCCAGTGACCAGGATGACTTTTTTCTAAACTGCATCGAGTCATGACATGCAATGACTCTTGGATGCGACCCACACTGTCATTTATGCCTTTGTATTTGAAAATTAGATTATTGCTTGATATTATGTATAGGGCTATAATTTACTTCTACTTGAAAACTGAAAGTGGTGTATAGGAGACAGTGTCCCACTTGTCACTTTATGTATCTTGCTATGAGTACATGACACTAGTACTCAGTAATCTGCATTGGCTGCTTGTTGATTTCCAGGTGGAATTTAGGAAACTGGTGCAAGCTGTATGGAATATGGGTGACTATTTATAATATTATTGATACCAAGATTACAAAATTGCAATGAATCTTATACAAGATATGCCATGTAAGGTATCACCTGAAAAGTTATGATTTGCTAAATATAGTAAGCTTACTTTATATGTATATATCATCTCTGTATCATGAGTTATAAATATGTGTGGTATATTGATATCTCAAACTTGTGCTATGCATCTGGGTGACACCCCAAGAAAGATAGGCATCAGCACTCTCCAGCCTGCTTGATGGCCTGACAAGGGAAAAATCAGCTGTACAATAAACCCATTGAGAGAAGCTACGGGCTGTGCATATCAGTCAGCAGGACTTTTAGGGACATGCCTAGGGACAGGAGACTCCAAATACTTTTCCATGCCCATGTGCTGTGAGCATGTGTTTAGGACAAAGGATGTAAAAGCCACATGGCAGAGAATATAAAAAGGCAGCTGCATCACCAGACATACCAGGATCTCCATGTGGAAGATACATAGATACCCAGTAAGCTAGACATGTATAGTCTATTTATTGTTTTAACACATCTTTTTCTCTGAACTGCTTTGGTTCCAATTAAATAATACTTTGCTTTAAGAAGATTGTCAGGTCACTGGTTACCTCTGTAATTGCTCTTGGAGGGAAGAGAACTGCAGGTACTTAACTTATGTCAGGCCTGTGGAGGTAATCACAACAGATAAATGGGGCACTGCAGCCCAGGATCTAGTCTGACAGTGAGAGAATCATGTGACTCCATCCTGAGAGACAGGTGGAAGCTTGAGGCTCAATACCTGAGAGGAGATGCACTTGAAGAGACCAGCAAGGGTCAGAGGTGCACTTTTCACTTGACTGTTTTCCGCTATTATTGCCCTTCCACTCCTTCCCTCTACTCTACTATCCCCCTTTCACTCCTGACTGTCTTCACCCACACCTACTTATACAGCAAGCTGACACCAACCCATCTCCCTACCAATTCAGATATCACCCATGTCCCCTCGGCTTCCTCCCACTGCTCAGAAGCTTCCTCCCAGGTAAAAATATCTCCCTTCCCACAGCTGAGAACTCCCCCCCACATATTTTCTACCCATCTGCCCAAAGCTCAGAGCAAACTCTGCATCTCTCCGCAGAGCTCAGAAACCCCTGGCTTTCACACATTCCTGCCCCAGGCTCAGAAACTGTCCACCTACAAGGTCAGAAAACCTCTGTTCAGGTGCAGAGGTCTTCCCCATACTTCCTAACCCAACCTCAAACTCAGAATTCTAGTCTCACAGAAACAGGATGGGAAGGGAAAGCTGAATTATTGGTACTTAGCCTCTGAATGATAGCACAGCAAACTCCATCTTTGCTTCTCATGCATAATCATTACATGGACAAAAAGTATGCCCTCACTCAGTTACACCTCTGGAACTCCAGTGGGGTTTGATGAAAAAGGGATTAGCAAATCTGGGTAAGGATATATCAGTTGACTGTAGAATCTTTGGTACTAGTGATGATCCATGAGAAGGAAAGAACCCAGCATGCCTCTCAGAGCCCAGATGAGTTTGTAGGACTGGTAGTTAAGGGGGGAAAATTGTGTGTGTGTAAACTGTGCATATTTAATATGACACACAAACATAAAATTAATTCTAACTGTTTTAGAGTACTTTTTCAGAGTAGAACCAGGCTTTAAAGGTATCTGCCCCCTGTACTCTCACTTTGTTCTTTTATCTGGTTAATGGCATTTGGCATTTTTTTGTAATTACCTATATATTGCTGTGTTGTGTGCTTTACTTCAGTATCTGGTCTGTCTATTGTCCCGCCCTCCCCCCCCCCTTTTAGTCTGGGGTTTGTTATTTCAACTAAAATATAGGCCTTCCAACAATATTTTTTTCCTCACCTGTCACAGTCCTGGTCCTTTGAGGTAAGAAATGCTTTCAGGGTTCACTGTAGTGCTGTGGGTTCTGTGTTTGCTTTTGATAGGTTAGAGATTTTGTGCACAGAGATTTAGCGCTGAGTTACTTGGAGTCAGCTGATCCTTGTTGCCAAATGTAGTTTTTTTGTTTTTTTGTTTTTGTCATGAATGAAAGAAAAGAATACTAAAAGTGTTTAAATATGCAACATATCCTTTTAGCAAGACCTTACCAGAGGACCTCCTTTCTTCATCACATACAGTATGTTCTTTGTGGACATTCACAGTCGAAGGCTGCTAGTAAGGCTGGCCAGAAAACAAGAATTCTGTAGTTTTGAAATTTGTTTTCATTCCAATGCAGAATGAAAACACAATTGTTCAAAAATTTATGGGGAAAAAAAGAAAAAAAACCCTCACAAGAGAACCACCTCAGAACAGCCAATAGCCCTGTGGTTTAGAGCACTCAGCTGAGGTATGTGTGCCCCAGGTTCAAGTCCATCCTGTGAATCAGGCAGAACAAGGACTTGAACCTGGTGTTCCACATCCAAAGTGCTCTGATCACTTGGCTATTCTGGGGTATGTCTCTAACTAAAAATTCCGTCCTGTATCTGAGAAATTGTCCTAATAAAATTTTCATTGAAACCAATGCATTTCTGTGAAAGATTTCAGTTTCAACAACATGGCATGTTTTAATAGGGAAAACACTGAAACATTTTGATTAGCTCTTGTTGCTAGTGAAAGTCTGCAATGTATTATGTAGTTCACTGGACCGGAGTCTGCAGCGCTAAAGCAGATTATAGAGAGACATCACTGGAGTGAAATTCATACAGTAATATGACTCAGGCTTCTGCCATCCAAAATAGGCCAGAGCACCTTCTTGAGTTTAAGCAAGAACACATAGCTGAACCAATTTTATATTCTCTGGTTAGTAGCTGCCTTAAGCCACTATATAATTGGCTACTACAACCTTTGTAAAACTTAGAATGATTTTTACTCACATGGTATCTGTATCCAAGGGAAGAAAATTCCTACATTAAACTCAGAGCTGGAGCGCCTCAAAAATGTGCCCGTTGTGCTGATCAGTTTAACTCTGCCCTTCAGTGTATTTTAATCATTTGAAGCAATGTCAGAAAGTTCACCCATATCATAGACCCTCTATTATCTCCAGTGTTCCATGAAAATGTGACTTCTGTTTTAAACATGGAGTGACAAGCTATTCTACCCTAACTTGTCATACTCTGTATGTATGTACATAAAATTCATATTGAGTAAAAGATAATATTCTAGAAGTACCAAACAACACTGAATAAACAACACAGCTTTATGTAATGATCACTGATTAGTTCTGACTGTGCACATTGCCTTATTTCCTAAGTGTGCCACTCAATTAATAGGTCTTTTCACTATTTCACGTGAGATACTGTTATATTTATGAAGAAACTACATCTTAGAATTTAGCATTCAGCTGGATTATTCGAGCAGACAAAACTTGGTTTGTGAGCAGAAAATCTCTCCAGACAAACTTTGAGGTTTGATACTTATATTCTTTATCTCTTTCTTAGCTCTAATAATAAACTCCTTTGACTGATATTTTCTCATCGCTAGCTTGCTACATATTATCAAGGAGTGGCTGTTTAACTAAATGGAGGCGGTAGGTACCTTCAAAAGAGCCATAACAGAGGGAGAGGAGTAGAAAACAGGCTGTTCTCTCCTACTGCTTATACACTATGGGTATATCAATCATGTGATTTAGTTTTATTGGGATTGCACCATTTTTCCATATGATATCCCAGGATATCTTTTTGGGACAGATGAAATATCCCAGTTTTTCATTTCATTAGTCAAAAAGGTTTTTTTTTAATAAATACAGAATAAATGTTCATGGCATATTATTACACCAAGTAGAATTTTCCCTGAAAAAAAATTATTTGCTCTGAAAAACCAAGCAGATGTCACTGTTGGGTCAGAAGCTGGTAATAGTAACCTCAGCACACATGAGGGTGGGCAGGGGAAGAGGGGGAAGCATTCTATTATCTTTTAAAGGGAATTTAAGGTTTTGTCACCTGAAAAAAAAAAGTTATTACAAAAGTTTCCCAGTTTTTGAATTTGAAAATATGGTCATCTTAAGCACAGAGAGTGCATGGTAACCACTTCTGAAATATAAACTCTTAGAACTTCTAAAATTAAATTGATAATCTCTTTCCTTATTTTTATCACACAAAAATATTGTGAAAGTCAACTGTTATTTTGGAAATCATGATTCTTAAAAGGTCTTGTATACTGCTAAGGGACTCGGCATTTAAGCATGTGTGTGATGAATATCAATTAAAGGGATTCTGTTAAACTAAAAAATATGTTTACAATCAATTTTTACTTAATTATGTTACTGACAATAGAAACCTAAAGTGATATTTGTTTTCAAATCGGTCATTTTATCTTCTTTACATTTTCAGTTTGTTTTCATGTGCTAATCCCTATGCAGATGGAAGGAGTTTGTGAACACTTCCAGGTCCTGGATTATGTGTGGCTATTAGAAGCCACTAGCTTCCATCCTATACAATAAAGAGGAAGTGTGTATAAAGAAAGCAATTTAACTCCAATCTGTGTATAAATTCATATATAAATTTCATTATATTATTAAACTACTGTTATATTACTTTCTTAAAGTGTATTTATATATTTCCTATTTGCCCTCACAAACTTTGATCCTTTTCCTCAGTTATAAAACACCACCTTACTTTAAAAAACAATAAAAAAGAAGAAAACCATCAGTGGCTTTCTCCCTCTCATCCCATCCTGCAAAATCTCCCCATGCAAAGATATCACAGGCAACACACACAAGATGTCCTTCAATATCTCCTCACACAATATACAATATTCTAGAATTTTTCCGGAGGTGTCACGCACCAGAGTTTCGGAAACAATCTCCTACAGTCATATAAGATTTCAAAAAGGGACGACCTAACATATGGCATGTTGGAGGGCTGCCATGGCACAATATTTAGTAGGGCTCTTGGCCTTGTTCTTTATCTCTCTCAACCTGAGGGGTTAAGACCTGAAGTTCTCCAAATCTTCCATGACTTCTCCGAGAACAACTCTTTTACTTAGAAGAAGTCCTGAAGATAGTAGTAACACAGAACTGAAGTGCTCCAAAATGAGCTGTCGTGAATTAGGTTGGCTCCATGTGCATATGCACACTTCTATACCAGCGCTTGTTTGTGGCCCGTGTTAGGCAAATCAAATTAAATAATCACCATGGTTCCCTATGGCCTTAAAATATGATTTTATGGACTACAAATGACTTCAAAACATTAACCTCGCATGGGTACCTGCTTTCTAAAACTCCACATTTTGGAACAAAAATAATGAAAAGAAGAAACATACAGAAAAAAGGATGGCTCACAGGACATAGACGTTATTTTGAAATAGAAAATTTGAGTGATTAAAATGAATTACTAGCATAAACACAAAACAAATTAATAGTTTATAATATTCTACAAATGTGGGCCTAAACCTACAGGAAATCATTTCAAACCAACCTGGCAGCTTTCTTTGACAGGACAACAAGCTTTCTTTGATAGGACAACAAGCTTTGTGGATGGGAGGAAGCAGGCAGGTAAACAAACCGGCCGGGCCTGCTAGGGGCTTTCCCTACACAAGCATCCCAAGTTTGGGAAACACTGATCTAGATAATTAGTCCTGCCTTGAGTGCAGGGGACTGGACTAGATGACCTCTCGAGGTCCCTTCCAGTTCTATGACTCTATGAAGCAAACCTACCTATAAACAGCACAGTGATCATACATTATCTGCTATCTCTCAAAGAGCACTTGCTGAACATATATAACTCCTTCTGAAATCAATGGCATCTGAGAAGGCTCAGCAAGTCTGAGAATTGGCAGAGAAACTTTCTGTTACTCTAAACGAGTGAAATCCATTTAAATTGATTGAACTGTGTCTGTTTATACCAGCAGAGGATTTGACCTTAACGCCTGCCTCCCTCTTCACAATTCTGAGTATACAATAGGGACTGAAGTTTTACACAAGAGATAAATAAATGGCAACAGCTATTGCCCGCTGCTGTTTTATGCTGCAAATATCCACCAGCTCTGTGCTCTCCAAAATCTGCAGACAGAGTGAGGGCTCCTTTTTGGCTCTGTCTGGCTGGGAGAAGGTATCACTTTCTCAGGACTGAAGAGTTGGAGATATCGCCCAGCCCCCTCTAAGAAAGTAATGATAAATCCAACAGATCTCATAGCACCATCACCAACCAGGGGAAGAAGAGAGTAGAATAGTCAGCCCCTGGACATTGACAGAGAAGGTGACTTTCCTTCTTGCAACACTTCTCACTGAAGTGCTAAGGCCCATCCTTTCTGAATCAATGATGAAAACAGACATGAACATAGAAGTTGGATGGCATATATTGGAAGACATGGTTATGAAATTTGAATCCCAGTTTAGAATACTGACTCTTGAAGGCCATCTACTGGAGTGTATATTGGCTTGCTACATCACCAAGTGTGACAAAATTAATTTTTGGACAATCAACTCTCCATTTTATGACTATAAATGACTTTTTACTAAAAGGTCTGTGTTCTCTGATAGTGCGGCTCCTTATGAGATGGTTTATTTTATACACTGGGTGGGATTTTCAAAAGTTCCTAAGATTTTTAGGAGTACAAATCTCATTGACTTTCTACAGAGTTTGTGCTCCTAAATCGCTTAGGAACTTTTGAAAATCCTATCCATATTCTGATATATTATGAATATTTATATAATAATCCTTTGTCAGCTGATCAAGCTCCACAAATTAAAAACTAATGTGCCATCTGCACAGTCCACCTTTCTACCTACTTGTCGACTTTTCTTTTCCACTCAAGTTGTTTTTTCTATCTTGGCTAGTTCTATCCCATCTGTTTTTTTCCAATCTTGCTGTGTCTTTGATTTCACTGGTACTACACACTGAAGTGTTTGTATTATGGGAACATTGTCTCACAATATTTAGTGAAAATTTAATTAAAAATTACTTTATTTTTTAAAAAATAATGAGAAAAGAAAAGTATTTTGTGAGTAGATCTCTCATTTTATTATTATTTTTATGTTGTTATACATTGCAGTTTATTTAGGTAAAGCTATTTAGCATTCCCCCAGTATGCTTTGAGCATTTTCTCCCCATTAGACAGATTTAACAATTGCTCATGCACTTTTTTGACATTCCTCTGTAACAATTACTCCATCCTCATAATCATAAAAGATAAGTTAAGCTAGGGTGAATTTAACACAGCATGTTCCATATGAATTCTGGAAAAAATATAACCCTGAGTGAAAAGCTGTAATAAAGCTTTCCCATCATTTTCATCCTCAGCATGCCACCTATTACATTAGAAGCAATGCATTCTCTCTGTAGCCGTGCCTCAAGAAACCAGCCACTTCGAAAACCTTTTCTATCAAGTTCTGTTTAACTGAAACTGTTTAGAAAAACACTTTGGGTTGAATCCTCAGTTAAAGTAAATCAGTATCACTTTATTCAAAGCAATGAAGCTGCACTGATTTACATCACTTGAGGACCTGGCACTTTCTTCATTCTGAATACGTCAACCTTTACTCTTGCAAAGCGATCTTTACATTCTAGTTGTACAGGATCCAGGGGGCTTCTTAAGCATTAATAGCACTATTCATTCTAGATACAGATGGCAAAATATGGCCCTCAGTGAGCTTGCTTAATTTCAATGAGTCTATATCCCCAAACACCATAATACGTCACTCTTCTGGGTGCATCCTGTCACCAATTCACCATTTCATGAGTCAACTATATCACCTTTTTTTTTTTAAACTTAGGTGTGGTTGAGACTATTTCACTCTTGGTTTCATTCTTTCATTTGCAGTTACCATTTAACTACTTAATTCTACATATTTCTAAATAAAGTCACCTGTACCCTGGTTTTGCTTTCAGCTTTGAGCACAGCTCCACTGAAAGTACTCCATCAATTCACAAATAATGAGCTATTTTGGAGGCGCTCTATTCAAAACTAGAAATGGTTTGTACACAGGGTGTATATAATTATTTCTTTTATATCTCTTTCCACACATAATAGTGAAATAGTCTGAGAACTGATATAATTTATGGCTGAAACCCTATCCTAGCATTGCCCTCTTTCCTTCAGTCACATCCTTCTTTCCCTGCTACTCCAATAAGTGAGCTGTAGCTCATGAAAGCTTGTGCTCAAATAAATTTGTTAGTCTCTAAGGTGCCACAAGTCCTCCTTTTCTTTTGGAGGACAAGGAGGGTAAATGGCATTAGAGTCCCATATTCTGAGGTAGTTTCCCGTCAGCCAGTGACATTAGATTTAAAGCCAAACAATGTGAACAGCATGGCCCAAAGAGAATGCACACAATGGATAATCTGATCCAATACATATAACTTAAGTATCCTAATACTTCACATCCAATAACACAAGAAAGTGTGCTAAAAAAACCCCAACTCTACCAGTTCAAATTGTCCAGATAAGAATAAGTTCACCTTTCATTGATGTTGCAAATAAATGTTAAAAGCATTATTTTTTCCTTGAAGCTCTGCTGAATGTACACTGCTATTCTACTGTTAGTACCATTAGCCCTTAACATTGCTGCATTAGAAGTAGCTTGTTGTCATCTATTGGAGGTGACTTTAATATTACCTTTATTCCAACTACTTTGCTCTAAAGCCACTCTTAGAGAACTTGTTATAGATGTTTAAGTATATTTCTTTTGACTATTATGGAAACAGTATTTGGGGGTCAGATTTAACTCCATCTGTGCAAACCCCTTCCCTTATGGTGGAAGTAATTTACAATTTTAGACTGAAGGGCTGAATATATATTTTTGTTCCTTTAAGATACTGTAGGTAATAGCTTTCTCTCTTTTTTCCCTTTTGATTATACAAAATTTCTCTGGTTGCATGTTTAGGAGCTTACAAAATTCTCCATAAAATACAAAAATGAGCCTTAAAACCTATGTTCCTGAATTTTTCATCCATCCACATTTCCAAAACTGTCAGAAACAGTATGTTTGTAAAAACATATGCGTCTTTGAGGTTTATACAGGCAACAAAAGCTCTGTGAGCTAAGTCTACATTTTATTACTGGGGAACAACACTAACCTGCACAGATACGATAAAACACCCAAAGGACAATAAAATACCCTGCCAAACATATACCTTTCCTTCAAGTATGTTACAATCAATGCAGATATTTGAGAGCCACCTCAAAGCTTTGTCTTATGTTATCCTGCTTGCATCTAGAATGCACAAGAAGGATACTCTTTCTTTCTTTGCTTGTTTTCAACATTGTATTAACACACTGGAAAGTTTTGCAAAAAGAAAAGGAGGACTTGTGGCACCTTAGAGACTAACCAATTTATTAGAGCATAAGCTTTCGTGAGCTACAGCTCACTTCCTCAGATGCCATCTGAGGAAGTGAGCTGTAGCTCACGAAAGCTTATGCTCTAATAAATTGGTTAGTCTCTAAGGTGCCACAAGTCCTCCTTTTCTTTTTGCGAATACAGACTAACACGGCTGTTACTCTGGAAAGTTTTGGAAATTCTGATGGTTCCTTTGCCCTTTGTTACAATAGAATTCCAAGTGTCCGAGTGGGTCAAAATCAGCACTGTATTTTCATGTCTTTTCACTTGAATTCAAAGTCTACAATATTTCTAAAAACCACAAAAGAAGGGCAAGTCAGTTTCACCACAACAGAATTTCCAAGTATTAATGGCAGGACAGGGGAAAGGGAGACTGCGGACCACAGTGCCCTGAGTGGTTCCCTCTGGGTCCAGATGTGGATCAGAAAGACTCTGAGTTATCCTCTGCACACTTGGCATTGAAAGAGAAAAAGCAAGAGAGAGAAAAGAAAAACAAAAAACAGTTGCTGTGGTACTTCTGGGTGAGAAACTTGAAAGACAATTGCTTTCGTGGCATCTCTTACCCAGTTTTGATTCAGAAAGATCAAATAAGCTGCTTACACACTTTTGGGTACTCATCTGAACCAAAGCACAGAAGATTTTCTACCAATCATTTAGTCATTGCCCACCATACTTCAAAACGGTTGCTTGTTTGACATTAAGAAAGTATCTGACGCTTAAAAAATGGGAAAAAAGATTTGTGAATTATCAGTTGATTCTGATACAAAGTGGGGTGCTCCTAACATGTAGGTCTACAGAATTAGATAGGAACTCTCAGAAGAATAGCTTCTCCTATTGTAGTCCAGATCTTTTGCTTAATATCCCAAATGGAACAAAATTAAAAAAAAAATTACACCTAGTAGCCTTAAATCAAAATGACTCAGCTATTTAATTTTGGGAAACACCAGAAAATAATTTTGGGGAACACTGAAGAATCTTATTTGAGTTTATTTGCCTATTCCTAGCTCTCAAGTCATATCCAGCAGCCACACAGAATCTCCGAACAACAACATAGTGCTAGAAGTAACTGTTGCATTTCTCATCAGGATTAATAACAGATTGCCATTTTGGCAGTTCATTATAACAAAATGATACAAATATATATAAAAAGATTTGAAGGCCACT
This sequence comes from Lepidochelys olivacea, assembly GCF_965140295.1. NCBI lineage: Eukaryota > Metazoa > Chordata > Testudines > Cheloniidae > Lepidochelys > Lepidochelys olivacea. The sequence goes on from NC_140414.1 coordinate 71,142,929, forward strand.
TATTTTTTAGAAAGATCCTATATGAAGGATAGGAAAAGAATATAGACTAACATATATGCAAACGCGTGCGTATACACACACACACACACACACACACACACACTCACACACACAAGTGACATATTCCTCCCATTTTCTTCCTTAGTTCCCAGACTATGGATAAAGCAAAGTGGTGAAAGATGACACATTTGTTCTAGCTGCTTCATTTTAGCTAGGGCTTTTCCCAACTTAACATACTTTACACCCATTGTATCTTTTTTGTTAAATAAATTATTTGTGAAAACGGCTTAACTCCAGTCAATCTGAACTAAGAATTTAGCATCAGCTGGAGTACAGCAAGTAGAATGAATTAGTAAACAAATACATAGAGAATGATGAATTACACTAATTAAAAACTGGAAGTTTAGAGAAGCAAAGCATTTATGTTTAATGTCAGTTTTAGCTAGGGGCAAACTGAATACCTAGACATTGCCTTTCTCAGATCTCTAGCACAATGTAAAATTATTTTCAGATTAATCTTATATCATGAGAAAAACTTTACTGTGCAAGATCACTTCTGTTACAGAAGTGGAAGAAAAGACCTTTCCGTTCCATTGGCAGCACCTTCAACACTTTTATCGTAACTATTGAAACCAATTACATAGGAATGACTCAATTTTTTTCTTCTACCAGAAAGGGTCATAAAGGTGGCCTCTTTAAAAATGGCTTTTGTATTTCACTCTGATATTGTGTTCTGAACAGGCAAGGTGTAGGCTATTAAAGGAGGGCAGAGCCTGGGGGTGGAGGGGGGGACTCCGTTGGTTACTGTGTTGACAAGTTGTCTTCACAAAAAGGATTCAGCAGCTATATGGCACTGGCAGAAGTTACTGGTTGGAGCTGAATCGAAACCAGTGACATCTTTTCTTTTACCAAATGATGTGAAACCAAGATGTTATCAAGAAATTAAATAACTCTACCAATAACCTATTATGCCTTACCTTGCCCACTTGCATCTGTATTCCCACCTTCTGCAAAAGCTTAAAAAAAACAGTCCACACACACAACTCTTCAGGGTACAGCACAACAGATTTTGACGATTCTGGACCAAAGGAAATGTGAATTCCAAAACCACAGGGAATACTATGCTGACAGTTTGCTTACTTTCACACACAGCCAGTGATCTTCAGCTCAAGCACCTCAGCTATTTTATGGCAGCATTGCACAGGGAGTGGAGAAGGCAGGTTATCTTTCACGTAGGCAGGCCCTAGAAAATGTAGGGCTTATCTGTTGACATCAGCACCTTATTCTCTACCCAGAAGGCAACTCATAACCAGTGTTGATCACAGAAATCTCATGCCCGGTACTGCCAGCAAGAATCCCATCAAGGCACATCAACAGTGCAGGGAGCTTCATTGCACATAAGCTTTAGCTTCCAAATAGACTTCAGGTGTAACCTTATGCAATATCTAATTGCAGTAGTTTGATCCTGATGTAACAAAGGCCTGGTCTTTTCTACTCACTATGGCCAACAAAAAAACTTCAAAAACAGACTCCAGCGAGAGACTGCTGAATTGGAATTAATTTGCAAACTGGATACAATTAACTTAGGCTTGAATAGAGATTCGGAGTGGATGGGTCATTACACAAAGTAAAACAATTTCCCCATGTTTATCCGCCCCCCTCCACCCCCATTGTTCCTCAGACATTCTTGTCAACTGCTGGAAATGGCTCACCTTGATTATCACTCCGAAAGGTTTTTTTTCTCCCCGCTCTCCTGCTGGTAATAGCTCACCTTAAGTGATCACTCTGGTTACAGTGTGTATGGTAACACCCATTGTTTCCTGTTCTCTATGTATATAAATCTCCCCACTGTATTTTCCACTGAATGCATCCGATGAAGTGAGCTGTAGCTCACAAAAGCTTATGCTCAAATAAATTTGTTAGTCTCTAAGGTGCCACAAGTACTCCTTTTCTTTTTGTGAATGCAGACTAACATGGCTGCTACTCTGAAATAAAACATTTGTGTTCCTTCTCTCCCACATTGCTTTTTATTTTGCCTTATCTTGTACCTATGTGATGTAAATCGGTGAGGAAATTACCCATTTGCTAATGTCCCATGGGCAGTAGGTATCATAGTCTGGGGGAGACTGTGCCTCCCCAAACAGCCTGGCATGGACCTGCCCACAGTCCGCTCCTAGGCTCCCTCCTGAAGTTTCCAGCGCTCTGCCCTGGCCCAAGCTGCCTGAGGCTGGCCGGTCGGCCTGCCTGCTATGGGGACTCGGGGCAGCTGGTACTGGGGCCATGTTGTCTGTCCAGTGCTCGGAACATGCCACTTGGCTAACTGGCACTCTGGGACTAGTGGCGCTGGCCATCCGGCATTCCAGGATTCACACGAGGGCTGGGGATGCTGTGCACTGGACCTAAAGGCGCTGCCGCCTAGTGCTCCAGGGCTGGCCACCCGGTGCACTTGGAAAGATATTGTTTGGAAATGGCCTTGCCTTTCAATCTTTCTGCCATTGATAGGTGTGGCAACCATCTGAAAGGTTTAGCTCTGGCCAGGTAAAAGGCTAATGCTTGCCTGAAGTCCAACTTGCTCCTTCTGATTGTTGTCTGGTTTTGAAAAGAAGCATGGAAGGTGGATTGGTTGATTTAGATGGAAAGAGGATGGTACTGTGGGTGAGAATTTTGGGAGTGGATGTAAGGTAAACTTATCTTTATGAAGTATTGTGTATCGGGGGAAATATCATGAGCACACCAATTTATTCCACCTGTTGGGCAGAGGTGATAGTGACCATGCTGTTTTCATGGATAAATTAATATAAGAGCATGTTGCCATTGGTTCGAATGGTGCTCTAATAAGGGAGCAGAGTACTAGGCTGGGGTCCCAAACAGGAGTGGAATCCCATATGTAAGGATAAAAATTTTGAAGACCCTTCAGAAATCTTTTCAAGCGTGAATGGGTAAAAATGGAGTGACCCTCCATACCAGGGTGAAAAATAGTGATGGCGGTTAAGTGTATGTGATTGGAGCTGGTGGATAATTCTGATTCTTTAAGATGTAAAACACAATCTAGGATGAGTGGCAAGGGAACGTTCATTGCATGACATGATTGGTGGTGCACCAGGATTAGAATCTTGTCCATTTTTGGAGATAAGCGTGTCAAGTTGTGTCACATCTCCTAGTCAAGAGTATCTCTTTTACTGCCTCTGAACAGCTCATCTCTGAATCCCCAAACCATGGAAGAGCCATGCCTTCAGCTGGAGTAGCTGTTGATTGGGATGGAGGATTCAACTCGAGTTGTGGAATCAGTCTCAGAGTGATCAGAGGACATACCGCCATGTGAATCAGGTAAGTATACCAGATAACGTTGTGGCCATGTTGGAGCTATAAGGTCCGCTTGGATCGTGTGGAGTATTCTGAACAGAAATGGGAAGGAAGAGAAAGTAAAGATTAGCGGGGTATCTCATGTGAGAAGGAAAGTGCCTCCCAGGGATCTGCGGCTAGGCCTGCTCTCGAGCAGAACTGAGGACAATGTGTGTTCTCCAGTGTGGTGAAGAGATCTATCGTGGGGAACCCCAGCGGCTGAATATGTGGTGTAGGGCTTGCGTGTCCAGCTCCCACTTGTGGTCGTGGGAGAATCTTCTGCTCAATGAGTCTGCTGTGGTGTTCTGGTGGCTAGGGAGGCATGCAGCTGAGATGCTGATGTCATGCTGATGTTGGATACACCAGTTCCATAATTTCAGCGCCTCCGAGTATAGAGAGTGGGATCTCACTCCACCTTGCCTGTTGATGTGGAACACTCAGGCAATATTGTCCATTGTAACTCTTAAAGTGTGATGCCAGATCAATAGTAGAAAATGTCAGCAGGCATTGTAGATGTCCCATAGCTCTAGGAGGTTGGTGTGCAGGGTGGATTTGGTTAAGAACCATCTGTCCTGCACTGGATGTGTCTGTAGGTGTGCTCCCCAACCAATTAAGGAGGCATCATTTGTTAAGATCATGGACAGTGCTGGTTGAATGAAAGGGACTCCGACATAGATACTTTTGGGTTTAGTCCACCAGCATCATGAACTGGTGACCTTGATAGGCTTGGATAGTAGCTTGTGAAGGCTGTGTCTGAGAGGTACATAATTATACACAGGCACACCTGGAGGCAGCACATGTGCAACCATGCATACTTTACCACTAATGTGGCTGCCACCATTTGGCCAAATAGCTGGAGACACATCCTGGCTGAGATCTGGGGACAAGTCCTCACTATGGATATGAGATAAATTATTGCTGCAAATCTGCGAGGAGGGAGGAAAGCTCTGGCTTCTATGACATCCAACTGTGCCCCAATAAACTCTAGGTATTGCACCAGTGACAATGCTGATTTTTCTAGGTTTATGTGAAGTCCAGGTCTCGAAAAGAGGTCTATTGTCACGTATATGGTGTGAATGGCATCAGGTTCGAATGGGGCCCTGAAGAGACAGTCATCTAAGTATGGACGTATGACGATGCCCTGTTTGCGTATGTAGGCAGCCACTACCTCGAGGAATTTGGAGAATATCTGGGGGCAGGTGTGTGTGTAGAGAGTCCAAAGGGTAGTACCCTGTATTAGTAGTGGTCGGTCCCCATGTTAAATTGGTGGAACTGTCTGTGAGCAGGATATATTGTGATATGAAAACTTGTGTCTTTGAGGTCGAGGGACGAGAACCAGCCCTCCTGTTCCAGTGCAGGGATAATGGTTGATAGAGTAACCATCTTGAAATGCTGCAGTTTGACAAACTTGTTGAAGTTTTGTATAGATCCCTGCAAATCCACAGGTATCCGCTTTATATTCATGAACCATTTCTGCAGATACCAGCGTGGATGCGGATACAAATTTTGTATCCAAGAAGGGCTCTGGCAGTAAGAGCAAGTGGGCAGCTCTGAGGAACCACGGCGCAGATCCTCCACCTGCCCAGGGAAGAGAGCTTGAGGGGCAGGGATGGAGGCCGGGGACTGCTCGGGCCCCACATCCAGAAAATGTGGAGGGTCTGCCGGGGCTCTGCACAGTTGCCTGCCTGGCTCTTACTATGGCAGGGGTGCAGCTCCGAAGTGGCCCCCTGGCCAGAGCTGAGTCAGGGAGAGCCGCTCTGGCAGCTGTGGGGAGCCTGGGTCCCTCCACCTGCCCTGGGTGGGGGGCTGAGACACTGGGCAGAGCGCTGCTCGGAGGGCTGCCCAGGGCAGGTGGAGGATCCACCGCATCGCCACATAGCTGACAGCGCATCTCTACCAGACCAGGCTCCGTGTGTGTGTGTGTGTGTGTGTGTGTGCGCGAGCGCACGCGCGTGCCTCGGAGCCTCAATTCGGCTCAGCCCTGGTGTAGAACCCTGCAAATCCGCAGATCATTTTTGCGGATCGTGGATCAGATGCGGATACACAATTGTGTAGCTGTGCAGGGCTCTAATTTTGTACCTCTAGGATCAGTCTCCACCCTCCAGATTTCTGTTGGATCATAGAAGTACAAACCCTTCCCTCTGTGTTGGAATGGGACTGCTTCCATGGCTCCCAGTTGCAGAAGGTAGTTTATTTCTTCTCATACATGTGTTTGTGAGAAGGGTCCTTGAGGAGGGACGGAGAGAAAGGGTAGCTTGTTGGGATAGATAGGGAGGAGGTTTCTCGGACTCAACCAAAACTTCAGAATTGTTGTTTGGATGAAGGCATATGAGATGTCGCCCCTTGAAGAGTCAAGTGTCTGTGCTTCAAAGGTGGTTTCTGTTGTTGGCACTGGGTGTCATATTGTTGATAAGGAGTGAAAGATAGAGGTCGGGGTCTCTGCGGAGATTGGTATTTTCCAGGTTGTCTCTTTGGGGCCAGCATATAAATGCAGAGAAAACAGAGATTTGTCCATGAGTCCTTTAGGGCGTGTAGGAACTGGTCAGTGTGTTCTGCAAATAATTTGGGGCCCTCAAATGGTAGGTCCTTAACAACGGTTTCTATCTCCTTAGGGAGACTGTAGAGGTATAGCCATGATGTATGGCCGTCACAATGAAACAGACAACTGTATCTGCAAAATCCAAGGAGGCTAGAGGTGTCCTTCAGATCCGAGCGCCTGAACCTGCTCCTTCTTGTGGTCAGGAAGGTCATGGCAGAACTCCTGTATCTTGGAATACTTGAGATTATTGTATTTGGCCATGAGAGCTTCGTACCTGGAGATGAAGAATTGGAGCATGGTGGAAGAATAAGCCTTGTAACCGAAGAGATCAAGTTGTTTCCAATCCCTGGTAAAAGGGGTGGATCGTGGGTGGAACTGGTGCCCGTTTTCATGAACGGCATTGACCACTTGGGAGTTTGGAGTGGGATGAGACAAAAGGAACTCCATGTCATAAGTGGGACATAATATTTCTTGTCTGCCACCTTACAGCTATATATAGATGCTGCTTACGGTGTGAGATGGGAAGGTGTGAATGTATGGTCCAACGGGCACTGCTACTGGAGACCTCTGATCCCAGTCACAGTGGGCGCTGTCACACTTACAATGGAGCACTCATAAGGACATCACTCAAAGAAAAACATTCTGTTTTTCAACAAGTTTTTTATTTAATTCCCAATAGCATATAATCAGAAATACAAGGTAACTTATGAGGTACATACCTTGACCTGTTTAGCAAACTATTGCTAGAAATTTGATGGGTTTTCTTTAGAAATAAAAATAATAAAAACACCTAGCTGATTTCAATTTGTTTATTGAGTCTGTTTCTTTATTTCACTCACATAGTTTTCTAAATTAAACATCATTCAGAATTTCATTCAGATGGCATATTGCGTTGTGTACCATGAAACCGCATACTTAGAAAATACTTGGTTTTTTTGCGCGTTTGTCACACATTTCCATACTAGACTATGCAGAGGCACTACTATTGTAAACCATGAATGTTAATGTCAGCTTATGTGACAGGGTTACGGAAGCACTAGTAAGGCAATTTTTGTTAGGCAGAGTTCATACTTAGCTGGAAGACAGAAGGGCAGAAAAGGTTCCTTTAAATTGCTGATGCCATTTGCTGATGCCTAGTTTCAGTTATATTTTACTCTATTTATAACCCTATCATCAACAGTTGCTGATAGGTTACATTACTCATTCCAGAGACAAGACCTTTAGAAAAATGAAATCATACATGGGGGTAAAAAGTAGCAAAGGAGTTTTGTTTCTTTACTTCAATTCAAAATGTTTTAATGTTTCAATGTTATCTGCTTAAAGTACACTGCTTTCACTCATGAATACATTGTTTAAAATTAAGAATAGTATGTGTCTTGTGTCCAAAACATGCAGACAAGGCAAAGCCTCCACCATTCCTCAGTAATCACAAGTGCTGATTCTATTTCATAGAACTAGGGGGAAAAATCATGCATATTGAAATTTCATGACATTACCAGTTTGAATATTTACCAATACTTCCTTTTACATTATTTATTATTGTAAGCAGAGTCAGGATGAGCTCTACCCTGACATCTGGTGGCGAGTCATGGTGGGTTGTGGAAAAAAACTTCAGGGGCTGATCTCATTTGCATAGACACACCCACCCCGCCTAGATGGTCACTTTGGCTGCCGTAGGAGCCCCAGTTTCTCTGTTATTGGGGCAGGAATAAACTGTTATTATCCTGATTATGTGAATCAAGGACAGTGGAACTGTACTTGACTTTTTGTTATGATGGAGGGACTCACCATCAACTAAGTAGCACTCGCTAGGCAAGGGTCATGGGTTCCACAACTGAGTGAATGTAGAGAGGTTTGGAACAGGTATTGATACCTGGTGGTATGGGTCCCCTTACATGCTAATTACACTTCCTCCTCTCTTTACTGTGGAATATCAGAGCTAATTTTGACTCCATTAGGAGTCTAGTTACAGGCTGCTGAGCTGAATTCACTTTGGGCCAATAGTGCACCAGCACTGAGGCTCCCCTACTACAAGCTGAAATCACAAAAGAGCTAAACTTACTAAGAGCTGAAATCACTGAGTGTTGTGTTATGTAGTGGGGGAGCCTGAAGATATAGTGCGGAGCAGTTCGTGGGATGGCTGGAGTAGCTCATAGGATGACTGGCAGGGCAGAGCAGAGCAGAGGGGCTGGTGGAATGGAGCAGTTTGTGGGATGCCTGGAGCAGCTCATGGGGGTGGCTGGCAGAGCGGAGCGATTTGTGGGATCGCTGGCAGAGCGGAGCCCCATGGAGAGGTGGGGTGATCGACTTTGGACCATGTAAGGTGCCCCTTTAACCGCCCCCCATCTCCACCTATGTTGGGAGGTAAAACTCTGCAGATAAACTTTCGGACTCTGGGGCTGCAATGACCAGGGACAGAGACTTTTGGGTTGTTGGACTTTTGGGACTTTGGGTGATTTTGGGTTCCTGGACTCAAGAACCAGAGGGAAAGGACATGCCGCAATTTGCTTGGGGTGGGTTTTTGGTCACGGGTAGTGTTATGAATCCTGTTGGTGGTATTTCCCCAACATAATGCCACATTGTTTCTCTCTGTTATTAAAAGGCTTTTGCTACACTCAGACTCTGTGCTTTCAAGAGGGGAAGTATTGCCTCTTAGAGGCTCCCGGCGGGAGTGGTATATATTTGTCCCAGGTCACTGGGTGGGGGCTCGAGCCAGTTTTGCATTGTGTTATTGGAATGGAACCCCTAGATACTGAACCCAGCCCTTGTTGCTGCCAACTCTGACGGGCATAAGGGTTACATTATTATGGGAGCATCCAGAGGCCACAATCAGGATCAAGGTTAACTGTGCTATATGCCGCAGAGAGGAAGATACAGTCCTTGGCACAAAGAACTGACAATCAAAGGACTTGAGCAAACTTTTGGGCGTGTGGACACAAAGACACAGCACTTAAAAATGTTATGCAAAATGACATGGCAGGATTTGAACAGAGAGGGTGAAAAGCAGAACTGGATTGATGGAGAAAAATCAGGAGTGGAAAGATAAACTTATGAGTCATGGACATAAAGAAGGCAGTTGAATGGAAGACATAATCCAAGGAAAGGGTGTAAAGAAAGGAGAGGACAGAGGTTAGTGAATTTTTTTTGGAAAGTAGGGAAGGGAAGAAGGTGGCCCAAATAAAATGGATGCTTAGGGAATAGTCACAGGAAAACTAAGGTGGAGAAGGGCAGTATCACAAAACTCAAAGACAGACAAGATGTCATGGAAAGGAAAAGCAGCAATGTCAAAAGAGGCAGAAAGGTCAAGGAGGATGAGGATATAGTAGAGGCCCTGAGATTTAGTTCTGAGCACATCATTAGAGGCCTTGGTTAAACCCGTTTTAGTGAAACGGAGAGGATGAAAACCAGAATAGAATGGATCCAGCAAAGACTTGGAGAAGAAGTCAAAGCAATGCTTTTAGACTCTATACTGTAGTGAGTTTACAGAGCAAGAGAGATGGAGTAATAATAGGAGAGGCCAGTATGTGTGAATTTTTCTTGAGGATAGAAAAATGGAGATTAGAGCATGTTTGTGCTGCGAACAGAAGGAACCCAAGGAAAGTAAGAGTTTAAGGACAGTGATGTAGGTAACAAAAACAGGAACAAAGGAGGTCAGAACGTAGGATAGGATGTGGTTATGAAGGCAAGTAGAGGGGGTAGAGGAGGGCAGCTGTGAAACCTAGATGTCAGTAACAAAGGGAGGGGAGAGGAAACAATTTGCAAGACTGCATGGAGATGCATGAAGATGTCGGAGGCAGAGTGATGTTTTAATACGTCCAAGGTGGTAAATAGGCTTCTGAGATTATGGGTGTGGGAGACAATGAGTGAGGAGAAATAGTGCTGCTTGAGCAGGACAATGACAGAACTCCCAATGGCCATCTGCTTTTTTCCACGGATATTCAGAGGTGTCAAAGCAGATACTGAGAGTAAACCAGGGTTGACATGACAGACTTTAGTGTAGGAGAGAGGGACAAGTTACACAGAATTCCAAGAAATTTAGTTGCAAAGAGACCAGGGAAGGAGGAGCATGTGAGACTAAAGAACATGTATTATTAACAAAGCAGTGCAGCAGGAAAGATAAATGAAGAAACCAGAGAAAGGCCACCCATGGCAGCACTAAAAGCAAGAGTATAAGCATGAGTATAAGCAACAGCACTGAAAATCTCATGTCCATGCTGCTACACTGCTTAATACATATGAATAAAAATTAAGGAATTACATATTTTAAGGAGTTTTGTATGCACAGGGAATGCAAGATTGAGCCCTGAACCATTACCAAGGGAAGCAGGTAAAATCTGGATGTCCATTGCACCTTGATTGTATCCTCTATTATATAACATGGCTATCAACTAAAGTATAGGTTCTTCCAGAACAAACAAAGGTCTTCCTATAACTGAACAGAGCAATGACTAAACCAGATATATACTCCTGAGTTTTACCATCCTCTGTATACCCCTGAAAATGAAATGAACAGAACCAATACAAAATGTAAGCAGAAGTAGCACTATCAAAAACAACAAGGAGAATCAAACAGACTTACTACTGATGATGGCTACTGGCTAGTAATGCAAAGATAATTAATTTTCCAAAACACATGTTGTAGCAGCGTTCAGAAATTAAATCAGCAAGACAGAGTATTTATGTACCAGAAGTGGCATCTGTCACTCAGGGGAAGTTTATGGTGTTTCTGTTAATTCTCTATTAGATAACATATAGAATTAAGGTGGAAAATACACTGAAAGAAAATAAAAGTTCTCCAGTAAAGACAAACAGTAGGACCATGAATAATTGTGTTTCTGCATCCAAGTACTATCAGTTTTCAAAATGAAGGGGGAGGTGTGTGTAATCTGGGTGTTTCAAGGAACAAAGTACAGAAAATGGAGCCTTTCACCTTGAGATGACCCATTCAAATCCATCTGAGGCAAGCCGCCATCATGTGTTTCAGGTCCTATGTGTACGAATTTGGTAGTGCCTGTCTCATTTCCAGTAGAGAGGTGTCAAGATAAAAGAAACATCCAATGAATGGCACTTCTGTTGGGAGAGGGAGGCCAAGATAGGAATGGTCATGGAGACTGCAACATCCTCTGACTCCTTGAGGTGATCCTTCTCCATCATTGTTAAGGCACAAAGTAAGGGAAGGGTGGTGAAAAAGTGCCCTTGATTTGGCTGAGTTTGTTCTGTGAATCAAGACCTTCGTGACCAATAATTCATATGAAAAGTTTTAATTAAAAAACAAACAACTTTTTACATAAGATGCATTTAAAAATTGGCAATTTAGCATAATAGGCATGGATTCAAAAGAGGAAAACTATGCCAGACAAATCAAGTAAAAAAGGAAGTATTCCAAGTTTTATGTGGGGAATTCATTGTCATGAGTTCAAGAAAACTTTTGTACAGTGTTGTTCAATATTCCATAATAGAAATGTGAAAAATAATACAATACGCAATAAAGGGAGAGCTATTTGAACATATAAAATGCCTTGCTATGAAAAGAAAGGCTACTTACGTATGTCTGGAAGTGGAAACAATTTGGGATGAAAAGTGGTGAAAAATGAGTGTTACATTATTTAAATGGATTTTAACTTAGTATAAAACAACAAAAAGGAATACACAGGAAGGTGTTAAAGTTTATATATGGTACAGAACTTGCAATGAGGAAAGAGAAATCAGTCCGTACTAAAGTAGATCATCAATAAAATTTAGAAGTAAATGCATGCAAGGTACTAGGAGCATGGGTAGATAGATCAGTGAGCAGTTTAATTTAGAGAAATGTTAAGTGCCATCACTTGAGAAGTATGTCAGACAGACCATCTTGCATTGTAATCCTGTCAGAGCTCACATATTAAGCGGGGGTAATCTGGATAAGTAATTTGCTGCATCTCAATTTGGCTGGGAATAGTTCTAGTGATTTTATAGTGGGAGGCAATCTGCTTTTTGAGTCAGTACTGAATCAATGCCACAGCACTATGATGAAACACTTGTTGTCCTGTCCTCTTGCAGTACTTAAGGATTGTATGGTATTTTGGGGAACATTATAGATGTTAGCTCTGGCCATATTCCAAGCATGGTAATTACATTCTGCCTATCTGAATTCAACTTCCCCAGATACCTAAACCAAAGGGTAGTGCTGTTGTGCTCAGTTAAGATCCGGACTTGCTGCTGGCCACTTCTGGGACACAGTGCAGAGTCAGGACAGGCAAGGACAAGTCTGCCTTAGCTCTGCAGCACTGCACACCAGACTTTTAATGGCCTGGTCTACAGTGCTGACCGGAGCCACCAAGGTCCCTTTTCGACCCGGTGTTCCAGTCAAAAACCGGACACCTGGTCACCCTAGAATGGAGACAACAATGATACTCAGATTCTGAGATGTAGAGAAAATGTTAGTGATACTAGATCTAAAGAGGATCTAAGAGAAAGAGCATATGAAAAGGAGACCACAGTAAAGTACACAACTTCTGAGGCAAGCTGAAAGGATAAAAAGTGTTTTCTATGCAACAGTCAAATGCAAGAATGATGAGGCATAAACTTAAAGGCAGGAATGGACACTAAATTAGATGGAATCTCTTGGAAAAGTACTAAAAGCTACTGTAATAATAGAACTAAAGAATAGTTTTTGAAAGAATAAATTCAGAGAAATGCGTATCAGAGAAATGCCTGCTAAAAGGAAGGGGTCCCTGACCTTTTTTCTTGAAATGCCCATATTTCTAAAGAATCATGAACAGTTAATTGCTATTCATTTCATACAACTTAAAAATAGAACGGGTATCAAGCAGGGCACAGCTGTGCAGGAAAATACTAAAAACAATGATACAAGTCAGGAGAAAGATATTTTTGTTTTCTTTCACAAGACAAAATTAGCTCTATAGTTCCGATAGAAGAAACTATTTTTAACACCAAAAAAAATGTGCATTAGTGCAAAACAATAAATAGGATGTTTACAAATAAAATGATACTTTCATGTTTTATTTTAAAAATCTAGACATTTATTTAATGCTTTATTTAAAAAACCTGGACATTTGTTTAAAATTGCAGATATATTTGTGCTCCTTCCCATTTGTTGTTAAGTGTGTGTAAAATGAACAACGTAAAATTTTGTGTGCTCGAGGGAAAAACAACATATGCAGTGTCTTGCTTCCCTAACACAGCATATAAAATAGCCATGCACTCTTTTTGTTTTTTTAGGAGTACATTTTCTGTGTTGAAAATTTAACTCAGAAATATCCAGACTCTTTCCAAGCCTTTATGCTTTTGCTGCAATCTTTGGATAACATTTGTTCTGCTTCTGATACTCAATTCCTGTAATGTGAAAGAGAAATCCCAAGGACTGAATTAGCAAACATGAGCCTCTGTACCCAGCTTTCATATATGTTTTTGTCTCCCCAGTATCTCCTCATGAATGGAAGCTTGCTCCTTACTTAAACTGAATGTTCAAGTCAAGATTTTCAAAGGTGACTAGTGATTTTGGATGCCTCAGTTTCTAGGTGCCCAACTTGAAACACCTAAACGAGCCAGATTTTGAATGTGGGTTCTCAGAACTTTCTGAAAAATCTATCTTTTTAAGGTTATTTTATTACAATAAATAATTGATTGCTTTAAATAATTAATTTTAATCATGTTTTGAATTTGTACTTTTTCCATTATTTTCCTAAAGAAAGATTGATTCTTATTGGTTGGTAACCATTAACACATGTTGATTTGCCACTAAATATAGCCTTTACACTAAATGTGGTGCTTCTGTTTGCCACCCAGGAGAATATACGATATCTATACATATTTAAACAATAATATTACTCAATTTCCATTCATTCAGATTCTTGTACTTTACATTTTTCTTACGTTAAAAAATGATGAATGATGCATTTCTTATTTACTAGATGAACTCTCTCACCTAGTTTTTATTCATCTATTGGAAGAAGAAAACAAGCTTTTCTGCTTTTTCAACTTCCAATTTTTTTTTAAACTTTGAATGAATTAGTCATTGAATTGAACTACTTGAATCAACTGAAATACAGAAAATATTTTCTCTGCACCTGCAAAAGAGGCTACTGTAATCAAAAGCTGGTTTAGCACTTCAACAAACTCTGGTTCCAAGTACTTAGCCAGTGACTTCCAGCAGTTCAGTGATTTGTTTTTCTTTAAAATTTGGGAGAAAACGTGTACTGCTTAATATTAATTTTGTCTTCAGCATAAGTTATTTAATATATTATAGTAAGTTTAGGCCTTAACAGTAAAAATAACAGAGGGTGTCAATTTCAATGTTAATTGGGTTTATTTGAAGAAAAAAAAACACATTTAAATGGCAAAAAAGCCAATTTATAAAGTCTGAGTTTTTTTAAATCATCACTTTTTATCTATCTTGGCAATAAGTGTTGCAGTAGACAGACCAAATTATTGGAAAGAGATCTGCATTTTGCTTCTTTATAGACATCATGCTGCTTATCCAGGGGACACTGGAATCTAACACAGCACTGATACCTCTTCTCACAGACACAGTCATACAGTGCCAATTGAATTTTCCTCTGTGATGAGCACACTGACTCAACCAGTGCCTCTGCTTCCAGTCACAGCTCTCCTTCTGGACAGCCATCACCCATTCTTTCAAATCATCTCCATAGTCCATCGGACTAATCTGCTTTCCTACTGCACATACAAAGTTCCAGTGCTCAGTGCTTATAATCAGATCCCTGGCTTCATTAGCTGGGGTTACTGGCAGTTTACATCCGCTACCACATCTTTTTTCTGGTTTGTAAATGTGAGATTCATTTTCATACCGGCTGTATTGTGCTCTCACTGTTCATTACCTTGAAAGCACCTGCTCCAACTAAAGAGTCAAGTCTGGGAATTACTCTGGGGGATCGATCACTCTACATGAGCCCCTAATGTCCAGCTGTAATCTAAGCCAGTGGCTCCCCCAAAACATTGTTACATACAGTGATATTGGTATTCTGCCCCATTGCTCTTCTGCCCCAAGTCTCTGACCTCTATATGTATTTGGAATTAGGTAGAGAATCATGATATCATTATCTTCCCATATTGTCTGTGGGGCCATCCACTTCCTGTACAATTCTAAAACAACAACTCTGACACCTATCCTCAGTCTTGTACATTCTACTAAAATGGTTTAGTTTTCCATACTCCTTATCACAATGTTCAATTGCACTTTTCTTTTACCCAGTACTTGGGACAAGTCACTAAAGTGGGAGATTCAGCAATTTCGAGCAGAAAACAGTTAATAATACATTTTAAGTAGGAATATTGTGTTAAAAATATTGGAATTAAGATATAGTACAACACATTTCATTAGATATGTAGCTGTGATATGATGCAATACTGCTTGAGGAAACAGTGTATTTGACTGATTGTATACAAACAACAAAATGGAATTTTCCAACTTAATTCTACTAAAATATTTCAGGTTGTGAAAGGTGCAAAGTTTAATTAGACAATAAATGCTTTTAAAATATTGGATTTTCAATGGAAATCAAATTGAAAATAACACATCTGTTTTGAAATCTTGTACCTATTGTTGTCACAAGAAACTCCTTGGATTAATATAACTCAAATAGACTGGGAAAGGGAAAGATCTTTCTCTCTATTTCTGTTTATTATCTGGCAGCACTTTGCATAGGGTCAGTTTCACTTTTATTTATTTATATTGCAGTACTGCCTAGAGGCCTCAATTAGATCAGCGTCCAGTTGTGCTAGGTACAGAACAAAAAGAAGATCCATTCCTTCACAATCTTACATTACAAGCTGATACACGAAAGCAGTGAGAGAAGGGGAGCGCCAGGGTCTGTATCCACAAAGGGATTTAGGCACTATTGTGAGACATAAAACCCCTACTCAGCTGCCACTTACCTCCGTAGATGCCTAAACTCTCTCAGCACCTGAATTTCTGCTGTAAAACTTCTTTGGGTGCCTAAGTTTCTGCTTACACACTCTGCTACCTTACTCTACCAGCCTAGATTCTTATCTCCTGACTAAGTGCCATTATGATCCACAAACTAGGAGAAGAAAATAATTAGTAGGGGAAGCAAAAGTGGATGGGAACCTGAGAGGCAGTGACCATGAGATGATGCTGATCTTAAACACAAAAAAGAAGCTTACAAGAAGTGGAAGTTTGGACAAATGACCAGGGAGGAGTATAAAAATATTGCTCAGGCATGCAGGAGTGAAATCAGGAAGGCCAAATCACACCTGGAGTTGCAGCTAGCAAGAGATGTTAAGAGTAACAAAGTATGTTATCAACAAGAAGAAAGCCAAGGAAAGTGTGGGCCCCTTTCTGAATGAGGGAGGCAACCTAGTGACAGAGGATGTGGAAAAAGTTAATGTACTCAATGCTTTTTTCCCCCTCTCAAGTTGCAGTGGGGGGGCGGGGGGAGGTTTAGTTTGGATGTTAGGAAAAAACTTTTTCACTAGGATGGTGGTGAAGCACTGGAATGGGTTACCTAGGGAGGTGGTGGAATCTCCTTCCTTAGAGGTTTTCAAGGTCAGACTTGACAAAGCCCTGGGTGGGATGATTTAGTTGGGGATTGGTCCTGCTTTGAGCAGGGGGTTGGACTAGATGACCTCCTGAGGTCCATTCCAGCCCTGATATTCTATGATTCTATGAAGTGAAGGAGCACCTATCTTGCCTGCAGGGCCCATTATAGTAGAATTGCTCAGAGGACACCTAAGTCCACAGAAAGCAGGAGATGGAGGGAAGGAGGAGGATTCCACCATTATAACCTTTAGCCCGGTGGTTAGGGTACCCATCTGGGATGAGAGACATCTCACTTCAATTTTCCCCTCCCCTAATGAGGAGAAAGCATTTGAACAAGTATTTCCCACCTCTTAGGTGAATGCCTAACTACTGAACTATAGAGTGATTGTTACTTTTTCTCTGGCCCAATTAATATTTAATTATTGAATTAAAGAGCTTCAACAGGAGAGATTGAGGGAGACCCACATCAGAATAGCCCCTGGTCCAGTGGCTAGGGCACTCACCTGAGAGGTGGAGAACTCTGATCAAATCTGTTCACCTAATTAGGCAGAGAGCGGCGGGGGGGGGAACTGAATCCTTGTTTACCACATCTTGAGTAAGTACCCAAACCACTGAGCTAAAGGTTTCAAGGGAGGACTTCTCCCTGGCCATTTTGTGTGAAGTTAGGCAGGCACCTAACTCATTTTTGCAAGAAGTGCGAGGGGCTCCCAGCTGTGGATTGCAATAGATAGGTATAGAATCATAGAATATCAGGGTTGGAAGGAACCTCAGGAGGTCATCTAGTCCAACCCCCTGCTCAAAGCAGGACTAATCTCCAATTTTTGCCCCAGATCCCTAAATGGCCCCCTCAAGGATTGAACTCACAACCCTGGGTTTAGGAGGCCAAAGCTCAAACCACTGAGCTATCCCTCCCTTGTACTGCAACTTGTGAGGTACCTCCTCACAGCCTGAATTTAGGTGCTGAACTCTGTGACTGGGGTGGAATTTAAGACACACTCCTCTTGCCAACATCTCCCATTGGCTAGCTTGGGTGTCTTCCCACCTAGAGGGGTGGCTTTTGTGGATTGCGTTCTTAGGCAACTCTCTCTCTCTCTCCATGCATTATATATAGGGAGTCTAGGCTTAGGCTAACTTAGGTTTTGTGGATAGCAGTTATTTCCAGTGATTTTCGAGGCACCTAGATGTTAGGCAATGCAACACCTAAGCCCCGTTGTGGATCCATACCAACGTGGCAATGAGACTGTCACAGGGTGAGCTGGCCCTTTAAGGGGGCTGGGAGGTGCCTCCCTTGGTGAAGGGAATAAGTTCAGGAGTTACATGATAAGTGTTTGTGACTCACAACCACGCCTGCTGATATATCAGTATGAGATCACTGAGGGACTTAAAGAAACAGGAGGGTTGAGTGAGCTGCTCTACACAGAAAGATGTACTCACATTGTAAACTTTTGGTGGGGGACAGGAGTCATCTTAATGTTCTGTGTTTTTTACAGTGCCTAGTACAACTGGGTTCTACTCCTGGAGCTCCTAAGCACTACTCTGTATTTATAACAATAAGAGAGAGACTCTCTTAGTCCTAAAGCAGAGATCTGGAAAGTCAAGCCTTTAGGGAGCAGGAGCCAGCTAGGAAGGGTCGAGTGTGGGGAGGAAACACGCTGGAAGAAAGCCTCCACAGAACCCTGTTCCAGAGCTTGTGAGACATCTGTGTGGAATTTTTTGTGTTCCTCTGAAATTTACGTTAATAAACAAGACTCCCAAAAGAGGAGAGTTACTGAGAAAACTCCCACAGAGTGAAATTTCCTTACATGAGAAAGAAGTGGAAACTGAGACAACAACAGGGAGAAGTATAAGTGGGATAAGTTGTGGACACAGCATATGACTTTGTGTAGGGTTAATTTCACTGTTTATTGATGGCACGCGCTTCTCTCAGTGCTGAAAAGAACATTTTCCAATTAAAAGCAGCAGAAGAGAAAAACTGGAGGATGTACTTCAGCCTACTCAAAAGAGCATTCTAAACAAGCAGGGATCAGAAAATCCCCTTTAACTGTTTTTAAAAGGGTGTTTTAGATAAAGCATGCTCAGGAGTGTCATGATAGCAAACTGATTTAAAATTAGTTTAAAAAATGTCAATTTGGCAATATCCCTTTAATTTTGTGATTATAACTGCTAACAAAACATATATGTAAGGGTAAGAAAATGTTTAAAATTCTCAGAGTGATGTGCAAGATAATTTTTCATTTTGTTAGCAATTCATATAAAACATTTAGTGCGTATCTCCTTCTAGCTAGTTTCATATGGGTTGTTTCAGGTTATTCTCATCAGGGCAGTTAGGAATGGATATACATCTTATATTACAGCCTTTCAGGGACATAAGGCCTTTCAATTTGAAGTTATAAAAGACAAAATCAATTATTAACAGACCCAGCTTATTTAGATATGTTTAAAAGAAAAGACATTTGGGTGTAAAATGAGAATTAATGGAAAACAAAACAAAAAAAAATAGAACACAAATACATGTAACAGAAGTTGTCACCCATCTCACCATAGGGGACCATGTAGACCTGCACTCCTCCTGTCAGCCATTGGAAGACCATGGACCAGATTCTGCCCTCAGTTACTATGATGGAAACCTGAGAGCAGAATGCCACAGCATACAGCTCAACAGGTCAGAGACTTGACTGGACATACAGTGTGGTGAATAGTCCTGTGGAGAGGTGGATGCTGGAGAATGCAGAGGTGGGACCCTCCGCTTCCAAAGCTCTCCACCCCTCACTGACCAGCCAGAGGGAGATGGTATCTGACTGGTCCCCAACTCCTGTTTCTTCCCCTCCTCTGCCCGCCATTAATTTAAACCATTGACTGGGTCTTTTGGAGTCTCTCGCTCTCTTTAGCTGTCCCACCCTCCCTCCTTTTAATTGTAGTATAGGGGCTGTGTTTTTTTAGCATGATTGCCTGTTTTGGGATCAGAAAGGAATTGTTTTCATTGGGGACAAATTGACAGAAGCCTGATGGGATTTTTCACCTTACTCACAGCATCATGGAGACACAGTTAGATCAAAGAGGAGGACCTAGAAATTAATATTAGGAATTTGTACAGCTGTTTAATTCATCATGGTTGGAGTTCAGCACAGATAAAAGGCAAAAAGGACAGCTTCCAGAAGTAATGGACACCTCATATTTCATAGGTGGTCCTTACATCTATCGGAGAAGGGAGGACCTGAAGACTTCTCTGACCGAGGTCCCCCTTAGGGTAGGAAGATTAAGAGGATTCACAAGCATGAGCAGAATCCTTTGGGTAGGCTGAGGGGGTGTCTACCCTGAGTTATATGTTATATGGTGGGAGCCCTGTCACCCTCACACTTTCAAAGATTCATAGATTCCAAGGCCAGAAGAGAATATTTTGATCATCTGGTCTGGACTCCAGTATACACAGGTCATAGAGCTTCCCCAAAATAACTCCTAGAGCAGATCTGTTAGAAAAAAAAAACATCCAATCTTGATTTAAAAATATCCAGTGATGGAGACTCCACCACCATCCTTAGAAAATTGTCCCAATGGTTAATTGTTCTCACCATTAAAAATTTGTCTTATATTTCCAGTCTGAATTTGTCTGGCTTCAACTTCCAGGTACTTGGATTCTGTTATACCTTTCTTTGCTAGAAAAGACTATCACCAAATATTTCTTCCCCATGTAGGTACTGAGGGGCTGTAATTGAGTGACCCCTTAACGTTCTCTTTGTTAAACTAAATAGAATTTAGATAGATAGCTCTTTGAGTCTATCATAGTAAGGCAGGTTTTCTAATCCTTTATTCTTTCTTGTAGCTCTTTTCTGAACCGTCTCCAAACTGTATACACTCTTGAATTGTGAATACCAGAAATGGCACATTATTCCAACAGCAGCTGCATCAGTGCCAAATATTGAGTAAAATAACCTCTCTATTCCCACTCGAAATTCCTGTTTATGCATCCAAGGATTGCATTAGTCCTTTTGGCCACAGCTTCACACTGGGAGTTCATTTTCAGCTGATTATCCACCATGACCCCTGAATCTTTTTCAGAGTCACTGATTCTCAGGATGGAGTCCTCAGTCTTTTAAGTATGGCCTACATTATTTGTTCCAAGATCTATTTATTTACATTTAGCATATTAAAACACAGTGTTTGCTTTTGCCCAGTTTACCAAGCAGTCTAGATTGCTCTGAATTAGTGACCTGTCCTCTTCTTTATTGACCACTACCCCAATTTTTGGATCATCTGCAAACTTTATCAGTGATCATTTTATGCTTTCTTCATTAATAAGAACATTAAATAGCATAGGGCCAAGAACTGATCCCTGCTTGCTGATGATTCCCCATTTACAATCACATTTTGAGACCTATTAGTTAGCCAGTTTTTAATCCATTTAATGTGTGCCATGTTAATTTTATATTCTTCTCATTTTTTAATCAAAACGCCATGTGGTAAGTCAAATGCCTTAGAGAAGTCTAAGTATTATTACATCAACATTATTACCTTTAGCTACCAAACTTGTAAACTCAACAAAGATATCAGTTTACTTTGACAATTTCCATCAACTCCTGTTGATTTGAGTAAATACATAACCCTCTTTTAATTCTTTATTAATCAAGCCATTCCATTATCTTTAATAATTATGCAGGTCATCCCGTTTACCCTTTTTAAAAATTGGCACAGCATTATCTTTCTTCCAGTCTTCTGGAACTTCCCCTGAAAGTCAACGTTAACAGTCCAGTGAGCTCTTCAGACCACTCTTTAAAAACTCTTGGCTGTAACTTATCTGAACCTGCTGATTAACAAATGTCTGCCTTTAGTAGCTTCTGTTTAACATCCTCCAGACAGACTAGTGCAATGAAAAGAGTTACCATCACCATATGATGAGACTATATCATCTATTTTTAACCCCAAATACAGAACAGAAATATTACTGTACACCTTTGCCTCTTCTGCATTGTTATTGATAATTTTACCATTTCCATCTGGTGATGAGTCAATATCATTGTCAGGATTCATTTTGTTCCTAATATATTTTGAAAAAAACCTCTGTATTTTCCTTAACTCTTCTGGTCTCTTAGCCCATTTAAATGTCTGGTACCGGAGAGTTGGGAGAGATGAGTTAGAAAGCACCTTTCTGAGGTGTTAAATTAATGAAGTTGAGGCTTGCCACTTAAATCGATCCCTGTTTGTCTTCATACTTCTGTGTGTCTTGATCAGTTTGGCCCTCTGAGCTTGATTTTGTTCCCATTGAAATGAATAGTATAATTCCCATTGATATCAACAAGCACAGGTTCAGGCACATGCTGCTTCTGCAACAATCCTGTGGCACAAAGAAAGTGGAAAGTTCATTCCCCAGCAGGGAATTCTTCCACCAGGGCAGAATTCCCAGATGATATATAGCTGACATAACTAGCTGGCCACCAGCATATTGAATGTGGCCAGAGCTCAGATTATAGTTGGCATAAGATTCTGGGAGACTGTTCCCTCTTAGCTTAAGTCAGAGCACCTAGAGCTCTGACATATGCCAGGTCCAAACAACCCAAATAATTGGTGAACTGTAACTGGCACCCCAATGCATCTCCTTACCCTTTCTCTCCTGTGCTGAGCAGATCTCTGAGCAGGAGAGTACCTAGACCCATAGCGCCTACTCTATAGTACTGAACAACATAATGAAAAATATTAAAAAACAATAAAAATATAAATGTACAAAGTCCTCTTAATGTTCAAACAGATGAAAGCAAATGAGATGGTGCATATAAAAAGAGCATGATCCTACAAGTCTTACTCCTTGAATGCCAGTGGATCATGTGAATAATGTCACTAATTCTTTAAATACAGCTCATTGTGAATAAGGGTCCAAAAAAGAGATGGAAAAAGTGACCGTGGAAAAGGGCTAGTAAATATAGGGATAACACTGGTCAAAACAAAATACTTTTTCCATAAAAACATAAATAAATAAAAAATACAAACTATCTTTTATGAGTAGTAAGATAGTAAAAAAACTGAAAGGTGTTTGTATTATTAAATAATAGGCAGTTGTATCAGTGAGAATTTAAAACAAATGTAATTGTTTTGATGTTTAATTCTAAAGATTTAACAGAGCCAGCAGTATTGGTATTTGATCCAATAAGGAAAGAGAAAAAAGTAAATAATAATACTCAAGACTTGGAAGACATTATCTCTTAATACTTAAGAGATAACATATGATAAAAATAAAAATGTGCCAACTTTGATGAATTAGTATTAGTCAAATGCGACTACCTCAGAAAATATAAACAATAAAAAGTATAGGAGCTAGGTAAGAGATAAGTTTGAGTGTCTCAATAAAAATAACATATGAGGAAAAGTGACAACTAGTTTGTTAAAATGACCTTCACATGGTCTGTTGGGAACTCATACTAAAGAGTGTGCACCAAGTGGAATTTTGGCAACTAATTTCATTGCTGGTTGACTGACCGTTATTTACCCAGTGAAATTTTAAAGAATTTATTTTAAAACTAGCTAGTCAGAAGCCAATTTACCTAACAATACTGTATTTTTATCTAGTTAGACTGAAATTCTAATCTGAATACAGAACAAACACAGAATACAAAATTCTGTTGGGAACAAAGGATAACCATATCTATGAATATTGCCGTCAGCTACAAATATCTAAAACAGCCTCCTCTTATAATACATACAATACGATAAAACAAGAGCCTGATCACTTCATCCTGCGGGAGAGGTCCACGGACAAGGAGTACTCCATAAGGTCCTCCTAAGAGCTTTTTCCAAGCCATGCAGAGGAGTAAGGGCAGGTTTCTCCCTTGCAGTTCTAACAGGGGGGCTCTACTCCCACAATCCATGTATCGTAAGATATCTAAAGAAGGCCATCTCTGTGGAAGCCCTGTACTTCTTCAGTGGTGGTTATCTCACCTGCTTCCCCCTTTAGGCTTCCTTCACAGAGGATGTGCTTGGAACCTTTAGTGAAACAGAATTCTACATTGTGGAAAGGAGCATTATCTCTGGGATATTAACTTCTCATGGATTCACTGATGGACCTTGGGGAAAGAAAATGGGGAGAGGGCAAGAAGGAACATGCCTTTGCAAATGCAGGTAGAGTAAGTGTAAGTGTATCTCTCAAGCAGCTGATACTTCCCTGTGTAAGAAAATGTTGGAACCCATACACAGTTCTTTCCCTCACAGTACAGGACACAGCAGGATGATTACACCTCAGATGTGTATTTGATATGCTGCTGTCTTTACTAGTGAAAGCTAAATCGCAGAACATCTATAAAGTTGTTGAGAAAAGAGAAATTGTTTTTTCCTTCCAAATTAGACCACCAAATTCACATTTCCTAAAAGGAACACAACATTTCTGCTCCCATCCAGGTACTTCAGAAATAGCTGGGATGCCTTTAGTTTACTTAAAACCTAGATGCTAAACTAAGAACATTTGAAGAACAACCAATTTAGTTATGTCAGCAAAACAAACTTTTGTAGTGGATTAGTTATCTGACTAGTTGTAGTATAAATATAATACTATTTAAAGAGTGGCCAGACGTGCTGTAATGAAAGAAAAGTTCTATTGCTAGTAGAGAGTGGGTAAAGATATGAGAGGGGTGGAGAGCAGTAGAAGGAAACAGTATGTTTGCTATATTTTATGTCCTCAGAGTTTAAACAAAACACCAATGGATACCTGATCAAAGTAGTTATTCAATACCCAGGTTAAATCTTCAGAATTGGGTGTAAAGAGGTCCTGACCTATTTCTGACTCCATTTTTCCATTTATGTATTATGACACAAAAGTGGAGTTTATAGTGGGTGATTTAGGAATATGGACTGAAATCCTGACCCCATTGAAGTCAATGGCAAAACTCCCAGAATGCTGTGTGAAAAGCTGTATGTAGGGGAAGGCTGTCATTTCTACATCTGGAGTGTTTTCATGTGTGTTTGCCATGATGTACAAATTCTCTTCATGCTTGCAGCTGTACTGCTTAGGCCGATGCAGGATCACTCTCTCACACATGTAATGGTGTAACGTTGACGGAACCTGCTTGTCGGCGGGTGGGATCTAACCTGGAGCTTAGTGCATGAGCCTCTACCGAATGAGCTAAAAAACAACTGGCTCTTAACTAAGGCTGTAGAACAGACTCATTTAACTCTCTCTAAGTGGTAGCATGTATTTTTCAATCAGTACAAATTGTATCGTTGGTAGTTTATTATTCCAACAACAGTGATCTACCTGTGTTTGTAATGTAATTCTGTGCCATGGCTAAATCATACTGCAAGCTTTATGGGACAGGAATTTTCCTATTTGCCTATAAAGTGCTATGTACACTCATAGTGCTCTATGAATAGGCTTGGCAGAGTTTGATTATTTTAATATAATTTTGAGGGATAGCATCAATGTTTATTTTTAATCATTTATTCAATTTTTATCTATATACATTTTTACAGTTGTTCAAAATTATCGGTGTTAAGCTTCCCCCCCTCCAGTTTCTACTGATTTAAGTTTTCACACTTGTGGGAAATTATGGGGGGCAGAGAATAGGGCTAGAGAATAATTATTTAATGACAGTAGATGTTGAGATTCAAAAGTTAAAGCCTTATAACTGTTAACACAAATGATCAACATCATTGTCAAAAAGAAAATACCCTTAAATCAAAGTCCAATAGGTTCTCAAGCAGGATTTTTCTTACTTTGCCTATCTGTAAATTTTAATTATTATTGAGGTAAATATTATTTTTTGGTTTGTGTTTGTACACTGATATCAAAATGTATTGACATTTACTGATAAAAATGAAATCCTTCCAAACCCATCTAAGAATAACATTAATATGGAGATTTTCTTGAAACAAAAGATGTAAAACCTCACAGTTCTAAGTTTTTATATTGGGTAACTTAAAATGGCCAGACCAACACTATTACTTTAGCTGAAAGTTTGTATGTCAAGTTTCATCTGGAGGTGTTTGTTTTTGTATGTAGCAAAATTGCAATTCTAAAGAAAGTTATTTATAATTAAAATGCTACCAAAATTTTTGTGATATTCATGATCACATTAAGATATACCATATACACTATCAGATTCTTAATAAAGCCTCCTATTCACAGTAAGTCCCTTATTTTGAAAAACAGTTTCCCTTTTTAAAGAAAAAAGTCAGCAGTTACTCTTCTTATTATGATCTGTTTGTACCATGATTCATTTTCATGGACAAGATCTTGATGTTATTATATGCAGTATGACACTAACTATATTTTAATATGTGATCTTGTCTCAATATTCTTATATTGCTATATTCATTCTCTGAAATAGTCATTGGATACATCTTGGTTTCTCTGTGTGTGACTTTTACTATTGAATCCTACATTACAGTAGGAGTTTTATCATTGACTTAAATGGGAGGACAAGTAGACATTACAGTCACTATTGATCATCATAAAAGGTATAACAAATTCAGTTACTGGTGAACAAGTGACTGTGGATAAACTGGTGAACACTGGCACTAAAAGACCAATAATTAAAGTAAAACTATAATATGTGCCAGATATTAAAGTACTTCACTTAAAAGATATTTTTGGTTGCTTCATTTTATGGACAAGTATTGTATAAAAACCTAAATCTTGTATAGCTCTACGTTTGTCAGCAGAGATGTGCTAAACCCATAGTTCACCAAGGTAAGTAGACAGATACTCCGTCTCAAATTGCATATTCTTTACAAACTTGATTATCCAAATGTTGCTGAGGTCATATTATAACAATGCACAATGTGACAGGTTTAGTAGGTCCTCCGAGCCCCTAGGGGGCGATGGAGAGCTATGGTCCCACTGGCAGGCCTCAGTCACATCTTTCGGGCGCTGGGGAATTAGCGGGGAAGGTGTGCCGGCCGGAGTCTGCAGCGCGCCCCTCAGGCAGGGGAGCGCCGGCACGAGTCTGCAGCGCGCCCCTCAGGCCGGGGAGCGCCGGTATGGGTTTGTAGCACACAGTTCTGCTACCCAAGGCAGGCTGGCCGGGGTAGGAGAACGCAGGTCCACCCAACTCCACTGCATTCCAGCCCAGGGCCTGGTCAGTGGCGGGAGGCGAAGGTCCCGCCGCTGGGCCATGTGCTCCCGCTGACCAAACACACCCACCCCACGGTGCAGTTCTGCCCCTGGGCTACTTCCTGCCCGGTCTCTCAAGCGGGTCTCTCCGGTCCCTCCAGCTCGTCCGGGTATTCCGCTGCTGGCAGCTCCAGCTCCCCCTCTGTGTCGGACTCACGCTGGCCTGGATTACAGCCGGGCCCCTCCAGGTCCTCCGGGTAGTCAGCGGCTGGCAGTCCTGGTTGCCACAGGCCTTCCTCCTGGTCGCCACAGGCCTTCCTCCTGGTCAGGTTCCTCCTTGCCCAGGGCCTCCCCTGGGTCAGCAGCAGGATCACGAGGGAGCAGCCAGCAGCCTGTGTCTGCCTCCCTCCCTGGTGCTCTCCTCACTGGGCAAAGGGCCCCTCCCTTTGTACTTCCTGTCCCACCCCTCCCCTTCCGGGGATTGGCGTAAGCTTGGCTGGCCCCGCCCACTCAGGCTGAGAGGGTGGCTCTTTACCCTCTGGTTTGGAGGGGAGCCACCCTGGCTCCCTACATACCCACCCCTCAAATCCAGCTCCTGATCTTCAAAGCTGGCATCCTCCCCCTCTCTGAGGCGGGATAGGAAATCCGCATTGGCGTTGTCTCGTCCCGCACGATGGTGGATCGTGAAGGCATAGGGCTGCAGAGCAAGATACCACCGCATCAGCCTGGCATAGTTGTCCTTCATCTTATTAAGCCACTTCAGGGGTGCGTGGTCCATAACCAGTATAAAGGGGGCTCCGAGGATGTAGTAGCGGAGAGCATCAACTGCCCACTTAACTGCTAGGGCCTCTTTCTCCACGATGGAGTAGTTCCGTTCTCTGGGGAACAGCTTCCGACTGAGGTAAACAATCGGGTGTTCCTCCCCATCCACCTCCTGTGAGAGGACCGCCCCAAGCCCTACACCTGAGGCATCAGTCTGAACAATAAAGTCACGATGAAAGTCAGGGCTGAAGAGTATTGGATCGCTACACAGCTGTTCTTTGATAGTTCGAAAGGCCGTCTCGCACTCGTTGGACCAATGCACCCAGCGGGGACTGTCCTTGGTCAAGAGCTCTGTTAGCGGGGCCGTAATGCTTGCGAAGTAGGGTACAAACTGCCGGTAATAACCAGCTAAGCCCAAGAATTGACGCACCTGCCTCTTCGTGGTCAGCACCGGACATTCCTGCAGTGCTTGGACTTTCCCGATGAGGGGGCGGACCTGTCCCTGGCCCAAGGTGTACCCCAGGTAAGTGGTTTCCTCCCACCCGATTTGGCACTTTTTTGGATTGGCCGTAAGCCCAGCTGCCCGGAGGACTGCCGCTACTTGGTTAAGATGTTCCTCCCAGTTATTGCCATAGATGACCACATTGTCCAGGCAGGCCGCAGCGTACTTTGTGTGTGGTTGAACACCTAATCCACCAAACGCTGGAAGGTTGCCAGGGCCCCATGTAGGCCGAAAGGCATCCGGGTGAAATGGTATATCCCTGTAGGGGTGGCAAACGCGATCTTCTCCTTGGACCTGGGATCCAAGAGGATCTGCCAGTACCCTTTGGTGAGATCTAAAGTGGTGATATAACAGGCCTCCCTGAGCCGGTCGAGGAGCTCATTGACATGGGGCATCAGATAGGCGTCAAATTTTGAGATGGCGTTTACCCTCCGGAAGTCAATGCAAAACTGCCGGCTCCCATCTGGCTTTGGTACGAGGATGACGGGGCTCCGCCACTTGCTCTGGGAGCGCTCAATAACACCCAGATCCAACATTGCCTGGACTTCCTCCTCTACGGCCTCCCGCATTCGCCTAGGCAATGGCCGGGTTGTCTCTCAGACCACCACCCCGGGTTCCATCTGGATCACATGGTAGGTTAGCGTAGTCCGCCCAGGTTTCATGGTGAACGTCTTGGGGAATGCCCTTACTAAGCAGAGTGCCTGTTCTTGCTGCTCGACTGCGAGTGTCTCTGCTAGCTGGGGCTCACCATTATCCGATTCCTCGGGCGGTTGGGGCCCCAGTTCCGGTTCAGGGGGATATGGGGCAACTAGGAGCCCTTCCCGGTCCTGCCAGGGTTTTAAGAGGTTTACATGATAAATCTGTTTTTCCTTACAGCGACCAGGTTGCCGAATCTCATAGGTGACTGGTCCTACCTGGTGGAGGACCTCATACGGACCCTGCCAGCGGGCAAAAAGCTTTGATTCCTCCGAGGGGAGCAGGAGGAGTACTCGGTCCCCTGGCCCAAATGATCGAGCCTGGGCGCCCCGACTGTAGTGCTGCTCCTGGGCTCTTTGGGCTGTGTTTAAGTTATCCCTCGCGAGCTCGCCCACCTACGCCAGCTGCCCCTGCAGTTGTAAGACGTATTGCAAGAGACCCTTGCGGACGGGTTGTGTTCCCAATTGTTGTGTTCCCCTTGCGGATGTGTTGCAGATGGGTTGTGTTCCCAAGTCTCCCTCAAGAGGTCCACCTTTGCGAAGATCTTCACGAGCTCCGCAGTGATAGTGCGGGCGGTGATACTTCTTAAGAGGGCGGCCTCGGGGAAGTGGGTGGCGTAGTCCATCAGGACAAGGATGTATTGATGGCCCGCCTTACTTTTTGGAAAAGGCCCGACCAGGTCCATTGCTACCCGCTCAAATGGTACACCTATAACTGGTAACGGGACCAGGGAGGCCTTCCGTACCCCTGCCGGGGCTACATGTTGGCAGTCCAGGCACGACGCACAGTAATCCTTCACCTCACACTGGATGCTGGGCCAGAAGAACCTAGCCAGGAGCCTGGCCACAGTTTATTCCTGCCCTTAATGGCCGGCAGCCGGGATGTCATGTGCAAGCTTCAGGACAGCCCGACGATGAATGCGGGGGACCACGAGTTGGGTCTGGACCTCTTGGGTCTGGGGGTCTCGGTCAAGGTGGTAGAGCCGCTCGTGGTTGAGTTCAAACCTGGGCCATTGGGTGGTGCGCCGCGCCTCCACGACCTCACCATCCACCCGGGCCAGCTGCTCATAGGCAAACCGGAGCATAGGGTCCTCCCTTTGATCCCGGTTAAAGTCCACCAGGTCAGGAGGGGGACCAGCCTTTTCCAGGCCATCCTGCCCGGGGGTGAGACCTGGGTCAGCTCCAGGGTCGGAGCTCAAGTCAGGTCCTGTCTTCTCAGGCGGGGCTCCCTCGAACACCTCTTTGGTGGGTAGGGATTGGAGCACCTCGATGAAGTCTGGTCAGTCACGGCCCAGGATCACTGGATAGGTGAGGGATGATGCCACCACCACATTCATTAACTGAGTTGCTCCGTTCATGATGGGGACCCAAACCGTGGGGTACAATTTTACGTCTCCATGGATGCACTGAATCCGTACTTCCCCAATGGTCTGCTTGGTGTCCGAGAAGAGCGCCTGGTGAGGGTCTGCCCACAGCCCAAATCAACTAGACCCACCACGGGGACCCCGGCGACCTCCATGGGAGCTGTCAGTTTGACCACAGAGGGCAGACGGGCCCGTCGCTCCCCTGCGCACACAAGGCCAAAGTTGCAGTCCATTGCAGGACAGCCCCGTTGCAGATGACCATACTCGCCACATCGGAAACAAGGTCCTACCTCTGGGTGCGTTGGCCGCATGGTGGCACCAGTGGGGTTGCAGAGTGGGCTGGGGCCCAGTGGTTGGGTTAAGCATCCAGGGCCAGAGAGTGGTGTGGACTTGGGGCGTTGGGAAAACTCGGTCCTGCCGCCATCTGGTCGTCAGGTACGCTGGGGTGCGTTGGTTTGGGAGGTGGGCCCCCTCCGTACAAGTTTCTGTGCATTGGGTCCAGGGTTTGGGGGGCGGGCGGGCGGCCGGTCCTATCGGGGCCTCTGCCTCGAGAAAGTCCTCCATAAGCGCGACGGCCGTGCTCAGACTTTGTGGCCGGTGCCGCAACACCCAACCCCTCCCCTGGGGTGGGAGAATGTGCACTGTTCAGTCACCTCAGCTGCGGTTCAACGCTCGGATTGGAGCCATCGGGTACCTGCTTCCTTCAGTTCCTGGGCCAAGGCCCGGGGTCTGGCGCCCGGTGGGTAGACCTTTTCCTGAAACCGTCGCTGAAAAGTCTCCAGGGTAATGTCGAAGGCATCCAAGATAGCTGTTTTCACTCGAGCATAAATGCGGGCCTCATCATCTGGGAGCCCACGGTAAGCCTTCTGGGACAGCCCCATCAGATATGGGGCGAGGAGCGTCGCCCATTGGTCAGGCGCCCAACCAGCCAATGAGGCAACCCGCTCGAAGGTCACTAGATAGGCCTCCGGGTCATCCTCAGGCCCCATCTTGGCCAGACGGATCGGTGGGGCAGGCAGGGGCGGGGTGGCTGCCCGCTCCGGTTGAGTACCCCATGGCCTGGCCACAGGGTTGCAAGCTGCTGGAAGCATTGGGTTTGTTGTTCATGGTGCTGGGCCCCCAGGGTTTGAAGCAACTGCTGCTGGTGGACGCCCAGCTGCTGTACGAGTTGGTGCTGCTGCTGTTGTTGGCTCTCAGCCAGGAACTTAAGAAGCCTTTCCATCTCCATCTTTCCAGTAGGGGAGCTTCAGAGGCCCCCTCGCACTAACCCCTTTCTGCAGGGATAGGGAGTCGAGTGCCCACATTCTCCACCACTTGTGACAGGGTTCAGTCGGTCCTCTGAGCCCCTAGGGGGCGATGGAGAGCTATGGTCCCACTCGCAGGCCTCAGTCATACCTTTCGGGTGCTGGAGAATTAGCGGGGAAGGTGTGCCGGCACGCGTCTGCAGCGCGCCCCTCAGGCAGGCGAGCGCCGGCACGCGTCTGCAGCGCGCCCCTCAGGCAGGCGAGCGCCGGCACGCGTCTGCAGCGCGCCCCTCAGGCAGGCGAGCGCCGGCACGCGTCTGCAGCGCGCCCCTCAGGCAGGCGAGCGCCGGCACGCGTCTGCAGCGCGCCCCTCAGGCAGGCGAGCGCCGGCACGCGTCTGCAGCGCGCCCCTCAGGCAGGCGAGCGCCGGCACGCGTCTGCAGCGCGCCCCTCAGGCAGGCGAGCGCCGGCACGCGTCTGCAGCGCGCCCCTCAGGCAGGCGAGCGCCGGCACGCGTCTGCAGCGCGCCCCTCAGGCAGGCGAGCGCCGGCACGCGTCTGCAGCGCGCCCCTCAGGCAGGCGAGCGCCGGCACGCGTCTGCAGCGCGCCCCTCAGGCAGGCGAGCGCCGGCACGCGTCTGCAGCGCGCCCCTCAGGCAGGCGAGCGCCGGCACGCGTCTGCAGCGCGCCCCTCAGGCAGGCGAGCGCCGGCACGCGCCTGCAGCGCGCCCCTCAGGCAGGCGAGCGCCGGCACGCGCCTGCAGCGCGCCCCTCAGGCAGGCGAGCGCCGGCACGCGCCTGCAGCGCGCCCCTCAGGCAGGCGAGCGCCGGCACGCGCCTGCAGCGCGCCCCTCAGGCAGGCGAGCGCCGGCACGCGCCTGCAGCGCGCCCCTCAGGCAGGCGAGCGCCGGCACGCGTCTGCAGCGCGCCCCTCAGGCAGGCGAGCGCCGGCACGCGTCTGCAGCGCGCCCCTCAGGCAGGCGAGCGCCGGTATGGGTTTGTAGCACACAGTTCTGCTACCCAAGGCAGGCTGGCCGGGGTAGGAGAACGCAGGCCCACCCAACTCCACTGCGTTCCAGCCCAGGGCCTGGTCAGTGGCGGGAGGCGAAGGTCCCGCCGCTGGGCCATGTGCTCCCGCTGACCAAACACACCCACCCCACGGTGCAGTTCTGCCCCTGGGCTACTTCCTACCCGATCTCTCAAGCGGGTCTCTCCAGTCCCTCCAGCTCGTCCGGGTATTCCGCTGCTGGCAGCTCCAGCTCCCCCTCTGTGTCGGACTCACGCTGGCCCAGGCTACAGCCGGGCCCCTCCAGGTCCTCCGGGAAGTCAGCAGCTGGCAGTCCTGGTTGCCACAGACCTTCCTCCTGGTCGCCACAGGCCTTCCTCCTGGTCAGGTTCCTCCTTGCCCAGGGCCTCCCCTGGGTCAGCTGCAGGATCGCGAGGGAGCAGCCAGCAGCCTGTGTCTGCCTCCCTCCCTGGTGCTCTCCTCACTGGGCAAAGGGCCCCGCCCTTTGTACTTCCTGTCCCACCCCTCCCCTTCTGGGGATTGGCATAAACTTGGCCTGGCCCCGCCCACTCAGGCTGAGAGGGTGGCTCTTTACCCTCTGGTTCGGAGGGGAGCCACCCTGGCTCCCTACAACAATGATTACAAACCAATAGATAAGTAAAGATCTGAAAGGTTTCAGAGTAACAGCCGTGTTAGTCTGTATTTGCAAAAAGAAAAGCAGTACATCCTATGAAGTGAGCTGTAGCTCACGAAAGCTTATGCTCAAATAAATTGGTTAGTCTCTAAGGTGCCACAAGTACTCCTTTTCTTTTTTAAAGACCTGAAAATAATTCATTTTCATTTGGTTTAGGCTGTAAAGAAACATTCAAAATTTAATATATCCAAGCTCAGCATGACACAAAATAAGGCAAAGATACATCAATAAAAACAAGGATATTAACTCTTTCACTTCCTCTTTTTTCTATATTACTCACAAACATCTGGTTACAACATTTGTGAGCAATATCCCATCAGAGGCAATTATCACCTGCTCAGATAACACTGCTAATTTTTATGGCTAACATTTTATAATGAGGACATTAAATCATTTTAGAGCGTTTCATTACTTACATTGATGTCTTCCAAATCTAAGTTATTTAGAATGACATTGTTCCTTTTCCAGATGATAGGAGGTCTCAGGGCTCCCTGAATGGCACAACTTAGGACAGCACTTTGTCCTACTGTTGCTGTAGTGACACTTATTTTCTGATCATCTGGCAGACTCAGCTGAACAATCTCTGTAAAAGATATATTGTTTGTAAGGTTAATTAGCATGCAGTTTCATAAGGTTAATTGGCATGCAGTTTCCGCACCTTTGTAATTTAAGGATTCTAATTTGAATCAAAGGAAAAAGAACTTTCAAAGGACTGTTGGAAGTTTAAACTCTTCCAAATAAAAGGTCAGCATGACATTTCAATTAAATTGACTGACAAGTATCGCCTAGTCAGAAAATAAGCATTTAACATGAAATAAATTTCAGAGATACAGTTATAATAAATATGGCAGACTAGATCCAAAGGTAGACACACACAAAGTTATTTAACTACCAAGCCAGCATCTGCAATTGAACCAAAACAGATCAGTTTATTCACCAATATATCATTACAATAGCCACTGAGACATGTTCATTTCCTGCTAAGTCAGAACATAAATGCAGCTGAATGAATAATATATGCTCATGTATTTGGAAACACATGAGAGGGAAAATAAAATGTGTTTAAGATAAGGCTCTGAAACAGGAGATTTGTAAAATGTAGGTTTGTTTCTTTATATCTAGTCCTCCTTTATTTAGAACCAGTTTAACTCAAGAATATAAGGTTCTGGCAGGCAAGTGATGAAGCTGATTTAAACTGATTTATTGTTGAGAAGCAATTGTACAAATATTTTTATACATATTAAAGAAAAAACACAACATAGTATTTTGATTAGACTATTAAAAAAAAAAAAACCCTGCTTTGATGCTATTTGCAAACATCTGCTCTAATGGGACACGTTGCAGGCAATATGGACAAAATCCTAATTTAAACCAATTTAAAGAATACTGAAAGAACTCAGAACTGTGACAGAAAATGTGTCCCAGAAATACAAACATCCAAAAGAAGACTTTTCCTATCTAATCTAAAAGTCTCCAGGGAAGAGGTGAAAATGAACATTATAATCTAAAAAAAGAAAGGAAAGTTTCCAAAAAGCTGAGAAAAAGTGTACATTTTAGTACTAATAAAAACCTACAAATAATGTCCCACAGTATAATAAGGTGTTAATGTTGCATTGACCAAATACAGGGTTGATCAAAATCACTTGATTTTTTAAAAGAAATAAATAAAAATAACCAGATTTTTTTATTTAAATTGGATTTTTAATTTAAATTACATATATTTTTGTTTTAAAAATAAACCTATTCAAAATTAAATTTGAAATTATGACAACCTGTATTAAGGCTTAAACTTACTATATATTAATATCATGTAAATTAAATAAAAGGAAAATAAGATTAGGCAATGCATGTTTGCTGCTGAAGTTGTAAAGAAAGTCAAGCACTGACCCAATGGCTAAGCACCTGAAACTACAGTGTGTTGACATGCTAAACCAGCTTTGGACAATAGCCTCTTCTGCAGGTATAGAGAATATTTTCTTCATTTCAGTTTACTCAACTAGTTCAGTTCACTGACTAGTTCATTTAAAGTTAAGAAACTGATTGGGTGTTGAAAAAAGCAGGAAAACTTGTTCTCTTCTATTAATCCAAGAATAAAAACTTAGAAATGTCTAAATTTACAAGTTCTATTACCTTGAAGGACATGGTGAACAGAAAAAAATAATCAATTAAATTTACAAAAAAATACAACCACTATAAATAAACAACATATAAACCTGTTTTGTACATTTTTAATTGAATTCCAATTCCCATCCAAATAGAATTTGACACAAAGTATGAATAAAAATAAATAAATCACCTAGTAAATAAGAAATGCATTATTTACCATTTTTAACATAATATAAAATGTTAACTTTAAGAATCTGAATCAGTGTGCTAAGATATATAATTACTTAATTGAGAGTATACACACAACATATCCTCTTGTTTGCAAGAAGACAGACACATTTAGTGTAAAGGCTATGTTTAGTTGCAAATCAACGTGTTTTAATAGTTACCAATGAATGAGAATCAAACTTTCTTTAGGAATATAATTAAAAAGTACTAATGCAAAAGAAGATTAAAATCACTTATTTAAATCAAAGTTTCCTGCTTTCTGCTTTAAATCATGATTAAAATAGTTGATTTAATTTGCTTTGATTTGAATTAATCCAGCCTGACCAAGGAGCCCTAATAAAACATGACACTTCTCACTTAAATCTGGCTCAATCACCCCCTCATTAGAATATTTATTTGAACACCTGATGGATTTCTGTGTTCAGAAAATAAGAGGAAGGAATTTGTTGCAGTTCCTCAAGAGACAAATCTATTGTGCTTATGCTTTCCTTCTTTCTGTCAATGAAATCATGGTTTATTGATCAAGCTAGCACTGCTAATGAAGGTGGGAATGTTCTCTCTTTATATCTCTCAGAAGAACTTTATTATCCATGATCTACTGAGCACAATAGGATTTCAAATTATTTCCTTTAAAAAGAAACAGAACTAAATTAATTTCTATTGGATTACTGCAGTAAGTGAAATGTTTCCTTTGACTTCTTATGAAACTCATAACAGTAATAGTAAAGAGCACATTTTACATGCATGGAACTCCTTTGAATCCAAAAGAGATCAAAACACTTTACAGAGTACATACACAAATCACTGCATCCACCGAGCAACCTACTTCTGTGATGGAACATGGCAGCTATTATAAAGTATGGCAAATTTACATAACAGCTGAGGACAAGAATTAAAGTGCATGTTGTTTATTCTAAATGAAACAGTAGGGGGAATAGAAGGAGGTTAGAATTTAGTTAGGAATGATATGCTATGTTCTGATGACCTATTTGCAAAAGTATATCACCCAAAGAGCAAAAATAACAGAGTCCAATAAGATTGGAGGATCTCAGCAATTCAAATACAATAGTTTAGAGAAACTGAATAAGTTTGCAAAAATGAAGAAGAGCCTCTCTACAGTATACATAGCTCCCAAAGGAAGACAGAATTACAGAAATTTTGGCAATTAAAAGGTTTAAATATTGAAATAAATAAGCACACAGATATTGTTAAGGAACAGTGAGGCAGTATTTCTTTAACTGGTTAGCCTTAGAGTCACACAATCTACATTATCAAGCTGGCATAATTCATACAAAAATTTTTAAGGAGGTCGGTGTTAGAAATATTGTGTTCTTAGTGGCCTGAGCAGCGGAATTGAAACCAAGGATATCAGAGTTCTAATTCTGGCTCTGACAAAGATTCTTTTTATGGTCATTGGCATGTCAATCAAACTCTCAGTCTAGGTTTGTCTGTAAAATAGAAGTAAAAAATATTTAATTAGCTACCTCCCAAGTTTGGCGTAAGGATTAATTAATTTATATTTGTAAAGTACTTTTATGGGGAAGTTGTTATTTAAGTCCTAAGCATTTGCAGAAAACACATTGTGGAGTGAAGGTACTGATTCAAAGAAGATTAAAAGGGCTGCATAGTCTCTTGTCCCAAGCTTCCTATTTAGATTATGGTAAAAATTAAAGAGGCAACATATTTCTGAATTAGGGAAGTTGCTATAGTATTTCAGATCCATATATTCATCACATACAATCCCCTATGCATGGAATGTCCTCACTAATTCAGGTTTCAGAGTAGCAGCCCTGTTAGTCTGTATCCGCAAAAAGAAAAGGAGTACTTGTGGTACCTTAGAGACTAACAAATTTATTTGAGCATAAGCTTTCGTGAGCTATAGCTCACTTCATCGGATGCATGCAGTGGAAAATACAGTGGGGAGATTTATATACACAGAGAATATGGAACAATGGGTGTTTCCATACACACTGTAACAAGAGTGATCAAGTAAGGTGAGCTATTACCAGCAGGAGAGCAGGCCGAGGGGAGAAACTTTTGTAGTGATAATCAAGGTGGGCCACTTCCAGCAGTTGACAAGAACGTGTGAAGAACAGTAGTGGGGAAGGGGGGGGGATAAACATGGGGAAACAGACTCCAATGAGAGACTGCTGAACTGGAATTAATTTGCAAACTGGATATAATTAATTTAGGCTTGAATAAAGACTGGGAGTGGATGTGTCATTACACAAAGTGAAACTATTCCCCCATGTTTATACCCCCCCGTCCCCGTCCCTGCTACTGTTCCTCACACGTTCTTGTCATCTGCTGGAAATGGCCCACCTTGATTATCACTACAAAAGGTTCCTCCCCCGGCCTGCTCTCCTGCTGGTAATAGCTCACGAAAGCTTATGCTCCAATAAATTTGTTAGTCTCTAAGGTGCCACAAGTACTCCTTTTCTTCTCACTAATTCAGTTTGTGAGCCTCCAGGAAATCCACTTCTTTTATGATGCTTACAAGATGCAATTATATAATATTTAAAAAGCAAATGACCAACTAAATTGTCTCTACTTCTGGATTTTCCGGTGGTTTCTGTTTTAGATGGGTCAGGTTTTCAGAAGTGCTGATCATACAGACGTCCAGTTCAAATGTAAGACAGCAGAGCATATTCAACACCTAAGAAAAACTAAGCACAATGTCTGTGCTAAAACAACAACATTACATGTAACATTTCTTACTAAAACTAAAATTTTGCACTGTAACAGAATCACATACATAAAAAATATTTAATACAGTCATTGCACTTAAAATAGATTAATTCTGCCTCTGCATTTTTCATTGTCCTCTTTATACTTACTATGGAGAACACCGAGGGGGATATTGCAAAGAGAGTGGTATTTAGTAATCTAAGAAAAATTAAGTTTTAAAATGTGACTACTGTACTTGTACCCGAGGAAGAGAATAACATTTTCCCACGGGAATTATAAGAGAGCTGGTTATTATCCATTTCATGAAAAATCCAAAGTACTCCACTAACAATGTTTATATACTGTATCTTTTTATTCAGTCATTTTTAACACAAAGTGCCTAAAGTTTGAGATGCTCCCCCCCTTTTTAAAATTCTAAATAAATAAAAGTTTAGAACAACAACACTTAAGAATACTTGAACCAAACATGGATAAAACTGACTTATTCAGCTGTATTTCTGCTGTACTATAGTTTAGAGCTTGCCATCTAGCTAGGCAGTCTTGGCAATTTAAACAGGCCAGCCTGCTGTAAACAACACAGTTAATGCGTGACCCACTAAATGCTTCTTATGTTAGAAAAGCATGCTTTTTTAATAACTGCATCACATCACATACAGCCAGGAGGATTTTCTCTGCCAGCACCAGAGCCAATAGACCTAAATCTGTATAATGTAGTGAGGACTGACACAAAACTATGCTGTTTTTCAATCTATTTCCTTCTTAGTAGTGTGTTTATAAATCCACTAGCCTACCCTGTACACATACATAATTGGAGGAAGAAAGGAAGAGCTCCTGTTACACTCACTCACAGAAGTTAAAAATAAAAAAAAAAAAAGACAGCAACAGTCCTATCTTTCTCCAGACTGAATTTTAGACACACAAACACTGCCCACTTAGAATGGGTTTCTACCTTCAGTCAAGTGTTTATTTAATTAAAATCTCAGTGGGCTTTCACTTCCAAACAAAAGGGGAAGAACACTGAGTCCCATCATCCAAACTATAAAATATCAGGGAATTGGTATATCGTTGGTAGGGTCCAGGGGTGAAAGTAACTTAAAGGATTTACGGGTACTTTGGAGTCCTTAGGAGGGGACAGGGCCTCTACCGGAAGAGGTGTGGCCTCTTCTGGAAGAGGCTGTGCCTTTACATCCCTGGGCTCTTTAAATCAAGATCAAGATTTAAAGGGCCCAGGGCTGGGACTGTGGTAACAGCAGCTGGGAGCTCCGGGCCGTTTAAATCACCATCGGAGCCCCAGGGGCGCCCGGCTGCCACTGCTACCCCGGGGCCCCGGGCTCTGGTGGAGCTTTAAAGGGCCAGGGGCTCCGCTGCCGCTACCCCCGCTGCCACTACCAACAGCAGGGCTCGGGTGGCGATTTAAAGGGCTCCAGAGGGTAACAGCAGTGGGAGCCCTTGGCCCTTTAAATCGCCATCCAAGCCCCACTGCTGGAGCCCTGGGGTAGCAGAGGCAGCCAGGGGCTCCGGCAGTGATTTAAAGGGCCAGGGGCTCCCAGCCGCCACTACCGCAGCGGAGCCCCAGGCCCTTTAAATTGCTGCCGCGACCCCCGGGGCTCCAGCAGCAGGGCTTGGACTGCGATTTAAAGGGTCCAGGGCTCCGGTTGCCGCTACCTCCCTGGGTCCTTTAAATTGTCCCCGGAGCCTGCCGGAGCCCTGGGGTAGCAGCGGCGGGGCTCTGGTGGCTATTTCAAGGGTCCGGGGCGGTAACGGCGGTCGGAACCCCAGGCCCTTTAAATCATCCCCAGAGCCCTACCGCCACTACCCCAGGGCTCCAGCAGGCTCCGGGGACCATTTAAAGGACACAGGGAGGCAGTGGCAACCGGAGCTCCGGACTCTTTAAATCGTCCCCAGAGGGGTATTTAAAGGGTCCGGGTTGGTAGCTGTGGCAGCAGCCCCGGGCCCTTTAAATTGCTCCTGAGCCCCGCTGCCACTTCCCCAGGGCTCCAGCAGCAGGGCTCTGGAGGCAATTTAAAGGGCCCGGGGCTCCAGCTGCTGCTAGGAGCCTCAGGCCCTTTACATTGCCGCCTGGGAAAGCCTATCCATGCCAGTACGGCGCACAGGCTCTTGCTGGTACACTGTACCAGGCGTCGGCTTACTTTCACCTCTGGTAGGGTCCTACAAAATTCACAGTCCATTTTGGTCATTTTCATGGGTTTTAAAATTGGCCAATTTCATGTTTACAGATGTTTACATCTGAAATTTCATGGTGTTGTAACTGTGGGGGTCCCAACCCAAAAAGTACCTGGAGGTGCATCTGATTCCCTCCCCAGCCCAGCTAGGATTTACAGCTAGGATTTAGTCCCCAGCTGGGGCACTCCCAGCAGCATGGGGGAGATCAGATTTCATGGAGAAGGGCTTATTTCACCATCCGTGAAACATTTTTCACGCCTGTGAATTTGGTAGGGCCCTAATCAAAGGATACTCTGAAGGCCTAGGGCAACATTCTGGGGATGTGAGGACACAGGCGATCCCTCCTTTACTTCCCCGCCCTCCTCCTGCCATGTGGGCTGCAGAGAGAAGCGAGCCAGAGATTCCAACAAGTAGGCGCACAGCAGCCAAAGCAGGGACCTTTTGAACTAGAGAATCTGAATCCCCAAAGTGCTGCAATGGTACTTCTGCTAGAAGACAGTATTTCTGAAATGAAGATCAGTTGACTGCATCCATACTTAGTGGGAGAGACAATTGTTTATGATGCATTGTCTGACATTTTAAAACATTTGTTTCCCAAATATACTGAATCTTTTTTATCCACATCCATATTCATCCGTCCATTTGATCTAGTGCATAAGGCAAGCAGTACTGAACAGGAAGTAGCAGAAGCTTACTCTTTTGTTCTGCTCCTGGTGTAGTCATTTACACCAATGCAAAATGAGTGCATATAAAATGCTACCATTCTGACTTGGTAGCATTTTACACCCACTTTGCACTGGTGTCACAAGGAGCAGAGCAATGGAATATCAAGCTAAGAGTAACTTTTCATACATTGTCCAACTCTGTGTCTCAGCCCTGAGCTGGAGGGACCACGACTCCAGGTGAAAGCAGAGTTTATGTCCTTTCAAAATCCATGGCCTCATGCTGAGGCCAACAAAGATGCAAGTAATAGATAATTAAGAGCGTGTTCTTCTGTGGTCACCTGGGCCCTACAAATTTGGACTGAGAACAGCAACTCATTTCACCTAGATTATTGAAGAGCCATCAGCTCATAATGACTTAAAGCAACTACTAACCTGGACTCAATTAGAACCAGTGTCCTAGAAATGAAAATTTGTTTATCCTATAACAAATTATCTTAGCCATTGTTCATTTAAAAACAAACAAACAAACCCAAGATACACTTCTGCAGGTCCTGCTTTGAACCTATTCCAATCCAGCCAAAACCAAAAGCTTTTGACCTATTATAAGAAAGGTTGTTTTGGTCAGATACTGAGCCTGATTTTCACTTGAGTGTTGTCTACAGTTTCTCATTTTGGAGAAGGGAGTTGGGGGTTCTGAGAGTTGGAACATTGAAAGTTTGTATTTTTGGCTGCTGGATTAATCTAATCCAAAATAATCTAAAAGTGGCATACTTAAAAGAAACAGCATAGTTAGGAACATGTGTGGAATTTAAAGAGGTCAGGAAAAAGGTGTTGAGGAGAAGTTCATGCTGTTTCCACCAGCAGGAATCCTTGGAGAGATGTTCATGGGAACAAGGACATCATGGCTTCTCTCTTAATCTGTTCTCTCCTACCCCCAGCCAGGCTGACTCACTCAAACAAGTCAAAAAGCCTAAAGAGTATTTAGCTAGAAGCAACAGAAGTGAATACACAGGATTTAGGGTGGAGCAAACACTGAACGGGCTGCTCTGTTCCTGATCATTATTTGAATGCTTTCCTGCCACATTATGCTTTCTTCTGAAATGCACATCATTTTCCCCACAGGACAACTTCCTGGTTTCCTTCTGCAGAAATCATATAACAATGTCATTCTCGCTTTTCCATCTTCTGTACAATTACTTCAGTCATTCAGAAATTTCCATGGAGTCAAAGAAACACTCAGTTTACAACAAATTCTTAACCTCCCTTTCACATCTCAAGCATACAACTGCTGAAATGTGAAAATCTTAATGTTATAGGGCTTTCATCCTCTAATGCAATTAAGGGGAGAAAAGTTTGGATAATTTGAAGAAGTTTAGTATATTACCTTCCACACACTGGAGGCCTTTACTGAATCTTGAGAACCTTTCAGGGCTCATCCCAGGCTAATCATTTCACTGCCAAGTGAAAGACCTTCAGTTATTTTATCTATCAGTCTTTAAATCACTGGAGTGACCCCCAAAGGCTTCACTTTTCTCCATTCTTTTTACTTTAGGTTCATATAAAACAGGCATTAATCTTTAGATTATGACAAAACAGCAATCTATGAACATGCTGAGATCCTTAACTAGCTCTTTTTTACCCACCAAGGCAACATTTAGTGATTAGCATTAGCACAATTAAAAAGATAGTAAATTTTGTCTAATGTGTTTCAAATAGTAGGCATCAAAGAAGTATTTCAATTGCTTTAGGAAGCAAAGCTTTGTTATTTCATCATTAAATCACAAAAATCAGTATTTCAGTTTTCTTTGGAGTATAAATATTAATCTTCTATTTAGACAAAAAGAAAAATTACATCAATTTGTTCTTTTCCAAAAGGCATGCTCCATAAGTCAGAGCTTAATATATTGCCCAGAAGAGACATGTAAATGTGATTTATACATTGTTTTACTGGACTCATCATGTGACATACAGTTATGAATGTCATCAGCTAGAATATCTTTTTAAAAAAGAAAAGAAAGAAGTGAATCAAGTAGAAGATCTGTGGTCATGTATTACAGTTTCTAAGGTCAAACATATCCATTTGGAATATTTCAATCCCCTGTTCCCTCCACATTATTAGAGATATATATGGGGTGGACTTCCTGAAACGATCTGTTTAGCCACTGG
Source organism: Lepidochelys olivacea (assembly GCF_965140295.1). Taxonomy (NCBI): domain Eukaryota; kingdom Metazoa; phylum Chordata; order Testudines; family Cheloniidae; genus Lepidochelys; species Lepidochelys olivacea. The sequence continues at coordinate 71,185,665 of NC_140414.1, forward strand.
CAGATTCAAAACAGATAATTACTTCTTGGAGACAAACACATACTTTGCTCATTTATAGTAGTGTAGCAGTTATTTTTTCATCCAATGATCTCAAGATGTTTCACAAACAGTTATTGGTGGTGGTAGTGGCCTGTGGTATGCTGGAGGTCAGACCAGATGATCAGCTTTAAACACCATGACTCTATTAATCCTAATGTACACCCGGGGAAACAGAGGCATAGGGGGATTAATTGACTTGTCCAAGGTTACATAGGAAGCCAGAGTTGGACTAGTCTTCAAGACTCCCAGCCCTGTGCCTTAACCTCTATACCATGCAACAATGCCAAGTGTTATTGCAGAGTAGCAACTTTAATAAAATAAAATAAAATACAAAAGTCCCACTTGTTTTAAGATTTTTGTTTTTATTTACATGTCTTTGCCGAACTAGAAATATTACAAATGGAAATGTTCAGCAGAGCGGAATTGTTGCCATAGAACCTTTCGAGCCATGTTGCCTCCAACGGTGGAAAACATCAACCTTATGTTTATCTTCTTATTTTCTTTAGCTACTCAGGAAGCTTGCCTTTCATACTAGCTCACAGTGAGAATGGTTATGTTTCTTCATGCCCTCGGTCTCCAACAAACTTTGTTAATGTCTTTATCTTTAATGCAATATAGATTCTAGTTTAATCTTGAAAGTTTCACTCAAAGTTGGGGCCTGATTCATCTACCCTTACTAATATTCAGTAGTACTATAGTCTGGCTCCATTTCAGCAAATAATTTTACATCTTGAAATTCATATCTATTCAGCAAAACACGTAACTTTCAGAGTGTGTGGGACTTAAGCATGTGCTTAAGTGCTTTGTTTAATTGGAGTAGACTGCTGAATTATGGCCCTATGAATATTCATTGATTCCAAGGAACTATTAAAAGTGAATAAGGATGGAAGTCTGGATTCCTTGATTTTTAATGGCTGTCAGTGACAGCAGGGACAATGATTACATAATACAGCGAGGTACCCCTAATGGAAGATACACTTCTAATATTAGGCTGTTAGATAACTGATATACTACTTACACATAAAATACAGTTCTAGTTCTGTGTTTCTCCAGGGGGCCATGAGAAAACAAACAAAGTGAGAAAAGTCTATTTACAAATTATAATGCAAAAGGCAGAAATTAGGAGAAAAGCTATAAAATAACAGCTTTCATATTTTCAGTTTCTCCGTGAATATCAGAAACCTACCTTCACTTGTAAAGTTCTGGCCTAATGGATATTAGGAAGTTTCTGATTTTCACTGAGTTTAGATTGCTTTGGAGAATAATCTCTATATACACAGAAGTGGTACTGATTTGCCTGATTCACTATTACTTAATGTCGGATATCCTTGAAACAATAGTTGTTTGCTATTGTCTCTTTGTTGAACTGAACTGTGCCAGGCACAACCCACTTTCTGCACGCATTAGAGAAATTTAAAACTGCCAAAAGGGAAGGAGGACAGATTTTCAAATATTGCTCTCCACCTGACAAAGAGGCTTCAAGAAATATTATGACTATTAGTTTTACTTAACTACTCTAAATACTTGTACATACAGATAAACAAAAACAGTGAGTTGTGTTTCACATAACAGAAATGTTGTCAGATTTTTAAATTTTGAGAAAAAGTATAATTTTTCACCAGCAGAAAAGACAACTTTTACCACTTTAACCAAGATGGCATACACAATTAAAGAGATATACTAGCTCTACCACTTGATTGAGGTGATATAAATAAGCCATGTGCAAGATATATTTTTCTACTGCTCTGCTAACCAGTGGTACTGATAACCTTGTACATTACGCATTCATTAAATGGCAAATAATGAGCTGGAAATGAAGGTAAAATTATAGTACTGATAGAGGAATTCCCTAAAAATGACTTCAGTAACACTCAGTCTTTTATATAAGATACATTAATATTCATGTTGGTACTATGATTATAATTATAAATACATATGTATAATATTTTTACAACATAAGATGAGTCATGCCAGGTCAGAACTGGTCAATATACTTCCATGTGTAAAGAAATAAATGCGATAAGAAAACAAATAGGGAGAAGTCTATTTGCAAGTCCTTTATGTATCTATTTATTTATTTTGCAAAACACCATATGTATGTTACATATGCAATGCAAAAGTAATCATGAAATTATGTATTTGTACAGGCAGGCCTGTCGACAGCAATGCCAGGTCCCAGGGCCAGGGCTGTCCCTGGGGGGACGGAGGGAACCCGGGCTGGAAGTGATGAATCCCTCACTCCTAGGCACGCGTGACCACTCCAGTCCATGCGCTTTGGGGGGCCCCGCAGGCCGGCACGATTGTCCAGCACGGTCATGTGTGCCTTCGAGGTATAAAACAATGCCCGCCCGGGAGATTCAAAAGGGCCTGGGGGCCCCTGGCCGACACCACTGCTGCAACTACCAGGAGGCCACGGGCCCTTTTAAATCACTCAGGCCCCTGGGCAATTGCCCCCTTTCCCTCCCCCGTCAGCGGGCCTGTGTACCAGTAATATTGTGCAAGTTGAACAAATCTTACTTTTTTCTGATATTCTACAAAAAATGTAAATATATTTTATACACTAAATTTTCATAAAGAAACCTACATTTTTCCAGTGAAATATTCATTTTTGCTATAATAATCTCTTGCTACTTACCAAAAAGAATCATAATTTTACCCAAATAGTAGTATTTAACCAGTTATACCACTAAAAAATTTACTAAGCAGAAATAGCTAACTTTTGTGCTGAATTAATTTCACAAAAGACTCAAGAATATACCCATTTTTCATATGCATATTTGTAATTCAAGAAGTTAAAAAGACAGGTACATAGGAATCGCCATAGCCAAACAAACAGATGGTCTGGTATACTGTTTCCAACAATGATCACGGTCAGAGTTCTCATTGGAAGATATAAAACAATGTCTACGCTACACATACACCTCACAACATTGTCTAACAATTGAGGGCTATTTCTTCCTTACACTAACTGATCATCAACATATGACCAAAGCATTAGAACTGATAACAGAACTATGAATCATGATTTTAAACAGCTCATTGAGGACTGAGTTATCAGATGATTGAAGACAAATAAAAATGGAAATCCAATAAATTAATGGAAAGTTTGTCTAACATCAACAGTGTAAATATTTGAACAAACAAGTGGAGAAAATTTCAAAGTAAATACAAGACAGAAATTTCTTGCACACACAATGGACAGAATGGGTTTAAAAAGGAAATTGTAATAGACAATCCACAATAGTCCTTCTATGAGGCAATTACACGTTTCATACACAGGCAATGCAATGATCCTATAATACTGAAACATGATCTTCACATGTTAATCTAGTTGAGAAATTAAATTGATGATTAATTATACTATGATGATCACATAGATAAGAAGTTGGTTGTTAAACTAGATGAAAAATGATACGAATGCTGTATGCAAAGTTTAGAGAAAATGACAACAAAGGAGGTAATACACAATTGTGCATAAATAACTGCTTGGAAGCAAGAAAGAGAGAGGGAAGAAATTGTCACACTTTCAGGATTAACTGCACCATTGACACCTCCTCCCACCTTGGTCTTTGAGGGAACCAGCGTATGGTTTCAGGCTCTCAGCAGCCACCTCTCTCAGGTAGAGACCCTTTTCCCACTCCCTTTTTAGGTTCTATAGGCTGCACTGTCCAGTCTCATATTGTAATATCCCCAACAAGCTTGAGTGTCCACAAGGAAGACCAGGAGGGAAATCAAATGTGCAGTTAACCCTGAAACTGAGACTATATGGTGGCAGCACGTGTAATCTATGACAGTGTGGAATTGCCAGTAAAGCGCCGCCAGCAGTGCTGTTTCCTATAGAAAGGAAAATAACAGAAAAGTCTCAGTGTCTTTGGGAGATGAATAGTGAAAAGAGAGAGGGGGAAACTGAGTTATGAACAGCTGAAAAAAAGTTGATGGCTGTGAGCCTGAAGTGGGTGTCCTTGAGAAAGACTGAAGTGGGAGTGGTTCAAAGGGGCAGTTAACCCAGTATATGTGTCAGATATATTTAAGATTTTACAATAAGACATTGAATCCAGAATAGTCAGAAATATTTTCTTAATGCTTAATAACCGTGACATCAGTTAAAAAATGGAATCTTTTTACCAAGAGAAATCATTGAAGTCCTTAGAAGTAGACTGGCTAGAATATTTAAGTTTTACACATAGGACAGTTCTGCTTAGTGCAGGGATGTGCTCTAGATAGGTGAAGCCTAAATCCATGTCTATACTTCAAAAAGGAATTATTTTTAATCAATGGTTAACTGTGGCCATATTTCTATGATTGTGTGATTATTTATTAGTGTCAAGCAGAGCTTTAAAAGGACAGCTATTGCCCCCTGTGGCAGGATGCTGCTGGAGACATTCTTAATCAGCTCCTGCCACTCCAGACCCAATCAGGGAGAATGGATTGAGGCTGGGGGAACCGCCCTATGTTTGCCTGGTAACTGACTACACCTGCCAGCCTCATTAGCGGGAGCTATAAGGCTGGGAGGAAGTGAGAGAAAGGGGGGAGACGGAAAATGAGAGCGGGAGGTCAAGCTCAGGCTCAGAGGAAGTAGGAACCTCCTAGTCTGTTGCTGGCCAGGCCTGTAGTAGGCCAAGCTGTTGTAAAAAGCCTGTATATAATTGGAAACTGGTGGTGAGAAACTGATCACGAATAAAGAACACAGGTGTTGCAACAGACTGAAGTGTCCCTGATTCATGGAGGAGAGGGGCCCAGGGGCTGAATCTGGAGGGGCACAATGTGTCCCCCGTTACACCCCCAAAGTTTACTACCTAAAGACTGAATTTACTGCTGCTGATTCCACTTTATTCACTGTTGGAGTTCACTGCACTAGACATAACGGGTATCGCATTGATCACATTAGGTAGGTTTAAGATTTCAGCAACCGAAGCGAAGGAGAAGAGATCAGCTGAGAGAGATTTCTGGAGAAGTCATCACAAATGCCGAATGGCTGAAATGTATATCAATTCTCAGAGAACAGGAATACTTTATTTTATTCTGAATACTTCCAGTTAACTGCTGTGTACTGGAGGCCTCTCTATTTACCAGACAGAGGGACAATCAGGGTTCAAAGAAAAATAAAGATTGTCAGACAAGATAGCATTTTGCAGGGATATCCTTCCTTCAAATAGGGAAGCAAACTTCATGCCACTCATCACTAAGCCTCATGGGCTGTCATAATTTTGTTGCAAGTTAGCACCTAATAGCAATAATACCATACTTTTAAAATATATAGTAAGATACTGCTTTAAAGACAGGGACCAGTGATCTTCAGGTATCACTGAGCTGCACTTTAAGTCTCCTTTCTGTTTCTCTAATTCTGGAGATAGCTAGCAGCTGGTGTGGCCCCCTATGTAATTTAAAGTAGCCTTTGAGATGTTCTAACTTCAACTTGCTTACATGAGCTCACCTTTACCCCCAAGAACTATAGACTGGCTGGGGAATAAAGTTCTCTCATTGCACACCTCCTTATACTTCTATGTTCATACGAGAAGGACCAGGGAAGTAAGTGGGTGAAGGAATAAGCCCCCTAACACATTTCTCTGCACTTTTTGCAATTCCAATATATCTTTTTTGAGATGGGATGAACAGAATTTCATGCAGTATTCAAGGTGTAGGTGTACCATAGATTAATATAGTGATATTAGGATATTTACTGTTTTATTGTCTATCCCTTTCCTAATTGTTCCTCACATTCTGTTAGCTTTTTTGACTGCTGCTGCACATTGAATGGACGTTTCCAGAGAACCATCCATGATGACCCTAAAATCTCTTTCTTGCGTGGTAACAGCTAATTTAGACTCCATCATTTTGTATGTGTAGTTGGGATAATGTTTTCCAATGTACATTACTTTGCATTTATTAACATTGAATTTCATTCCCCATTTTCTTGCCCAGTCACCCCATTTTGTGAGATCCCTTTGCAACTCTTTGCAGTCTGCTTTGGTTTTAACTGTTTTGAGTAATTTTGTATCATCTGCAAACTTTGTCACTTCACTGTTTACCCCCTTTTCCAGATAATTTTTGAATATGTTGAACAGTTCTGGTCCCAATACTGGTCCCTGAGGGACACTACTATTTACCTCTCTCCATTCTGAAAACTGACCATTTATGACTACCCTTTGTTACCTGTCCTTTTAACCAGTTACTGACCCATGAGAGGACCTTCCCTCTTATCCCATGACTGCTTAGTTTGCTTAAGTTCCCTTTGGTGAGGGATCTCGTCAAAGATTTTCTGAAAGTCCAGGTACACTATATCCACTGATGCAAAGAATTCATTTAGTTTCTCCACAAGGCCATTATCTTCCTTTTAGCACCTTGCTCATCTTGTGGCTACACTGATTGTTTGACAGGCTTCCTGCTTCTCATGTACTTAAAAAAATTGCTGTTAGCTTTCGTGTCTTTTGCTAGTTGCTCTTCAAATTCTTTTCTTGACTGCCTAATTATACGTTTACACTTGACTTGCCAGAGTTTATGGTCCTTTCTATTTTCCTCAGTAGTGTTTGACTTCCAATTTTTAAAGAATGCTTCCCTCTTCCCCCCTACTGCCGCTTATACTCTGTTTATCCATGGTGGCTTTTTTATTTATTTATTTTGGTTTTCTTACTATTTTTTTATATTTCACAAATACGTTTATTTTGAACCTGTACTATGGTATTTTAAAAAGTTTCCATGCAAGTTTTCCTGAAGACATTTCACTCTTGTGACTCTTCCTTTCAATTTCTGTTTATTTAGCGTCCTTATTTTTGTGTAGTTACTCTTTTTGAAATTACATGCTACTGTGCTGGGCTTTGGTATTTCTTTGGTTGCCAGCCTTATGGTTAGCCCAGCAGAGCACTATGCCTTTATAACACATTAATATGGCATCCAAAAACAAAAACTCCTAATAAATTAGAATAAATCACAGCTGTAATTAAAATACATTTTTACTCTGTTCCCAAGTCAGTTGAAAGTCACGTTTCTGTTGACATAGAAAGCTAATATTAGAATATTTCCAGTTGGTAAGATATCTTGCACAAGCTGATTCCATAAAGAAAATCATTACAAACTGTAAAAAAATCTGTAAAAGATTTGTATGTTGGAGCAACGGGTATTAATAAAGGGTAATTTATAGGTCATGTTAGTCAACATCTATTTCAAGGAGGAAGAAAAAAAATACATAACAGAGCTAAAACATATGCAAACACTGCTTTTTTTAAAAATTACATACAGAATGAAGCATTCTTATTTTATTGTCTGGAAAACCAAAAGAATGTTTCAGCTTTTAAAATGAGCATTATTCACATGACTAATAAGGTGAAATACCTCTGTTAACATCTTGATTTAGTCAAATCACTATTAGATACCTGCATTAACTGGAACTGATGAAACATCTTTCATCTTCTGATTAGATTAGGGCCAATATATTAAATGGAAACAGATGTCCAAACAAGACATATCGGCGCTGAAGTAAATTAATGGACTAGATGCAGGTATGCAAGGAGACAACAATTTCTGTAATACCAACCAACTACTAAACATTTTATAACCTGAATATGAATTTCATAGCTAAAAACGTGCATGGATTTGGAGTGAATTTTACATGTAGCTTTTCAACAGTAACTGTGCTTGGTACAATCTCTCAGTTTTTCCTAACATGGGAACCACAATATGGTAAACAGATTTCCTGGGGTATCTAGAAGTTTTTCTCAGTCCTGGGCCTTGTGCAGTTTTCCATCTGAGTTAAAGACTGCCTATCCTCCCTAGTGTAAACAATATTTATAGTTATTCATATCCACATATAAACAATTCCCAAATAAATAAAATCCATAGGAATTTATACCTCAGGGACAGATTAGATATAAGCAAGTACACAGGGTCCCAGTTTCCGGAACTGGAAGATGACATCCGAATCTCAGTTTTTGTTGTTTTTAATTTTTAGGGAGAAAAAAAATCCATTTCCAGACCTCATGGCTGTGACAAAAACATTGAGTGCAACCAATGCAGTGACTTCCTTTGGAGTATGCATAAAGTCTGAAACATCCCACATATCACAATAAGTTGTTAATTCTCCAGCTTGCTGCTCTGGAACATCTCCATACACTACCTCAGTAGAGGGGGGAGGGAGTCTTCATTGCTGCCACTCCATTATTGACTCTAGGGTACCCTCCTGAGGACACAAAACAGTGGCCTACAGGGAGGAGGCTCACCTTCCCCCAAAAAGAAAAGGAGTACTTGTGGCACCTTAGAGACTAACCAATTTATTTGCACATGAGCTTTCGTGAGCTACAGCTCACTTCATCGGATGCATACCGTGGAAACTGCAGCAGACTTTATATACACACAGAGAACATGCAACAATACCTCCTCCCACCCCACTGTCCTGCTGGTAATAGCTTATCTAAAGTGATCATCAGGTTGGGCCATTTCCATCACAAATCCAGGTTTTCTCACCCCTAAAGCCCCTACTCTACTTGCGCTATATTGATGACATCTTCATCATCTGGACCCATGGAAAAGAAGCCCTTGAGGAATTCCACCATGATTTCAACAATTTCCATCCCACCACCAACCTCAGCCTGGTCCAGTCCACACAAGAGATCCACTTCCTGGACACTACAGTGCTAATAAACAATGGTCACATAAACACCACCCTATACCAGAAACCTACTGACCGCTATTCCTACCTAAAAAGTGATCATCAAGTTGGGCCATTTCCAGCACAAATCCAGGTTTTCTCACCCTCCACCCCCCACCCCCCCCACACAAACTCACTCTCCTGCTGGTAATAGCCCATCCAAAGTGACAACTCTCTACACAATGTGCATGATAATCAAGTTGGGCCATTTCCTGCACAAATCCAGGTTCTCTCACCCCCTCACCCCCCTCCAAAAAACACACACACAAACTCACTATCCTGCTGGTAATAGCTCATCCAAAGTGACCACTCTCCCTACAATGTGCATGATAATCAAGGTGGGCCATTTCCAGCACAAATCCAGGTTTTCTCAACCCCCCACCCCCATACACACACAAACTCACTCTCCTGCTGGTAATAGCTCATCCAAAGTGACCACTCTCCCTATAATGTGCATGGTAATTAAGGTGGGCCATGTCCAGCACAAATCCAGGCTCTCTCACCCCCCCCTTTTTTTTTCCCCCAGGGACACACACACACACACATACAAACTCACTCTCCTGCTGGCAATAGCTCATCCAAACTGACCACTCTCCAAGTTTAAATCCAAGTTTAACCAGAACGTTGGGGGGAGGGGGCGTAGGAAAAAACAAGGGGAAAAAACTTCCTGGACACTACAGTGCTAATAAACAATGGTCACATAAACACCACCCTATACCGGAAACCTACTGACCGCTATTCCTACCTACATGCCTCAAGCTTTCACCCTGACCACACCACACGATCCATCGTCTACAGCCAAGCTCTGCAATACAACCGCATTTGCTCCAACCCCTCAGACAGAGACAAACACCTACAAGATCTCTGTCAAGCTTTCTTACAACTACAATACCCACCTGCGGAAGTGAAGAAACAGATTGATAGAGCCAGAAGAGTTCCCAGAAGTTACCTACTACAGGACAGGCCTAACAAAGAAAATATCAGAACGCCACTAGCCGTCACCTTCAGTCCCCAACTAAAACCCCTCCAACACATTATTAAGGATCTACAACCTATCCTAAAGGATGACCCAACACTCTCACAAATCTTGGGAGACAGGCCAGTCCTTGCCTACAGACAGCCCCGCAACCTGAAGCAAATACTCACCAACAACCACATACCACACAACAGAACCACTAACCCAGGAACTTATCCTTGCAACAAAGCCCGTTGCCAACTGTGCCCACATATCTATTCAGGGGACTCCATCACAGGGCCTAATAACATCAGCCACACTATCAGACGCTCGTTCACCTGCACATCCACCAATGTGATATATGCCATCATGTGCCAGCAATGCCCCTCTGCCATTTACATTGGTCAAACTGGACAGTCTCTATGTAAAATAATAAATGGACACAAATCATATGTCAAGAATTATAACATTCATAAACCAGTCGGAGAACACTTCAATCTCTCTGGTCACGCAATCACAGACATGAAGGTCGCTATCTTAAAACAAAAAAACTTCAAATCCAGACTCCAGCGAGAAACTGCTGAATTGGAATTCATTTGCAAATTGGATACTATTAATTTAGGCTTAAATAGAGACTGGGAGTGGCTAAGTCATTATGCAAGGTAGCCTATTTCCCCTTGTTTTTTCCTACGCCCCCTCCCCCCAACGTTCTGGTTAAACTTGGATTTAAACTTGGAGAGTGGTCAGTCTGGATGAGCTATTGCCAGCAGGAGAGTGAGTTTGTGTGTGTGTGTGTGTGTGTCCCCGGGGGGGAAAAAAAAGGGGGGGGGTGAGAAAGCCTGGATTTGTGCTGGACATGGCCCACCTTGATTACCATGCACATTGTAGGGAGAGTGGTCACTTTGGATGAGCTATTACCAGCAGGAGAGTGAGTTTGTGTGTGTATGGGGGTGGGGGGTTGAGAGAACCTGGATTTGTGCAGGAAATGGCCAAACTTGATTATCATGCACATTGTGTAGAGAGTTGTCACTTTGGATGGGCTATTACCAGCAGGAGAGTGAGTTTGTGTGTGGGGGGGTGGAGGGTGAGAAAACCTGGATTTGTGCTGGAAATGGCCCAACCTGATGATCACTTTAGATAAGCTATTACCAGCAGGACAGTGGGGTGGGAGGAGGTATTGTTTCATGTTCTCTGTGTGTATATAAAGTCTGCTGCAGTTTCCACGGTATGCATCCGATGAAGTGAGCTGTAGCTCACGAAAGCTCATGCGCAAATAAATTGGTTAGTCTCTAAGGTGCCACAAGTACTCCTTTTCTTTTTGTGAATACAGACTAACACGGCTGTTACTCTGAAACTTCCCCAAAAAGGAATCATTGTGTGCTCCCTACATACCAGCAAACTGTTTTTGTGTGAGTGGCCATGGCTAATACCATCCCAAAGAGGAGTGGGGGCTCCTGTGTTAGAGTGTGTCTAATCTGATTCTGTATATGACCTTAAAAAACCCCCAACACTTTATCTGTATTCCACATACAAGATGTGCATTATGAGCAAGATAGACTTCAGCTATGATAAATTTCAGAGTAACAGCCGTGTTAGTCTGTATTCGTAAAAAGAAAAGGAGTACTTGTGGCACCTTAGAGACTAACCAATTTATTTGAGCATGAGCTTTTGTGAGCTACAGCTCACTTCATCCGATGAAGCTCATGAAAGCTCATGCTCAAATAAATTGGTTAGTCTCTAAGGTGCCACAAGTACTCCTTTTCTTTTTAGCTATGATAAAAAATGGGAAATGAAGAATATGTCTTTGATTCATAGATTTTAAGACCGTTCCCCTTCACAGGGTCCTAGAGCTTGGGCTCCAGCCTGAGCTTAAATGTTTACAGCATAATTAAACAGCCCTGCAGCCCGATTCCCAGGAGCCTGAGTCACCAGCCACAGGTGTTTAATTGAAGTGTAGACATACCTTAAATCTCTCACTGCAAGGTACTTCTCCAGCCCTCAAAATAATTTTTGTAGCTCTTTTCTGCACCATCTACAATTTTTCAACATCCTTTTTAAAATGTGGACACCAAAAATGTACCCAGTATTCATCTCACCAATGACATATTCAGAATAAAAAAAACCCTCCTTATTCCTACTCATTATTCTCCTGTTTATAAATCATTCATGAAGTGACCCTCAAGTAATTTAGTAAAGACTGTTCCCTTGGGGAGGAAGTTTCTTCCCTTCCCAGAGTATAGACAGGAGGTTCCATTTCCAAAATCCACAGATTTAGGAAGATATGCCAGAAGAAAAAAAAATCAATATAGAAGTCATCTCCATACTGACTCCGGAACCCCCTGTTTCCATCATAGGCATTGTTTGAGCGGGAGTCCTGGATTAAGGACTGATGTCAAGAAAGAGAATAATAATATATCAATTAATTAATAAACTCCCTAAGAAGCCCAACTCCCTTGGCAATAATAAAATAGTACATACTTGTCTTATTAAAGTTAGTTTTATTCTTCACATTGTAATTTTAAAATGAAAAAGAAAAATAGTTAAATAAATGTTAATTCTGCAGCATGAAGAATGCTAATCCCTATGCAAAATGATGGGGTTGGAAATATTCAGTCAATCTGATAGGAATACTCAGCCAATTAGAGTTTAAGTACTTTACAGAGTTAATGAAAGGATTTTATTTTGATTTGTTCCTTAGCATTTTGGTAACATTAAGGGAATTATAGGCAAACTATTTTGTTGACAGAATAGTAAGGCTGGTTATATGTTGCACGATGTTCTCTAGTCTAGTATGTTATTCAGGAATGTCATGTTTAGTTACCAGGTCCAGGGCTCTTGTTTCTTGGGCTGACAGGAACTGGAAACATTCCAAAGACAGTATGCTTGGCCCTTGATGGGACGGGAATAAATGGCCTTCTGTCAGTTAACAGTGACCTTTGACTGATCATGGAGCAACAGATGGGCTTTTAAGGCAGACCTGTCGAGACAGTCATCTTCAGATAAAAGGATGATGCTAATGCTTCAGGGCTTTCAGAAAAGCTGGAGCGGGGGTTAAAGTTGGGACAATGTAGTGATCAATGGCTCCATGTCTAGTTGGCAACTGGTATCAAGCGGAGTGCCCCAAGGGTCGGTCCTGGGGCCGGTTTTGTTCAATATCTTCATTAATGATCTGAAGGATGGCAAGGATTGCACCCTCAGCAAGTTTGCAGATGACACTAAACTGGGAGGAGTGGTAGATATGCGGGAGGGTAGGGATAGGATACAGAGAGAACTAAACAAATTAGAGGATTGGGCTAAAAGAAATCTGATGAGGTTCAACAAAGACAAGTGCAGAGTCCTGCACTTAGGATGGAAGAATCCCATGCACCGCCACAGATTAGGGACTGAATGGTTAGGCAGCAGTTCTACAGAAAAGGGGTTACAGTGGACGAGAAGCTGGATATGAGTCAAAAGTGTGCCCTTGTTGCGAAGAAGGCCAAAGGCATTTTGGGCTGTATAAGTAGGGGCATTGCCAGCAGATTGAGGGACATGATCGTTCCCCTCTATTTGACATTGGTGAGGCCTCATCTGGAGTACTGTGTCCAGTTTTGGGCCCTACACTACAAGGAGGATATGTAAAAATTGAAAATGATTAGGGGACTGGAACACATGACTTACGAGGAGAGGCTGAGGGAACTGGGATTGTTTAGTCTGCAGAAGAGAAGAATGAGGGGGTATTTGATAACTGCTTTCAACTACCTGAAAGGGGGTTCCAAAGAGGATGGATCTAGACTGTTCTCAGTGGTAGCAGATGACAGAACAAGGAGTAATGGTCTCAAGTTGCAGCGGGGGAGGTTTAGGTTGGATATTAGGAAAAACTTTTTCACTAGGAGGGTTACCTAGGGAGGTGATGGAATCCCCTTCCTTAGAGGTTTCTAAGGTCAGGCTTGACAAAGCCCTGGCTGGGATGATTTAATTGGGGATTGGTCCTGCATTGATCAGGGGGTTGGACTAGACCTCCTGAGGTCCCTTCCAAGCCTGATATTCTATGATTCTATGAACATCTCAGGGTTCTGCCAGAGATGCAAAGGACTCACTGGGAATGACACTATATTGGATAACTTGAACACATGTATAGGAATGGTTTACAGTGGGGGTTTGTGCATTGATAAAAGTGCAGCGGTGCAAACCCTCATGGTCTGTATTTTTATTTTATAGAAAGTATTTTCAAGGAGTGTTGGGGAGGGGAGGGAGAAGGAGGCTAGCTGGAGTCCATGAAATATTGTTTTTTAACTACATCTTTTGTTTGGGAAATAACTTTTGTGAAGTAAACTCCCCCACTCCGTACTACCCCTCAGAATCCCAGGACAATCCAAATGCTTGATTCACATTGTAATAGAGAGCCCAGGGAAGTTGCATGGTGTCCACTGTGGAAGTACAAGACCTTTAATGAATTGCTTGTTGCTGCTGCATGTGTAAACCCTGCCCCCGTCAGAAAAAAAAATCTAGTCCATATCATTAACTTTGAATTTGGTTTCTGTGTGCTATAAGACTATTCCAAAGGATGTCTGGGGAAACAACCGCTCCCCCAGACTTCAAATGCAGGGAAGGAAGTCAGTAAGCTAGTCTAACAACCACAAAGGCTTTAAGGGAAAATGGGTTTTCAAGGGCAGACCTTGCAAGTCCCAAGAAAACAAAATAAGATAAACTAAACTCACTGCTATAGGTTTGCCAAAACTATACAAATCAACCAGTGAGTTTTTCATAATGTTATTATAACAAAATGGCTCCTTCAGGCTGCATGAAAAGCAGGGCTAATTAAAAACTTTAATTTCAAACTCACAGTGTGCATGTATATATATATATATTTAGTGAGATTTGCATCTCAGTTCTCAGATTGTAAAGGTGAGAATTAATGCTCTATTAAAAAAAAGATGTAATCAAGATGTCACATAAGAACACTGGTAAGAGACTGTGTCATCTACTAGTTCCTATCATATTACATGCTTATAGAATCATAGAAGATTAGGGTTGGAAGAGACCTCAGAAGGTCATCTAGTCAAATCCTCTGCTCAAAGCAGGACCAACACCAAGTAAATCTTCCCAGCCGGGATGTTAGGCCAGGCCCTAAAAACCTCTAAGGATGGAGTTTCCACTACCTCCCAAGGTAACCCATTCCAGTGCTTCACCACCCTCCTAGTGAAATTATGGTTTACAACATTTTTATTTGTTCTGTTTGTACTTGAATGAGGTCTGGGAAAGTTGTCTTCACCTAATGTAAGAACTGGGCCAGATCTTCAGGTCTTTATTCAAATAAATTCCACTAAGCTCAAAGCTTTGCTGATTTACACCAGTTTGATCTGACTCACTGTGACCTTGGAGCCCCATCCTAGAAAATACAAGCAGTGACACTCAGGTTCATATATGGCACTCATCTAGTAAATCCTGTTTCTAGTTTCTCCTCCCAGATATAGTGTCCTCACTTTTTAGCAGTGGGAACAAAGTCATCTCTAGCACATCTCCATTGACCCCCAACAGGACAAACATTTTATATTATTCTTTCAAGTATTACTATAATACAGTAATTTAGATATATTGACAGAGTAGTCTATCTTCTCAACCTCAAGTGTATTATCATGGATTAATTAAATAGTACCATACATATTGTTTTCTAATTATTCTGATATTTTTAAATTGCTCTAATTAGACTACATTTGAAAGGGCAAATAAGCTTAAAGTATATGAGTTTTAGGATAAAAAAATGCAAAATGATACTAGTAGGGATTATTAGTGTAATTAATATTTATAAATTATATCTATTTTAAAACTAAAAAACCCACCACCCAAAGCTTTTATGTAATTTCTCATCGTTATCCTATAGCATGCATTTAATTTGTTACACTCACTCATGTTTTGACTATAAACTCTTTGGGACAAGGAACATCTCTTTGTTTGCTCAGAGTATAGCACAAGGGGACTCCATTTATGAATAGGCCCTCTGTTGCTACAGCGATGATGACGATTCATATAGGGCAATACATAATAAAGCATATGCCTTTACTTGCACATCTCTGGAATACTTGGAAAACAAAATTAAGATACTACATACATTGAAATGTTAAAAGGCATTAACATTACAATATTTTTGTATTTAAAACTACCAATGCCACTGTTTAGAAAGACTTAGAATGTAACCACATTAAAAATAAAAGTCAGACAGAAACATAATCAGCACAAGCAGATTAGGGATAATCCTTAGCTCATTTCCATATATTCCACTTTGGAATTAAATGAGTTGGTTTGCAAAAAAAAAATGTCTCCAAGAAGCAGCACTGGGAAGGAATAATTGCCTTCACTGATAAAAAACATGCCCAGGAAAATAACTTCTACAATTGTATGCCTTAAGCAAAAAGATTACTTTATAGATTCTCTATAGGTAATGCAAATTACTATAGCTGTGAGAGGCGAATGCAATTATCTGATTCATGAACATCTACTAAAATATTATTATGAACAAGGGGATTTTGCAACTGATCACAGACTGATATGATATTCAAAAATCAAAATACAAATCTGAAAATGCAAGAAAATAACTATGGTATAAAAAGTAACAAGCATACGCACACATGCACACACACAACTCAATCAAATCAACACTTAATAGAACATCATAGCTACTTTCTTCTGGGTGCTGAAGATTTTGTGGAAGTCTTGAATATGCTGCAGGGAATTTTAACATTTTAATATGTTCACATTTTAAATGATTAGGAAATACATTTGTGTAACCTAGATGTAAATGCAAACAACTATATTCAGCCTATTCCTTGTTACTCATGGAAGACGGCCAACTGTGCATCTACTTGTTTTAATAATGAAAAATGCAACATTTTTCATTATATTTTAGTCAATTTCCATTTAACTCTGTCATCTGAATATAATCAATATACTTTATCTGTGTGAGGGTGTTGCAGCGTCTCTGATTTAAATGTCTGTCAGATCTGTCATTGCAACAATTTTAATGGTCCTGTCTTCTGAAGTTCATAGTGTGTTCATGTTCTTCATAAAAGGAAAGAAACTAATGATAAATACAAAAATGAATACATAATCTGTATAACACTGATCAGTACAAGGTAAAACAAGGGCTTCAACATTTTACATTAGAAGCTCTTAATAACAGATTGTGGTATTTTGGT
Source organism: Lepidochelys olivacea (assembly GCF_965140295.1). Classification (NCBI taxonomy): domain Eukaryota; kingdom Metazoa; phylum Chordata; order Testudines; family Cheloniidae; genus Lepidochelys; species Lepidochelys olivacea. The sequence continues at coordinate 71,202,472 of NC_140414.1, forward strand.
ACTGGGGTCAAGGTAGTAATGACAAGTACGGAAAATATGAATTACAAAGACAGCCCTAGAAAATAATTATTTAAAATTACAATGCCATTATTAAATGTTTGACTAAAATGTTTTAAATAATAAATACCATGTTATATTCAAGATTATTTATTAAATAAATTTCTGGGAGCAGGTGCCATTAACTAAACTACGCTACAAACATGATCTACATCTTTTATAAAATTCAAACACACCCTCTTCCTGGGGTTGGAATTATGAGTGGGGGGAGGAGAGAAACAAAACAAATATTAATAAGATAAAACAGACCAGGTGAAACCTCTATTTTCAGGTTTAATTGCTCTTAGCATTCCTCCTCAGGACTATATAGCCCACAAGCTAGATACACTCCTTCCAGAGAGCCACTCCAACCTCCCCTATATCCAGGAAGGAAAATGAATCACCCAGCTCAGTGAATCAGTAGGACCCACTTAACCCCTTTATATTAAGATTGACACCTGATAAACCAGATGGAATGTTCCAGGAACATAATGCTAGCTTGATATAGTTTCTTTATGGTTGGGGGAGGTAGGGGCGGTTAGTTTTGTATTCTTTTGTTTTTTTAATTATTGTTATGAACTGGTATCTTAAACAAAGTTATCAATCCTTTCCCAAAACTTGCTCTATGATACAAAAATGGGTTAACATAATATTTTTTCTTATATAAATGTACTAATAAAAGTAATATTGGAAGGTACTACTGTCAGTTAATAAGCTTGTAAATTAATGTTTTTGATCTCAGTGATATCATTTCTTTCTTGCTCTTTATTGAGATCTATAAATGTTCCCCTCCCAAATCTGGCCCTGTGTGCTAAAGGTAAAGGTTTCCTGATACACAGTTTGACATGATTAATTAAACATTGCCTGATGATGGCTGATAGCTCCCTTTTTAACTACTTTATTTTGCTTTTTTCTCTCTCTCAAAATACCTTCTGTTTATTGCTCAGAGTTTCTGAAGTTATTTGGTTTACTGAGAACAGAAGAGTCAGATGGCAGGAGAACTTTTTTCCTCCCCACTTAACTTCAAATTTTATATAGGCCAGATAGACTGTACAGATGACACATGCAGAAGGTGAAAGAAAGGTAGAACGTCCACAAACAGAAGGGATCCAGAGTAAGTATTTTTTTTCCCATTTACTTCAGATTTAGCCATACAGTGCAAGGTGTTTGAGACTGGGCTTCCTGGCATCCATTTGGGGAAGAAGGGAATGTTCTCCTGCTTACTACATGTTTATAAAGTGTCTAACACAATAAGATTCTAATCTTGCTTGGAATCTATCAGAGCTACTGTAATACTAATAAAATAAAATAAAATAAAATAAAATAAAATAAAATAATAATAATAATAATACAATCTTTTGAACAGCAATTTTCAATCACAAAAATATAGCCTTTTGTGAACTGAAGATATAGCACATAAATGGATCATTTTGTTGAAGCTGCTGAAAAAATCTTGTGTGTTGGTTTTATCAGTGTACAAATATTTTTGCACAACTGTAAGGAACCTTTATGAACATTCTCTGCAGTCAACAGATGAGGATATTGTTCTTTTTTCACTGTTCAATGACTGATGAGAAAATTCATCTTGAAACAAATACCCAAAGTTATCCTTGTTTAATTTCTTCTGATCTATCTATAAACTTTCCCGAGGAACACAATATGACTGGAAGAGAATTCTGAAAATGCAGAGTTGGGTTAGTTAACATACCTATGTATAGGCTTGAACTGACAGCTTCACCAGGATCAATATTTTCCAATATTAACAAGATAGTAGGAAAAGCAAGGTTGTGGGTGGGAGGGTAAAGAGGAATTAATATTTTAAGCCTCCAACCTTGTAAAGTAAGAAAGTCCAGTTGCTATTCAAATACTCACAACAGGCAAAATCAAGAGCCAATCCTGTAAGGTCCTGATCTCCTTCTTTGAGAACCCTCAGTATTTAATGGAATCAGAAAGTGCTCAGCATCTTACAGGATCAGACCTTTAATACTGAAGTGTAATAAATGGAGTGCACTTGCAGTTCAGCTAATCATTGAATGGGGATATACTCAGAAGTTAAAAAAAACGGACAAAAACGCACTGCATGTTATATGCATGGGGTTTGTGGAAAATAAGCATTCCTCTGGATAAAGAGCAGCTCCTTCTCTCCATTTGTCAACACATTATGTGAAACCTGACTGTCACACAGGTGTGACAACAAATTTCCGTTTTAACAGTGGCTGTTTGTGGATATCATCGGACAAAATTCCTTTTTCATTGAAGAAATTAATTAGATTCACAAGGATTACATATCAACAATTTTTAAAATAAAACTATGATCTAAAATCATCTATCTTCTGTATTTACCTTAAAAAAAGTCAAAATAATTGAAATAAGAGACATGTAAGGAGGTAACATTGGAAAGATGGCTAACCGTGGCTTAGATAAAACAAAAACTTGATATCAACATTTTCAGTATCATTTATACTTCCCGATGCTTACTACAGGAATACTTAGAATACTTCAAATATACACCTCAATCTTGCAACTGACAGTGCAGGAGCCTTTTCTGAATTCAGTGGGGCTCCCTGCCACTCATGGATCTGACCTGATGAAGTCAGTTGGAGGATTGGTAGAAATGATGTGTCAGAACTGCCAACTCTAGGGGGCTTTCACACCCTCCTATTGCAGGGAAAACTGGTAGCCTATAGGAAAATCCCCACCTCACTGGCTGCCCTTTCCCTTCCTCTGTTTCCTGGGGAAGAGCAGCCAGTCAGAGCTCATCATGCACTGAGTGACAGACTTACTGAGTGGAGCACCTAATGCTCTCTACCCCTCCACTGAATGAAGTGTGGAAGTGCTTCTGCTGGCTGGCGTGCAGGTTCTGCAGCCCCAGTGTGACTCCTAGTAGTGATCCCAACACAAGCCTGGGAGAACACAAGACTCCTTCCCGTGCTGCCCAAAGCTAGGGAACGAAGGTGAAGGATCTTTCCTGGCCAGCCCTTCTCTCAGCAGAGGTTCCCTGGGTTGCCTCACCCGAGGCTTCTACAGATGAAGGAGAAGGAGGTTAAAATGAAATTGGGGAGGGTGCATTTGAGTTTCAGAATGTAATTTGGGGATGGCATTTAGTTTTAAAATAAACCAATTTTATCTGGGGACATTTTGGAATAAAAAGCTGATGCTGGTTGGGGAATAAAAGAAGAGAATGAAACAGTGGAGCTTTTCTCTGCCTCCCTTCTTCCCAAGTTCAATACAATTTTTTATCTATATATTGATGCAAAGGTATTTATTTTTTTGTACAGTTTTGCAATTATGTAATCTACAGGTTTTCATTCTGAGGATGTTGTTAGGTAGGATATATGGACCTTTTGATCCTACAAAAAATTTACAGAGTTTCTTAACTTCAAGGACCCAGATAGTCCCATTGAATTCACTATTGCCAATGCCACTTAAGGAAATTAGCAAGATTTTAAGAGGGGTTACTGCAATATAATGCCTGTATTTTTCTCTCTATGATTAAAATATTTATTCCCCCAAAAAGTTAAAAGCAATTTAAGGTGGAAAGTATGTTTTGACTTACTCCAATTATCACTCCCCCAAATCTTAAACTTACTTTACAAAACCTTTACTAACTTTGAAAACCAAATAATAAAAGTATAGAAATGAAAAGTTAAGCAACTCAGCCAGTCCCTGCCACCATCACTTACTATCACTCCACATCTGACCTTCACTTTTCCCCTGGATTTGTTCTGTAATTGATTTTGTGTTTAGTAAAGATTTCAAAACAAATATAGCATCAGGGTACCTCAAGTCATGCAATAATTATATCATTTTTCTCATGGCGTGATGTACTGACTCAAAGAATATTTTTTATAAATGATGCTGGATTGACTGATCTATTCAGTGTTCTCAAAATGTATGGTGTTGCAAGCTTGTGTAAGTGTATGCAGAGTTGCAACCTTTTATATAGCAAATATTAAAATTATATAATTAATACCATTTTAGAAGCCAATAAATTTGAAGTAAATGTTAACAAAGTATATTTAGAAATTGATCTAAAAAAGAACAACAAAAATTATAGTCTTCTAGTCATCTGTAATTTTATCCTTTGCACGTATTTTACCAAATATTAAGTAGTACATTTAATATTGGTTGGGCACTGTTAAAATAGAGGCTCACTAATCATACTCCCTGCACGAACTGAATCCACAATGGTTTGGAAAAGTGATTAGCCCTCCCACCTACAGTGCTACATCACTGTACGGGAAAAGAGCCACTTCAATGGGGCTACGTACTGAGCTGGAGTGACTTTGCCTGTCGTATGTGATGATATGACAGCGGCAGCCACGAGAGCTCATCCACCCAGTTATCCTTAGTCACTCACTCATTCATTATTCATTGATCCCAGTGCATTCTTGCACCAATCATGTGGTGATAATTGCTTTAAAAATTGCTACTACTGTGGTAATAGTTGCTAAAAAAAAATCCCACAAGGAAATATGATCGCCAATGTTAAGAGCTGCAGGGAAAATAAAACTGTGTGTTCAATTTGGCCTTAACTAAGTTCACTTTTGTGAAATAAAGAGGGGAGAGTTGGAATGTAACAGTGTATTGGACTAATTAGCATACATGTCTAAAACTGATAAAGCACTATTGGGATGCCTTAAATCTGAATTCCCTTGTTTTGTTTGTGACATTTATTATATCATATTTTTAGTGTTTATATTTAGTGTTCACCAAAGAACATGTTAGACAAATGTTCAGGGCAATATGTCTCACTACAGTAATATTGGTTCCTTTGTTAATTAAGGAGAACACTGGATAGGCTAGATTTCAAGTGATTTTGTGCTAATAAACACAAGAACATTTCTTGTTAACTTTAATGCCAATATGTCATTGTGGGCATTTAGTAGGTAAACAGTAGCAGCAGCAGGTGGTGTTTCGGCCCCCTCCTCCCAAACCAAAATCAATAAAAATTAACAGTCATGTTAAACTTAGCCTCAGTACCTTTTAATGACATCTCTGTTTAGTTTGAGGCAAATTGGTATGTGCAACCAAAGTTTTAATCTTTTAATAACTGTGGTGATGAGGGATGAGTAATAAATAGGAGAGGACTTGAAGGAAAACACAAAAATATTAGGAAAGGGGAGAGGTACAAATGATCAAAAAACTAAGGTGGGACAGACAGGGAGAGAATGAATGAGAAGGGAATGAGAGCACAGAAAAGGACAGAATCAGAAAGGTGGAAAGGAATGAGCTAAGAAAAGAGTGGGATGGTGAAGAAAGAGGACCAAAACAGAAAAAAAGGACGCAAAATAAAAGGAAAGAAAAGATTAAAGATAGTATATGAGGGACCCTCTTACTATCATATAGAAACAACGAGGCGTCCATGGCACTTTAAAGACTAACAGATTTATTTGGGCATAAGCTTTCGTGTACACAAAACCCACTTCATCAGATGCATGCCCAAAGAAATCTGTTAATCTTTAAGGTGCCACCGGACTCCTCGTTGTTTCTGTGGATACAGACTAATATGGTTACCTCTCTGATACTTACTATCATATAGAGTTCTACAGCGATTAGCAATGGCCTGAGCCTAAGGGAATCATGCCCAACAGGTGAAATATATCATCAAATATTTTGCAAGATTATTAGGATGAGTCAAAATTTCATTTTGACCATTACCTACATGAATTTTTGGCTATGTTTTAAATTAGTCAAGGGCAGACAGAAATCTGAGACTGAAAAGAGGCTTGAGTATTATATTATATATTGCATTTTTCTGTCACTCCAAGAACATCACCCCTTCCCATATTCCTACTCTCTCTCCAAACCGATCCCTTTATCTCTGTCCTTGTCTACACTACAAAATAACAATTGCAATTTAGCTGCTGGTGATCAGTAACCAGTGTAGCTGAACCAGAGGTTTTCAGTGAAATTCCTAAATGGGTCATGCTGGCTTTCATGGAGGAAGGTCAACCTGGCAAGCATTGCAGTGACACAAAGCACCCAGAAAATGGGGCCAATTGGCTCCATCAGCCATAACTGAGCCAAAAGAGGGTTGCACCATCCAGGGAGGATGGAGAATGTACTTTTTCAGTACATCTCCCAGGAGATCTCTGCTGATGGGGCTTCCATGAGACCCAACCACAAGTTAAAGCTGAAAACCCCAGAGATGCCTCAAGAGCTATACAGAGACAGAGTTTGCAGCTCACTACAACCAGCAAAGGTGAGTATAGCCCAGTGTCTTGTATTAATTTTGTATGGAGGTGGTTTACACTTATAATACTTGATGATAATAGCACAGGGATGATGTAGCTGTACTGACCTTGATGGAGCCACAACAATTTATGTCTTATCTTCCCTCTTATCCCATAGCAGCTTACTTTGCTTAAGACACTTTGGTGAGGGACCTTGTCACAGGCTTTCTGAAAATCTAAGTACACTATATCCATTGGATCCCCTTGTCCACGTGCTTGTTGATCCCCTCAAAGAATTCTAGTAGACTGGTGGGGCATGATTTCCCTTTACAAAAAACATGTTGACTCTTCCCCAAGAAATTATGTTAAGCTATGCATCTGGCAATTTTGTTCTTTACTATAGTTTCAACCAGTTTACCCAGTACTAAAGTCAAGCTTACTGGCTTGTAATTGCTGTGATCACCTCTGGAGACTTTTTTAAAAATTGGTGTGACATTAGCAATCCTCTGGTCATTTGGTACAGAAGCTGATTTAAATGATAGGTTACAAACAACAGATAGTAGTTCTGCAATTTCACATTTGAGTTTCTTCAGAACTCTTGGGTGAATATCATCTGGTCCTGGTGACTTATTACAGTTTAGTTTATCAATAATGCATAGTGAGATAAGGGGAAAGGAAAAGAAGAAAGGTTGCTGTACTTATTAACCCCACACTCAAACTAATAACAATAAGCCTAATAGCCTATATGTCAGTTTTAAAGAGGAAGGATTCAGACAGAAAAAGCTGATATGTAGGAAGGGTTCTGAAGAATGACATCTGTGGTGCAACAGATTTTTTTAGCGTATATTTTTCCGATCTCCTGAATGAAGCAATGACTGGTGGTAGAAAAAGGAAGTGGCTGAGGGCTATTAAAGACTCTCTCTGTAATGATATTGGCAGTCCGACTGGGGATAGATCAGGGTATAAACTCAGAGAGCAAGGCTCAACTAGCTGCTATGAGCATCCCAAGCAACACCTTCTGAACCACTCATCCAAGGCACGATTAGACAGAAGGGATAAATCCTTCGTAAAAAGCTAGGCACATTCTCCCCAGGGAAATATTTTGAAAAATACCTGTAATTTCATGAGAACTGTTCCCCTCAAAGGACAGAAAGGTTGTTCTTCAGAACATCTTCAAAGGACATCTCTTCAAAAAACAATCCATTACGAGGGTGATTTACACATATTAAGAAATGAGGCTGAAATGCAACAAAAGCAAGGATCCCCTTGCAGTCCTATATTCAGTTCAAAGAGTACACATATGTATATCTCACATCTATAGAATCTACGACAGTATTGATGTATTTAATAGTAACATTTTGGCAATCTATTTCAGAATTTTTTTTAGATCTTTCTTGCTTTTGTCTCTTCCTTCACTTTCTCTTTTTTCCAGTAGTAAGCCCTATTGTCAAATTTGTCAAACAAAATTGTTCTTTCCTCCATTGCTTTCAGTGATCTGTGATTTCGTCATTCTCTCCTTCACAGGCTTTGTTCCACTTCTTTCTTTTCCTGAATTATGCTGTCTCTCCTTATCCCCACCAATCTAATTTCTTCTGTGCCCACTACTTTTTACACTTTTCCCACAAACCTCATCACTTTTCTGCTCAGTGATTCCGTTACACCCACATGTACACTCTTACTGGTGCTCAGATATGCTTTCATGTGTCAGCTCTAGATTTCAAGATGTACACAGGTCAGTTTTATTTGGGTTTGTATTTTCTTATAAAAACTCCTCATAGTTCTATGTATAATGAAGATAAGGATAAGCTTGCACTCCTGCTACCAGAAACATGGTCATAGCATCTACTTTTAGATAGACACACACACACACACACACACAAGGTTTAGATTGTTACATTTAATAATTGAAACTACCTCTTAAGGGGGAATAGTGCACTGGAATCTAAGTCCAAAATATCAAATAAATGCATATATAAGGATCAAGTATAACAGTTCCACTATTTAGCTGAGGTAAAAAATATATAATTCTGCAGTTTTCAAGCCACAGATTCTTGCTACAATATTTCCAGTCACACAGTAATGGCATATCTTGTTACAGCTTAAAGACTTTTCTGTTTGTACACTCAAATACAGTACTTCACAGAATATATCATCTTCACTGATGTTTTCTTTTAAGGCAAGTGTGGTACCTGCATATTAAACAACCATAGTTTAAAATCGTTCAACCCTATTCTCCAGCTGCAGAATAGGAATAACTGTAATTGAAAGTAGTACAAACAGCCTACATTTTCTCATGTTTTCCAAGAACAAAAGTTGGAGGGAAGAAATGCATATGAAGGGAATCCCAAGAAATATTAAAATACTGGTTAATGGGGTAACAGAAAAGAGGGCATTAAATAGAGGTAACAGAGAAAAAGTACTAATGTTAATTGGACTGCTAGCTGACATTCAGAAATAAAATTTCCACCCTACTGCCTTAACACATTAGAATTCCTTCATCTGGAAGAGGGAGTATGGTTAGTTCTTCCCTCAAGTCAAAAGAAAATTAAGCCCCTGTCACTATATGCGTACAGTAAGATACTTTTAAAATTTAACAGCGCAAAGGTACAACATTGCTTATTTTTAGTTAATGGAGGTAAAAAAAATCTTCAAATCACTTTTGTTTACCTTATTCAATGCTTAGCTAAACCAAAGACACCCTGACCCCTAAAACAAAACAAAAAACAAATATGCTCCTAGGCCGATTCCTCCAATAGCAAGTCATGAACCAAAAATAAATCATGTGGTCCATTTTCAAACCCATAAAATGAGAGTTTATAATGATAACCCAAATCTTTATAACAGGAAATTCAATATAGAGAAAAAACAGTAGTTCTTTGTATAGAAACAACTGATTCATTCCAATGATAAAATGAGTAAGGTGTCAAGAGTGAAACCTTAGGGCATATCAATCCACTCATCCAGTTACAAGTAAATACTCCATTTACAAATAGCTGAAATGGAAAATAGGAATGGAATTAAATAAAACAGTATTGTCTAGCCTTGAATGTGAACAATACTAAGATAAGTTATCCTACTTGGTCAGAGAAACTTCAACAGAATCATATTGACAGAATATGTAGTTTCATCAAAATGCTTTGCACGATCTGGTCAATTTTACTGGAATATCATTTAATAATAAAAGAGGGAGAAGTTCTGGTGATACTGAAATTGGATGTTTTGACATTTCTGGAATAAAAAAAATGATTTTTTTCAGTTCTTTTAACATTTCATTTTATTATGTAATATACAATTTTAAAAAGTCTACATAGAAACAAAATACTTTGACTAATCTGAGAATTTTTTTCAGAATTTTCTTTCATGAAACATTTCAAAGTTTCTGTTTTGTTCCACTTCATAACTAAGCTGAATTTCAAAATATTGAAATCCTTCAAGAAACTGAACTTCAATTCACCACACAGCTCAAATAATTAATTTAACAGCTTCCTGTTATCTGGTACAAGATCTGCTGTAATGTCAATATATGGCAAGGATGACGGTGGCAGGGGGATCTTGACTATGAAGTGTCCAAATTAATTGCTGTGCTTATGTTCAAAAATAAATAAATGTTTTTGGTATGTTGTCAAGGTTCCTTCCCCACTCTGAATGCTAGGGTACAGATGTGGGGACCTGCATGAAAAACCTCCTAAGCTTCTCTTTACCAGCTTAGGTCAAAACTTCCCCAAGGTACAAAATATTCCACCCTTTGTCCTTGGATTGGCCGCTACCACCACCAAACAAATACTGGTTACTGGGGAAGAGCTGTTTGGACACGTCTTTCCCCCCAAAATACTTCCCAAAACCTTGCACCCCACTTCCTGGACAAGGTTTGGTAAAAAACCTCACCAATTTGCCTAGGTGACTACAGACCCAGACCCTTGGATCTTAAGAACAATGAACAATCCTCCCAACACTTGCACCCCCCTCTCCGGGGGAATGTTGGATAAAAAGCCTCACCAATTTGCATAGGTGACCACAGACCCAAACCCTTGGATCTGAGAACAATGAAAAAGCATTCAGTTTTCTTACGAGAAGACTTTTAATAGAGATAGAAGTAAATAGAAGTAAAGAAATCCCCCCTGTAACATCAGGATGGTAGATACCTTACAGGGTAATTAGATTCAAAACATAGAGAACCCCTCTAGGCAAAACCTTAAGTTACAAAAAAGATACACAGACAGAAATAGTTATTCTATTCAGCACAGTTCTTTTCTCAGCCATTTAAAGAAATCATAATCTAACGCATACCTAGCTAGATTACTTACTAAAAGTTCTAAGACTCCATTCCTGGTCTATCCCCGACAAAGACCAGCATATTGACAGACACAGACCCTTTGTTTCTCTCCCTCCTCCCAGCTTTTGAAACTATCTTGTCTCCCCATTGGTCATTTTGGTCAGGTGCCAGTGAGGTTACCTTTAGCTTCTTAACCCTTTACAGGTGAGAGGATTTTTTTCCTCTGGCCAGGAGGGATTTTAAAGGGGTTTACCCTTCCCTTTATATTTATGACATACATGAAGACCAAGGCAGCTCATCAGGCTAGTCCCATGACCTGATCTTTGACAACGTGAATACAAATGCATTATATACAAGGCAGTACTCACTGCAAAATCTTCCATGCTCAGTTCAAACAAAATGGCATTTTAGTACACAAGGGACCATTTTTAATTTGTTGTAAACTTCAACTTCAATTTGTTGTAAATTTCAGATTCAAATTAGGCTTTTCAAGTGCCTTGGTGAAATAAATGTTTATTATATTATACACAAAAAGCTATGTTAAGAAAAAAAAAAACTATTGATGTTGCGTAGCCAGGCCAGAATTAAGAAATGCCAGAATTAAGATTGCCTGTGCAACCTTATTTCAGCCTTATTTCCTTAGCTTTCTTAATTCTGGCATTTCCTAACTTTTAAGTGAATGATTTTGCAACCTTAATAATTTTCTTTTAAAACAGTTTGTCTGTGTGTAATTCCCTACGGTGTTTTTTTTTAAGAATTTCCCTTGTTTTTAAAATGATATTCCATCATACTGATTACACATATGGGTCACTAGTAGGGTTGGAACCTTTAGATCCACTACTCTGATCTCCGCCACCTGAGCTAAAGAAGTAACTGATAACATCTCATCCTTTATATGGCCCAGCACTAGGGGGGGTAAGACACATACTTTGTCAGTGGAATCACAGATATTTGCAAATGGAGGAATGGTGAGACTCAAAAATTTTGGTTCCATTCTAGGCTCTGGAAGGGAGTGTACTCTAGGGGTCATGGACTCTTCTTCTCTCTTTCCCCCAAGCATGACCTCTTATGCCCCCTCTACCTGTCACAATCCTATCTCTTCCCTACTCCTGCATCTTTGTCCCAGTCCCATTCTCTTTGCCTATCCCATCTTAGTTCTCTCGCTCTTGCCCCAATCCTTGTCCTCAGTCTTCTAGCCCAGCAAGTCCCAATTCCCTTCTCCTGGCTCATCACCCAGTGTGTATCTCCTCTCTGCCACAACCTGGTTCATAGTCCCAGTCTCCCTGACTGGGCTTTTCATCCAGTGTCAGTATCCCCCAACCCAGGCTCCTTGACTAAGTCTTTCCTCTAGATCCCTCATTGCCCAGTCAGTCCCAGTGTTCCCCTGCACCCTAGCTCCTTTTCATATCTGTCTCTGTTCCTCTCCTCCCCACTTTCCTCCACCCTACTTCCTGGTCAGTCCTTCTTTTAGCACAATGAGTTTGTCCACCCATCTCCATAACTCGTTTGTTTTCAGAACCATCCTTATTGTTACTTAGATCCTAATCCTACACTTCTTATTCAAAATGGAAGTTATTGAGTAAAATCTTGACGTCAATAAGAATTCTGTCACTTAGAAGTGCAGAATCAGAACTGTAAAATTGTTGAATTCTTTACTTGTTGCACAAGACAAGAGAGAGTTTTATTTAGACCACTACTATCCTAGCTCAAATAATATTACATAGCAATAGGCTGAATCATCTTTTGTGTGGATTCCACATGAGATTTGGGGGCAGGGCAGCTAAATAGCTCCAGTCAGGCCATATTAACGTACACTCCAAATGTGAATTTATGAAAAAATGCACACATATGTAGTGCATCTTTCAAGTACAAACTCTCAAACCCTGACATTTTTATAAATAAGCAAATGCTCCCAAATAAGAAGTACTACATACAATAGATTTATATTTATGTACTTACCAGTAATATTTTCATGTTAAAACTTTTCAGTAGATGCTTATGTTACACATATTTAGGCAGTGAACCATTATTTCTGACTGGTTCCTTTTCAACAATATTTGAACTAGGACTTCCCAACTTCCATTGTTCACAAAAGGTTGACATACAATAGATCAGTGATTACATATGGCATTTTCTAAATCCACACAGGAAGTCTAATGAGGAATAAAGTCAATCATGAGTCTTGATAAGCCTGATTATAAAGGTTTATTACAGCATTAATTTCAAATTCATCCAATATCAGAAATTAGAAAATGATAAAACGGAATCCCATCAAGCTGAAAATAGTGTTTCCCATGGAAACAGTGGCATGTTACAGCATGCATGGTTGATGGCATGTGAGGAACAAGAACTGAATGCTAATTTTTGGAACTTTAAATAAATTAGTTCAAATTATATATGTGTGAATGATGGCAAATTTTAAATTCAAAATATAGCTTTTAGTTATGAGGAGGTAATTGATAAAGTTATGTAACTGTTCATAAAATAGAATTCAAGTGGAAGGTTATAGTGTTTATGGACAGACAGACAATGCATACACAGACAACTATGTATTCCTATCACTATTTCTCTCTTGTCCTCCCTCCACATTCCCTCCTTTTGTTATGTTTGTGTAGCTGGGATTATATTTTCCAATGTGCATTACTTTACATTCATCATCACTGAGTTTCATCTGTCATTTTCTCACCCAGTTTTGTGAGATCCATTTGTAACTCTTTGCAGTCTTTGGACTTAACTATCTTGAGTAGTTTTGTATCATCTGCAAAGTTTGCCACCTCACTGTTTACCCCCTTTTCCAGACCATTTATGAATATGTTGAATAGAACTGATCCCTATACAGACCCCTGGGGACACCACTATTTACCTCTTTCCATTCTGAAAATTGACCGTTTATTTCTACCCTTTGTTTCCTATCTTTTAACCAGTTACTGATCGATGAAAGGACTTTCCCTCTTATCCCATAACAGCTTCCTTTGCTTAAGAGCCTTTGATGGGGGACCTTGTCAAAGGCTTTCTGAAAATCTAAGTACACTGTTTCCACTGGATCACCCTTGGCTGACCCCCTCAAAAAATTCTAGTAGATTGGTGAGGCACGATTTTCCTTTAAAAAAAAAACATGCCGACTTTTCCTCAATAAATCATGTTCGTCTATGTGTCTAATAATTCTGTTCTTTACTATAGTTTCAACCAATTCACCAGGTACTGAAGCCAGGCTTACTGGCCCATAGTTGCCAGGATCGCCTCTGGAGCCCTTTTTAAAAATTGGCGTCAAAATAGCTATCCTCCGGTCATCTGGTACAGAAACTGATTTAAATGATAGGTTACATACAACAGTCAGTAATTCCGCAATTTCACATTTGAGTTCCTTCAGAACTCTTGGGTGAATACCATTTGCTCCTGATGACTTATTACTGTTTAATTGATCAGTGTGTTCCAAAACCTTCTCCACTGAAACCTCAATTTGGGACAGTTCCACATATTTGTCATCTAAGAAAATTAGCTGAGATATGGGAATCTCCCTCACATCCTCTGCAGTGAAGGCTGATGCAAATAATTCATTTAGTTTCTCTGCAGTGGCCTTATTTTCCTTGGGTACTCCTTTAGCATCTCAATCGTCCAGTGGCCCCACTGAATGTTTGGTAGGTTTCCTGCTTCTGATATACTTAAAAAAAAATACTGTTAGTTTTTGTGTCTTTTGCTAGTTGCTCTTCAAATTATTTTCTTACCTGCTTAATTATACTTCTATGCTTGACTTGCCAAAATTTATGCTCCTTTCTATTTTCCTCAATAGGATTTGACTTCCAATTTTTAAAGAATGCCTTTTTTTTCCTAACCACCTCTTATATTCCATTGTTTAGCCATTGTGGATCTTTTTTGGTCCTCTTACTATGTTTTTTTTTCAATTTGGGGTATCAAGAAACTTTGGCTCTGCATCCACCATGAGGTGACATATACCTAGTCAATATAGGGATAGGTATAGGGAATATAGGGAAATCCCCCATTATTATTGAGGTGGGTTTTATTTTATTTTATTTTATTTTATAGCCTCTTTAATCTCCCTGAGCATTTCACAGTCACTATCAGCATCCTGGTCAGGTGGTCGGTAGTACATCCCTACTGTAATATATTTATTATTCAACCAGGGAATTACTATTTTATGGTAGTTTGATTAATTTAAGATTTTTACTATATTTGAGTCTATACTTTCTTCCACATGTAGTGCCACTCCCCCACCAACAAGACCTATTCTGTCCTTCTGATATATTTAGTACCCTGGAATTACTGTGTCCCATTGATTATCCTCATCCCACCAAGTTTCTGTGATGCCTATTATATCAATATCCTCATTTAATATGAGCCACTCAAGTTCACCCATCTTATTATTTAGATTTCTAGCATTTGTACATAAGTACTTAAAAATTGTCACTTTTTAGCTGTCTGCCATTATGTGATGTAACTGAATGGGACTCTTTTACATTTGACTGTTTCTCATCAGATCCTACCCATATTTTATCATATTCCACCCTTTCCTCCTTACTAGAATATAGAAAATCTCCATTAACAGATCCTCTCCTAAGGGAGATCTCTGCTCGAACCATGTGCTCCTCTCCTCGAACCATGCCTGTCGGCTTTTCCCCAGCCCTTAATTTAAAACCTGTTCTACGACCTTTTTAATTTTACGTGCCAGCAATCCAGTTCCATTTTGGTTTAGATGGAGCCCATCCTTCCCGTATAGGCTCCCCATTTCCCAAAAGGTTCCCCAGGTCCCAGTAAGTCCAAATCCCTTCTTCCTACACCATTGTCTCATTCACACATTGAGACCCTGCAGTTCTGCCTGTCTAACTGGCCCCATGCATGGAACTGAAAGCATGGAATAGAGAATGCTACCATGGAGATCTTGGATTTCAATCTCTTACTTACCAGCACAAATTCGGCCTTCAGGACTTCTTGCCTATTCTTCCCTATATCATTGGTACCTACATGGATAGGCGTGGGAGTCCCAGGGGGCCTGTCAGGGGGCGGGGGTATGGATATGGGTTGGGGCAGTCAGCGAACAGGGAGCAGGGGGGGTTGGATACGGGGTGGGGTCCCAGGAGGAATCGCTCCCTGCCCCAGCTCACCTCCGCTCCACCACCGCTGCCACTCGGCTTCTCCTCCCTCCCTCCCAGGCTTGCCACACAAAATAGCTGTTTCATGCGTGGCAAGCCTGGGAGGGAGCGGGGAGAAGCAGAGCAGCGGCAACGCACACAGGGGAGCAGGCGGAGGCGAGCTGGGGCAGCGGGAGCATATTTCTAGGGGCGGCATGGCCGGCGCCGGAATGCTGCCCCTCGAAATGTGCTGCCCCAAGCACCGGCTTGTTTTGCTGGTGTCTAGAGCCGGCCCCGTTCATAGGTATTTTCTGACAGCAGAGAATGTAGAAACTTGGTTCAATGTCAGGTTATATAGGAAAGCTGTCATAGTAGTTGGTAGTAGACTGGTACAGTGTCAGAAGGGTCTATTTCTTGTTCTGCTTATACCCACCCTCTGCTTCCCCATTCTGTCTCTTCCAACCTCCTCCCCCACTCTACTCCCTACGCACACCTCCACCAGCTCCCAACCACCTAGCTCCTCCAATCCCCTACCATCATCATTTATCATCTTTCTGAATTCCAGTAAGGCTATATATACATCATCAGATAAAATTACATCATTAGAAGTCTTGCCTGAATAAGGACTACCTTTGGATTAAGCTTATTATCAGCTGCCCCTAAGTTTGCTTTCCATTGATACAAGAATTTTCCGGAATGCAATGGAACTTTCTACAGTGTCCATCAAACCACTAGGAAGCACAGGAAATAAGCTCTCCAGTATAATATAAATTCTTGTTTTCATAAGTAATTTGTATCTCCACACATTGCATCTAAAACCAATAGCCTAAGGGACAAAATAGGAACTCATTTCTGATGTACAGATGATGATGTTATGCAACTTCAGCTGAAGACTAGTCTGAATTTACTTTACTCAACCCTTTTAAAAACTGAACAGCATCCTAGGCACTTAATTGGGTAGCAGCCTGGAGATCAACAATGCTCAAAGGGTTAATGATAAATTTGTTAAATTCTCATACTGTAACAAAGAAAGGATTATTCCAGTGTTTCATTTATAACTTCAAATGATGTGTTGACTCTCTATTCTGTTATGTCTACAGGGTATGATCTTAGAATGCTAGCCAATAAAACCCATCATGCAATACAAAGAATTGAAATTCAGTATAATTCCCCCAATGAATAAAGTGATGTGGAACAGAATACGCATTTTCAAAGGGACAATATTTGATTAAACATTCTGGTCACTAAGAAATAAGAGAAATCTGAGTCATTCATGTTTTGCTTTTTAGACTTTTCCACTTGTTCACTATAAATAACTGATTAATTAATTACTTTTAAATCTGGGCCACCTGTTTCCTTCTTGCTGAAGGAAAGATAAAAACATCACTATACTGGTTTCTATTATGCCGAGAGAGAGAATTAAATTTTGCTGCTAGCTACACTTCCTAGACTTGTTAAGGGGGAGGTGGGGTTATGGCTATAAATGGGGGCAGAATTTGACCAAACATTTTTGACCAGAATTTGACCAGTAGCTACAAACATACACAAATGGTAATGCCGACATCTTCATTACTTTTAATAAAATCATTTGACTTTTTTTTCTGAAAATGTTTTATATAAAACAGTTTTATGTAAAACACGGTTTAGCCCCTATACCAAATGCACATGGCAGTTCACTAAAGTAATAGTGATATAATTAGAATAAAAGGCTAATCATCTTTGGCCTAATATATTGTAAAATAGTTCGGTGAATTTGTCTAACTGGAAAAGTGAATTTATGAAAAAATCAGTTACAATGAACATCTGTTGTGTTTGCACATGACTAGCTCAAGCAAAAATATTTTAATTAGATGTTAAAAGTTTAGCAAAAATTTTCAAGCAATTTTACTGGTATAGATCCGAATCTAATGCTTCTTATGTTTACTACAAATACAGATGCTGAACATCAATATTGCATACTTGCAGTTACTTCAAATTAAATACTTAAAATTAAATACAGCAGTTCAATCTACAAGGTATTTCTGGAACTAATCAATAGTAATGGGAATGTTAAGAGAAGAGTTGACATCCCCAGTAACTCATGGTTTTACACATGAAGGTTTAGGGTTTTTTAAATATAATACATTTACCCATTTTATTTAGTGCATAGCTTGATTTACATTTTGAATTCCAATGTTCCCTTCTCAAAACTGTAGTAGAAGGACTAAATATTTACAACCTTTGGAATTATCTAGAATTTCACAATAATCAGACTTGTGTAACACTGTCTTTACTTCTAGTTCTATCAGCAAAGTGATAAAACAATAAATCTAATATAGTCATCAAGATTAAATCTTCCTAACCACAGAGGGGCCTCAGACATCCTGAAACATAACAGAATTGCAGCATTTCCACTGGATCAGAAGGAGAGAGAGGCCACACAAGAAGAACTCTACAGTTCTCTGTGTACTAGAAAGTGGAGCTGTGCAGTAGCTCTCCACAGAAGTCTGAAATGTGGAAATAGTTTGAGCTGGAGTGGCAGTGGACTAGCAAGTGACTCTGCAAATCTATCAATCAACTGGACAATTATTCACAGGCAAGGGGAGAGGGAAATAATACAAGATGGAGAGAGAAGGCAATGGCTGCCACCCAGCTGTGCAGATGCAATTCATTTTGCCTATTGGTTGTGGGAAGGTTTCCGCACCCCACCAGTACTGATTTCCATCAAATGTTTCTTTGCCAAGAAACCAAATTTCACCTCTTAAATTAAATTAGTTGGTATAAACTGAACATGATGGAGCATATTCTGTAAGCTTTGTTCAGGGTTGTAACTGCTTGATCCTCACTAACATCAATGTGCCAAATTCTGTCCTCAGTTACATCTCCCACAACTCCCATGGCTTTGGTGGATTTGCACAGGGTTTAATTGAGGACAAGATTTCAACCAGTGTGTTTTAATCTTAGCAACAAAACTAGACAAATCCCAAGTCAAAAGAAAACAGACAATCAATTATTTGTGGGGGGCGGAGGGGCTCAGTATCCCTAGTGTAGTGAATCACCGTGCACTTGAAAGCTCTTATCACACTAGACAATTAAAATTGGTCTGCTGGAATTCCTGGTGTCGAAAGAGGAGATGGTAGTAAGCTAAACTACAACCCTAGTCAGCCTCCACAAATGTTTCCAGCCTGTATAAAACAAACTTTGGTGAGATTCCATGGATGTGGTGGCTAAATATTTAGACCCCAATTCTGCAAAGACTTAAACATAGGTTTAATTTTGTACAGAGTGGGTAGTCCCACCAACTACTCACTGGCCCCCATTATTGAAAGTACCTGTTTTCAAGAAAACACATAAGCATGTGCTTAATTTGAAGGCAATGGGACTTAAGCACATGCTTAACTTTAAGGGCTTTTCTTGAATCAAGGCATGTACATAACTCTTTTTGCAGAACTGGTACCAAATATGTACAAAAATTCCAGAGCTGCAGTAAAATATATATTAAATGAGAACTAAGTTTTTGCACAGATCTACTGTTGGATTTATAATTTATGAAAGAGTTAAGTGCACAGATTTTGTTTTCATTTACAGAATTTTGATGAATGACATACAATAGATATCTACTACTGAATTTTAACTGAGAATCATCAGTGTGTATTTTTCCTATTTAAAAAAAAATATTTTGTGCATTCAGTTAATAACTATGGGTGAGATAACATACTGTACCTCTAAGGGTATTTCTACAGTGCAATCAGAGGTGTGATTACAGCTCGGGTAGGCATACCTGTGCTAGCTTTAATCTAGCTAGTGTAGCTAAAAATAGCAGTGAAGACATGGCAGCATGGATCTCAGCATGGATTAGGAGCATGAGTATGTACTAAGGCAGTAATTCTCAAACTTGTTCCACAGCTCGTGCAGGGAAAGCCCCTGCCTGGCCAGGCCGATTTGTTTACCTGCCATGTCTGCAGGTTTGGCCAATTGCAGCTCCCAGTGGCTGTGGATCACTGCTCCAGGCCAATGGGAGCTGCTGTTAGCGGAGGCCAGTAAGTCCCTTTGCCCGCGCCACTTCCAGCAGCTCCCATTGGCCTGGAGCAGCGAACCGCGGCCACTGGGAGCCGCAATCGGACGAACCTGTGGCTGCGGCAGGTAAACAAACTGGCCCAGCCCAGCCCAGCAGGGGCTTTCCCTGCACAAGCGGTGGAACAAGTTTGGGAACCACTGTACTAAGGATTCCAGGCAAATTTGTATAGCCCACAGCATGGTCCGCACCAGCCATCTTCATGGCTAATTTCAGTAGTATTAGCTAGATTAAAACTAGCATGGGCATGCCTGCAAAATAGGGTTGCCAGGTGTCTGGTTTTCGACCGGCGTGCCCAGTTGAAAAGGGAACCTAGTGGCTCCAATCACCAACCCTGACCAGGCCATTAAAAGTCCGACCCATGGTGCAGTGGGGCTAAGGCATGCCCTGGCTCTGCATGGCTCCTGGAAGCAGCGGTATGTCCCCCTCCAGCTCCTAGGTGCAGGGGCGACCATGGGGCTCTGTACGCTGCCCCCGCCAAAAGTGCTAGCTCCACAGCTCCCACTGGTTGCACCCCAGCCTGCACCCAGCCTATACGCTGCACTCCCTCCTGCACCCCAGACCCTGCTCGCAGCCCCCTCCTGCACTTTGTACCTCTGCGCCCAAGCCTGGAGCCTCCTTCTGAACATCAAACCCCTCATCCCCATCCCAGAGCTCGCACTCCCCCTCCCAGCCAGAGCCCGCACCCCCCACACCTCAACCCCCTGCCCTAGCCCAGTGAAAATGATCAAGTGAGGGTGCGGGAGAGTGAGTGATGGAGGGTGGGGTATGCAGTGACCAGAGGGTTGAGCCTCAGAGAAGGGGCAGGGTAGGGGCAGGGCCTCAGGCTGGGGCAGGGACAAGGCAAGGGTATTCAGTTTTCTGCCATCAGAAAGTTGACAACACTACTACCCAGGTTGCAATCACACATGTGACTGTACTTATATACCCAAAGAGGCTCAGCAATATAGCTGAGCAAGTAACAAACCTTTGGTTGCTGGCAATTCTGGCAAGCAAATGTTTCAGGTTGAACAGAATTTTTTATTTTATTTTTTTTTTAATTTTCAGCTAACAGAAAAGTAAAAAAAGAAACAAAAAACAACAACTTGTTTTTGGGTCAAATGTAAAGTTTTGTTTGAACCAAACCAAAATGTTTCATTTCAAATTTTTAAATATTTTAACTATTAAAAATTAACTTATAGAAATTTTTTAATGTGAAAAGTAGTTTCAAATAAAAAAGTCAAAATGTTTCAATTAGAAAATGTTGAAAAAATATTTCGTTTATATGTTTGTTTTGTTAAATAAAACCAATTTGGTAAAATTGACATAAAACCACAAAATGTTTTGAGGAAAAATAATCTGCATTTTTCCCTCACCTTCACAGCTCAGCCCCGAATGCCACTGGCCCTCTCACCCCCCAGTAAAATCACGGTATGATGGGTCCCTGGAAGGCAGCTTTATTGCTTCCTCAGTTCTTGTGCTGGAGAAATCCTTCCCCAGCCTCAAATGGGAGTTGCAGGACTCATTTACACTGCTCCAGCCAGAGACCTGAGTGGAGGCAAAACATCTCACCCCATGATTTGATATTTCACATATAGTAACTCTTTACAAGACATATGATTCAGATAACATAAAAATCAACCCAGTGCTCCACCCAAATTAATCTGAAGAGAACATTTTTTGTCTGTGAAAGGTTAGATAACTTCTACACTTAAATTAAATTTTCATGTACCTTTATACTTTTGAGTGTCAGATTGAACCAGAAACAAAATGCTGAAAGAGTGCAAAAAAGATTATTCTTGTGATATTTTTAGTCTAATCAGATGCAATACATCTTATAATTTCAACCCAGTTTTGAAGGCTTGGGATATTCTGAGAATTCATAAAAAGCATCCAAACTTTCGCCTTGTACAATAAATTGAATCCACTAGCATGGAACCAGGGTGGATAAAAATTAATTATTTAAAAAAAAATTAAAAAATTGGATTTTTTTATTTAAGTATTATTTTTTGATAAAATGCTTTTTTGAGGAAAAGACCTATCTAAAGATAGTTTTAATTAAGATATATTATAGCTCAAAGAGATCTCATCATGGAATAGAGATTATAAATTCTAATTCTATAGTATGAAACAATATATTCATGTAATGTTTAAGAAAAGTTATGTAAATGAGTTCCAATAGTTCATGGATTAGGGTCCCAATCTTATGGGGTTTCAGGGGCTTCTCTATACATTATTTAGGTTAATCTTTCTATCTACCCAGTGGGACTCAGTGCTCAGTCTAGAAGATATCATCAGAGATGTTTAGTTTTGAAGTTTTCAAACTGTGGATTTGTGTATCCAGAGATAACATGCTCGTTAACAGCAAAAAATGTTTTAAAAGAAATAAATAATATATAGATATGAGAAATAACAGACCTTCTGCAAATTTGTGTACACAGAGTCAATCCCTTACCTCTCTCTAAAAATGCAAAGTTTCAAAAAGTTCAATGAATAGAAGATTGTTGGGGGAGGAATAGATCTGGACAAGGAGAAGAAGTCGGGAAGTAAATGTGAGAAGGGAGGGGCAGGCAGTGGAAACAAAAGTGAAACTGTTTAAGTAACATATTCCCCAAAGTCTTGAGGTCTTTCTGAGTGTAGCCTTCATTGATTTGAGATCTACCATACCATTCTCTCACTAGATGGGAAAATCTATAATGGCAGCAGGCCATAAGAGAGACCCAGTTTGGGAATATTTCAATGAAGTTCCTCTACCTGTGGGTAAAACAGGCATGCATGCAAAATCCAAACATGCAACAAAGAAATGCAAGGCCTGGTTTCCCAAATAAAACAACATCATGAGGAGGAAGTTGTGTTGAAGATGATGAAATGAACATGTCTGAACATGCAGGATCTTTAGGTATGTAAACTTTTTTTATTTCATACTTCTTTCTTAAGTACTGCCTGTCTTCCTTCTGGACTATTCTTGAATTCTCATGTTTGAGCAAAAAATATAGTTACTCTATGGTACTATCATTTTAAATGCAGTTGTGATAAAAAATAAATAGCTGAAATAGGCAGATCTTCCTTTTACAATTTCACCTTTAAAGTAGTACTGAGTGTCAGTGAATGTAATGAGTAACACTAAATGAGCAGTATGGTAATAATTAAATAACTGCATTGACTTATTTTGTTTAGGAGAATCCATCCTCAACATACAGGATTCTGAAGACCATCCACCTTCAAGATAACCATCATTTTCTATAGTTTCAGAGTTATCTGCCAATGATAGTGTTTCAGTCACATCATGTATGTCACATAGCCACAGTATATCATATAAAAAGAAAAGGAGGACTTGTGGGACCTTAGAGACTAACAAATTTATTTGAGCAAAAAGAAAAGGAGTACTTGTGGCACCTTAGAGACTAACCAATTTATTTGAGCATAAGCTTTCGTCAGCTACAGCTCACTTCATCGGATGCATAAAGTGGAAAATACAGTGAGGATGTTTTTATACACACAGACCATGAAAAAAAGTGAGGATGTTTTTATAAACACACACACCATGAAAAAAAAGTGAGGATGTTTTTATACACACAGACCATAAAAAAATGGGTGTTTATCACTACAAAAGGTTTCTCTCCCCACACCCCACTCTCCTGCTGGTAATAGCTTATCTAAAGTGATCACTCTCCTTACAATGTGTATGATAATCAAGGTGGGCCATTTCAAGCACAAAGCCACGGTTTAACAAGAACGTCTGAGGAACGGGGAGGGGAGGGGGGAAGAATAAACAAGGGGAAATAGGTTACTTTTTATAATGACTCAACCACTCCCAGTCTCTATTCAAGCCTAAGTTAATTGTATCCAATTCAGCAGTCTCTCGTTGGAGTCTGTTTCTGTTTTCTGTTTCTTATAAATATGTAAAAAAACACTTAAAATACAATTTTAAACTACTAACACAGAAAAAGAAACGTTAAAAACAACACTTTTTCCTCTTAAAAGCTTACCAAACAAAATTTTACTTTCATAACCCTAGCCTAGTTATTGTGCTATAAACAGAAAATGAGATAGCTCCTTTCTGCTACAGTTTTGAGATCATTGACCATTAGGATCCTGTCCTTATGGTTTATGTGAGATACAACGAACGTAAATGACTTGTGATATTAACAAGAGCAGAGTCAGGCTATATTTTAAGTGGATCCAAAATAAGTAACCTTGAAAAGAAGCAAACAAAACCAGCAAGGACAATTTGCATCCTGGGTTGTGAAATTCTTAAATTAAACAAAGATTATCTGCCAGGAAAATGGTATTAATATCAAGAGTGTGTTGAATTTATGGCTTTTATTGAAGATACCCAATGTCATAAACAGAAAGGTTTTTGTAGTATAGCTTTCATTATATGTTTTTAGACTAAATTTATGAACCGCATCATGCATGTTTAATTCCATGTTTTGCTTTCAACAAGGAAGATGAAAACACTCTAGTACTAGTTGCATATTAGACATGTCAACAGACATCCATCTTCAGTCTTTTTATGTTTTCTATGTGTCACAGATATGGCCAATTAAAAAACACATGTTATAATTGCAGCAAGCTCTACCGTACGAATGTGAACAAGTTTTGTGGACTCACAATCAATCAATAAATCCTCCTCCCTATATGCCCTCTTTTTTTTCCACCAGGAAAATAAATAGATAAATATAAATTCTACAAACATTTTAAAGGGGCTTGCTAGAAGCATTCTAGATCAGGGATCTGCCTCAACTCCCTCTTTAGCTAGGTGGAGTACTTACATGAAGATAAAACATTTAAAAAATGAACCATTTATCCTCTTTTTGCTGATTGATTAGAGGTAGAGACATTTTCTGAAGCCAGGAAGCCATTTCACTGTACTGTACATCTCTGAAATCAAAGCGGAGCCCTATAACAGACTAAATCTCCGAACCTGCAAATACCTTCATGTGTCCTTAAATCAATGCAATTACTCATGTTTTTAAAGTCAAGCATGTTTATAGATGTTTGCCCAAGAGCTGAATTCTGCAAGGTGCTAAGCACTTTGGCCCCAATCCAAGCAAGCATTTGAACAAATGAATAATTCCATTGGGACTTCTCACAGTCCTAAGTGCTTGGCTGGATCAGAGAATGAGAGAACTATTTGTTGAGTTCCTTGTTAAAATACTTGTAGTACACCTTGGCTCTGAAATAGAACTTTCCAGCCCACAGCAATACATCCATATTTAAAAACACTTACGCTTGGTGGCAGAGAGAAATATATATTAACCACAGCTTTAAAAACATCAGACCCCCAAATAGTTGTGAGTTTTTTAATTAAATATTGAAACCCAACAACACAGCTTTAAACCCAACAACAGAGGTAATAAAAATGAAATACATAAAAATAGTCAAAATAATAATAAATATCAGAAACTTCAGAAATTCACCTGGAAGGTATTGATCTGCACTGTTTGCAGATGGGAGACTTCAACTACCCAGACATTTGTTGGGAAAATAACACAGCAGGGCACAGATTATCCAATAATTTCTTGGAATGTATTGGAGACAATTTTTTATTTCAGAAGGTGGAGACAGCTGCCAGGGGAGAGGCTGTTCTAGATTTGATTTTGACAAATAGGGAGGAACTGGTTGAGAATTTGAAAATGGAAGGCAGCTGCGGTGAAAGTGATAACGAAATGATAGAGTTCACGATTCTAAGGAATGGTAGGAGGGAGAACAGCAAAATAAAAACAATGGATTTAAGACGGCAGACTTTAGCAAACAGAATAATAAATAACAGAAAATGTGGAAATGGCAGAGGTGCTTAATGACTTCTTTGTTTCAGTTTTCACCAAGAAGGTTGTTGGTGATTGGACGTTTAATGTAATGAATGCCAGTGAAAATGAGGTAGGACTGGAAGAGGCTAAAATAGGGAAAGAAAAAGTGAAAAATTACTTGGACAAATTAGATGTCTTCAAAGCACCAGAGCCTGATCAAATGCATCCTAAAATACTTAAGGAACTGACTGAGGAGATATCTGAGCCATTAGCGATTATCTTTGAGAAGTCATGGAAGACAGGAGAGATTTCAGAAGACTGGAAAAGGGCAACTATAGTGTCCATCTATAAAAAGGGAAATAAGGACAACCCAATGTTGTCCAATCAGCCAATCAGCTTAACTTCTGTACCCGGAAAGATAATGGAGCAAATAATTAAGCAATCAATTTGCAAACATCTAGAAGATAATAAAGGGATAAGTAACAGTCAGCATGGATTTCTCAAAAACAAATCATGTCAAACCAACCTGATAGCTTTCTTTGACAGGGTAACAAGCCTTGTAGATAGGGGGGAAGCAGTAGACATGAGATATCTTGATTTTAGTAAAGCTTTTGATACTGTCTCGCATGACCTTCTCATAAACAAACTAGGGAAATGCAAGCTAGATGGAGCTACTGTAAGGTGGATTCAAAACAGGTTGGAAAAACGTTCCCAGAGAGTAGTTATCAGTGGTTCACAGTCATGCTGGAAGGTTATAATGAGTGGGGTCCTACAGGGATCAGTTCTGGGTCCGGTTCTGTTCAATATCTTCATCAATGATTTAGATAATGGCATAGAGAGTACACTTATAAAGTTTGTGGACAATACCAAACTGGGAGGGATTGCAAGTGTTTGGAGGATAGGATTATAATTCAAAATGATCTGGACAAACTGGAGAAATGGTCTGAAGTAAACAGGATGAAATTCAATAAGGACAAATGCAAAGTACTCCATTTAGGAAGGAACAATCAGTTGTACACATACAAAATGGGAAATGGCTGCCTAGGAAGGAGTACTGTGGAAAGGGATCTGGGGGTCACAGTGGAACACAAGCTAAATATAAGTCTACAGTGTAACACTGTTGCATAAAAAGCGAACATTATTCTGGGATGCATTAGCAGGAATGTTGTAAGCAAGGCATGAGAAGTAATTCTTCCACTCTACTCTGCTCTGATTAGGCCTCAACTGGAGAATGTGTCCAGTTCTGGGAAGCACATTTCAAGGAAGAATGTTGGACAAATTGGAGAGAGTCAAGAGAAGAGCGACAAAAATTATTTAAGGTTTAGAAAACATGACCTATGTGGGAAGATTGAAAAAAAAATTGGGTTTGTTTAGTCTGGAGAAGAGAAGACTGAGAGGGGACATGATAACAGTTTTCAAGTATTTAAAAGGTTGTTACAAGGAGGAGGAAGAAAAATTGTTTTTCTTAATCTCTGAGGATAGGACAAGAAGCAATGGGCTTAAAATGCAGCAAGGGAGGTTTAGGTTGGACATTAGGAAAAACTTCCTAACTGTCAGGGTGGTTAAGCACTGGAATAAATTGCATAGGGGGGTTGTGGAATCTCCATCATTGGAGATTTTTAAGAGCAGGTTAGACAAACACCTTTCAGGAATGGTCTAGATTAGTCTTGCCGTGAGTGCAGGGAACTGGACTGGATGACCTCTCAAGGTCCCTTCCAGTTCTATGATTCTGTGATTTATTACATTCAAAGTCCAATCTGTTTTTGAAATAATATACGTTTCCTCCCAACACATCATCAACCACTACCATATGTCCTCAATGTGGGGGATTGTATCTATAATACAATAAGAATAAAATGCACTAACACTGCTTCTAGCTTCAGTGATTTATTCATTTGCAGAGGAAGTAACCAGGTGAATTTCCCCAACCTCACTTCCATTCTAAACAATCTATTCCCTGGCTCTGTATATTCAATAATTTCCCACCCAGAAAACACATTTGTTTCCCTCCTCCTCTATATTTCCTTTGTTTTTCATTATCTCTTTCTAAATGTTTTGTGACACAATACTGCAATATATTTACCTCTGCCTGCAGCTTTGAAACCTTTGAGTGGTGCCCTCCAGGAATTTCATAAATAAATCACTACTCACTTAATCACACGGGATTCTGGGTACCTAAGAATTCCAGGGGATGTGCTCAAGAATCCATTGATAAGTTTATTTTGGGTACAGCACAACCCCAGTTTTTGGAAAGGCTTTGGAATAAATATAAAAATCTCTGAACAAACATGATTTTGGGTAAGTGGAAGTGCAGTGTATATTATGAAATGCAGTTAGGGTGACCACCTTTTCAAAAAGCGAAAGCAAGACACATGCAGGAGCCACCCCCTTCATAATCCCACTCCCTGCTCCTCCTCTCCCTCCCAAGCCCTCCACCCCCTGACCCTCTTCTTCACCTGCCACCAGCCAGGCCAGAACCCAGAGCCAGGCCATAGTAAGAGCCATCTCGGAGAGGCATGTGCGAGGGGTGTGTGTGTGTGTGCCAGGTACCCGAGAGCAGGCCCGGGTCCCCGCCCCCAGGGTCACACCGCCCAGGGTGGGTAGAGCGTTCGGGATTCCCCACAGCAGCCAAGGCTCCCTGGGAAGCTCTTACTACTGCCCGGCTCTGGCTTCTGGCCTGGTCAGGGGTGGGGCCTCAGGGGAAGGAGGAGGAACGTGGGCAGGACCTGGAGGCAAAGGCGGGGCAAAAGCCCACCTAACTCCCTCCGCCTCCAGGAAGAGGCTGGCACCACCCCTGAGTCTCGGGCAGGCATAGAGTGGTGCTGCAGGGAATCCGGGACAAATGCTGTGCCTGGAGTCATTCAGCTCAGGACTGGGACTTGAACTCTGCATTTCGGGACTCTCCCACCCAATTCAGGACAGGTGATTACCCTACATGTAGTAAGAACAGGACTATTAGCTACCTAGGACTTGTGGCCTATCACAGTCTTCAGTGATTGAGTTGTCCCTATATGTTGTTAATTTGGTCTCTCTCTCTCTCACAGACACACAGAGACAGGTCTATACAATATCCAAATATACATGTAAATATATGTAATTATGATGTTGTCATAAATATAAAGGGAAGGGTAAACCCCTTTGAAATCCCTCCTGGCCAGGGGAAAGCTCCTCTCACCTGTAAAGGGTTAAGAAGCTAAAGGTAACCTCGCTGGCACCTGACCAAAATGACCAATGAGGAGACAAGATACTTTCAAAAGCTGGGAGGAGGGGGAGAAACAAAGGGTCTGTGTCTGTCTGTAGTCGTCTTGGCCGGGGACAGAACAGGAATGGAGTCTTAGAACTTTTAGTAAGTAATCTAGCTAGGTATGTGTTAGATTATGATTTCTTTAAATGGCTGAGAAAAGAATTGTGCTGAATAGAATAACTATTTCTGTCTGTGTATCTTCTTTGTAACTTAAGGTTTTGCCTAGAGGGGTTCTCTATGTTTTTGAATCTAATTACCCTGTAAGATATCTACCATCCTGATTTTACAGGGGGGATTTCTTTATTTCCATTTACTTCTATTTTTTATTAAAAGTCTTCTTGTAAAACACTGAATGCTTTTTCATTCTTCTCAGATCCAAGGGTTTGGGTCTGTGGTCACCTATGCAAATTGGTGAGGCTTTTTATCCAACATTTCCCAGGAAACGGGGGGTGCAAGTGTTGGGAGGATTGTTCATTGTTCTTAAGATCCAAGGGTCTGGGTCTGTAGTCACCTAGGCAAATTGGTGAGGCTTTTTACCAAACCTTGTCCAGGAAGTGGGGTGCAAGGTTTTGGGAAGTATTTTGGGGGGAAGGACGCGTCTAAACAGCTCTTCCCCAGTAACCAGTATTAGTTTGGTGGTGGTAGCGGCCAATCCAAGGATAACGGGGGTAATATTTTGTACCTTGGGGAAGTTTTGACCTAAGCTGGTAAAGATAAGCTTAGGAGGTTTTTCATGCAGGTCCCCACATCTGTACCCTAGAGTTCAGAGTGGGGGAGGAACCGTGACATGGTGGCACAGTGGTGGGATTAACCTGAAATCATTTTGAGATCCAGTTGAGATTTTTTGAACTAGAAATACAGATTTTAAAAAGGAATTTTTAGGAAGTCCAGAAAGCAGCTTTGAAACTGAAAGCAGCTTGGTTTCTCTCTGCTTTGTGGCCAAGCAGAGACAAAAGGGGATTATCTTGTGAATTGCAGGTTTTCTTTGCCTGGAGGCAGGGTACTTAACTCCTGCAGGGAAATTCACAGTCTTCCAACCCAGAGGTTTTTTTTTTCTTTTCTTCCTAAAAGTAAATAGGGGGTGTGTGCTCTACCCATTTGCCTGGAGACAAAAGTGGCAGGGTTTTTTTTAGGATTTTGATTTTTTTTTGTTTTACAAGGAGCACAGGTTTGAAAAGAATTTTTTTTTTCTTTGGGCTGGGTAAGCAGGTTTCCAAGTAGTTGGAGGTTTTTTGCTTTAATTTGGGCCCAGAGCAGAGACAAGGGAATTGTCTTTTTCTGTAGGCTGACAATCACTATCAGAGAATAGGTATTCTATTCCAGCACAGCAAAATTTTACAGCCAAGTTTTGTTTGTTTATTTCTAAACCTCGGGTGTAAAGTTAGTTAAAAACAGAGAGGTTAGAATGGCCAAATCCTCGGCTCGACTACAGCTGGAATTAGCCAAATTTCAGGCTGAGGAAAAACAAAGGGAACATGAAAGACAGATAGAACTCATGCGGCTGGAGGAGGTGGTACAGGAGGCTGCCCACAAGAGGGAAATGGAGGCAAGGAAGCATGTGGAGGAGATGGAGAGGATAAAGGCCCAGCAGAATATACCAACAAACCCTAGCAATCCTTCTCCAGGTACCACTTTCCATCCCAGAAAGTTCCCCACCTACAAGGCAGGTGATGATACTGAGGCCTTCTTAGAAAACTTCGAAAGGGCCTGCCTTGGGTACAACCTCTCTACTGACCAATACATGGTAGAGCTGAGGCCGCAGCTCAGTGGACCCTTAGCTGAGGTGGCAGCTGAAATGCCTAAAGAACATATGAACAAGTATGAACTGTTTAAATCCAAGGCGAGAGTCAGAATGGGGATAACACCCGAGCAGTCTCGTCGGAGGTTCCGAGCCCTAAGGTGGAAACCAGACATGTCATTTACCCGACATGCCTACCACATTGTGAAACATTGGGATGCCTGGATATCAGGAGCAAGTGGTGAATCTCCAGAAAATTTGCCCTTCCTAATGCAAATGGAACAATTCTTAGAGGGTGTTCCTGAGGAAATAGAAAGATACATCCTAGATGGGAAACCCAAAACTGTAATTGAGGCAGGAGAGATTGGAGCCAGATGGGTGGAGGTGGCAGAGAAGAAGAAAACTGGTCGCAGTTGGAGCGGAGACCAGAAGGGACCACCCCAGACCACACCCTATTACCGGGGGCCGCCCAAAGCCCCACCTACCTCCCAAAGAACCCTCCAGACCCCTTATCGTCCCACCACCCCGTTCTCCAGCAACCCACCTCGCCCCGGTGACCCGTCAGCTGGACGATGTTTTAAATGTAACGAGCTGGGGCATGTAAAGGCCAACTGCCCCAAGAACCCCAACAGATTACAGTTCATTGCACCAGAATCACACCAGAGGTCCACAGGCCCAGATACCTCCCAGATACCCTTGGAGCGGAGGGAAACTGTGAGTGTGGGCGGGAAGAAGGTCACCGCGTGGAGGGACACCGGAGCACAAGTGTCAGCTATCCATGCTTCCTTAGTGGACCCCAATTTAATCAACCCAGAGATCCAAGTGACGATTCAACCCTTCAAGTCCAACTCTTTCAATTTGCCTACAGCCAAGTTGCCTGTCCAGTACAAGGGCTGGTCAGGAATGTGGACTTTTGCAGTCTATGATGATTATCCCATCCCCATGCTGTTGGGGGAAGACTTGGCCAATCACGTGAAGCAGGCCAAGAGGGTGGGAACGGTCACCCGCAGCCAGGCTAAACAAGCCGTGAGGCCTAGCTCTGTTCCGGAAACTTCTATCAGGGCCCGGTCAGAGGTGATGGACCCGGACCCCAGGCCAATGTCTGCAACAGCAGTAGTGGATCCAGTCCCAGAGACCCAGACGGAACCAGTCCCAGAACCGGAACCAGCCAAACAACCAACACCAGACCCCGTGCCAGCACTGAATCCAGTACTTGCAACCTCAACACCAGAGGGCCCCACCGAACCTGAACTGGCAGCAGCCGATAACCCTACACAAGAGGCTCAGCCGGAGCCTGAATCCCAACATAGTGCACCAGCGGAGAGCGGTTCACAGTCAACAGAAACAGCTCCATCCCCTATATCGCTTCCAGAGGGACCAAGCCTATGTCCCCAATCCAATGAGGAACTGATGTCTCCAGCATCAAGGGAACAGTTCCAGACCGAACAGGAAGCAGATGAAAGCCTCCAGAGAGCTTGGACGGCGGCACGGAGCAACCCACCGCCTCTCAGCTCTTCTAATCGATCCAGGTTTGTTGTAGAAAGAGGACTTTTATACAAGGAAACTCTTTCTGGGGGACACCAGGAAGACTGGCATCCTCAGAGACAGTTGGTAGTTCCAACTAAATACCGGGCCAAGCTCTTGAGCTTAGCCCATGATCACCCTAGTGGCCATGCTGGGGTGAACAGGACCAAAGACCGTTTGGGGGGATCATTCCACTGGGAGGGAATGGGCAAGGATGTTTCTACCTATGTCCAGTCTTGTGAGGTGTGCCAAAGAGTGGGAAAACCCCAAGACCAGGTCAAAGCCCCTCTCCAGCCACTCCCCATCATTGAAGTTCCATTTCAGCGAGTAGCTGTGGATATTCTGGGTCCTTTTCCGAAAAAGACACCCAGAGGAAAGCAGTACATACTGACTTTCATGGATTTTGCCACCCGATGGCCGGAAGCAGTAGCTCTAAGCAACACCAGGGCTAAAAGTGTGTGCCAGGCACTAGCAGACATTTTTGCCAGGGTAGGTTGGCCCTCCGACATCCTCACAGATGCAGGGACTAATTTCCTGGCAGGAACTATGAAAAACCTTTGGGAAGCTCATGGGGTAAATCACTTGGTTGCCACTCCTTACCACCATCAAACAAATGGCATGGTGGAGAAGTTTAATGGAACTTTGGGGGCCATGATACGTAAATTCGTAAATGAGCACTCCAATGATTGGGACCTAGTATTGCAGCAGTTGCTCTTTGCCTACAGAGCTGTACCACATCCCAGTTTAGGGTTTTCCCCATTTGAACTTGTATATGGCCGTGAGGTTAAGGGGCCATTGCAGTTGGTGAAGCAGCAATGGGAGGGATTTACACCTTCTCCAGGAACTAACATTCTGGACTTTGTAACCAACCTACAAAACACCCTCCGAACCTCTTTAGCCCTTGCTAGAGAAAACTTACAGGATGCTCAAAAAGAGCAAAAAGCCTGGTATGATAAACATGCCAGAAAGCGTTCCTTCAAATTAGGAAACCAGGTCATGGTCTTAAAGGCGCTGCAGGCCCATAAAATGGAAGCATCGTGGGAAGGGCCATTCACGGTCCAGGAGCGCCTGGGAGCTGTTAATTATCTCATAGCATTCCCCACCTCCAACCGAAAGCCTAAGGTGTACCATATTAATTCTCTAAAGCCCTTTTATTCCAGAGAATTAAAGGTTTGTCAGTTTACAGCCCAGGGAGGAGACGACGCTGAGTGGCCTGAAGGTGTTTACTATGAAGGGAAATGTGCTGGTGGTGTGGAAGAGGTGAACCTCTCCATGACCCTTGGGCGTATGCAGCGACAGCAGATCCAGAAGCTGTGCACTAGCTACGCACCAACGTTCTCAGCCACCCCAGGACTGACTGAACGGGCATACCACTCCATTGACACAGGTAATGCTCACCCAATTAGGGTCCACCCTTACCGGGTGTCTCCTCAAGCTAAAACTGCTATAGAACGGGAGATCCAGGATATGTTACAGATGGGTGTAATCCGCCCCTCTGAAAGTGCATGGGCATCTCCAGTGGTTCTAGTTCCCAAACCAGATGGGGAAATACGTTTTTGCGTGGACTACCGTAAGCTAAATGCTGTAACTCGCCCAGACAACTATCCAATGCCACGCACAGATGAACTATTAGAGAAACTGGGACGGGCCCAGTTCATCTCTACCTTGGACTTAACCAAGGGGTACTGGCAGGTACCGCTAGATGAATCTGCCAAGGAAAGGTCAGCCTTCATCACACATCTCGGGCTGTATGAATTTAATGTACTCCCTTTCGGGCTGCAAAATGCACCCGCCACTTTCCGAAGACTTGTAGATGGTCTCCTAGCGGGATTAGGAGAATATGCAGTTGCCTACCTTGACGATGTGGCCATATTTTCGGATTCCTGGGCAGACCACCTGGAACATCTACAAAAAGTCCTTGAGTGCATAAGGGAGGCAGGACTAACTGTTAAGGCTAAGAAGTGTCAAATAGGCCTAAACAGAGTGACTTACCTTGGACACCAGGTGGGTCAAGGAACTATCAGCCCCCTACAGGCCAAAGTGGATGCTATCCAAAAGTGGCCTGTCCCAAAGTCAAAGAAACAGGTTCAATCCTTCTTAGGCTTGGCCGGTTATTACAGACGATTTGTACCGCACTACAGCCAAATCGCTGCCCCACTGACAGACCTAACCAAAAAGAAACAGCCAAATGCTGTTCAGTGGACCGGAAAGTGTCAGAAGGCCTTTAACAAGCTTAAAGCGACACTCATGTCTGACCCTGTACTAAGGGCCCCAGACTTTGACAAACCGTTCCTAGTAACCACAGATGCATCCGAGCGTGGTGTGGGAGCAGTTTTAATGCAGAAAGGACCTGATCAAGAATTCCACCCTGTAGTGTTTCTCAGCAAAAAACTGTCTGAGAGGGAAAGCAACTGGTCAGTCACTGAAAAAGAATGTTATGCCATTGTCTACGCTCTGGAAAAGCTACGCCCATATGTTTGGGGACGGCGTTTCCACCTGCAAACCGACCATGCTGCACTAAAGTGGCTTCACACCGTCAAAGAAACTAACAAAAAACTTCTTCGGTGGAGTTTAGCTCTCCAAGATTTTGATTTCGACATCCAACACATCTCAGGAGCTTCTAACAAAGTGGCTGATGCACTCTCCCGTGAAAGTTTCCCAGAATCAACTGGTTAAAATCGTCCTTGAGATGTGGAAAATATTGTTAGTCTTTATGTACTTGGTAGTATATTTAGAGATGCATGTGTCTTATTAACTCTGTTTTCCTAGAGCTCCAGGAAGAAATCCCAGCCAGTGTTTCACCCTAGCTGAGATTTGGGGGGCGTGTCATAAATATAAAGGGAAGGGTAAACCCCTTTGAAATCCCTCCTGGCCAGGGGAAAGCTCCTCTCACCTGTAAAGGGTTAAGAAGCTAAAGGTAACCTCCCTGGCACCTGACCAAAATGACCAATGAGGAGACAAGATACTTTCAAAAGCTGGGAGGAGGGGGAGAAACAAACGGTCTGTGTCTGTCTGTAGTCGTCTTGGCCGGGGACAGAACAGGAATGGAGTCTTAGAACTTTTAGTAAGTAATCTAGCTAGGTATGTGTTAGATTATGATTTCTTTAAATGGCTGAGAAAAGAATTGTGCGGAATAGAATAACTATTTCTGTCTGTGTATCTTTTCTGTAACTTAAGGTTTTGCCTAGAGGGGTTCTCTATGTTTTTGAATCTAATTACCCTGTAAGATATCTACCATCCTGATTTTACAGGGGGGATTTCTTTATTTCCATTTACTTCTATTTTTTATTAAAAGTCTTCTTGTAAAACACTGAATGCTTTTTCATTCTTCTCAGATCCAAGGGTTTGGGTCTGTGGTCACCTATGCAAATTGGTGAGGCTTTTTATCCAACATTTCCCAGGAAACGGGGGGTGCAAGTGTTGGGAGGATTGTTCATTGTTCTTAAGATCCAAGGGTCTGGGTCTGTAGTCACCTAGGCAAATTGGTGAGGCTTTTTACCAAACCTTGTCCAGGAAGTGGGGTGCAAGGTTTTGGGAAGTATTTTGGGGGGAAGGACGCGTCCAAACAGCTCTTCCCCAGTAACCAGTATTAGTTTGGTGGTGGTAGCGGCCAGTCCAAGGATAACGGGGGTAATATTTTGTACCTTGGGGAAGTTTTGACCTAAGCTGGTAAAGATAAGCTTAGGAGGTTTTTCATGCAGGTCCCCACATCTGTACCCTAGAGTTCAGAGTGGGGGAGGAACCGTGACAGATGTACTATTACTTGAATAGGCAGAAAACCAGCAATGATCAGCCGTGATGAGTATCAGTGTAAAACAACAGTAATTTTCATAGATTTCAAGTCCAGAAGGGATCACGATTATCATCTAGTCTGACCTCCTGGATACAATAGGCCATAGAACTTCCCCAAAATAAGACCGTATCTATTATGGGGAAAAATGCAATTTTGATTTTAAAATTACCAGTGAAGGAGAATCCACTATTACCCGTGGTAAACTGTTCCAATTGTTAGCCAAGATCATAAAAATAGCTATGACAGACTGAAGCATTTGATACTCCCTCTCCCTTCTCCAGTACACACATGCATTGGTTTCTGTGAAAAAGTCTGCACTTACTAAGAATCACCATACCACTCTATCTGGAATATTACAATTATTTTCTATTCTAAGAGTAGAAATAAACCAAAGTGTAACCATTATTGGCACTTTTTTTAACTTTTTAGCAGTGACCACAGTAGACATATTTTGTGTAAACAAAAAAGAAAATTAAATTATATTACCATGCAACATGGGCTGACAAAAGATCCATGCTTTATATACGGTCTCAAATTTTTGTGTGTTCCAGTTTTAAAATATACTGAAAGAAATCTATCGCTAGAGGATTAAAGAGACCTACTTTTCAAAACTTCATAATAGCTCTTAGGGTTCAGCTCATGGTTAGTAAAAGATATATTCAGCTTTCATACCATATAGGATTGCAGAAAATGATTTTTCATGTTTAGTTGAGACTTCCCAAATCTATCAACGAGTCAGAAATAGCCAGCTGTCACAATGGAAAGCTTTTTAGAAAAGCATCTTGTGCATGTACCAAAATGATAGATACAGTCAAATATGGTTATTGGAAATGATCATTACTACACACTGCCCTGCTGAGATTATTTGATGCTTTAAAGAGACAGAAGTAGTCTCTCTTTAAAGAAAGGTTTCCTTCATATTTTTTTTTTCTCTCAAAGAGGTTGCTCTTTTAAATGATAACTTTTAGACTACTGTATAGCAGGAGCACTAGGAAATTAAGAAACTAGAAAAATAAGTTACTCCCCAGCTAAAATAAGCACTCATTTGCTAATTGATAGATTTACTCATTTTTTAAATAAAAAGTAAAAACCAAAATTCAGATTTTTATTATTTAAGTGATGGCAGTGTCCTCAGTACTCTACAAGGGAAAAAAAGCTGAATTAGGTAAGGGAACTTAACTAACTTAAGACTGTGTAAGATAAGTGGAACAAGGAAGTAAGATTAGAGTAGGGAAAGAGCTACTACAGATTTTTTATTGTTCAATTTGGGGTTTTGGGTAAAGATGGGTTGAAATACTGCAAACCTTTGTGTAATTCAATTGTCCCACTCGTCTAGTGTGTTTAAAACCAGGGATTTTGAAGTCATCAATACTTTGTGACTTTAAATTTTCAAAATTAAATAATTTTTTTTAAATCTTCTTTGCTATTTAGAGAAGCATATCCAACTTAGGGACCAGGCCCTAGCAGGGGTGCCCTACCTAGTTCAGGGGTACAGAGAAGGGAACAATACTTGGGTGGATTCTTTGGATCTGTTCTTCTGCAGTGAAACTATGCTTCTGTAACTGCATGTAATGTACCCTCTTGAAAAACACCCCTTTTCCCTTTCTTGTTCCATAACCATTGCTAAATGAAATGATTAGTTGAAGCTGACATGCACAGTTCTGCAGGGTACTCCTCTTCTCCAATAGCACTCAGCTAGACTGCAGGAACATGAAACCCCAACCTTTAGCATCATTTAACCTTCTGCTAAGGTGGTAGTAGAGTAGAGTAGAGTACAGAGGGAAAGCCACAAAACAAAAATAAAATGTACTAAAAACTTTAGAAAGCAAGACCAAAAAGAGGGTACATTTTAGGGGGGTGGGGGTGGGGCACAGAACAGTTGCAGAATAGAAGATAGAAAATGGGTAGGAAAAAAATGGTACAACTGTGCCAGGGAATGGCAAGAGGGGACACCAGAGGTCGGGCACCCTGAAACTTTCATAAGGGTTATTGTAACTAATTGTAACGGCTTTTCAAAGGGGCCTACAATAAGGGTGGCACCACCAGAAAGAAATTGGTAACCAGTGAGTTAAAGGCTTCCCTCAAACACTTGCATGTCCAGCTGTAGTATTTTTTTCCTAGGAACTTTCTGTGGGGTGAGAGGTGGGGAGGGAAATGGGGGAGACAAGAGAATGTACTTCCCCCAATCTCTACACTCCCTTCTTCAGCTAACCCACTGCAGCCCTGATCAATCCCCAGGCTCTGTGGGGAAAGATGGAGGTTGGAACATCCCCGTGGAAGGGGTATAAAGGTGCTCTCCCTTCTTCCATGTGGAAGGGACCATTATCCACAGGCATAATTGGGCCCAACGAGCATAATTGGGCCCATTTAAAAATCCATGTGCATCTGTGCATACATGCATAAACACACACACGCGGAACTGATTGTTATAGGCCACTGGGTACTAAACAAACAACAAAATTCAACAACATTTAAAAACACAATATTACTCATTTTAAAAGAGGAAAACCAGGGTGTAATAAACTTTAGTTGTTTCTTGAATTGTTAAGTTTGTTGTGTTAAGATAAGTGATATGAAAAAAAAAGCTTTGATTATCTATTTCAAAACCAAGTATAATAAGTTGACTACATATAGAATAAGAATTAACTATTTACCCCCACCCTGTCTTTGAAGATTTCTATAAATTCTTACATCCAATATTACATTTATTTTTATTTCAGTTGGTGAGCAATAATCTCTTTCCAGGTCTTTGATGTAGGCAAGACATGAACTTAAAAAAAATCGTAGTATGATAGCACGTTATGGGAGCACAACACTAAAGGGAAAAAAAGGATACAGGAATGAAAAGCTATGGATTAATACCATAGTAATTCTTGAAAAATGTGCTTATTACTTTTGGGAATGGAGTTTGTAATGGAATTTCCTGAAATCAGTACATTTTGCCATGGCGTTGTTTTCTAAAGCAACAGAATGAAACTAAAAGGGTTTCCCCCTCTAATATTGTTCCTTGAAATAGAGAGATTTTTTTTAATGCTGATTTTGTTCACATTGTATGCATTTCATATTTAAGAACATTCAGTAAAATAATTTATCCACCTTCTACGCCACAAAGTTCTACAAAAGCTTTGCAAAATTGAAAACATTTTTTTTAAATTAAGCCCAGCCCTGTGTATCTTAGACATTTCTAACAGATCTCTTAGGATACTATGTAGGTGTTTACTCCAAAAGAGCAACTTGAAACATAATCTGTCCTTCTGTATATTGAGACTATCATGAATGCTCAGTAAATCTAAGTAATTTAGACAGTACTGAAAGGCTTTTCTGAAAATTGTTCCTGTCTGCAATTAAGGTTAATAATCTAATTAATATTTACCTATTCATGTAAACGGAGTCCCTAAGCTCCCTTCTTCTCTGAGGCAGTGAAAGAAGCAAATGAGTAAAAAAAATATAACAAAAATAAAAAACAAACAAAAACAGATGGACAAGCCTTTGTGGTAAACTTATATATTCTGAGAGGTCTGTTGGGGAAGGCAACATGTTCCCTTACCTAATTCAGTAAACTAAGGGCTGTCTGTGATGGGTTCAGTCACAGAGACCCCTTTGAGGCTGTCACCTGATGTGCTGGAATTACCTCTGAGCCTGCTTTCGCTGCCAACTTGGGACTTCAGAACCCAGCCTTGTTGAGCCAGACATGCCAGTCTGCTGCAACACAGACCCAGATCTGGTCCACACCCCCAAAGCTGCAGACTTTAACCAAAAACTGCTCAGCAAGTCACCTATCTCCAGCACCCAGACACCCAGCTCCCAATGGGACCCAAACCCCAAATAAATCCATTTTACTCTGTATAAAGTTTATACAGGGTAAACTCATAAATTGTCCACCCTCTATAACTCTGAGAGAGAGATATGCACAGGTGTTTGCTCCCCCAGGTATCAATCACTTATTCTGGGTTAATTAATAAACAAAAGTGATTTTATTAAGTATAAAAAGTAGGATTTAAGTGGTTTCAAGTAATAACTGACAGGACAAAAAAGTTAAGCAAAATAAAACAAAACACACAAGTCTAAGCCTCATACATTTAAGAAACTGAATACAGGTACATCTGACCCACAGAGATGTTCCAATAAGCTTCTTTCATAGGCTAGACTCCTTCTTAGTCTGGGCCCAATCCTTTCCCCTGGTACAGTTCTTGTTAGTTCCAGCTCAGGTGGCACCTAGGGGATTTCTCATGACTGGCAGCCCCCTTTGTTCTGTTCCACCCCCCTTGGCACAAGGTGGAGATATTTTGTCTCTCTGGGTCCCCAGTCCTCCTTCTAAATGGAAAAGCATAAGGTTTAAGATAGATTCCAGTACGAGGTGACATGATTACATGTCACTGTAAGACCCCATTCTCCATTCTTTTAGGGCTGGCCTGAAGGTTCCCAGGAAAGTTTTCAGAGTAGCAGCCGTGTTAGTCTGTATCCACAAAAGGAAAAGGAGTACTTGTGGCACCTTAGAGACTAACAAATGTATTTGAGCATAAGCTTTCATGAGGATAGCTCACTTCATCGGATGCATGTAGTGGAAAATAGAGTGGGGAGATTTTATATACACAGAGAACATGAAACAATGGGTGTTACAATACACACTGTAACAAGAGTGATCGGGTAAGGTGAGCTATTACCAGCAGGAGAGCGGGGGGAGGGGTGAGGGAAGGGGAACCTAGGCCCAACAAAGAAAATAACAGAACAAAGAAAGTAGCCATCACCTTCAGCCCCCAACTAAAACCTCTCCAACGCATCATCAAGGATCTACAACCTATCCTGAAGGACGACCCATCACTCTCACAGATGTTGGGAGATAGGCCAGTCCTTGCTTACAGACAGCCCCCAACCTGAAGCAAATACTCACCAGCAACCGCACACCACACAACAAAAACACTAAACCAGGAACCTATCCTTGCAACAAAGCCCGTTGCCAACCGTGTCCACATATCTATTCAGGGGACACCTTCATAGGGTCTAATATACCTCTACCAACCTGCCCCACGTAATGCCTCCACCGTTCAAAGCATTTAAGCCTGCTAAAACTCACACAGTGAATGCAGGGCAGTGAATGCAGATAATTCCCAGTTGCTGTTGCAGCTCCAGGAAAGCAAAGTTAAGGCTAGCTGGGTGTTTACCTTAATGCTGTATTTTCTGAAGTTTGACTTTTGCTGAACTTGACATGCTGGAAGGGCACAAGCTGGCACTGGGAAACCTTAACTCTGCACTAATGAACTTTTTTGCCCAATTAATTATACAAAGTCAGCAAATCCTAGACAAATAAAAGACTTCTTTTGTGAATAATTTTTAATTTACAGAACCTAAAACTCTGAATATTCTGTACTTGATTCCTCTACTTGTTGACTAGCTCCATTGTCTTATGTTTCAGCCACTCCTCTGAGACAAAATACATGTATTATTTGTCCATTATTAAAAGAGGTATTCATAAATATAAATCACTTTGACTTTACTTTTATTTGGTCTGTTGTGTGTGTGAATGTGTGTGCGCTTACATTATACATATTATATTTTACCCACACACGGGCTATCCATATCCTAAACTTCAGAACCATGTGATAACTAGAGTCAGTCTGAATTTTTCCAACGGACATCATTTTGGTCAACAAATGCTCATTCTTTGAACTCAAACATTTGCAGGAACCTCTTGATTTCAACAAAGCTTTTGTGGAAACCAGACAGGTTCCTGCCTCCCTGGCACCTCAGCAGTCTGTCTAGAGGAAACTGAGAGCCCTGCAGTCCTGGGGGCCTTGCCTCCAGATGGAGATCTCAAGGTTTCTAGTCTCCCTATTCCTCAAGGCCTTTGTGGCCCTGGAAGCTGTAGGAGTCCAAGCTTGAGCCAAGTGTTTCCTAGTTTCTAAGCTTCCCATTCTGTGGCAGATAACTCAAATGGAAATGCTCCAATTTTTCAGAACCAAAATTTCCCATTACAAAAACAAAAATGAAAAAACAAGAGAAAACAAAAACCTGATTCTGAACAAAAACTTCTTCTGATATGTTAGAATTTCCTTTGGAACAGAAATTCCAAGTTTGAGCAGTTATAATGAGAGTCAATATTCAACCTCTTCCAACCTACACACCAGACAGTGAAAAATTCCTTTTTGACCTAAAAAGGTGGTCAGGTAGAATCAGAAGGGTAGGGAAAACTTTATCTATGTTACATACTCCATGTCCCTGCTTTAAATATATCTTTATCATTTTAGATTTAATGATCCCTGTTTATGAGTCTTGCCCTGAGAGACTGTTCCAAAGTCTAACAAGATCTGATTAGGAATTCTTTTCCTAATATTCAGCTTAATTTTTTCCTTTTTATCCCGACTATTATTGGAAATAATTAGTTTTGCTCCGTTGTGATTGTGCCATTCAAATAGCAGGCCTGGAAATATAACCTGTAGCCCCCCCAAAAGCTCATGATATATGTAAAACGGCTAACACTGGCATATGTATGTTAAGGGTAAAAGAACAAAAGCCTCAAAATATAAAAACCCCACAAATGCCAAGGCCCTACTGAAGCCAATAGGACAACTCAGATCCTTACATTTCCAAACATGTTGAATTATCTTGATTAACTGGGGCCCAAGTCACTAGACTTCAAAACAGAGTTCTGTCAGAAGCAGTTCTCTCCTCGCTGTTATTGACTTCATCACCTACTCACAGAAGAGGAAAAGCCCTGAATTTAAGGACCATAACTCTAGGCTACTTCATCCCAAGAGATACAGTCTGTCACCCTGTATTCTCCCTTACAATAGATACCAGAAATATCAGACTACACTAACCCTCTGATACTTGAAAGAGACCTTTGTTTTAAGGGGTGCCACTTAGCTGTCTCTTACAGCTATCTTAAATGAAAAGTGGAGCTCACAGCTGTTTAATGGAGGTTTAACCCAACACACCACTTACTATTTAAATTACAGATCTTTCTTGGAATGATGACATCTACTTTTGTCAGCAACACTGTTATATGAACTGATAGTTAGTAAAAGTAGAGCACAAATACACACAACTTAAAAAACTGTAAATTTAAATGAACTGCATATTTAAGGGGTGATATTTGCTTATTTCACACATACTTATTTTACTTGCATTGAAAAAGTGGGAAACACCGCCCAGTATTTATCTCAAATGCATTTTGTCAGCTGAAGAGATATTGTCTAAATAATTAGCAGTAAATGAATATGAATATAATATGTTAATCTTTACACTAGGCAACTACCAGTTTATTATCAAGAAAACCAACCTCCTTTAATCTAAAATATGTATTATAATCTTTAAAATGGATGATTTCTCTTTGTCCTGAAGGTAGTTATTAATAGAAGAAAAATAAAAGTTCATATTGCCTGACTGGAGCCTTATCGTTAAACTCACAATGTAATTCATGGTCATATTTGATTCTGAACTCACAATCTTTATGTGACAGTCAAGGCTATAATCAACTACACTGCTGGGGAAAAAAAAACTATTAGGAGATGCTAATGAAACAAAAGATAATTAATTTAAACAGATATTGCACTCTGGTCCTTGTCCGCATATTGAAATGAAATTTAATTGCCTAAAAAAGTAGTTTTCAATATGGGGTCCACAGACCGCAGGGGGTCCACAGACTATGTCTAAGGGGTCTACAAAAGGTGGTTGTTACTACAAAAAGTAGTTTTCAACTTGGGATCTACAGACCCCTGAGGGTTCACAGACACATCTAAGTTTTCACTCCATAACTGACCTATCAGTTCTCATCCTCCAAGGAAACCTGCACCACACTTTCAAAAGACGAGCCTGGGAGCTTAAATTCCTAATTTTGCTAAACATTAAAAATCCTGGATTGAATAGAGACACTGGACTTATTACAACTATATATAACCCAATAGAAACCATCCCCACAGCTGTTTTTCCCTCCTCTTTCCTTTCCTCTC
The DNA here is from genome assembly GCF_965140295.1 of Lepidochelys olivacea. NCBI lineage: Eukaryota > Metazoa > Chordata > Testudines > Cheloniidae > Lepidochelys > Lepidochelys olivacea. Next base: position 71,246,078 of record NC_140414.1, read on the forward strand.
TGTGACGGGAGGGATGTTGAAATGTGTGGTAAGTACTTATGCTAAATATTCTGTTCCATCTTGTATTTAGCAGTAACACTAAGTTTCCCAGACCTGAAGAAGAGCTCTTTACAAGCTCAAATTCTTGTCTCTCTCACCAACAAAAATTTGTCTTCTAAAAGATATTCCCTCACCCACTTTACCTATCTGACCCATAACACAAGTAGTAAGACTTCTTAACTGTATTAATGTACCCAAAATAGATTGCATAAGCAGAATTGCACATTCAAAATCAGAGGATGCTTTTTTGAAAATCTGCCCCAGAAATAGTTTAAATGGATCAAAGTTTATTTAAATGAGTTATCCAATCCCTAACAATCGTATTCAGTATCTTGTTTAAATGTCCAGATTCTCACTGGCTACAACCAAGAGTGTAACAACGTATGTAACAATACATAAAGTATGTGATGTAGACTATTTAATACTATGCCTATCTTCATTTTCTTAATCTTTCATGATAAAAAACCATTATACAGACATATCATGTGTCATACACTAGCTTCCTGGTGGACCCTGCATATATCAACAAGGGGACAAATAACTTTTATTGTTTTCACAAAAGGTTTAGTATGCACACATAATTTAAGTTGAACAATAATGCATCCACTGGCCTTTCCTAAGAATTTTTAAACCATACAGGTTTCAGAGTAGAAGCCATGTCAGTCTGTATCCACAAAAAGAAAAGGAGTACTAGTGGCACCTTAGAGACTAACTAATTTATTTGAGCATAAGCTTTAGTGAGCTACAGCTCACTTCATCCACTGAATGCATCCGATGAAGTGAGCTGTAGCTCACGAAAGCTTATGCTCAAATAAATTGGTTAGTCTCTAAGGTGCCACGAGTACTCCTTTCCTTAAAGCCATACAGAATAATTCATATGGAATCATTTATAAATGATCATCATGCTTGCACATTTCAAAGAGCAGGAGTGTGATATTTCTGGATACACTCAATTATTTCCCTTGTAAAAGGGTGAAGTTTGGCTCTCATGTATGAAAAGGACAAATAGCAACTAACAGCCAGCACCAGAGCTAGTGCATGCAGTAGCTGTGGAGGTTTCTCCACGTAGCTCTGTCACTGAATCTCAAGACTGACCTTCAACACTCCTAGGCTTCACTGCTGATTATGCCAGAATGTGACAAATTATGAAATGGCTTACCTTTGCCCTGCACACAGCAACTAGGAAGAAGACACCAAATTAATTTCCACTTGTGATCTAAGTGAGAATTAACACCCAAGCACACCTTACACTCCCAGACTGCTCTGCTCTCACTTATATAAATATAAATTATATGCCCGTTAAAATCAATGCAGTTACATCAGTTGGAAAACAGTAAGAGGTGAAGCCACCTTTTCATTTCCTAACAGAAAAATCTAAGGTGGCCGTGTAGCAATGCTTCCATTATCCATCACCTCCCATTTGTTTTCCAATAGCTTCCCAATTTTAAATATGGACTCCTCTAACATTTTGTAGTGGTAAGCAGAAAAGAAAACTTTCAATTCATTATAAATAGTGTTTCCCCTTTTGACTCAAGCAGCTAGCCAAAAAATTGGGGTCATGGAACAGAGACAGGGAGAACAGTAGTGTCTGGAGATGCAACAATACCATATAGCAGTAAACTTTTGTTCCCAGACACCTTGGACATCCAGTAATGAGGGATGGTTGTCAAAAAACAAGGACCATCCACAAGTTACACTGAAAATTCACCTTGTTTTATGAATCCTCTATAGAGTACCCTTCAACATATTTTGTTGAACAAGCACAGCAGGGGTATATCAGCATGAAATGACTACCTGTATCTGTTAGGCTTGTAGCAATCAGAATATAGAAAAGGGATGTGGCTTGACCAATTTTACAGATTACAACCGGATCTTGAATACAGTAGCTTTTCACTAGTGCATCCGTACATTCGTTTGTTGGCAGAAAAGCCGATCTTCTACAAATGCCCCTTTATCAGAATCATTGTCTTGAGAAAACTGGACACAAACGCATCTCCTATTGATTTCTGTTTCAGGATGTTTCCCTACATCATAATGATCAAGTTGTGCTCACTGTTGAAGCACTGCATCATGGCACTTCAAATTAGGACATTTTATTTTTAAAAAGTGAGACAGAAAGAGAAAACTGTGAGAAGAGTAGAAAAAAATCTTGTACTTACCAAATGCTCTGTAGAATTCTTCTAGAAGTAGGTGCTTGTCACCGTTATAATCATCATATTTCAGCAGATCGAATAGAGAGCAGTCAGACAGATCCTTGCCAAGCTCATCCTGTTTTATTACCTGATAAGAAAATTATAACCATGAAATTACATTTGAACTCTTAGAGTTTTGCGGTATAATTAATTGATCTATTAAATGATTATTAGAAACATTTTAAGGCTGCTTGGGGCAACGAACTGAAACTGCGTAAAGTTGGGGATTTCCACTTGCTTTATAATTATTTATTACAGTTTAGAAAGTTAATACCTTTAAGTCAGTGCCAATGAGTTTACACCAAAGTTTGTGAAATATGAGGAATATATACTTTGGCACAGTATGTAATAACATTGCATAGATATTCTGGTTTGCAATTAAGATTTCACTATATTGAAATTCTTTACAATGACATTGACCAAAAAAAAAAAAAAAAAAATGAGATGCGTGAACAAGATGCACTGTCCTCCTTATAACAACATGGATTAATAGTAAGTTTCTCCCTCCTATTACCCTCCCTTTCCCTCACCCCAAATAAGAACTTCTTTTATTTACATGAGGTTCCAATTCTTATTACACCAGCAATTACATCAACTTCTTATACACGTCTGACAAGCCTATTATATTTCCTAAGAACCTGTTATAAAAGACCTCAGAAGATATCTCAGTGTCTCCACGAGGGGGGCATCCATTTTGTAAGTGGATTATAATTAGTGGTTATTAGATTTTAACACTAATGAACCTCTGCTGAAGGTATGTTTTTCTAATGTGTGCATCATTTCTATTCAGTCTCTAGACTTTGCAAGGACAAATGTATATTACACCAAAAATTGCCAGATGCTAGTCTGCAAATCCCATTGATGCACCTAATATCTTAAAAGTGCCCTGAGATCTTTCATAACAACAAATGCTCAAGGCCTGTGTTTTACAGCACAGCTTAAAGAGAAAACTTAATTATGCATCCATAAGAATCAAAGAAAACAGTCAACTTTTGTAATGCTGCAAGAAGCTCAAACTTCTGCAATGAACACAGCTCAATTCAATATAAAACATATACTTTCTCCCTCTTAAATAAATATAAACAAATAAATAATAAAAACCTACACTTCAACTGAAGAGATATTACAGTTTACACTACTAATTTTGAATGCTATGTTTTCCCAAAACCAAATGTAGAGGATTCAGACTGTTTCACAAATATGTAATTGGGATATTCCAATTGCTCCACCCAAGGGACAACAAGAGCAGAAAGGAGCAATGCTGACAACTGAATTCACAGCTCTCCTTAGGGCAAAAGAAAACATTTCCAAACATGCAAATACCATAAAACAAAAGGACCAATAAGCCTAAAGATAGAAAGTGCAAACTTATTTTTCCCTAAAAGATGGGATGGCTCTCTTATAGAGCTGTACAAAATTCTTTAAAAATGTATAATGACCTCGTTAATAATTTATAAATGATAATTTATAGAAGCACAAGCACAAAAACCATAAAAAAACACCATGCAAATAGTTTAGTTATTAAATAAGATGTTACCTGAAGAAAATTAGTACTATTATGCATTATTTATCTAGCTTGTTTATTACGATTAATGCCACCAGAATGCAGAAAAAGGATGCTGTATGGAATCTATGCAATGATGTCTTTAACCACTCAAACATCTCCTTAGCTGGCTGATAAAAGGCAGAAATGCAGCCAAAGACAATTAAATATACATACCTTACGTTCCAAGTTAGTTACTGTGCTTATAGCATTTGGAAATCTCACTGTTATAGAACTCTTACAAGTTTCAGCTAATTAACTTCTAAATCTAAGATGCTTGTGGATGTTAAAATTCACAGTTGGCTCATGGAAACAGAACTTTGTGTACACAGAATCCCTCAGAGCAACAGAGTCTGCACTGTCAAGGCCAGGCCAGGGCTACAAGGGCAAAAACACACTTTCCACATAATAGCTACTCTGGGCCAGGCATCTGAACTGATAGCAGGAACCCTGTCTCTCCTATGCTCCTAATTATTGCTGGGCCCCACTTGACTCAAATGCAATGGGGACAAGAGCTGGGGTTGAGTTGTGTATGTGTGGTGAAATCTATTGGAATGAGGACCCAGGGAGGGGGAGACCAGAACTGGATGTGGGGGAAGGTGGGGAAGCAAAGAAAATGAAACTGGAACTGGGAGTTGGAAAGCAGGGGGAATGGGACTAGAAGACAGATTGAAAATGGAATAGGGGGACTGGGAGTCAGTGAGTGAGAGTGAGACTGAGATTGGATGAAGAGCAGGGGCAAACGAAAGCTGGGCGAGGATACTGGTACCGTAAATCAGTGCAACAGGGGGCGGAGGTGGGGAAAGAAAGAAAGAGCCATGGCAGTGCAAGAGGAGGGACGAGAAATCAGGAGGCAGGCAGAGGGTTGGGGGGAAACTAAGAATGGCTTGGTAAAGAGACTGGGATTAAAAACGTCAGGAGTGGAGACTGGCACTGGTAATGTGAGAAGAATGGAACTAGAATGAGGAGCAATGGGTAACAAAGAGACAATACTGGGCCAGGTCAAAAGAGACAGAGAAGGGGTCATAAGCTTGGGGGTAAATGGGTGGAGTCTTCTGTCAGCAAATAACTGTGAAACTCGCTGGCAAAGTATCCCACCTCCTTTCAGCACTAACTCATATAATTTAACAACCTACTACTATTAGTCACTCAAATGGCAGAGTACATTGGGTCTGTACATTGGGTCTAAAGGTCCCAAACCCTGCTGATGAGCCACATGGGTACCAATATGCTGTCATATGATACAACTTCTATTCTTTATGTTGGCTTTTTTAAAAAAAATCTAGGAAACCACACATACACACTTTTAAAGAACATTATTAAGTTTGCAAAGTTAAGCATTCGAAGAATTAGGAAATGCCAGGATTACGGTTGCCTATGCAACCTAAATTCAGTCCCCTAGTGCCTATGCATTTTAACACATTTCTTAATTGCATGATCACATGCCTGCTGAGCAATCACAGTTGGTACTCAGGGTGTACCCTGGACCTTGTCTAAAGAGTAGAGAAAACCATGACATTCCATCCAGAATAGGTGAAGGCAAGACGTCTAACACCTGAGGGGGATGCACTCAGAGAGATCAAAGGTGCAGCTAGCCCTGTGACATACTGTATATTTAAATTGTGCTTGTCCTGTATCTAGTACAAACATCCCAAGTATAAATAGAGTCTTGTTTACATTGCTGTGCTTCATGAGAAATCAGACACTAGGCCTCCACTTTTGCTTGCAGTGTACAATTTTTGGCAATACATTAAAAAGGTGTATTCCTCATCTGAGTTTAAAGTTTTTTCTATAGCTTCAATGCCTCACCCTTGGAAATAGCAGTCAGCTTCATAAGTCAATTTACTAATACATAACAAGTCTCCCACCATCTTAACTGGAATGTATTCAAACTGAGACAATATCAAAATATGAAAGAATAATTATGAGTTTTAAAAAATATCCCACTAAATGTTTTCATTTGTCATATTTTAAACCAAAAAAAAAAAAAACAAGAAAAGAAAATATATATCTTGACATCTGATACTCTAAACAGTAGGTCACGAATAAGAGTGTGAAACAGACCTCATTCTTCATCATTATTCTACCTGACATGCTTAACCTGCTTTTGGATCAAGTCCTTTTAGGAGATTTTCCCCCTTTTTCATCAGTATACATTCTTTTGGATGGCCCCCAAGCAAAACGAGTAAATACAGTAGCAAAACAAAATATAGCGTCTGGGGACTTAATCAAGTATAAAATTGTTTCATCTTTTTGTTATAGTACTGCAAAAAATGCACTTCAATATGTCTAGTTGAGTTTGATGAAGCATATTAAAAGCCCAAATACCTTTCAGTGAACACTTATGGCAAAAAAGAAAGGTGGTTTACTGTTCGTAAAAGGTCAATCCTACCATATGGGAACGACTACATTCTTCACTGGAAAAGCACAATTTTATTCCCATGTCTCCCCATAATACTTTGGATCCTTGTTCTCGCTCTCTCTCTCTCTCATACCCACACCCACAGCAGCATAAAGTAACTTAAGTAACAAAGAGATCTGCAACAACAAGAAAACAGGCAGAGTTTATAAACAGGCATTAAATAATAGTTTGTTTTATGTGTGTGCGAGAGAACAGATAGCTAGAAAGTGAGTTTGCCAGATGCAATTTATAGCTAAGGATACGATTCTATCACGGAGGTCATGGATTCTGTGACTTTCCGGAACCTCCATGACTACTTCTGCAGCAGCAGGGTTGAAGCAGCTGTCAGCCCCAGGGCTGCTAGGGCAATGGCTGGGGTTGGATCAGCCCCCTCAGGGCTGGAGCAGCAGTGGTCATCCCCTGTGGCAGGAGCAGTGTCGGTGCTGGAACAGCTGGCTGGAGCAGCAGTCCTCAGGGCCGCTGGAGCAGCAGATGGGGTTGGATCATCCCCTGCAGCAGGAGCAGCAGCAGAACTGGAGAAGCTGCTGGAGGTCAGCCCCTGGCAGCGCTCTGACTGTTAGTCCTCTCCTCCACCAGGGTATATTTAGTAAAAGTCAGGGACAGGTAGTGGGTTTCCGTGAATTTTTGTTTAGTGCCCGCAAACTGTCCCTAACTTTTACCAAAAATACCTGCAACAGAATCTTAACCTTATTCATAGCTAACCACCAGCAGGGCCAATGTATTATCTTCTTTTATTCTGGTTAACCTGAAGTCTGATCCTGCAAGGTACCAAATGCCTTCAATCTTGACTGAATTTTCCTATTGTTACAAATTGTTTAGATATTTTGAATTACTATTATTTCTGAGAGAGGGGGAAAGATGAAATCTTAATCAGTATGGTCTAGATTGTGCAAACTTTACCCATCCTGGGTTAGCACTTACTCACATGAGTAGTCCCATTAGTGACCATTAAAATAGTTGCATAAGTAAGTGTTCACTAGCATGAGTAAAGACTCCACAATATTTACACTGGATAACTGAGGTAAATATATTCTTGAGCTGTAATGCTGTATTAAATTATAGTAAATCACATAATCATTTGTTAATAACAAATCACATTAGGATTATGGTTGTTCAAATGAAAGAGAAAATGATTAATTATTGGCCAACTTTAGATATTTTAATGATACATTAAATAAATTAACTTTTTGGAAAGATCTCACTCTTGGAAATATCAGTTTTAAAAATTCATAAAAGGAGACATCTTTACCACTGCAAATGCCATAATCCCTTTGCTGGGAAAGGTATTTGCATCTCACATATTGTGGGAAGAAATTTCATGATTGGTGAACCAAAATACTCCAATCAGGAACCAAATCCTGCTGTCCTTATTTCAATGAAGTCTCCAACTGACTAATCTGAGTTGTTCACTATTATTCACTTTTCCAACCCATTTGTAAACAATTTCCAACACTGACACTCAGCTTTACACGCACACATAGTTGTGCTATTCATATGATTAACTGCATATTACTTTTATCTTGCACCTTTAACCAACTGACTTTCATTTGGCTCATTAACACATCTCTGCTAGGACTATATCTAACTTGCCTTCAGAATACCTCCAATCTGTTTTTCTTTTCTTTAAATAAAGTACATGCTAGGGATAGGGATAGGTTTTCTTTTTTCCACCAAACTACTTATTTGACTGAGATCCAAGATAGGCAATGTTTGGACCAGTGACAGGTTCAAGGTCATATATTTCAAGACAGATTTAAAAACTGGAGTTTGCTGGCATACAAAAGCTATGAATCCCTCTTCCTAATAGTATAAGACATATGCATCTAGCCCTCTTAGATCATGTTAGATCAATATTTAATTATTATATAACATATAGAAAATCTATTTTACGTATTTTAGAAAGTTTTTAAAATTTGTCTGTAGAATTGGATTAACTAACTAGGCTATCTGCCTTTACAGGTGAAGAGATATGACTAATAGGACCAATAATGTGTTTTTAAGCACTTCTGTTTTCCCCTGTAAAATGTGGCATGTCAGTTGATGTGTCAGTGCAGTGGCATCGCCTGTGGCCAGACCGGGCATTGCACCTGAATTTACTCAGCCTGCTGGGGCTGTTAGTCTATTCTTGGTCCCCAGGAATCTGGAAGCCTTCTACTCTCTTAAGTCCATTAGGGGCATGGTACGGCCCTAAGCCTACCCACTCCACTGGGTTCCAGCTCAGGGCCCTCAAGCTAGATCAGGGTTTGTCAACTCTGGATGTGGCCTGAGCTCCTTCCTACCTTCCCCTGGGTTTCCGCAGGCTCTTCAGTGTGTTGGTCTGGTCGTCTCCTTCTAGGATGTTGTACCCAAGTAGCTTTTCAGCAGCTTGCTGACAGGAGTTCTTTTTTTCAGCCAGTTCACTTTTCTGGGAGCTGCCCTACCCCTACCCCTCTGCTTCCAAGCTTTTTTGTCTCTCAGCTGTTATGAGGCTGACAACAAGCAGTGGCTGGCAGTGCCTGTGTTAACCCTTTGGTTGCTGGGCTGACGTGGGGTACATACACCCCATGACATTATATACAGAATGGAATGGTATGAAGATTATATTGGGATACAAGATTAAGTAGTGCAGTTCAGCCTGGTCAACATTTTTACAGAATTTTTGAATTTCCTGACTTATTTCAACCTTAACATTGTCTTAATGACTCAGGATAATAATAATCCTTTTCAAGCAGTCTTAAATCCTTAAGTGATGTTTCACATCTCTTAAGCCAACATGTAAGTATCAAATGAAGGAAAAGGGTTGCATCAAAGGACACCACATACCACATATCTACACCGCAGTAGAGATTTTGCAAACTTGACCACAGGCAAAGTGAAGAGGTACTGTGCTGAGGAAAGCAAAATCCAAATCTTACCTGAGAGAGTTCATTACTGTCCACAAGTCCATTGTTGTCAGAATCGAAATATTTAAACATTTGATCCACCAGCAATTTCTTTAAAATCATTTTATCTTCAGCATTTTTTTCTTTTGCTTGTGCAATGTATCTCTGGTTTTGTAGATCCAACAACATATTTTTCACTTTGCTGTATTCAGTGGATGTGCACTTGTCCCCTGGAAAGGAAATGCACAAGATAATTTTGAGGCAGATTTTAAAAATTGTTTAAATGGATAAAGAAAATATACAAATACTGAAGACAGTGATATCTTCTTCTACCAACACTATCCAACAGGGTTGACACATGTGGGTGCATTGCCGTTTTCATTTGTACATCTAGTGAGCTAGAGATATGTCCTATAAAGGCTGAATCCAAATCAGTGGGAGGCTTTCCATTTACCTATATGTGCTTTGGGTGAGGCCAAATAGGTTTATAAAGGTGTAATAATCATATGTGTTTGCTTAGTTTTCTGTCTCACAAGACTTACCATTAAAAACATTTTGTAACAACTTAAACAGTGTCCAGCAGCCCGCTATTCTTTTCCTTGTAGGTCATTTTAGAGCTGGACTATTGGAAAATTTTCATAGAATTTTATACATAATATATTTTGAATGAAGATTAACAAAGTATATATTGCAATACAATATATGTGGTAATGATGGTAAACATGATAGAAAATGATATATTACAAAATGTATACAGTTCATAACAGGATTTGACTTCAAAAACAGAAGTGACAACTGTGAGTACTCATAAACCAACCCAACCTCTTTATCCACCTGGAATACGAATTTAGTTTTAATAGGGGAGGGAGAGTAAGAGGGAGCAAGAATATCTATGACATATGATCTAGTAGACACACAAAGTGGGCGAGTTAATATCTTTTATTGGACCAGCTTCTGTTAGTCCACTAAAAGATATTACCTCAGCCATCTTGTGTTTCTTGTATCCTGGGATCAACACAGCTATGATGGAACTGCATATAAAAGGATCTAGTTTATTCCTTTCATTGTCAAGTCTTTCTATAAATCAGGAACTACATTATGCACATGTCCTGCTTACAGTGACTATATAAGCTATTTTCTCTACAACAAAATGTAATAAAACCTCCTAATTTCCTCTAACCTCCATCACGCACATACAGGCCACATTTCAAGGTGAAGATAGAAGTTTTGTTTTAATATTAGAAACAAGCTTAAGGTTTCAAGACACAATTGTTTCTTGAGATCACAGAAATCATAGAAATGTAGGACTAGAAGGGACCTCCAGAAATCATTTAGTCCCTGGCTGAGGCAGGATTAAGTATACTAGACCAGTGGTTCTCAAAGCCAGTCTGCTGCTTGTTCAGGGAAAGCCCCTTGCAGGCCGGACCGGTTTGTTTACCTGCCGCGTCCGCAGGTTTGGCCGATCGCAGCTCCCACTGGCCATGGTTCATCACTCCAGGCCAATGGGGGCTGTGGGAAGGGCGGCCAGCATGTCCCTTGGCCTGCGCCACTTCCCGCAGCCCCCATTGGCCTGGAGTGGCGAACCGCGGACAATGGGAACTGCGATCGGCTGAACCTGTGGACGTGGCAGGTAAACAAACTGGTCCGGCCCACCAGGGGCTTTCCCTGAACAAACGGTGGACCGGCTTTGAGAACCACTGTACGAGACCATTCTTGCCAGATTTTGTCTAACCTTTTTGTCTCAAAATGTTCTCGTGATGGGGAATTCAAAACCTCCCTACACAGCCTGGTCCAGTGCTTAACTATCCTTATAGTTAGAAAGATTTTCTAATGTTTAACCTAAATATCCCTTTCTACAAACTAAGTCAATTTCTTCTTATCCTACCCTCAGTTGACATGGATAATACTCCAGCTAAGGCCTCACTAGTTCAGAGTAGATCAGAATAATTTTATTTTGTGTCTTACATATGACACTTCTTTAACAGCCCCGTCTCCCCAGCCACTTGATATTTGTCTCTGTTTGCAACAGCATCACACAAAAGAACATAACAGCCATACTGGGTCAGACCAAAGATCCATCTAGACCAGTGTCCTGTCTTCTGACAGTGGCCATGCCAGGTTCTTCAGAGAAAATGAACAGAACACGTAATCATCAAGTGATCTGTCCCCTGTTGCCTATTCACAGCTTCTGGTGAACAGAGGCAAGGACACCATCCCTGCCAATCATGGCTAATAGTCATTGATGACGTATCCTCCATGTATTTCTCTAGTTCTTTTTTGAACCCTGTTATAAGTCTTGGCCTTCACCACATACTCTGGAAAAGAGTTCCACATGGTGACTGTGTGAAGAAATACTTCCTTTTGTTTGTTTTAAATGTGCTGCCTATTAATTTCATTTGGTGACACCTAGTCTTGTGCTATGAGAAGGAGTAAATAACACTTCCTTATTTACTTTCTAAAAACCAGTTGTGATTTTATAGACCTCTATCATATCCCCTCTTAGTCGTTTCTTTTCCAAGCTGAAAAGTCCCAGTCTTATTAATCTCTCCTCAGATGGAAGCTGTTCAATACCCCTAATAATTTTGTTGCCCATTTCTGAACCTTTTCCAATTCCAATATATCTTTTTTTGAAATGGGGCGATCACATCTGCATGCAGTATTCAAGATGTGGACGTGCACGGATTTATGTAGAGGCAATATGAAATTTTCTGTCTTATTATCTATCCATTTCTTAGTGATTCCCAACATTCTGTTCACTTTTTTGACTGCTGCTGAACATTGAGTGGATGTTTTCTGAGAACTATTCACAATGACTCCACGATCTCTTGATCTTGTTGACTCATATTCAATTTGTGATCCACTATAACCCCCATGTCCTATTCTGATGTACTACTGCCTAGTCAATTATTCCCCATTTTGTATTTGTGCATTTGGCATTTCCTTCCTAAGTGAAGTACTTTGCACTTTATTGGTTTACATCTTGATTCAGATCAGCTCTTAAATTGTTCAAGGTCATTTTGATTTCTAATCCTGTCACAAAGTGCTGGCAACCCCTCCCAGCTCATTTGCAAATTTCATAAATGTACTTTCTACTCCATTATCCAAGTCATGAATGAATATATTGACTAGTAGCAGACCCAGGACAGACTCCTGCAGGACCCCACTTGATATGTCCACCCAGTTTGTCAGCAAACTGTTGATAACTTCTTTGTGAATATAGCCTGTCAACCAGTTGTGCATCCACCTTATAGTAATTTCACTGAGACCATATTTCTCTAGTTTGGTTATGAGAATGTCACTTGAGACTGTGTCAAAAGTCTTATTAAAGTCAAGATATATTACGTTTATTGTTCCTCCCTATCTACTAGGCCAGTTATCCTGTCAAAGAAGGAAATTAAATTGGTTTGGCCACTCTGTCCCATATGCCCTTGAGGAGAGTGGCACAAGGACATGGCTGGCATAGGCATAGCCCCAACAGACACTGCTGGTCAAAAGATTCTAGTTGCATGCCACAAGTGGCATTCATACAAAGACTTAAAGAAGAATCACATCTAATATTTATTGTGTCTTACAAGCTCTTAGTTTCTCAATGCTGGATAATATATGTAGATCCTGCCTCATGGCTCATATGTATGTTCCATGACCAAAGGGTTAACAGTCTTTGCCATCAATTTTGCAAAGGATTCCATCTACAGATGCCTTGTGGTTAAAGTACGGTACTGAGACTCAGGAGATCTCAGTTCAATTCCTATTTCTGACACAGACATCTAACATGTGACCTTGGGCAAGTGGTTTAGGGTTTGTCTAGTTTTTGAAAAGAGAACAAGGTTAACTAAAGAAAAAATAGCTTTTTCTCGAGTGTAGACTTAGGTCAATATATTTTACTTTGTTAGCTGGTCCAAGCTGACTCTAGAGTCTCCCATCTGTGTAGCTGAGATAACACTTCTAACACACAGAAGTATTATAAAGCTGTAAACATTATTATGTGGGAAGGAGTCACATGGGGAGCATCAAATCTTCTTGTAGATACAAAATTACTTAAAGTTTGACTTTAATTTGAGATAAAAATTATAACACTTAAACAGTGAAAGTTCAATAATTTTACTTTAAATGTCACTACACATACTAAGGAACTAATTAAGCAAGTGAATTTTATTGAAAGAATTCAATCACTTACTAATGAAGACATTTTTCATTCCTTAATGAAAACCATTTTAGTTCTCAAGTTTGAACAGGTCAGTTACTTGAACTAATTACACTTACTATGACAGGCAGAGGAGAAATATAGAAATGTTTCTGTGGGTCTTTTATTTACATACCTTGCTTATTTCAAATTGACTACAGTAGTTATATTTAGACAAAGTGGAGTACATAATTATAATTTACATCTAGATTTGACAATGATGGGGAATCTATTGTTTCTGTTCTGCATTAACTGACTACATACAGAGCGATATATGGCATTTACTATTGGCATAATAATTTAGATATTGTCTTTTAGATGATTCAGCATGACTATAGAGTAAGGGAGGGATGCAGTTAAACTCTCACCTAAACTCTTGCCTGCAGTCACTCTAATTATATTATAACAGTGTCACTGTCAACTAAATACTTTAAATCACCCCCTATCAGTTTATACTTACCACACTGATAAATCAAGTCTTCATGGACAAAATACTTCTTTAACTAAAAGTCTGTCATGGGGTTTCTACAATCAAGGTAATTTCTGGTCCCTATATCTTTGATTTTGGTAGGAAATTTAATATTTTTTTTCTAAGGGGAAATCATAACCATTGGTATAACTTGCTGGTTACACACACACACAAAATTAACAGAGTTTTTATTGTGTTAGTATACCATTAATGATTGTTAGGTTAAACAATTTTAATGTGAAAAAAGATTTAGGAAAAAAACTACTTGTAGTTAATTTGAGACAGAAATCGGTAGCTAATTATTGTATAGATTCTGAAACATTATTCACAAGGCTTGTCTCCGGCAAGCCAGCTGTCAAGGTTCCTCCCCCACTCTGAACTCTAGGGTACAGATGTGGGGACATGCATGAAAAACCTCCTAAGCTTCTCTTTACCAGCTTAGGTCAAAACTTCCCCAAGGTACAAAATATTCCACCCGTTGTCCTTGGACTGGCCGCTACCACCACCAAACTAATACTGGTTACTGGGGAAGAGCTGTTTGGACGCGTCCTTCCCCCCAAAATACTTCCCAAAACCTTGCACCCCACTTCCTGGACAAGGTTTGGTAAAAAGCCTCACCAATTTGCCTAGGTGACTACAGACCCATACCCTTGGATCTTAAGAACAATGAACAATCCTCCCAACACTTGCACCCCCCCTTTCCTGGAAAATGTTGGATAAAAAGCCTCACCAATTTGCATAGGTGACCACAGACCCAAATCCTTGGATCTGAGAACAATGAAAAAGCATTCAGTTTTCTTACAAGACAACTTTTAATAAAAATAGAAGTAAATAGAAATAAAGAAATCCCCCCTGTAAAATCAGGATGGTAGATATCTTGCAAGGTAATTAGATTCAAAAACATAGAGAACCCCTCTAGGCAAAACCTTAAGTTACAAAAAAGATACACAGACAGAAATAGTTATTCTATTCAGCACAATTCTTTTCTCAGCCATTTAAAGAAATCATAATCTAACACATACCTAGCTAGATTACTTACTAAAAGTTCTAAGACTCCATTCCTGGTCTATCCCCGGTAAAGACCAGCATATAGACAGACACACAGACCCTTTGTTTCTCTCCCTCCTCCCAGCTTTTGAAAGTATCTTGTCTCCTCATTGGTCATTTTGGTCAGTGCCAGCGAGGTTACCTTTAGCTTCTTAACCCTTTACAGGTGAGAGGAGCTTTCCCCTGGCTAGGAGGGATTTCAAAGGGGTTTACCCTTCCCTTTATATTTATGACAGGGGGACTGGGAGTCAGTGAGTGAGAATGAGACTGAGATTTACTCTACAGATCAACCTGATTCTGAATTACATACAATTCCAGCCACAATAGTAATGTGTGATCCAAAATCTTCATCTCTTTGAGAGTGATATGCAAAAATAGTCAATATTTAGCCACCAAAGCATGGCCATTTTTTTCAAAACAGACAATAATAGCAATTATTTATTGTATTAAAAAAAAAAACCCTTTGCCTGAATCAGTTAGGATTTAAACAGATACCACTGTACTTCTCACACACAATACAAATAAAATAGGGTGACAACTGTAATTAAAATGCTCTAGTTGTATAGGTTCTTTTACAGTTAGGTCTGTGCTGTTTGTGACCTTGGCAAGTTATTTAACCTCTCTGTGCCTCATTTCCCATCTACAAAATGAGAATAATACTCCCCTAACTCACAGAAAGAGCACTCAATTTTTGTAAAGTACTTTGTAGTTATTGTGTACAAAAGCATTATATAAAAGTATTGTCAATAATTATGTTTGTCTATTGCTGCCTGAGAAATGATAAAAGAAAATAACTCTTAACACTTGCAATAAGTTTTCTGTTACCATTGTTTTTGTTTGTTTCTTTTCAATTGTTCAAGACAGCTATCAATAAATAATGCAAAAATAGCCTGAATGTGTTGACCTTCAGGCATGCTGCAAAAGGCATCAATTTGACAATACTGCAGGGGAGGGCTGAATCCAGGTGGAGGATGATATATAATTTACTGATGTACTTACTGGCTAGTATGCTAACTTATTTTATTGTCTTATATTGCTGACTGATACCCCTATAAATTTTAAGTTTTCATTGTTAGATTGCTTAGCGGTTATATATACATGTTTACATATTTTAAATCAAAACAAATATATAAATAAAAAGTATAACTACTTTTCAACACATGCTCAAATTCTTTAGCCTTCATTTTCTCTACAGTTTCCTCTTAACATTATAACAAGTCAAAGAAACGAGGATGGGTAGAAAGGTACAGACTACCATTGGCATTCTTTAAGAGTAAGAATGAATCAAGAACCTGCACAACCTGTGAGAATTCTATAGAAAAGTGTGGTTATGTCTAACTTTCCTTACCATTCTTTCTTTTTCATTGTATTTGACAGAAAGAACTTAGCTTATGCTGAACTTTGCTACCTAATATCAAAATTGCTGTGAAGGCTCTGGAAACTTTTGTATGATGTGCACCTCTCAACATCACTAGGTGTTCCTACAGAGTAATTTTGTTTTATGTTAGCAGCAGTTTAACCTTTGGTAATGGTTTAAGATGATTATATTTGTGATATAACAGGTATATGTAAGAATATGGAGTTAAAATAATTTGGTTTCAGTTCTCTTTATCTGTAAAATAAGTAAGTATAACAGAATCAGAGAGCATTTTCTGTTTGACCTGCCTCTCCAATTACCATCCCTTCTCCTTTCTTTTCACCTCTAAGCTCCTTGAAATTTCATTTAGAATTGCTGCTTTGACTTCCTCTCTTCCAGCTCATTCCTATATTCCCTCTAATTTATATAAATACACTAAGAATACACAATACTGTAGTATAGTGTAAAGCTTGTATTGGCATAAGTTGGCATTGCCAAAATTACTTTAAAATGGTGAAGCTATGTCATTCCAAATGAGTGCCAATAAAGTCTTATATACTATACCATCATGTACGCTCAATATGCCCTACATACCACAGAAAATTATGCTTTAGAGAGTCTTAAAAAATTGGGATAACTTTGTGCATGCTTCTGCCTATATAGCTCAATGTCTTAGTCAGCATGAGTCCAATTGTACAGAAGTCATAGGGAGAGAAAAATCAATCAAAATTTCACACACCTCTAAAAGTGATCACAAGTATTTTTTCTGATATTTCAATATTTCAACTTTAATATTTTTGAGACTTCCAGGGCTAGAAAGTAGTGATAGGCATCCTGATAGGAAGTTATGAATCTTTTCTTTCCAAAAATATAAAGCTCCTATTCCTAACTATGCAGCTAGATAACAGATCATAAACCTATCAGCCTTGATCTAATACTGAATATTGCCATTTATATGGGCCTCAAGAAAAATACACATTTCAGGGGAAAGGAAAAAACATTCCTCTGTCATTTAAAAAAAGTATGATTTTTGAAATAGCATCTGTTTGAAACTCCTCATAGGCTCAGAATTTTAGAAGTAGTCTGGGCAAAGATGAATTAGTGTGTGCAATGACAGTGACTGGCACAACATATTTATTTATACATATTTAACTCTAAATACATAGGTAGTCCTGCTGACTTCAAAGGAACTATTATTTATTACTTGCATTGTTGTGGCAGCTGGGAGCCTAAGTCATGGACTAGCTCCCCATTTTGTTAAATATTACACAAACACATACCTAAAAAGCAGTCCTTGCCCCATAGAACCTACAATCTACTCACAATACAACAAGGGATATAATAGATGGAAAGGGAGAGCACAAGGAACCAGAGAGTGCTGGTCCGTATGATAGGCAAAGGTCTCAGGAACCCACTGAATATTTATTTTCACGTTTGTTTGTAGAACACATGGCAAAGTGTTTTAAGTAGAGAGCTTTAAAGGAAGGGCAACGTGGTGCTCTGCAGATATCTGTGGGTGGGACACAGCATGGCGGAAAAGAACAAAGATGCTTGTTTGAAAATTTAACCAGTAGATGATGAAGGCTTGCATTTTTGACAGAGCAGAGGCACGAGTTGTCATCTCAATAGCATACGACAGTCGGTAAGCAGGGTAGGGACAGGACATGAAGGCTTTGAAAGTGAAGACAAGTAATTTGTTTTTAATGTCATGGAGAAACAGCAGCTGGGGGAGCATGGAGGGGTGAAACGAGAGGGGTGACATGGCCAAAGTGAGAAGACAGAAAAATTATCTCTGCAGCAGTTACACGTGAGTAGTTACACGTGAAGCAAGATTGTATTTGTCAAGACTGGAGAAGAGGATGTTGCAGCAATCAAGAGGCCAGAGTTTCAGCTGTGTGGTGGAGAGGAAAAGCTGTATCTTAGGGTATTACAAAGGAATTCCCAGCAATATTTAAACACAGCCTGGATGTAAGGACCTAGAGTCAAAAGATGGTTATGGGTCTGCGTAATAAACAGGATGGTTGCATTCTTCATGGTGACTGAGGGCATATCCATACTTTGAGCTGGAGATGTAAAAATTCCATCTCGAGGAGACATACCTGTATGAGCTCTGATCATGGTAGCATGATAAAAATAAAGGATAGCTGCAGAAGTCCAAACAGCACAGGGGCTAGCCATCTTGAGTACATATTTAGCAACTTGCCCTTGGGGTGGCTAGTCCCTCCTGCTGTTTTTAGTGCACTAGATCAGTCACAACTAATGTGGGTATATATCCTCAAGCTGGAATTTACACCTGCAGCTTGAAGGGTAGACATACCCAAAGAAAGGAAGGAGGGGAAAGGGGCATGGGAGGAAAGATTAATAGCATAGTTTTAGTCACACTAGAATTCACAAGATTACTCACATGCTTAGGTATAAACTCACGCTTGCATGCTTTCCTCGATCAAAGCCATTGTGGCTGCCTTTTTCCATCTCCCCCTTTTTGAACCTGCACAAAGGAGCTGTGTACAATCTTTCCCTTAATGTTTCTCATAACCACTATAATCTTGAAAAAAGCTTAAAAGGAGATACTAGTGGTAAATACTAATTATATTCTGTGTTTTATTCTTTTCCATCTTTAATGCTTGAATGCTCCATGGGAGGAAGTAATCCAG
The DNA here is from genome assembly GCF_965140295.1 of Lepidochelys olivacea. Taxonomy (NCBI): domain Eukaryota; kingdom Metazoa; phylum Chordata; order Testudines; family Cheloniidae; genus Lepidochelys; species Lepidochelys olivacea. The sequence goes on from NC_140414.1 coordinate 71,264,845, forward strand.
CTATGACGTTTTCAGGTTCTTGCATCTACAACATCTCCCCCCCAATTATGCATGATTTATTTCACTACTTTTTTATTGGCTTCATATTGGGTTTTAGATAATATAGTTTTTTTTAATGCATGCAGAAACTTAAATAACATTAAACAAGTGAACCAACAGGAGTAAAAGAAGTGTCACTCCTCTGTCCCCCAATTTGTATATATATTTTTTTGAAATATTAATAGGTTTGAATGGGGGAGTGTTAATATGAGTTCAAATTTAGTGAAAAAAATTAATGATTTTCCTATTTGTTTCCTTCCACTCTGCAATTCATTCTTTTAGCTGTGTGTTAGTTAACTAGGAAACAGCTGTAAAGTGGAATTTTTAAGTGCTATTGTCCTCATAGGCAAAGTTTTGAATAGAAGTTTGCCTATTATGCATAAGAAAAGTAAATATTTGACAATTTAAGTTTTATTTAATTTGTAAGGGGAGCAGAAACACTGAAAATTAATTGGATTATACTTATGAAAGAGTAGTTAGGAAAGGAAATACTGTACTAGCATTACAAATTTGTGTGAAGAAATATTTCTGATTGCTCTAAATAAAGGTATTCTAGGAAATTATTTTTAACGTCTCAAATTATAAAATATTACTTATCTCAGAGGTTATTGGAAAATACTTGAGTGTGTAGAGAGAAAGGATGGTCTCATGGCTAAAAAAATAAAAGGGGCTATTTAACTCCCAGCTTGAAGGGTCCTAAAGCCTGGGCTGCAGCCCTAAACCAAACATCTACACTGTAGTTAAAGAGTCCATTCGCCTGAGCCACATGAGCCAAAGTCAGCTGTCATGGGCCCGTCATGGGATTTTAATTGCAGCGTAGACATATCTAAAGAGGCTAAGTGACTTACCCAAGGTCACACAGGAAGTGTTTGCCATAATATGGCCAAACCTAGACGTTCCAGTTAAGCTTCCATAAAGCAAGCAAACTTGTGTGTGTTCTGCGGGAACAAATTACAGTTTTCATAGTGCTAAAAGATGCACTTTAAAAGATCTTTTTATAACATAATAATGGATGCCTCTGTAGGATTTTTGACATCAGTAAACAACTTTGTAAAAAAATTGGGAATTACCTCAAGTCATATTAATTCGAAAACTGGAGATTTCTTCGACCTTGGTGGCATGTTACGTTTCAGGTATTTACTTCAACGGACGGATGTATAGGTGTGTGCACTGGCGTGCGAGCACAAATGCACACATCTGTCACTACCACTCTTAGCAAGTAATCAGGAGTACTCTCCTCTTTGTTAAAAGCTAAACAGAGATCCTTTTTTAGCTCCAGATAATAGGTACTTGTGTTTTTAGGACATCAGAATCTGAATTTTATCTCCTTTATCAGTGTGAAATTTTAAGTGGCTATGACATGCAGTGAAAATACATCCGATGCATCCAGTAAGTTGCCTTGATGCTTGTTATAATATAACAATATGTAATAAGCAACATATATAACAATCACATACAATGAATTTATGATAATTTTGTCTCCTACACATATTTGGTCCCATTACAAACATTTTCCATTCATCATCATGTTGCTTCTACAACAGACTTGAGGTCATATTCTACTCTCAGTTCTACTATGTAAATCTTGACTGACTCTAATGAAGCATGCCTTTTTTAGTTATTAATTATGGGTCATAATATTTTATTTTTTATTTTTCAGAGCTATTAGAGTAATAATGCTGGTATCTCCAAAATATGAGTCATAAAATATTGAATTAAAATATATTCCAGATCAATAATTTGTCTGGTAAATGACATCTTTGCCAGCTATATTTTCTGAATTTCAATAAAAAGGATTTCAAATGTAGAACTTGAAAACATACCCTCTAGATTTTGAAATTTCATTAGAGTCTTGGTATAAAATTCAAGTTTCTGAAAGTCCTAGACTGTTTTCCTTAACTATGAATCAAGTTGACATGTATTTGTGTGTCATATCTTGTCTACAGAGACATATAGACAAATCTTCAGTACTTAAGAAATAATTTACAATATGCAGATAAATTATTCAATCTCATCCAAGAGATAATGTCCCAGTTAAGGCAAATACTAGTAGAAGCTGAAATAAATAATTTAGGATGTCAAAAGCTATTTTACGTAACTTGTCTGAATATGGTATTTGCCAAATTCTGACCACAATTAAATATTAATCACACTAAGAGTTGCACAGAGTAACTAATAGCTTGACTGTGATTACATTATTCTAGTAATTACTGATGACTCTGCCTGAGTAACAGAGTCTAATGATTATTTTTTCCTTACTGCAAAAGTGTTGTTATATTTAAAGACTTTATACTTTTCCCTTTTTGTCAGCATTATCTAGGATTTATATTATTTCAGTAGGTGATATCACTTCATATTAAATGCCATTGATCTACATAATTGAACCTTTAAATAGACCAAGTTACGCAAAGCTGTGTTTTCATTGACAATCTACTATTCATTCTGTGTTCTTTGATTATACAGAATAGGGCTCGTCAAACATTATTGGTAATCAAAGTTAAAAGAAAAGACTCAGGTTCTTTCAGAAAATAATATATCTGTGTGTGACTTTGTTAAAGAAAATACATCTTCCAGACACTCCATTTAGTTCCACTTATAGTTTTTTTATATATATATTTATCATCAATTCTTAGGAGGCAGTGAGGGAATTACTTTAGCCCCTTTTTTCAATCCTTTTTGATCCTTACCATCAAGATCTCTTTTGTTTTATTTTTCTACTTGCCCCCTTGAACTTGCAACTTCAACAGCACTGAACACCTCTATATGTAACTTTAACAAAAATTTAACCCTGCAGTTGTCTATACTTTCCATTCACTCAGTCTATCAAAGAAAAAAAAAATAAGAGTGAGAAAGACACAAAAGCATCCTGTCCCCCAGGAAGACATCGCTGAAAGCAAAGGTCAAGACGGGAGTTCAAAGTGGTGCTTTATTTTCCTCTCCAGTGGAGTTAGCCCAACTGTTGCTGTCATACCTTCTCCTATAGGGCCTGGAGATTTTTCCTTTTCAATATTTATTCAGAATAATACTATAAAACAGGGGCGGGCAAACTTTTTGGCCTGAGGGTTTTGGAAATTGTATGGAGCGCCGGTTAGGGTAGGCTGTGCCAAGCTGCGCCCCCGCTCCCTATTCACGCCCCCCTGATTCTCCCCCACACACTCCCTGTCCCCTGACCACCCCCAGAACCCCTGCCCCGACTGCCCCCCACCGCCCCATTCAACCTCCCCTCCTTCCTGACTGCTCCCCCCCGGGGCCCCGTCCCCGTTCAAACACCCCCCATGCTCCCCACGCTCTGACTGCCCGGAGCCCATCCACACCCCCGCCCTCTGACCACCATCCCAAACTCCTCTGCCCTCTATCTAACCACCCCCCCACTCCCTGCCCCCTTACCACGCAGCACGGAGCACCCGTGGCTGGCAACGCTACAGCTGTGCTGCCCAGAGAGTAGCGCCAGTGTAGTGTAGTAAATTGCTCTCCGTACCTGCTACCAGTAGCACATTCCTACGTGGAACAGTTTAATACACTACACCGGCAGCATGGCGCGCTGAGGCTGCAGGGGGAGGGGGAACAGCGGAGGGAGGGCCAGGGGCGAGCCTCCTGCTCCAGGAGCTCAGGGGCCGGGCAAGAGGGTCCCGTGGGCCGGATATGGCCCGCGGGCTGTAGTTTGCCCACCTCTGCTTTAAACGTATAAAATACCACAGTTTTAACATGTTAAAATAAATACTGAAAGGCAGAAGAAAGCCCAAATCTAGAAGGAAAATGCTTTAAGACTTGAAAAGCTGCCATAACAAAGATAGAGAAAAGTTGTTCTCTGTTGCCACAAACAGCAGAGCAAGAGGCAATGGATTCAAACTACAGCATAGCAGATTTAGATTAAATCTCAGGAAAAAACTTCCTAACTGTTAGACCAGTAGGACAATGGAACAGACTAGGGAGGTTGTGGAAGCTCCTTCCCTGGAGGTTTTCAAAAGGAGGCTGGATAGCCATCTGCCTTGGATGGTTTAGACACAACAAATCCTGCAACTTGGCAGGGGGTTACACTAGATGACCCTTGTGGTTCCTTCTGACCCTATGGTTCTAAGGCAGTGCTGAGTTAGCCACAAATCTACACAAACTGTTTGCTTTTGTTTCTGGTCATCTCTGCCACAAGGCTATATTACTACCCTTTCACACAGTATCTGGAAAAGGGAAATGTGGATTATATTAAGCCACTATCTTCAATGTTTCACAAATGTTTACCATACACTCGACCAATCAATTATTCTCTAGAGAGACTCAGCTTTCATTTAAAATACAACAAAAATGTGAAGTGAGTGAAACCAATGAGTTTGCAGAGATATCTGAAGTGTGAACTGCCCCATTCATTGCAATGGCTGCTCAGTCAGTCCCCTTACTTTAAAACTTCCCTACTGTTAACTATCTCATATTAAAACAAGTAATTATCATACTATGAAGCATTTTCCTTGGGGGTATGTATGAAGAACTAGATACTACAGTAATAGGCCACACTATAAAATCCCTAAAATGCCATGGAAGATGATGTGTAGGTGATTAACAGCACATAGTAGAGGACATGAGAGGAGGGTAATTATTGGTTTCATTTTCATGAAGGGGGATCAGTTTTCAAAAGTATGAATCACAACTTTATTAATATTCACCATTTTATTTTTAATTTGAATACTGATGTATCCAGTAATACCAGGGTACAAAATATGGAAGAATGACAGAGTAGGTGGCAATGGGGCGGTGGAGGGGGGAAGGGGGCATTATACATGAAAAAAGCCATAGAATCAAATAAAGTAAAAACCTTAAATAAGCCAAACTGTACCACAGAATCTCTGTGGATAGAAATTCCATGCTTGAAAAATGAGAGTATAGCAGTAAAAATATACTACCAACCACCTGACCCGGGTGGTGACAGTGACTGGGAAATACTAAGGGAGATCAGAGAGGTTACAAAGGCAGAAAACACATAATTAATGGGCTATTTCAACTATCCTCATATTGACAAAGTGTCACCTCAGGAAGGGATGCAGAGATAAAATTTCTAGACATCTATAAATTACTGCTTCTTGGAGCCCAGAAGGGGAGAAACAATTCTTGATTTTGTCCTAAATGGCATCCAGATGGTGAATATTGCTGAACCATTCCTTAATAGCAACCATAACAAAATTAAATTTAACATCCTTGTAGGAGGGAAAGAAACCCAAAGAAACAGTAGCATTTAACTTCAAAAAGAAGAACAACAGAAAAAAATGAGGAACTAGGTAAATAGAAATCACAAGCATGAAATGCCTACAAATTGCATGGATACTATTCAAAAACACCATACCAGAGGCTCAAACTAAATGCATATGACAAATTAGAAAAAAACAAGCATAAAACGCACACACACACCCACACCAGTAAGAGGACCAAAAAAAGGCCACCCTGCCTAAACAACAGAATAAAAGAAGTGGTCAGTGGCAAAAAGACATCTTTTAAAAACTAGAAGTCAGATCCTACTGAAGGAAATAGAAAGGAACATAGACTCTGCAAGTCAAGTGCAAAAGTATAATAAGGCAGGCCAACATAGTTTGACGAGCAACTAGCTAAGGACACAGAAAGTAACAAAAGTAACCCCTTTTTTTGTTTTAAAGTACCTCAAAAGCAGGAACACTGCCCAATCAGTAGGGGTACTGGACGACTGAGCTACTAAAGGAGCACTCAAGGAACACAAGGCTGTTGCAAAGAAGCTAAATGAATTCTTTGCATTGGTCTTCACTGCAGAGGATATGGGGGAGATCCACAGACCCAAGCCATTCTTCATAGGTGATAAAGTTTGAGGAACTGTCCCAGACTGAGATGTCAGTAGAAAAGGTTTGGGAACAAACTGACTAATTAAACAGTAATAAGTCACTAGGAACAACTCAAATATGAAATTGCAGAACTACTAATGGTGGACTGTAACCTATCACTTAAATCAGACTCTGTACCAAATGACTGGAGGACAGATAATGCAATGCCTATATTTTAAAAAGGCTCCACAGGCCATCCTGGCAATTATAGGCCAGTAACTCTAACTTTAACTTTAATGCCAGGCAAACTGGTTGAAACTATAGTAAAGAACAAAATTATCAGACACAGAAAAACACAATATTTTGGCAAAGAGTCAACATGGTTTTAATAATGGGAAATTATGCCTCACCAATGTATTAGAATTATTTGAGGGAGTCAAAAATCATATGGATCAGCACTTGGTGTTTCAGAAAGTCTTTGACAAGGTCCCTCACCAAAGGCTCTTAAGCAAAGTAAGCATTCATGGAATAACAGGGAAAATCCTCTCATGGATCAGTAACAGGGCAAAGACAGGAAACAAAAGGTAGGAATAAATGGCTTCACAATAGTAAGAGATAAATAGCAGGATCCCCAGAGGATCAGTACCAGCACCTTTGCTATTCAACATATTCATAAAAGATCTGGAAAACAGTGTGAACAGTGAGGTGTCAAAATTTGCTGATATACAACATTACTCAAGATAGTTAAGTCCAAAGTTGATGTACAAGAGTTACAAAGCGATCTCATTAAACTGGGTGACTTGGCAACAAAATGTGTTGATAAGTTCAAAGTAATGTACATTAGAAATAAGAATCCCCATTATGCATACAAAAGAATGGGATCCAATTTAGCTGTTACCACTCAAGAAAGATCTTGAAGTCATGGTGGTTAGTTTTCCAGAAACATCCACTCAATGTGCAGTTTTAGTCAAAAAAAAGCTAAGAAAACGTTAGGAACTCTTAGGAAAGGGATAGACACTAAGGCAGTAAATATAATGCCACTATATAAATCCATGATATGTCATCTCCTTGAATACTGTGAGCAGTTCCAGTCACCCCCATCTCAATATATAAAGAAATGGAAAAGATACACACAAAAGACAACAAAAATTATTAGATATATGGAACAGCTTTCACATGAGCAGAGATTAAAAAGACTGGAACTGTTCAGTTTAGAGAAGAGATGACTAAGGAGGAATATGATAGCAGTGTATAAAATTATGAATATTAGGGATAAAGTAGACAGAGAAGTGTTATTTACTCCATCACATGAAGTAGGGATCACCCAATGGAATTAATAGTTAGCAGGTTTAAAAGGATCATAAAAAAAGTTCTTCGCACAATGCAGTGAACCTGTGGAACTCATTGCCATCGGATGATGTGAAGGCTAAAAGTATAACTGGATTCAAAAAAGAATTAAATACATTCATGGACGTCCATCAATGGCTGTTAGGCAAGATAATCAGAGATGCAACCTGATGCTCCCGGTGTCCCTAAACCTTTTACTGCCAGAAGCTGGGACTAGATGACAGGTGATAGATTACTCAAAATTGCCCTGTTCTGTTCATTCCCTCTAAAGCATCCGGCACCAGCCATTGCTAGAGACCAGATACTGGACTAGATGAAGCATTAGTATGATGCAGTATGGCCATTCTTATGTTATGTAAAATTAGCAGTATTTACACACTGAGTTTCAAACTTTTTTTTCAGCCAAACGCAGTTCAGAAATAGGTTAGTATTTTTCTTTGAACTTTAAAACAAAAACAAACAAACAAAACATTTGGCTTTTACAAACAAATGTAACATTAGCCCAAATGGAGAATATTTTGGAAAGCTATGAGAGTGAAAAAAATCTTAGCTGTAGTATTCACTACCAAGCAATGGTACAATAATTTGGCATTGCGTACCAGTTTTGTATAAATTACATCTACAAAATAAATTAAGGATCACCAAACTAAAAGTCAATTATTGCATCTAATATTGTAACATAATGCAACTTCAGTGTTAAATACTACTGCATTCATTTTTAAGATAAAGAGCTGCAGTATACATACTACAATGTGTCATATTCTTTAATGTTATGTGATCATGTAATGAAAGACCTGAACATTATCTCCCATCATAAAAAGGGTGAAGTTAAAGGTGCCTTAAATCTGTAATTCCTGATTTTGGGGATAAAAATAAAAAAATTACTATTATGCTAATTAACATTTTTGTACTGTGTGCAATATAATGAACCTGGTTCTTCTCTCGCACCAGTCACTGGAGCCATGCCAAAGTGAAAGCAAAGTCAGGCCCAGATAGATTTACAGTAGCTTACTTTCTGATGTGTGATTTGTTTCATGAGTTATGGGATGACACACATAGGCGTGTTGTGACAAGTCATTCCTATACAACATCTGGATCACAGTTTCCTCTTACAGAAGATGACATAAAAGGTTATCCTAAGAGAGTAGATCAATCATTTTATTCTAGCTTCACTACTAAGAAATAAATGTTTCAACGCAAGATATCTCTGTACACCTACAAAGGAGGCTGTTGACATAATAGCTGAAGTTAAGGTGTTATAGGCTGTCTTCAAGTGCAGTTTCATATCACTATCCTTCCTTTGTGGTTTGATGCAGAAGTGTGTGATTAAAAAGGATTTGAATCCACAATTTGGTCCCAGATTATTATTTTTTTAAACAGTGAAGCTTGTCTTTCCTTTGAGTTTTTATTTCACCTTCTGGCCTTCAGAAGAGAGCCCTCATTCACATATAAGCCCTTCTAATAAAAAAGGTACATGGTTTCTATTCTATTCCATATTATGAATATGATTCTCCCTCTATTTCACAGAGACAGAAATGAAAATGACTATGAGAACAAGTCATGAAAGATGTTTCTGTCAAAATGGAAAGCATTTACTTAAATTCAGCTCCACAGATATCAGTTTGGATATGAAATTTCATCTATCTTGTCCATTAGTCACAAACCAGAAATGGCATAATAAGTTAAGGGTTCAACCCAAGGAAATGGTATGTTGCTATCTACAGCACCTTATTTTGAAATGCATACACTTTTCAGTCACAGTAACTTAAAGATATGAAGTTATCTAGCTATTCAGAAGGCCTGATTAGCAGTGGGGGCACAGGATCTGATTAAATCAAAACAAACTTATGACATGTCTCTTCTTTCACTCCACTCTCTCTCGTGAATGGAGAGTGAGGATGGAGATAGACATTTGGATTTTTGGTTAAATGGCTGCAACACTACTATAATCTTGTAATTTTAAAATAGCAAAATTCCTTGAGGCACACTGCCCTGGCAGCAGTGAAATGGAGGAGGCAAAGGCCACCCCACACTGTTACTGGCCTTTTCCCCTTGAAAAGTTTGAATCCAAAGGATCCTGCAAGTCCCATGCTTAGTCTATGTATTTAAACCATAGGCTCTACCATGGCTCTTATTATTCTAACTAAAGCCTGCAACCCAAGCTACTAACTAACTAAGAGACCTAAGCAAGGCTTGCAACTACATCAGAGCTGATGCACAAAGGCACTTCCGTGATATAAATATTAAATTTCACACAACAAACTACATTAAAAGAATACTATTGAGATTTAAAAATAAAGCACTCCCATTCCACTCTAGGTCTAGCTCTTGTTCCCACTTCATTCAAATCAGGCAGCTTCCTCCTTTACACCTCCTGGGCACCAGCACTGGGGCCATTGAGAACATAGGAAAAACCACTCCCTGCTCCCATTTCTGGTGTCTAGCCCCAACCTGGCCCTCAGCAGCCCAGAATCAGCAGATGGAATCTTGAGATATTTTAAAGCCATATTGTAAAGCCATATCTAAATGTACATGTGCAAGGTGTGATTCTCTGAAGGCTTATAACGTGGCCAAATTTAGGCAGATTTTCTCAGTGATAACCAAAGTCACAACCCTAACAAAAAACAAAAAAAACCTACCAAATTACAAGTCCCTGCTCCAGAGCACGGAGTGCTACAGCTTTTCAAAGAAAAAGTCATCTGATTTTTTTTTTAACAAGGGGAAAACAATGAATTACTCACTAGTCTCATTCTCAGAAATGGCTGACCCATTTTGGCTGAAATTTTCTAAAGCATACAACCCAAGGCTGATACCCAGCATGGAAAACATCAGCTTGAATGGTTAACATTTGTCAATGTTTTAAGCCATTATACGTTCTGATAATGGGAAATGCTAGGCTACGTTAGCAGGTGATGCTACCAGCCCTTCCTATAGTAATAAATATATTTTTTTGAGGAATAACAAATCACTAAATGAAAAAGCAGAAATTCAGGCACAGCTACTAGAAATATCCCTCAATAAAATGACTAGATGATAATACCCTTTAATCTTCCCATATTTTCCTGCCATTTTAACTTCAGTTTTTACACCATTGTTTCTTCCACTCAATGGCTAACATGCATTTCATAAAGAAAAGGAGTACTTGTGGCACCTTAGAGACTAACCAATTTATTTGAGCATAAGCTTTCGTGAGCTACAGCTTCCTTCATCATGTAGCTCACAAAAGCTTATGCTCAAATAAATGCATTTCATAGGAATCATAGGACTGGAAGGGACCTTGACAGCTCATCTAGTCCACTACCCTGCACGTGTAACACCGACAGACCCCAGTTGTCAGTGGGCAGTATTGAACCGGGGAACCTCTGGACCTTAGTGCATGAACCTCCACCGCATGAGCTAAAAGCCAACTGCCTGTTAGCTAAGGCTACACAGCAAACTTATTAATCTCTCTCTAAGTGGTCTCAGAGCTATTAGATGGGACAGAACACCACACCCAGGAGGTATGTGGGTTACACATGTAAGGACTAAATATTATCTAGACCATTCCTGACAGGTGTTTGTCTAACCTGCTCTTAAAAGTCTCCAATGATGGAGATTCCACAACCTCCCTAGGCAATTTATTCCAGTGCTTAACCACCCTGACCATTAGGAAGTTTTTCCTAATGTCCAACCTAAACCTCCCTTGCTGCAATTTAAGCTCATTGCTTCTTGTCCTATCCTCAGAGGTTAAGAAAAACAATTTTCCTCCCTCCTCCTTGTAACAACCTTTTACGTTCTTCAAAACAGTTATGTCCCCTCTTAGCCTTCTCTTTTCCAAACTAAACAAACCCATTTTTTTTCAATATTTCCTCATAGGTCATGTTTTCTAGACATTTTTGTTGCTTTTAAGAAAGGAGCAGAAAAGAAAGTGCAGCATTTGGGCAGAATAAGTTATGAAATATCTCAAATAGAGCAACACAGTTGCCTGCTTCTTGATTTAATTTGACCTTGTTTCAACCAAAAATCAGTTGCAAAAAACAAGATTGCAAAAACATTATGCCGTGTGATAGTGTCTCAGCCAACTGCATTTTTATGGTAATTTGAGGATAAAAGTATATGTGGTAATTATACCATGGAACAACTCCCCTGCTCCCTGTGTGATAAAAAAGGTTGTGTAAAATGGGGCAATGTGCTATGGAATTTTCAGGAGTAAGTAGGGTTTGAACCATAATTCTGCCTTGCTTGAGAACCACTTCTCTCCTAGAAACTTGTGTGAGAGACCGGGAAACTGTCCTGTTTGCCCAAAGCCAGTTTACCACTCATCCTTCCAGTTCCTTTGGAGTATCTGATCTTGTTTTAAATGGGGGATTGTTTGTCTCAAAAGGTTATAACCAGGGTAACCTGTTGGGCAGACTCTGAAATCTGTGTTCAGGGATGGGAATCTTTTCAGCTCCTTTGACTATTTGAAGATTTGAGTTGTCCCTAGAATCTTCTAGATAACTGAGGTTTTACTGGATATAAAGACCACCTGATAATATTGGCACTCATTTCTCCTGAAGAAAATATGACTTTTTTGTTCAATTGCACTTTCTATACAAAATATATTTATTTATTAACAGATTTAGTTATTTGAGGCATCACACAATTTCCTTTTGAAACCACACGGAGATAAAATATTTCTGTACACTGCACAAAGGTACTACACTGTGTTCATCAAGTTGTTCATATTCCAGATGAGTTGTGATTGAAATTTAGGGAGAACATATTAGAAAGGACCACCTAGTGAGACTTGCTGCTGGTATGTTCTGTTCACTCACTGAACTGAAATATATGATGTTATTTCAAGATAATCTTTGAAGACACAGGAATTTCTTCTTTACCTTAGAGTTCTGGAAATATTAGAGAATAGAACCTTTAACTAAAAGAGAATTCAGATCAAAAGCAAACATGATAAAATTAAACAAAGAATATCTATAAACTCTCCTCATAATAAAATACCACCACCTAATTCTTTTTATCAGTAAATCCCAATGCACTGTACAAATGAAGGCAAGCATCATCATCCCCATTTTATAGATGGGGAAATGGAGGCAGAAAGTGGTGACATGAGTTGCCCAAAGTCAACCAGCAGAACAGCGGCCAAGTTGGGAATAGAACCACAGACTATTGTAATAATTGGTGCCTAGCTGACCTACTGCTGCTGTGAGCCAAACTCTGGTAAAGTAGGCAGAAGTTTATAAAATGACGCAGTCAACTGCAACAACAAAGGTTGATGGGAAAAGATGAAAAAGGTAGACAAAAAGGCTGAATTAGTCCAAACAAAAAGGCCTACTGTTACATCATGCATGGTAAACAAGAAAAGGGTGGAACCAGAAATTAATGAACCAAAATTGGTATTTTGGGAATTAGGCCTAATTGGTGTACAAAACAATGAGAGGATAGACTATTTGTCCCATCACTCATTTTTGGGGTCCTCAAAACAAACAAACAAGAAAACACTTTGTGGAGAAAAAGCTCGCTGCCTCGATGATGGCTGACTGAAAGACAGGGAAGAAGTAAGCATCACCATTATGGCTAAAACAAACATGATCTTCTGGGACCCCAGACCTTCTTTCCTAATTCTAAGAGATGTCCTGACCAGACTGGGCCAAGGAAGAAGTCAGATGACATTGCTACCTGGACACAAACCTATGTGTCCTCCTCCTTTCCCACCTTATTTCTTCTCTTTCCTATCCCTCTCCTTTTGTCTAATAAGAGTCTGGCTTAGCTGGCCAAGACTGCATATTTTGCAACACTGATGAACCGAAAGAAGTAGCTCAAAGCAGGGCCCTAACCAGCCCAATGCTGATACAAGTTTGTCATGTCTCAGAGTGGCTGATAAAACAATGTGCCATGCCTGTGTTTTTCCAGCAGTGAGGTTGCAAGTGAGAATCAACACCAGAGACAAAAGCAGCATTTTCTATCTTTGCTGTTCTTTTGTTTACCCTTTTGTGTGTGTTTCTTTTGTTGAGTCTTCTACGAACTTGAATTGAACTTTAACAACAACAGTTCCAGACCATCAACTAATTTCTTCTTTTTTCTCCAAAAGTGACAGTTATCATCATCTTTAATATCATGTAAGAGACCATCAAACATGTTTCCCCCCCGGCCCCCAAAGATTCTCTACAGCTAAAGGGAAAGGGAACATGAGATCTTGTTAAAATAAAAGCCTCACTTAATCCTTTACATTTCAAATGCTTTAAGCTGTTTCCCCTTCTTTTTGTGTAGCTTTAATAAAAGGTTAAAAAGAGGTTTAATGGTCTGCCATGTCGCTACGCAGGATGAAGTCTCTGTATACCAGACTGCAAACCTTATTTAAAACTGTTTAATATTGGACAGTTTCAGGGTCATGTTAACACCTTCAACTCTTTGGCCTCATACATTCCACCTAAGTTAATACCACAGGTCTCTTGAGTCCCTGTCTAGTACTCTTCCATTAGGTCACTGCCTCTCCCTCCAGGTAAATGAACTGTGTCACCTTAATAGATACTATTTTGATTTTCTTTTTGAATATGAACACACTGATTCATTTATTATAATCCTACTGGATTCAAATTCTGGTTGTAACAGAATCTTGAGCTACTACCTAACCTAATGATCCTATGCCATCTTTTATTATGTAGTTTCTATAGGCATCATAGTTTGAACCACATCCCAAAAAGGACCTTGCCTTTGAGCATTTGAGCATTCATAACTCCTGTCAGGGTTCCCTTCCACACTCTGAACTCTAGGGTACAGATATGGGGACCTGCATGAAAGACGCCCTACGCTTATTCTTACTAGCTTAGGGTAAAGCTTCCCCAAGTCACAAACTCCTTGCCCTTGGAGGGTACGCTGCCGCCACCAAGTGGTTTAACAAAGAATCAGGGAAAGGACCACTTGGAGTTCCTATTCCCCCAAAATATCCCCCCGAGTCATTACACCCCCTTTCCAGGCATGAGAATAATATCCTAACCAATTGGTTACAAAATGATCACAGACCCAAACCCCTGGGTCTTAGGACCATAGAGAAATCAGTCAGGCTCTTAAAAAAACAGAACTTTATTAGAAAGAAAAAAGATAAAAGAAGCACCACTGTAAAATTAGAAGGGAAGCTAATCTCACAGGGCAATCAGATATAAAACACAGAGGATTTTCCTCTGGGCAAAAAACTTTAAAGCTACAAAAAGAAAACCAGGAATACACCTTCTTCTCAGCACAGAGAAAATCATAAGCCAAAACAAAAGTAAACTAATGCTTTTCCTTGCTAGTACTTACTAATTCTAATGGAGTTGGATTGCTTGCTTTCTTGATCTCTCTCCGGCAAGCACACAGAACAGACAGACAAAAACCTTCCCCTGCCCCTAGATTTGAAAGTATGTTGTCCCCTTATTGGTCCTTTTGGTCAGGTGCCAGCCAGGTTACCTGAGCTTCTTAACCCTTTACAGGTAAAAGGATATTGTGCCTCTGGCCAGGAGGGACTTTATAGTACTGTATACAGGAAGGTTGTTACTCTTCCCTTTATATTTATGGCAACTCCAATCAGTGTAAACAACTGGGGGCAGGGAGAGCAGGGAGGAGAATTCTGAAGGGAATGATGTATACATGTTAGCATATGCATTTGTTCCAACAAATAGTTCTATTTATTACAATTTTCTGAAGGGGGGGAAAGAATCCATTTAAGAGAAGGAATAAAACCAAAGCAATTTCAAAGACAGGAAAAAAACATGCTTACAGTTGCTCAAACTATTTCCTATCCTGAGGGGGTTTCTGTCTTCCTGGTCCTCACTTTTTTTGGCTAAATTCTAACTGGGTAATTTATTTTCAAAAATTCCTCTGTGGTAGTTTTTGTTGGTTATATTTTCTTCTACACTTTCTGCCCTTAAATTGTTGTGTTGTGTTTTTGTTATTATTTTAATACTGCAGTCTTCTACCCAACTGATGGCTGCTTTTTAGCAATGGATGGAACATAGGTATGTGTAGTTTTTAAGTGTGTAAAGCACTTTGGGATACTTGGATGAAAAGTAAAGTATTAATCACCACCATTAAGCTGCCCACCAACAAAGTGAGTTATATACTGATTATATTAAACTATAAGGATGAGTCAACATTTCATCTAAGTGTAAAGAACAAATCTACCAAAGAAAGATGTAAGGGTGGATTTCTGTGGACTTACCATGAGCTTTATACTGTCAGTGTAGCCTAGACAATTTGTGCCTGATATACCTCACATTTGTGCTGGTGTCAGGAATAACATTCTCCACTGAACTCCAGAGAAGAGTTACACTAGCATAAAAATTAAATCAGAGGACAATCAGACCCCTTAAAGAGCTATAATAACTTCTACAAAAAAGAAAACTATAATCCACAGATCTTTTAAGATACACACACACAGGGTACACTTAAGAACATAAGAACAGCCATACTAGGTCAGACCGAAGGTCCTTCTATCCCAGTATCCTGCCCTCCGACAGTGCCCAATGCCTGGTGCCCAGGAGGGAATGTACAGAACAGGTAATCCTCAAGTGATCCATCCTGTTGCCCATTCCCAGCTTCTGGCAAATAGAGGCTAGGGATACCATCTCTCTCCATCCTGGGTGTCATAAATATAAAGGGAAGGGTAAACCCCTTTGAAATCCCTCCTGGCCAGGGGAAAGCTCCTCTCACCTGTAAAGGGTTAAGAAGCTAAAGGTAACCTCGCTGGCACCTGACCAAAATGACCAATGAGGAGACAAGATACTTTAAAAAGCTGGGAGGAGGGAGAGAAACAAAGGGTCTGTGTGTCTGTCTATATGCTGGTCTTTACCGGGGATAGACCAGGAATGGAGTCTTAGAACTTTTAGTAAGTAATCTAGCTAGGTATGTGTTAGATTATGATTTCTTTAAATGGCTGAGAAAAGAATTGTGCTGAATAGAATAACTATTTCTGTCTGTGTATCTTTTTTGTAACTTAAGGTTTTGCCTAGAGGGGTTCTCTATGTTTTTGAATCTAATTACCCTGTAAGATATCTACCATCCTGATTTTACAGGGGGGATTTCTTTATTTCTATTTACTTCTATTTTTATTAAAAGTCTTCTTGTAAGAAAACTGAATGCTTTTTCATTGTTCTCAGATCCAAGGGTTTGGGTCTGTGGTCACCTATGCAAATTGGTGAGGCTTTTTATCCAACATTTCCCAGGAAACGGGGGGTGCAAGTGTTGGGAGGATTGTTCATTGTTCTTAAGATCCAAGGGTCTGGGTCTGTAGTCACCTAGGCAAATTGGTGAGGCTTTTTACCAAACCTTGCCCAGGAAGTGGGGTGCAAGGTTTTGGGAAGTATTTTGGGGAGAAAGACGCGTCCAAACAGCTCTTCCCCAGTAACCAGTATTAGTTTGGTGGTGGTAGCGGCCAATCCAAGGACGACGGGTGGAATATTTTGTACCTTGGGGAAGTTTTGACCTAAGCTGGTAAAGATAAGCTTAGGAGGTTTTTTCATGCAGGTCCCCACATCTGTACCCTAGAGTTCAGAGTGGGGGAGGAACCTTGACACTGGGTAATAGCCATTGATGGACCTATCCTCCATGAACTTTTCTAGTTCCTTTTTGAACCCTGTTAAAGTTTTGGCCTTCACAACATCCTTTGGCGAGAAGTTTCACAGATTGGCAGTGCCTTGTCTGAAGAAATACTTCCTTCTGTTTGTTTTAAACCTGATGCATATTAATATCGTTTGAAATAGTATAATAATAATATTAAAATAGTTCTTGTGTTATGAGAAGTAGTAAATAGCACTTCCTTATTTACTTTCTCCACACCAATCATGACTTTATAGACCTCTGCAATATCCCCCCCTTTAATTCATCTCTTTTCCAAGCTGAAAAGCCCCAGTCTTATCAGTCTTTCCTCAGATGGCAGTCATTCCATACCCCTAATCATTTTTGTTGCCCTTTTCTGAACCTTTTCCAATTCTAATATATCTTTTTTTGAGATGTGGTGACCACATCTGCACACAGTATTCAAGATGTGGGCATAACATGAATTTATATAGAGGCAATATGATATTTTCTGTCTTATTATCTATCCCTTTCTTAGTGATTCCCAACATTCTATTCCCTTTTTAGACTGCTGCTGCACAATGAGTGGACATTTTCAGAGAACTATCCACAGTGACTCCAAGATCTCTTTCTTGAGTGGTAGCAGCTAATTTAGATCCCATCATTTTATATGTGTAGTTAGGATTATGTTTTCCAATGTGCATTACTTTGCATTTGTCAACATTGAATTTCATCTGCCATTTTGTTGCCCAGTCACCCAGTTTTGTGAAATCCTTTTGAAGCTCTTCGCAGTCTGCTTGGGACTTAGCTATCTTGAGTAATTTTGTATTATCTGCACATTTTGCCACTTCACTGTTTTCCCCTTTTTCCAGACCATTTATGAATATGTTAAATAGGACTGGGCCCTGTATGGACCCCCTGAGGGATACCACTATTTACCTCTCTCTATTCTGAAAACTGACCATTTATTCCTACCCTTTGTTCCCTATCTTTTAAACCAGTTACCAATCCATAAGAGGACCTTCCCTCTTATCCCATGACAGCTTACTTTACTTAAGAGGCTTTGGTGAGGGACCTTGTGAAAGACTTTCTGAAAATCTAACTACACTATATCCCCTGGATCCCCCTTGTCCACATTCTTGTTGAACCCCTCAAAGAATTATAGTAGATTAGTGATGCATGATTTCCGTTCTCAAAAACCATGTTGACTCTTCTCCAGCAAATTATGTTCATCTATGTGTCTGACAATTTTGTTCTTTACTATAGTTTCAAGCAATTTACCAAGTACTGAAATCAGGCTTACTGGCCTGTAATTGCCAGGATACCTTCTGGAGCCCTTTTTAAAAACTGCATCACATTAGCTATCCTCCAGTCATTTGGTACAGAAGCTGATTTAAATGATAGATTACAGGCTACAGTTAGTAGTTCTGCAATTTCACATTTGAATTCCTTCAGAACTCTTGGGTGAATAACATCTGTTTCTGGTGACTTATTACTGTTTAGTTTATCAATTTGTTCCAAAACCCCCTCTAATTACACCTCCATCTGCAACAGTTCCTCAGATTTGTCAGCTAATAAGAATGGCTCAAGTTTGGGCATCTCCCTCACATCCTCAGCCATGAAGACCGCTGCAAAGAATTTATTTAGTTTCTCCGCAATTGCCTTATCGTCCTTGAGTGCTCCTTTAGCATCTCTGTGATCAGTGAACCCACTGGTTGTTTAGCAGGCTTCCTGCTTCTGACCTACTTAAACATTTTTTTTGCTATTACTTTGAATCTTTGGCTAGCTGTTCTTCACATTCTTTTTGGCCTTCCTAATTATATTTTTACAAATCATTTGCAGAGCTTATGCTCTTTTCTATTTTCCTCAATAGGATTAAACTTCCACTTTTTAAAGGATGCTTTTTTGCCTCTCACTGCCTCTTTTACTTTGTTGTTTAGTGGCACGTTTTTGGATCTCTTACTATGTTCTCTTAATTTGGGGTATATATTTTAGTTGAGCCTCTATTATGGTGTCTTTAAAAAGTTTCCATGCAGCTTGGCAGGGATTTCACTTTTGGCACTGTACCTTTAAATTTCTGTTTCACTAACTTCCTCATTTTTGTGTAGTTCCCCTTTCTGAAATTAAATGTGACAGTGTTGGGCTGCTGTGGTGCTTACCCCAACACAAGGATGTTAAATTTAATTATATTATGGTCTCTATTACCAAGCGGCCCAGCTATATTCACCTCTTGGACCAGATCCTGTGCTCCACTTAGGACTAAATCAAGAATTGTCTCTCCTCTTGTGTGCTCCAAGAAGCAGCCATTTAAGGTGTCAAAAAACTTTATCTCTGCTTCCCATCCTGAGGTGACATGTAGTCAATATGGGGATAGTGGAAATTCCCCAATATTATTGAGTTTTTTATTTTAATAGCCTCTTCTCTACATCATCGTTTCATCCAAGCATTAAGACCCTGCAGCTCTGCCTGTCTAACTGGCCCCACACATGGAAATGGAAGCATTTCAGAGAATGCTACCATAGAGGTCCTGGATTTCAATCTCTTACATTGCAGCCTAAATTTGGCCTCCAGGACTTCTCTCCTATCCTTCCCTATGTCAGTGGTACCTACATATACCTTGACCACCGGCCTCCCCAGCACTACCTATAAGCCTATCTTGATGTCTCGAGAGATCCGCAACCTTCACACCAGGCAGGCAAGTCACAATGCGGTTCTCCTGGTCATTGCAAACCCAGCTATCTATGTTTCTAATGATCGAATCACACCTTACTAATACCTGTCTCTTCCTAATAACTGGAGGTCCCTCCTTTGGAGAGGTATCCTCAGTACGAGAGGATACGACATCATCAACTGGAAGGAGGGTCCCAACTATGGGATCTTTTACCTCTGCTCCAGTTGGATGTTCTCCTTCCCTGAGACTTTCATCCTCTTCAACAGCACAGACCAGGGGTGGGACCATTCCACTGTGTCCCAGAAAGTCTCATCTATATACCACTGTCTCCCTTACCTCCTCCAGTTCAACCACTCTGGTCTCCAAATCCCATACATGGTCTCTGAAGGCCAGAAAGACCTTTCACTGAATGCACACATAGGCCACCTGACCACAGGGCAGGTAATCATACATGCTGCATTGTGTGCAATAAACTGGTTAGCCCCCACTCTGTTTCTGGACTTCTGCCTTCATTATCTTTTAATTCCTGAAGCTCATTCTTTTGTTGTTCTTTTGTTTTTATCAGGGGATGTTTTGGGCTTTAAGTTTAAAGTAGCTTAAGGAATAGCTCCCACTCCTACTTCCCCCTGTAAATGCCTCGCAAAACTCCTGTTAGATGCTCCTGTTCGCTAGCAAACTTCAAACAAAGTGGGCAGGTGTGACAGAATGTACCTGTGTCCATACCCTACACACTATTGTAATAATATTTGTACAAAGTATGCTGTGTAAGGTGTGATTTGAAATTCATATTTTGCTGGTCATTATTGTCCTAATAAAATGTGTCTGGAAACATTGTATGTGAAGTTATAAGATTCCAGTGTATGGTGTTCTTAACACGTTTCAATCTAAGGTTGGCAAACAGATATGTCACAAACAAAGGAATGTGTGCTCTGCTTAATTTGCACTTACGCAGTAAACAGTCAGCAAGCAGGAATGGAAACAAAAGATGAGGAAAAGCAGCAGGAAACATCCTTCCCTATACCGCCCCCATCCCTTGAAAAACATTTCCAGCTGAGATTCAGGAGACAGACACTATAAAAAAGGAGGGGCAAACACTCCAAGACTTCCCCCCTCCCCACCCGTTGCTTTCACAGCACCAGAAGGGACAAAGGAAGCACTCGTTGAACACTGGGCGAAGGGGTCATGAGCTAAGAAGTTTGGTCAGTA
This sequence comes from Lepidochelys olivacea, assembly GCF_965140295.1. Lineage (NCBI taxonomy): Eukaryota > Metazoa > Chordata > Testudines > Cheloniidae > Lepidochelys > Lepidochelys olivacea. Next base: position 71,285,410 of record NC_140414.1, read on the forward strand.
AGACTGCTGAATTGTGGTGAGAAAACTTTGCTTTGAATTTAACATAGTTTGTTAAGTTAGGCACTAGTAGCATTATCTTTAGTTTCTTGTAACCATTTCTGACTTTTATTCCTAATTGCTTTTAGTTACTTAATCTCTCTCGTTGTAGTTAATAAACTTGTTTTATTCTTTTATCTCATACAGTGTGTTTAAATTGAAGTGTTAGGGAAACTCCATTTAGGGTGGCAGGTTATGTGCATATTATTTCTATTAAAGCAATAATGGACTTTATATGAACTTATATAGTCCAGGAGAGGGCTGGGCAGTACAGAACATACATTTCTGGGGGAAAATCTAAGACTGAGAGTGTTGGGGTCACCCTGCAGTATAGCTAAGCCTGGTAAGAGATAAAGGGTGGCTGGCTGCAGCACATGCAGACACAGCTGGGAGTGACTTGATGGCTGGAGGCTGTTTGTGAGCAGTCAGGGCTGGAAGCTACAGCAGCCAAGCATTGTAAAGGGTGTCCCAAGTTAGAGGGCAGGGGTAATACAGCTACTTGTTAGTCTAGATTGTACCCTGGGTATGTCACAGCAGGGTATTACAATAATCACTCACAAAGAGGAATTGTAGACTTAATTCTCCATATTCTAGCCTAGAAAGGTGTGTTGCTACATTCATGTTTTTCAGCACACTCTAATTTTAATATTACAACGATTCAGATGAAGTTATAGAAGAAAATGGGTATAGTATGGCTGACAAATTCAATGAGCTATTAAATGTGCAACAATAATTAGGTTACCAATTGAGAATACTGTGTCAGAGGAACAAAAACACATAATTAACTTAATTACTAACACAGACATCATCCACAGGTGTATCCATGGAGTGTCTCCTTTCATCCAATTATTAAATAACAACCTCCTAAGTAAAATGAAGAATCCAGCCAAGAAAAAACAGGTGATTTGGCAGTTAATGTATTAGTTGGTCTGTCAGCCTGCTAAGTCATAAACACAAATTTAGAACAAGTTCAGTGTTGGCACTGTAATTTACCCTTGAGCTACCCCTTTGAGTATAGTCCTTAGTAAGAAGCCACCTTTTGCTAAAAGATACCAGAGTTACCCCTAGACTTAGTAAAATACACTGAAAAAGTTATATAAATGCATGAGTGAGATATTATGCAAAAAAAATTGCCATTTGATGAATTATGTATCCGATAAATATTTGCTCAAAGCTGCACACATACAAAAAAACCCTGAATTGATTATTCAGTTAAAGTGCTCAATTTCACTGTGTAACCTATTTGATAAATAGTATTTAACAGTTTTTATTACCACAGTTATTTCCTCTTTAAAGTATGATGGCGAGGGGTGGGGGCGAAATGTGGGTACACCGCTGTGGTGCTTGCAAGTGCTTACTTTTTAATATCAAGCAATGTTATAGCAAGAGATGTAACAGCCCATTTCTCGTCTTTATTGTGAACACTTTGAGTACTGGACATAAATGGAAACTATAGGAATCTTTTTTGGAAAAATTAGGATTTCATACCAACTTAGCTTAAGTTCAGTCAACCTGCAACTTCGTATAGTGCCAATTAAAGTTTTTATCTTCCCAATCTTCGGTTCCCAAGAAATCCTCACAAAGGATCCCTGCTAATAAATAAATAAAAATAAGTGGGAGGAGAGTGTTTGTTTATATTTTATTTGGAAACAGAATAATACTTCTGGATTTGGCCAAGTTTCTCTCTGTTTCTCCAATTCAAGAAATGTAAAACCATATGAAACTAATTATATGTATGTATTTAAAGGAGGCCTCACAGTCCTACCGGATCCTGCCCCAAGAAAAAGAACAGTGAACTTCGGTCATCCTGACCTGACTACAAAAGCTGCAGAGAGCAACCAATCAGAGCACAGCAGGCGTAGTTAAAAGGGGCTGAGCAAACCAGTTCCTGACTGCCGCCTGAGTAGCAAAGAAGGGTGTTCTGGTCAAAGGTAGAGTCCTGCGCAGATACAAAATTAATATCTGAGGATGTGGATATCCATAGATATAAATCATATATCCGCAGAGCTGCAGGGCTCTACCGGGACTGCAGCAGCAAAAGCAGCCATAGGTCAGGCTGCCACTTGCAGGAGCCAGTGTCTCGCACGGGCAGCTCCTCTGGCCTGGCTGTACCTCCCCCAGCTCAACCCACTAGGGTGGGCACCAGGCTCACTGGTAGCTGTCTCTAGTCACACTAGTGTGTGCAGTGGCTTGAACGCTCCCAGATAGGAGTCCCTTCCATGCAGCTGTCTGAGTCTCCTGTTTGAGGGACAGCTGCCAGTGATCCTGGTGCCTCCCTCCGTGGGTGGGGCTGAGGGCCATACAGCCACGCTGGAGGAGCTGCCCTGCAGGGCACTGGCTCCTGTGACTGGCAGCACAACATGGTGCTTTTGCCTCTGCATTTCCTGATAGAGCCCTGCAGCTCCACAGATACAAAATTTATATCCACGGATATAAATTGGATATCTGTGCAGGGCTTTAGTCACAGGAGCCTGAGAGATAACCAGAAGTTGTGTTCTGGTTGCATTTTGCTTTCTGCAAGGAGAGAGCAGACCTGAGAATTTTAACCCTGAAGTGCTGTGTGACACAGAAGAGACCCAGTGGGAAGAAGCCCAGGAGAAACAGTAGCAACTATGATGGAGTTAAAGGCAGCTGTGTGTGACTGCTGTTCATAGTGTCCCTGGGTTGGGATCCACAGTAGTGGGAGGGCCTGGGTCCCCCGCACCGGCCACTGGGGCAGTGGCCTAAGCCCCAAGAAAGGGATAAGACTATTTGCTAGAAGCCTGACAAAGGGGCTGTAATTCAAACAGCCCAGAGACAGGGCTCATGTGTTGAATTTTGCTACCCTGGAAGGGGACTGAATTCAAGGGCAACCTGACCGGAGAGCTGGGACAGTGAGAACCAGTGAAGCCAGAGTCATGAGGGAGAAAGCCCTGAGGGGCAATTCAGTGGTGAGCTGGAGCCGATTCACACCGGTTCGCTAGAACCGGTTGTTCCGCAAGGGACAACCGGTTCTAAGAGGGCTTCTAAATTTAACCAGCCAAAAGCGGTGCCTTAGGCGCTGACTCCATGGATGCTCCAGCCCTGGAGAAGCCAAGGGGAAAATTTGGTGGGTGCAGAGCACCCACCGGCAGCTCCCCGCTCCGGCCCCAATTCACCTCTGCTCCGCCGCCTCCCCGTCCCCTGAACGCGCTGCCCTGCTCTGCTTCTCCGCCCCCCCAGGCTTTCCGCGAATCAGCTGTTCGTACGGGAAGCTGGGGGAGGCTGAAAAGCAGTCTGCAGCTTCCCGCTCAGGCCCAGGGATGTGTAGGTGAGCTGGGGTGGAAGGGGTGTGAGGAAGGCCGCCCGCGCCACAGCAGGTAACCCGGGGTGGGGGAGGTGGCACGCAGGGGAACTGCTCCTTGCCCCAGCTCACCTCCACCACCCTCGGCCTGAGTGTGAAGCCGCCGCCTGCTTCTCAGCCCTCCCAGGCTTCCCGCCGAACAGCTGATTTGCGGAAAGCCTGGGGAGGGGGGCACGGAGAAGCAGAGCGGGGCAGTGCAATCAGGGGAAGAGGCAGAGCGGAGGTGAGGTGATCTGGGGCCGGGCGCGGGGTGGGGAGCTGCCGGTGGGTGCTCTGCAAATGCTCCAGCCCCGGAGCACCCAGGGGGTCGGTGCCTAAGGTGCCACTTTTGATCTGATCAGTGGGGGAGCAGTTGCTCCCCCTGTTCCCCCACTAGCTACACTCCCCAGCCTCTAGAAGCCGGAGGGACCTGCTGGTTGCTTCCTGGGAGCTACCCCAGGTAAGCACCTCTGGGACTTTTCACCTCACCCCCCGGCAGATGCCTCTGGCTCTTAGGGGTGGGGTGGGCACCCACTACGATGGCCCATGAGACCCTCCTTCCCAGTTCTGGGGGCAGTCAGGGGACAGGGTAGAGGGGTGGATGGGGCAAGGGTCCAGGGGGGCATCAAGGAACGCAGGGGGATTGGATGGGCCAGGAGTCCCGGGGGGATGGGGGTGCACAACGATCCCCTCGTGGGGTGAGGAGGGAACCCATTAAGATTTTGGCAGCTCATCACTGGGGCAATTGTCTATAACAGGGCAGGGATGGACTTAAAATTAGCCAAGAAAGGGCTGAGAACTGAGCCTAAAAACACTAACAAGGGTACAGTGATTGGCCCTTTTGGACCTTTGTAACCCCAGAAGGGATTCATCCATTGACAACTGTGTGACTGAGCCTCAGGGCTCAGCCACTGAAGACCTGCTTGATGAGGTCAACAACGTACAAGGAAAAAGAAAACTAGCACCACACCCAGCCAACAGGAGACACTCACGAGAGGTGAGTGCACCATGTCACAATAACAAGAGTCCTGTGATTCAACATCACCGTTTCATTCAGCTCTAAAACTCTTTTCCAACAATTACTTATGTTACCAGAAGCAAATATTTCAAAAAGTACGTGCAGGAACAGGAAGCAGCTATTTACTACCATTAATCTCTAGAATTTCTAGTTCTACTATCTGATTGCCCTCATAACTTTCATTTTTATGGCCTTAAATCTAATAGAGGAATGTATTGGAAAGTAGATTGATAATACTGAAGAATGCAACCCATTGGGTTTTGAGGGAGATTTCTGAATCTATATAGTCAAGAGTGGTTCTAATATATAGGAGTGTTCCTCTCTCAGTTAAATCTGCCTCTTGATATTGAGCATGGCAGAAGTGGAAAGAGCTTTCGATCCCCTGAGATGTTTCCCTAAATATCTTTTTTCCAAGTGTGTTTTTTTTTAAAAACTTCTCAAGGCTTCCTACCGTTGATGGGTCACCCGCTCCTACTCAGTCATCAATCACAGAGCCTCCATTTGCTCTCATGCATTGACAGGCATGACTTCTTCATTCATACATCAGAAGACAGACAGCTAAGAAGCCTTTATCATTTCTTCTAGAGCAGGAGCTGGATTAAAGTACTCTGCGGGTTTACTTGGCAAGATTAAAGTTTTCCACAGGTCACTTCCAGCCCATGTGTTATATGATTGACATTACTGTTGAAAATTAAAGATTGCCCTACATTTCCACTAGATTACCAAATACAGGACGTAGTTTCCTGACAGCTGGGGGTCACATAGAAGCTCAATCACTGTACTGCTTCTTTCTGCTCTCACTGGGCAAAAAAGTGTTTTCAGCCAAATTTTGCTGTGTTTAATAAACACCAAAACTGAATCTAGCAGCTGAATCAAAGTTGTCCAAAGCCATCCAATACCGCAGTGCTATTTCTCTGTTCCTCATACTTAATTTATTACTATAGTTTATTATTTTTAAAATCAAAGACCACTACTCACCTGGTTACTTCCTAAAAGTGCAGTGCATTCCCATTAGATATCCTAAGATTAGACATGCTGGAAAAGTTATACGGTAGAAGGAGGAAACAAGATTTTTTATCTCCCAAGATTCAAAAGGTGACATTCTGGAGTTTTGTAAAAATTATTTATGTTGGTTAAGAAATAGGCATTTAAGCAAGCCCATACTGAGTGCAGCACAATATCTTTACACTGTTTCAAGTAAACAAGCTAAGGGCTGAGTCCTACTCAGGTAGTTGACTGTGCAATGGGTACTTCAGCAGGATGGGTGAGGGCAAGAAATTCTCTTCAGTAGAAGCTGCTTCAGCTCAAATGTTGAAGCAATCCTCATGTGCCCAGGTGGGGAAAGGACAAGAGGATTCTATGACCCACCCCCAAGCCTTACATATACAGGGTACCATGCTGACAAACCTCTGAGACAGGACAGTGCATAATCCCTGTTTATTCTTTTATATCCTGTCTCTGTGGCACTGCAGAATGACATTGATTCTGCTGCCAGCGTGTGCTTCTCAGCAACAAAGGTGGGAGCTGGCCTTGCTCCTCTAAGCCTTTCGCAATACAGCCTTTACTTTTGTACCTCAACATTTGTCAAACAGAATTATTAGCCAATGACAAGACCTATATTGTTTCCAGAATTCTAAGATGTAGCTTTCTAAAGAAAAAGCTGAGCTTTCTATTATTTTTTGTCAGCTGAAGTTAATCAAGCCTATTTTATTTAGATTATCCATTGTTTGTTCAGCAACAACCACTCTTGCTGCTGCAGAAAATACATAGAGAGATGCCCTTCAGAGAAGGCACTACATTCTAAAAGACAGAGACATGGAAGAAAACAGAATATTTTAGAGGGTTTTTTTTTTTCATTCTGTCTCTCCCCCACTGATTTTTCCTTAAGCACAGATTTTGAACCCCTTACTCACTGGTGAGCACTTATAAACCCAAGTAGTCCCATTGACTCCAATGGGATCAGTCATGTTAAAAAAAAAAAAAAAAAAAAAGAACAAAAACCCTATATGCCAATCCGTTAGTACTGTGTTGCTTAACTATCACAATGCCTTCTGCCTCAGTCTACCTATGAAATAACATATGTGGATTCTTGTCCATATCTATTGAATATTTTCATACACGATTAAAATTGTTTTATATCATTGCTTCCCTCTCCCCTGCAAATAGAAAAGAATGGTGATAAAAGCCTTGACATGCTTTCCCCATGGAAAAGATGTTTCTATCAAGCAGATGGGTGGATATTCCTCAATCTTTCTAATAAGAATTAATGGAAATTAAAAAAGGATTTATTGACTGATGGCAGATGGCTGGAGGATTTTGTGGAGGTGCATCTTGTGTAAATTACAGCAACAGCACACTCAACCTCTTGCTGTGGACAAAAGGTTAGTTCTGCATTAAATTAGAAATGTTCTGCTTGATTAAATGTTAAGAAGAAAACAACAGTTTTGTTCTACCTTGTCAAATATCAGCATGCAAGATCCACCCCATCCCTTAATCATGATATTTAACTACCTATTTAGCTTCTCAGGAATTAGTACTGCTCAACTCTCTCTCATACTTAACAGCCTTTAGGTTCAGGCCTACTACAACTGCTTTGTAGAGCAGGAGTGTTCTATATTCTGAACTTCTCTTCTTTCCCCACAAGCCACACCCTCCCCACATCTCTGCCCACAGCTCCCATTCCATTCTGCTATACCAGTCCATTCCTCTCCCTCCCTTGCTTTGGGAACACACAGCCCAAGCAGAGAATCAAGTTTGTTACTCTCCAATATCTGAACATTCTCCTGATCCTCTTTGCTCTGGCTTTGTGAGTCACATTGAGTCTGGGTGGACTCATAAGCGAGTGCACACTGAGACAGGGAAATGGGCTGGCAATCTGAAGGTGTGCAACACTCCAATTACTGGCAGGCTTATAGGGAAATGAGGCACAGGGAGTAAAAACAGATTAAACTAATTCCCACATTGCTTTCAGCATGGCATAAATCTCCCTCAAACCTCTGGCTGAGTTTTGGGAGTTCTGTAAATAGCACTGTCATGCTGGGCTGAACATACCAGATACGGAGACAACTGAGATGCAGAATTTAGGGTGCTACTCCCCTTGTGGCTGCACTGATGTTAGGTCAAAGCCCAATGTGTCCTTCAGTCAGAGCAGCTGATGCACTGCCAGGAAATTTTAATTTGTTTTTGGACAACTGTTCTTGAAGCTTGGTTATTTGCATTTCTGTGGTCTTTCCACAACCCCCACATACTGGTAGTCATGACCCCAGAATCCATGTATCTCCTGCCCAAAGGCACCCCATGAGATAGGTCCTCCCACAACTCCGTGCAGGGTGAGACAGACCAATCTGGGATCCACTCAGCTACTTCTCAGATGAAGCACTGGATGAAGGACAGATCGCTCAAACTATAGGTAGAGTAGACTTAAGAGATGTTGGCTGGAAGAGGGAAACACTTAGTGCAGACGTTGTCTTCCTCTTCCATCAAAGTTGCCTCCATCACATTTATTCAAACATTGACACAGCTGGAAGACTTATTACTAGGCCTACATGATGAGGGAAGATTAATGATACGAGTCATATTTTTCCATTTTCTACTTGGGAAGTAACTTTGCTCCTGGCCACCATGATCCATGCATTTGTCATCTCCAGACTAGATTACTGCAATTCAGTGTATCTGGGACTAAAAGGATAAAGTACTGGAAAGGCTCCAGCAGTATAAAGTTGCTCACCTCCAGAGCTTCAGCGGTTCCTAATCTGCTTCATTTGCCAGTTCTAGGCCCTGCTTCTAATACTTAAAACCATCAACAACAGATGCAGCTGAATCAGCAACTGCATCTCTATGTGACTAACCAAGACACCTACACTTTTCTGGGAAAATGCAGCTGACAGCATATGATGAAGTCAAAGAGTGCAGGAGATAAGCATGGTTAGTTGAGAGGTTTCAGCTATTGAAAGAGCTTCCAGAGGAGATCAAACTAATCGGGATTCTGACCATATTTAATGCACGTAGCAAGATCCTTTTCCCATGATTATTCCCTCTCGCTGTAACCAGACTGACTGTATTTCACATAAGGTGCATGCACACAGCAAGAGTTTTCTTTCAAAGGTTTTATCATGAAGTCCACTAGGAACCTTGTCTTGCAGACCTAATTTACCATAGAGTTTTTTTAAGGCCCGGCTTGACAAAGCCTTGGCCGGGATGATTTAGTTGGTGTTGGTCCTGCTTTGAGCAGGGGATTAGATTAGATGCCCTCCTGAGGTCTCTTCCAATCCTAATATTCTATGATTCTACCTGAACAATGTTTATGTACTTCAGTTATGGGTACTAAAAAATGATAGTAACCAAGATCAGAATCTGGTATAATCTTTTTACTGGTATTTCAAAGCATTCATTGTCATCACACTGCAACAATAAAAAAAAAATACTACATTAATTGATATTAGGGCCAGAAAGGCCTTCTTAGGCAATGTAGACCATCTCACTGTGTCACTTAAATAGATTGTTAAATCCATAAACTGCAAATACAAAGTATAATTACAGAAAAAAATTTTGTAAGTTTTGCAGTAACTGGGAAAGCTTATTGAGCAAGATATTTATTTCAATACCATATGTCAAATTTGCAATAATAGCAAAGTCACATAGAGTACCTCCTTAACTCAAATTAACCCCTGGAGTGTTCTTTGCAGAGGTAACATATGTCTATAAATGGCAACTGTATGGCCATATGAGATGTTTGTCACACATCCTGCAGCACAGTGCTTTTTTAAACAAAGGAAGGTGGTAATTTTCCATCATGAAAGCATGAGAAGCAGCACAAAGATTGGAAATGTTGTTTCTGTATATTTATTACTGTCTGTTACAATCCAAAGTGTAACATATGGCAGGCACCAACACAGTGCAGTAGGATGTCCTTTAACCCCACTGCCCCAGAGATGTCCCTTTACCCCTTATCTCCAAAAAGCGTAAGCTATATGTTTCAATCACTGATCAAAGTGCATGTGGTTGAGATGCCTCGTTGATGCCACTACTCTCCCTCCCACCCACGTGCTCAGGACTGAGGACTGGGCAAAGCCTTGATGCTGTTTCACCACCCCCTCCAAGCTTGTTGGCCAGTATGGCTGAGCAGGAGCAGAAAGTGCAGCTTGCTTCCTATGCAAAGAACAGGCAAGTGGAGACTAAATTATGACTCTGATATTCTGGTCCCTGATCTGCTCTTGGGATTGTGTATTTAGGTGCTGCCACTTACTTAGCCCTGGATTTAATTCCACAACCTATCCCTAAAGTTATTTTTTCAGGTGCTGTCCCCACTATAAAACTGCCAGTGTAAAAAATTACACACATGCACACACACGTTTTGTGAGACTGAAGAGCTGCAGAGGCCACATGAAGATCTAATTGATAACCCAGGACTGGCTTGCACATTCACTCTGCAGAATACTTGGGATGTAATTCCTTTCCCCCATTAACTTACAGGTGTTTAAGAATGGCTGAGAGTCATGACTTTTTTGTGTCTTTCCCTCCCTCCCACCCCCCTTAAAGGTTGCATTTCTCTATTTACTAGAGAATAATTATTTAAAGCAAGGGTACACTTCTCTACCATTAATTGAATAATAATAGTTTATTACTGCTAACAAGCTGGGAAATATAGAAATAAGCAGCAGTAAACCAGTTGTATGGATGGACATGTAGAACTATAATTCAGACACCATAATACATCTTGCTTTTTCTTTACTTAGAAATGGATGGAGAAATTCAGCAACACATTTAGAAACTGTATAAACAATTATCAGAGGGGTAGCCATGTTAGTCTGGATCTGTAAAATCAGCAAAGAGACCTGTGGCACCTTATAGACTAACAGATGTATTGGAGCATAAGCTTTCGTGGGTGAATACCCACTTCGTCGGATGCATGTTAAACAATTGTGTCAATACCAGTGTGTGTGATGAAGGATGGTGGCAGAATGGACTCTAGAATAGTACTCATAATTTTCACTTATAATGCATCTTCCATCCAAGGATCTGAAAGTACTTTATAAACATAGCAGTGTTGTTTTTAAATCTCTTTACTGGAATATGGTAGAGAGGGAACAGCTTGTTCAGGAAGAACAGACAGGGGAGAAAAGGGAGGAGATGTCATGTTATACATCAAGAAGATATAGGTTCAGGAGGTGAGGCAGACCAGATGAAAGTCTCTGGGTAAAGACAAAAGTGGGAAAAAAATAGGGGTGACATTCTGGTAGGAATCTACTGTTGACCACCAGATCAGGGAAAGGTAGAGGATGAGGCATTTTCAGAACAAGTAAGAGAAATATCCAAACTACAAGACCTGGTAGTTATGGGGTGGGGGGAGGGGGGATTTTAACTATCCAGTCACCTGTTGGAAAAGAAATGTGGCAAAACACAAAAATTTCCAAAATTTATTGGGGACAACATTTTGTTTCAGAATGGGGTGAGGGGGAGGGGGAGGAACACAAGCCAAAATAGGGAAAGAGATTAAAGAATATTTAGATAAGTTAGATGTGATCAAGTTGGCAGGGCCTGATGAAACTCATCCTACAGTACTTAAGAAATTAGATGAAGCAATCTCAGAACCACTAGCAATTATCTTCAAGAACTCCAGGAGGATGGGTGAAGCCCGAGAGGACTGAAGAAGGGCAAACAGAGTTCCTATTTTTGAAAAGGGGAAACCAAGAGGACCCAGAGAATTATATAGACTAGTCAGCATAACTTCAGTTCCTGGAAATATACTAGAACAAATGATTAAATCAGTTTGTAAGCAGCGATCCTAAAGGATAAGAAGGTTATAAGGAATAGCCAGCATATGTCTGTCAAGAACAAATCATGTACGATCAATCCAGTTTCCTTTTTTGACAGGGTTACTACTGGCCTAGTGGATAGAGGAAAAGCAGTAGACATGATATATCTTGATTTTAGTAAAGTTTTTGACACAGTCCCACATGACATTCTCATAATCAAACCACAGAAATGTGGTCGAGATGAAATTACTATAAGGTGGGTGCACAACTGGTTGAGAGAAAGACTTTACTTGAAGTATAGTTATCAATGGTGTTCTGTCAAACTTTGAGAATGTATCTAGTGCGGTCCTCTAGGGATCAGCCCTGTGTCTAGATCTATTCAATAATTTTCATTAATGACTTGGATAATGGAGTGCAAAGTATGCTTATAGTATTTGTGGATGATACCAAGATGGGAGGGGCTGTAAGCACTGTGGAGGACAGGATTAGAATTCAAAGTGACCTTGGATTAGAGAACTGATCTGAAATCAACAAGATGAAACTCAATAAAGACAAATACAAAGTACTACACTGAGCTAGGAAAAAAATAAAATGAACAACTACAAAATGGGGAACAACTAGCTAGGTGTATTATTGCTCAAAAGGATCTTGAGGTTACAATGGATTACAAATTGAGAGTGAATCAACAATATGATGCAGTTGTAAAAAGGCTAATATTCTGGGATGTATTAATTGGAGTGTTTTACTTAAGACATAGGAGGTAATTGTGCTTGTTAAACAATCCTTAATAAACCTATGAGCAGCAATAACTTATTAATTCAAATTTTACACCAAATTGCAGACCGTGGTCCACAGTTGGTGGGTCCCATCAACCCATTTAAAATCAAAGCACTAACGCTGCTTTTTCTATTGCTTTAAGAAAAATAACTTAACTTTTCATACTCTATTGGTCCCAGGGTGACCACAGTTGCAAAGTGTATCCCCAACACAAATAACAAGGGTGAAGTTATTTCCTTGGTAACGTCTTTTAGGATTTTTTAAATCTGATATTTATATTTTGGTTTACGTTAACTAGAATAGAATGTTTTTAAAACAGGTTAGATTTTATCTTTCATTTCCCCTAGAGATAGCTCACTGCAATAAGAGGTGTTATGTTTTTCATAACTACATACTACACCCATACAAAATGTAAAGCATATTTCTCCATACCAAAAAACTAAAACATGTATGTGAACATTCAAAATATAGTTATTTTATAATTAAACTTTCATCTTAACAATGGGCATTTAAAATCAACATGGTGATGGGATTTTAAGTACATTTTCATGGTCTACAGTTAACACAAAATTTCCCTCAGTCAGCTTTAGTCAAAACAAATTGCACTACTAATCATAAAATGACTTTTGAGAGAGTTTTTGCATGATGCACTATGTTTCTGGTAAAGTACTACAGGTTTATTTAGTAGCAAAGACATTGTCAAAAATGCTCTTTGTAGATTAATTTGTAATTGCACTTGTACAAAAATAAATGCATTATGAGTCATATCCAAATTCATCTAACCATTGAAGAGGCACTGCATGGATTTAGTGATTTGCTGGCTTGATTTCAGATATAATGTGTACTCTGATACAATTTTATTTAATAATATATCGCTGAACTATTCAGCCAGTAAAGGTCTGCATACAAAGGTAAACTAAGGGACATGATTAAAAATATGGATTTGGCCAGTTCATTCCCTTTGCAGACATTGTTGGAAGATTCCATGTAAACATTCTATATCTACAGGTAATCAACCCCCCTCCCAATACTGTTGAAAGCAGACATGGGAGTTAAACTGAATTTAAAATTACTGACACAAGATGATGTGGGAATATCTTTTAGTGGACCTACTTCTGTTGGGGAGAGAATCTTTTTGAGGACCTGAAGACCTCTATGAGTCAAAAGCTTGTCTCTTTCACCAACAGAAGTTGGTCCAATAACAGATATCATTTCACCTACCTTTTATCTCTAATCTCTCTTAAACAAAGTCAGCTCTTATGGGATAAGAGGAAAGGTCCTCTCATGGATTGCTAACTGGTTAAAAGATAGGAAACAAAGGGTAGGAATAAATGGATAGTTTACAGAATGGAGAGGTAAATAGTGATGTCCCCCCAGGGGTCTGTACTTGGACCAGTCATATTCAACATATTGATACATGATTTGGAAAAAATGGTAAAGAGTGAGGTGGCAAAATTTGCAGATGATACAAAACTACTCAAGATAGTTAAGTCCCAGGCAGACTGCAAAGAGCTAACAAAAGAATCTCTCAAAACTGGGTGACTGGACAACAAAATAGCAGATGAAATTCAATGCTCATAAATGCAAAGTAATGGACATTGGAAAACTATACGTATAAACTGAGGGGGGGTCTAAATTAGCTGTTACCACTCAAGAAACAGATCGTGGAATCATTGTAGATAGAGCTCTGAAAACATCCACTCAATGTGCAGCGGCAGTCACAAAAGGTGAACAGAATGTTGGGAATCATTAAGAAAGGGATAGATAATAAGACAGATAAGATGTGGTCGCCCCATCTCAAAAAAGATATATTGGAGCTGGAAAAAGTTCAGAAAAGAACAAAAATGATTAGGTGTATGGAACGGCTTCCGTATGAGAAGAGATTAATAAGACTGAGACTTTTCAGCTTGGAAAAGAGACAAAAAAGGGGTGATATGATGTCTATAAAATCATGACTGGTGTGGAAAAAGTAAATAAGGAAGTGTTATTTATTCACTCTCACAGCACAAGAACTAGGCATCACCAGATGAAATTGATAGGCAGCAGGTTTAAAACAAACAAAAGGAAATATTTCTTCAAACAGTGCACAGTCAGCCTGTTTGAAGGCCAAGACTATCACACGGTTCAAAAAAGAACTAGGTAAATTCATGGAGGATAGGTCCATCAATGGCTGTGAGCCATGATTGGCAGGGATGGGGTCCCTACCCTGTTTGCCAGAAGCTGGGAATGAGCAATGGGATGGATCATTTGATGATTACCTGTTGTGTTCATTCCCTCTGGGGCACCTGGCAATGGCCATGATACTGGGCTAGATGGACCTTTGGTCTGGCCCAGTATGGCTGTTCTTATATTCTAGGAACACTGAAAAAAAATATTGTAATTTCATTGTGCATCAAGGTTCTATTCCTTGAGCTGCACAGTTTGCTAAGGATGTCTCATTTTAGCTAATTTCCATGGCCATCAGCCTCATGGCACTACACCATGCAGCTGAAAAAAAAGCAAGTGGCCCACACAAATAATATAACTGAATTGAACATGTGTTGTGAGAACAGAAACATTCATAAATGAAGGAAAGGCTCTTAAAAAGCTGACTGGCTGGCAGAAACACATCAGCCAGTCATCTCTAAAGTGAAACACAGGGTTCTGTAAATACCTAAAAGGCCTTTGCAAAGAGACATTCAGAGTCTCATAATGCACACAAAATTCTGTTACGCTGTCTTCTTCCTTTCACCTCCTGTAAGCCCTACACAATAAGGTGCAAACAAACATGGATGATATGAAGAATCAATATTTTTAAAAATGTATTTTTGCCATTGTTGCACATCAACAGACCTATTGTCGATGTACTGGACACCTTCTGTTGAGTGTCTGCTCTTTCACCTGAAATATTCGTATCTTGAGAGCTTGTGCTCCTCACTCTTACTGCACACAAAATACCATCTACTCTGTCATCATGGTATAGTGTCGCTTTCTACCAGGTAAAATAAAACGTCTTTCTGGAAACCTCAGCTGTGCACATTTCAAGGGATATGAATAGTACTTCCCCATTGGATAAAAGTTATAAAAGTTGAGGCCAGCTCCATTTAAAAATTCATTGCTGTCTCTGTGTTTCATTCTCTTGCGTATCCTGATCAACATGGTATTGCTGTCACAGAAGAGTGCGATAAATACAAATTAAGTTGTTCATAGACCAGAGAGCAAAATACCAAGCCTACATTTATGCATGAAAAGCAACAAAACATATGGACATCAATTGTGGCTGATGATTGGATTCCTAGCCAAAGGCTTTCATCCTTAGCTTAGGTGCCTATGGTTAAGGGACTCTCTTATGGCATCTTCATCATATAACTAAACAAAATATCATTACTTGCTCTACAAGTACTGTTTGGGGCTTTTGATGAATCTGAATTTGTTTTCCCTGGAGGGGAAAAAAAATAAAAAAGATCCAACCTCATGATTTGTCATTGAAAACATTTTCACACCAACCTGCATTGGTGAAAGAGAAGAGTTGAAGAAGAGCTCTGTGTCAGCTTGAAAGTTTACATAGAGCTCTTCTTCAGCACTCCTCTTTCACCAGCACAAGTTAGCCCAATAAAAGATATTACCTGACCCACTCGTCTCTCTAATATCTTGGGATCAACAAGACTACAACTACTTTTCACAGAATTGGTTAAGAACATTTTTTAGAGAAGCTGCAGAATTTTTGCTGAATAAACATGCCTATTATCTGGTCTTCTACAATATTACTTCTGAAAGAGTGCTTGAAAAGAATACATGACTCAACCTTGTTTTCATGGAATATGTAAACAAAATATACACAATAATCTCAAAGAGTTTTTAGTTTTGCTAAAAAATGTCTACTTGTATATGCTTGCTAAAGCTTTTATAAACTTTCATAGTAAATCCAGTGCAAATTCAGTTAACAGAATTACTTTTGACTCTTAAAGTCTTCTGTGTTGTTGAAAATCAATAAATGCATCTAAAAATTTAGCATGTGTTCCAGTAATGCATTTTTCACAGGTAGCTTTCAAACAAAATATATCCCATGTTCTGTTCTTAGTCTATTTCATGAATAATTTAATATAATATTAAAAAGAAATTTGTTGAATGCTTTTGTGAAAATCTGTAGCTAGAGAATTTCTAATTGTGGTTTTCTGTAACATGATGAAAGACCATTGTTCCCTATCTCATGTACTATATAAATGGATTTTTACACAATTTTGTAACACAAGTTTAAAGAAATACTAGACTGTATTTCAAAATTTCATTTACTACTAAAATGAATCTACATTAGCTGTTTTACCCTTATGAAGGATCACATTTAAAAAAAATAGCAAATAGATATTAAGAAGAAGATTCAAATGTTTAACTGAGTTAAAGTTGGCTTGAACTAAACTACTCATGCTTTAAACTAAGTTCATGAGTAATTGTTTGCAGGATCAAGGTCTAAGTTTTCCTCATTCCTAAAAATCTACCTACATAACGTGTTTTCAAAGATGTAAATTAGTTTTAGTGCTTTAATAAGATACTAACACAGCATTAACTAAAACAGATTGCTCATTTTTGATTGTTTTCGTCAAAAATTGTCTTTTACTAAATTAATGTTGCTAACTTATTGCATCTATATAATTTAAAGTGCTTTAACATTTCATGACATTATTTTGCTTCCTTTCATAAAGCAATATTTATCCTCAGGCACACATGTATTAGACTAACTTCCAAAAGCATATTTTTGTTGGACAGCAGTCAGTCTCTTTTTCCTACTGTTGTACTTACTTTCTGAACCTGTGTATCTGGAGAACCAAAAGAATATATATTTTAAGGGTCAGTTTTGTTTAATCTGTATAGAAATAACTTTGAGAAAGTGTGTAAGTTTGCTTCTGACATAATTGGGAAGAAGCGCAAATACAAATGAACAAAGCAAACACATTTAAATTATTTTGAACAGATTAGGTTCATGAGCGTATAGTGGCTCATGAAGTTCAGTGAAAAAAGTGTAAAATAATGAGATGAGGGACCAAAACAATTACTTAAGGCTATAGCATACAAGAAGGAAGTAGGACTAGGAAAATTAGTTGTGGATGTTATTAGATAGACCAGTAATTCTATCTATTTAATGTTTACCAGAAAGAAGAAAACAAGTTAAGTATGGTATAAAGTATAAATTAATGGAAGTTATTTACAAGACATTACTAAGTATACATTAAAAAGGTATTACTGTGTTAAGTCTTGTCTCAGGTATTTAAAAGACATCTATTCTTAGAGTTTCAGACTATAGCCTGAAACTGATGGCTTTTCCAACTACTCATTTTTCAGGAAGTCAATCGCAAAAGAGATCATAAGGATCATGAGCTCTGCTAGAACTAATACCAACCATGGACTGGAATGATGACTAAACAAGTAAACGTGTACTCATGGATGTATTATAGTGTGTAAAGTGGCTTGAATCATTACACTAGGAATTTAATACTGTGGTACATACAATACACTTCCTCAACTAGGATCTATTTCAAGGCACCTTGGCTTCCTTTCAATTATATTTCTGTATTGATGTTTACAACATAAACACTGTTTAAGAATTTAAAATGTTATAGCAAAAATTCTTGAAAATAATTTTATTTTCTTTAAATTATAGTGTGTACTAAAGTCAGTGTATGCCAGATGTGCACCCAAACTTCAGAATTCAGATCTGGGTTTCACTTACTCAAAAAAAGGAATTAGCAGCATATGGGGTTTTGGTTTGACACATTAGAGGTAAGGACCAGACTCTCACAAGTTACTTGCAGAAACCAATATTGTCAGGAGAGGTCATTTAAAAAAAAATTCTTCTATATCATTGAAAATATCCTCCACATTCAGCCCTCCATTGCCACTAAGGCCTAGATAGTGGAGTAAAGTTCCTACTATAGACCAAGCCTATGTCGGCATAACTACGTCATTTCCACTCCCCTGAGTGATGCAGTTATACTGACCTAATCACCAGTGTAGACAAAACTAGGTTGACAGGAGTGCTTCTCCCATTGACATACTTACCGCCTCTTGGGGAGGTGGAATACGAACATTGAGAGGAGAAAAGCTCCCCTGTTGGCCTAGATATCATCCTCCCTGAAGCACTATAGCAACACAGCTGCAGTGTTGTAAGTGTAGACAAGCCCTCCGAGTGATAGAGTCTAGCCATAAATGATTGGAAATAAGAAAAATGCATCAACACTGTTTCTGGAGGAAAATCACAATGACCAAAAGAACGCTGACTGTGATTCATTTTACATTTGATTTTCTACAAATTATTGAATAATCTTGTACACCTATATAGACCACTGATATTCCATGCACTTTCCTTGACACATATCCTTAAATCACTCACCTCCTGCACTCTTATTTTCTACTTCTTTTGTTTTCCCATTCTCCTCACTCTCCTTTATTTACTCTTTCTGTACTCTTTTTAAATGGTTTCCCCCCACTTCCTGTTACATTTTAAAAGGCTCTGTGATTCTCTTACTAAACATTTCATTACCAGTTAATGTGTTTGTGTTGCAACAAAAGAGAAACCAAATTTAGGTATTTTATCATATAAGTTGCAAAATTCACTTAAAAATAAATGAAACATAAAATACTAATTAAATAAAAGTTTTAAGCAAAAAGACCAAGAGGGCAGCAGGGAAGTTCCAGTCTGGATAAAGATAAAGATCTCAAAAAAAAACAGTGTCTTCCTCCAAAGTTTAAAAGAGTTTAGTTTCGCTGTTTGGCTTAGGAAAGCTAATCTCAACTGTATATGTTACTATTTCTTTTTTCTTATTCACTTCGCAAATATCTTCCTGTTTTCTTGGCAAAACCTTTTGTACCTCTCTTGTATTGTCTGTTGTCAGCTAATGTCTGTAAATTTACATCTGTGAACATTAACATTTTTCAAAGATGGTCACCAAGCTGCAGCCACAAAAACGTTGGGACACACCTATTTTCAGCAAATAGTGCAATTCAGCACGAAAATAAGGAGGTGGCTCAAGGTGAGAAAATCTTTGCAAGGATCCCTTTATGAAGCTCCTCCTCCAATCTTCCTCTGGGAGGCGTTTAGCTGACTTGGAAGAATAAGCCAGTGTACCCACCCACAAACCTGGGGAACTTGTGGGAGGGAAGTAGTGTTGCCAACTCTCATGATTTTGTGTCTGATAATTACTGTTTTCCTTGAAGCCCCAGCTCCTGGAGTCAAGTGAATATGTGATGATTTCAGCCTTCATTCTTAAAGAAAAAGTAAGTTTCTACCCCTTGTGGCTGTGGAGAAAGCTTCAAAATGTGACCCCAGTGCACCCTAAAGGCTCAAAAAGCAGAAGGCAAATCAAATGAACACCAAATCTATTCTTTTAACAATCTCAATCTCATGATTTTTTTATGATCTTAACTCATGATTTTGGAATATTTGAGGTTGGCAATACTGAGGAAGCACCTTCTACATTGAAGTCCTATGCCTCCACATGAGCTCTGGCTCTTGGCAACCTTCCCTGTCTCTCAGGTTCCCTGAGAACTGGACTGCCAGTGTGAAACCCACAGAGGAGATAAGGCCCCAGTCATATTACCTTTTCTGCTGAACCTCCGCAAGAGTGATGGAGGTAGAGTGGGGCAAATGTGCATACCTCCAAGGCAACTTTGCTTCTGACCCTTTTCCTCAATGGATCTAGAATATGGATGGGGGGGAGGGGGGACAATGACATACAGGGTTCATACAAGGGAGCCGATCCAGAGGCATGGGGTGTGCTACAGCATGTGCTTTGTCCTGGGGGAGGGGAATGATCGGACCCATAAATACTAATTAGAAAAAGCAAATGCAAAATTTGTGTGCCTAATAAGCAAACAAATTTTGTGACAACTTCAACAGATGCTTTGGAAAAACTGGCTCAGTATTTAAATCTTCCATTTACAATTTTGTTGGTTCTTAGTCAGTACTAGATCCAATGCCCACTGAGGTTAATGCACATGCAATGGAAGAGGCTACTGGTGAACTGCATTGGTCTTCTGTTGGATTTTCTATCTAGATGACTGGCTAACATAAAACAATGACTCTTATTTTTCCCAATATTCATTTAAATACTTATTCACTAAAAGTAGAGATATATAGCAGCTATTAATTTTGCTTTTTGTGCAAAACCAAATAGTTTTATCCTATTTATTTACTTTCCAACTTACTGACCCAAATACTGTCATCATTTATAACCACATAACCCCACTAACTGTAGGTTGAGCATGGCATATAGAAGCTGTAGTTTATATTTTGGCCATATACTTTTCTTCAAGTGTTTCTCACAGTAAAGTTTTTTGTTTTGTTTTGTTTTTTTGCCAAGAAACTTACTCAGCAAATAACTAGCAATTTACTGCCTAAAATATAGGGAACAAGCTCAGTGAATAATCTTCAAAAATATTTTGAGATTTTAGTTTTTTATTGCTAACAAAATGAGCAGAGTTTATAATGTTAAAGAATTAATCTTCTGCTTGTAGTATATACCTTTCACTTCATCATGGTTTTTTTCATATATCATACATTTAGAAAATGCAACATTTGCATTTTGATAAGATACAGCCATTTTTAGCAATGGGTGCTGAATCTGATATACTTTAATTTGCTTTCATATCATTACATCTGACAGTTCCACTTCAACAATATTGCCCCAGCAGCAGAAGACCTGCTATAAATTCAGAGAAGACCTTACTCTATTTTAATCTGTCTTTACCAAATTCCAACAATCACCAGGTCCATGGAAAGCGTAGTGTTATATTCCAGAAAATTGTTATTGCCTATCATATTCTGCTCAGCATATTTTTTAACCTTTTGCACTGCACTAACATTTCTCTCTGAATGCAGGCAGATGACAAAGCAGGATCTCATTTTGCAGTGCTAGCTTTTGTGAGTAAGAACACTGAAAATGTTCTCCCCCTCCTTATACCCTATATTTGCAGCCCAACTAGTTCCATCCATTTTTGGTCAGTGGGTTCCTCCTTCTCAGGACATATAGTAAATGCACCACAAAGGGAGGATGTTTTTCAGACTAGTAAAGTGGACCACATGTTACTATATTACCTTGTGGAACATCTCTCTTCCCATTCATGCTCACACAGACCATCTTTGCTCCAGTTTGCTATTGCATAATAATCTCATGACAACTACAATTGCTTCCTAAATCTAATTTTCCATGTAAAGTATTTAATGTCCTGTTAGCTTTTTTAATGCAGTTCAGCAGCTAGAAACCAAGACAAGAGTCTGCACAATGTGGCTAGCCCGTTCTCTAGGACCACCAGGCAGTCCTTTAAGGTACACAATACATAGTTTTACTACATAGTTAAACTAGTGCTTTATAGTCCTGCTCCTTGATTCTGTTAACCTTTGTGCATATAAGCAATTAAACAAATAAAAATGTTAGTTGGAAAAAGTGTTCTCTGGATACTGGAAGTTTTTGGAAGGATCAGTACATGACAAGCTGATACAACCTATGTCACTTTCTTCTACATTTGAAATGGAAAACTAACACCAATATTTTTACAACAAGCTAGGGGATTGAACACTTAGTTTAAAACCCTTTCAGAATTAAACGTATTCATGTATTTACACCATGGAAATCACATGGTGTTTGAGTGCCTTACGCGTTACATTACAAGATCCCTTTCCTTGCCCATGAGGGTAGGATATTTTCCACCTTTTCTTTCACTTCTTTTTGGGGAAAGCTATGTCAGAGCAACAGGTTTTTCATTTTATTTCTAAATCCACATTAATTCTAATCTCTCCCAAAAGTGAATTGTACAGTTGTGGGCCAGGAGACTGCACTCAGGAGTCACACCTTGTAGAGGGATAGTTCTATTATTCCTGTAGAATGTAGTTATGAGAGGTTATGATCAGAGAGAAAGACAGAGGGGGACAGATGGTCTCAGGTAGCTTGGGCAAACCCTATGAATGGTTTTCAAAATTAGGATCGCAACTTTGAATGTCAGTTGGTGAAGTGAGCAAAGCACAGGAATATTGTGCACTCTACAACCTGCATTATTAAGGAAGCAGGCAGTTACATTCTAAACTGGAGCTTTTCCCCCAAACCGATGCCTTCATTAGTAAGTACAAGTGGCAATATTTTAACCTGAATCGTTCAAATATAAACAAGACACCCAATTTCCTGTCCAATTGTTGGTGGAAAATGGTCTTTAAAAAAATCAGACATAGCTATATGGGTATCCAGTATGAATGAGTACCCCAAAGTCTCAATTATTTGAGGACACTTTCGATGGAGGGAAACATTATGATAGTGGAGAGTTCTACAAAGGATTTCTTTGTCTTGCACAGTTCAGCTATCTGCTTATCATTCAGGAGCTGATCTCTTAGGCACTGTGATAACAGGTGACGGTGTTCACAGTTGAAGTAAAGGATGTGCAGAATCAGGGTTTTTTTCCCCCTTCATATATTGCTGCCATTTAAGGATTTGGGGCTAAAAATGTATTATTGTTTGGACATTGTTGTAAACGTGTTCAGTTGAGCACTCATTAGTCTAGAGAACAGATAGTTATTCACACCTGTGTACATAATAGGAAGAACAAGCCCTTAGACTTTTTTAAGCAGTAGCTGCACCTCTGAGACACATCTTCAGCTAATTAAGACAGAGGTTGACAAATAATTTTTCATCTCTTTCTCCAGCCATATGTTGGGTGTAGCCATGGCAGGTGTTATTTGGGGATAACTATAGGAGAAAAGGACATTCAAACAAAAATCTTCTGAAGAATACATAAAACTGTCATTGCTTTTCTTCAGAAGGTATTAGCAGTTATAAAAACTTATTGATGAAAAACAGGTAACACAGTTCTGTTAGTAACAAAGTAATAAATGTATTGTACATGCCAAAGCAACAAGAATCTAGTTGGCTACTGTGATAGCAGAATTACTTAACAGCAGGTGCTTACAATAAGAACAACCTTGTTGTTATATAGTTAACATCTGTGCTTCCTAAATGGTAAAGTAAATGAACATAATGGTTATTGCCCTGGATTCGCATTTTGCCACCTGTTTTTGCATGGCAATATACTCAGTGTAATCAAACTACAAAAGCCAACAAAACCCTAATTCCATTCTTCCAGCTTCCCTTGAACATCTATGTGTAATATGCTTATAACTAGACATCCAACACACCAAGAAAAGTTTATTAAAAAAAACCCCAAAAATCTCAGAAACATTGATTGCAATAAGACATGGCCAAGATCAAGAATGCTGCCTTTTAGCTTGGCAAATGGCAGAAAAATGTTAGCTTCACCAAGGCCAAAAAATCACCGCATTTTTGTTTACTTGATTGAACATATCGAATCATTTTGCAGTTCTAGTTATGCAGTGAAATCACAGAGATTATAACAAAATACCCCTTATGCTACACTTACTTGAAGCAACACACCTAAATGAATGTATGGAACTTTTATAAATCAGGTTAAGTGAACGTTTAAAAAATAATCTTACCCTCAAACGCAAACCACAACATGGATGACTGAGAATCAAATAAAGTGACTAGGCTGCAGGTGGCACTCTGTAGCCATCCCCATCTTTTCAGCCAGCAACTTGATCAGATCTTTAAAGTAAAAAAAATGAGGATGCTATGGTTGGGAATGCTGCAGGGAAACTTTTGGTGGGGGAGTGGCAAGAAAGATGGTCTCCTGTTCCCTTTCAAAATGAAAAACTGGGACACTTCCTGACAAAGAGCAGGATGGGAGAAAATGGTATTGGTATAAGTAATCCTTAAGTGATCACTCTGGTTACAGTGTGCATGGTAACACCCATTGTTTCCTGTTCTCTATGTATATAAATCTCCCCACTGTATTTTCCACTGAATGCATCCGATGAAGTGAACTGTAGCTCACGAAAGCTTATGCTCAAATAAATTGGTTAGTCTCTAAGGTGCCACAAGTACTCCTTTTCTTTTTGCGAATACAGACTAACACGGCTGCTACTCTGAAACCCATTAGTTATGTTGTATATTGGAAGATTGTTTTGAAGACATTATGTACACAGATTTCAGAGTAACAGCCGTGTTAGTCTGTATTCGCAAAAAGAAAAGGAGTACTTGTGGCACCTTAGAGATTAACCAATTTATTTGAGCATGAGCTTTCGTGAGCTACAGCTCACTTCATCGGCTGCATACCGTGGAAACTGCAGCAGACATTATATACACACAGAGATCATGAAACAATACCTCCTCCCAGTGAGTTTGTGTGTGTGTGGGGGGGGGGGGCGGAGGGTGAGAAAACCTGGATTTGTGCTGGAAATGGCCCAACTTGATCATCACTTTAGATAAGCTATTAC
Organism: Lepidochelys olivacea; assembly: GCF_965140295.1. Classification (NCBI taxonomy): domain Eukaryota; kingdom Metazoa; phylum Chordata; order Testudines; family Cheloniidae; genus Lepidochelys; species Lepidochelys olivacea. The sequence goes on from NC_140414.1 coordinate 71,309,607, forward strand.
CAGCAGGACAGTGGGGTGGGAGGGGGTATTGTTTTATGATCTCTGTGTGTATATAATGTCTGCTGCAGTTTCCACGGTATGCATCTGATGAAGTGAGCTGTAGCTCACGAAAGCTCATGCTCAAATAAATTGGTTAGTCTCTAAGGTGCCACAAGTACTCCTTTTCTATATACACAGAGTTGTTCTCTTCTGCATCTCTTCATTATCAAGACTTTTTTTTAAAATATCAGGATTATAATCAGATTCTGTTTCTGGAATACATCTGACATTTTAAAAATATTCCCTCTGTTCATTCGGGAATAAATTTAGTATAACTACTGAAATAATTATACTTTCCTAGGTGAGTTTCGTAAACGTTATGGATGGTCCCTTAATCAGTAAGTTGCGGGGAGGGTAAGAGAGGTCTGCATATGGAGTAACTAATTTATTTGATTGAATTCAAGAGAAGATCTGTGAGCAGAAGAAGCAAATAAATTCTCATTAGGTTGGGGGAGGAGGAAACCAACAGCTTTGACCCTAAGGAAATCTAAAATGTGTTAACTATGATTGTTTCTGATTAGTTAATATTATGTTCAGCCGTGCTCAAGAGAGAGTTAATGAAGTGTTAATTAATTAAACTAAAACACACAGAAAACTATGAGCATTATATATGTTGTTTGTTTTTATGTAGTGATTCCTATAAATGTTGGCACTGTAGGAATATGAATAAAGGGCAGAGTATTTAGAGTAATGATTCTGTATGACCTTATTTGTTTTGTTTAAAAAACAAAACAGGAATTGTTTTTTTTTAAAGAAAAAAGATATTTAAAAAAAGGAGGAAAAATTTTCAGTTAAGAGCATGTATGGTCAATGAGAGAAAGTGTGTGCTTTTTTGGAATGCCGTAATTGATGTAAATACAATTCTGTATTAGATGTACTGGCACACTAAAATACTTATTGCCACATTGAAAAAATCAAAGAGGTATTTGGTAGTCAATAGAGTCCCTGCAGTGACTGAGTAGGAGTTGCTGGGCATACAACTGTGGTGTTTTGAAAACAGTATTTATAATAAGCCATTAATATAACTTTAAATTCTAAATGTTTCCTGGTTCTGCCTGAAGCTTGAGAGCTTTGTAGGAAAGCATGCAATCTGGGTCTTAAGAAACCAGCCTGCAAGGAGCCACCCTAAAGCAAGGTGGGGTGGGGTATGGTTGGGTGTGCCTCTCTACTTTAGGGAGCAGCCTGCTTTCTCGCTTTGTACTTTTGTCTCTTACATGTTGAGGCTCGGGTTTTAAGAAATAATGTAGTGTTACATTGTAAACTTCTACAAAGAGTGTTTTATATAACTTCTCTGTATGCTGTTAACATAAAAGAGAACTGGCCTTGATTTTTTTTCTTTTTTTAAACAACATAGGAGTTTCCAAACAGGAATATACACTGTAAATATCCAAAGGTACTAATAGAATAGATTGAATTTTGTATGATTGAGTTGGTATCCACAGATTTGTCAATGTTAAATTGAAAAGTTCTGTTTGGCCAAGTGGGTCCTGTCTGTTCTGCTTGTTTATTAGAGCAAATTTATTTATTGACATTTTCAATTTGCCTCTGCAGAGATGAAGCTGACAACCAAGAAGGGAACACTATCTCCTTTGAACTTAAATGTTAGAGAGGGACTGTAACCCTGTCCCAGAGTGAGTATGACAGCAATACATTAGGAATCTTTTTGTTATATACTTTTAGTTTTGTCATCTGTATATATATGTGCAAAAGTCATGCAGGATTATAGTGTTTTTGATGTCCCCAGGGATCGGGCAGGGTATTTTTTGCTTTGATACTTATCTAATTCTGAGGTCTGTAACACACTGGCTAGTGCGCATGTGTAAAATCTGTTCTCTGTAAAGTGGAATGTCAGACCTGCTCAAGTGAGTGTCAAGAATTTTAATGCTGCTAACTGCTAAAAGAGATGCTCAAGTAGCCTGAGAATGGGTTTTTGGACACAAACCTGAGTTTCTAGTTTCATTTATGATGTTATAACATATATAGCGTATCCATGACAGCATCACTTTGAGGGGTCTAGTGGTTTTTCCTCCTTGCTTGCTTGCATTATTATCCAAATAACTTCTCTTTTTATCAACCTAGGTGTATGGAATAAACCCTTCCCAGTGCAGTATATGAACCCTTAAGCAAAATATTAGTAATACCTTCTTAGGCCCTAATCGTGCAAACACTTATATACATATATACAATGATTTTACATTTTAGGGTAGTTCCTTTGATTCCAATGGGATAATTAATGTGCACAAAATTAGGCAGATCCATGTTAGCAGCATCACAGACTTATTTATCAGATTGTGTCAATGGTTGAGAGAGACAAGGTCATCTTTCTGACCATTTTTTTTCCTCTCCTACATATGTATATGTGATTGTACCTGCCAAAGTTGACATAGCTGTGAGAAACAACAGTGTCTTTCAGTTAAAACTAGTAGCTATTTCCCTACATCATTTGTATCTCATTTCCCATTTTCAGTATGTTCACTTAAGGTAAGCATATTAATTCTATTATTTATCTTCCATTTCAGAATAGCACCATCTTCTGTATTGTTCACATTAAAGCTACATGCCAAATTTTGAACTAAACTTAAATTATTCCCTTTCTTCGCTTCTCTCCTATGCGGTTTATGGCAAGCATTTAGCATTTACATGAATTACAAACATTAAAAATACCAAGCTTATTTTTCAGATTCTTCTTTGTAATCTATTTTATGTGTTTATTGAACATTTTACCAAAGAGTTCAATAAATGTACTGGGATATATGATCCACTTGAATGCAAAATTACTAAGCAATAATTCCTGAACAGATGCTCAAACCCTAAGATGTCCCATCATGGTACTGGAACGGAATTTGCCATATGTCTCCTACAGCAATTCTCCTTTGTGTATTGCAAAATTCATATAAAATCAAATCGGAAGATTAACAAATGGATTCACTAGTTGACAAATCAAAACATTTACAACCTTGATTTAGTGCTCTAGGTACAAAAACAGTGAAAAGATTAGATTCAAGCAATAATGCCTCACTGCACATTAAGTGGTGGGGGCTATTGTATGGTTTGTAGGAAAAGGTATTGGGACCCTTTAAGGGGTAGATACCCAGAGCATGACTTGCTGTGGCAGCTTCAGATGGGGATGCTGACCCAACTCCCTAGGCGACCAGAAGAGAGGAGACACTATTTTTAGGTCCAACCTAGTGCAGGAAAAGCTCCACTCTTTTACCTAAACCAGGCATAACTGCATCCTACCTCCCACCCAAGGAAGTAGTTAAATATCAGGTTTTTTTCATGATCCACTGTGGACTTTGTGCTAGTCACTCCATTCTTGTGGGAACTGGGAAGGAACTTTTCCCCTCACTGCCAGATTGGCCAAGGTGAGGGGTTTTTTTGGTTTTGTTTTGCCTTTGGGCTGGGAGCTTAGCAGGGGTGAACATGAAACGGTGGTTAGGCTATGATGTCGCTACTCACTATGTAAGCCTGGTAAGTAAGTCCAGTGCACATACTCCATAGGGAAGGGATACAGTGACCAGATAAAATGGATTTGGAAAGCATTTAAAGGAGGTATTCTTTAAGGGACAAGTTTCAGAGTAGCAGCCGTGTTATTCTGTATTCGCAAAAAGGAAAGGAGTACTTGTGGCATCTTAGAGACTAACCAATTTATTTGAGTATAAGCTTTCGTGAGCTACAGCTCACTTCATCGGACGCATTCAGTGGAAAATACAGTGAGGAGATTTATATACACACAGAACATGAAAAAAATGGGTGTTTATCATGCACACTGTAAGGAGAGTGATCACTTAAGATGAGCTATTACCAGCAGTTACATGCCAAGCCAAGTTTTCACAAAGCAGTGAGAGTTCTATTCTAGCACTCTGTTCTGCTAATAAGATCAGATATGCCCCCATAAGGTATTGTATTTTTTCTTCCTTTGGTAACACTATCTATAAAGTCCAACCTTATGCATCATGCAGTTAAAAAGTTCTCAAATGATAACTTATTTATTTTGCTAATTACATGGCATAATTCAAAGATTGAGGAACGGAAGTGTTTCCATTGACTTTACTGAGTGTTGGATAAAGCCACATATGTTAATTTCCAATTAAACAGATGTCTCTGCACAGGCACAGACTCTCACTTTAAAGAAAAAAAAAACCACCAAAACACTTCCCAGTTAGACAATTTGAGTTTTTGTCATATTCTAGAGAAGACTGGAGTATAATATACATATAGCACAACCTCACTAATTGACCATTGTCACAGAGCTCCATCCACCACACATTACCAAATGTTGTAAGCCAGTCTGCAATTCAGGAAAGCATTTAAGCACATGCTTAATTCCTATCATGATCCATGGATCTCAAATAATCAGCAGGACTGCAGGGTTCATAGGAGCAGCTACGCTCAACCTGCCATCTGGCAGCCTGCTAACCATTGCTTACCTGGCACCCACGAAGCCTAGCCCTAGTTTGAGGCTCCACCCATGAGCTTCTATTGGCAGCATCTGGGAGCAGCTAATGAGCCCGCTGGCTCTACTTAAGCCAGCAGCAGGCATTGGAAGTTGTTTGATCAACTGGTCTTCACCCTATTGTTGACTGTGTTCCTTGTGCTTCCTGCTTCCCTGGCTTGATTTCCTGGTATGACTCCTGGTACCTGACTCATGGTTCTGATCTCCAGTTTGTCTCTTGCTTCTGACCTTCCACTATCCTGACCCAACCAACACTTACTCTTCAGGGTTGCAGATTCTGGTTCTGACTACTAGGTCTGCCTGCCCATGATCTTGCCTTGACAATTCCACCTAAAGTTAAATAGCGCTTAAATTCTGTGCTGAATAGGGGTGGATTTAAAGTTATGCTTAACTGCTTTGCTGAATTGGGGCTCTAGTGAAAAGGCAAAACACACAGTAAAAAGCAAAGATAATGCAAACCACAATACAATACTGCTTTGGCAATTGCAGTTTACAGATGTTTAAAATATTAGTTCTTCACAGTACGCTGTAAAAAATAGTATGCAATGATTTAAGAACATAATGACATTGTGGGAACTATCAGACTGTCCTCCAGGACTTTGATATTAAAATCTTAGCTGAGAAGAGGGTGTTTCATTCGCAAAGTATGATGTGAAACACATGGTATGTTGAACAAAGGGAATTTTGTTAAACCTTGTGGACTGTTCTGTCCATGTAACTGAGTTGCTTCCAGCTTAACTCCCTGTGTTTCCTGTCCCATTGGTGTCCCATCAATAACAGCTTCTCTAGGGAACACTGGCATTCAGACTCCAGTTCCATTGATGAAACACCTTCCCTATTTTACAAACATTAGAAACAAATAATTGATGACCAGAACCCCACCCCATATCCCATTATGTAACCAGCTGAATCTGTTGTAGTCTTTGAGATCATGTGGTTGCCTGTTAAGGAGACCAAACTAGGAGGGCCCTCTGCCTGTCCAATTTTCACCTAACTCCAAATCTATCAAATACTCTCTGGAGTCTCCTTCCTCCCTCCCTGTGGGGTTGGCTTCTGGAGGATTTTGTCTCTCTGTTCTGTGATTATCTCCATATTTATATAGGTTCTCTTTGGGTGTTGTGTCTGCTGGCTTGTAAGTGTCTCCTGATCCTTTGGCTCACTTGTCCCTCTTGCATAATCACCTTGTATGACCTGGGTGCCACTGCACTCCTCATGACTCTTACTCCACTCCTTCTGCTGTCTCTAATGTGTGGATCCTCACAGGAGTTCTCCAGTGCCGGTAAGTCTTTGGCTGACCCATCCAATTCTCATGCCTGCTTTCTCTGACTGTTTGCCATTTCTTCTTGGTGGTGTCTCCATCCTTCTGGCTGCTGCATTGGTAGCAGGGTCAGTAACAGCCCCTCCAGGGATCATGGGCCCTCTGAATCCACTTCCATTGATCATGATGCAAGGGGAGAGACATTCCCCCCCCCAATGAATTGTGGTTTAGTAAAGTTTTGTTGTACTAAAATAATGTTAACTGTGGAATTCAGATCAATCACAAATCGTAAATCACATGATACATTTCTTCCCAGGTTTTTATGGATATCCCTTTGAAGCCCACTTGTTTAGGAACTAAATCCATGCCTCCTCCCCCCACACAAGCAGGTGAGGAGGGCAAGGAGTAGGCATAGCCTTTACAGCTTCCTGGTGAAGCTATGCTGATGTTTCAGAGAGCACATGTTGTGCTGGCAATAGACCTTGCACAGTTCACTCCTTCCCCAGAGCAGTGGGATGACCGAGAGATACTGTGATGCACAGTTTCCATTCTCGCCACTCCAGAGGCAGCCCAGCAATGTATTTCCCATTGGACACCACAAAGCACCGTTGGCCTAGAATTATACATTTCATTTTGTTCTCCGCACTCATGCAATATTGTGCACTGTTTCCAGTCAGCCTCTCCTTTCAGTTCTTCAGGGTCAGAGTCTGATATATATTTTAGCAACAGGATCATCGTCATTACTTTTAATATTTTAATATACTGCACTTCATTAAAAGCAGCCAAATAAAAGGGGCTATAGAAGTTTAAATCTGTCAACCTGATGTTCTTCTTTTAAGTTCGCATAGTAATTCCTGAAATATAGCTGGCACTGCAGAGCCTACTGCAGTCAATGTGCCTATGCATTAGCAGGTGTGCTGTGGGAACATCATTTTGAATTTCATCAGCTCTGATCATTAACTTATCATGCAGTGAAAGGATATTTCAGAGTGACTGTTCTGCCAGGACATACTAAAGAAGCTTAGGAAAATTTACTCAAGTTAGAACCAAGAACAGATTTTCAGTTGGCAGGCAGGGAGGGAGGGAAAGCAACAGTGCACCACAGTGTTTTGAAAGACAGATGGCAGAGCACTAGATTCAAATTCAGCCATTTAAAAAAATCCTCATGTACTTCATGTTCAACTAGGGAAAAGGAAGAGACACTTGTAACAAGCTGGGGATTTGTGTGGGGAAGAGCGTCTCTTATCTGAAGAGCAGAAAATCTTTACTTTCTCTGGCATGGGCCCACAGATACAAGCCAAGAAATGCTCCTCTCTCTCTCCACTCTGGTGGGACTTACATATACAAATGGATACAGAGTTTATCAAGTACCTAGTAAAATCAATGGCAATTTACCAAGGGAAGAACTATTTATTATAGGATTCTGTGTGTCAAAAAGCTACTAAGCATCGACAAGAATGTAATATCTCAAGTACCGGACAGATTCAGATTAAGATGGACACCCACTGTGCACTATGAATACTGCATACTGGCTCGTTGAAGGCAGCTAACATAGAAACAGAAGCATAAGTTTACTTCTATGGCTCTTCATAACCTTTAAGTTTTATAGATGGTGAATAGCAATATGATCTCCTAAGGTTTCCTTTACTCTGTTTGTTTAGTAAAATCACCTGGATTACTTTGCACAGTGCTTTTCAACACAAATTGCACAAACCTAATGTAACAGGATTTCCTCTGGACAGAATGTACTTTCTGTGAGTTATGCTTTGAGCAAGCTCTTGTCCCCAAAGAGTTGGATTTACCAAAGCCAGTGTATTAATTCAAGGGAAATAAATTCTGTCAGTATTATTCTTCATCTGGCTCTGTTACCTTGATAAGAAAAGGCATTAGCAATGGGTCCACATATTTCCTTCCAAACACAGTCCCTCCTGCAACATTCAGGAAAGCTGCTTTCCCCACTACTCATCTGTCATTAAATTAACCAAACCTAACTAGGACCAAGCAGTTACCAGGGATGCACATGACAATGAGAGTTATTATTGCTGATTCTAGAGAGGAGGTCTCCTTTGCAGATCCTTAAATTGGCCACAACTCTGAAACAGGTTCTATGAATGAGAATCATGAGTAGGGAAAGGATGATGGCATATGAATAGTGAGGAATGGATGACAAACTTTGTTGCCAAACCAGAGGCAGACAAACTACCCTTTTGGCAACAATGATGAACTCCCACTAGAATGTCTTATTTCCTACTAAAATACACGAATACTTGAACCATGCAATCTATTGGGAGTATCAGCATAAAAACTATAAGGAGCAGTAAAGGAAATTCTCTCATGAATTCACAAACAATGTCTAAGTTAATAGCGAGCCACAACCCTGAGGAAGAAGTCGGAGCTTGTGTGAATTTGGCACCTTGTTTTTTTCCCTCCCCGCACACACAACATCTCTGTCACTGCTACTATGCCCAAAACTAACCTATTTCATGTTTTGGGGAATGGCTGGTGTGAAATAAGCTCATATCAAGTGAAAATAGTAACTGAAGGCATTCCAAAAGACAGAACTATAAACCTATGGGATAATGTAGGCTTCTGTCCAGAAGTAACACACAGAGTGCTCATCTGGTACAACAAAAGGACCCCAGCATCCGGAAGGGTTTTCATTGTAAAAATAGGCTATGTCAGCCAAAATATAGAATAACTCCCAATAATAGCAGAATTAGTCCTGGGCGACACTACAAAAAAAACTTACATTGGTATAACTACGTCACTCAGAGCTGTAGAAAATCAAAGACCCCTAAGCAATACAGTTATAACTGACCTAACAACCCATGTAGAAGCCCTCCTGCAACATAGCTATGGACTCTAAGGGAGGTGGAGTAGTCGGGGAGGTGGAAGCTCTCCCATAACTGTAGATGGCATCTTCACTAAATGCTGTAGTGGTACAGCTGCAGCACTGTACATGTAGACGCCCTTAGAGAAGGTAATGTACTAAGTTACTGCTTACCAGTGACAAAGAAGATAAGAATATTTTTTCTGGATTTTTCCCCCCCTTTGGATGAAAAAGCTCAAATAAAATGCAGAGTCTCTTTCCGACAGTGGTTTCACCAAGCTATTTTAAAATGTGGATCTCAAATATACTGATCTGGATATCCCTCTTGATCAGAAGGTACATGTTCAGCCAATCACATATAGAATCCCTATCTCTTATACAGTGTTTTGCAGAAGTAGATCTCAGGCACTTTTGAAAAGATGCCAGTATCATTATCCCCAATTTACAGAAAAGGAAACTGAGGCACGAATAAGCAAAGTGACTTGCCCAAGGTCACCCTCTAGGCCAGTAGCAGAGCTGGTAATAAAACCCAGATCTCCTTGGTCCCAGATCAGTGCTCCATCCACTAGCCAACACTGCTCAAAGAATTACATGACTTCCACGATGTTTAGATCAATGTCATCTATGCCAACACATGCAAGCTTGATCTCTGAAAACATCACAAACCACAGGCTAATAATGTTCACAGTAATTTGCAAACCAAAAGGTTTTAACAAGTTATTGGTGACTCTCAGATGTTGGCTGAAGTCAAAGCAATGATGATTTAGAGTATTTTATGGTTCAAGTCAAATATTTTACAAGCTTTGCTTCAGGGATAGGATTTTGGAATGGAGATACTAATGTGCAAACAAGGGATAGTAAGAACCTACTGCAAATATTGCCAACCATCCCTCATTTTACCAGGGTAAAATCTTCGGGTACATATTCCATCTATCTTTGGTATCTGAACTGTAACTTGAAAGAGGGTGGCTATAAATTTAACTAATTTACTAAGATGAATGTTTATGCTAAATATTATTAATTTGTGATTTCTGTACCATTTGGTTATATAGTTCATATTGCACATATCAGTATGGAAGGGTAGATAAAGGACATAGTAAGTTTAAGCTTGACGTTTTCATTTTTCTGTAATTCATTTAACAGAACTGGACTTCGTTGTCACTAGATAATATTTATATATAGAAACATATTAATATAAAGACATTGTATCTTAAAAATTACCTGGCTGGCAATTGTGGCTTGATCCAACTTAATATATTCAGAGCATACAGATCTGCACAAGCCCTGGAATGCACAAGCCCATTACTAACTCCTCATAGTTGGAAAACACTTCCCAGAGCTGCTCCTTGGTAGTTAATAAAGGATTCTGGGAACGCATGGAGAGATCATGTAAACAAATGTTTTAACTCCCATGTTGCATATAACCAATTATCATGCTCTCCTCCAATTTAGGGCGACATAGCACCCTGGAGTTACAACAGACAGACTTGAATAATAACTTTTTGCCCTTTCCAGAGCGCCTTTGACCTAGAATTTTTACATCAATATACAAAAGCAGATATAGATGTGTGTATACGTACGCACATTTGTAGGATGCACAAAAATATTTGGTCATTTTTCTTCTCTTTCTCAACAAAGAAGCAAGGCTTCAAACCATGCAGTAGTTGTTAATTGGCTCCATTACTTAAATTTTCCACCTTGCAGACATGGAAGAGTCCACTTTTAAACCAGCAATTGCAAGGTTCCCAGAGGAACATTATTCTCATCAGTCTGAGTTGGAGAGCAGAAAGAAGGGGAAGATAATACAACTCCTTGTCGAGATTAGGATTTAAAGTGGGATGTCACCATATGTTAACTAATGTGCTAACTAATGTGTTTTAAAAGTCTAGTGTAGACAAGGTACAACACCTATCAAATGCACTAAACGCTTGAGTTATAGCCAACCCAAAATTTAACTCTACCAAATTAGCACATGTGAAAGGCAGTCTGCCTTGTCTACACTGGACTTTTGAAACCTGTTAGCTACCACATTAACATCACACTTTAAATCCTAATCTAGATAAGGCCAAATAGGGTTTACTTATTGCATACCTTGGAACAGCGTGAGATTCTGTCGCAGCAGAGACATCTCTCTCAACATCTTAATCAAGCAACATATGATAAAATGCAGTAAAATAGCCCAACTGTATGATTTGGGGGCAGGGTAAAGCAGGACCTGTAAAATGTAGGCTTTTTTCCACTAGCTCTATGAAACTGTTTTACTAAGTTAGGACATAATTAAACTCCCTGCCAATGCAGAACTGAATAAGAAAGGGGGGTGGGAGAGAGCAGATAGTAAGGTCAGTTATAATATCACAACAAAATAGGAAAACATATTAGACTCCTTCTCCAGGATCCCAGGAGCCCCTTGTTCCAGTCTTGGAAAGAGTCTCACACTCAACCTCATTCAACTTGTCTGGAATGTCCATCTTTGCTTGCTGCTGGCCACCTTATGTCCTGCCTCTCTCCCTTAGCATTTCTACAGATTGTGCTTTCTGTGGAAGCCTTGTGTGCTTCCTCCTTGATAAGCTGGTGCCGAGAAAGAGGCGCAGTAAAGGGCCAAACAGGAAAGAGGCAGGTAAACTGCTCAGACAAAGGCAGCAGCAGAATGTGCAGCATGGCAGCTCCTATCTCTTGGCAACAGAGAGCTGGCAGGAGAACATGCAGTATCTGTAGATTTGTAAGTTCTTGAGTGCTGGAACTGTGATTGGCCCCAACACTGCAAAGGGATTCAGTCTCACAAAACACCTACAACCTGCACTGCATCCCAAATGTTGGTCTCCAGTTATTTCCATGGCCTTGTCTTCACTGCAACAGTTAGGTTGAGCAGAACACTCAAGTTGTTCAACTAGCTAGCGTAATGCCACATGGCCATAAGAGTGTTTGTGTTACCACAACCCTCGGAAGGAGCAATGGCTTCCTCTATGTTAAAAACAATACCAAATCACATTAACAGTTCTGAATTAAATTAATAAACAACAAATAGGTGTGACCTAAGGGAGGGGAAAAAAAGATTTTTCAAAGAAACTGACAGTAATACCCAGGGTGTTGTAAGTGGCACAACATCAAGAGAAGCTTATTTCAACTCAGTGGCCTCGTACTTGTATTGCTTAGATTTTATTACAATTTGCAATCGGATGGAGACACCGCTTTATAAGCAAAGATTGGTGCTCTAATTTTTACCTCTATATCCCTTATAACTAAAGAAACAAACAAAATGTCTTGGCCTGTATTAGGCAGTGTTTGCTTTCACATGAATAACTTAACTTGGAATGTCTTTAATTATATTGAGAAGCCTCACTGAAATAGATGTTAATAAAATACCCAATCAGAATCTCTTTTCTCACCATATGCAAATGTTTATTTGCATGTTCAATTCTGGATATTTTTGAGATGCTCCAGTTAAAAACAAAATAATCTACTGTCTAAGAACGATTATTTTCTCACAGTGCAGGGTGCATCTTTAATTGACTCAGTGCTAAAATATTAATTAAAGCTTTAGAAAAAAAAAAAGAACAGAAAGCCTTACAGTAAAATCAGCAATGTCTGGTTTAGCCCATTAGCAGAAGTCAACAACCTGGTAAATTCATCATAAGTAGTAACTATAGAAACAGGGTGTTTGTAATAATTTCTCATTAACTTAATTTCCAATATATAAAGTGTTTTTAACAATCAATCACTATCTTGTTAGTTCTCAATGAATAATGAAAACTTTTTGTGCACCCACTGGTGACACAGGAGTGTAAGCATGAAAGGGAGTCAATTACATGAATTTGCTGAGGTGCCAGTTAGATTTTAAATATGAAATCTAAAACTAGATTTGCAATTGGATAAGTGTTACTCCCTTTTTAGTGAGTTAGCTTACTAATAGAGAGCTATATTCCCTTCAGGTCGCTTTCATCTTTCACAGTATCTCTCAAACAGGAAAACTGGTTATTCTTACCTAATCAAACATTTATTAATTATTCCGAACCACATCAGTTCCCCAATCAGGTATAAATACAACCATTGCTCTAGGTGTGTACTGAACTCACCAATTCAGTCTTGCAAGCAATTATCAGACTAGGTTTGATGCTCAGTAATTCTATAAAGGAATAGTACAAATCAACAAGATTCCATAAAACATTTACTTTTGATCATCAGTTATTTAGTATCTAACATATTTATCACACTTCCAGTATTTCTCCAAGAAATAAGGATGCACTTTAAGAGTGAGGTCCCTGTTATTTAAGGATTTCATATTGAAGGCACAAGTTTACAATATCAAAACCCATTGCTTAAAGTTATTGTTCAAATCCCTTGGGTCAATTTGCTTGGATTTATAAAGGAAGGTATGCCTAGAGCAATACTTAGGTTATTTGAAGTCTCACTAAGTGTGTGCATTCAACAAGAGAACCATCAGTTATTTATACTAAAGAACAGAAGATTAAATACAATATTTGAAATGAAATCTTGCCACTTCTTATCCTGTTACCCCTAGAATGAGGAAAACTCTTTTCCATGCAGCTGTCCAGGCATCAGTCACACTTGGGATTCTGAAGTTTCTTTGTGGGTTCAGTGAACTCCTTTTGGTCCTGTGACCCTGGCCAAAGAGAGGTGTTCACAGAAGTTCAGGTAACTCTTAGTCCTCTGACCCTGGATGAGGCCACACAGGAGTTTAGCAAGCTCTGAGGTTTTACACACTGGCCTCAGTTTTCTATATCCCAATTCCAAAGCTTACTGGAAGGTACCATCCTCTGATATGGCCATGTGCCAAATGGCTCTCAGCTTTAAATTCTCTTAATTTCTCTGTTGTGTCCATTGTTATTAAGTAGATGGTGTTGGTGTATAAGAAATTCCTTCAATGCTCTTTAGTCAGAGGGTTTAATTCATTTCATGTATTGCACTTCAGTATTAGCCCTGACTATCAGCTGGAATCACTTTTCTAAAGCTATTTCTCTTAGCTTTCCAAGGTTTATCCTGGCTAGTGCTTATAACTTTCAACATTCCTTTCCCAAAACCACTCTCCCACCTTCTGTTTACTGTGATCCTAACAGTGCAAAAGGGCAAGGGGCTTGCAGGTATCTAGTAGTGAGTTTCAGCTGACTGTCAAGTTGAATGCACTGTAATTCACTAATGTCATAACCTGTATCTAAAAAGGACCCAAGAAGAGCTCAGAGACTAGCTTTCAAGCTTATGCAATCAACAGAAGTTGGTCCAAGAGAAAGATATTACTTTGCCCATGCTGTCTTTCTAAAAGGTATCATGTAGAAAGCTAATACCATACTGATCAGTAATATTATTACATGGTGCTTGTATAGAGGACAAATTCAAAATTACAAACATATTGTAAATTACATTTTTAAAGTCTGCCAAGTAGGGCTTTAGAAGTTACCCCACGGTAGACAAAGGAATTTAGTTCTGCAACTTTGAAGGTATTTGCAATCTACATTCAGAGACAATTGGAATACAATTTACATAGAAGGTAAAAACAGGACCATCAAGCCAACAAAGGGAGGAGATTACCACCCAGCATCGCAGCTGGAGAAGGAGTTTGCAGGAAGCAGATCAATTTGCATTTTAGCAGACACAGCAGGGGAAGAAACCAGCATGAAAATTCCTTTTCCAGGAGCTCTATATTTCCCTCCTCACTGTTTGAATGAGGTTCACTTTTTTTTGGGGGGGTGCCTTCAGAAAAATCCATTTCAACAGTTCACAGGACTATGAGAGAGAGGCAAAGAACACCAAATCATCTTTCGCCTAAAAAGACAAAGGAGCTGAACTTTTTGGACTTTGTGGGAGAACCTGAAAAAGGAGCTGGTCAGCTATCTTGCTGGAAGGTAGCTTGGAACAAAGGCTATAGCTTGTTTTAAGTCAGCCTCTACAAAGCATTTTCACTTATTTGCTTGTAACCATTTCTAATGCTATCCTTTATACTTGAACTTAATTAAAGTCCTCTCCCCTTTTGTTAATAAACTTGTTTTACTTCTAATCTAAAACAACCCAGTGCTGTATTTGATTTAAAGTGAATGTTAACTACAATTAAGGTGGCAAGCTGCTAGGTATTGCACCTTGAAAGGAACAAGAAATCTTAATATCTCTGAAAGGTCCAAGAGAGCTAAACATTGAAGAGCATACAAGTTGGGGAAAACTTGGGACTGGAAGAAAGGGGTCATCTTACCAGCTGTAACCAAGGTGAAAATGTGGCAATGGTGTAACAAGCAGGCTGCTGGGATCAGAGTTGCTGAGCCAGCGCTACTTAACTCACCGACACGCAGTGCATGCTTGTATGCTGACTGGAAATGCCCAGACAAGGGAGCTACACCAGCAGAGGATTCTGAGGCACTTAGGGTTACAGGGCAGGCAGTGACACAGCCTCTCACTTGTCTGATTGGACTCCAGACAGTGACACTAATACAATTGCTATCATTTCTCTAGTGCAACGATCACAATCAGAGAAAACACACAAAATCCCTTATAGTTCTTCTAAATGCAGTGCACACAATCCATTCATTCTTTGACTAATACCTGTCACTTCATATACTTCAAGGTTTATCACATGATATAAGACATTACATGGAAGGAACAAGACATTATTCACAAGGAGAGATATAGATCTGTTTCCTCAGGCAAACAAATATGCATGCACACAAACACACACACACACACACACACACACACACACACACACACACCCTCAAGAAGCTTTTATGCATCATGATGTTTGACCTCAAACTTTCAGGTTTTGGGATCAAACTATTCCTAATTGATTTTGTTTTGTTTTTCCACTCCTGTTTAATATATAGGAAACAATAGGTTACTCTGCACAGAAAAGGAGGCAGTAAAAAAGTTTGTCACCTAGCAGTTGTTCTTAGATTAAGAGAGATGGATATGACAAAGAATGGCAATATCCTGAATGTATTTTATTTAATTAAGTTTAACATCTTTGGGGTCCATTATATTAAAAATGCAATTATGTGTGTGTGTTATATATATGTACCTTCTCTAGGAGACTAATTAATGCAATCTCTGGAAGGTTTTAGGAACTTCAAAGGACTTTTTGGAATAATACCTGTGTAGTGGATTTGCTAGGAAGTACCTAGGTAATGGAAATGACCCATTTCAAATCCATCCTTTTGAAGCTAAGTCCTGGGTAGGAAAACCCATTGTCTACTAATTACCTGCTCTCAGTAACTCTATATCAAAGACCCCTGAACTGTAAAAAGGGTGGACTAAACATGCTATGAGTGTGCTTGTTCTTAGCTGAAGTTCTAATGAACTTCTAATCATAAGAAATCCCTTTGGGTTGGGGTGGTGGGGGCTAAAAGACCTCTCCTGCCAGAATCCATGTTAGGATGGAGTGATCTCTGATAAATGTATGGGCATGATTGTAGGTTCTTTTACTGTTTTTAATATGTTTTCTCTGTAGTATTTTTACCTTCATAAATAAGGCTTGCAATAAAGAACTGTGTGGTAACTTATAACCATTGCAATTACACCTATTAACTGTCTCTGAAGGCACAACAAGCCAGTATGCCTAGGCTACCGTCTCTGCTGGGAATAAACACAGTAAGGACAGAACTGTGAAGCCTGGAATTACCCTGGCCAGAAGGGAGAGAGAAAGACATGTCACAACCCAAGAAAGGCAACAGCTGGGGAGCTGGAAGCCTAAAAGCGGGTACCCTAGCTGAACCACTGAGGGGAAATACAGGTGCAGTTGCCCAGCACCGTGACAGAAAGTTTTATCCATAAGTAAATTGTGGGAGTCATAAGTTGGAAAATTCCTTACCAAATCTCAGAGCTTCCCTTTTCTGGGAATTATGTATTTTAACTTTAGCTTAATGTTTCCCAGATTAGATTTCCCAGTTGCTGGTGTGGGCCAATTGATCCTCATTGTCTTTATTTCTGAGAAGTTAAGAGTTTGGAAGATGCATAAAAGTGATTGGTGTCAATCTTAGTTGCTTCAGACTGATAGAAGGGCAGAGTAAGAGAACTGTAGTTAACACATTTTCATGTCTATATACCTTACAAGAGTCCTTTACATTTTCATCCTCATTAAAAAATCCTGGCATTTCCCCCTCAGAAACCACACAATTTGTTTTAGAAAAAAAAAAAAAAAAAACGGTTTTACACATTTAGTCAAATATCACCTCTTATTAAAAACTTGAAAAGGAAAGAGGCTAAAGGGCTTTTTGGTTTTTCTCACACTCATGTCTGACCAAATTTTCTAAGAAAAGGTTGGGGGGATGGGGGGAAAGGAGAAAACAAAGCAAAAGCCTAGGATCTATGTGCCTAAGCTCAGGTCTGCTGGTACAGATAAAGAAAGAACTAACCAGAATTTCTGTGCCAAAATTCAGTCCAATCCTTTCTTGAGATTTGGAAAGATACATTTTCATATGCTACAAATTTCTATTTCTGCTCCCATCTGGAAGTACCATTGTACTACAAGAAAGGCTGTACTTCATAGGGCTGGCTGGGAAACTAGAATTTTTTTTTTTCAAACTATTTCAAGGTTTTGATGTTTATTTTCACTCTGTGCAAGAACAAAAACTAGACCTTTAAAAAATTTTCATGAAAAAAAACAAGGAGGAAGCCAGCCCCAGATTAGTCAAGGCATCCATCTGGCATGCAAGAAACCTGGGTTTCTCAAATCAGACAGAGTAGGGACTTGAACCTGAATCTTCCATATCCCATGATTACTATTTTCAGGTGAGTTCCTTAACCACTTGTATGAGTGAATCTTTCTCTCTTCTCAGACTATCCTAGGCCTGAAAAATGCTGAGTGCTGAAACTTATGTGGATATGTCTCAACAAATGGGCATTTTCTGATTTAAAAAAAATAGTTTTGTCCAGAAACTCCCAACTAGTTCTAGTATTTTCAGTTTACCAGAAGCAGAGGTTACCAAAGAATTGTGGAAGAACTTATCCTCATGAAATTTCCAGCACTATTTTGCTGATTTGGATGGAATTTGATGTATCACTGGAATCATGTTTGAGTAATGTAGATAAGCTTCTGAAAATCTGGATAATTATTGAAAGAATCTCTTAACCTTTTGAAGTGTGGATATCTCTGAAAATTTTATTCAAGTCACAAGAGGAGCACATATTTCCACAGTTTTCATAATATAATAGTTTCCTTACAAATTTATTCTAGATACTTTGAGAGACCTCCCCCGCCGCAGGCATTAATCAGCATAACTCCATTAACAGCTTGATTCCAACGACTTCAATGGACCTGTGCAATATACATCATTATCTGATGACCTGGCCTTTTGTAATTTGAGACTAGTACAATAAAATATAATGGAATGTAGTTTGGAAAGCATCCTATTAATGATTCCTATTTCCATATAGTTGCAAGATATAACTTGCTAGTTCTGTACTGCACATTCTAACAAATGTATTCAGGCTATTCAAGAAAAATAGTAGAATGCACATTGTTGTATCTAATTTAAAAATGTTTACACTTCTGTGTTGTTGCATTTCATGGAGTCCTATTTGTTCCCTGCGTGCACATGAAAAGAAATCCTTGATCAGAATACAGAAAACTTGCAAAGAATTTCTGTTACTAATAACTGAAAATAACAAAGAACAAAAATACTAGCCCTTGAGTAGAATTTCTCTCAAGAGGTCAGAAGGGAAGTTGACCATGCTGCTTTTCCCTGTTCTTCAGGCATATAAACAGATGACCAAAAAAACAAACCACCACAACAAAATTAAATAAAACTTGAGAGCATCATGGGTTTCAGAGGACAGATGAGTTACATTCTCTGCAAGACGAACTTCTCTGTGCTGTCAAAGCAGATGGAAATTCACATTACCTTTAGTCTCTAAGAGCCATGCAGAGAGATTCAGATGTTTTGTATTGCAAAACTCTATTGTCAAGGTTAAAGAGAGATACTAGTAGGAGGCTTCTATACGTGTCAGCTTCCCCAATTCTAGCATCTTTCATTTTTTGACCCTGTTCTTTTTATATTAAGAATCCACACTGAGAGATTAGTCAGTCTTCTTAACTCCCTCTACAGGAGTTCAGCAATTGGTTACTGCTGTTATCTTTAGTTATTTTCCTTAGTGAAGAATTCCTCATTCACTCCTATGAGAAAAGGTACACAGTAACAGGAGCATATCAGATAGGAAAGATTCATCTTCTCTTGTACAAGTCCTATTAATGTTTGTACAGTGCTTTTGAAAATAGAAAGTACTATATAAGAGCTAAATATTATTATTCCATAGCAAAAAGATGGCTGCTGTTAAGTTCTTCCATTGTACAATTTCTAAACTAAACTAAACAGATGTGACAGGTGCCAGAAATGTCTATATTTAAGATTGTCTAACTTTTTCTAAATTTTCTAATATTCTCACCACTATTTTCACTTGTTTTTAAGTCTGCCAAACTTTATCCATTTTCTTTGCAAGATATTTAATGCAGACTGGATTTCTTTTTTTTAAAAGTCTCAACAAAAACAGTTCACCTCTTTCCAAGAATGAGACTAGAGGAAATACAACCGCTTCATTGAGAAGGTCCAGTGGCTTCATGGAGCAGGATATTGAAATTTGACCAGGGGATGATGTTACTTGTGACACATTCTGTGACAGACCGTACCTCAAAGTAGCACTCTGTAACCCCCATATTCATCATTCATATATGGTTGGGTATTTCATACAAAGCATGCCTTGTAAGATATCATATGAAAGGTCATGATTTGCTGAAACCCCTTGTCCTGTCAAAATGTGTATATCGTTAGTGTGCATGAAGTTATGAGATTTTGCTGTACGGTTGTTACTGAAATATGTTGTGAGTTTAGGCATTACCCAGTGCTAGTTCTCTAGTGACAAAGGACGTGACCAACACCCAGGCATTCATTGAACAGCCATTAATCATCAGGGGAGTTGTAAACAAGGGATTTACAATTCTGTAAGAGTTGCAAAACATCACTCAGCTCTGCAACTCAGCAAGGCCCACCAGGACATGTTTGGGCTAGTATTTTCCAGGCACATAGACTGAGGGTATTTTTCTAAGGGACAGTGGCATCATGCAATTACCTTTCTCCTCCCACACCTAAACTGACAACAATGAGAACTCTGGGAAGACAAAGACTTGAACTGAGGAGAGCAGTCCCAGGCTTAAAGGAAAGCCTGTAAAGTGAAAACTGTAAGCTACCTGCAACATCCAGTGGGGTGAGAAACTGCTTGATCCAAATATTGCTTAGTCTAATAAGGTTTAGGATTTATATTGCTTCCTTACCTTTTATATCTATCTCTGACTTTTATGCCTACTTAGAATCAGTTAAAAATCTATCTTTCTGTAGTTAATAAACTTATTTAAATGTTTTATCTTAACCGGTGAGTTTGTCTGAAGTGTTTGGGAAATCTGTTCAGGTTACAGGTCCAATTTCCTTTGATGAAGTGGTGAATTCGTTAATAAACTTGCACTGCTCAAGAGAAGGGCAAGACTGTACGTTCCTGGGGTGCAAAGCTGGGGGCTTGTGAGGTTCTCTGGTCTCCTGCTGGCATCAACACCCAAACTGGCATCAACACCCAAACTTCATGAAAGTATTCATGCAATGTAGCTAGGTGTGCCTCTGCATGCTGGTGGCTGAATGGCAACTGTGCCTGTAGGGGTTTGCTGCTCATCACTGGCAAAGCATAGTGAGAGACAGCCCAGCTGCTTGGGTGGCCCTGGGGTCAGTCTCCCTGACTGCTGCAGAAGTCACTGAGATCATGGAAAACCACAAAAGATGCTATGGATGTTGTAGCACCAAACACAGAAACAGAACAAGGAGACTCTCGAGTATGATATCACTGTGCCTCCTACTGGCATTCGGGGAGAATGGAGTAGAAGGAGGAAGCTGCCTGACATGATACAGAAGGGTGAAAGATGGTCAGAACAGGGTTAGGCAAGGGGCAACAGAAGCAGAAGATGATGGGTATAGACTTGGGCAGAGGATAGGGGAAGCTAGAATAGGACTAGGTTTGGGTAATAGCAGCAGAAGTTAACAAGAGCATAAAAAGGGACAGCTGGCAGAGGAGCCATGCTAAGGCTCAATTTCACTCACCTTCAGAATTTAGGATTGAACACGAGATCCTCAGTTTCAGCATTTCTGTATTGTTTAGCAAATAGCTGTGAAATCCACAAGCAAAGTATGTATCTCATTGCCCATTAGGGGCTGGCCAAGTGCTGCTACCACTTACTCCATTAGTACAGTTCTGTGTATCTAAATATTTCAACCCCTTTTGAAGACCCATGTAGGGATCAATATAATTCCATATGATGGAAATCATCATTATATTGTTGAGACAAAGTAAGTGAGGTAATGTCTTTTATTGGACCAACTTCTGTTGATGGAAGGAACAATCTTTCAGACTTACACAGAACTCTTCTTCAGGTCTGTGTAACTTGAAAGCTTGTCCCTTCCACCAACAGAAGTTCTCTCTGACATCCTGGGACCAACATGTTTACACCACTTTATATCATCAGTTTTTTTGCTTTTTAATATAGGAAATCACATATCAAAAGAGTTCCTCCTTCAAAGCACAGGATGGATAGTGCTCAGCAAATGATTCAGGATTGTGAATCAGGCTGCAGTTACAAGTCCCCTACTTCAATATAACATCAAACAGCACATACATGTTCATAACAAGTCAGGGCCTGCTAAATCACAAAGACCTACTAAACCACAAGGCTCATCTTCATGAACTAGCAGAATATAGCTCCCAGATGAGAATGTCTTGAAGGTGGTGGTGATGGAATTAAGCTGCTGTGCATTCATTGTCCTGTAGGTACTGCAACCCACATTTCTTCCTGTCCCTGCCTAACTTGCCCAGCCCCAGCCAAGCATCTGAACAGCTCACACACACACTAGCAGGGAACTGGCATCCGTTTCCCCATTCAGTAGCCTGCTAAGACCCAGATCCCATCTTATGGAGAACTCCAGTAGCCAGGGCAGATATGCCCAAATAAAGAACCAAAGAGGATCCATTTGGAGCTTGAGACCACAGGTGCTGCTGGGAAGAACAGCTCTCCAGTAGGGAAGCCCCTTAGAGGAGATTCAATGTGGTAGTGGATGGGGGAGGAGAAATCAAGAAATACTGTGGCAGAAGTGAGGAAGTATTGATAGATTTTGGAATGGAAAAAGTACACAACTCCTGGGTTATTACTGGTGGGAGGAAAGTGTGGAAATAATGACAGGTTTCAGAGTAGCAGCCGTGTTAGTCTGTATTCTCAAAAAGAAAAGGAGTACTTGTGGCACCTACGAGACTAACAAATTTATTTGAGCATAAGCTTTCGTGAGCTCAGCTAATGCTTATGCTCAGATAAATTTGTTAGTCTCTAAGGTGCCACAAATACTCCTTTTCTTTTTGTTGAAATAATGTCTCTCTTATCAGAGCCAAAGTATTTTACACCAAGTAAATTTGTACACATTGCTGACTAAGGTAAAATTTACTCTAGGAAGACTGTTTATATTTAGGTCGTATGTCCCTCATCATCACCATATTATATATTGTATCTGTAACTCAGGGCCCTAACTTGCAAACCCTTCCTCACATGACTCATTCCATTGAAATCAGTGGAACTATTTGTTCAAATAAGGGGTGGAAAGTTTAGGTGTTGATGCCAGCTTCTGCATGGCACAAGAGTGGGTGGAGAATGACAAAAGGATCATTAAATGCTTTCCAGAATAGGAATGGATTTAGACACATCCTTAAATGCTTTCCTGAGTCAGCATCTAAAGGGTTACTAGTCCTGATGGGATATAAATGGGCTTGCATCCAGGGCAGTATAGTGCTCTGTAGAGGTAATTCCTGAGGCAGCAGTATTCAAAACTCTGAAAAACTGGGAAAAGCAAGTTCTGTTTCAATTTACAGTGGGGGAAAAGAAAATGAAGAGCGAGCCTTATGGTCCAATTTCTGTCCAACTTTTTAAATTAATGCACAAATATGGACAGAGAAAAACAAAGCAGTAAAAGTAAACTATTTGGATTTTAGTAAGGCATTTGATACAGACTAAAATCTTGCTTTCAAAATTAATTCAAATTGCTTTGGATGCAAACAACCATGTGGATTGAAAACTTGCTGAAAGTCTGTACTCATACATTTATGAGGCATTGCAGCATATTGAATTATGGAGAGGTTTCATTTGGGGTACTATATGAATCTGAGTTAGGTATAGTGTTTTTTGTCATCTTCCTCAATAAACTGGATGATAGATCAGCAAGTTGATGAAAATTACATATTATAGAGAATTGGTAGGTATAGAAATACCAACAAGGACAGAAGAATTATACAAAGATCTAAAGAGATTCAAAACATGGTCAGAAAATAATGAAATTAGATTAAATTGGGGTGGGGGGATTTAAACACAGCGCTTGTTTACATGGCACAGTCATGCACATTTAATGTAGTCCAATTTCAGACCGCACTACATTACAGTATTGAAATTTTAGTGCACTCCAGCAGGGTCTGTACAGACCAAGTAATTCACAGTACATTGGTGCACTTTAGAAGAAGTCACACGATTCTAGGGTGCATTGCTTCACCATGTAGACAAGCCCACAGTTATTGATAGGGGATACTTGAAAGCAAATTTGCTTGTGTTTTCAGTGTGAATTGACAACAAAAAGGGGCAGGGCAGTGTTGCACTAGGTATATGGGTATATACCATACACTGATGCAATGCTGGAATACTCAACATGCTGCTCTTTACAGCCGCAGCTGGAAGGGTGTGTTCTGTTCTGGGCACATTACTAGAAAATTATTGACAAATGTACAAGCTAAGATTTAAGATGAGCTACATATAATGTCTTGCATAAGTGAGAACTAAAATGAAAGGTAGAACATAAGAGTCTCCAAGTATTTGAAAAAAATGCACAAATCAAGACAAAAGACGAATTAATTAGCACATGAAGCATAAATAGGAATAATATGAAATTAATAAATGGAATATTTAGGCTCAATAAAAAGGATAACTTTCTAACTGTAAAGTCTGTTAGGTTGTAGAACAACTTCTCTATGGCAATGGTGGGAGACATTTCCCATGACACATTTACAACTAGACTAGACAAAATACTAGAAAATAAACAAGAATCAGTACTCCCTAGAGATCATTACTAGGAGATCGATTAGATGACCCAATAAATAATTTTCCATCTCTACTGTCTGATTCCATGACAAATCTATTTTGCAATACTGAATCTATAATTCTCAAACAATCACACTTCCACTTTCTGGCCCCATTCTGACCATGTTTATACCCATACAACCTCACATATTACAAATGAAAGGGAAAATTTACCTGTGTGTCGCATAAGAAAACTTCTTTTGATTAAGCCGTTCTCAAAATGTGGGTCAGGACCCCAAAGTGGGTTGCAACCACATTTTCGCCAAGGCTGGCTTAAATTTTCTGGGGCCTGATGCTGAAACCCAAGCCCCCCTGACTGGGGCCAGAGCCAAAGCCAACACTTGCAAACTAACTGGCTATGTAGGCCCTGTTGACACACTAAATATTCTGTTGTATATTTATGCACACTAGGGAATTTTTAGTGCATGCTAGCAGCATCTACATGGACCAGTTAATGTCCACTGGTGCCCTTTAGAATTCACACTTTGCTGGTTCGCATTATTGCACCTTGTATACAAGACCTAACTCGAAAAAGGTAAAAAAAGGTTAAAAGGCTAAATTCAGCTCTCAGTGATGCCTGTATAAATCCAGAATAATTCCACTGATTTTAGTAAAGTTATTCCATGTTTATGCTATTGTAACTGAGAGCACCATTTGGCCTACTCTATTTCTATCAGTCTTAGAATGATATATTAAGCACGTCTGTGATAAACTGCAGTACTTCATTTAAAAAAAAAACTATGCTAAAAAAGGAATTCTAGTTCTTAGAGTATTTATCCAGTATATATAACCCTCAAGTATGTCTTAGTGTACTGCAAGAACCTTCATTACAGAAGCACTGTTATGTCATAACCATTTGGGGCTAAATTCTGCTCAGTTATACTAGTACAAATCAGCAGTAATGCCCCTGAATTTAAGTTCAGCTGAAGTACTTGATTTACACAATATGAAACATAACAGAATTTTCTTTTAATATCTTAGGCAGCAATTGGATTGCATTTGTTATGTGCCAAACATTCACAAGGGCAATGAAAAGCAAATGAAAACACATGCTCTTAAGATAGATATTAATCCCTAGCCATAGTTCTGGTTAAGATTCAAATAGTCCTCCTATAGTCACCTTCTTGCCTAAATCCTACAAAACCTTAGTATCATTCAAGTGTGGATTGTTAGTTTGCAATAAAATTTACTAGAAAGTTAGAAGAATGTCAGGCTTTACATAATCAATGAACCTTTTTAGTTATTTTACTAAAGCAGCCTTTTTTTTTTTTAAGACCAGATATTTCCTTTTTGATTCCTGTGTGATCAGGCTAGAGACTATTTTCCCTCAATCTCACAAGATGAAAAAGGATAGACTTTTCTGTAGATTATAGATGGGAATTGAACATCTATTTGATCAGAACAAGAAAAATCAGTGTAATTTCTTCACTACAGTTTTACCCACTATAAGCCTGTATTTTGCCAGGCATACCTTAACCCTCAGGATTAATTGTAAAACTTCACAGAGGGGTCTGTGGCCTTAGGCGGAACCTTTCCTTTTCCCTCTAGCAGTCTGATGAACTAGATGAATAGCAGCAGCAGTAGTATTAGAAAGTTCAATAATTTAGGACATTTGCAAGGCTACATCTTGGTTTCTAGCTGATGTGGTTTCAAAAGCCATTATGAAAAAAAATACTTAGGGTCCATTTTGTCTGTAATCAAAAACTGAATGTTCAGCCCTTGACTTGTGTCCACTGTGTGCTCACTTCCCCAATCCTGTTTTGATGTTCACTTAGGCACACTGAGTGAATAGGTAGAAACAGGAACGATTTCCTAGAAATACTGAACATAGTGATAGTACCAGAAGGATTAGAGTTTCCATGCCCAAACAAACTGAAGTCTCCTTCAGCACACACTGTCTACCCATGAACATTATCTGGGGGAGTGCGGGGAAACCTACCCTTTCTGCTCTCAGTAAATGAAGGTTCCTGTGCATCTCTCCTATTAGATAGGAAACTCAGAAATGCAAACACTAATGACTCTGCCTACTTTTTTTCCTCCACTTTGGGAATGGGTTTCTGTCTTTTTTCTAACATTAGTACATATATGTTGATAATTACATACACAGTGTCAGACTCCTGTCATTAAAGAATCTGCATGATTCCCAGAGATATCAAACACCAACCAAACCAATATAATGAAACTTCATTGTTAATATAAAGAACTTTATACAACAGAAGTACAAAGGAATAGTTTTCAAAAAAATTATCCCTTAAGTAAAAAATTAGAGCAATTTTTATTGTCTTTATTAAGGCATAACTGCCTGAAAATTGGACTTAAGCACATATTCATTAAGGACTGCAAGATTTGGCTCTATGCTAGTAGATTGACTTTAATGACTCTTAATTTAAAAATACAAGTTCTCATGGACGAAGAAGTTAACTTAAGGTTGAAAAGGTTCAAGATAGGTAAAAGTTTCTAAAGGACAAAATATTTACGGACAGAATAAAAAAAATAAGTGGGGAAAATCAGATCAATGGTTCAAGGAAAATAGAGAGAATCACTGACAGACTGAGATATACGAGGATACTGAAGACATATAGGAGCAAAATTCAGAACAGCAAAGACACAAATGGAAATACTATTAGGAAGGTTATAAAGGGGAACAAGAGAAAAAAGATTTAAAGCACCTTAGTAGCAAGAGGATGATTTAAGTCTTAAAAAAGAAAAAAAAAAGGGAAATCTGAGATGTATAGTTGCTATCCTATTCAGCTCATATATAATAGAACAACAACAAGATGTTTAATGCAATAATAGTATAGTAAGAGAGGAAAGAGAAAAAACTCAGGATATAATATGAAAGTAACATATTAAATAACAAATGGACAATTTGAATAGACTTCACATTAGCACAGCCTGATGAAATTCATACTGATAGTGTACTAAAGGAACTCACTGAGGAATCAGAATCAAAGGCAATTATTTGAGAATTTGTGAAGGATGGGCAAAGGATTTTCTAATGGCAAACACACTGCTAGATATGGTATGTTAATCGACAACAAAGTGGTTAATTATCACTAAGTTTATTGATTATGGTTAAATTATAATACTAATAGTTGTCACGTCCCACTGACTAGCAGAGCATAGGAACAAATAGAAATACATTGTTGCAACTATGTTCTAGCTTTCATCTGTTTTAATCTGCAGAAAGTTTCCAGAAGAATAGCTTGAGAGCAGATGGAAAAAAAGAGAGCTAACTTCTAAAATGCTTAAATGGTGATTTTAATTTTTATCATATTTGAGAAACCTTTTCTTTAATAAAACTTAGCCATTGTTGGTTATGTAAATTCCAACATGTAGTTAGTCTTGAGTTTTAATACAGAAAACATCATAGCTATTTTTTCAAAGGAAAATACAGACTGGCAAGTTTAATTTCAGTGAGGGGCAAATTGCTAGTATAATAAAGCAATCATTTTGTAAGCAACAAAAGGACAATAAAGTGATTAGTTGGTAATCTGGATTTGTCAAAAATTGCCATCAATTTGTTAGCATTTCAGTATCAAGTAGGGAGGAGGACTTGAGTGAGATCCTATAGGGATTTGTGGTGAGTGTTCAGGGTTATAGTTAAAAACTGGGAGGATAGAGTGGAAAGCACATTAATCAAATTCATAGAGGACATTGAACAGGGACTACCAAATTTTTTGGTAGGTAGAATAAAAACACAGTGGAGTCTTTATATGAAAGATTAAATCAATAAAATGAGATACAAAACAATGCAAAGTGGGCTCCACAGTAAAGAAAAATCCAATGAATGCAAATTGAAAGGAAAAATGTTGTCTCAGAAGAGGTGCCATTTGGATGATAGTACATTTATAGTAGATTTAAATTCGATGATATCAATAGATAACTGGAATAGGAATCTATTTGGTCTAGAACAAGGCTTCACATGTGTTCCTCTTTCCAAATGTCCCTTTTATAACGTCCAAATATTTGAGATATCCTTACAGGTTTATATTTATTTGTAAGACACAATATGACAAAACGGAACACATTAGTTTAGCTGAATTTGAAGTATGTTTCCCAAAGCAAGCTAAGCTCATTGCACTAGAGAGAAGATATGTTTTTTTTAAGGACAGTCTAAATTATTATGATTATTTTTTAGCTCTGCTCTACCTGATCTGAATGTCTATTATTTTTTGGTGTTTGTAACAATTATGCGACTGGTTCTTTCTGCTTCAAACTAAATAAATACATAAAAGAAAAGCAAATGTAATGGGGGATAATAATGGGTTTGTGTATTATTAATAACTATTATTTTCATTACTATAGTTGAAGAACACCAGTCATGGACCTAAACCCCACAGAAAGATTGTCCCTGCCCCACAGAGCTTACACGCTAAGTATAGCCATTAAACAGCTATAGTACACACATACCTTCAGGAACACAAAAGATCATGATGCTGAAGCGAGTGAAGTATTTTGGCAATATAGCTAATTGCAGAATGAACTGAGAAAAAAATTCAGATGTCAAGGTTATTTCTGCAGTGTGTTATAAATCCTACTTATCAAATGACAATTTAAAAGCACATTTTACCAAATTGGCTCTCTACTTCTTGAATTCCCATGAGAATAACATTATGAAAATTTAAAAAAATCAGAACATATCTGTGGGATAAAGTCCCAAGAGCTATCCTGTTTACAAACTGTCTGTCAGTATGAGGAGGTGAGTTCATGTTTCTAGATCTTCCAGCTTTTATGTTTAAACAGATGGTTTTAAGTAACAGGAATAAATCCACACTAAAATAGTAAAAAATGTTTAAGAATACCTCTTCTGATACAAATAGGAAATAAGTCTCTCATCAGTGGTACATTCACAAGAAAACTTTAGATACATTTGTAAAAATGACATTTTAACACTTAACACATAATACTATATGACAATCTATATCTAAAGAAGAAAAGGAGTACTTGTGGCACCTTAGAGACTAACAAATTTATTTGAGCATAAGTTTTCGTGAGCTACAGCTCACTTCATCGGATGCATTCCGTGGAAAATACAGTGGGGAGATTTATATACACAGAGAACATAAAAAAAAAAAATGGGTGTTACCATACGTAACAAGAGCGTGATCAGGTAAGGTGAGCTATTACCAGCAGGAGAGTGGGGGATGGGGGAACCTTTTGTAGTGATAATCAAGGTGGGCCTAGACTATTTCCCCATGTTTATTCCCTCTTGCCCCCCCTCACCCCCCCCCCCGTTCCTCAGACATTCTTGTCAACTGCTGGAGCGATGACAAGTTGACGAAATGAGCTGTAGCTCATAAAAGCTTATGCTCAAATAAATTTGTTAGTCTCTAAGGTGCCACAAGTACTCCTGTTCTTTTTGTGGATACAGACTAACACGGCTGCTACTCTGAAACCAATCTATGTATAGTTATTCACAGGAATAGAAAATGTCCAACATAGACTGTTCTAAAGTTAAATCAATTGTTCCATAGCAGAACATTCCTTCCCTTCCCTAGAGCACATGATTAAACAATACTGGTAATGAGAGAGAGCCACTGTCAGTACTTGCAAGTTTGGTTGGTATTCCTGGCCAGAACAAACACACACAACCAACCAAAATCAGAAAACAAAGCAAAACCCCACAAACTTCAAATGGGATTTGCCTCTGAAAAAATAACCTTTGTTATTGTTTTTACAAAACCAAAAAGGACCACATTTACTATTTATAAATTCTGTTTGCCTGTCTCTAAACCAGTTAATGAATCATTAATGTTGATTGACATATGTTAAGAAACCGCCCTTAACTACTGTTCAGTGTGTTATGTGTTCCCTTCTGTGAATGATCCATAGTGGATGGGTGTGACCCTTTGTACTCCAAAGCAACACCCTGGCACCTCCTTATTTACCACAGTGATATATTTTTGATGTTTTGTACAAATTATGCCTTGTGAGGTATCATTCTAAAAGTCTTTATCTGTTGAACTTTAAATATCCTGTTGGATTGTGTGTGCTGTTATTGTATGTGAAGTTATGAAGTTTTGCTATGTGTGTGTTACTGAAATATATTGTGAAATTGGAAACACCCACAGCCATCCTTTCAGGTACAACAATGGGGCCACCAGACAGAGTTGATGGCCCATTAAGGGAAATCCACACTACTGAGGACTATCACAGGATCTGCATACAATAAAGGCTTCTCAGAAATCATGTAACAAGGGAGATTGCTGGAAACATCTTTCCAGCAAACTGGAGGAACCTATAAAGGCGGGGAAGTTACATCATTGTTTGGCCTCAATTCTCCCACAACTCAACACCTGGAAATACATCTGGAAAATAAAGACAGCGCTTCATTCGAATCCTGTCTAGTTTATAGAACTCGGATTGCATTTTTACTTTTATTTCTTAGATAATCAGCTTTGATCTGTACACTTACTACTTATAATCACTTAAAAACTTTCTGTAGTTAATAAATCGGTTTTATATTTTACCTAAAACAGTGTGTTGCTTGAAGTACTCGAGGAATCTGCTCAGCGTACAAAAGCTGGTGCATGGCCACTTTCCTTTGTGGAAGTGGCGGACTAGATAATGAACTTACACTGGTCAGGCTTCTGACCAGGGCAAGATAGTACAGCTATGGGATCCTAGGTTGGGGAGCTGGGATAATTGTCTGGAGCCTCTCTACTTTTAGTTCATGAGTGGCTAGGAGAAGCATTCATATAACTCAGCTGGGTTTGTCCCTGCCTGTGGATGGCTGTGTAAGTGCAGGATCAGGATCATGAGAACATTGCAGTTCGTCAGAGCATCACAGTGTGAGAGGGAGCCCAGGTTGGTATGCCAGAGGACTCAGTGGTACCCCTGTTCCAGGTTGCACCCTGGGGAACCTGTCACAATGGGTATTTTACAGCTCCCAGATATAGAAATTGGTTCTTTAGGTCAAGCTGTAAAGGCTCATGCTCTTCATTCTAGTTCAACCCCATCATGACCCAAATAGAAGTCATCCTAAGAACATCGCATAATTAAATAAAACAAATCCTCTCTCTTCACTTAGTTGCTATCTTCATGTTCCAAGACAATACTCTAAACAATGTGATTCTAATGTCACTTACACTAGAAGGATTAACTTCATTAAAATCTAGGAAATTACACCAGTTTACAACAGGTATAAAGTCAGATTCAGGCCTGACATGCACTTAAAACTATACACACACACACACACTTAGAGACTATCCCCTTAGTGCATAGTGCTTTGCACTGCAACATTTTATATCCTCTCAATTTGTTATTTAGTAGCACAAAGAAATGTACATTTGACATTAAAATTGATGTGTAAAACATACTAAAGAGCTACAAAAGGTGTAAATAGTCACTAGTATGCAAGTGATTCACCTCAGATTCAAATACTAGTATCTTGTATAAACAAAGACTTTCAGCTCTTATTAGCTTCCTAGAAAAAAAACCAAACCCCACAACAAATAGTATTAAAAAAGAACAAATCATGCATGGGTATCTGAATTTCCAACAACAGGATACTCTCATTCAGTGATACTCTGCATTCTGACTAGGAGACTGACCTCACTGCACATTTAGCAGTGGGGATCCTTGTCTGAGTTATCAGAGAAGGTGTATTGTCCCTGTTAGGGTAGCTAGAGACCCAGAGAGTTACCTGGAAGCTTTTGTTCAAGTTGCATCTTCTAATGATAAAATTTCTAAAGCATTTTGTAAGACAATGAGACTTTTTAATTATGACAGTGGCAACTGCTCTTGGTGCAGTCTCTCTGGGGTCCCAGCTGTCTCCTAAATGGTCCCCTTCAATTCACCTACAGTTAGACCAGTCCATAAATGCTTTTTAACCTAAACTGAGTCTACCAGCTCTTCAACTGTAGGACTTATAGTCTTCTTTTTATCACCTTCTTCAAAGCATGCATGGTGACTCTTGCTCTTCTACTATCCCAGACTTTTCTGCTGTACTTTTGCTCTCTGTTCTCCCTCCATTATAGCTGGGCTTGTTTTCTTTATTGGTCACAGGTGTGGGTGCATGCCTCTGTGATTGGCAGTTCTGGCAGCTGTGTGGCAGTGTGTCCAGCCTGATTGCCTGGAAACAAGGAAGAATCTCCTCTCCCTTCTGGCTACGCTCAGTATAGGGTACATAAACTTCATTACAATCAATATATTTTCTTCTTATTGTTTCTAATATTAAGGATGCATTTTAAAGTTAAGGAATTTTGTGCGTATATTGGTGATGCGTGTGTGTGTGTGTGTTATATTTAGTACTTAGGAACCTTGAAAGTATCCTTCATATTGGAAATGATTATGAGTGTTTTTACCACAGCACATCTCCCTCCCTTCTCCTATCAGTACTGATTTGAGATGTTTATAATACTAAACATAATTCAACAAATGCCAGTTCTGACATTTTCTTCAAGTTAACAAGGTAGCTGTTTTGGTACCGAAGCTCTGCTTTCAGGTATGCTGTTCCATGAATCTGCAAGGTCTATATTTGGAGGCTAATTCAGGATGAACTCTGGCTTGGGCTAACAGAAGTTGGGTTTATCATCATCATTATGTCCCTGTGGACTAGGGACAGGGGAGGATTCATGGGGGTGGGGAAATCATGACTGATATAAACAAGGGCTATGAAAGCTGCCTCCTTATTCTACTTTATGAAAATTAAATTGCAATAAAAATTGAAAGGAAGGGAAATGTATAGGAGTAAGCTGCTCAGAAAGGCTTAGTGAGCTGTATCTAGGGATGCAGTAGTTACTTTATCTTAGTGTATATTTAATATTTTAAGTCTCACTGAAACATGGTATAACACCACTAGCATTTCCTAACTTGGTCCATCTGAGGTACATGGAACAGATTATTTTTTTCCATTCCAAGACGACCTGTGGAAATGGTATTCATTTTTCATGTTGAATGGATTCTTCATTCAAAGAACCAGAGAGTGATATGATTATATCTTTTAAAAAGTCATCAAAGCTCCAAATGATAGAGTCAAAAAGGTAGTACAGTTCTATGGGCTCTTGTGGTACCATTCCTTACAAAAGCTGTTTAGACTAGCATACTCATACTCTGCCTTGGGGACCTGGTAGTGGGGGACAAAGGACCAGCCTCGTCTCTGGCATGCCCAATGATTCCGATGGTACAGGTTCCTCGAACCCAAGATGGTGGCAATAAGGGTCAAGTGTCGAGTAGCTTAAGTTATACTGCAAAAGCTGAGCTGATGGCTAAATAAAAGAAAACTAAAAATCTATACAAATCAAAGAGTCAAAGAAGACCTAATTCTACAGGGGGGGTTGCCCTCTTATAGGTCTTGACACTATCCTAAATATTCATGTCAGTGCTCAACCTTCCATTTCCGAATCTCATTCCCTCACCTACATAAACCTTAGGGTACATTTACTCTGTAGGTTTACATATTCATGTATACTAATGCCAATTATCTCATTCTTGAAACCCATTACCTTTGGCCTGGATCATTACTTCCATGTTCTTGAGGTGTTTCTTGTGGTTACTGCTATGTTCCAGAATTTTGGTAAACACATTCAGTTCCCCAAAGTCTAAAAAGATAACCATTAGGCCATATACCTATGTCAAAGGTTACAGGCACTTCAGAAGTCACTTATGAATTTAATGATAAACCATTTCTGTAAGAAATGATATGGTAGAATACAGAGGTGGGATGAGAGTAATAGATATCATCCTATTTCTCCCTTCAGTCTGCGAGCAGATTTTTAACAAAGGACAACTGAAAGTTCCTACTGGCAGCACCTTACCAATTTAAGGAGTTAAAGCAATCTTTGATGCAAGGAGATGAGCATCAAAAAGCTTAAGGAATCTATTTCTACTAGGAACTATCAGAGAGTTCGCTAAATATAAGTACATTACAATCTAAAAGATAATTTGATCAAACCAATTTAGGTAACAACCTTCTAAAGAAATAGATGAACACATGTGAACACACTATGGGCCTGATTCTGACTTCACTTACAGTAGTGTAACACTCAGAAGTCATAAATCCCCCCCCACCCCCGTTTTTTAAAGGCAGAATTCATGGCAGCTGGTAAAGAAAAAGAGACAGATGGCAGGTAATACAATTGTCATAGATGGAAAAAGAAGGGAATAGAGAAGAACAAGTAAAAGAAAACAAGAGAGTCAACTGTATCAGCAGCCAATATCCGGAAGTTCCAGTTTCTTCTGTTTAACAAAAACAAAACAAAGAACAAGAAGCAAAGGAAGAAATAGAAACAATACTTCCAAACCATCCATACAACCCATTCTTACTGCCAATCATATTCTGCCGCTTCTTTGTTTTGATCCTGTGGTGAGTCAGGATATTGAACAAGCTGACTAGGGAATTGGGGAGAGGGAGTGTGTCATGGTTAGTGTGCTGGTTATGCCATGCTCAGCTGAGGACCACATCAGTTAGCTCCTATTCAATAACTTATTGAAACAAAGGGCTAGAGGACTTATCACTGAGATTCCAAAAGTCCCCCTTTATTTACCGTCTACACATTAGTGATCCTCTGTTGCCCATTTGTGGACTACAGCATACTTGGCTACAGTAGGCTTATCATATTATACCTCCACTATAAATGTTAATTAAAAAAAAATCAGTAATCTGCAGTGGACTTCTCCTGACAGTGTAGGTTAAAGTTACTTTACTGTAGTGCAAGTTGGAGTTACAATAAAATAGTATAAATGTACCTCCTACAAAATTGCAATAGTCAGTATTCGGATATACAAATAAAGACGCAGCATGTATATATTTACCTCATGTTCAAACAAAGGTTATATATTTTGTTTTGCCTCCTTATTGCCCTTGTGCCCCTAGGATGAAAATTCTGGCCACAGTGAAGTCAATGGCAAAGCTCACATTAACTTTAATCTAGTCAGGATTTCACTCCTAGTCACAGACAAGAAGCTAAAATGCACACCCATTAAATCCTACTCCAAACAACTATGCTGTAGGGAGGGAAACACTTAATTGAAGGGAGGAAAAATTCTGGCCACTCAGGAACATTTATATAATAAGAAGCATCAAGACTGTGCTGAACAGGTCAAAATACCACAAATCAGGACTCTCCAGAACTTGGGCCTTCCATGCTGCTGCTGCACCATCCTAGTGAAATTTAAAAGAACGTTTGTGTGTGCAGTGTGCCGTTCCCAACCAAGGGTATATGAAGTTGGATCTTATATTACAATAAAATATTACTTTTTGAAGTTAAAGCAATGAAAACCTCCACAAGGCAGATTCCCCACAGGTAATCCTAACCTTTACACAGCTTCTTCATAACATAAATGTCTGCACCTTATAAATATTACAGTGTAGAACATAAAATAACTGAGGTTTATATACTAACATTCAGTCTGAATAAAGTCTTTGAATAAGTTTAAGTTGTTCAAACATAGAACTTTGATTGGATTTCTGAACTAGATTAAATGTCATGTTGCTATGAAGTCCATCTCAGCAGACAATTGTATGAATTCCCTGCCAAAGTATATACTCATAAATATATATTACACATCAAGAGTAGTTTTGGCCACCAATTGTTACATAGGAAAAATAACCATGATATCCTATGTAGTAACTTTTGGTAAGTTACTTTTTAATTGTAACCTTAGTATATACATATACATTATGTACACACACATGCATGCACACACACAAATCGCCATGTGATAATATGGATATACAAATACATGTTTGCAAAGTCAAGCACTGAAAATTTAAGAAATGCCAGAGTTAAGGTTTCATCTGCAATCTTAATTCATCCTCCTTGTGCAATTACATTATCACGCACTATTTTTTCCACAGAACCCTGACTTGTTTACTGTACAGGGTAGACCATGCTTATTGAATGTGCAGCTGTTCCATCTTTCTTCATACTTGAAATGCTAATAAACCCCAGCTATGACATATTCAGCATCACAGAGACTTGGTGGAATAATACACATGACTGAAATATTGTTATAGAAGGGTACAGCTTGCTCAGGAAGGACAAGCAGGAAAAAAAAGGGGAGGAGGCGACGCCTTATATATAAAAATCGTATACACTTGGACTGAGGAAATAGGAGACAGGCATTTGAAAGTCTATGGGTAAGGATAAAAGGTGTAAAAAACAAGGGTGATGTCATGGTAGGTATCTACTATAGACCACATAACCAGGAAGAATATGTGGATGAGGCTTTTTTTAAACCACTACCAAAATCATCCAAAGCACAGGACTTGATGGTGACAGGGTACTTCAACTACCCAGATATCTGTTGAGAAACTAACATGTCAGGACACAGATTATACAAGTTCTTGAAATGTATTGGAGATGTTTTTTTTATTTCAGAAGATGGAGAAAGTTACTATGGGAGAGGCTGTTCTAGATTTGATTTTGGCAAATAGGGAGGAATTGGCTGACAATTTGAAAATGGAGGGCAGTTTGGGTGAAAGTGATCATGAAATGGATCATGATTCTAAGGAAGGGTAGGTGGGAAAACAGCACAGTAACAATAATGGATTTCAACAAGGAAGACTTTAGCAAACTCAGGGAGTAAGATTAGGTAAGATCCCATGGGAAGCAAGTCTAAGGGGAAAAACAGGTCAAGAGAGTTGGAGTTTTTCAAAGAGATATTATTAAGGGCACAAGAGTACACTATCCCACTGCAAAAGAAAGATAGGAAGCATGGCAAGAGACCACCCTCTTCAGAGATCTGAGTCCTACAAAAAGTGGAAACTAGGTCAAATTACAAAGGATGAATATAAACAAATAACACAATTATGTAGAGATAAAATTAGAAAGGCAAGGTACAAAACAAGATTAAACTAGCTATAGACAAAGAGTAACAAGAAAACATTGTATGAGTATATTAGAAGCAAGAGGAAGACCAAGGACAGGGTAGGCCCGTTATTCAATGAGAGGGGAAAAATAATAACAGAAAATGTGGAAATGGCAGAAGTGCTAAATGACTTTTTGTTTCAGTTTCTCAAAAACAAACTAGGGGAAATACAACCTATATGGAGCTACTATAAGATGGATATATAACTGGTTGGAA
The DNA here is from genome assembly GCF_965140295.1 of Lepidochelys olivacea. NCBI lineage: Eukaryota > Metazoa > Chordata > Testudines > Cheloniidae > Lepidochelys > Lepidochelys olivacea. The sequence goes on from NC_140414.1 coordinate 71,346,358, forward strand.
AACCATTCCCAGAGAGTCATTATCAGTGGTTAATCATCAAGCTGGAAGGGCATATTGAGTGAGATTACACAGGGATCAGTTTTGGTTTCAGTTCTGTTCAGTATCTTCATCATGATATAGATAATGGTAAAGAGAGAACACTTATAAGTTTGAGGCTGAAACCAAGCTGGGAGGTTGCAAGTGCTTTGGAGGATAGGATTAAAATTCAAAATGATCTGGACAAACCGGAGAAATGGTCTGAAGTAAAAAGAATGAAATTCAATAAGGATAAATGCAAAATACTTCACTTAGGAAAGAACAATCAGTTGCACGCATACAAAATGGGAAATGACTGCCTAGGAAGGAATACTGCAGAAAGGGATCTGGAGGTCATAGTGAATCACAAGCTAAATATGAGTCAACAGTGTAACACTGTTGCAAAACAAGCAAACATAAGTCTGGGATGTACTTGCAGGAGTGCTACATTGTAAGCAAGACACAATAACTAATTCTTCTGCTCTGCTTCGCACTGATATGGCCTCAAATAGAGTACTGTGTCCAGTTCTGAGTGCCACATCTCTGGAAAGATGAGGATAAATTGGAGAAAGTCCAGAGAAGAGCAACAAAAATGATTAAAGGTCTAGAAAACATGACCTATGAGAGAAGATTGAAAAAATTGGGTTTGTTTAGTCTGAAGAAGAGAAAACTGAGAGGGGACATAACAGTTTTTAAGATTTTAAAGAGCAGGTTAGACAAACACCTGTCAGGGATAGTCTAGATAATACTTAGTCCTGCCATGAGTTCAGGTGACTGGACTAGATGACCTCGTGCAGTCCTTTCCAGTTCTATGATTCTGTATCTTCATTATTCAATGTCTTTGCCTTAGAACATATTTACCACAATTCCTCTATACTCTAAACTGAATAAAGCATTTTTTATTTTCTCACCTGCTTTTCTATTGTACTCATCACTGTAGTATCTGACTATTTCACAAACATTTATGAATTTATCTTCACTACGCTCCTGAGTGAGGTGAGGAGATGTTATTAAATCCATTTGAGAGTGGAGGAATGAAGCACAGACATATTAAGGCCAAAACTGGAAAAGGTATCCACTAATTTTGTGTGCCCAACTTGAGATACATAGTGCCTGACATTTCAGAGTACTTAGTATTGCAACAGCACTTTATATATTTAAGAATAGCTTCCCTTGCCTGCAGTTGAAGTTGTGACAGCTCAGTACTTCTGCAAATCAGACCCCACGATTTAGAGTCAAGTACCAAAAATTGGAGATACAAAGTTAGTGTCTACCAGTGAAAAGTTTTGTTTAGGTGACTTGCCTACCATCGCATAGGAATTCTGAGGCAATAACTGTTCCATAGGGTGGTGATTTGACTGCTTTAACCATGAGACACTACTTTCTCTTCTCGCAGTTCCATCTCTTATTCACCACGTACCATCCAACTTCTTCTACAAATGAGGCAAAGGTTCTACAGACAACAGCCTCATTCACATACCACCCTGATTTATTCCCTGGAATTCTATCTGCTTCCCATTTTCTTGCCTTCTCCCAACACACCTCATTCTTCTCCTGTTCCCCAGTATGTCCTCTACCATCTTGTTGCCCTCTCCTTCCACTGACCCAATCCCCATGGCTCCCATCATCCCAAACCTGTTCTTAAACTCTACATCCACCCTCACATACTTCTGTGCCTGTAACTTCCAGATTGTTCCTATTCCTTTTTACTACAATCCCTTCAACCTATCCTTATCTCCCATCTACTCATCCCACTGTACTCTAGTAAGGGTGACCTCTCCTTCTCTTTGATTCTGTCTGGAAGCCAGCATTTCTGCTCATAGTTCTGTTACTTCCAGAAGGAGCAGTTACATGAGTCTTGCTCAACCCTTGTTGTTCTCACCTATGGCACGCTCAGTTCAGATGGAATCATCAGATTTTTAAAAAATATCAGCCTAAAACAAATCTCCACTAGGCATGTGCAAACAACAAATTTTCAGAGGGTTACACTCAGCCAAATACAGGTGAATTTTCAAAAAGACACCAAAAAAACACCAACTCTTTTCATGCCGGGCTACCCCTCTGCAAAATTCTAAGTCCCCACTTCAAAGCATGGAAGTGGCACAGTTTCTCAAATAACTGACTGTAAGAATTTAACAGTCCTAAAATATTAGACCTTACAAATCAATTTATAAGGTGTCTTGTGTTTCACTGGTTTCTATTTTCATATGATGGATTTTTTAAAGAGGAAAAAAATTAGACAATTCCATGAAAAATACTAAGGTTGCACAGTGTTTGTGCATGTTAATTTATATTATAAAGCCATTCACAATGATCTGATTATGGACTATTTCTCAAATAAAATGAAAAATAAAGTAGCTGATTTTCAGTTTTCAGTATGTTTTTCAATTTCAATCAATCAATTAGGGCTAATAAGTACATTTTCTGTGCAAAGATCATTAACAGAATATTTTCTGGTTATGAACCACTAGGCAAACGAGGTCCAAATATATGAACTTGTTTTCAGTCTACTAATGCATTACAGTCCAATTTATAAAACAAAACCTTCAGTCAATTCATTATAGATATTTGGACCTTGTAAACTATTTAAAAATAATTATATTCATTAGAACATTCTCCACAGGCTAATACAGTTTAACCTTGCATAATGAACATGGAACATGGAGTAGATATTGGCAAAACATACTTTGCATATCTACTCTTATTAGTAAGAAACATTTGTCATAAATCTATTCTTCTAAAACTCATTTTCTGAACAAAACAATAGCTACTGATGATTTTCTTATATAAAGGTCATGGTGCTTAGTTTGTAAGGAAAGTCTGCTATTTTCTATTTTCATTTGAACATTTCCTCTATATAATAACTACTATTTAGTAGGTTTCAGAGTAGAAGCCGTGTTAGTCTGTATCCACAAAAAGAAAAGGAGTACTTGTGGCACTTTAGAGACTAACCAATTTATTTGAGCATAAGCTTTAGTGAGCTACAGCTCACTTCATCGGATACTTAAGTAGGATACTTAAGCCTGAATATGATGACAACTTTATTCCACTTGTCTAAAAAGCTACTTGAAAGCATAAAAGACCTTCCATTCTATTTAATACACCTCAAAATAAGGAGAAAATTCTTCCTTCGGAAGCTGTTTTGCCATCAGATTGACCTCTGTACATTCAATGTTGAATTGAACAAAAATACACTGCTTCTGGAAACATGGCTCTTTGCATTAAATATTGTAAGAACTGAATTTGTTTTGTATCCTAATAATTCTGCCTGTGGAATCATTATGTAAAATATAAATTATAGTAAAAATATAATATAAAAAATATCAATGTGAATGACACTAATTTGTTCATATTTTCTATTACCAAATACTCCCTTCACAGCATTGATTCCTTTCACATGCTGTGGAAATTTATCATCTCAACAATTACACCTTCTCTGGCCTTTCTGCATGACCTGTTTCTCATTCAGTCTAGCCAAGATATCAACTACATTCATTTGCTTTCTGACTCTTACAACATCAAATCCAAGCTTCCTGTTCTCAATTTCATGGTTCTAATTACTCTAGTTCCCACCTACATCAGTGTTTTCAGGCGCCTATTTCAACAAAGCACTTAAGTACAGGTTTCACTGACTTGCTGGGCTTATGTGTTTTGCTGAATAGGGATGATTTAAGCAGAGGTTTAAATGCTTTTCCTTCCATTTCTCTGTCTCCCACTTTTAGCTTCACATGCTGTCTTCTAGGTAGGCTCTCTTTTGTCCACCAGGTGCACTCTATCCCTCTCCCATTTGTAAATCCCTCCTTAAAAGTCATTGCTACTTGGAATCCTTCCCTAACTACTACTTCTCACCAATAATTCATCACACCCTCTCTTTCCTTAATTTTGTCAAAATTAGATTGTTTGAGTTCCTTGGAGCAGGACATGTGAGCTATAATGATTTTCATAATAGAGAACAAGAATAATTTCTTATATATACATTGCATGTCTGACCACTTATGCACTAAATAAAACTTCTGCTCAAATGTTTTGTGTTATAGGATAAGTGAAGCAACAAACTTTGGCTTTTCTTTTTATCCCAAAGGCTTAAGTTTACATCTAGCTAAGGCTCTCTGTGAAACACGTTTGCTGATTTCACCTTTGTTCATAAATCCTATTTCTAAAATAAAACAAAATAAAATGCTTGACCAGGAGATAGGAATGACTGCAAAAGCAAGTGATCCAACCTGTACAAAATTATCTGAGCTACAGATTTAAGTGCCACCTGTTCCCACAAGTTTTGGCTAGTGCTATTGGTCTCTCACTTATATGACTGCAATTTTTTTCCAAATAAAAACGAACAAACAAACCAAACAGCCATTTGTATCTGACCTCATGAATTGAATAACATTCACCCAGGCTATAGCTCACTTCAGGTACTGCATAGAGCATTCCCCAATGTGAAGTGTTTATAAAATATTTCTGTACCCATATAAGTTAAGGAAATAATTTATTACTATAATGGGAAGACAATAGATTTTTCTCTAAGCATCATTTAGTTATATTTCTCATTGCAAGAAATAGCTAGTGTTTTATATAATATTTTCTAAATAAAGTTGCTCTAAAAACTTGTCCGTTTTATAAGAGATATTTAAATTGACAGATATATGTACAATAGAAATACATTTTATACTCGTGGCGATTGAGGGAGGTCCCGGACAATTGGAAAAAGGCAAATATAGTGCCCATCTTTAAAAAAGGGAGAAAGAGAATCCGGGGACTACAGACTGGTCAGCCTCACTTCAGTCACTGGAAAAATCATGGAGCAGGTCCTCAAGGAATCCATTTTGAAGCACTTGGAGGAGAAGGTGGTGATCAGGAACAGTCAGCATGGATTCACCAAGGGCTAGTCATGCCTGATCAAACCTGATTGTCTTCTGTGATGAGATAACTGGTTCTGTGTATATGGAGAAAGTGGTGGACTGATGTATCTTGACTTTAGCAAAGCTTTTGATATGGTCTCCCACAGTATTCGTGCCAGCAAGTTGAAAAAATGTATGGATTGGACGAATGAACTATAAGGTAGATAAAAAGCTGGCTAGATCGTCGGGCTCAACAGGTAGTGATCAACAGCTTGATGTCTAGTTGGCATCCGGTATCAAGCGGAATGGCCCAGGGATTGGTCATGGGGCTGGTTTTGTTCAACATCTTCATTAATAATCTGGATGATGGGATGGATTGCACCCTCAGCAAGTTTGTGGATGACACTAAGATGGGGGAAGAGGTAGATATGCTGGAGGGTAGTGACAGGGTCCAGAGTGACCTAGACAAATTGGAGGATTGGGCCAAAAGAAATCTGAAGAGGTTCAACAAGGACAAATACCAAGTCCTGCACTTAGGACGGAAGAATCCCATGCACCACTACAGGCTGGGGCTGAATGGCTAAGTGGCAGTTCTGCAGAAAAGAACCTGGAGATTACAGTGGATGAGAAGTTGGATATGAGTCAACAGTGTGCCCCTGTTGCCAAGAAGGCTAACGGCATATTGGTCTGCATTAGTAGGAGCATTGCCAGCAGATTGAGGGACGTGATCATTCCCCTCTATTAGGCACTGGTAAGGTCAGATCTGGAGTATTGTGTCAAGTTTTGCCTCCTCACCCCCACCCACACTACAGAAAGGATGTGAACAAATTGGAGAGTCCAGTGGAGGTCAACAAAAATTATTAGGAGCTGGGGCACATGATTTACAAGGAGAGGCTGAGGGAACTGGGCTCATTTAATCTGCAGAAGAGACGCGTGAGGGGATTTGATAGTAGCCTTTAACTACCTGAAGAGGGGTTCCAAAGAGGATGGAGCTAGGCTGTTCTCAGTGGTGGCAGATGACAGAACAAGAAGCAACAGTCTCAAGTTGCAGTGCGGGAGGTCTAGGTTGGATATTAGGAAAAACTATTTCACTAGGAGGGTGGTGAAGCACTGGAATGGGTTACCTAGGGAGGTGGTGAAATCTCCATCCTTAGAGGTTTTTAAGGCCTGGCTTGACAAAGCTCTGGCTGGGATGATTTAGTTGGGGTTGTCCCACTCCTGAGGTCTCTTCCAACCCTAATCTTCTATGATTCTGTGATTTTATAAAAATGTTTATTTCCCCAATTAAAGACTTCATTTAATTTTCCAGTAATCTGTTTCCTCTTGGATCTTATATTCCATAGCGCCCCCCCCAGCCTGTTTCATACATAGTAAATTCTTCTCCTAGACAAATTTAATAATCCTTTGCCACCTCTCTCTCAGATGATCTGTAAACTTTTCCCTTGTAAACCACGAGTTTTAAATAAAAATTACAGTGAAACTGTTCTTGTATATTTAACATGTTAATAATCATAACCATATATCATCAATTAAACATTTCCAGAGATATATTCGGTACAAAATTGCAAGTCTTCTTTGGAGAGTCTCCCGTGGTGATCATCTAAGGTTTCCCATCCCACCATTATTTGCTTAGTGTGTCTCAAATGTTTACACGAGTGTCATTTGCAATTCTGCCTTCTGTGAAAGTATGCACATGTTGAAGATTTCTCCTAAAATATAATTCCTCTCAGTTAAGATAAAATGTGACATAACTTTGTCCTTTAATTTAAAGAAGAGTTTCTGGTATTGTGACACCATTTAATGTCTATTCTCTCCACTTGCTCATGAATGAAAGTAGCAGCTCTACAGAGTCTGATTTTTCTTCTGTGCTGTGTGTGGCAGTACAGATACCTGCTATAAGATAGTAAAGAGAACCCTTACGCCTCATTATTACTTCTCACAGCTGCACAAATTGGGCCATAGACTGGTCCAAAGATGATAAGTGGTCATAGACATTCATAAATAATTTTCAAAAAGAAAAGGAGGACTTGTGGCACCTTAGAGACTAACCAATTTATTTGAGCATAAGCTTTCGTGAGCTACAGCTCACTTCATCGGATGGCTTATGCTCAAATAAATTGGTTAGTCTCTAAGGTGCCACAAGTCCTCCTTTTCTTTTTGCGAATACAGACTAACACGGCTGTTACTCTGAAACCCATAAATAATTTTGCTTAGCGACTCTCTGCCAATTTTAGTTCCAAAAATAACTCTTTCAAAACTCAGAACATTGTTGCTTTGACAGAAATATCATCTAGAACAGAATTAAATAGTTTGTTGAAGGAAATAAATATATGGAAGTCATTTCATCATAGTTATGTTAATGATGCATTTTTCTTAGGTATTTAATGCTGCTTGGGATTAATAGTTGTCAACCCTCTCCAAGAGTTAGTTCCCTAAGCCAGGCCAGTCCTTCCTCACCCAAAAACAATGAGACACCTCCTGCACCATTATAATGTATACTCAGTGGTTAGGGCACCCATCTGGAATTTGGGAGACCTGATTTCAAATTTTTACTGTGCCTGATTTAGAGCAGTGACTTGAACGGAGCTCTCCCATATCTTAAAATACTAGCCTAACCACCAGGCTATTTGGTATCCTGAGGTTAATGTTTCTCAGTCTCTCCTACGGAAGTAGTTCCACTTTGTATTAAAGAACTATCTATTCATTGGGCCATAGAGAGAGACAGCAAGAGAGATTGACTCTAGAGTCCAGTAGTGAGGGCACTCTCCTGGGTTATGGGAGATTCAAGTTTAAGTCCCTATTCCCATAAATATTTAATGGTAGTATATCACCAAATATTTTGTTGTGTGTATGTTGTTACTTATAATATTAGGATTATAACAGTACACTTTAGGGAGCTATTACAATTTGAAACAACGCTGAGATGAACAGTTTCACGCAGTTCATCAATGATCTTTGCAGAATGCTTTCTGTGAAGAACTGTAGGAGTTTCTAAGTGGTATTTTTCCAGCTTATTTTAGGCTATCTTGTATTAAGAGTTCTGAATGGTCTAACAATTAGCACTTTTTTATCTAATCCGTCAAAATGATACTCCTTCATGCTGAAAAACAACAAGATGCTTCGAGCTCTGGAAACTTCTTAAGTGTTGTGTTGTGTTCTGTTTATTTTTAAATGGTTCTATAGAAGATGCAGCATATTTGTACAAGAAATGCATACTATTTGTACAGTATTAAGATTCTAATATCCTTCTTGTTCATGGCGTGGGCCATGTTAGTGTTTTATGAAGTCATATTGGAGAACTGAAAATATATGCACAATATATACTTGCAATGGATCCTTATCTTTTTGAGCTAATATGATTAAGTCCTTGTCTGAGCCTTTTTATGTAATCTTAAAATTACCATCTTTACCAATATGTATCTCATCATCTTGGAGCTACAAAGAGAGAATGCATAGATCAAGAGTGCCTGGTTCACTTCCCTCTTATAGAAGTAAACTGATCAAATGTCTTAAGGAATTTCCTCCCTGATGCATCTCTAATCCCTCTTCAAAGCTCTGTTTTCAGTCTCTCCTTCCCCCTACTAGTCAATACTGTCAGAGTCCCAGGATGGTGAAGGAACTAATACCCTTTTCTTTCTATAATATGTAAGACAGCATTAATGAACTGTAAATGGATTGCCTACCTTACCTCAAGTTGTCCCCATCTAATTCAGGCTTTTCTCAAGTGATTACTGCCTCTACTTCAAAAGCACAAAATTTCAACTAATTCTCTCACAGATTACTTAGAGATGTCATCTCTTGTGTCCCAAAAGAGTTAAAACTGCTTGGAAAATTGAACTCGATCCATTAGGATACATTTTGGCAAGACACTAGTAAATCTCCCTCAGGAAAAGGGTGTGTGTGTGTGTGTGTGTGTGTGTGTGCGCGCGCGCACTTTTGGTTAACTATCTGAGCTACACAACAATCACAATCCTCAGCATCCCATGTCTGAGCTTATAGTGTATAAATAAAATGTATATTTGCACTACGCTCTATTTTCTTGTATACTACAATAGAAAAGCAATTTGAACAGAATATAAGCATAACTGCTAAGTGACAATAATGTATCTGACAGCCCTGTCACACCTGCTGGCACACAAGACAAAGAGAGAGAGAGAGAGAGACAGAAACTATCTCCACAAGATACACTTTGGCTTACAGGAAAGTGCATTGCTCTAGGAACCAGGCTAGCACAGGCCCTGGTCTCACTTCTTCTACTGACGGTATATACCTGTTCTAAGTGGCAGCAACCATCATCCCTTTTAGAAAATAAGTTAACTAAGTATCTTGAGAGCACAATGTCAGAATGTCATTTCAGGCAGAGCCTTGAACAAACCTACATCTCTAATACGACAGACCTGACTCTAATCCACTCAGCCACACACTTTCAGACAAAAATGTATAAATCTGTGTGTTTGGCTATTCTGTCTGTAACCATTAGCCCACATTCTGCTTCCAAAGTTGGGAGTAGAACCCCAAGAATCCTGATAACCAACATTCTGTTATCTACAAATAGCTGTACAACCCATGACAAATTGTATGTTGTGTCTCCATTTAGGAGCTGGTCCACAGAGGTGAAGTACCAGTTGCTACTTCAGCTCATGTGGAAGTGGCATACACTTTATTTCTAAAGGGCCTGGCTTCAATTCTGATGACTACCAATACAGAAAAAAAATAATATCATTACAAAATGTATTATAGAACTTATGCACAAGTGGGCAGAACATGAACATTGGTATTTCTCAACTTTTAAGAGCTTGATTTTGCAACCTGAACAATCTTAGCAGAGGCGGAGACAGAGCGAGAGAGAGAATAAACTACTTCTTAAATTCGCTTGAGGACCTGAGAATAATTGTAATGGATTTTACACTTGTTAAAATGACTTTATATTCCAAAACACCCTATTTAGAAGTGAATGAGTGTTGTGGTAACATTTATTTTTTACTGTTGCATTTTATTGTTTGTATTTTGGTGAATGGAGTTGTCCCTTAAAAAAAGCTGAAGAGAGCACTTGATTGTGAAGTATGTTTGCAAGAGACAGAACAATATGTGGCCAGTGTTTGTCCATGTGTCCAGAGAATGCTGAAGTAAACTTTAAAATGTCACAATTTGATTTAATAAACATTTTTTAAATTAATCTCACTCTAGAAGGTATAATAGTAGCATATATTTGAGGATTAGACACCTTAAATCATTATTAATGAGCTAGCTCACTAGTCTGTATCTAGCACATCTTAGTAAAAATCAAAACGTAATTAATTAAAAAATTAATCAAAAATCATTAGTTGTTTGCAGGCCCTTATATGAGATGAATTTGGTGGGTCTTAGTGCTTCTTCCCAAATCACAATTTCACCACCATGCTTTGCACTAACTGAGAAACTCAACAGGCCAAGAAATGCCTTGGCCACTGAGACCACCTGTGTTATCCCTAGAAGTTGCCTCATATGAAAGTCGAGAGATGCTGGCGGGGCAGTGTGAATAGGAAGCTTGTCATGCTGCTGCCCTGTAGACTAAATAGAGGGCTTCACTCCGCAGGGCTATCAAGCTAATGCCTTTCATCGGCTATAAATCCACAATTTTTCATTTTAAAATGAAGTGTATTGTTATGTGAAAATAAGATGATTAAATAATTTGCACAAAGTGTCAGAGTTTCTGAATTTGGTGTCAGAGTAGCAGCCGTGTTAGTCTGTATCCGCAAAAAGAAAAGGAGGACTTGTGGCACCTTAGAGACTAACCCATTTATTTGAGCGTGAGCTTTCGTGAGCTACAGCTCACTTCGTCGGATTCATTGGTGTGTGTTTCTTATTCCAATTAACTCCACCAAATAGTTAACAGACTATATCAGGCCGTGTCCTGTGTGCTGGTGAAAGTTACCAAGCGATAACTATACTGCAACCAGAAGGGGCCGGGATAGCACATACTCCTTCATGTTATGCCTGAGTACTATTCTACAGGAATTGCTTTTATGACCTCTCCATTTATACTGACGACAAAGGTGCCAATGCTGCTGGTGGTGATGTAGTCACCTATTCAATGGAAATGCGAGCAAGATCATTAAACTTACTTCTAAGTGTTTCAAGCCAGACAGCGATTGGATGATAACTTTCAATGAATACAGATCTTAAGTGGAGTCAGTCTGATGACTTAGAATAAAGGTTATATGGGCTTGATCCAATGTCCACTGCAGTCATTAGAAAGACACCCATTGACTTAAATGGCTTTTGTATTAAGCCCTAAATCATATTACCCAAACCTCATGTGGTCCCTCATGTAAGTACCACCCTCACAGTTTGGCTAAAGTGGCCCTAATATTTTTCTTTCCCGGGCTTTGTTAATATATGATTTTACCAGAAAGGAAAATACTTTAGTACCATAAACCATAACCTAAAGTTCTTGTGCTAGGTGAGAGGTTTGAATGTGTGTAGATGAAACAATATTTTTAAAACAGAAACACAAAAAACAAACCAGTGACAAAATAGGTGTGCAGAATTGTTTAAAGTTATATAGTTTTCCAATTCTGAATTAAAGATATGGTTTGGGATATGTTAGGCTGACTCAATTGCTGTGACATGATTCAGCTGTCATAACAGGATGGGATGTTTCTGAGAAATGATACTGCATGTCAGCTGAGGAAATTGAAAACAGTGCAATTGATGGGTTTTTTACCTTTAAGAGGTTTCTACTCTATTAAAAAAGGAAATGGTGCAATTGCCTGAAAACTGAGTTTAAAATGCTATTAAATGCCTGTACTTTGAAATATAGCCCAAAGCTATTTGATGACCCTTTATGCATTTTATCAGCATGCTGAAGACAATTGAAATATCCAAGAGTGTTACCTGGAGAAGACTGCCTTTTTTCCGAGAAAAGATGATGACCAGGTAATTAAGGAACATTTATTTATATATGCATTTGAACTGGTCATTTAAAGTTCGTGTTGAAGAAAAAAAGCTTGTCATATGTTCAGTCTTGATTTTAGACTCACTTATCAGCTGCATTTTTTTCCTTCTAAATATCGTTTTATAATAATTTTCTCTTTCTGGCTCCAAGTCTCTTTTGAAAAAATACAATTTATGAATGATTTCTAATCTGAAAAATTCCCAAAACTTCTAGCCAACAAGTTTTAGTCTCAGTCCCTTGTAGTTTTATGTTCCCGACTATCTTCTAATCTATTTTAATAGGCTTAACCTACTGTATCATATTAAGTGTTACTTCCTTCTGATATTGTTGTTCCTAGACTGATGAGGATTTTTTCTCTTTGTATATATGCATACTGATTATATACCTAGATGGTCTTCCCCCACTTCTACTGACAACCTATCAGTCATACAAGAAATTTCAGTGTCCATGGATCCAAAAAAGTTTTCTTTGCTGACAAATCTCTTATGGAGAGCTCTAGGGGAAACAAAAGGAACCCAATATGCTGAAGGTGTCTTCCCCAAACCTCACAAAATTTGAGATTATATGATTGAGGAAACCTGAATTACAGAATTCCCGGTAATTATAAGTGGTGTAGGGACCTTCTAGCCTCCATTTCTCTCCACCAGTTAGGAACAAGAGAAAAACACCACTCTCCTATGGGTCTGTAATTTCATACACACATACATAAAATAATACTGGCTTTGGACTGGTTGGTTGGTTTTGGGCTCGCCAGGACCTGTGCCTTTCACCTTCTTGGCAACATCCATATGAGTTTTATATATGTGTGTGTGTGTGTGTGTGTATATATACACACACACACACAGTAGCCACTTTCATGAGTTTTAAGACCCCAGTGCAATCTATTAACAGTAGGATACCAAGGGAGAAAAAAAACACTTTTGTAGTGGTAATGAGAGTGGCCCATTTCAAACAGTTGACAAGAAGGTGTGAGTAACAGTAGGGGGGAATTAGTATGGGGAAAATTAGGTTTTGTAATCACCTAACCACTCCCAGCCTTTATTCAGGCCTAATTTTATGGTGTCCCATTTGCAAATTAATTCCAGTTCTGCAGTTTCACGTTGGAGTCTGTTTTTGAAGGTTTTTTTGTTAAAGAATTGCCACTTTTAGGTCTGCTATTGAGTGACTAGGGAGATTGAAGTGTTGTTCTACTAGTTTTTGAATGCTATAATTCCTGATGTCAGATTTGTGTCCATTTATTCTTTTGCGTAAAGACTGTCTGGTTTGGCCAATGTGCATGGCAGAGGGGCATTGCTGGCACATGATGGCATATATCACATTGGTAGATGTGCAGGTGAACGAGCCCCTGATGGTGTGGCTGATGTGGTTAGGTCCTATGATGGTGTCCCTTGAATAGATATGTGGACAGAATTGGCACCGAGGTTTGTTGTAGGGTTTGGTTCCTGGGTTGGTGTTTTTGTTGTGAGGTGTGTAGTTGCCGGTGAGTATTGCTTCAGATTGGGGGGCTGTCTGTAAGTGAGGACTGGACTGTCTCCCAAGGTCTGAGAGAGTGAGAGATCGTCCTTCAGGATAGGTTGTAGATCCTTGATGATGTGCTGGAGAGGTTTTAGTTGGGGGATGTAGGTGATGGCTAGCGGCATTCTGTTATTTTCTTTGTTGGGCCTGTCTTGTAGTAGGCGACTTCTGGGTACCCTTCTGGTTCCGTCAATCCGTTTCTTCACTTCACCAGGTGGGTATTGTAGTTTTAAGAACGCTTAATAGAGATCCAGTAAGTGTTTGTCTCTGTCTGAGGGGTTAGAGCAAATGCGGTTGTATCTTAGAGCTTGGCTGTAGACAATGTGTGATGTGGTCTGGATGAAAGCTGGAGGCATGTAGGTAAGTATAGCGGTCAGTAGGTTTCCAGTATAGGGTGGTATTTATGTGACCATCGCGTATTAGCACTGTAGTGTTCAGGAAGTGGATATCTTGTGTGGACTGGTCCAGGCTGAGGTTGATGGTGGGGTGGAAATTGTTGAAATCATGGTGGAATTCCTCCTCCTTCCCATGGGTCCAGATGATGAAGATGTCATCAATGTAGCGCAAGTAGAGTAGGGGCATTAGGGGACGAGAGCTGAGGAAGCATTGTTCTAAGTTAACCATAAAAATGTTGGCATACTGTGGGGCCATGTGGATACCCATAGCAGTCCCGCTGACTTGAAGGTATAAATTGTTCCCAAATCTGAAATAGTTGTGGGTGAGGACAAAGTCACAAAGTTCAGCCACCAGGTTTGCCGTCATGGTATTGGGGATGCTATTCCTGAGAGCTTGTAATCCATCTTTGTGTTGAATGTTCATGTAGAGAGCTTCTATATCCATAGTGGCTAGGATGGTGTTTTCTGGAAGATCACTAAAGGATTGTCCTCAGGACAACAGTGGTGTCTCGAAGATACCTGGGAGTGCTGGTAGTGTAGGGCCTGAGGACAGAGTCTACATAGCTAGATAATCTGCTGTCAGGGTGCCAATGCCTGAGATGATGGGGCATCCAGGATTCCCAGGTTTATGGATTTTGGGTAGCAGATAGAATACCGTTGGTTGGGGCTCTAGGGGTGTGTTAGTGTAGATTTGTTCCTGTGCTTCTTCAAGGAGTTTCTTGAGCAGATGGTGTAGTTTCTTTTGGTAATCCTCAGTGGGATCAGAGGGTAATGGCCTGTATAATGTGGTGTCAGAGTTGCCTAGCAGCCTCTTGTTCATTTTCCGAGCTATTCATGATGACTACAGCACCTCCTTTGTCAGCCTTTTTTATTATGATGTCAGAGTTGTTTCTGAGGCTGTGGATGGCGTTGCGTTCTGCACGGCTGAAGTTATGGGGCAAGTGAAGCTGCCTTTCCATAATTTCAGCCTGTGCACGTCGTAGGAAGCACTCTATGTAGAAGTCCAGTCTGTTGTTTCGACCTTCAGGAGCAGTCCACGCAGAATTCTTCTTTTTGTAGTGTTGGAAGAAAGCTTTCTGTGGATTAGTGTACTGTTCAGTGGTGTGTTGGAAATATTTCTTGAGTTGGAGATGTCAAAAGTAGGATTCTAGGTCACCGCAGAACTGTATCATGTTCATGGGGATGGTGGGGCAGAAGGAGAAGCCCCGAGATAGGACAGAGTCTTTTGCCAAGCTAAGAGTATAGCTGGATAGATTAATAATATTGTTGGGTGAGTTAATGGAACCACTGTTGTGGCCCCTTGTGGCATGTAGGCGTTTAGATAGTTTAGTGTCCTTTTTCCTCTGTAGAGAAGCAAAGTGTGTGTTGTAAATGCCTTGTCTAGTTTTTCTAAAGTCCAGCCATGAGGGAGTTTGTGTGGAAGGTTGTTTTTTTTGGAGAGTTTCTAGTTTTGAGAGTTCAATCTTGATCTTCTCCAGTTTGCTGTATAAGATGTTGATCAGGTGGTCCCGCAGTTTCTTTGAGAGTGTGTGGCACAATCTCTCGCCAGTCTGTGTGGTATGTTGATTGTAATGGATTTTTTATATTCAGTCCTTTTGGCATGATGTTCATTTGTTTGCATTTGGAAAGGAAGATAATGTCTGTCTGTATCTGCATGAGTTTTTTCATGAAGTTGATGGATTTCCACTTCATATGGCTAAATTCAGTGCCTTGCATAGTGATAGGTTTTTGAGTGGTAGCCGTGTTAGTCTGTATCAGCAAAAACAACGAGGAGTCCTTGTGGCACCTTAGAGACTAACAAATTTATTTGGACATAAGCTTTCATGGGCTAGAACCCACCCAAGCTGAAGCAAATACTCACCAACAACCACACACCACACACCAAAAACACCAGCCCAGGAACCAAAGCCTGCAACAAACCCCGGTGCCAACTCTGTCCACATATCTATTCAAGGGACACCATCATAGGACCTAACCACATCAGCCACACTATCAGGGGCTCATTCACCTGCACATCTACCAATGTGATATATGCCATCATGTGCCAGCAATGCCCCTCTGCCATGTACATTGGCCAAACCTGACAGTCTTTACGCAAAAGAATAAATGGACACAAATCTGACATCAGGAATTATAACATTCAAAAACCAGTAGGAGAACACTTCAATCTCC
This sequence comes from Lepidochelys olivacea, assembly GCF_965140295.1. Classification (NCBI taxonomy): domain Eukaryota; kingdom Metazoa; phylum Chordata; order Testudines; family Cheloniidae; genus Lepidochelys; species Lepidochelys olivacea. The sequence goes on from NC_140414.1 coordinate 71,362,230, forward strand.
CTGGTCACTCAATAGCAGACCTAAAAGTGGCAATTCTTTAACAAAAAACCTTCAAAAACAGACTCCAACGTGAAACTGCAGAACTGGAATTAATTTGCAAATGGGACACCATAAAATTAGGTCTGAATAAAGGCTGAGAGTGGTTAGGTGATTACAAAACCTAATTTCACCCATACTAATTTCCCCCTACTGTTACTCAACCTTGTCAACTGTTTGAAATGGGCCACTCTCATCACCACTACAAAAGTGATTTTTCCTTCCTTGGTATCCTACTGTTAATTGAATTGTCTCGTTAAACTGACCTCCCACTTGGTAAGGCAACTCCCATCTTTTCATGTGCTGTGTATTTATATCTGCTACTGTATTTTCCACTCTATGCATCTGATGAAGTGGGTTTTAGCCCACAAAAGCTTATGCCCAAATAAATTTGTTAGTCTCTAAAGTCCCACAAGGACTCCTCATTGTTTTTGCTGATCCAGACTAACACGGCTACCACTCTGAAACTTAAAATCAATAGAAACCTTGATCCTATGTGGAGAATGAGGGAGTTTTGTGTAGTATTTTTTGAAAATATCATATGGCCCCAAGTTATCTGTTTGATATTATCGTGCCTTACTGCCAGGAGTTAAACAGGAAGCAAACAAATGAAACAATGGCACAGACAAAAACCTTGAGTTAAAAGGCTTCAGAAGGATTTAAGAAAACAATGGAAGGGCCACCAATTGTGAAGATGCTATCTGCTTGACTCTCACCAAACTGGCACGGTTTACTTCCTAAGGTTGAAAGCCCGGGATCAAAGGAGATCCTTAGCCTCAAAAATGCTGGCTTCAGGAAGTAGGAGAGGCTGCCGGGGAGTCAGTCAGTGCTGATAGGCATACAGGGAGACAGACAGCGTGCTTCAAGCAGGACAGTCTGCTTCTGCAAGCCAGAGATGGGAATGAGCTGGACCTACATGAGGCATGGATAGAGAGTGTAAGCTTAGGTAAGAAAATATGTGTAGGACTCTTCTTTGTGTTAACCCATTTCCTATATTCAGAGATCCTTCTGGGAATTAAACGCTACTTTGTTTTGAAGATGCTGCTTTTGAGTCACTTTAATCAGCTGCTGCCACCGGTCCTCAGAGAAAAAGTTCTCACAGTTAGACTCTTGCATTAAGATGGTTGGGAATTGGGGGGCGGGGCGAGTGCAGTGCAGAGACCCAGTCTAGGAATGGCTGGACTATGTGGTTCCACCCATAGTAAGGTGAAGGAGGCCACGTCTGTCAGCCAAGGGATGCACTCAAGAGGGACTAAAAGGGTTCTACAAAGTACAGGTTGCCCAGTAACTGTGACATCATTTTTCAGAAATATTAACACATTAGCCAATACTAGTATAAAATTAAAGCCAAGGACTGATAATATTTTAATCTAAGTATCAGAGGGGTAGCAGTGTTAGTCTGGATCTTTAAAAGCGGCAAAGAGTCCTGTAGCACCTTACGGACTAAGAGACATATCCGAGCAAAAGCTTTCATGGGTGAATACCTCCACCAGACTCAACAAAATCAATATCTAAGATAAGACCATGTACATATTTTTAAGATGAACAGATTAACTCAGTGGTACTGCATATTCTTCATAACACAAATTATTTGGTTAAGCAAATATTCTAAATATATTAGATTACTATGCAGAAACCATTCCCCTTGTTTTGTAGGACTTATGTTCAGTATATTTAGTTGAAATATTTTGGCATAGGTACAGGACAGTTACAAATTATTATGTTTTTGTATTAATGCTTGCTTGTAATTGTTGGTTCTATAGTTCAGACTAAATGCCTTAATCAAATTCCTTGGGCATATTTGTTTCTGAATGTAACTGAAGTGGCCTGTTTATGATATTTATATTCTATCCTTTAGCTACTGACATTATAGAATTTACCAAAAATTATTAATAGTTCTGTACAAACCAGGCTAATATGAGTATTTTATTTCAAAGCTATTGTTTTATGAATTCATAAGTCTGTGTAGACATGTGAACTTGACTTCCCTGGCACACTTCAGAAAGTGGTGTCAGGAACTATTCTGGTGGTCAGGGTAGGGAGAGTGACACACACTACCCAAATGGCATAAAGCCTGAATACAGAATGAAAAAACAGAACACTTTACTCATGGGCACAAGAACCAGACTGCAAATTAAGCAATACTACCATCAGGCTAACATAGAGATTCCTTTCTCACAACCTTGCCATGTTTTCAAAACTGCTAAGTACATACTCCAGGATGGTTTGCAGGTTAATGAAGGTAATGATAATAATACTTAGCACTTTGCAAACATTATCTAATTAACCCTCATTATTCCTGCAAGGAAGGTATTATCCTCATTTCAGATATGCAGTAAATTGTCTATTGCCACAGATAAAGTCAGTATTGATGTCCAGACAAGAATCCTGGACTACAACTCAGGATTTCCTCAGTCCAAATCCAGTGCTTAAACTAGCGGTCTACAGTTCTTTCTATGATCACAAGGGACCTGGTAGAAATCACATCTGCATTAGACCCATCCTTTTACATTACCATTTCAGAGCTCCTGAATGCCCTTGAACAAACAACAATGCTACAATGACTGAGACAAAAATCACACACTTGATTTCTACAGAGGAGGAAAAAATACTGATTTTTTTTAATGTGCAGATAGTTCAGTTTTGCTTCCTTAATAACCAGCATGCAGTGGGATTTTCAGAATAGAGTGTAATGAGGAGATCTGGATGAGTGGGTTTCATTCTAAAAAATAACAGTAAGTTTGAGTAAGTAGCCAAATGTTTATACATTGACTCAAGTTTTTAATAGTAAATATTAAATTTGAGCTTCACTATAATGTGACTTGATGAAACAAGCAAACTACACATATGGGTGTACAGTCTCCTCTTTGTATACAGAAACCTTCATTGTCAAGGGAACAGTATAGCCAATTATTTCTGAAATGGCTAAAAAGCTATTAAACTTCCTGGGATGATGTCAAGTCTCATAAAGTTAGAGTGACATATCTCCACCCCTTAAATTAGGGGACATTTAGGTGCACTGAATGTGAGTAAAGAAGTCATTCTCTCAGAGAAATTTGTGAGCTACTCTCTATCATCCCAGAGAAGACTATTTACTTCTAAATGTAGGTAAGATTAGAAGAGAAATTTCCACCTTCAGCCATCCATGGGGTCACCATTGCACCTGTAATAGGTTACTGCAATAATACAATATAATTTGTACATTCCAACTTTCAGAGGCCATCCTCAGATGAGAAAGACATAAACAAAATACACCGAGAATGCTAAAGAGATCACTTGATCACAGTCTATAAGTACTTACATTGGGAGAAGACTTCTGTTATTAGAGGACTCTTTAAACTACCAGAAAAAGGCATAACAAGATTGAATGGCTGGAATTCAAAACTAGACCAATTCAAAGTGGAAAAAATGCCCCCAATTTTAAGGCTAAGGGTAGTCAACCTGGGAAAAAATTACTCAGGGGTGTGGACCATGTTGTTGATTTTCCATCACTTGAAGCCTTCAAATCAAGGCCTCTTTCTAAAAGACATGTTCTAGTTCAACCAGAAATTATGGCCTGTGATACTGTCAAGGTTCCTCCCCCACTCTGAACTCTAGGGTACAGATGTGGGGACCTGCATGAAAAACCTCCTAAGCTTATCTTTACCAGCTTAGGTCAAAACTTCCCCAAGGTACAAAATATTACCCCCGTTATCCTTGGAATGGCCGCTACCACCACCAAACTAATACTGGTTACTGGGGAAGAGCTGTTTGGACGCGTCCTTCCCCCCAAAATACTTCCCAAAACCTTGCACCCCACTTCCTGGACAAGGTTTGGTAAAAAGCCTCACCAATTCGCCTAGGTGACTACAGACCCAGACCCTTGGATCTTAAGAACAATGAAAAAGCATTCAGTGTTTTACAAGAAGACTTTTAATAAAAAATAGAAGTAAATAGAAATAAAGAAATTCCCCCTGTAAAATCAGGATGGTATATATCTTACAGGGTAATTAGGTTCAAAAACATAGAGAACCCCTCTAGGCAAAACCTTAAGTTACAAAAAAGATACACAGACAGAAATAGTTATTCTATTCAGCACAATTCTTTTCTCAGCCATTTAAAGAAATCATAATCTAACACATACCTAGCTAGATTACTTACTAAAAGTTCTAAGACTCCATTCCTGTTCTGTCCCTGGCAAGCGCAGCATACAGACAGACCCAGACCCTTTGTTTCTCTCCCTCCTCCCAGCTTTTGAAAGTATCTTGTCTCCTCATTGGTCATTTTGGTCAGGTGCCAGCGAGGTTACCTTTAGCTTCTTAACCCTTTACAGGTGAGAGGAGCTTTCCCCTGGCCAGGAGGGATTTCAAAGGGGTTTACCCTTCCCTTTATATTTATGACACGCCCCCCAAATCTCAGCTAGGGTGAAACACTGGCTGGGATTTCTTCCTGGAGCTCTAGGAAAACAGAGTTAATAAGACACATGCATCTCTCTTTTTCCTTCTCCTCCTCCTTCAGCCGCATGAGTTCTATCTGTCTTTCATGTTCCCTTTGTTTTTCCTCAGCCTGAAATTTGGCTAATTCCAGCTGTAGTCGAGCTGAGGATTTGGCCATTCTAACCTCTCTGTTTTTAACTAACTTTACACCCGAGGTTTAGAAATAAAACAAAACTTGGCTGTAAAATTTTGCTGTGCTGGAATAGAATACCTATTCTCTGATAGTGATTGTCAGCCTACAGAAAAAGACAATTCCCTTGTCTCTGCTCTGGGCCCAAATTAAAGCAAAAAACCTCCAACTACTTGGAAACCTGCTTACCCAGCCCAAAGAAGAAAAAAAAATTTCTTTTCAAACCTGTGCTCCTTGTAAAACAAAAAAAAAATCAAAATCCTAAAAAAAACCCTGCCACTTTTGTCTCCAGGCAAATGGGTAGAGCACACACCCCCTATTTACTTTTAGGAAGAAAAGAAAAAAAAAAAACCTCTGGGTTGGAAGACTGTGAATTTCCCTGCAGGAGTTAAGTACCCTGCCTCCAGGCAAAGAAAACCTGCAATTCACAAGATAATCCCCTTTTGTCTCTGCTTGGCCACAAAGCAGAGAGAAACCAAGCTGCTTTCAGTTTCAAAGCTGCCTTCTGGACTTCCTAAAAATTCCTTTTTAAAATCTGTATTTCTAGTTCAAAAAATCTCAACTGGATCTCAAAATGATTTCAGGTTAATCCCACCACTGTGCCACCATGTCAAGGTTCCTCCCCCACTCTGAACTCTAGGGTACAGATGTGGGGACCTGCATGAAAAACCTCCTAAGCTTATCTTTACCAGCTTAGGTCAAAACTTCCCCAAGGTACAAAATATTACCCCCGTTATCCTTGGAATGGCCGCTACCACCACCAAACTAATACTGGTTACTGGGGAAGAGCTGTTTGGACGCGTCCTTCCCCCCAAAATACTTCCCAAAACCTTGCACCCCACTTCCTGGACAAGGTTTGGTAAAAAGCCTCACCAATTCGCCTAGGTGACTACAGACCCAGACCCTTGGATCTTAAGAACAATGAACAATCCTCCCAACACTTGCACTCCCCCTTTCCTGGGAAATGTTGGATAAAAAGCCTCACCAATTTGCATAGGTGACCACAGACCCAAACCCTTGGATCTGAGAACAATGAAAAAGCATTCAGTGTTTTACAAGAAGACTTTTAATAAAAAATAGAAGTAAATAGAAATAAAGAAATTCCCCCTGTAAAATCAGGATGGTATATATCTTACAGGGTAATTAGGTTCAAAAACATAGAGAACCCCTCTAGGCAAAACCTTAAGTTACAAAAAAGATACACAGACAGAAATAGTTATTCTATTCAGCACAATTCTTTTCTCAGCCATTTAAAGAAATCATAATCTAACACATACCTAGCTAGATTACTTACTAAAAGTTCTAAGACTCCATTCCTGTTCTGTCCCTGGCAAGCGCAGCATACAGACAGACCCAGACCCTTTGTTTCTCTCCCTCCTCCCAGCTTTTGAAAGTATCTTGTCTCCTCATTGGTCATTTTGGTCAGGTGCCAGCGAGGTTACCTTTAGCTTCTTAACCCTTTACAGGTGAGAGGAGCTTTCCCCTGGCCAGGAGGGATTTCAAAGGGGTTTACCCTTCCCTTTATATTTATGACAGATACACATACAGAAGGTCAAATTTGATTACCATCTATGAACCTATCTGAAGCCATTTACACAAGAAAGAGTCTTCCTACCAATCCAGAAAGGAGAGAGGAGACAAATTATATTGAGAGCCAGTACGGAAATTATGCATCAGTCAGGTGCTAAGTAAAGCTGCCTTTAATCTTATTAGTGACTCATCCTGGGCTATTTTTCTGTACAGTTGAATACTGCCAGATCCTGTGAGTACCATAGAGACCTGGAAGATGTGTAAAGCCGCAGCCAGCCAGTCAATTCACCAACTAGTGCAGCCAGCAATCCCTTGTCCGGGAAGAAAGTAAGATGCCTGCAATAGCCATTTTGAACGGCTTGTCTTGTCAGAAACCCAGCCTGAGAGTTTGAAAAAAGGGCTGTGACTTTTCTACCTTATTACAGCTTTTACACGTGTTAGTTTAGGGATTAACTAGCAAGACCCTGCTACTGGGATTGTCTTAACAAGTACACTAGGCCCATAGCCAAATCAAAGTGCTTTACAGCGACTGAGGTACTATTAAACTGTGAGCTTCCTAAGCACACTGCATAGCCTAGCTCCAGACAAATAAAAATCCCTATGTTAAAAAATACGGTTGCTAGGTCAAGAATTTGAAAATTAGGAAATGTCAAAATTAGGGATGCATATGTGTAAGTCTGATGACATTATCTTTAATTACATAAATCTTATGATTTTAGTATCCTAGTGTCTCTCAAACATAAACAAATTTATCTTTACAGAACCCCTGCAATTATTTCAGATTTACAGATGTGGAACTAAGTCACAAAGTGATTAAGGCCAAAATGTACAATAGCATCCATATATTGTTAGTCCCTCAATGATTGGGTGCCCAACTTGAAATGTTTTGGGCCTTATTTTTACTTAATATGGAGTTCACTTAAAATGGAGTTACAAACACTCAGCTCTTTTGAAAATCAGTTTCTAGGTGTCTCAGGTTAGTCGCCCAGAAAATGAAATCTACACAGTTAACAGCCACCTCTGAAAATTTTAGTTGACGTAATTTTTGTGGCATGCCACAGGAATTTTACAGCAGAGTCAGATATAGAATCCAGTTCTCCTGAGTCACAGTCAAGTATCTTAAACACAAGACCATCCTCTCTCTTCAACCAGTCCCTTTACCCCCGTTCATTTCACACCTTCCAATTTTTGCAGTAAATGAGGCAGGGAACCTACAGACAACCTCATTCATAACAGAACCCTAAATCATTCACTAAGCACTATCCATTCATAATGCAGGGCCCTTTGGAAAAAAAAAAACATTAGGCAATCATGTATAACCAAAGGCTAGATCACAATGCAAGTGCATGAGGAAGAAGATTTAAGATTGCACATAACACCTTAATAAAGACATTTCATAGTTTTTGAGTGCTTGACTTTTCAGCCTTAACAATATTCTTTCAATTTAGCTTTTTTGTTTGTTTAATTGTTTAATGGAACGTTCCACTTAAAGAAATGCCAAGTGGAAAAAGAAAGAAAATTAAAGAAATTACATCATTATAACCCCTGTGCATGACTCATCTGCAATGTCTGAACTTCACAACTGCCACATAGACCTCTACTGACTGAGTTTAAATATCTAATAACTTAATTAGCTGGCAGCAGGAGTAGGTCTGCAGACTAACGACAAAAGAAGGCATGTAATACACTGAACAATTGAGTTACATATGCTGAAGTAGTCCAATTTATATAGCATAGACAAGCACGTAGACAGAGAAGAGTGGCTGATACTTGAGTCTATCATATTATAAACCTGGTTTGTACTCAGATTAACCTTTACAACCTCTCAGTTACTCATTTTGTAAAATGGGAGAGAGGAGGCTGATATTTGCCACCTACCTAGGGTTGGCATATCAGATTTAGCTCAATAATAATATTGTGAAGTACACCGAATTATTAACTCCAATCAATATAGGAAGTGGGACTAGAACTTAGTTTCTTGGCTTCCAGTCCAATTCTCCATCCCTTAGAACAAACCTTATTTTGATGGGCAAAAACAGGAGGAGAATCAACTTGGTCAGTGTTCCATTGTATAGTAAAAGTGCAAATGGTAATTTTCCACAGCTGGTAGATCAGTCAACTTGGATTATTAAAGGGTCATCAAAGGGCACTCGCTGACCACAAAATTATCCCCCATCTAACTTCAAGTTCTTACCCCCAAAACACAGAGATGCTACAATTGTTTTTAAAAGCATCATGTTTTTTAACATTGGAAGAACTATTCAGTGTTCATTAACCTTGTTCTCAAAAATGTCATTTTTGCTCAAACTTTCAAAGAAATGCAACCTGCCACAGTATTATCATTCCCAGACATTCAAAAATCAATAACCTAGCTTCCAAAAAATAATTAAATTGGCTTAAAACATGAGATTTTTTTAAAAAAATAAGTATTTATTTGCCTTTCTGTCTTGGAGCATTCTGCGGCAAATTTCCCAAGCTCTTCTCTGAAACTATATAGCTAGAAACTTATTTTTGTTTTAATGACAGCTAAGATTCCCACAAACATGATACTAGGAGCTCGAGTTTTAGGAAAAAACACCAAACATTGTAAGACTCATGATACAGACATGTGAGCTGCTGACATGGCTGCACAGACTGAGCATAGAATATTTCAAGACTAACAGATAGGGTTTGGCAAAGGTATCAGTATCTAAAAATAGGGGGTTGTAGAGGGAACTGTTTAGCGACTTTAATACAGATGTGAGTTCCACTTCACTTATAGGTAAACACCATCTTCAGAAATTACCACATTTACTAATTATGTCCATATATGTTAGTTGTAATTGCTTTTATTGTTTGTAAATAGTTTAAGTGTAAATAGTTGCATCACCATCAGAATTTGTAGTGTCTGTTTATCACTACCCGACTATACCCACTTTTATTTCTGTGAACAGACCACTCTGCAAGATATTGAGGCGTCAAGAACTGTTGTGATTTCAGGCATTAGACAGTTTACTCTGTATTGCCTTTACCTTCTGCTGTCCCTGCTATCAGATAGATCTATCTTTGTATATACTGTCTAGTTACTGCCTTACAGCTGTAGAACGGATTTTCCTTGACTAATTCATTTGTGTACTATATCACACATGCACAAATGTGAGACATACTAAAACATATTTGTAAAAAAGATACAACAAAAGAATTTGATCCCACTGAAGTCAATTGGAGTCTTTCCACCAACCTCAGACCCCTAGTGCCCATTCAGCACACAAGCATCTTCCAGGGAGAGAAGTTACCTAGACAATTTCAATCAGAAACTTGTACTTGAGATGCTGCTTCTTACTGGTTTTGGTTATAGCTTTATACTCTTATTTTTAGGATGAACTCCCCTAGGATTATGTAGTAGCAGTCAAGGGCGTGGCTGCGCTGAGACAACTTTCTAAATGGATTGTTTATTTCTAATTTAATGGGAATTACTGACATATTTGCTCCTTGCATTTTGTCCTTATTCTATTTGCAAATGGTCACAGGAACTGGTCATGATTTTTTCATGAATTTGTTCCTTATCACAGTTAGAGGAATAATTTTTGTGAACAAGTTTATGCAATATCAAATTAATATTTCAAAGTCCTAATCTCTTTGGCAAAATGAAGGGAAAGCACTGCCTTATGTTTAATAAAAATAAGTGCAGGACTTGTAAGTTATCTGTGCCACCATCTATTTTCAGTTTCAAATTATTGTTCTTTTTAAACAACCCAGAACAAATGTAGGAAAATGTTCTCAATACTGACTGAAAGCAAACGACAAATTTTTTTTTTTAATTTAAACACGATTTTTCTTGTAAATTTTTTTTTATTGATATAAATTTTAATCCTTCTGTATGGGTCAGCTTTCAAAAGAGGTTCAAAATAATGTACAGACCTTAATTAAGCACATAGAAAGATTACCAGGTACACTAGAGTTATACCCATTTTATATATGAATAAACAAAGGAGCAAGGATTATAAGCATTAATCTGAAAGGCAGTGTTTTCTAGTGATAAAGCACTAGACTGGGTGTAAAGGAGACCTGGGTTCTATTCCTAGCAGTGCCTCTGACCCACTATGTGTCCCTGGGCAAGTAACTCGACATTTGTGTCTCTGCTTCCTTTCCTACCCTTGTATATTTTATCTGCTTAGACTTTAAGCTCTTTGGCGCAGTGACTGTCTCTTGCTCTATGCTTGTACGGTTCCTAGCTCGATGGGAACCCAGCATGAGTTGGGGTATACAGGTACTACTGCAATATAAATAATAACATTAATCCAGGCCTCACCCTGCCTCAGTGGCAGAGTGGGCAAGAGAAACCTTGCTCCCAGTGACCTCTTAACACATACACAAAACATTCTGTAAAAATCAGTGGATGTATATGGAGTCGTCCAAGTGTTTGTCCAACTGTAGTTTCTTGAAAGTTCCTAAAAATTGGATCCGGTTTTAATTTGAAAACACATCAGAGTTGATACACACGGGTACCATTTGGGGTACTGTGTAATATGAACAAACAACCACCAGCCAGGGTCTAATCAAACCTGCATTTGCCATTGCCTCTCCCAATCTTTCACTAAGAAAACTAGATTTATTGACAGAAATTGCTACATAACAATTTAGAGGCATCATCTGTGCTGATACCTACTGGACTTCTCTTGTGACTATTTACTGTTGTTGCCTTCCTACTACCTCTTTTCAGTAAACAACAATTCAATTTCACAAAGAACTTCGAGGTTTCAGAATCTGTTTTTGTCCCATTATGGAGTGAACCTTCAACCTTTTGAATTTTTTCATGAAAACAGAGACAGACACATCTCCACCCTAGAATAGCCAATAGCCTTGTGTGTGAGAGGTGGTGGTAGGTTGTTCTTTCTCTGTTTTCACAAAATATTCAAAAGATCTTGGGTTCGTCCAAATCTGGCAGCTCAAAGACTTGAACCCATGCCTCAAGTCAGTGTCGTAGCAACTGGGTTATAATGTCAGTTTCTACTATTGGAGCGGTTTTCCCCTTTGTATGAATTCTTAAATATCCTTTGATCCAAGTAGAGACTGATTCCATAGCCTGGTGGTTAGTGTGCTAGTTTGGGACAGACTTCAATTCAAGTCTTTGCTCCAAATCAGGCATACCAGAGTCTCTGACAACACCAGGCTATTACCTATGTTAAGGTGACTTTGTGCTTTCTCTTTATGATTCTGTCCTGGACCTGAATAATCTTCCCATCAGAAAGTTAATTAATACTGGCACATTCTCATGAAACTTTTTGGTTTTGACAGAAAAAAGGTTGCCAGCATTTTTTCATCCGGCTGAAATCTCTCCCAATACACGTCCCAAGCCTTCCATCTAATGTCCTATGGATCTTCTCCTAGCTCTTGCTTTTTGCCTGCATGATACTCCTTATGCTTTTCTCCTCAAGGGCCTGATCTAAAGTCCATTAAAGTCACTGGTATTCATATCAATCCTGATATGAGGTCTTTCCAGTGAATTATGCCATTGCCTGGCTACTTCTTTACTTTAAGCCTTTTGCCAGAAATCCTTACCACTTGTTTTGTTTTAGTTAACATTCTGGAAGGATGCCTGCATGTGATTTTTTAAATCAAAAAACAGTTAAAAAAATTAAGTAAAAAATTATTAGAGTCCTTAAATCCACAATATAAGTGAATGCAATTTTAGGTCACAAATCCTGATTTATGAAATCTATACCAATTTCCTACACTCTAGTATTAGAAGCTTCAGGCTCTTATACCAATTCTTTTATATACAGTTGATTATACAAGTCTGTGTTTTCCTACCCCCATAGTTAAAATTTCTGCTTTAAAACTCCATCATACAGTAAAAAAGATGGATGTATTCCCAGTGTGACCATTCACCATCTGCTTAAGCAAATACACTTAAAGATGCTTCTACAATTGTGATAAAGTGACAGCAGATCTAAGAGCATACAGAGCTCAGATTTTGAAATGATGATTGTACAGCTGTAGTTTGCATCATTAGGGACCAATAAAATCTTTATGTTCCATTTGAATGGCAAGGACCTTTATCAAAGAGAAACTGAAATGGGCAAATAACAAAGAAATGATCCATTCAGCAGTTGTTTTAAATTTAGGAGTGCTAATGAAACAAACTTCTTAACCATAATTAGTATTTAACACTGGAAAGATATTTCCTCACTTTCATATGTTCCTATCAATATATCAAACTTACCATTAAAAAAAAATTCTAGACTGTTTTTCGTCTCACTTTCCTGTGCAGAAACTATTACATAAGCAGAAGCAAATTCCAGATTCTTAACAGCAATGCAATTAGAGTTCTCTGTGTGTTTCAAGGATTTCATTTTAAACATATGAAAAAGATATTTGGAAAAATGCTAAGTTCTTTGTGTCTTCCTTGCACATTGGAATTTCCTAGAACATGGAGAGTGAAAATGCTTTAATTTCTTATTCACAGATACTAAACACTCAGTACTTTTGCTTTTTCTAGTCTACACAAATATAACATTACTAAATAGCTATAAAATTACTATTAAAACAAGAAGAAAAACAAAGGCTTCAATGTAGTATATGGTTATTGGCAGCCTCAGCAATAATCCCTTAGAGAGCACTGCTAAGAACCCTGTTGCTTTAGGTTGACATCAGCAGTTTTTCCCAGTGAATGCATGTTTTCTTCTCCCACAGATTCAGCAGTCCTGGTCTCTAAATATTTCAACCATCTGCTCCAGCCCTCAGGGACACAAACTTTTCAGCCAGTATACAGTTCAGAACTTAATTGTGACATAACCAAATAAAGATAAATGCAAAAATTCCAAATCCTATCCATTACGAATGAAAGTATTTGTATGCTTGTACTTTAGTTTATGTCATGGGATGACATTTTAACCTGTTTTTGTTGTAATATGTTTTCATTGTTTCTTTTATTTGCTTCTAACCATTTAAGACTAAATCAATGTTATCATTACAGACAGAAAGTCAGTGAATCTAATTAGTGTGTATTTGCCCAATTTGTTATGAGTTTCATTTAATATTCACTTCAAGTATAAAGGACAATTGGCCATAAAAATGTTTTCCAATCTCAAATAACCACTTTTCTGGAAAATTAGTTTCTTTATAAAATGAGAAAATCAATCTCTGTCTCTCTCTCTCTCTCTCTCTCTGACTTAGTTCTACTCCCATTGAAGTTAACGGGAGTTTTGCCATTGATTTCAATGGAAGAAGGTTCAGATCCCAGCAAAAAATAACTAAATTAATATTGAGGCTAACAAACCGGTTTTGTTGTTCCTGGAAAGAATTTCTTTAAAACAATTTCTGCCATCAGAGTCATGTGGCCAACTCATATTGACTTCAGTAGGAACCATGTATGGATATCAGAGAACAGTTTAGTGGTGTAATTTATTTTGTTTCTAGATTATGTTATAGAAAGTAAAATGAAGAGAGGTAGTTCTATAAAGAAGATGTTCTTTAAAATTTTAAATTTGAATCTCTCCCCTTGATCTGCTTTCTCTACCACATCATGTTATTATCCTTGCCTTATTCAGAGCCTTTTGTCATTGTTCCAGGATTAGCTACACCTCTGTCCTGTTGTGATCTCTCTGAGTGCAGCCCACTCAGATGTCAGGCCTTGTGCCTTCACCTACATCCTGGGGAGCCTTTACCTATCTTAAAGAGATTTTTTCCTTCCTCCATTCCCCTCCCCCGCACACCAGACAGCCCTCTAATGAGTTACCCAATAGCCAGACCAACATATAGTATTCATAAATTATTACAGAGCAGCTTCAAATCCATCAGACCTAATATGAATCTGCCTTTCTAATCTAAACTCTTAGTGAATCAACTCAAACCTTGATATCAGTCTACATGCCTCATTCATCCATCCCTATGCTAAGAGTTCACTAGTGTGCATTAAAGTAGTGTACCTTGTTTATTTCAGACCAATTCTGCAATTTGTCAAGGTCATTTTGAATTCCAATTCTATCCTCCAAAGTGTTTGCAACCCCTCCCAGCTTGGTGTCCTCATCAGATTTTATAAGTGTGGTCTCCACTCCACTATCCAAATCTTTCAAGTAAATGTGGAATAGTACCATATCCAAGACAGGCCCCTGAAGGACCCCATTAGATACATCATCTCAATTTGACAGTGAACCATTGATACTACTCTTTAAGTACGGGCTTACAACCAGTTATGTATTCACCTTATAGCAATTTCACATACACCACATTTCATTAGCTTTCTTATGAGAATGAAATGGGGGACTGTGTCAAAAGCCTTACTATAATCAAGATATACCACATCTTCTGCTTCTTCCCCATCAACTAGGCCAGTAACCCCATCAAAGAAGGAAATTAGGTTGATTTGGCATAATTTGTTCCAGACAAATCCATGCTGGCAATTTCTTATTATCCTATTATCCTTGAGGTGCTTACAAACTGATAGTTTAATAATTGGTTCCACTATTTTTCTAGCTATTGAAGTTAGGCTGACTAGTCTATAATTTCTCATGTCCTCTTTGTTTCCATTTTTAAAGATAGGTATTATGTTTGCTCTTCTCCAGTCTTTTTGGACCTCACCCTTTCTCCATGAGTTCTCGAAGATGATCACTGTACCCTGATCCATCAAAGCTGCACATCACCTCTCACTTCCTGTGTGACCATGTTTGAATTGTCTGGATAATGGCTCTGGAATGGGAGACAGACAATGGAACTGTACACCTGATACTTTTCACTCTGAGCAAGTAGGTGAAGTGTGGAAAGAAAGGGATGTGTAGCAGTCAGAGTCATATCTCCAGCCTTACACATGCCAACCAATGGAGCTGAGGAGGGAGGAAAGGAAGGTTACAGGCCATTAATCAGCCATCACATCACTGTAAACTGTCAGTGGATGTTAACCATTTGAAATGAGAAATACATGGCTTTTATTTCAGATTACTAAAATCCTGTTACTCCCAACAACCATGAGCAAAACCACATTCAACTCTTACAGAATGTTAACCAACAGAACTGCAGTATGCAAATTAACTACTGTCAACTACCGTATATAGTAACTAGTCTGAATTATTCCTGATAATATCGCACCTCCCAAGACCTATTGTTACACTCCTGAAGTCAAACTACTCTATTTAAAAAAAAAAGATAGAAGTTTTCTTCTCTCTCACTGTTTTTTCCTCAATTTTTTCTTAAAAAAACCCAACAACAAGCTCCCTCCACATTTCTGCGATTGGCAGGCCAGACAATCTAGCTGCAAAAAGTGAAGAGAAAGCAGCCCAGACTGATCAATATTCTGAACAGCAGAGCCAGCTTCCAGAGCTAATTCCATGCAGCCTTGGCAGCTGGAGGCATTTTAAACTGTGAAAGTGGGGACCAAGAATGGGAGAAGGAATAAATAAGCAGGAAAGGGGGAGGTTTCAGAGTAACAGCCGTGTTAGTCTGTATTCGCAAAAAGAAAAGGAGTACTTGTGGCACCTTAGAGACTAACCAATTTATTTGAGCATGAGCTTTTGTGAGCCACAGCTCACTTCATCAGACTGCAGCAGACATTATATACACACAGAGATCATGAAACAATACCTCCTCCCACCCCACTGTCCTGCTGGTAATAGCTTATCTAAAGTGATCATCAAGTTGGGCCATTTCCAGCACAAATCCAGGTTTTCTCACCCTCCACCCCCCCCACACACAAACTCACTCTCCTGCTGGTAATAGCCCATCCAAAGTGACAACTCTCTTCACAGTGTGCATGATAATCAAGGTGGGCCATTTCCTGCACAAATCCAGGCTTTCTCACCACCCCCACCCCTTCTTTTTTTTTTTCCCCCCGGGGACACACACACATACACAAACTCACTCTCCTGCTGGCAATAGCTCATCCAAACTGACCACTCTCCAAGTTTAAATCCAAGTTTAACCAGAACGTCTGGGGGGGAGGGGGGGAGAAAAAAACAAGGGGAAATAGGCTACCTTGCATAATGACTTAGCCACTCCCAGTCTCTATTTAAGCCTAAATTAATAGTATCCAATTTGCAAATGAATTCCAATTCAGCAGTTTCTCGCTGGAGTCTGGATTTGAAGTTTTTTTGTTTTAAGATAGCGACCTTCATGTCTGTGATTGCGTGACCAGAGAGATTGAAGTGTTCTCCGGCTGGTTTATGAATGTTATAATTCTTGACATCTGATTTGTGCCCATTTATTCTTTTACGTAGAGACTATCCAGTTTGACCGATGTAAATGGCAGAGGGGCATTGCTGGCACATGATGGCATATATCACATTGGTGGATGTGCAGGTGAACGAGCCTCTGATAGTGTGGCTGATGTTATTAGGCCCTGTGATGGAGTCCCCTGAATAGATATGTGGGCACAGTTGGCAACGGGCTTTGTTGCAAGGATAAGTTCCTGGGTTAGTGGTTCTGTTGTGTGGTATGTGGTTGTTCATAAACCAGTCAGAGAACATTTCAATCTCTCTGGTCACGCAATCACAGACATGAAGGTCGCTATCTTAAAACAAAAAAACTTCAAATCCAGACTCCAGCGAGAAACTGCTGAACTGGAATTCATTTGCAAATTGGATACTATTAATTTAGGCTTAAATAGAGACTGGGAGTGGCTAAGTCATTATGCAAGGTAGCCTATTTCCCCTTGTTTTTTCCTCCCCCCCCCCCCCCCCCCAGACGTTCTGGTTAAACTTGGATTTAAACTTGGAGAGTGGTCAGTTTGGATGAGCTATTGCCAGCAGGAGAGTGAGTTTGTGTATGTGTGTGTGTGTGTCCCTGGGGGAAAAAAAAAAGGGGGGGGGGTGAGAAAGCCTGGATTTGTGCTGGACATGGCCCACCTTGATTACCATGCACATTGTAGGGAGAGTGGTCACTTTGGATGAGCTATTACCAGCAGGAGAGTGAGTTTGTGTATGTATGGGGGTGGGGGGGTGAGAAAGCCTGGATTTGTGCTGGAAATGGCCCACCTTGATTATCATGCACATTGTAGGGAGAGTGGTCACTTTGGATGAGCTATTACCAGCAGGAGAGTGAGTTTGTGTGTGTGGTTTTTGGAGGGGGGTGAGGGGGTGAGAGAACCTGGATTTGTGCAGGAAATGGCCCACCTTGATTATCATGCACATTGTGAAGGGAGTTGTCACTTTGGATGGGCTATTACCAGCAGGAGAGTGAGTTTGTGTGTGTGTGGGGGGGTGGAGGGTGAGAAAACCTGGATTTGTGCTGGAAATGGCCCAACTTGATGATCACTTTAGATAAGCTATTACCAGCAGGACAGTGGGGTGGGAGGAGGTATTGTTTCATGATCTCTGTGTGTATATAATGTCTGCTGCAGTTTCCACGGTATGTATCCGATGAAGTGAGCTGTAGCTCACGAAAGCTCATGCTCAAATAAATTGGTTAGTCTCTAAGGTGCCACAAGTACTCCTTTCCTTTTTTTTTTAGGAAAGGGGGAGTCACTTTTCAAGGGTCCCTTTCCAACAAAAATCTTCTAATAGTTTTCAAATATATATAAAAAGAAAACTAAGGAAAAGACTATGTGTCTCAGCTCTGAAATCTTAAACCAGATGTGCCTCACATGATGTTGTGAACAAATTAGGGTTGTTATGCTAACATGTAAATGGGAAGAGCATTGAAAACCGCACAAGACATGTTTTTAACGTATAGGCTCTATCCAGTCCAAATTTGTTTTCCTGACAGTTATTAACTACCTCTTACTCAGCACTGACAATTTGTGTGTGTGTTTATATGCCTATTTACTCTATTATTAATGAAAGAAGTTGTTGCTTTATCTACTGCTATGTCATATACCAGCTATCTCCGAGTTACAGCTATTATGCCAATATGTCATGTAAATGTGGAAATGTATCCAACTCTTAAGATCTTTAAAGGCCAAAAATATGTTATATTAATCAGACATGGTTCCTCAGATTTAATGATAATTCTGGCATGACTTTAATTAAAACTAAAAAAAAACCATGTTGCATGCCTTGTATTAGCTGATGTGCATCAGCTAAATGCTTTGTTGTTATTCCGAATTCTGAAAAATACATTTCATGTAAATGTCTGTGAAAGAATAAATTTTCTGTTACATTTAAATTTATGGTTGGATAGTTCAATTTTAATTTGATTTACTATCCCTTTTCACTAGCCCACATTGTCTCTGATTAAAAGTAACAGTTTTGATAAAAACCTGGAATTACACCTGACAGCGCTGAAGTTGACAGAGCAGACAGAATGTTGCTATACTGTTGGCCACAGTTGCCTATGCTTTTTTCCCAGTGTTAGGAGAAACTCCCCCAAAGTAAAGAGTGCTGATATTTATTTTAACACACTCAATGAAGTGTTTGTTTTCACTTTTTAATAATTTTGGTTTAGATGAAAGTTGCCCAGGTGTTGAAGCCCCATGTACCACATCAGCCCTGCTCTGCCTTTCAAGCAGGTTGGGGGAGGTGGGTAGAGCAATCATTCAGCAGGCTCTGCACCACTGGTGCTATGAAAGGGTGGCTCTACAGTGATCCTGAATTGGCTAATATATAGGGAGAACTAAGGTCTCCTGGATCTCCACTATCATGGATCCCGTGTCCCAGTTACCCATCACAAGGAACAGAGAGGAGCTGTGTTGCAATAGCAAAACTTAACTGCTGGTCCTGGTACAGAGAAGGAAGTTGGAGTCTAACTCACCCAGGACTCTCCACACAGGGTTTGATTACATGTGTTATATTTAGGATGGGAAGAGAATGGGGGAATTTCATCCTTTATGAAAAATCTAGTACTTTGTAGACCAATTTATAAATAATGTTGGATATGTTCTAGCTACTGCACATGGTAAATATTATACAATCTTCAGAACAGAATGAAGAAGATGTGGATCTCTTTCTACAAAACAAAGATCTCGTTTGCTCACAATATATTAGTGAAGTCAAATTATACTAGTTTTGGAGAATTACTGTATTGTACTTCACATGTATGTAGGTGTTTTTAAGCATTAGTGAAACTATTCATGCAGATATAGTATCACCACTTGCAATTAAACCCACAAAGTGATAAAGCTGATGAATCTTGCTAAATCATTTTACAAAGAGGGACAGGGTCTTCTAATACCCTGTTCTATCAGACAAAAACCTCACTTCAGGCATCCATGCCTTTGTCAGGTTGCAAATGGATTGCTGCATTGTGCTGTACAACAGCTACATATAAAGACTGTTCCGAAACATGAAACAATGCATAATGCAACTGTCTATGTAGATAATTTTACATGCATAGCACATGTATAATGTGCTCACTATCCCACACTGGCTTCCAATTAGTTTCTGAGTGAAGGTATTATTTTTGGCTTATAAATTTCTAAATGGTTTGGACTAGGGCTATATTTGAGATCACCTCTTTTCTAGTGACTGTGTGGCAGTTTCCATCTGTGAATTCATAGGGGATGGAAGCCCTCTGTGAAGAGGGAGGGACAGAGAGTTACAAGCGGGAGTGACAGAAGGTACTGAGTTGGTGGCGGGGTGGGTGAGGGGGGAAGCAGGGAAAAGGCTCCAGGCTAGGGATGAAGATCCTGGAGTTTCCTACCTGCTCCCAGGCCCACTCCAGCCCCTCTGGTCCTGCTCTCTGGCCTGATCCCAGACCCCACAGTGGGCGCTTCAGTGCCCCTGGATCCCACTTTCATCTCCACCCTCCCCTTCCCTTCCCCTGGGCATATGTGAGTTTATATGGGGGCAGAGCCCCCACAATATTTCCACTGAAGCCCCACTAGCCACACCACCATCCTGGTTCCATTCCTCCTGAAATAATTCCTGCCAACAGCCGTCTGGTTTAAATGGGATAGGATTGATAGCAGAGAATTTTTCAACTCTGATACTTGGTTCAACAGTGTCCAGATGTGCTGGCCTTCAGAGCATGTTGGAAGAGCTATTTTCCAGGCGCTCTCTGAGGAAGTGAACTGAGTAGGACTGTGGATGTAGATCTTACTGGTAATGGTTGCAGAAGTTGTGGGGATATTAAAAGAAGCAAAATCAGAGCGTTATTTGGAGCAGACCAAGGTGTTTTACATAGCTATTGGTCCAACAGATTTTTTTCTTAAGTGATGTATAAGGCAGCTGAAACTTAGACAAGTGCACTTGATTAATCAAGCTACATAATTATACAATAAAATAAAGTCCAAAAAGAACAATATTATCATGTTCCATCTAATTATTTATACACATTAACACAAGCTGGATAAATATTAATTGTTAAAATTTAAAACATGCTACAATAATAAGTGAATAAAGAATCTCACACAAACCAGTTTAAATTATCCTATATTCTAAAAAGCCAAAACACAGCTTTAACCTTATTTATCTATAAACTACATCTGCCAGCACCTAAGACTATATGCATATGACCATTAGTCATTGTAAAAATACCTCTTTTACCAGTTGCTGAGAGATTAGTTTTAGAAATATTCATATTCCAGTACTGATGTAGACCCTTTCCTATCCATTAGGGTTGAGACAATCTAACTTCTGCACGATTTGTTGCAGCTACAGTGACTGACTGCATACTAATGCAGAATTTACAACCTTGGAGGCACTTCTTATAGGTATAACCTGCGGCATCAAACAGAGATAAGATGTCTTTGTCAGATTGTTTGCACAAAACATCTGCAGTATAAACCAGTTGAAGAATACAGTCACTTCATTCTGCTGATTTGTCATTGTTTTAAACAGGTTACATTATATTAATTCTTCCTCTTAACCCATCAACTGGGGTTGGGTCAACATGCAAGCATCCACTATTTTTGTCTGTTTGATGGGGCCTTAAGATCCATCTGTTTACTATTTTCTTTGGTGCAATCCATTCATCACTTCCTCAGCTTTCCTTGGTGCCTCTTTTCTACCACCATCTCCTGCCTTGCTGTTGTGACCAGGTGTCTTTAATTCATCCTCTGCATTCATCCAAATCAGCAAAGTTGTTGCTTCCTGGATTTTGTCAGCCACATCACAGACTTTGACTTTCATCCTAATATTTTCATTTCCAATCCTGTCTCTTCATGCAACTCCTCTTGTGGCACAAAGACATCTGTAGGTGTTGAACCTGTGATCTCTATTGCCTACGCTTCTGCACCATACTACAGGATACACCATTATTCTATTATACAGTTTCTCTTTTAGTCTCAATGGCATACCTCTGAGACGTCACTCCGCACTCTTCCAACACCCTCGAGTCTGGCCAGTATCTCACATTAAAGCCCACCATCTTCCATGACCTGGCCATGAAGGTACTTGAACTGGTGAGTCTGGTTCATGCTCTCATCTCATTAGGTCCAGTCACACTGTGGCTCCTTTAATTACGCACACAACCTCAGTCTTAGTCATGCTCATTTTCATTATTATTTCCTCTAGATTTTCTTTTGAGGATTCCCTTATTGCTAGGTTGTCTGAATATAGCAGCTTCTCACCTTTTCCCACTGGGGTCTTCCTGCTGACATAGCCCGTCAATATGATAAATAGCAGCAACTTAGTGCCAACCCTTGGCACAGTCTGGCTTTCACTTCAAAGGTACTTGTTCAGATCACTGTTTTAGGTGATCTATATAGGGCATTCACCACAGTTATTAAATCCTCAGATGCTGCATATTTTCCCAGCACTGGTATGAGCACCCTTCTATCCCCTTTATCATATGTCTTTTCTAAGTCTATAAAATCTGGAAACTATCCTGCTGGCAGAATAGTCATTTCTCTACACCTTGATGAATTACAAACATGATATCTGTGGCTCCCCGTTCTTTCCTAAGCCAAACTGTTCTTGTTTGAGGAGGGGTTCCACCATTCTCCTAATACTAGCAACCAGGATCCATTCCCGTACCTTCATCTCATGCAACAAGAGGTTTATCCCTCAATACTTTCCACATTCCTGGGTATTTACCTTATGTATTAGACCAGGATAAACTTGAACCAGTCTTCAGGAATTCTCTTACCTTGCCACACAACTTTAACCACTCTGCTCATCCACTTTATACCTCTGTTGCCCAAGATTTTCACCAGATCTGCCATCCCTTCATCGGGTCCCACTGTCTTACCAGTCTTCATTTCCTGGATTGTATTTCTCACTTCTACCTCTGTTATATCAGACTCAGGCACCACATTAGGATCACAAGTTGAAAACTCCACCCTGAAATCAACCTTCTGAATTTTGAGGGGAACTCATATCTGAACCCACTCAACTGGTTTTGTTTCTAAACCAATCAGGGCAAAGGGGAGTGTCAGACTCCAATCCAATTCTCACAAATTTTCCAGCATTTGGGCCACAAAACTGCTACAAAATTGCCCAAAGGATTTTAGTCCTTGCATCCGATGAAGTGAGCTGTAGCTCACGAAAGCTTATGCTCAAATAAATTGGTTAGTCTCTAAGGTGCCACAAGTACTCCTTTTCTTTTTGCGAATACAGACTAACACGGCTGTTACTCTGAAACCAGTCCTATTTATGGCTTCAATACGGTCAACACTTTATCCATCATGACTATAAATATGAGCACCATGCCTCCCAGGTATGGCCATTTGAGTGGTGATGGCACTGAATCAGCAGCTCAGGCAAACAGCTTAGAATAAGAGCCTCCCCATAAGAATAAAAAAGTAAACAAGGATCAAAATTCCTTGCCACGTGGCATTCTGTACAGAAATCCATATTACAAGAGAACTGCAGGCAGGTCTGTGGTGTAACATAAGTGAAAAAGAAATACCTAGTGTTAAAGGGGAGTTTCTAGTCAACCATTTAAATAAAACTTTATCAAAGTTACTGACATGGATTTAGTGAGGCCAACACACAGTGCAGTGTATGTGACAAAAGAGGAAAAACTCTAAACTAAAATCTCTTTAATGTCCAGTTTTGGACACTTGCCATCTACTGTGTGTCACACATCAATTGTAGTGTTTGATGACGTCACTGCTCAATCCCACAGTTTATTGTCCCACACATAAAAGAAGTCCAGTTTCCAAGTGAAAGAACAATTCTAGCCTTCTAAACTTGCCAGGCAGCCATTGGCTCTAGCTGAGAATACATGCAGCAAAGATGCTGGCAGAAGCACACAGTAGAGCAATTCTAATCAATTGAAATCACCACCCACTGGAGGTTGTTAAAGATAGGTTGGCAACAGAAAGCAGGGGGTTATTTATCATCATCATCCTCCTCTTCTTCCCCAACCAGTGCAGACATCCAGCCAATTTCCAGTTCTCCCAGTACACCAGTCAAAAGCAATTCAGGGGCACAAAGCACATGGCCCAAGATCAGCAACATCATGGAGGGTGGCTTTCAGCCTTTCAGCCAGCCAGCCAAACAGGCAGCAGGAGCAAAGCAGATCTCATGAGCTGCTGACATCAGAAAGATGATTTTCAGCTTCTCATTTTGTCTTACACTGTCCACTGTCCAGTCAAAAGCAATTCTGGGGCACAAAGCACATGGCCCAAGATCAGCAACATCATGGAGGGTGGTTTGTATGTGGTCTCTACATCCAAAAAGTCCTTTCAGCCAGCCAGCCAAACAGGCAGCAGGAGCACAGCAGATCTCACAAGCTGCTGACATCAGAAAGATGATTTTCAGCTTCTCATTTTGTCTTATACTGTCCACTTCAGTTCATCAGGCATAACACCCTTTCCCTAATCTAACCCAGTTCTCCATGGCCATCATCAACCTCTCTTTTCCTTCCTTCTCTTCCTACCCTCCATCATCTTTTTTTCTCTCTTATCTTCAGAAAAGCTTAAAGTAATTGTCCAGAAACTGCAAACTAAAATGTTATCACATATAATCACCATGAAGTATGCAAAACAAATCAAGCCAACCCTATGATCTAATTTATATAAACACCTGTCCTCCAATCTCCTTATTCTCCTACTGACCGTAATCACTTCTTGGTATGTTCTTAGAATGTAAGCTCTGTGGGGCACAGACTAGGTCTTTCAAACATTCTCCTAATTGTTCAGCATATTTTAGGCTTGATATCAATAGCAGTTTTAAACATCCACATATGGTAAAAGGTTGATCACATTTCTGACAGTGGTAGCTGTACATTGCATTCATTGACTGGGAATACTTGACTATGCAGCTGAGTAACTCTGGCTCAGAAGATACTGATGAGGAATATGATCCTACTTTCTGGGTGTTTCATATAGAGGTTAGCTTCCCAGCAGAGTACATTTGTCCCCAAACCTCAGAAGGCCTACAGATCAACATCTAACAAAACCCTTCTCCTCTGATTGCTATTCCATGCTAGTGCAGTCCAATGCCCAAGAGACACATAAGGTATCATTTGTGGTTGGAAAGGAAGATGGCAGAGGACAGTGGTCCAGTGAGTCTTCCCATGGCCATATCAGAACATTCTTTATCAAAGAAACTGGAGAGGGCAGAACAACTGATCTGTTGATTCTGCTGCTGTCAGTTCACTTAGCATAGCCACACAGACTGACAGCTTGCCACTGGGGCCAATGCAAAAAATTGTCTAACTGCTTTAGAGACAAATAATTTATGTTATACACAAGAAATATGTTGATATCTGAAGATCTGCATTGCATCATAACATAAGCAGAGGGACTGACTACATCTCCTCAAAAGCTCATGGTCTCTACATACATATTTCAAAGGTATTTCAGGTATTAGTATAGAATGTTATTCCTTCTGTCTACAGGACAACATACTGACCTCAGACAAGACAAGCAGTTCTCTGTGATTTCAATGGAAGTTTCTAAAAATAAACCAAAAGGGTTGTGGGGGAGGGGGAGTTTTGTTGTTGTTGGTTTTGGGTTTTTTTTGGTCTAATATATCACTCCCTCAACCTCACATATAACACACACCTCTGTTCAAAGGACAATTTCCACATCACTAAGCCAGAGCTCTGAAGTTCTTGAAGATCAATTTGAAAATTATTCAAATATACATTGTATTATTTTAACAATTATAGCTGCTAAGCTGTTATTGTTTGTGATGCTAATTGAGGTGCACAGAGCATTTGCTGCTGTGATTTTCATTCTCTAGTCAGTGAATGGCAAGTGGTTTTCCATGTAGTAGTGTTTCTTATAAAAGGGGTCATTCTCAATTATTTTGTTTTAGGATTTATATTCAGTTTCTGTCTGAAGCTTTAAATTTAAACCTCAAGCAAGTAAATTATGTTTTCTAACAGACTGACCCTGTGTCAGTGTTGAAAGAAATCGTGCTTGTTAGAAAGAACTATATGGATTAGATCAGTTGTAAAGTTATAGGAAAATGACAAAGTAAATGTCTGCCTAGTCTGAAAACTGAATGACTAGGCATGACACAGAAACTGAAATATTTATATTAAGGCATCATTCAAAATGCATCTATGGTGTCAGTGATAATAGATGATGATGATGTATTCAATCTTGAATGGAAACAGTTAGAAAAAATTATTTCTTACTAAAAAAATAATAAATCTCTATGAGTAAACCCTACCTGTGATAACACAGGAGTGCTTAGCTGTTTTCTGCATTTAGTTTCAAAATAATTAAACATGATTTATAATCAGTGGTAGATTAAGACCAGATCCTCTGTGCATGAGGATCCAGGGCAGAGGACCTGCCTCACAGCCCAGCTAAGGGCAGCTGATGGTTATGGAATTCTTCTTCTCTAAAGACACCATCTATTCAGGTTCTGACTGTTAGTTCTTGTCCATCCATGCAAGAAAATTTCCTTAGCTCTTAAGGTTTTGTCTAATGACTGACTCAAGGGCACTGCCCCACTGAGCACATCCTGGGAATTCTGTAAGATGATATGGTCAGAGAAGCAGAACTACTATATTCAATTTGTGTGGGAGGTGGAAAAAATCCCTTTCTCGCTCTTGTTCCACAAAAGTATGGTGAAAGGTGGGTGGGAATCCAGCCCACATAACTTCAGCCTTTCAGAAATGACGCATTCTCCTTACAAGACCTTCCTTTCTACATTCTCTCTCTGAATTGGCTGCTGTATAACAGCTTCCTGCACCCTGCTTCCTGTCATAATGGTGGTAACAAAGGGACTAGAAAGTGACTGTACTGTGTGGTGGTGGGCTGCAGAGCAGGAAAACGTTCAATGATTTTAAAAACAAATTCAGAAAAAAACAGGCCACCCTTTAAATTAATTGAAAGAGCTGAGTCTACAATTTCAACTGTTCTTGAAATGCAATGCAACCGTTTAATATCCTGGGGTCATATTATGCCATTCATGTACAAAAGTCCCTACTTAAATTAAAAAAAAACAAACAACACGATATGCCCCAATGTAATTATCAAAAACAGGTAACAGAAAAACAATGTTTGTCAAACTCTGCCACCAGTCTCACTTGTGCAACCTCAATGAAGTCAGAGTTTGATCCAGTGTTCACTCCAATCTTGTGGAGCTTAGCCAACAAAAGTGCAGTAAAACTTCTGACAGCATTTGTCTAGCACTCCCAGTAAACCTTCTAAAATAGACTGTTGGTATAATATTCTGCATGTGAGAGACACCATTGCAATGACTGAACTGGTTGCCTAAACTAGCTGAAACTTCCAAGTGATCTTCAAGGATACCACATGGAGGGCGCATAGGAATAATTCATCTGGCAGTGACAAAGCATGGCTAATTGGCCCATAACTTCAAGAGATCAAAATCTCCTTTTTTAAAATTTTGAAAGCAACATTTTCCCCAGGAAGATAAAGAACGATGTAGAACAGCTTTTTTATATTGTACATGATGCAGTGTGCTATACTCATTTTAGCCATTACATGCTTATTACCAGAAAGAAGCTAAAATTTTAGGGGCAATTTCAGTTATTTAATACATCTTTCTAAACTGTAAAGTTAGAGGAAAACACAGGAGTGAAAATTTTAACACATAATATTTGCATAAATTTACACCATAATGCAAGTCATTCTCTTATTTAAAATACATACACACTTTCCCTTAAAAATCTTGAAGTCTCTCTTAATTTCTATGACTTACAATTATTATTTTATTTACATTTGATGTTGCCTAGTTGTATTGTTTTATGTGAAATAGAACTCTCTTTTCTGAGTTTTGAGTGGACGTCTTCATGTAGTGGTTATTTTCAGATTCATTGTTGCACCACTAAGCCATTCACAGGTATTTATAAACATTAATTATCACAAAAATGTTAATAAAATAATGTTAGTCGCAAAAAGAACACAAATTCATTCAACCTAGTCAGGCCATTAAGAGTGCCTCACTTGAAAAAAACAATGAGGAGTCTGGTGACACCTTAAAGACTAACAGATTTATTTATAAGCTTTCGTAGGTAAAAAAATATATACTTCTTCAGATACATGGAGTGAAAGTTACAGATGCAGGTATAAATATACTGACACATGACACACTTTACAAGTGGAGACCCAGTGTTGACAGGGAAACTTGTAAGGTAACTCCCTTCTCTTCATGTGTCAGTATATTTATGCCTGCGTCTGTAATTTTCACTCCATGCATCTGAATAAGTGGGGTTTTTAACCCACAGAAGCTTATGCTCAAATAAATCTGTTAGTCTTTAAGGTGCCACCAGACTCCTTGTTGTTTTTGTGGATACAGACTAACACAGCTACCCCTCTGATACTTATCACTTGAAAAAGCAGCTTTTCTTGAAAAGCCATCTGCTTCTCTCTGCTTTAAACAAGAAAAAGAGACAATGCAGAATTCAGAAAAAATACATGAAAATATTTCCATCATTTACATTGGTGGATACAAACATTGTTTAATCAAGGACTGTACTGGTGGTGCTCTAGGAGCCTCAGAGCTGCACTTCAGTTTCATAAAATGGAAGAGGCTCTCATCTTTAATATGATAGATGTAGCTGCTGCCAACTGCTGTCTCTCAGCATTTGGTGTGGCCTTCAATTTACAAGCAGCTCTATGCAGGGGGACCCCCGCACCCACATAGAATCCCATGGAAGTTTTTGATTGAATTTTTGTGTCCCTGGCATGAATTTATACTGCATGTTGGGACTACCACCCGACGTTAATGATGAACGTGGTCATCAGCTACATTTGTATAGCTCTTTGGGTATATTGGTCCCAGAGCCCCACTTTGACTTACCCAGGTTTATACACACTGTTTTCAGAGGATATTGAGTAAAATGAAAAAAACAGCTGCAAGAAATCTCTAGAGTGAGATACTTGTCAAATCAACTTTTTGCATTACTTCTTCATAATACACTTTGTGCAGTCTCACTGGTGCTTTAATTGAATTGCTTCAAAATATGTACCTGATAAGAGTATTCCAGACTTTGTCCAACCACTTACCTTTGAAGAAGCAGTCTTCATTGTGAACGATGGTAACCTTTTGCTTTTTCAAGCAGGCAGCCCTGTGCACTTCACAATGGTTTTTATAGAATTCTCCATCAGAACCACACACAGGCTTGTAGTGAGATTTGCAGTGTTCCATGCATGCACATTCAGCTTGGCCAATCTCTCTGTTAACAACACAGTGCCTACCTAGACCACAATATTTATTTTCACATGATCCAAAGGGGCCATCCTGATCAATGTGCCCTAAGGAAAAGGAAAAAAGAAAAGAAAAAAAGAGGCTATGAATTTACATGTAATCTGACAACCAGGATAATATATAATACCTGGCCTGCAGGTTTTCTTTGAAAACAGAAATTGTACCCCATGAATCTCATATAAATTGTTACATACCATAGAAGGAAGAATTGTCTGTGATTTGCATGGGTGAGAATTGTGACATAAGAAAGCATAGTTCTACAATCCACAGAGTAGGTTTCTCTGTAAGAGTTACTATGAATGGGGCATTGTTTTACTTTAAATCCCCTGATTTTTTCAAGTCAGTATCCTCTGATTCTTTTAAGGTTGTTTGCATACTTTGTATAAGGAATGAGAACCCAGTTATAATGTAATGTCCTATTGGGAGAATACCAAACCTGCCCTACAGCCAAATAGGATGTTTAAGGTTTCTGAAAGAGGCAGACTTTAGAATACCAGTGTTTAGAAAATTAGGAAATGTAATCTCTGGCTGATGAAGAAACAATGATATACTATTGCACAAGAAGAGTTAATGACAATATACTGCAAATAGTCTGTAGTGCTTTTCTTAAGTAAATTGTAAGCATAAGATCAATTAGCAATAACTTTAAATTCCACTACTGTTCTCACTATAAGTTCAAGAAGCTTGAAAATACTTTATTTCTCCCATGAATTATTTGTTGTATGCATTTACTTTACTTAAAGATTCTTCATTTAAGCCAATCCTCAGTCAATTGCAATTGTGGCTCCTCTCTCTCTTTTTTTTAAACTCTGAGGCTCAGTAGAAAATTTTAACACTAACTTCCAACTTAATAACCCAATTTTGGAGGAGCTGACTTTACTTTTGTGGGTGAGAACTTCATTTTAAATGGCAGCTGTGAACCAAATTGGGGGATGAAGAGGAATGTTTGTTCTTAAAAGTACTGACATCTGAATATTTCAAGAAAGAAAGGAATTCACTATTTAAAAAAATCAAAACACTCTATTCTCACTAGTTCTTTCTCCTTCTCTCACCTATCTTCCTATTAAAAATATAACCACCTCTTCCACCAGATTAGGATAGCCACTTCCTTCCCCTTGTTCACTCTTCACTTCTTTCTCAGACCAGCCCATTTCTCTGGTCTCTCCTCCTCATTTGCTCCTCTCTTCCCCCCACTTCTCTTCTGTCTTCCTTACTGCTCATATACTCTGTCCCAATTATCCTGCTCTGATTTTCTCTTCCTTATTCGCCACTGTTTTATATTCCATCATCTGTCCCTTTCTCTCCCATTTGCTTCTCTAGTGAATACATAATGTCCAACCTTGAAAATAGTATTTCTACTCCACATATATGAGTGCCCCCATTGACCAGACAAAGCATTTACAAAATCAGGCCTCCAAAACAATTTTACTAACACGCTGGCAAAATAGACAAAAGTGCTAAACAGAGCAGAAAAGTGTTATGTTGGATCATATAAAGAAGATCTGTACTAAAATCACAAATGAGATTGATTCCCCATAGTTTAAATTGCAGGGTAAATTAAGAGGTCTCTTGGTTTTCGGTTTCTTGTTTTTACTAAAAAGAAAAGGAGTACTTGTGGCACCTTAGAGACTAACCAATTTATTTGAGCATAAGCTTTCGTGAGCTACAGCTCACTTCATCGGATGCTCACGAAAGCTCATGCTCAAACAAATTGGTTAGTCTCTAAGGTGCCACAAGTACTCCTTTTCTTTTTGCGAATACAGACTAACATGGCTGTTACTCTGAAACTTGTTTTTACTGTTTCTCTCCCTCTCTGTGTAAACTTGCAAGCTGCTAATTGTGTTAATACATCCTAAGACAGAGTCTGTTCTCAAAGCAATACTTTGTAACAACTACTCACACAGAAAAAAAAAGGAGTACTTGTGGCACCTTAGAAACTAACAAATTTATTTGAGCGTAAGCTTTCGTGAGCTACAGCTCACTTCATCGGACGCATGCAGTGGAAAATATTGTGGGGAGATTTTATATACACAGGGAACATGAAACAATGGGTGTTACCATACACACGGTAACGAGAGTGACCAGGAAAGGTGAGCTATTACCAGCAGGAGAGCAGGGGGTGGGGGGAACCTTTTGTAGTGATAATCAAGGTGGGCCATTTCCAGCACTTTACAAGAACAGTAGGCGGGGAAATAAACAAGGGGCAATAGTTTTACTTTGTGTAATGACAAATCCACTCCCAGTCTTTATTCAACCCTAAGTTAATTGTATCCAGTTTGCAAATTAATTCCAATTGAGCAGTCTCTCCTTGGAGTCTGTTTTTGAAGTTTTTTTGTTGAAGAATTGCCACTTTTAGGTCTGTAATCGAGTGACCAAAGAGATTGAAGTGTTCTCCAACTGGTTTTTGAATATTGTAATTCTTGACGTCTGATTTGTGTCCATTTATTCTTCTATGTAGAGACTGTCCAGTTTGGCCAATGTACATGGCAGAGGGGTATTGCTGGCACATGATGGCATATATCACATTGGTAGATGTGCAGGTGAACGAGCCTTTGATAGCGTAGCTGATGTGATTAGGCCCTATGATGGCGTACCCTGAATAGATATGTGGACACAGTTGGCAATGGGCTGTGTTACAAGGATAGGTTCCTGGGTTAGTGTTTTTGTTGTGTGATGTGTGGTTAAACTTCTGAGTACTCTTCTGGATCTGTCAATCTGTTTCTTCACTTCAGCAGGTGGGGATTGTAGTTGTAAGAACACTTGATAGAGATCTTGTAGGTGTTTGTCTCTGTCTGAGGGGTTGGAGCAAATGTGGTTGTATTGTAGAGCGTGGCTGTAGACAATGGATCGTGTGGTGTAGTCTGGATGAAAGCTGGAGGCATGTAGGTAAGCATTGCGGTCAGTAGGTTTCCAGTATAGGGTGGTGTTTATGTGACCATTGCTTATTAGCACCGTAGTGTCCAGGAAGTGGCTCTCTCATGTGGACTGGTCCAGGCTGAGGTTGATGGTGGGATGGAAATTGTTGAAATCATGGTGGAATTCCTCAAGGGCTTCTTTGCCTGAAAGACCCCCTAAGCTTATTTTTACCAGGTTAAAAACTTCCTCAAGGTACAAACTTTGCCTTGTCCTTGAACCCTATGCTGCCACCACCAAGCGTGTTAAACAAAGAACAGGGAAAGAGCCCACCTGGAGACGTCTTCCCCCCAAAATATCCCCCAAAACCTTATACCCACCTTCCTGGGGAAGGCTTGATAAAAATCCTCACCAATTTGCATAGGTGAACACACACAGAGAGACTCAAAGCGATACTTTGTAACAACAGAAACAGCACACAGAGACTCCCTGCCCTTTTGTTGTATTTATCTTGCTTTGTTAACAATTGTGATTAAAATAGAGATAGAGGATGTATGTGGATGGATGCTTGGTGTGGATAATAAATGAATGATCAGGGAGGTGCCAGCCTAAGAATCCAGTGTCAACTAGCCAAAGAAGGCGTCAAGTGGAATCAACCAGAAAATCCCCGGAGGGCAGATTGGAATCCACCCAACAGCCTCAAGAATGGGAGAACCGAAGAACAAGATAACATCTGGCAGCATGGAGCCGTCAGGAATGTGCCATCTGCTGATTGATTCAGCAACAGCATGATGAAGCAATTTCCATAGACTGGCATATGAATAAATTCCTATAAAAATGGACTCTAGAAACTGAGAATTTCGGGGCTCAGATTCTGCAAACCAACTTCCAGGAGCATCAGATGAGCATCTGACAAGGCCCTGCTTCCTCCTCGTGTCCAGGTCACCTGGCCAGTGGCTTGGCATGAGCAACTCTAAGGCTGGTAACTATGATAACAACCTTGCAGAACCTGTGTGTGTGTGTATGAATGAATGTGTGAATAAATATGAAATCGAATAGAATGTTATAGCTATAACTAAGTGCTTACTATGATTTTTTCTGTATTTACAATAAATGTGGCATTTTGCCTTATTCCCTTTTACAAGATCCTGCTGGTTTTTATTTTATTGGTATAACAAAAGGACTGCAAGACTGAAAGGTTTTGGTGCAGGTTTTACTATTGTACCTCTAGCGCAATCATGTTATAAAATAACAATATTCCTCTGTTGTCTATAGAACAAGGCCTTTATTTTTCTGCTCCACTACTACCTATGCTGACTGTTTAGATACTTATGTGAAGTAGTGAGCATGAGAGCCCACTTTACAAGGCCTGCAAAGAGCAGTGGAAGGGGCGAATGCTTTTCCTCACACAGAAAATAACCTGATAAATGGCAGCTATGGGTCCCACAGAAAGGAAGAGTAGCAATCTAATATGTCAAGTAGGCTTCAAACTGAATATCAGTGATGGGGGTGGGGGGAGAAATGGAATACAGTGTGCATTTACAGTACAACATCAAATATGGTATTCCTAAAAGTAGCAATACAGATTAACTGGTTGCATGAGAAAATTAGCCATTTTCTAGGAATTAATTATCTGTTTTACACCACCTGCAAACGTACAGATTCTAAGTAGCTTCAATACAATTAAACAAAATGTAATTAATCCATACAAGCATCCTTTTGCATCTCATATTATGTAAATGAATGGTGAGAACATGGCCTTTCTGACTGTAATTATCCAAGACTAATGTGAAACATAGTTCAGCCTGAGATTAAATCAATTTAATCTGATTATCATGACTAGGTATACATTCAGTTGTCATTATACACTAAATGAATTGCAATCAGCAGCAACCAATAACTTTGCACAATTTACTCTTCTTAAAAGATATATTTTCACACTAAATCATGCCAACTCTTACAAGTCTTCTTTAAAAAAATTCTACTACAATACTTCATATCACTGGAATGGTTTACTATATAGCTATTTAAAAACCCACAAACAACTGTATCAAAAAGGCTGATAGGAAAAATAACCCATACAAAAACAGAACTGCCAGTCATTACCTCCTTTGGTAGGTCAATAATGTAGAATACACAATATTCACTGTCCCATAACGTCAATAATATTAAACACAAGAAAACACCTCTCCATATTGTAACAACCCACTTTGCGAGTCTGCAAACTCCATAAGGTTCCCCCTGCAGGTTTTTTTTTAGTGATATTATTTTAGGGTTTGCTTTTAACTCCCAGAATGAGCAAGAATTTAGTTCCCAAAGTGGTAGCTGTTCCAAACTCTCTCCTGGCTCTCTGCTCCATTGTAACTCTTTCCCAGTCCCTCTCCAGATCCATGCTGGACTCTGTTGCCAGCCAATATCCCCAGTGGCTCATAGTGACAGGAAAAAAGAGGAGTGTCAAAGGTAATTCTGCCTTAGATAGCATAAAATTTAGGTTCTACTATGAAAATTGAGAACTTCTTACTCAACATATATGCTCCCTGAGTGCATTCACTCTTACGCTGACTTAAATGATTAAAATACGTTATTACTTTTTACAATCGCCTTGTTAGTCCTATAGAACTAATACAGCTAAGACATGGGTTCTTTCCTTTCCTGTGCATCAACACAATTGGTTTTCTGAGTTTTAATATCAGGGCCAATGAACTGCACCTCTGCCAACCCCCTGAAGGCAATTGGTATATACAGGTGTCACCGAGGGAATAACACAAAGGCAATGGGAAAATGAAGACACAGTTTGGCCTAAAGTATTTTATTACTGGTGATGATGTATTAGAAGGAAAAAAAAAACCCAGCCAGCCTGACTCTGAGACTCCAGGCTTAGCTCACAGGGTTGGCAATTAGGAAATTTGCTCATAAACTAAACACATGTTAATTAGTTAATGTTAAGAAAAAATAACCATGGTTATCCATTAAGCCATCATAGACAACTGCTTTTCAGAAGAGAACTACACTAATTTAGGTGGAGATTTACCACAGGTTAGGGTAATGACACATGGAGATAACACAATCACTTGGCCTCACTGTCTCCCATATGTGTCTGCCCCCTTCCCAACCGCACATATGGAGCCATAGGGAGCCCTTACAAAGGGGTTTCTGCAGGGACAGGGAAAGGGTTGCGAAGTAATGCCCTGGGTACAGTCCCCCAAAGGGATCTGCTAGTTTGTTTCCCAGGCAACCTTTGCCCTGAATGCCATTCTTTAAATTGATTTTGCTATACTGGGTAGACTGTCGGTCCTTCATCAGTTGAGACTAAGCCAATAACAACACATCTTCCAATCTTCTCTCACTCTGGCCATCCTTCGCCATGCTTGTCCATATCTCCTTGTTAGGAAATTATCCCACCTCTTTGGAGGCTGACCGCGTGGACGTTTCTGTTCTCACGGATACTACTCAGATATAGCTGCGGTCCATCTGTTGTCTCTGAGTTGGGCCACATGTCCCACCTACCGCATTTTGCTGAGCCTGCTTTCAACAACAACAACATCTCACACTCCAGACTGCTGCCTAATTATTTTGTTGGGGATGTGATCAAGGAGTGAAATGCCCAAAAATGTTCATTCCATCATTCTCTGTGTGACAGATAGTTGATGTTCTTCAATCTTTGTCAGCGACCATGTTTTGCTGCCATATAACATCGCTAGAAGCACGGTCGTGTTAAAAAGATTTGCACGAGTTGTTGTGCTGATCTTTCCTTGGACGATGTCCTTGATGTCATTGAACGCGCACCATCCAGCTTTTTTTTCCTGAGACGTTAAAAGGTACAAAATTCTTCCAACTTATCCATATATTTTGCCCATATTAATGGGAAAAACCCCTTTATATGTGTTATTTTAAATTACCCAGCATGATGAGTCCCTCTGAATAAAAGTTATCCCCTAGTATTTTCTATAGCTTTATTTTTCTTTTCCACCTGGAGACTCACAAACACAATATTTCTCCCTACCAGTTGGTCAGTTCCATTATCCAAACACTGATCTGCTCACCCCCACTATGAACAATGTTGCTTCCTTTTCCTTAAAAAGATGAACTTTCAAAAGATGCTCCAAAAGTATTTCAAAATAGGGCAGCATTAAATGCACATGGTAGTATCACATCAAATCTCGGCAAATTTTTAAAATTGGGAATTGGTGTTGTTCCAGTGAATGATGAAGTTCCATATACAAAGTTATTTATCTAAAGTAAATGCAATGAAAGCAGCTGTGTTTTCATTTTGGAGACCAAACATCTAACAGAGAGCATTTAACCACGGAAATTAGCATTGGTGTGACAGATCCTTTTGCTGCATTGTGTTACACCGATTTGGGGGTAAAACTTAAGTATGCATGTGGTCTTTAATGTGTGATAATTCTAATATATCTCTACATTCCATTGGTATTCAACATATATGGGAGGAACTCGCTAGCCAGATTGGTTTTAATGGGTACAATTTTCATAAGTGCCTAAGTAACTTTGAAGGTTTGGTGTCATTGGATTTAGGCTCCTAAGTCACTTTGGTGCTTATGAAAATTTTACCAAACATGCCAAGAAATTATTACTATTGGTGGGCATTAGATATTAACTGATACAAGTTCATGTAAATCCAAATTCCTTATATAACCACTAATCTCAAATAAAGTAACATTTTTCAGGATCTGAGACTACTTTATGGACTAGGTTGTGCACACACATTATAAAATTATGAGACTCCCTCCCATGAAGGGATAGAATCGTTGTAGTGTGAAGCCAAAGTCTATAAATCATTATTATTTCTGCTTTCTGAATTAGAAGATAAGGATCAGAGACTGGCAATTGTTCTGAATTATTGCAGTATGTGTGGAGACTTAACAATGTATAGTGCAGCATACTGCTGTGCAAGTCGAGATTGAAGTGAGACTTTGCTTGGGATTTGATTTTAGTAATGTAATTGACTGATACCTGAAAGTAAAAGGCCAACTAAATAGCTTCTTCAGAACAAAGGAAAATAATATATATAATGCAATCTGATATCCACTATATGCCAGAAGTAACATTCATATGCGGAATTAAACAAACAAGCTCTCTCTCCTAATGGAAGACTGCATTATTAGTTTGCTGGGAAAGACCTTTTATCAACTGTTTGCTTTATACCACTAACCATAAAATGAAACAATACTCTCATTAACTTCAACAGGGTGAGAATTTCACCCACAGTCTTGATCTGGAATTCATTTCTTATTGAATGGCCTCAATATATTTAAAAAAGAGTACAGGAAATAGTTTTGCAGGTTTTAATTTGAATTTAGAAAATGGCAGCATATTTTCTAATGACCTTCACAAAAGGACTGCACTGTATTTTAAGCTTATGTATCATACAATAGTATGTTTTGAAGTATAACACTTCAGAGATTTGTTTTTAAAAAGAAGGCCATTGACTTTTGCTTACTGGTCGCATGTGGCACAAAATGAAAGAGAAAGAATCCCACACTTTTCAAATAAGTTGGTATGAGGCTCACAATAACCCAACTCTAAATCTAAACTAAGGTATGTACCAAAGCCTGAAAATGTAAATAAACTCATAGGTACTAAGAAGCAGTAGGAAAATAAAAATATATGGAAAATATTTTTTAAAAATTGTGATACATAAAATAAATAAGAATTGTGGTACAATAAAAATGTGAGTTAAGGTCATCTATAGAAATAAATACTTGATCCTGAGCACTGAAGTCAATGAGAGCCCTACTGTGTGCAGGATCAAACCCAAAATCAATAAAAGGTGCAAGGCTCTCACAACATTCTTTTCCTGAGAAGATCAAAAGAAAAGGAAAAACCAGTATATCAGTAAGTGCTATGTCTGAATAATACATCGAGAGGAGAAAGGAAAGTGGTGTGAAGTACTATTTTAAAGAATTACTGAGCCAATTGTTCCCCCAGATGCATACTCACATCTCTTTCAGTGAATCCACTGAAACACACATGTGCAGCAGAGGGAAGAATTAGACCTCTAAGCTGAAAATAAACAAATATAAAAGAGCCCAGATATTTTGAATTGCCTAAGTAACGGGCATTTTCAGTGGCAGATGAAAACACTGACATTCTGATATCAAGAGCTGATAATTTACAGAATATCTGACCCAAATCTGATGGTAAAGAGATATGTGTGGTGATCGATGACCGTTCCGTCTATCTATGCATGTCATCTATATTATTACCCTGCTATCACAGTAAGCCTCCAAAATATATACGTGGGGTGAGGGGAGGAAATATACTTGTTAATTAGGCAACTAGCTAACTTTTAACTAGGTACTTTATCTATTAACACTGAAGCATTTGTGTGGGTAACTTCTGCTAGATAAAATATCATCTCCTCACATCTATCACAAACACATTTCTAAATTATGTCAGAGTCTGGCTTAAACCCAGAAAGACAAATAAAGTATTGGGGGTGATATTTCATCATTAATCCAGTTAATTCACCTAGGTAGCACAGCACAATGGAATTTTAATTTTATCATGCACCATTTGAAAAGATTCCCTGAAATACTTAGGCACAATAAACCAGCTGAAGACCCTTGAGGCTAAATTCTGCTCTCAGTTACAATTATAGTGATTATACTGGTGTAACTGACTGAATACTTGGTCCTGAAATCTGAATACTGAATGAAAGTAGCCCCAAATATTTGAATTCGATGAGCTAACTTCATTCTCTATTCAGACAGGATGTATCAGTGTATTGGTATTTCTAAAGTAAAGTTGGGTCAGTTACAAGCATCTAATGGACCTAAGCTTTAATATCCCCTGAAGAGGCACCATTCTTAAAGAGCAGGAAGTTAAATCCTTGCACATCAAATGTCATATCAAAAGTGTACCTTATTTGTTCATGTTTCATGAACACAAAATTTAATGTAATTGCTGGCCTAAACATATGAGACTCCACAGCTGTCTGGTCAATAGCTTTCTCTGCCTTCATGTGACCTATAAGCTGTCAACTGTAAATAAGATATATTATGTAGATTTTAGACACTGTCCAGGAGACTGTGGATCCATAAAAAAATGAATACAATACACTTGAACATACATAAAAGTTCCCATCTGAAACAGATATATTGATATTCTTTATTTAACAAGCTATTCAAGTGCAATTCAATGTAACTTTCTCATAGAAGTTAGAAATGGTCTATATTATTTTCACAGAACATAGCCAAATAGGAATTTGTTTTTAAAGATCTGAGTAAGTTTACAGGATGAACCACAGAAACAGAATGCTGTAAATTAATATTCTGCACTAGCAAATAATCTCCACTGATCTTGAAATGCAGTAGGTCCACCCCATGTCCCCATAATTTCCTAATGGAAAAATTGCAAATATCTTGGAAGGACTGGGATTGCTAAACCAACGGCCTCCTTCAGATAGAGTTTAAACTGAAGGACCAGTAGCTCCACTTATAACATCTTTTGGATGTTTTGTGGTATGTTTCTGGAGGTGTTACAACCTGAGTGATTTATCTTGATCTTTCCCTACTGTTTTTACTTCCTTGGAGGAGCTATGGTAGCCCTCACTCTGTAGCATACATACAATCCCTAGCCCACAATGATACATAATCATACATGTAATACAGTACTAGTTTACCAAAAATATTGCAGGAAGTTGCTCTAGCTGTCACAGTCACTTCCGACTTGGCCATAATCTGTATTTTAGAAGAGTGATCTTCCTGAAAACACCATCCTGGCCACTATAGATGTAGAAGCCCTCTACACCAACATTCCACACAAAGATGGACTACAAGCCGTCAGGAACACTATCCCCAATAATGTCACGGCAAACCTGGTGGCTGAACTTTGTGACTTTGTCCTCACTCATAACTATTTCACATTTGGGGACAATGTGTACCTTCAAATCAGCGGCACTGCTGTGGGTACCCGCATGGCCCCACAGTATGCCAACATTTTTATGGCTGATTTAGAACAACGCTTCCTCAGCTCTCGTCCCCTAATGCCCCTACTCTACTTGCGCTATATTGATGACATCTTCATCATCTGGACCCATGGAAAAGAAGCCCTTGAGGAATTCCACCGTGATTTCAACAATTTCCATCCCACCATCAACCGCAGCCTGAACCAGTCCACACAAGAGATCCACTGCCTGGACACTACGGTAGTAATAAGCGATGGTCACATAAACACCACCCTATACCGGAAACCTACTGACCGCTATGCCTACCTACATGCCTCCAGCTTTCACCCAGACCACACCACACAATCCATTGTCTATAGCCAAGCTCTACGATACAACTGCATTTGCTCCAACACCTCAGACAGAGACAAACATCTACAAGATCTCTATCAAGCATTCTTACAACTACAGTCCCCATCTGCTGAAGTGAAGAAACAGATTGACAGAGCCAGAAGAGTACCCAGAAGTCACCTACCACAGAACAGGCCCAACAAAGAAAGTAACAGAACGCCACTAGCCATCACCTTCAGCCCCCAACTAAAACCTCTCCAACGCATCATCAAGGATCTACAACCTATCCTGAAGGGTGACCCATCACTTTCACAGATCTTGGGAGACAGGCCAGTCCTTGCTTACAGACAGCCCCCAAACCTGAAGCAAATACTCACTAACAACCACACATCAAAAACACTAACCCAGGAACCTATCCTTGCAACAAAGCCTGTTGCCAACTGTGCCCACATATCTATTCAGGGGACACCATCACAGGGCCTAATAATATCAGCTACACTATCAGAGGCTCGTTCACCTGCGCATCTACCAATGTGATATATGCCATCATGTGCCAGCAATGCCCCTCTGCCATGTACATTGGTCAAACTGGACAGTCTCCACATAAAAGAATAAATGGACACAAATCAGATGTCAAGAATTATAACATTCATAAACCAGCTGGAGAACACTTCAATCTCTCTGGTCACTCGATTACAGACCTAAAAGTGGCAATACTTCAACAAAAAAACTTCAAAAACAGACTCCAAGGAGAGACTGCTGAATTGGAATTAATTTGCAAACTGGATACAATTAACTTAGGCTTGAATAGAGACTGGGAGTGGATTGGTCATTACACAAAGTAAAACTATTTCCCCATGTTTATCCCCCCCCACTGTTCCTCAACTGCTGGAAATGGCCCACCTTGATTATCACTACAAAAGCCCCCCCCCCCCCCCCCCTCGCTCTCCTGCTGGTAATAGCTCACCTTAAGTGATCACTCTGGTTACAGTGTGTATGGTAACACCCATTGTTTCATGTTCTCTGTGTATATAAATCTCCTCACTGTATTTTCCACTGCATGCATCCGATGAAGTGAGCTGTAACTCACGAAAGCTTATGCTCAAATAAATTGGTTAGTCTCTAAGATGCCACAAATCCTCCTTTCCTTCTGTTCAGGAGCCTAGTTGCAGGCTCGTCTTGTTAGTATATGAATAGCCATCTATAACCAAGATAGAGATGGAGTTGTGCACCATTTCTGAAAAGGCTATGTCTGTACTCAGAATTTTCAGGAAATCTCCACTCTTGCTCTATCAGTGCAACGCCACTGGTGCGGCAACCGTGGGAGATTTCTGAAAAAACTGCAAAGTAGATAAAATTCATGTCACTAGATCACGGAGGGTCAACATTATTTAGGAGAAACAAGTGGCGGCATACACGAAGAAGAAAAAAAGTTCTCCGAACTACTCCGATAGGCAATATGCTACAAAAGAATTTAGACAGAAAGTGTGTGCTGATATGCTGTGTACTCAAGGATCCCCACTTTGAGCACTTTACTGATTCTGGATAACTGAAAAAAGAAAAGAAACAGTCTGCTCTACAATGTAGTTGGTAGTAAGGAAGATTGAGATAAAGGAATCAGGGAGACAGAGAGAACTACAGTTCTTGGGTGCCCAAACAGCAGTTTGACTGAAGTTCTGAATATTACTCATGTGAGGAGAGTGAATGAGCCCACAGTTCCCAAATGGTACATCAGAGTTGCAGAAACTGTATTCCCTATTCATATGTGCTCTGGCTAAAATGCTTGGACTGCACCTGCTCAGTCAAAGATAATGATTTCTCCCATAATGTTAATCACACATACTTATTGGCGTATGGTCCTGTAAAGAAGCAAGTATTCTTTTTTGTATTGGACAACCAGAAAAAGGCACTTTCAGTTAGACAAGACACTTAGGGCTTTTCTAAAGAGTATGGTGATGTGCACTACAAGGGTGAGAACTTTAAAGCACTCTAATGAGTGGCTAATTAATTAGTCCATGCTGCTGCTCACTGAAAGTTCCCTAACGCACTCAGATGTAGTGCTGTTTGAAACAGTACTATGTTAAACCGCACTAGGCAGCTTTTAGTGTGGACCTGAAGGGTCTACATGGACCAATTAACACGCAACAGTTTAGGACTCTTTTGAAATCACACTGCTGTAGTGTGCACAGCCCCACTGGGTAGACTTGCCCTTAGAGGAGTAAATAGCCATAGGCATAGATTAAGCACTCACTATATTTGTTGGAAGTATCACTATGGAAAAGCTATCATACAGAGAATTACCAAAACACAGAGCAGTCAATGTACAGTGTAAATTGTCCTTATAGATATCCTACTGTTCTTAATTATACATGCAAGGGCACATCTAGTTTTTGAATCAATATTTTTATCACACAAGGAACAGAGTTGAATTCTGAACTTTTAAGTTTTTATTTTGTACTACTAATTTGTTAATCCTAGGCTCTGTAGCACATTTTTTAGGTATTTTTATTTATGGTAACTATGGTTTAGCTGTTCAACTTCAATTTTTTTTTTATTACAGTTGCTCCCAGAGACTCCAATCATGACTATAGCCCCATTGTGCTAGGGGCTGTATAAACATCTTGAAAGATGGTCCCTTGCCCCAACCAACTTATAGTCAACACAAAAGTCTCCCAGATCACATCTGGAAAGATCCTGAAGCAAAGATTTATGATTAAGTTTATCCACCCACCACTCCTACCCATACTACATACAAATGAATTACAATACATCATTTGTTTGTAGGCATTCTGGAAAATCTTTTTTGCAAAAGTTCAAATACTAGAATGGCAGTTCACATAATCTTAATAACCAAACATATGAGAATTTGGAGATTAATGAAAAGAAAAGCTTCTTAAAAGGAATAATTATGTTGGGTAAACAAAACAAAAATGCTACCACAAGCATCGAGTAATTTGGCTGTTCAACAAAATGCTTTTGTGTTATGAAAAATACTAAAGAAAAAATGAGCTCATAATTGAAATATTTACAATAGTTGAAAATTAAATGGATGTTGTCAAATTAAAATTATTATGTGTTACTAATAAGAATCTAGGTAGTCAGAAGTGAAATTGATTTTTAAAACTCTTTGTCACTATGTTCGCTAGAACAGTGTTATTCAAGTTTTACATCAGCATAAGTCCTTTGGTGTCAATATTTACACCGTATAAACTGAAGTAATGTACTTGTGATCCAGAACTTTTTCTGATTAACTTTTGCATTCCTCTGATTACGTTTAAAAAATCAGCTGTGTCTGCTTTGTTTATAGCCTGTTTAGTTCAATTTCTAAATTTCCAAATTGGTGCGAGGGGCCACCAAATCAGAAATAATGACATGACCCCTTACAATCTAAACGCAACACGAGAGGGCCATAGACAGACTAAAGAACAAGAGAAGGGAGAGAAAAAGGTGATGTTAACAAGACTGTGTGGTTTGTTGTTTCCATCTCAGTTACTACAACAGGTTACATAGTAAGGTGAACATTTTGAGGACTTTGTTAAAAAACTGGTCCGCTCAGCTGCTACTTTCATCACTCCATCTCAGCCCTGTTCCCTCCATGCCAGCTAAGTTACTTTGCAGCTGCTCCCAACAGGTTGCCCCGGATCTTCTTCCTGGACTTGAGGCAAGGGAGAAAAACCATACATTACTCCCTTAATTTAAAGTATAGAGGAGGCAGGAAGACAATCACACAGGCCCATTCTAGGTTAAGGAAGAACGGGAAGAAGAAAGCTGTAGAGCTCCTCACAGCACTAATTCCAACTTGCAGCAGAAAAATCACTGGTAAGACTCACCACATCCCTCTCTCCTACTGCCCAGAGCCTTCCCTGTTTCCCTGTGTGCCTGTTCTCCAACTCCCTCTCCTTCCACAAAAAGAAAAGGAGTACTTGTGGCACCTTAGAGACTAACCAATTTATTTGAGCATTAGCTTTCGTGAGCTACAGCTCACTTCATTGGATGCGTACCGATGAAGTGAGCTGTAGCTCACGAAAGCTTATGCTCAAATAAATTGTTTAGTATCTAAGGTGCCACAAGTACTCCTTTTCTTTTTGCGAATAGAGACTAACATGGCTGTTACTCTGAAACCTCTCCTTCCACAATATGCTCAGCCCTTCCACTCCCTGCCTACCCTGTGCACCTGATACAAATTCCCCCATTTCCCAATGTCCTACCCCCACACTTCCTGATTCCCTTGTGTATCTTCTCTGCAACCCCCCTCACTAGCCTCCTATTGTCCCCAGCCCTCTCTAAGTACCTGTTCTCTCACCCCTCCACTCCTGTCATCCCCTTTCTCCTTTGCAATTCCCTGGTGCACCTGCTACCCATTGGCGGACTCTAGCAGCCCCACACACTTGCAGGCTGTGTCATTCACACAGCCCCACTGCTCCCAGAGTCCCCTCAACAGCAGGGTTCAGCAGCTGTCCTCCCTGTCTCCAGACTTTAGGGGAAAGATTTTCCTTTGGCTCTAACAGCTTCTCATTGCACTGGGCTGGAGGGTAAGACTATGGCTCCAAACATCAGTGGATGGCAGGAAAAGAGACAGCTCCAATGATCTGCACTTGCTCCAGGGCTATGCCCCACAGGGAGTGCCTAGCCCAGGCAAGTGCCCAGGCCTAGTACTGGAGGCAGCCACTGAACTTGCAGCTGGGATTCACACCTCCTAGGACAATGCCCTAACCACCATGCTATTGGCTATTCTGGGGTGGGTGTCTTTCAATCTCTTCCTGGATCTGTTCAACTTTGTATAAATAATCAAATATTCATTAGATCAAAATGAGAGAGTGATCCTGGAGCCTTGTGGTTAGGACCCTCACTCAAGAAGTGGGAGACCCAGGTTCAAGTCCATCTGAACCAGGCAGAAAAGGGAATTGAACCTGAGTCATATAGCCC
This sequence comes from Lepidochelys olivacea, assembly GCF_965140295.1. Lineage (NCBI taxonomy): Eukaryota > Metazoa > Chordata > Testudines > Cheloniidae > Lepidochelys > Lepidochelys olivacea. The sequence continues at coordinate 71,406,870 of NC_140414.1, forward strand.
AGGCAAGTGCTCTAACCACTGAGCTAGTGGCTATGCTGGGGCTGGTCTTTCACATTTTTCGTAACATTACTCAAAAAGTCTCAGTTTTGTCCTAATGCAGGAATGACATATTTTTTAAAATATGTCAAAAATGCTCACAGGATGGGAAAATCACTTCTGACCCAGTTCTGCCCACAACTACTCCTCTCACTGCTCAAGACAATATCCTAAGCAGCATGACAAACCCTACTTGTGGGCATCCTCCATATCTGCTCACTGGCACTTAATCTGTAAAGCATCCATGTGCTCTATGCAAGTTAAATGCTTTAAATGATAGAAATGGAAAGAAAATACAGATTTGAAACAACCAGCTGAGAAGACTTATAAAATGAGCACCAGGGAGCTCAGATTTAAATGTAGACTGATGTCCTTCAGGTAGTTTCAAGACAATAATTCATTAAATGACATTAAATTCTTGGTTGCATCTAACACTTACTGTGTTCCTTCTCACATATTTTGTCTTTTAAAAAATATTTATTTTTCAATTTTGTGAAACCAGTGACAAACAACAGACATCTAAAGCAAAATGAGAAGTGACACACTTGCCTCATCACAGATAAAGGGACCAGTATTCAAATGAGTTGAGTGCTTTTCAGTAGCAGCACTGCACACAAGCCTTCAGTCTGGTAACTTTGCTTTACCCAGTGCCACCAAGTAACAGAAGGAAACAAAAAGAAAAGGAGTACTTGTGGCACCTTAGAGACTAACAAATTTATTTGAGCATAAGCTTTCGTGAGCAACAGCTCACTTCATCAGATGCATTCAGTGGAAAATACAGTGGGAAGATTTATATACACAGAGAACATGAAACAATGGGTGTTACCATACACACTATAACAAGAGTGATCAGGTAAGGTGAGCTATTACCAGCAGGAGAGAAAGAAAACCTTTTGTATTGATAATCAAAGTGGGTCACTTCCAGCAGTTGACAAGAATGTGTGAGGAGCAGTAGAGGGGGAAATAAACAAGGGGCAATAGTTTTACTTTGTGTAATGACACATCCAGCCCCAGTCTTCATTCAAGCCTAAGTTAATGGTGTTCCGTTTGCAAATTAATTCCAATTCAGCAGCGTCTCGTTGCAGTCTGTTTTTGAAGTTTTTTGTTGAAGAATTGCCACTTTTAGGTCTGTAATCGAGTGACCGGAGAGATTGAAGTGTTCTCCGACTGGTTTTTGAATGTTATAATTCGTGACATCTGATTTATGTCCAATGTACACGGCCGAGGGGCATTGCTGGCACATGATGGCATATATCACATTGGTAGATGTGCAGGTGAACGAGCCTCTGATAGTGTACCTCATGTGATTAGGCCCTATGATGGTGTCCCCTGAATAAATATGTGGACACAGTTGGCAACGGGCTTTGTTGCAAGGATAGGTTCCTGGGTTAGAGTTTTTGTTGTGTGGTTGTTGGTGAGTATTTGCTTCAGGTTGGCGGGTTGTCTGTAAGCAAGGACTGGCCTGTCTCCCAAAACCTGTGAGAGTGATGGGTCATTCTTCAGGATAGGTTGTAGATCCTTGATGATGTGTTGGAGAGGTTTTAGTTGGAGGCTGAATGTGATGGGTCATGGTGTTCTGTTATTTTATTTGTTGGGCCTGTCCTGTGATAGGTAACTTCTGGGTACTCTTCTGGCTCCGTCAATCTGTTTCTTCACTTCAGCAGGTCGGTATTGTAGGAAACATGCATCGCAATCATTACATTGAAAAAGGTCATACTGTGAACAACATTTACCTGAAATGCCACTTAATAAAAATCTGAGGCCTGGATTAGTTCTACCACACAGGCAATGCTACCTATATAGTACATTCAGTATACAACATAAAGAACAGATTTGTTAGAATTAAAGTCAATAGTTTAAACTTCTGAATGAAATCATTGGGATTTTCATCGTAGTTGAGATTTAATAATAACAAATTAGCAAGGACTTTAGGATTTGGTCTTAGAAGTAGTAATAACTATGGTATCTCAAATATCAGGGGTGTACTAATTTTTCTTCAATGTTGACTTTAAATGCCCAGCATGGATTCTTACATAGGACCCATTGCATATTTAGTATGTCCATACAACTCCCATTTGGATTAAATAAATGAACACATCAAAAGGGAGTATAATCACAATTTTAGACTCTTCCACTGAATCAGCATCAGTCATAAGGCATGTCACTCAGTCTTTCTTTGCTATATTTCAACTTATTGTAATATTATACGAATAGTATGCTAGTAAGGTATAAAACTGATGTTTTAAAATTCTTTGAGACCCCCCCTCCCTAGTAGAACAGTTTGCAGCTGCTTTCAAACTAAGTTCCCCATGAATCTCTCTTACAGACATGACAGTGTACAGTGAACTACATAATATGGTTGAAAGTTACAAACAACAAAATACAGCACTATAACTGTGCAGGAAAAACTAAGAACTCAGTAGACGTGAGAGTGTTGGTCTGGTTCTGCCACATTTCAGGCATCATGACATCTCGCTAAAAAAAGTGGAGAAGGAGAAAAAAATGAAACAGAGTCAAGAGAGTAAGAAAAATGTACAGTAATTTCTAAGCTGTCCTTCTAACTCCAGAGTCAATAGAATTTTGAAAGAAAATATCATTTTGACCAAATACAAGATAAGAGTTGATATATACAGTTTCTACTTCAAACTAGTGGAAGGATGATCTTAAAAATGCTAGGGGACATAAAATGTTCTGTCATCTCTCCAACACCCAGCTGGAGCAAAAGTACTCTCATGAAAAATATAATCTTTTGGGAATATTAAAAAGGGCAAGAGTCCTGCGAAATCACTATAGTAACATCATCCAGAAAGAGCAGCAACATGCACTTGCACCCTTTGTAAGCTTATAGATTGTTTCCATCATTTATAACGAGCCCAGAGTAGGACAGGATCTTTCCAACAAATTCAATCTGCATCATCATCAATAGGTGTACATCATTCTGCCTGGAAAGGTGTATGTATATTAGCAGAAGACCACTTGTTAAAATAAGAAGTTGGAAAAAACTGTTGGAAGCAGCTCTGACAAAAAGTTAATTACTATTCACTTCCTGAATTGCTCATCCTCAAGCAAGCACTCAGAAGCTGCTCCTAGTTGCATGAGGCCAGACTGAAGAATCCTGCTTAAGGTAGTCAGGGCTGTGAATAATGAGTACTTTGACACGAGTTCATCTCTACAAGTTAATTTTATAACGTGCTTGTGCATGGGCTGCCATCAATTATTCATTTTATTACAGAAGTGTATTAATGTTTCTCACATCATGTAAAAGTGAATGCAAAAGGAGCCATATGAATGTTAACTGATATTTTGAGTTGTTTATTAAAAGAGTTACAGAATTAGAAATCCTATTTCTGAAGGGTTAATGTCTAGCTATTCCACCTGGAAGCAGGCGGGGCACACCCTGACTGTTTCCTAGAAGCAATGCACACATTGCTCTATCCAAGGACAAGGGCTAGATATGAACCCTGAGAACTTGATTGTTTGGACAGCAACTGTGGGAGGTTTCTTTAGCCTGGGCTCAAGGCCTGAGAACCAGGATTGTAGTAGATAGAGGATGGTAACTAAGCATATGAATCAACGTCATACATTCCTTTGTGTAGCAGTGTGTAATGCTTAGGGGGAGAAATATAATAAAAGGAGAAGGTGGAAGGCAGGGGGGGCAGAACAGCCCATCTCCGCTGACCAGCCTGCTTGCTTGCAAAAAGCTGTGTTCTGTCTCATCACTGAACCGCAACAACTGGCGCCCAAACGTGGGGCCCTCAGCACTCACCTCGCCCGGCAAGGGTTTCAGACGCGTCACTCATCCACTTCGTGGATCCCGGTGAGTATTTTTCATTGTGGTAAGTATGGGAAGCTCCCTCTCTGCTTTGCAAGTGCAACACCGCAATGAGCTGCAGTATTTGCTGCGTAAGGCTCAGCATGACTGCCCGGCTCGAGAACTCACTCTCCTGCTACAGGAGGTGCGTGCCAAGTGCCCGTGGTATCCTGAAGCTGGAAGCCTTAAGTTAGCGGACTGGGAGCGATTGGGCCAGACATTGCACAAAGAGCCTCGGGCACCCGTGCAGGCTTTACATGCCTGGCACCTCTGCCGCGACGTGGTACATCGTGTCGCCTCAGACAGACCCTCCCTCGCGAGGCTGGTGCTCTCGCCGCCCCCGTCCGCCCCTGCAGTCATCCCCCCTCCTGGCGATGCGACACAGCGTGTCGCCTTGGAAAGGCCCTCTTCAGCACCAACAGAGGAGCTGCCGATCCTGCCACCCCCGTCCGCTCCTGCAGCCATCCCTCCCCCTGCTTCGCCCCCAGTGCCTCTATTACCACCGCCTCCCTGGCCTTCCCCACCGGAGCCGGTGTGTGATCACCCTCCCCCCATGGGGCCCCCCGGAGAGTCATCTGCATCTGCTCAGAAGCTTTCGCTGGTGCAACAAATGGTTCACGCAGCGAAAGCTCGATCAGATCTTACAGCAGAGGAGCTGGCTGATCTGGTCTCCGTTTGCCCGGTGACCTGGCAGAATGATGACCAGGGCAACCCCGTGGGCACCTGGACCACTCTGCCATACTCGGTGGTTAGAGAGGTAAAGAAAGCAATTCGTGAATTTGGCCTGACTAGCACCTTTGTGCGTGGTCTCATTGAAGGGATGGGTGCTGGGTACTCCCTAATCCCTGAGGATTGGAAAACGCTGCTGCGCATGATGTTGTCACCCAGTCAGTATGTTATTTGGCTTAGTGAGTATCGGCAGATGGCAGAACGCCAAGCCCGGGTATATAGAGAGCAAGGTATCATTTTTGAGCATTTGGCAGGGGAGGGCCAGTTTGCTACTATTGAGATGCAGTCTCAACTCCCTCAGGCCGTCTTCCCCATTATTTCCACCTGTGCCCAGCATGCTTTCAAGAAGGTCCCGGATTCAGGCAAGCCTACCAAAAGCTTTGTCAGTATCCATCAGGGTGCCTTAGAGTCCTTTTTGGATTTTACCAACAGATTGCAGGAGGACACTGACTTTCGGCTGCCAGGGGAGGTCTGTGCCATACCTACACAGGTGATGGGACCTCTCCCTGCCGGCTTTGTAGGTCTTGTTCTCCCTCGCTCACATGCTGGGAAACAGGGCTTTTTTGTCATTCCAGGGGTCATTGATGCTGATTACACTGGCATTATTAAGGTTCAGGTGTGGACTCATCTTCCACAGTCGCTCCCGCGTGGACGGTCAATTGCACAATTGATTTTAGTCCCCTATCAGGTGCCAGCTGCCGAGTATCGAACTCGGGGCGGAGGAGGCTTTGGATCGACGTTGTCTCACTCGCCGTCTCACAGCGCGTCTTCTCCACTTGTTGCTCTGACAATGTCAGTCCGCCCCTCGAAACCTCAGTTAACACTTCTTTTAAATGATGTTCCTTTTACAGGGCTGGTGGACACTGGAGCTGACGTTACAGTGATTCGTGATCTGGAGTGGCCGGTTAGTTGGCCTACGGCTCCTTCTAAAGAGTTGTGGGGGATTGGGGGTAGCAAACCCAGGCGCCAAAGTTTGTCTTGGGTCACGGTCTCTAAACCAGGAGGCCGTGCCCTTGCTACAATCCGCCCTTTTGTGCTCCCTGTCCACCTCAATATTTGGGGCCGTGATTTACTTACAAAGTTAGACACCACCCTCGATATTAACATCTGATGGCTCTCCCCACCGAGGTGTAGTCACTTATCAGTTGGGTGACCCCCCTCGTTGGCATTCTCGTTTTACACTGCCTCAGCGTTCGGCACAGCGTTCAGAATTAGCTGCTGTTATTTTGGCCTTTCAACTTTTCGCTGATTGTCCCTTTGATTTACTTGTGGATACCCATTATGTTTATCAGGTAATTGATCATTTACCCCTTGCCCTCATTACCCCTCAGGTTGATGCAGACCTCCTTCACCTGTTTTTGTCTTTACAGCATCTTCTTGCCACTTGTCATTTCCCTTACTTTGTTGCTCATATTTGCAGTCATACCCCTCTGCCTGGGCCACTCACTGAGGGCAATGCACGCGCCGATTGCGCGTTGCGTGGTCAGGTAAATTCCCTTTTTTCTGACCCCATTGAAAGCCATGCCTTTTTTCATCAGTCTGCCTCTGTTTTGGCCCGGCAGTTTCACATTCCTGCTGATCATGCACGTTCCATTGTTCGTTCCTGCCCCCACTGTGCTGCTGCTGCTCCTACTTTTTCTTATGCCGTTAACCCCCGAGGTACAGCAGCAAATCAGCTGTGGCAAATGGATGTTACTCATGTACCACAATTCCGCCCCTATTCATTTTTACATGTTTCCGTTGATACTTATTCAGGCTTCCTTTGGGCAACCCCACAACGTGGGGAAGCCACTAACGAAGTTATTCACCATTTGCTGGCCTGCTTTTCTGTTATGGGTCGCCCTTGCCAAATTAAAACAGATAATGCCCCAGCCTACTGCTCTGCAGCCCTCTCCACCTTTTGTGCCCGCTGGGACGTCCGTCTTAAACACGGAATCCCTTATAATTCCACGGGCCAAGCCATTGTTGAACGTGCCAATCGCACACTCAAAACCTTGCTAGATAAACAATTAAAACAAGGGGAGCTGCATCTCCGAACCTTAGGAGACATTCAACAACAGATGTATATTCTCTTGTTTACTTTAAATAATTTAACACTGAATGCAGATCAGCAGACCCCTGCGGATCGGCATTTTCACAAATCTGAGGTACTGGAAAGACCGCGTGTCTTTTACCGTCAGCTGCCCGATCCACAGTGGCTGGGCCCAGCACCTCTAATCACTTGGGGTCGGGGATATGCTGCTGTGTCTCTCCCTGCAGGACCGTTGTGGGTTCCAGCCCGGTGCGTGCGACCAGCACTTAAACAACATGGCATGGCACCAGGGGCTGTCGAATCCCATACCAGAGTTTCAGCTGACCTTGGAGGAGACCGCGTTGCCCCCCGAGTCGACAACGGTGGGACGGAAACGGAGGAGGCGTAACGTCCCAAGCCAGCCCGTGACAGGGGGAGCGGTAAAAGCATTGGTTGCCACGGCTCAACGAAAACTGGCAGCAGATCAGCAGCCAGAAACTCCTAAGACTTTGTTTGTGGCGATTCTCGCCCAAATCACTGCTAATTCTGTGATGATTGTGTGCCTTTTGTGCCTGCTATTTTCTGTAGGGGTTGGCTCGGAAGCGCCTCCCCCGTTACAAGCCCGAAGGAGAATAAGATACTGCTCTTTGCTTATGCTAATCTTTTCTCCCAGTATTTTAGCATGGCTAATTGGGGCCCGGCCAACTATATTCTGCCTCGCACGGCTATATCCCTTCACACACCGTACCCGGCCGGGGCTCACAATGTCACCTGTGCGCGTGTAGTTAACTGCACTAGTACAAAGGTGCCATTGGGCTGTCAAAAAATTTCTCAATCCCTTTTAAATTGTTCCCATGCTGTTAATGTTTCATATAATTATGGCCATATCATCCTACCATCAGGATGGGTTTTTACTTGTGGTTCATGCACCTTTAATTATATTCCTGCAAATTTAAGTGATGGCACCCTTTGCTGTCTTAGTAGAATGATACTTATATTGCCTTTTGCTGGTTACAATTGTAGTAAAAGAAGTGTATCCCTTTTAGATGATTATATTGCAGATGTTAAGCTTTTGGTTATTTTGTGTTTGTAATTATTGGGCTTATTTTTTGTTGTTGCTGTGTACAATGTATTCCTTCCTTGTTAAGATTTTGTAAAATTTTTGCCCTGGAAAGCTCCCCAGGTTATGTCCTTGTCTGTCTGGGAGTTAAATAGCATGATAAAACAAATTGGCGGCTACCATGAGATGGCTAATTATTCAATAAACAAAAAAAGGGGAGATGAAGGGTTAATGTCTAGCTATTCCACCTGGAAGCAGGCGGGGCACACCCTGACTGTTTCCTAGAAGCAATGCACACATTGCTCTATCCAAGGACAAGGGCTAGATATGAACCCTGAGAACTTGATTGTTTGGACAGCAACTGTGGGAGGCTTCTTTAGCCTGGGCTCAAGGCCTGAGAACCAGGATTGTAGTAGATAGAGGATGGTAACTAAGCATATGAATCAACGTCATACATTCCTTTGTGTAGCAGTGTGTAATGCTTAGGGGGAGAAATATAATAAAAGGAGAAGGTGGAAGGCAGGGGGGGCAGAACAGCCCATCTCCGCTGACCAGCCTGCTTGCTTGCAAAAAGCTGTGTTCTGTCTCATCACTGAACCGCAACATATTTCCATAATGTATGTTTACCTGTTCACTGAACTTAAATGTGTATTGTCTTTTTAAATTCGGGGGGAGGGGGAGAACTGAGTGATCCACAAATTTCCAACTGAAATAAAAAGAACAAACTTTTCAATTTATTGTTTATTGTTCAATATGGAATCTTGTTTCTTAGAGCCAGGCTCTTGATGGGAAGAAGAAAGGGGAAAAAAATGAGTTGAGAATCACTTGGCAGAACTGACCTACTTTGAATGCTTCATAACAAGAGTAGATACTCCCCAAAGACACCTAACTCAAACAACAAACTTTGACATAAATAGCATTCTCATGTGAGTCTCGATTTCTGGATAGAGACGTCCAAACCTAAACGTCATTTCTAAACGTACCATCAGTGGCATGTCTGAAAATGATGTTTCAGAGGCAGTAAGACAGAATCTTCAAAGGGTTGGTTCTTCTAAAAATGGCTATACATATGGTAAGGCCCTTTGCTTTTGCCCCTGTGGCAAGCAATGGAACATGCAACACTGATTTTTGTAGGTACTGGAATCTTCATGGCTCAGCTCTGCTCTCTTATGCAAATATGCACTGCAAAATTACTTGTCAAATCAGTTGAGAATCCATAAGATGCACAATGTGTATCTGTTTTCTGTCTACAGTCTATATATTTCAGCAGACACCGATCAGCATAGGAAACCTAGAATTTTCTCTGATGGACTCAATTGTTGTGAAACTTCTATACTCATTAACAACTGTGATGAGCAGACCTCGCTAAGACAGAGAAAAGTAAAACGATTTTTCCCCCTCTCTATTTGGCATGAAAACTGGTTGATTAAAATGAAATGTAGATGGCAGGATAAAGTAATAGAAATATTTAATTTTGATGTATGGTAGAGACTGCATATTTGCAAGGACACTGTTTTTTAAAAAACTATACAATAGAAGAAGTTCACACAAAGAAAGGTCTATAAAAAAAAAAACCACTACATTTTCTGTGTTCTAAATGCTACCTGTCAAATACTGCAGAGAAGCCCATTGAAATGAGTGTAAGCAAAAGGAATAAACTATTTGTAAGGATGATGTCCTTTACTAACTGTAACAAGATGACCCAAAAAATAGAACTATTGAAGATTATGTTTTCCATTTACTAATGACAACACACTGTATCTGATAATACAATGATGTTTTCATAAATATATACTTGATGAAGAATGTTTCAGAATATATTAGATGCGAAATCACATTAACAGATTTTAAGTATATAAGAATGACCAACATTCTCGGTTAGAAACCTTTCACAGTGGAGACAAGTATTTCTGTTCCCTTTATCCTTGTGTTCAATATGTCATAGACACTTAAAGCACAAATAAAATGAGACCCATGTCCTCGATGCTGAAAGATGAACACTTTTAAGGAAGTGCTTTGTATAGTAAATGTAAAGGGAAAGTATTTTAGATCGCAGTAGAAAGGATAATTCATGTTCTAGTCACTGGACCGACACATTCTGTATTCTAGGTGAATGTTTATGTAAGTAAAGAAAAACTGGTACTAATGCAAAATTATTGAAAATAAATAATCCTGTGTTTTTACTTAAAACTTACTGAGCCAGAGCCATAGATCTTAGATCTTTGCTTGCATGAACCATTTTTGTTTAAAAAAAACCCCTCACAATAATTAAAAAAAAAGCTTCATACATTTTGCACTAAGAATAATCATTTGCGCAACAGGAAGCAATGTCACTAAATTTCACATGAATCACACTGAATTGAAAGTTTCTACAAGTTTCTACAAGTTTAGCCACTCTATTTTTCACATTCCAGCTATGCATTATTAATCTCTTTTGACAAAGATAGAAATTTGTACACAATTTTTTAAAGTTAAAATTAAATGGCTGAAACTACAATGCAGAGTATTTCTTCTAAGCTTACTTACTACCAGAGGAGGTCTCTTCTCTTCCCAACAGTTTGAAAGCTGGTAAAGAGACCTAAATAGAATATGCATGGCCTTATTAATTCAATTTAACTTACTTCAAGATGTCAATATGTTAATGTTTTCCAGAAGACATGTATTTCTGTCATACTGTAGTTTTATTCTTACACATGAATAATAAAATTAAATGACTATAGATATATTCATTTAATTACCACAGCAAAGTGCCAAAAACTTTGTTATGACATGGCTTTTTTAGTCTGCCCTGGAGATCCTTATTTCAGTGTACACATTGGGTGGCTGCGGGGCTGATCCTATGCTTCTGTACAGAGGGGATATAGAGGCCTTGGCGTTATTGTTGTGGGAGTTTGGATGCCTTGATCTATGGCAGGCTGGATCCTCCATGATCTTTGGTAGGAGATAGAGACAGGGGAAAAAATCTGGAAGATTGTGAAAATGTTAGTTGTCAGATGATTATTATGTTAATCCCTTTGATTTCTCCATAGTTATTTCTTGAGAGTTTGGGATGTCAGTGGACAAGGGTCCTTTGTTCTTCAGTTCATGGTGATTAATGTAAGTTTGGTGATAAACAAGACTTCAAAATCATTCATGATTCCATAAGGGATGAGATCTCCAACGCTGCATAGATATTCAAAATCTAATTAGAGGACAGTGCTAGTTGGTGTTGGCTCATTTGTCTCCAGAAAGGTATTCAGTGCATCATGAACCAATGGGTGACTGGGGAGGAGGTGGAATAACCGTACTGCTAGTCATGCCTTACTTGTAGATGATCTCTCGCTCCATATCTAAATTTGAACTAGTGTGTTCACCTTCTATATAAACCGTGGGATAGGGTGAAGGTGGGAGTAGTTTCAAAGTACCTATCACCCTAGTCCAATGCAAAGACCCTGGGTTCAATTAAGCTTCTCACTATCATGGTATTGAGAATCTCCCAAAAGTGATAATTGTGTTTGGTGAATTAAATATCCATGGAGAATATAAATTTTCTAAGTCAGCTCAGGATTTCATGGCCATTCTGACTACTATCAAGTATGGCTTGCAGTGAGGTTCTACTTTTTCACTTATTTTTTTCAACATTTATATGGGGGTTGCAGGGTTAGTGAGGAGGTGTATGTTTCATGGTCAGTTCTGAATCATTCCCGTAGCAATTAGGTCTTTCTTCATCTGAGGCACTGGTTGGGAAGTTGTACACTTCTTGGAGTAGGCACCATCTCTTTTTCCTTTGTAAAGCAACATGGTGCTATGTAAATAACAGTAATAATAATTAGAGGTGATGGAGATAATGATACCTACAATGAAGGTTGTCTGATTCTTTCCAGTATAAACCCGTTTTCAGTAATTTATAACTTTGGCAACCTTGCAAAATGGTCCAGCCATTTCTGAGAATGAGATAAGGGAAAATAGAGACACAAATAGAGTGAGGTAATATCTTGTATTGGGCCAACTTCTGGACCAACAGAAGTTGGTCCAATAAAAGATATTACCTTACCCACCTTGTCTCTCTAATATCCTGGGACCACCACAGCCACAATGTTGTGTACAATATTAGTAAAAATACACTGCTTTGCTCATGTTAAAAAAATATTTCAATCATTTTGTTGAGAAACTCTAGTACCTCCATGCTTTGGAGCTGGGACTTCAAATTTGGCAAGGTAATCACTTTGGTGTCATGGATATATCTTTTGCCAACCCCATGAAAATTTGTGCATGTTCAGAAAATATCAAGCTTTTGAAATGCACAATTTGTAAAGTCCTGGTAGAGTTTTCTTAAAGTTTAGCAGTTAAATTCTCAAAAGATTCCACCTCACTGAATATGCTTCATCTCTTAAGGAAAAGGAGTACTTGTGGCACCTTAGAGACTAACCAATTTATTTGAGCATAAGCTTTCATGAGCTACAGCTCACTTCATCGTGTAGCTCATGAAAGCTTATGCTCAAATAAATTGGTTAGTCTCTAAGGTGCCACAAGTACTCCTTTTCTTTTTGCGAACACAGACTAACACGGCTGTTACTCTGAAACCTTCATCCCTTAGCAGCTCCTATGGTGCTAAACAAACTGAGTATTCAACATTGATACAGAGCAACTGTGCATGCTCCATCCCAGGGGTCCAGGTCCTGAGCAGGACTTTTCTCACAATTGTTCTTCAAGTTGAGAGCTACTATGGCACCAAGCATCAGAAATTAGAGCTGGGAGACAGTCTCTCCTGTGCTCTCCATAGATACCCTGGGAGCGCGGAGAAGGAGGAAGCCACATGATTTAAATTCAGAAGGTGTGAGGAATCTGGGGGGGGGTGTGAGGGAGGAGGAAAAGATACCAGGCAGAGGAATGAGGGAGGACAGGAATCTGAAGTGAGGGAAGAAGGAAGACAGGGACGGGAACAAAGGGGAGATGATGGAAGGAAAGAGTAGGGAGGAGGATATGAGCAGAGAGAGGCATAATCAGGACTAGGGAGGAGAAAAACTAGAACAGGAGCTGGGTAGGAAGATAGGTGCAGGGAGGGGGGAAAGATGGATAGAGGCATGAACTGGGGAGGAGAAGAGGGGAGAGCCAAAGGGAACAGAGAGAGACTGTATGGACAGGAGAAGAATGGTCTGTAACCACTAGAGAACATTCCTGTATAGAACCTGGAAATGAACCCATTATTTCTTAGTCTCAACATTCCTTTGCTTGCTAGAAAATAGCTGTGAAACCCACTGGCAAAGTGTGACTCCAACCACTCTAGTGACAGGTCTACATAGAAGATAACAGCATTCTGTTGCTGCTAATAACTCCATTAGCTTAAGTGGTAGACAACAGTTGTGTGGATCTAAAGATTGCACAGGCAACTCCTAACTTGTGAGTGCTTGACTTTGTAACCTTGAAGTTGTTTTACTTAGTTTTACTTCTTGAAGTAATTAAGTATAAGGTGTATATTCATTAGCATTAAGAATCATAATGCACAATTCCTCTTTGCAACAAAGGTGGCAGCTATGAAGCTTTGGTTGGAAATAATCCAGTTCCATACTTTAAGTTGTTGTGAACCTGATGCAAAAAAAATCTGAATCATAATCATAAGGATGTTAAGCAACAGGATGTGAATAATGAGCATGGCCACTCAAAGAAAAAATATTTCATATTTTTTGGTTACTGAAGGTAAAATACCTGCCATTGACTAGTGATTACTTGGTTTGGGTATGAAAGTTAGCAATTTTTATGACTAATACCATATATATTTTTATTAAGAATTACTTAAAATCAGATGATGTAATTGTTGAACAAACTAAAGCAGAGCCTGAATTAGTCAAGTACTAGGAGTACAGGCTCAACTGCCTGGTATGGAGAGGCCTGTATTCCAAGTTTTTCAATGAAACAAAAGTCCAACCCAGTCCATTACATAAAAATTGTTTACTGAAGTCAGCCAAAGTCAGAGGCAGAAAAATAACACAGTTTGTACCAGTCTAAGTTAAAAGAATCATAATAATATGCCCTCAGGGCTGTTAAAATCATAGCTTTGCTTAACAATGAGCTGAAATATTCTAGAAATGGGAGGAAACATTTGTAGTTAAAAATCACCTATTGTTTAATTGTAATGGGATGCAGTTTCCACCTCTTTCTGGACATTGCTTATCTTCTAGTGTATCCCTCATAGAGCTTCACCATCAGGGCTGCTGCCACATTCACTGTTTTTTGGGAGCCTGGGTATCCACCGTGACAATACTGGTCTTTGTTGTACTGATCCTGAAAACCATCTTGATCAGACCAGGTCAGAGCGAGGGAACCATATGACATTGCCACCTTCATCCGCTCCAGGTACATTCTGAACACCACCTGAGATGTGAGTCTTCGGTTGCTGCTGTTAGTCTGCCTTATTATGTCATTTTTCCTCCTTAGCCTGCCTTATATCTCTTTTTGCCTTCTGTCTAATGAAAGTCTGACTTATCCGGTCAAGACAACTTCACTTTTTTCAACTCTGCTGTAAGCTGGTGACACAAAAGACAAACTAAGACCAGTGTCTTGAACAGTCTGACAATGGTAAAAGTTTGCTAGGTCTCAGAGTAGCTTGTAGTCATAAGTGTGTGTGCTGGGCCTGTACTCCCCAGGATCTTGGTTGCAAGTGAAAGTCAGTCCCAAAGGCAGAAGCTGTGTTTTCTATCAACATTATTCTTTTCTCTCTCTCTTTTTATGAGTTTGTCTTGTTTTGTTAGAAGATCAGACTTCAACAATAGCAGCTCAAGACCATCTAAACTAAACTTTCTTTTCCCCCCAAAACAACAATTGATGCCAATTTTAATACCATTTAAAACAAGTATTAAACATAACTTTTCCCCTATAAAAAGCTCTACACACCTAAAGCTAACAGGAATTAGGAAACTAAATAGATTAGGGACATTAATAGATTTTTAATGGTGGTTGTTACAATGGAGTAAGCCAACAAGGACTTGACAGAAAACCTTGGACCACATTTAACTGTTTGACCCCCTTATAAATGCAACATTTTAATGCAATTTTTTAACACCTTCCTCCCTGTTGAATGCACAAAACTGACTTTATCAGTAATGTCCAAATTAGTGTATGCCCATCTATGATAAACTTAAAAAAAAATCTTCAAAGCTGCTTATTGGAAAGGTTAGGCTTCCTTAGAATAACTCCAGCTAGAAAAAAATATTTTGCATATACTGATAATCAAAATATTCATAAAGAAGACAGAGAAAAAAAACACAAGTTGATACCACAGCCCTCCAAGTAACTGAATGGAGAATTAAAGAAACCATCTGACGCTGTACTGTGTGAGTACCGTTGTAGTCATGACTCCCATGATCCACACATAATGCAGACCATGTGGTAATAATTAGATTATGCAGGTTTTCAAAGTGTTTTTGGTAGGTGGACTGTTTATCATTTGGTGAGTGTGTTTTCTTAATTTTATATACATATTAAAAATGAATAATCAAGCTGTGCATTTTCTGAACAGTCTCCATGATATTTTTTTGTTTACTGAAGTCAAGCAAATAAGGCTAATTGATATTGTATTATGGTTTGTCTATATGACAAATTCATGGGGAAATTAGAGCACAATAGTTAGGGTATCAATCTAAATTGCAAAAGCTATTTCTCACTGAGTCCCAGTATAGACGCTGTTATTCTACATTAAAGTGGCTTTGTGGTGTTTAGCTTAATCCACTTCCAAAACTAAAGTGGAATAGTTATTCTGTCAATTAACCTAAACCACACAAAGACACTTTTATTTCAGAATAAAGTGTCCAGTCAGACAGTTAGTGAGGAATAGCCAATCAGCAATAGATGTTCTGGGTTTTTCCGCCCCACAGATCCTGAATTCTAACCTTCCTTACATGTTATAAATTAGGAGAGACTCCACTGACATCAGAGCTACGCTGTTGTAAAACTAGTGACAGACTGAAAGAGACCAATCAAATTAGTTTAACAAAGAGAAGGTTAAGGGGTGACTTGATTAACGTCTTTAAGTAACTACCATGGAAAACAAATATTTTATTAGGGGCTCTTCATTCTAGCAAAGAAAGGTATAACGTGATCCAGTTGCTGGAAGTTGAAATTAGACATTCCCAGACAGAAAAGATTTGGTCACGGGTCATCCCGGGAGGGTCTGAAATCCAGATAATCATCTATTTAGTACAGAGCACTGTGTATTCTTTAGTTACCTAGAAGAGAAAATGAGGACAAAAGGAGATTGCAATTGGCAGGTGGGAGCAGGAGACTGGAGGGAAAAGCCTGGTTTGACTTCAGGGGGAAGGACAGGCAGAAGCGTCTGATGGGCAGCTGCTGGAGAAGAAGCTGGCCTGAACCAGGACAGAAAAGCAAAGAGCACTGCCATCTGGTGGGATTGAAAGAAGATAGGGGAACCAATAAGTAACAGCAGAGCCAGGATTGGGGAAAGCATGGCTTCAGCAGTGGACTGCAGAGCTGGGCTGGCAGCAACTGGCAGAGAGCAAAGAATGAGGTATGGAGGAATATTTGCACAGACTCTGGTGATGGGTCCAGGGTTGTGTTATGTAATGTCTTACTCACAAAAGCAGAGAATGTGGGCAAACAGCACTCAAGGCAGCAGAAAGAAGACATGAAGGGGGCCACCAATGTGACCATCAGGAGATACCCAGAATACCAATGTAGAGAAAGACCAAGCCTATGGATCCAAGTAACCTGGACTTTCTCCCAGAGAGATCAAAATTGTCAAATGAATAAATTGTCAAATAAAAAAACATAAAGAGAACTATAAAACTCTATCACCACTGGATATCAGAAGCAAATCTAGTATTAGAGACCTAAAATGGTTTAAGAATTTTAACCACTCTGCCTGCTGGTAAGTGTTGTTTTCATGCTTCTCCAAATAAACCTTTTTTTGCATCTTCTTTAAGTCTGTTTCTAGCAACACAGTCCTAGCTTCTACAACATTTTACCAGATAAACCATTTTTGCATTTGTTCGCTCAAACTTAGATTCTGGGCCTTGAATGGCCTGAGTGTTTCCTCCAGGTACAAAACGTAATTTTGAGAGACTTATGGATAGCAACAGAAAATGAAATTGAAATTGAAATTATGAAGTTTTGTCACCAAGATTAATTCTCTCCAGCTTGGCAATTGTTAAAAGGACTAGTGACAAGGACTGGAATGTGAGGAACTACTATAATTTCTGCAGTCTCCTTAGACAACAGAAGAGTGTTAGGAGGTAAACATTTATCTAAATAAGTCCCACCTTTGTTCTTCTGCTTCCTTTGTGGAGCTATATTTATAAACCACATAATGGGAAATATGTCTCCCTTTGATGCACAGGGAATGCAGGATCAAAGAAGCAAAACAAATTGTTAGGAAAAAAATAATCTATAAACTGTAAGATGTGCTGTATTGTTGTGGAATGTCTTATCAAAACAAAGTCCTATTTAATGCTTTATTAATAATCATCTACAATTATTGCAAAAATTAACTCCATTCTTAAAACTATTTCACTGTAAATGATGCATAGGATAAGTAATTTCATGGGAAGTTCTTAAAATTAACCCAAAGCAAAGAATTAAAAACAAACATTTGATTTTTGGTGTAGATAGAAATCTCCTAAATAAGCCCTCATATAATTTGAGGCTAAATTGAGTTGAACAAATACATTTTAAATCAATAAGTTAGAGTCTTATAGTACTTGTGTCACACTATCTGTTATTACTAAACAAGACACACAGTATTCATAATAATACACGCTCTTATATTTTATAAACTTTGGTATAAATTGCAAGCTATTATGCAAAATTAAGTTTATTCTATATTCATGTGCACCACTTTGTTCTGGTATACCGGTGATGTCATTGCTTGTATTATAGTAACTCATGTAATTCTAAGAAGGGATGCTTAGGGAGAGAACCAAAACAAAAGTAGCAGCACCTAATGGTGGAATAAAGGTGTCACAAGCAGGAATCTGCTGGCCACTTCTTCACCCCTCAAAACTTCTGTCCCCTCCCCCTTCTTTTCTCCAACAGGAGAGAGGAGGAGGAAAAATATTCCCTTCCCCCCTGTATTTCCACACAATACACAAACACATGCACAATTTTGTTCAGCTGGCTGCACACCTTCTGGATAGTCTGAAAGACTTGCATTTCCATTTCTTCTTTGGCTTTTATTCTCTTCTTCTTGCACCCCATCACCATGTAATTAGTCAATGTCCCATCATTAGGCAATATTGAGAGCTGTAATGGAAGCCACCAAAACTGGTCCAACCACCATTCTATTTGGATTTATTCCTGCCACTCCTTGTAATTTAGACACACTTGAGCAATGCAGTCATCCTAAGATTATAAATACCTTAGAGCACCGCTCTAAGGTGAGGGTGCTCTAAGGTATTTATAATCTTAGGATGTAGGACAAATTGTATACTGGACTATATATTTATCAATCTTTAGATATCCTCCATATACTATATGCATATCAGTCTTGCATGGCACAGCAATAGGAAATGTCCTATATTAGCATATAGTGTATGTAAAACAGAATATAATTGCATTTAACAAAATATTACCTTGCTAATTAACTGAAAGTTTGCTTCGAAATACCATATTAAAGGGAATGCAATCTGGCTTGATTTGAAAAAAAAAAAAAGTCTAATATTTTTACTTGAAAGTATGTTTCTCCCACTATGAAGTCCAATCCAAGAAACAAAAGATTGTGAAGTAATGAATAAAAACCAATGTATTTATAGACTGAGTTCACTGTAAATGGACTTGGAATCTCTGCAACATACACTTACATTTGTGTTGGATCTTTCACTTAAGAAAAACTGAATTCCAAATCAGTATCTTGCAGCTTCCTGAATTCTAAAAAAATTTCAATCTACATTTATCAATCATCATGCCCCATTAAAATGCACATAATAACTTTTAGAATTTTTTTGCTATTATCCTAGGACTATGAGGTACTGATTGTTCTGAAACTAGAGAACAAGGTTTACACAGCAGGAATTTCAGTGTTAATTACATTTCTTGTACAGTACATATAAATCCCTAATGGATAGCAACAAAATTGATTCACCATTACGCACAGATCGCCAAGACTTCTTTTTTGCACAGCTGGATTCTGCTAGAATCCTGGACACAATGGAGAGGCACATCAAACTTTGTAAAAGAGTCATTTCAAGGCTGTTTTCTCTTTGTTGACAAAAGGACAGAAGCACCTTTAAAAGCTTTATGACAAGTAATACTAATACTGGGTTTTAAACTGTATTGTAAAATTTTACATTAATATTCTCAAGTTATAACCTATAATATATTTTTCTCTCTTTCTAAAGAACATTTTTAATATCAAAAGGGAATATACTAAAACTTAAAAATAAGCTATTTTCAGAAATCTAGATTGATGTGGACTCTGCATATAAATAATACCCAGAATACATATGCTCTGGTTTAACTGTCTCCTGCAACTTTATTGAAGTGCTTAAACAAGCAACAATAACTATAAAGGCTCAGTGTATAAGAGCCCTTTCAGATGTCATTTACCGCTTTCGCAATCCAGTGTAGTATGCAATTACTGACTGTCTGACACCATTGGGGATGCTACCTTTTTTCATACATTCCAATCCAAGTCAGGAGAGGACTAAGGCAATTGCCAGAATTCCCCCAAATACCTCTTCCTAATGAGAGGAATCCAGGATCAGATGGGGAATGCCACAATCTGTATATGACATTGAAACTGAAGACCACTATCCGACTGCCTGCTGATGGTCCCAGACCATTTTCTTCCTAGCCCCGCACTTTGGATTGGGATCAATAGACAGCCTGAGCTATGCTATCACTCCTTCACAGACTCCTGCCCCACAAAGTTACAACAAATGATCACTAACGTCAATGGGTATTACATGCATATATCAAGGAGATTGTGGATATGGTAGAACCTCAGTTATAAACCCCTCAGGAACAGAGGTTGTTCATAACTCTGAAATATTCGTAACTCTGAACAAAATGTTATAGCTGTTCTTTCTAAAGTTTACAACTGAACATTGACTTAATGAAGCTTTGAAACTTTACTATGAAGAAGAAAAATGCTGTTTTTCACCATCTTAATTTAAATGAACCAAGCACAGAAACTGTTTCCTTACCTTGTCAAATCTTTTTAAAACTTTCCCTTTATTTTTTTTTAATAGTTTAGTTTAACACAGTAATGTATTTGTTTTGGAGGGTTTTTTTGCTTTTTGGAGGGGCGGGGGGAGGGTTGTGCACTGTGGCCTGAGGGCGTACTTGCAGTTCCAAATGAGGTGTGTGGTTGACTGGTCAGTTTGTAACTCTGGTGTTCATAACTTAGAGGTTTTACTGTAAATAGTGTACTCCTCCAACCTTTCAATAAGCTTAAATCCACGCACTCTAAAATCAGTGTGAACCCTGAAATAGTCAAACAAGTAGTACAGTATCAGTATCAGACACTTAAATCATTACAAAATACTGCTGCAGGTATACAATCTGAAAAGGACTTTGCTGGATATTTTAGAAAGACTGATTTCTTTTTGCATACAGTAGTGTCTGCCTTCTATCAGAAAGCGTCGCTCACTGTATGTATTTGGAAATGCTTGAAATGTCATGTTCTGATATTCTATTGCTTCAGACAGAAGGGAAAAAAAGTACTTCCTTTCACCAATTTTTATGGCTTGGCATGTTGAGCCATAGAGAGCAAACACGTGACGGGATTAATATTTAGAGGTTGAGAATAAAATGTTATCAATTAAATATAAGCTTTTTCACAGGGCTAGATTCTGTCACCTTACTAATGATGATCAGCATCTAACTCCACAAGTTATCCTATGGTGTTCAAATAAAGACTGATTTCCAGGGGAGTACTTGCAAAGTAAGGGACTACTTAATGTAAGTGTGGCAGAGTCTTGCCTATACACAGAAAGGAAATCTGACTTCAAGGGATGAGAAAGGATTTAATACGGTAACAGAGAAATAAAGGCTAAAGGAGATCTTTAAAATATTTAGCCATTAATATTATTTAAGACAAGCTCTCTCATGTAAATAAAATATTCTATTCTGCTGTGGTCACTCCTGATCTACATTAGTTAGGATACTGGGCAGCTCTAATCTATATCAAATATAGGACTATTATTCCATGGAACCGGAACTGTTCTTATCAAAAAAGACATGTGATGCACTTTATGCACCTAGAAGAAAAGCCAAAAGTTTGCACTTCACGAATCCAACAGAAATTGTCCTCATGTATGATTCTGCTAGAAAATGTCTTCAGAGAAGGAGTGCCATAACCCTCTATATTTTATTAGAGAAATGTTATCACTACAGTCTTGCAAATTTTGCAGTCTGAAATCAAAGTGAAAGCATGATAAATTATGCATTAATTAAAGAATAAAAAGAATAAAGGATGTCAGTGAGCAAACTTATGCACATACTCTTTTCTGCTGAAGAACTACTCTGACTCCAGGTTTTCAATTCACATCACATGGTTGTCAGTCTATAACAAAATCCCAGAGACACTCACCAGAGTACAATAAAAGCCATCTCAAATTTAGCTGCTTTACTTATTAAACACATTTCAGGGTCATACAAGTGTTTAGAATGTATTTTGATGCTAAGAAGAGTGAGCTTGTAGCAAGAATCCATAAAGTTTTAATGAGTTTGCAAGGAAACATGGTTCTTGTATACCATTATTCCACTGCATCTTTCAGAAAAGGCAACTAGGGATATGTCAAACATGACATTTACTCTATTGAGTTGAGTTGAGAATAAGACCACTACAGAGCCTATGTCGCCTACGCAAAAATACATATAACTATGTGGGATATACACCAATTTATGGTGGATCCATACCCCTGAACGTCACATCAGGATCCAAACTTTACTTCAGTTTTTGTCTGGCTGGAACACGATAAACTTCATCTCTGGCCATATCTCTGCTCATTCCAACAAGTGCCACCCTCTGTCAAGCCACAACAACTGTCTATATATCTTCTGGACTTTGTGGAAAGGAGCAAAGCCGATATGCAGAAAGCAATATTGCTTTTGTGCTGTGTAATTCTGCTCTCTTTATCTCCCAAAATGAAGAGGCACCTAATAAATAAATAATCTATAGTATTATAGAAATCTTGAGAAGTTCGTTCTCTCACACCGCGGTATGACTTGAATTCCATTCTAGCTCTGGGTCTGACTTGCTCAGAGTCTGGAGCAAGTAACCTCTGAGAACTTCAATTTTCCCATCTGGAAAATGAAAAATATTACACCTACCTCGCCTTGTAGATACAAAGCAAATTTAATATTGTGTAAATAGGGTATGTAAGGGTAGTGGTAAGGCCACACAGTGTGGCAAAGCCAAGGATAGAACTCAGGAGGTCCTGGCTCAGCCTGCTGCTCTGTTTATTAGACCATTTGTCCTCAATATCTCTTCCTAATCACAACATATACAGGTTAGCCTTGTTATCTCAGTTTGGTCTAATGTCAGGGCTGTACTGTTGGAATCAGACCATGCAGTCATTTTAGGTTTGGAAAATATGAAATGAGTAATTTAAAAATACTATCCTAGAATTTCCCACAAAGTTAGACACACCAGTGCTGGTTGAGGCCTAACAAGAAAAATAAATTTGGAGTATATAGTTGTAGGTGGGTGAAGTTCCTACTCTGCTCTGAACAATGTGAGCACATTGTAAAAAGCCAAGATTTACCCTCATCTTGGGATCTTGGCTTTCTTGCTAACCTAAAACAAAAACACAACAGAAGCTTCAGCCTACACATTTGTCCACACGGCTGTACCTCCGTTTTTTCCTGCAGGACCTCTGTCCTAAACCCTAGTTCCTTCTGTTTTTCAGAAAGGCTCCCACCCCCTCCATAGCCTAGTTAAAGATAATATAATCCACTTACTAGTATGACTTAGTAATAATTATACACTACACCTTCATACATGGTTTAAATGTGCATGATACAGGTACTTGGTAACAAGATGCAAAGTAGGAGTTTTATATCCTTATGCAGGACCCTTGTGTCTGGCATCTTGCTACAGTACAGCCAAACATTTTTTTTGTAGGACATCTGAAAATAAAAGGGCAATGGTGAAATACCTCCATGTTTAAATTACTGTATATCCTTAAATGCCTTGTACAATTCACTCCAGACCAAGCTTTATAAAAGACTTTTCTCCTTTGGCAGAGAAGCAAACATAAGAACTTCCATATGTATTGACTGAGTTTTGGTCAACTGAAGGTGGACAAATTGAACTTTTAATAGACAGGAAGTCCCAACTTTAATAAGCTACTGCTCCAAAAAAAAAATCACATTGTATTATCTATTGTATTAGAATGTTTCAGTAAACAGATTGAATATTTCATTTTAAAAATAGCAACGTATTGCCAGTGTAACATTTTATATGGACATTATTTGGAAAAAAGAAAATTACTACAATTTGGGGCCTGGATTCTCTAGGCCAACTGAGCCGCACTGGGCACAAGTCAGGTAATGGGGACAGGGTGCAAAGGCAGTCTTAAGCCACCTTTATACTCTTCCAATTCTGCAGCCACTGGGCAGCATCCAGGTCCATGGTGTGAAACAGAGTAGTTTGCTCTATTCTACAGCAACTGCCAATAACCTATACAGGCCATACGGTCATCCAGGGACCAGCTGGGAGCAGAGTGACAAGAGGGGCATGGTGCATGAGAGAATCCTCCACTGGCTGGACAGGGGCTCAGAATAATCTTTAAGGATCAGAGAATTCAGCCCTGATTTTGTATGAATATATACTGCTAGCATGTCTTACTATATTGTACTTATCTTGTTGTGAGAGAGTACATTATCTTTTAACTAGGATTAGAACTTCCAAATAACATTTTTGCTAAGATTCAGAATAGTATCAATTAATATATGTTATGTCCTCTGTTGAGCGGCTCTGTTTTGCCCTTACAGGAAAGTGAAGTTTATGATATAATAGGATTCTTCCATCTCTAATTACTATGATTTTACACCATTTTCCTTGCTGAGGAAAAGCCACTCATTCTGCTTTGTCCATTAACAATTACAAATAAATGAAAAAGAGGAAAAAATGATAACTGCTGGGAAGATCATCAATAGTGTACTGTGTAGGAAAACATCCAATTTGCTGTCAGAGAGAGTCTTTTACACAAACAACATTTGTCTACGAGGTAGGGTACCCACCCTGAGCTTTTCTAGAGGTGTGAAAGTGTTTCACAAAATATTATATACTGTACATAGACTCCAGCTAAAAATTGATCCCACAGATAAATCTTTTGGATGTGTTAGGTCTGGAGCACCTGCTTTAAGTAAATAAATCCCAGAACCCAGAAAAAGATTGCACTGTGCTCATGACTGTGCTCAAGTCACCTTTGTGTGAAGGCGTTAGCTTGTTAAAGCAACAGTTCATTTTAGGGCCATCACAGGATTTGTTTGATTTTATTATTGCTGGATATGCTCACCAATAGATAAGTTTGCTAATAACCTCCTTTAAAGAATTATCACCTCGATTGGTCTTTTAATTAGACACAAGCTACATATAAAATACCAATCCTTAAATTTTCAAAAACTGTGTGCAGGGCCTTTTATCACATGACTCATTAAAAGTAATAGCAGTCTCAGCTACAATCACATGCAATGCTTTGAAAATTCCCTCTTATCAGTAACTTGCCCATGAATCAAAGATGGCCTCTGTTTCTAGTATCTATAACATGTGCATTAATATCATGAAAGGACCGTTCATGTACATATAAAATTTATGTGGTGCCTATTGTAAAATAATATAGTAAACTGCTATCTTAAACCCCATCTGAAATGGTTCAAATCAATGCAAACTAAACATGATTAACATGATTTGTTTGGTCAGTGTGTGTAAAACCGTCTTAGATAATCAATTGGTATAACCAATTTGAAAACGTGTATTTATTTGTTTACTTCAGAAGTCTACATTAAGTATACTGCACAGGATAAATTCAATTCTGGTTTCAACAAAGTTAAATTCCAGTTTCCAGAATACAATTTCAATTCTAAAACAGCTATGACTTGTCCACATTAGACCAACTTAAACAAGATGGGTGCAAACTGACAGTTTGTGTGCTGAAGGTCCATCTTAATTTTAAACTACAATTAAAAACAGTCCTATTTGATAGCAGTTTTAGCCCCAGTGTGCACTGAGCTTTAGGTAAATTATATGATTGTTACATTGTAATTAAACTTGAACTAACTGAGCTATCACTTGAAGATAGGTAAAAGCATAACAACTATTATACTGTATTTATCAAAGTAAACAAGATGTACAGCAGGGAAGGAATAGTTACAGTGTGTATCACTAAAATGGCTTCAGAATTGGTGGCTACTGCCCCAAATAACTGATGGGGTGACATAACAGTAGTGGTGGGGTGAAGGTGTCACTGGGAAGCATTCTCCTGGAGGTAAAGAAGGTTGGTGGGCAACTGGGAAGACAAAGGGCCACTTCTCTCTCCTGCCTAGCCCTTTCAGAATGAATAACTGGGACAGTTATCAGTGAAGGACAGGATGGGAGAAAACAAGTATTTATCCATCTGTCAACGCTTCACAACCACTCCCCCTCCAATGTACCAGTTACTCTAGGGAGATGGTAGAGTGTCTTTTTCCTCTCCACCATGCACACCACCATTTCACCAACACCCTTTTCACCAATTGACTCCATTCAACTCTGCTTACCCAACCTGTCCCCCTCCCTGCTCTGAACCTCTCCAATCCAGATCCAATAGCTGAGACACACCCCCATCCAGACACACATTTACCTCCACTTCCTATCTAAACTCTCCACAGTTCAGAAACATTCCATAAGTTCAGAATCTTAATGCTTCCTACGTGACATCCACTCACCATCATGCTCGGGAACCCCACCCTCACACTGTTCAGAATCACTTACTTACTACTTGCTGGACCTGAGGAAGCAGACACAGGAAGCAGGAAAAAGTGGACGTTGCAGGCAGCTTCCAGCCATATGCTCTTCCCCTGAGACCATGACAAGAATCAGCCCCACTGAAGCCTGTATTCTCTGTTTTGTACTTCCTCTCTTTGCCACTTCCATTGTGTGCGCTGTGTGACCACAACAACTTGGTGGCAGCCAGATGTAATTTTCAGTTGCCAGGCGCAGGACTTCTTAATTTCCAGCAAAAGTCCCCCCAGTGGCACAGAGGGTACTGCACCATATAAGACATCGGCTTCACTACACAGTATTGATACTACATTGCAGCTAACAGCTGTGCCATTATTGTTGGGGATTAGCACTCTTAGAACCTAATAATCAAATGGCCCTGCTGTGTATGACATTGTATCCTGTATCACAAAACATCAGACAACACTTCTTGGTTAGGGAAGCACTTTCAGGAAAAAAGCCTATTCCAGGAGCACTCGGCTAGCACTGAAATATGAATTAAACTCATTTCAAGAAATTTCCATGTGAGCTTGAGGCAAACTTCAGACAAGGCTCAAATTGTTCTGCAGTATAAAGATAACATAAAAATGCACATTTGCCTGAGACAGCTCACTTGGAATTTCTCCAACATTTCAATTTAAAAAGCAGGAAATCCTTGATAAGAACATAGTAACAGCCATTGCAGAATAAAATGAATGTATCTAGCCCAGAATCCTGTTTTCAGTCAGAAACAGTGCTGGTTACTTCAGAGAGGGAAACACAAAAGTCTCAGAATGGAGCTAATTGCAAAATGCTGTGGAGGATAATGTCTTTCCTACTCTAACAGGTGATCCATCCATCCCATGAAACCTGGGCTACTGAGGCCTCATAAGACTGAGTGCTTGTTCTGAGGTGAAGTTCTAATGAACTTGTAACCACAAAGAAACCCCTAGGGTGGGGTAATGCCTGGTAAATTTATTAGCATATATGCAGGTTCTTTTATTATTTTTAATATGTTTTCTCCATCATGCTTTTTACCTTAAGAATAAAGGAGACTTGCATAGCCAGTGCTGTCTGGTAACTTGCATCTATAGCAAACACCCTGTTTCTAGTCCTGCAGCCTTTCCCTGATTGACTGCCTCCTGCACAGTGTCTCTAAGCTGCTCGGAGGTCTTAGCTCCACTGCTCCTTTCCTGGAATGGGACTCTGGGCCTACTCCACCCCATCACAAAGATTATAATCATAAAATTATAGTCTATGAACTATCCAGAGACATTTGCAAAAACAATACAAAGAACAAAAACAAGATTTGTATTTAAGGATGTCAAAAAGAAAACTCATCTGTTGTTAAACAGAATTCAAATTCACCTCTACCTTTCTCCTACTTACTCCTACTCACTAAAAAAAAAAGAAAAAGTGAGGAAAACCTGTTCTAACAAAGAAAATACAGATGCAATTACATGCACCCACTTTCTTTTTCTTAAGTTATAGGTTTTGTAATGGGTTTAAATGGAATATATGGAGTGTAAAATGTTTCTGGTTGTTAAGACTGAGAAGATAAGAACTCAGCTTTTTGTAATCACTGTCGGTTGTGATGGCTGAAGAGAAGATGTGATCACATCTGTATTTTTAGTTATTAGACTTATAAAAAAACACAAACTAGTTCATTATCAATTTTTCAAACAACATAAAATGAAATGGTTTATTTTTCATTATATGGCTTTCATTATTTAGTAGGGGAAAATGAACAGTTTCATTATTTATCACTTGCTGCTTATTCATTTAGTGTAGGGCTGGCTGAACTTTTTGGCCCCACAAACAAAAGTCTCTCAGACATATGTTTCTTTATTTCCAAAGAAGAGACACCAAAATGTAAAAAGGGGGTGGGGGTGAGAGAGAGAGCAGGAGACCAAAAAACTAAACAAAACAAAAAACAAACTCTGAAGCAACAGGAGAAAAGCAGCATCTGCTGAAGACAGAAAATAAAAGAAGGAATAACACACAAGGTCTAAAATGCTTGCTCACCCCATCAGTCTTTTAAAAGCTAAAAGAAATAAAGCTATACATGTAAAATAGTTCCAATTTTCCTTTAAAAAAATGTGTTTCCACCTCAATCTCTCCTATCTCTGTTTCACTATTTTGCCATGTTTTAGAAGTCCACAGTATTCTTGTCAGCAAGTTAAGGAAGTATGGGCTGGATGAATGCACTATAAGGTGGGTAGAAAGTTGGCTAGATTGTCGGGCTCAACGGGTAGTGATCAATGGCTCCATGTCTAGTTGGCAGCCGGTGTCAAGTGGAGTGCCCCAGGGGTCGGTCCTGGGGCTGGTTTTGTTCAATATCTTCATAAATGATCTGGAGGATGGTGTGGATTGCACTCTCAGCAAATTTGCGGATGATACTAAACTGGGAGGAGTGGTAGATACGCTGGAGGGCAGGGATAGGATACAGAGGGACCTAGACAAATTGGAGGATTGGGCCAAAAGAAATCTGATGAGGTTCAATAAGGATAAGTGCAGGGTCCTGCACTTAGGACGGAAGAACCCAATGCACAGCTACAGACTAGGGACCGAATGGCTAGGCAGCAGTTCTGCAGAAA
Source organism: Lepidochelys olivacea (assembly GCF_965140295.1). NCBI lineage: Eukaryota > Metazoa > Chordata > Testudines > Cheloniidae > Lepidochelys > Lepidochelys olivacea. The sequence goes on from NC_140414.1 coordinate 71,435,010, forward strand.
AGGACCTAGGGGTGACAGTGGACGAGAAGCTGGATATGAGCCAGCAGTGTGCCCTTGTTGCCAAGAAGGCCAATGGCATTTTGGGATGTATAAGTAGGGGCATAGCGAGCAGATCGAGGGACGTGATCGTCCCTCTCTATTCGACATTGGTGAGGCTCATCTGGAGTACTGTGTCCAGTTTTGGGCCCCACACTACAAGAAGGATGTGGATAAATTGGAGAGAGTCCAGCGAAGGGCAACAAAAATGATTAGGGGTCTGGAACACATGACTTATGAGGAGAGGCTGAGGGAACTGGGATTGTTTAGTCTGCAGAAGAGAAGAATGAGGGGGGATTTAATAGCTGCTTTCAACTACCTGAGAGGTAGTTCCAGAGAGTATGGTTCTAGACTATTCTCAGTGGTGGAAGAGGACAGGACAAGGAGTAATGGTCTCAAGTTGCAGTGGGGGAGGTTTAGGTTGGATATTAGGAAAAACTTTTTCACTAGGAGGGTGGTGAAACACTGGAATGCGTTGCCTAGGGAGGTGGTGGAATCTCCTTCCTTAGAAGTTTTTAAGGTCAGGCTTGACAAAGCCCTGGCTGGGATGATTTAATTGGGTATGGGTCCTGCTCTTGAGCAGGGGGTTGGACTAGATGACCTCCTGAGGTCCCTTCCAACCCTGATATTCTATGATTCTATGATTCTATGATTCTAAGTCCACGTATATGCACAAGACAAGTCAGAGCCCTGGCACCTAAATGCACACTGACTTGCTCAGGTACCTGGTCAGATACTTGGATAATAAGGATGGTCCTACTTAGGGCAGAATGATGGTCTAGTGGATAAGGCAATGGACTGAGACTTAGGTTCAATTCTAACTATGTCATAGCCTTCATATAATTGGCCTCAGTTCCCCATCTGTAAAAAGAGGACAAACCTTCCCTGCCTCATAGAAGTATTATGAGGCTAAAATCCATTAATGATCATAAAGCATTCAGATAATATAGATAATAAGAGTCCATGGATAGGTTACATATACACCATTTTATTGAGTTGGTAAAACATGAGATGATACAGGGGGCATAGCTAGGTGCCATGGAAAGGGAATAAAGTATATGTACTGGGGCAATATTTTCTGACACTGGTGAGGGCTGTAGAGTAGACTCATTTACTCTCTCTAAGTGTTCTTGGTGCCACTATTTGGACACAACACCACACCCAAAAGGTGTGTGGGTTACACTTGCAACATGTGCACTTGTGCCCCATGGTGGGAAGTATCAGCCTCCACTTGTTGACTGAGCACTCTATGGTGAAACTAGATTTTTACCTCCTATCATTGCCTTCCACATCAAAGGTTTCCCTTCCGGCTGATTAACAGGAAATCTCCATCCACTATTTTCCTAATTCCTATTAATATTCACAAGTTCTAAATATATTTAAATTAGAAGGGGAAACAGCTCAGTCCTCTTTTCCCCTTTTCCATGCAAGTCAATGGAATTTTCATGCTTACTACGAAAATTTGGACACTGGCTCTTCTTAGTAGGCCAGACAGCTAGTATTTCTACATTCACTTTTGAAGTAGCAATCCTATATTGAGAATGAGACAGTCTACCAGCTACACCTAAAGAATGGTTAAACCAGAAGGACATTCTAATTACATTAAAATCCTTCTCCAAAGTCTACTATCAAATTCCAAGGAAAAACAGAGGAGACTAATTCCCTGATGCATAATGCCAAGCTATTTTTCTCCTTTATCTTAGTTACTATATTACAAAGAGATACTGGGCACTTTTACTTTCTGGAACTGCTTCTCTCGTGATTCTGAGGTTGTCAGAGTTCCCTCCCCACTCTGAACTATAGGGTACAGAGGTGGGGACCCACATGGAAGACCCCTAAGCTTATTTCTACCAGCTTAGGTTAAAAACTCCCCAAGGCACAAATTCTCCCTTGTACCTTGGATTAGGTAATGCTGCCACTACCAAGTAATTTAGACAAAATCAGAGAAAGGACCACTTGGAGTTCCTACTCCCCCCTAATATCTCCCCAAGTCCCCATACCCCCTTTCCTGGGGAGGCTTGAGAATAAACAAGATGAGCACAGACCAACCTTGGGTTTTTTTAGGACACACACACACACAAAACCCAATCAGATTCTAAAAGAAACAGAACTTTATTAGAAAGAAAAAAGGTAAAAGAAGCACCTTTTTAAAATTAGAATGGAAGATAATCTTACAGGGCAATCAGATTCAAAAACACAGAGGATTTCCCTCTGGGCAAAAACTTTAAAGTTATTTAAAGAAAACCAGGAATACACCTTCCTCTCGGCACAGAGAAAATCACAAGCCAAAACAAAAATAAGCTAACACATTTCCTTGCTAGTACTTAGTAATTCTAATGGAGTTGGATTGTTTGCTCCCTTGATCTGTGTCCGGAAAGCACACAGAACAGACAGACCAAAACCTTCCCCCCCACACCCAGATTGAAAGCATCTTGTCCCCTTATTGGTCCTTTTGGTCAGGTGCCAGCCAGGTTACCTGAGCTTCTTAACCCTTTACAGGTAAAAGGATTTTGTGCCTCTGGCCAGGAGGGATTTTATAGTACTGTATACAGGAAGGTTGTTACCCTTCCCTTTATATTTATGACAGAGGCCCAGGTGAAACCAGCAGTACTTGCTTACTGCTGGAAAATGCCATCTAGGAATCATGGCAGTGAGGCCAATTTATAGTTTCATATAGCTCCACTTGGTGGCAGGAATGCTATATTACAGCTTCTCTTTAAATCGAATGATGAAATTGCAAAATATGTTATTTTGTTTTGTTTTCCCATCTTTTGTTGTTGTTATTGGTAGGGTATTGGTAGCCCCAAATTTTGTGCTGGTCAGAGAATGCAGTCCGTTTGTTTTAGGACTAAAACCAAACACACAAAATTAAAGGGGGAAAGGGGAAACAACATGGAGAGAGCTGCCTGGCTGAAACCAAAGGACAGAGAAGTCAAAGCCCTTTTAGACCCATCTTCAGAATTTAAGTAGGCAGTTCAGGACAGAAAATGTTTTTTAAGTTTAAGTTTGCATTGTGTTACATAATTTGAAGTTGCACTAAATTTTATGGCTTCAACAAGCTGGGGGAGATGTTTATCAGCTAAATTACCCGTTCTCTTTGTAGAAAATAATCAAAAATAAATTATGCAGGTAATTAAATTGTATAGCAAAACTGAATCCGATTCTTCATTAATTAAAAATTACCAGATAAAAAGCACAAGAGGTGCCAAGGAGTTGTTGGTGTTCAGAATATCTCAGAGTCTGGTCCATTAAGCCTTCCTGCGGCCCAATCCTGCTTCTCTTCACACTGATGGAAGTTCTTTGATTTCAAAATGGGAGGAGGATGGAGACCTTATTTTTAATCTTTTTGTCATATAGCATTGCTCTCTTAGAATTCTCTCTCTTGCTTTCCATTTTAGCAACGGATTGTGGCTGGCTTTTCACAGATACACAGAATGGAGGAAAGGAATCATACATGAGAAGCACAGGCAGTATGTATGGCTAGAGCCCCCAACAGCTGTGCCGCCACAAAAAGGGAGAGAAAGGCCAAGGAAGGCAGGCCAATCGCTCCAAGTCTATCCCTACCACCTCCAGTGGGTGGCTGGAGACAAGAGGCCAGTTTCTGGGGCACCCTCTCTCAGAATAGCAGAACAGCCACCTCAGCATTCCCTGGAAGCCCCTAGGGAGGGTCATTCAGAATGTCGCATGAGGACTGCAGCCCTTTTGCATTGTCATTAGTGTGGCTGAGATGGTAAACCACAAACTGGCCCTTATTTGTAAATTGTAATTCTTTGAAATTACAGTTTACAAAAAAAAAATAAGATGTTGATAGTTACTTTGAAGTGAGGTAAAAATTCCTTGTAGAAGTACATATGAAAAACTATTTAATAATGAGAGAAGTGACAGGATACTACAATTCGTGTAGCCTTTTGCCTTATTAAGACATTATTATCTAATACTCACTGTGAGAATACTCATAGTGAGCTCAGTACATGATTTAGAAACTGTCAAACAAAAATTGTACTGTTGGCATGTGGCTTCACAATGTCATATGACTGGATGCGTCATGTTATTTGGAAAGCAAGAGTATATTTGTGAGCTGAAGCAGTAAAAACAGACTACAAGCTTTTAAATGACTGATTCCCATTCAGTAGTGTCCAAATTATATGTGAACAATTTGGCAAACGCATGTTCTCTATTTCTTCTGAATTTTTGTGAATTCTTTGGAAAAGTGAAATAATTGCAGGATGATCTTTTTTTTTTGTTTGTTTTAGACAGGCCTGTCAAAAGATTCCTAGATGAAAGCTGAAATAATGAGGGCCATTTACCATAAAAGAGGATAATTTAGCTTATTCAGAAAACTCACTTTCAGAAATGGTGACGTGCTCTGGTTTGAGTTAACTGAATTAAGCCCCTATCTATGCAGGCAGATCCCCACATCCTTGTACAGAGCCACTGAAATCAATGTGGCTCCATGTGGCCTCATAGTCTGTAAATCATGACTGCACATCAAGAGTAAATATTCATGATTTGGCCATATCAGTCTTTGCTAAAAAATATATAGATTAGGAAGAGATAAAAGTTAGTTACTTTTATCTTCTTGCATCTTGATTATGGCAGCATACTTTTCTCTGCCTTGACAAATACGATCTTGCCCTATCATTTTCTCTTAGTCCATTGCTTTGATGATGTCACTGCTCTCTTTGCATCCTTTCACTAGCTCCTATCAAATATAAGCTACTTGTCTTACTTTCAAGGCCCTTCACAGCCTAGCCCATCCTACCTATCGTTTCTCATTCAGCATCAAAAAGTCAACTCCCATCTCTGATTAACCCCAGATATCAGCCTCTACTGCCCACTTGTTAAATTTTCAAACAAGCACCTTTATGATGTCTTTCATGCTGCTCCTTGCACTTGGGAGAAGCACTTCGTAAATATCCACAAAACTACCTCATTATCCTCCTGAAAACCCTCTTTTGCCGTCAGGCAAAAAAACTTGACATCGATTAAGCTGCTGATGTGCTGAGACCACCACCTATCATGCTGCCCATTTTGTTATATTCCTGTGTTCGTCTGTATCCATCTTTGTCTTGTTTATATTTAGATTGTAAGCTCTCTGGGACATGGACCATCTTCTTTGTTCAGTGTTTATACAGTGTCCCACACAGTGGGGTCCTGGTCAAAGACCAGGGCTCCTATGAGCTACAGGAATCTAACAAATAATAACCACCACCACCAAAATGGAAGCTTAAAAAATTGGAAGAAATAATCAGTAATTCAAAAACATCATTAGTCTTCTTGGACTGCTGAATTATCTATAAGTTAATGCTTCTGGATGCTCAGTCTGGTTCAAAAGCCCCCAGTGAAGCAATATATTAGCATACCATAAACTCCAATAATAGCTGCTACCTTGCTGCATGTGCACTTAGCATTCTATGGCCAAAACAATGTTCTTTTGTGTTTTTCTTCAAGCTGTCCTTCTAGTGCTCTAGTTGATTTAGGGGAAACGATGCTAAAACTGGTTTATTTGGAATAGCAAAAAAAGAGTTAATTCTAATAATGATATAACCCCTTACGGTGTTGTCTCTGAATCATTAGAGGATTTGCAGATAGTATCTTGTGAATGCAAACAAGATAATCATACAAGTGCAGATATCAAGCAGTCCTTTTTCCAAACAGTGGTGGGCATGCATATTCAACAGAATGCAAATATTGACTTTTCTGATAGCAACCAGATCAGATTGCTAAAGTGTCTGATGGAAAATTGCAGTCCCATTGTGGGAAGCCGTACTGACCTTCATGCCCTATATGGCTACCATGTAGTCTACTTGCATTTATTGCCACAGTTGGAAGAATATAATAGACATCTGGAAAAGGGCAGTCTCTGTCAGTACAAAAAGGTTTGAAAGAAAGTAAACAGGCTTCATGTCTCATAATGTTTCTCTAGAGATGCAAGGCAAGTAAGAACTGCAGGCTGCAATAGACTGCTCATAAAGACAACTCAGAAGCATGAAAAGGGTCTTCTTTCTGAATAAGCAAGCAAAAGTGATGATAAAAAGGTCAGATGAGAGTGTGCCCGCTGATCAGTATTGCCAGCAAATATATTAGTACATATAAATCTATTCAAACATTTAATATTTGAACAGTAACTGATCAAGCCAGGATGCAATCAGAGAGTTTCCTTTCCTACAGTGTTTTACAAAACTCAAAGTGTGGCACAATAGCTCTCCATAGTAGATCCAGGAATATGTTTTAATGTACACTTACTGTACACTTCCAAACACTTTTCCAAATGCTTAATCCAGAATTTCCAAACAAAGTACAAGATAAGAAATGGAACGAAAGGGTCTCCGTACTTTCTACTATTTTTATTACACTTGCAGTAGGCGTTGACAGTGGTGAAAGGGTAACTTTAAAAAGTTTGCTTAAAATAAGCATTCAAAAGTTTATCTAAACCTCCTTTGTCTGGAAAACTCACAAGAGGATGCTTTCTTCTGGGATTTCCTGTATTTTATGTTCTGGCTAGCTAGGAACTAGTGTGAGATTTGCTTCTCTCATTATTTCCACTTTTCCTGGCTCTGGTCAGGACAGTGTGAGAAAGTGCAAGTTTTTTGTATGTTTGTTAAGTTAATATTTTTAACCTCCAAAAAGGGTTAGTTTATTACATTTTGATCAAAGGTTAATCTGTCCTCCCTCAACAGTGGTCAAAATTTGTATCTCATTTGATAAAATTCTTGCTTCTAAACTAGATAGATAATCAAGTAATTTTCCACTTAACTTACAAAAATATCTGACTATTGTTCTTTCCAGTTTGGGCACGTTGGTGCTGCACACGTAAGAGAGGACGTGTATCATGTTTCATTGCCATCATCACTATTCATCGTCTATTAAAAATAAAACTTGCAGCTATTTTACGAATAAAGCTAGGCAATATTTTCAGATGAATGGTTTATTTGCTGAAAAATGCAGTTTCAGGGCCACCAAAACTATTAAGGAGTTTATGTCATGTTTGCCAGATAATTTAGACTGAACTAAAAAAGTTTAAATGTTTTGGTAATATTTTCATTTCAACCCATAAAATTTGCTTCAATTTTCAGGCATTTTTTTAAAAATGCCAAGGGAAGGATTCCCAAAACGGCTACAGGAACAGGAGGAAGAGGTGGTATTGGTGCTGCTTTCCTTATAAGCTTTAGCTCAAGGGATAAGCCACACAGATGACTATGAATTGCCACTATGAATGACAGTGTGCCCACTGCAGTTTTATGTAGTGGATCCTCGTCTAGCTGGCTGGAGAAAGGGGGTTGTTGCCCTTTTAAGGATTCCACCTGTAGCTGGTAACAGAGAGGAGGAAGGGGAAATTTCACCTTTATGAAGCCAGGAAGAGCAGGAAACAGCTGGACCAGGTGAGGGTGGGTGTATTTGTATCCTGTATAGTCCAGCCAAAGCACTCTTTCACTTGGACCAGGCTGGCAACTGCTGCTGCTGCTCTGGTGTCTGCATGTGCTCACCACAGCCAGGGCAGCAGAGAGCATTTTTGGAGCCCACAGCAAAATCTGAAACAGAGGGCCCTGCCCTTCCAAAAAAGTGACCACTGAGGGGAGGTCCCAGATGGAGAGTGAGCCCAGTGACTCGGCTCCTGTGCAGCAAGGCTGAGCCTGGCTCCCTGCAATGGGCATTAAAATCTGGCACATGGGGTTGCAGGCCCACTCTGGCTTGGCTTGGCCACCCCTCCATCATGACAGAAAGGCCGCTGAGCCAACCGAATTGGCGCTCTGACCCTGTACGCCAGATTGCAATACCGCTCAGTCTGGGGGCCCTCTCAGATGGTGCCCCTTTTGCTTTGACCACAGCAGCATGGAAGTGGGAGGGGGAAATCCTCCCTCTCAGTATGAAGGGAACCCCTAATTAGCATGGCCTGGGAATGGGGGAGGCCAAACACATGGGACAAGGTGCAGGGTTAGGGTACTAGTACAAAGGAGAGGGAAACCAATCCAGGCAGTAAGTGGGAGTGCAGAGTCAGGGTCCTGGAGGCATGGAAGGAAGGGGAGCTCCCTCTCTCTCGCCCCGGAACGGATGGAATGCAGTCCTGTGTGGCAGTTAGTAGGGAAGCACCCAGGTGAGTTGGGGACAATGACTGGCTGTGCTCTTCCTGTCACATGATTGTGGCCCCTCTTGGGAGAGGATGGAGACAGGGCAGCAGCGGCATTCTCCCCACCACAACAGAGCTCTGAAGGGCAAGAAGGAGAGCAGGGAAAATACAAGCACATTCCCAGAGTTTGGAATTTATTGCCTGGGATTCCACAGGTTCTAGAGTCCAGACATTAAAGAGTAGGCAAGAAACCCCATAGACACACTGCAGGCTATGCTGGGATGTGGGACGGGGTCAGGCATCAGGCAGCAAAGCCTGGGTCTCCCCAGAAGGCAGAGTGTTACAGAACAAACACCTGAGATCCAGCTCAGAGAAGGAATCTAGGGAGAGGGGGCAAAGACCACTGAGAACTCCCCCTACAAGGAAGGGGCATGCGGTATGACAAGCACATCCTGAGGTAACAGAAACTGGGGAAACTGAGGCACATCTCAGGGCGGCCATACCTGCCGAAACAGAGGAACAGCTCAAGGTTGGCTACAGCCAAGACTCCAGCCCAATTTAGATACTAAATTTGGTAAAACTGAGGCATCATTCAGGGTTGCTGTCAATGGCTAAGACTTAGCCAAAACTGGAGAACAAAAATGGGGAAACTGTAGCCCTTGGAATAGGAGCCCAGGAGTGTGGGATGGATGTGGTCAAGATTCCAGCAGAAATGGGGGACCAAAACTGGGGAAACAGGTACTGTTCAGGGTTGATGCAGCCACGCTCCCAGTAGATACTGAAAACTGCAACTGGGGAAAATCATGCAGTACTAAGTGGCTGCCAGTGGAAATTTGAGACCAAGTTTGGGGAAATTGAGGCATGGCCCAGGGTGGCTGTGGCCAAGTTCCTTGCCGAAATTTGGGAAGCTGAAGCACAGCCCAATGTGTCGCTGGCCAAGATTTTAGTGGACATTGCAGAAAGTGAGGCAGGGCATCCAAGATACATGTGCAGCAATTGGGAAGCTGTGGCCTATAACTAAGAACTATTTAAAGAGGTCAACCCTGGATTTTTGGGGACACCTCAGTCAAGGGACCCTGGCTCACAGCACACACTGTGGTGGAAATAAGAAGTTGTTCTTGGGAAAGAAACATACCCTTAACTCTAAAGAGGGGAGATATTTTCCTTATACATGCAGACAACCACCCCAGAAAGGGATGCTATAGCAAGTGGGGAGAGGGGACATGAATCTTCCCCATCTGACAGTGAGTAATTGAAGCCCAGGTGTAACTTAAGACCAGCTTTGCATGTGGTGTGCCACCTGGATTCATTTTTGTTTGCAGCAAGTGGATTCAAAAGAAGATGCAAGCCCGACTTCATTGCACTCTGTCTGGTAGGTTAGGAAAATTTTGCTGCTAGCAAAATATAATACAACTACCACCACCTCCAGCCCACAGCCCATTTGTCTGGTGACAAGTTAGAGGCAGGCAGGCATCACTATTCCCTGTTAATAAACTGGCAGGATGGAGGGAGTTGGCTAGGAGGACAGGCATCGCTGATTACTTTGCATGAACTACATGCTTAGCCATCTTCAGTTTCACACCCCAGGTATCCCCTTGGGATAGGCATTGTACACTTCCTCAGTCATGGCAGATCCCATTTATTGAGGGAAAATTAAGAGATGGAGCGGGGTTGAGTGTTGGACAATCACCTAGTCAGTGCAATAGTGTTTCCTTGGAGGGCGGATGGGGTGTCAGAGGTCAGACCTGAAAATGGAGCGGTGTGCACTGGATGTGGGGAGGGATGGGAGCATAACTCTTTCCTGTCCTAGTGGCAGTGACGACCTATACACGAATGAAATCGGGCTAGGGAAGTGATTCAGGCAGGGGTCCACACTGAGTCTTCTAGTCACTCAGAGTATGAGGTGGGTGGAATTTGAGAGTTGGTGTAGAGAACCATCAAAAGAGACAATTTGGGTGGAGGGAGACCTCAGGGAGCCTGATTCTATTTAGACCAATTTGGGGAGTGTGGGAGAATTTACTTCACTTCATTATCAAGTTTAATAAGGCTTTTGATAAGGATGGATTTAGACAGGGGCAGAGGTGCTGGAACAATTTGTATAGTGGGGGTGTGGAGAGCCATTGAACAAAATTGTAAACCTATATATGATAGAAACCACTTCAAGCCAGGGGGTGTGGCAGCACCCCCAGCACCTCTTATTCCAGCAGCTCTGGATAGGGCTTTGGGGATCTGCAGGAGAGATCTGACCCTTTAACTGAGTGTCAAGAAGCTGATGAGAGATGGCAAGGCAGGTTGTAATGCTACAAGAGTGTGGGGAAGGCTGGAATTGGTTGGAGTGACAGTCTTTATCTGTGTTAAGGAGGGCTTCAGCAAGTAAAGTTATAGATAGGGCTTTGGAATTCAGGGAGGTGGGAGTGACCTGGCAGCCTGACTTGCAGACTGTCAGAAAACCACTTAAGGGGCACAAGGAGAGTCATAATTCTACAAGAGCATGGAGGAGGCTGGGATTTGCCCAGTCAAAGCAATACAGACTTGCTTAGTGTAGGTGCCACTTTTCTTCCTGGGAAATGGAATTACCTTGGAGAAGGAAAATTCAGTTTGTGGTCATGTCAACGAATGCATGTTGTTGATGTTAACCTGGTGAATTCATGCAGGATTGCATTGGTTATACCCACACCACAGCTTGAAATAGAAGCCCTATAAATCAAACCTATCAGTAGTGGCACCCAAATACATACAAGGTTGGCACCCTGAGATAAAGAGAGTAATTTATGTGCTAAAGTCAGTGTTTATTCCTTACGTCAGGATCACGTGACTGGATTCGGGTGCTGGCGACAGGAGGTTTGGGCTTAATCTTGTATATTTGGCCCAAAGGTTCACGGATTGGTCTCAGCAGTGAGGCAGTTCTGAGTTAGCATGAATGGAGGGACACTCTCTAGAGGAACGGGTCAAGTGGGGGCATATTCTGGGACCAACTGATGCACCTTGTACACTCTTTGGCAGTCCCAGAGCAGGCAATAGATAAATATATTGTTCACATTGATTAAAATGATTTGGGAAGGTGTAAAGGGGTCAACTTGATAGACAGATCTAAGAGGGATTTGGGGCAGATCCCGGATATTTGCCCAGCATGATGATTGTTTGGGATTACATGTTGCAGTATAGGGGGTGTTGAGGAGCAGCGAAGCATCTGGGGTGGATAAGTCCAGGAGATATTTGAATAAGAAATGTGTCTGGATTCATATGCAACAAAGGGGGGTTGGTCGTTCCACATCCAGACATATCTTACAGGCACCCAAGTTATTCAGTGTGGATGGAGTACTCCTCTCTGATTGGGGAACATATATAATTTTGTCTGATATTAAGGAATGAATCAGTGAATATCTGGGAACTCAACAGGAGTGAGGGGGAAGCAGCCAAGCATACCTGCTGGCATCTTCTTGTGAAAGATATCCAGTGTATGGTCATTGGATGGACCATTGGATATGGTCATTGGATGAAAAGGATTTGAAGAAAAGCATCCCTTCAGGGAGTTGAGTAAGTGGGGTTTGTGCTCCTAGATATGGTAGAGTGGAGAGCCGATCCTTTTCTAGCCCCCTTTAGCACACATATCAGGGGAGGGTGGCAGGGTTCCAGCAGTGAGATAGCTGGGGCCAAGTTCAGGATTACATGTAAAGAATTAAGGAAATGATGATAACCTGGACTGTACAATTTATTGCTGGGTGCTCCCACATATTTTAAATGAATAAAGTTGCGGCCTAAATAAACAACAGTCATTGCCTCCTGTCTTTCTCCCAGTGTAGCTGGACAATGTGGATAGTCACTGGACCAATGAAAAACTGAGAATGACCCTACACCCTGGTAATTGGGTCACTTGCCTAGGATGTAGAAGACCCAAGTTCAAATACATGCTACCATGGCTAATTAATTATTTATAAAAAGTGGAACCTCCCCCTACAGCCATTTTGTGAAGACTTCCTTTTGCTTTTGTCAAAACGCCTGAAAAAAAATCAAACCAACATTTTCCGGGTCAAAATGAAACATTTTGTTTTGATACTACTGAAATATTTCCATTTGTTTCAATCTGAATTATTTTTTACTTTGTGATTAACCAAAAAATGTCATTTTGTCCCGCCCCCTTTTTGATTGTCAGCAAACTGAAAAGCCCTTTATTTTCCCAACTCTACCTATGATAAATTACAGTCAAAAGTTTTCATTCATATAATTCCGAAACATTTAGGTGGCTGTACAAAGCTTCTCAAAACTATTGAGGTCTTCTTCCTTCCATCCTTGTCATAAATATAAAGGGAAGGGTAAACCCCTTTGAAATCCCTCCTGGCCAGGGGAAAGCTCCTCTCACCTGTAAAGGGTTAAGAAGCTAAAGGTAACCTCGCTGGCACCTGACCAAAATGACCAATGAGGAGACAAGATACTTTCAAAAGCTGGGAGGAGGGAGAGAAACAAAGGGTCGGTCTGTAGTCGTCTTGGCCGGGGACAGAACAGGAATGGAGTCTTAGAACTTTTAGTAAGTAATCTAGCTAGGTATGTGTTAGATTATGATTTCTTTAAATGGCTGAGAAAAGAATTGTGCTGAATAGAATAACTATTTCTGTCTGTGTATCTTTTTTGTAACTTAAGGTTTTGCCTAGAGGGGTTCTCTATGTTTTTGAATCTAATTACCCTGTAGGATATATACCATCCTGATTTTACAGGGGGGATTTCTTTATTTCTATTTACTTCTATTTTTTATTAAAAGTCTTCTTGTAAAACACTGAATGCTTTTTCATTGTTCTCAGATCCAAGGGTTTGGGTCTGTGGTCACCTATGCAAATTGGTGAGGCTTTTTATCCAACATTTCCCAGGAAAGGGGGAGTGCAAGTGTTGGGAGGATTGTTCATTGTTCTTAAGATCCAAGGGTCTGGGTCTGTAGTCACCTAGGCAAATTGGTGAGGCTTTTTACCAAACCTTGTCCAGGAAGTGGGGTGCAAGGTTTTGGGAAGTATTTTGGGGGGAAGGACGCGTCCAAACAGCTCTTCCCCAGTAACCAGTATTAGTTTGGTGGTGGTAGCGGCCATTCCAAGGATAACGGGGGTAATATTTGTTACCTTGGGGAAGTTTTGACCTAAGCTGGTAAAGATAAGCTTAGGAGGTTTTTCATGCAGGTCCCCACATCTGTACCCTAGAGTTCAGAGTGGGGGAGGAACCTTGACATGGTGGCACAGTGGTGGGATTAACCTGAAATCATTTTGAGATCCAGTTGAGATTTTTTGAACTAGAAATACAGATTTTAAAAAGGAATTTTTAGGAAGTCCAGAAGGCAGCTTTGAAACTGAAAGCAGCTTGGGTTCTCTCTGCTTTGTGGCCAAGCAGAGACAAAAGGGGATTATCTTGTGAATTGCAGGTTTTCTTGCCTGGAGGCAGGGTACTTAACTCCTGCAGGGAAATTCACAGTCTTCCAACCCAGAGGTTTTTTTTTTTTTCTTTTCTTCCTAAAAGTAAATAGGGGGTGTGTGCTCTACCCATTTGCCTGGAGACAAAAGTGGCAGGGTTTTTTTTTTAGGATTTTGATTTTTTTGTTTTTGTTTTACAAGGAGCACAGGTTTGAAAAGAAATTTTTTTTTTTTCTTTGGGCTGGGTAAGCAGTTTTCCAAGTAGTTGGAGGTTTTTTGCTTTAATTTGGGCCCAGAGCAGAGACAAGGGAATTGTCTTTTTCTGTAGGCTGACAATCACTATCAGAGAATAGGTACTCTATTCCAGCACAGCAAAAGTTTACAGCCAAGTTTTGTTTGTTTATTTCTAAACCTCGGGTGTAAAGTTAGTTAAAAACAGAGAGGTTAGAATGGCCAAATCCTCAGCTCGACTACAGCTGGAATTAGCCAAATTTCAGGCTGAGGAAAAACAAAGGGAACATGAAAGACAGATAGAACTCATGCGGCTGGAGAAGGAGGTACAGGAGGCTGCCCACAAGAGGGAAATGGAGGCAAGGAAGCATGTGGAGGAGATGGAGAGGATAAAGGCCCAGCAGAATATACCAACAAACCCTAGCAATCCTTCTCCAGGTACCACTTTCCATCCCAGAAAGTTCCCCACCTACAAGGCAGGTGATGATACTGAGGCCTTCTTAGAAAACTTCGAAAGGGCCTGCCTTGGGTACAACATCTCTACTGACCAATACATGGTAGAGCTGAGGCCGCAGCTCAGTGGACCCTTAGCTGAGGTGGCAGCTGAAATGCCTAAAGAACACATGAACAAGTATGAACTGTTTAAATCCAAGGCGAGAGTCAGAATGGGGATAACACCCGAGCAGTCTCGTCGGAGGTTCAGAGCCCTAAGGTGGAAACCAGACATGTCATTTACCCGACATGCCTACCACATTGTAAAACATTGGGATGCCTGGATATCAGGAGCAAGTGTTGAATCTCCAGTAAATTTGCCCTTCCTAATGCAAATGGAACAATTCTTAGAGGGTGTTCCTGAGGAAATAGAAAGATACATCCTAGATGGGAAACCCAAAACTGTAATTGAGGCAGGAGAGATTGGAGCCAGATGGGTGGAGGTGGCAGAGAAGAAGAAAACTGGTCGCAGTTGGAGCGGAGACCAGAAGGGACCACCCCAGACCACACCCTATTACCGGGGGCCGCCCAAAGCCCCACCTACCTCCCAAAGAACCCTCCAGACCCCTTATCGTCCCACCACCCCGTTCTCCAGCAACCCACCTCGCCCCGGTGACCCGTCAGCTGGACGATGTTTTAAATGTAACGAGCTGGGGCATGTAAAGGCCAACTGCCCCAAGAACCCCAACAGGTTACAGTTCATTGCACCGGAATCACACCAGAGGTCCACAGGCCCAGATACCTCCCAGATACCCTTGGAGCGGAGGGAAACTGTGAGTGTGGGTGGGAAGAAGGTCACCGCGTGGAGGGACACCGGAGCACAAGTGTCAGCTATCCATGCTTCCTTAGTGGACCCCAATTTAATCAACCCAGAGATCCAAGTGACGATTCAACCCTTCAAGTCCAACTCTTTCAATTTGCCTACAGCCAAGTTGCCTGTCCAGTACAAGGGCTGGTCAGGAATGTGGACTTTTGCAGTCTATGATGATTATCCCATCCCCATGCTGTTGGGGGAAGACTTGGCCAATCATGTGAAGCAGGCCAAGAGGGTGGGAATGGTCACCCGCAACCAGGCTAAACAAGCCGTGAGGCCTAGCTCTGTTCCGGAAACTTCTATCAGGACCCAGTCAGAGGTGATGGACCTGGACCCCAGGCCAATGTCTGCAACAGCAGTAGTGGATCCAGTCCCAGAGACCCAGACGGAACCAGTCCCAGAACCGGAACCAGCCAAACAACCAACACCAGACCCCGTGTCAGCACTGAATCCAGTACTTGCAACCTCAACACCAGAGGGCCCCACCGAACCTGAACTGGCAGCAGCCGATAACCCTACACAAGAGGCTCAGCCGGAGCCTGAATCCCAACATAGTGCACCAGCGGAGAGCGGTTCACAGTCAACAGAAACAGCTCCATCCCCTATATCGCTTCCAGAGGGACCAAGCCTATGTCCCCAATCCAATGAGGAACTGATGTCTCCAGCATCAAGGGAACAGTTCCAGACCGAACAGGAAGCAGATGAAAGCCTCCAGAGAGCTTGGACGGCGGCACGGAGCAACCCACCGCCTCTCAGCTCTTCTAATCGATCCAGGTTTGTTGTAGAAAGAGGACTTTTATACAAGGAAACTCTTTCTGGGGGACACCAGGAAGACTGGCATCCTCAGAGACAGTTGGTAGTTCCAACTAAATACCGGGCCAAGCTCTTGAGCTTAGCCCATGATCACCCTAGTGGCCATGCTGGGGTGAACAGGACCAAAGACCGTTTGGGGGGGTCATTCCACTGGGAGGGAATGGGCAAGGATGTTTCTACCTATGTCCAGTCTTGTGAGGTGTGCCAAAGAGTGGGAAAACCCCAAGACCAGGTCAAAGCTCCTCTCCAGCCACTCCCCATCATTGAAGTTCCATTTCAGCGAGTAGCTGTGGATATTCTGGGTCCTTTTCCGAAAAAGACACCCAGAGGAAGGCAGTACATACTGACTTTCATGGATTTTGCCACCCGATGGCCGGAAGCAGTAGCTCTAAGCAACACCAGGGCTAAAAGTGTGTGCCAGGCACTAGCAGACATTTTTGCCAGGGTAGGTTGGCCCTCCGACATCCTCACAGATGCAGGGACTAATTTCCTGGCAGGAACTATGAAAAACCTTTGGGAAGCTCATGGGGTAAATCACTTGGTTGCCACTCCTTACCATCATCAAACAAATGGCATGGTGGAGAAGTTTAATGGAACTTTGGGGGCCATGATACGTAAATTCGTAAATGAGCACTCCAATGATTGGGACCTAGTATTGCAGCAGTTGCTCTTTGCCTACAGAGCTGTACCACATCCCAGTTTAGGGTTTTCCCCATTTGAACTTGTATATGGCCGTGAGGTTAAGGGGCCATTGCAGTTGGTGAAGCAGCAATGGGAGGGATTTACACCTTCTCCAGGAACTAACATTCTGGACTTTGTAACCAACCTACAAAACACCCTCCGAACCTCTTTAGCCCTTGCTAGAGAAAACTTACAGGATGCTCAAAAAGAGCAAAAAGCCTGGTATGATAAACATGCCAGAGAGCGTTCCTTCAAAGTAGGAGACCAGGTCATGGTCTTAAAGGCGCTCCAGGCCCATAAAATGGAAGCATCGTGGGAAGGGCCATTCGTGGTCCAGGAGCGCCTGGGAGCTGTTAATTATCTCATAGCATTCCCCACCTCCAACCGAAAGCCTAAGGTGTATCATATTAATTCTCTAAAGCCCTTTTATTCCAGAGAATTAAAGGTTTGTCAGTTTACAGCCCAGGGAGGAGACGACGCTGAGTGGCCTGAAGGTGTCTACTACGAAGGGAAATGTGCTGGTGGTGTGGAAGAGGTGAACCTCTCCATGACCCTTGGGCGTATGCAGCGACAGCAGATCCAGGAGCTGTGCACTAGCTACGCGCCAACGTTCTCAGCCACCCCAGGACTGACTGAACGGGCATACCACTCCATTGACACAGGTAATGCTCACCCAATTAGGGTCCAACCTTACCGGGTGTCTCCTCAAGCTAAAACTGCTATAGAACGGGAGATCCAGGATATGTTACAGATGGGTGTAATCCGCCCCTCTGAAAGTGCATGGGCATCTCCAGTGGTTCTAGTTCCCAAACCAGATGGGGAAATACGTTTTTGCGTGGACTACCGTAAGCTAAATGCTGTAACTCGCCCAGACAACTATCCCATGCCACGCACAGATGAACTATTAGAGAAACTGGGAAGGGCCCAGTTCATCTCTACCTTGGACTTAACCAAGGGGTACTGGCAGGTACTGCTAGATGAATCTGCCAAGGAAAGGTCAGCCTTCATCACACATCTCGGGCTGTATGAATTTAATGTACTCCCTTTCGGGCTGCGAAATGCACCCGCCACTTTCCAAAGACTTGTAGATGGTCTCCTAGCGGGATTAGGAGAATATGCAGTCGCCTACCTTGACGATGTGGCCATATTTTCGGATTCCTGGGCAGACCACCTGGAACATCTACAAAAAGTCCTTGAGCGCATAAGGGAGGCAGGACTAACTGTTAAGGCTAAGAAGTGTCAAATAGGCATAAACAGAGTGACTTACCTTGGACACCAGGTGGGTCAAGGAACTATCAGCCCCCTACAGGCCAAAGTGGATGCTATCCAAAAGTGGCCTGTCCCAAAGTCAAAGAAACAGGTTCAATCCTTCTTAGGCTTGGCCGGTTATTACAGACGATTTGTACCGCACTACAGCCAAATCGCTGCCCCACTGACAGACCTAACCAAAAAGAAACAGCCAAATGCTGTTCAGTGGACCGGAAAGTGTCAGAAGGCCTTTAACAAGCTTAAAGCGACACTCATGTCTGACCCTGTACTAAGGGCCCCAGACTTTGACAAACCGTTCCTAGTAACCACAGATGCATCCGAGCGTGGTGTGGGAGCAGTTTTAATGCAGAAAGGACCTGATCAAGAATTCCACCCTGTAGTGTTTCTCAGCAAAAAACTGTCTGAGAGGGAAAGCAACTGGTCAGTCACTGAAAAAGAATGTTATGCCATTGTCTACGCTCTGGAAAAGCTACGCCCATATGTTTGGGGACGGCGTTTCCACCTGCAAACCGACCATGCTGCACTAAAGTGGCTTCACACCGTCAAAGAAACTAACAAAAAACTTCTTCGGTGGAGTTTAGCTCTCCAAGATTTTGATTTCGACATCCAACACATCTCAGGAGCTTCTAACAAAGTGGCTGATGCACTCTCCCGTGAAAGTTTCCCAGAATCAACTGGTTAAAATCGTCCTTGAGATGTGGAAAATATTGTTAGTCTTTATGTACTTGGTAGTATATTTAGAGATGCATGTGTCTTATTAACTCTGTTTTCCTAGAGCTCCAGGAAGAAATCCCAGCCAGTGTTTCACCCTAGCTGAGATTTGGGGGGCGTGTCATAAATATAAAGGGAAGGGTAAACCCCTTTGAAATCCCTCCTGGCCAGGGGAAAGCTCCTCTCACCTGTAAAGGGTTAAGAAGCTAAAGGTAACCTCGCTGGCACCTGACCAAAATGACCAATGAGGAGACAAGATACTTTCAAAAGCTGGGAGGAGGGAGAGAAACAAAGGGTCGGTCTGTAGTCGTCTTGGCCGGGGACAGAACAGGAATGGAGTCTTAGAACTTTTAGTAAGTAATCTAGCTAGGTATGTGTTAGATTATGATTTCTTTAAATGGCTGAGAAAAGAATTGTGCTGAATAGAATAACTATTTCTGTCTGTGTATCTTTTTTGTAACTTAAGGTTTTGCCTAGAGGGGTTCTCTATGTTTTTGAATCTAATTACCCTGTAGGATATATACCATCCTGATTTTACAGGGGGGATTTCTTTATTTCTATTTACTTCTATTTTTTATTAAAAGTCTTCTTGTAAAACACTGAATGCTTTTTCATTGTTCTCAGATCCAAGGGTTTGGGTCTGTGGTCACCTATGCAAATTGGTGAGGCTTTTTATCCAACATTTCCCAGGAAAGGGGGAGTGCAAGTGTTGGGAGGATTGTTCATTGTTCTTAAGATCCAAGGGTCTGGGTCTGTAGTCACCTAGGCAAATTGGTGAGGCTTTTTACCAAACCTTGTCCAGGAAGTGGGGTGCAAGGTTTTGGGAAGTATTTTGGGGGGAAGGACGCGTCCAAACAGCTCTTCCCCAGTAACCAGTATTAGTTTGGTGGTGGTAGCGGCCATTCCAAGGATAACGGGGGTAATATTTGTTACCTTGGGGAAGTTTTGACCTAAGCTGGTAAAGATAAGCTTAGGAGGTTTTTCATGCAGGTCCCCACATCTGTACCCTAGAGTTCAGAGTGGGGGAGGAACCTTGACAATCCTACATCTTATATCAACCCATTTCTTACCTTCCTTGTGCCCTAGTTTCACTTCCAGCCAAATAACCAATACCTGATGTCCCTCTCTCTCCCTTACTGATTCCCCAACCTGGCCTTCCCCTCCCCCTTTACCCTTGGACATATTACACTCTGTTACTTTTTGGGTGCATTCTGCCAGCACCCATCACATAACATTCAGCCCAACAGTGAGAGCCATGTCAGACTAGATATTGCAAGCCACATAATTTCACACAGTAACAACAAAGTTATGGGGACTGTCGGATAGCAGAAGAGATGTTTGATTAGGTGGAGTCCTAATTGTTGAAACCAGGGTCAGGATTAGTTCAGTTTGGCATCTGGGCTCAGAAGAAGGCCATATCTTTCCTCTCCTCTAAACCAGATTGTCTTTCCTTCATACCAAGACTTTCTGAATTTGCCAGCTACAAACATTATCTGATTATTTTTCAGTTATCAGTACAGCTTTTAACCATACAGTCTAAATCCTTATTACATTGTTCTACATGAATCACTATAGCAAAATAAATTGTTTACACTGATATGAGATACTTCTGGATTGTTATGATAATTAAACATTTAAAAAAAACAAAAACAAAACAAACAAAATCCTGCAAATGGTAGCAATGCACAGGTTTAATAACTCTGCTTTTCAAACCAGCCTCACAATTTAAAGGCTATTCTGTGAACCTTGCTGTAGGCACAAAGAGCAGAGTAAGCGGGCATAAAGAACTCCCTTACTCCTGTGTGATTGCTACTCTTTTTTGTGGGTAGCTGTGCAGAGGAGAAAGAATACCCTGTGCAGTATGCTCTACCCCTCCAATATGCTTCATGGGTAGATGCCAGGAGTAGACAGAACCTTGATTCCGCTCCACCGCCTCATGTGCATTGCATTGGTTACTGAGCAGACACAACAGAGGAAATAATCTGCAGCAGTATAAACCAGGGCAGATTCTGCTTCCGAGCCCCCAGCCAAGCAAGGAGAAACCAGGGACCAGATAACCTTCTCCTGGGGCAGCACAGCCACTTGCTTTCCCCTACTCAGCACTTGTGGCAAAGCCATTCATTATTTAGTCCTAAAATAACTGTTACCTGACACAGTTTCTCATTGTGAAACATCACAATTTATTGATAATATTTCGTGATGTAATGCAAAATGAAATGTAATTTCAATACTATGGGAAAGAATTGTTTTACATATTTTGAAAAAATAGTGTTTATATTCTTAATTTAAGCCTGGAATTTTAAAGGGATTAGAGTGCTAGGCACCAACTAACATTAGCACTTAACTGCCTTTTGCAAAATCCCAGCCTATATGTTCAAATTAATACTGCCTCTGAAGTTAACATTCTGGTTACATTTTTTTAATCTAAATAAGGAACTCAATTTGTCCCATACATTTCAAATTCTGTATAAAAGCACTGATAACTTGACTATGAATGATCTCAAAATATTAAAATATCAAAGGAAGAACAACATTATAAAATCAGTCAGTCAAGAAATTCATACTTATGAACCACGATGATCTGTAAACTAAATTCATGTAAGTCAGACCTTCCTTACACAGAGATTCCTTTAGGGAAACTTACACACATTCTACTTATGTGAAAGGAGGCCCAACTGGATGTAGTTGAGGAGGTAGAAGAACATACAAGCTCCCTTCCATACTTTAATTTGCACCCCTCAGATACTCTTTTGACTCCTCAGCATGTAAGTTGCACATCGTCTTTCAAACGACTTGTGTGAATGAATCCCTGTCCCTAGAGGAAGAACCACTGAAGTCAGTGGAGCTCTGTGTGGGTGCAGGGGTTCACTGGCAAACCACAGTTAGCATGAGAAGGGCCTGAGTGTAAGGGCTGAAGACACACATTTTATGCATAACTTCTGAATTTGTCTTGTGCAAATTACAAAGTTACACACAATGGGTAGCAAAAGCCTTCCATAGAGTACCACTGAAAAAGAAATAAAGATTTTTGCCTGGCTTACGCTGCAAAATCTTGTTTTCTGTCTGCACAGCCTTGCACACGTCCATACACAATTTTGAATTCTGCCAAGAGAATCCTCAACTTTTTCAGGTGAAGTTAAACCAGTTCCCCAAGCAACTTAAGCCCTCTCTCCCCAGTATGTTTCTGCCAGCACAATGCCTGTATACACAAGTACAAGCAGGCCTCCAGGAACAAGCTCACATTGCAGCTGTTCCTGCAATACTAACTGTTCTGGTCAAATATTTGAACTCAACTTCATTATCAAGTCTTGTATGACATTCCATTGTTAAACTGAAATGTCTTTCATCATATTTTCTTGGTGTTTTGGTATCCAAACAAATTGTGCACTCTTATGCTGACAACCTTTTATCTCCAGATGTTTAGATCACAGAAGCTTAAATGTAACTCTACAATAGAAGAAATAATCTAAAACACTTATTGTCAGATTTTTTAATATTTTTCTAGTTATAATTAAGAAAAGATAAGCTGCATTTTGACTGGAATCTTATAAAGCATACTAACTGTACCACTATTTGCCATGAAAAAAAAGGGAACCTAAGCTAACAATGAATACAATTTATTATCCTTTCCATCTGTGAAAAAAAACCCATCTATTAGTGATCTTATTCCTTTTGTAGAAGAAAAGTGTGCTGAAGAACTCTAGAGACTCTGTTTAAAGGAGGATTTTATTTGAGACACTTAAATATATTCCCTCCAGGCTTTTTGGTGCTCTACCAGCTATGCCAATTTTATTTACTTTCTTGTAATTGTAACTCTGCATAACTTTCTATTTTGAGATGTCTGCTGACTTCCTTATAAACAGTAACAGGATTCTTCAGTGTTTGGGGTGGAGGGAGGTCATTTTAGTGCTAATTAGATCATATTGCAAGATGCACAAATGATCCTCTAGGGATAGAAATTATGATAACAGAATATTATTTTTATAGGTTTGTTCTCCATTTGTAGCACATTTTTAGTGGGCAATTATCCCTAAAGCTATGAGATCACAACTCTTACATTTTACAGGGATGAATCAATGTGTGTGCTAATTAGAGCCTCCATGGAACATAAAACAGGAGTGGGATTTTTGTGTGTCATTTTGATTTGTTAAAATTCTTTATTCTGCCTCCCTCCTCAGAATTCTATGGTGCATGTTCTACAGCTAAGAAAAATGCTTAGTGTAGTATTCAAATATAATTTTGGGGACAAATAATGAAGTGCTTATTCAGTTTTTCTTTAGTCTTAAATCAAACACTCCCATTGATTTTTAAGGGAGTTTTAACTGAGTAAAGACATCAGGATTTGGCCAATTAGCATTTTTTTTAATGCTAAAAAAAATTGGAAGGGTCATTCACAGTGATATCTAATTTATTTTAATATGCACTGAATTTGGGAGCAAATTAACATGAATTGTTAGCAGTGCATGCACAGGGACCCCTGAAGCACAGTAATTTAATGTACTCAGAGAGAAGTCCAGACAGTGGGCTGAAGCTTTAGAGAAACAAAAGTTCATAATTAGTGCAAAGCTTGGGTAAATAGATGCCTCTTGTAATATACTGATTTATTTCCAGTTCTACAGGAGACTTTATCATCGGATCCAGTGAGCCTTGCTCTTGGGACAATTAGATTAAACATTGTGGATGTACACAGGTGGTGTAAAAGGTCAGAATAGGAGAAGTAATCTCTTAAGTAATTTATGTCTAGGCCATTTAGGGCTTTCTAGATCAAAACCAGTGTGAAAGATCAACTTTAATCTGTCAGTAGTTCATATATGATATACAACAGAAATAAGGTTAAAATGGAATTACTGAAAAATAGAACGCATGTCTCTAAAGAACAGGTTTCAGGTTAACAACTGAAAAAAGGAACAGAAAACACTTGAAGGGAGATTGATTAGCATACCAAAATTATCACTTCAAAACTCAGACGGTTATGCTGGGGGTGGGGGAGCACAAATATCAACTAAGAGACAACTACTATATGGTGTGACAAAGTTCTGTCCTTGTCTCCGTGGATCCCACATTTCCTGGTGGATTTCACTAGCCTCAAAGGCTCACTGTGACCCTCCACATAGCCCTTCTCTCTCTAGAGGCAAGGGTCACAGCTTACAGAGCCATATTCATCATAAGCCAGCAAGGGAGGTGAGGAGAAGCTACCCTCCCTTGCACAGTCTCTGTTGTCTCCCAGTCTCAGTGATTAATCAAGGGGGCAAAGAGGGGAGCCCAGGCCCGCCCTCTACTCTGGGCTCCAGCCCAGGGACCCTAATAGTATCAGCTATGGTAGCTGACATTTTAGAAACAGGACACATACAATTCCCTGGGCTACTTCCCCACAGCAGCCCCCACTTCCTCAAGCTCCACTTCACCCTTACCTCAAGGCCTCCTTCCTTGTGCCTGATATGGTGTGTACTGCTCAGTTTCTCCAACAGCGCAACTTCCTCCCACAGCTCCTGACATGCGCGCCCACCTGTCTAACTGGGAGGTTTTTAACTAGTTTCAGCCAGCCCCTGACTGGCTTCAGGTGTCCCAATCAACCTAGCTGTCTCCACTGCTTTCTGGAAGAATCTTAATTGGCCCCAAGTGTCTTGATTAACCTGGAGCAACTGCCATTTGGTTACCATGGTAACGGGGATTTGTTTAGCCTGGGGCTAACATACCTGTTTCTCACTAGTTTCCTATAGCCATCTGGTCTTTCCCTGTCACATATCTCCCCCCATCCCCCTCTGCCAACACCATGGAGTTGGGCAACTTGGGACACCAGGCAGTGTGCTCGTCACAGACCATCAGCATTGCCGTGGTGGCATCCAGCCCTGTGCTGTATGCAGAACTGGAACGGTTGGAGGGATAAGAACCACCTGGTGACCCTTGCATTCTTTTCTTTATTTCACTGCATGCACTGGAGGGGTCCGTCACATGAGTAAATTGCCGGCCTAAGAGGTAATAACGCAGTGTTTCCATTGCCCATTTGACAGCAAGGCATTCTCTCTCGACTACTGAGTATTTCTGTTCTCTTGGGAGCAGCTCTCTGCTTAGGTAGATGATCAGGTGTTCCTCTTCTCCCACCATTTGTGACAGAATTGCCCCCAACCCCACATTGGAAGAGTCTGTTTGTAAAATAAATTCCTTGTTAAAGTCCGGGGCTATGAGTACAGGGTCATTACAAAGGGACATCCGAAGGTCTGTGAATGCCCCCTCTGCTGCGTCGGTCCACTTCACCATGTCTGGAACTCAGGTCTTTACCAGGTCCATTAGGGGATTTGCCCTAGTGGCGAAGTGGGGAATAAAACTACAGTAATAGCCTACCACGCCTAGGAACACGCGGACCTGCTTCTTTTGGGTTGGCCAGGCCCAATTTTGAACTGCCTCTAGCTTATTCACTTGGGGCTTCACTATACCCCTTCCTACAATATACCACAGGTACCTACCCTCTGCTAACCCTATGGCGCATTTAGTGGGATTAGCAGTGAGGCCAGCCCATTTTAAGGTGTGCAGTACTGCCTCAACTTTCTCCAAGTGGGTTCCCCAGTCTGGCGTATGGATTATGACGTCATCTAGGTACGCGGCTGCATAACTAGTATGGGGATACAGCAGTTTATCCATGAGGCGCTGGATTGTGGCTGGTGCCCCATGTAACCTGCAAAGGAGGACGGTGTACTGGAATAGCCCGTCCGGGGTGGAGAACGCTGTCTTTTCTTTAGCTTCTTTAGTCAGGGGAATCTACCAATACCCTTTTGTCAGATCCAGTGAAGTCAAGAATTGGGCACTACCCAGACGTCAATGCGTGGTATGCGGTATGCTTTGATTTGGGATACTTCGTTCAGTCGGTGAAAGTCATTACAGAATCCCATGGTACTGTCAGGTTTAGGCACTAGAACAATTGGACTGGACCACTGACTGTAAGATTCTTCAATAACCTCTAATTCTAACATTTTCTTTACTTTGGCCTTGATTTCTTCTCTTTTGGCTGCTGGGATTCGGTAGGGTCAAAATATTACCTTGGCTCCAGAGATCGTGTGGATATGATGATAGGTCTCAGTTCTCCACCCTGGTTTTGTAGAGAGCACATCTCGGTTGCAATTAATCATGCCGGCTGCCTCGATCTTTTGGATCGGCGTCAAGTTGGGTGATATCCTCACTTTCTTGTTTAAGTTATCCTCCTTGGGAAGGGTCTCCCATGTGACTAAGCATGCCTCTCGATTGTGCCAAGGTTTTAGAAGATTGATGTGGTAAATCTGCTCCGGTTTCCTGAGGCCTGGCTGCTGCACTTTATAGTTCACTATAACTTTATAGTTCTTGCATTTGCATCACGTGGTGCAGGAAATCTTTCTTCACTATAAAGTAAGGTCCTGGAGCCCGGACCTTCCCATCCATGGGTATCCCATCTATCTCAGCCACCTCTTTCCTGATTATCATATCTAGGCTCCTCTGCCCGGTCCCACCCGAAAGTCTCTCTCCTGGCACTAACCTGCCCGAGCTCCCAGGGGCCGCCCTCTGCTTCTTCCAATGGCTCGCTGCCATCAAGGCTGGGGCCAGCCTCCAGCTCACCTTCCATGGTGGTAGTTTCTCGAATGGCTGCTTGTGTCCATCTGCCTACTAGGGCAGTCTTCTGGCCCTGGGTCAGGATCTGGGTTCCCAAAGGTTTTGCAGACTTCCTCTCTTTTTTTGTCTTCTGGGTCTTTTGAGGGGCTGAGAACAGATCCTGAGAAATCTCAGCTAACATCGGGGGTTGACATTCCCCGGTGATGAGTCGCTGCTCTCAGCATCCCCACCTCCCTCCAGCTTCTCCGGGGGGAGTAAATTATCAAACCCTAGATAGTCCCTCCAATGACTACAGGATTTGGGAGTTTAGGAACTACACCCACTGTCACCTCAATGGGGTTCCCTTGAACCTCTATCTCCACTGGGATAGCGGAGTAATGGCTCACGGCCCCATGCCTGCATGTCACTGCTAGGCATTTGGTTTGTAGCAGCTGGCTACTTTTTACCAGCTTATGCGATATAAGGATGATAGCACTCCCAGAGTCCACAAGCACTGTAGTCTCTGTTCCATTTATCTTCACCGCCCTGGTGTAGTTATGCAGGGCTAATGCGACGCCCACAAGGTGGATAAGGGAGCACGGGACCTCCCAATCCCCCAAGTTGCATTGCACAGGCTTCTCGGTGCTGGGACACTGTGCTGCTATGTGTCCCCACTCCCCACATGCATAACATCTATAATTGTTTCTAATCATTCCCCTATCATGGAGATTAGGGGATTTAGTCCCAGGGGGTTCCCCCACTCAGGCCAATCCCTTCCTTCTGGGGTCCCCTCTGGGTTTCGCCACCCCCCTTCCACCTAGGACTCCGGCTGCCCAACCTTCCAGGGTTGGGGTCAGGTGCTTGCTTCAAAAGGGACCTTCCTTGGGTAGTTAGGTCAATTCCCTGGCTGTCATGCATCTTTCTACCAGCATGATCATCTCATCATAGGTGGACGGATCATTCTCGCCTACCCATTTGCAAAGATCTGGTGGTAGTCCTCACATGTAATGGTTCATGACCAGGGTCTACAAAATCTCCTCTGGGCTGCACACCTCAGGCTGTAACCACTTCCGTGAAAGGTGTAGGAGGTCAAATAGCTGGGACCTCTGTATAAGTAGGGGCATAGCGAGCAGATCGAGGGACGTGATCATTCCCCTCTATTCAACATTGGTGAGGCCTCATCTGGAGTACTGTGTCCAGTTTTGGGCCCCACACTACAAGAAGGATGTGGATAAATTGGAGAGAGTCCAGCGAAGGGCAACAAAAATGATTAGGGGACTGGAACACATGAGTTATGAGGAGAGGCTGAGGGAGCTGGGATTGTTTAGCCTGCAGAAGAGAAGAATGAGGGGGGATTTGATAGCTGCTTTCAACTACCTGAAAGGGGGTTCCAAAGAGGATGGCTCTAGACTGTTCTCAATGGTAGCAGATGACAGAACGAGGAGTAATGGTCTCAAGTTGCAGTGGGGGAGGTTTAGATTGGATATTAGGAAAAACTTTTTCACTAAGAGGGTGGTGAAACACTGGAATGTGTTACCTAGGGAGGTGGTAGAATCTCCTTCCTTAGAGGTTTTTAAGGTCAGGCTTGACAAAGCCCTGGCTAGGATGATTTAACTGGGAATTGGTCCTGCTTTGAGTAGGGGGTTGGACTAGATGACCTTCTGGGGTCCCTTCCAACCCTGATATTCTGTGATTCTATGATTCTATGACCTCAGGGGTTTGTTCTCCTGGTATTTCCATTCATTGAACCTCTGGGCCCGTACTGCTGTCATCGTGCCTGATTGTGTTAGGATCTCTGCCTTCAGCCGGGTATAGTCAGTGGCATCTATGGCAGGCAAATCAAAGTAGGCCTAGAAATGCCTTAAAACCACAGATGATAACTAATTACATGGAGCTTAAAGCGACAACCTTCACCCTGAACTTCACCTGGTGGATGAGCAATCAGTGTAGAGAGTAGAACACGGAGGGTGAAATGCCCTCACCTATTTGTTTCATTCTGAAGACAGATTCTACTCTAGCAAGAGCTTCACAGTTGTCTTTATGGTTAGCCTCATTTCAATAGTGTAGTTTAAAGGTGACACAGGGATGGATGACAGAGATAAGGCTTAAGTCTGAAGTGAAAGTGCACAATCAATTGGGCAAATTAAGATGTTTCTTACCACTGACTCAGTCTTAGAGTTTTAGTACTAGTAATGGCTGTAAACTAGTTTGAAAAACAGACAGACACCCTCCTTTGAAAGATCAGGTAGATTTCAGCAAATCCTCAAATTGCTTCCCCCTACATGCTTTGTATCTACTATTTCAGTCCAGTTTAAATACAGAAGAAGCATAGCATGGGTCTGTCATTCAAATTACACACCATTGTTATATTTCCCCTGAAATTTTGAGTGCATCTTATTAAACTTGCCAGGCACTAATGGCCTGGATGGATAAATAGGGAATTTGTACTTGCAAAATGGAGTGCAGGTGGAAAATTAAAAGAGAAGGTTCTAGTCCAAAAGATTAAGTTATATGAACTCAAACAAAAATGCGTTAACTTTCATAAGCATTGCATAAGAAGCAAATGACTGCTTGACTTTTACAGCACTATGGAAATCTGCCCATAAGAAAAACCACTTTGAATATATTCTTAAAATAAATATTGCTTCAAAATCAAGTAACAATTTAATTTAATTGTACCACCTTATTGCTTTCTGACCATATTTTTGTAGCCATGATGCAAGCCAAATTTTAATAATTACAGAAAATTATAAGTGGGGCTGTTAGCACTGCCTATTATTATGGTTGACTGACACTTCCCATTTTAAGACCCTGTTTTCAGTTGCTTATAACTTTGCCAAACTTTAACTGTCTGGACTGCCACTTGCCATGCCATGTGATTGCCTTAGGCTGCATTGTTTCAGAAAATTTCATCCAAAATGGTTCAGCTGTTTTCAGGAAAGAGGCTAGGGAAAATTACATTGTTTTACTTATGTTTAAAAAAATTATTATTATTATTATTATTTAAGTTCTAGTGTCCAATCTTTTCAACAAGGACTTGAAATTCGGCAGACTGGTGTCCTTTGTGTCAGGGAGGTAACTTTTGCTTGCCTAATGAAAATCCACCCAGATTTGGCTTTTTCAAATTTAATTTGCCCCCTTTCTGCATAGGCATTATGATTACATATTTAATTATATGATCATATATATTTTTCTACAGGATCCCTGCCTTATTCAATGCACAGAATGGGCTTGCTCTGGGGATGAATCAGAGTTATATAATGAAGGAGACTGTTGGTTGGACCCCTACCTCATTTGTTGTCAAAGCTGGAAGGTGTGTAGTCAATAAGGCAGGATAATGCAAAAAGAGAAAATAGGTACTAATGGCTAAGGCAGTTGAATGCTGTCCTGGAGCACTGGATTCTATTCCTGCTTCTGCCACAGTGTTCTGACACGATGTTGCGCAAGTCCTCATTCCTCATTTTCTGGATGACTGACTTGTGTCGCCGGGCTCTGATTTGCAGAAGTGCTGAGAAGAGTGGGGCAAAGAAAGGTGTAACTATTTCACAAAGGATTTCAGGGTTTTAAAATTTGTTTTCATTTCAATTTGAAATGAAAAACAAACAAAAAATGCTGGAATTCTCTTTGAAACAGAATTTTAAAAAAATTTAAAAATTGAAACATTTTGTTTCAATATTTTCAAAACAAAATTCCATCTGGCACACTGGAGTGGACCTGGAAGTCCTGGCTGAGTTGGGATGCCCAAAGGTTGGGAGGCAGCCCTGTCAGGGTATGTTCACACTGCAATTAGACACCCACAGCTGGCCCATGCCAGCCAACTTGGGCTTGTGGGGCTTGAGCTGCAGGGCTGCTTCATTAATGTGTACACTTCCAGGCTCGGGCCTTGCGAGGTGGGAGGGTCAAGAGCCCAGGCTCCAGCCCAGAAGTCCACATGGCAATGAAATAGCTCCACCACCTGAGCCCCAAGAGCCTGAGTTGGTGGCATGAGCCAGCTGTGTGTTTTTGTTTGTTGTATAGACATACCCTTATGGCTTCCAGGCTCCTCTTCAGCCCTGGGCTGCCAGAAAGCCAGGAAGCCGCAGCTCTGCAACAGTTTGCCTGGCACCCTGACTCATGGGACAGCTGGATCTGGGCTGCCTGAATCTTGGGAGTTGGACAGCATGGGGAGCCAGTTGCCCAAGTAGTCTAGAAACTGTGGGGTCCCCGACTCCAAATAAATCTACCTGAAGGGCTGCCCTGGAACTGCAGACCATGGAGCCTGGGGCTCACCATTAGCCTGCCAAATAAACTGCAGAAGAGTGGGGCAAGTAATCTGGAAGGAACCAGGTAGGTTTAAAACAGAACCCTGCCAGGGTTCCATCAAAACTTTGTGAAAAGTGAACCATTTCCGCAAAATGTTTAGATTTTGATGAATCCGCAAATTTCAATAAAAAAATATTTTGTCAGAATTTTTCCAACCAGCACTAGTGCACGCAGAGCTGCAACTAAAGTCAGTGGGAGCTGTGCTTTGAATACAGAAAGTGCTATATGATGTTTAGTACTCTGAAAAATCAGAAACTAAGCATCTCAAATTGGGCACCCAAAATTAATGGATACTGCTGTGCTTACTCTCTCTGTGCCTCTCCATTAGTGAAATGGGGATGATACCACCCCCTTATCTCACATGGGCATTGTGAAGATTAATTAATTAAAAGTTAGTGAAGCACTCATGTACTATAGTGATGAGAACTATAGAAAAACCTCTGTGGAAAGTAATAATTCTGTCTTCAGAAAACAATTTGAATAGTATGCAATAAATAAGGCCTAGGCCACACAGTGAACAATGAGGAGAAAACAAAATACTGAATAGCTGCTCATTCAGTGCGTACCATCCATCCTGTGCACTGAGACAGTGATGCTGTGGAAAGCATAGTACATGCTTATGTAATTAAAGATTGTAGCATAATGCTAATGCACAAGAGGTGTGAAGTAAGGTCGCACAGACAATCTTAATTCTGGCATTTCCTAACTTTTGAGTGCTTGATTTTTCATGTTTAATAATGTTCTTTCCATGTAGTTTTCGTATGTGTAATATCTGTAGGCATACACATGCAGACATACTTCATATACATATATAGTCCTATTTCCTTCTTGGGATGGAATGCAGATATGCTTCATTTCCAGATTCTACAGTGCTTGGAAACGGTAGCATCTGTGTTTCCCCCAAAAGGATGTCAGTAAAGGTGAATAACTAAGTAACTGACAAAACTCACTATGCAGTGATAGGGGGAATAAGGCATTTCTTTCCCACTTTTCCTTCTTGTGTGTAGGTATTATGGATTGCATTTTTAAAGCTGAACACATAAATATTCATTGCTATCAACGATAGTGTAATATGTATGTTGAGGTTACAAGGATTCTTTTAGGGAATGGGGGTGGGGTTATTGCGATGGTCAGTGGATTGTTTTTTGAATGTGTCTTAAATACTATAGGTAAAAGTATTGTTCAGTTGCTCTATGCTGTCTGCCCATATCTTTCACTGTTGGATTAAGAAGCCACAGAGAAGATACTGAAATAAATTGCAAGAACCGAAGTTAAAGAGAGGCTCACATCCTTGGAAATGTCTTGGGGCAAAAGAAAGGACCATGAGCATTGGTCTACTAAATGTCCTTGAATTCTGTATAAAAATTGTATGTCCTCATTTGTTTGGGATGTGTAATGAATGTAATATCAGTTGGTGTCCTTTAATGAATTAGAACAGAAGAACGGCCACACTGAGTCAGACCAAAGTATCCTGATCTAGCCCAGTATCCTGTCTTCCAAAAGTGGCAATGCCAGGTGCCCCAGAGAGGATGAACAGAACAGGCAAACATCAAGTGATCCTTGATGCCCATTCCCATTTTCTGGCAAACAGAGGCTAGGGACACCATCCTAGCTCATCCTAATAGCCATTGATAGACCTATCCGCCATGAATTTAGCTAGTTCAATGAATTAATGAAACTGCCAGAGTACTGAATGGTATAACTGCACAATGAATGGCATAAAGTGAATCAGTGTTAAAGATTATATCTGAGTAGCTCCAAAGCACAAATTTCAGTTAGCACTTTGTTTCCTTGTTGATACATCAAAACAAAATCACACGTCAGCACCCACCCAAATAATCCAATTTTTTGCATATTTCTATATCAGTTAGGTTTAAGAGCAAACCCTGCTTATCTTCCTCATGTGAAGTTGTCAAACAGAAGTAAATGGGAGTTCTATCCTTTTATGTTATAAGTAAATGGCTTCAATATGACCACTCTAAGGAGTAAGGTGAGCAGACTTCGTCCCTTAACCTTGTTTACTTTGTGGGCTGAGATAGATGGAGATATTGGCACACATTTATTGGCATTTTTCAAGAAGTATAAGAGCTGTTTAGCATAGCGGTTGCTATGGAAATTAATGGCTGAATAGCAGAGTGATTATTAGAATAAAGGTATCTACAAATTACCAGCAGGTACACATTTTTGGGAAGTGTTTCTACTGCTTGTTTAAACTAGGCTACCTCAAATAATAATCCTAATCCTTTCTGTATTTCACAACCTTGTAATCCTGGCAAATAAATATCTATTACATTGATTTCAGGTATGACTAAGGCAATGTAGATAGATCACCGGTAACCCAGTTTACATTTAGCTAATCAGAATATGTAATATAAGACCTCCCTTTTTTAAGAGTCTGTAATGCATAGAAATTGACTGAACAATTCCTGCATTTCAGAGGCCTAACATTTAAATATTTTTGGCGGGGAAGGGGGTGCTGACGAGTCATAACAAGGAACAAATAACCACACAGAAGCCTTCACATATAGAAAAATCTGGTAGAGTGCAACAAATACTGCATGCATAAGAAGTAGGACACTTTTTAGTGATAATTTGTACTTATACAGTGCCTTTCATCTGAAGATCTCAATGCACTTTGCAAACACTAATTAATCCTCAACACCTGGTGAGGTAACAGAGTACGGCTGCCTTCGTCAAACATTTTCCACCTTATTTATTTGTTTTTAAACAAAAATGTTGTTGGCCTGGGGATGCAGCAGTATTGTCCAAGAATTCCAAAATCCTGAGTCACATTCATTTTTGAATATTTTTATTCAGAGATTGACTTAAAAATAATGAGATTTTAGAAAATTTAAAAAAAAATCACATTATTTTGCCTATCTTATTATTTGTTTTCATCTTTAGGGGGAAGTTACCTACTCTCAATAATGGTGGTTCAGCTCAGGTTCAGAATTCAACCATAAATACAATATGCAGTCTTCCCTATTCACTACTTGGATGGATCTCCATTTACCTTCTCCTAGTCCCTGGGTTGTGGGGAGCTGACAATCTTTCCATCTTTAACTAGACAGGGAAGACTGTCCTGCTCACTTTCTCTCAGCATACTCCTGCACAGTCTCCTGTCCCTAACTTCTCCTCTACATTCATTTGCACCCATATTTTTCTCCCTTTTCCCTTGTCTCCTATTCTGACACACCGCATCCTCCTGCACCCTATTAATTCTGCATCCAGCTCCCCACATTTCCCTGAATCCCGCTCAGTCTGCTTTCTGACCTCCATACTCCTCTACCTGCCTGAGTCTGTCCCTTGCTCCCTACATAGCCCTCCGTCTTCTCTTACTTCTCCCATTATTCTGACTCCTTACAGTGTCCTGTCCTGTTTCCCACTAGATGCCCAGATTTCCCCTTCCTCCTACCCATGCAATTGCATTGTAGGCACCTCCACATTCTCCTGTCGTCTGTCTAGCCCTCATATGGTGACTAAGAAGACACCATCTTCTCTTAGGACAGTCTGGCTTTAGCCACATTGGAAACGATGGGAGGTGGGAGCCATCTTGCCATGGGAAGCCTAAGACTTCAGGCCCATTGACAGTAATTGGTTTTATCATCCATTTGGAATTATACTTGAGGATTATACTTCATAAACTTGATTCTCATTTACACGTATTTTAAGGCCATTTTACCCTGCCAGAGTAATATGAAGGCACCTTATTGTAAATGAGAATCAGGCCTAATGTGTATATCTTGACACACAGAATAGGTCCATTGCTCTCTCTCCAGTCACAGGATTTCACTTTCTAACATTTCTAAACGTTGGAGTTGGTTTAATTGTTGCATATGGAACATGCTGTGGTATCACACTCAGGTTCATTTACTTGAGATGCCTACAGAGTTAGCGTTATTTCTGAAGGCCCTTAAGTTACTCAGAGTAGGAGACAGATGGCAGAGAACAGCATTTCATATTTCTGTTAAGTAGAAACAGTGGTAGAAAACTACTGCCAGAGCTGGTGTGTTCCTGCTTTGGGAAAGAAGCCCTTATTGTCTTAATTGGGTTCCTGACAGACATCCTCAGCAAAAGGAAAGGGGAAGAAATAAAATTCCAATAAATTTCTCATAATTTTGCCTGAATGGATTTAGACTGTCCTATTTGTAATATCTAAAGTAATACTAGTTTGCAGCTGGTGCTTCCAACTGGATAGCCTCAGCTACTCAAGGAGCTATTTAAATAGAAGGATTACAAATTTTCTTTTCTTTTAGAAAAGAAACTGAGTTTTTTGTACTTGTAAACTGAAAAGTAGAAAGACATTTGATTGACAGCAGCCTCTTTCTATAAATGGGTCTAATAATTACCCACATTTAAACTGCTAGTTAAGAATGGATGAATTCATTCCTTGCAAAGTCTCCCTAGAAACACTAGATTTTAAGCATAATCAAAACAGACAGCTAGGTCCACCCTTTATGATAATGTGCCATGCAGCTTTATTAATCTGACCTTTGGAAATAAATGAGAAATTTAATACGGCCCCACCATAATTGTCAGTGGCAGGCATTTTAGCAGTCTTTAATGTGAACTTCACTTTAATATCAGCTCCCAGTTATGATGTAAATGTTAACAGGATCTGACACTATTAATAGTATTCTAATGTCTGGAACAGTGGCAAAAGAGTGTTCTTGGAGTAAACTAGAACATGACCTTAATAGATAATGAAATGTGTCAACCCTTGTATGCAAAGACTAGAGCACAAAATGAATACTGTAATTGTTTCAACAGGCACCTGCATAATGTACAGTGCTGCAATTATAGAGTATGCATGAAGAAAAAAGCATACTCATTGGACTCATATTTCAAGGTTACGTAAGTTCTGATTGTCCTTTAAATCGCTTGTAAGAGATATGAGAAAATAATATGTTCCCAATATATAATTAATAGCACTCCAAAGAATTCAGAGTGAGCACAGAAAGCTAATACTGTGTCTTAGATGGCATGAGTAAGAAAACTGCTTCTGTAAACCCTGTTCAACACAATTAAATCTGGATTTTCTGCACAAAAGTGTTCTTAACAGGTCATGCATATTGCGCAAATGTTCTTTGCTAGTTATAGGATAACGGATAGCTATTTAACTTTATTGAAAACATGTTGTGGCATGCTATTTAAATGAACATATTCTGTAGTTGCAGGTACTTACTGTACAGCAATTTAGTTCTGTAAAGCCAGGATATGTGATTCATTAACTTTTGCTCTTACATACTCCCCCTTTCTTTTATTCATCTTTCATGCCACCCTTTTACACGTAAAACACTTTCCCTTCCTCAAACACCAAACTACACTTCTCCTTAAAGATCTGTGGATGAAAAGGGCTACATATTTATATTTATTATTTAAGTCTTCTCTTAAAAAGCACTTCTATATCGCACTTGAATGATGAATTCCCTAAAGATATTTGTACCATTTTTAAAAGAGTCCTTCATATGTGTCATGTTCAGATCATAAACTCCTTGACACAGAGATCACAACTTCCTCTCAATTCAGTAAGAAGACATCATAGCAGCTTCTTTTAATTCAGGTTGCCTGAGACTGGCACTTAAAGCAGGAATTACACTTATTTGTTATGCATGAATAATGTCAAGGGTCCTTCCCAAATTTAGAGTATTTACTATTAGATTACAGTGTGAATTTTCTGTGATTTGAAAATTGTTTCACATCTAGAGTATAACAAAATATGAGACTAATTTTTAAAATTTATTGGTGTGGATTTTTAATTTATTAACTAGAGCTGTGAAAATAACTGATTTTTTGGTTTGCTAGCTGTTCCAAAAAAAAAAAAATGGCAAACAGAAAAGTAAGAAAAATTATTGTTTTGGGTCGAATGAAACATTTTATTTGAGCTGAAATGGAATGTTTCATTTTGTTTTCAAACTAAATTATTTTTTTAAAACACACTGAAGCAAAATTTTGAACTGAAAAGCAAATTGACCTGAAGTAATGAAGTGCTTCATTTGACCCAAAAACTACATTTTTTGGTGAAAATATTTTGGCCAAACAATTTCACCAAGTTTTATTATTAATACTATGCATCATAACCATTTATATGTGTATCACAATGTATATCAATGAAAATATTAACTAATATTATTTTTCTTTAATATTTGTTGTCAAATAGATGTTCCAGAATCTGCTGACAAACTAAAACACTCGCTCTAATAGATCCACATGGCCTCATTCATATAAAAGGAAACCACACTGCAACAAGCAAACAATTCTGATCTATACAGTTATTAAATGATATCTTGTAAATATACACATACTTATTAATATGCATATGGCACAGTGTATATGTCTAAATTTAAATATTATTTATGTATACACAGTTTGACCTGGTGTGTTTTATAGCGGATGTATTTTTCAATTTCATTGTAAATTACACAGAAGTAGTTTCTTTTTTTGACAGGGTAAACAATTTTGAATATGTAATCAAAGTTGCATTCTTTATCTGCCTGGTGTAAGGCATATGAAGATGCTGATGGCAGGATCTGAGGAACACTCAGCAGAGCCGAGGAGGGTGCAAAGATGTCCTTTGCATGTCCCTGATCCTAGGACCACTTTGTGTAAATTCAATCTGCTATCACACATAGACTGCTCTAACTTGCTCTAGCTGCCAATACCTCAACCTGCCATTACTGCAGCTGTGGTTTGCTAGGACATAGGGGAGCCCCAGCTATACCCCCTGTGCAGCCTGAACATACCTTTATACAATGGAGGTACTCCCAACTAGAGATGCTCAGAACACTTTTGACTAAATGAAATTTTGTTGAAGCCAAAATGTTTTTGGAGACGTGTTGGTTTCGATCGAGTTCTCATCAAGAATGGTTGTGGGGTGGGGAGAATTGGTAGAGTGACAGAGCTCTCACACTCTTTTGCTTGATGGCTCGGGCACTGGCCTGAGATGTGGCCAACATAAGTCTCTGCTCTGCCTGATTCAGAATGACAAACTCTTTTCTGAGCCAGGCATAGTAGATACTTGATCCAGAGTTTCCTACATCAAAGGTCAATGCCCTACCCACAAATATGTAGACACACACACAAAGAAAACTCACATTTTGATCTAATAACAAACATTTCAGTCCAATTCTGTTTTTGTGAAAATATTCAAAAGGTTGTGTTTTTATTCCAATTTTGGAATAAAAACAAATGTTAAAACCTCAAAAGTTGTCTCAAAATGGAATTGTCATATTCCAATCAGGTCTACACCTAAGTCCTGATTCATCAGGTTTAGGGCCACCATGCATATGTGGTATGGTACCAAACAATGGTGCATCTCCCACAACTGTAACCCAATATTGTAATTTTAAGATTTAAATTGTCATTACAATATTACAGAATGTAGCACTCTAAATATGGAGCTAAATTTGTGCATTCTGTCTGATTTTCAATTCCTGATGTGTGTATTGAGGGTGATAATGTTAAATTGACAATGAGTATGTTAGACCGGGTTCTATCATATGGGTGTCTAACTACAATGACTTTAGTGGCTAATACATACATATTGGTTTATGTGTTTAGTGTTTCTGTGGCAAGAAAATACATTTGAACAACCATAACCTTACTTCAGTGATGATTTTGAAAGGGAATTCCCCCCCCCACATCATTTCTACATGCTGTTAGAGCTTTCTAAATAATAATAATCTACAGAAAATTGAAATTAATTAGCCCCTAATCCTACAAAGACTTTATGTATATGCCTAATTTTACCCAGTATAAGATGTCCCATTGAAGTCAAACAGGGCATATGATTGTTAGCTCTTCTGGGCAATAATTGCCTCTTACTATTGGACAGTACTTAGAACAACAGGGTTTTGATATTGGTTGGGGGTCTCTAAACACTGATGTAGTTAACATACATAATAATAACAATTCCATGATATTTAGTAAGTAAAATATACAAAGTCACCATATAAATACAAAGGACTTAATAAACATGTTATTTTGAGATGTAATAATTACTCTGGCATACTCTTCAAAGGAAAGAGAACCACGGCTGTGTGCTCAAATTGTTTTTACTTCTATTTTGAACGTATATAATAACCTTAAAGAAACTATCAATTTTCTGTTGTCATTGAAAGAGTTTACCTGAAAATGACTTTAATTATAACAGTTTCCTTTCTTCCTAGTAAGGACTCATGTTCTTTGTGAATTATTTGTATAGTACTAACAGACCAAAACAGCATGTCTTGGCTGCTTGAAGGAACCAAACTGTTGAAAACCAAGAGAAATAAAAACTCCCACAAAAAATGAGGCAAAAGGGACCACCATGTACACATCCCAGAGAAAACAATAGTATTAACAATAAGCAAATGGAGAACAAAAGTTGCCAATGCATTGTGAGGAAGGGATATAAAACCTTATGCTTCATTGTTTAAATCATCTCTAATGTTAGTGCTAGTGATATTTTTGTTTATTTGCAGAAAGTGAAAAAGCCGTAAGGCAAATATGTAGTTGTGCTGTAAGTGTTTACGTAGCCAGGTTTATGATTACGTATATTACAATAGTGCCCAGAGAGTGAATTTGTGGTCCCATTGTGCTAGGTGTTGTATGCATATGTTTACATAGTAAGAGAAAGTAAGAGAAACTTAAAGAAAGTTTCAGAGTAAAAAGAAAAGGAGTACTAGTGGCACCTTAGAGACTAACCAATTTAATTGAGTTAGTTTACATACACTGTAAGTTAGTATACATACAAAGTTAGTACACATACATTGTATGCATATGTTTACATAGTAAGAGAAAAGTTATTTACATAATAAGAAAAAGTTATTGCTCCAAGGTCAATCCAGACGGTAACCACAAGGACATATTTGTTCTCCAATTACACATTAAATACAAATAAAGCCATGGAGTCCATGCATAAATTTGATTTTTCTACTGTTTATAAATATTGAGGTCAACCAGAGAGGGAACAAAAACAATAGCAAGTGAACAATAACACACCACAAATACTGAATAGTCAAAAATGTTGAATGTTTGTGGACAATGCATATGCTGAAGTATCTTTGCAAAATATTTTCAAACAAGTTCACTTAACAAACAAGTTAGTCAAAATCAAAATGGATAATTCAAAAACTGAAAAAAGGCTCAACTCAGTAAACACATTCTTTCCTCTGTATACTTTACT
Organism: Lepidochelys olivacea; assembly: GCF_965140295.1. Lineage (NCBI taxonomy): Eukaryota > Metazoa > Chordata > Testudines > Cheloniidae > Lepidochelys > Lepidochelys olivacea. The sequence continues at coordinate 71,474,540 of NC_140414.1, forward strand.
CACCTTTTCATGTAACTGTACAGATCCTTGTGTTTGAGCTAAGTTGAATGTAGAGTACAATGGAAATATATTTCTTATATACAGAAATGTCTTACTTTAGGAAAATAAAATGTAAAAGAAGTCTAATTGTATTAACAATATGCATTCTTTAGTCTGTTTCTTCTGTCATGTGAAATACAGCCTGAGCCAAAGCCCATTAAAGTTCCTTAAAGTATGAAATGACCCAAACATGAAGCTAAAATGTCAGCTAAAATAACCCGTTTAAAAAAATAGAGGGGAGGAGAGGAGCAGCACCAAACAAACAACTATACTCCTACGTGATTCTTCATTTCCTCTTTACAGCCTGGACCAGAATACAAGTACCAAAATACAATAAGATACTACTAATACTGCTTTTTAAGTATTTCCAGCCTCATGTCCAGTCCAAAGAGGATTAGATAAATTGATAAATTCATGTAAGCTTTGGAAAAGCACCCAAGCTTTATCCTGGACTTGCAGGAAGAATGACCAAATGAAAGGGATTTGGTTTGACTAGGCAACAGCTTCCTGCCTTCCCCTCATCTGAGGATTAAGGGGCTGAAGAATGGGGCTTGTCTCCTTGCTGTACCAGACATTAGAAACATAACCCCATTCCCCTGCTTCTTTATTGGATGGCTCCCCCTAAATCCACTTTCAATTCCAGTTTACCAGAAAACTGGACTCCCTATAGAACGAGTACCTGCATTCACCTAACATCTGACATCTGCTAGATTGTGACAACTTGAGCCATGTCTCCTGACCTACTCCACTGGGTCCCTGATCTGCTGTGGGGAAAGCAAACACACACACATACACACACCACACTCCACCTTGGCCAATCTAGCAATGAGGGGAAAAATTCCTGACCATTCCTGAAGGAGGTGACTATGCATTGCCCAGAGCAGACCACAACACCCAGTTCTACTCTGATCCCATAGGTAGGAGGGTGAGGACTGCTGACCTGGGAATGAGAGGGACTCTGTCAGGACCAAGTTTCAATATATACCTTTCCCCTGGTGTCCTGGAGTCAATGGCATATCTGAGCCCCTCTGGACAATCTGCAGCTCAGATGATGCCGCCTAATCCTCATTCAACTTGCAGGAGAGAAGGAACCCTTACAGGAGCCACAACTCCTTTCTTCCTGCCTGACTAGACAAATCCGCCCCCCTCCCACACACACACACACCTTTGAGGTTGCAGGTATTGCATTAGGATTATTATTCAAATTCCACCTGAATCCTGAACCACTGGAGGTTCACACATCACTAACATTCACTCTATTAAAACATTTTCAAACAATTAAGCAAAAATAGCGAAATTCATCCCTAGGGTGAATTCACTGAAGTCAGCGGAGTCACACCAGGGATGAATTTAGCCCAGTAAGCCCTTCTTCTCCTTCACGGCATTGAACTTCTTATTCTTTGTATCTGTGCAACCTGAAATGTTATGTTCACTACAGAGATAGGAAGTTTATGAATAATATATTGTACAGAAATATGCTCTCTCCAATATATTTCATAATGTTTGTTTCAAAGTTTTAACAATTTAACAGCATGTAGCCAAAATTTTAAAAAGACATTAACAGGAAAAGAAGCTGGTAATACAAATCTATAGCGTTAGCTTGACAGGCTTTCTACCATGTTACCACATACAGTAGCGACTGTTACACATCATCCTAATGCAGGTAGATAATTTTGCAATATGGGAGTTCTTCAGGTCATTTTCTCTGGAGCTTGCTGAATGACAGAGAGGTCACACTGCAACAAAGAGCAGTCTAAATGACAATCTTTCTACCTTGCAAAAACTATGAGCAGTAAAATAAATAATAATGGATTGCCATTTTTGTGTCATTCTAAAGATGCTTATGCAACTGAAACACAGGATAAGTATCCTACATAAATTCCAGGGGAACTCTGTTCCATTTACAATGCAGTACAATAAAACTGCAGTGTGAAATACAATTTAGCTACATATATTTTCCCCATTATACAATAATATGCCAATTATTTTAGTGCCACTAGTGACAAGTCTTCAACCTTAGATCTATATTCTGTGCAATCTGCAGGGATTATATATAAATTTGAAACTGTTTACTGTGGATCATATTCTGCAATCCTTACGGACACTGAATAGCACTTAACTCTGGAAATACACCATGATGTCTACATCAGTGGCATCAGTCACCTGGGTTACTCAGGATGAGACAGGATTGTTGAAATGGCGCTAATCAACAAATTAAATAGCATAAAAAGCCACATTGCCCAGGAGAGGAAACTGATTACTATTATACACAGAAATTCTTATTAGTGGTAATTTTTCCTTCAAAGACATTTTGAAGTAGAACAAGCAATAATATTTTTAATAAAGTATGTAAGCAAAATACAGAAAGATAAATGACCAGTACATCTTTAGTTTTACATTTCATAATAACAAATCAGTTAAACTAGGCAAACCAAACAGATACAGAATTTACTTAACTATCTTTGATCTCAGAGAAACAAGAATGTTTAGATTTTAGAGAAGGGATGGGGAGGTGCAGATTCTGACATGTTACCTGGATGTAAATCTAGAGTAAAGTCATAAAAAGAAATCAATGGAATTATCCCAGATTAACATCACTGCAAGTGAGATTTCAATTTGGCCTAGACTATCCACTACCAGTCACTATTTGTGGATAGGGATTTTTAATCATGCAGTACTACCCACAGACAAAATCATCTTTCGGGAGGATTCCCTCTGTGGTTTATAGATACAAAGGTACTCAAAGTGTCTGATCCTAATCCTATCAAACCAATTGGTATATTTCCTTTTGGCTTCAATGTGTAGAAAATCAGGCCTCAAAACAACTTAAGGACAGAATATGCATGTCTGTTCCTGGAAAGTGAAGGGATGATACAAGAAACATTGTCACCCTCTTTGCTGCCCTGTGTATCAGTCAGGTCCAACCATACTACCTGAAAGGTGTAGGGATTGCTTGTGCCTAGCAACCCCTAGATGCCAAGATCCCTCAAAGGGCCTGGAGAGAGAGACTACACATCTTCCAGGGGCTTTTTGGCAGTCACATTTCCATGTCACGCATTGATTTATTCCATCCTGCACTTTACTATGATATTGAACTTCCATAATCTCATTTACTCATTCTGGGCCTGTTTGACACTCCTGCAAAAGGAATTGGCAGGGAAACAACCTACTCTTTGCCTTCGCACAGGTGGGCAGGCAGGGATTGCTTGCAGGTGAAGAGTGAGAGGAGCCAAGGCAACATAGCTGGTCCAGCACACTGAAGGACATATGCTACATCAGATATAGAGATTATACAGGGTACAATGCTCCACATCCCCTGAGCAGGGAGAAACTGCTCAGTAGATTCTGACTCTTTGACTTCATACATGGGATTTGTGACAAAGCTACAATTTAACCACCAGTGCCTATCTACAGACCTAGTTAACCCTTCACGCTGCCCAATTCAGAAAATTAAACATATCCATTATCTAGTAATACATTTCAAATTTTTCAACTTTCCTATTCAGTATATGTATAACAGGAAGGCTTTTGCAATGGCTTGCAGATTACATGCTTACCCAGGTTAGAAATAAGTGCTACTGATCTCTTAATTTCATTTGCACTAAATTTTTTCAATTAAAAAAATGGCAAAATGGCTTTTTCCCATTTTTCTAAGACCCTTTGTCATAAATATAAAGGGAAGGGTAAACCCCTTTGAAATCCCTCCTGGCCAGGGGAAACCTCCTCTCACCTGTAAAGGGTTAAGAAGCTAAAGGTAACCTCGCTGGCACCTGACCAAAATGACCAATGAGGAGACAAGATACTTTCAAAAGCTGGGAGGAGGGAGAGAAACAAAGGGTCTGTGTGTCTGTCTTATGCTGGTTTCTGCTGGGGATAGACCAGGAATGGAGCCTTAGAACTTTTAGTAAGTAATCTAGCTAGGTATGTGTTAGATTATGATTTCTTTAAATGGCTGAGAAAAGAATTGTGCTGAATAGAATAACTATTTCTGTCTGTGTATCTTTTTTGTAACTTAAGGTTTTGCCTAGAGGGGTCCTCTATGTTTTTGAATCTAATTACCCTGTAAGATATCTACCATCCTGATTTTACAGGGGGGATTTCTTTATTTCTATTTACTTCTATTTTTATTAAAAGTCTTCTTGAAAGAAAACTGAATGTTTTTTCATTGTTCTCAGATCCAAGGGTTTGGGTCTGTGGTCACCTATGCAAATTGGTGAGGCTTTTTATCCAACATTTCCCAGGAAAGGGGGGGTGCAAGTGTTGGGAGGATTGTTCATTGTTCTTAAGATCCAAGGGTCTGGGTCTGTAGTCACCTCGGCAAATTGGTGAGGCTTTTTACCAAACCTTGTCCAGGAAGTGGGGTGCAAGGTTTTGGGAAGTATTTTGGGGGGAAAGACGTGTCCAAACAGCTCTTCCCCAGTAACCAGTATTAGTTTGGTGGTGGTAGCGGCCAATCCAAGGACGACGGGTGGAATATTTTGTACCTTGGGGAAGTTTTGACCTAAGCTGGTAAAGATAAGCTTAGGAGGTTTTTCATGCAGGTCCCCACATCTGTACCCTAGAGTTCAGAGTGGGGGAGGAACCTTGACAACCCTTTGATAACGTAATGGACTACTGGCTGGTGTATTTATGTGTCACTGCTATCTACTTGAGACAATTAGAACCGCTCAACTGCTCCACATACCCTGTGAGAAGCTCTATACTATTAATAGCTAAAGGAAATTATCCCTTAGCTCAAATGCTCAGTGCATTTGTTTTTTGTTTTTGTTTGGTTGGTTGGTTGGTTTTTTTTTATCAAAAGGGTCTCAGGTCTGCTTAGGTTCCTGCTGTTATTGATATGTTATGAATAAGTCAGGTATGTAGCACCGTGACAACTGTAAAGCCTTAGCAGGTCTTAGATCAGTTTGAGAAGTGATATTTTGACCACAGATGTTTAAGGATGAGCTTTTTCCCAGTACAGGTGTATGTCCCAAACTGGCTAGTGTTGTGTATGTGTACTACTACCCTCTGCTGGATGGTATAAGAACTGCTAAAATGCAAATGACAGACCATACATTGCTAACAACTAACAGTTTATATTTTGCCTCAAGTAGTATGAGCCAGGCCATTCTTTTTGATAAAACAAATTGAGGCTTTATCCCCCCTGCCATGATAAAATTCTGAGTATGGAAACAATGGCAACTGTGAAGTCCCTAGGTGGTCAGAGATTTGTTACAATTCTTTGAAGATCAACATCAAAAATAGAAAAATATTAAGTTTTCTGGCTATTATGTTGCAGCTATAGGTATACATATAATAAAAAAAAAGCAGAAGGTTTTCGAACATACAAACATCAGAGTCGAGTCTCTCTTATCAAAAGGAAATTAAAAATAAATCATAGGTTGCAGTATTGAAGTTATGCACAAACCAATGTTATGAAATTCTATGAGAAGACACATAATCCTTACAGACCTCAAGCCTGACACTCTGGCCAATATTCTCACTTTCAATAGGTCAGAACTAATCACCTCTACATTTAAGAAATGTTAAATAGTACAGCAATGATACAATAAGCATGCAATATCTGAATCATCATTTACCTGTTACCACTTGAATAATTTTGATTTTCTTCATTTACCTGTAATTTCAGTAGAACCAGCCTAGCAAGGTAAAAGACAGTGGGTCAAATTCATCCTTGGTGCAACTCCAAAGTCTTCATTCAGCTTGTACCAATAATAAATTTGGCCCAATGTAACTGGACCACAAATACACCAAAGAAAGAGCTGACTTCCTTTTAACTAGAATCTAGATTCTCTTTAATTAGTATATTGAAATAAGATTATCACCTGTTATACTATATAGGCCTTATTCTTATCTGACATTGGTTTTATACCTGTGTAACTCCATTAACATCAGTGGAGTTACTGCTGATGTACTCTGAGTCAGATGAGAAAAGAATCCGAGTTTAAGATACAAGTTAATTCACCACTTCATGCCAGTTTATGCTCATGTAGCTTTAATTAAGCCAAAAGAACTATACTGGTGCAAAACTGGAATGACACCTTGGTGAATCAGATCCACATATTTTATTTTCTCCACTAAAGCTGGTTTCACAACAAATGTCAGTTATCTCCACAAATGGAATTTTGTTAAATGAAGAGTCTGTTTGTGGGAAAAACACCATTGACCCTTCACAATTTGTTTCAGAGTTTCATGTTATAATCAATTGATTCTCTACTGGTTCATAAACTAAAGAAAATCACAAACATGTAACATATTCAAGCCGTTCCAAACAATAAGATGAAAATGTTCTATTGATGATCCAAATCTGCATCAATGGGACTGATTGTGAGAGTCAGGTGACCAGTAACTGCTCTTACATTGACCTCATGGATCAGATCCTTAACCCAATTCTGTTCCTTTTGTACTGCTTGTATGGTGTAAAAAGGATGGTGAATTGCCCTATAAGGACAAATGGTTATTGGGTGCCCTTGCACTGGAGAATTTTCAACTGACATAAAGGGGACTCTGAAGGGGTTTGACAAGGGTTGAAGAGGATGTGGTGCAGTGTCTCATACAATGAGAATTGTATATCTGCAGATCAACCTTTAGGATGCTGTAAGTTGGGACAAGTTAACATAAGAACATAAGAATGACTATACTGGGTCAGACCAAAGGTCCATCCAGCCCAGTATGATGTCTACCGACAGTGGCAAATGCCAGGTGCCCCAGACGGAGTGAACCTAAGAGGAAATGAAAAAGTGATCTCCTTCCTGCCATCCATCTCCACTCTGTGACAAACAGAGGCTAGGGACACCATTACTTGCCCATCCTGGCTAATAGCCATTAATGGACTTAACCTCCATGAATTTATCCAGTTCTCTTTTAAACCCTGTTATAGTCCTAGCCTTCATAACCTCCTCAGGCAAGGAGTTCCACAGGTTGACTGTGCACTGGGTGAAGAAGAACTTCCTTTTATTTGTTTTAAACCTGCTACCCATTAATTTCATTTGGTGGCCCCTAGTTCTTATATTATGGGAACAAGTAAATAACTTTTCCTTATTCACTTTCTCCACACCACTCATGATTATATATACCTCTATCATATCCTCCCCTTAGTCTCCTCTTTTCCAAGCTGAAAAGTCCTAGCCTCTTTAATCTCTCCTCATATGGGAGCCGTTCCAAACCCCTAATCATTTTAATTGCCCTTTTCTGAACCTTTTCTAATGCCACTATATCTTTTTTGAGATGAGGGGACCTGTACGCAGTATTCAATATGTGGGCATACCATGGATTTATATAACGGCAATAAGATATTCTCTGTCTTATTCTCTATCCCCTTTTTTAATGATTACTAACATTCCGTTTGCTTTTTTGACTGCCGCTGCACACTGCATGGATGTCTTCAGAGAACTATCCACAATGACTCCAAGATCTTTCTCCTGATTAGTTGTAGCTAAATTAGCCCCCATCATATTGTATGTATAGTTGGGGTTATTTTTTCCAATGTGCATTACTTTACATTTATCCACATTACATTTCATTTGCCATTTTGTTGCCCAATCACTTAGTTTTGTGAGATCTTTTTCAAGTTCTTCACAGTCTTCTTTGGTCTTGACTATACTGAGCAGTTTAGTATCATCTGCAAACATTGCCACCTCACTGTTTACCCCTTTCTCCAGATCATTTATGAATAAGTTGAATAGGATTGGTCCTAGGACTGACCCTTGGGGAACACCACTAGTTACCCCTCTCCATTCTAAAAATTTACCATTTATTCCTACCCTTTGTTCCCTGTCTTTTAACCAGTTCTCAATCCATGAAAGGATCTTCCCTCTTATCCCATGACAACTTAATTTACGTAAGAGCCTTTGGTGAGGGACCTTGTCAAAGGCTTTCTGGAAATCTAAGTACACTATGTCCACTGGATCCCCCTTGTCCACATGTTTGTTGACCCCCTCAAAGAACCCTAATAGATTAGTAAGACATGATCTCCCTTTACAGAAATCATGTTGACTTTTGAGCAACAATTTATGTTCTTCTATGTGTCTGACAATTTTATTCTTTACTATTGTTCCAACTAATTTCCCTGGTACTGACATTAGACTTACTGGTCTGTAATTGCCAGGATCACCTCTAGAGCCCTTCTTAAACATTGGTGTTATATTAGCTATCTTCCAGTCATTGGGTACAGTAGCTGATTTAAAGGACAGGTTACAAACCATAGTTAATAGTTCCGCAATTTCACATTTGAGTTCTTTCAGAACTCTTGGGTGAATGCCAAGTCCCGGTGACTTGTTAGTGTTAAGTTTCTCAGTTAATTCCAAAATCTCCTCTAGTGACACTTCAATCTATGAAAATTCCTCAGATTTGTCACCTACAAAAGACGACTCAGGTTTGGGAATCTCCCTAATATCCTCAGCCATGAAGACTGAAGCAAAGAATTCATTTAGTTTCTCTGTGATGACTTTATCGTCTTTAAGTGCTCCTTTTGTATCTCGATCGTCCAGGGGTCCCGCTGGTTGTTTAGCAGGCTTCCTGCTTCTCATGTACTTAAACATTTTGTTATTAATTAAAATTTTTGAGTTTTTGGCTAGCAGTTCTTCAAACTCCTTTTTGGCTTTTCTTATTACATTTTTACATTTAATTTGGCAATGTTTATGCTCCTTTCTATTTACCTCACTAGGATTTGACTTCCACTTTTTAAAAGATGCCTTTTTACTCTATCTGCTTCTTTATATGGTTGTTAAGCCACGGTGGCTCTTTCTTAGTTCTTTTACTGTGTTTTTATAATTTGGGGTATACATTTAGGTTGAGCCTCTATTATGGTGTTTTTGAAAAGTGTCCATGCAGCTGGCAGGGATTTCACTCTAGTCACTGTACCTTTTAATTTCTGTTTAACTAACCTCCTCATTTTTGCATAGTTCCCATTTCTGAAATTAAATGCCACAGTGTTGGGCTATTGAGGTGTTCTTCCCACCACAGGAATGTTAAATGTTATTATATTATGGTCACTATTTCCAAGCGGTCCTGTTATAGTTACCTCTTGGACCTGCACTCCACTCAAGACTAGATCAAGAGTTGCCTCTCCCCTTGTGGGTTCCTGTACCAGTTGCTCCAAGAAGCGGTCATCTAAAGTATTGAGAAATTTTGTCTCTGCATTTTGTGCTGAGGTGAGTTAGAGTATTACTAACAAAAGGACACCCAGACCAAAAAATAGATGTTTAACTTTCTTTTCAAGGGCATGGTTAAACTGTTCATTTAAATATGTTCATGATTCTATTCCAGCATGAAGGACATTTTGGATTAAAAAGTCATGAGCTTAACTGATTTTTTTTTTCAATCACTTCAAACACAAATCACTTCAGTCCATATCAGAATGTATCAAGATATTCTGGACCTGATTCTGATCACGCTTACACCAACATCACTTAATTGAAAATAGTGGAGTTATTGGAATTTAGAACAGTGTCAGAGAGCAGAATTGCAGCCATGTATCAAATGACCCATGACAAACAGGAACAAAAGATTATGTTTATACAGTGATATAATGAAGTGTGTGCACATGATGTAATATCAGGAGCAGATACAGTATATTGTACATTTTAATGTAGTTTGCTTTGTTCAGTATTAAAAGACATATCAAAGATTGCCATACTATAAGATGTTTAAAATATTTTCTGTCAAGTATTTCCCATTCTCTAGCATCTGATAGTATCTGACAACGTTTCTGGCCATTTTCTAGCAGAGGCAATCAATTTAACAAAGGTCGCTTTTAGACTCCTTCCTAAATATATTTTAATGTTGAACAGGGTTCAGCTGTTCTTCCCTTCTCCTTCTCCTTTTACTTTTGTTTATGCACAGAAAAGTGTATGCATTTACAATACCATGAAACTAGCTACAGTATCAGTCTGGCATTCCAAACAGGATTGGTCCTGAGTACTGCTATTGTGTATGTGTGTCATCTTTTTCCAAGTGCTAAATACAAGTAAGATATGCAATTGACTTCCATATGGCATACTCCTTATTCCTGATAGCTAAAGATTAGAAAAGGGGCAGATGTTTGTTAATGAAATCAGAAAAGGCTGGCAATATGTTCATAATAATAGAGAATTACATTTTTGAAATTCATCTCTAAGTCAACAGTCATTTTGTATTCATATTGTTAAGGTAAGCGTAAAATGAAAAGGATTGAACATTTTGAGAAACTAATACTGTAATTAAAGAGCTGTCAATCAATATTCTTCCATTTAGTTGTGTGTGTTGGTGACACTATGCTCAGCTGATCAGTAGCAGTTCACAAAAACCTGAAAATTTTTAGTCAGTTTCTAAAATGCAGTTTAAATAAAAGAAAAACAGTTATACTGTAAATTTTAACACCATTCAAATCAACCAAGCACATATGCCATTGCTTACAAACTGAAAAATTTGCCAGTATCCATTTGGCCCCTTTTTATATTTTTATTCTCTCTCTTACAAGTTATTATGTGAAAGACCCAAATTAACATTGGGCTCTGCCCAGTATGATTTCAAATGAGTCAGTGACTGCAGGATGCTAGTCCTTTAGATTTTGTTTTGTTTTTCCGTTCTGTTGATATTTGGTAAAATGGGTTCTTGGACATTGATTGTAAATTAGTTTCTATTGTTCTGTTGTTATACTGATAGAATGACAGGAGACGTTTGATATGATTTTAATCAGGCCGCAACTTTATTATTAGATGTCTGGGACTACTTGGCAGATACAGTGCAGGTAACCCCATGTCATTCAATAATTACATGGAGGGTCTTTCGCCAGCTCCCCCTCTTTTTCCATCTAGGTCCCCCAGCCAATCCATTGCTGGGACCTTACCATCCACTTCCCTCATAGGACGGTTAAGGTGGGCCATAAGTAGGGCCCTACCAAATTCATGGCCATGAAAAATGCATCACGGACCATGAAATCTGGTCTCCTGCTGTGAAATCTGGTGTTTTGTATACCCTCTACTATACAGATTTCATGGGAGAGACCAGTGTTTCTCACACTGGGGATCCTGACCCAAAAGGGAGTTGCAGGGTGGTTACAAGATTATTTTAAGAGGGTAGCGGTATTACCACCCTTACTTCTGTGCTGACGTCAGAGCTGGGTGGCCAGAGAGCGGCGGCTGTTGGCCGGGGGCCCAGCTCTGAAGGCAGCGCCCCACCAGCAGCAGCAGAGAAGTAAGGGTAGCAATACCAGACCATGACACCCTTACTTCTGCGCTGCTGCCTTCAGAGCTGGGCGGCCAGAGAGCGGCAGCTCCTGACGGAGAGCCCAGCTCTGCAGGCAACAGCACAAAAGTAAGGGAGCCAATACCATACCCTGCCACCCTTACTTCTGCTCTGCTGCTAACAGTGGCTCTGCCGCCTTCAGAGCTGGGCTCCCAACCAGCAGCCGCCACTCTCCAGCTGCCCAGCTCTGAAGGCAGAGCCACCAGCAGCAGCAGCACCAAAGTAAGGGTAGCAGTACTGCACCCCCTCACCCCCAAATAACCTTGCAATCCCTCCACAACTTCTTTTTGGTCAGGACCCCTAAAATACAACACCGTGACATTTCAGATCTAAAGAGCTGAAACCATGAAATTTACAATTTTTAAAATCCTACGACTGTGAAATTGACCAAAATGGATTATGAGTTTGGTAGGGCCCTAGCTATGAGAAAGGGGATTGGCTGCCTGCGATACCAGTTACAGGAGCTCGAAACATCCCCCCCATTCCACTCCTTTAGCAAGCACCTCCTTTCTAAGTTATTTTCCAAGCCATTTACCCGGTCTCTGTATTCCTTCCCTGTGGAGCATCTGCACTGGATATCCACCCTACACTTAAATAATGAGTTGCGACCTACAACCTACTGCCCTTCATACCATGCATGAACAGAGCCCCTGCTGAACCCACTGTGGGGAAGGCAAAAAAACCAACAACTCCACCTAGGCCAATCTGGTGATAAGGGAAAAATTCCCTCCCAGCCCTGCCAAACAAGGGATGGCTAGCACAATGACCACAGCAAGTCTTGACCAAACCTGGTATTTCACCACCTGAAGGGGAGGGAGGGTAGATGCTGCCTCAGCCTGATCCATATAATAGGGGGCTTCATGCACAGGGCTAGCCCCTTTTAAACCCTCCCACCCATCTAGTTCCCAGTGGAGGAGTCAGTGGGTGCCCTGTCCCCTTTTGCAGCAGTTTGCTCCCCCCCCACCCCTGCAGCCCTGAAGCCATAAAGCACTCTTCCTTTCATTCAGCCAGCCAGCCAGATTCCACGCTGCCCGCTGCCCCTACTTAAAGGTGTGGTGTGGTCATTATCAATAAAAAGGAAATAGAAATAGAGCTATAATTATTTTTCTACTTCCACTGTGGGAGCATTTCAAAACAGCTTTGGTGTGAGTTCAACTTTTGATCATGAACCACAGTGATTTATTAGACTATTTGTGCCTCCACAAACTGTACCTCAGTGCTTTATTTATTTATTGCAAACTCTGCTATTCTAGCTGACTGACCACAAACTATTTCTCAGCACCCCACACTGTTGGAATTAAAAGGCTGCTCATTTTATCTGGAAGTGGTGAATATTGGAGAACGCTAAACTGTAGTTATTGGTTGCAAAGGTCGGACAAGGTCCTAGCTGGCCATTTCTTGCCTTATTATCATTGTGTTGTTGGCATATGCATTTGAGCAATCCTAGTTGCAATTTAGTCATGGTTTTTATTTAGATGAATTCTATTAAAACAGATCAAGTACACCAATTTTACATAAGTACTCTAATTTGAGTTTCTAACAGTTTATGGTATGTTACATTTCATATATGTTAAAATATCTAAAATTATACAGGAGACCCTTATCCAAGCTTATATGCATTACTTTACTTTAAGGCCCTATTCTACCACCACTCACATGCTATGTTTAAATTTGCACATACTTAAACAAGAGACTTGTGTTAGGATACTCCCTCACTTACTTTAAGCACAATTTATATTCTTTCTGATGTTGACGAAATCACAATCATCTCAAAAATATTCTAGTAACATAAGGAAGGGTGACAGCACATTCTAAAGCTGTGATTGGAACATTTTAAAATTATGTAACTTTGTAAACAGAAGCAAATCTTCTGACTTAAGCTATGCATGGTAAAAGTTCAGAGATCCATATTATGGAACAAGGAAGACAATATTATAGACAGAAAGCAGTTAGTTTATTTGTTTCAGTTTTGGTGTGAGTGACTGGAGGATGATAGCAGAAGTAACAGCTGGAACAGAGGAGCAAAGGAAAAGAAACCCACCAAAATATAAATATAAACTCCAGCATCAAAAATGATACAACACAATCACTATGAATTTATTATAGGACTGAAAATTATAGACTCATACTTAGATACTAAAGGCTTGATCCTACTCCAAATCAAATCAACAGAAGACGTCCTATTGACTTCAACGATGCTGAATCAAGCCTTAACTGGATAGGTATTTTATAAGGTAAAAACTCAAAGAAATGCCAGGGTAAGGAGAAGGTATCGGAGTATAACTGGCAGCCAAGAGTTATGAGGTACTGCAAATCATTAAAATTGGAAGAAAAAAACCGCCTGATTTATATTTTGGGAAAGCTGTTGGACATGATCTTCACTTACCCTCCAAATTAAAACAAGACAGAAGTCCTGAAAGGTTCAGAACATTTCAGGAACTTCAGATGTTTATTAGTTTTATGTATCCCTAATTAAAGACTATTATTAATGGAGTCTATTACTTCTTTTTAGAATCAGGCAATTAGAAGAACATTATCTCAGAACAACATACAGTGTACACAGTGGTTATCCTGTGCATAGGATGTAGGAAACATAATTAAATTCTGTCTTGGAAACTTAAAACTACTTTAAGTTTACCATAAGAATAGGTACAGTACATTAGTTTTATGAAGTGAATGACAGGAGAAATGTGACTCCCTGTTGCCAGTAAAGGAGTTTCTATAAACTAAAATTTGAATGTAACCTTACATTATTTAGTGTTGATCCAACCATTGCTACTGTAACACATCTTCCTCTACATGTAAAATAAGGATCATTTTCGGAAACTTCACAATGGCACAGAGAAAAAGAATGAAAAATGTGACAATGAAAAGCATGAGAAAAGCACTAAGTACTATATGAACAAAAGCAAAAAAGAATATATGAACATTATTGTAAAATCCAATCTGTGTGTCTATTTGGCAGAAAAGTGGAATCAATTTTCCAGAGAGTGCCTTGTGCCTCAGTGTCCTTTCAAATCACTGGAATCTTCAAAGTTGGATTGTCAGCGTAAACAGAGATATGCACAGCATGCAGAAATATCAGTAGATTAAAAATTTCCTTTCGAGATGTCAAAGTCATAACCATGAAGCTGAACACCAATTTAACTGACTACTTGGAGGTAATGGATTTATCCCTGAAACTAGTGCTTGGCATAGTTTTTGTAAGCCCCTGACAATTATTTACTTATTTAGTCTGCTAAACTCATAGCCCAATGCATCTCTGAACATGTGAGCCCTGCCAACTGGCAGATAATTGGTTCCCTACCTTAATATATTCCTCACTGCATGGAGGTAACACCCAGAAACAATAAATAAAAACTAACCAATCAGCATGTCCCATGACATACCTTCCAGATAATTTAACAGATCTGGTTGTTAGCGGAGCTCCCATGGAGTTGATGGAAAAGGGAAATCATTTTATGCAGACAGATCTGTTGCACCTCCTTCAGCCAGATTGACCAGTTTTTGGTACAGGCCATAGGCACTGACTCCATGGGGAAAAAATAGCGGTGCTCAGCCACAGTTGTTTGGAGCATCCCCAATCAGCTGTTTCACCCTGGCTTAGCTGATTGTAGGTGCCGCCAAACAGCTGATTGGTGGCTGGGGAAGGGGGGAGGGCGGAGAGCTGCAAGTGGGCGGGAGCCTTGGGGAGGGGAAGGAGCAGGGGCAGGAGGAGCTGGGGCGAGGGCAGGGCCTTGGGGGAGAAGGCAGAGTGAAGGCAGGGCCCTAGGGGAGGAGTGGAGTGGGGGTGGGGTCTCGGTGCAGACCGGGGGTGGAGCATTCCTGGGGAAAAGAAAAACTCAACACTTATGGTCCAGGACCTTCAATTTCCATGCCTCATGCTGTTTTACACTGATATAATATTTTAATCTAGTGTATAATCACTGAAATGTAGGAAAACTGCAATGGCAAATAAATATAAAGAAGTGAATGCTTGCCTAAAACACAGAATATTATTGTTTCCTAAGGAGGTCTATTGAGGCCCGGATTAATTTGTAAATAAAATTGGGATCAACTCTATGCAAGGGTTGGAAATGTAGAAATGGGAACTCCAGGTTTTTTACATATATTTTTTCTATGTAGGTTTGTCAAAAGTTCTTTGGCTTTGGTTCTATATCACACTAAAACACTCAGTAAATAACATAAAGATTATTTTAAACACCTATGAAGATTAGGCTCCTGATAATGGCATTAAAAATAGTTCTGCATTTTAAAAATAGCTAGTACTTACCTTTATTTCTTGAACTTTCTCGACTCTTTTCTTGCTGGAATTAAAAAATAGAAAGAAAAATGTGTCATTAACTGTATTAGTTGTATTAGCAAATTAACAAGGAAAAGGTTTATTCCACTGAGAACAGCACCATATAAATAATGTCTGTTGGCGTGTTTGTAAAACTTAATTAGCTAAAGAAAAGGAGATCTGAATCCCTTTTTTAAAATAAGCAGAGAAAGTGAGTTAAAGTAGACACACAGAATTTTGCAACAGAAAAGCTTCAAAAACAGACTCCAATGAGAAGCTGCTGAGCTTGAATTAATATACAAACTAGATACCATTAACTTGGGTTTGAATAGAGACTGGGAGTGGCTGGGTCATTACACATATTGAGTCTATTTCCCCATGTTAAGTATCCTCACAACCACCTTCTTGTCAACTGTCTAAATGGGCCATCTTGATTATCACTGCAAAAGTTTTTTTTTTCTCCTGCTGATAATAGCTCATCTTAATTAATTAGCCTCTTACGGTTGGTATGGCTACTTCCACCTTTTCATGTTCTCTGTATTATATATATATATATCTTCTTACTATATGTTCCATTCTATGCATCCGATGAAGTGAGCTGTAGCCCACGAAAGCTTATGCTCAAATAAATGTGTTAGTCTCTAAGGTACCACAAGTACTCCTGTTCTTTTTACACTCAGAAGACTAAATCTGGATGAACTGTACATAGGGGAATATATTCTGATTTTATTAATACTTCTTCTTCTTACTATTAATTATTATTATTATTATTATTAACAATTGTCCAATTAACACTTTATACATATTTAGCCTATGAATTGTCCTTCAATGAATATACTTCCACTACATCTTCAAATATTACCAGTCATTCTGTGTGGTGAGGAGCTGGTCACCTAAGCCACATAATATTGTTTCTACTCCCTGACTGGATGACACAGAAATGTAGGGATCAGACTAGTCCAGTAAAATGTCTCTGACAGCCAATACCTGATGTGCCTTAGAAAGGTGCAAAATAACCCATGATAGGCAATTACACAATAACTTGCCCTCAAGGGATGTTTTCTCCTCATTCCAAGTAATCAGTGGTTGATCTATAGCCCTTATAGATGTTATAACTGCTGCCTCCTCATCCCTGAGACAGGCCTGAGCTTGTGCACACACTCGTGAACAATAATTGGTTAGTACTGGTAGCTATGACAACCACACCACAACCCTGGAGGCAAACTCTCAGAGCAATATGGGCATCTAACACATGGTAGGTTCATCCAGGAATGGTGCGCTCCATCAGAAGTGACACTTCACTTTCCTCAGGCTGCATCCCTGGAGCCTCCTTTCCTCTCCTAAGATTCAGAGGGTTGCAGATGTATTTCCTGTTCCCCTGGGCACCAGACACATACTATTTTATCCTCCTTCCTTCCAAGGTGTCTCCTGACATGGATTCCAGACCCAAAGTCATTTTACTGGCTGAGATGGAGGGACTCAGCTATCTATCAAAGTATCAGTCTCTGATCAGCCAAAAACTGCATCAGCTCAGTCTTCTGCTGGGGAGACAGTAATGGCCATTTCGAAGCTCAGGACAACATTTACACTATCTTCTCCCATTGTTCATATAAATAGCTACAAATTGTTTTTAATCCTGAAAAGTTCTTATCCACTTATTGTATGGCAGTGGGTTGTACCATTGATTCTTTTATAACATAAAAAGCTATTTCCTTTAATCAGGTTTTAATTTTTAATTTTTTTTTTGCCTGGAAATTTCATTAGAGAAACATCTATAACGAAGAGGAAGGAAATCAAAGAGATTTAAAGATGTCTTCATAAGCACTTCCAGTCTCAACTTTCCCACAAACATGTATCTAAATGAGCTTCCACAAGACATTTACTTGCCACAAACATTCCTGCAAACAATTACAAATCTCTCCTACAAATATTTGTGGAGAATGAACAGAGAAGGCTGTGAAAACAGTTGAAGTGAATTCATGGTTTGTTTGTTTTTTTTCATTTGAACAGAGATTTCTGCTTTTATCTGCAGTATTTTCCCATTTATGTTATATGTTCTCATATAATAAAGCAATATCTTGAGTGAAAAAAAATGAATTTGAAGGTTAAGGGTAGCATATTAATACAGAAACTCAGTGTTAGGTGGCTTCCATCTTAAAAGCTCTATTTTTCCCATTAGGAATAGGATAGCAATTTAACAATAACTTACTAAATAGTTTGAACTCTGTACCTAGTATTAATAATAAATCATTGATAAGGAATAAAGAAAAGGGTCAAGCAAGCTGTGGAATTCCCCAGAAGGATACAAAGAACTCTCAGCAATCCTTCCAGTTAACTTACCAAAGGGCCCCCCTCTCACTCATCTGAAACAAAAGCTAAAGTAGACAACTCTTCTGTTTATTCATTTAGATCTGTCTCTGGATTTGACACACATCTTGCTGGTTGCTTGGCAACCCAGGAAGTATTATTTCTCATTCAAACACTAACTGCCATCATACCATATTCTTCTAATTTAATCTTTAAACATATTTTACTTTCTGAATGACAAGTTACTTCTCTAGTAGTGTTGAAGTCCATGTAACATTCAAGTTTGGATGTACCTAACTCAAAATAGGTGTCTGACAAGTACACACATACAATTGCACATGGTCACTAAACACCCTAATAACTTTCTCTAAAGTAGGAGCACAATAAAGAAAATGTACTGCTTAGTGAAATATTCAGAGTTTAAAAGAGAGGTATATCCTCAAGTGTAAACTGTCTTCAGTGGAGCTATGACCTGAATAAGACCTGTCCCCAAATCTTCAAACATTCTTATTCTACACAATGGCTGCCACAACAGTCAATCTCTGATTTCTTTACTTTGGGCACTTTTTCAAATCTTTTGTTCTCTATCAACTGTTATTATACCAGCAATGTGTGTTGAGAATAAGTTAACACAAAATACCTCATCAAGAATCTATTTTTATTGGAACACATGAGTATTTACAATACTTGAAAAGTAGCTATGATACTTCGAGTTTTGCTTTTGTGGCAAATTTATATATAACTAGTAATGAGAGACTAATCTTAAATTTAACCACTATACTGGGCATTTTGTGTGTGTGTTTCCCTACAAAAAATAAATCAGGCTGATTACACTTAAAGTCCAATTGCATTATTCTATTTAATTTATCTATAACATTTACCAAACATCTATCTAAAGTATTTCTAAGGTTCCTATTATTGTGGTACCCATATAAAATTCATTCGTATCAGTCATGAACAAGCTAAACATTACACACAATGAACATCTCATGGGTGGCGGGATAGGAATTAGAAGCAGATTCTCCTAATGCTATATGCTTGTGTCTAGATTCCAGAGTACCCTTCTAACATTCCTTTTTCCCAGAAGCCAACAAGTGATGATATGCTGTGACTTAACACCAGTCTCTGCCTATTGGCAATGACAAAATTTCACTACCTGAAGCTACTTTTATGTTCCTACATACTTATATAAAAAGCTACTGGGTATCCCACAACTGTACGGAACAAAATTATCACAGCACTGAGAGAAAAGGAGTACTTGTGACACCTTAGAGACTAACCAAATTGGTTAGTGCCACAAGTACTCCTTTTCTTTTTGCGAATACAAACTAACATGGCTGTTACTCTGAGCACTGAGAGAGTATTTGATTATTCTAGAATAGACAGAAACTTAACTCCATTGTGAGACTTTCTCACCCGCGTGATGCCAAACGTATTTATTATTTTTACTTTAAAACATTCTCTTTATATAGGATAGTCTCCTACTGGTCACGGGTCCATGCTGTATCTATCTGGAACAGTGGTCCCAATTTTTTTACATCACAGTGCCTCTTACTTCTGTCCACATCTCCTCCCCCGAGCCACGGTTTGGAACCGGGAGCAGGGCCACAGTGGGGAACAGGGCCGGAGCTGTGGCTTGGTCTGGGGGCAGAAGCAGTGTCGGGAGCAGAGCCATGGTCAGAGCCAGGGGTGGGACAGGGGCGCCGGCCAGGTGTAAAGCCGCGGCTAGGCCAGGAGCCAGAGGCTGAGGACAGAGCTGCAGGTCAGAGCAGTGGCTGGAAGCAGGAGCCGTGGCTGGAGTCAGCAACTGAGCAGAGCTGGGGCAAAGTGATACTGTGTGGTGCTCCATGACCCGCTAGGTGGGTGCACCCCACAATTTGAGGACCAGTGATCTAGAATGAGGTACATTTTGAACATGCTGCATATGAGTGTGTTTAAAGTGAACAATCACCAGCAGTGCTCCCTCAAGTCAGACGGGAATTGGCAGATCATCTCCCTGTTAAAACACAGTCCTGTCCTTCTTTGCTCCTGTCCCCAAGGATTTAAGCACAGGGAATTTGGGGTCTGGGCCCTTGAATAGTCAAGGTCTTTTCAGCTAGTCTCTCACCCTAGGTGAAGACTCTACTATTTGTAATGTCCTCCCTTAGTGGTGTAAGGAGAGTCAGGATGAGCTCTACCCTGACATCTGGTGGCGAGTCATGGTGGGTTGTGGAAAAGAACTTCAGGGGCTGATCTCATTGGCATAGGCACACCCACCCTGCCTAGATGGTCACTTTGGCTGCTGTAGGAGCCCCAGTTACTCTGTTATTGGGGCAGGAATAAACTGTTATTATCCTGATTATGTGAATCAAGGACAGTGGAACTGTACTTGGCCTTTTGTTATGATGGACTAAGCAGCACTCGCTAGGCAAGGGTCATGCGTTCCAAACCCCAGTGAATGGAGAAAGGCTGGGGATATGTATTAATACTTGGTGGTTTGGGCCCTCTGGTAAGGGCCTTACATGCTAATTGCACTTCCTCCTCTCTCCACTGTGGAATATCAGAGCTAATTTTGATTCCATTAGGAGTCTAGTTACAGGCTACTGAGCTGAGTTCACTTTGGGCCAATAGTGCACCAGCACTGAGGCTCCCCTACTACGAGCTGAAATCACAAAAGAGCTAAACTTACGAAGAGCTGAAATCACTGAGTGTTGTGTTAAGTAATGGGGGAGCCTGAAGATATATGGTGGAGCAGTTTGTGGGACAGCTGGCAGAGCAGAGCGGCTGGTGGAACAGAGCAGTTTGCGGGACGGCTGGCAGAACAGAGTGGCTGGTGGAGCAGAGCAGTTTGTCGGATGCCTGGAGCAGCTCATGCGGGGGTGGCTGGCAGAGCGGAGCCCCATGGAGAGTGGGGCAATCATCTTTGGACCATGTAAGGTTCCCCTTAACCCCCACCCCCCCATCTCCACCCAGGTTAGGAGGTAAAACTCTGCAGATAAACTTTTGAACTCTGGGGCTGCCCTGACCAGGGACAGAGACTTTTGGGTCGTTGGATTTTGGGGACTTTGAGAGATTTTGGGTTGCTAGACTCAAGAACCAAAGGGAAAGGACATGCCCCAATTTGCTTGGGGTGGGTTTTTTGCTCATGGGTTGTGTTATGAATCCTGTTGGCGGTGTTTCCCCAACATAATGCCACATTGTTTCTCTCTGTTATTAAAAGGCTTTTTGCTACACTCAGACTCTGTGCTTGTGAGAGAGGAAGTATTGCCTCTCGGAGGCGCCCAGCGGGGGTGGTATATATTTGTCCCAGGTCACTGGGTGGGGGCTCGAGCTGGTTTTGCATTGTGTTATTGGAATGGAACCCCTAGATACTGAACCCGGCCCTTGTTCTGAACTCTGATGGGCAGAAGGGTTACAGTGGGTAGAGAGGAGCCTGGGCCTGCCCTCACCACCAGCCTCTGGGCCAGGACCCAGTGGTGAGCAGCTACACTCAGCACCTTGGCGTGCTAAGCCACTGCCCCCCGGACCACTTCTACCCCAGTCTCCTTTAGCTACCCAGAGTAAATCAGTCCAATCAAGTCTCTGACCTGCACACTCAGTCACCTTCCTCTCTTTCATGGGCTTGCACAGGTCTGTGGTGTCAAGCTTCAGGCAATGAGCCCCTGGCCAGTATTTGTCCCTCAGAGCAGCCATTTGCTCCCTTCCACTGCCTGCCTCTGACTTGCTCTGCTGCCCTGTTTAAAGCCCTGCCTCTAGCTTGTACAGACTTTGCACATGTGGATGGGTGAGGCTGCCTGAGCTCAGAGCTGCTCCTTAACACCTTGCTCTCCAGTGTGGCATAAAAGCCTCACTAAAAACTAATTAGAAGATATACTTTAGTCTTAATTGCAACATAATGGATAATACAATGGACCTTAAACTGTTTTAGATTACATGGCTAAATGTTTCCTTATACAATGGGATGGTATTTCCTGACATTTTCAACAGACCACATAAATCAAATTCCAAGGTAAATAGTAGGATCTAATTTTGATCTCACACTAGTTTTACTCCTTTGACATCAGTGTAAATTAAGCCATAATTTTGCTTAAGGGAGTCTAAATGGATGTAAATTACATTTTCTTCCAACCCTGTGAAGAATCTGCTCTCATTCCTATGGGGTAAATTTAGAACAACTTCAGTGGAGTTAAGAGGTGTTGTAACTCAAACTTCTTCACATTTACATCAAATTCCAAGAGCAGAATCTCTCTTTTAAGCAGTCCCTGCTTATAACAGGTTCAGATTTGAAAAATGTTAGAATTGTGTCAACATAGAGATAACAGTATTTTACTCCATAGGCCTTAATCTGAAAGAATGGAAAATTGAGACTACAATAACTAGATTATGAAGACCCAGACCGCACTGACTGTAAAATCAGAGGGGCCTTGTAAGAAAGCAAAGGAGGAGGTGAATCATCTACTGAAAAAATTGATTTTGTGCATACCAAAAACATTTTGAAAGGGATGGGAAGGGGAACACTCGACAGGCGCATGAAGAGACGCTTTGCATGTGGTGCTCTCAGCCTGTCTCTGGCAGAAAGGGCAAGAACAGAACAGTTTAGAAAATGGGGAAAGATGTTAATGAAGAAAATTGTTTTCATTAAAGTGTTCAGCAAAACCTGAAGAGTTTTCATTTTTCAAGATTCTGAGAGTAAAAAAGTAAAATTTCCAGAAAAGCAGATGCTATCTGTAATTTTTTTTGTTTTGTTGAAAATCCAAATTTCAGTTTGAAAAAAGTTCAGCCTGAAAATTTTCAACCAGCTCTAGGCAAGAACCTGAGTCTCAATTTCAGTTCCCTGACAAGAGACTCCAGCCTTGTGAATTCTGGCTTTATACCATCTAGCTTCCTACCCTCAGTGCTATTTGAGTTGTCAGACCAGAACTCATAAAAGTGATGCTCACCCAGAAAGAATTGTGAGTTATCAGGCTAGAAGCAACATTAATGAGTTATGAAAGAAATCCTATCTATCTCTTCTGGCTGGAGGGAATTTGTTGCAAAGTGATGCCTTTGACCAGAAAAGGGAGAGTTAAAATGTAGAGAAAGCTAGCTTTCAGTGAAAGTGTATACATTCAGATTCTTCACTACCTAAATCCTGGGTACCTCCAGGGTACTACCAGTATCTGGGTTAAATTATGAAATGTACCCAAACAAACAAAAACAGCACAGGTTAGTGAGGATTCTGGTATAAAATTGAAATAAGTAAGCAGTATGTCTTAAAAATCTATATTTCAACAATATAAAGTTTGCATCCTAAGGGGACAAAGAACAGCCCTGTTGGGGGGAGAAGCCAACCCTCAGGGACAGAGAGAATTCCCTTCCCCCCTCGCTCAGCAGGAGTCATCAGCAGCCACAATTGCCACAACCCATGCACACCAGTGCGGTCAGCAAGCTGTTCTTTTTTATTTGAACTTGGGAAGATTTTTTTCTATTTTTTTCCTAGTGTTTGTTCAGCACAATGGGTCTCTGATCCTAAATGGGCTCTTTGAGTGCTACTTTAATAAAATAATACAACAAAATAATTAATCTTTTTAACAGTTATTACATGTAAATATTCAACTGTTGTAATTAAAACAGACAGTTGTGTATCCAAAAAAGTAAGAGGGTATCTCTATATAAAGAAATACTATGACATATTATAACAAATTTCTGCTATTGCACTGTAATATATTAGCAAAACATTTTCAACTGATGGTTTAACATTCATGGAAAGGAGATCTATTTAAATAAAAACAGAAATGATTATGTGATTTAAAACATACAACAGTATCCACTGCTGCAAGTCATTTGCAACCAGCACAAATTATCTTGCTTCCCAAGAGTTTCTCATCCGCCACAATGTACCAAGATAGTTTTGAATCCAATATGCTCCAGCCAAATTAATCTGATGAGTTGCACGGCATTGCATCATATTTTCTTGCATCATGTTGTGTCAGCCTAGTTCAGTGAAATGTAGCAATACAGAATACATCAGAACTGGAAAGAAGCCAGTCTTTTGTGTCAGACAGGCTCTATTCAAACCTAACTTTTCAACGCACAGTAGATGAAAGTCTAGAAAATGTCAAATTTTCCACTTTGTTTGTGAACTAGAAAAGATCACGGATGGCTGGCCACAAAAATTGCTACTCTGGCACATCACGAGTTATAAGCTACTTGCAGTATATCTTAAACCAGGGGATGCAAAAGAACTGATTTAAATACACTGAAATGCGTTTGCAGGGGTAAAATCTTCCTTTATAGTAACTGCTATAATATCTTAGTCATAATACACAAATACACTCAATCTTTCTTAAAGGATTCTGACATTGTTATTGCTCAGCTATGACTGGGTAAACAGCATGGGTGTAGTTAATTTTTTTTATTTGTCAAGGAAGCTTTATCACTAACTTCTCAATGACAGTAAAGAAACAGAATAGCGGAGCTGGGAGGTGAAGAGGACTAGAGAAAGAGATAGGCCGGTAGTCATAAAGATATGCAGAGTGACAGACTTGGGAGATAATATATGTTAACTAAAACCTCCAGACCATTATATGAAGAAGGAATGTGGTTTCTTATTCAGAGCCTTTTTAAATCTATACTTAGTGACTTCTGTTTTGTTTTGTTTGTTATTTATGCCTAGCTGGCTGAAGCGAAGTTGATATTTATTTATGTATCAACAGTGGAGAGATTTTCAAACGGGCATATGGGATTTCAGAGCACAAGTTCCACTGAGTTTCAATGGGTCTTTTGCTCCTAAAATCTTTAGGCACATTTGAAAATCTCTTCCTAGATAAATATGCACTCTCACAGCACCTATCTCCACAGAGATAAGCATTGTATTACACATATGCCTCTTTGGGTTAGGGATGAAGGAGAGAAGCAGTATCTCTTCATCCTCAAAGCCTCCCACAAATTCTACCATGATAAACAGATCTTTTTGAATATTTGTTGTATTAAAAGTGGAAAGGTTGAATCAATAAAACTCTTAAAATAAACACGAGTGATAATTAGTCTAACATACTGTAGGCTGTCCTTTGTGAATGAATGATTATAATTTTGCAAACATAAATTACTAATTGATGAAACCGGGAAGGAAGAGGGACTATAAACCTATTTCCTTGATTAACATATTTTATAATGAAAAATCATCATTAATCATCATATGATGTAGTTATGATGCAGAATATGACTCTGGTACTCATTAAATGTTGTGTTCTTTCTGTGATAGTATTTCATTACTAACAACATATTTCATTACTAATAATTCTTTGTAATGAACCATAAGGAATAATTGCTATTAAAATATAATATGTTGATATGAGAACATTTGAAATAAAAAAATCAAATTTTCCATGATTTAACAAAAGCCCGCACATGTTCAAGTATTTGAATAACAATATATTTATAACTTACATTTATATAACAGCTTTAATACCAATTGATCCCCAGTATCTTTATGCTCTATACACCTACAGAAATTTCTTCTCTCCTGGATAGGTAGCTAACTCTGCATTAGGACAGTCAGAACCAGGTAGACAACTAAAGCACAGCGACAAGAGCTTGGTGGAGAATAAAATTCAGTCACTAATGTCACGAGCAGACATGTATTCTTACAAAAAGAATTAATGGATCATTTTTCAGCAGAAGCTCTCAATGACAGCCATGCAATAGCAGGGTAACCTGCCTTTGTATAGATTATACACACAGGACTAGATTGTGACATACACTAAGCACCCAGGGAAAGGAGCAAGAGCCTTCCACTCCTGCACAGCCATCCTGGCACACAGTAGTAAGCAAGGCTGCACACTCACTAACTGTCCAAAGCAGCCCGAACAGACAGGTAGGAAGGTATAGAACAGGCAGGGCTTGTGTTACATCCCCGCTACTCACTGGGCAGGGCAGCTGTGCCATCAGAGAGGGTATTGTAATTGGTTGTTTGTAAAAGGTAGTGGTCCTGAAAGTGAAGGCATGCCCCAGCACTGCTGTTATAAGGCTTCTACCCTTTAAAACCAGGACTTCTGGGGATGTAGTCTGGAGCAACTGATGGGGAATGTAGGCTCGGAGTCATATTACTGATAATGTGAAGAAGGCAGGAGATAAAAGTCTGAGCCTGCTTCTCAAACACACATAGACCACGGATTGGAAAAAAGAGATGCTGTGGGTCTCACCATGGAGAATGGAAGGATGACTTTGCTTAGGAAAGAGCAGTGCCAAAGGTCCAGAGTAGTTACCTGCATAGAGGGAACTGGGGCACAGACTTAATAGCAAAACTAATGGGAGGCCTTCCTGGGTGAAAACATGGTGAAGCCTTGATAGCAGGGTAACTGTGAAACCCTAGAAATGATTGGGGAAGTCCAGAGTGAGGGATTTTGTTTAATACTAATAATAAATGAAACTCCAGCAGGGAAGACTGGTGTGAAACATAACATTGTGTTTCGTTTCAGAGTAACAGCCGTGTTAGTCTGTATTCGCAAAAAGAAAAGGAGTTCTTGTGGCACCTTAGAGACTAACCAATTTATTTGAGCATAAGCTTTCATGAGCTACAGCTCACTTCATCGGATGCGTACTGTGGAAAGTATAGAAGATCTTTTTATACACACAAAGCATGAAAAAATGGGTGTTTGCATACTGTGGAAAGAATAGAAGATCTTTTTACAGTAAACACCCATTTTTTCATGCTTTTTGTGTATAAAAAGATCTTCTATACTTTCCACAGTACGCATCCGATGAAGTGAGCTGTAGCTCACAAAATCTTATGCTCAAATAAATTGGTTAGTCTCTAAGGTGCCACAAGTACTCCTTTTCTTTTTGCGAACATTGTGTTTGACACTTTATTGAGCTGAGCCATGGAAGAATGGAAAACTCAGACATGGTGGCACTCACAGATGGGGAATATTTGGTAACCCTCCTGCACTGCTGTTATAGGCCACAGCGAATTACTACTGCATCAGAGCAAAGAGGAATTGTGACATAGAGGCATGTTTCTGAGTTACAATGCCTTCAGGGGTAGTGCACCAACCCTTAATTGAGACTGTGACTAAAGGCACAATCTAGCACGTGACTGTATTTCTGTTACAGCTTTTCTGTCATCAGTTGCATTCAGCTCACTGCAAAAATGAGAATCAATATCACAGTAGTATTGTATAAATCATGTAGATTGCTGCAAACTTATTTACCTTATACTGACCAACAAAGAAAGAGGCAGTGAGAGAGAAAGAGGAATCTCTTTTAAAAGCAAACACTCATCTGGGAAGCTTATACCTGCAAAATCACTGATGATGTGAGAAATGTTTGCTGAAAACTGCTGCCTAATGTAAAAAGACCTATGTGCAGCAGGTTGCAAATAGATCCGAAGGGATTTAAGCACCCCCAGCTAGAGTTAGATCCATCTGCCCTGATTAGCACTTATGGTTGAAAGGAGCTGACATGCAGCTTCTATTTTTATCTTACCTTTAAATTCCAGGAACTTCATTTCACTAAATCATCACTTTCCAGTCAGATTGTAAAGCACTCTCCCAGTGTTTGTTTATTTTAAATCTAGATCTACTAGCTCTCGAGTGTAGCTCTAAGAGGGCTACTGTCCTGATCACTCTACTTGACCTTTGTCATTGCTTTCACCCACACCACAACTTATTGGTTTAGAAAAAGGCATGCCTGACAACCATCCATAAGTAACTCCTCTTTTACACTAAGGCTGGAATTCACTTAGGATGATCAGATGTCCTGATTTGATAGGGACAGTCCTGGTATTCTGGACTTTCTCTTATATAGGTGCCTATTACCTCCCACCCTTGTCCCGATCTTTCACACTTGCTATCGGATCACCCTAAATTCTCTTCATTTGAGATGACCAGTGCAAAGCCTTCCACACTAAGCTCCATTTGAAATCTTAACGTGAGGATTAAGTGGTATAAACTGGAATATATATTTCACTTGGGAAGAATGTAGAATATGACCAGTACCGCTACATGGATTTCCATAACCAGCTTCTGTACTGAATTGATCATCTCCTAGTTTCAGTTGGGAAAGCTCCTGAACTGAGCAGAAACAGCTTGGTTATGGTCATGGAGCAAAACATGTTTTGCAAAGAGTGGTCAAACAGAACTGAATTATTACTGTTAGTGCTTGTTATTGCCCTAAAATTTAACTGCTCAAGCAATAAAAACATGCTTTCAGCATGGAAGTACCTGTCTGTGTATGAGCAGTATGGAGATTTTTCTACACATCACTACTGAGAAAGAAATAAGGTATTGTGGGAAGGCTAATATGCTGTACTCTCACATGCATAATAATAAACACCTGAAAAAGTGAGGTAACCACTGGTTATTTGTACTGTAAATATCTCCAGAGTACTCAATGATATACCCCAGATTCAGGTAGCATGTTAAAAAGTTAAAGGGATTTTGAGAAATGAGATTTCAACGCCATCAATTGTTATTCAGTGTAATAGGGGACCGATTTAACGGTATACAATTACCTTCTCCAGCCTGTGAGTTCCTAAAGCTCTTGATCTTTACAAATTTCTAAAAAGTATTTTTCTTCTGAAGAACATTGTCTTTTTTCTTCCAAAAAAATCACAAATGGATTTTTGCTACACAACTCCCATTGACATTAATGGGAAGTAATTTACTAAAATCCCATTCTGCTCTGAAAATTTTGGAGTGGGGGTTTAATTGTAATTTTCCAAGAAATCACATAATTTGTGTTGCATTTCATTATTCATCCTATTTAAAGCACATTCTGATCCTACCAAGAAAGACGTATTTTTTTTGTTCCTTGCTCATTGCAAAAATTTGGTGAGATATAAGAAAAATCTGAGGGAAGAAGGAAAATTTGAAAAGTAAGATGTTTTACAGTTTTATTGTCAATTACCTTCTCACACACCAAGAATGTAAGTATTATTTAGGCTGTTTGGAGACATAATTATTGAACAGACTTTAGCATATCCTGTGGTAATCCTGTGATTAGAAACCAGATTCTGAGGAATATTCTAGGAATAATATACAGCTTTTACCATTCAATAATATACTGCTTTTACCTTAAAAGGCCAGATAAGGTAATGTTGCAAAGAAAAACAGAAGTGGGTGATATGAATTTTAATCAGTTGCATCTACCCTTTGGTAAAGTGTCCGACCAAATATTTGAGGGATAGGCTCATTCTAACTTCAGACTTGATGAAAGATAATATTATATTGCCTACTTTGTGACATTTACAAAACTAGAGTACAAAATTAAGATGGGAATTCTTTATTAAATCTTAGAAAATTCCAGATTACATCAGTATGTGATAGCTGCATGTCAACGAACTTTTCAGAATTAACTAGAAAGCAGAGCTACACAGACTACAGAGGTACTGGCAATTGACTGCAATCACCCTACTGTGAAGCAGGTAATCAGTTTAAAGCTTTTAGTTATTTTCTTTTAGTGTTTATGTTAAAGGCAGGAAGCTTCTTATTTTTAAAGCAAATGCAATAATAATTTAATAATAGAAATGAAAATCAGTTGTAATTGTTCTAAATATATTAAGCATTAACGTATATATTATTCACCTTGCTTTTTTAGATCTGGCATATCAATTTTTTTAACAGCCATCAGCTTTTCATCTTCTTTTCCTGAACACATCACATCAGATTTTAATTTAGCAGAAATTGCTAAAGTACATACACTTCCTTTTTTCAGAGAACAGACACCTGTTCTGCAGTGACCTCCCTGTATTGGTTCTGATCTCCTGTCAGACTCTCATTGTTTCTACGATGAGGTCTTCATTTTGCTGGGTATTTCTCAGCTTCTTCATTTGTGCCTTGGGAATTATTTTTTATACCTTGGAAACTTGTCTTTATCACCTTTACCCTTGTGTATAGTCGTTCAGTGGTCTCACTTTTGTTTTGATCAGTTCTCGTAACGTCCATGTCAGCGATCAGCTTCTTGCTTTACTTTCAATGTTCTTACTTTAAATCATATGATGACAGCTGATAATATGATAAAAAAAAAGACTGCACTTCTTTACAATAGGTTAATGTAGTGGTTTGACACCAGCTCTGCATGACCTAACTTTAGCTCAACAGTAGTCCCAAGTTTCCCGAATTTATGAGGTTGCAGAACTCAAAAGTGGCACTCTGTAGCTCTCAGAAGCAAGTAGCAGTCACACTCTCTCTGAGTATCTTCTGACAGCTTATCCACAAAGAAGCTTTAATGTCAACTGAAGCAAAGGAAGCCACTCGTCAGCCAGGCTGAATGAGTTCAAGATTGCTTAAATGTCTTATAATATTGCAACCATTTCAAATTGCATTGTGTTGAAAGGTAGTATAAAAAGTATTAGTATGAATTCAATTTATGAAAAGCATGGTTTAAATCCATTAATGTTGCTGAAGTTGTAGAACTGCTGAAAATGTAATCACAAGTTATCTTTGTCAAAAAGTTACAGCCAAATCCTGAAGCCAGTGGCAAAAGGCAGTAGAATCAGGATACAGGCCCAGAATCAGGATGCTTAAGACACACTGACTTCAATTAGACTTAATCATACTTTTGTTCTTCTTTTTTACCCCTTCCCTATCTGGGGTCAGCGATTATATCTCCTTCATATTTAAAAATAGGCACCATAAAGTTTTATGCCATTCATCTGATATTTCCCTTTCTTATGAATATAATTGAACAAACTTCTAAGATATTTGATGCTTTCACTTACCAATAACTTCAACAGATCCACTGGTACTGGATCCAGCTAGGGGCTTTCTTCTTTTTCATTTTCCTAAATTCCTCTGCAATGTCTTCCTCCTGTATACAATCTATCATGCCCCAATTTGGCTTACATGTTCTCAGTTCCAGCCTTGGGTTCTCCTCATCGATCACTCTTTCAAAATAATCACTCCAAACTTCGTTGATTGATTCACCATTCATTTACAAAATACCATATTCATTTCTAATGTAAGCAAACTCGTTCACATCCCTCATCATTTTCTCTCTTGCCTTGGGGAGTTTATAGATGGCCTTCTGTCCTTCGTGTCCTCATAGTCGGTTATATAGCTCATCACAAGCCATACTTTAGCTGTCACAATACTTCTTCTGACCTCCTTTTTTGCCTCCACATATGCCATCTTATCACTGCTCAAGCCACTGGGCTGCCATTTTTTTGAAGGTTACCCTTTCTTCCCCTCAATGGAGTTTTTAACTTGATGATTTCACCACCAAGCCTCCCCCTTATCCTTTTTGGCACTGGTTTAATCACTCCTAGGACTTTGTGTGCCATTTCCCGCAAAGCTGACTTTAGTTCAAACCAGTTGTCCTCCACATGTGTGTAAGCACTTTGCTGAATGAGGACATTGGCTGTTAGACCTAATTCTGCACCCACTGCCTTCAATATATACAACACTGGATCAGCTGGTAAACTGGACTGATTTCAAACAAAATGAGTTTTAATACAGCTAAATGAAAAGTCATACATCTAGGAATAAAGAATGCAGGTCATACCTGCAGAATAAGTAAAGATCTCATGGAAACAATTTCTCTGAAAAGGATTTAGCAGTCATAGTGGACAAGCAACTCCACCTGAGTTCCAAGTACAATGCAGTGGCAAGAAGGGCTAATACAATCATTGGATGTATAAACAGAGGAATAGTGAGTAGGTGCAGAGAGGTGATTTTACATCCTTATATGGCATTAGTGAGACTGACACTGGAATACTGTGTACATTCTGGTGTACATATTTTTAAAAGGATGTTGAAAAATTAGAGGGGGCAAAAACATAGCCACAAAAATGATTCAAGGGCTGGAAAAAAATGCCTTACAGTGAGAGACACAGAGCTCAATTTGTTTAGCTTACCAAAAAAGATCAAGAGGTGACTTAATGACAGTGTATATGTACTTTCATAGAGAATAAATATTGAATACTAAAGGCTTTTTCATCTAGTGGAGAAAGGCATATAAAACACTATGTCTGGAAGTTGAAGCCAGACAATTCCATTTAGAAAGAAGGCTTTAAAAAAAAAAAAAAACATTAAGGGTGATTAACCATTGGAACAAACTACCAAGGAGGTAGTGGATTCTCCACCTCTTGATATCTTCACATCAAGACTGAATGCCTTTCTAGAGCACATGTTTAAGTCAAGCACAAGTTATTGGTTCAATAGAGGGGTAATTGGGTGAAATTCTATGGTCTGTGTTATACAGAAGATCATACTAATGATCTCTTCCAGCCTTAAAATCTGTGAATCTGTGAAATAGGATCAGGATCAGGCTTTTAGTCCTTTCCATTTTCTTGTATTAATATTGTAATGATCATTCATTTAAATTGGAGTTTAACTGATGGACAGGCTCATGTTGATACCATTGCAACAAATCAAGACACATTATGACATCAACATAGTTTTGATGAGTATGTTGTTCTATGGAGATCTAATGGTGGAAAATGACCATATCAAAACTATATGCTGATGAAAACTATGTAGATGATTCAACAATGTTAACTAAATTTTATGGCAACAATATTACATAATGCTAAATTATGTACCACTTGTTGCCAATTGGGCCAATTCAAAGAGTAAAGTCCTACTCAACATGAGTAAGAATCAGTGGCAGTCCCTATAGTAAAAAAATGTTTTGCAATGTGAGTATAGTAAGACTTCAGTACAATAGCTCATATTATCATGGCTAGTTATACTACTTGTTAAAAAAAATCAAACAAATAATCTAGAAAAATGTTATCATTATGACCCTCAAAAATGTAGTGAAATTGTAAAGTAAGGCTGTAAAGCGCTGCTAGAGGCAAATCCTTATTCAATCCTTCCTGCAGCAATTGAGTGGGAGTTTTGTAAGAGGAAGACCATCATAAGAAAGGCAGGATTTGTCCTTTCATGCACACTCCATATAGGTCATAGTGTTGAACACAGCTTTCAGAGTAGCAGCCGTGTTAGTCTGTATTCGCAAAAAGAAAAGGAGTACTTGTGGCACCTTAGAGACTAACAAATTTATTTGAGCATAAGCTTTCGTGAGCTACAGCTCACTTCATGAGATGCATCTGATGAAGTGAGCTGTAGCTCACGAAAGCTTATGCTCAAATAAAGATGAAATGAGCTGTAGCTCACGAAAGCTTACGCTCAAATAAATTTGTTAGTCTCTAAGGTGCCAAAAGTACTCCTTTTCATGTTGAACACAGAAAGTGAGAGAAAAATGTAACCCCATGTACATGACAGCATTTATCAATGTCTATGAAAAAGTTCCATAACATGTTCTCTCTCACCATTTTCCACTCTCTCATTCCAAAAAACTTTTCCATCTCCTTGAGGCATTTTGTCTGCCTATTCTGCTGTGTGTTGGATGTCCCAGTGTTGCTTTGCAGTCCCCACTTAAGAAAAAAATTCCTGGATATGGAAGCTCTGCTTTCTCATTTGGATCACCCTAATGTCACTTCTGACATACTGATCTCTGAATATTTTTGTCTGGCTCCTCACTATCCCAGAGTCCCTTTGTTCCACTTGGAAAACATAGGACATGAATCACATAGACACTCCCATACAGACAGACTTGTCTCTGCACAGAAGGAGGAGGAGAAGAGGAGACTTGGCCCACCTACCACTCCACTGAATGCAAGCCCTTCAGCAGCTGAAGGCCACCTTTCCCCCTTTCTAGCCCAGCCCACAGTTTGAACAATCTGTTCTAGGATGGCGCATGGAAACCTGTTGCCAAATCAGCCAGCACCACAACCCAGCGGAATCCTATTCCGTCCAACAGCCCGGGAGACCCACTGCTACAGATGACCCACCTGCTTCAAAAACTAAATAAAATCTGTTCCCCAATCAACTACCCAACCCTTAATGAGAGGGAGACCAGTTCCTCTCTTGATTAACCATGCCCCTGCCAAACACACAGGGTGATTTGCCCCCAACCACATGCTGCCAGCAGAGTACTTGAAGAAATCAATGTATATCCTGTGGGAGCAGTGAGAAATGATTTGGGGTAGAAGCTTAGGTGAGGAGAGAAAAGTAAGGGGATTAATATTTTACCCAGCAAATGCCACATTCTGTTAGCTAAACAAGTTTTGAGAGAGTCCCTTATTAAAACAAATATCAGTTTATCACTGCCATATTTCAAGACAGTGGGAGCACCATTAAAAAAAACTGGATGGATTATTGTTGAAGGCTTCATGGAAGAATTGTATTTTCTGAAAAGTTTTAAATAAGAAGGGGAAGAGTTTTTTTTCCAGAAGCTTCTCATCTGATAGTGGAACCTGTTCCACTCCTTTTCTCCATATTTGAGAATACAGTCAAAGTTCTAAGCCATATGTTTCTTCTCAGGAAATCTTCTAGCCTGTGCTGAATTTTGAGGGAACCGATGTGCTCATTCCCTTATTTACTGAACTAGTTAACCCTTCATGTTTCACACAACTGATAAGCTTTTTACATCAGAGATTCTGTTTAATATATTTAGTTAAATTGCAAATGATTTACCTGTCTGGTTTTAGTATATACACACAAGGATATTAAACGGGACTACAGATCTTCAAAGAGCATGAATTACAGTATGTATTTATGACTCTGTTTTAGGCTGGTGGGACTGAACTTGCACTGTCTTACAGCAGTAGTATTGTAGCATTGTAACAGATTTATAATGTACATTTAAGGCATTGATGAAATGTCAGATTTATTTATAAAAATTACAGCCTGGATTATTGGTTGTTTTTCCCAAAGTATGTACTTTACCATGCCATAAATGTTTGATGTTTGGTGGGGGAGGGGAAGAAAGAAAAAAGGGGCTTGTTAGAATTGTGTTTTCATATATTGTTATAATGTCCAGAGTGTGAATCCAAGCAAAAGAAGTATAATTAGCAGCTAAAATTAAGAACTGACGGATCATTAAGCAGCCATGCTTTAATATAAACTAACACTTAAAAAAATATTTGTTGCTGTTACACTTGATTTAGGAAGTATAAAGCTATCTGTAGTAATACTTAACTAGCTGTGGTGAATTCAGACAAGGAAGAGCTATGTGGTTCAGATACAAGAAGAATCTTCTTAATTCCTCAGCTTTATTTAGAACTGAGCTCAAATTGAACCTTTCTGAAGTTCATAATGTCTGGATTTTTGGTTTTGTTTTAATATCTTGGGGTGTTCATAGGGAAACTTCATAGGGAAACCATAGTCTCCTTTTAAGCTTTGGATACCATGATAATGGGTGCATAACTGAAAAGGACAAAGAAAAGAACAAAACAGAACATAACATTTACTACTTTCAGTCAAAATATCATTAGAATATCTGTTTTCCTGGTGTTTCAGCTCTGACCCGAACTATGAGGAGCTCTCACTTCCTCCCTTAAGATTTTGTGCCCAATTATCTGGAGGGAGGGAGGTGAATAGTAGTTTAAAATGCTGCAGTTTCATTATTGTATGGCTGGGTGGAGTTGGAGATAGTGATGAGGATGGTGTTCTTGGTTGAGGGGGATTGGCTGTGGAACAAGTTAGCAAAGACAATTAGACTAATCCAGAGTCTGACCACTTATGCAATTACCACCATAAATGGGAAAGGTGAAGAGCAGAATACTCCATGAAGTCTCCCAAGGACTTCACAGTGCAGGTCTACTTGTGCTGCACTTAGATCCTGCAGTGTTGGGTATTAGAGAAAATGCTGAGAAAGAAGTAATTCATCCCTGGATATTGGTAGATTAGAAATAACATTTAATAACTCAAAACTCATTTAAAATTAAAACTAAGATCAGGGTGGAATGATGTCCCATTGAAGTCCCTGGCAAATCTCCCATTCACTTCAATAGGACCAGGATTTCAGATTCTTAAAAAAGCTACTCAAACGGCCAAACACAGTGTACTCTTGCACATGCACACAGAATCACAGCGGCTTCCCCAACAGAAACAGGGTTATCCATCAGAAACTTTTGTTGATAGGGGAAGTTTAATTTCTGTGCCTGTATCTAACAACCTGAGCGGTAACACCATTCATTTTCTCACACAGGTTGGATTAGGGGAAGGTGATATCAAACAAATCAAGAAAAGGATATAACATATCCACAGTGGGTGGGCTGCTCTGTCCTGGTATCCAGAATGACCATCTGGGTGCCAGATTCTGATCATAGCAAACCAATTATTCTCCAGGTTTCATAGTAATATCACAATAGTAAGTAAAGCCAAAGGAAGGCTGATGCTTGATTATTAGTTTTGAGCAACTGAGAAAAACTTTTGTTTTGGTGATATGCACCATTCTACCTTTTTATCTGTCAGAAGGAATACACTTAGTGCTTTGTTCAGCAGATAAACTTAATTCCTCCACTAGAGGTATGAGGATTGCTCTGCGTATTGGATTCTCTGTTGCAGTATACATCATGAGAATTATTCCTACCACCACCAAAATGGTGACCAAGGGGGGGGGGGGCAAAATAAAAACCAAAACATTAAATCTTTGAATTACCTATGAATGTTTGGGGATAAATAGAGGGCATTCAAAGAGGGACTCATCTTCCTATTGTCTGAGAATATAGGGTTGGATGGCTCAGCTGTGGCTCTTGGAAGCTGGGAAGATCATGCAGAGGTATTCCATGCCTCATACAAACAATGTATTTGTTTGGTTTTTAAAAAAATAAATACTGTTTGGGCTATTAATAATTCAGAAAACCATTTAAAATCAATTTGTTTGGCAGGTAAAATAGAAATTAACTTTAAAATAAAGGATTAATAATAGCATTCTAAAATCTACACCTAAAATTATCAAGGGATGAATGCTGCTAAGAATTCTTCAGTTCTGATATTCTTATTAGAGTCTATGGAGGAAGAAATGTGCTCCCACCTTACAAATAGATAAGGTTTCTGCTGTCCAATAATATTTTTCATCACTTACACTACTGAAAGAGACCCTGGAGGTAATTTTGAGTTTACAATTTCTCTATGTTACAACAAAATACACTGCTAACATATCACAGGTTCATTTCAAACTACATACACAGGAACAGTGCAACTAGTCAGTCAAGAAGAAGGATATGTGGGGGAGGACATTTGAACTCACACCGTTAGAATATACCTGATTCAGAACAGAGATGTTGCCTGATCCAAAATAGAGATCTTTGTGAAGCCCACAGTAAAACTAAAAATCTGTAAAGACAAAAATATCCACTGATGTAAGATTTTTAAAAACTCTTCAGAATAGCTAGAAGATGGCAGAGCCACCTTGTAGCACTGATTTAGATGCTTACAAGCCTCAGTTTTCTGTGAGTGGGACAAAGTCTGGTAATTAAAGCTGGTAAAAAATGTAAAGGGTTTTTTCAGCAAAATTTGATAACATTTTTGATAAACAATTTTTGGAAACATTTTTTGACCAATGCTAGGGGTAACAATATACTGAAAAAAAATCATAGCAATAAGAATACCTTATTTAGGGTGACCAGACAGCATGCATGAAAAATCGGGACACAGGGTGGGGGGTAATAGGAGCCTATATAAGAAAAAGCCCCCAAAATCTGGACTGTCCATATAATATCGGGACATCTGATCACCCTAACCTCATTGTAAACTCTTGTGGTAGCCACGGATATCAAATTAGACAGGTTAGCCCCTGAGGTTATTACTCCAAAAGCCACATGAATATAATGAATCAGGTATCAGTGCTGGTTGAAAGGGACCTTATGAAGCAGGGAATAAAATTGGTTAAACTTACTATATTACTCCTAGCAATAACTGAAGAAAACAAAACCATTCACCACTAAATTGAACTCTTCGAAAAATGGGCATGCAGTAAAAACGGATGTTTGTTGGAGGTCCCAAAGAATGAGTATTTGATTGCATTTCTTCAATTAATTCTTAAGGGTCTTAGGTAAATACATGAAAAATCCAATATATATTGAGGGAGTTCATACACTCCCAAAAAAGGCTTCAGTTGACAGTAGTGGCTAAAAGGAAACCATTGTTTTTATTATCTGACTTCACACAGTGAAGACAATGGGATTACTGACACATGCTCACAATTAAGCACATGAGTAAGTTTCTGTAGGACCAGGACTTCTCACTGTGACACAGAATTAAAGAAAGAATACAAATACAATGAAGTGTTAATTGTTTCAATAACCACAGTATTCACTTTATGCCAATATACTGTCATTCCATTTTTCTTGCTATAATTTGTTCTTAATAGTTAGCATAATTAAAATTTAAGTGCAGTAATCTATGATTTAGATGTTATGACCTGTACGTTTAATAGGAATCACTTAATGCTAATTAAAGAAGTAAGATGTGACTTGTGTTTGTAATACTTACTATCTGCCAGTGTTCTGTATTACCGTTTTGATTTATTATATTTATCAGCACCAAATGCACATATAATTACAATTAAAAACTGACGTTTTCCCCTGTATCCACAGTCAGGATAAACAAATTATATCACTATCTCCAATAGGGAATAGGCCATGGATTAATATATTTTTAATTCACTATATATGTAGAAACCTATTCAGAGAATCTTCATTGTAGAGTAGTGATACACACGTCTTTTTACGTAGACATTGTAGTTTCATGTATCAATCCAAAACTTTACCATCAATGAGACCGTGTTGACAACATTAATGTCAAAACCTCAAAACGTCAACAACAAACAGAGTAAGTGAAAAATGTGACTCAGGGGTCATAAAAGCAGTTATCGCAAAGTTCATTTTGGCATACATGTAATAGCTTTTCCCTCTACTTTTAGAAATATTTAAACACTTTACAGCAAGACAGGGAGTCATGGACCTTTCTACTCATGTAGCCATTTTAAAAAAGATACTTTCAATAATCTTCAGTGAAATGCCAGGATATCTATAGCATGTTTGGCAATACAGTAGCTACATGTTTCACTTTGCACAATAACTGGAACATATTGTAATAGATTCATCCATAGATATATGGACCAATGTGATCATCTCGTCTGATTTCCTGCACAACCCAGGCTATAGCACTACCCTGAATTAATTCCTGCTTCAACTCCAGTTGCTGTAGTTGCACTAGAACATATCACCCAATTTTAATTTAAAAGTTACCAGCGATGGAAAAGTTCAACACAACTCTTGATAAGTTGCTCTGATGGGTATTTACTCTCACTGCTAAAAATGTGCACCTTATTTCTAGTCTGAATCTGTCTAGCTTCAACTTCCAGCCAATAGCTCTTGCTATAGCTTTGTCTGCTAGACGGAAACATCTTCTTTTCCCAAATTTATGTTCTCCACGTAGACTGTGATCAAATCAACCATTAAACAACCTTTTAGTTGAGAAGTTAATAAATTGAGCTCCTTGATACTCTCCCTGTAAGGCATATTTTCCCATACCTTTAGTCATTTGTGGGCTCTTCTCTGAATCCCCTCCAATTCGTCAACATCTTCCTTGAAATGTGGACACCAGAACTGGACACAGTATTCCAATGTCAGTTGCACCAATGCCCAATACAAGAGTAATATAACCTCCCTACTCCTACTCAGTAACCCCCTACTGAGACATCCAAGGATTTCATTAATCCTTTTAGCTACAGAGTTGTGGTGGAAGCTCCCAGTCAGCTGATTATCCACCATGACCCCTGTGACGTTGCACCCCATAATGCTTTATAGAAATATGCTTATGAAAGTAAATATAACATAACTGGAATATATGTTATGCTAGATATGCCATGTAACATATCTCTGCAAAAGTTATGATCTACTGGATATATTCATCCTATTTGTATGCATGTATCATTTTTTATTCAGAGTTATGACTATTGGCTATGAACATGTTTAATTTTAAGTACCCTCAGTGAAGCAGTTGGTCAGCTTCCTGAGAAAAGACTATTCTCAGTAAGTGCTCAATCAAGAAACACTTAAGCTAACAATGAACTTGGAGACACCAATCCACATCTGAGCTTTCCCAGGAATGTGGCCTGGCTGGTAAGGAACTCAGTCATGCATGGACATGTGACTTGCCCATGTGACTCCAAAACTCCATCTTGGAGCTGGATTCTGGATAGGAGAGAGGAGGGAGAAGAGAAAGTCTATTTAAGCCCCTGGGAGACCCCTGGGAGGGAGAAGAGAAAGTCTATTTAAGCCCCTGGGAGACCCCTGGGAGGGAGAAGAGAAAGTCTATTTAAGCCCCTGGGAGACCCCTCCATTTTGTCTTCAGCTGGCTCAAGAGATAGCCTCCCCACCCCCAAAGAATACCTGAAAGAAACTGGAATAAAGGACAGTAACCACAGGGGTGTGAGTGATTGCTGGACCCAGACTAGAAGGAGGCTAGTCTGTAAAAGAATCTTACTGGAACATCTCTGAGGGTGAGACTTCATCTGTAATCACTTTCTTACTGTATTAGGCATAGGTGTGCATGTTTTATTTTATTTTGTTGATAATTCTCTTTGTTCTGTCTGTTATTAATTGGAACCACTTAAATACTACTTTTTTGTATTAAAAAATCACTTTTTACTTATTAATTAACCCAGAGTATCTATTAATACTGGGGGGGGGGCAAACAGCTGTGCATACCTCTCTATCACTGTTATAGTGAGTGAACAATTTATGAGTTTATCCTGTATAAGCTTTATACAGGGTGAAACAGATTTATTTGGGGTTTGGACCCCACTGAGAGCTGGGCATCTGACTGTTGGAGACAGGAACACTTCTTAAGCTGTTTTCAGCTAAGCCTTCAGCTTTTGGAGGATGTTGTTCAGACCTGGGTCTGTGTTTGCCGCAGGCAAGTGTGTCTGGCTCAAACCAGGCAGGGCACTGAAGTCCAAAGCTTCCAGGTAAAATGGGCTTAGAGGTAGTCCCAGCACATCAGGTGGCAGTTCCCAAGGGGTTTTCTGTGATCCAACCCATCACAACCCCAAAGTCTTCTTAAAGAAACTACTTTACAGAATAATCCCCCATCCTGTAGTATGGCCTACTGTCATGACTTTACGGGTCTCAAACTTTGGTCCATGGGGTTCCCAGACAACTGGGATTTCACACAATGGCTTGCTACCAACCAATTGGGAGGAGAGACTATAAAATCTGAAGCTACATCAGAGAGGGTTCCCTTGGGCCCTGATTGGAGGAACAGCTGGACCTCTGATTGGTCAAGACTTTCTATTTAAACCCAATGAGAGGCACAGGAAGTTGTCTGCACAACTGGGTGAATTTCTGGTTGGCTGCTATATTTGTCCCAACCTTCTTGCCTGATTCTTGAGCCCTGCTTTCTCACTTTGTCCCTGGTTCCTCCTTTCCTGACCTTTTCCTCAACCTTGCCCCTGGTCTCTGACTTTTTGACTCCAGCTCTTATCCTTGGCTCAACTCCCAACTCCAATTCTTGGCTTGATGCTGACTCCTATTCTGACCGCTAGGTTAGACCATTCAAGACCCAGTCATGACACCTATATTCTTTGTTCCTAGCTGTGTAAGCTTATATTTGGCCATACTGAAACACATCTGCATACACTCAGCTGACCAAGCAATTCAAATTGCTCTGTATTAGTGATGCCTCTTCATTATTTATCACTGCTTCAATCTTTGTGTCATCTGCAAACTTAATCAGTGATTTTATGTTTTCTTCAAAGGTATAGATAAGAATATTAAATAGTGCCAAGAACCAGTTCCTACATATCCACATCAGAAATGTCTGCTGCAGTTTCCACGGTATGCATCCAATGAAGTGAGCTGTGGCTCACGAAAGCTCATGCTCAAATAAATTGGTTAGTCTCTAAGGTGCCACAAGTACTCCTTTTCTTTTTACATCTGCTCCATGGTTCCCTGTGTACAATTAAATGTTGAAACCTATCAGTTAGCCAGTTTTAATTCATTTAATGTGCTGATTTTGTATCATTCTGGTTTCTTAATTAAAATGTTGTGCAGTACCAAATCTATTACAGAAGTTTTTTTTTATATCAACAGTATTATTTTTTAATGAACCAAACTTGTAGTCTCATTCAAACCTGATGCGAAGTTAGCTTGACAAGATGTATTTTGCATAGCCTCACATTGAGTGGCATTAATTATAATCTCCTCTTTAATTCTCGATTAACCAAGTTCTGTATCTGCAGTTCCATTATTTTTGCTGGGATTGAAGTCAGGCTGAAAGGCCTATAATTACTCAAGTCATCCTGTTTACCTTTATTAAATACTGGCACAACAGCAGCTTTCTTCATGTCATCTGGAACTTCCCCAGTGTTCCAAGCCTCCCTTAAAATCAACACTAAGGGTCCCTCAGTCAGTTCTTTTAAAACTCTTGTATATACGTTATCCAGATCTGATGATTTAAAGATGTCTAACTTTAGTAGATGTTGTTTAACATCCTTCTTAGTTACTATTGGGATAGAAAGTATTTCATCATCATCGTATTATATGCAGCCTTGCTTTCCCATCCTGAGACTTAAGTCTGCTGGGTTAAGTAGGGCCTGCTTTAATAAGCCTAGGGAAGATAGAAGGATAGGCAAGAGTCATGCATGTAGGGGTTCTTTGTTATTTTAACCCATATCTCTAGCTGTGTTCCTGTAGACAAATATCATTTTGTTATTAGAAGACTGAACTGTATCACTGCATACATTTTCTAGTTACAAATGTCTCAAGAGAGAAGACACCTGCAGGGAACCAAGCCAAATTAACCCTGTTGAAGGAGCTTTGGTGAGAAACAGGGACCCAAAGAGAGTGGCTATCACAGGACCCCCTTGACTGAACTGGAGACCCAGACCTATCACAAGGAAAGGTGCACTCATGAGACTGCAGAGAGTACAATGTGTAGCTTTTTGGAATGCTTTTTGGAACATGCAAAAGGGGCTGTCTGAAAAAAAATCCCTCCATCAAACACAAAGAGGGGAAAAACTTATAGGACTTAGCAACAAAGAGGGCATGCAAAACGCAGCATAGAATAGATCGGGATGGTGGAGCTTTGTTCACGCTCTAAGCGATGTCTGATATTGCAAGGTTTTAGATTCAGATAGGATATGAATATATGCAATAGCTTTTCCCAGATATAAAACAGAAATATTTAAATAGTTAAGCAAATGACAGACTTTTAGAAGTAAAAGTTTGAAAGAAGTAATGATATATCTGGCAACACTACATGATTGACTACCATTAATAAAAGTGTTGACTGCTGTAGCAGTTCCGAAACTCCAGTGCCAGCCTTATTTAAAGACAGAGAAAATTACCAGCTTGCATCTTTGAAAATCCATTTGATGTTATGAATATCCCTTTCTCCTTCAGCTTTGCAGATGAATCAGCATTTCTGTAGTGGTGCATCTATACTCTATTGAACGTAATACACTAACTGAAATGAATGAAGCAAGTCCTAGTCCAGTATTTGCTGATACTTGAACACAAGAGTTAGCAAAACATTCAGATTCAGTGACAAAATGTTTGGCATAATGAAAAGGATAGAACTTGTTCAAATACACTTGGAACTCACTAAAAATATAGAAGTTTAAAATGTACTAAACCCTGAAAATTTGTGTCCTTGAAAAATTATTTTCCAGTGATGTATGAAAATGAT
The DNA here is from genome assembly GCF_965140295.1 of Lepidochelys olivacea. NCBI lineage: Eukaryota > Metazoa > Chordata > Testudines > Cheloniidae > Lepidochelys > Lepidochelys olivacea. The sequence goes on from NC_140414.1 coordinate 71,517,836, forward strand.
TTAGATTGTCATCTACATAATTTACCAACATGCAAATACTCTTAGAATGTAGGTTGGATATCAATAAAGTCTTTCTGAAAGTAAGATATTAGACAATGGAATCATTTCCAAAGGCTTTGGTGGAAACTCATCATTGGAGATATTTAAAACTGGAGAGGAAAAACACTAAAAAAATACCTTAGAGAACAATCCTTCAGTAACAGGAATTTACTGCAAAGAGCTGAGCACTGTGGCCCTAAAGGGTAAACAGGATTGTTTTGGTTCTTGGGGCATGCAGGAATGAGTGCCATCTTATTACCCCCTGTGTCAAGTGAAACGGAGTCTTTTTGTGGTGGCTGGGTGTCAGTTCCCTGACACCACCAGTCTCTCAGCCACTCAAGCACTCTCCTCTGGGCTATGTCAAACCTCACCTCACCCAGTAGGATTGTTCCCCTGTGATATCCAGCTTCTGACACTGGCTGCTCACAGAAATTCCAGATCTTCTCCACCCAAAGGTGCAGCATACCCCAGTTTTACCTTAGTTCCCTACTCCTGTAAACCACAAAGAACTTGTGAGCACGTATAATAAAACAAAAGTAGGTTTATTTAAGAAAGAATAAAGATTTAACTAGAAGTGAGAGAAAGTGATGGAAACAACTGGTTACAAAATCATAAACAACTGCAAAACAAAATCATAACCACTAAACTTTGCCAACTATTAGCAATATTTATATTTCTTATATAATAAATATATAGTCTGTACTTATAGACTATATAAATAAGTAACTTCCCCCACAAAGTTCAGTCCATTGCAGAGCTGGCAGGTTTCACCAGAACCAGAATCCAACATTCCTGGAAATCCCTTGCTCCCTAATGGACGTCCTTAGTGAATGAATCCAGAGTGCCTTTCCCTACTTTCTGTTGTATTGAAACAGTAAAGAGCTTTCTATAGCTACGTTATATGTTATTCTTTATGGATAAATATATTGTAAGATGTTTTGTGTAATGAGTTTACCAGGTCTGAGGGGAGAGTTGTTAGCTAAGAATAGGGGAGCATTTGCCAAGAGGCCTCTGTATCACAGGGTTGACCTGGGTAGCTGTAGGCTGGTTAACCTACAATATGAAATCATGGAACAGCTCATATGGTAGTTTAATCAATGAAGAATTGAAGGACAGTAGAATATTTAGTACCATTCAACATGGTTTTATGGAAAATAGGTCTTGTCAAACAAAACTTGTTATTGTTTTTTAGGACATTTCAAATTTTGTAAAGGTAACTGACAAAATACTCAGATTTATCACTATATCAAATTAATGTAATACATATTAAATGGATTAAAAACAGATTTCAAAATATAGTTATTAATGGTGAATCACCATCAAATGGGGATATTTCTAATAGGGTCCTGTAGGGATCTGTTCTTGGCCTAATGCTAAGCAATATCTTTATCATTGGTCTGGGGGGAAATATAAAATTATTGCAGGTATATTTTGCAGATGACATGAAGAATGACAGAGTGGTAAATAATTTTTTAAAAAAAGAACAAGTCAGTTTTTCCGAGTGAGCTGGATCACTTGATAAACTGGGTGCAATCAACCATTTGCATGTAACCCAAAGCAAAGTCGTTCATCTGGGTACAAAACATATAGGTCATACTGTATTCTGGAAAAGTGTGACAGTAAAAAGGACGTTGGGGTCGTGGTGGATAATCAAGTGAACATGTGCTCCCAATGAGATTCTATGACTAAAAGTGTAACATGATTCTTTCATGTAGGAGAATGTCAAGTAGGAGTTGGGGGAGGGGGTGATATTACCTCTACATGCACCATAGGAGACCATTTCTGAAATAGTGTGTCAGTTTCTCGCATCCACATTCAAAGAGAAGGTTAACTGGTGATTTGATCATTGTCAAGGTACCTACATAGCAAGATTTCTGATACTAGAGGGCTTCAGAAGACAAAGACATAACAAGTGACAATGGCTGGAAGTTGAGGCTAGACAAATTCCAATGGGAAATACGGCTAAAAAAAATAATAATTAAGGTAATTGACCAGTGAAACTATAAGATGATGCATTCTCCATCACTTGAAGTGTTTAAATCCAGACAATGTCTTCTAACAGATATGCTCTACTTAAACCATAAATTATGGGCTTGATATAGGAATTACTGGGTGAAACTCTGTTCCCTGTGTTATTCAGTAGATCAGACTACATGATAATAATGTCCCTTTGTCGTTTATTAAAAAAAAATAATCTACAAATACAGTATTTCTAAACGCTGGGAAATAGTTCAAATACGAATATACAGTAGTTTGCCACCACCTTTTCTGTTGCCTTCATATTATATGGTATACTGCAGTAATTTCTAAGAAATTCCATGACAGCAGTGCTTCACAGATTGTACACTGAATACTGAAATCTAGCTCCCTATGATAAAATAAAAGAATGATCAAGGAGGTGCCCTAATGTCATGATGCAGTTTGGTAACACATTCTGACATCCAATAAAAAAATTATAAAAAATGGTAATCTATTATAGAGGGAAGAGAGGAAGCAGCAAATACACAATCTATGAATAAAAGGCAAGAGATCAGCAGGTTAAAAAATCATGAAGCTACAGTAGGAATTAAAAAGTTATTTATATTTGCTAAAAGTTATATAAATAAGACCTTTTCAGTTTCCATGTGAGAGTCCAGCTAATGCACCTATTAAGTAAGTGGAGCACAGGATCCTCCAGAGACCCTTTCTTTGTCTTTGAAACACATATCTTCAAATGAAAATCTTTTGAAAATAATCTGCCTTCTTTTTCTTCGGGGAATTTAGGCTTGTCAAGGTTCCTCCCCCACTCTGAACTCTAGGGTACAGATGTGGGGACCTGCATGAAAAACTTCCTAAGCTTATCTTTACCAGCTTAGGTCAAAACTTCCCCAAGGTACAAAATATTCCACCCGTCGTCCTTGGATTGGCCGCTACCACCACCAAACTAATACTGGTTACTGGGGAAGAGCTGTTTCGACGCGTCTTTCCCCCCAAAATACTTCCCAAAACCTTGCACCCCACTTCCTGGACAAGGTTTGGTAAAAAGCCTCACCAATTTGCCTTGGTGACTACAGACCCAGACCCTTGGATCTTAAGAACAATGAACAATCCTCCCAACACTTGCACCCCCCCTTTCCTGGGAAATGTTGGATAAAAAGCCTCACCAATTTGCATAGGTGACCACAGACCCAAACCCTTGGATCTGAGAACAATGAAAAAGCATTCAGTTTCTTACAAGAAGACTTTTAATAAAAATAGAAGTGAATAGAAATAAAGAAATCCCCCCTGTAAAATCAGGATGGTAGATATCTTACAGGGTAATTAGATTCAAAAACATAGAGAACCCCTCTAGGAAAAACCTTAAGTTACAAAAAAGATACACAGACAGAAATAGTTATTCTATTCAGCACAATTCTTTTCTCAGCCATTTAAAGAAATCATAATCTAACACATACCTAGCTAGATTACTTACTAAAAGTTCTAAGACTCCATTCCTGGTCTATCCCCGGCAGAAACCAGCATATAGACAGACACACAGACCCTTTGTTTCTCTCCCTCCTCCCAGCTTTTGAAAGTATCTTGTCTCCTCATTGGTCATTTTGGTCAGGTGCCAGCGAGGTTACCTTTAACTTCTTAACCCTTTACAGGTGAGAGGAGATTTCCCCTGGCCAGGAGGGATTTCAAAGGGGTTTACCCTTCCCTTTATATTTATGACAAGGCTAAATCAACCAGGAAGAAATGGGAGTTAAGACTCTTGATATCTTTTCCTGATGTTAAAAGGAAGGCCATTTTTCTGTGAAAAGTCATTTGTTTTTCCCGCAAAGACAAAACAGGAGAGAAAGATGCTTAAAAGCTTAAAAATAAATCAGCAAAATAAATGCATGAATTAAAAATGGGATCAGATCTAAATTCTGAATTAAATTCCACACAAATTCTTTGCCTGAACCCCAAAGGCAGGCACAAACAAAATAACTTCTACAGTTCACCCTCTTATTATTTATAGTACATATTTCTTCTGATTTATAATACAGCAGTTTGCTAATTGGAATCAGAATAGAAATTTTAAAAATCCATTAATTTAGAACAGTGGAGCTGGGGTGCATGCCAGTTTGTCAACACACCACTATTAATGATTAGATTGACTTCATTGTCCTGCTAAGATTACATATAGTTTTATAAGACTTTCATATTGATTTTGAATTTTATATTTTATATTACAATTTTATTCAATTAATATGTATGCTCTGGAACTATCATTCTCACTCATATGAGCCAAATTATAATGTATGCAGATCACACCTCACCAACACACTGTAATTCACTTAATGTATGTACTTTGTCCCAGTGCTGCCCAAACTCTCACACCCTAGAGAGGGGATGAAGGAATTACATGAACAATGGAGTCAGAACAAAGAATGTACAAATCCATTTTTTCATTCATTCATCAGAGACTGGGTTATGCGTATCATCATTCTATAGATAATAAAAATGGATAATCAGATACTAGGAGGAATAGACGGAACCAGGCAGTAGGACAGAAAGAACTCATTATGCAGTGCTGGGCTGATGCACAGGTGGGAGTGCATAGGGAACAGGTTTGGGGGACTGGGAGGCTAACCAGATACAGAGTGGCCAAACGGGAGGAATCTGGACCTTGCTTATTTACATGGTAACAGCTATTTTAACTATCTCGTATTTGTTCTGATCTTAGGGATCAGAATTGTGTGAATAGGAATCCAGGAGCAAAGCACCCTCATTTGTACATTTGTCACATTCCTAAACCAAGGCCCATGTGATTCAACATAAACAATATTTTATTCATCATTAAATTGCAGCATACAGAAAAGGTTTAGTAGTAGTTGTTCTTAACCTTGTCTGTACCAGGAATGCCCAGCCCTCTTCCTCCTAGTTATCAATATGGGGCGGACAGGGTGGTCATGCCTCCGAACACTTAGTTATGAGCCGAGATAGAGAAGCTATGATTTACAGGGTAATTACATGAGCTTCCCAGAACATGGACTATACATGGTTCATTTATGGTTGCAATAGTATGGCATGTGACATAAAGAAGCAATGCTGCTAACCGAGCTCTAGGTGATGCCCCTGATATCTGCATGCATAAAGAGCCCTATGAATATAGATCTCATCCATCCCATGAAGAATGGGATGAGGTCAACCACCTCCAGTGTCAGGATTCACATGGGTGGAGAGGACAGTGGATGGTGCTAAAACTTCTACCTCTCTCATCATTGACACCAGAGAATTTCCCAAGTGAAGGTAGTGCAGCCAGATACTGCCAACAGCCAACAGTAAGACCCAGCACAGGGCCTCTGCATCCATAATCCTGGCCTTTTGCAGAATGTAGTGTTTCTGGCCAGAACTCCTGCTTCTTCCACAGGGAATGTTGGTGGAAGAAACAATGTGCAGTAGACTTTTTAAGGGAAACCTCAATTTCCTTCCCAAAAAAACTTCTTTCAAGGGTTTTCTATGGGAGGGAATGTTCTTGATTTCCAACCAATATCAGCTACCATATGATGGTTATAATAGCACTTTTTAAATAGGTTATGTCCTGAAAATACTAATGGACAAAGGAAAGAAATAATATATTAAATTGTCAAATTTTATTCATGTATATCTGGAAGAAAATATTAAATATTGTTACTGTTTACAAGACTACAGGATTACAGTTAAAAAACAAAACAAAACCAAGCTGTCATGTAGCTTAGGGGAAACCTGGAATTTGCCCTGGACATATTAAAAGGGCAATGGGTACAGAGTATAAGATCCTTCAGGAATAAAAGAATTCTCACATTTTTTACAAGTGAGAACAGCACTGTACTCTGAGTCTCCAGCATTCACTGCTACATTTAACAGCAGTAGAAAGCCTTTTTTCCAGGGCAGAGAGGATTTAAGGGGATGAAATTATATGAATTCTCAGAGCCTTCAGGCAGGCAGGACTTCTAGATAAACACTGAACTTTTCAACTTGGGATTGTTTGAAGCTTTATAATCTGGGCTTTGCCTGCTTGACCCTTCTCTGTATCTCTGAGTAGCATTATTTTGCATGTAATCTTTCCTGGATAAAATGTTCCAAATGAGCATGTGAGTGTAACCTTAAAAAACATAACTAGCATACACAGTACATATATCATTGAAAAGAACATCTGTATAAACCCTCCCATTTGCTGATATACATTATACAACATTCTAACTAATTTACATTTCATAATTTGTAATGAAAATAATGTATTATCCCAATTTATTATATTAATTGGAATGCATCTGTTTCTTCCTACAACATTTTATTTTTCTATTTCCCTTCTTTGTTTCACCTGAAAGTGCAGATTTTTCATAAGAAGGCAAAAATGGAAATATTTGGACTTATAGAAATATTTGAGAAAACTTTGAATGTTGTGGATTTTATTTGTTCTCACACTTACTTAACTGTGAGTTAAGAGGGTTTCCAATTGTGTTACACTGGGGTGAAATAAGAATCAGAAACATTAATTTTAAGAAGGGGGTGTTTGTGATGTTCTGTACCTCAGCAGATCACTCTGCACGCCCATGTTCACCCTTATATGATTGTGTGATATCCTATGCAAAGTTTTTCATGCCAGGTGTCTTCAGAAGTCTCATAATGCACTGAGTATTGTTATTATAGTAATGTGATAGGTTGTAATTTCATGTATGTAGTTATGAGGTTGAAAATGTGTTCTCATAGCTTAAAACAAGCCCAGGCAAAACTCCCCAAAAGCAGAGGGGCAGTTCATACCTCATCAGGGCATGTATGGGACAAACCCAGCCCAGCCTCACAGGAACAAAGGACACTGGCCTAGGCAGCAGCAAGGTATCTGTTGGACTCTTGAGTGAGCCACCCCCCTTCATTTTGTCATTTTGGGACTATGATGTCGTAATGCTCACCTAACTCTGAAGGAGTGGGGGACAAACCCAAGAGGGAAGAAAGAACATGATAAAAGGGAGAGACGTTTGCCATGCTCTTCCTCTCTCATCCACGTCCATCTACAGACATCACCACCAAGCGACTGAAGCACTGATCAAAGGGGAAAGCCTGGCTGAAGGGCAACCAGCCAGCCTGTGGTGAGAGGAATCTAAGTTTGTAAGGGCACTGAAAGTGTTCAGATCAGCTTAGAATGCATCCTGCTTTTATTTCATTTGACCAAATCTGACTTGTTGTGCTTTGACTTATAATAACTTAAAATTTATCTTTGTAGTTAATAAATTTGTTTGTTGCGGTTCAGTGATGAGACAGAACACAGCTTTATGCAAGCAAACAGGCTGGTCAGCGGAGATGGGCTGTTCTGCCCCCCCTGCCTTCCACCTTCTCCTTTTATTATATTTCTCCCCCTAAGCATTACACACTGCTACACAAAGGAATGTATGACGTTGATTCATATGCTTAGTTACCATCCTCTATCTACTACAATCCTGGTTCTCAGGCCTTGAGCCCAGGCTAAAGAAACCTCCCACAGTTGCTGTCCAAACAATCAAGTTCTCAGGGTTCATATCTAGCCCTTGTCCTTGGAGAGAGCAATGTGTGCATTGCTCCTAGGAAACAGTCAGGGTGTGCCCCGCCTGCTTCCAGGTGGAATAGCTAGACATTAACCCTTCATTTGTTTATTCTACCTGAAGCAGTGCATTTGGTTTGAAGCATGTCAGAGACCAGGGCTGGCCTTACCATGAGGCGAACTGAGGTGGCCACCTCAGGTGCCAGACTGTGGGGGGCACCACTAGGACCCAGAGTGTAGAAAACTGTGTCTGCTGCTGGTGCATATGTATCCTCTCTGCTCTAGATGCACAGAGATGGTGGAGTGCTATGCTGGAGGAAGGAGGGAACAAGAGACATAACAGGCAGGGAGTAGAAAAGGTGGGAATAACAGAAAGCAGCAGGAGCTGCAGGGAGACAGAGGAGGAGGAGCCTCTTATGTACCTCTCTAGCACCCCCAGGAGCCTGGACTGATTAACACCAGCTTCTCAGGGAGCTTCCTGTTTCCTGCTTCCCTGAACCCACTTGAGGAGAACAGGCAATCAACTAAAGTAGTAGGAGCCTGTTAGGCCCTTAAGATGCTGATATCTTCCCTCACTCAGGCCCTGCTACCAGCCTGCTTATTTGTCCCCTTCAACTGAGTGTTGAGAGCCACTATAGCTGGCACAGAACACCAGTCATGAGTGAAAGAAAATGCCCCTCTGGGGCAGCATTCAGAAAAAGAAATAAAGCAAAGGAAGCTTTTCTATCTAATCAGGAAGGAGCTCTCCTGAGTTACATAGACACAAATGTTCACGGTGAGCCTTCCAGCCCCAGTGAGGATGTGAGTGGTGAGGAGATGCCTGATTTTCCAGTTAGTCAGAGTGCAGGTGACCTGGCAGCTACTGCAGCATCCATATCTCCATCTCAAATGGATGTAACCATGCACATTCCTGAAGAAAATGGTAGATCAGAAAAGAGTGTGGTGGAGGCACAAGAAACAGCTGCTGCTGAGTTTAGTTCCTTAAGTCTAGATGATCCAGGACTGTGGATGCACTTGAGCAGTAGCCTGAGGGACTTCCTTGTACTGCATGGGCCACAGCAAGTGAAAATCTTCATGTTCCCTGAAGACAATGAAAATAGAAGTTTCCAGCCAACACATTACTGCCGTGAAATCCCCAATGGTGACAAAGTGGAGAGGCCATGGCTTATGTACTCAAAACCCCAGAATGCTACATACTGTTTTTGTTGCAAACTCTTCCACTCTAATGTTTCAGCCTGTTTGGGTTCTACAGGAACAAAAGGACTGGAAAAATCTGGCTAGAAATCTGGCATGCCATGAAAAGGCAGCAAATCACCAGAGAGCATTCCACAGGTTGAAAGAGCTTGAGATGAGGCTAAAGCTAAAGGCCACCATAGATGACCAGCATCAAGAGAAGATTTCATCAGAGTCTCTTTACTGGCAAAATGTTCTGAAAAGGCTCATTGCCATTGTGAGAATGCTTGCTACCCAAACCCTAGCAGAGTGTGGCACTTCGGATCAGCTGTATGTGCCAAACAATGGAAACTTCCTTAAAATTGTGGAGCTGTACTTCAGGAGCATCTAAGAAGAGTCACCACCCAAGAAATGTACACACCACTACCTTGGAAAAACAATTCAAAATGAAATCATACAGTTACTGGCAACAAAAGTCAAACAGAAGATTGTGACAGATCTGAAGTCAGCAAGATATTACTCTGTTATTCTGGACTGCACTCCTGACATTAGCCATATGGAACAAATGACTTTAATGGTGCATTTTGTAACAACAACAGAACCTAGTGAAAATGTCCCTGCAATGGTGACTGTCTTAGAGTACTTTCTAGAATTTTTTGACATTGATGATACTACAGGACCTGGTACGACAAATGTGGTTCTTAAAAAGCTGGAAGATACGGGAATTGCTTTACTGACATGAGAGGTCAGGGCTACGATAATGGTGCCAACATGAGAGGAAAGAACATAGGAGTGCAAACATGGATCCGAGAGTTAAACCCTTGAGGTTTTTTTTGTCCCTTGCAGTTCTCATTCATTGAATTTAGTGGTCAGTGATGCAGCATCAGCTTCTAGTGAGGCTGCTGAATTTTTCAATGTAATTCAAAGCATCTATGTATTTCTCTCTGCATCAGCTCATCGATGGCAAATATTGAAGCAACATCAGGGATCATCCTCTCTGACACAGAAACCACTGAGTGCCACATGATGGGAAAGTCGAGCGGAGGCGATAAAGCCTATCAAACATCAAATTGGGAAGGTAGATGGTGCCATAGTTGCCATTATGGAGGATAATGCTATGACAGAAACTGTTCATGGGAGAACAGTGGCAGAGGGAAATGGAATCACCAGAAACATACATAACTTCAAATTTCTGTGTGGCTTAGTGTTGTGGCATGACATACTGTTTGAAATAAATATTGTAAGCAAAGTCATACCTACAGTATTACTGGTCAGATGAGGGATTTCAAAATGTTCTGAAGAGTGCCCAGAAGTTGGCAGAGGAACTTCCCACTGAAGCTATTTTCCCACCCATTCAAGAATACAAGAGTCACCAAAGAAGAAGACATTTTGATTATGAGGCCTGGGATAATCCCATAAGAGATCCCAAACAACAATTCAAAGTTGAATTCTTTAACCAGGTGCTAGATTGTGCAAGAGTCAGTTGAAGAACGTTTCATGCAGCTCAAGGAACACAGCAGTATATTTGGGATGTTGTATGATATTCCAAAACTCCTCACTATATCTGAAGAAGACCTACACCAGCAATGCAGGGCACTAGAGACAGTGTTGACACATGATGACATGCCCTATATTGATGCGAGTGATTTAGGTGATGAACCGAAAACCCTTTCAAGATACATTTCAGCAGGATGAACTCCAAAGGCTTTTCTGGAATATATGTGCACATATAAGATGACCACCCTCTTTCCAAATGCTTTTGTTGCTCTGCGCATAATTTGAACACTTCCTGTAACAGTTGCCAGTGGAGAACGCAGCTTCTCCAAGCTGAAGTTAATAAAAAGACATCTATGCTCCACAATAACACAGGAGAGGCTGGTCAGCCTTGCAACCATCTCAATAGAGCATGAGCTGGCCCAGACTGTGGACCTTCAGCAGTTCAAATCTTTGCAACCAAGAAGGCATGGAAAGCACCACTTTGATTATTCAAACAGATAAAAATGCCAATGTTTACTATGCAGACAAAAAAAGTTACATTTGCTGTTCAGGTGTTTGAAAGTTAAGTGTTACTTAAAATTTTTGAACAAGGCATTTTAAGTTGTTAGTTCTCCTTTATTGGGGTAGGCAGCAGAGCAGTACCGTGAGAGGAACAAGAAGAAGGCAGAATTGAGACCTTTCAAAGTTTTGGCCCAAGCGACGGGGCATGAGGGCATCATTTGAGCTCCTCACCTCAGGCACCAAAATGTTCTGGGCCGGTCCTGTCAAAGACTCCCCTTAGGATAACAACCTTGGTACATATCAATTGTTAAATTGACTAATTCATATAAGCTTGCAGTGTCCAGCAGGCATAATTGGACACTGCAAGACCAAGGTTCCTAGGGTTGTGTCTGGGACCAGAGATATTGGCTAATGTCATTCGGTTGCACAATCATAGGAGCAGCTTACATGCTGGAGGCTGTACGTGAACAGCCCAGGAGTGGGGGTTCTCACAGCAGAGCAGGGTAAGGCTGGCTCCCAGAGTTGAGCACTAGAGTGACTTAGCAGATCACCGGTCCAGATAACACCAGGAGAATGTCACAGTGGCACAGCAAGCAGGGTGTATGTGCGGCTTGTTACTCCACTTGGAGTTCATACTTTAAGCACTGATATTTGTGATGTTAAGTGAGTCTTAAGTGCACTGGCTAAGAACAGTCAGAAGGAGGTCACAGTTTTGTTATTTTTCTGTCTGTTTATTTCAGGTGGGGGAAATAAGCACAAGAAAGCAGAAAAATGATTACCAGTGAAGCAGCTACAAAACTAGAGCTGGCCAGTCTGGAAGTAGCAGAGAAGAAAAAGGACCATGAGTTTCAAGTGTGGCAGGCAGAAATGAGGCTCAAAGAAGAGGAGCTGCACACAGAAGGGCTATGGAGGCAGAGGCAGCCAGAGAGGAGGCTGCACACAGAAGGCTATGGGAGAAAAAGGGAGAGGAAGAGAAGAAAAAAAGAGAGAGCGAGGAGAAAGAGAGAGAAAACACCAGCTCGAGAAGCAGAACCAGAGGCCCCCGACCCCAATGACTCCCATCACTCCAAAAATCCACAAATGGGAACACTTATGTCCTGCATACAGTGAAGAGGATGATATTGCTGAATATCTGAATACCTTTGGAAGACTGTGTGTAATACATGAAATCCCTGATGATAAGAGAGTTCCTACCCTGACTGTGAAATTAACTGGTAAAGCTCGAAATGTATTCAATGGAATGTCTATCAAAGAGGTTTTAGACTACTGTAAATTTAAAAATAATGTTTTGGAAAGTTTTCAGATTACCCCCAGAAACATATGGAATTAAATTTGGGAATTTTAAAAGGGATATTGGGATGAGTAATGGGGAATATGTAAACAAAATGAAAGATTTGTTGGGAAAATGGGTGAGGCGTAAAGAGGTGGCAAGTTTTGAAGGAATGCTTGATCTTGTTGCTCAAAAGCATTTCCTAAGCATATGTAAGGCTGATGTAAAGCAGTATCTATGGGACAAAGATGTAAAGACCGTGGATGAGATGGCATTTTTAGCTTATGCCTTCAAACAGACTCAGGCATCTATTGAGGGCAGGCCATAGAAACAGTGGTTTAAAACTGGTGAGAAGGGAGGATCCCATTTTGCCCCTGGGAAGAGAGAAGGGGGTTGGGAGCCTAAACATTCTCTTACCCAAAAACAGACCTCTACTGGTAACTCCTATCCCAAATTTCCTGTAAAAGCAAAAGAGCCCATAAGGTGCTAATTCTACTGCTCACCTGAGGAATAAATGCCCTGTGCTGGGAGGAAGCAAGCAACCAATAGCTCATGTTAACTCTTCTGTCCTCAACACAGAAAACCCCAAAGCAATTGAAACCTATCATATTGGTTTTGTGAGGTTAGCCTCTGCAGAACCAAATATGGAGCATGTTAAGGCTGTCCAAATAGATGGCAGGGCATACTTGGGATACAGGGGCCCAGATCTCTCTGGTTAAGCAGAGTGTGGTCCCAAAGGCCAGTATGCTAACTGGCCAATGGCAGAGATTGTGGGGGTGGGCAAAAGCAGATTTCTCATACCACTAGCTAAAATCCATGTGGTGTGGGAAGGTTTGGAAAGTGTTTCGACTTAGTCAACCTGCTTCTTGGTAATGATTTTTTTTGTGTAGCTCAGGTTAAAGTATTTGCCTGCAGCAGGAGGGAGTTTTATACTGGGACACCCGAGGGAAAGGGTAAGGTCTCAGGAACTGCTGAGAGAATGGAAAAGAGTCTCCTTGATTCTTCTGCAGCAGGGGGAAGCCACATGCTTCCAGGTGGGAGGGTGGTTGAGACCAACTCCTGCACTGCAACTGGAGGCAACACCACATCAGGAATGGATGGGGGTGTAATGCCTGCCAGGGAGAGAACTGTCCAGGTTGTTAGCTGCCAGCAGGTCACAGCTGAACCAGAGATAAACCCAGCTCTAGGAAGCATAGAGAAATGTGTCCCAGAGAAGAGCCCAGAGAAGGGGCAGGGAATCTCAGAAACCACTGAGGTGGGTGAGGATTCCTGTGACTCTGTAACACAGGGAAGCAGTGTGCTTCCAAGAATAGGAGAGGCTGAGACTAGCTCCTTTCCAACAGAAGGCAACATGCCCTCAGGCACGGGGCAGGAGAGGTGTTGTCAGTGATTAAGGAAACTGTCTCACTTGTTAGCTGGCAGAGTTTTACAGATGAACAAGGGATAGAAGCCTTCTTATGGAACACAGAGAAATGTGTCTTAGGAGGGGGCCAAGAGGAGGAAACTGGGGAAGGAATAGTGGGGGTACAGGAATGTCTCCTCAAAAGTCACTTGGGGCAGAATGCCCAGGACACTAGGAGGATGGCTGGGTCAGCATCTGTGCACCCAGGCACTCAGCCTGTGACCCAGGTTTTGAGAAGCAACTGTGTAACTGACCTCCTGGAAGGAGCAGTCACACAGCTGACTTCTCAGGGACAGAGAAACGGGTGATGGAGGGTACCCCAAGCCAGGTCCCAGTTTTTCAGGATGCTGTTTCTGGTAAGTTTTTAGAAAGTAACTCTGTCGCTTTACATCAAGATGCAGCTCTAACACTTGTGACAGCAGAAGAGTTGAGATCAGGAAATTGCCAGGTGGTAGTTTGTAAGAACACAAATGACCCAACTGACAAAAGGGGGTGTTTTCCCGCAGGCTAGTGAGAGACAGTTATGGGAAAACTGCTGGGAAGAGAAAAGGAGTACTTGTGGCACCTTAGAGAAGAGGTGCATGTGATCAAAGGGTAAACACACCTAGCCCACAGATCACAGATCACAGCCCTCTAGGGGACAGGGAAGGACTCACTGCTGGGAGGGAGAAACACCAGGTAACCTCAAAAAGGGAACTGGATTTCCTACATATGTACAGTCTTGGGGTTGGGAGACCGTTCCCCAAAGGGTCAGTCAATGTGCAGGATCCCCCTGAACACCTATCTTGCCAGATCCTGAGGCACCAAAATTCCAGAAACATTATTAAATTAAGAGCCCACACAGAGGGGAATACTGGGGGGAAAGAAAAACCAGTGACTGATTACATGGGAGAGAGTTGAAGGACACCCTGGGTAATGAACAAACTAACCTAAAACTACACTATCTGAACAGAGGGTGTGGTATCATAAAGATACAATTTCTAATGATTTCAGATGTGAGACTTCATATTAATAAATGATCTACAACAGCTCATTAGCAATGCAAGACAACTTCCAAATGGAAAGGCCCTTACACATTTATTCAGTGTCTTTGCTTATGGAGAACCTGGAGAAACTTGCAAAACAGTAAACCCAAATAACATTCAGACATAGCTTAACATCCCTCTGAATAACCACAGCAAAATATTCTTTGGAGTTTGATCTAAAAAGACAACCTGGAGTAAATTTTTTAGAAATGCTCGCTCATCACTGACTTTACTAAATGCTTCTGTTGATGCCAACGGATATTTTACCGTTGACTTGGAGTGGCAGCAGTTAGGCCAGTGCTGAGTTCTTTTAAAAATTCTACCCATAATCTCCTCCAGATTCTAGAACTTCTTATTCATCTTTCTGAAGTATTACACCAATGAAATCCCCCTTATACCTAAACCCACTCTTTGACCTGATTTTCTGTTTTTGTGACCACAGTGAAAGATAGGACAAGGATTTTGTTCATTTTCTTTTTCTTTTCTTGCATGGCATAATTTTGACAATGTTCTTTTGAAGAAAACCAGTGATGATAAACCACTTAAGCAAGACCAAACAACTAATAGTACTGCACAATTAAAATATAAATACAGATCACTGTTCTAAAACTAATGGAAAATCTTATTAAAGGAAATGTACTCTTTAAAGAAGCCCCATTTTGGACAACAGAGATATGATACTGAGCAGTAATTAAAATTCTGTGATCAAATATAATAGGCTATTGTTGAGCCAAAGTGACATAATCACAAGAACATTTTCTTGATAACTGGAAATTTCCCAGTTGTCCAATGGTCCATTAGTTTAAGTTTAATTCATACAGTCAAACATTTGAATTTAATTGACATGATATTATGGTAATGTCTGAACTATTGTCAATTTACATGCACAGAGTTGACAAGTTACAGATAATTGAATTTTATTCCCTTAGAAAATTTCCAGAAGGCAGGATGAGACATACTGCTTAGATGCCAGCTGGTCATTTTGTATAATGGGTACTAAAAATACCATAAATGAAACTTTTAATAGTTTCAATTAATAACTGATAAAATTTGACTTCTTCTCATAAAATCATTTTCTTGTATGGACCCTTCACATTTTGTGATCTTTTTACTGAAATACTATAAAGTGAATTGATTAGCTCAAATGGGGAAGAAATTTCTGGTAATTCCTAATGATAAAATGAAATCTATCAAAATAACATTAAACATTTTTTCTATTAACATATAACTATATGTAATGGTATTGTCATGAGAAATTGCAAATGGGGAAATGGTAGTTCCAATGGCATTGGATCCAAATATTCATTAACTACCAGTGTGATCACCCACACCCCTAGACTGCACTGGGGTTGGCCAGGACCATTGCAGCCCAGGCCCAGAACTGAGGTATCTAAGTACTCAGACTTATATTGCCACATCTTTCTGTGTAAAGTTAGCCAAAAATGAAAGATTAGATATTGAAAGCTTGTTTGCAAGACTGTCAATGTCAAGTGATGCAAAAGACAGCACCGCTGTCTCCTTGAGAAAGTCTTGTACATATAGTCTCAGGGAAGGGTTAACAGTCTTTGTCAATGATGAGACTAGTTGTTCCCTGCTGGCCTGCATCAATCATAAAGAACTAAGTTCTCTACAGTCTCAGCATAATTTTTTTTGTATAATCTGTATGGTCCAATCAGTCTGAAGCATCTGTTGTCAAACATCTTTCATCATATTTCATCTATTGCTGGTATGTGTAAACCCAGATGATCTGTGAAAATGAAGCCAGAGAACAGAAACTACCCTTTTGATGGCTGAAAATAAAAAAAATAAAATAAACAGATAAAAGAGATAAAGAAAAAAATCTTTTAAGAGGATACAGACTCTTGTGGCCTTCTGAAAGAGCTCTGATTCCCTTGACCAGTAAGGGCAGACCATCAACACAAGTCCCTCACCCCAACAAAGTAAATCTGTCCCAACCTCAAAACTGAGGAAGGCAATGACCAGACCATGACAAATTCAAAAGTGCCTACCACCTAACCTACAATCCCAATCCAGAAACTAAATTAAGAGTGTGGCAAATTCTGTGAAATGAGACAGTTATTACCTGTTATAGTTCAATGGTCATTTTGTTAGCTAAGAAATCTTGAGCTGATTCAAAAGATGTCATGAGATGGCTGTTAAAGGCACAAAGCATTAGCAGCCACAGAGGTTTCAATGCCACTGTGGTGAGGAAACCCATAAACGCATGCAGGGACTTCCTGTCTAGCAAGTGACTGGTACAGCAGAACCAGTCCCAATTTAACTCCACCTCATGACTCCCACGCAAGATAGATACATTGTATTCTATCCAGTTATGGTGTAGGGCACCTCTTGAATTGCAGATTGGATACAAAAAGCACAGCCATATCACCTCCTCATTAATTCCTCCTTAATTCAAGCTGAGCTGAACTCCTGGCCAGAATCAACTGTATCGAAAGCAGTCCAGCAGTATCACCCAACAAGCTTTCAGTAATGCAATGCAAACAATTTGCATGAAATTATGGACATCTGAAACTTTATTAACCATTGAACATGCACTTAGCATCACGAACCTAAAACCGGCATCTTTGTTTAGCAACATCACACTGAGAGTTAATGACAAGCAATACCAGTTGGATTAATATTAAACCTCTCAATTCTGGTTTACACTGTAGACATGATTTCTTTCTGCCTTGTCTTCCTCTGTCTGCTACAACAGAAATCAAAGAACCCAAGAACTCACCATTGATCTCTCCCCCAGGCCTCTCTAACCCTGGTTAGGGTAGCATTGCAAGAGAGAAAGAGAAACAGTTTGGAACCAAGTGGTGTGTTTGTTTTCTTGTAAGATAGAGAGGTTCTCTGGGGCAGGAGGAAAAGGCAAATGGAAGAAGGGCTGTGGGAAGTCATATGATGTTTCTAGGAAAGCTGACAGTAACCCACTTCCAAATTATAATGTCTTCACGGTGAGAAAAACACTGGTGATTTAGGTCCTGTTCCACTGTTTTCACAGTACAATAGGATTTACATGGGGAAGCTAGAGGTTGGTAAGTATAAGATGTGTATATTTGTTTTCCTGGGTGATGTGGTTTCAGTTGGCTAATTTGCATCGTATTTCTAGAGAATTCATACACTGAGCATTAGTTAGTGATATCTGAAGAACTTGTTGATTTAATTTATAATAGACTTTACTAAGACTATTAAATCAGTGGATTAGGGAATCTTCTCTCTTTTTTATTATCTTTAGTAAGGATGTTGCTGCCTTCAGTGGCAACTATAGCTTTCCCTGGTAACATTCTTGGCAGCTATTTTGTGTTTGTGTGTGTAACATTGTGACATTTTAATAGTCAATGATCTCCCTTCAGAACTAAATTCCATCCATGGAAACCCACTAATTTCAGGATTTGGTCATGAATACTGTAAATTATATATATACCATATAATATGGTCTAAATTAACCTCAAAGTTGCCTGAGTTTTCCTATACCTACTTGCAACTCTGTGAAAAAAAAAATCTGCACAAAAGTGGTATATAACCCATTTTTAAATATAAATGCACAAAACCTTTGTGAATATCTAAACTTGCTAACTACAGAAACAGTGTAAACAGTAACTACCTCCTCAAGCTGATAAGTTAATCATTTCAAGTTAACTAAGAAGAAATGGGATACTTGTGTTTTCACCTGACAGTTGAAACTACTCTGACTGTACTGTAATCATTGGTTAAGCTTCCCAGCACTGCAGCAACAGTGAATCATCATTTGTTTTCACTTTATGTAGCCATAAACCATTCAGAAATGTTACTTACTCAATAGCAAGCAACACCTTGCTGTACTTGTGATCATCTTTTACCCGCAATAAGCAATCTTGCATAATTGAATTTATTTATTTAAACATTTGAAATATACAATGCTTGTTGGAAGCAGAAAAGGCTCAGATTCTCAGAGTACATACCCGATATAAAATATTATTTGTTAAATACTTTGAATGTATGTCTGTGCCAGAATTGATTCCAAAAAAAGCTGACTTTAGGACATGTTTTTTTATCTTTTTGTTTTACTCTAATATTGAAAGCTAGATCATTTTATCATCTAGAAACATTTTCCAGAAAATAATCAACACAGAGATTTTGTTGGTTAGAGGTCAGAACTCATTTTAGTTCTCAGTTTTATCTACTTCACTTTTATCACTCACCTTTTTTCTCTTTTTAAAACTTTAATTTTATCTTTTTCAAAGAAATAAAAATACAAGGTATGCTAACAGAATGTGCCATCACTTCTGCAGTAAAACATAACATTCCAGTCCCCCTACTTCTTAACAGTTATTTTCAAGGACAGTGGACATGATTCTGAACTAGTGTAACTCAGGAATTACTCCACTAGAGTAAATCAGAAGTTAAAAATTCCCATCATTAAAGTTGGTCAGGAAATTTTTTGACAAGTAGGTTTTTTTCCCCTGGAAAATGCCAATTTGTCAAAATCAAAACGTTTAATGGGAATGTATCAATTTTAATGAGACTTTGGTTAGAAAATTTCCCCAAGTCTGGGATAGAATTGTGGTCAATACCAGAGAGAGAAAGAAATAGAATGACACCCCAGAATAGCCAACAGCCTGGTGGCTAGGGCATTCACTTGAAATGTGGAAGATTCAGAATGAAGTCTCTGATCTAAATCAGGAAGATTCTTCCATATCACAGTGGGTAACCTAAAAGGTTATTCTGGGTGTTTATCGAAAAACTTTGAAAAGTCTTGGTTTCATACCAGTGTGGAATGGGAAAATTTTTGAGATCTTGTAAATTTTCATGGGACAGGAAAACCATTTCCTGACCAGCTCTATCCAGCATTGATTGCACTCTGTAAGCAGGAGCCATTACCAACCTGCAGTATAAAAAACTCCACACACTTTAAGGTCCAACCTCACCTAATTCTGGGGGTTTAGCTTTACAGCAATAAAGTAACAAACACCAGCTCACACTTTCTACCAGGTTTGACTGTTCAGAGGATTTTTCCCCCTTAGGAATGTTCAGTCCACAGTCTACATCTTTCTTTTCCCCGAGAGAGAATCCCACTTCCTTTATAGACAGATGGTGATGACAAGTCATGTCAGTGAGTCAACAGGACTCATTTAAACCTTTCCCAAAAGTACCAACATTCACTAGACGGAGGGTGTTTCAGGAAAACACTGCCAGTCTGGTACATTCTCACAACTAATTGCAAACAAAAATTTATTAGTATAATATCAGAGGCCTTTTTAATAGAATTGACTAATTAAAATAAAGCAATGATGGTTTAGAGATGAGAGACAAAAAATAATCTTCTATTTTTTATCTATGTTAATCTCCACAAACTATGTTTGTAATCTGTATCATATTCTGTTTTCAAACATAAAACAGCTATCTAAGAATTACTCCACCAACAACACTACGAACAGACTAATGTTAACTTAACTAGAGGTAACTAGAGACCACGTAAATCTAAAAAATATATTCTTAGTTGTTTTTTTATCTCCTGCTTCTGTCTCTATCTCTGCTTTCATCTCCATTCTTCCTCTTTTTTTCTTTTCCACCGAAACTGTCTGTATTTCCAGTGTTGTTTTCATGGTCACCCTTCCTGTCTGTCTGTTTTAATTTCCTCCTAGTTTCAGTCTATTATTTTCTCATTTTTCTTTCTTCTCCTTGCTACTATAGAGTATGCTTCTCTGAAATTGCATAAATGGAACTGAATTAACAGGTAAAGTCTAAGACCCTGATCCTGCCAAGTAGTCCACTTACCAGTTTAAAATGAAGCACATATATGAGTGTTTGCAGGACTGGGCCTCACGTACTCAAGACATTCTTAGCACGTGCTGATATTGGAATAATAATCCACAGAGGATTCATACTATAGCATTTCTTTGTAATTTTACTAAAATATAGTGTTTACATATTTTATGTTCCATCTGTAAGAAATATACTGTACTTACACAAAAATGTACATTCATGGGCAAATCCTTCAATATTTACTTAGGCAAAATTTCCACTGGTTTCAATGGTGAGTTTCACCTGAATATAGACCGAGTGAGAACTTCAGGATTTGGGCTCATCTTTACAAACTTACAAATAGCAGGAAATAGTTTTGATATTTTGTAAAGTACATGAAGAAATTTAACTAAAACACCTTGAAATGTTAATACCAACCCACTTAGCTGGTTTCAAAATACTTAGATATTTAATACAGATAATGGCCCTGATTCTCCAACTGAAGTGCACCTTGCACAAGCCCAGAAGTAGGGGGCAAAGGTGGTTTTAAGTCACAGTTGTGGCCCCATGCTTGTCCAGGTGCTGCTTCTGTCTTTGGCATAAGTTAAAGCAATTTAAAGGCTGTTTTAGTCTATGCCAACTGCAGGCAACCCCCAGGGCCCATTATAGCAGTCAAGTATACCTTTCTATGGCCACTCACCTACATTGGCAGCCCAGTGAGGAGCAGTTTAGGAGATGCTATGATGATTCTATACCACTAGAGAATCACTGTATGCAAGGGGAGTTATCTGGTGGCTATGGAAACTGGATTTAAGGCTGTTTTGATCCCTGGAAAGTTGCAAAGCATCTCCATTATACTGATTAATTAGAGCAATATTCTGAAGATTTTATTATTGGAAAGAGTTTCTTCCTAAACGGTTACTCTGATAAAATAAAAGTTTATTGAGTAAATTATTCCTTATTTGTGGAAAAGCAAAGAATGCTAGAAAATAATCAGTACCTTGTGGCGTAATCTTACTAGAGGCTGATAGGGCTTAAAGTCATATCCTTCCTTGGCTGGCCACCCTTCTGCTCCCAACAAAATGCATCCAAGAAATAAAACAGCTGACCACCACATAAACATCCTTACTGGTTTCCTCCTGTCAAAATAAAAAAATAGTAAAAGATTAATGACAGACCATTAAAATAATTTTGCCACAAATAATCTAATAAAAACTAAAAATATTTAAATTCCATTTGTAGACTAGAATAGATGCTATTAAAATTATCTAGCATAAGCTGTCTGATAGCCCAAAAATAATGATGGGCTGGTGTTTAGGAATCAAAAAATGACTAGGTTGTATTGGACTAAATATTTCTAATCAGCATTCAGCACCTATACCATAGTTTGACTGTGGAGGAAAAAAATATGTAAAGGACAGTACATAAAAGAAAAGCATTGAAGAAAACAAAAATATTTTTTTAAACTGAAGAGCAGAAAAGAAGGAAAACACCAGTGACATGGCCCAGTGTTTTTTGTTTATAAGCATATTCTCCAGCATTTCACTGTCTATGTATGATGCCATCTCCCATATATATTCACTATTCTAGTTATCGTACAGGATTTGCAAACATAAACTATATGCAATGCATTGTACATGTGAACACATACCCTATTATGTCCCAATATTCGGGAGAACTTCTTAAATCAAGGTACTGGGGTCACACATTTTATGAGCTTCATTAATGATGTCTGCACTCTATGTGTATTTATATTCCAGTGACTAAAATCCCGAAGTCCTGGTCCAATATGTGATGGAATGCGTAAAAAATGCGTTGGATTCTTTGGGAGAAAACTCTTCTTTGATTGTTTCAAAACCCCCAGCTGAGCTGTGGCTGAGCTCAGTTAGCATAGCTTAGGAAGGTTGTGAGGGAACAAAGATTCTAAAACCTGTCAGGGACTACTCTGATTATTGGCATAAAGTAGACCAGCCCCAGGAGCTGTTATAAAACTGTGATTATCTGCAATGACAGCCAAGCGTAGATAAACTCATAGAATCATAGGACTGGAAGGGATCTCGAGAGGTCATCTAATCCGGGCCCTGGACTGAACGTAGCACAGTCCCACCATACACCTTCCATTACCCAACACAACATGTCCCTTAGCGCTGTACGCGTTGTGTTACAAGACTATTATTCCATCAGCAGTAGGACACCAGAAGAATTCTCTAGTCTGGTATTCACTAATGGCTAATTCTGCTGACTTTGTAGCCCAGCAGAGGTGGCATAATGAAGAAGCCATAATGAAACCCAGAAGTAGGGCCTCAATCAGGAACCTGGATAGTCTATCCTCAAGACATCACTCACAGGAGGATTAGGGATTAGGAAGGTTTTATATGTTTGTTTAATGATTTGTTTAGTGAATTTCCTTACAACTTTTCCTTTTATATGTGTGTATCCCCTAAAGTATGAGACAGGGAAAATATAACTTTAAATATATAAAATAAATATCCTGTGAATTGGTACTTCTCTAGCCATCACCCAGAATTAAAGGAGGTATTGTTTGTACCTTTGTTTTGTTTTACTATATTCTAGGTGCTGTATCTATAAGCATACATTGGGAAACTTGATCTTCGTTATGCTGGTTTATATCCTGTTAACATCAGAATTTAACATATTCCCCTCACCCCCCGCTATTCAGCCCAGACCCACCCACGGAAATCCATGAGCCTAAGGTGAGATATATGTCAGAAAAACAACAAAATAACTTGACTTTTCAACAGTTGATGTTTTCAACAGTTGTTTTGTTCGCATATGCAGTGCTGTTACTTTGTGTACGTTTGTGGAGTGAGAAAGAGTTTTTTGGAACACACTCAAGGTGTGTGGATGAAGGATGATCCTGTGATTATGACAGGGGCTCAAGAGACTCTGATTCAGTTTGAGGTTCTGCTGCAGAATTGCTGTATGAACATGGGCAAGGCACTTCATCTCTTTGTGCCTCAGTTCCCCATTGGTAAAATTAAGATAATACTTCCTTTCTTATTTCCTTTGTGTGTCTTGTCTAGAGGACCCTTAGCAAATTTGGATGGAATATAGCGAATAGTTTTGGCAATAAGAACTGAAAACAAACAAACAAAACAAAAACAAACCATTTCAATTTGAAACAAACAGCAAAATAGTGATCCAAGATGACATTTCATTTAGAAAATGATATTTCAAGTCAACATTCCAAATGTTTTCTGTGACTCAAACACATTTTTTTTCTGTCTTTCAATTTTGTGAGGGGAAAAAAAGCAGTTTCATTATTAAAAAAAAACCTCCTCCTCTCCTTTCCCTCCCCCAACCCCACCAGATTTCCTGTTTGGCCACTGAGCTGAAATATCAATTATTTGCTCAGCTCTGGTCTTCTCTCCTCCTACTGTAAAATCTTTGGGGCAAGGACTCTTTCTTACTATATGTTTATACAGAATCTAGCACAATGGGACCAGGATCTTGGCCTGACATTGTAGTACAATAATAAATAATAATGACTACTTCCATTCACCTAAGTTTGGTGGGGATGATGAAGGAGAAAAGATAAAGGTAGAGTGAGGGGAAGGGCGAGTAAATCCAACAGTTTATGGATTCACCAACCATTGCATACACCCCTCAGAGAATGGAGGAGCAGGAATAGTAGGAGTCATTGTGGGTTCAAAAGTTTAACAGTCCATAACCTTTGTTGGGGAGACAGATTTAAGCAATTTCAGCCTTTGAGGAACTCTCCTTTGCCAAGCCTAATTACCTGGGCTTGGTACAGGCGCAAGGTAAACCTCTATTACCAGTGACCTATAAAAGATATATCATGCACTATGCACATTTATGATACTATAGAAATTATTATAAAGCATACAGCATGATCTGCTGAAAAGGTTGGAAAGCCCACTGGTAAAACCATAGAGTTCAAAAGTATTCCACATAACTCAGAAAACTGCAGCTTCCATTCTGGGCTATTTCTGCAATTGAAACAGAGTATCTTGCTTTGTGTTTAGAAAGCACTCAACATTTTGAGAACTGCTGCCATCTAAATACTGAATGCTAATTACCTCAAAAGGGTTGATCCAAGATCAAAGTTTCTAAAGATTTAAAATAGCCTCTCAATCCTGAGCCTCTTTAGAATCAAATCCAAAAAGGCAATTGAAATTTAGTAAGGTGGATTTCATGAGTCACAACATGATCTTCCAGGATTCATACTTAATACAATTGTATTAAAGCTAGTGGTATTTAGTTAACGTATTTCACCTTTAGAAATAATTTTAAAAGGTCGAGATTTCTTTTTAACTTTATATTCAGCCATTTTGAATTGTAAATAACATTTTATATTGTGAACACCACAGAGGACACTTTGAAAGACAGTTAAGAACACAGGGATAATTTATTTCACAATATTTTGAAGTAGCATCTCTAACTTCAGGTGCTGAAACACCTCAATAGCTATTCTTATTTGCATAGATGGTCAATTTGCATAAATGGTCAATTTGTTGACAGCTCAGTGGGAATGCTGAAAATCATGTGATAAACCCAATGTAACTTTTTATGATACACTGAAACTTGAAAGAGATAAATTTTAAATCCAGATCTTCTCTGTTCAAAGCCCAGTTATTGGACATTGCTTTGGATTATGCAGGAATCAAAAAGGGACAGAATCCTCTTGTTTAGATCCAGAGCATCCTTTGTTGCTGCTGCAATCTCCTATTCTGGGTGCAGGGGATGTTGGCTGATGGAACACATCAGTTACTCAATTTCAGGCTGTTCATACCCATGTACAGGCAGGCCAAGTTTGCTCTTTACACATACAAATCAGACTATTAAATTTAAAAATAATTATAAATACATGGGATGGTGATATCAATATGCTAAATTTCATACATCATGCACCTTTGACGGCCTTACCTGCACTCTACCCATTACTCCATTACCCTGGACTCTTTCTAACATTCCAAATCTCTGAGCAGCTCCAAAGTCTTTATTTTTTTAAATCAACATAGCACATAAATGTTTGCTTCAGGCCCTCAACCCAATATGGAATTTCCCTACCAAAATTGCACTGTTCTGGAGGTGCTGGACATACATTATTCAGTCCCAGGCAAGTGACAGGTTTACGGTCTGATTTATTAGGATTAAAATAGGAAATGTATGTTAGTGAAAAGGGGAGAATCCAAGCTAATGCACTGGCTTCTAGCTCTGGCAGGTCCTTAGATATCAGACTTTAAAATTATGACACACAAAAGAGGCTGCCAGGAACTACTGAAAAGTCATAGAAAGTTCATGTCACAGTTGCTTCTGAGGAAAGGTGAAGTCTTTTCTTAAAACAAATTGTTAACATTCTCTGCTAGTTCAGATCTCCTCACTTTCTGCTGACACCTAGAGAAGCAGAAATACAGCTGGGAAGGTAATTTATATAAGCTTTCCAGAAAATTCTATTTAGGTACTTACATATGTTCAACCTGTATTATCTGAGCACCTCACATACACAAGACCAACCTTATCCCTTAACATTATATTCTATAAAGGGCAAGAGAAAATCAATACATCTGTTATTGAAATTGGTGCATTTTTCCTTTTAGGGTTCTTGTATCTTCCATTGGTACTGGGAGCCCATATCATATACTATATTTTATAAATAAAAGTCTTCTGGCTATTCAGCTTCTATAGAGGAGTCCGTAGAGTTTGTAAGTGTCTATGGACACTCCATACATTCTTCTATAAGATACTATAAAATCATCCATTGAGATACCAAAATTACACCTGCTTGCAAACTCTTCTGCATTATAAATACCTTCCCTCTATCAGACGTATCAGTCCTACATTAATGATTGTTTCTTCCAAAGCAAATCCTAACCTAACCTTTGCAAAATGGCATAGGAACAGGGATTGTTTCACTGCACAAAGGGTGGGACAGAATTTGTTTGCCATGATGATAGTGCTACTCCTCTCCCCTGTGAAGTTAAGTTTCACTGATCTCTGGCTTCTTATACAAGGGAGATGAGTGAGGAGCAGATCAGGCTGGAGAGACTACTGCATCTGCTGAGGGGCACTCGTAATGGTTTCTTCTCCCCTTCACCACATGAACGCCCAGCTAACTGGCATGGACAGTGGGGGAAAGCATTTGTGCAGCAGATACTTTTATCATTTAGGTGGATTGCTATTTGTCATCTGGAATGTACTGGAATCCCCTGCTCCTCCACCTACACATGCATAACTCCCAATGATATTAATGATGGTATATAGGGAGAGAAAAATCAAACTACTTAAAAACAAGGAAAGTTTAATTACAAGGAACTTAGTAAGGACCAGATAAGATCTATCCAGGAAGGACCTATAAGAATCACACTTACAGTCTTATACAAAATGTCTGAGAGTCTCCTGTTTATATTTCTTATAGGACCATGAATTTCAGAGATATGCTATATACTGAAACTAGCATCTCCACAGACAACACAGTAAAAAGATGGGGGCTGAGATCTATGCAAGTCTCTCTCAGATTGATCTCTCTATGCAAGATGACTTACTATTTACTTTTTCCCTTAGCATCTTGCAGCTAGTATCCCTCTGCTGCCAATTTGTAGATTTTTGGTAAGAACAAAAAGATACACGAGTAATTACACAGAGGCAGAAGAGTGCCCTAGGAGTCCAAGAACATGACTGTGATTAGAATGTTAAAGTCTGGACTATAATTTACTTTTTACTCATTTTATGGGAACTCAGCTGAACTGAAAATGTGAACAAGTTGAGGAACAGTGGTTATCCTACATACTTATGTCCACACTCCTGGAACTACTGCTACTCCTCTATGCTTGTGTCATAAATATAAAGGGAAGGGTAAACCCCTTTAAAATCCCTCCTGGCCAGGGGAAAGCTCCTCTCATCTGTAAAGGGGTAAGAAGCTAAAGGTAACCTCGCTGGCACCTGACCAAAATGACCAATGAGGAGACAAGATACTTTCAAAAGCTGGGAGGAGGGAGAGAAACAAAGGGTCTGTGTGTCTGTCTATATGCTGGTTTCTGCTGGGGATAGACCAGGAATGGAGTCTTAGAACTTTTAGTAAGTAATCTAGCTAGGTATGTGTTAGATTATGATTTCTTTAAATGGCTGAGAAAAGAATTGTGCTGAATAGAATAACTATCTCTGTCTGTGTATCTTTTTTGTAACTTAAGGTTTTGCCTAGAGGGGTTCTCTATGTTTTTGAATCTAATTACCCTGTAAGATATCTACCATCCTGATTTTACAGGGGGGGATTTCTTCATTTCTATTTACTTCTATTTTTATTAAAAGTCTTCTTGTAAGAAACTGAATGCTTTTTCATTGTTCTCAGATCCAAGGGTTTGGGTCTGTGGTCACCTATGCAAATTGGTGAGGCTTTTTATCCAACATTTCCCAGGAAAGGGGGGGTGCAAGTGTTGGGAGGATTGTTCATTGTTCTTAAGATCCAAGGGTCTGGGTCTGTAGTCACCAAGGCAAATTGGTGAGGCTTTTTACCAAACCTTGTCCAGGAAGTGGGGTGCAAGGTTTTGGGAAGTATTTTGGGGGGAAGGATGCATCCAAACAGCTCTTCCCCAGTAACCCGTATTAGTTTGGTGGTGGTAGCGGCCAGTCCAAGGACAACGGGTGGAATATTTTGTACCTTGGGGAAGTTTTCACTTAAGCTGGTAAAGATAAGCTTAGGAGGTTTTTCATGCAGGTCCCCACATCTGTACCCTAGAGTTCAGAGTGGGGGAGGAACCTTGACAGCTCAGAAAAGAGCTGTCCTGAATAGAATGACTATCCCTGTTTGTGTGTCTTTTTTGTAACTTAAGGTTTTGCCTAGAGGGATTCTCTATGTTTTGAATCTAATTACCCTGTATCTACCATCCTGATTTTACAGAGGTGATTTCTTTACTTCTATTAAAAGTCTTCTTGTAAGAAAACTGAATGCTTTTTCATTGTTCTAAGATCCAAGGGTTTGGGTCTGTGGTCACCTATGTAAATTGGTGAGGATTTTTACCAAACCTTCCCCAGGAAGTGGGGTGCAAGGATTGGGAGGATTTTGGGTGGAAAGATGTGTCCAAACTACATTTCCCAGTAAACCCAGTTAAGTTTGGTGGTGGCAGTGGAAATTCCAAGGGCAAAGGGTAAAATTAATTTGTATCTTGGGGAAGTTTTAACCTAAGCTGGTAAAAGTAAGCTTAGGAGGTTTTCATGCAGGTCCCCACATCTGTACCCTAGAGTTCAGAGTGGGGAAGGAACCTTGACAGCTTGTGACTATATTATACAACATACAACTGCAGTCCTTCAACTCACCTGAAAGCAAGGCTATTTTCTCTAGAGGTGTTGACCACCATGATTTGCAGGGAGCTCAAGTCCTCCCTCTACTCCAGGCTCCAGTCCTGGGACCATATGTAGTGAAACAGCTGCTTTCCCCAGTGTTCAAGCTGTTCCTCTTTATAAGTGCTACTTACTATTTCTGCCTGTTTCTGTCTTTATTTATGGCATTTGCCAAGCCCGACCCAGCTTTCATTCTCTCTTAGCACAGACCCCCACACCTGTCTCAGTTCAAAACCTAGCTCCCTGGAGAGTTCCCACCAGCAAGCCACTACTATTGCTCCTTCCAGGTTTCCCACCATGTAATCCTCCCTAGTCCTCTTCCTCCTGAGGGTAAAGTTGCCCCTTATATACTACATCATTCCTTGTTTCAGCAGTCCATGATTCCAGTCTGCAGTGATGTGACCAGTTTGGAGTCTACAGCTTCAAAAATTCCTGGCCTTCACAGGGCTGATGCCCTTTAACAGATGTTCTGGCCCATGCCTGCTGTTAAAGGGCCAGTATGCTCTATTAAAGAGGGATGCTTTTGCATAAGTAAACTGATGCACAAAGTCTCTGACTCTGTATGTTCTGTAACTAAAACACTCTGGTGGTAATTCAAAGTCAGATATAGATGCTACTAATACCAGGCTAACACAGAGGAAAACCAAATATTGCCAGCAGATCTTTGGCACTGAAGAGTTGAAATGGCCCTGCAGTATGGAATATTGGCATATATTTCATTGGAATTTTGGAATTCAGGTATACACAAAGAATGGTATTTTTCTTTTATTGTCTCCAGTAACAATGATTCAGAAAAAAAATATGTAGAAACAAGGAAATTTGACTTCTAATGTTGGGGTAAAGCTTATTTGTATCTAGTATATTGGTGAAAATGTTTGAAAGTAGTTATTTGTTAACCTCTAGATGACACTGACCTTGAAGTTAACAGTTATACATGCTAAAACTAGACAAGGACTGGCCTGTCTCCCAAGATTTGTGAGAGTGTTGGGTCATCCTTCAGGATAGGTTGTAGATCCTTGATAATGCGTTGGAGGGGTTTTAGTTGGGGGCTGAAAGTGACGGCTAGTGGCGTTCTGTTATTTTCTTTGTTAGGCCTGTCCTGTAGTAGGTCCCCTTCCTCAGACGTTCTTGTTAAACCCTGGATTTTTTGCTGGAAATGGCCCACCTTGATTATCACACACATTGTAAGGAGAGTGATCACTTTAGATAAGCTATTACCAACAGGAGAGTGGGTTTGTTGGGGAGGGTGGGTAGAAAACCTGGATTTGTGCTGGAAATGGCCCACCTTGTACAATATTATACACGTTGTAAGGAGAGTGATCACTTTAGGTAAGCTATTACCAGCAGGAGAGTGGGGTGAGGGAGAGAGAACCTTTTGTAGTGATAAACAACCATTTTTTCATGATTTGTGTGTATAAAAACAAACATCTTCTGTATTTTCCACAGTATGCATCCGATGAAGTGAGCTGTAGCTCACGAAAGCTTATGGTCAAATAAATTGGTTAGTCTCTAAGGTGCCACAAAGTACTCCTTTTCTTTTTGCGAATACAGACTAACACGGCTGTTATTCTGAAACCTGACATTGTACAATGTAAATGTAGGCTACAGAATAGTAATTTCACATAAGACAGAGAAGAGAGTGACATTCCACCACTCTTCCATCTAAACTGCATAAATTGTGGCCACGTGTGGTGTGAAAGAATAGACCCCTTACAATTTTAAAAATTATCTGACCTTGAAGGGTTTTTTCTTTGTTCTGGTTCAAAAGAAGAGAAAATTATTACACGTTCAGTCTTCTGACTTCATTGCCTCTTAACTTGATGAGCACTTAAAATATAAATTAAAAAAGAAATGCAGCTTTTAGGACAGGCTCTGCCTAAAATCCCAGAGGTATGATGTCTGCATTTCTTATTTGCGGCTCATTTAACTTTTGTCAAAGTCAGACAAAATTTCTCTTGAACTTATTGCATAATGTGATTGATACAATGATCATTTCTACCTTAAAAAGTCATTGCAAGGGGTACTACTCTTCCTTAAATCAATGAATACTTTTTATTACATCTTCATTATAAGAGTAACATGATTTACATATTAATACTATTCAATTTTGAGGACTAAACAAGGAGGGAAACGTACCATATTATATAAGAGGAGACACTAAAACTTCATCCACAATTCATACTGTACCCTTACTTTACCAAAAATTCTAATATGTATAAGGAAAAAAATGTTTTCAGGAAATAAACTTTCTCAATAAAAGTAGGGTTTTTTTGCACCCAGCAAGTACACAAATCATGCATCCTTTGCATTTTACTTCCATCACTGCAAAGGGAGATGATATTTGGAACAGTGCGGAAAGAGGGCTTGACTTTAATTTTTTTAATCTCCGGAACATAAAAACTGAGTGCCCACTAAGATTGACTCCGTTTGACAGTCAAAGGTGTTAGAAATGTCATAAGCATCAGTCATGCAGAGTGATTGAGTTGGGACAGAACAGGGATATACTTATGCTAGAGTGTAAGGGGATAGTTGGAAACTCATAAGAGAAACCCATCCTATGCCCCAGAATAAGTCAATTGACTAATATCTTTTTCCGTATATCTGTCATTTGTTGTTTTAATAGTAATTGAAATCATAAGGTATGCTTTTAGTCCAAATAAAGGTATGAATTAATAAATCTGAGTGTATCAGCCCCGAGTGTGTTGTGTTCCTCACCTAACAAAGGGCAACTAGGGCATCTGCCTCACTGTATCCCCCCAAGGGCAACATGGTCTTTATGGTCCCATTGTTATGAAGACTAGGGTCTGGATTTGCTGGCTGGAGCTCTAACCAGACAAGACAGAGGAGATGTTGGCCTTGAGGGAACAACCAGAGAATTTGGCAAGGGCTATAATACTGGCCTATGCTCCCTACTGAATTGTTGGTTGCTTCTCTTCACCATTGCTTAGGGCTAGATTATGCCAGTGAAGCACAGCATATAGGAAGGGGTGGTTCAGAGCCAATGAATAAATCATTTGCTCATATTGTGAAAGTAGTTTGATCAGATTGTCAGATATTCAGTCCTGTGTAACCTTTAACAGCTTTGTCAGCTTTGTCAATAGTTTGTGGCTGTTGACCCATCCCTCCCTGCAGGTGACCAGAAGCAAGGGGTATTATATAGGTCCATGCCAGACAGGAGAAGCCCACTTTTACCTGACCCAGGCAAAGCAGCATCCCCTCTCCCATGGAAAGCAGCATCCCCTCTCCCATGGAAGTGGTGAAATAGCAGGCTGTAAGGATCTGCTGTTGGCATTGCACAAGTCACTTCTTTCTTGGGGGGCTGGGAAGAAATCTCCCCCCTCACCACCAGATTGGCCAAGGCAAAGTAGGGGGTTTGTCACTTTTCCCACAGCAGCTTTTGGGGTTGGGAGGGGCTTAGTTGGGGCAAACATAGAATAGAAGCTAAGCTATGATGTCACAACTCATTATGTAAGCATGTGGTGGATGTCCAGTGCAGGTACTCCATAGGGAAGGGATACAGTGATCAGATAAAATGGACTGATTAATGAATACTGGCTTTTAAATTCTTTAAGTGCTAAAAAAGGCAGGTTTGGGGCTCCTATGACTAGCATATTAGGAAGCCAATCCCTCCTCCTTTATAGCCCCCCAACCCTCATTTGAGGGGTGGGGAGGGATGGTGAGATCCCAGCAAGTTGGCTGGGGCCCAGGATGGGTATATGGGGGAGGGTTGATGGAATATTTATGGATATATGAAAATGATCATGGAGTTACCTGCACTGTACACTTTTAACTACCGGGTAGAATAATATTGCAGCCTAATTAAACCACATTCAGTGCCTCCTGTCCTTCTTCTGGCATAGTCAGACAACATATACCCAAAGCCTATATATTACAATATGTCTTCTACTACACATTTGTAGCCATTTCAGAATAAGTCAAAACACACATTCTCTAACTCTATCCTCAATATTAGTATCATGTATTAGCAGGAGTGTGGTAAACAAGACACAAGAAGTAACTCTTCCTTACTTCACCTACAGTATATTGTTCACCATTATACTGCTAAAAGCATTCTGGGCCCATTACCTTTAAAATATGTCTTAGTTGTATTCTGTCTTCACTCACACCAACAGGGATTGTAATTCAGCAGCCATCACAGAATATCATTTGCACTTCCAAATATCACATTTATATTATCTACCTCTACGAGATACATATATAACCACTGTCCTCAATAATCTTAAACAGCAGCAAAAACTACATAATTGCAGTTCATTAAGTGTAAAACCTCCCACTTCAACAATTAGAATTCAACCTAGCATATGATCACATGCAATCTTTACTGGAAAGTGCCACACATAAATACATTAGTCAGAATGATCTCAGTCAGGATGAGTCTTTAGTGTGGCCCGACGACCGTACTGGAACACATCTTTTGAATCCTGACACCCTCTGATTGTCACTGGAGTGGTCAATGCCGCAAATCATTTAGTTAGTTAAGCTGCTCCTCTCTGCTGAAGTGGACAAAATGAGGGAAACCCATGCATTACCCATACCAAAGGCATGAGACTAATCCAGAGAACCTGTTTCTCTTTCCTGCTGATGGATTCTTATTGCCCAATATTATTTTATAATTAATGTATTTTACCCTTGAAGTATATTCAAGGCCCAAGAGGTCAGGATAATTTGGATAACAATCCTATAAGTATCTGAATTTTTGAGCTAGCTAAGATTATATGAACTGAACCTGCAAATATTTTGAAGTTTGACTATCACCTCAGTAATTTAAACTTCAGCAAAACTGCCTCTAAACAGTGAAATAATTCCTAAGAGGTGTTAAGCATTTACAACTCCTATTTAAATCCCAAGGAGTTGTATGAGTCAGTGCCTCTCGTACTTTTGCCCAGTACACACACACACCTGGGTTATAGTTAAAGCATGAAACAACAGAATTCTATGCAACAAAAGAGAGATTAGGGATACTCTACCACTCAGCACATATCGTCTGAAATTACTGCACCATTGTAAATATCACAACAATAGAACTGATATAATTCTTTTTCCATGTTCCAGCATAAAAAGAAATAGAGCAAAATAGTGCAATATTCATGTTTTATTCTTTCCCCCACATAAGCTTTTCTTTCTCATCAAGCACTTCCTGAAAGTAAAGTTCTCTAAGTTCCTACATGCAGTCATGCTATAGCACTTTATAGAAAGAAGCTATTTATCCTAAGCTCCTTTTTGTCATATTTATTTGAAATAACAAAATTAACCCTAAATACCATAATGTACTTGCAAACTTAACATTCTATTATACCTACATAAAGGTCACAGCATCATACATATAAAACTTAGCACCAACTTTTTTAAGCTAATCAAGGCCTTACTTGCTTGGCAATTAAGATATTTTCCTCTGAGTTTGAGAGGATTGTTCTTTAAAGTATTAAGATTGTCCAGAGTCTTGTATAAACCTTGCAGGTGGTTTGATGTTGGAGAGAACGTGAGTCTCTCTTATGGCAATGGGAGACTACCTTGCACTTGGTTTTGCTGGTGGGGTATTTTTGAGAGTCTGTTCCTTCTTTGTCCTGCTTATCAAGTATCAGCAAAATGCACATTTTGTCATCTTTCACATTCTTGGTTCTTTCCTGTGTTCTTGTGGGTGAATGCATTCTTAATTTTGGTGATTATACACCATTCACTGTTATGTAACTTATAAGAAGGTTTTATCTGCTCAATACATATAGCTTGCTTCCAAGTGCATGACTTATCCTGAGAAAATAGTTTGACGATCTCCCATATGTAGCTCTGGGAAGTTTTTTGTTTGTCGGATGTGGTAGATTTTGGCCTTTCAGATCTTTTTTTCCTTTTAGTCTATTACTTCTTCCACC
Source organism: Lepidochelys olivacea (assembly GCF_965140295.1). Classification (NCBI taxonomy): domain Eukaryota; kingdom Metazoa; phylum Chordata; order Testudines; family Cheloniidae; genus Lepidochelys; species Lepidochelys olivacea. Next base: position 71,552,184 of record NC_140414.1, read on the forward strand.
ACTGCCAGTATGCTGAGGCTATAGGCACATAGGTACACATGCAGCATAACATTAAGTATTGTTCTGGGCTGCTATTAATGCCTTGGGTGGGAGTGTTCAAGGATCCAGCCATATATTTGTGTTGTTTTTTACAGCTTTCTTTAATAGAGCTTTAGAAATTTTAAGCTACCAATTTGGCTTTACCATATTACTGTCTCTGGTGTGGTGGTGATATGTTATGAATGAATTCCCATGCCCAGGCAAATTGCTCAAATTCACTGTAAGGGTCCGTTATCTGAAACTGCACAGTTTGGGATACCATGCGTGATGAAATGCTTCACTGCTTTGTCTGTGATGGTCACTGCCATAGTGTCTGACAGTTGGCCTAGTTCCCAGAAGTCTGAATAGTAGCCTGCAATAATGAGGTAGTTATTGAGTGTGGTTTGCAGTGAAAAGGTCTGTTCCTACTTTGCTCCAAGGTCTGATAGTGATTCTGTCCATTTTTATTGTCTCTTTCTGCTGCTTGGCCTGCATTTCCCCGTGCATATCTCAACTGCTCCCCAGGTTTCAGATACCCGGGGTCATGTTTGACCAGTATACTATGTCTCTGGCTTTCAAGATACATGCTTCTATTCCATAACGGTTCTGATATATTCTTGAGAGAATTTGTTCTCAATAGTCTGGACATTATGATTTGACAGCCTTTATAGATGAAGCTATCTTAGATGTTCATATTCTCAGGATAGTTCCAGTATTCTTGGGAAGCAAGTGGGGCTTCTCCACTGGTGTCTGGCCATCCTGACAGAATGATGAATTTTAGCACTGAAATATATAGCTTGTATAGTTTGTTCTCAGATTCTTTCTAGCTGCTGCCTTGAAACTGACAAATAATTGATTTAGCTGATTTTTTTGTGTCTTTCTGTATTTTCTATATTTCTACCAGGTTGTGGGTATCATATTCTTGTCCAGCTGCCTTATTTTCATGCTGCAAGGCTGCTCTGGATAAGAAGTCAGTTATGCTCATGTCTGTCCCTTTCTTGTAATATATATCTCATTTGCAGCACTTGTGTTTCAACAGCATGCACTGAAGTTGTTTTTGGGCCACTAGCTGTCATTTGTAAAAAGCTGATGCTTCTGATTTATGATCACTTTCTATTGAATAATTTCCCACTCTTAAACATACTGGTTGAACTTTTCACATGTGAAAACTATGCAATGTTGTTGTAGCTATGTCCATCCCAGGATACTGGAGAGTGGTGACACTCTGAGTCCCTCTCCCAGGCCAGAGCAAGAGATCAGTGTAGCTCAAAAGCTTGTCTCTCACCAGCAGAAGTTGGTCCAATAAAAGATATTACCTCAGCCACCTTGTCTCTCTAACACTGTGGAAGACAGTCCTGTTCACTCTCAGCATATTTTTGTTCCTTTGACAGTAGTACCCTTTTTATGAAGACTACTTTTGTAGCAGTGATGCTTAACGCTAAGATTTAGTCACAGGTAGTTTTGGGAAAAGTCATGGACAGGTCACAGGCAATAAATAAAAATTCATGACCTGTCCATGACTTTTACCAAAAACACCCCTGACGAAACCTCTACTTCTGAAGCCCTGCTGCTCCAGGGGCCCCTGCTCCAGTGCTGGGGGTTGACTGCCCCTGGCCACTGCTCCCCAGGGACTACTCTCCGGACAGCCTCCGGGTGCCCCTGAGGCCACTGATCTAGCCCTCCCAGGACTGCTGCTGCTCGGGTGGTCACCAGGACCTCTGTTTAGGAACTCCCCAGAGCCAGCTGCACCCGCTGCTGCTTTGTCAGTCTCTGGAACCAGCTGCCCGGGGCTGCCTGAGCAGTGTCCAGTGTGGCTGGCTCCAGGGACCACCCGAGACCGCTGACTGGGCACCCCCCAGGGCCGGCCCCAGGACCACTGCTTGGGTGGTCCACGGGACCAGCCGCTGCTTGGATGGTCCCCAAAGCCAGCTACCAGGGGCCTCCCAAGCAGCTGCTGGTGCAGCTGGCCCTGGGTCGCTCCAGCAGACTCAGACACACCAGTTGCTGTGGAAGTCACGGTGGTTGCAGAAAGTCACAGAATTTGTGACTTCTGCAACCTCCATGAGACAATCACAGCCTTAGTGATGCTCCAAGCCCTATCTTACTGGCATTATGTTGTATGGTTGTTCATCACTCACATCGTAATATTTCAGGATAGGATAGTTGGTCACCAACTCCTTGATACCCAACACAGGTACATCAGATTGAGGTAACCATGTCCATTCTGCACCTTTGTCCAATTGTCACCTTAGGGGTTCAGACACATCTGACAGGTTTGGAAAATATTTTGTCAGATAGTTTCTGAACTGATTTAATATCTTTAGTTGTAGGCATCTGTTGTATTCCTTTTACCTTTTCAGGGTCAGGTTGCAGCCTTTCAGAGATCAGCAATTGTCCCATGTATGGTATTATAGTCAATCACAATTTAATCTTGTTTATATTCAATTTTAGATTTATTTGCCTGGCTCTTTCTGGCAGACAGATGAGGTTGTGCTTGTGATCTGTCACAACTTTCACCATGTTGTCTTTGCATTCATTCATCAGAATGTCGTCAGCTATGACCGTCATACATGTGAGTCCTGTCAGCATATCTTGCTGGTAATGTTCATATTCTTCCACTGCATCTCTGATCCCAAATCACATTCTCAACCATCTCTACCTACCTGTGGAATCCAAAATGTGATGAGGTAGCTGCCTTCCTTACTCTGTTGCATTTGCCAACATCTGCCTTTGACATCAAGTACTGAGGATAGTTTGTGTTTCGTGAAGTAGGTACTATTTCTTCGGTTGCAAGCATTTGATAATGAGGTTTTTTAATTGCTTTGTATAAGCTGCTTGGATCTATGCAAATGCACAATTTGCCAAGCTTCTCAATAGATATCATGCCACTTATCCAACATGTGGGAGCTATGACTTTAGAATATGAAGGAATCATTGCTATTTAATTTATTGCACCTAATATTTTTTTTCTCTTAATGCAATGGGCACCATTAGGAAAACGTAAATGATGAACAGAATACCAAGGAAGCCTACACAGGCTGAAATTTGACATTAATACAGGCAAAATAGCCAAAATAAATGGTTTATAAAGCTCAGGCACTGTACTGGCTGAATCATTTTATCTATTTCTAGATATAACATTCCTGGAGGACATCTCAGTCCTACAGAAATATCCTGGTAATCTTTTCTCAGCTTTTCAGCAGGGATGCCACAGTTCTTTGTTTTTTTTTTGTTCTGCTTGCTTGTCTATTGTACGAATAATGTGTCACTGGCTTAATGTCACTAGGTTCATGCTTTCATTTGTTTTAGCTGAAAAAAGTGGCTTCTGCGAACTACCTGAAATTTCAGCTTGTGTAGGTTTCCTTGGTATGCTGCTCATAATTTACATTTTCCTAATGGTATTATGATCATTCAGTTGGTATAATTTTTAATTTGACTTTGCTTGGTTGTAATTTCACTTTCTTCTCTTGAATAATGCTGAGAGAAATCTTTGTAGCTTAGCATATTTACTGATGTCTCACTGTCTATTTGGCATTCCATTTCCTCTTTGTTTTTGTGTTGCTGCCTTGCCTTTGCATCCGGTGTTAGTCTGAGCTTCATAAACCATTTATTTTGGCTATTTTGCTGATATTAATGTCATATACATGCAAAATATCATCCTCTGAGTCGCTGCGTCTTTCCTCAATATGAGGATGACATTTTTCTTTTGCTGCAAGCTTTGACATCATGATTAATTTTGCCGCAATTATTGCATATGACGCCATATGCTAGACATATGCTAAACAATACTTTTAAGTACCCTGACGTATTAAGAAATATATCAGATAAGAAAAAGTATATGTTTTGGGCAGCCCTTACCAATCAGTTACATTAAAAAGTTGAACCTATATATGTATAGTTGGATATACCAAAGTTCCAAATGAATTAAAGTTCATTGACTTTTGAAACACATCTTAAATTATACGAAAGAAATTGTATCTAAAGAGGGGAATATCCTATTTGAATATGAATGTATTTATACCTTAATTATCCAGTTTTCAAGTTTCAAAGAAACTGCTACAGGAAATTTTTCACATATTTTACTATTATGCTTTATTACTTGAGGGAAGCTAGCCAGGATATTGTCATTAGAAACCTTCATATAATTCATTTGAAAATATGAAAACTGTCCTATCCAAAGACATTGATGTTAATCAACAATACATTTAGTAAAAAGTAATAATGGAATTTAAATACTGGTTGGATTATTGAATTCATTCTCCGAGACCATCTCTAAGACAGAGAACATATCAGATATTAAACTGATACCTCATTTGACCCTATCAGAAAGGTTATATTAAAAATATCAAGGAGTGTTTCTATATACTTTCAGGATTTGACAGTTGTTTTACTCAAATTGCTAATCTGGAAAAGAGAATAATTAATTATTTACTATAGACCAGGCATTGGCTATGAGTTCAATCACCATATTTTGTGTTATTAATAGGTTTATAGTATAGCTACAGTGGTAAATATAAACTATGCTTCACTGCCTATGATTTGAACACATCATTGTATATGCTGATGCAAATAAATTCCTGTCAGTGAAGAGTATACTTGCTACCCTTTCCTAAATATGGTTTTGCTATACACACTCCTTTTTTTCATAGCATGATGAACAAACAAGTTTACTTTTATAGGAATGATGGAGAATGTTCAGTGACGTCAATTATAGATTGTTCCAAAATAAACTTTGTTAAGAGTGTCTAGAACTGCTGCTACGAACCATGTATGATATACAAGAAAACCAGTCATATTTACCCTTAGTGGTAGAGCTGAACAATGAAATCCACTATATGGATTTTATGTACATTTTTACATATTTGGAGCTAGATCCTGAGACTGAGGTGCATGAACCACAGATCAAGAGAGATATAGTTGTAGCCATTGATCACCATTAAGTGACTGAAATCTTGGGGCTCTACAGATAGCATAAACTAGAACAGTTTTCTGTCTATCTGCCACAGTCCCAAGGAGCTATGGCAGTGAACAATCACCTGAACCAATAATTGTTGGAGTAGCCAAATTTTCTAGAAATAACGCCCAGAAAAGGTTTTAACATTTTATAAATGTCTACAATGCTGTCTTATCTACAGCTTCTCCCTAAACTGCTCACTGTCCCTGAAAGATTCTTATTCCCAGCGTCTTCCTCAAGTTGTCCTTATATGTCTCTTTCTCTCAAAGAACAGAAACAATGTCCTTCCATGACTAATCACAACTAACATAATTAAATTTCCTAATACAGAATAATGGATTGAATTGTTCACATTCAATGTATAGATTTAAAAAAGAAAAGAAAATCTCTTATGAGAAAAATGTTAAGTAAGTAGATTTGGGGAAATTTCCTTATGCATGCTAGATAGTACCTTATTCTGAGAAGTCCCAGCAGAGTCAATGGAAGTCAGGAATTAGCAGAATAGGGTATTACCCAACATGAGTAAGATTATTGGAATAGTATGCTGTGTGAGAAAAAAGAGAAGCCTTAGTAAATTATTTACACTTATTTTTAACTTGAATTTAATATTAACTTTTTCGCAATAAATAAAATTAGATATACCCATAATAATACCAGATTCCTTAGTTCCGGTGACACAGATCTAAATGGAATATAATGAAATGGGAAACACTGCAAACTTAACCCCTTCTCATTACATCCTTGAGATTGTAATCTCAGAGTCTCTCCTGAATGCTGTAAGGAAAGAAACATGATAAAGGTATTATCCTTCACAGGCCTCAGAGGAGCCTTTTTAATAGAATTGAGCTGTGCCTGTTGATCTTATTTTCCCATAAAGCTTCAAAGCTCAGTCTCATGGAACTACTGTGTTTACCACCATTGCTATTTGTACTCAGTGCTAGTATACAGAACATGTATAGTCAGCTAAGCAGTCCCTTTCTTCTCTTGTTAACTGGGCTTGTTATTACTGCTTCCTTAATATCCTAGGGGATTCATGTACATGATCATGTCAGCTGCCGAACTGGTGGGAATTACAACTGTTGTATATTATGAAATCATGAGTATTATGTCTGTCAGCTTAAAACTCATGTAAACACTATGTTCTATTGTCATAAATATAAAGGGAAGGGTAAACCCCTTTGAAATCCCTCCTGGCCAGGGGAAAGCTCCTCTCACCTGTAAAGGGTTAAGAAGCTAAAGGTAACCTCGCTGGCACCTGACCAAAATGACCAATGAGGAGACAAGATACTTTCAAAAGCTGGGAGGAGGGAGAGAAACAGAGGGTCTGTGTCTGTCTGTATGCTGGTTTCTGCCAGGGATAGACCAGGAATGGAGCCTTAGAACTTTTAGTAAGTAATCTAGCTAGGTATGTGTTAGATTATGATTTCTTTAAATGGCTGAGAAAAGAATTGTGCTGAATAGAATAACTATTTCTGTCTGTGTATCTTTTTTGTAACTTAAGGTTTTGCCTAGAGGGGTTCTCTATGTTTTTGAATCTAATTACCCTGTAAGATATCTACCATCCTGATTTTACAGGGGGGATTTCTTTATTTCTATTTACTTCTATTTTTTATTAAAAGTCTTCTTGTAAAACACTGAGTGCTTTTTCATTGTTCTCAGATCCAAGGGTTTGGGTCTGTGGTCACCTATGCAAATTGGTGAGGCTTTTTATCCAACATTTCCCAGGAAAGGGGGGGTGCAAGTGTTGGGAGGATTGTTCATTGTTCTTAAGATCCAAGGGTCTGGGTCTGTAGTCACCTAGGCAAATTGGTGAGGCTTTTTACCAAACCTTGTCCGGGAAGTATTTTGGGGGGAAGGACGCGTCCAAACAGCTCTTCCCCAGTAACCAGTATTAGTGTGGTGGTGGTAGCAGCCAGTCCAAGGATAACGGGTGTAATATTTTGTACCTTGGGGAAGTTTTGACCTAAGCTGGTAAAGATAAGCTTAGGAGGTTTTTCATGCAGGTCCCCACATCTGTACCCTAGAGTTCAGAGTGGGGGAGGAACCTTGACATCTATGTTTTCAATAATATTAATATTTTGGCGAGTATTTTTATTTTTTTTTCATTGCATAGGCTTAGGACAGTTATCAAGAGAGGTGCAGAACTGGTTTGAAAAAGTGCAGCTGTATGTTTCTTCTAACATGAAGGGTTTAACTTCTCAGCATTGTATTTTCTACATTCTCTGTGCACGAGATAGATTTTTGTCATGTAATTTTTCAATATAACCTTGAAATAATTTTAAAAACCCACTCTTTTAAAAGGTATTGATTGTTTTTGTTTTGTTTTTCTGGCTATGGAAAATACTAAGTTTGAACAACTAAAATAATGAGAAGAAAAAACAGCAGTTGCTACTATGTCAACTCACTGTTAGGCTTATTCTAACAATTAATTGTTGTTAATTATTATTCTCACTGATAAACTTATTCTTGCTTATCCTGTAGTAAGAACAGTGCCCACTAAAGTTAATGAATGTTTGTCCAATCAGTTAAGATAACGGGTTGAAGGATATCAGACTGTCCAGCCTTAGATAGTATGCACTATTTACTTTAACATCCCCTTTAATCTTTGACAATCTAGGGAAACCTCAGAGTCTGCACTTCAGCTAGAAATTAGTTAGATAGTGGGTCTGTGCCAAAGCCAACTGAAGTCCCTAGAAAGATCTCCAGATTTTGGAGCCAGCTGTGTATACCATGAGGTTTTGAGCACCCTTCAGAGTCACTGACTACCATGGGAGTTAAGACCATTCAGCAACTGTCACGGCTGGACCCAAATTATATTTTCCCCATTGACCATCTCAGACTAATTCTCCAACAGACTATAGATGAAATCCTATCCTTGCTAAAAATCAATGGCAAAACTTCCATTGACTTCAATGGGACCAGGATGTCACCCTGTTTCTAGAACTGTGCTGATATCACTGATGATGCTGGTGCACAGAGAAAGAATGGAGCAAAAAAGATCTTTGGTATGAAATCTGCCATTCTTCCCTCTCACTCTCCAATAATCAGTTTAAAAAAATTATGAAAACAAATCTTAAGTTTCTAAAAGAATACTTTATAAAATCATAACAACAGGTCCTTAAATAATACAAAATAATTGACCATGTTCTATGCTTAAGGTAAATATACATTTGTGGAAAATATTTTTTCTTCCCTATTTCATTGCTCTGGGTTTTTTCCTCTCTGCTTGGGAGGGAGCTAGCTTTGGTTCTATGTTAAAGCTATCAAGGTCAACTTTCTTGATGAGGCTGAATATATCATAGTCAGAAATAAGTGCAGAAAATTGCACTTGTTCTGTCAGTCAGGAAAGAAGCTTGAGTTGCTAGGGTAATGTAATGTATTCAACATCTTTCTTAGATCTGTCAATCGAGGAAGCTTCCAGAACTTATCAGAGCTTCAGTCTTTGGGAACAGTTTGGAGAGACATCGTTGGCCCCAGTTAGAAGTGGATCCATCATGCCTGCTAGTCTAGGGGCTTCACTTGGACAGTTTGTTGAAGATTAAATAGAACTGTGGGGAATATAAAGTGAATTATATATTTTCAAGCATTTAAAGAACAACAAATAAAGAAGTAGCAGCAGCAAATATTCTAACCCACAGATTATCATGTTCAATGAAACATATATACCATAATTGTAGGAGTTGTCTCTAGCATATACATTCTACTATTGATAGACCTCTAGTCTATCAATGCATAAAATATTTTCATTTAACTGCACTAATATAATCTCATTTCAGCTTTTCTATTGCAAGGCCATTGATGATATAAGAATTTATTTACTGTCTCCTCTGAATCCCATCTATTATAATCAGGAACTTCACAGCATGCAATGTACTATTATGCTCAAACTAATTTTATTTGATTCAAAAGAGTTTTAATAGTTTAGTGATAATATATGTAAATAATTAAAAACTACTGGAATTGACAATGGTCATATTATATATATATAATATATATATATATATACACACACACATACACACTGATGACTTAGACTGCTCCTCCAGGGATGGTGCAACTACATGTTTCTCCTTACTGTGGGCAGATTGTTAATCCCTATGATATCGCTAGATTCATTATACAAAGAAACTGGCCTCCAAACACAGAACACACTGTTGGTATCCATGAAATGCAATGCAACTGTCTTTGGCATGCCCACCCATTCTTGAAGAGTATAAATCAGCTATTTCTTAATCCTCACTACTGTAGTTTAATTTCACGCATCAACCTCCAAATGCTAACTCTTGTAGTAAGTTGAAAGAGGGGATCAAGGAAGATTAATTCTTAATGTTAAGGGATGTAGAACACTCACCATTTCAATGGTGGCAACTGTTCCTTAGTGAGCAACAAAATTACCTCTAGTTAAAAATGTGTGCAACACAATGACCTTATTCCTCAGTTTTCAAGGAAAAAACATAGTATACAATGTTTATCAGAACTACTATTAAAAGAACCTAGCAGTCTCTCAAATCAGAATTCTGTTTTCTTTAATCATCATCCTTAAGGATATGCATCAGATGCTGGCCCATGTTCTAGTGGCACAAAAAGCCTGAAAACTTGCCCTAGGAGGGCATCTAAGCATTCCCCCTGCATGGGGGAATCAGAGCTAGCACCAGCCAGCACTACATAACATCCTTCTAGCCCGTCCTATTGTACTGTGCATGTCAGAGACATGACAGGGGAGGGAGCATAGGAGGCCACAGCTATCCTAATGCTCACACTTTGTTTAAATGACTTTTGTGTACATCTGGTGAAGGCTCATCTGTTAGATTTCGATTTACTGTCAACCATCATGTCTTTCATTCATTCTTTATGAAAGATTTGCGAGATAGTGAGTTTGTACTTCCAGAGCATTTTCCAAAGTTTCTCTTAGCATTTTAATGTAATTTTGTTTTACCTTCAGTTTCCGGTTAATTACAAGAAAACTATCTTTATATTGGACATGGTCTAAGACATCTTGTAGTTCCTCAGGTTATTTGGATAGTTCTGTGCCTTACTTTCTCAATATCATCAGACAGTTCTGGTAAAGAATCTTTATGTCAGCCTGTCTAATACAATTCTTGAATGATTCTTGCCAATGCTGTCTGGCATCCAACTTCCAAAACATGGGTTAATGTAGTCTGAAACTTGTTCCTGTTTTTTTTCTGATAAATAACTTAGCCCTGGTCTACACTAGGACTTTAGGTCGAATTTAGCAACGTTAAATCGATTTAAACCTGCACCTGTCCACACAGTGAAGCCCTTTATTTCGACTTAAAGGGCTCTTAAAATCGATTTCCTTACTCCACCCCTGACAAGTGGATTAGCGCTTAAATCGACGTTCCCAGCTCGAATTTGGGGTACTGTGGACACAATTCGATGGTATTGGCCTCCGGGAGCTATCCCAGAGTGCTCCATTCTGACCGCTCTGGACAGCACTCTCAACTCAGATGCACTGGCCAGGTAGATAGGAAAAGAACCGCGAACTTTTGAATCTCATTTCCTGTTTGGCCAGCGTGGCAAGCTGCAGGTGACCATGCAGAGCTCATCAGCACAGGTGACCATGATGGAGTCCCAGAATCGCAAAAGAGCTCCAGCATGGACCGAACGGGAGGTACGGGATCTGATCGCTGTTTGGGGAGAGGAATCCGTGCTATCAGAACTCCGTTCCAGTTTTCGAAATGCCAAAACCTTTGTGAAAATCTCCCAGGGCATGAAGGACAGAGGCCATAACAGGGACCCGAAGCAGTGCCGCGTGAAACTGAAGGAGCTGAGGCAAGCCTACCAGAAAACCAGAGAGGCGAACAGCTGCTCTGGGTCAGAGCCCCAAACATGCCGCTTCTATGATGAGCTGCATGCCATTTTAGGGGGTTCAGCCACCACTACCCCAGCCGTGTTGTTTGACTCCTTCAATGGAGATGGAGGCAATACGGAAGCAGGTTTTGGGGACGAAGAAGATGAGGAGGAGGAGGAGGTTGTAGATAGCTCACAGCAAGCAAGCGGAGAAACCGGTTTTCCCGACAGCCAGGAACTGTTTCTCACCCTAGACCTGGAGCCAGTACCCCCCGAACCCACCCAAGGCTGCCTCCTGGACCCAGCAGGCGGAGAAGGGACCTCTGGTGAGTGTACCTTTTAAAATGCTATACATGGTTTAAAAGCAAGCATGTGAAAGGATTACTTTGCCCTGGCATTTGCGGTTCTCCTAGATGTAGTCCTAAAGCCTTTGCAAAAGGTTTCTGGGGAGGGCAGTCTTATTTCATCCTTCATGGTAGGACACTTTATCACTCCAGGCCAGTAACACATACTCGGGAATCACTGTAGAACAAAGCATTGCAGTGTATGTTTGCTGGCATTCAACCAAAATCCGTTCTTTCTCTCTCTGTGTTATCCTCAGGAGAGTGAGATATAATTCATGGTCACCTGGTTGAAATAGGGTGCTTTTCTTCAGGGACACTCAGTATAGCCCATTCCTGCTGGGCTGTTTGCCTGTGGCTGAACAGAAATGTTCCCCGCTGTTAGCCACAGGGAGGGGGGAAGGTTGAGGGGGTAGTCACGCGGTGGGAGGAGGCAAAATGCGACCTTGTAACGAAAGCACATGTGCTATGTATGTAATGTTAACAGCAAGGTTTACCCTGAAAGAGTGTAGCGACTGTTTTATAAAATGTGTCTTTTTAAATACCGCTGTCCCTTTTTTTTTCTCCACCAGCTGCATGTGTTTCAATGATCACAGGATCTTCTCCTTCCCAGAGGCTAGTGAAGCTTAGAAAGAAAAAAAAACGCACTCGCGATGAAATGTTCTCCGAGCTCATGCTGTCCTCCCACACTGACAGAGCACAGACGAATGCGTGGAGGCAAATAATGTCAGAGTGCAGGAAAGCACAAAATGACCGGGAGGAGAGGTGGCGGGCTGAAGAGAGTAAGTGGCGGGCTGAAGAGAGTAAGTGGCGGGCTGAAGACAGGGCTGAAGCTCAAATGTGGCGGCAGCGTGATGAGAGGAGGCAGGATTCAATGCTGAGGCTGCTGCAGGACCAAACCAGAATGCTCCAGTGTATGGTTGAGCTGCAGCAAAGGCAGCTGGAGCACAGACTGCCACTGCTGCCCCTCTGTAACCAACCGCCCTCCTCCCCAAGTTCCATAGCCTCCACACCCAGACGCCCAAGAACGCGGTGGGGGGGCCTCCGGCCAACCAGCCACTCCACAACAGAGGATTGCCCAAAAAAAAGAAGGCTGTCATTCAATAAATTTTAAAGTTGTAAACTTTTAAAGTGCTGTGCTTAAAGTGCTATGTGGCATTTTCCTTCCCTCCTCCACCACCCCTCCTGGGATACCTTGGTAGTCATCTCCCTATTTGTGTGATGAATGAATAACGAATGCATGACTGTGAAGCAGCAATGACTTTATTGCCTCTGCAAGCGGTGATTAAAGGGAGGAGGGGAGGGTGGTTAGCTTACAGGGAAGTAGAGTGAACCAAGGGGCGGGGGGTTTCATCAAGGAGAAACAAACAGAACTTTCACACTGTAGCCTGGCCAGTCATGAAACTGGTTTTCAAGGCTTCTCTGATGCGTACCGCGCCCTCCTGTGCTCTTCTAACCGCCCTGGTGTCTGGCTGCGCGTAACCAGCAGCTAGGCGATTTGCCTCAACCTCCCACCCCGCCATAAACGTCTCCCCCTTACTCTCACAGATATTGTGGAGCACACAGCAAGCAGTAATAACAGTGGGAATATTGGTTTCGCTGAGGTCTAAGCGAGTCAGTAAACTGCGCCAGCGCGCCTTTAAACGTCCAAATGCACATTCTACCACCATTCTGCACTTGCTCAGCCTGTAGTTGAACAGCTCCTGACCACTGTCCAGGCTGCCTGTGTACGGCTTCATGAGCCATGGCATTAAGGGGTAGGCTGGGTCCCCAAGGATACATATAGGCATTTCAACATCCCCAACAGTTATTTTCTGGTCTGGGAAGAAAGTCCCTTCCTGCAGCTTTTGAAACAGACCAGAGTTCCTGAAGATGCGAGCGTCATGCACCTTTCCCGGCCATCCCACGTTGATGTTGGTGAAACGTCCCTTGTGATCCACCAGAGCTTGCAGCACTATCGAAAAGTACCCCTTGCGGTTTATGTACTCGCCGGCTTGGTGCTCTGGTGCCAAGATAGGGATATGGGTTCCGTCTATAGCCCCACCACAGTTAGGGAATCCCATTGCAGCAAAGCCATCCACTATGACCTGCACATTTCCCAGGGTCACTACCCTTGATATCAGCAGATCTTTGGTTGCGTGAGCTACTTGCATCACAGCAGCCCCCACAGTAGATTTGCCCACTCCAAATTGATTCCCAACTGACCGGTAGCTGTCTGGCGTTGCAAGCTTCCACAGGGCTATCGCCACTCGCTTCTCAACTGTGAGGGCTGCTCTCATCCTGGTATTCATGCGCTTCAGGGCAGGGGAAAGCAAGTCACAAAGTTCCATGAAAGTGCCCTTACGCATGCGAAAGTTTCGCAGCCACTGGGAATCGTCCTAGACCTGCAACACTATGCGGTCCCACCAGTCTGTGCTTGTTTCCCGAGCCCAGAATCGGCGTTCCACAGCATGAACCTGCCCCATTAGCACCATGATGCATGCATTGGCAGGGCCCATGCTTTCAGAGAAATCTGTGTCCATGTCCTGATCACTCACGGGACCGCGCTGACGTCGCCTCCTCGCCCGGTATTGCGTTGCCATGTTCTGGTGCTGCATATACTGCTGGATAATGCGTGTGGTGGTTGATGTGCTCCTAATTGCCAAAATGAGCTCAGCGGCCTCCATGCTTGCCTTGGTATGGCGTCCGCACAGAAAAAAGGCGCGGAACGATTGTCTGCCGTTGCTCTGACGGAGGGAGGGGCGACTGACGACACGGCTTACAGGGTTGGCTTCAGGGAGCTAAAATCAACAAAGGGTGTGCCTGTACATCAAGGAGTATTTCAGGCAGGACTGCACGGAGGGTTCCAATAAGAAATTGTGCACCAAAGTTATCGTTGTTATTGGAACAAGGAGGTTAGCCTGGCCTCTGATTGATACATGGCTAGATTAACCTCGCTGCGCCTTCTCTGTGACTGACTGCAGTGTGATCTAGACAGGGGAGGAGGAAAATGAGTACAAAACAAATCTGGTCTATTTCTTGTTCTGACCCACTCCATCTATCCTTTACATCTTTGGCTGGCAGCAGACAAAAAAGGCACGAAATGATTGTCTGCCCTTGCTTTCACGGGGAGAGGGAGGGTGGGAACGGGGTCCTGACGATATGTACCCAGAACCACCCGCGACAATGTTTTAGCCCCATCAGGCATTGGGATATCAACCCAGAATTCAATGGGCAGCGGAGACTGCGGGAACTGTGGGATAGCTACCCACAGTGCAACGCTCCGGAAGTCGACGCTTGCCTCGGTACTGTGGAAGTGCTCCGCCGAGTTAATGCACTTAATGCACTTAGAGCATTTTCTGTGGGGACACACACACTCGAATATATAAAACCGATTTCAAAAAAACCGACTTCTATAAATTCGACCTAATTTCGTAGTGTAGACATACCCTTAGCATAATAAGGGCATATCCCTTTAGACTAGGAGCAAGAAATATAACTTTTTGTTCTCTGGTCCATTGGTTCATTTGCCCTATTATCTCAAAATGAGCATAATAAGCTTCAAAATATTATTTTACTTCAAAGCTGACTGGTTTCTGAATTGATTGATTAACCAAGCTGTCTACATAAGCACTTGTCACAGTTTTTTGTGGCTGTAAACTTGTTTCTGGATTCCATAGCATAAAAGTGTAACTTTCCTCTGTAGGACTTCCCTGAATTCCTGAAGAAGGAACTGTAGGTTGTAATTCAGACAGATTCTTTCCACAGACTTTGTAGCTCAGTAGGTGATGGTCTAAAATGGTCTGCATTCCTTTTGAACAAAAATTAGTCCTTGATTTGTTTCTTCTTTAAATTTGTTAATCTTATGAGCTGTTTCTTCAATCATTTTGTAGAATTTTTTCCTAAGTTTTACTTCCAGCCATGATTATTTTGTGACAACATTCATGTTTTCATGTTGCTCAGTTTATTTGATCATGCTTTTGTAGCAGGTTTTTATTTACCTTTCTATATTTCATAATATTTGGTTAGGTATACCTGGCTGCTTTTCTCCCGTCCTTCTATTTCATTTTATGTGGCTTTGATATGGTCTTTATGTGTTCCATACATATTTGTCCCGGTTAATTTTATTTTTTTCCATTAGTTGGCCACTAATTTCATTTGCCAGGTTTTTGGTTTCATCAGTATTTGTAGAATGTTAATAAAGACCAGGTAACAGAAAACAGCTCAGCTGCCTCTGTGAACTCTTTATGGAATTCAAGGGAAGTAATCTCTTGAAGGTTTTTTTAAATATAAAAAATTAAGTCAAAAATACACTGTAAAAGTGGATCTGTAGAACCACAACTACATGGCTCAAAACTACTACTCAACATTCCTCAAGCATGATAGACACAGAGCTATGTGGTTTCATTCTGTGTTTGAACACTCCAAATCTTTTAGGTTACAGCAGAGCCAGCATGAGAACTACACCTGTATTACAACTTAATTTACATTAAAATCCTCACCTCCTTAATATTGCTTTGGAAGCTGATGACTATTTTTAATATTATTACATTTATCCAAAAGCTAGCCTAAATAGAAAGTCTAATATAAAATCATATATTTATAAAATATTAAGACATTAAATAATGAAGCTAAATAGTAGTAATAATAATACTTTTTCCCATTAGATACATTAGCAAGAATTATTTACAGTTCTCCACTAACAAAAGGTGACACTGAAATATATACTTTTTCTTAAACAAGGATCACCTGCAGGTTTTTCTTGCACTAACTGGTGGCTCTATCAATTTCTGTTTTTATGTCTATGCTCGCCAAGCCTCCCTACATTAATATGGAAGATTTGTTTCCAGAGATGCATGTGTAACTCACATGTTCTTGACTGAAGCATTTGACTTTGTTTGGCCTAAAGAAAGGGAGATAAGCAGTGGAGAGGACATAAGGATTTCAGCTGGAATATTCTGTCTTTATAAACTTGCAGAATGCTGTGCAGGTCAACTCAGCTAGAAGGGCACAGAAACATCCAGAAATAGGATATGATGGTTAACTAAACATGCTCACTAGCTGTTTCTGTAGCTGTATAGGTATTTTTTGTGTTGGATGAACCCTGTGGTAGGTCACACTCTATTCACTAATCTGAGAGCTGAGCCACTCAGCATATAGGGGCTGGGAAGATAAAGGAAAGGATATAAACATATGGGTTAAAGACAGCCCTGACTGATATAGGACTGAGGAATGTGTCTGCTGCGAAGGTGGGTTCCAATACCAGAAGCACTCTGGATACAGGTCAGCGCTATTCCAGCTTTACTTATTAGGGAAGCTCTCCATTAACATGTTTGGTCCACCCCGGTATATGGACCTAGAGGAAGAGCTGGTAGGGGAGCATCTATTACCCCTAGAGGCTACACAGCTATTAACTAACTGGAACTCTTTCAGGGGCTAGTCTGAGGGAGGTAAAGGTTTGTAAATTCTTGCCTGAATGACCCGAGTTTATGGAAAAAAGATAGTGACCTATATAGTGAAACCTTTGTAGAAATCCAGGGAATGGATATGTTATACGCTGATCCCACTACCTGTACCACTCTGGATGCAGACCAGAGATTTCTGTTTTACCAGCAACTGAGAAGACCAATCAACTGTTAGCCCAAGGGTTCGAATGCTGCTAGCTATACAGATTCCCAGACAATTTGCTGTCAGGGTTCTGAAGAATTTGAAAGGACTGAGATGCTGCCACTCTTCCCAAGTTCTGAAGAATCCAGGTGACACATACTACATATTACAGTCACATTACAGAGACTAATAAATCATCTCTATAAAAAGATCAGAAAGAAGTGAGTTCATTGATATCCGTTAAAGTATAGAAGTGTAAATGTTAAGTTGAAACATTGCATTTAAATACGAAAAAACAAAACAAAAAAAAAAAGAGGGAGGGGGGAAGGGGAGAAGGGAAGTCTATATGAGGAACACCAGTAGATTTACTATTTGATAGCTTTTGTTTAAAAGTTATTCACCGTCTTCTATGTACTATTTATAATGTTTTCTGTATGCACTAAATGTTTGTCTACAAAGAAACTGTATAGTTAACTCTTTGAAGTTTGACTGAGGACTATTACCACCTACTCCTGAGGGTATTACATACAATAACCCTGAGGTTTATCTCTGTGTAATACTTTCTGAGAAGTCCGGAAATAGACACAACTCTGGCCTGTGCTTCAGGAAAGAGAGCTTGTCTAAACAATGAATTAGTCTGGAGCAAGCTGGAGTCTGAATCTACTGTGCTCCAGTGTCCACGTGGATCCTGCTGCTGCTCGCTAGTGCACAATGAACAATGCAAAGCATAATAGGCAACTTTTAGTATGTGGCAGCAGGGTCCACATGGACAGTTAGCGTGGAGCACACTGGAGTGCAGTAGATATACACCCCAACTTGCAGCACACTAACTAATCATTTAGACATGTCCAGAGTTAATCTGAGATGCAGGAAGAAGGGCATGCAGTAGAGTTATATATATTTCCTCAGCGTCCCACTACCCCTTTACACATGCTTTCTGGAGAAGAGCGGAACACTAGCAAATCATTCATTTAGCACTGAAGATGTAGACAGCATTTGTAATGCATACGTTATTCCACTTTGGGAAATTTTGTTCAGATACAGAAAAAACAATTTTTAGCATTGCTGGCCAGAGCTACCTTTACACAAGTCAAATTAATGTAGTTTTTCTTGATACCACATATCCATCACCATGAATGTGCTTTCATTGCTGTAGTAAAACACTGTCTTGGATTTGATAATATATCATGCAGACAGCCAAAAGCTAATATGCATACATGGAAACTGAGGAAGTGACACATTTCTGGTGGTGAGGTGGCATAATGTTTATTATTCCAATTACTATAATATCCCTTCAGTAGTTATATCTGCAATGGGAATATGCTGGGCCTGATTCTCCTCTCCTTTTAACTGATGTACATTTGGTAAGATCCTATTAATGTCAATAAAGTTATGTGTAAGAGTGGTCTCACCACTGGCATGCCCCCTCATGGCGGGGTGTGGCATAGCCAGCTCTCATCTAGTGCCCCCTACTGACAATCAACCACTCCAGCCTTGTGGGAGTTTGCCTCTTCTTGTGACTCAGCCCTCTAGCCAGGTCATCATTAGTCCCACTCCCTTCAGGATAACAAAATTCCAATGTTCTTATTAAAGGTCTTCAGCTCCAACTCTGGGCCCTGTGGTCTCATCTCAGGGTTTTCAAATGTCCTCATCTGAGTATATCAAAGGGCGCTTTATGCCACCTTCCCCAGTAGTTGGTAGGGGAACCCAGGCCCTCCCACTCCTCTGAGTTCCAGCCCAGGTACCAGTTAATGACAACACAAGGTCTGTCTATTCAGACCCACCCCCGGCTACCCTTGTGGGTTTCTTCCTACCTCAGGCTATCAGCAAAGCCTTTCTCACAGATTCTCTAGGTTCATTTTTTTTTTCAAGGGTGGGTCTCACAAGGCTTCCCCCCTTGAGTTCCCCAACATATTCCAAATGAAGTATAAACCTAAACAAACATTTGCCCCCCTCAGGGTTGACCTTTCCTCCCTCTTAAGTTTCCTCTGCTCTCTTCCTCAGTTGAATATCTATAAGGAAGTAAGCTTGCTTCATATTTCTCTTGGCCTCTTGTCACCCTTCTCTTCTCAGGAGATCCCAGGGGCAACTCTTTTCCTGGGCTTCCTCCTTGACCTTGCCAGTCACTCCATTTAATGCCAAAAGAAGGATTGCATAGTTCAGTTCCTTCCCTTCCTTTCTTTTTAACCACTCACCTCCACCTCAGCTGAGATCCATCTTTCATTGTGCCTGACCCACTCTACAGATACAACCAGGTGCCATAATTGAGCTTCCAGCTGCAGTTAATCCTTTCCTTACCTGTGTGGGGTACATACCTCCTTACAAACAACATCAGTTTAAAATTAGTATGAAAGGAAAACAGGATCATTGTTTTGTTTCAAAATTTCCACTGGAAACCTGGAATCAGCAATGTGACCAGTAATGTCAAAATTTTAATTTAGGTTAGAAATTGGAGACTGCACTGGAATCTGTAAATTTTCTAACAAGTTGTGAGGAGGGAAAAGTGTGTCAAATTGGTATTTCTCAACATATTAACTCTTCAGCCATATTTATTTCCTTTTAAGTTCTAGAGCTGTGTTCTCTTATTGTAGGGTTATAATAACAGCTACCCACTGACTTTGCTGGGAGAAAATCTATCAAGTGGTCAAGAAGATTTTTGCCAGTGAAGTATATCAGAAATGGAAATATAGAAGGAACCTCAAGAAACCACCTAGTCCATCCCTTACCACTCCCTGTGCTGAAACAGGATTAGGTATACCTAAGTCATTGGTTCTTGTCCCTGTCCTATTTAACGTGGTTATCAATGACCTGGAACAAAACATAAAATCATTGCTGATAAAATTTGCAGATGATACAGTGGAAGTGGTAAATAAATGAAGAGGGCAGGTCACGGATACATAGTGATCTGGATTGCTTGGTAAATTGGGCTTAAGCAAATACTGTTTTAATACCGGTAAATGTATATGAACAAAGAATGTAGGCTATGTTTACAGGACGGGGCTCTATCCCAGAAAGCAGTGACTCTGGAAAAGATTTGGGGAGCCTAGTGGATAATCAGCTGAACATGAGCTCCCAGTGTGATGCTGTGGCCAAAAGAGCTGAAGTGATCATGTGATGCATAAACAGGGGAAACTCAAGTAGGAGTAGAGAGGTTATTTTCCATTGTAACTGGCACTGGTGTGACTGCTGATGAAATACTGCATCCAGTTTTGGTGCCCACAATTCAAGAAAGATGTTCATAAATTGGAGAGGATTCAGAGAAGAGCCACAAGAATGATTAGAGGATTGGAAAACATGCCTTATAGCAATAAGTTAAATAGAGTGAGCTGCTTGAGTCTAACTGAGAGAAGAGTAAGGGGTAACTTGGTTAGTCTATAAGTATTGACATGGGGAACAAATGTTAAATAATGGGCTCTTCAATCTGGCAGAGAAAAGTATAATGCTGTCCAATGGCTGGAGGTTGAAGCTAAACAAATTCATACTGGAGAAAAGGCGTCAGTTTTTAATGGTGAGAATAATTAACCATTGGAATAATTTTCCAAGGGTTGTGGTGGATTCTCCATCACTGACCATTTTAAAATCAAAACTGGATGTTTTTTTTTTCTAAAAGATTCATTCTAAAAATGACTTTGGGGAAGTTCTCTGCCCTGTGTTATACAGGAGGTCAGACTAGATGATCGCAATAGTCCTTTCTGGCCTTGAAATCTAGGAATCTATGAATGCCTGACAGCTGTTTGTCTAACCCAGAGGTTCTCAAACTTTTTCTTTCTGAGGCCCCCCACAACATGCTATAAAAACTCCATGGCACACCTGTGCCACAATAACTGGTTTTCTGCAAATAAAAGCCAGGTCTGGCATTGGGGGTAGCAAGCAGGGCAATTGCCTGGGGCCCCAAGCCACAGGGGCCCCCATGAAGCTACATTGCTCAGGCTTCAGCTTCAGCCTTGGGTGGCAGGGCTCAGGGACCTGGGCTTCAGCCCCATGTGATGGGGCTTCAGCTTTCTGCCCTAGGTCTAATGCTGTCCCTGCTTGGAGGCCCCCGTGAAACCTGCTTGGGGCCCCCTAGGGGCCCCAGAACCCTGGTAAGAACTACTGGTCTAACCAGTTCTTAAAAACTTCCAATGACAGGGATTCCACAACCTCCCTAGATAACCTCTTGCAGTGCTTAACTATTTCCTCCTGAATAGAAAAATGGCAATGTGTCCCTGTATGGATTGAGGGACATGGCCCTCTGTCCCTCACATTCATGTTAGCATTATTATTTATGACACTTAAAAACAAAGTGTAGGACAAGTTTAAATGTCTCATATCTCATTGACTTAGCGCAGTTCATGTGTGTTGAGAGCAGAAATTAGCCCAGAAGTGTACTGCAATACCACTTACCTTGTCTTTTAAGTGGCTTGTTCAGACAAATGGATTGTTGAATAACTTTCAAAATATATTATATAGAGTGATAAACACCAGTAAGTGCTGTTTCGGGGCCTATATAGAACAATGTAGAATTCTGAAGATAAATCTGTGAAGACGATTTAAAAAAAAAAAAGTCTGTTTGGTCTTACCATATTAGAATGCTTCTGTCAAGAGACATCATTTTGAGCTGAGAATCTCCAACTGCAGAGCTCACTTCCCTCATTGATCTGATGGAGCCTAAGTTTGTTAATTTTCACTGCACATTGCCAGGACTGTCTGTTCAGACTTTTGCATTAGGGGTTGACTTGAAGAGGTGTGACTTTCTTATGTGGATCTTTGAATATCTTTGGAATGACTTTTTCCTCAGTTTAGTTATGCTATGACTTGTGATTTTAAAACTGATGTACTCTATACCCACATAGATTATGATTTCCATATTTTATAAACTGAAGAGGTAGTAAATTTATGTTTGGGTGTATCCAAATATTCTCTGACTTATACAACAAAGAAAGGAATTGAGAAAAAAAAATGACTCACAAGAAGATAAAAAATGCATTGAAAAAATGGAAAAAAATAGCAACATAGAAGCTGGCGGACACGATAAGTGCCAAGTGTGAGGAAAGTGATGCCTGGGACAGATATTATATCCAGCCAAGACATGCAGTTGAGGTAGAGTAGGTACAAGATTGTGACAGAGCTGATCCCTCAGATACTTGTCAAAAGCAATGAAAATTTCATATGGATTGTTAGCACATAGGCTTAGTCTGCATGCAAGGCAGACAAATAACCTGAGGAACTAAATACTCAGTACTGAATACTCAGTGACATGACAGACTGTACTGCACTGTGTCTTGTCAAACGGAGGTGTGTTTCTTGCTCCCACAAAGACTCAGTAGTTTGTGGGGCAGTGGCCCTTCTCTGGTGGTCTCCTCAAAGACCCAGCTCCAGTGAGGCTGGCCAAGTGGTGCCCCCTACACACTAGTTAAGGCACCACCAGGCTAGGAGATTATGAAATCTTGCCTCTGCTATCTCCCTCTTCTGAAGAAAATTCCGATAAACAGAGTGATCCCAGGGTTTAACAGAGTGCTTTACCAGGAATGGAATTGCTAGAGGGTCTCTCCACACAGCAGAGGTCTAGGTCTGCCAAATGTTGATTAAACTAATCTGATGATCAAAATCATAATGGAAACCCAGAACCACTATGTTTTCAGATAAATTTGAAGCTTTATGTGAACCTTGCTTTTGAGCCATTAAGATCAGGCTGATTTTTTTTTCAAGTCCTTATATAAGTATTCAAACTGCAGTATTTTCAAAAAAGAATCTATTATGTAAATAATTGCATTTTTTTAAAAAAACTCTGAGCTTCCATGAGTATAATCTATTGTTCTTTTTCTGCTTTAAAAAGAAACATAATTGCAGACACAGTCCCCACTCACATTTAAATCACATTAAGAGCTGCACTTTCAAATATTTCAAGTTATGTTCAACATTTATACTCATTTCATGAACAAATACCTATTTTATCACTCAAATACAAGTCTGGTGGATGCAACTTTGGCTCCTTCTCTTCTCCCCAGAGAGATGAATGAAGAAGGATACACACATCCTTGATGTTAGTCATGTTCCTTTGCACAGTTCTGGAAGATGCTTAGGTACTATGGTGATGAGTGTGGCATATGAACTTGAATAAAACAGATTGACTCACAATAGCCAGGATATTCCAAATTGCATATGAAATTTGAACTCATGTCTTTGTATCCATGTGTTGTGGATGATAGGGTACATTTAATCATACATACCACAATGTATCATATGAGCTGCAATAACCAGGAATATTTGGATAACTGGAAGAGAGGCTATCAGTTTTCATACTAAATTTCCACACTTGTGTGGATATAAACAAGACCTTACTATTGTTTTAGCATTTTTGTGAATGAAAATACAGATAGTATATACAAAGACAAATGCACACATACCATTTGAAAAATTTAACTATAGGAGAGAAAATTTACTAACTGAGAGGCTGGATCAGTACATGAATGAGACATTCACAATGAAAATATGTAAATAACATAAATATATTGAAATATTAGATTCTTGGCCTACAGGGGCATCTTCTTTTAATTTCTGAGGCCTACAGCATTCTGTTTATGCTTCAGAGGAAAACCCTCAGGGGTATCCTACCCTCCCTGTTGAATGCAACAAGAACATGAAAATGCAAGTTATTCCAGTATGTTTGTTGCAATAATTCTCTAGGTATGAAGGAACAAAATCAGTCTAGTAGGTGACAATAGACAAAAATGTAACATAGCCAAAGAACCCCATCTAAAGTCATCTGATATTCTGTCACCAGTTCTGGGCTTTTACTTAGCATAACACCAAAATTAAACCTCAGGAAAAACATTGTTCAGTTTCTAGTGTCCCAAGCAAATAACTAAACTGCCCATGCATTAATAAGCAGAATACCTTTTACTAAAATTTACTATTGATCAAAAACTACTCAGAGCAAAACCATAAAAAATAAAATAGGAATATCTTTCCTTTTATGTATAACCAGTAGATAGTTGCTCTGTTTCTGAATGGTCTAAGGAAAATAATGGAATATAAATGGATGAGAGAAGCACATCAGGTGCATTGGAGGCAACTGTTTTAGGATTAATCTTTTAGATCTCCAGTGCAGTAGCTGAGGTTCTTTCTTCTTAAATATACAGTGTGTTCAACTGACAATATTACCTATCTTCAAATCATGATAATGTGGTGAAAAATGGCGTATGGTTTGTTATAAGATCAGATATTATATCTGCTTAGGAACAAAATGTTTTCGGAGATTAGTAATGTTATAGTGTCTGTCATTTACAGATTATTTATCGCAATTTGGTTGATGGCAGTAGTGACTGAAAGCCAGTATACTTTCCACAACAGGCCTGGCTTGTCACTGAGGATGATGTCATGATTAGCCTTTACATAGTGTGACAAGTGGGTAAGGAGCTTTTCCCTACTCATACATAGCACCGATAAGGGCCAGACAAAATTGCACACAAGGACTGCTGTTTCTCTATATACTTCCAGGAGCTATACCCCGGTATCAGTCTGCAGAGCAGATTGAGGACACATTGTGAGGAACAAGCTGCACCACCATTCTCGTAGATCGGTTAGCCACTAGACCTCTGTGGACAAGATAGAGCTTAGACAGTGAATGTATAGTGACTATATTACTCTCTGAGTTACTGTCTGATCCCTCCCAGTCAGGACTGGAAAAACCACTGGAGACAATATTCAGAAAGCCTGCACTTTCCCATGAGGTACTTGGTCTGATGACTTCACTCTCCAAGGCTGACTATTCATCACCTTTTATAAAAAATGAATAATCACTTAGGTTCTGATTAAAAGTCCAGGAAGGACAATAAGAGACATTTTATTGACTTAGATGTGCTTTGGAGCAGAACCTTAGAATGGGGGGAAAGAAAAAAAAATAGTCATTGCTGAGAAAATGGAAAGAAGAACAAAACTGTGGCATACAGAAGTCGAAAAGGCAATAAAAAAAAATCAAACCTAAAAGAGAGATTCCTTGCTTGTGAAAGGAAAATATGGTCTCTCTCAAAATGAGTATTAAGGAACTGTTTTCATACTGGTACATATGGGAGTTATTTGCATAAAACCCTCTCTATCACATCAATAAGAGAGAGTAGACTCCTATATCTGGGGGAGGGGAGGTAATCATTAAAGGGTTTATTTTCTTGTTCATGTGCATATTTAACTCTTAATAACATTCTCTGGCATTCAGCACTCCAGCATTAAGAGAGCAGATGCTGGTATTTGTGTTTGTGTATTAACTTTTATTTTAAAAGTTCAACTGTATAGACCATACATATGGCATTGGTGGCACAGACACACAAAAGAAGAGAGAGAAGAATCTGGCCTATCTGTTCCAAAAAATGAACTATGTCAAGGTTCCTCCCCCAGTCTGAACTCTAGGGTATAGATGTGGGGACCTGCATGAAAAACCTCCTAAGCTTATCTTTACCAGCTTAGGTCAAAACTTCCCCAAGGTACAAAATATTCCACCCGTTGTCCTTGGACTGGCCGCTACCACCACCAAACTAATACTGGTTACTGGGGAAGAGCTGTTTGGACGCGTCCTTCCCCCCAAAATACTTCCCAAAACCTTGCACCCCACTTCCTGGACAAGGTTTGGTAAAAAGCCTCACCAATTTGCCTAGGTGACTACAGACCCAGACCCTTGGATCTTAAGAATAATGAACAATCCTCCCAACACTTGCACCCCCCCTTTCCTGGGAAATGTTGGATAAAAAGCCTCACCAATTTGCATAGGTGACCACAGACCCAACCCCTTGGATCTGAGAACAATGAAAAAGCATTCAGTTTTTTACAAGAAGACTTTTAATAAAAAAATAGAAGTAAATAGAAATAAAGAAATCCCCCCTGTAAAATCAGGATGGTAGATATCTTACAGGGTAATTAGATTCAAAAACATAGAGAACCCCTCTAGGCAAAACCTTAAGTTACAAAAAAGATACACAGACAGAAATAGTTATTCTATTCAGCACAATTCTTTTCTCAGCCATTTAAAGAAATCATAATCTAACACATACCTAGCTAGATTACTTACTAAAAATTCTAAGACTCTATTCCTGGTCTATCCCCGGCAAAGACAGACTATAGACAGACACACAGACCCTTTGTTTCTCTCCCTCCTCCCAGCTTTTGAAAGTATCTTGTCTCCTCATTGGTCATTTTGGTCAGGTGCCAGCGAGGTTACCTTTGGCTTCTTAACCCTTTACAGGTGAGAGGAGCTTTCCCCTGGCCAGGAGGGATTTCAAAGGGGTTTACCCTTCCCTTTATATTTATGACAAACTACATCTGCAGAATATTTGTGTTTGTTTGTTTTTTTTTCACAATGTGATTACTCTACTTAAATAAACAGAAAAACAACATGGTATTGTTCGAATGATGTCATATTTACAATTGGTGCATTTTCATGGCGATATTTCAATTTCTGAACAAACGCTTTCTGAGAACTATTTTGGAAAAGGCAACCATACTTTTATTTTAATTATATATAATTAAATAATAAAATATAGCAAGCAAGTAGGTAAGCATGTTTTCTTAAACAACATAAGAACTGCCATTCTAGATCAAACCAAAGATCCATCTTATCCAGTATCCTATGTCTGATAGTGGTCAATATAAGATACGTTAGAGGAAGGAACAAGAAATACCATAGTGGAAAAATCAAGGTATACATAATCCACAGGAGAAATTTCTTCCTAACCTAAATTAGTGGTGAGTTTATGACTTGAAGATGAGTTTTTATATCTCTTATAAAGTCTTTCATTTTTATGTAATGTATTTGTAGAAATTCTCATTATCTATATGTGTCTACTTCTTTTTTTACCCTGATAATCACTTGGCTTCAGTGATAACTTGTGGCAATAAGTTCCAAAGACCAATTATGTGCTGTGCAAAAAAATAATCCTTTAATCAGTTTTACATTTGTTTCCATTCAATTTTATTGAATGTCCCTTTGTTCTTGTGCTATGAGAAAGAGTAATTGGATTACCCTGAATTACTGTCTCTATATATTTCATTATTTTATATTATTTTATCATGTCCTGTCTTTTTCATCTGTTCTCCAATCATTTCAGTCTTATCAATTATGAAAGTTTACACCCACATCCAATATTTTTGTGGCCCATCTCTGAACCTTGCATATCTCTGCTCTCCTAGCGCCTTCCTGAGATAATGTGACCATCACTGAACATAATATTCAAGGTAAGAAGGAATGGAATTATATTATCTGTTATTGTCTATCTCATTCTTTATACATCCTAACATTTTGCTTACTTTTTTGGCTGCTGTTTCACACTGAGCAGAGTTTTCCACTGAGCTATCCACAGTGATGCCAAATCTTTTTTTCCTGAGTGGTAACTGTTAATTTAAACCCAGTAAGTCCTATAAGTGACACACTGTACCAGGCTATACGACATTGTGCTAAATCAAATTTATAATATAATACAATACAAAATATTCTACCTTGAAACATGATACAGTACTCAAGATATTTGAAAGGCAAATTATTTCCTGTTTATTTCCTTATAAATTAAGATCACCAATTTTCCCTCCTGTTTACTCTTGAATTCCCTCATTACTAGGTTTGTTTTAGTGCAACTGAGAGCTTTGTCCAGATAATTTATGTATTAGGATTACCTCAAAATTTTAGATATTTTCAAAAGAGTTACACTATAGAAAGCATCTAGCATTTTGTGGTGCCTTTTTTAATCCAAATGATCAATACTAATAAACTGGAAGTTTCTCTCATTTATTAAACTGTCTTATAGTGATAGACTGTAGTGCATATGACTAATATTAAAAGATAAACCATACATAGTTTAATTGTCAACGCAGGTGCTCAACACCACTGAAAATAAGCCATTTTTATTTAGGCACCTAAACATGCCTTTATAAAAGCTTAACTTTAGATACCCAGGTTTGAAAATGCTGGCCCTTATTAACACAAGAATGCATACTTAGTGGTATAAGTATTTGAAAGTTACTATAAAGCTTGCTTAGATAAAACATATTTAAGTACCAAAAACTGTCAGACAGAGAAAAATATCTTGAAAATATCTTTCACCATCTTCCCTCTAACATATACAAGAATTCATCAAGTACTTTATTATACTAGAGTTTTTTTCCGGAACCCTGTTCTATAAAGCTCAGCTGGACACCAATCTCAATTAATTCAAATGCAAATAAACCCTGAACTTCAACCTACTTCAAGTAATCAGTGACAGTACTGCCAACTAGTCCTCAGATTTAACTCTTCATACTCTTTTAGCACCTTGTGGTTTGGATAACCTAGTGATACAATCCAAACAAAATGCCACTAATTTCACTTTAAATGTGTCAGAACGGTAGTTAATTAAATCAAGCAGTCATGCTTATTTCATGGTTTATTTCTAAAACAGTAAAGGGAAATATCTCAGTGAAAATTAGCTGCCAAATAAATAAATATATCTCTGTATCACACAGAATAATAAATGTATAATTCAATGTTCACTCAAATTGTCACTCCCACTCACCTGGGAATCACAAATTTCTGGGTCCCAATAGGACTAGTTGATTTGAAGAACACCAATCTACTCACCTGTTCACATGGATGATTATGGGGAATGGAAGATGCTGTCAATGAGAAACAGCTCTTCAGCTTCTCTCCCACACAGAGAGTGAAGAATTACCCCTATCCAGATTTCCCACCCTTTATTGTTCAGGCAAAGGTGGGACAGAGTTAATGATAACATGTCTGTTACTTCATTCAATGCATTTTTACTACTGATATTTTTATTTCAAACTCATAACTACAGTATCTGTCAGCAAGAAGTGCCTTCAAGCAGGAGACATTAGAGAGGGTGTCACTAACACAAAACCTGGGTATTGAATTTGGAAAGTGAACACCACAAAGTAGCCACAGAGGAAAGTCTGATTATGGTAGGGTGACCATATCTCCCATTTTGGTAGGGACAATCCCTTTTTTAAGCCCTGTCCAGGCCGTCCCAACTTTTCCGGCAAAAGTGGGAATTTGTCAAAAAAGTGGGATGTAGAGGAACGTGTGGGGGGGTAAGTGGTGATGCCAGCCTCAGGCCGGGGGAGGGGCGGGGAAAGCAGGGCTCAGGCGAGCAATGATGCCAGCCCCAGCTTAGTGTAGGGGGCAGGCAGTGCTTGGGTGAGCAGCAACTTCAGCTCTGGGTGGTGGGTTGTGGGGTTTGGGCAAGCAGCTGGGGTGACTCAGGCTAGCCGCATAGGGTATCCCATTTTCCCTTTGGGAAATATGGTCACCCTAGATTATGGTGAAGAGATATGAAGAACCATTGCGACTGGGCTTATTCTTCCTGTGGGCAGAGAGTGAAATCAGGGAGTGGTGGAAAGGATTGTTTTCCCTGAAAACTGGGCAATGATAGTAACTTTGGCCTTAATAGTTGTTAGACATTACCAAAGGGGTTAGCTTTGTGCTCAGCACAGTTTTCAGAATTGTTGGACACCCACAACTCTCACTGAAATCAAAGGTTGCTCTGGATGCCCTGCACCTCTGAAACGTGTTTTTTATTACCCAGTATAATGTGTGTAATGAAAGTTGCAACTTATGGCCCTTTTACCAAAATACACAAGAGCGCTAACTGTCTTTTCTGCCTACGAGGAAGAAAAAACAACAACCCTATTGCATCAAACTATAATATCCTGACAACAATTCCCTACCTTTTGATTTGTTGTCAGGCACCATCAATGCTTTGAAATAGCTGCAAATTAGAAGAGCAAATGAATTCACTAAGCCATCCATTTTGCTTTAGAATTACATAATGTAATGGAACAAGTTATAGTAAATAAAAAAGATTGCCTAATTTAATCTAAAAATATAAAAATATTAAACTTAAGACATGACCCATAAGTCACCCTTTGAGAGCTACATCATATTCTTTTCTGAGATCACTGCCACATCTGGCAATAATAGTGTAATATTGTGAACTGAAAACTGAATTTTTTTCTCAAAGCCAATTTTTACATCTAGGCTTTGAACCCTTTAATTTAGGCCCTTTAGGCTAAACTCAGAATTGCTGTAACTGGGTGCAACTGAACATAATGGAGTTGTCCTCCTGTGTTTCAGGTAGAATTTTTTTAAGGATGGGTGTTATCATGGAAACAATGACAGGACTTGAAGTGTAGCATTGCTGTCAGTAGAAGCTAGGGAAATTAATGGAAAATTTACATCTTTTACTTTGTATAGAAATTTAGAATACTGCTTATTGCAGATGGAAGTTTGTGATTTTTTGTATTTGTTTATGAGTCTTAACCTAGATGGGTAAAATATTTATCTTTTAAAGAAATATTGAAGGCTAGACAACCACAAAGAAAAGTGCAGAATGACAGTTCAGTATAATTAGATCACAACCGAGAAATTTTTTCAGAGTAACACAGACACCATTCACTTGAAACCCAATCAATAACTTTTAGTTGCCATTGTATAACTCAGCAAAATAACTGAATGGTCCACAAACAAAAGTATGCTAAGAACTACTGGAAAGCTTTTTATTGACATTGATAAAATCCTTGTACATGCATTTGCAAATACATTCACGTATTTGGTCAGTGTTGGCAAGGCTCACACTGCGGCCCTTAGTAAATAGGAGGGTTTGACTGAATAATGATTTTTGTAAAGACCTAAAATAGGCAATAATGTTGTGTGAAGCTGTGTTAGTTTGAGAATTCAATATACCAGTGATTTGACTGTATAAGTATAGTTTTCATCAGCTATCAAGAGATAATTTTGTAATTTAGAGTTTTTGGAACTTTACACTAACAAATCCCATTGTTATAAGTATATATATATATTGCAAGGATGAAAAATGACTGTTGCCTAATCACACAAACTGAACAAAAGAAATATTCATGGGCTACAATGTCTGAATTACTCTTAGATTATATGTTTAAAATGTCTGTTTGAAGATAACAATACCAAGATATTAATAACAAGATAATAATTTTACTACTTGGAAAGTCTCTGTGCCCAATAGGTAAAAATCTGTTATTTTTAAACCTGTGATTCATAGCTCTAAAAGAATGCAGCATAGTGTAAACCTCACAGGCACATATAAAGATTTACAAGAGGTACAATAAGAATTTATATGTTGTAAATTCTAAGTACATAATTTATCATATGATTAACCCTAGTAACACAATTGATGGCAGAGAGCTCAATTCTGCTCACTCTTCCTCATGGGAGTCCTTAATCTTGCAAGCAGTGACACTGGTGTTAACATGACTACCTATGTATGAGTAGGGACTACTCCAATGAACAAGGCTCAGGCCCTTTATATGTATATATCAACATTACAAAATGTGGTCGTGTACTTTATTTTTTAAAATTTTCACTGAATTGTTCATGTAACTTATTTTAGAATATAGTTTTCAAAACAATAATGTAATCAGTCTTTGAAAGCAAACTTCCTGAAATTGCACACTTCTAAAAAAAAAAAAGAGGCAGGGACAAAAATCAAGGATGAACATGTTTTAGTTTATGAAAAATCTGAACATATTTATAAACAAATATTCACATGCATTCAAAGAGATATAGATCTTTTCTAACTGTAGGCTTATGAAGGTTAGCAGTCTATTTTGAATGCTGTATATAAACTCCCACCCCTTTTCTTTGGGGTAGGTAGAGGGGAGAGCTGCTTTATAATTAGTGAGGGAAAAAAGGCATTTCTTAAAACTCATTAACAGGGTTCAATACTACTTAAATGTAATAGAACATTTACTTTTGCCTGAATTGATCAGTTTTTAACTTTACATTTCAGTATGCCTGCACTGCTGCCAAGTAGCCTAACTTATTCTGTAGCTGATAAATATTCACTAACATCACACTTCAACTTTAAATAAATTGTACAGAAAAAATGTTGCTGTAATAACGTGGCACATAACTTTTCTGCTTCTGGAATCAAACAGATAAATAGAGATTATCTCATGCTTATACCTATTAAGGCTACTTGTACATTACAAATATGTGATGCAGCACATGAGTTTTAGATTTGGAGTCTAAGGAAAATTCATTGTGTTGGCCAAAGTAATAAATAACGTCACAAAATGCAGGATGGGGATTTAATTTGTCTCCCTATTCCGCTCAGTCACCTCACTGGCGCTGGCTACAAGCAGCACCAGTCCATTCATTTTGGAGTCAGCGTTTAGCTCTCAACACACACACGTCCCTGCTCCTCTCCTTGCATACCCAGGACGCTGAGAATTCACAGAAGCAAGCAACGCATCTTCAATAGTAAACCCTTAAATGGAGCAGAGTACTCTGCTCAGCACGCCGAAGGTTAAACGCTGCTGAAACAGCGACGTTTCATCTGCCCACGCTTCCCAGTTCCATTCAATTACCAAACAGCAGCGGCCCTATAATACAATATAATACTGTACTATTAAATCAGAGCTCCACATTTACATCTACTTCTAGCCCAGAGGAAGGCCTGACATTCACCAGTCAATACCGGAACAAACAACCCACAACTTGCAAAACACGCACCCCTATCCACCTTGGGGAAGAGGCGAGGAGGAGCCCTCAGCGAGATTTCAATTTCACAAGTTTGTTGTTCTTGTCAATTACCCTAAGGCATCACTCCTCTTCTCAGCCACACATACAGCCGCCAGGGCAAACATCAGGCATTTCTTTTGCAAATCCTCTCTAATTCCTACTTTGCTCACTAGTTCCCAGCCTGACCTTACATACCCCTCGCCCCCAGCGAAATCGATTAGAGATTTACTCGCCCCCAAACCTGGAAGTTATGTGGAGTATCTTTTTCAATGCAGGTTAATTAAAATCCGTCAAAAATATAATACCCACCTGTACAAACTGTTCATTTATTTGTTTATGATAAACCCAACCGCCAGGACTACAGAAACTTAGCAACAAAAATAACCCTCCAACTTCCCATTCTGCATTCATTTCTTGTTTGCAGAGCCCATTTTGATGCTGAAAGCTGCTGAAATCTTTCCCAAGTGTTTCCTTTGCACTGACCTCAGGGCTAACAAGCTCACAACTTTGCACTTTTTTTTCTTTTGGTCAATGCCCCTCTCCAACAATTAGACATGCATTTCCATTCAAACCGAGCTTCCTCCTTACCTGGTCTAACAGTCACAAAAGTCCCCCAGAAGAAAAGGTTGTGTCCTTTGGCAAGAATGGTGGATACAGAAATATTTCTTTTCACCACACGTCCAAACTGGGATCACGCAATGGAGAGAAAAGGGAGCCAACAGTTTGGGTAAAACTCTGAAGCAATCCCCAGGAACTCGTCTAGCCGGGCGCCCAGGAGCAGCAGAGCCGGGGGAATCTCTTCCAGGGGCGAACGGCTCCTTTGCCAAGTTGCTCCTAGGCGGGTCGGGGGTGGAGTGGAAGGGGGTGGGGGCGGTTTGGCCTTTGGGGCGGGCGAGGAGGGGAGCGGGCGCGCGGTCCCGGGTTCAGCACCAGCAGCGCCGTGGACAGCACCAGCTCCTCTCGCCTCCAGTTTGTCTCAGTCACTGAACCCGCCTGGCTCTGCCGCCTCCTCTCTCCCCGGCGCTGCCACTCAGCCCGGCGTGTCCCGCCTCCCCCTCCCCAGCCCGCACGTCAGCCCCGGCTCTTCCCTCATTTGCATGGAAGCCGAAGAGGGGGCAGCCGCGGGCAGCTCGGCAGCCAGCAGGAGCAGCCGGCCGTAGCGGGTAGCGGGGACGGCCAGGGGCTCACGGCCCAGCCGCAGCCCTCCGGCTGCAAAGCTCCCAGCCCACGAGCTGCCGCCGCTGAGCAGGCGGCTCTGTCTGTTCTCAGTCGGATGCTAGTCTTTGTACGCCCAGGACCCGGGGATCAGCCGCCGCACAGAGCTGCAGGACCCCTGTTTCCTAAGCACGTCTCGTTGCCTCCGGCGTGGGCACGTGCTGAGAACTTGTTGGGTTTCTTGAAGGGGATGAGAAACAGGAATTTAACCCCCCCACCCTCGTATTTTGGACCCCTAATAACAAACAAGCACCTCTAACTGCACTGATGCAGGACCGACCCCCCCCCCCCAAAAAAAAAAAACCCTGGGACTTAAAGACAGCCAGCCCCGGCCCTGATCGTCTGCACTGATGTGTGTGTGAGAGAGAGAATCTGTCCAATGTCTGGTTGGGGGAAGAGTGCAGTCACCCCCAAAATAGCAAATAGTTCCCATCTTGAACCCAAAGTCTGCTTCCATTCTAAAGGCGGAATGGTTGTTATGCAATATTTATTAGATCGCATAGGTCAACTGGCTAACTGAAAGATCAAGTATGCTAGAAGCATTGCACAGCCTGTAGCAGTAATCTCTACTCTCTATATCATGTTTTAGTGGCCCAGTTCTGAGATGGAGCTTTTCACTAGAATCAGGATAGTGGTTGCTCAGGCAGAATTCACACTGGGGCAATTTTTTTAGTTAGTACACATAAGGAAAAATGTGGCTGAAGAGCAGGACCAACACCATTATGATACTCAGCTCTTGTAAAAGAAAGTTGGTCCCTTTGTAAACGGCAGAAACAAAGAAATTGACAGCAATAGAATACCTAAAACACTAGCAATATTTTCATAGAGATCGGAGACTTGTGCAAAAATAAATATACCCCATGGAGAGATTCACTGGGAGGTGTTAAATTTCTTCTCTCCCCCGTAGAACTATCTGAGGTATTACTTTTTAAATTTACTGGTAGAAAATTAATAAATATGAACCTCTTCTCTTGAAAGGGTTACTGGTGTTGAAATTACAGGTTACATAGTTCTGGCCTTTGGGGTTAATACATGTTCCAGATTAAAGTATTAAACTATCTTTACATCATCCATGACTACGGTGAGACAGACTCAGGTCAGCTGCAGTGATCTATGGTAGCATGCCAAATTAGTGAATTATCCTTGCTGCTATATGTAGAATCAACACACATAGCAGCAAATATGAACAAATATTTGATCATTCTAAATTATTAATTTTTCGATATATCTGATATGGCATTGACCTAGGTAAACACAACATTTAGCTTTAAGAACTCAACAATTTAAAACAGAAAAAAATGTAATGTCACATTATGATTGCATTTGTTATTGTGGTGGTGGGGCTGTTACACACACACACACAGAGTTAGGCATAATACCATAAATATGCATCTTTACTCATGAGACTAGTCCCTTTGGCTATATATGTAGCACATGCAAAGGGCCATATCCTGAGCCTCATACATTCCACTTGTATTCTGATTGTGCAATAGGGTCATGAAAGCAAGCTTAACTTACTTCCAGAGGATTCTGGATCATCCGCAGAGGGCCAGCAAAGCTGGCTCTACTCCAGCCCTGTTGTGATTTACAGAATAGGTATATGGGAGATTGTTAAGCACCATTGTATGGTTGAATCTTCTTTCTGGAGCACAATGTAGAGCTGCATTGAAATGTCCACACAGCTTTGACTCCTAACTACTCAGCTACCCTGGAGCTGCTCTGGCACAGGTGAAGATCTAACCCAAACACAACTTCTGCTCTAAAGTCAGGAAAAGTTGAACTCATGTACATGACAGCAAAATCAGGACCCCACATAACACATATAGAGACTATATAGATAGTTAGTTAGGAATAAACCATCAACACTAGCATGTATAATATGAAGAGAAAAAACAAACAAACCAAAGTCTGCTAGATCATGTAAGTTCTGACAAAGACAACATAATATTCCTTATTTATACTGTTTGAGTTGGTAGGGCTTTTGATTTAAAAGACTACCAAAAGTAGTAACTGAAGGCAGTAGAAAAATCTTCTAATCTGCAAATCTCATGTCCATTTAAGCCTTTTAATTTGCATACTAAATGTGTACACATGAGAATGACACACATGAATTAGAAAGATCATTCTGCATTTCTTCTGTATGTATAACGAATTACATGTCTCTAATCATGTTCCTGTTGTCTTCTCTTTTCAGGACACCTACTGTGACATCTAATTTTGCAAACTTCTATTTAATTATAATTCTTTTTTGTATTTGTAATACATATACTATGTTATTTTTCCCCTTCTTGCATCAGTTATCATGGCAATATTTGTTGCTAATTAAAAACACTTGTTTTGAAAACCTGAGCTTTGCATCTTCCACTGGACAGATGATGTTTACCATTTTTCATTTTGTGTACTCCAGAAAAGTAGGCCATAAAGCAAAATGTTTTGTGAGTAAATTAACCCAGACCTCTTCTTAACTATTTTAAGCAAGCAATAGATTGCACCATCACTACTTACTGCTGGAAAGCTTAAGTCCACTGAGTCTCAGCTGTATTACAGCATGAACATTCACTTGATTACTTGTACCTTGCTCTAACACACACATATATACACACCACATTATGGAGAATGTGGTCTGTATTTAGCAATTATTTGTTAAGTAGCAGGAATTGCTGGTGCTTAGTTTCATGTTTCTGCTTTCCAGGGCTGTTTAATTTGGATGGTATTTGACATCTTGCCAGATGCAGTGTAATATGCCACACACTACAATATTCTTTATAATTAGTTATAGTTCACAATCCCAAATGCATGATTTTTACCTGTTAATGTTTGTTTTGCTTCCTTTTGGTAACCTTAACTGTTATACTCAAAGCATTTACAGTTTCTTTCTGCTGTATAATAGCTGCATACCTGCTGACTTTCTTAGAAGATTGTGATAAATTGCAGTGAATGTTGTCTTACTAATTTAAGTCTACTTGAGAGGCAGTGTTGCTCTTTGTTTTAACATTTTATGATTTAAAACAAAACAAAACGGCAGGCTTCAGTGTATACCACATGTTGGATGGACAACAGAACAAAGATTAAGAGGAAAATACAAGATAAGTCCTGATTAAAGTTGTTCAAACACCAGAGACTATTTGTCCAACATCTCTCTCATTTATTATGTATGGCACACTTACAATATGTTGAACAACTGGCCCATTTTTAGTCTGACAGATTTGAGACTGTTTTTTCTTCTACAAATGTATAAGGGCCCTCTCCTAAATTCTTTGCATTGGAAGTTTTGGATGCAAAAGGAATGCAGAATTAGGACGTGAAAGTGCAAGAACACTTGGTAGTTTTTTTTCTCTTTTTTGCTTCTGTTATCTTTTTCATTTTTAGTACTTCATGTCCTCTTTATTCAGTTTTCTATACTTGGGGCTTGTTGTGACAGTATATCAGCATGCTGGCACAAAAGAGTTTCAGAGGGACAGGTTTTGCCACCCTTGCTCATGTGGAGTTGCACTTTACTCCACAAGTCATCCCAATGACTTCAGTGGGGCAAAGTACTACTACAACAGGAATAATATGAAAAGGAGGACTTGTGGCACCTTAGAGACCAACCAATTTATTTGAGCATAAGCTTTCGTGAGCTACAGCTCACTTCATTGGATGGCATCCTGCTCGCAGCCCCTGAGTGGGCCCCGGGATCCCTGGTTGAGAACCACTGATTAAGAGCTGCTCTTGCACCTAGGCCAAGTGATGCCAGATCAGATGCCATCCGATGAAGTGAGCTGTAGCTCACGAAAGCTTATGCTCAAATAAATTGGTTGGTCTCTAAGGTGCCACAAGGACTCCTTTTCCTTTTTGCGAATACAGACTAACACGGCTGCTACTCTGAAAGGTGACATAATATGGTGCTGAATGGTTACTTCATCTTTCTTCGGCAGAATTGAGGGCCTTATCCAAAGCTCATAAAAGTCAATGGAAAGACTTGCAGTAACTTCTGTGTGTGGTTCAAGACCTGAATGAACTAAAATGTTTAATATTGGCCATGTTTTATCTTTACTTCTTTTATGGTCTAGTAAAGAAAGTTCTTCCACTGAAGCATACCATTTTTAATCTACCGTATACCGTTATAATACTACTAAAAATAGTCACCTTAGAATTAGAGAATTTTGCATCTGAATATTTCCCAGTATCAATAAAGTTTATTTCCTATTATGTGCTAGTTTGTAACATACAAGTCTGAACAAACCTGAATTGAATTATACTTACAAGACAAATACAAACAAATGTTCTTTAACTCAAGCCAGTACAATGATTTAAACACACACCAGTTATTATACTCTAATTTCCAATCAATTTTACACATTCATTTCTCTTATTAAGTATTGTCTCAGGAACTAATGTTAAGGAGATATCTTTCAGGGCCAAATTATATCATTCTCCCCTTCCATTCTGCTACATCCACCCTGTGCTGCTGAAGTGGCAGAAAGTAATAGGAACCAGACTCAAATTGCCTGCACAGGGGAATTTTGCTAGTATAAAGCTGCTGGAGGTGCCCTTCCCCCTCCCCCCATGATATACAAACTCCACAGCCCACCTGTGCCAAAGCAACTGTTTTTCTGCATATAAAAGCCAGGACCAGCATTATGGGGTAGCAAGCAGGGTAATTGCCACAGGGGTCCCTGCAAAACTAAGTTGCTCAGGCTTTGGTTTCAGCCCCTGGTGGTGGGGCTTGGGCTTTCTTCCTTGGGCCCCAGCAGGTCTAATCCCAGCCCTGCTTGGCAGACCCCCAAAACCTGCTCGCAGCCCCTGAGTGGGCCCCGGGATCCCTGGTTGAGAACCACTGATTAAGAGCTGCTCTTGCACCTAGGCCAAGTGATGCCAGATCAGAGCTACAGCTGGCTTCTAGAAGTCTCCTCTCCCTCCCATCACTGTATCTGAGTAGAGCTGAGACACAGATGAGAAACTGGCCCATTGAGTAATATCTGATTCTATGATGAGTATCATTGAAATCAATGAGTGCTTGCCATACTAAGGTTTCTACTTGATAGATTCTGGCCCTAAACAACTGTTCTTTTAAAACAAATGATCTCCTTCCTCTAATGTTTATTTTCCTTTTCCCTCCAAATCATTACTTTCATTCCAATGAAGGAAGGAAAAACTGATTAGAGGGTAGTGGCCTCTCTAAAGCAGCTGATGCTAGTAGAGCACATTGGTTAGCTAGAAGTAAATAGCTGCAGGAGAGGCTAGCTAGCTTCCTCTGTATCCAACATGAGGCAGAATGAATTGTGTTCCAAATACAACTAATCTCTCACAAAATGAAGCTTGGAAGCCTGACTTTCTTCCCCACATCATCCAGTGGACACATGCACTTGCTGTTTGTTTTAATAAATTTGAATCTATAAAATGTTGTTGCATAAAATTATAGACTGTGAGCATATTTACAGAGTAAGCACAATGCAATGAGACTTTATATTTGCCATGATCTGGCTTAACAGCAGGACATCCTGAGCACGAGGATGGTAGACACTGACAATGGTATAGAAGATAATTATTCAGATGGGAGCCTGGAGAGAGGGTGTACCAACCATCTGGAATCAGAGAATTCCCTATTGACCAAAGAATGATAGCAATGTAGGACATTAGGATACCATACTTCATCAAGACAACTTCCCAACATCGGACTCAAATCCTCAAAAAAGCAAGGTGGAAATATGCTTAAAAGATGCATTTAGGGTAGAGAGCACATCCACAATAAGAAGTTAGTGATAATAAATAATAATGCCAATGCATAAAACAAAATAACCAAAGTAAATTCATTAAGGAGACCTTGAAGTGATGTTAGACTTGTAGCTTTCTCCATTATTTCTAATAAAATAAATGTTATTCTTTTACTCACGTTTGTAGTAACTTTGCAACGGTAATAATGCATAATGAGGTAACACTACATCTATCTGCTATTTCTACAAATAGAACAAAATGTAAAATACACTTAAAATCTAGATGACATTTAAAATTACTACTTAAAGCCAATCTTAAAAAATGGTGCTAAATATTTTATTTCTTAACATCCAGTCTTTTTGGACTAGTAGTAGATCTTCAAGCTAATTATTCAACATATCTTTGAAATCTGAAAGCACTTGATATGTAGAGAGAAGCAAATTTTATAGGTATATAAACACAATACTGATGATAATCAGTAGTAAGTGGTCATGTTTACAAGAGATCTCTTAGGGCATCTATTGGAGAACCTTAGTACTGCATGTGAAAGAAAAGGGCCTTTGGAATTAATCAGGACCTAATAATTAACTGTTATTCCATATTTTCCACAAACTAATAATAAATGTACATTTTAGTGGGGACTATGTGGATAAAATTGGTCAGGTTGATTGTGGGATTTAAGAAAGGCAAGCAAATAGTGTATTAGTACTGATCTTGCAATTCTGTTACTATATACAAAGTGATCGCAATAAAAGTGAATATTTTCCATTTTATAATTTACAAGATAACCTAATCTTGAGCACTTAAATATGTTCAGAACAATGCACTGTCACTGATTTTTACATAGTGTGCCGTTCATGTTTAGATAAACTGAAATAATAAATAATAATAATTTTACATAAAAAACACCAATAATCCAATACAAAGATGAAATTCACAGTTAAGGACTAAACATTTGATACTGTGATACAGCATGACCAGAGGGCAGCAGGAAAGTGTTGTTGGTTTATTTTTTTGAAGCAAAAAAGGTGTTTTAATTTGCATAACACACTTACAAAGCAAAAACAACAGCATATGCAATGTGTAACACAGCAACCAATCACAATTGTTTTCTCATTAGCTTCAGGGGAGGGAAGTGTTCAAGTTCGTCTGGGCCCAGGGTGGGGGGCTTCCTCAACTCTTGTGGTCTTCCACCCTTCCGAGTTACCTGGTGGCCCAGAGCGAGGGGGCTTCATCGACTCTCAAGGTCTGCCACCCCCTCGAGTTACCTGGCGCCACGCCCAGTGTCACCAATAATTCCCTCCTTTGAAGGCACCCAACAAGAGGGACAGGCTGTGGGGTGGACAATCGGGGGGGGGGAGGGCACGTGCACCCACGTATGAAAGGACCCTCTAATGTGGTGGTGTCCACAGCAGCAATGGCTGGGACTGGGGTCCCTTACTCTCTCCCCCAATCAAAGGGTCAGACAAAGGGAACTGGATGGCGACACCGAGCAGAGAACCTCGGACAGCGCCCACCGCTCCTCAAAAGCATCAAGGGAGTCAGTGGATGCCGCCCAGAGGAACTCCGCCCGGATATGTGAACGGACCGAGAATCGGAAAACGGCACCACAGTCACAGGACACTCCATTGGCCAACCTCCTCTCTCTGGTTTTATAGATGGCCATTTTAGCCAGCGCCAGGAGGAGGTTAACTAGGAGATCCTGCGACTTTGTGAGGCCACGGATGGGGAGTGCATAAATAAAAAGGTGAGGGGAAAAATGCAACCAAAAACGTAATAGAAGATTTGTGAGGAGCCAGAACAGGGGCTGCAGCCTGGCGCACTCCAAATATACGTGTGCCAGGGTTTCCCT
The DNA here is from genome assembly GCF_965140295.1 of Lepidochelys olivacea. Lineage (NCBI taxonomy): Eukaryota > Metazoa > Chordata > Testudines > Cheloniidae > Lepidochelys > Lepidochelys olivacea. Next base: position 71,593,172 of record NC_140414.1, read on the forward strand.
CACACCGCAAAAGGGACAAGTATCTGGGATGGGGGTGAGTCGCGTTAAGTATGTGCCCGTGCTCACAGCTCTGTGAAGGAGCCGCCAACTGATGTCCCCGACGGGCCTCAGAACCAAGGTGGAATATAGGCTGGCCCACCGGGGCTGCTCACCCTCCAAAGGTGGCAAAAGGTCTCGCCACTTTGTGTCGGGCGGGACACTAGGGTGAGGGCGTGAAGGGTGTGGAGCACGAGCGTGTATAGATGTTTCCTTGGCATGATTTGGAAGCCTACCAGCTGCAGTTCATGCAGCTGGCTCGCAGTAAAGGGGTGAGGGGGTCGATTTGGTCTATGGGGCAGGGGTCCAATTAAAAGGTCTGGCAGGCCTGGGGTAGAGGATGGGCAGGGCATGCCCTAGAGTAGGACCCGGTCGAGGTAAGCTCGAGCAGCGGGTGGCAAAGTGGCCTTCACCTCCTGAAGTACGCGCCGGGGGGGTACGAGGACTGGAGAGCCCCATGCGCCGAGCGAGCATCAGGGGATCCAGCCAGTCTCCCCGGTTGTAGTCCAGGAGGTCTCCAACTCTCGTGACTTCTGCCAGGATCAAGCTCTGGCGCACAGAGCGGGACTCCGCCACCTGCACACGGAGCTGGGGGTTGTGTAGCAGGGGCTCCGCGAGGAGATCTGCCCCCTCGGCGGAGAGGGATGCGTGGCACAAAGGTAAACGCCGAGGTAGAGCAGCAGACCCGCGCTCCACCAGATGGTCTGAAGCACGGGTGGAAGGGAGCTCGCCTGCCGCCAGTCTCCTACCACCAAGCCAGAGCTCTTGACCCAGTTGACCCGGGCAGAGGAGGCTGCCGAATAGATGGCCTGGCAAGCCTCCACCCTTGCCAAGTGGCCCAGGTCCTGGACCATGAGGAGCATGTCATCAGCGTACGCCGACAGGACCAGCCGCAGTTCCAGCTCCCGCAGCACCAACCCTGTCAACCTCCTGCGGAGGAGATAGAGGAAGGGCGTGATCGCCAGAGTGTACAGCTGGCCCGAGAGGGGGCACCCTTGCCATACTCCTCACCCGAAGCTGACCGGTTCGGTCAGGGTCCAGTTGAGCTTAACCAGACACTCTGCGGAAGTGTACAGCACCCAGAGAAAACCCACAAACTGGGGTCCGAAGCCAAACACCTGCAGAGTGCTCAGAAGGTACCCATGGTCCACCCTATCGAATACCTTCTCCTGTTCTAGGGACAGGAGGGCGATGACAGACCGTCTCTACACCGGAGTTCCAAAAGGTCCCGAACCAGAAATAGGTTATCAAAGATACTGCGGTCCGGGATGGTGTAGGTCTAGTCTGGGTGGATCACGTCCGCCAGCACAGACCCTAGCCACAGCGAGATTGCTTTCGCTACAATTTTGTAGTCCGTGCTGAGGAGCGAGACAGGATGCCAATTTCGTAAATCACGGAGGTCCCACTTCTTTGGCAATAAGGCGAGCACTGCTTGCCTGCACGAAAAGAGGGAGGACCCCGCTCTGCAGAGACTCGGCCCAGACAACGACTAGGTCTGGCCCGAGGACATCCCAAAACACACAGTAGAATTCCACGGTCAGCACGTCCATGCCTGGAGACTTATTAGTGGGCATACGACAGAGGGCTTCCGAGAACTCAACCAGAGTGAGAGGCAACTCTGGCCGGTCTCGGTCTCTCGTGCTGACCGTAGGGAGCTCCTCCCAGAGCACTCTGCAAGCGCTAGGGTCGGTCAGATCTGGGGAGAAAAGACTTGCGTAGAAGGCTCGGGCCCTCCCACACATCTCCACTGGTTCCGTGAGGGGGGTGACATCTTCTGCCAGGAGGCAGGTGACGTGTTTCTTGGGCCCCCTCGTTTTCTCCAGGGCATAGAAGAAGCGGGAGCCGTGATCCATCTCCCGAAGGAGGCAGATGTGGGATTGAACAAAGGCGCCCCAGGCCCGATGGTCCTCGAGGGCCCGGAGATCCTCCCGCTTCTCCCAGCACGCTCTGCAGAGGAGCAGGTCCTTGGGACTGGCGGCCAGACGCCTCTCCAGCTCTAAGACCTCCCATTCCAACTGCTCTATCGCCGCATTTCTCCGTCAGCTGGTGCCCCGGATGTAGTCGCGGCAGAAAAGCTGGGTGCGCACCTTCCCCAGGTCCCACCATCACCGCGCCGAGGGAAAGACACGCCACTGCCCTCACCAGGCCAGCCAGAATTCCCGGAAGCACATCACGAAGCCCTCATCCTCCAATAGGCTGTTCTTAAAATGCCAATAGGCCAGCCCCAGCCTCTCCGCACAGAGGGAGGCTGTCAGGGTGGCTAGGTGATGGTCAGAAAATGGGGCTGCTGGAGGAGTGGGTTCATGAAAGATGGAAGCATGATAAATAAATGCGGTCCAACTGGGAGTGGCACAACCAATGGGCCTCCACCCGGACAAAGGTGAACATGGAAGTGTCATCCGGGCGGTGGTCACGCCAGATGTCCAAGAGGGAGTGATGTTTGACTATCTCCCGGAGGGTGTTTGCAGCGGCCGGGCTCTGCTCAATCCCCGAGTGGTCCCGCTCCTCGAGGGTGGTATTAAAATCCCCTCCCAGGACCAGGAACTCGTGAGAATCTAAGGTGCCAAGGAAGGCGGATGCCTGCTGATAGAATTGCAGCTGCTCCAGGCCCGATGTCGGGGCATAGACGTTAACAAGGTTAACCACGAGCCCCGCCATATGAACCCGGAGATGCAGCAGGCCACCCGGCACGGCCTTGGTGACCCCTAGCACCTCGGGCCGTAGGTCGGGGGAGAACAGGGTCGCCACTCCAGCCTGTCGAACCGTGGAATGGCTAAAGTAGACCCTGTCCCCCCAACTCCAGCTGCCAACTGACTTCAGCAGTCGGATCTGTATGGGTCTCCTGCAGGGAAATCAGAATACCCTCCCTCCCGAAGGAAGGAGAGCACCTGGGACCTGCGGAGAGCCGTCCTACAACCCCGGGTGTTCAATGTTGCGATGGTGAGAGGTGTCATGGGGAGGGTCAGGAGGGATTCTTACTGGCAGGGACGCTCGCATCGCCCAGCGGGCCACGCAACAGTCCTTGACCCATCCCATAGGTGAGTAATTGTTCACAGAAGACGCGGACCCACCAATACGCCATGGCATCCCACTTCCCCATCCCTTTATCTTCCCCCATGAGGGTCCTGGTGGCCCAGAGGATTTGAGAAAAGTTCCCCCATCGCTGGAGAGCAAGCTGTACCTTGTTGCGGGAGCCACGGGCATCTTCTAAAAACTTCCGCAGGGCTCTTCGCAGCTCATTGGCGGGGTAGGGTTACGGTTTCCCAATTGTTCCCCGGTGGGGCCCTTGGTGCAGCCCCGTGGCCCACTAAAATGGGCAAGCAGGGTGCGGACCCCTGATGGGGTGCCTGATGGGCTGGAGCTTCTAGGCCCGCCTCAAACCCTGGGGCAATAGGGGGCGGTGGAGGGAAAATAGCAGCCCCTAATGGGTCGGGGCAGGAGAACACAAAGGCCGCTCCCTGGGGGTCATCAGTTGGAAAAAGGAAGGAGACAGCCCCGGGGGCAGCAATAACATTGCAGGAGGTAGACTGGGTGGGGTAGGGGCGGGGGCAGGGGCAGAGGCGAGGTTCTGGGTTTCAGGAGGCAAGCAGCTGGATGGTGGTGCCTCCCGATCAGGTTCGAGGGTTAAGGGGATGGGGAGGGAGCTCTCAGTGATACCGGGTGCAGGCTCTATGGTGGATTTAGCGGCCACAGCAGCAGGAGGTGGATTATCTTCTGTTGGACCCCCGCCTGGGAAGGAAATAGATTGCTCCGCACCAACGGGGGGTGCCCCGGACGACTCGTGTCCCGGCTGTCACCTGAGCAGACTCGGTGGTCGTCAGCGGGGTGCCCTCAGTGGCTGGGTTGATGGAGAAGTCCAGGGGCTCCTCGGAGGTGGGAGCAGAAGCAGCAGTTGGGGGAGGGAGCATGGGGAAAAGAGGGGTGGAGTGAGGTCGCCCAGATCGAGGTTTGCTGGCAAAAGGTCGTCCTCCCCCGGGCGACCAGGGTCAGATCTAGAGCCTCGATCTCCTCGAACATGGAGGAGAGGACACTTTCCGCCACCCCGGGGTTTTCCCCGCTGGCACCCGCCATGACAATTGCCTCGGGGTTCACGGGGGCTTCAGGTAGTGTCAGGACAGAAGGGGCTTCCTCGAGGGTCTTGGAGGGGACGGTCTCTCATGGAGGGGAGACACTACCTTCCGGTGCTACCATGTCTTTCCCGGCTGACACTGGTGGATGGGACGCACTCGTGGGCAAGGCAGAAGGCTCAGCATCGGTGCCCCCCTTCCTGGTCTTCCAGGGGACCTCTGCTTCGGGTGGATGAGGCGGAGCTCGAGCCTTCCGCTTGCCTCGCTTCCCCTGGACTAGGGCCCGGTCCTCCATGGCATCATCTGGGGGCTGGTTAGCAGGGGTCACGTCAGGGGGTAGAGGCGGTGGCTCAGGGACTTGGGGGGGAACGGTGGGGCAACATAAGGGAACGAGGATTCTCCCTGGGACAGGCTCTCTCCCATGCCTGGTGGTATCTCTGCCACACCCTCCTCCATAGGCCCTGCCAGATTGTCAGCAGCGAGGGCGGGGTTCTCAGGAGGTGCCCCTTGGGCCTGAATGGGAGAAGTGGTGGTCTGAAGAGGGGGGGTGGGTTCAGGTACCGGGTGGCCAAGGGCATTGGCAATGACAGGGCCAATGTCCTGCCTGGTCTTGGGGATCCCAGGTGCCCCTCCTTGCCGGGCTAAAGGACAGTTCCCCCATGGAGAAGTACACCCAGTAACGGGCCCCCGGTGGAGGACTAGGAAGGACCTCTCGAGCGCCTCTCCGTCACGTGCTGCTGACGGCAGTAGAAGCTGCACTTGCCGGCGGAAAAAAAAGATGTGATGGAGGGTGGGGTCCTTGCAGCCCAACGGGAGAGGGCTGATAACAGAAACAGGTTTCCCCAGGGTGGAAAGGGCAGGTAACAGGGCAGCATTGGGGAGAAAAGGAGGGACAGAGGTCAGGACCAGGTGGACGCCCAGGTCCTCTAGCGGCTCTAGGGGGACAAACACCCCCCCCCCCCGCCAGGCCTCTCTCCACTGCTTTCTGGGAGGCAGCGTCTGATGCTAAGAAGAAGACGACCTTCCCATACATTTTGGAGGCCACCACAATGGCCGAGGGCCCCACCATCCTTGCCAACGCCCCCACGTAGGTCTCCATGTGGGGCGAGGCAGGCACCAGGAGGCATTGGACACCATGCTTCCTTGTCATGGTGGGAAAGGGGCCCCGGCCGCTATTGATGGTGGTGGAGGCGATGGGCAGGAGAGATGATGAGGCGGGGGGCTGCCACCGCCTGGGCATACATCCTGGAGGTTGAGGGAGGGACACCCGCAGAGCTGGTGGAGGAGGCAGCAGGGAAGGACGCCGAGGTTGGTGGCGGGGCCGCAGCAGTGGGGGTAGCCCCTGGCATGGAGAGCCTGGTGGTTTTAGCGGGGCCCTTCCCCTTCTTTTTGCATTGGCCTTTCCCGTCGGCCTGGGGGGGCTTCCCTAGAGTCTGGGGAGGCGATGGGCATGGCAGCGGCGGAGGTCATCCCGGTGCCCTCCATTGCCGATGCCCCAGCAGGGGCGGTGGCAGGTGGTTAACAGGAGTTGGAGTCAGGTAAAAAGGGACAAGCTGTGAGGTGGACCATTCAGGGCGGGGGGGCACATGAACCACCGTATGCTTGTACAGAGAGTCCTGTTTGGTTGGCCGGTGCTTCTGGCCCACACGGTGGAATCAGGGCGAGCAGCTGAGTCCAGAGGCAGATGTTAAACAGCCAGCAAAGACGGTAGAGGGGGGCAGTGGTGAAGATAGTAGTGTGGGGGTTGGGAGGACACAGATGGATCAAGGGGCAGCTCCATGCCACACCCCCTGTTCCCTACAAACACAGTCAAGACACAGTCAAGGCCTCCCCCCACACGAGAGCATAGTTCAAAGGTTACTCAGTCTTAAGGCCCCCTCCACGGCGATTTGTAAATTCCCCGGGTGGTGTTCCTCCAGTAGATGGCTTTTTTCCTTTCTTTCCCAGGCTTTCTTTGTAGCTGTAGCATTCCAGGGATGCCGGAATAGATTATAAGAGTCTCTCTCGGCTGGATACGGGTCCATGAAAAAACAGCAAGCGGCTGGGTCTAGGTCCCTCCACTCCCTCCCTCCGGGGAGAGGGCCAGCAGACCCCCCACTCTCAGGGGGCCTCAGCTGGAGCGGCAGCAACGTCCGAGGGCGGGCGGGGCGACAGCCTGCTGGCAGCTGACCAGCACTCAAGCAACAGCAGAAAAACAAACAAAAAAAATAGTGGGGAGGAAGGGGGAGAACGTCTAGCGTGGTCAGGGGGGAAGCTGAAAGCAGGGGCAAAAAGCAAGGAAAGCCCAGACCAGGGGGCAGCAGGAGAACGTGAGAAGGGAGCCTTATTCGCTGTAGAGGGAAGAAAGTTTGCTATAAATTAATTAAAGCACCTGAAGCCAATTAAAGCACCTGAAGCCAGTCACCTGATTAACCCCCCCCCCTTCAATCAGACAAGGGAAGGAGTTGAAGCAGAGTGGATTGGTGTTGGAGCAGAGAGCAGTTTGGAGGGAAGCAGAGGAGAGCTTGGAGAAGTGCTGCGGTGGGCTAAGAAGACCAAGACCCTAGGTAAAGGGACACCTGGTTTGTGCAGAGGGAGGGCAGGAAGCCCCACAAACTGGAGGGCAGGAGAGGGAAGGAACCGCTAGTTCAAACAGTTTACCGCTATCCCTAGGGCTGCTGGGCTGGGACCCGGAGTAGAGGGTGCGCCCGAGTCCCTCCCTCTCCATTCCCCTCCTCTAGGACACTAGTGGGGCAGTTAATACCCCAGTTCAGGGGTGAGAAACGGTGCCCTGAACCCTCCCCAAGAAGAGAAAGCGTGAGACTCAAAGTAGTGCCAGCAATTTGCAATAATACCTAAACAATGTATCACTAAAAAGGGGTTTAGGATTATACTTGTGTATTCATTAACTGGGATTGCCATAATCTTTGGTTTAAATTTTCTTCTTTATCTTAATGTTCTTTCCACATTGCTCCAGTAGAGTAATACCAAACTCTTTATTCTTCAGACTCAAAACCATAACAGACTCATTAGGCTTGGCCTCTGTCAAGGTTCCTCCCCCACTCTGAACTCTAGGGTACAGATGTGGGGACCTGCATGAAAAACCTCCTAAGCTTATCTTTACCAGCTTAGGTCAAAACTTCCCCAAGGTACAAAATATTACACCCGTTATCCTTGGAATGGCCGCTACCACCACCAAACAATTACTGGTTACTGGGGAAGAGCTGTTTGGACACGTCTGTCCCCCCAAAATACTTCCCAAAACCTTGCACCCCACTTCCTGGACAAGGTTTGGTAAAAAGCCTCACCAATTTGCCTAGGTGACTACAGACCCAAACCCTTGGATCTAAGAACAATGAAAAAGCACTCAGTGTTTTACAAGAAGACTTTTAATAAAAAATAGAAGTAAATAGAAATAAAGAAATCCCCCCTGTAAAATCAGGATGGTATATATCTTACAGGGTAATTAGATTCAAAAACATAGAGAACCCCTCTAGGCAAAACCTTAAGTTACAAAAAAGATACACAGACAGAAATAGTTATTCTATTCAGCACAATTCTTTTCTCAGCCATTTAAAGAAATCATAATCTAACACATACCTAGCTAGATTACTTACTAAAAGTTCTAAGACTCCATTCCTGTTCTGTCCCCGGCCAAGGCGACTACAGACAGACACACAAACCCTTTGTTTCTCTCCCTCCTCCCAGCTTTTTAAAGTATCTTGTCTCCTCATTGGTCATTTTGGTCAGGTGCCAGCGAGGTTACCTTTAGCTTCTTAACCCTTTACAGGTGAGAGGAGCTTTCCCCTGGCCAGGAGGGATTTCAAAGGGGTTTACCCTTCCCTTTATATTTATGACACGCCCCCCAAATCTCAGCTAGGGTGAAACACTGGCTGGGATTTCTTCCTGGAGCTCTAGGAAAACAGAGTTAATAAGACACATGCATCTCTAAATATACTACCAAGTACATAAAGACTAACAATATTTTCCACATCTCAAGGACGATTTTAACCAGTTGATTCTGGGAAACTTTCACGGGAGAGTGCATCAGCCACTTTGTTAGAAGCTCCTGAGATGTGTTGGATGTCGAAATCAAAATCTTGGAGAGCTAAACTCCACCGAAGAAGTTTTTTGTTAGTTTCTTTGACGGTGTGAAGCCACTTTAGTGCAGCATGGTCGGTTTGCAGGTGGAAACGCCGTCCCCAAACATATGGGCGTAGCTTTTCCAGAGCGTAGACAATGGCATAACATTCTTTTTCAGTGACTGACCAGTTGCTTTCCCTCTCAGACAGTTTTTTGCTGAGAAACACTACAGGGTGGAATTCTTGATCAGGTCCTTTCTGCATTAAAACTGCTCCCACACCACGCTCTGATGCATCTGTGGTTACTAGGAACGGTTTGTCAAAGTCTGGGGCCCTTAGTACAGGGTCAGACATGAGTGTCGCTTTAAGCTTGTTAAAGGCCTTCTGACACTTTCTGGTCCACTGAACAGCATTTGGCTGTTTCTTTTTGGTTAGGTCTGTCAGTGGGGCAGCGATTTGGCTGTAGTGCGGTACAAATCGTCTGTAATAACCGGCCAAGCCTAAGAAGGATTGAACCTGTTTCTTTGACTTTGGGACAGGCCACTTTTGGATAGCATCCACTTTGGCCTGTAGGGGGCTGATAGTTCCTTGACCCACCTGGTGTCCAAGGTAAGTCACTCTGTTTAGGCCTATTTGACACTTCTTAGCCTTAACAGTTAGTCCTGCCTCCCTTATGCGCTCAAGGACTTTTTGTAGATGTTCCAGGTGGTCTGCCCAGGAATCCGAAAATATGGCCACATCGTCAAGGTAGGCGACTGCATATTCTCCTAATCCCGCTAGGAGACCATCTACAAGTCTTTGGAAAGTGGCGGGTGCATTTCGCAGCCCGAAAGGGAGTACATTAAATTCATACAGCCCGAGATGTGTGATGAAGGCTGACCTTTCCTTGGCAGATTCATCTAGCGGTACCTGCCAGTACCCCTTGGTTAAGTCCAAGGTAGAGATGAACTGGGCCCGTCCCAGTTTCTCTAATAGTTCATCTGTGCGTGGCATTGGATAGTTGTCTGGGCGAGTTACAGCATTTAGCTTACGGTAGTCCACGCAAAAACGTATTTCCCCATCTGGTTTGGGAACTAGAACCACTGGAGATGCCCATGCACTTTCAGAGGGGCGGATTACACCCATCTGTAACATATCCTGGATCTCCCGTTCTATAGCAGTTTTAGCTTGAGGAGACACCCGGTAAGGTTGGACCCTAATTGGGTGAGCATTACCTGTGTCAATGGAGTGGTATGCCCGTTCAGTCAGTCCTGGGGTGGCTGAGAACGTTGGCGCGTAGCTAGTGCACAGCTCCTGGATCTGCTGTCGCTGCATACGCCCAAGGGTCATGGAGAGGTTCACCTCTTCCACACCACCAGCACATTTCCCTTCGTAGTAGACACCTTCAGGCCACTCAGCGTCGTCTCCTCCCTGGGCTGTAAACTGACAAACCTTTAATTCTCTGGAATAAAAGGGCTTTAGAGAATTAATATGATACACCTTAGGCTTTCGGTTGGAGGTGGGGAATGCTATGAGATAATTAACAGCTCCCAGGCGCTCCTGGACCACGAATGGCCCTTCCCACGATGCTTCCATTTTATGGGCCTGGAGCGCCTTTAAGACCATGACCTGGTCTCCTACTTTGAAGGAACGCTCTCTGGCATGTTTATCATACCAGGCTTTTTGCTCTTTTTGAGCATCCTGTAAGTTTTCTCTAGCAAGGGCTAAAGAGGTTCGGAGGGTGTTTTGTAGGTTGGTTACAAAGTCCAGAATGTTAGTTCCTGGAGAAGGTGTAAATCCCTCCCATTGCTGCTTCACCAACTGCAATGGCCCCTTAACCTCACGGCCATATACAAGTTCAAATGGAGAAAACCCTAAACTGGGATGTGGTACAGCTCTGTAGGCAAAGAGCAACTGCTGCAATACTAGGTCCCAATCATTGGAGTGCTCATTTACGAATTTACGTATCATGGCCCCCAAAGTTCCATTAAACTTCTCCACCATGCCATTTGTTTGATGATGGTAAGGAGTGGCAACCAAGTGATTTACCCCATGAGCTTCCCAAAGGTTTTTCATAGTTCCTGCCAGGAAATTAGTCCCTGCATCTGTGAGGATGTCGGAGGGCCAACCTACCCTGGCAAAAATGTCTGCTAGTGCCTGGCACACACTTTTAGCCCTGGTGTTGCTTAGAGCTACTGCTTCCGGCCATCGGGTGGCAAAATCCATGAAAGTCAGTATGTACTGCTTTCCTCTGGGTGTCTTTTTCAGAAAAGGACCCAGAATATCCACAGCTACTCACTGAAATGGAACTTCAATGATGGGGAGTGGCTGGAGAGGAGCTTTGACCTGGTCTTGGGGTTTTCCCACTCTTTGGCACACCTCACAAGACTGGACATAGGTAGAAACATCCTTGCCCATTCCCTCCCAGTGGAATGACCCTCCCAAACGGTCTTTGGTCCTGTTCACCCCAGCATGGCCACTAGGGTGATCATGGGCTAAGCTCAAGAGCTTGGCCCGGTATTTAGTTGGAACTACCAACTGTCTCTGAGGATGCCAGTCTTCCTGGTGTCCCCCAGAAAGAGTTTCCTTGTATAAAAGTCCTCTTTCTACAACAAACCTGGATCGATTAGAAGAGCTGAGAGGCGGTGGGTTGCTCCGTGCCGCCGTCCAAGCTCTCTGGAGGCTTTCATCTGCTTCCTGTTCGGTCTGGAACTGTTCCCTTGATGCTGGAGACATCAGTTCCTCATGGGATTGTGGACCTAGGCTTGGTCCCTCTGGAAGCGATATAGGGGATGGAGCTGTTTCTGTTGACTGTGAACCGCTCTCCGCTGGTGTACTATGTTGGGATTCAGGCTCCAGCTGAGCCTCTTGTGTAGGGTTATCGGCTGCTGCCAGTTCAGGTTCGGTGGGGCCCTCTGGTGTTGAGGTTGCAAGTACTGGATTCAGTGCTGACACGGGGTCTGGTGTTGGTTGTTCGGCTGGTTCCGGTTCTGGGACTGGTTCCGTCTGGGTGTCTGGGACTGGATCCACTACTGCTGTTGCAGACATTGGCCTGGGGTCCAGGTCCATCACCTCTGACTGGGTCCTGATAGAAGTTTCCGGAACAGAGCTAGGCCTCACGGCTTGTTTAGCCTGGTTGCGGGTGACCATTCCCACCCTCTTGGCCTGCTTCACATGATTGGCCAAGTCTTCCCCCAACAGCATGGGGATGGGATAATCATCATAGACTGCAAAAGTCCACATTCCTGACCAGCCCCTTGTACTGGACAGGCAACTTGGCTGTAGGCAAATTGAAAGAGTTGGACTTGAAGGGTTGAATCGTCACTTGGATCTCTGGGTTGATTAAATTGGGGTCCACTAAGGAAGCATGGATAGCTGACACTTGTGCTCCGGTGTCCCTCCACGCGGTGACCTTCTTCCCACCCACACTCACAGTTTCCCTCCGCTCCAAGGGTATCTGGGAGGTATCTGGGCCTGTGGACCTCTGGTGTGATTCCGGTGCAATGAACTGTAATCTGTTGGGGTTCTTGGGGCAGTTGGCCTTTACATGCCCCAGCTCGTTACACTTAAAACATCGTCCAGCTGACGGGTCACTGGGGCGAGGAGGGTTGCTGGAGAACGGGGTGGTGGGACGATAAGGGGTCTGGAGGGTTCTTTGGGAGGTAGGTGGGGCTTTGGGTGGCCCCCGGTAATAGGGTGTGGTCTGGGGTGGTCCCTTCTGGTCTCCGCTCCAACTGCGACCAGTTTTCTTCTTCTCTGCCACCTCCACCCATCTGGCTCCAATCTCTCCTGCCTCAATTACAGTTTTGGGTTTCCCATCTAGGATGTATCTTTCTATTTCCTCAGGAACACCCTCTAAGAATTGTTCCATTTGCATTAGGAAGGGCAAATTTACTGGAGATTCAACACTTGCTCCTGATATCCAGGCATCCCAATGTTTTACAATGTGGTAGGCATGTCGGGTAAATGACATGTCTGGTTTCCACCTTAGGGCTCTGAACCTCCGACGAGACTGCTCGGGTGTTATCCCCATTCTGACTCTCGCCTTGGATTTAAACAGTTCATACTTGTTCATGTGTTCTTTAGGCATTTCAGCTGCCACCTCAGCTAAGGGTCCACTGAGCTGCGGCCTCAGCTCTACCATGTATTGGTCAGTAGAGAGGTTGTACCCAAGGCAGGCCCTTTCGAAGTTTTCTAAGAAGGCCTCAGTATCATCACCTGCCTTGTAGGTGGGGAACTTTCTGGGATGGGAAGTGGTACCTGGAGAAGGATTGCTAGGGTTTGTTGGTATATTCTGCTGGGCCTTTATCCTCTCCATCTCCTCCACATGCTTCCTCTCTTTTTCCCTCTCCTCCTCCACATGCTTCCTTGCCTCCATTTCCCTCTTGTGGGCAGCCTCCTGTACCTCCTTCTCCAGCCGCATGAGTTCTATCTGTCTTTCATGTTCCCTTTGTTTTTCCTCAGCCTGAAATTTGGCTAATTCCAGCTGTAGTCGAGCTGAGGATTTGGCCATTCTAACCTCTCTGTTTTTAACTAACTTTACACCCGAGGTTTAGAAATAAACAAACAAAACTTGGCTGTAAAATTTTGCTGTGCTGGAATAGAATACCTATTCTCTGATAGTGATTGTCAGCCTACAGAAAAAGACAATTCCCTTGTCTCTGCTCTGGGCCCAAATTAAAGCAAAAACCCTCCAACTACTTGGAAACCTGCTTACCCAGCCCAAAGAAGAAAAAAAATTTCTTTTCAAACCTGTGCTCCTTGTAAAACAAAAAAAAAATCAAAATCCTAAAAAAAAAACCCTGCTACTTTTGTCTCCAGGCAAATGGGTATAGCACACACCCCCTATTTACTTTTAGGAAGAAAAGAAAAAAAAAACCTCTGGGTTGGAAGACTGTGAATTTCCCTGCAGGAGTTAAGTACCCTGCCTCCAGGCAAAGAAAACCTGCAATTCACAAGATAATCCCCTTTTGTCTCTGCTTGGCCACAAAGCAGAGAGAAACCAAGCTGCTTTCAGTTTCAAAGCTGCTTCTGGACTTCCTAAAAATTCCTTTTTAAAATCTGTATTTCTAGTTCAAAAAATCTCAACTGGATCTCAAAATGATTTCAGGTTAATCCCACCACTGTGCCACCATGTCAAGGTTCCTCCCCCACTCTGAACTCTAGGGTACAGATGTGGGGACCTGCATGAAAAACCTCCTAAGCTTATCTTTACCAGCTTAGGTCAAAACTTCCCCAAGGTACAAAATATTACACCCGTTATCCTTGGAATGGCCGCTACCACCACCAAACAATTACTGGTTACTGGGGAAGAGCTGTTTGGACACGTCTGTCCCCCCAAAATACTTCCCAAAACCTTGCACCCCACTTCCTGGACAAGGTTTGGTAAAAAGCCTCACCAATTTGCCTAAGTGACTACAGACCCAGACCCTTGGATCTTAAGAACAATGAACAATCCTCCCAACACTTGCACCCCCCCTTTCCTGGGAAATGTTGGATAAAAAGCCTCACCAATTTGCATAGGTGACCACAGACCCAAACCCTTGGATCTAAGAACAATGAAAAAGCAGTCAGTTTTTTACAAGAAGACTTTTAATAAAAAATAGAAGTAAATAGAAATAAAGAAATCCCCCCTGTAAAATCAGGATGGTATATATCTTACAGGGTAATTAGATTCAAAAACATAGAGAACCCCTCTAGGCAAAACCTTAAGTTACAAAAAAGATACACAGACAGAAATAGTTATTCTATTCAGCACAATTCTTTTCTCAGCCATTTAAAGAAATCATAATCTAACACATACCTAGCTAGATTACTTACTAAAAGTTCTAAGACTCCATTCCTGTTCTGTCCCCGGCCAAGGCGACTACAGACAGACACACAAACCCTTTGTTTTTCTCCCTCGTCCCAGCTTTTTAAAGTATCTTGTCTCCTCATTGGTCATTTTGGTCAGGTGCCAGCGAGGTTACCTTTAGCTTCTTAACCCTTTACAGGTGAGAGGAGCTTTCCCCTGGCCAGGAGGGATTTCAAAGGGGTTTACCCTTCCCTTTATATTTATGACAGCCTCCTAGCACTAAGCTTTATTTCTGTCCTTCCCAACAGAGGACGGCCCCTTCCTGAGCTGATATATGGCTGAGGAATTGTTTTGAAGACCTAAAGAGAAAGGTGCCTGGCTTGGGAAACTTGCCTGGCTTGCCCCATAGAAACTCTAATTCTTCAAGATTTTGTCAGTGCAGGTCACTGCCTCATGCATGTAAGATTGCTGTTAAAAAAAACCCAGTGTCTGTCAGGACCACACATGGAACCTTTGCCTGCTTGTGCTCCCCTCAGAGGGCATAAAAGGTGGAGTGATCATGACCCTCCCCCAGTTCCCTCACAATTCAAAGCCCTTAGCAACTAAGTTGGATCAGGGAATATACACTGACTACAACATATCAAAAAGAACAAAGTACTTGTGGCACCTTAGAGACTAACAAATTTATTTGAGCATAAGCTTTCGTGGGCTACAGCCCACTTCATCGGATGCATGCAGTGGAAAATACAGTAGGATGATTTTATATACACAGAGAACATGAAACAATGGGTGTTACCATACACACTATAATTAGAGTGATCAGTTAAGGTGAGCTATTACCAGCAGGAGGTGGTGAGGGGGACCCTTTTGTAGTGATAATCAAGATGGGCCATTTCCAGCGGTTGACAAGAACGTGTGAGGAACAGTAGGGGGAAAAAATAAACCTGGGGAAATAGTTTTACTTTGTGTAATGACACATCAACTCCCAGTCTTTATTCAAGCCTAATTTAATGGTGTTCAGTTTGCAAATTAATTCCAATTCAGCAGTCTCTCCTTGGAGTCTGTTTTTGACTTTTTTGTTGTAATATTGCGACTTTTAGGTCTGTAATCGAGTGACCAGAGAGATTGAAGTGTTCTCCGACTGGTTTTTGAATGTTATAATTCTTGACGTCTGATTTGTGTCCATTTATTCTTTTACATACATACTGTCCAGCTTGGCCAATGTACATGGCAGAGAGGCATTGCTGGCACATGATGGCATATATCACATTGGTAGATGTGCAGGTGAACGAGCCTCTGCCGTCACCTTCAGCCCCCAACTAAAACCTCCAGCGAATCATCAAGGATCTACAACCTATCCTGAAGGATGACCCATCACTTGCGAGACAGGCCAGTCCTTGCTTACAGACAGCCCCCTAACCTGAAGCAAATACTCACCAGCAACCACACAACAAAAACACTAATCCAGGAACCTATCCTTGCAACAAAGCCCGTTGCCAGCTGTGTCCACATATCTATTCAGGGGACACCATCATAGGGCCTAAACACATCAGCCACACTATCAGAAGCTCGTTCACCTGCACATCTACCAATGTGATATTGGCACATTCCTGAAGAAGGTGGAGGATGTTGCTTTAGCTTTGGTGGAGTAAGCCTGTATGTTAAGCGGTAATTTCATGAAATATAATGTGATGGTCATTTTTATATCCTTTAAGGAGATAAACATTTAGCACACCTACCTATGGCTATCAATTGATGGGGCAACAGTCTGAAAGGTTTGATCCTGTCAATCTAACATATGCAATTTCTTTTCTCCCAGTGCAGAGTATTGCTTCGGGAAGAAGACAGGGAGGTTGACTGACCTATTTAGATGAAAATCTGAGGCCACTTTAGAAATAAACTTTAGGTGAGGCTGCAGCTTCACCGTGTGCCTATGGAATATCATATAGAGAAGTTTGTCCATAAGCACGTGAAGCTCATGTAGTCTGCTGGCTACAGTGATAGCAAGAAGAAAGTCTTCAGAGTGAGGAACATTCTGAGAGAGGTTCAAATGGATTCTCCATCAGTCTCAGGAAGACTATATTGAGAACCTTGAAAGTAGGTTGATACTTGATACTTGTAGGACTTTCTGTAGGGAGCCAGGGTGAAAATTCTCAGGTATCACAGAGTGGTCATGAAGGGAATGGAGTTCTCTCTCTGTCCTCTGGTTGAAGAATCCATTTCCTTGAAAGAATTGTAGTCTGTATTACATGTGGTAGGCCAAATAACTTGAGCCAGGTAACTTGTCTCATAGTGACGTCTGTGGCCATGGACCTTACAGCTGTACCAGAGGTGTTCATGGCCACCTGCAGTGATATTCTAGCTATTAACTGCCTCTACTTCATCTTTAATTTCATCTCTGCCATTCTGCAGGATTTTTCAAAGGAAGAGAGATATTTATTTCCCATGGACGATATTTCTACTTGGCAAACAATGCCTGGTAGCTTGCAACCAGAAGCTGATGAATATGCCTTTCACCCAGACATGCCTAGTTTCTTGGAATCTTTCTCCTGAGAAGTGCCTTTAGTGGACTTTGATTTTTCTTGAACTAAGATGACCAAAGACCATGAGTGTGGGCAGTCATTTGAAAAAAGCACTGCTCGAAGATGTCTTGGGCACCTGCAACTTTTCTCCATGTACTTGGAGGTGGAGGGTGAAGAGTGTCTGGAGTCTGCCACAGCCCTTTAGCTGATTCCAGGAACCCTTAATTAATAGGGACGCCAATTCTGGCCAGTGTCATTACACACAGGCCATCAAAAAGCTTGCAAATCTTTTCTAGTTGCAATGTCCAGGGTCTCTGCATTTTGGGACAAAAGGTCCTGGAACACTTTACAATCACCTATTTTCAAGGCAAGTACTAGTGTTACTGCCTCATCTGGTGGATGAAGAGAATTTCTTAGGTGAAACTCCCTTATCTCTTTTGCAGATATTTTTTTTAAACCACTTCTTACTTTGTCCCTCTCCCTTTCAGGACTACAGAGGAGTTAGCATGCCTTAGTTCCAGTGTCAAATAAAATGACAATGCCTAAATGGTACAGAGCTGTGTAACAAAAGGGGAGGCCCACATCCTACCCTTTCCCTCCCCTGCAGGATACAAGTAACTTCCAGTATCCTGAAGGTGGGGGAGAAAATAGGCCTCCAGGCTTCTAATGTGCATGATTTTCTCTTCCCTTTCCTCTTCTCAGCCCAGTCCACAAATCCAGGATACACAGATTTCTGCCCCTCTACCCGCACCCCACACTTTTTGCCATCTGCAAATCAACCCTTTTTGTGATTACAGCAGCTAGCTATGGAGTCAGTAACCACATACCTTCTTAACAAATAACAGGGCCATGATACTTGAGCTGTATAGGACTCTACATTGTAGGGCAATTGATCATTAACATGCTAACATAATATAAGGCTAGAAACTGATTTTGAGTTAACTAATCCTAATATACATTGTGAAAATGGAGAGGAAGGGCTGAAGAGTACTAAACACCATTACAAATATTTTATAAACATTGTAACCAAATGTTGTTCAACATTTTAATTGAAAAGAGACATTTGTTTTATAAAAGGCCCACTTTGACATTTCACGGATAAGTGGGAAGTAAAAGGTACTTGTTACTTGTTAGTGAGCTGAAAGTGCAGCTTCTTTAGTGCCTGTACATTTTAATAACAAATCTGTTCCAGGATTTAATTAATGCTTTTCCAAAATTCAGCTAATTTAAAATTAGGGACTCTGAATTAAATATGACATACTAGTCAAGTGCTAAAGTCTCTTTTTTATCAGCACCATCCTTTATTTAGAGAATTATGAGATTTGTCAGGAAAGTCTAATTTTCATTCAAAAAAAATTCCTCAAATATCTATAAAAGATGACAAGAAAAGTACACTTCAGTCTATTCAAATACTCAAAAGATCAGCTTGTGCAAAATATCATGTGGGAAAATCATATATTCTTTCCATTCAGTCTGAAAGTCAGGAAAGAGGCTGAATGGATTCATACTGCTTATTCTTTCTATGTTTTAGGAAAGAAATTTAGAAAAAAATCCATTGTCATGGGATTAAGATCAAATCACAATCACTATTTTCAGAGGAACTAGTAGTAAAGAAATACAAGGAAACATTCACCACTTTTTAAGCGAAGTGCTAGATTAGTAGTTCATATTCACAAGTGTCAAATCTATTTATGGTACTTATGTGGCTCCCATCACCACATATCTGGGCATTTTTCAAATATTTATGGATATATCCCTGAAGCAGCTCTGAGTATGGAAATATTATCTCCATTTCTCATAAGTGGATTTGTGCAAGATCATACAGGAAATCTGGGGTGGAGCTAGAAACCCAGATTTTCTGATTCCTATTCAACTATGTTAACTACAAGGCAATCCTTCCTTCCAGATCAGTATACAGATTTCAAAATGGGGCTATACTTACTGAAGCAGTTAGAGGAGGACAGCAGACAAGAAACTTCAGTGTCTGACTGGGGAGGAGGAGGGAGTTGTAGGAGAGGAAGGGGTAGGGAAAGTGAGTCAATGGGAGAGGAAAGATCATGTACTATTTTGTCAATTTTCTCTTGCAAGAAGTCTGAGATCTTGTGTAGAGAGAATAGTGAAGGCAGATGGAGGGGAGGAGTTTCAGGAGTGAATTAAAGGTAGTCCAAAGGCACCTGGGTTTTCAGGCATGGGATTCAATTAAATGGGAGTGTTTAGCTACAAAGATGGCAGAACCTAGGAGAAGAGAATAAATTTGTAGTGGTGGAAGTCAGCCTGGTCACAGTATTTCCACCAGAGAGACTCTGCAGCCTGAGGACAGGAGCAGAGGAAAAGGAGGCTGGGGTGAGCCAAAGCTGGGAGTTGGCAGGGCTGACCTTGTGATGGGACAGAGGAGCAAAAGAGTTAAGGCAGGAGGGGAGCAAAGCATGGAGAGATTGTCACAAATATCAGGCTAACTGCATCTCTGACCCCCCTCAGACAGGGTCTTGGGCTGCAGTTACCTGGGGCTAACTGTGATTACCGCGGTAGGCCCAACTTGGGTTCAGTACCTGCAGTTCTGCTCCTTAGCAGCTATGACCAACAACATCCATTGTCCACACAGGCATCTTATGGCAAAATATTGTTTATTTAGAATCAAAGCATTTCAGAAAAAATAGGCCTTAAAAGAATTACTAGTCTTTATACAGGACTACCTTCCCTAAGCCTTACCATTCCCTGTGAGTTTGGGGAGGTCTCAATTGTTTCAGTGTTGATGCTTGTTCTGTTTATCCCCCATTATAGCACCACAAAGAAGGATCAGAAGACTATCTGCCAATATCCATCTCCTATCCAATATGTATATTAATGCTGTTAGCTATTGTTTTCTACCTTCCCAGAGAAAAAAATTGTTAAGATGGACAGTGCATATCAGTGGTTTTGGGTAAGATACTTTAGGGGGAAGTTTAAATTATCCCAAAATCAAGAATAGATAGACTGTAAGTAGTTATGGTTACACTAAAGAAATCCAAACATGCTAAGATATGGAAGTGTGAATTAAGGCACAAAAACAACTTTACCTCCGCATCCCAAAACTGTGAAAATTTGGTTTTCAGTATTTACATGGGGACATAGGACTGGAGGAAATCTCTTTGGTCATCAAGTCCAGTCCCATGTTATTGCAAGCACTGCAGTATATAATCCCCATTCATAAACATATCTAGCTCAATTTTCAGACTAGTTAGGTTATTTGCCCATCTATTAGACTGTAGTCTATTTGACCAGCTCTATTAGATTTCAATAGCAACAATTTGCAAGTCACATGCTACTATTTCCATTAGTCATCCAATCAAGGAACAGATGCAACAATAATTTTGTGAATATTCATAATAAACTGCAAATTATCTGAAGTTTAAGATGTCTTTACTGAAGAAATTCACATGTACATTTGAATAATGAATTAATTTAAGAACGATTGAATAGAAAATTTGGCTAACTGAGCGGGGGGAAGGGTGCACGATTAATTAATTGAATTGTTTTCTCAGTTCTGAGCTATCCCTTCAAAAAGAAAGGAAAATAATATTAGACAACATTGATTAAATCACACTACACTATTAAGTACCAGCACACAGATTCTGCTAGACATAGGTATTCTTCTGTTGGGGTCAGCCATGATATAGTTTGACAGTGTAAACAATTATGCAGATAAACACACGTAAAACCAAAGTTACAAATCAAATCTGTTTGTACCAGACAGCAAGCTCCATGCAGAAGCTAACTCTACCCATGAGCAAGTGGATAGAGAGAAGACAGTGGAGGGAGGTATAACTAAACTTGGCTTTGTCCTCAATCCCCCCCCCCCCCCACTAGCCAGTAGAGCTCATCTGACATGATAGGGGAAGTAAGATTCACCCTTTCCAAGGCTGCACTTAATTACTTTCTCCCTAAAGCAATTGGGCAGCAGGGTAGGAAATGTGACTGACAATTCCATTCCAGGGCTACTCCCCGGGGTGGCACATCCACACTTTACCAAAAGTAAAGAGAGTAATCTCCCTATCTAGCACAAACCCACAGTAGTAACAAACCAAGTTCTGGGAAACAGAAACCATGGATTAAGTGTTGTACCTAACTTCTGACACACAAGATACCTAACAACAGGATTTTGAACTCTAAATAACCATAACAATTCAGCTTTATTTTACACAATGCTTTTCTTTAGAACTGTATTTCAAAATCTTTTCTAGAAGAGAGTACATGGTGCATGTTACAGACAACCCTGTTATAGTGACATGAGGCCAGACTGTGCGCTCACAGGGGTAAATCAGGAATCACTTTTCTAGTCAATAAAACTTCTCTGGATTTAAACCAACATATCCGAGGGCAGACTCTAGCACATTGTGTTGTGAATAAATTAAAACATTCACTCAAAGTCAATTTAAAAAAAGGACTTAAGAGGAGGCAGAGACAGAACAGAAAAGATCAGTCTTAAAATGAGATTAACGGAACTCATTTACTACATTTACTGTTCAAACATTAAAACAATATTAGAACAAATAAATAAAGGCATGTACCTGCAGTCAATAGGACTATTTGTGTGAGTAAAGGTTGTAGAATTAGGCCCTAAATGAAAAAGAAGATTGTATTACCGTATAAAAGGAAAGCAGAGAAAACAGCTTATAGTAATTTAGATGCATGGATCTCATTTCTACACCCAGTCAACAGCTCATCAGGCAACATTTCAGAGGCTAGCATCTCAATGATAGGCTTGAACTAACCATTACACATCCTGCAACAGTTCACTCACCTCTGCTTCTCTATAATCCTATCCTGGTGTTCAATTAATAGTTGCAGCTCCCTTGTTTCATTGTTATTTTAACAGTTAATCAATACTAAAAACAGAGCAGGAGGTGTCCGGAATACTTCAGTTCATTCATTGCAGAGGTACACAATTTTTCCTCAAAGCATGTCTGCTCCGCTCAGTCAGCCTGCAGAAAACATTTAGACTAAGACTGATTGTTGGAACATGATTCAGCCCTAAATAGTTTTCCAGCGATTAACCTGAAATTTCTCACAAAACCAAGTCAGGTTTGGTGAACTTTCACTGAATCCCAGACAGGGTTTGATGGAATCCTGAGAGCTGGCCTGGTGGGCTGATTGGACTCCAGGTGTTAGGGTTCATGGCTCTGGGACAGCTCCTCCATGCAAGGGTTTCCAGACTCCTTCCCGTGGAACCATGAAGCCCTAGGAGACCCAACTAACTGAAGCTCAGCTCCTGGCTAAGCAGCAAGGAGTCTGGAAATCCTTGGGTCTCTCAGGGCTCCCAGGTTCACTGCTGTAGAGCTGGGAGCCTCAAAGTCCTGGGATGAATCCCAGGGTCTGCAGCTCTGGGGCAGACTTCAGGGTAGGGTTCTCCCCAGAGTTGCAAACACTGCCAGCCACAGTAGCTGCAGAGTGAAATTGATATTGCCAGCTTCCCCACTGCAATAGCAACATGAATGTAAATGTCACTCAGCAGCTGTCAGTCCCAGGGAGCAAATTTTGTTTTGGAAATATGTCAGTGTTTCCAAAATTAATTTTTCCCCGGAGTTTCTGGTTTATGAAAAGTTTTGAAAACATTGGAACAAAATCAATTTGGAACGAAACCACATTTTGAAATGTGAACATTTTTCACAAACCAGAAATCCATATGTTTCAGCCAGCTCCGCTACTAGTTGTACTGCCTCGCCCACTAGAAATCAAATCCTGCTCAAACTACTAACAAAAACTCCCAGCTGGAATTTTCAGAGACTCCTAGACTCCAAGGCCAGAAAGGACCATTGTGATCATCTAGCCTGACCTTCTGTATAACACAGGCCATAAAACTTCCCCAAAGTAATTCCCAGAGTATATCTTTTAGAAAAAATATCAAATCTTGATTTAAAAAAGTTGCCAGAGTGCCATCTACAACATCCTTGGTAAACTGTTCCAGTGATTACTCTCCATTAACAATATACTGATTTCCAGTTTGAATGCCCTATTTTCAGTCTAAAGGTTTGCATTAATTAGATTACCAGGATTGGGCCTTAAATCCATACTGCCTTAAATCATTTTATCAGATACAACACATTTCCCTTCACTCTAGGGTATCAGTAGCTCCATTGACTCCATTACTAAATCTGATACATGGAACATAAGAGTCAAGTGAATATTTGTAAACGTATATTTCCTAAATATTGTTACATCTCCATTTATTTAGCAATTCCATGCAAAGAAATCTCTAGAAGGGTGGGTTTTGGTAAAGTAATTGATCATCATCGCCATGAGGAGAAGAAAGAGTTAGTTCGATTTCCTGATGAAAGCTACACATGTTAGTGTTTGCCTACAATGCTAGTCCTAAATTTCCAGATGCTATATAGGTTCCTTGCCATACCGAAAGACATATTTGGGCACTGAAATAAAATACATGATTGTTCAAGAATACTTAACACCCTTAGATCCCATTGATATTCGCAACCTAAAGTTTTAACATTTTGGTGTTAGTGATTTGTTTTTACATTAATACTTTCTTCTACTGGCAACAGTCTTCATAAACTTTTTAAAAATTCAGTAGGAGTTTTGCCATTGACTGCACCATCTAAGCTGCAGTGTCACACTGGGAGATCATATTCAATTAGTTTTGTATCATGAATATTAATTATTTTGAGAATCTCTGCTTTCTAAGATACAGTCCCCCATCTGGTAAATGTGACCACTTTCTTTGTTCTTAGGTGTATTACCCTACGTGTGTCAGTCTTAAAAACTTATTGTTCAAATGAGTCTACTTTACCAAGCCATCTAAGTATTTATAACTTTATCAACTGGAATTGGTAAAGTTATAAATTGGAATAACAGAGACTTGGTGGGATAACTCACATGACTGGAGTACTGTCATGGATGGATATAAACTGTTCAGGAAGGACAGGCAGGACAGAAAAGGTGGGGGACTTGCATTCCACACTACAAGAAGGATGTGAAAAAGTTGGAAAACATCCATCAGAGGGCAACAAAAATGATTAGGGGACTGGAACACATGACTTATGAGGAGAGGCTGAGGAAACTGGGATTGTTTAGTCTGCGGAAGAGAAGAATGAGGGGGGATTTGATAGCTGCTTTCAACTACCTGAAAGGCGGATTCCAAAGAGGATGGATCTAGACTGTTCTCAGTGGTGGCAGATGACAGAACAAGGAGTAATGGTCTCAAGTTGCAGTGGGGGAGGTTTAGGTTGGATATTAGGAAAAACTTTTTCACTAGGAGGGTGGTGAAGCACTGGAATGTGTTACCTAGACAGGTGGTGGAATCTCCTTCCTTTGAAGTTTTTTAGGTCAGGCTTGACAAAGCCCTGGCTGGGATGACTTAGTTGGGGTCCTGCTTTGAGTAGGGGTTGGACTAGATGACCTCCTGAGGTCCATTCCAACCCTGGGGTTCTATGATTCTATGAATTGTGGTGTCATGTGCAAACTTCACCAGAAATTTTTTTTGATCACTCAAAGATATTGAATAGCATTGGAACAAGAACTCTGTGGGGCCCTACTAGAAATACACACATTTACAATTACTTTTAGTGAGTTTTTAATCAATTTATTTTCACAATAGACTTTTTAAGTTTAGAATATCAAGCAGGTGTAAGTACAATGCCTTGCAGAATTCTAAGTGTTACAGCTGGTCAGAAAATTTCCAACTAAGTGTTTTTCCATTGGAAAGTGCCAATTAACTGAGACATTCCATGGGAATGTCAATTTCAACAAACTTTTGTTTCAGAAAAAAATCCTAAGTGCTTTGATAAGGTTGAAACATTCTGACCTTATCAGAATGCAAAGTTTTGATTTTAAAATGACTTCTTGTTTCAAAGTTTTATGATATAAGTTATAATATAGAAATATAAAATAAAATAAAAATGCAATGTAAAAAATTAAAATGCCACAAAAGGAAACATTTCAATTGACCAAATATAATATTTTTTGAAGATTATTTTGCTGGAAATTTCAAAAGTTTGTTTTGTTCCCAGTCAAATGAAAATTTTCAAAATATTAGCATTTCCCATGTAACAGAAATTGTTTCCTGGGCAGTTCTATTTAGAATATTATATCAAACGTTAAGTTTGGTTGAAAAAGGTGTTATCTCATCAAAAAAACTATACTTGAGTTTGAAAAGACCTATTTTCCATGAAGCCATGTTTACTGCCATTAATTATGCTACCATCTTTTAATTTTAAGCCTTTCCATGTTTTTGCCCAGAATTGAGGTCAGTGTAACTGCCCTATAGTTCCCTGGGATATCCTATTTACCCTTTTAAATATTGTTAAAATATTTATTTTTTTTCTGAATTTTTACTGAATTTTAAATATTACTATTGTTTTCTTTTCAGTGATAGCTTGTAGTGATTTTTTCATTTTCCCCTCTAGAACAATTCAACTGCTCCCCATATTGTCTTTCAAGAATATCATCATGTTTAAGCACTGAGGTTGCTGAGCTCATGTGCGTCATTCATGAGTATATGAACATCTACTGGGTATTTGTGAAAATATTCACGAATCCTAAAAGTTTAATTATTCAGCTAAAAATATCATACGGACAGTTATTATATTTGTTGTTAACTATTTATCATCTACAATTTTTTCAGCCATTACTCACTAGTTTCAAAAAGAATTATATATGCTCTCTAGTGGGATACTGAAACTGTCACCCACCTTAAATAACAAGCAGTGAATGGTTGAAGAGAACTGTTCATAAACAACCTACAGACTTAATTATTTTTTGGATACAAGCTAGTGAGTGAATACTTGCCTATGAATCAGTACATTCATAGAAATCTAAATTAGTGTGTGAATGATTTCCAATGAGAAATAGATGTTTAATGGGCAACTAATATTATTCACAATGAATAATCTGATGAACTCTAGAATTTGGCTTATTTAACACTGTCAATCTCCATATTTTGGGGGAGTTTATGTCCATTTTGTTCGCTGGTACTTCCACGGACGCAGCTACCTCCAGGAGTATCCCAAGGAAGGAACTGGGGCTGAAGGAGGTAATAATTGCTGCTGGACTATATTAGCCTTACATTACTACCACTCCCTTTGCTGGCACAGCTCTGCTGAATGGAATAGAATAGAATAGAATCATAGAATATCAGGGTTGGAAGGGACCTCAGAAAGGAGGATGCCCCCACCTATTCCTGGCTTCTCCCTTCCCATTCAACTGTGCTAGTGGGAAGAATTAGCACACATGCAGTGTTTCCAACGCCTGCACCACAGATCTGAGAGATCCATATGTCTGACTCCCCTTACCCCCCCCACCCCCGCAAGCAGGAGTGCAATCTGGGTGGGGTGGGGTGTGGGGGAAATCTAGCTCTTAATATTATGCTGATCTGATCTGACTCCTTTCTGGGCTGCACACAGGTTTTATAGAATATCTGGCTTCCACAAGAATTTTCTGTCACATACAATTATTCATTTCTCAGTGTCAGTTAGCAGCACAGTTGTAACTGCATCAGATTTAACTTTTTGGACAAACGCTTTACTTTATGGACATATTTTTAAAAAGCACAAGATACCTCCCTCACTTAATGAAAGGGAATTTCTTCAGTTGACCTCTGATATTTTCATTGGAAACTAACATTAGTTATTGATCAGCCTTTAATTTTTTAACTATCCCCAGTTATTCTATTATCAAGCCTCTATTCGAATTTCCTTGTATTGTCTGAGATGGAATTAAAATTTTTAAAATTTAAAAATTCCTCCCGGACGGCAATTTAAGAACCAAAAAGCCTGACATGTCAGGGAAAATACAGGAGTATGTTAACCCTACCTAAAGTTCTTTTTTAAAAAGATGGGCCTGAACTAGAAATAAGCTCCATTTCATATGTGGGTCCCCGCCACTTCCTGGGGGTGTGCTAGGGTGACCAGATGTCCCGATTTTGGGGTCTTTTTCTTATATAGGCTCCTATTACACACACACACACACACACACACCCCGTCCTGATTTTTCACACTTGCTGTCTGGTCACCCTAGGGTGTGCACATGTGTGAGTCCCAGCTGCTCCCTGCCCCCCTCATTGAAGCAGGTGTGCAGGGCTACTGCCCTGGGAACTGCAGGGCACCAGTGGACGTAGGGCCAGCTGCAAACAGGGGCATGAGGCAAGGCTAGCTGGAGGCAGGGAGTGCGGGGCTGGCTGCAGGCAGGGCGGGAGTGCGGAGCTGGCTGGAGACAGGGGCTGGCTGAGGGCAGGGTGGTGGGTCCTCTGGGAGAGCGGCTCGGAACAGCCCGAGCAGCAGGACACAGCCCACACCCACCAGAGCAGCCGGGGACCCACCAGACAGCAGTGGGAGCCCCAGGGCCCGGGGTCGGGGGAACAGCAGCAGCAACAGGGTTCATGTGCAGGGCCAGGTGGCAGCCCACATGGCTCCTGCAGCGCAGCGCCCCCAGCGGCCGGAGGAGGAATTACATCACTTCTCGGCCGGAGCCCATGAAAGCCTCAGCGCCCCCTGCAGGGAAGCAGGTTAACAACCAGTTCTAAAACTGCTTCAAAATTTAACAACCGGTTTGTGCAAACCGGCTCCAGCTCACTACTGGTTACAAGGGTTTAATTCCATCAGGAAAGTAGACAGCATACAGAGAACAACTATTGTGAAGTTTATCCGAGACGCTGCTTGATGGAGTGCATAAACTGCTTTGGCCAGGTTCAGGAAACTTTGAGGGGGACAAAAGGGACCGAGCACCCATGAAAAGCTGGGAAGAGGGCAGGAGGCACGGACACTTCATTGTGTTAATAGCCTTTGTCATGCTGTGATCCTTCTGTTGATATTAAACAATCCTTTGTTTTGTCACTGTCTTCACACTGGACACAGTTCCTGAAGGGAAGTCTTGCAGGGCAGCTGAATCTAGTCAGGCCTGCTGAGCAATGACAGGTGGTACACAGGGGACTGTACCCTAGTATTTCAATGTGAGAGAGTGGGAGAATCACAAGATTCCACCCCAGGGAGGTGAAGGCCAGAAGGCTGTCACCCGGAGGGGATGACTGAGACGGTTCAAAAGTTGCTGATAGCCCAGGAGTGACTCACAGGCTTAAGCCCAATCACTATTCGAAAGTACTTTACTTCAGTGAGATGTATGCACACATTTAAAGTTAGCATATGAGTATTTGTTTTCCTAAATAGGGATAAATTCTTGATTTGGGAGCTAAATAAGTGGATTATCTGTGCTTTGACCCCACCAGATAAACCAGGGGTGGGAAAACATTTTGGCCCAAGGGCCACATCTGGGTATGCAAATTATATGGAGAGCCATGAATGCTCACAAAATTGGGGATGGGGTGCGGGAGGGGGTGATGGCTCCGGCTGGGGGTGTGGGCTCTGGGGATAAGGGGTTGAGGTATAGGAGGGTGCTCTGGGCTGGGACTGAGGGGTTCAGAAGGTGGGAGGGGGGACACAGCAGAGGCTGAGGCACTCAGGGGTGCAGGCTCTGGGAGGTACTTTCCTCAAGTAGTTCCCAGAAGCAGTAGCATGTTCCCACTCTGGCTCCTATGCAGAGGCATGGCCAGGCAGCTCTGTGTACTGCCCCATCCTCAGGTGCCACCCCTGCAGCTCCCATTGGCCATGGTTCCCAGCCAATGGGAGGGGCGGGGGCAGCACTTGGGGTGGAGGCAGTGTGAGAAGCCCCCTGGCTACCCCTATGCATAGGAGCTGGAGTGAGGGGGAACGATATGCCACAGCTTCCAGAAGTTGCACGGAGTGGGGCAAGCCCCTGACCCCACTCCCCAGCGGGAGCTTGAGGGACAGATTGAAACGTCTGACAGGCCAGACGCTGCCCGTAGTTTTCCCACCCCTGAGATAAACTATGGCTAGCTGAGCTCTTTCATGCTAAGATAAAAAGACAAGATAGCAATCCTTTTCCAGACACTTAACATTTTCTCAGCCTCAAGAAGATTCTTGAACCTGAACCTTTGAAAACAGAGATAATTTTCCGGACAATTGCTTGCCAGTTTTTCAGGTCATAGTGGTTGACCTGCAGAACCCCAGGCCATTTATTAGAGCTGCTCGAAAATTTTCCAGTGGAAAATGCTATTTTGTTGAAATCAAAAGTTTTTCTGGGCACAGGTCAATTGACAACATTTTGTCATATAAAATAGAAAAAAAGCATTCTGATAAGGTCACAATATTCCAGTCACACATTATTGGAATGGAACATTTTGATTTCTCATTTCAAATAGATTGTATTTTATATAAGTTAATGGAAATGTTTTTATTTTGACTTCTATTTCCTAGAAAAACAAACATTTCAATTGACCCATAACTATTTTTTTTTTAATTTCATTTCACAGGAAATTTCATTTTTTATTGTTTGGTTTTGTTCAGATTTGAAACAGATACATTTTGAAATGTCAGAATTCTGAATTTCCACCACCTCCATTAATTATTTTATATTAAAAGTGGGCCTAACACTTTCCTTGTGTCTGACTTAAACCCTCTTCTCCTGTGGCTAAGACAACTTTTCAGATGGTCTCTTCTCTAGAGTTCTAATTACATGATCATAATGGCTCCTTCACAAAGTGTATTTTTGTGCTTGAATCAGTTTGTGACTGATGCTTTGGCAGTGGGCCCATTTCTTCTTTTCAGAAATTGACTTCTATTTTATTCTATTGCCTGCAGGTATTTTATGAGATTTATAATTTGACTATCTTTGTATAGGCAGAAAGGCCATGATAATCCAGCCTTAGGCACATGTGTTTGGTATTATTCAGTTTTAAAAATCGGGTCACAGTACATAGACTGTTTTAGTCAGAAACTACAATCAGCACATTATCTCGATATCGCATCTTTAGACTTTATCAGTTCAGTTACATATTTCAGCAGACTGTCACTGTGATCCACACACTTTTACTGGAACATCTAAATATTTTGGTTTGATTATCTCAAAACATGCCCAATGGAGCATAAATCTCCATTATAAACTTAGAACATTCCCTACAGTTCTCATAAATAAGACTATGATACATTTGAGATAGTGAGAAAAGTACATATGGGATGGGATTTTCAAAAGCATTCAGCATTGACCTCACCCAGCTACCATTGAGGTCAGTGGAATTGACTCCAGTAGAAAGAGAGTTAAAACAATGCTAAATGCTTTTGAAAATACTGCCCCTTGTGTCATCCAGTTTCTCTTTTGGAGCTGGTTCAAAAATTGGCCATTTTCTGGATTGCATGATTGGGGCCTGTCTACACAAGAAAGATAATCCAGAATAAAGTGGGGGCAAGGATTTAACATGGATTAACTATTCATGATAGATTAACTCCATGAGCGGATACTCTTGTTCTAGAACGAGAGCGCCAGTGAATTAAGCTAATTCAGAATACAGCACTCTAACTCCATGAGTGGATGCTCTTACTGCAGAATGAGTGTTTTATTCTGAATTAGTTTAATTCACTAGCGCGCTCATTCTGGAACAAGAGTATCCACTCATGAAGTTAATCAGGAACAGCTATTCTGCAGTAACTCTCTATGTCGACAAGTCCTTAGACAGTCAAAGATGTTCTCTCAGTAATGCAGATCATAAGCTTATCTGTACTGAAAGAGACACTTTCATTTATTTAGAGGCCTTTTTATAGTACTCATGATAGTAATATTTAGTTCAATTTCTGACTGATGATTTGGAGTTAGTTCTATAATATTTGAACACCTCACAATCATTAATGAATAAAGAATCTCAGAAGAAAAGTAGAGAACTGGAATGGTTATCATCCATTTTACACATAGGAAACGGGAAACCGAGTGAGAAATTAAAGTTACTTTTCCAAGGACACCCAAGAAGATCATGACAGAGCTGGGAATAGAACCCAGATATCCTGATTTATAGTCCTATGCATTAACAAGGGTATCCTTGGCCTGGTAAGCGTTTCTTGTGAAGTTGCTTGACTAAGTTTTGCTCTTAGATGGTCGGCTGACGTTACCTTAATACAGACACAAGTGAATTGCAATTGATTGATAGCAGACACTGGAGAATCACCGCCCTGCTCTTTAAGCATTTAACTTTCTGGCTTGGGGGAGGAGGGGAGATGTAAAACTGCTGGAAGAGCAGTCAGCATGGCAGATGACTCACCACATAAGAATGAGGGTTTAAAAAGGTCAGCCTGGGCCTGGCCACTCCCTTCATTCACTCAGAACAGGCCTGTCAGCACCCACCCTCCCTCCCTCCCTATGTAGGTCACAAATATGCTAGGTGTTTAGCTATATCTGCTGTGGGCATTATGCTAGCCGCCCAGCTAAGTGGGGCTGGGAAGGAATTTTTCCCTTACTACCATGTTGACCAGGTGCAGGGGGGGGGGGTGTCACCTTCCTCGCAGCAGGTTCAGGTGGGCTCTGTTCATGATAGCATGACAGATGGTAGGCCATACGTGGCAACTCTTTATTTAAGAGTATAGCAGATGTTCAGTGCAGGTACTCCATAAATTAAGGCACAAAAGAACTGAAAAATGGCTTGGAAAAGAATTAAGGAGAGGTGTTTGGTAATTGAGCAAGCCTGGGGCAGCTGGGGACTCCTCTGATTGGTACAGCAGAGAGCCAACCTCCCCATCATTATAGTCCACCTTAACCCCTCCTATAAGTGGGGGTGGTCAGTAAAGTCCCGGCAAAGGAATTGCTGGAGGGACCTGGATAAATAGGGGGGGGGAGCTGTGGAAGCCCCCTCCCACAAAAAATTGGCTGGAATTGGAGGGTCCCAGTAGTGGATCTGCTGGAGGGACATAAAATGTGCAGTGCAGGTGCAAAATGTATCTGCCAGGTTAGTCCCAGACATCTAATAATAAAGTTGCAACCGGATTAACCTCATATCTAATGCCTCCTATCATTCTTTCGACATAGCTGGACAATAAAGCTGAGCTTCCTTAGCTTGTACTTTAAGATAGATCTAGCTGCTGATTTTGTTAACAGCCTTGGGTCATTTGGAATTACAGACTTGTTATCTGAACATATGACTACCCTCTTAAACTCAGTTGTCTCCATTTGAAAAAAATACAGTGAGGATAACTCATACACATTCTGTGCTGACAGTCTTCAAGATTTTATTCTATGTACATTTGATTAGTGCACTTCTTTCTGCTGTTATACAGACATTCTCTGTTTCTATGATACATCAGCAAAGCTTTCCACATAAGTTGAATTTTCTGATCATATTACTCCTGTATTTGGGTCACTTTAGGTCTTTTCATGTCAGCACATTAATCTTTTAAATTTCATCTGTCAAGTACTGAATATTGTTCTACATGGTCTAGCACCATCCTTGCTGAACTGTGTACCCTGTTCAAATCTTTACATTCTTCTGGTTGGGACTTTCCTTTAGCAACTAAACTTTTCTCTTTGAGTGAGCTTTATTCACACAATGTTCCTGCACTAATCTGGTAGTGCCTTTCATGGAAGGACCCACTCTAAGTGATTTTAAGAGTAAGGGCAAAGGTTCTCCTTTCAATTTAGCTTACAGCTGAGCCATATTGATTTTTTTTTATTTTAATATAAAGGCACCATGAAAATCACTTACAATATATCACCCTAACATTGTTTTGTATTCTCTTGTAGGAATTTTTCACATCTTCAAAATATTTGTCAGTAGATTTAAACTATTATCATGGCATACTATGGTTACCATAACAAATCTAGTTTCCCATTGCAAAGTACTGAAATGACATGAATTGTATATCATAAACAGAGTATTGTTTTTAGAAATGAAAAGGATAGCATAGCTCATCTTTCTGTGTGTTAAAAGTAAGGAAAACACATTGCATTGTACCCTAATTTCTTAACAAGCTTCATTCCCATGCAAGCTACCCTGCCTTATTATAACAGTTGAATTTCCTTTCCTTTCTACAGCTTATTGGTACAAGACCATTTTACTGCTGCTCTCTTACTTGGGAGTATTATTGTTTTGAATAGGTTAAAACTCTGTAAGAGACTATGATTCCTTCTCATCCTTATCAATCATAAGTAAATGGCTAGGTTTAATATATACCATTAGTATTTCCTGGGGATGATGGCACAGAAAATGGCAAAATACGCATCTGGCAACAACTAGAATAGATATCACCTGAAGCTTGCTCTATTTGGTATGTCAGCCATGTTTTTCCTAAAGCTAATTTATCTTGGAGTAGTGAAGTTAGACCATCTCTACCTTAATTTATTTCCTCTTTTGAGGCACTTGAGCACAGTGGACAATGTTTTGTAACATTGGTGTCTTACACTAAGCACCCAAATTCATATTTAGGGACTGATATTCTCAATTACGTCATTAAGAGCAACAGCCCACAAATTTTGGGGTTCTAATCATAGATTTAGAAGCCTAATTTTAGTCACTCAGATTTGAAAAAATTGGTGATCGCCTCATGTCTGCACTGGTTTGGATCTCCCAGCAGTGTTTTTGTTTTGTTTAGTTAAATAATTAGAAACCTCTCTATATGGATGTTTTGTTGCAGCTTGGAACACTTCTTCCTTCTCAATTTTGTGTTGCAGTTGTTCCTTTGTACCTCAGAATTTTAAGCTATTAGTATTTGTGCTTTTTTTGTTTGAGTTTTCCCACTACCCTCTATAAATTTCACACCAAATATGAAATAGGGGGAAACTAAGACTGTGCTGTAATAAATCTGTCACAGTCAATGACCAACAAAAATGAAATGTAGGAATTCAGTGTTCTATTTAAAAAAATTAACTAATTGAGCAAGCTGCAAAACATTCATTATACTATATTGTGGGAGTTCATTGTGACATAACTCAAAATATGAGAAGCATGCAAACAGTATCCTTCCTGGAATTGTAGCAAATCATTGTGCAATTAAAATCTGGATTGCTAGAAGAGCAAATATCCTCCTGAGATGTATGGACCTTTTGATTTTATTCATTCATTAGTACACTACAGGCCCACAATTATTTCCTTTTTTATAAAATTAGATTGAAATGCATTTATAAACAAATCAACTACCACAAGTGCTTTTTGGAGAATGAGTTATTTAATTTTTTTGAACTTTTTGTGCAATAGTTATATAAAGAATTAAGCAAGTCATGTTTAATTCAGTTTGTCTATCAGCAATGTTACAACAATGATGTTAAAGAAAAAAAGAAAAAGAAAAAAACAAAAAGCAAAGCACTATTAACTTTGATGGTCTCTTGGCAATAATCATTAAATAATTGAAGCTTTAATGAACTCACTAAAATTCAAGGCAATGTATTTTCAAAACTATTGAAATAGATTGTCTTGAGGACTAATAAACTATTTAAAAAAAAAATCCCCCCCCCCAACATCACAAAAAAATACATACTATCTGGATCTGGTAAAAGCTATAGGTCCAAATCCTGCAGTCTTTATTCAGGCTGAGCTCCCATTGATTTTGGTGCAATATGCATGACTTCTTTTGAGGTTTTGCCTGAGTAATGTCTATATGATTGACCTACAGCTGACAGTGATTTGTCTTATAGCCTCCAGGCATACAATTTTTTTAATTAAAATTAACATGACACACATCAATTGAATCCAGACAAAGAAGATACAAAGGTCAATTAATGTTTGCTTTTCTGCCCCATTGCTATCTCAGGAAGAAATAGACTATGTGGCACACGGTCACCTAATTCTAATCCACTCCTCCTCCAATATTCCACAGTAAAAGTAAAAACAAAAAAGAAACAGTCCTCGTCAACGTGCCCTAGCTATTTCCTTCACCTAACGCTGGTGTTTGGTTTAATACTGTACTTAAGAGCAAGAATCAGCAAACTTTAATATCTAATCCCATTTAGAACAAAAAGTATTAGATTTAGCTACAATTACACGGGGTGTAGATTAAACCTGTCTAATCTAACTAAACTACCGTCACCCCAACTGTGAACGTGCTGTGTTATAATATCCATGTCCCTCTGGATTTGCATCTGGAGGGAGGCATCTTTAATTTGTGCTGGAACCTTGCAGCTGTTAAACTGGCAGAAGTCACTCGCACTATGCCCTTTTAGGTTTAAGCGTTAGAACCTATCAAACTAAATGAAGATCCTTGCTACCACTGATCAACAAAGTAGCTTTTTCAGGGCAAGAAACACGTGTGACGAAGTGGGGGAGTTTCTTGCTCTTCCTTGTTTCCTATGGTTTGCATGCAGAGGGAGTGGGACTCAGTTTTCCTAGGTGCTACAGGTTTAACAAGGTGAGGGAGAGGGAGTTTGTTGTTACAGAGGACCGGCGAGGGAACTTGAGACCCCAACCGCTGGCATGGAGAATGGAAACCCCAGTGACTGGTGACCTGGAGGCCCAGCTCAGGAGTCACAGCCGATTCTGGCCAGTGGGAGGGCTCTTGGCTGGAAAGAGGGAGCAGGCAGAGCCCACCTGGATACAGGGGAGACTTGGATGTGCTGTGCTGAGGGAGGCCAGGCCTGAGGCCCTGAGAGTTTCCTGTGCTGTGTTCAACACTCAATAAACCCTCCTGTTTTACGCTGGCTGAGAGTCACTGCAGTCTAGAGAACAGGGTTGCATCATCCACTCTGGGGGGTGGAGGCCCTGGGGGTCCAGAGCAAGTGGACTCCCTGAGGGGGCCCACAGTGAGAAACAGGTGTGCTAAGGCTCAGTGAGATGCGGCTCCAGGAGGTGGAGGGGCTTAACCCCAAGAGTGGACCCACGCGAGAAGGGCTGGCTCACTGAAAGGGGCACCCCCGTACGGGGCCAAGAGTGGGCACGACCAGTGAGTCCATGACAACATGTCTAAGTGTTTTTATAGCACTGAGCCTAGAGGCCTGCCCATGAAAAGCTTGCAGTCAAATTTAAGGCAAGATGTAATAAGCAGATGTAAACAATTGGACAAGGGAGGGAGTACAAATGTAAATAATGAGGAAGATGTGGCTACAAACACTAGCTATGTGATAGATGTTTTTGAGCCCGTTCATTTTTAATAAATCATGAGAAATAGAATAACTGAAATAGGCCAGTCGGGATTTCTGATACCATCTACCTAACCATTGTGCATGGACCATTTCTCATAGGTGTCACAGTAGCAGTAAGCCTTGAGGAGGAATGCAAATGAGGACAGGTTTCTCTCAAAGTGCTTCCCCACCACCACAACGGTGTCTGTTTTTTTCATTGCTAATATCTAGACACAGCAACTCATTACAACTAGACATTAAAATATTAAAAATGTACAAGTACAGACAAACAAATCTCCTCCTCAAAGTCCTAATCCTGACCTTAAAATCCTTCTAACAAAACCCTCCAAGAAGTCTGCAGTCAAGCTATCGTTCCCTGTGCTCCTGCACTGCGCCTACTTCTCACATTACCATTTGTTTATCTCTGGAAAGTGACTGTCTTTTCTCATCTTTCTGATAGATGCAGAACATTGTTGATGGGAAGCATACTTAATAAGTATGAGGTCTAGAGGAGGTGGCTTTATTGTTCACTACCCATGTGAAATCATCTTTTCAGGGATATTTTCAAATTGAAGCATAAAGCAGATGCTCCTGTGTGTATAGGTAAACATTAATATCCATACTAAGGTCTTGTTCAAAACAAAACAAAAAAAACAAAACTGAATTGAGACATGTAAATGGATTAAACTTAACTAAAATAGGAGTTGTTTCAGAATAGCAGCTGTGTTAGTCTGTATCCGCAAAAAGAAAAGGAGGACTTGTGGCACCTTAGAGACTAACAAATTTATTTGAGCATAAACTTTCGTGAGCTACAGCACTAGTTTAACTAAATCAGTATAAAATCATACAATTAGCCCAGGTCTGCTCTACAAACTTCTGTCAACTTAGTTATGTTGGTCTCCCTGATCAACAAAAAATGATTTTGCCAATATACCTTATTTTGCTTGGAGGTGGGTGCTAAAATAAGCTATATTGACAAAAGGGCAGCTTTGTCATTATAAGTTGTGTCTATATTAGGGACGCGTTGCTGACATAGTATACTAGTACAGATCTCCTGGGAAAGACTTCCAAGAATAGACCTGACCTTAATTTAACCAGTGCAAATATATGTGTAGACCAGACCTAAGATGCTCTGTTTTAGCCTGTCTTCTAGACTTTCACCAAAGCATTGATTGGCTTCAGACTTGTGGTACTAAGGAATGGCAGGATCAGATTTCATCAACTGCTGGTTCACTTGTGGACAGGTGTGCAGATAACATGGATTTCATCTTTCACAAGCCCTGTAAACTAGTAGCTGCATAAGGCTAGCTGTCTCCAAAGTCTGCAACATTCACAAATATTTATTCAGAATTTGAAAACAAAACTATCATTCATCCCTGTTCCTCAGGAAACTTGATTTCCCTTCTGTCTCATGGTCCTCCTCCTCCGCCCTCCCCCACTTTGAATAGGAGGCTTTTCTTGTCCGTTAACTTAAAACATTTATAAAGTGTGTTTTATTTTCATTTTAGTTTTATATATATGGTCCTATATTTTGGATTACAGTAAATAATTTGCTATGTGAAGGATTATAAAAGTTATACATATATAGTCCTCTAACACAAATTCAAATGCTAACAAAGATTTAAATAAAAAAACAACCAAAAAAAAAACCCACACACTTTGGCTTGACCTTGCCATTGTTCCGTATGTAGGATTCCCAGTAAAACCAATAAGAGTTTGATTGATGACAAGATTTGGCACCATGTGCACACAATCTAAATGATATTACTGTAAACTGACTTCCTGCATAAAGGATCTATTTCACCTCCCACTGAAGTCAATGGAAGTCTTAACTTTAATGAGAGTTAGATTGAGCTCAATGTGCTAAGTCATCCACTTCTAGGTATTATATGAATTTATATGGTCCCTGTCAAACATACAGCTAAGGGTAGCATAAAATCCCTCCTTTACCTGTAAAGGGTTAATCAGTTCTCTTAATCTAGTTGGCACCTAACCAGAAAGGCCAATGGGGAGAGAAGATACTTTCAAATCTGGGGCAGGGGAAGGTTTGTGTTTGTCTCTGGAGAAAACAACAAAAGCCCAAAGAGAGAGACCAAGCAAGTAATCCAGCTCCTACTGAATTATACATCTAAAATTACAGAAATAGTAAGTAATAGCAAGGAAATGCCTTTGAGTATCTTTTGTTTTAGCTTGTGAATTTTCCCTATGCTAAGAGGAAGGTTTATTCCTATTTTTTTTTTTGTAACTTTAAAGTTTTGCCTAGAGGGGAATCCTCTGTGTTTTAAATCTTATTACCCTGTAAAATTATCTTCCATCCTTATTTTACAGAGGTGTTTCTTTTACTTTTTTTCCTCTTTATAATAGAAGTTCTGTTTTTAAGAATCTGATTGGGGTTTTTAGTGTCCTAAAAACCCAAGGGTCTGGGCTGTGCTCACCTTGGTTACTCTCAAGCCTCCCCAGGAAAGGGGTGAAAGGGCTTGAGGGATATTTTGGGGAAACAGGAACGTCAAGTGGTCCTTTTCCTAAATCTTTGTCTAACTCACTTGGTGGTGGCAGCGATACCGTTCCAAGGACAAGGAAGAATTTGTGCCTTGGGGAAGTTTTTAACCTAACCTGGTAGAAATAAGCTTAGGGGTCTTTCATGTGGGTCCCCACATCTGTACCCTAGAGTTCAGAGCAGGGAGGAAAGCCTGACAGTCCATATTACATAGTATTTTCTTATATTTTGTTCCTTTAATACAGATTACTTCTTCTGAGGCTAGACTTCATATTTGGGTCATAATCCAGGTCAGGATTGATAAAGTATTTTTCCTTCATCAATGGAAAGGTACTCCTTGTTTTGGCCAGTAACAAACCTGAAGAGAATAAGTTTTAAGTCTACATATAGAATGTCCATTATGCTTAACTTATCCCTGATCTACACTACAGGGTTAAGTCAAATTTAGCCGCATTAGGTCAATTTTAAAACAAATGCGTCTACACAACCAACCCCATTCTGTCGACCTAAAGGGCTCTTAAAATCAACTTCTGTACTCCTCCCCGGCGAGGGGAGTAGCGCTAAAAATCGACCTTGCTGGGTCGAATTTAGGGTAATGCAGATGCAATTCGATGGTATTGGCCTCCAGGAGCTATCCCAGAGTGCTCCAATGTGACGGCTCTGGTCAGCACTTTCAACTCGGACGCACTAGCCAGGTACACAGTAAAAGCCCCGGGAAATTTTGAATTTCATTTCCTGTTTGGTCAGTGTGGCGAGCTCAGCAGTACAGGTGATCATGCAGTCCCAGAATCGCAAACAAGCTCCAGCATGGAGCGAACGGGAGACACTGGATCTGATTGCTGTATGGGGAGAAGAATCTGTGCAGGCCAAACTCCGATCAAAAAGAAGAAATGCTAATATATATGCCAAAAAAAATTGCACAGGGCATGGTGGAGAGAGGCTACAACAGGGACACACAGCAGTGCCACATGAAAGTTAAGGAGCTCAGGCAAGCCTACCAAAAGACAAAGGAGGAAAACGGTTGCTTTGGGTCAGAGCCCCATACACGCTGCTTCTATGATCAGCTGCATGGCATTCTAGGGGGGGGGAACCCTACCACTACCCCACCACTGTCTGTGGACACCTGCCAGGGGGGAATCTCACGCAACAGGGAGGAGGATTTTGTGGATGAGCAGAAGGAGAACATGCTGCAGGCAAGTGGTGACTCTGTTCTCCCCGGCAGCCAGGACCTTTTCATCACCTTGGAGCCAATACCCTCCCAAGGCGGGATCCCTAGCCCTGAAGCTGGAGAAGGCAGCTCTGGTGAGTGCACATTTGTAACTACAGTACAGAGTTTAAAAGCAATAGTGTTTAATGTTTGATTTGCCCTAAAGAATTAGGATGCATTCGCAGCCAGTACAGCTACTGGAAAAGTCTGTTAATGTGTCTGGGGATGGAGCAGGAATCCTCCAGGGACATCTCCATGAAGCTCTCCTGGAGGTACTCTGAAAGCCTTTGCAGAAGGTTTCTGGGGAGGGCTGCCTTATTTCGTCCTCCACGGAAGGACACTTTACCACACCAAGCCAGTATTCTGGAATTATTGCAGCACGGAGCATGGCAGCAAATGGGCCTGGGTTTTGGTCACATTCAAGCAACGTTCGGTCTATATCTTTCTGTGTTAGCCTCAGGAGAGTGATATAATTCATGGTCACCTGGTTGAAATAGGGGAATTTTTGTAAGGGAACAGTAAAAGGACCCCATTCGTGCTGGGTTGTTTGCACTTGACTAAAAGGGATCATCCCGGAGAATAGCCATGTGGCGGGGAGGGGTGAAGGGATCATCCCAGAGAATAGCCTTGCAGTGGGGTGCGGGAGAGGTGTGTGCTGCACATCTACCCAAAAACTGCAGCCCTTCCTTTTAAATGTGAAACCCAACCGGCACTGCTCACTTTGGGAAAGGATGGTGCTGCAGTTTGAAACCATTCCCACATGTTATAAAGGCAGAAGAAGCCAAGTCCACATACCAAAAGGCTTACCATGGCTGCCTGGAAACCAAATTCTGTTGCCCAGCTGAGTGTGATGTGTCACCATACCGGCAGGCGCTCAATATAAAAGGCAAAATGCGACCTTTTACCTAAAGCACATGTGCTGTCTGCTGTGAATTGCTTGATTCACTGTGAAAGACTCTCCCTTTTGTTCTCAGAAATGTATCTTATCTTTTACTCTCCCTTTTTATCTCCCCCTAGGTGCAAATGTTTCTATGCTCCCCCTATCATCTCCTTCCCTGAAGTTATCACAGATTAGAAGGCCAAACAAAGCAAAACCACCATGCACTCGCAATGACATGTTTTCCGAGCACATGCAGTCCTCCCACATTGATAGGGCACAGCTTACTGCATGGAGGCATTCAATGGCAGAGGCCAGGAAAGCACTAAGTGAGCGCAAAAGAGCAGAGGGAAGGGGTGATACCGAGGCTAATGGGGGAGCAAACAGACATGATGAAGCATCTGTTGGAGCTGTAGGAAAGCCAACAAGAGCACAGACTCCCACTGCATCCATTGTATAACCACCTGCCCTCTTCCCCAAGTTCCATATCCTCCTCACCCAGACTCCCAAGAACACGGTGGGGGAGGCTCTGGGCACCCAGCCACTCCAGAGGATGGCCCAAGCAACAGAAGGCTGTCATTCAAACAGTTTTGATTTGTAGTGTGGCTACAATAAGCAATGGGGCCTTGTCCTTCCCTTCTCCTGCACCCCATCCCACCCGGGCTACCTTGTTGGGTCTCATGTCTTTTTGTTTTAATTAAGAAAGAAATACATAGTTTCAAAACAATAGTTACTTTATTTCCTTTGCTAGCAGTGATCAAAGGGGGGAGGGTGGTTGGCTTACAGAGAATTAAAATCAACAAAGGGGCTGGGTTTGCAGCAAGGAGAAACACACACAGCTGTCACACCGTAGCCTGGTCAGTCATGAAACTGATTTTCAAAGCCTCTCTGATGCGCAGCGCACCTAGCTGCGCTTTTCTAATCGCCCTGGTGTTTGGCTGCTCAAAATTGACCACCAGACGATTTTTCTCAACCTCCCACCCCGCCATAAATGTCTCCCCCTTACTCTCACAGATATTATGGAGCACACAGCAATGAGAATGTTGGTTGCACTGAGGTCTAACCTAGTCAGCAAACAGCGCCAGCGAGCTTTTAAACATCCAAAGGCATGTTCTACCAACATTCTGCACTTGCTCAGCCTATAGTTGAACTGCTCCTTACTACTGTCCAGGCTGCCTGCGTACGTCTTCATGAACCATGGGAGCAAGGGGTAGGCTGGGTCCCCAAGGATAACTATTGGCATTTCAACATCCCCATCAGTAATTTTCTGGTGTGGGAAGTAAGCCCCTTCTTGCAACCGCTAGAACAGCCCCGAGTTCCTAAAGATGCGAGCGTCATGCACCTTTCCTAGCCATCCCATGTTGATGTCGGTGAAACGTCCCTTGTGGTCCACCAGTACTTGCACAGCACCATTGAGAAATACCCCTTGCGGTTTATATCATAGAATCATAGAATATCAGGGTTGGAAGGGACCCCAGAAGGTCATCTAGTCCAACCCCCTGCTCGAAGCAGGACCAATTCCCAGTTAAATCATCCCAGCCAGGGCTTTGTCAAGCCTGACCTTAAAACCTCTAAGGAAGGAGATTCTACCACCTCCCTAGGTAACGCATTCCAGTGTTTCACCACCCTCATAGTGAAAAAGTTTTTCCTAATATCCAATCTAAACCTCCCCCACTGCAACTTGAGACCATTACTCCTCGTTCTGTCATCTGCTACCATCGAGAACAGTCTAGAGCCATCCTCTTTGGAACCCCCTTTCAGGTAGTTGAAAGCAGCTATCAAATCCCCCCTCATTCTTCTCTTCCGCAGACTAAACAATCCCAGCTCCCTCAGCCTCTCCTCCTGTGTTCCAGACCCCTAATCATTTTTGTTGCCCTTTGCTGGACTCTCTCCAATTTATCCACATCCTTCTTGTAGTGTGGGGCCCAAAACTGGACACAGTACTCCAGATGAGGCCTCACCAATGTCGAATAGAGGGGAACGATCACGTCCCTCGATCTGCTCACTATGCCCCTACTTATACATCCCAAAATGCCATTGGCCTTCTTGGCAACAAGGGCACACTGCTGACTTATATCCAGCTTCTCATCCACCATCACCCCTAGGTCCGTTTCTGCAGAACTGCTGCCTAGCCATTCGGCCCCTAGTCTGTAGCGGTACATTGGATTCTTCCATCCTAAGTGCAGGACCCTGCACTTATCCTTATTGAACCTCATCAGATTTCTTTTGGCCCAATCCTCCAATTTGTCTAGGTCCTTCTGTATCCTATCCCTCCCCTCCAGCGTATCTACCACTCCTCCCAGTTTAGTATCATCCGCAAATTTGCTGAGAGTGCAATCTACACCATCCTCCAGATCATTTATGAAGATATTGAACAAAACCGGCCCCAGGCCCAACCCCTGGGGCACTCCACTTGACACCGGCTACCAACTAGACATGGAGCCATTGATCACTACCCGTTGAGCCCGACAATCTAGCCAGCTTTCTACCCACCTTATATATGGTTTGGCAAGGTGATCCGGTGCCAAAATAGGAATATGTGTTCCATCCATCACCCCACCACAGTTAGGGAACCCCATTGCAGCCATTCAGTATGACCTGCACATTTCCCAGAGTCACTACCTTTGATAGCAGAATGTCAGTGATTGCATTGGCTACTTGGATCACAGCAGTCCCCACAGTAGACTTGCCCACTCCAAATTGATTCCCGACTGACCAGTAACAGTCGGGTGTTGCAAGCTTCCACAGGACTATTGCCACTCGCTTCTCAACTGTCAGGGCAGCTCTCAACTTGGTATTCCTGCGCTTCAGAGTAGGGGAAAGCAACTCACAACGTTCAAGGAAAGCGGCCTTACGCATGCGAAAGTTTCGCAACCACTGTGAATCATTCCATACCTGCAACACTATGCAGTCCCACAATCTGTGCTTGTTTGCCGGGCCCAGAATCAGCGTTCCACTAGATCAACCAGCCCCACTGCCACCATGATGTCCCAATTGCCACAGCCCGTGCTTTCAGGAATGTCTGTTGTCCATGTCCTCATCACAGTCGTCCTCTTAGCCCGGTTCTGTGCATACTCCAGGATAATGTGCGAGGTGTTTACAATGCTTACAACAGCAGCGGTGAGCTGAACGGCCTCCATGCTTGTCGTGGC
The DNA here is from genome assembly GCF_965140295.1 of Lepidochelys olivacea. Lineage (NCBI taxonomy): Eukaryota > Metazoa > Chordata > Testudines > Cheloniidae > Lepidochelys > Lepidochelys olivacea. The sequence goes on from NC_140414.1 coordinate 71,636,231, forward strand.
ATGGCGTCTCCATGGGTACCCACGGAAAAAAAGTACAAAATGATTGTCTGCCGTTGCTTTCACGGAGGGAAGGAGGGGCGACTGACGACATGTACCCAAAACTACCCTCAACAATGTTTTTGCCCCATCAGGCATTGGGAGCTTAACCCAGAATCCCAATGGGCAGTGGAGATGCGGGAACTGTGGGATAGCTACCACTACGCACCGCTCCGTAAGTCGATGCTAGCCTTAGTATTGAGGACACACTCTGCCGACTTAATGCGCTTAGTGGGGACATACACAATCAACTGTATAAAACCAATTTCTAAAAATCGACTGCTATAAAATCGACTTAATTTCATAGTATAGACATATTAATGATTGGGGTTTAATGTCATTCTTGCATTAGCAATTTCTTTCCTATGCATCCTACATAGAATTAGATATTTCTCTAGCACCCTCCATCAAAGGATAGCAACATGGGTTTTCTCCCCCCATGAAATGAAGTTAGTAACTGGAGAGGTAAATATTCAAACATATGTCAGCAGACAAGTTCCACCTATTAACGGAGGACCACATGACACAATCATTCCCACTTTGTAAAACCAGTAAAGATGGCTGGAAGAAATTGAAATGGGAGGAAGAGATGTCGCTGCACCAGCCCAGGAGAAAGGTGAACTTTTGTGGAGAGTGCTGCTCACCCAAACAGGGTGGTGGTGAAGGGGAAGCTCACCCTGGCTTCCAGCCAGGGGAGGGCAATGGGCTCCCCACCATTCTGTCCTACTTTAATCTCTGGATAAATATTTAGTAACATAAAATAAATGAGTTATAAGGGATTTCAAAGGGTTTTTCCCTCCACATGTGCCCCAAAGTACAAATCCCAAACTACGAGTGTATTAGTGACAGAAGTCTGTTTCCATGCTTAAAAATATAGGATTTATAAAATTTCCTCCAGATTTATTGCTGGAATAGTTTAAATTCTGAGTGTTTTCCTTAAAATTAAAAAGATAGATTTTCATATGGAAAACGGAGGTCTCAAATACTATGTATTTGTAAATTATATACATGTACTATCAATTAAAATGGCATCATTATGCATTGCTTAATAACTGAATTATGGTAGTACCCATTTTACTCTCAGTAGCTATGGAGTCATTTAACATTTATACTATGAAGTTCATTTTTCAAAGGTTTAATAACTCAGATGTTTGCAATCATATTAGCGTGCAATGCTATACATGAATTTTCTAGTAAAAATGCATCAAATACAGATTATTATATAAGTAGAGGAGTTTAAAAAAAATTTTTTTTGTGACATTTGTTTTTTTTAACCACACTGGTACTGAAAGGGAGACCTAGGTTGAAGAGCAGCTGGCTTGAATGCATATAAGATGTTGAGACACCATGACTATTGTACTTTTACAATAAAAAGCTGCTATTTTATTTCATTTGTAATTTTCTCATAAAATTTCAATCTAGTTAATACCTGATGTAATTCCATTCATTTCAAAAAAGAATTACACCAGAAATAAATTACTCACCAGAGTTCAGTTTATCTAAACTTTTTTTTATGTTTTTTATATTTATATATATATATATATATAAATAAAAATAAAAAACAAACAAACACACAGGTGGAAGGGTGTAGATGAGAAGTGGAATAGAAACTGCTATATGAGTAACAGATTTTTTTTGGTTCAAATATAGCAGTGAAAAACATGACCGATAAAATATTGCAAGATAGTACTTAAAGAAGAGGGTAAAATGCACAATGATTTGTGTACCATTTAAATTGGCAAGAGGTGGCAATCCATTGTTCACTGGAAAACAGACTAGAAGGATAGTATTCTGAGGCTGCTGTTTACTAAGAATTAGAATGTTAGATCAAAAGCAAATGATACAACTGAACTGCCTTTGAAGGATGACATTTTTAATCTATTGCTGCTGATTTACTAAATTCTAGAAAAACTGAAGAATGCATCAGGATCAAAGTGAAAACATCAAGTTGCAGTACTAATCTTACAGACAGATAGATCAGCCTTCAAGGTGTATGCAAAGGGGGACAGAGGAGGAAGAGACACAAGGATTATTGGTTGCAGTAAAGTTGTTTGGACTGCTTGACAGGAATATTTATTGGACCAGAATATGGTTTGATTTATCACTCAGCCCAGTCCTGCTCCCACAGAAATCAATGGGAGGCTTACCAGTGTATTTCCCTGGGGATTTTGATGTGAACAGTCAGTTGGGATTTGATCCTGCATGCTGCTGAAAGAAGAAATGTTGAGAACCAGAATGTTAGCTCACAGCACTCTGCACAAGTACTGATGAATGCTGAGGACCAGCCACATAGGACAGATAAATGTGTACAGTGCTCAGCAGTGTAAACCACAGGCACTCAAAGCATGGATGAGTCGAACTAGGGACATGGACTTGAATGGGGATGGGCAGGGATATTGGGTGGCCAGCGTGTACGTTCTTACATGTAATGTAATTTTTCAGTCATTGGATGAGTAGCAGCCATTTTAGGGTTTTCAAATATCCCTACTGCCAGGAGGGATAATTGAAGTCTGCTTATGAGATGCATTTTGGGCCGGGGGGAATAAGGAAGAGTAGCAGCTCTAAGGACCAACTACTGAGACACAACTGTACCAGGGGGTGTGCCAGAGAACCATACCATCCTAACGGATTCTGAGGATACTTTGATGGGCACAGTGGGAAGGGTGGTGGATAGTATAAGCTGCCTAGTGGCTACAGGCCTGGATCTAAGAAAGGGGACAGGGAGCTCATGCAAATTAACTCCTTTGCCCCCTTATTGGATCCTGCCCCTCTTTTCTTGGTACAGAAAGGTAGACGCTACTAGTGCCCTGCTACATAGCCTCCATGGAGCTATCTACAGGCTGAGAGTAAACATAGGAACCTCAGGGCATATTCCGAGTCTCACAGAAACTGAGAATCACAGCATCTCCTGCTGCTTTCCCTCCATGTTCAGTGACTTGGCAGGGGGTGGGGACCCTTCCTCCCCAAGAAGCCTGGCTGAAAGTTCCTGCCTGGAGCTATCAATTAGCACTGGTGCATCTGATGGAGGCAGCTTAACCCCCTCATTGTTAGTCTCTGGCAGTCACCCTAAATCCTGCAAAAGAGTGCCTGAAAGACCCATTCTGTGGTTGTATTGAGTGAGTGGGGTCTGGGTGGGCACTGAGCTCTTGGGTCAGTATTTTACACATCTATTTCTTGATATCGTTACATAGGTCCATAAAACAGAATAGCCCTAAATTTACAACAGTAACTCATTCTCACCTCTTACTTATGGATTAGATATACTCTAAATTGTATTTGCTGTTCTATTCCACATTATATAACATAACATCCTGTTATTGTATAGAAGAAGATAAAACTTTCTGGATCATTGTAAGAATCCTTACATGCAAAGTCTCTGCAAAACATAGAATGTCTAGCAACTATCATGGAACAGTAATACAGCAGCTACACCTTCACTTCTCTTGTGGCATATTTAACTGCTGCTGATGTTAATAGTGGGGGGATAGGGGTCTGTGCATGCATTAAAAAGGAGAATATGCTCCATGGTGTATGTGTTCACACATCCCAGCACAGTGGCTGGGAAGGTAATGTGCCACCACTGTACAATGTGTCTAATTTAAAATACCCCAAGATGTGCAGTTGTGAGTTGTTTTTTGATAAAGTAAACAGTTGTAGGTTTGAAGTACAGTACACTGCCTCTCAGAGCTGGGTCATGGGAAGCCTGTGTGCACCAGTCAACTGCTAAACTGCAGTCAGGAGATGAGTAATGGGGCCTTGAGCTAGCTGGGTCTGAATGCCAGGAAGTCAGGGTCAGACTCCTAGTTGCAGATGGCAGGTGAGTCAGAGTCAAGCTGGGTCAAGACATCAGGGTCAGGCACCAGGTTATAGACAGCAAGCAAATAGAAACGTCAAGGATGAACCAGAGTCAACAGCCTGAGTCTAGCATATACAGCAAGCAAGGTCTGATAGGAAGTCTGCATTGTTGATCAAAAAGCTCCTCATGATGGCTTCCTGGTTTAAAAATACTAGCATCAGGGGGCTATGATGGGCCTCCGTCTAGGTCCTTCTGGGAGTCTCTAAACAGCCTCGTTCCACAGGGTCCTCCAACAGAAAAAACAGGCTCAGCGTCTACTGGTAATATAGATGCATCAGCAGTTTAGCTAATCCCAGGTTCTAGTCCTCAAGGTTCTTACACTGCCAGTGTCAAATATAAAGGGAAGGGTAAGCACCTTTAAAATCCCTCCTGGCCAGAGGAAAAACCCTTTCACCTGTAAAGGGTTAAGAAGCTAGGATAACCTCACTGGCACCTGACCAAAATGACCAATGAGGAGACAAGATGCTTTCAAAGCTGGAGGGGGGGGGGGGAGAAAAAAAGGTTCTCTGTCTGTGTGTTGTTTTTGCCAGGAAAAGAAAAGGAATGGAGTCTTAGAACTTAGTAAGTAATCTAGCTAGATATGCCTTAGATTCTGTTTTGTTTAAATGGCTGATAAAATAAGCTGTGCTGAATGGAATGTATATTCCTGTTTTTGTGTCTTTTTGTAACTTAAGGTTTTGCCTAGAGGGATTCTCTATGTTTTGAATCTGATTACCCTGTAAGGTATTTACCATCCTGATTTTACAGAGGTGATTCTTTTACTTTTTCTTCGGTTAAAATTCTTCTTTTAAGAACCTGATTGCTTTTTCCTTGTTCTTAAGATCCAAGGGTTTGGGTATGTGTTCACCTATGCAAATTGGTGAGGATTTTTATCAAGCCTTCCCCAGGAAAGGGGGTGTAGGGTTTGGGAAGATTCGGGGGGGGGGGCGAAGACATTTCCAAGTGGGCTTTTTCCCTGTTATATATTTGTTAGATGCTTGGTGGTGGCAGCAATAAAGTCCAAGGTAAAAGAGGTAAAAAAGGTAGAATAGTTTGTACCTTGGGGAAGTTTTAACCTAAGCTGGTAAAAATAAGCTTGGGGAGTTTTTCATGCAGGTCCCCACATCTGTATCTTAGAGTTCAGAGTGGGGAAGGAACCTTGACAGTCACATAAATATGCTTCATGGCTAAGAAAGACTAACAAGTAGAAGTAATCTATTTCTTTCCTCAAAATAGTTCTCCTGGTAGTGTTACAAAAATAAGGGATTGTTTTCTTAGCACCCCCCACTCCACCCTTCCTCCTGATATCATTGCCATTATTAATAATGAATAAATAAATAATAAGCAGCAGTATACTCCTACATTTGCCAGGAATATTTCTCACAGCTTTTTGCAGCACTCAGCAACTCCTGATCTTGTACAGAGATGAAAAAAACAAACAAACAAAGGCTGTGCCCTGTAATAAGGGATTGTTGGCAACCCTACCTGGTAGCAGCACTGGAAAGAAAGGGGATTGGGGTGGGATGGGTCTTCTCTAAGAGAAATGGGACAGCGCTATAAATCCCTGTAAGAAAAGCAATGAATCTAGATAAGTAGACTGAACTAACTTGCATAGGATTCAAACAGTAAAATCTTAGCCAAGACATATGTTTATCCTTCAGTGAGAGCTTTGTTGGTCTCTTTCCAACTCTAACCTTGCCTGTAATATCAGACCTCAGTTGTGGAGGTCTCAGGAGTCAGACGGTAGCAGCCTGAATCACAGGCTTTATTTACCAATGCTTCTTTATGAAATGTGAACCTTCATTTGTGTCAGGTTTATTGAAAAGGTTTGTTTGCTTTTTAAATCTTCTTGGTTTGTTGTGTAGCTACCAGGGGAACTAATTTGAGAAAGAAATGGAACATTTTAATTTTGTACATGCTTCACAGGAAGATGCAAAAAATCTCCTACTCGGGAGGCATAAAACAACAAAGTTATGGGGAAAGTTTCTTCCTAATCTCGGTCAGTGACAGGCTGTCTTGTGCCGTGAAAATGAGGGTTAACCCTTCCATTTTTTATTTCCTATCGTATAGCTATGGATGTTCTCATTGGCCAAATAAATGTTTAATAACTTTTTGAATCCTCCTAACCTCTTGGCCACAGTATCCTTTCAGTGAGTTCTACGACTTAATTATTCATTTTGTAAAAAATAATTATTGTCTATCAGTTTCATTGTGTTCCCTTGCCCTTCCTTTTATGACAAAGGGTAAATGGGAGCTCCTGATTTACCTTTTCTCCTAATCATCATTCTGTACATCTCTTCCATGTCTCCTCTTATTCCCCTTCTCTCTACACTAAACAATTTGGTGTTTTTTTTTTAAATTAGTCACCCACCTCTTAATCCTCTAATCTTGTTAACTCCTTTGAGAGTTAGTGTAGAGCCTTGACTACTCTCAGACTCCCATCAGTGCAACAGAACCTACAGTAGCATCTGTGTTAAGATTTCACTCTATTCTCCAGGAAAGAGCACTGTAGCTTTGCCTATGACATGGGATTTTTGGTAAAAATTGAGTCCTGAGTTTTTGGTAAAAATTGAAATAAATGGAAAAATCCTCAATGACTTCAATGGGGACAGAATTTCACCCATGCTTTGTTACATACGAATGGCCACACTGGGTCAGACCAATGATAATTTAGCCGGTACCATGTCTTTTGACAAGTGGGCAATGACAGATGCTTAAAAGAAATGAGCAAAACAGAGCAATCAAGGGATCCATCATCAAGGGATCCTCCACTTCCAGCATCTGTCTAAGTCTCTGACTGCAACACCCAGAGCATTGGATTGCATCCATGACCATTTTGGTCACTAGCCATTGATGGACCTATCCTCCATGAATACTTCCAAATTTTTTTGTGAACCCAGTTATACTTCTGGCCTTCACAACATTCTTTGGCAATGAGTTCCACAGGTTGACTATGCATTGTAGGAAGAAGTACTTCCTTTTGTTTTAAACCTGCTGCCTATTAATTTCATTAGGTGACCTTAGTTCTTGCATTATGTGAAGGGGTAAACACTTCCTTATTCACATTCTCCACATCACTCATGATTTTATAGACCTCTATCATATCCCCTGTTGATCATCTCTTTTCTGATCTGAACACCACTAGTCTTTTTAACCTCTCCTCATATGGATGCTGTTCTGTACCCCTAATCATTGCTGTTGCCCTTCTCTATACCTTTTCCAGTTAAAATACATCTTTAAGATAGGGTGATCAGAACTGAATCCAGTATTCAAGGTGTGGGTATCCATGGATTTAGGTCATGTCATTAGGATATGTCTTATTATCTATCCCTTTCCTAATTGTTCCTAACATTCCATTAGCTTTTTCGACTTACTACACATTGAGTGGATATTTTCAGAGACCTAGCCACAAGGCTCCTAAATCTCTTTCTTGAGCAGTAGCAGCTAATTTATCATTATCGTGTTTAATTTGTTTATGTTTTCCAATATGCATTACTTTGCATTTATCAACTGTGACAAAGTTCCTCCTCTTCCTTGGTGGGCCCTGCACTTATTGGTGGATTTGCTTGCCTCAGAGATTCAGGGCAGCCCTCAGTTTGGCCACTCTTGCTAGTGGCTCAAACCTGCCGTCCACTCAACTAACCTCATCACTGGCCAGCATGGGGGAAAACAGAACAATCCCCACAGTCTGTGTCCCACCTAGTGGGTCGGGGACAGGGCAGATCCCTTTCCAATTTAGGCCTTCTCTTCTGGTATTTCTCACAGACCAGGTCAGCTCCTCCTGTGTCCGATCAGGTGTTGTGGGGGGATTGGGGAGGGAGAACCCAGGCCCACCCTCTACACCAGGTTCCAGCCCAGGGCCCTGAGGATAGCAACTGTCCACAATGTTCCCTGTATCAGCTGCATGACAGCTACAACTCACTGGCTACTTCCCCATGGCCTCCCCCCCAGCACCTTCTTTATCCTCACTGTAGGATCTTCCTCCTGAAGCCTGATCACACTACCTTCTCTCTCCCTGCTCCTGGGGTGCCCTCCTACTAACTGATGGGAGGTCCTTTTTAAACCAGGTGTCCTGATTAGCCTGCCTGCCATAATTGAATAGAGAAAGTTCTTAACTGGCTGCAGGTGTCTTGATTAACTTGCCTGTCTTAAATGGTTCTGGCAGGTTCCTGATTGCTCTAGGGCAGCTCCTGTTCTGTTCCCTGAATGACCAGAAAACTGTTCATCCAAGGGCCAATATATTTGCCTTCTACCAGACTCCTGTATCCCACTGGTCTGGGTCTGTCACGCAATACTGAATAGGACTGTTCCCAGTACAGATCCTTGTTGGACATTGCTGTTTAGATCTCTCCATGCTGAAAACTGACTATTTATTCCTACCTGTTGTTTCCTGTCTTTTAATCAGTTACTGATCCACAATAGAACGGTTCCTTCCCTTTTATTCCATGAATGCTTACTTTGCTTAAGAGCTTTTGGTGAAGGACCTTGTTAAAGGCTTTCTGAAAGTCCACTGTACACTATATCCACTGAATCACCATTGTCCACATGGCTGATCCCCCTCTCCCCGCACCCAAAAAAAAATTCTAGTAGAGTGGCAAGATACTACTTCCTTTACAAAAGCTGTGTTACTGTTCCCCAACAAATCATGTTCATCTGTGTGTCTTGTTGCGTGTCTGAGTTAATAACTCAAAACGGTAGAAATAACAGGCTCCATTGAAATTTAATCTAAGATTATTAATCAGAAATTAGTACAGCATGATACAGAAATACATAGATATATTACCACCCTTTGTTGTCAGACTAAGAGCTGGATGTGAGTCTTTCCTGCATCCCTACCAGATGCGGAGTCTTCATTCACTATCCTTATATAGGGTTTCAGACAAAGGAAACCTAGTTGCCAAGAATATTCTCCCATAATATTTTGTGATGTCATTTCTATACAGTCTCAGTTTACCTGACTCATGTATGAAGGCATGATTATTTACAGCTCAGAGGACTAACAATAGATTCAAGTTAATATCTCTCAGTGGGTCTCTTACCCCACAATCATTCTTCCATATTGATTTCCCCCCTCACTCCCAACAGAAAATATCTGCTATAACAATAATCTCTTTACTTTCCCTAGTCTATATATGTTTGTTAGTTTCCAAGAGTATCTGGAGTTTTATAGACACGAAGGTGCCCTAGAGTTATTAAATACAGCATAATGAATAAATTCCTGAATAGGGTTACTTATTGGTCAAGACCAGTGTTCTGGGCCTTAGACTTCAGACAGACACTCTCTTTGTTGAAGATTCTAAAGAACGCCTATATAATAAAGGAATCAAATATACAGAAAAAAAGAATAAAGGTAAGTAGATCATAAGAACAGGTACTAACAGTCTGAATTCTGTTCTTTGCTATAGTTTCAACCAATTTGCCCAGTAATGAAGTTAGGCTTACTGGCCAGTAATTGCCATGATTGCCTCTGCAGCCTTTTTGAAAAATAGCTATCCTCAAGTCATCTGACTTAAATAAGTTAGACATGACAATTAGTAGATCTGCAATTTTATATTTGAGTTCCTTTGGAACATCTGGTTCTGGTGACTTATTACTGTTCAATTTATCAATTTGTTCCAAAACCTCCCTTATTGACATCTCATTTTGGGACAGTTCTTCAAATTGGTCACCTAAAAATAATGGTTGAGGTGTGGGATTCCCCCCACCCACATTCTCTGTGGTGAAGATAAAGGCAAAAAATTCATTTAGCTTCTCTGCAATGGCCTGGTCTTCCTTGAGTGTTTCTTTAGTACCTCAATTGTCCAGCAGCCCCAATGATTGTGGCCTTGATCATCCAGTGGCCCCACTACTTCTGATGTTATTACATTTTTTGCTGTTTCTTTTTGAGTCTTTTGCTAGTTGCTCTTCAAATTCTTTTGGTCTGTCTAATTATACTTTTACACTTGACTTGCCAGAGCTTATGCTCCTTTCTATTTTCCTCAGTAGAATGTGATTTCCAATTTTTAAAGAATTCCTTCTTGCCTCAAACCACATCTTTTACTCTGTTTAGCCATTTTTGTCCTCTATTCTTTTTTTAAATTTGGGAGTATATTTAATTTGAGCCTCTATTATGGTGTTTAAAAATTTTCTATGAAGCTTGCAGGTATTTCACTCGTGACTTTTAATTTCCATTTACGAAGTTCCTTGTTTTGTAGTTAAATGCTACTGTGGTGGGCTTTTTTGGTATTCCCCTCTCCCCCCAAAGGATGTTTAAATTAACTTATGGTTGCTATTGCTGCATGGTTCATCTATATTCACCTGTTGAACCAGATCTTGTGTTCCACTTTTGACTAAATCAAGAATAGCCTCTCCCCTTCGTGGGTTCCAGAATTAGCTGCTCCAAGAAGTAGTAATTAATGGTGACTAGAAACTTTACCTCAGCATCCCATCCTGAGGTGACCTAGGCAGTAAATGAGGATAGTTGAAATCCCCCATTATTAAAGTTTTCTATTTTTATAGCCTCTCTAACCTCCCTGAGCATTTCACAATCACCATTACCATCCAGGTCAGATCAGCAATATATGTGTACAACTATACTCACTCTTCAAGCATGGAATTTCTATCCCTAGAGATTCTATGGATCAGTTTGATTGATTTAAGATTTTTAGTATATTTGAGTCTATGCTTTCTTTCACAAAGTGCCACTGCCTCACCAGCAAGACTCACTCGATCATTCCAATATAGTTTGTAGCCTGGGATTACAGCGTTCCAGTGACTGGCAGAATTCTACCAAGTTTCTCTGGTGCATAGATGCCAATATCCTCATTTAGGCACTCAAGTTCACTCATCTTAGTATTTAGGGTCTTAAAGTGACATTTCATATTGGCTTTCCTGTTTATTCCTTTCAAACAGGATTATACTTGAAGTAAACTGCATACTGTACCTGTGTTGAATGGGGTTTTGATCCTTCATTGTTTCCTTTCACTCTTTTTGAATGTTTTACATTGTTGATCACTTAAGCTCTCATTGATGTTAACAAATGCTCATACTGGCATTTTCAGAGCTTTCTTGGTTTGACTCCTTTTACTCAGCCAACTAAAGTGTATTATTTCAGATCCCATGTTTTCACTTGCCAAAATGGCTTCACAGGACCTTTTATTTTGACCTTTTTGTTTGTGCCTATAAATAGTCTCCACAGTGATGAGCTGCCAACATTAACAACCAGTTCCCTCCTCAACCCATGAAGGGGTCGTGGCCTGCTCCCCCACCCTTCCAGGACCCCTGCCCCATCCACCCCCCTCCCTGGTCCCCTGACTGCCCCCCAGAACTGGGTAGGAGGGTCTCGTGGGCCACTGTAGTGGGTGCCCACCGTGCCCTGCCCCTAAGAGCCAGAGGGACCTGTCGGAGGATGAGGTGGGGAGTCCTGGGAAGCATCCAGCAGTTCCCAGGAAGCATCCGGCAGTTCCCTCTGGCTTCTAGAGGTGGGGTAGCGTAGCTGGGGGAGGGGAACAGGGGGAGCAGCTGCTCCCCGCACCGATCACATCAAAGTGGCACCTTAGGCACTGACTCCCTGGGTGCTCTGGGGCTGGAGCACCCACAGGGAGAATTTTGTGGGTGCAGAGCCCCCACTGGCAGCTCCCCGCGCCCAGCCCCAGCTCACCTCTGCTCCGCCCCTGAACGTGCCACCCCGCTCTGCTTCTCTACCCCCACCCCCACCCCCCGTGGCTTCCCGTGAATCAGCTGTTTGTGTGGGAAGCCTGGGAGGGCTGAGAAGCGGCAGCAGCTTCGTGCTCAGGCCCAGGGAGGCCGAGTTGAGCTGGGGCAGGGAGCAGTTTCCCTGTGCTCCCCCCTCCCCCCAGGTTACCTTCTGCTGTGTGTGGTGCCCTCCTCGCGCCCCCCAGCCCCAGCTCACCTCCGCCTCCCTGGGCCTGAGTGCAAAGTCGCCGCCTGCTTCTCAGCCCGCCTGGCTGATTTGTGGGAAGCCGGGGGGGGGAGGGGAGGGGAGGGGAGGGGAGGCAGGCGGGAGAGAAGAAGAGCGGGGTGGTTCAGGAGAGGAGGCGGAGATGAGGTGAGCTGGGGCCAGGCGAGGAGCTGCCAGTGGGTGCTCTGCACCCACCAAATTTTCCCCGTAGGTGGCGCCTAAGGTGCCACTTTTGGCTGGTTGTCAAATTTAGAAGCCCTTTTAGACAACTAGTTCTAAAAGGGCTTCTAAATTTGACAACCAGTTCCAACGAACCAGTGCTAACTGGCTCCAGCTCACCACTGGATATGTGAATTAGCTTTTCCCCCCAGGCTTCAGGCAGTATTGAGCAAAGATAAAAATAGTGTGAAACAGGTACCTGAAGAACACTCCTTTTCATTTTGGCTTAGGGCTTGGCTACACTTGTGAGTGAGAGTGCATTAAAGCAGCCCTGGGCACCCTAGCTCAATACCCGTCCACACTGGCAAGGCACGTAGAGCACTCTGACTCTGTGGCTAGAGCGCTCCTGGTACTCTACCTTGGCAAGAAGATTAACACTTTGTGCGCCTTGGCTGAAATGCCCGGGCATCAGTGTGAATGAGGTGTTGCATTACTGCACTCTGATCAGCCTCTGGAAACATCCCATAATCCCCTTAAGTCAAGTGGCCACTCTTCTCATTGTTTTGGAATCGCTGCAGGAATGCAGATAGGCCCTTTGAAAGCTCTGTTTCTGACAGCTGGCATGCTTATCTGCTCCCGAGACACAGCAAACCATTTCTGTGGAATGTTGTGAGAGAGAGAAGTGGGGGGAGGGAGGGTCTGCCGCTCTCTGAACTTACAAGACAGCATGCTGACATACTATCAGCCCCCCAAAAACCCACTCTCCCCCCCCCACACAAACACACAACACACTCCCTGTCACACTCCACCCCACCCCCATTTGAAAAGCATTTTGCAGCCCCTTGCATGCTGGGATAGCTACCCAATGAACTGCTCTTTGTGGCCATTGCAAGAGCTGCTAATGTGGCCATGCCAGTGCGCTTGCAGCTGCCAGTGTGGACAGACTGTAGCACTTTCCCTACTGCGTTCTGTGAAGGCTGGTTTAACTCCAAGCGCTCTACACCTGCAAGTGTAGCCATGCCCTTAGATGCTCCCAAGATCTGCATTCAAGAGAAGGAAAATGCTAAATAGAAGATGCTATTTTTCTGTGATCAACAGCTTGTGGAATTTCCTCTCCCCCAAATCAAGAATTTTAGAAATGAACAGAATAGCCATATTGAAATAAAGCCGGAAAATAGTAGGGTAATTGTTTTCTTAAACCACACACTGATGGAGGAGATTTCCTACACTAATGCTTGGACAGATTCTCTGACAGTCAAAACAAAGCAGCCAAAGCCACTGTGCCTCGAGCTCACTCTCATACTTCCACCAGATACATTAACACATGTTAAAGCAGTCCAAGGGCCAGCACACTGATGCAAAATAAAATACAAAACCCCAAGTTATCCCCTCCCCTATACAACAGAATATTGGCCTCTTGTGTGGCTCTCCTATTCAGTCAGCTCTCTCAAACCTTGTTTTACACAGTTCTGTGCAAACCAAACAAATTGTTCAGTGTAACGGTGTAGCAACAGACAGACAACATTTTGTCTATGTAGGCTTGCTTCTGACTTTTCACTAGAGTTATCCTGGTGCATAACTGATATAATAGAGATCAGTCAGGCCCATTATGTCTCAAGTTCTGTTCTTCCTCTTCCTTTCAATAATCCCCCCCCCCATTGCTGCCTCCTGATTCTCTAATTTTTCTTGACTTTTCATCTAAAGTTCTCCTAAACGCTGATGTTCCTTTTCCTTTTTATCCTATTCGCCCTTCTTCACACCCTGCTCTCTTCTCCTAATTCCATTCCACCCCCCCCCCACTATGGGCAAGTCTACATTACTGCATTATATGGGCGCAGCTATGCCACTGTAGCACATCTGGTGAAGACACAGTATGCTGATAGGAGAGTGCTCTCCCATTGGCATATTATTCCTCCTCCACAAGTGGTGGAAGCTATGGCTGAGGGAGAGCATCTTCCACTGACTTAGCACCTGTATGGACAGCTCTTAGGTTGATGTAACTGATATTGCTCAGAGGGGTGTCTTTCACACCCCTGAGCAACGTAAATTACAGCAACTTAAGCGGTAAAATAGACCAGCCCAATGGAATGCAAATGGGGACATGGATCTGTGAGGACCATTCTGTAATCCCTGGAATCTGTGTAGGGGAAGTGGCAAAATTTTCCTCCTCTTCCTCACACATCAGAGGATGGAAGAAACTCACCTGCAGTGGAATCTATTGCTTTTCCTTCATCATCTCCACAGAAAGTAGAGGTTGCTGTGATATTTTCTTGGGACAATCAGAACCATAAGTCACCATTAGCCTCTGCAACAGAGAACTTTGGCAGAACTTAAGCTGCATCAGGGATCTGATATACCAGTCAGACAACCTTACCAGTAAACTCCTCCAGATTCTATCAGTCTCAGCCTTGCCTTGCATGTAACATCCAGTGAACCCAAGTTCCCTGTCACTGGACAGTCACAGAAATTATTTAGTCCACTGTCTCCAAAGAGACAGTATATACAGAATCTGTTTGTGTCCTCAGTTGAGGACACACTATCTCAGTTTCACTATAACGCATCTCAAAGCTCAGTACAAGTTATTAGCAAAGACCATAGATTTAAGTGATATTAAGCAAGAGAAAAGAAACAGGTATGTTACAAACAAAACAAAAACATGCATTTTAGTGACTAAAACACAACTTTAGCAAGCTACAATCTTTGAGTAATGAAACTATCAGCATCTCCAGCCCCTCAGAAAGGAGGAGCCACCATTCACAGAATCAGAGGGTGCTGACCCCCTTGTCTCCAAAATAATGGATGTGAAAATGGCTTCTCTTTATTTCATAAAACTCGTTGGTTCTGTCCCCAGAACCAGGATGACCCCCTGGGGTTCAGGCTCTGGTCATGCTATTTGCTTTCCAGCAAGCTGGGACCCTCTTCTTGCTAGTTTGATCATTCTGTTTACCTTCAATGCAAATGTACTTTCATTGTGTTTTGCTTGTAATCAAGCCATGCTGTTTACTCCTTCACCTATTAGGTTGATCAGTTTAATATATATCAGCAAATATATTATCCATTGTCTCTGGCTTACAAAGCTTGACCCCAGTGGACTGGGAAAATTTACATTCTTTGGGTAGTGTAGACCAGGCACTAAACAGTTAGGTCAATTTAAAGGCAGTTTATGTTGACCTAATTAGTCAGTGTCTACACTACAGCATCGTCCTGCCAGTGTAAGTGCTCTACTACACCAACATAACTCCACCTCCACAAAAGGTGGAGGGCTTATATCCATATAGTTAGGGCAACATAGTGTCTGTTTAGACATTGTTACTTACATTGGCTGTTCCCTATCTTGTTAATTTCAAAACTCTAGCCAAAAGCCCTTGAGTTCAGCTGCCCCACCCCCTTGGAAAGTTGGGCCATGCTTCCAGCTAGGAGCAGTGGCTAGAAGTCCAGTAGTTGGACCCTGTTCCCCAGGGATGAGAAGCCCTAGTGGCTGGACCCTGCTGCCAGCAGGGAATGGGGAGGAGAGAAGTTCCTGTAGGCTCCCCCTGCCTCTGCTCCTGGATGGGAACCTTGGCTGTCTTGTCCATTTCAGGGCTCCATGCTGGAGTTGTGAAATTCACAAGGCTGCCAAGCTACTGGCAGGGACCAGGGAGGCAAGAAGCCCCTGGGCAGCTTCCCCTCAGCTCCTGGCAGGAAACAGGGAGCCAAGAGGTGCTGAGAGACCAGGCTGTCAGCTCCCAACACTGCCCCTCTTAGGTTTGTGAGAGCACTCCTGGTGAGGATGCATACCAGCCCAAGGAGGTTAGAGTGGACATACAGCCACCTCAGTAATTACTGCAGTGGTACAAGTCAACCTCATATAGTTTAAAGTTTTGAGTGTAGAAATATGCCAAGACAAACCTGTTTATCAGCTCTACTTTGATTGCTTTGTCAAAACAAACATACTTCTAGAACACCTGCATAACTCTTCACATGCTAACCATACATTATGCAAGAATATTAATGACCAGAGTGTCAGTTTTATTAAAAAAACCACCAAATACACCTTACAAGATACACTTTAGATAAATATTATTATGACAGTTGTGTAGTGTGTTTGTCAGGCATGGTAGCAGTTATAGTTATCAACAGTGAACTTTTTGGGGCATTGAGGAGCATATGGTTTATAGGTCATGGTCCCCAGCTGTAATCCTGTCAGGTACACTGGCTGTAGAAGAGCTGGTTGGAACTTTTGCAATGAAACTTAGTTTAGTCAGAAACTACCCATTCAAAGAAAGCATAATGTTTAGTCACCAAAACTTTCAATGAAACACAGGCAGGGTTTCCCTTGGAAACTGTCCCAGGAGCCCATGTTCCAGGGTCCACATCTCCATAGTTGGGAGCCTGCCAGCCCCTGAAGCCAGGGCTCTTGGGGCAGTTAAGTTCCCCAACCTCACACATCAGGGAGCTTAGAATTCAGATCCCAGGCTCCCTCTGGGGCTCTGCAGCAGCCTCGCTGTGTCAGGTTTCTAGGCTCCCTGCATGGAGGCAGGAGCCTGAAGGTTCTGGGTGGTCCAGCTCAAGCAGTAGCTTGGCTCCTGGATTCACAACAGGGAGCCCAAAAGTCCTGAGAACCCTAGCTCAAGGAGCTCAAGTTGTGGAGTTTCTGGGGCTTCCAAAAGATGGAGCAGCAGATCAGAGCTGGCCAAAACTCGGTTTGCCATTCACAAGAAATGTCTTTATGTTTATTTTCCAATATTTTATTTTGTTTAATCAGTGAATATTTTTAAATAAAGTGTTTTGGGGTTGAGTTTTTTTTGGTGGGGATGTTACAAGGATTCTACTGAAATGCACATTAAATCTTAAATTTCTAAACAACACATTAAATTAAGTTATTAATTTAAGAATGACATTTATGAATAGTTCTTAGTCTTACTTGAACTGTTACAGCTGTAAGGGAGCATTCAACTCCAAGGACTACAAACTAAAATAAACTTGTGACAGATACTGAGAAACAGAAAATGGCATACTGTTAACATTTTAACAACCTTTCCTTTCTCTAATTAGAGGTGAAAAAATTATACCTTGACTTTCACAAGAAAAGCTACTCATTTCACACATTTATTCCTTAATGCCTGACTTGCAGCACAGTAATTAAGAGCAGAATACAAAAATCACACCAAATTATACACAGGTCAGTCATGTGATTTGGATTTTTAGTGCCTTTTTAGTCAGTTTATGAACTTGCAATGGGATTAGCATCAGAGGGCCATATTTACAATGTACCACATTATAAAAAACTGAAAGCAAGGCAGAAAGATGGTCTGTGTTAGATGTGTTATTGATGCAAAGATTTCCTAATTGGAGATCCAAAGTTATGCACCTAAATCTTAAATTAATATTGAGGAATCTAAAGAAACAAAAAGGGCTTTATTTTCAGAGATGCTGAGCACCTACAACTTCCATTGCATTCAGTAGACATAGGTGATCAGCACTTCCGAAAAGTAATAGCACTTTTTTAGGTACCTAAATATAAAATCAGGTGCCTGATTTTAGTCAGTCAAGTTTGAAAGAGTGGGCCTTACTGAATAAGGTCAAAATATAATTTTTAGATTAGTTGCTGTGGCAGGTGAATGTAAAGACAAAAAATTTACACCTGCATTCTCCTGTAAACACTTAGTTCAGGTGAGAACTAATGGAAACTGCATATGGTGACATTAGGTGTCACAGCTTAGTTTGTCTGTATATGAGCTAGTCAGCAAGAACAGCTGAGTCTATGTCCAGCAGCCTGAATAAGTTATCCCTTTTACTGTTGCCCCTATAGTTGGCCCTTCAGAAACCTCATAGTAATCAGGTACCATGTTCTACCTCAAGAATTAGCTAATCAAAGGCCACAACTCCCTCTCCTAAAACCCATTATGCAAGCGGGAGAATAGTCCCGCTCTTGTGGGGAACTTTCCTGGATTCTGCACTATGCTGGTGAAGTGGGCTAGCGAAAGGATCCGAGGCCTCACTCCCACTTCCTTTACCCAGAAGCCTCCCTGCCCTTGAGGACTCCCCTTCCACTCTGTCTGGCAGAGTCCTTGTAACCCCAACAAGGCTTGGCCCAGGATTCCTGAGGGGCTCACCCCCAACTCTGCTGTGGTCACCGAGGACAGGGGCTAGGGTGCCCCCACTCCGGGGTACTCTCTCTGCACTGGGTACTTCTCTGACCCACTGACCATTACATACAAGTTAAAGCAAATGCAAGTTATTTAATCAACAATTAATTTTAAAGAGAATAAGGAAAAATGGGAAAGGTTAAAGGAAACATCAACCCGTTCTGTGGCAGGGAACATCACAAACAGTGCCTCTGGAATGTCAGGAAGTTCACAGTCTGTTCCTTGTAAGTCCCAGGCCTTCTTCTCAGGCCCTAGCTGTGCTGTAGGGATGCTGTGGGTTGGACACTTGCTCTGGTGGTGGCCACATGCTCTCAGGCTCTAAGTGATAGGACCCTTCTTCCCAGTGTCGCCCTCGCCCTGTCGGGGTTACGATCCAAGCCTGGCCTGCAGAGCCTCTTGGCAGAGGCGTCTCCCTGTGCTGGGCCTGCTGCCCAGGGTCCCCCTCGCTCTTCCCAGCTGCTCACGACACCCAGCGCCGGACTGCTCCAGCCCCAGCTGCACCACTCTGTCTCTGCTGCTCTGCCTCCAGCTCCCTGGGCTGCTTCTTTGGCCCCTCTGCTTCTGATTGCTACAGCTCTGCTCCCAGGACAGGTCTGCTCTGCAGGCTGCTTCTGTGACTCTGCTCCCAGCACTGACCTGCTGTGTGGGCTGCTTTTCTGGCCCCTCAGGCTCTGGTTGCTGTAACTCTCCTCCCAGGGCAAGTCCGTTCCCTCTGGGCTGCGCCTTTGGCTTTGGGGCTGCAGCTCTGCTCCGAGGACAGGGTCTGCTCTCACTGGATCTGGCTCAGCTCGGGCATCTGCTTTCTCCTTAGCTCAGCCCCACTCTGTCTGGCCCAGACAAATCCAGCTCACAGGGAGGATGGGACCTCCCTGGCCTCCTGACTCCCTGATTAGCCTGCTCGCCCTGGCATTCAGGCTGACCAGGAGTATTGGCCTCTCCCCATTGTTCCTGGCGGCTGTCAGTCTCAGGGTCCTGATTGCCCATCGACCCTTCCCCCTTTTTAGTATTGGGAGCTAGAAAACCAAAACACCCCCACTGAATGTTAGTAAGGGGGCAGCAGTCCCCTTACATTTGCATAACTAAGTGAACATAAGAATTTCTTCCCAAGAGTGAATATTTGCTGGCATGCTAAGAAAAAGAAACTTGAAAGAGTGTGTAACAGCACCACCTACTGAACACCACCAAATATGTTGGTAAAAAGTCAGGGCTCTTTCTAAGATGAGGGAAATTTGCCTTTCCTTCCAATTGCAAACAATTAATTTTTCAGTACTGTCAGAACAACCACAGCTTTAGTCTTACATAGCTAATTTTAGCACAGATTACCACTGTACATGATGGGAAGTGAGAAATGGGTTCAAGTCTCAGATTCAATTCCAAATACAGTCAGAAAAAAAGGGAAACCTCCCCACCCCCATTTGCAGGGTTGCTGACTTCTATGATTGTCAAAAGTCTTGCAATTGTTTTTCTTAAAGTTCCAGCTCCTAGAATAAAATTACATGAGAACCTCAGCCCTAATGGAGAGAGGACAGAGAGGCTTGAAACTGAACTCTATATGTCTACACTGCAAATACCCACTCAGAGTTGGCCCATGTCAACTGGCTCAGGGGATGCTTAATTGAGATAGATACTTGGGGTCAGGCTGGAGCCTGGGCTCTGGGATCTGCCTCCCCTCACAGGCTCCCAGAGCCCAGTCTCCAGATTGAGTGTGAACATCTACACCACTATTAAACAGCCCTGTAGCCTGAGCCCTACAAGTCCAAGTCAACTGACGTGGGCCAGCCACAGGTATTTATCTAGTGTGTGTCTACCCTAGAATTATTTACTATTGTCTGTGTGCTCCCATGACCGTGAAGCTGTGCACTTTGCAAAAGACTTCCTCTGCTCATTTTCCACTGTAAACACAGAAGGCTCTCGGATGGTGCGTTTGCAGTTTGCCAATTAGAAGACAAGGGAAGGGTTAATGCTCACTCACTAAACTGCTTCACTGCACCAAGAGACAGGGGGTGGGGCAGTTCTTCTGTTTCCCTGTTGTTGACTGCAGATTCTTGGGCTAGAGAGAGGACAAAGGCATTTAACTGATGGCATTGTTGGGTTGGGAGTTGCCAAAAGTAGCCAGGACCCAAGTGGGGGGAGGGCTTCGTCTACACCACAAAGAAATAGGGCCTGGGTCTCAGCTTGACTTGGGCTTGAACATTCCAGCCTCACAGGGTCCTAGGACCAAGCCTGAGAGATCTGTGTAGATGCATGGGGCGGGGTGGGCTCAAGGCCAAGTCTGAGCCCAGGTTTACATTGCAGTATAGACAAACCCTCAGTCCTCAAGAAAGGGGGCAGAGTTAAATGCACACAGACAAAATGAATAAATGACTAGGCAGTAGTACTGCTGAAAAGGACCTGGGGATTATAATGAGTCAAATTTATTATGAGCCAACAGCACAATGCTGTTGTGAAAAAAGGGAAATGTCATTCTGGGATACATTAGCAGGAGTGTCATAAGACACAGGAGGTAAATGTTGCATTCTACTGGACACTGGTGATGCCTCTGCTGAATGGTCTCCAGACTGGGGGACTGTACTATGAGAAAGGTCTGAATAAAGTGGAGAGACTCTAGAGGAGAGCAACAAAAATTAGATTTAGAAAACAGGACCTGTGAGAAAAGGTTGAAAGAAGTTGGCATGTTTAGTTTAGAGAAGGCTGAGAGGGAACAGAAGTCTTCAAAATACATGAAAGATTGTTATAAAGAGGACAGTGATCAGTTGTTCTCTATGTCCAGCAGGGTAGGACAGGACAGGAAGTAGTCAGCTTAGTTTTCCAGCAAGGGACCTTTAGGTTGGATAATAGGGGAAAAGGGAAAAAAATAATAAAAAAAACTTTCTACATAAGGATAGCAAAGATTAGAATAGGTTACTTATGGAGATTGTGGAATCCTGTCCTTGGACGTTTTTAAAAATAGGTTACACAAGCACCTGTTAGAGATGATCTAGGTATAGCTAATCCTGCCTCAGCACAGGGGAATAATGGATTAGACGACTCCAAGAGGTCCCTTCCAGCCCTTCATTGTGCTTTCTGTTTACACTTGAAACCCAGACAAACAGGTATTTTTTAAAATCTCATGGTTTTTAAGCCAATCTTATGATTTTTTGGGGCCTGACAGGGTTGTTCAATGTGTGGAGTTTAGCAATATTATGTACAAAAATGAACTGCAAAAACAGATGATGGCAGCAGCATGAATCAAAATGATGAGAAAGGACTTGAAATCCTAGAGCAAGAAAAGACTTCTGCTTGAAGAAAGTAATAATTGGCCAACAAAACACAAGTTCTTTCATCTCTTTCCCCTGACCCATTAGCTACCAAGGACAAGCTAGGGATGACCATCAAGATCTGGAGGACTCTTGTGCAAATGTTGACCACCTGACACTGTGCATGCATGTCCTCTACTCACAAGACTGTACTGTTACTGAAGTAAGGCATAAAAAATAGTTTCAGCATAAAAAACTGCACATGAAGATGTAAGCATCCACTCACTCCACTCATTGATTCCTTTATCTTTTGAGTATGTGGTTTTGTTGTTCTGATTAATTAGTGACTAATTTGAGAAGGCATGATTTGGTGACCACTTCAACTTGTGATATTGCATGTCAATATTATCTTCCATGAATGTGAAAATTAACATATCAGTAAGTTCTAGATCCCAATTCCCAAGGACATGAAACTGCTTTGACCACTTTAAGCTTATTGGGGGACAATTGACAGTACTAGGACTGAATGCAACACCTTGCCTCTCGCTTCAGCATTAAACTACCTTCATACTTGTAGAAGGCAGCAAATATTTTGGACTACATTTGTGGCTCTGGAGGCCTGAGTGCAATTCAGGAAGGGGTATTGAAAAATGGCCTTAAACCAGCTTTGAGCTCTCCTCATCCTGGCTGGTCCATTGGCATATGACAGAGCAGCCTGAAGGCTGTCCAGCTTCCAACAGTACCAGAGCACCATAGAGGTAGCCAGGGATCAGTGGGGTGTAGGGCCATGCCTTATTTCCCTAGCCATGTTTCCTACACAACCCACAAGGGAGGGGAGGATAAGCACAGGAGCCGATACTACATCAGTTCTATGCCACCAAAGGATCTCTGAACACTAGGATAATTCTGCTGTGGCCAGGTACATCAGCTTTAGAGCCTCTTTGCACTAGCAGTACAGCACACACAAGCTACAGTGCAGCCTGGGTTGTAGGTGTAAGCAGAGTCAGGATGAGCTCTACCCTGACATCTGGTGGTGAGTCATGGTGGGTTGAGGAAAAGAACTTCAGGGGCTGATCTCATTTGCATAGGCACACCCACCCTGCCTAGATGGTCCCTTTGACTGCTGTAGGAGCCCCAGTTTCTGTTATTGGGGCAGGAATAAACTATTATCCTGATTATGTGAATCAAGGGCAGTGGAATTGTACTTGACCTTTTGTTATGATGGAGGGACTCACCATCAACTAAGCAGCACTCACTGGGCAAGGGTCATGCATTCCAAAACCCAGTGAATGGAGAGAGGCATTAATACTTGGTGGTATGGGTCCCCGGTGAGGGCTTTACATGTTAATTGCACTTCCTCCTCTCTCCACTGTGGAATATCAGAACTAATTTTGATTCCATTAGGAGTCTAGTTACAGGCTGCTGAGCTGAATTCACTTTGGTCTAATGGTGCACCAGCACCGAGGCTCCCCTACTACAAGCTGAAATCACAAAAGAGCTAAACTTACTAAAGCTGAAATCACTGAGTATTGTGTTCAGTAGTGCAGGAGCCTGAAGATATATGGTTGAGCAGTTTGCAAGCAGAGCAGCTTGTCAGATGCCTGGAGCAGCTCATGGGGCAGCTGGCAGAGCGGAGCCCCATGGAGAAGTGGGGCAATCAGCTTTGGACCATGTAAAGTGCCCCTTAACCTACACCCCCTCCCCCCCATCTCCACCCAGGTAGGGAGGTAAAACTCTGCAGATAAACTTTTGAACTCTGCGGCTGCCCTGACCAGGAACAGAGACTTTTGGGTCCTTGGACTTTTGGGACTTTGGGTTGCTGGACTCAAGAACCAAGGGAAAGGACACGCCCCAATTTGCTTGTGGTGGGTTTTTTGCTCATGGGTTGTGTTATGAATCCTGTTGGTGGTGTTTCCCCAACATAATGCCACATTGTTTCTCTCTGTTATTAAAAGGCTTTTTGCTACACTCAGACTGTGCTTGTGAGAGAGGAAGTATTGCCTCTCGGAGGCGCCCAGCGGGGGTGGTATATATTTGTCCCAGGTCACTGGGTGGGGGCTCGAGCCGGTTTTGCATTGTGTTATTGGAATGGAACCCTTAGATACTGAACCCGGCCCTTGTTGCTGCCAACTCTGACAGGCAGAAGGGTTACATAGGCATCCAACTCTGATCAAGAGCATATATTCAGGTGTTCTTAGGAGCACTTCACTGTACCTTATGTACCTTTTATGTATTACTTATCTTACTTCTCTTTGTTACTGCCACTGTTTACTAGTATTATATAGCGAGTTATGGGGAATTATGACTAAAGATAAATATCAACTGAAAAAAGGGGAATGTGCATTTCTTAAATCTGTGATGAAAACTTGTTAACATTTCCATTACTCAATCTTGGATAAACAGGATGGATTTAATACTACTCTATGTTCACTAAAATTTGAGTCATGAGACTGATTCAAATGAATTGTAAAGCCTGAGAGCTAAATCCTGGTCCTATTAAAGTAAGTGACAGTTTTGCCACTGACTTCAATGAGACCAGGACTAAAATTAGCACACTGGGTAAATAATGATTCAACTGCAGTAGGTGTCATGTTACAGAGCTGTACATCAATTTGTCTGCTTAATTGCCTGACATTCTTAAATCACCCATATAAATTACAACTGATCCTCAGAATATAAAATGGCTACCTGAATAATTTGTTTAAAGAAATATTTTTTTTAAAAAATAGGTTAATTTTAATTTTTACTGCAAAAATATCAAGGGCTAGTAAACTAAGCCAACTGCTAAAAAACTGAAAACTTTGATGGGTACTTCAGAATGTTATGACATTTCTTTAGAATTTTTAAACCAATCTATTCAATTCTATAGAATGGGGGGGGGGGGAAGCTACCTCTTTACCTGTTCCTTCCAAATGCTGTGGGATTATGGTTATATTCTCTGTGGTAAAAAAAACTTATGATCTTGTGGAGGTGTTGATACACCAAAAAACCACACAAAACCACACTATAAAAATAAAAACTTCCACAATTTATCCCCTTGTGCAGAAAAAATTATTTTTTAAAGCAAACAAATTAAACAAAGTCAATAAAAGGCTCCAAATTTTGTTCTGTGTTACTGGTACTTGAGTGTACACAATAGTAAGGGATCTTAAAGAATACCTAAGCAAAACCCCAGCTGTTCAAAGTTCCTCACTTGCTTCTTGCACATAAAGAGGTGTTTGGCAGGGCCAAGTGCTTTGTTCATTTTTGTCACAGCCAAACGGTGCCTCATGAATGGAGCAGAGGGGCTGTGCATGCAAAGGAAACAAGAACGCAGCAAAGAACTGGAGAAAGTGGAACACAGAGGAGAGGCATGGAGGCAACCGTGGATTGAAAAGGGGGAAGACATTGAGTTGTGGCAGAAAAGGACAGTTGGGCCCAGGTTTTGAGCTGCCTACAATGACCCCTCCCTTCTTCTCCCCCCTCACATATATTTGTTTTTTTAAGTCCAAGCCTCCAAATGAATTGAAATCTTTAGACTGGGCATGAGGATGTACCTAAATATGGTTTGGGCACTCATAAGAAATGGTTTGATTTTTAGGAGTGGCAAGCAAGCAGAAATCCAGGTGAAATTAATGGGAGCTGTAGATGCTCAGCACCTTTGAAAATTATGAAATATCACAAGATATTCATTAAAACTGAATTGTCACAATACATGGGGGGAAATACTACTTGTGTGGCATTATGCAGAGTTATTGCATTGGTCAGTTCAGGCCTGCCTCTCCTCTTCAATGTGAGCTGGATCAAACCTTGACCCAATGGCCACTAAAGTTAACTAACTAAATAAATGGGCACAGATCCTTCCCAATTCACAGCAGGGCTGTGTAACTGAGTGGTTTGCTCCCCCCTTCCCAAGGGGGGAGGCTAGCCAACCCTGATTACTAAAGACACCTGGGATGGATCAAAGGACTCCTCATCAAAAGCAGCAGGAAGTTACAGAGAGTATGGGTGACAGGAGAAGGAAGTTAGGGCCAGAGAGCTGAGCAGACTAGGCTAGAGGAAGATCTCAGGGTGTCAGAAGAACCAGGGCCCAGTATGATCTTGTTTTATGGTCATGGACTTTATTTTGGGGACTCTGAGCACTGTTTGAACCTTTATTATTAAGCTAGCCATGGGTAGAGGGGCTATTAGAACCAAGAGAGGGGATGTGGAATTCTTAAGTTACCTGCAAAGGCAACCCCTGGCCACAAGTGGCTGCTTAGTAAGTGTAGTACCTGCTAATTCACATCTTTAAAAATTCTTCCCTAAAGAGGTTGGTGTGGACATTTGGGGCACAACTAACTTTCACACTTAACAAGTCATTAATGTATATATCCATCAAAAAGATAGCACAAATTAATGGAAACAGTGGAAAAATCTGATGAAGTAAGCAGATTATTCCTATCCCATACAAATGTTACCCAACCTACTTTGTACATCTAAGGAATAGAGAACTCTTTATCAGAGAAATACCTATGAGGTTGTCTCAATCTTTTGCATCTATATTATAGAAGATGACATTTCAAAATTACTGAGTTAATTATCTGTCAGTAAGTCTGTTACCAATTTTCTTATCTATTTGTGCACATGCCTAATGACAACTGATTTTACTGTATTTTCTTCTTAGGTTTCTAATCCAGTGTAGTTAACACTTTCCCATTTTGAAAGAGATTAATATTCTAGCTATGTTTAGCTAACATGAAGATTTACACTTCCCTTGAAACAAACTCAAATGCAAGGCCACACAACTCTTATTTCTTTCATTGCATACCACTAGTCAGTGACAAATTTCTGGTCTTCTCATTCTCACACCAATTTAAGTCTCAGCAGGCTATTGTATAATTTGCTCATGTACTTAATTTAAAACAAATATAGGACATTAGAAATATTCTTATGCTATCTTCTGAAAAGTCAGCAAGCAATTCCCTTGCTTTACTACAAAAATTGTCAGTAAGATAATCAGTTCTATTTAGTACAAACCTATTTTCTAGGGTGTAACAACTATAAAAATTTTAAAAAGACAAATTCAAGATCTTAGTTAATAAATGGAACATTTACCAACTATTTTAATATATAGCAGAACAAAAAGTAATTAGGAGAACCATTAACTGAATAAGTATTTATAAAGATATAAAAAAATATTTAAAAGTCTGGGTGTCTACTTCAGGCATCTAATACAGTTCACCTAGTGGTAATCACGATCATTTGTATAAGAGTTCAGCCTACATGATGATCATATCCAAACCAGCTGGAATTAATTTTACAAATAAGACTTCAAGGACTCTCAGACATTATCCTAAATTATCACACTTGCTGTGTTATTGGCTGAACAGAACTGTGTCAAAAAACAAAGGCAAAGCTAATCAACTTGTCTTCCAGACTTGCCCTTATACATGTATTGCCCATGGCTCCATTATCTTAGATGCAGAGGGTTTGTGTTTGTTTTTTAAGTCTATTGATGTGTTCCATAATTTAAATCCCAAGTAAAAAAAGCTTTACACACACAGAGCATTAATCGCCACAATCACTCTTGTATCTTTTTTCTGGAAGTTGCAGCCACACTTGCTTTTCTGTAGTGTGCCTGTACTTCTGCAGTTCTCAATTACTTGCAATTACCTTTGAAAGCTGTGTCATTGCTAGTACAGGTTCCAGATTCCCAATATCAATAGGTGTGTCTTTCCTAGTTGTCCCTAGTCATTTATTATTTTTGGAACTTTAAGTCAATTTTAGAGTAATCAGTCACCACCACTCAATGTTTCTACTCTTCCTCTAAATACTGTTAGGATAAAACATTTACTGTTCTAAGCATTTTAGGCTAGCACTAACTTCTTCTGTGATTAAAACCTTTTCTTCCTTCCCCTGACAAGCCACAGGCAATGTTCAGTTGCCTCTACTATGCCATTTCAAGTATTACTGTCCCAAACAGACAGAATGAGATAAGGATGTGGTTTAATTAGGCTACAAATTTAATAAATTATCTAGGAATGATCTGGCATTGACTTGTACAGTGCAGGTTATTGCTTCCATTTTATTGAAGGGCTGTCATCAGCCCCCACAGCCTTCCCCATACACTCCACCCATATGAGGGTTAAGGGGGAGGGGGGGCAGCCTCCTTGCTGTAGTAGACATTAGAAGCCCCAACTCCACCATCCTCAGGAGAAGGCATTCCCCAAGTCCACATCCAACGCTGCTTTATCAGGGAACCAGATGTCCTATGTGTAAGGGGACTGTTGCCCCCTTACTAACATTCAGTGGGGGTGTTTTAGTTGCTAGCTCCCAGTACTAAAAGGGGAAAGGGTCGATGGGGAATTGGGACCCTGAGACTGCCAGTACCTGGGAGCAATGGGGAGAGGCCAATGCTCCAGGTCAGCCTGAATGACACGGTGGGCAGGCTAATCAGGAGGCCAGGGAGGTCCTGTCCTCTATGTGAGCTGGAATTGCCTGGGTCAGACAGAGTGGGGCTGAGCTAAGGAGAAAGCAGGAGCCCAAAGTTGTGCCAGATCCAGAGGGACCAGAAGAGCAGCCCAGAGAGAGCGGACCCTGTCCTGGGAGCAGAGCTGCAGCCTCAAAGCCAGAGGCACAGCCCAGAGAGAGCACTTGCCCTGGGAGCAGAGCTGCAGCAACCAGAGCCAGAGGGGCCAGAAAAGCAGCCCAGGAAGCAGGTCAGTGCTGGGAGCAGAGTCACAGAAGCAGCCTGCAGAGCAGACCTGTCCTGGGAGCAGAGCTGCAGCAACCAGAGCCAGAGAAGCAGCCCAGGGAGCTGAAGGCAGAGCAGCAGCAGTGCTGAGGCAGAGTAGAGCTGGAGCTGGAGCAGTCTGGGGCTGGGTGTCGTGAGCAACTGGGGAGAGCTGGGGGGACCCTGGTAAGTGGGCCCAGCACAGGGAGACACCTCAGCCAGGAGGCTCTGCAGGCCAGACTCGGAGGGGGATTGGTAACCCGGACAGGGCGGGGCAAAGCTGGGAAGAAAGACCCTGCCACCTAGAGCCTGACAGTGTGGCCACCACCAGAGCAAGTGTCCAACCCACAGCATCCCTGCAGCACAGCCAGGGCCGGAGAAGGAGGCCTGGGACTTGCAAGTGACAGACTGAACTGGCCTGACATTCCAGAGACGCTGTTTGTATTGTTCCCTGCCACAGAGTGGGGTGATGTGTTTCCTTTAACTTTTCCTGTTTTTCCTTATTCTTTTTTAAAATTGTTGATTAAATAATTTGCATTTGCTTTAAATTGTATGTAATGATCAGTGGGTCAGAGAAGTACCCAGTGTAGAGAGAGTACCCCAGAGTGGTGACACCCTAGCCCCTGTCTTGGTGACTACAGCAGGGTTGGGGGTCAAGCCCCCAGGAATCCTGGGCCCAGCCTTGTTGGGGTTTCGAGGACTCTGCCAGATGGGAGAGTGGAAGGGGAGTCCTCAATGGCAGGGAGGCTTCTGGGTAAAGGAAGTGGGAGCGAGGACTCAGATCCTTTCGCTAGCCCACTTCACTGGGGTAGTGCAGAAGCCAGGAAAGTTCCCCACAATAGCGGGACTGTTCTCCCACTTACATATGAAATGAGTACCTACACTGGACACCTACCACAAGGAGGAGATAGCAGTTAGCTTGACTGCCTCCTACTCCAGAAGGCTCCCAGCCAGGTTCCCTGACAGGGAGGGAAGTGTT
This sequence comes from Lepidochelys olivacea, assembly GCF_965140295.1. Classification (NCBI taxonomy): domain Eukaryota; kingdom Metazoa; phylum Chordata; order Testudines; family Cheloniidae; genus Lepidochelys; species Lepidochelys olivacea. The sequence goes on from NC_140414.1 coordinate 71,665,198, forward strand.
AACCAACATCTGCTCCCCAGTTGAAATATACCCTTAACTTGGGTAATTAGCAATCCTCCCTGTTTGTGTGCAGATTTAGTGATCTCCTGTCATAAATATAAAGGGAAGAGTAACCACCTTTCTGTATACAGTACTATAAAATCCCTCCTGGCCAGAGGCAAAATCCTTTAACCTGTAAAGGGTTAAGAAGCTAAGGTAACCCCACTGGCACCTGACTCAAAATGGCCAAGGGAGCAAGATGCTTTCAAATCTGGGGGGGGGGGGGGGGGGTAGAAGAGGGGGAGGAAGAGGAAACAAAGAGTTTGGGCTGTCTGTGTGATGCTTTTGCCAGGAACAGATCAGGAATGCAAGCCTTACAACTCCTGTAAAGTTAGTAAGTAATCTAGCTAGAAATGCATTAGATTTCCTTTCATTTAATGGCTTGTAAAATCTGTGCTTTAGGGAATGTATATTCCTGTTTGTGTCTTTTTGTAACTTAAGGTTTTGCCTAGAGGGATTCTCTATGTTTTGAATCTGATTACCCTGTAAAGTATTTACCATCCTGATTTTACAGAGATGATTCTTTTACCTTTTCTTTAATTGAAATTCTTCTTCTAAGAACCTTATTGATTTTTCATTGTTCTTAAGGTCCCAGGGTTTGGGTCTGTGTTCACCTGTACCAATTGGTGAGGATCATCATCAAGCCTTCCCCAGGAAAGGGGTGTAGGGCTTGGGGGGAAGACGTCTCCAAGTGGGCTCTTTCCCTGGTCTTTGTTTAACACACTTGGTGGTGGCAGCACACTGTTCAAGAACAAGGCAAAGTCTGTACCTTGAGGAAGTTTTTAACCTAAGCTGGTAAGAATAAGCTTAGGGGATCTTTCCTACAGTTCCCCACATCTGTACCCTAGAGCTCAGAGTGTGGAAGGAACCTTCACACCTCCCAACTCAGGAGTCTGGCCTTGTCAAATCAAGAAAACTTAACTCCCTCCCACGCACTTTACTACAGCATTTTAGAACAGTTTATAGTCACCTGTCACCACTGGGATGTGGGCAGTCTGAGCTAATGGTAGGACCAGGAGTAAGCACTAGTGGTCAGAGCAGGAGTAAGGAGACATGGGTCAGAGACAGAAACCTGGAGCCAAGCCAAAGCTCTGAACCAAAGTCATGATCCAGGAGTCTAGTCATATAGTTGGACTCAGGGATCAGGAATCAAGAAAAGATAAGAGCTGAAAAACTGAGTAGAGTCTGTTGTAGTAGCAGGCCAGGTACCACACAACTTCCTGGAACTCCCTACATGCTTAAATAGTGTGCCTGGACCAGAGGCAGCATTTCCTACAGTGCTTGGTCTTCTAGTATATTGATCTTGGCTCTACCATAGCTACCAGGTTGTGGCCTAGAAGCATCAGTCATCCAATACCCTGCAGACCTGGGTTCTACTCCTCCGATCCCCCTCTTGGAAAGTCATGTACCTGTCCAAGATCTCTTTGCCCAATGATTAAAATCAACTCAGTCACAAAATCCCAATTTGATTTCATTCAAGCAAATAGAGTGGCAGCAGCTGCCACAGAGTGCAAGAAACATCAGCTGGTCTCACAGCAAACTTCTCCTTCCAGGCCAACTCAGGTTGGTCTTACTATTGAGGCCGAGCTCCAAACCCCTGGGGCAAGTGGCTGCCTGCAGGCCCAGTGGACAACACTGTCCGCAGATCCACATGTCCGCTTACCAGTTTGGTCAGTCATGAAATTGGATCAATAGCACAGTCACTCACACCATTGGAGTCAATAAATCCCTCTTAAAATTGCCACAATCTGGGGTTTTGTGATGGGACTCATCTCCAACCAGCCTTGCTACTATATAAAGCCTTAATGACCTGCCTGGGAAATCTGCCTTGCTACCCTCTTGTAGCTCTAGGGACTCACCTTGCAGTCCCCAATCTGCTTTGTCAACCACAGGCTCAAGATGACCAATCATTCACTGCAGGACACAGCAAAGCAGGTCCTAGAGAGTGTCTCCCTGTAGTACACAGAACCTTGGGATACTACCCCTGAAATGGTAGCTCCAGTGTCACACACCTACAGCGGCAGTGTGGACATGTGTATGTGTGTCTACACAGTATTACACCCATATCCACCACTGCACATGTGAGCTCTTTGGCATTGATCTGGGAAGCACTCAGGAGCATTACAAGATACAGTACTCAAGTATGGGTGTAAGTATAGACATACCCAATGTGTAGTTATGAATCTATCTGCCTAATCCCTGAACATGTCTCTGTGCTGAGAGAGACAGGGAGCTCCTGAAGAAGTGAACACCAGAACACTTGAAGTTGTGGCCCCGTGGAAGCCCCGCATCCTGTCACCTACCTGCATGGTAGAACCACACCAGTTCCAAGAAGAAAAGGAGTACTTGTGGCACCTTAGAGACTAACCAATTTATTTGAGCATGAGCTTTCGTGAGCTACAGCTCACTTCATCGGATGCATACCGTGGAAACTGCAGAAGACATTATATGGGAGTGCTGGTAGCGTAGGGCCTGAGGAGGGAGTCTACATAGCCAGACAATCCTGCTGTCAGGGTGCCAATGCCTGAAATGATGGGGCCTTCCATAGGCTGCATTTTGTATTTTAATTCCAACTAGTAATTAGACTTCAGTATATTCACAAAGAAATAACCACCATTACATTCAAAATATCATCCAAGTAATTAGGATAAACTTAGAGCAAGATCACTTCCATTCTTTTTTCCCCTATCCATAGTCTCTAAATAAAATAGATGGATAAACAAATGAGTAGGATGAATGGAGATCAGAAGGGTATTTTTCAGAAGTTTTGAAGACAAACATTTTTGTAAGTATCAACTAATATAACGTGAAGATAATGGATTTCTGACATACAGTAACTTCTTTGCTACAATTTGAAAATTCTAATTCCGTCCATGTCTGCTTTCATCAATGCAAAATAAAAGCTAACGAACTGTATGCAGGTACTCCTTTGGCAAGAAAAATGTTGTCCAACATTCATAAGGTAGACCATAATAAAATGAAAAATTCAATTGAGTAGTCTACAGTTTGACACTGTTCAAGTACTCGAGTAAAGGTTATGTCCCCAAAACCTTTAACAAAGCCTCTTAGGAAAGGGTGGCTAACACATCAAAGAACAGGGTAAAATAAACAAGACCTTCTTGACACAGGTGATGGTCAAATTATTCTGATTATAAACATGTAGATTCCACTTGGGTGATTACAAGTAATGAGGGTTTATTTTAAAAAGTTACAATGGAATGTAACTATATGTAATCAAAACAGACATGACAATTTACAGTGTTTTTCAGATTTGTCCTTTCAGAGATAGATAAGCATTAGGCTATTCACACTTATGTCTCCTTTGCAAGTATTGCCAAGAGACAGGAAACTATTATGGGCAGTAATTGTAGCATGCCTCATGCATTTACTATATATGATTTTAGAATTATTTTGAGAAGTATTAGCCCAACAGGAAAAAAACAAACCAACTTAAAGACACAGTGCAGCAGCTAGTTAGAATATCAAAAATAATTAGCATCTTAAAAGTGATTCGCTACAGCTAGATAGAGGACTACGTACCAGTGAAAGTGTGGCCTCACCACTAGAGTCTGCATGTGGCTGGGCATAGCAGTTCTCTCCCCTTCTGGCACCCCAGGGTCCTGTGGTGGCTCTCCTCTTCTTATGACTCAGCCAGGTCATGATTTTGTCCACCCCTTCCAGAGCAACAGAAAACAGTCCAATGTTCTGACAAAAGGAAAATCTGCACCCCCAACTGAGCCCCTTGGCCCTTGCACCTTCTTAGTCCAGGACTTTGAAGGTCCTTCCCCCCTACATTGTGGGGGGCTCCATACCAACTTCCCCAATAGCTGGAAAGGGAACCCAGGGCCTTCCACTATACCAGGTTCTAACATAGGGACCCCATAATCAGCAGCCAAGATCTGCTTGGCATAACTCCTAGCTGCTGCATTTCTAGACTTCTTCCTACCCAGCCTCTCAGGCTACCTTCCCCACGACTTCTCTAGCCTGACCCTTCTAAACAGGGCCAGCACACTTCTCTGAAATCCCCTAACAAACACCCAAACTAGAAAACCCAAAAGCCTATTTCTACCCTCCTTGAGCTTCACCTTACAGACCCAGCTTTCTGTGGGATCTATTCCCTGTTTGAATGCAACTCAGGGATAGCTCCCTAGAACTCTACTCCCTGCCCTTTGGTCAGGGCTTCCCAGCAGATCTTACTGCTCTACTCCTATAGCTTCTCTGTGTGCCTAGCCAGACTTCTCTAGGCAGGAGGGGATCCAGAGGCTTTCTCTCCTCTTAGGATTCCTCTCTAACATACCAGTCTTTGACACTCTACACCCAGAGAGGGCCTGAAAAATTCTCCTCTGGGCCCCTTTGCCCTCAGCTTCCTGTGTTTATACCACTCACCTAACTAATTCTCCAGCTTGACTTCATCATTAACTATCAGGTGAAGCTGGGTAGCATAACTGGCCTAAGAAGCCCATGTTAACTCTTTCAGGGTACGTCTATCCTGCAGTTAGATACACATGGCTGACCCATACCAACTGACTTGGACTCCCAGGGCTCAGTGACTAACAGGTTATTTAATTGCAGTGTAGCTGTTCAGGCCCAGGCTGTAGCCCAAGCTCCGGGACCCTCCCAACCTGTGGGTTCCTAGAGCCCAGCTCCCAGCCTGAGCCCAACCATCTACACTGCAATTAAACAGCCCATTAGCCTGAGCCCTGCCTATCTGAGTCAGCTGGCATGGGCCAGTGTGGGGTTTTAATTGCAGTGTAGACGTACCCTGTGTGGAGGTGCATGCCCCATCACAACATTCATTTATATTTTTGAAGTAAATTACACTTATGTTCAAGTCCTCTCATTAGAGAGACAAGATGGGTGAAGTAATATCTTTTATTGGCCCAAATTCTGTTCCCGAGAGAGACAAGCTTTCAAGACAAGACTTCTCATCTCGCTTTTTGTTGGGTTGGAGTAGTTGTTGTTTCCACAATATGCTATCAGAAAAATTTACTGGCAGGAATATTAGTGAATTCTGGTGGACAGCTAATTTTGAAATCATAATGATTTGCATTAGAAATCTGTTTGCATTGGAAATCTGATTTTACACTCATCCAGAGTTACAGTAATCTGAGAACACAAACTTTTCATGCATTTTTATAGCTGATAAGCTTCTTGATTTTTGAACTGTAGATACTGAATATTTGAACTAGTACTCTCAGAACAGTTTATAAACTGCACGTAGTTTTAATGAACATATTCCTGAACATTTTGATCTCTCTGTGAATACTATCAGAACAGAAAATAAAGGGCTACATTTGTGCTAAAATTTGTATAATAAATATACTTATTCATCTAATGTGGGGTACTCCAGATGTGGTCTATAAAAACTACATTAGCAGTTCAGTTTAAGCATGTCTAGAGTTTTTAAAATTTCATTTTCTCTTTGATGTGCAGCAGCCGCTTTCTAATGAACAAGTTACAAAGGGCTGTCTGGGAGACCATTTGTTTTACAGTATATCCACAGGGGATTAAAGAGATGTAAGATTTTAGTGTTATGTTGAGCTCTGTTTTCATTATTATTTAATTTTTATAAAAGGAGGTAAAGGAAAAGGAAAGGGTTAATCTTTTCCCATCTTTCAGCGCTATCCAAAGAGAGAAATTATCTTTGAAAAACAATTATGTGCAGATAACAAGACGTGGAAATGTCTGATAACAACATACAGAGTGCACAGTTTTTGTTCTGAGACTCTTATAATCTAATTCATATCAAAAACAGGTGTCAAAATTGATTACACACTATTTTGATTGATTCATTAATCATTTTAATAATACCATTGTTGAGCTATAATCTGACAGTTTACAGTTCCTTCCGCTAAAAATGTTTCTCCTATTCATATCATTATAAAATATTTTAAATTGTAGCATTAATCTTAAGGGAAATGTAAATATTACTTCTATATTTTATGAAACAGATGAAGACATTGGAGTAGATTAGTCTTTGGAATAATGGACAGCTATTTTTCTTTTGTGAAATTTTAATGGTAAATGGCATTCCTATTTGTTATATATCGATTCCTGAACTTAAAAAAATATGATTCTAGTGATAATTACCCAGTGGCTGTGCTGTATGTGCAGAAAACTGGCACCCATGGAGATAATTTTGGCAGACTATTTTTTTCTGTATTTAAAAATTTGAGATTTGTCACATGTAGAACAACCAACAGATTTATGCCCTAATTCAGCAAAGCACTCAAGTATGTGCTTAACTTTTATCATCTATTGAAGTTTCATTGAACTCAATGGGATTTATGCATGTGCTTAAGTGCTTTGCTTAATTGGGATCCATTTTCTCATGCTCTTGAAGAGAAATGTACTTGAGTGCTTTGTTGAATCAGGGCCTAAACACTAGTTTGTTGTACATTTGTCTTCAAAACTGGGTTCCTCTGAGAGAAGGGGGCCAAGGTCTCCTTGTGGAGGCTCTGTAACTTCACTCTGTCTCTTGCTTCCTTCCCTTCACTCCTCAGTCCTTTCAACAGATGTTCCGAACTCCCATACTTAATGGGAATACTTCAGTATGGAAAAGGAAGACACAATAGTTATTAGAGCATCACATTAAAATTATTCCTGTCCCTTTTACCTGTCCCTCAAATTGTATGTTTGGCTTTTAAAGTAGTTTAAGTGAGTAAAGGGGGGGGGGGAGGACAATTTCTAGAAATTAAAGCTTATTTTATGCAAACTACAGCCTTATTTTAAGTGGTTTAACTTTATGAAAGGAAATACTTTAGAAAAAATAGATCATGTTCCTGGATTTTATATTTCTTTACATGTCTCTCTCAACTAGTCTATTTGTCTTTCAAAGTTTAATTTTCATATTAAGATGGTGAAAAACAGAGGAGAGTTGTAGTATGGCAGCCTCTTGTTTTATAGGTCCAAGATATGAGAATGTGAGCTTTTATTGTAGACTCCACATTAGCTTCAGAAGGTATGGAAATTGTTATATGAAACAATAAGGAGCTAGTGATGGTCAACTGGGCTGACTACTGCAGTTGTATTATATTCATATTATACTCATATTAAGGATTCCCAACTCTCAGTGCTCCCCCCACTCCATTCCCAATAGAATATCAGTCCTTCCCCATGTAAACCTTTATCCAATTAACCTGGTTTCCTCATTTACTCAGAAGTGACAGGACAGCAATCTATATTTTCACTAATGCTCTAATCCCTGAGGTTTTTGTGTGGCTAGCTGCTTTGCTCATCAAAAATCCAGGAGCCAGGAATTCAGCTGATGTAAACTGTTACAGTTCCATAGAAATAAACTACCTTACTCTGAAAATTAAACTAGGAAAGAAAGACCATTGAAGTCAATGGAACTATTTACAATTTACACCAGCTGAAGATCTGCCTCCTGGTAACAACAGGGTCAGGAGCCTTTCCAACAGCCCATTCTACCTGGCTTACAAGTGGACAAAGAAATGTTCCTCTCTTCTTAATTGACTCGTTAACATACTGGGAGTGAGAAAGCCCAGGACACACTAAGCCTAACGAGAATCAGTTTCTGGCATCAGAAGATTTCCATAAGTCCAACACTGGGACACCTCACTTCTCCTAACTTCCTAACATGGTTTACAGGATGAATGCACCCAAGAAGCACCAACCAGGCATAATTCTGTCTGGGCAAATGAAATATCTGTCAGATGAATATTGCTTTCTCTGCTTTATAAACTCAGCACACCTATATTCATTTATCTTATCCCTAGAATGTGCTAAATTGTCTACTGTATAAGCTAGTTTAGCTACAATAATGGCTGGAAGTAGACAGGAAATCCTTAATATTAACAATATGATAGCTACTGCTAAAGAGCTCAGAAGAAAATATATCCTAAGTATTGTGATTTATTGTGCTGCTTATCTTTTATTTGCATGCTTCATGGGAATTTTATACTATAGCGTAAATAATAATAATTTGGTATGGCACCTTTAAATATCACCGTCAACATTTTCCTGGAAAAAACATTGTCCAGTAAATTACACTATATTTTTTAGTTTGCATTATGTCTTTATGTGAAAAATCAGAGACGTTTAATAAACTTTCTTAAATTGCTTATGAATCATTCTAGCTAGACTAATCAGGGTCTTTCTGTGGTGTGCACTGGAAAAAATTAATGAGAAAAAAGTTATTGAAATGTATCCAAAATTTTACAGCCACAAAGATTTATGAAATATTAATATACACTTCTCTGTATCAATTGAAGATTGAGTGTCACCTCCCATATCCTTACAGTTGCACAGTTACAACATTCAGCTTTGCTCAGTGGTTCTTTCACCTTAATTGTACTAAAGGTGACACTCTTGATCTGCCAAGATAGGCAGGAGCATATACAAATATTTGATCTTAGATAATGGAATGCTTTGGTTACCACAATAAATAATGTAAGGTATATGCGTGCTTGTAATGTAAAGAACATTTTTGTCTTATTTCTGTTGTTGAAGAATACTTTATGCCCCTGATACCATTCTCCTAATCAAGAACAGAAAATTTGTAAGATGTCTACATAGAGCTAGAAATGCTCCTTGTCCAAGAAAAATAATATGATTGCTTTAAAAAGTTTGCCATACTTATCAGTATTAAGAACCTTAGGGTTTATTTATTGGCAATGAAGAAACACAGTAAATGTTCAAGTGCTACGTAGTTAGCCACCCTAGAATATGAAGAGTCCAGTCCAGCAGATCTCAGGCACAATTCTAATTGACTTCAACAATGAGTGTTGAAGTGAGTCACTCAAATTTATCTGTTATCTGGCTTCAACTATATTAGATACTGAAATTTTCTGCTTTGCCTAACTGGGGTATAATGTATTACCCAATATTAGATAGAACATTAAACTTGCTCATGCATTTTCTGGCTTACTGAAGGTATACTAGAGCATATCTTCTCTATTAATCCTATTACTAAGTGCTGTAGTTCTTCTTTAGCTAAAGTGATAGAGGCCTGTGCATTTGAAAATGAAGACTTCCAGGTGCCACGAGTGTAGGACATAGATGAAAAATATGGCATATCTGTATTTTCTCTGTTCTAGCTGCACTGGTTATGGAGGGAAGGGACAATTACTCTGTTTTTTGGAAGTCTAAACTCTGGAGAAGGCAGTGTTCCTTACTAGAGTCCCCTGGAAAGAATGACAATCCGTCAGTCCCTGACCACCTAAGTGAAATGTGGGAGAGGTCAACTGGCTCCAAAAATATCAGAAGGCCTAAATACTAGCCACCTTCCATCATCCAAACATATAAACAGTAAGGTTGATAGAATGGGGTGTGGAGATATCTGTAGATGGAGGTTTGGGTTCAACAAACCTGAGCCCCCATGGGGAAGTAGCGATAGAATCATAAAAATGTGGAACTGGAAAGGACATCAGTAGGTCATCTTGTCCAGTCCCGTGCACTCAGGCAGGATTTAGTTATCTTCCTCACAACTCTCTAAGCCAACCTGGATGATGATGGGTCTCTGCTGACCCAAGCAAATAGAACGGTGAGGTTCTGTTTGTGAACTAAATGCCTCAGTTGCCATATAGGCCTAGACAACATCCACAGTGTCTATCAAAGGGGAGAATTGTCTCATTAAGTAAAATGGTTTATTTTAGAGACAGAATATGAAAATATCACCAACTGTGTTGATCAGCTGTCTGAAATGTGTCACAGTACAGACAATTTTTTTTAAAATACAAATAACTGGAGATTTTAAAGTCTTCATCCAAGGACCAAAGATCTTCCCTCCTGTAGACCTACTCATGCACAGGGATAATGAAGTTTCTTATGAACATTCAGTGATTCATGTCTTTATTACTTTTTAAAAAAAAATAGTTACAATTTCTCAGTGCTCTAAGAGTGCATAGAACAATTACCACAGACCACTGAATTGATAAGTACCTCCAGTATCATCTGAATCCAGTAGAGAGAAACAGTAAAACATATTTGACCTCACTAGGGACGACTGAACCCCCCCCCCAATAATTTCCAATAATTACCTTCTATTTAACATGTCCACTGGCATTCTCTAAAAGAACTTAACTTTGAGTTTTCAATGCGGGAGTCAGAAGCATTAATACATTTCCAACCAAGCAAATCAACCAATCTATCTAATCTACCAAACTGTTGATGCATTTCTCATCTTTCTCTTATCATGTTATATAGATACCCTGCACATAAATTAGGAAATTGCTGGTCAGTATCAGCACAGCTCACTCCACAGTCACTGATCCAATTCTTGGTGATGAATGCAAAGTTGAACATTTTGTATGCAATCAAATTACAGTTGCTACTGGTTTTATTCATTAGTTGGAAACTTTTAAATGGGAAAATACAGTAAAATCTATGGTTTCAGAGTAGCAGCTGTGTTAGTCTGTATTCACAAAAAGAAAAGGAGTACTTGTGGCACCTTAGAGACTAACAAATTTATTTGAGCATAAGCTTTCGTGAGCTACAGCTCACTTCATTGGATGTTATCTGGCACTTTCATCGGATGTTATCTGGCAATTTACTAACCGGAAAACTCTATAAACTGGCATTTCTGATCTTCGTTGAAAGTCCAGTTTATAGTTTGGTTGGCATGGGGCTGGCAGGCTCCCTACCATGTGGCTCCCCAGACTTGTCCCTGCTACTCCTAGGCAGAGGAATGACCACAAGGGGTTAGGAGTGCAGAAGGAGGTATGCGGCGTGGGCTCTGGGATGCAGTTTGGGTGCGAGCGGGGGGCTTGGGCCAGGGGTTGAGGCATGGGAGGGGGTGCAGGGTGCTGGAAATGGGCAGCACCCACAAGCAGCAACATGTCCCTGCTGCTGTGAGGGTGCCACCTGCGGGGTTCCCTGCCAATGGGAGCTATGGAGCCAGCACTTGGGGTGGGGCAGGGGCCGTAGGCAGAGTCATAGAATCATAGAATATCAGGGTTGGAAGGGACCTCAGGAGGTCATCTAGTCCAACCCCCTGCTCAAAGCAGGACCAATCCCCAACTAAACCATCCCAGCCAGGCCTTTAAAAGTTCTAAGGAAGGAGATTCCACCACCTCCCTAGGTAACCCATTCTAGTGCTTCACCACCGTCCTAGTGAAACTGCAACTTGAGACCATTACTCCGTGTTCTGTCATCTACTACCACTGAGAACAGTCTAGATCCATTTTCTTTGCAACTCCCTTTCAGGTAGTTGCAAGTAGCTATCAAATCCCCCCCCTCATTCTTCTCTTCTGCAGACTAAACAATCCCAGTTCCCTCAGCCTCTCCTCATAAGTCATGTGTTCCAGTTCCCTAATCATTTTTGTTGCCCTCCACTGGACGCTTTCCAATTTTTCCATATCCTTCTTGTAGTGTGGGGCCCAAAACTGGACACAGTACTCCAGTTGAGGCCTCACCAATGTTGAATAGAGGGGAACAATCACCTTGATCTGCTGGCAATGCCCCTACTTATACAGCCCAAAATGCCATTAGACTTCTTGGCAACAAGGGCACACTGTTGACTCATATCCAGCTTCTCATCCACTGTAGCTCCTAGGTCCTTTTCTGCAGAACTGCTGCCATGCCGCTCGGTCCCTAGTCTGTAGCAGTGCATGGGATTCTTCCATCCTAAGTGCAGGACTCTGCACTTGTCCTTGTTGAACCTCATCAGATTTCTTTTGGCCCAATCCTCTAATTTGTCTAGGTTCCTCTGTATCCTATCCCTACCTTCCAATGCATCTATCACTCCTCCCAGTTTCGTGTAATCTGAAAACTTGCTGAGGGTGCAATCCACACCATCCTCCAGATCGTTAATGAAAATATTGAACAAAACCGGCCCCAGGACCGACCCTCGGGGCACTCCACTTGATACCGGCTGCCAACTAGACATGGAGAAAATTGATCACTACCGTTGAGCCTGTTGGATAGAGAGGCAGCTTTCTATCCACCTTATAGTCCATTCATCCAGCCCATACTTCTTTAACTTGCTGGCAAGAATACTGTGGGAGACCGTATCAAAAACTTTGCTAAAATCAAGGAATAACACGTCCACTGTTTTCCCCTCATCCACAGAGCCAGTTATGTTGTCATGGAAGGCAATTAGGTTAGTCAGCCATGAGTTGCCCTTGGTGAATCCATGCTGACTGTACCTCATCAATTTCCTCTCCTCTAAGAGCTTCTGAATTGATTCCTTGAGGATCTGCTCCATGATTTTTCCAGGGAGTGAGGTCACCTAGCTGCACCTCCACCTAGAAGCAGCAGGGACATGTCACCACTTATGGGGAGTTGCGCAAGGTAAGCGCCGCTGGATACAGAACCCCACACCTCCTCTCACGCCCCAACCCCCTGCCATGAGCCCCCTCCCGCACCCAAACTCCCTCCCAGAATCCTTGCTCCAGACCCCCTCTTCCACCCCGATCCCCAGCCCTCAGCCCCACCCCGCACCCAAACTCTCTCTCTCTTAGTTAACTGGAATTTTTTACTTACTGGAACCCACCATTCCCCCAACATGCCGGATAACAAAGCTTTTACTGTAGTTTGGCATCTATTTAGCCATTTGTGTGCAAATATTTAAGTTAAACTTACCGACTGAGCACACACTGTAGTACATAGTCATTGCTGTCAAAATCTGCTATCACAGTAATCCTGTGACCAAACACACTACTTCATTTTTTTGTCTTTAGTCATCTTTAGTGCTTGTTAATGGGTTTGAATAAAGGTAGATTTAATGTTAGTCTGTAAGAAATCTAGATGATGTATGTATACATTTGCAGCACTATTGAAATGATAATCCTCCCAATTGCTCCTTTCCTTAATAGTAATGGCACTTCATGCTGTGCCCTTCCATCTTCTTTCAGTACTTCCCTAAGCTTTCAAGGAAACATTTAATGGCAAGTGTCAGGCTCCAGGAAATATCATTCAAGCAGTAACATTTGAATTTGCTGTTAATTCCTTAAGTAGTGTCTCCACTTCCTGCTTGGCTTGCACTCCTCTCTTAGCTGCCAGTGTTGTAATTACTGGGCTATGAAAGGCATCTGCAGAGCTTGCTGGCCAAATCACATTTCCTTCTTTCTGTGTATTAGATGATGTTCATTAAAGACTCTGCATCTTTTTATAAGTATGATAATGAATTTCATTGGAAACTGCCCTGTTGTTGCAGCAAGCTGAACTTGGTAGAAAATCTGCAACATACTGTCTGCTCTCAAAACCCAAAAGATAATTTAGAAGCAAAAGGAGTATTTCCAGTTATATCCCTATATGAAAGTCAATATTTTACTGGTCTAAATGGTTACTGACATGTTTTTTACATAGGAGTTAAGACACGGACACTATCAGAAGAACATAAAAATTACACTATTTTAACACATATTTTTGTGGTCTGATTTTTTTCATAACACTTTTTTCACTCAGTCTTTGTGCTCCTGACCATCCCCCATTTTTTCCACTCAGCATGATGGATGTGACTTGTGTACTGATTACCTTATAAAGCATCCTTTCTATGGGCAGAAAGATTTTAATGAAAAGAAATATACAGGAATTTAACTTGACAAGAATTATGCTACACTTTAAAAAATATGTAAGGATTCTATCAAATTGCTGCAGATATCTTTTGAAATGCCCTTGGGGATAACTTACATTCCAGTCCCTGCATTTCTTTGAGAATTAGAAGCAAATTCTCTAATCTTTTAGGTAAATAAAACTATGATTTTCTTCAGCAAAACCACATCTACATTTTTTCTAGGAAAGGAAGGTTCTTTATTTTTAGCTTTCTGGTAAATTGCTGTTGAAATTGCAATCTCCTGTGTATGATCCAGCTACCTCATCTCTCACACACATCCTGAATCTTCCATACAAGATCTGTACTGTGATGCCTGTGGCCAGTGTTTCATTTCACTGACAGTCTGATTACACTGTCTAGTTGCATAAATCATTTTTAAACATCAAGTTCAGTCCCACATTTTAGGAAGCACCTGTAAGTGTTCTTGGGCAAACTATGCCTGCTTTATTTTAGCAAACATTAATTTTTATGAAAGTCATAATCCAAACTACTTTATAAAAGTTGCAGATTTGACTAACTGCATCATTTGCAGTTTTGTTAGCACTGAATGTCAGAGCACTCACATGGCGTATTCAGTCAAGCCCACCTGATAATGACATTGCTGAGGTGTTATTTACACCTCTAAGTATATACTACATGTGTACCTGGAATAAGAAGGTCACAGTTAAGGAATTATGCTCTTAAAATCTATTATTGGGCTTTTATTACACAACAATTTATATAAATGTACTTAGCCCCCAGAACCATTCCCCCAGGATGCTGTACAATTAGAATTATTGGCACTTGATGTGAGAGAACAAGATGAAAGAAGTGACATTTTGTAATTTGATGCAGAAATTCATTCACCTTCAGCCATTAGCCTTATAAAATTATTAGAAAAATTCTGACATTGAGACTTTTCTCAACTACTTATCTTATCTGTGTTATCAGAAGAGACAGGTGAACATAGGTATGAAAAAACAGCATGACCCTTCTGCCCCATATAACCTTGCAGTGATGAAACAGAGTTTGAAAGAAAAAGACAATTTTTTTTAATAAGAAATGCTTTATGGAACCAGCAAAAGTTTCAGAGATCCTTTAAGAAAGTTTGAATGGACAAACATGAAAGGAGGGATCTGTAGTTTTCCCTTTTAATTAGCTTAATTAAAGCAAGCACCATTTAAAATCCACATGAAATTAGAAAAAAAAAATTGAAATTATCCCATTTTAATTATATGGGAAAGCCAAATTACTGTCAGCCTGCATAATAATATTGAAGATGGATGGGAGATGAAGATCTAGTTTGCATGCTTTTATAATATATGTATATACAGATATAATTTTCTTAGTTCATTGTGAAGTTAGTAACATCAAAAATAATGTGCTGAAAGTTGTTTGCAAGATTTAACAAGAATGAACAAGACTACCCATTTTAGCACCTTAAACTATAGAAAAAACTATTAGTTCCTGTAAAAGCTTGGTTGTTATGACAGAAAATTATTCATAATATCACATTATAAATCACCTTGGAGCATGGGTGACATATAAAGGTCCTAGATAAGTTTATTATAGTTGGTATTCAGACTCTCTGGTGTGTTGCCATTTAAACCAATAAAAATATTTCAGATATATTATCGGTCCTATTTTAATTTTAATGATATTTCTTGCATTGGAATTAATGCTTGAATACTGCAATAAATCTCACAGCATTTTTTTAATTGTAGGTACACGTTAGGGCTAAGATGAACTTGCTCACGAACAGTACATGAAAATTTAATTAAAAGGCTATTAAATTATTCATGATCAATGAAATGGTCAGGAACTCTGCAGAAAAGTTCAAGTACATTTATCATATTGTTCCATTCATGAACTTATTCTTCACAGTTAATGAATAAGAATTCATTAGAAATTCCTAGATACTTTTTAAAGGTTCATGTACCCTTATGTATATAAAATCTCATTGAATATTCACAGTCCTTAATGAACTAGATTATGAACTTTAAAGAATGTCCCTGAGCATGGTAAAATGAACAATTTATAAACACCTCACTATGGAGCTCATCAGACATCAGAAACCACTAACAGTCTTATTTAGCCAGATGACAAAAACTAGTCAAGGAAATAAATGCAGACTAGAAAGGCACACAAAAAGCAAGAGAATTGATCATGAGAGCATTTAAAGTATTCCAGCACTGACTACAATAAACATTTCAGATTGATTAAGCAAAATAACTATCTATTTGCATAGAACTTTTCCATAAATAGTTGTATGAGTAGCTAAAAAGATCAAATATATTGTACATTTAGGGACAAAACATTTACTTCACTATAAATAATATTTGAGATGGTAAACATCTATACTCTCATCCCCTATCATTGTAAACAATTTATATGGTATCAAAATAAAGATATCCATGCCTTTCATGGCTAAATGCCAAAATGCATACGCTACAGAAAACGTTAATATTTACATTGAGTTAATGCTAAAGGGGTTCCAAACATTTGCCAGAGCCTGTATGGTTAAATTAGCTATTTTCAGTAGATCCTGGTCAGTTCATATGAAACATGCAGGGATTATGTTGCAAGAGCAGATACAATCCACTATTGGTCTAACCAGATATTATCAGGAGTTTGTAAAGGGATTCAGTAACACTGTTATTTCCATAATGGACCTTACAAAGAAAAGGCCTGCATTATTCAGTCCTGATTTTGATTAATCATTTCTGTTATACACTGATACTTATAATGTTGGGTTAGAAGCTGTAATAACATAAGACCAAGAATGGGAAGTTCCTACGATGTATTCAGCAGTGTCTGGGACACCCCTTCTTGCATCAATTTTGCATTGAGGGATTAATGATGTATGATTGAACACAGCTATTTATCTCATTGATATTGCCACTGTTATACAATTGCAACACATCTTGTACAAAGTCTGTCATATAGGGTGTCAGTGGAAAGTTATTATTTGCTAAGGATGATTATAATGTTTATAGGTGCATATGGATTTGTATTCTATACATGTGATTGTATTCCTGGATAACACACACCAGATAAAATGTATATTGAGGCCAGACAGCTACATGTTGATGGCTCATCAAAGGCACTTAGCCGCTCACAATGGGCCATGGAAGAAATACATTCCACCTAGATAGCCCTCTCTGCTGAAGCTTCAGGCTCCAAGACGCCAATGGCTACTCCCTGTGAGTCATCAAGCCATATAAGGACTTATGATATGATCATATGACCCTAGACTCCATCCTGTGCCAGTAATTTTCCACAAATTGGGCTGAGAGCTTTGTTTGAGACAGTAAATTTCCAGGCTCATGTCCGAGGATATAAAAGACCCCTGAGATGTCTGCATTTTGCCTTTGTCCTGCTCTGATTCTCTGGACTAAAAGAAGCATATTGAACTATGGACTGAGGACCTTCCAATCTTTCAGAAGTTAGTGGAGACTTTATAAGTCAGCAGTTATTCCATCAATGCCACACACCTGATATAATGACTTTGCAATTATTTTTATGTGTAGAATCTATTAATCATTATTAACTCTCTTATTCCTTCTTTTATTATTAAACCTTTTAGCTTTTAGTTACTAAAGGATTAGCACCAGCATGATTATTGGGTAAAATCTGGGTTATATATTGACCTGGCTATGTGGCTGATCTGTTGGGACTAGAAAAGCCCTATATTTGATTAAATTGGTTTTCAATAACCACTTATCAGAGTCCAGTGTCTGGGTGGTGAAACAAAGTCTGAAATGCCTAAAGAGAGTGCATTTTTGACTTCTTGTTAACCAATGTGGTGAAACAGAAGCTTACTTTTGTTACGGGCTTGGTATAATCTAATGATAGAATATCCTCCATTTTGGTGTGAGTCTACCCTATGTCTCAACAGTTTGTCCTGAATTTGATATTCTCAGTTGTGACCCACTGAGGTACAGTGACACCAATGTTTTTATGAAATTAATTTCTATATGAAACATGATATAGCAAAATGTTTAAATCTATTTTGTTTGGTTTCAATTTTGCTTTTCCAGTTTAAAACCATTTGTTGAGGTTCTGTAGGGGAACACATTGTTTCAGAATATCTTTGTAACATGGTATATATGACATTCTATCTAGTAGTATAGTTTGAAACACATATTTCCCCCCTAAAATAATGGTAAGTGCCTCTTGTCTTCCATACCAAAATGGCAGGCATAACAAATATAGTATAATGTAGTCACATTAATTAGTTGTCAATAGTGCTCTTTTCTAGTCACTACAATTTTCTTTGCATTCAGATGCAACCTTTCAATTCCCCTTCATTATCCCAACTACCTCCATTTTCCCCTAAGCAAAGCTGCAGCTTGCAAACACCCAGGAATGGGCACAAGTCAAAATATTCAGAGTCCAAATACAAAAAGTTTTGGTGCTTATTCAAACTAATCAAATCCCTTCAGTATGAAAAAATGGGCCTGCAAATTTAATAAGAACAGGCTTCTTATTTCTATCCAGAAATACATCCACTGCTCTCTGTTTATATTATACCCACTTCTAGATCCAGTCAAATGTCAGAATGTTTGTGTGTCATAAAAGGTTTAGTTCTTTTTTGAATGATTGTCCATGTGTATTCCACTCTTGGCACATATTTACCTGGGATCTTGCGTTCAGAATCTTTTGGCCACCAGCATCTGTTGGGGCCACACCTGTGCCCTAAATGCTGTTCCTGTATTCCAATCCTTATCATCGACTGACAGGGCTAGGATACAGCATTACCATCTCTGTCTTACAGATGGAGAAAGTGAGGGCACAGAGTGGTTAAGTGACCTGCCAAAAGTTACACATTGAGCCAATGGAAAAAAATGGGAACAACCAGGGGTGAAATCCTAGCTCTACTGATGTCAATGACAAAACTCCCACTGACTCTCATAGGGCCAGGAATTGTACCCCAGTTTCTTAATTGACAGTGGGACCTCTTATACTGCTCAGTACAAGCAAAACAAAACAAAAAAGAGTGACAGGAAATCACATACAGAAAATATCAACCATATGCATCTGTCTAAACCTTTACATATTTATGTCTTGTCTCAATGGGCATAAAAGGGGAGCCTAAGCTGCAAAGCAAGCAGTTCACATACCTTTAGATATGCTAGCCTGAATCTTAGCAAAGTTTTCACTAACATTAATTCAACTAAAAGAAAAGGAGTACTTGTGGCACCTTAGAGATTCACTTCATCTGATGAAGTGAGCTGTAGCTCACGAAAGCTTATGCTCAAATAAATTGGTTAGTCTCTAAGGTGCCACAAGTACTCCTTTTCTTTTTGTGAATACAGACTAACACGGCTGTTACTCTGATACCTGTTATTAATTCAACTGGCTTAGGCAAAACAGGTATGTTTATTTTTTCAGTTGCATTAGCTATCAAAACATGGTCAAGTAATCTTAAGAGCCTGTTTCCACTCACCTATGCATTTCACAAGACAAATTAACTAATGCAAATGCAACTTACAAGAGTGGAACAGTTAAAGGCTTTGGAGTTTCATGACCTTTTGTGACTAGACAGATTAACATTTTATTTAATCTGTCCATATGCAGCCCAGAAAGCCATCTTACCAGTTCTGTGGCAGTCTGAGCTCTGAACTGAATATCTTGTCCTAAACCATCCATTAAATGTATCTCATTATGCTGTTCTTTATCACCTGAGTTACAAATGTATATGCTTTGCTTGTTGTTTTGCAAGTGTGGATAGTTAGCTC
Source organism: Lepidochelys olivacea (assembly GCF_965140295.1). NCBI lineage: Eukaryota > Metazoa > Chordata > Testudines > Cheloniidae > Lepidochelys > Lepidochelys olivacea. The sequence continues at coordinate 71,684,473 of NC_140414.1, forward strand.
TGTTTCTAGAGTTCCTTGCTGGACTGTTTGATGGCCCTAGACAAATAAATAATAGCTTTGACATCAGAGACCAATTTATATCTAAGCTCCTGCAAAGTCCTATTTAATGTTCCTGAGTTCAGATGGATCACAATAGCACACAATGGCTAATGCCTCAGAGAATCACATATTAGTTACAATAGCTAAGTCCCATCCATTTCTGTGCTACTTTACTAGCCTAAATTGACCACAGATCGCCATTTCCCAACACATGATTAAAATGTGTGGTCACTCTGTGCCAGGCAGATCAGGTAATAGTACCTATTATGGAAACTATGAAAAACAAGAAAATGAAACAGTCAAGCAAGCAAATCTTTATAAAAATAGCCTCTTCTCACTTTAAGGTCACTGTAATAATGCTTTCTAAAATTCAGAGCTTCTGCATTTCCATAGTTCTGTTCCCTTATTCTACTCTGCTTCAAAGACTGCCTTTGCTGCTAACATAGTTACCACTAAATGAAGTGAATCAGACATAGATTTTACTCAATATGCTTTAATTAAAATTTCTTGACCTTCACTAGCATTCATTGCTCCCCATTTTCTTTCCCTTTTTCAATTCTCCTTTTCATCTCCCTTTCAGTATGTGCACTTCAATCTCTGTGCCTTAACTAGTGCATGTCCTCATTTCTGATATACCTATCTTCTGATGTGATGATGCTTGAGACTGGACCACAGGGTCCTGAATGGCCTTGAGTATGAATACTCCATCTTTTTAAACTCCTCCTAAATACTGTACTGGGGAATACATTAGAATTCATGAAAACTACTAATTTCCTAGAGATAGCAATGCCCACAGGTTTGGCCATGCCCTTCTTGTGTATATTAACATACTGAATGGCATAGCCCTCGGACACTGGTAACAAGGAATGTAATTGCTCTTTTAGCTGGAATCACTGGAGACACAGCATGGCTGGCTGCATGGATCAAGATGGAGAGGATCAGGAAGAATATTTTTTTAATATTAATTAGGCCCAAACAAAAACCCTGTGCCAGAGGAATTCTCAGGGTGAGAGAGGGTGGAGCTGGATCCATATTTTGCCATGTTTTAACTTAGGGAGCCTATCTCTACTTTTAATATATGTTGTAGATCTAGGTATTCCAACATCCTGTAATTATAAGAGATTTGTTGTTTCACTGCCATTCTTACAGCTGGTTGAAAACTTTAAAATGTTTGCATTTCAGAAATTTCAAAAATAAACAGGAACATTTTGAACAAATATTCACAATGTCCCCCCTACTTCCCCCCCACAATATTTTAACCAGTTGTAGAGCCAGTCAAAATTTTTCATGACATTTCAAATGATGGGGTGGGGGAAAGGAACAAATTTCAAAAGACTATTTCCCCTAGACTTCCAGACTCATTCATTTCTTCTGGAGGAAAAGGTTTTATTTTTTCTTCATCAAGCTGAGTTGTACTATATTTTTATTTGAGAAGAGATGCTCTTTTCATAGTTAATATACCTCATTTTGTATCTAAAAGTCATTTACCTAAAGAAGTAAGATTTGAAAATAGGAAGTTCATGAAGTTAGTAAACAGAATAAAATAATAATAATTAATAATAAGCCCCCATACAAAACAGTAAGGTAACTAAATACTGTGTCACTTTCATATTCTTTCATTATTAATGAGAACATTTGAGAGAATACAATAAACTAATAAAACTATTACTGTTAATTAAGATAAAAACAATGTTAAAGCTAAAAATACTTGATGTCAAACCATTCCAAAGTGTAAAAACATCTTCCAAGCAAAAGCAACTGCTTTAATCTTTTCCTTTGAAAGTTCTGTTTGTTTATTTTAAGTAAATATTTGTTTCTCTGTCCCTGTTCATTAACTATAAAGCTTTAAACCTTTCTCTAACAGACTTTAAAAAGAATTTTTAAAAAAACCCAAAACCTGTCTGTAGTAGCTTTTTCATCTGATTACAGAAAACAGTTAAATATCTTATTGTTTGAATTAGTTTACTCAGTTATGTAGTTGAAGAGTTACCAATGTGTCCCGAAAAACTTAAAAAAATGTTTATAAAACCCATTTTTAAAATAAGGATATATAAACAAATAACTGCATCTAGGTTTGACAGGAAGAGCACAATTCTGCTTCACAGTTAGAAATAATGCAGCTCAAAAAAGCTTTGAAGAAAAACATCTTTGGGAAGGTAATGTTGATTCTTTAGGTGAATGCTGAGGTCTTTAGACAGTGTATTGTGTGAAGGGGATGTAATTGATTTCTCTTGAGGAAGAGCAAGAGAGGCCTGTAGGCTACGTATGAGGTTACAAGTTTGATAGTGATTATGGATACACCTGTGATATGAATCTGAGAATGAATAGTGTGTACTAATGGTTTCAAGATCCTAAGAAGACTCAGACTGAGCTGAGTAATTGTAGAGTTAATAAAGTACAGCTGATCTTCTTTCAGTCTACCCAATCTGCCATTTGATTGCTCCCTGTATGAATGTGCACAACCCTGTCTCTCAGACACACACATTTAGGCCAACAGGGCATAGAAATCTGCCAGTGATATGTGCCTCACAGGTACAGACAGACCCCCATTATATTTATTATATGGCATTTCTCCTTAGAAGTCACCAGAGGAGAGAACTGGCACTGTAAACCCCCCAAAATTTAGAGTCTTTAAATGTAGGGGGGCATGGGAACTCCCAGGGCAGCTGTGGGTGAACAGGATGAAGAGTTTCTAGTGAAAGGTTAATTTTTTTCCTGATGCGGCCAAAATAACCACCCAATAAAACATCTAGCACCAGTCCCTCAATCAACAAACTCCATAACACTATAAAACCTCTCCTAGTATCTCATCCACAACCTTCCTCAACATGAAAATAGGAGTCCAGTCCCTTTTCAAGACTCTGAGCCTAACTAGGCTCAGCTGCAATTGGTCACCTTGGACAAAATAAAATCAGCCAATCAAACAAGAACCAACATTTGTGTAACAAATCCTAATAATAAAATATGATGATTTCTTTAAAATTTCACTATTTCTGAACTTAACTGCCTCCTGCATGAGCGGACATCAAACCATTTCACGTTTTGCGGTGTAAGATGACTTTGTAGGCCAGATAAAGGGAATATATGGCCATCCAACAACTTGACATGAAAGGAAACACAACAAAGTCAGGTTTCAGAGTAACAGCCGTGTTAGTCTGTATTCGCAAAAAGAAAAGGAGTACTTGTGGCACCTTAGAGACTAACCAATTTATTTGAGCATGAGCTTTCGTGAGCTACAGCTCACTTCATCGGATGCGTACCATGGAAACTGCAGCAGACTTTATATACACACAGAGAATATGAAACAATACCTCCTCCCACCCCACTGTCCTGCTGATAATAGCTTATCTAAAGTGATCATCAGGTTGGGCCATTTCCAGCACAAATCCAGGTTTTCTCACCCTCCACCCCCCCACCCCCCACACAAATTCACTCTCCTGCTGGTGATAGCCCATCCAAGAGTTGTCACGTTGACTGCAAGGATTTTTCTGAGGCGGCAAAGGTGGAAGCTATTCAACCTCTGCTCCTGCTTGGAGTACATGACCTAGCTTTCATAACTGTAAAAGAGGGTACTGAGGACACAAGCATGATAAACAGACCCCTTTGTGTTCAGGGTTAGCAACTTGTTGTTCCAGACAAGTTTCCCAAAGGTGACAGAAGCTTTGCTGATTCTCACATCTAGTCCCCTATCAAGGCTAAGTGAGCTAGTTAGAGTTGAGCCAAGATAGCAGAAGTGATCCATGTCGTTCAGAGCTTCATTATTGATGTAGATTTTAGGTAGAATGTTGGTATCCTGTGACATGGCAACTGTTTTCTTGATACTGATTGCCATGCTGAACTTGATACATAGAACTTATTCATCATGACCTGAAGTTCGTCAGATAATTTAGAAAGGAATGCAGTGTCATCTGCGAAGAGCAGATCCTGAATAGTGAGCTGGGTGGCATGCCTTCTGCTCTAGAATTGTCTGATTTTGAACAAGTTGCTGTCCATCTTTGATTTAATTAGTCCACCAGATTGATTGTTTCCAAAAGCGTACTTAACAAGAATAGAGAAGAAGATGCCAAAGCCAGTAGGCGCTAAGACATAGCCTTACTTCATGCCAGTATCAATGCTAAACTCAGACAATGTTTCATTTTCATACTGGGTAGTTGCCTTCATTCCCTCATGGAACTCCTTAAACAGGGAGAGCATTTTTTGCAGACAGACAATTTTTGACAGTATCTTGTATATGCCATTCCTGCTAACCATGTCGAAGGCATTTTGAAGATCAACTAATGCCTGTGGTTCACGGGTTTTTTTCTTGCAACAAGTGTATTGTGAAGTATACGTCAGTTATGGTGCATCCAGCTATGAACCCACACTGGCTCTCAGGGTAAACTCTCTCAGTGAGGACTTGGAGTCTTTTCAGCAGGACCCTTTCAAGCACCTTGCCAAGCATGGTGAGCAGAGTTATCCCCCAGTAGTTTTTGGAGTCTGCTCTGTCCCCTTTATTTTTGTATAAAGTAATTATATTTGCATCTTTCAGATCCTGGGGTTTGTAGCTTTCTTCCCAGCAAGCACAGAGATGTCACTAGCAAGCTTTCCCTCTTCTGCCTTTAGGAGCTCCAGAGGTATCTGATTGTTGCCTGCTGCTTTCCAAGGAACAATCTCTTTGATAGCATTCTCTACATCTTCAAGAGTCAGTATTTGTTCCAGCTCCTGCATCACTGGAAGCTGGGAAATGGCAGCTGTCATAAATATAAAGGGAAGGGTAACCACCTTTCTGTATACAGTGCTATAAAATCCCTCCTGGCCAGAGGCGCAAAATCCTTTTACCTGTAAAGGGTTAAGAAGCTGAGACAACCTCGCTGGCACCTGACCCAAAATGACCAATGAGGGGACAGGATACTTTCAAATCTGGAGATGGGGGGGAGGAGGGGGAACACAAAGGGTTTGGGCTGTCTGTGTGATGCTTTTGGCGGGAACAGATCAGGAATGCAGCCTTACAACTCCTGTTAAGTTAGTAAGTAAGCTAGCTAGAAATTAGTTAGATTTCCTTTTGTTTAATGGCTGGTAAAATAAGCTGTGCTGCATGGAATGTATATTCCTGTTTTTGTGTCTTTTTGTAACTTAAGGTTTTGCCTAGAGGGATTCTCTATGTTTTGAATCTGATTACCCTGTAAGGTATTTACCATCCTGATTTTACAGAGATGATTCTTTTACCTTTTCTTTAATTAAAATTCTTTTAAGAACCTGATTTTTCATTGTTCTTAAGATCCAAGGGTTTGGGTCTGTGTTCACCTGTACCAAATTGGTGAGGATTCTTATCAAGCCTTCCCCAAGAAAGGGGGTGTAGGTCTTGGGGGGGATATTTTGGGGGAAGACGTCTCCAAGTGGGCTTTTTCCCTGTTCTTTGTTTAAAACACTTGGTGGTGGCAGCATACGGTTCAAGGACAAGGCAAAGATTGTACCTTGGGGAAGTTTTTAACCTAAGCTGGTAAGAATAAGCTTAGGGGGTCTTTCATGCAGGTCCCCACATCTGTGCCGTAGAGTTCAGAGTGGGGAAGGAACCTTGACAGCAGCTAAGGCAATATCACAGATAGTGGCATCCTTTGAGTAGAGTTCTTTGTAATGTTCATTCAATCAGTGAAGTTGTTCTTGCCTGTCAATCAAGATAGTAACATCCTTTGCCTTCATGTTTGCAGTCTTTTTACAAATTGAACCAAGTGCATCTTTGATTCCTTCACAGGTACCACGAAGATCCCCTCTTTCCAAGCAGGTCTGAATCTTTCTGCACAAGTCATGCCAGTACTTTTGGGCACATTCTCTGGTGTCTTTCTGGACTGCAGCCTTAGCCTCTTTGAACTTAAGAGTTCAGGACTCAGCTGGTTGTTGAAGTAAAGTTGGGTGAGCTTGCTTTTTCTTTTCTATGAGTGGGAGCAGCAGATGTTCAGAGGCTGTGAATCAGTCAGGTTGTTTTTCCTTTGTTGTTCCAAAGACATCTTTGGCAGTAGCCAGTGTCTTATTCTTGTAATTTTCCCACAAGGTGTCAGAATCAGGGGAATCATTTTTCAGAAACAAAATAAAGTGCACATTGAAACTTTTCACAGGTGTCAGAGTCCTTCAGATTAGTGATGTTGATACAAGGTTTGCCTTTGGGTTTTGCTCGATGGATCTTTTTAGAGTGTAATTGGAGCTTGACCCGGACAAGGGCCTGGTCAGTGTCACAATCAGCACTGCATTGATCAAGCATGCAGTACTTCACAAATGTTTCTGTGACAGATCAAGAGGAGGTCAAGCTGATGCCAAGGTCTTGAGTGGGGGTGCCCTCATGTGATCTTCCTGGTGCTGCTTCTACCAATTAGGACTAACTGCATCGAGGTCATTGGCACTACACCAGTTTAAAGCTGGTGTACGTGACAGGAAATCTGGGCTTGAGTCTTATCTCAAGCTATCACCTAATGAGGTATGATCTAGCAGGCAAACAACAGTAGGCACCCCTATTCTCAGGAAGTATTGCAGTTAGCCAGGTGTGGACAGTAATGCAGTGAATCATGATGAAAAAGGCAAAGTGGTGAGTTTTGGGACACTTATTAGTGTCCTCTGCTTGTCAGGATACAACTTACCTTAGCCCAACATTTCTGTGAGAATGATCCATGTGCTGTCCAGTATTATCTTACACCATTGAAGAGTTTAGGTAAGATAGACCTGTATGCACCTTTGGTTGTTTTCAAACTCCTTTTTCTCTTATGCTACGCTTTCTTCCTGCTTTTACTATTAAACAATACTTTGGTGTTAAGGCTGGCTGGCTGCTGGTCACAACCTCCCAAAGGGAGGAATTGCAGATACTGACCCCAATCGGGCCTGCTGGGCTTTCTGATGGCTCTCCGCAATGTCTGCACCAGCCTTGACCTGGCACCCATTGTATTGACCTGGGGTAAGCATGGTTGATACAATGGGGGCTGTAGCCTGGGACCTGGTCTAAGAGTGAGAGAATTGCAGGATTCAATCCCAGAAGAGGTAAAGGCTCAGGAGATCCAAAGGGTGTACTAGACCAGAGAAGAGGTCTGAGGTTCAGCTAACTCTGAAACCATGACAGGTGCCACTTTTAAAAATATATATAAATCTATTTACATAGATATTATTAATGTAAAGTCTTAATGGAAGAGCTATTTGGCAATAGCAATTCTGTTTTCCAGCCCTTTCATGTGTACACTTTTCACTCTGCTTTTTGCATCACCTACTTTACACTTTATTTTTTTCCTACAGCCTCTATTGCAATTTTTTGTATTCATTTATTTTTGCATGTTTGGCTTCACTTAGTTGTCTGTCTAGAGAGTTTCAAATTCCTTTGGAAAAGGAAGTAGTTTTCAAAATGGTAAAGCTGTTTTGTTTTGGATGCGATTCTCTGATGGCAGATTTCAGCAGCAAGACTTCAACAGCCAGAAACTACCAAATTAGAAGAGTCAGAAAAAGAAGATATTTGAGATGAATAATAATCACACCATCACATTCATATTTTCTTGTTTATTTAGTATACACCTGTGGCTTGTTGGCAGTGCATCTGCTTGCAATATGAGAGACTCAAAGCTGGCCCACCTCCCCTTCTGTGATCTTTAAATAGCTTATGCATGTTCTTTTAACTATATAGGTAGAAACTGTTTACTTCAGCGGGCAAGTTAAAACTCATTCTGCACAAAGGACCAGATAACACTTTTAATTATGATTTCTGGGGAAGGGCTATGTTGATGTGCTACCCTCATTCCACTGAAGGCCTCCCACAGATGATAATGGGAGGATAGAATGTTGTAAAAAGACTGACGGTAGAATATGGTCCTTTATTAGTAACTAAGGGCTTGTCTGGATAAACAGTTAGTATGTGGCAAGCTGGGTGAAATCTACAATGTGATTGTGCGCTGGGGACTAGTTGCCTTTGTGGATCCTGCTACTGCACACTAAACGTTCCCTCGGGAACTTTAATCTACACAGCTTTGAAACAGGAGCACATCAATCAATACTAGGGAACTTTTAGTGCACGGTAGTGGGGTCCACAGGGACATTTAGTGTGTGATACACTAGTGAGCTGTGGATTTTCACCCAGCTTGCTGTGCTCTAACTGCTTATCTAGAAAATGCCTAAGGAAGAGATTTTTAAAAGGTATGTAGGCACCTAGAGATCAAGAGAGAGGCTTTTGAAAAATCCCATTAGGCCCCTACTTGCACCTTTAGGTACCTACATATATTTAAAAATCTGGCCCTTGGGGCCCAAGCCAGAGCCTACTGACATTAATGGAAAGATTCCTATTAACGTCAATGGCCTTTGGATCAGGAATTCATTGACGTTAAGTAGACTACTCACATGAATGAAGTTAAACAAAACCATAAGCATGGGTGCCAACTCTCATGGTTGTATCATGAATTTCCCCTATTCGGTGTTTCTCTTAAAACCTCAGCTCATGGATTCACATGATTGTAAAAATCGATCCCTCAGCTGAGGAACAAAGCTTGAAAATGTGATCTGAGTATACAATAAAGGCCCTAAAAATAGGAGGCAATTATGAAGCACCCAACATTTATTTTTTTTAAATCACGACTTATGTCAATTTCATGATATTTTGGAGTGGACTCATGATTTTTAAATGCCTCAGATCGTCAATACTGCACAAGTGTTTGTAGGGTTGGGGCCTAATTTTTCAGCTAGTGAATTTAGTGTTGCATTCAGCATCACTCCGTGGAGGGAGGGGGGAAGGAGAAATGATGCAGGACACTTTTAGGATCATCTTTATTTCTATCCTTTGTTTGTTTATGGATGCATTTAAATAGACAATAAAAATACTAGCATTATTGCATTAGCTGTACAATTCTGCCCTACATTATTTGAAAATCTGTCTGTCAAAATACCATCATCAATTTTTACAGTGAACATCCCATTGGAATGACTGGGGGCAGCTCACACATCAGAGTTATCTAACATAGTTCTACATCATTTCATATGCAGAAGGTTCCCAACAATAAGTACTAGAAACGTAAATTTCATGAAATGAAATTGTACATGATGCAGAATATGAATCTGTTTAGGGGACCAAATAATCATAGCAAATAAACCAGTATCTGACAGTCCTCAGATATAAATATAATTGCATGAATATCAATTATTTTGAAAGTACTAGAGCAACTATTCTAGTAAATACAGCAACAAAAGTTATACTTCTCACAATTCAGGGCAATTGCACCTGTATTTCCTCCCTCAGAAGGTATAAGCAGCCTAATTAGCTACAGTTAAGTTACCATGCAGCTCTTTCAAAGGAAGCACATTTATTCTTAAGGTAAAAGCATTGCCAATAATAAACAAGCCTATTCATGTTAATAAATTTAGCAGAGATCACCCCAGCTCCAGCAAAGGCTCTGGCAAGTGAATAGTCCTTCAAACCCCATCAACAGACTTTTCTGTGGAGACAAGTTCATAACAGCTGTTAGCTCAGAACAAGCAAACCCATGAATCTGAGACACTCTTTTATACAGTTTGGATAAAAAAACATGCTGTTGTGTAATGGGTGATCAGCAGACAGTGGGGTTCTCCTCAGGAGGAAGCTCCAAAAGGTTGGGCCTGGAAGTGAGAAGTAGCCTACTCCTCCTCCCAAGTATTTCCTGGAAATGACACTTAACTTTGTTTGTCAAGCACATTGTTTCAAAGAGCCCTTTGTAACTCATAACGCTTCCCAATGTTTACATTAGCCAGGTCTCCTCCACAGGGACATCTCCTATAATTCCACAATAATACATACACATTTGCATTTTTAATACAATGAACCCCTAAATATGGAAACTTAATTCAGAAAGGTTTGTCCAAGATATTGCATGAACTTACCATATCTGTCACTTTACTGTAGTAAGTAAAGGAGAACATGGCATACATTTAGGTCACAATCCCTTTCAGAATTTTTGACTCAGTCTTAATCAACATTTTTTCCACATTAAATTACATAAACTGCTTGATAGCCTATCCCTCCAATTTTTGTTAAGCCTTTTGCTCCTCATTTGACGAGGACTGGCCCTCCAGGTTTTATTTCACATGTTAATACTCCTTTATTTCTTCAAAATATTTATGTTAATGTAAACCACCAAATACCCAGCTGTACATCATTCTAAAGTTTCCCTCCTATGGTTAGTACACGTGCACATATGCACACACACCAATAATTCAGCATTGACAGTGATAACTAGGTGCTATCTACGTAACTAACATCAAGTGAATACATTTTCTCCAAAGTAGAGATTATATATTCTTTTCCACTACAGTGACCAAATCATCTTCTCTATTAGGACTAATAGTAAAGGCATTCCACTCAGGAAATAAACATACAAAAGGATTCCAAACTACTACAGTTAACAGAGAGCTTAAATAAAGAGTTGGGTCACGAAATTTAAGAAGTGACCAGCGATTTTGTTTGCCCAATTTGAGATGCCTTGAAGAGGGCTGATTTTTAGAAGATGGACACTTAAGACCTCTCAGGTTGGGTACCTAAACGGGTAAAGCAACCAAAATGACAAAGTCACTTTTAAAAATCTTGGTCATGAGACTTACATGTTCTAAAAGTGGCAATGTGTATAGCCATACAAGTCTCCTTATCATTAGTGAGAGCTGCAGAGTTACATACATATGCACTGCTCTGAATAATACAAGGTTTCCAAATTTGAGCACAAACCCAGTCTAATTCCATTTTGTTGGATTCTTGAGACTCTGCTGTGCATCTTGAGTAATTTCAAAAATCAGTTTTGCAAAACTCTGCTTATAGCACTGAAGATGGTTGCCATAGTTATTTCAGTGTATGCTAAGTTGCCTACACAGTTCCCGTTTTCAAATCTCATTCTATGATATATCAGCTAAATATGAATTGCCATAGTATGTTTTTTTCCTGTAATTTAAAATTACTATTGTTCCGTTCTGACCTTAATTTCTGTTACCACAGAGAAAGAATAACCTGACAGTAAATCAGTTCTCATCAGAATTAGTCTTTGCTTGTAATATTACACTTCCTATGCCTTGTGCTGCATCTGTTTCTAAACCTACTTAAGGAAAACTGGTTGCTTTCACTACAAAATGTAGGACATAATTTAAGGATTTTAAAAATGAACATGTTTTTCAAAGCTAAATTCTACAACTATTAAAATTTTCCCCTCCATGTCAAGGTTAAAAAAAAAATAGCAATGGGGAAGTGGGGCTGCTACCATCTCTGTTTTACCGTGCTATAGTTAAACAGAACACTTCAGAATTCTAGGGATATCATAACTGTAACTTTCATAAGCACTAAAAACGCAGTTAAAAATGTAGTGGGTCAAAGTTGTGCTGCAAGTATTTGTGTTGAATGTGAATTTGTGGGGGGTTTACTGGCTTTTTAATGCCTCTGGGAGAAAAAGCAGACTTGCAATAAAAACAAGCTAACATCACTCTCTCATGTCTGAGTGCACTGGTCCTTGATCACAGAAGAAAATAATTTTAAGGGAATGACAGTTCTGATTGTAATAGTTACAGGAGAATTTACTGCAAGTGTAATCATTCTCTGCAAAATACTGCAATGCTGCCTGATGAAAAAACTGCTGCTGCCACAGATTTAAATTGGCACAGTAAACAGGTACATTTCTCCCTCTTACACAAGTCTCAGCTTCTAGATAAATGAATGGTTCTCACCTATTTGCTCTTTAGTTACTGTTCATGAGCTCTAAGTTATTATCATTTGGAAGGGTCCCTGGAATGAATGCATTTTCAAACCTCTCAATAGTTTAACATCAGGTATTTTTCAAATAATCCAATAAAATTATTGAACCAGATGCTCAGCTGGTATATACAGCATAGGTCCATAGACTTGAATGGAGCTACACCAATTTACATCAAATTGAGAATCTGGACTATTATTATTTATATTTCAGATGCACACTAAAGATCCAAATCAAAATCAGCATGCCATTGTGCTAAACTCTTCATGATACACAATATTTCATATATGTTAATAGGATCCCGTCTCAAAGAGCTTATGATCTAAAGTGAAGCGAGATGCCACGAGTGTAACAAATTGTAGGAGGGAAAGATGAAAGGGTGGACAAATGGTAACTGGAATAAGATAACCTGGTTACACAGACAAATATGTGCTGTAAGCATAAAGATAGGACCACATTACCAAGTGCCGCATCTGAAATGATGGCGTGGATCAAGGCATAGTGTTTAGAAAACATGTGTATTGAAGCCCAGTTAGCAGCCTTCTATATCTCAGATAGTGAAATGTTTTTGAGTCATGCTGTGGATGGATGCTGTTTGTGATCTGATAGAATGTGCTGTCATCGTCTGTGGGCATTGAACACCAGCTGCATCATAACAAGAGGCAATGCACTCAGAGATCCACCTGACAGTCTGTGGGCAGAAATCATGGACCCCTTGGATCTGTCTGTGATGGAAACAAACAGTCTAGGTGACTTCTGAAATTGCTTGGTCCTATCTAGATGTTAGGCCTGTCTAACATCTAAAGGTATGAAAGGGGGTTTATACATATGTGGTTTTGAAAAATAACACCAGCAGATGAATTGGCAGGTTAAGATGAAAATCCAATAGTACCTTAGGTAAGATTTTAGGATGTGGGTGAAAAAAAACCTTGTCCTTGAAGAACACCACAAGAGGATGGTCTGCCAACAAGGCCCTGTTTCTCTGACTCTATGGGCCGATGTGATATCCATGAAGGTGGCCTTTTTAGAAGTGAAGTTAAAGAACTTATCATTGGTTTGAATGGAGGCTTTGAGAGAGGTTGCCAAAAACCTTAATAAATCCTGAAAACATAGGATGAATAAATATATAAAACCCTTCTACCAGAGAATGAAAGCTGATACTGCAGTCAAATGAACCTTCATCCAGCTAACCGATAACTCCAGTATCTTTAGGGCTAACAGGTAATCCGGGATAGCAGAGGGCTGGAGGCATTGATACCAGTGATTGAATCTCTTCCACTCCTGCAGGTAAGTAAACTGGGTTGCCTCCTTTGTACTATCCAGTACCATTGGCCATACTTCCACAGAGCAGATAGATTCTAACCCCATGAAACACCAAGGAATCATGCCTGAAGCAAAGGATCCCTAGGTTGGAATGGAGAAACTGACCTGTGTCTTGAGAGAGGTGATGAGGAATAATCAGAAGTCTGATTGCTGAGTGGACACACAGGTGAAGTAGGAAGGATACCAAACTGGTCTTGGATAGGTCAGTATTGTAAGAATAACCTTGGCCTTGCCCTGTCTGATCATGTTTGTCACTCTCAGTATTATGGGTGTTGGAGGAAACCATAGACTAGCCCTTTCATCCAAGAAAGCCATCTCCCAGACCATGACAGCCTAGACCACCTCTTGAGCAAAACGGGTGACATTTCGTGTTCCCAGAGGTAGTGAAGAGGTCCATCTCTGGAAGTCCCCAATTTTGGAATATATTGTGGAGAATTTTAGAGTCCAGTTCCCATTTGTATTCCTGGGAGAAATGCCTGCTGACAGGATCTGCTGTGGTGTTCTGAATCTCAGGAAGTTAGGCTGAAATTTGGATCTGATGGGCTATAAATCAGTTCAACAGCTTTATTACTTTGGCACATGGGGAGGGAGGAATCTTGCCCCCCTCGTCTGTTGATATAGAACATGCAAGCCACATTGTCATGATCCTGATGGGTATGCACTCATGACAGCTAGGAAATGAAGGTAAGTATTCCTGACTGCCCTGAGTTCCAACAGGTTAATGTTGGGACTTGTTTACAGAGGTGACCATCTGCCTTGAGCAGTGAGGTGTTAAGATGCATCACTTGCATGGTTATCGTTGGAGTTGGAAGAACAAAAGGAATGTGCTGACAATAAGTTGATCTTTTCACCAGTCTAGGGAGTTCCTTACATGAAAAGGGACTGTGAGCTGCTTGTCCAAACTGTCTTTGGTAAGTGAACGTATCATTCTGAGCCAGTTCTGGAAGAATCAGAGGCTTAATCTTCCCTGATTGTTCACAAAGGTGTAAACTGCCATATGGTCCAGGAGTTGCAGGGTGTTCTTTCTGTGATTCGAAGACTCCCTTGAATGGTCCTGACTAGATCTGATAGAGTTAACAATCTGTCTGTGGGAAGGTATGCCCTGTCTGTCAAGGGATTCAAGTACGCTCCTATGAACTGTATTCTCTGTACGGGGTTCAAATGGATTTTCTTATGTTGAGCTGAAGACCCAGTTCCTGGAAAAAAGAGAGTGCCATCTTAGTGGATGCTTCAGAAGATCTATCCTTGAGCAGCCAGTTGTCAAGATCCAGGAAGACTAAAATCACCTCCCGGTGAAGGCAAGTGGTCACTACCACTAGAGCTGTTGGGAACACCGTTTGGCCAAGGAAAGGCCAAAAGGGAAATACTCTATTGAAAATATTCCTGGCCTATAGTAAATCATAGGTATTTTCTGTGAGATGGGTGTATCATTATGTGGAAATAGGAGTCTTGAAAATTGAGGGCTGAAAACCAATCTCCTGCCTCTAGTGAAGGGATTATAGCTGCCAGGGACGACATCCTGAACTTCTGAGACATTACAAATTTGTTTAGTAGTTTTTGATCCAAATCAGTCTTCACCATCTGCCCTTCTTTGGCACAAGGAAATACCTTGAATAGAACCCCCTTCCTTTGTGAGGAGCTGGGACCAGCTCTATAGCTACAAATCGAAGGAGAGAGTCTATTTCTTGTCTCATTAAAAACTAATAGAGAAGTCATAGAATACCAGGGTTGGAAGGGATCTCAGGAGGTCATCTAGTCCAACCCCCTGCTGAAAGCAGGACCAATCCCCAATTGTTGCCCCAGATCCCTAAACGGCCCCCTCAGGGATTGAGCTCACAACCCTGGGTTTAGCAGGCCAATGCTCAAACCATTGAGCTATCCCTCCCACCCTTTAAGAAGGCTGGGGAGGGGGCTGGAAAGGAGGGAGTGATACAAAGTGGATGGTGTAGCCCAATGTTATGACCTCTGTGACCCACCAGTCTGTCGTGATCTGCCTCCCCACATGTGGAAATGGTGAACACAGTCTCCAAAAGAGAGAAGGCAGGGAAAGGGTTGCAGCTGTTGAACTAGAAGTGTGGTAAGATTTGACTGGCCTTTCAAAAGTGTTGTTTCAATGATGACTGGGTATTCTTTTTGTGGGGGAGGGGACTGGTCAGTGGATCTGTGAATTCAGAATGAGCCAGGTGAAATCTCTGGGCAGTTTATGACCTACTTGATCTTCTTTTATTTGTAGGAATATATATATATACCCAGTCATCTTGATTTAGCCCTGGAATCTTTCAGTGTGTGAGGAGACTTATTTGTGGTTTCTGCAAAAATGCAGCATCCACATTTAAAAGAAATATATTCAGAACAAATCCATCCTAATGTGGGGTTGTTGTACTTTAGGTACAATGGGGGTGGAAGTTTCATGGTTGTATAGAAGTGCTAGGATAGTACAATCCTTAGCCTGACTCTAGAATTGGAAAGATTAAAAAACAACAACAAAAGAACCAAACATCAGATTTCAAAGAGCTAATTAGAATACCACTAGGCTTGCACCTTTATGAGAACTAATTATGTTAAGAAGCCCCATACTGACTGACTCACTTTTCTATTAATTACACTATTTTTATAAGTTAAAGAAGCGAGAAACAGCTCTATGCAATGATAAACAAAGAGGAGGACATTTTCAAAGCAGTGTGTGGGAGTTACAATGAAGGTAAGTCTGGCCATGACAGCTTTCACAACTGTTGATGTTGTAGCTCTGTAGTCAACTGTAATAATTTCAGGGTCCAATTATTTTACCATCTCTCTTCTGTAGAGATAAGTGTTTTTTTCCTGTCTTTCAACAAGATATAAAGAGAGAAAATATGCACTAGTTTCCTCACATATAATAGCTAATAAATTACTGTAATAAGTTTATACATATAATATTGTAAATAAGGGAGCTATTGGCATAATTAAGTTTTTTTCCTACTCTGCAACCCTTGCCATTGAAAAATGGTTAAGCGTGGAATATTTTTATTGAATGGTATAATAAATACTGAAGGTTTTAAAACTGTAATCTTAACCCTTGTAAATTAACCAACCCAAAACTACAGCTCAAACTACACTGACTCAACTCTGCTGTGTTCTTTTACCTCTCGGATTTGTCACCCTCTCTTTTAGAGCTTGTGGAAAAGAAATGATTTGGACTGTTAACAATTCTGTTTATCTTCAATTAAAAAAAGTTAAACTAAAAGCCATTCTCCCAAACAAGATAAAACCTAAAAGGCATCTCACCTTGTTACCTTAGGTTTTAATCAATTAAGACTAAATGTGTGATTTTACAAGTAATCCTGGCCAAGGTATTAAATCTGATTACTCCAGTATACTTAGTAGCTTCTGTAGCCCAATATGGAAGAGCTGGCTGTGTACAGCAATAGAGCAGCGCTGTCTCTTACAGGCAAGCTGGAGAGCGTTATCTGTTTCTTCTCCTAGGTGTCTTGGCAACCCATCCATCCAGAAGTTATTCCATCATTCTACCTACTGAATTGACCATCTGCTCTATGGCATTTTATGAACTTCGTAATAGCAGCACTAGAACCAGTGATAGGTCTAGCAACCTTTTTGTAACTCAGCCCCAGATGATGTGACTAGGGCCAGGAAATAGAGATCAGACTTTTTTACGATTGACCTTTAACCATAATTATATTTTTTTTAATTTAATTTATTTAAAATCTATAATTTAATTATAGAGCTAATTACCACCACTAGATCAGTGATACATTTAGCCTTCCCATTAACTTTGATGATGAGTTCGTTCAGAAATTGCACAGACTATTTGATCTGTTGCTCATTCTAGGCTCTCCCCTATAATGAACTCTGCACTTTTGTTGTTTATTTAAATAGTAGTTAAAGGAGATTTTACTATAATGCATTGTCTTTCTACTTTGTAATTGCAGTGCAGATTTTTGTAGCTCAAAAGTTTCAAGGTCAGAGATTAAAAGTCACATCAGTCACAGAATACCAAACTAATGAGATTTACATCAGTAAGGGATAAGAAATTCCACATAGGTTCCTTAGTACTCAAATGTATACTTTCAATATAGAATCCTGCACTCCCACAGTATTCACCTAAAGTCAAAGATTTTTTTTCCTCTTCTATTTCAAGTGTATTTAGTGCCAGCTAAAAGTACCAGATTGACAGCACTGATGTATGAAATCCTCGGTTTATTCAAGGTCAGATTTTGCAGCCCAGTCTCATACTGAGAAGTACTTTCTCATGATTTCAAAGGAATTATTCAGGTGAATAAACACTACTCACAATAACATCTGCAGAACTGTGTCTTCAGAGAGCAAGTGCAGGATGGTAAGTGGCAGTGAAAGCTTCCCCAAACCACCCAGAAAATGTCTTAGTCCTCAGCTAGAAGGACTAACTTTAGAGGTTAACGGGTAGTTCAGTCTTTATGACCATTCACTCTTTGGTCTCTCAGCTGAGACTAATGCTAAAATGTGATATGGATATGAGACTAGCACGAAATGAAATGAGATCAACAACTCATTTCATACAGGTTACTAAAAGGCATTCAGCAGAAAAGGACTTTTGATAATGAGCTGGGCTGGATTTTAAACAGAAAACCTAAAGTTTAAGGTTTATGTACCATATAAGTCACCTAACCATACAGAAGACCTATACTGTGGCTGAAAATGTTACATGCATGCTAATTTAAAAAACCCAAGAAGTCAGAATAAGTCACAAATGCTATCCGTGCCTAGATAAAATAGTGGTTGGATTAGATGTGCCGTATTTGACAGATAGGTCATAGAATATCAGGGTTGGAAGGGACCTCAGGAGGTCATCTAGTCCAACTCCCTACTCAAAGCAGGATCAATCCCCAACTAAATCATCCTAGTCAGGGTTTTGTCAAGCCTTACCTTAAAAACTTCTAAGGAAGGAGATTCCACCACCTCCCTAGGTCAGTACAGGATTCTACGTATCTCTTCGTGCATCACACCAGGTGTGTCAGAAACTACCAAAGGTATTTAATTGTCAGCATACAACCTGTGAACGTTATAATATTCTCCTATGTGACCTGTCCAAGTTTGTCTCATGCACATAAAAAGAAAGTGCGGGCTTGACAGTGGATGAGATTTGTATATCTCTGGAATCAGTTTCTAAACACAGTGACCACTGCACCTGAAGTTCTAGTTACATTATCAGGAATAAAGTTGATTTCTCTGCATCTTTGCAGGAATAATTGTAGATATGCAGCCATTGTTCAGCAGGCTAGGGAGAAATATTTCCCCTTGCTCAGATGCATATATGTCCCCACTTTTTTATTCTTCAAAAGTATAAAATCTAGTCTGTAAATTTATCTGAAATTGTGAATTGTTATATTCAACACAGTTCATTCTCTCCTCTATATCATAAGGCTTTACTGTGAATTAAAAACTTTTTTGTATTCCCAACTGCCATGTTAATTGCCCTGAGAAAAGACCTATATTTGTATCCAGCAGCTTAATTAAGACTGACAGGACAGTTATTCATCATTTATCCATAGTTTGATAGTTTCTCATTTAAGGGTGATACACACAGTTTATTGGTCTGGTTTATAGATTGTGAAAATTACAAGAGATTCTAATCTACAGTATAATAACCCTTAGCCCCAGCATTTCAACTTCATACAATGGTTCAGTTAAGAAAAAGAAATGGGGATTATCAATTTTGACCTTTGGCCTGTAATCTTTAGATAGATATTTTTGCTCTATAATCAAGTAAAAGCTACCTACAAGTAATTCTTTGGCCCTCTTAGCACTACTTCACAAAGCTTCATGGGAGTCTTGCCTGTATGTGAACAGTCTTTTGGCATAACAGTAAGCAATGCCGGTAACTCTAGTATGGCAACCTAAGAATACACAGTTCATTGGTAATTGCTGCTACGCTGATATACCCAAATATAAACACAGGCAATTGTTACAATGTTGTATGCTGCAAAGTCAGTTAAGATTGTTACAATTTGCTTTACAATATCCTATCCAAAGCCAGAACTAATTTTTCATTCATACAACCACATCAGAGACGTATCCAGATTCAGAAAGCCACCTTTCCCCCCTGCACCCCTCAAATTCTGTGCCAAGAAAAGATCACTTAGACATAAGGATTGGGGCCTAAATATGAGAGATGATTTTGCACTGGGATCTCTGTAAAAGAGCATGACTCTCAAGGGAGAGCCCAAAGCTATGTTACAAAGGATACATTATTTCTATGGGACCGGTTGAAGCTGCTCCCCAGCTCCCGAGAGGGAAACCAAGACATGTAACATTCTTTAGTGTGGCACTTTGGAACAAGTACCACATCAGTAAATGTAGATCAGGCTTCTCAGTGAAACTGGAACAAGTTTCAGAAAGGGAGTTATAGTCAAGGCCCTTTGATATTGGCTTTTATTTTGTTTCAAATGCCCTAGGAATTTCAGTGTTTGCTGCAAAAGTTTAAAAACTGGTGAAAAGCAGTGCAAAAAAAATAATTTAATAGTTTTCTGGGTAAATATTGGGGTTAAGATTGGGGGAGAGGGAAACAAGAAAAAAAGCAACAAATAGAGAAAAGTAAGAGTATTGAAAGCAAAAATAGTTTAATGTTTTGGTTTATTTAATGAACTGTACATTAACAATACATTCACACACACACATGCATATATGTATCTTCAACTACACTGTCTTACTTTAACAGACAGCCTCATATTTATACTTTCTCTGATTTATAATAGACATCTACCTAATGTTCTGTGTTTTCTTAACATAATTAGTATTTTCATATATTTGAGTGGTCCAAAATTCAAGTAAAAATACACATCAGTAAAAAGCAAATAATAGCTTTTGGGAAAACAGGGAAATTAAGTAAAAATATCATAAAAACTAAATCCAAGGGCCTTAGTTATAGTTTATGAAAAAGATACCCAAGTCATTATCCCTTTAAGAGCAGGAGATGAAACTTCCTAACCAGTAGCACATTCCTGGCAACAAAATACAGGATAGGAGAGAGAAAGTAAGTCATATATGGACAAAACTAGAAAGCTCTCTGAGCATCTGCTCCTTTCAAACACTTATAAGGGCGGAAACAAAAAACATTCACACTCACCATTTCTAGCCTTCAAATCATGTCCACTGCCACCCATCTTCACAATAAGATGAATCCACAGCTCAATTGATAAAGCTGAGAAGTCCAGGGCAGCAATGCTATTCACTAGACAGAAACATTGGCAGAGTGTCCAGAAAGTCACCTAAAATATCACAGCAATAAAGGACAGGACTATCACTCTGCAGCAGAACTCAATAGATAAAATAACACCACAATGAGATTGCTTCAGTGAAAGGATTACAAACATGGAGTACTGTACAGAGCTCATTTTTATGACAGAATACAGCCCCTGGAAAATAAAGCTATGATACTTAAAGGAAAGGAAAAACAAAAAATTACGAGAGTGGAAGTAAATGGAAAAATGACCACTTTGTTGGGCTGTCACAATGGGCTGAACTTCTAAACCTCATCTCCTTGGAAATATGGCTGCCAGAACTTATGTATCTTTTGCTCAACGAAGGTAAAGAAAGAAACTCATTACATCCTTGGACTGGCTCCTGAGCTGGGGTATTCCCTATGGTATGTACTCATTGGGTTCAATTACTTTCACGAGCATCAGCTACTACCAGCATCCATAAAACACACAATATTAGGGATAGAAGGTCTGTGTAAATTCAAGGGTTCTCAGTCAGAATGAAGTTACCTACTACAGGACAGGCCTAACAAAGAAAATAACAGAACGCCACTAGCCGTCACCTTCAGCCCCCAACTAAAACCCCTCCAATGCATTATTAAGGATCTACAACCTATCCTAAAGGATGACCCAACACTCTCACAAATCTTGGGAGACAGGCCAGTCCTTGCCTACAGACAGCCCCGCAACCTGAAGCAAATACTCACCAACAACCACATACCACACAACAGAACCACTAACCCAGGAACTTATCCTTGCAACAAAGCCCGTTGCCAATTGTGCCCACATATCTATTCAGGGGACACCATCACAGGGCCTAATAACATCAGCCACACTATCAGAGGCTCGTTCACCTGCACATCCACCAATGTGATATATGCCATCATGTGCCAGCAATGCCCCTCCGCCATGTACATTGGTCAAACTGGACAGTCTCTACGTAAAAGAATAAATGGTCACAAATCAGATGTCAAGAATTATAACATTCATAAACCAGTCGGAGAACACTTCAATCTCTCTGGTTACGCAATCACAGACATGAAGGTCGCTATCTTAAAACAAAAAAACTTCAAATCCAGACTCCAGCGAGAAACTGCTGAATTGGAATTCATTTGCAAATTGGATACTATTACTTTAGGCTTAAATAGAGACTGGGAGTGGCTAAGTCATTATGCAAGGTAGCCTATTTCCTCTTGTTTTTTCCTACCCCCCCCCCCCAGATGTTCTGGTTTAACTTGGATTTAAACTTGGAGAGTGGTCAGTTTGGATGAGCTATTACCAACAGGAGAGTGAGTTTGTGTGTGTATGGGGGTGGGGTGTGTGTGAGAAAACCTGGATTTGTGCTGGAAATGGCCCACCTTGATTATCATGCACATTGTAGGGAGAATGGTCACTTTGGATGAGCTATTACCAGCAGGATAGTGAGTTTGTGTGTGTGGTTTTTGGGAGGGGGGTGAGGGGGTGAGAGAACCTGGATTTGTGCAGGAAATGGCCCAACTTGATTATCATGCACATTGTGTAAAGAGTTGTCACTTTGGATGGACTATCACCAGCAGGAGAGTGAATTTGTGTGGGGGGGTGGAGGGTGAGAAAACCTGGATTTGTGCTGGAAATGGCCCAACCTGATGATCACTTTAGATAAGCTATTACCAGCAGGACAGTGGGGTGGGAGGAGGTGTTGTTTCATATTCTCTGTGTGTATATAAAGTCTGCTGCAGTTTCCACGGTATGTATCTGATGAAGTGAGCTGTAGCTCACGAAAGCTCATGCTCAAATAAATTGGTTAGTCTCTAAGGTGCCACAAGTACTCCTTTTCTTTTTGCGAATACAGACTAACACGCCTGTTACTCTGAAACCAATGAATTGTCAGAGACAGGTGTTTACAGATGAAATAAAATACTTTTCAAATAATGCAAGCAATTGTTCATGGTTCAATCCATTAGCAGGATACAGGGGTAGAGAAAATCTTTTTAAAACAAGGTATCTGAAAATCAAAGCATGTTTTCTGTGTGAATGTTTGAATGCCTGCATGACTATGTGTGCACATGCACTGGTGTGCACTATTCAACACTATTAATACAACTAGCATTTCATTGGAAAGGAATGGATAGTTCTATAGAAAGGAAAGAATTCAGACCCTCTATTTAACTACAAGGTGAGAGTCATTAGCAGTCACCATCCATGACTTCTTGTCTAGTTTGCCCATTTGTTCCTGGACTTAGAGAAAAACCTGGGTACCAGTTATTACAAATACTCGCTTTATCTGCCTCTAAATACTAACATGATTAAACCTTCCCATGTTGCATCTACTAAGCAGGTAATTAGAAGTGTTAGCTTCTATAATTAAAACCTACAGACTCTCTGAAGTGCTATCTAGTTCAGGGAAATGTACTATTGGGCTCTTCCAGGAATCAAGTAATCCTGGAGTAGATATTGGTTGGTGAAGTCAGCCTTCATTGAATGGTAGAGGAGTTGTGTAAGGAAAATATAAATAGGGAATCCTTAGAAACTCTGTCCAGGACTAAGGATACAAAAAGACTCCTCCACTTAGAAGAAAAAAGACAGAGGAGGAGAGACAGACATATCAACATGGAGAACAAAGGACAGCAACTATTACTCAAATGATGAAAGGGAGATTGTGAATAAAGCAGAACCAATGAGCTGAATCCTCTATGTTTACACAGAGATGTACAGGGCACTGAGGGGACACATCCCATGTATATGCTTTCAGATTCATGGCTAACAAAAGATCTTGGTTTGGATACAAATCCGCTTATAGAGAAAGTGAGTAGGGATGGTGCAACATGGAAGGCATGGGAGAATCTGGGTACTTTAAATTAGCTTTCTAGAAAATCTTCTTTAACACACTTTTGCTTACATCACCCTCCATCCCTCCTCCTCTTCCATAAATGCCTGTTCTGCAAGTTGCAAGCTACAGAATATACTTACCAATAGCCTGAAAAGTTTACTGATAAAACCTCAGAATTCAACCATGGCCTTCTCATACAGATGAGTATTAAGATACTGGCAGAGTGGTTTGAATCTGAGGATAGGTACTATTTTCTGCAAGGTCATGCTTCACATCTAAAAGAAGGTGAGAATCTTGAATCCTAGGGAGAACTGTTCTGTTTAATGGGATTGAAAGAGTTGATGGGGCGGAATGACTACAACTGCCAGGCTTGGAGATTAGGACTAGGCCTCAGATGCAGTGCCTGAGCTGTTAAAAAGGCAGGACTGCAAGTGTTACTATATTACAAGGCAGGGCTTAATTGATTAGACAGGACCATGTGGTACCTCAGTGCTGTGTGAAAAAGAAGAGATATGCTGCAAGCAAGCAGATGGATATTCAGCTGTTTTCACCGTCACCTGTTGAGGGTCACCATCATGAGGATGGATCACTAAGCCCAAGCTCTGAAGAAAAGGGGCAACTTCTTAAAATAGTTGTTCAGGTTACTGAAGAGTTCCACTGAGGCCATCTTCCAGCTCCTCTTCACTTACAGGTCCAAAGTACACACAAGGATGAGAACTGAAAGGATCTCTCATCTTCAGATTTGCAGACTAGTTTCTCACCTTCACTAGAATTGAAAATTTTAGAGGTCACACTTTTTATTTATTTATTTTATTTACTGAGTGGTATGAATCTACAACTGGGTCTGGATTACTTGGTAAAATGTGTGTGTTTTAAAATGGTAAAATATAAACTCAAATCTGAAAGCAAAGAATGAAGGCCTTACTTACAGAATGGGAGGCTGCAACCTGGGACGCAGGTTGAAAAAAACTTGGAATCATGCTGGATAATCAGCTGAACATGAGCTTCCAGTGCAATGTTGTGGCCAAAAGGGCTAATGCAATCCTTGGGGAGTATCAAGGAGGTTATTCTACCTCTGTATTGGCACTAGTGTGGCTGCTACTGCAATACTGTGTCCAATTCTGGGGCTCACAAGTCAAGAAGGATGTTGATAAATTGGAGAGGGTTCAGAGAAGAGACACAAGAATGACTAAAGGACTGGAAAAGGAGCTCAATATGTTTAGTTTAACAGAGTGAAGGGTAAGGGGAGACTTGATCAGTCTATAAGTATCTATATGGGTATAGCAGGTCAATCCAATAGCCAGCTGACCTAGTGGTTAGGCAATGGCTTCAGAGTTCATTTCAATCTGCTTGTCCTGGAGGGGTCGCTGCCAGGTCATATGTAGTGGGCGTTAGTCTCTCCTGCATAACCCTTCATCCCCCCGTTCTGGGTTCTCTCATGACAGGGAGGAGGGGAAACAAGGTAGGGGAATCCAGGCCCTCCCACTCCACCAGTCCCAACCCAGACCCTTCAATCTAGCAGACAAAATGTATAATCCCTCAAAGCAAGAGCTAGACAAATTCAGGCTGCAAACAAGACACACCTTTTTTAAAAAAAAAAAAAACAGTGAGGGTAATTAACCATTGGTACAACTTACCAAGAGTGGTGGATTCTCCATCATTGGAAAGATTTAAGTCAAGATTTAATACTTTTCTAGAATATATGCTCTAGAATGAAAAAAGGAATTAATTCAGAGAAGTCCTAGGGCCTGTGTTATACAGGAGGTAAGGCTAGATGACCACAGTGGTCCCTTCTGGCCTTAGAATCTACATTTTTTTTTATTTCCAGGCATTCACCATTCTCTGAATTCCTTATTTAGTAAAGATTGAATGGGGTTTTATTCTGTCATCAGTACCCTGGGTCATTGCTGTAGCACCTATTGAGTCAGAATCTTGTCTCTACTTTAATAAGCAACACCAACAAAAACTGGCTGTATTTTGTGCAGTTCCAGCTAGTGTACAGGGCCAGTAAATGAGACCCCAAAGCTGAAGCAGCATTTACATTCCCTAGCTCAGAGCTCATCTACTCTAGAGCTAGCCCTTCAGTATCATAGCAACAAACACTGAGCCACAACAGGCATGACACAAGAGGCTTCTTTAGTCTCAGGTGTACTTAGCCTACTCTACAGTTACATCATTAAAAAGGATCTTTGTTTTCAGATTTTTCTGGTTATAGATTAATGCGTTGATGCTTTTCAACTGACACAGCATTTTGGACTGCTCTGCCATTGCCTCTAGGATGATCCTGAAGTCACATGCCTGTGATAGGCAGCTGACAGAGAACTCCAGGATCTCATCCATTTGCTTTTTTAACCTGCAGTCGACAAGAGATTCAATGCCATTGTTAACATGTCCCCCTAGGACTTCTACTCTGTAACTATGTTTATGGTAGTGACAATAAGGAATAACAAGCAAAACAAAAAACAACTCCATTCAGATTGAAATCAGATTCTTTCACTCAATTCTGTACTTGACCAGTGTCTATAGTCTTGGGGGTGGTGGTGGTGGTGGTGGTGGGGAAACAACCGAAAAGCAGACTCAGACATTCTAAGGTTTTAGGGAAAAACTTCTGGATCTGGCCTACAAACTATATTGTAGTATTTTAAATACACACTTCTGAGAGACTGTTCTGGATTCTAACAATGCTGTGATGATTAGTTGCATTTCTTTTGGTTTGCTTGCTAGAGAATTATCAAAGACAGTTTAGAAATAGTTGAGACAGGGAGGGAGCACTAGTTGCCATCCCACTCAAGGTATATGTTTGTGCGTTACTTTACTAGCCTTGTTCCATCAGTAACAATAGAATCAGTAGAACAAAGACTAAAATTCCTCTCAGTGCTGGCCAGGATTTTTTTTTTAAATTTTTTTTTATTTATTCTCCCTTATATACTCCTGGTCTAGTAAGACAGCAGAAATAGCTCATCTTGGGTGCACAAGGTGGGGTATTCTGTGCTGTTCAGCTCCTGGCACTGAAACTATGTATTCTTGGATGAACAAAGCAGTGCTTCCATCCCCTGCAACCAACTGGTTAGACCAGAACAAATTGTCTCTGCAAATAGATTTTTTTTAAAGTGGCCCGCTTCTGGTTCTTGTATACCTGCTGGCTGCGAAACAGAACCTTATCTTCTACTGCCTGACACAAAGGAGTTAAAAGCACAAAGTGTTTGCTTTTGGGTTTCTGTAGAGCTATGGGATCTGGTATCATTGTCAGGTTCACTGTTTGCTTTTCATTTCTATAACATCTTTAATTTGAGGATCTCAAGGCTCTTTACAAGAATTAATTTACTACCCATACTGGCAAAAGTATGGATAGTGAAAAGCATCAGTATTACAGGACCATGCAGAGATCATTCATGCCTAATAAAAAACATAATTACATTGACCATGCATTCATTATGCCAAGTTCTTAAAATGCAAGGCTAGTGAAATGTGTGATGTAGAGTGGTATGCTATTAAAAGTCAGTTCAGAGAGAAAACTGAAATGAACCTCTGAATTACTTATTGATGGACTTCATAAACCCCATGAGGATGCACAGGGTGCCACAGATGACTCTATCATCCTCATTCCAATCTATCTGAAAAGGAAAGTGTGGAGATCTTAACAACATACAAATTGCTTGAAAAGACAGTCTGAATCATTGTTCCTAATCACAGACAATGAACTGAACACTTGCTTTCAGACTAACCAGGAGATGGCAAATACATTTAAAACCAGGGTGCAAAGAGGCCCAAGGACAGGGGTTCTCATGACAAATTTCTTGGTGGCCTCAGAGTGAGGCCACCAACTCTTGCTGGAGGCCACTCTGACAATTTTTCCTAAAATACTTAATTAACTTTAGGAAAAGAAAAGAAATATGCATCAAAATCATTGTAATTTATTTATTGCTAGCTAGTAAGTCTGTGAAAAGTGACATTTGTATGTCTGTTAATATTTTTCACAGCCTCCCAGCTACTAAGTCTGCTGTGAAAAGGGATATTACCAAACATAAAAGTTTCACTTTTCACAGCAGACTTACTCAGCCCTGGCAAGCCCGGGGACAAATTAAGCCCTGGACAGGGAGGTGGATGGATAGGCAGCGGGGTCAGGAGCAATGAGGCGTGGGGGAGGAGGCAGGGAGCCAGAGCCAGAGCCTGAAGCCTGGGGCACGGTGCCCCAGGAAGGCGCTTGAAGCCCTGGGGCCATAGTCCAAAGCCCCGTGGCCAGCAGATGGGGCCCTGCAGCCAGGGGACAGGGCCAGAGCCCAAAGCCCCACAGCCAGGGCCTGGGGATAGGGCTGGAGCCCAAAGCCCCACAGCCAGGGCCCAAGGACAGGGCCTGAAGCCTGAAGCCCTGCAGCTGGTGACTGCCACCCCAGGGCTGAAGCCCGAGCCCCACCACCCCTGGGAAGGTGGGAAACTCACAGGCTGCCTGCTCCTCCAGTGTTGTGCCCCAGGTGTCTCCAGAGGGAGGGCAGGGCCCAACCCCTGCTGGCAGAACCAACACCAATGTGGCACATCCAGGACCAACGGGGAGTGGGAGAGGCAGCTGCTTTGGCCCTCACAATCACTGCCCAGGAGGCTGAGGCTGAAAGAAAAGCCCCTGGTGTCCGCATGCAGTCATGGTGGTTGCATTTGAGAAACACTGCTCTAGGCTACAATAACTTGCTGAAGTTCAAACAAACTTTTTTATTTTTCACCCATAATTATCAGGCAGCCAAAAGCCTGCACTCTCATTTTTCTGAGTGCACTCAAGAAGGATGACATGTATAAGGAAAAGCCAATTTTAGCATGGGAAGATGAGATAAAACCATCATCTGGATCAAGTGAACACTGGCAATTTTCGTAAGATTGTGGCCAACCAGAGCCATAATGTAGCTACTTATCTTTTTGCCTGGATGGCCCTGGACAGAAAGCGCAGAGAAATCCGCAGAATCCATAGAAAGTTAACAAAGGTCCCATTTGTTTAACCCCTTCTGGTCCTGGAAGAACCACTCTTGTGGCAGAAGAGGTATGGGCCTTCTTCCTGAGGACATCACATAATCAGCATGCTATCAGGCCAGAATGATTACTGAGTCCAGAACAGACTATCACATGCACTAGTGTAAAGTAAGAAAACATCGCTATGGATAGGAAGGAATCAGAATTTATTTAAGGGTATCTACAACTTTCAGGGCTAACTAATCCCAAATTACAAATTATGAACCTACAACCACAAACTATCCTAAATTAAGGTAGTTTGGGAATCTTTGGCAAAATGAACCAGATTACAAGAAAGCTCACTTGCAGTCTAAGGATTTCCCCTTGTAAGCGAAGAAGCTCCCATCTCATTCCAAGCCCATATAAATATAATTCTTTACAGCCCTTTGATGCAGATATAAACCAGTCATTGCTGCTCATGGCCTTGAGTAACGTATGTGTAGGCATGAGCGAATACTAGTAATTCCTATGACTCACCATTGGCATTCAGTGGACTTACTGAAAGTTTGTTACTTTCAACCCCACACTAAAGTGGCAAAGCAGATAAAGGTACCAATATGCAAAGCAAACAAGTAGCAGCCTAAAATGAACTCAGACAACACTCCTGCATCAAACTATCCATTGACGAGTGATATTATTTATTTAGATTTGTAAAAATGGGCCCCTATGCAAAGCTCTAGGCATCCTTGGCACAAGCGATTTTGATCCAAGAACTTAAGAAAATTGAAAGGCAGCATACTTTCCTCCAACAGCCAGCAGAACTCAAACTGCTAAAAAACACAAAACATCCTTCTCCATTGCATAGCAAATCCCCATCAAATTCCACCCTTTTGCAGCAGTCTGTGCAAATAGATGCACCTTATAATGCACCCTGAGGATTTAAAAAAAACCCAATAAACAAACAGGGCTATTTCAGACCAAAGGGAGGTCAGGATTACTTAGTCCACACAGTACTCATGCACAGCTTTTTCCTGTTCGTGAAAATATAGCAACGTATGCAAGGTAAAAATCTACTGAGAGTGATATTTTGCTTCAGTTTCTTTACAGTTTACTTTGGTTTGGCTTGTATATTAAAGAGAATATTCACAACTTTGAGAAAATGACTACGAAGATTGAGTGAAATATTCCTCATGAACTTCTCCAGAAACGCTGCTCTCAATGTCAGTGACAATACATCCTGTTCTCAATTCTGGTGAAGAAAAGTCAAGTTTATTTTGGTCTCAAGTAGCTTTATGAGGCTTTTTAATGGCTTTTAGACAGCAATGCCATTCTCCCTGAGATTTTGTTGGCAAGTGCTTTCTATAGATGATGAAGAAGAAAGTTAATGAGTAGTGAGACACACTGCCTGCTTTTTTGTACATGCCACAACTTTTCCTTTGGCTTCCCTGAGTAATTACTGCCTGACCAAGATTCAGACAACTCACTATACCTTGTGAATTTTGAAAGAAGAGAAATAACACCTCAAAGAAATTTAAGAGTACCACAGATCTATGTACAGAAGGAAGGGCCCAAACCTGGTATTTTCCCCAGGAGAAAACTGCAGAAGTTTTATAGCTATCTAGGTATTTTCTGAGTGAGAGCTCTAATGAGCTCTGCTTAAGCCTGTTGGTTATAGAAATCTTTACAAGTGACAGACTGTGTTGGTTGCAGACATGCTAATAGAAAAAAGATGTTGCAATGGTACGAATGTCACCTTCATCCTCAACTTTACCACAGAATATATTTCACTGTCTGAATTCCAAACTGCATAAAAGCCTTTGAAATGATGGTGGAGTGAAGATGTTCCTACCTGAATAAACATGACTGACCACAATCTTGCAATGTGTTTGCTTTTGGGGGGGGACACAGATATCACAGCAAGTAACTGTTTCACTGGTGACGAGAACGCAGCACATAGACCCCACTTTGACTTCTCCCTCTCCTCCTCCCTACATATTTAGGGTGTTTCCAAAGCTTTGGTTTTTGTTCTATAACATATAGAAAAATCTGACGTTTGAAAATATCTTATTCATGGCACAAAAACAAGAGGACCTATGGATATTAACAAACTAAATTAATATAATTTTAACTATAGAAGGAACAATACGTATTTATACTATATATCAAAAGATGAATATGTAAATCTGCCTGCATACAAGATAGATGGGATTAAACCAAAATAACTAGAGGAAGGACTCACTCTACAGCTGCAAAGAGAAATAATTCTGGCTTTTTTATATAAATAAGAAAAAAGGAAGTGACAGAAATTAACTAATCATAGTAATTGTGGTCTTCTAACACTTAATAGTTGGCCTTCGATTTCTTCTTCCCTAAAAAAGCTTTCTAGTCAATGAGTAAGTGCCATGAACCTCAGTATAGCCTGAATAGAGATAAGTAGGAATAGACTTCTGTAACAAGAAAGCTGTGATACAAAAGGGAGAAAGGTGATTTGAAGGCCAGAATGCTTACTAGCTTTCGCACTTTTAATAGCAATTTTATAGTTTGATTCAATCAATTCATGTTTTACAGTGATCCTCTAAGCCAATTTAGAAGGCCAGACTATTTATAGAAGTGGACCCTTTGTGTTTATGATAAACAACTACAAATCAAGGACCTACAGTTCTGAAAGTATTCAAGTGAATCTAGAGGGGGGAAGTGAACATAAAGACCATTTCAATTTTTTTAAGCTTGGCTGAAATTAGAAATCAGCATTAACAACAGAGAGAGAACAAACAAACCAGATACACCTAGAAAGAAATGTGGGACCTCATTCTCCACTGACATGCACCCTGTGTAATAATTTACACTTAGGCAAATTTGCATTCAGTTTTGGTGTATTTTACACCCACGTGTAAATAATTACACAGGGTGTAAGGGAGAGGAGAATCAGGCCTGATTGTTTTAGGGCAATCTAATAGATTTAGATCTAATACTGTTTGATGTTACCAGAAGCCTTTCTGTTAACCTTAATCAGGCCCCGAGTCTTCAAAAGGAAACAACAGAGAGAATAAGGTATGCAAATATAGATCATAGTTACATGCCATAGTTTTTAATGTAAGACTGCATTACAGTATTCAGTCACATGAGCCTTTAGTACAAGTAGGACATAAGCAAATTTATTTTGTCTAATTTGTTACATATTCATATATCATAGGAGTAAAGATTCAACTTTAATATCATTAGGCTCCTGCTCTATTTAAGAGAAACTGTGGGGGAAAGGAGGGGACAGAGAGTGGGCAGAAAGAGAAAAAATATTCCAGTGATAAAATATGGTGTAAATGTATCATACATCAGGCAGAATTAAAAATAAATACTGAGAGCGTGTGAAAAAAGGCACGGACAAGGTAAGATAAAATTCTAAGGAAAATAATATGTACATAATGTTTTTTCCCACAAAAGTCTTTATTATTCTGAAGTTAAGGTTGCAGGCTGTTTGAAAGCATGTTACCACTCAAAAATATTACAGATAAAAATGCTAGTAACCTGGCAAATGTACATCTCAAACAAACCTTTTCTGTGTTAATTTGAATGGAGTAAATGAACACAGAGAATCATAGGTGTTAATATGACTGCCATCACAACATTAAAAAGTTTTAAACCAGGTTCAGTGTTCATAGAATCATAGAATATCAGAGTTGGAAGGGACCTCAGGAGGTCATCTAGTCCAACCCCCTGCTCAAAGCAGGACCGATCCCCAATTAAATCATCCCAGCCAGGGCTTTGTCAAGCCTGACCTTAAAAACTTCTAGGGAAGGAGATTCCACAACCTCCCTAGGTAACGCATTCCAGTATTTCACCACCCTCTAAGTGAAAAAGTTTTTCCTAATATGCAACCTAAATCTCCCCCCCTGCAACTTGTTCTGTCATCTGCTACCACTGAGAACAGTCTAGAGCCATCCTCTTTGGCCCTTTCAGGTAGTTGAAAGCAGCTATCAAATCCCCCCTCATTCTTCTCTTCTGCAAACTAAACATCCCCAGTTTCCTCAGCTTCTCCTCATAAGTCATGTGTTCCTGTCCCTCAATCATTTTTGTTGCCCTCCGCTGGACGCTTTCCAATTTTTCCACATCCTTCTTGTAGTGTGGGGCCCAAAACTGGACACAGTACTCCAGATGAGGCCTCACCAATGTTGAATAGAGGGGAACGATCACGTCCCTCAATCTGCTGGCAATGCCCCTACTTATACATCCCAAAATGCCATTGGCCTTCTTGGCAACAAGGGCACACTGTTGACTCATATCCAACTTCTCGTCCACTGTAACCCCTAGGTCCTTTTCTGCAGAACTGCCATTCAGTCCCTAGTCTGTAGCAGTGCATGGGATTCTTCCGTCCTAAGTGCAGGACTCTGCACTGGTCCTTGTTGAACCTCATCAGATTTCTTTTGGCCCAATCCTCTAATTTGTCTAGGGCCCTCTGTAGCCTATCCCTACCCTCCAGTGTATCTACCACACCTCCCAGTTTAGTGTCATCTGCAA
Source organism: Lepidochelys olivacea (assembly GCF_965140295.1). Taxonomy (NCBI): domain Eukaryota; kingdom Metazoa; phylum Chordata; order Testudines; family Cheloniidae; genus Lepidochelys; species Lepidochelys olivacea. The sequence goes on from NC_140414.1 coordinate 71,717,019, forward strand.
ACTTGCTGAGGGTGCAATCCACACCATCCTCCAGATCATTTATGAAGATATTGAACAAAACCGGCCCCAGGACCGACCCTCGTGGCACTCCACTTGATACCGGCTGCCAACTAGACATGGAGCCATTGATCACTACCCTTTAAGCCCGACAATCTAGCCAGCTTTCTATCCACCTTATAGTCCATTCATCCAGCCCATACTTCTTTAACTTGCTGGCAAGAATACTGTGGGAGACCGTGTCAAAAGCTTTGCTAAAGTCAAGAAACAACACGTCCACTGCTTTGCCTTCATCCACAGAGCCAGTTATCTCATCATAGAAGGCAATTAGATTAGTCAGGCATGACTTGCCCTTGGTGAATCCATGCTGACTGTTCTTGATAATTTTTCTCTCCTCTAAGTGCTTCAGAATTGATTCCTTGAGGACCTGCTCCATGATTTTTCCAGGGACTGAGGTGAGGCTGACAGGCCTGTAGTTCCCAGGATCCTCCTTCTCACCTTTTTTAAAGATGGGCACTACATTAGCCCTTTTCCAGTCATCTGGGACCTCCCCCGATCGCCATGCGTTTTCAAAGATAATGGCCAATGGCTCTGCAATCACATCCGCCAACTCCTTTAGCACTCTCGGATGCAACGCATCCGGCCCCATGGACTTGTGCTTGTCCAGCTTTTCTAAATAGTCCCGAACCACTTCTTCCTCCACAGAGGGTTGGTCACCTCCTCCCCATGCTGTGCTGTCCAGTGCAGTAGTCTGGGAGCTGACCTTGTTAGTGAAGACAGAGGCAAAAAAAGCATTGAGTACATTCGCTTTTTCCACATCCTCTGTCACGAGGTTGCCTCCTTCATTCAGTAAGGGGCCCACACTTTCCTTGACTTTCTTCTTGTTGCTAACATACCTGAAGAAACCCTTCTTTTTACTCTTAACATCTCTTGCTGGCTGCAACTCCAGGTGTGATTTGGCCTTCCTGATTTCACTCCTGCAAGCCCGAGCAATATTTTTATATTCATCCCTGGTCATTTGTCCAATGTTCCACTTCTTGTAAGCTTCTTTTTTGTATTTAAGAGCAGCAAGGATTTCACTGTTAAACCAAGCTGGTTGCCTGCCATATTTACTATTCTTTCTACACATCGGGATGGTTTGTCCCTGTAATCTCAATAAGGATTCTTTAAAATACAGCTAGCACTCCTGGACTCCTTTCCCCCTCATGCTATTCTCCCAGGGGATCTTGCCCATCTGTTCCCTGAGGGAGTCAAAGTCTGCTTTTCTGAAGTCCGGGGTCTGTATTCTGCTGCTCTCCTTTCTTCCTTGTGTTAGGATCCTGAACTCGACCATTTCATGGTCACTGCCTCCCAGGTTCCCATCCACTTTTGCTTCCCCTACTAATTCTTCCCAGTTTGTGAGCAGCAGGTCAAGAAGAGCTCTGCCCCTACTTGGTTCCTACAGCACTTGCACCAGGAAATTGTGTTTCAAGTACAGAAACCACAGTCTGCTTTGTATCATCACAAACGTGCTAGAAAACTCATGCCAAAGTTCAGAAATGTATTGCTTGGCATACACAAAAGAAAAAGAATCAAAAGAAAGCAAAAAAAGCATTGAATCTGAACTTGAGGGGTTATGCAAAAGCAATCAACTATCTAAGGCCCTTTTTCAGACACCAGGGATTAGCTTCTTATTCTGTCAAGCAGTCCTTCTTGGTGGGGAAGAAAGGGTTGGTGCTGTTCAATACGTTCATGAATGATAAGCACTTTCCTGCTTTTGGCAAAACAGACACACAGAGGATAGAATGGTAAAGATGGGGAAAATATGGCTTTTTGTTGATGATCTCAGGCCCCAGGTCAGCTAGTCAGTCTTGGATGGATGCTTTGCATTTGGGACAGCAGGTTGGCTGCAAGAGCTGCTATTCCGGATTCCAGCTCACCTTCCTGAGCAGGGATGTCACCTGAGTGGTTTGGTCACATCCTCTCCTTCATGGTTCTTCTCAGGCTGGACGGGCCATCTCATGTAGCTGTATTGGTGCCATGTGGTGTGGTTGATCTCAGGATCAGATAGAAATCCAAGAAATAGATGGGACAGTAGAAAGATAGTGGGGGATGAAGAGGGACATGAGGGAGGGGAAGACAGAGCCAGATCTCATAGGTATCAAGTTGAGGTCCTCCCTGGTGCAGTGGTGAGGGTCAGGCATCCCCAGCCATGTGCCAAGGTGTGGGTGTATTCCCCTTCCCTTGGAGGAATAAAATATACTAGTCTATGCATTTTTATATATATTTATATATATATTTATATAGTTATATATTTATTTTATATATATATAACTGCACCCACACTGGATTGAATAATGCCACCTTAACTATACCAGCATATTTAAAGGTATATAGATAAGGCCTAAGTCTCCTGTCAATCACTGTCCTTACCCTAGGGAGGGAGTTAGTCCCAATTCTGAAGATCTGTAAGTGCTCAGGATTAGGGCTCCTTCTGCAGAGCTTAGAGAATGCTTACGGTGGTCATGTTTAATATTTTTTTTCCTTGAGAATGATTCCCTATATTTAAAATGGAGAGCACTATCATACAGAAAGTGTATGAAAGTGTCCCCTCTTCTTGACTTCCTAAAGTTGAAAGAACATCTTAAGGTACACAGAAAGGGAAAGCATGAGGAAATGTGGCTGTCAATAGGCTTGGGAAATCTGCAGATTTTAGGGATGTGCATGGATGCAGGCGGGAAGGACAGTTGCTCTCAGCTCTCAGTTGACACAGTTGCTCTCAGCTGACACAGAGGGAACCAAATGGGTTATGAACCCCTTCCTTGCTTCCCCTGTGGCTTTCTGCTGATGTCTGGGTCCCACCCAAAATTCCTTTGGGGATTTTCCCTGATCCCATCACATGTTAGGAATTTAAGCTACCTGACAGCCTCTATTCTCTGCCTCTTCTTGGCCTTAGGAAGCTCATGGCCTCCACATCTCATGAGCATTAGGGCTGCCAGCCCTCACAGTCCTTAGCTGGCTCAGATTGGCCTCTGATGAACTCTAACATGATCATGACTAGCCTGACTACTAAGAGTCATTGGGATAGAAGGGTTAAGGAGTTCCCTGGTGAACCTCCTAAGGCTCATGAAGGGGGCCAGATGAGCCTCTTAGGTCTTGCTGTGGATTCCACATCCTACTACCAACGGTCTGCAGGATCTGGCTCTCTTCCAGCAGCTCTTATGAGCCCCCACTTAGTGAGATTGTGTCAGAACAAGGAAATCCTATGGGCCCGATTCATCACTGCCTTGCACAGGCATTTACACAGATGCAAAGTGAGCATGACACCACCAATCAGAATCAGAGATAAGATCCAAAATACACCAGTTAGGTATCTTCACTTGTGTAAAGTTCATGCATATGGAGATACAGGGTATGTCTACAGTGCAATAAAACACCTATGGTTGGCCTGTGTCAGTTGATGTGGGCTTAGGGGGCTTGGACTTCAGGGCTATAAAAATCCAGTGCAGACATCTGGCCTCAACCCAGAGCCCAAATGTCTACACTGTAATTTTATAGTCCCACTGTTACTCCAAGAACAGATCCAGGAATGCCAGGAAAGCCCTCCTATTGCTTTCTTCCAGATTCCCAAAATGTTGACCTATTAATCTGTTCCTGCAAGGTGCAAGGAGGTGGCCTGCCCTAGTAGAAGTGCCAAGATCTCCCTGTGCCCTTCAGGAAACTCAGAACAGACTAGATCTTTTCATCCCTGGGAGGACATGGATACAACCCTCCCCTCAAAGGATTTACACTCAGGCAGTACTTTTCCAAAACAAAGTATTTTCTTTATTTAGTGTAACCAACTTTTCCTAATACAATTAATCTAAACCTAATTTAAAGCACTAAACATAAATCCCTTAGCACAGGTATACACGTTAAAGTACCCAAGACCATCATACATTTGGAATGACTTAAGTGATTTCTGCACATGATGATCAGTCACATGCAGGACACTGACAGCAGTCTTAATAAACCCTAAAATTTATATATAGTAACAAAGATACACTCCACAAACACTCATCTTTATTGTCCCAAGCATACACATTCATTAACCCTATTTCTATTCTATATATTATTGCGGGCATGCTTACTCTCTGTAGGCTTCTCTTCCTCCATTTTGGAAGGAACTGCTGCTGCTGCTGTCACCCTGCGGTTGCTTCTGCTGCTGCTTCTGATTTCTTTGCTCTTTTAGGTTTCTTCTGATCTCTTCTGGTTCTCCCTCCTTCTCCTGCTCCTATCTTGACTGACTTTTGCCTGCTTGCTCTCTGCCTTATATACAGTTTTGGGCCTGTTCTGACCGGCTTATTCTAAATGCTAGTATTAGCATACCTATCCTCCAATCACTTTCAGACCCTTTCTGATTGGTCCATACTCATGGACCAATTACAACAGCTAAATCTAATTGTCATTCAAAGTTATTACACAGCAAGTTTTTGTATTATGGGATGGTGATCTTCACATAATTTTGGACTGAGCATGCCTGACTGGCCCCTCCCTTCAGTTTTGGAGTGATCTTTACCTAACCTCACGCCACACTCTGCCTACTAACAGAGTGGTCTCCAAAGTGGGGTGTGCAAGACCATCCCTGGGGTTGCACGATAGCAGGACCACTGCTGAAGGAGTGCTGCCGGCATAGCAGCAGCTCGGCTCTCCCCGCTCCGTCTTCGGCAGCATGCAGCTCTGGTTTTTTTTTTTTTTTTTTGCTTCCCTAGAGCTGGCCCTGGGGGTCCGCGATCCAAAAAGTTTGGAGGCCACTGTACTAACTACTTAAAACAGCCACCTCACTATCCTTGGCAGTGTGCCAACATTGTACACTCAGTTAAATTACCAAAGTTTGGAAGTATAAACCATCACCTTATTTCTTTAGTATATGCTTAACTGTTCACTTGTGCACTTTAATGATATGGTCTACTGCTGCCACCCCATTCCTTATCAATTAGGTTAATTTTATTCTGTTTTTCCCCGCTATTTTCCGTGAATGGTGACAAAGCAATGTTTTCAGTACAAGCAATGTTCTCAGTGCTGTGGTTAAGAAACAAAACAGAGCAGCTCAAAACCCTTCGTATCTCCACAGCCCAAGCCCATGTCAGCTGACATGGGTCAGCCGTGGGTGTTTATTGCAGTGTAGACATGCCCTCAGTGACCTGGGTGGCATCACCCTATTCAAGCTGCAAAATGGGCATGTCTGGACCAAAACAGGATGTGATTGGGCATAAGTTACATTGCTCTGATTCTCACCCAATATCTGGGTAAAGGTGTCATAAGCAGTCTGCATATAATAGCAGCCATCAGTCACTTCTATATTCCTATGCAAATATAAGGCATAAAGCAGGTTTCAACATGTTGGGTATTATGGCATCCTAATTTGTAACATCCATCACATTAGTATTTCTTCTATTTTTCTTTGCAGTCTGTGCAGTAATCCAGTATGCCTATTTTGATACCGTCTCACATCCTCAAAGGTAAATTCTTTCTAGAAAAAGAGATCCAGAAGGAAAATATACTCTACCACTAATCAAAACCTTGACACATAGTTTTATATGCCAAACTAGTGGTTTGCAGAATTTTTCTTGTAAATAAGAGACGTTTTACAGTATATGCAAACATTGTACAGAACAATGTAAAAAACTGAATGATAGTCTGTAGATCTGAAATTGCTCTTACTGGCTGCCTGGACCATAAACAACCACAGGGCAGGTTACCAAAGATAAGCACTGAAGTTCCAAGCTAGAATGCCAATGTGCAAATATAATGCACCTTTCCATAAGCAGGAGACCCTGTGATTTAGATTCATTGAGCTCTCATCCTCCCCTCACCTTCCCCGCCCCCCCCCCCACACACACACACAAAATTCCAAAACATTGAAGGTACTGGAAGTCCTTCCATTTGGATTAAGCTCTTGATGATGAGTGCATTTCTATAGCATATGCTGTCACTCTATGCTCTCTGTGAATTACTGCTAGACAGGCAAAGAAACATACAAAGGAGGGAGAAGTTGTGTTCAACTTCCCTGTGCCTTTGGCACTGCCCTTCACCCAGCTGTACTCCAGACTTTGTCAGTAGATCCGGGGTGTGGAAATTCTGAAGAATCAGAGACATGCAACTGACTTGAATATCTCTATTGGAGGTGCAGACACACTGCTGACTTCACTTGGTCAACCCAGGCTCAGAACCAATGGGTTTAATAGAGAAAAAAGATTCACAAATTCCAATTCATTTTGTGAAAACTGAACCCACAAACTACCATAATACCTTGGAAATTCATGTGGCTCGTCTATCCCTAGAAGGACCATATTAAGTTATAGACTCTAGGCTGTTCTGCCTCCCATAGGAAGCCCAGGCTGCTCCAGTTTATACCCGAAGTTGTTTTGGTTGGGAATATTACTTCCACCTGAAACTTGGAATGTAGTATGGAAATAATATTTAGGATAAAAAGAGGTTAACAGGTATACATCTGTTGGGAACACTGGGGCATGGCCACTAGGTAACTCGAGGGGATGGAAGACCACGAGTGTCGATGAAGCCCCCTCGCACTAGGCCCCGGTGTCCTTGCCCCCCCCCCCGCCTGGAGGCACTCGCAGCAGCTCTTGTGCTAGGCCCAAGTGTCCTTGGCCCCCCCGCCTGGAGGCACACACAGCAGTTATGCTGAGAATCTGCAACAGTATGTTGCAGAGTCAGACTGCCTGAAACTAAGCAAGGCCAAACAGGGGAGATATGGAAGAACAATGCTGAATAAAGCAGCTTTATGTATAGTTTAACAAGTGATACAGAGAATCAGGGAACTAGCTGGGAACTGGATTGGTTGGCTATATGGATACTTGGAGCAGCTTGCTATTGGATAAGTATGCTGGGAAAAAGGATGTATAAAAGCCTGTGTAACTTCCTGCTCTGTTGTACAGGATTTGAGATTCAAATCTCCCTGTACCTTTTTGAAGCTTCAGATAAACTTTTCTGCTTCTCCACCCCGTTGTGATTATTGGGTGTAGCACACCGGGTAACGAACCAACTCAAGCTGTTGTTCAGCCTCTCGGCACTGGGTGCCAGCAACACATCTGAATTCTGGGTAGGCCAAGCATGTGTAAGAACTTACACTGAAACTCCACATTGAAAAATAAGTATGCAAATCAATTGATTTTTACATTAAGGTGTGATTTGTTCTGAAAAATGACGAAGTAAAATGGTATGTAAGAGGCAAACATATACACTGATGCTTAGGCAAAGCAATTAATATTTATTTGTGTTGAGATAAAAAGATAAATACAATAAAACAGAAGAGTCAGAACTGCTATGGCTATGGTGATAGTTAGAATTTGTTAAAGCCCCAGCTTCTTGAGCCAGGTGATCGCAACTTTCCATTTAAAATAATGACGTTTCTATCACTCACGGTTTCAGAAAACAGTTTTAAACCATGGGCCCTGACAGCTCATAAATCAGAAGGTGAATAAAAAAAGATCCTACAGTTATTACTGTAAAATCTCATGACGTTTTGAATGCTTGGCAATACTACAAGTACAACACTACTTCTCACATATTCAGCACCGGTCTGAAACGTTCTCGTCTGGAACTCCTGCCTTCTGGTAATAGGCCTCCAATTCCCCTCTGCCACTTCAACTCTCCATCTCTTTCCAGTCTCATCTGAAAAGATCGCTCCTCTCTCTTACTGATATCTCTTAAATAATGAATAAGAGAAGTAATGAGAGACGTGAACTCTACTTAGAAGTTCACAAAAGAAGTGTTTACAAAAAATTATGGGAAACCTGTCTTTGCCTATTAATGACTTACATAATCTATTACCAACATCTCTACATTCTTCCCTTAGTACAAAAGTAAATAACCCCAGTTCTCAATCTTTATAAGCAGTAGAGTTAATAAAGTATTTTACTGTTATTGGGTGAAGTTCATTCAATCCAGAAGGCCTGCTGAAAGTACCAATTACACGGTCCATATGGCGAATTTCCCCAGCATTAAGTCTAAGTAAAACCTGCTGCCCTTGTGCCTCACCTGCAGTGTGTCAGGGACACAATCTATGTCAGTATAAATCCCCTAGCTCATCTCCCACCCTTCCCAAAGCTGCGCTGAATACTGTCCTGTGTCAGACCAGCACATAGACCTCCTCCATGGTACATGGGTAGAGAAGCCCCACTGTGTAGCTGCTCTGCCGTGCAATACCAACTCAGGGTTTAAGCACTGAGCCTTGTACTGGCCCTTTGCACCTTGGGGAATTTCACCCTTTGAGCACAAATTTTAGAGCACTTTTGGAAGACACATGAAGAATGCTTGCATTGATGTTAACACCTCCAAAGTGAGAGGTATAGAACAGAGTAGAAATGGAATCCACAAGCAATTACAAATAAAGTATGGATTTGGCAGTGGAATCTTAAAACTCTTTTCAGACTTTCAGGAGATATCTTCCAGGGACCAAGTAATACAATCATTGCATTTGTTTAGCCAGCTCAAGTACTACAGAAATATTATGTCAAAAGCTAAAATGCCAATTAGAGGGTGCAAAGTCATCTATTCCTTCAGCTGGCAAAATGAAAAATTGACTTGGGCTCTCTCTCCAGTTGCAGCGGTGCCAGGCATGAAACATAATTAAAGTGGAAATAAGACTATTTTTGGTACAAATCATGTGGAGTCTCATGGTTTGTGAACAATTTCCTAAAGCACTATCTTAGATTAGGGTTTTTTTTATACTGAGTGCTATTTTCCAGCAGGTCAGCAATCCTGACAAACTTGTTACAGTAGTGGTTTCCTCACAAAGCAATAACAAAAAATAATAATTCTTTACTCAGCCAATTGTAAGAAATGGCACTTACAAAAAAGACAAGTTTTTGCATGTTGATTGAAATCTGGGCTCTTCCAAGCTGATTTCATTACTCTGCACTCAGAATAATTACTTATTACAGAACACACACCTGAGACAGGGAGGAATGTCAGCTTTGTGGGACACCTTCTCCTCTTTAATGGCATTTATAATTTTATACAACTGACAGTATAGTTATAGCACCTAACTGTTTGAAAACATTGACTATAGATTTATTATGAGACTTATTAATGCACAAAATATGTTTTTAGCCATTAAGGGCTAGATCCACAAAGGGGAGACTTAGACTCAGCACCTAAATTAGCCGACGGAAAATGTGAAGAAAAGAGGTCGATCTTATGCTCCTCCCCTCCAGAAGCTTTGGATTCACAGCCATGAACCCTCTCCTGGAGTTAGGCACTGAAGTCCTTTCTCTCCCACTCCAACTCCTCCCACCCCCAAAAAATAGGGTAGGCAGGAAGTTTAAGGATCTTTGAGGATCTAGCCCTAAATTCCTAATTGTCAGTAGCATTGAGCACCTGCAGTTTCCATAGAGCTTCAACTAGAGTTTCATGGACTCTGCACCTTTAAAAATATCAAACCCTAGAGACTAAATATAGAACTATGCAAAACATTTTGCTTCTACTTGCATTGTCAAGATCATTCATGGGACACAGTTCAAATTATGCAGCCTTTAAAATTCATGGAAGTTGTGGCTTTAGTCAAAGTGAAAATCAACTGATGCTCCTGACCACTTTGCACTGTTTTTAATAAAAAGTTCTGGGGCAGCCTCTCTTTTCCCAAGACCTCCTTCCCCCTACCAGACAGTGTGACCTTGTTTGACTTTTATAGTCTTTGGAAATATCAAGGGATTTGATAAGCACTTGGATTGTCCTACACAATTCTCATTACAGATACCTTTATTCCTGAGGTTAAAAAAATCATATAGGCTACCAAGATGAGGAGGGCTGGGGGACACACAGGCTGGAAAAATATGGTCACCCTATCTCTCAGCGGCTTTGACAGAATTTCACTTTGAATTCACTGGTTCTGGAAATGGCAGCAGAGCAATCTGCTAAACTGGGAAAAATTGGAACAGTTTTCTTCAACTGAGCAAAATGATATCCATCACAGATGGAAATGCCATCTCAGTTACTTCTGTTTAGATGGTGGAATATAAATAACTTACGCATATTACTAAAAGTCCCCAATTTACAATAAACTATGCCACTTTGGAGAATCTTCTGTCAAAGGCCGATATGTACATTTTGTCTAATATGCTGTTAGGAAAAAGGCACCAATGCAGTCTATCAGTTTAGACTCATTAGTTTGATAAGCACTTGGATAGTCCTACACAATCTTCATTACAGATACTTTTATTCCCGAGGTTAAAAAAATCATATAGGCTACAAAGATGAGGTGATACTATACTGCATCATTTGGTTGGATCAGCACTTTCAGTTCTGTGGTGATCAGAAACAAGAAATATTCATTGCGCTCAGGCAACCAGCCTGATAGGTGTTCAGGTTAGAAACACATCTCACAGTGAATAAGCTGTGTAAGCTTCTTTTCAGGTATTGTTCTTTACTTAATTTTGATGCACAGTGTTGCCAACTCTTGCAATTTAATAGCTAGGAACTCAGTTTTAGCCCCAGCTGGAGCCAGTTTGGAATGACACGAAAAGATCCAGCCTTCACATGATTTTCAGCCTCTCCAAGGGGAAAACTCCCTCTGACTGCCTGCCCTCCTCACTCCCTCGCTTTCTGAGGAAGACCAGCCAATCAGAGCTACTGTAGGAGTCAAATAGAGATCTCTTTTCTTCCTTCAGGAAGGACACAGAATTAAGTAATTGTAATTTGGGGGTTTAGGGAGAAACTTCCAGCTCCTCTCTAAACCCCAAAATTCTAATTACTGAATTCTTAATACTTAACCTTCCAGCTTCTCCCCATTAGGCAACACTTTATAGAAGCCTGTAACTTGGTTTTAGTTGGGTCTTCCAGTGTGAGCTCCTTTAAATCTTTGTCCTGAGGAGAGGAAGTGCTGATTGTTCCATGAAAAGGAAGGGTTGTTTTCTGGGAAGGGAAGTATGGAGACAGGGAAAGTGAGAGGGTATGTCTGCCTGGAGCTCCAGACTGAAGGGCTACAACAAGCAGGCCCTCACATAGCGAAGCGGCTGAGAACCTGCCCGAAGCCTGGGAGGGACAGAGTGGCCGACTGGGGACAGGACCCAGAAGGAGCATTGTCTCTGCTGTGTTCCTGCGTGCACCTTTTCTTGGCTGGAGCTGTCTGCAGAGCAGACTCCATTATGGCCACTAGGGCACTAAAGTTACACATTGAAATCAATGGAAACAAGGAACTATGACGTGATTGGAATAACAGAGACTTGGTGGGATAACTCACATGACTGGAGTACTGTCATGGATGGTTATAAACTGTTCAGGAAGGACAGGCAGGGCAGAAAAGTTGGGGGAGTAGCACTGTATGTAAGGGAGCAGTATGACTGCTCAGAGCTCCGGTACGATACTGCAGAAAAACCTGAGTGTCTCTGGATTAAGTTTAGAGGTGTGAGCAACAGGAGTGATGTAGTGATGGGAGTCTGCTATAGACCACTGGACCAGGGGGATGAGGTGGATGAGGCTTTCTTCTGGCAGCTCGCGGAAGCTACTAGATCGCATGCCCTGGTTCTCATGGGTGACTTTAATTTTCCTGATATCCGCTGGGAGAGCAGTACAGCGGTGCATAGACAATCCAGAAAGTTTTTGGAAAGCATAGGGGACAATTTCCTGGTGCAAGTGCTGGAGGAACCAACTAGGGGGGGAGCTTTTCTTGACCTGCTGCTCACAAACCAGGAAGAATTAGTAGGGGAAGCAAAAGTGGATGGGAATCTGGGAGGCAGTGACCATGAGTTGGTTGAGTTCAGGATCCTGACACAGGGAAGGAAGGTAAGCAGCAGGATACAGACCCTGGACTTCAGGAAAGCAGACTTCGACTCCCTCAGGGAACGGATGGGTAGGATCCCCTGGGGGACTAACATGAAGGGGAAAGGAGTCCAGGAGAGCTGGCTGTATTTCAAGGAATCCCTGTTGAGGTTACAGGGACAAACCATCCTGATGAGTCGAAAGAATAGTAAGTATGGCAGGCGACCAGCTTGGCTTAATGGTGAAATCCTAGCAGATCTTAAACATAAAAAAGAAGCTTACAAGAAGTGGAAGGTTGGACATATGACCAGGGAAGAGTATAAAAATATTGCTCGGGCATGTAGGAATGATATCAGGAGGGCCAAATCGCACCTGGAGCTGCAGCTAGCAAGAGATGTCAAGAGTAACAAGAAGGGTTTCTTCAGGTATGTTGGCAACAAGAAGAAAGCCAAGGAAAGTGTGGGCCCCTTACTGAATGAGGGAGGCAACCTAGTGACAGAGGATGTGGAAAAAGCTAATGTACTCAATGCTTTTTTTGCCTCTGTCTTCACTAACAAGGTCAGCTCCCAGACTGCTGCACTGGGCATCACAAAATGGGAAAGAGATGGCCAGCCCTCTGTGGAGATAGAGGTGGTTAGGGACTATTTAGAAAAGCTGGACGTGCACAAGTCCATGGGGCCGGACGAGTTGCATCCGAGAGTGCTGAAGGAATTGGCGGCTGTGATTGCAGAGCCATTGGCCATTATCTTTGAAAACTCGTGGCGAACCGGGGAAGTCCCGGATGACTGGAAAAAGGCTAATGTAGTGCCAATCTTTAAAAAAGGGAAGAAGGAGGATCCTGGGAACTACAGGCCAGTCAGCCTCACCTCAGTCCCTGGAAAAATCATGGAGCAGGTCCTCAAAGAATCAATCCTGAAGCACTTGCATGAGAGGAAAGTGATCAGGAACAGCCAGCATGGATTCACCAAGGGAAGGTCATGCCTGACTAATCTAATCGCCTTTTATGATGAGATTACTGGTTCTGTGGATGAAGGGAAAGCAGTGGATGTATTGTTTTTTGACTTTAGCAAAGCTTTTGACACGGTCTCCCACAGTATTCTTGTCAGCAAGTTAAGGAAGTATGGGCTGGATGAATGCACTATAAGGTGGGTAGAAAGCTGGCTAGATTGTCGGGCTCAACGGGTAGTGATCAATGGCTCCATGTCTAGTTGGCAGCCGGTATCAAGTGGAGTGCCCCAAGGGTCGGTCCTGGGGCCGGTTTTGTTCAATATCTTCATAAATGATCTGGAGGATGGTGTGGATTGCACTCTCAGCAAATTTGCGGATGATACTAAACATGGAGGAGTGGTAGATACGCTGGAGGGGAGGGATAGGATACAGAAGGACCTAGACAAATTGGAGGATTGGGCCAAAAGAAATCTGATGAGGTTCAATAAGGATAAGTGCAGGGTCCTGCACTTAGGATGGAAGAATCCAATGCACCGCTACAGACTAGGGACCGAATGGCTAGGCAGCAGTTCTGCGGAAAAGGACCTAGGGGTGACAGTGGACGAGAAGCTGGATATGAGTCAGCAGTGTGCCCTTGTTGCCAAGAAGGCCAATGGCATTTTGGGATGTATAAGTAGGGGCATAGCGAGCAGATCGAGGGACGTGATCGTTCCCCTCTATTCGACATTGGTGAGGCCTCATCTGGAGTACTGTGTCCAGTTTTGGGCCCCACACTACAAGAAGGATGTGGATAAATTGGAGAGAGTCCAGCGAAGGGCAACAAAAATGATTAGGGGTCTAGAACACATGACTTATGAGGAGAGGCTGAGGGAGCTGGGATTGTTTAGCCTGCAGAAGAGAAGAATGAGGGGGGATTTGATAGCTGCTTTCAACTACCTGAAAGGGAGTTCCAAAGAGGATGGCTCTAGACTGTTCTCAATGGTAGCAGATGACAGAACGAGGAGTAATGGTCTCAAGTTGCAGTGGGGGAGGTTTAGATTGGATATTAGGAAAAACTTTTTCACTAAGAGGGTGGTGAAACACTGGAATGCGTTACCTAGGGAGGTGGTAGAATCTCCTTCCTTTAGAGGTTTTTAAGGTCAGGCTTGACAAAGCCCTGGCTGGGATGATTTAACTGGGAATTGGTCCTGCTTCGAGCAGGGGGTTGGACTAGATGACCTTCAGGGGTCCCTTCCAACCCTGAGATTCTATGATTCTAAGATTTGCCCATGAATGGGCACACTGGTGTTCATCTATGTTGGGCAAACCGGGTACATCTAACTCGCACAAAGTTAACTTTGGGCGCTCAAGTTTGAGATGTTTTGCCTGCAAGGCTGTCACAAAGAAATGACTGGTGCATAGTGCTGTGTAAATCTTTGGTTACAATTCCAAACCTTGGACCATTTTTGCTTCATTTTTTAACTTGTAGTTAGATGGGAACTGATGTTTGAGCAAACTTGAGCTGACTTATGGTTTCCCCTCAGTAAGGTTTTGGTCGGGATAGTCCCTTTTTTTAAGCTCCGTCCCAGCTGTCCCGATATTTTTGGCAAAACTGGGCATTTTCCCATTTGCTAGTTGCAAAGAGCAAACTGGACACATGCACAGTTTTGCCAAAGAAAAAAGGGGGTGGGGAGACGCGATCCCTAGCAGGGCACAGAGAAACATGGCGGGGGTGGGGAAGGGGGACAAGCAGCAACACCAGCCCTGCTCAGGCGGGTGGGGCTCATGCCAGCCTCACGCATGGGGGAGAAAGGAGGGTCTTGGCCCGGACCCACGGGCAGGAGGCAGGGAGGGCTGGGAGACACACAGGCTGGAAAAATATGGTCACCCTATCTCTCAGCGGCTTTGACAGAATTTCACTTTGAATTCACTGGTTCTGGAAATGGCAGCAGAGCAATCTGCTAAACTGGGAAAAATTGGAATAGTTTACTTCAACTAAGTAGAATGAAATCCATCACAGATGGAAATGCCATCTCAGTTACTTCTGTTTAGATGGTGGAATATAAATAACTTACGCATATTGCTAAAAGTCCCCAATTTACAATAAACTATGCCACTTTGGAGAATCTTCTGTCAAAAGCCGATATGTACATTTTATTTAATATGCTGTCTGGAAAAAGGCAACAATGCAGTTTATCAGTTTAGAACGGAAGCTGCTAATAGCATAAATTATTCCACTTTCTAAAGATTAGTATAAGTATACAATTCTTGTAAAATTTCACCATGAATACATACAAAGTTCCACTTGTCCCACAGAAGAGAAGTGTTTTATTTTTTAAACAGTAAGTTGATGTTATTCAGTGGACTTCACCTTGCATAACAGGACATATTTTTCATGACAGGGAGAAGTTTAAACTCTATGGGTGAAATCCTGTCTCTGTTGAAGTCAATGGGAGTTTTGCCATTGATTGCAATGGAGCAAAGATTTTACTTCATAAATGTAAGGAAGTGGAGGTGGGATAACTTATTGAAAGATACTTGAAGAAGGACATCAGATTAGGGCCTGATTCAGGAAAAGGACATGAGCATGTGCTTAGCTTTTGGGGACTCCAATTCAGCAAAGCACTTAACCACAGGCTTAAAGTTAATTGTATATTCAAGTGCTTTGCTGAATTGAAGCACCAAAAAGCTACCTAAAATAAATGACATATCATGAAGGTGCATCCCCTCCCAGGTGCTGAATGCTCTGATTTTAATCTGTGGCCCAGGATTCATTACACAATATTTCTGATATGCCAGGAAATGTGTAATAACATGTTCTTGAAGAGAACTATTGCATAAATTATTTCCCTGAAAACTGTTTTGCAGCCTGCTAAGATGATCCAGGGAAGACTAGTGTCATCCCTTATACTCCTGGACTATAAAATGGGAGGTATGTGCTGTTTTCATCTTTACTAATGCACATACTGCAGACAAGAAGCATTCTAAAGATGTAACAGTATAAGGTAGGAATGGGGAAGCAAGGAAGGAAATGCATTCTTAATGATGTTTGCTCAAATGGTTATAAAACGTGAGTGTAATTTGATTTTTAATATTAAAAATGTTACTCTTTCCCTACTCTTTCCCTTTTCCCACAGCATTTTACATAGTGCTTGGATGGATATCATGTATTTAATTTGCAATCAAAAATCTGAAATGCTGCAGCTGTCTGTGTTGCTCTACAATAATAGGAAAATGGACTGTGATGCTGCTTATGTCTACCCTGTTTCAAAGTCAGTACTGCCATCTAGGGGTAGTTTGAAAGACAAAGTTCCCTTTCATAAAACTTCTGTGACTCTCAGACATCCTGCCTTTGAGTTATACTTTATGCTAGCTCTGTTAGATATTTACTCATCATTCCCATGCTGAGTGTAATTAAATAGCTTACAAAGCAAGATGATGGCTCCAGAACATTTCTTAAAATGCTCATAATTTCATTTGGTCATGAATACACTTTCTTACCCTTCTCATACCATTTCACAGCCCCTAACATATTTTTGGGGAACGAGATAGAGACACATACTGTACCTAAATATATAATGTAAAATGTTTACCAGAAGAAATGCATTTGTTGTACATTAGAGTCACTGCAACCTTCAACCTTTTTTTTTTCTGACACCCTATGGCATGTCACATTTTTCTGCACCCTCAGTTTATGCTTTACACCACTGCTTATGTTGTGTACAACTCTCAGATAACAGAAATACTTTTATAGCCCAACTTTAGAAAATTCCTAGCACAGGAAGTGTTAGTCTTCCATTGTCTGGGTTGCCTTATTTATGAAGAGTCTTTCCCCCCCCCCCCGCCTCAGTTTGATGTATTTTAAAATAGAAAGAATGAACTAGGGTTAACTATTGTAATGAACTAACTAAAAATCAAGTCTTAATAGTTATATCCACATACATTTTCAATAAAATCCATTTTTAAAGATTACAGTGTAGTGCTAAAATGATTGGACTTTTTAAACTAATTGTTATATTTAACAAGAGAACCATGAGAGAATACAGGTTTTGTAGTCTGATATAACTGATTTTAGCAAGTTGTTTAATAGCTACACATCTGTTTTCTGTGAAGGCAAATTGTTTACAGTCAGCGCGGATTAGGAATATAGGGCTTGTTTTACCAGACCAGACCAAGGTTTGTCATACCAGATCCGACCACATCCTTTCCTCCATGGAACCAAAAATCCCTCCATACTTCTGGGTCTTCTCTTTTCCTCAAGTCATCCTGGAAAGTCTCTCACATTTCCAATTGTTTGTGTACTCCAGTCCGAGGGGTGCGGGAAACCCACATATAACTGTCAACCCAGTTTTTCATTACGATAAAGAAACCTGGCTCAGTCGTCCCATTTACCAAATGGATGAACAGTCTGTAGCCTGAGTTTTCCTTTCCTGAAGGGGCCTTCTCTCTTCCAAGTAGCGTAGCCATGTTTGTTGGATGGAAATAAAGGGACAATGCTTTATTTTAAGGGACATCTTAGAGAAACAACATTTCTCATAGCATATCATGTATTTTTATTTTTCTATCAAGTTGCCCTCAAGTATACAATGCAATTGTCCTACGCTACAATTTAATGCTTAAAATGGTACTACTTATTACTTTTAATACATTTCAATACATCTTAAAATAAGGAATGGGTGATTACCCTACTTCCAGATATTTTGTATTTCTCAGGACCTGGGATTCATTTTCTTCCTCCTCTACCAGGATTACCAACTCCTTGAACCCTTCTTCCTCCTTTTAGCCTGTTTATTCCATTTAGCTTGAGGGGCCTGCCTCCAAACTTGATATTTCTGCCAAGGGCTACAGGGAAGAGCTCACTGCAGCCCTGGTCTATAGGCCAGACCACCAAAACCTCATTAATCCAGTGTACAGGTTTGCATACCCCGTAACATATATATGATTGTTAGTAACTTAAAATGTACAGCATAGATAAAATGGCCCAACTTATATTTAATCAAGCTACAACATTTGACATTAAATTTCCTTTGTTAGTAATTAGCACACATCAGCCCTTCTGCTTCCTTTACCTAGTGCCTGGTGTGACTATGTATTGTCTTGTTTAGATTGTTAACTGCTGGGGTAGAGACCTAACCATTTTATCTGTAAATCTCCATTAGGCCTTCTGACAATGCATAAATAAATAAGTGAAATTCGAGATCATGGTCTTAGATCCATGAGCATAGAGGTTCCACTCCATTTGCAGGCCTCAAGTAACTCACCAAGGAATGGATGTAGAACTAGCCACTAGAAAATGAACATCTGGGTCTCAGTCCTTGTATATATGGTATCAGAAAGAAGCGACATTTTTTACAAAAATGGGGCAGATCCCTCAGTCTGGAAGGGAAGAGTTGGAAGAGTAGGCTGCACTGTTTCTAAAATTTGCTTGAAAGAAGCAATATGGCAGAATATGGCATGGCATCATCCTGCTCCTGTTTCTTTTCTAGCCACAAACCACTTGGAGACCTTCTTTTTGGTCAAAAAATTTATTTACAAAATATTTATTTCCCCACCACTTTTACAGACTTGTGCAGCTCAGTAATTACAAACATACTCTCCTTAGCTCACTCAGCAAAGGAGAGGGAAGACGGAAGGTATCTTCACCCTGAGAGATCCCTCAAAAGCCAATCAATCACTCTCACACCCCCAGCCCCCAGGCACTTCCTTCTTGTGACTTTTCTACTTTCTAAATTAATGGGTTAATTAGAGTTGTAGCTCTCCCACCCCCATCCCCACAGTTTTGCCTCTCAGGTTTACTCCAGGGCAATTTAATTGGTAATCTAGTGATCAGAGTGCTGGCACAGCTGCTGTTGACCAGCACTCAATCATATAGAAAAAAAAAAAAAGAAGGGTGTTTCACGTGGCAGACCACGAGGCATTTGACATCTACAATACAATACATTCCATTGGGAACATGAATGAGGCTGCACACTGCTAGATAAACTCATTCAATAATTTGATCCAGATAAAATTGTCAAGTGGGAAAGTCAGTTGCCTTTTCTTTACAAGAAATTAGCTGCCAAGTGAAAGGCATGCTGGAAATCAGCATAAGAACATACATCCATTTGCACTTGGGTTAAACAGATGTCTGCAAATGCATGTGATCAAACAGGTATATAACTTGTCTTCTGAAGAGGTCACGGCATATATTCTTAAATGATATGATGAGGTGCTCCATGAACAGATTCAGTGAGAATGCAATACATTATACTCACACACGTATGCTGCCAAAAATACATGCACAACATGAAGTCCTCCTAGCAGCAAGAGTAAGAAAAAGATGATCTTGACCAAATGGCATAATTAGTTATTATTGATTGAATACAGACAATATGCAACTGGCTTGACAGTATGGTCACTATAATAAAAAGTCAGTCTCTTACTAGCACTTCAGTTTTAATATCTCCTATGAATTACCTGGGGGGAAAAGTTTCAGAGTAACAGCCGTGTTAGTCTGTATTCGCAAAAAGAAAAGGAGTACTTGTGGCACCTTAGAGACTAACCAATTTATTTGAGCATGAACTTTCGTGAGCTACAGCTCACTTCATCGGATGCATACCGTGGAAACTGCAGCAGACTTTATATATACACAGAGAATATGAAACAATACCTCCTCCCACCCCACTGTCCTGCTGGTAATAGCTTATCTAAAGTGATCATCAGGTGTGGGGGGGTGGAGGGTGAGAAAACCTGGATTTGTGCTGGAAATGGCCCACCTGATGATCACTTCAGATAAGCTATTACCAGCAGGACAGTGGGGTGGGAGGAGGTATTGTTTCATATTCTCTGTGTATATATAAAGTCTGCTGCAGTTTCCACGGTATGCATCCGATGAAGTGAGCTGTAGCTCACGAAAGCTCATGCTCAAATAAATTGGTTAGTCTCTAAGGTGCCACGAGTACTCCTTTTCTTTCTGGGGGGAAAAAATCTGGTCTGCTGTTTGCTTTTCTATTGACCATCTCTGAGCCTGTAAGGCAGGTCTTTGAGGCAGACATAGCAAGGAGAGGCTGCCCTCAGAATGACCTTCAAGAACTCCTTGAGGGGCTCTTCTGTAAGTAATTTTAAATCCACCGGTATTTCTGCAGGAGGGGATGTTCTGGGCCAATATTATCACTATGTGATTATGTTTTGTTCTCTCCTTTGTTGGGAAGTTAGTTCATGGAATCATAGAACACTAGGGTTGGAAGAGACCTCAGGAGGTCATCTAGTCCAACCCCTTGCTCAAAGCAGGACAAACCCCAACTAAATCATCCCAGCCAGGACTTTGTCAAGCCGGGCCTTAAAAACCTCTAAGGATGGAGAGTCCACCACCTCCCTAGGTAACCCATTCCAGAGATTCACCACCCTCCTAGTGAAATAGTTTTTCCTAATATTCAACCTAGACCTCCCCCACTGAAACTTGAGACCATTGCTTCTTGTTCTGTCATCTGCCACCACTGAGAACAGCTTAGTGTCATCTGTGAACTTGTTGGGGGTGCAATCCATCCCATCATCCAGAGCATTAAGGAAGTTCTTTTAATGTCCCCACCCATTTCTCTTGAACTGAAGACATGTAATAGTTGTCCTGAAATGATTTATGTGGTGACGTTTTTTGTTGTTTGTGTTTTTAATCTTTGGTAAGCTAGTTTCATGACTGGGGAAGACCCCCTTTTATTTGTGTCCCTTCCTTAGGCAAAGTCAATATAAATGTAATAAAATTATTTTGTATGTCATTCTGCTGAGAGTTACATCAAAGTGGTAGGTATTTTGTATGAAAGTCTTGGTAAGTCTCCTTCACCTACTGGACCTGAAACATTGTTAATTAGTGGCTAAGGTATCCTACCGGCATGTAATACTGTAGATATTGTAACACACATGCTTTTTGACTGTGCCTAGTCATACTTTGAGGAACACTGTTCACAGGACTGTATCAATAAATAGGTCCAGGCAGATAGGGCAGTGATTTCAGGCCACCCTTTAAGAGAGTGAGCCAGGCAGGTGGCTTGGAGTGCAGCAACAGTTGTATGTCAGGTATTGGGGGAATCTGAGGAACAACTGACTGGTGAAAGTACTGTAGCTACACACAGCCCATATGCAGTGAAGTATGACACTTTAGCTAGTGAAGTGATGGTGTGGAGGGGAGGAGGATTTGCGGTACACCATGCAGTGGGGGATGCAGTGGGTGCTGAGTATAGTTGGAGTGCTGAGTCTCTGACCCGTTCTCAACATGCCACTCTAGTGGCCCACTAGAAACAGCCAGTTAAGAAGGGGAGGTTTAGTGCCTTTGCAGAGATCATTGGATAAATCTAGTCCTAACATGTCACTTTACCTGTTATATTCACTAGCAGGTTTGCTCGTTCATCTGCCGTACAATATTCTGATCTCATACCCCATTCTGAGAAGATGACAGGAAGGCACTCTTTCGTAAGTGGGATTGGTTTTCTTATTTAATAACCCTGCAGCATTACATAATGGCTTGTTTTCAAATGCTGTTCTTTTTCCTCAAGGAGAACAGTTAATGAATGAATTTCCTTTCCTTACTAAAAACAGACAGAAATACA
This sequence comes from Lepidochelys olivacea, assembly GCF_965140295.1. NCBI lineage: Eukaryota > Metazoa > Chordata > Testudines > Cheloniidae > Lepidochelys > Lepidochelys olivacea. Next base: position 71,738,261 of record NC_140414.1, read on the forward strand.
GGCAAGCTGGATTGATGATGATAGGTTGATTTTAAATACATCTGTTACTAACATTATACCATCAGGTAGGAATTCAAATGAAAAGTCATCAGAAAGGAATTATTGGAGGCTGAATCTTAAGGGATGTAATTGATAGGTTGCTTCCCTTGATGGCTTTTTTACACTTGCAGGGAACTTCATAAAGTCATCTGTTTGTGCCTTGTTGATGTTCATAAATGATTCTAGTTGTGTTAAGTAAATATTTTTAGACAGATTGAAGGCCTGTTTACTTTATGACAGTATACCATGAAGGAAATTGCCTGGATTAACACTGATCTGTACTCTCTGACATCTATTAGTTCCCATTATTGAAACAGCCTGTCTGGAAGAGTTCATTTTTAAACATTGACTTCCTTCATCAAGTATTGCTGAATTATGATCAGATTTGCATATTTAAAAGAATACTTTTTTGATTGTCAGTGGTAACAACTCAATTTCTTAATTAAAGGTTTCACATACAAGCATTGCAGACTTCAATTTTACCACAACAATGAAACTAATAACAGTTACATGATGTGCCATGGCATAGAGAGTGAATTGTTGTTTGCATTTTCCCAGCATAAAATCATTTCTTCCTTCTAGACTATCCAATCCAATAACCCTTTGCAGTGGATATTGAATCCTACGGTGCTTGAAGCTCACTAAATCAGGGAAGCAACATAAATTACTGTAGATGCAAAATGTGACTTACTAATACTGAACAATCATGAGGAAAATTGGTTATAAATAGGCCATCTGATCAAAGCGTTTTTAGACTTTTGATAGTAAGAGCACTGCCTCCTCAGTGTTCTTTTACAAAGGAGTACTGACTTTTTCGAAGGACCTCATTCAACAAATGCTTTGCTGTCTATTTCCTTACAGCATCTTCTATATAATGGAGAAGAGTCTTATGGATTGCAAATACTTAACTACAGCATTGTACAGAAATAATATAGCTTAACACAGACAAGTCAAGTTGTAATAATATTTGGAAGGAGAAACCAAGAATCTAATATGGGATAAGGTGAAGTTGTTCTAGTGAAAGACCTGCCCTAAAGTAGACCTTCTTGGAGGAAAGAACCAAGTCAACCAAGAAAGAAAACATTTTAAAAGGAAAGGACCCACACTGAAAAACATAAAGGGTATATCAGTCAACCGAAATAGAAAAGAACTTCTTGATCTAGATGAGATTAAATAAGATCACAAAATACCAGAAAAAAATATTTGTAAACTACCAATGATTAAAAAATGCCATGGTTAGGTAGTAAATCAGAAATAGGAGTATTGTAATGAAGCCTTTAAAAATAACATCTTTTGGTGCTTTTCTATTTTTTCTAAACAGCGAGTAGAGAAAGCTGAAACTGAACTCCTTTAGGTCAGAAATGTATAGCATTCTTGTCAAGCGGCTGAAAAAAATCAAATCTAAAGGTGTTTTCTCTGAGTAAAAACCTATCCTTTTCCAACAACTGTCACACAGTGTTTGTGTGTGTGCGTATTTTATATATTGTGACAAAGTTCCTCCTCTACCTTGGTGGGTCTTGCGCTTATTGGCGGATTTGCTCACCTTGGAGCTTCACGGCGCCCTCAGCTTGGCCGTTTTTCTGAACCCACAGTCCAGGTCAACTCCTCCTGTGTCTGACCAGGAATTGGGAGGATTTGGGAGGAACCCGGGCCCGCCCTCTACTCCGGGTTCCAGGCCAGGGCCCTGTGGAATGCAGCTGTCTAGAGTGCCTCCTGGAACAGCTGTGCGACAGCTACAACTCCCTGGGCTACTTCCCCATGGCCTCCTCCCAACACCTTCTTTATCCTCACCACAGGACCTTCTTCCTAGTGTCTGATAATGCTTGTACTCCTCAGTCCTCCAACAGTCCATGTTCTCACTCTCAGTTCCTAGTGCCTCTTGCTCCCAGCTCCTCACACGCACATCACAAACTGAAGTGAGCTCCTTTTTAAACCCAGGTGCCCTCATTAGCCTGCCTTAACTGATTCTAGCAAGCTTCTTGATCGGCTGCTGGTGTTCTAATCGGCCTGCCTTAATTGTCTCCAGAAGGTTCCTGATTGATCTGGAACCTTCCCTGTTAGGAAACGGAACGTCTTTTGCTTGCTCCTCAGCTATTTGCTTTCTATTCTTTCCTAAAGCCCCCTGGCCCAGATTTTTCTTACTTTTTGCACCTGCCTTAGTCCCCCCCGACCGGGCCAGACGCTTTTTTGATTTTTCTTTTTATTTTTTATGGTTTTTTTCCGTCTACGTCCTTCGCCAGCCATCCCCCCCACGCCTGCTTTCGGGCGCAGCTATTTGCCTCAGCTGAGCCCCCGGAGTGGGGGGGGGAAGATTGCCGATTTTGCTGTCCGGAGCGGGGAGTGGAAACCCCCAGACCCAGCCATTTTGCCAGCAGCCCGGACCTTATAACATTCTTAACATACCGGAGGACTTGGAACACAGCCAACACAGCCGGAGACGGAGATTTCATCGGACAGAAGAAATAATGTAAATCATCGTGACGGAGGCCGTAAGACTGAGTAACTTTCTGAATTATACTCTCGTGGGGGGGAGTTTGACTGTGATTACTTGCGTTTGTGGCGGCACAGGGGGTGTGGCGTGGAGACCCCCACCCCCGATCCATCGGTGCCCCTACCCCCCCATCGTTATTACAACTGTCACGGCCCCCCCGCAGTCTGTCCCTGCTGGCAATCTGCCATCTCCCTTCGGATCCAGCTGTTTGCTTTGAACTTTGCCTTCCGGACCGGACCTAACAACCGACCAACCGAGACTCTTTGGACAAACGTGTGTGGGTCTGCACCCCCCCCCCCCGGATTGCTTATCCCACAATTTGCCCCTTTTATTGGACCCCGATTTTGTTCCCCCCCATCCTCCCAGCCCCCCTCCCTCGGCATTTTTTCCCTTCCCGTCCGCAGCCAGCGGAAGGAGGGGCTATTCCGCCTTTTTCCCTCCCCCCTCCTTCTTCCGGTGTCTCCCTGTCTCTCCCTGCTCACAATGGCGGGGAACGAGAGAGGCGAGACTGCTTTAATAAAATTAGTTGTCCCTTCCCCACCACCACCCCTGCCCAACCCCCAAGGGTCCCCCCCTATTACTATTGTTAAGGTACTTACCACCCCCCCTGCTGGGGCACCGGTAGCAGGAGGCACCAGGGTGATTGCTGCTGCTGCTGCACCCACCACCCCCCCAGATTCTAGGAAACCCCCCCCAGTTTGCCAGAAGGGCCGGGGTGGGTGGAAAGGAAAGGGCCCCGCTAAAACCACTGAGCCCTCCATGGCAGGGGCTGCCCCCACCGCCGCAGCCTCGTCATCAACCGTGGCGCCCCTCCCAGCGTTTCCCTCCACCAGCTCTGCGATTGTCCCTCCCCCGGCCCCCAGGACGTATGCCTGGGCGGCAGCGGGCTCCCCGCTGCCTGCCGCCTCGTCATCTCGCCCCCCCCCGCCTCCGCCACCATCACCAGCGGCCGAGGCCCTTTCCCCGCCTTGACCAGGAAGCACGGCGTCCGTTGCCTCCTGGTGCCCGCCTCACCCCACGTGGAGACATACGTGCAGGCGTTGGCGAAGGTGGTAGGACCCACGGCTATTGTGGCGGCCTCCAAGATGTATGGGAAGGTCGTTTTCTTCTTAGCCTCGGAGGATGCCGCCCAGGAGGCGGTGGAGAGGGGCCTGACGGGAGGGGGGGTGTTTGTCCCCCTAGAACCGTTAGAAGACCTGGGCGTTCGCCTCGTCCTTACCTCCGTTCCTCCCTTCTTACCCAATGCTGCCCTGTTACCCGCTCTTTCCACCCTGGGGAAACTTGTTTCTGTCATCAGCCCTCTCCCGTTGGGCTGCAAGGACCCCACCCTCCGTCACATTTTTTCGTTCCGCCGGCAAGTGCAGCTTCTACCACCGGCAGGGGCGCGTGACGGAGAGGCGCTTGAGGGGTCCTTTCTAGTCCCCTACGAGGGAGCCCGCTATCGGGTCTTTTATTCTACCGGAGAGGCCCGGTGCTACCTCTGCCGCTCAGCGGGGCACGTCCGCAGAGACTGCCCTTTGGCTCGGGGGGGAGGGGCACCCGAAACCCCCGAGACCCGGCAGGACATCGGCCCCGTCGCTGCCGACGCCCCTGGCTGCCCAGTACCAGAAACCAACCCTCCTCCTACTCGACCCATCGCTGCTCCCGTCCGGGCCCAAGAGATACCTTCCCTACAATGCCCGGGCGAGCAAGGGGTTTCTACCCTTGCTAGTACCAACCCAATAGAGCCCATGGAGGAGGGTGTGGCAAGGATATTATCGGGTATAAGAGAGGGCCCTCCCCAAGGAGAAGCCCCCGCCCCTTATGTTGCCCCACCACTACCTCCCCGAACCCCTAAACCATCGCCTCCGCCCCCCGACACGACCCCTGCTAACCAACCCCCAGATGATGCTATGGAGGGCTGGACCCTAGTCCAGGGGAAGCGAGGCAAGCGGAAGGCTCGAGCTCCGCTGCATCCACCCGATGCGGAAGCCCCCCGGAAGACCAGGAAAGGAGGCACTGCTATTGAGCCTCCCGCCACGGCCGCGAGCGAGATCCATCCGCCGGTGTCGGGAGGGGAAGACGGACTGGCATTGGAGGGCAGAATCCCCCCTCCACGGGAAACCCTCCCCTCCGAGACTTCTGAGGACACCTCTTCTGCCTGGACGCTACCCGAACCCCCCGCAGACCCCGAGGCGGCCGTTGAGGCGGGCCCTAGAGAAGAGGCCCCCGGGGTGGCAGGAGTTGGCCTCTCCTCCGTGTATGCGGAGATTGAGGCCCTAGATTTGACCCCGGTCACCCAGGGAGGGGATGATTTGCTGCCGGCTGGCCTCGAGCTGGGCAGCCTTACCCCAGCCTCCCTTTCCCCATGCTCCCTCCCCCTTTTTGCCTTTCCGGGTGAGCACCCTGCAGAAGGCGGTCCACCACCTGATGCCGTGACCGCTAAAACCACCATGGAGCCAGCACCTAGCATTCTTGGGAGCCCCTCCCCTTCCCCCTTAACCCTTGACTCTGCTCAGGAGGCACTTTCCTTTAGCTGCTCGCCTCCTGCACCCCAGAGCCTTACCCCTGCCCCTGCCCCCACCCCTGCCCCTGCCCAAGGTCCCTCCTCCTGCAATGTTAATGCCGCCCCTGGGGTTATTTCCTTTCCGCCTTTTGCAGACTCCCCCCAGGGAGCAGTCTTTGCACTTTCTAGTCGCGACCCGTTAGGAGTGGCAATTTTTCCCCTGCCATCCCCCTCCACCCCAAGGCGTGAAGTGAATTTAATAACCCCAGCCTGTCAGACGCCCCGTCGGTGGTCCGCACCCTGTCTACCTGCCTTAGCGGACCACGAGGCTGTATTAAGAGGCCCATCAGGGAATACCTTGGGAATTGTAACCCCACCCCCCCATGAGCTGCGGCATGCGCTACGGAAGTTCCTAGAGCACTCCCGTGGCGCCCGCGATAGGGCACAGCTGGCTCTTCGGCTATGGGGGGACTTTGATCAACTCCTCCAGGCCACAAAGGCCCTTATAAAGGAGGGCAGGGGGCAAGGAAAGCGCGGTGCTGCGGCCTACGAGCGAGCCCGCAGCTTCCGCAGCGATCTACTCACCTACGGGATGGGTCATGGGTTGCTGTGCAACCCGCCGGGGGCCCTGAACCCCCCCGCCAATACGAGACCCCCACCCCCCCAGCCCTCCGTATGACGCCTCTTATTATTGCGACCCTGAATACCAGGGGCTGTAGGATGGCTCTCCGCAGGTCCCAGGTGCTCTCTTACCTTCGGGAGGGGAGGTACTCTGTAGTTTTCCTGCAGGAGACCCATACAGACCCGGCCGCCGAGGACAGGTGGCGGCTGGAGTGGGGGGACGGGGTATACTTTAGCCACTTTGCGACCTGGCAGGCTGGAGTGGCAACCCTATTCTCCCCCAACCTACGGCCTGAGGTGCTAGGGGTCAATGAGGCCGTGCCGGGCCACGTGCTGCACCTTCGAGTCCGTATGGAGGGGCTCGTGGTTAATTTTGTTAACATCTATGCCCCGCAAATGAGCTCCAGGCGGCCACAATTTTATCAGCAGGTGTCCGACTTTCTCGGCACCCTGGATTCGCACGAGTGCCTGGTCCTGGGAGGGGACTTTAACACCACCCTCGAGGAACGGGACCGCTCAGGGGCCGAACCGAGTCCGGCCGCTGCGAATATTCTCCAAGGGATAGTTGACCATCATTCCCTAGTGGACATCTGGCGTGACCATCACCCAGATGACACCTCCACGTTTACCTTTGTCCGGGTGGAGGCCCATCGGTCACACCACTCTCGGTTGGACCGTATTTACTTATCCCGTTTCCATCTTTCACAGGCCCACTCCTCCGCCATTCGGCCGGCCCCTTTCTCCGATCATCATTTAGTCGCTGTAACCGTTTCCCTCCGTGCAGAGAGACCGGGGCCGGCCTATTGGCACTTTAATAACAGCCTGTTGGAGGACGAGAGCTTTGTGATGTCCTTCCGGGAGTTTTGGTTGGCCTGGCGAGAGCAGTGGCGTGCCTTTCCCTCGGTGCGGCGATGGTGGGATCTCGGGAAGGTGCGCGCCAAGCTCTTCTGCCGTGACTACACTCGGGGCACCAGCCGACGGCGAAATGCGGCGATAGAGCAGCTGGAACGGGAGGTCTTAGAGATGGAGAGGCACCTGGCCGCCGATCCCGAGGACCCGTCCCTCTGCGGAGCGTGCCGGGAGAAGCGGGAGGAGCTCCGGGCCCTTGAGGACCACCGGGCCCGAGGTGCCTTCGTTCGATCCCGCATCCGCCTCCTTCGGGAGATGGACCGCGGCTCCCGCTTCTTCTATGCCCTGGAGAAAACGAGGGGGGCCAAGAAACACGTCACCTGCCTTCTTGCGGAAGACGGCACCCCCCTCACGGGTCCGGAGGAGATGTGTGGGAGGGCCCGAGCCTTCTACACAAGCCTTTTCTCCCCGGACCCGACCGATCCTGACGCTTGCGAGGTGCTCTGGGAGGAACTCCCCATGGTCAGCGTGGGCGACCGAGACCGACTAGAGCTGCCTCTCACCCTGGCCGAGTTCTCGGAAGCCCTCCGTCGCATGCCCACCAATAAATCTCCGGGCATGGACGGGCTGACCGTGGAGTTTTACCGCGCGTTCTGGGACATTCTCGGCCCAGACCTAGTCACCGTCTGGGCTGAGTCCTTGCAGAGCGGGGTCCTCCCTCTGTCATGCAGGCGAGCGGTGCTCGCTTTGCTGCCGAAGAAGGGGGACCTCCGCGATCTACGAAACTGGCATCCCGTCTCACTCCTTAGCACGGATTACAAAATCGTAGCGAAAGCAATCTCGCTGCGGCTGGGGTCCGTGATGGCGGACGTGGTCCACCCAGACCAGACCTATACTGTCCCGGGTCGCAGCATTTTCGACAACCTCTTTCTCGTCCGAGACCTTTTGGAACTCGGGCGGAGAGATGGTCTATCGTTCGCCCTCCTGTCTCTTGATCAGGAGAAGGCGTTTGATAGAGTAGACCATGGGTACCTCCTGAGCACTCTGCAGGCGTTTGGATTTGGACCTCAGTTTGTGAGTTTTCTCCGGGTGCTGTATGCCTCCGCGGAGTGTTTGGTTAGGCTCAACTGGACCCTGACTGAACCGGTCAGCTTCGGGCGAGGAGTGCGGCAAGGGTGCCCCCTCTCGGGCCAGTTGTATGCTCTGGCGATCGAGCCTTTCCTCTGTCTCCTCCGCAGGAGGATGACAGGGTTGGTGCTGCGGGAGCCGGAGCTGCGGCTGGTCCTGTCGGCGTACGTTGATGACGTACTTCTCGTGGTCCAGGACCCGGGCGACTTGGCGCGAGTGGAGGCATGCCAAGCCATCTATTCGGCAGCCTCCTCCGCCCGAGTCAACTGGGTCAAGAGCTCTGGCTTGGCGGTGGGGGACTGGCGGCAGGTGAGCTCCCTCCCACCCGCACTTCAGACCATCCGGTGGAGTGCGGGTCCACTGCTCTATCTCGGCGTTTACCTTTCCGCCACGCATCCTTCCCCGCCGGAGAACTGGCAAAATTTAGAGGGCGGGGTGATAGAGCGGATCCGGAGATGGACGAGGCTTCTTCGATGTCTCTCCCTCCAAGGGAGAGCACTGGTGCTTAACCAACTAGTCCTGTCCACGCTCTGGTACCGGCTCAACACCCTGGCCCCGGCCCCGGGTTTCCTGACCCATCTCCGGAGATTGATTCTAGAGTTCTTTTGGTCAGGAATGCACTGGGCCCCTGTTGGAGTTCTTCATCTACCCCTGAAGGAAGGAGGGCAGGGCCTGAAGTGTCTGTACACTCAGGTCCGCGTCTTCCGCCTCCAGGCCCTGCAGAGGCTCTTTTATAGTGCAAGTAGTTCGGCGTGGAGCATACTGGCGCACGCCTTCCTGCGCCGTTTCCAAGGGTTTCGATATGACCGGCAGCTCTTTTATCTTTCTCCGAGGGGTTTTCCGCGAGACCTCTCCAGGCTGCCGGTCTTCTACCAGGACCTCCTCCGGACCTGGAAATTGTTTCTAACAACCAGGTCCGTGGCGGCCACCGTGGGGGCAGATCTCCTCACGGAGCCCCTGCTACACAACCCCCAGCTCCGTGTGCAGGTGGCGGAGTCCCGCTCGGTGCGCCAGAGGTTGGTCCTGGCGGAAGTCACGAGGGTCGGAGACCTCCTGGACTACGACCGGAGAGACTGGCTGGATCCCCTGATGCTCGCTCGGCGCATGGGGCTCTCCAGCCTCCGTACCCCCCGGCGCGTACTTCAGGAGGTGAAGGCCGCCTTGACCCCCGCTGCTCGGGCTTATGTTAGCCGAGCCTTGTGCGAGGGCGCACCCCGCCCATCCCTTACCCCAGGCCCGCCGGACCTTTCCATCGGGCCCCCACCCCATAGATCCCAACACACCCCTCACCCTTTCACTGCAAGCCGGCTGCACGAACTGCAGCCGGTTAGCTTTCAAATTGCTTCACGGAAATATTTATATACACTTACGCTTCACACCCTTCACGCCCACACCCTGGTGTCCCGCCCCGATACAAAGTGGCGGGATCTCCTGCCACCTTTGGAGGGTGAGCAACCTCGGTGGGCCAGCCTGTATTCCACCCTGGTCCCAAGGCCCGTCGGGGACATCAGTTGGCGGCTCCTTCACGGAGCTGTGAGCACGGGCGTGTTTTTGACACGGTTTACCCCCATTCCGGACACTTGTCCTTTTTGTAATGTGAGGGAAACCCTGGTGCACGTGTATTTAGAGTGTGCCAGATTGCAGCCCCTTTTCCGGCTCCTCACAAATATTTTATTACGCTTCTGGCTTCATTTTTCCCCCCACCTTTTTATCTATACACTTCCCATTCGTGGCCCCACAAAGTCGCGGGATCTTCTGGTCAACCTCCTCCTAGCTTTGGCTAAAACAGCCATTTACAAAACCAGAGAGAGGAGGTTGGCCCATGAAACGTCCTGCGATTGTGGGGCCGTTTTCCGATCCTCAGTACACTCACGTATCCGAGCGGAGTTCCTCTGGGCGGCATCCACCGACTCCCTTGAAGCCTTCGAGGAGCGGTGGGCGCTGTCTGGGGTTCTCTGCTCAGTGACCCCGTCCGGTTCCCTCCGTCTGACCCTTTGATTGAGGGGAAGAGCGAGAGACGCCAGCCCCAGCCATTGCCGCTGTGGATACCATCATTCCTGTCATCTAGGAGGGGTCCTATAATACATGGGTGTCTACCCCCCCTCCCTAAACCGCCCACCCCGCAGCCGTGCCCATCTTACCGGGCACTCTCAGGAGAGGGAGGATCGGTGACACTGGGCGCGGCACTGGGTAACTCGAGGGGGTGGAAGACCACGAGTGTCGAGGAAGCCCCCCCGCTCTAGGCCACCAGGTAACTCAGGAGGGTGGAAGACCACGAGTGTCGAGGAAGCCCCCCCGCTCTGGGCCCAGGCTAGCCTGAACACTTCTCCCTCCTGAAAGCTGCTGTGTTATACCTTCTGATTGCGTTGTTTTGTTGCATAGTTGTTTTGTTTCCTTTGGTAATTCTGTAAGCGTTACCAATAAACTTTCTTTTTGTTTCAAAAAAAAAAAAACAAAAAAAACCTTCCCTGTTATCTTACCCAGGGAAAAGGGACCTACTTAGCCAGCTCTCCTGCTGCTGCCCTCTGGCCTGGGCTTTCCTTGCTTTTTGCCCCTGCTTTCAGCTTCCCCCTGCCCCCCGACTGGGCCAGACGCTCTCCCCCCTTTCTTTTCCTTTTGTTGTTTTTTTTCTTTCTCCTCTGTTGCTAGAGTGCTGGCCAGCTGCCGGCCGGCTGTTAGCCCCCCGCAGCCCACACTCGGACGCTGCTGCCACTCCAGCTGAAACCCGCGCCCTGAGGGGGGGGGCCTGCCGGCCCGCTTCCCCAGAAGGGGGAGTGGAAGGACCCAGCCCCCAGACCCAGCCGCTTGCTGTTTGTCTGCGGACCCATCTCCGGTTGAGAGGAATCTTATCACTTGCTCCGACATTTCTGGAATGCAAAAAAGAAAACCTGGAACAGACAGAGAAACAGCCGTCTACCAGAGGAACACCACCCAAGGAACTTACAAATCACCGTGGAGGGAGCCCAAGACTGAGTAACTTTTGAACTGTGCTCTCGTGTGGGGGGAGGCCTTGACTGTGTCGTGACTGTGTTTGTAGGGACACAGGGGTTGTGGCACGGAGCTGCCCCCCCGATCCATCTGTGTCCTCCCAACCCCCACACTACCATCTTCACAACTGCCTCCTCCACCATCATTGCTGGCTGTTTAACATCTGCCTCTGGACTTAGCTGCTCGCCCTGATTCCACCGTGTGGGCCAGAAGCACCAGCCAACCAAACAGGACTCTCTAGACAAGCGTACGGTGGTTCATGTGCCCCCGCCCCCCTGAACTGCCCATCCCCCAGCCTGTCCCTTTTTACCTTACCCCAACTCCTGTTAACCACCTGCCACCACCCCCGCTGGGGCATCGGCAATGGAGGGCACCGGGGTGACCTTTGCTGCTGCCATGCCTATCACTTCCCCAGACTCTGGGGGAGCCCCCCCAGCCGGCGGGAAAGGCCAGGGCAAGAAGAAGGGGAAGGGCCCCGCTAAAACCACCAGGCCCTCCATGGCAGGGGCTACCTCCACTGCTGCAGCCCCACCACTGACAACGGCATCCTTCCCCACTGCCCCCTTCACCAGCTCTGCAGGTGTCCCTCCCTCAGCCCCCAAGATGTATGCCCAGACGGTGGCAGCCCTCCCGCCTCGTCATCTCTCCCACCCACCACCTCCGCCACCATCAACAGCAGCCGGGACCCCCTCCCCACCATGACAAGGAAGCACGGTGTCCGATGCCTCCTGGTGTCCGCCTCATCCCACGTAGAGACGTACGTGCGGGCGTTGGCGAGGGTGGAGGGGCCCTCGGCCATTGTGGAGGCCTCCAAAATGTATGGGAAGGTCGTCGTCTTCTTAGCATCGGAGGCTGCTGCCCAGGAGGCGGTGGAGAGGGGCCTGGTGGTGGTGGGGGGTGTTTGTCCCCTTAGAGCCAATAGAGGACCTGGGCGTCCGCCTGGTCCTGACCTCTGTCCCTCCTTTTCTCCCCAATGCTGCCGTGTTACCCACCCTTTCCACCCTGGGGAAACCTGTTTCTATCATCAGCCCTTTTCCATTGGGCTGCAAGGACCCCACCCTCCATCATATATTTTCCTTCCGCCGGCAAGTGCAGCTTCTACTGCCGTCAGCGGTGCGTGATGGAGAGGCGCTCGAGGGGTCCTTCCTAGTCCCCCACCAGGGGGCCCGTTACCGGGTGTATTTCTCCATGGGGGAAGCCCGGTGCCACCTCTGCCAGGCATCAGGGCATGTCTGGAGGGACTGCCCCTTAGCCCGGCAAGGAAGGGCATCTAAGATCCACGAGACCCGCCAGGACATCGGCTCCGTCATTGACGATGCCCCTGGCCGCCCGATACCCGAACCCGCCCCCCCTCCTCTTCGGACCACCACTTCTCTCGCTCAGGCCCAAGGGGCACCTCCCCTACAATGCCCAGATGAGCAGGAGAGCCCCGCCCTCGCTGCTGACAGTCTGGCGGGGCCTATGGAGGAGGGTGTGGCAGAGATACCACCAGGCATGGGAGAGAGCCTGCCCCAGGGAGAATCCTCCCTCCCTTATGCCGCCCTACTGTCCCCCGCACCCCCAAGTCCCTAAGCCATCGCCTTTACCCCCTGACACGACCCCTGCTAACCAGCCCCCAGATGATGCCATGGAGGGCTGGGCCCTAGTCCAGGGGAAGTGAGGCAAGCGGAAGGCTCGAGCTCCACCTTATCTACCTGAGGCGGAGGCTCCCCGGAAGACCAGGAAGGGGGGCACTGATGCTGAAACTTCCGCTTTGCCCACGAGTGCGTCCCATCCACCGGCGTCAGCCGAGAAAGACATGGTAGCACCGGAAGGTAGTGTCTCCCCTCCATGGGAGACCCTCCCCTCCGAGACCCTCGAGGAAGCCCCTTCTGTCCTGAAACTACCCGAAGCCCCCATGAACCCCGAGGCAACCGTCATTGTGGGTACCAGCGGGGAGAACCCCGGGGCGATGGAAAGTGTCCTCTCCTCCATGTTTGAGGAGATCGAGGCCCTAGATCTGACTCCAGTCGCCCAGGGGGAGGACGACCTTTTGCCAGCAAACCTCAATTTGGGCGACTTCACTCCACCCCTCTTTTTCCCATGCTCCCTCCCCCTAACTGCTGCTTCTGCTCCCACCTCCGAGGAGCCCCTGGACTCCTCCATCGACCCGGCTGCTGATGGCACCCCGCTGACGACCACTGAGCCTGCTCAGGTGACAGCCAGCGCCATGCGGCCGGGACATGAGTTGCCAGGGGCACCCCCCATTGGTGCGGAGCAATCTATTTCCTTCCCAGGTGGGGGCCCAACAGAAGATAATCCACCTCCTGATGCTGTGGCCGCTAAATCCACCATAGAGCCCGCACCCGGTATCACTGAGAGCTCCCTCCCCATCCCCTTAACCCTCGAACCTGATCGGGATGCGCCACCATCCAGCTGCTTGCCTCCTGAAACCCAGAACCTCACCTCTGCCCCTACCCCTACCCCTATCCAATTTACCTCCTGCAATGTTATTGCCGCCACCAGGGCTGACTCCTTCCCTTTCCCAACTGATGACCCCCAGGGAGCGGCCTTTGTGTTCTCCTGCCCCGACCCATTAGGAGCTGCTATCTTCCCTCCTCCGCCCCCTATCACCCCAGAGCTCGAGGCGGGCCTAGAAGGTCCAGCCCATCAGGCACCCCGTCAGGGATCCGCACCCTGCTTGTCCGTTTTAGTGGACCATGGGGCTGCACCAAGGGCCCCGTTGGGGAACAACCGGGAAACCATAACCCCACCCCCCCATGAGCTGCGAGGAGAGCTGCGGAAGTTTTTAGAGGATGTCCTTGGCTCCCGCAACAAGGTACAGCTTGCTCTCCAGCAATGGGGGGATTTTTTTCAAATCCTCCAAGCCTCAAGGGCCCTCATGGGGGAAGGTAAAGGAACGGGGAAGCAGGATGCAGCGGTCTACTGGCAGGTCCGCGTCTTCCGTGACCAATTATTCACCTATGGGATGGGGTCAAGGACTGCTGCGCGGCCCGCTGGGGGATGCGAGCATCCCTACCAGTGAGGACCTGCCCCCGGTCCCCACCATGACACCTCTCACCATCGCAACGTTGAACACCCGGGGTTGTAGGATGGCTCTCCGCAGGGTCCAGGTGCTCTCCTTCCTTCGGGAGGGAGGGTACTCTGTGATTTTCCTGCAGGAGACCCATACGGATCCGACCGCCGAAAACAGTTGGCGGCTGGAGTGGGGGGACAGGGTCTATTTCAGCCATTCCACGATTCGGCAGGCTAGAGTGGCAACCCCGTTCTCCCCCGACCTACGGCCCGAGGTGCTAGGGGTCACCGAGGCCATGCCGGGTCGCCTGCTGCATCTCCGAGTCCGTATGGAGGGGCTTGTGGTTAACCTCGTTAACGTCTATGCCCCGACATCGGGCCCGGAGCGGCTGCAATTTTATCAGCAGGTGTCCGCCTTCCTCAGCGCCTTAGATTCTCACGAGTGCCTGGTCCTCGGAGGGGATTTTAATACCACCCTCAAGGAGTGAGACCACTCGAGGACTGAGCAGAGCCTGGCTGCCACGGACACCCTCCGGGAGATAGTCGAACATCACTCCCTAGTGGACATCTGGCGTGACCACCACCCGGATGACACTTCCAAGTTCATCTTTGTCCAGGTGGAAGCCTATCGGTCGAGCCACTCCCGGTTGGACCGCATTTATTTATCATGCTTCCATCTCTCACGAGCCCAATCCTCCAGTATTCGGCTGGCCCCATTTTCTGACTATCACCTAGCCACCGTGACAGCCTCCCTCTGTGTGGAGAGGCCGGGGCTGGCCTACCGGCATTTTAACAACAGCCTGTTGGAGGATGAAGGCTTTGTGACGTCCTTCCGGGAATTCTGGCTGGCCTGGCGAGGGCAGCGGCGTGCCTTTCCCTCGGCATGGCGATGGTGGGACCTGGGGAAGGTGCACGCCCGGCTTTTCTGCCACGACTACACCCGGGGCACCAGCTGACGGAGAAATGCGGCGATAGAGCATAACGGGAGGTCTTAGAGCTGGAGAGGCGTCTGGCTGCCAGTCCCAAGGACCCGCTCCTCTGCAGAGCGTGCTGGGAGAAGCGGGAGGAGCTCCGGGCTCTTGAGGACCATCGGCCCCTGGGCGCCTTTGTTCGATCCCGCATCCGCCTCCTTCGGGAGATGGATCGTGGCTCCCGCTTCTTCTATGCCCTGGAGAAAATGAGGGGGGCTAAGAAACACACCACTTGCCTTCTGGCACAAGATAGCACCCCCCTCATGGAACCGGCGGAGATGTGCAGGAGGGCCCGAGCCTTCTACACAAGTCTTTTCTCCCCAGATCCGACCGACACTTGCACTTGCAGAGTGCTTTGGGAGGAGCTCCCTATGGTCAGCGCGAGTGACCGAGACCGGCTAGAATTGTCTCTCAATCTGGTCGAGTTCTCGGAAGCCCTCCATCGTATGCCCACTAATAAGTCTCCAGGCATGGACGTGCTGACCGTGGAGTTCTATCGCCTGTTTTGGGATGTCCTCGGCCCAGACCTAGTCACTGTCTGGGCCGAGTCTCTGCAGAGCAGGGTCCTCCCTCTTTTGTGCAGGCGAGCTGTGTTCGCCTTATTGCTGGAGAAGGGGGACCGCCGTGATTTATGAAATTGGCGTCCCATCTCGCTCCTCAGCACTGACTACAAAATCATAGCGAAAGCAATCTCGCTGCGGCTAGGGTCTGTGCTGGCGGACGTGATCCACCCAGACCAGACCTACACCGTCCCGGACCACAGTATCTTTGATAACCTATTTATGGTTCGGGACCTTTTGGAACTCGGGCATAGAGACAGTCTGTCGTTTGCCCTCCTGTCCCTAGATCAGGAGAAGGCGTTCGATAGGGTGGACCACGGGTACCTCCTGAGCACTCTGCAGGCATTTGGCTTCGGACCCCAGTTTGTGGGTTTTCTCCGGGTGCTGTATGCTTCCGCAGAGTGTCTGGTTAAGCTCAACTGGACCGTGACCGAAGCGGTCAGCTTCAGGGAGGAGTGCTGCAGGGGTGCCCCCTCTCTGCAGGAGGTTGATAGGGTTGGTGCGGCGGGAGCCACAGCTGCAGCTTGTCCTGTCGGCGTACGCTGACGACGTGCTCCTCGTGATCCAGGACCCCAGCGACTTGGCTCGGGTGGAGGCTTGCCAGGCCATCTATTCAGCAGCCTCCTCCGCCCGGGTCAACTAGGTTAAGAGGAGACTGTAGGTAGGTAGGACGGTAGGAGACTGGCGGCAGGCGAGCTCCCTCCCACCCGTGCTTCAGACCATCCGGTGGAGCACGGGTCCGCTGCTCTACCTTGGCATTCACCTTTCTGCCACGCATCCCTCTCCGCTGAAGAACTGGGAAAATTTAGAGGGCGGGGTGATAGAGTGGCTCCGGAAATGGACGGGACTACTCCGATGTCTCTCCCTCCGAGGGAGAGCACTGGTGCTTAATCAACTAGTCCTGTCCATGCTCTGGTACCGGCTCAACACCCTGGTCCCAGCCCCGGGTTTCCTGACCAACCTCCGGACATCGATTCTGGGGTTCTTTTGGTCAGGAATGGACTGGGCCCCTGTAGGGGTTCTTCATCTACCCCTGAAGGAAGGAGGACAGGGCCTGAAGTGTCTCCACACTCAGGTCCATGTCTTCCGCCTCCAGGCCCTACAGAGGCTCCTCTATAGTGCAGGCAGTTCAGCGTGGAGCACGCTGGCGCACACCATCCTGCGCCACATCCGAGGGCTCCGATATGACCGGCAGCTCTTTTATCTCCGTCCAGGAGGTCTTCCACGAGACCTCTTGGGGCTGCCGGTCTTCTACCAGGACCTCCTCCAGACTTGGAAACTGTTTTTAATGACCAGGTCCATGGCGGCCACTGAGGGGGTAGATCTCCTCGCGGAGCCCCTGCTACACAATGCCCAGTTCCGTGTGTAGGTGGCGGAGTCCTGCTCGGTGTGCCACAGCTTGATCCTGGCACAAGTCACGAGAGTTGGAGACCTCCTGGACTACGACCGGGCACGTACTTGGCACTGTTCACCCCCGTCCCAGATACTTGTCCCTTTTGTGGTGTGAGGGAAACCCTGGCGCATGTATATTTGGAGTGCACCAGGCTGCAGCCCCTGTTTCAGCTCCTCACAAATCTCCTATTACGTTTTTGGTTGCATTTTTCCCCTCACCTTTTTATTTATGCACGCCCCATCCGTGGCCTCACAAAGTCGTGGGATCTCCTAGTTAACCTCCTCCTGGCCCTGGCTAAAATGGCCATCTATAAAACCAGAGAGAGGAGGTTGGCCGATGGAGTTTCCTGTGACTGTGGGGCCGTTTTCCGATCCTCGGTCCGTTCACATATCCGGGCAGAGTTCCTCTGAGCAGCGTCCACCGACTCCCTTGACGCTTTTGAGGAGCGGTGGGCGCTGTCCGAGGTTCTCTGCTCGGTGTCCCCGTCCGGGTCCCTTTGTCTGACCCTTTGATTGGGGGAGTGAGTAAGGGACCCCAGCCCCAGTAATTGCTGCTGCGGACACCACCACCTTAGAGGGGTCCTTTCATACATGGGTGCATGTGCCCCCCCCCCCGATTGTCCACCCCACAGCCTGCCCCTCTTGTTGGGTGCTTTCAGAGGAGGGAAGTGTTGGTGACACTTGGCTGTGGCGCCAGGTAACTTGAAGGGGTGGAAGACCACAAGAGTCAATGAAGCCCCCTCGCTCTGGGCCACCAGGTAACTCGGAAGGGTGGAAGACCACGAGAGTCGAGGAAGCCCCCTGCTCTGGGCCCAGGCAAGCTTGAACACTTCCCTCCCCTGAAGCTAATGAGAAAACAATTGTGATTGGTTGCTGTGTTACACATTGCATATGCTGCTGTTTTTACTTTGTAAGTGTGTTATGCAAATAAAAAAACATCTTTTGCTTCAAAAAAAATTACTCTCCTATAGCCATCTGGCCTGACCCTGTCACAATATATATAATATAATTATTCCTGACTTCTTGAATGTGTCATTTCCACCAATATATATTTATATCCAAAAGGAAAAAAAATGGTCTTGAGATGTTTAAAGTTTAGTCCATAGACTGTCAGACACTGTGAGGGGGAGGAGGGGAAGAGAAGCCCCTAGAATCACAGTTGGTTATAGTTATTCATCATTGTTATCATCCAGACCAGGATACTGTAGAATACTAACCAGATATTGGATTATATTTATCAGAACAGAAGGATGCCCTTCAAGTCTTACTTTGTAACAATACGCACTTTTTATCCTATGTACATTGAGAGAAAATGGGTTAAACAGTGTTAAGAAAGGGAGTGGACTGATAGAACCAAAGAGGTTCTTTTTAGAGCATTTGCCTTCCCTTACCATTTATGCTATTTTCCCTCCATTATCAAGAATATAGTTTAATCTCCAAATGTAGTTATTGAATCTGTCTCAACTGGTCTTGTAGCATATTCTTGGCTAACTAATGCATAAGGACAAGGAGTGGCCAAATACCATTCATCTCTAAGAGTTTCTGCAGTCTGTCTGGACTACGCAGCCTGACAAGTTCACTATTCAGAATAACTGTGAGGGCAAAGCTAGCATTTTTCAAAAACAGAAGACAACAATTCATTTCAATTTCCTGAGTGTATTGGACCCTTGTCACCTGTAGAAAAATTGTGCTAAAAGTAATGGTCATTGTAATGTCTTCCTTAAGCTATTAGTTACTGCAATGCCATCTATTTATAAATGTAGAAAACTAAATAATTACCATTACCAAAAAAAACCCCTCACAGTAACAATTAGTTTTAAATCTCTGTATAAAATTTCTACTTGTACTTGATAACTTCTATGGATAAATGGCTTACTGACAGTTTCATAGCTCCATTTTCCAGTTTGTAAGGAGTCCATAGCCATCCTTCAGTCACTTGACAACTTCATTTGTAAATTTGACAGTATTTAT
The DNA here is from genome assembly GCF_965140295.1 of Lepidochelys olivacea. Taxonomy (NCBI): domain Eukaryota; kingdom Metazoa; phylum Chordata; order Testudines; family Cheloniidae; genus Lepidochelys; species Lepidochelys olivacea. Next base: position 71,756,771 of record NC_140414.1, read on the forward strand.
GCAGATAATCTGATGTTCAGCTTCCATAACATCTGTCCTCCAGTGAAACTTGTTTAGTACACTTCTGTCATAGACTCTCTCAGTCAGCTTCTAGGACTTGATTTTTGTTTTGATGAGGTGTTTAAAAATAAACACACACACAATCAATATACAGCTGACTTACATTTCCATACAAAAAACTCATGAAGACAAAAACCTGGACTTCACCATATAGTATCTGAACACATCCCAATGAGTTCATCTTGCACTCTGTTGGCTGGTTTTTTTTTTTATTTAGGCTATTTATGGATTTTTAAATAGAGTTTCTATTAGTGTAGTGTTAATGCACTAAGGACCTGATCCAAACCTCTGTGAAGTCAATGTCAGAGACTGTAAGACTACTGATCAGCCTCCTCTTTCTGTATACATCCTCCTCCCATCTGAAGCCAGGATGCCCGTAGGGGCAGTTGTCTTAGAGTGTCCTCATGCTTCCATATCTGCTTTCCAAGTTGGTGTATACAAATGTCTGCATCCCAATATCAGAAAATCCACTGTTCAAATTAAGCAGAATCTTCACAAAAACCCTAGGGCTGAGAAGGAAGTCTGGTGCAGCTCTGTTGTTTCCAGATGGCCCACTCCAGGGGGTGCTGATGCCCATCCTCCAACCCATACAGCATAACCTGGGACCTTGTGCCAAAAAAAGAGGCTCATTCATCCCATACTGCTGGTGGATTTCCCCACCAACCAGAGGACTCTAACACCACACCACTTTTGGCAGCATATTTGGTATGCATTGCTAAATGCCACAATGAAAACCAGGCTGACTGCACAGTACAGTAGGGTTGCCAATGTTCTAATAGCACAAAATCAAACATCCTTGCCCAGCCCCTGCCCCGCCCCTTCTCTGAGGCCCTGCCCTGGCTCACTCCATCCCCCCTCCCTCCATCGCTCGCTCTCCCGAACCCACACTCACTTTCACTGGGCTGGGGCAGGGGGTTGGGGTCCAGGAAGGGATAAGGGCTTGAGCTGGGGGTGAGGGCTATGGGGTGGGGCCAGACATGAGTGGTTATGGGTGCAGAATGGGGTTCCAGGCTGCGTCAGGGGGTCAGAGTGCCAGAGGGGGCTCTGGCTGGAGGTGCAGGCTCTGGGATGGGACTGGAGATGAGGGATTTGGGGCACAGGAGGGGATGCAGGGCTGGGGCAGGGGGGTTGGGTACAGGAGGGGGTTTGGGTACAGGAGGGGGTTCTGACCTGGGGTAGGTGTTTGGGGTGCAGGCTCTGGCCAGGTGGTGCTTAACTGCCTGTCCTGGCTTTTGAGGCCAATGGGAGCTGCGGGGGCAGTACCTGTGTGTGTGGGCATCACACAGAGCCCCCATGGCTGCCTTTGCTCCTAGGAGCCAGACATACCAGCCACTTCCGGGAGCTGTGCGGAGTCAGGGTTGGCAAGGAGCCTGCCTTAGCCCTGCAGCACTGCTGACGGGACTTTTAATGGCCCAAATCAACAGTGCTGACCGGAGCCGCCAAGGTCTCTTTTCTACCACGCGTTCCGGTCAAAAACCTGGCAACCCTACAGTGCAGTGTGTAGCTACACATCTGTGAAAGGATCTGGTAGTGGGGAGGCACCAGAGAAAGGCTTCAGCAGGTCCCTGCTGCCAGAGCCTTTCCCTGCTGGAGGGAAAGGCTCTTGCAGCAGGACACTCCAGGGCTAAATGTAGCAGCGTAGATGTGCAGGCATGGCTTGGCCGAGTAAAGAGCCGCATAGAATACGCACTTGCATACACACCCACACCCTTCCGACATTCTTACTCTACACGTCTAAGCTGTGCCTCACTGTCTACACCACTATTTATACCTGCGCAGGGTGTGTGTGTGTGAAATAATTGGTTATGTACTCTGCATGCCATTGAAAGCAGGCAGTGTAGATGTACCTTATTAGTCAAGAGCAAATAGAGTTAATATGTAATGCAGTGGCTTTATTCATTAAAGATGTATAATGAGTTGTAGTCGTTCAAACGAATGAAGACTGAACTGTGCATGTTGGATTCATTACTAACTTTAGTAAAGTTAAGCCCACAGATGGAAGAGAACAGAACTTGACACTTACCAATGCTATTAACAAGCACCAAAATCATGCACAAGTTTAAAAATAAAAACTAACTCCCCCTACCCCCCAGTCATTGTAGAACAAAAGCAGTATCCCATTTATTCAGCATTCATAATAGAACTATGTAAATTCTTGACATATTGCATACATTAACCTTTTAGTAAAAGACTGAGTTAATTTTACACAAGAATAACCTTATTACAATAACTGTGACTAAATTTTAACATCTGGATCACTGCTCTGTATCATTAAAAATTTCAGATATACATGTTTCATCTAGGAGCAATATTTATCCTGTTTCTCTTTTGTCCCTGGGTTCTGTGGCTTCTATTCTCCTGGGTAGTTGTGTCTGTATAGAGTTGGAATAGGATAGACATGCAACTTACCACTAGTGAACTGTACTGTACTCTGCACTTTTGAGGACATTTGAGGATAGTAGTTGTAGGTATTCTGTCTAGTCCTTACCCAAATGGCAAACTCCAAAAGAGGTGTAATGGAGCCAAAAAGGAGCCTAGTTACCAAAAAATTACATTGATACCCACCTGGTGAAGTGAAGAAACAGATTAACAGAGCCAGAAGGGTACCCAGAAGTCACCTACTACAAGGCAGGCCCAACAAAAAGTAACAAAATGCCACTAGCCATCACCTAGAGCCCCCAACTAAAACCTCTCCAGCCGCATCATCAAGGATCTACAACCTATCCTGAAGGACAATCCCTCACTCTCACAGACCTTGGGGAACAGGCCAGTCCTTGCTTACAGACAGCCCCCCAACCTGAAGCAAATACTCACCAACAACTACACACCACACAACAAAAACACCAACCCAGGAACCAAACCTTGCAACAAACCCCGGTGCCAACTCTGTCCACATATTGATTCAAAGGACACCATCACAGGACCTAACCACATCAGCCACAACATCAGGAGCTCGTTCACCTGCACATCTACCAATGTGATATATGCCATCATGTGCCAGCAGTGCCCCTCTGCCATGTGCATTGGCCAAACCGGACAGTCTCTACACAAAAGAATAAACGGACACAAATCTGACATCAGGAATCATAACATTCAAAAACCAGTAGGAGAACACTTCAATCTCCCTGGTCACTCAATAACAGACCTAAAAGTGGCAATTCTTCAACAAAAAAAACTTCAAAAACAGACTCCAAAATGAAACTGCAGAACTGGAATTAATTTGCAAACTGGACACCATCAGATTAGGCCTGAATAAAGACTGGGAGTGGTTGGGTCATTACAAAACCTAAACCTAATTTCCCCAATACTTATTTTTCCCTACTGTTACTCACACCTTCTTGTCAATTGTCTGAAATGGGCCACGCTCATTACCACTTCAAAAGTTATTTTTCCTCCCTTGGTATCTTGCTGTCAATTGAATTGTCTCGTTAGACTGACCTCACACTTGGTAAGGCAACTCACATCTTTTCATGTATTTATACCTGCTTCTGTATTTTCCACTCCATGCATCTGATGTAGTGGGTTCTAGCCCACAAAAGCTTATGCCCAAATTTGTTAGTCTCTAAGGTGCTACAAGGACTCCTTTTTTTAGGTAAAGCTAGTGTAAATCACAGCAGTCATGCGGCTGCTGTAATCTGACACACAAAGCTGGTGTATGTGCCAGAGTTGGTTTGAAAATTTTATGTGTTTGTGTGGAACTCAGCTTTTCGGTCAATAGTCAAAAAAAATTCAGAGAAAAAGAGTTTCCAGGTTTTTAATTTTCTGATGAAAAATTGAAAATTAGAGGAAAGCAAACATTTTTCAAATAGCCCTTGTATGTACTATAAAGTCTTAAGCTTCTTCAAGAAATGTAAAGTTGCTACACAGTCTGCAGGCTGCTGTCAAAGTTCACATTACCTGTTCAGTCTTCCTTGCCTACATGAAGGAATTTTGTTACTTTTGCTAACATAGTTTCAGATTCGCTGGCATTAACAATCTCAGGAGTCCTACATAGACAGCTCTCTGGTCCCAGAAGTTGTATTCAGTACAGTTCAATTAAATCTCCTCAAAATAAGACTAATCATCTTAGTATTGAAAATGGCTGCCAGAGAGCCCTTCACACCATGGTTTTCAATGTTACACTGATGTAAAAAAAAAAAAATCACTACTATAAACAATGCTACAGAGGCCGGAACAGTTGCAGATACAGACACAGTGAATGCAGCCAGCACTAACAAAATTACATTTGTTTGATAAATTATATCTTGTTTTTAATCAAGGTCTAGATGCTGATTTCAATGGGATTCAATGCTCAATGAGAACAATACTCCTCAGCTTGTGTATGAGTGGCAGCATCTGGCCCTAAATAAGTTATCCTAACAGCTACTACAATCTTGACTAAAAAGCCGCATTATGCAAAAATTGGATGACACAAAAGTGGTGCTGGTGTGACAGACTGACAATATCGTGGACAATTAAGATAGATGTTATTGGATTAGGTTTAATGTATTTTTAATACAAGGGATGCCAAGGTAACTGTGAGATTGTATGTACATTTGGGTGTGCTAATGTAATTCCTCTGATTATCAGCCCTTTACAACCATCCCCTTGAGAGTCTCACATAAACTAGTTCTGATTGGATTCACAAAGAATGGATTTTTTTTTTAATAAATAGCCTTATTTTAAAATACGCTTAAGGGGTTCTTCCTGATCCAGGAAACAGACAGGACCCCTGCCCCATGGAGCCTCCAGTCCTTAGGGAAGCATTGGAAGGACTGGAACTACTGAGGTTCCCTAAGTTCTTGTTCTGAGATGAAGAGGTAATGAACTTGAAACCACAAGGAAATCCCTTGGCGGGAGGTTGGAAGGACCAGTCCTGCCAGAGCCTATGTTAGGATTGGGGTGATCTCTAGCAAACTTATTAGCTTGTGTGTTGGTTCTTTTATTGTTTTTAAAGCTTTCTTTGTAGTGCTTTTACCTTAAGAATAAAATAGGCTTGCATAGGAAGTGCTGTGGTAAATTATAATAGTTGGCAATTACTCTGTTACTAGTCTCTGAAGAGAAAGTAATCCGGCCTCCTTAGGCAGAGTCTCTCACTGGAATATCACCGTATAGCAAGGCAGCCATGCGGCCTGGTCAGAACACAGCAAGATGCAGGCTTCTGCTCAAGTGAGGTGATGGCCAAGGGAGCCTGAAGCACAGAGTGGGTGCCTTTCTAGAGCACAGAGTGGAAATGCAGGTGCAGTTACCCTGAACTGTAACAGCTGGCTACAAGGTGAATGGTAAAATAAAAATAATGTCTGTAAAGTCTATGCAACTAGGTCATGTAAATTACGTTCTAGCCCTAAAAAATATGAGGAATGCTGAGGAACCCTGGAAAAAATTCAGGTAGAAATTTGAACTGCAGTTAAAAAAAAGGGCTAGTGAAATGGAAGATGAGCCAGAAATGTTGCACTGCTTTAATGCTTACTGGTGCTGAAATACTTGCACCATGCATGTCTAAGGAAACAGATGATGAGGAAGGGGAAGAATGCTTTGAGGTATTAGTGAAAAGATTGAGAATAATTATGTCATGAGAGTGTTCAGACAATAGATTTTTTATAGGAAAGAAGGGCCCAGAAAGAAAGGTAAATGTTACAGTACTTTGTTGTTGACTTCTTAAAATTAAGCCCATCATGAATTTGGATGACTTCCTTATGAAAGGCCAAAGACCCTAGTTTATGATGCAGCAAAAAAGTGAAAGGCCAAATCTGAGACACAGACCTGATGCTTGCCAAGGCAGTATCCCTATCAAAGCAGTGGAACAAACTTGAACATGGATCTGGTTGAAATGCAGGATTTCTGGTTTGCAAGAAATTTTGGCATGTTAAAATTTCGTTTTGTCGCTGACTCAGCGTTATATCTTTTTTTTTTTTTTTTAATTTCTCATGTACTGGAAATGCTGAAATAATATCTTTTTGGAAAGACTGACAAATGAAATCTGTCAAATAAAGACTGACAAAATCATTTATGAAATGAAATCTGCTCCCTGAACCTGCAACTGCTGACTGAAGTTGAGATTCTTGTCAGTTTCACTGCTTCTACTTGGGTGACCTGACTCCCAAGAACACAGCCTAGTGAGCCAGCTGACCAAAAGTCTGGAAGCCCAGAGTGCCAGTCCTAGGGCAGTATGCATTAAGGGACTGCCCTAGAATTGTGGACCAGGGAAGCCCATCCCAGGACCAACGGACTCCCACCTCTGCAGCATTGAGCCTAGAAGCCCTGAGATCCCCTAGGATTTCCAGTCTCCCTGCTCTAGAACATTGAGCTGAGCTCCAGGTAGAGTCAGGGCTTCTAGGCTCCCTTCTCTGTGGGAGACATCCTGGAAGTTCTGAAAGCCCTGATTTGAGTTGACTCACTTTCACAAGAGATTTCAAGTTTGCTAAACTGTTTTTTTCCAACAAAAGTTGGTTGTTATTTTTTTTCCAGAAAGTTTCATACCAGATCTAGTTAAGTGCAAATAGAGGCCCTAGATAAAGAAATACTTCCAGCAACTCCTCACACTTATAGCCAATCTGGATTTCTTTATAGGTTTGATATCCATTTCCCTAACCCCATTTCTACTTCAGATTTCCTGTCCTTGCTCATCTGTAAATTATTCCTCGCATTTTCAGGCTGATATCTTTCACGTGGCACAGGCAGTGGTGCGCTGGAGTCGGTTCGCACTAGTTCGCTAGAACGGTTGCTAAATTTAGAAGCCCTTTTAGAACCGGTTGTTCCATGAGGGACAACCGGTTCTAAAAGGGCTTCTAAATTTAACCGGCCAAAAGTGGCGCCTTAGGTGCCGACTCCATGGGTGCTTCAGCCCTGGAGCACCCAAGGGGAAAATTTGGTGGGTGCAGAGCACCCACCGGCCGCTCCCCGCCCCACCCCTGGCCCCAGCTCACCTCTACTCTGCCTCCGCCTCCTCTCCTGAAGGCGCCGCCCTGCTCTGCTTCTCGGCCCCCCACCCTGGCTTCCCACGAATCAGCTGTTCATGTGGGAAGCCAGGGCAGGCTGAGAAGCAGAAGGTGGCTTCCCGCTCAGGCCCAGGGAGGCGGAGGTGAGCTGGGGTGGGGGGGCGCGAAGAGGGCTGCCCACGCCATAGCAAGTAACCCGGGGGGGTGTGCAGGGGAACCGCTTCCAGCCCCAGCTCACCTCCGCCACCCTCGGCCTGAGCGGGAAGCTGCGGCCTGCTTCTCTGCCCTCCCCGGCTTCCCACCGAACAGCTGATTCGTGGAAAGCTGGAAGGGGGCGCAGAGAAGCAGAGCGGGGCAGTGGGTTCAGGGGAGGAGGTGGAGTGGAGATGAGGTGATCTGGGGTCGGGCACGGGGTTGGGAGCTGCCGGTGGGTGCTCTGCACCCACCAAATTTTCCCCATGAGTGCTCCAGCCCCGGAGCACCCAGGGAGTTGGTGTCTAAGGTGCCACTTTTGATGTGATCAGTGGAGGAGCGGCTGCTCCCCCCCCAGCTATGCTCCCTTGCCCCTAGGAGCCAGAGGGACCTGCCGGATGCTTCCTGGGAGCTGCCCCAGGTAAGCACCGCCGGGACTCCCCACCTCACCCCCTGGCAGGTGTCCCTGGCTCTTAGGGGTGGGGTGGGCACCCACTACGGTGGCCCACAAGACCCTCCTGCCTAGTTCTGGGGACAGTCAGGGGACGGGGCGGGTGGATGGGGCAGGGATCCTGGGGGACGGGGGTGGGCAGCGACCCCTTCGTGGGGTGAGGAGGGAACCTGTTGTTAAGATTTTAGCAGCTCATCACTGGGCACCGGCCATATCAGAACTAAATAGATCAATCTTAAATATGGGGTCCATCATTTCTGCTTCCTTTCATCTGTCAGATATTAGAATCATGAAGCTTTCAGCAGCCCATTCTTCAAGGGACACATGATAAGGTGCTTCTCTGAACTGAGACTTTTAATAAGAGCAAAAGCAGACCCTTTGTCTTTGCACCAGCAAGTAGAGCATTTTTTTTTTAGGATTTGGCTTCTATGCTAAGGAAGTCAGAGCAGTTTTTAAGGTGAAATGCACCTTAGTGAAGAAAAAAGACAAGGTGGATGAGGTAATATATTTTATGGGAGATATTACCTCACACACTTTGTCTCTCCAATATCCTGGGAGTGACACGGCTACTACTACACTGCATACCACCTTAATGGTGAAGGCATATACAAGGCCCTATGCTCCACCAATACATTAGTGTTAAAAGCTCAGAAGGGCTGAAGTGCAGCATAGAGCCTTCTTGGGTCCTTTCCACATGGCTGAATCTCTATCCCTTTATGAGAATCACTGTTTAAAAAACTTTCACTAAACAGTTTTATTAGCAATAATAAAGAGTGGTTGATAGTACTACAACCAGCCACAGGGAGGCAGCAAAGGATAAAAGGACACAGAAATAGATATAGACACACACACACACACATAAAATCAACACAAACAAAAAAAAGACCAACCCCCCCCCCCCTTACAATTCACAACAATTGTAGGACGATAAGGTCAACAGTAAAAGTAGAAGCCCTCACTCTCATGGTGCAATGTACGGACTTGTCCAGACTTCCCTAGACTTAACCATATATGAAAGCAAGGGAATTTAAGTTGGAGTAAGTTACACACTGAATGGCCAGAAGAAAGTTTAAGTTAAAGCCGTGCGGGCAATTTAACATACCTACATATACCCTCCTGCGAGTTGTTTTCCTTGCAAACTCCTCTATTCTAGCTGCTCAGCATACTTATTACACCAGCTAAGAGTCCCTTATGCCCAAGACTCAGTAGGTCAAGCTCAGAGATGTGTAAAGTGTCTTTATGCATAAGTTACACATAGGAAAGTGGGTGTAAATTTAAGTCAGAAGTGAATTGGTGAAAAACTTCCTGGGGGAAAGAAAATACAAATTAGCATCACTGCTGAGTTTGGTCTACTGTATTCAAAATTATGTTAATAGAGATTTCCCATTTTGTTTAAACACCTCATGACTGAAGTGTTAATATCCATTCATAAACATATTTCTAATGCAGAAAGGGTGTAATGATATCTATACCTCTTTGCACTGGATAGGTCTATCTATGTGAAGACAGCATCTGCCTGCATTCATTACAACCCTCCTGTGTGTAGGTGATTAGCTCTTGAGGCTTCAAAAATAATTCAGAAGTAAATAGTGACTTAAGTCAGGTCTGCATTAGAAGTTTTTGCCAGTACAGCAATGGCATTTAGGGGTATGATTTTTCTTATGACAATTCTATACCAGAAAAAGCCCTACTATAGATACAGTTGCACCAAAACACTAGGGAAGAAGAAAAAGCTTTTGCTGGTATAGCTTATTTTGCTGGTATCAGCTCTAGCAGCCAAAGTACTCTTTTTGCAGTTACCTGGGTAATTATAGGCCTATCAGTCTGAGATCAATCCCAAGCAAGTTAATGGAGCAGATGTTATGGGACTCAATAAAACATTAAAAGAGGGCAATATAATATCAATCAAGTTGGATTTATAGAAAATAAATCCTGACAAACTAAATTGATATATTTTTTTTAAATGAGATTACAAGTTTGGCTGATAAATGTAAGAATGTTGACATAATATATTTAGAGTTCTATAAGGTGTCTGACCGGATACATCGTGACATTTTCAGTAACGAAAACTAGAATATAAAATTTACCTGGATTAAAAACTGGCTAACTGATAGGTGTCAAAATGTAACTGGAAGCAGTGGACCATTGAATAGACGTGTTTTTAGTGGGGTCCTGCGGGATCAGTTCTTGTCCCTACACTATTTATCATTTTTATTAATAACCTGGAAAAAAACAAAATCCTCACTGATAAAGTTTGCAGATAATAGTTGGGGGAAGTGGTAAATAATGAAGAAGACAGGTCACTGATTGAGTGATCGAGATTGCTTGGAAAGCTGAGGGGAAGCAAACAATATGCATTTTAATACGGTCAGTTAAACGTAAATATAAACAAAGAATGTAGGCCATATTTACAGGATGGGAGGCTATCCTGGAAAGAAGTGACTGTGAAAAAGGTGTGGGGGTTGTGGTGCATAATCAGCTGAGCATGAGCTTCCAGTGTGACACTGTAGCCAAAAGAGGTAATGCCACCCTGAGATGCATAACCAGGGGAATCTTGAGTAGGAGTAGCGAGGTTATATTACCTCTGTATTTGGTACTGGTGTTACCACTTCAGAACTTGACACAGTATTCCAGGTGTCCACAATTCAAAAAAGATGTTGATAAATTAGACCATGTCGAGAGAAGAGCCACAAGAATGATTAAAGGATTAGAAAATATGTCTTATAGTGAGACTCAAGGAGCTCACACTATTTAGCTTAATCAAGTCACCCCTTAACCGTCTCTTTGTTACAGACTGTGAATACTTGGATGGAGAACAAATCTTTACTAATGTGGTCTCCAGTCTAGCAGTGAAAGGACAACATAAACCAATGGCTGGAAGTTGAAGCTAGACACATTCAGACTGAAAATAAGGTGTAATTTTTAAATGGTGAGTAACTAACCGCTGGAACAATTTACCAAGGGTTGTAGTGGAGTCTGACCATTTTCAAATCATGATTGGATGTTTTCCTAAAAGATCTTCTCTAGGAATTATTTTAGAGACGTTTTATGGCCCACACAGAATGATCATAATGGTGACTTCTGTCCTTGCACTCTATAAATCTAGAGTCTGCCAGTATAGCTATACCAGTAAGCCCTTTCTCATTTCGGCAAACTTTCAAAGGATTGCTCAGGCTCTATTTTACCCCCTCACCTGAGAATTGTTGCTTACAGGCAATGAGGATAATAGCTCACCTTAATTGATTAGTCTTGTTATAGTTGGTATGGCAACACCCATTTTTTCACGTTCTGTGTATATATATCTTCCTACTGTATTTTCCACCGCATGCATCCGATGAAGCAGGTTTTAGCCCACAAAAGCTTATGCCCAAATAAATTTTTAGTCTCTAAGGTGCCACAAGTACACCTCTTTCTTTTTTCTTGACATCTCAGCATCACTATGAGCAAGATGGTCTCATGGCAAATCCAGCCACCAGATGGCAGACACTACTAATCTATTAAACCCACTCATGTTTGGCCACAGATGGTATTTGTAGTTGTCAAAAATAAATCAAAAATACCAGAGAGAGTAAAGGTTGGTCTGCAGAGCTAGTCACCTATAGAGGAAAAGGCTTATGCTTTAGGACTTTGCTCTTTCCACAGAATATTTTTGCCAAGTATGTTGAGTTGTCTACATAAAAATACATCCTGCTCAACTGGTCACCCAGCAGGGCAGAACATTTTAATTTTCTCTTCAAAACCAAGTCAAATATCCATGACATATCATGTATATGAATTGTCTAATTGATTCATATATTTGTATTAGTCACTCAAATATCTAATTGGTTGCAGCACTTAGTTTTTAGTTATAGGAATTTAGCATAGAGAAGAACTTCCCATTTATGCATCCGCATAACAGGTAGAAAGCAAGTGTCCCTACGTTGTCCAGACAATAGAGTTGGTTGAGTTGTTTCTTACAAACCAGTTCAAATTTCTAAGAATATATGCAATATTTGTAAGGCTTCCTAGATTAGTTTGAACAAATAGTTTTCCACCTGTGGTTTGTTCAGAACCTCTTCATCACAACTATTCATTAGTTATTTTTTATGGTAGGATTGTTTGAAAAGTATTTAGTCAATACTTTAATCAATACATTTCACTGTTACTCTTTATTAACAATAGTTGCAAATGAAAAATTCAGTATTTTCCCAGCTCTAATTTGTGGTGTGTAATTGACTGAGGTAAACAATCTTTTCCATTAATTGATGACAGTGTGTGGAATATAGACTTATTATGGGGAACTGGGCAGCGTATAAATTGATCTACAAGTAGTTCTGATACAAAACTACTCAAGATAGTTAAGTCCCACTCAGACTGCGAAGAGCTACAAAGGATCTCTCAAAACTGGCTGACTGGGCAACAAAATGGCAGATGAAACTCAATGTTGATAAATGCAAAGCAACGTACATTGGAAAACATAATCCCAACTATACATATAAAATGATGGGGTCTAAATTAGTTGTCACTCAAGAAAGAGAACTTGGAGTCATTGTGGATAGTTCTCTGAAAACATACACTCAATGTGCAGCGGCAGTCAAAAACGTGAACAGAATGTTGGGAAATCATTAAGAAAGGGATAGATAATAAGACAGAAAATATCATATTGCCTCTATAAATCCATGGTAAATCCACATCTTCAGAACTGCATACAGATGTGGTTGCCCCATCTCAAAAGATATATTGGAATTGGAAAAGGTTCAGAAAAGAGCAACAAAAATTATTAAGTGTATGGAATGGATTCCATATGAGGAGAGATTAATAAGACTGGGACTTTTCAGCTTGGAAAAGAGACGACTAAGCGGGAATATGATTGAGGTCTATAAAATCATGACTGGGGTAGAGAAAGTAAATAAGGAAGTGTTATTTACTCCTTCTCATAATACAAGAACTAGGGGTCACCAAATGAAATTAAGAGGCAGTAGGTTTAAAACAAACAAAAGGAAGTATTTCTTCACACAATGCACAGTCAACCTGTGGAACTCTGCCAGAAGATGTTGTGAAGACCAAGACTATAACAGGGTTCAAAAAAGAAATTCATGGAAGATAGGTCCATCAATGGCTATTAGCCAGGATGGGTAGGGATGGTTTCCCTAGCCTTTGTTTGCCAGAAGCTGGGAATGAGGAACTGGGAATGGATCACTTGATTACTACCTGTTCATTCCCCCGGGACACCGGGCATTGGCCACTGTCAGAAGACAGGATGGACCTTTTGTCTGACCCAGTATGGATGTTCTTCTGACCAGCTCACTAGGCCCTCAAAGGTTCTGGAACCCACATAGCTTATGAAAAGAAATGATCACTACATGAGTCAACTTTCATTCAAAAAGGAACAGTTGACCACTTCAGTGACAAGTTCTTCAAGGCCTATAGGGGCAGGTCTATGGACTACCACTAAGTTGGTCAGAGAATTGCTTTTGGTTTATTCAAGTGATGACTCAGGTCCAGAGATCTTATGTCAAAGGATGAAACATCCAAATCAATAGGATTCTGATTTTATATACATTATTAACAGGCTAAATAACTCAGCAAAAGCATTAAATAAAATACACATGTAAAACTAAATCAGACGTAAGGAAAGTAGGTTACTAGCAGATTAATCTAGTTATGCTGATTAACAGTATAAAGTAAATCAACAATTCCTTAGAAATTCTATATAATAATTCGGGAAGGCAGCAGTCTTGTTTAGCAGTCAGCCTCCAAAGTAAGAAGGCATTATCAGTCTCAATGTCAACTGATATATTTATATTCTAGCCAAACAGCTGATACAGAGAGGATCAAATCAGTTCCAGGTTGAAGCTAATGTTGAAATTATAACTCTGAAACCATTTAAAGCAGCCTGCCCAAATTATCTTGTCTTCCCCACCCCGCTCCAACACCGGGTTACATGGAAACACAATTCATAATAGCAGATTGAATAGTAAATGTAACAGATGACATCAAGATTGTTTTAGGTATCTGACTAACTATTACATAGCTAACTTTCTCAAATAAATTCTGAATGTTTTACACTCACCCCCGCACCAGCCATCAACTGGAGTTTTAAAACACAAGCGCAAGAAGGCTGAGATAGAGGCATCCCTCTACTAATAAAGATTGGAAAATAACTAAAAGAGTTGATACTTACGCCCAATTACTGTAGTGACTTTTTGTGGTTTCATTCAACTTCAGGAAATCTGATAGAAAAGTTAAGTGGGTGGTCTTTATTGGCTTTGATGATTTATGTTCACCAAATTGCTGTCTGGCTAGAAGTTATTTTCTTGTAGATGTCAAATCTTAGAAGTCACAGATTGTTGGACTGCTACTGCTTGGTTGTCAGATGCCAAGATAGAGGAAGCACAGGCCACTTTGTCAGCAATGGGGGCATTGCATGACCAGAGGCAGCAAACAATGGTTGTAGCAGCAGCCATTGCAGACAACAACAACAACAACAACAAAAAACAGAGGCAAGCAAACCAGCCAACTGCTTGCCTCTTCCTTTCATTCAGTTTTGAAAATGGTGACCTGGCTGGCTCATCCTCCTTTTAAGTCTTCTCAGGAGTTTCTTGGCAAATCAGAATGAGGTAACTGGTATCACCAAATGGGGTCCAATTAGGTCACCATTATGGAAATGAACTCAACTTTGGCTCAGAAAGTCCACATCTCTAAAAACAGATCCAGTCACTCAGAATGGTCATAGATATTCTAAGCCATTCAAAGACATAGGTCAGTCCACATGTATTATGTCAACTATCCTAAAAAGCCCTGACTCAAAAACAATTTCAAACATGCAAAGCTAGGAAAAATGTTGGAATTGTAATCATAGCAATAAACCAGTTGTGCTTACATGCCCACAGAGGGCAATTCCTGATAAACAGATGAATGCCTATAACTTCCTCTTTATATTTTAGAATTCAGCATCTCAACTTTGAGCAGCTTTCTTGACAAAAAATCTGTGAGAAAGGTTAGACTTTCTCTTGGTCAGAGTAAAACAATGCCCCACCCCACACCTACACAAAATGTTGTGTTTCGATTTTTTTTTACATGCAGAGCTATCTGCCTCACAATTATAGCATTTTGAAGTGGAGGTAAGAAATCCTGGCTTCATTCAGCTCAATGGGAATTTGAACATGACGTCAGAAGGGCCAGGATTCTTCCTTTCCCCTAAGAATGACAAATTAAGCTCTTCTGATACAAGTTTTCGACACGTATTAATTTGGAGACTTTGGGGATTCACAAGCATTTCACAAACATCCAGCCATTGCCTGAATATTCATTAATAATATGATACCACAATTAAAAGGAACTGAACTCTATCTTTTTTTTTGCATAAATAACAGTCACCTTTTTAGTCAGTATTTGACAAACTTTTAGAAGGGTGACAATTACTGCCAGTTTAAGTAGTTTCTGTAATGAGGACAACTGGGAACTAGATTGATGAGCCTGCTAAACTCATTTTATATAGGTCAATGAAAAGCCAGCAGGTGGTAACATTTTTCGGTCACTATGGCTTGGATTTGCACACAAAGAACTTGCAGCAATTTATTCAAGGGCTGTTTATGTCTGTAACCTGATACTAATTATACACATTGCAGCTACATGTTTTTCACTGATTAAATCCTCTTGAAGTTGGATTTTGTTCTCTGTTCATAACCGCCAAGACAACTGCTTGTAGTTACACATTCTTACCTCATGGTCACCCCCTCATCTCTAGTCACAGAACTACACAGGATCCTTATCTCTAGCATCCCTTACTATGCTTTTCCTCAGCCCTACAATGGCCTTTCACAGCTTTTGTTTTTTCCCCAGCTCCCCTTGTATGTGTTCTGTGGCTTGGCCTTCCAGCCACATCAAATGAAAGTCTAAACCCCTTCTAGCATAAACACAAACATGTCCAAGTGAAAGCACAAACAAACCTTCAAACTAATACCATTTCCACCCCTCTCAGACGCCAATACAGTTCTCCTGCTGGCCATATCTCAGGAACTCTCCCTACACGGTCCTAACCTGCTTCCATAGTGTTCTTCCCACATTGCTTACTGTCTGTTAAACTCTAGCCGAGGGCTTCTCTCCCCCAAAGAGATCTATCCCTATGTGGTCTCTCCCCCAGTCTAGTTACAAGATCTAGCTCCACCTCCTCTGGCCAGGAGGCAATTTAATCACTCCCCTCCCACCAGGTGCAGAGCATGACTAATTGAATTTTTCCCTTGCCTTGTAGATGATGGAATTAAGTCCATCACAGTGCTATTTATTAGAACTGGTACTTTGTTTGTTTCTCTGTCAGCAGTATATATATATTCTGCTGGCAATGAAACAAACACATATATCAGAGTTAATGAGAACAGAGTGATCAAAGGTGTTTGGTTTCATAGTGTCGGAACATATTTGATGTTGAACTGTAAAGCAAACATTAGAAAAGAAAAACAAAGACTAACATTTTCAAACGTGGTGCCTGAAATTAAGCTCCTAAATCCATATTTAGACACATTAATAAAAGTGGTAAGATTGATAAGGAATACTAAGCACCTACAAATACCACTGAAGTCAATGGGAACTGTGGGTGTTGAGCACCTTTAAAAAACAGGCCAAATTTTTATTTATTTGCCTAAGTATGAATTTAGGAGCCTAATTTCAGGCATTCAGGTCTGAAAATTCTCACCAGAGATCCTGGTATACAATATTGTAAAGTGAGAATGTCAGCAATTTATAACAGTTTATAATTGTGCACAAACTGCTGAAGTATTGATCAAACTGGTGCAGCTCTACCAATAAAAGCATATGTGCTGATTTACTTCCACAAGACATTTCACCACTTCAAAATGTGATGCTCTCAAGATAAACAGGATAGTGCAAATGATCTGTCAAATGCTTCCAGACTTCTGAACCATAATTTCTGTTTCACTGATCAACTAAATCCTCAAAGTAACTGGCTGGTCATGATGTCCTGACTTTGAAAGTTAGAGGACAGTTGCATTGGCAAGCAAATGGACTGGATAGTGGTAGAAAGAGGCTTTGGGAAACTAGAGTAAGCAGCAACTGTGAAAGTGGAAAATTTAAGGCCAGAAAGGAATGCTGGGTATGAGAGGCTAGAACAAAGGGAAGGCCACTGGACTTCTGCAGTAAGTATAAACACAGTTAGCTGTCACAGGCTCCATGCAACTTGTAGATCCTGAGCCTATTGCTGTTGTAAGAACTTCCCCCAGGGACCTTCCACAGCACACTGGCAGCATGATATTTCCCCTTTATTTTACCCTTGATATCACCCCAGCACCTCACTTCCATCTCCTGCTTTATCCTTTATCTGCCTCATTTAATTATATTAACTTTCCTTATGTTTATATCATCTAATTTCTGCCCTGTGCCAATTATTACAGCAATTTAATTGTGGTCTGTATTTCACTGACTAAACTGTACTTTGCCAGCACCTGGTTACATCACTCCCTGCTTTCACCCTCATCTTTCCCATTCCTTCATCCCACCATCTGCTAACCCTCCTTTGGTTTCCTCAACCCATTTTTGAGCAACTGGCCTCCTCAAACCTCCTTTCCTGTTTCATCTTCCTCTCTCCAGCTACTCCTCCTTCTCTCCAGATCAGTTCCTGTACCTCCTTTCTCTTCAGAACCTGCTCCTTCTACACCTAACATTGACAAATACCTGGCTGTGTCCATGTGACCACTCCTGTATGGCAGCCTTTCCTTTATTTCCTCTCACCCTTTCAGCAGTGGTATTGGCCTCAGGTTTCATATCACTTCCTTCCAAACTCCTCCTCCTCACCACTCCCATTTTTTCCCTTCATAGTACATCTTAGTTCCTTCCAGCTTTTCTCTCCTGCTTCCTTTTATACTGGATATGTCACCCTCCCAGCTCATCCACCTATTTTTATGTTTGATTTTAAATCCTAACTCTGTCTCCCCTTTCCCTCCCAATCACTCTGAGGATTTCAAAGGAACATAGGAATTGCCATTCTGGATTAGCTGCATGGTTCATCCCCCTACAAAGGTCTTTTTCTAATCCCTAATAATTAAAGATGGCCTTCAAATCTGAAGTCAGAGGTTTTGCATCCCTGATGAAATGTGTTAACTCTCCATAGTGATGACTGCTGCCTTTTTATATTTCACTGCTTCTATCTGTTAGGCTTATTGTCCTGTATCTACTTCTATACCCACCACAAAGGATACTCCCTTAACCTTGTCTTTACCAACAAGATGAGCATGCATCACCATGATCTTACAGTAACCCTTATGAGAAAGTCCTCTAGAACTGAACAGGATTAAACCAATGGAGTTATAAAGGGCTTATGCTGAAAAGCTATAGAACATAATAGATAATGTAATCATTTCTAGAAGATTTTTGAGTGATGCTTTAGAATGCTGTTGCACGGGTATAATTCTTTAGTAAATTCTATAAGATGGTTCAAAAATCTTTGGAATCCTACTGGACTGTTCCATAAGGAAACCCTACTTCTTTCAGTACACTGACCTCCCTCTGCTTACCACAATCAATGAGTAAAAAGAGCCTGTAAAGAGACTGTGGACCATACCCCCAAATAATTCAGCCTAACTCCTCTAACTTCACTGTAGCTAAATTGATTTACACCAGATGAGTGTCTTTACTACGTTCTTCAACATTTGAGATGGAAGTCTTGAAACCCTCATCTTGTGAAACTTTAGGAAAATGCATATTTCTTGACGGTATTTTTTGATGTTTTATCACTGTGGATTGTTGATTCAAACAGCAATATGCAAATATAACTCCTATTGTTCTTGCTGCCTTTATAAAGATTAAAATGCATATACTATTTTTTCCTGAGAACTTTTGGGTGGGTTGTTGAATATTAATTCACCAACATTCTTGTTTTAGTGCTGCAATATTATACAGATTTATTTTTCTAAGAGCTGCATTTTATTTTTCCATACTTACTATTACATAAATTTTGACTAGAATGTTATGACCAGAAACTACAGAATATAGGCACCTATAAAAAGTGCATGTTGTACCATAAAAAGTAATACAGTACAGCCTCAGAGTTATGAACTGACCGGTCAAGCATACACCTCATTTGGATGTGGAAGTACACAATCAGGCTGCAACAGAAAGGGAAAAAAGCAAATTACAGCACTGTGTGAAACATAAAGGGAAAGTTTAAAAAAAAAAGATTTGACAAGGTAAGAAAACTGTTTCTGTGCTTGTTTCATTTAAATTAAGATGTTTAAAAGCAGCATTTTTCTTCCTCATAGTAAAGTTTCAAAGCTGTGGTATGGTAACACTGCATTTCTAAGGTTTGGACTATCTATATTTTGATCATAAACCTTAGAAACTCACTGTTCCTATCAATTTCTGTAACAGGGGGCTTGGAGGGTCAGACAGACTAGTGGTTGGAATGCTTGATTTCCAGTTGTCTACTTGGTCAAGGTGCCTCAGTCTTTAAGAATAGAGAAAGGTAGGGGGACTCAGGATCTTGCAATCCTCGGGGTCCCAGCCCAGAGCCCTCGGTAAGTCCATCCCAAGTAGGGGAGATCCCAGCAGGGAGTCTACGTCCACTACCGTGGGCTATTTCCTACTGTGGTCCCTTTAGTTTGGGGCATGAGCCCTACACTCCAAGTTGTAGTGGTGGCTTTTTTCTAGGAGTGGCCCCGCATGGATCCTGGGTAGTGTCCTGTTGTGGCCCCAGGTTGCTCCAGTTTGGGGAAGTTGTAAGTTTGGTAAGGTTGTTAGCCGGTGTTTTCAGAACCCCAAAACTATAGTAACAACCTGTTTTCTCCAGGCAGTGTCAGGTATAAATCAATGGAGATTCAGCTCCTCTGTATGATAAATGATTGGTACAAACAACAATGCTTTCACTCAAAACTACTTTTTTATTAGATCTCAAGTGCACACACACACACACACACACATATGCAATAGCAATAGGTTCAGAGCACCCCCAAATTATAGTTACCCAAAGTCTGAGATGGTTTTGAGTGATCAAGAGCCAGGCTTCCAGAGGCCCTCCTTCCATCCAGCTGCTGGGGAGTTTAGATGTCATCTCCTTGCTCAAAGAAAAGCTCCTTCAGATTGCTCCAAAGTGTATTTTTTTAAATTAATCTTTCATAGATAACTTAAACAAAGCACATAATACATGGTGACTCCTCGCAGGTTACAAATTGATTTGTAGGTCACCATAGTAACCCCTAGTGGGTCACCAATTTTTCTAGCTTCAGCAAAATTACTAATTGTCTCTTATCATCAAAGCATTTCTAGTATTTCTGATAATACTGAACAATAAAACTTATCTTAGGGGCACTTAACACCAATGTCTGCTGTCCAAACATTCCTTCCATTCTCACGGTACATTAACTCTGCAGTTTTACTAATCAGAACGGAAGGATGGGAGAATCATACAGCTGTTTGGCCTTGTCTCTTAGAATCCTAAAAATGATTCCTAAATATGCGGTATTTGGTTTTCAGCTTACAGTGATTAGACAAACAAAATGGCTGACTGCAGTAATGTCAAGTTTAATTCTCCCATAACAGGACTAAAACCCCACAAGGTCTCAGTACTTATAGAATCATAGAATCATAGAATATCAGGGTTGGAAGGGACCCCAGAAGGTCATCTAGTCCAACCCCCTGCTCAAAGCAGGACCAATTCCCAGTTAAATCATCCCAGCCAGGGCTTTGTCAAGCCTGACCTTAAAAACCTCTAAGGAAGGAGATTCTACCACCTCCCTAGGTAACGCATTCCAGTGTTTCACCACCCTCTTAGTGAAAAAGTTTTTCCTAATATCCAATCTAAACCTCCCCCACTGCAACTTGAGACCATTACTCCTCGTTCTGTCATCTGCTACCATTGAGAACAGTCTAGAGCCATCCTCTTTGGAACCCCCTTTCAGGTAGTTGAAAGCAGCTATCAAATCCCCCCTCATTCTTCTCTTCTGCAGGCTAAACAATCCCAGCTCCCTCAGCCTCTCCTCATAACTCATGTGTTCCAGTCCCCTAATCATTTTTGTTGCCCTTCGCTGGACTCTTTCCAATTTATCCACATCCTTCTTGAAGTGGGGGGCCCAAAACTGGACACAGTACTCCAGATGAGACCTCACCAATGTCGAATAGAGGGGAACGATCACGTCCCTCGATCTGCTCGCTATGCCCCTACTTATACATCCCAAAATGCCACTGGCCTTCTTGGCAACAAGGGCACACTGCTGACTCATATCCAGCTTCTCGTCCACTGTCACCCCTAGGTCCTTTTCCGCAGAACTACTGCCTAGCCATTCAGTCCCTAGTCTGTAGCTGTGCATTGGGTTCTTCCGTCCTAAGTGCAGGACCCTGCACTTATCCTTATTGAACCTCATCAGATTTCTTTTGGCCCAATCCTCCAATTTGTCTAGGTCCTTCTGTATCCTATCCCTCCCCTCCAGCGTATCTACCACTCCTCCATGTTTAGTATCATCCGCAAATTTGCTGAGAGTGCAATCCACACCATCCTCCAGATCATTTATGAAGATATTGAACAAAACCGGCCCCAGGACCGACCCTTGGGGCACTCCACTTGATACCGGCTGCCAAGTAGATATGGAGCCATTGATCACTACCCGTTGAGCCCGACAATCTAGCCAGCTTTCTACCCACCTTGTAGTGCATTCATCCAGCCCATACTTCCTTAACTTGCTGACAAGAATATTGTGGGAGACCGTGTCAAAAGCTTTGCTAAAGTCAAGAAACAATACATCCACTGCAGTCACCCAGTTCTGTCCTAGACCAGGTACTCCCTTTATCCTCAGTCTTTTCTGGTCAGGGAGAAAGTGCTGGTCACATGTTGGCTGACTTGTCTGGCAGGCTAGTGATCCTTCCCCTCATATAGGGAGGAAGCTAGTTCCTCCCTCTTCATCAGACAGCCCCAAACTGAGCCAGGTTCTCTCTTCTCTCTCCCCTGGCATTGGCTGCAGGTATAGTGGGGCAGGGCTAGCTGAGCCCAAAGGCTCTGCTTAACCTGTTCCATTTCTCTGCCTCAACACAATTTCAATAGGAATTTTAATGCTATTTCTTTAATGCAAGGAATAAAAATGAACTTTAATAGATAAATGATTGATGCTTTCATTGTTTCTACACTTCCTGAAAAAACAACAAACACACAAAAGACCCTCACCTTCTTCAAATGCCATGAAGTAAATAGGAGGGAAGATATTTCTTAACTTTCTCCCAATTTTGCAGGTTTTCTTATATCTCTGGCCTTTATTGTGCTCTCTATAGTCAAAGTTTTCAAATTAGGTGCATGAAGTCAGGCTCATAAACCCATATTTTAACACATAAATGAGTGCCCTGATCATGAGATGGGTTGCGCACCTGCAGCAACTTTTGATTTCTCTGGGTGGTGTTGAAATTGTTTCAGTATACAGGTATCATGTTGCAATCTCTCTTTTGGAAACAGTACTTGACTTTAAGACATTTTCTCCCAGCAGAAGTCCTGACAAGAAGGGACTTAGCAGGGGTAGAATACACACAGCCTGGGCAAATCGCCGAAAGGAGGCTTGGTGCTGTAAGCAAAGAGTCCATCTCCTGTTTTTTGGTTCTTCATGTATTCATAGAAACAGGGCTTCTACATTCCTTATAAATAAACAGGACTGCATCAAAGGTACATGACTCCACCAGCCGCTTCTCCTCCTAACAGCATCAACCTGCAAGACCCCAAAATTATTGGCACAATGGCAGTGTGTCATCTATTAAAAGTGTTATTTTAATTTGCAGAACTTCTGTTGTCATGTTGAGCCATGTACTGAATATTAAACTAGATCTTATTATGTAGCATACTGTACACCTGGTTTTCCTTCCTGAGCTGCAAAACCAAAGCATTTTATAATCTTGATTATGTTCAAAATCTGTTCAGACAGTCTCTAAAATTCTGGTTTTATTTTCTGATACCTTTTTACTTTTACATTTTTCTACTTTGCACCCTATGCTAATGATGTGTTCAACAGTCCCCATTGTAGTCATCATTGTTAATTTTTATTAATGGGTTTACCATATATTTTATTTAAACTGTTTTAAATTAATAATTTCAGTTTAATAATTAAATAACATGGAGTTGCGATCTCAATGATGTAGGGGTAAGCTACATGAGGTTTATACATATAGGCATAGAACTATAATGGACTAGGGAAGCAATAGGCCTCTTGCCAGCACTAGTGAAATGACACCTAAATTATTATGTTCTTATCTGAGCAGCTCAGTGCCAAAAGTATATTGAAGAAATTCAGAGAAGGGCAAAAAAATTGATTAAAACTCTGAAGGGATTATAAGGAAAGACTAAAAAGGTGACACATATATAAATATAAAAATACACACACACACGCTCCTTAGAGGATATTTATCCAAATGTGTGTGTTACATTTAATTATCTGAGGAATGTAAATACCAAATAGAACTACTTAGGGTCTTCTAAGGAAGACAATTAAAAGTAATGGTGTGAAAATCAGCAAAGGTAAATTAGGCTGAATATAAAGAATGAATCTTATGAGAAAGTTGAATTTCTTTGATTGCGTAATTTAAAAAGGTGTACAGACAAGACAGTAGAAAACATATGGTAGAAAACAATATAGATTGTCAGTAGAATAGATTGGATGGTTTAGTATGCTTTCCTATATCTATTGTATATGATTCTATGCTAAGTGTGATTACAATGAATAAAAAGCTTGATGATTTTCAAAGAGGTTCATATAATTCCTAAACCTATGCACAGTTGCATTAAAAATCCCTATTTTTTTAAAATGGTATTAAGGTTGCAAAGTCAAGCACAACACTCAAAGGTTAGCAAATGACAAAATTATGTTTGCATGAGCAACATTAATTCTGCCCCCTTGTTGTTTTTGGGGAATGAAACAAAGGTGTGTAGAGAATGGCCTATCCCAGGACAAGAAAAGGAGTGAAATGATTAAAAGTTATGACCTGTTACTAAATTCATTTCTATAACAAGTGTAATCAGCCTTTTAGCTTGATACTAAACATTTGCCTGAAAAATTATTTTGTAACAAAGTCAAAAAAAAAAAAAAAGCCAACCAAACCAAACAAAAAACGGGATAGATTTTATCCCCTTTTTGCTTTATACGAAGAAAAAAATGATTCTGGAATAAAAAGTATCTATCTTCTGCAATAATGTGTTGAAGAGACATATTGGATAGTAGAGGACTTCAGTAAATCCTCAGGCAAGATGGTTAGCTGTTCCTTTGGATACAAGATTCAAGTTACTTTTAAGCTTCTTAAAGACCAAGCTATTGTTCTTGTCATCAACTCACCTACTTCTACAATTTGAACAGGACAGAACTCTGAGGGGAAAAGAAATATTAGGAGGACCAAGCTCTGTAAGCAAGGTAGCATTTTTGATTTATCACAGTTTCATCATGAAATTGCCATTGTTTAGTGGTAAGGATCTGAATCTCCACAGAGTTTCTGCTCTTCTGAACAAAGACTGTAGAACAGTATAAGATACCAAGGTTTTATATGAAATGTAGATGTTCTTGTTCTCAGTAAAAAAATGCTTCACAATTAAGTCTACTGTATATTTAGGAGAAAGAAGTCCTGTCATTCCCTGAGAAAAGGGCACATGAAACCATTTGGGTATTTGCAGTTTTATATGATTGGAGGCCAGCTATTACCAACAGTATAAGAAAAGATGGCATGCTTTCATATTTTAGTACAACATATACAAATTACCCATGGATTTTGTATTCAGAACTGGTATACCCAATATGGAAAGTCCTATGGAATTTAATAGGGATCAAACATACATGGTCCTATAGAAATTTAATAGCATTGTATAGCAATGTCTCTAAGAAACCTTTAACTGAAATTGCTAACCTTTCTATAGGTTTTTTTGAACTAGCCCAGTGATACACTGTAGCTGTCTATTGAATTCTATATTTTTCTATAAGCTTTTGGGTGTGCAGAGAACCTCCCCAACCCCTATGGAAGTATCACAGCGCTTCCATGGTATGGAGAGTCTTTCACAAGCCTTCTGTCCAAGGACAAACTTCACCCACAGTGAAAAACCTAAAGGAAGTACTAGCATGCACAGGGCTGGGGTAAAGATATACATTCAGAATTAAGTGAGTTTGTGGTGTATGTGACATTCATGAAAGGGTTAATTTGCCAAAAATATCAGCTCTTAGATGCTACTAGATGCAAGGCTTCATGGTATGAGCAACCAAAGAGATCTTTGTTGATTTAATGCTTCTGTCCTGGTGGCCATGTATTAATATTATCCCAGTCTAGAGTTTAGAGATGAAGTTTTGAAGATGTTATGAAAGCTGTTTGCTGCATATAATTTAGTTAAGCTCTTAGTAAATGCAGGTTATTTCTTTGGACTTATAGTAACTATTGCTATAAACACACCAGTGGTGATTGCATCATGACTTTTTCCTTCACAGTTTACTGTTGTATTTATTTTTCACTGTTTAGGATAGCCAGAGGCCAATATTTCTCTTGAGTGTACAGTATTATTGCAGTGTTTAAAAAAAATTCTCATTTAAATTTAAATCCCCATCCTTGGAGCTGTTTAAAACTAGATTGGTAAAATCACTAGAAAATTTTTCACTGGCAAGAAGACCCTCTCTCTAATTTCTTTGGGATCAGTTAAGAAAATGAGCTTTCTGTTAATCAAGAGAGACACATATTGCTGAACACATAGAGTAAAGTGAAATTAGTTCTATTTCATATCTTTAATTCATTGCAAATATTGAGTTTATAAGAATGAGAGGGACTGGCAGACAGCATAGGATGTTGTTAAACTTTTTTTCTCCTGTTTCACTTTTGAGAATTCTTAAACCTTGGAGAGAATATGCTGATAAGTAACAGAACTGAATATTGTATTAGAACCATTACCAAATTCTTATTTCTAACACCAGAAAAGGGGAATTCTTTTGTTTTTTCATGTCTTTGTGAAATTAAGGCTTTTTAAAACTAATTGCAGAATTTTCCACAATAAATGCTTTCCTGATTTTCTTCAAAGTTATATGTGGATGTTTGAGATATATAAATTTTATTACAATGAATTCAATTTAATAACAGCTTGTATAATTATTATTGATTCTGCATCTTAAACTACATTCTGTATTAGAAACATGTTCAAAGGAGTGCTGAATTCTGTAATATTTTATCAGACATCTCAAGTTCATCCTATGCTCTAAGGAAGACTGAATGGCATAGGAGATTAGTACTGGCATACAAATCGTTCCAACTCTAAGTTAGCTGTGTGTGTTATATAATTACACACAAAACACCATGTTAAAAGAATTTTATTAAAACTGCAATGTCAAGCACTTGAAAAAGTTATGAAATGCCAGAGTTAAAGCAGACTGTCCAACCTTAATTTGCCATACCAGCCTCAGTCTCCTTGCTTAGCTAGTCTTAGTTCCCCCCTTCTGTCTTCTTATTCAATCTATCTTTCCCCCTTCTCTTCTTCACCCATGTTTTCTAGCCCCTTTGGCTCCCAATCCCAATCCATCTTCCTGCACCAGCTCCTTTGCCTAGTCTCTTTGCCAGTTCTCCTGCTACCCCAGTTTCTCATCAGTTCCTCTTTCTATTTACCTCCTTGCCATGGCTCACAGGCTCACATGCCCAGTCTTCTTGCTCAGGTTTCCCCACAGCCTCCCCATCTGATCTCAGGCCCACAGATTGCTCCTTGCCCAGCAAATCACAGTCCCTGTCCCAAGCTTCCAGTCTCCTTGACTGGCCAGTCCCACTCTTGTCCACTGCAGCTCCTAGTTGCAATTTCCTGCTCCCTCCTGCCCGCCTTCAGGTCCAGTCTCCTCCCTCCCAGGTCCTTTATCCCAATATTGCCCCTCCCCACTGCTCAATCTGGCAGATCTGGCTCTTGTTCTCTTTGCATTTGAATCAGGCAGCTTTCTCCTCCAAGCTGCCTGGATCCAGCAGAGGGGTCATTACTGACAGCACAGCACACCCTGCATCAGACCACAGCTGAAATTGAAAGGAATGCTCAGCTTGAGCATGCCTGGTGTAGATGGAATATTCAAGGAATTTAGCTGCTAAAATCCATGAAGTCTCTATTGATCATGTGGAAACTGAGGTTTTTCAAAGACTTACAAGTTGGCCAAATTTGGTAGATTTTCAGGAGGATGATCAAAAAACCCCCCAAACCCTTACATAAAGACCACCCCTCTTATAAAATGTAAGTCCCTGTTCAAGGATTGTGGGCATTAAGGCTGTAAAAAAGTGGCCAGATTTTTTTTTAAACATTTTCCTTGCCTCATTCTGAGAAACAGCTGAACTGTTCTGGCTGAAATTTTAAAAGAAGTCAGCCTCAGGCAGATAGCTGGCATGGAAACTTTCAGCCAAAATGGTTAAAGTTTGACAAAATTATAAACAACCGAAAACACAGTCTTATAACAGGGAGTGTCAGATAACCTTAGCAGCACATCTATAACAAGCATACACACACTTCCCTACCTCCGGACAGACCCACCTTTCCAGCTTCCCACAAATGGTACTTATATCTGCTTGTATGATGCATTTCTTTTTCATAGAATCATATGATTTCATAGAATCATAGATCATAGAATATCAGGGTTGGAAGGGACCTCAGGAGGTCATCTAGTCCAACCCCCTGCTCAAAAGCAGGACCCATACCCAATTAAATCATCCCAGCCAGGGCTTTGTCAAGCCTGACCTTAAAAACTTCTAAGGAAGGAGATTCCACCACCTCCCTAGGCAACGCATTCCAGTGTTTCACCACCCTCTTAGTGAAAAAGTTTTTCCTAATATCCAACCTAAACCTCCCCCACTGCAACTTGAGACCATTACTCCTTGTCCTGTCCTCTTTCACCACTGAGAATAGTCTAGAACCATCCTCTCTGGAACTACCTATCAGGTAGTTGAAAGCAGCTATCAAATCCCCCCTCATTCTTCTCTTCTGCAGACTAAACAATCCCAGTTCCCTCAGCCTCTCCTCATAACTCATGGGTTCCAGACCCCTAATCATTTTTGTTGCCCTTCGCTGGACTCTCTCCAATTTATCCACATCCTTCTTGTAGTGTGGGGCCCAAAACTGGACACAGTACTCCAGATGAGGCCTCACCAATGTCGAATAGAGGGGGACGATCACATCCCTCGATCTGCTCGCTATGCCCCTACTTATATATCCCAAAATGCCATTGGCCTTCTTGGCAACAAGGGCACACTGCTGGCTCATATCCAGCTTCTCGTCCACTGTCACTCCTAGGTCCTTTTCCACAGAACTGCTGCCTAGCCATTCGGTCCCTAGTCTGTAGCTGTGCATTGGGTTCTTCCGTCCTAAGTGCAGGACCCTGCACTTATCCTTATTGAACCTCATCAGATTTCTTTTGGCCCAATCCTCCAATTTGTCTAGGGCCCTCTGTATCCTATCCCTGCCCTCCAGCGTATCTACCACTCCTCCCAGTTTAGTATCATCCACAAATTTGCTGAGAGTGCTATCCACACCATCCTCCAGATCATTTATGAAGATATTGAACAAAACCGGCCCCAGGACCGACCCCTGGGGCACTCCACTTGACACCGGCTGCCAACTAGACATGGAGCCATTGATAACTACCCATTGAGCCTGACAATCTAGCCAACTTTCTACCCACCTTGTAGTGCATTCATCCAGCCCATACTTCCTTAACTTGCTGACAAGAATACTGTGGGAGACCGTGTCAAAAGCTTTGCTAAAGTCAAGATACAATACATCCACTGCTTTCCCTTCATCCACAGAACCAGTAATCTCATCATAGAAGGCGATTAGATTAGTCAGGCATGACCTTCCCTTGGTGAATCCATGCTGACTGTTCCTGATCACTTTCCTCTCATGTAAGTGCTTCAGGATTGATTCTTTGAGGACCTGCTCCATGATTTTTCCGGGGACTGAAGTGAGGCTTACTGGCCTGTAGTTCCCAGGATCCTCCTTCTTCCCTTTTTTAAAGATTGGCACTACATTAGCCTTTTTCCAGTCATCCGGGACTTCCCCCATTCACCACGAGTTTTCAAAGATAATGGCCAATGGCTCGGCAATCACAGTCGCCAGTTCCTTTAGCACTCTCGGATGCAACTCATCTGGCCCCATGGACTTGTGCACGTCCAGTTTTTCTAATAGTCCCTAACCACCTCTTTCTCGACAGAGGGCTGGCCATCTATTCCCCATGTTGTGATGCCCAGCACAGCAGTCTGGGAGCTGACCTTGTTCGTGAAGACAGAGGCAAAAAAAGCATTGAGTACATTAGCTTTTTCCACATCCTCCGTCACTAGGTTGCCTCCCTCATTCATTAAGGGGCCCACACTTTCCTTGGCTTTCTTCTTGTTGCCAACATACCTGAAGAAACCCTTCTTGTTACTCTTAACATCTCTCGATAGCTGCAGCTCCAGGTGCGATTTGGCCCTCCTAATTTCATTCCTACATGCCCGAGCAATATTTTTATACTCTTCCCTGGTCATATGTCCAACCTTCCACTTCTTGTAAGCTTCTTTTTTATGCTTAAGATCTGCTAGGATTTCACCGTTAAGCCAAGCTGGTCGCCTGCCATACTTACTATTCTTTCGACACATCGGGATGGTTTGTCCCTGTAACCTCAACAGGGATTCCTTGAAATACAGCCAGCTCTCCTGGACTCCTTTCCCCTTCATGTTAGTCCCCCAGGGGATCCTACCCATCCGTTCCCTGAGGGAGTCAAAGTCTGCTTTCCTGAAGTCCAGGGTCTGTATCCTGCTGCTTACCTTTCTTCCCTGTGTCAGGATCCTGAACTCAACCAACTCATGGTCACTTTTGCTTCCCCTACTAATTCTTCCTGGTTTGTGAGCAGCAGGTCAAGAAAAGCTCCCCCCCTAGTTGGTTTCTCCAGCACTTGCACCAGGAAATTGTCCCCTATGCTTTCCAAAAACTTTCTGGATTGTCTATGCACCGCTGTACTGCTCTCCCAGCGGATATCAGGAAAATTAAAGTCACCCATGAGAACCAGGGCATGCGATCTAGTAGCTTCCGCGAGCTGCCAGAAGAAAGCCTCATCCACCTCATCCCCCTGGTCCAGTGGTCTATAGCAGACTCCCATCACTACATCACTCCTGTTGCTCACACTTCTAAACTTAATCCAGAGACACTCAGGTTTTTCTGCAGTATCGTACCGGAGCTCTGAGCAGTCATACTGCTCCCTTACATACAGTGCTACTCCCCCACCTTTTCTGCCCTGCCTGTCCTTCCTGAACAGTTTATAACCATCCATGACAGTACTCCAGTCATGTGAGTTATCCCACCAAGTCTCTGTTATTCCAATCACGTCATAATTCCTTGACATCACCAGGACCTCCAGTTCTCCCTGCTTGTTTCCAAGGCTTTGTGCATTCGTATATAAGCACTTGAGATAACCTGCTGATCGCTCCTCATTCTCAGTATGAGGCAGGAGCCCTCCCCTCACAGACATTCCTGCCTGTGCTTCCTCCCGGTATCCCGCTTTCCCACTTACCTCAGGGCTTTGGTCTCCTTCCCCCGGTGAACCTAGTTTAAAGCCCTCCTCACTAGGTTAGCCAGCCTGCTCGTAAAGATGCTCTTCCCTCTCTTCGTAAGGTGGAGCCCGTCTCTGCCCAGCACTCCTCCTTCATGGAAGACCATCCCATGGTCAAAGAATCCAAAGCCTTCTCTCCGGCACCACCTGCGTAGCCATTCGTTGACTTCCACTATTCGACGGTCCCTACCCAGGCCTTTTCCTTCCACGGGGAGGATGGACAAGAACACCACCTGCGCCTCAAACTCCTTTATCCTTCTTCCCAGAGCCACGTAGTCCGCAGTGATCCACTCAAGGTCATTCTTGGCAGTATCATTGGTGCCCACGTAGAGAAGCAGAAAGGGGTAGCGATCCAAGGGCTTGACGAGTCTCGGCAGTCTCTCCGTCACATCGTGAATCTTAGCCCCCGGCAAGCAGCAGACTTCTCGGTTTTCCCGGTCAGGGCGGCAATAGATGACTCAGTCCCCCGGAGTAGAGAGTCCCCGACCACCACCACCCGCCTCCTTCTCTTGGGAGTAGTGGTCGTGGAACCCCCCATCTCAGGACAGTACATCTCATGCCTTCCAACCAGCGGAGTCTCCTTCTGCTTTCTCCCCCCAGACATATCATCTGGTCCACTCTTCGCAACGGTACCTGTGGAGAGAACATGAAAGCGGTTAGTTACCTGTGTCCGCGTTGCTGGAACCCGGACATTCCCCCTTCTTCTTCTGGAGGTCACATGTTGCCAAGCTTCTTCACTGGCCTCTTGGCTCCGCTGTGCAACCTGCTCTAAATCTTTAGAGCTTTGTGCCCGTAGAAGCATATCCTGACTTTTGTCCAGAAAATCCTCAGTTTCTCGTATGCAACGCAGGGTCGTTATCTGTTGCTCCAGACCTACAATCTTCTCTTCCAGTATGGAGACCAGCTTGCACTTTGTACACACAAAGTTGCTTCTGTCCTGTGGAAGAAAGACAAACATGGCACATCCAGTGCAGGTAACAATAGCTGAATCCCTCCCTTCCATATCACCTTCTTACTATGAGCTTCCTCAGAGAAGTTGGCAAGATGTAAGCCTCACTGGGCTCACTCCAGGCGAACTCCTAGGCAAACTCCTGCTGTGTGCTGCTCTGCTGTCCCCCGCTGCTCAGCTGGTTCGCCGCTGCTCCTTTTTCCCACCCTTTGTCTTCTCTCTTTAAATTGTGAGCTCTTTTGGGGGAGAAACCATCTCTTACATAATGGGATTCTGTTCCTGGTTTTCCGCCACTCTGTTGTGAGAGAGCGAACAAACAATAATCATGCAAACATAACTCAGCTTCATAATAATGACCAAAAGTTGTTACTGTCCCTTGGCTGCTCGGAGTCCTGTGACAAATGAATTGATATAATTATTTGTTATGACAGCACTTGCAGTATCCTAGGCACTTGTCCACACCTGTAGGAAGACACAGTTATAATCCAAGATGACAAGAAACAGGCAGAGGTCCATTATCATTAACCAGTCTTGAGAGTAAGGGAGACAGGTTACTCTCTTACGGAGCAAAAGTGTTGGCTTTAGCTCTGTATAATGCTTCTGTATAAATACGTTTAGAATTCTGAAAAAAAAACATATGCTCCATCATAGTGGCTGTCAAAGTTTTGCCAGCTGATGTAAATAAGACATTAGCCTTAAAACTTTTGTTATCTGGGAACTCAGACTATACAGTCATTCACTAAATTTTCATTATTTTACAGCAAAACTCTGGAGACTTCCAAGTGTTTTATACTGCTGGCTGAAAACCTTTTGTCCTTCAGACTGATGCTGGAATGTATGTTCTGGCTGCTTCTGCATAGCTTAAAATGTTCATTATGGTATGGCTAGGACTGTATCCTAAGTTACCATAATAATAAGGGACTACAACTGGTGCAGAATACTCGTTGCCTGTGTGACTTAATTTATATTCTTTAAGCATTTTCCATTCACCTCTGCCCTCCTTCCCACCCTACCAGGACTTTATTTGTATCCTTTTGCAGAGATAATTATCCCTTTAATGCAGATATGTCAAGTTAATTGTCCATTTATGGATATATAGCTCTATTTAAACTTTGCATCCATTTTTGCACAAACCATAAATACTTCAGTACATAGACTGATGATGAACAGCAGCAGTTAGAGATAGTTTGGTCTTGCGTAACTAAAATATGAATTTAGGTTAGCACTGATGTTACCTAATAAAACAAAATTGGCAGTACACAATTAACTCATTTAAGATATATATTTTGCTATAATCTCTGATTCATTGTTCATATAATACTTATGGCATTAAATTTAATCCATATTGTAGCATATCCAACTCACTCCTTTATAATTGCTTGTCAAAAAATTTGAGTTAGAAGATCCAATACGGCAGTCCTTATTCATTGCTATAAATGAGCTGACTCATGAGTAAGTTACATGGTTGGAACTTATTTATAATTAACCAGTGTTTGCCTTTTGGCTACACATTCATATTTCAGGCTAGTTATAGATTTGGATAATGGCATAGAGAGTACACTTCTAATGTCTGCAGACATTCCAGATTGGAAGGGGTGTAAGATCTTTGGATGACAGGATTAGAATTCAAAGCGATTTTATCAAACTGGAGAAATGGTCTGAAATAAATAGGATGAAATTCATTAAGGACAAATGCAAAGTACTGTACATAGGAAGGAACAATCAATCACACAAATACATAGTAGGAAATGACTGCCAAGCAAGGAGTACTGCAGAAAAGGATCTAGTGGTTACAGAGGATCACAAACTAAATCTGAGTCAACAACGTTAATACTAGGTTTCAGAGTAACAGCCGTGTTAGTCTGTATTCGCAAAAAGAAAAGGAGTACTTGTGGCACCTTAGAGACTAACCAATTTATTTGAGCATAAGCTTTCGTGAGCTACAGCTCACTTCATCGGATGCATACTGTGGAAACTGCAGAAGACATTATATACACAGAGACCATGAAACAATACCTCCTCCCACCCCACTCTCCTGCTGTTAATAGCTTATCTAAAGTGATCACTCTCCTTACAATGTGTATGATAATCAAGTTGGGCCATTTCCAGCACAAACATGATGATGGGTGTAGAAAACATGACCTATGAGGAAAAATTGAAACAATTAGATGTGTTTAGTCTGGAGAAGAGAAGACTGAGGGGGGCATGACAAGTCTTAAAATATGTAAAGTTATCATAAAGAGGAGGGTGATGCATTGTTCTCCACTGAGGACAGGACAAATAGTAATGGTTTAAATAGCAGCAATGGAGATTTAGGTTACACATTAGGAAAAACTTCCTAATTGTAAGGATAGCTAAGCACTGGAACGAATTACCTAGGTAGGTTGTGGAATCTCCCTCCTTTGGAGGTTTTTAAGAACAGGTTATACAAACACCTTACAGGGATGGTCTAGATAATACGTAGTCCTGCCTCAGTGCAAGGGACTGGATTAGATCAGTGACTCTCAACCTTTCCAGACTACTGTACACCTTTCAGGAGTCTGATTTGTCTTGCGTACCACCAAGTTTCACCTCACTTAAAAACTATTTGCTTACAAAATCATACAAACATACAAAAGTGTCACCGAACTCTGTTACTGAAAAAATGCTTATTTCTTATTTTTACTATCTAATTATAAAATAAATCAATTGGAATATTAATATTGTACTTACATTTCAGTGTATAGTATATAGAGCAGTATAAGCAAGTCATTATCTGTATGAAATTCTAGTTTGTACTGACTTCACTAGTGAATTTTACGTAGCCCGTTGTAAAACTGGGCAAATAGCTAGATGAGTTGATGTACCCCTGGAAGATCTCTGCATTCCCCGAGGATACACATACCTCTGGTTGAGAACCACTGGACTAGATGACCTATTGAGCTCCCTTCTAGTTCTACATTTTTTACTTTGAAAAAAGTCAGACGAGGAAAAAAGAAAGAGAGAGATGGATAGAGATTAGTGTCACAGTTTTGGGCTTAACTTCACCTCTGACCCCCTTCATGGCACCTACTCAAGTCTCAGGCCCCTTTCTTTCTATGGCCAGAAGCCCACATCCTTCACCCCCTTGACTGTGGAATTAAATGTGCCATTTCCCTGCAATTCACAGTGTTCATACCAGCAGATCTGCCCTTAGTTTAATACCTGCGGTTTTAATTTCTCACTGCCAGGGACTATGCCAGTGTATACCGGTGACCAGTCAACCTTTATAAAAAAATACATATATATATTTTTAGGACAAAAGCATTGCACAGAAAACATAACAAAACTATAAAAGGTGTACATGCCCGTTGTGTCTTACCAGGAGTCACCCATCTTACACATGAGTAATTAGGTAGACTTCAAAGGCCTTCAAAGACTTCCAGAGGTGCCTTTCTTAAAGTCTCCTGTCAGTTGGCAAGTTCAAAAGTGGGGATTCTAAGCCAGTGTAGGCTGGTCTTATATACTACAGGCTGCACTAATTACCCCCTTGGTTTTAATTCCCGAAAGGAGCTTGGTAAGCCTCCCCTATGGTGCCGTCATACAGTCCCCAGCTTACAGATATACAGATAACATGTATTAAGTTGCTACTATAGTCATATATATATATATATATATTACATGTGTCCATAACATCTGTCACAAATAGATTTTCTTTTTCAGAGGGCACCTCTGCACCTGTGTTTATTTCTGTTTCCCCCTAAAGATTTCTGCCAACCAAAGAGGACAATAGTGCGATGGTTCAAGAAGCAGAAAAAAACCAGATTGTGAATAGGTGCTTTTCCCAAGTAGTCCTAAAATAGAGAGTGTAGAGACAAAACTTCACCTCCTCACTGGGGATCTCTTTTATTAAAGTAATTAAGATAAAATTCAGCTCTAGCCTTCTCACATAGTTTGTAGGATTCCTAGTTTAATTCAGATCAGCCTCAAGAGTTGCTGGTCACTAGATGCTAATGAGACTAAACTTCACCAATAACAGCAAAATGCAATGTAGGCACTGTCGTGTGGCTGATCTACTCATAGGCACTGATCCCAAGGGTGCGCCGGGGCAGAAGCACCCATGGGGAAAAAAATAGTGGGGGCGCTCAGCACTCACTAGCCACAGTTGCTCAGTTGTAACTGGGGGTGGGGACTGTTTCTGATATAGGTATGGGGGTTCTAAGCTTGAAGAGTAGCTTCTCAGTGTGGTTTTGGTGAGGAGGAAAAGGTCTGATCCTCTGACCTGGAGGAGTGTGTCTACCCTGGGGTGGGGTGGGGGTTACAGAGGAGCTCTCTTGGCCCAGGGATGTTTGTGAGAATGTGAGATAGTGTTTTTGCACAGGCAGTTCAGGATGGAGGGTGAACTGAGTCTGTAGAGAGGTAAGTCAGGTCTGGCAGGGTTGAATGTAGCTAATTGGTTGCATGAGGTTGTGGGATAATTGATTGTGCATGTGAGAGTGATGGGTGTATATATTGTAGGGTAAGATTAAGATTGAAGGGTGTGAATAAATTGAACAACTGTTTTGTCAAGCTTGACCGAAATAAAAGCATTGCAAATATTAGGCGTCAAACTTCCGTATACTGCAAAATGTAAGCCTTGCAAAAATAAAGCTTAAGCTTGTGGCCAGGACTCGCTGCTACCAGATAGCAATTTCTGCTGACTCCTATGTACTTATCAACCCCAAATTACACACAATCAATATCTAATTGGCTACAGAAAATAAATAGGCCTCAATTATACAAACAACTAACAATTGGACATAAAAATTAAATACGAATCAATTATACAATTAGGGCAACCACATAAACAATGTGGCCCACCCTGATTGGTCTGTTCTAAAACACAGCCATCAGACCAGATGAAAAGGACGAAGGCACGGGGCGGGAGGAGGGGTGTTGAGTGTGTGTGTGTGTGTTTTCGGTCATACCTGACCCACACCCCCTGAACTGAAGGGACGTGCACTTTGCGACTGTTTGTACCTGGCCAGTGTGGAAAGCGGCCGACTGAAGGGTAATGTATTTTTCGGACGAATGCAGGGTAAGTCTATGGAGTAAAGTAATCTAGTTGCTCAAGCCAAATTGATCATACTCATATCGATACCATAGTATAAAGTCGATAGTAGGTAGCTGATGCATAATAGCTTTGCATGTATTTGTGCTTGTCTTTTAAGTAGTCCGAGTGGATGCATTTGGTGCTGTTGTTCATCAGCTTTATGTTGCCTTTGAAATAGTTTGTCACCAGAAATATAAAGCTGATGAATAAGAGCCTTACTTATGCTTGTTTTCTGGGCTTTTATTATGACTTGCCAGGACCAGCATATGTAGAGTAATTCTTATTCAGTGCTGGTCTTTGTTTTTTGTGTTTTGCTTTTCTTGTTTTGTTTATGCTGTTATTATAGTCAGAAATCATTAAAAGCCTTCCTTGAGGAATAATCAGTAGTTCTTACTTATTTTATACAGACACCACTTAACCTCATTACATTTGTGTTAGGTGGTGGGTAGTAGCCAACACACCGGGGGGGAAATAGGGCCCCGAGCCGTGCCTCCTTCTTCCTTGATCTCCGCAAAGGGGAGGAAAAGGAAGGGAAAGTTGGGATTACGAGAGAACAGTGAAGGGCTGATAGTGAATATATACCATTTTTCTTTAACCTTACCCTTTCCTGCAAGTGTTTGATTGTGTAATGGGGATAGATTGGGAAATGGTGCCTCATATTGGTCCCATTTCAAATTGGGAAGCCTGTTATATTAAACTATGCCCTCCTCTCCATCATTTTAACATAATCCATCCATAATTATAACAGTATGCTGTACGTCCCACACTTTCAGGAATGCAGGTGTCAGTGACCTTTCACCTGAATTAGTTTTTTTTCTGGAGAAATGTCTCTTGTTTAGTCATACTGACATTGTGCATAGGAACAGTCATCTAGTCCATCTCTGTGCCATCACTGAATTATTGCCTATTGTTCATTTAACAGTGCTTTTTCAGTCTATTTTTAAGTATTTTAGGCAACCATTACTCCCAGTTTCACTTTGTTTCAGAGCACTCAAAGCTTCCTCTTCTAGTTGGTGTTTAAATATTTCATATATGTATGCAGTGGTCTCTCATATCTCATGGCAAACATTTAGCTGTGCGGAATAGGGAAAACAAAGTCAGGTCATCTGAAGAAAAAATATTTCATTAAAAATAAAACAATGGAAGTTGGTTAAACTAAGACCTGATATCATGCTGATGGCTTGCCTTCAGTCAATTTTAATTTAAACCAATAATAAAGAAGTTCAGCACGTTCAACTTTTTGAATGTTATTCTGGCATTTCTAGATCTTTTCAAGCATTATCAGAATTTTTCTACTATTGGGATTGTTCCTTCTATCTGTATTTGGAGAGGAAATTAAGAGCAAGAATGTTTACTACTGAGTACATATTTTAGTTAGTAGTTTTCTTCTAAAAAAGATGAATGACTATGACATTCTAGTTACATGGTGCACACTGGCAACAGTGTCTCTTGAAAATCAATATGTGTACCTGAGTATGTTTTTCTAAATGAAAATGCCATCAATAGATTCAATTTATCTATTTGAATATTCACATTTCTTAGTGCTTTGAGGAGAAATTGCATAGGTCTTTTGTGCAGTTGTTAAAGGCAGGAATATGCAGTCCAATGTGAACACTGCTGTCAATGAATTTCATTTACAGGCTTCCAAAATATGGACAAATATTGCTGCTTAGAAAGTATAGCAGACTTCTTGGTATGTTATGTCCTTGCTCTATTCCATATTAAATATTCTTGGTAGTAACATACAAGAACTAAAATCCTGTGTTTGTGTCACCAGAGAAGGAAAACCTGTCTGCTAACAGAATACATTCTGTGTAGTGCACTGCAGCCATTGCAAGGACTGGAAATAGATTGTGAGTCCTCTACTAATACAATATAAAATTATAGGAATTATGTAAATATTCCTTTATAGGGAGACATGTATCCAGTATAAAGCAATTGTACCTTAAATACAGCATTACGATATTCAAATTGAAACAACACAATAAAACATCCTGAAAAAAATATATCAGCATATTTGAAAATACACCTCTGTCAGCAGCAGATGTTCTTTGCCAGAGGGAAAAGAAAACCAACACCCCACAGACATTCACAGTGGTTTAAAATAATGAATGCTTTAAATGAGCTACTTTACAGAAACATAATGTGTTGCTAGAGTGCATGTCCCCTAAAGCTTAATATGAAATAAGTACACAGTTATGCTGACCCTGTTCTTTAGGAGGGCTCTGAGTGAGGAAATGCATCAAATAGTTCCCTGCTGACTTGTCTGGCCCAACTGAAGACACCACTAGCAAACTGCACCACAGTGCAGAACTTCTGAAGTTGGAAGGAGATCAATGAAAGAAAAAGATGCAGACTCTCATTATTTAAAGTTACTTTTGCATATAGGGCCAATCTTTAATATGCTGACGATGATGTGTATGTGCGCATGCACCAGCAAGCTACTGGACAGAATGTCAGACATATATTTACATTATTTGGGATCAGATCTAAAGCCCACTAAAGTGGGCAGATTTCCACTGACTTGAATAGGCTTTGCATCAGGACCTCGTTATTCTACTGGCTGAACGAGTAAAATTGTTCGTTTTGTTAATCCTGATT
Source organism: Lepidochelys olivacea (assembly GCF_965140295.1). NCBI lineage: Eukaryota > Metazoa > Chordata > Testudines > Cheloniidae > Lepidochelys > Lepidochelys olivacea. The sequence continues at coordinate 71,795,508 of NC_140414.1, forward strand.
CAACATCTAAGTCTATACAGTCAAGATTACCTACTCTAAAGTTGTTGCTGGGGGGTATGCATAGTTTTATTTCCCGAGAAACATATGAAGTAAGTAATTCCTCATCCAGGCCAGTAACACATTTAAGTGATCACAACTGTAGATAATTGCATGCCATGCCATGACAGAACTTCTAATTTTACCTAATATGCTAAATGAGGCTCCTCATTTTGAATCACTTCTTAGACTGGTTAGTGAAGGTTTTGATGTAACAGACTTCCATAAGGCATTTGACTTGGTACCACACAACATTTTGATTAAGAAACCAGAATCATACAAGGTCAACATAGCACATATTAAATAGATTTAAAACTGGCTGATAGGTTCAAAATATATTTTGAGAGAAACATCATTGAGTTGGCATGTTTCTATTGGGGTTCTACCAGGATCATTTCTTGACCTATGCTATATTTTTATTAATGACATGGAAGAAAATATAAAAACCATCACTGATAAAGTTTGCAGATGACCAAGATTGGGGGAGTATAAATATTGAAGGGGACAGGTCATTGACACAAAGAGATCTGGATAACTTGGTAATTAAGCACAAACAAATAATATGGCCAAATGTAAGGAACAAAGAACATAGGTCATATTTACAGGATGTGGGACTATCCTGGGAAGTACTAACTCTGAAACAGACTGGGGCTCACAGTGGACAATCAGCTGAACATGAGCTAACAGTGTTTGCCTGTGGTCAAAAGGGCTAATGAGATCCTGGTATGACTAAACGGGGAAATATGGAGTAGGGAGTAGAGAGGTTATATTACCTCTGTATTTGGCACTCTTGTGGCCACTACTGGAATAGTTCTGGTGTCCACATTTCAAAATGGATGTTGAAAAATTGGAGAGCATTCAGATAAAAGACATAAGGATGATTAGAGGATTGGAAAACGTGCCCGTGAATGCACTGAAGAGCTCAAATTCAATAAGGACAAGCGCAAAATACTAGACATACGAAGCGGGAAAATGCACAAATACAAAATGGGGAATAACTGCCTAGGCAGTAGCTCTGCAGAAAAGGATCTGGGGCTTATAATGGATCATAAACTGAATATACACCAACAATAGGATGCAGTTGTGAAAAAGCTAGTATTCTGGGATGTTTTAACAAAAATGTCATATGTAAGTCACAGGAGGTAATTGTCCCACTGTCTCACAGCATTGGTGAGGCTTCAGATGTAGTATTGTGTTAAATTTTGATCATCACACTTTAAAAAAGATGTGGACAAATTGGAGAATCCAGAAGAGAGCAAACAACAAACAAAACAGAAAACCTGACCGATGAAGAAAGATTAAAAAACACTAGGTATGTTTAGTCTTGAGAAAAGACGACGGAGGACCTGATAAACTTTAAAATGTCTACTGAAGGTAGAACATAAAGTAATTGGCTTAATCTGAAGCAAGAGAGATTTAGGTTAAATATAAGGGAAAGCTTTCTAACTTTAAAGATAGTTAAACACTGGAACAGTCTTTCAAGAAAGGTTGTGGACTCCTTGTTATTGGATGTTTTTAAGAACAGGTTAGACAAACTCGCATCAGAGATGGTTTAGATATATTTGGTCTTGCCTCAGCACAGGGGGTAGGACTAGGTGACCTCTTGAGGTTCCTTCCATCCCTACATTTCTGTGATTCTGTGCTTCTATTCAGCTTATCAAAGAGAAGGTTAAGGGCAACTTGATCACAGCCTATAAGTAAATAGGAAACAGAATTTACATGGGAAAATCTATTTGCTAGTAGAGGGCTCTTCCATCTAGCACAAAAGGTAAGATCTGATGGCTGAAAGTTGAAGCTAGACAAATTCAGACTAGAAATAAATGTGCTCCCTCAACCCCTTTTTTTATATAACAGCAAGGGCAATTAACCATTGGAGCAACTTACCAAGGGTTGTGGTGAAATTTTTAAAATCCAGATTAAATGTTTTTTTCTAAAAGAGACATGCTCTAGTTCAATTACAGCTATTGGAGTTGAATCAGGAATTCACTCAGGGAAGACCTATGGCCTGTGTTATGCAAGAGATCAGACTCAATCACAAATGGTCCTTTCCAGCCTCAAAAGATCTATGAATCTGTTATTCATTATTTACTTTGTGCGACTGTTCAAGGAACCAGTCTGTGTCACATTGCAAAAGTTATTTTGTTTTGTATTCTGCATTGTGCATTAGAACTTCCATTTTGTACATGACTACTTTGTACTCTGTGTTGAAAGCTAGCTTAAACTAGTATATGCATTGCTTGCTTGTAATGCATAACAAGACTGGAAAAGGAGTGGGTGCTTCTTACCTGGGGGAGAGATAGCACAGAAAGTTCTCCAGCCAGCTCACAAAGATTAGTGACTTGCTAATGACTCTTACCAGCTCTACCCCTCAGCCCCATCCTAAAATTAAGGGGGTTTGTGCACAGGAATTCAGCATGGCTGTGGCATGGGTTCTCACATTGGGACACATGTCCAAGACCACCTATAAACAGGAAGGCTTCTGAGAAGACTGACATGGAAGGTTTCAGAGTAGCAGCCATGTTAGTCTGTATCTGCAAAAAGAAAAGGAGTACTTGTGGCACCTTAGAGACTAACAAATTTATTTGAGCATAAGCTTTCGTGAGCTACAGCTCACTTCATCGTGAGCTGTAGCTCACAAAAGCTTATGCTCAAATAAATTTGTTAGTCTCTACGCTGCCACAAGTACTCCTTTTCTTTTTGAGATGGAAGGGTGGAGTTAGGAGTGTTCTGAATCACTTGAAGGCCACTGCCTAATACCCAAAAGGCTCCTAGGAGGGGAAAGAAAATGGAGGGAGGGTTGTGAGCACAGCTCTGTTATTTTTCCCTAGATGAGTAACTTGTGAACTTTGTTATGAGTAAACTGTGCATGGTTAATAAGTGCCTTTGCAAAAGTTTGTGTGTTACATGTTTAACTCTCACATAGTCCTGAGTTAAATTGTAACCAAGAGTACCAATGAGGGTGAAACTCTGGGGAAGGAGAGTTTAAGCATCTGGGGATATGTGGGGGCCTAAGTCAGTTGGACCACGGGATCCTACATCCCAAGAAGGGATACCAGACAGGAAGTCTGTACTCTAGGAGACTGCTCGAGAGGCCAGACGAAGAGATGGTTACTCAGACCCAGTAGGCTTGGAAGCACATGGGATCCGGAGGTTGGGTCCAATACAACAGTCTGGTGTGTGATCACAAGGGGGACCTTCACTAGGTCCTTCACCTTATATGACAGGTTTCAGAGTAGCAGCCGTGTTAGTCTGTATTCGCAAAAAGAAAAGGAGTACTTGTGGCACCTTAGAGACTAACCAATGAAGTGAGCTGTAGCTTACGAAAGCTTATGCTCAAATAAATTGGTTAGTCTCTAAGGTGCCACAAGTACTCCTTTTCTTTTCACCTTATATGAGTTAACTGAACACTGATGAAATATGCAGTGCAATAATATTTCAAAGGACAACTTTTTCTCTGAAGTTATAAAATTAGAATATAAAGTTCTACATTACAATTCCTTTGCGCGTCAGTTGAATAGTGCAATGCCCAAATATAGCCTTGCCAGTTAATTACAACCAGAGTGGACTTTCTCAAGGTAACATAGCACAGCATCTCTGGAAACATCACTTGGTGAAAGTAAAGAAAATATAAGTGCATGACACTTTAAATATTGCAGTGGTTGAGGGGTAAAGGCAAAATCAGAACAATGTAGTCTTTATTGCAATGTGTCAAACTGATGCTTTCTCAGGAGAAGAGAAACAAACTGAAAAAAATATTGAAGCAGGTTATATTTTGGCTATAGGAGGCCAACTGCTTTCCTTTTACTATTTGTTGAATTATGAATTCACAAGTATTGTGAATTTTTCTATCTTGCATGCAGTGCTCTGTGTGGCACATAAGGTGATATATACAGAAAAACCACCAATAGTAAAATGCTTTTAAGGATTTATATTTTTGGTACAATGCACCCGTTTAAATGTGTATACCTGCTATTTCTGAAAAAAAAACAAAACAAGACTTTAATACAAACCAATATAATATAGTGTGTGCTGATAGTAATCAATCAGAGGCAATATATTTGTCTAGCATTGTGTGGACTGGGGATTTCAAAGACTTACTAATAGATACTTCTTACAATATCTAACAATGTTTCTCTGAATTGCATCTCTAAATTGATTTTGTACTCTAGCCATATCCTGGCACATTGTTGGAACAAGAAGAGAAAATGTCTCAGTCTGCACTGAAAGGACAGCTTCAAAAAACTGTTCAAACGTGCACAAACGTAAGGGAATGGGGCAGAGAAACACTGGGGATAAAGGGGCTAAAACCAGGGAAAGTGTTTGAGCTATTTTAAGGAGTGATGCATAATACAGTACTAAAACCTGCATTGCTGGCAGATTATCCCCTTCTATATTAAAAGATTATTTGGGAAAAATACAATCCCCAGTAATCTCATACTAGTTTGCTATTATATGGCAATGGCAAAACAGGTTAGGTTTTGTGACAGACTGATAATATCCTGAACAAACTGTATAAAATTAAGATAATCCTTACTGTATTAAGTTAAACCTTATTGAATTAGGGTTGATACCTTTGAAATACTTTGTATTCAAATGCAAGTGTGTGCGCATGTTATTGTGGCATTGAATGTACCTTCGCTAGTAGGGACATGGATGCTAACGTATTGCCTTCATTATCAGCTCTTTGAAGCCACTCCCCTAGTGGCTTCAAATACGAGTTCAAACTGGATTCTCCAGGGACTAACAGAGAAAGGGGTTTTGAATAAACAGCCTGGTTTTAAACAGCCTCAGAGCCTTTTTGCTGATCCACAAATAGACAAGATTGCTGGTCCAATCCTTAGGGTAGGGGGTGGAAGGACTGGGTGCTGAGGCTGTGAGGAACTTGTGACCACAAAGGAAACCCCAGTGGTGGGGCCTTGAAAGATTGATCTGGCCAGAGCCCACATTAGAGTTGGGATGATATCTGGTAAGCTTATTAGCATGCACTTATGCTATTTTAATATTTTTGTAATGCTTTTTACCTCAAGAAAAAAGCAGGCTTGCATAGGAAGTGTAGTGTGGTACCTTATAAAACTGGAGCAATTACACCTGTCAACTATGTCTGAATTGATGGTAAGCAGGTGTCATGTCTCTGCTGCGAATAACACAGTGTTGAACTCCTTCTGACTTCATTTGGGGTTTAACTGTAATCTGTGTTAATTAAAAGCATTATTATGCTACAAGCATGACACCTCTAACCAGGCCTGTCAATAAAACTTTAAGTTATTGTAGTCTCTCTGCTATAAACCATTTGTATGCATCGCTATTAATCATTTTAGGTGGTATCTTATTCGAATTTCAAGACTGAGCTTAAACCTTATTTTTGATTCCTTGATTGACATTAATGTGACTTGGACCATGCAGCATTATTTAATTAATAAATGTAGAGCTGGTTGAAATTTTGTGTATTTATCAGTGTCTGGTCATCCTGGTGCATTTATTTAACTAAAAATTCAGACTAATCTGCAAATAAAAAAGAGAGACTGACTGTGGAAGTTGCATCAATTAAGCTACAATTAATGTAAAACAATGATAATCTTTGTTAAGGATTCAGAAATCTTTTCCAAACTGCTGTCTAAATATGGCATTTTGGATGTGTGTTCTTGCTGTGCAAGAGCTGAGAGGTGGTACAGCTGCAGGAATGTGGGAAAAGCAGATGCTTTGGGAATTTTCTTCTCCCAACCCCATTACCTCATCTTCTGTAAAAAGCTCCTGTTTAAAGTGTATAAAATCTGGACCCTTTCAGCAGAAAGAAATCTGACGGTATGATTAACACAGCCTTGTAATGTGCATATAAAGAGAGACTGGATTCAACCCTCTCTGCAATTCAGAATCAAATATTTATTCTGTTTACTTCTCTCTTATTGCCATTATCATTAGTTAAGGATACTCTCAGACACCATTCCATGTTCATCAAGGCTGATATGGAATTTTTTGTTCTGTTTTGTTTTTAAAGGGAATTGTCAGGAGGGACACACCTCTTGAGTGCCTTCTTGCAGCTGGGTGCGGTATTTCAGACTTTTCCCCACTCCTGGAACTCCTGTAGGTTGTTGACCTCACTTGGCAGGTTTTCAGTGGCGCAACTCTCTGGCGAGGTCACACAATCAAAACAAACTCATTGTGGGGTAGCAAAGGGCCCAACAAATAAACATTGGATCTCTCCTCCCCAAGGTCTTCACTCCCAGCTCTCTAAATTCAGCCCAATCCCTCAGGTTTTAGATTAGGCCCGCCCCCGCTTCTCAGAGTTTACACCATTTTGCTGGTGGACAGCAGGGGAACATGGGCCCACCCACTACTCTGGGTTCCAACCCAGGGAACCTATAAACAAAAGCCTGTACTATTCAATTCAATTTGTTGTTACTACTTTCATGGGCCTCTTCCTACCTGGCCCCCTTATCTTCAGCCTTATCTCAGAGTCAAAAGTTCTCAAGTCCCTTTTGCTGGGATCGGCCTTGTCCACTTGGTTCCCAAAAACTCAGTTTGATTCCAGAATGTGTCAGTCAAGTACCTTTATTTGGCATATAGCAACACTATTCCTGAGCTGGCCAGGCTCAAACACAGGAGATGGACGCAGGGTACATCACAAATCCAAAGTTACATAGCAAAACCTTTCCTTATATATAGGTTTACTAACACCTGCTTTCCTGACTATACATTGCATCACACACTTCATGAGTCACTTAGTTACATTGCAGGAACCAATCCCTGTACAGCATGCTCTGTCCATATATCACCTGCTCTCTACATTCCAGGTTTATCTTGTCCACTGTCCCTAGTACCAGGGGTTTCATGCTTATCTTAGTTAGAGTGACTTGTTACACCCTTATTTACAGCTTAATTACGTTCACAGAGAAATGAGATCTTACTCATATCAAGTTAGGCTTACACCTTTCTCCCTGCAAACCCAGCTATGCAGTGCAGCCAGAGAGAAATCCTAGCTAGTCCTCAGGCTCCTGCTACCAGAAAAAAGCAAATTTACCTACTCTTGTGGTCCCAGCCAGCAATTGAGCTGCAGCAACTTTTAGCTGAGCCTGCTGGGTTATGATTGGCTGTCACCAGCCCTTCCAGGACCAGGTGTCTGTAGTTTCCAAGATGACTGCTCCATAGATACTTGTCTTGGTAGGTGTAGAAGACCCATCTTCACTGCTCCATTCCGCCCACATTGATTCTTCCAGGGGCAGGGTGTAGGTGGACGGTGGGGCCTCCTGTAGAAAGCTGCAAAGGCCACGTGCACCCCATCACAGGAGATGAAGCAGTTTTATTTTCCTGGATGGATGGCAGTAACTGTCTCTATAGAGGAAGACAGGGTGATTTATTGTTCTTCAGTTCGGGGGGAGAACTTGGGGACAGAAGAAAGGAATATTATTGTCAAGTTGTGGGACTAGAAATCTGGAGATCTGATTGCAATTTAATTCTAGTTCTGCCAAAAACTTCTTGTGTGGTTTCAGGCAATTTACTTAATCTCTTTGTACCACACTTTCCCTATCTGCAAAATAGAGGTAGTACCTGATAGGAACACTGTTGACTTAATTCATAGGTACTGAAGTGTTGTGTTTTTTATGATTCTTAAATGTTATTTCTGAGTCTCTTATGCCTGATTTGCTGTTTTTTTCTCTACTCCCACTTACCAGTACCCATTTAAAGTACATTTCCTAATCCTATTCAGATTCTATACCATGCATTAGGCAAGGGCCAAGGGAAATTAAAGTCAATTAGTACTAGCATAAAGGAGTACTCTCTCTTTATGAAAGAGAAAAACAGAGAGCTTGAAAGCTACACTCTACAGTCAGCTTTCCTCTATGGGTAATTATAATAAGTGACTGATAACTGTCTGTTCCCCTTTACTCATTGGGGGGGGGGGGAGAAGAGTGATTTTTGTATGCATTTAAGTGATTAGATAAAAGGCAGTGTCAATCTCAAACAAAGAAACAGAATTTTAAAATGAAAGACTCAAGCCACATTGTCTTTTTTGCCATCAGTCAGGGGAGCACCCTTGGTAGTCTTAAATAGGCACATAAATATGTAACATTATGGATAAAATCAGTGGCCAAAATTGTTCAAATGACTAATCCATTTTCATCGATTAATCTACTAACCACTATGAAACGATTTTTCTTTTTTGTCTAGCAATAGAGTCTGAGTCATTAATATACATTTAAATTAGCAGGTGTAATATGAGGACATTGCAGAACATCTGTTCACTTTCTTGAAGAAACATGGATTCGCTGATAAATTATTTGTCAAAACTTTTACAGCATTTGGTGCAAATGGTGAATCCAAGATGACAGTTGGAATAGCAGGTGTTAGAATATCATTGGCCCAGAAGTATGCCAGGCATGTGACTTGGCACTCTTGCAGCCAAAGCTATTGAATATACATCAATCATTTTAACTCTAAAACTTCTCAGAATTGTCTTTGCCAAATTGCATAGGCTTTATAGTTCTTCATATAATTTCAGAATGGTAAGTGAACGTGACATGAACCTATTTTCACTTGTAAAGATTTCTGTGAACTTGATGGGTCACATTTAGAACAGATTAAAAAAAACTGGTAGACTGCAGTGTGGTTGTACAATAGTATATATTCTTCCAAGTAGTTTTTATTAAATTGGTTTAAAGATGAATTTATGGATAATTTTCAGAGAATATTTAGTGCAGTCAATAATATGTAATACTATTGTTCTTCAGTCATGAGGTAACACAGGTATTCTCTACAATAATGTGTCAACTCATACTAGTCCAGTCTGTCTTTTGATCAGTATATTTAGGAAAGAAGATTTTTGTAAGACAACAGGTATAAATTCCATTGATCAGAGGGACAAAATGTGATGGCCTGGCAGGGATGCTAGAGATGCATTCCTCAACCTGTGGCTCTAATGCAAATAGCTTCAGTTTAGGCAGCGTTACTCTAGAAAACAACAACATCTGGAATTACTCTAGAGGAAATGGAAACTTGATGCTGTTGAAAGGGAAAAAACGGGCAATAAAATATACTAATTACCTGAATTTTTTCTGCCACTACAGAGGTATCTGCTTCTGAAAGATATATATTATACAAAATGAATATACATTTTCATAGAGCCTATACGTTTGCTTGAAGTTTCACAGAGAAAAAGCAGAGAATGACAAAAATGTTATTAGACATATATTAAGGATAAAATTTTCAAACCAAGGTGTTTAAATCCCTATTGAGATTTTGAGCCTGTGTTCTCCCTATGTCATCACAAGAACAAGGGAACAGACATTAAAACAAAGTTTCTAATTCAAATTCAAAATTAAGGAAACGTTTCCATACATTCACTTAGACTGTGGAATTCATTTCCACATGATGTCATCAATCCCAAGACTCAAATAAGGATTGAATGTTTATATAATAGTTAATGCTAACAAAAAGAATTTTAGAAAAGAGATGAAGTCTCATGTTTCAAGTCTTAAACTAGTCTTTAACTATTAAAGATTAGGATGAGACTTTCATGGAGCCAGATTATCTCATATGTGCCTACTGGGGGGAGGATTGTGCTTTTCTCTGAAGAATCTGATGCTGGCAAAGGTCAGGGACCTTAAAAATAGCATAAGAAGAGCCTTCAATGGACTAGATGGACCAATGGTCTGATTCTGTATTATAGCCTTTTATTTTATTTAACGTGAATTTTCTAATGTGGTGTTACACCACTGTAAATTCATCTCTGGTGGCTACAGACTCAAGCTCAATAGAGTGAAAGTCACCTCTGCTACTTGCTTCAGATTTAGAGTGTCTAGGAACACGAAGACCAAGGATAGTGACCACACATACATTTATAAGAACAAGGTTTAGTCTGTTGTACAAGGTTTATTAAAGTTACAATTAAAGTAATGATTACCCAAGCATATAGAAATCCTATAAAGACTTATGCACAAGTTACAAATATAGTTATATTCTCATCCTTAATGATATTCTTAAGATCTGATGGATGCCTTGCCAATTGATCATCAGTAGAAGGATGGTTCCTGCTGCAGTTTTCCCAGAGCGAATTCATTTTTCCCAGTCTGGGCACTATCTTTTTATAATGTGATTCTGACTGTAACTCATTAAACTTTTACACACAGTGCACTCTGCTGTTAGGGCATGTGTTAGAAAATGTGACTACCAGGTATCTTGTAGTCAAAAATTACTCTGTTAATTTTTTGCAATACTACCCATTGGCACATCTTTTCTTGTAATCTTTCACATAGGGTCATTTTTGGTCACTTACTTATGTCAAGCATTTCTTAAGACTATGGCCTAGTATGGCTAAGCTAAAATCCTACAGGCCTCAGGCTGTAGGCCTTGTGTTTCAACCCTATTTACTGAGATACCTAATACATACTTATCCCTTCTGACTACTAAACAATCTTATACTTTTATAACCCTATAATCTAAATCTATTCGGCATACAGTGATTATCTATGACATACAACGTTATCATGACATCACACAACACACAATAAATGAATGATAAAATGAACTAATTCGCTACAGTCTGACAATTCCTGTTTTCAGGCATTTAAGCAGAAGTAGCTTGATTTTTAAAAGTTTCTGGGCATTTATTACTCCCTTAGAAGCCCATGAGAGCTAGAGTTATAGTCTTTGAAAATCAAGCTACTTCACTTAGGTGCCTGAATATGGACTCAGGAGCCCAACTTTAGGGACGCTGCTCAGAGAAAACCTCTCTGGGAGGAGATAAAAGAGCTACCCGTTATATTGGAGCCCTCAGAGATGGAAGAGGAAGGCATGTGCCAGCACACTCCATGCTGGGTTACCTGCACTATAAAGGAGACTGTTTTGGTGTATGAGCATTCGTAAGTGTTAGTGCACTGTGACTGCTCAAACACTCCCCTCTTTAAAAATAGCATCAGAAGAGCCTTCAGTGGTATTTTGGTATGTCCACGTCCAGTCCTAACTGAAACCAGGAAGCGCAGAGGTGGGCAACAATTTTAAAAGGTTAATTGAACTTTTCCAAATCTCAAATTCATTTGAATAATGGGGTGCAGACTTGAAGTGAAGTTAAATTATCTTGTACCCTCTTTCTATTCTTGGGAAGAATTGGAGATTTACATCGTATAGCATAAATGCTACTAGTCAGAGTACCTATAGCTGATTCTATTTCTTTCTAATTTGTAGTATCCAATCTTTGGTACTTCATGCTTTTTAGGCTTTTTTTATTCATAATTTTTAGAAACAATAATAATGATGACATTTAGACATATACTAGAGATTTGGATAGCTAAAAGTGACTAAGTGCATCTTTCAGAGTAACAGCTGTGTTAGTCTGTATTCGCAAAAAGAAAAGGAGTACTTGTGGCACCTGAGAGACTAACCAATTTATTTGAGCATAAGCTTTCGTGAGCTACAGCTCACTTCATCAGAGGCATACTGTGGAAAATACAGAAGATGTTTGTTTTTATACACACAAATCATGAACAAATGGGTGTTTATCACCACAAAAGGTTTTCTCTCCCCCCACCCCACTCTCCTGCTGGTAATAGCTTATGTAAAGTGATCACTCTCCTTACAATGTGTATGATAATCAAGGTGGGCCATTTCCAGTGCATCTTTGTGATTTAGATCACATGAATATAATTAACTGTACCATTCTTATATGGATAATGTTTTTTGTAAGCTACAGTCATAACATGGATGCATATGTTATATAATCAAGCATAATATGGTACAATTAAGGGAAAAGTAAAATTTAAAATGGGTCACTTCCCAGCTTATCTTTCTGATGAATCACCATTAAAGATGCCTTTTCTAGTATCCAGTTTTAGTTCCATTTATCAAGCTATTAAATTTGATCTGAAAATCATATCTATATATGGTCCCTGCACAGTGATTCGTATCACTTCCATTATGAAAGTATAGGCACAGGGCATGTTCACTTCCTATGGTCTGAGAACTCAACTTTGTCTGGGGGAGGAGGAAAACAAAACAAAACAAAACAAACCCACACAGAATGGTCTACAGTTTAACCTTTGTCTAAAGTGTCTACAGGCTTAGAACATGCAGTACTGTACATCAGCGTACAAGACATATTCCACCTTGTCCCTTGACTGTCCCAGATTTTGTTATCTCCATTTGCCACCCATTTTTGACACTCCTTTTAAGAACATAATCTAAATGAATATTTTCCTTCCCCAATATTTAAACATTTAAGGTAGAATTCAAACATTATGTTTAAGATGCTGTAAGTTATGCTCCCTTAGCCTCAGAGGACTGATCCAAAGCCATTGACTAAATTGGGCTTTGGATCAAGCTCACTTACACCATTTTAGAATATGCCAATGTACCAATAAGTGAATGTCAGAGAGAGAAACATACATTGGGAAGACTGGGAGGTGGTGTGTAATACACTAGCCTAGACTCCATTTATACCTACTTACACTCACCTCTGAATATGGCTCTAAGACTGTCCATTGGTGCAGAAAGGATTTAAATTTAATCTAGTTCTTTTTATTCATGCACTCCTATCTCTTTCTTTATTACAGTTACAAATTGTATGAAAGCAAGTTTCAGTTCCATTACTGGGTCAGCTGGTTTCCTTTCAGTAGAACCCTATTTTATTTACTTACATAAATGTGCATACCAATATACTCTGGAAATACATATCTGTTTCATGAAGATCCCAGTGGCTTCCAATCATACTATTTTACACCTAAATACTTGAGGACACCAGAAATATAATGCAGACTTCTTATTCTTTGGACTAAATATTCTCATTTCCTGGGAAAAAAAATGTACAAGACCCCAAAATCTACAAAACAAAAGATGACATATGAATCCATAATGTTGTAAGTTACAGGAGATTTGACTATGAAAACTCATCAGTGAAGTCCTGCACTTCTAATGATGTCTGAAACAAACCCCATGCAGCCAGAGTGATGGGTTGTATAAGACCCTCTCCAGACCAGTGCAGGTTAATGAAGTTAGTGGTACGGCCTGCAGATATGGATCACAAATGTCAATCCTAAAGAGAAAGTCATCCATCTGGGGGGGAATAACTAGCAGGTGTCCAGGAGAAAAAATGGTAGATGCAGGGTTCAAAGGCCTCCGTGTTCTCAGATTTCTGATAATTTTTAATGTCATAAGATATTCATTTATTTACCTATCTGTAGAGGTTATTATACTGTATCCATTACTGAAGTAACTGGGTGCATCTGAAACATATTAAATTGCACATGAGATCTTTCCTCCATCTTTTGCAATATTTCTTCTATGCATGTATTTCATAATATTTGATTTTGATGATGTTACTGAGTGGTGGCTAGGTCTAGCCAAGAGGAGGGTTTTAATGTTTTTGCTGAAGATGGTGAGGCTCATGGCCACTGATCAAATTCTTACTTTTTACAAATGACTGTTGCCATAAGCAACAGTAGCTTCAATGTGCATTCTTAAGGAAGTTAGATTTTATTTCCATAGGTAGGTACTGTAGTACATAAGCCTGCCTCTTCCTTTTTCCACATTTTGCAGACCCACACTATTTGCTGTTTGATGAGCATCAGATGTTCTGTATGGTACTAATTTTCTGCTGTATTATTAAGTTTTGGTATGCTATATTCCAAGAAAGATTTTGGACAGGCTTCTGATATTGAATTTGTATCAATTTGCTACACTTTGTCACTCCTCGTTCAAGAGTCTTGAGTTTTTTTTTATCTGAAATAAGACAACACCAAAGAGTCATGACTGTTCCAGCTCTTCACTCTCTCCAAACTAACTTTCCAAACTAAGCTGCACAGTAGGCAGAGCTGTGAAATATTGAAGCCTTAGCAAAAAAAACATTCTCAATGATTTCACAGAGATCACAACATTCCATGGTTTTACCTATATTCTTGCTCATATTTTGTGCACAAAAGGGACAGGAAAGTTTACATTAGAGATAAACACCGAGATAGTTAATCTATGTGAAAAACTTTTCTTTACCGTTATCTTCAGCAGCAAGGTGCTGCAAAATCTCACTTGCATCTTAAGTTCCTGTGAATTTCACAATAATGACAAAAACATTTCACTAAAGTAATGCTTATATAACACACACTTTGACCTCTAAGAGATCCTGGAAAAATACTGGGAGTTAAAGAAATTTGGCATTCAACGACTCACAAGAGTCGCTCCAAACATCACATTGTGAAGGGTAATGGAGCAGAATTCCAGGTACCCAAAAAGCATTATGGTCCAATTAACTGGTTGTAAAGCCTCAACCTGGGTCAAAATCTTGTTGAGCTCCAGAAAACATGGGGGACATTCCCTTCCGCAACCCCAAAGCTGCTAAATAGCATCCAAACATGCTCTACCTGAGAAAAGACCACACAATTATTAATATAAGATCAGGTTGTATTAAACTTTCAAGGCTTTCCAGCTGTTTTCTGTAGAAGAGAGAGCAAAATATTCTGGCCCTAGCATTCACCATGCTCCTCATTATACATCCCCTCCCTACATGACATTCAGGTTCTCATCTCAGTGAGTCCTCTGAAGGATCTAAGAGCAATATGGCATGATGTTGCTGAGGCAGCTGACTTCCATACACTATGAACATTGTTGCTACTTTCTTTTATACAAAAAGAAAACCTTACTGCCAAGATATAAAACTAAAAGAACACAGAGGGATTCAGACCAGGATGCTACCTTCTCCATAGCACTGCCATCTCAACCTACGTGTGGCTTTTCAGTGGCGTTGAAGCTTTTTGGAATAACTGATTAGGGGTGGAGTTTAATAATACTGTAATGGTTAAATACACACTTGGGATCTATCAAGTGAACAACTGTTCAAAACATTTTTTTCCAAGTTTGTATTCAAGTGAGTGGCTTTCAAGGAGGACAGGAATATAATTGGCAGAGCCGAGTGTCACTAGAAGCAAGTTCACAAGAAGAGTCTGGTTAAACTGTTCCAAGCTGTATAATTTTATTAACAATGACCTCCTATATTGTGCTTCTTAGCCAAATACTTCAGACAGACAGTTCTCTTGCAGCTGAGAACATTGTGAGCAATTACATTTTGTTAATATACACTTCCAAAACTGGAGCCCTGAACAGCATTCACTGGAATTGCTACAAAGTACACACATCAGGTCATGTGGGAAATCAGATTATTCTCTCCCCTTTTGTCCATGTTGATAAATAAGTTGTTATGGATGCATCTCACCATTACTTGATTTGTTTTTCCATTTCTAACGATGCCAGATGCTCACATCTCTAATACAATTTTCTGCCTTGAAATTTTTGATTACAAACTTTCTGTATAATATTTCCTCTCTCTCTCTCTTTTTCCATACCTTTTCCATAATTTTAGTGGTGATGTTAGGATAATTGTTGCAACTCTCCTATGGAGACTTTTTGTGACCATTGAGGTAGAGGTTCTCTCTTATTTGTACTATCTAATAAGATTCCAGGAATGTCACTCTGAAACCTAGAATGTCTGTACAGTATGAAATGCTGGGAACAGCTAGAAGCATGGCTAAGAGCACTTTTTGTTAGAACATCACTGGGTTCAATCATTACAGGGATTTGTGGTCTGTTACCATCCAATTTTTACGTTCTCAGCCATTTTCAGATTTTTTTTTTAATATACATGACTTTACAAATTTCACTCATGTGACAGCATGGGCTTTCAGCTACTCGTTCAGATATGAGAGGAACATGAGTGCAATTCATTTTTGGAACAAACACATAAGGAGTGTAAAGCCTTTCTAAAGTCCCATAAAACCAATCTGCATATATGATTACCATCTCTCAGATGCTGTAAAACCACCTCTTCTAACTTTTTCTGACTCTATAGCTATATATATGCAATTAAAGGTTTAATCTTGTAAAGTTACATATAGTGTTAAAGGACAAACAAACTTGAGTTACTTACTAAGGCTATGGCTACAGTAGAGAGCGTACAGTGGCGCAGCTGCACTGATGCAGCTGCTCCACTGTAAACTCTCTAGTGTAGCTGCTCTAAAATGAACGGAGAGAGCTCTCCTGTCGACTCAATTAATCCACCCCCAACCAGTGGGCAGGAGAAGCTCTCCTGCTGACATAATGCTGTCTACACTGCACTTAGGTCTGTGTAACTTATGTCACTCAGGCGGGTGGCATATTCACATCTGTGAGCAACATAAGTTATTACAACATAAGTGGTAATGTAGACATAGCCTGTGCCCCAGTGTCTGCCTCTGTCCCAGTGTCAGTTGTGTAGTTGCTTATTCTACAAATAATTCAACTGATACAACTCAATGGAGTAAACTACTACACAGTACAAGTAAGGGTATCAAAATGTGACCACAAAGAAGGGTGTGTTATGCAGTCAGTAATCAGGTAAAGCTCCCAGTGAGGTTAACGACAGATTAAAGAATGGGTCATATATTCTCTCTCCCCTCACAGGAAAGACTTTAAAAACAGGTTGAGTAAAACACCAATGCTTAATAAGATTATAAAGATGGCAGAAGGTAAATGGTATTATCTGGATGGAAAACTGGTGCGCAATGTGACAAGTGGACAGGGTGACCTATATGAAATTATTACAGCCAGATGGGAAAAAATGTAAATGATCTCAGTAATAAAGTGTATAATTCTCAGAAATTCTAAATCCATCTTCTTTCATTATGGTGCTAATAACAATAAAATGAATTAAGTGAGAGAAGTTAAAGTAAAGATGGAAAAGCATGTTTAATTCCAATAATTATTAAGATCTTACAATAAAAACTTTAAGAACATAATATAGTTAAAATTAGTTTCTGTAAGATTTGAAAAGACAAAACAAAAGGTGAGAATGTATTGCCCTTTAAAACAATATTAGTAGCATTTCAAGAATAGAATAGAAACTGTCACAAAAGCCAGAAGTTAATGCTGCTAATAATAAAATAAATAATAAATAATGTTTTAGACTTCTACTGCACATTCCACAAAAGGGTATCAAAGTATTTTGAAAACATGAATGAAACTATTATTTTTATTAGTGTGCTAGTTGCTATACATATAGATGAAAAAAGACACTCCCTACTGCAAAAGCAAAAACAAAAACTGTACACTTTAATGCTTCAGTTCATCAGAACAGTTAAGCACACATGTATCAGGGACTTACCCAGTCTGGCTTCTGGCCCATTTGCTGCCTTTCAGTTTCCACTCTCAGGTGGGGAACCAGCATGGTTAGGTCACTGAGCTGCCTTAGTCTTCTAGGTAAGTCAACCAAAACCAGATCTTCTGCTCCAGATTCTTGCTGATCACAACCCTTCCTCTCAGGCTATGTTCTCTTTCACTTGTCTTTAGCCCATTTCTTGGGCTCAGCTTCCTACTTGCCTGGGCTCTAATCAATTCCTCTTTCTTATTATTGACAAGGATGGCCATACCACACCTCAAGTTAACTACCCTCTACTGTGGGTTTCAAGCCCTAGAACCTTGAAAATTGGGCTGAGAATTCTTTGCAGCCCATCTACCCCATAAACTTATCATAAGCCCGATACTCTTTCCCTCCAGCCACCTGTGGAGACAGCTAAACTTGGAACCAGTGAGCATGAGCCCCACCCACCCCGCCCCGCCTGTGACAACGTGCTTAAACTTTAAGTATGTGAACAGTCAGATTGACTCTAATGCACTACTTGCATGCTTAAGGATAAGTACATGTTTAAATGCTCTGCTGAATCAGGGTCCAAACAAACAAGTCAGACAAAGGATGGAAGATAGCAAGTATCATTTTGCCCATTTGGCTGATGAGGAAATTGATGCAGAGAGTGTGTACTTTAACCATGAAACCATTCTTCCTGTCCTACCAGAAGTAACGCTCACTCCACAGCAACTCAAGAGAAGCATAGAGAGACTCTCTCTCTCTCTCTCTGTCTGGGTGCCCAAAATCCAGTGTGAGCATCAGATCTTCCTATGTTTCCTCAGCATCATTTGAAGGCCACCTGTCATTCCTCAGAAGCCACACAGCTACTAACTCCACCCAAAGGGGAAATCTTGGGAGTAACTTTAAGAGCCTCATGGAAGTTTAACAGGACTATTTTCCCTCCTACAGATGCAGGAGGGTGTAGCCCCTTGTGTGCAAATGTGACAAGCCCTGGCTGGCCAAAATGTGTGTTACTATAGTCTGTCAGAGCAAAAGAAAAGGCCCAGTATATGCAGCAAAATTATTTTTAGTAGATCTCAATATATTATTTATGCTGCTCATAAAATTATTCATAATTCTGTTTACCTCCTCCACAAATTAAAAAAAAATATTTGGAAACAGCATATTAATCATGATTTCTCCCTTCTTTTTCTGCTCTCCTATGCTCTTACTTGTATATGGAATTGATAGTACTTTAGTGGTACTCAATGTAATAAGGATACATTTGCATTAAGTTAACATATCACCATATTATAGTGGCAAATTGTGTTCTGTTTCAATATAATTGAATTGCTTATTCAGGCCCCTATTTAGGAAAGCACTAAAGAACACATTTAAACATAACATGTTTAAATGCTACCCCGAATAGGGATACTTTCTGGAACTGGAGCATTAGATTGCTGACAAAACAGTATTAAATGTTCTTTAATAATTTAAATGGCCTATTGCCAACTTAAAAGAGTGCAAAAGAGATTTATTTTATGTTAGCCGATACAGCATTTTTGAAAGGTCCAACAATAGCTAAGTTTCAGCAATACTATATTGTCCTCCATTTGTTCAAGGCTGATATTTGGTTTTTCCTAATCGGTATCTAGCATGACACGATGAGACAGGTTTTCTGGGTGGATGAAATAAAGAAATAAAGAAAAAATAAAGGTTAAAAAAGAAGATTAGTGGAAAGTTTCTATCCATCTTTAAAAAGATGAATTTATCAATAACAACATTCTGAAATGAAATCAATCATTTTTTTTAAAATCTTACTTTTTGTGTCACTTAAATCAGCTTCTGTACCAGATGACTGGAGGACAGGTAATGTGCACCAATTTTTTTAAAAGATGCTCCAGGGGCAATCCTGACAATTACAGGCCAGTAAGCCTAACTTCAATACCAGGCAAATTGGTTGAAACTATAGTGAAGAACAGAATTATCAGACACATAGATGAATAGGATTTGTTGGAAAAGAGTCAACATGGCTTTTGTACAGAGAAATCACGCCTCACCAATCTAATAGAATTTTTTGAGGAAGTCAGCAAACATGTGGACAAGGACAAATACATATTCATGCAGTTGCCTTTGATGAGAAAGACAACCAGCAGAAAATAGCAGTCTTTTTAACCACTGCAAGACTTGAGGCAGTAGATGTCTTTAATAGCATGCAACTATGTCAGGCAGAGAGAGCAAGTTATAAAACAATTTAACAGAAATTAGAAGAATATAGTATATCTAAAAACACTGAAATATTTGAAAGGTATAAGCTTCACCTTTGAAGACAAAAGGAAGGAGAGTCCTTTGCAGAATTCAAGCTAATAAGCCAAACCTGCAAATATGGACAGTTAACAGATTTAATTATAATGGGTCAAATTATAATTCAGATCAGAGATCCAAAGCCGCAAAGAAAGACTATTGGAAGATATGGATCTCACTTTGGATAAAGCAGTAAGACTGTGGCAAGCAAAAGAATACATAAAGAACGCTTGGGCATGCAGAAATGTAAAAACAGAGTCAGAGACAGATACTGTATTGGCAACAAATTAATTTTTTTTCTATCTCATTGTTCATGTATAAAACATAAAAAATACCAACCTTGAAAACATTGTTTATGATGATAAACAATGAACAATTAAGGGCATGGTCTAAAGTTGGTGTGATTTACATATGCAGGTAAAACTATGGTTTTATTTTGGATTATTATTCTCATTATCCAGAGGGTATTAGAAAATACCATATCAAAGCATGTTCTAACATCCATGAAATCCATATTTTCCAGGCATGGAATCCCTGAATTTATGTTTGATAAGGGTTCACAGTTTGATTGGTCATGAATTTAATTATTTTTTTAAGAGAGTATGGGTTTAATCATGCAACTTCAATTCCCAAGTGTCCTCAATCCAATGGTCTGGTAGGGAATGGTGTCAAAATTATTAAAAGACTTTTGAAAAAAAGGCCACTGACTCAGATATAGCTCCATATTTGTCTATACTGAACTACAGAACAGCACCAATGAATCATGGACTGTCACCTGCAGAGAGACTGTTTGGCAGGAAGTTGAGAACAAGACTCCCTAAATACAAGCAACATGATAAGTATATACAAAAGATGTATTATGACAGTGGGTCCAGTGTGTTAGAGACTTGGAAACCCTCAGTTGCTGTGCGGATTCATGATGGTACTTCCTGGGCACAGACAGTAGAGTGACTCGTGAGGTCGCCCCATGATCTTATGAAGCACAGACTCCTAAAGGACATGCATTTCAGAGGAACAGAAGACATCAGCCATCTTCTTGAAGAAGAAGAAGATGATAAGGAGGCAGATGCTTCACTCACAGCTACAAACAAAAGCAATTCTGAAAACCACTGACGGTCTTTCAGACCAGAAAGCAGAAGAGGCTGCTGATTCAGCTAGTGCAAGGATTGAAGTGGTGCCTCATAGATCTAATAGGCTGAACAGAACACGTGAAAGACTCATTGAACACTGCTAACAAAGATAATTATGTTATTGTATTTGTACAGAAAGTTAGTATACATGTTAAATTGTTGGGGTTGCTTTTGCTGGAAAAAGGGAAGTGTTAGGAGTATATACTGTGCCATTAAGAGCAGAGCACATGCTAGGAAGATCTGGTTGGAAGTAGTCTAGAGTCAGCTTCACCAGACACATAGCTAGGAGCACCTGGCTCTCCTTTGTCTTATGTACCTCTGTTTTAGTTCTAACAAAGCCTTACTTCTAAAAGTCCAGTCTTACAAATCCACAAGACAACACAGCTCCAATATACGCTGGGGGAGGGGGGGAGGGAATACCATATACTGACTGCCATGGGAATTATTGAGGGAACACAAAGGTGGTGTACAACCACTTTCTGACCCTCCCCTCATTCTATACTGAATATAGGCTAGCCAGATTTAAGGACTAGAGCCTTTGGGTTACATTTTCAAAGCAGATGAAAGTGCTCATATAAAATGTGAGTGCACAGCTATCATAGCCATACAACATCAATATCTAGGAAATCTAGTAGGTATTTGTGAATGCAGCTATGAAGACAAGTATCCAATTACTTGATCTATACCACAACCATCTACAAATGTTGCATGCATAAATGCAGTGCTTGTGCACACAAAACATACACAAACTCTTTGCATTTAAAAAAGTGTTTTGACCATATGGTCCATTATGTCAGTTTAGTTCAATAGAAAATCTGAACTAAAGTGCCAGACTCTGGGGAATGGGTATGGTAAATACGTTGGTTACAGTTGCCACCACATTGTGTTACGTAGTTAGGTCTGTGATAGAACTGGTCGTAACATTGTGGAGGAAAGAGAAAGAAAAAAGTCCTCATAGTTCTGCGATTGGTGTTTTGTAAATTCCCAAAATGGAAAGGATTTACCTTGAGCTAACCTAAAACTGCATTTGAAAAAAAAAGAAGTCAGTCTTCTTTAATAATGTTACACAATGGGTTACTTCTCACAGATATCAGAATGCCATTAGTAATATGGGATCAGGGATTGTGTTAAATTGCCCTACAATATTAATTTTCCTTGTCTTATTTTCCCTTATCAAAGTACTACAGTTTCTACCCAACAGGTCTAAAATGCTGCAGTAACATTTCTGTAAGATACAGAACTTTGGACCTTCACTATAAAATACTATAATATTGTTTACAGGGGTGAATCTAAGCTTTCACAGCGGGGGGTGGGGAAACCTGGTTACACTGCAGTTCTTTGTCCGGGAGATCAAGAAAAGGACCAAAGGAAGCTTGGAAAAAATAGAAGCAGCTAATTAGGGTATTGGGAATTGAAGGGCAGAGCCTGATTCACTCCTTTATAAGAATCCTCCACTTCAGTAAATGATTAATAGAGCCTTCACACTTGCAGGTAATTTTCTTCATTCTAAAATAAACTTAGTCCACAGGCAAAGCCCAAAGGCAATTAACCTCCTAAATCCCTATCTGCATAGAAGTGGAATTAGATAAATCCTGTAAGTTGTGCCACCTCTAGGTTGTTGGAAATATAGAATCATAGATATAGAATATATAGAATTGCCATGCTGCCATCAGATCTCAGATCCTTCTCAATAATAGGTCAGTACCAGATGTTTCAGAGGAAGGTATAAATTCACCTCAGTAGGCAGATGTGGGATAATCTGCCTCCTCCTTCCCTTCCCCCCTTCCCCTCCCACCATATTAGGTCTCATCTTGATCTCCAAAAAGTCCTGAAGAACAAAGTTTAATATCCTTTCCAACATTTGTCATTAAAAACTCCTCTGGATATCATTGATATCCATGCAAATATCCAATACTTTTTTTGAATTTTGCTGAACTTTTGGCTTCAATGACTTCCTGTGTCAATGAGTTCCACAATCCAATTACACATTGAATGAAAAAGTATTTCCATCTAGGAGTTTTGAATTCTCCCCTGTCAATTTCACTGAATGATTCTTGTGTTATGAGATAGATCAGGAACTTCTGTTCTTCCTATCTTCTCTATATGTCATTATTGTATATACTTTTATTGCATCCCTTCTTATTTGTCTCTTTTTGAAGGTGAACAATCCCAATCTCTTTTCATATTACAGTTTTTTACATACCTTTAACCATTCTCAATTCCCTTCTCCAAAGCCCCTCTAATTCTGCAAAATCCTTGTTGAGCTGAAAGTTGATCGATGAAATGAAAAGGGTAGGCTGGGAAAGTGTCAGGACCTCTAGCAGAGGATCAAGACCTGTGCACTATGGGAGTTTGTGCAGTTGGATGACACTGGGCAGGCTTTGTATTATTTTTTCTTTTGGTTCTCAATAGCAAGCCAACATTCCCCTTGGACTAGAATGACCAGCTTCAGAATCCACCTCCAACAAGTGACAGTGGCTTGTGCAGCTCAGAAGTCAGGTTATTTTTCAGCTGGATCATGTCCAAAAAGGCTGCACAGAAACTACTTCAGAGGATTTTCCTCATTCTAAGTAATTTAACTGACTGAGACGACTGAATTAATCTGGAATTAGCTGTGGCCATCTGAATTTTTTTTTATATACAATTAGATCTGTACAGAATCATGAACAGAAAAACGTGATAATACCTTAAGGTCCCAGCCATTTGTACAAATTTCTGCATGTGAATATTCTCATGGAACTCAGTAGGACTATTCATGCATGTAAAGTTAGGCACACACTTAAGTTTTTGCAGGAACCAGGCCTATGAGTATAGTCAGGCTGGAACTTCACCCTTAAAAGAAAAAAGAGCACAGAGGCTCACTGGCCATTTTCTGGACTTGGGAAGGCAGAATTTTCCCCAGCTAATAGGGAGTAACAGTTTCTGATAGCAGAATTTAGGAGGTCTCTGGAGATTTCAGGGGCCAGCTACCTCATAAATTATATTTGATGGGGTCAGACCCTTAGGTGCTGGCAATGGAGCAAGCATGAAATAAATGAAATGTTGGCAAATTATAAATATATTAGAATATTTTCTATAGTACACAATAGGCAGCAGGTTTTTATCCTTTATGATCTTATGCAGCCTGTCATCTATTAGGAAGATATTAACCACATGTTCAGTAATGCTTTAAAATATTAACCTTGGACATTGGTGGGAAGAGATGTTCCCAATAACAGCTTTCAGTGTTATAAATATGAAAAACAACAGCCAGTCTGATAACAAATAGCAAATGTTCCAGTAGGCAAGCATTGCAATGTTGTTACATGGAAACATTCACGTTCATTCGAAAAGAAGAGGTATGTGATTTTCTTTAAAACAGAAGTCCCCATTCTGTCAAGTTAGGCTTATGGAATTCTATTTTATCCACAGTACTATATCTAGATCCCTAGTGAAATGAAATTTATTGCCACTATAAAAACTATGTGTGTGTGTGCGGGGGGAGACTTCAGTTGATTACAGAGACAGATTTAGGAAATGTTTGCCCTTTTAAATTATGCCTTCACACTTTTACTGATGACAGTGATCGTTCTTTACATGCAGCCTGTTAACGTAGGGACTACAATAAAAGGCATTGCAGTGTTGCCTTTGCTTTTCACATAAACATCATGAACTTTATAGAGTCTGATAAACACCACAGACTTTCTTTTCTTCCTAAAGCATTTTGAAAGATTCTCAAAATTTAATATAGATTTTTCAAGAATGGGTGCATAAAGTTAAGGTCCAAAGTCCAGGTTTAGGCATCTAAAGAACTAGCCTCATTTCCAGAATTACTTGAACATCTAGCATCTTCAGGTGATTTCAACTTTAGATAGCCATTTTTTGAAAATCTTGGCCATATATATTATACAGTGCAAAGGTGTACCCAATACCCCACCCACCTGACCTAATGCTACCTGCCTGCATCAGTGAGTGGAGGAAATTGATGGGGCTAGTGGCGAAAGGAGGAAAGTCCCAATACAAGGAAGGAAGACACTTGCCAAGGGACAATAGTTAGGATCTCTTCCTGGGAGTCTCTGGTACCCATTGGCCACCTGGGAGAGAGGGGTGCTGATTGGCCAGCATTTCCCTGTTGCCAGGATTTAGCCCAGTGCAGGGGCTATGTAGAGTCTCTCTTGGTCTAATTCCAGTAGCCTACACTGCCCAGGAATGAGAACCTGGCCTCACAGATGCTGCGGGTCTAGCTGATAGTCTGTTTAGGGTGATCAGGAAAGTATTTTCTTTCCCATGGCCACTTGGCTGAGGACCAGGGAGTTTTTGCCTTCCTTGCAGCACTTCAAGCCACAGTGGGTTAAGTAGGAATGTGGTCAGTACCTCACTGAAGTACTGGGGTGGTGTTTATTTATTGCAATTTGCAGCCAGTTTCCAGTGCAGGTAAAAGAATAAAGTGAACTGTTCCCAGAGGTAAAAGACCTGGCATTTTGGTGATAGGTCATAGGCTCATGTGATTGAGGGAGACCCCATGGCCCTTGCAGGCTAAGGGCCCCACCCTGCTTCACCCTCTGTCCCCCTCGTGGTGCCCCACCCTTCTGTTAAAGTTTAATATAAGCTGAGGCCAATCACTTAATTCCATTCATGTCTGTCCTCATTTTGCCACTATGTCCACATCAATTATTAAAATATCAATTCAATGGCAATGTCTTGTGTCCCTCTCTATCAGCTTAGCAAAAAAGGGGACAGATCAGCAGTATCTCTCCACCAGTCATGTGCTATTCACTAGATTCACTAGTGATAGTAAGTCAAGATGGATGAACAAGGTATTGGGCAATATTTTCAGTAGTGTCTAAATTACACAGGATCCCAAGTCCCATTGACATTCAAGAGAACTGTTGCTAACATTTTGCTAAATTAGCACTGACACAGCCTATGGCAGATTTTTTAAGGCTAGTGTCTGTGAAATCTTGAGTCACAGAACCACTCCTCCACTCAGCATTTCTCTACAGAGGCAAACTAGTGAGTTTGGAACAGCTAAGTTGTGCACCCAACTGAGCAAAGGCTCCTGCACTAGTACTTACACTTTTATCCTTCTAACAAGCTGAAGTTTTCTTAATTATCCTGGCACAGTTCATCTTATGCCAAATCATGTGTCATCTGTAAAGCTTGGAACCTTTGATCTATTAGAATGTCAAGCAAGTACCTATTTTGTACATCTTTTGTAACCTTTCAGGATCCTGCAATTGGTCATTTATTTCTTAATCTTACCATGGTGCATATCAGCAATATGGTTGCTTCATCTGGTTTAAAAGCTTTCTTTGTAAAGAGGAATGCCGCATTCTTAGAAATCTTCTGAGTGATATGACCTGACTAGAGAGGATGACTCAGCACCACAGTTGCCAACGTTCATGCAGTAAATAAGCACCCAACTTTCAAAATAAGCCAAAAATCAAGCTAATCCCATTTCAAAACAAGGCCAAAACAAGCCAATGCCTAAGAACCCCAACACTATGTGACTAGATCCCCCTGGCAAGCAGTCTGGTACTGTGGGGGGCCTGATGTGCACCCCTGACTTTCTCTCCCTCCTTGCCCCTGCTTGCTGGGACACAATTTTAAAAACAAACAAACGAACAAAAACAAGCAACAAGCCAAAAAGCAACTCACAAGCCAGTTAAGCCAAAAACAAGCCCAATTTCTGCATAGCCCTTCATAGCCCATGTCAAGGTTCCTTCCCCACTCTGAACTCAAGGGTACAGATGTGGGGACCTGCATGAAAGACCCCCTAAGCTTATTCTTAGCAGCTTAGGTGAAAAACTTCCCAAGGTACAAACTTTGCCTTGTCCTTGAACCCTATGCTGCCACCACCAAGCATGTTAAACAAAGAACAGGGAAAGAGCTCCCTTGGAGACATCTTCCCCCCAAAATATCCCCCCAACCCCTACACCCCCTTTCCTGGGGAAGGCTTGATAAAAATCCTCACCAATTTGCATAGGTGAACACAGCCTCAAACCCTTGGATCTTAAGAACAATGAAAAAGCAATCAGGATCTTAAAAGAAGAATTTTAATTAAAGAAAAAGTAAAAGAGTCACTTCTGTAAAATCAGGATGGTAAATACCTTACAGGGTAATCAGATTCAAAACATAGAGAATCCCACTAGGCAAAACCTTAAGTTACAAAAAGACACAAAAACAGAAATATACATTCCATTCACCACAGCTTATTTACCAGCCATTTAAACAAAAGGAAATCTAATGAATTTCTAGCTAGATTGCTTACTAACTTTTTACAGTTCTGAAGAGCATTCCTGATCTGTTCCCAGCAAAAGCATCATACAGACAGACAGACCTTTTGTTGTCCCCCTCCACCCCAGCTTTGAAAGTATCTTGTTTCCTCATTGGTCATTTTGGTCAGGTGCCAGCGAGGTTATCTTATCTTCTTAACCCTTTACAGGTGAAGGGGTTTTGCCTCTGGCCAGGAGGGATTTTATAGCACTGTATACAGAAAGGTGGTTACCCTTCCCTTTATATTTATGACGGCCCAGAATGTGACTACCAGAAGGACACAGGCAAGAGGAGCTGACTGACCATCCCAACAGATCAAGCAGACTGCAATGCTTGGTCTCACCAGAGGGGATGTTGTTATATTAGCATGCCCACCCAAACGGCTGTTGGCATCTTACCCTCATTATTGCATCTCACCAACGTAAGTGGTACTGCTGCATATAATTTTTAACAGCAACTTCAGACAATCCTTAATAAAACACCAAGGAGGACCAGTTTAACTAACTAAAAAAACCAACAACCCACCATACAGTTGATGGTGTTCTTCTGTATACTGGAGATGGGTCATTTCTGAGTCTTATCACATATTATCAATATTTTTCCTTGGGCATTAAATACACTTAGGCTGGATCCACATGAGAAAAGGTTAACTAGTAAACATCACTTTAACCATAGTTAAACCACCTTGCAAGAGGTGCACAGTGTATGAAAAATTGCATATATGAGATTATAGACTAAGATTTTTTTTAAAGTTTGCAAGTTTTCACGTTAATAGATTCTGTAGATTCCAGAAGTATAGCTGTTTTACCTTTAGCTCTGATTCAAATTAGAAAGGTTACGGTAACCTCCAAGAAAAAGAAATGGTAGTGATGAATCAGGTCATAATTTTGAACTTGTTTTTAATTTTGCTTATGAATGAACATTGAGCGATTGGTTTTTCTAATCAGCTATTTTTATAGAGTTGTGTGTCAAAATTTCCATAACCTGTTGACACAATGTCATCTGAAATCATTTTAACCCAGATAAAGCCATGTGAGCTTCCTCAAAAGTGGTCTCACATGTCTAGAGTTTTGATATTTGGGGAGGGGAGGATGCACAGACTAACAGTCTCTATAGTATGAATAACTTCAAATATTTTAAAATTTTGCTGAGTTAAGTGGTACTGATGCTAGCTAAGCATGACCTAAGTTGAACCCAGTTGAACCAATTTGCATTGCTCCATTGTACCTGATTTGTCTGAAGGACTTGGAAGGAGATTATATAAGGTTGAGTTCTTTGCAAACCAACAGACTGAAGAGTAAGACCAAGAAGGCTTTGCCTTTTGAATCAACAAGCCAAGTGAGAGAAGAGTGACATTCCAGAATCCCTAAGATTAGTCACCTTGAGGGAAGGAAGTCACAACATCCACCATTCCAGCCTTTGACCAATCTCTCCCTACACCCAAAGGAGGCCCACTAGTGGGAAGCACTGGGTCAATAGATCACCACCGCTGGCTTCTTGTCTGCAGATCCAGCTCCGACTCTACAAGAACCCAGAAACTGCAAGAGCTGAAGAGTGTGCAGCCCCCGTTAGCTTAAATATCTTGTTTTGCTTTTCTGTTTTAGTATTTTTGTTTTTTTAGCTGGCACATATCTCAGCCTATTTAGCCTTTTTATTCAAAAGATGTGGAAGTGAAATGTGGCTGTTTGAATATGTCTGTGTGCCCCCACACAGAGCATATGGGGAAGGTTCCAGAAAAAAAAATCCCCAGGTTTAAACAGCCTTAAATATTGTTTCATTAAACTATTCACAAAAAGTATGTTCTGTGCTTTATGTTTACAAGTCCTAAAAGACTTAAGATAGTTATCTGCAAGATTCATCAAACTTCAGTTTATCAAGAGAGATCTGTTAAAGTCTATATTACAATCTCTCTCTTTTGGGTGGGCAAGGGCTAGCCACCACATAAGAGCTGGATTTTAAGAAGGAAGTTTTATAATTGGCTCTGAGGCTGTGGTTTAGACCCTTTGATAAGAATTTGGCTTCAGTATTAAGATATTTAATCAGCTCCAAGTTATAGAGTTGGCTTTGGCAAAAAAATTGTTCGGGTTTATAACCAAATAGACAACCATCTCCTTAGAATCCTTCTTAGAATTTGTATGAGGCTTGATTATTTTTAATATTTGAGTATTTAGTTTCATTATTCAATTTTAATCCAATATTTAGACTAACCTGTTGATTTGTTATATTGCTTTATTTTTAGTTTAATGCTATTAATAGTTTATCTTGGATATATTTTCTTGATTTTATTTTTAAGTTTAATAAAATTATAAAAGGATATGGAGTCACATTCCTGTCCATAAGCAACATGGGTCCAGAACCTTTGAGAGACTGAGGTGGATACCAGCCAGTCTTACCAGCTCTCTCTAATTAGCCTTTTGTTCCAAAAAGTGTGCTAGAAAACGCCTAAGACACGTACCTTGGAAATATTACAGTGCTGGAAGCTTGATAGAGTGAAGCTGATGACACTCAGTGTAATTATCCAGTGACACTGATGGGTAGCCAGAGATTCATAATCCAAACCACCAGAGGTCAAATTCTCACCAGTGTAAAACCACTGAAGACAAAAGAGAGCTGTGCGTGTGCATTCAGAACGTCAGGGGGTGGGGAGGAGGACAGGGAAAAAAAAACAACTTCAGGCTACTTAGTTAGGTGTCTAAATATGAACGTGAGAGCCTAACATTAGGATATTTTTGGTCCAAGCTTGACATTTTTGGCTTTTGACTTTAATTCTCTAAAGAGTTGAGTCAGCATCTAAGCTGGAGTTTCATATTTTGTTGATTTATTTAGTCTTCTAGGTGCTACTTTGTTGAACTCACATTATATACTTGTGCCACTTTAAAGTCCACTTACGAACAGACATTTCACTGTCTAACCTATGAGCAATCTCCTAATCTGTTTATCTACAAAAGTAAGGTTTTAATGCTTTTAACCCATTAGCTCCCTTTCTCAGCACTGCTGAGATAAAAGTAATGGGAGAAGGAGCTGAATGAACTGTTTACTAAGTTTGTTGCAGAATTTTTATTACTAATTATATGAGAAAGTAGAAAGAACATAGCTTGAATCTCACATCCTATGCAGGGATGGCAGATGGGAAAAAATATACTTATAAACTGAAGAGAACTCAGAGAAATCACTGAATAACAATAAAAATGGAACCCTATGAAGCTATTGTTTTACAAAATCACTTTTCCAGAGTAAAGTCTCACATCAAAGAGCCAGATTCAGAAATGGTGTAAACTTCAATGGAATTGCACTGCTTAATACTAGTTAAGAATTTAGCCAGTCGGCATCATTAGACAAGTGTGGGTGCCATTAAAAAAGCCTGCATTTATTACACTGTCATCAGTTTCACTCTATCAAGCCGCTAGCATTTCAATATTAGTGTCTTACTGTGCTTTTATTCCCTATTGTGCAAGTAGAAAAGGCAAGGGGACACTGTAGTAATGTCAAACTGCACTGATTACTAATTATTGCTGTTTAGTTGTAGCCACTTGCAAGCAAAAAATGTAATACAGGTGTGTGGCCAACAAGAGCTGTTTAAAAACTATAGTCTTTTTATAACTACTAAAATCATGCACACTCCCAATACTTTTTCCAATCTGATTTTTCTCCTCATTTTCTGCTAGCACTACCCAGTCAGTGAAATTATGATCACACAGGATGCATCTTCTCCTACACTGAAGACGAAGAAGTAGTTCTATAGACTGAAGTAGTTCTATAGACCAGATTGTGACCATAGATCCTGATCCTGGAAATTGATCCACATGGGTGACTACTGTGCCCTTGTAAAGCCTTGTTGATTTCACTGGGTCTTCACATGGACCAGTTTGTACATTTGGGGTCCTAGTAAGTGGAAGGCTGGAATATCTTTTCAACAGAGTGCCAGCAGCTATCAAGAAAACAAGAAGCATGCTTTTCCTCTTTATTGGGAAAGACTGCCGGGGCAGTGTTGTCAGCATACCTTTGAGAGGGTGCTCTTGTGTTGACATCACTCTATTCTTAGTCTGCTCATTTAAATCAATAATACCGAACATAATCACTGTTTGTCACCCTCAGTATCAAAGGGAACTGTGTTATTTTATGCTCCACATGAAGTCCAGTATGTGACCAACACACACTGATCCTTTGGACTGAGCACAAAGAAACAACTCCCAGTTCGCATTTAAAAAAGAAACACAATACTTTGACTTTGTAGTGAACAAAGACAGGTAATTGCAAGGTGTGGATGTGAAAAATAAAAAAAAGGTGTATTGTGATCAAAAAAACGATTTGCTGAAAACACAGTAACAAAAAGTATAATTACTGCATACTGTGAATATATATTTTAAGCATATTGTGTTTGACTCCATTTTTGCACAGTTGCTACAGGATGGCAAGAATTGGCGGTGGGGAAGGATGGACAGGAGAGAAATAAGATTTTTGCACCAGCTTTTAAAAAGTAATTTTATATTTAAAACACCCCAGAAACACTCAGGGCAGTGCTAGGGAAGACATGGGAGGCAATAGCCAGCCCAAAATTTGCCTTAGCCTCCTGTAGCCACCCCTCCTAATGCAAAGGTCAAATGTTATAAAGAAGTAAGGGTGGCATGGTATGGCCCTGCCTTCACAGCTAGGCAGCCAGAGAGCGGCGGCTGCTGCCAGCAGCAGTGCAGAAGTAAGGGTGGCAATGCCATTCCATGCTACTCTTACTTCTTTGCTGAGGCTCTGCCTTCAGAGCTGGGTGCCTGATCAACAGCCGCCATGCTCTGGCTGCCCAGCTGTGAAGGCAGCTCTGCCTTCAGAGAAGAGTGGCTTATGCCTTCCCCAGCCCCAAACACTTTCACACACTCCTGAATCAGGGCCCTCAACATCATGCACCACTATGTGAATATGAACTAGGGATAGGAGCTAAATTATAGCCCAGTGTGGTAGGTAACAGTGGGGGCAGGTTGGGGCTCAGCAAGGCTCGACTTCACAGTTGGACTTTTATACAGAGCTGGTAGCCCACACTACCGGACACCATTTCTACTCCAGCCCAAGAGCTGGGCATGGGATTTCAGGACCTGGCTGCTCTGAAGTCCAACCACATAAATCCCAAGTATTCAAGGTTTAAGCAGGTGGAATGGATTTTGCCCTGTGTGATTGCATTCCATTCCATTGTCTCTGTGCAAACTGGCTCATTTCACAAAGGGTGCATAGTGTCTGTAGACTTAAATTTGCAAGTAAAATATTTTGAAAATGGACAAAAAAATGCACACATGCTTGCTAATGGAAGTACAGTTAAGTAATATTTTAATATAAGAAGGTAACCATTGATCCTTACCTGACTGAGCAGCCCTCCTGTTTGCTTAGCCAGAGACTCAGTAATGCCAACACATGCTCCATTTAACAGAGGTTTAAATGTAAGAGCACTCAGCATTGGTATATACGTCTATAAAATCTTGAACCTCACACTTCAATGCATTTGAAAATATATGTAGGATACTTCTACATGAGTTAGAAACACAGCCCTCTCTTCCCGTAGAAAAAGTTTAGTGCCCAGTTTTCATATACAACTTATTTGATGACTACTGAAAATTCTCCCAGACCCATTCCTAATTGTTAGGATTGGGCAAATAGGTTTATGTTATATTTACCTTCAGCAGCAAATCAGCAGGGCCTTTTCCTGAACATTCAGAACCAGCTGCAATGTTCAGCCTGCAGGCTGAATCCTACTGATAAGACAGACCGACAAACTAGTATGAGGCAGCTTTCCACCTCTCCAAGCACTGTCTCAAATATTGTTCAAGTTTCAGGTGAGCCTGAACCCAAAATCCAGCTCCTAAAACCTCTAGGTGATGGATGAGGATAAGAATTCAACTCCAGGCCCAAATCTGAATTTCATATCACAGGCTGTACCAGATTACAAGATCCAAATATTCTGAGGTTTGGGACATTTGAAATCCAGATTTGAATTTTATAGTTTAGACCTGTCATTAACGCTAGTATTAGTAACCTGTAATCTGAGATTGTCAAGGCTTTTTATGAATTTCTACGCATTTGACCCAAAACAAGATTTCAAAAATTGATATCCAAAATGTTGATTTTTTTTCTTTTGTTCCAATTGGAATTAAACAAAATTTGAAACTGTTGAAATTTCCCTTGGAATGGAAATTTTGAGTTTTGACCAGTACAAGTTATGAGATTCACAGCCCAGATTCCAGATCAAAGAGGTTCTGATAATCTTCAGATAAGCATTCAAAAGTTCCAGTGCTTATCATGCCTATCTAATCCATCTATTATATTTCTAAAGTACTGATCCCCTTGGTATCAAACCTAAGGTAGAAACTTCTCTTTGTTTGATCGATCACTTTTCAGCAACTAAATCTCATTGAGAAATACATACAGTTGTCTCCCACAGACTATATCAATAACTTTCTTTCCTTCTATGTTCCCATTTTTGGAGGAGGAGCTAAGATGGAAAAGCATCTAGAAGCAGCCCACCTGGGCTGTAGTAGATGAATTCACTGAAAGTATGGAACCCAAATTGCTTTTCCAGCATTAGTCTCTGAACCAGCCAACATCACAGCAGAAGAAGTGTGATCAAAATTAATTCATTTTGTAGTTGCATCAAAATCAAGATTACTTCTGCATAAAACATGAATAGGTCCCCCCACACACACACACACACTGAGACACGGTAAACAAAAGTGCACATCTAGCACACAAGTGGTAGATGCAATAGCATGAAGAATAATCACAAGGGGATTTCTTGGTAGTCACAGAAAGGCTCATTGTTTGAAGCCCAGTTCATCTTTTGGTTAAGATGAACAAAAATAGCTTATGCAGATTTCCACAAGCATTGTGTATTATTTGGTTTAGTGATCACAGCTTAAAAGCGTGATTTTAATAATGAGGCCCAATAAGCAGATTAAAGAAAGATTCAGGGGCTGCCTTATTGCACTAGAGAACAAAATGAGCTAGTTTCATTTAAATAAGTCTGATAATGATAATACATGTAATGTATATAACCTAATTTGACCGGCTTTTGTTTTGCACCCCTATATTTAAAGTTGCCAAAATGCCACTGATGCGAAGAAAGACTTTAATCACCCACCTGGTCTCCTTGGCTTGAGCCTTGCACTGCGCAACATTTTTTCTTTTGGTGAAGTTGAGGGGGGGGGTGTTGCCATGGGTGTAGATTCTTATTAGTACCCCCAAATCATCCAAGAATCACTGATAGGCCTTGCGGCCCTCAAACTATATGCTGACTGAACTAATCATCCTGCATATCAATACTTGTGTTAAAACAAATAAATGCTGCTGTAAACTTAACTACAGTCTGTTGAATGGTTGGAACAACTGAAATCTAACTTTATATCAAATCTTTATATGAAAAAGGAGGAGGGGGGACTGGACACCATAGATATCTCAGGGTGTAAGTGAAATTTGATTTCTACAGTAGTTTTTTCTCACATGGACAGGATTAAACCGATTGCCAGATTTGAAATAAGAAACAAAATTTTGCCTCTGAGCACACTAGCAAGGGACCTTAGAACAGAGGTTTTCAAACTGTGTGGTATGCCCCCCTAAGGGGGCACAGGGGAACATTTGGGGGGCAGCCCCATGTGGATAGCAGAAAAAAAAACATAAGTTTAAGTGCGTATTGTTAAAATAAGTATGTGTGCCCACAGGATTTATAGCACAACCCCCCCCCCATTTTCTGTCTGGCACACCTCAGCCAGCCAGCCAGCCCCCCTCTTCCCCCCCCCCCCCAAAGAGGCTGGTGCTGCCCCGGCAAATACTTTATCAATATTTTAGCTTAGTGGTATTCAATGTAGATATATTTGCTTTAGACAGGAGATTATTTGTATCATAATACGTATCTTCAATTTATATCTGTTTGAAATAATCATAGAAAAGGTGCAGGAATCTGTCTCAAGCACAACACACAAAAAAGACAACCCTCCCCAACCCCATATCTTGAAGCAGCCTATACAAGTTACAGAAAGGTAGGCTGTCTATATTCTTTATGGAGGGAGAAAATACAAAAAGGACCTGAATTTCATTCCCACATTCACCTAGGACTCTGGGTGTATAGAAGAAGTTATCTGAATAAAAACTGGATAACAAATAGATGCAATCAAAAAATTTCTCTCTGTTCTATGCTCGTGACAAGAATATCCAGAAGTCTCAATCCTATAAGTGCTTCCCTGTGGTAGGCACTGGACCGATAGATAATAAATGACAATTCCTGCCCAAAGAGTTTACAGACTAAAGATAAGAACAAGGAACTGAGACATACAAAGGAAGAGAGGGCTGGGTAGCCAAGATGACAATAGAATATTTTCATTATTTTGTGCTTTGAAGGAGCTGGCCTGAGCTAACCCCTCCCAGATGGTCCCTCTCATGCCACCCTGGGGATAGGCCCTCTGTCTAGAGGCATTGTGCTTCAAGGAGGTAAATTTACCCAGAGCTCTATGGAATACAGTTGAAGTGCTCACATTGCACCATCTCTTCACCTAGCATAGCCTCTCCTCAAAGCACATAGCTGGTTGGGAAACAGTCAGTGGCTCTCCTTTCTCATTTTGGCAGTTTGTGATCCAGAAGGTGATAGGTTCTTATTAAGGAATGGGGATCTAGTATTTAACAGTCAGATTACTTTTGTTTAAACATAATATAGCTGAAAGCTTCCTGTAGGCTTCAGCCAGCTGCAGTCTCTTCTGCCTCCTGGAACCCAGAACCTCATCTTCCACAGTGGAGGATTACCCTCAGTCTCTGCAGCCACACTCATCCCCACACAACAATGGCAGGTACTCCACACAACTGATAGGGGAATCATCCCTTGTGCTTTGGGAATGTCAGGGACTGCAGTCATGCCTCGCCCTTACATTGGAGGCACACTGGGATTGAGAAGGGCCCTGGCCTTAACACTGAATTGGTGAAGTCAGTGGAGTTACATCACAGACTAATTTGACCCTGTTACTTTAAGTGACTTCAAGTCTAGTCTCTGATTTTGGATGAACAATTTTGCATGATCCTTATGTTTCAGGATAGAAACAATATCATTGTCCTAGTTACTTTACATATGTAGAATCTTGCTTGGGCAAGAACAGGGACTGCAATCTCCCTGGCCCTCAGGCAGGCCAAGCATGGACTGAAGGAGATTCCTTCCCACAAGACCACAAACCTGCAAAAAGGTCCAGGAGAATCTGTCCCAAAGAAATCATCTGTCCACATCTTAAAGAGAATGGAGATGAGAAGGTTCTTGACCTAGTTTCCAATCCAAAAACATGCTTAATGTTTGGCTGAATATGAAATATATTTCAGCAGAATTGTTTTACGGTAGTGGGAAATTCTGAAACCTAATATTCCTTTAGCATGGAAAGTGAATTGGTATTGAGCCCAATAACTTGTATTTAACTAAAGCATTGCTGGTTATATCATTGTTTATACCAGTTTAGCTTATTCTGGTTCAGGAACCTAAATAAGCTGTAACAGTATTAGGTACCTTTATACCAATATGGTTGTGCTTACACTATGGCTTTTACCAGTATAACTATATTGGAAAAAATCACAACTTTAATTGACAGTTTAACTATATAAACCAGCTTGAAGATTAAAAATGTTGTGAGCCCTATTTATAAAAAATAAAAAAAATAATTAGAAATAAAAAGGCTCTAAACAAGTCAAAGAATGCCATAAGCACATGCATATCTCCCATTTTTCAAAGTAAATGACAAAAGTTCAGTAAAGCAAGACTGATCAGCAATCTGAGCAGCACAGTACAGAACTAAATGCAAAGTGCAATATTATGGTACTGCAATATAATTTAATGAAGACTGTTATTCATCAGACAAGTGTTAAATTCCTGATGTTTCTTGAAAATGTAAACTAAAATAACAAAACTACACCATATCCCAACATGGACACTTTCTGAATGCAGATGGATCTGTTTGGTGGAGATAAGGAAGTGAGGGTTTGGGAAAATGGGGTTTGGAAAAACAAAACTGAAATGCAAATTGACCCAAAGGGTTTAGTCTGTTCTCAGACCAACCCTCAGTCATTCTGGATCCATTCAGGGTAGGTTCTTTTGGTTCTATCTTAGCTGTATGATCCCTAAAACGCACATCCTTCCTGCCCTATAGGTGGGAGTAGGAATAATTGCTAAGATGTATTGTCCGCTGATTGCAATCATGCATGTGATCACAATCAGTCTTCTGACTGGAACAGAGATGTGACAAATCTACTTTTCTCAGATTTGCCAGATCTTAAACCCCACCTTAACTGTTTTCTAAAAGATTAATTGCCATGGAGCTAGAAAGACAATGACAATTCTGATCTCATAATACTGTATTTAGCTAATGTTGCCTCACAAAAAAATAAGGTATACTTCCACCATTAAACAGGGATACTGCTGAAGCCCTGGAGTCAGTTCTGCCTTAGTAATGTAATATTTGAATGGTGAAGATTTTATTTTCCCATTTGTTCTCTATATCCTCCTTTCAAAAATTTGCACAGCACCCTTCCAGTTTGTAAAGAAAAAAAAACATTAAACATTGTTAGTCTATTTTGCACAGACATCTTAAAATAGCACAGATACGGAAAAGATCTATTTAAATAAATTACTGTTCCTGCTCTATGTTCCTGTGTTTACAGACATGGAGCTGTGGAATTCAACAACTGCATCATGAAATGTGGTAGGATTTTTGCTGTCAAAGACAAGGATTTGAAACACTGAGGTTTTTTCAGTTATTAAAATTATCTAACCTTTCTGTGCAATTTTGTAGATGAAGTGTGACCTTCCTATTGAATAACAATTAGCGCTTATAGCAACTGAAAATTCACCCAACTCAAAAAGCATCTTTCATTCTGTCTCTTTACTGAAGCTCAGTATGATATATAGGTTGTAATTATAACTTTTTTTTTTTTTTAAAAAAGCATAATTGCAAAAGCTGACATGGTTGAAGAAAATCCTTACAGACATGAAATCCATGATGCTAAAGCCTTTTGGTTTTAGTCAATTTACATAGCTGTCAGGCTTAAGCTTCCTAAAGCTCCTCAGCTGAAATAGTGTCCAATTGTGTTACCAGGAGAAGCCTGACAGCTTTTTCAAATTAAACTGTCACTACATTTCCTCTCAGTTTCTCATTGCATGATTGAATGGGAGAGGTCCACTTTCAGTGAATGAGAAAAGAAATGTTTCATGGCAGCTAGTGTATTTCATTTCAGTATTTACTCAATCCACTTTCCATACCAAATGATGAAGGGGGGGGGGGGGGGACTTAGAATTTATTTGCATCAGACTGGTGGCATAATTTTTATGAATTAAATATCAGTTCTCTGTTGTCTATCATTTTTTAAAAAATCCACCACAGTGCCTTTTACATACATATTTGGAAAAGGTGATTTCAGGTCAATATAATGAAAATTTAGTAGTCAATCTACATTGCATAAGCAAATGCTTTTGATGATTACAAAACAGAGCCACAAAATAAAACTCATATAGGCCTGAATGAATGAAATATACCTTTTAGTTAGAAGGCAAGAGAAACTTCACTTCTTGTGTCAGGGGTGATAAGCCAGGGGATGCCAAGGACAACTGAATGTGCACAAAGTAGCCCAAACTAGAGGATTTCTCAGTTGCCCTGAAGGACAGTTACCTCTATGGAAGCCATCTGGTATGTGACTGGTCCAGACGAAAGGAGTGACCAATCTATAGACTCCACCAGCTCACGTGAATCCTTGTGCTGGGTGGTGAGCTTGCGTGCTCAGAAAACTCCAGAACCATAGAGTGTCTAATTTCGTGTTGGCCATAACAGGATTCCAAAGCTGGAAAGGGAATTGGAGGGGGAAAAAACTTCCCTAATTAGTGAACCACACTAGAATCTTAAGCTCTGAGGCTCTGTTGATAAATTAACTATGCAAATTAGCAAAGAGAGTATATTATCATGAAATCATACCTGCTCAATGACACCACATGGCTCCATAATGCTGTCTAGTTTCAATTATTTGCTATACTTATCACTTGGGGTGGAACTACTCCTTTCACCCTTAAGAGAATTATTACATCCTCTGCCATAGTTACACTGAATACACCAGTGACATCATTCTGGCAAAGTACAGGTATGTATTTTCCAATTATAGTGCATGTTTAACCCCCCATACTAAGGTTAATACTGTACATCATTAGAAAATCAGCCCCAACCAATGCCCCTTGATCACAGTCCTCTGCTACGTTAAAATCCCATACCAGTTTAAGGTTATCAGTTTCTATGGTGGTTTGCCAATGGCCCATTACATTCAGTCTTTGGCCATTTTCCCCTCTGACCACCACAGAGTAGGATGTTAATTTCCGTGCTGGCTAGCGGAAAGCTTCTTTCCATAGCTTTTTCAAGTAAAACAGAAAATTGGGGCCCAAAATGGCTGCTTCTTGCAGCAGCTAGTCCTGAAACACTCAGGGAAGAGGCAATTCTTGATTTAGCCCTAAGTGACACACAGATTTTGCTCCAAGAACAGTGATCATAATGTAATTAAATTTAACATCCTGGGGAGGGGGCAAAGAATACCAAAGAAACCCAGTACAGAAGCATTTAACTTCAAAAAGAGGAACTACACAGAAGTGAGAACTCTAGTTAAAAGGAAATTAAAAGGAACAGTCAAGAATTAAATGCCTTCACGCTGCATGGAAACATTTTAAACACACCATAGAGGCTAATGCATACTGTGACATTGCATTCCATATGATTTTGTGAGGGCGTGCTGGTGAGTGTGAATGTAGTGTGGTTGGAGTGTGCTTCATGTGGAAGGTGTCTTGTAAGGTATCACTACAAAGCTTATAATCTACTGAGTGTGGTCATCCAATTTGTGTAAATGTATCATCCTTGTATCTGAAACTAGAAATATGAAATATAACTCGGAGGTCCTATTGTAATTATGCAAAGTGTTGGCCATTAATGGTGGTTTGGAATCTCGATGGCTCCCATCAACTAGGACAATTGGTTGTAAATAGCTCTGTTTAATTGCAAGCCTTCCTGTGAGTCAGGCCAGGAAGAATGAAGGCTCGGGGTCTCCAAGGACATGTGACCATGTCACCTGGTACTGGAATCCATCGTTAATGTGGTGCTTTTCCATTTAGAAGGACGGATGGGGACCCAGAGAGACAAAAGATTCCCGCCTTGTGCCAAAGCTATATAAGGGGATGGAACAGAACAAAGGAGGTTCCAGTAATGAGAAGTCCCCTAGTTACCACCTGAGCTGGAGGAAACAAGAACTGTACCAAGGGAAAGGATTGGGCCAAGACTAGGAAGGAGGCCAGTCTGTGAAAGAAGCTTATTGGAACATCTCTGAGGGTGAGATTTTATCTGTATTCAGTTTCCTATTGTATTAGGCTTAGACTTGCATGTTTCATTTTATTTTGCTTGATAACTTACTTTGTTCTGTCTGTTACTTGGAACCACTTAAATCCTACATGTTATAGTTAATAAAATCACTTTTGTTTATTAATTAACGCAGAGTAAGCAATTAATACCTGGGGGAGCAAACAGCTGTGCATATCTCTCTATCAGTGTTATAGAGGGCAAACAATTTATGAGTTTACCCTGCATAAGCTTTATACAGAGTAAAACTTATTTATCTGGGGTTTGGATCCCATTGGGAGCTGGGTGTCTGGGTGCTAAACACAGGAGCACTTCTTAAGCGGTTTTCAGTTATGTCTGCAGCTTTTGGGGGATGTGGTTCAGACCTGGGTTGGTGTTTGCAGCAGGCTAGCATGTCTGGCTCAACAAGACAGGGTACTGAAGTCCCAAGCAGGCAGGGGAATTGGGCTCAGAGGTAGTCTCAGAACATCAGGTGGCAGTCCCAAGGGGGTTTCTGAGACCCAACCCGTCACACATATCCCAAATAAAAATTGTAAGAGGACAAACAAAAATTGCTTCCATGGCTATCCAATGGAGTAAAAGAGGAAGTTAGAGGCAAAAAGGCATCTTTTAAAAATTGGAAGTCAAATCCTACTGAAGAAAGTGGAAAGGGAGCATAAACTCTGGCAAGTCAGGTGTAATTAGGCAGGCAGGCAGGCAGGCAGAGAAAGAAAGAAAGAAAGAAAGAAAGAAAGAAAGAAGAGGAGTAACTAGCTAAGGACACAAAAAACAGCAATTTTTTTGTTAAAGTACATCAGAAGGAGGAAGCCTGCCAAAAATCAGTGGAGTCACCGGGCAATCAAGTTGCTAAAGGAGCCCTCAGGGAAGACAAGGTTGCTGCAGAGAAGCTAAATGAATTCTTTGCATCAGTCTTCTCTGCAGAAGCTGTGAGAGAGCCATTCTTTTACCTGACAAATCTGAGGAAGTGTCCCAGACTTGAGGTGTTGATAAAGTTGGTTTTGGAACAAATTGATAAATTTAACTGTAATAAGTCACTAAACTGTGATATGTAAACTATCACTTAAATCAGCCTCTGTACCAGATGATAGCTAAGGTAATGCCAATTTTTTAAAAGAAAGGCTCCAGAAGTGATCCTGGAAACTACAGGGCAGCAAGCCTGCCTTCAATACTATGCATACTGGTTGAAAGCATAGTAAAGAACAGCATTATCAGACACACAGATGAACATAATTCATTGGGGAAGAGTCAACACAGCTTTTGTAAAGGGAAATCATGCCTCAATCTATTAGAATTCTTTGAGGGGGTCAACAAATGTGAACAAAAGTGATTCAGTGAATAGAGTATACTTGGACTTTCAGAAAGCCTTTGATAGGTCCCTCACCAGCAGCTCTTAAGCAAAGTAAGCAGTCATGTGATAAGACGAAAAATGTTCTTAGAGATCAGTAAAAAGGTAGAAACAAAGGGTAGGAATAAATTATCAGTTTTCAGACTGGAGAGAGGTAAATAGCAGGGTCCCCCAAGGAGCTGTACTGGAATCATTGCTGTTCAACATATTCATAAGTGATCTGGAAAAAGGGGTAAACAGTGAGGTGGCAAAGTTGGCAGATGATACAAAATTACTCAAGGTAATTAAAACCAAAAGCA
The DNA here is from genome assembly GCF_965140295.1 of Lepidochelys olivacea. Taxonomy (NCBI): domain Eukaryota; kingdom Metazoa; phylum Chordata; order Testudines; family Cheloniidae; genus Lepidochelys; species Lepidochelys olivacea. The sequence goes on from NC_140414.1 coordinate 71,837,327, forward strand.
GACTGCAAAGAGTTACAAAGGGATCTGGGTCTCACAAAACTGAGTGACTGGACAACAAAATGGCAAATGCAAAGTAATGCACATTTGAAAAAACATATTACCAACTATACATACCAAATGAGCAAAGAGGGTCAGGGATGCACCCCAGTGCTCTGGGTGTCTCTAAGGATCTGACTGCCAGATGCTGGGAGTTGACGACAGAGGATGGATCACACACTAATTGCCCTGTTCTGTTAATACCCTCTCACGCATCTGGCATGGCCACCATAGGAAGACAGGCTACCAGTCTCTATAGACCATTGATCTGACCCAATAAGACCCTGGTTATATTCTTAAAAGCAATTAGGATTTCACCTGAGGTTCCTCCAACCTCCTCAGGCAGATAGATATCACTCTCTAAAATAGCACTCAGATAGCTCAGTGGCCTAGAATTAACTGACAGCTTGTGGAGCTATTCCTTGCACCAGTCTGACCAACATCAGTTTTAATCAATGGGTAATCCCATTTAAAATGTCCAGTCTTTCCACATTTCCAGCAGGTCCAATCCTCTGTGGCATTCAGTAATATACTCCAGTGTTCTTTAGAGCCCTGGTCAGGGAGTTATCTTGTGTCTCTTGACTGAAAATCTACATCTCTCTCTCCCGGTACCTTTTGTTGCTGTGCAGTTACAGGCTGCCTTTCCCTCTTCAGACTTCCTTGGTCAGTATTTTCATTGCTTCTTGCAGACAATTATATTGTTGATCCTTTTGCCCTCATTGTTCCGTCCCTAAGCTCTGTGGCCCCAGATCCTCACGGCTGCTCCTTCATACCTTTCCAGCTCATGTATCTGTTCTAATTCACTTGCTAGTACGATGGCTTCAATTAGTATTTACAATTTTGCACTCTACAATTGTATTCAAATAGCCTCTCAGCCTGCCTTAATAATGAAGTAGTCTCATGTTAGGCTATCCTCTATGTCCCTTCCCAAAAGGGCGAATGAAATCCAAAAACAGGGGAAATCTTGAGTAGGAGTTGAAAGGTTATTTTATCTCTGGATCTGGCACTGATTTGACTGCTGCTGGAATACTCGTCCAGTTCTGGTGGCCACAATTCAAGAATAAGCTGATAAGGGTTCAAAGAAGAGCCATGAGAGTAATTAGAGGATTAGAAAACATGCCTTATAGTATAGGCTCTCAGAGCTCATATTATTTAGCCTAACAAAGAAAAGGTTAAGGGGTGACTTGATTACAGTCTGTAAGTATCAACATGGGGAATATGTAATGGGCTCTTCAATCTAGAAGAGAAAGGTATAACACAATCCAATGGCTGAATGTTCAAGCTAAACAAATTCAGTATGGAAATAAATTACTTTTGGGGGGTGAAAGGGGACAGTCAGAGTAATTAACCATTGGAACAATCTGACAAGGGTTGTGGTGATTCTATCACAGACAATTTTAAAATCGAGATTGGATGTTTTTTTCTAAAAGATCTGCTCTAGGAATTGTTTTGGGGAAACTCTATGGCCTGTGCTACACAGGAGGTCAGACTAGACAATCATAATGTGCCTTTTGGGCTTGGAATCTAGGACTCTAGGGAAACACTTTGACCGATATCAGTCTCACAATAAAACCTACAGCTGAATGAAACAAAATGCAGAAAATTCAGCAAGGTCAGCCAAGCAGCTTTTCCACCACTGGGGAAGGGCTTTGTGAGCTCATGGAGGGTGTAAAGGACACAATGAAAATTTTAAAATAACTTAAGTGACTTAGGAGCGTGTTATGTGTTTTGTGTATACCATAGGTTGCAGGGCTTCTGTATCATATATGGACAGACTACAGAACTTCCTTCTCGCAGAGATACACCAGAGATGTGTCTTCCATAAGATTTAAATGACCTACCAGATATAAATGAGGTTAGCTTAAATAAGATATGTTATTCACATGCACCATAGAACTTCTTGAAGTTAATGTCTGTCAAGGTTGCTTTTTTTGTAGATGGTGTAGTCTTTTCTGACACTGTTCTGTATAGGTCCACAGCATTCGCGTATGACTATGTCATCTCTGAGCTCATGGATAGCGGAGTTTGATGCTGGGCTCCATCACAGAATGTTTGCTACTACCAGATTTTTCCCAGGAACATATTTAGCAATTGGTTTAAATCACATTAACCTCATCAATAGTGATTTTTAGTCTTCATGCTGTTTACAGCTTCTAAGGTAATTTCAGGTTTTTCCAAGTTGCCTTTTGTTCTGCTGCTTGATTAGTTCAGACTGCCTTGCATCTATATAGCTGTGGGTAGGGTTAGTCTGTTTTTAATTGCAGTTGCTGTGAAAGAATTTTATCTGTTAACCTGCCTGTTTCTGGTATTTTCATGTTTTGCAATTCCCCCAAAATCTCAATTTTTAGCTAATGCATCCAGAGCTCTTATAAAACACAACATTTTCTCCTGGTCCTTGAATTCTCTGGTGAAAACATGCTCTTTTATAAACCACATTTCTCTGTGTTATAAAATATACATCAAACATAGCTGGAACTTTTTCAAAGTCATATTTGTGACTATTTTCAGTAAAGTCAAATAATTTAATGATATGCTCTGCCTGCTTCCCCATAGCATAAATTAAAAAGCCTACCTGAATATCTTCAGTTTCCTTACAGAGTTTTGTAGCAATTTGAAATCTTTCAAAATACTGCTTCCAGTCTGTCCATTATGAAGCTGAAGTTTGTCAAAGCTGAAGTTCTCTGGGGCATTGAAGAGTGGAATGTTGATGACAACTTGCAACCTTTGTAGTTTGTTCCTTCTGTTTCTACTGTCTTCTGGCACTAGAATTATTCCTGACACCATGTCATGTATTTCGTGTATGGAGTAATAATACCACTGAAAAAAATCAAGAGTTTTCCAGCAGGACCACAAACTGAAAAGGCTGATTCTCCAGCAAAAACACCTGAAGAACTAGCTGTGACATGGTCTTCCTCTTCCTAAAATGTGTCCCATTCATGCAAGTGATGCATAGCTAAAGAGTTCTACTAGAGTCATTTCTAAGACTAGATGACCAGGTAGTGTCAGTGGTGAAAGGTGGCTTCCTTCAATGTCATCTTGCTAAGAAATGTTACCTGTTTCTCCTGGATGAGGATTTGGCCACAGCGATCCACTCCTTTGTCACCTCCAAACTAGATTACTGTAATTAAAGTGTAGCTGGGACTGAAAGTGACAGCAATGCAGACTCCAGCTTATACAGAATGCATCAGCCTGCCACCCCAACACATCATCCTTGTACTCCAATACCTCCACTGGCTCCTGGTATGTTACATTTACCAGACAAGGTCTCTGTCCTGTTCCTCAATGCTATTAATTGGTTAGCACCCAGTTAAACTAGTGTCTGCATCTCCATCCAAGAAAACTAAGCAGATTATATGAACAGATTTAACACACACACTGAAAACCCAAAATGATCAGCAGAAGATTAAGCAGTGAGCAGATCTCATGGCTCAGCACTGTCTCTAAGTCAAATAAGCTAATTAACTACTGTAATGAATTACTGGTAATATTTTTACAGATGTCTCCTCCTTTCTATTCACCTACACAAATATAAGGATAGTAGTTTGTACTGGTCATTTCTACCTCTATCACCTCTATATTCATTTCACTGGCCTCTAGAGAATTGGAGGCAAGAGCATCAGGTGTCATGCTTACAGCATGGGACAGGGAGACAAGGAATTTTGGTTCTGTCTCTAACAGTGCCGCTTTTAAACATTTAGCCTCAGCTTCTGCATCAGAAAAATGAATGCAATAAAAACTTCTTTCACAGTGGTAGCCATATTAGTCTGTATCAGCAAAAAAAGTACTCATAAAAACTTCTGTAGCTCTCAGGGGTTTGTGTCAATTAATTGACTGTAAAGCACTGAGATAATTCCATGAATGATGTAATGAAATATATTGAAATTTTATTATAATTAAGTTTTATAGCTAGGACTCACGCAATAGTAAGGATGTGAAAACAAGCATTCAGCCGAAGAAATTCCAAGAGTCATATTTACTCTGGCAACTTAAACTTGGTACCATCACATTTCCTTTATATTTTATGGAATTCTTTAACACATTATGAAATGATGTTATGAAATGAAAAAATACTACAAATATACAAAGTGGCACTGGCCCATTGAAAAATAGGTTTGTCCATGCTGCTCTTCTCCTCTAGTTGACCTGTATGTGTTGTGCTCAGCATTGCAAATAGGCTTTCATTTTTCTTTAACATGAGATCATTTTGTATACTAAAGAATGATAGATACATGATTAATTTTACCCACACACTGAAGCTTTTATTTATTTAATATATTTGTAACTTTATGGACACTGATCAAAAACTTGATCTAGTGTTTCATTCTGGCAATAAGGAAATAAATAAAACATCGGCTATATCTTTACAGACACTAGGGCCTGGTCTACACCACAGCTGCCGGTGGAGCTCAGCTATGCAATTTGAGTTACGTTAGTAGAGTAACTCCAGTCGATGTAGCTTAGCTCTATTTACCTCGGGGTCCACACTCTGCTATGTTGATGAGAGACACCCTCCTGCCGACATTGTGTCTGCCTCTCATTGAGATGGAGTACAGAAATCGATGGGACAACTCTCCCCCATCGATTGAATGTGTCTTCACTAGACCTGCTAAATCAATGCCTCCACATCCACTGCAGCAGTGCCAATTTAGCTCTGTAGCAAAGACAATCCCTGAGAATAACTATTGGTTCCTAAATACTTGACCTTTTGATTCATCCTTTTAAATCTCCACATTACGTCAGAGTTACTGTTCCTTTACATATTAAATATAATGCCGCTGTATTTATTCGACAACTTACCCGTTTTATCCAAAGTGATTAGAACTGGCCAATTTGTCAGAGCTGTTCGACTGCTTGGCAGAATTAAATGATTCCTCAAGATATTTTGCTGAAATAATGGAGGAAAAAAATAATGAAAAATAGCACCCAAGGAAGTTCTCTGGGGCATTGAAGAGTGGCATATTGTGGCAGGTCTGCAGGTGATTTATGTGTCTCTGCAAATAACAGTCCTTTGTGCTGATCAGCAATATCCCTGCTATTCTAAATAAATGGCTCACATGGAGTACTGGTTGCCAACCAATATTTCCCCTAATGATTTTTTCTGTGTAATTTTCTCCTCCTCTTTTTTTTAGCCATTAGATGTATTCAGGCCATATACTACCTTTGATTCATACATGCAACTCTCATTGCCATCAACATAATAGGCTTTCAGATCAAGAGCAGAAGATAGTTTGTGTGCTGTCAAAATTTCCCCCATATCACCTGCTTGTGACTAAAGGAGGAGCTTCTCTTTTTCTCTCTGGCTTCTCCTAAAGTGGAAGTGTGGGGGTGGGAGAAAAACCAGCTTAATCTCTGACCATCCCATGGGAAAGACCCAGTTCTTCTAAACCATTGGACCAATTTTTTTAGTACTGCCTGAGTTGCCTAATAGTGTCAAATACTCCAGTGTGCAGTGCTATGATGGATGGTTCTGCCTAAATCCATGCAGAGAAAATAAACAGCATTCCCCACTCAGTCAAGCACAGCAGGAAGTGTTTCTTTAAGTCTCCCCTTGAGCATGAATTTTGTCAAAAATGAGTGAACTAGTCAGGCATGCATTAACATGTGCAAGGAGGCATCTTTCACATTTAAAAAATGATCACCTTACCAACTGGAGCATCCTTAGTCTCAGTTTGATTGTGTTACTGCTGCTGGAGTGGAACCATAGAACAATTTTAATCCTCCCAATTTAAACCAAATGACAACTAAAACTTTTAGCGTCAACATTAAAAGATTAAAAGGGATACTTAATCTCAGACTGATGTAATCTAAATGAAAAATCCCTTTAGAGTTGGCACAAATAAGGCAATTAAGTACTGTTTCCATAGCTGCTGCTCTCATGCTAAATGTTTACTTTGTGACTCCATGTATGAGCACAGAAATTATCAATCATCTCTCTCATCCAGTATCCTATCTCTCAGAGTGGCCAGTTCCAGATGCTTCAGAGAAAGGTGCAAGAAACTGCACAGTAGACAGTTATGGAAGAACTGGCCCACAGTGGAAATTTAGATGTTGTCTTATGTCCAGAGCATGTGGGTTTACTTCGCTAATTCTTTGTTGAATCTTATCTCATGTACCTCTATGTTCTCATTAGTCACATAAATCATTTCTTGGGTCCTGCTATGCTCTTAACCTTGATATTTCATGCTAATCAGTTACACAGATTAATTATGTCCTATTTAAATAAAATATTTTATCAGTTTTAAATTGCTGCCTTTCAATTTCACTCAGTGTCCCCTCAATTTTGCATTATGAGAAAGGGTAAATAGGAGTGTATAATTTACCTTCTCTTCCCCATTGATTATTTTGTATAACTAATTATTTGTAGTCTCCTTTGTAGATTAACAGTCCTAGGGTGAGATCTTGACCTTCGATCTGGCCTATTTATGGAGGATGAAAGGGCCAAAGCAGCATGCAGAAACCTAAAAACCCATGTGCAGGCATTGTGGGAAATAGTCATGAGGCTGCCCTCTGAGTATACCCTTGGCAAGCCCAGGTGTAGGACCGTTCTGGGGCAGACCTGGGAATGGAAGGGACGTTCTGGGGGCAAGGCTACAACATACATCACTGGAGAATCCAAGCACTGCTACAGCCCATAAGGTAGCTTGGGGAGACGGCCATAACTTAGACAGGGCTTCAGGGTTGTCTTCCTTACAGCAGGTTCCATTCTAGCCCTCTGAGCAGCTCTGGATGAGGGGGCACAAAAGTGACTTAAAGCCTCTTAGAGACCCAGCATGCAATGTTACCCCAATGTTTTCAGTCTCTCCTCATATTTACACATTGATTCAGACATATATGGCAAAAAAAGTGCCTATCCTGGGTTCTAGAGAGACAAGGTGAAAGAGGTAATATCTTTTATTGGACCAAATGATATTACCTCATAATAAAAGATATTACCTCACCTACCTTGTGTCTCCTGGAATATCCTGGAATTGATACAGTGCATATCCTGGGTTGTAGGCATCTTTTATGTATTTATTATATAAACCCACCAATCTCCCCCAAACCAGAAAAACAACCAGAGTTGTCAAATCACACAGCATATTAGGAAATCATCAACACATTTTACATAAGCCACTAACAGTTAAAATATTTTTGGGTCACTTTTGATCTGGGCTACTTTCATAACGACGATGCAGAAATGAAAGTTTCTGTATAATCCCTTGAGGATCTTACTCCGTTCGAATGGGACAATTACATTTGTTTCTGTATGACAAAAGATCTGGACAGAGCGCAACAGCAGTAATATATAAACAAAAAGCTCACACACAGCACTTTAGGAAGCATCTGAATAAAGCTTCTTTCAATCATTTTATGCGGTTCTGTACCAAATGACTGACAACTTCCTCTTTTTTTATTGTAAAGGTGATTATAAACCACCTAATTTAGATTTTATAATAGAAAGTGACAACTTAATTTGCTGCATTGCTAGCAATTGAAAAGCAAATTGAAGTGGAAGTCGTAGCAATATCCAAAGGATGCACAGCAGCTTTGGCAAACTGAAAAAGATAAAACAAAACTATTGTTTAGAAGAGAACTTTCTTAGTATCGTTCAAATTTTCTTGTGCTATTTTTTTCTGAATTATTTATGTATGATTATTGTGCACATTTAAAAAAAAATAATCCAAGAGGCTGTGAGGGCATTTCGAACATGGCCAGAAGGGCTGCAGTCTCTCTGTTAGTTTGAGTTTTGATTTAGATTTTGCCTTACTGTTTTACTATATCGCACCTTTCTAAGTCATGGAAAGCCAAGCATCTTCCATGAGGTATTGATCAGCTGTGATTCATAATGGACTTCAAATGGGAAGATGTGGCCTTCCCTGGACTGGCTTCTATGCCCCTTCAGGTAATCTTTCAAAATATAACCAGGAATTCTCTTGCTTATTTTACTAGTCTCTTCACAGTGACCATCTTCAGTTTTGAGGTCCAATTTGTATGTATCAAACAGAAAAGGGAAGCAAAAAGAGATGCCAAATTAGCAGATGTGATATTATATGATCATTCAGAGCTTAAGGTGCTTGCAAGAGCTCCGCTGTATTCTGTCTGGTTTCAACTGGCCAATCACAACAAGAGCTTCACAGAGCCTACCCAGATTCTGTTTGGGAAGCTTAGCCCTTAAAGGCACAGTCCACCATAACTCAGATGCACTAGAGTAGTTACAACATGGATAGCAGTCCCATACCATAATTGGGTTCCACTGCTCTACCCTGTTCCATCCAGCTCCTTCAAAAAAACAAAAGAATGTCTTATAGACTTGAGAAATGAAACAGGAATTACATGGTAAAAGAATGGAAAATTTGTCTACACTCTGGCAATTACCCAGCACAAGTTCCAAGTAACATCAAAGGAGAAACTAGAACAACCTTTGAGGTTCTGGAAAGTAATGGATACTAAGGGAGTTAGAAATCATATTAAGAGAAGGAGTACTTGTGATATCTGCATCCGATGAAGTGAGCTGTAGCTCACGAAAGCTTATGCTCAAAATTGGTTAGTCTCTAAGGTGCTACAAGTACTCCTTTTCCTTTTGCGAATACAGACTAACACAGCTGCTACTCTGAAACCAGAAATCATATTGAATTTCAGTAGAATTCAGATCTCTAACTCCTTTAGGGTACTTATGCTTGCATAAAAGGGAGATTTTCACAGTTGGGGGAAAAAATGTACATTTCCTTTAATTATACTATACATCTGCCATATGCAACTACCTACATTTTTCACAGCTTTTCATGTCCTTTTTGTTTCCATCCTTTCCTGCTCATGTAATATGAAGCAAAGTTATAACGTAGAACATATGACTTTGCTGTCATTTGCTTGGCAAACAATTATAAATACAGGACTATAATTTCATTACAAGATCCATCAGAAGGAGATAGCTCCTGTTCAAACACAAACATCAACAATAGGCAAATAAAGAGAAAAATTCACAAAACACTCTGATTCCAAAAATCAACTCCATGGTAATTTATGTGTCTGCGGTCATAAGGAGCCAATGGGATTTTGCGTGTATGCAAGAGTCTAACCTTACAGATATCACAGGATTGGGGCCTAAATTGCTACAGTAGTTATATAAATATTGTTTTAAGAATTTTTCACTGTCTAGTTTCCTTTTTATAAACAGTTGGCCATTGCCATTGGTTTAATTGTTCAGATCTGAAGAAAACCCTATTAATATTGGTCCAAATCCTTTACATAGTTATTTAGTTTTTACCTGGTCTTTTCACAAGCAAAATGCCAACTGGGAAAAAATTCTGATGGCAAGAACATTACTGTATTAGAATTAGACACACTCTTTGTAAAAACAATTTGTTCAATTCATTTAGCCCCTGAAGAATTCTTGATTAAATGACTTAGGTTTTTATTAATTTGTTCACTCTTCAAAATCCTTCAGTTAAAACAATGCTTCTCTGTCTTTCTTACAAACTATTCGGGGTAACTATTGCTTTGGATTTTTGGCTTTCGTAATTCCTTATTTGTACTAGGTGATTAGTGACGTGGAATTGTTTCTTTTCCTTGTTTGGAGAACTGTAAGGTTTAGCAACAGGGCATGGGCTTGAGTAAGCCATATCTGGCACGAACATTCTTGCACAAAGAAAACCTGCAATGCTTTCTGAAACATTTCTAATGCGTCACTGATCACATCTGCCTTTCGGTGGTAGCTAGTAGACCTTTCTGCACGCAAATGCATAATTGTTTATTCTAATTTGAATTTGTGTGTCTCTCTCTAAATGCAACGTCTTCCCTGATCACCAAATAAAATGCAGGCCCAGATTCTTTGGTCTGGTGGAGCTACACTTTGTGCCAGTTGGTTCACTTACACAAAATTATTCCTTTCTGGCCATCAATGCTATTGCCCAATACCATCTTTCCGAACTTTGATAGTATTACCATCGCTTTTCAAATATGTGGTATGAAGTTTTTACGAGAGACTTCCTTGAGTCTTGCTTTAATCACAGGTTTCCCTCCTCTACCTTAGAGATATTGGTGGCCTCTTGAGAGCTTTTAGCATCTGATATTAAGTGATACGTGCACTCATCCTCCAGACTTGACTGGAAATCTCTAATTCTTTATTGGCCTTCCTCATGCTCATATTCTGTAATTGTAACATGTACAAAATGCCATGACCTGACTACTGACAAGCTCAAACATATTGATCGGATCTTCCCAGCTCTCCACAAAACTCTATTTCTCGGACATTTAGCACTTCCGTGCAATTCGTCTTTGGGGCATTTAAGCATCTGATGCCATTACAGCACCTCATTTTTCTGATTGGTCAGAATCATTTATTGTCATATCTCCTATCAGATCATTTAAGTAACCCAGGTCTATGCCTCAGGATAAAAACCGTTGATAACTAAGAGTCCTCTTGCTATGCCCTAAATCTTTGAAACTTGGTAAAGTGCACAAGATATTAGATCAAAACTAACTTAGGTGACTGATAAATTCTGAAGTCCTACTCTACAGAAAGAGGTTTATTCTCATTTGGAATATAACGGTGGTGTTGTATCAAGTTTTACTAATTTGGGGCCCAATTCTTCCTGCACTTTGCCTAGGTGCAATGGGTCATATTTCTTTTAAATAAATTGTCTATTAGAATTATATTAATGTTGGTACTAGAATTACCTAGAAGTTGAGTGAGTTTATGTTTGTGAGTAATATGATCCTTCATTGTATGTAAGGACAAATGAGGACACTTGCAAGTGGGTATCAAATGAGCTATTGATGATATGTAGCATCAGGAATGACTTTGTACAGAAACACCAAAACAATGCCTGCATGTGTGATGAGCCTGCTACAACAATTAAACAAAACCATGTAAGTCTTTTTCTGGCAAGAAATGCTGGAAGTGATTTAATCAGTTATATAAAACAACTGGAGGCAACAGCATTCTTGAAGGCTCTTGGAGCCTGAGCTATATTTTGGAGTAATAGCAGGAGAGCAGCCTGAGTTGTGCTGGCTCATGTGGCATTATAGCTAAGATTTTGCCTAGTCTCTGAAAAGTTTCAGAGTGGAGGAATGTGTCAGTTCCTACCCACTCCCTTGCACCTCAATGCAAGGCCACCAAGAATCAATAGCAGGAGCATAATCCCTATGCTTTCTTATCACCCCATAAAAACTGGGTCTGTGCCCACAAGGGCTGGGAGGGAAGATACCAGTGAAAGGAGGACACTCAGGCCTAAGAATAGTAAACTATGCTTTATTGAAGGAAGGAAGAACTTACACTCCAATCTGCGCGGGGAGCCCCTAGGATGCGCAGAGGGGCTGCAGGGGACTCTGGCCATTCGGAACAGCTGACCAGGCAGGACTCCGCTGTAGAGGGAGTCCTCTGCGGCGCTATATTCTCTATGCTTATCTTGGGGTTACATGGGATCAACAGCCGGTTACATTCTTACATGGATAATTTATGCTTATTACATAAACGGACTTGTTTACAGGCAAAAATATGCTGTGCTATGTGACAATATCTTTTGGCAGGGGATGTCAGACAAAGTTCATTGAAACTGCCTGCATCCTCCACTTACCTCCAGTCACATACTCAGTCCACCACTTAGCTCCTCGCCAATCTTCCGCAACCTTGCCCCTACAGGGTCCATTGGGGTCAGGGTGAAGTTGGGGCTATGACTTCCTCCTACTGCATCAGCCCCTGGTGATGACTAGGCCCAGAAAAAAGATATTTTGCAAAAATGGAGCAAAGAAAGCCATTTGAATCCCTCAGAAAGGAGAGCTAGCAGAGAACTGGAGAAGATGATTGTAGCACTCCCCAATTTGCCATGATGTCAGTGATAATTCAGAGGAGTCAAAGAGGGTGAAATCTTCACCCTGCTGTGAGATGCCTAGAAGCACTGAAGAGGTACAATAAATTCCAGTGGGCAAAAGAAAGGAACTGCAAACTTTTGACAGTTATTCAAAAATTTCAGGAACACTGAAGCTAGACACTAGATGAGGCCATTGATCATGATATTACAGACCTATATAAAAAATGTGCCATGTTATTTTGAAAAAAAAATCATTAACTGTCACCCCATGCCCTTCTCCTCTTCTCATCAAGGAGAGGGAACCATGCAGTGGTATTCAGCTTACATCAATGCTGCTATCAAGAACATTAACTCCCTTGGGACACTCCATACTCACTTTCTATGTCTGGGGGAGAATACTGCAGATCAGTCATTGCCAGTTTGCCACCACTCCAGATGGGCTGCTTTCCCTCCAGAAACTGGACAGTCCCAGTTGTGTGTCAGTCTGAGGAAGGGGTTTCTGCATCCTCAGTGGGAGGAAGATACTTCCTAAATGCTTCCTGGACCTATTTGGACATTATTTGTTATTGTCATCTCCTGTATGTCATCCAGTGGAGAAGATAATACAGGCCTTGGACTGTTATTATTTAGCCATGATATATAGGACCTGGTCAAATATGCCTAAAAAATTAATGCATATGCACTCAGTTAACACAATGGTATTATATGCCAGCAATGTTATGACTGACATTAAACCAAGACTACTGTCAGGTTTATGAACGTTTTGTAGAGAACTACTTTTTAACTGATGCCTTTAAAAGCAATAGTCTACTTGTTGGGACTTTACTTACAAACTGAAAACAACTACTAAAGGCAAGCTTGTAATTATTAAGCAGCATTCTCTTCAGTAGCTAAGTGAATTGACATGGGTTTTTCAGGTAGTATTAGTTCTATTTATAATGAACAATTTGTCACAAGAGAAATGCTATACTTGATTGTATACAATATCAGTGTCGAGGGGGCAAAGCTGTGCTTACAGTTGAGGAATTTTCATTATAAGCCAGTTTCAGCTATATATCAACATAGAGATGGTACTCAAAATGTTTCCAAAGTGTCTTTATTAATGCAGTTTGGAAAGTTTAGAAGTATGCAACCTTTCTATGTATTTCAACTTTATATCAATATTCTGAGTCATACAAATGCAAGCATGCATGCGCTTCTTTATCTTTAGTATATATACATATGTAGGTAGAGTTCAACTCATTGAGATAAGCGCAGTACATTTTATGGTTTGTATAGCATTTATAAAAATACTAACTCCTACTGAAATGACACATTGGAAATACCAACAAAATGCTGTGGGTAAAAATGTGTACTGGCACTAGAAATTTGAAATAATTAAAATAAATTACATTTCCCTTTGTAGATGTACAAAGTTCCTTCTTTCCTTTTGATAATATATTGAAGTCTAGTTGAGTGGACCTTCTAAAAGGGAAAAAAGCATTTTTCTGATGTATTGTTGTGCAAAAAGTACTCTTGTTAACATTATTATAGTTCATAACAAAATGGTTGCTTTTCAAAAATATTCATTGAGTAGCTTCTTGAATTTTTTCATTGTGGTATTACATGAAATTCACAGGTTATTTACTCTTTAAATATTAATGTTGTCTAAACCATTTGTGTGTGTGCACACGTTAAAAAAACAGTACCCATTCAATAAGACAGTTATTGAAGTCAATGGGATTTAAGTCCACATGAAATTGCTTTTCTGAATCAAATCTTACAAGCATACAGGATCTCATTAAGAGATGAGGGTTTTGTAGGAAGCAGTAAGCACCTTGAAAGGTTAGAGCTGTAATTTGGTTGAGATGAGGGAGAGACAGATTTTATGTTCAGCTAAAGGTGATTTCTCCCCTATGAAGATGTCTTCTCCAAGCGCCTGATCCAGAGCTCACTTAACTAGTCCATTGTCTTCACACTGGAAAGTATGCCATTTGCTTCAGTGACCTTAGGATCAGACCCCAGTGATTCAGTTGTTGGATATGGTCTTTTTTTCTGATAAGAAGGATGCTGTTGATAATTCTGACTAACATAAGATGTAAAGTTTCCTGTAATACCATCCAATCACTGTCTAATGGCAGAATTGTGGGGATGTAGGTAAAACACTGTCCTGAGAGATGATTATTCAGAGTAGAACTAATTCCATATGCATGTTTTTTTTGAGTGCCATACTCCATTATAAATCATGGAAACTGGTGCATGCCCAATGTTCCTAACAGTAGTTGAAATTATGTTTGCAATCAAATGATGCGACAGTAAAAATTTAATCCAACAAAGAGCGAGAAGACTGAATCCTGGAGTAGAATTCATAATTCTGCTCCTCCAAAAGAATGTTTCAGCTCCCAGAGGCCTAAAAACGACATTCTTTCGTCATCACCATTATCTTGCTGCTTGACCATAGAGAATCTGTGCATTATTGCCTGTGGATCTTACCATGTACATATCTGCCAAGAATCATTCATTTGGAACAAAAAGGTGGGTGAGGTAATATCTTTTACTGGACAAACTTCTGTCCCACCTGTATCTCTAATATCCTGGGACCCACATAGCTATACCACTACTGGCAGGAACACGCATCTGGAATCACAATCACATATTTGACTGCTGTTACTATTGGTCTCTCATGCCAGCTGAAGTGTTACATGTAAACTAGGCTGCCAGGATCATGAAAGGTTTCCTCTTCAGCTCAATGCTGACTACCAAACGCTATTTGTGGACTTTCTGAGCATATAGTTACGGCTTTCTCTTCTCAGTGCTCCCTGTGCTGGCTTCCTCACTCCACATCTTGTGTGTTTATTTATTATGGGTCAGACCTTGAGAAGTGCTTGTACACATTTGCATATGCCCAAAGTAGACATGCACAAATCCTGATGTGCATGCAAAAAGTCATTTTCCCACATACGTTGTGCATGTTTAAATGTATGTGCACACTTCTGAAAATTTCCTCCATTATCCCTATGTTTAGGGATATCCCAATCTAATTTATGCCATACAAAAATAAACCCTCTATTAAAATACATTATACTTGCAAAGAAAACCTCTTATGCTACAATTAAGGCTGCCTTTGCAATTTTTAATTCTACATTCTTGGGCATTTCAAACACCACAATATAAATCAAAAGCCAAGCTTGGACAGGACACTGAGATATCACCAGCATTTCCCTCCAGGACCTTCTCTGTCTTAGCTCCTTAGTGTGCTCTCTCTCTCACTTCTTCCACCCTCTCCCTCCCTCCCTCCCCCCCCCCCCCCCGAGTGCCCCAGAAACAGCTAAAGATGGATATTGGAACAAATCTTGTCTTATCATAGAATGGACAAAAACTGATCAGTTTTTCTTCTGTGCCTACACAGAACTTAATTAACAAAACATATCTGTATTTATTACCTTTTTCATTCCAGGCCAGCCTAGCAAAAAACTTATTTTACCTAGAATGCACTTGTTTTTAACGATGTTTAACAAAACTTTAACATGAAGAACAAAGACATCTTTTTAATGCCGACAGACGTACATGTCTTTACTTTTGTTTATTCTCCTGTGAAAGAAATTGGAATGCTAACTTAATTAAAGAACCACATTTCATCATCTGTTTAGAAAGATAATAATGTCCAATTGCACATTATAATCCTTTCAAAGAAGAAATTTGAGTAATATATTTCAAACAGACAAAACCATTTTAAAAATTGTAGAACTTTTGCTCTTAATAAACAGGAAGCACTGAGTTGCCTAGCAGTCCTGAAGAATGCAGTTTGTCAGTCTTCAAAGTCCCGAGACAATGTGATTTGTTTGGTACAATCACTGATTTCTTAAATTCTAGCCGCTGACATCTTAAACATTTTCCATATGAAAGGAACTTATTATAGATCTCAGCATCACCAGCATGCATAAATCAATCTACAGTTTATATGCATTTGTTTTTCTACCGCTTTAGAAACTGATTGAGAATTCATAGAGTAGTACTCCATCTGTATTCTCAGATGCAATAATGAATGTCAGATTGTAATTTTCTTAGCAAATAACGTCAATTACAATTCTTGCTTGGGTCAGTTTGATGGTGACCAATTGCACACCTAAAATGTCTGTTTTAACATTTTATTCACAGTACTATTCTGAACTAGAACAGATTAAAACAAAGCTAAGCCAAACTAAAATACCTTATATAACATCCAAGCTGTAAAATCATTGCACTCTGACAGCTAAACATGGCTCAGAGGTTTTAAACTGGCACAAAGGACTATGGAGTAATTCACTGAAGCAGTGACAGTGGGAACAGTTCATCAGTCACAATTCCCAGACATTACACAACTCTATAACAGTAGAGGAGATAAATTATAATATATGCTAGGATGTTAGACACTTAGAGAAGTCTAATTTCATATGCAGCAAATGAAAGTCTAGTTTAATATGAAACCATTGTTCCACAAAATCTTCACAGATCTGTAGATGCTTGGAAAACTACTCTTGCTTTCCACATAACAGAAAGCTACAAGGAGCATTATTAATTAATATGACTTGATATTTTCCTCTATTTTTAGCTTATAGATCTTTTAGAATAAAATCCATCTAGTGAAATTTCTAAACACCTAAATAAAAATGTCAAGCTTGAGACAAAAGGTTCATTTTAGACCAAATTTGTATTTTGGATGAAGGCTTCAAGGGGAAGAATTGGTTGGAAAATATATTTTCTTTTCTTCAAAATAAATAAATAAATAAATAAATAAATAGAATAATCGTCAAATTTTTTAATGGAATATGTTGGGTTTCTCACCCAATGGAATTAATAGGCAGCAGGTTTAAAAAACAAAATGTAAGGAAAGACTTCCTCACACAATGCACAATCAACCTGCGGAATTTATTGCCAGGAGATGTTGAGAAGGTCAAGAGCATAACTGGGTTCAAAAAAGAATTTGATAAATTCAAGGAGGATAGGTCAATCAATGTCTTTTAGCCATGATGGTCAGGGCACAACCCCATATTCTGGGTGTTTATAAATCTCTGACTGCCAGAAGCTGGGACTGGATGATTATTGAATGATCCATCACCTATCGCCCTAGTCTGTTCATTCCCTCTGAACCATCTGGCACCACTGTCAAAAGACAGTGTACTGGGCTAGATGGACCATTGCTCTGACCCAGTATGGCCATTCTTATGTTCTTATGGTTATATATAGATCTTTTCAGTCTAAGTTTTATTAATTGGTTATTTAGATCTAACAACATCTTTCTGTTACTTCAAAGTTTATAACTTAAGTAAGCCAACATTTCTCATGGGGAGAGAAATTTCATGCACTTTGTGGTAAACAACAAATGTGTGTCTCAGTCTGTTAGTCAGTTTCCCACTCTGATTACAATTGGTTTCTCATATCTCATTTTCTTTTTTTTAAAAGATATGATGAATAAAGGTTATAGTTTATTAAAAGGGCTGAGTTTGTTTTACTCACAAAAGCATTCAACAGTTGGTTTGGGTTAGATAACCAATTTTTGTACTGATTGTCTGATTGTCCAGCTATGCACATTACTCTCTTAAGTGGAGTCCAAAGTAATTATCTGGTTCAATTTTCTAGAGGAACTGGTCACCCAACTTAGAAGAAATAAAAAACGAAGACTCCAAAGTGCCAGTGTGTTATGTGGTATTCAGTATAAAAGTGTGAAATTGGCACACAAGTTCCTTCTTTCAATGCTTGTTTAAGGACCAGCAGCACAAAGTGTGCTTTGAATAGAAGTGATGCTCAAGGACTTTTGAATCACTTATTTCTGTGAAGTAAGTGCTTTCTTGGCTCAGTCAGGCAGAGTCAATTTACAATATTACTAGAATATAAATCCTTAAGATGAACTAAGAAATGAAGATGAACTTAGTTAACTTACTGTTGATTTGGTGTGTGCACACATGTTGGGAGAATTAAAAGATTAATAAATTGTTAGTTGAACAGCACAACTAGTAAATACGGTCTTGGTGCATCTTTGAGCTGTTAACAGGAGCATTTCCACAGAGAACCCTTGTAAATTCAATAGTAATGAATGGTGAAGAATTCTTTGCCTTAATGAAAAGCAGGATGATGGGGTGGTAATTAAGATAATGGGTGAGAGACCAGCTGAGGACCTTAAAGATTAAAACTAGACCTCAAAGAGTTTCCAGAATCAAATATAGAATTCACAGACCATTCAGGGCACTGGGGTGATGTTCACTATATTATCTATGTGCAACAGGCTGGTGCTGCTATATTCAATATCAAAACATTTCAATTAGAAAACTTTCAATCAAAAAAACAAATTTTTCATGAATTTTTGTGGGGAAAAATATTCCCACTTTCTAACTATCTCTAGTTGCTGTGTGGCATACAGGATGGAGTTTCCATATCTTTATCCCTCGGTAGAGTGAGCTGCAGTACTTGGCTGAGACAAAAATACGATTCACGGTGGTTAATGAAGCTTCATCCAGGAGGAATAAGCATAATCTGCTGAAAGTGGAAATACACATTTCGAGTAAGTGTTGCTATCTGTGTCTACAAGCAGTGAGGAGTCCAGTAAAATCATAAAACTATACATTAGTAAGTAATAATCTGATGATCAGAGGTTAGACATCCTTGTTAGAGGAAGAGGTCAGTGTCTTCCTAGATACTTCCTTGGAGTGCTTCCCTCTTCCTAATACTATCATCTCTGTTTTACATGAATTGAGCTGGAACCAGCTATTTTTTAAATGCATGCGCTCATTTTTCACAAGCACTGTGGTTGATTCAATGAGTTATGTAGTTTAAAAGGAATTCCACTGCTATTCAAGCCTGGGTATCTTTTCCTGCTGTAAGAAAACCAAGTTGCACTTGATAAATATAGCCTTTCTGGCTTTTGTTTAAAAAACTGGAAGTTACCAGAATTCAGATCAGATTAACTTGCTAACTTAGGTTACAGTCATTTATATTTCTGTTATGCTCTCTTTGAGGCAACAGATCAGACTCTCCATAGCACTGTTGTGATTAAACAAAGACGGCAGACTTTGGCTCTAAATCCCCTGCTAGAATTGGAAACATTTTTTCTCTGTTTCTCTTTGCTATAGACAAAATGAAGTTTCCAAGAGTTGAGAGAGTGCTCTGATGGCCTCCTAGAGGAATGACAGGAACAGTCCTCTCAGATCCTGAAAGTTAAGTGCAGTGCAGGTTACTATGTATGCAAATCAGACTGCAAAGTTCTTACACAAAATACTGTTACATGGCTGTCAACTGTGGGCAAGAACTCCTTTAGATTCGACATTTTGAAAGAGTGGATTGTTTTGTATTTAATGCAGTGAATACTTCTATTCACTTAATTTCTGTGCCTGGCTTATTGTTTTTATACTCCTTTGTATCAGTTTGTGGACTTTTTCCTCAATTAGTTATAATGCATGTTTGCATTACTATAGGAACTCTTGGCTTCCAAAGCGGGGATGAATGTATGTATTTTTTCTCCCTCCTCAGGAACAATGGGGGCAGTGGTGCAGAAATCCTCTTTGGTATAAATTTAACTTGATTTGATCAGATATCAAAAACTAGAGATCTGAATTAGCTCTAAAAAGATGTGAAGATTTAATTGCACATGAACTTCACTTCATGCAGTTAAATTTGAACAATCAAGTGTGATTAAATGAAAATATATGTATTAGTGTTATTACTACATAGGGTTTAATGACAATAAAGGAGAGCTCACTGATAACATGGTGGCTGGTCTCATGATCTAACCTTAGTGCTCTATGCGAACATACAGACAATCAGATTTTAAGATTAAGATTGACCATTTGCTGGTGCAAACTCACGATGGTGTGGAGGCAACGAATTCAACCTTGCATGAGCAGTTTACATTGTTGTCCAGCATTAAGATGTTCTTGGATTAGCCATAGAAACAGTTGAATTATAGCCAAATCCAAACCTCCTCAGTCAGACAATAGTCACTGTAACATCTGGCCTTGAAATCACAGGGAGTGAAAAAAGAAGAGGGTCCACTAAGGCTCAAAATAAACCCAGTGAAGAAAACTGGACAAGTAAATTGTTCAATTTAAACAAAATGTACTTGGAATTTGTACAGATCCTTCGAACAAAACCTGAGTCAAATTTCAGATCCATAGATTGTAAGGCGCGAAGGGACCACTGGAATCTTCTTGAGGGAGATGTAAAAGTCCAAACATGCTCTTAAATCTTCTGAGCTCTGCATTTCTTATGGTAGTGGCCTGTCTTCGGACCTAGTGGCATGCTTCCTCCCTCCAGATATCTTCAGGGTGGTCTGAGACTGTACGCCTCTGAGTGGCCCATGGTTCTTTGCTGGCACGGTGATACCCTGCAGGGTGTTCACTGCTCTAATTCTAGAACATTACCCTGACAACTGCATCCCAGACCACACAACTAGATTAGGAAATTCCTGAACTCAGACTTATCCCTCCCTCTTTTTCTTTCTGTGAGCTCAGCAGTTATCAAGGGAAACATACTCTTATCAATTTAGTTATATATAAACTATTTGAGAGTGTTTTATTTGGTTCCCTGGCATGGTTACATAGGTTAAAAACCTTGCCTTCTAATTTATAGGGTTTTTTTTACTCTCCACAGACAAAAACATAACATTCCCCATGTCCACAAATGTTCATTCTACCAGGGCAAAATATAATTCAGTAGTTTTTCCTTTTAAGTTTATACCAAGGCAGTCTGGGCACTTCCACATCCAGGGCTAGGATTATCTTCATATTATTGACTGACGTAACTGAATTTCCATAGTAGAACAGTGATGAGAGCATGATGTCTTTGTATTATTCCCAGGGATAAAACAGGTGGGGGGGGAGTCTGCATGAAATACCTGATATCTGCATTCCCCCATCTAGGATCCCATGTATGGAAAGTGTGGTCCTTTTCAAAAGGATGTCCTTGCAGTGTATATATAGAAATCCCCTTAATGAATAAAGAATGAAGAGTCATAATTGCTTGACCTAACGTAGAATAATTCTGACTTCAAATGTTGGCAGATTGGGAGCCATCTATTAAGTGAAAAGTAGAATATGATTTTTATTATGCTACCAAAATACTGACTAGCATGCTTAATGATTAGAGGATTTTGACAGCTCTCCTAGAGGAAAAAAAGTCACACATAAAGGAGCTAAAGTACAACCTAAAGATAACAGAAATGTGATCATTAAAGCAACAGAATGATAGGAAAATTTATAGCCAAGGAAAAGCATATGACTCAGAAAAGGAGTTTTGATGTGAATCAAAACAATAGTGTAGAAAACTTCTAAGAACCAATGATAACAGGTCCTCACTTGGGGAATAATTGCCACTTTGTCCTAATATTTAAGTGACTATGGTCAACACTGAAATATCTGATCCATTCCAGATTACCAGAAAAAAAAGTTTTATACTGAATAATTTGCCAGGTCTGTATCACAAACCTCTAGACTTGCAGAATACAGAACTCCACATGCTTCAAAAGATCATAATTTTTATTGAATCTTTTCCTGTTATTGATTAGGCAAGTTAAAAGGATAGTCATGGCTGAATCTCTCCCTGAATCCTGTTTCTGTTATTTATCGGCTGCTTTGTTTGTGTGCCATGTATTTCCACAGAACTGAAAGAAAAAGAAAGCAAAATGCATAATTGGCTAAAAGGAAGGGGAATGATAACAGATGTGTCAGAAAAGGAGGAACAGCTTAGAACAGCTAGACAAGATAAGCAGAAATAGAAAATATGACAGCATTTGGAAGAGGAGTTTGTAATTGAAAGGAAGTTAGAAATAGGGCCAGGGAATGATTACAAATAACAAGAACATAAAAGAACAGCTGAAGTGAAGCAGATGAAATAGTTTCACAATCTAGATAATAACAGGAGGGGGTATCACTTTAAATGGCTCAACTAAGAATTTAATTTCACTATAATTAAATTTTACTTAGCTGTACAGATTAGAAGTCTAATAAAGCTTAAGTGTTCTTTTAAAAATATAACATTAAATATACATTTAGTATCTTATAAAATCAAAATTAAATGCTTATTTAAGGCAATTAAAGCATCTTCAATCCTTTTTTAAAATCTACAGGACTTATTCAATGTTTTTTAAATCTAATACCTTCCTTAATTCTCTAAGGGCTTCATATTTCCATTTTTCTTGTTCATTTTGGTGCATGGGCAGTTCTAAGAATACTTGGGCCTCCCTAAAATTGGGGAGGGCCTTAGTATTTCTCCTAGTGTTTTCATTTTAAAGTTTTACAAGGAGTTATGTCTTGGAGTTAGAACCTACAAGGACTCCAGGATTCGGTTCCCAGATTTATTGCTCATGCACAGTGTGGCAAAGGGCAAGATATTTGGGTACTGACTCCCACTTACACTAAGGCCTCTTCACACTGCTTCAGTACTGTAAATGAGACTAAGTGGATATAGTTTACATTTATACCCACTTCCAAGGGCAAAATATTCCATATATGCAAAATAGGTATAATTATGTTTTACTTCAAGAGTGTTGTGAAGTTCAGCTAATTAATACTTGTACATAGGTAGCAGATCCTCCAATATAAGGTGCTCTATAAATGATAACATTTTCACATATTACTTATATCTCTCGCTAGTTTACCTTTTTGCCCCCTTCTTGCAAGGCCCAATCCCATTAATTCAGTCAGCTTTGGATCAGGTCGATATTTTTCCTGGCCAAAATTTAAGCCTGGGTGCTTAAAATTCAGCTTCTAAATAAAGATTAAAATGTTTCTCTAAAACAGGCACCTAAATATAGATATAGGCACCTAGGTTCGTGTGATGGGGTGTTAACCCCATACTGAAGAAGAGGGGTTAATGGAGGCCTTGTGGGCCTGCACGCTGTCTCAGAAAGGAGCAGTGGAGGTGAGTCCTCCAAGCAGCCTAGAGAGGCTGAGCAGAAAGCAGCCAATTGGAGGAAGGCTGCAGGGAACAACCATTCAGAGCCCAGTGGGCTCACATAAAGGGAGCTGTAGGGAAGAGCCGAGGCAGCTGCTACAGGGAGCCCAAAAAGAGAGGACTGTGTTCCTTGCAGGCTGCAGGAAGGTAGCACCTTGGAGAGGGCAGTTGCTGGTAGGGACTGAGGGTATGTTTACCCTATGGAAATTAGGTCGAATTTATAGAAGTCAGTTTTGTAGAAAGCGTTTTTATACAGTTGATTGTGTGTGTCCCCACACAAATGCTCTAAGTGCATGTAGTCGGCGGAGTGTGTCCACAATACCGAGGCAACCGTCGACTTCCGGAGCGTTGCACTGTGGGTAGCTATCCCACAGTTCCCCCAGTCTCCACCACCCATTTGAACTCTGGGTAGAAATTCCAGTGCCTGATGGGGCTAAAACATTGTCGCAGGTGGTTCTGGGTATATATCATCAGGCCCCCATTCCCACCCTCCCTCCATGAAAGCAAGGGCAGACAATCGTTTTGTGCCTTTTTTCTTGAGTTACCTGTGCAGACACCATACTATGGCAAGCATGGAGCCCGCTCAGCTAACCATCACTGTATGTCTCCTAGGTGTTGGCAGACGTGGTACTGCATTGCTAGATAGCAGCAGTTTATTGCCTTTTGGCAGCAGACAGTGCAGTATGACTGGTAGCTGTCATCGATGTAGTCCTGGGTGCTCTTTTAATCAGGCACCTGGGCAAACATGGGAGCGACTCAGCCAGGTCATTTCCCTTGTTTCGTCTCATGGCGATTCAGTCCTACCGGCAGTGCACTGTCTTTTAATCTGCAGGTAGCAGAAGACGATGGCCAGTAGTCATACTGAACCGTCTTCTGCCGAGCACTCTGGAGATGACGATGGCTAGCAGTTGTACTGCAAAGTCTGCTGCCAGCAAGATGTATAAAGATAGATGAAGTGGCTCAAAACAAGAAATAGACCAGATTTGTTTTGTATTAATTTTCTCCTTCCTCCCTCCCTCTGTGAAATCAACGGCCTGCTAAACCCAGTTTTGAGTTCTATCTTTGAGGGGGGCCATTCAGTTTGTTGCAAAACTTTGTTGATTTTAATTCCCTGTAAGCCAACCCTGTAAGCCATGTCGTCAGTCTCCCCTCCCTCTGTCAGGGCAATGGCAGACAATCGTTCCGCACCTTTTTTCTGTGCAGACGCCATACCACGGCAAGCATGGAGCC
The DNA here is from genome assembly GCF_965140295.1 of Lepidochelys olivacea. Lineage (NCBI taxonomy): Eukaryota > Metazoa > Chordata > Testudines > Cheloniidae > Lepidochelys > Lepidochelys olivacea. The sequence continues at coordinate 71,861,284 of NC_140414.1, forward strand.
CCCTCAGATCACTTTGGCAATTAGGAGCACATTAAACACCACACGCATTATCCAGCAGTATATGCAGCACCAGAACCTGGCAAAGCGATACCGGGTGAGTAGGTGATGTCAGCGTGATAACATGAGTGATGAGGACATGGACACAGACTTCTCTCAAAGCAGGGGCCCTGGAAATGTGGGCATCATGGTGCTAATGGGGCAGGTTCATGCAGTGGACCGCCGATTCTGGGCTCGGGAAACAAGCACAGACTGGTGGGACCACATAGTGTTGCAGGTCTGGGACAATTCCCAGTGGCTGCAAAACTTTCACATGCATAAAGGCACTTTCATGGAACTTTGTGACTTGCTTTCCCCTGCCCTGAGGCTCAAGAATACAAAGATGAGAGCAGCCCTCACAGTTGAGAAGCGAGTGGCGATAGCCCTGTGGAAGCTTGCAATGCCAGACAGCTACCGGTCAGTTGGGAATCAATTTGGAGTGGGCAAATCTACTGTGGGGGCTGCTGTGATGCAAGTAGCCAAAGCAATCAAAGATCTGCTGATATCAAGGGCAGTGACCCTGGGAAATGTGCAGGTCATAGTGGATGGCTTTGCTGCAATGGGATTCCCTAACTGTGGTGGGGCCATAGACGGAACCCATATCCCTATCTTGGCACCGGAGCACCAAGCCGGTGAGTACATAAACCTCAAGGGGTATTTTTCAATAGTGCTGCAAGCACTGGTGGATCACAAGGGACGTTTCACCAACATCAACGTGGGATGGCTGGGAAAGGTACATGACACTCGCATCTTCAGGAACTCTGGTCTGTTTCAAAAGCTGCAGAAAAGGACTTTATTCCCAGACTGGAAAATAACCATTGGGGATGTTGAAATGCCTATAGTTATCCTTGGGGACCCAGCCTATCCCTTGCTCCCAAGGATCATGAAGCCAAACACAGGCAGCCTGGACAGTAGTCAGGAGCTGTTCAACTACAGGCTGAGCAAGTGCAGAATGGTGGTAGAATGTGCATTTGGACGTTTAAAGGCGCGCTGGCGCAGTTTACTGACTCGGTTAGACCTCAGCGAAACCAATATTCCCACAGTTATTTCTCTTTGCTGTGCGCTCCACAATATCTGTGAGAGTAAGGGGGACACATTTATGGCAGGGTGGGAGGTTGAGGCAAATCGCCTGGCTGCTGGTTATGCACAGCCAGACACCAGGGCGGTTAGAAGAGCACAGGAGGGCACGGTGTGCATCAGAGAAGCTTTGAAAACCAGTTTCATGACTGGCCAGGCTACGGTGTGAAAGTTCTGTTTGTTTCTCCTTGATGAAACCCCCCGCCCCTTGGTTCACTCTACTTCCCGGTAAGCTAATCACTCTCCCCTCCTCCCTTCGATCACCGCTTGCAGATAAAGTCATTGTTGCTTCACATTCATGCATTCTTTATTAATTCATCACACAAATAGGGGGATAACTACCAAGGTAGCCCAGGATGGGTGGTGGAGGAGAGAAGCACCAGGAGGAGTGGTGGAGGAGGGAAGGACAAGGCCACACAGCACTTTAAAAGTTTAAAACTTATTGAATGCCAGCCTTTTGTTGGTTGGGCAATCCTCTGGGGTGGAGTGGCTGCGTGGCTGGAGGCCCCCCCACCACGTTCTTGGGCGTCTGGGTGAGGAGGCTATGGAACTTGGGGAGGAAGGTGGTTGGTTACACAGGGGCTGTAGCAGCAGTCTGTGCTCCTCCTGCCTTTCCTGCAGCTCAACCATACACTGGAGCATACGAGTTTGATCCTCCAGCAGCCTCAGCATTGAATCCTGCCTCCTCTCATCATGCTGCCACCACCTTTCAGCTTCAGCCCTCTCTTCAGCCCGCCACTTACTCTCTTCAGCCCACCACCTCTCCTCCCGGTCATTTTGTGCTTTCCTGCACTCTGACATTGTCTGCCTCCATGCGATCAGCAGGTTATCTCAAGTGCCTATATACAAATGCACAAAGCCTTGGAAACAAGCAGGAGGGCTTTAAACTAGGTTCACCGGGGAAAGGAGACCAAAGCCCTGAGGTAAGTGGGAAAGCGGGATACCGGGAGGAAGGACAGGCAGGAACGTCTGTGAGGGAAGGGCTCCTACCTCATACTGAGAATGAGGGGCGATCAGCAGGTTATCTCAAGTGCTTATATACGAATGCACAAAGCCTTGGAAACAAGCAGGGAGAACTGGAGGTCCTGGTGATGTCAAGGAATTATGACGTGATTGGAATAACAGAGACTTGGTGGGATAACTCACATGACTGGAGTACTGTCATGAATGGTTATAAACTGTTCAGGAAGGACAGGCAGGGCAGAAAAGGTGGGGGAGTAGCACTGTATGTAAGGGAACAGTATGACTGTTCAGAGCTCCAGTATGAAACTGCAGAAAAACCTGAGTGTCTCTGGATTAAGTTTAGAAGTGTGAGCAACAAGAGTGATGTAGTGGTGGGAGTCTGCTATAGACCACCGGACCAGGGGAATGAGGTGGATGAGGCTTTCTTCCGGAAACTCACAGAAGCTACTAGATCGCACGCCCTAGTTCTCCTGGGCAACTTTAATCTTCCTGATATCTGCTGGGAGAGCACTACAGCGGTGCATAGACAATCCAGGAATTTTTTGAAAATGTAGGGGACAATTTCCTGGTGCAAGTGCTAGAGGAGCCAACTAGGGAAGGAGCTTTTCTTGACCTCCTGCTCACAAACCAGGAAGAATTAGTGGGGGAAGCAAAAGTGGATGGGAATCTGGGAGGCAGTGACCATGAGTTGGTTGAGTTCAGGATCCTGACACAGGGAAGAAAGGAGAGCAGCAGAATACGGACCCTGGACTTCAGGAAAGCAGACTTCGACTCCCTCAGGGAACGGATGGCCAGGATCCCCTGGGGGACTAACATGAAGGGGAAAGGAGTCCAGGAGAGCTGGCTGTATTTCAAGGAATCCCTGTTGAGGTTACAGGGACAAACCATCCCAATGAGTAGAAAGAATAGTAAATATGGCAGGCGACCAGCTTGGCTTAACGGTGAAATCCTTACGGATCTTAAACATAAAAAAGAAGCTTACAAGAAGTGGAAGATTGGACAAATGACCAGGGAAGAGTATAAAAATATTGCTCGGGCATGTAGGAATGAAATCAGGAGGGCCAAATCGCACCTGGAGCTGCAGCTAGCAAGAGATGTCAAGAGTAACAAGAAGGGTTTCTTCAGGTATGTTGGCAACAAGAAGAAAGCCAAGGAAAGTGTGGGCCCCTTACTGAATGAGGGAGGCAACCTAGTGACAGAGGATGTGGAAAAAGCTAATGTACTCAATGCTTTTTTTGCCTCTGTCTTCACAAACAAGGTCAGCTCCCAGACTGCTGCACTGGGCATCACAGCATGGGGAGTAGGTGACCAGCCCTCTGTGAAGAAAAAGGTGGTTAGGGACTATTTAGAAAAGCTGGACGTGCACAAGTCCATGGGGCCGGACGCGTTGCATCCGAGAGTGCTAAAGGAATTGGCAGCTGTGATTGCAGAGCCATTGGCCATTATCTTTGAAAACTCGTGGCAAACGGGGGAAGTCCCAGATGACTGGAAAAAGGCTAATGTAGTGCAAATCTTTAAAAAAGGGAAGAAGGAGGATCCTGGGAACTACAGGCCAGTCAGCCTCACCTCAGTCCCCAGAAAAATCATGGAGCAAGTCCTCAAGGAATCAATCCTGAAGCACTTACACGAGAGGAAAGTGATCAGGAACAGTCAGCATGGATTCACCAAGGGAAGGTCATGCCTGACTAATCTAATCGCCTTCTATGATGAGATTACTGGTTCTGTGGATGAAGGGAAAGCAGTGGATGTATTGTTTCTTGACTTTAGCAAAGCTTTTGACACGGTCTCCCACAGTATTCTTGCCAGCAAGTTAAAGGAGTATGGGCTGGATGAATGCACTATAAGGTGGGTAGAAAGTTGGCTAGATTGTCGGGCTCAAAGGGTAGTGATCAATTGCTCCATGTCTAGTTGGCAGCCGGTATCAAGTGGAGTTCCCCAAGGGTCGGTCCTGGGGCCGGTTTTGTTCAATATCTTCAAAAATGATCTGGAGGATGGTGTGGATTGCACTCTCAGGAAATTTGCGGATGATACTAAACTAGAAGGAGTGGTAGATATGCTGGAGGGTAGGGATAGGATACAGAGGGCCCTAGACAAATTGGAGGATTGGGCCAAAAGAAATCTGATGAGGTTCAATAAGGATAAGTGCAGGGTCCTGCACTTAGGACAGAAGAACCCAATGCACCGCTACAGACTAGGGACGAATGCGGGAAAGGACCTAGGGGTGACAGTGGACAAGAAGCTGGATATGAGTTAACAGTGTGCCCTTGTTGCCAAGAAGGCCAATGGCACTTTGAGATGTATAAGTAGGGGCATAGCAAGCAGATCGAGGGACGTGATCGTTCCCCTCTATTCGACATTGGTGAGGCCTCATCTGGAGTACTGTGTCCAGTTTTGGGCCCCGCACTACAAGAAGGATGTGAATAAATTGGAGAGAGTCCAGCGAAGGGCAACAAAAATGATTAGGGGTCTGGAACACATGACTTATGAGGAGAGGCTGAGGGAACTGGGATTGTTTAGTCTGCAGAAGAGAAGAATGAGGGGGGATTTGATAGCTGCTTTCAACTACCTGAGAGGTGGTTCCAAAGAGGATGGTTCTAGACTATTCTCAGTGGTAGAAGAGGACAGAACAAGGAGTAATGGTCTCAAGTTGCAGTGGGGGAGGTTTAGGTTGGATATTAGGAAAAACGTTTTCACTAGGAGGGTGGTGAAACACTGGAATGCGTTACCTAGGGAGGTGGTAGAATCTCCTACCTTAGAAGTTTTTAAGGTCAGGCTTGACAAAGCCCTGGCTGGGATGATTTAATTGGGGATTGGTCCTGCTTTGAGCAGGGCGTTGGAGTAGATGACCTCCTGAGGTCCCTTCCAACCCTGATATTCTTTGATTCTATGATTCATTTGTCTGTGCTCTGTCAGTGTGGGAGGACAGCATGAGCTCAGAGAACATTTCATCACGAGTACGTTTTTTTCGCCTTCTAATCTTCGCTAGCCTCTGGGAAGGAGAAGATCCTGTGATCCTTGAAACACATGCAGTTGGTGGAGAAAAAAGCGACAGTGGTATTTAAAAAGACATTTTATAGAACAATGGGTACACTCTTTCACGGTAAACCTTGCTGTTAACATTACATACATAGCACGTGTGCTTTCATTCCAAGGTCGCATTTTGCCTCCCCCCAGCGCGTGGCTAGCCCCTCCCCCCTCCCCGTGGCTAACAGCGGGGAACATTTCTGTTCAGCCACAGGCAAACAGCCCAGCAGGAACGGGCACCTCTGAATGTCCCCTTAAGAAAAGCACCCTATTTCAATCAGATAACCATGAATGATATCACTCTCCTGAGAATAACACAAAGAGATAAAGAACGGATGTTGTTTGAATGCCAGCAAACATACACTGCAATGCTTTGTTCTACAATGATTCCCAAGTACATGCTACTGGCCTGGAGTGGTAAAGTGTCCTACCATGGTGGATGGAATAAGACTGCCCTCCCCAGAAACCTTTTGCAAAGGCTTTGGAAGTATATCCAGGAGAGCCACGAATGCCAAGGCAAATTAATCATTAAACATGCTTGCTTTTAAACCATGTATAGTATTTTAAAAGGTACACTCATCAGAGGTCCTTTCTCCGCCTGGCGAGTCCTGGAGGCAGCCTTGGGTGGGTTCGGGGGGTACTGGCTCCAGGTCCACGGTGAGAAACAGTTCCTGGCTGTCGGGAAAACCGGTTTCTCCGCTTGCTTGCTGTGAGCTATCTACAACCTCATCATCAATCATCATCTTCCTCGTCCACAAAACCTGCTTCCGTGTTGCCTCCATCTCCATTGAAGGAGTCAAACAACACGGCTGGGATAGTGGTGGCTGAACCCCCTAAAATGGCATGCAGCTCATCATAGAAGCAGCATGTTTGGGGCTCAGACCCAGAGCAGCCGTTCACCTCTCTGGTTTTCTGGTAGGGTTGCCTCAGCTCCTTAAGTTTCACATGGCACTGCTTCGGGTCCCTGTTATGGCCTCTGTCCTTCATGTCCTGGGAGATTTTGACAAATGTTTTGGCATTTCGAAAACTGGAATGGAGTTCTGATAGCACGGATTCCTCTCCCCATACAGAGATCAGATCCCGTACCTCCTGTTCGGTCCATGCTGGAGCTCTTTTGCGATTCTGGGACTCCACCATGGTCACCTCTGCTGATGAGCTCTGCATGGTCACCTGCAGCTTGCCATGCTGGCCAAACAGGAAATTGAAATTCAAAAGTTTGTGGGCCTTTTCCTGTCTACCTGGCCAGTGCATGTGAGTTGAGAGTGCTGTCCAGAGCGGTCACAATAGAGCACTCTGGGATAGCTCCCAGAGGCCAATACCGTCTAATTGTGTCCACAGTACCCCAAATTCGACCCAGCAAAGCCGATTTCAGTGCTAATCTCCTTGTCGGAGGTGGAGTAAGGAAATAGATTTTAAGAGCCCTTTTTAGTCGGAAAAAAGGGCTTCGTCATGTGGACGGGTACAGGGTTAAATTGATTTAATGCTGCTAAATTCGACCTCAACTCCTAGTGTAGACCAGGGCTGGGGGAGCTCCTTCTCGGGATGTTCTGTCTGGAGGCCCAGAGAAGAGGGCAAAGAAGATACTGGGGCCATGGGGAAGTGGCCCAGGGAACAGAAGAAGCAGAGATGAAAGTTAAGGAGGGTAGAAGACGACTGCTATCCACAGGGTCCCTGGGCTGGGACCTGAAGTCGTGGCCAGGCCTGGGTCCCCTCCACTCACCACTGAGGAAATGGCAGGATTCAGACAGAGACAGAAACACAGATGGTGGCACAGCTGGAGGGCCAAGTCATGCAAAAGATGCTGGAGTGCTTGGGCCGAGATGGGTCAGCAGCAGAGGTGCCACCAGAAGAGGCTGCTCTAGCTGAAAGAGCTAATCTCAAACTCCCAGCAGGAGGTGCCACTTTGGTGAGTAGGACCCCATCAGAGTTTGGAAACTCTGAATTATAGTTGAAATAAATCATATTGCCTTAAAAATTAAGTAAGCTTCTTCTACCACCCTTGAAAATCTGAATCACTTATTAAAGTTCACCTTCTGTTTTTTCCTCTTTAATGGCAGATTTGTCAAAGAGTTGTGTTTTATTTTAGAGCAAAGTGATGACGGTAAAAGAAAACACCCAAATTTTAAAAATGTATGGATGATGCAGTTACCAACGTACTACATACTTTGAGGATCTGATGTCATACGGCCATTCAGCTATATTTCTCACCCAAACCACTCACTAGATGACACTCTTGTACCGTAGGAGGTATTCCTACTAATGAGTGCTGGCTATGAGAGTCAACATTTAAAAGAAAAAAACATCAGCTTCAAATTATGTGATCATAATCTGTTGCAAAGAATAGCAAAGGTGTAATATTACTCAGTTGTAAAAAGTAAAAAATAAACTTATGTAATGTAAACCAAACCAGAACACACAATTTAACATCATGAATTGTATCTTTGTATGTATGTAGCAGAGATACCAATTTGTCATTTCATTCCTCACAAATATGGGCTGGCTCAGATTCCAGCAGTGGTGAAATATTACCCAGGAGTAATATATTAGTTTCTGAAATATAGTGGTATATTGCCTCAATATAGCTGAAGGGAAAGAGCAGTTTCAAGATAGAGAGACACAGACACACACACCCTGATTGGGCAGAGTTTGGGAGTTTTCTGTCTCCCTGCAGTGAGTTACGACCTCCTCTCAGCAGATGTGATCTTGGGGAACAGAGTGACCACCCTTCTCCTCTAACAAATTCTCTCCATTCCCTCACGCCCCCATTATTTTCACTCTCCCAAACCCCATTCAACTCATCCCCAGCTGTAAAGTCAGGGTAATGACAAGAATACAGCCAGCATGCTCTGTTCCTCCAGCCGAGGAAACCTCAGGAGAACTTAAGGCAAACTGAAAAGCTGGTTTTAAACGACCATTGTATGCGCTTTTTCTGCGGCATTTGTGTAAAACCGGTGATATGCAGTGGGCCACGAGTCTTATAACATGTAAATACTTTCTGTAGAGGTTTCAAATGACTAATCTATTCCAGTCATGGTATCCTGCTTAGAGCTAGTCTGGTAACCAATAGCTCAAATTATGAAATCATTGTACTGTAATATTTTATACATCTGGCATATCATGCTCTGATAAAGCAGCCAATGCAGTCTTGTACTTGCAAATCTGGTACATTTCTGTTAAGAATCGCTGATAGCTTGCAGTCTAGAAACTGTCAGATATGTAGCTAGATGTGTGCTGTTCTCAAGTTGTTCCTTATTGAGCAAATAAGGTTTATTCACAAAAAGTGATAAGCTAAACAAAGATACTTCAGGATTACTTATGGATGTATCGTACTGCTTTTTTTCTGAAATGTACTGGTTTTTTTCCTGAAATAGAACTTGTTATGGAAGAGGTGTTGTGTGTGGAGTTTGGAGCTTTGTTTTCTGTGGCCTGCATTTTTTTAAAAAATTAAGTACTATGCATTTGTGCCAAGATATATGCTCATTATGTTTTCAGTACATATGCAGTATGTGACAGAAGAGAAACTCTCAAGGAGACTTAGACCTGGTCTACATAAGAAAGGGTTGGTATGTATAGCTATACTGGCAATCCCTTCTAGGGGACATGATTTTATAGCAGCAAGTTAATGTTTGGCTGATATAGCTACACCAGTTCTCCAGATGAAGTGAGTTATACCATCACAAGCACTTTTTTGTGGTATAAGTGCATCTACACTAGGAAACTAGTTTTGCTGCTACAAGTGTCTGTAAAAAAAAATTAACATAACCCAAACTGCCATTACTATACTGGCAAAAGTTTCAAGCTATGCTGACACAAGACTTTTTTGCTACTATAACCTATGTCTACGCGGGTGACTCGCTGATATAAGGGGCCTACAGAGGGGGTTTTGCTCTCACAACTATGTTGGTTTGGGGGGAGATTTTTTCTCTTGGGCAAAAAACTGTTTTAGATTAAGTCAAAGTCCTTCACACTGAAAATATAGGATAGCTTTCAGTGCACAGTAACGAGAACGTTTGTTTTTAGGACCACATCTACTCTTATTCTGGTCTGGGGACTAGATGGTGGATATGTTCCAAATAAGATAGGGAACAATTCACCCAGATGCAGACTCAAATGGAGACCAGATTAGGAATGTCAAAGCTTTTCCCATCTGTTGCCTTGTTTGGAGTCATACAGGAAATAAATTTGGTAGTCTCACTCTGGTTCTTGGTAGGCATGTGTCCATGTCACAAAATCCACAATAAAGGAACTAATTAGCACTCTTAGTAACAGTCAGAAGCCAAAGACTAACTGTGTTGGAAAACAATGTAGGTTCCCAGCTTTCAGGTCAGGGTATAGGTATTCTAGAAGAGCACTGTAAGAAAGATTGCACTGCTGCTCCTTATGCTCAGTAGCTCAAATGAAGACTTCATGCTCTGGGACGGACTATCAATGAACATTACTATTTTGTGAGCATAAGTGTAATTGTAAATATATTTGAGATTTTTCAGTAAACTTGTCTGTTTTTTGTTCAGCCTCCATAATGCCACTAATACTCTTTTAAGCAAGGCAGAGGCAACCTTGTAACAGGTTGTGTGGCATATAAACCAAGTATTTAAGTTATTCATTGTCATGCAGATAATGAAATGAGCATTTTATTGAATTCTACTGTTTTGTTTGATCTAGTACATGTCTACACTACAAATATTTTTGTATTATAATGGTACTGGGGGCAAGACACTGAATTTTAACATAACTGTTCCCTAAACATGTTAATATATAAGTCTGGCCTATCTGTACAGAAATGATCAAATGAGAACTGGACTAAATGTTAAGGCTGTAGCATATTTCCCTTATGGTTTTACAGTTTTGCTTCATTTGCACAAAAGCAATCATGTTATAACAGCTCACAATTGTGCTAAAACTGGGTGTTCCAAAATATTTGGAATTGTATTATAGAAAGGACTGATTAGGCACTCTAGCAAACTCTTCTTCAGATCAGAATTCCTGAGTAGTGATCTCTTGTCTTAACAGGATTCCAAGAACCAGGAATATTAAAACTCAAGTAGTCAATTATTTCCATGTTAGGAGAGAATCTGAAATAAAAATAGAAATACAAGTGTAGTATCTTTCTGTTTTTACAACAAGGAGTCTAGTGGCACCATAAAGACCAACAGATTTATTTGGGCATAAGCTTTTGTGGGTAAAAAACCCACTTCAGATGCATGGAGTGAAAAATCACAGATACAGGCATAAATACATATACTGGCACATGAAGAGAAGGGAGGATTTGTGGATACAGAATAACACGGCTACTCCGCCGATACTTTATATTTTTATTGGTTACTGTTAACCTGTTGACTTCAAATCCGAGTGAAGTTAGGTATCAAGAGAAAAGGTAGAACACTTAGAAATATGTATTCATAAAGCTGCAGAAAGTCTTATATATGCCAAACTGTCTGTCCTTATATCAAGCAGATAAAAAAAACCTGTCTCTTTGAACAGTCAGAGCCTCATCCTGTTTCCTTTGAAAATAAATGGCCAAAGTCCAATTGACTTCAACATAAGCAGGATCAAGAGTTCAGGTTCAGAAATTAAAATGCAAAAGCTCTGTGCCCTAATCCACTCCTCCAGCGATCACAGGGAGTCTTTATTCTCCGAGGAGCGTGCTTTGACCATGTGGTTCAAGAGAGTAGACAAAGGTTATCCTTTGCTGGTCTCAGAGCCTGCTTCGCTCTCATATTTGCACTAAGAAAGAAAATAGCTTGAAACATTCAACTTTAGAGGGTGGGGAAAAAGTTACACTTAACTATGTAAAAAGACTATAAAAGCAGCACCAGATATTCTTAGCCTAGGATTTGATACCACATGGGGAAGAGAACCTGTGCCTGAACCGTATGATATCTTATACCTTTGGTATCCCTAGTACAGCTGCATCAATGCTGAAAAACACTTTAAGTTCTTTGTACTGAGGACCCACCTTTCTACACTTGGATTTGGGGGTGAGATTCCCAGCTCAAGTAGATCATAGAATATCAGGGTTGGAAGGAACCTCAGGAGGTCATCTACTCCAACCCCTGCTCAAAGCAGGACCAATCCCCAATGTTTGCCCCATCCCTAAATGGCCCCCTCAAGGATTGAACTCACTACCCTGGGTTTAGCAGGCCAATGCTCAAACCACTGAGCTATCCCTCCCCCTCCGTGAGCTATCCCTCCCCCTTCCCCTCCAAGTAGACAAATGCTAGCTCTGATTTTTTTTTAAATGCACTAGCTCAAACTAGTAATCTAACCCATGGTAGCAGCAAATGGCAACATAGACTAGGTGCCCTGAGTACATACCCAGAGGGTCCGGGTGGGTTTCTACTTGGTGTCTATCCCAAGCTGTTGCCACCACAGTTGCATTATTCTTAGCTAGTTATATGTCTTATATACTCACACACAAATAGGTATTATGTTCATGTACTAATTGTTTTTAACTCAAACTACTATATTATAAATATGACTGGTTTTGCATGCATATTTGGGAGCAAACCTGCCATGTAGGGCATGAGAACCACTTCCCAGAAGGATAGATATTGTACTGTTGTCTTTAGACAATAAATTGGCTATTTGGTCTGCAACATTTTTAATATTGAACCACAAGTGTAGTCAAGTAATTGGCTATACTTTGGACAATAAGCTCAGAGCTAGTGCATGTCTACCCAACTCCAAGTGTAGACCTAGCCCTAGTTTAGTCACTATCTACATTAATTTTTCTATCACTGGTTTGATGCCAGTAGCGCTGCCTTTTAAATAAAAATGGTGTGTTAAAGGTCTGTTTACTTGCCTACTTAACACAACTTGTTTTCCTGATGAGTCTGTCTTTGGATGGATCACTTTCCTTTATAAAAGTGCTTTATCTAGTTGCTTTCATGTTTTATAGAAAAGATATTTTATTTGAATTCAAAGACTCATTTCTTCATAGTTTCAATATATTTAAACAAGGATAAAATCTGTCCAATATAAATATAGGGGATCTCCATATGTATTTAACAGCTTAAAGTGGGGGAAGGCACAGTTTAAAATAAACTAGTGATTTGTTAGTCTTCCCACAACTTTAAACTTGCTGTTCATATAAGCCTGAGCCATGCTGGGGCAAAGGAGGATACTGCCTTTGAACCACACACACTAACTCAGTAGTAGCCTGGAGAAGTATGGGGAATGGATTCCCTCCCTACACCTTTTACAGAGTTAGCTGCAGTGCTGTCATCTCAGACCATAGGCCCAAGTTCTTGTCCTGGCCTTGGCCAGAAATCTCCCATGTGGCCAGTAGGTTGTACCTGTCCTCCATACAAGTGCACCAAACAGGAATAAGACTCCTCGTGCCTTTGTACTCACTGCTACCAGAGAAGCATAACTTAGGCCATTAATTTTCAAAGTTAAATTAATATTATTTCTATCAAATATTTGTTTAAATAAATAGAGCAGGTTAGATGTCATGTTTTGGTAATTCAGTACAACATAGCACTATGGGGCAGAGTCACTTCAGACAATGTTGCTAAATCTGAGTCTGTGTATGTCCCCAGAGAATGGGGACCCACTCTTGCTACATGTTTACCATTCATTGAGCAGTAATTGTATATCGCTTTGTGCAAAGCGAGCTAGTAGGAATGATAACTTGAGTTTACTAAGGAAGCTGGAAGTGTCAGTCTCTCATGGATCTGGTTGAGTTAATCCTCCCCTCCTCTTGTTAATTGGAGAATTTGATCTCTTATTTCAAAAACACTGAACATTTACATCCATTTTAAGGCCCTTTTACACTGCCAGAGCAGTGTAAACAGGCTTTACTGAAAATGAGAATCGGGCCCTCCGTTTCTATATTTGTGTATGTAAGTTAACTACTTGTGCAGAATAGCTATTTAGGTGCCTAACGCTCAGATTTCAAAACTGATGTATGCAATTTATGGTGCACTTGTTCATGCAGCTGCATGGCTAAATCCATGTATTGTGAGTGTACTAAAGTTTACACCTTTTAAAAATTTGGTCCTAAAAATCATGTTACAGGATTTTTGTGGAGGGTAACAGGTTAAAGGGCTTTTATGAATTAGGATTAGCATTGCATCTTGAATTTAAAAAGGTCTTGACTGGTTTAAGCAGGTGATCTTTCTTTAAGAAGGCTCTTAAATACTATTGAAAGTCCATGGACTTAATCATTTTCATCTTTAATCTCCCATTATCAAGAGATCAATGTGTGTTTGGTATTTTTCCCCAGGAATACCCAACAGGTTGTGACCCATCTCCATCCAGATGTTAATAGTAAACATAACCAGATAGACACAAAACATGGCTTAGCAAAAGCATGAAGAATATTTGAAGTATATTTAAATTCTTGTTTACTTAACACATTAGAAATTGATGGTATGTCATTCTTTTTTCTTAATGTGTGATCATTTCAGCTACCCAAAGCTGTAAGAACACGCATCTATGATCAGACTCTGGTTATATTTAATTTATAAAAGGTTTTGATTTCTTCATTTATAGGATCTGGAGGGGGTAAAAGGAGACTGTTAAATTAACGTGACAAATGCTACACTGTGGGTAGCAAGTCGTCTTTGCATTTATTCTTTTTAATTTCTTCTGTCTCATTTTTATTGCCAAAGGGTTTATCTTGCCAGAGGGAACAAACATGTAATATGCTTGAATATGTCTGTGTGAACAATATTATGCTAAAGAAGAAATGTTATGCAATTTTAACTTTGCATTATGGCCTAATAAAAGTAAGTGTATATGAAGGTTCAAAGTCTGCTCAATTATATTAGTGCAAATCCACAGTAACTTGCCTTAAATCCTGGAGTTACTCCAGATTCATCTTGGAGTAAGAGTAAGGAATTCAGGCAAGATTTTTTTTTCTCCCTGTAACCTAAAACTACTTCTACCAGCACAAACATTTTAATATTCTAAGTAAACAGAGGCAAATAGTGTGGAGATAGTACTGTTCTGTTCAAGAACATATTAAAGGGGCAATGTCAAACCATCTAAGATCACTAGAAATGAAAAAAAAGCCCACTCCAAAAGTACCATTGTAGCATTCAGTGATTACCACTTTGAAATAAAGGTCTGTAGTACCAAGTGAAAAAGGAAAGCTGATGTATGCCTGCTTTCTTTCAAAATAAGGAAAGTTTGGAGAGCATATTCAGCATAATGGAAGCCATGAGAGGGGTATGGATCATGTCAGTTTCAAGAGGATGTACTTTCATTGAACCAGCAACAAGGTGTGGATGCTGTGAAAATGCCAGATTTATCTTTTGAATTGCAATTAAGCTATACTGACAGTTCTCAGGTTGAGATTGCTTGTTTTACATTACATTTTACTAAGGTGGTGGTTGATTAAGGAAAAAAACTCAATTCTCCAATTACATTACGCCCACACAGAGTATACACAAACAGCAGGAGATGCAGTGAGCAAATGAACATATGTACATGACCAAACATTTTCTTGACAAAAATGTACATCAGTAACTTACTAAGTCTAAACAGTGAGAAGCCATCTATTTTAATTTTTTGTTTGCATTATTGTAGCTGTGTTGGCCCCAGCATGACACACACAAGGTGGGTGCAGTAATTTCTGAAGAGATTTGAAAACAAGAAATTCCTCTTTTCTCCAGTCTCCAAGCATTGCAACCCATCTCAGCTTCCTCAAACTCAACTGAAAGTTATCATGATATCCAGTCCTCAGCCCATCAGTGGGCAGAGGCATGTAAAATCCTGTATTGTTTTACCTCTTCCCATTGCTGTGCTGCTTTCTGCCTCTTCCTCTTCCTCCTCCCGCCCCCACACAGCTTTTCTTCTATCCTCTCATTCTCTCAGCTTTTCATCAACTCCTGAGATCAGCTGCACTGAATTCATCCAAGGCTGCCTTGTCTAAAAAGAAACAAACCAATCAAATGACATCCCTGACCAAAATGTGAACCAGAGTTGAAGCAGCAGGTGTTCTATTCAGCTCGCCAGCCAAAGCATCCACTTGTAACTAACCAGTGGTCCAATGTTCCAAAACCACCAACAAATGGTTTAAATACAGCTTTTTCTATCCTGTCTCTCTTCCACCTTATCTGTCAAAAACAGGATAAAATGAATGCCCTTCACATATCAAAACAGAGTAAAATGAATACTTTCCTTTTCATCAAAGAAAAGTTAACAAAAAAGTGACTGATATTTTAATCTCAAAAGGAGAGAGACTTTGAGAGGGTCTAATTAATTTTCTTTTTTATAATCACTCAACCAGTTTCAGGGGTTTTTTTTAAATAGGAAAAATATTTGCTTTGCATGCTTATTTTAAATAGTTTAATATAGTAAAGAATTTTAAAACAAGCTGCTAACTTTGAAAACAATTGCCTGTTTACTAAGGTGCTAGCTTCTGAGTATATATTACACATTGGGCACTATGTTGGGCTGCTAAAAAAAATGTTATATTAATTTAGACTGAATAAATGGGCCAAAGTCATTAATACAACATCTTGTTTAATGTTAAATAAGATTTGGTATTTAGCCTAGGTAGTATGACATTCTTTAACTTCTTATGAACAATACAAAAAAGGAAAAATGGTTGAAATGTAAAGTATTAAGTAATGCTTTTATTCCCCCTCCCCTTTATCTGGAGAGCGTTTCAGTAGGGGAAAAAACCTTGTATGAGCCTCTTAAATGGTACTAATGATGGTAATAAATGTCCTTCTGGTTAAAAAAACGTTGAGAGGAGCTGGAGCTGTTAAAGACTGATCCAGTTTCATTTCAGGTGGTATTTGGGATTCAACTGGAGCCAGTAGAGTTGTCAGTGTTAATTGGGTCCCTTTCTCTGGTCCAACCAGATCTGAGGATTAGGGAGATGAAGGCCCAAGGTGTCAGCCACTATGGTGAAGCTCACTCTAGTAGCCTCCATCCGTTCATCCTTCCTGTTCTCACCCCCTTCCAAAACTATCTTCCTTTAAGGACATAAAAAGGGAGTGGTGGGTGGAATAATTGATCCCATCATTCTGTAGGTCAGTTAGGGTTAATATTTGACACCAATTTTGGTTTACTAGTTTTCCATTCTATGTGTTTTTACTAAGCATTAGTTTAATGTTAGTACTTAAATTATATTAATAGGCTTGTTTAGACTAATTTAGTTTGTCTCCCTTTTGTACTTTTCTATTAACATTTGTTGTAGGTTTGTGACATTTTATGAACTTTTACACAATTTCTACAATTGAGCTTAAAATTAAGTTTTTAGGTCCCATAATGACAGCAGGTCCTCAATCCCACAAACATGTGTTTGTCTTCACCCATGTAAAGTTCTCACTGAAACAATCACTTCTGCTCAATGGAAAATCCCTATTATGCAGCTGCACTCTCAACTAAAGGAAAGCTGGTGGAAGTGGTATAGACATCTTGTGTGTTTGCTGCACCATCTTCTCCAATTTAGGAGTGAAAGTGTCAGGCAGGGGAGTGAGGCAGGACAGAGCAGCTTCTTGGCAGCTGTGATTTATGCCACAGGCTGAGTGGCAAAGGTTCAAGGCTCCCTGCAGCTTCTGCCTCCAATGGAGTTTGAATAGGGTGCTGAATCTCGGCCATCGTGTTAATACTACAGAATCTAGACCACATAACAATAGTCTATATGCAAGCATAGTTTGGTATATAATTTAAAGCCTGAAAAGTTTACTTTTAAAACTTTGAAAGGGAAGCTACACTGAAAAGAGGAAAATGAAAGAGTAGTGAATTAAAGCACCTCTAAGTTTGTGCAAGCTTTAATAAATGCATCTGGAGGAGGTAGATGGACACATGGTAAACTATAGACCGAGATAAACCATAGATACCAAGCAGCAGTTAGAAAAGTAGGATAAATTAAACTACTATAATGACTGATGCTGGCAGACTAGGTGCCAGCTCATTCCAAGGGCCCTAGGCCTCAGTGAATACTGACAAATGCATAGCTGGAAACCAGTCTGACTCATTTGTGTGTTAGTGTTGGTAAAATATGTATTAGACATAGAGATGGTTTTAGTATTTGAACTTTATAAAATGCTTGTGAGTTTCTGCATGCATTAATCTCACTTAATATCTGTATTCTGTATTATAAAAGTAAATATTTAAGTGTTTGCTCTGTCATTCCAGTAATGTTTTCTGTGAACTTGGAAGCCATCTTCTCCCACAATCAAAAGAAAAAAGTATTACCGAGTGTGAAATACTTGTTTACCACAGGAGGTGTTATCTCCTGCCCAACAAAAGATGACCTATGAACAGAAGACAAACCACTGTGGAACATCAGTAGACAGAAGAATTTGTTGATTATTTTCCCTGGACCCATGAAGAAGGGACATGCAAAAATGTTAGTTTATTCACAGCTTGAACTTTGGGAGAAGGGAATAAAAAATCCCCAAGAGGAAGAAACTAGATCTCTATGCAGAGTGGACTTTGGGAGGGCAGGATTTTTAAGCATAAGTTGGGATCCCCAACTGCTTAGCCTGGGATGCCCTAGAGGACATATAGAGTTTGAATAATATAGGAGCTTCTATTACCTTTTGGAACCTAAGACTAACTTGTTTATGTGTATGTTTACTTGTTTTAACCTTGTAAATAACATTTGTTAATAAATCTTTAGTTTATTATAGGTTTGACTCAAACATGGTCTTTGGTGTAGGACCTAAGGTGCAGTTGACCTGGGATAAGTGAGTGGTCCTTTGGGACTGGAAATAACCTGAATATTATTGTGATTTTTGGTGTAAGAGACCATCTATCACAAAGGCAAATTTGCCTGAGTGGCAAGATCAACTGGAGTGCCCAAGGAGACAGTCTGTGACTCCACATTAAGGATGTTAGTGTTTGAGGCTCATACTTGTTACATGGTTGGTGAATTCTAATTATAGAACCAACATCAGTTTGGAGTTTGTGCCCTGGTTTGTAACAGTCTGCCCTGAGGTTGGCACCTGCATTCGTGAGTCATGCCAGACAGATTGACACGGACTTACTTTGAACTGAAAGTAGCGAAGGATGATTAGTAAGACCTATTTATTGTTAGATCAGATGTTATGATCTTTGCATATAGTATTTCATAATTCCTTCCCCTCCTCCCCCCCCCCCACCAACACACACATGCCCAAGTATAGGAAGTGAATGGGTGACATGGCCTAAAAAAAAGCTGAGGTACTTACAGGCCTTTTGTTATGTGGATGGCATTTGTTACCAAAAGGTTGGTTGTTTATTATTTTTATCATCTAAGATGCCATAAGTGTGTTATGGGACTGAAATAGTGAACATTAAGGTTGTTACCACAAGACAACTTCTAGAGCGCTGCTGTGCTTTTTGGGGGGTTGATAGTGTTTTTGCCAGAATTACTTTCCATACAAGACTTCCTATGCTGCGGTCTGAACAAATCCTGACCTTCTTTGTGAGCTTGCTTATTTATATTCAGAATTTAGGAGATGTGCTGGTGGTTCTGTATGTCACAATGAACATTTGATCCCCCAAACCCTTAAGGCAAGGTGTTCCACACAGTGAGTATAGATAACCCTACTGTACAGGTGTTTAATTAAGCTAGTCAGAGGAAATTTTCAAATTATCAGATTATTTTGTGTTGGATTCCCCCACCCCAGCCCACATTGAAATTGTCCTGTTTCCATGAAACATTTTGCTTTCTGTGAATTGGCATTTTTCAACCAAAAAACTAAAGATACCATTCCATCAGCTCACAGTCAAATATGAACACCTCAAAATATTATCCTATGCTTCTGTCACCTTACTGCTCTTTAGAGACTGGATGAAACAAATGGGCCTTGCAAGATACCCTGAAAGTTGACAAAATTTGGACCATGGTAGTAAGATGTTCCAGATTCCTGGGATACTTACAGAGAATGCCCTGCCAGACATTCCCTCTGTTATAACCAGGGGGAACTAGCAGCAACACCTACCCTGATCACATGCATGTCAGAGCATCATGGGGAGAGAGATGGGCTCAGAAATAAGACCTTATAAATGTGCTAATGAACAGATGTCATTAAACCTCACACTTCCTTACAAACCTCAAATCACACACAATCTTCCTTCAGGAGATATACTCTATCACTGACATGCAGCTTTCAGTTCCATGCTATGCTGCCATGGCTCATCACTATCACATGCAGTATAGAATAGCCTTTTACATTACAGAAGGACTGTCTGTCACTAAATCCACATCTGGTCTAAATGACATATAATGGCAGGCAGAGATAAGAGCTTGTGCTGATTAATATCTACAAGCCCCCATCAGTTAACTTTACCCACTCTATGGTGGCAACTTTAATTCTTGAAAAGTCAAGCTGTATCGACAACAATGCAGATGGAGAGGGTAATGGAATGGGCATCAGTTGCTAACATACAACTCTAGGACCCAAAACAAACGCCAAGCTCACAGTAGCAGATGGACAATTGATTTTTCACCCAACATAGCCTTTTCATTTTCCAAGCAACTGCTGTCAGTTGTCAGAGTAGCAGGAGCTTGAAGCTTTCCTGAAGTCTCAGCATTGGTTGTCTGTTTGATATGGACAGGCCCATGGTGGAAAGTTTGCAGAAGGCCAAGTGGAATTTTTGGAAAGCTTGATATGAGGGGTATGCAGAAGACAGACATCTGTCAGCAAGCTAGAATTTGACATGTCCAGGCAATGTAAACTCCTCCAACCAAACATTACATTAATTAGTTCAGGCAGCTTCAAATAAATTGATCTCCAGAGGCTATCGCCGACAGCATATCCCTGGGTAAAAGTCACAGGCAATTAAACTCTACTAGGAATTCAAATCTGCTGATAATAAACAGACCACCATTAAGAAGAGCAAGGACCTCATTCAACTGCTGGATCAAGCCAGGCACAATTGCTGGAGACAGTCACAAAGATGGACTTTCCATGGTCTGCCAGAATAAGTAAAAAAAATTCTGGAGTTTCCAGCGTCAGCAAAAATGATTTTCAGTCACCACAACTACTCTCTCATCCTACTTCGAGGCTAATGGCCATGCACAGAACTTGTATAAGTCCTTCATCCATGCAGTCAATATTGAAGTTAGAGAGGTGACAGGCCCTAGTGTGGATTCAGACTTGACAGGTCCTTTCTCAGAGAGCTGGACCAAGCCACAAAGCTTATGAAAAACAGAAAAGGCTCTTCAGGCCTGGATTATATCCAGATGGAATTTCATGTAAAACCAAAGCTGCCAGCTTTTGGGACATCAACTGAATCCCAAAAAACTGGTGCAGGGCAAAGCTCAGCCATTCCAAAACCAGGAATACTTCTGGAAGATCCCCAAGATCTATGGACAAGCTTATGGAGAGACTGATTCTGCTGCACATCAACAAGGCTATTGAACCAAAGCTGTCCTGTGTTCAGGCTGGCTTCAGTTGAGAACCGTGCACCCAAGATCAAATCATTTATCTAAGCATAAGACATTGAAGATGCCTTTGAGAAATTGGTGCCATTCTGGTGGTTCTGTCAGCTGCAGACGATACTGTCTGGCATGTGGAGCTGCCTCTGCCAAGTTGCTGAACACTATTCCCTGTAAGATCATGATGCAGTTTATCATGGAAATTATAACTAGGGCCCTACCAAATTCACAGTCCATTTGGGTCAATTTTACGGTTTTAGGATTTTAAAAATAGTAAATGTCATGATTTCAGCTATTTAAATCTGAGATTTTACGGAGTTGTAGCTGTAGGGGTCCTGACCCAAAAAGGAGCTGCGCTGCGGCTGGTGGTGGCGCTGCCTTCAGAGTTGGGCACCCAGTCAACACCACTACTCTCTGGCCACCCAGCTCTGAAGTCAGTGCAGAAGTAAGGGTGGCAAGACTGAGATACACATCCCTGCAAATACCTTTTGGGTCAGGACCCCCAATTTGAGAAATGCTGGTCTCCCCCATGAAATCTGTATAGTATAGGGTACAAAAACATAAGACCAGATTTTACGGTCCATGACTCATTTTTCATGGCCCTGAATTTGGTAGGGCCCCAATTATAACCAACTGGAGCTTTGTCTCAAGCAGGAGAGACAAAGTCAGCTAGCTGGCTTAGGCATCTCCATAATTCACTCCTGCAAGGATCCAATCTAGCTCCTTTCCTTTGCAAGATATATATTTAAGATCAACACGGAGACTGATAAGTATGTATATATGGATGACATCTGTCTTGTTGATGTGAATGGTGCTCTGCATTATATAGTGTGTCAGTCAGGACATGAATACTCTGGCCACTTATCTGATTCAGTGGATACTTACATTAAATGAGTCTAAGATGACGGTCACAATCTTTCATCTGATCACCTGGCCAATCAACCCTTACAGTCCCTGTTGAGGATTGCCCACTCCCTTTCCAGCCAGTTGTCACTTACTTAGGAGTCAAACTGGACTGCAGTCTAACATAGTGGTCCTGTCTAGAATGCTTAAACAAACAGATTATCTCCCACACTGCCTTGTTCTGGAAGCTAGCAGGAACTTCCAGGGAAGCAGAGGCAAAGTATTTGCTCCAGTGTAACATTTTTGTGTAGTAGTTTGGGGCAGAAGTCAGCATGCACATCGTGAACACAACCACAGAATTATTGTTCTTAGCCACATATGAACATCTAATTTAATCAGTGTTGGCTCTTATACCTCCTTCAAAATTTTGACAAGATGCCATTAGCCATAGAGTTGAGAGGAGGGCTATGATCAATGAAAGCAACCTGCTGCACACAAGGCTCACAATGTAGGAGCAGGATTTTATAACTGTACTATAAGAATAGAGGTACTAATGTATGTCTTGATTTCATTTTACCAGCCACCCTTTTTGAATAGCAGAAAGGAATGACCCTCTGGGACATTGGTAGAAATGCATCTGACGGACTGCCAGTGTCTGTACTGATAAGGCAGGGACAGACCAGAACAATCCTTATGACTAATTATGGTCACCCTTTTGTTTAGGATAAGTTATAATGTTTACTATGGTTTCCTATATGTATTACAAATTAGGCACTCTAGTTAAATATATATTTCTTTGTTTTAAAGTTTAGTAAGTAAAAGACAGGATCTTGTATTGTGTCTATGTGAAGGAGATACTGACACTGTTTGTATTCTCAAAGGTCTCTGTAAAAAAGACTGTTTGTGTGAATGAGGAATGTATGCATCAGGAAAAGATAAGGTGTGAAGGCCATTGTTATAGCCAGATGGTCAAGGAAGGAGGAGTAAAGAGACTTAAAGACACCAGAGAATCATCAACACGCATCCATAATGAAGGAACGACAAATTGACGACCCTGAGGTGAAGGCTAGCACCCCTAAAGAGAGGACAATTAATTAAATCGGAACCAGGACAGGATGACCCTCTCGGAGGTGTACTGGAATGTTTACATCAAAAGATGCACCAATTAATGGATCCGATGAAGTGGGCTCAAGTAGCCCATGAAAGCTTATGCTCTAATAAATGTGTTAGTCTCTAAGGTGCCACAAGTACTCCTGTTCTGTTTACCAATTAAGAAGTAACCAGTCACAAACTGACACAGCAAAATCCATAGACTTCAACAGAGTAAAAGACTAAGAACAGGGTGCTTGGCCATGGGACTTTGGGTTAGTCTTGCCACACTCCAGGGACATCAGATGGTGACTGACAGAGCTCTGCTCCTCTCTGCGACCAATCTGGCTGGCCACTAGATTGATCCGGACTCTGGACTGGTAACTATAAACATCAACTGGCAGGAGAGAGAGAGAGAGACTGAAAAGCTTATGCTAACTGTTGTATTCTCAATAAATGTGGCATGCTGCCTTCTTCCCTATAAAGATCCCGTGTGCTTCTTATAAGAACAGTGGTTCTAATGGGTGTAAATAAGCGCACACTTCCTATAAGATTTGCCTGCTTCAAGAACACACTTACCCCAGTAGTTCCTGCTGATTTGCCACTATTTACTTTGCAATATCCTTTTGTAGCCACTGTTCATGCTCTCATGTGCAGTGCTGCCAGCCCACTGCCAGTCTTGGCTGAACCACCACACATCAGGGCTGATAGCTATATCCTTGCAGAGTGGCAGCAACTCTGGCATAGAGAGAGAGGGCTTCTGAAATTTGTCAGCATGCATAACTTACATCCATCTCTTGGCAGTCTGGGATGCAGATCCTGAACTAGGCTTAACAGGCTGCTGATTGGAATGGCCAGAGTGGCTGCCACAATGCAGAAGTTTACTTATCCCTATCTTCAGTGTGACTGTGAGAAAATGATGCAAATGGCAAAACATGTGGTGGAGTCTCATTAAAAAACAACAAGGTGTTGCAGTACACCTTCCAACCCTCAATGATACACCAGTTTGATGGCTGAACATTCCAGATGTTGACTTTGATGCATACAAGAAGATTAAAACATACTACAAAGGCCAGGTCAGATGAAAAGACGGCCATTCCTGTGCAAAAGTGTGAGGACATGAATGAGGGAAGGGAAAGGAACTAACAATATAGATACATACCCTGTTAAAGTAAAATCTAAGGTTTAGACAGATCTATGAAACATAGCATGGACCCCAAAAAAAGGTCCTACCTTTTTGGAAGAAAAATAGTGCAATAAATGAGGCCAGAGTATCCGTGGCACAACTGAAGATCAAACATGCAATGAAGTCAGATATGTCTGATTTTTAAAAATCTGAAGAATGGTTTAGACAGCAGAAGTCAGTCACTTTAATGAAAGAATGATGCTCTAGAGCTTAAAACTTTAAAAAAAATTAAATAGTACTCCAACTTTTGTGAATTCACGGTTGAGGAAGACTTTATTCATGAGGTTAAAGTACATGAATTAAACATAGAGACAAATCTATGATGGAATACACAGCTAAGTTACCTCCATGTTATATTGCCTTTCATTGTAATAAGGCTAGGTATACTGTTACTCTTATGGAGTGGTAGAGACTCTACAGTAAAGTTGTGTTACAGATTTCAGTTTAGCCAGAGCTTTAAACCTTTATTTTGGGTGTTAAAGTCATTAAATGGTGAAAGCTAAGACCTAGATTGTAAGCAATTTGATTCTGCACCCCCATAATTGCTTGATGAAAAATGGTTTTAAACCGAAAGACTGACCAGTTCAAAAATCACCTCTATAAGGCAGTTGTTCACTGGATTGTCTTGCTTTTCTTTGCGTCCTTTTTGCAAGAAGTCTAAAATCCTGGAATCTGTTTTGTCCTTATTGGAGAGTTTCCAGAAGTTGTTTCGGCTAATTGTGTAACTCAAGAGTGCTCGTAGTTTAGGGAGTTTCACTGGGAAGCTATATTTTCCTTCTTAGTTACTCCTCTAAAGACTGCATGCCACTTGGCCTTACTCACTGTGGAAGACTAGACCTGACATCTTCTGAACATTCCATGCTCAAAATGGCTGCTTGTTTTTATTTATCACTGATGTTAAGTTCCATGTAGACTTACTGGACTATCAGGTTTGAAGAGAGGTGTATCTCAAAAGTGATTAAGGTACTCCCTACCCTTTAGGCCTTCCTCTTCAGTATACCCAAATCTGGGAACAAAAAAACCCCACCAAGCTCAAAACCTGAAGTCAGGCTCTGAAGGGTTAATGTCTAGCTATTCCACCTGGAAGCAGGCGGGGCACACCCTGACTGTCTCCTAGGAGCAATGCACACATTGCTCTATCCAAGGACAAGGGCTAGATATGAACCCTGAGAACTTGATTGTTTGGACAGCAACTGTGGGAGGTTTCTTTAGCCTGGGCTGAAGGCCTGAGAACCAGGATTGTAGTAGATAGAGGATGGTAACTAAGCATATGAATCAACGTCATACATTCCTTTGTGTAGCAGTGTGTAATGCATAGGGGGAGAAATATAATAAAAGGAGAAGGTGGAAGGCAGGGGGGGCAGAACAGCCCATCTCCGCTGACCAGCCTGTTTGCTTGCATAAAGCTGTGTTCTGTCTCATCACTGAACCGCAACAAGGCTCTTCTCTGGGGCCATGATCCAGGAAAGCACTTAAATATGTGCTTAGCTTAGAGCATGCATATAGGCTCATTGAATGTTTTGTTTGCTGCTTGAAGATAACAGAGAAAATAAGCATGTTTTTAAAATATCGGACTGCTCACAAGCTTAAAGGTAAGCATAGGCTAAGTGCTTTGTTCAATCAGGGCCTATGTACTTGATCCAATACCCAATAAAGTCAATGAGGTGGAAATGGAGCTTTCCTCTTAATCCGATATCAATGAATTATGCTCACAGTGCACTTGTTCACTGCATTGTTTCTGAATATTAAACAGATAAAAAATACATGAATAAGTTATTGAATGTTGTATCTTTCAGAATTTCTTATTTTGCTTAATGTTTTCAGATTTGCAGAAATAAAGGGTCACTGATTAGTTTCAGCTAGTGAGATGCCAGCTATAGTTAAAAGCAGTGATGAGCTGCCAAAATCTTAACGGGTTCCCTCCTCACCCCACGAGGAGGTCATTGCCTACCCCCACCCCCCAGGACTCCTGCCCCATCCAACCCCCCCACATTCCTTGAGGCCTCCCCACAGGACCCCTGCCCCACCACCCCCCTCCCCTGACTGCCCCCAGAACTGGGAAGGAGGGTCTCGTGGGCCACCGTAGTGGGTGCCCAACCCACCCCTAAGAGCCAGAGGCACCTGCTGGGGGGCAAGGTGGGGAGTCCCAGAGGTGCTTACCTGCGGCAACTCCCAGGAAGCATCCGGCAGGTCCCTCTGGCTCCTAGGGGCAAGGGAGCATAGCTGGGGGGGAGCAGGGGAGCGGCCGCTCCCCCCCACTGATCAAAAGTGGCTCCTTAGGTGCCGACTCCCTAGGTGCTCCAGGGCTGGAGCACGCACGGGGAAAAAACCCACCAGCAGCTCCCCACCCAGCCCCAGATCACCTCACCTCCGCTCTGCCTCCTCCCCTGAATGCGCCGCCCCGCTCTGCTTCTCCGCGCCCCCCCTCCCGCCGGCTTCACGCGAATCAGCTGTTCGGCAGGAAGCCTGGGAGGGCTGAGAAGCAGGTTGCGGCTTACCGCTCAGGGCGAGGGTGGTGCAGGTGAGCTGGGGCGGGGAGTGGTTCCCCTGTGCACCCCCTCCGGGTTACCTCCTGCGGCGTGGGTGGCCCTTTTTGCGCATTCCCCCAGCCCGAGCTCACCTCCGCTCTGCCTCCCTGGGCCTGAGCGGGAAGCCGCAGCTTGCTTCTCAGCCTGCCCCGGTTTCCCGTGCGAACAGCTGATTCGCAGGAAGCCTGGGGAGGGGTGGAGAAGCAGAGCGGGACGGTGTGTTCAGGGGAGGGGGAGGCGGCAGAGCGGAGGTGAAGTGAGCTGGGGCAGGGGGTGGGGAGCTGCTGGTGGGTGCTCTGCACCCACCAAATTTTCCCCTTGGGTGCTCCAGGGCTGGAGCACCCGTGGAGTCGGCGCCTAAGGCACCACTTTTGGCCAGTTAAATTTAGAAGCCCTTTTAGAACTGGTTGTCCCTTACAGAACAACCGGTTCTAAAAGGGCTTCTAAATTTAACAACTGGTTCTAGCGAACCAGCTCCAGCTCACCACTGGTTAAAAGCAAAGGGAGTTCAAACACTTAAGTCTTGCCATATGGAGCTGCCTTATTTATCTGCTACTCTTGACTGAAAAAAAAAAAGCATTCTACAGAAAATATGAAAGAGAAGTGAATGATGGGGGGCGGGGGGGATTAAGACAGCTTGGATACTTGCAGCTGATGTTTCTGACTGTTGTGTGTGGAGTTGTCTTACCTTGTCAGAGGAAGAAAGAAGAAGAAAAAAACAAGCCTGTTGCTAAAAAAAAACAAAAAATCCACACACAAGAATGTTGTCCTTGAGAAAAGAAATTAAAAAGAACAATCCTGGCATATAGAAATTAACACAACTAGTCTGAAATCTGCATGCTCATGGAATCAAAAAGGGCTAATTCTGGCACTAAGTTAGTGCTGGTCCTGTGAGGTGTTTGATCCTGCAAGGTGTCCTTAACTTCTATTGACTTCAACGCAATGATTGATTTAAAAATTCACACTTTTGTTTGTAATGACTAATTTTCAGTCATACAAAAATAAATAAATAAAATGAAGACTGGAAAAGGGGTTTTTGCCAGAATGCTGAAAGATTTTTTTATAAGGAAAAGTTAATTTTCCGACTATGGGAGGACCCATAAGGTGCACACATCTGATGACAGAAAAGAGCTTCACACTCCTATTGTAATCTGGCATTTTCTTAGAATTGTGACAGGCTGGCAACCTCACAGCCACTGACTAGATTGAGCAATCTTGATAGGTGAAAGGAAACATCTCAGATGGTGATCTGTTATGTTTAAATTAATCTGTTCTGATCTGGATCTTTGCCATTTTTGTGAAAGATACAGAGAAGCCAGCAAAAAGAAAAGGAGTACCTGTGGCAGCCTTGGAGACTAACAAATTTATTTGAGCATAAGGTGCCACAAGTCCTCCTTTTTCTTTTTGTGGATACAGACTAACACGACTGCTACTCTGAAAGAAGCCAGCAAGATTCCAGTCTCCAAAAATGCAAGCTGTCACAGTTTCTGAAAAAAAACTGGGTGGCAGCGAGTTCTTCAGTGTTAAATTAAAATGGCATTAGCTCACGCTGTGCTTGCCAAGACACACTCATCTCATGTTGACTGACAGATAAATAATAACCCTCAGCTAAACACCAGTGACAAGATGCTACCCCCATAAATCTCTGAACATTCTCTGCATGTCAAAGAACATGGGTAACCGAGCTCTCTTAACTCTACACCATGAACAAAAAAAGCAGAATGCCCTATCTTTAAGTGAAAAGATCAATGTCCCTCCCCCATGAGCATGTCAGTGAATGACAAGGAGAAAGATTCAGACAAAAAAAAAAGTAGAGTTCACTTTTGATCACCTATACACAACAGTAATTACTATGAAATTAGATCATTTCAGAATTGCATTAATGGTGGTCATATTTTGGGGTGCAATACAGACCTATGAAGAGTTATCACCTCTTACCCTGTAACCCCGAGTGCCTCACAATGCATTGCTTCTGTAGCTTGCTGACTGGGATACCCACAGTCAGCAACAAGCGTGCTCTGTCTATATATTGGAAAGCCCAGGTCCAATGCTTTGGATCCTGGAGCCTGTCTGCAATACTACAGACTTCCAAACTAGCTCCACCACCCTTGGTTAACAACTGGTAAGATGACACCACACTCTACCCACCCCCATATTTCCCCCAAAATGTGGGTTCTGAAGTCTCCAGTCCTGTGTGGAACAATCAGAGGGATGTTAATGTTTGTTGCTTCTTTAAGGAGCAGTTATTCAACAGTTCCTTACTTTAATTGGAGTTATTAAACAGTTAAGTTCAAATGAAGAACTGGATTGCTTTAAATTAAAAATAAAACCAGTGTATCTAATTACATAGATTTTAAGTAAGTACAAGTGTAAGGATTAAAGTCAAATGGTTTCTGGAAAAAAAAAAAGCATGCTTTCTAGTAACTAAAATAAACAAGCTAGACTTGGTTCAAGGTAAAATCCCCACCACACGTTCCTAACAAGATGTGGGAACTATCCCCCAGCGTCAAATGGTTGATAAGAGGGGGGCCAAGAAACCGTAATTGTCCAATGAATCATTGAAATGGATTCTTCACAAGGAGACCCCCAGATAAAACTATTTCCAGCTGTGGACAACATGAGGCTCTTGAAGGAAGCTCCCTGCTGCTTCCCCCACTGCTGGAGTGGTGTCTGCTAAAATGCTAGTTATTTAATTCCTGCCCTCTCCAGTGTAACTGAACGAACATTGAACATGTTATTGTCAATATTCTCCTGCACCATGATAGTGTGAGGTTTTCCTCCAGATCTTCTTAGTTTGATGAATCTGTTTATGTAATATATAAATACATTCTCATTGTCTTTCAGAAGTACTTTTTTAGTAACTCCCTTGTGGAAAAGCTACATTTGTCTGGGTGAGGTTATTCCTGCTTGGATGGCAAACAGTTTAAGAATTCTAATTTTAGTTTATGTCCATAACTTTGCATCAGTTGCTTGCACCTACATTGTGCAATATTAATAGCCAATGAGTCATGAGCTTTTCATTAACACCTTACAAGGCATATTTTGTACAAATATTATTACAGTAGTGTGTAGTCAGAAGAGAGCACTGCTGCATGCTCACCTAGTTACTTTTGCTTTGAAAGATGGAAGAGAGGACAAATAGGACTCATAGGAGCTAACCATTTCAATTTCATGAGAAGAATTTTGCTAAATTTATGTCTCCTGCGACATCCATTCTCTGCCCTGCCCCACCTCACCCCCTTTTCATCTGATTTAAGCTGATTTCTAATTCAACTATTTTTGGTAAGAGCTACCACTAGAACAGATCTGCATTTTTTTAAAATGCAATACTGTCTTAGTAAATAATTGAAGAATTTAAAATGTTATCTCATGTTTGCTTCTCCATGGAGTTTGGTAGGTGGCAAGTCTCCTGTTCCCCACCACAATCTCCAAGTTTTGCTGCTTCTCTTTCGTTTCTGGAAATATTAAAATACTAGCTGTCATAAAAATAAAGGGAAGGGTAACCATCTTTCTGTATACAGTGCTATAAAATCCCTCCTGGCCAGAGGCAAAACCCTTTCACCTGTAAAGGGTTAAGAAGCTAAGACAACCTCGTGGCACCTGACCAAAATGACCAATGAGGAGACAAGATACTTTCAAAACTGGATGGGGGGGGGGGACAAAGGGTCTGTCTGTGTGTATGATGCCAGGAACAGATCAGGAATGCTCTTCAGATCTCCTGTAAAAGTTAGTAAGTAATCTAGCTAGAAATGCGTTCAATTTTCTTTTGTTTAATGGCTGGTAAAATAGCTGTACTGAATGGAATGTATATTTCTGTTTTTGTGTCTTTTTGTAACTTAAGGTTTTGCCTAGTGGGATTCTCTATGTTTTGAATCTGATTACCCTGTATTTACCATCCTGATTTTACAGAGGTGATTCTTTTACTTTTTCTTCTATTAAAATTCTTCTTTTAAGAACCTGATTGCTTTTTCATTGTTCTTAAGATCCAAGGGTTTGGGTCTGTGTTCACCTATGCAAATTGGTGAGGATTTTTATCAAGCCTTCCCCAGAAAAGGGGGTGTAGGGCTTGGGGGGATATTTTTTTGGGGGGAAGATGTCTCCAAGGGGGCTCTTTCCCTGTTCTTTGTTTAACACGCTTGGTGGTGGCAGCATAGAGTTCAAGGACAAGGCAAAGTTTGTACCTTGAGGAAGTTTTTAACCTAAACTGGTAAGAATAAGCTCTGGGGGTCTTTCATGCAGGTCCCCACATCTGTACCCTAGAGTTCAGAGTGGGGAAGGAACCTTGACACTAGCTAATTAGAAAAATAGAAGATTAGGGTTGGAAGAGACCTCAGGAAGTCATCTAGTCCAACCCCCTGCTCAAAGCAGGACCAACACCCACTAAATAATCCCAGCCAGGGGTGTCTCAAGATGGGCCTTAAAAACTTCTAAGGATTGAGATTCCACCAACTCCCTAGATAACCCATTCCAGTGCTTCACCACCCCCCTAGTGAAATAGTGTTTCCTAATATCTAACCTAGACCTTCCCCACTGCAAGTTGAGACCATTGCTCCTTGTTCAGTTATCTGCCACCACTGAGAACAGCTGAGAGCCATCCTCAATGGAACCCCCCTTCAGGTAGTTGAAGGCTGCTATCAAATCCCCCCTCACTCTTCTCTTCTGTAAACTAAATAACCCCAGTTCCCTCAGCCTCTCCTCGTAAGTCATGTACCCCAGCCCCCTAATCATTTTCGTTGCCCTTCGCTTGACTCTCTCTAATTTATCCACATCCATTCTACAGTGTGGGGACCAAAACTGGATGCAATAGTCCAGTGCCAAGTAGAGGGGAATAGTCACTTCCCTCGATCCGCTGGCAATGGTCCTACTAAAACAGCCCAATATGCTGTTGGCCTTCTTGGCAAGAAGGGTACACTGCTGATTCATATCCCATTTTTCATCCACTGTAATCCCCAGGTCCTTTTCTGCAGAACTGCTGCTTAGCCAGTTGGTCCCCAGCCTGTAGCAGTGCATGGGATTCTTCCTTCCTAAATGCAGGACTCTACACTTGTCCTTGTTGAACCTCATCAGATTTCTTTTGGCCCAGTCCTCCAATTTGTCTTGGTCACTCTGGACCCTATCCCTACCCTCCAGCATACCTACCTCTCACCCCATCTTCGTATCACCTGCGAACTTGCTGAGGGTGCAATTCATCCCATCATCCAGATCATTAATAAAGATGTTGAACAAAACCAGCCCCAGGACTGATCCCTAGAGCACTCTGCTTGATACCGTCTGCCAACTAGACATCGAGCCATTGATCACTACCCTTTGAGCCCGACAAAATAGCCAGCTTTCTATCCACCTTATGGACCATTCATCCAATCCATACTTTTTTAACTTGCTGGCAAGAATACTGTGGGAGACGGTATCAAAAGCTTTGCTAAAGTAAAGATATATCACACCCACCACTTTCCTCATATACACAGTGCCAGTTATCTCATCATAGAAGGCAATCAGGTTGGTCCGGCATGACTTGCCCTTGATGAATACATGTTGACTGCTCCTGATCACCTTCCTCTTCTCCAAGTGCTTCAAAATGGATTCCTTGAGGACCTGCTCCATGATTTTGCTGGGTCCTGAAGTGAGTCTGACCAGTTTGTCATTCCCCAAGTTCTCTTTCTTCCCTTTTTTAAATATGAGCACTATATTTGCCTTTTTCCAATCGTTCGGGACCTCTCCCGATCGCCATGAATTTTCAGGGATAATGGGCAATGGCTCTGCAATCACATCAGCCAACTCCCTCAGCACCCTTGGATGCATTAGATCTAGGGTGACCAAATAGCAACTGTGAAAAAAACGGGACAGGGGGTGGGGAGGGGGAAATAATAGGCTCTTATGTAAGAAAAAGTCCCAAAAAACAGGACTGTCCCTATAAAAACAGGACATCTGGTCACCCTAATTAGATCTGGACCCATGGACTTGTGCATGTCCAGCTTTTCTAAATAGTCCTTAACCTATTCTTTCACCACTAAAGGCTGCTCATCTCTTCCCCATACGGTGTTGCCCAGTGCAGCAGTCTGGGAGCTGACCTTATCTGTGAAGATAGAGGCAATTAAATGGTCTACATTCTGCACTTATACCCATACAAATTCACTGACTTCAAGATGACTGAATTGGTGTAACTAAACAGTTGGTTCAATGTTTCTAACATTATGACAGGGAACATGCATTATGACAGGGAACATAGTTACCCCAGTATTAGGCCTCCACATTTTTCCCAAATCTTTCTATCTTGTCTCTAATTGAAGATTTTTTTAAAAAAATATTCAAGTCTCATTTCACTTCCACTAATTATAGGCATGGGAATGCTATCATCACAAATGTACTGTTAGTTTCCTTAAACCTTGTAATATTTTGGATATTTGCATGATAATGAATGATTCCTGGTGCACAATGTTTTCACGTTACTGCATAGCCATTCATGTCTGCAAGAAGTGTAAATAACTAAAGAACCTGAAAAAAAAAGTTAGACTGGGACTAGTGTTACTATACTTCAGTTAGATTAGTTGCATTATCCTAACAATGTGGTGTTCTTCCTATAGCATAATCAGTCAATATTTATGCAACACAACATTGATCCACAAAGTCTTCACTGTTATAAAAGTCTGACAATGCAGAGTTCAGCTCCAGACTGAGTAGAAATGTAGGCTAGCCCTAGCATATCTATGTAATGTCTGAAGAAACTGTGTCCCTAGTGGTTGTCGTGTGCATATAAAATGAAGTGATTAGGAGACTTTCTTTGGTTATGTTAAGATAAACCAAAGCTCTTCTAGATGCTAACATGTGCAGCTTTGACTCACCTACAGACGATCTAGAGGAAAAAATACTGGCAAATTAATCATTTGATTAAAAGGTGAGAGTCAGCTACCCCTATGGAGGATTAGGATGAAGCACCTTATCTTTGTGAAAGATAGTGAATGGTGGTGTCCTGGGTTCGGTCACAGAGACCCCCTTGGAACCGTCACCTGATGTGCTGAGACTACCTCTGAGCCTGTTTGCTCTGCCAGTTTGGGCCTCCACCCTGTCTTGGTGAGCCAGATATGCTAATCTGCTGCAACACAGACCCAGGATCTGAACCATGCTCCCAAAGCTGCAGACTTAACTGAAAACGGCTTAGCAAGTGCTCCAGTCTCTAACGCCCAGACACCCAACTCCCAATGGGATCCAAACCCCAAATTAATCATTTTACTCTTTATAAAGCTTATACAGGGTAAACTCAGATTGTCTGCCCTCTATAACACAGAGAGAGATATGCACAGCTGTTTGCTGCCCCAAGTATTAATCACTTACTCTGGGTTAAAAAGCAAAAAAGTGATATTAAGTAACAGACAACAAAATAAGTTCCCAAGCAAAACAAAACAACACACACAAGTCTAAGCCTAATACATTAAGAAACTGATTACAGATAAAAATCTCACCCTCAGAGATGTTCCAATAAGCTTCTTTCACAGACTGGACTCCTTCCTAGTCTTGGCCCAATCCTTTCCCTGGTACAATTCTTGTTAACTCCAGTTCAGGTGGTAACTAGGGGATTTCTCATTACTGGAACCTCCTTTGTTCTGTTCCATCCCCTTATATAGCTTTGGCACAAGGCGGGGATCTTGTCTCTCTGGGTCCCCACCCCTCCTTCTAAATGGAAAAGCACCAGGTGTAAGATGGATTCCAGTACCAGGTGACATGGTCACATTTTGTGTGTGTCAGGCCAGGAAGAATGAAGGCTTGGGGTCTCACAGGATGGCTTGCAAGTAAATAGAGCCATTTATAACCAGTTGTCCTAATTGATGGGAGCCATCAAGATTCCAAACCATCATTAATGGCCCACACTTTGCATAATTACAATAGGACATCAGTTATATTTCATATTTCTAGTTTCAGATACAAGAATGATGCATTTATACAAATAGGATGACCACACTCAATAGATAAGCTTTGATGCCTTACAAGAGACCTTTTGCATGAAGCATATTCCAGTTACATTATATGCACATTCATGAGCATATTTGCATAAAATCACATGGAGTGCAATGTCATAGGCGACGTTCAGTCATTGGCCAAGCTGATGTTATAATTTGAGGAATGCCATTTTAATAGGTGTAACAGAGAATCTTCAGGAGACTTCCTTAACTGTGAAAAGACTAAGTTGAGATCCCGCTATAGTACTGGATCCTATATTGGTGGGTACATATGGGTTTTCATTGGTAAAGGCAGTAAACGTTGATTCCACCATACACCCATAAACCAGAAAAAAAATATTTCCATTACAGATAAACAACGAAAGAGAAATGTTGCTTGAGAATTTGGAGTTTAAGGATATTTACTTTGTATATTTTGAAATGTCCTCTTCACCCCCCCCCCCCGCAGGCCATTTTGCATATCCAATCATTTACTTTTGCCAAAATGTCCAAAATGAAATTGTGTCTGATCAAAACAAAAATACTTGACAAATCTCCTGATTCCCAAACCACACAGTTTTGTGAAGTTTTGGTTCAAAGAATTAACATTTGATGAAAAGTGGATAAAGCACTGGTATGGCACTCAGAGGACCTGGGTTCTAATCCCAGCTCAGCCACTGACCAGCTGGGCAACCCCTCCCCTCAGTTTCCCCATATGTACAAGGGATAATACTTGTGCTTTACAACAAAGGGAGACTTGAAGACCTGATGAAGAGGTAGGTATTAGTTGAAAAATTCCCAATGAGCTGTATTTAGGACTACTTTGAAATGATGAAGCACATTTCCTATGAAAAAACACATGGAGCCTAATCATCAACTGGCAGTTTCTAATCTATAGTGATTATATAATATCAAACATTGAGATACATGATTAACAAAAGGCAATCATTTTCCCTGAAGGGTACTGATAGAAATAGTAGAAGGCTGCTGGCCAATAACAAAAGCATCAAAAGTGGACCTGGCCATTACCAATTTGCCCTATTGTAAAAGTGTAGAAACAAGAGAAGTCATACAGGTAGCTATGAGCCTGCTGGCTTTCAAAAACCCAGGGTCTAATTGGAGTACCAGAGGAGACCACTATTTAGGATTCTA
Organism: Lepidochelys olivacea; assembly: GCF_965140295.1. Taxonomy (NCBI): domain Eukaryota; kingdom Metazoa; phylum Chordata; order Testudines; family Cheloniidae; genus Lepidochelys; species Lepidochelys olivacea. Next base: position 71,896,444 of record NC_140414.1, read on the forward strand.
TCAAAGCATTTAAACGTGTTTCATTTTAAGCACATATGTAGTCCCACTGAAGTTGAAGTGTTTTCCTGGCTTGGGGCCTAGAAAAGTTCAGTTACCTGATGACACTGGGCATATGCCTGCTCGTGAGGAAAGTGGGTAATTTACTGCAGATGGGTTAGAGTTTGGAATATGTCTGGTACCATTACAGGAGAAGTCCATGGAGGATTCTTTGGAAATATATGCCAGATATTACTTTGTTGTTCTGTCTTTATTAGCACATAGCTGTAAGTCAAGGACAATCTCTTTGAGATATGGACAATGTGAGTCCGAGATTTCTTCAACACTGGGCTTTAAAATTATCAAATTAAATTCTCTTTTATCAGCCCATGGCAAGCTTTTTCATCCAGGTGTTGGTGTACATCTGATGCCTGATAATAAAAGCATGGTAAAGGCTACTGAAGTGTGATGATGCAAAGCAGGAAGAACTCTATTCTGCTGCTGTTTTCTGCTCTGTTGCCATTTAGCAGGTGGAGGATGAGATACATCCAGAAAAGCTAGCCGAATGGTGATTTGCATAATTACATTGAAGATGTCCTATTAAAGCTGTACTGCCCAAATCATCATCATCTCTTATGAAGATCAGACAGAGCACACACAAGGACATGGATCATGAGGGTTCTAATTAAAACTGGTACTGAACAAGTGATGAGTGGTTTCTTTGGGGAGAGCTCACTGGCCAAGCATGTGGTCTGATTGTAAAGAAGATGCTGCTGCTGTTCCTGGACAAAAGAATGAAACCAGGAATGAGTAAGAAAAAGAGGCGGTACTATGAGCATCAACTTCTGATAATTTGTACTTACTCTATACCTTTCCTCCAGCATAACACCAAAGCACATTACAGGTGGCCTACGCAGAGATCACCCCTTTGCTACTGAGCTACAGCTTCCTCCAGGATACAAAAGGGTAGCAAAATATACCAGCAAGCGCCAAACCACCCTGTGGTGACATGTCCATAATAATATTGTGTGTTTGCGTGCCACGTTCCTTAGTAGAGTCAGTGTGTAACCCCTCAGTGTCACTAGCCAGGCTCCAATATGTATCATCTGAAAAATATTTAGCCCGCGGCTTCAGAAGATTTTTTTTTAAATTTAATGTGTGAATAATACACATGAAAGTGAGGGATTGATAGTGTCATTACACTTTTTTGACCCAAGCAGTTAGCTATATTTGGGGTGTTGTGGGTTGTTCGAATTAGGAGAAACTGGTAAGAGAGAGTCAGGTATTTTTGTTGATGCAGTCCTGTTTATTTACAAAACTACACAAAGTCATTTTTTCCCCAAATACAGAAGGAACTAAAGAGTTTTTGCTTACAGCCCTGAGTCTTGCCAGTACCAGAAACCTCCTCTCAGTCTCTCACATTATGCCTGTCCAGCTTGTCTCTAACACAACCCTACACTTCAGTCACATACCGCAAACCCTCTCCATCCAGGTCATGTAGTTCAAGTTTCTGGGCAGCCTCACATTTGCCTTCCTTTTTGGCATGTGTCTGAGTTTTGGGGTTGGAGCCTACTGTTATTTCAGTCACTTATTCAGTTCAGGATGATCTAAAGTCATTGGTTATGCCCAACCTATAACAAGGTTGTACTCCTCCTGTGCATGAAATTAAGCATGTGCCTAAGTCTTTGTGGGATCAGGGCTTAAGGGGTTTATTCTTCCCTAGCAAAAGGGTACATTTGCCACTGAAGAAAATGGGAGCTGCCCCCCCTGTAAATGATGCAGAATTTTCAGCATTAAACTCAATGGGACTTGATAGAGGTGTGAATCAGAGCAAGAATTGTCTTTAGGAACTTGCAGTTCTTTCCCAGGTAAAACTCCCAAATTATGTTAATAGTTGACAGGTTGGTCAAGCTTCAATCGTGTGCTCTACCCAGTACATAGAGGACCCAGTTAGTGAACTTGGCTAGAGGAAATTAGGCCTTATAGAGAACAGGTGGTTTGGAAAGAAAAGCTTGCAGATATAGAACAGACAAATAAGTACAAGCGGTGCTCTCTGCCATGGAAGTTGGCAACAAGGAGATAAGCATAGAAACAAGCTAAGGTAAATGTGGTACAAGAAGGGTTAACCCGATCTAGTTCAGAGGATAAGTCATTTTCTTTAGAAATATTATAGTATCTCCAGCAAAGATTTGGATACCTCCGGGTAAGGGATAAACAATAGACCCTACTAGCAGATATTTTGTGGCTTATGTTTTTCTTCCAATGTACAAGATTAAGAATGATACACGATGAATAAGTCAATGAGCCCTCCAATTTTTTACAAAAGGTTGTTTAAAATGGGATTAGTTTTACAAGCTACATTAAGAAAACATTGACATACAGTGAAGCAGTCAAAAGGAAGGAACTGGCAAGGTAAGACTATATGCACAATTTTAATTGTCCGTTTGTATACATGCTTTCTAATACAATCTTTAATTGCATCAGCTCATATTAAGAGAGTCTTTCCAGTGACATCAATGGATTTTGGATCAACCTCATTTATGGTTGCCTAATGGGTTTATCACAAGTAGAATCATGTGAGGAAAAAAAAACCACACAAAACTCTGAAGGAGGCATGGGTCATTACCTCCCTCTGAGAATGTTCACTTAGCTATCAATGAACACATCCTGGAAAGCTATAGTGAAATATACTGAAGACTAGGCCATCCATGCTGAAGTCCTGAGTCCTCCCCTCATCCCATCTGGTAGAAACCCCCATGTTCATTTAACTGGATGAAGGAAACCCCACCACTTGGAATGGTGGGAAATGTCTGAAAGCTGAAGTCATAGGGCCCTTCTATAGATGGATGCTTAACATTTCAATCTGACCCTTAACGTTCTAAAGTACATTGAGATACTCAGATTAGTTGCAGGATATACACACATGCTATTTTTTCTGTCACTGAAATAACCATGCATATGCTGGAGCACAAATAAAGGCAATTGAAAAGTTTCCCATTGTTTAGAAATTCAGTGATTTTCAGCATAAATTGCATCCAGATATCAGCCTGCACTTGCACTTAGTTCTTTACTTTGATTGATCTAGGTTCTGGTTCAATCCTGCACCAGTGAATGTTTGGCCACAGACTTCCGTAAGGAGCAGCTCCTGTTCCTAACTACATGGAGCTGAACCAATGCAGGGAAATTTGTCAAAAGTGTCCCTAATATTGACAGGGCACATACAGGCCCTCACTTCCACCCAAAAAAGTAGGTGTACCATTCAGGATGTATTATGCCCAAAAAAAATTGTTAGTCTCCAAGGTGCCACAGGGATTCCTTGTTTTTTCTAACACTCCTGAATGGTAACATCAGATTGGGAAAATGTGATAGCAATTTTGACACTTTCTATATATTCTGCCTCCAAATAGTTGTGCTATCAATTTTAGTCATTTACCGCCATGGCTTCCAAACTGACACTAAGTGCCACTTATTGAAGAGATTCCGATCAAGACTATGTGACATAGAAGCTAAATTTCAATTTTGACCAACTTTTATATTTAGTGTGTTTGCAACTTTTGTTTCTCCTGAGAAATTATTTGTATAACTGCATCCAATAAGAGGATTAATAAAGCAAAGGGATCAACGATTATTTTTGTGTGGAATATTCTTGCACACCATGAAAATAAAAATTGAAAATGTATTTAGATTCAAATGATGCGAGTCTTTGCTCTGGCAATGGAAAAGTCTAAATTAAAATTAACTTGAAAATGCAACTTAATTCCTGTATTCTAATTTAGAGCGATAAAAGTATCTGTAATGGTAAGGGGAATTAAGATACAACTAGCATGGGAGTAGCTGTACTGATGTGTAAACAAGTAGAGATAGACTCTCCAGTCTAGTATGTCTGCTTTGTGCCACTTTGTCAGAACAAAATCAAAAAACAAACAAACATTAAAGTTGGCTCAGTTGGCCCAGGGAGGATCAGTTTAGGATAAGGTTTATCCTTCGGTGGCCTAGAACTGACAGAGGCTCTTATACCACTCCCTCACCTCTACTGGGAATGTAGGAGGAGAAAGAGGACATGGGTGGAAAAAACAGATTGACCAGCATGCCCCTAAGCCACACCAGTCTGCAGTTTCAGTCCATCCTACTGGCTGTTTGCAGGTTCCTCTTGCACAACCCTGGACTGAGCCTGCAGAAGAGTCAGGGGAGCATTAAGTTAAAGCTTTAACTTACTTTTGCATGCTTACCCCAGAATTATGTTTGGTGCAGATCAGCCTCATCTAACATGTGGACCAAAAGGTCAGTGTATGATAATTGTACTGAATAAAATATGTCCACAGATTACTGAGGAGGCAGGGGGAGAGTAGGGTTGGGTTGTTTATTTTTAAAACACTTTGTTTGTTGTCCTTTTATATTTTCCTATTTCCAGCATAGGTGATTTCTACTTTGATTAAATAAACCCAAGCAAAAGAAACTTACAGTACTATTAACATAGTTTATTTTAATTTAGTAATATTTTTGACATAGCACCAACACTGCACAGATGCTTTATACAGGAGACAGGGACCAGGGCTCAGAAGTGCTCACACACTCAGGGGCCTGTTGACATCAATGGCAAGACTCATTGACTTCAATAGGAGTAGGCCTTTAATGGTAAATAAGGATTAAGTTCTGTCCCTGAGCATACATGAATGGCTCCTATGAAGAGCTAGAAATAAATACTTTCGCAGAAGAATGGACAAAAGCACTAATAGTACTACATTCAGAGCTAAATCCTACAAATCGTACTCCAGCAAATCTTCATCACCTGATGTCAATAAGTCAATTGATAAGTTTTCTAGAGTAAAGACTGAAACGAGACCTGTTCCTGCCCTTGCTGAACTCAGTGGCTTGATTACCATTGATTTTAGTGGGAATAGGATTGGATCAAGAAAGCAGGCAGAGCTTTGGCTCCAAATATAAGAGCATTTGTGCACTCAGGGTCTAATCTTGGACCAGTGAAGCTAATGAGAGATTTCTCCACTGATTTCAAGGGAAGAGGATCAGGCCTCCATATGTCTTAAAATACATGCAGTAGACTATTCCCACAAATGTCTTCTATCAGTTTATATATTTTAAAAAAATCACACTTGAAATTGTGTTTTGAAGGACATACTTTAAAAGACCCTATTTGCATTTCTACTACAGCCAACCATTTCCTTTGTGCCACTCAGACTTGAGTGACACACTCTTTAAAATAAAAAAAAAAGTAGTAATTGGAATAGTCCCTTGGGCATTTGAAGCTGATTGCTTTTACATTTTTAATGTTACAGTATGAAATGAGATAATGAAAAAACTTTATCCAGAATTACTGTGAATTTATGATGTACCTTTTGGGACTTTTTCCCATTTAAATTAGATGCTGGAAGACATGATAGCTTGCTGTCTAAACTATGTACTTGAAATCATGCTTCTGATATTTTTTCAAATATGAAGACAATAGTATCAGATGTCCTTTTAGAGAGAAAGCATCTTAATGTACGACTAAAATACCCAAGAATCATGGTAACACTTAAGGTTAGACACATCAAAATAAATGTTCACTTTTGAGAGAGGAGTGCAGGTATGGGCTGGGAACTGCTTGAAAAACTGTGAGAAGAACTTCACAAAATTATATAAGAGTTATTGCTTCATCTGGTCCTGTTGTACCAGATCCTCAGCTAAAACAGTGTAGCTTCATTGACTTTGATGGAGTTACATCTAATTGATGTAACTGATGAGTTACAGATCTGTCTCAATGACATGTTTAAAAGCTGTTCCAAAAGTCTACAGTTGGAATTAGAACAAGTCAGTCAAAATCCCTCAGTGAATCCTCAAGTAATCCTGGAGAGAATTTTCTTAAATAAAAAAAAAAAAAATTATTTCAGTCTTACATTTAGACCAACCCTAGCTATCTGCCAAAAACCTGCACTGTTGTCATAGCCAGTTAAGTGTCCAAAACAAGAGCCACCCTTTTGTCACAGGGTGACAACATGCTATGATAAGCTCTTTATGGTTCATCTTAGCAAGATCAAACTCGGTCATGGACTGTTTTTGTTCAGCACCTAGAGCCAGAGTGTCTGTACCTGGGGATTCTGCACACTACCGTAATACAAAGAACTAATTAATAGCATTAAGTGAGGTAATTGATTATAGCCAGATAATGGCGTTTGGCTACTAATCAGTTTATGTGGCAGTCATGCCTCTATTTTTGCTAACTATGCCATCTTTGTTAATGGTTCATATTCTATCACATTAGGTAGTTCCATTCAGATGGAATTTTGTCATGCTTCCTGCCAGTCTGCATCATTTGTGGCGCTAGTCAAAAAAATTTAAGATGGAATGTTCTCTTCCCCCCACCAGAAAATAGGGTTTCAGCAAAATTGAAGTTCCCATTGGGAAAACTGACAGAAATGAGTAATTTCATCACCTGTTTTTGAAGGAATAATCTAAGTGATGTAATATCTTAATCTTATTACCTAGGATAAGACAGGCATTACCTATTTCTCCAGAATCAACATTTTCTTTTCCCAATTGTATTGATTTTCAGCCATGGAGATGCATAGTGGGCAACTAGAAAATTACTAAAACATTGAAACCTATTCTTCATATTGTCTTAAATAACAAATGAAATCTATTTAGTCCCTTTGTTTTGTTATTGCTCATCCTATGGAAATAGCTGACAGTGATCTTCAGAGAAGAGCCACACATAATTTCTGCATCTAGATATCTCTATAGCTATGAGAGCTGCCTTGAACCCAATTAAAATGAAGCTATGCTTCCTATTCCACTGCTTTTTAATATTGTCTCTCTGGTCACTTGTTTATAGATTAATTAAAGGCATCATAACTGTCTCAATATATGTCAAGGTAGCCATGTTAGTCTGGATCTGGAATTGTCAATATATGTCAAATCTCTATTCCAAATACAATTTAAATACATCACCTGAGTCTGCCAAAGGGGATAAAGAGTAAAGAAATATCAGTTATTCTGAAGTACAAAGTTTAAAAAAATTGTTAGCAATAGGATAAATCAACTAATGTTAAGGTTTGAATTCATACACTGTCAAGTTGTTCCTAAAGATAACTGGAAAAAATCATTAAAATTTTCTTGATTCTGTACTCTACTTATAAGTCATTATGATAGCATGGTTATTTACTTTGATACATGATATTTATAATAAGAAAGAAGATGCAATTTCATGAATGAAGAGGAAAATGAAGATGCAATTTGGTAGACATAATATACCAGGACTTCAGCAAGGCTTTGACAGAGTCCCACATGACATTCTGATAAGAAAGCTGGAGAAATGCAGTCTGGACAGAACTACCATTAATGATTATATAATTGGTTAAAACATCCGCAAACAAAAAGAGTAACTATTAATTGAATGACATCAGATTGGAGGGAGGCCTCAAGTGGGGTTCCACAGGGATCTGTTCTGGGTCTGGTGTTGTTCAATATCTTTATTAAATGATGTGGATGTGGATATAGAACACATACTGATTAAGTTTGCAGATGACACAAAAGTGTGGGAGGTTGCTAACACTTTGGAGGATAGAGCTAAAATTCAGAGGGATCTTGATATTCTGGAGAACTGGGCTATGGACAACAAAATGAAATTCAAAGACAATGTAAGGTGCTTCACTTAAAGAATAACCAAATGCACAAATGAGGAATGGGAGGTGAGGGGAATTGGCTTGGCAACAGCACTACTGAGATGTATCTGGGTGTTGTGGTGGATCACAACCTCAACATGAGTCAGCAATACCACTTTTGCAAAAATTGCAAATGCAGTTTTTGGTTTCATTAACAGATCTAGTATGCAAGTCACAGGAGGTGATAGTACCACTCTACTTGGCACTGGTTAAGCCTCAGCTAGAGTACTGGGTCCAGTTTTGTTCACCAATTTTGCTTGCCTCCAGTGATCCCTGCACCCCAACAATCACTGCAGCACACACCCTGTTGCTCAGTACCTGGCAGTGCAGCCTTCGCCTCCAGCGATCCCTGCAGCCCAACAATCTTGGCTACAAACACTCCCGTTCAGTTCTCTTGCCTGTGCATCCTATTGCGGTTTGCATTAAAAAGGGGGTGTCTCAGGGAGTCCCAAACCAAGGTGTGCACTAGAGGTGGTTAGTAAAAAGGTACTTACTTCTGGTTGTGAGAAACTCTGAGGATTCCCGATCACATCCTGCTCAAGTCCATGGGACCGGAGGCACTGCATCCGAAGGTGCTAAAGGAGTAGATGGATGTGATTGCAGAACCCTCGGCCATTATCTTTGAAAACTCATGGTGATTGGGGTAGGTCCCAGAAGACAGGAAAAGGGCTAATGTAGTGCCCATCTTTAAAAAAGGGAAAGAGGAGGATCTGGGGAACTACAGGCCAGTCAGCCTCACCTCAGTCCCTGGAAAAATCATGGAGCAGGTCCTCAAGGAATCAATTCTGAAGCATTTCGAGGAGAGGAAAGTGATCAGGAACAGTCAGCATGGATTCACCAAGGGAGAATTTCTAAATTGTCCCGAACCACTTCTTTCTCCACAAAGGGCTGGTCACCTCCTTCACATGTTGTACTGTCTAGTGCAGCAGTCTGGGAGCTGACCTTGTTCGTGAAGACAGAGGCAAAAAAAGCATTGAGTACATTAGCTTTTTCCACATCCTCTGTCACTAGGTTGCCTCCCTCGTTCAGTAAGGGGCCCACACTTTCTTTGACTTTCTTCTTGTTGATAACATACCTGAAGAAACCCTTCTTGTTACTCTTAACATCTCTTGCTAGATGCAACTCCAGGTGTGATTTGGCCTTCCTGATTTCACTCGTGCATGTCTGAGCAATATTTTTATACTCCTCCCTGGTCATTTGTCCAGTCTTCCACTTCTTGTAAGCTTCTTTTTTGTGTTTAAGATCAGCAAGGATTTCACTGTTAAGCCAAGCTGGTCGCCTGCCATATTTACTATTCTTTCTACACATTGGGATGGTTTGTCCCTGTAACCACAATAAGGATTCTTTAAAATACAGCCACCACTCCTGAACTCCTTTCCCCCTCATGTTATTCTCCCAGGGGATCCTGCCCATCAGTTCCCTGAGGGAGTCAAAGTCTGCTTTTCTGAAGTCCAGGGTCCGTATTCTGCTGCTCTCCTTTCTTCCTTGTGTCAGGATCCTGAACTCGACCATCTCATGGTCACTGCCTCCCAGGTTCCCATCCACTTTTGCTTCACCTACTAATTCTTCTCGGTTTGTGAGCAGCAGGTCAAGAAGAGCTTTGCCCCCAGTTGGCTTCTCCAGCACTTGCATCAGGAAATTGTCCCCTATGCTTTCCAAAAGCTTCCTGGATTGTCTATGCACTGCTGTATTGCTCTCCCAGCAGATATCAGGGATTGAAGTAACTATCTAGTAACTTCTTTTAGTTGCCGGAAGAAAGCCTCATCCACCTCATCCCATACTCATTAATGGAGTATGTGTAGCTACATGCTCCATCCACAGTATGATGCATGGCTCTCCACAGTGGGGAAAGGCTGTGGCAGCTCCCAGCAGGAGGACACCACACTAGTAAAAATAGTGTAGATGGGAGAGTTTGGGTGCAGAGAGCGCTGTGTAGGGTATGTACCATAAGCATTCAAGTGGGTCTCCACTCTACTTGCCTAAGTAGTGCTTCACCATCTAACCATCAGTGTATACCCATTTTGGGGTGTGTGCTGTGTAAGTACTCAACACACCATCATAAGGAGCATGAAGTGTAGAATACCCTTAGAACCTCACCTTTTTCATCCCTTGGCATCACAACACAAGGAGATGTTTCCTGATGTCAGTCAGCTAGGAAATAGAAAATATTACCTCCCTCATTCCAAAATTATATTTCTAGCCAGTGACTCTGTGGTGAAGAACCTGAACTGAGACATCTGTACCCTAAATAAAGGAATTCTTTAACTAATTAAAGATTTTGTCTTGGTGGCAGATGTAATATTACAATAAAAGCATCACATTTGGATGAGGGCCCAGTTTTCAAAGAGGAAATGCAATATACAATATTGAAGTTGTCCTACTTCCTACTCTCTTAGGTGACCAAACCAAACCAGTGACCAAACCAAAGTGTCCATTGTAGCACAGACCACCATCTTCTCAAATCTCCACCCCAGACCCTTAGGATTCTAACCCCCTCCTCACATTCCCCCACGTCTCTGGTGGTGTTACCCTTCTGTTACTCCTGCAAACTTTGTCTTTGGTCCTTTCCCTTTAGTATTTCTAGATACTGCCAACTACAAATTTGTAGCACTGTTTGACTTCATAGTATATATTCCATAAATTCTGTAATTAAGGGGCCATACTGAGACTGTGGAATGAATTAAGGACCTTCGCACATCTCACCACCTTCTCTAAGCACGAGGCCTATTTTTGACTTTGGCCTTTCTAACAAATACAATGCAACAGGTTTATTTAAAAAACTCTATACAACCAAGATGCTCCACTGTACACATTTCTACTCTCTGTAGGGAGGATCAGAGAACCACCACCTCATAACAGATATTAATCACGCTGCTTCACACACTACTGGAAGATGCTCAATACTATGGTGATGAGTGTGATATAAGAACCTATCTAGAATACAATGAAGCTTTAATAGGGAGAAGTGAGGAGGCCTCCACTACAGTCATCACCACTACTCTTTTCTTTAACGGCCTGGAATATGAGTGAGAATTTTCCCGTATTTATATTATTTTACCAGTACAAATTACTATATGAATGACTGAAATTAAAAGAGAAGATGGCACTCAGAAATGTCACTGTAAAATAAAGACATTGAATAGATGAAAAGTTGAACCAAAGTTATTTCTGCTGATTAATAAGTCTGGAATAGTGAACAACTGATACCTGTTTGTATTTCCTTAAAATATTTTTTCTAGGTTTAATTTGTGGAAGTTTTGGATGATTATAATTTGACTTCCAGAATAAGATGAGAAACTTCTAGCCTACATTTCGGAAGGAAACATACAGTTTTCCTGGTCACTTACTGATAAACCTGTGCCTGGAGACAAACAGTTCATGAAAGAGGAAAGAATTGGAATTCTCTATTTAAAAAAAAACCAATTGTTCAAAAACATAGCTGTTACAACCTTCTCGGTATCTCAGTATCAAATCTTAATTGATTTCAGTTACATTTGTTTAATTTTCAGCCGTCTTAGTCTTAAGTGAAAATTTAGCTTAAGCCCTGCAGTTCTTTGTTTTCATGTGGATAATAAATTACTAATCAGGTTTCAAAATTTGTACTACATGCCAGTAAGTTTTATTTCATATCCAAAGGGCTAAGTATCTTTGACAACACTAATCTCATGCCTCTAACTTTCCTTGTGTATTATTCAGCTACACTAAGCACATTTGGACTATTTACATTCTAATGTGATTGTTTTGTTACAATCCTATTTGTTTAAAGCATCAGTACTCAAAGAAACAGTCTAGTACTCTGTTATATGATTAAGGCCAATATTTCGGCTTCAGTAAATGAGCTATTCAAAAGCTAATAGGAAGGGATATGTTTTCATGAATTAAAAGATAATATACAATTAATCAACATGTGTTGGACAACAATCCCTGCAGTTTTGCTAATGTGCATGAGAATCTGAAAAAGAAATTGCCAATTGATCTATAAGGAGCCAGATTCTCTCCCCAATTCCCTTCTCTAAATGTAGAGTCTGACAATACTACCACTTAGAGTTTCCTGTTGGGCCCAGTCTTGAAATCACTACTCCATCCTTATTCAGGAAGTCAGACATTGGCCTCCATAAGGCCAAAATTTTCAAACGCAGTACCTAAAGTTAGGCACCTAAACAGGTGGCCTCCTTTTCAAGGGTATTGGGCACCCACATCTCTTTATGTAGAACTGAAGGTCAATAAGTCATTCTGTGGATTTATGTACCTAAGTTTGTGAGTTTTAGCCTCAGCCTGTGTCAAGGTTCCTTCCCCACTCTGAACTCTAGGGTACAGATATGGGGACCTGCATGAAAACCTCCCAAGCTTACTTTTACCAGCTTAGATTAAAACTTCCCCAAGGTACAAACTGTTTTACCCTTTGCCCTTGGACTTCCACTGACACCACCAAACTTTATCTGGGTTCCTGAAAAAACGTAGTTTGGAAACGTCTTTCCCCCCAAAATCCTCCCAACCCTTGCACCCCACTTCCTGGGGAAGGTTTGGTAAAAATCCTCACCAATTTGCATAGGTGACCACAGACCCAAACCCTTGGATCTTAGAACAATGAAAAAGCTTTCAGTTTCCTTACAAGAAGACTTTTAATAGAGGTAAAAAAAGAATCACCTCTGTAAAATCAGGATGGTAGATACCTTACAGAGTAATTAGATTCAAAACATAGAGAATCCCTCTAGGCAAAACCTTAAGTTACAAAAAAGACACACAGACAGGAATATTTATTCTATTCAGCACAGCTATTTTCTCAGCCATTTAAAGAAATCATAATCTAACACATACCTAGCTAGATTACTTACTAAGTTCTAAGACTCCATTCCTGTTCTGTCCCCGGCAAAAGCATCATACAGACACAGACCCTTTGTTTTTCTCCCTCCTCCCAGCTTTTGAAGTATCTTGTCTTCTCATTGGTCATTTTGGTCAGGTGCCAACGAGGTTACCTTTAGCTTCTTAACCCTTTACAGGTGAGAGGATTTTTCCTCTGGCCAGGAGGGATTTTAAAGGGGTTTACACTTCCCTTTATATTTATGACAGCCCGTTCTTCAAAAGAAGACTACTTAAAATTGATATGCGTGCCATAAAGGAAGGACTGAAATGCCAATCTTATAGGTAGACTTGGTAGAATTTATATTTATTCAATTTTGACAGATTTTAGTTTTTATTGATTTAAATTTTCAGTTGTGCAAAATTATGGGGGAATCAGACAGTTTAATGACAGACAGATTCAAAAGTTAAAGCTTTATAACTGTTAAAACAAATTGTCATCACATGTCAAAATATGCAGAGTAAATATCCTTATGTCAAACTCTAATAAGTTCTCAAGCAGTATTTTTCTTACTTTATTTCCATTGATAATCAAAATATACAAATAGGCATTTTTGTCAGTTTGTGCATGCACAGTGATATTGACATTTACTGATAAAAATCTAATCCTTCCAAGCTAATTTGTAGGCCATCCAGTAGAATTTTGTCCTAACTTTGACCCTGAAGTTCAGCCAAGGCCTAGCTGACTTCAGATGTGTTTACAATTTTAAGAAAGAAAAAAAATGTGAAAAGGTGGGAGCAGTTAGACTAATATAGCAGCCTAACCTTGCGGCCAGGTATAAAAAGTGGATACTTGTCATCACTGAGACAACAATTAAAAACAAAGTTTCTACCTATCTGGGGATATTCTCTCTTTTTGACCTACCTTTCTAGCATTCATGACCAACAGGGAAAATGACCATCTTTTCTTTGAAAGCAGAAGTGAAGCAGAAACACCAAATAATCATTTCACCCTGTGGCTGATGAGGCAAATCACCTGATATAATGAGACTTCAACAACTGTTTTTGTATTCCATAGCTGTGAATTCAGCTGCTGCATGCCTAGATCACATAGCAATCGGCATGTTTTTCAGTGTATCCTACAATCTGGTCTGGCTACATGCTTGTCATTGACCTCTCAACCAGTTTGCTTTTACAGATATTTCAGTATAGTGCCAATTCTCAGAAAAGTATACCTGAACATGGTCCATTTTCAGTTTTTTTACAAATGTCTTTGCTTCCTGGGAAGTCAGTTTTTAACAAAGCCTTTTTCTTTAGAGTTATCTACCATAACTAAGAGCCAATATTGCAAATGGCTAAGATTTTATTCAAAGCCTTTGCATGGAAAATTAGTTTTCCTGTCTTAACCTGCTGTGTGGATTTACAACTCAATGTATCAAATTGCTTCTTCCTAGTACTTACAAATAAACATATATTTAGCATCATGCAATAAATCTTCCCTTCTCAGGACTGATATTTCACATACCTATGAAAAAGCTGTTGCGGTCAATTAAGAGGTTTGGATTCTGAACTTTAATATAGCTTTTCAGACTAATTAACTGACATTTCAAAAATTGTCTTTTGAACCAGAAAACTGGATTGGGGGTGGGGGGGGGTGTCAAAAGCATCAAAAGCATTAAGTCTTTTGAGTCTGGAAATTATTCAAACCAGACCCTGTGTTGCAAACTTTTGTTTTGTTTTGTCTCCATTGGTAAAAACAAAACGCACTGTAGTCAAAGAATTCCTAACCAAAGTCTATTTTAAACACACTATTTAGATCTACTACCTATGGCTAAACTTCCAGGAATTGCAGAAGCCCCAAGGAATTTTTGATTTTAAGGCACCATATTTGGGGTTGGTGCTTTTGGAAATGAGGACAATAAAGATGGTAGCATGAGTGATGAGCCATGGTAGAACTGTTAACAAGGCTTCCATTGCAAGTGTCTTGCTTTCTGTAGCTTTAGACTTAGATATAGTTCATTATAACAGATAAGAACACCCTTAGGAGGTTCAGATAAAAAAAGTCTCTTTTTAATATATGGTCCTAGTAGAGACCCTGAACATTGTGACAGACTAACAATTTAACTTAAACCTTATTGAATTAGTTTTAACATCTTGGGGGTTTGTTGTTTTCAAAATGCAAATGTTTATGTATTATTGTGAGACTGTATGGAATTTCTTTAGCAGGAAGAAAAGACTAATGCAATCCCTGGAATGGATTGTGAAGATTGTTTCACAAGATCCTATGACAGTGTGAAATTTTAAGATTAACTGGGTTCCCATAGGAGGAGGGTGTATGTGTTGACATAATTGCTCTGGTTTTACCTTTGAAGCCACCCCGCCCTAAAATGTTTGAATATACTAGTTCAAACTAGATTCTCCAAGGACTGACGAAGAAAGGATTTTTGGATGAATAGCCTGGTTTTGAACTGACTCAGGGCCTTCTTCCTGATTTAGCAAACTGACAAGACCTCCGGTACATGGAGGTCCCCGGTCCTTTGGGAAGAATTGGAAGGACTGGGCCTATTAAGGCCCCATAAGTCTGGGTGCTTGCTTTCAGCTGAACTATGATGAACTTGAAACCACAAGAACTCCCTGGCATGGGGGGTTGGCTTGTTCTTACCAGAATCCATATTAGGGTTAGTGTTAACTCAGGTAAGTTATTAGCATGTGCCTAGATTCTTGTGTTCTTTTAAGTAGGTTTTCTGTAATTCTTTTACCTTAAGAGTGAGATCTTTCACCTCAGAGACTGCAAGCAGATGTCATCATTTGTACTGGGAACAACAGTGTAAGCAGGGAAACTACGCAACCTGGGAATACCCCAGTAAAAAGGAAGAGAAATGTGGGTGTCCACCCATGAAAGGCAACAGTTGAGGAACTAGAAGCCTGAGAGTGGGTGCCCTTCCTGGACCATTAAGAAGGAATACAAATGCTGTTGCCCTGAACTGTGACATAAGAAAAGGAAGATTTGCCTGGACCTCCGCCTATGACCCTAGTGTGGGCTCTGAACAGAATTTAGGAAGTTATATACACGAACAGACATAGGACAGTATTTGAAAATATTCAAAAAATTATGTTTAGAAACATTTAAGAAAAGTAGCCGAGAGCTCAGGACCAGATAGTGTGATACTCCCTGTGAATAAAGGTAATGTCTCCACTTTGTAAGTAAGGGGCTCTGCCTGATGTGAGATACTATTCAAAGTAATTAGTTCCACATATTGGCCTTTACACTATTAGTAATGGGAAGTGTATCTCATACCTTCTACAAACTGGTAGAATGTAGAGAGAAGCCTCCAGCTAGGCACAAACAATTTGAAGATTCTTAGGAGGATTGAATCTACAGGTGGCAGGAGGGGCAGGGGGAGAATCAGCAATTTAGATCTGACATTGCAGGCTTTACAATGCATAGCAGCAAACTATTTTTGGTCGTCTCACTGGGAGTGAGCAGAATGAAAACCTTTTCAAGCTGCGCTTACCAAGCTGTTTGATAAAGCTTATGGTGCTTGGCTAAGAGATTCATATCTCTGGATGGCAGAGCTGTTTTGTGCCAATAGCCATGACGTTTGTCCAGCCCTGTAGCTAGGCAAACATAGCAGGGATGCTGCAGAGAGCTATGGGGAGAGAAAAAGAATTTTAGTTTGGGGTGGGAGTGGTGAGGAGGGTCTGCCTATTTCCCTGCAAATAGGATCTCTGCATACCAGCCTCCCCACTCAGTTATCTCCAGGGCTCTGTGCATGCCTTTGTGAGGTTCCTAGTGGCTCCTTCTCTCTTCTTTATAACTGCATTCCTTAACTCTGGTATGTGAGAGGTAGGAAGGGAGCTATCCTGTACTTAGCACTTACCTTCCTTGGCTCAGATGGAGGCAGGTGAGCACCCATCTTGCTTCCCCTACAGCCTTAGGATCTCTCTGGTGTCTGGCAAACAGACCTGGGACCTTCCAGAGTGCCTCTCTTTCTAACCCTCCCAACTTTACCAATTGTGGGACAGCGGGTGACTGCTGGAGGCACTTGCCGCACAGCTGAAGGGGAAACAGAGCAGCTGTAGCTCAGTGCCTTGAGCCATTTCCCTGAAGCAATGGGCTTTGTCATATTGCTGAGGGAAATTATGTAAATACTGTAACATGTAAGTACTGTAAGATGTGGAGCTGCTATGTAACAATTCTGTGAATAGTGTATATGGACTTGATCAGTAAGGTAAAGTTACTATATAGTTATATAGACTTCCCTGTGTCATTGTGTTGATCTAGCTTGACAGGGGCCTGCTTAAAACAAAAAAACCAAAGCATGAAAAGCAATGCAATGGGTTTAGGTAGAGAACTATTAATGCTATGGAACTTACTGTGCTTAATTACTACATTTTAGAAGCAGATTGTAACCATTCTAAAGCTTACTTTGTTTCGTATTGTATATAGAAGCGAGTGCCTGGGAGGGGTAACCGTCTGTTCAATCTTTGGGGTTTTTGGGGAGATGGGGGGGGGGCAAAAAGAGGCATGCCATTATATGGGTGTCACAATGAACAATGAAAATCTAAATTTCTCTTGTAAGCAATTGTCCTTGAAACAGGTCAGATTGAGTCTGTCTTCATGCTCAATGACATGAAAAAATTATACTTTATGAAATGATATGTTCCAAAATATTGGTATTAGATGTTGTGCTCACAACATGTACCTGTATCTTGACGTACTTACAGTACTTGAAAGCATCTTTTTTCTCCTTCTAGACAGATGTGTGAACACTAAACCTTAATTAGTGAAATATTAACAAATAGGCAAGCAAGGAATGATGGCAGGCTATTTTTAATCCCATAAAGATAACCCTAATTATTGTTTCTTCATAGTAATTACTCTCAAACCTCCACAGGACTGTATGGACAATTTATTTAAATTACATATTCAGGGCTTAGGATGTTGTGGCAAAAGGCACTGTAGAAAAGCTTCAGCTAGACAGATAGAGATGGTCCCAAGACATAGCTATTTTTTGGGAGATTGAGGAGACCAGCATAGAAGAAATATGCAGTGCCATTCTCTGTGCTTTATCAGTTCTGTAGATAGCTAGAGATCTTCACTCTCCAGCTCGGTGCCTGTCTGAGCACTAAAATCCACTTAATATAAATGCACACTAGACTAACTTGTTTCCTTTTACTGAAGCACTTTCAAAGGTTAACAGTTATTATTCCTGTCAGAATAGCCTTTGTTGAGGGAAAACAAGCTTTGTAATATCATTTGAGAGACTGAGCTGAGCTGAAGGCTACTCCTTGTACAGAAACAGACAAATCACTCTGCGGATAATAGGCCAGCTTCAGACCTCCGTTACATCAGACTGCCCAGGTTTCTATCCCTCTACAGAAAGCCTGTTCAGGGCAGTTAGAATCTGAAATCATGTTGTTTCTGCTCAGTAGTCATATCTGAATTTGAATAGGTGTGAACCAGCATTTTATCCAGGACTAATAGTGAAAGCAAACATTGACTACCAGCGGCATGTACCAGGAAAAGACAATATTTCAGCTACATTTAAACTAAGTTATCTCAGTCTAGTGATGCTTATGGTGAGTTACATTGAAATACAATTCCTCCCACCCCCTCTTCTTTTGATCAAGAGGACCTTTTACCACATAGGGGAGTAGTAGCCAGAGCACTCTTAAGTTCAGGTCAAGTCACTACCAAGACCAATGGTTAGGTGTAAAACAACAAGAAAGGGTTTTATTTAGCTGTCATCACCTTCAAGCAAGACACCAACTGCAGTCTTACCTAGCCACAAGCAAGGCACAGATAGCAAACCATAGTTTCATATCTGGCCTACCTTCCTTCAGGGACGCTCTATCAGACAGCAAGTCTGAGGTAGATGCTAACTGTAATTCCACATCAGGTCTACCTTCCCTCAGCAAGGCTGACAGAAAATAGCCACAAAGGGAGGGGTTCCCAGACAAGCTTCTCTCACCAAGCTAATCATCTGCTATCTTTTCCAATCATCCCTGAAACCACCTGTGCTCTTCCCTCTTCAACTTCTCCCTCCAAGCCTGACCCCTACTGCAGGTGTAGCACAGCAGGGCAGATTAAACCCACAGCAGATCATTAACCCTATCCCAGCAAAGTGCGATTTGTAGATCCTATCACAAGGAGTTAAAAGATAAAGTTTTATTTAAATCAGAAAGTTTGTGTATTCTCAGATCTTTCACATTCATGAGTCCTTGTTGACTCAATTAGGCCTTTAAGGCACAACTCTGCACCAGGGTTGATGCCAAAGCATGCTGCTGTAGTGAGAGCTGCAGAGTAATAATCCAGCCCGTGAAATTGCTAAATTTCATATAGAGGAGCATACAGCTATACAGCAATCAAGCTTCCTGTATAGCCAAAATAGTATAGGAGTAGACAGTAATGTGTCTTTTCTCAACATGTACATATTAGATGTCTTCCACCTGTTTTTAAAGGGCATTTTTATGATTCATTTGTTAAGCTTGTATTAGTTCATGGTGATTTGCCAATACTAAATATTCATAACCAAATTGCCTTCAAAGTAAGCTTGTTTTGCAGATCTACTTTAAAATTTAAAATCTAACCACATTGGAAGAAAAATGATTTGGTAGTATTAAAACTGTAACTGCTTAAATTCAGTATGTCCTTTACAAATGTGTGATGAATTGGGATGTCCCTTAGAAATAAATCATGAAAATTCATAGAAAAATAACAGATAACTTAATAGTTGTGAATTATTCACTCGACTCTAGTTTTATGCATTTAAAATACATATTTTTGATAACTACCTTTTCCACCTTTTTCTCATTCTAGATGTACCAATCAAAGAGTAAAAATAATACCATTTATCTTATCAATTATATACTTTTTATTCTTTCATTGGCACTTCTGGCATAAACACTCATGCATGACAATTTAAAATTCATTCCCTGTGTACATTTAATCTTTCATCCAACCATGAACCTCCCTTTCTGCAAATGTTTCTGCCATTACAACTCAACTGCATGAATGTATGCAGAAATAAAGACAAGTGAATGCAATCATCGTTGAAGTGAAATTAAAAATTCAAATGAATATTTTGCAGTATTGTCACCAAGTTCTCAGCCACTAATTGGAATTATTTAAATATGGTTTAAAAGTTAGGTCTTAATTAGATCTACCAAACAAATGAAGTTTGATATTTCTAGTTTCAGACAGTTTTGAATTACTAGAGCACAAAAGCTTCCTGGTGGAAGTGAAATCTAAACAATTATGCTCAAAGGTATCTTTGCATAAAGTGATGACATTATTAATCTCTGATTGTTAGACCCAGCCAATTATATTAGTTACAAGCACTGTAACTAAGATTTTTCACCATGAGGGAGATTCAATGACTAATTTTGGATAAAAAACAGATATTAACCATTAAATTATTATTTGGTAACTTCCAGAAGACAGCATTACAAAAAAGTGCTTTTTAGTAAATCATGGTTGTTGTATATTTGCAAATTCACTGACTAAATATGGGATGCACATTACATGACTAATTATGCTGAAAATACAATTAAATACTTGAACAGAATATCCTGCCTCAGTGTTCCTGCTCGCTTATATAGACACAAAATTGTTTCTTTGCCTTGATTCAACAAAGCACTTCATTTAGATTTAAACATATGTATAAGTGCTTTTCTGAATAAGAGAGAAGTTCAAGAACATGTTTCGCTGAATGAGTGCCTTAAGCATCACCTAAAAGCCCATGTAATTGAAAGTGCATAGAAGAACAATTGCACACCTGTTCAGACAGGCAGTTGCCATATTGTACATCTGTTTAATATGTTATTTAGAGAGAGCAGTTTGCTTCCCAGAATGATTAAGGGGTTGAAAGGACCTTTTTTGTAAGTGGCAGGCTGGTAGAGGTCCTTTCAAAATGATTATTTTAATGCTGCTGCGGGTTTGTTAGACTGTTCAGGTAATAGACCCTTGTACAGGCATATTTTTATTAATATTTCAAATTAATGTAAATAAATAAATTTTATTGAGCTAGTGAAAATGTTTTGATGGAACTGTATTTAGTCAAAAAATGCTGATCTGATGAAATTGAGATACTGTGGGAATTTCTTGGAAATTTTGACTTTTCATTCCAGTCTGGGATGACAGGAAATTTCAAATATTCAGAATTTTCCAAAGAAAAGAAATCATTCCAAGTACTGACCATCTGTAACATGGTACAGAAATCTCTTCATGTACATTTCTTCCCCCCTCCAACCCCGAAGATGGAGGACAGGCATGAAACTGACAGCTTCTGTGAAGGGATATATTAAAGCACTACAATACAGAGTTAACATAATTAAAATTAGTGTTTTAACAACTGTTGTAAAAACATCTATTCAACTGATTTCCTCTTTGGAATATAATGCATTGATTTAGGTTTCTTTGTAGACTTTTTAAACATAAAAGAATGATATTGCATACATGTTGCTTGTTTATCTTTGTTTATCCATCTTGTCTAATTAGATTGTAAACTCACTGGGGCAGCCGCTGTCTTTCATTTTGTCTATATACTGCCTAGCACAATGTGACCCTGATCCTGAATGGGGTCTTGAGGCAGTACCAGAAAATAAATAAATAAATAAATAGCCCTTGTGAATTTGTAGTCTTCCTACACTCTGCCTTTTACTAATGATTATAGTCAGGACTAATTTCAAACTTACTGAGTAAATTGAACAGAGTACATCACCAGATGTAAACACCATTTACATCTGAGACCACTGGGTTTTAATTTCATGGCCCTTTGACATGCTAGTAGTTGGCCCTTCTATTCTTCTTGTTTCCAGTTTTAGCTAATTCTGGATATCATGACTTTCATTTCCCCCTGGACAATTTCTGTCCCAATGGTATGCATCTGTAATACGTTGTTTGCCCTGTGTCATAAATATAAAGGGAAGGGTAACCACCTTTCTGTATACAGTGATATAAAATCCCTCCTGGCCAGAGGCAACATCCTGTTACCTGTAAAGGATTAAGAAGCTCAGCTAACCTGGCTGGCACCTGACCCAAAGGACCAATAAGGGAGCAAGATACTTTCAAATCTTGGGGGGTGGGAAAGGCTTTTGTTGTGCTCTTTGTTTTGCATGGTGGTTCTCTCTTGGGAGTGAGAGAGGCCAGACAGAAATCCATCTTCTCCCACCCATCCTTAATCCAAGTCTCCAATATTGCAACCAGTATAGGTAAACCAGGCAAGGTGGATTAGTTTATCTTTTGTTTTATGTGAATTTTCCCTGTGTTAAGAGGGAGGTTTATTCCTGTTTTCTGTAACTTTAAGGTTTTGCCCAGAGGGGGATCCTCTGTGTTTTGAATCTGAATACCCTGTAAAGTATTTTCCATTCTGATTTTGCAGAGGTGATTCTTTTACCTTTTCTTTAATTAAAATTCTTCTTTTAATAACCTGATTGATTTTTCATTGTTCTTAAGATCCAAGGGTTTGGGTCTGTGTTCACCTGTACAAATTGGTAAGGATTATTATCAAGCCTTCCCAAGGAAAGGGGGTGTAGAGCTTGGGAGGATATTATGGGGAAAGACGTCTCCAAGTGGTCTCTTTCCCTGTTCTTTGTTTAAAACACTTGGTGGTGGCAGAATACTGTTCAAGGACAAGGCAAAGTTTGTACCTTGGGGAAGTTTTTAACCTAAGCTGGTAAGAATAAGCTTAGGGGGTCTTTCATGCGGGTCCCCACAGCTGTACCCTAGAGTTCAGAGTGGGGAAGGAACCCTGACACCCTGTAACACTCTCTTTACATAATGTAATGCTGCATGCCTATCCCCAACTCCATATTCTGCTGCAGAACAATTCCACTGAATGCTGCACCTGAGCCTAATGATGTGTTCATTTATTATTCTGTATAATCCTGTCTCATCTTTCCTGGTGTGACTTCATTAAATCTTGATTAGCATTGTTTTGACAATCTGGACTGTGTCCCAGGTAGTTTATGCCTAGTTCTCTGGATTACCATGAGGTAAGAGGCAGTGTTGGGGTAGTTTTCTTTTTTCCCCCATTTGATAGATACACATTTCACTTGTGACTTGGCTGTGGCATTTAATTCCATGATTGTTAGTTCCAGCCCTGATTTTGCAAGCAGTTACTTGTTCCAGCCTGCACATTTGAACTTTCCTATTTTATCATTCTTCAGCAAGTGCCTCCTTCACCCTTAATACCTTCTTTATTGTTTTATTCCCCCTTCCTGATTGTCTCATTTCCTTCTTTTCCTGATTTCCTAGAGCACCTTCAGGGTTTTTTGCATTTGTTTATTTTTGTTTTTTTTTACTTTCTATCAAACCCCTAGGCTGTCTCATACTTTTGTCTGTTAACAACCTTCATCTGCAATTGAGAGGCATTTGGTCTGGGCTTTTCAAAGGGGCCTAAAGTATTTAGGAACCCAACTCTCATAGAAAGTCCAAGACTTGGGCTCCTAACTGCCTTAGCTCCCTTTGAAAGTCTCCGCCTAAGTGGCAACGCTTCCCCCACATTATAAGATCATTTATTTTCTGTTCAAGGTGATGCATGCTCATAATGCAAGACACTGCATGTCTGCAATGTCCAGTGAAAATGAAACTGCTTAGCCATCATTGTCTATCCTTTTTTAGGAATTAGTCCTGTCTACACTGAAAAAAATGTACAACAGAGTAACTATATTGATTTAGTTACCCCCACAGTAAAACCCAAAGTTGAAACCCTGGCTCCATTAAAGTCAATGGCAAAACTTCTATTGATTTCAGTGGGGTCAGGCTTTCATCACTCACATAAACAGATTGCACCAACAAAAATGTGGTCTTATAGCCTACTCTACCATTAGAAGCCCCACTTTGCACCACTGTAACCCATTTTCATTAGTGCAGTGGTTCTCAAACTTTTTTTTTCACGGACCACTTGAAAATTGCTGCGGGTCTCAGCAGACCACTTAATGATCATTCCAAATGTTGTTTGTACCGTTAGCTAACTATCGTAAAGCACTTTGGATAAAAGCGCTATATAAAAAAAACCCTAATAATAATAATCATTTTTTGTTCTACAAATAAAAGCACACAACTCATATTTTAATATCAGTAGTCTTACGTTTCTAATGAGATAGATGTGCCCTCTCTCCCCCACCATAGTAGCCCTCGAGCTGGGGCTGGGAAGGATGGGGGTTTCTCCCCCACCGCAGCAGCTGCCGAGCTGGGGAAAGTTGCCTCTTTCTCTGGCTGCTGTAGTCCTGCACGTCCCAAATTCCCCCCATTCCCTCTTCTCACTGCCCCTTCCCATGTACCCCTTATTCCCCCCCAAGACCACCCTCTCACCATACATGTGCACCATGGTCCAGGCACCTAATTAGTGGAGCCACACCTGCACAGCTCCACTAATTAAGTGGATGATCCTTCATTCTCTCCTGTGTGGCCATCCAGGTGTGCACCTTAGAGGGAACTATCTGCAGACCACCTGAATGGAGCTTGCAAACCACTGGTGGTCCGTGGGGGCACAGTTTGAGAACCTCTGCATTAGTGGATTGTGCAGTTTAACTAAATTGATATATTTCAGAGTAGCAGCCATGTTAGTCTGTATTCTCAAAAAGAAAAGGAGTACTTGTGGCAGCTTAGAGACTAACACATTTATTTGTGCATAAGCGCTCCGATGAAGTGAGCTGTAGCTCACGAAAGCTTATGCTCAAATAAATGTATTAGTCTCTAAGGTGCCACAAGTACTCCTTTTCTTAAATTGATATAGTTCTACTGATGTGAATGTTCTTAATGTAAAGAAGGTTTATTCAGTCTTATTCACATTTAATCTCCTCCTTCTTGGAATAACAAGTTGGTCTCCAAAGACAAGTATGAAAATAGTCTTATATAGCAGTAGGTCCAAGATTAAAAAATCCTGCTATTTATACAGTAATACCAAGTATAATTGTTTGTTAACACAATGCTCATTTCAAAATATTTTATGACTACAAATTTAATTTTCAAGCTTTAAAAGCTCATATGCAAATGCATTATTTTATTATTGATACCCTGAATGAAAAATTGTACTGTAACTTGATGGCAAAGATCCGTATATGATATATTACCCAAGAATGTGGATAGGAGACACAGCTGTGTTTTCTGAGTATGCTTAGCAGCTTTAGCTGATTGCATATACAATAAAGGTCATTAATACTTAGCTTACTTGATATTTGCAGGCAAGCAACATGAAGAAAGAATAAGATAGATTCACAAGTTCATAAACTTTATGGCCAGAGGGGACCATTTGATCATCCAGTCTGATCTCTTGTATATCAGAGGCCACTACTTTTCACACAATTACCTCTGTATTGAGGCCAATAACTTGTATTTGGCTAAAGCATAGCTTCCAGAAAGATCCAGTCTTGATCTGAAGATATCAAGAGATGGAGAATTCATTGCAGCCTGTGATAGATTGTTCCACTGGTTAATCACCTCATTGTTAAGCATTTGTGCCTAATTTCTAATTTAAATTTGTCTGGCTTCATCTTCAAGCCATTAGTTCTTGTTATGCCCTTCACCACTCGATTAAAGAGTCTTTTAGTTCTCAGTATTTTCTCCCTGTGATGGTACTTATAAATTGTAATCCAGTACTTTAGATAAAGAGCTCAATCTGTTTAGTTTAAGTCTCACTGTTAAAGGCATTTTCTCCAGCCCTCAAATTATTCTTGTGGTTCTTTTCTTCACCCTCTCCAAATTTTTCACATCCCTTTTAAATGTGGACACCCAAGCTGTACACAATATTCCAGTATCAGTCTCACCCATACTGTATACAGAGGTAAAATCACCTCCTTACCCCTAATCACTACACTCCTGTTCATGTATCCAAAGATCACATTAGCCCTTTTGCACAGCATCACACTGGGTTTGGCTGTGTTTTATGCCAAAACTCTGCTCTGAGCACAGGAAAAAGATAATCAAAGCTGTGATGGGTTGAGAAAGAAGTTTGCAAATTCTGCAAGGTGACAGCAGTTTGGTCATTTACAGAGACACATTATCATTGCTCAGGGAAAGCCATGCACAGCAAAGGAAATGGGTCACTGGGATGGTGTTGAGATCACTTTTGCGCAGATTGGCAGTTATTGGAAACATATATAGTGGATACTTAACCCACACCACCTTAACCATCAACCCAACCCTTTGCTGTGGAAGAAACTCAACAACGAAACAACAGCGGTGGAGTATCTGTCTGCAAAATATACTATTGGTGTATATTAGAGTATGCACATCGCAGTATCGGCAGGAAAAGCACATACTGAATCAGATCGCTGTCTGTTTCACAAAGACATTTTATGTGCAAACTCTGATTTCTGGTTCAAGCTTAGGAGAAGGAGAAAATACAGCCCCCACTGCTCTTGATAATAGTGCAAAACAGGCTCTCTTACTTTGCAGGAACAGAATGAATGACATTAATATCTCTAGCTTTGTGTTGATATGAAACAAAGAGAGGGGGTCAGAAAGCTCACGCATGAGTTTTGGATATTGTCTGCTACATAGGACCATGAAAACCGCTTTCTGGTATGAGCCTGTAAATGAGCTTTACAATGCCCTAGACAGAGTTAGAAAGAGTGCATACTAGACAGCCACCGGTGAGCTTACTGGAACATTAGAGATCTGGCATGGTATGCTGGAAGTTAATGAATTAGACCAATAATGCTAACTAATACTTCCTTATCTGATACTGTTACTAAAAATATGTACATTTAACTGGACTTACAAATGGACACTAATGTATCAGCTTTTTTGTTTTAACCCAAACCATGTTTAAAGTGTGTTGCTTATCTATTTCCAATTTAAAAACACACCATTAGAAAATCTAAATATTTTTCAGTACTGCACTTTGATACTGTGACACATCCCAGGGTTTGAGGCACCTCACAACCACCTGCCCTTAGCGTGAGAAAGCTTTGGCTGTGCCTGCTGTGGGTCAGTTCCCCAGCTCCACCAGCCATGGACAATACAAGCACTGCTTTTTCAGCCTACGCAGGTTAGCAATAAGCATGCTCCAATACCCGAGCCTGCCATGCATCCCTCTGGACTGTCTAGCCCCTGATCCACTGCACACCCATTGTCTTTACAGATTAGCTGCTCCCAAAGAAGCAGTACACACCAGATTGCCAGTTTCCCTTTAGATTACTGCTGCATTTAACACACAGCACTTAGATAGGTTTATAGTGAAAACAAGCAAACGTTTATTTAACAAAGTATAGCTATTTAAGAAGTAGCAAGTCAGAGTACTGGAAACAAATGGTTACATATAAAATAATATCATAATGTGCATTCTGAAGCCTAGATTTAATTACTAAGATGCTCTTCTAACAAAGTTTTGCTCACCCAAAATCTTTGCAGTGTTTGCCAGCCAGATTGGCTGTGACCCTCCTTACATAAGGCAGAACACACTGAGCATTTGTGTCTTCAGTGAAGAATTCCAGGTGTACTTTAATACCCCAAGTTATTCCCCCCCAAATCCATTGACCTTAGTCATAAACCGAACAGACCCTGATGTTTTTTTTTGGGGGGGGGGGTTCTGCAGATCTTCTCTCATGTGAATTTACAATCTCTTCATTAGCTTCAGGCACAGTAATGCAACTAGACTTACACTTTGTAACACACAGTACAGCCAGAGAGATAAGTGTCTGTTCCCTGCTGCCTGAATAGAACCTTATCACCACCTTTGGTGACCTGTCTTAAATCACATACCTTAAGAACACAGTTTTCAGTATAAATGCATAACTCCTTTAATATTATCCATATATACATCTCGCAACGATTAGGATGACAAGGGCATTACTGGCTGTTGGTAGTATCTCATGCTACCCTCTTGTACATGGTTATGTAGACATCTGATCAGGGAATCCATCATGCATACTTTATGCCCTCTGCCAGTTGACACCAAGGGGTCCCTAAGTCACATATATATCAATTTTCACTTAACAGTGTCTCCCACTAAAGCAATAAACACTCAACCCAATCATACCATAAAATTCCACCATAAATCAGTCATCCTCCAATCTCTACCTCTAGGAAATACCAGCCTACCTAAATGCCTATCGGAAAGTGTGGTCTTTACAGCATACTGAATCTTCAACATATTCAGACTCTGGTGAACCCAGGAGCAAAGCAAATCTTTTAGTCTTGGATTCTTCATATCCTGAACAGTGTCCAGCTGACAGTCTCATTTGTAGAGAGAGCTCCTACTGCCATGTTTCCACTGAACTCTACTATAGCAATATGACACTGGAAAGAAGGGGGCTCTTAGGTAACTGGGTCCCAGAGCATTTGCAGCTTTATAGCATAACACCAATTCACTGACCTCCTCACAGAAACTTATATAAAGGCAGTATCATTCACAGAATATTGGCCTTTTATGTTCTCTGCATGACACGTTGTTTAACAAATGGGCAGCTTGTTATAAAAATCTAGGCTTAGGCTCGAAAGCGTAAGGCTCCAAAGTCCACATTTAGCCTTCATTGGGAGCTGCTGAGCAATCAGTACTTCTAAAAGTGGGCCACTAATTTAGATACTTAAATATGAAGTTGTAAATCTGACTTTAGGCACTCAGTTTCAGTCTAGTCTTAAGGAAAGGCAGGAATGATTGTAGCAAGATGTGCATCAAATAGGAAAAGTCACAGACTTCTGACCAATAAAAGATTAATAATGCCTTTTTGGAAACAATTACAATTTGATCTTTGAAAAGCAGTGCTGGCTTTCATGTTAATTATTTCCCTGAAAAATAACTGAAGTGGCTTTGGCTGCTGCAAAATATATTGAGGCTTTCTTGATGACTCATTTCAGTTATTTCACACAATGCCTGCCTTTTTTCCTTTCTTTTTTTTTTCAATCAACCCAGCCAGAAAATGCTTTTCGCATCCTCATGATTTTTTTTGTTTGCTTAGTTTCTTTTTAAGCATAACTTAAACTCTTTATTCTTCCTCAGATAATAGTAAATTGCCTCCAGCTGAAAATTTCTGAAAGCTGCTGGCATATAGATGAAGAACAAAACAGATGGGAGTTAAATGTGAGCGTATGGATACAAATAAATAAATGCAACCGTAGGATGGAATCAGTACTCTGCCATAGAGTAATATAATTTTTAAAATTAAAACTCTTTGGCTTACAAGGATCATGCTAGACCAGTGATACTCAGATCTCAGTGGTTCAGGAGCCAAATTAGCAATCATTACCTAAAAGAGTCACAGAAGTGTGAATTCACTGTTTCATTTACTATAGTACTATATGTTCATATTGAAACAGTATGACAGGGGAAATATATAGTATTCTCACAGCAAAATGACCAAATATTATTATTTTATCAACTACAATTGGTTAATAACATAGTAAAAGCATCCTGATTGGTTAATAATTAAATCACATTGTTTTTTAATATCACGTGCTGCAAAGAGCTGCAGGAAACACATTAAAGAGACACTTGTGGCTGACGAGCCTCAGTCTGAGTATCACTGTGCTGGAGACTTAGTGGTTGCTGCTTCCTGCATTTTGAGAGACAAAGTAACAGAGGTCAATAGGCATAATAGGCCAAGAAGCAGAAATAGTGCATCTATTGTTAAGACTGCTCAGTGGATAGCCGTTCCATTAACTTCACATAGTAAATATTTCTTCTTCAGCTTGAGAAGTAGGAGATAACATTTAGGACAAGGTAAATAGACATTCCAAGGAAGAAATGGCAATTGGATCCACCAAAAATAATGGAATTCAGTCATTTTCAAAGAAAAATGTTTTAATTTCATTTCACTTTTTTTCCCAATCCATTCCTACAATACCAAATCCAATTTAAAAGTATTATCCCAGCAGACTTGCATAGGACTTTTTAAAAATATTCCTAATGATGGATTTTATGATGGCATAAAAATTACAGCCAAACCCAGCGTGATGTTGTGGCAAAAGGGTTAATGTTCGTCTGTCTGTGAACAGGTGAGTAGCAGTTAGGGATGATTTTAAGGGAAAGAACTACAAAATATAATTGTGCTATCAGGAGACCTCTACATTCACAATACAATAAAAGCCCTAATCGGACAGCAGGGAATCCAATCTATGTGATGCACAATCAGGGTCACCTTTCACCCAATTAGGGAGAATGTTATATTAGTGATGACTAAAACTAGTAAAATATCATCATATCTTATCTAAAATTAAAACTCAAAATCCATGTGAAACAAAATCCATACACTCCAGGCATACAATTAACAGTTGAAGGATTATAGGCTTATTCTATTTATTGTCATAAAACACCTATTTGAATTTGTTTGATTATATGCACAGCTCTACCTATTTCACACTTCAGGGGACGACCTTTAATAAATAAATAAATGAATAATTTTGGATCAACCTAATATAATTTTTTCTAATCTTTTGACAAAATGAAAAAGCTAAAAAAAATTAGGTTAAATTAAATGTTTTGTTTCACACAATCGAAAAAACATATTTCATTTTGAAAATGTCAAAACAACCCCAAAATAATTAAAACACTTTTTTCTTCCAGCCAAAATCCTCAGGCAAATTTGACATGAATTTGCAAAACATTGCAGTCTACCTGAATATGTATTTTTGGTGAAAAAATGTTTCATCTAAAAAATTTCACCCGTTTCTATTGTCAGGTCCACCAACAAAGCACCATCTAGGTAGTAATTTGAATTCCTTGGATTTAATAATATAAAAAGATGAAATATCATTAAGGGAATCCAATTTTACCATAAATATTAACGTATTG
Organism: Lepidochelys olivacea; assembly: GCF_965140295.1. Classification (NCBI taxonomy): domain Eukaryota; kingdom Metazoa; phylum Chordata; order Testudines; family Cheloniidae; genus Lepidochelys; species Lepidochelys olivacea. Next base: position 71,926,619 of record NC_140414.1, read on the forward strand.
TTTGATGGATCAAGTTCTCCTTTATTTTCTGATAAAAATACCTAAAAGATGAAAAATAGCTGCTATGTGATGCACAAGAAGGCTACCAGCTTGCCTGCTGATCAGCTTGCCTGCTGCCTGGCTCCTGGGTTGCCTGGACAGATGCCTGGATGGTGTGGGTGGAATGGCCAGCTGCCTGTCTCCCCAGCTGGCGGGCAAGCTATCCAATTTCCCCGTTGTCGGGCTCCTGGCAGCTTGGCCAACTTTCCAGCTGCTCTGCTTGCTTCTAGCCAGTTGCCTGGCTTTCCAGCTGCTTGGCTTCGTAGGTGATCAGCTTCCTGGCTGGTTGGCAATGGCAGTGTCGTTTTCCAGAGGAAAGGAGGAGCACATTTAAAATCTAATGATCAACATTAAATAAATATTTATTCTTAGCTCCATTATTAAATCATTTGAGATCCCAGAATAAAACTGTTATACAGATGAATGACAAAGCTGAGCAAAACTTTCATGTGGAACCCAAAAATCACAAAAAGCTGTCACCTGAACTACTGTTGTATCACAAACATGTAATTCAGCCCAGTTTCACAAAAAGGCTTGCAGACTACTTAAGGGAACCTTGGCCCAGTTGCAGGTGATCCAAGTTCCTGAAAATCTTGGGTGAGGTATGCTTTCATGCTGAAATCTTGTCATCATTAAATCAGGTGGACATGGAAGTTTCAGCTGAGGTTTGATTTGATTTGAGGAGTTTGCTTGAACCAATAAATCCGAGTGAAATTCCAGAGACCAGTTACTGTAGGGCTTTAAATCCCATGCAACCCCATTGACTTTAAAGGAGAGCAAAAGGTACAATACAGAATTTGGCCCATAGAGGAAGATACCAATAAACCCCAAAAGATCAAAAACCTGTGCACTGAAACCAAGTTTCACAGAGATCTGATAATTCGTTCATAAAACATTACATCTTGGCCTGGGAATCTTTCATATTTTTAGACTCCATTGGCCCCGTGAGGCTCTTAGAGTCCAGGATCCTGCCTGAGTCTGAACGTCTACACCACAATTTAACAGCCCTGGAGCCTGAGACCAGTAAGCCTGAGTCAGCTGATATGGACAGTGATGGGTATTTGTCACAGAGTCACCAGGCGATGCTCTGGAACTACTCCATACGAAGCCAGTCAGGACTCTGGAGGAGTCTCCTCTCTGTGAGCATACTGTCTCCAGGGCAAGAAGCTTAGACAGCTTCGACCTTCCTGAATCTGACCTCGGAGCATTCAGCATCCCCTTCCACACAGTGTGCTTCCCACAGCAAGTCCATCCGGGCGGGGCTCCTGGGGAAGCCAGAGGGCCCTGCACCCCAATTCCGCAGTCAGACGTGACTCTCAGCCAGCCAGTAAAACGGAAGGTTTATTAGACAACAGGAACATAAAACAGAGCTTGTATGTACTGAGAATAGGACCCCTCAGTCAGGTCCATCTTGGAAGGCAGGGAGGCCAGAGCCCCATCTGGGCCTCCCTCCATTTCCCCAGCCAGCTCCAAACTGGAACTCTCCCGCCCCTCCTCTTGCCTTTGTCTCTTTCCCAGGCCAGGAGGCCACCTGATCTCTTTGTTCTCCAACCCCTTCAGTTGGCACCCTTGCAGAGGAAGGGCCCAGGCCATCAGTTGCCGGGAGACAAGGTGTCAGCCATTCTCTGTGTAGACACCATCACACTGGCTCTCTAGGGCTCTGCAACAATCACACACCCTTATCCCGCTACCTAGATACTTAAGAACTACATTGGGGAAACTGAAGTACCCACACAGTATTCAGAGAAAACATTAAGAACATTCCCACTTTGTCACAGTGTTTAACTGCAATGAACCCTCAGTGACCTCAACCAAGGTTTGTACAGTACATCTTTAGACACAGTGCTGCTATTAGCCCCGGTCTCTTTTGAGGGGGGGAAATGTTTTGTGCATTGTCTAGTGGCTGAAATACGTACTCTGAGTAGTTTGTATTATGCTTGGGTGGAAGGTGACAGCTTTATATTGTTTTATTGAAGAGCCTTTTTGTGTTTGTTCAAAAAACTACAGTTTCCAAATATGTCAGTGAAGAAAGATGCCCTTTTTGATGGCTGTGTAAAGCAGATGCATAGTGTAGGAATTATTGAATTTACACCATATGACATTTTAGCCTGGAACATGGAGAAAAATAGAAGTGGAAATCTCAAAAGATTCTAAAATGTATCGAAAGGAGGACTAAACAAAAGGTCATTCAAACGTGTATTCTCCCATCCAAAGAGATCAAAGCTGAATAGGGATGGAGGATTAAAGAGACTTGTGAAGGATTTTTTTTTTAATTTCAGTTTGTGCCATTTTTGCTATTTTACGATACATAAACAAGACCTGAAATTTGTGGTGGTGTTTTTAGTAACTATTTTTTCTGCTTTTCTCTTTCATCAATAATGTGAAGTCTGGCTTTATCTGGATTTCTAGAAGGACATCTTAAGGTCTCCTAAATATTTAGCTTGAACTCCCACAACGTAACTGAAAAGGACAAAGGGCTCCCTTCTTCCAAATGTTCGTTAGCCATTGGAATCAAATAAATATTAACAAAAACAAAGAAAAAAATCAAACAGTTTGGTTACAAGTTTCTTCTGATGCCATTATTTTATTGGTTCTGCAGTCACCAGAGTCTTCCCTTACAGACAAGACCTGAATTTATAATTTAAAAAGAAGCAAGTTTGATAAACAGTTTTCAGACTTTGTCCATCGTAAATAAGCAAAAAATTGCACAAAGTTTTTTTTTCCCCTCCTTTGCTGATCAGCTTTAAAAGGCGTCCTAGAAGAAACAAACACAGCTCAAAGGATATATGGTATTGTGACAGCTCAGTGCACAGAATACACTAAGATTTTTAAATGAGCCATTTTTTCTTGCACTTCTTAAGATGTTAACTAGCTCACTCACCACAGGCACAACCCACTGGTCAGGCAGGGCATAGCAGATCCTCTTCTTTCCTGGTCTCCCTGTTGAAGGCGCTTTGAGTCAGCAGGGTCTGTTTCTTCCGTGACTTGGCCCTCCAGCCAGATCATGTGTTTTCTGTCTGCCCCTTTCCGAGTATATAAAAAGTCCAGCAAGGGATAGTTCTTTGGGTTAGTCAAAGGCCTCTGGGTCTCCCGCTACTGAGGTCTCGGAGTCTTGACCCCTCAGTCCTCAGGGCCTTCTCTCCCCTAGCTTTGCCATAAGTCCATTTGATTGCATTGTGCAAGTAAAAGGTGATATTTTCTCTCTACAACTCTAGAAGGCGTATTATCAGAGTCCTGCACTGTATACACAGATCTGGCTATATCCTATGTGAAACAGTCAAGGACAGTATTCGAAACAAACTCACATATTATATTGTGAAACTTTAGCAGGAGCTCTACCTAACTCAGGAGATCACACATGCAGCAGCTTGGCATCTGGGCTTCCCTTTGAATTCAGCCTGCTTCTGTCAGTCTAATTAAAATTGGTATGGCAGTCTGTTCCTCAGTTTCCTCATCTTCAAAATGGACATAAAACCTATGATACAGGGAACTGGAATGGAGTGATTCATAAATCTTGTAAAGCAAATTGAGATCCTTGGAGGCTGCTAGATTATTTTTACTATATGCATTTTAATTTTCAATCTTATAGTAACACAGGAACATAAGAATGGCCATATCGGGTCATAGCAATGGTCCATCTAGCCCAGTATCCTGTCTTCTGACAGGGGCTACTGCCAGATGCTTCAGTGGGAATGAACAGAACAGATCAATTATTGAGTGATCCATCCCCTGTCTTCCAGGCCGAGCCACGATGGACCTATCCGCTATGAAATTATCTCATTCCTTTTTGAACCCAGTTATACTTTTGGCCTTCACCTCATCCCTTGGCAATGAGTTCCCCAGATTGACTGTGTGTTGTGTGCAGTTCTCCTTTATGCTTGTTTAAAGCTTCTGCCTCTTAAAATATGTATCTGCAAATTTGTTTTTCAACTTTTATAAAGCCAGATTATTACTTTAAGCCATTGGTTGAAGTGAAGCATAAATGTGCCATCCTCGCAGGAGCTCCTACAAGCATTGTGCCTCAGGCAGACAGACACAATACTTCCAAAAGCCCTGCTGCAGAAACACAATTTATTGTGCCATTGTCAACAGTAGCTCTGAGCAGTCCTTACATTCAAGTTCTCATGCACTGCAATAAGGCATGAAGTCTTCTTGCCCTTCCAGCTCAGATTTGAGCACCTCTACCAAGCTACTAGTCTTCAAGCATATGGTGTGAGTGGGCATCTCGAGACTTAAATGCCTAATGAGTCCTGCGATTCTTGCAATTTTAGAATAAAGACCAAACTATTAATGTTTATATAGTATGTATTTTAACCATCTCACTCTTGGCTGTTCTTAATAACTGTTTTTCACTAAATAAGGCAAAAATAGATAAACACTGGGAATGATCCTCATTCTCTGTGGGAGAATGTCTGTAGCTGAACAAGACTGAGCATTTCATTTTTTTTTTTAAGGACTTGAAATATATTGTAAACACATGTCCACTTCATCTTTATTAACTTACCCCACTCTATGTGGCCTGACTTAAATAGCAGTGCTGTGAATCAAAGCAGCACTCAATCTAAACTTGTCACAGCACATTATCAGTAAGGTAAAAATATTTATTGCCACTATGACTTTGAACACCAGACTACAGATAAAATGTTTCATTCGCCAAATTATACATGGCTTTTTAAATAAACTTTAAAGTGTTCTAAAGGAATAGTTTATGCAAAGAGCCTCCAGTTGATTCATTTTTGCCAGCAGATAGTTATTGTAATAAGAACTGTAGAGTTATCCAAAGACACCTATATAATGTTGCTATAGAAGCTAAGATAGAAGTGCTCACATGCCTAGGGTTTAATGCTTATATTATTGTAATTGCAATTCAGGTTTTAATAGTGTGACATTGAATCATTGGGTAATAACATTATAACCTACATAATATAAAATCAGTTTAGAAATACTTTGTGAAAAAATATATTGCTGATTATAAATAATTCTGATTACTCTATTTAATCATAAAACCTACAATATGATACCTCTCAAGAGTTTCTGAGCCCATGGAGTGATTTTAATGAAAATGTGGGAGAAATGCTTTGTAAGCTCCTCTAATATATCCATTTGTGTTTTAATCACATGCCTTGGAAGAGCGGTAGTAAGATAAATGTTTGTAAAGTCACAAAGGGGCAACTGAATACCTCAAAATGACATTTAAGCAGACCTGAGTGAAATTTTTTTACTAAAACTTTTTAAATAAAAGAGCAAATTCAGTGACACCAAAACATTTGCAAATTTGTGTCAGTGTTGCCCTATTATTTTGGCTGACAAACAGCTAAAAATAATCAAAACATTGTTTCAACATTATCTGAGCTTTTAGTTTTATTTATTTTTAAATTTTAAAAAAAATTAAAAATACTTGAAATCAAAACATAATTAATTTTTTCTTCAACCTCTTTTGATTCACTAAAAATTCAAAAAGATTCATTTTTGTTTGATTTAACCAATTTAAAAAAAATTCCCCACTTTCGGGGGGGAATTGAGAGAGAACTAAAAAAACCCTCGTTATTCATCGAAGTCTAGGCATAACAAAATCCAATGGCTGGAAACTGAAGTTAGACAAATTCAGACTGGAAATAAGATGTACATTTTTGTAGTGGGGTTGGGGGATAAGAATAAATTGGTTGGAATAAGTTAATTAAGGACATGGTGGTTTCCCTTTTCAAGCTGTCTCGAGTGGCTCAGGAGTACAAGTACCATCCTCAGGGCAGACTGTTAAGAAGCTGGGCACAAACCCCAAACTTCCTGTGAATTCTGTGCTTGGATTTCACTAACCAAGCATCAAGCGTGAACTTTTCAGGCACTGCAACAGCCTTAACATGGCATCACAGACAATCCCCCTGGGTACTCCAAGCTATTTTACCACACCAGTAAGCTTGCCTTTGTGGTAAATGGTTCCTTACAGCAAAACTCACAACAATATTCAGGTTTCTCCTAAACTGGGAGTCCCAGTCCCAAAGGACAAGTCACTTACCCACATCAGTTGCACCTTAATTCCTGTAGCCTATCCTACAGTAAATAAATATTTAGTTAATTTATTAAGAAAAAGAAATGAGAGTTATTTACAAGGTTAAAGCAAGTAAACCTACACACAAATGAGTTACAGTCTTAGGTTCTATAAGGTAATAGAAGCTGCTGCAATATACAAGCTCTACATGTCCTCTAGGACTAACCCAGGCTAAGCAGCTTGCTAGTGCTTAGAAATCTCCCCCTCCCAAAGTCCAAGAAGCATAGAGATCCAAGTTCTTCCTGTCACAGATTTTTATTCCCTTCCCCCAGAGTTCAAGCTGATGGGACAAGCCTTTGTGCACATCTCCTCTTCAGGGGTGTGGAGGGGAATAATCAATAGAGTCTTTGTCCTTTGAAATTTCACAAAGGCTCATTTGGTTTCAATGGGTCTTCTTGTGTGCAGAATCTAACACCTTATATAGGAAGCTAGCCTTTACATTAGTTAGTGCTTCTGTCCGGTTTGGCGAGTTACACAGTTAGAGAGGTTGACATGGCAAACATTTAATATAACCTTATATCACAGGGTACAGATGTTAAATGAGATTAATACATGCAGCATCCTACAAGCATTTCATAAAGTCGAAACAGTAAACATATATTTTTTTCAGATCTAATACCTATTCTAATACTAACATACAGGTGAGCTAAACTGGTTCTCAGCTATGCATTCATCAGTGTTCACTTGGGGCCTAAGAACCTTGGCATGAGCTGGCCATCATTATATCCCTGTCATTTGAAGGGACTGGATGTCTTTCTAAAAGATAAATTCCAGCTCAACCAAAAATTATTGGTTTGATGCAGGAATCAATTGCAGTGTATGGGACCAGGACAGTCTGGCCTAGCAATCACAGCTGGGCTGTGGTCCACACATCAAGGAGTAGTCAGTGAGCAGGGGACTGAGAAATTGCTAGTGCCAGACTCTATATGCATGAGTTAGGGTCAAAGTCAGGCCAGAGTCCAGAGATAGTATCAGGCTTGAATCAAGATCAGAATGAAACCAGAGTCAGAGACCAGAAGTAGCAAAAGGCTAGAATCAGGAGGCACAGGGTCAGACTGGGATTGGAGATCAGGAGACAAGATGAGATCTTCCAGGGTTAATTAGGGGGCTTGGCCAATTAGAGAGCCTCAGAGTACTGTCACTCTGGATATCTCAGCTGGTACTTCCTGTGGCGCCCACACTTCACGCTGCTTCCTGGCTGCAGTACTGTAGAGGCTCCTGCTGGCCTTGTGAGAACCTCAGCTACCTCCGGTTTTACAGACCCTGGTTCTAGTCTACAGATCCTTACATGCAGGAGGTCAGAGAAGATAATCTTTGTAGCCTTAAAATCTATGAAACTTCCTAAGAACACACAGGTAGAACTGGAAAATGAACTGTAGTACATAAAACTATCCTTTCCAACTCTTGCAAATGGAATTGGCTACAAACTGGGGTGAGGAAGCAAATTGGGGTATTGACTCTTCCCCCTCACAATAAATTATATTGAAAAGTAGAAAATTAACATGTGCAGGGAAGAAGAAATCAGTTTCAGGAATCATCATGAGAAAATAAGTAAGGAAAGAAACAGGAGTCCTGTGGAAAAACTACTGTTTACTGACTATCATAATGATTATTCACAAAGGAGCAAAGTTACATGGGCAGCTTTAATACTGGAGTTTCCTTTTTTTGAGTGCTTGACTTTACAACTTCAGTACTGTTCTTTAATGTACAGAGTTCTTTTGGATATGGAATATTTTATACTTCATCATGGATAGTGCACTTGAGAATATTTTGTTTATCCTTAGGACCAAGCAGAAGGATTTGACATCCAGTTTGTAAATTGTTTCCACTACACTGGTATGTTTTGGAATTGGAATTCTTTAACAAGAAATATTCACTAGCTTGGCTGCTTTTTGGCTCTTCTTTGACGAAGACTAATTTGACAGACTTGCTTCTTTTGTCTTCCTGAAACATATACCAGTAAATGAATATATACTAGAATGTTATGAGTAGCTCGATGCTCTCCTTTGTATTTTTCTCCTTTTTAACCACATTATAGCACATCTCTGGGTGGCATAATTGCTCAATTTCACTACTTCCTTGAAACATAGATTTTCTGCTATTTTTTCCATGAGGACTATTGACTCCTTGTAGCTATCAGAATCTTGTTAACATCAAAACATAAACAGGAAACAATAATCAAGCAGTGGAATCTATGTCTACATTGGCACTTACTGTAAAGATAGCTCTACTTGGCTCCTATCCAATATCCACTGAGGTCAATTGAAAAACTGTTTTTGACTACAGTGGTAATTGGCTCCAAATTCTTTGTGGGTGAAAGCTAGCTTCTTAGTGATTCAGATCTGGATAATTTGAGGAGGGTGCCATCTCAAATTTTTGTAGCCCACCCTGACAACAGCCACTACCTCCATTAGCACAGTTTATATGGACAGGCTCTAATGTATTCACAACCAGAGTCCAAAAATAAAAGGGACTCAGGAAATAATAGCCACAGCTAGTCACACAGCAGCAATAGTAATAACAAAAATGATTGCTGCCCTTACTCTAAAATCAATTTGACCTTGATGATGATAACTTTGTCCTTTAGTCAGTAACCAGAATGGGACAGCTCTATTCAGGCAAATTCATTTCTGCTTTTCTATCTGCAGAAGAATATTTCCATAACAAAATTAATGGCTCAATACAGGTGCAGGAAACTGTTCTTCACACAGCTGAGCTCAAGGGAACCCACTTAAATAGCGGTTTTGAAACTCTTGCTTGAAAGCATTTCAACAATCTGACTGTTGTTCAGCTTCAAGTCTCAGCTAATGACTTTTTAATTCAACATGGTTCTTTAAAGTTTTTAATATATTCTTTAAGTGTTTCTCTGTAGCACACTCTGGGTCCCTATGTCATGTAACCTGCAAATTAAAAGGACTGAACTGGCAGTGCTAACAGATTAATTTAACAAAATCTATTTGTAAATCTTTATCCTAATAAAGAGTAAGATAACATTTACATTAACTTGAGTGAGACTAGGATTTAGTCTTGATACTTCCAATTTCTGGGGGGTTTCCCATCTATGTCTGATGTAAAATCCAATCCTGTGTGAGAACAGCCATGGTGCATGGGCAACACATTATTTTAAATAATAGTATGTACATTAGAGAGACAAGCTGGGTGAGGTAATATATTTTCCTGGACCAACTTCAGTTGGTGAAATGTACAAGCTTTTGAGCTTCACGGAGATTTTCTTCAGCTCTGAGGAAGGAAACCAGAGTACCTAAGCTAAACACGCGTTGGGACAGATTGTTAAGTATAAGGGGTTTGCATATGCTGTAGGAGACAACTTAAAATGAACTGGGCAATTAAGGGTTAGAAAGCAGTAGGATGTTACAAATTGTTGTCCATAAAGCCAGTGTGTCTGTTGAGTCCATGGTTTTTAGTGTCTAGCAGCCTTCTGAATTTAAGTTCCCAGGCTTGTCTTTTGAAGGGGTTGTGCTCGTTTCCTTTCAGGACGAGTACTGAGAAAAGTGAAAAGTGTTCAAACACAGGTGATATAGTGTTTTTGTCTTATCATTTCGCTGCATGAGTCCATTCGAGAGCATCTGGTTTCAGCCAAATAGTTGTTGGGAATTTGATGCACTGTGTGAGGTACATCATGTATTGTGGTAAGCTGGTGTAGGACCAATGGATCTTGAATGGTGAATGGTGCTGATCATCGTAGCAGTGGAGATATGTCTGGAAATTTTGCATATGTTGATCTGGCAGGGTTTGGTGCTGCTTTGATTTGGTGTGTCTAGTCTATGAGGAGCTTGCTTCTAATGTGTTTGGCCAGGTGAGGGGAGGGGCTTGTTTCAAGGCCAGAAGAGGAGTTCAGGATGTGGTCTCCATCAGATATAGCTTGTAATTCTTTGATGACACTTTGTATGCTAACCCTTAATTACTGCCAACTTCAGACCCACATAGAGTGAATTACAATAATCCAATGTGGAGACTGTGGAGAACTGGGACGTATCTGTATTATTTTTTATGGCTGTGGTGCATACCACTGGTTATTTATACTAAGGAGCATGATCAAAACGGGAAAGCCTGGGGCACAAAGCAGGAAAGGCAACACAATGGGCTACAAAAGGAGCATCCCAACAAACCCTCTACACAATAACCAGCTGTGAAGAAGCGACACCTCAGCCACAACCCTAGTCACATAGCTGTTTTGCCAAGGCTGAAAATCTGGAAATCAAAAGAATTGATCATTCAGAAGATCTGCCCCGTAGAAAGTGAAGGGTTAAGTTGTCAGCTGCAGCAAGCTGATTGAGAGTCAGGGTCCACACTAGAAATCCTATAACTTGGTCCCCAAGAGAACAGAGGCACCAAGGATAAGTCAGGTCTATCTAGGGGATGGAGCAGAAAGCCAAACCTAGGTAAAACAGTATGGCTACAGGGCTCTAGTTTTAAATCCATTTCTCTGATTGCTGTTTATCTTTTGGCAAATAAATCACACTTTGTTTTGAAGCAGGTTTTTCTGGAACATTGCATGCTGTTACTGTCCACAGGGTCTTGAAGGCACACTCTTGCAGGCACCAAGCTCACTGAACCTGCTCTGTATCACAGTTGGAAACCAGGAATCACAGTTGTAACCCAGAAATCCATTCAGAATGGTTAGAAAGCAGGGTGCCCCCCAAAGAGAAGTGGAGGCATGGGCTTCCACTTAACAGAGATGCACCTGAGAAACTGTAAAAGGTTCTCAGAAGGGGCAGCCTATACAGGGATCATAACAGAGATGGTGAGAGCATAGATCACTGTGAGCATACCCTCCTGCGAGAGGAAAAGGCAATGTCTCCAAGCAAGTTGTAGGTGGAAGACGACATTTTTATCATGGATACTAACGAGTGTCTATGCTAAGATCTGAGATTTTGCACCACTTTGACAAATTCTGTTTATCCTAGTCTATTGTATATATTCTTACATCCCACTTAGCACTTCCAGTAGTGCATTAAGCAACATGACTACACATCTGTCACTTGCTGTTTGTTCCCTCATCCTCTTCCCAGGGAGAAAAATGTATGCAGTGAAGTATCTTTGGTAGGGGTTTTTTGTTTGTTTGTTTGTTTGTTTGTTTTAACTCAGTATGCCTGTTACTAGGTGTTTGAAACGGCAGGTCAAAGAAATGCAACTTGCACTTTTTATGGAATGTGATGAGTTTTATGATGGTCCCTAGATCTTGGGAGAGTTCATTCCACAGTCTTGGACTGCTCCTAAGAAAGTTTTGTCTCCTGCACAGACAAGCTTTACTTTTATTGTTGAGAGTTCCATTGTGCCAAAGAAGCATAACTGTTGACCACACTCTTTCCCTTAGAAATTTAGGCAGTCTTTTAGGTATCTTGAATCCGGGTCTTTGGAGATAAGGACTGAGATCTAGAACATGAATTAAAATGCCATAGGAAGCTAGTAGATAGCAGAGGAGTTTTGATGTGCCCTTGCTAGCTTGTATTGCAGACACCTTCGATCAAAGGGAGGACAGTGATCAGTGATCCATTTAGTTCATTTGAGTATTTTCTCCTTCTCACCAGCATCACTTTAGTCATGCTGGGATGAGCTTGAGACAGCTTTTCACAGGCATTTTGTCTTGTTACTGTGAAAAAATTGCACTTGCACTTTTGTGTGAAAAAATTCAGAAATACAAGAGTGTAATCAGTTTATTGTGACAGCAGATACTGTGGTGTACCTCTCCAGGTGGTCTTATGTAAATATGGAAGAGGAGTGGGAACAGAATAGATTCCTGGGGGACTCTGCAGAAGAGGAATTTGGGGGAAGATGAGCAGTTACCCCTTACTTTGTTCATTGTGGCAGACCATGCCAAAAGCTGGAGAAAAGCTCAAGTATTCTTAGCAGTGAGATGTGGCTTTCACCCATTGCTACTAAGATGTCATCCATTATTGCTACTGTGGTGGTTTCCATGTGGTGTTTGAAGCATGATTGTGAAACATCCAGATTAACACAAATTGTAAAAATTTCCTCTCAGATCTACTCAAAAGATCTCAAATCTGCTCTTCTAGCGTGCTTATAATTCCTATTAACCTCAGTACATCTGTGCATTTGAAGGGAGCAGAATATTGGAGTTAAGCACTGTCCTATGGATCTGAGAGAAGAATGTTGCCCTCTATAAGCCCTGTACAGTATATGAGTGCTGTACTGTATTAGTATTTAATCTGGATATAATGGCTTTTTTGTGTTTCAAATCTTGTAAGAAATTTGAACACTGTCATGATTGTCAAATTTCCTACCTGCTACTGGTAAATTAAAGGAGAATGTGTTCTGAAAAATTAAAGAGTAGAAATATTGGCCCTGATTTTCCTCTCATTTACTGTGGTGCAAATCAGGAGTATATCAATTGATAATGAAATTACACCAGTATAAAACTGTCCACATCACAAAGAGAATCAGACCCATTATTTATTTAACTTGCTTTCTTTACCCTCATTTCCCTGGTCTCTATTCTCTGACAGGTTTTATCAGCCTCATGGTACAGCATCTTTTGTTTGGAGAACAGCTTGCATATTCTAAAACTATCAAAGCTTCAAGTCTCAGCTCTTTTCTCTGCACCTGTTTATATACTAAGGACATTGTGCTGTTGTTAGTTTCTAATGAAAGAGTTCTTTCATCCTTTTCAAAAACTTACGAGCTGTGACTTGCCTAAAAGGTGCAGCTCTTATTTAATATAGATTGACTGTACCTTTGGTATTAAGCCTCCTTTGAGGCCAGCTGATTATTGACTGGTTATAATGCCACAGAGAAAATATTGGACATGAAGTGATGCCACCTAGTTTGCCTTCTTAAAAGGAGGCATTTATCCCAAACACAGAGACTGCTACAGCCAAACATATAATCCTGCCTAAATAGAATTACAACATATTGAGTGGGCACACTTAAAATATTGTTCCATTTGTTCGTTTGCAAATTGAGACTTGCAGTAATTGCAGTTATTATTTTCAGTGACTCACTATCTTCTAATCTAATTGATCCAGCCAATGGTAATCACAGCCCCTCTGCTTGCTACAGGCCCTCTAAGAGAGGTATTAGCCGTTCTGCAGATAGATACTTCAGCTGAACTATGCCATGGTCTCTAAGGCAACGAGTTGTGTACAGCAGGGAGCAGCCACATTTGTTTACCTTATCATATGAATGCTGGCAGAGCAACCATTTAATATTTTGTAGCTCAAAAATTACCTTTCTATTCACCAAGAGTCTAGAGAATTATCAGCTATGAGTTTTTACAAACACTTGTGTTGCTTGCTCCACATGCAGAAAAGTCTCATGGCAGCCATGAGTGAGGCATAACACAATGTAAATAAAAAATACTCAAAGTTGGTTGACAGGACACTCAATGAGTCTGCAATAGGTACAGAAATGACACCAGCAGAGTGCCAGCTGTCTCACTGAGGCAGCCAGCAGTACAATTATGTGTCCTCTGGAGGCATAAACTCTCTTTTGTCCCACCATTGGATCATTAAATGACACTGTTTTATAGATCTCCATAACATTCATTGGCTCCCACTGATTAATTGTCCCTGGGTGCTCTTTTGCTGTGTAGGCGCATTATGCTAATCCGGCCCCACCCACAGTTGGATGCACCAATACTGCATCCATCTTATTTTACATTATGGAATCAGTGCATACACTCAAACTTTGCATACTGTTTAATTCACATGTAAAGTTGCATTTCTTTAGTTATAGCATGTATGCCAGGAACTGAATCAAACCTACTTTGTGAGCTATCTCACTGGTACACCCTAAGAGAAAAGATATGGACAGGGTCAAAATAAATCAAACATATGTATTTTAGATAAAATGTTCTCTTCAAGAGATTAAGGCAATGATCTAAATCTACTGGTTAGCATATAAACAGTTAAAGAGGCTATCATTAAAGATGTAAAAGCCATGTACCCAGTGTATTGTATGACACCATAAGACAGTCTGACTTTTTACTCTGCAGGGTTACTGAGCAGCTATATTGAAACCTGCAATTTTGATGAAAATATTTCACTGTTTAGCTTAAATTAAATATTTAAGTCACTTTATACTCTATTATTCATTTTTACACTGTTGCTTAGGGTTTCATATATTCAATCTTGCAGACAGAATTATTTTAATAGCTTAATGCTACTGAAAATATAAAAGATTCAAAATATCTTTTCCAGTGATTCAAAGGCAATGGAATGAAATCATCATGAAGTTGACTGACATGAAATCAAATGCATGTCCCTTAGCAATAATTCTTGTCCAATTCATTAATTCATTACAACACAAGATTTGAACATGAAAATGAATTATATATATGTGTGTGTGTGTGTGTTTCAAAATGTAAATCAACTAGACGCTAGTGAAGAGGAAATCAACCTCTCAGGTAAGGACAGGTGAATAAAGGCTGAACTGGTCAAAATATTAATCTGGTAGAAATGATCAAATTACAGATTGACGATTCAGACACTGTGTCTTGAACAGCCAGCCACATTGTGGAACACAGTATTTGGAAGGTCACAGAGCACAGATTGAATGAAAGGACACACCTTGATACAGCAAACGGGGAAGCTTCTCCAGTTTGACTGAGTTGCCTAGTAAGCCAGTCTCTAGCATGGGCTGCTCCTGTGATCAGCTGGATGCTGTCTAAGAAGATCTGAACTGGGCTCCTGTTTGTTCTGCATGTCCTCACACCAGACACTTATTACACATAAAGACCTGGTCATATTATAGCTACCACCAGTATAGCTATTACTGTATTTTTTCTTTTTGCCCCAGTGCCTTACCAATCTGCTCAAAGATAAAGAAATGAATAGTTGGTGGACTGAATGTATGTGGAGTGTATGTGTGAGAAAGACAGTTCTTGGGGTATCCAGGACTGGATTCACTTTGTTACCCCCTATCTCCAGTGAGAGGGAGTCTTGCTTGTGTTTAGCTGGGGTCAGCTCTCTGACACCACCAGCCTGTCAGTCACTCAAGCACTCTTCCCTGGGCAATACCAGCCCTATCTTCATCTTGCAGACTAACAAGAGATGAATCCCAGTCCACACGTCCCTTTGAAGCATTCCTCTGTGCTATCCAGCTCCTGACACTGGCCACTCACAGAAATACCATGTCTGCTAATGGAACAGTGTACGTACCAGCTCAGGCCGAGCACTTTGCTTAACACCTCAGCCCTGAGACATATTTATAAAAAAAACTTATTCCTTTTCACTAATCAAAGACTAGAGATTCAGGAGATACTAAGGCTACTGGAAGCGTAAGGTTACATATAAAATAAAAATCATAATATGCCTTCTAGAGACTCAACTAACAGGTTAACCTCCTATCTAAACAAGTTTCTCTCACCCAAAGCCTTCTGCAGTGTTTTCAGCCAAGGTTGGTTGAGATCCCATTTTCATGAAGGTAAACATGCTGTCTATTTACTTCATAGGTGCTGTATGAGGGGATGTCCTCTTTGCTTTCTATGTATACCTCCAAAGTTCATTGCCTGTACGTAGAGACAGGATAAACACCTGTGGCTTGTTTTTCCTGTGTGCTACTGTCCTGTTGACTTCATATCTCCTTGTTAACATTATACTTTGTATATAAATGGGCATCCATTGTGTTAACTTACAATGAATACTTTACACCCCTGACAGAGAGATATACATTTCTTACTTCCTGTCTGGAGGCAAACCCGGTTTTCACTTTTGCTGGTGACTTAATATGTTGATACAGATTTAAAAAAAAACCACACATTTTCAGTATATATACAAAATTCAATACATACTATCTGTACATACATTTAACATTTATATTAATGACCAGCATGAGCATGGCTTACGTTTAAGACTTCACATGACATTCTTTAGTGAACCAGAATCTACATACCAGAATCTAGATATTCCTGTAGCCTCTTGCCAGTTGACATCACAGGGTTCTTGGGTCATAGAGTATGCATGTGTGTGGTGTGCACGCATGTGTGTATGTTATGGGGGAGTTTTGAGTGGCAGGCATGGAGTGCAGAGCTGGGAGATCAACAATGGAGCAGAAAAAGATAACATGGCTTTTATGATAATACTGTTTCCTTATTCTAATGAAGTTCCTTGTTCAGATAAAAGAAAGCAACTTTTTCTGTGATTTTTTTACCCAGTCACAAGACAGAAATTGACAAGGAAAAGAGACACCTTGATCACAACGTAAGAAAATAGAAATCTATTCTTTTTAAGATGTATAAATGCTAAAGATTGGGATGGGGAGATCCCACTTTCTCTCTCTCTGTGCTGCTTTGGTGGCACACAGGGACTGTAAACAGCCAGCTGAAGAATCCTACAACTTGGAAAAACTCTGCTGTGACATACAGCTTCATACACCAGGTCTATATCACTTCTCACCTGCTTCAACCCCAGCTTCTGGTGAGTGAGCAGGTGAGTACCCATGCAAAGGTTACCGTCTCTGGCAGAAGCCCCTGCCCAGCAATAAGGGATAGGGGTACCAGGGCCCTTCCACTCCACCAGGTTTCAACTCAAGGGCCCTCTGGAGCACCGTAAATACAGCATCTGCTACCTGCAGTCCAGCTGACACCCTCCCCATGGGCTCTGTCCCTCCGTGGGGTGCACTGTGGCTTGTAGTAGTCTCTTGCATCCCAACCCACGGACCTCTTCAGGCTAGGAGTCCTAGCTTTGGGCAGCAGTACTCCTCCTTGGGGATACCCCTCTGGCATAGTCCCTCTGTAGCAGTGAGTGCAGATCTGTCTCTCTCTGACCACCGCCTTACTTGCTAAAGAGGCACCCTTTCAAGTCCCTACTCAAACTGGAGCATGCTCAGCAGGCTTGCCGGGGCAGGGACTCCCCAGCCCAGAGTTCCTCCTGTGCCCTGTCTCTTAATTGAAGCATTTATCCATCCTATCACAGGAAGCATATTGAAGTTGTGGCTGGGAGCAACTCCTGGCTGCCACATCAGCCCTTTGAGAATTGCTGCAGTCAGTCAGTTGTAACTCTGAGTTGTACCCGAGCCCAGACTATCTTCAGGATCAGAGAAGCTCAGTGATGGTGTAAAACCAACTTTGCCCCAAACACATTTTGTCCTGTGGCAGATAGAATTCAGCTAGACTTGAGACCCAGGGACCAATTATTCAAGCTATGTGTTTTTGTTGAGAATTATGTGTGATTATTGTTGAGAACAAAAGAAATCCTTTTTTATATGAGCATGCTAAAACATCATATAAGGAGCACTTTTGGGGGTGGGGAAGGAGTTATTGATGTGTGAGATGTTAATCTAAATGGTTCAGATGCTGAAGCTATTTTTGACCGTATATTCCTACTTGAGTAATATTATCATGGATCAATTTAAATGATCACCAAAATAAATTAAAACCCTGAAATAAAAGAGAACTCTTATGAAACTAATGTGTTTTTTTGGGGTGGGCGGGGGAGGAGGGTGTTATTCTTTGCGTGCTAGAGCTGGTATTTTAAAAACTATTATATTGCTTGTAAAAGTGTTATACAATATTTTATTATCGGATTTTGTGCTGCACTGTTTATCTCCCCTCTAAGACCTCCTTTGCTCAGCTATTTATCACCCCATGGTGTTCTCTTAATCACAATGGCCTAGAATGGCCCTAATAGTAATGCAGCCACATGGTGAAATAGGGACCATTCACTCAGTTGTGTTAAGGCTGTCTGGATTGCAGCTGCAAGCAATGGAGGAGAATAGGGGCTGCATGCCCAATACCATCACTCCATGCTTATAAGCAAGAGGGTGGGAAAGGTGGAGAGTGGGTGGGGAGAGGTACAGCCATGGCACCATCACTCCTGTGATGACTGCAAGTATGTTTCAACCCTGTAAAGGGCTATAAAATAACCCTCCACCACCGCAAAAGAGCAAGAGGGAAGCATGGCAAGGGTGTGTGAGAGGTAAAATTTCTTGCAGGGAGGTCCTCCTGCGACAGTGCAGTTTATACATTGTCTGGTGCTCAAGGTGCTGCCTAAGGGCACACTAACCCTCCCCACCCAACCCCCCCCCCAGTACTTTTAGAAGTTGCATAGAGTGCTCATTACTAAGATGAAATTATTTTGTATGTGTACACATATAGAACTGTGAGTAATTCTGAGGTTAACACAAGAGAACAAAAAAAAATTGTAGCCTCCATCATTGTCAGCATGTACCCGGGTGCTTTTTATTGATGAAACTTGTGCAATTTTAACAGATTGTTTTCGCTACCCTGGTTTGTCAGGATCAATCAATATATTTACTGACGTAATACTGTTAAAATATAATAAAAAGGTCTGGTTTGTTATTGGTTATAGAAGGTTGTACTGTATGTCATTGTCTTCTTTAGAGACCTGATTAGTCAGTGTCAACATGCAGTCCAAAGGAGTGTTTTAGCTGGTTTCATTATGCCTGCACTTATGCTTAATTTGTAGTGAAAGGTGTTGGGGCTTAAGCAATTGTTTTTTTACATTCATAACTGATTCAGCAAGGCTAGAGGTGCCAGGGCTATGAACTGTCAAGCCTCAGCGCTGTCAAGCCTTGAAACAATGTGCTTAATATGTGCCATGCTTTGTTTTACCATTTTGTGCTCATGTTCCTTTTGTTTTTGTTACAAAAAAGAGGAGAAGGTTACCTCCAGAACAATGTAAATCAACTCGGTGGGCAACAGAGATTAAACTATGAAACGCTGTCTAAATTAATTCCACAGTGTGGGTGCTGTGAATGGCTTGGGCAAAATAAGAACCAGCTCAAATATTCTTCCAGCCAAAGCCAAACCTTTACTGAGGTTCAGGATCAATTACTGTAACTTCCAAAGCTGTGTAGGAGAGAAGTATCTTGTTGGATGCTGCTAGTGCTCTTACCTGAGGGGTTTCCCCATTTGTGATGCCCCAGTTTCCATAATGGCTCTGAAATCTCAAATCAAACCCTATGTACTTTGTAGCCTCCAAAGCATGCTATATGCAATGGAGCACAAGTAGTATTGACAGTGCAGTGTGGTAAGTTTCACTTAAACAGCAGTGGAGTTGGTAAAGGGAATACTGGACTCTACCAGTGGGTTATAGTACAGATTGGTGTCTCATGCTGCTCACAGGTATCCTCTTCCTGGGGGAAAAAAACAAAAAACAAACAAAAACTACAAATGCTTCTTTATAGTTCTGTTGCTGGGAAGACCATTGAGTTCAAATCCTCTCTACGCTTCCTACTGAACCTCCTCTTGAAGACATTTCTTGCTGCTGCAGGGAATTAGAGGAGCATCTCCTGAAGTTTGTTCCTTCTGTGTGGCAGAGGCCAACTGAATGACCTACTTAATGGCATTAGACTTTTTCCTCCACTTTAAGGAAGCAACATGGCCCCACAAAGGCCTCAGATATTTAAACTATTAAATGCAGAGGCCTGGATAAGAACAATCACAGAAATCCCATTTTACAAAGCTAATGAACCTGCTATAAAGTCTATAAAATCTATTAAAAATTAGACAGTGGGACTGCTGTTACTCTGAAATATAAGATATTGGAGGAAGGATGCATTTTGCCAAAAGTAAGAGTCATTGTCCTGTCTCCAGTTAAAGTTGCCAAAACAGCACTATATAGTAGAGTCTTGTTCCATGCGTGAAGGAAGAGAGAAGGTCAAAGATTTTGGAAGTGAAATACTGGCTAGGTAAGTGGTATATGGAAGGGGGTTTTGGTTGTGGTGCATCGGGGTCGAATTCTTAGGGGGAAATTAGGTATATTGTTTGGATGGCCTCCACTTCATTGGAAGGAGGACCAAACTCCTCAGGGACAGGCTGCTTCAAGTAGTCAGGAGGGAGTTAAACTACTAGCAAAAGTGCAGGATAAAAAGAGGGAAGATATTAGCACTAAGTACAAAATTGAAATATTGAGAACAAAATTAATCAGGGAGTCAAAAGACATGAAAAGAAGAAATTCTTGAATTGCCTATTTACTAGTGCTCAGAGCCTGGGTAACAAAACAAGAGGAATTGAAATTGCTCATTTATAAGCAAAAATATGATCTGGGGGTATTACTGAAACATGGTGAGATGATTCAGCCAATTGTTATAACCTACTTAGGAAAGATTGAATTGGCAAAAGGGGATGGGGCATGGCACTAAGTCAAAAAAGGCATTTTCCTGGGAGGAAGAATTTAATTGGAAATATGCAAATAATAACTGGGAATCAGTTAAGAACACCTTACTAAATGCCCTGTGAAAGGTTCCCCTGAAGGTGCCACCTGGAACCGGGGTATCTGAGGCCCCCGACCCACCAGCCTGGGTTCCCTTAACATTATTTTAGCGTGACAAGCTCTCGCCAGGCTCCAGCCTGCACCTTCACCAGCACCCATACAGGCATTTTCTAATTTGAGTGCTTGACTATGCAACATTAACATTCTTTTAATGTAATTTATGTGACAGAAGAACAATGGAAATGAATTATTTCAAACTTGTGGCATTATAGAAACTAATGATTGCACAGTCTAGATAAAATACAGATAAGGTGATCTACTGTATGTTTGCCTGGCTATTGGAATATCAACTGTGATCTGTTTAGAATTCCCTGGAATATTTAATTTGCATAATATTAATACCCTAATCTGAAACCTTGAAGCATCCACAGATTTCATTGTTTTCATATCCTCTCATAAGCTTTAAATGTTAGAGTGTAATCCTTTTCTCTGTACAGTTCTAGAAATGTTTTGCAGTTGGATTCAGTCTCCAGTGTCTCTAGAGACAAGAGACTACACTTTGTGATTAATGAGAATCTGTTAAAGAAAGGGAATTGTTACTGAATTGTTAGTTGAAAGTTCTTAATGCTAG
The DNA here is from genome assembly GCF_965140295.1 of Lepidochelys olivacea. Classification (NCBI taxonomy): domain Eukaryota; kingdom Metazoa; phylum Chordata; order Testudines; family Cheloniidae; genus Lepidochelys; species Lepidochelys olivacea. The sequence goes on from NC_140414.1 coordinate 71,947,491, forward strand.
TCACCTTGAGAAACTGGCACATCATGACATATTTTGTGCACTCTGGTTTGCCTTGTCTTTAGTATGTGCCTTTGCTTTATTGAAGATTCTAACTCATTTTTGATGGAAAAATATCTTTTGGAAGCACGATAGCTTTTGGAGACTTGTACAATAGAAAGTAGTGTGAAAGTCAATTTGTGACAGGCTTTATTTTATGGATCTGGAATGATTAAGTATGGACAAGTATTATGATATGAATAAAACAGAACCACATTAAAAATGCTGGCCTATATTCTGAAACCCTTACTCAGATTTAATATTACTTTATTGCACAAGTGTTCCCACAAAAAAAAATCAATGGAATCACTTGTGGAGTTAGGTACTGCTTAGTATGAATAAACAAAATCAGAATTTGAACCCAACAGACTGATTCCGATTTCACTTAGGTCACAGTTTCATTCCTGTGTAGCTGTTTACTTCAGAGACATTGCTCCCAATTTATACCACTGTAAGTGAGATCAGAACAAAGCCTTAGACCCATCACGCAAAGTGAACTGCTATGTTTCTCCAATAAAGTAAGTGTGTATGAGCCCCCTTAGCTATTGTGGAGGTATCTGGCTTTGAGAATACAGAATTATGAAACCACAGTAGTGATGACTATAAAGTTGTGAGATATAACAATAAACTAAGTCTAATTTTGATACCACACATCTCTGAAACATTTACTTTTTTTCCTGAAGTGTTTCTTGCCTACTCTTAGGAGAGGAGAGAAGCTGGGGGTGGGGGATGGAGGGGTGTCATAAATATAAAGGGAAGGGTAAACCCCTTTGAAATCCCTCCTGGCCAGGGGAAAGCTCCTCTCACCTGTAAAGGGTTAAGAAGCTAAAGGTAACCTCGCTGGCACCTGACCAAAATGACCAATGAGGAGACAAGATACTTTCAAAAGCTGGGAGGAGGGAGAGAAACAAAGGGTCTGCGTCTGTCTGTAGTCGTCTTGGCCGGGGATAGACCAGGAATGGAGTCTTAGAACTTTTAGTAAGTAATCTAGCTAGGTATGTGTTAGATTATGATTTCTTTAAATGGCTGAGAAAAGAATTGTGCGGAATAGAATAACTATTTCTGTCTGTGTATCTTTTTTGTAACTTAAGGTTTTGCCTAGAGGGGTTCTCTATGTTTTTGAATCTAATTACCCTGTAAGATATCTACCATCCTGATTTTACAGGGGGGGATTTCTTTATTTCTATTTACTTCTATTTTTTATTAAAAGTCTTCTTGTAAAACACTGAATGCTTTTTCATTGTTCTCAGATCCAAGGGTTTGGGTCTGTGGTCACCTATGCAAATTGGGGAGGCTTTTTACCAAACCTTGTCCAGGAAAGGGGGTGCAAGGTTTTGGGAAGTATTTTGGGGGGAAGGACGCGTCCAAACAGCTCTTCCCCAGTAACCAGTATTAGTTTGGTGGTGGTAGCGGCCAGTCCAAGGATAACGGGTGTAATATTTTGTACCTTGGGGAAGTTTTGACCTAAGCTGGTAAAGATAAGCTTAGGAGGTTTTTCATGCAGGTCCCCACATCTGTACCCTAGAGTTCAGAGTGGGGGAGGAACCTTGACATGGTGGCACAGTGGTGGGATTAACCTGAAATCATTTTGAGATCCAGTTGAGATTTTTTGAACTAGAAATACAGATTTTAAAAAGGAATTTTTAGGAAGTCCAGAAAGCAGCTTTGAAACTGAAAGCAGCTTGGTTTCTCTCTGCTTTGTGGCCAAGCAGAGACAAAAGGGGATTATCTTGTGAATTGCAGGTTTTCTTTGCCTGGAGGCAGGGTACTTAACTCCTGCAGGGAAATTCACAGTCTTCCAACCCAGAGGTTTTTTTTCCTTTTCTTCCTAAAAGTAAATAGGGGGTGTGTGTTCTACCCATTTGCTTTTTCTTTGGGCTGGTTAAGCAGGTTTCCAAGTAGTTGGAGGTTTTTTGCTTTAATTTGGGCCCAGAGCAGAGACAAGGGAATTGTCTTTTTCTGTAGGCTGACAGTCACTATCAGAGAATAGGTATTCTATTCCAGCACAGCAAAATTTTACAGCCACGTTTTGTTTGTTTATTTCTAAACCTTGGGTGTAAAGTTAGTTAAAAACAGAGAGGTTAGAATGACCAAATCCTCAGCTCGACTACAGCTGGAATTAGCCAAATTTCAGGCTGAGGAAAAACAAAGGGAACATGAGACAGATAGAACTCATGCGGCTGGAGAAGGAGGTACAGGAGGCTGCCCACAAGAGGGAAATGGAGGCAAGGAAGCATGTGGAGGACGTGGAGAGGATAAAGGCCCAGCAGAATATACCAACAAACCCTAGCAATCCTTCTCCAGGTACCACTTCCCATCCCAGAAAGTTCCCCACCTACAAGGCAGGTGATGATACTGAGGCCTTCTTAGAAAACTTCGAAAGGGCCTGCCTTGGGTACAACATCTCTACTGACCAATACATGGTAGAGCTGAGGCCGCAGCTCAGTGGACCCTTAGCTGAGGTGGCAGCTGAAATGCCTAAAGAACACATGAACAAGTATGAACTGTTTAAATCCAAGGCGAGAGTCAGAATGGGGATAACACCCGAGCAGTCTCGGAGGTTCAGAGCCCTAAGGTGGAAACCAGACATGTCATTTACCTGACATGCCTACCACATTGTGAAACATTGGGATGCCTGGATATCAGGAGCAAGTGTTGACTCTCCAGTAAATTTGCCCTTCCTAATGCAAATGGAACAATTCTTAGAGGGTGTTCCTGAGGAAATAGAAAGATACATCCTAGATGGGAAACCCAAAACTGTAATCGAGGCAGAAGAGATTGGAGCCAGATGGGTGGAGGTGGCAGAGAAGAAGAAAACTGGTCGCAGTTGGAGCGGAGACCAGAAGGGACCACCCCAGACCACACCCTATTCCCGGGGGCCGCCCAAAGCCCCACCTACCTCCCAAAGAACCCTCCAGACCCCTTATCGTCCCACCACCCCGTTCTCCAGCAACCCTCCTCACCCCAGTGACCCGTCAGCTGGACGATGTTTTAAATGTAACGAGCTGGGGCATGTAAAGGCCAACTGCCCCAAGAACCCCAACAGATTACAGTTCATTGCACTGGAATCACACCAGAGGTCCACAGGCCCAGATACCTCCCAGATACCCTTGGAGCGGAGGGAAACTGTGAGTGTGGGCGGGAAGAAGGTCACCGCGTGGAGGGACACCGGAGCACACGTGTCAGCTATCCATGCTTCCTTAGTGGACCCCAATTTAATCAACCCAGAGATCCAAGTGACGATTCAACCCTTCAAGTCCAACTCTTTCAATTTGCCTACAGCCAAGTTGCCTGTCCAGTACAAGGGCTGGTCAGGAATGTGGACTTTTGCAGTCTATGATGATTATCCCATCCCCATGCTGTTGGGGGAAGACTTGGCCAATCATGTGAAGCAGGCCAAGAGGGTGGGAATGGTCACCCGCAGCCAGGCTAAACAAGCCGTGAGGCCTAGCTCTGTTCCGGAAACTTCTATCAGGACCCAGTCAGAGGTGATGGACCTGGACCCCAGGCCAATGTCTGCAACAGCAGTAGTGGATCCAGTCCGAGAGACCCAGACGGAACCAGTCCCAGAACCGGAACCAGCCGAACAACCAACACCAGACCCCGTGTCAGCACTGAATCCAGTACCTGCAACCTCAACACCAGAGGGCCCCACCGAACCTGAACTGGCAGCAGCCGATAACCCTACACAAGAGGCTCAGCCGGAGCCTGAATCCCAACATAGTGCACCAGCGGAGAGCGGTTCACAGTCAACAGAAACAGCTCCATCCCCTACATCGCTTCCAGAGGGACCAAGCCTAGGTCCACAATCCCATGAGGAACTGATGTCTCCAGCATCAAGGGAACAGTTCCAGACCGAACAGGAAGCAGATGAAAGCCTCCAGAGAGCTTGGACGGCGGCACGGAGCAACCCACCGCCTCTCAGCTCTTCTAATCGATCCAGGTTTGTTGTAGAAAGAGGACTTTTATACAAGGAAACTCTTTCTGGTGGACACCAGGAAGACTGGCATCCTCAGAGACAGTTGGTAGTTCCAACTAAATACCGGGCCAAGCTCTTGAGCTTAGCCCATGATCACCCTAGTGGCCATGCTGGGGTGAACAGGACCAAAGACCGTTTGGGGGGATCATTCCACTGGGAGGGAATGGGCAAGGATGTTTCTACCTATGTCCAGTCTTGTGAGGTGTGCCAAAGAGTGGGAAAACCCCAAGACCAGGTCAAAGCCCCTCTCCAGCCACTCCCCATCATTGAAGTTCCATTTCAGCGAGTAGCTGTGGATATTCTGGGTCCTTTTCCGAAAAAGACACCCAGAGGAAAGCAGTACATACTGACTTTCATGGATTTTGCCACCCGATGGCCGGAAGCAGTAGCTCTAAGCAACACCAGGGCTAAAAGTGTGTGTCAGGCACTAGCAGACATTTTTGCCAGGGTAGGTTGGCCCTCCGACATCCTCACAGATGCAGGGACTAATTTCCTGGCAGGAACTATGAAAACCTTTGGGAAGCTCATGGGGTAAATCACTTGGTTGCCACTCCTTACCACCATCAAACAAATGGCATGGTGGAGAAGTTTAATGGAACTTTGGGGGCCATGATACGTAAATTCGTAAATGAGCACTCCAATGATTGGGACCTAGTATTGCAGCAGTTGCTCTTTGCCTACAGAGCTGTACCACATCCCAGTTTAGGGTTTTCCCCATTTGAACTTGTATATGGCCGTGAGGTTAAGGGGCCATTGCAGTTGGTGAAGCAGCAATGGGAGGGATTTACACCTTCTCCAGGAACTAACATTCTGGACTTTGTAACCAACCTACAAAACACCCTCCGAACCTCTTTAGCCCTTGCTAGAGAAAACTTACAGGATGCTCAAAAAGAGCAAAAAGCCTGGTATGATAAACATGCCAGAGAGCGTTCCTTCAAAGTAGGCGACCAGGTCATGGTCTTAAAGGCGCTCCAGGCCTTGGAAGCATCGTGGGAAGGGCCATTCACGGTCCAGGAGCGCCTGGGAGCTGTTAATTATCTCATAGCATTCCCCACCTCCAACCGAAAGCCTAAGGTGTACCATATTAATTCTCTAAAGCCCTTTTATTCCAGAGAATTAAAGGTTTGTCAGTTTACAGCCCAGGGAGGAGACGACGCTGAGTGGCCTGAAGGTGTTTACTACGAAGTGAAATGTGCTGGTGGTGTGGAAGAGGTGAACCTCTCCATGACCCTTGGGCGTATGCAGCGACAGCAGATCCAGGAGCTGTGCACCAGCTACGCGCCAATGTTCTCAGCCACCCCAGGACTGACTGAACGGGCATACCACTCCATTGACACAGGTAATGCTCACCCAATTAGGGTCCAACCTTACCGGGTGTCTCCTCAAGCTAAAACTGCTATAGAACGGGAGATCCAGGATATGTTACAGATGGGTGTAATCCGCCCCTCTGAAAGTGCATGGGCATCTCCAGTGGTTCTAGTTCCCAAACCAGATGGGGAGATATGTTTTTGCGTGGACTATCGTAAGCTAAATGCTGTAACTCGCCCCGACAACTATCCAATGCCAGGCACAGATGAACTATTAGAGAAACTGGGACGGGCCCAGTTCATCTCTACCTTGGACTTAACCAAGGGGTACTGGCAGGTACCGCTAGATGAATCTGCCAAGGAAAGGTCAGCCTTCATCACACATCTCGGGCTGTATGAATTTAATGTACTCCCTTTCGGGCTGCGAAATGCACCCGCCACTTTCCAAAGACTTGTAGATGGTCTCCTAGCGGGATTAGGAGAATATGCAGTCGCCTACGTTGACGATGTGGCCATATTTTCGGATTCCTGGGCAGACCACCTGGAACATCTACAAAAAGTCCTTGAGCGCATAAGGGAGGCAGGACTAACTGTTAAGGCTAAGAAGTGTCAAATAGGCCTAAACAGAGTGACTTACCTTGGACACCAGGTGGGTCAAGGAACTATCAGCCCCCTACAGGCCAAAGTGGATGCTATCCAAAAGTGGCCTGTCCCAAAGTCAAAGAAACAGGTTCAATCCTTCTTAGGCTTGGCCGGTTATTACAGACGATTTGTACCGCACTACAGCCAAATCGCTGCCCCACTGACAGACCTAACCAAAAAGAAACAGCCAAATGCTGTTCAGTGGACCGGAAAGTGTCAGAAGGCCTTTAACAAGCTTAAAGCGACACTCATGTCTGACCCTGTACTAAGGGCCCCAGACTTTGACAAACCGTTCCTAGTAACCACAGATGCATCCGAGCGTGGTGTGGGAGCAGTTTTAATGCAGAAAGGACCTGATCAAGAATTCCACCCTGTAGTGTTTCTCAGCAAAAAACTGTCTGAGAGGGAAAGCAACTGGTCAGTCACTGAAAAAGAATGTTATGCCATTGTCTACGCTCTGGAAAAGCTACGCCCATATGTTTGGGGACGGCGTTTCCACCTGCAAACCCACCATGCTGCACTAAAGTGGCTTCACACCGTCAAAGAAACTAACAAAAAACTTCTTCGGTGGAGTTTAGCTCTCCAAGATTTTGATTTCGACATCCAACACATCTCAGGAGCTTCTAACAAAGTGGCTGATGCACTCTCCCGTGAAAGTTTCCCAGAATCAACTGGTTAAAATCGTCCTTGAGATGTGGAAAATATTGTTAGTCTTTATGTACTTGGTAGTATATTTAGAGATGCATGTGTCTTATTAACTCTGTTTTCCTAGAGCTCCAGGAAGAAATCCCAGCCAGTGTTTCACCCTAGCTGAGATTTGGGGGGCGTGTCATAAATATAAAGGGAAGGGTAAACCCCTTTGAAATCCCTCCTGGCCAGGGGAAAGCTCCTCTCACCTGTAAAGGGTTAAGAAGCTAAAGGTAACCTCGCTGGCACCTGACCAAAATGACCAATGAGGAGACAAGATACTTTCAAAAGCTGGGAGGAGGGAGAGAAACAAAGGGTCTGCGTCTGTCTGTAGTCGTCTTGGCCGGGGATAGACCAGGAATGGAGTCTTAGAACTTTTAGTAAGTAATCTAGCTAGGTATGTGTTAGATTATGATTTCTTTAAATGGCTGAGAAAAGAATTGTGCGGAATAGAATAACTATTTCTGTCTGTGTATCTTTTTTGTAACTTAAGGTTTTGCCTAGAGGGGTTCTCTATGTTTTTGAATCTAATTACCTTGCAAGATATCTACCATCCTGATTTTACAGGGGGGATTTCTTTATTTCTATTTACTTCTATTTTTTATTAAAAGTCTTCTTGTAAAACACTGAATGCTTTTTCATTGTTCTCAGATCCAAGGGTTTGGGTCTGTGGTCACCTATGCAGATTGGGGAGGCTTTTTATCCAACATTTCCCAGGAAAAGGGGGGGGTGCAAGTGTTGGGAGGATTGTTCATTGTTCTTAAGATCCAAGGGTCTGGGTCTGTAGTCACCTAGGCAAATTGGTGAGGCTTTTTACCAAACCTTGTCCAGGAAGTGGGGTGCAAGGTTTTGGGAAGTATTTTGGGGGGAAGGACGCGTCCAAACAGCTCTTCCCCAGTAACCAGTATTAGTTTGGTGGTGGTAGCGGCCAGTCCAAGGATAACGGGTGTAATATTTTGTACCTTGGGGAAGTTTTGACCTAAGCTGGTAAAGATAAGCTTAGGAGGTTTTTCATGCAGGTCCCCACATCTGTACCCTAGAGTTCAGAGTGGGGGAGGAACCTTGACAAGGGGAAAGAGTGAGAATTTGAATGTAATCAGGCAAATTGTTTTTCAGTTATGGGACTGAAAAAAAAAATCTCATTTTGAAACTTCTGATGTTTTCTTGCCATAGAATCTCAAAAACAAAACTTTGAAAAATTTTAGGTCAATTTTTTATTTCAAAAGTTTGGTTTTCATTCAGGACCTGATACAGCTCCCTTTGTGGTCAATGGGAATCTTTTCTTTGATTTCTAAGGGAGTTCAATTGGGGCCCAATTTAGGAGCATTTGGGCCCTTTTTATTAGAGTTCTAAAAAGTATTTCAGACTTGTTAGATGTCAACATTATGCAAGACAAAGCTTCCTGAAAGTTTGTGACCATCACTATCTCCATGAGAAGTTTAATGGATGTTATTAAGTAATATTACAGTGCCATAAGAACTTGCAGGGACATTTCAACAGGGAAAGGCAGAGTTTCTATCCAAAGCCTAGTTTTTAGATCTCTGAAAATCTGCAGATATCCCCTTTATATCTGTGGATATCCAATATCCATGGACCATGTTTGAGGAACCCAGATGGGTGTGGATCCAAATTTTATATCTAGAGCCTTGCAAATCCACAGATATCCATGGACCATGTTTGCGGTTTGCAGATCGGATGTGGATTCTAATTTTGTATCTATGTAGGGCTCTAATTTTACTTTATTAAATTTACTACAAATAAAAATAAAAATGTCCTCTAGAAATAAAATTACCTATGACACCTTTCCAGAGATAATCTGTAGTGGGAGGAGGGGAGAGTTTGATATTATAGGGACAAGTACTTTAAGGATGTAAAAAATATTCAATCCAGAAAGACCGATTTGTGTTATTCTGTGAAGAGCATGATGATCTGTGGATTTTGTTTAATCTTCCTTTTTGCCTTTGTGTTAAACGTTCACCCACACAGCAATCCAGAGCAGATAACTCTAAATAGAAAGAAGGCAAAAAATACTGCATCTCAGATTATTATACTTCAGACTTTTTGGTACTGTAGTGAATGTGTCTAAATGACTTACACTGTTTCCACACACAACCTATTCAATCTACATTGCCTAGCAACCACTGTTTTCATCTCACTTCAACTGGTTGAGCTATGCTAAGAAAATGTAAGTGCTATTTATTGTGCTTTGCTATCTAGGAAATCTGAATTTTACCAGCACTCTGAACTAGGAGTCTGAATCTTCTCTATTGCTCCAGACTTCCACTGGTGTAACAGTAATGCAAAAGTAGTGGAAAGTAAGAGGAAAATCAGGCTTTAGAAGAGCATTTTATATTACCAAGTATTTTGGGGGGGGACCCACAAATTCATAACCAAAGGATGCTTTAGAGAAAAAAAATCAAACCCATGCAAATTATAACTTTGTAGTATGGATCCTACCTAAATCAGGGGAAATACTGTCCAAATATTTCCATCAATTGTGACTTTTTAAAAATCTGCTTTGATTGTGCCCACAACCCTTACCTTTTTATGAAAACTCTATTGAAGGAGTTTGCTGACAGTAAAAGCAAGTTTTAACCAAATAGAGCAGAATATTTGCAGAAATTTGTAATCATAAGTTTTCACGCTGGAAATATGATTTTAAATATTACTTCTGTCCACACTGGAAATATATATTACCTATGCATACAATAAAAAACACTTGCATTTTGAACATGTGCGATGAATTTATTGTGAAAATAATGCAGATTGAGAATTATTCAGCAATCTAGATAAACATGTGCTCAAAGCTCTGAATAAGGGCACTGCATGGCTGCTATACCCCAGGAAAAGCTCCAAAAAGGGATTGTGATGTAGTCATTTGCAATTTCTTTTCTGCTTCTCATTTGCTCCTGAGGAGAAGCAACTTGCTCAAGCCCTTTCCCAGGTACAGGTGTCTTTACCTCTGACACCAGTTTAGCTCCACTGTCTGGAGCCTTGGATAGATGGATGGAGCCAGGCTTCCCCATTCCTCATCCCCTGTTTTGGGGAAAGAGAAATACAGGGTATACAAGACCTGTGTTCCCCCACATACTCCATGAAATGTAGGGAACACTAATGCAGACTGTTAAGGAGTTCTCTTACCACAAGAGCACCTCCTTGTGGCAAGGTGGGTGGCTCTCTCCCTGTATGGTGGCCCCTGCCAAAAGTCACAATATTGCTATGGTGGTCTCTCTTCCTGTAACTTGGCCCTCTGGCCAGGTCATGCTTTTGTCCTGCCCTTCCAAGGTAATAGAGTCCAACCAAGCTGTAGTCCAATGACCTTACAGAAGGTCTTCTGTCTCTGAGCTCCATGATCCTTACACCCTCTACCTCGGGACTTTCTCTCCACCTTTCTCAGTGTCTGGTAGGGGCCCTAGGCTCTTCCTCTACTCTCAGCTCCAGCCAGTGTCCCTGTAACTGGCAGGGGGTAGTCTAGTCTACTCCCTCAGGCTCCTTGCTGCCTCTCTGGACCACTTCCTACCTCTTATCCATCAGAGAGTGACTGCAGCCTCTCTTCCTGCAGCCTCTTCTTTCCACAAAATTCCTTGCTTTATAATCACCAACCAGTGCCACCCCAGCTGGGCTTCTTCATCATTGAAGCCTGGCTGTCACTTTGGAAAGTGCTGCCAAGTATGTCAATTGGCAGCCCACATTAACTCCTTCAGGGCCTGTGAAGTCCACTCACCCCATCACATACCCACTCTCCAACAAGACTATACCCAATATGAATGCAAAGGCCTTCTGCTGTGGAGTTGCTGTAACTGAGCCTGCAGGTTCTCACTTTTTCAAGCTCACCCACCACAATAAAGGTCCATGGACCATCCAAAAAGAAAAATAGTTAATAGAACAATGATTTGCAATGGACTGATTCCAAGTTGAAGGTAATTTCATAACAGGCCCTCTTAAGTAAATAATGTAACTTTTACACAGAGCTTTACAAACATTAAGTTTCACACAGTGAGTATCTGTACATATTTATTTTTTGCTGGGGACAGCAAGATTTCTCAGCTGGGATAAATGAAACCTAAGATCAATGTGTCTCCATCCCTCCTGAAGCAGAAGTTACTTGGGGCAAGTCTACACTACAAAATTAAGTTACATCAACTTACAGCCACTGGAGTAATTGAATCCATTTTCCATGTTCACACTACCCTCCTTTTGCTGGCGCTGTGTATCCTCACCAAGAGCGCCTGGACCAATTAAACTGCCAATGTGGGGCACTGAGGGACAGCTTCTAAAAGGCAACAGTCAATGTAAGCAATGCTGTGTCTACACTGACACTATCAACCCAACTACATCAATTTAAGTGCTACACCTCCATGCTACACCTAAGTCAGTGTACAGGGCTAGTTACATCGGTGGGAGCTACATTTTAGTGTAGCCACTTACAGAGTTAAGTCGACATAAGTGGCTTTATGCCAACTTAACTCTGTAGTGTAGACCAAGCTTCAGTACTAGAAGACTATCTCTGGATATCAGGTAGTGTTGGGAAAGTAGGTGGAGAAGAGATCAACCACTGATCATGTCAGGTCAAGAGTTTTTGGAGGTGTCTAGGTCCTGAGACAAAGTGCTAAGGATTATGCTGTGGTGTCACATTCACTTCTCTACTAGACTGATTCAATTCCCATTAAAGTCAAGAGACTTTCCTATAATAGCCACACTGGCCTGATTCTCCTCTCTCACCTATGAGAGAGAACAGCAGTTCCCTGAAGTTACACCACTGTAAAACTCATACAAGAGAAAAGAGACCCAGACCCACTATCTCCTCAACGTTTACATCGATAGGGTATTTGAGAAGAAAAAAAGACAATATCTTGACAATAGTCTAGATTCCAAACCCGAAACAAAATAGTATTTCGGCTTCATTTCAATACTCTATACTCTGACTACTAACATCAGACCCACCGACAGGGGGATGGGGTGGCAAAGGTGGCAATTGCCCAGGGGCCTGGGCAATTTAAAAGGGCCTGGGGACAGCCAGCTGCTGCTGCTGCGATAGTGGTGATGGCCAGGAGCCTATGGCCCTTTTAAATTGCCTGAGTGGTGCACAGGATGCCTAGGCGTGTGAGACTACTCCAGGCCCTATACTGTGGGGGGTCCCTGCACAAGCCAGCATGGGTGGTCCTGACATGACAGATTTGTCACTTCCACCTCGCCTCCCCGCCCCCCCGGGATGGCCCTGGCCCTGGTGCCCGGAATTTCTGTTGGCGGGCCTGACTAAAATCCTCCATATTCTAGAGCTTCTTCTCACCATTGTCATCTTTCAGTCTGAATTCTTAGCAATTGTTCATGGGATTCTAGAATTTAAGTGCTAATGTGGCTATTGACAGGGGTCTTATGGAAGGGACAAGTTCACTAGGCTCAGATTAACCAATGTGCACTCAATGCACTTGCAACCTTCTCAGGAGTGCCCCTGACCACTGAGAAAAAAAAAAAACTGAGTGGCACAGTCACATTGCGCCTGTTCTGTTCTACCCTGTATGTAGCTATGGTACTGAATACCTTTCCCAGACCTGAAGAAGAACTCTGTAAACTCAAAAGCTTGTCTCTTTCACCAACAGAAGTTGGTCCAGTGAAAGGTATTACCTCTCCCGCCTTGTGTCTCAAGTTCTAACAAAGAGCTCTCTTCCTATTGCCTCCTCCAACTGATCAATATAATCTCAACTAGTTAGCTCTCACCCATTCCACAATCTCATTCAGATAATTAGTAAAGACATTGACTATTCAGTTTGGGTCAGATGAGATGGAAATATTGATGTCAGATATATTGACTACTAAATCTATGTCTCATTACTAACCATCGTAATGGCTCCACACCCACATGAAACAAGAACAAAAAATAATCTCCCTTAAAACTCTTGGGGGGGGGTGGAGAAGTGATTGCCCATTTCCTTCCTTTGAGTGCAGTCAGAAAGACTCCCACCCAAGAGCAGCACCTGTGAACCACAGATTAGTCAACACCACCTCATGAAGAAAAGTACTACCAGAAGTTGATGGATCGGACTATCAACATAATCATCTGGTCTCCAGCCAATTATTAGGAGAAAAAAAATCAACTGCTGGGGCATGGAATGCAGTCTCCATGCCAAACTCAGGCTAGCACCCAAACTGCCAACAGACAAATAGATCTGTTCTCACCATGACTTGTTCAATAAAACTTAACCATAACTGGAAGACTAGTTACATGGCAAGAATTATCTAGATCAATGTCTCTCAACTGTGGTCCACCGCTTGTTCAGGGAAAGCCCCTGGCTCACTGGGCTGGTTTGTTTACCTGCCTCGTCCACAGGTTTGGCTGATTGCGGCTCCCACTGGCCATGGTTTGCTGTTCCAGGCCAATGGGGGCTTTGGGAAGCAGTGACCAGCACATACCTCAGTCCATGCTGCTTGCCGCAGCCTCCTTTGGCCTGGAGCGGTGAACCGCACCCAGTGGGAGCCGCGATAGGCTGAACCTGCAGACCCGGCAGGTAAACAAAACCTGCCTGGTGCGCCAGGGGCTTTTCCTGAACAAGCAGTGGATCACAGTTGAGAACCACTGATCTAGATTGTCAGCATGCAGATGTAGTTTTTGAGCAGCAGTTGCACACATGTGCTAAGAGAAGCCAACAACATGCCATCCATCAATAAGGCATTCACAGTCTCCAGTTCTTTGCCACTTGCCTTCACCAGCCAGGAAAGACATTGGTCCCTAGACCACTTTGTCAAAAGACATGTTCCCAAAAACTTCATCACTGTAGAGGGTGACACTTCAGACACACCTTGGTGCTAACATTCACTATCAAATCAGAATAATGTTGTTATTAAACAGATTTTATTAGCATACTCCCACTTTTTGTGCCAAGGTCAGTAATAAAAATGTTAAGATTGGTCCCAAGACTGATCCCTGAGGGACTTCACTAGCAACCTCCCTCCAGCCTGACAGTTCATCTTTCAGCATGACCTGTTGCAGTCTCCCCTTCAATCAGTTCCTTATCCAACTTTCAATTACGAATTAAAAAAAGGAATGCAGACACTGTATCCACCTCTCTGCATCATAGCTTCAAAGGAACTCCAATAAGGCCTCCAACATTGTGCCTGCATTTTTAATGGCACAATAATTTGTGCATGCGCTAATTGAACACACACAGAGAATAGAATTTGCATATGCACACAGGAGAACTGTGCCCACAAATCTGAATAAGCTGCTAGAGTGGCAAACAGTTCCATATAAATAGGATTCAATTTTGGACACAATCCACATAACTAGAAGCTGCATTCTGAATATTTGTCTTTCCAGTCTGTCCTCCCCCAGCCTTCTTGAGTCCACTGTTGTATTTTTAAATGCTTTCTATGATAAATTTGCCTTTGACTGAGAGATGGCATGTGCTTTTTGAAGGACAAGTACAGTTGTGGGAGCATACTATGTGCATGTTTATGTCTGTGCTATTTGTGACAGGTTTTTCAAAATTGTTTTTGCAGAAAATTCTTAAGAGTTGCTTCTCTTTCATTGTTTCCCTAAAACAGCTCGAAGAACATTCAGACCAAGTATTTATCTTCCTTCCTCCACATGGACTTGAAATTCAGCTGGATAATACACAATGGCACATATGTGCCTCTGAAAATCATGCCAATGCCACCCAATAAGTGCCCGGCATTCCATAGTCTACTGAAAAGAAATGAGTAGCTTTGTTTCACTGAACATGGATTTGTGATTTTCAGTCCTAGATATATTTCTAGTATGGCATGCAGCTAATTAGATACAAAATCTAATTCTGATTAGCAGTTTGTACAGTTCTCTGTATTGGCAATGAAAATACTCCCCATTAAGGTCACTAGAATTTTAAACATTCTTCTATTAAACAAGCAAATTTGCCATTCTGCATCATCTTTCTGAGGCAGGTGCTAAGTTTGATTTCCTTGTACATAATCGTGTTTTACATTTTGATGCAATTTTTTTTCAGAAGTTGCCACTGTTGTCATCACTGCTCCTCCTATACTTAAATTACAACAAGGCAGCCACTCTGTACTGGCAGTTCTGCTAGTTTGCTCTGACTAGCTGTGAGTCGACTACACAACGTTTACCATCAAAATGCTCCTTCTCCCTTTCTCTGTTATTTACCCAATAACAGGAGAGCTGCGAGCAAGATTTAAAAAAAAATTAAACTAGATTTTAATAAAATAGTGGCTACTGTACATGGCACAAGATTAACCAAGGTAAAATTATTCATCCTAAAAGCCTGATGAAAACATACAGAACACCAATTAATGTTACCTGCCTGTAGATCAGGTATTTAGAATCACCTTGCCTTGTATATATTTAAGATAATCTCTTTCTCTCCTAACCTGTAGGAAGAAGAGCTTGATAGGGTTATTCTTCTTTGCTAGTGTGTGTGTGTGTGTGGACCTTATTGAGGGAGTTCAGGTTTACACTTAGCTCTGAATTTGGTTAGGTTAGTGGTTGTTCTTTCTCTCTTCTGTTATTGGTACTATAGTCCAGATCTAGCTCCCATAAGAGTTCTGCCTTCTGCAGTCTGGCCTAGCATACAGATCATTTAATTTTTTTTCAGTGTTTTAATTGTCATGGGCAGTGATGGTTTTCAAAAATGAAGACATAAAAAGGGACTCTGAATTTCCAGTTCAAAGATCAGACCACTAGAGTGATATGTTCACAGTGACATGTAATGGTAGGCATAAAGACATAAGAATGGCCATACTGAGTCAGGTCCATCAAACCCAAAGATCCATCAAGCCCAGTATCCTGTCCTCTGCCAGTGGCCAATGGCAGGTGCCCCAAAGGGAATGGACAGACAGATTATCAAGTGATCCATGCCCTGTCACCCAATCCCAGCTTCTGGCAAACAGAGGCTAGGGACACCATTCCTGCCCATCCTGGCTAATAGCCATTGATGGACCTATCTTCCAAGAATTTATCTAGCTCCCTTTTGAACCCCGTTCTGTGTTTTGTACTAGTTTGAGGCATGAAGTGTCTTTCCTACATAAAATTAGTTGCAGTAAGCAAGCTTAGAGGCCTAAATACATGAATCATAGTAGCTAGGTCACCCTGATAGGTGGAGCATAATATTCTGGCCAGACACACTTTGAAGTGGATGGTTTGTTGCTGCCATTTTTGTTTGGGCATTCAGTAGTATGGAGGAGTCAGAAGAGACCCTAAGGCAGAGTCCAACTTATCCATCTGTAGGTAGGTGTCCTTGATAGTGGGGATTGTTATAGAAGAGATATGTTCTTCAAAACACTTCACTCTTCTTTTCAATGTTGTCTTGACTTACTTGGGTTAAGCTTAAGCCAATTGCTCTTCACTGAGCATTGAGAAAGCAGTGAGATAGATACAGAATTGCTGTAGGGTTTATGAATAATATGAGTTCATGTTTATTATAGCTGTTTGCAGAGATATTGTACTGGTCACAGAGTTCTCTCATCCCTGGGTTTGATGTCAGCTAGCTGCTATGTTGGATATCCTCCCTCTTCTCTATTTCCTTTGTTAGAGTTGTGTATATAGTTTTCCCCAGCACTGTAGCAAATAAATGATATTGGCCTATTCCAATTCCCTGGTTGTCCATGGGAAATTGTCTCCATCCCTCTTGGCTGGGATATTAAGTAGAGTGGTAAGTTGCACTCACTTCTTTAAGCTCCCCCTCTGCTAGCAGTAGGTAGCTCCTTTTATTTTGGCCTGTTGGGCTTTGATTGGCTATTGGTGGTTCCCAGCCCTTCTAGCTACTTAAGGGCCAGATCTCAGTCGTTCCCAAAATGGCTGCTTCAAACACTTCTCTAAGTAAGTCTGGAGGTCTACTACTTGATGCTCTTTTCTTCTCAAAGAGCTTTTTCCTGGGGCAGGGTGTATCAGAGTAGTAGGAACTCCAGCAGGGAATGGCAAAAGCCAGGTATACTCCATCACAAGTAGGCACTGCTTATGTAACAGTAGGGGAAATCTGCTCAATATTTTAGATGTCTAGACACAAATGTTAGAAGTATGGGAAATAAACAGGAAGAACTGGAAGTATTAGTACATAAACTAAAGTATGACCTAATTAGCATCACATACATTTAGTGGGATAAATCTCATGCCTGGAATATTGATATAGAGGTGTATAGCTTGTTCAGGAAGATAAGTGGGGAGCAATAGGAGGTGTTACATTATACATCAAGAATATACACAGTTGTTCTGAGATCCAGGGGGAGCAAGAGGCAGACCAGTTGAAATTCTCTAGATAAAGATAAAAAGGGGAAAAATACAGGTGACATCATGGTAGGGGGTCTACTATAGACCATTAAATCTCCAATTCTGGACTGCACACTTTAGGAAAGAGGTGACCAAATTGGAGTCAGTCTAGAAGAATCCCATAAAAGTAAAAATGTTTAGAAAACCTGACCTACAGGTTAAAGGTTAAAAAAAGGTTTGAAAAACTGGACATGTTTAGTCTTAATAAAAAATGGATCAGGGACATGATAACAGTCTTAAAATATGTTAAGTGCTGTTCTAAAGAGAATGGTGAGCAATTGTTTTCCATTTCTGCTGAAGGTAGGACAAGTAGTAATGAGCTTAATCTGTACCAAGGGAGGTTTAGATTAGATATTTGAAAAAACTTTCCAATATAAGGATAGTTAAGCTCCGGAATAGACTTCCCAGGGAAATTGCAGAATCCCCATTATTGGTGATTTTTAATAACAGGTTAGATAACATCAGTCAGGGATGGTCTAGGTTTACTTGGTCCTGCCACAGTATAGGGGTCTGGGCTTGATGACCTCACAAGGCACCTTCCAGTCCTATTTTTCTATGATTCTCTATACAACCTTATATAGCAGTCAGGGCAGGGCAGGAACAAACAATAGGCATTATGACAGGTTTCAGAGTAACAGCCGTGTTAGTCTGTATTCACAAAAAGAAAAGGAGTACTTGTGGCACCTTAGAGACTGCATCTGACAAAGTGAGCTGTAGCTCACGAAAGCTTATGCTCAAATAAATTGGTTAGTCTCTAAGGTGCCACAAGTACTCCTTTTCAATAGGCATGATATACCTGTGCTGAGGAAACCTACTCCTGGAGTCAAGATTATGCCAGAATGTATGTTTTCATTAAAACTAGAGTGTAAATTCTTAACCTTCATGGGTGAGACAAAAAGCTTGAAAATGTGATCCAAGCATAACCAATCCTGTGATATCTGCCTGAGTCTGCAGAGACCGACTGAAAACAATAGGTTTGAAAGGGGTGATGCTATCCATCTCAAAGGTTAGCTCAGACCCCAACCTCTGCTGTATGGAGGTTGTGTTAGTGGAGGACCACTGTGTGTGTGTGTGTGTGTGTGTGTGTGTGTGAAGAGAAGATTTTCAGCTCCCCACCAAGCACCCAAGCAGTTGTTCTCTGGCTATTGAGGTAAGTAGGGCAGGACCCTTCTAGTTGCCACCAGTTCTCCTCTGTGGGGGAAAGGAAACCTTTGCTGCCACCCCTCCAACTCCCAGTGGGAAGAGGCAACTGCTTACATTTCTGAAAAGAGGAAGGAGTCCCATGAACTGCTCCTGCCTCTCAGGGATGGGGGGACCCCCTGACACCAACACTCCATGTGGAGGTTGGGGCCAAATTGGGAGAGCCACGGGGGGACAACAACCTATGTTCTGGTGCACTTAGGGCACATGATTTTTTTAAAAAAATTAACATGCATTATCAGTGTTGCTGGATACTGGGCAGGATTGGCTCATATTATAGGTGCTATGCAGTCACCATGGAGGAACAAGATTCCCTTTGAATCTGAGGTCATTGCTGTAGCCAGGGAGACCAAGTCATCTGTGGAGGTGTTAACAAAAGCATGTGAATTTAGAGGTGTTAGTTTGTTACATACTGTATGGACAGCACCATATATATTTATTAAATTATAACCAATTCACTGTGAAAGTTCTGGAAGTGTGACTAATTGGTGCTTCTCAACATCACTACACGGTGATGCAAAGTTGTTTGCTTGGTTTAATGAAAATGTATCTTACTAGCTAACCTAAAGTGATTTGGATATGTTAATACTCAGACAAGTCTTCATATTAACCTCGTGCTTAAATAGATTTCAGTATGCTTAGTGAATCTTCTGATTAGTAACGCTTGAACGCCAGATGTGTACTGGGATAAATTAGAGTAAGAGTGAGAGTGTGTGCACGCGCATGCCCGGTGTGCAACCTGGACTGCGGGACCACTGAGCCCTCCAAACCTGCCAACCTGGGCTGCCTCTCACACTGTAATGTGGATGTCAAGCTACAAGTCTGACAGCCATTACACTTACACAGCCTCCACAGGCAGGAACACACCCAACTGAGTTACATGAATTCTCTCAGTCACTCATGAGCCGTCAATAGGGAGGCTTCAGCCAATTTTCCCCAGCTCCCCAGTCTTGCACCTCAGAACTGTACTGACTTGCACTGGTCAGAAGCCTGGCCAGTGCAACCTCATTACCTAGTTCACCACTTCAAAGGAAAGGGGGCATGCAGCAGCCTTTGAAACTTGAGTTGACATTCTCTTCCCCCCCTCCCCTCCCCACACCAAGCACTTCAACCAAAATACACTGTTTCAGGTAAAAGATAGATTTTTAAGTGATTATAAGTAGCAGGCATAGGGATCAAAGTTCCTTAAGAAAAAAATAAATTAAGTCTAAATTCTGCAAATGAAGCAGGATTTGAATCAAGCAGAGTGTTACCCTGACAGGTGGTACAAGCAGGTTACAGTTCCTCAGTACACAGGCTGAGACTACCTTCCAGCCTGGGACTAAACTTCCCCAGTTAAAAAAAAAAAATCTTGTAAACCTTCTTCCAGGTGTTGAAATGGGGGGTAGGGAGGGTGAAGGGGGAAGAGGGGTTCAGTGATTATCTTACTCTCTAGCAGCTGGAAGAAAGTTATAAAAGAGGGAAAGATCCTTGCTGTGATGTTGGGGTTAGGCAGTCCCCATTGCATACATGCCTTCTCTAAGGAGTCTCCGGGATAGTGGAATCTTTTCTATATGGGCTATCAATGCTCTCTGGGCCCTCCTTTGTTTCAACTGAAAGGCTGGCTGTGGGTGTTCCCTAGAACATAAGAATGGCCATACTGGGTCAGACCAAAGGTCCGTCCAGCCCAGTATGCTGTCTACCGACAGTGGCCAATGCCAGGTACCCCAGAGGGAGTGAACCTAACAGGTAATGATCAAGTGATCTCTCCTGCCATCAGTCTTCACCATCTGACAAACAGACTAGGGACACCATTCCTTACCCATCCTGGCTAATAACCATTAATGGACTTAACCTCCATGAATTTATCCAGTTCCCTTTTAAACCGTGTTATAGTCCTAGCTTTCACAACCTCCTCAGGCAAAGAGTTCCATAGGTTGACTGTGCACTGAGTGAAGAAAAACTTCCTTTTATTGGTTTTAAACCTGCTGCCCATTAATTTCATTTGGTGGCCCCTAGTTCCTATATTATGGGAACAAGTAAATAACTTTTCCTTATTCACTTTCTCCACACCAATCATGATTTTATATACCTCTATCATATCCCCTCTTAGTCTCCTCTTTTCCAAGCTGAAGAGTCCTAGCCTCTTTAATCTTTCCACATATGGGACACATTCCAAACCCCTTTTAGTTGCCCTTTTCTGAACCTTTTCTAATGCCACTGTATCTTTTTTGATATGAGGAGACCTCACAACATATGAAGTACTACTATGATAGTATGTACAATCCAACCAGATATTAATGTTCAACAGATCAGAACTTTTAGAATGATACATCACAAGGCATACTTTGTTCAAAACATCTCAGCCATATCAGTGGTAAATATGGGGTTCCAGGGTGCTACTTTGAAGTACAGAGTGTCAGAATATATGCATCTAGAAAACTAAAGGATTATTAAAATGTAGTAGTAGGAAAAATAGCACTAACATTAGGTAGACGCCTGAGGCAGACTTTTGGCAGGAAAGACTGAGATCTGGAATCTTTCAATATTTTATGAAGCCAGAAATATATCTTATACAATACAGAGTTATTTTTAAACAACCTGATTACATGCAGAGTTTCCAAAGACAGTTTCAGCATCAGATTATTTGACCTTTAAAGGACTTGTTCCTTCTTTCATTATGTGGCCAGTAAAAGAAGAATGCTAATTGACATTTATAAGACTCATTGTCTTTCTGCCTTAATCCTTATGAGGGCATTTGCTTGAACTATAATACCCTCTTGATCTGCATGAAACTGAATAGTCAAATGCCAGTACTTATAACATTTGCAAGAGGTAGAGTTAGATTAACGTGAAAGATATGCTAATATAGCCTGAGGTGTTTATTAATTCTTAGTACAATGAGTTTAAGGAAGCATTCATATAGCAATTTCCCTAGGAGATAAGAGAAAACTTCTCCTAACACCTATTCCCTCATCCATTGTTATATGGCTTTTTATTGAGACATACTTCAAAAGTTAGTATATTGTAGTTTATGGCTTTGTGAGGACAGGGATTACTTATTTATTAATAGCATACAACATAGTTGTGACAAGGGAACCAGTAGGCTCACATGAGTGCTAAAGTTTTGTTGTGCAATAGCTTTCTTTGAAAGTTAAATACACATTTTGTTATAGAAAGGCAGATAATTGGATTCTCTCTTTTCTTCAAAACTTTAAAAAGAAAAATAAATCTTGTGATATAGGAGGGCCAGGGAGCATTGGGAGAGTGGTCCTTTTGAGCAGTGGGAGGCCCGCGAGCACTGGGCTAATTAAGGAGTGGTTCCCTGTAGACTAGGGAGGGTTGCTACAGGTTAATTGGAGCACCTGTAGTCAATTAAGGCCCTGCCAGGAACCTAATAAAACCCCCTGCTTCAGGCAGTCAGGGAAGAGGAGGAAGAAGAGAGGACTGGAGCTTGGAGGTGTGTTGTGAGATTTGAAAGACCAGAGAACTGAAGTAAGGGAGACCATGCTCCAGCACGGGAGGGATACTTCCCCTGCCCCCTCAGTGTCTAAGGACTGAAGGTACCCACCCCAGGGGAAGAACCAGCAAGGGTTGAGAGGGGCTGGGGCTCAGAGTGAGGCGCAAACCCAGACCCCTCCCCTGCTTCCCTCCTCTACCACCTTCCTGGGCCACTAGTGAGGACCTTGGTGCCCCAAGAGCAGGGGCAAGGGTTGGTGTCTTAGCCCCCCACCAAGAAAAGTGCAGGACCCACCATACTATCAGCGATCTTGCCACAATCTATATACATTGATGATTGCATTAAACTGAAGAAGCACCTGCTGGGTAGGCTTGGGATCTTAGAAATTGAAAAAATGTAGAGATTACATCTTTTTCTGTTTCCTTTATTACAATATGTTCACTGAGAGACTCCATTATGATTACATTCTTGAAGGAGTTGACTGTTCTCTTTGGTCATTTCTTTATTTTTTGCTTATCTGATCATTATGTAAAAATAAAAAGTATAACTGATTCTTCCTGGAAAACATCCTACAGTATTTAGAAGCGATGCTGCTAATATTAGATACAGGCCTGAAGCCAGTTTTCAGGTCTGAAGCCCTCTTTGTATCTAAAATGTTATATCCAGATCAATCCTTTGGATTCAATCTAGCGAAAAAAAACTAGCAGGAATTTAGTTTTGTTTCTCCACATTCTTCCTCTGCCTTTTCCAGGATCTACTGCAGTGAGTTGCAACAAATGATTAATTTAAGAAGGGACTTCTGCAATGTGGCAGTAGGCCTCAGATTAAAAAAATTGGGGGGCCTATGCATTATGCAAATTGGACCCTCATACCTTATATAAGGTGCCCACATCCCAGATACAGACCCCAGAATGCCCCTCCAGCCCCAACTTATCCTGACAGCACCCCTACACATCCCAGTACTCTGAACTTACATCCCACTCACCACAGCCTCAATACCTCAGCCCACTAACCACAACCCTCAACACCCCAATTCACCCCAACCCTGCAGCTCTCCCGCCCGCCCCAACACTCACTTTATAGTCCACCAACAACCTGCCCCCAGTTCCTCACCCATTGGCTCCAGGATCTTCCTGGCCATTCAACACAACCCCCCCACCCCAATCTGCCAGCTCAGGGGTCTGCTCTTGTCCCAATCCCAGCTCTGCTCACTCCCATCACCCACCCCACTCCACTCAGGTTTGGCTCAGCTGCCCCAGTTCCATGACCTTATGCATCAGGTTGCAATCCCACTCACTCAGCTGCCTTCACCAAACAAGGACACTCCACCAGAGAAATAAGTTGCATCATGAAACCTGCTTCAATACAGGAAAAATATACCTTCTGACTGCATACCCATAGTTGTCCCCTACCACTCCACACTGTGACCCATATGGGGTATCATTAAACATCTACAACCCATATATCATGGGCACCACATCCTGAAATCTTTTCCAACCCTCCAATTCTGGCCTTCAGATAGTCTCCCAACCTTGCTAAACTTTTCATCAGAAGCAAGGTCCCACAGATCAGGGCATATGAACTCAAAATGGCACTAGACCCTGCCAGAACAGATGCAAAACCTATAGACATATCTTCACTGCTACAA
The DNA here is from genome assembly GCF_965140295.1 of Lepidochelys olivacea. Taxonomy (NCBI): domain Eukaryota; kingdom Metazoa; phylum Chordata; order Testudines; family Cheloniidae; genus Lepidochelys; species Lepidochelys olivacea. Next base: position 71,970,684 of record NC_140414.1, read on the forward strand.
TGATCAATACCCCCCACAACTCACCTGTCAAGATCCATGGGTCTTTGTAATGGGCTCTCTCATGAGCACTCCTTCACTGAGTGCATGCCTTCAGTCTCTCAGTTTGTGGTGACCTCTCTTGGTAGTTCCACAAATGTGTTTTCAATGATTCAGCCCTCCAGCCAAGTCATACACATGTTTCTTCACATACAGACAATAACCCCTTTCTGTGGTATACAATCTTTAATGTATCCTGTCCCTGGAATGAGGCCATACCACCAGGGCTTCCTCCCTGGAGACACTGTCTTCCTGCAGCCCTTCCTGAGCTCACTCCTTTCTCTGTCCCATCAGCCACCCAGGAAATCTGTCTCTCTTGCTCCCTCAGACCCTGCCAGCACTGAGCTGTCCATGGTCCTGCTGATCTTTCATCCACCCAGGAACACAAAACTCTCTCCTCCAGCTCCAGGCATCAACTGACTGACTTTCATCTGCAGCTCCTTTTATATGAGTCTGCTATGCCCTGATTGGCTGCTCCCTCCAGCCTCCCCCATTGGCTGCTTCCCCACAGCCTCCCTCATTGGCAGCAACTACTCTAGGCTGTTTTGAGGACTTCTCTTCTGTTCCTGTCTGGGATGGAGTGTGGTAGTACTCTGAAGCCTCCAGCAAGGGGCTTCTGGGCCTAGTCCACACAGTCACAGGCTTGAGCATGCCTATCACAGCATATGGTATAAATGCCCCCCTAACAACTATATGGGTGAAACCAAACAATCACCATGCTCTCAAATGAATTTACACAGAAAAAAATGATAAAGGACAGAAAATACCCTATCATTTGTGGGCAAAACTGTTCCACAAAACAATAACTCCCTGATCTCTGAATCTTCATCCCCAAAGGAAATGTATAATACCTTCAAAACACAAGCCTGGGAATTTAAATTCATAACTTTCCTAGACACTGAAAATCATGGACTTAATAAAGACACTGTCTTATTATGTAAGCTTAAACAGGAAAAGGAAGCTTACAAGAAGTGGAAACTTGGACAGATGACCAGGGAGGAGTATAAAAATATTGCTTGAGCATGCCAGGATGTAATCAGGAAGGCCAAAGCACAATTGGAATTGCAGCTAGCAAGGGATATGAAGGGTAACAAGAAGGGTTTCTACAGGTTTGTTAGCAACAAGAAGAAGGTCAGGGAAAGTGTGGGATCCTTACTGAATGGGGGAGGCAACCAATGACAGATGATGTGGAAAAAGCTGAAGTACTCAATGCTTTTTTTGCCTCGGTCTTCACAGACCAGGTCAGCTCCCAGACTTCTGCACTGGACAGTACAGTATGGGGAGGAGGTGAGCAGCTCTCAGTGGTGAAAGAACAGGTTAAGGACTATTTAGAAAACCTGGACATGCACAAGTCCGTGGGGCTGGATGCAATGTATCCGAGGTGGCTGAGGCAGTTGGCTGATGTGAATGAAAAGCCATTAGCCATTATCTTTGAAAACTCATGGCGATTGGGGGAGGTCCTGGATGATTAGAAAAAGGCAAATATAGTGTCCATATTTTTAAAAAGGGAAGAAGGAGAATCTGGGAAACTATAGACCAGTCAGCCTCACCTCAGTCCCCTGAAAAATCATGGAGCAGGTCCTCAAGGAATCCATTTTGAAGAGGAGAGGAAGGTGATCAGGAACAGGCAACATGGATTCACCAAGGGCAAATCATGCCTGACCACCCTGATTCCCTTCTATGATGAGATAATTGGCTCTGTGGATATGGGGAAAGTGGTGGACGTGATATATCTTGACTTTAGCAAAGCTTTTGATACGGTCTCCCACAATATTCTTGCCATCAAGTTAAAAAAGTATGGATTGGATGAGTGGACTATAAAGTGGATAGAAATCTGGCTAGATTGTCAGGCTCAATAGGTATTGATCAGTGGCTCAATATTTAGTTGGAAGTTGGTATCAAGCGGAGTGCCCGAGGCATCGGTCCTGGGGTCGGTTTTGTTCAACATCTTCATTAATGATCTCGATGATGGGATGGATTGCTTGCTCAGCAAGTTTGTGAATGACACTAAGCTGGGGGGAGAGGTAGATATACTGGAGCATAGGGATAGGGTCCAGCGTGACCTAGACAAATTAGAGGATTGGGCCAAAAGAAATCTGATGAGATTCAGCAAGGACAAGTGTAGAGTACTGCACTTAGGATGGAAGAATCCCATGCACTGCTATAGGGTGGGGATTCATTGGCTAAGCGGCAGTTCTGCAGAAAAGGACCTGGGGATTACAGTGGACAAGAAGTTGGATAAGAGTCATCAGTGTGCCCTTTTTGCCAAGAAAGCTAATGGTATATTGGGCTGCATTAGTAGGAGCATTGCCAGCAGATCGAGGGAAGTGATTATTCCCCTCTATTCGGCACTGGTGAGGCCACATCCCATCCCAGACTCCTTGTCCAAATAGTCACTTCCTCTCTTCCCCCTCAAGTGCTACTTTCCCTCTACTCATCCACAAGCCTCCAGTTTGAGTTCCCTTTACCCAGACTCCTTTACCCAGTTTCTCTTCCAGTCCAGCTCTTGTTCCCTCTGTGTTGGAATCAGGCAGCTTCCTCCTCAAGCCCAGCAGAGTGGTAATTGAGAATACATGAGAAACAGTCTTCTGCTTTCAGTTCCAGTAGTCAGACCTGGCATAATCTGCAGCAGTCCAAGGCAGTAATTGCAGGGAAAGCCCTGATCAGACCTGTATTTTAGCATGTCCACTGTGTACAGAGTTTAGGTTTCAAAAAAGGGATGGCGTCCCTAGCCTCTGTTTGCCAGAAGCTGGGAATGGGTGACAGGGGATGGATCACTTGATGATTAGCTGTTCTGTTCATTTCCTCTGGGGCACCTGGCATTGGCCACTGTCAGAAGACAGGATAGCAGACCCGATGGACCTTTGGTCTGACCCAGTAAGATCGTTCTTATGACAGAGTCTTCAGAGATTTTAGCTTTAAAGGTCTATCAAGCTTCTTCAGACCATGTGCAAATTGTGATTTTTCAAAGGCTATAACCAGTCTCCACTGCTTCCTGCAGCTCCCATTGGCTGGGAACAGCAAACTGCTGCCACTGAGAGCTGCAGGCAGCCATGCCTGCAGACAGTCAATATAAACAAATTGTCTTGCAGCTCGCCAGTGGATTAACCTGGCAGGCCGCTGATCAGGACTGTTTTGGCTGAATTTTTCCAACAATATTCAGCCTCTGACAAACACCTGGCATGGAAAATTTCATAATAGTTCATTCCTAATAGTTAAAGTTTTGCAAAGTTATAAGCACTGCAAACAAAGTTTTATAATGGGAATTGCTACCAGTCTACATCAGTGTTTCTCAGCCTTCTCATGTTGGTAACCTCTTGTTCAAAATAAAAAATTTTAGCAAATCTATTACATTTACTATAAAATTAAGAGAAAAAAGTATCATTATAACAATAAGTCTATATTATTTGTGTGTGTTTCAAAAGGCTGACAGAATATTTAACCTTGAAGGGAAGGATGGGCGGAGAGAGAGATTTTCTTTGATTTAGCTTGTAGTAAAGTATTTGAATCCCTGTGGATCCCTGATTACCTTTTATGCCCCTTCTCTCCCCCTACCTGACCCCCAGAGGTTGCAGCTCACTGGTCTCCTTCATTAATGCACTTTTTAAAATGATCAGTGGGAGCAGCCATCTTTATTATTGTGTTCTTTGGAGGAACATAATAAAAAGGAGTTTGTTTCTGACCTGCAGTTCTTCTTTCAAAGGTGAGTTACCCACCTTTGTAGATGTCTCCCTGAACCTAGCTATCTCAATTTGTGTCTCTGCTCCCATGGATCCTACCATATACAATGCACAGAATCTATTCTATCTGTTCGGCCTTATTCTTTTTACGCATACCCTTCTAATAAAGTTTGGATACATTTATAAGAAGTGTACAGACTTAAGAGTAAAATATTGTTTGGGGTACTGAATTCTGTTTCATTTCAATAGTACATCACCTTATTGTCACAGGATCTTACTGTTTGAGAATTTTTTTAATGATGAGTAATGTACTGGGTGAAGAGGTTCACACTAAACATGTTGGTTTCTGGAACTTTTATAGATGCATTCATCTTTTATTTTGTAACTTGTTCTCTAAGCTACAGTAGAATGAAAAAAAAATATAGTTAGACACTGAGATAAAAGTCAGCCCCCTACAACCCCCCTATTACTTCACATATCAATCTGAGATTTTCACAGAACGAAAATGTAAAGCTTGACTGAGTCACTCACTCTTACAAGGATGCCAGAAAAATAATACACTCCTCTTTCTTTGTATGGGTCTTTGTTTCCCCCTCCGTCTCTTCAGCATACAATACAGTTAACAAGAGCTGTTTCTGTACATCTCCACACACTACATATGCCACTTAACCCAAGAATATCATATTTACAATCTGATAGTGCTAAACTATGTCCTCCAAACCTTTTCCTGGGTAATATCTAAAGGCCTGAAAGAAATCTCGGCATATTCTCAGCTGCATAGGCAGTGATTAGGACCCTTATGGTCAAATATTCAAATATGACCTTTAGTAGAAGATTCCAGTATTTCTCAAGTAAATCTTGTGTGCAGATATGCAAGGCTACAAACTGTGGCACTGATACAGGAAATGCTTACTTACTTGGTTAACTTTGTGTATTTGAATAAGGGCTAATACAATCCTGGCATGCATAAACAGGGGAAACTTGAATAGGAGTAGAGAGGTTATTTTACTTCTATATTTGGAACTGGTGCAACTGCTGCTTAAGTACTGTGTCCAGTTCTCATGCCTACAATTCAGAATGATGCTGATAAATTGGAGAGGGCTTAGAGAAGAGACAAGTATAATTAAAGGATTAGAAAACATGCTTTACAGTAATTGTGATCCTTGAGTCTATCTAACTTAATAAAGAGAAAGTTAAGGAGTGGCATGGCCACAGTCTATCAGTACTATTTGGGGAACAAATATTTGATATTGACTCTTCAATCTAGCAGACAAAGATATAAGTTCCAGTGGCTAGAAGTTGAAGATAGACAAATTCAGAATGGAAATAAGGTGTAAATTTTTAACGGTGAGTGTAACTAACCATGGAAACAATTTACCAAGGTTTGTTGTGGATTTCCCATAACTGACAATTTAAAATCAAGATTGGATTTTTTTCTAAGACATATAGATCTATTTCAAAAGGAATTATTTTAGGAAAGTTCTATGGTTTGTATTATACAGAAGGTGACCACATTCTAAAGACTATGTGACCACAATGGTCCCTTCTGGCCTCTGAATCTATAAGAAGTTTCACTGAAGTCAGTGTGATTTTTCATATGTATAAATATATTGGTTTTGATGAAAATTTAATTGGGAATGTTTCCTGGAGTGGGGGCTGGGAGATGCGTGCGCACGCTCGCTCACACACACACACCATCTTGGAACAGCCAATGACTGCTGTTCAGGGCATTGATCTGAAATGTGAGAAACTCAGGGTCAGCTCCCTACTCTGAATCAGTGTTTCTGAATCAGGTACTGAATGTCCTAATCACTGGACTATTCCTAATCACTGGACTATTAACTATTATGGAGAGTGTCTCATATTTTTTTGCCTAAATTTTGAAAGTCTCATTTTTGTTCTAATCAAGAACTAAACAAAGTTCAAAACCTCTTATTTTTTGTGAAACAGAATTATTTTCCATCCAATCTTAATTCATAACAGTTGCAGGTTCAGGGACTATGTTATTAACCATTTACTGATTATAAAATATTAAAGATGGAAAGAGGAAGTGGTAGAAAACATGCCTTAGAGTGATAAGCTCAATAGATTGAACACCTTGAGTCTAACAAAGAAAAGGATGTGTCTAAGTATCTACATAGGGAACAAATATTTAATAATGGACTCTTCAGTCTAGCAGAGAAAGATATAACAGTGGCTGGAAATTGAGGCTAGACAAATTCAGATTGGAAATGAGAAGTAAACTTATAATGGTGAGTGTAATTAACCACTGAAACAATTTACAAAGAGAAATGGTGGATTCTCCATCAGTGACAATTTTAAATCAAGATTGGTGTTTTTCTAAATCTAAATGATATTCTAGGAATTATTGGGGAAGTTCTATGGCCTGTGTTATACAGGAAATCATATTATTAGTGGCTTGGGGTGGTTCCTCTCTGTTTGCATCAGAGGGAGGCCTTAGTACACCACCTAATCACTGAAAGCTGATCAACAAGGAATTAGAACAGTCAGGCTCAGCCCTCTGGGCAGGGCAGAGCAAAAGAAATCTGTGGCCCAGCTCCCTGGCTGGAGCAGACAGCAAACAAACGCAGGCCGTGTGGACCACGGTGAGTAGGCTGCCACCCCAGGGGTGGGGTTGGCAGCAGGGGGAAGGGGGACCCGTGCCCACCCTACTCCACCAGTCCATCTGCCCACTAGGGGATTGGGAGTGGGTCCTCCCTGTCTACATCAGAGGGAAGACACTCCACCTCGCTACAAGACTACATGATCACAATGGTTCCTTCAGGCTTGCAATCTATGAATCTATAAATATTAAGACTGGTATTTCATGATATTCCCTGTAATCTATTTTGAGAAGTCTCAGGTAAATAGTTAAAACACATGTTATACCTGATTCCCCACTGCACTGCACTGCACTATATCCATTATATACCAGTGTGACTCTCTGATTTCAGTGGAACTACACCAGTGTAAGAATTCACTGGTACCAGCGACAAAACTAAGTGGAAAATCAGAACCTTTATGTGTGTATGGGTGTATATATCACTTGAAGTATTCCACCATGCTTTTGGTCTCTACTCCATTATTTGAGAAACAGAAAGAGTGAAAATCCGAAAGGATGGAAGACAGGAAAGGGAAATCACTAACACAACACACACTGGATGTGTGATTCATAGTTTTGTTTCTTTCTTTTAAGTAAAGCTTCAGCAGGTGCACAGAAACAAATATTGGATGATGTCTATACAAAATAACTCCCCTCTTCCTCCACCAATATCTCCATTCCCTTACTGAAGCCCTGATTCATCAGCCCATACCGACTAAAGAAAGAACTTAGGCACATGATTAAATTCCATTGTCTATATTGGAGCCAATATAAACTGAATCAATGATGCAGCACGAGAGAGTTATGTAGAAAATGTATGTCTGTTTTCTTACCCCAGTGTCCCTTGAAGATGCCAGTCACATCACAAAGCAGCAGATGGAACTTAATCACTTTCTGCTCCAGTAATTCTGACTACTGGGAGGTGAGATTGATTTTCCTCACTTTGGCTTCTGAAGATCCAGGAGCCTGCTGTGAGACAGTATGAAGTGGCACCAACCACAGAGGTATCTGAAGTACCCTAGCAGCTGCTCTAAGCAGGAGAGCTGGCAGCATCAGAAGCAATGGCATGAATTCATTGTTCAGGTACAGTACGTCGTCTTCCTCTGCTCTCTAAAACTGAACAGTTCCCATATAGGTCAGCAGCCTATGTGTAATGATTACTTTATTTGCTATTTTGTCTTGATGTTTGAACTTTTGCTGGTCTGATGTGGTATGGGTTTGCCTATGCTTTTGTGGGTTTCAATATATGTACAGACAAATACATAAACAAAAGAGAAAGAATACTGAATATTGTTGGTCTTATATTTTCAGTTTGTCTGCAGGACAGCTGTGGGAGGGGCACGGTAATTCTGCACCACTGAGTCAATAACAGCTTCTCAGAACCAAACCAAGCAGTTCATTTGCCACTGCAACAAAAGAAAGTATCTTAATTTACTCATTGTGGCTCTTTTGTGTCAGTGAAAATTCTGAAGATAACACAGAATATAATTAATTATTTAGTGGCTTCATGTGTTAAGGCTGTTTGAATCGGCAGATAGAATGCACTCAAATTGTTTTCCATCAACAAGCTTTCAAAAACGTTGACATCACTGAAGAGCAGGACTGAGTGTTGTATGGCCTTTAAGTGATGCTAAATTTGACAAATTCTGGAAAGTTACCTAAAATTCTGAGAGAAGTGAGACAGCATGTTCCTAATTCTGATCTGACAGTGGTATAAATCAGGAGGAATGCCACTGAAGTCAATGCAATAAAACCAGGGTTCTGTTCTAGGTCCCCATATCATGCCAGCACCATAATATTAAGCTCCTTTCAGTAGTGCTTTAAGCACAGGGCAGGCTCTACAGTTTTTGCCACCCCAAGCAGTGAAAAAAAACTGCCACCGCGGACAGCAAAAGGGAGAAGCTGCTGCCGATTTGCTGCTGCAGCCGGTGGAACAGAGGACCTGCCGCCAAATTGCCACCGCCGCGGAAACACTGCTGCCCCTTTCTAACTGCAGCCCCAAGCACCTGCTTGGAACGCTGGTGCCTGGAACCGGCCCTCTTTAAGCAACATGACTACACATCTGGCATGTGTTGTTCGTTCTTTAATCCTCTCTCCAAAAGGAGACGCATGTGCAGTGGAGTGTCTTGTTTGGATAGTTTAGTTTTGGGTTTTTCCCATTCCATATAAATATACCTGATGCTGTATGTTAAAGATAGAGAAGACAAGGGCAAAGAAATATGCCTTGTACTTGGAGCAGAAAGTTGGAAGATTTGTGATGCTCCTGAGGGTGTTCTTTCCACCATCTCAGACTCCCTTTGGGGAAAGTTCTGTCTCCTGCAGACTAGCTTTATTCTTATTGCTGAGTGTGAGATCAGAAAAAGCTCATAAGGCCTGATTCTATCTGAACTTCTGAGAAAGAAGGAAGATTTGAAGACAGTTTAACAGAGGCAGGATTGAGATGCAGAACACATACTAATTAATACATGATTTAATGAAAACACTTGAATTCTTAACTGTATATCAAGCTGGTGAAACCCGCTAGTTTCATTCAGATCTGAAGAGGATCTCCAGAAGAGTGTTAGGTCTTTAAAATGCAAACACAAACATGGATTACACAAGCTATTGTACACAGCCTAGAGTAAGTGCAGCATGCAGTCGGCTGGAATTTCACCTACAAATAAGTGTCTCACATTTTTTCATCTCCTCTTTCATAACTCAAATTAAATGCATTTGAAGGTCTTTTTGTGAAACTTGATTATCTGAATTTGCTTTGTTTTTTTTTTCATTAGTAAAGATGAAGACAAATGTAGGAAAACTGAAAGCTATTGTATTACATTTAAAGACTGACAACTGTTCACTCCACAAAAGAAAACATCATCTTTCTGATTTGTTATAAACTCTTCATTATTAGGTCAAGAAATATACTAAGAAAAAAATCTGTTGCTAACCTGTATCCTCCCTTTAACAGAAGAATAGATAATGATTAATTAAGTCCTTTATTTTAAATTTACATTTCACTAAGTTAGCCTGGCATTTTTAAATTTTTGGAAACTGTGCCAGATACATTACGTTACGGGAGTTGCTCAACTGTGGCAGGTATCCTAAAAAAACATTCTGGCAACATGCAGGCAGGAAAAATGCATATGAGCATCTGCTTATGCCAAAATGTGAAGTCTCATTTAATTATATAAAACAAATGAAGAACAAGAATCAGTGTTTTTCTGATTGGGAAATAAGGAATCTCAAAAACATCAAGTACTAGTTTTAAACTACAGCCCATGAACTTATCAACAGCATATATCAGTAGTCCTACACACCCAAGCTAGATCATTTTTAGTTTTCATTAAAGAGATACATCAGCTAAACGAATGCTTTTGTGGCAATCGGGTTGTTGTTCCCAGATGGCTTTCTCAGACTAAACAGCAGTGTTATCTAAAAGTTAGATAAAATAAATCAAGTAGAAAATATTTAGAGAAGAGATAATAGGTAGATGTTTACATCAAATTAATAAATATGCTACAAAATATACTATTCCCCCATATCCAATTAACTTTTACAGATATGCTGACTTGTTCAGTAGTGTGTTACAAGACAATATAATTATTACATCCATATCTCATGATGGTCATTTTCAAACAACATAAGTTTATGAAGAAATTTTATGAGCAAATTGAAAAGAATATACTTCTACTGGTGGGAGAGCTGCCACATGTGGAATGCACTGAGGGGCTGGCATTTCAATGGAGAGAAAGGAGATAATTTAATTTCCACTCTCACAAACTAGCACACCAAAATACTGTGTGTTGAATTACAGATTACTACCCACTAGTTAACAGAGGAAGTCAAATTTGAATCTATCCATTTAGTTCAGAAATGAAAAGCCAGACCCTGATTATAAACTAAGCTATCAGCAGCGCTTGCTAGCCTCTTCTATAAAATAAAACAAATTATTTGTACTCATGCGTTACTGATGGCTGATAGCACATGAGATATTGTGTAAATCCTAATTAAAATGAATGGGCCCATAACACATTTAAACTTGGGGCTAGGCTCACTGTTGCAGCATTTAATGTTTAGGTTTCAGAGTAACAGCCGTGTTAGTCTGTATTCGCAAAAAGAAAAGGAGGACTTGTGGCACCTTAGAGACTAACCAATTTATTTGAGCATAAGCTTTGGTGAGCTACAGCTCACTTCATCGGATGCTTACTTTGGAAACTGCAGACGACATTATATACACAGAGACCATGAAACAATACCTCCTCCCACCCCACTCTCCTGCTGGTAATAGCTTATCTAAAGTGATCACTCTCCTTACAATGTGTATGATAATCAAGTTGGGCCATTTCCAGCACAAATCCAGGTTTTCTCACCCTGTGCCCCCGCACACACAAACTCACCCTCCTGCTGGTAATAGCCCATCCAAAGTGACCACTCTCTTTACAATGTGTATGACAATGTTTAGACACCCTGCCACCTAGTGGAATCCAAAGACCTGAGTTCGTAGGTCCAAGGCCAGAAGAGACTACTGTGATCATCTAGCTAGGCACCCAGGCTCCCTGTGCAAAACATGGAGACAGTTAGTGCTTCAGAATAGCATACACTAAAGCCAGCAAGTTCAACAGGGAGTCACCTAAACTAGGAAGTGCCAAAGACAGAGGTGCCCTAGTTTCCACCCCTTTACGGGTGGGGTGGACCTCCCTCTGCTCAGGATTTACAGCCAAGACCCTTTCCTGGAATTAGGCACTAAAGCCTAATCTTGGGAAAAATGGAGGGAGAAGTGCCCTCCCCCTGTTATGCAGGATCCCAAAGGCTAGAGCACTCACAAAGGATAGAGGAAGCTCAGATTCAAATCTCCCCTCTGCCTGATGTGGAGGAGGGATTAGAAAACTTGTCTCTTACCTTTCAGGTGAGTGTCCTAACCACTGGGTTATTGGCTATTTGTTAGTCTCTAAGGAGCCACAAGTACTCCTTTTCTTTTTAGCTATTCTGAGTGGCTTGTTCTCAATCTCTCCTACTGAAGTTGTTCCACTTGGTAAAACTAAATAGCCATTGGAACAGGGACTTGAACTTGGTTTCTCACAGTTCAGGTGAGAAACCATAATTGGGCTGTTGATTCATCCTTTCTGTTTCTCTGGCCCAATGACTATTAAGTACATCATCTGAAAAACCTTCCATAATAAACATAATATCACCAAAATATGTATAGATATGGGAGAATTGACACAGTAAATATTGTTAGACCAGGTCACTAGTTGGATGGGAAACCTCCAAGAAACACCTGAGTGGTGTAGGAAGCAGCTTTAGTGTTTCAGTCGGCAGCACTCTCTCTTCTTTGTCAGTATTAAATCAGTGCTCCAGCACTGGGTTTTTGTGGAATATCACACTGGAGATATCATATTTGGGATGCAGTATAAAGCTGAGGCCAGGATTGTGACAGAGCCACACAGGAATTAAAGGAGGTTAAAGGGCAGCTGGGTCCAATTTTATAATGGATCTTGCAGTGCCTAACTGGGGCTGATGTAACAGGATGGCTTAGAATCATAGAATCATAGAATATCAGGGTTGGAAGGGACCTCAGGATGTCCTCTAGTCCAACCCCCTGCTCAAAGCAGGACCAATCCCCAACTAAATCATCCCAGCCAGGGCTTTGTCAAGCCTTAAAAATATCTAAGGGAGGAGATTCCAGCACCTCCCTAGGTAACGCATTCCAGTGTTTCACCACCCTCCTAGTGAAAACGTTTTTCCTAATATCCAACCTAAACCCCCCCACTGCAACTTGAAACCATTACTCCTTGTTCTGTCATCGGCTACTACTGAGAACAGTCTAGATCCATCCTCTTTGGAACCCCCTTTCAGGTAGTTGAAAGCAGCTATCAAATCCCCCCTCATTCTTCTCTTCTGCAGACTAAACAATCCCAGTTCCCTCAGCCTCTCCTCATTAAGTCATGTGTTCCAGTCCCCTAAACATTTTTTTTGCCCTCCGCTGGACGCTTTCCAATTTTTCCACATCCTTCTTGTAGTGTGGGGCCCAAAACTGGACACAGTACTCCAGATGAGGCCTCACCAATGTCAAATAGAGGGGAACGATCACATCCCTCAATCTGCTGGCAATGCCCCTACATATACATCCCAAAATGCCATTGGCCTTCTTGGCAACAAGGGCACACTGTTGACTCATATCCAGCTTCTCGTCCACTGTAACCCCTAGGTCCTTTTCCGCAGAACTGCTGCCTAGCCATTCGGTCCTTAGTCTGTAGCGGTGCATGGGATCCTTCCGTCCTAAGTGCAGGACTCTGCACTTGTCCTTGTTGAACCTCATCAGATTTCTTTTGGCCCAATCCTCTAATTTGTCTAGGGCCCTCTGTATCCTATCCCTACCCCCCAGCGTATCTACTTCTCCTCCCAGTTTAGTGTCATCTGCAAACTTGCTGAGGGTGCAATCCACACCATCCTCCAGATCATTTATGAAGATATTGAACAAAACCGGCCCCAGGACTGACCCTTGGGGCACTCCACTTGACACCGGCTGCCAACTAGACATGGAGCCATTGATCACTACCCATTGAGCCCGACAACCTAGCCAACTTTCTATCCACCTTATAGTCCATTCATCTAGCCCATACTTCTTTAACTTGCTGGCAAGAATACTGCGGGAGACCGTGTCAAAAGCTTTGCTAAAGTCAAGGAATAACACGTCCACCGCTTTCCTCTCATCCACAGAGCCAGTTATCTCATCATAGAAGGCAATTAGATTAGTGAGGCATAACTTGCCCTTGGTGAATCCATGCTGACTGTTCCTGATCACTTTCCTCTCCTCTAAGTGCTTCAGAATTGATTCCTTGAGGACCTGCTCCATGATTTTTCCAGGGACCCAGGTGAGGCTGACTGGCCTGTAGTTCCCAGGATCCTCCTCCTTCCCTTTTTTAAAGATGGGCACTACATTAGCCTTTTTCCAGTCGTCCAGGACTTCCCCTGATTGCTATGAGTTTTCAAAGATAATGGCCAATGGCTCAGCAATCACATCCGCCAACTCCTTTAGCACTCTTGGATGCAGCTCATCTGGCCCCATGGACTTGTGCTCATCCAGCTTTTCAAAATAGTCCCTAACCACTTCTTTCTCCACAGAGGGCTGGTCACCTCCTCCCCATGCTGTGCTGCACAGTGCAGTAGTCTGGGAGCTGACCTAGTTCGTGAAGACAGAGGCAAAAAAAGCATTGAGTACATTAGCTTTTTCCACATCCTCAGTTTAGTTCTCCACATCCTCAGGCTTAGTTCACCTCTGGGCTATATTGGTTCTGCTTGCAATTGTAAAGGCTCCACAATAGATAGAGCCTGAATTTCCCAGGAGCATGATTTCCCCTGTAGGGTTTTTGTCAGGAAAGGCATTCTTTTTTTCCCTGGCAAAGGGACTTATTGATGGTATAATATTTTTGAGGAGTTTAAAATGCATATTCTATATAAGATTTGGGACTTTCATCCACACCCACAAAAGTACAGCATAGCTATAGTTTTGAGATTCCCTGATTTGTACCATAACACAGTGACAGTTTATATTCATTAAACCCCTTTTCAGTACATTTTGTAAGAGTAGGTACATTACTGTCCTAGCCAAATTCCAAGCTGAGCACTTACACTGTAGAGATAGCACAACATATTTTATTAATTCTGTAAAGTGCTTAGTGACCCTTCATGATGAACAGCTCTGCATTCAGCATATTATAAATAGGGCTGTCGATTAATTGCAGTTAACTCACACCATTAACTCAAAAAAATTAATTGCAATAAATCGCACTGTTAAACAATACAATATCAGTTAAAATGTATTAAATATTTTAGATGTATTCTACATTTTCAAATATATTGATTTCTATTACAACACAGAATACAACATGTACAGTGCTGACTTTATATTATTATTATTGATTACAAATATTTTCACTGTAAAAATGATAAAAGAAGTATTTTTCAATTCACCTCAAAAGCAATCTCTTTATTGTGAAAGTGTAACTTACAAATGTAGATTTTTTGTTACATAGCTGCACACAAAAACAAAACAAATGTAAAACTTTAGCACCTACAAGTCCACTCAGTCCTACTTCTTGTTTAGCCAATCACTAAGACAAACAAGTTTGTTTACATTTACGGGAGATAATGCTGCCTGCTTCTTATTTACAATGCCATCTGAAAGTGAGAACAGGTATTTGCATGGCACTTTTGTAGCCAGCGTTGCAAGGTATTTACATACCAGATATGTTAAACATTTGTATGCCCCTTCATGCTTTGGCACCATTCCAGAGGACATGCTTCCATGCTGATGTGCTGGTTTAAAAAAAAATGTGTTAATTAAATTTGTGACTTAACTCCTTGGGACAGAATTCTATGTCTCCTGTTCTGTTTTACCCACATTCTGCCATATATTATTTGTTATAGGTCATCATCCAAGACTGCACCACATGTTGTTCATTTTAAGAATACTTTCACAGAAGATTTGACAAAATGCAAAGAAGGTACCAATGTGAGATTTCTAAAAATAGCTACAGCACTCGACTCAAGGTTTAAGAATCTGAAGTGCTGTCCAAAATCTGAGAGGGACGGGGAGTGGAGCACGCTTTCAGAAGTCTTAAAAGAGCAATACTCAATGTGGAAACTACAAAACCCAAACCACCAAAAAATAAAATCAACCTTCTGCTGGTGGCATCTGACTCAAATGATGAAAATGAGCATGTGTCAGTCCACTCTGCTTTGGATCATTATTGAGCAGAACCCGTCATCAGCATTGACGCATGTCCTCTGGAATGGTGGTTGAACCATAAAAGGGACATATGAATCTTTAGCGCATCTGGCACGTAAATATCTTGTGACGTCAGCTGCAACAGTGCCATTCAAATGCCTGTTCTCATTTTCAGGTGATGTAAACAAGAAGCAGCCAGCATTATCTCCTGCAAATTGTAACCAAACTTGTATGTCTGAGTGATTCGGTGAAGTAGGATTGAGCAGATGTGTAGGCTCTAACGTTTTACATTGTTTTATTTTTGAATAAAGCAATTATTTTTGTACATAATTCTATATTTGTAATTTTAACTTTCATGATAAAGAGATTGCACTATAGTTCTTGTATTAAGTGAATTGAAAAATACTATTTTGGTTTTTTACAGTAAATATTTGTCATAAAAAATAAATAGAAAGTGAGCCCTGTACACTTTTTATTCTGTGTTGTAATTTAAATCAAGTTGAAAAAGTAGAAAACCTCAAAAATATTTAAATAAATGGTATTCTATTATTATTTAACGGTGTGATTAATTGCGCAATTAAAAAAATTAATTGTGCGATTAATCGCAATTAATTTTTTTATCCCTTGACAGCCCTAATTATAAATATAAATATAAATATATTGGGGGAAATAATAAGTCTATGGTGTCACTGAAAATCTCCTTGCAAAGTTTGCATGTATCATTTTAATTCTTCAAACCTAACAACCAGCAGACTCATAGTTTCGTAAACAAGCCAAACCAAACCAAACACATGCATACACTAAATACTTCAGCAAACTGCAAAAATAAATTTCCTTTTAAACAATAGTGTGTGATGAAAAAAGGAATAAAAAGTAACAGAGTGGAACATTTACAATTCAACTGCAGGACATTTAAGTGTCTTATTCCTACAGTTCATAGCATCACTTTTTGCCCTTGTTTATAGCCCATAATAGCCTAGGCCAACAATGTCAACACACGTGTTATAAAAGTTCGGCACATTGAAGGGAAAGAATGTGTTGCCTCACATACAGGTGAGTTAATTAAAAGATGCCTCCTCCACTTCAAGACAAGGAAAATTCAATGGAGTGCCTTTGGGAGCAAAGGAGGAAGAATACTGAAAAGAATAATGAGGTTATACTTGGTGCTTCCGGGGGATCTCAGAGCACTCCTTTGGGTATGGAGTGAGGTATGTACTGTATGTTGTTCTCTGGACTTCAATGAGCACAGCAAATGACACATGTAAACAGATTTTTACATATTATGATCATATACTTTTACAACTCTGACAAAGCAGTGGCTGAAAAATGCCATACAGATCCTCTGCAATAAGTTGTGTGGTGTTTAATGATCGAACTATTCCATCCTTTGTACTCAGCAACATCTTTTTAAAACAATAAATACCAGGCCAAAACAGAAGGGTTGTATATTTGATGGGCACATAATGCCTATAATGTACCTTCTGCTGGAACTGTTAATAAAGTAAATTCTCAACAGCAAGAATAAAAATCTAACTTCAGAAGAGAAAAAAATATACCCCATTTATAATTCATTATGGAATCTCAGTGCTTTGTTATGCATTCAGAAATTGTGGTGCCTGCAGCTATATTAATTACTTTTGCATTCATTATTAGAGTGCATAACAATTAGAAAAGCCTGCAGGCTTCATGAAGATGGCTTTCTTTCCTTCCATACCCCCACTGTTTAATTTTTTAAAATTTATTTTCATGTAGAAGCATGCAAAATACTAGTCCTGAAAAGCAAGATATTCTACTGCATCAACAGTTCTGCTCCTCTTAGAGCTAAAATTACTTATTTGGCATTCAGTGCAAAAGTTTTCTCTCCTAATGGCAGTCAGACTAATGGGCTTAATGTACCAAAGGCAACTGATTTTTTAACAGACATTATTTTCAAAAGTCAGCTTTCTGTTGTATCTTGCTGGTTGATGCTTTGGATGTTTAACCTTCAACTGAACTATAACACACATTCGTGTATAAGATAAGGGCTTTATTGTAGTACAGAATTATAATTTTGTTTGTTTTTGTACAGATGAAAAAATCATAACTACAGAAATGAAACAACCAAACTGCAATCAAATGTTTACGAGAACAAACTTCCTGTGATTGGAGTAAACAACACTTGACTTAATCATGAAATTGATGAAGATTAAATTTCCAGGATCTAAAACTGTCTGGCTGCATCTGTAATCAGAGTTATTAGTTCCGGTTGTTGACATATGACTCCAGACCTTGCTGCTCACCACCTCTGGAAGTCATTCTGGGAAGTTCTGCCCATGAAGGCTCACCTCATTTCCCAAAAGTTGTCTACTCCGGGATCCCTGGACCCACAAACTCAGTGCCTGCGGGAACCCCTCGCCTAAACCAGTTCTTCCTCTTGTCTGCCAATCTGACCCTTTTTCTCCTCATGCACAACTGGTTCCCGCTCCTGTGTCCCCCCAACAAATAGCTTCAGGAAGGACTATCCCATGCTCTCGGACTCTCTTGCAACCTGACATTATTTGTAGCCAGTCTTTGATACTCTAGCCTCTGAAATGTTTTATATACATAGAAATCTGTGTAAGTGCTTTATATTCAAATAATCTATAGTTTCAGACAAACATGAGAATTGTTTCTAAAGGTTGAGATGAGTGATAATGCATGGCATGTTCATTTTACTGTTATGACATCCTCTTCCTCTTCTATTACAGATGCTAGCACAATGGGGCCCTGGTCCTTGTTTGGAGGGAAGGATCTGGGCCGCTGTTGTTGTTTACAATAGCACAAGATTTTAAAGTAGTGATTTTGTATGTCCCAGTTATTGGGTGCCCAACTAACAACAATTGAAAGGGGCCTGATTTTCAATGCCTTTTAAAATTGCCTCAATTTGGGCACGCAGCTGAAGCAGCAAAATCACTACTTATGGTACTTCTGAAAGTCTTGTCTGCCAAGTCTACCATTTCAAGTTCTATCAAACCAATGGTGAAAAGGAATATTGAGCTATCTCAGAAATAGGAGTTAAAAATAATACCTGTTACACTGTTACTATAACTCAGTAAAAGCAGAAAATATGAGTACCAGATTAGGAGGCTTCCATGGAAAAGAACATTGCTGGATTATTATTAACAAATTCACATGTATGTAACCAAAGATACATTTCTGTAACCCTTAAAAAAAATCAATAGAAAATCCTCTGAATAATAAACTGATATTTAATCAATGTGTTGCTCTTCTTGCAATGATAATAGCAGAAAACCAAGTATCATACAAATACTTTAGATGACATGGAACAAGCATGGCAGAGCATGGGATTTTCATACTGAAAAAAACAACCTAGAAAAGGCCTCTTCATGTGCTTAATTTAGACCTGCTTAGTAGTGACCTCATTGTTTATCAGGGGATGATTTCAGTAAAGCAGCAGGCTAAAGCTTCTGGTAATCCAAGCCTAAATCTTCCAATTAAAATACTTGGCATTTGGAATATAAACAGAGACAGTGGGATGCCATCACTGTTTTGATCTATGCTATTCCCTTTTTTACCAGTATAATTTTATGCTCATGTCATAAATATAAAGGGAAGGGTAAAGACCTTTAAAATCCCTCCTGGCCAGAGGAAAAACCCTTTCACCTGTAAAGGGTTAAGAAGCTAGGATAACCTCGCTGGCACCTGACCAAAATGACCAATGAGGAGACAAGATACTTTAAAAGCTGGAGCGGGGGGAGAAACAAGGTTTTCTCTGTCTGTGTGAGGCTTTTGCCGGGAACAGAAAAGGAATAGAGTCTTAGAATTTAGTAAGTAATCTAGCTAGATATGCGTTAGATTCTGTTTTGTTTAAATGGCTGATAAAATAAACTGTGCTGAATGGAATGTATATTCCTGTTTTTGTGTCCTTTTTGTAACTTAAGGTTTTGCCTAGAGGGATTCTCTATGTTTTGAATCTGATTACCTTGTAAGGTATTTACCATCCTGATTTTACAGAGGTGATTCTTTTACTTTTTCTTCAATTAAAATTCTTCTTTTAAGAACCTGATTGCTTTTTCCTTGTTCTTACGATCCAAGGGTTTGGGTCTGTGTTCACCTATGCAAATTGGTGAGGATTTTTATCAAGCCTTCCCCAGGAAAGGGGGTGTAGGGTTTGGGAGGATTTTGGGAGGAAAGACTTTTCCAAGTGGGCTCTTTCCCTGTTATATATTTGTTAGAGGCTTGGTGGTGGCAGCAATAAAGTCCAAGGGCAAAAGATAACATAGTTTGTACGTTGGGGAAGTTTTAACCTAAACTGGTAAAAATAAGCTTAGGGGGTTTTCATGCAGGTCCCCACATCTGTACCCTAGAGTTCAGAGTGGGGAAAGAACCTTGATAGTTCATATCAAATGTTTGTTTTCCCCACACATAATGTTAACCCTAAGCTATAGGAACTAAATCCATACCTTCTGTTTATTATAAATGAATGTGTTAAACTCATCGCTAAGCAGTTGGCTCTCTTGGTTTTAACAAACCTGCCATTTCTAATCTTGCAATGGCAGGGGAGGCTTTCAAGGGTGCAACTAAGGGCATATTATAAAGAGACAGTGGAGTCTCCATAGTAAGACTGACTATTTTTGGTTATAATCCTATTTGGACATTTCTACCCACCCCTTCTAATTTCTCAAAAATTTAACCAATCAACTTTAAGTCTGTTAAACCTGAATCCCTGCTGGTAAATAGATTTGCACCCTTTCCCCCTTAAAACTTGAAGATGATTGGGCAGAGACATTAATCAAATATGAATATTTAAAACATTAGAGGTAGTTCTTATGCAAACATTTCCTGATTTTTCTTTTTAGGAACATTATAACTCATATCTTTTCCTAGAAACTCTTAAAATTAGTTTATTCTGTCCTTCTAAATGATGAGTGGTGCTTTTGACTGATTTTTTGAAAGTGTGATATCATAGATTAATTCTGAAATTATTCAATATGTTGTGTTTTCCCTGACATTAAAATTTTGAGGAGTCTATAAAGACTATTCTGGAAGACGGCCCTCACAGAGTTTATGAACACCACAGTGTCTCTATCTGCATGTCATATACGGAGAGAAATTCTGTAGGGACACAGATCTTCACTTCATGGATTTGGGAGATAATCAACATGTTTTTCTGGCCAAAACCCCAAAGTCCAATTTCAAGGTTGGGCCTCACTTGTCAACCTGTGAAGCTCATAAATTCCTTAAGACCATACAGAGATACCAAGGCTAATAGTATCTCAGATCTGCAGAGCTGATAAACTCTTCAGGCTCATCAGACTTGGTAAACCTCTTTAGGTCTGCAGAATTTATCATATGGATTACATAATGGAAAGAAACTGCAAGTGAAAGGAAATTTGTAAATATAAAGATCAGTGTGATTATTTTTTCCTTATGTGATGAGGAATCCTTGTAGTCAGTCATTCCTGCTAGAGCTAAGAAATGCTGCCTTTGTGAATGTGCTCTGATATGTCAGTCGTATCTTTAAAATAAATAAATAAAAATGTATAAATTGATGTAGTTAAGCAAAATAATCAAAGTACTATATTTATTTTTCTGTTAGATTTTTAGGATGACTGAGCCAGAAACAAAATTGAACATATTTGTTCTCTTTATTCAATAATCTGAGAGTTAGTCTTCCAAAATTGGAACCCAGGAGCCTGGTGAACTATGTATTGAATTTTATGAACAGCTTGAAGAATAATTGTGGGAACCACTTATTAAGATGCAGTCTTTCCGTCACTCATTTCTTTATTCTTTGTTTCATATTCTAGCTCCAGATGATAGTAAGAGGCTCTTATTAAAGCAAATATGAATGCAAAGCGAGAAATATATTATCACTGCTATGAAGACCCAAGCAGAATTATATAAAGGATTTGCTAGAGTGCAGCTGTTATTGACCTATTTTTACCTTCAGTTTATACATTTACACACACACCCTTCATAAATTTAATAGAGAGAACCATGTGGTTGTGTCCTGTAAATTCTTTGAAAAATTTGGAGAATTTTATTGTCAAGAGATCAGAAACAACTGACTGGAAAAAAAAATAAAACATTTAGGCAGTATACCTGCCCTGGAGATTAACAGTATTTAACAGAGAAAAGTTACTTACTCATTTGTATGATCACAATATGATACAGAAAATACATCTGACTCAGACAGGGATTATAGGGATAGATTTTGCCCTAAAATATGTATGCCCACACCCTTGAAGTAAATAGGAGTTGTAAATATGAGGCCAGAATTTTGTCCATAAAATTCAACTATAATGAGTATCTTTGTCGGATAGCTTAAATACC
Source organism: Lepidochelys olivacea (assembly GCF_965140295.1). Classification (NCBI taxonomy): domain Eukaryota; kingdom Metazoa; phylum Chordata; order Testudines; family Cheloniidae; genus Lepidochelys; species Lepidochelys olivacea. Next base: position 71,992,030 of record NC_140414.1, read on the forward strand.
ATTAAATAGGGTGGGTAGCTACCTTAGCTACCTAAGGAAATTAGGTACCCAACTCCCACTGCGGGTCACTTGGAGTGGTGCATCTAATTCCCTTATGTGCCTTTCATAGAATCATAGAATATCAGGGTTGGAAGGGACCTCAGGAGGTCATCTAGCCCAACCCCTTGCTCAAAGCAGGACCGATGCCCAATTAAATCATCCCAGCCAGGGCTTTGTCAAGCCTGACCTTAAAAACTTCTAAGGAAGGAGATTCCACCACCTCCCTAGGTAACGCATTCTAGTGTTTCACCACCCTCCTAGTGAAAAAGTTTTTCCTAATATCCAACCTAAATCTCCCCCACTGCAACTTGAGACCATTACTCCTTGTCCTGTCATCTGCTACCACTGAGAATAGTCTAGATCCATCCTCTTTGGAACCACCTTTCAGGTAGTTGATTATTGTTTCATTTATTTCTATTGCTTTAGTGCCTAAGGACCCCAAACATGAATCAGATATCCTACAGCACTAGGCACTGTACAACAAATAAGAGTAGCAATTCTTTCTCTACAATATAAAGAAATGTGAAAAGTGAACAAACAGGATAGAGGAGATTCAGGAAGCCAACGTTATAAAAGAAATAAGCACATATATGTAAGTTGCTATAAAGATGAATCTAGTAGACTGCTCAGGAAGATGCTCAGCAAGGCTATACTTATAGTGCTGGTCAATAAAGCAAGTCTACACAAGCCTTGAAAAACTGATGAATAGACCAGTGTTTCCTTAGTTTGGCTTCCACTGGCAGATTTTAATTGAAAATAATTGAATACTACATTTATTGTTATTATTAATTTGATTTATTATGTGTATTACCATAGTGCCTAGGAACCCTAGTCTTGGATCAGAGTGTCATTGTGCTATATGAACAGAACAAAAAGTCTATGCCCCAGAGGCTTACAATCTCAGCCTTTAGATTTGAGAGTAAATGTTGCCAGGATTGGGAAACAATGTCAAAATTAAGTTGTTGTCCTTTTCTTGTATGAATTATTGTTAACATGAGTGACTGGAGCATATTGCCTTACTATTTATTTGGAAGAATGACTCATTAAACTGTCAGTATTATCCAAATCAAAACACCTATTACAAAGTGTGCATGGTTTCAGAGTAGCAGCCGTGTTAGTCTGTATTCACAAAAAGAAAAGGAGTACTTGCGGCACCTTAGAGACTAACAAAAGCTTATGCTCAAATAAATTTGTTAGTCTCTAAGGTACCACAAGTACTCCTTTTCTTTTTACAATGCATGGTAGTTTAAAATGCATGTGGCAGTATCTAGATTTGCTGGCCTTGTAGGGTAGCCCAAAATAACAGAGAAAAAAACGTAAGTATATAAAATCAGAAAGGCTAATTTATATTAGATTAATGAGTGTCACTAATCCAGTATATTACATAGTTGATTGGATTACATGTATGGATATTTCCTTAGTTATCGTAAGAGGACTGATCAGCAGTCTGTTGGTTTAGTAATGCAGAATTAATATTTCATTTGCTTAAAGACATTTTAATATGGCAAGTATAAAATGACTGTTACTTTTCTATTTATGTGATAGTGGACATTCTCTTTTACTGGGCATGGCTGTTAGGAAAAGTCTATGCTTGCTCACAACCAATATGCATCAGAAGAATTCCCCTTTGGGCATCCAAAGGAACACAAAGGGACGAACGCAAGCTAGAGAATCTGATCTATTCTTTTCAAAAAGAACTGAAGAACTTTAAAGTTGTGTGACTCTTTTCTTAAATTATATGGCAGAACATCCTCTAGCACTGCTGCAGACATTTGTTTATACATAACTTTATATCTTATTCTGTAACAAAAATGTAAGATAGTAAATAATGACAATGGTAAAGCTGTAAATAGTCATCATCAGGTGCTGGTAGTAGCTGCAGGGAGAGAAGAAGAAATGAAATACTAAAAATGCATAAAAAAGAGTATCCTGGTGGAGAATAAAAAAGCAAGAGAGTGCCCTGTTGATGCACCTCATGGAGGCCAATGAACTGTGAAGGAGACTGGGATTTAGGATACCTGGGTTGTATTCTTGGATCTGCCAGTGGCCAGCTGTGTGGCCTAGGCTAAGTCATTCAACCTCTCTTGTCTTAATTTCTCCATCTTGTTAGGATATAGATATTCAGGCCTGTCTGTAAAGGCCTGTACTTTAAGAATTTAGGTGTATTCTTATCACTTGACTAGTTAGAGGTATAAAAGAAAGAATCAAAATCACTGTCTGCCAGTGTAAGGTCTTTCTCTTACTGTGACAGTCTGAGGCCCTGTTCTTAGGCTAAGGCCTTTGGCTAAGCAACAGAGGCAGCCATAAGTTGGGAAGCGACCGGTCACATCCTCACATTCCAAACTAGTCACATTGAAAGAAGGTGCTATTGGGCTGTTAGGAATACAATCCTGTCCTGATAGTGCCCATCACCTCCAGAGAAAGGGAAGTGCCTAGAAGATGTAAAAGGAATTTGAGGTTGATAGTTTTCTGTCTGGTAAGAACTCACTTATCAATAGACACAGCTGGGAAACTCTTATGTCTTTATAGATGTAGTTGTGAAATCCTCACTTCTGTATTGTTTTGTCATTATAGTTCCCACTTTGCTATTGTTTATTGGCATGGTCTCTGTCTGGTTCTGTGATTGTTTCTGTCTGCTGTATAATTAATTTTGCTGGGTGTAAACTAATTAAGGTGGTGGGATATAATTGGTTAGCTAATCATGTTACAATATGTTAGGATTGGTTAGTTAAATTTCAGTAGAATGATTGGTTAAGGTATAGCTCAGAATATTACTATATAAATTAGGGGCAAACAGGAAGTAAGCTGGGATTCGAAAATAAGGAAAAAGGAACTTGTATTTAAGCTTGCTGGAAGTTCACCCCAATAAACATCGAATTGTTTGCACCTTCGGACTTCGGGTATTGTTGCTCTCTGTTCATACGAGAAGGACCAGGGAAGTGGGAGAGTGAAGGAATAAGCTCTCTAACACATCTGTCTCAATATTTATCCTCAATTGTAAAGTGCTTTGAGATATAGGGATGGAGAGTGTTCTATAAAAGCAAAATGTTGTTAAATAGTGAAAGCTGAATGTAAGTCCAGGAAAAAAGCTTTGCCGATCATAAATACAAACTTGAACTCCATGAAGAATCTGTGGTATTGAAACACTGGAATGTCATTCTTTGGAGTTTATTATCTAAGATAACACAAAGGATCAAACCTTTACTCGCATGAGCAGTCCTTCCTCACATGGGTATTCTTCAGTGAGAAGAACTCACATGACTACCAAGTTGTAAATAAGTACCTGTAAAAAGGATGGGGGTGAGACTTCTGCTTAGTCTTACAATACATAAAGAACAATTAATTGCTGGTTAACAAAAATGTGTAGATGTTTTTAATGTGTGTGTGTGTGTATAAGAATAAGAATATAATTTTGTATTGTGTATAAACTCTTGGATGCTAACCAGTTGTGTTCCATATCCCATCGTTTCAGTAAAACTTATGAGTAAACTTGTTTCCTATTTGCTAGAGAATTGAAAAGCATTATAAATACTTTAAATGGGCATTCCACTGAAACGAAAGGAGCACCAGTATCTGCCAAAGTTGTTCAGCAGCATGAGAGATACAGGGCCATTGGGTGCACCTTATATATTTGGCATCTGTAAAGCAATTAATTAACCTTTTAGCCAATGGCAACACATTTCTATCACATCTTAGAAGCTTTTACATTTATGTGAGCTCCCTCTAGTGTCTTCTTTACAGGAAAGCATTTGGATTTGTTCTATTAGATGGATCTCTGTGGCTGAGTTGGGGATGTTCCTGACTTTGACGGAGAAACATGAGGGTTCAAAGTATATTTACTCTGTGTTTTCATTAATCACCGCACCACCCCAAAAAAATTACAAATATCTTTGTTTTGTGTGTGTGTGTGTGAGAGAGAGAGTGAGAGGGGTGAGTGCAGCCCTAATCAATCATTTTTCTTATACAAACAAGGGAACAAATAATTTAACTGAACACACCCACATTAATTAAAGAAAGAGTCAGCTGCCTACAGATGTGGTATCTTCAAAACCAGCAGAAAGTTAATCTGAGTTAGCTCTGTAAATCACTGCACTATGGGGCTATATCGCTTCTCTTGTAGGTTTCCAGTGGCCACACAGAGCAGCACCGGGGACAGTGTTAACCAGTTTGCTTCTTGACAGAATTTACTGTTTAAGGGCTAATCCCATTGATATTTATGTGAGTAGTCCCTTTGACTCTGATTCAGGGTTGGGAGGTCAGGCCCTGTATGGTTAATTCACTTCTAACCTGTTGTGGGTTTTTTTAAGAGTTGGCACATTTCCTCTATATCTTGCTAGAAACATAAGATTGACTGTTATAGAACTTGGCTGTTTCTGGAATGTATTTACGTTTTATCAGAAGTTTCTTGATATAGTACTACTGGGCATTAATATATAATCTTAACAGAATTTTTGTATGTCTAACATAATAGTTTATCCAGTCTTTATTATCAGCAAACCAGAGTATGAGGTACCACAAACACAGATAAGATAGATTTCACATGAAAGCTTCCCTACAAAATATGGAGTACGGTTTGTGTCAGGGAGAATTGGATGTGGCAGAAGTAACTTTGTGCTTCAGTTATTATATGCTGCTGCAGTGGCCTCCTGTTGGCCATCACTACCAAGGATAAATCAGGTTGTTCTAATTTACACTGGAAGCTGGATCAGTTCCAAACTGGCAGCCCTCTGGCACTTTTGAACTTGTGGTTCTTGGTAGTGTTTCTTTATTCTCTGTTTCTCTTTTTGTCAGAGGCACAGACCCACAACATATCCTCATGAGGAAATTGCCATCCACAGTTTTCACCATCTTGCCAGAAAAGCTCTTTATTTGAAAAATAAAAGTCAAATTTTCCTTTTTGGATAGCTTCTTCCTCTCACTCTGTTGACTTTTTGTTATCCCTTCAACCATTCCTCAAATCATATCTACCCCTCTCACTTTAAGATGGCCCTTTCTGTTACACGTATTTTGAAACTGTCTTTAGAATTCTGCTAGAACTTCCCTCTATGAACAGACCAAGTACAATGGGATCAACCAAGTAGGATAATTTACATGATGCCTGTATGTAGTTCCTCATAACAAATCCTAGGCCAGGGAATGCTAAGGATTTTTGAAGGGCCGGAAGGAGGGGAACAAAGGCTTTTAATCACTAAAGATTAAAAAAAAAAACAAATTTAGCAATGTACAATAAGGGTTTATTCTCCAGGTTACTTTTTCTGCATAATGTAGCAAGGCAGGTCCTCTTGGAGCAACCCCTCTTGTCTTGAGGTGGTCCTGCAGGCACCCTGTCCTCATTTTCCTATCATAAACTTAATCTTTGCTCTTTAGAAATTCTAGCAGTGCTCTCTGGCACTATCTTCCACTCAATCTCAGCTGCCCCTTCCTTTCTCCAGCTCCCTACTGCTGTCTGAAGTGGTTCTTCTCTCCAGTCCCATTAGAAGGATGGTGCAGGTAAACTGGGCCCACTCCCTCTTGGAAGGTCCAATCCCCTCGTGACACGTAACTGAGTTTTAGTCTGTTACGAGCACACTAAATGCTACTACCCTTATTTGCTACATCTTCAATATACATATACTATTTATTGTATCAGACTTTTGAGCTTCAGATCACCTTCCTCTGTCTTTCTGATACCGTGGCAGTGCTTTAAACATCAAAACAAGTCACCACACTGTTTTAGAGCTTGTAAAAGCACAAAGTGTTTTCAACCGGTTTTCTCTGCTTTCCCAGATGTACTGCTCCAGCTTTAGCCTAGCCAAGAGTGCTAGCTGGAATGAAATCAGCTTTGTGGAATGTCTCTATTTTAAAATGTTTCTTTGATACTGTACTTCATTAAGGGGTCCTGAGAGGAGTTAGTGACCTGGCAAATTGCAATTATTTTGGAGAGATGGACGAAAGTACTTGTTATATTAAAATACATATAAAACAGTTACTTTCCCATCATTTTAAAATGCTTGGAGATTTACTAGGAAGAGATGATTTAAACAAGTCATTTGTCAATCCTTTTTTCCTACCAGTGACAGATTTCAATAAAATTATATTGTGGTTATTTAAAAAGTCTTGGGAACGATTAATGTTGTTGGATTCTAGTCCAGAATCCTCTAAATAAAAAATAAATTATTCCTCACTTATTATGTGTTGCGTCGGCTAAACTTTTTTGTTTATAAAAATGTTTAACTAATATATATATATATATATATAACATCAAGAGTTTAAAAATATGCATCACAAGTGCCAGTTATTTTAGTGAGAATAATTACTCATTATTCAGATGTGATTTTATATTTAGAAATCTGAGTCACTTTGAATCAGTAACACATGTAGCAGAAATGTTGTTGAGCTTATGACACTGCTTATTTTGCAGCCTTTTAGGTACAACTCCAGTGATTTCAATCAATCAGACATAGACCTGTCTTCAAAGCAAGGAATATAAACATTTGCCAAAGCATGAACTTAGACACAGAATTGCATGTCAAACTTTGGACAGTTGTGCACACTGGCGGCCCTAGCACCTATGCATTTAAGGATCCAGCTCTAACAGTCCAGGTTGTGCAGTGGCCCTGTAGCTATTGTGCATATACTAGCATCAGAGCTATCATTATTCTGCCTGTGCATGACAGAAAACTTCAACCTATAGAACTGTAGACCCCCGGTTCCTTTTTCTGAACACTTAAGTAAAAATAATCAATGTTTCTTGTGACAGCTTTTACCACATGAAAAAGGAGGCAATCCTGAGTCCCACTATTCTAACTCTGTTTCTCAGCTGTTCTGGTACTAAACCCAAAGTACTTATGGTAATCTGGCAACTGGTCTGAACACAGCAATTAACTATCAGATTAGGGTTATTGTGTTTGTTTCTGGAATAATGTTTTTGAAGAAAATGTATTGGTGTTCTGGTATTATGGGGACCTCTTTTTGTGTATGGCAAATGAGCTCTGGGATCAAGTACAGTTTACCAGGAATTACCCATTCCACTATTAATAGCAGAATAGCTGCATGAGATTTGTGTTCAAAGTAAGATTTCTTCCTCATGCACCACACTTATATAGGAGAATAAATTAAGCTATTTTAAAAAGCAGATGGTGGATGTGGCTGTAATTGAAGAGACCTTCTGAGTGGATAAAGGGTTCCATAAATTCTAAAAAGATAGTTTAGTCAAATTAGTTCTGCCTCATCTCACCATGAGAGGAAGGGTTATGATCCTTTAATCAATAAAAATCAACCATTCAGTATTGATAACCATTCTCATCCGAGATGGTTTTATATTTAGCTTCCTCACCAGGGAAAGAGCTAGTCTTTGTAAAATATTGTCCACCAGCTAAAGCTAGTCTGTATTCTGAGGATCGCAGAACAGTATTAATTTTATGAAGTCTGTGTTGATCTTTGGAATACAAATCAGGAAACATCATCAGAGTCACATAATCTCAAGAAACCAAACCAATATTGCAAGAAAGAGAGAAAGAAAGACCTTTCCTTGAAGGAGAAACTGGTTCTGTGAAGACCTAGACCCCAAAGAGGTCTAAATATACCTACCTAAATATAGCTCTGACAACTTAGCCACTACTAATGAATACATACATATATAATTAGAAGGCTATGTTAGAGGTCTTTATTCTAACAATTTGTGTAGTTTTTCTTTAGTAAAACAGTTAAAATAGTGTATTAGTGTGTGCATCTATAGACTATAGAATATCTTAAGTGGTAGACTTAAAGGAAATGAGACATGTTCAGTGTCCACAGCTGCAGACTCTAGTTAAACACCAGGTTGATCAGCTTCATTTCTGATTCTTCATCTATAACAGCTACCATCTGGTATAAAAAGGCATAGTTCTCGTGTGGTCATTTCTTGCTGCTGACAGCTCTTCACTGTGTCTCTTTAATTAGGCAGAGGAACACAGCACATCCGACACGTATTTTTGTGGACCACTCATTGTACATATTGACAAAGCAGCAATTATTTTGGTGCCCACAAGTAGTTCAGAATATTCATTATTTCACATCTAGTGGTATCACTCTGATTATATCATCATCATCAATGGAAGTTTTAGTGTCCTGAACGCTCCATGCATAAACTGCATGTAGTCTATATGTTCAAATATATACAAAAAAACTGTCTTGAGTAAGAAAGGATGTAAGGCTAAAATACCTAGGCTAACAGCTATTGGGCCTTTTTTTTTAATCTCCCAAAGGCCAATTAAAACACACGTTATAACACAGATGCTCCTAACCATAGCAGAGGGTTGTGAAAAGAGGCACTGCAAGAGATGTGAGAACTGCTACAACAAAATACAGAGTAGTTGGAAAGAAAATAAAGTAGAAGACAATAGAAGCAAGGAAGATAAAAATGCAGTTTATTGCAATGTATGTTAAATGATGCAAAATTATTTTTGCAGATCCTCGGCCAGTGTAAATCACAGTGATTTCAATGGAGCTGCATTGATTTATGCCAGGTGAGTTTCTCATCCATTATGTTGTTTGGTTTATATAACATGTTAAGATGCACACAAATTTGGGGCTTGATCCTTGGTCTTTAGGCTGAGCCTGTGGTCCAATCCTGTCTGCTCTGAGTGTTACAACAACAGCAAAAAGGGGGGGTAGAAAGGATGGGACACACCTGGAGGGAGACCTCCTGGCTAATCAGTGCCAGCATTGACAGCCACAGAGCAGGAGGTTTGGGGGGGGGTGGGGTTAACTCTTTTGTGGCAGGCAGACCTTTTCTCTAGATAGTTTTTCCGTAGTGCCAGCATCTCCAGCTCTGTAATGCTTGTGCGCCACAAGAGCACTTTTACTGCACTGCTATTATTCTTCAAAGTATGCTAGTCAGATTAAAATGTTTTCAATGATCCTTAATAAAAAGGGAAATCACCATGATTTAGCATATACATATCACTTTACAGTACACATTCAAAGTGCTGTACTATGGAAAAATGTTTGTGCAATACCAGGGCACAGTGTAGTACTTGGATTGAGAAATCTTCTGTATAATTAATGTTTGTATTTAACATCTAAAATCATCAGGGTGTTTGCTTATTTCGGTTTGCTATCCCAGGAGTTTCTCTCCCCTCTTCCCATAGCACATGAAATGAATATCAGGGCTAAGGAGAATAAACCCTGTTAGAAGCAATTAGAAATCTGCTGGTATAATACAGTAACTACACACAGTTTAAAAAAAAAAAAAAAAGATGGTGGCGACCAATAATTGGGTTACATCTATGCAGCATTTCAGCAGATAGTTACCCAGATAGCATGCAAATCAAATCGACCCGTTGCCATAGCACCCTAGAGCCGTGTTAGCAGTTTAATTTAACAGAGGTCACTGGATGGTAACATCAAGGAACAAATACTGAAAATTTTAACTGGTAAGAAGTGTTAGTACTTTGTAACTCATTGTGAGCTTTTTATTTTATAGAAGTTTTAGTCAGGGATTCAGTAAACCTGTTTTGGAAAAGGATGTATCTTTTAAAAAATCTGATTTTTTGGACCAAATCAAAGCTTCCATTGGGGTAGTCATACTAAAACAGGAGAGTAGAAGGAGGTGTAAACCCAAAGTAGACTCCTGTAGACATGATTGTGCCTGTGAAAGATAGGCACAATTTAGGGCTAGATTTTTAAGGGTATTTAGGCAATTGAAGATACAGATAGACACTAGGTGCCTTTGAAACTCCTGCTAGGCACCTATCTTCCATTGGATTCAATGGCTGTGTTGCCCAATGGTGAGAGTCCATAGTCATCTAGCCCAGTAGCAAGAGAGTAAGTGGCTGGGGTAGGGGAACCCAGACATACTCCACCAGGTTTCAGCCAAGGGCTCAAAAACAATTCAAAATATGTGGGTGAGGGGGCAGGTGCCCCAACATCTGTTCCCTGGGCCACTTCCTACCCCAGCTTTGGTTCCTCTGTTGGTGCCACTAGTCTGTCTTAGGGTCCCTCTTGGAGTTCTCTCTGGTTACTTTGTAGAGGGTCTCCCTCTATCTGTGGTGACTTGTGTCATAAATGTAAAGGGAAGGGTAAACCCCTTTAAAATCCCTCCTGGCCAGAGGAAAAATCCTCTCACCTGTAAAGGGTTAAGAAGCTAAAGGTAACCTCGCTGGCACCTGACCAAAATGACCAATGAGGAGACAAGATACTTTCAAAAGCTGGGAGGAGGGAGAGAAACAAAGGGTCTGTGTCTGTTGGTATGCTGTTTTGCCGGGGATAGAACAGGAATAGAGTCTTAGAACTTTTAGTAAGTAATCTAGCTAGGTGTGCGTTAGATTATGAGTTCTTTAAATGGCTGAGAAAAGAATTGTGCTGAATAGAATGACTATTTCTGTCTGTGTGTCTTTTTTGTAACTTAAGGTTTTGCCTAGAGGGATTCTCTATGTTTTGAATCTAATTACTCTGTAAGGTATCGACCATCCTGATTTTACTGCTATTAAAAGTCTTCTTGTAAGAAAACTGAATGCTTTTTCATTGTTCTCAGATCCAAGGGTTTGGGTCTGTGGTAACCTATGCAAATTGGTGAGGATTTTTACCAAACCTTTCCCAGGAAGTGGGGTGCAAGGGGGGGAGGATTTTGGGGGGAAAGACGTGTCCAAACTACGTTTTCCAGTAAACCCAGTTAGAGTTTGGTGGTGGCAGTGGTTATTCCAAGGACAAAGGATAAAATTAATTTGTACCTTGGGGAAGTTTTAACCTAAGCTGGTAAAGATAAGCTTAGGAGTTTTTCATGCAGGTCCCCACATCTGTACCCTAGAGTTCAGAGTGGGGGAGGAACCTTGACAACTTGTCATTCTCGGGCCCCACGGCTGAAGGGTCTGCAGCAGCTTGACCGTAAGGGCCTGGTGCTGGCCTGCTGGAGCCTCAGCAGCTCCTCTGCAGGAGGCTGCAACACCCAACTGCTCTCCTCCTCTATCTGCCCAGACTGAACTGAGCTGCTTCCTTTTGGACTCTGCCTCCACAGCGCGTGTACCCAGTGAGGTGGGGCTTCCTGGGTCCAGAGCAACTCCTTAACTCTCACTTCACCACCATGGGGTTCATACACCCCGTCATAGACCCCTAGATAAGAGTACTATTGCAGAATATGGAGCTGTGAAGACTGCTCTTTTTGGATAGATTGGGCGGGGGGGAGAGTTGAAGGGAAAGGAACCAGCCTAGGGAATCCTGTTCCTCCAGGGAGCAAGCCATACATCTTCACTAGTACTTGACAGACTGGTGATGCAAGTCCAGGACCAGTACAGATTAATAGACATAGCAGCAGAACAATATTTGGAAAGTCTGCCTGGGAGGACACAGTTGAGAGTGCTGGCACCACGCTGACGGAAGCTGTACAGTAAAGAGAAGTCAAAAGTTGCTGCATGTATGCAAATGAATTAGTTCTGAAAATGTTTTTTACTGCCTCATGACTGCAGACAGCTGGGTAGTATTGTGTGATATGATATGAGAGCATCAAACAAGAGAACAAAGTCTAAAAAGGATTGAGAGTTTGTATGAAATTTTGTCACTTGCCTCATCAAGGGGGAGAAAAGGATTGTTTTAAAAATAGGGCAACATGGGGTGGGAGTCAAACATGTAAGTTGAGCAGTTAGATGTTATCCAGGCTGCTAGCAGCCCTTTTTTCCCCCATATCTGACGTACAGCAGAACTTATGACTCATAGGTCTTATTTTTCATCATCCCTGAAAGAACAGACTCCACAGCACTTCCAAAATTGCATTACAAAAGGGAGTTGACATTAGCTCATGCTGCAATTTGCTGCGATTTGCGATTTCTTCAGAGTACAACTAAAGAAGGAGATGTTTTTGAATGAGATATAGTCCCTCTCTTGCCCATAAAGTTCAGCAAGCCCAAGGTAAGGTGTATGGGAAATATACACAGGCATTCACACATCCTGAATATTTTTATTATCCCCTTTTAAAAATTAAAAGCAATTAGTTTAAGGAATTGGATATGTTCTTAGTACTTTAAAGATAGAGTGGTTTCAGAGTAACAGCCGTGTTAGTCTGTATTCGCAAAAAGAAGAGGAATACTTGTGGCACCTTAGAGACTAACCAATTTATTTGAGCATAAGCTTTTGTGAGCTACAGCTCACTTCATCGGATGCATACTGTGGAAAATACAAAAGATGTTTTTATACACACAAACCATGAAAAAATGGGTGATTATCACTACAAAAGGTTTTCTCTCCCCCCACCCCACTCTCCTGCTGGTAATAGCTTATGTAAAGTGATCACTCTCCTTACACTGTGTATGATAATCAAGGTGGGCCATTTCCAGCACAAATCCAGGGTTTAACAAGAACGTCTGAGGAAGGGGGGGGAATTAGGAAAAAACAAGGGGAAATAGGCTTGAATAGAGACTGGGAGTGGCTAAGTCATTATGTAAGGTAACCTAAGTTAATTGTATCCAATTTGCAAATGAATTCCAATTCAGCAGTCTCTCGCTGGAGTCTGGTTTTGAAGTTTTTTTGTTGTAATATCGCAACTTTCATGTCTGTAATCGCGTGGCCAGAGAGATTGAAGTGTTCTCCGACTGGTTTATGAATGTTATAATTCTTGACATCCGATTTGTGTCCATTTATTCTTTTACGTATAGACTGTCCAGTTTGACCAATGTACATGGCAGAGGGGCATTGCTGGCACATGATGGCATATATCACATTGGAAGATGTGCAGGTGAACGAGCCTCTGATAGCGTGCCTGATGTTATTAGGCCCTGTGATGGTGTCCCCTGAATAGATATGTGGGCACAGTTGGCAACGGGCTTTGTTGCAAGGATAGGTTCCTGGGTTAGTGGTTCTGTTGTGTGGTATGTGGTTGCTGGTGAGTATTCGCTTCAGGTTGGGGGGCTGTCTGTAGGCAAGGACTGGCCTGTCTCCCAAGATTTGTGAGAGTGTTGGGTCATCCTTCAGGATAGGTTGTAGATCCTTGATAATGCGTTGGAGGGGTTTTAGTTGGGGGCTGAAGGTGAAGGCTAGTGGCGTTCTGTTATTTAATTTGTTAGGCCTGTCCTGTAGTAGGTGACTTCTGGGAACTCTTCTGGCTCTATCAATCTGTTTCTTCACTTCTGCAGGTGGGTATTGTAGTTGTAAGAATGCTTGATAGAGATCTTGTAGGTGTTTGTCTCTGTCTGAGGGGTTGGAGCAAATGCGGTTGTATCGCAGAGCTTGGCTGTAGACAATGGATCGTGTGGTGTGGTCAGGGAGAAAGCTGGAGGCATGTAGGTAGGAATAGCGGTCAGTAGGTTTCCGGTAGAGAGTGGTGTTTATGTGACCATCGTTCACTAGCACTGTAGTGTCCAGGAAGTGGATCTCTTGTGTGGACTGGACCAGACTGAGGTTGATGGTGGGATGGAAATTGTTAAAATCATGGTGGAATTCCTCAAGGGCTTCTTTTCCATGGGTCCAGATGATGAAGATGTCATCAATATAGCGCAAGTAGAGTACGGGCATTAGGGGACGAGAGCTGAGGAAGTGTTGTTCTAAGTCAGCCATAAAAATGTTGGCATACTGTGGGGCCATGCGGGTACCCATAGCAGTGCTGCTGATTTGAAGGTATACGTTGTCCCCAAATGTGAAATAGTTATGGGTGAGGACAAAGTCACAAAGTTCAGCCACCAGGTTAGCTGTGACATTATCGGGGATAGTGTTCTTGACAGCTTGTAGTCCATCTTTGTGTGGAATGTTGGTGTAGAGGGCTTCTACATCCATAGTGGCCAGGATGGTGTTATCAGGAAGATCACCGATGGATTGTAGTTTCCTCAGGAAGTCAGTGGTGTCTTGAAGGTAGCTGGGAGTGCTGGTATCATAGGGCCTGAGGAGGGAGTCTACATAGCCAGACAATCCTGCTGTCAGGGTGCCAATGCCTGAGATGATGGGGCACCCAGGATTTCCAGGTTTATGGATCTTGGGTAGTAGATAGAATATCCCAGGTCGGGGTTCCAGGGGTGTGTCTGTGCGGATTTGATCTTGTGCTTTTTCAGGGAGTTTCTTGAGCAAATGCTGTAGTTTCTTTTGGTAACTCTCAGTGGGACTGGGAGTGGCTAAGTCATTATGCAAGGTAACCTATTTCCCCTTGTTTTTTCCTACCCCTCCCCCCTTCCTCAGACGTTCTTGTTAAACCCTGGATTTGTGCTGGAAATGGCCCACCTTGATTATCATACACATTGTAAGGAGAGTGATCACTTTACATAAGCTATTACCAGCAGGAGAGTGGGGTGGAGAGAGAGAAAACCTTTTGTAGTGATAATCACCCATTTTTTCATGGTTTGTGTGTATAAAAACATCTTTTTTATTTTCCACAGTATGCATCCGATGAAGTGAGCTGTAGCTCACGAAAGCTTATGCTCAAATAAATTGGTTAGTCTCTAAGGTGCCACAAGTACTCCTTTTCTTTTTTTAAAGATAGATTATTATTTCTTCCACATTAGCTCCACATAAGAAAAGCAAACAGTTTGGCCAGAATAAAGACTGTCCCCAGCTTTTACTCAATCCTTCAACTAAGATTGAAACACAATCATTTTCAAAAGACCATTTTATTTTATGCTTGAAGAAAATCCATGCACAAAAAGATACAACATAAAGAAACATTTTCATTTTGACTGTTCAATGTGATCTCAAAGAAAGATCTAATAAATGCAACACATTCAACATGCTTAAAAATACATCTTTAATCTTCAGTATGTAGTGAGAACTTCTGATTTTCTTATACAGAGAAACCTTTTATTCTCTGGTTACATTTGAATGATCTTTTCATCAAATTCTGGAAGGGGCAGCCACACTTGATTAAAAGGTACCAACTCTCTCTTTGAAGTTATCTATCAATTTTTTCCATTGAGAATATGTCACAGATTTTCTATACCACCCAGTACAATCACGGGGCTCTTGTCTTTTCCAGAAGTGTTCAAACTGCATATCTAGCTGCCACCAGTAAACATGTTGTTTGGTCAGCTTCATAGTGAGTATATCCCCAAGTGATAACCCCAGTAAAGTCTTCAAGGGATCACAGAAATGTAGGACTGGAAGGAACTCGATAGGCCATCTAGTCCAGTGCCCTGCACTGAGGCAGGACTAAGTATTATCTAGCCCACCCCGACACTGTTTGTCAACCTGTTTTTAAAAACCTTCAAATGACAGAGATTCTACAGCCTCCCTAGGTAATTAGTTCCAGTGCTTAACTATCCCCTCTGTCCTCCCCCAAACACGTCTAACCTAAATCTCCCTTGCTGTAATTTAAGCCCATTACCATTTGTCCTGTCCTCAGTGATTAAGGAGAACAATTTTTCACACTCTTCTCTATAGCAATTTTTATGTATTTGAAGACTTACATCCTCCCTCAGGCTTCTCTTCTTCAGAACAACCAACTCAATTTTTTAAAATCTTTCCTCAGAGGTCATGTTTTCATCACTTTTGTTTCTCCTCTGGAATTTCTCCAATTTGTCCACATCTTCTCCAAAGTGTGATGCCCAGAACTGGACACAATAATCCAGCTGAGGCCTTATCAGGGCTGAGTGGAGTGGAAGAATTACTTCTCATGTCTTGCTTACAACACTTCTGGTAACACTTCTCAGAATGATTTTAGCTTTTTTCGCAATAGTATTACATTGTTGAATCATATTCAGTTTCGTCTATAATTCCCTAGGTTGTCCTTAGGTACTATATCCCTATATCCTTTTCTAGTCCTCTAGGATCTTTCCCATCCTCCATGAGTTCTCAAAGATACTTGCTAATGGCCCAGAGATCTCTTCAGAT
This sequence comes from Lepidochelys olivacea, assembly GCF_965140295.1. Lineage (NCBI taxonomy): Eukaryota > Metazoa > Chordata > Testudines > Cheloniidae > Lepidochelys > Lepidochelys olivacea. The sequence continues at coordinate 72,007,828 of NC_140414.1, forward strand.
AGTTCCTTAAGTATTCTGGGAACTATTTCATCAGGCTGTGCAGTCTTTAAGACATCTAATCTAAATAATTCTTAATATGTTCTTTTCCTATTTTAGCATCTGATCCTACCCCATGAGACATGAGTTGTCATGAGGCAGCTTGACTCCTTCTGTTTTCAAAGGGTACTGTTATAACTGTGGTCCACTATTCTTGAACTTTAAGGCAGTCCCTCAAAATATGGGGAATGGTGCCAATCATTTGGTCACTTCCTCCAGCAAAGATAAGGTGTCCTTATGAAGTTTTATAAGGCTGAAGACGGGCAAGATACCACTTGAACAATGGAATTATTTTATGGTGATGTACAGAGTCCTTTGCCATATCACTGAGCACTGTTCAAGAAATATCCTGACCTATAACCTACTATTACCATATAATTAAAGTTTATATTTCCCATCATTTTTGAGATTGAAAGAAGTTTATAAATCTTTTCAAAACTTTCTTGTGACAGAGTCTGTCTTGGTGGAGCCCCCATGTAACCAAATGGGGCACTGCTCATCCTGTGACAGGATCTTTGACAATTAGTTATTGCCTCTCATGGGGTTCAGTACAGAGGGCTTTAGCCCTCTGGCTAAGACACACTTGAGACCCACCCCTTCTGGGGTATTAAAGCACCAAAATAAGAAGAATGCTAAGAACTCAAAACAGGGCCACCCAAGAAGTCCTCAGCCGGACCCCGTCCTACTCAGGGCTTGTCTTCATGAAGTCAATCCTTTGGTCAGTCTCCATGGGTCCAGACCGTCTCATCCACCAGCAGGCTACTCCAGGCAGCAAGCTATCCCTGACTCTTGGCCAAAACCAAACTTCCCTCACAAGGGAGAAGCCAAGCTCTGCTTTCCACCCACCCTAGTCAGTCCCAAACTTAGCGAGGCCTTCTTTTAACTTCCCTCTCCACACTTGAGATCTGCTGTAGGCATAGCAGTGGTGCCAGTCGTGTCTGCAGGCCCTCATTACATTTCTCCCTTTGCCAATGTGGGTGCCATCACTATTTATTCATATTTTTGCTCATTTCTAGACTTCTGAGTTTCATTTGGCATGAGAAGTAGAAATAATGAACTATTACACTTAGCTCTTTTATACTATTTTAATCTACCAGATATTGCCCTCAAATAATGGACAAATGCAATTTTACCCAATACTATTCAAGCCTTTAGGCTCAGAGACCCAAAGACAATGGAAGTCAATGCAGTCTCTCTATTGACTTCACTCTGAGTTGGATCAGACCATAAGTGGGTTTTAATAATAGGAACTAGGTCTCTAGCAATGTTAATCATATAAGAATTCTCAGGACTTCCCTTCCCTTATTTATCTGATGAAGACAAATGGTGATTTATATTACTTAGAAAGTAGAAACTGGAATTAAATATCTTATCTGATTTTGTGGTGCTATATAAACAGTGTTTAAGTGAATGTGAATTTCTCAAACTCATTCTGAGTTTAGAAAGTTCTCAGGTATTGCTCAGTGAAAAAAGAACATTTTCAGTTGTCACCTTACCTAGAATCATGCAATTCTCCAGATTATGTGGTGCTCCATAAATGATAGAAATCATACTTTTTGACAAACTATGTCACAATGCCAGAAAGAAACATGATTTAACAGTTTGTCTGAAGGATCCTCTAGAACAATTTTCAAGCTCAGGTAACATTACTACCCTTGTCCCCACCTTGTGTTTGTTTTTTTTAAATATCAGCTTAGAAGAATCATAAAAGTTAGAAACGTTTGAGGTCATTTACTCTATTCTTCTGTCAATAAACAACTGTTCCCTTTTATACATTTGCTAGTGTCTTGTCCACACTGATTTTAAGTGTTCCAAAAAGTGGGACCCCCACCACTTTTATTGGGAGACTATGCCACAGTCAAATATATTTGACTCTAAGGATGTATCTTTGCTATTCTTTCCAATTTTTTTCCATTCTTAATTTCGTCCCTTTGGTGTTAGTTGTACCCCCTTGTAAATAGTCCCTCTCCATCTTCAGTGTTCATATGCTTCAGTATTCATATCAAAGATTTGTAAAATACTATCATGTCTCCCCCAGTATTTTCCTCTTAGTAATATGATATTTTATTAATGTGGTTTCCAGAGTTTCTGAGCAATAGCAACCCCTTTTGACTTCGGTGGGAGCTCTGGACGTTAACACGTTTGAAAGTCAAGCAATGCCTTTTCTTTTTAAGTCAGTCTCTGAAGCAATGATTTGATTTGATTTTTTTTCCTCTTCTCTGAGCACCTTTCCACTTATTAATATCTTTCCAGTGGTGAGGTGCCCAGAGCTAAATGCAGTATTTCAAGGTTTTTCTTCTAGAGCTATAGAGAGAGAGGCTATTACTTAGCTATATGACATTACTTCAATGTATACTGCCCTAAACTGCAGTGGAGTTCTGTATTTCCATCAAATTCATAATGATTACATTTGATTGCAGCTCCATATTGTTTATGCATGCAATATCCTATACAATCTGTAAGGCCTTCATTCATTTAGATTCTTACGAATGTGTCTAACCTAAGTACTATACATGTCCTTAAGCACCTTTGTGAGGCAAAGGGAGGCCTGTAAGTGAAAACAGAGTGCCAGAATTGGGATTTTTAAGACAGACTTTAAGTCTAACCTTTCATCCAAATATTGTGTGTCAAATGTTGTTCAGAGTTCAGCCACAATGCCAAAATATAAAAAGGGAAGTTAAGCATCTGTCTGCAGAATAAAGGACTGCTCCTGTGTGTGCATGAATGATAGAGTGGGATTGGTGTTTTCCTATTATTTCAGTTTCAATTATTTGCTAGTCTGGCATTTTAAAAAAAAAATTGTTTCTGGATTCTTGTAGGATGAATGGACTGACTGACTCATGATCAAGAAAACACTTACAGACCTGCTGACTGACTGGATGTCTTTTTGAATCCACAGATTTCATAGAATCATAGAATATCAGGGTTGGAAGGGACCTCAGGAGGTCATCTAGTCCAACCCCCTGCTCAAAGCAGGACCAATCCCCAATTTTTGCCCCAGATCCCTAAATGGCCCCCTCAAAGATTGAACTCACAACCCTGGGTTTAGCAGGCCAATGCTCAAACCACTGAGCTTCCCTCCCCCCATTTACTGGATTTACGGATCCAGAAGTTCCTGGAATGGAGTGACTTTTTGTTTGCATAAGGTTTTGTATAATATAACCCCAATTCGCATAATCCTATTTGCATAACAGGAGCCCATTTGTTGCTTCTGAAGTTACTGGTGAGTTTCCCATTCTTTTTTGCCAAGGAACTCCTCAGGAGTCACAAGAGTGGGGGGAGAGGAAACCCTGCCAGGCCACAATTTTCAAGAGCTGAAGATAAAGAACACACTGCTTTGGCTATGTCTCCCATTGCCATGGCTGCTTGCTGGTCCTATTGGTCACTAGCCTCTACCCCTGCAAACCTACCATGCCTGACAAAGAGTCCTGTGTTTTCACTCTCCCGGCTGGCTACCAAGGGATAGGAGTTCAACAGTGTGCAATATCACAGTGGTTCTCAACCAGGAGTCTGGGAGCCCCTTGAGGGGCCATGAGCAGGTTTCAGGGGGGCCTCCAAGCAGGGCCAGCATTATACTCTCTGGGGCCCAAGGTAGAAAGCCAAAGCCCCACTGCATGGGGCTGAAGCCAAGGGCCCTGAGCCCCACCACCTGGGGCTGAAGCTGAAGCCTGACTAATGTAGCTTTGCAGAGTCCCCTGTGGCATTGGGCCACAGGCAACTGCCCAACTTGCTACCCCCTTACGCTAACCCTGGCTTTTCTATGCAGAAAACCAGTTGTTGTAGCACAGGTGGGCCATGGAGTTTTAAGAGCATGTTGTGGGGGGGCCTCAGAAAGAAAAAGGTTGAGAACCTCTACAATATCAAACATTTGGCACCTGCAAGCAAGCCAGCAAATCCATTGACAAACCAGATGAGCTGAGAAAACCATCAGCTAATCTTTTCAATCACTTACCTGAGTCTCCTTCCCTTCCATTTGATACACACCCTTGCTGTATCTTGTGTTAAATTCATTGTAATCTTTTAGGGCTTATCTCATACTAATAGGATGCTACCAAGGGCATCTACATCAGTGGTTCCCAAACTAGGGGCACCGCTTGTTCAAGGAAAGCCCCTGGTGGGCCGGGCTGGTTTGTTTACCTGCCCGTTTCCACAGATTTGGCCGATCGCAGCTCCCAGTGGCCATGGTTCCCTGCTCTTGGCCAATGGGAGCTGCAGGAAGCGGTGCGGGCCAAGGGACGTGCTGGCCACCGCTTTCCACAGCCCTCATTGGCCTGGAGTGGCAAACCGCGGCCACTGGGAGCTGTGATCGGCCAAACCTGTGGATGCGGCAGGTAAACAAACCAGCCCAGCCTGGCCCGCCAGGGGCTCTCTCTGAACAAGCAGCACCGCTAGTTTGGGAACCACTGTTCTACATGATACTCTTACAAATCATAAAAATTAGTAAAACATAGACCTTAAACTAGAACAAAGAACTGATGGCCCTTGGAATAGGGCAATGTAAGAGATAAAACTATTACCAGTACATTGATACCTGAAAAATAACTTTGTAAAAGGAGTCCAGAAAAAACGTTAACTACAGACTTTGTCCAATGCAGCATATGCAACAATGGACTGTTATGGGAACTATAAACAGTCATTTCATAAAAGTCTGTTATATATTCCTCAGAAGAGAGACATCTGTGGAAGAAAGAGTGATCCCAGGGGGCTGTTCAAAATGATCTCAAATGTATAACTGGGGAAGACTCCAAGGAGGCAGAGAGGGGAGATAACAAGGCACTTTATACGAGAGGAGAAGGACTCCTATTTGGAGACAAAAGTCTGGGTTTCTGAGAAGGTGTCTCCAAAGGGTGAGGGAGAAAGAGAAACAGAACAGTGAAGATGTGCTCTTAATGTAGGTATATCTCATCCACTGCTTTCCCTGCAACTAATTTTGTTAGTGTATCAAAAAAATCTAGTTTGGCAAGATTTATTCTTTATCAGCAGCAGCAGCAGCTGCTGCTTATTACCCATGGTTTTGTTACCCTGGTTTTCCCTCACAGATGTTTTGAGGCCCTTCACTTAGGGGTCACAATAAGGTCACATTTATCCTTAACATCTTTATACTGTTAACAAATTGCATTTCTCATTAAATTCAGTTCGTGCTCCCTTGACCACCTCAGCAACACGCATGTTCGCAACCAGCAAGCCAAATTCCTTTCACAAGGTAAATCACTACAGTTTTAAAACCAAGAACATCATTTAATACTATTTATTATTCTCAATACATTCTTTACCATGAAAAGTATTAACAGAAATCTGCGGCTAATACAAACAGCTGTGCTTTTTAATGGTCAGTGTTAATGTCCATTACACTCATGCAGGACCAGATGCATCCAAAGAATTCTAAAGAATCTGTAAAAGGTCATGATATAAAGTAAATTCTTGCTTTCTTCTGCACAGCCCTTTATGCATGAAATAAACTCTTAGAGCTAGTCTGTAAGGTTTCTAAACTGTCCTCTCTCCAATCCTTCCAGATTTTGCAATGATGCCCTCAATAATTACCAGTTGACAGTGCCAAGGTGGAGAGCCAGCAGGGATTATGGATGTTTATATTAATCAAATAAACTAATTCAGGACCATCAAGTTAGGCTAGGTAAGTGCATATGTACACATGTGATCTTATTACTATTAGCCTCATCTACTTGCCCCTTTGTTACTTTCACTTGTTGCATCTTGTATTATATTAGGTTCCAATGCTGTGCTGAGAACTATGCAAGTGGACGCCTGCACATGAATGGAGCCCTATGACTTCAGTGGGGGTGAGCTGTAGCTCACGAAAGCTCATGCTCAAATAAATAGGTTAGTCTCTAAGGTGCCACAAGTACTCCTTTTCTTTTTGCGAATACAGACTAACACGGCTGTTACTCTGAAACAGATCCAACCATGAGGTTCTCAGTGCAGGACTGAGCCCTTAGATAGTAAGCACTTTCAGGGCTGGATTTCCACCTTACACACTCCTAGGCACAGCATCTTCAGCCCTCCCCACCCCCACAACTGGCCTTTGTGTTGCACACAGTTTTAGAGGTGTAAGGCACCCCTAAAATGCCGGTGCCCCTAGACACGTGTCTACTCTGCCTAATTGGAAATCTGGCCCTGAGCACTTTGGGTAACTCAATGTCTTCCTTTATTTTTTTGTAGAGCCAGCAGAATGAGGATGTCAGAATCCCAACAAGGGCAGTCATAGCCAAGGGTCAGAGCAGGGGCAAACCTGAGGCTGGAAATAGCCAAGAAGTTCATCATCAGATCTAGGCCAGGGTCGATACCAAGGGTCAGAGTCCAAGTCAGGTTTCAGGTTCTGAGTCAGGAGTCAAAATCGAGCCAAGGTCAAGCAAGGAATTCAAGAGCAAGGCACAGAAACAGTCATAGTAGCTACAGAAGAGCTATACTGTTATCCATCTACTTCTTGGGTTTATATAGGGCATGGAGCCAATCAGGAGCCATAGGGCTTCTATCTGTCAAACCCTTGAGGTGGAATTTTCCGTGGTCTATGTTCATAGAGGGTCATGGAAAGTGGAGCACAAACTAGTTACAACAGCTGCTGTTTAGCAGCCTGGAGATATTAGTTTCCTGGTAGCTCTGAAGGCCTGGGTTCTAGACATGTGGGGCCTTACAGTGGGGCTGATCCTTAGTGTGGCCTTTTAGCACTACTGCAATACAATAATAGCAGCACAAAGAAATAGTAGTTCTTTATTTAATAACCTGCCTCTTATTATTGTTCCCCCTTTTATAATTTATATTTCAGCATTTTTAATCCTAACCCTCTTCTCTACCTTGGATAATTATTACATGACCCAGATAACAAGTGATGTGAGATCTTTCCCTGACAGTAGCACTTTTGCCAAAGGACTTTATGCTAGTAAATTTGAGCTGCTTTTCAGCAGCTAATCCTCAGAGGGACACCTTCTGTCTTAGTTGTCATATCAAACGTTATCGCTGTCATGTCTGTTTATAAGCATCTGTACTTTTATTGTCAACAATCTGTTGGGTTTTTTTAAAATCCCTGCACATTGTTTGGACATGTGGGGACATATGAATTATGATAGATGAACTGTGGCCTGATTTCTTTTGCTGCTGTAATTAGTCCACAAAACTTGTACCTGCAAATGAATTACAGATGCAAATCTGAGCACTTACAGATGAAACTACTTAGTGCACAACTACTTACACCTTAAAATTGTGGATGTAAGTTTTGTGGAACCACATTGCATGTCACTAACTGAAAATGTGGTCCACAGTGTGTAGTCATCATAACAGCCACCATAGGACACTAAGCTTATACAGCAAACAATAAATACCATACAATTGTGCAATCCTTTGTATGTACACAAAGTTATCTTGCATAACTTTTAATAAGACTGAAAATAACATAGATTCAGTTTTGGTGAGTAGCAGTAATATAATATTGATGAGTATATTTGACACCAAAACAAATGAAGGAAAAAAAATATTTTTTTCCTTTTGTATATATCAAGGAAAGAATCTATTCTCCGTTAGAAAGAGAACTTATTTGCCATCTCCTGCCAAAGCAGAATTATGTTCTCTTTTGATTAAATTGTCTGAGGAAAAGTAAATATCATGTCCTTGAAAAGCCACATAATCTGAAGACTACAACTATTCATCACTTAACATGGAATGATAATGCTATTCAGTTCTTACAGTGTGAGTGCACCAAATATTTGTTTTCTGTTTATGAAGAAACTAATGAGCAAATAATAACATTTTCCACTAAGACATTCAAACATTTGTAACAGAATTTTTTCAAGACTTCTTAAGATTGTATGAATATTTTCTTTAAGATTGAACCATAGAGAGTGATAATTTTCTTCATAACAGCCTCACATAGAGACAATCTCAGGGCACTTCTGCTTAAACAGGAGATAAGGAGAAAAATGGGAACAGAATGGGACCCAAGTTTATTGTAGTCAACAGAAAGATACTTATTGATTTCAGTGGGTTTGGGATCGGTATCTACCAAAATTCCTTTAAACTGCATAGTTTAATCTCCCATTGCTGCTAAAGATATTTACATAGATAAATCCCAATAATACTAAAAGAATTTACATGTAGTATTGAAATTGATGCAGGAGGTAAGTTATGTACAACACAATTTCACTTCCCTTTCCTGCACTTCAGCCCATCTCTTTGAGAAGTATAGACCAGAGTCTATCCTATTAGGGCTTTTCACAAATCATTATACAGAGTCACACCCTATCACTATTGTATTCAAATCCCTGAATGTATGTGTAAGTAACAGTCAGTTTCAGAGACAATAGCTGTTTTAATAATTGGGGCATAGCAGGCCTACTTAAAATTGTTAGCCTGACTGGTGAAAAGTGGGTAAAGGTTCATGAATTGTCACAATAATCTGCTATAACAATATATAACATTGGTTAAGGGGCACATGATTTATGAGGAGACGCAGACGGAACTGGGGTTATTTAGTCTGCAGAAGAGAAGAGTGAGGGAGAATTTGATAGCAGCCTTCAACTACCTGAAGGGGGGTTCCAAAGAGGATGGAGCTAGGCTGTTCTCAGTAGTGACGGATGACAGAACAAGAAGCAATGGTCTCAAGTTGCAGTGAGGGAGGTCTAGGTTGGATATTAGGAAACACTATTTCACTAGGAGGGTGGTGAAGCACTGGAATGGGTTACCTAGGGAGGTAGTGGAATCTCCATCCTTAGAGGTTTTTAAGGTTTGACAAAGCCCTGGCTTGGATGATTTAATTGGTATTGGTCTGCTTTGAGCAGGGGGTTGGACTAGATGACCTCCTGAGGTCTCTTCCAACCCTAATATTCTATGATTCTATGAAATCTTTAAAGATTATGTAAAATAAAATTTCCAAACATAATTGTGTCTTAGTTTTAAGGGCTAATATCCCATGGTCTACCAGTACCACAATCAAAAGATTCGTTTTAATTGGAAAGGAGTATTGGGGAAGTCCTCACTTTGTTTGCATGTACTGCTTCATAAAAGCAAACTGTGTACACAGTCTGGTTACTGGTGGTATAAAAATCTTCTCCTGTACAACTTCTGCTATCTGAAATGGTATTGCTGTAGCTCACTGATTCTATGTTCATGTTCAGATTTCATCTAAATATATATCATGTATCCCTTGCCTGCTCCATTTAACTTTTCAATTCTTGTGATATTTATTTTAATTGTGTTACTTACAGTTAAGTGTAATTATATTAACTCTAAGAGACTGAAGGATACACTGTCAGCTAATGTAATTTTCCACCAAAGTCAATGGGTGTCTCCAGTTGATTTCAATGGGCTCTGGGTAAATCCTTTAGTTTATATGAAAGACAAAATCCACTATGTTTAGGGAAATTATCATTTCTTCCTGTCTATAACTGATTTGATTTGATTTAATTTAATAATAGTGAAATTGAAGACTTTACCTCTAGCCAAGTATAAGCAACAGACTGATAGTATCTGCCACAGAGCTTTGCCAAAACATCACGATATGCAACCCCCACACCTGCTATTGCTCTCCTTGTGTTGTCTAGACTGAAGAATACCAACCCTGTGAAATGGTGCAAAATTTTCTGGTGTTTTTTTATAATTAGGATGACAGACCACAAAAGGTATATTTAATGGATACCTCAGTGAATCCATTTAACTTAATGAGAATAGGATCAGGCCCAGAACAGAAAATAAACTAAGGTAGACAAGGTGTAAATAGGAAATTCAGAGATGTCACATGTCATGTAACAGCTAAATATTTTGTTGAGTCCTATTTGCAGCTCCCTTCTCCCCACCATGCTTTGTGCTAATTGGCAGACTCAGCAGAGAGGCCAAGAACTGCATGGGTCATTAAGACTGTTTCTCCTAGCCCAAAATCCCCATTCAGAGTTGAAGCAAGTTGGCAGGACAGCTGTAAGCGGGAAATTTGCTCACTACTGCCCTGGAAGACTTAATTTACTAGGGCTGCCAATCCTATCCCTTTCACCAACCGTTAATTTTTAAGATTAAGTTTATGGTTATATGCAAATTATTTGCAAACATGAAATTATCATATTAAATAATGTGCATAAAATATCACATATGGAGCTGCACACATTTGGTGGCTATAGAAATAAAGAGACTAACCAGAGATATTAAGTGAGAGAGGTCTCTCTGGAAGAGAGGTACATGCAAATTCAGAAACTTCATAACAGTAAACCCTGAGAGCCAGATGAAATTTATCAAAATTCCAAAATAAGTAAAATATGAAACTACTGAATTCCAAACATAGAATATATCCTTCAAACGTCACCTTTCTCTGAGACTTGGTAAGTGGTCAACATGGGATTTATCTTTTAAAGAGTAGCAGTGGTTGAAATTGTAATTAAGTTCAGTATAGGGGAAAGTGGTTAAAAGCAATATTACAAGCAGATGAAAATACCACTTGCATGAAACTCAACTGGTAGGAATAAATTAGCATGATTTCTGCAAAGATATGTCATTCCTGTCAAACATGCCACAATTGTGGGAAAAGGTTAATAAAATAATGGGCAAAAGGGAACAAATATATATAATTTATTGGGACCTCCACAGATCTTTTGGCATGGTCCTTTGCAAAAGATTTTAAAATAAATTTAATAGGCATTGGATGAGAAACAAGATGTAAGGTTGTACCATGGATCAAACACTAGTAAGGAAACAAGAAATTATAAGTGACAGTGTGGAGAAAAAAATTAGTGGGGTGCCCAAGAGATTAAGTCATGTAGTAATATGGTTCAAGATATTTAGTAATGATATAGAAGATGTGCATAAAAGATGCTAAATCTGCCAATAACACACAATTATTCAGATAGAAAAACCATCACAGAATTATGAGAAACTCCAGAAGTATCTAATTCAATTAAATGAAAACTAGGCAACATGTTCACAAATTTAATTAAGATATGGGAAACATACTGCCCATTGGAAAAAATATTTTTCCTTTTCAAAGACACAGTGAGGGGTCTGAACGACCTATAACCTTTAATGAAAAAGATCAAGGAAGCATTGTGGAGAGATCAAGGAAGATGCATGATGCATAGCAATGGTCTAAACTGGATCATTAAGAAGAGAATAATATGGGCTTAAATAATGCTCTCCTGCAGGAAAACTCTTTGGAGGAAGCCAGGAGGAAAAAGATCTTTGAGGTCCACAGTTGTGAGAGAAACTGAGAGTCCAGCCTCTAAGCCCTATTTATTCTCTGAACTGATCTCCTCAACCTTTAAGTATCCAGTAAAAAGCAGGGTCATGAAAGCCGAGGCCCTGTGTGTCCTTACCGAGTCCATAGCTCTTTGCTCCCTGGTATCCCAGCTGCATTGGAGTTGTGATGCCAGGGATTCTCACATGTGGCAGCACCTGCAATGTCTCCCCTCAACACACAGACTTCAGTGGGGTTCTCCAGCAAGGAGGAAGCACCACAGAAATGTTAATACAACTCTATGCTGCATTAGTTGACAGGCTATTGAAAGGTATGTTTCCAGTCCTCTTCACATAGGCATCCCTGAAACCCAGTGATTGTGCTAAGTGGATCCACAGTTCTGTAGAGATGACTGATACCCCATCTATGTAGCCATGGGCAGAGGCTGATGTGGAGGGTGCACATATCAATGGTGCACATATCTATCCCATGGAACAAATCACAATGGCATTATATAACACATCTTGTCAAATCCTTCCACTCCCCCCATCAGCCTTCCTAGACTCCTTTGCCCCTCTTCCACCACAGAATCTATCTCATTAATCCCCAACCTTGGAACACCACCAGTATGTGCCTCAGAGTTTCATGATAATATTGACTTCCTCCATTATGTATTCAATCTCTCCTCCCTCAGTTCTGATGTATCCTTCCAAACACCACAACAGGCTAGATCCTCATGTATGTCTGATCTCCAATCATTGCATGTCATAAATATAAAGGGAAGGGTAAACCCCTTTAAAATCCCTCCTGGCCAGAGGAAAAATCCTCTCACCTGTAAAGGGTTAAGAAGCTAAAGGTAACCTCGCTGGCACCTGACCAAAATGACCAATAAGGAGACAAGATACTTTCAAAAGCTGGGAGGAGGGAGAGAAACAAAGGGTCTGTGTGTCTGTCCGTATGCTGGTTTCTGCAGGGGATAGACCAGGAATGGAGTCTTAGAACTTTTAGTAAGTAATCTAGCTAGGTATGTGTTAGATTATGATTTCTTTAAATGGCTGAGAAAATAGCTGTGCTGAATAGAATGAATATTCCTGTCTGTGTGTCTTTTTTGTAACTTAAGGTTTTGCCTAGAGGGATTCTCTATGTTTTGAATCTAATTACTCTGTAAGGTATCTACCATCCTGATTTTACAGAGGTGATTCTTTTCTTTTTACTGCTATTAAAAGTCTTCTTGTAAGGAAACTGAATGCTTTTTCATTGTTCTAAGATCCAAGGGTTTGGGTCTGTGGTCACCTATGCAAATTGGTGAGGATTTTTACCAAACCTTCCCCAGGAAGTGGGGTGCAAGGGTTGGGAGGATTTTGGGGGGAAAGACGTGTCCAAACTCCATTTTTTCAGGAGCCCAGATAAAGTTTGGCGGTGGCAGTGGAAATCCAAGGGCAAAGGGTAAAATTAATTTGTACCTTGGGGAAGTTTTAACCTAAGCTGGTAAAAGTAAGTTTAGGAGGTTTTCATGCAGTCCCCACATCTGTACCCTAGAGTTCAGAGTGGGAAAGGAACCTTGACAGTGCATTTGAAGAACAAGGTGAGAAATAAGTGATTTTCTGCCAGCTTTCTGCTGGGACCAGTTTGGATGAATGAATATGGAGAACACCCTTAGATATAATCTACCTACAAGAGGGTTGTGCCAAGTGCAACACCTTCTCTAGTGAGGTGCCCTGAGCTAATCAGTATAGTCTAAGAAGTCGGTGGCACTGGCTCCAGGGGGAGTATGACCAAGACACCTTGCAGATAGATCGAATCATGGCATCTTCCCAGGCAGCCTTAACTATGCTGAAAAGGAAGCTCTCCACTCAACCGATCTCTTGGGGGTTCTCCCACCTCAGGAACAGCTACTCACACTAGGGCTACCACACTGAAACCTGTCACACTGGGGTGGGTGTGCAAATTACATCCCTTTTTGCCAGCATAAATTCCTCAGATTTATTCTACCAATTGCTTCAGGTGAGATGTACAGAGGCTTGGAACACAGATATCACAGACCATCCTGGAAGTAACAAGCCTAGATTAAAATGAGAGCCAGGATGCTCAATAATGTATTGAAACATTTCTCACTTTTTAGTCTTATTTTTATTCTATCATAAAAAAAAACTGATGGAAATGTAATGACATCTTAATTAAAAATATAATAAGGTTCAGGAATGACAGATGGCAACTCAAGGTATGCCTACACTGCAAATAACAGGTGTGTTCTTAACTCAAGTCGAATCAGCAGTGAAGACATGGCAATTCGGCTTTTTGTCTGACCCTTCAGTGACTCTACATTATGCATCACTGAATCATTTATCTTTAGATTTGCTCACTATGTCTGTTACTGAAGGTCACAACCACAAAAAATAAAAATGATTCAGATGTTGAGCTCTTTCAATCTGACACGAGCACAGTGGGTACCTAAAATTGGTTAAACTCAAAGTATAGCTGAATAAATCAGGCTCCATATCTGCTAAAAAAAGTGATAGATCCAGATATAACAGAAGAAAACGGCTAATGGAAACATTTCAGTGTCTACCACTTATTTGTATTTTTTAAATTCACAGTGTAAAATGGATATCCCCCCTGCCATTACTCATAATGGAGGGAGGAAAACCTGAAGCTGAAGTAATCTATGACATTTGAGAGGTGATTAAACCATACAGATACGTAGTTTACTAAACAAGGACTTCAAAACCTGAGGAGCAAAGGGCAATGTACAAAAGCGTACACAATTGTACAACTAGTTTGTGCTGACAGTTTCCACAGTTGTACATGCAGCTTGGATACTAGCACACACAGTGTGAAGCCCTGTCCCTTTAAATGTTTGAGCACTCCCTCCTCCACAGTGCAAAGCCTCATTTTTTAGGTTAGTTTCAGTTTTGCTACCAGAAGAACAATAAAGCCAGCACAGCAGAGGGATGTATTTCTATCAACAATCTCTGTGTGTCTCCTTCTCTGCTGGATCCAAATAGAATACACACATGCCCGTTAGGCCAATAATCTACACTAAATATGCTAATTACTCAGTGTTTGTGCACACAGCTATCTGATTGTCACATATTTGCAGGAACTGTGCATGCAAATTGAGCTCAAAATTGCACATGAAGTTTCACGCATGGCTCAAGGCTTCTGCTCTTTAGAAACTTCTCCTGAAAACCGAAACTGTTTGACTCTAAGTACACAATGTATTCTGGATAAATTTATGAAACAGCGAACACCAGACCACATCTTCAGTTAGCATCAGTCAGTATGTTCAACAGAACTACTCTGAATTACACCAGCTCAGGATCTGGACTACTATTTGAATGAAGCATTACATGAAAAGTTTTCCAAACCATGAAAGGAAGCTATGCAAAACTCTGGATAATGTTTTCTGAAATTTTCCACAATTTCAGTTTTCCTGTAGGGCCCTGATTCAGCAGGATACTTGAGCACACGCACGTAACTTTGCTGAAAACATTTCTTGTCAAACTTTGCTTACACTGGAGCTATTTAGAATGTCCAACAATATGCAAAAATGTCTACCTTCTGACCATTCTGAGATTTGGTACAGACATTTCACATCTCTATTCAGTGGTGGATTAATGCAGGGGCCCATGGGCCCTGGCCAATTTGGGGGCCCTCGCAGAAGTCCTGGAACCTCGGTAGAAGTGGGGGGCCACCAGTGCTGGAACTCTGGCCCCAACCCCTGCTCCTCCTCTTTCCCCAGGGCCCCACCCTCTGGCCAGGCCAGAAGCTGGAGCCAGGCCATAGTAAGAGCTGCCCTGGGAGCTCAGGTCACTGTATGGATCCCCAGACCTTCCTCCTGCCCAGGGCAGGGGCAGGGGCTGGGCTGGGGGAGCCTGAGAGCAGCCCCACTGGAGGAAGGCAGAGGGGCTCTGGGGGAGTGGGGAGACCTGAGGGGCCACAGATGATGTTGAGCCCATGGAGGCCAGTGGCACCAAAATACAAGTTTGCCCAGGGCATCATTTTTCCTAAGTCTGGCCCTGGGTGGTTCTTAACATGGCCCAGCTCTGGCTTCTAGCCTGGCCAGGGGGCAGAGCATCACAGGGAAGAGGAGGAGCAGGGCCCTATGGTGAGGGCAGTATGGGGGTCCCTAAAGTTCTTTGTGGCCAGGGCCCCAATAAATCATAATCCGCCTCTGTCTCTATTGAACATAAACCTAATTCTTTCTGATATTCAAAAATGTTCTATTCACTTTGTTTATTTAAAACATACTTGTATGCCTCTTTGCTTCCTGAATTTAGATGAACTATGAATCAGAGGTATCAAAGAAGGCTTATTTTTGTAGTATATCTGACTAGATTGGAAAAAAACTCGTAAGACCATGGTGGCCAACTGCACTTGTCTGGCACAGTGGAACTTTAAGAGTAAAGGTCATCTGTGCAGGAGAGAGAGCTTTTTCAGGAGCCAGTCTGAAACTGAAATGAACTCCATAGGGACGAAGGGCCATCACAAACCTCACTACCTTCTGCTCCAAGTCCAAAGTGCAGTTCTTTGACCTGCTTATCTAACATAAATGCACAGCAACAGGTACAGAAACCCTGTGCCTCTTCACCCCAAATAGCTGAGAAAAAAAGCTACCAGAACACCACAGTCCACTGGACATACAGCTCTCCTTCTGGGAAGAGAATGAGAGAAAAAAATATGTTGGTCACATCACTTAAGGTAGTGGTTCTCAAAGCCGGTCCGCTGCTTGTGCAGGGAAAGCCCCTGGCGGGCCAGGCCGGTTTGTTTACCTGTCGCATCAGCAGATTCGGCCAATTGCGGCTCCCAGTGGCTGCGGTTCGCTGCTCCAGGCCCATGGGAGCTGCTGGAAGCAGCGGCCAGTATGTCCCTCAGCCCGCGCCACTTCCAACAGCTCCCACTGGCCTGGAGCAGCGAACCGCGGCCACTGGGAGCCGCAATCGGCCGAACCTGCTGATGCGGCAGGTAATCAAACCGACCTGGCCCGCCAGGGGCTTTCCCTGCACAAACGGTGGAAAAAGTTTGGGAACCACTGATGTAGAGGATGGAAACAAAAGCTAAAACATCTGATTCAAAAACTAACATGAGCAGATGGTATTGCTCATTCAAATGCCCTTACAACAGAGTAAACAGTTTTGAAAAGAATGAGGATCAAAGAGAATTCCCAACTGGGCAAAAATGATATTAAAAACATACTGCATTATTTAATGATGAAAACACACACCACCATAAGGCATTCCTCACATAAAGAACTTGTTGATTTCAGGTCAGACTTGAGAGGGAAATTTACATTTGTACTGCAACTATTTCAAAATACCACAAGTGACTGTATGACATGGTTTGCACTAATTGCTTGCCTGCTTTCAGTCTTTTTAGTGCTTTTAATTTAGACAGTGTCAAGAAGGTCCAGAAACTATAAACACCCCTTTTTTTATGCTTGTAGAATTTTAAATACACAGTACTGTTGTTGACAGTTTGAATTTAAAAAAAAAGTGATTTTTTTTTCCTTAGGGCCATCTACAGCAACTTTCATCTACATTATGCAGAGCAGAGGGACGTTTATAAGCATCAGCCATTTCAAATGCAGGCGACCAATGTCTTCATCAGGCTGAGTATTGGGAAAAGGGGGCTACTTTGTCTGGTTTCTATAAAGATGAGAGTGATAAAACCAAGGGAAAAATTTCCGAAGCGACTAGTAATTCTGAGTATTTTGGATTTGGCTACCTACCCTGAGACATTTTAAAGGGATCTGGTTTTTAGAAGGCGAGTGGTCAGCACTTCCCTGGAGACAGAAATTCCATTTCCTGACCAGCTCTGTTTACAACCAGGTTTTAAACTAGCACTGACCTTAATAAGAGTGGGAGTGGGCCCTAAAGTAGCTTAACTTTCATTTTAGAATACCATTTGTAGCTACCACTGTGGACAGTGTTGGCTGAGTCAATCGTTGCTTTAGCTGATTAGTCAGAATGGTGAGGCAGCTTAGAAAACTCTAGTTTGGATAGTCTGTACAACGTACATATTGTTGTCAACCATGATCTTCAATTCCCTTACACTTCTGGTATGGGTGCACTATAGAATATAGACTTTTTTAAACAGATGTCACAGATTCAGATTTAAAAAAAAAAGAAAGAAAGAAAGAAAAGAAAACAATACTCCAGCCATGATCACAGTAAATTTATCATTGACTGAATGCTCTCAGTCTCATAATGGTAACCATAGAAACAGAGTTTTGTGGTCACTGGTTTTTAATACATGTTCCATTTAAATAATGAAATAGATGCCTGAAGTTATTTAATTAGTGATATTTACATAGGTAAGAGCTAATCGTCAGCAATTCCTATAGGCAAACTGACCTAAAAAGGTGAAGATATATTTTAAGGATTTCAGCATTCTGATTTGATTTTTAATCCCATAAAAAAGTTTTGATTTTTAGATTTGTTTTTAACTGTAATCTGAAAATGTGCTGCCAGCAAATTAGATAATACCTATTTCTACATAAAGATAACTGAAAAACACTCACTTACTGGGGAGGAATATGAATCTCTGAAAACGACTAAGACTTTTGATGAAACATAATGGGTCAGCTGCACTAAATAAAGTTGCATTCTTTACTAAAAACTACCCCTAGTGAAATCAGTGTAATTTACCGATTGATTTTAGTGGGAGCAGAATTAGTCTCTAGTTCATGGTTCTATATCCAAGATATGTGAAATGTGAAGAGATATTGTCTCCTGACAAGATAGATCCATTAGCTGCAGGAATGTTCCCATTGCACGCAGGTGCAGAGGTACTTTGTCTTCTCCAGGTGTCAAGCACAAGCAAGTCGGTCCTTCATTTTGCCAAATTGCTATTGATTGAGAGAAACAAATTTAGAATTACTTTAGAATCAAAGTAATTCTTAAAGTTATGTGAAAGTGTAACTGACTCATAAATGGGAGAATCTAGAATTTTGCCAAAAAAAGTAACATACAGAGATAAAGTACACATTTTACTTCTTTTTGAATACAAGTGTTCTAGGTGTGTGAAGGAATTCACTCACCCCTAGACCACCTCCTTGTGACCAAACATAGTAACTCTCCTCCCAACTGGCAACCCTGTGCCAATGGCTGCTCCATCTCTGTGAACATTTCCTAGTATGAATGTAAACATTTCCTAGTATGAATTATTTAAATTGCTATTTCCCTGGTCCACTAATTATACAATCCATATGTACTTTTAATATTAATCTTTTTTATTCATATTCTCAAACAGCTGTATTATGTACTAAAACTCTCTTTTGATGGCAATCTTATAAAATGCTGGGAAGAAAAGATTATATGCTGCATTCATGTAAAGTTTTATTATTCTTCCCATTTGTCAGGAATCACAGCAAGTCGTTATTCTTTTAATATATTTGAATCGTGAAATAAGCCTCCTAGGATCAAAGACGTATCTGTGTAAGCTTTTTCCTTTAAGTTTTGAAAGATATTTTCTTTCATGTGCCGTAGATGTGGACAGCAGTAAGTGACTCTGATTTCCATATTTCTTAACTCATCACTTGTATTCATCGGAACAGTTTTAAAAGCTAACGATCCACATTGCAGCAGTGGAAAATTGCTATTTCCCTGGTCCACTAATTATACAATCCATATGTACTTTTAATATTAATCTTTTTTATTCATATTCTCAAACAGCTGTATTATGTACTAAAACTCTCTTTTGATGGCAATCTTATAAAATGCTGGGAAGAAAAGATTATATGCTGCATTCATGTAAAGTTTTATTATTCTTCCCATTTGTCAGGAATCACAGCAAGTCGTTATTCTTTTAATATATTTGAATCGTGAAATAAGCCTCCTTGGATCAAAGACGTATCTGTGTAAGCTTTTTCCTTTAAGTTTTGAAAGATATTTTCTTTCATGTGCCGTAGATGTGGACAGCAGTAAGTGACTCTGATTTCCATATTTCTTAACTCATCACTTGTATTCATCGGAACAGTTTTAAAAGCTAACGATCCACATTGCAGCAGTGGAAAATTTCATATATTTGTGTATGTTAAGGAAAAAAGCATTACCATTATTTCACCCATACTAATAGCTAAATCTATGGAACATTAGTGTTAGCGTAGATAAATAGAACATTTTACTTTTATATTTACAATAATTTAAACTGCCATTATGCATTGTTTGTAGAAATATACAGGGAACTTAAGTATTAAGTCCCTGATTCTTCCTGTACAATTAAATTTGGAGAGCATAATAAAACACTTAAACAAGGTCTCCTGAATGAGGAGTGACACTCTTTGTATGGAATCATGGGATTCATTTTCTGTGAGTTTTTCCATCCTTTGAGCCATTTTAGTTTCAAGTTCAAAGCAACCTGAAAAACTATTTGATTACCTACCTCATGTAGTGCTGTGAAGTTAACTTATGTAAAGTGTTTGACGGATGAAAAAATCTCTACAGCTAGTGCTAATTGTTACAAATGTTATTTTAAAATAAGTTTTTAAATGACATTTTGCTGAGAAATGTTAAGAATCAGTGGTGAGATGCACTAAGACAGGAATAAATAGGAGCACTGACCCAGTACACATAAATTACTTGCCCAGGTAGCCACCAGCATATCTTGAGTGTTTTGTTTGTTTTTATTGTGCAGTCCCATTTTTCTCCAGTGTGCAACTCTCCCCTCTCTTCTGCTCTCAGAAGGAAGCAGGACAGATCAGTGTGCCAGATGGCCTTTCAGTTATGCTGGGGCCCTTACCTGCTCCAGAGAGCAAGGCAACAATCCCTCCAGCAGACCTCTTCTCCCCTCTCTATCAGAGTGCCTGCTGCTCCAGAAAACCAAGCCCCGCAAGTGGAAAGAGGAAGAGGCTATATAGATGGCTGGGCTCCATTAGTAGGGGTGTCTCTTCCTTCCCTCACCTCCCATAGTGCTCCTATTGTTGGTGGCAGAAGAGGTTGTTTTCTCCAAACTCAAGCCTACAGAGGCAGCCACTTTGGATGGTACAAGGGAAATGAGTCTCTGGATATTATCTGGAGTCTGGGAGGAGGATGAGGGGCTGCTCAGCAGAGGTTACGTGGCTTCATGAGAACCCCAATTTATTCAGCAAATCTGGACCTACACTACATGCCTCCCAGCAATCTAGAACACTGGATCATTAGCAATAGGGCATTTTTTTGATACCACTGCCTATCTGCTGTAGGCACATGAATTTAGATTTTTAAATATTACATTTTTGGTGGCGGTAGAGATGAAAAAGAACTGAGTGCACTGCATTTGCAGAGCAGGTATAGGCACAGATCACCAGATTTTTAAATGTAGACCGATAGGTGCCTAGGCACCTTTGAAAATCCCACCTGGTGCCTAACCCCTATTGATTTTAAAGTCCCAAGGAATTTGAAGTCAGTGGGAGGTAGACACACAAGGGGGATTTTCAAAAGTGCCTCAACATCTCTCTCTATTTGTAGGCATCTGTTAAAAATGTGGCCCTGACTGACTGCATGAGTGCTGTGGGCAACTCAGACAGACAATTTTGGAGGGAAACCATGCAGCAGTATACATTATCATTCATAACTACTGTTGTGTTGTGGACAACCCATCTTCATGTATTGCTTGCTATTTTTGTCCTCTTTACTATTCACAATTCAAACAGACAACAAATGCTATCTAAAGGCGTTCTTCAAAACATCATTTTAATAGTAATAAACCTATTCAAAATATAGTGAATGTGCAAATGTCAAAGATATCAATATGTTCAAGATGACATAAAACATTGGATTACTTTATGTACAAAGTGATTCCAGTGAAGGGCTGAACAATACACATTTCTCTTCAGTAACTCTAATACATTTCAGGCCACCAATACTTCTGGTGTTGTAAGAGGACTAATCACTGCTGTTATGCCTGTAACATTTCGGGCGCCATCTCTCATAGTGAGGAGTCCCTCATAACTAAAATGACCGAGAGCATCAAATTAGTTCTTCAAAAGAGATATTACTATTAGGATAATGGATGGACCATCTCTGCCTTTGCTCTCTGTATACCTGCAGATTTTTGAATAGCATAAAATGCTATTCCATGACACCTAATGAGTTGAAATGCAAATAGCCTACTGGTTTTAATTACTGCTTTGTTCTGCATTAATACATGGGATAGTATAATTTATACTACTGGGTATCTTATTGAGCTTCAAAGTATCATTTCCAGTTACTCACTGCTCTGCTGAATCCTAAAATTAAACATGCAATGAAGCTCGAGAGAACACACATATATAAGTATAAACCCATCTTTTATTTTACTTTGCCATTTATCTGTAGTAAAGTTCTCAGAGATCTGAATTATGTTAAGATCTTATACTTATGTTTCAATTGAATATGGTTCAACAATGGTAGTGCCTCATATCATCATAGTATTAGATGAGCAGTGGTAGGAGATCAGATGGCCTATTTAGTCCACCCTACTAATAATTAAAATTAACTTTCTATTTTATAAGTTTAGCAGTAACAATTTCTTTCTTAAAACATGACAACATTAACAGCATTCAAGGCAAAACTGACTCTGTGATCAGCACAGCAGATCTCCTGGAGTTCTGAACATGGAACAAGTGTAGAATATGTAATAGGAACCTGCACTGCAGATAAGTAGTATAAAGTGCAGTTCAGAGGAGAAATTTGCCTTGGGGAAATAATGGAAGACTGGCGATAACATCTGTTTTCATTTCCTCAAGGCTCACTATTAGTTCTAATCGAAACAATAATAAATTGGTGTGATAAAGGCAAATAATTATCTTACACTTTGTAAGTCTTTATTTTTAAAATATTTTCAGATTAATATCATCATATTCTAACATTATAAACTATTCCCATATTGTGAGGAAGCTCCAGAATATATATAACTAAAATTACCTTTCCGATTTTCAGTTATCCAAATTAATTTCTGATTGAAACAAAAAATCAATTTAAATATTTTGTTGCCTGCTTAAATAGAAGCATTAATGCAATGCCCAATTAACATGAAACCCTTAGAGTTCACTAGCCACTGTAAACATGTCAACACATGGTTTTGTGCCAACCATACCCAGATGCTTAACAATATCTGGGCAAAATACTCCACGATTTCAGCCAGAGCAGAAGAAATATTCACTTTTTATGGTGCAAATTCATAAATTCATTTGGTGTGTCTGTTTGTTGGGACATTCCTCATTGAAACAGTGGCACTGTCCCACCACATCCCCTTACCAAACACCAAGTCCGTCCCACTCCCCCCGGCCATTCTCCATCTGCTGAAATGTTGCTCAAGAGAAATGTTGTATGGAGTGTTGTACCCTGTTGGTCCCAGGATATTAGAAAGACAATATGGGGGAGGCAATATCTTTTATTGGACCAACTTCTTTTAGCTGTGACATTCTGCATAAGTTTCCCAGACCTGAAGAAGAGCTCTGTGTAAGCTTGAAAGTTTCTCTCTCTCTCACACTAGCAGATCTTGGTCCAATAAGATATTACCTCACCCACCTTATCATTCAAGAAATACAGTTATAAATCAATCACTGAACCTCAAGCACAGGGTCTGCATTTCTGCTTCAAAAGCAAGATTTTGTGAACACTTTGAAAATTAGAAATAAATTGTGCCCCTGGGCCTGTCATGGCTGAGCCTTTTTCTGCTGTCTTCCCCTGCCAGACCCTGTCTCTGTGGCAGGGAAGGGCTCAAACAGCAGTTTAGATGGGAGGGCACTGCTTGAGTGAGTAAAGAGACATGTATGGTATGTATTTGAATACATATTCACACCCTTCAGGTGTGTCTTTACTCACCTGAGCCTTACCTCACCGTCTGCACTGCTATTTATACCTGTGCAAGGTGAGGAAGGAGAGAGGGAAGCTACACAGGTATGTACACTACATGGATGCCACCCAAAGAAGCGTACACTGTAGATCAATCCAATACCTTTGTTAATGTGTTCGTTGAGCATGTAGACAAAAAACCAAACAGACAATCCCACAATATAATGGTAATCACAAGGTGTCTACCAGTTCTATGTTACAAAACCCATTCCCCCACCTCAAGCGATGTAACTAACAAATTAAGGGAGTCCCAACAGGTATTAATTGCACCTTGCAAGGGCTACATTTCCACATTACCACTGACCATAGTGATTAAGTTATTCCCCTCCAACCTCCCTCATAAGCACTTTGCAAATGTTCAAGCACTCCCATGAGCAATGGTCTCTAATGATGGGGCACCTCAGAAATAAAGAAAAGAAATGCAGGCACACAAATAAAGTGTATTGCAGTCCCAGGATCAATTCCACAGGTAGCACATTTATGAAGAAAGGGTTTTAATTAAGCATTGAAATGTGTTATTTTGTAAAGTACTTCAGACCACTAAATGTGGCAAAGTAAGTGCTAATGCATCCTTCACCAGTGTAAAGAGAAACCTGAAATCATTGCATTAAAGAGGGGTTACCACTATACTCGTAAATGGAGTTTCATGTGTTCCCGGCCTGCAAAAAAACACAAGTAACAATGGCCAAGAGTATTTCCATCAGCACTCCTACCTCATTAATGATTCTAATAAGAATGTAAACTGATGAATTGCCTTACATACAGATGTCAATAATGACAACAGCAGCAGCAGTGAGCGCATAACAATACGACCACCACCATCAACAGCAGTTAACCAACATCAAGCCAATAGCACACTGTGGTTTCCCTGCAATAACTGCCTTACCTAATGTGCGCACTGACACCTGAGAACAGATAACAGAGCATCATTAATAGCAATTCAAAATGAAACAGAGTTACAAAGCTATGTGGGTCCTTAAGTATCTATTTATTTTCCATCATTTACATGTACAGCTGGTAAAAGAAAAGGATGTTCTCTTCCTGCTTTGCTGTGGTGTGTGCACATATAACATCCCCCATTTCCTTAGCCCACTAGGACCTGTGTGCATGTAGGTTGGATCCAGCTGCCTGTAAACAGTTCTCAAACCAGATCCGGCCTTAGCCCACTCAGGATGGAAATGTTCTCCTTACGCTCAAAAATGTTGTGGAGTGTAAAGCACAACAATATTCTAACAGCACTTTTCACACTGGTATAGAGACATGTGTCAATATCTCCAATAAGCGTTCAGCCTACCAAACACACATTCCATAACAATTCTGCAGCTACTGCATTTCAAATTGAAATCCTAACACTAAAGGTTCATTAGCCAAGTCATGAGTGGATATGCAGTGTTCCCCAAAACAGTTGTTAGAAATATACCATATAGAACAATTTTATACCTGGGGAATAAAGTCTCTGCTTCCACCATTGTATACAACCCTAATCTCCTCAGCAACCTGACATCATGAACCTTTCCAGTGCACTCCACATTAATGTCCATGAATATGCCCCAGTGGTCCACAAGGCCTTGCTGAATGGTAGACTAGTATCCTCTTCCATTCATATACTCACTGTCCCCTTGTGGTGAGCAAACTATTGGGGTATGAGTTCAATGATTGCCCCAACGAAGTTTGGAAATCCCTTCCAAAACCAGCCATTTTTTCTGTTATAGTTCTTATGCCAACCACCCATGGGTAAACCCCACAGCGCCAATTGCCTCACAAACCTCCATAACCACAAACCTTACGGTGAACTTCCTAACCCCAAATTGGGTTGCCACAGACCTATAGCTGTCTGGGGTACCCAGCTTACACAAGCAATAGAAACCCACTTCTCCACAGATATGGCTTTCCTAAATTGATTATCCTGGTGCTTGATTGTTAGTACAAGCACCACACACAGTTTCAGGAAGGTCTTGTTCATGCTCAATAGCTTCTTTTTTTTTTCCTCATTGTCTGCCAATTTGTTGTCAGTTATTCCTACATGTGCTGAGACCCATGCTATTGCTACGGTCACATCCAATTGCACCAATTCAGTTAGCAGTAATATTTCCTTAAGCACATCATTATGTTGTCAGACTTGCCATTGTATAGTGCCTGCAGCATTATAAGGAATCAGACAGGATGGCCATGGCTTCCTTACTCTCTGGTTTCCTTCCTTCTACTGCTTCCTTACTCTCTGGAGCCATCACTATTTGACACTAGTGTCCCCACTTATCACAGATCTATTGATTTGCTATATCTTGTATATTTATCATGATCCTGCTGTTTATTTTATTATATAGTACCATGTCTTTCAATGGCGATGGTTTTCCAGTGTTAGAGTATTTTCCCATAGCTATAGATTTTGGCCTCTTTTAAGGTGCTTTTGTCAATGAGATTCTTTATCCTACATACATGAGGAATTTTTGAGTTTTTGTCCTACCCAGTCTCCACTTAATTCCCAATAATCAGTATATATTAGCTTAGTCTTATCTTCACTATTACCTAGTACTTTGGCTGAAAAGGTTAAGTACAGGAGCTTCATTCTAAGAGTGATAGGCATTTCTCCATCTGCTATTGGCATCACACACAGAGAGACATAGTAATGAAGGAACCACATGCTATATGCAATCCCTCTGCCTGGATACAGTCTAGTTTTTTCAGAGTTGTTTTTGATGCTGACCTAAAGCCATACTCAATAGGTCTGATTAGTGCTCTGTACAGCATTAGCACCATTTTCTTGTCCACTCCGCAGGAGGGTCCAGATATACTTTTAAGTACGTTGATTCTGCCCTTGCACTTACAATATTTTCAGTGTGATCTCCCCAGGTGAGCTTGTTATCAAATATCAGACCTAAGAATTTGTACTTTTTCCACTATGCTTATTTGCTGGTCTTTTATATAAAATTTTACCTCTTTTTGAATTGTCTGTGTTGTGAAGGTCCTCACTTCCATTGTTTTGTCAATGGACAACTTGAAGCCTCTCCTGTTTCCTCATTCTATATTCCTCTGTAGTGCATCATTGCCACCATATGGAATCACTTTCAAGGTTTCTGTATTTGGTCCCTATGGCACAGTCATCAGCAAATAATGTGATGCTTATTCCTTATTCCTGCATTCATAAGCACTGACTCCGTGGGTGCGCCGGGGCTGAAGCACCCACGGGGAAAAATTGGTGGGTGCTCTGCACCCACCAGCAACTCCCCGCCCTGTCCCAGCTCACCTCCACCTCCTCCCCTGAGCTGTGGGGGGGGAGGAGGCACGTGGCGTACTCAGGGAAGAGGCGAGGCTGGGGCGGGGATTTGGGGAGGGGTCCAATAGGGGCAGGGAGGGGGCAGAGTAGGGTAGGGCCAGGGGCGGGGCTGAGGGCAGGAGGCATGAGCACCCACCGGCACCAAGGAAAGTTGGTGACTGCGCCTGTACTCATCTATTTTGAAAGGTCATTTATCGTGATCTGAAAAAAAGTGGGGCTAATGACACTCTCTGTCGAGTTCCTTCTGTAACATAATATATGATGAAAAAAGGCTTTCCCTATGTAGCGTTGTATGGTTCTTTTGCTTAGGAAATCCCTTATCCATCTGTACATTCTGCCTTTAATACCTATGGTTGACAATTTTATATAATAGTTTTTCTCTCTATAACACATTATCGGTTTTTTTTATGCCCATGAAAGATACTATCAAGATTTTTTGGTTCTCAAGCTTTTTTGTGCTTGTCTGACCACATTGTACATATAATCAGACTCCTACCTCTTCTGATCCCACTTTGTGATCCATCTATGAGCCTATTTTTAAGCGTTCTACTAATCTTTCTGTCACCAGTTTTTCCATAGTTTTACCTAAACACATTGTAAGGGCAGTTAGTGTATATTTTCTCAGGCCTAGAGCACATCTTGCCTCATTTCCTAACTCATTTCCTCAAATACTTGCATATTTCTCCTCCCTAGATATTTCCCCTTTTTCCCATAAGGTGTTGTATAATTTCAATATTACCCTCAGGCCTTCATCACCTAGGTATGTGGGCATTTCAAAGCTTATTTTGTGCTTCTCTGGTGTGGTGTTTTTGTTCCTTATAATGCCTTTTTTGGACTTCCCTCATACTGAAGTTTTCATTTAAAATAAGATCTACATCCTCTTCCTACCTCCTCATCTCATAATCATTACTAAGGAACATTCTTTTCCTTTCCCTAATTTCTATCCTCTGATCCTCATTATTAGTGACTTTTTGAAACCTGGCTGCCAGAATTTCCACTTTTCCTTTGTTGGAGCTTATTACTCCATGGCCCTCAACTAGAAGGCCAGGTATTGTATTGCTCTTACTCTTTAGTCCATTAATTTTCTGACAGTCCTTGTATTCCTCTGATGTACTGAGATCTTTATTTACTCTCTCACAGTATTTCCTCCAGCTTCTTTTTTTATTTTTGCCCTTTTTATAGACCTTTGTCCAACTGTCTTAGTTTTTTTATATGTCATGCAGTCCTCACAGTTTAGTGTGGATTTTGCTTTCTTGTCTGCCTTGTTCTTTTCCTTACTTACCATGGTACACTTTTCGTATTTTAATTATGGTTGATTCCTTGGAATAGTTAGGCAGGCTGTCTTTATAGTAACATTACTAAAAAATTGCTTAATATCCTCACTTATACACTGCTCACAAACATAGTCCTCACTTTTGTGTCTAAAGAGTTTCCAGTTTACTTTTTCTAGATTCCAAGGGGGGATATTATTCTTGTCTTCAATATTTCTTTTTCCTTGATAAGTAATTAACATCGGGAAGGGTTCACTACCCATTCCCTCCTCTCTGTAAATTTCTCAGCTGTATTTGCTTGCTATGTTACTAAAAGCTATTGCCAGGTCTAGCCAAGAAAGGCTTCTATCTGCTGTATTGGACTTGTAGGTATTCCATCATCTAATATTATTAAAATATTATCTTCAAAAATTGCTCAATATTTTCCATTATCATTTGTCCTATTTCCCCAAAATCGGTTGTGACTGATCAGATCACTGCAAATAATTTATGGACATATGACATCTACAATTCTTTCAGCATCTAGTTTCCTGCAGGGGTTATAAACATTATACAGTTTGAGAGACAGGAGGATTTTTTTGTATTGGTATCTCAATAGCATTATACTCAATATTGAGCTTTTTAAACAATACTTCAAGGTAGTTTGAATTCTTCCCACTCTTTTCTATTAATCTATCATGTCTAAATATACCATATCATGGGATTTTATAGTCTAGTTTTTCTGTTAGCCAAGTCTCTTGTATGCATAGTATATCAGGCTTTCTTTTCAATATCAATAACGTTTCTTTAATCCCTGCCCATGGGCTATACAACTGTGTGCTTTCTAGCTAAAAATAACCACCCCATTCTCTTAACCTTCAATTCTTTCTTCACTTAGGTTGCTCACTCATAGGTACTTTTCAGCAGCTATATCTATAATTCTTATTGTTTTTGTTTTCTCTCCTGTCTGAGAACAACAAATTTATGACAAATCATAAATGCAATGAATTTTGTTCTATAACTGGCATCTCATCTCCTTTTACTCAGATATCACTCATTACTTCCTTCCCAGTATTTTGTTGCTTGCTAATCCCTGTTCCCCTATTGATCTACTTTTTTTCTCTCCTCCTTTTAGATGTCTCCAAGCAGCTTCTGCATATGAGATGCTAATTATTTTGTTTTTTGTATTTCTTTAGCTTCCTTTGCCTCAGCACAGCCTCCATATGTTGACCTGTGTTTTTCTCCACAGCTACAGAAGTTTTGTTCTTTCCCTTCCTCACATTTGTTCTATGAATGGTCAACTCCACAGTTGCTGTACCATAATTTACCCTTGCAATTATTTGCTGTGACACCAAATCTTGACCCTGTAGCATCTCAATGAAGGGGGTATATATGGCTGAGTCCAGAATATCTGATGTACTAAAGTTACTTTATCTTGAAGTATCCTTCCCTTAAATGTGACTAGCACAGCTATTGAGGGCTATCATATTCCTTTCTGCTAATTAGCCTCTTATCATGTATCACCTTTTCTTCATCTGTTCCTTGTTTTATTTTCTCTTCTAGCACTTCAAGTAGCACATCATACACTCCCCCTCTTTTTTCACTTAGGAATCGGGGTAGCTGACAATTTATTTTAGCTTTCTAGTATCTTTATCTTGAGGAGCTTCTTTACTTGTTCTTTGCTTTTGCATTCCACTAACAAGTCTCCAGAAGGTAGTTTCCTAGCTCTTACTGTGTCTTAAACACTTTTTTTGAAACACTCTGCAATCCTCAGGGAGTTAAAGTCTCCTATCTTTTTGTTCTTAGCTAGGGATTTTACTATTAAGTAATTTTCGCCTATGTCCCATTCCTACCTTCGCACTTCTTGTACCTGCTGCTGATTCTAAAGAATCTACTCTTTTCTTTTTCTTCGTTTGCATCTAGTCTTCCTCAATCTTTTTCCTATCCACATTTTCTAGTCTGGTTTTAGTATAATGTATTATCACTTCCATCTGCCCCTGACCAGCCAGTTTAGCACAGCCAGCCTGAGCAAACAGCCAAACCCTTCCCTCTAGTCCCTCACAGCCAACCCAATCCCCTTCTGCTCCAGATGTCCTTCCTTCATAGTCACAACTCAGTTCCTTTCCCAGCTGGTCTTCATATTTAATTAAGCCTGGACCACCCTCCTGGTGCAGCCAGATAACATAATTAGACTATCAGGCATACATTAACTTTTTTGTTGCATGTGTAGGGTCACACAGCATCACCATGACTTAATAGATGTTCTGGTCTTGTGACTCTTTCTCAGTGATAAATCTCGATAGCAGTTATGGTTAGAAAGTAGAATAAGTGGTATGGAATATGTACTTGTATTAATAGCTTTTTTCATCTTTGTCAAGTATAAACAGCAATGTGATACAGGAATTATGCAACAATAAAGAATGTTTTATAGTAAAATATAGCAATTGATATAAAACAATCTGATAAAGAGAGAAGAAATCCCTTTTTATTTAACACTATTTCTGACTAAATAAGTTCAGAGAAGCCACACACATGCTGACTAGAACTGCATAAAAGTAAGATACCCATTCTCAGGGGATTTAACCTTGTTCTTGGTCATTTGTTTGATTCAGTTTGTGTGGACACAACCCCTGCATCTTGCTTTGATTTCTAGATTTGATTCAAGTGAAATCTGCTGAGTTTCGTGTGGTTTTGAACAAAACTTTTAATCCCTCCCCAAGACCAGTAGGGAGTGAGTGGGTCCACACCAAACCTGGCTGCTAATTGCACAAAGATTGGCAAACCTTTAAAAGAAGCTGGCATGCATTGACATCCTAATGAAAGGTTTAGGAGCTAAAATACTGGATCGGGGCGGGAGGGGGATAACAAAAGGTTAATGTATAACAAAGGGTCTATTGCTAAGCAAAGATCTATTAAGTGAAGCAAACCCCTAGAAAACTTTCAGAATAATTTGTAATAATATAGAATGAAGAAATTAAGATGTTTGGCTTTTATTGATAGTAGTCAGAATGGAAAGTTTAGTTTCTTAATGTAATATCTTGTTTATCAAAGCAAGTGTTTTTAACTATAAAATGTACTAATAGCAGTATGGAAAGTCTGGATATTGCAAATATGTGCTTGGAAATTTGCAACAACCAAAAGTAATAAGTAACTGTCACATGTAAAACGGGAAGTTGTAAGTGATAAGCAGCTAATCTATAAGTAGTCTTGTTTGGGGAATTGATCTTGAAACTGTTCGTGTCATCAGCTGCAAGCTCTGCTTTCTACAAAGACTAGCTATCATATGCAAATATTTATCTTTGTGTGCTGTTTCTATAAAGGTAGTTATGCTTGGATATGCCATCATCTGCCTTGTCAACTGAACACTGATACATTGCCTCTTAAGGAGTGTAGGGTAAATAAGCTTGGGGAAAATACAGTTGTTTTATAACATATATTTCCAGACGTAAATTTTCACAAATATTTCTAGGTGGATGTCTTCTGCACCTGATGGAGTGAGCCAGGAAGATCCAAGGTTTTTTCCACTCTCATATTTACCAGTGAATGGTGAGGCTTCAGAAGGTCATCACTAGAAATGGAGGCCTCAGCACAATCCTTTGCTAGTCCACCACCAAGACTCAACCTAGAACTGGCTGAGA
Organism: Lepidochelys olivacea; assembly: GCF_965140295.1. Lineage (NCBI taxonomy): Eukaryota > Metazoa > Chordata > Testudines > Cheloniidae > Lepidochelys > Lepidochelys olivacea. The sequence continues at coordinate 72,039,003 of NC_140414.1, forward strand.
TTTTTCTCAGGCACCTCTTTTCTCTACTGCGTTGGTGACCTGTGAAGACAAGGAAGACTGGAATATTCAGAGAAACTGGAATTCTTTGTAGAGTTGGACTGTGGATGTAACCCAACCATTTTGGTTTTGGTTTTTTTTTTTGTTTTTTTTTTTTGCCCCTTAACTTTTATTCTATCCAATTAAGAGGTGTGGCAAACCAGTTAAAGCTCACTTCTATCCACACAAATGCACAGAATCAGTGGGAGTAATTGTCCAGGGGTCCACAATTCTAGTTCTGGAAATATCTCTTTGGGGGATTGTGGGTATCCCTTTTATTCTCCTAATGCTGGGGCACACAAAGGGGCCAGAGTTTAGTCATATGATGCTATAATCTGGATTTGTGAAGGAACTTCCTATTACCCAAGAAGTGAAAAGTCAATGAAGTATTCTACTTCAACTTTTTAACTACAGTCTTGGCAAAGATTATCTTTCACAATTTATTTCTTTTTACGTTAAAGGATTTTATTTTGAATTTTGTGAGAGAATATGTACTATTGACATTTGCATTCAGCCAGATAACTTCTTTTCACTATTCCTTCTTGTACCATCCTCAAATGGGGAAATTTATTTTGTGTTAACTCTAAAGTAAAAATGAAACTAATATGAACCAGCTGGAACAAATCAGTATTAGTACTAAATTTCCCCTTCTATCACGCAGATGGAACAATATGTTAGCCTCTCTGGTGATCCCGGCCTTTCCCATACATTATTATTGGAATGAGAGACTAATTATAGGTTTTGGACTATAGAGCATATTGTTTCCGAATGATATTCTCACTCCTTGCTGGGGATTATGGAGGTGAATGTGGCATATATGGGGAAGGAGGAAACTAGGAAAAGTGGAAAAAGCATTGCTAGTGTTGATTAGAACAGAGGGATCACAGACAGATAACATTTTTAAAAGTGTACTTATAACCTTGATCTCCTTGCTTATTTGTTATTGCCTTTGTCCCCAATTGCTAATCTGTATAATTGTCATGTTTTGGAGTTCAAACCAGACCAGTCAGAGGTTGTATCACCACTTGTCCTATAACCCCAAGTGCCTTAAAATGCTTTGTTGCTGTAGCTCCCTGTCTAGTTTCTCCTAGCCAGCATACAAGCATGCAATGAGTGTTTGTGTATTAAGCAGCCCTGGTTCACCAGTTGGGACTCCAGCAGATTACTTGTTATACCACAGCCACATTCTGGTCTACACCAGCCTGGGTTACTACTAGCCAAGTGACCCCAACACACCCCCAGTTTCACATTGACCCAAAACTGTCCACCCTGAAATGTCCAGCCCTCTCCTGGAACATTCAGAGAAGTAATAAGGTCCATTACTCCTTTAAAGAGACAAAAACACAGCAGCTTGTTGTGTTAGCTGGTGTTAATAACCACTTCAAGTCAAACACAGTACTGGGTTGATTTAGAATAAAAAGTAAAATTAACTTATTTAGCCAAAAAGAGAGAGGTTTCCAGTGAGTTCAAGTTTAGGTCAGAAATAGTTACAAACAAAAGTGAGAACACATATCTAAAAGTCTAAAACTTAATCTAGCATGAAACAGTCTTTGTGCAAGATATTTTTTCTCTGACCCACAGTTTTCCCAGCTTTCTACTGGTTGGCCAGGCAATAACTCATCACTGAGATCAAATCCCTTGGTTTCTGTGTCTCCTTAAGGTGAAGGATAACTTAGGCATTTGTTCTCCCTCTCTATGTAGTTCAGTGTACCTTTGAAATATATTCTTCTCAAGTCTCAAATAATATTCCTGCTGAATATAGAAGCAATGAGATCTGGAAGATAAGGCTCCATGCTGGTTCTCTACCCACTGGTGATTACTACTATGCAAACTCTCTTCCTGCTGCAACTTCTGATACAAATGAATAGTCCATTGAATTTGGGCCACATCTGATCAGAGGTGTCGGCCTCTTTTCTTTGTCAGGAGAAAACCTGTTTATCAACTCTTCCTGACATGCCTGGTTTACGCACATTTTAGTGACATCACAGACTTTAAAGCATATTAGTGGGTATCCATAATTCCACAGAGGAATATTACACATATTTTTATAATGATATTAACCAGTGTGTTATTAATTTTCAAATGACACCCCACAATGAGTATTTTGTACAAAAATTATTACATTAGTATGTAGGGTATGAATACAGAGTGCCCCACGGTCACAATGATATCTATTTAGTTAGCAAGCACAGACGCTTAGGGACTGTTTCTTTCAAAGTGTCAGTGAGGCACCTAGCACATGGGGAACACTAGACAAATAAAAAAAACCCTCAGAATCTTCTTTCATCTCTCTAAAATCATCGCTCTCTTTTAGCTTTCTTTCCCTTTACTGTCAATAATGGAGTGCTGTTGGGAGACCAAGTAAAAATTTATTAAGCCCTATCCCATATAAGTTATCTTGCAACTTTGCTATCACTGAAGTCTTTCTGATCTCCTGATGGTAGGCTCAAACACACACAGTGGATAAGAGGATATTTTCATGTTCTGAGGAGATTAGCAGATAGATTCTGCAGGCACTCAACAGAAATGGCACAGAATCAAGATTAGCTGCCAAAACACATTCACTATTGTTCTTGAGACTGGCACAGGAGTGTCTCACATTTCTAAAAGCTCTAGGCTTAATCCTTACTTGCTTTTTTTCCTGTTGAGGAGACCTGTCCTTATTGTCAGATTCTCAGTTGCTATACAATGGATATAGAGGAAGATGAAAAGAGGGAACAAATAAGCCTTCATCTAACATAAAATCAAGATGCTGAGAACAAAATTAATCAAGGAACCAAAGGACATGAAGAGAAGAAATTCATTAATCACCTATACACCAATGCTAGGAGCCTGGGTAACAAACAAAAGGAATTGGAATTGCTCTTTAATGAGCATAAATTCAACCTAGTCATTATTTCTTAAAGCTGGTGGGAAGATTAGCATGTTTGGAAAGTTAAAACTACTGGTTATGACCCATTTAGAAAAGAATGAGTGGGCAAAAAGGGAGAGGGAGTGGTACTGTGTCAAAAATGGCCTTACTTTTTGAATCACTGACAACTCAAAAGTAAATGATCTTGAATGTTAGGGATAATGTCCTAATAGATAAAGCACAAGATGAGATACTAATTTGGTATCTGCTATACCAAATCATAGATAATAGGTGCTTAAGGAGCTAGTCATCCTATCTATAATGTGAAAAAGAAGCTATGTAATTGGTGGGGGGGGGAGCTTTGATTTGAGTGACATATGCAGGAGGTCTCATGCTGACAATACTAAAACATCAATGGTATTTCTAAATATTATATTATAGAAGATAATTTCCTAATGAAAAAAGTTTTGCATCCAATATGAAGAAATTCTATATTAAACCTCATCTTGACAGATAAAGAACTGATCACAGCGTATAGGGAGATTTTGGCAAACCAGTAAAGTGCCTGAAACCACTATTGCTTATTGCTAAAAGCAGCCAAGTCAGCAGTCTGTAAATTGGCCATGCTGCAGCCTTAGCTTAACTAAGGCAGGAGGGGAGGGGGTTTAGGGTGCCACAGAAAGGGCAGCTTGACTCCATGTCCTTCCTAATAAGAATTTTGTTGAACGTGCTGATGCATGCATTTTAATGGCCTCAAGGCATGCAAACTCTGAAAAAAAAACACACCTGGCTAATCGATGACCAGAAGGAAATCTCTTGCTTGATGTTTGAAACTGCTTAACAAGTTTTCTTTAAGTGATATGTCATTATATTACTAATGTATAAATAAGGGGAAAAAGTTTGAGGTAGTTGGATGGGACTCTCCCTCTGGATGCATCTTGTGTTCCCCACCAACAGATGGGCTGCTGCTGTGCCACTCGAGAGCCACACTCAGCTTTGGTAATTATCGAGGGTTGAGGGTGTTTTACTAACCTGTTGTGGACATATGTAAGTGCTTGAGACTAAGTAAAGTTTAGCTTTAAGTGAAAGCACTCTGGTGCTGTCCTGTTTGTGCCAACCATCTATCAGTCGGACGACCGTGTCTCCCCTGATTTATTTCCGGACACCACCTTGCACAGAGTAAAAGTTACCAAGAGCTTTGGGTTGAAAGAACCCCAGGTAACAACAGATCTAAAAATTTGTGGTAGCTTAGCTACAAAAGATCGTGACTTGATTACATTTGCTATGTGCAAATAGAAAAGTCTAAACCTGTAATTTATATACTTAGGCCCAGATCCTCTGGTATTTAGGTAACTGACTCGTATTGATTTCAAGGGGAGTTAGGCACCTAAAAGGCTTTGAGGATCTCATCCCTAGTACTTTAAAGGGGCCAGTTTCACAAAGCTGAATGAAATAGAATCATATCAGTTGGGAGAGAAGTTAAATAGATGGCTAAAAAGCCATAATTCAGAAAGAACGCCGCATTGGTTAAAAACCCAACCTGGTTTAGAAGGAAAGGGAAAGCAGTTCTTTAAAAAGAGAGGAGGTGGAAAAAGGAAGTTGATAGTAACAAACATAAATCAGAAGCTAGGAATTCTAGAAAATTGATCAGGAACAGAAAAGGAGAAATCTATAGTCAACAAAATTAAGACAATAAAACGGTATTTTTCAAATATATTGAGAACAAAAAGGTATCCTTACAATGGTATTGGTCCATTAATAATTGAAAATTGTATAACTGTCAATAATAATGCAGAAAAGGTAGAAGTGTTCAATAAATGTTTCTGTTCTGTATTTTGGAAATAGACTGTGTTGTAATATCGTATGATATAATATCCATTCTAACAGTAAATAAGGAGCATATACTAAATATTATCTACTAAAATTAGACATTATTAAAACTACAGGTCCGGATAACTTCCATCCAAGAGTTTTAAAAGAGCTGGCTGAGAAGTTCTCTGGACTGTTGGTTTTTAATAAGTCTTAGAACACTGGGGAAGTTCAAAGGACTGGGAGAAAGTTAATGTTGTGCCAATATTTAAGAAGCATAAAAGGGATGACCCAGGCAATTATAGGCTTATTAGCCTGACATTGATCTTGGATTGTCTGATATGGGAATTGATTGATAAAAATGAAAGGGTGGTAATTCAATTAATGCCAAGCAACAGGATTTATGGAAAATAGATCTTTTCAAACTAACTTAATATCTGTTTGATGACAAAAATTTGATTAATAAACGTAATAAGGTTGATGTAATATTCTGTAATTTTGTATAGAGAAAAAACCCAACACGGCACATATATTTAAGGCTAAAATTGCATCATGGATATTTTTAGCAAGTCATGGACAGGTCATGGGCAATAAGGAAAAATTCAGGGAAGCCCATGGCCTGTCCTTGACTTTTACTAAAAATACCCATGACAAAATGGGGAGCTCCGCTGCAGGGTTTCCATACTACCTGAAGTGGCTAGGCAGCTGCGGGGGCCTGCTCTGAGCTCCAGAGGCCCCACCGCCAGTGGAGACTCAGAGCTGCAGGGTCCCCCCACTGTGCACGGCAGCAAGGAGTGGCGGAGAGACTCTGCAGCTCCCAGCCACTGTGGGCTGAAGTCACGGAGGTCACAGATTCCGTGACTTCCGTGACCTTCATGAAAAACATCATAGCCAGTTTTTGATTAATATAATTAAGGCTAACTGAAAAGTCTCAACATGTAACCGTATATGGGAATCATCATCAAGTCAGTACGTTTCTAATGGGGCACCATGAGAATCAGTTTTGGCCCTATGCTATTTAACATGTTTATGTTCTTTTCCATTATTGATTATCGTTACCAGTAAAATATACAGACACAAAGAATGGGGGAATAGTAAATAATGAAGAGGACATGTCACAGATACACTGTGATCTGGATAGCTTGGTAAGATGAGGATAAGCAAACAAAATGTGTTTTAACACAGCTAAATGTAAGTCTTACATATAGGAATAGAGAATGTAGGCCATACTTACAGGTTGGGGAATCTGTCCTGGGAAGCAATGACTCTGAAAAGGACTTGGGGGTAGTGGTGGTTAATCGGTTGAACATGAGCTCCCAGTGCAATGCTATGATCAAAAGGACAAATATTGTCCTTAGAGGTATAAACAGGAGAATATCGTGTAGGAGTCGGGAGGGTATATTGTCTCTGTATTTGGCACGGTGTGTGACCGCTAATGGAATACTGTGTCTTTCAATTCAAAAAGGATGTTCAAAAATTGGAAAGGGTTCAGAGAAGAGCCATTAGAAGGATTAAAGGACTGGAGAATCTGCTTTATAAACAAAAGACTCAAGAAGCTCAATCTTCTTAGTTAAACAAAGATCAGGTTAAGGAGTGACTTGATCACAGTCTATATGTATTAACATGGGGGACAGAAATTTGGTAATAGAGGGCTTTTCAAACTAGCAAAGATATAAAAAGATCCAATAGTTGGAAGTTAAAGCTAGATAAATTCAGATTAAAAATAAGGTGCAAAATTTTAACAGTGTAGGTAATTTACCACTGAAATAACTTACCAAGGGTTGTGGTGCAGATGCTTCCTACAGCAACAGAAGTGGCTTTTCCATTGCTGTAAATAATCCACCTTCCCGAGCGGCAGAAACCAGGTGGAGGAAGCATTCTTCCATCAACCTAGCCATGTCTACACTGAAGGTTAGGTCTTCTTAACTATGCCTCTCTTGGGGTCTGGATTTTTCACACTCCTGAGTGACGTGGTTACTTCGATCTAAATATTAAATGCAAACCTGGCTTAAAAGATAACAGTGGTCCCTCTTGGCATTAAAATCTATGAATCTGCATCCTTATTGGACACAGGGGAAAGAATAATGTTTATAACTTTGTTAGTAGCTCCGGCTTCAGTTTAATATCTGTGTCTTACCTTTTTAAACATAGGAACCTATTATAGTTTATCATGATTTTTTTAAATTTATTTTTATTATAGTAGCATCAAGAGCAGGGGTGGGCAAACTTTTTGGCCCGAGGGCCACATTGGGGTTGCCAAACTGTATGGAGGGCTGGGTAGGGAAGGCTGTGCCTCCCCAAACAGCCTGGCCCCACCCCCTATCCGCCCCCTGCCACTTTTCACACCCTGACTGCCCCCCTCAGAATCCCCGACCCATCCAACCCCCCCTGCTCCCTGTCCCCTGACTGCGCCAACCCCTATTCATGCCCCGCCAGGCCCCCCGGGATTTCCAGGCCTATCCAACCTCCCATGCTCCCTGTCCCCTAACTGCTGCCTCAGGACCCCTCTGCCCCTTATCCAACCCCACCGCCTCCTTACCATGCCGCTCACAGCAGCAAGACCATGCAGCTCCACCGCCTGGACGGAGCTAGCCATGCTGCCTGCACGGCAGCATAGCTGCAGGGGAGGGGCCAGGGGCTAGCCTCCCCAGCTAGGAGCTCAAGGGCCAGGAAGGACAGTCCTGCAGGCCGTAGTTTGCCCACCTCTAATCAAGAGGCTCGGATCAAGATCAATGACGACTGTGACCATGCTAACCACCATACATACTCAGAGCATGAAACAGTTCTTGCCTTGAAAAGGTCATCATTTAAATAGGCGAGACAGACCATGTGTGGATAAAAAGAAGTATCGTTCCTGTTTTATAAGTGGAAACTGAGGCACAGAGAGATTGGGTAATTTACCCAGGAAATCTGTGCAAGAGGCATTAATCAAACCCAGTTCTCCTATGTCCCAGTGCTGTAATCACAGGACCATCTGACTCTAAGCTACATGGATCAAAACTAGGCCCAACGCATGATGTGGTCAGAGGTGACTTATACAGTCCTATAAACTCATAGGAAGAAGAATGCTACTGATGTGCCTTCAGTCACTTTTTCTGTAGTGTTCGATTTAGGCATATATAATAATAGATAAAACTGATGAAGTGCCTCACATTTGTCTTTTGCTATTTTCCAAATTTAAAGATCCTTTTTTCGAAAAAAAAAAAATATTTCCATCCATCAGTCCTCTTCATATTTGTTCCTCTTACTCCCAGCAAACCATAAATGTCCCTTTCAAACACTTTCTAATATGGAAAATCTCAGTTTTTAACCAAGATTTCACATCAATTTCCTGTTTTGTAGCAGTAGATGTTAGTGCCTCCCTATAAAACCCAGTGCCAGAGGTTTTTTAAAAATATATGTTTTCCAGACTTCATGAAATTGCATTTTCTAAGCCCCTACTTAATGCCACTGATGGAATCAGGTCACCCAAGCACCCTTTGTAGGATATCAGAAAGGTCCTTTCTTTTCTTATGGTGCAGTTTTCTTGGGCAGAAATGTAACACATTTCCCTGTAAAAGGATCCCATTGTATTTTTAAATGTATGATACACAGATTAAAATGCCTCACAGGATTGTTTTCCTATGCTCTTTTTAAATCCTGGCTATGACAACCTAATGTCATTAAGACAAAAAAGTTTGCTTTTCTATTTTGAATACCTACAAAAAAGAAGAGAGCATCCCAGAGGGCATCATTACTGAATGTGCCTAGTTCTGTAACAGCAAACACAACAACAAAAACAAGAAATCAGGAGCAGAAAGAGTCTTTTTGGTATGGAAGAATATTTACATATGAGAAAAAGATTAGTCCTCTGGGTGATTTCTCTGTCCCATTTCAGGAGCAGATTATAAAACAGACGGAGATATTCAATGGAGAAAAGATTACACTTTAAAGAAAGGTAAAAGAAAGGCTATTCAGATTGACAACTATCTGCCTCTTGCATTTACTGAAGTTCCTTATAAGCAATATGTTGTGTTATCTCACTGTCATATTTAACGACAATAACAACAACCCATCTTGTACTCATCTGCCCCAATCCTTTTATTTTTTTAATATATGGATTTTACAGTCCTAGTCCTCTTCTCGCTTACCCTAATTTTACACCAGTGTAACTCCAATGACTTTCATTTTACACCATTGAAAGTGACAGCAGAATCAGGCCTATGCCTTATGCACTAATCATTCTGCAATTACAAGTTCAATACATATGCATTTGGTTGTAGCCCCTTTATACTTGGCTATTGAACAACCTTCTCTAAAGGTTATTCACTTGGTGTGCTATGTCTGCAAAAATAGTATTAGAATTGTTTCCTTATAAACAATTTAGGAATTGGCGATTGAAATGAAATAATGTTGTATATGAAACATATATATCATTTATCAAATGAATTGGGCTATACCAGTCATATGATGGTCTTCTAGTCAAGCAATTAATAGAGTACAATAGCACAGAGCTAAACTTGTGTGCCTGCTTTGCCACATCAAGGCCATCAGCATGGCTTATGAGGTGGAACAAATTCATCCAAGGCTGACTACTATTTCAGTATAATTCATGTCCTGTCTTATGTTATTGCTACCCAGAGGAATCCTGAGTGCAATGTCATTGGCGATTAAATTCATTATACAAACTGTGGGATGACAATAAGTATATTAAATGTAGGGTTACATAACCTTTTGAAGTTCAAAATGTATCTTTTGACGCACATGAACATTAAAGACCATCTCCCGGATGGTTGAAGAGTATGAGAACTCCCCATAGCTGGATCATGACAGTCCATCCTATATTCAAGAAACCTAGACTCATTGCCATTAAGACTGTCTAAGTATTCAGTATATGCATGCCATCACTTTTCAATTTGTCCTGGAAGATTTGTTTGTTTATTCTGCTACATGAATTTCTCTTCTATCTGGGCTTTGTCTTTGCAAGTGAGGATCTCTGGGCAAACTATGCAATCCTCAGACAAAAGCTAAACTGAGCAGATTTTAAAAAATGAATATATTCTTAGAATTACAAATCATTTCAATGTCAAACAATGTTGCACTGGTGCCTGCAATCACTCCCTAGTGCGCAAATACCTTGCTATGGTTATCTAAACCAAATAATTTAGATATTTTGTGAACGCTAAAGAGAAAAAAATCATTTTAGTTAGGCTATCAGGTCAACTATAAAGTTTGTACTGAAAGTATTATCTGTATACACTGTAGAAGCTGTTTACCTTTTCATGCATTCTACTGCACGATGATCTGATAAATGTACATGAATGCTAATGTCACAGTTACATCAGCAAAAATTAAACTGAATTGTATTATACAGACCATGGACATGAAGATAAGCAGACTTTATTAAAGTGAATCAGTTCTTATGAACTCTCACTAACATCTACTACTGAGAAATATTCTGAATATAAGAATATGCTACAGGTTTAAAGCTATAAGACAATTTCCTGGAGGCAGCATACTGATAAAATATACAGACTTATCCATTTTACATCCTTGGCTAGAACTTTTATGCCATTACACTGTTTTACAGATATTAATTCTTATCACTACTTCAATAAGAACGGATGAAAGAACTTGAATAAAATAAGTCTGAAACTTGAATCAGAATCAAGCCTGAAACACTCAGTTTTGAAATATTTTGAATCAATTTTGTTTTGTTTTTTTGTTTAAAAAAAAAAGAGTGGTTTTGTTTTCAAAATCTTCCTAGTTTTAGCTAGGAACCAGAGTGATGATTCTCATATTTTATGGCTTGTTTGAAATCAACAATAGAAAAATCTCAGAAGAAAGCCTGAACTCACAGTGTTTGTGTGTATAAATTGAGATAAACATACAAAAACACAGAGGTCATCAAGTAGTTGCTGAACCAACTAGAGGGAATGCCATTTTAGATTTGGTTTTGGTGAGTAGTGAGGACCTCATAGAAGATATGGTTCTGGGGGACAATCTTGGTTCAAGTGATCATGAACTAATTCAGTTCAAACTGAACAGAAGGATTAACAAAAATAAATCTGCAACTAGGGTTTTTGATTTCAAAAGGGCTGACTTTCAAAAATTAAGAAAATTAGTTAGGGAAGAGGATTGGACTGAAGAACTTATGGATCTAAAGGCAGAGGAGGCCTGGGATTACTTTAAATCAAAGCTGCAGAAGCTATCGGAAGCCTGCATCCCAAGAAAGGGGAAAAAATGTATAGGCAGGAGTTGTAGACCAAGCTGGATGAGCAAGCATCTCAGAGAGGTGATTAAGAAAAAGCAGAAAGCATACAGGGAGTGGAAGATGGGAGGGATTAGCAAGGAAAGCTACCTTATTGAGGTCAGAATATGTAGGGATAAAGTAAGACAGGCTAAAAGTCAAGTAGAGTTGGACCTTGCAAAGGGAATTAAAACCAATAGTAAAAGGTTCTATAGCCATATAAATAAGAAGAAAACAAAAAATGAAGAAGTGGGACTGCTAAACACTGAGGATGGAATGGAGGTCAAGGATAATCTAGGCATGGCCCAATATCTAAACAAATACTTTGCCTCAGTCTTTAATAAGGTTAATGAGGATCTTAGGGATAATGGTAGCATGACAAATGGGAATGAGTATATGGAGGTAGATATTACCATATCTGAGGTAGAAGCCAAACTCAAACATCTTAATGGGACTAAATCGGGGAACCCAGATAATCTTCATCCAAGAATATTAAAGGAATCGGCACATGAAATTGCAAGCCTATTAGCAAGAATTTTTAAATGAATCTGTAAACTCAGGGGTTGTACCGTATGATTGGAAAATTGCTAACATAGTTCCTATTTTTAAGAAAGGGGAAAAAAGTGATCCACATAACTACAGGCCTGTTAGTTTGACAACTGTAGTATGCAAGGTCTTGGGAAAAAAATTGAAGGAGAAAGTAGTTAAGGACGTTGAGGTCAATGATAATTGGGACAAAATACAACATGGTTTTACAAAAGTGTAAGGTAGATCGTGCCAAACCAACCTGATCTCCTTCTTTGAGAAAGTAACATTTTTTAGACAAAGGAAACGCAGTGGATCCAATTTACCTAGATTTCAGTAAGGTGTTTGATATCGTGCCACATGGGGAATTATTAGTTAAATTGGAAAAGATGGGAATCAATATGAAAATTGAAAGGTGGATAAAGAATTGGTTAACAGGAAGACTACAGCGAGTCCTACTGAAAGGTGAACTATCAGGCTGGAGGGAGGTTACCAGTGGAGTTCCTCAGGGATCAGTTTTATTTAATCTTTTTATTACTGGCCTCCACACAAAAAGTGGGAGTGTCCTAATAAAGTTTGCGGATGATACAAAGCTGGGAGGTATTGCCAATTTAGAGAGAGACCGGGATATCATACAGGAAGATTTGGATGACCTTGTAAACTGGAGTAATAGTATGAAATTTAAAAGTGAGAAGTGTAAGGTTATGCATTTAGGGATTAATAACAAGAATTTTAGTTATAAACTGGGGCCGCATGAATAAGAAGTAACGGAGAAGGACCTTGGAGTATTGGTTGATCATAGGATGACTATGAGCCGCTAATGTGATAGGGCCGTGAAAAAAGCTAATGCAGTCTTGGGATACATCAGGAGAGGTATTTCCAGTAGAGATAAGGAGGTTTTATACAAGGCACTGGTGAGACCTCACCTGGAACAGTGTATGCAGTTCTGGTCTCCCATGTTTAAGAAGGATGAATTCAAACTGGAACAGGTACAGAGAAGGGCTACTAGGATGAGCCGAGGAATGGAAAACCGGTCTTATGAAAGGAGACTCAAGGAGCTTGGCTTGTTTAGCCTAACCAAAAGAAGGTTGAGGGGAGATATGATTGCTCTCTATAAATATATCAGAGGGATAAATACCAGAGAGGGAGAGGAATTATTTAAGTTCAGTACCAATGTGGACACAAGAACAAATGGATATAAACTGGTCATTGGGAAGTTTAGTCTTGAAATTAGACCAAGGTTTCTAACCATCAGAGGAGTGAACTTTTGGAATAGCCTTCCAAGGGAAGCAGTGGGGCCAAAAGACCTATCTGGCTTTAAGATTAAACTCGATAAGTTTATGGAGGAGATGGTATGATGGGATACATGATTTTGGTAACTAATTGATCTTTAAATATTCATGGTAAATAGGCCCAATGGCCTGCGATGAAATGTCAGATGGGGTGGGATCTGAGTTACTACAGAAAATTCTTTTCTGGGTATCTGGCTGGTGAATCTTGCCCATATGCTCAGGGTTTAGCTGATTGCCATATTTGGGGTTGGGAAGGAATTTTCCTCCAGGGCAGATTGGAAGAGGCTCTGGAGGTTTTTCACCTTCCTCTGTATCATGGGGCACAGGTCACTTGCTGGAGGATTCTCTGCTCCTTGAAGTCTTTAAACCATGATTTGAGGACTTCAATAGCTCAGACATAGGTGAGCGGTTTTTTGTAGGAGTGGGTGGGTGAGATTCTGTGGCCTGCGTTGTGCAGGAGGTCGGACTAGATGATCATAATGGTCCCTTCTGACCTTAATATCTATGAATCTATGTGAACCAATGCTTTTGAAGTCTACCCATCCATCGCTGGTTTCTAATACCTTAGTCATCCTATAGTACAGTAATCTTTATAAGAACCATTAGCATTACAAGTTTTTAAAATATGAGGGCAATTAAAAATATACCACGTTATCTTATTTATCACAGATCCACACAAAAAGAAGTGCACAAATGACTGCAACATTTCCAATTTCATAATAGCTAGAGCCCACAGTGAACTGGCCATGGCTATTGGATAGAACCTCTGTTGCATTTCTGGTTTTTCCTAGACTTTTGTAGGACCCATTCTTCCCAAATGCTCATGATGTGCTGGTACAGCAATTGGATACAGCATGGATTTGTTTAGTACAGCTGTGTCATAAATATAAAGGGAAGGGTAAACCCCTTTGAAATCCCTCCTGGCCAGGGGAAAGCTCCTCTCACCTGTAAAGGGTTAAGAAGCTAAAGGTAACCTCGCTGGCACCTGACCAAAATGACCAATGAGGAGACAAGATACTTTCAAAAGCTGGGAGGAGGGAGAGAAACAAAGGGTCTGTGTGTCTGTCTATATGCTGTTTCTCCCGGGGATAGACCAGGAATGGAGTCTTAGAACTTTTAGTAAATAATCTAACACATACCTAGCTAGATTACGATTTCTTTAAATGGCTGAGAAAAGAATTGTGCTGAATAGAATAACTATTTCTGTCTGTGTATCTTTTTTGTAACTTAAGGTTTTGCCTAGAGGGGTTCTCTATGTTTTGAATCTAATTACCCTGTAAGGTATCTATCATCCTGATTTTCCAGAGGTGATTTCTATTTACTTCTATTTCTATTAAAAGAATTCTTGTATGAAAACTGAATGCTTTTTCATTGTTCTCAGATCCAAGGGTTTGGGTCTGTAGTCACCTAGGCAAATTGGTGAGGCTTTTTGCCAAACCTTGTCCAGAAAGTGGGATGCAAGGTTTTGGGAAGTATTTTGGGGGGAAAGACGTGTCCAAACAGCTCTTCCCCAGTAACCAGTATTAGTTTGGTGGTGGTAGCGGCCAGTCCAAGGACAACGGGTGGAATATTTTGTACCTTGGGGAAGTTTTGACCTAAGCTGGTAAAGAGAAGCTTAGGAGGTTTTTCATGCAGGTCCCCACATCTGTATCCTAGAGTTCAGAGTGGGGGAGGAACCTTGACAAGCGGTCATAAATATAAAGGGAAGGGTAAACACCTTTAAATGCCTCCTGGCCAGAGGAAAAACCCTTTCACCTGTAAAGGGTTAAGAAGCTAAAGGTAACCTCGCTGGCACCTGACCAAAATGACCAATGAGGAGACAAGATACTTTCAAAGCTGGGGAGGGGGAACAAAGTGTTCTCTCTGTCTGTGTGTTCTTTTTTGCGGGGACCAGAGCAGGAATGCAGGTCAGAATTCCTGTAAAGGGCTAATAAGCAATCTAGTTAGATATGCGTTAGATTCTGTTTTGTTTAAATGGCTGAGAAAATAAGCTGTGCTGAATGGAATGTATATTCCTGTTTGTGTCTTTTTGTAACTTAAGGTTTTGCCTAGAGGGATTCTCTATGTTTTGAAGCTGATTACCCTGTAAGGTATTTACCATCCTGATTTTACAGAGGTGATTCTTTACTTTTTCTTCAATTAAAATTCTTCTTTTAAGAACCTGATTGGTTTTTTCATTGTTCTTAAGATCCAAGGGTTTGGGTCGGTGTTCACCTATGCAAATTGGTGAGGATTTTTATCAAGCCTTCCCCAGGAAAGGGGGTGTAGGGTTCGGGAGGATTTTGGGGGGAAAAGACGTTTCCAAGCGGGCTCTTTCCCTGTTATATATTTGTTAGACACTTGGTGGTAGCAGCAATAAAGTCCAAGGGCAAAAGGTAAAATAGTTTGTACCTTGGGAAAGTTTTAACCTAAGCTGGTAAAAATAAGCTTAAGGGGTTTTTCATGCAGGTCCCGACATCTGTACCCTAGAGTTCAGAGTGGGGAGGGAACCTTGACAACAGCATTACCTGATTTTAATTTTGACATTTCCACAATCTTACTTTGTTTAATTATGCTGCTCAGGTTTTAATATGACTGCTGCTTTATCAGAGATGGATGCAGTATTGCTGTTGCCATTTTGGTCTCGGGATACCATAGAGACAAGATGAGTGTGGTAATATCTTTTACTGAACCAACTTCTGTTGGCTCTCTCACCAACAGAAGTTGGTCCAATAAAAGATATTACCTCACCCACCTTGTCTCTCTGTTATCAAAGATGGATGAGAAACAAAATCCCAGCTACAACTCCATTGTCTCAAATTCTGGGGGACATTCAGCACTTGATCTGAGCTTTGTGGATGGTACTCCATCTGTAAAAAATAGGCCATATCACAACCCAGAATCCAAATGCTCAAGCTCCTGCAGTTTACATAATAGGGATCTAGCCATAAGACTCCTAATGGCTGTTAGGGGGGTCTCTGATGAGCCTCCTAAGGCTCATAGGCATGTGTGTGTGTTAAGAAGGTCTGTAACTACTTAATGAGCCTCTTTAGTTAGAAGCCACTAAATCCACACTGTAGTTAACCAACAATAATAATTACAGAAGGTAGGAAATTCAGAGTTAGGGTTAAATTAGCAAGAAACCCATTTTAAGATTATGGAAATTCCCAATTAAGGCACTCTGCCTGTAGTGATGGCTTGAGAAACTCAGGAAGGATATAAGTCCAGAACAAGTATTTTCATTTTATATTGAACACAAAAATTAGAATGCTTTATTTTTAATCATACAGGGGTTGTGCCAACTCTAACCTTCTTTACCATCATACACAATTGGGGGGAGCGGGGGGGGAGGGTGGGAAGACTACTTTACATATTTCTAATTAGACAAATAGCACTCTGAAGTCAATTATTCCCCACTCCTCATTAGGGCTGCAATCATGAGTGTGTGATTGGCACTTCAGAGGATCAGGTCCTGTAATTTCATATGCTAACCAATTATTCAAGTTTCCCTAAACACAGAGCTAGCCTGTCCTACAGTGGAAACAGGAGAGAAATTATACAGCATTCCATTGTGGTGCACACTTTCAATATTTCATTTCAAGCAGTACAAATACAGTAGCTTGTAAAAATTTAAGCCATAGACTTTGAATTTCAAGTCCTTAGAAAAAGTCCTTGCTCCAAAAGCAAAGCATCTTACGAAGCAACTATAAAAGAAATTTAGAAGTAGGGATGGAGCATCCAAGAAAATTACTTTGCATAACCTGTGTCAGGGTTCCCTCCCAACTCGGAACTCTAGGGTACAGACATGGGGACCCACATGAAAGACCCCCTAAGCTTATTTCTAGCAGCTTAGGTTAAAAACTTCCCCAGGCACAAATCTCTATTTGTCTTGGACTGAGGTATGCTGCCACCACCAAGTGATTTAGACAAATCAGGGAAAGGACCACTTGGAGTTCCTATTCCCACAAAATATTCCCCCAAGTCTACAGCCCCTTTCCTGGGGTGGCTTGAAAAATAAACAAGGTGAGCATAAACCAGACCCTTGGGTTTGTAGGATACTAAAAACCCAATCAGATTCTTACAAAACAGAACTTTATTATAAAGGGAAAAAAGGAAAAGAAGCATCTCTGTAAAATCAAAATGGAAGGTAATTTTACAGGACAATCAGATTCAAAACAGAGGATTTCCCTCTCAGCCAAGCTTTAAAGTTACAAAAAGAAAACCAGGAACACACCTTCTTCTCAGCACAGAGAAAATCACAAGCCAAAACAAAAATAAGCTAACGCATTCCCTTGCTAGTACTTACTAATTCTAATGGAGTTGGATTGCTTGCTTCCTTGATCTGTGCCTGACAAGCACACAGGACAGACAGACCAAAACCTCCCCTCCCCTCACCCCCAGATTTGAAAGTATCTTGTCCCCTTATTGGTCCTTTTGGTCAGGTGCCCGCCAGGTTACCTGAGCTTCTTTACCTGTAAAGGGTTAAAGGATTTTGTGCCTTTGGCCAGGAGGGATTTTATAGTACTGTATACAGGAAGGTTGTTACCCTTCCCTTTATATTTATGACAACCTACAAGCTTGGCAGTGCTTGAAGTCCTAAAAAGAGAAGTGCCAGAACTCACTACTCTATTAGAGCCCTGGTGACACAAGTCTGGGTTGACTTGCTTACAGGCAGCAAAATCAGTGGGGGTCACTATACTCCTGACAGGAACCTTTGGTCTATGTGGCAGTAAAGGACTCCTCTCCCTCCCCACTGGGTGCTAGTGGCACTAACCATAGGGAAGGCAGGGACAAGGGTAAATGAAAGGAGGACTGCCTGCACCCCTGGCCAGCTCTGAGCAGAGACTGCTGCTGCCTGCCCTCCCACCCATGCGCAAGAAAGTAGTACAGGGTGGCCCCATGGCTGGGGACCTTCTGATCACACAGGAGGTAACTGGATAAGGCACCTGCATCCCCACCCAATGCAGGACCTCCTGCCAGAGTCCCAGGCTCGGAAGAGAGGCCCCAGCACTTCACCAAGCACCCTGCCCCAGGCAGGGCAGCAGCAGGGAGTGGAACTGCAGACTTAAATTCCAGGGCTTTCCACAAGGAGCAGGAGTGCTGGTGGCCTGACAGAGATGCCTGGTACCATCCCCTGTACTCTCCAGGCTGTGCCCTGCCTGGCACTGGGGGACTAGGCTCTGCACCAGCGCTTCCTTGAGGAAGAAAGTGCATGTCTGTGATGGGCCTGGTCCTTGTTGCCAGATTGCTACTGCAGCTGCTCCTCAGAAAACATTTCAAATGCATCTCCATAGCACTGAGTATTGCCAGTGTTCAGAGACTTCACCCTTCATCCAAATGAAGTTAAATAACTTTAAAAGACCAACACTTCAGGCAATGTCATCTGGAGCAGGTGCCTTGTTGTTTTTCAGGGACCTGACTGAGGCTTCAATTTCTACTTCCAATATGTGTTCTTTGTTGTTGTCATCACAGTTGCTACCCTCAAGGACAACTGGGTGAACTTGAGTATTCATGTTCAATAACTGATGCAAATATTCTTTCCATCTTTTAAGCTTTTGATTTTTATCTAGTTCTTCTGAGCATCACATAGCTGACTTGTCACAGGTGTTAATTTATTTGATAGTAATCGGACTTTGTCAAAAACATAATATGAGAGGGCTTTTTCAGAGTGTTGTTCCTTCTCTCTGAAGCCAGTATTTCTTAACCTTTTTAACCACTCTTTTTAATTCCTTGCCATGCAGTCTGTATTTGTTTTTCCACTCAGAGCAACTTTCAGCTCTGAGAAGTACATGAGATGGTTTCTTTTTTCTTCTTGATAGGTTCTCTTTCCTTTTTGGATGCAAACTCATTTCTAAAACCTCTTTGCTCAGAGCATGAGTGATGACTTTCACTTCTGCCCAAAGTAGTTCTAGTGTTGCATCATCTAGGTCTAAGATAGGGGTAAAGGGCCACTGATGGTGTTCTGAAAGGTCACCATAGTGCCTGTATTTGTCAGGATTCAACACTATGACACTTTTGTCTTTTTCCCTAAAAAAAAATTTTTTTTAGAGTATTAAGTCTGATCCTGACTGCAGCACTCCCCAATAGTCTGAATCTGCTTTTACATTTTTATAGACCCTACAATTTAGGACACTTGTTTTTCAGCAATTATCTTAGTAAGATGAAGTTGATCATGATTTTTCTAGTACCATTTTTCTTTATGGGCTTGCAGTATTTGCTAGAAACAAGTTGTTTAATAGCACAAAAATAAAGCAATCTATTGCCTTGCTCATATTCCTTCCTTTCCCATGTTATTCTCCTAGTTGTTGTCACTCCCAATCATGGCATTAAATTCCCCCATTACAATTAAAAAAAAATCTAGATGGGGTCTTTTTGAAGTTCTTTGTACAACTGGTTTATGACACTGTCCTCTGCATCTGTGTGGCTGAGTAGACGTCCATTAGAGTCAGAGGGCCATGTTTCTCTTGTAGCTTAATGCTCATTATGCATGATGAGATTCTCCTACGTCTTTCCAAAGAAGTGTAAGCTTTTTCTGATATTATGAAGGCAAATCCTTCTCTGTGGGCATTGACAGTCCTTCCAGAGCAAATGATTTTGCAGCACTTCATGCAGAGTTCGCCACTGCCAGCCCAGTGTGTTTCACAAATACTGAGAATGTCTGTGGGAAAGGACGTAGCTCTGGCTTTGAGTTTCATCAATTAACATCCTGGCTTTGCCACACTCATATATAGTGTTCTTACATCCCATGTTCCAATATGCACTCTTGTTTTGGTACTGACCAATCTGTTTTTTCCTAGCCATTTTTTTTTTTGGTAGCAGCTGACGTTTCCAAATTGTTGGTACAGACCTTTTTAGGCTGTGTCATAAATATAAAGGGAAGGGTAAACACCTTTAAATCCCTCCTGGCCAGAGGAAAAACCCTTTCACCTGTAAAGGGTTAAGAAGCTAGGATAACCTCGCTGGCACCTGACCAAAATGACCAATGAGGAGATAAGATACTTTCAAAGCTGGGGTGGGGGGAACAAAGGTTCTCTCTGTCTGTGTGATGCTTTTGCCAAGAACAGAACAGGAATGGAGTCTTAGAATTTAGCAAGTAATCTAGCTAGATATGCATTAGATTCAGTTTTGTTTAAATGGCTGAGAAAATAAATTGTGCTGAATGGAATGTATATTCCTGTTTTTGTGTCTTTTTGTAACTTAAGGTTTTGCCTAGAGGGATTCTCTGTTTTGAATCTGATTACCCTGTAAGGTATTTACCATCCTGATTTTACAGAGGTGATTCTTTTACTTTTTCTTCAATTAAAATTCTTCTTTTAAGAACCTGATTGGTTTTTTCATTGTTCTTAAGATCCAAGGGTTTGGGTAGGTGTTCACCTATGCAAATTGGTGAGGATTTTTATCAAGCCTTCCCCAGGAAAGGGGGTGTAGGGTTTGGGAGGATTTTGGGGGGAAAAGACATTTCCAAGCGGGCTCTTTCCCTGTTATATATTTGTTAGACGCTTGGTGGTGGCAGCAATAAAGTCCAAGGGCAAAAGGTAAAATAGTTTGTACCTTGGGGAAGTTTTAACCTAAGCTGGTAAAAATAAGCTTAGGGGATTTTTCATGCAGGTCCCCACATCTGTACCCTAGAGTTCAGAGTGGGGAAGGAAACTGGACAGGCTGGGTGATGTCTGACCAGCATGGTCATCATTTTGATTCTTGCTCCTTTTGTCTGTTTCTTGGTTTAAGTAAGTACCTAGAGTGCCAGCCACCTCAAATCTAGGCAACCCCTCCTCCATTCACTGCCCATTAGGAGAACCTGGATTGCACCACAAGGAGTTTGGAGTTGCATATTGTGTTTGTGGTCTGGTCACCTTTCTACTCTTATTTAAGGTACCATGGGGTTGGACCTGCCAGTGTTTGACCCATCAACAAGATAATTTTGTAGAAAATTAACTTGCCCTTTAGAAACCTGTAATATAAGAGGGAGAAAAGGTGAAGAAAAAGGAGACAACAAGGAGTTGTCAATATTTATGTCTAGCAGTGAGTTTTCCATGTCCATGGTGACTAGGGACAGTACCAAAAATGACCATTCCCTAATCTCCCAAGGAAAACTGTGCGATCTGGTTTGCCTCCCTATGCAGCAACAAGGTGGATTCAGCACTGCAGATCTTTCTAAGAGAATGGAGGTGATGAGAAACTGGAAATTTTCATTCTGCAGGAAATTGTGACTTTAAAAAAATTAATTTCAAATAAAATCAAAGTTGAAATTTCCAAATTTCCTGTAAAAAGGAAAATTCTGGAATCTATTATTTCAATATGGTAAAAACAGGTCATTTTGACTTTGTTTCAATTCATTGTTTTTACTCTTTCATTAAAATAAATACAATACATATTTTATTACATTTAATATTTTACTATTAAAATAAAAACAAAATGAATTGAAACTGACTCCCCACCACAGAACATTCTGATTTTGACAAAACTGCATTTTTTGGCAGAAATGTTCCATTGAAGTTTTTTGACCAGCTCTATAAGAGAACTATTTATTTAACAGAGAGAACTCCATGCATTCCCAGAGTGTCTATCACTTTGTTTTTAACATTAACAAAATTCCATGAAGCATAAGTTTCAGTTACTGAGTTTGACTCTTAATCTCTACTTATGCTCTCCTATAGCAATCTGCATGGACTGCAGGAGGGAAGAGGTTGGGTGGGTCACCAGAAAGTCAGTCTGTTTGCACATGGATTGAATGCTAGCTGCAGTTGCAGCATCTCTGTAAATAAAGAACCAATTTAGTTTTAGAAACATGGAGTCTTTTCGTGTCATTACCCAGCACACAATGCGTGAAACATCTTCCATATCTCACACAGATTTGTATGTGGGAGTGAAGGGTGGGGTTATCATTTTGTATTTCCTTGTTGATATAAAAAAAAATTAATTAGCTTCTCAAAATTTGGCCTTGAGAGGTTAAATTAGTTCTGCTGTCTACAGTTCAAGAAGGATGTTGATAAATTGGAGCCATATGAATCATTAAGGGATTGAAAAACCCTGTAATGCCCTGTAATGACACACTCAAGGAGCTCTATCTATTCAGTTTAACAAAGAGAAGGCTAAAGGGTGATTTGTTCATCTATAAGTACATACATGGGGAATAAAAATTTGGTAAAGGGTATAATAAGATCTAATGGCTGGAAGTTGAAGCAAGATAAGTTCAGAATGGAAATAAGGCACACATTTTTAACAGTCAGTAATTAACCATTAGAGGAATTTATCAAGAATTTGGCAGAGTCTCCATCACTGGCAATTTTTAAATTGAGATTGGATGCTTTTCTAAAATATAATCAGGAATCAATTCAGGGAATTTCCATGGCTTGGGATTATAAAGGTAAGACTAGATGATCACAATGGTCCCTTCTGACCTTATAATCTATTAATAAATGGCTCATCTCATTAACTTTTGTGGGAGATGGTATCTTGTTTCTCTCAAAATACAGCCAAAAAGACAACAAAAATGCTCTTATGTCTGATATTGTAATCTAGTTTGCACAAAATGCTAGGTTTAAATATAAAATTCTGAGCAAGATTTTTCCTTCACACAAATGTTTTATTAATGTATTCACGTGTGTCCACAGTTGCTTAGGATTTACACCGATAAAAGGAAAAAAAAATAGATCCAGCCTATTAGCAAGAGCATCTAAAGCCAGTAGCATGAATTATCCCTTTGATGACAGAATGGAAATAGCTCAATTTACCTGGCAAATGGAACAATGGGTGCAGTTTAGAAGTTTGGGGGTTAAAATCTTTTTACTGATAATATATTGTCTGTATTAGTGGTATTACTATTCTAAGTACAGGGACTACCTGCTCAAACTAGGAAGGGAGACTCAGAGAACACTACTGTGTTGCCTAAATCTGAGGAAAAAAGGAATGATACAGCAAAGAGAGCATCTGAACTCTGCACTATGATGTCATCGTGTCATCCCAAAAGCCCAGTACTCTGAAATCAACATTGAGGTCAGCACAGCACCTGGTGTAGGAGATGAAGGCTGGCCTGCCTTTCACTGGGTCTAGTTGCTATGTTGAATCCTGAGAGCAGGGTTCAACTTCTGGCAACTGTTCAATCTGTGCCAACAGGTTGACTGTAAGAGGAGGAAGAAGGCATACTCCCTCAGGGCGGAGACACAGTAGTGCCCAGTCACTCAGAGCAAGCAGTGGAGGAGAGAGAAAAGGCACTCTGTGTATTATGCAGGACCGAGCCCTGGGATTTCCAGGTCATAGAAGAGGAACAAATGTTAGTTCTGAGTCTCTAAAGGAGCATTACCTTAATGCACCGATTTGAAGAGGCATGAAGTGGGAGAGAGAGTCAAAGAAACAATTCCAGAGAAATTCCATCTCCAAGAGGGAAATGAATGGTAAACTTTCATAAAGGTTTCTATGCTCAGTTGTCCCAAAGTGGGGGCGGGGGTGAGTTGCCCAGTAGCTTTCTGGGACAGAAGCAGAGTTTCCTGATCTTGCAGGACATACTGGTTTCTCTTTTGGGGAGAAAAAAAGATGGGAAATGACACCAGTGTGGCAGACCTTGAAGTTATGCAGATTTGGCAGTACCAAGAATGTAGGTGATACTGTGTTACCATATAAGGTTAGTGTATGTAACCAGTCCTGATTGCATGAAAGTATAAATTAATTTGACAAATACTTTAAAATGAGATAAAGCAAGGGTCAGAGTTAAAGCTGAGCTTCCAATCTGAATTTTAACCTGCAGGCTTCTCGTTGATGGATTTTCCAACCTTCACTTTAATATTAGTGTTGTGTATGGAATAGAAAATGCACTGTATGCAGTATTGCCAACTCCATGTCTTCAAAATTTATGAATCAACTTTCTCATCCCCAAAGATCTTGAGGTTGGTTTAGAAATCCTTAGATTAAAAAAAATGACTTATTTATCTACCTTTTAATTTTTCAGATGAGTCAGGGGAGTGCGTTTCTGTCTTTGGCTTTCTCATTTGAGCAGCTGGTAGAGCTCTTGAGGGGGTTCTGTGCTGGTTAAGATCCCAGGCAACTGGGGACTAAAAGTTTCAAAGTCCCGAAGAGGGCAATTTGAAGATCCATGCTGATCTCGTGGCCCCCTGGATTGGCCCAGCCAGACTGATGAGGCAGGAGGAAGAAAGTTGGAAATGCCAGGCAGCTGGGGAACATTAGAGATCCAAGATCAGTGGCAGATTAGCCACTGGGCCAATGGGGCCTGTGCCCAGGGGTCCCAGCCAATTCAGGGCCCCCTGCAAAAGACACCCCAGTGCTCCAATCTGTTCCACCCACCCAGCACTCCTGCTGGGGAGCAAGATCAGGGCACAGGGGTTTGACCTGCCCGGCGCTTCTGCCAGGGAGCGGGGGAAGCCCCTGCACCATGACCCAACTTCCTGGCAGAAGCGCCGGGGGAGGGGGGACAAGAGGAATGCAGTTGGAAGGGGTGGGAAGGGGCCCCCCACTTGCTCCAGCCCAGGTCCCCACAAATCTGTCTCTGTCCAAGGGACTGTGGGGTGTGTGGAGATCAGAACCAATCTCATCTGGGACTGGGAGGATGGTGCATGACAAGGCTACTCTGTACATCTTGGGGCAATATAATCTCAAGGACTCTGCAGGGTAGGTGGAGGCTAGGACCAAACTTCCTTTGGTCCTAGGCAAATGGTGCATGAAAAAGCAAGGCTTCTTTGGGCATCCAGAATTCTTTCATAAACCCTTTGCTTAGGACCAAAGGAAACTGGTTCTAGCCTCCACATCTCCCGGGGACCAGTGTATGTGTAAGGGACAGGGGTCCTCATCCTGGAAAAATGAGGCGTGAAAGGCAAATCCACCTGAGATATTCAGGAGCCATTACTTCTCCAGGATGCTGCAGGATGTGGAGAGGATGGGAGCAATCTCCTTTAGTTTTAGGCAGGTGGTGTATGAAAGGCAAGGCTACTCTGCAAATCCAGGGGCCAATAGCAAAGTGTCAGCGGGGGCAATGTAAAGTTCTATATCAACCTTGTAGTTCTCATAACCCAAAGAACCATAGCTCTCTCCTGTGGTGACCCAATGAGGAGGAGAATATGTCAAAAAATGTCTTTAAAATTCAGTTTCATCCTATCAGAGACCATAAACTCTAAAATGTGTTAATCAAATTAAAAGGATATTGCATGGTGGCACTACAGGGTAGAGTTAGGGCTGTTTGAGGGCCTTAACTGTGCATTTCCATATGTACACATGTTTGGATTCCTTTTATGTTTAATATTAACTGGGAATGCCCTGGCTTAATCATGCTTAGTTTTGGTATAATTGCAATTATAATGTATTTTATCTTAACTTACTGATGTGTTCTCAGCCTTAATTCCATCTTTATTCCTCTCTCCTTAATTGTCAGACAAAAACTATGTAGATACTTCAATATGTTACTCACTCTTTGCCTCTAGTAAGCTTTTGTTTGTAAAGGTCCATAAAAATAGTTCCAAAAAAACACGGGAAATATCAAAAAATAAGATTATCCTTACTGATTCCATAGAGGAAGCTAAAGATTCTGATCTAGTCCCTATTAACATTAAAAGACAAATATCTTTCCCAGAGCCCACTCAGTTTCAAAGTAAATAGAGATGATGAGTTTCCTATTAAAAAACAAAACAAACTTTAAATTCTAAATTCCTTTAGGGAATTTTCCACTTTTATTCAAACTGAGTAATATCTTTCTCTTCAAGTAATCCCACTGAAATCAGTGGGACTTACTGAGTACCATTAAATGTGAATTTGAGTGGAAAAATCTGTCCCTTTGATTTTAAGTAAGGTCAAAGACAAAGAGATTATTCTTCCACTAAAAGAAAAGGAGTACTTGTGGCACCTTAGAGACTAACCAATTTATTTGAGCATAAGCTTTCGTGAGCTACAGCTCACTTCATCGGATGCATACTGTGGAAAGTACAGAAGACGTTTTTATACACACAAACCATGAAAAAATGGGTGATTATCATACACATTGTAAGGAGAGTGAGCACTTTACATAAGCTATTACCAGCAGGAGAGTGGGGGGAGAGAAAACCTTTTGTAGTGATAATCATCCATTTTTTTCACGGTTTGTGTGTATAAAAACGTAAAACGTCTTCTGTACTTTCCACAGTATGCATCCGAAGAAGTGAGCTGTAGCTCACAAAAGCTTATGCTCAAATAAATTGGTTAGTCTCTAAGGTGCCACAAGTATTCCTTTTCTTTTTGCGAATACAGACTAAACACGGCTGTTACTCTGAAACCTGTTCTTCCACTGACAGTTCATCTTTCCCAGAGTGGGGACAACTCAGACTTTGAACAAAAAAGAGTCAGAGGAAAAGGGCCAGGATAGATTATTCCTAATGGAGTGTATTGCAACTGCGCTGAAGGCATTGATTAATGCTCTTTGACTTTCAGCCTGAAGAGGAAGAAAGCAAGAAGAAAAAAAGACAGATAAGAGAACTAAAAATGACAAAGCCAGCCATAAATAACAATTCCCTTCAGACCCAGCTAATCAGGTCTGTGCTCCACTGCATTCAGAAAATTTTAAAACAGAGAAGGAATATCCCAACAAAACCAGGTATCTAAACAGGCAAAAATCGAAAGTTTTGTTAATCCAAAAGGACTTAATCATTCTTATCTAAGCATCCCTAATTAAAGTCACAGTAATGCCTTCTTCCAAAGAACTCACTAACAAGAGAATGGAGTCCTCTCTGAGAAGGAATTATGAGGGTTTGTGTTCAAGGTGCTTCTACAGCTTTCACTTACTTTGCCAGAGCTACTTTTGTTAAAATGGGTAATTTGCCAGTCTCTGATCTTCCAAGCTAAAGGTTAGTGCCTTTGAAGTTAATGGAAAGATTCCCACTGACTTCAGTGCATGCTGGATCAGGCCCTATGAATATAATCATACGAATAAACAAAGCCAGAGTACAAGGTCCTTGCTCACCTGAGTTGAGGGCAAGGTCCATGCAGGATATAAAAAAAATAAAAAATAAGCAAAAGCAATATTTGGATCACTGCACTATGCTGATCCAATACTAACTGTTAGCTTAAATGGTGAGAAGAGCTGCAAAGGAAGTATTATTTTGGAGAGCAGTGGCAGAGCTTTTCAATTATTCTCAAGCTCTTACCAGATCTGCAAATTCCCTTATTGATTGAGAGGAGCATACATTAGTAAAGAGCTACAAAAATGAGATTTTTATCTTGTCAGTTTTGATCTAATGCCTTTATCAAATGTATTTTGGCAGTTTAAAACTACAGTACATTTCATCTGACTTACAGCTGTGCCATGCAAACTTTCTACCATGAAAGAGAGAATCTAATCCAAACCACATCTGAGATCTGTACTACCACTGGCCTTTGAAAAGATATGGCTATATCAGTGACCTACATTCACATGTCACAGGAGAAAAAGAAAAAATATAACAGACTGAACTATTACATCAGAATAAAATGTGAGGCAGTTGAACGGATTATGAATCTGAGGTACATAAGTGAGGGCAATACTAGCGATGGGCAGAAAGCATACATTTGAAATAGATAATGCTCATGTTTGGTGGTTGGAAAGGGAGTACATTATGAAATATCCTGAAATCTGAGAAATTCTGACAAAGAAAAATTGAGAAGGAAATGTTTGACAAAAAGATCTCCTAGTAATTTTTTATTTTCAATTGTTTTTAACGGATGGAGCTTTGAAATATTAGCACGTCAGCCAACACACCACTTTATTCCTGCAATTTCAATAGAACCAGTTTGGAAACTTCTCATCACTGAGAAATAATTATTTTAATTAGTCTCCTATAGAAAACACTTACTTAGGTATTTCTAAATAAGAGTTGGGAAGAGAAGGTTCCACATGAATCATTCACTTTAGTACCAAACTCAATATTGTTTTCTGACGGACATGCCAGATACATCAATGAACATGCTACCACCAGTGATTAGTAGATATTCCTCATAAGTTTTGTGTCTGTCGATTTTGCCTCTTGTGAAGTTAGATTATAGTTTTCTCTAGAATAGGAAGGCATGATTCCTGAGTCCTGATATGATGCACAAAAAGGTTCATCATTTGAAGTACCCTGTTGGGAGACCACAGCTTCTTCAACACCCTGATTGCTCCCCCATTCCTATATATTGGAGCAGTTGGTTGGTGCTGCACATTATCAGCGCCCACAATAGCTTTCATACTACTACTGGCCACCTCACTTCACAAAATGGTTCCCTCAAGCACTTCCTGTTTACCACAGGAAGCACTAGAAGGAGATTTACTATACTGCAGAGAAGCCAGCGGTGAGAAATGCAATTGGAAGAAAAGAAAAATATTTTAAGTCTGAATGGCCCAATTGCTAGTGGCCCCCCTTCATAGTAAGAATGGGAATGTTGACAATTTAGAAAAAGGTGAACTCAAGAGAGAGACTAGGAGGAAAGACCTCAACAGAAGGGTGAGCATTCACAAAAAGAGGAACTGGCAAGAGCTGAGGAGGGATGGGATAGCTCAGTGGTTTGAGCATTGGCCTGCTAAACCCAGGGTTGTGAGTTCAATCCTTGAGGGGGCTATTTAGGGATCTGGGGCAAAAAAAATTGGGGATTAGTCCTGCTTTGAGCAGGTGGTTGGACTAGATGACCTCTTGAGGTCCCTTCCAACCCTGATAGTCTATGAAGTGGATGGAAGGAAACCTGTGGTTGAGAAGAATCTGTCCACAGGCTGGTTATTTTGGTGGATAGGGAAGGTTATGGTGGAAAGCTAGATGAAGAAAATGATAGAATTGGGGGAAGAGACAATGTGAGAGGAAAGAGAGAATATGGGGAAATGAGAGACAGAGAGAGAGAGAGAAGGCAAGACAGAAAATTCTAAAACATTGGTGCCCAAACTTTTTATCTTGCATCCCCCCTTACCAGTAATGAATGTGTCCACACTCCCCTCCCCACTCCATCCCCATTACTGCTTGGGCTGAAGGCAGAGCTGGGGGCAGAACTGTGGATGGGGGAGGAGTTGTGGCTAGAGGCAGAGCTGGCGTGGGGGCGGAAATGGAATCAGGGCAGGGCTGGGCTGGAGCCAGAGTTGTGGGTGGGGCCAGAGCTGGGTTGCAGGCAGAACAGGGCTGGGTGTCCCTGTCCCTCGTGGGGGCTGTGCTAGGTCCTACTGAACCACCGAACATTCCTCCACCCCCACCCCCAGGTGAGTGCGTCGCACAGTTTGAGGACTACTCTTCAGCTTATTTTACCCATCTAATGTTCCTCTCAGAAGTGAAAAATCAGAAAATTGTTTTGAAGAGAAAAGAGAAGATACAATAACAGTTGGATGAAAATATATTTTTTTCAAAAGGGAACAGCAAAATTATACCAAGGAAATTGATTAGATTGTCCATTGAAAGTTTTCAGTGTGTGATAAAAGGCAAATAAATAACATTTGTGTATGTGATATAAGCACATGCACGAACACACTTTCATTGTAAATGTAAATCTGTGCTTTGGCTCCACTGTCCAAAATTCCCCATGAACAATAACCTTCACTCTTGCTGATCTTGTGATGGCCCTGCACATAGGTTGAGAAAAGTAGGAAAATTCACAAGAATGATACTGATATCATCAGTAAGCAACAGCTCATTTAGGATTTAATAGTGAGCTCTTTGAAGCTATTGGCAAAACTCCCACTGTTTTTAGTGGTACAGGAGCAGGCTTTTAATTTTTATGCTGGTTTGGATTAAGCAATTAGTTAGTTTCCTATGTAATTATACATTGAAGGGTATCCTGAAGTTAAGTTTAAGAAGCACTAAGTTGGAAGTAAATGGTTTCATTTCTTGTATTCCAGATTTTTTAGACTATTGAAAATGTCTTTAAAAATCCTTATTTCCTGTCCAACTTAATGGACATTTTCCTCCAATTGTCTACTTCTCCCATTCTGTGCCAATGTATAGATGTAATTAATAATAAATCTTCACAGGAAATAATTAAAATTTTTACCCTACAGAGCATATAATGGGGAAATAATATTAGGAGAAATTTTAAGTGTTATTATTACAAAGGAATGATGCAGAGATTTTGGATTTATAACAAGGGTTCAATCTGGCATCCCTTGCCCATCCAAATTTCACACTTACCAAACAGGATGTATACAAAATATGTAGCTTCCACCTTCAGGAGTTATATGTGAAAGTAGGACCTTGGCAGACAAACATTTATGCTGCCAGTGCCAACTGACCTTATAATGAATCCCTGACCTCATCAATGAATGTGGTTTGAGAAAAAGCTGACTGACTCATTCATTTTTATTGTTCCGGTTTCAAAGAAAACTTGGGATAATTTGAGATTTAGGAATTAAGTGCAATAAGCAATAAATCTTTATTTGCACTCTTGGAAAATGTATAGATGTCACAAGGTAACTATTTGGGAGGTGGATGGGGGTGGTTATGTTTTAGTATACATACCATCATTACAGATGGAATAAGTGGGCAGGGGTTACAATCAACTAGGAAATGTAAATGTATCTCATGCCATCTTTCCTGCTTATATGATGTGTAAAATATATTCAAAAATCCAGCTCACTCTCTTTTCTTTGGAAAGATGCTATTTTCAGCACCACAAATATTTTTGATGCCACATAGAAATGTATGTAAGTAAATACTAACATTGAAAAGGAGCATAGCTATTAGGGACTGAATACAACAATCCTCAAACCAGATAATTGTTGCAGCACAAGGTGGTAGCAAATGCTCTCAGTCAAGGGGTTCCAGGTAAACTTTACCTGAAACAAATGAAAAGCCATATAAAGAAGCTGGATAAGCCACACATCTAATTAATGTTAGTTGGTGCTATCCACTGATGTTGTGGAGTGCTGTAGGATCTATCAGATGGGTCAGTGGTTTTGATTAATTATGTATTCCTCCTGGAATATTTGCATTCTGATCAAACATTTCAGCTTCACTATATTTTATGCAGCAATCAGCTTCACTCGATCATCTTTCACAGAATTAATAGACATGTTCAGTATGGAAAGTTACTAGTTTCAGAAAATAAAACCTCAACAAAATTTTGGTCTCAACTCAACAGTCCATCTTTAGTCAATAAAACATAGAAGCACATTTTTATATTCTTTGCTAAATTGTATTTTAAAAAGGTACCTAAAATTACCATTGCTGAAAATCAAGTAATCTCATTTAAAAACTTTTTAACTGCTCTAAAACCTTCTACAGAATTTTTCCAATACTACATGTGAGCATGAATTTGGAGCCATATGTATTCATGGTAAATATGAAGCAGTCTTCAGCTGGTATCCAACAGGATGTTGGAATGTTTAAATGCAAATGACTATCCCCTCTACCCATCCTAAAAATAGGATTGTCCTGAATAGAATGAATATTTTTAATAGAATCAGCATCTGTGTGCACATTTACAATACAAATACAAAACAACCTTAACTCTACCCCTTAAAATAAAATGACTCAGTCTACAAATCTAAACCACTTTTATCGATCCTTCATTTAACTTTCAAAACTGTTCATTTGTGCATAAAAATGATACCTTAATTCTTACTCATACAAAGAATGTACAAAGTCTGGTCATATATATCTATACAAAATCCACAACAGTAAGGGTATTCTAATAAATCTGAATGAATCTTGCACATACAACAATGTTATCCAACTGAGCAATATAATTCTTCAAATCCATAATTAAACAAATACTAAAAAGGAGCAATATAAAATAACTATTTAGGCCCAGATCCTGAGCTGGTGTAAATTGATGTAAGTCCTCCATTGGCATTAATTGAAGCATGCCAATTTTACCCAATTGTGTATCTGGTCCCTAATTTAAGTGCAAAAGGTGAGATGAGTGGGATGCAAAATATAGTTCTTAAAGAAAAATTAATGAGATGATTTCCATTTACCTGCAACACTTAGAATTAAATCAACAATAAGGAAAGGGACATTTAAAAAAAGGGGGGGGGACATTAAAAAGAAGAGAGAACAGTACCAAATCTGCAAAGAAAGAAGGGTTTATTAAGTACATACCCATTTCCATCTGATTTCATTTTAAATTCTGGAATTCTTGAACTGATTTTGGTTTGGTTGTGGGGTCATTGTCAAGATAAAAATAAGCTTCCTATGTTTCTATTAACACTTAAAAATTTATAAAATCTAAATTTACTTTTTGCCATTTGTGTGTTTTGTTTCATCACGGTAGATAATGAAACTTGACTGGTTAATTACATTTGCTGATTCTAATGAAATAGCACAATGCTCTAATATTTGGATTCCAGTACTTCAGGGCTATAGTTAGATTCCCTAAAACCATGTATATATATTTAAATTACGATGCTTTTATTCATATTAGTTTCACTAACCTTTTTACCTGCAAGCCTCAAATTCTGAGGATAATTACAGTCTATTTCTATTATCAATTTTGAACATCTTGTTAATAACAAATCAGTGGTTTTACATATTTACAGCTATTTTACCTTAACATTTCATATTGATTTTGATCACATACCATCTGTGCTGTTATTTGTATAATATTTTGAAAGATACCATTTAAGATCTTTTCTTAGTTATATTTTGTTATAAAATATACTGCAGATAAGCTTGTGGCTTTAGAAATTACTCTGTTCAGATGCATTGTTAATTGCTCATTAATACTTTTCTGTATTGCATCAAGTATTAGTATGTCTGTCTCTTTCTCTATTGAGCTGAACATGACACATAGGGAACATTAAGTGGGAAATCCGAGATGGGCCTGATTACTCAAATTTGACTAGGATATTCTTCAGCTTTTGATGGATATTAGAAGTGATGGGTAGGATTCAAAGGGGGCTGTGGTGATTGGGGAAAAATCTGTACAATTCATTAATTCTGTGTGAGATTACAAAATCTGTATGTATCATTACCAAGCTGCAAACTCAATCTTGAATATGCAGCACTCTGCCTTTTCTATTGTCCATTTGCCTCTCTGCTGTACTGGAATTCCAAAAGGCTGGTGGCAGAGGGCTACCAAAAGAGGGTTGTTCATTTACATGGTCAACCATTGAAATTTTGTTGCTCTTCTAAACAAAAGCCTGACCCTGCCCAGAGGAACTGGTTTAGCAAGGGAGGTTGTCTAGCAATGAAGTCGCCTGGTAGGAGTTTATGATCACCTGCAGAAGCAGACCATGGAGTTACTTGGAAGGTTATAAAATGAAAGCAGCAGCTCTATTTGGGTGTTGTCTTTAGCCATTTTTCACCAGTTTAACATTATGGTATTATTTAATATTATGCTGTAGAAGCTGAATGAGATGGAGGTAACCCCTGAGCAACTTATGTTCTGCTGACATAGGCTGTAGTGTAGACAGCCTTAGACATATCAGACCATCCCCTGAAAGTGAGATGGGTGGGGGGAAACACATAGCTTGTGAATCCCATCTCTGATTTTCACCTTCGACCTTTGATAAAAAGGAAAGGGTTAATTTTACTTTCAGTCCTGCTGTGTGAAGGGTATTCACCTCTCCTGTTTTAAAGAGTAGGCAGACACACTCAAGGTGACAGAGAGACAGGATAGGAAAGGTGGGGGAAATATGGCTTTTGTTTATGTTCTTGGAACATTCGGTGGCTGGTCAGTTATGAACAGATGTTTTTGGGCTGGCTTGCCAGGCAGAATACCTATTGGTTGGACCTTGACTTACATTTTGGTTAGGGAAGTGACCTGATTGGGCCCTTTCCCCTTAGATAGGGCAGGGCTGGCTCATATAGCTGTGTTGAAGAAAGCAATACAACTGATTTCAGGATCCAATGACATGCAGAGAGAGATTGGAAGAAGACTAGTAAGACAAAAAGTAACACAAAAAGGGAAGGGAGACAGAACAGGATCTTATATGCCCAACAGCAGGCTCTACGTTGCTGACAAGTAGGTATCCCCACTCATGGGCTGAGGATATCATGAGCTAATGACTTTCAGGACTCACAGGTGAAAAACAAAATCCCTTAAAGAAGAGCAAGGCTTTACTGCCTTCCTCTCAGGAAGAAAGTCCTTTAGTCAGTTCTGCCACTTCTGTCTTAGAGTCAGGGAAGATGAGATGACAAGACAGAGTCCAGCTGAGATGCCCTGAGCCAAGATGCCATGATGATTTTTTTAAAGTCTCATTTTAAGGACCCCCCACAAAGGAGGGTGGCATGTGGGCAGCACAGTTTATTGCCTCATTGTTTTGTTCACCAATTAGGTCCAATATCCACCACACCAATCTTGGTTGATTAAATTCCAGACCCATATCTTGTTTACCAGGCACGATCTTAGCAGAGTCCTTGAGTTTTATCAGTAGGCCTTTCTGTTTGGACTAATTTAATCTCTGTCTGGTTTTTTTGCACCTGTTTAGAACATTCTTAATTGAAAATAACTTGACTTTTGGCCCACAACAACATTTTACCCAGTGTTATGAAGGCAGCAGCGTGAGGGAAAAGGAAGAGCACCTTTCCAAAGAGAAGAAGGATTATAAATACCTACCCTTAACCAGGTATTACATCAGTATTCCTGTATTGGTAGAGAAGACACATTCTGCTCTGGCAAGTCTCACAGAATCTTTATAGCTGTTTCTTTTCAGTAATGCTTTTGTCGATTAGTCTGTTTTACTGGTTAGTGTAAAAATGCATCTGCAGACATTACAACATTTATTTTGTGGAGCACCCAAATGATTTTATTAGAAGAGCAACTTATAAAAATGTTGCTCGTCATACTTAGTCAAAGTCAATTCCTGCTCTCTCATTAGTTTTTCCCTTAGAGCATTTTCAGGGATTTTATAAATAATTCAGTCCCTTTTTAAAGATTCTGTTGAATCTCAATCCTATATTTTGGTTGGTATTAGAAGCTCTTTCTTTTAGTGAGCTATAAATTCTTTCTTTCTCACAAGAGAAGAATGTATGGCACTATCAGAATATTTTTTCTGCAAAATATAGTATTCACCTGGACTATTTTAACATTGCTCTCTATAAATACATCAGAGGGATAAATACCAGGGAGGGTGAAGAATTATTTAAGTTAAGTGCCAATGTAGACACAAGAACAAATGGATATAAATTGGCCATCAAGAAGTTTAGACTTGAAATTAGACAAAGGTTTCTAATAGTCAGGAGTGAAGTTCTGGAACAGCCTTCCAAGGGGAACAGTGGGAGCAAAAAAAAACCAAAAAAACAACAACAAAAAAAAGCCACAACCAGCCACAAACACACACCAAACTGGCTTCAAGACAGAGCTTGATACGTTTATGGAGGGGCTGGTATAATGAAACAGCCTACAATGGCATGTGTGGCCCTCCCTCTCTGTCAATCTCTGAGGGAGGCCACACTTATTTGCCGTACATGCCCCTGTATGGATAGTCTAAGATAATGGGGAAGTTGTTAGTCTCAGTGCTGGATCCCTTAGTGAGGTAGAGCAGTGAGTGGTTCAGGGGCCCAAACCCTCAGGCAGGGCTGGGCACCAAACAGTCTAAAGCCCAACCCCTCAAGCAGAGTATAGTCAGGTACAGTTTGGCAACCCAGGCCCTCAGCTGGGGTACCAAACAGTCTTGGGTTCCAGCCCTCGGGCCAGGCGTCAGGCACCCAGCACACAGTCCAGGGGGCTCCAGCCAGGCGTCAGGCACAATCTGTCATCCTGGCTCTGGTGGGAGACAAGCACAGGCCTTTTGGCCTGCAGAAGGGAAGTACTTCTACCCCAGGGGTAGAGTGGCAGGGGTAGGCAGACGCAGGCCCACCTGACTCTACTGCGTCCCAGCCCAGGGCCCTAACAGTGGTAGAGTGGTCTACCACTGCATCAGCGGGGAATCCTACCGAAACATGCTGACCATGTTTCAGATGCCTCTGCAGCCAGACTAGTCAGCTTGTAACAGTGTGGGACTCATCCCTGCAGTGCCTCCTACTGGTCTCTCAGGGAAATTAGCTTTTCCAGCCTCCAGCACACCCTCTGCAGGCTACTGTCCTGCTTGCCGCTGACCCCACCCCCCATGTCCCTCCCAAACCCCAGTGCCCCTTTCCCTGAGGTGCTGCCCCCTGGCAATACCCCCACAGTGTCTGGGTCTCCCCTCCCTGGGGAACCCCCACCCACTATCCCCACCTCACCCCAGCCTTTGGCTACTGCCAGTCACCACTGCACCCCTGCACACTGGGGCAGACTGCAGCATCTAAGCCAATCATCACAGGCAAGGGGGGTTTGGACCTGCTGCCTCTGTCTACCCATGCACCACCCCCTGCAACCTCAGTACCCTTTCTGGCCTTACACTAGGCCTGCAGCCAGGGGGTTTCCAGGCCAGAGCTCCCCAGCTCCTCTGGCATTCCCCCAGCCCTGCTCCACTCCAGGTGTACCTTCTCAAGCTCCCCAGCAGTAGGCCTATCTCCCTCCACTGCTAGAGGAGACTCTCTCTGCTCCTGGCCCACTGCCCTCTTATAAGGGCCAGCTGAGCCCTGATTGGGGCAGCCACAGCTGAGCCTACTTCCCCCAGTCAGCCTGGGAACTGCTTCCTCCCAGCCACAGCCCTCTTCCAGGGCTGATTTCAAGCCCTTCAGGGCAGGAGCAGGTGGCCACCCCACTACACAGGTATTCCTGGGCTCCCCTCCCCTCAGGGTGTACTTGAACCCTGGGCTCATCCTCCATCTCCTAAGGGTATACTGCCAGTGACAATCCCAGCAGCTCTTCAGTATTGGTCAGTTCTGGTAGTTGGGGCAAGTCCTCAGGGTAACTGAAGCCTTCTGCATCAGCAGTAGAGAGAACATATCCATCTCCTTTGGCAGTTGACTCCCAACTGAGGCAACAGGGCCCGCCTTTTATACTTCCTGTTCCTGTCCCACCACTCTGCTTCTGGCGCAGTGAGCATGGCCTTCCTGGTTTTGCCCACCAGCGGGTGTCTGCCCCTCCCTTGCTGTCAATCTCTGTGGGAGGCCACGCCTCTTTTCTACAGGCATGTAGTCAATCTGCAATGACTAGCAGCAAATATCACCAAAGGCTGGTGACAGAACTTAGATGGGGAGGGTTCTGAGTTACTACAGAGAATTCTTTCCCAGGTGTCTGACTGGTGGATCTTTCCCACATGCTCAGGATCTAACTGATCGCCATATTTGGGGCTGGGAAGGAATTTTCCCCAAATCAGATTGACAGAGACCCTGGGATTTTTGCTTTCCTCTGGAGCATGGGGCAGAGGTCACTTGCATGTTTAAACTAGTGTAAATTACAGATTCTCTGTAACTTGAAGTTCTTAAATCATGATTTGAGGACTTCAGAAACTTAGCCAGAGGACTATTACAGGAATGGGTGGGTGAGGTTCTGCGGTCTGCAATGTGCAGGAGATGAGACTAGATGATCATGATGGTCTCTTCTGGCCTTAAAGTCTATAAGTCCAATATTGAATAGCATATTTTCATTTCTCTGAGTCTGGAAGTTGTTATAGAGTTGCAGCATATAATACTTTCTCCAGTTGCACGGAGGAAAATCATTTTTTCTTGGCTTTTCTGTATAAACAAAAATTGTGCACTCAATAGAAGGTGTGTCAAGGTAATAGTTTGTACTTATGTACAGTACTTGGAATTTATATAGCTCTTTTCACCTAAGGATCCCCATCCAATGACAATGTCTTACTTGAATAGTCTTCATAACAAATAAACCTGCTGATGGTATGCTGAGCATGCCCTAATGAAGCAAAATAAGTGTTGTGTGCAACACAAGCCAGGGACCACCTTCTATACCAACTGCCTGTGTATATTCTGAATTATCATGCCTCACTGAAGAAGGTGGTGTGACACACTCTCTCTACCCTTTGTTTTCCTCTTTGCAGTTAGAGACAGCAGTGGCATCACTTTTCCAGTCTCTACTGCAATCACTGTTAGAAGAAAAGGGGTGTAGGAATGCAAGGAGAAACCAGGAGTAATAGCAGCTATTAGAGCCTATTACTTGTCCTAGCGGGTATTTTTTTTTTCATGCCAAAATCCAAGACCGTTCTTCTTACACTACTTCACAGGTTTATGGTGAAAATATGACTTTAGATCAGCTGTCTTTTTCCAAGAGTGGAGGATCCTGACAGAAGCCAGAGATATTTTTGCCCTGTTGCTGCTGAATGAGAGGTAAGCAGGGTACCCTCTCTACTGACTTTGTTTGTCATGGGAATTTGGAGTGAGCCTCCTTCAAACCCTCAGGAGATGGCATCTGGAGAAGGATGAGAGGTGGAAGACCTTGAAAAACGTGGCTAGGTGGAGAGACTGGAAAAGAAAATGTGGTGAAGGTTTCTGGATTCAATGAGTAAAATTCAAAACTAAAAGGCTGTGAATCCATTTGAACCAAATTCAGTGGTATAGATTCTCAAAATCGTTATGAGCTGAAACCAGCATATTTTGCAAAGTCCTAATCACACCTATATAAAGAGGAGAAAACAAAGCAAATAAACACCACCCCAAGAATTATTTCAAGTGGACATATCTAGAGTCATCATTCCATGTGACTTGTAGGGTAAAAAAAAAAAAAAAATCACATAACCCAATTAAAGACCAAGAGTGAAATCCTGGCTCTATTGAAGTTAATGGCAAAACTCCCATTGGTTTAATCAGTCAAGATTTTACCCCAAGTGTTCCTACTGTTGATAAGCAATTGTTTATACAATTTGAGTCACTTTATATTCAAGAGACCAAATAATCAACGTCAGTCAGGTTTATTGCTATAAGAAAAAGGTTCTATATGATACCAGTGTCTGGTGGAAGCCATCAGGTGCAGAATTGTTACATTCACCAGATGCAAAAGGTGTGCTCCCAAATTACACCCCTAAAGCCATCTTTTTATACCCTACCTGTTTACAAGTAAAAGGTGGTGTATATGTAATCTGAAAAAAAGATTTAACCAATCAGTTTTCTACCTTGTTTCTCTGGTACCATGGTGTACTCTCTCTCTTTTTGCTCGGAACACATGCATTCCAACTACCAAGGGGCATGAAAGCACCTCCCAGCTTTGTACTGGGGTAGAACAACATATTCTGTCCTCTTCCTTTGGGATATTCCAGTACTAACCTGTGAGATTAACTCCCTACCTGTTGCTTCGGTAAAAGAATCATATGCCCTGATCCTGACAACTGTCCTATCTACTTAAGCCAAATGGTGCTTCAGCTAAAGCAAGGTGCTAGCATATGAGGGGCTAGAATGGAAACTCCTCCACAGTGCACAGATAGTCCTCCCTCTAGCTAGTACTCTCTCATCCTCAGCTCCAGTGTGGGGGATGTTGCATGTGTGTTCCACACCTATGTGCATTTCAGCCTCAGGGAATAAATGGCATTCGGCATTTATTTAATTCTTGTTAACATATGATTCCAGTGGTGTTTACTTAATTTCCTTATTTAGGGATAAGCAACTCTTTATAAAGACATTCTGTTCTCTAGATATGCAGCTGTTCCTATAAATACAGAACTGTTTGTACAGAAGTTTCAGTGATAATCTGAAAATAGATTATTGCAGGCCTAGGTGAAAACCTGTCATGGGGGTAATTCGTAAAGTTTTTTTTAAAAAAGGCTGAAAATGTAAAAAGTGGCCAGTAACAGACCATGAATCCCAGTGATGCTTCAACTTGGTAATATTCTAAACAAAAAGAGCCCTCTGCCATGCTTGTAAACTGCTGCAATCCATTCACATTGACTCAGATATTCTAGGCTCCAAAGTGACATACAGAGAGTAATAATCCTGGAATTTTATTATATACATAGTAATAACATTTATTTGGTAGTATTCAGAAATGAAATAGATTAACCTGTTATTCCTTTGA
The DNA here is from genome assembly GCF_965140295.1 of Lepidochelys olivacea. NCBI lineage: Eukaryota > Metazoa > Chordata > Testudines > Cheloniidae > Lepidochelys > Lepidochelys olivacea. The sequence goes on from NC_140414.1 coordinate 72,078,460, forward strand.
TCAATCCAGCCCAGTGTTGTTGACTAAGCCCTATGAAAATTAAACCAAATATATTAATGAAGCCCCTTTAAGTTTTTCTTTAAAGAAACGTATTCCTTTTTTAAAACTACATCAGTGGTTTATTAAGGGCAAAATTGTGATATTTTTACTCTGAGTAGTCCCTGACTCCTTGAGTAGTCTCATTAATTTCATGGTTCCTTGTGATTTCAAAGGGATTTCTTGGGAGCAACGTACGACTCAGTGTAAAGACACCAGAGTCTAGCCTCATGTGAGCACAGGGAAATGCGGAGTACGTTATCAATACTCAAGTACCTAATAAGTTACAATAAATGAATAATAATAATAGGAAGGCAACATAAAAAATGAATATAGAAAATCACTAGTAAGCCTCTTTTCTTAGGGAAGTGTGCAGAATGAGCTCTGTGCAGCCAGGATACTTAATCCAATTTAATGATCCTAAAAGACAGAGAAATCCATATTGAAGAACAGAATATGAGGCTGCCTATTTCTGCTGCTTCACTACAAATCACAGGTCTATAACATACGGACCTAGAGCTGTTTGCAATTCATGAATTAAAATTATTAATTAAAACATAGGGGAAAAGTCAGCTTCTTCAACCTAATTTCCTGGGTAGTCTTTATGACCCATTGTCAGACCATTCAGCATTGGCATAAGGTCCAGGCACAATTATTAAGAGAAAGATTTAGGTCCATCAAAAGATAACCAAGTCAAAACACTTCCTCAGCTATATATTTTAGTTAAGGTTAATTTTAAAACGATGATTCATTTTTTATTACTATTTATTTTCTCTCTCAGCCTAATTCTCTGTGTTTAGTGGTGGTATCACATGGCTTTCTGCATTGTCTCAGCTTTCGACAGCTCTGCTCTTATCTGGATTTTGTAAACAGTTTGTTCTTCCTTTGCTGATTAATTTTATTTTTGTTTATTCTGTCTGCAATATACCAAAGGCCACACAGCCTTTGTGTACTTTGTGTGACATTCAGTGACATCCAACCAATTCATCCTTCAACGGTTGAGTCTAAAACTATGCTTGTGGACAAAATAAGTGTTGTAACTATATTGAAATGCAGTACATTTTAAACATATGGCCACTGAATAATTTATTTCTGTAAGCAATATATTTATATGATTATTATTATAAAAATGTTAGTCATGAAAATGTGTTGTTTGCATAGATATCTGTAGTACTCATGAGTATATTAGAATTTTTTTTCTTAATAGGGTAGATGATATATTAAACTATTTTTACATATGACAAGATGAAATCATAATTAAGATTTCATCTTTAACAATTTATAAAGCACTGGTTTTTATTTTTTTTAGTAATATCTTCGTTCAGAGGGCCAAATTCTCTACTGAAATCAATGGCATTATGGCAGTAGAAATTTTTGCCTAGTGTTTTTTGTTTTTTCTTAAGCTGTATCCTTTGTTAAGAGATAGTCAAGCCTGGAAGACTGAAAATAACCTACTGGCCGTGTTTCAGGTTGCAAGCAGGTGTATGCTGAAGGAGCTTTTCTCCCTGTTGTGCAGGTCTACTTCATTCTTTTGTTATCAGGCAGCGATTGAAATGTTTAAGAATCTTCACAGAGGCATTTCTTATACATTTAAATATCCTGCCTGATCAAAAGTTCAGAGCATACAGAGACATGAAGGAAAACAGTCTGTTCCAGTGTTGTTGTGGTGGCTTTTATTTATTTTGTGTTTATATAGAGTGCATTGTGGTAATTTATCAGAGGGGGAGGGGACACTGTTTTTGGTGTCAGAAGGATAAAACAGATTTCCCACCTATTAGCTTTGAAAATATTCCTTCAAAATGCATATTCTTTTCAAAAACAATTACAACAGTGATCCATATGGATCGGACTGAGCTGCCCGAGATCCACACAGATTATCCCTTTTCGATGAGGAAGGGAGACCAGCTGCCTACACAGTACGTTTCTCCTGGAGATGCATAAGTAGGGAGGTAAAAGGCAAAGGCAAGGCTTGGGGATATGAATTGTATCCTTACAACCACTGTGCAGAATAATTGGGATAAGTCCCTACCGTTCTGTATCATGGAGTCCTCCCCTGCAGGAAGGTCCCAGGGTTAACTCATGGGGTGGAAACTCATGGGGAGCCCCTGTGTGCCTCCAGGGAGGCAGGAAAGGAGGCAGAGTGCTCTGGAGTAACCATAAGAGTACAGAGCTGCCCCATGATTGGCCTGTGCCTAGAGTGGCTCCGAGGAACCCACAGAGGTTAAGGCTTGACCCTGCTCCTTCCATGTGAGCATGAGGGGAAAAGGGACATACCCTGCTTTACCCACTGGAAGAATTTGGAAGAAGTTTGCAGAAAATTCTGCAGCCGTCCCTTAGGTCTTTTTCCACAGAAGAGCACAATCTCCCTTCCCCCATGTTTTAGAAGTGTAAAACATGCAATGACGATCAAAGCCTCAAACATGAAAGGTGCCGAGTGCCCTCAGCTCCCACTGACTTCTGGCTTCACACCCCCTTTTTCACAGTCAGGGCCCAGAAATGTTTTGCTGAAGTTCTCCTGCAGCTGTTACAGAGTGCACTGCGGTAGTCTGGAATCCGTTCTCCCATGGAAAGACAAAGATTTGAGAATACTGCAGCAAATTCTACTACATCTGAACATCAAAGTGTCTTACAGAAAGTATATTTCTTTATGGCCTTTTCTCTACCATTTATCGCTATTGTATCTGGGCCGCTCCAAACATTAATTTATCTTCACTGTATTTCTGTGAAATATTATCCTCATTTTACAGCTGAGGGACTGAGGCACCGAGGGATTAGATAGATTGGCCAAAGTTACACAGGTAGTCTGACACTGAGCCAGGAACAGAACTCCCCTCTCCTGAGTCCCCGAAAGCCATTCATCCTCTAATGTGTCAGTATGCCATTGCTGTGCAATTGAACCTTGTGGAGCATTTCTGGATCCCACTGCTGAAAAACAGGGGGAAAGTGTGCTGCTACACAGAAGCTTATGGACGGTGACTTCCAGCCATGCCCTGTGAACACTAAGCAGGCCCTCTGTTCAGCTCCTGAAAGCTGGGAGAATAAGGTGGCCGCTGGACTCCTCCCAAGAAGGCCTACCAGCCAGGTAGAGATGGTTGGACATTCCTAATTTCATTATCTGAACTTCCAACACTTTCACCAAAAAGTGTTCAGTTTGAGATCAAGTTTAATGATGAATGAAAATTTGGTGGAGATGTTCTTATGTTTTCCAAATCAGTTTGTTCCATGAAATTAGTAACATTTAAACATAGATATTTTATTTCTGCCTGTATCTATGTATCTTCCTATGGTACACCAGAGGGAGAAAATGCAGGGAGTTCACTTTGAGAAGATATTGTAATGATAATATAATGCTTTTTTGGTGTCATTTAAATATAGGAGGTAATTACGGAACAAAGGCCCTCTGAGACAAATTTTAAAGAGAATTTTCCAATCCCTTTCACCTGTCCTCACCTCCAGTAATAGTGCCTTGGCTTTTAGGTGGTACTGGTAGACAAATGATTGAGTCACTATGCATTACTTCTGGGCAACTCATATCAGCCTGAGGGGACTTTGAAGCCCGGCCGTAGGTTTAAATTGTTGTCCGTTTTCCATGCAGAAAAAAAAACCCACATAATTATTCTAGGCCATGTTATCCTACTATTCTCCTCCCCTTCATTTTAGGTCATTGTGCTGACTTACCACTTGTGTTCATATCTGTGGACATACAGAATGCTATATAGTCAAGAGATCTGATAGAAGGCAGTGCTCGATCATGGCTTTCTAACAGCTTTATTTCATATATAACTAGAGGCAGCATCTAGCTGTTTTAGGAGGGGGCCATGGAGACATGTCAAATAGAATTTGTGAAACTGCTGCTTTACTATCCATTATCATTAACAAAGCAATTATATGAGCAAGGAATTTTGAAAGGGTGCTTTGGAATATTACATCCTGTCTGGAGACTAGTATTGAACCCAGGCTCACTGACATCATCCTTAACAGCTGTGCAACTCACTAAGCAATGTACTTAGCACTAAAGCTGTTGGTCAGGGAGCTAGCTAACGGCCTACAGCAGCCACATCTCTCATCCCTGATTGAGTGGACAGGCAGGTACCTTGGGTACCTGGATTTGATAAAGACCCCAACAGGAAAAGGAATGCCTGAGCAACAGACTAGTTAGTGCCTGCTGGTTACATCCCTATCTCATTGCCTCATTACATCCCTATCTTATTACCTCGCCTCACCCTGCCTTGTTGACTGTCTGCCTCACCTGACCCTATCTAGCCGCCTCATCCAACCTTGCCTCCCCGACCCACTGATCTGGCTTTTTGGATTAGCTTCAGGCTCCTGACGCCTGCAAGAATTCCAACTATTGCCCTGGACTGCCTCCGATACAGACTGACCTGCCAGCTACCTGACTACCTGCATATAGTGTTCTAGACTGACCTAGAGCCTGCCTCAGCCACCAGGCATTACACATCCACTATTAGGGAATTCTGCCGATATGCCATTACAGCCAAGCACATGGCATCCCTGCAGAAGAAGTATAGTCCTATGCAATGCTTCTTACCAAATGAAAATTACCCTGAAGTGCTTCTGAATTTCAGATGCCCTAATTAAGTGCCAACAGTCACGTAAGTAAAATATAAGAAACTCCCTGAGGAGAACTTTAGCTATGTCTGAGCTATTATAGTCACTCTCTACTTAGGCAATATAGTACAGAGAGGCAAGAGAAATACAGAATCCCTATCCCATGCTGGTACTCTGGTAAGTGAAACAGAAATTACCTAGCAAAAGCAAGAGAGACTTCCATGTTTACTGAAAGATTTGTGAGTTATTTTGGACACTTGTGCTTATTCTGCAATTGGACGGTTGGTTTATGACATTTTTCCAGTAAAGGTATAAAGTACGAGATTGCAAACTGTGCTGTTCGTTGGTAACTTTAACCTTTAGCATATCAGCTAATAACCAGCTTTATGTCAACTCAATGTATTGTATGCAGTTATTTAACTATAAGGAGATGTTATGAGTCTATCATTTGTGCACTACAATTTTGCATTCACTAAGTGGCCTGTGGCTCTAATAATCTATTTTGGGGCCTGTTTTCTGTGTTATGTTTTCTACATGCAAAGAGCCAGCAAATATTCCTACTCTAAATAACTTATTTTAGATATTAGAAAAACTGCCAAGAATAAAGAGGCTGCGCTAAGTATATCCCTCACTCTGTAAAATCCTCCGTTGTGATGATACATTCCACTGTCCCCTACCGGAAGGCAAGAAGATTCCTTACATTTAAAGGTGCCATACAAAGAAAACTATCAGAACAAGGGGGAGCAGGGAAAGTTGGGACTATGGCAAAGAAAAAGTCCTAACCCAATCACCCACTGCCAGGAACTTTCTTCTCCAAGGGCCAGATTAAGAAATAAGAGCTATAGTGATTTAAGTCAGCTCTGCATCCTCCCATAAAGCTTGTCCTTCCAAAGTGACCTACCTCCCCCTTGCAGTAATGTATTAGGAATTAATTCAAGGAAGTCCTATAGCTGGTATTATACAGGAGATCAGACTGGATGATCACAGTGACCCCTTCTGATTTCATAATCTGTGAAAGTCTCCCACTCCTGCCCCAGGAGGAAGAAGGTGGGTCACTTTACACTATTAGGTTGGAGACATTAGACAGAACTGGTATGGAAGCCAGCTGCATGGATGACCATGTAATAGAATCACAGAATCATAGAAGTGTAGGGCTGGAAGGGACCTTGAGAGGTCACTGAGTCTGCCCTGAGGTAGGACCAAGTAGACCTAGACCATCCCTGAAAGGTTTTTATCTACCTTACTCTTAAAAACCTCCAGTAAAAGGAATTTCTGAACCTCCCTTAAAAGCCTATTCCAATACTTAACTATCCTTAGAGTTAGAAAGCTTTTCCTAATATCTAACCTAAATCTCCCTTGCTGCAGATTAAACTGATTTCTCCTTGTCCAGTCTTCACTGGAGATCAATCAATCAATGTCTCCTTTATAACAGCCCTTAACATATTTGAAGGCTGCTATCAGATCTACCTCCACACACATACACACAGTCATCTTTTCTCAAGATTAAGCATGCCCAGTTTTTTTTAAACCTTTCTTCACAGATCAGGTTTTCTAAACCTTTTATCACTTTTGTTATTCTCTGGATTCTCTCCAGTGTGGCCATATGTGATGCTCAGAACTCGACATAGTACTCCAGCTGAGACCTCACCAGTGCCAACTCATGACATGTCTTACATAAAAGATTTCTGTTAATATACCCTAGAATGATATTAGCCTTTTTTGCATCTAGATCAGGGGTTCTCAAACTGGAGGTTGTGACCCCTGAGGGGGTAGCAAGGTTATTACATAGGAGAGTCATGAGTGGTCAGCTTCCATCCCAAACCCTGCTTCATCTCCAGCATTTATAATAGTGTTAAATATAAAAAAAGTGTTTTTAATTTGGGGGGGGGGAGGGTGTCGCACTCAGAAGCTTGCTGTGTGAAAGGGATCACCACTACAAAAGTTTGAGAACACTGAACTAGATCACCTTGTTGACTAATTATGAAACTAGGTACTTCAGGAAAAAAAAAAAAAAAAAGACAGGTGCTACTTATAATATACACCACCTGCCTAGCCTGGATAAGAAATCCTGGTTCTGCAGTTCCAAAACTGTTTCAAAAGGGATGTGTGGAGTGAGAGGAGAGGAGTAGGAAGTGTAAGGCCATTTGCCCATTGTAGGATGGCATGATGTGTTAATGAGGGGCAAAGGAAGGACTAGGAAAAAATGGGTGTTGTGTTAGGGGATGTCTGGTAAGATCCAGCCCTCCTGTTGTCAAGGAAGCGAGAGGAGATGTGTTGTCTTTTGCTCTTTACACAAGAAATGGAATATGAGAAACAATATAAGCACAGCAGAGTCCAAATAACCATTATTTACCACATGAAAGGACAAGCTACATATACACACTGCTGGTTCAAAGAGGGTTTGGGTGGCTTTGAAAACCAAATACTGAGAGGCCACTAAAGCGCCCACAAAACTATTTAAAGGGGTACTATCCAATTCCTATAAACTACAAGAGGTACTGAAGACTAATATATAACCTTCAACAGTCTCTGAGGACCACAAAATATGAAGATACTTCTTATTAGCACGCTAACAGTTGGTACACATACTCCAGAATTACAACAGCAGTATCCCAACCACACTGACTCAAACTGATTAGAAACCATGGTTCATACCACTTGATGTGGTAGTGGATCTAAAACTATGGACCATGGTCAACAGAGAATTTAGTGTTGTTGTCCAGAAGTGAACTATTTGAGAATTAAATATTAAGGGTGGGAGCTGATTCAAGAAATGACCAATCTTACCAAATGAAAAAGTTTGATAACCAATGTCATGACATACTAGAAAGACAGAACGCTAATACTACTGAACAAACCTAAGGGATCATCGATACAAGCCGTTAGTCTAGAATAGCTGTTATGCTTTAAATTAAACCGCCTGCTAACCACCAGCACCACTCTCCTTAGTGTTCCTTCACTTCTAAACAAAGTAGTGAAAGACATTGCTTTAGGATCTCTAGTTGAGAAAACAAAGAAAATATTGGTATTATGCTTACAAATTCTATGGATTACAGTGCCTGAACTCATTCAATTCCAGCTAGCATGGTTTCTTATCCAGTTGCTGCAAATAGCAAAGAACTCAAATCCCTGGGAAAGTGTAAGTCAATGGTACTAATATTTCTGGCTACAGCCAGGAGATGTACAAGTTTTCAGATGCTGCAGTTCTGCTACTGCATTCTGATCAATTTTACAAACACCCACTCTTATTTCACGCGCAGCCGCTTCCTGAATAGGACATGCCAGTCACGCATCATTATGTGGTGCAGACAAATATCATAGAATACCAGAATGAGAACACCAAACTCAATTCACTTCTCATCCAATCAGGATTTGAATGCACCATGGAGGTGAAAGGTAAGTATGATAACCCACTGAGCTACTTAGCCTCCCAGGAATACTCTGGCTTTATAATGGAAATTCTGACAGACATGTAAGGGTGCAATTTAAAGTGGGAGTATGGGGATTTAGCAGACTCCAATTAGCAGGGTTAGCAGATGCTGCTGTTGTATAACCTAACATTCCTCTTAAATTTTATTTTCTCTACTCTGTATTTTAGGACTAGCATAAAAGAAGTTCTTCCAGAACCTTAACAATTGTTCTTCAATTCTTGGGTGGTGTGGGAGGAAGGGTAGAGAGAAAATGTCATATGGCAGAAGACCTTATTACTTAATTGATCTTTTCCAGTTCTATTTTCATAGTTGATACCAATTTACATTTGCAGCAACTAGAGGAGCATGTTAGAGGTAATTCTGCATTCTCAGGACATGACTAGTAATCAAGTTTTATTTTATTGAATCAATACTAACAGAGCTTTGGTTCTGTTAAAATCTGTCATCTAGCGTCAAGAACACTGCAGATAACAAACAACCATTTGACTTCTTCAAGAGCATGTCCTTTATAGCATGGTGCAGTATGAGGTGACCACACATAGCAATGGCAAAAGGTGAAACCTAATCATTCTGTTGCTGTTTAACTTGATGATAGTGGGCAAGCTGTCCACGCTTCTAAAAGTCAGGATTGAGGAGAGGGATATGAAACTTCCTTGCCAACTTCTACATCCCACAAAGAAAGGGGAACAGGACCGGAGGATCATACTTTGCAGTTCACAAGAGAGACAGCCAGTTACCCTTGTCAAGGTTCCTCCCCCACTCTGAACTCTAGGGTACAGATGTGGGGACCTGCATGAAAAACCTCCTAAGCTTATCTTTACCAGCTTAGGTCAAAACTTCCCCAAGGTACAAAATATTCCACCCGTTGTCCTTGGACTGGCCGCTACCACCACCAAACTAATACTGGTTACTGGGAAAGAGCTGTTTGGATGCGTCCTTCCCCCCAAAATACTTCCTAAAACCTTGCACCCCACTTCCTGGACAAGGTTTGGTAAAAAGCCTCACCAATTTGCCTAGGTGACTACAGACCCAGACCCTTGGATCTTAAGAACAATGAACAATCCTCCCAACACTTGCACTCCCCCTTTCCTGGGAAATGTTGGATAAAAAGCCTCACCAATTTGCATAGGTGACCACCGACCCAAACCCTTGGATCTGAGAACAATGAAAAAGCATTCAGTGTTCTTACAAAAAGACTTTTAATAAAAAATAGAAGTAAATAGAAATAAAGAAATCCCCCCTGTAAAATCAGGATGGTAGATATCTTACAGGGTAATTAGATTCAAAAACATAGAGAACCCCTCTAGGCAAAACCTTAAGTTACAAAAAAGATACACAGACAGAAATAGTTATTCTATTCAGCACAATTCTTTTCTCAGCCATTTAAAGAAATCATAATCTAACACATACCTAGCTAGATTACTTACTAAAAGTTCTAAGGCTCCATTCCTGGTCTATCCCCTGCAGAAACCAGCATACAGACAGACACACAGACCCTTTGTTTCTCTCCCTCCTCCCAGCTTTTGAAAGTATCTTATCTCCTCATTGGTCATTTTGGTCAGGTGCCAGCGAGGTTACCTTTAGCTTCTTAACCCTTTACAGGTGAGAGGAGCTTTCCCCTGGCCAAGAGGGATTTCAAAGGAGTTTACCCTTCCCTTTATATTTATGACAACCCTACAAAGACATCAGTCAATGTGCTGTGGGATGGTTACTACATTCCATTCCACATACTGACTATCCAAATACAGGGGTCCTGATTCTTCTCTCACTTACACTGATTTAACACCCTCGTAATTCCATTTGCTTCAATGAAGTTGCTCCAAATTTACACTGATGTAAGTAAGAAGAGGTTTCAGAGCAACAGCTGTGTTAGTCTGTATTCGCAAAAAGAAAAGGAGTACTTGTGGCACCTTAGAGACTAACCGATTTATTTGAGCATAAGCTTTCGTGAGCTATAGCTCACTTCATTGGATCCGATGAAGTGAGCTATAGCTCACGAAAGCTTATGCTCAAATAGATCGGTTAGTCTCTAAGGTGCCACAAGTACTCCTTTTCTTTTTGTAAGTAAGAAGAGAATCTGTCAAAGAGGCTTTTCAAATTTCAGTTGCCTTAAAGACTTAAAATTCATTCAGAACACAGAATCATGGAAATTAAAGGGTGGTTTATTTCCTTTATTTTTAAATACAATCTAGGGGGGAGAGGAAATTGGTATTCATATCTGAGCAATGTTAATATTACTTTGCAAATCTTAATGTATTTGAATATGTTCTTTTTTCATCTTATTTTTACATGACACTTGGTTTTGAATGATCAGATTAATTTTCATTTGTTTTTTAAAGAATACTACATTTTATTCCTTTTCCCTCCATTGAAGAGAGATTTTTTTCATTCCAAACCCTTCTGTTACAAATTTTTTGCCTGGATATTTGTCTTAAAACCCCAACCCACAAATATGTATTTGCACACCATTAGTAACGCTTAGGACAACTGAAATCAATGGGACTACTGAAGGAATAAGGGACTACTCAACATGAATAAGCTGACTCTGGCTCTTAGTTAACAACCAGTTTCCCAATACATACCTACACAATTACAGAAGTTCACATTTTCCTGAAGGAGAAGAAACACAATTTGATTGTATTAAAAATGTGTGGTAAATCAGTTGCCAGAAGGAAAGGTACAGCACCTTTTAAAATATAACTATAATAAATCTCACTGACAGAGCCAAAAGACATTCAAATATCATTTACATTTGCTAAAATGCAGACTGCTACGAAGTAATAAAAAATTCGTTTGAAAGAACTATATTATATATGGTTAAGAGGGTGAATGCTAGATGTATAAACAGCAGAGTATCATGTATGATTAAGTATTAGTTAGATCATTACTGAAATACGGTGTCCAGGTCTAGTGTCCACATTTAAATAAGGATGTTAAAAAACTGGAAATGGTTCAGAAGAGAGCTACAAAAATTATTCAAGGTCTGGAAAACATGTTACAAGGAGAGACTTAAGCTCAGTTTATTTAGTATATCAAAGAGAAGATAAAGAGGTGACTTGGTCATGATCCATAAGTACCTATGTGAAAACAAGATTTCTGATAGATAGAGCTCTTTAACGAAGCAGACAAAAGCACAACAAAATCTAATGACTGGAAAATGAAGCTAGACAGAAGCAAACTGAAAATAAGATGCACATTTTAAATGAGGTAATTAGGTACTTGAACAATTTACTGAGGAAAGTAGTGGATTCTCCATCACTTGAAGTCTTTAAATCAATACTGGATTGCTTTCGAAAAGATATATCATACTGCAACTAGACATTAGGGACTTGATATAGGAATCACTTGGTGAAATTCTATGGCCTGTGGCATACAAGTCAAAGTAGATGATCATAAAGGTCCCTTCAGACTTTAAAATCCATGAATATAGTTAGTGAGCTTAGTTAATGCATTTTTACTAGATGGATATTCCCACCTTCATAATATCAATCACAAATATTATACATTGTATCATAGTTAAGAAGAGCTGAGAATTTTTCAAGGAATTTTAGGACCTAGAATATCCTACAGTTTTTGTCCTCATGTTTCTTCTGTGCACAGAGAATCTTTGCACTTAAAAAGAGGCCTATCAAGAATTTGCAGAAGAACACAGTTTTAGAATTGTGTAGCGCACAGAGGTATTATAATTAATGTAAAACAAGTAACATGACATCAAAAAAGTAAAATTTTTTACAAAAGGTGAAATCCTGGCCCTATTGAAGTTTATGGCAAAACTTCCATTGATTTTCAATGGGGCCAGGATTTTGCAATGTTCAGCTACCATTATAAACTCAACATTTACCAACTGTTATCAGACATACAGTAGAACCTCAAAGATACGAACACCAGAGTTACGGACTGACTGATCAGCCAGACACCAAGTGAAACCAGAAGTAACCAATCAGGCACCAGCAGAGACCCAAAAAATAAAAAAGCAAATACTGTACTGTATCTGTATTGCATCTTAAAGGTAGGCAAATCTGGGGTGCCTGTCCCCACCCCCACACTCAGGGCAGCCACTTACAGCAAGAGACTGGGGCTGCCAACCCAAAGCAGCCAGAGTCAGCCAGTAGAGCAGGAGCAGGGCTGGGGTCTGCACCACTTTCATCCCTCTCTCCGCCAGGAGAGGGACATGCTGTTTTTCCACCCCCTCCCCGGGACACCCTGTTTTCACACACACACACACCCTGCAGGGAGGGGGACAAGCTTGTATAGGGAGTTCAGCTGCTGCTGGATCTAAAGCCCGAACTGCACTTTGTTTAGAGTTATGAACATTTCAGTGTTATGAACAACCTCCATTCCCAAGGTATCCGTAACTCTAAGGTTCTACTGTACTGCAATATCTGAGTGTCTCACAATCTTTAATGTGTTTATCCTCACAACAAACACTCTTGTGAGTTATGGAAGTGCTAGAATTCTCATTTTACCCACACGGCTTTTGTCCAGTGTCACACAGGAAGTCTATGACAGAGCAAAGCCTTGAACCCAAGACTTAGGATAGAGAACACCTGTGGAATCCCAGAGGTTGTGCTGAGGTGATTGCGAGTGAATATTGATTTTCCAATGGCACCAACCGTATACTGTTATATCCCTTATTTAAAGTGTCAGTAACATTATGTGATAGGTGAAAATACATAAAATGTACTTAAACGACGTTTTATCTTTGAATTGCAAACTTACCCTCGCCTCACTTGCCACATAGTGTGGTTGTCTGCCTAAGCTGCATGCTTCCTCCCGCACCCCCCCTAGATGTGGGTATTATGGTTCTGTTCAGTATGTTTATACATGGTTGGTAAAGAATAATGAGTCCAGTTTAGCTAAGCTGAATACAAATGTTAACCTCAGAATTTGTAGAATCCCATTTTGTTTATTATAGTAAATACTTTGGTTACTAGAAATACTGAGGTTAGCTGTCTGCAAATCTTGTTTAGTTATCCAAGCCAATTGACAAATTTTAAAGGAATGCCCTGTGATTTCATTTGGGATCCTTTGAGTAAAAGGTTTCATATAAATATTGTTCAACTGCATATAATAAATGAGGAAAAATTACGTAACTTTTACCTTCACTTTTTACTTTAACATTTAAATGAGTTTATTATTTCAGGTTTCTGGTGTTTGGGGAGAAGATAGACTGTAGATATGAGATCTATATAATCTTAAAGCACTGGTGTGCCAAAGGCTCCTGATTTATTTTTGGAGCTGCAAATGGACCTGTTTCAGATTATATATCAAACACAGTAAGAATCTGATCCAAAGCCCATTGAAGTCAATAAAAAGACTTCCTTTGACTTTAACTTTGGATCAGACTCTAAGGGTATGTCTACACTACGAAATTAGGTCGAATTTATAGAAGTCTGTTTTTTTGAAATCGGTTTTATATATTCGAGTGTGTGTGTCCCCACAGAAAATGCTCTAAGTGCATTAAGTGCATTAACTCGGCGGAGCGCTTCCACAGTACCGAGGCAAGCGTCGACTTCCAGAGCGTTGCACTGTGGGTAGCTATCCCACAGTTCCCGCAGTCTCCGCTGCCCATTGGAATTCTGGGTTGATATCCCAATGCCTGATGGGGCTAAAACATTGTCGCGGGTGGTTCTGGGTACATATCGTCAGGACCCCGTTCCCACCCTCCCTCCCCCCGTGAAAGCAAGGGCAGACAATCATTTCACGCCTTTTTTGTCTGCTGCCAGCCAAAGATGTAAAGGATAGATGGAGTGGGTCAGAACAAGAAATAGACCAGATTTGTTTTGTACTCATTTTCCTCCTCCCCTGTCTAGATCACACTGCAGTCAGTCACAGAGAAGGCGCAGCGAGGTTAATCTAGCCATGTATCAATCAGAGGCCAGGCTAACCTCCTTGTTCCAATAACAACGATAACTTTGGTGCACCATTTCTTATTGGAACCCTCCGTGCAGTCCTGCCTGAAATACTCCTTGATGTACAGGCACACCCTTTGTTGATTTTAGCTCCCTGAAGCCAACCCTGTAAGCCGTGTCGTCAGTCGCCCCTCCCTCCGTCAGAGCAATGGCAGACAATCGTTCTGCGCCTTTTTTCTGTGCGGACGCCATACCAAGGCAAGCATGGAGGCCGCTGAGCTCATTTTGGCAATTAGGAGCACATCAACCACCACACGCATTATCCAGCAGTATATGCAGCACCAGAACATGGCAACGCGATACCGGGCGAGGAGGCGACGTCAGCGCGGTCCCGTGAGTGATCAGGACATGGACACAGATTTCTCTGAAAGCATGGGCCCTGCCAATGCATGCATCATGGTGCTAATGGGGCAGGTTCATGCTGTGGAACGCCGATTCTGGGCTCGGGAAACAAGCACAGACTGGTGGGACCGCATAGTGTTGCAGGTCTGGGACGATTCCCAGTGGCTGCAAAACTTTCGCATGCGTAAGGGCACTTTCATGGAACTTTGTGACTTGCTTTCCCCTGCCCTGAAGCGCATGAATACCAGGATGAGAGCAGCCCTCACAGTTGAGAAGCGAGTGGCCATAGCCCTGTGGAAGCTTGCAACGCCAGACAGCTACCGGTCAGTTGGGAATCAATTTGGAGTGGGCAAATCTACTGTGGGGGCTGCTGTGATGCAAGTAGCTCACGCAATCAAAGATCTGCTGATATCAAGGGTAGTGACCCTGGGAAATGTGCAGGTCATAGTGGATGGCTTTGCTGCAATGGGATTCCCTAACTGTGGTGGGGCTATAGACGGAACCCATATCCCTATCTTGGCACCGGAGCACCAAGCCGGCGAGTACATAAACCGCAAGGGGTACTTTTCGATAGTGCTGCAAGCTCTGGTGGATCACAAGGGACGTTTCACCAACATCAACGTGGGATGGCCGGGAAAGGTGCATGACGCTCGCATCTTCAGGAACTCTGGTCTGTTTCAAAAGCTGCAGGAAGGGACTTTCTTCCCAGACCAGAAAATAACTGTTGGGGATGTTGAAATGCCTATATGTATCCTTGGGGACCCAGCCTACCCCTTAATGCCATGGCTCATGAAGCCGTACACAGGCAGCCTGGACAGTGGTCAGGAGCTGTTCAACTACAGGCTGAGCAAGTGCAGAATGGTGGTAGAATGTGCATTTGGACGTTTAAAGGCGCGCTGGCGCAGTTTACTGACTCGCTTAGACCTCAGCGAAACCAATATTCCCACTGTTATTACTGCTTGCTGTGTGCTCCACAATATCTGTGAGAGTAAGGGGGAGACGTTTATGGCGGGGTGGGAGGTTGAGGCAAATCGCCTAGCTGCTGGTTACGCACAGCCAGACACCAGGGCGGTTAGAAGAGCACAGGAGGGCGCGGTACGCATCAGAGAAGCTTTGAAAACCAGTTTCATGACTGGCCAGGCTACAGTGTGAAAGTTCTGTTTGTTTCTCCTTGATGAAACCCCCCGCCCCTTGGTTCACTCTACTTCCCTGTAAGCTAACCACCCTCCCCTCCTCCCTTTAATCACCGCTTGCAGAGGCAATAAAGACATTGCTGCTTCACAGTCATGCATTCGTTATTCATTCATCACACAAATAGGGAGATGACTACCAAGGTATCCCAGGAGGGGTGGTGGAGGAGGGAAGGAAAATGCCACACAGCACTTTAAGCACAGCACTTTAAAAGTTTACAACTTTAAAATTTATTGAATGCCAGCCTTTTGTTGGTTGGGCAATCCTCTGTTGTGGAGTGGCTGGTTGGCCGGAGGCCCCCACACCGCGTTCTTGGGCGTCTGGGTGTGGAGGCTATGGAACTTGGGGAGGAGGGCGGTTGGTTACAGAGGGGCAGCAGTGGCAGTCTGTGCTCCAGCTGCCTTTGCTGCAGCTCAACCATACACTGGAGCATTCTGGTTTGGTCCTGCAGCAGCCTCAGCATTGAATCCTGCCTCCTCTCATCACGCTGCCGCCACATTTGAGCTTCAGCCCTGTCTTCAGCCCGCCACTTACTCTCTTCAGCCCGCCACCTCTCCTCCCGGTCATTTTGTGCTTTCCTGCACTCTGACATTATTTGCCTCCACGCATTCGTCTGTGCTCTGTCAGTGTGGGAGGACAGCATGAGCTCGGAGAATATTTCATCGTGAGTGCGTTTTTTTTCTTTCTAAGCTTCACTAGCCTCTGGGAAGGAGAAGATCCTGTGATCATTGAAACACATGCAGCTGGTGGAGAAAAAAAAAGGGACAGTGGTATTTAAAAAGACACATTTTATAAAACAGTCGCTACACTCTTTCAGGGTAAACCTTGCTGTTAACATTACATACATAGCACATGTGCTTTCGTTACAAGGTCGCATTTTGCCTCCTCCCACCGCGTGACTACCCCCTCAACCTTCCCCCCTCCCTGTGGCTAACAGCGGGGAACATTTCTGTTCAGCCACAGGCAAACAGCCCAGCAGGAATGGGCTATACTGAGTGTCCCTGAAGAAAAGCACCCTATTTCAACCAGGTGACCATGAATTATATCTCACTCTCCTGAGGATAACACAGAGAGAGAAAGAACGGATTTTGGTTGAATGCCAGCAAACATACACTGCAATGCTTTGTTCTACAGTGATTCCCGAGTATGTGTTACTGGCCTGGAGTGATAAAGTGTCCTACCATGAAGGACGAAATAAGGCTGCCCTCCCCAGAAACCTTTTGCAAAGGCTTTAGGACTACATCTAGGAGAACCGCAAATGCCAGGGCAAAGTAATCCTTTCACATGCTTGCTTTTAAACCATGTATAGCATTTTAAAAGGTACACTCACCAGAGGTCCCTTCTCCGCCTGCTGGGTCCAGGAGGCAGCCTTGGGTGGGTTCGGGGGGTACTGGCTCCAGGTCTAGGGTGAGAAACAGTTCCTGGCTGTTGGGAAAACCGGTTTCTCCGCTTGCTTGCTGTGAGCTATCTACAACCTCCTCCTCCTCCTCCTCTTCTTCGTCCCCAAAACCTGCTTCCGTATTGCCTCCATCTCCATTGAAGGAGTCAAACAACACGGCTGGGGTAGTGGTGGCTGAACCCCCTAAAATGGCATGCAGCTCATCATAGAAGCGGCATGTTTGGGGCTCTGACCCAGAGCGGCTGTTCGCCTCTCTGGTTTTCTGGTAGGCTTGCCTCAGCTCCTTCAGTTTCACGCGGCACTGCTTCGGGTCCCTGTTATGGCCTCTGTCCTTCATGCCCTGGGAGATTTTCACAAAGGTTTTGGCATTTCGAAAACTGGAACGGAGTTCTGATAGCACGGATTCCTCTCCCCAAACAGCGATCAGATCCCGTACCTCCCGTTCGGTCCATGCTGGAGCTCTTTTGCGATTCTGGGACTCCATCATGGTCACCTGTGCTGATGAGCTCTGCATGGTCACCTGCAGCTTGCCACGCTGGCCAAACAGGAAATGAGATTCAAAAGTTCGCGGTTCTTTTCCTGTCTACCTGGCCAGTGCATCTGAGTTGAGAGTGCTGTCCAGAGCGGTCAGAATGGAGCACTCTGGGATAGCTCCCGGAGGCCAATACCATCGAATTGTGTCCACAGTACCCCAAATTCGAGCTGGGAACGTCGATTTAAGCGCTAATCCACTTGTCAGGGGTGGAGTAAGGAAATCGATTTTAAGAGCCCTTTAAGTTGAAATAAAGGGCTTCACTGTGTGGACGGGTGCAGGTTTAAATCGATTTAACGTTGCTAAATTCGACCTAAAGTCCTAGTGTAGACCAGGGCTAAGCTCTTAATACAAAGCCTAGTGTCTAGTCCCCTACGCTCATGGCAGGGCCGAAGTTTTAACTAGACCATCCCTGACAGGTGTTTGTCTAACCTACTCTTAAAAATCTCCAGTGATGGAGATTCCACAACCTCTCTAGGCAATTTATTCCAGTGCTTAACCACTATGACAGTTAGGAAATTTTCCTAATGTCCAACCTAAGCTACCCGTGCTGCAATTTAAGCTCATTGCTTCTTGTCCTATCATCAGAGGTTAAGGAGACAATTTTTCTCCTTCCTCCTTCTATGGATTTGAAAACTGTTATGTCCCTTCTCAGTCTTCTCTTCTCCAAACTAAACAAGACCATTTTTTTTTTCAGTCTTCCCTCCTAGGTCATGTTTTCTAACACTAGTAATTTTTGTTGCTCTTCTCAGGACTTTCTCCAATTTGTCCAATTTCCTGAAATGTGGCGCCCAGCACTGGACACAATACACCAATTGAGGCCTAGTCAGCGTGGAGCAGAGTTGAAGAATTATTTCTCATGTCTTGCTTACAACACTCTGGTAATACATCCAAGAATGAGGTTTGCTTTTTTTCTTTTTTGCACTAGTGTTACACTGTTGACTCGTATTTAGCTTGTGATCCACTAGGACTCACAGATCCCTTTCTGCAGTACTGCTTCCTAGGAAGTCTGTGTCTGTGTGTAACTGATTGTTCCTTCCTAAGCTGAGTTCTTTACATTTTTCCTTTTTGATTATCCCTCTACGTCTGAGGGAGGCCATGCCTCTTTGCAATATGGGTCTGCTAAAGCCTTCTCTAAGCAGAAAAAGAGTGGGGGAATGAGCAATTCCCAAGGGGTCCCATCCTTCAAGTGGGGCGGGCTGTACACTGGCTGGGCTCTGGCTGGGCGAGCTGCAGCTGTTTACTCCCCCAGCTGTTAAGCAGAGTGGAGCGGTCAACACTGAAGGCTCTGGCCTGCAGTCAGGCAGAGCTTTCGTACCATATCAGTGTAGGGGCTCAGGTTTGGGGGTTGAGTACCACATGCAGTCTCTGGGGCACAGGTTTGGAGGTTGAGTGCCACACAGTGTCTGAGGATCAGGTTTGGGGTTGAGTTGAAGAACACGGGCCTCCTGGCCTACCATGGGGGAATAATGCCACCCCAGGGGTGCCGTGGCGGGGGGGGGTGTCACAGGCCTGCCCAACTCCACAGCATCCCAAACCAGGGCCCTAACAGTGGCAGAGTAGTCCACCACTGGGTCAGCAGGGATCTGCCAGCAACACGCTGACCTGGTTTCAGGCTCGCTTGCCACCAGATTACTGCCTGGTTCCCCTGGGTTGCTTCCTTCTTTCCCCCTCAGGCGTACCTGGATCCAGGGGTTGTCCTCAGTTTCCTCTGGGTACACTGCCAAAAGTAGCAGTAGCAGCTCCTCCATGTCAAGAGCACCAGGGCTTCCCAGAAGCTCACACTGGGCCCTGGGGCAGCAGCGGTTCTCCTTGGTGCGCACCTCCAGCAGTGGGGAAGAAGCATCTATTTCCTCCAGCGGCTTCCTCCCAACTGAGCAGCTGGGCTGGCCTTTTATATTTCCCCTTCCTATCCCGCCCCTCTGCTTCCAGCATGCGGGGAGTGGCCCTCGTGGCCCTTCCTACCAGGTGGCTTGATGTGTTCCCTCTGTGTCTGAGGGAGGCCACGCCTCCTCACTACACATCCTATTTACTTCAGACCATTTCTCCAGTTTGTCCAGATCATTTTGAATTTTAATCCCATCTTCCAAAGCACTTGCAACTCCTCCCAGCTTGGTATCATCCGTAAACTTTATAAGTGTACTCTCTATGCCATTATCTAAATCATTGATAAAGATATTGAACAGAACCAGACCCAGAACGGATCCCTACCACACCCCACTCGATATGCCCTTCCAGCTTAACTTTGAACCACAGATAACTACTCTCTAGGAACAGTTTTCCAACCAGTTGTGTACCCACCTTATAGTAGTTCCATCTAGGTTGTATTTCTCTAGTTTGTTTATTAGAAGGTCATGCAAGACAGTATCAAAAGCCTTACTAAAGTCAAGATATACCACAGATATCGCTTCCCCCCTATCCACAAGGCTTGTTACCCTGTCAAAGAAAGCTATTAGTTTTGACAGGATTTGTTTTTGACAAATCCATGCTTACCGTTACTTATGTTGTTATCTTCTCAGTGTTTGCAAATTGATTGCTTATTAATTTGTTGCTCCATTATCTTTCCAGGTATTGAAGTTAAGCTGACTGGTCTATCCTTATTCCCCACATTGTCCTTATTCCCATTTTTACAGATGGGCACTATATTTGCCCTTTTCCAGTCCTCTGGAATGTCTCCTGTCTTCCATGACTTTTCAAAGATCATCACTAATGGCTCAGATATCTCCTCAGTCTGCTCCTTGAGTATTCTAGGATGTATTTCATGAGGCCCTGGTGACTTGAAGACATCTAACTTGTCTACGTAATTTTTAATTTATTCTTTCCCTATTTTGGCCTCTGATGCGACCTCATTTTCACTGTCATTCACCATGTTAGTTGTCCAAACATTACTAACCTTTTTGGCAAAAACTGAAACAAAAAGTTATTGAGCACTTCTGCCATTTCCACAATTATTGTTTTCTCCCCTCATTGAGTAATGGGACAGTCCTGTCCTTGGTCTTCCTCTTGCTTCTAATGTATTTGTAGAATGTTTCGTTACCTTTATGTCTCTAGCTAGTTTAATTTCATTTTGTGCCTTGGCTTTTCTAATTTTGTCGCTACATACTTGTGTTATTTTGTATTCATCCTTAGTAATTTGACTTAGTTTCCGCTTTTTATAGGACTCTTTTGAGTTAGAGGTCATTGAAGATCTCCTGGTTAAGCCAGATGGGCTCTTGCCATACTTCTTATCTTTCCTATGCAGTGGGATAGTTTGCTCTTGTGCTCTTAATAATGTCTCTTTGAAAAAATGCCTGTCTCGTTTGAACTGTTTTTCCCCTTAGACTTACTTCCCATGAGATCTTACCAACTGACTCCCTGAGTTTTCTAAAATCTGTCTTCTTTAAATCCACCATCATTATTGTACTGTTTAGAATTATGAACTCTACCATTTCATGATCACTTTTACTTAGGATGCCTGCCTTCCAGTTTCAAATTCTCAGCCAGTTCCTCCCTATTTGTCAAAATCAAATCAAGAACAGCCTCTCGCCTAGTAGATTTCTCCACCTTCTGAAATAAAAAATTGTCTCCAATACATTGCAAGAACTTGTTGGATAATCTGAGCCCTGCTGTGTTATTTTCCCAACAGATGTTTGGGTAGTTGAAGTTCCCTATCGCCACCAAGTCCCATGCTTTGAATGATGTTGTTAGTTGTTTAAAAAAAGCCTCATCCACCTCTTCTTCCTGGCTAGGTGGTCTGTAGTAGACTCCTACCATGACACCACCCTTGGGGTTTTTTTACCCCTTTTATCCCTACCCTGAGACTTTCAACAAGTCTGTCTCCTATTTCCATCTCAACCTCAGTCCAAGTGAATACATTTTTAATATACACTTTATTCAGGAAGGACAGGAAGGGAAGAAATTAACCTGTACCCTTCTATACCAATATTCCAGTCATGTGTATTATCCCACCAAGTCTCTGTGAAGCCAACTATGTCATAGTTGTGTTTATTAACTCGCATTTCAAGTTCTTCCTGTTTATTCCCCATACTTCTCACATTAGTATACAGACATCTAAGATACAGATTTAATTCCCCACCCCCAGGTTCTCTCTTATCTCTCCCTTATCCTGCTATAACAGCCTATGCACTCCCCAGATTCCGACCCTTCTCTTAGGTGTCCATTTTTTTGACTTACCTGTGGTGCTTCTAGTGTGCCCTTCAATGATCCAGCTCAATTTTTATTTATTTTGTTACATCTGCAACTCCTCACGACCCTGCCCACCTTAAGCACTGTGTGCTGGCCACTGAAGTCATTTGGTGTTGTTTCTGATCCCTCACTGGTTGACAAACTTTTTGAGCAGGAAAACAATGAGCAGCAAATACTACATTTCTGGAATGAATTTTCATACAAATAATCATTTGCCCTAAAATACAGGATTCTTAGGAATTCTGCATATTTTCACAAAGAGCTGTTAGTTTTCAAAATACTCAAACAATATATAATATGATCTCCAAAAAGGCTCATCATTTTCATTCACTAAACTATCCAGTAATCAGATTCAACCAGACCTACTCACCAGCAAGTGTGACATAATTCTTCTAATATTCTTTTCCATTCTAAATATTTTGACTCAGTACAAGCTTGGGCTTTGAAGCCGAGGGACAGGGTTGGGCTTCAGAGCCTGAACTCCAGCGCAAACCTGAAATGTATACACAGAAATTTTTAGGGCTGTAACACAAGCCCTGTGACTTGAGTCTGCAGACCTGGGGTTTGAGACTTGCACCCATGGGATAATGCTTGCTGTGTAGATGTATCCAGAGAAACCACAAAAGAGACAGCAAAGCAGCTGTGCAGCCTGCAACTGTGACAAAACCTTCAAGAGGAATGATATATAATGAGGAAACTAAGAATCATTAACTTGGACAAATGGGCTGCATTGAGGACTTTACACCAATTCTCTCTAGAAGGATAGCTTTTCTTCGATACGTGCACGTTATTCATACTTTCAGCTCATCCTCATATTTTTGCTACCAGACACCTGACATGTTATAGTGTTGCCCATGACTCAGAATACAAATGAATTTTCAGAAGAAGATACTCTGCTTGTTTTATGAGGTCAAAAATCTTGCTCAGAACTTTCACCATGGAAACTGTTCTACTATCTATATTCTTGCTCAGATTGTTCCATAAATTGTATAGAATTTAATTATTACTTCTCAAAAAAATAGAAGTACTCCCTTTGACTGAAGAAATGAGGACTACAGCAGAGCAAAATTCAGAATTTCTGTACTGTGGGAAATTCCAACATTTGTTTTCCCTTCAAATTAGGGTAAATCAAATTTTATAGATTGGAAATTCTGAAAAAAATTAAATTTGGAAATAAAGATTTCAACATTCCTGGAATGAAAATGTTTTATTTCAATTTATTGAGTTGGTCTAAAATGCTTTCTTTAGATTCAGTTCATTATTAAACTGCATTTTCCTTTAGTGGTGCATTGCCATATGGGAGTGTAGGGTCATAGTGCCTTTGTTCTCCCCTCTGGACTAAGCTCCCTGGCTAGACTACATCTCCCAAGGTGCATCAGAGAGCTTGGTTGGAGGGCAATCCACATTGCATTATGGGAGATGTAATCCTTCAGGAAGCTCAGCTCAGAGAAACTGGATGCCTAACTAAAACTTCCATAAGGCAATATGCCAATAGAGAAATACAGTTTAATGAACTGATTCAAAATGAAATGTTTCAGGTCAGTTCATCTAAATTAAATATTTCAGTTCAGATCAAACTGACCCAAAATTACATTTAACTTTTCCCAATGGAAAAAATATCAAAAGTTTGAGCGAGAAATTAAGATTTTCGTGTGGAAAATTTAATTTCTGGAGAAACTGAATTATCTGTTGGAAAATCATTCCAACAGAAAATTCCAACCAGCTCTACTGAGCACCTGATGTTGTAAAATCTGACCCTGTATGCACGGTGCAGATAATTTAAACAAGTGACTCAAACTAGACTCAAGTCAAATCTCAAATGCTTTCTAGTGGGGAAAATAATAATAATAATAATAAATTGTATTGTAATGCAACATTTATAATACGGAAGCACTTAGTGGCCTTGACCAAGTTGGGCCCACAGTTGTAGGCACTGTACAAGTATGTAATAAGTGACAGTTTCTGCCCCACGAGCTTACAATCTACAAGACAGGATGTAAGAAATGGATGAGAAAAAGCAGCAGATCAGGATAGCATTGGAACAGGCATTGTAACAAATAAATCTAATGGGATGTGTCCATTTCTTAGTCAGTAGTAGCGATCACATGTTCTTTATGAGAGAAAACAGGGCAACGTATTGTAACAAATGTACAACTCAAGGGAACTCAATCATTGCTGATTAAAGAGAAGCTTGAGTCTAATATGGAAAGGTAAAGAACTCACCCCCTGTACCCTCTTCTCTTTTAGTGCTTGTAGAAAGTTAGGTGAACTGTTCAGAAGAATCCCAGTCCTGCCTGAACTTCTGGTTTATGCTATTTTCTCTGAGCCATTAATCCCTAATTGTGCTTAATAAACACTTCCAGACATGGCACTAAAAGGGAGAATGCAGTTTCCAGAGGTTCCAGTCAACAAAGTGGAATCAGGTAGCCTGGCAACAGTGGAAGTAGCCTTTAAAAACTATATCAATTTAACAATGCTGGGGGCGGAGGAGTCATACTGAGCTGAGGTTGCTTGAGAAATGATAGTCCAGTATCTGTAGTCACTACTTGATATAAAATAAAACACATTTACAATGGTGGAAAATGGAATTACTAGTACATTAATTTCTGGAAAACTTCCATGTAGAGTTTTTTAGATTACTTAGATTTTCAGTTTAGGAGTGACTAGCTATGTTCCCCAGTGTCCTGCAGCATCCCTGGAGCAATTAACTTCTAGAGTATTGTGTCCTCAAAGGATAATCATACCTCAGCTCAGCTACTTATTCTTTACCTATTTCCTTGCAACAGAGCAATCTCAGTAGATTTATGGGAATAAAAAAATGCAATGTTTTGTCAACACACACTGCATGAAAACTCAGATTGGATTTTATATCCCATTTAAATCCAATATCCCATCATAACAGGCTGCTAAAGGGAATCATGATGCTGACTGATAACTACAATAACTCTAACACAGCCTGTAAATGCGAAGATGGGCTCTAGCAATTTCGCACAATATGCAATGATAAAAGAGACAATTGCTTATACATTCATTGTCAGGTCTCATTTGAGCTTTATAAATGGTTAGGAGAATGCAGATACTCTGAAGGCAGCCACACTAACCAGAAAATGTTAAAAATAATGGCACTGCAAAGTAGAGATTTTACCAAATGCTGAATTTTGATACTAATACTATCTTGCAAAACATAGTTATACAATTACATGCAGAAAGATGCTATGTGCAATAGATCTTAACTCTAGCTTTAGCATTACAACTATCACTTGTACTCACTTTCATTATACCTGCTCCAATAATAATGCCTTTTAAATCTAAGGAGTGCTCATAGTAACACTTTGTATACCTAAGTCATTTGTAGGAGAGGAGAAAAATCCAAATTAAGACCCATGCCTTAATTATTTATAGCTTCTGAAATGTTCCAGCTTGTCAGCCCTGGTGACTGAATTCCCTAGCCAAGAAAGAAATAGAGCATAAGTAGTGGCTGTGTAGCTTTCTGACAACATAAAGCTAAAATCCCAGTGAATCAGCTGTGCAAGAAATCTACATATTACAGTGATGAGTACTCTACAACTACTGCATATAGTGTATTTTGTAAGCATAATGGGTGAAATTCTGGCCCTTCTGAAGTTAATGGGAGGCCATTGACTTCAATAGGGTCAGGATTTCAACTAGTCACTCAAAACACAGAATATAGCATATGCCTCTTGGGAAGCAGTGCATCCTAGAGCTTGTCTTCATGTTCACCTCAGAATTAACTGGAGCTCTTACACTCGTGTTGTCCATAACCCCACTCCCATCTACACACAAAATTTCTAACACTTGGGCTAGCTGGCCTGTCCCTACTAAAATCTGAGTACTGCTTACACGCAGACTAGAGAATCACTCACTTTATATTGTGGATGCTGTTTAACCACTAGAGTGGCCTTAGTCTTCCATTCCCTTCTCCTAATTCTCCGTATGTGCCCAAGACAATTTCTCCCACTGTTGACTGGAAAAGACTCATACAGCTGCTCAGCTAACTGTAGTATTAAGAGTAATGTGAGGTGCTATAACTTCTGAAGGAACCTTGAATGAGCAAGTACAGCTGAGTGGCCACATAAGTATGGCTTTGCAGTGTGGCTGCTCACACCTAAGCTATGACGATCTGGGCACTTACACCTGAGTGCTAATCACCCAAATTGATTTTCAATTTAAAATTACCCCTAGTGGAAAGGGCACTGGGATGAGATTTAGGAGAGCATGATTCTATTCCTGGCTCTTCCACTGAGCTACTTCATATTCTTGGGTAAGTCACTTTGCCCCCTTTCCACTCCCCACCTTAGTCTTCTCTATTTAGATGATGTGTGCTTTGCACACTGGCTATCACTTACTGTGTGTTGGTAAAAGGTACCCCAATGTCACTTGGGACCCATATTTGCTGCTTTAATACATATAACAATAATTGTAACTTTGTTGTATCTATTTGTTTATCTGTGAAAAGTTGTTTTCTTGATGCAGATATGTAAAATGTTAGTTTTACCTCCCACTTACTTCTCCAAGTGATGTGAAAAATGAAGTTGTCTAACAGAAGACAAGCAACTAAAGGCCCCACAAATTTATCCCTTACAGAAAGACATTGCTGTAAAATATGCATTATTTCATTTAAAAATATACTGAATTGTAAGATAAAAGCAGAAAATAAAAAAAATCTGAGGCTTGCTGCTAAAAGCTGTTAAATTATCACAGTCTGCAGGTAGGTAACAAATTGACCTCTAAAAAACTCTCATTATCAAATATTGTCAATTTGAGCCCACGGCTCTGAAAGCACAGTCTGGGTTCTCCAAGAATAGTACAGTACTTATGTCAGCAACCAATCAATGACATGCTAACAAATGTGTTGCTAATATCTCAAGCTATTCAGCTGATGCTAAGTAACACGCTTGCCAATTATTTGGGGAAATCTATTGGAACACACCAACAATGGCACTTACAGGTGGCATAGTAAGATCTCCTATAGCTTTAGGTTTTGATGGTCTTGCTACAGCTTACGTGGTTGTATCACCTTTTATTTGATTCAATTCTCTTGACTGTATATAGAAAGTAGTTGGATCTATCCTAATTAGAATTAAATGGACTGATATCAGGAACTTAATCAAGTCATTGATACTTCTGTCAGCCTTCCTGATTAGGGACTTGTAGACAATGGAAGCAATCCCACTGATTTCAATTTACAGTGGACTGGGCCCTAACCCTGAATTAACAGTCCTTTAGATGTCTAAGGTTTTCATCACAATTTGAGTAAATTCTCAATAGGTTGGTATGTAAATTCACCAGTACAACAAATGTAGAGCAGATCCTTCATTTATCAAGTCTTTTTGTTGCCCATACAATCGCTACTGACTATTTCCCTTGTCCAATTTAATGTTTTCTGAATGGGATTGCATTAGCAGCAGAAATATCAGTACTCACAGACATTCTGATGGAATACAAAGACAAAACATTAGGGGGCAGAATCAGCAAAAAAAAAAAGGGGGGGGAGGCACAGAAGCAACCATATAGCTGGCCAGCTAACGATTCGCATTATGAAAAGGAGTACTTGTGGCACCTTAGAGACTAACCAATTTATTTGAGCATGAGCTTTCGTGAGCTACAGCTCACTTCATCAGATGCATACCGCATTATGTCTTCCAGTGATTCCCCACTGCTGCAACAGTCTTTTGGGAGCCATTGCAATTGTCCATATATTACAAATAGTCTCTGAATTTAAATTTCAGTTTCTCTTCCTTGCTTTGAACTTAGGGTGATGGGGTGGTTGTTTCTGCCCTCTCCACTCCTCCCCATTGGCAGTCCCCCAGGGACCTCAGCAACATCTATTACTTAAAGCTGCCTGTATTTAGTGTTTTTATTTGTTTTGTTTTGGGAGAGTGGGTATTTTTATAAAACATTTTTCCTGAAATACTTACTGGACAACAACCTCTTGGCTATTTCTGCTAGTGGAAAATGTGGTGTTGAAATAAGCAAAAAGTGCTTCATATCATCCTTAAATCTTCAGACAAACTAATTATAACTCATGATTCTTCTTATTGGTTATGGTAGGTGCTTTCCAGAGAAACAAGAGGGCATTGTCCTTGCCTGAGGAGCTCACAATCCAAGGACAGACAAGTGTCAGTGGAACAGTCTCCCACATATAAATAGAATGGTTGAGATGGTGGTTGGCCCCATCTTGGCAAAACATGTCTGTGTAAAACAACTAGCTTCCTTGTAGGGAGCATGGCAGAAAAGTGTGCTCTAAAGGGATTTAAGTGTGGAGAGGGTAGGGGGCCAAGAAAATGAGCTCAGCAAGGATGCTCCATGCAGAGAGGGCAGCCTGGTGTGAGAAGTGGAAATGGATAGTGAATGCTGGCATCATTGGCAGAGCACAGGGGATTGATTTATCAGGATTAAACCTGGTTTTCACAATATACTGTATCAATTTTGGCTAGATATAAAGGATTTGGAGGAGATTTATCTTTCATGCCCTTTGTAGTCCAAGTCTTCCAGTGTTGTTTTTTTTTTCTCAGCAGCTCAGTGCAAACCCTTTCTAAATGTCCTGCAACTACTTCTGGCAAAGTTTCAACACTGCTTTTTACCTGTGGAGCTGCTGTCAGTTTATGTGACTCATTTTATGGTTATCCTTGCAACTAGTCTTTTGTAAAGTCTCTCTCATACCTTCTCAGAGTTTCATTAAGATCCTCTACACAATAGCTGCAATCATACAAAGATTAAATTCAGCTGTTGATTGGAACAGTTTCGTAGGTGGGATTTCTCTGGTCTCTCTTTCACAGAAACCACAGGAGCAGCTTATCTACCCTCTGCATGCTCCTCTTTAAGTGTTTTAATCTCAGCATCTCTTTCAATGTAGCACCTTAGTAGCACATTCTTCAGACTCTTTTCCAGACTGTTGATTAAAATCTCTGTACATCTGCAACACTTTTTTGTAACTCAGATGTATGCTCATTTTCCTCAGTTTGAGCCTCTAATTTTTCTTCAAGCTCAATAGCTTTCTGTCAGCTTTATCTCTTTGTTCTCTTTTCTTGTGTGGCTTCTGCCAATACCTTTTTATATACATTTCTATGCTTATGAGATACTATTTTACAGTTTTGTCTCTAGTTTAGCTCTTGCTTGACAAATTTCTCTCAGATCCTAATTCTTTAATTTGTATTCCTTAATGTTGTCCAGTTGGTGCTAAAGCAACTTCCAAAGTGATTCACTTTTATCTGGCAAGATTTTATTTTTACTCCCTCCCTTCTTTTCCAGTGGTCTAACATATCTGTTTCAAATGCTCACTTGTCAAATCAGTTTCAGTAGTTAAATCTCCTTCCCATTCTTTAAATGAATGATCTGCTGCTTCAAAACCTCGTCTATCCAGGAAATATTCTGTCTATACTAAAACGACAAGGACTCCTTGTGGCACCTTAGAGGCTAACAAATTTATTTGGGCATAAGCTTTCAGGGGCTAAAACCCACTTCATCAGATGCATGGAGTGAAAAAATAATAAGCAGAATATATGTTATGGGGGTCAGTGCTAACAAGCCAATTCAATTAAGGTGGAAATAGCCTATTCTCAACAGTTGACAAGAAGGGGTGAATACCAAGGGAGGGAAAATTACTTTTGAAGAAGGAGCCATGTTAGTCTGTATCCACAAAAAGAAAAGGAGTACTTGTGGCACCTTAGAGACTAACAAATTTATTTGAGCATAAGCTTTCATGAGCTACAGCTCACTTCATTGGATGCATGCCTTTTATATACGTTTCTATGCTTATGAGATACCATCTTATAGTTTTTTGTCTCTAGTTTAGCTCTTGCTTGACAAAGTTCTCTCAGATCCTAATTCTTTAACTTGTATTCCTTAATGTGATAAAGTGAGCTGTAGCTCATGAAAGCTTATACTCAAATAAATTTGTTAGTCTCTAAGGTGCCACAAGTATTCCTTTTCTTTTACTTTTGTAGTGCTGACGAGGCCAATGCAATCAAGGTGGCCCATTTCCAACAACTGATAAGAAGGTGTAAGTATCAGCAGAGGGAAAACTACTTTTTGTAGTGATGGGTACTACAGTTTTTCTGGCTAACTTCTTTCTCATTCTTAAATATGATATGCTCTCCTTTCCTTTCCTGAGCTTCTCTCTCAGCTGCTTCTTTTTCCTCCTCTCCTCAACTAGAACATTTGTGAGACACAAATATGGGAAGGAGTATCTCATTCAATGTATACATTAACTACATCCAAAAAATTGTTAAAAGAAAATTAAGGTTGCAAAGTCAAACACTTAGAAGTTAGAAAATGCCAGAATTAAGGTTACTAGGGCTTCTTTGTCCCAGTCCCAGTCTCCTTGCCTAGCCAATCCAAGTCTTCAGGCCTCCTCATCTCTGTCCCAATAGCAGGGAAAGTCCTATTCAGTCTCTGCACCACTGGGCTGGAGTAAGCTAAATACTGGCAGAATCTTCAGAGAATTTATCTGTGCAACTCTAACAAGTCTCTACTGATCACATTCAAACAGTTTGCAAAGGCTTATAACTTGACTAAATTTGGGCATCTTTTTACAGGAAGAGAAAAGGTCACATCACTGACCGTGGGAGACTCCCAGCCAAATCTGAAGGCCTTGCACCAAAACCTGGAGGGATTAGAGCTTTTCAGTGAATGGTATTATGCATTTTTTTAACATGGACACAGCAACATATTTTCCCTAATATTGGACATGAACCACTGAACCACTTTAGCTGAAGTTTCCAAAAGAAAAGAAAAAAAATCAGCCAGAGCCAGACACCCAGTATGGAAAGTTTCAGCCCAAATGGTTAAAGTTTGGTAACATTATAAACAACTGAAAATAGGGTATTATGGAAATGTCTGGAAAATTTCACCATAGATGGAGCTACCAGTTCCATCTATAATGGCAAAACCTATAAGAGTAAAATCTTCAAAAACACCTAAAGGTATGTCTACACTGCGGTGAAACACCTGCAGCTGGCCCACGTCAGTTGACTTGGGCTCATGGGGCTCTGACTGTAGGGCTACAAAACTTCAGTGCAGACATTCAGGCTCAGGCTGGAGCCTGGGTTCTGGGACTCCGAAAGTGGGGAAGGTACCAAAGGTGTTTTATTGCTGTGTAGACATACCCTGAATAACCTAGACACCTAGATCCCATTTATTTTCAAAAGGGTCTTA
Organism: Lepidochelys olivacea; assembly: GCF_965140295.1. Lineage (NCBI taxonomy): Eukaryota > Metazoa > Chordata > Testudines > Cheloniidae > Lepidochelys > Lepidochelys olivacea. Next base: position 72,109,234 of record NC_140414.1, read on the forward strand.
AGCACTTAAGAGCCTAAGTCTTTTAAAAAAATCAATAGAACTTTGTCACTAAATGTCCAGGAGTACATTTACCCTGCAAAAATAGATTAGATAGATAGATATAAAACAGCAAAAATCATACACCACTGCAGTGAATCTCAGAGCCCATGTCAACTGACTAGGGCTTATGGGGCTCTCACGAAAGGGCTAAAAATAGCAGTGTAAATGTTTGGGCTTTGGTTGGAGCCAGGGCTCAGACTCTCCCCACTTGCTGGGTTTCAGAGTCTGGGCTCCAGCCTAAATGTCTATATTTCTATTTTTAGCCCTGTACCATGAACCCTGTAAATCCTTATCAGTTGATCCAGGCTCTGAGGTTCACTGCCACATATCTTTCTCTGCAGTGTTAACATATGTAAAGCACTTTTGAAAATAAGATTTAGAATCCTTAGTCAGCCAGGTACTTCTGTGGGATGTTTAACCAATTAAATGGTCATATCTAGGAGTATTCAGTTCAATATACCCTTGTTCTTATAGGAATAGACTCACTTTCCCTACTAAGGGTAAGGACAAACTGATTTCAGTTAACAGCTAAATTCATGTTAACCCTTATTTTTAAGCAAGTGATGCTACACCATCAATTTTTGTTTCAAATTAAGAGAGACCCAACAAGCATTTCCTCTTTTATATTCACATGCACATTTAGACATCCCTGCAATCACAAGTGTCTTTGTTGAATGACTAACAAAAGTCTAAGTTGAAGTTTTCAGAGAAAAGTCAGTCCATTAGTATTAATAAGTGACCATTTTTTTCACTAAGAAGGTGACACAGTCTTTGAATATAAAAAGTAACTTTTATGTCTTGAGTAAAAGAGGGAACAAAGGTGAAATGAGGCAAGAAAAGAAAAAAGAAAAGTGTTAATTTATACCAAATGCTTCTTTGTTGCCATTTCCCCATTCAACGTAGGCATGTTCACATGAGCATATCTATTGGATAAACTTTATAGTCTAGTTGTCCAAGCCTGACACCCTTGGTTTGAAATTTGAGTTTCTCTTTTACTGTGTGAACTGCCTACCGACACTACCAAATCCCACATGCCGTGGCAAGACTTATTTTAAGGAGGAGGTCTTTATTCTCTTTGGCATCCTAGTCATAGGCCCTATGTGGCACTTTATAGGGGTAGCTGTGCCACCAGCTGCCCCAGCATGCCCTGCTGAGAGACGCCGCTGCCAGTTGGTCCAATAGGGTATTTGCAGATGTCTGGCATCTGCAGGATGTTCCCCTATCTGCTACCTAGGGACATGCCTAATGAAAAACATGGCTAAGTAACCTAGAAGCCTAATGGTCACCCCTTGAAGGGCAATTTGTACCAAACATCAGTTATAATATTGATGCAAGTGAAAGCTATCCAGATGAAGATGACATTATCCTGGCCACTTGCCGAGTCAAAACTTGAATCCCCATGTAAATATCAAACACAGATTCAACTGAAGACTCCTGCAAAGTTTTATGCACATGTTTAACATTAAGCTCAAGAGTAGTCCCACTGAATTTATTAGCACTACTTCTAAGTGTGAAGTTAAACACATGCATAAGTCTTTGCAGAGCTGAGGCCTTAGTGCCCAGTTCTGCATCTTTGATGTTAATTCCCACTGATGTCAATAGGTGGAGGACTGGGTTCCTACCGCCTCTTATGGCTGAGTAGATTATTCAAAAAAATCTTGGTATGGAACCTCTCTGTAGTTTCTACTTGACAGATGGTTGATTACTGGAAAGCAGTATGTTCTTGAGCAGTAAGCAACAGTTGTAACATTTCACTGAACTTCTGTTATAATTGAGTTGCTTACAGCCCTTTTGGCTCAGGATTACATCAGTCTGGATGGGCTATTATGAGTTTAGCTATTCCATCAATTTTCCTTTCTACTGTGAACGGAACATCTAAAACTAATTATTCTGCCTATTAAATAGCAAATGATGGAGGTATGCCAAGAGAGCTTGTTAACCATACATACCTTGGGAGAGCAGAAGGAATTAAGTGCTTATTTTTCATGGGTGACAAACCATTTATTTTCTGCATAGTTTTTGAATTCAAGCACAATTTTGAAGCATTTATCTTTGGGTGTCTTCAATTTACAAAGCCCTTTTTCCCAAAATTCTATTTCTGTGGTATAACCACATACCACATGCTTCCCACTAATCTAACAAAAAGATTGTTATATCTTAAAGGCCATTTATGAAGTGTGAATCCAAACTGTAGGGATATTCAAATCTCGCATGTTGTTTCGTGACCATTTTTACTTAATGACAGGTAAAAATATGCAAATGTAAGCTTGACTACTTTAGAATAAAGGTTAATGATATAATTTCAAGGCAGCAAGACTGTTAAATAACAACTGGGCTTTGATTTTCATAACAATTTATATCTGGCTCATCCACCATGTAACACTTTACAACACCTGCATATTTAGAGCTAATCTTATACTTAGTACTAATCAGGCCAATAAAGTAATCTAAAATTATGATACCTAACCATGAGCCAGATGCTGAAAATATCCAGTGAAGTGAAGTTCCAGAAATTGTGCACTGTGGAAAACTAGATATCTTTTCTTTAGATCGGTATAACAAGCAGATCAATAAACAGTACCTGTATTTGACTACCTTCAGCCAAATTCTATTTTCAATCAGTCATGTAAATGAAATAAAAGGTGCTAGAATGTTCCCCATCTTGCAGATGAATGAAGTAGAGGATAAAGAATGTCTCTTCTTTGCATAACCTGCAGCAGACCTGAATGTACAAAAGCCACCATTATATCTGTACTCTGCCAAAGCTTTGAACACGCTCCCTTTATGGAGCTTCATGAAACAATGTGCTCATAAAGCAAAAGTGTCAAATTTAGTCTTTTCTGGAGTGGTCAGAAAAGGGGTAAAAGATTCATGTTCAACCAAGGTGGAGTCTCTCTAACTTGAATTCTCAAATCATGATTTAAAGACCTTCAGTAACTCAGCCAGAAGTTATGGGCCTATTACAGCGGTTCTCAAACTTTTAATAGAGTCACCAGGGCTGGCTTAGACTTGCTGGGGCCTGGGCCGAAGCTGAAGCCCGAGCCCCACAGCCCAGGGCCAAGGCTGAAGCCTGAGCCCCACCACCCAGAGCCAAAGCCAAAGTCTGAGGGCTTCAATCCTGGGTAGCGGGGTCAGATTACAGGCCTCCCACCTGAGGATGAAGCCCTGGGGCTTCGCGTTTGCCCCCTCTCGCCTGGGGCAGCGGGGCTCTGGCGGGCTCAAGCTGCTGTCCCCCCTCCTGGGTTCATGTAGTAATTTTTGTTGTCAGAAGGGAGTTGCAGTTCAATGAAGTTTGAGAACCTCTGGTCTATTACAAGAGTGGATGGGTGGGTGAGGTTCCACAATGTGGCAAGAAGTCAGACTAGATGATCATGATAGTCCCTTCTAGCCTTAAAGTCTATGAGCTTAAGTAACATTTATTACACTGAGTTTTTGGGTTTTTTTTTTTTTGTTTAGGGCAACAAAAAATATCACAGTAGAACAAGGAAGAACAATAGGACCAACCACCTCCCAAGTGCACCCTTGTGAACTGTTCAAGTAAAATTTTATCCAGGCTTTTTGAGGTCTGTTAAGGCTGAATCTCCACTCTAGCACCTCAAGTGCAGGAAGTGGGGGCCCGCAAGGATTTTAAAAATTAATACTTGCCACTCCAGGCTTGTATTACACTCCCAAGATTACAGCTTCTCTCAGACCTAGGCTTGGCAAACACTGCCACCACCCAACTGGAAAAATCCCCCTTTGAACCCAGGAAGGAGCACTTGGAAATTCCTCCCTGTGGGGTATCATCAAGCCCTTTCACCTCCCTTCCAGGGAAGGGCTGAAAAAGAAAACAAAGGAAATCAGCTGTGGCTACCAGCTAATCAAACAACATGCACAAACCTCTTAGGACACCAAAAATCCAAATCCTTCTTTAAAAAAGTAAATTTTTTTTAAAACAAAAAGGAAGAAAATACATCTGGAACTTAAGCATTTGCTAGATTTAAAAAGAGCAATTCCAAAAATTTAGCACCCAAACTAGCTTTCTTGGGGGTTCAGCTTAAAGGTTACAAGCAAACAAAGGCATCTGGGGTTAGCACAGAGGAGATCCACAAGCCAAAATAAACCTGATGGCATCTGTCTAAACATTCTGTATCCAAATTATTTCTTCTAGGTATGGAAGTTACTTTTTCATACCTAGTTCAAGCCTTACACAGCATTTCAGCTTATAGCATTGGTGCTCTTTTCTAGGCTGCAGGGACACAGACCAAGGGAAAGTTTCTTTCCTCATTTTAAAAAGTTCTAGCCTTCCCATTGGTTCCTTTGGTCAGGTGCCCACTGTTTTTTTCCTTCTTCTTTGGGGGGGAGGGGGAGACACATGGACTTTTTAACCCTTTACAGGTAATGCAAATAAAGAATAGCTACCAAGAGGGATTTTACAGCTGGCTGGCTGGCTGGGTGTCCATCAAAGGGAGCTACCCCACCACTTTATATATCACAAGGTCAAAAATAGCCTCCTTGAGGATTGGGTTTATTAATATAAATAACCTCCTAACAAAACTCAAAATCCCAAAACAAAGTCCAACCAAAAATCTGCAAAAAACAAAGGGTTCTCTCCCTTCTCCCAGGCCTTCCTTCCTAGGGCCTTCCCTGATTTGGAGGGCCACTCCCAGGCCCTACCTAGCTCGAGTTCCAGTCCTGACACTCTGCTTGAGCCTGCTCACGCCTAGCAATCTCAGGTCCTTGAGCATTTCCCTCTTTTACAGGCTCCTGCTGCTTTTTTTAATTTTATTTTTTTTAAATAATAGGAAAATCACCTGATTCCTCCCAGGTGTGGCTTTTTCAGTAATCAGGGTTGATTGGTCCCCAGCCCTCCAGCCCTTAAGGGCGAGCCCCGTTACAGGAAGTAGGAAATTAAAGTTAATATGCTATTTTCTGCATTGCTAGTTATTGAAATTAAACTAGTGTTCACTGAGAACCATGGGGGGAGTTTGCAGAATATTTGCAGGGTCACATGGAAAAGAGTTGAAGACAGTAGTGACTAAACTTCACTTAAAACTGGTTTCTATGATTTACGAGTTTAGAATCACATTTTAAAAATTTCTCATTTTCTTCTGCAAACATTTGAGCCAAGAAGAAACACAAACATGTTTGTTTTGCATTATTAATAGGGAGAGACGGGAGGCACAGAAAATGATGAGACAGTAAAAGAGGAATAGATTAAAAAAAAGATAAAAATTAAAATAAATGCCAGAAAACAGTTTGACCACACAGCAAATTCCCAGCACCAGCACAACCGACGCTTTTGTTTCCAGCCTCAGCAGAAAGTCCAAGGATTGAATGAGCACAGACTATAAATCCTTGAGGTAGTTCTCCAAATCAGACTTGAGATACAAAGACACAACAGGGCAGGGACTGTTGTATTGTACCTGTGCTGGTGAAAACTAGAACTACCTTGTCCAATCATATCAATGGGAGCATTTTAGGAATAATTCTTTAATAGAAGGCATTGTATTCATCTCTCTAAATAAACTTAAAGTTATAAGAATTTGTGAAATGCAAGAGGTGATCTAACATTTTCTTCATATAATTGAATCCAAGAGATCATTATCCAAATAGCTAAAGACTCAGTCTCTGTTGAAATGGTCTAATGTACAGTGAAGCAGGATGAGAGATTCAGTATGAGAGCTCAATACTCAGACTATTAACTGAAAAGCTGTTACAATGAGATCCCTGAATCAGAAAACTTTACTTTAATGTAAAGTAGAAACAGTCCGAAAACAGCATGGAATGGAATGAAGTCAAAATAGTAATGACTTTTTTAAGTGTATGAGATGAAAAAGCTACAGTTTTGGAATAGTAAGAAACATAGAAAAAGAATATAGGAGTCAATAGCAAAACTTCCACTGACTTCAATGAGCCAGGATTTCACCCCGTATCTTCTGATCAGAGCCCTATCATGTCTACGTCACTGATTTTAATTGAGCACACTTTGGTAGTGATTGAAAGTTATTATCATTTAATAGTAATTTACTGTCCAATGTGAAATGGCATTTTAATTCAGTTAAAATTGTATTAGCATCCACATTACAAAAACCATCATCACAACTTTGCTGTCAGTAGGTACCAGATACGGAATGGACCTGGAGATTGAACTAATCCTTAGCCATAAAGGCGGCTCTCAAAGTCCTGAGTGTTTATTAGAGAGAGAAGCTTTCAGTGTATGAACTGTACATGGATCAGGAATAGAAAGATGACAATCTCCAGGGATATCAGTGCAGCAGCTTTTAGAAGAACTAAATTCACCTAATAATTATGGAAAAAGATAATTCTTCCTTAGTATTTGTTTGATTAATTTTAATCCCACGAGTTTAAGCAAACATTGATTACCATTCTTGCCACTGATGGAAAGACGACATCTTGGTTAAAAAGAGATATGGAAGTCGATATATAAAGGATGGAAGTCAAAATAGAAAGAGGGTGGACAAAAGGCAATGAATATAAGTTACAAGTTTTAAAATGTCAGTGACTGATAGGGGAAGCTAAAGGAATCAACGAAATGCCAATAGTCAACAGGGCTAAAGACAATAAGAAGGCATTTTTACAACAAAACAAAAAATACTAGATCATGTATATGGCCATTGCTAGATGCAGATGGTAAAATATTCAATAGTGATGCAGAAAAGGCAGAACTGGTCAATAGATAATTCTATTCTGAATTTGAAATGAAGCATTTCAATTTCTATTTCATATGATGTTGTGAATGGAATAGAAAGTTTATCATTTGTACCAAAAGAGTATGTGAGGCAGCATTTGCTAAAATTAAACATTTTCAAATCAATATGGCCCTGTAGCGGGGCAGTTACCCCGCTCCTGAGAGAAAAGGCTAGGCTGACTGGGGAAGCGGCCACAGCTAGGGCCGTGCCCCAATCAGGCCACAGATGGCCCTATAAAAGGGCTATGAGCCAAGAGATAAGTCAGTCTCTCTAGCTCTTGAGAGAGAAGGACCTGGGTGCCTGGGAAAGCAGGGTACTTGGGACAGAGCAGTGCTCGGGAGCTCCAGCCTGGCAACTCTACAGGCCTTGGTAAAGGCCTAAAGCAGATACTAGGGTTGCAGAGATGCGGCCTAGGGTTAGGCAGAGGCAGAAGGTCCCTTGCCAATGATGAGTGGTTTACAGACTGCAGTCTACCCCAGTGAGCAGGGGCTGGATGATGACTGGCAGTAGCCACTGATGCAAGGTGGGCTTAGAGGGTGGGGGTTCCCCTGGATGGGGAGACCCAGATTGTGGATTACTGCTGGGGACAGAACCCTGAGGTAGAGGGGCACTGGGGTCTGGGAGGGACATGTGGGGGCCTGAGGCAGGTGAGCCGCCGGCCTGCAGAGGCCGCTCGGGACTGAAATCAAGCTAATTCCCAAACTAAACAAGTCCTGTTCTCACAAACAGTAGCCCGCCACTCTTTAAGGTGGTATGGTCATCTGCTCTGAATGTCTACGATCTTCCCTGTGAGAATCATCTTAGGCTTTGACCCAATGAAACCATGTAAGAAAGGGCCCCCCAAAAAACCTAAACCTCGATGGCTAGAGGGTGTCAACAGATACCTGTACCTCACAGGCATCCTACCCCATACTATGCCAGATATGGCTCGGGACAGAACATCATGAAGGCACATAGTGCACTGGTGTCCTCTATGCTGTCCAAGCAACAGCGTGAGAACTAACCTAATCTGTTATACAGGAGGACAAACACGATAATCTAATGGTCTGTGATGAGGGGTGTACCCCAGATAGGCCCACATTAACCAGTTATGGTACCTGACTGCACCTGGAGGCGGCATAGGCGCCAACTTTTCCTGGTGCCAGTGGGTGCTTGCCTCTGGCCCTGCCTGCCCCGCCCTGCCCCGCCCCCATTCCAACCCCTTCCCCAAAGTCTCCACCCTCTCCCTGCCCCTATTGGACTCCTTCCCCAAATCCCCACCCCAGCCCCGCCTCTTCCCTGAGCGCACTGTGTTCCCCCTCCTCCCCACTGCCTCCAAGTACTTGCCGTGGCGAAACAGTGATGGAAGGGAGTGCTAGACTGGACAAGAGCTGATCTCCAGTCCCAGCCACAAGGGGGTACCCCAGCAGTGAGTGAAGCCTGTTACATGGTTGCTTCTGGCTTCAGACTATCTGTGTGGTGGTTCAATGAGAAGCCTCAGGGAGACTGGGAAGTATTCACTAAAAATCTCAGAATAATCCAAAATGCGTAGCCCCCCCTCTCCCCCCCCAAACAACCTCCACTATGTGATTGTTACATTAAATTCATAACTTTGCTAGACACTAAAAATCATGGTCTTGATAAAGACACTGGATTTATAGCTTATTACAAAACTCTGTAACCTACTAACCCCCATTTTTGTCCTATGATCACAAGGGTGTTAATGGGCCACTTCACCTTGAATGGTGCCTTAGAATATGTGCTGACTATTTATGCTAAACTATTTGTTGGACCTTGTATTTAGCTGTGACACTCTGAGTACATTCCCCAAACCCAAGGAAGAGCTCTGTGTAAGTATGAAAGCTTGTCTCTTTCATCAAAGAAGTTGGTCCAGTAAAAGATATTACCTCACCCACATTGTCTCTCTAATATCCTGGGACAGACATGGCTACAACAACACTGTATGCAATATGAAGTCAATCAACATCTTTTGCACTCTAGTCTCTTCTATATAAGGCATTTATGGTGCAGCACTGCCGATTAACCCATAATTGAGGATGTCTGAAACATCACTAGGTACACGAGAGCTTATGTAAATGTCAACATATTCACATCTGCAATTCTCCCGTCTCCTTTTGCAATTACCAGATTCTTCTTGAAATTATACATATCCCATATTAAACTCAGTGATTCATTCAACTATAGTGCTTCATAGGTATTATAATAATAATAATGGTGGGGGTAAGAAATCACAATTTCTACCTCCATTAACCACCAGCCTTTACTAATCAAGTGTGATATAACTCTTATGTCCTGGAGGAATCCATTATGTGGTTTTGTGTTTTTCCTAACAAGAAATATGAGGGGTTTTTTTCAGGTAATGGATGAAGCACCGAAGTGAAGCAAGGGATTTTTTTATTTTAATCTCTTGATGAACCTGTGTGTTGCTTCTGAATAAATCATAATGACTCTTATGGCTTTTAGAGCTTGGAACCTAAGTCAGAATAAAATGAAAGGCATGTATCAAGTAGGCAAGTATGTGTTTGTTTTTGTCCTGTCTGTAAACTTCACACATTTTTGCCTCCATTACTAAGTTTTATGACTACCATCATAATAGTTATAATATTTACAAACACTATTTTATTTTTTGTAATGTTACACAAAGAAAGAAAGAAAAAGTAAACAACCACCCACTACCACACCTTGCACAGCACAACAGCAATGAAAACAAGATCTGTCCATTCTAATTTACAGTAATAGACTAGTTGCATACAGTACCGCCTCAAAACTGTAATTACATGTGAAGAGTAAAAACATGTTTTAACTGGATTTAGCATTTTATTCTCATTCTAGTAACACCTTGTCTATTACCATATTTTATTATCCTCTCTATTTCCAGACATAAATTTGAAATATTGAATTTTTCCTACCTTTCCATATTTTCAATCATGCAGCATTACTAAGAAGAGAGTAGACATTTGTACACCAGTCTAATGTGGCTGGAAATAAGCAGGCAGATCCTCAGCTGGAGGAAATTGCCATTGTGCTATTGAAGTCAGTGTCACAATGACAATTTACAGCCTTTGAGGAGCTGTCCCTTAGAAACCATTACTGTGTCTTTTGTTCTTTACACAACAAACATAAAATGAAGGAACACAGGCACACTGGAGTCCAAATATCCGTGTTTACTAACTAACTATACACACACACACACACTCTCTCTCGCTCTCTCTCTGCTGCTCTGACAGGTTTCTGGTGACTTCTGAAACACAGAAGTCAGAAGAGGGCCAGTAAAGGGCTTTGGGATACTGCTCAATTCCGATACGCTACACGTATGCCCTTGGATTGAGCATTTAATTGGCAGAATTTATTAAATGCTGGGGGAGGGGGGTCAAAAGACTGACAAATTCTCATCTTTGGAGAGTTTGAAGTTAGACACACCCCTGAATCTGAAACATGGTAAAAAATCCTAAACTTGTCAAAAAAAGAAAAAAAAGAAAAATGTTGAGCTTGATCCAAAGCTCATTAAAGTAAATGGACTTCAATGGGCTTTGGAGCAGGACCTTTCTCAGCTAAAACACAATGTGACCTATATACAGAAAAAGAGATGTGTAAAAAGATTCAAAGTATAGGCAAATAGGATGCTTCAGGCAGTTTTAGGACTCTCATTCAGGCAAAATACTATCCTTGTTTAAAATTTAACAAACTTGCATAGCTAGAAAACAATGCAAATATTCATTTGTTGAATTTTTGTTTTCATTTATACTTTGTTGGGTATCTACATATTGTTGGAAAAATTTCACAGGTGTCAAAGTGACATTAACAATAAGAGTAAGAAATGCACTTTGAATATATTGGAAAGGGAGGCTGGCTATACCTGTGTCCTAGGGCAGCTTTGTCTGTATCTAATAGGTGTATTTGGAAATAACTGCTTCGAGACCTGGTCAGAAAGCATGTGTAGAAATCCAGGTTTTTTGTAAATGTTGCAGAAGGAGAACTTTGACTTTCTTGTGTTTTTATCTGATCTTTTATTTTTGTTTTGACCAAGAGTTTTTTGACACAAGTGGGAGGATGAAAGGAGAGGGAAGGAGAATCTGAAAAAATATTTAGAGACTTTAAAAATAATATAAATAATCACGCTCTTCTTAAGCATAAACAATTCTTACTTATTACAGACTAACAGTTTGATCCTGCTCCCATTGAGTTCTATGGCAAAATTCTTATAGATGTCAATGGAAGCAGGACAGTGACCTAAGTCGCCAACTGAATTTAGCAAAATGTGGATTTTCTTCATTTTGTTGGACAAAAAGACCCCACTTTTGAAGCTGAACTTTCTGAATATGTGCTTTCATAATATTATGTGCTGATTTTCCTTGAAGTGCCTTTGGTCTCTGCTTGATTTTATGAGTGGAAACAAGAAAATACCTGCCAAGTGTGTTGTGAATCATCATGCACTGTAATTACATCTAGAGGATGCCAAAATTCCTTCTGGAGTGAAAAATTGCCTTCTTTTATAATCACAACACTAATGGAATAAAATGCAGTAATATATTCCATCAGAATGAGTCTAGGAATCCAAAGATGTGCTATAAATATTCAATTAATCCTCCTGAAACAGTGGCAATAAGGCTGAAGATTAATCATCTTATCATTTCTTGATTGTTGTTGACAGTTTGACATGTGTTAATAATCTGGAAAGATTGCATTTATCAAAAGCAGTTTCACATTTGACATCCAGGCATTTTCATGGTCTCCCATACAATACTACTGTGTAAAATACCAGAAGCTCTGCCCCGCTTGTGAGATAAAATGGTAGGCTTTACTGTTTATTCTGGAGAATTCTTTGCACCATGCTTTTCTCTCTAATTAGCATTTATGCTCTTTGGGCAGAGACTACAGGTGGGATCCACAAAGGGACTTAGGTGTTCCAAAGCTGAGCATCACAGCATCTAACTTTTAGGTTGCTAGAAAAATCACAAGAACAACATTGCATTGCACAAAGCTGAGTTAGGTACTTAGTCTCTCCATACAATGAATGGGGAAAGATAGATCCCGAAGAATGTGATCCACAAAAACTAGCATGCTAGGTGGGGAGTCACCTAAACCAGCCAATGAAAGAGGTCAACTGGAGAGGGGTATGCTAATCCCCACCCTTCTTGCAGAGATAGGCACCAAGAGGTGCCTAGCCATCCATGAATGGTTGGAGGGTACCTACCTTTAAATTTCTGTACTGTGCTGAAAATTCTTTTTTATTCCAGTGGACTGAGCTATGGGATATTCTGATGTGGGGCCCATTGAAGCTGTTCCAAAGTTGATAAATAATGGAAGAGTGATCGGAGAAAGGGGAGTGGACCCAGGGTCTCCCATCTCCCAGGTAGGAGACATAACCATGGGATTACAGAGTCATTCCCTCTCTTGCTCTCTGGCCCAATGTCCATTTAATTATTTACAGTGGAACAACTTCAATGGGAGAGACTGAGGGAGTGCTACAGAATATCCTCAGTCTTTAGAGAACTCTCCTAAAAAATTGGAAGCCCCAGTTCAAGCTCCCCCCAACAGAGGCGGGACATGAGCCTGCATAGTCCACAGCCCAGGCAAGTGCTCTAACCATTAGGCTATAAATGGGGCACCACTCCCACCTCTTCCTCCTCCAACCAGATTTTAAATGGAACCCAGTCCAGAGGCAGGCCTCTGAGCATGCTTACCAAATCAGGCATACTGTGATTTAGGTGGCTAGATGCCCTATTTTGTGAATCACTCTGGGGCTTAGACACGTGGTCTACTTTTAGGGGCTACCCCAATTCTCAGCAGCACTGGGGGGCTGTGATTTGCAGCCCCACTCCACTTCTCCCTGCATGGCCAGCAGTAGGGACAGGAGCTGTAGGGACAGCAGCAGGTTCTGCTGCCCTCTGGTTGGGGGAAGCCAGGGTGTAGCAAGTGGATAGACTGCTGAGAGAGGGGAGATTGCCAGAGCAATCAGGAGACCTGGCACCACCACTTCATCGGGGGAGGGGTCCCCCGACCATAGTAGGACCCACTGCTCAGCCTTGGCACTTCCCTGGTGGAGTCCAGGCTCTGATGCCCTGCTCTAGAACCCATTCATCCAAGAAGGAAAAAAAGGCACACCTGGTGCCCAGTCCAGCTGCTCAGCAGCAATCATTTCGTGCCTGCTGCCTCTTGTACCAACCACTCATCCAGTGATGGGCAGAGGAGAGAGATGGGAAAGGGGATCAGGGATCTGCGGAACCATGTGAGAGGAATTGGAGATCGGATGAGCTGAGGGATCAGTGATCAAGGCAGCTGGAAGAGAGGGAGGTCAGGAATCAGTGGTCAGAGGCTTTAGTGAGCCAGGGGTGAAAGAGAGGAACAGGAGACCTATGCGGGAAAAGAGGGAAGGGAACAGCAGCTGTCACCACAGGGCACCCAGGGAATGAGGAGCTCCCCAATGGGGAGAGGGCATCTCTGGGATGGGTGGAAAGTCAGAGTGAAAAGGGAGACAGAGACGGGGAAGGCCTGGGGGGAAGCAGAGTGAGTGTTTGTCATGTACTTCTGTCTTGCTTATAGACACCAGTTGTGTTCACCATAAGATCCTTAACTGCTCTTTCAGGTATGGCTGAGGTTAGCTTAAATAATGTCTTTTACACAAAGTGCGACCTAGTGGCTGAACAGAATAATACAGTTTATCATTCTATTACATCTCCCCTTTTAAGATCTACATTCCTACCATTTACAATATTTACATTATCACACTGTCTTTGAAGTTCAGTACAGCCCAGTTTGTTAAGTGTGTCTCAGTCATACTGGTTTTCTAATGAAACATGTAACAATTTGGTCATCTAGTGGTCCATTAGTTACAATGACTGATTGTAGTCTGTCCAGAATCCTTGAGTTGTCTTCTTGTTATGCATCTGCCACCTGTAGAGGTTGCTCTGTTGATTGTTCTCTCTGAGAAACAAACTGTAGATGTCAAGAGTTTAGGTTGAACTTTCCACTGTTGGTCTTGATCACATATGATCTGAGTGCTGATTTTTTTTTCTTTAGGACAGCTGAAATTGACCTTTTTCTCAATCCACTTTGATATGAACACCGTCATCCAGTTCTAGACCCAGCAGTTCTCTGAATGACATCTGCTGTAAAAGTGTTTGTCAGCTCTTTTCACCAATTTTGAGTCATCTTCCCATCAGGAGCTGTGCTGGACTATATCCAGTGACTGCTATTGATCTGTAACTCAGAAGAGCAAGGAATGGATCTCCTTGGATAGGATTTTCTTGGCTGTCTGTGCAGCTCTCTCAGCCTCTCAATTTGCTTATGGGTAATGTGGACTGCTACTAATATGATCATAATTATGTTTCATTCAGAATGATTTAAATTCTGCTTCAGTGAATTATGGCCCATTATCCATCACTAGTTGTTCTGAAATATTGAAGTGAGCAAAACTACACTTCAGTTTCTCAATAACACTGCCACATGTTATGTCTTTCAAAGACATTCGTTCTATATACCTGGAAAAATAGCCCATGACAAGTAGGTAATGATGTCCTCTGAATTTTCATAACTCTGCAGCTAGTAGTTTCTAAGGTCTCTCTGGTCAAGGTTTTTGTACACTGCATATTTCAGCATTGTCTCTTAAGTTGATTTGTACTGTATCTCCTTTCATCATATCATATCATCATATCCTCCATCGAGTTCTTCCATCTTTCTGACAAGGCCCATCATGGCTGCCACTCTGTGAGACGATTGTTGCTATTTGATCCTTTGATCACATGCACTCTAAATGCATGCTTTTGTCTTTGTAAGTTGTTTTTGTGGTGAACTGACCCATGTACCAGCTACTCAGAGCTGTGGCAGGTGAGTTCAGCTCTGGGAGAGGTTGAAGGAGACTGTAAATCCCTTCTGAGATGACTGTGATGTCAGCTCCTGAGTCCATTTTAAAGTCAATAGTCTTGCCATGAAAACAACGAGTCCTGTGGCACCTTAAAGACTAACAGATTTATTAAGGCATAAGCTTTTGTGAGTAAAAACCCACTTCTTCAGATGTTGAAGAAGTGGGTTTGGGTAAAAACCCCTCATTGTTTTTGTGGATACAGACTAACGTGGCTAGCCCTCTGAGTCTTGCCATGGATATTCAGTTTCCCTCTCCGAGCAACCTCTGTGTCATCACAAGTGACAGATCCCAGAAACAATGGCTCTTGATTGTCTGTATTATGAGTCAATTCCCTGATTCCTTTGGTGTGGCTAACAGTTTCAAAATGTCCAGGAGTGAAGCAGGAGAGCCAAAGGGTGTTGTGTGTGCAGAAGGCTGGAAGGAGGCAGTGGTAGGAAGGCAGGTTAGACACAGGGGCAAAAGGCAGACAGGGATTTAAGGCAGTCAGGCAGAAGGGATGCTGTGGTGGGGGCAGAATGGGGAGTTATGAGTGAGGGAGTAGGCATGTGGGGAAGGTGGGGTAACAGGGGAAAGCCAGCCAGTCTTAGAGCAGCTGGGCTTGGCAGCAGACATGCCAAACCCATGAAAAATGCAGAAATTGGGCTTGTTTTTGGCTTAATTGGCTTGTGAATTGCTTGTTGGCTAATTTTTGGCTTGTAGCTTGTTGCTTTTTTTTTTTTAAATCAGCTCAAGGAGCAAACTGGGGCAAGTGAGGAGAGAGTTAGGGGTGCACAGTGGGCCCACCACAGTCCCAGACTGCATGCTAGCAAGGTCTAGTCAGAGAGTGTTGGGGTTCCTAGGGATTGGCTTGTTTGGGCCTTGTTTTGAAATGGGATTAGCTTGATTTTTGGCTTATTTTGAAAGTCGGGGTGCTTATTTACTGCGTGAAAGTTAGCAACTGTGTTCAGCAGCATAGAAGAGCCAGCACAGGAAACAGCCAAGGGATACCCTAGCACCTTGCTCTGCACTGTCTCCAGGACCAGCTGTATTCATTCAGGGTGCCCCCTATTTTTTTCCCATAAATTAAGCACTGTGGGCATGCTCAGAGACTGAAATGTAGGCAGCTAGGGAACTTCAACTTTGAAAACTCAGGCTCTGAGCAAGTTTAGGTGCCTGCTGGGTCAGTGGGAGTTTTGTGGATTGCAATAGAGATGTTGTACTGTGAGAGTATTTTCCCAAAGAATCCTTGGGAAACTGAGGTAAGACTTGATCTGCTTTCCTACAAAAGAAGATCAGCTACCTATCCTGGTTGAAGGAATCTGCAAGGGACAAGTGAAGTTATCTGCCTTCAAAGGGGAACCAGAGATGGGATCAAGTGGGACTTGAGGGATGCTCCTGGGCTGGAAGTCTTGACATGGAGGAAGCCCTAATGCTGCCAAGGAGGTAATCTCCTCCTCCCTTCCTGTATTTGGCTTATTTCAGTTAGGGGCAGTGTCCTCTTCTGGATTACTAGGTATTTTGTAATAAACAATCACTGCCTAAATAGCTTTGTCCAGTTTACATTGTATGTCCTGGACTCACATCCCACAAGTACCCAACAGTTTTGGGTGCTGTTATGTAATTAATAATAAACAAGCGGGATATTTACAAGTATCTTGACATTGTTGTTCTCCTCCTCCCAGATCTTTTACATATGCCGACCTACCTACCATCATTCCATAACACTATACATATGCTGCTCCCTTCCCACCCCTGTGATGGGCTATCCACTCCACAGAAGGCCTGAAGGGGTTAAGGTGTCTAAGTGGGCCAATTAACTGCCTATGCTGCACCTGGAGGAGGAGCCAGAGAGTAATGAGTGTTAATTAGCGATGAGGCTCAGCTGGACAAGAACGGTATAAAGCCCAGTACCCAAGAGTAGAAGGGGGTTCCAGATTGAGGCAGGCTGCAGTCACTGTTGGGGTGAGAGACGGCATGGGAGGCAGCACCCCAGAGATACAGCAGTAAGGTTTAGGATTGTGCAGACCTTGACTTTTTCTTGTAGGATCCATAGGCTAAAACCTAGCGTGGAAGATGGGCCTGGGTTCCTGCCTTACTGCCTTCTCACTTACATAAGCATAGTCACTTCATCACCATTATCAGTCACCTGCACCAGCTTCCTGTTCGTCCTAAAACTGACATCCTTGGGTGTGTTCCAGCATATCTCATGCACGCTGATTCTCTTTACTCTCATCCCAGATTCATCTGTTTGTCTACTTCCTCTGTCTACCACCGTGCTATTGTTTATGCAACAGCCTTTTCCCTCTGTAATACTTGCCCTCTGGAGCTGGCTTCCTGATCTTTCCATCTCCCTCTTTTTCCTGAGCTGCCTGTGTCACTCTGCACATTACTTGCAGTGGAACATGCACATTTACACAATTGACTTTTGTCATTTGTACCATACACTTACTGTATTATAATGTAAAGAATGATGGGAAACAGTTCGTATGAGACACACCTAACAGTATAAATGTGGAGATCTCCCCACCTTTTTTTAATTGAGTTGGCTTTATCTATTTAGATGAGCTGTTTAAAATATATGGACAGGGGGCAGGGAATGATACCTTCCATTAATACTGACAGAAGATAAATGTGTCTTGAATTTAAATTCCTTATGTGGATCCATATGGCATTTAAACTGGTGCTTAGAGCATTAGCCAACACAAAATTATGAGCAGGTAACCCTAGAGGAATGGCCACAGCATAGGCCAGCTAACCAGAGATCCAGAGAATACCCAGAAAAACAAAGTTATCTAAAGTTACCCAGGAAATTTGGCAGATGGTACTCTGGTTTTAATTTCTATTATGTCCATAGGCATACTTCTAATGCAACATGTGGAATGGCAGCAACACTATTACTATGATAAAATCCACACCTTGCTAAGAAAAAGCTTAGAAAAGCTGGACGTGCACAAGTCCATGGGGCCGGACGAGTTGCATCCGAGAGTGCTGAAGGAATTGGCAGCTGTGATTGCAGAGCCATTGGCCATTATCTTTGAAAACTCGTGGCGAACCGGGGAAGTCCCGGATGACTGGAAAAAGGCTAATGTAGTGCCAATCTTTAAAAAAGGGAAGAAGGAGGATCCTGGGAACTACAGGCCAGTCAGCCTCACCTCAGTCCCTGGAAAAATCATGGAGCAGGTCCTCAAAGAATCAATCCTGAAGCACTTGCATGAGAGGAAAGTGATCAGGAACAGCCAGCATGGATTCACCAAGGGAAGGTCATGCCTGACTAATCTAATCTCCTTTTATGATGAGATTACTGGTTCTGTGGATGAAGGTAAAGCAGTGGATGTATTGTTTCTAGACTTTAGCAAAGCTTTTGACACGGTCTCCCACAGTATTCTTGTCAGCAATTTAAGGAAGTATGGGCTGGATGAATGCACTATAAGGTGGGTAGAAAGCTGGCTAGATTGTCGGGCTCAACGGGTAGTGATCAATGGCTCCATGTCTAGTTGGCAGCCGGTATCAAGTGGAGTGCCCCAAGGGTCGGTCCTGGGGCCGGTTTTGTTCAATATCTTCATAAATGATCAGGAGGATGGTGTGGATTGCACTCTCAGCAAATTTGCGGATGATACTAAACTGGGAGGAGTGGTAGATATGCTGGAGGGGAGGGATAGGATACAGAAGGACCTAGACAAATTGGAGGATTGGGCCAAAAGAAATCTGATGAGGTTCAATAAGGATAAGTGCAGGGTCCTGCACTTAGGATGGAAGAATCCAATGCACCGCTACAGACTAGGGACCGAATGGCTAGGCAGCAGTTCTGCGGAAAAGGACCTAGGGGTGACAGTGGACGAGAAGCTGGATATGAGTCAGCAGTGTGCCCTTGTTGCCAAGAAGGCCAATGGCATTTTGGGATGTATAAGTAGGGGCATAGCGAGCAGATCGAGGGACGTGATCGTTCCCCTCTATTCGACATTGGTGAGGCCTCATCTGGAGTACTGTGTCCAGTTTTGGGCCCCACACTACAAGAAGGATGTGGATAAATTGGAGAGAGTCCAGCGAAGGTCAACAAAAATGATTAGGGGTCTTGAACACGTGACTTATGAGGAGAGGCTGAGGGAGCTGGGATTGTTTAGCCTGCAGAAGAGAAGAATGAGGGGGGATTTGATAGCTGCTTTCAACTACCTGAAAGGGGGTTCCAAAGAGGATGGCTCTAGACAGTTCTCAATGGTAGCAGATGACAGAACGAGGAGTAATAGTCTCAAGTTGCAGTGGGGGAGGTTTAGATTGGATATTAGGAAAAACTTTTTCACTAAGAGGGTGGTGAAACACTGGAATGCGTTACCTAGGGAGGTGGTAGAATCTCCTTCCTTAGAGGTTTTTAAGGTCAGGTGTCAAGGTTCCTCCCCGACTCTGAACTCTAGGGTACAGATGTGGGGACCTGCATGAAAAACCTCCTAAGCTTATCTTTACCAGCTTAGGTCAAAACTTCCCCAAGGTACAAAATATTACACCCGTTATCCTTGGACTGGCCGCTACCACCACCAAACTAATACTGGTTACTGGGGAAGAGCTGTTTGGACGCGTCCTTCCCCCAAAAATACTTCCCAAAACCTTGCACCCCACTTCCTGGACAAGGTTTGGTAAAAAGCCTCACCAATTTGCCTAGGTGACTACAGACCCAGACCCTTGGATCTTAAGAACAATGAACAATCCTCCCAACACTTGCACCCCCCCTTTCCTGGGAAATGTTGGATAAAAAGCCTCACCAATTTGCATAGGTGACCACAGACCCAAACCCTTGGATCTGAGAACAATGAAAAAGCATTGTGTTCTTACAAGAAGACTTTTAATAAAAAATAGAGGTAAATAGAAATAAAGAAATCCCCCCTGTAAAATCAGGATGGTAGATATCTTACAGGGTAATTAGATTCAAAAACATAGAGAACCCCTCTAGGCAAAACCTTAAGTTACAAAAAAGATACACAGACAGAAATAGTTATTCTATTCAGCACAATTCTTTTCTCAGCCATTTAAAGAAATCATAATCTAACACATACCTAGCTAGATTACTTACTAAAAGTTCTAAGGCTCCGTTCCTGGTCTATCCCTGGCAGAAACCAGCATACAGACAGACACAGACCCTTTGTTTCTCTCCCTCCTCCCAGCTTTTGAAAGTATCTTGTCTCCTCATTGGTCATTTTGGTCAGGTGCCAGCGAGGTTACCTTTAGCTTCTTAACCCTTTACAGGTGAGAGGAGCTTTCCCCTGGCCAGGAGGGATTTCAAAGGGGTTTACCCTTCCCTTTATATTTATGACATCAGGCTTGACAAAGCCCTGGCTGGGATGATTTAACTGGGAATTGGTCCTGCTTCGAGCAGGGGGTTGGACTAGATGACCTTCTGGGGTCCCTTCCAACCCTGATATTCTATGATTCTATGATTCTAAGAGGCTGTCTACAGACACAATCAAAATTGAAACCAGAATCACTGCAAGGTGCTTTGCAGAGATGAACTTCTCAAAATGCAAAGAAACAGAGCTCTTCCTTTGAAATATATGACTAGACACCCAGAATGCTAATTTCACACAGAACAACATATTAAATTCTTTTCAGAATAACATTTCAGACTTGGAAAATCTATATGAGCACTCCAAGTTCTGCCTGTTTGTCTTTCCAGAATAGGTGATAAAAGGTAAACCCATAGAACTTAG
Organism: Lepidochelys olivacea; assembly: GCF_965140295.1. Taxonomy (NCBI): domain Eukaryota; kingdom Metazoa; phylum Chordata; order Testudines; family Cheloniidae; genus Lepidochelys; species Lepidochelys olivacea. The sequence goes on from NC_140414.1 coordinate 72,129,504, forward strand.
GCAGATTTTTTTCTTTTTATGAGACTTATTACAACCCATTGATAACCTTAATTTACAAATCAATGTGCACATTCTGTATATAACACCAAGTCCCTTAGGAACTTCTTTTTGGAGGGAAGGCCAAGGAGCTACAAACATTGTAGTAGGGTATCTTATGCCCTGCAAAAGTCATATTAAACGTCTATATAAAATCTATAGGACAAGGCTCCATGTTCTGAACAGCTAAGGAATTAACTGGAGGTCTTTACCTGTTGCATTTTAATTTCTAGCTAACTGTTTTTTGAGCAGGAAAAGATGACCAGCATTAAGAGTTTTCCCTTAATGGCTAAGGTAGAAAATTACCTGAAGGACCCATAGATTACTAGTAATAGACTACATTAGCTAACTACTAGTGTCTCTGGCTATTTATCTGGTTGTCCTGTTTCATGGTTTGCTTTATTACCATAGCTGATTCTTTACAACAAAGATTTCTGCTTAGGCCCAGGAACTGACAGGGTATTGTAACTCTTCTAGGTACTGTTACTACTAATCTGAAGCCCAAAAATGTCTCAGGGACACAGATCCCTGGTGCAGAACTGAAATAAATGAGCTGGCTAAGTGAGAAGAACAAAATGTTAACAAAATTAGCCAATAAGTATATTCCCCCAGCAATTTGGTTGAATTAAGGACTGAAAAAGAAAGGGAGAATAAAAGAGATGGGTGAAATGCAAAAACCTACACAGAAGAAATAAAAATGGAAGAGACGAGAACAAAGAGTAGTGTTCAAGGTCATTAATAAAATAGTGAGGGAACAACCATTCCCCCACACTTGAAAGAAGCAACGGTGATCTTTACGAGGCTACTGCTGAAGATAATACTGGAAAGAGGAGATTGCCTAATAAAAAACAATGAGTCTTAGTTGTCTGCTTTATTATTCTATTCTTGGTTCAGAATTAATAACTAAAAAGAATTGATTATTCTATTTATTAAAATCATGCATACATTCATATTGAGACATAAGATTACTGTTTACCCAGAATGGAGATTACTCACCAGTTGATATCACCTTCCTGCCCCCATCCCAACACATAGAATTAAAAAATCTATTTTTTGTCTCACTCTGTATGGCAAGGTGGGATTGCACTCATTAGGTTGCTTCTGAAAATGATAAACTAGATAAGGCTTAAAAGATCAGCCGCACTGGTTCCTTCCCTCCTCTACCACCCACACACCTCCTTTTTTATTTCATTATGTCTGGTTCAGAGTCAATTATTAAGAAATTATGATTACTTTTTTATGTGGTTTGAAACAGAATATTATAGTTTACTTGGATAAATAATTAATCACTTATAGATACCTACCCTATTTATGTATTTTAACTTTACAGGGAAGAGGCAGAGGGATAAAACTGAGATGTGCTTAGAAGTCTGGCACAGAAAAAAGACACTGCTTTTCATCTACCTAGATTGTAAGTGTCATAAATAATAAAGGGAAGGGTAAACCCCTTTGAAATCCCTCCTGGCCAGGGGAAAGCTCCTCTCACCTGTAAAGGGTTAAGAAGCTAAAGGTAACCTCGCTGGCACCTGACCAAAATGACCAATGAGGAGACAAGATACTTTCAAAAGCTGGGAGGAGGGAGAGAAACAAAGGGTCTGTGTCTGTCTGTATGCTGGTTTCTGCCAGGGATAGACCAGGAATGGAGCCTTAGAACTTTTAGTAAGTAATCTAGCTAGGTATGTGTTAGATTACGATTTCTTTAAATGGCTGAGAAAAGAATTGTGCTGAATAGAATAACTATTTCTGTCTGTGTATCTTTTTTGTAACTTAAGGTTTTGCCTAGAGGGGTTCTCTATGTTTTTTTACTCTAATTACCCTGTAAGATATATACCATCCTGATTTTACAGGGGGGATTTCTTTATTTCTATTTACTTCTATTTTTTACTAAAAGTCTTCTTGTAAAACACTGAATGCTTTTTCATTGTTCTCAGATCCAAGGGTTTGGGTCTGTGGTCACCTATGCAAATTGGTGAGGCTTTTTATCCAACATTTCCCAGGAAAGGGGGGGTGCAAGTGTTGGGAGGATTGTTCATTGTTCTTAAGATCCAAGGGTCTGGGTCTGTAGTCACCTAGGCAAATTGGTGAGGCTTTTTACCAAACCTTGTCCAGGAAGTGGGGTGCAAGGTTTTGGGAAGTATTTTTGGGGGAAGGACGCGTCCAAACAGCTCTTCCCCAGTAACCAGTATTAGTTTGGTGGTGGTAGCGGCCAGTCCAAGGATAACGGGTGTAATATTTTGTACCTTGGGGAAGTTTTGACCTAAGCTGGTAAAGATAAGCTTAGGAGGTTTTTCATGCAGGTCCCCACATCTGTACCCTAGAGTTCAGAGTGGGGGAGGAACCTTGACAGTAAGCATCATAGCTAAAGGTGAAGATTATGTCCTGATTGATTTCTTCCCACCTTACACATTTCTTTGGGTCTTTATTCCTCTTTCTTATTGGTATGCAAACTGATTCTCAATGAGAAGGACCCCAGTCCAGCAAACAGGTAAAAATGCATGTAACTTATGCACCTAGTTAGATCCATTGACTTTAGAGGGACTATTTGCATGAGTAAAGATCTTGTTGGCAGGACCAGGGTTTAATACAATAAAGACACAGAGTTACATTCACAAGGGGGACTTAGATACCTAACTATTTGTCATTTTAGGTGATACTGGCATTCACAAAACCCCTGTTCAGTGCCACCTAAGCCTGTAGGTGCCCAAAGTCACTAGATGCCTAAATTTCCACTGTTAAAGTCCTTGAGGTGCCCAAGTTTCAGCATCTGGAGATGTGCACAACCACTTATCTCGTAACATCCCTCAGCAGCTTGCCATCTAATGCCAAAGATTCAGAGGGCTTCCCTCACCTATCTTGAGTGTGGGGCCCAATCCAGTAGGCATGTGCAGAGCATACCTAAACCTGCACAAAAGACAGTGGAGTGTTCAACACTAACAAACTTACTTTCACTTTTACCTGTTGTTGTGTGTATTGTAATATGAAATTCAAAAGTTAGGAAATGCCAGGATTAAGATTGCCACATAACCTTGATTCTGCCCTTGTGTGCATATACATTAAGATAATCTATAACTATAGGATATCATACTTTTTTCCCCTACAGGATGTACAGAAATGAGATAGGGTTATATAATGAATGAGGCTGGGGTTTCAGAAAGGCAAACAATGGCCTTCTGATTAAAGCACTGGGCTGTGAGACCCAGCAGTCAGAAGCCTGCACCAGTATATATAACAATAATGTGCACCATCCAAAGGTAAACTAGAATTGCCAATGGTCAATAGAATTTCAAAAAGAAAATACTTAACTAAACATTGAAAGAATGTTATGGATGCTAATAAAATCCTGTATTCTCATTTGCACCAATATTCAAGAAAATAATACTCAGCACTTGCATTGCATTTTTATTTTCAAAATGATTTACATATATTTAATCCTTACACCATTTCTCAGAGACATTGTAGATAAATAATATTATCCCTCAAAGCAGATTTAGATGCAAGTCTTCCTGGAAGGCTAATAGAAGATATCTAAATCCCCTAGACTGACTTATCTTTCATTAGCCTTCCAGGAAGATGTGCATCTAAATTCCTTAGACTGCTTTAGAAATCTCAGCCTAAATTACTTTTCTCAGGCCGCAGAAACAGTTGGTATTAGTGAAAGTATTGGAATCAGGTTTCAAGCTGCTGGTCCTATGCTCAAACCACATCTCTCTTCCATACATCATAGCCTTCTCAAGATGAAAGAGTAAAAATAAAAGACAAGGAAAGCTCAGATCAGAATGATGAGTTAGCCTGGTCATATTAAAACAAGGCAGAAATGGAGAGATATTGATTTCAGAACATTATCCATCTTTTGCTCCTCCCAGGTGGTTAGAGAAGTGGTGAAGTTCTGTCTTTTTTGGCATCAATTGCAATATATAACATCACTATTTTATAGTATTTAACATTCAGATATAACTGCTTTGCTTTGGGGGTTTTTTTGCAAAAAGTTACTGTTTCTTATATGTTTCAGAGTAGTAGCCGTGTTAGTCTGTATCCGTGAAAAGAAAAGGAATACTTGTGGCACCTTAGAGACTAACAAATTTATTAGAGCATAAGCTTTCGTGAGCTACAGCTCACTTCATCAGATGCATACAGATGCATACAGATGCATCAGATGCATACATGCATCCGATGAAGTGAGCTGTAGCTCATGAAAGCTTATGCTCTAATAAATTTGTTAGTCTCTAAGGTGCCACAAGTATTCCTTTTGTTTCTTTTATGTAGCATTTAACATATTATCTCTCTGTTTTGCAAAGGGATTTTATCTCCTGTCACTGTTCCCCCCATATACGGTCTCTAATGTTTGTTCTGATTTTAAAATATCCCACTCTTTTTGTCTGCTTTGTCCCTCCTCTGTTCTGCCTGAGTATCCCATCCCTGGAATGGCAAGACTGCACGCAATACAGGATCAAAAATCTTGTAAAAGAGTAGCTATCTCAAGATTTCCAGTGTCTGAGACAGAAGAAAGTCCTTTCTGATGGCAGAAGGTAAGTAGCATTTTGAACCAGGAAATATAACAAGATTGACAAGCCCAGAAGTTGCCTAAGAACATATATTACTGATAGGAGATTGTGGTCCATTTGTGCTGGGTGGGAGAAAAAGGCAGAAGTTTTCGTCTTGCAACTAATGCCAGTCCCCCACAAAGTGAAGATGGAGTGCGGGGGAGGGTTGCAGGGAACTGGTCATCACAAGGTAACACTTTGGGGAGCAATGGGTAAAGGCAACACGGACGATCAGATAACTGATATGATGGGAAAGAGATTAGGCCTATTAAGTGGTATTGAGTGCCATGGCTTGGGAGTGGGGGAATTAACCCTCTTTCTCCCTCCAAAGTTGTTCTCCCCAGGAAATCTCCAATCCTTTTCCCATGCCTGGAGGTTAGGCTCCCAAGGTAGGGAATGTGTCCTCTCCATTCCTAGAAATATTGTGTGTGCGCAGTGTGGCATCCCTCTTCACAACTTACATGTGGAACTCCCTGGATAAAGGGTTCTCTCCATCTTTCACCTGGAGATTGCTGGGAAAGAAGTAAGGATTCTTCTTCACCCTCCTTCTCTTTCAGCAGCATGAGGGAAGGTCTACAGGGAAAGGATGAAGTGTGAGGGGGCCTATTCACCAGGAACAAAATCAGTCTCCAACCATCTTATGTACCGATGTTATAGAACTGTCATGAGCCACCGTTCTCACTATAACTATCCTCCCTATCTGGGATGAGAGTTTTGTTTTTCTCATGAGAGCACAACACACTCCAGCTGCTCTGGATAATTTTTATCCAAAATCCTAAAGTTTCAGGGATTGGATAAAAGGCTTTGGTCTTGGCCCCTATAGGCTATTATTTCGAGGTTGTGCTGTGTGCCAGTTTACTTGGGTGAATGTTCAGTAAAGATGACCAGATGAGCCAATGTGAAACTGGTGGGGTTTGTAAATACTCCACTGGCTGGAACAGTAAAGCTTTGAGACAGACTGCAGGGTTGTTTTGCTACTAGTGTGATGCATGTCTGTCTGGCATGTGCATCTGCAAAGGTGATCAAATTAGCAAAATTAGAAGGGAAAAGTTAAAAAAAATCCTCTTCAGGTTTAACTGGTAATGCAAAAGCTGAATGCTGAGTGAGCCGTGCTGAGACAACTGGTTATAAAAGAGCCTATTACTTCTACTCCCACTCGTGTTTTCTGTGCTTTATTAGAGGTGGTCCCATATGTCATACACCTCAATAGCTCATATAAAGTACTAGTGAAAGGACTCAAATCATCCTATTTATCTTGCTCATTTCTCCACTGGAAGCACATTCAATGGGAGGTAGGGGTGGTTGTGTGTGTAAAATCACAACCTGAGGTCGATCTGGGTCCTTTTCAACTCAATACAAATACCAAAACCTCCTTTTATTTATCTATATCTATATGGCATTTGCTGGGTGGATCTAGGAATATGACACTGCTCACACTGACAACCCAGTAAGGTATATTCTAAATACAGCTAGCTGTAGGGCTTGATTTTTCAGTAATTCCTTGAGCAAGCTATGAATTTCCATGGTTGCTCTGGCTGATGCAGGCTGGCTTGTCAGCATTACAAGTGCCCAGTGCTTCAGTAAGACGTGCCAGCTGTAAGATCCACCTCCATTATGTAGCAGGTGCTGTAAGATAATTTAATTTAACCCAAAGCCACACACTTTGTTTGGTAAGTACTGATTCACAATGACCACATTTTTCAGTCCCATTAAGGACCTGACTCTGGATCATAACCTGTGGAATACAAACAGCCAAATTCAGCAGTGACAGATCAGGGTCCTGCTTTGAGCAGGGGGTTGGACTAGATGACCTCCTGTGGTCCCTTCCAACCCTGATATTCTATGATTCTATGGCATAAATTAGACATTGGTATGACTCTCAGGTAGAAGTGTAAGGTTTTGATCAAGAAAAGGAAACAGGAATGGCTTCTTAACTTAAACCTTTCATAGACATTCCTATGTCCTTTTTCTGTTAAAACCCTGCTCTTCTGCCACATCAGTATCTAGGTAACACACACTACCATTTACATTATCCCTGGATTTTTAGTCAAATGCTTATCATCATGAGCCAAGTACTGAATGGATTTTACATCTGGCTTCTCCAAATGAAAATCATCATTCAGGTGGTCAGGAAATATGAATTATATTAATGAAGTAACTGAGCAAGAGGAGCCTGACATAGGTCGCTCTGCAGTCAGAGCTTCTTTTCAGTATTACCAGCCTCATGAGATCAAAAATTAAGATCATGAGTTTGATTTTTTTCCCCTTAAAAAAGTTATGCTGTGTTTTTGGCCTGTCTCTTGCTTTGTGAACTCCCCCTGGAGTTCACCTATGCTACAGGAGCTCTAACTTATACCTCTGCCTGGGCCTCTGCTATTAATTCTGCTCTCATTCTCAAAACCAATCCTTGCCCCCCGTTCCCATACCAGTTCAACCCCCCAGCCTCACCTCTGTTCCTTCTGAGTTTCTTCACCCCCCTCTGCCTCTTCCCAGGCCAGCTGTTGCAAGGGAGATGGAGGAGGAGCAGAGGCACCATTCTCTCCCCATTGCACAGGGGAGGGCTGTGGGGAGGAGGGAAAAGAGCTGCCTTAAGCTCCTAGGCTATTTAGCTCCATCCTCCTTCGAGAATGGTATTGGATCGCAGAGGGGCAGGGAAGAGAATTCAACCTATGACAGCTCTGATTGACTGCTCTGGCCCAGGAGGTGGGCAAGTGGGGCAGACAGCCAATCAGAAGGGGGTCCCTACACCCAGGCAGGGCTCAGATTTGCTAGAAAAGGAGCTTGTCCTGGCAGAGCCCAGCCTCAGCTGAAATCCCATCACTCGTAAAAATGTCACAAGAGTTGTGAACACTATTTCATGCCCCATATAAATAGAGTACAATAGAGTAAGTCCTCCAGGAAACCTAGAGATGCCACACATCCTGTCTCGCTGCAGTTGCCTCATTTTCCTCTGAGGTGCTGTATGCTGGGCAATAGAAACAAAGGAGCACAGTGCAGTTGCAGGCTGCAACAAGAGAGTAGTAGGACATTTTGTTAACTTATTTCTGTACAGAATTTTCTTCCTAATAAAGGAATGGTCCGCTGGTCAATAAGATACCATACCCCTCTTTACAGCAGTAGCTACATTTATGCAGGGAAGCACAGATCCTAGGTACAGTTAGATATAATGTACAGTAGGTTTCTCTATGCCACAGTATGAAAAGGAAAAATGAAAATATTCAATCTGTACATGCATGCAATTTTAAGGTCAAAAGCAGAACTAGGTGCATACTAAAAAAAATTAGTAAAACCCATTTAAATAGAAACAAAAATTCACATTGCTGGTATCCATTGTCCCTTTTGCTTTCTCTGAATGTTAGTCTGAGCAAGTATTTGCTTCCACAAGTTTTCATAAAATATTGGACAATTTTCCTGTATGGAAAGTGTGCTGTTTGTCTGTTTAAATCTCATGTTCATTTAGACGTTTATCATTTCCATGGTACAGAAATAAACTTTATGTATTTGTAATTATCAGAATTATGGGTACCTCCAGTCACTCTTTTAAAGATGGGCACTGCAAATGATTCTAATGAGACTCCAGATCAGCCACATCATTCTTAAGTTCCTTCACAATTCCTGGATATATACCTTCTGGTCCTAGGGACTTGTTGCTCTTCAGTTTACCAGTTTTTTCCAGCATCTTTAATTCTGGCAGATGAATCTGACATCATCTCAATTTTAATCACATGAAAGGAGTGGGTCTGGCCCTCTTTATTACATGAAGATAATAGGTGTCTCCCCAATATTTTTTGCAGTTAAGACAGATGCAAATAAATCACTGAGGGCCAGTGATTTAGGCACCTTAAGGCCCAGGTAGGCACCTAGTGTGATATTTCTAAAGCACTTAGGTACCTAATGAGAGGTGCTTAGGTGCTTTTGAGAATTCCACTAGGCATCTAACCTGCATCTTTAGGCACCTAAATGCCTTGAAAAGTCTGGCCCTTAATGTCTCCATAACATTTATCCTCCCTCTAATTACTTCCTTTATTTATTGGTAATCAAATGAATCCAATGAGTTCCTTTTTGCTCTTTAATAGGCATTAGGTAGCTAAGAAGCAATATCTTACATTTTATCTTTCTAATGACTTCATTTGAGCTTAATTTTCACTTTTTGACAGACATTTATTTAGCTTCCATAGCCTCTTGTGCCTTTGCTATATAACCATATTATTTCTTTCTTTTCTGGGATTTTTTTAAAGGGATATGCATATTTCCTGTGAATATTATGGTAAATTTAGGTACTCTCAAGTCTGTCTAAGGATTTTAATTACCTAACTTTTTTTTAGTTCAGAAAGGTGGGGTTTTGTTGTTTTTGTCTTTTTAATGAGAAAGCTAATTAAAGAGCAGGTGTTTCTCTTTTGTATTTTACTGCTAACTTATCCAAGTACAATTTCTTTAAAGTTTATCCCAAAATTTGGGCAGTTTAACAGTAGGTGAAATAACCAGGTAATCCAGTTTCAGTAGACTTGTAGCCTTATCATATGCCTGATCTGTTGGCCAATAAAATAACCCTACTAATATATTTGTGTCTTTCTGACTTGAGACTTGTATCCTTTCAAATTCTACCATACGGTCCTCTCTATTCAAATGTAATCTCTACTTCCCATACATCTTTGACCTAATTTGTCCTTCCAGTATAGTTTACATCTAGATAATACAATATTCCTTTGATTTATCATTCTGCTGTTTTTTAAAAACAAACAAACAAAAAAACTTGTCAATATCCTCAACTAGGGCCAAGCATTCCAGTTCATGTCTTTTTGCCTTTAAGTTTCTTACACTGGTATACTGTTTTTATCGCAGTTAAAATAAAATTGGTCATTTTCCTCTTTTCCACTTCATAGTTTCCATCTCCACATAATTCCTCACAAGAGAGAGATGAAATTCTACCCATTTCACACAGTTTCAACAGATGATAATCTTCCTAACCTTTATACGCTCATGACATTTTTCTCCTTTTTAGAGAAAATATACATCTCCTGAATCAGTCTTGCACACACAAATCTCCAAGGAACCTAGTCTGTGTTTAACTGGCATTTTATTTTTAAAGTTTGAGAAGTTCCTAGATTTGCTTTAGCTTTGTAAGGAGACCCATAGGCTGACTACATATGCACATTCAGAGAACACAAACCAAACAGCCTTTGCAGAGACTTACTATAAGCAAATGTGGATACTTAATATTTGAGCTTTTTCAGCTATGCTCCTTCAGCCAGCATAATCTCACTGCTAGATTTAGGATTCAGCATCTAGTGGAACAAATTATCTGTTGTTCATTAAAGATGGATATTCACTGCAACTGCATAGGAGCCTGACTATTTGCACTCTATGTAGCTGGAGTATGAAACAATTGGGAAGATTAATTCCATCTCTCCAACTCAGAAGCAGGGGGAGGCTCTGCTGTGCAGTGCCCCATCACCACCCATGTGGGATAGTGGGGCCTCTGGTTTTGTGTGAATGTGAATCTTCAGCCACTCTGATGAATTGTCACCTGTTTTACACACCCACAATTGCACAGAAAGTGCCAATGCACAGTTCTACATCTATGTACACATATTCGAAATAAAGAACTGGAACAATTTTAGATTAACAATAAAATCATAGGTTTCAGAGTAGCAGCTGTGTTAGTTTGTATCCGCAAAAAGAACAGGAGTATTTGTGGCACCTTAGAGACTAACAAATTTATTTGAGCATAAGCTTTCGTGAGCTACAGCTGACTTCAGCGGATGCATTCAGTGGAAAATACAGTGGGGAGATTTATATACACAGAGAAAATGAAACGATGGGTGTTACCATACACACTGTAACGAGAGTGATCAGGTAAGGTGAGCTATTACCAGCAGGAGAGTGGGTGGGGGGGAGGGACTTTTGTAGTGATAATCAAGGTGGGCCATTTCCAGCAGTTGACAAGAACGTCTGAAGAACAGCGGGGGGGGGGGGGGTCAGAATAAACATGGGCAAATAGTTTTACTATGTCAACATTTTTATGGCTGACTTAGAACAACGTTTCCTCAGCTCTCGTCCCCTAATGTCCCTACTCTACTTGCGCTACATTGATGATATCTTCATCATCGGACCCATGGAAAAGAAGCCCTTCAGGAATTCCACCATGATTTCAACAATTTCCATCCCACCATCAACCTCAGCCTGGACCAGTCCACACAAGAGATCCACTTCCTGACACTACAGTGCTAATAAGCGATGGTCACATAAACACCACCCTATACCGGAAACCTACTGACCGCTATGCCTACCTACATGCCTCCAGCTTTCATCCAGACCACACCACACGATCCATTGTCTATAGCCAAGCTCTACGATACAACCGCATTTGCTCCAAACCCTCAGACAGAGACAGACACCTACAAGATCTCTATCAAGCGTTCTTACAACTACAATACCCACGGGCTGAAGTGAAGAAACAGATTGACAGAGCCAGAAGAGTACCCAGGAGTTACCTACTACAGGACAGGCACAACAAAGAAAACAGAACGCCACTAGCCATCACCTTCAGCCCCCAGCTAAAACCTCTCCAACACATCATCAAGGATCTACAACCTACCCTGAAGGATGACCCATCACTCTCATAGATCTTGGGAGACAGGCCAGTCCTTGTTTACAGACAGCCCCCCAACCTGAAGCAAATACTCACCAGCAACCACACACCACACAACAGAACCACTAACCCAGGAACCTATCCTTGCAACGAAACCCGTTGCGAACTGTGTCCACATATCTATTCAGGGGACACCATCATAGGGCCTAATCACATCAGCCACACTATCAGAGGCTCGTTCACCTGCACATCTACCAATGTGATATATGCATCATGTGCCAGCAATGCCTCTCTGCCATGTACGTTGGCCAAACTGGACAGTATCTATGTAAACGAATAAATGGACACAAATCAGATGTCAAGAATTATAACATTCAAAAACCAGTTGGAGAACACTTCAGTCTCTTTGATCACTTGATTACAGACCTAAAAGTGGCAATTCTTCAAAAACAGACTCCAACGAGAGACTGCTGAATTGGAATTAATTTGCAAACTGGATGCAATTAACTTAGGCTTGAATAAAGACTGGGAGTGGATGGGTCATTACACAGAGTAAAACTATTTCCCCAGTTTATTCCCCCCGACACACTGTTCCTCAGATGTTCTTGTCAACTGCTGGAAATGGCCCACCTTGATTATCACTACAAAAGGTACCCCCCGACCCCCCGCTCTCCTGCTGGTAATAGCTCACCTTACCTGATCACTCTCGTTACAGTGTGTATGGTAACACCATTGTTTCGTGTTCTCTGTGTATATAAATCTCCCCACTGTATTTTCCACTGAATGCATCTGATGAAGTGAGCTGTAGCTCACGAAAGCTTATGCTCAAATAAATTTGGTAGTCTCTAAGGTGCCACAAGTCCTCCTTTTTTTAATAAAATCATAAATAACCTTCCATGGTTGCCAAAGGTTACATGTTCACCAAGCCAAAACTATGCTGCATTGATATGTAGATGAGCATAAACCTCCAGAAATTTCAAATAACTCTGGCATAGGAGAAAACATTAATTCTGCTATCTGAAATGTATATTTATTATGAAAGATTATCACCTGAAGTTTTAGTGTCTTGCAGTATGTCCATACAACATTTTCCACTGAGTCTTCCCTTAGTGCAAAAGTGAACACCTTTACTAACTGCTCTTTGCAGAGATGTAGTTTCTTTGTTACTTAAGTCAGGTAGTATTAAAGTTAACAGACCACAACAAACAACATCCTTGATGCACACTCAGAGCTGGGAGAGAACCTGTAAATCACTAATTATAGCTAGACTTAAAAAAACTGCCAGACTTGTTATTTCCAGCTGTGTGACACCAACATTTCTATTAGCATGCATGCACAGCTTGATCCAAAAGGTTCCCCTTTAGGAAAAAAAATCTCCATGGGGAGCTAAATTACAGATGTTGAAAGTAAATCTCAAAGTTACATTTTTAGCTTGTATTTAATCTTATTGACTTTTTTGGGTGCTCTTTTACTATTCTTTAAATTATTTTCAAAGTAAAGTTGTACAACACAAAATGTTTTACCCCCATGGAAGAAAATTACAGCAACTGAGACTTCAATTAGCCTTAATTCTCAAATAAGTAATAGAAGAACAAGCCTTTAAATCAGTGAATGAATCAGAAATTGAATGAAAATAGAATTAGTCATTAGCTTCCACAGCAAACCCAACTTTTAACACAGTATGGAGATTTCAGCTATCCATACCACTAGACTTATGAAACTTCACAATAGTAGCAAATTAAAAGCTATGTTTATTTAAGCCTTTAGAACTAGGCTTAATTCAGTCATTCAGACTAGGCTATTCCCACCTTCTATAATGTAGAAACAGAAGCCTCTCTAGTTTGAATAGCAGAAGACTGGAAGAGTGTGCCAATATTCAAAAAAGCCAAATGGGATGAGATAACAATAGGCCAGTTAGCCTGCCATCAATCCTAGGCAAAATAATTTCATTATTGGTACTGACTCAGTTTATAAAAAATTAAAGGATAGGAACATAAATGATGCCAATCAACATGGTTTTATGGAAAATAGGGTTTCTCAAACAAACCTGATTTAATTCTTTGAAATAATGTTGGTTGATGATCGTAACAGGATAGGTGTAATATACTTAGACATTTGTAAGGCATTTGATTCAGTACCACACAACATTATGATGAAAAGTTAGCACCATGTAATATCAGTAAAGCACATGTTAAATGGATTAAAAAGTGACTGACAGATCTCAAATAGTAGTTGTGAAAGGAGAATCATTGAATGGGGGTGTTTCTATGGAGGTTCTGCAGGGATCGGGAGCAGAACGGATTCTATTCAACATTTTCATCAGTGGGCTGGAAATAATTATACAATCACTGGAGATAAAACTTACAGATGACACAGCAGACGTAGAATGATCTGGATGACTTGGTAAACTGGGCCAATTCAAACAAAATGCATTTTAATAAAACCAAAGGTAAAGTTTACATATAGAAACAAAGGAACATAGGCCATATTTACACAATGGGAAATTGTATCCTGGAAAGCAGTAAGTCGGAAAAAAAGATTTAGGGATCACAGTGGACAAGCAATTCAACATGAGCTCCTACTAAAATACTGTGGCAAAAAAAGGTTAATGCAATCCTTGGTTGTATAAACAGGGGAGAAGTGAGCATACTGGGACATGTAGCAGTATACATGATAACATGCTGTCATAAATATAAAGGGAAAGGTAACCACCTTTCTGTATACAGTGCTATAAAATCCCTCCTGGCCAGAAGCAAAATCCTTTCACCTGTAAAGTGTTAAGAAGCTAAGGTAACCTTGCTGGCACCTGACCCAAAATGACGAATGAGGGGACAAGATACTTTCAAATCTGGAGGGGGGGACTAGGGTTTTGTCTGTGTGTGTGATGCTTTTGCTGGGAACAGATCAGGAATGCAAGCCTTACGACTCCTGTAAAGTTAGTAAGTAATCTAGCTAGAAAATGCTTTAGATTTCCTTTTGTTTAATGACTGGTAAAATAAGCTGTGCTGGAGGGGATGTATATTCCTGTTTTTGTGTCTTTTTGTAACTTAAGGTTTTGCCTAGAGGGATTCTCTATGTTTTGAATCTGATTACCCTGTAAAGTATTTACCATCCTGATTTTACAGAAGGGATTCTTTTACCTTTTCTTTAAATAAAATTCTTCTTTTAAGAACCTGATTGATTTTTCCTTGTTCTTAAGATCCAAGGATTTGGGTCTGTGTTCACCTGTACCAATTGTTGAGGATTTTATCAAGCCTTCCCCAGGAAAGGGGGTGTAGGGCTTGGGGGCGGGGGGGGGGGGATATTTTGGGGGAAGATGTCTCCAAGTGGTCTCTTTCCCTGTTCTTTGTTTAAAACACTTGGTGGTGGCAGCATATGGTTCAAGGACAAGGCAAAGTTTGTACCTTGGGGAAGTTTGTAACCTAAGCTGGTAAGAATAAGTTTAGGGGGTCTTTCATGCAGGTCCCCAAATCTGTACCCTAGAGTTCAGAGTGGGGAAAGAACCTTGACACACGCTATAGGCCATTGAGGCCTAGTGTGAATGGAGTATGCTTGACATGAGTACATGAGTTGCATGCTGGCAATTGAAGTGAGGATTTAAGGTTTTGAGCATTCAAGAACTGTTCATGCAAAACTACTATTTTGTGTCCATGGGACGAATCAGCAGATAAGGGAATAACACCAGCTGTATTGTTATGATAATATATCTGTTATAGCTGTGGACAAAAATTGCGGGAAATGGAATGCCTCAGATTATGGCAGCCTGCCTGGGACTGTTTTCTTGGAGTTGTGGGTGAAAGGTCCAGTGAACAGAGACAGAGAGCTGAGGAAGCAATGGACTGGTCTATAAATGGTTTCCTGACATATCTGAAATTTGGAGTCACCCATCGATCCAGGGCCCTGTTTGTGAAAAGGTGTGCAACACCAGCTCTCCACACCTTGTGATCAGACTAAATCTCAACTGGCCCTTGTTCTGATCTTTGGACTCTGGTGCAGTATGATTGGGATATGAATGTGGAGTGAGTGAGACCTATATCGTGATTAATAAAGAGCATTTAGAGTATTAAATACCAACACTGTGGTATATACAGGTATCTGTCTGCTCCCCCATCCCGTAGAGAGGCCTCTACTATGAGCCTAACAAGTAGGGTGACCATTTTATCTCTCGTGAGACTGAAATTGGAACACTGCATCTAGTTCTGGTGTCTCTATTTTAAAAGGGACATTGAAAACTGGAGAGGGTGAAAAAAGAGCCATAAAAATTATTCAAGGACTAAAGACAAGGCCTTACAGTGAAAGACTTAAAGGACTCAACCTGTTTAGTTTATCAAAATGAAGATTGAGATGTAACTTGATTACCGTGTGTAAGCATCTACACAGAGAGGAAATACTGGTACTAAAGCAGGGGTGGGCAAACTTTTTGGCCCGAGGGCCACATCTGGGTGGGGAAATTGCATGCAGGGCCATGAATTTAGGGCTGGGGCAGGGGGTTGGGGTGTGGGAGGGAGTGTGCAGGAAGGGGCTCAGGCGGAGGAGGGGTGTGAGGTGTATGAGGGGGCTCGGGGCAAGGGGTTGGGGCGCAGGAGGGTGTGGCAGGGTGTTGGTGCGGGGCTGCAGGAGGGGGCTCAGAGCAGGGGGTTGGAGTGGAGAAGGGGTGCTGGCTGTGGCCCAGCACAGCTTACCTTGAGCAGCTCCAGGGTGGCAGCAGCACATAGTGGGGCTCAGGCAGGCTCTGAAAATTCCGATTTCCCGGCCAATGGGAGCTGCAGGGGGAGGTACCCGCAGGCGAGGGCAGCACACAGAGCTCTCTCCCCCACCTCCAGGGGCCACAGGGACATGGTGCCGGCCCCTTCTGGGAGTGGTGCGGGAGAGATTGAGAGGGATCCCCCACAACAGAACATCCCATAGCCTAGTGGCTGGAACAGCTTGTGCAATGTGAAAGCCCCAGGTTTGTATCTCTTTTCAGATCAGGCAGAGGGGGGAACTGAAACTGGATTTCCCTACATCCCAGGAAAGTAACCTAACCACTAGGCTGTTGGTTATAAGGGAGGGCCTCCTCTTCCCCCACAACACTTTATGAATCTAGTCCTTTGCTTTTGTAAAAATGCCTGCAATGGAAACACATTTTTTATGTCAGGACAAAATGCAATGTTTAATTTCTACCAAACTGAAGATTTTTCTGACTTTGATTTGCTGAGGAAAATTGTTTTTGGTTCAATCTGAATTTATTATATTATTATTATTATTACTATTATAATTTTGGTATTGCCAGAAAACTGAAAAATCCATGATTCACTCAGCTCTACTCAGAAGTAGCCTTTCAAAACGGTGTGAAGAATGGACCTGGGAGCATACTGTAACTACTACTTACACTTCATCACCTAAAAAAGGAATGTTTAGGCTATTTTAGAAAATGATTGCCTTCACACGGAAGAGTTGGTCTGAGCTGCTACACAAATCTGTTTTTTTTTCCTTCTAACCTGATGCTAATTTTTCACATGTATAAACATCAAAAAAACATTTTTAAGATTCTTTTCTAAGATGTGAAAAACACTTCATCTTTCTCTGAAGATCTGCCTCTTTACTTCCTAAAAGATTTAACCCATGGTTTTATGTTCTTTTCATGACACATCATGGTTTCCCCAATGGCTTTATACATAACAATGCATTTTCACCACGTCTTTCTTCTTTTGATGTAGCAGTACTGATCAAGCCACCTCCTAGGATAATGACACAGATCAGTGGTAGCTCCTATTCACAACAAATAAATGCCTGATGGTGTTAGCATCTAACACCCTTTTCTGCAACCTAGTACTGAAGAAGTCAGAAAGCTTATGAACCTTTCTGATAAGGACACAGGAAATGAGGCACCGTATTTCTGAGTGGCTTAAGTTACTATTCATTGTGTTTATTAGGGCAATGCCTCATGGACCAGCAAAGAACGGGACTCTATTATGCCAGGTACTCTACAGATAGTTCCTGCCCCAAAGAGCTTACAACCAAGGCCCTGTCGAGCACTGCAGTTGTACCTACAGAGCTGCAGCGCTGAAGCGCATATGTTGAAGACACTCTATGCCAACGGGCGACATAGCACTGTGCTCCTCAGCGCTTATGCCGGCATAACTTATGTCATGGTGGTTTATTGATGCTCCTGAATGACAAATTATGCCAGCATAAACTGTAGTGTAGCGGGGCCAGCTCGAGGCTCCAGCTAAGGAAGCTGGTGCCTGGGGCAGCAAAGCCGAAGGGGCGGCACTTTGGCCGTTCTTGCAGCAGCACTCGTCCCTCGGCAGCACTTCGACGGCAGCTTTTTTCATTTTCCCTTCCTCGGCGGCGGCACTTCGGTTTATTTTTTCTTCTTCGGCGGCAGCTTTTTTATTTTTCTTCTTTGGCGGCCGCTTTTTTTTTCGCGCTTCGCTGCTTGGGGCAGCAAAAAAGGTAGAGCCGGTCCTGTAGCATAGGCAGAGTGCTAAATAGAGAGGGCAGGGTAGGGGAAAGGATGGAATGCACAAGCAGAGCAAACTATGTGAGCACAGCAAACACACTCGAATCATAGGACTGGAAGGAACCTCGAGAGGTCATCTAGTCCAGTCCCTGCACCCTAGGCAATTTATTCCGGTGCTTAGCCACTCTGACAGGAAGTTTTTTCCTAATGTCCAACCTAAGCTGCCCTTGCTGCAATTTAAGCCCATTGCTTCTTGTCCCTATCCTCAGAGGCTGAGAGTATTTTTTCCTCCCTCCTCCTTGTAACAACCTTTTATGTACTTGAAAACTGTTATGTTCCCTCTCAGTCTTCTCTTCTCCAGACTAAACAAACCCAGTTTTTTCAATCTTCCCTCATAAGTCATATTTTCTAGACCTTTAATACTATTAGAAATGCTGACCTTCACTCAAGTTAGTGCTGACAGGCAGAGGCAGAGTTTCATGGTCAGTACGAATTAATTAGAGTTAGAGGTCATACAGGCACTCTATTCCTTTAATTTGTGTACGTTATTCGCTTTATCTGTATGTTTTTGATACAGAAGTGTCTCCTCATTCTTTAAGCTTTCCACTAGCCTTAGGCTCTACTTTACAAGTGCCATGGTGTGCTCATACATTATATGGTGGACAGCACTGAAGTAATCAAAAACTTCTTGCTTCTCCTTCTGTTCAGGGGCAATAGTTACTCTAATTCTGCCCCTCCTGGAAATCACTGGTTTTAGGTGCATTTGGTCTACTTGCCCTTTGCCTTGAAAGGAGAATGTGGCTGCACGTTCATTTATAGTTGGCATCTTGGTTTAACAAAAGATGTGATTGCAAGACCATAAGTACCTTTTTGTGTACTCTAGCATGCCTGCACAGTACAAAGACAGTTCTAAGGTAATAATAGTAGTTCGAGAAATCAGGAGAGAGGAATCAGCCAGAGACTCCAACTAGTAGAAGCACCCAAAGCAGGTACTGCTGCACTGTGGCCTTGCTGGTGCCACTTCCTCAGTATCCCAAACCCTAGAACTGCATAGAGGAACTCCCCTGAACACTCTGGGGTTACTAGGACCCAGGTGTTGCCTACCCTCCTCCTGTAATATGCAGTCTTGAGGGGAAAATCTGCAGGAAGGAACCAGCTAGTCGGAGCAGCTGCAAATGTTCAATTTCTACCAACTGCTCACAGAAAAGAGGAGGAAAGGAAAATAAGTAGATCTTAAGCATCTAATTTGCCATAGGTCATGGCACTGACCTATCACAAACGAATTCAGCATCCCAGATATGAAAAATTGGTAAGTTCTGCTCCTCCAGTAGGTGTCATTAAAGGTGGGACACAATGTCTTAAGAAAGGCATAACCAAAAACATTATGAAACAAAGATGAACCAGTGCCACAAACTTATTTTTGCTTGAAAGTCTAGTTCTATAACCAGATAGGGAATTAATGCACCCCACCCCCCCAAAAAAGAAACTAGCAATATTTTGTCCTGCTACTATTTTAAAACCTATTTATTGAAATCTTCTGGCACATTAGTGACAGAAGATAAAACATGTAACTCTAGTTCGGTCATGTTCTGTAGTTCAGTCACTGCAATGTCTTTTTTACAGTAATCATGATTGTTAATTAACAAACTTGAAAATGTTAAACTAACCATGGGGGTGTGCTTTAAACTTCCAAAACCAAAGACATTCAAGACTTCTATATACCTACTTATTCTGTAGCGCCTAAATATTATGGAAGGGCCTCCAAATACTTGATGATCTTACCTGTTACTGTGCAGTGTAAGTTCATTAGTAACTGAAACCACAACAACATAAGGCTAGAGGAAGTATTATTTCTGAAGAGAGAAAAATGGAAACCTGGGGCTGAAAAGTCCTTCCTACAACTGATTCGACCAGATCAGCAAGCCAGGGCATATTTTGCAAAGACAGTTGAAGAAGGTATTTGTAAGTTGTAAGAAGGTATTTGCCTTTCAGGTACAGATTTTGTTTTCTTTGTGGAGCAGGAGAAAGGGAAGAAAATGGGGAGACCAAAAGGCTGAGGAGCTGTTACCTTCTGAAGTAACTAGAGTTCTTCATGGTGTGTGCCCCTGTGGGTGCACCACATACCTTTCATCAGGTTTTCCATAGCAGTGCCCATTTGGCCTACATTCAAGCTCTACACCTCCTTGCGCATGGTACCTAGGATATATACAGTTGCTTTGATGAACTACCCTTGGTTCTTTCTGCACTGTGAAATAATACAGATAAGAGACTGAAGTGGAGGGCCAGTAGTGGAGCACCCATAGGAAGACATCTGGAAGAACAAGGCAAGTAACCTCTCTTTCAAGTTGTGTCCCTATGAGCTCCAGTTCAGTTGGCTCCCAAGCAGTATCTGTAGGAGAGAGCTTTGGAACCAGATGTCAGACTGATGATCTGGCCTATAGCCTGTACATGGCCATAGTGCTTTGAGAAAGTGTGAACAGATGCCCAGCTTTGCATATCTGGCATATCTTTCACCCATGCCATGGAGGTGGATTGGTATTTAGTGAAATGAGCTGTCACATTCTTAAAGGACGCTTAATGTTAGTAGCCTCTTAACAAGTGAGGATATAGCCAGAAATCCATTTTGAAAGCCTTTAGATGGAAATTGTAAGCTTTTGATCTCACTGCAAATGAAACTAAACAGTCTCAGAGACACTCTAAGCCATATGGTTCTGTTCAAATAGAAGGCTAACTCCCTTCTAGCATCCAGAGTATAGAGGGTAGATTCCAGCCTAGAGTGTTGAGGGCTTTGGAAGAAACACAAGAACATAATTGATGTGGAAATTAGAAGATATTTTGGGTTAAAAATTTAAGATGTGGCCATAAGGAAACCTTTTTCTAAAAGAAAACTGTAAAAGTGTATCTGCCATTCATGCCCCTAGTTCTCCCACTCTGTGGAAGTTATGGTAGCCAAAAAATTTGTTTTCTTAAATAAGTGTAGCACAGAGCAATTAGCTAGTGGCTCAAATGGAGAGTTCATGAGGCAATTAAGGACTAAGTTCAAATCCAATGCAGGAGTGGGTTGTGACACTACGCCCCATATTCTTCATAGAGATATTGTTATATGAATATGGCATAACTGTGTTTTATGCAAGATGGGTCATGTGAGGTATCATTGGAAAGGTTATGATTTACTGAATGTGATTATCCTGTTTGTATGCATGTATTATTTCTGTATCTGAAGTTAGGAATATTTACTATATAACAATTACAAGCGGATTTACACCTGGGGAACACACACTTGACAGAATGCAATCAGCCTGGATAGGCCATTATGGAGCACAATAGGACTTTGAAGATGCTAATCTCTCACCTTCATGAGAAGCTTCCTGGGATGCTGTGAACAACCTTTGACTCATGACTGCTTTGACATTGCAGGATCATGTCATCTGGTACTCGACTCCATCTTGGACTACTAGTATTTTTCCACTAATAGGGAGTGGGGATCAAACTGGGAAACAAAAAATTTCTGCCATAGGTAAACCCTATTTAAGACAGAGAAGTGAGTTAATCGGGGTTCATTCTTCACTGAATCCCCACCCAGGATGAAACAGACAAAAGGGGGCGGGGAGAGGGAAGAGCTGAGCCCAGGCTGGAAAAGGTGTCTGGTCTGTGAAAGAAATGCTGAAAACTTTTAAGGGGAGAAATTACTACTTGTAACAAGTTTCTTTAATGTATTAAGCTTAGTTTGCATGTTTATTTTATTTGTTCCATAATTTGCTTTGATCTGTTTGCTATCTCTTATGATCACTTAAGATCTATCTTTTGTAGTTAATAAACTTGTTTTTGTTTTCTCTAAATCCGTTTGTGGCATTCATAACTGAGGGGGGCAAAAAGCTGTGCATATCTTCCTCCACATTGAGGGAGAGTGCGAATTTAATGAGCTTAGGCTGTAGTGTTTTCTGTGCAGCACAAGACAATAAATTTTTGTGTTTATACTCCAGAGAGGGAGTGCACTGGAGTTCTTGGCAATTCCCTAACTGAGTCTTCCCACGAAGAGCTGATTTCAGTGTCTGCATCTTTCTGCAGCTGGGTGTGCCCCTACTTGTGTGAGCGTGCTGGAGGAGGCTTGAAGGCCTGGCTCAGCAGGACAGTGTAAGGGAGCCCAGGGTGGTGGAACAGGTGGGCTCAGAGGTACCCCAGTACATCAGGTGGCACCCCGGAATGGGGGCTAACCAGTCACATGGGTTTCCTTATTTCTGGGAATAGGTTAATCAATGTGTCAGGCTCAAGGCAACAGCAGCTGTATTTCTCTTTGTGGTCCAGCAAGGTCACCCACTCTCAGGCTTCCGCTCAAAAGAAGCGCATTCGGAACATATTTAGTCCACCCTTTATACTGTTCAGAGGTCTTCACGAGCTCCTGGAAACTCCAAATCAATTAGTAGACAATGGATTTTCCTCACTGGGGCATAGCTTGAAAAGGGTGGATTCAAAGTGGATAATTTGCATTCCCCTTACACCACCCAGGAAATCCTAGTAAAGCCACTTTACATGTATTGTTCCAAAAGGCCCTTTGAAGTTCCTAATATCTTCCAGTGATTGAATTAGTCAATCTCTTATAGAAGTTACATGCAATTCCACAATAACTCATACACAATTGCATTTTAATACAATGGACTCCAAAGGTATTAAAGCTAATTCAATAAGAAAACAAGGCAGGAGCAAGAGCTATCACAGCCGTTGGTGACTGCATTGAGCAGCAGCTAAACTGCTGCTGGGCTTAAAAACTCATCTGCTGACTTCCAACTGATCAGGCAGTGTAGCCACTTAGGCAGTCCACTACAAGCCGGATGCACTCTTTAGTTTGTCCTGAGACTGGCTCTGATGCAGGCTCTGTTTCCTGATAATATGGTTCCCTCAAGTTTCTAGCCTAACAGATTTACTTCCTAACATACCTGAGTAAAGTTTATTTTAAATTCCTAAATTACACCTTTGTTCTTGTACATTTCTTTTTTATATTAATTTCATACTTCAATAACCTAGTGAGTTCAACTCAGTCCCCAGAGTAGCTAGTTTCCTGATTATCCAGAGTGGCTCACTCAGCAAGTTACTCAAGATTTACAGTTATTTCAGACATGAGGAGAAAAAATTGGCTCAATATGTTTACAAGACGGTTCACTTGCAAGTTGGTTCAAAAAGAGAATACAAAAAACCTTGTTTTAGCAGTGATTAACCTGTCACAGTTTCAGGGTTAACCGAATCTTTGCCCCCTACCCACCCTGATCTTCCTGGAGGACACCCACTTAAGATTTCAGGCTCTTGGGCAGAGACCCAAACCTCTCCCTCTATACCAGGGATTTAGGCTTGCAGTCCCTCTGCACCTCACTGATTTCTCTGGTAAGTCTGATTGTGGTCTATCGCCTGTGGTTAACCTTTCCCCAGGGGCTACAATAGTGTATACCAGTTACCAACCAGCTTTCACAAAGCCACGTACATTTATTCTCAGGATAAAAGCATTACAGAGAAAACATGTAAAAACAATAAAAATTCCTACACACATGCTAGAAGCTTATCAGAAGTCATTCGTCTTATTGGTCCCTAGTAAGTAAGTCTCTCCAACCCTTCCACAAGGGTTGGGGTCCCATTTGCACAGAAGTCCTGTCCATTTGCTGGATCAGAAAGAGGGCCCATTGTCATTATAAACTCTATTTTATACCAAAAGCCCTTTTTGCTCTCTGGTAAAAACTTCCTCAGGGGCTGATAATTCTCTAGAAGTGGTTACAACCTGAGTGATTTGCCTTAATCACCTCCCTACTCTTTTTTATTTCCTGGAGGAGCTGTGGTAACACTCCCGCAATGGAGCTACATACAATCCCTGGTCCACTGTGATACATAAACCATTCATGAAACTTAACAATGTGGTCCCTCGAAATACTGCATGGAGTTGTAATATCTGTCACAGTACCCTCTTAGAAAGGGTATATAATATTGGTCTTTAGAATGTGATGAAAGTAGACTGAATTATGTCATTTTTTTCAACAAGTTGTACAGAAGCAACATTTTCAGTTAAGATACGACAAACTACAATATTTACTTTTTTCCTAAAATATTTTTCTGGACCAATCATCATGCTATCTATGTCAATATACCCTTATTTTCATCTCAAGAGCAAATATTTTCTCTCATACCTCTATCAGATTGATACTTTATATCAGGGGTAGGGCAACCTATGGCATGAATGCCAAAGGCAACACACGAGCTGATTTTTAGTGGCACTCACACTGCCCGGGTCCTGGCCACCAGTCCGGGGGGCTCTGCATTTTCATTTAATTTTAAATGAAGCTTCTTAAACATTTTAAAAACCTTATTTACTTTACATACAACAATAGTTTAGTTACATATATTCTAGACTTATAGAAAGAGAGGGTCTAAAAATATTAAAATGTATTACTGGCACGCGAAACCTTAAATTAGAGTGAATAAATGAAGACTCAGCACACCACTTCTGAAAGGTTGCTGACCCCTGCTTTATATAAATGCTAGTTCAAAAGTTGCTACAAAAACACATCTAGACAGTTACAATGTAAAAATAACGTTTATTAATTCTTGGAATACTTCAAACTTACCACATATTATCAAAGTTAACTCATTATTCAATATATTTCATTTTTTTAAAAGATAGGCTATCAAAAGAAATACCAGTCTTTGCATGTCTGATATCGCTGCATAAGGCTGTATCTATTTAGCATTAGAACTTTGGATTTGTTCTGTTCTTACACATAATTTAAGCGCCCTCATATAAAATGTAAATAGCAATCACAAATCATAAGGGGGTTTGTGAGTGGGAAAGCCATAGTTTTCCAAGATCTGCCGCTCATTGTACACTCAGTCATGAAAATACTCGTCTAACTGGGAGATCCAAACTGAGATGGATGACCATTTGGAGAAGCAGGTGGTGGGGGTGGAGGTGGGGGCGGGGGAAATGGGAATGGTGGACTATAAATGTTAGAGTACATGTTGGGCCCTGTCCACATCATGTTTGGATTTGGGGGTGGAAAGTGATGCATCTCATTACCAACAGGTCCAAATCCTGGAGGAGGAAAAGGATACTGCAGCATCATGGGATTTTTTTGTCTGTGAGGCTGTGGAAACATTGCAGATTCTTGATGTAGCCTGTGATCTGAAGAGTACAAGTGAGGAGGTCTTAGTTGTGGTCTTGAGAAGCTTGGATTAACAGATGGATGAGGAAACCTATCCCTTGAGAAGCCAGGATTAAATTCTCTGCCACGATAGCCTCTTGAATAATTTGAAGTAGGCAGTTGTACAGACTGATGCTGAACTTCTTTTTTCTCACCTTAAAAAATAGCCACAGAATTACATTTTTTTAGTATTTATATTCAAATTTTGGAACTTGGACTATATTTAAAACAGCTTAGTCTAAAAGTCTGACAAAACAGGTGGTCTTCTCTTTATCTTTAAAATCTAATACTTAAACAGTATACGAATAAAAATATGCAACTCGCGTTTAAACAAACTCAAAACAAGGACTAGATTATGCTTAGCATTTATCAGCTGACCTATTTGTGTTTTAAAAATGATGAAAAAAACAAACATATGAACTGTAAGGTATCTTTTAAACATCTGAAATTAGTAAATGTTGTGTGATTAGTGTGGTCAATGTGGTCAATAAATTTCCATTTGTAAACAAAATGTTAAATGAACTCCATTAGGGTGGGAGGGTTTAAAACAATGCTGAAACAACAGTGATATTTAGTGGGTTTTTCTTGTAAGATTTGAAGGCTTGAAATTTAGTAGTAAAAAGAAGAAACATCAGCTTTTTCCCTCCTCCAGCATACATGGTTTATTTACCATAGAGATACTCAAATTATGAATAGCACACTCTAAAGTTTTCTTTACAATAAAATTTAAAGAGTTCGTTTTGAATAGAAAAAATATAAAGCTGAAGATGTAAAATTTGTGTTCTGATTTGGTGCAGGAGTTTTCAGATTTTAACTCCACTGAACATGCTAAGATTACTGGTACTGGATTTACCTAACAACCAACCAAATGTTTATTGGGTAAATCCAATAAACCCAATACGTTGCCTGTAGCCATCAAAAAAACCCACCACATTTTGGTCAGATAAGAAGCCAAGAGATCATATTTATGCACAGAGTTGACCAATATATGCAAGGCTAATTATAATTATATCACATTATCAACGTGAATTATTGATTCCACATATATTAATATGCCTTAAGCATACAGTATCAATATAACTTTATACTGTATATCTATTTCTAGCAGTTACAGGGCCTGTTTTGACCTATGTCTTTTTACAAGCCTGTTCACTTATGCTAAGTATCACTTTACAAAGCTGAAGTCAGCTTTGACATTAGAACACAAGAAATGTACCAAAGGCAAAATACATTAATGTTCTGACCCAGTACAAGCAGAGGAGGTATCTTCATGAACCACTATCTCGAATACTAGTATCCAAAATAAGAATAAGGACGGAACAGAACAACAAGTTAAAGAACTGGGTCAAACTGGTGGATTTTAGTGATATGTACAAAGTTTTGTAACTTGCAATATCATTTATAGGATGATAAACACGCCTAGTTAAAATATGTAACTTTGGGAGGATCCCTTGTGTGTATGTTGAATTTACCACCACCTGCACAAGACAGAGATTCCTTGAAACTAACATCCTTTAGCAATAAACCTGACTGACAATGGTTATTTGGTCTCTTGAATACATTTCATACCAAATCAAAGTGTGGTCAAGCAATTGACTATACAATTTATCAGCAGTATGCAGAATCTTGATTTCACCATTTAAATTTTACACATGTCATGCAAGGTAGTGTCAAAGGATATCCCCTATATTAACTCTAATTATTTAGTTTATCAGAGTAAGCACATAAGAGGCTTAATCAGGATTTTGATTTTTATGGTAACAAAAAGCAAGTCATGGAGCCCTTAATTAAAAGGTATTTTGACTCACTTGGGAAGATCATTTTAAAAGCATGTACATTTAAAAAACTGAGCTTATTATTCCACTGAAAGGAAAATTATCAGGATATCTTTGGTCATAAAAAATTCACAAGGTTCAGCATTAGTCATCTAGGGAATTTACATTTTTATTGACATCCCTACTGTTGTAAGAACTGAGCCAACAGGTTAATTATGAGCTCATCTGTAAAAAAAAAAAAAAAAAAAAAAAAAAAAAGTAAGCAAGTTCATAAGAGTTCACAATCTATAACAACAAATGTCAATGGGAAAAGAAGCAAAACAGAAAAACTCAATTAGCCCCAATAAAAAGGCCTAGTGATATAACTGAAGGACTATGTTAAAATCATGCTTGGTAAACAAGAAAAGTGTGGAACTGAAAATCCATAGGCCAAAATTGGTTTTTCAAAAACTAGGCCCCACAATTGGTGAACAAAAATAATGAAAGAATGGACTATTCCATCCAAACTTCCCTTTCGGGGTCCTTAAAAGACAAGACTTTAAAAAAAAAATTAGCAAAAGCAGCAGCTGTTTGCCAGCAGCTACTGAAACAAGCTTCCCATCATGGCTGCCATCCCCAAGGTCTCCTGGAACTCCAGAACTTCTTTATCCTGAACTTGAAAGATGTCTTAAGCAAACTGGGTGAGTGAGAGAGCGAGCACGCTAGATGACATCACCAGCTCAAGTTGAATCCTGCATACTTTCAGGGATGTTAGACTTTGCCAACTACTTGACACACTGTGTGTCCTTTTCTTTCCCCATCTTACTTCTTCCCTTTCCTTTTCCATTCTGTCTAATAAAAGCTAAGACTGCATATTTTGTAACACTGCTATAAGCCTGTGGCCAGAAAGAGGCACCTTACAGCAGTGCCCTGAACAGCCCAAGGCTGTTGCCAAGTCTTGGAATGGCTGATAAGACTGTGTATTTCCAGAAGAGAGGATGCAAGGGAAAGACAACCCCAGGTATAGAAGCTGCATTTTCTCTCTCTCTCATTCTTCTCTCCCCTTTTGTGTTTTTGTCTTATATCTTCTTAGGAAACAAGATCAGACTTTAACAGCAGCAGCAGCAACAGCTCCAGCCTATCACAACTAATTACCTCTCTTTTTCCCAAAAAGGACTGCTATTATTATCTTTGATATCATCAAAAAGACTGTCAAACAAGGGTTTTTGTCCTTCTAAAAATTCTTTTCAGCTCAGGGGAAAGGGAACAAGGGATGTTGTAAGGCTTTCATTTTAACTTAATACTTTACGTTTTAAATGCTTAACTGTTTTTCCTTTTTTCTGTACCTTTAATAAAAGGTTAGTAGGATTTTTAATGGCATTTACCATAGCACTAAGCAGGCTGAGGTTTTTGTATACCAAACACTGAACCCAGTTTAAAATGTTTAATGTTGAACACTAACTGGGTTAAATAACACCTTTGACTCGTTGGGCCCATTTATTCAATCTAAACTAGCACACCATTATATTGTGTTTGCACACACATGCAAATTTAATATTAAGTATATACATAATCTTCCATACAACATAATAATTAAGCAAAGTAGTATTTTTAGTTCACAATAAAGTTCTCATTTAATCTGTAAATATTTAAGCTCATCTGATAGCAATTCTTTGTTCCAATTTAGTGAGATATGTTTGTATTTGGCTTTCAGACTCAAAACCAAAAGAGAAAAACAATGGTGAACTCTTGCAAATTCCAGGTCACCACAAAACTAGTGTATCAAGGACAACTCTTGCCAGTGGTTTAAGGGTTAGACTAGTCTAAAAAACTTTGGTGCGTTTGTGAAATTTCTACAGATAAATCAACATCTAACAGATACTTTATTTTTCCAGTAAAGAAATGAGATTATTTAAATGTCAGGTACACCAGAATCCTTGCCAGACTATGTACTCTTTAATTGGTTAATGTAAATGCGGGGGGGTGTGGTTAGGTTCCAGGGAAATTTTTTTCACCAGATAAAAGACATTATATACATATACAGTATAAGTTTTAAATAATTCTATACTAACATTTTAATACTGTACTCACCAATGAGGATTGTGAAGCTTGGTTGAGGCAGGGGCGCAGCAGGATTGGGGCTTGCCCCATTCCACCCACCTGGGGCTCTTGTCAGGGAGTGGATGGGTGCGTGGCGGCTTATCCCGTTGTGCCAGCCCAGTGATGCTGCTGGGGAGTGGGGTCAAGGCATGGGGTCTTGCCCCAGTCCACCTGCCCAGCGCTCCTGTCGGGGAGCAGGGTGGGGACACAGGGGCTTGCCCACTCCCTGGCTGGAATGCCAAGCGGGAGGAACGGGGCAAACCCCTGCGCCCCCACCCCGCTATCCGGCAGGAGCGCTGGGCGAGCAGAATGGGAGGAGACACACAACGTAATCAGGGAACATTGCAGGACTTTAAAGGAGTATGTTCTCTAATAGGTCAGCGACCTAACAACATTAACTGGGACAACATTAAGTGAGGGGTTACTGTAAATGATGAACTGAGTGCTTCATCAAGATTAAATGTTTTCATTTAGTGGGTAGCGTCTTCTCTCTCTATTCAATGCCTCTGCACGGAGGCAACTGTGTCCTTCCAGCCAAGGTGACTGTGATGCAGCTCCCAGGAAGTCTGTCAGTTTTGATATATGTTGTCTAGAGAGGGACACTAATGAGTCATTTCTCCTTTTGTGAGAGTTTGTGACAGCTGCCCCCACTGTGTTCTCAGCTGCTGTCAGTTACGGAGTAAAAAACTGAATTCCATTCCTAACCATGTTTCAACAATCACACTAGATCAGCAGATTTACTTTTCATTTTTGGATAGTACGTAAATTCACAATTTAGAATATTCATTATATGTACCACAGATACTTAATAAATTATGTATATTTACATAAAAAAGTGATCATTTAGTAAAACAAAAACACACTAATAAGTTTTATGAGGAGATTAATCTGTATCAAATAGTGCAAGTTTAAGGGATATGCCCTCATGTGCTTTTAATTACAATTTTTAAAAGAACTGAAAGATTTCATGATGAAATGTACCAAAGCTCCAATATTAAACCAGTATGAAATTTAAAGAAACATCTATCACTATGCTTTTCAGACTTGGTTTGAGGGACTGAGGTTAAACCATTTATTTTCTCTATGGTATTTACTCACTTGAGTCATTCATTTCTGATTTGGGTTTCTTTCTTTCTTGATTCCGAGATTTCTTTTTCTTTGTTATTCCCTGCCTCTCCATTTCATCATCACTGAAATCTAAGGCCTTAGAGAAGTACAAAAAGATGATATTTAGAAAAATTGTCAAAAAATTGTTATACATTTAAAAGTCAACATTTTAACTTTTAGAATACCTTACAGAGGTCCTTTGGAAAATAGGCTGATCAAGTAATTACAGACTGTATCATAATGCATATGCACAAGGGATTTAAATTAAGATTTCACAGACAACTTTAATTCTATCATTTCCTAACTTCTGAATGCTTAATTTAGTTGTTTGGATGTAATAACTAACTATATATGTGTATATAAACATACATGCAGTATTGTTAGTAGTTACTGGATGCTGCCTACAATGTATTTTTACTCATTAGAAGTTATCATAAAACAGGGTCAACCAGTTATTACACAGCTAATAATTCCTCATTCAAAAATTTGAACTGGCCAGAAAAACCCTCTGCAGTATGTTGGCAGCAAAGGCATATTTAGGCCTGATAGAAGCGTGTTGTGAATTTTAAGAGTTTGTCTGATAACATTTAACAGCGTAAGCATAAGCAGAACTGCGCATGTGTAAGAAATTGCACGTTAATCATGTTTATGAGTAAAAGACCAGATAAAGTAACTAAAAAGAGCTAGAAAAGATCCACTTGAACAAACACAAAACTTGTAATGGAGGATGAAAGTTAACATAGAAATGAGAGACTAATGCATATAAAAAAAGAAAGTTATAAATAAGTAAGTTTGTGTAACAAAGGGAGGTTGACGTATTGTCCAGTGTTGGAGGCGATTATGATGGGATCGTTCTGATGAGCTTCCTACTTGTAAGTAACTGATCACCACTTGCTAAGCACTTTGCCGTAATAAAGATTTCTTAGACACATGTACAGATTAAGTGAATCTCAATCCAACACAGCACATTCTATAAATCCTCATATGGGGGGATGGAGAAATAACATTAATTTTTCTTCTTTTCTTCCCTCAGTCCAACAAATTCCCAGCTACTAAACAAAAATATTGATGAAAAGTAAAAGGCACTTTGGCCCAAATTTTAAAGGTATTTAGGCAACTAACTCATGGAAATCAGTGGGCGCCTAAATGCCTTTAAAAATCTGATCCTTCTAATTATTCAATTGCCTAGAAGCTGCAGTGAGAAATTAACCATTTACACAGAGGACAGGGTGCTTGTTAAGCACTCATTATGACAAATCAAGCTTGAAAAATAATCCAATACATAAAGTATTTTTTGTGAATAGTGCTAATCAACAGCAAAAAAAAAAAAAAAAAAGTTACTCACTTTCTCGTAACGGTTGTTCTTCGAGATGTGTTGTTCACATCCATTCCAGGCAAGTGTGCGCGCGCCGCGTGCACGCCAGCCGGAAGATTTTTCCCCTAGCAGCATCTGTAGGGTCGGCCTGGGCGCCCCCTGGAGTGGCACCTTCATGGTGCCCAATATCGGGCCCCGCCGGCCCCCACCTCCTCAGTTCCTTCTTGCCTACTATTCCAACAGAGGGGTAGGAGGGTGGGTATTGGAATGGACATGAACACCACATCTCGAAGAACAGTTATGAGAAAGTGAGTAATCATTTTTTCTTCTTCGAGTGATTGTTCATGTCCGTTCCAGGCAGGTGATTCACAAGCTAGAGCTCAGGAAGTGGGGTCGAAGTTATCCACAGAAAAGAGCACGGCTCGCCCAAGAGCCGCATCGTCTGAACTGCTGTGTAATTGCATAGTGCAACGTAAATGTATGCATCGAGGACCACGTAGCTGCCCTGCAAATTTCCTGAATAGGGACTTGTGCCAGGAATGCCACAGAGGAGGCCTGGGCCCTGATAGAATGAACGGTTATCTGCGGAGCGGGTTCCTTTGCCAGGGTATAGCACTCCCTAATGCAGGACGTTATCCATGATGATATGCGTTGAGAAGATCCTGGGAAGCCCTTCATTCTGTCTGCCACGGTTACAAAGAGTTGGACGGACTTCCGGAATGACTTAGTTCTCTCTCTATAAAAGGCTAAGGCCCTACGCACGTCCAGTGAGTGCAGCCTACGCTCCCTATCAGAGGAGTGTGGCTTGGGATAAAACACTGGGAGGAAGATGTCCTGGGTCATGTGAAAATGGGAGACAACCTTCAGGAGAAAAGCCGGATGAGGCCTGAGCTGGACCTTATCCTTATGAAAAACTGTGTAAGAGGGCTCAGACATGAGGGCCCTGAGCTCCGAAACCTGTCGAGCCAAGGTAATTGCCACAAGGAACGCGACCTTGAATGAGAGATATAACAGGGAGCAGGTGGCCAGAGTTTCAAATGGTGAGCCTGTAAGCCTGAAGAAGAGTAAATTGAGGTCCCAGATAGGGACCGGCCGATGCGTGTGTGGGAAAAGCCTGTCCAAACCCTTGAGAAAATGACTGACCATAGGGTTTGCAAAGACCGAGAGACCATCTGAGCCTGGATGGAAGGCGGAGATAGCGGCCAAGTGGACCCTTATTGATGATCGGGACAAGTCTTGATGCTTTAGGTGAAGGAGGTAGTCCAGTATAAATGATATGGAGGCAAGGAGCGGCGACTGACTACGTTGCTCCGCCCAGATGGAAAACCTTTTCCACTCGGCCAGGTAAGTAGCCCTGGTGGAGAGCTTTCTACTACCCAGGAGGACTTGTCTAACCTGGTCCGAATAAGACAGCTCTGCGGCACTTAGCCATGGAGCATCCAGGCTGTAAGGTGGAGCGACTCCAGATTCAGGTGCCGGCCTTGGTCCAGCGTGATCAGGTCAGGGACCAGCGGTAAGATGAGTGGGACCACTATGGACATTTCCAAAAGTGAGATGAACCAGTGCTGACGCGGCCATGCCGGCGCTATTAGTATGACTCGGTCCCGGTCCCTGCAGATCTTGAGGAGCACCCTGTGGACTAGGGGGATAGGTGGGAAAGCATATAGCAGGCAGCCCTCCCATGAGAGAAGAAAGGCGTCCCCGATGGACCCCAGGCCATGGCTCCCAAGGGAACAAAATGTCTGACATTTCCTGTTGCCCAGAGTGGCGAACAGGTCTATCTGGGGAGACCCCCAGAACCGGAAGATTGAGCTCACATCTGGCTGAAGGGACCACTCATGGTCATTGAAGATCCGGCTAAGACTGTCCACCAGTGTGTTTCACACCCCTGGGAGGTATGAAGCTGCAGGTGGATCGAGTGCTCTGTGCAGAAATCCCACAGTGCAAGGGCCTCTCGGCACAGGGGAGAGGTGCATGCACCCCCGTTTGTTGATATAAAACATCGCCGAGGTGTTGTCCATGAGGATTGAAACACATCTGCCCATTATGTGCGTTTTGAAAGCGTAGAATGCCAGACGCACTACACTCGTCTCTTTGACATTGATGTTAAGAGCGAGGTCCACCGGAGACCAGAGGCCTTGGGTCTTGAGGTCCCCTAGGTGAGCCCCCCAACCCAGATCCGAGGCGTCTGACACCAAGGTGAGCAAGGGCTGAGGGCTCAGAAAAAGGCACCTCTGCGCAAACCATTCGAGGGTCGAGCCACCATAGGAGGGAGTCCAGTACCAGGCGGGGCACGGTTACGACCCTGTCCAACGCATCGGGATGGTCTGTACACCGCCAGCCAAGACTGAAGTGGGCGCAGCCTGAGCCTGGCATGCTGCACCACGTATGTGCAGGAGGCCATGTGTCCCAGTAGCTTTAGACAGTTTCTTGCCAACGTTGTGGGGAACCGTCTGAAGCTCTGTATGATGTCCTGAAGTGACTGAAACCTGGCCTCCGGGAGGTTCGCCCTGGCTTGGGTAGTGTCCAGGACCGCACCTATGAACTCCATCCTCTGCACCGGGGACAGGTTAGATTTCTCCTCGTTCAGAAGGAGACCTAAGTCGAGGAAGGTCCTCCTTCAAAACTCGACCTGAGCCTCCACCTGGGCTCTCGAGCGACCTTTGATCAGCCCAGTCGTCGAGGTATGGAAAAACCTGTATCTGGCACTTGCGCAGGAACGCCGTGACGACTGCCATGCATTTTTTGAATACTTGGGGGGCAGTCGACAGTCCAGACAGGAGAATGGTAAACTGGTAGTGGCCTCCGTTCACCACAAATCTGAGATAGCATTTGTGATATGGGACTACTGCGATATGAAAATACACGTCCTTCAAGTCGAGGGTGGTGTACCAGTCTCCTGTCTGGAGGTTAGTGAGACCATGCGGAACTTGAGTTTCTTTACGTACTTGTTCAGCTGTCGCAGGTCCAGTATGGGTCTGAGGAAATACCGGGAGTAGAAACCCTTGCCCCTAAGCTACTGAAGAACCTCCTCCACTGCCCCTACCAAGAAGAGGGACTGCTTCTCTTGAATTAGAAGTTGCTCGTGAGAGGAGTCCCTGAAGAGGGACAGGGCAGAGGGTTAGGAGGGGGCGGGTGGTACAGAATTAGATGGAATATCCCTTCTCAACCATGTGGAGCACCCATCGGTCTGAAGTAATTCGAGACCAGGCACAGTAGAAAGGGGATAGACAGGACGAGAAAGTAAGATGGGAAGGATCCAATGGTCGTACTGGCAAGCCGTCCTCGACCGTATCCTCAAAAGGGTGATCTAGAGCCCAGTGGGGCCCTGGGCTGGCCCCAGCTTTGTCCAGAGGGAGCTTTGCCTCCTCCGAGTGCTCCTGTTCTGCCTATGCGGAGTGTCCTGGCGGTTTTCGGGTTGGTAAGGACGAGCGGCAGGTTGAGGCCTAAAATGTTTGCGCTGGAGAGCAGGCATGTGAAGCCCCAGTGAGCGAAGGGTAGCCCTCAAGTCCTTCAAGGTGTGAAGTCTCTTATGGTTGGCTTACCCCTGGAGTAGAACAGGGGGCATGCGGTCACCAGAGATTTGTCCCTCCTTTGGGGGGAGGATGGCACCGGGAGGCGCATCATAGAATCATAGAATATCAGGGTTGGAAGGGACCCCAGAAGGTCATCTAGTCCAACCCCCTGCTCGAAACAGGACCAATTCCCAGTTAAATCATCCCAGCCAGGGCTTTGTCAAGCCTGACCTTAAAAACCTCTAAAGGAAGGAGATTCTACCACCTCCCTAGGTAACACATTCCAGTGTTTCACCACCCTCTTAGTGAAAAAGTTTTTCCTATTATCCAATCTAAACCTCCCCCACTGCAACTTGAGACCATTACTCCTCGTTCTGTCATTTGCTACCATTGAGAACAGTCTAGAGCCATCCTCTTTGGAACCCCCTTTCAGGTAGTTGAAAGCAGCTATCAAATCCCGCCTCATTCTTCTCTTCTGCAGGCTAAACAAGCCCAGCTCCCTCAGCCTCTCCTCATAACTCATGTGTTCCAGTCCCCTAATCATTTTTGTTGCCCTTCGCTGGACTCTCTCCAATTTATCCACATCCTTCTTGAAGTGGGGGACCCAAAACTGGACACAGTACTCCAGATGAGGCCTCACCAATGTCGAATAGAGGGGAACGATCACGTCCCTCGATCTGCTCGCTATGCCCCTACTTATACATCCCAAAATGCCATTGGCCTTCTTGGCAACAAGGGCACACTGCTGACTCATATCCAGCTTCTCGTCCACTGTCACCCCTAGGTCCTTTTCCGCAGAACTGCTGCCTAGCCATTCGGTCCCTAGTCTGTAGCTGTGCATTGGGTTCTTCCGTCCTAAGTGCAGGACCCTGCACTTATCCTTATTGAACCTCATCAGATTTCTTTTGGCCCAATCCTCCAATTTGTCTAGGTCCTTCTGTATCCTATCCCTCCCCTCCAGCGTATCTACCACTCCTCCCAGTTTAGTATCATCCGCAAATTTGCTGAGAGTGCAATCCACACCATCCTCCTGATCATTTATGAAGATATTGAACAAAACCGGCCCCAGGACCGACCCTTGGGGCACTCCACTTGATACCGGCTGCCAACTAGACATGGAGCCATTGATCACTACCCGTTGAGCCAGACAATCTAGCCAGCTTTCTACCCACCTTATAGTGCATTCATCCAGCCCATACTTCCTTAAATTGCTGACAAGAATACTGTGGGAGACCGTGTCAAAAGATTTGCTAAAGTCTAGAAACAATACATCCACTGTTTTCCCTTCATCCACAGAACCAGTAATCTCATCATAAAAGGCGATTAGATTAGTCAGGCATGACCTTCCCTTGGTGAATCCATGCTGGCTGTTCCTGATCACTTTCCTCTCATGCAAGTGCTTCAGGATTGATTCTTTGAGGACCTGCTCCATGATTTTTCCAGGGACTGAGGTGAGGCTGACTGGCCTGTAGTTCCCAGGATCCTCCTTCTTCCCTTTTTTAAAGATTGGCACTACATTAGCCTTTTTCCAGTCATCCGGGACTTCCCCGGTTCACCACGAGTTTTCAAAGATAATGGCCAATGGCTCGGCAATCACAGCCGCCAATTCCTTCAGCACTCTCAGATGCAACTCGTCCGGCCCCATGGACTTGTGCACGTCCAGCTTTTCTAAATAGTCCCTAACCAGCTCTTTCTCCACAGAGGGCTGGCCATCTCTTCCCCATTTTGTGATGCCCAGCGCAGCAGTCTGGGAGCTGACCTTGTTAGTGAAAACAGAGGCAAAAAAAGCATTGAGTACATTAGCTTTTTCCACATCCTCTGTCACTAGGTTGCCTCCCTCATTCAGTAAGGGGCCCACACATTCCTTGGCTTTCTTCTTGTTGCCAACATACCTGAAGAAACCCTTCTTGTTACTCTTGACATCTCTGGCTAGCTGCAGCTCCAGGTGCGATTTGGCCCTCCTGATATCATTCCTACATGCCCGAGCAATATTTTTATACTCTTCCCTGGTCATAAGTCCAACCTTCCACTTCTTGTAAGCTTCTTTTTTATGTTTAAGATCCGCTAGGATTTCACCATTAAGCCAAGCTGGTCGCCTGCCATATTTACTATTCTTTCGACTCATTGGGATGGTTTGTCCCTGTAACCTCAACAGGGATTCCTTGAAATACAGCCAGCTCTCCTGGACTCCTTTCCCCTTCAAGTTAGTCCCCCAGGGGATCCTGGCCATCCGTTCCCCGAGGGAGTCGAAGTCTGCTTTCCTGAAGTCCAGGGTCCGTATCCTGCTGCTTACCTTTCTTCCCTGCGTCAGGATCCTGAACTCAACCAACTCATGGTCACTGCCTCCCAGATTCCCATCCACTTTTGCTTCCCCCACTAATTCTACCCGGTTTGTGAGCAGCAGGTCAAGAAAAGCGCCCCCCCCAGTTGGCTCCTCTAGCACTTGCGCCAGGAAATTGTCCCCTACGCTTTCCAAAAACTTCCTGGATTGTCTATGCACCGCTGTATTGCTCTCCCAGCAGATAGCAGGGAAATTAAAGTCACCCATGAGAATCAGGGCATGCGATCTAGTAGCTTTCGTGACCTGCCGGAAGAAAGCCTCATCTACCTCATCCCCCTGGTCCAGTGGTCTATAGCAGACTCCTACCACTACATCACTCTTGTTGCACACACTTCTAAACTTAATCCAGACACACTCAGGTTTTTCTGCAGTTTCGTACCGGAGCTCTGAGCAGTCATACTGCTCCCTTACATACAGTGCTACTCCCCGACCTTTTCTGCCCTGCCTGTCCTTCCTGAACAGTTTATAACCATCCATGACAGTACTCCAGTCATGTGAGTTATCCCACCAAGTCTCTGTTATTCCGATCACGTCATAGTTCCTTGACATCACCAGGACCTCCAGTTCTCCCTGCTTGTTTCCAAGGCTTTGTGCATTTGTATATATCAGGTCCGTTGCCGCCTCAAACACTTCCGGCGTCGATGGTGGTTGTATGTCCACCAGATGGTTCAGGGATCGAGGAGGGTTCAGACTCGACTGGACCCCGGCCGGGGCAGGAACTGACGAAACCCTGGCCGGAAGCGAGGCAGAGGCGGTCTGTCCCAAGCCACTCGTGGACAGCGCCGGCCCCTTAGGCTTCAAGGGGGGTGATCGGTCCCTCACCAGCCTCTTCTTTACTG
Source organism: Lepidochelys olivacea (assembly GCF_965140295.1). NCBI lineage: Eukaryota > Metazoa > Chordata > Testudines > Cheloniidae > Lepidochelys > Lepidochelys olivacea. Next base: position 72,167,267 of record NC_140414.1, read on the forward strand.
GCACGGGAGATGGTGAACGGTGCCGAACTGAGGCTGACGCCCTATGGCCCGAGTAGTGGCAGTGCCACTGGGCTTTAGAATCCTTAGCCCGGCCCATTTCGGCCCATTTCAAGCACTGCACAGCGAAGAGGACATGCTCAGTGCCGGGCCGTTGGGTCTCGGGTCGGATTGCGGTCTCAGAGCCACCTCCATGAGCAGGCGTTTTAGTCTCTGCTCTCTGTCCTTACGGGTTCTTGGGTGGAAACCCTTGCAAATGCGGCACTTGTCCTTTTGATGAGTCTCACCAAGGCACTGCAGGCAAGATGAGTGAGGATCACTCTTGGGCATAAACTTTCCACAGGACTCACAGAGTTTAAACCCCGGAGACCTGGGCATACCCCCAAAGGGGAAACGAACTATCTAACAAACCACTGCTAACTATATGAAAAGTACAACTATAGAGAATAACTGTTTACACTCAGAACAAAGACACTGCTAAGGCCCTTGCTCTAAGAGCGAGCAAAGTTCCAGCTAGCCGTCACGGGCGGTAAGAAGGAACTGAGGGGGTGGGGGGTCGGCAGGGCCCGATATTGGGTGCCATGAAGGCGCCACTCCAAGGGGCGCCCAGGCCAACCCTATGAACGCTGCTAGGAGAAAAATCTTCCGGCTGGCATGCACACCTGCCTGGAATGGACATGAATAATCACTCGAAGAAGAAAACACCAATACATTTTAACTTAATGTCTCTTACTTTAATTCATTATCCACACGTACAGAATATAAAATATACACATTTTATACAATAGAAGTTTCACAACTCAAGTAAATTTTAAACCTGCATGGTGGTGGTAAGAACACTGCTTGCTGAAAGCTGGAGTAACAAGAGGAAAATACTTCTTTATTTTAAAGAATATTGATCTTTAAAGACCATTTGCCACTATTATAATGCATTCAATACTTCTGCAACATTTGTATTCTGATTTAGCTTGGCTATGCAGCATTTGGAAATCTGGCTAACACAATTCATTTAAGATTAATATTACTCATTAAAACGTCACAGCATCCACCCACACACTATGAAGAAGTCTTGTGGTGTGATTAGTTCTTTGAGAATTTGCTCCTTTGTTCTGGACTTTAAAAAATGAAATAAAACAAAACCATAACTAAAGCCAAAATTATTTTGCTACTATACTAAGAACCCATATTAGTAAGTGCAGAAAAACAAAATGGGCACCTGTTTCTATTAAAGGTAGTGAGCTAACACACTGCTGAAATGCTTGGATTTAAACAAAAATCATTAAAAAGGTAACACAGACCAGCACATTGCTATATTCAGACTTCTTGTATTACATTCATAAGGGAACCATAAAAGTCATGAAGTATATGCCAATATAATGTTTATGATTGAAAAAACCTTTCAGCAACTTTTTCCAGTCATGATTCTTAAAAGACCTTGCATAATCTTTGCTCCCGCCCTAGAACAACTAATGTACCTCCTGCAGCTAACTTTTTTGTTTCACTTAATGCACTGTAAGAATCACCTTATGGAAGAGCTGCAACGACTTCCCCTGAGCATTGTAGCAAATGGACCAATCTCAGAGTTTGCTAGAAAAAGCTGTGTGGCTTAACTGCCCAGATATCATCATGTGACCCCAAAGATGGGGGCCCAAGGCATGGGACAACTGAGTTCATGGTTAATCCAGACCTACTTGAAAATTACAAACTTGCCAGTAAAAAGTGTTAAGGCAGAGAGTTATATGGGTCCCTGGTGCCTGTGCTCCACTAATATTTAAGAATGTGGGCCTGACTCCACCAATGTTTGGGCTTACTGCACTTTAGGGGGCCCCACACTTCAGTGGGATGAGGGGTCCAGGGCGACCTGGGGGGTTAGTGGGGGTCCTGGCGCTGGCAGCAGGGAGCGACCTGGCCCCAGTTCGCCCCTGTTCCACCCCCATTCCACCCCTTCCCCCAAGCCCCTGCCTCTTTCAGGCTTCTGCCCCATCCCCCAATGCCGGGAGTCAGCGGGGTGGGGCAGAGTGGGGTGGGCTGGGGCTGGGTCACTTGCTGCTGCCTGCATCAGGCCCCCCACTAGCCTCCCAGACCACCCTGAAGCACGGGCCCCCCCCAAAGTTTGGTAAGCCCAAACACTGGTGGAGCTGGGTCCACGTTCTTTAAATATTGGTGGAGCATGGACACCACAGACCCACCAAAAGTTATATAAACCTGGCGCCATGGCGTTAAGCCCATATGTTAAAGAGAGAACAAGGAAAAGAGGCCTGAAATGGTTTGACCTAAGTGTGAGAGAATAGGAGTTAGGTGCTTCAGTGCTTTTGAAAATCCTACTAGGCACACCTCTGAATATTTAGGCACCTAAATACCTGAAGAAATCAGACCCTAGCTAACTAGAATATGGTTTAATACTAGAAATTAAAGGAGTATTGGATCATAATTACAGAAAAGTGACTGGGCGAAAAAGAAGGTCCTTCATCCATGTAAGATTGCTAGGGACCCTTTTGTAGCCTGTACTGGAGAGAGCTCTTGTATAGCACCAGTAAACCCTGGTTTTTGAAGGCTGTTCCAAAGCTCAAGTGATGCTGAGAAAAGTGGAATGAGCCCCATTCCACAAATAGGAATGTAATGGCAATGCTCTCAGAGAAGAACTACTGCTGGATAGCTCCACAACTTGTTTCTGGAAACAGTCTCCAGAAAGAAAGGTTTCTTACTTGTAAACTGGAGTTCTTCGAGATGGCTCTGCATATTCACACATATGGGTTTTGCACTGCCTAGTGGTGCCTAATGATAGAACCTTCTCCAAGCAGCATCCATTAAGAGCGCTCTCACGCCCCCTGCCACATCTTCCTTCAGCATCTCCAAACGTTCTGAGGGCAAGGCTATATAAGGGGATGCAGTGCCCTCTACCACCTGTGTTCCTTCCACCACCACCACAGAGACACAGAACAAAAGGGCTGAGAAAGAGGGGAAGGCAGGTGGGAAGTAAATAACCTTCATTTCTTCTTTGAGTGGGTCTGCATATTATTACATAAGAACAGCCTCCTGGGTCAGACCAAAGGTCCATCTAGCCCAGTATCCTGTCTTCTGACAGTGGCCAAAGCCAGAAGCCCCAGAGGAAATGAACAGAACAGGCAATCATCCATCCTGTCACCCATTCCCAGCTTCTGGCAAACAGAGGGTAGAGACACCATCCCTGCCCATCCTGGCTAATAGCCATTGATGAACTTATCTAGTTCTATCCTCCATGAACTTATCTAGTTCTTTTTTGAACCCTGTTATAGTCTTGGCCTTCACAATGTCCTCTGGCAATGAGTTCCACAGGTTGACTGGGCGTTATGTGAAGAAATACTTCCTTTTGTTTGTTGTAAACCTACTGCCTATTAAACATATAGCACAACCTCACTAATTGACAACTGTGACAGAGCCATCCATCACACATTACCGATGTTGTAAGCCAGTCCCCAATTCAAGAAAGCATTTAAGCACATGCTTAACTCTTATCATGACACATGGGTCTCGAACGCAGGGTTCCTAGTCACGGCCATGCCCCAACCCGCCACCTCGCAGTCTCCATTTATAGGCAGTTTGATAAGCGGTGCTGAAAATAACCTGGAGGAGAGAACACAGTCCTAACTGAACAGAAACTGAAACACCATTCTACCCAATCTAGCTTCAGACCGTGAGGCCAAATCGAGAGTATAATACTTAGCAAAAGCGTGTACAGAACTTCTGATCGCAGCTCTGCAAATTTCAGTAACAGACACTCGCTTAAGGTAAAGAATAGAAGCCGCTGCAGCTCTAGTGGAATGAGATTGTACTGTTGCTGGCACAGGAATGTCTGCTCTTGTGTAACATTCAATAATACATTTTAATCCATCTAGAAATAGTCTGGGAATAACTGTATAACCAATGTGATTGTTAGCATAAGACATGAATAATCTAGATGATTGTCAAAAGCTTTTAGTTTTATCTAAATATGCAAGAACTCTTACTTCCAAAGTACGTAAAACAGATCACCCTTATTAATGTGCAACTTTGGAAAATAAATACCATCAAATTAATTGTCTGATGTGAAAATCAGAGGCCACTTTTGGCAAAAACTGGGATCAGTCCTAAGAACCACCTTATGTTTATGAAAGGACATAAAAGGTGGACCAGCCATCAAGGCATTCAATTCACTCACACCCTTTCGGCTGTTATGACAATAATGAATTCCATTTTAACTGACAAATGATAAGGAACACTCATCCAAGGATTCAAAAAGGTGGCTTCTCGAGTGTAACTAAAACCAAATTAAGATCTCAAGGAGGGACAAGATTTCTCAAAGGGGGAATGCATAATGCATTGCCCCTTCATAAACTTCTTAACCATATTATGCACAAGCAGCCATCTACCAGCTACTAAAAAATGGTAAGCAGAGATCTATTTGAAAGTTCAGTTGTCAGCCGAATGAGATAAACCCTTCGTTTTTAAGGTGCATTAAATGTTCTAAAACACAAGGTATGGAAGCTGAGACCAGAAAATCAGACTTTCACTTCATCCAAGCCACAAATCTGGTCCATTTCAAATGGTAACATATTCTACCTCTCTAGAATTAAGCAGTATATCCTGAACCAATGAGGAACATGTCTGTTCAAGAGCCAGAATCTGATCACCCAGGCCATCAGGCAAAAGCACTGCTGATCTAGATGAAGAATCCTGCCCCCTTGCTGAGACAGAAGACGACATACAAAGACTCCACTGAACAACTGAAGGGGATCCATAAGCCACTGTGGATACCACCAAGCAGGAGCAACCAGAAGCATCTTAATCCTAGCCTGACTTATCTTTCTCACTACCTTCTGAATCAAAGGAAGCGGGGGGAGGGGAGCATACAGATGGCCCCTTTCCATAGTGTAGAATGAAAGCATCTGATATGGATTGACTATTCCTGTCTGCACTTGAATAGAAAGGGCAACACTTTTTGTTGAAACTCATAGCGAACAGGTCCATGTCTTGCTGACCCCAACTGGAAAATATGCTCTGAATCAACTGATCCTTCAGTGACCATTCATATATTTGAGAACTGTGTCTATTGAGACAATCTGCAATTGTGTTCTGACCTGCTAAATGTAGGACCACTGGATAAATGTCACCAAGAATGCACCAGTCCCATAACCTAATCACCTCCGCACATAGCTTAGCAGGGTGAGCACCCACATTTGTTGGCATAACACATAGCAGAACTACTTGCAGAAACCTTCCATGTGAGGGAGGAATGATCTGAGGGACAGACAAATGGCTCAAGTCCAACACAATGTGCAAGCCACTCTCTTGAAAAGACCAGTGACCTCAAACTTTAAGTTGGTTCAGATGCACCCTTCATCTCTCCCAACATCTGTTGACACATATGAAGTTACTGTTACCAACAACAGGAGACTGAACTGGACATCTCTGAAAACGTTTGCTGACCACCACATTATGTGTGTCCAGAATGTCTCAAGGCATGATGACTAACATTTGAGGATTATACAGATTTGTTTATATACTCAAGACATCCAATGCTACACTGGTCTCATTCTGAGACATGTAAATGGAATCTTGTAAGTAGTAGCTGCCATGAGACCCAGAGAAAAGATTAGTATCGTAGTGTCATCTGTGAACTTGCATATCTGAATGTTTAAAATATATTGCAATATCTTTTACAAATTCTGTCCTATGATAGAAAGGCTTTCCATGCTCCTAGTCCAATATGAAGCCTATGAATAAAAATTCCGAGATGGACAGAGATTTGATTTTTTGACATTCAGAAGTTGTCCCATGTCTGAGGAAAGGGTGGTTGTAAAAGCAATGAGGCTTAATAGATCCTTGCAAATGGCAGCCTTCAATAACCAATCATCCAAATAAGAGTAAACAGAAATACCCTGCATTCTCAATTGAGCCGCTACGACAGAGAGGCAATTAGTCAAAACTCTTGGTGCTGGAGGCAGGCCAAATGGCAGCACCTTGTCATGGAAATGGTATTCTGCTGCCACAAAATGAAGGTACTTTCAACGATTGTCAAATGATTGTCAAACTGGTTCTGTGGGTATGGGGAAAGCGGTGGATGTGATATACCTTGACTTTAGCAAAGTTTTTGATACGGTCTCCCACAGTATTCTTGCCAGCAAATTAAAAAAGTATGGATTGGATGAGTGGACTATAAGGTGGATAGAAAGATGGCTAGATCGTTGGGATCAACAGATAGTGATCAACTGCTCGATGTCTAGTTGGCAGCCAGCGTCAAGCAGAGTGCATATAGATCGGTCCTGGGGCCAATTTTGTGCATCTTCATTAATGATCTGGATGATGGGATGGATTGCACCCTCAGCAAGTTTTCAGATGACACTAAGCTGGGGGGAGAGGCAGATACACTGGAGGGTAGGGAAAGGATCCAGAGTAGACAAATTGGAGGATTGGGCCAAAAGAAATCTGATGAGGTTCAACAAGGACAAGTGTAGAGTTCTGCACTTAGGATGGAAGAATCGCATGCACTGCTACAGGCTGGGGACCGACTGGCTAAGTGGCAGTTCTGCAGAAAAGGACCTGGGGATTACGTGGACGAGAAGCTGGATATGAGTCAACAGTGTGCCCTTCTTGACAAGGAGGCTAATGGCATATTGGGCTGCATTAGTAGGAGCATTGCCAGCAGATCAAGAAAAGTGATTATTCCCCTCTATTTGGCATTGGTGAGGCCAAATCTGGAATATTGCATCCAGTTTTGAAACCCCCACTAAAGAAAGGATGTGGACAAATTGTAGAGAGTCCAACAGAGGGCAACAAAAATGATTAGGGGGCTGGGGCACATGACTTATGAGGAGAGGCTGAGGGAACTGGGCTTATTTAGTCTGCAGAAGAGAAGAGTGAGGGGGAATTTGATAGCAACCTTTAACCTGAAGGGTGATTCCAAAGAGGATGTAGCTAGGCTGTTCTCAGTGGTGACAGAACAAGAGGCAATGGTCTCAAGTTGCAGTGGGGGAGGTCTAGGCTGGATAATTTGAATCTCTGTTAGGATTGCATTTGCCAGTTGCCTTTCGTCATCCAGCAAATCCTGCACACACAGTGCCATCTTTGGAATTCATAACAGACCATAGCAGCTTGGTAATTTGCCACCCTAATACCAAGAAAAGAACATTTTTATTCCTAGAGAATCTTCTTTCCCTCTCTATCAGCTGAGGTGAAGTGTGCCTGTTCAGACTTCAACCTGCTACTAGCAGCAGTCACTATTAATGAATTAGATGCAGGGTGTGTATGGAAATATAAAACCCCCTCCAAAGATATCTGATATAATTTGTCTGCTTTCTTGGCTATTGACAAAAAGCAAGAGTGGTCCAAGCTGTCTTACCAGGCTGGAGCACACCAACAAGGATTGGTAGACATGGGGAAGTAGCCCCATAAACACCGGATGAGATATCTTCTCCATAGGCACTGAAGGCAAATTCAAAGTGGACACCAGGTGATCCACTAAAACTTACCTCAGGTGGTGGCTCTTGGTCATTCTGCCATGATGCATCAGACCCTTTCTCCCTAAAAGATTGGACACAAAGATGTTGAGAAGCTTTTAATAGCAATCTAATTCATTGGTTAACAAGAGATTCCTAATTCTGTGACTTTATCTAAAGTAATTACTTTACAAAAAAACAACACTAAGATAACAGATAGGCAGCTATGGCACCTTAAATAAAACATAAGTGGATTTTAAGCTTGTTTTTAAAACTAGTTAGAAATCTATTTCACAGCCTGGTAGATCATGCAGTTACTACACACCATTTCTACAATGCTCCTACTTTGAGTGAAGGCTTCATATAGTTAATATTAAGCTTTGGCTGAGTACTTTTTCAAATTTTTTTTTAAAGGCACATTGTTACAGTAAACTGGGGTACCTGTTGTATGGCCATTCTCTTTCCTAAGTGTCTGTTTTGACAATGGCACAGCAGAGTTTGGAGGAATAGATAATGTTAAAAGGAGGTTCTTCTTACTTATGGTCCTGTGTCCAACCAACTCATCCTCCTCCATATTGCCACTTCAGGTTTGTGCTTACCATTGTGTAACGCCAACAGACCCCGGTTGTCAGCAGGCGGGATCAAACCTGAGAGCTTAGTCCACGAGCCTCTACTGCACAAGCTAAAAGCCAAGTCACTGTTAGCTAAGGCTGCAGAGCAGACTCAATCTCTCTCTCTCTCAGTGGTCTCGGTGCCACTTGATGGGACATAACACCACACCCAGAAAGTATGTGGGTTACATATGAACTCCCCTTTTTCCCCAAACCACAATGATCACACACTACCTCTTGCTATCACTTTCATCTCATTCCCCTTTCTGTGATCAGAAACCCCTCACACACACATCTACCACCAGCTGGAGAATGCATTCAACTATTCTCGCAGGTTTCTCTGCAGTTTACTTACTGGCACAATAGAAAGATGGCTTAAGGAAACAAAGGTAAACACTTCTTGTTTAACACAGAAGATGAACAATTACCAGTCCTGAGTTAAATTTCACTCAAAAGTTTGTAAAAAACCTAAACATATCAACATAAAAAGCAAATGCAAAAATGGTCAGCTTGACTATTGTCCCTGAATTTCCATGTGTCAGTCTTCTGCAAATTAGCAGCTATGACAAGTTAAATGGGGGGGAGGGATAGCTCAGTGGTTTGAGCATTGGCCTGCTAAACCCAGGGTTGTGAGTTCAATCCTTGAGGGGGTCATTTAGGGATCTGGGGCAAAAAAAAATAAAAAAAATAAATAAATTGGGGATTGTGCCTGCTTTGAGCAGGGGGTTGGACTAGATCTCCTGAGGTCCTTTCAAACTCCGATAGTCTATGAGTCTATGAGTAAAATTGTACTATCATCCATTTGTGAAAACATCAACACTGTATGCCAAACTTAAATCATGATATTTGAGAAAAAGTTTATGCAAGCCTTTTTTTTAAAAAACAATGAAAATATCTCTCCCCATTTCTTACAAATAATTAAAAAAATGCTTTGATCTCCAATACGAGGATATTTGCTAAGATATTTGTTTATGCTAATGTTCTGTTTCAGTGGTAAGCCATGGCTTGAGCAAAGCACAATAGAGATTTCTAGAAAGCAGTATTGCGGTTCTATTATCCCTTTAAGTTACAGCACCAAATTGAGATGGGTCAGAGTTACATTGCCTCAGACTGTGCTATGGGAGGAATGCTATCTCAGAAAGGCAGAATTCTCCAGTCTGCACTGAGCATACTCACTGGTACACCCCTTCAAACTCTCCAATATACCATTGTGTCCCATCTCCTCCTAACCTTCCCTGCCATTCTTGGTGTGTTTGGCCCACAGGTGGCACACAAAATGAGCAGTCTCTGCACTCTGTGGAAAGCAAAGGTATGTGGGAGGAGGAAGTTAAGTAGGGTATGGCCTGGTGAATATTATAATATGTAATGAGGGCCATAGTGGCCACTTGTTTGTCTCTTACTGAGTCCTTGGTCTTTTCTTCAAAGACTGATAATTCTGTTACCATAGGAATGCATATACTGCAGAATTTATACATTTTGAGTGCAAATACAGAGTTGTAGGAATTCTCTTATTCTTCTTCTAAATGTTCTTAAGAATATTTCCTGGGATTCACATTTCAGATTCTTTTCCAAAAAACAGCCTACACCGCTTCCTGCGGCTCCCCGTGGTTGGGAGCAGCGAACTGCGGCCACTGGGAGCTGCGGACGGCCGTGCCTGCAGATGGTCAATGTAAACGAACTGTCTTGCGGCCCACCAGCGGATTACCTTGACAGGCCGCGTGCGGCCTGCAGGCTGCCCACCACCGATCTAAAGTAAATGAACAGAGAATGACTTGTCTGAAAATCTGTTGAAAGTATACAGTTCAAACGCACATAATGGAGAAGTGAGGGGCCACTAGGTGAAGAAACCCACACCTGTGGATAAACTCAGTGAAAAGAAATACAGCCACAGGAACAACGAATCTAACAAGCACTACAAGCTGAAGAGAAGCAAAAGATAGGACAGCAAGAGTAGATCTGGACTTACAACGAAGGAGAGGAAAAGTGGATTCCTCTCTGAAGTGACATAGTATACTGCTGAGAGTAATTTCTTTTGTTCTTATTAATAATGATGCATTTGGTGTAACTGTACAAAGTAAGGAAGTGTGTACAAGCTCACAAAAGTTACTGTGTTGTTAACTTACAGTTTATTATTATAATTAGTAGGTAGTTGGTAATATCCTATATTATTTATTTTCCTGCTACAGTTTTGGGTTTTCCCTTTTAAATAACTGAAAATTTAAAATTATCCCTTTGGTCTTGGTTGCCTCTGCCTCCCCTCACATTTAGCATAGCCTAATCTAGCCTGGGATCACAGCATATGGATACAGTTAAAGCTGTATTAGTGGCTGCAAGCAATCTTAAAACTGAAATTCCCATAGGAGAATTAAGATAGACCCAGAGATGAAAGTAAACCGGTGCGCTGTACCAGGCTGGATCGACTTCCCCAGGCACAATTTAAAGGGCCTGCAGCTCCCAGCAGCAGCTGGAGCCCCAAGCCCTTTAAATTGCTGCCAGAGCCTCGCTGCTGGAGCCTTGGGGTAGCGGCGGCGGGGCTGGGACGGCGATTTAAAGGGCCCGGAGCGGTAACGACAGCCGGAGTCCTGGGCCCTTTAAATCGTCCCTGGAGCCCCGCCGCCGCTTCCCCAGGGCTCCGGCAGGCTCCAGGGACGATTTAAAGGGCCCAGGACTCCGGCCGCTGCTACCGCTGCCAGAGCCCATGGCTGCCGCTGTTACCCCAGGGAGAGGGAAGGAGGCACTTGCCGGTAAAGGGTTTGACCTCTGACCTCCCCCAGCCCCGCCCTTTCCGCCCGAGGCCCCTCCCCTTCCAGGGGCCAGAGCCGGCCCCAGCCCCGCCCTGTACCAGTAAGTCCCTAGACTTACTTTCACCCCTGGATAGACCCGTAAATTCCTAATGCAATATTACTCAGTAGATTTTACCTAATCAAATACTTCAGCGTTTTGAACCCAGCTCTGCCACTGCCTCACTGTATTGCATGGTGAAGTCATTGAACCACTCTGTCTCAGTTTCTCTATCTGTAAACTGTGGATAACAATGCTTAATTACCTACTTCACAGAGATATTGTGAAAGATAAACTAGTTATATTTTATAGCACTTTGTAAATGTAAACAAATATGTAAATGTTAAGTATTATTTATTATCTAAGTAGTAAATAAAAGCTAGTTTCAAAATTGAGTTTTAACTGAGAGGATTAATTCAAATTCCTGATAAGGAAGAAACAGATGTAAAAGATATAGGTGTACCTGGGTTAAATTTAATGGCCTGTGATATGCAGGAGGTCAGACTAGGGGATCAAATGGTTCCCTCTGGCCTTGAACTCTACAAAACTAACATTAAAGAGAGAGAGAGAGATGTCTTCTATCAAGATGGAGCAGATAATGAAAATAATTACTTCAAAGATTTAAAGTACAAAACTGGCTCAAGAATCTGAATTTCATACATTATTTTACTTGAAATGTACTACCAGTTCACATTAGGGATTCAGAACACTAGGTAAGCTTGATTCCTACCATCTAAAAATCTAATTTTAACCAAATTGCACTTTGCGTATTGAATCGCTAGTACTTGCTTTGTTAGGAACGCATTTGAAATTGCATCTGCCATTATAACTTCTCATAGCAAATGTGGTCACGCATGAACGTCTTTAAAAAGAAAAATTGTATTATTATATTCCTAGATAAAATATTGAACTCCTTAGGGTTAAGTACATGGGTAAACAAAGGGTAAAAAAGATGTAATTATCTCAACAACAAGCATTACAAACCCAGGAAATTCAATGTTACATTTAAGAAATATCCAAACATGGTAAGATATGAAAAAACACAATTAAGGCACCTTAACCTCATCCTACAATTATGCAGTAACCATACAATTAAGATTCATACACAATAGTGTTTGTAGTCTTAAATTAGAAGATATTTGTTTCTGAAAACATTTGACTTCCAATTTTTTCCTCATGGAAAAGCCAAGACACCTGAGGGATGGTGGAATGTCTCAGGAGTCAATCTCTCCTCAAGCATCGAGGCTTCATTCCTTTTGGGAACAATAGGAGACAGTGGCCATTTTCATGAAGAACTTTTTTCTAATGGCAACTCTAACTTCATTGTTCTTGTGAGCTATATGATGGCAATTATTTTGAAAGAGGGTAATGTTTAATAATTTTCTGTAACACAATTTATCAGGGCCTGCTGAAGGAGAAACTTTCTGTTATGAAGAATAAGGGAAAAAATTACTTTTATTCCTGTAAAGCTGCTTTAAAGGTAGCCAATGAACTGTAAGTTATAATTATATGGGAAGCCTAAAGAGTTTGATCAGTTCCATTATTAAGATCTCTCAGGACACAACAGTTGTCTGACACAGGGTGCTAAGTCCCTTAGTGGACCCATTTTTAAATTAAACTTTAACTTGGATTTATTTGTCAATTATCAAAAAATGTATTCTGTACCCGAAGACTAATAGAATATCAGGGTTGGAAGGGACCTCAGGAGGTCATCTAGTCCAACCCCCTGCTCAAAGCAGGACCAATCCCCAATTTTTGCCTGGAATCCCTAAATGGCCCCCTCAAGGATTGAACTCACAACCCTGGGTTTAGCAGGCAAATGCTCAAACCACTGAGCTATAATTTTGGAGAGGATACGCTGAATTCTTCATACATAAAATTCTTTAAGTGTAAAAAATTCAGCCCCAACTCTGGAGCCACTAGAGGGGCTTCCATAAGTTTGCAGCACTATAAGAACAAATTATGAGGAATTTTTATCCAATTTTCAAATGTGTAGATTAAAATACATAAACTATACTACCCAATGGTTCAGAGAAACAGCAGGTTGCCCTCCAGCAAGACTCTGCGGAAAAGTTTGCAATTTCTTATAGCATCTGTGACAGATACGATTAACACAGGCATATCTTGAGACTATTACATTTAACATTATGAATGTTATCTGAATGATGTGTGCCAGGCCTTAACAGCATGAAAACGTCAAAGACTATTACCCTGAGATGGGCCAGATGATATGGACCCATGGGATATTCATAGATCTTTGTACCAGAAAGTGTTAAATATACTTGTAACAAGTTCCTGGCTCACTGTGGAATCTGGAATCTCTAGGGGGTGATTACTGTAAAATACCAAAACTAATTATGCACATACCCAGTGACTGAAGCTTCCCTTGAGGGAAGGGATAATGATTCATTTTACCTAATTTTACTAATTGTTTCGGAAAGCTTGGGTACAAAGGCTTTTGGGGGGTATAAAGAGCCAGCTTGAACTGAGAGAAGGGGACCCTTTATTTTGATTCAACAAATTAATATGACTTTTGTCCGAGTGGGAGCCAAACCCTGTAAAAGGGTTGAAAGGACTGGAACCTGCCAACGTCTCCACAGGACTGACAGGGAGACACTGGTAAGTTTAATATAGTGTTTAGACCATTTTATTGTTTTATATATATTCTCTCTCTAAGGCTTTTATCCCAAAATAAATGTACTCTACTTTGAAAGAGCTGTTTTGTTACTTGTAACTACTTGCCTACACTATTCATAGACCTTAGAGAACACAAAGTGCAAGTGCTGGATTCTGGTCAGGCCTACTGGAATAAACACATTGAAGTGCAGGAGGCCTACAAGCCTTGAACTCCAGTCTAGAGAAAGAGGAGCGCATGCCTCTGCCAAGAGAGAGGTTACTGCTTGAGGCCTGAGACCTAAGAAAGTATAGCTTGAGCAAATCACAGAGGGGGTCAAAAGTGCAGTTATCCTGAAACTAACAACATCTATATTCAAAGCACATAAAACATGAAAAATCTGGTAACTTTTTTTTAGGGGAAAAGTAGATGAGAGTGAGGAAAACAAGTGTCACCTTACAAGGAGCATAAAAAATTGTATTTTGGAACACAGTCAGAAAGTAGAAGGGTATTTTATTTTATCTACTTTTTAATCTATGTTTTGTTAATATATCTAACTTAAATTGTTAAAGGCTAGAGTCACAAAATTAAGCCTGGAACAAAAAACTCACCATTTTGTGTTCTAGAGAATTACTAAATCTAGGATTGCCGTGAAGCCTGTTGTAATCCTCACAGTAGGTATATCTGATGGACAGATTAAGGAAGAGCACCAAGGTACTCAAGTTGATTGATAAGATACACAAAAAAATATGTACTAATATTGATAGTTCTTACCACTTCCGATTGAGCAACCTAATTATTCTAGATATTAAAACCCACTTTTAGTTTTTATTATAAAGTATCAATCTATTTAATGCATCAGTGGCAACTGAGGTCTCTGAAATGAGTTTTAATTGACTTATGTAAATTCTGTGGACCATAATATTCCCCTTCAATGCATACAAGGAAGGAGATCCTCTGTGGACAGATCTCCCACAAGGAAGGGTGACTCAGGTTCCTCTGTGATACCATCTCCTCCCTATATCTGGGATCTGTGCTGGGAAGGGGTGGAAGACATGCACATTATTCTTCGCCAACTCCACAGGAATTGGATAAAAGATAATACAACTTCTCTGTATCCTCCTCAGTGTTCCTAGAGGCAGCTGTTGCCAGCCGAAGTCCCTTGCAGTGCAGCTAAGGAGGCCATGAGGCCAGGGAGTGGGATTTCCCACTGGAGGCCTAGAGCCAGTGCCTCTGTGGGAATCCAACAGATTTAAGCAGAGGCTCTGTACCCTTTTCCAGCTCCTACCCCAACACTGAAATCATATATGTGGGAGCTACATGAAGGATCCCTATGAGGTTTCCTCCCAGGGGTCTGTTCAGAAAAAGGGAAGAGCTGAGCCCAAATTTATTTTCTTGTGTATTAACTGAATGTATCCAGATTCTATAGGAATAAAAAACAAAATAAGTTTGGAAAAATACTGTTATTGTTGGGTATTGCTGAAGAGACTGGTGAAATTTTGGTCCCAAGGACAAATGGAAGAGAGGTCCTATGGCAATCTAAACAAACAATACATATGTAAATGGTGGAGGTCACCAAAAAGCAACAGTAGATAGTTCTACACAGCTCTTATAAGTGAATGCTTCTATAGGGTTTGTCTTGAAAACAAGTAAATAAACTGGACTTTCTGAAGATTTAATTTGAAACTTATTCAGACAAATCCAAGCATCTGTCAGCTTTCTCAAAGGCTCCTGAGGCTGTCAAAGGCAGCACTAATGAGCCCATGCTAATCAAATGTCAATTATATTCAAGACAGCAACTGGGTTTTAACTGAAAATGACAGTTTTCAGAAAAATTTTTTTAGCTATCATAATACTAAAAATCTGGTGTAGCAACCTGTCCAAAAGTAATATAATAAGCTTTTCTGACCACAATTGTGTTATATAAAACTTGTAAATAGAAATAACTGAAGTGCACATGTATATTACCCCAAAAGTATCTAATAGCAGCTGCATAATGGATTGCCAGGGAAAAATTACTAACAATTCTACTTGCACTGTTCTTCCCTCATCGTAGCATCACCTATATTAAGGTATTATAGCTCCACCAACAAGGAAGCCAGGAAAGAAGAATCTACAATTCCAAGTGGTTTGAAGTCAGACACAGTAACCCCTCCCATTTCTACCTCAGTCAAGAAACTTTACAGAAAGAAAAATTCTTTTAAGAGACTCACCACCTAACAAGCATTCCCCTAGAGAGAAGGAAGACAATGGAGGGAAGAAGAAGGTAACAGACAGTTATTGCTAAGTACATTTCTGCTGAGATACAAATATTAAGCAGCTACAACATACAGTAAGAATTAAGGGCAGTTAATATTCTCATAGCAGCACATATTTCATACTCTGATCCTCAAGTGCCTACAATATGATTCACAGGTTATAGCATTGCACTGGGACTCATGAGATCTTGATTCAATTCCTGCTCCAGCAACAGACTACCCATATGAGCTTGGGCATGTGTCTCAATCCCCCCCTCTGTAAAACCATACATAGCACTTCCCTGCCTCACACAGGAATTGGGAAGATAAAAATCTATTAATAATTGTGAAGCACTCAGAACCAACAATGATGAAACACAAATACTTAGGAGAGGAAACCTGCTTTTTGTTGTGTGCACACAGTTGATTATTCCTGAGCAGCAGAAGACTGCCAAGTTATTTTAATGATGGAATGTAACTCTTGCCTTTAATGTCAGAGGAACAAAAACATCTCTTCCTCACCCTCCACCCCCAGAATTTCTGTAAGAAAACAAATATCTGTCAGAAATACCAGAGCGAAGTATCAAAGGGAACCTGTAGCTCTGGTAGGTCATTACATGACACTTTGCAACCATACTGATTGCCCATAAAACTCAAACCTTGCTATAAGCCAGACACGGAAACAATGACAAACTTATCATCCTACTTCTGAGCCAGGCTTTTCTTCCTCAGCATACCACAACACAATTCACATGAACAGAGATACTAAATAACCTTCTGCAAGAAGGGGTAATAATTCTTTTATTTTTGAATTTTGGCATTTATTCTTAAGATTTACAAGTCCATCAAAAGGCTGACTTATCAGAAATATTATGTAACAATAAACCTTAAAATTAAACTCTTTAGATTGGACTTCATGTTTCAGACAAGTGTATTTTCCTTTTTAGCAGGTGATTATTCTTCATTAAAAGCATTACATTATTAATTGAACATCTACTTTCCTCTGGTGTACTGGTTAACAAAACTAAGTGAGGTTTATGCATAAAACACTGAAACTTTACTTTGTTCAATATGGGCTGAACACAGGCTACGTTTTCAAAGGGGATCATAGCTTCCCTTATGATCCTGATCTTTGAGCTGTTCCTTTTCGAGAAGCTACAATCATCTAGTCAGGAGCAGGACCTGGAGCATTACAATTGCTGTCAATCATCAATGCTGGCTGCACTGGAGTTCAATTTATAAGAGACCCAAGCTAGCTGTACTTGGAGCTCTGATTCTCAGGTAATAATCATAAGTCTCAGCATACCCAACTACACTGAGGGAATCTGCTGATGCAGGATGAGAAGAATGCAAAGCCAGTCCTAAATGCTTTGTGGCAGCCTTGCAGGTATCTATGGGCTACATCAGCCAATGTACTGCTACTCAATATGACCACCCCACCCTCCACTTGCAGCACATAGATGCAATCTGAGTTGTGTAATATTAACTACAGTTGCAAAAGTGCTATTTTGTCATAATGCTAGACAACGAATTTTATGTTATAACATCAAATTTGGAATAAAAAAATCAGTGTCAGCAGGATTATTATATTGGTGGTAGAGTCTCTTCAGACAGAAGACAGCTTTCATTTGTGGAAGAAAGAAAATGCAATACATTACAAAGAAAAGAGGTGGGGGTTTTTTGCAGAAATTGTGCCAATTACAATAAAATTAAATTATTTCAGATAAAATAGTGACATAGGAAGATTGGAAGTCTGGTTATGTATTTTACGTTGTTTTAACAATAAGTTTCAGTAATTGCTCAAACACTTAGAAGCTTGAAGATTACATATGTTCCTCTAATAACTATCTTTATACATTACAATATGTACAACTTCGTTATTACAGCATGGCTGTGAATTTATGGAACAGTTTTGTGAGAGTGTTTTATGTAGTTGTTTTTAAAGAAAAGTACATGCAGAGAAAATTAGATTATCTTTGTCGAAGTTGGTAGTACCAAATCTTTACCTATTTTTTTTTTCGTTCCTATTCTGGCCAGTTTAAGATACCGTGCTTTGTTTAGCTACATTAAAATATACGTTATATTAATATTTTAATAAGTTATAGACTCACTGTTTTAGTTTCTCTGTGAATATATACTGGGTAAAGTCCTCCACTGATGGTGCAAAATACACGGTATCTTGGATATTAATACCTTTTGCTTCAATATGCTCAGGGCTGTTAAACAGTAACACATAGAAGGGATGCAAAACAGGACCAAATATCTCATATATCTGAAAGGAAAAAAAAAAGAATTACAATTTACCTGAACAAACAACTTCCAAGGAGAAAGACAACTGTGAAGTTTTAAAAGTAAACATTACTGGTTATTATCAAGACAACATTAACTAGTGCAGTGGTTCCCAAACTTGTTCCGCCGCTTGTGTAGGGAACGCCCCTGCCGGGCCGGGCCGGTTTGTTTACCTGATGTGTCCGCAGGTTTGGCCAATCGCAGCTCCCAGTGGCCGTGGTTCGCTGCTCCAGGCCAATGGGAGCTTCCAGCAGCTCCCATTGGCCTGGAGCAGCGAACCGCAGCCACTGGGAGCCGCGACTGGCCGAACCTGCAGACACGGCAGGTAAATAAAACGGCCCGGCCCGCCAGGGGCTTTTCCTGCACAAGCCGGGGAACAAGTCTGGGAACCACTGAACTAGTGCATTTTAAAAAAATAGACACATCAAATTAATTTTTTGCACGTTGAGATTTTGTGATCGGATTTTTTTTAATGAGTTGTTTGACAGAGACTTATGTCTCTCTTCTGCAAATATCACTGCTAAAAACTAATTTTCTTCTTTTTATATCTAACCTTGTCACCACCACACCAGTAGCGGTTTCTCACCAAATGCGAACTCCTCACCCTTGCTAACAGTCTTACCTCCACCCTTCTCTCATTATCCTCTTCTACTGCTTTGACTCCCTCTGCTCCTCCCTGTCCTTTTGCATTGTAACCTCTTTGCTTTCCTTTCTAACTCTTGGTCTCCTCTCTTTTGTCATGTTGCTTGTCAAAGTTCAGGGCAAGGCACTTGTATTTCCCCTCCATGGTCTACCAAGGGCAATCACTCTACATTACTGGCTCCTCATCCGTCACCTTTCTTGGACGGAGAACCACATCACTATCATTCCTGAATGATTTTTTTCCCCCACCCAGGCTGCACAGTTCCCTACCTACACTGTGATATTTCCAGCAAGCTGGACTGCCCAAAGGGCCAGCATCTGCACTTTGCTTTCTCCCAGAGGTTATGAACAGTGTAATTGCCACAGTTGAAAGTAACAGCACAGCTTTCTAAGAAAGCACATTTATTCTTAAGGTGAAAGCATTACAGAGAATACACTGAAAACAATAAAAGAATCTATAAGCATGCTAAAAATCTTACCAGAGATCACCCCAACTCCAATCTCTGTATGTATCAGTCCTTCAAAGCCCACAACTGGGTTTCCGCATGGGTTACCAGTTCATAAGTATCTTAGATTCAGAACCGCAATTACCACAAATAGTTCCATCTTTCCTTTATACTGCTCTTGACTATAATCTTATCTCACCTAACAGGTGATCAGCAAACAATGACCCACTCCTCTTGGCATAGCTTCAAAAGTATGGAGTTTTTTGCATAATCAGAGGTGGGGAATTTTGCATTCAACCCCACCCCCCGACATTCCCCAGGAAAACCACTTAACACTTTTTGTTCCAAAAGCCCATTCTTGTCTAGCACATTGTTCAGTATAGTCCTTTGAACTCCCAGCTCTCTCAGCTCCCCCTTCAAAATGTTACACACAATCCCAGTTCACAATAATATATAAACCAGGGGTTCTCAAACTTTTTCTTTCTGAGGCCCTCCCAACATGCTATAAAAACTCCAAGGCTCACCTGTGCCACAACAACTGTTTTCTGCATAGAAAAAGCAGGACCAGCATTAGGGCGTAGCAAGCAGGGCCTGTGAAGCTAAGTTGCTCAGGCTTTGGCTTCAGCCCTGGGTGGCGGGGCTTGGAATCCCAGGCTTCAGCCTCATGCGGTGGGGCTTCAGCTTTCTGCTTGGGGCCACAGCAAGTCTAATGCTGGTCCGGCTTGGCGGACCCCCTGAATCCTGCCCAGGGCACCCCAGTGGGCCCCGGAACCCTGGTTGAGAACCACTGATATAAACCATTTATTTAATACAGTGGTCCCCAACCTTTCTGTTGCTATAGCATATTCATGTTCCTAGAAGAGTGTGGCAGGTGCCAGAGGACCAGCCGCCTAAATGCTGCCGAGAAGCGGCGTCATGAAGAAGCATCGCCGTCAAAATGCCACCAAGAAGCGGCAGCATTTCGGCGGCTGGTTGTCTGGCAGCCACACTCCTCGGCGGCGGGTTTTCTGGAGGAAGTGCTCCCCTCTCAGTAGGCGGGCGCACATAAATGCCCCAGCGGGCGCCATGGCACCCACGGGCACCGCATTGGGGACCACTGATTTAATACAATGAACCCCAAAGATAATGAAACTTAATTCTATAAGGTCTCCCCGGGATATGACAGGAGATTGCCCTGCCACACTGTCCTCTATACCCAGGGCCCTACCAAATTCATGGTCCATTTTTGTAAATTTCAGTCATAGCACTTTAAAAATCTTGAATTTCACAGTTTCAAATATTTAAATCTTAAATTTCACGGTGTTGTAATAAAACATGAATACGTATTTAAAAACGGCAAAATATAAACATGTAAAGCCCTTAAGACTCTGCATTTCTCAAACTGGGGGTCCCGACCCAAAAAGGGGTTGCCAGGCTATTGTAAGGGGGTCACAGTATTGTCACCCTTATTTCTGTGCTGCCTTCAGAGTTGGGCAGCCAGAGAGCAGTGGCTGCTGGTTGATTGCCCAGCTCTGAAGGCACCACTGTGTACCCATATAGTATAGGGTACTTTTATAGTATAGGGTAAACGTACACAAGAGACCAGATTTCACAGTCTGTGACACATTTTTCTTGGCCATGAATTTGGTAGGGTCTACACCTGGAATAGTCTCCATGTCTTTGTCTACCAAGAACTTTCTCCCCCTGCTTCAAATTCACCTCTTCACGCAACCCTTCCTCCCTTTTTACCATCCACACTGCATCCCTCACTTGTACTGCTGTGTTTGTGCAACTTGTCTTATTTAGACTGGAAACTCTTTGGACGAGGGAATGTGTCCCTATAGGTTCACTATGTATTGTGTAATTGCCCACATTTGCAAGTTACCACACAGCTTTACAGCACTAAATGATTTGTAATAATCCAAGTATCATGCTCATATTCTTTTTTAATCTAAATTATAATTTTACTTATCTAAATATATAATTTAGATAAGTAATCCATTTTCTTTTGATATAATTCAAACAGCTTGTATGTAATCTGAAACACTTCTCAGAATGGGTCAACTGATTTTTCAAAATCTGCAGTTAAATTAAGATAATCAGCTTTAAGACAGCTGGCAACCACTATCTTGATGAGAAGTAACAGATTGTAAAAATCTCCTTCCTTTACACTTTATTGCTTGTTCAATCCAGAGAAAGCCTTCACTGTACAGCTAGTACCCAATGTGCAGAAACATTTTAATACTTAAAGTATAAAAGCAGAATGGAAACTTATTTTACAGACTCTTGGGCTTTTCATTTCTGGCTTCTGATACCAATACAGCCACAAATTGGTGCTATTCAATTGGAAGGTAGCAATTTTTAAAGAAAGTATTTTTCAAGAACAATTTCTTTCCCTGTTTAAAACAAAATGGATATAATTTTCTTTTCAAGTAGGTATAAAATATAGGGGAAAAGTACAATTTAATCTAAAAAACCCACTTAAATTTGTTCTGCAATTAGATGGCTTCAAATTTTTCACTGAGTTCTGAGGAAAAACTGAAGTCTGAATGAAGTCTTGATAAGCAGGTGGATCATACTGAAATTTAGTGGAGAAAGACCTGGCCACATGTGTCTAGAAACAAACATATAGTAAGGAAGTGAGATTAAAAGGAACCATGCAGGGGTCAGGCATGACAGAAATCCTTTGACTTACCAACAGAAGAACTCTGAAGAACCAGTGCCCCTAATAGTGATAGTTTCTGCAAAGGTTTGGAGAGGAGAAAGAAGGTACCAGAGCCCTATACTCTCCATGCTAGCCAGAGAAGGGGAGTGCATAGCACACACTCTAAGATGGAAGGCACTATTACACCAGCTGGTCAGGAATTTTTTTTCATCATCACAGTTTTTCCATTGGAAAATTAAACATATCTGTTTTAAGGAAATTTTTGTTGGGAATGTTTCTCAGATCTAGGATGGATTCTCTGGTTTTAACCACAGAAAAAATCCCACCTCAGAAAAGCCAATAGTCTGGTGGTTAGGACTCTCACCTGTGATTTGAGAGGCCCAGATTCAAGTCCTCAATTTATTTCATGTCATATAAATAATTCTGTATTCACTGGGCCAGACAGACAGGCTGACTATAGTTCTTATGGCACTCACATGGGACTGGGGGAGGAAGTGGGGGAGAGAAGAGACCTCTCACTTTTTATTAAACATTTTGAAACGTCTTGATTTTGTCCTGTTGCAGAGTAGAAAAGTTTCTGAACTCTCACGGGAAAACCATTTCCCATCCAGCTCTAGGCACAATCTCTTTTCCCCATCTCTCTGAAAAGCTGTAACTCTGCTAATCATGTGACATCCATCAAAGCCCCTACATCATTTGTATAAGTTTTACAGTAGCTGTCAGGAAGTTCTAAATTCTAAAGCCAAAGCAGACCCTTAAATTCAAGCACCCTCTCCTGCACCAAGTATAGGTCTGTTTTCTATTTAAGAAAACGCGGAAAAACTCCTTCTCCTTTGCATGCGTCGGAGTCCATTATGCCACAAGCAGCTGACTCAACAGACTGGTGGAAACAAAACCCTATTATCTTTCCTATGACCAGGAACTTACCTTCTGAAAAGTTGTTGATCAATGTCGGGATACCTACTCTGAAGAGAGCTGCAGATAGTTCCTGACTACACAAAGACTCCCATTCCTAAAATTATACAGTAAGCTTGCTAGTAGTTAGATATCAATACTAAGTGTTGATAAAGAGGTTTCACGATTTTATTTTTAAATAGGAAATGTGCATTCCGTCTTAATTTATACACACTATTATAGTAGGAGCCAGAAGCAACCTAACTCTTTCCATTATAAAAAAAAAATTATTTAAAAAAATATCCCGAACACCCACCTTCATTGTTTGCATCAGAACTTTGAAATTTTCCAGAGAGAAAGCCCTGTAAATCAACTTTTCATAAGCAACTAAGGTTTAATAGTCAATTTTCTCAGAGAATATATCTGATTATATCTGAACAACATAACATTAGCCCAAGGTTAAAACAGCAGCAGAGATCTAAAAACACCCCATACCTTTCCTACAGTTTAGGAGTAGATCCTACCCTCTCCAAACTTTACTGCTAAAAAGAGCTAACTTTTAGATCATTTTTACATGCCTGAAATCAAACAACAGCAGAAACTCTTATATTGTCCTGTAATTCTTTAAAGGATAAAGATCTTGAAATCTAGTCAGTTTAAAATAAAATGGGAGAGTTTTTCACTGGTGCAACCCCACAATAAAAAAGTCAATGTTTGTAATTTTCAAACCCTTTCTTTTTTGGGGGGGAAAAAAGAGTGCTTCTCCCCCACTGCTGTCCAATTCCCACATAAACAAGAGGGGGAAATGGACTACAGTGAAAATGACTATAGAGCAACAGTTCTCGAACTTTAGGAACCCGAGTATCCCAATTTTGATTTAAAAATTTGAGGACTCCCCAAACCCCCACCCCCACTCCACACCTTCCCCAAGACCACACCCCACCTCTTCCCACCCCCTGCCGCCCCTCCTCTTCCCTACCTCTTTCCTCCTCCTCCCCCAAGCACGCCCCATCCCTGCTCCTTCCCCTCCCTCCCAGTGCCTCCCTTCACCCCGCTGAACAGCTGTTCCGCAGCATGCAGGGAGGAGGAGGAGGAGGAGGAGGAGTTGATCAGCAGGGCCAGGGGCCCCAGACATGATTCACTGACCCCCGGGAGTACCCTCATGGACCTCCAGGGATCCTTGGACCCCAGTTTGAAAAACCCTGCTATAGAAAAATGCTGTCAAATGCACAAAATAAAACAAAAAAACTGATGTTTCATTTATAGTTATATTGAATGTAACTTGTAAGAGAAGGTAAAATATTCATATATGCATGATTTGAAGTTTGTGTCCCGTTAAGAAATATTTTCATTTACAAGAATACCTCTGAAGTGTCTTATTGAAAACTCAGTTTTATAAAACACTAAGACTTTTTTCCTTGAAAGTATTAGAAGTATGGTTAATTATTCTAGTATTACATATACAGTCTGTTAAATGCAAGATACGTAGGTTAGGTGTTCAAACACATATGCAAAAATAGTCACACTCTAAACTAAAAAGAGCTAGCAAAGTAACCTAGCAAATATTTTACAGAACAAACTGCAATACAATATAATAGCTTTTGTGTTTCACACACCTTTCCTGCTGCATGCCGATCTCCTTTAAAAATGATGCTTTCCTCATTTACCGGAGGTAGGCCTTTCAGAGATTCAATTATTACTAAAATACAAGAAGATTTAAAATATATTAACCTTTAAAAATGTATTTACCAAATTATTTTAACAAGAAGCAGTAATTGCAAATAATAAAGAGCATGTTTAATTATGAAACAGCTTTAATAAAATCAAATCTGTGGATGAGACACCGATGCATATTCGTCATGAAATATACATGCATTTTTGTTGCAGTATCAGATTTTATTAGCAAGATGAGGAGTTATAAAAGCACCCACCCAAGAAAGAACAATAACTCCAAGGTTATATAATAAAACCTCTCTTACAATACTCTTGCAATACTGCAAGAATGACACATTGATGGAGATTCTAGGTAGGAAGAAGAGAAAAGGAAAAGTTATGTACAGGACCAATATTTATATTAGACCTTCATGGGGGAGGGAGAAAAGTGAGAAGAAATTAATTCAGATAGAAATTTTAAAAAAGGAATAAAAGAAGGGGGAACGATAGAATAGTTTCACATACTAGGAGCCATCATAGGTAAGCAAAACTTGCCTCTGGCCCAAAACATAATGTGGATTCCCTGATAGCTTCTCGTCTTTCAAGTGAGGGCAGCGGGATCATATGAAAAAGTAGCAAGTCACTAGTTATCACTAAGTATAATTTGACTCTGACAAGTTTGTGGAGAAAGTAGTTTGCTGGTGTAGATTTACTTTTGGATGCAATCATTCTGAAGACTGAAGTTATGTCCTAGACTACGGGTCTTTAGCATGTTTCAAAGACTGTTCAAAGTGTGTTGGTTTGTTGGATGGGTGGAGGCGGGTTTGTTTTGGGTAATTTTTGGTTTGTTTGTTTGTTTTAAAGAAAAAACAAACAAACAGTTTGGCTAACTACAGTGATAAATCCTAGATCAGAATGACCAAATAATGCAGATTAAATGCACAACAATTGCATGGTGCACTATTTGAGTTGCACTCAATCTCCACCATCTTCCCCCAGCCAAAATTGACATACCAGTCCCATGAACACAGCAAAAGTTGTTACCTTCTCTATAAAGTTAGTTTGTTCTTGCTTCAAAGATACTGGGCCTTTGAAGCTTAGCTGCAGTGAAAATATTTGAGCACACCTGCACAGCTAACAACTTCAAAGAATGGCTACTGTATGTATTATTGAAATATTTATAACTATTTAAAAACCATTATTTACAATTTTTAGAACCTTCCCCAAACCTATTATACTCAGTTTGAATTACAGGACCAGCTGCATCACCTGGTAGAGGATGTGTTAACAGCTTCTCTAAAAAAAAAAAAAAGTCACAAGAATCTTTATAATTAAGTGCTCTTCAATCTAAGTATAGGGGTCACCACCAGCTGCCACTATGGTTTATTATAAGTAGGGCCCTACCAAATTCAAGGACCATAAAATCTGGTCTTTTGTGTGCTTTTACCCTCTACTATAAAGATGTAAAATTGGGCGTCCTGATCCAAAAGGGATTTACATGGGGGTCGCGGTATTGCCACCCTTACTTCTGCACGGCCAGGTGCCCAGCTCTGAAGGCAGCGCCCTGCCAGCAGCAGCACAGAAGTAAGGGTGGCAATAGCATACCATGCCACCCTTACTTCTGCACTGCTGCCTTCAAAGATGGGCTGCTGGAGAGTGGCAGCTGTTGACTGAAGGCCCAGCTCCGCAGGCAGCAGCGGCTCTGCCTTCAGAGCTGGGCTCCCGGCCAGCAGCTGCTACTCTCCAGCTGCCCAGCTCTGAAGACAGTGCCACTGCCAGCAGCACCACAGAACTAAGGGTAGCAATGCCGCAACCCCCGCTATAATAACTGTGCAACCACCCCACAGCTCCTTTTTTGGGTCAGGATCCCTACAATCACAACACTGTGAAATTCCAGATTTAAACAGCTGAAATCGTGAAATTTACAATTTTTAAAACCCTAGGACCGTGAAATTGACCAAAATGGACCATGAATTTGGTAGGGCCTGAATTTTATAAAAGTTATAAAATTTGAACCTAGCTGTTAAAATACCATGTTAGTCTCCATGAGGCTTGAGAGCTGCTTCCTAGATACTGCTAGGCAAAATTCTCCAGCTTCAGTCCACTGAGCACACACACATCAATGTGGAATACACAGCTGCATCTACTTGAAGAATTATTAACTTTGTATGTTTTAAATTACGTACAAGTGCCATGGGCTTCAGGATAGTCACTTCTCATTATAAGACTGAACAAAACAGTTAAATGACTCAGTCTGAAAAGATGCGAAAGGCAAAGATGACAAAGGATGCCTTGTCCCCAGTGAAGTGAACGGTTGCCAGAGCATTTCCAGAAGAGAAGGTGTGCAGCAATTAAGTGCTAGAAATTTGCTGCATGGGAAAAAAAGAAGGGAGGCTGCCTGTAGGAAAAGTAGTGTTCTGCAGACATGGTTGTAGGTCTAGGCCAAATTCTCTCTCTGGTGCTTGTGTTAACTTAATTTTTGGTTATAAGCATTATCCTTTGAAGACGGAACTGTGGATACATCTGTACTTTGTTTCTTCTGAGTCAGTACATCTCAGTTAATGGTATATTTTTTTTAAATAATGCTACCATCTTTTTCCTTCCTTTTAAAAAGGTCATCCCAATATCCTGCATTGTGGTAAACCTCCCTTCCAGCAAAGAACTAGACTTGTCAGAAGGGAAGCTCAGATGTGCCAAAACACTATGGCACAGAGATTCTAACTTCACGTTATGTTGTCGCTATAAATATGGAAGCTTTATTGCTTCCACACAGTGCTGCTGTTAAAGCTAATTGTAAAGTGATTAGATTCCTGACAGAGAGCTATAATACTCCATAACTGATGGAAGCTTACTAGAGTGGTATAATTGAACAGGCACTGAGCAGTACCTTTTTTAAAAACAAAACAAAACAAAAAAACACTGATTATGGCAATCTATTATAGAACATTTATGATACTGCTACCTTAGAATATTTAATGAACATACCATACCATAAGGTACTCTTCATGTACCTGAAAGCCATTACCTTGTACCGAGGTGTTTAGCATATGTTTAGAGCAGTACCAGAAACAAGCATTCCTAAAGATATAACCACCTCAAAAGGCATCGGGGATTATTTGTTTCTAAGAATTGGTATCAGATAGCCTAAAGGCTACAATTAAGACACCAGTATAAGAACTAGAATAAATGAGGAAAAAAGTTCCCTGGAATTGGACTTATAGCATTTCCTTTAAAGAGCTATTTAGGATGGTGGGACACTCGCACCTCTAAGGGGAGGACCATGCAGACAGGACAGGCTGTCTCAAATATTAATACATTATAAAAACTGCTACAAAGTTATTGTTCTAACAGACCTATTCCTTTAAACACATATGCAAAAAATTCTGTTGTTTTAAACACATAGTTTGGTAGACAGGAAATAAGCCTACTGGATTCTTTTAATTAGATTTCTTTTAATGTATTTTCATCTTTGAGGAAATGGAAGTTTATTCCTTTTGTAGTCTCTTTTAAAAAAGAGTTGACTGTATTCACGGGTTTTATTTATTGTTGCTGCTTTACTGCACGTAATTTAAGATCTGTTCCTTTATTCTAGAAGAAATTAGTGTTGATAGTTGCTGGCCCACAGAAACTCAATGGGCCTCCTGGGCACAACATTCAGGAATACTAAATCCAGACTCAATGGTAAATTGTCCCCTCTTGAGGCAACAAAATGCTCAATTAAACATTCTCATTGTCTTACCATTAAGGTAGACTCTTAATCACTTAGGCCTTGTCCACACTGTCAAGTTTCTGCGTAGCAAAGCAGCTTTCTGCGTTGTAACTCCCGAGGTGTACACGCTGCCACGCCACTTAGTGCTCAGAAACTGCACAGTTGCAGCGCTGTATAAAAAACCACCCTGATGAGAGGCGTCCAGCGCTGTGGTGCCAGTGTAGACACCCTGGTCAGTTACAGCGCTGCGCCACAATGCCTGTTCTCGCCTCTCTGGTCATCGGTTTGAACTCTACTGCCCTGCCCTCAGGTGACACAATGGGAGCCCCACCCCATACATTCCTTTGCAAATCTGAAAGTCCCCTTCCTGTCTGCGTGATGCATGTAGTGGTCTCAGCGCATCTTTCCAGGTGGCCATGCCTGATCCATGCACCAGGCAATCCACTCCTTGGGGCAATATCGAGTTGCTGGACCTCATCAGCATTTGGGGAGAGGAGGCTGTCCAGTCCCAGCTGCGCTCCAGCCATAGGAATTATGATACCTATGGACAGATTTCACGATGCATGATAGAAAGGGGCCATGACCGGGACACACTGCAGTGCAGGGTCAAAGTGAAGGAGCTGCGGAACACCTGCCACAAGGTGTGGGAGGCAAACTGCTGCTCCACCCACAAACTGCCAGTTCTACAAAAAGCCGGACCGTGATGCTCGGTGGCGACCCCACCTCCATTGCGAAGGCCATCGTGGATACTTCGGTGGTTCGCATGCCAGTCAAGAGTGGACCAAGCCAGGAGGAGCAAATCTTGGACAAGGATGTGGAGCGGGACCCAGAGGGAGAGGATGACTCGGAGGTCAGAGATGCATGCAGCCAGTTCTTTTCTACCCCAGAAGAGGCTAGCCAGTCACAGCTGTCGGAGCTTGGCTAAGTGCAAACAGAAGAGGAGGCCCCTGGTAAATGGCTTTGATTTTGGGAAAAGTGAGTTGTTGGGGGCGGGAGGGTTGCAGAAAGCAGGGTAGAGTCTGTACGATGCACATACCACTACATGCCTAGTCTGAGCGGTGGAACAGGATGTTGATTGACTTCCTCACTTCACAGGAATCTGCTTCAGAAATCTCCAGGAAACTCTCATGGAGAGACTGGGAAATCAGTTGCCACAGGTTGTTTGGCAGAGCTGCTTTGTTTCTTGCCCCATTAACAGTAACTTTCCTTCACCACTCTGCCGTCACTGGGCAGGGGGATGGGGTACGACACCATTGCTGTACACAGGCGAGCCGCATAAGGGCCAGGGCGGAAGCCGCAATCTTGGAGAAGACCCTCCCTTGATTTCTTGCTCACCCTCAGCAGCGAGATATCTTCCATAATGAACACAGCCTGTGGAAAATGTGGGGACAGGAATGATTATCAGGCCCCCCTCTACAGTGCTAGCTCTCCCCAAGAGCCACATGCTCAGTGTACAGTACAGTCCTGGAACACTGATTTACCCTGCGGTTACTCACCATTTTGGGGGTCTTGTGGCTCATGTGTGATTGCCTGGGGTCAGCCAGTTAGTGACAGGAATGTGAATAGTGGCAGTGTTTTACATCAGTGGTCTGTGTGTTCTAAACAATACTGCTTGTGTAAAATGTTTTGGCTTCACAGAGATGATCTTGTGAGATCAGCCTCCCTCTTTGTTATCGCTGGCTGAATGGCTGTGCAGAATTAGATAGCAGCCATGAAAAACTAAAGAGGAATTTCTGCGTGATGTCATGATG
Source organism: Lepidochelys olivacea (assembly GCF_965140295.1). Lineage (NCBI taxonomy): Eukaryota > Metazoa > Chordata > Testudines > Cheloniidae > Lepidochelys > Lepidochelys olivacea. Next base: position 72,196,989 of record NC_140414.1, read on the forward strand.
CACTCCGCCGCTGAAAAACAAGAATTGAAGGAGAGGCACGACAGTGAGAAGAGGGACCGAAAGGAGAAAGCGGCACGCCAGAACAAAGCCACGGAGCGGCTCTTAAACATTATGGAGGTCCAACTGGACACTCTCCAGGCGCTACTAGCACTGCAAACCGAGCAGCTCCACTCCCGCCCTCCCCTGCAGCCACTGTCGCAAAACTCTTTCCCGTGCGCCCCCCCAGACACCGTGAACTCGCTCTTATCAACCTCGGGGCTCCAATCTGTACCCGATGCATTCTTCTCCTGCCCCATCACAGCCCAGCCTTGCAGACTCCCAGTACCCACCACATTCAACACCCATCCCTCTGCAGTTTAGTCCTGCTGAAGTGCAGTACCCACTGCACTGTGCTCCAAAGGACAAGGTTGCATATGATACCTGGACATTCACAAATCTTTAACCGTCCCGGGACCCCACCTCCTCCTGGGACCTTCTCCTCCCCCATACCCTTCAGTGCTGATGTGTTATTTTGTTTCTCTCCCCCCTCTGGTTGTTTTTTAATAAAAGAATTGTTTTAGTTTGAAAGCAATCTTTATTCCATTAATTGAAAGCAAACAGAGCCCTGCAAAGCAACAAGCAATTTTCTTAAACATTCACAATGCATTGTCCCCACCAATCACAATCACCTCCTAGCATTACAAGCACTTAACTCCCGAGCATAGCAACAATTATTAGTGGCTTTCAGTTTCAAATTGCATCCCTGGATCCTTATGGCCTCACGCTGTGCCCCTCTAATAGCCCTGGTCTCTGGCTGTTCAAATTCAGCCTCCAGGTGCTGAGCCTCAGCAGTCCAGCCCTGAGTGAAGCTTTCACCCGTCCGTTCACAAATATTATGGAGAGTACAACACACTGCTATAAGCATAGGAATATTGTTATTGGCCAAGTCCAGCTTCCCACATAGGCAGCGCCAGCGGGCCTTTAAACAGCCAAAAGCATACTCAGTCATTCTGCACTTGCTCAGCCTGTTGTCGAACCGCTCCTTGCTGCTGTCAAGGTGCCCCATGTATGGCTTCATAAGCTATGGCATTAAGGGATAGGCAAGGTCTCCCAGGATCACAATGGGCATTTCGACTTCCCCTATGGTGATCTTTGGGAAGAAAGTCCCTGCTTGCAGCTTCCTGAATAGGCCAGAGTTCTGAAAGATGCATGCGTCATGCACTTTTCCGGACCAGCCTGCGTTAATGTCCGTGAAATGCCTACGGTGATCCACAAGCGCCCAGAGAACCATAGAGAAATACCCCTTCCGATTAATGTACTTGGTAGCTAGATGATCTGGTGCCAGAATTGGAATATGCGTGCTAGCTATTGCTCACGTGCCGCCCCCCCACCCCTCACTCACAGTTAGGGAAGCCCATTTGTGCATAGCCATCCACAATGTCACACACTTTTCCCAGAGCCACGGTCTTTCGGAGCAGGATTCGATTAATGGCCCTGCACACTTCCATCAACAGGAGTCCAAAAGTCGACTTTCCCCACTCTGAACTGGTTAGTGACCGATTGATAGCAGTCTGGAATACCCAGCTTCCACAGTGCAATTGCCACGCCCTTCTGCAACGATAGGGCAGCTCTTATTCTCATGTCCTTCTGCCACAGGGCTGGGGCAAGCTCATCACATAGTCCTATGAATGTGGCTTCCCTCATCCAAAAGTACTGCAGCCACTGCTCATCATCCCAGAAGTGCATGACAGTGTGATCCCACCACTCAGTGCTTGTTTCCCGAGCCCAAAAGCAGCGTTCCACTGTGGTCAGCACGTCCATGAATGACATAAGCAATCTTGTGTCGTAGCTACTATGCGTGGTGAGTTCAATGTCAAACTCCTCTTGCCTTTGTAGTTGAAGGAATACCTCCACTGCCACTTGTGACGTGTTAGTAAGAGCGAGCAGCATACTGGTCAGCAGTTCGGAAGCCATTCCTGCAGTCCAAAGAGGCAGGGCGCACAGTACACAAACCGTTGAAAGATGGTGCCAAATGTGGGCAGAAGCACAGGGATTGCTGGGAAGCGAAGAAATGCATCACAGGGCATTGGGACAGCACCCAGGATGCCCCGCGACCCCCTTAGCAGCAGAAAAGGAAGAGATGCTCTGTCGGATAGCTACCCAGAGTGCACCGCTCCAAATACCGCTGCAAGGGCCACAAGTGTGAACATGCTCTTGCGCAGGCAGCTGCCAATGTGAACACACAACAGCTCTTTCCCTTCAGTGCTTTCTGAGCAGTGATGTAACTGCCAGCGATGTAACTGTCAGCGTAGACATACCCTTAATGTCACTGCAAAACTTCACTAAACATATCTAAGCAGCAGCATTGTTGGTAATCTTTTTGCAATGGGACTTTAAACAATAAAGTGCCCCAGTAGGCTAAGTTAGTAAAACTGCTATAAGTACAGTGTGTTTCTGATTGTTAGATGTCCGACTTATCAACCAAGTCTGCAAGCATGCTATCATAAGACTACCCGACTTACTCAGTCTCTGGGGGTGTAGGAAAACTGAACTACCTTCAGTTCTCTCATAAGAAGCCAAAGTGAACAGTAAATTAACATACTGGAAGTTTGTGCTTAGTTCAAACTCACACAAGCGAAGACACCTTAAAAAAAAAAATTCACATATGCCTTTTTGCACCAACATAAACTTTCCCCACTCCTCTATGTATTCTGCAGCAAAACAAACCCAAGTTCTGTGGCACTCGGAACACAGCAGGCCAGAAGTTCTACAGCAGCTTTAGGTACATTTTAAAATGGAGGTTTTATTGTACTATTTGTTTTCACAGTAGTTGTGTTATTTATTCTAACATTAAAAATTCGTTCACTACTGTGATAAATGTGGACATTTTTGGTAATATTTTTATATCCATATGTGTGCCTCAATCTACCCACCCACATTGTCCTGCTATACACCGCCTGTCACGGAGGGGGCGGGGGGCAATAAGGGATGGGGATGGTTATGTCACATATTCTGAGTTGGTAAGAAGGAGCCATCAAGAACTGAACGGAATCAGAACATAGGAATGGAGAATCTGGAAGAGACAACAAGACACTCAATGACTGAACATTTATGATTAACATCTGGGAAGCCAAAGCAGGCTCAGTGTGTGAACAGCGTGGTTACAAGCAAGAAATAAAGGAATGAAGTGTCAGGTGGCTGTTAAGAACTGGGCTTGGGAGTTTGGGACACAGAGGGTATGTCTACACAGCAATATAAGCATAGGATTAGTGGGACTTGAATCAGCAGACCCAAGTCTAGTAACCACATCCCAGAGTCCCTAGCACCCTCCTCCCAGTGAAATGTGGCTGGTCTAGCTCTAGGACCGTGATGTACGGTGAGCAAAATTTTACTGCTCAAAGTGAAAGTTACAGGAAGTTTGATCTGCTCACCAACAGAGCCTGCTGAGCAGTCACTTTGGTCCGTGCACTTTCAGCTACTGAAACCAGCAACATGAAGGAGGTGCCTTTTGATGAACTTCTCTTGCCTGTGCTTTCACTTGTGTGTCAGGAAACTGGCAGAGCATTCGTGAGGCACTGGTAACTCTTTAAGTGGCATTTTATGTCCCACCAAAAGGTACCTGACAGAGGCGGCAGCAGAATACCACCCCCCACCATAGACTCATACTGGCAGATGCTATAATTGGCATAGCCGCTGATACCATCTTACACAGACCACTGCTTCTGGCACAGGGCCACAAGCACAGATTGGTAGGACCACATCATCCTGGGATGACCAGCAGTGGGTCCAGAACTTTTGCATGAAGAAAGCCAAAATTCTGGAGCTTTGTGAGCAGAATCCTCCAACGTAAAGACACACCTCTGAGGTCACCTTTGCCAGTCCAAAAGTGGGTTGCTATAACTGTCTGGAAGCTGATTACCCAACTGCTACAGGTCCATTGCCAACCAGTTTGGGGTTGGAAAGTAGATGGTGGGTAAGGTAGAGGCGGAGGTTTCTGAGGCAATCAGGAGTCTGGTTTACCCCAAGGAGGCAGGCATTAAAGATATTCCTGAGGAAATTACTAATTTTTGAGGGAACGGGGTTTCCTAACTATGCCAGGCTTATTGAGGGGACTCATGTGTCTACAGTTTGCCCTCCTCAAGAACCACGAGTACATAAATCACATTGTTATGCAGGCACTAGTGGACCATAAAGGCATTTTTATGAATGTGAACATGGGCTATACAGGAAAAGTTCACGATGCCAAACTGTACCCTTATTTCAGAGGCCCTGGCAAAAAACAGGTTTAAGTAGCAGCTGTAGAATGGCTGTTGAATGTGCTTTTGGCAGATTAAAATCACATTGGAGGTGTCTACAAACCCATTTGGATGCCAGTGTCATCAATGTTGTCCACATTATTGTCACTTGCTGTGCTCTTCACAACCTTTGTGAAGCCAGAGGTGAGCCATTTCCTCCTTAACAGGCCTATGACAGAAAGGGGACACTGGAACAGCACCCTCAACCAGAAAGCACAGCCACCACCACGGGAACTGGTTGTACCTAGGCAGCAGAGGTCAGGGGTGCTTTGTGTTTTCACATTATGGACTTTAATGTCCCAATGGAAGAGGGGGAATAGTACCTGTACAAATGTGCTTGGAGGGGAGTGGGCTTCATTACCATGCAATAGAAGTCAATGACACAAATAATGAATTTGGTGAGGGGGAAGGGGTAGCAGAATGGCTGTACAGACCATATTTATTGAAATATGAACCGCTATACCTAGCTAAATAGACGAATACTGCTTGCTCACTAATGCTTAATTGCTCCTGAACATGTTTTAAGCTGTATTAACTCAAATCATGATTGCAACAGGTGATGCAGTGATAACAAACTTGCTTGAAAACATAGCATGCTTTATTTGTAAAAATGTCTTAAAATATTAAAACACTCAGTCTTGGGCAGACCAGCTGCCATTATAAAACAACACACACAAAAAAGGACCCAACACAATCTACTTCTACATGTCCCCATGCCCCACATTCTCATTTCCCTTCTATACATATTTTCCCCTCACTTGACAGCAGGGGAGATGGGTGGAGGTTTCCACTGGAAAGGGGTTGAAAAAGAAAGGCCGCATGGTGTGTAGTTGTCCTGCCCCACACGTCATGACTCCTGAATGCACAAGCTGCCCCAACATGGGGATATTCAAGCTACTGCTGGTATGCTGCAGGGTGATCATGCCATGGTGTGAGGGAGGCAGCAGAAGCTGGTGCTCTTGCAGTGATTATGGACAGGAGATGCTGGAACAGTTCTCTGTTTAGCTCTGTCCTCTTCCCTTAGCTACCATTCCTGTTCCAAGAACAGTTTTCAAGTGCCTGCTACCTCACTGAAACCCTGTCTTCCACTTGGGCAGCAAACATTAGCCTTTCCTGCTGCCTGTCAGCATGCCATTGTTCCAGTCTTTCAGCCCTTTTCTTCTGGTACTGGACCTGCTCGTCTACCCTCTCAAGATCAACCATAACATCATGGAAACACCTCCTTTCAGAATCATCCATGAGGATACGTTGGGCTGCGGATCAAGTTCCTGAAGAACAGCAGGCAACATAGCTTGAAGGTTCTGAAATAGGACAAAGAAACTCAGAGTTACTGGCTAAACTAGCTCTGTGCAAGAGCACAGAATTAATTATTGTGGAATCTGAAGGACATAAAATGTAACATTTCTAAAGTGAACCAACACATATTGTGAGGGGGATACTTCAGTCCTCATACTGTCTCCAGACATAGCCAACTTAATTGCAGTGAGAAGTGCAGAAACAGTGGTAAGTTTAAAACACTAATCTTTTTCTGTTTCAAAAAAAAAAAATAACCAAGTGCCATATTTGGGTGGGCAGAAAGGGGTATAGTGCCTTTGCTGCAAAAGGCTTTTTCTGACATTTTAGGCCTTTCATATTTTGGAAGACATAACTGTTTTTCTGGTGATCTATTGGCAGAGGGAGATGTTATTCCAAGCTGGGGGATGGAGACCTGTAATATATACAGCTCATGTATTCAAACATATAGTGACTGAGCAGCACATTTGTGAGTGGAGTGGATTGGTCAGCTATATGGGGGGGCCTGGAAAATATGCCTTTCCCCACAATGTAGGTAACTATCTGGAGTTTCTGCTTCAGGAAAAGTTTGCCGCTATTAGCAACCAGGTTTGGGTCAGAATCCATGAGGGAATTAACACCATGCTGTGTTTGCTCATTTAACAGCTTGCACTGTTACTGCTGCATGCAAACACACTGAAATCTGCAGCTTTTCTCCCTCCCACATCCGGCACAGTTCTGGGGGGAAAAACACTCATACTTTGGAGACATGATTTTGTGACCCGCAGACTGCATGGATTACCTTTAATTGAATGGACTAGATTTGGAAATAGAATACTGTTTCCCAAACACACGCACACAGTTCACTGTTCACAAGTGGCTCAGTAGACCCAGGAGGAGTGATTACAGAGCGGCAAACTTCTTATTACTGAAAGGAAAACAAGAATGACCCTAGCAACCATCTGTGACATAGTTAAAATAACTTTTTCAGCTGTCTATGAACATTTCAAATTCCAAGTCACCATTTTGAACTCCATTGGGGGGAAGACAGGGAAGACATCTGTGTGCTGTTATAGTCAGCCATTAGTAACCGAACGCCGATAGCCAGGCCTTATTTTTGCATTGCTTCTTATAGCAGAACTCTCTCCCACTACTGTAATAATAAACTTTACATTTGAGTCACACTTACCAGGCTCTGGGTAGCGTCCGTCTCCATCAGGTTCTCTGCAGGTTTGTCAGTGGGCTGTTCCTTGTCAGGGGTGGGGAATGGTGGAAAGCAAACAGTTCTTCCAAGCAGTGTTGGAGAATTTGCTGTTGATCCTGATCCACAGCCTGCTCTGGGACTTTTTTCATTAAAAGGAGAGTCAATTCAAGCTCCACACTGGTAGCCTGTTGCTGGCTCCCATCAGTTCCCATGCTGCATTCAGGGGCCAGCAGGAGATACCCCTGCTGACTAGGTCATCATGAAGCAGAGTTAACTCTGTGCTGGGTGCAGTGTCCAAAACCCAAAGACATCATAAAATGGGCATGTAAAATGGGCATGTTGATGAGTTGCCTGAGGTGTGGTTCTTGTCCCTGGTCTTCCAGTACTCACTCTTCAGCCTCTTAATACTCTCCCTGCACTGATCACTTGTCCAAAAAAATCTGTAGAGCTGCCAGTTTTTTAAGCTATTTCCTGGTACACATAGTCAGACCTGGTGCTTTTGCTGAAGTCCACAATTTACTGGCCACCAATCTGGTTGTGCTCTCGTGACCATGAAGCAGCTCGCTTTGCAAAAGGTTTGATCAGTTAGCTCTCCATTGCAAACCCAGGAGGCTCTCTGACAGTGTGCTTACAGACTGATGATCAGAAAAGAATGGGTAACGCTGACATGAGCTGTTGCTGTTTGCAAAGTGGGGGCGGCTTCTTGTTTTCAATGGAGTGGATTGTAGATTCTTGGGATAGAAAGGACGAAGGAAGTTATCCCATGGAATTGTGGGATTCTGGCTAACTCCCGGGACCTGAGTCAAGCAGGGTTGCATTTACACTGCAAAGCATTAGGACTTGGACCCTGTATCCTGGCTTAACTCCAGTTCAGACCCTCCAGCCCTGCATAGTCCTGCAACTCTAGATCCAAACCCTAGGTTAGCACAACTGCAGTGCAGATGCAAGAGGAGTTAGGCTGGAGCCCAGGCTCAAGAATGGGCTTACATTGCAATGTAGACATATCCAGAGACAGATATTGGGAGACAACATAGATCTCAGAAGAGAATGGAATCTTGGGACCATTGCTCCCACCAATATGGATTCTGACTTAGACTTGGTTTTAACCTTAGACTTGCTCACCTAAGGTCTGCCATATGTTCTATTCCAGTTGACTAATAAATGCCATCTTGTTTTGAAAAGGCTGCTTGCTTCACTACAAATACTTTCCTGGTTGCATTGCTCCTTCAGAAGGTAGAGCCTCTCTCAGGAGTCTGATTTCAGTTGGACTTTCTGTTGAAAGCCACAGTAAGAAGTGGGTGTGCTACAGCCCAAAAGTTCAGACTCAGAATCGGGGGTTGCATGACCCATTCTGAAAAACTATGGTTGGGGCCTCACACACTGAAAGGATTGCTCCAATCCCTTTAAATCTGTGACATATATTTTACTTTTCAGTGCACCACAGACTTTTGTATTTACGATGCATCGTTACATTGTAGGCAGTATGAAGTTGGATGTTTTGCCAGTGCAGCAGGGACAATGTAGACTTTAGTATCCAAAAGGAAGAAGGACACAGTTCGAGATTGTGGGATAAACAAACTACCTGAAGACGAGGCCATAGGGAGAAAGCCCATTCCCAGAAGAATTAAAAGGAAAGGAAAACAGAGGTGCAGAGAGGTACTGACCTGCCCATGCCTCACAGCAGGTCAGTAGCAGAGATGAGAACCTAGGACTCCTGATTTAAATTCTTTATACCATGATACCTTGCCTAAATTATGTGAAATGCTAATGGCTAAAGTGATAATTGAAACAGTTGACTCACATTGCCATTATAACGTTTCAGAACTGACAACCAATTGAGATTACTGGGCCAGTTCACACTTCTCAGCTATTACATAAGGCAGTCTGCAGACTCAGGGCATGGGGCAAGCTCATCACATAGTCCTATGAATGTGGCTTTCCTCATTCAAAAGTTCTGCATCCACTGCTCGTCATCCCAGATGTGCATCACGATGTGATCCGATCACTCAGTGTTTGTTTCCTGAGCCCAAAAGCAGCGTTCCCCTGTGGTCAGTGCCTCTGTGAATGCCACAAGCGATCTCGTGCCATAGCTAGTACACGTGGCAAGATCAATGTCGCACTCCTCTTGCCTTTGTAAGAAATAATTCCACTGCCATTCGTGACATGTTAGTGAGAGCGAGCAGCATACTGGTCAACAGAACCCTGAGCTCTGAACAGCCTGAGACCAGGGCTATTAGAGGGGCACAGCACAGGGCCATAAGGATCAGGGATGCCTTGAGGCAGCAATTTGAAGCTGAAAGCCACTAATATTTGTTGCTATGCTCAGGAGTGTAGTGCTTGTAATGCTAGGAAGTGATTGGTGCAGACGATGAAATATGTAGGTTTAACATAATTCTATGTTGCTTTGCAAGGCTCTTTTTGCTTTCGATTAATAGAATAAAGATTGCTTTCAAACCAACACAATTCTTTTATTAAAAAACAACAACCAGAGGAGAGAGTCAAACAAACAAACAAAAAATCAGCAGCAGTGAGGGGGATGGGGGAAGGGAAGGTCTCAAGATAGGAGGGGTCCCAGGATGGCTACAGACATGTGTATGTCCAGGGATCATATCCAACTTTCCCCTTTGGAGTACAACGCAGCAGGTACTGTACTTCAGCAGGACCAAACGGCAGACGGCCGGGTGTTGAGTGCAGTGGGAGTCCGCAGTGCTGAACTGTGAGTGGGGAAGAGTGGAATATAGCGGGTATAGACTGGAGCCAGGAGGTTGATAACAGTGTGTTGGAGGTTTGGGGGGGGGCGGGGAAGAGAAGCATGGGAAAGTTTTGCGACAGCAGCTGCAGAGGAGGGCAGGCATGCATGGAGCTGCTCGGTTTGAAGAGCTAGTATTGCCTGGAGCGTGACTGCTTGGTGCTCCAAAACCTTTAAGAGTCGCTCTGTGGCTTCATTCTGTCACGCTGAGTTCTCCTTTCGGTCCCTCTTCTCACTGTCCCGCCACTCCTTCAATTCCTTTTTCTTGGCAGCAGAGTGCATCATAACATCATACAGAAAGTCCTCCTTAGTTCTTCTTGACCACTTTCTAATTCTGCAGAGCCGTTCAGCTGCTGCTAACAAAGAGGGAGGCTGGGCTCCCAACGTCATCTCTGTGAAATTTAAACGCAACATTTTACAGAAGCAATATTGTTTGCAACACAGAGAACACTGATTCAGTGATTTAAAACACAGCCAGTACTCATACACCTGACACTAACCGGCTGACCCCAGGCAATCACACATGCCACAAGACCCCCAAAATGGTGAGCAGCTGCAGGGGCAAGGTAAATCACTCTTTCCCAACCCTGCTGTACACTGGGCATGTGGCTCTTGGAGAGAGCCAGTACTGTAGGGGGGAGGCCTGATAATCATTCCTGTCCCCACACTTTCCACAGGCTGTGATCATTATGGAAGATCTCACTGCTGAGGCTGAGCAGGAAATCGAGAGAGGGTCTTCCCCAAGACTGCAGTTTCCGCCCTGGCCCCTATGCAGCTTGCCTGTGTGTGGCAATGGTCTCCCCCCCGCCTCCCGACAGCAGAGTGGCGCAGAAAAGTTACCGTTAATGGGGCAAGAAACAAAGCAGCTCTGCTGAAGAACCTGCAGCAGCAGATCACCCAGTATCTCCACGAGAGTTTCCTGGAGATCTCTGAGGGAGATTCCCGTGAAGTGAGGGATTCAATCAACAGCCTGTTTCACCGCTCAGACTAGGCATGCGGTGGGAGACAAGCCTGCTTTCTGCAACTCTCCTGCCCCCAACAACTCACTTCAGCAATTCCCAAAATCAAATCCACTTACCAGGGGCCTCCTCTCCTGTTTGCGCTTCACCAACATCCGACAGCTGTGACTGGCTAGCTGCCTCCGGGGTAGAAAACAGCTTCTGGCTGCATGCCTCTCTGACCTCCGAGTCATCCTCTGCCACTGAGCCCCCCTCCACATCCTCGTGCAAGATTTCCTCCTCCTGGCTCTGTCCACTCTCAACTGGAATGCAAGCCACCGAAGTATCCACAGTGGTCTTCGCAGTGGAGGTGGGGTCGCCACGGAGTATTGTGCCCAATTCTTTGTAGAACCAGCAGTTAGTGGGCACAGTACCAGAGCAGCAGATTGCCTCCCACATGCCTTGTGGTACGTGTTCCGCAGCTCCTTCACTTTGACCCTGCACTGCAATGTGTCCTGGTCCTGGCCCCTTTCTATCATGCACTGTGAAATCTGTCCATAGGTATCATAATTCCTATGGCTGGAGTGCAGCTGGGACGGCACAGTCTCCTCTCCCCAAACACTGATGAGGTCCAGCAGCTCGACATTGCTCCAAGTTGGGGATCGCCTGGTTCGTGGAGCAAGCATGGCCACCTGGAAAGATGCACTGAGACCACTGCACGCATCACCGAGCAAACAGGAAGGGGACTTTCAAAATTCCCAAGGAATTTACGGGGTGGGGATGATCGTTGGTCACCTGAGGGCATGGCCATAGAGTTCAAACCGATGACCAGAGAGGTGAGAACAGGCATTGCGGGATACCTCCCGGAGGCGAATCGCAGCACTGTAGCCCCGCCGCAGAAAGCTGTACACCTCTCATTGGGGTGGTTTTTTAAAGTATTACAACTGCGCAGTTTCTGCGCACTAAGTGGCATGGCAGTGTGTACACCCTCAGCAGAAAACTGATTTATTGCTCAGAACTTGCCAATGTAGACAGGGCCTCAGGAATACACCACCCACCCCTGCACTGGTTTACATTTGGAAGGTTGCTTTGAAGCCATAAGGACTATAAACTTAGGCCAAAATTTTAAAAGCCTGTAAAGTCAGGCCACATCTAGACTAGAGAGTTTACAGGGGCAAGCTGTACCGATGCAGCTTCACCACTGTAAGATCTCCCACATAGCCACTCTATGCCAACAGGAGAGAGCACCTCCATCCATATAATTAAACCATCGCCAATGAGCTGCGGCGGTAGCAGCTACGTTGGCAGGAGAGTGTCTCCCGCTGACATAGCGCTGTCCACATCAGCACGTCTGTCGGTGTAACTTATGTCGCTCAGGGGTGTGTTTTTCACACCCCTGACGTAAGTCATACCGACAAAAGCGCAAGTGTAGACATAACCTCAGTCTCTTAAAATTTCATGTAGACAACTAAATACAAGTGATTCTCAGAAAATAAGCAACTGAGGAAAAGAGATTAGGCCCTATTTTATTCCTTTTACTTCCTTCCAGAGGATCTGTATCATGGTGACTATCCTTCCAAGCAAGGACAACTGAACTCAGCTTCCTCTCAAGATTCATTCTGACTCCTTTGAACAGCTAGAAAATGCAAGGGGACTGTGGACATGAAATCTCTTTAATATAAACTGCCTGTATCTATGCTTTCATCCACTATACTTCACAATCCCACGTGGGCTCACCCTGCAACCAGAACAATACATGAAACACTTCTGCACTTTAGTCATGCTCTATCTTATGACTGCTGGTACTAGCAACCAATACCTGGGTCAAGGTGCCAGAAGCAAAGTAATAAAAAATGTGAAAAGGATGAACAAATGCACAGTGCAAGCACTGTGGGAGAAACACAAGGTTGTTTCTCTATCACCATATACTGAAGGAGAGAGGAGAAAGCATTCTGGCCTACATTGCTACAGAACGTTGAAGGCTTTCCTTCATTGAGAGTGCTAAAGGAGTTGGCGGATGTGATTGCAGAGCCATTGGCCATTATCTTTGAAAACTTATGGTGATCCAGGGAAGTCCCGGACGACTGGAAAAAGGCTAATGAAGTGCCCATCTTTAAAAAAGGGAAGGAGGATGATCCTGGGAACTACAGGCCAGTCATCCGCACCTCAGTCCCCGGAAAAATCATGGAGCAGGTCCTCAAGGAATCAATTCTGAAGCACTTAGAGGAGAGGAAAGTGATCAGGAACAGTCAGCATGGATTCACCAAGGGCAAGTCATGCCTGACTAATCTAACTCCCTTCTATGACGAGATAACTGGTTCTGTGGATGAAGGGAAAGCAGTGGAAGTGTTGTTCCTTGACTTTAGCAAAGCTTTTGATACTGTCTCCCACAGTATTCTTGTCAGCAAGTTAAAGTAGTATGGGCTGGATGAATGCACTATAAGGTGGGTGGAAAGTTGGCTACATTGTCAGGCTCAATGGGAAGTGATCAATGGCTCCATGTCTAGTTGGCAGCCAGTATCAAACCGAGTGCCCCAAGGGTCGGTCCTCAGGCCGGTTTCGTTCAATATCTTCATAAATGATCTGGAGGATGGTGTGGATTGCACCCTCAGCAAGTTTGCAGACGACACTGAACTGGGAGGAGTGGTAGATACGCTGGTAGATACAGAGGGACCTAGACAAATTGGAGGATTGGGCCAAAAGAAATCTGATGAGGTTCAACAAGGACAAGTGCAGAGTCCTGCACTTAGGACGGAAGAATCCCATGCACCGCTACAGACTAGGGAAGGGACCGAATGGCTCGGCAGCAGTTCTCCAGAAAAGGACTTAGGGGTTACAGTGGACGAGAAGCTAGATATGAGTCAACAGTGTGTGCTTGTTGCCAAGAAGGCCAATGGCATTTTGGGATGTATAAGTAAGGGCATTGCCAGCAGATCGAGGGACGTGATCATTCCCCTCTATTCGACATTGGTAAGGCCTCATCTGGAGTACTGTGTCCAGTTTTGGGCCCCATACTACAAGAAGGATGTGGATAAATTGGAGAGAGTCCAGTGGAGGGCAACAAAAATGATTAGGGGACTGGAACACATGACTTATGAGGAGAAGCTGAGGGAACTGAAATTGTTTAGTCTACAGAAGAGAAGAATGAGGGGGAATTTGATAGCTGCTTTCAACTACCTGAAAGGGGGTTCCAAAGAGGATGGATCTAGACTGTTCTCAATGGTAGCAGATGACAGAACGAGGAGTAATGGTCTCAAGTTGCAGTGGGGGAGGTTTAGATTGGATATTAGGAAAAACTTTTTCACTAGGAGGGTCGTGAAACACTGGAATGCGTTACCTAGGGAGGTGGTGGAATCTCCTTCCTTAGATATTTTTAAGGTCAGGCTTGACAAAGCCCTGGCTGGGATGATTTAGTTGGGGTTTGGTCCTGCTTTGAGCAGGGGGTTGGACTAGATGACATCCTGAGGTCCCTTCCAACCCTGATATTCTATGATTCACCATCCTATATACCTTCTAAGGGTATGTCTTCACTACCAACGTTAAAGCATAGTCGCAGCACCAGCACTGGGAGAGAGCTCTCCCAGCACTGTAAAAAACCCACCCCATGAGGGGAGTAGCTCCCAGCACCAGTGCACTGTCTACACTGCCACTTTTCAACACTGAACCTTCCATCGCTCAGGGGAGTGTTTTTTCATACCCCTGAAGCGAGAAAGTTTCAGCGCTGTAAAGCAGAAGTGTAGACAAGACCTAAGACAATTTAAATATAACACATGGGACTAAATCATGGAGCAAAAGTTCTCACTTTAAAGTGAGTTTTGGTTTGATTTTCCTGAGCTTGTCACCTAAAACTCAAAAAAAAAAAAAAAAAAAACCAGCCAACTTGACACCTTGGTCCTTTGTCTATTGCTGTAATCATGCTGTGTTCACTTGGTCAACCTCCTTTAGCTTCCCAATTACGTGTTAATGTTGGGTCACTGAGGGTATGTCTACACAGCAAAGAAAAACCTGCTGTTTCGTTGCTGTGTAGACATCCAGGCTCAGGCTGGAGTGCAGGCTTTGGGACCCTCCCACCCTGAAGGCCTTTTCTTTTGCTGCGTAGACATACCCTGAGTTTCAAAATTGTCTCTTCCAGATTCTCCATTCATATATGCTGATTCTGTTCAGCTCTTGATGGCACTTTCACAGTAAATCAGACAGTGACGTAACAATGCAATAGCCACAGAGGGGCATTCAGCAGAAGTAATGGACAACTTACCCTAGTTCTCAGTTACTGAGGGACAATCTCCACTCATTGATATATTTTGCTTTCCTCAACCAAATCTCTGTACAACTTCTCATGAGTGATGTACCCGAATACTTGGATACTAATATCAAAACTGTAGTCTTAAATGTATTCGCCTAAATTTGGGTTATTGCTGATTATGTACTCTATGTATCATATGACTTTTAAAAACAAACTCTATTTGTGGATAATCTAAGCACTATACCCAGATGTACAAACACTCTTTTCTCAACCTATGTATTACATAATTTTTTTAACATTAGCTTTAATAAAATGTTTCTGTTCAGTAGAACAGTTTGCATTCAATGCCCTACCTTCTTTTCTCTTACATTCTGCAAGAGCATGAAGTCAAAGGAAATGGAGGACTGCCTTAAAAAATGTGATAGTGGTAATAAACACTGTTCCCAAAATACTGATAATACATAACATACATATTTTAAATGAAAATACACACACCCCTATACATATCCTTCAATTCTAGTACACTGATATGAAGCTTCTTTTCCAAGTAGTTCCAATTCTCATGAATACATATATAAATAAATTTATTTTCATTTAAACAAAATAAGAGAACTATATCTTGCTTACCCAACTGCTCAATAATGCTTGAAACTGTCCCAAAGGGCTTCAGCTCAACATCCTCAGGCAGAATTATTGTCAAATCTTCAACAGGAGGTGGTCCCTGCTAATATAGAAGAAATTAATTTTCAAAATATAATACTTTGTGGTTAGACATACCCTGCCAACCACCGAGGAATGATTTTAAACATTTCACTTTTGTAGTTCAAGAAAAAAGGTTATGGCTAATTTCTAGTAATAATTCATTCTAATAAATGGCATTCAAACAAAATTGTTCAAATTAAAGAGAGCTGAAATTACATCTGGGGAAATGTTATTTTACGTATTTTTTAAATACTTCCATGCCACGGCACTGCTGCATGACATCTAAGACAGTTTTACTCAACCAGAGAAGATTAACTTGAACACTTAGGAGAAATTTGTTTTTAAACTTTACTTTCTGACATGAACTTTTAGGTGATTATATAATCACATCCATGTTAAACACTGGAAAATATTTCTGTAGCAGCAGACAAAAATGGTATTAAATGCAGCACAGCAGAGATTAAAAATCTGATATAACAGCATGAAGAAGAGTGTATTAAACCTAAAAATTACTGAATTATATAGGATACTAGTACTGCAATAAATTATTAAGCCTTTAGTAAGAAGATGTCTGAGCTGTTGTCCGGCACACAATAAAACAGCCTATGAGAACATTTTAAAAATATGTTTAAGGTTGTTTTACACCGCCCCCCGAAAAAGATACATAGGTACAAACCACTACATGTAATATACTTATCTGAAGTTATATCTATACTGCAGTCTGCAGATGTGGCTGCAGCAAATGTAGACATACCCAGCACAGTCTTGACCTAGCTAGATTAAAGCTAGTTTGAGTAACAATAGCCATGAAGCTATAGCGGCACAGGCAGCAGGCACTGAATTACATACCCCTGGGTGGGCAGAGCTACCCTATCCAACCACCAGTCTGCGATCACACCTCTTGAATGCAGCATAAGCGTACCCTAAGATTCACTCCGTGTAACAGAAGGTTGAAAGACCCATCATAGTACAGCAATCACCACCACCCTCCAAACTTAACATTTTTCTCTAAAACCATTAGCATACAAAAACTTAAAAATACTTAAAATTGTATTAATTATCCTCATCATCCCATTTTATTGTATTGTGCTGATATTGTTAAGAGGACACCATGTATAACTTTTCCCTATATTCCTGTAAATTTGCTACAGACCTCTTATCTTATGGTTTTAAGATAATTTACACGTTAGTTCACTCATCCTTGAATCCAATGTCTTCTGGATTCTCTTGGGTAGAGTTCACAAATACCCATCAGACCTCAAACTCTGAGCTTCATTTTTGTTATTTTTGCCCTCCACAATCAGGAAACCCCACAGTACTAAAAACCAGATAATAGTGAAGACTCCTTTTATCCAGTTTCCTAGGATGGACTTGTATACTAAGATAAACAATTTTGATATCATACCTCCCCAATCCAACCAGCAATGGGCCTAAATCTACAATGTTTGTGCCACATTTCAGACATTTTAATTATTGGAGTAAATTTGGATCGGAACAGTGGAGGAATGGTTTGAGGGGTTTTGTATAACTACAGTGCTTCCCTTGCATCAACATCATTATAGGCTTTGGCAGTTGTATATAGTACTTCATCCAACACTATTCGCTCCCCTACCCTGGGATATCGTTTCATACCATTCTAAACTTAGATTAACAAATTTTCACTGAATTTCTATATTAGCAGAGACCATACTTTTAGGAGGGCTTCGGGTATACAAAATGTATTTCAGGGATAACAGAGTAAAGCCAATGATTATAGACTCACATAAAATATGCAGGGTCCTGGCCTCTCCTAATGGGAGAGTAGAAGCTAGCTACCTTCAATATATGTTTTCTTTGGGTAGAGAGGAAACATCTAAAATAGACTAGTAGTCTGCTTCTACTCTCAAGCAGAACCTCAGACATTTGGTGTTGTGCCTGGTTGTGAACAGATTTCCCGAGGTCTCTCGTCCATCACCGATGTCTTTAGAGACCAGCTTGTCTTGCAAGTGAGGAGGAAAAACTTTAGTATCCAGCTAATTGGTTTCAATTCTAGAACACTGATATGTAGCTTTTCCAAGTGGTTCCAATTATCATGAATTGTTAGGTTGCTGAAGTGGGATTCTCCATCCCAAATTGGGTTGCTGATGAAGCTATGGAGTTTAAAGTTACTCCTTTCAGGATTCAGAGGGGTGGCCGTGTTAGTCTGTATCAGTAAAAACAACGAGGAGTCCTTATGGCACCTTAGAGACTAACAAATATATTTGGGCATAAGCTTTCATGGGATAACACCCACTTCATCAGATGCATGGATTGGAAAATACAGAAAGCAGGTATCAATATACAGCAAATGAAAAGATGGGAGTTGCCTTACCAAGTGGGGGGTCAGTGCTAACAAGGCCAATTCATTCAAGGTGGATGTGGCCCATTCCCAGCAGCTGACAAGAAGGTCTGAGTATCAACAGAGGAAAAATTATTTTTTGTAGTGACCCAGCCACTCCCAGTCTTTATTTAGGCTTAATTTGTTGGTGTCAAGTTTGTAAATTACTTCCAGTTCTGCAGTTTCTCATTGAAGTTTTGTTTTGGTTGAAGAATGGTGACTTAAGTCTGTTATTGAGTGTCCAGGGAGAATGAAGTGCTCTCCTACTGGTTTTTGAATGTTATAATTCTTGATGTCTGATTTGTGTCCATTTATTCTTTTGCGTAGAGACTGTCCGGTTTGGCCAACACTCTGTCTACCACAAAAGATAGGAGAGCTTCTCTTGGGAGAGTCAATTTCAACTTGGCAGATGTTTTGCTAGCCAATATTGCAGAGCTCTCATCTTGAGCTGTGCATTGGGGTTATGTATGTAGCTGAGGCTATTAGGTCTGAGGAAGAACACTGCTGTCTAGTTGAAGTTCTCTTGACATCTAATTATTGCTGACTGAATTTTCAGGAAGGGCTCCTCTGTAAGAAAGGCTCCTCCTGCTTGAAAATCCAGAATCACGTAATGAAGGGGAATTTCTGTGTAGCAAGTGCTTTTTTCCCTCAATTTATTCTGAGTCAGTTTCTCAAAACAGTAGCATGTGAGAGACATATTCCTGGACAGATTTCTAAATCGGGGTATACAGGGTGTCACAGTTACAGGGCAAGCTGCACTTTAGACCCCTTTTAATCCCTCTTGAGTGCACCCTGCAGGTGGGAGGTCTGGCTTTCTTTACCCTCTCTTATGGGAAAAACCCATGCAGTTCACTCACTCAGACTGGGTCTCCCCCTTTAACAATCATGTTAACCCAACAGGACCAACTATGTTTGGCACCTGTAAGCCCTTTTCCTCTGGGAGCCTGTGACATCAGCTGATTAAAGTGACTCAAAAACAATCCTCAAAACAAATTATTATTCATTCACCCAGAGGTACATAACACCTAAAGCAAAAGATTGAAACAAAAAGTCCTATAGACATAGGTTTTACCTACATTGTCATGTTTCCTTGCAAGCTTTTATACACACCCTTTCAGCCAGTTACCTCCAACTTTGAGTTGGGGGAGACAGCCTGACTACTGCAGTTTCTGTGACTTTCTAAGGCCACGTCTACACTACCACTATGTCGGCAAAATTTATGGTGCTCAGGGATGTGAAAAAAATAACTCACCCCTGAGGGACATACGATAAATTTCACCTGCATAAGTGGTAGTGTACACAACACAATGTCGGTGGGAAAGCTGCTTCCACCGACATAACTACCACCCCTTGTTCAAGTGATTTTATTATGTTAACAAGAGAGCTCTCTCCCACCGGCATAAAGCCTGCGGGAGGAGACGGGGGGAACGTGGCTCTGCGAACTGACCCTCTCTGCAAGCACTGCCCTTGCAGCTCCCATTTGCTACAGCTACCCGCTCCCAGCCAATGGGAGCTCCGGGGGCGGTGCTTGCAGGCAGGAGCAGTGCATGAAGAGAGACCCCTACCGCCCGCCCCCTCCCCCAAGACCATGCTGGCCGCTTCTGGGAGCGGCTTGGGGCCAGGGCAGGCAGGGAACATGCCTTAGCGACAACCCCACTGCATCACCGGAGATTGCGATCAACTGGGAGATCCTCTAGGATCAACCAGTCGATCGCGATTGACCGGTTGGTGACCACCAATGTAGATATTATTCTGATGCTTTATCCCTCCCTAAAGCAAAACAGCTTCTGGGATGAAAACCCTGTTTGTAGAGAGATACTAATATGGCTCTGCTCTCATATAAGGTACTCATTTGGTTTCACAGCTTTGCCAAGCTTGTGGTTGACTATATTATAGTGAGCAACACATCCTTAACGTTTCAAAGGTGCTCATGGGTCTTCAATGCTAAATAGTGTAGTAAATTTAACCACAGACAAGTACCAGCTAACAAAAAACACTCAGAAGGTAAATCAGCAATATTACAGAACCAGACAGACCATTGCTATAGCTACAGAGCCTGTCATCGTTTGACTCAATCAATTTCCTTGCTTTTATGGGGTGAAGTCCTAAACACAAAAAAAACCTACAAAAGTAGAAAACACTAATGCTAGTCCTCAGTCTTGATAAATCTCATTATACTTCAGTGTGCTCTAGGCAAGCACGCTATCTTATATACACTCAAGATGAGCTGGTAACAATAGGACAAGGACACGGCAACAGGCTTAAAAATTCTGAATTTCTTTGCTTTTTCCATATTGAAGTTTGTTCAAAATGTATATATATTTAATTGGTATGCATTTAGGAGAGTCCCACACAATACACAGAAGATCAATAAAACCCATAGTATTGTATGATCCTATTCCAACCCCATCTAACCTAACCCAGTATCCCGGCTGACAATGGCCAGCACCAGCTGTTTCAAAGGAAGATGCAAAAGCCATTCACAGTAGGAAGGTATGGACCATCTGCCCCAATGAAGATCTCCTCCTAATCCTTAATAGTTTGAAGTTTGCTTAAGCTCAAAACCATGAGATATCTATTCCTTCCAAGTTACTTTGTTTGCATTAAATATTACAACTCTGAGTATTCAATAGTGATATTGTCATCCAATCCCTCC
This sequence comes from Lepidochelys olivacea, assembly GCF_965140295.1. NCBI lineage: Eukaryota > Metazoa > Chordata > Testudines > Cheloniidae > Lepidochelys > Lepidochelys olivacea. Next base: position 72,217,383 of record NC_140414.1, read on the forward strand.
AAACCGTATAAATTCTTGCCCTCAATGACACATAGCAGTACTGAGTTCCACAGTCTAAATATGCATCAAGTGAAAAAGCATTTCCCTTTTTCAGTATTCAGTTTGCCGCCTTTCAATTTCACCACCCATTCCCTTGTTCTTGTGTTGAGACAGGGAGAACAGAAGCTCCTGGTCTATCATCTCTATATGCTTCATTCTTTTACATACTTCTGTCATGTCCCTTCTTATTTGCCTCTTTTCTAAAATAAACAATCCTGAGGAGTTCAATCATTTTCACTGCCCTTTTCTGAACACCCTCTAACTCAGTAGCATTCTTTAAGTGAGAAGATCACTATTACTGCACACAGAATTATAGATGAGGGCATATAATCAATTTATATAATGGCATTAAGCTATTTTATAATCCTTTTATTCTTACTTCATCTAAAGTAGATTATGGCTAATTACCCATCCTCATGTTATCAGAAAGAAGCCAGTTTTAAATATCTTAATTAGAATTTAGTTCTCATCTTGAAATAGGGAGTAATAATTACAGAAATATTTAATAAGTTTGTACCATTTATGAAACTCAGGAGCAAAGAAAAGAACAGTTAGATTCACATCAAGATGTTTCATCTGCAGTATTTAGAACAGAACTAATTGCAAGCACACAACAAAATATAAAAATCTATAACAAGTTCTGTTACCCATCAGACAATTCTCATTAATATGAATGGAGACGAGGGATGGTCAGCATAATCTTTGAATCCTTCCGGAGCTTAAGAAGAGCCAACACATTTGGGAGGTCCAAAACTTACTTTTCCAAGGTTTGATAACTCTACAAACATTTTAAAATAATTTGTAAAACTTGCAGAATACATCCAAGTTTCACAAGTCCCACATTTGAAAGAAAAGATTTAAATTTTAAAACAAAAACAAAAAAAAAAAAGCCAGGGAAATCTTCCTGACACAAATGATGAAGGAACACACTAACAAATACTTCCAGATTAGTGACAAATTGCTTTAGAGAGCCTTCTAATGGACCTAATGCAACTATGAACAGAAGATATATATACTCATATTTTGAGTTGTGTGAACTTCTCACTTAAATTGATCTTATTTAATACACTGAAATGTCTCTGAAAATTCTGAAATATTATACAAGCTTGTAATTTATAATGAATGTTAATTATAAGTAGTCTATATGTCCTCTAACAAGTCTGTCTATGAATGACTCATTGTGAAGTGAAAAACCAATAAATAAGTACAGCCATACTAGGTCAGACCAAGGGTCTATCTAGCCCACTTTTGTGTCTTCTGACATTGGCAGGTGCTGGATGCTTCAGAGGGAATGAACAGAACAGGGCAATTACTGCACGATGTATCTAGTCCCACCTTCTGGAAGACAGAGGCTTATGGACACCAAGAGCATGGGGTTGCATCCCTGACCATCTTGATGGACGTATCCTCTATGAGCATATCTAATTCTTTTTAAAACCCAGTTATACTTTTAGCCTTCACAACATCTCCTAGCAATGAGTTCCACAGGTTGAATGTACGTTGTCTGAAAAAGTTCTTCCTTAGGTTTGTTTTAAGCCTGTTTATTTTGTTGGGTAAGCCCTGGTTCTTGTGTTACATGAAGGAGTAAACAACATTTCCCTATTCACTTTCTCCATATCATTCATGATTTTGTAGACCTCTATTATATCACCCATAGTCATCTTTTCCAAGATGAACTGTCAGAGTCTTTTAAATCTCTCCTCATAAGGAAGCTGCTCCATACCCTAATTTTTCTTGCCATTCTCTGTACTTTTTCCAATTCTAATATATCTTTTTCTGAGATGGGGTGACCAGAACCACATGCAGTATTCAAGCTGTGGGTGTACCATGGATTTATACAGTGGCATTATATTTTCTGACTATCGATCCTTTTCCTAATAGTTCTTTATATTTATATGGTTCTGTTAACTTTTTAACTGTCATTGTACATTAAGTGGATGTTTTCAGAGAAATATCCATGATGACTCCAAGATCTGTTTCTTGAGTGCTAACAGCTAATTTAAGCCACATCCTTTTGTATGTACAGTTGTATGTTTTTCCAGCGTGCATTACTTTGCACTTGTCAACACTGAATTTTATCTGCCATTTTCTTACCTAGTCACCCACTTTAGTGAGATCTCTCTGTAACTCTTCAGAGTCAGCTTTGGACTTAACTATCTTAAATAAATTGGTATGGTCTGCAAACTTTGCAACCTCACTGTTTACCCCATTTTCCAGACCACTTATCAGTATGTTGAATAGCACAGGTCCCAGTACAGATCCTTGGTGGACCACACTATTTACCTCTCTCCATTCTGAAATTGATCATTTATTCCTATCCTTTGTTTCCTATCTTTTAAGCAGTTATTGATCCACGAGATGACCTTCCCTCTTATCCTATGACTGCTTACATTGCTTAAGAGCTTTTGGTAAAGGACCTTGTCAGAGGCCTTCTGAAAGTCCAAGTCCACTGGATCACCCTTGTCCACGTTTGTTGATCCCCTCAAATAATTCTAATAGATTGGTGAAGCATAACTTCGCTTTACATTTCCCCAACATATTGTATTCATCTATGTGTCTGATAATTTTGTTTTTTACTATAGTTTCAAGCAAGCTGACCAGTCCTGAATTTAGTCTTGCCAGCCTGTAATTGCCAGATCACCTCTGGAGCCTTTTTTTTTTTTTTTTTTTTTTTTTTAAAAGTCAGCATTACATTAGCTATCCTCCAGTCATCTGGTACAGAGGCTGATTTAAGTGATAGATTACTACAATAAGTAGTTCTGCATTTTCATACGAGTTCCTTCAGAACTCTTGTGTGAATACCATCTGGTCCTGGTGACTTGTTACTGTTCATCAATTTGTTCCAAAACCTTCTCTCCTGACATCACAATCTGACAGTTCCTCAGATTTGTCACCAAAAGAGAATGGCTCAGGTATGGGAATCTCCCTCACATCCTCTATAGTGAAGACTGATGCAAAGAATTCATTTAACATCTCTACAACAGCCTTGCCTTTCATTTACCACTTTGATCATCCAGTGGCCCCACTGATTGTTTAGCAGGCTTCCTGATTTTTACGTACTTAAAAAAGTAATGCTGTTGGTTTATTTCTTTTGCTAGTTGCTCTTCGAATTCTCTTCTAACCTGTCTAATTACACTTCTACTCTCGACTTGCCAGCATTTATGTTCGTTTCTCTTTTCCTCTGTAGGATTTCACTTCCAATTTTTAAAAGATGTCTTTTTACTCTAACCACCTCTTGTATTCTATTTCACCATGGTGGCATTCTTTCGGCACTCTTACTGTTTTTCTTTTTTAACTATTTGGGATATACATATAGTTTAAGTCTCTATTATGGTTTTTTTAAAGTTTCCATGCAGTTTGCAAGCATTTCACTTGTGACTATTCCTTTTAATTTCCATTAACTAGCCTCCTCATTTTTGTGTAGATCCCCTTTTTGAAGATGAATGCTATTGTGGTGGGTTTCTTTGGGTTTCCCCCCCTACAAGGGGGTTGCATTTAATTACATGATGGTTGCTATTACCAAGTGGTTCAGCTATATTCACCTGTTGGACCAGATCCCGTACACCACTTAGGACTAAATCTTAAATAATTAACTCTGGTACTTCTCAGCAAGTGAGAGCCATAAACCCATTGCTTATTTTATTTTTAAAAAGGAATTTTACAGAAGCTGTAAATATATTAAGTTAAATATATTTAACACGATAACTGAAAAATGTTGGAAAGGTAGCTTTCATAATATACTTACTTCAAGAGGCAATTCATCTTTTGTTTTAGCATGGGAAGATGTGTTATCCTTTCCATTTTGCTGACCATCACTTTCAGCTGATCCAATTGAAAGAGAACATGAAGAAGAGGAGGCAGAAGATGAACTATCAGAATCCGTATCACTGCATAAGACAAAGAACAGGCGTTATAAACATCTATGTCTTTTTTTGTAAGAAAACTCCTATTGTACAGTAAAATAAAAGACATAAGGATTATACTTTCATCTATTATCCTTGGATAACTCAAATAAGGGCACAACACAAGATTAGGCCATGGAACAAAACCACCATCTTTCTTAGATTGTAAGCTTACTGGGTCTATGAGTGTTTACATAGTCCTGACTGAGGTCCCATTTTACTAGGCTTCCTGAACACCACTGTAATAAAAATAATTGCAAATATATTACACACACAAACACACTTTCAATTTATGCAAAGCTATTGTGGTTACAAAACAAATTTAAGTTTATGTGGAGGTGTTGTGTGTCCATTGCTATGTCACCTAAGCATATGACAAAATTAAACTTATAGGTTTAAACTGTCTGCTACAGAGTACACAGCCACCGTTCCTGTACAACCAACAAAAACATTAACATGGAGTCTAGCCAGTCAAGCAAATACTTGCTCCAAAAGATACATTTTGCAACATGCTCTGAAGGTAAATAATTCCTAGCCCTTACAGATAAGGAACAAGTTGCACAGTCAATGACAACCCCCTGAAAATGGCCTCTTTTTACCCTGCAATTATGCATTTAGAGATTTAACAATTTCATCTGTCACAAAGGTATACAGGGCACAAGACATCTTTAAGGTAGCCAAGTCCTAAACCATTAGGCTTTATAGGTAAGAAGCAACACCTTGATTTGCACACACAAGCAGTTAAAAGGAGGTACTTCACACAACACATTCAACCTGTGGAATTCATTGCCAGGGGATGATGTGAAGGCCAAAACTATAACAGGGTTCAGAAAAGAAGTAAATCAGTTCATGGAGGATAGGTCCATCAATGGCTACTTGCCAGGATGGCCAGGGATGCAACACCATGCTCTGATGGTCCCTAACCTGTTTGCCAGAAGCTGGGAGTGGACGACAGGGGATAGAGCACTTGATGATTGCCTGTTCTATTTATTTTTTCTGAAGAACTTGGCATTGGCCACTGTCAGAAGACAGGATACTTGGCTAGTATGCAAGTTCTTATGTTCTTGTTCCACTGAGCAGAGGGGCTCCCAGGTTCTGTATTAGTTAAAGTTTCTGAGCCATCTTCAAAGATAACCCTGAATTTACTGCAGCACTCTGGCCTGGAGGTTGGAAAGGTCTGCCTGAACATGGCAAGGTGTGCAACTAGGGAGCGCAATCAACTGTCATCAGCAATTGTCCAAATTACTTCTCCCCTGAAGGGCTAAAATCCATACGCTGTTTATGTTACAACCTGATATACAGACTGTGTCAGCTCTTTTTACAGGCCCAAAATCCAGAGTTTGGTCAAGAAGACAGAGGCCTAGCAAACAGTGAACAATATTAGCTAAGAAGCAGAACAAACAAAGGACAACCTTGCTTTTTGCAAAGATAAGCTTGGTCAGCAAGAAGCCAGGCGGAAATTATAATTGGGGGCTTTATCTCAAAGTTGCAAACAGACCTAAGGAATGAAAGGGGCCCTGTTTCTTCTGTAGAAGAGGTGCCTTCCTACACACCAGCCTTGAGTTTACGGAAGAAGTTCAAACACGTCCGTATGAGATAGGATATCCTCCCTCTCACAGATGTGCACCTCTCCTCCAAGCCATTGCCAGTGCCTGCCTTAGAAACACAAATGAACTAAAAGACTATCTTTAATGATATATACTTTTCATTTGTCCTTTTGCTTTAACTCCTAGGTGTGTACCTGTCGGACAATCAGGGGAGCTACTTCATTCCTATGGATCCCAAATCAGAATTCAACATATATATTTTATACTAACACACTATATATTGTTTAAAAGAAAATACCTGTGTACTAATTAAGTGACATGTGTTAACCTGAAACTATGGGCAGAGACATTATGTAACCTTTCGACCATTGGCTACTGTGCTTATCTTGTCTTGCTGCTAGACCTATCCGGGGTTTGGGACTGCCTACCCCACCAGTTCCCACTACCCATGGAAAATCCATATAATCCATTGTAATCAATTGTTTGGCAGTGTCTCTGAGCTTAATAAGCGAGGTGACACTGTCAGCGCTGTACGTAATAAACGCACGTGCTTGATTCTACACGGTGTCCATATTTTGTTCCTTCATTCCCCCCAAACTACCTTTTCCAACTTCAGCTTCAGCCAACTCTCTAAAAGCCCGTTTCATTGCATTCTCAAAATCTATCTTCTATATCTGATAGAAGAGAGAGAGCAAAGTAGCAGCAGCAAACTATGGTACTACAGCTTAGAACTCTTTGCAATTTCCCAGACACATACTAAAAGGAGAGTAACAAAATGGAATCTCTAGGAAGCTATTATAAAGCCTTAAAGGAGAATTAGCAATATCAATCTTCCAAGTTTCTTCAGAAAGGAAAGAAAAAAGCCACTGCAGAAACAACCTAATTCAGACATATCAGCAACACCTCAGTCAAGAGTAACAAAAGGTTTTGATAGAGCTCCTATCTGGTTGTGAAGAAAGGTCTAATCAACTAAGGCCCGGTCTACATCTAATAAACAGATCAACATACCTACATCAGTGAAGGTCATGAAAAAATTCACACCCTGCACAATGTAGCTAGGTTCACCTATCCCTCACTATAGACACAGCTAGGTCAACAAAGAATTCTTCCATTGACCTAACTACTGCCTCTTGGAGGAGTCAATTTACTATAGCAATAGAAAAATCCCTTCCATCACTGAGTAAGTGTCTACACTTCAGCACCATAGCTACATCATTGCTGCTGTAGCACACGTATAGGGTGACCAGACTTCCCATTTTTAAAGGGACAGTCACATTTAAGCCCTCCTGCAGGTGTCTGGACTTTTTCTTAAAAACAGGCAAACTGTCCCATATTTTCTGTTTCTCCCCTTCTGCGCCCGCCCCCACCCCCCAATCAATAAAGGATGGTCCTGCTGCTGGCCAGAACCCTGTTTGCCAGCTGCCCGGACCAGTGATAAGTGTGTGTGGTGGGGGGAGGGGGGGGGTTCCAGTGGCAGCTGATGGGTGTGCAAGGTTGGTGGCAGGGCAAAGCTGCAGAACACGGGGGCGGACGCTCCCCCTGCTGGTCCATCAGTACAGCCCCCGCTGCGTGCCAGCTCTTGGCCCCTGTCCTGTTTCCAGCCAGCACTGGCTGCGCGCTACAGTGGCTGGTGAGTGCAGGCAGGCACCAGGCAGCGGAGTTACATGTTGCCTCTGCTGCCCACCCATCGGCCCTTTACATGCTGCCCCTCTTGCTGTCCTCTCCCTGCTTTACCCCTTCACACACCCCTCCCAGCCCTGCTGCTCCTCCATATCCTCCCCGGTGGGGTGCGTCCTGCTTCAAGAGCTGTGCAGAGAACCAGCCCCTGATTGGAGCACTCAGCTCACCAACAGCCTTGCCAGCAGGCTCCTTCCTTCCCCCTCTATGTCTGGCTGGGCAGGCACCCAGGGAAAGCCCAAGACCTTCCGGCCCGGGGCACTGACCAGGAGGTGCTAAAGCCCGCACAGCACTGGCACCGGTTAGACTCTCCGCGCCTCAGCTAAGCTCTGGAATGGTGGTTGGAGGGGCGGGGGGGAAGCGATTTCCAGCCTGTTTGCACCCCAACCCTGCAGGCTCCACAGCACCCTCTTCACCGGTCCTGCCTCCAGGAAACGTGGGGCTGCTCCATCCCCTAGGCACCCTCTCCGGCTGAGCTACCTCTCTGGCTGGGTTCTCTGAAGCCCCTGCTGTCAGATTCCTTGGGCCCTGATGCACAATGCATCCTTAGGGTTTAACCCCTTCCTGCCTGCGCTGTAGCCATGGGACAGGAGGAGGCTGGGTTATGTTGGTGGCCAGCAGCAGCCTGGAGGTGCCTTTCTACACTGTGCGGGCAGGAACGGACAGGAGCTGCTTCCAGCCACAGGGGTGGGGGTGGAAGAGATGAGCTCTGCAAAGACAGGAGCTAGGTCATCCCTTCCCCTCCTCCTGCCCTGCGGCTGGAAGCAGCTCCCATCCCTTCCCTCCCACACCGTGCGGAAAGGCTGCTGCTGGCCACATTCTGGTGGGAACCCTGGCAGAAATGGGGGTGGGGGGGAGAAGAGAGACACACGGACATGTAACCTTGCGTGCCCCACCCCCCCTTGTACATTGCCACAGGAAGATGTGGTGCCAGGTACAGGAGAGGAGGGTCTGTCCCAAAGGCCCAGCCAGGCATGGAGGGTGAGAGTGCCAGGCAGGGACAGTCAGGTCAATCACACACCCCCAACACCTATGTAAGAGAGCTGTACCAGAGTGTGTGTGTCACCCCTCCCTGCAAGTCAAAGAAATGGGCTTGCACTTCAAATGGAAAGTGATGAAGTTTGTGATGGTCTTTCATAGGGGGAGCTCATTCCAGTGTCTTGTACCATCCACCGAGAATCATTTCTGTGAGGGAGACAGAACTTTTACTATCGCTGTTGAGAGTTCCATTATGCAAGAGGAGAGGGGAACTGTTAACCACAGTCTTTGTCTCGGGATTTTAGGTGGTGTTTTAGATCTCTTGGACCCATAAAGTGCTTTACAAATAAGGACTGAGACCTTGACTCAAAATTATATGGGAAGTCGGTGAAGAGAGCAGAGAACAGGTCTGCTATGATGCAGAGGAAATTCACTGCAGTGTTTCGTTCTAGATAGTGTTTCCTAAGTGCCAAAGGCTTCATGCCCAGGCATATTGCATTGCTGCTGTCCAGCCAAGAGGTGATAAAGGCATGAACAACTGAGACCAAGTCTTTGTACACCAGGATGTGATGGAGTCTCCTAGCCAAATGGAGAGGTTAGAAACATTACTTATGATTGTATCCAAGTGTGCATCCTGTAGCTAGTAAATTGCAGCTCCCTAAGCATGCTCAGGACCCCAGCATACAAAACCAACAGGACAGCATATTTATCTCCTGATAGTGAATCTATAGAAGGATTCAAGTCAGTCTGATCCGACTTAGCCACAAAGTAGATGGAAAATTCCTCTCACCAACTGTATTACACTTCTGCTCATATCTGTACTTACAAAGCGAGTCTGTTCTCACTTACCTTTCATACCCCAAGGAACAGTTCTGCAAGCCCATTGTTAAAATTATGACTCCCCATCCACACACTCACCCAACAAAGAGTAGAGATTAGGGTTTGGCTTAAAACACCAGTTGATACGAATAACCTCGACAGTTAACAACCTGCCTTGAATTTTTTATTGATTGAATTTTCACATTTTCAGCAAGTAATGCTTAGTGCTCCTCCCTTTCCGCAGGGAAGACAACACCTGTGAGGAGGACAAGGCACAAGAGCACATCCAAGGCACAAGAGCACATCCAAGGCACAAGAGCACATCCAAGGCACAAGAGCACATCCAAGGCACAAGAGCACATCCAGAGGGCTGCTGGGGGACAAAGCCAGCAGAACCATAATCACGGAAATACACACGAATGGGGCAATGATACTTTTCTGATGGTGGAGACTGGCAGGCCCAGGGCTCCGCCGGTCAGCGCTTCCCCAAGCCGCACAAGCGTGAAACTGACAAACCCTCCGCTCAGTTTCGCGGCTGCTCCTGCCAACCCCGAAACTGACCGGAGCTGTGAGGGCCAACGGCCGGCACAGGGGGCGGGGGCGCAGGGGCGAGAATGGGCTACGCACCTGTCCGAGTCGGAACTGCTTTCGCCGGGCTGCTGCTCCTGCAGGCCCTGAGGGCCGGCGCCTCCGCCAGCCTCAGGCGCCGAGGCCTGGCCAAGCTCCTCGCCGCCCCCAGGGTCCTCGTGCCCCAGCTGCGGCCCCCCAGTGCTGGGACTCCCCGGAGCCCCCCCGTTATCAAACTTCAGCGTCTCCAGCTGCTCGACCACCTCCATCTACCCCCGCCCGTCCCCCACTGCAACAGCACGCGGCTAACGGCCACGCGCCTCAGTCTCGCCCCCGCCACCCCAACTTCCGGCTTCCTCCACACGTGCGTAGGGTCTGGAACGACGCTCCGGGGATCGGCCGCAGCACCCGCGCGCATGCGTATTGCGTCCACGGGCGGGCTCACGTCCCCATTCGCCCAGCCTTTTTTCTTTTTCCCGCTGTGTGCGCATGTGCAAAAAATAATACTACTTTAAAAAAAAAAAAAAAAGCCCGCGAGTCCGTGGGAAGCTGTTCCCTGAGGAGCGCCAGTTCTGCCTTCCCCTCCCCTGGGCGCTCGTGACAGCCGCAGGCGGGGCGGGCCCAAGCAGAGAGAGGGCTTTGAAGGGGCCCCACATAGTCTCCCCCAGTCCCTGACAGTGAGAGTTTGCGAGGGTCCCGCTCTGAGGGGCGGCGGCGCCGCTGTGTGACTCCGCAGCAGCTTCAAAGTCCCCAGCCGCGCACGGTTACATTTTACGCCCCCCCCAAGCCCCCAAAGTATAGGGGAGGAGAGTCAAGTGCGTAAAACGAGCACACTCGACCCCTTCAGCACTGCGCTGTCGGAGGGGTACAGGGCCAAGGCACACCATGAGGGGGGTGGGTGCATCCCAACGCCCTGCCCCAGGTCAGAACCCCTTACTGCACCCAAACTCCCTCCCAGACGCTGCACCCGCTCCTGCACCCCAATCCCCTGCCCCAGCCCAGAGCCCCCTCCTGCATCAAACTCCTGGTCCCCACATCCCTCACCCTCTCCTGCACCCCAACACTCTACATCAGTCTGGAGCTCCCTCCTGCCCGCAAACTCCCTCCCAGACCGTGCACCCTCTCCATTAATATAGTAGAAATGTGCGGCCCATGACGGCGCACCAAAATTCGTGGAGTGGCCCCCCTGCGAAAATTATTGGCCACTCATGATCAAGATGATAGTTCACAGTGGTTTAGAATAGGGTGCCAGGAATCACAGCACGTTGTATTTTCTGTATAAGTCTGGAGCCATTGAAATGCAAGTAATAATATCCCTCAGACTATACTTTCCGTTCCCTCCTCCCCCCAGTAATTTTTTTGTGTTTAAAAAAAATAAAGGGTTTATGGACAATTAAGTTTTGAAATAACACAGAAGCCTCAACATGAAAAACAATGACGTTAAAAAACCTATAAAGGCTTTTTCAGTTAACGATTTAACTCATAATACAAAGGAAACAAAAGTAAAGTGACATGGAAGAAATCTGACACTGCTTTGATGATCCCTCCTCCCCTATTTCCCCCAAGCAGTCACAACTATCAACCATGAGAGTACTCATACATAGCACTTGATAAACCCTATGAGCAACAGTGGCTTTTTTGTGATTTAAAAATAAATCCACATTACAATTTTATTAAATAAGTTAAAAACAGTTACAAAAATGTGAAAATTTTAAAATTTATTTTGAAATATACTTAGAGGCTCACAGTAAAAAGACAATAAAATTGTGCAGGCATTAAAGTCCCTTCGGACAGTTTACCTGGTCATTCTTAATCCACTAATAAGACTTCATTTTTCTGTTTCTACTCCCTCATACTGTGCAAGAAAAAAGTTTCAAATTTTGGCTTAGTTATTCATGCACCTTTACAAAAGTACTTTGCTTCCCTTGGGCCCAATGGTATGAGCACCCTCAAAACACTTACCGGGTTACGTTCAGCCCTAGCGATGGGTGAACATTTTCAGATAATAAAAATTTCACCAAAAAATCCCTGTTTCAGATTGTCAAAAACTATTGTGGGGAAGGAACAAAAAACTAAAACACGGATTATTTCTTAATGTTGCTTAAGTGCTCCCCAGAGATAGTTCAATGGTTTGAGCATTGACCTGCAAAAGCCAAGGTTGTGAGCTCAATCCTTGAGGGGACCATTTAGGGATCTGGGGCAAAAATTAGGGATTGGTCCTGCTTTAAGCAGGGGGTTGGACTAGATGACCTCCTGAGGTCCGTTCCAACCCTGATATTCTATGAAATCAAAGCATTTAGCATGTAACAGAAACATTGATGAATGATGGCATTGTAGTGCATTAACAGTGGCCTAAGAACAAGCAAAGGGCCCTTGCCATAATTGAATGCTTTAGTAGTTAATGTCATTGCAATGCTCTATTGAGCTTTTGCAGTAGCACCATTTCCAAGACACATTCTGGCTCCTCATCCTTCATGTGGGGTGGAGGAATAGCTCAGTGGTTTGAGCATTGGTTTGTTAAACCCAGCGTTGGGAGTTCAATCCCTGAGGTGGGCCACTTAGGGATCTGGGGCAAAAACTGGGGAGTGGTCCTGCTTTGAGCAGGGGGTTGGACTAGATGACCTCCTGAGGTCCCTTCCAATCCTGATATTCTATGATCCTATGTAGGAACACACAACAGAACTAGGAGTGTGCACATAGGCTGGGTCAGCTACCTATTCAGTTTTGGAAAGCAGTTCTGTCCTGTGACCACTTGCTATGAAAGTCTTCTCCTTTGCATTCACAGATGTGGAAAGCATAAGCACACTGCTATAATTCAAACATCATGGCCACTTTAGCATCCAGCTGGTTCTAGAGGCATTGCCAATGGGCTTTTGGATGTCTAAAGGTATACTGCACGACCCTTCTGCAGCTACTCTCTGTTGAATTCCCTTTTCCGTGGGTCATCAATGTTGGAGTACAGCTTCATTAGCCATGGTAGTAGCAGGGTTGCCCAAAATAAAGGTCAGCACAGAAGCACCATACACAATGACATTGTTTCAGGGGATATAAGTCACTTCTTGCCACTGTGGTATAGTCCCAACTTCCTGAGCACCCTGGCATCACTGACTTTTCCCGTCCTCTGAAATTGTGCTATTATTTCAGGGATGCTGGTGATGGCAGCTACCTATTGGTAGATCACAGTAGCCATGAGTCAACAGTCTAACACTCTTGCAAAAAAAGCTAACATCATTCTGGGATGTATTAGCAGAAGTTTGTAAGCAAAACACGAGAAGTAATTCTTCTGCTTTACTCTGCACTGATGAGACCTCAACTGGAGTATTGTATCCAGTTCTGGGCAGGAAAGATGTGGACAAATTGGAGAAAGTCCAGAGAAGAGCAACAAAAATGATTAAAGGTCTAGAAAACATGACCTATGAGGGAAGATTGAAAAAATTGGGTTGTTTAATCAGTACAGTAGACTGAGAGGGGACATAACAGTTTTCAAGCTCATAAAGGGTCGTTACAAGGAGGAGGAAGAAAAAAAATTCTCCTTAACCTCTGAGGATAGGACAAGAAGCAATGGGCTTAACTTGCATCAAGGGAGGTTTAGGTTGGACTTTAGGAAAAACTTCCTAACTGTCAGCATGGTTAAGCACTGGAATAAATTGCCTAGGGAGGTTACGGAATCTCCATCACTGGAGATTTTTAAGAACAGATTAGACAAACACCTGTCAGGGATGGTCTAGATCAGTGGTTCTTAACCCTGGGGGTGCGAGATGCTCTTTCTGGGGATGCGAGACTTGCTGGATTTTTTTAGAAGGTAAATCATCGAAAACACAAATTAAGCACAGGCACATAAGAACAACTACTTTGTTTCATCAAACCTATGTATTTATTAACATTATACATTTTTAACGATTATTGTAATATACAAACAGGTTTAAAGAACTGACCTTCTTCAATGATTTTTGATAAGGGTTTCGAGAACATATTTTGAGAACCCAAGGGGTGCAGGCTGCAGTAAAGGTTAAGAACCACTGATCCAGATAATACTTAGTCCTGCCATGAGTGCAGGAGACTGGACTAGGTGACCTCTCAAGGTCCCTTCCAGTCCTATGATTCTGTGATAGCCTTGTACACCTCTACAGCCAGTGTCCCTATAGTTGACTTCCCCAACCCCGAACAGTTTTGCAACTGACTGGTAACTGTCAAGCGCTGCAAGCTTCCAAACAGTGATGACCTCCCACTTCTGGCACCGGAGTTTGTTGCAAGCTCCTCGCCCAACCCGAGAAAGGTATGCTCCTTCATCCTGATGGTCTACAGCCACTGGTCAGCATCCCAGGTTTCCAAGACAATGTAGTCCCACCACACCATTCTGGGTCTCCGGGACCCAAAGAGACAGTCCACCCATGGATTCCAATCCCAACATTCAAGCTAGCTTTTCCATAGGATGCCATTGGACTTTCATTCTTCCACTAGGCCAGCTGTCTTCAGCGACTCAAAATTCTCCAGAGCGAATGCTTCCAGCGTCCGGTACTGGACCTCTGGAACATTTGTCTCACAAGAAGTAGCAGAAACAAATCCTCACACTCCATGTCTCCAAAGTAGTTTGGAAGAAGGGTGAGATAAGCAGAAGCTGCTGTCACCAAAATGTGTGAAAACATCTTATGTTACCTGCAACATGCAGCAAGGCTGTTCCCAGAGTGCACCTATGATGCAAAGGATTCTGGGATACCACCCCTGAATTCATGGTTCTACTGTTGCATGCTGAAAAGGGTCAGTTTGGATGTGGGAACATGCCCATGCACAGCATATACCCATGCCTGGAACGGCATATCTGAATAAGTATGGAGTGCCCCTCTAACAGTATACGTACATTTCCTGTGTCCACTTGCAAGTGTAGATGTACCGTTAGAAGCCACATGACTTGTGATTTGTTTAAGAACATAAGAATGGCAATACTGGGTCAAATCAAAGCTCAATCTATCCCAGTATCCTCTCTTCCGACAGTGGCCAATGCCAGGTGCCCCAGAGGGAATTAACAGAACAGGTAATCAAGTGATCCAACTGCTGTCACCCATTTCCAGCTTCTGGCAAACAGAAGCTATGGACACCATCCCTGCCCATCCTGGCTAATAGCCATTGATGGACCTATCCTCCATGAACTTATCTAGTTCTTTTTTGAACCCTGTTATAGTTTTTGAGCCCTCTGGCAAGGAGTTCCACAGGTTGACTGTGTGTAGTGTGAAAAAAATACTTCCTTCTGTTTGTTTTAAACCTGCTGCCTATTAATTTCATTTGGTGATCCCTAGTTCTTGTGTTATGAGAAGGAGTAAATAACACGTCCTTATTTACTTTCTCCACATCAGTCATGATTTTATAAACCTCTATCATATCCCCTCTTAGTCGTCTCTTTTCCAAGCTGAAAAGTCCCAGTCTTACTAATCTCTCCTCATATGGAAGGCATTCCATACCCCTAATCATTTTTGTTGCCCTAAATGATTACATGGAAGTAGAGTTAGTTTGCAGACAGGGACCTAACTATGGGCTAAAGCCACAGAGGTAGCAGAAGCTGGCTGTTAATGGAGGGCAGAGGCCTCTGCATGGGGAACAGTGGAGTCAGGGACAGGAGTGGGAGTGGGGTGGGTGCTTTTTGGAGGAGTGAGGTAAGCTACTGAGACTCAACAAGAAGAGTTTCTACTTGCTTCCCAGTCTGACCCCAGGCACCCTGGTGGCCACTCCAGCCTCTCCAGCTTCTGCTCTCACTTCCACCCCCAACATGTATGTACAGTTTACGGGAAATGATGCACAGGAGTGGAAACATAGATCAGCCCCCACAATATTTCCATTGAATAGGTGCGAGCCCTCACCGCCCGTCCCATCCCTGTTCCACCATCCCGTCAAACTGTGCCCACTATAATTGGTAGGAATATGTTTGGGATTTATTATTAATTTGTATTACTGTCATACACCTAGATACCCCAATCATGGATCTGGGCCCCATTGTGCTAGGTGCTGTACATACACAGAACAAACAGTTTCTATCCCAAAGGGTAGGGCCCAGTCTTAAAAAGCACAGAGCATCTTTCAGAGTAGCAGCCATGTTTGTCCAACTGCTTGGGCAGGGTATAGAGCCAGTTATAGCCTCTGAAAAGGAGAAGTATTGGACAAGAAGACAGTGTAGGTAGAAAATTAAGAAAGTCTTGTGCTATTTTATTAAAGATTGTAATTTGTTATTGGCCTGATCTAGTACTTTATAGGATTAGGCCCTATATTAAAATAGATCATTATGGAATTAAGAAAAACACTGCAACTATTAATCTATTGGGCAAAGGTACAGTCAATGTTTATATTCAATTAGTTATTGCCATCTCTAATTTGCTCTAGCAATATGAATAATAGTTTTCAATTTATCATTTTAAAAATGCTGTTTGCTTAATTGATCCCTAATTTCAATGTTTACTGTATTTCATAATTTATTTAAAGTAGTAAATTGTAAGTTTTATTTTCATTAGGCATCTATTTACTTACATGACAGAACAAAGATAGGGACCATTCTACAGTTTTGGGTAGGCATGAACATGCCATTATGGTGATTTTTTTTTTTTAAATCAAATCTTGAGTGGTGCTGGAGATATGAGGAATTCACCATTCATGTTAATATTTCATATGGCTCAGGTAAGGAGCTGAGAGAACAGCACCATAAATATTTTCTGTGATTAATATTCATTTAAAATATATAGGATTACTCACTAAAGTCTAATCAATACCACACCATCTTTAACAATGCCAAATTATGATCTATAACCACCTTATGCAGGAGGGTTTGCCATTATAGGTGCATTTTTATTCTCTTGTAGATTAAGTCAGAATTTTGGCCCTGAGCTACCAAACACTTCTGCACTTAATTTTACTCAAGTGAGTAGTCCCATGGAAATAGTAGGACTAATTCACCATGTGAAGTTAAGCCCCTGAGTAAATGTTTGTAGGATAATGCAGCATTATTTTACTGTGATAGGTTTACCTGAAATTTGTATGTACAATTTAACTAGAATAGGGCCACTGTTAAATATTTCTGCAGATTTAATATTATTTTGTAAACTCTTTGGAACAGGAACTGTATCTGCCTCTCTGTTTGTATTACATCAATCACAATAAGGCTTCATTTCAACCCTCATCAGAGTCCCTGGGCACTTGTAAAATATAAATCTTACACATTAACAACAATATTAAATGTTAACAGCTCTTCATAGTTGCACAGTCAACTCAAAAATAAATGGTGAGCTGTCATCAAAAAGAATATATTTTAAATCTCACTAGTGATATGGTTTTGTCTCATTTTGATTACATGAAACTAAGAAAGAATGACAGAAATAGGGAAGTACATGCAGGGGTGGCAGGTTTGTATAATTGTTGGTAGCCCAGAATGGGTCCAATTCCCACCTCTCCCCCCTCAACGTGTCTTGTAAGCCGATATATATTTTTTTAAATAATGTAAAAATGGACTGGAAACAGTAAGTGTTTAACAGTTTCCCTATATTGCACAATGTGGGGGGGGGGGGGGATGAAGGCTCTGGCTGGGGGTGAGGGCTCTGGGGTGGGGCTGGAGATGAGGGGTTTGGTGTGTGGGAGGGGCTCAGAGCTAGGGCAGAGGGTTGGGGTGCGGGGGTGAGGGTTGTGGGTGGGGCCAGGGATGAGGGGTTCATGGTGCAGGAGGGGGCTCAGGGCTGGGGTAAAGGGTTGGGGTGCAGGGGGGGTGAGGGCTCTGGCTGGGGGGCTCTGGGGTGGGGCTGGGATGAGGGGTTGAGGGTGTGGGAGGGGGCTCAGGGCTGGGGCAGAGGTTTTGGGTGTGGGGGTAAGGGCTCTGGCTGGGGGGATGGGCTCTGGGATGGGGTGAGGCTGGAGGCGAGGAGTTTGGGGTGCAGGCAGGCTGCCCCAGGGCTGGAGCCAGAGAGGAGGACTCCACAGTCCCCCCCAGCCCTCTCCCCGCCAGCAGCACATTCACCTGGCACTGGCACTGCACATGCTCCTAGGGGCCAAGCCCCTCTCAGGTCCAGGAAGCCCCCTCGTCTCCCCTGTGGTGAATGCTGTGGGGGAGGGCTGCCACCACGTGTGCGCCTCCTCCCTCAGCCTGCCGCTGGTGCTGCTCCATTTTGTAGCTGGCCATGGCAGCAGCCAGCGAGGGAGTGCACCACAGAGCAGCAGGGCAACCGCCTGCTGCCCAGGACCCAAGTAGGGATGCCCTGAGGGAGGCACACGGTGGCAGCAGGTGGGGCCAGGACACACTCTGTGAGAGGCACGCAGGGCAGGAGGTGGAGCTGCGGGAGAGACCCGGCCCCAAATATTGGTGAAGCCAGGCCCCCGGCCCCTGAATTTGCTGGAGCACAGGCATCCCAAACCTATATTACTCACTGCCCCTGGGTACGTGTAGCACAGAAGATTGATGAAAGGTAGGATCCTGCTAAGGCCCCAGCCCTGCAAAGACTTATGCACATACTTAATTTAAGAGTTAAGCAAGCCTTTCCAGGTTTGGATCCTAAGACCAAATAAGGTGACTGTAGCAGGCTACAGCAAATCATCAAGAGAGAATGTTCAGAAGTTCAGGTTGGAACACAAGTCAGCATCTCTGGCCTCTGGGTAAGAGTTATTGCAGGGATTCTGGTTCAACCCAAACTGACATCAGCTTGATAGAAGTCTCTAGCTGCAATCCTTCCATGCAATTTATAAACCCCAAACTCAAAAATATAATGGAAAGCATAAAGCATACAAGGTAGTCACTATGTTTCCTGAGAACAATCCCTTTCTTATCAGTGGGACTGGTAGTACTGACAATTATGTTTGCCTGACAATTCCCTTTATGAAATCATGTTTTCAGTTGCATATAACTTTGCTAGACTTTACTGTTTGAGCTGAAATTTTCTGTCATGTCAGCCTCAAGCAGAATCTTTTTGGAAATGTCAGCCAAACAGTCAGCTGTCTTCAGGGAAGAGACGAGGGAAAATCCATTGCTTTGCCCATGTGAAATAATTCTAGTAACTTTTATTTGAAAAGGTCTAGCAACCCCATGCTTTGAAATAGGAAAATGAAATTTGGTACAAGGTAGGGAGATGGCCTTTATGTCAGCGATGTGCCTTTTACCATCTCTGAAAAGCCATCAAAATTTGGCCAGGTTACAAACCTTTGAAAAATTGCACTTGCTCAGTAGGGGCTTCTGTCATTTTAGCAGCTAAATTCCACTAAGATTTCATCTGCAGTGGGCATATTCAAACCTGGAACTGCGTGGGCTTTTTTCCTACAATTCTCTGTGCTGCCATGGGCTTCCAGGTCTCGATCCAAGCACCCACGAGTGCTGGAACAAATTTTATAGTGGGGGTTCTGAGAGCCATTGAACCAAACAGTAAACCCTGTATGTGATTGTCATAAAAATAAAGGGAAGGGTAAACCTCTTTGAAATCCCTCCTGGCCAGGGGAAAGCTCCTCTCACCTGTAAAGGGTTAAGAAGCTAAAGGTAACCTCACTGGCACCTGACCAAAATGACTAATGAGGAGACAAGATACTTTCAAAAGCTGGGAGGAGGGAGAGAAACAAAGGGTCTGTGTCTGTCTGTCTGTATGCTGGTTTCTGCCAGGGATAGACCAGGAATGGAGCCTTAGAACTTTTAGTAAGTAATCTAGCTAGGTATGTGTTAGATTATGATTTCTTTAAATGGCTGAGAAAAGAATTGTGCTGAATAGAATAACTATTTCTGTCTGTGTATCTTTTTTGTAACTTAAGGTTTTGCCTAGAGGGGTTCTCTATGTTTTTGAATCTAATTACCCTGTAAGATATCTACCATCCTGATTTTACAGGGGGGATTTCTTTATTTCTATTTACTTCTATTTTTTATTAAAAGTCTTCTTGTAAAACACTGAATGCTTTTTCATTCTTCTCAGATCCAAGGGTTTGGGTCTGTGGTCACCTATGCAAATTGGTGAGGCTTTTTATCCAACATTTCCCAGGAAAGGGGGGGGGGTGCAAGTGTTGGGAGGATTGTTCATTGTTCTTAAGATCCAAGGGTCTGGGTCTGTAGTCACCTAGGCAAATTGGTGAGGCTTTTTACCAAACCTTGTCCAGGAAGTGGGGTGCAAGGTTTTGGGAAGTATTTTGGGGGGAAGGACGTGTCCAAACAGCTCTTCCCCAGTAACCAGTATTAGTTTGGTGGTGGTAGCGGCCAGTCCAAGGATAACGGGGGTAATATTTTGTACCTTGGGGAAGTTTTGACCTAAGCTGGTAAAGATAAGCTTAGGAGGTTTTTCATGCAGGTCCCCACATCTGTACCCTAGAGTTCAGAGTGGGGGAGGAACCTTGACAGTGATAGAAACCACTTAAAGCCAGGGGATGTGGCAGCACCCCCAGTATCACTAGTTCCAGCACCTATGCAGGCACCTGAACTGAGAGCAGGGAGACTGTCTGTCCTGTGCTCCTCTGCTTGTCCCAGGCAGTCTGGAGGAAATAACTGCCTGATTTAATGCTGAGGATACAGAAATAAGACCCAGGGAAACCTGGAAGTGGGAGAAGGAACTTGAGAGGGGGATACGGAGACTGGGTGGGTGATTAAATGAACTAGGACTGGGAGCCTGGGATAGAGACTGGGAACTGGTGGGAAGAATGGGACTGAGGGGGCAAAGAGAATGGGAAAGGAACCAGGGGGAAAGGAGTGGGAGGGAGACAGTGAAATTGGGTAAGGAGCCTGGAGAGGAAGATTGGGATTGGGAGCCAGAGATGACAGGAAATGTGGGTGTGGGACAGGTGACTTGAGTCTAGGATAGGTGAGAGAGATCTAATGAAGAGCTGGGAGGGTGTGAACCGAGACTGCCTGCCTGGCAAGGAAACAAGGAGGTGAAGTTTGGGCCTGAAATTGGGATTTGCTAATCAAGGAGGTTAGAATTTGGATGGAAAACCTGGAAAATGAAGATAGACTAGGTTAAGTGAAGAGAATGTGACTTGGACAAAGAGCTTGGGTGGAAAAGAGACAGGACCCGGAAAAGGCCAGGCTAGATGGGACAGGCAGAGGGGGGACAAGCTTGGAGCAGAAGAGACAGTGCCTCCTGGATCACACTCGCCTCTAGATCCTGTAATGAAACCCAAGATTTCCAAGTTACATTATTCCTCTACTGACAGCAAATATCTGGGAAACCTGCTGGCAAAGCATCCCATCCCCCACTGCCGCTGGACCACAGAGATTGACAATCTACCACGCTCATCAGTCCTATCCATTGGTTCAAGTGGCAGTAGTCTGTGAGATGGATCTAAATGTTACAGCCCTGCTGATGACCCATTGAGGTGTCAGTATTATGCCACATGATGGAATTTCTGTTATTTCAGTTTGCTTTTTTAAAAAGACGTAGGAAAATTTATGCTAAAAAATCTTAAGAACATTAAGATTGCAAAGTCATGGACTCAAAAGTTTGGAAATGCCAATGTATTAAGGTTGTGTGTGCAACCTTAATTCAACCCCCTCATGTATGTGCTTATGATACAATCTTTAATTATATGATCAGATGTTCTTTTTTCCACAGAATCCCTGCCTTATTCAGTGCACAAGATGGACCTGCTCTGACTCAACACTATAGAATTGATTCAAATCAGAGACATTCAGATCAGTAGAAGGCTCATGTATGGAAGCTAACTTTGTGACATAACTTTCAAGTACTGAAGACAGCAGCTCAACATGCAAAGGGCAGGGAATAGACTAAATGAGCCATATAAATATCTGGACATAAAAACAATATTAAAATTAATAATATCAGTGGCTTCAAATTTGTCAAATGACTGATTTGAAATGTCATTGTGACAGGTTTTTTGGTGAATTCATGGAAGGGACCCCAACGCGTTGCAGTACTGCACCCAGTTGTTACCCTAAGAGGAGCCACGCTAGACAACACCCTGGAACATTGTTTAATTCCCCAGCCATAATTCAGAGACGGTGCAGGAAGGCATTCCAAGCTAGGAGCTAATTAGGTGCAAACAAGTTCCCTGCTAAATGTAAACATCGTAATAATAATAAAACACTGATTCCTATCATGCAGTTCTTGTTGGAGCAAAGCACTAAGTGATTTTTAAGACTCTTATGAATCATACTGTGACATTCCATTCCATATTCCTTATGAAAATATACTTATGATATGCTTATGACATAACTGAGATGTACTTTATTCAAGATGGCTCATGTAAGATATCATTGGAAAGGTTATGATTTACTGAATGTGATTATCCAATTTATATGCCTGTATCGTTTCTGTATCTGAAGTTAGGAATATTAACTGTGTATCTGTATTTCAAATGTGTTACTTTGGGTGTTAACCCCAACCAGCCCTTCAGGTACAACAGTGGAAAAGCCAGGCAAGGCTAATGGGCCATTAGTAGAGACAATGGATTGTAAAAGAGCTTAGTCTTCCTGTGGATGCTGGAGACAGCCTACGAGCAATGACTGCCACAGCCCTGCAGAGACATGGATCCGGGTCACCTGGTGCTGGATACCCCACCTCCCCTTTTGGAATTCCAGTGGTTTTCCACCAGAAGACAAAGGGTTCCTGCCTTACACAAGAGCTATATATGGCAGAGAAGTGACATTATCATCCTTCTCCTCTCCATCCCTACCCAAAGAGACACTGAAAAACACGTTTCAGAGTAACAGCCGTGTTAGTCTGTATTTGCAAAAAGAAAAGGAGGACTTGTGGCACCTTAGAGACTAACCAATTTATTTGAGCATGAGCTTTCGTGAGCTACAGCTCACTTCATCGGATGCAAATACAGACTAACACGGCTGTTACTCTGAAACCTGTCATTATGCAAGGCACTGCATTTAGCCGTATGGAGTGGAAATCTATCAACTGCATGAAATATTTTAGATGCATCCGAAGAAGTGAGCTGTAGCTCACGAAAGCTCATGCTCAAATAAATTGGTTAGTCTCTAAGGTGCTACAAGTACTCCTTTTCTTACTGAAAAACACCTGGAAGCAAAAACTGAACTGGGTGGAGAAGGGTTGAACCCAAGCTGGAAGGGTATCTAGCTTTTGAGTAATAATACCTCAGGTCCCAAGAGGGAGACCAGTGCAGCAGCCTTTCAAGACTTTCTGTAATCTGCCTGCAACAATATCTAGGGTGAGAAATACTATTTGTAACCAATTTCTTTAGTGAAACATGCAAACTAGGCTAGTTTGGTTTCATTAGCTTAGTAATCTGCTTTGTTCTGTTTGCTACCCCTTTTACCATTTAAAAATCTGCCTTTTTTAGTTAATAAAATTTGTTTTGTTTACAATATAACCCAGTTTCTGCAATTTCTAACTGGTGAGGGTGGGGTGAGAAGTTGTGTATACCTTCCTCCACATTGCGGGAGGAGGTGGATTTCATAATATATCTTGGGTCTGCATTCCAAGGGAGGTGGACACCTGCGTGCTGAAGCAAGTCCCTTAAACTGAGTCTTTCCAGAGTTTATCTGCAGCTGGGTGTGGCCCTGCCTCTGTGTGTCTTAGAGGAGGCTTTAATAGCCTGGCTCAGCAAGACAGGTAAAAGGGAGCCCATGCTGGCAGAACAGGTAGACTCAGTGGTATCTCAGCACATCAGGTGACTTCCTAAGGAGTCCAACCCATCACACATACCTTCCCTATATATGCCTTGTAAAAGTATTTTAGTATTTTGAGATTATCCTGTAGCAACCACATTTGTTGTACTTTACAAGTTTCCTCCATTTTGAGAAAATTATCATTTCCAGCAGAATTCTTCATTTTGAGTAAATGGAATCTCTCTCAAATTGGAGAATCTTTCAAATCAGAAGACTATTTAGTGTGAACATAGGGCTTCTCTTAGAATAATGGTTATGAAAGGCATTATACATAATAAACATCAGCGTCCATTCAACAAGAGCAGAAATTGAAACAATCTGCAAAGCCGCAATGCAAGCACTAACATGTTCTAGGATAAAAAGAGAAATATTTAATATATGAACAGCTGAGACTGTATAGCTCACATGCCTATTTTATTCTCCATCCTCTATTGCAATGGAAAGATAATGCAATTTCAGTTTCTTTTAGATGGATTAGGTACATTTTGCATAAATATGTTTACAAAAACAATTCTTTGCTTTTATTTTACTGAGTTTTTCCTCTACTGCTCTTTTTTGCTTTTGTTTTGGGGGAATGGCAGAAAATATAAGAGCAGACATTTTATCAACTGGAAAAAATATGTTTTCAAAATTACATGGAGCATACTGATTTCTTATGTTAGGGGAATATTGGTGAACCTTGTTTTGCAATAAGAATGTATCAGATGATATTTTCATTAACTTGTGAAACAGGCAGAAAAAATATTTTATTTTATTTTTATTTTAAATATTAACAACCGAAGTTGTTGATGTCCATATAGGGTTTACAAAATCAGCTGTATATCCATTTATTATTCAACATGTTTAATTTCAAACACTGGATATTCATTTTTATTTTTTAAGGACAGGATTGTGATCTACCATTCTGACATTGCACAGGGCAGTATGAGGACACTAATGTCCCTTTTCCTTTCTTCAGACCCAACACTTACCAGTTCTGTTTTTGCACACTTTTATCATAGCAGCCAGAGTCTAATCAGAATAGAATATTTTCTGCTGAATTAACGTTATCATAGCTCCAAGGAGGACAAGTTTCATATTCATGCTGGGCTGGATTCTTCCACCCTTACTCAAGGTGAGTAGCATCTTACTCTGAAAGCAGTTCCATAGTATTCAGTGGGACTATTTGATGAGTAAAGTATTATTTAACAGAAGGGTTTCAAAATCTGGTCTGTAATGGCACGTTTGAATGCTGTGCTAGCTATAGCTAAGTACAACAGATGTTTGTACCTGCAGTGCATAGCTTTCTGCATTTTTATTAATACAGCACCCCAAAGAGTTCTAGCTGAGTCATGAAACATAAATGGCCTCAGCCACAAACACTTCACAGTGAATAGAATCAAGAGAAAATGTCAGCAGCTGATAATCTCTCTATTGGTAGGAAAGTATTCAATGGGCTGCTCATGTGAGTAAAGTTATGCATGTAAGTGTATATGTGCAGAGTCAGAAGTCAGGACCGAAGGTAGCAAGAGAAACAATGTGTATGAGAAAGGGATAGGCATATGCAATAGAAAGGCATTTGTGTTGCTAGTGCCATGATATTTTAAATGGGCTGCCAAATGATTTTAAAAAAATCATAATTAATTGCAAGATTAAAAAATCACAGTTTTAATCACACTGTTAATAATAGAATACCAATTTAAATTTATTATAAATGTTTTTGGATGTTTTTCTACATTTTAAAATGTATTGATTTCAATTACAACACAGAATACAAAGTGCTTACTTCATATTATTTTTAATTACAAATATTTGCTTTGTAAAAAAGATAAAAGAAATAATATTTTTCAGTTCACCACATACAATTACTGTAGTGGAATCTCTTTATCATGCAAGTGCAATTTACAAATGTAGATTTTTTTTTTTACATAACTGCACTCAGAAACAAAACAATGTAAAACTTTAGAGCCTATAAATCGAAGCATGGAGAGGCACACAAATTCTTAGCATATCTGGCACGTAAACATCTTGCAACACTGGTTACAACAGTGCCATCCTAACGCCTGTTCTCACTTTCAGGTGACATTGTAAATAAGAAGTGACAGTATTATCTCCCATAAATTTAAACAAACTGTTTGTCTTAGCCATTGGCTGAACAAGAAGTAGAAGTAAGTGGGCTTGTATTTTTTATTACAAATATTTGTAATAAAATAATATTATAAAGTAAGCACTGTACTCCTTGTATTCTGTGTTGTAACTGAAATCAGTATATTTGAAAATGTAGAAAAATATCCAAAAATATTTATAATACATTAAAATTGGTATTCTGTTATTGTTTAACAGTACAATTAAAATGGATTAATCTTGACTATTTTTTTAATCTAATTTGTTTTGCATTAATCGTATGCATTGATTGCGTTTAATTAATAGCCCTAGTATGAACCATTTTCCTCTCTCTTCCGATGTATTTTGGTGCCTCATTTTACCCATTCTCTCCCTTGCCAGATAAAGTAAGTACAATCAGCATTACACTGTGTGTGTGACACCATCAGAAAAATCTGCTAATCAGAAGGTGCCTAGTCTAGTCAACGTGTTCTAAGGTGGAGCTGAAACTTCTGGGCATGGCACCTTCATGACTCTTCCTGTCCATGAAATCCCTGCCAGCTCTTGCCACCTCCCTCCAGCCCAGAAGAGAGTGAGTGGAATCTGCTTTGGTGGAGCAAGAGTGGGAACAGGAGTCCTTATGGCTGGTCCTGCCCCTAGATTTTGTGGCTGCTCATGGTGCTCTCACTTCTCTTCTTTCTATCTCCCTTCTCGGACAGCAGGGAAGACAGCTGTCTTCTGTGTCACTAGCACAGATCATCATGTCCATCAAACACATTTTCAAATTGTTACATATATTCAGTAAAATGTTGCCATTAATTACAATACTAGTTTTCACGCTCTTAATATTTGATGCATGTTCTTCCTGGGACTGTGATCCAATACCATCTGTTCAGATAGGACTAGAAATTATTTCAGGCCTGTTCTCTGCCATATGCAATTCCTTCCATTGAAGCTCCAGGAAGCCATTTTTGACACTTATTTTATCAGTTCCTGCCAAAAGCTGCTGAAGGAGTTCTGCCTCCTTGACCCCATAATACTTTTAAAGTTAAAAGTAAAAAGAAAAGGAGTACTAGTGGCACCTTAGAGACTAACCAATTTATTTGAGCATAAGCTTTCGTGAGTTACAGCTCTGTTAGTTAGTTAGTCTCTGAGGGTATGTCTACACTATGGAATAAGGTCGAATTTATAGAAGTCGGTTTTTTAGAAATCGGTTTTATATATTCGACTGTGTGTGTCCCCACAGAAAATGCTCTAAGTGCATTAACTCGGTGGAGTGCTTCCACAGTACCAAGGCTAAAGTCGACTTCTGGAGCGTTGCACTGTGGGTAGCTATCCCACAGTTCCCACAGTCTCCGCTGCCCATTGGAATTCTGGGTTGAGATCCCAATCCCTGATGGGACTAAAACATTGTGACGGGTGGTTCTGGGTACATATCGTCAGGCCCCCCTTCCCTCCCTCCCTCCGTGAAAGCAAGGGCAGACAATCATTTTGCGCCTTTATTCCTGAGTTACCTGTGCAGACGCCATACCACGGCAAGCACGGAGCCCGCTCAGGTAACCATCACCGTATGTCTCCTGGGTGCTGGCAGACGTGGTACGGCATTGCTACACAGTAGCAGCAACCCATTGCCTTCTGGCAGCAGACGGTGCAGTACGACTGGTAGCCGTCATCGTCGTGTCCGAGGTGCTCCTGGCCACGTCGGCTGGGAGCGCCTGGGCAGACATGGGCGCAGGGACTAAATTTGGAGTGACTTGACCAGGTCATTCTCTTTAGTCCTGCAGTCAGTCCTATTGAACTGTCTTATGGTGAGCAGGCAGGCGATACGGATTGCTAGCAGTCATACTGTACCATCTTCTGCCAGGCAGGCAAGAGATGAGGATGGCTAGCAGTCGTACTGTACCATCTTCTGCCGAGCAGCCATGATATGTGGATGGCATGCAGTCCTTCTGCACCGTCTGCTGCCAGCCAAAGATGTAAAAGATAGATGGAGTGGATCAAAACAAGAAATAGACCAGATTTGTTTTGTATTCATTTGCCTCCTCCCCCGTCTAGGGGATTCATTCCTCTAGGTCACACTGCAGTCACTTACAGAGAAGGTGCAGCGAGGTAAATCTAGCCATGTATCAATCAGAGGCCAGACTAACCTCCTTGTTCCAATAAGAATAATAACTTAGGTGCACCATTTCTTATTGGAACCCTCCGTGAAGTCCTGCCTGAAATACTCCTTGATGTAAAAAGAAAAGGAGTACATGTGGCACCTTCGAGACTAACCAATTTATTTGAGCATGAGCTTTCGTGAGCTACAGCTCACTTCATCAGATGCATACCGTGGAAACTGCAGCAGACTTTATATATACACAGAGAATATGAAACAATACCTCCTCCCACCCCACTGTCCTGCTGGTAATAGCTTATCTAAAGTGATCATCAGGTGGGCCATTTCCAGCACAAATCCAGGTTTTCTCACCCTCCACCCCCCCACACAAATTGCCAAGCTCTGTGATACAACCGCATTTGCTCCAACCCCTCAGACAGAGACAAACACCTACAAGATCTCTGTCAAGCTTTCTTACAACTACAATACCCACCTGCAGAAGTAAAGAAACAGATTGATAGAGCCAGAAGAGTTCCCAGAAGTTACCTACTACAGGACAGGCCTAACAAAGAAAATAACAGAACGCCACTAGCCGTCACCTTCAGCCCCCAACTAAAACCCCTCCAATGCATTATTAAGGATCTACAACCTATCCTAAAGGATGACCCAACACTCTCACAAGTCTTGGGAGACAGGCCAGTCCTTGCCTACAGACAGCCCCGCAACCTGAAGCAAATACTCACCAACAACCACATACCACACAACAGAACCACTAACCCAGGAACTTACCCTTGCAACAAAGCCCGTTGCCAATTGTGCCCACATATCTATTCAGGGGACACCATCACAGGGCCTAATAACATCAGCCACACTATCAGAGGCTCATTCACCTGCACATCCACCAATGTGATATATGCCATCATGTGCCAGCAATGCCCCTCTGCCATGTACATTGGTCAAACTGGACAGTCTCTACGTAAAAGAATAAATGGACACAAATCAGATGTCAAGAATTATAACATTCATAAACCAGTCGGAGAACACTTCAATCTCTCTGGTCACGCAATCACAGACATGAAGGTCGCTATCTTAAAACAAAAAAACTTCAAATCCAGACTCCAGCGAGAAACTGCTGAATTGGAATTCATTTGCAAATTGGACACTATTAATTTAGGCTTAAATAGAGACTGGGAGTGGCTAAGTCATTATGCAAGGTAGCCTGTTTCCTCTTGTTTTTTCCTACCCCCCCCCCAGATGTTCTGGTTTAACTTGGATTTAAACTTGGAGAGTGGTCAGTTTGGATGAGCTATTACCAGCAGGAGAGTGAGTTTGTGTGTGTATGGGGGTGGAGGGGATGTGAGAAAACCTGGATTTGTGCAGGAAATAGCCAGACTTGATTATCATGCACATTGTGTAAATCACCAGCAGGAGAGTGAATTTGTGTGTGGGGGGGTGGAGGGTGAGAAAACCTGGATTTGTGCTGGAAATGGCCCACCTGATGATCACTTTAGATAAGCTATTACCAGCAGGACAGTGGGGTGGGAGGAGGTATTGTTTCATATTCTCTGTGTATATATAAAGTCTGCTGCAGTTTCCACGGTATGCATCCGATGAAGTGAGCTGTAGCTCACGAAAGCTCATGCTCAAATAAATTGGTTAGTCTCTAAGGTGCCACAAGTACTCCTTTTCTTTTTGCGAATACAGACTAACACGGCTGTTACTCTGAAACCTGATCCTTGATGTAAAGACACCCTCTTTGTTGATTTTAGCTCCCTGAAGCCAACCCTGTAAGCCGTGTCGTCAGTCGCCCCTCCCTCCGTCAGAGCAACGGCAGACAATTGTTCCACGCCTTTTTTCTGTGCGGACGCCATACCAAGGCAAGCATGGAGGCCGCTCAGCTCACTTTGGCAATTAGGAGCACATTAAACACCACACGCATTATCCAGCAGTATATGCAGCACCAGAACCTGGCAAAACGATACTGGGCGAGGAGGCGACATCAGCGCAGTCACATGAGTGATCAGGACATGGACACAGATTTCTCTGAAAGCATGGGCCCTGCCAATGCATGCATCATGGTGCTAATGGGGCAGGTTCATGCTGTGGAACGCTGATTCTGGGCTCGGGAAACAAGCACAGACTGGTGGGACTGCATAGTGTTGCAGGTCTGGGATGATTCCCAGTGGCTGCGAAACTTTCGCATGCGTAAGGGCACTTTCATGGAACTTTGTGACTTGTTTTCCCCTGCCCTGAGGCGCATGAATACCAAGATGAGAGCAGCCTTCACAGTTGAGAAGTGAGTGGCGATAGCCCTGTGGAAGCTTGCAACGCCAGACAGCTACCGGTCAGTTGGGAATCAATTTGGCGTGGGCAAATCTACTGTTGGGGCTGCTGTGATGCAAGTAGCCCACGCAATCAAAGATCTGCTGATATCAAGGGTAGTGACCCTGAGAAATGTGCAGGTCATAGTGGATGACTTTGCTGCAATGGGATTCCCTAACTGTGATGGGGCCATAGACGGAACCCATATCCCTATCTTGGCACCGGAGCACCAAGCCGGCGAGTACATAAACCGCAAGGGGTACTTTTCGATAGTACTGCAAGCTGTGGTGGATCACAAGGGACGTTTCACCAACATCAACGTGGGATGGCCGGGAAAGGTACATGACGCTCGCATCTTCAGGAACTCTGGTCTGTTTCAAAAGCTGCAGGAAGGGACTTTATTCCCAGACCAGAAAAACAACTGTTGGGGATGTTGAAATGCCTATATGTATCCTTGGGGACCCAGCCTACCCCTTAATGCCATGGCTCATGAAGCCGTACACAGGCAGCCTGGACAGTAGTCAGGAGCTGTTCAACTACAGGCTGAGCAAGTGCAGCATGGTGGTAGAATGTGCATTTGGACGTTTAAAGGCGCGCTGGCGCAGTTTACTGACTCGCTTAGACCTCAGCGAAACCAATATTCCCACTGTTATTATTGCTTGCTGTGTGCTCCACAATATCTGTGAGAGCAAGGGGGAGACGTTTATGGCGGGATGGGAGGTTGAGGCAAATCGTCTGGCTGCTGGTTACACGCAGCCAGACACCAGGGTGGTTAGAAGAGCACAGGAGGGCGCGGTACGCATCAGAGAAGCTTTGAAAACCAGTTTCATGACTGGCCAGGCTACGGTGTGAAAGTTCTGTTTCTCCTTGATGAAACCCCCCGCCCCTTGGTTCACTCTACTTCCCTGTAAGCTAACCAAAGTCATTGTTGCTTCACATTCATGCATTCTTTATTCATTCATCACACAAATAGGGGGATGACTACCAAGGTAGCCCAGGAGGAGTGGTGGAGGAGGGAAGGAAAATGCCACACAGCACTTTAAAAGTTTACAACTTTAAAATTTATTGAATGCCAGCCTTCTTTTTTGGGGGCAATCCTCTGTGGCGGAGTGGCTGGTTGGCCGGTGGCCCCCCCACCGCGTTCTTGGGCGTCTGGGTGTGGAGGCTATGGAACTTGGGGAGGAGGGCGATTGGTTACACAGGGTAGTGGCAGACTGTAGTGGCAGTCTGTGCTCCAGCTGCCTTTGCTGCAGCTCAACCATACACTGGAGCATACTGGTTTGGTCCTCCAGCAGCCTCAGCATTGAATCCTGCCTCCTCTCATCACGCTGCCGCCACATTTGAGCTTCAGCCCTGTCTTCAGCCCGCCACCTCTCCTCCAGGTCATTTTGTGCTTTCCTGCACTCTGACATTATTTGCCTCCACGCATTCGTCTGTGCTCTGTCAGTGTGGGAGGACAGCATGAGCTTGGAGAACATTTCATCTCGAGTGCGTTTTTTTTTCTTTCTAATCTTCACTAGCCTCTGGGAAGGAGAAAATCCTGTGATCATTGAAACACATGCAGCTGGTGGAGAAAAAAAAAGGGACAGCGGTATTTAAAAAAAGACACATTTTATAAAACAGTGGCTACACTCTTTCAGGGTAAACCTTGCTGTTAACATTACATGCATAGCACATGTGCTTTCTTTACATGGTCGCATTTTGCGTCCCCCCACCGCGTGGCTACCCCCTCAACCCTTCCCCCTCCCCGTGGCTAACAGCGGGGAACATTTCTGTTTAGCCACAGGCAGACAGCCCAGCAGGAACGGGCTCCTCTGAGTGTCCCCTGAAGAAAAGCACTCTATTTCAACCAGGTGACTATGAATGATATCTCACTCTCCTGAGGATAACACAGAGAGATAAAGAATGGATGTTGTTTGAATGCCAGCAAAGATATACTGCAATGCTTTGTTGTACAATGATTCCCAAGTACGTGTTACTGGCCTGGAGTGGTAAAGTGTCCTACCATGAAGGACGCAATAAGGCTGCCCTCCCAAGAAACCTTTTGCAAAGGCTTTGGGAGTACATCCAGGAGAGCCGCAAATGCCAGGGCAAACTAATCCTTTCACATGCTTGCTTTTAAACCATGTATAGTATTTTAAAAGGTACACTCACCGGAGGTCCCTTCTCCACCTGCTGGGTCCAGGAAGCAGCCTTGGGGGTACTGGCTCCAGGTCCATGGTGAGAAACAGTTCCTGGCTGTCGGGAAAACCGGTTTCTCTGCTTGCTTGCTGTGAGCTATCATCATCATCATAATCTTCTTCGTCCCCAAAACCTGCTTCCGTGTTGCCTCCATCTCCACTGAAGGAGTCAAACAACACGGCTGGGGTAGTGGTGGCTGAACCCCCTAAAATGGCATGCAGCTCATCATAGAAGTGGCATGTTTGGGGCTCTGACCCGGAGCGGCCGTTCGCCTCTCTGGTTTTCTGGTAGGCTTGCCTCAGCTCCTTCAGTTTCACGTGGCACTGCTTCGGGTCCCTGTTATGGCCTCTGTCCTTCATGTCCTGGGAGATTTTGACAAAGGTTTTGGCATTTCGAAAACTGGAAAGGAGTTCTGATAGCACGGATTCCTCTCCCCTACAGCGATCAGATCCCGTACCTCCCGTTCGGTCCATGCTGGAGCTCTTTTGTGATTCTGGGACTCCATCATAGTCACCTCCGCTGATGAGCTCTGCATGGTCACCTGCAGCTTGCCACGCTGGCCAAACAGGAAATGAGATTCAAAAGTTCGCGGTTCTTTTCCTGTCTACCTGGCCAGTGCATCTGAGTTGAGAGTGCTGTCCAGAGTGGTCACAATGGAGCACTCTGGGATAGCTCCCGGAGGCCAATACTGTCGAATTGTGTCCACAGTACCCCAAATTTGAGCCGGCAAAGCCAATTTAAGCGCTAATCCACTTGTCAGGGGTGGAGTAAGGAAATATATTTTAAGAGCCCTTTAAGTCGAAATAAAGGGCTTCATCGTGTGGACGGGTGCAGGTTTACATCGATTTAACGCTGCTAAATTCGACCTAAAGTCCTAGTGTAGACCAGGGCTAAGGTTAAATTAGTTAGTCTCTAAGGTGCCACAAGTACTCCTTTTCTTTTTGCGAATACAGACTAACACGGCTGTTACTCTGAAACCTATATTACGAGTATGAGGAGAAAAAATAGAAAAAAGCACTAATGAAAAAGACAGACACATTCTGTATTGTTATTGATAACTTTATTTCATCATTGTCTTGCATTCCAATTAATATTTCTCTCGCAGTCAGATTTGTATCAGTAATCCACAATCCTTATGTTTTGCCATGATATTAATAAGTCAATTTTTACTTGCATAAATTATTTTTGGTTCCAACATTTCATCTTTGCCACTATATCAATACTATGGCTTGCACAGTTAAAATGTCTTGTTCTGAAACAAGTTTAAAAGTTACTGTGCAGCACTTTGTCACCTGTTCTAAAACTTCAAGTTTGTTTGTTGTTTCTAGATATGAAATCCTTTTCTGATAACTAGATAAAAGAAAACATAAACAGAGAGCTTGACCTTCTAGCTACAGAAGACATTTTTCAAAACATCTGCTTTCAGATTTGGAAGAAATAAAGAAAGTTCCTCTAGGATTTATTTTTGAAATGTTCATCATTTTCTTTATCCTTCCAAACACAACCAGTAATTTCTTGATGATTGAGCTCCCTACAGACAATTTCTTTTATAACAATTTTCCATCCATTCACTGGCATATTAATGGTTCATCTCCAGCTATTCTCAGAGAATGTGCAGTTCATTTATCATCTCTTCTAGTAGGTTCTATTAGACTTTTCCCGGTTATGATTTGTATCACTATTGATTTGGATGCAGTCTTTTTACTTATGCCAAATTAAGTACTGTTTTATCAGTTGTCAAGCTTGTAAACTGCATCTACAAAAGTGGTTTAATTCCATATATATTTTGGCCAGAAATTTCAAGAGTCTTCACACGTGAAATTGGTATTTTGGGTAACTAGAAGTTTTTTTTCTGGCCACTCATGGTATCACTCATGGTATCTGAGAGTTGCCACAGAAGGTCCTAAGTGCACAGCCTGGAGGAAAGGGCCAGAACAAGAGCATGTTTAAGGGCATGGCTGCTGACCTGGCACTTTCAAACATCCTGATGAAGGTACCTTGTTCTCAGTAGGTGCTGCTGTTTACGAGCTTTCTTCATCACAGTGTTGCGCCTAACCTGACTCCTGTCCAGACATAAGAGTCTCTAGCTCATATTAATTGATGCTTTAAACTTGCACTAGCTGGCCTCTTAGGGAACATGGGTTGATGTGCAATGCTGCTGATTCTTGAGCTAGTAATAGAGTGGGGCTGCAGCTGCTGTGTGTTGCTAATCCCAACAATCTGTGCAGCTCAAGCGTTAGTTTGCAATGTGACTGCTCTCGCTGGGGCTAGGCTAACTCAAGAGATGAAAACGCAAGTGTGAATAACTTACGCTAACTCTGCACTGAAGAAATACCCTTAGTCGTGCCTCAGGCATGTCTAACTCAACAGAGACAAATTAATAGATTTACCTCAATGACGCTCATTAGCTCAGATACATGCCACACACCTGCAGACCCCATCACACAATGATAGAAAGACCACTCTACAGACAAGATAGCATAGGAGATATAGAGGGAAGTGGCTGCGGTTAGTGGGTTTGCCCTGGCCAGGAGAAGGATTATAGGAGAATGGAGGTAGGCAGAACAGAGGCTGGACGTGGTCCAAAGTCTCTGAAAGAGCTGGGAATTGAACACAGATTACAGAGTCCCATTTTAGTATCTTAACTACAAAACCTTTCTGCCTCCCTATGCAAGTGTGATGTGTTCTTGCCAGCCCATTCCCTTCATCTTGTACTTGTAGCACAACATTTATATATTTAAAACCCTCTTTTTTAATATTAAGATTCTGGAACATAAAAAACAAAATAGGAAATCCAAGTTTAAACCAGACATTCCCAAGCTCTACTTTTCAAAGGGAGGGGACTGTGTTTCACCCCGTTCTCTACCCTGGGTTTGCATATACGTATTCCAGTATGCATGTTTTTGTATACTCCCTTGCACTTTCAGATGACAAATTCCATCACTTGCCCACACAAGTAATAGAGGTTTACACCTGTATGTACACAAATCTCATTGTGTGTATATGCAAGGACTGTGCACAGAAAGTGAACATGTAGGTGTGAGAGTCTTCAAAATCATGAAACCACAAATGTCAGCCCTGTCCCATTGAAAATAAGACCCAGAATGTCAAATTTAACCTTGGATTTCCTCTTTCAAAGTTGTGCATGCACAGATGGAGGCTGCCATTTGAAAAATCTTTAGCTAATATGAAAAAGTCAGTATTGTTAAGAGCAAAATGGCAAACTTACACTGAAAAGAGCTGCTACAACAAATAAAAGAGACAAACCAAGCTGAGACTGACTCTGGAAACAAAACAGATTTCACTGATATGGATAGGAGTCTATAGACTCCTTGTATATCCACATGGATAGATAATGTGGATATACAATTCTTTTATCCAAGGAGATAATTGAGTATTATCCCCATACAAATTAGGAAACTTTGGCACAGAAAAGCTAAATGACTCACACTAGGTCACACAAGATATCCCTGGAAGAATGGTAGTAGAAATCAAGCTTCCTAACTCCTTGGCCAGTACATTAACCACAAAAGCATTACTTCCCTCATTCCTCGCCAATTACGGTAGATGCAATTTTGGAATCCTCAGCACAAGACTAACTAAGATTATTTCCGGATATTCTTCAACATGGCAATCCTTGAAAAACCTGTCTACCATGTATGCCATCATCATAGTGGAAGTGGACAAGAGTGTAAAACAGTATGGTATGTTTAAACAAGAAGGGCTGTTGTTAAAGTGAACTGATTTGCTTTGATCTAGGATTTCCAATACATTTACTCTGTGATAAATGAATACTGTGATACTCTGCTTACAGTTTTGAAGCAAGCATCGCTTTTGTACTTCCAAATGGAGACAAGAAACCAAAATTCCTTTACCATCAACAACATTGAATGCAACTGACAAAACCCATGCACAGGTTGAACAAGAAACTGTCAGTGTAGTTTTGGAGATTAGATTTGTTCATAGGGACAGCCATTTACTTTGAACACAGATAACTGATCTAAACACGGCATTCTTCTTCAATAGCAGAATGCCTATACCAATGAGCTCATTTCTTGTTTGTTCACACTTACATCATGCAATACAAAATATAAAATTGTATTCCAGGTCCCAAGGCCTCTCACATCTGCCCTACATAAATGATGAATAATTAAGAACTGCTTCAGAGATCTTTGATGAAATTGACAAAATGATCTGTCATTGGTAAAAACTGATCCACTGAGAGAGTGGCAAGGATCTTTTACTACTAATGAAGGAGGTTCTTCACAATGTCAACAGGAGACTGGTTCTGATTTAGCACCATATCACACATCTTTCTGCAATGGATGGATTCACCCCAGCTTATGCTCACTTCTGCTGATATAAATCAGGATGCAAAACCCCATCGCTGGAAAGTTGTTCAAAGCATTTCGCATCCACATAAGGCAGCCATAACCTACCCTCTGTCAGGGCATGAAAGGGTTCAAGCACAGCTCAATACTGTGCTGTGTTATGCTAGGAGAGCTGGACATGGCAGTTGGGGAGATGCTGTGATTTAGTGAACCTCTTCAGCAGCCTTTACTGATGGGATCCTGTGGAGCTTTGGCCCAAATTAATACTGCTTCTCCGATGTAACCCCTGAGGTTGGAAATACCTTCTGCCCTCTATGAGCAAATTTCCAGTGGAGAGCATTGTGTCTTGCTAGCGTAGGGAGTTGCAGTTTGCATCTTACTGCACTCACTGGGATGGATCTGGCTCAGTTACATAGGGTGTGCTAGCATCAGAGATGCTCTGTGATAATGTCTGAATATGAATAACAGGATGTTTATTGTATGAGCATATTGGTTTAATTTAATAGGGAGCTGTAAGGAAAAACAACAGAAATAAAACATAATAGTTTGAGATAAGCCACTTCTCCACAAACACTTGAGGGCTGTTAAGGGACAATGCCTAGACTGCTAGTGTGACTGCTGCCCTCTTGGCCAACACATCAGGAATTGAATGGGGACCTCTAGCACTATAAGTGTTAATTCCCACAGCTTGGGCTAAAGAGTCAGAAATCTGTAGCTGGGGGGCTGTAACAATTTTACCCCTTCCTCGGTCCACTTGCTAAACTAATTTTGTCCAGAAGGGCCACTGCCTGGGAACACAGTAGAATAAAAGGACTACAACAGTTTAAAAAGGGTCTCTCCCACAAAAGTTGGGAGGAGTTGTTCAAAAAAAATTAGACTGAGGTGCATGCACCCATTATGGTATCTAGAGAAGCAAGGCAAGGCCTGCCTAGGTTATCATTAGAGCATGATAAGCCATTAGGTAAGATAGTCATGCATATAGACTGTTGTTTTAAGATCTTTTCTCTCTAAAATACTTTGTTCCTACTGTTAAAACAAACAATACTTTGTTTTAAGAAGGCTATTTAACCACTGTATACTCCTGTAGGGAAGAACGGTAGGTATCAGATCCAGTTGGACCATCTGGGTAAGCACAGTTGATACACAGGGTACTTTAGCCCAGTTGCCCACTCGGAGAGTGGGAGAATTGTGTAATTACACCCAACATAGGTAAAAAGCTGAGGCCTGACACCTGAGGGGGGTCACACAGAGAGACTAGAAGGGAACAGAAGTACAGCTAGCTCTGTAACATAAGAGACACGTGATCTCACTCTCACACATCTGATTAAATGCTGGAGTTAGCACCCACTAAATGCAAAGGCATATGGTAGTATTTGAACACAATCATGAGGTGTCATGTTGGGACCTGTAATTGATCAGACAATTGACAACACTGCAAAAGAATTTTATTGATTGTCATCTGGGTCCATCATAACTTCATCGTGGTCTCATGAGTTTTACATACGTTCACTTGTCCTCTGCAATGTTTCTGAAAATCCAAACAGCCATGGTCACAAAAAACACCCTGCCTTTTCCAATCTATATCTGACAAGAAGATTGTGCCCCTTCTGTTTTCAGACTTAACCTCAGAGATCCATGCCCCGTTGACCTCCAGGTTTGATTACTGGAGTTTTCCGTACCTAAGAATGCAACTGCCAACCTTACAGAATCTACAACTGGCTCAGAATACAGCATGCCATTTGCTCTGCAAAACAGGTTAGGTTCTAGGTAGAACAATAATAAATCCTCTGATCCCCAGTGGCACCAGAACACTTAATTTCTTTTGTTTTGTGGAAGGAGCGGGGAAGTGTCTGAAAAGGAAGACACTTTAAGGAATCAGAAGCTGCAAATAGAAAACAAAAATATAGTGGAGGCAATGGATTTTGCCACCACTGCTGACCCCTTTGGTAATCAAGTTGAATTTAATTTCATCAAGGAAAAATGCATGATTTATTTTAATGCAAGACAAAGATACCCTGAACTTTAAAACTCATTAATGTCACTGGAAAAACTGAACAATGCCTATAATTTTCTTAATTTGGTTTACTTACTGAAGTAACTCAATATATTAAAAGGAAACATAATCCAGAGTAGCTCATTCATTTTCAGTCCACTTGGGAATTTTTGTTCATTAGGAGAGTTTCAGCTCCTCATTTCCACAAACATTTATGGGGTGGAAACAGGGTATACTCAGAATGGTTAGTTCCAGAGTAGTAGCCTGTTAGTCTGTATAGCTCACCTTACCTGATTACTCTCGTTACAGTGTGTATGGTAACACCCATCGTTTCATGTTCTCTGTATATATAACTCTCCCCACTGTATTTTCCACTGCATGCACCCAATGAAGTGAGCTGTAGCTCACAAAAGCTTATACTCAAATAAATTTGTTAGTCTCTAAGGTGCCCCAAGTCCTCCTTTTCTTTCTCAGAATGGTTACTTACCCACACACAAAGGCAGCATGCATATCTGCACTATTTCTGCAGCTCTGAGGCAGAAGAAGAACTTTAGCGATGGAAGAATTCTTGAAGAACAAGAAGCCTGGAATGTTGTCTGCCGCTCCAAGTATACAAGCAGAGCCACTGTCTGAAACTCCCCTTTCTTGTATCTTCAGCCTGCACTGACCTTGTTTTGTAAGCAAGTGGTACCCTTGATCTGACTTCCCAGCCCTCTGTCCTACCAAACTGTATATATAGACCCCCTCTAGCCCCTTCTATTAGTTACTTCTTTTCTCTATGGCAAGTAGACAGGGAGCACCGCTTAGAAGAGCTCTCAGCAAGGGCTGGAAGGATGCAGGACGAAAGATTGGAAATCCCATTCTCTTATAGAGAATCAA
The DNA here is from genome assembly GCF_965140295.1 of Lepidochelys olivacea. NCBI lineage: Eukaryota > Metazoa > Chordata > Testudines > Cheloniidae > Lepidochelys > Lepidochelys olivacea. The sequence continues at coordinate 72,256,383 of NC_140414.1, forward strand.
TTTTGTCAATACAGGCTGGAATTGGGGGAACTGACACAGGACAATGAGGCATAAGTGACTGACAAGAATGGGAGAGGCATTGCTTGGAGCAGATGGAGAGAAAATGAACCAGCAGTGAAAGGGAAATGGGTCGGAGCAGACAAAGAGAAGTGACAACAAAATATGACATGAGGCAGTATTACACTAATAAAAATAATACCAACAGGATCTTGTAAGAGGGACAAGGCAAACTGCCACATTTATTGTAAATACAACAAAATATTCCTATATGCAATTTCTAAATAGATCCATTCACACACACAGACATTCACACACAGGTTCTACATAAAGGTTGTTATAGTTACCAGCCTAGATGTTGCTCATGCCAAGTCACTGGCCAGGTGGCCTGGACACGAGAGTGGAGCCGAGTCATTGTCAGATGCGCATCTGGTGCTCCTGGAGGGTGGTCGTAGAACCAGACTCAAAGAACACAGTCCCTGGACCCAATTTTTATAGGTCTCTCATTCAATACAAGCCTATGGAAGTTGCTTCATCATGCTTAATTTACAATTGAGATGACCATCAATCAACTCAATCAGCAGGTGGTACATCCATGATAGCTAGGTGTTATCTTCTTGTTCTTCCTTGATGCGTTTTGTGTGGATTCCGGTTCACCCTCCGGGGGTCATCCAGTTATCTCCACTTTGCATATTCTTCGGCCCATCGATATCAAGGTTGAAATTCTTAGGATTAGGCTGGCACCATTTACTAACCAATTATATCCCTGCTTCTGGCTTTCAGTCATGCACTCATCATTCATTCTTTTACTTAACAACACAATCTATGATTCTTGATTCATTTAACAAGTTTTATCCCACTATCTATTTTTCCCACTTTGGATACCAAGATTTACATAGGCATGACAAGGGGCCCCCGCAGGGAAGAACATCAGGGTGTTGTTTTAAAGAACAGCATTGTTTCCTCAAAGTTCTTATCACTTTCCAGCACAGACTCTTTGTCCTATACTGGCCTGAAATAATTAGCACTTTGGCCTTGCATTTGTTACAGAGTAAAATTCAACAGCATGGAACTGATGTTCATACCTTTTTACAATAACTATATACTTTTTTGTCTGTCTTTATTTCTACTACTACATAATTATAATTCTATCATACTTATATAACTTTGAGGGCGACCCAACAGCAGAGACTGGTAGTATCTGGAGGAAGTAATAGTAAATTACTGGATTGTGGTTATTAAGAGGAGATTGACGAAGGAGAAGCAGTGACATTAAAGCTTTGGGCAATGTAGGTGATTTAAATGTTAGTTTAATAGGGACGTTGACATATGAAACCATTCCCTGCGGTCACAGTAAAGCCAAATCCTAACTGATTAATAAAAATGTATAGCTCAGGAAAGTACTAGTAATATTTACAAACTTTGCCCATTCATTTTTCATGATTTGTTTTCATGGTGGTTCAGTAAAATTATGTCTCCTAGGGCATGAAGGCTTGATCAGCTCCATGAAAAGTTAGAGAGAACGTTTATTCAGATCACTAACAGATGATCAAAATGCAGCATCTTAATTCCATCTGGTATCACATGCAAAAAAGAAAAAGAAAGCAAGCCTCAGATACTTAGGCCAAAGAATTACATATGGGCCTATCAGAAGAGTCCTTTAAAATAGTTTAGATGAAATAATTGTATTTCTAATACAGTTACATTTAAATTAAAGACATTTTCATTAAAATGTGGTTCTATTTGAAAAGTGACTTAAATAAAAATTTAGCATCCTGGAAATTCCACTTACTCTTGCGAGAAAGGAAAATCAGTCCAATATCCCTTATTACTGTAGTAGATTGAGTGTTACTATTACTCAATTATTCTATGCCTTGATGCTGTACCACTAAAATCAAGGGAAGCAGGACAGGGCCCCACAGATGTTGTACAAAATGGAAATATCATCAAGCAATAGAATTGTCTTTACAGTGTATGATAGCCACTGAAATATAAAACAAAAAAGGTAGTTTAACTAAGGTGACAAAAAGGTTGAGAAAATTTGGAATAGGACTACAAAGCAGATATTTTCTCATGCTGTTACCTCTATCTGCAACCATATTATTTGCATACCTATCTGTTTTTTAATTTATGTGCCGCTTAATCTTTGTAACCTTCATGCACAGAGCATAGAAATCAAATAACAAAAAGACTGCTGAAAGATAATCACGGTAACCAATAAGAAAAGGCAAATAATTTGTTTGATTTATCGCTTTATTGCCACTTACCTGTTTAATCACTGCTGTATTAAATTTCTTTTTATCATCTGGTATTACATGGAATAATAAATGTACTTTTCAATTTATACTTTAAAAAGATTAATATAAAGTTGTGTGTGTGTGTGTTTTATTTCTTTGATAACGCTGACTAGTATCAAATAATTTGGCAGTATTACCAAAGCCTTTTGCTGTTTTGCAAACAGTGGGTTAGCCAATGCAACAATTCCTTACCCAGGTACTCCTAGGTGATTTTTAATTTTACACTATGATATCTTTTATTTACAACTCACCGTTAGTAAGAACTGGATTTTTCTTCAGGCACCCTTTTCTTTTTGTACATTAAAATACACTAACACGGTACTCAGAAATGTGGAAAGAATAAACTTAGAGGGTAGATTCAGTTTTCCATTCCAGAAATGTCAGTAGATTCAACAGTGAACATATGGCATTTCTTCAAACTAATAATCCAGATGGTGAAGTCATATCTGAAGCATGTTGATAATATAATTTCACCAATTACTACTACTGTTTCTTGTCTTCACAGATAAAATGCTCAGTTTTCTGATCTCATGTTAGTTAATTTAGAAACTAGATGAATTCACACCACTGAGTCTCAATTTTGGAGAAAGACAGTATTTATATATTTGAATGTTTTCAAATACTGTGCTTCTTGAACATTTCTGTTCAAGGAAGACAGAAAATAGGCAATGCTACTTATTGACATTTGTACTGTTTCTCAGTGTATGCAAATCAAAGTGTGTGTTTCATCCAGGCTTATGATTTATTGATATCACCATAGTTCTGCTGCACAAATGGGCCAATTTATGGAGAGACTAGGCAAGAGGACTTGGCAGCACCTTCATGCTGGTAGACCAGTATGGAGCTGCTCCGTAATATGTAGCCTATAGCTGTGGACTGCCTGAGCAGGTGCTTCAGGTGCCTGCAAGTGGCTCCAGGTTGGTGTGGGAGGAGTCAGTGTTCGCAAAACACTGATTCAGTCCCTTCCATAAAGCCTGTGTTCTTAGGCTTACTGTCAGTAACGGGACTTTCCACATGCACAGCTATTAAGTGAAATGCTCGCCCCATTGAAGTGAATGGGAGTTTTTCCATTGATTTCACTGGGATTGGGATTTCACTCAGTGTTTCTATCTGGCTGTGCAGAGTTGGTACATCATTGATCTCAGGGGGTGTTGGATTGGCCTGTAAAAACACCATAGTGTATTGTATTTTGTCTGAAATCTTAAGAGTTAGAAACTTAATGTATCTATTTATTAATATTTAGCTTATATAGCCCTTTTTCATTTCTAGATCTCAAAGCAGGTAAATAAGTTTGTATTTTGCAGAAAATAATCTGGGCCATCAGAGAAATGCAGGTATAGTATCCCAGAAAGTAATAGCTCAATCCAACACTTGCTTTTGGATCTTTTGGAAAGTTTGCTGGTTTTATAATGAAAAGCTATCTCCAGTCTTACCTTCTTGCAGAGTAAATTTCTGGTCATTATATATTTCCTTTGCTGGAACACTTTTTTTCAAATGCTTGACAGCTGGTGTAATGGTCCTCTAGATATCGTGATACAGCATGGCCAGAAGGCAGCAGGAGAGTGATATAGGAGAGATATGTAAGTCCCAGGATGAGGAGAAGCCTTATTCCCTGTAGAGGGAAGAAAAGTTTCTATAGATTAATTAAAAGCACCTGAAGCCAATTAGAGCACCTGAAGCTAGTCACCTGATAAAAACCCCCTGCTTCAATCAGCCCAGGGGAAGGAGTTGGAGCAGGTGCAGTTTGGAGAAGTGCTGTGGCTGGCTAGAAGACCAAGACCCTAGGTAAAGAGACACCCAGCTTGTGCAGAGAGAGAGAGAGAGAGAGAGAGAGAGAGAGAGAGAGAGAGAGAGACACACATGGCAGGAAGCCCCACAAGCTGAAGAGCAGGAGTGGGAAGTAGCACAGGGGAAGGAAGCACTAGTTCAAGTGGTTTACCACTATCCCTAGGGCCCCTGTGCTGGGACCCGGAGTAGAGGGTGGGCCAGGGTCCCTCACTCTCCACTACCCTTCTCTGGGTTACTAGTAGGACAGTAAATACCTTAGTTCAGGGGCAGGAAACTGTGCCCTGAAACCCCCCCTCCCCCTCCCCGCTCCCAAGAAGAGGAAGTGTGGGACCCATCATAATCTACCGGCAATTTGCCACAATATGTTCCTCTTCAGATCAGTCATGACTACACAGCAGATAAGTAAAAGTGATATCCATACATGACTCTCTAGCTATCTAAGAAAAGGTTAAATGACACTTTCATTTCTCTCTCTCTCTCTCTCTCTCTATGTATATATATATATAAATAATGATCTCAAGCAGTATGACTCCTGCTAATTGAGGACTTATAGCTCTAATAACCATTCAGCATCAAAGAAAATTTCAGGCATTATTCACTCCCTGAGGCCAAGAGGTATTTCCATACTTTCTCCCCATCCCCATTTTGAAAAATCAGAGGCTGAAAGAATCCATTTTATGACTGGAATCAGCAGCAAATAACTATGACAGTGACTGAAAGTTTTCCTCATCAAACTGATGTTTGTTGACTTCTGCAATGTGTATGATATCCCTAGTTGCTGTCTCTGTGGACTTAGGCTCTGCACAATATTTTATTAACTGGGGGTCAAGGCAGTCATTTCCTGAAGGATGAATTTTCTCGGATAAATAGCCTATTAAACTTTGACAGGAATCCTTTGTATTGCAAAGGTCGATGCTGTAATTTGGTTACTTGACATCTGTCATGTTTGATTTCTTGGCTTATTAAATAACACATGGGCTGTGGAAGGAGTCAATTATGGTTTCCTGTCTCCAATAAATGTTCAGCAGAATTGAAGCACCCGGAGAATATGGTATAATGCTTTATCACAACATCACTGAGGCTTTTGATAGAACAACCAATCACACACTTGTATGATTCTTTAGTATAGCCCCACACTAATTCTTCAGTTAGATTACCCAATTTCAAGGAAAAACGTGTGCGCCGTATGGGTATGCAAAATGAGGGGACATTGTTGAGCCTCTCCTCTTGTTTTGTTCTCCAATTCCATTTCTGATTTTGGACTCATAACTCATTCAAGGGTCTTGGGACATTGACTTCGATCCACCTAGGTACTTAGGTGCCTAAACCCCAGATGTAGGAACCACTACAATCCACAAAATCCTTGCTTGGCTGCCACCTAACCTTGTAGGCACCTGAACTCACTCAACTTCTTTCACTGGAAAAGTTCCCCTGCCACCTATGTTTCTGCCTGTAGGCATGTACACTGTTGCCTGACAAGGCATCCGGGAGCCTAAAGCCCTAGCACAATTCAGGAACAGAGGGAAAATAAGCACTCCTCCACTTATCTCAGATGTGGGACCTGAGCTGTTAGGTGTGCTCAGAGACCACTTAACTCCTCCCAAGACAGCCAGAGGAGGATGAGTTCCCTTCTAACCTTTAGCCAAGTGATTAGAGTATTCACTCAGGAGGTGACAGAACCCTAGTTCAATTCCTCCTCTGCCTGATGAGGAGAGAGGATTTGAATAGCAATCTGTCAGGTGAGTGCTCTGGGGATCACATTTTCACGTGCCTGCCTTTTCCCCTTCATTTTCTTGGGAGCCTAGGTACCTAACTCAGGCTTTGTTAATCCCAGTACTGTTCCAGAGATTTTTCTAGGCACCTGCAAGGTAGGTGCTCTGATGCTCAGTGTCACAATGAAAAGTCCCATTGTGAATCCAGTCCTCTAAGAAATAACAGGAAAAATTGTATATCTTTACAATGCCACTTAGCCCTGTAAGGTTGGTGAAGGGTGTTCAGTTGTATCAGTTCAATTCCTTCTCTCTGTGAGAGCGGGGCATTGGGTCTCATATTGCCTACAGATTCTCCTTTTTCTGCATATATCTTCTCTGTGGCATTTTCATTCTTTTTTTTTTTCCTGAATTGAGGAAATCAAATACTTCTTGACCAAGATATTCAGGCTAGCACTGACTCATTGTCTTATCCAAATGAAGACCCTTCTTTTCAGGGTGTTATCAGCTATGAATTTCTTTGTAGCCCACTAACAGATTCTGCAATAGTCTGGAATTTGCCTTTGTCAGGATTTCCACAGTATAGACCATACAGAGGTTAAACCACAATCTTACAACACTTAACACATCTTTAAATGCTCCAAAAATTAGGTATGCATCCGATGAAGTGAGCTGTAGCTCACGAAAGCTTATGCTCGAATAAATTGGTTAGTCTCTAAGGTGCCACAAGTACTCCTTTTCTTTTTGCAAAAATTAGGTGGCATTGTTTATCCTCTTCATTTGCTAGGGGATCTGCAAGCAGGAACATATTTCTAATCTGTAGGTATTGTTCAATTTGATACCTTCTGAGAGAAAAACCTCTGAAGGAGGTGACTTTTTCCTTTGCTTTCATTACTTCAACATTCTGTTGGACACGAAAAGCTGTGACGCCTTTGAGCACACTGATGGAGTCTGTATGCAAGTGACATAGGTGAAAATGGAATTCTGTGAAGTTTTTCTCTGGGGACTCTTTTGTTCTTTTAGGGGAAGTTTCAGTCTCCTCACTTTCCTGAGATAATGACACCACAGCTTGAAGTCACACTGAAGGATGTCACTCTCATTCGGGGACTGCTCTCTCAAGTGCCCTTCATTATTACACTGTTAAAATAGTCAGGTGAGGATGAGTCCTAGAGGGCAATGATTTAGAGATGGGAGAAACGAACTTTTATAGCAAAAAAGGAATAGTAACCATTTAGTTCCAAAAAACATAAATGAGACTTTAAGAAAAGTCTCACTAGTTTGGACCAGTCTCAAGATTTTTGATCTCTTGAGGTTGGCAAAACTGAAGTGATGAGTTTGTTCTCTCATCCCCTGCCAAGGGGGAGAAGCGTGTGCAGCAGAGTGTCTTCTTTTGGTAGGGTGATTTGTTGTTATAGTTGGGTCTTTTGTGGGGAGGAAAAAGGGGGCAGTTCTGTGTTGATTCTCAGGGCACCCATGGCTGAGAGTCTCCTTGTTGCCACCTGCCTCCAGCGTGACAGAGTCTTGCCTGGGCAAGCTAGGTGTTAGCTCCCTAATTCAGCCAGCCTGTCAGACACTCAAGTACTCTTCATGGTGCTATACCACCTCTGATGGTTGAGAGTAGATGCATCCCCACCCCCAAGTCCATTCAAAGTGTCCTCCTGTGATATCCAACCCCTGATCAGGTTTCAGAGTAACAGCCATGTTAGTCTGTATTTGCAAAAAGAAAAGGAGTATTTTGTGGCACCTTAGAGACTAACCAACTTATTTGAGCATAAGCTTTTGTGAGCTACAGCTCACTTCATCAGATGCATACTGTGGAAAGTGTAGAAGATCTTTTTATACACACAAAGCATGAAAAAATACCTCCCCCCACCCCACTCTCCCGCTGGTAATAGCTTATCTAAAGTGATCACTCTCCTTACAATGTGTATGATAATCAAGTTGGGCCATTTCCAGCACAAATTCAGGTTTTCTTCCCCCCCCCCCAAACAAAACCCACTCTCCTGTTGGTAATAGCTTATCTAAAGTGACCACTCTCCTTACAATGTGTATGATAATCACTTTAGATAAGCTAACACCAGCAGGAGAGTGGGGTGGGGGAGGTATTTTTTCATGCTGTGTATAAAAAGATCTTCTACACTTTCCACAGTATGCATCCGATGAAGTGAGCTGTAGCTCACGAAAGCTTATGCTCAAATAAATTGGTTAGTCTCTAAGGTGCCACAAGTACTCCTTTTCTTTTTGCAAACCCCTGATCACTGGATACCTACAGAAATCCCAGATGCCCTGCTCTCAAAAGAACAGTGAATCCCTAGACTACCACGACTGTATCATATAGCGCACAGGAGTTAGATTATAGTAAAGCAAAAGGAAACTGTTGCAGGCTTACTCCACTCCTGTCTTTTCATGCCACAGAAACTGATTTGGACTTTACTGCTTGTGTCCACAATGCCATTTATTTTACCATCCCATGCAACACTACTATTTATATCAACCTCTGTGCTTTCGGCCCTTTCCCCGGGGCTCAAGAGGAGCAGTGGTCTCCCTGCCTTGAGGCATCTGTGCGACTGAGATCAGCTTGCCCTGTTCCTCTCTTCCATTAGCTCACCAGCCTGATTGGAGTAATTAAAGGTAACTAGCTAATCAGATGTCTCCAGGAGAACTAATGGGTGTCAGAGTGATCAGAGTGCAGGCTCACTTGTTAACTCTCTGCGTTCTGTCACAGAAATGCATTGTGAGAAATAGAGCTTCAAAGATAAACAAGTGTGAGTGATGGAAACAAATGGTTACATACCAAACAACATCATAAAAGGCAAACTAGGGTCTATACCTAATTAATCGTTACATTTTGTATCTAATAGAGTTGATTCTTACCCCAAACTTCAGTCTTTTGCAGCAATTGCTGGCCCCACAGGAGCCAGGACTCAGTTTTTCATGAAGCACCCTCTCTGTTTCAAGGTACCTTCTCAGTGAATGGATCCAAACTGTCTTTCTCCACCCTGTGATATACTGAATCAGGTTTTTTTTTTTTGTCTTTGTTCACAGACAAGCTGATCCCCTGGCTCTTGTATCATTCCTTTTCAAGTCCAAGCAGCTTTGATGTTTACAGCTTGTCTTTAATTGTCTTCCACTGACTTTTCTGGATTGTTGCAATGGTGGACAATTGAGCCATTACCGACAGAAATCTCAATTTTTACACTGGAAAGCCCTCTGATCATTTAGTCTCCACCTTCTGCCATCATTCCCTACTTTTTCCCTCACCCTTAGCCATGCTCTAGCTTGTGATCCCCATTCTCAGTTACATTCTAGTGCCTTTGCACCGCTTCTGAGCAAAGGGGCTAGAAAGCAGCTGGATTCCATTACCACTACCAAGCTGGATAACCAGCGTGGTTCCTGGCTTCATGGCAGGGCAGAGGTGAGCCCAGAGGCAGGAAAAAGTGTGATTAGAGCTCTTTGTGGAGCAACCCTTGGGAAGATTTTTGAAGACGCAGTGATTTTAGAGAGGCTCTGAGGCCACAGACCAGTCCAGAATTCAGAAGGCACAAAAGATAGAGTAAAGCTACCTTTGTCCCAAACCTTCAGTCCAGCTCCCAAGCTACCCCCCTTGAGAGGTACAGCTCAGAATCTGGACCCTTGTCTTTATTCAGTACTGCTGCCACTCTGACTGCTCTATAGCTCAGGTCCCTCTCTGACCTCTGTCTTAGCACTTTGCACTCCCTCCTGACCTCTTTCCCACTCTTTCAATGACTTTCAATCATTAGCATCCTGAGTTCTCTTCTGCCCTCCCTCACCAGAGTTTACTCTATGGTTAACTCCTTCCACTTTATTCTCTCTCCACATTTGACTCCTTATGTCCCTCTCTCCAGCTGCACTCTCTGACCCCACCAAACCCCAGCAGTAGCTTACATCCATAATTGGTCACCTGTACCTCTGTGAATGTATAGTAAATACATTGGTAAATATCCCTGCCTGTCACAGAGGAGATCTGGGTTGGTTTCTCTATGGGGATCCACACTTTATAATGAAGTCCCTTGCCTGGGACCTATGGTTTTAAAATCATGAGCCTCTACTGCTTGAGCTAAAGCATATGGTTCTCTAGATCAGTGGTTCTCAAACTGTGGGTCGGGACCCCAAAGTGGGTCATGACCACATTTTAATGGGGTTGCCAGGGCTGGCTTAGACTTGCTGGGTCCCAGGGCCAAAGCCGAAGCCCAAACCCCACCACCCGGGGCCGAAGCCAAAGCCCAAGGGCTTCAGTCCTGGATTATGGGGCTCAGGTTACATGTCCCCCCACCTGGGGATGAAGCCCTTGGGCTTTGGTCCCCCTGCCCAGGGCAGTGGGGCTTTGTCCCAGCCACCCTGGGCAGCACTGGTTAGGTGGGCTCAGGCTTTGGTCCCCCCTTCCTGGGGTCATGTAGTAATTTTTGTTGTCAGAGGGGGGTCACGGTGCAATGAAGTTCGAGAATCCCTGCTCTAGATAGTTGCAGCCTCACAACATTTTATATTCAGTGTAGCCCCTAGAGGGCAATGAAGAGCCACATTTGTGCTAACATGAGTTGCACTCAGTCCATTCCTCTTATCTTTCTACATACTATACTGGAGTGATTTTATGATTTTAACTACCACAATTATGCATAAGTCTCTCTAAAGGACCCAGAAAAGCAGACTGGGATCTTTCTCATCCCTTAATAGATGGGGCAGAAGTGTCAAATCTTCCACAAATTTAAAAAAAAAAACCTATTTAATATGGTTAAAATATAATGTACTATTTTTTTGTTGACAAAAAAATCACTGCAGCCAATATTTTGAATTATTGTATCTATTTTTCTGTTATATTCCAGAATACTGAATCATATATAATTGTATATAATTTCCTGTGTATTTGTATACCAGGAAAGTCTCATTGTATTCCATTTTAATGCCAATCTTATATTGATGGAAGGATTGTTTCTTGTTGAAGTTTATGGTAACAGGAAGATACACTAAAACATCTGAACGGATAGTTATTTAAAGAAAGGGAGAATAGTGATTTTTAAAAAGTGAGTGGAAGGAGAGATAAACAAGAATACAGGAATCAGGAGCAGTGAATTTAAAGCATGAACAGATACAGTACATGTATTGGCCATATTAATCTACCCTGAGTAAAGAGAGGATACATGATAACAGTATGACCAAATGCATTATTTATGCCATTATTTCTTTGTAACTATAAACCACATATTATCCCTTTTGAGTCACACCTTTGGCCTACTATGTAAATTTATCTTTGATATTTGGAAGGTCTCTGGAATTCCAGACTCTTAATATAATAGCGCACAACAATGTTGCTGAAAGCTATTTCCTGTGGGGATTTGAATTTGTGCGTCTTTGAACTTATGAAGTGTCACCAGTGGTGGTTCCCCTAAAATGTCTAGGTATTTAGGGCCTGATCCTCATCTGGTGTAAATCAACCATTTACACCACTAGCCTTCGTTTCTGTAAAAAGGTGTAGCCTGTTGCCAGAGCCATCAAAATTTCCTTCCTAGTCCAGAAGGCACACTGCACAACAGCACAGCTTATTTTGTATAAAACACTTGTGTTGCATTTGAAGATATTGAAGTCTTGTTTCCCTGGATGAATGTTTAGATGTTTGTTTCTAGGAAATATCCTAGCTAATGTTACTTTTGTTATGTTTTTTTCCTGGATGTCCAAAATCAACTTACAGAAAAGCTTTCATCCAAATTATGAGAGGACATTAAAATGGCAGAAACAGTGCAATGTCTAAATTAGCTGTAAACAAATTAATCACACATCTTAAAACCTATTTCAGGCTTGTTTATTTTTTTAAGTGAGTCAGGCAATATTTTCACCCTTCTTTTTATCTCCTTGTTGTTTTAATGTGTTCTTAGGAGCTTTCACAATATTTTAACATTTCCCGTATACGAAACATGAATTCCCCCCACCTTCATTTTAAAGGGCCCTAAAATAAAATGAATGTGACTGCTTTGGGCTTTGTCTACACTACATAGCTTTTAGTGACATGGCCGTGTCAACATGGCCGTGTGGCTAAAAGTCGGGCAGTGTAAACGCTGTTTCTCGGCACTTTTGACAACAAAATACTTCCACCCCTATGAGCAGGTTTTGCATTGTTGACAGAACAGCACTCCTGCCGACAACGAGCCATTTACCCTGCCACTTGCCACGGCAAAGCTTTTGTCTTTCGGGGGGAGGGGCTTTTTTTAAGCACCTGTGAACGACAAAAGTTTTGTCATTCAATTGGCGGTGTAGACAAAACCTAAATTTAACAGCTTCACCTAGTTGCTTACTCCGTTAAAATATGTTTGAGCAATACCATTATTGATGAGGTCAGCTAGTTACTTGGTGGAAATTAAACATCACAAGAGTATTTACAGTAATTGAGTAAAGACTGCCTACCCTGCTGTGTAACACAGCCAGTCTGGGTATAGAAATAACTGAGTTCAAATACTGATGGGGTGCTTTACTGCTGTTGGATCAGTGGAAAATAGATGAGGTTAATGTACTGTGGAAGAATAAATTCTCACCACTTAATTCAAATGTCTACAGAAGAAGACTATCCAATGAAAAAAATTACACAGAAAGCTTAGAATTGGAGACAAGTGTTAGCTATTCAAAAAGCAAAGCTAAATAGAGAGAAAAATCACTTCCACCCTCCAGTTTCATACTCCATAAACAGGGGCACCTAGGGCAGGAACACACAAGGGAAGAGGGTCTTGTTTGTTTCAGCAACACTGACTGTGTTTATTTTGAGTAGGTAACTCTCTTCCATTTTCTCCTCAAATGTTTTCAATTATTAGTTTATAAGGATAATTGTTTCCTGACTTAGGACTAAATAATGCCTCTTGCATGAGAATCCTGTGGTGGCTGGGAATGTTCCGGAATTTCCTCAAAAATAAAGAAATTATGGCCAGCGGAATGGGAGCTGAGCTATCCAGTAGCACCTTCATCTCCACAGATACCCCTTTCACGTATTTAGGGTGAAATCAAGGGTAGCCGCCACCCATTCACTGGTCTGGGGTGGTTCTGCAGCACCCTACTTCACCTTTTCCCTCTTGTGGGCTCCTTAAACAAACTCCACCCATCCAGAATATGTAAAACATTCCCCTTATAAATTTAATTTACTTTATAGAATTTAAAAGAGCACTCAGTCCTAGGGCTTTTCCTCTTTTTCCAGAGGAGAATCCTCCTGTCTCCTGGGCCACAGCCACCCCTATCTAGCTAGAGTCTTTTTCCCCTCATATCCCAAACTCAGTCTTGGGCTTCTCCCCTTTTCACAGGAGAGTATCCAAGCCTTCTCGATTCACTGTGGTTATTCCCTGCTTTTGGCAGGCCTCTCCCACCCCTAACTGACTGGATCCTTGGCCCCTGAAGTCTCAGACTCTCTTGCAATCTTCTACTCTCAACAGCTTGCAGAGACTTCTAGCTCCTTACAGCTTCATTCTACCACCACTTCTTCTTCCTGTTTCCTGTGGCCCTCTAGCTTCTTATACAGTCCCCATGTCTTCTCACAAGCTCCAGCCAGAGGTTGTTAATGAGGCACAGGTGGGCTGGACTGTTAGGTTATAGATATTCAGGCCTGTCTGTAAAGGCCTATACTCTAAGAATTTAGGTGTATTCTTATCACTTGGCTAGTTATAGAGGTATAAAAGAATCAAAATCACTGTCTGCCAGTGTAAGGTCCTTCTCTTACTGTGACAGTCTGAGGCCCTGTGCTTAGGCTAAGGCCTTTAGCTAAGCAACAGAGGCAGCCATAAGCTGGGAAGCGACCAGTCACATCCTCACATTCCAAACTAGTCATACTGAAAGAAGGTGCTATTGGGCTGTTAGGAATACAATCCTGTCCTGATAATGCCTATCACCTCCAGAGAAAGGGAAGTGCCTAGAAGATGTAAAAGGAAACTTAGTTTGATAGCATCCTGTCTGGCAAGATCTCACTTATCAATAGCTGCGATGTGAAATCCTCACTTCTGTATTGTTTTGTCATTGTAGTTCCCACTTTGCTATTGTTTGTCTGTATAATCTCTGTCTGGTTCTGTGATTGTTCCTGTCTGCTGTATAATTAATTTTGCTGGGTGTAAACTAATTAAGGTGGTGGGATATAATTGGTTAAATAATCATGTTACAATATGTTAGGATTGGTTAGTTAAATTTCAGTAAAATGATTGGTTAAGGAATAGCTAAGCAGAACTCAAGTTTTACTATATAGTCTGCAGTCAAGCAGGAAGTGGGAGGGGGAAATGGGAACAGGGAATGGGGGTGGGGAAATTGGAATCATGTTTGGCTAAGGGCAGGAATGGGAACAGGGACACAGGTGTAAGGCTCTGTGGTGTCAGAGCTGGGAAGGGGGACGCTAAAGAAGGAAACTGGAATCATGCTTGCTGGAAGTTCACCCCAATAAACATTGAATTGTTTGCACCATTGGACTTTGGGTATTGTTGCTCTCTGTTCATGCGAGAAGGACCAGGGAAGTAAGTGGGGAAGCAATAAGCCCCCTAACATGGACCAGTTCCCACTGTTCCACCGGCTCTTCAGGTGCGGTGGCTATGGCTTAGTTTTCAGGGCAGTGAAAGATGAGTTATGGGGTGGAGGATAGTTATTCTCCACAACATCATTTCTCTTTAAACCTGCAGGGACATGAACTGTCATTGGGGAAGGGGAGTGTTAGGGAAGCATTTAACCTCTGCATGAATGTTCCAACTCTCAGAGATTGCTCAGAAAATCTTATAGATCCTGGAACAATCACAGCACACTCCCAAATTTGGAATGGCATGACACAGCCTGCTCCAAGGTAGAGTAAACAGTGTCCCTCTCCATTTCTAACAATAGGATGATTCCATGGAAAGAGGAGATCGGAGGGGGCAATCTCAGTGGATTTTGTCCGTTTTCTCATTTGCACACACTGCACAGTGCTATGTTTCTAAAAAGAGATGCTCTAGTTCAAACAGGAATTATTTGGGGGAAGTTCTATGGCCTGTGTTATACAGGGGCTCAGACTAGTTTATCCCAATGGTCCTTTCTGGCCTTGGAATCTATTAATCTATGTCTTTGATCAGAAGTAACCATAGAAGTAATACAGTAACAATTCTACACACGCACACAACTTCAATACACCAATAAATACATATGTAACAAGTTCTTTAAATAATATTTATAATAGCTTTTGTTTAAAAATATAAAGGCTTTCCTTAGGTGCATCAATATTTTTCTTGCAAAAGGACTGTTGATTCTGATTTGTGTAAATCAGCTTCTTTGTACTAACTGGAAATGAGAGAACATGTGGAAGATGTATGCTATTTGCATTGGATGATATGCAAATTGCCACCACAAAGCCTTCAAGTAGTGTGTGCATGTATTTATATATAAACACAACATCTTTTATATGCAAGACAGTGAAAACTGCCATAATTTCAGTGTAACCCATGACAACACAGTCAGTTGTGCTCTAGCTGTACATCTAGTATGTGAGGATCTCTTGAGAAATATTTACAGATCATGAAACAAAACAACTGATAATACCATGCCTTACTCATACATAGCATAGTAAGGTGTGAGCAGATGTGTGTAAGGCCCTAACCCTGCAATCAGTTGCATGTGGGTATGCCAGTGTACCTACACAGCGCCCCAGTGGGGATCTGCATGTAATCAGTTACAGAATGAGGGTCTTTGTCGCCTTACATGCTCTTTTAAGGTACTTCATTTGAGATCTGCCCCACTAGTGCTATTTCCTGGGCATTTTCTGGCAATTGTACTGAACTGTGCTATTTTTGAATACCACAATACATAGTGTGTGGTATGGAACACAGGTGGTACATACCCAGTGGAATTTACAGTCTAAATTAGACATACAATAAGGGTCAGACACAAAATATACTAGATGACAAAATGAGGGTTCAGTCCCAAAGCAGTGGAAGTGGTCTGGGTTTTTTTTTGTTTTTTTTTCTCTTTCTTTAATGGATATTTCTGATAAGGCTTCACAGAGAATATATCTGAAGGAGGGACTTGAATGAAAAGAGGCTGTCCATTTGGTGGGGTGGTTTTCTATGATAAACAAAAAGTTACTAGAGAAAAGGTTGAAGTTATCAAAGCTTTGTGCCTGAATCCAAGGCCTCAATCCTGCGAAGTCTTAAGCACACATGCTGAAGTCTCTGCAAGACTGGGACCCAAGTCTCCATAAGTGAAAAGCCAGTGCACTTATATACAAAGATAATGCCTTTAGAGACATCGCAAAGAAAGTGCCTGGATGTATATGAACTGAGTCACTTTAATCCGTGCTAACAGAGCTCAACTGCAGATCTTTATGATGCAGACTTCAAGACTATGGAACTAGACATAGCCAGTGACTATACACAGTGAAATGGCTTCTCCTACAAAGACAAAACAGTCATCCCTTGCAACAACTTAAATAAAAACAAAAACAACCAACCTTAAAATGTGCATGTGGGGAAAACTCTTGTGTATACAATCCTGTCAGGCTTTATGGAAAAGCTCTGAGATCCTGAAATGCTTAATACTATTAAATATAATTTAATGTACGTATTTAGGCCTATATGAAAGAAAGTTACAAGTAGAAAACTTTGAAGAGATACTTGAAACTGATCCTGGCCATTTCAAATTATTGAAGACTGTTCTGATTTAGGAATGATGTCACATTTCAATAATCTACTTTCTTTGGAATCAAAGGCAAGTCATTATGGTGACTGAAATATGATCGTAACTGCATTTGAAATAACAATCCTGATCCTGTTCCCATTTACATCAATAAGAGTTTTTTGTGGGAACCATGATTGTGCCCAGAAATTGTTAAGGATTTTACTTAATTATATATTGACAATTTTTTTTCAGCATCACCAAGATGCTCTGCTATGTCTATAGAGTAAATCTAGAGATATCTGGGCCAAACCAGTTTTCCAAATTAAAGACAGAAAACTGGGGTTCATCATGGAAGCTGGTAGCTACCTTAACGATGCAGAGGCTAACTCTATGCAGTTACATCAGATACCCTCCCTCCAACAGACACTCTCACATGTGTAATATACTCTATTGGGCTCTTGAGAATGCATAATGGGGGGGAAAGCTGGTAAGGTTTCCAAACTAGAGCTAAATGTACAGTTTGAAAGAAGAAAACGAAACCCAGCTTCTTAGGCACATCCTAGTTCCAAAACACTTAATAAAATCAGTTTGAGGTGTTTAAGCAAAGATCTTGTTTTCAACCTGTTAACTACAAACACCTCCAAAATATGGAAGGTAAATAGTTACAGTCTAAAACAAGTTTTGTTCATTGAATTGATCCAAACCATAGTCCTCTGAGATTCAGCTCTCTCTTCAGAAGAAGAAAGAAGCTTTGTTTAATTATTAACACATCATGCTACGGGGGACTCTTTAGAAGAGGCACTTTCTTGTAATCAGGTTAGAGGAAAGGAAAAAACTGATGGCACTACACAAGTCGCAAAAATTACTGATGAGTTGGAGGGGGGCTTGTGCAAACCTCTAGTTAACAGAACAGACCTTTGGCCCCAAAAAGAAGAATCTCAGCTTTCATTAAAAAATGTCTAGTCCCTTTTCTTGAGAAGATAGCCTTGAAAATATAAGATTATATAAATTGATCTCTATGATTTAAACAAACAAGTATCTTGGCTCAATTTCAGCAGCAAATGTCTGGTAAGCAGGTTACTAAAATATCCACACCACCCCCATGCACACACTTCTTATGTAAAATGATTAAGTTAAATCTGGGGTGTTTATAAAAAAGAATAACACACCCCAAATTCTCAGGCCAACCCTGATCATAGTAACTGGGAATCTTGTTTGAGAGGCCATCCTCAGAATGCTGTTAAATTGTAAAATGTAACTTGTTAAATTTTCTAGCCCTCTTTAAAGCTAGCATTGAGCTGGCTATTAACACAGGTAGCTGCTGTATTGTGTGGGTGCCCGCCTTTGTCATGCAATTACTGCAAGGGGAACTCCCCTCCTGCATCCCCTAACAGCACCATTAAGAGCAGGAGAGGTGGATACATCACATAGTTTCTGAACTATGCACCCCTGCAGGTTGCTCCAGCAACGAATAGGAAGAAAACTTGGCCAAGTTACTTCTGCACTGAGTGGGAATCCTGAAACTTACTTCTCTCCCCGACATTTTATCAAGCATGAAGCTTTGAGAGCCTGGACTGCGAAATAGCCTGGAGACCTGGTCCCTCCAGACACTCCACCAGTCAGGGTAAATCTATTTTCCCAACAAACCGATCATGCCATCTGGGAGAGACTTGCTCTCTCATTTCATCCTTCTATACCAGCAAAGGGAGACTGCCAGCTGTTAAGGGAGACTCATCCCTGCAAGAGCCAAAGGGGATCTATTCCCAACCAGCCAAAAGAGGGGACCCATTCCTCACCAACCAACCATAGCACGAGGCCTCTGAATGAAATGCCTGCCTCCACTGCTACTAGCAAAGGCTACAGATCATCCATCTCTGCTTTGAGGAACTGCTGCCAGGTCATGGAGTCAGACAGAGAAGCCTCCATGAGCTGCAAGGAGAAGTGGCAATGGTGGATTGAGACAGCTGTGTGGGTTCATGATTTTGGTGTGGGGGTATTATTTTATCTAGGCAATGTTGAATGTAGCCTCAACTCAGGTGGAACATTTCTGATCCCCTTGTTAAAATTTTGGTAGCAAATCAATGGATTAAATAGACCTTTGTCCTTTCCTGCTTCTGTATTTTTGGGAATGTTTGGAGGTAGTTGGTATTCAGCTATATTTCCTCATTCAAATCTACAAAATAATCAGCTTTCATTGCTTATAATAATTAAGCTGAGATGAAAGACCAGAAAGTTCCATGGGACTGTTACTGTTGAGGAAAATGACACTAATTACCACAGAGAGAAACACTCTTTAATTGCCTAAAACAGATAGAATGGATTTCAATTGTTGTCTTTAAGGGATTATATTCATAGCAGCAGGTTATGTTGGCAGTATTTTTTTTCAGACAATTAAATGCTGAGGGTAAAGCCACAGGGTTCATTTCAGAGTGGGGGGAAAAGAGTTAATTATACCCTTCCACTTGCTAGGAACATTATTCCTCTTACACAACAGGAAAAAACAGCAACCACCAACTTTTTAAAAAAGTGACTTTTTCTGCCTGCTGTCGTTGGACTTTTCTGCGCTACCATATTCTTGAACTTGCTTATCTAGCTATTTATTCCCCTTTGGAATAGCGGCAGAGCCCCTCAGAGTCATTAGCATAGTTATCTTCAAAACACCCCTATGAGGAAGGGAAGTGCTACTAGCCTCATTTTACAGATGGGGACCTGAGGCACACAAAGATTAAGGCCATGTCGAGAGTACAAGCTTGGAGCATGATTCCCCTGCTCATGAACACATACTTATCCTAGCTCTCATAGAACTAGTGTGAGTACAAATAGTAGTGTAGCCCCGGTAGCACAGGTAGGGGCAGCGAAGGCACAGCTGAGCCAGGCCAAGTACATACCCACCCGTTTCAAGTGGGTTTATAGCACTGCTCAGCTGTACCACCATTGCAGCTGCGCTACCATGACTATACTGCTATTTATTCGCACACCAGCTCGATGAGAACTAATGCAGGTATGTGTACATGAGCAAGGGAATCACATCCCTTGCTCATACTGTAGACTAGCCTCTAAGGCAGTGGTTCTTAACCTGGGGTGCATGCACTCCCTGGGGATGCGAGATGCCCTTTCCAGGGGTGCGAGACATCCCAGATTTTTTTAGAAGGTAAATCATTGAAAACACAAGTTAAGAACAGGCACGTAAGTATGTTGGATCATATTAAAGAAGTTCTGTATTAAAATCACAAATGAGTTTGATTCCCCATAGTTTAAATTCCAGGGTATTACTAATTAACAGGTCTCTTGGTTTTTGGTACTGTTTCTCTTCCTCTCTGTGTGAAGCTTGCAAGCTGCTAATTGTGTTAGTACATTCTAAGACAGAGTCAGGTTTCAGAGTAGCAGCCGTGTTAGTCTGTTTTCGCAAAAAGAAAAGGAGGACTAGTGGCACCTTAGAGACTAACCAATTTATCTAAGCATAAGCTTTCATGAGCTACAGCTCACTTAACACAGTCTGTTCTCAAAGCAATTCTTTGTAAGAACAACTACTCACACAGAGAGACTCAAAGCAATACTCTGTAACAACACAAACAGCACCCAGAGACTCCCCGCCCTTTTGTTGTATTCATCTGGCTTTAACAATTGTGATTAAAATAGAGATTGTGGATGGATGCTTGGTGTGGATAATAACTGAATGATCAGGGAGGTGCCAGCCTAAGAATCCAGTGTCCATCAGCTGAAGAAGGCGTCAAGTGGAAATAACCAGAGGACCCCCAGAGGGAAGACTGGAATCCACCCGACAGTCTCAAGGATGGGAGAACCAAAGAACAAGATAACATCTGGCAGCATGGAGCCATCAGGAATGTGCCATCTGCCGATTGATTCAGCAACAGCATGATGAAGCAATTCCCATAGACTGGCATAGGAAGAAATTCCTATTAAAAATGGACTCTAGAAAGTGAGAATTTTGGGGTCTGATTCTGCAAACCAACTTCCAGGAGCATCAGATGAGCATCTGACAAGGCCCTGCTCCCTCCTCATGTCCAGGCCACCTGGCCAGTGGCTTGGCATGAGCAACTCTAAGGCTGGTAACTATGATAACAACCTTGCAGAACCTGTGTGTGTGTGTGTGTGTGTGTGTGTGAATAAATACGAAATTGAAGGGAATGTTATAGCTATAACTAACTGCTTATTATGATTCTTTCTGTATTCACAATAAATGTGGCATTTTGCCTTTTCCCCTTTAAGATCCTGCTGGTTTTTATTTTATTGGTATAACAAGTACAACTACTTTGTTTCATCAAACCTATGTATTTATTAACATTATACGTTTAACAATTACTGTAGTATATAAACAAAATATATCTAGGTTTAAAGAACTGACCTACTTCAATGATTTGATAAGGGGTGCAAGAACATATTTTGAGAACGAAAGGAGTGCAGGCTGCAGTAAAGGTTAAGAACCACTGCTCTAAGAATATGTATAAACTGTAGCTGGAAGGTGTAATTTCAAGTTCAGGTAGATGTACACATGCTAGCTTTCATTGAACTAGTATGCTAAAAATAATTGTGTGGCCACAGTGGCATGGGCAGCGACTTAAGCTAGCTGCCTGAGTGTAATCCAATCTGAGATCCTAGGTACATGCTGGGCCCAAGCCACTGTCCATGCTGCCATTTTTAGCATGCTAGATTGATCAAAGTTAGTCTCTGTATGTCTACCTGAGCTAGGAAATAAAGAAGAGTTAAGGACAATTGGTCCATTACTAGAGGGAAATGGTAGAATTATCAATACTAATAATCATTCAGAAAAGGTAGAAGTAGTATCAGTACATATTTTTGGTTTGTATTTGCGTAAAAAAATAGAGTTTCATCAAATACTGATGATAATGTTCTTTCCATTCCACTAGTATCTCTGGAGGATATTAGATGGAAGCTACTAAAGTTGGACATTTTTAAATCAGCAGGTCCAAATAACTGGCATCCAAGAGTTTTAAAAGGCTGAGAGCTTCATTGGACCATTAATGTGGATTTTCAATAAGTCTTGGAGCAATGGGGAAGTTCCAGAAGACTGAAAAAAAGCTAATGTTATGACAAGTTTTAAAAAGGGTAAATGGAATGACCTGGGTAATTATACCTGTCAGCTTGATACTGATCCCAGGCAAGATAATGGAATGGCTGATACAGGACTCAATAAAGAATTAAAGGAGGGTAATGTAATCAATGCAAATCAACATTGTAAAATAGATCCTGTCAAACTAATTTGATATCTTTTTATGATGAGATTACATGTTTGGTTGATAAAGATATTAATGTTGATGTAATACACTGAGAATTCTCTAGGCATTTGACTTGGTACCACATGACATTTTGATTGAAAAACTAGAATATAAAATTAACATACACATTAAATAGATTAAAAACTCACATTTTGAGACCTATCAGTTAGCAATTGTAAACAGGGAATTGTCATCAATTGGATCCCACAGAGATCAGTTCTTGGCTCTATGCTATGTAACATTTTTATCAGTGACCTGGAAAAAAAAATCACTGATAAAGTTTGCAGATGACACAAAAATTGCAGAAATGGTAAATAACAAAGAACAGGTCAGAGCAATCTGGATCGCTTGGGAAACTGGGCTCAAGGAAATGGCTCAATGTTTAATATAGCTAAATATAAGAGTATATATCTAGGAACAAAGAACATAGGCTATACTTAACAGGATGGGGGACTGCATCTTGGGAAGCAGTGACTCTGAAAAAAGATTAGGGGATTATGGTGGATACTCAGCTAAACATGAGTTCGCAGTGTGACGCTGTGAACAAAAAAACCTAATGCGATCCTGGGACGCATGAACGGAGGAATCTTGAGTGAGATTAGAAAGATTACTTTAGCTCTATATTTGGCACTAGTGAGACTGCTGATGGAATACTGTGTCCAGTCCTGGTGCCCACAATTCAAGAAGGATGTAGATAAATTGGAGAGGGTTCAGAGAAGAGTCTTCAGAATGGTTAAAGGGTTAGAAAATATTTTTCTAAGGAGCTCAATCTATTCATTTTAACGAAAAGGTTAAATGGTGATTTGATTAGCCTATAAGTATCTACATAAGGAACAAATAGTAATCGGCTCTTCGATCTAGCAGAGAAAGGTATAACACAATCCAATGGTTGAAAAATAAAGGTAGACAAATTCAGACTGGAAATAAGGTGTAATTGTTGATAGTGAGAGTAATTAACCATAGAAACAATTTACCAAGGGTTGTAGTGGATTCTACATCACTGACCATTTTAAAATCAAAGTTGGATGTTTTTTCTAAAATATATGCTCTAGAATTATTTTGGGGAAGGTCAGTCACCTGTGTTATATAGGACTGACTAGATGATCACAAAATGGTTCCTTCTAGCCTTGGAATCTACGACTCTTCTAGCTACAGTGTATATGTACCCAAAGTAACTTGCCAATAGTTGCACAAGAAATCTGTGGCAGTGTCTGTACTTGGGTCTCCTGAGTCGTGCCACAAGACTATCCTTCTCCTCTGCTGATGTCACTTTGAGGGTGGGACTCTTAGACGAATAATTGTGTGGGCACAACACAAACAAGTGAATAATTCTCAGGGAATGGGCCGTCTCTGGGTGGAGAGATGCTGGCACACAGCGTCAGAAAGCATTTCAGTATCCTTTGTGCGAGGAGGTCTTTGTTTTTTTCTAGGCAGCATCACTGAAATGTTCTCCTGTCATACAATTTTAAATGATTGCCTTCTCCAACCTGGCCAAGTTAAACCCATTAATTCTTCACTGGCTTATTTTAATAAGCATGTTTTCCACAAAAATCTTAGAAGAAAAAACTCTGCAAAAAGTGGTCAACTTATCTTATTCAATAAGAAAGAAAATGAATTCTACTGCCATTAATTACATCATGCTTCACTGAGGGTCCTGCTTTCTGATCAATGACCTTTTTCTGGTGTAAAACAAATAAATAAATCTAATGAAAACTCAATAACAGCGGAGATGAGGAAATTTAAAATACAGATCAACTCATTTGTTCACTTAATATTTGTTGACAAAGCCCGCAGTAATGCTATCATTCTTGCAAACTTTGCGTGAACGACAGGTTCTAATGCACAAGCACATACTCTAATTAAGAAAAGGTCGTTCTATGTCTGGCTCACAGTGACCGAGAGCAATACACTGGAGTCTTGGAGTTCATAATAAGTATAATGATCTTAGTTAAAAGAAGTTACATTCTTAATTACAAGTTGCATAAATTAACCAGCTCTCTGCAAGATTTCTCTACAATCAATTATATAAACTAGAAATTGAAATTTGATTTTACTATCTAACCAAATTGCAGAAGGAGAGAAGGAGAGCTTGCAAAATAAACGTAGAGTCCATTGTAGGGCAACGTTAAAAAAGTTGAAGTACAATTTCTGATTTACACATTTAAAATTACATTCTCAACTGATCAGTTCAATCAAATAAGAATTTGCTATATGAAGAGGAGAATAAAGACTGAATGGGACCCAGATCCACCAAAAATCCACAGTCCTCAAACTTTCTGCACGGCCTCTGCCTCCCAGTGCCAATCAAATCCTTGACCAGGACCCTGACCAATAAACATTTGTTTCAGTTTAGTCCTCACTGGTGCCTTGGCATGGTGTAGTGCATGTTTCCTACTCAACATTACTTTAAGGCAATGAATGCAGTATTGTGGTTGTGAACCATGCAACTGCTTACTTGTCATCTGTCTAGGATTATCATCTTTGTGACTTCAGAGAGGCAAGGAGTAGGATACTCCAATACTGCCAATGGCACATCCGGGCGCTTTAGCACCTTCTAGTTTTAAATTCAGAGGTGTTAAAACACTTCAATCCTAATTGTCTACTGACTTCAAATTTGAACTGAGGATTGGTAAAATGAAATATTGGAACTGAGACTTTTAATATTCTGAACAATAGTTTATAACCCTAATTCTCTGCATGGATAATATGCACTTTTATGTTGAAGTCAGATTGTGAGCATGATCTCTCAAGGAACCAAAGGTTAGTCTAAGATTATGTAAGTAGTCACATTTGTGATCCCATCAGTCCCTCTGTTCACTCATAATCTCATATAATATATTGAGTAAATTCAGTATAGATTCCCCACTTGTGAGAGATTAACAGGCAGCACCAATTCTCAAGAAAGAGGTGCTTTTGAGTAATGTTAAATGAAGACTTCAGAAATGCTCACCCAAATGGGTATCTGATCTACTTGCCAAGTCAAAGGAATGATTCTGTGCAGAGGATGAATATAACTCCAAGTAGCAGCCTTACAGGTCTTTTAATTTCTGAGACATCCTTCAAAGGTTGCTATAGACCTACATGAACATGTTACAAGACTTAGATACTGAGACCCACAAGGTCACAACAAGGTTTGACTCATTTAGACAGTCTTTGAAAAGTGAATTTTCACTCTGAAGTCATGTTCCTAAAATAGATAATCTAGGACTTCTCCATTGTGCCAAGACTTATTGAAAATCCACTGAAAATTCAGTTTATGCGCAGGTGCAAATTTAAATGTTGTTTTCCCATGAACACTGTGCAAATAAAACACATTCACTGAATGTTCATTGAAAACTATCACAAGAGAGGTACCTACACTGTCTAAGAGTGTTGGATCATTCTTCCCTCTAGGGTCTGTCCCACCAGTAAAGGACTTAGATCTGAATTTTAAAGGTATTTAGATACCTAATTGTTAATTTCAACGGAAGTTAGGTGCCTAAATACCTTTAAAAATCTGGCCCTTACTCTTTTAGTTCAAGCTTTGGAGGTCTCTGATTCAGTGATATAGTTCTAGCTCTGGATTCTCTCTTGATGACTGATGAAAGCGGGGGCTAAGCACAACTGAAGGAAATTCATTTTAAGATTTAAGTGAATACTAAAACTTGTGCACATTATTTACCTGGCTACAATATTGCCAGTCATTTCTCTTCAATAGAGAATGGTGATAGGCAACTTCTCGTCTTCCCCAAAAGTCCAGATGTGTGAAATCTGGAAAGTTCCCCTACTCTTTCAATGTCTATGTAAGACCATTTGGAGAATTAATGAGATACCTCAGATTTTGTGATCAGTACACTAATGACTCAGCTGTATCTCTCATTTTTCACAGATGCAACTAGTGCTGGCAGAGATACCACAATGCCTAGGGGAGATCATACATGGATGAAAAGCAGCTGCCTCAAACTAAACCCAAGCAAGGCCAGAGTGATGCTTGTCAGAGAGGAAAGTTTTGGTGGACTAACAGAAACACCATCCTCCCCTTCTGCTAAGGGCTTAACCACCATTTTTTTCTGAACAGGTCTTTCTTTATTCTGTGTGCTACCAAATAGTGTATGAACTCTTACTAAACTGAATTTTGAGAGTGTTATATACCTAAGATCAAAATAGTTTAGCTCAAGGCATTTCACAAAAAAGATTGGAATATTTTTCTTCTAAATTTGAGGGAACATCATTTAACCGTGTGACAAGGCAGTTCCTCCACTCCTGTCATCTCACATAAATGACTGACACATCCAGTCTGTAACCACCACTGGGTATTAGATTTGTGTTTTATAAGCCACCATGCTCTTACACTCCCGTGCAGCAATTCTTATTTATAGTGTTATACAATCATAATGGACCTCACTCCATGCCAAGACAGTCCTCTCCCTTGGACTTCCTTCCTGTGCTCCTTTTCTATTCTTGCAGTTTAGGGACTAATTAGGTCCTTTGCTCTCCCCAGCCCAGGCCGATATAGTAACTAGTCATTCCTACACTCAGTTAGGCCCTCTCTCAGGCACTAACTGGATTTACAGTGACCAGAGTGCTGATTCAGCTGCTGGTTCTAAGCACTCTGTGACAAATCCCCAAACAACTATTTAAAATTGTTTTTCATCTACCTCCAGAGTCCCAAAAAATTATAATTGTTACAGCTCTTAAATGTAGCGCACAAGGACCAATATGAAAGTCTGTCTGCAATTTGAAATGCTAGATTTCCCAAAAGATCTCTTTGACAAGCTACAATGTTACTCAGATGTACTTGCATAAACTCTCAAAAACTGGAAGTGTTTTCCCACAGGGTGTTTTTGGAAAATTAGTGTATGCAACATTTCTCTTTTGTTTAGTGGAGAAGTATCACATTGTTTGACATCCTTGACTAATACAATCACAAACCTGAGGAAACCCCATCAGTCCCTGTAAAAGCACCATAATGTTGACTCTGAAAGGAAAGGACAGCTCACCCAGTTTGAAGAGTCATAGTACAAAGGTAAAAAAGTAACAAAAAGCCTATCATTCTGACAGAGAGAGACATTAACACTCACAATACCTTCTCAAGTTGCATAGAGAAAGAATTTTTTGAAATCAATATGTTGGGTAAAGAGTAGAGGAGAGAACTATACTGAATATTGCAGTAATCAGTTATGTTGCCTCCCACAACCAGCTCTCTACAAATTATTTTGTGGTACAGTTGTAATGAAGATTTTATAACAATTTTCTACATTATTCTTCTCTGTTTTGTTTTTCCCAAGGGCAGAGAAAAAGTGACTAAGAGAAAGATGTCAGCTTCAATAAATAACATCAGTTTCCAATTGTGCTGGGAGCCTTGAACCAGGCAGGCTGTAAAGCAAGAAGTGTTGGGATGTCCCACAGAAAGTGCACTTAAACTCTGCTCCAGAAACATCACCATGGAGGCATCAAAGGCTGAAATAAGTCATAACTTGGACATTTGTGTATGGCACTCATTTTCATAGCATCTATGAAATGATATTATAACTATCTTTTCAAATAGCATGTCATGCTATTTGAAAAGATAGTTATAATAAACAATATCAGTCAATGTTACTGTAGCCCATACATACTATTATGTATGCAGCATCATAATGTGTAAAATAACTAGTACCTTCCACTGTTTTGTACAGCAATACATTTTTGAATGGTAATGTGTGAAAAACCTGATTAGCAAGCTGCATTCTCCCCTGTAGATGATCGCACTCAACAAAATTCCAGAAGGAACAAATTCTATAGGCAAGGTCTCTGTATCAGAAAAATGCCCTGTAGACAAAGCAAGAGAAAAATGACTGTATTTATATTCTTGCCATTTATGTATTGGATGCAGCAATAAAGCATGTGAAGTAGTGAACATGGAACAATGAAAGATACTCTTAACTGTGTTTGTGCTTGATATCAAGTTGCCATTATGAAAAAGGAAATAAATTCGTTGTTGCAAGTTCCACTTGTGAGACGATCTAGTATTTAAAACAGGCAGTACACGCACACATTGTTTGTGTTAAATGATTTCCTTCTTCAATCTTAGTCCATGCCAATAAATTCACCTCAACCTCAGCATTACTTTTTCAATTTAAAGTAAAAAGTAAAGTTGTAACACTTGAAACACTCTAGAGAAATGGGCATAATATGTTGAGAAAACATATCTTCTTTTTGTAGAGAAATCATTCTAAGTGCCAAAATGCAGTCTGGAGTAAGTGGAGAGCTGTAAATGTTGTACCTTCATTCAAAAAAAAAAAAAAGTGCTAAGCATGATCTTGGGATTTGTTTGTTTTATTTTTTGTTTTTTTAAGAAGTTTGTTATTGTCCATCACTTCCCCATGCAAATTGGTAGAAACAATTATAAAAACACTTGGATGACATGATATGATGGGCTAAACTAGAACTGCTCTGCAAAGGAAAACTATGCCTCTCTAATCTACTAGAATGGTTTGAGAAGGTCAACAAAATGGCTAAAGGGGAACCAACTGATATAATGTATTTGGATTTTCAAACAAACAGTCTTTGCCGCAGTCTCTCAGAAAAAGCTATTAAGGAAAACCAACTAGTAATAAGATAAATATCTGTTTCAAAGTAGAAACTGGGTAATATACAGGGGAAAGAAGGTATAGGAATAAATTATCACTTTTCAACATAACGAACGGTTAATGGTGGGGGCGATCTGCTCCAAGAATCTATATTAGGGCTGGTGTTCTTTTTCAAACTCCATGCAAGGAGCACTAAGATAACAGATTCTTCAAATTTTCTTTACTCCAAGGGACAAATTATGGCAAAGCCCACTGTAGATGTGACAATGTTTTGACCATGGTGGAATCAAAAATTTTCATGATTCTTCCCATTAATTCATAGATTGCAGAGTTTATATATTCCTCCAGCTGGACCAGTTGAACAAGAGGTTTATCAACTTTACAGAAACAGGTTGACATTAGGGTGACCAGATGTCCTGATTTTATAGAGACAGTCCTGATTTTTGGGTCTTTCCTATATAGACTCCTATTACCCCCCACCCCCATCCTGATTTTTCACGCGTGCTGTCTGGCCACCCTAGTTCACATCAGCTGAACTGATTAGATTCAAGAAAAGTGAAAAACAATAATATATATTAAATACTTATTAGGGAAAAATCCTCAGCAAAAAATGCTAAGATAAAGCTAAGATTTTAAATACATATTATTTAAAATATTGTCAGAGTGGTGTAGTTATAAAAAGCACTTGCAAGTGATAAACTCTTAATTTAAGTTTCCACAAATAAATCTGACCCTTTATCAATTCACATCCTTTGCCTTTCTCCCAACCATCATATCTAGGCCAGGCATTTAGTTTTAAAAATTAGAAAGAACTGCCCACTGTCGTATTCCAGGTCTGGTCTACACTAAAAAGTTAGGTCAAACCAGCTATGGCATTAAGGGGTGTGAAAAATCCATGACCCTGAGTGATGCAGCTAAGCCGACACAACCCCAGTATAGACAGTGCTAGATCTGAGGAATTCTTCCATTAACCTAACTACCATGTCTCAGGAAAGTAGATTACCCACCCCAATAGGAGAACTCCTCCTGTCGGCATAAGTAGTGTCTTCCCTGAGCTCACAGACTATTTGTGTTTGTCAAGACTGGAGAGATATCCTTGAAAATCCCTGTGACAGAGTGTTGGAAACCAACAGCATAGCTAGAATTCTGATCTAGAGTGGACCTGACTTTGCCTAATTAATATATTAGAATGGGCTGGGGGAAGACTAAAGAGCTAATTAGTCCATTCACACAGGGAGTAGAAGAATGCACAGGAAGGAAAGGGAAGGCTGGTGGCAGCAGAGCAGAGTCAGAACTAGGGAGGATCTCCAAGTGGAGAGACCTCTTTCCTCTCCTCACCTTGGCAGACAGCTGAGAAGAAACTAATGTTGTGTATGGATCAGTAAAGATGGTGGAAGAATGTAAATAAACTACACAGTGGCATTTAACAACTGAAGGTCTCCAGACAGTTGGTGTAGACACAGCAGAAGACAGAGGCACCTTGTCACAATCCCCTTTTCTTTATCATGTGTTGATTTTTTTGAATGCAGAAAGCTAAAGTGAGGTGTTTTTTTTCCCCATCTCTACTTTGTAATTAATTGGTCTCATAGTGCACTGCTTGTGACACAAAGATAGAGTCTCATTAAAGAGGGATTAACTGGACAATTCAAACACAGTGGTGAATGCAACTGCTTCCCCTGTTATCTGTTAGAATAAGATGGCTCTGACCATAAATAGTTTTTAGAGAAAAATCTATTGAATGTGGAATAAGTGCATAGTCTAATTTCAAAGACATGGTTTATTTTGAAAATATTTGTATTCTATTCAGGTAGAGTCTTGTAGCTTTGTGAATTCTACAAAATTGGATGGCCCCTCATTTCACCAGTAATGCTGCACAGCCAAGAGAATGATTGGCTGACTTGGTGTAATCTAAGGAAATAGCTAAGGTAGTGCTCCTTACAATGTAAAATTCTTGGAGTTGACATGACTGTACTGGACAGTGTACAGGCAAGGAACATTGGCCAACAGGGCTTAATTCAACACACTGACTGTTAAGCACTCTAGTTTATGCCTTCTATGATCACCGGGGGATTACTGCTAATACATGTTTACTAGCAGAATTGTTGGTGAAATTTAGGATAAGTCACACTGTGGATGGTCAGGCTTTGAGTCCTGGGTGTGTTATAAAATTTAGACATTTAAAAAAGCCAATTGGGGTTTTTTTAAATTATTATTTCCCTGCTGACAGATGTACTACACATATCCTGCCGTCTGCAAGAACTGCATATTAACTTAGCTTGTAATAAGTATCTTATAAATTTTATTTCCCTAGGATATTAAAAACTCTAATGAAAAACTGAACATACAAGATGTCTGTTGATGGGAAAGCAACCAAGGTAACTGATTTTGGGAACCAATTGCTAACCTCATTTTTATTAAACCTACAGAAGTTTTAAATAATTTCACAAATGATACCTGAGTTGCACTGAGGGGGTCAAGTCTGCAGTACTCCTGTCATTGTTATTCTTACTAATGAAGGGTGGGTTTTTCCTTATTATTGGGCTAAATTGGAACTTACACTCCACTGCTTGGGCATTCAGTCTGAGAACCTTGGGTCCAGGCCATCAAGGGGTCCATTGTGTACATTTTCTCCCTTCCTTGAGAAAGTGGGTGGAAATATATAGGAAATAGTCAGCACTTTGGATCCACTCCCTTGTTGGCTGGTGCAGCAGGTGTTCATAGAGGCCAGCAGCAAAATACTCTCCTGCCCTGAGCAAGGAGAAAGCAGGGAAGGAATTGTGCCTCAGAAAGGGTACCTTGAGTCAGAATGCCTGCTCTTGAGTTGGTGCAGCCTACACACCGGCCTTTGCTCGGGGTTGTTTCTAAAGGCATAATCTAATCTACAAGTAGGAAAGGTTGTTAAGCTTTGCATTTCATTTTTGCTATAATGGTGTAGCCACTCATTCAGAATGCTAAGAAGTGATAGTACAAGGAAGTGGATTTTACTGAGGTTTCCTCTGACAGCTTTTATTGTAATTGGGAGCAAATTTGGTTTTTGTGGTCTTTAGATGTTGCTTGTAATTATTAGAATTGGGATCACTGGCTGTTGGGAGTCTGAAAGGACAGGAAACAGCAAGAAGGGGGGAGGAGTTGAGAGATTGGGAGAAAGCTACCAACGATGCAGCAGCAGCAGCTTGGTAAAGAGGTTTCCACTTTGAAAATAAAGTCCTTGTTGAAGCTTGCCTGGTTGATACAACATTTTGGTGATGAGGATGGATCTTCTGCCTCTGAACCCACCTGCACCCTTTCTGCAAAGCCCAGGTGAGCCTCCAATTGCTTTTACTACCTGGATCCATATGTTTGAGACTTATCTGCTTGCAATCAGTGCTACAGAGATTTCTGTAGTAAGAAAGCATGCTCTGCTAATCCACTGCCTTGGAGCAGAAGGGCAGCATATATTTTACACTTTTCCCCTCGCAGATGATAAATATGAGACTGCACTCACTGCATTAAAGAATTTTTTTGTGCCAAAAGTAAATGTAGTAGCTAATCGCTACAGATTTCACCAGCATGAGCAGAAACCAGGGGAAACTATAATGCAGTATATTGCTTCCCTGAGGAGTCTGATTGTAATTGGTGACTTTGGGAATATGGCAGATGAGATGATTAGAGACCAGCTCATTGAGAAAACAACCATGCTTCATGTAAGAGAACGCTTACTTCTAGAACCACAACTTACACTAGAAAAAGCAATAACCATTACTACTCAGATTGAGTCAGCTACAGCTGAAGCCAAAATAATGAGCATGGATACAGGAGGCACAGTCCAGGCCGTGACTCCTTGGTAGAAAAAATGTTCACTACCACTGCAGATACATAGTTGCAAGAGGAAAACTAATGAAAAAAACCACCAAATCAGCAAATTCAAAATACAGTAAAAGTATGTTTTCACTGTGGATCCCCACAACACCTTGCAAGCTACACAGGATGTCCAGCAAAAGTAGCTCAGTGCAATCATTGCAAAAAGATTGGGCATTTTGCTAAAGTATGTAGCAGTAGCAGGTTCAATCAACAGGTGCATGCAGTTACAATACCAGATGTTACTGTGCTGAGCATGGACAAAATCACTACTGCACATATTCCAGAACAGATAAAGTGCACTGTATACATTTTCGCCATACCCTCAGGCAAACCACATTCTATTCAGCTAACGTTGGACACTGGCTCAACAGTATCTATACTACCTGATTCCATCTACCTGCCTTACTTTAAAGATGTGCCTCTTACTGAACCCAAACTTCACTTGATGTGCTATTTGAAAAATCATATTCCAGTACATGGCTGCCTGCCAGTAATAGTTACTTTTGGTGATTGCTGTGTAACTGCAGAGTTCTACATTGTCCACAAAGGCACTCCTATCCTTGGCAGAGATCTATTGGCTGCTTTAAATCTCAGGGTAGTTAATGGATGCATTGATCTTCCTCAGCAAAGCACTCTTGCGGTACACACACCAGTTTCAGCTGAGACCCAACACCAACTTGAGGAGAAAATCGGCTGTGCTTATGGGTTTCTGCATAAAGTTAAAATGCTGAATAATGCTGAATAATTTTAATAAAGTACGACAGAAGTTACGGCGCTTACCATTTTCAGTCAGGGAAGCTGTGTCAGAAGAACTCAGAAAACTTGTTCAAAAGGACATTATTGAAGAGATCAACTCCTCGGAATGGGTTTCACCTATAGCAGTGATACAGAAGAAGTGTGGAGGCATTTGCCTTTGTGTGGACTTAAGGGAGCCAAATAAAGCTATTGTGATTGACAGCCATCCTCTTCCTCACATAGAAGAATTATTTGCAGAACTCCATGGAGCAAAGATGTTTTCTACTCTTGATTTGCAGAGCGCATGCCACCAGGTTATATTGCATGAAGACAGCAGAGACCTCAAGGCATTTATTACACATGAAGGACTATTTCGTTTTAAACGTGTTCCATACGGTCTCACATCTGCCCCAAATGCCTTTCAAAAAATGATGTAATTGATTCTGAAGAATCAACATGGAGTTCAATGCTATCTGGATATTATCATCGTGTTTGGAAATACTTCTGAGAAGCAAGACAATAACTGCAGTCTGTACTAAACTGCATCAGCACAGCAGGCCTCCAGCTCAATAGGTCCAAATGCAAATTTAGACAAACTGAACTCTCCTTTCTGGGGCATACAATTTCACAGGCTGAACTAAACCCTGATCCAGATCATATCCTGGCAATTTCACATGCTCCTCCTCCAACAGATTTGCAAACCTTACGTTCCTTTTTGGATCTTACCTCCTGGTATGCAAAATTCATTCCCAATTATGCTTCTGTCATTGAACCGTTATGGGAATTACTATGGAGAAGTTCAACCTTAGTGTGGACAACGGATGCACAAGCTAGTTTTGAAACGGTGAAAGACTTGATTGTACTTAGTCCAGTACTTGCACTATTCAGTCCTGCATTGCCCACAACTGTAACTACTGATGCTTCTGATTATGGACTTGGGGCTGTTCTCACACAACTGCATGAGGACACAGAGAGGACTGTTGCATTTGCTTCAAGGACACTAAGTAATGCTGAGAGAAAATATTCTACAGCCAAAAAAGAAGCACTTGCTTGTGTCTGGGCTACTGAAAAATTGAGAACTTACCTGTGGGGCCGCATGTTCAAGTTGCGCACAGACCACAGCCCTTTGATGACTTTGCTCACCACAAAAGGACTGGGAAGAGCAGGATACTGTATTGCTCGATGGTCTCTCTCTTTCAATTATGAACTGGAATATAAGCCTGGAAACCAAAATGTAGTCGCTGATTGCCTTTCTCACCTGCCTTTGCCTTCACCAGATGGTCCACCGGAGGATGAGGATGTGGTAGTTGTGCTTATTACAAGCACTCTCACTGCAGTTACAAAAGAACAATTTCAAGCTGCTTGTTCAGCTTGTCCAATTCAACAAAAAACTTTGGGAATTTCTGACAAAGAGATGGGCCAGTAACCCTAAAAACCTTGACCCAGTTTTGCTGCCTTATTTTAGAGTTCAGGATGAACTTTCTTTGTTTGATGGCTATGTGCTACGAGGTACACACCGGCTCCTTGTGCCAGAAGAATTACAGTCAAAACTCATACACCTGGCACACCATACTCATCAAGGAATTGTCCAAATCAAACAACGACAATTGAATCTGTATTGGTGGCCAGGGATAGACTCTCAAACTGAAGCACTCATAAAATCCTGTGTCACTTTCCAAATGCATGATAAGACAGCAGTGACATGTACCCCTCCATTACAGCCTGTTCCTCTTCCTGAATCTGCATGGGAAAAAGTGGCAATTGACATTGTAGGACCCTTTTATACTGCTCCAATTGACTGCCATTATGCCATCACTTTAATTGACTATTTCAGTAAATGGCCTGAGGTAGTGTTTACATTGCAAATCTCTTCTGCTACAGTAATTAAGTTTCTCTCTTCAGTTTTAGCAGGGAAGGTAACCCCAAAGAACTGGTTTCAGATAATGGTAGTCAATTTACTTCGCTGGGAGTTTGAAACTTTTCTAGCACAGAGAAACATTTTACACAGAAGGTCATCCCTATATTACCCTCAAGCCAATGAAATCGAACGGTTTAACAGAATATTGAAAGAGTTTGCAAACAGCTAAACTGGAAGGGCGATTGTGGATACCCTTCACTACTGATTTCTTGCAAGCATACCGAGCTACACGACATGCCACAACGCACAGATTGTTACTGCACGGGAAACAGATGAATACTAAACTGAACGTTGCTGGATTGTTAAAGACACGACCTGATGCCCCAACAGAGGATGATGTGAGAAAAACAGTTGAACAGAATCAAGCAAAGTCTAAGGGCTTTCACAGATAAGTGGTGGGGTGCTAAGGAAGCAAAGTTTGAGTGTGGTTCCTTCATTAGAATATGAAAACCTGGAATTTTACACAAAGGGAACCATAAATTCACAGCTCCTCTTAAAATCATAGAGAAGAAGGGATCTTACACCTATCGACTTTCTGATGGGTGGGTATGGAATGCTTCTTATCTTGCACCTGCCTATGCATCAAGAGGAGATTACGCCAACACCCAGTCTGCATTGGATGACTTCACCATAGTACCAACACAACAAGATATTACACTGGAACTGGGGCTTGACAGATGGCCTGTCAGACCCAGACGACCACCTGTCTGGACTAGAGACTGTTATGTAGTATCTACAGTGTTTTCAGCATAATATTTCTGCCAACAGTATAGTGTCTTGTTTCATATTTGTTCCTGTAGTTAGAACAATAATGTTTATTTTAATTGGGAGAGTTTCTTAAGAGAGGAGGGAATGTGGTATTTAGATGTTGCTTGTAATTATTAGAATAGGGAGCACTGGCTGTTGGGAGTCTGAAAGGACAGGAAACAGCAAGGATGGGGGAGGAGTTGAGAGGCTGGGAGAAAGCTACCAAAGGTGCAGCAGCAGCTTGGTAAAGAGATTTCCACTTTGAAAATAAAGTCCCTGTTGTTAGTACCTTGCCTGGTTGATACAACAGTTTTGATAGGACAAGTCCTGGGAAAAGTTAGAGTTCATCTAGCACTTGTGAAACAAGTTGATCTGGCATTCCTGGAGCCTGAAGTCTGCTGTTTATTCACAGAATAGATACAGTCGAGGGAATGGTAGTGCACACTTCCCACACAATCCCTCCTCAGTGTACCTCAGTGTGACCTGCAATCCATCTTTAGGGGGACAGAGAGGAGTGCAGTCTCTGTGCTCATTAAATCGTTGTTGGTCTGAGCAGAAACACCAAGATTTAGTTCCAATTAAGAGAGGTCTGAAAGCATTCACTGCTCTAACTTTT
Source organism: Lepidochelys olivacea (assembly GCF_965140295.1). Lineage (NCBI taxonomy): Eukaryota > Metazoa > Chordata > Testudines > Cheloniidae > Lepidochelys > Lepidochelys olivacea. Next base: position 72,292,447 of record NC_140414.1, read on the forward strand.
GAAAGTTCTGACCTTGAACTGCACATTGAAATTTAGTCTTCTCAAGATGCTTCCCTCTGGATGAATCAATCTGGATGTAGGCAGGCACATGCTTTTCAGGCAACATTCTGAAGACTAAAGATAATTAGAAGTCTTAGTAAGAAGCATACATGCTACTCTGGCACACTGTGAAGAAACAGAGGGGTTGCTAGTCTGGATCTGTAAAAGCGGCAAAGAGTCCTGTGGCACCTTATAGACTAACAGACGTATTGAATCATAAGCTTTCGTGGGTGAATACCCACTTCGTCAGATTCATGAAGAAACATTTATACTTCGAACAGGATATAATTTAGGATAATCATCATCTCAGGAATTAAACACAATCAACGATGGTCAGTCCAATATAGTAATGGGGAAGGGCTAGTAATATGTTTATACCATCTCATCTTCCTAAATTTTAGCTTTGTTTTTGCTGTGATCTTTCAGATCTTGCTAAAGAATTAATAACCAAAATCATAAGGAAATCCCCAAAGAAGCATATAAACATAAGCACTAAGTTACTGGAAACAATTTCCTATCACAGTGTTAATACACTTTTATGTATTTTAAAATGTAAAATGTTTAGTTTATTGCTGCACTAACCAACTGGAACTTAAATCACAAAGTAAAATTAATTAAGGAAAGCAGAGGCAAGGTAGATCAGCGGCTTCATTTATCTTTTAATCCTGCTAAGTGACACTGATTTGCTGATGGATCCTGCTCTGGATGAATGTAGGTTTACTAAAATTCTTTCCACCTATCAATCAAATACTATTGTCCCAAAAACAGCATCGCAAAGATTTCAGGTTACCTATGGACTCTTTATTTTTTTGTCTTTAAAGAATAAAACATTTTTGGGGAATGTTCCAAATAAAATAAATAATAAGCAGGAATTGTAAGCTGAAGGAAAGGCAATAGTTATAACACTGAGACTTTAAAAGATAGTATATAATGCTGGCTAATAATAACAGGCTAATATTGATTCTGAAGAATAAAAAATCCTGATGTTGATAATCAGATCATGAGAATCTTTCTAAAACAAATTATGTCTGGATTTGGCCACGTGAATCCTGCACTCATGAAAACAGAAAACATAATTAAGCTCTTTTACTGGGTCCAATGGAGTCACAGGCAACTATCTTCACTGAAAGCCGAGCAATCAGCTTCCTTGATGCTTGGTGTTATATATTAGTGTAATCAATGGGAGAAACTAGAGTTAAGGAGACAAAGAAAAAGATACAAAAATGGAGAAGGGGGACATTAAAATAGATACTAACCAGTCTCTTCCTGAGTGAAACATTATAGCCACAATAATAAAGGAAGCAGGAAGTGAAGAACCAGTTAAAAGCTATACATTCTTATAACTGGTCCATCATAGTTCTGAATATAATAATACATACCGACAGTATAGACTGAATGTATTAGATGGCTTTTGAGAATTTTACTTTATTGAATTAAATTTATATTACACATTTACTTTCTATTCTCCATAGGGTCTTATGGCATACCCATTACTGTGGTCTTTGAGCTCCTTCTAGTATTATATTATATATTATTGTAGCACCCAGGAGCCCTAGTCATGGATCAGGACCCCATTGTGCTAGGTTCTGTACAGACACAGAACAAAACAGACAGTCCCTGCCCCCAAAGAGTTTACAAGCTAAGGGCTCATTCTGAATTAATGTGACCTTCATTTGTTTAGTTTAACTGACTGAAATAGTCACTTTAATTCTGAATGAGCGGGGTAATGCAGTTTAACTAATCCACTTTAAATTCACACCTTTTGTTAATTCAGATTAATTTTCCTGAATATTCCTGTACAGACAAGCCCTATGTATTAAACAAGAGGCTGATAGATGAGGTAGTATAAAGAAACACTTAAACCATATTAGTCAGCATTATAAGCTGTGGTATCAGTGCACAGCAGCCTAACCAATGTCAATTTTTTGTCGGCATTACAGACCAGGCAAGTTTTACAGAGGTGTCTGGAGGATAAGTTAGTGTTGGGGATGTTTACAAAAAGCACTGCCCAAGCATGAAGAAAGAACAGAAGCATGGAAGAAAGTGAAAAGTTTGGGTTTTTTTTGAAAATTTAACCAGTGCAATAGAGACTGGCATCACTGGAGCAGGGGTGGGGATCAAACTTTCCATAGTGAATGAGATATGTAGGGTGTATATATATATATTCATATAGGGTGTATATAGACCATGATAGGACTTGAAAGTTAAGACAAGTAGCCTATGTTTGATATAATAAATAAGAAGGAGCCAATGGAGGGATGCAGAGAGGAGTCAAAGCAATGGGCTAGGGAAATGATCTTTGCAGTAGTATTCTGAATGGATATCAGCAGGGCAAGATTGCATTTGCCAAAGCTAGAAAAAAGGATGTTACATGTTACGGGGCACGGACTCACTCGGCAGCGCCTCCTACTGCTCATCTGCAGGAATTAGCGTGTCAGCCTCTGGAGTGCCCTCTGTCGTCCGGTGATCCGCCTTACCGCTGGGCCCGGTCCCTCCCAGGACCCGGTGCCTCCTCCCACTGGGGTGCTGCCCCCGCTAGTAAACCCCCAGCAATCCCTGAGGGTCTCCCCTCCCCTAGGAACCCCCACCCACTACCCCCACCTCATCTCAGTCTTGGTTACTGCCAGTCATCGCTTAGCCCCACTCCCCGGGGCAGACTGCAGCGTATCAGCTACTCATCACCAACAAGGGGGTTGGGACCTGCTGCCTCTGTCTACGCACGAGCTGCCCCCTTGTACTCCAGTACCTAATAAGCCCTAATCTAGGCCTCACAGCCTGGGGGTTTCCAGGCCGGAGCTCCCCTGGCCTTTCACCCTCAGCTCTGCTCCAATCTAGGTACTTCCTCAGGTCCCTGCAGCCAGGCCCTTCTCTTTCCAAAAGCAGAGAGAGACTCTGGCTAAGCTTTAGCCTAGCAGCCCCTTTATAGGCCCCAGCTGCGCCTGACTGGGGCATGGCCCAGTTGCGGCCATTTCCCCAATCAGCCTAGCCTTTCTTGCCCTCAGACCTGGCTCTCTCCCAGAGCTGGCTTTTAAGCCCCACAGGACAGGAGCAGGTAACCACCCCGCTACACTGAAGTATTTGAGACACAAGATGCTGAAAGCCTAGACAAAAGTTTTAGCTGTGTGGATGCATAGGAAAGGCCAGGTAGTGGTTCCTCAAGCTCAGAGAGGGGCCACTCTTTGTTGCTGTCAGGCAACCGTCAATTAGTAGTCTATAGTTCTGGCCCTTTGGCAGGCAGAGCAGTAAGCAGGCTCTTGCCTACACCTCCTGGCTAAGGCAGCCAGCAACCACACAGTCTGGGACTCTGGCCCTCTGGAGGGGTCAAACCACAAACAAAGCACAGGACTTTTGGCCTAGGGGTGAATAGGCCGCCACTCTAGGGGTTGGAATTGGCTGCAGGGGAACTCGGGCACATGTTTTCCACTGGGTCCCAGCCCAGGGACTAACAGTGGTGAATGGCTCCTCCACTAGGTCAGCAGAGATCCCACCGAAATACACTGACTCATGCTCCTGCAACAAAACCAGAATAAAGTCTGGTTTCTCTGGGTTACTTCCAACCACAGTCCAGGCAGAGGGTTCCGTAATCCAAGGGTCCTCCATCTTCTCGGGCTACACTGCAGACAGCAGTCGTGGCAATTCCTCTCCCGGGTCGGACTCCTCTGGGGGCAGGCTGCTGTACAGCTCTGGAGTCCAGCAGCAGTCTGGAGACATCTGACTCCTGTTCAACTGAGCTGCAGGGCCTGCCTTTTCTACTTCCTGCCACACCCCTTTGCTTCCAGTGCAGGGGGCAGACCTGGCCTGGCTCTGCCCTCCAGGGGGAGTTTAGTGATCCCTCAGACTCAGAGGGAGGCCACTCTGCCCTATTCCACCCTCGTCCCACGGCCCGCTGGGGACATTGGTTGGCGGCTTCTTCACGGAGCCATGAGCATGGGCGTCTACCTGGCATGGTTCACCCCCATTCCTGAGGCCTGCACCTTCTGTGGTGTGAGGGAGAACCTGCTGCATGCCTACCTTGAATCTGGCTCCTCCAGAACCTCTTGTTGAGGTTCTGGCTGCACTTTTCCCCACACTTGTTCATTTTCACACACCCTATCCATGGCCCCACGAAGTCACGAGATCTCCTCGTCAACCTCCTCCTGGCCCTGGCCAAAGTCACCATCTATCATTCCAGGAGGAGGATGCTAGAAGAGGGGGTGCTCTGCGACTGTGGGGCCTATTTCCGTTCCTCCCTGGTCTCACGCCTCCAGGCAGAGTTCCACTGGGCAGCATCCGCTAGCTCTCTAGACACCTTTGAGGAGCAGTGGGCCCTGTCCGAGGTCCTCTGCTCAGTGTCCCCATCCAATATCCTTGCTTTGAACCTCTGACCATCGCTCCTGACCCTGTTTTCTCATTAGTTGTCCCGAGGAATCAGTTGGAAGCCAGGTCCAGTGGTCCCTCCTGCTAGGCTGGGGGAGGGGCCTTTATAAGTGGGTGGGCTTGTGCCCGCCCACCTCCCAGGCTTTCCAATAAACCACACAAGGGGCCATATCTTAGAGATGTGATGGAGAAAGACTCTTCAAGACTTAGACATATCCTGGATGTGAGAAGCTAGAGAGAGATGTCAGAGATGAAGATGGCATCAAGGTAATGGGGCCCCCGTGCTCTCCTCATCCCATATTACCTGGGGCGGGGGTGTCTGTCCTCCAGCTGCACCAGCTCCCCCTGGCATTCAGCTGTTCTTCGTGGCAGAGAGGCCCCGGAGCCACTCCTGGATGCTGCCCGGTGCAGCATAGCAGCTGCCTGGGAGGGTGCCTGGCTCTCTCCTGTCAGCTCTGGCCTTCTGGCTCTGGTCTCGCCCCTTCCTCTCCCTATTCGGGCCAGCGGGGCTCTTGAGCCTGGGGAGGGTCACTTGATCCTTTGTGCCTCTCCCACCAGACGCCTTTACATGGCGATCCTCTGACCTTACCCCCCACAAAAAATGTTTCCTGACTAGAGCCCTGCGCGGATACAAATTTACACCCGCAGATGCAGATATCCATGAATAGAAATCGGTATCCACTGAATCGCAGGGCTCTTCTGGGAACCTCAGTGGAAAAAGGAGCAGAACTTGGGGCTGCTGGTAGCTCCTCCAGTGTGACTCTATCGCCCCCAGGCCTTCCCCAAGCCCGGCCCTCTAGCGGGGCTGTACAGACCCCAAACAGGAGACGCAGCTGCATGGAAGGGCTAGGGACGGAACTGAGGGTGGTACAGCCACACCAGAGGAGCTGCTGGTGTGGGGTCCCCGCCCCACGATCTGCTCCTTTCGCTGCTGCGGTTCCTGGGAGAGCCCTGTGGTGTTCAGCAGATACCAAATGTGTCTTTCTGGTATGGTGTACCAGCAATAAATGTCTTAATGGTACAGCTTATCTGACTGTACAGGCTTACTTGCACCATTGATTATTACCCATGTTGAGCTTAAATTGATGGCTAGACATTCATAAGGTGATGTCAGATAGACGGGCTGAGATTTTACTTTGGACAGAAAGAGACAGGTCTGGAATGGAGAGGTAGATCTGTGAATCAGCCACACAGACGTGGTATTTGAGTTTTTGTTTATAGATGAGATTACCTAGAGACAAGGTGTAGAGGGAGAAGAGAAAGGGACTAAGGAGAGATCCTGAAGAATGCCCACAGAATGCTATAGAGTTGATGAGGAAAATCCTCTAATAGATACATTGAAAGAGTGATTAGAGAGGCAGGAGGAGGACCAGGAGAGGACAGAGGCACAGAAGGCAAGGAAGGCCATGATTTCAGCTGTGTGGAAGGTGTGAAAGAAAGCCAGGGAGGATGAGGATGGAGTACTGGCTGTGAGCTTTAGCTAGGAAGAAGTCATTAGAGACTTTATTAAGAGCAGTTTCCATGGAGGGCAAAGGGGTGGAAGCCAGACTGGAGATGGCCTAAGAGGAGAGGAGCTTCTGACAGCAACTGTAAATGGTGCATTCAATTAGCTTAGATATGAAAGGAAGGAGAAATGGGGTGGTAATTGGGAGGCAAGTGGGATCAAGGGGTATTTTTCTGTTTTGTTTCTTTTTAAAAATGGGAGAAACTAAACTAAAACATGCTTGTATTGCAAGAGGTTGAGAGGTTAAGAGTAAGCAGGGGATGAGAGGTCGTTATGGAGAGAGATCAGGAGATGGGCTGGGAAGGGGTCACTGGGGCAAGTGTAGAGGTTAGAGGAGGAGTGCAGATGAGAAACTTCTGCATTTATGACTAGGGACTACTACAACTTGAAACATTTCATAAGCATTTTTACATTATCATTACACCATACTATATATGTGTTCTACAAACTATGATGTGCCCCCTGGTGATCAATACAGATAATTTAGTCAGGCAGTTATATAAATCAAAGTGATAGTAACAAATTTGATGAAAAATGAAAGGAAGACACTCTGACAGCTGTTTTGGAAATGGTTTTGTTTTTTTTCTTTTGTTCCTGGGGGGAAAAAAGCGGTCTAGATGTTTGGGCTTGGGCTGAAGCCTGGATTCAGACTCTCTCCCTCTCTGGATTCAGTGCCTGGCCTCCAGCCTGAGCCCAAACATCAACACTGCTACTCTTTAGCCCTACAGCCAAAGCTCCGCAAAACCAACTCAAACTGACCCAGGCTCTGAGACTTTATGCCGCAGGTTTGTCTTTGCAGCATAGACATACCCTATAAAACCAATCCTGCTCCAGTGGAAGTCAATGGCAAAACTCCCACTTATACTAGTGGGGGAGGATCAGGAATAAGCTCTCTCTACCTCGCTTCCTCTCTGTTCTTTTTTATTGTCTATCACATAGACTCTAAGTACTATAAAGGATAGTAAGTGTTTGCACAACTGGGCTATAAATTATCACTTCTACGCTCATTGTTTTTATGTTTTATATATATATTAGAAATGCTAAAATTGAAACGTTCACAAGTCACTATGGAAAAGAGCCAGTTCATTTCCATAGTGACTTGTGAACGTCTCAGTTTTAGCATTTCTAAAATAACAAAGCTATCACCCACACATCGCTAGTGTGATTCTTCTTAGCGTAAACACTTTAATACATAACACCACAGAATAAGTACAGTAGGTGCAGTATTTTGATTTTTGTGAAAAATAAAAGGCGATGGCATGAACACAAAGTGTAGTCAGAATTTTTATGGAAGATATAGGAAAATGTGATGAGTCTTCTCAGTGAACAGGAGAAATGCCTTGAACTCTTTGACATTTGTAATGACAGTGTTTCTCCACTGCCAATTTACCTCGTTTTAAATTATCTGGACCATATCCTCCTCTTTTCATGGAAGCATGTTTGAAAGATGTGGATATACTCAAACCTATCCTGTCATCTGTAGTCATACAAGCTTTATGGGGTTCACATGCCACTCAGTACAAGCCCTTTCATCAGCAGACTTCATGCCAGGCTCACAATGTTATGAGCTGGGTGAAATGTTGTGGGTTGAGTTAAACCCTCTTTAAACAGATGTGTGAATGAGTCTGGCTAAGAGTCTGCCCAGAAACTAGCATCAGGTGAGTGGAGGGTTTGACTGGGTATGGTCACCAAGTGCGGTGATGAGGGGAGAGAAGGGTAAATGGAGGAAGATAACACCCAACAGATTGAGTGAGAGGGGAGGCTGAAGTAGCAGCTGAAAGCATGTGGCGGACCCTGTAAGAAACCTGAAGAGATTTTTGAGTCAGGGGTTTAGGCTGAAAAGCATTCCTGCAGAACAAGTTGTTTCCTGCTATTTGATTCCCTCTGAGTTCAGATATACAGGACTTTGTACATTATTTGTAAATAAACAAAATTAGTAAATTAGTTAGGGGTAGTTAAAGATGATTTGGCACAAAAAGGTTTAAAGTCAAAAGCAGAGTTAACAGACTACCTTTAGAGACTGGATCTGAGACTTGGTCCTGGGGGAGTGGAGAAAAAAAAAAAGTTTCAAAGTGCAACCTGCCTTTCCACACTCTTTTGTTTTTCTGAAGTTTTAATGGAGGGTACTTTGGATACTTATGTGAGATGTCAAGAAAGAAGTTTTTGTTTAATGATAAAACCCAGTTATATACATGTAACTGTATGTGCAACTCTGTGCAGTCACATTGGATGGAAGCTTGGTAATTAAATTTTCCAAGGGGGTCAGGTAGAGTGGCTACTACCACCACTACGCTTCTGTCCCCAGAAGCCTTTACAGCTATTCTGAGGGAAAATGGGCCCTTTTCCCACAGAAATGGTCTACAAGGGACTGCTGCAGGCAGCAGGCAGAGAGAGAATCTGATCAAAATTATTTTACTTTTGGGTAATGTAATCAAAATCACTAAAGGATGGAAGGGGTTTCTCTTGGAACTTAACTTGGCTGCTCCTGGTTGTGTCTAGTTGTACAAGATGGAAGTGTAATCGGGGTACAGTTGTGTAAAAGAGTAATCACAGTGCAAGAAATGTTAGGCAAAAGAGAATTTTGTATGTGCACAGGTGAAAGGAAAAGGGGAGGAATGATGGGAACACTGAGCCTTGGGATGGCTCTGGGGGATCAGATTGTTGCTTTGGCGGGTGTGCATGAAAACTCTGTGGGCATGGGGGAGGCAGTTACACCTTGTGTAAAATTAATATGGCTAATATAATGTTATGGAGGTTAAACTATACGGAAGGAATGTGCATTTTCCCAGGACATGTGCAGTGTATATTGGAGAAAGGGTAAAAGAAATGCAAATAAAACATGGTACTTCATTAAAATCCTAATAGGTTTAGATTAAAATCCTAAAAGCCACAATAGGTTGTGCTTTCTTTTTCAGATCTGTGTGTTTTGGAGCAGGAGATGAAAGTGGAAAGTAATCAGAACTCTAGTGGAAGTAGAATGTTTCCCTTTTAAGACACTCTCTAAACTGCTAACAGCTTTGGATCCAGAAGCAAGCTAGTAAGCCTCTGTGTGTAAATGCAAATTACCTAGCTGATGGGCACAAAGGAGCTGCAAATAATGAATACATCCGGTCAGCAAACAAGCTACTAGAAGACTCAGATTATGGCCCTTCAGGAAAGGGAGGTGAAAAAAACAAGTCAAGCCTGAAAATAAGGGAGACAGGTTAACCTTAAGGGGTGTGTGTGTGTGTGTGTGTACAGTGCTAAAATCTGAAGCTGTGTCTCAGCTATTACCTGAGAATAAACTTAAAGCTTGGTACAGCAGAGAAACTATTGCAAACTTGGTCTGTTGTACAAGAGGGGAAACTGAGGTACACCATCTCATGAATTTCATAAATGACCAGTGAGTGAGGTAATTCACTAGCCTGACTATAGAACAAAATAAGGACAGCCTGGAGGTAATTCTTCTGTTTTTCCTGCAATTAGAAAGGACATTTGTAAAAGAAAGTGGTATTATTATTATTAAGCAATAATCTGTCCCCACCAGGGGGGTGGAAATTGTTTCTTTTGTTTTTCAGACACTCTACAAGCAAGCTGGCGCCAGCGGAAGAATAACCCACAATACCATGGATCTATGTTTTGTGTTGTTTGTCTGTGGTGTTTGTCTTGTTGCTAGCATTGCTGTGTTTTAATGAACAGAAAATCTCATGACGTGGGTGGGGGATGGCTTCAAAAGGCTGACCTTTGGGGGGAGATGTGTATGGGAATGCAAAATGCTCAACTAGGAGGCCAGCACCTGTGTAATAGCTACCGTGGTACCTGGAAATGGAATGGCAACTAAGGTGGCCCCCACAAGCCCTATGGAAATAATGAAAAGGGGAGGAGCTCACTGGGAATCAATGGAGGGGTGTGTAAAATAGTGTAAATCAATAGAAGATGTTTGGATGTGCCCCTCTCCTATGACTATAGAGGAGCAGGATCAATGGCCTATGCAAGGGGTGGACAATTGGGTGTACTGTGTATAAGGTGTTTTGCTGGGAATGTACATATTACTGGGGGCACAATTACACCAGCCCATAACCAAACTACACCCATCTACATGCTGCTATCTGGACTTTGGTGCACAAATGGATCTGTGAATCTTATTGCTGTGAATAATCAAACCAGGGCATACTGTCTGATTCCATACCAAGTGGTCAAGCTGGTTTGGACAATATCCCATTTCTCTGTGAACATTCAATGGACTTATGATATGGACAAAAGCATGCAAAACTTGCAGGAGCAGCTTGTTGCAACTGCCAGCAACTGGACACAAGATCGTGACCCCATCGAAGGAGGAGAGGCAGTGTTTTGGGGGTGTCTCGGATGTTGGACCATACTGCAGTGGACAGGACTCAGTGTTGCTGTGGATTTTGTATTGTTAACTGTACTTATGTTACGTTGCATATGGAGATAATCTATAAGTAATGTAGTAAGCCCTCCAAACCCTACAGTGTACTAGACAACCCGGACCCAACCTTCTCGGGCCTGCTATAATGGGAACTCTGGAACACTAATTGAAATAGGTGTGGTATGCCCGTACGAGAGAAGGTGCAGGGCACTATACTACACAAGGGGCAGTACTACACTATACTACACAAGGGGCACAAGGGACAAATGGAATATCGACACCTTCCACCTTGATGCCTGGCCCTATCAGGAAATGTGTCGCCATATGTCCTATGCTTTTCCAGGGATACCTGGGCAGGAGGATCCCAAAAGAAAAAAAAATAAAAAAGGGGGTGGAGTGTTAGGATATAGATATTCAGGCCTGTCTGTAAAGGCCTGTACTCTAAGAATTTAGGTGTATTCTTATCACTTGGCTAATTATAGAGGTATAAAAGAAAGAATCAAAATCACTGTCTGCTGGTGTAAGGGCCTTCTCTTACTGTGACAGTCTGAGGCCCTGTTCTTAGGCTAAGGCCTTTGGCTAAGCAGCAGAGGCAGCCATAAGCTAGGAAGTGAACAGTCACATCCTCACATTCCAAACTAGTCACATTGAAATAAGGTGCTATTGGGCTGTTAGGCACTATCAGGACAGGACTGTATTCCTATCACCTCCAGAGAAAGGGAAGTGCCTAGAAAATGTAAAAGGAAACTTAGTTTGATAGCATCCTGTCTGGCAAGAACTCACTTATCAATAGCTGGGATGTGAAACCCTCACTTCTGTATTGTCTTGTCATTATAGTTTCCACTTTGCTATTGTTTGTCTGTATAATCTCTGTCTGGTTCTATGATTGTTCCTGTCTGCTGTATAATTAATCTTGCTGGGTGTAAACTAATTAAGGTGGTGGGATATAATTGGTTACATAATCATGTTACAATATGTTAGGATTGGTTAGTTAAATTTCAGGAAAATGATTGGTTAAGGTATAGCAAAGCAGAACTCAAGTTTTACTATATAGTCTGCAGTCAAGCAGGAAGTAGGGGGGTGGGGGTGGGCATGAGCATGGACATGTGTGTGGGGGAGATGGGAACAGGGAATGGGGGTAAGAAAATTGGAATCATGTTTTGCTAAAGGGGGAAATGGGAACAGGGAATGGGAGTAAGGAAGTTGGAATCATGTTTGGCTAAGGGTAGGAATGGGAACAGGGACACAGGTGTAAGGCTCTGTGGTGTCAGAGCTGGGAAGGAGGATACTAAGGAAGGAAACTGGAATCATACTTGCTGGAAGTTCACCCCAATAAACATCGAATTGTTTGCACCTTTGGACTTCGGGTATTGTTGCTCTCTGTTCATGCGAGAAGGACCAGGAAAGTAAGTGGGTGAAGGAATAAGCCCCCTAACACCAGTTACCAGCAGCAGAAAGGGAAGAGGCACTACAGGCCATGAAGGAAATGTATCAGGACAGCATTGCTGAGGCTTCAGCCAGTTCTGGGGGCCTCACCCATAGTTCTGGTTAAAAAAAAAAAAGGGTGGCAGCACCAGGTACGTATAGACTCGCCTTCTATGATGAGATTACTGGTTCTGTGGATGAAGGGAAAGCAGTGGATGTATTGTTTCTTGACTTTAGCAAAGCTTTTGACACGGTCTCCCACAGTATTCTTGTCAGCAAGTTAAAGAAGTATGGGCTGGATGAATGCACTATAAGGTCGGTAGAAAGTTGGCTAGATTGTCGGGCTCAACGGGTAGTGATCAATGGCTCCATGTCTAGTTGGCAGCCGGTGTCAAGTGGAGTGCCCCAGGGGTCGGTCCTGGGGCTGGTTTTGTTCAATATCTTCATAAATGATCTGGAGGATGGTGTGGTTTGCACTCTCAGCAAATTTGCGGATGATACTAAACTGGGAGGAGTGGTAGATACGCTGGAGGGCAGGGATAGGATACAGAGGGACCTAGACAAATTGGAGGATTGGGCCAAAAGAAATCTGACGAGGTTCAATAAGGATAAGTGCAGGGTCCTGCACTTAGGACGGAAGAACCCAATGCACAGCTACAGACTAGGGACCGAATGGCTCGGCAGCAGTTCTGCGGAAAAGGACCTAGGGGTGACAGTGGACGAGAAGCTGGATATGAGTCAGCAGTGTGCCCTTGTTGCCAAGAAGGCCAATGGCATTTTGGGATGTATAAGTAGGGGCATAGCGAGCAGATCGAGGGACGTAATCGTCCCCCTCTATTCGACATTGGTGAGGCCTCATCTGGAGTACTGTGTCCAGTTTTGGGGCCCACACTACAAGAAGGATGTGGATAAATTGGAGAGAGTCCAGCGAAGGGCAACAAAAATGATTAGGGGTCTGGAACACATGACTTATGAGGAGAGGCTGAGGGAACTGGGATTGTTTAGTCTGCGGAAAAGAAGAATGAGGGGGGATTTGATAGCTGCTTTCAACTACTTGAGAGGTGATTCCAGAGAAGATGGTTCTCGACTATTCTCAGTGGTAGAAGAGGACAGGACAAGGAGTAATGGTCTCAAGTTGCAGTGGGGGAGGTTTAGGTTGGATATTAGGAAAAAATTTTTCACTAGGAGGGTGGTGAAACACTGGAATGCGTTACCTAGGGAGGTGGTGGAATCTCCTTCCTTAGAAGTTTTTAAGGTCAGGCTTGACAAAGTCCTGGCTGGGATGATTTAATTGGGGATTGGTCCTGCTTTGAGCAGGGGGTTGGACTAGATGACCTCCTGAGGTCCCTTCCAACCCTGATATTCTATGATTCTATGACTATAGAAAGTTACAGGAAGTCATTTTAAAGGCTTCTTATCCATTATCATGAATAGATGGTGTCAGGGTTCCCTCCCCATTCTGAACTCTAGGGTACAGACATGGGAACCCGCATGAAAGACCTCCTAAGCTTATTTCTAGCAGCTTAGGTTAAAAACTCCCCAAGGCACAAATTCTCCCTTGTACCTTGGATTAGGTAAAGCTGCCACCTCCAAGTGATTTAGACAAACTCAGGGAAAGGACCACTTGGAGTTCCTACTCCCCGTAATATCCCCCCAAGTCCCCATACCCCCTTTCCTGGGGAGGCTTGAGAATAAACAAGCTGAGCACAGACCAACCTTGGGTTTTTTTAGGACACAAAAAGAAACTCTAAAAGAAATTCTAAAAGAAACAGAACTTTATTAGAAGGAAAAACGGTAAAAGAAGCACCTCTGTAATATTAGAATGGAAGATAATCTTACAGGGCATTCAGATTCAAAAACACAGAGGATTTCCCTCTGGGCCAAACTTTAAAGTTACAAAAAGAAAACCAGGAATACACCTTCCTCTCAGCACAGAGAAAATCACAAGCCAAAACAAAAATAAGCTAACGCATTCCCTTGCTAGTACTTACTGATTCTAATGGAGTTGGATTTCTTGCTTCCTTGATCTGTGTCTGGCAAGCACACAGAACAGACAGACCAAAACCTCTCCCCCACTTCCCCATCTGAAAGTATCTTGTCCCCTTATTGGTCCTTTTGGTCAGGTGCCAGCCAGGTTACCTGAGCTTCTTAACCCTTTACAGGTAAAAGGATTTTATGCCTCTGGCCAGGAGGGATTTTATAGTACTGTATACAGGGAAGGTTGTTACCCTTCCCTTTATATTTATGACAGATGGTACCTAGATAGATACCTTGGATGCTGTAGCAGATTCAGTTTGGTTTTTCCACACTGTATCTTAAAAGTGAGCATTGACAAATGGAAATGGATCCAAAAGACAAGGGGGGGAAAAACTGCTTTCACAGCAGGACGATGCTTGTGGCAATTTAAAGTGATGGCTTTTGGCTTGTGCAATTCACCAGCCACACTTGAAGCTAATGGAGAGGGTATTACAAGGAAAGCCATTCTCAGCCTACGTGTTATACCTAGAGGATATCGTGGTGCATGCTAAAACATTTAAACAGGAACTAAAACATGTACAAATGAACTGTGTTAAGCTGAAGGTGGCCAATTTGAAACTGAATCGAAAATCATGTGAGTTGTTCCAAAAAGAGATAGTCTAGCCTGGGCACACAATTAATGAGGAGGGAATTTTCATGGACAAAAGAAAATTGAGGCTGTATAGAGCTGGCCAACTCCCCTGATGCCAACAGATGTGCAGCATTTTATAGGGCTCTGCTACTATTACAGAAGGATCATTTGTAGGTTGTCAATATTGCAAAACCACTGCGTAGGTTGGGTGAGAAAGGGAAACCATTTTAGCTATCTGCAGAGTGTGATGTAGCATCTTCAGAGTTGAAAAAGGCTCAGACTGCTCCTGTCTTGGCCTATCCATGTTTCAAAACCCCTTTCACATTGGACACACAGGCTTGTGTTTATGGTTTGGGGGCAGTATTGACACAAGAACACAAAGTACTTGAGAGGGTGGTAGCTTATTAGAGTCAAAGTCTAAGTTCTCCTGAGGGAGATTATTGCCCTACCCAAAATGTTTATCCTATCCTAGCAGTGTTTAAATCTAGAAAACACTTTCATCACTATTGGTATGGGAGGACGTTTATGAACAGGACTAACCAAACTTCCCTGCAATGGCTCTTTAGAGTCAGGAATCCAGAGGGACAGCTTGCCAAATGGTTTGAGAAACCACAGTACTATGATTTCACAGGCCTGTCATGGTAATGCTGATGCTTTTTCCACATGACTTTGTTGGGAGGCTAATTACAAACACTGCCCCAAGCAGGAGCCCAAAGAATTAGTTGCTAAAGGGGATGGGTGTGCCTCTTTCGCTAATCTGCAGAAGTGCCCCTGTTCCTGGTTCGTCCGCTCGGGGGGGCTACAGGAAGGGACCCTGGAGCAACTAAAAACTTCCTAAAGAGAAGATCCTGATATCAGGATAGTGTCTGAGTGGAAAATCAATTGGCAAATGTAGCCACCCTGGAATGTAGTATCCCTTCACAATACAACAGTAGACGCTATCTGGTCAGTGGGACAGCTTGGAGTTTAAAGATGAAATATTGTATATGAGATGAGATAAATCATTGGGTGATGGATACAGGTACCAGCTGGTTGTGCCAGATATATTAAAAATGGAGACTCTGAGACAATGTTATGATCATAAAACTGCTGTACATTTTGGGGTTGCAAAACCGTAGCCAAGCAAAGGGAGAATTTCTACTGGGTGAAATGCAATGTGGATGTAGAAAGCTGGTGAAGGAAAGGTGATGCTTCCCTTGCAAAGAAAGGTCCCCCTAAAATTGTCAGAGTCTCTTGGCAACAGTATCCTATGAGGGCACCAGTGGAGCCCATTGCCATTGGTGTTCTTGACAGTCTCTTGACAGAGACTGTGAATAATCAATACTTGCTGGTAGCTCTGGAGTACTTCACAAAATGGCTTGAGGCATATCTAATATGAAATCAAGATGCTCTGGGTCCTAGTGAATGAATTCTTCAAAAGATTTGGGGTCCCGGGTGAGTTATACATAGATCAAGAGAGAAACTTTGAATCCAAAGCATTTCAACAGGTTTGTGAGTCCTGTTAGGGGTCCACAAAACTCCGCAGCACACTTTGCGGACTTTGAAGGTTCAGCTGGTTATCTTTGTAGTACAGCACCAAGGGCCTGGGACCAGCATATCCGATTCCTTTTGATGGCTTATAGAACAGCAGTCACTGAGAGTACAAAGTATACCCCAGCTCTTCTCATGTTTGGGCATGAGCTAAGGACCCCAGCAAACATCTTGTTTGGAGTTCCTGAAGAGAAATAAAGGGATTTGAACCATTTGGATTACATAGAAACTCTACAATCCACAACTCAAAAAATTCACATCTTTACTAGGGAAAATTTGGGAACAGCCTCTGATAAAATGACAAGGCTGTATGATGTAAGGTCACATGGGGAAACTTTTAAGAGGGGAGTTGGCCTGGTTCCACAATCCTAAGACAAAGAAGGGTAGGAGCCCTAAGCTGGATAAGCTTTGGGAGGGATCCTATACAGTAATGAGTCAAATAATCAAAGTGGTGTACAGAATAAATTGGGTCCCAGGGCTAAAACCTAAAGTTATCCATAAGGATTTATCTAAGGCAGTATCAGGGGATAGGCTTTCAACAGGACTCCTCCTGAATCTGAGAATGTTACTGCAGACACTGAGGCTAAGAAAATTGTGACAGTTGTAAGTCCCCTACTTAAATAGAATGGGTGGAAACTGTCACAGACAGCAATTCCCACAGATACAATAAACATGCCTCAGGAGCACACTGAAAAGAAATCAAGGAAGAGAAAAGCCCCAAGGCTTTGGGTGGTAATAAAATTCTTATGATGATATTATGAAACTATCCTGACAGACATACATAGTATGGTTTAACATGGTTAAATAACTTGTTAAATTATTGCTTTCTTTCTGTTTGAGATAGGTTATTGCATGTTACCATTTCAGGTCTCCTCAGGATGCTGGACAAAACTGAGGTGGGTCACAGTGGAGGGATGTTTTGAGCTGAGTCAAAGCTTGTTCTGAGTTGAGTTAAAACCTTTTTAAACTGATGAGTGAATGAATCCCCCAATTAAGTCAGTTGTAAAGAGCCAGTCAGGGTAATACCTAAAACAATACCTAATAGAGTCCACCCCAAAATTAGCACCAGGTGAGCAGAGGGTTCAACTGGGCATTGTGAGCAGGTGGGTTTTGGGAAGGAGGTAGGGTGACCAGACAGCAAGTATGAAAAATCGGGACAGAAGGTGGGGGGTAATAGGATAATCTATATAAGAAGATGCCCCAAATATCAGGACTGTCCCTGTAAAATCAGGACACCTGGTCACCCTACAAGGAGGGGGAAAACACACACAAACTGAGAACAGTGTGAGTGGGAGAGACAGGGTGAAGGAGCAGCTGAAAGCAAGCGCCTGACCTGGATGAAGCCTGGGGAGAAGTTTTTTGGGTCAGGAGTGCAGGGTTAGTAGAGTGTTCTTGGAACCATGTGCAAAAGAAGCTATTTCCTGCTATTTGATTTCTTCTGATTTCAGAGACCCAGGACCTTGTACATTCTTTGTAAATAAAACTACATCAGAGAAATACCTGACTATCACAAATTTTTATCCCCAACTGGAATACCTACAGGGCCCCAAACTTTGATTAGCTGCCTGGGTTGAAAAGAGACACTGCTATGTTGAAAGACATGTTCCCTAACTCTTAGCTCTGTCTTTTTTCTGGTTCTGCCATTTTTATCCAGGTCTGCCCGCTGAAGGGAGGAGATTGTAATAGCTACAATGTGGGAGGGAACATTCTGTGTAGTCACTATACTCCTCATGGCCTGCCTGCCCCATTTTGTACAGAATTTTCATGATTCACACAGTTAAGAGGAGCTTATGGCTCTATGCTGTTATGGACAATTCAAATGAGAATAGGATACTTGGTTACTCAGGGTTTGTAGACCTGAAAAATGATATCTCTAACCAGTCTTCAGCAGCCACATAGATATAACAAAAGTTATCATTCAGATCAATCAGATGCAGACAGCTTTTGCTTCATGGAGTAATATGTGAAAAATTACAGATACCATGTTCACCATTCAAAGGTCAGTAAAGGGTGTGTTTTTGTATGAGAGAAATTAGGACAACAACTGTGATATTATATAAGGTGGTAAGTATTACAATGTCCCATGAAATCTGTCACTTTCTCCTACCTTCAACAAATTGGACCCTGTTTATCAGACCAAGTTGGCAAGTGATGGGAAGGGCAGGAACAGTCTCAATCCCTGAAAGTGTATCAGTTTTACATGATACTGCCACTAAACCAAGATGTTATTGCTCTGTACACTCCTTCAGGGCTCCTCATGCTCAACGGCAACCTAAGATCTATGTGGCAGCAGGATCAAGCCCAAAGGGCCTGAACCAAAGTCCATAGAAGTCAATGGGAAAATTCCCTTTAACTTTTATTGGCTTTATATCAGGTCCTAAAAAGTCAACATTTATCCAAGATGGACCACACACTGGTATCTGGTGTCTCCTTGTTTTAAGTAAATACTAAAGGATGGTAGCTATAGATAAATATTTATTTTTTAAAAAAAATAGTGACCACTGTTCCTGGACTTCATTAGGTCATACAAGTGAATTAATATGAATAGTGGACATGTAAGATATAAGACCTGATCTCTCTGTTTTGTGTCCACAGACACCTGCTCTGTAAGTCTCAGTACTAACAAGCTTAGAAGAATGGAACTCTTGGCTGCCTCTATAATGGAAAAGCCAGCTTTGGTCAGCCCCATTCACACAAATTATAATGTTGCTTACCCATAGCTCCACATACTGTGTTTTGTTCCTTTAATTGGAATTTCTCTGTTTTGATTGTATAAATGATAGGTACTGAGACTGTACTCATGAAAGGGCATAGGAATTGTGCAGGTATGCCCTGAAGTGTGTGAGTCTTTCTGAGCTTACAAGCAGTGGACTCTGATTTGGAAAAGGAATTTAAGCTCAACAAATGAGGTTAGAAGGCTCTGTTCTAGAGAGCAGAAAATCTGTCCTAGGATTGTATTGCTCTGGATTCTCCACCAGGAAATTCTGCGCCACATTGAATTCAACAGAGCTAGGATTTCACCCTTGTGGGAAGGTGCGGCATGCAGTAGTACACCAGTTACATAAATCTAATGTCATGCTGCAGTCGTAGCAGCAACAACTTTTAAAAAATTCTCCTAGGCTTCTGTTTTGCTTTTCCAAAAGTGTTTAACCTTTGATTCTATTGGATCCTTAGATATGCTAGGTCTTACCAGTGGGAGGGAGCTTCATACCTTCACACTATAAAATACAAAATAAGATTGTGGTTTTAATCTCATAAAACACTTCAGGTACATGGTATCACAAGCTAACAGCATCAATCATGTTCTGTTGTTGGGACTCTATGGTTTATGGCTAGTCTACTTGTTTGCTTTAGATAACACACAATTGTAGCGTGCCAGTGTTACTAGGGTGCTACCTTGTAAATAAAATTTATTTTAAATATATATCCTGGTGTAGAAACAAATAAAAACAAAACTCTTTTATAAATACTGTGATAAATTAACTAGCAACTATAACTGAAACAGATCTGCTTGGAGACACTAATCCAATGCTTCAGGTTGACAAGGCCTTGGTAATCATGTTTACTTCAGTTGGAGGTAAAATTACATCAATTGACTGTGGCATTGTAGCTCCATGAAGAAGACTTGTCTTCAGAATAACTTAAATAATGTTCCAAGTGTATGTTGCCTATTTTAATAATTTGATCTTTAGGAAGCCATTCTTTCAATAAGATCAAGTTAGCACATGTCACGTAAGGGAAGAGTACCCTCTTCACCCCACTGCCTCTCTGTTGTCATATTTTGATGGTCTACTAGTAAGTGATTAAAGTAACAGTGAGTGGACTTAACATAGGACAGGAAACCAGAAACTCCTGAGTACTAATTCGAGATCTATCACTTATTCAAGTAATCTAGGCACATGCCATCAAAACTGTCCACTAATACTGGATGTCCTTAGATTCTTAGAGGCGCTGAGTACTTACAATTCTAGTTGTCTTCCATATGAGTTATGGGTGCTCAGCATCATTAAAAGTCAGGCACTATTTGTCCCAATTTGGCCACTTAAAAGGAGGCATCTAGAATTAGTGGAGAGTTTAAAAAATGATCATTCATCTCTCCATTTCTATGTTTCCCAAGATGATGTAATGGGATTATATACTCACTCTTGCTTCACAGTCGTTGTTGTGCCAGTCTTCATTAGTTCATGTTTGTACAGCACTTTGAAATTGAAAAGCAACATACATGTGATAAATATTATTAATTTCAAGGGTAGCTAATGACAGGGAGGTGAACGTTGGAGAATGCAATTTAAAAACAAAGGAATCAAAGGAGAATGTAATAGAAGCCAATACGTCAACAGAAGATTAGAAGTAAAACAGATCAACATTCTAAAAATTGTGAGAGACCTAACTGAGCCAAATTCCTCCTTTCTTTAAGTCCATTGATTTTAATAGTATTCCACTGTGAATTTTCCCCTGACTGAAAATAACTGGAAGAACAGGCATTAACATGAGATACCATAGATGCAATCTGTGTGCTGTGGACAGCTGGTGGTCCATGGACAGCTAGATGGTCAGTGCTGGCCTCTCCTTGTTTACCATTGCTTCTCTAACTGTCTAGATGCTCTTCACTGGAGAGAAGGGTCTGAAGGACAGTGAAAGCAGTCGGAAACACGGTGGAGCCATCCTGGCTCTTTGTTTTTCCTCAAGCTAAACACACTACTTTCCTTCTCCAGATACACAGAAAAGCATTTGGAGATATTCCCATGACTAACAATTACATTTTAAGCCTATGCTGCCCCTAGCACTTGGCTGGTTTTAAACTAACTCTATTTATTCTCAGTAAACATGGTTTTAGTGCTTAAGTCACTGGTGTTAGTAACTCCCCATAAACTCTGATTTCTGCAAATTCTCAAATGTTCTATCCCTCTATTGTTGATACCCCTGTAATTCTTAAGTTGTTAGCATTAAGAACTCCCAAGTTTAATGGCAAAAATCCCTCTGCAAATCCATTCTTCAGACAATGTCCTTGCAAATATAAACTGTGCTCACTTTAATGGTGGTTATTTCTAGTCAGACAACTTACTTTAAGGCTTTTCCAAAAGCTTTTCCTAAATCTTTCATACACCACATCTTGAAAATATTTATAGTTGTTAATGTCTTTAAAATATTTATCACATGCCATACTAAAATTGAACGGAGGATTACAGTTGTAGCCTCTTTTGTTTGGAAGGCAATGAATGATAAGTAAACAAGTATATCCAAATATGTATGTTAGGTACACAAAATTAAAAATCAGTTCTGTACAGTCTCAGCTGTTTCACCCTTAGCTTCTCACACCAAATCTCTATCTTTCATCTATTTACAAAGTAATTGTAGGTAGCAATACTCATGGTCCCACTCGAGTGACCTCTGACAATGGCTTCTTCATCCTGGTCTTCCCCTTGTCCTCACAACCATCAAGTCTTCATTAGAGAATCTAGGTTGCACTTCCTAGTACTCCAACCACTAAATTTACCTCTCACACCCTCTTCACCAGTCATATATGAAACATGCCCCATTTTCATCATACTCATCTCAGCAGCTACCTTGTCATTTCTAATGTACCTGCCTTCACATGAGTTGATTCACTGTTTCTCTGCACCTTGTGTAGCCATTTACAACATGCAGTGTGGATATGAAATGCTATCATTCTGAGTTGGTGACATTTTACACACACTTTACACTGGTGTGACAGATTTATGTTACTATACCAGGTATACAGCAACAATAATATTTAGGCACCTGCGATGGAAGGTGAAACACGAGAAGGAACCTCCACTCTCAGAATGCCTCATACATCCTTTGTACCTCCCACATGGCTTGCATCTGGTTTGCTCAGGGCTCTCTGGGTTGGATACATGTCACAATTGTTTTTGAAATCACCTAGAACATATCACTGAAAACTGACAGTTACTATTCAAGATGTCTATGTCACTGCCAGAATTTCCTTCAGCAGCTCTGTTGCTCAGACACATAGTAAAGCTCGCCTTCCATGTTGGCACAACTTTCTCCTCAGCACCTACTCTTTCCTCAACCAGCTATAGTACAGATCTGCTCCTAGAAACTGTGACCCCAGTTCATAGCGCTGCTCAGTGTAGCTCAGGAAGAGGGGTATAGGAGCAAAAATGGTCCCATGCTGCCTTTGTAGCCCTGGATTTTAAATAAATTAAAGCAGCCTGGGGGATTCCCTAATTTACCCCTGGCTGCCACAGACTCAAGAAGCCATTGTAAGAACTCTGAATAGCCAGAACACAAAAGCACTCCAGCAACACCCCCTACACCAGAGCCAGTTGGTGGGTGATGAGGGAATTCCCAGAAATCCAGTTAAACTAGAGTGGTGAAAAGCAACCCGCATAATGGCCAGAATCTGGTTCTGTTTGTCTGCAGTTCCCCATTGCCCCCATCCTTTTCAACTCTCTCATCTCTTAGAAAAGCAATAGCAGTGAAGTGGCTTGGCTTGAACAGTGCCATTTGTGGACCTTCCAGGTGCCTCTACAGGACCCTGGGTCTCCCTGGGGGAAAGAAGTCTCTGTCTCTGATGTCCTTAGAGTAGGGCTCCAGCCCACCAGCTAATTGCCTCTTCAGTCCTATCCCTTTTTGTGGAATTTGGAACAGCTTAGCCCCAAATCATTTCAAACAAACCCAACTCAATACTGGGCCATTCACCAATCTTCTTAGGTGGCATCCCTGCCCTTTCCTTCAGGTGCGGTTCCAAAAATGTCTCTTACTTGTGTGTTGCCTGCTTCTAGGGGTCTAATTGCTCCTCCCCAGTGGCTGCTCCAGCTAGCAGGCCCATTTCTCCACAACTCTGCAGGCAAAGCTCTCTTGAGGCAGAGCTCCATCCTTCCTGGCCAGTCAATCCTGAATTGACTCAGGCTCTCTCCTTTTATCTGCTCCTAATTCCCCCTCCATTGACTGCAGATATAGTGGGATGGGGCTAGCTGGGCCTTAACACCTTTTCTAGTGGTGTGCAGCCTCTCTGCCCCATCACAAGCAGTTGTGTTCTACTTCCCTTTAAATGGGAAAAGCCAATACTTCGCTTTCCTCTTCTATGCAATACAGCTTATTACAACATGTCTTGAAAGCAATTATAGAAAAATATATTGCTTAAAACACACACTGGGGAATCTGATATGTGCAGGAGAAAGACACAGAAGGGATACTGGGAAGTACACTAAAGCAAATGATAGGCAGCCCAACAGATACTTATATCGTGGAGAAATAAATATCTTAGAAAGCAAAATGTAGCACACCTGAGATATGGAGGGATCAATGGAAAAAAATGGGAGTGCAAGAGACTTATAAGTCAATAGGATAATTGCTATAAAAATAGTGTGTATCAGAGGCACTGACTTTCCAAAGTGCCGGGAAGTACTCGACCCCTGGCTCTGCCCCAGGCCTCACCCCTACCCTGCCTCTTCCCACTCCCGCTTCACTTCCCACCCAATTCCACCCCCTCCCAAGAGCGCGCCGCATCCTCGCTCCTCTCCTCTCCCTCCCTCCCAGCCTCCTACGCACCACGAAACAGCTGTTCGCGGTGGGCAGGAGGCGCTGGTAGGGATCGAGAGGTGCTGATCCGTGAGGCCCGCAAGCAGGTGGGAGGCACTGGTGGGGGGGAAGCTGATAGGGGTCTGCCAATGGGTGCTCAGCACCCATCATTGTTTCCCTGTGGGTGCTCCAGCCCCGGAGCACCCACAGAGTTGGTGTCTATGATGTGTACAGTAAAGAAATGTCAGAAAATATTCAAGACACCCAAGGATGTAATTGGAAAATGAAGTGCAAAAGACTTGAAAAGCAAACACCACAAAACTAAAAATATATAAGAAGTGAGAAGACTGAGAGACTGCAAGAGCTTTAACAGATGAGATTAATTTGTTAACAAATGAGATGTATATGGCTGGGAAACTGAACATATTTTCCTATTAATAAAAAGTATTAAATGAAAAAAATAATAAATACAACTTCAGAATAAATGAAAAGTAAATCAGGGAATTAAAATGAGAGAAATCTCTAGGAATGGATGGCTGCATCCCAATAGTTCTGAAATATACGCTGAATGAAGTGAAAACCATTAGACTAGAGGGTTCTAACTTCTTGCAAGAAAGAGTAAAGATATCTAAAGATTGGGGAGGTGATAGAGACAATAAAGTGTTTCCTAATCATTAAGAAACAGGGAGGCAGAGTTCCCCAAAACACACAATGCTCCAATAACAGTGACGTGATATACCATTTTGTGGCAGTGCAAAAACAGGGTTTTGTTCGGCTAACATAGTAGTAGGCCTGGTATAAACACCTAGGTATATGGATAGCGTTGTCGGCCCCAATGCTGGGGGAGAAATTGTTTATCACTGTGACATAAAAGACACAAAAGATTCCCCTCTAAAAAACTGAATTGAATTCCTATGTCCTCTCTCCTCAGTGGGGTGTAAACTCTGCTCCTCCATTCCAGCCGATAGGAAAATGAAAAAGAGGAAAGAAAAATCATAAAAATGTTGGTAAAAATGCTTTCTTTTTTCCACGCAGAATAATTCCTTCAATCTACACTGTATGTATTCATTGGAATTGATAGTTCACAAATACAGAGGTGCAAATATTTGTTGTGTCAAAATATGCAAGAGAATATATCAGAAAGAATGTGTGATACTCCAGATATATGCAACTGCAACTCTTTGAATGACAGCACATTCATTTAAAAAAATGCAGGTACATGTGGTAAGAGCACTATGCATTCAGATTAAATATACACACGGATATTTATCTACTTACACATTCAGTTCAAATAAACCCAGGTATATTTGGGGTATAACATATTCAGAAAAATGCCAGCATGTTAATTTAAATGTGTGAGGTGGCCCAACCTCCATGTTTACTTCCATATCTAAGAAATAAAGTAGTAATACTGGCAACTTCCAGCAACAGTATCTTAAGGTATCTTATCTAACTTTTCTATGTGTCTTAAATGAACATAAATATCCATGAAACTAAGAGCGGAATTTGTCCCGCAGTTCATCTGTAAACCCTGGAAAGCCCAGCTCATACTCCAGCTACACTGTTCAGCAGAATTATTTTCACTCTTTTGGGTGATCTGCATTCACAAATCCACAGGAGGTATAGATGGGGAGACCTGTTCTTTTGAGGGCTTGGAGAACATTGGCAGATACATTTTGCTTAGTTTAATCCTCAGAACACTGACGGCTGCAATTTTCTGAATATACATGTGTAGAGTTGAGGGCAGAATTTTCCCTGTAGAGATTAGATCCAACTCAGCAGCAGTCCACGTATTGCATAGATAACTATTCTCCAGATGATATATCCACAATGAATTCATAGAAACAACCATCTTTGAATTCAGCCCATGCAATTTTTCTTGGTTGCTGGTTATAATTTAGGTTGACCTAGCTAACTCATTCAGGGGTGTGAAAGATTCACTCTCCTGAGAGACACAGTTAAGCCACCCAAAGGCTGATATAGACACTGCTAAGTCAGTGGAAGAATTCTTCTGTCAACCTAGCTACTTCCTCTCAAGTGTGTGTGTGTGTGTGTGTGTCGGGGGGATTTACTACAGTGATAGAAAAACCCCTTCTGGCACTAGGAGTATACAGTAACTCCTCACTTAAAGTCATCCCTGTTAACGTTGTTACGTTGCTGATCAATTAGAGAACATGCTCGTTTAAAGTTGCGCAATGCTCCCTTATAACGTTATTTGGCAGCTGCCTGCTTTGTCCACTGCTTGCAAGAAGAGCAGCCCGTTGGAGCTAGCTGGTGGAGGCTTGGAACCAGGGTGGACCAGCAGCCCCCCTATCAGCTCCCCTAAATCCCCTGTGCATCAGCCGCCCAGCAGGTTATCAATTGCCGGTCAGTTCAGATGTCCCTCTCCCCCACTGCTGTGTGCCACTCCTGCCCTCTGCCTTGGAGCTGCTTCCTGAGCCTCCTGCTTGCTGTTCAGGGAGCATGGTAGAGAAGTGCTAATGTCAGGGTGTCTCCCTCCCCCCGCTCCTTCCCCCTGCTCCTATATCTCATCTCCACAGAGGAGGTGCGGGGACATGACAGGGCTCAGGATGGAGGGAGCTTGCTGGCAGCAACTGCTGTCTCAACTTGCTGATCTTCTTAAAAAGGCAGTGTACTTAGAATAGAGTCAGCATACTTAAAGGGGCAATGCGCATCTCTCTCTCTCTCACACACACACACACGGTTGTGTGTCTCTGTCTCTCCCCCGCACACACACACCATCCCTCTATCTCACACACACATGCACACACACAGAGAGCACTTTGGGATATCCAGTGGGATAGCATGGGTTCATCATCATGTTCAGTTTCCACAAGGAATGTTTGCAGCCACTGCCATGCTGTGTCTCCTCCCTCCATTTGTGCTGCCTTGTAGAGTGTGTGGCTACATTAATAGCAATGTGTTAATCCGTGAGGGCTCAGCCGAGTGCTAGTTCATCATTTAGCAGTAAGACATTCCCTGGGAAATATCCCACCCTCTGACTCTACCACCTCAACCAAGCTGCACAATCATCATTGCTGTGTACAGTATTAAATTGTTTGTTTAAAACTTATACCTGACTCCCCTCCACCCCCTGCATTTATATTAATTCTTATGGGGAAATTGGATTTGCCTAACATTGTTAAGTGAGGAGTTACTGAGTAACTGAAACACTGCAGCTGTGCTGCTGTAGCGCTTGTAATGCAGATATAGTTTAAGTTCACTAGGGCTTCTCTGTTTTCAAGAGTAGAAAATTGGTACTTACATGATCATTATATTTCTTGGAAATCAGCACTTGGAACGCAACTGAGTAGCAGACTCTATGATGCGGAGCACATGAAATGGGGTTGCTATGCTGAAAGGTGCTAATGACTGCCAGCAGATGAATCTTGGGTCCAAAGACAATCACAGACCTTATTGAAGCCAGTCAGTGTCCCAAGCACTCTTTCTGGCTCCAAAGAAGGAATAATCCAGTTCCTTTATTTCGTAAGAACACCTGCAGGAAATGTTGGTGACTGCTTAAAATTCAAGTTGGGTCTCCCAGTTCTTCCAGGGCTCCATAGCTGGGAACATGTAAGCCTTGGGGTCCCTGTCCCTGGGACAGTCCGCATAGTGGGGCTGCTCCAGAACCATGGACCCTGAGTCCTGAGCTTCCCAACCGTCCACCAGACAACTCAGTAGGAAATCAGGCAGATTTCTGATGGAATCCCATTTTCTTTCTGGAAATTTCTTAAAACGGATACATTTCCAATAAAAACCTGTTTTGTTCGAAAATTCTCAGCCAGCTCCATGATTAAGTAACTAATCTATTAACAGTGTGTGTGATGGCATGCTAAAGCTGTATTGTAATGTTCAGCCACTAGGTGGCACCACTTGCAGCATACTTTACCTGAGCTGTTATAGCCAGTTATAGCCACCAGTGTGCATTAAATTATCTCATAGAGAACACATCTTTTGTATCTCTCTCCATGATGAAAGCTCTGTAGCCAGTCCATATCAACTTAACATCTATTTTAACAATGCTAACACATGGGTAGGCCAGACTGGTTTCCAGCTATGCTTTTGTTAGTATTCAGTGAGGCC
The DNA here is from genome assembly GCF_965140295.1 of Lepidochelys olivacea. Lineage (NCBI taxonomy): Eukaryota > Metazoa > Chordata > Testudines > Cheloniidae > Lepidochelys > Lepidochelys olivacea. The sequence continues at coordinate 72,319,870 of NC_140414.1, forward strand.
TAGGGGTCTGCCTGTTCCACACCATTCCTCGCTTCACAGACCACAGAGATTCTGCCTTTGGAGAGTATTGGCAGTTTGTTATCAGTTGTGGGCAGTGGATAATGGCTTCTTTTTTATTCTCAGTTCAGTGACTGTGGGTCTATGAAGATGCATAATTTGCCTGATGTTCTTCTTTATCATCACCATGCTGTGTACCCAAACTCCTTCAAAAATGAATTATATAGTGCTAGAGGATTTTTTTATTTTTTTGTGGTAATCAGGTTCCACTCTGGGGTCTACTTCTAGTCACAGCTTTCCTTTGAAGCATAGTCATATTCAACGCAGCCTTGCCCCATTTCTGGGTAAAACATCTAGAGCAAGGGTCGTCAGTCTTCCGCATGCAGTCCATCAGGGTAATCCACTGGGATGTGCTGACTGCTGCTTCCTGCAGCTCCCATTGGCTGGGAACGGTGAACTGTGGCCACTGGGAGCTGCAGGGGTCCATGCCTGTGGACGGTCAACGTAAACAAAATGTCTCGTGGCCCGCCAGCAGATTACCCTGATGGGCTGCATGCCAAAGGTTGCCAACCCCGATCTAGAGAAAGTGAATGGGAACAATTAATGTGGACATGGCTAGTGCCAATCTCTAGTAAGAACCTATGAATTATATTTGTGACTTTACTATGGGGCCAGTAACACTACATTTATTCATCAGAAAAACTGGGGAGGGGGTATCTGTAACCTTTTTGCATACCTTAGCCAATAAGAAATTGATATTAGTGCAATCAACACTGCTTTAAATGCAGTAGGTTTTGAAGCTACAAAAGAATAATTTGTTCTGTCAGCATTCTCACTCTCACGATATTTCAACATCTAATATAAGGGTCATGGAAAACTAGAATTTACTGTTGCAACTATCATGGGCTTTACAAAAAAAATTCTATTGGAGACTTGTGTACACAATAGTTTTGACATAGAATAATCCCTCAAAGTTAAGAAGCACCATAAGTCTCCTAAAACTAAGCTATAAAAGCAAAAATACACTTGAAGACGAGGGGCTTCATTATACCAAGTGAAAACTGTCAGATAATCAGCTTGCTTACAGGTGAAAAAACTGTCTTTAAAAAGTAAGCAGAGAGTATTTATGAGCCCTTATCAAAAAAGCCATCTTTTTATAATGTTCCTCCTCAGGTTGCTATTTGTGACATGTTGGATCACAGAAACCCCTTTGGGACTGCCACCTGATGTGCCTAGACTACCTCTGAGCCCATTTTTCCTGCCAGCATGTGACTTCAGTTCCTTGCCTTGTTTGAGCCAGACATGCTAGCCTGCTGCAAACACAGATCCAAGTCTAAACCATATCTCCCGCAAGCTGCAGGCTTAACTGAAAACAGCTTAAGAAGTGCTCATGTGTCCAGCACTCAGATACCCAGCTCCCAATAGGGTCCAAACCCCAAATAAATCCATTTTACTTTGTATAAAGCTTAAATTGAGTAAACTCATAAATTCTTTGCCCTCTATAACGCTGATAGAGAAATATGCACAGCTGTTTACACCGCCACCCCTCCCCGTCCCAGGTATTAATACTTACTCTGGGTTAATTAATAAGTAAAAAGTGATTTTATTAAATATAAAAAGTAGGATTTAAGAGGTTCCAAGTAATAACAGACAGAACAAAGTAAATTACCAAACAAAATAAAATAAAACATGCAAGTCTAAGCCTAATACAGTGAAAAACTAAATGCAGGTAAATCTCACCCTCAGAGATGTTCCAATAAGCTTCTTTGACAAACTAGACTTCCTCCTAGTCTGGGTCCAGCAATCACACACACCCCTGTAGTTACTGTCCTTTGTTCCAGTTTCTTTCAGACATTTCTTTGGGGTGGAGAGGGTATCCCTTGAGCCAGCTGAAGACAAAATGGAGGGGTTTCCCAGGGGCTTATATAGTTTCTCTCTTGGGTGGAAACTCCTCTTTCTCCCTGTGTAGAATTACAGCTACAAAATGGAGTTTTGGAGTCACGTGGGCAAGTCACATGTCCATGCATGACTCAGTTCTTTACAAGCCGATGCCATTGTCCACATGCTAGTTTGAATGTTCCCAGGAAAGCTCAGATGTGGATTGGCATCTATCAAGGTCCTTTGTTAGCCAAGTACTCCCAATTACTTGGATAACCCCTTCACACTATGTTGACCAGATTTGCCTTAGGTGCTTCCTAAAGCAAACATTTTAAATACAAGCATAGAGTCAACGCCTGTAACTCCAGATATAAAAATGATATATGCATACAAATAGGATGAATTCAGTAGAACATAACCTTTGCAAAGATCTATTACATGGTATATCTAATATAAAACATATTCCAGTTATGTCATATTTACACTCATAAGCATATTTGTATAAAGCATTATGGGGGCAACATCACACTATACACCTATAGTTTTTCACACCCAAAGACCAAGTGTAATGTCTCCATTGTACACCACTCGTTGAAAGGCATGTGCTTCAAGCCCACTTTCAGGCACTATAATATGTTACTGTTAATACACAACTGGATAAGTACACAACCATATAAGGAGGCAAGATCCCTTCCCCGAGAAACTTTCAGACTAAGTAGTCAGTAAGTAGGAGAGGAATGGGATGTGAAAAAGCAAATAACTGAAACAAGAAGTGATGTGTGGTGTGTACCTTGGTTTCACATTTTTAACTATTATTGAGTCATATTGCTGCTCTCAACATTCCCATCCATTAACATATAGGAAACTCTGCACATAGATATCTCCCACCAAAGCAGATCCAAGAGATCAGCCACCTCCTGGAGTATAGCAAACTCCACGATCACATGCATTTTTTGCCCCTTGGAACAAATGCAAGTGAATCTAAAAATTACCATATGAGGCTGATCATCAACAAAATGTGCATTACTCCTGATCATGAACTGCATTATCTATTTATGAAGATTATATTTTATTGGGGCTGAATTGCTATAAGAAATGTAACACTCTGCCATAGTCAGCAATGCATAAAAGCACATTTGTTAAAGAATAGATAGATGTAATTTTCATAGGGATGGGTGTGGAGTGGGGAAGCGAAACTGGTCCAATGACATTGGAGACCAGACTCTTTTCCTAGTTAAGCCAGTGTAAATCTGGAGTAGCACTATGGACTTCAGTAAAATTATTCTGGATTTTCATCAAGTTAAATAAAATTAGAATCTGGCCTTTAGAATGTCTTTTTGGAACCTTCTGAACAAATCTGAAATCTATGATACATAGTGTATATTACTGTAAAAGCAAAAATCTTATGCGGAATTAGCCCCAATCAAATGGATTCCAGGAGTGGTGCAGTGGTAGGCTTGAAATTTGTTCCTGGACAAAAATAGGGAGTAAGAGTCACACTGGCAAAAAGGTGTAGAATAAAGATCTGTAAAAGAGTAGGAAGCATAAGCCCAGTTTTCATAGTAGAACTGATAAAAAGGACAAATAAGAGGAAGAGGCTGCAGGCATTCACCCCTGTGGTGAATCCTTATTATCATTATTAATAATTAGTATTATTTTTATTGATTTATGTTGCAGTAGCACTTATAGACCTTAACCAGATCTGAGTCACATTATGACCGACACTGTACAGACAAAACATTAAACAGTCCCAGCCTTCGGCCCTATAAGTGTAAAATAAATAGTGCAGGCCTGATTCTGATGTCATTTACAGTCTGATGTCATTTATGTTCCTGATATAAATCAAGAATAACTCCAGTGAAGTCCTTGTGTAAAACCAATATGGGTGAGGCTAGATTCAGGCTCTGTAATTTCACACAGTCAAGGAGTTATTTGAAACTGTAATTTTCCAAATAAAAATGTCACCCTTCAAACTGAATTATCATATGTTTAATCTAATATTGTCCATACTTAATTTTAAAGATATTACTTTGGAGGCCAGCATTTGTCATCACATTGTTGCTGTTCTTTGACTGCTGAAGATTGCTTTATAGGAAGCATTGTTATTAGAGAAATCTACAATTCCTGCCACAAACTGATATTTCTTACAGTGCAGGGTGAATTTGAAATGCAAATCATTCAGCTCTGGAAGATAATAATAATAATAATGATTATAACAAAATAGCAGCAATCATAGCAATAATAATAATTAATAAACACACACTCTTGGTAATGAAAAAATTGTAAATGTGTACACCTGTCAGGAACCAAAAATACACTCAGCAATGCCAGTGCATTTCTTCCAATTTTTCACTGCAGTAACCTAGTTAAAATCAGCAAGCCAGACAGTTTTGGCAGATGCATTTGGCTTAAAGTTGCATTAAGAAAAATGCACAGTACTAAGGGACACTGGGGAATCCATTATATTTTCTGCTTCCATAAGCAAAGGACAGCAGTAATAAACATATCTAATTTGGAGTGGGGGTGAGGAAAGAGAAAGCTTGAAATAAGGTCCTGATCTAACGCTCATTTAAGTCAATAGGACTCTTTCTATTGACCTCACTGGGCTTTTGATCAGGCTCTAAGGCCCCGGTTCAGCAAGGTACTTTTGCTTCTACCTAACTGTACGCAGATGAATAGAGTAAACTGAAGTCAATGGGACCACTCATGCTGAAAGTTAGGTAGATACCGAAGTATCTTGCTGCATTAGGGTCTCAATACGCACTCCTGCAGACTGCAATGACAATGCTAATGCAGAAACTGTCTACACTGCAATGTAAGCTCATGCTTGAGCCCATGCACTAACCCATGGCTCGGACCCAGGGTCCCACAGCCCTAGAGGGCTGGAGGGTCTGACCTTAAATCAAACCAGGACCCAGCGTCCAAGTCCTATTTCTTTGCAGTTTTGCTACAACCCCACTTGACTCAGATCCCAAGAGTCATCCAGGACTATCCCACAATTCCATGGGAGAACTTCCTTAATCCTCTTTATCACGACAGTCTGCAATCCACTCTCCTGAAAACAGAAGTCCCCTCACCCCCTGGGCAAAAGGCAGCAGATCAGGTCAGCATTAACCCATTCTGTTTTGATCACCAATCTGCAATCAAAGTATTAGAAAGCCTCCTGGGTTTGCAATGGAGAGTGAACTGATCAAGCCTTTTGCAAAGTGAGTTGCTTCCTGGTAACGTGCAGGGTGAGCAATGAAGTTTTCCCACATTGTACCATGCTCCTAGAGCTAGAGCGGCCACATTTTGGGGGTGTGTGCTAGGGTCTCTGTGATATGGTTACTTTGAGTCAGGTTTGTGCTCTGCAGTGTGGAGGCCAGAGGTTCAATCATGGGTCAAAAAATTCTTAATCTAGGGTTAAAATACAATGTAGACACTTAAGCTCAAGGTTCCCTAACATGGGACAGTTCACTTGAGTCCCACTAACTCTGGGCTTACATTGCAGTGTAGACATACCCAACGGGGTAAACAAAAGGCAGCCTGGACTTTTCCAGCAATGGCATTATTGAAATATAGCATTTGCTAAATCTAGAAAAAAATATAGGAAAGAACTTTTATTGTCAAATATCTGAGGATCCTACAAACAACAAAATATAATACATACATACAACTATAGGTGAGTATGAGGGAGAGACTTCAATACTGATGGGAAAATGATAGTAATAAAACTATTACCTTACTTTTGTTTTTGATGTTATCTCATCACAAATTTGTCTGTGTCTTCACCAAATATTAAGATATAGCTACAAGTAGTTAGAGCCAGGATGTTTGAAATATAACAATGCATGTTATGTTTAGCTAGTTATATTACAAAATGTTCAAGCTAATCAAAGAAATTCCAGGTGCTCTCTGCTTCTATTGTCACACCCGAGCCCCCACCACCACCACCACCACCAAGGGGTACCCTGGGGGAGGCAGATCAGCATTGTATATGCATTGTATATTGCTAACGCTGTTGCAAGCATCGCAGGGCAATTTGGGAAGGGTCAAAGGTGTGAGTGGGGAGTGGAAGATTCTTTTGCAGGCTGCGAAAGGCCAAAGGGGGAAGGAGAAAGAGAGCAGAGAACAGGTTAACTCAACACTGCAGCTAGCAAGCTCAGTCCAACGATAAGACACTGGCCCCAGTCCAAGGTCACGGCACTAGATGAAAAATTATCTCACCTAGCCACAGCCAGCTATGAGAAAAGAAAAAGTACACTGAACCAGGGCTGCAGAGCTGGAAAACACCGGCGAAACAACGAGGGGGGTAGCAGAGCTTCGCGTCCCTGGAGCCGTTGTGTTTTGGGAAAGCGGAGAAGACCACAGAAAGCCGGTTTGGACTGGCACAAAGAGCACCAGGAACAGAGGTCATGGAATGGAACAGCCCCAAAGGAGCCCAGGACTTAAAACCCTCCTGAGAGCTGAAGCAATTTGGAGATCACAGCGGACCCTGGACGACCTGTGCACACATGACAGAACTCCCGTCCACCCTTCTCCCTCTTCTTCTTATGTTACACCCAGGTCTGGCCAGCCTCATGTAGTGCGGGTGTGAGTATGAAAGTGGGTTAGGGCTTGGGGCACTAATGCTTTCTTCCTTCCTCTGAGTGATGTGGGGAGCACCCATCACTCTCCGGTGTTATTTTATTATTTTATCAATAAAGCTTTAAAACTTAGACACTTGGTGTGTTCCATCATCTCCTCCATTAACAATCCTGTGGCCTCAGCCTGATCACCTGATGCCTCAGGCAGATTGGTAACAGAAATCTGTCCCACTATCACCCAAAGACAAGTCAAATGTCAAGCAGATATCCCTCATTAGCCATAAAACCATGTTTATTACCCTTAGAGTGTCTTATCTAGACTAGGATACCTCACTCTTGTATAAATACCAGTTTGGTACAAATGTAGTCCTTATCTCAAGAATACAAACCATGTAAACATTCATGTTTTACGAAAAGATCTGACATGAAAAAGAACGTAAGGTTGGGTTAACAAAGCAGTAAATCTTCATGTAAAGTTGGCTTTTTCACCCTCACGAGAACAACTTCTAAGTAAACATTCACAGAGAATTCTAGAAATATCTTACTGAAAATAAATTTTATAATAATTCTAAAAACAGCAGTCAGAAAAGCCTCTAGGAAAAACATATGTAGTTGCAAATGTTTTAAACTTTTGTTTATTTCTAATGTTGAAATGGAAAATCATTTTGAATGGCATATATGCAAGTATTTTACCGAAAGGCAAAGCACCTAACCTAATTTCCTAACATCATTCCTATGTAAATGGTAAAATGCTTTACGTACCAGTGATGCTTTCCTGGGGTGTCCAGAACTATAAGTCACATTGTTACCTATCTGCCTCAGCAAAAGAGAGATTTGCTGGTGCTACACTAAGTGTCAGCTCCCTGCCATCCCAGTTAGTTAACCGGCCAAACAAACTGCTTAGAATTCTGCCAGCCCACACTTTGCTTTGTAAACCCTAACTTGTTGCTCTTCAGTTCCCAGACTCCCTGGAGGAGTGTTCCGCTGCAGTATCCAGCCCCTCTCACTGGACACTCACAGAAATTACAAAGACTGCTATCTCCAGAGAGGCAGTTTAGACACCAGCCTGTTAGCTCAGCACACTTTACTATTATATATTGCACTGAGATGAACTTAAAATAAAACCAGGACTAAATGTATTAATAAAGAATAGAGATTCAAGTGATACTAAGCAAAGTTAAAAAAATCAGAAAATTGTCATAAATAAAATAAAAGTATAATATGATTTCTAGAGGCTACAACTTTACAGGCTACAATCTTTGTCTAGGGTGGTTTTCTCACCTAAAGCCTCCTCTCAGAATCACAAGGCCTCCCTGGGCCAGGATCCAGCTTTCATGGATGCAAAGACCACTGATCTCTTTGTTCCCTCAAAGATGGATAACAAAATATCTTTTGTGCTTATAGTTCCCCAAAAATCATTGTTTTGACCCCAGAGACAAGACACCGCCTTGTGGCCTTGGTTTCTCATGATGGTTTCATATCCCCCAGTCAACCTGGCTTTTCCTGATGACTTATTGCAAATGGGGCTTCTTTTGGTCTTGTTTTCACAATGCTTCAGTTATCTCTCTGCCACTAATATAAATATCTTTCCTCCTGTCTGGAAGAAAACCTATTCTCTCTTTGTTTGGTTACAGATTTTAAAGCATAATATCAGTGAGTATCCTTAATTTCTCATATAATGTTAATACACACATTTCACAATGATATGAGTGACCAGGATATTACCAGCTTTCATTAAATACCTTACAAGACAGTCTTTATAGATAAATACTATGACAGCAACATGTTAGGTCCAGTGAGTTTGTCAGGCCTGATAGAAGTTGCTGACACAGAGTAGTGAACCGCCAATAGGCCTCAGTATCACAGGACCAGCCTGTAATCTAAAGATCTTGCTAAACCAATTAGTAATGTAAGAAGCCATTCAGGTATTGAATATTTATTTTAATGGGGATTTAATTATTGGCAGTGCTCAAGCCATATTAGGAAAACAAGAAGAATAATCTCTCAAAAATTGTTATGAAGACTCAACAACTTCTTTAAAAGCTATTTAAGATAAACACACTCTAAAAATCATTGAATTTTTGAAAAAACAGTTTTAAGAACCATAAGTTTTAAGTTTAAATTTAGAAGGAATATCTCAGAAAATGGACTGCATAAAAAAAGAGTTAAAACTCTAAACTTAAAGTTGTCTGAGAATCTCTCACCACAAAGACAAAGGAACTATAACTGCCAAGAAAGAATTACAATCCCAATGCATACATGCATTAATAAATTATATATTCATAAGATAAAGAGGCTTTTAAGGATAACCTATGAAAGTACTGAGCCAATGAACAGAAATCAACTTGGAGTCTAAACAAACCTGAAAGTGGCTTTTCTATAATTTCAAGCGAATAGGAAGTAGAATGGTATAAAACTCTGAAGTGGGTACCTCCACACACACACACCCTCTGCTACCCTGCTTAAACAGCAAGCATGCCACAAGTCATCCTGTCCATCTCTACAAGCAAGCTACTACAGAGACCTAACAAGAACAGAGAGGACTAAAGAAGAAACCAATTCTAGGAAAAGCGCCCCAAAACTTTAACATGGATTGGTGAAAGAAAATTAACTAAAACACTGGATTAGATTTTAAAACTCTTGTAATCATTTTGTTTAGCTATGGAAATTCTGTTGTAACTTAAAATACTAACAGTTTCTCCTGTTAATCAACACATGGTTAGACTATGTATTCCTGGAGAGGAGACAGGGGCTAACCATTGGCAAACCAAGAAATTGCAGATTTAAGTTTCTTAATACTCATAATTGGCTTGTCTTGAAGATCCTTAAATGGCTTCCTCTAAGTAACTGATTTAAATATTTTCTTAGATTTCATAAAATTGTTTATTTTGCCCAATTATAAACTGGCTGGTTGTTAATAACAACAAGACAGGTATCACCTGCCCTTAAACACATTATTTTGTCCATACATAAACAATTTTAAGTATCTAGTAAGAAACTAAGACTAAATTGACAATAACTTTGGGAAACAATATACTTTGGTCTTAATTTACCAAATGAAGTACATCCTGATTTCACTTTTAAATGTGAAATCTCTTCTAAAAGTTCTCTACAAAGAGGCATATAGAAGAGATTGTAACAGAACTAACCAGTTTATCAGTTGTGTTCTGTAATTTGTTTTGTATTGTTTAATGGTTTCTTTTCTTTTCTTTAATAATAAATAGCATGGTTAATAAGTGTGGTTATGTTGCATATCATGGTGTCCCCTAAGGTATGCAAAAGAATTTCTGTGACTAAAGTAGTGGGACTCACATCTCTGAGATAGTTTTATAAATAACCTTCATTAATTATTTCATCTTTTTATTTTGGTTTTCCTGGTTTGGCAGTAAGAGAAACACGTACTAAGAGCTGGCCCACCATTTCTTGATTCTCTGGACTAAATAGTTTTAGTATTTTTTAAAGTAAAACTACTTAGCTTGCAACAATTTAAAATTACCCCTTTCTACCCCACATAAGTATACAAGCTTCTCCATTAGGTGAAAGATTTATAAAGCAAAAGGACCACATGTAAAGAATCTTAAAATAAAACGAGGAAGAGAATGGAACATGTTAGTAGATAAATTTTGTCTCCAAAATGAGATTCAGCCATCAAACCCCCAATAGCATTTCCACAGAAATAACCAACCTCACGGTCAATATATTGAAACACTTGTGGCATAAGGAATACTCAACACAGAAACCTGAGGCTCCTCCAAGAAACACCTTTTCACAGACATCAGCAATAAAAGTAAAAAAGAGCTACGCCGCATCAGTGAGAATAAGAACAAGGGAGATTTAAGGTGGCCAGGGCTCTGCTCCTGCCATAAAATAGTTTGCCCTCACCCTGTAGAAGTGAAAGAAACTGAACTCAATGTTTTGCCAGTGTCAAGGGCTGCACTGTAGAATATACTTTTCTGCTAATGCCAAAATGGTTTTTTTCTTTGGCCTTGGTAATGAGATCCAGGTAAACCTGAGATGGAAAGTTGTAACAGGTTATCAGTTGTCTTGCCTGGCAGTTGTGAGGATCTCTCTCTTTTTTAAAATGGTGTAACAGAGAAATGTAATTGTTAGAGGTCACTGCTTGGGCATGCTTTCCAATGCCCCACCAACCATTTATATGACAGCTTGCTGGCCTCAATTAGTGCTTGATTCTGCCCTCAAATCTTCATATACATATTTCAAAAAATGCAATAATTAATGATTAACTGTTGTTCTGCTGTTTTTCTTCTGTCTTTCAAAATGTATGTTATGTCAGATATATCTGTTCTTGTTTGAAGATCTCCAAAATTAGTAGTAGACTGATTGGGCATTGGAGATTTCAGCGTAAATTACACCCATGCAACAGTCTGAAACAGACATATCTGGCATACATTTCTGAGGGCAGTGTGGATCTGTGAAATCTGCTCATAGCCTGATATGCACATGGAAAATAAAGTGTTGTGATAAACAGGAATTCTCTGTGCTGAACTGATCCTGCCATGCCTGGGTTTTACAAACACATGACACAGTATAAGGCCCATTCAGGAAAGCATCCCTTCCCAGAACAGAACTTAAGTGCAACATATTGACAGCCTTAACCCTGTACCTTCTTTAATTTTTTAGCTTACATAAGACCACTAGTGCTATTTTTTAACAAAAATGTCATTTAATATGTATCAGCATCAGCAACAGGCAAATTAGAGCATAAAAGATGTGAGTTGGTTATAGTTTTTTCCTTTCTTAAATTACATGACATCCCAAAACATTTGGACTTCAGTAAAACTGATGCAAAGAAGAACATATCTTCCTTTCAAACACACACTGGTAATGACTCAGTACTTGTCTTTTCACCTTAGAGAGGCAAAAACTGAATATCAAATAATTTAGACATGAAAAGAACATGGTAGATCAGTCATGATTTTGATCTATATCCTTTAGCCGAGAAAAAGACTGTCAATGCAACTTATCATTTGAGTATAATTTAGCATCTCTTCCCTCTACACCCCCTCCATCCAGCCAAATTCCTTTCAACTGCATAAATCAGAGGTGTTATCTGAGAGCACGTTCTGTACTGTAATATATACTGTAAAAATGAGAAAGGTAAAATCCATATTTCTTATTTCTTCCATTCACCGCAAACCAGCTGGTTAGAGTCTCTACGGCTAAAAACTAGAAAAGGACCTGAAGAAAAGCCATGGATCAAAACATCCTCAGGCTTTGGACTCCAGATCCAACTCTAGATCCAAAGTTTATGACTTGAACTTACCTGTATAAAAGGCTGAAACTAAACCCAAGAAGCAAATCCTTATGATATTTGGGACAGATCTGGGGCCCTGATTCACTAGTCCATTCCTATTCAGCAAAGCAGTTAAGAAAATCTTTAACTTTAAGCATGTGCTTAAGTCCCATTGACCTCAGTTAGAGCGATTTGCTGAATCAGGGCCTTACTGAACAGGGCTGGATTAAAGCATGTGCCCAAACGTTTTGCTGAATTGGGGTCTAGATACAGGTCAAGATCCAGACTTTGCTGGTAGAACTCATTCCTACTAAAAACCCTGTTTATAAACAGGGTCAATATTTATCAAGAATTTTCTTCTTTTAAGAAAAACTGATGTTAGAACAAGAGGTGCAATGGCAAGTTAGTTGTGGGTGGGTAATTTATTTTACTTAAAATGTTGACATTTTGTATAGAAGTTGATCATTTCTACTAGATGCTGATCATACATCCTGAACTGGAATTAGCTGATATTCATCTTCCATGGCATCTTCAGCATATGTCCCACCATGTCACTTCATGGAAGTTCTGTAATAATTTTTAAGTAAAAATATTTACATACAGGATCAAGGTGGAAGGGATCTGGTTCCTCCTCACTAACAATAGTAGTAGTAGGATCTCAAGCAGCTTCTTTGTATTGGTGATTGATCCTAATGGCCAGCTGAAAAGCTTTTGAACATCATTCAGCAAGGCATTTAAACACATGTTGAACCTTATGCTCAGGAGTTCCATTGACTTCAATGATGTGTAAGTGTCTTGCTGAATTGGGCCATTATCGTAAGATGGCAGGATCAGCACTGGACACTCAAGCCACTGGCCTTCTGAATGGTCAGTCCTGAACATAATTAGCAAATATCCCAGGTCAGATGGGTCCAGTTATGTAGGAAATTTTTTCCCCAGGTTTAAACATAATTTTCAGAGATGGATTCAAAGGGATTAAAAATCAGGGGAATTGTTTTAGTTTTTTTAATTGTAACCATAAAATACAGTCCTTAGTTAAAGGCCTCATACAAGATTACTTTCCATCACACCAACAGTAGGTGTTAGCCTAGAAACAAATAAATCAATTATTCCTTTTATATCTTCATGTAGTCCTTCTTTATGAAGACACAAAGGCTGTAGATCAGAATGCACAATAACAAGTATTTTGAAAATGAGGAATATGGGACTATTAATCTGAACACAGATAATTATTAACATGGTAACCACATATGGTAATATTTTATCTGCTATCAATCATAAAAATACTGAATGTTAAAAAACAAAAGCAAAATGTTTGTTGCTGTGGGGACAGGAATCTAAGATAATGTAAATGACCAAACAAAGGGAGGCTATTAGATTTTTATTAAATAATTCAATGTATCATTTAAGGCTGTAGTTTGGATTTGTATGTACCATACATAAATGAATAAGTAATAAGAATGCCATATTGATTCCTCTCTCTCTCTCTCTCTAAAACATTCTACCTGGCTGGAAGTCAGAACAAAAGCAATTTTCACAGAGTTTTGTCTAGAAGTCAGGATAGGTTGTGGGTTACAAGTGGACAGTACCACACAATAAAAAAACTAATCTCAAAATTGTGTGATTGTTGCTTTGGTAAATGTGAAACTAAATGTGAAACTGTGGAATTCATGTGGACAACATTACCTTGGATGAATGGCTCTCATACAAGGGAACTTGGCTGGTACAGGATGAGGGAAGTAGCAGTACAGGGAAGGAAATCTGAAAATGAAGAACAGGATCAGTGATTTGCCAGGTGGCGGGGAGGGGTCGTCTCTTGCTAGCATTGGGGGACCCTGTTGTCAAAATATTGACATGAAAGTGAAGGTGAATGTTAGGATAATCTATGAGGAAATGTTTAAAAACCTGGGTGTAGTTTGTCTTGAGAAAATAAGACTGAGGGGCGGGCAAATAGTCTCCACATATGTTAAGGGCTGTTATAACATGGACAGTGGTCAACTGTTCCCCATGTCCACTGAAGGTGAGACAAGAAGAGATTGGCTTAATCTGCTGCAAGAGAGATTTAAGTTATATATTAGGAAAAATGTTTTAACTATAAGGGTATTTAAGCTCTGGAACAAGCTTCCAAGGAAGGTTGTGGAATCACTGTGATGGGAGGTTTTTAAGAACAGCTTAAATTCTTAAGCTGTCAGGGATGTTCTATGTTTTCTTGGTCTGACTCAGCATGAGGATGTACTAGATGACCTCCTAAGATCCCTTCCAGCCCTACATAAAAATACTCTGAAGAGTAAAGATTTTGCCTTTGAAATGCCCTAGCAGGTGTCAGGCATTAGCAAACACATTGTCCTAAATGAGGAACCTTCTCATGCCCATAATTCTCTCTGCAATGTCTTCACTTCCCTCCACCATTCCAAATAACAAACTGTACTGTTAATATATGTTGTTCCTGAAAAATATACTGGGCTATATCCTCGGCTGAAGAGTACACAGCGCTTCTTGGGGAAGGAAGGGGGAAGAGTTCAAAGGTGACCTGATGCTGGGCTGGCTGTTCACCAGGCTGGCTCCCAGGTATAAGACATAAGACCAGCCATACTGGCTCAGACCAATGGTCCATCTAGTCCAGTGTCCTAGCTTCTGACATTGGCCAATGCCACGTGCTTCAGGAGGAATGAACAGAACAGGCAATCATCAAGTGATCCATCCCCTGCCATCCATTCCCAGCTTCCGGCAAACAGAGGCTAGGGACACTTCAGCGCAGGGCTTTGCATCCCTGCCCATCCTATCTAATAGCCATTGATGGACCTATCCTCCATGAACTTATCTAATTCTTTTTGAACCCTGTTAAAGTCTTGACCTTCACAACATCCTCTAGCAAAGAGTTCCACAGATTTACTGTGTGTTGTGTGAAGAAATACTTCCTTTTGTTTGTTTTAAACCTGCTGCCTATTAATTTCATTTGGTGACCCAAACTTCTTATGTTATGAGAAGGAATAAATAACATTTCCTTATTTATTTTCTCCACACCAATCATGATTTTATAGACCTCTATCATATCCCCCCTTAGTCATCTCTTTTTCAAGCTGAGAAGTCTCGGTCATACTATTCTCTGCTCATATGGCAGCTTTCCATCCCCCAATCATTTTGTTGCTCTTTTCTGTACCTTTTTCCAGTTCTGAGATATCTTTTTTTCCAGATGGGGTGACCAGATCTGCATGCAATTTTCAACATGTGGTTGTACCATGGATTTATATAGAGGCAATATGATATTTTCTGTCTTATTATCTATCCCTTTCCTAGTGATTCCGAACATTCTGTTAGATTTTTTGATTGCTGCTGCACATTGAGTGGATGTTTTCAGAGAACTATCCACAATGACTCCAAGATTTCTTTCTTGAGTGGTAACAGCTAATAATATAGACTTCATCATTTTATGTATTGTTGGGATTATATTTTCCAATGTGCATTACTTTGCATTTATCAGCACTGAATTTCATCTGCTATTTTGTTGCCCAGAACACCCAGTTTTGAGAGATCCTTTTGTAGCTCTTCACAGTCTGCCTGGGACTTAACTATCTTGAGTAGTTTTGTGTCATCTGCAAATTTTGCCACCTCACTGTTTACACCCTTTTTTTCAGATCATTTATGAATATGTTGGACAGTACTAGTCCCAGCACAGATCCCTAGGGGACACCACTATTTACCTTGCACCATTCTGAAAACTTACCATTTATTCCTACCCTTTGTTTCCTATCTTTTAACCAGTTACTGACCAATGAGAGGACCTTCCTTCTTATCCCAGGATAGCTTTCTTTGCTTAAGAGCCTTTGGTGAGGTATCCTGTCAAAGGCTTTCTGGAAATTTAAACAGACTATATCCACTGGATCCCCCTTGCCCACATGCTTTTTTATCCCCTCAAAGTATTCTAGTAGATTGCTAGAACAGTTATAAGACAGCTGTCATTTATACACACTGACAACAGTCTCAAGAGGCTGTTACAGTCCTCAGGGATTGCTTTGCTTTGTTCATAAGTCCTACACCAACCACAAGGAAGGGTTGGCATAGGAGCTGTTACCTCCATAGGTGCTGGAACTAGGTGTGCTGGGGGTGCTGCCGCACCCCCTGGCTTGAAGTGGTTTCCATCATATACAAGGTTTGCAGTTTGGTTCAGTGGCTCTCGGCCCCCCCACTATACAAATTGTTCCAGCACCCTGGGTTACCCCACTTTCCTATTTGCATCACAGGCAATAATAGCTTTAGAGTTGCTTTGCGCTAGTGGAGCCAAACACAGAGGAAACTGTATAAACATCTCCTGCAGGTACATGAATATGTTAGTTTGCCAAATACTTTTGTCTCCTGCCTTCTGTATGGTTACAAGAAAGTGTTTTTTTTTTAAATGGGAAAAACAAGGATGGATTTGCCAGTCATGCTCTGTTTCTCCCTGTGAGAATGTTTACCCCAAGTCATGGCATTTATCACAGAAGAAAGGGGAAATATTAATAGAAGCCCATTGTTAAACTATTAGCAATGTCTCACCAGAGATGACCACAGAAAAAAGGAAAAACATACGAAACACAAAAGTGGCCAAACCCCTAAAACAAAATTTTCTCTTCTGGATACAATATATATGTACAGTAGTGGTCTCATTACTCTCATCGCCCTCATAATAACATTCCCAAATTTTAAGAAATGATCCTAAAATAAAGAGATACATGAAATTATAATAGCACAAGGACACACTGTTACCTTAACATTCTATATAATACATTATTTATAAGACTGCACAAGGCACAACATTATTTTTTGACTTTTGAACACTGGCAAAATAAAATATTTTCATATCTTAATCATCTATTCCTATCAAATTTTGAGTATATTAAATTCAACATCATACTTAGAGATCCTTTATGTTTAGAGATGCCAGGCCTAATTTCCATGTGTGCTATACTTACATTACACCTACTTTTAGGCCCTTTTATACTGCCAAAATAGTTTCAAGGAATCTTAGTGTAAACAAGAATCAGGTCTATTCTTTGTATTAAACAAGCTGATTACTTGTATAGGCACTGACTTAGACAGAAAAGTACTTTATGGCATAGATTCTCTGCTAGATATTGTTGTAGTTCCATTTACTTCAGTGGAGCTATGTAGATTTTCATCAGCAGAGGATCTAGCCCTGTATGCCTATATTCTGGAGATTTATAGCTGAGAAACCTTTTAACAAATGTAATAATTCAGAGAACTGTATTGTGGACATTTGGGCAAATAATGAGTGGCTTCCACGGGTGAAAACACCATTGATCAACAGATGGAATGGGTGTATGGCAGCCAAATGTGCCAACAAAAATTTCAAGCCAAATTATGCCCTCCTTTACAATGGTGGAAATCTGGATGAACTCCTTCATTGTGTTGGAGAAAGTCCAGAAATACATCATTGTATCTGATGGAAGAATACAGCTCTACATTATTAATATAGACTAGTAAAGTAATTACTATTAACATTTCAGATAGCCAGGACCACCATATATTTTTACTAGTGGACCTGATTTTCAAAGTATTCTTTGAAGGTGAAATTCCAGCCTGTGCAGAGGGCTGGCTCTTAAACACCACTTAGGTCCTCAAAAAAGGGCGTAAGTAGCATTTAAATGGTGTGTATGTCCTGGGTTAGGGGCAAACTTCATGCTAACAGCCTGATTCCCTCAGATGTTAGCAAATGAAAATGTTAAATTTTGGTTTTTCAATGAAAAAATTGTTCACATTATTAAATCTAGCTGTAATATGTTAGGATCAAATTCAAAGACAAGATTAAGAGCCAAATTCTGCTAAAAGTTACACTGGTGAAAAGCTGGAGTAACTCCATTGCACTCAGTGGAATTACTCTGGATTTTCACTAGTGTAAATAAGAACAGAAATTGGCCCTTAAGTCTTTCTTTGATCCTAATTGATTAAAGCACAAATTATCTCTATCAACAATGCATATGCATGTCACCATTTAATTTAATCTGTGGCTTTGTGAGGGAGTCATTCTTGTCTGATTATTCCAGCAAATGGGGTTTTATTTAATACTGCTCTAAAACTGGATTTAAAAAAATAAAACTCTTCAAATCAGAGTGATCTAATTTTATGCCAGACTAGATGTCTTCTTTAGTGATAGTCTCATTCAGACCACTGTTGTTTCCGATGGATTTGCATATATTCACACTGCTGAAAAAATATTCCTTTTTGATAAATACAATAGATAAATCTTAGTACAGACATGCATAACTGTGCAACTCTGATGAAAACCCTAAATAGAAGCAGGTCCAACAATGTCTTATAGTATGATTCAAATATAACTACTGTGAATATTAAATCAGCAATCACGGGAAATGCACAGCATATAATTTCAAAGTGACACAAGAATTCCTTAAAAAAAGAAAAATCATTACCCATTTTGTTACAAATTTGTGCTTTTCCTTGGGCCCATATCACCTGTGACCACACTGACAACACTTTGGGTTGGATGTGGGGGGGTTATATTTTTTCATCATAATCATTATTTATTTTTTTAAATGCTACTGGGCTTGCTTGCTTCAAAGAGGTCTTTGAAATATCTGTTTGCATGGTGGACATGGCTATAGTCTCATAATCGTCATCCCTGGAGCGAATATCACAAAAATGAAAGAAAAACTGCAAGTCCCTCTGGAAGTTCTTGTTGAGGAATCCATAAAAGATAGGGTTCACACAGGTAGAGATCATGGCTGTGAGGTGACAAATCAAGAACAATACATTGTGGCTGCAGGTGGCAGCGGGCAGAATTTCATGATTCCAGTCAAACACAATATTAAAAATGGTAAGAGGTAGCCAGCAGACTGCAAATGCAACCACAATAGAGATCAGCATGATGTTGATCCTTTTGGTTTCAGTGGATCTGTATTTATTATCTCGCATCTTGTCCATCATGTTGTTCCTTCGTTTTAAGCGTATGTATATCTGCAGAAAACAAAATTCAACAACAACAAAGAAAAATATAGAATCATTTAGCCCAGAGGCAATTCTTTACAAGGACAAACAGAAATCAGACAGAAATAAGGAGAGATCATAAAATAGATTCTCTCTTACCTTTAAGTAGCAAATAAATATAAAACAAAGTGGTCCAAAGTACTGTATCACCAACAGAGCTGTGGTATAAGAAAGCCTGATAGTGTCCAAAGGAAACAAGTCCAAGCACACATATTTGTCCTTATATTCATCGATTGTTATATTTTTGAAGGGTTCATCAGTTAATACATGATAAACCAGGAAAGGCAAGGAGGAAGCCACGGCTAGAATCCAGATGGCAGCAACCCCTAGGTAGGCATGTCTGTTATTCGGCCTCCATCCTCGAGGGTTGATGATCAGCTGATGGCGTTCAATCGCGATGAGGACCAAAGAGAAAACCGAGACTGTGATTGAGACACACTGCACAAAAGGATTCAGCTTGCACATGGCCTCCCCGAAAATCCAGTGGTCCATTAAAGTGTATACAAAGGTGAAGGGCAGACACATGATGGTCATTAGAAGGTCTGAGAAGGAAAGATTGACAATAAGGATGTTGGTAACATTGCGCATCTCCTTCTGTTTTAAGATTATGATAATTAAGGCCAGATTTCCAGAGACGCCAAGAATGATCACAGCCCCATAAACCAGAGCCAAGGTGAAGACCATGGCCAATGGCATGTGGCAATCTTCATCTTGGAAGTGTATGATTCTGGAATTCTTCTCTGAAAAGTTCAGATGCATGGACTGATTCCCAGCAGAGGAAAGAAATGATGTGTTCATATTGTTGAAACTTGGGTCCATGCCCTGCATTGGTCTCGACTGCACTGAGTTTCTTCCGAATGGTTTCAGAAGCTCAAAATGTTCTCATCACTCAAGCAGCGGGATCTCACCAAAAGCTGTCACTTCGTTTCCTTGATAACCTTGTACAATCTGCGAAGGGAAAAGAGCACATGTGTTTATTTTTGATCATTTTAATGGCGCCATAACTTTATGGTGCTAAGGAAGCGGATATGAGCATGGAGAGAGATTGGCCCTTCTTTCGGCAGGACAGGGTATGTGAGTCCTTGTTCATAACCCTCGAAACAGACCAAGTGGTCTCAGACAGTAAGCATGCTCCCCACAACAGAACTGGTTTTACAGACTACCCTACATCAAACACTCGCCATGAGGACCCCGTACAAGCAATGCCAATGGAGTATTCTCCACCGTTTCAAATGCTTATCCACCTCGGGGCAGCATCCACCCAACTGACTTAGAAATACGGCCAGCAGAGCCACTCGCTCTGGAGCAGAAAGCACCAAGGAAGGTGAGAAGACGACTTGCCCGTAAGCAGAACGGACGACCCGAGAAGAATTTTCATCAGCACCACGGACAGACCAAAAAGCAGGCCGAGATTCAGCACGCGGAAGAGCAGGACGATGAGTATCTGTACGGAGCAGAGCTGTCCTGCTGCGAATAGACTCCAACGGAGAAGTCACTTCCCTGCGCCCTGCATCCCGAGCCTTAAATTCTCAGTGAAGAATATAGGCTGATTTCTCTCTTATATGACTTGACGGCACGTGGAGCTGGAAGAGTTTCCCAGCTGGTGGGTTGCACCCAACGCTAGGAAGCAGACGAGTCCTTTAGACATACGCATGAGAATGCATTAGGAGGAGGGCGCTTGATCACGGGGGAAGGAGAATTGTCCTTCTAGTTTCATGTCACGCGTTTGCCAGCCAGGATGAAGAACTGTCGAAAGGGGGACTGGAACAATGTGGGTGGGCCAACGCAAATCAGGAGTTTCACAATCTTTCCCTTGAATGTAGTTGCCTCTCCAGGCCTGGTGACATGAGTTCTTTCTCTGAGTGTGCCAGCGTGAGACTGCTTTGTGCCGAGCTGAAGAACTGTACAGATGAGAATGAGCGCGTGCTGCTGACAAACTAGAAAGTGAGGATGTAGGTATAGTGTCAAGGTCGTAATGGAGGCAAGGAGGAATTTCTGTTTGTATAAGCGACTCTGGCTATAAGACAAGGCTAGACGGAGAAGACGACCATTTTAAGGGATTCTACGTCCCCTCCATTCTGGGGCTTCAGAGGAGAAAAAGGGATCGCTCCCAAACCTACAGCCCTCAGCCATACCCACCTCTCACCCTTCCCAAGCATCAACCATTTTCAGTCGAATTATTCCCCCAAAGCTTTTTTAAAATAGAATGGTTGTCGTGAAACGGTTTCCGTGGTTAACTGTCTTCGCCACAGGGCTGTGGGGTTTAGGAGGAGATTGATTCACTGCTAAACAGCAGCGCAAGCAGTTCTGCGAAATGCCTGGCCCCTTAGCCTGCGTGCTCTGCCATTACTGTGATCTTAATCCTACACTTCTTCACGTGCAAAAGGAAGCTGTATCACTAAAACTGAGGGAGGAAGAAAGGGGGGTTAATGGATCCTAATCTATGCTAGGAGAGTACATGTGCGCACAATGTTTGTAATCGCTCTCCAGATTGTGGAAGTCCACCATGCCGAGAATGTAAATAGAGACTGGAAGGCGAATTACCAAAATTAAGGTCTAGATCCCGCGCCCCTGACTCAGAGGAAATTCTTTATTGGAGACGATGAGAAGTTTTGCCTCAGTAGGAAGTGCGGGAGGGAGAAAGAAAGAAAGAAAGAAAGAAAGAAAGAAAGAAAGAAAGAAAGAAAGAAAGAAAGAAAGAAAGAAAGAAAGAAAGAAAGCTCCATTATGTTACGAAATATTTACAAGTGAGAGAGAGAACAGTTGCCGATAGTTCACTATCAAAACAAGTGACATCTAACACATGACAATTATGTCGTTGACAAAGTGAGCTCAGTTTACGACCGATTGAACCTTTAACCCTTACATTCTTTTAAATATGTTTCTTATGATCTATTCTGTTGTTTTCTCAAATTGGCATGTGTTTAATGGCATCTCTCTTATTTTAACAAAGCTATTCAGCTATAAAATACAAAGGACAAGCCCAATCTGACATAAGTAAACAGTGATGAAAAAGTTACTGCAAAACATAGTTCCTTACCTAATTGATTTTCTACTGTTGACCGGCTGGTCACTAACGTGCCGCTGACATTGGGTCAAAGGCAAATCAGCAACTCTGATCACTTTAATCTCAGACAGAAGTGCTATCTAGCAGAGAAGAACAAAGGGCGGGGGAAGGAAAGAAAATAAAAAAGCAAAAATTAAACAGTTTGCCAAAAAAGAGGGGGGGAGCGATCAATATTTACCTATGCAACACAAATAGACATGGTTAAATAAGCCCCTCCTTCGCAAAAGCTGCAGGCTATTAAATCACAGAAACTCAGGCATGTGTGGTGGGGGGAGGGGAAAGAAGTCAACAAGAAACTGACACACCTCAGCTACAACCTGCAGTTAGCAACGGTCTTGTCCAATCTGGAATGTTCCCTTTGCCAAATCTCAGACGCTCTATTTACAATGTTGGATGCTTAACCTCGGAGCTGTAGGAGGGAGTATTGCCAGTTTACGCCATGTTAATGGTTCCTGAATCACAGCTCCATAATGTCGTTGTCACAAATGTGATCTTCAATGAGCATGAAAGCCGCCGGAGCATATATTGCTGAAATCCACTTTATTTTAAGATACCTCCATGGGGTGAAGTTACTTTAAATGACAGTCGGCATAAATAGTAACTGCAAACACACTAGTAACCACAAACACAGAGATTTAGATAAGTCTTCAGAGGAGGGAGGTTTTCCTCTCACCAGGGAACTGGCCTTACGTCTGTTTGATATATGCTAGGGTTCAGATCCCGTACCCTTCACTCAGACAGACCTGAACGCGTTGCCAGAGTGAGGACTGCAGGACTGGGCCCCAGATAGTCAACAGGAAGATGACAAAAGTGAACGAGGCTCACGCATAAATTAAATCGCAAACTCAGCTCAGCTGGCTTTGTGTTCCATTTCTGCAACGGATTCTCTACAATCATTATTAGCAATACGTTCACATTTAAAATCGCTAATTAATGTAGCCAGGCATTGGTGATTTATATCCACTAGCCAAAGTTTGACTACTTTGATTTTTTCCAGATAGCTTAATAGCAGACGTCCATCCACCTCAGTGTTATCGCTTAATAATATCTTTACCACATAGCTTCATCCAGTCTGTCTAATCTCCCCGGTCTATTTGAGGATTTGAAATGCCTCCTGTCACCGTGATATGTAAGGCCCCTAGCCAAACTGCTTTTGTTGTATTTTGTGTTTTAACAGAAAACTGTCTGTGCTGAAAGACAGTAGCACTCCCAAGAACCAGAAACCCTATTGAGAAGTATTTAGTGCCGGCAACGAGGACTTCATGAATTATCTACTCCCAGTAGTATGACTTTGCCGTGACCTGCTGAAAGACAGGACTGGTTTTGCTGTAAACATTAACTACATTTTCATGTCAACAGCAGAGGTCGTACAACTCCAAGCACGCTGGGACTTCAGTAGGTTTCCTCGGGTGGAGGTACAGGCTGGAGGAATGTGTTCTCTCCTCCCCGTTCTCCAATCAAGAAAGGCACTGGGATAATAAACTCAGCCACAGACTCAGACCTCGCCGCAGCGCCTTGTTCGGTGTCACTTTTCTTTTTGTGGCGCTACAACGGCTCGAAAGGGAAAATGCCGATGCTCCTTATTCTCGATAGAGAAGCCACCAGAGTCTCCAGCCCCCAAATCGCCCCCTGGGATCGGATTAAAGGAAGCTGTGTTTGCTGTGCGATTGTGACTCCCTCCCTCCTCATCTCTCCAGCGGGGATTGCATGAAGATAGGCGGGGAGGGGTAGCAGATGAAGTTGACAGTGACCGCGCTTGTCTTTCCCTGACAGCTCATCAGCTGGAGAAGACACCGGTTTACCCTCTCTGTGCTCAGGCTCCCCCCGCCTTTAAAACAAAAGGATCCCCGGAGAGGCTAACCTGTGCTTCTAGGGGTGGGGATGGAGAAATTAAAGGCAGGCAGAAAAAGCACACAGCCCTGCAACGCAACCCAACCCTCCCCCTCCTCGGGATCACACAGACCTCTCCTGCTCTCTCCAAGGATTTGATCCGAAGTTTGATGCTAAGGGATAAAAAGCTGTCACAATGCAAGGCAAGGTGACGGGAAATACCCTGTAAAAACTATTCCAGCCGCTCACAGGGAAGCATACCATACTGTGAGCCCGGACCGACAGGTAACATACCCAAGAGAGACTCCGGACGGTCAGGAATACACCTCTGAATACACCCCTCTCAGCTACACCTGTTCTGTCACCCTGATGAGCCACACAAACATCCGCCTAAAAAGCAGACGCGCACACCACAAATAAAAATAAAATAAAAACCGAGGAAACCACAAAAGGAACCCACCTTGTAACTGATCTTATCTCCCCCCGTTCCTTTATTTGGTCAGGGTTTGAGCAGAAGAGTGGATGGAGAACAAGGAGCCAGGCGATGTGGAAAACATCCACTGGTATTCCTCCAGCTCTGATCCTAAAGATGGGTGAGGAGAGCTGGAGACACCCCCTTAAAGCTGAACTCCACCTTATCCCAGTTATCACATAGTGTTGCTGTATTGAGCAGATCCTAAAGATCCCAGTGCAAGCACATCACCTTTAAATTATACATCTGGGGGTGGGTTGCCTAGTAATTCTGAAATAAATGCAATTAAGTATGGAAACAAAAGGGGAGGGGAGGTTGCACTGAGAAGAACTTGGGAGGGGAAGCAGTTTGAAATTGCTCTTACAGATTGAACATTGCAACATTTTGTTTGCAAGCCAGTGCCACCTTGTGGCCAAAGTTAAAATGATATTATATAATAGCGGGCTGGAGATGTGGCTGGTAACATGGATTGTGTCAGTTATAAAGTGTTCTGTTGTTGCTTTAAAGCAGCACAACTGGTCTCCACTTTGTTTTGCTCTTGAAAAGTGATTGAACTAATAAGGAGTCCCAAATGTAAACATGACCAATTTCTTTACATTTTGAAATACTAAGAAAGCTAAATGTTTTCTTAAAAGTAGAAACAAGTCAACTAACCAACCACCAAACCTCAAGGAACTATAACTAGTAGTCCTTAGATTCAGTGGATGTATGATTTCCTGCAGATCCATTTCACAGCTGTATGTAGTCCTGCTTTGCCCTAACTTAGCATTTCTCAGATTTTGGTCTGTTGGACCTTCCTGCATGCTGGAACATTGTGAGAACTCATCAGTGGGATGGTTGGGGAATTGGGAAGAGAAATACGCCATGAAAGGGTAGAACTATCCTCATAATATGATACACAGAAGGGAAAGTTGGAGAACCATTGCTCTAGGCAGCTCCTGCAAGTATTGTAAAAACTCCAGGTTTGACCAGATATTTGAATACAGGATGCACATGGCTAGTTCTGCTCACCTTTCCCACTTCTCACCCCATGAACTCAACAAGAAAGCAATGCTGCTTAAGGGTTGTAGTAGTAACGTGCAAGCCTCAAAACCTGGAAAGTTTTAGGACCCAGTGGAGAGTCTCAGAAAAGTCATACAATTAAACTTGTATTTAATAAAAAAAAAATCACTACAACTACCATGTAACTTGCAAACACTGGTGAGTTTCACTGAAGTCTGGAATGACTAGAAAGCTGAGATCCAGGGTTTTCCAGTGATTTAAATTTATTTTCAAAACATAAGTCATTGCAGATGTAGCTGCATTAGGATGGCACTCTGTAATTTTTGTGTGACTTGCCTTGTCGAAAAATGTCGAGTAATGATTATTATTATGTTATCATCATTACAGTAGTAATTTCACTACATTAATTAATACAATATTACCAGTAAATGGGAGGCCTGGCTTAGTGCAAGAAGAAATCTGGGACTGGTACTGAGGCTTGTGGCTAAGCTGCACCTACAGCTATAACTGCCAGGAGCCCCCATGTCTCTCAACTGAGCAGAGTAGGGCTGAGCCAGTATTTAGACTGGGAAGCCCAGCTGTTGAAGGGGACATTAGTGCTGGCATTCCCTAGATAGTGCTTTTCTCTCTGAGAAATGGCCCCTTCAGGATCTGTAAACTGAGGGTCTGACTGCTCACCTGGTCATTGAAGAGCCTGTGACACTATTCATAAGAATGGTCAGTGCCAATTTTACAGATTTTTTTAAAAGGAGTGAGAGAGTTGCCAGCCTGAAATGGAAGGGACCAGTTTCTTCTATCTTCCCCTTGTTCCTCCTGCACCAGAAGGCTCCCACGGCTTAACTGCTTCCCTGCAAGGCTCATGCCCATCCTCCCCCACCTTATGGTTATTTTAAAAAATAAATGTAAGCTTTATTGTGTCTTGCACAACCCCAGCACTTTGACTACCAACAGGTGCCAGAGGCATGGGATGAGCCTATTTACACATTCCTAGTTCTGAGTAGTGGTGTTACAGAAATTATATTTGTCTTATCTAAAAGAAATCCCAGCAGTTTCAATTGTATGAGAGACTCTTTGCTTCTTGTTTTCCAATCTTATACTGTATATTGGTACTGTCAGCTGCAATGTTTCACCTCCGAGGTAGCTGCATTTCAGTGGTACAGGAAGTAATCCATAATACTTTATTTCTATTGAACCTTCCATCCAAGGATCTCAGTGTACTTTATAAACGTGGATGAACCAATCCTCACACCATCTGTTTTGTAGTTGGTGACTATTAGTGTCTTTATTTTATACATGAGAAAACTGAAGCCAACAGAGATTAAAGATTGGCTCCTGCAATGACTGAGTGCTGTGAACTCACAATGAAGTCAATGCAATGGCAGTCCCTGATCCCACCACCATGCTAGTGGGTGCAAGTTTACAAGGCCCTTAAAGGGTTGCCCACTATCACACAGCAAGTTTACAACAGAATTGGCAACAGAGCTCAGAATCCTTGAGTCCCAGTCCTGAGTTTTAACTACAAGGCCATCCTTCATCCCATTCCCATATCTACCAAACCATGGCATGTCCAGGTTTAATTAAATAAGATTTGTGCAGTACTTTGGAAGTCCCAAAATATCATTCATTGGAGTACAATCCCAAAGGCCTATAGTACCAAAACTGGTGTTACTGCTTCCCATGTGTTAAGAACCACTGAGTTAGAGCTGTAGTTCTTAACTTTTGTGCCCTACGATATCTTTCAAAGGCAGCTTGTATTGCTAGAACTCTTGTCCTACCTCGCTTCACAAACCCCACCCCAAGCTTACTCTTTTGTCATCTCCACATGCTATTTTAGTAATTAAATTTAGACTGTAAACTCTACCGGACAGGGACTATTGCTTTCCTCGTTGAAACACCTATTAAACATTTGGGGCACTAAAAAACCCCAAAACAGTAATAATCAGGACTCACTTTATAAAGCAGAGATGTTTTCTTTTCAGACTCATAATATGTGTTGTAAAGTAAATGTTCCATAATATATAGACATAGTATACTTTCCTTATGAAATGAACTCGGACTTTAAAAGTCCTCTTATCCATTCTAACTACATTTCTATAGTGTCAGCACAAATAGCTCTTTCCAGCTCAAACTCCCTGGTTCACAAAGAGGTCAAATAATTCCCCAATAACTCTTTCTTATTGCTAGCCATTGGAAGGACACAAGAATACTGAAAAAACTAAATAACCGAGCAATAGTTCAGTAAAATAATATATTCAGACTTCTCTGGGGAGAACATTATCTCCATACACCAAAGGCACCATGAGCTGCAAACATATTATTGTTTATTTTGTAGTAATGGACTTTTTGCAACAAAATGGACTTTTTGCAACAAAACACACAGTATGCAAACACCCTACCTAGAAAAACAGTACTGTACAGATAAAATGTAACAACCTTTCATAAAATAATAATTGAACATTGAGGGAGGAGCAACATCTGTTATAGAGCCATTAATGGACTTAATAGACTTTTTGCAACAAAACACACAGTATGCAAACACCCTATCTAGAAAAACAGTACTGTACAGATAAAATGTAACAACCTTTCATAAAATAATAATTGAACATTGAGGGAGGAGCAACATCTGTTATAGAGCCATTAGGAAAGCAATATTACGAGCTTGCCTGTTGACCAATCCATAAATTATAATCTATTTGTAAATCTCAAAATATTGTAAAGTCTATATTAAAGAAAAAAACATCAAAATTAAGGTGGTGACACCATCTGACATTTATTTTGTTGAGCTCAGATAGTGCAGCACAAATGTTACACAAACCATCTTTTAGTGCAATATTCAAATTCAATAGGGTGAGTAAAGGGACTCCTGAAGAGTTCTGTGTGATCCCTTTCTATGTACAAAAAACTGTCTTTGAGGTTGCAATTGTTCTGAATAGAAATGTGACTCTTTGTAAGGATTTTTTAAAGTTTAAGTTTAGTGTTTTCATTTTGCAATAATGAGCATACACTTCTACTTTCACACCTTTGCAAGGTTTTTGTTGCACAACTGTACATTGTTCACATGTAAAGAATCACCTGTACTATTGAACCTGCTCCTATTACCATTAGAGTGAATCAGGGCTTTGCCGCAGGTTTCACTGGCAGCAGCAGTAAACTCTCTGCTTGAATGACTAAATTATATGCACTCTGTTATAGGACTAAATACTACCCTCTGTTGTCCTGGAGCCCTATTCTTCCCCCACAAGTGACGGAATGATTTAGTTGGGGATGGGTCCTGCTTTGAGCAGGGGGTTGGACTAGATGACTTCCTGAGGTCCCTTCCAACTCTGAGATTCTATGATTCTGTGATTCTATGACCAGGATCTAGAGGTTAGAACTGGATGCCAGCCTGGTGGTTAAAACTGTTGCCCAGCCTACTGAGCAGAGCCAGAAATAGGAACCAGGAGTCAGTGCCAAGGGTCAGAGCTGTAGCCAGGAGACAAGCCAAGGGTCAGAGCAGGGCTGTAGCAAGCTGGAATGAGACAGAAATAAGGCTGGGGACAAGGCAGACACAAGGGGGATCACAGCTGCAGGAATAAGCATTGAGCAGCCAGAAATACCTTCTTATGCTTTATGATGATGCAGACTCATTTAGACTCATCCTTACAAGATCCCACATTTGAGGAAGAAGACTGTGCTGCTAAAAAACAACCACCTGGTTTAACGGGGAAGTGAAGGCCCCTGTCAAAAACAAAATAATAAAAATATGTAACAAATGGAATAAAGGGTAAGTTGATAGTCATGAATATGAAGCAGAAGTTGGGAACTATAGCAAATTGCTAAGAGAAGCCAAGGAACACAAGGAGAACTCTGTGGCCAGCAGAGTTAAGGACAACAAGGAGTTTTTAAAAATTAATGGTAACAAAATGAATCCTGACAAGGGTGTTGGTCCATTGCTTGATGGATATGATAGAATGGTCAATAATAATGCAGAAAAGGCAGAGGTGTTCAGACATATTTCTGTTCTGTATTTGAGGGGAAAACAGATGATGCAGTTTCATCATATGATCTCATCTTTCCATTCCACTAGTATCTTTGAAGGATGGTAAACAGAAGGTGATAAAGTGGTCTCTGCCATGTGTTATGCCAGTTCACGGTGACACATCCTGACACTGCACAGATGTCACAACTGTAGATCAAAAAGCCACCTTCCCACTGCTGTCCAGGCTCATCCCTAATTGTTTTATATAAGGAAGGAATTTGGCTTACACTGTCTTTTTGGAAAGGTAAGAGAACAGAAATGGAGGCACAAATAACCTGTAGGATTTTTTTAATACATGCATTTTGGAGAGAAGGAGAGGAGAGAGAAGAAGGGAGGAGATGGGATGGACAGTTGAATTGCTCTGTGGAAAGCAGTATTTTCAAACAACAGAGATACTGTATATAACTTCCTTATATAGCATATCAAATCATAAAGTTGTCATTGTTTTTTAATTCATTCCAAATTTTCAAAATGTCATGCTGATGGATCACTGCTACACTGGTAGCAGACTTGTCATGACATTAAGATCTGACTCAGAGTGACTGTATGCCAGAGAATTCTGACAATTACTAAGTTAAGGCCTGTTTGTCACAGACACTGAGCACTTGCAGATCTCATTGACTTGAGCTGGAGCTTTGAGTATTCAGCGCCTCTAAAAGTTAGGCCCTAAAATCTTACTATACTCCCAGAGTGAAGTAGACATTTCAGAGTCTGATGAGAAACTTGTACTAAAATAACAGCCTCAGAGCAATGTGTGAACTGAAAGGGGGTGGTTTGGGGCATCCCCAATCATATGCCATTGGTTGTGGGATTGGATTTCACTTCTGGGATTCCACTCCACTCCACCTGCACAGAGACTGATTACTCAGGCTTTTTGCATGTAGAATTGATTTTGCTCTGTATGAATAATCTGGAGGAAAACAGAAGAATATGGAACAAATCCTGCTCACTTGAATATTATCCTGAAGAGACTACTCAAATGAATCGAATGAGCAGGATTTGGCCCTGTATTGGCATTTTAAGTTTCATTATGGTCTGAGATTTTAAAATGTATATGATCATTGTGTTTTTATATGGTAAAGCTTTTCAAACTGTAGTTATACCGAAGGGTTGTGTTCAGCACAGTATTAAATATTGATAGTGTAGTGATTGTATGAGAATGGAGAAGCCAGTATTTTATTTGTAGAAATAGCTGACATTGTATTACATTATATTTGTAGAAATAGCTGTTGTGAAGGCTAGGACTATAACAGGGTTTAAAAGAGAACTGGATAAATTCATAGAGGTTAAGTACATTAATGGCTATTAGCCAGGATGGGCAAGGAATGGTGTCCCTAGGCTCAGAGGGTGGAGACGGATGGCAGGAGAGAGATCACTAGATCACTACATGTTAGGTTCACTCCCTCTGGGGCACCTGGCATTGGCCACTGTCGGCAGACAGGATACTGGGCTGGATGGACCTTTGGTCTGACCCAGTATGGCCGTTCTTATGTTCTTATGACATACAGACTTCAACATGAGAAACTGATCTATTGAGAGAAGGAAGGAATTAGGACAGTGGGGATATTCCCTTTTCTTTCCAAAAGGTGCTATTGGATCTTTAATTTTCACCTGGACTGCCAATAAAAGGGGCCTCACTGTAGGGCCAGATTCTACCACTCTTACTGAAGCTAGTTGTACCTCACTTACTCCTCCCATTATTGTTCCTTTGGGATCAGTGAGACTTCTTGTAGAGTACTTGAAGTACTCCATATGACTAGTAGAATTTGGCCTCTTAATGTCTCATCCCACGACAGACCCTACACTTCAAAAGGAAATGTTACAATTTTAAAAATAATAGTCACTTAAACATGCCCTGTGTACATATCATGGACTAGGTCCTTGGTCAGCCAGAACTCTCCCTTTGAGGGGAATACAGTCTTACCTTCTCAAGGATTGCATTATTTATTTCTATAATAAGCCAATGTTGTTATGCAGAGTCCACCAACTCCCATACTCTTCTAGAAGGATTGAAAACTGTGAAAATAAAATGATTAAAAGTATCTTCAAATTAGTATTAAAATTCTGAACTGTCCAAACCAAGAAAATGCAGGCTGAAACTGTGCCAATCATCCTGCTGCGATTACCTTGTTACCGGTGAGTTTCCAGATTGCTTATCTCCTACAACATACAGTACATTCTATTTTAGCAAAATAAGTGAACTATGGTCCCAGTTGAGAATGACCTACTGAATCTACTCTTAAATATTAGTTGGTGTATGATTTGTTTACAGTTTCAGCAGCTTTCCATCAGAACCACCCTATGAAGTTTTGCCAGGGGGTAATCTTGAAACTTACAGGATACAAATATTGCATGAAATAGTTTGTCAGGATTCCCTAATAAACTGAATTAGGCCTGATCCTGTTCCGACAAGGGGGGATGGCAAAAACTCCATAGGAACTAGATCCAGCTTTTTTATTATTTTTAGGCAATGATGTTCTTATTTGGAAGATATTTATGCAATCCTCTCCCTTTTATTGTGGTATTCTCCATGTCACAATATTTCAACTTCGGACCTATTTACTAATTAGTGTACAGCACAGATTTTCCATTTGTATACCTCCTATTATATCATGTTTTTAAATAGCTGCATGCATCCATTCCCTCTCTCGGCTATGCATGCAAATGTGACGATAATACCTAAGAGGGCGGCTCAAAATGTTTTGTTGGCATCTGACCTATTTCAGATTCGCTTAGTCTCTCTCATGATTATAGAGCTCCTGCTGAAATACACCTCCAGTAGTTGTGATCTGTGTGTAAACTGGAATGCCAAATTGCGGAGTACATAAAGATCAGTAAAATAGGAAGACGTTACAAATATCACTCTGCCAATTATAGGAAGAAGGCAAACAGCCCTGATCACTCCCTGGGAAGCACCGCCAGGTAATACAAAGTTCAAGCACTTTCCATAAGGAGCAGAGCTGGAGCTGGTTAGTACGTGCACAATTGCATACAAAACCTGAGTTATCTGAAACATTGAAAAGGCAGATGTCCAGTTTAACCTCATGGGATTGATTTGTCAGTTTGATTTTTGCCCGTCCGAATTAAAAGGGAGTTTGCGTGATTACTAATACCTACGAAATCCGACCGAAATTAAATAACTTGTTACCTTTAAAAATATTGTGCCACGTTTTAAGCCCTCTGCAATGCGGGTCAAAGCCTCTGGCCCTTCCCACACCCTCACACACAGAGGACCGTAAAAACGGGCAGGATAGCCAATGTTTCAAGAATGCTTCGCCGCCCCTCTCGGTCCCTGGTGGTTCACCTGGAGATGGATTCAGGGGGTCTAGGAGCACTGCTTTCTTTTCTCTCCATCCTAATCCTCCCATCACCCATTCTTACCCCCAGCGCCCACGCTTCTGTCAGACAAAGACACCGTCTTCAGCGCAGAAACCCTCCTCCAGGCAGTGTTTGGTGCGTGTAAAACGCTTCGTTGCTCTTTGCTCGTTCTCCAGCATTCCAGCAGCGATGAACTGCCCGCTAGGAAAGCAGCTCTGACGACTTTGGGATAGTAGGGCTCATGGATATGAATTATTCTCCATTAAAAACATCGATAAGTCATTGGCTCCTATAGGACGCGTCGATCAGAAATGTGAGGCTACATGAACATTACTGGTGGTGGGGGGGGGGAGTTAAATGAACTGGCTGGGTTTGCTGAGGGGCATCGAGAGTAAACGGCTGGGAGCGAAGGGGCTCGGGGAGGATGCATACGCTGCCTTGTATTTAGGACCGTTTGTCGGGATTAAAGGGATACCGAATGGTCCCAGCATGACTCGACCTCCGGTAGGCTGTGAGCTCAAGTATGCAGGTGTAAGTGATGCGGAGTGACTCCACCGAGCTCAGCGGAGTTACTCCGGACTCAGAGAAGATACTGCTGGGCTCTCTGCTGGGTTTGGCTTCTTAAAGCGACGAGCCAGGCGGGCCCCCCCCCCCGGCCACCTTAAGAGGAAATCACTGGGGAGGGGGCCGGGGAAGGCGAGAGCGCGACGGGGGCTGAAGTTGGCGCGGTGCGTGGCTGGCGCTGGGGAGGCGGCAGCGCTCTGTCCCCACCGGCCTCGCCTCGGGGTCGCCGCCCGCCAGCAGCGTGCAGGGGAGGACCTGGGCCAGGGGTCGCTCCAGTCTGCCCGGCGTGCCCAGCCCGCCCCTTCTCCGTGCCCTAGGCAGCCCTGGGGCAGCAGCCTCCCTTCCCCCCGGCAGCGCGGGCCACTGGCGCCCCGGAGCAGGCTCCCCCGCAGCGACCGCCCCCTGCTGCCAGGCGCCGGGAGAGACCCTCGCCCTCGCCGCGGGCGCTGCAGGCAGAGGCTGCGGCGGCCGCTCCCCGCGGCAGGTACAGTACGAAGCCCTCGCCCCGCAGCGGCTGAGCGGGGCGCGGTCAGGGAGCCGGCGGAGAAGCCGCCACGCGCGCCGGCTGGGCAGCGGCTGCAGGAGGTGCAGGGTCAGGGCCCCGATCCCCCTGACGGCCCCATTGGGTGCGATGGGAGGCGGATCCGGCCCAGCAGCTGCGCCAGGGAAGTGCCCTGGGGAAGAGGCTGCAGGGGGAGCGCTTGCTTTTTAGCCGCAGGTTGGCGCTAACCAAGCCGGTGTCAGCGCCCTGATGGCTGCTCGGAGCACCTCTGCGAGACGCGCGTCTGCCGCCGGGCACTGCCCGACCTGGGCTGCTCCAAAGGCAGCCAGGCGGGGCTAGCTCCACACTGAATGAACCCATGTGCAGTTTAGGAGTCAGGCTGCTAGACGGAAATCTCTGTTCCTTATTTATAATCGCTTTCATGGAATACTGTGTAAATGCTTTTTAGAGCAGAGAGTATCCAATTAAGGACTTCCCCAAAGTGTGGCTAGGTAGTGATTCAATATCCCTGGAAATGGAAGTAAATATTATCAAACACCTCCCACGCTGTTGAATTATACTTAATGCAATGCCCTTGAAACATAAATATTCTGGCATTCATGTTTTACATTCTGATGAATAGTTTACCTTTGACTTGCTTACAGAATATGAGAAATGCCCACTGGAATGAGCACGTGTTTGCCGTCACTAACTTCTCTGATTCTTTGAAATGAATCCTTTTATTTTTAACCAGTGATACTTTGGCAATACTCCACTGGTGATCCTTTGGAATCTATGCTTAATAAACTTAGGATTTTGTCTAAGTAACTAATAATATACTTCAGTTGATCGCTGGAGGACAAATATAATATATTGTATTAGTTGACATAGTCCAAAATGCCTCCCTCTAGAAAAATAAAGAAAAGCATGTTACATATCTAAAGTTATAAGGTCTCCAGTGTTTGTTTGGTTGTTTATCTAGACGTTTGTTACAGTTACTCTATGTGCTCAGTAGCATATACTTTAATAATATGTTAGGCTTGCTTTACTGATCAGCCAGGTCATTAGGTCACACTCCTTCGAGTTGGGAGGTGTAATCCTATTTTAATGAAATGATGATTTGCCTACTGTGGGAAGCCATATTGTTGTTTCTCCCGGAAGAATTTTGCAATATTTATTTTCTTTTATCAAGAATGGCCACTTTAAGAGAGAGAAGTTAACTTTCATCATTAACATACGATGAAGTACTTGTCTGGAGTTTTGAAGTGCTCTTACTCTTTTTTTCAGAGCTCAGAGGTTCTGAAACTGAAGTTTCCTGTTGAATGTGCTCACTATAAAAGAATTGGAAGAGTTGCAATGGTAGCTCTACCTCTTTAATCTGTCTTTTGTCAATGCACAGCCCTAACTCTCCTTTGTTGTATTTAGGCATTATGACACAGTCTGGAATGACATGACATTTTTTATCCAATATAACATATTTCAGTGTTTTCTAGGAGCTTAGATAACCAACGATTAACTAATTATGGATTATTATAATACCTATATGCAACAGGGCAGCATTAAAGTTAAGTGTTCAACTTTTGCATTTCCTAGCTTCTGGGTGCTTAACTATACAGGGTTAACGTTGTGTTTGCAGTGTTGGTCCCAGGATATTAGAGAGACAAGGTGGGTGAGGTAATATCTTTTACTAGACCAATTTCTGTTGGTGAAAGAGACAAGCTTGCAAGCTTACACAGAGTTCTTCCATCCTCCAAAAGTAAGATTTATGGATTTTTTGCTTTTTGCATTTTAAACCAGTCACAGGCCTTAAAGTGGAATAATGAACATAATCCACTTCAGACATGTTAAACTGAGATAAGGTTAGATCACCTTATATCTTAAACTGAGCTGAGACTGGACAGTGGTTTAAGCTTCTTGTGCCATTTTAAGGCTTTAGATTAGTTTAAATGATTTTAAAAAACCAACCCTCCACCCCCCAATAAAAATCTTCCTAAAAACATAACTGGGGGGAGAAACAATTTGATTAAAGTGCTTATCAAAGGAAGATGAATATTAAGATATATCAGATGGACATAGGTGAACACGGTTCAGAAAGATATAATGAAGATCTTCCTAGTTCAGGATGCATTTACCTACTTTAAAGTACATTTACATGCTGAATGGTGACTATAAAGCAAAGTTGACAGGAAACCAGTGAGACACAAGGAATATGGAACCCCAAGATACTGTCTTTACAGTCACTGTTCAGGTTAGAACCACACTTTAAATATGATGAAGGGAAACATTTTCAAAAGCACATTAGTGACTTAGGAGCCTAAGTCCCATTTTAAAAGGTGACTGGCACTCACGAACCTAAGTCTTACTGAAAGTCTCACACTGGATGTCATTGACAAGAATAGGACCAGAGAGGGTAAACAAATCCTAGTAGTAGAAGTTGCTGCTAATACCAAGCAGCAAGAGAGACGCCTCAGTAAGTGCAAAAGTCCAAATAATATCAGTGGCGTGTTATTGTGTTATTGTGGGCTGAAAACCAGTAGTATGGTGGGGAAGCATTTTAGCTTCATACAGCTAATAGCACTCAAGCTGAAGACACACTATGCAAGTGTTGTGAGTCCGGGTAGAAACCCACAGAAACTGGAAACTGCCTTTTTACTGAATCATCTCTGTAACAACCCTCCAGCCCCCCGCATTTCTTGCATGACCAGCATGCCCCAGTGCAACAAAACAAACAGCTTCTGCATCCCAAGCTTAGTAAAATACCCACCAGTTCCAGTATATGTACTGAATCACCATCTCTGGGAGAGGCAAGCAGCGCTGGTGCATTCAAGTTGACTCTTGCTAAATATTCACTACAAGCGCTACAGTGTCAAAGCTGAAGCATAGAAACTTACTACAGTGGCAGAAGAGTTTTTCTGTTCCTGTCATAAAACCACCCCCTCAACAGGTGATAGGTGGATGGAAGAATTCTTCTGTTGACCTAGCTGCAAGTACAGTGGCGGTTAGGCTGACCTAACTACATCACACAAGTTGTGAAATTTTTCACAGCCCTGAGTGATATAGCTAGGTTGATCTAATTTTAAGGTATAGATTAGCTCTAATGTCTCCCTCTTTCTGTTATTCTACTCTCCCACAGCTGGTAGTGATACTTCTCTGTCTTCATCCTTAAGTAGGAGTACCACTGTGATGGGCTGCCCCCTTTAAGGTGCCACCTGATGTACTGGGATAACACTGAGCCCACCTGTTCTGCCATCCTGGGCCCCCTTTACACTGTCTTGCTGAGCCAGGCTTTTAAACCTCCTCTAGCACACACACAGGCAGGGTCACACCCAGCTGCAGAAAAACACAGACACTGAGATCAGCTTAAGGCAGAGTTTCCCAAACTTTAACAGCCCGCGAACCCCTTTCACTAAATTGTGAAATCTCGTGAACCCCCTCCTAAAAATGAATATTTCAAGGGATTTAAGTTTAAATTTCCTCTGCACTCCGCACTCGCACTCTGCACTCCGTGGGGCTCCTGCTGCTGGACCCCGTTGACCGCCCCAGTCTACTGAGCTCCACTGAGCTCGAGCTGGAGGTCCCACTGACCGCCGGGGCTCAGGCTACCAGCCCCAACTGCCCGACCCCGCCCTCCCTGGGGCTTGGGCTGCCAGTCCACGCGGCGCGCTGGGGTTCGGGCTGCCGGCTCCCCCACTCACAGAGGCAGGGTTTGGGCTGCCAGCCCCAACTGCCCTGCCCCGCTCTTCCTGGCTCTGGCTGTCTGCCCTGCAACCGGGTCCCACCAGCTGTCTCCAATGCCCATGGTCCTCTGGCCGCCATTAATGAAATTTTTCTGGCGATCCCCCTGTAACGTTCTGCAAACCTCAGGGGTTCGTGAACCCCAATTTGGGAACCACTGGCTTAAGGGACTTGCCCCAGCATTCAGGTGTCCACCTCCCTTGGAGTGCAGAGTCCAAAGGCATATTGTCTTGCACTGTATAGAAAAGTCTACACAGCTCAAGCTCATAAAAATTTGCTCTCTCCGTCAATGTGAAGAGAGATATGCACAGTTGTTTGCCCCCCACCCCAGATATGAATTGCACAAACTGGGTTATGTTATAAACAAGAAATAAGTTTATTGACTACAAATGACAGATTTTAAGTGATTATAAGGGATAGCAAACAGAACAAAGCAGATTACTAAGCAAATAAAACAAAACATGCAAACTAAGCTTGATTCACTAAAGAAACAGGTTACAAAATGTAATTTCTCACCCTAAATGTTGAATTAGCAGGATGCAGAGTTTCTGTATCTTAGAGTCCCAGTTATTTCTTCTTACAGACTGGACCCCTCTCTCAGACTGGACTCACCCTTGCCTTTCCCTTCAGGTTAGTTCCTTTGTCCCTTCAGCAGTCCTTCTTCTTAAGCAAGGGAGGAGAGTCCAGATCAACTCCCTCTCCAGATGTGAAAAAGGATTTACGCAAGGCTGGAATCCTTTGTTTGATCCCCATCCCTCTACAGTGGAAAAGTACCAGCAGTGTCGAAAGGGGTATTTTTCATCAGGTGACATTATCACCTGACCTTGTAGTGTTGATGCAGCATCTTCAAAGTTCTATTATCCTTCTTAAATGGGTCATTCAGGAGGATTGCCTACTGTCTGGTGGGCATTCCCCCCAAGTACACACACAGTTGTAATTGTTAGATAGTCAATATTCCTAACTTTAGATACAGAAGTGATACATGCATACAAATTGGATAATCACATTCAGTAAATCATAACCTTTCCAATGATATCTTACATGAGCCATCTTGCTTAAAGTATCTCTTAGTTATGCCATAGTCATATCATAACCATGTTTCTATGAAGAATATGGGGTGTAATGTCACAATCACATCACTTCAGTTTTGATCATGACCTCTCTCAGAAAGAAAGAAGGCAAAGTCAACCCACATTAGTGTTTATAACTAATCCAAATATGCAGACCTTTTGGGGCAAAACTAAATATATTTCCTCTGACACAACAGTACTTAGCTAAAATGAAGGATACACTGGGGTTGGCTCCATACTCTATCTATTTTGGAGATAGCTAGGTCCCCCCCACACCCCAAATGCATGAGATTTCGTTGTGGTCCACCTTTTCTATAAGAGTGCTGCCTTGTTTTTATCAAAGGGCCTGAAGGGAAGATTCCAGACTTCTAAGGCAGTTTGATACCTGGGCCAGTACAATTTCAGTGCACACCTCGCTGCCTTTGACAGCCCACTACTGTAGCCACAGCAAAAAGCATCAGTGGACATTCCCACTGCTCTGTGCAACAACCAATCATCTATGGGTGCTTGGGTAGATCTTGAACATTTACTGCAACGTATCTTGATACAGGCTATGAGCACACACTGGAATGGCATATTATGCACATTACACTGATTAACTAGACAAAAGCAGGCTGTACACTTCATGTTTATGGGGCAGGACACAAGGGGAAGCACTAGGCCACCATAAGTGGTTCTTCTGGAAGTCACTAGTCATTGTAAAAGAACCCTTTAAACACAGCACACTTGATCTTAATGACAGCAAGCATCATTGAGTGGCTCATATACACTAGACTTCAATCTCTTATTTGCTAGAGCAGGCAAGGAAGGATCCAGAGGAGGTTTCTGGTGATGATGCTGTCCCTGTCAGTGCCTTGAGGACAAACCTGAAAACTGTGTACAACAGTCTATAACAGAACAAACTGCATTGTTGCAATGGTGCTGGAATTTCACTGATCCCATTATAGTAAAAGGGAGATTTGCTAGGATTTGTCTGACTGCTAGTATTAACCCAGAATTCTCTATTTCACCTCTACTGACAAAACTCTGTAACTTTAGTGGAAGTTTTGAATCAGTGGAATCTGCAGGACTTGGCCCTATCTTACGTTAACATATATTAAATACTATTTTCCAGATTAAATTGAGTATGGCAGTTATACAATTCAAAAATTGCCACACTGGGACCTGAATTCTGTGGAACAGTGAGCAGCCATAATAATGTGACACTTTCTGAAAGATTCTTTTTTCTGGTGAAATTCTCTATTATGAAAATAAGGAATATTGCTGGAACAAAACAGTATGCATTTTTAAGCACTCCAATGTAGTTTGTCTTCATGTAACAGAAATAGGTACCCTAATAATATAATATATGGATGGGTGCAATTATTGCGCAGAGCCGGATTATGAACTCCTTATTCACAATGGTGAGCAGTTATTCAAATGACTTGTCCCATTGACTCTAAAGGGACTACTTTGATAAATAGCTGGTCACTCATGGTCCACAATCTGGCCAACAGCAAATAATTGTTAATTGCTTACTTCATCTGCACCACGCTTTAAATTGTAAGTGCAAAATATGAGAATCCAAGGGTTGGGGCCTAGGTAGGCTGCATAACACATGCTAAGAAGTGTGGCAATTAATTGGTGAGGGTTTATAATTATGCAGGATTTAGGGCAAAGTATAATGATATTACTGCACTTTTAAATGTAATGAAGCAATAAAGAAAATGGTTGTTTCTCTAAATTCTGATGAACACCAATGTCATCTTTTCTGCAGTTGCTAATTAAAATCTTTCTGATTCTGAGCAGGACTGTAATATGGAATTAGAACTCGAAGACTGTAACACAACACTCACTAAGGAGAACAGCTCTGCGACTATCAAGAGTTCTGATTTTTCTGCCTGGGAAGACTATAAGAGCAGCGTAGATGACTTACAGTACTTTCTGATTGGCCTGTACACATTTATAAGTCTTACTGGCTTCATGGGAAATCTACTTATACTGATGGCTCTAATAAAACGCAAGCAGAACACAATAATAAACATTCTCATTGGAAACCTAGCCTTTTCTGACATTTTAGTTGTGCTGTTTTGTTCACCTTTTACATTAACATCTGTCCTGCTCGATCAGTGGATGTTTGGAGCAATCATGTGCCATGTTATGCCCTTCCTCCAATGCGTGTCAGTTCTGGTTTCAACTTTAATGTTAATCTGTATTGCTGTTGTCAGATACCGCATGATAAAAAATCCCCTTTCTGGTAATTTAACAGCAAAACATGGCTATTTCTTAATAGCAACTATCTGGGCTCTTGGTTGTACAATTTGCTCCCCTCTGCCAGTTTTCCACAAAATTGTAGATCTCCATGAAACCCTTAATTTAGAGACACTGAACAGCAGGCATTTGTGTGTTGAATCATGGCCATCTGATTCATATAGAATTGCCTTTACTATTTCCTTATTACTCATGCAGTATATATTGCCCTTGGTTTGTTTAACTGTAAGTCATACCAGCGTCTGCAGGAGTGTAAATTCCAGATTGTCAAACAAGGAAAACAAATTTGAAGAAAATGAGATGATAAACCTAACACTTCATCCACCCAAGAGTTGCAGATCTCAGGTGCAACTCTCCAGCAGTTCTAGATGGAGCTATACATTTGTCAGACAACACAGAAAAAGGTATAGTAAAAAGACTGCCAGTGTGATGCCAGCTATTTTACGGAGTCATCAGGATAATAATTCTGGAGAACTCCCAGAAACCTCTGGTACAGAAAGAAGCCTGCTCTCTTCATCCAGTAAGTTCATACCAGGGGTACCAATCTGCTTTGAGATGAAACCAGAAGAAAATTCAGAGATGCAAGACATGATTACAGTATCCCGATCCATCACTCGAATTAAGACAAGATCTCGGAGGGTTTTCTGCAGACTGACAGTACTGATCTTAGTTTTTGCTGTTAGTTGGATGCCTCTTCACCTTTTCCATGTTGTCACTGATTTTAATGCCAATCTTATTTCTAATAGGCATTTTAAATTAGTATATTGCATATGTCACTTACTGGGTATGATGTCCTGCTG
The DNA here is from genome assembly GCF_965140295.1 of Lepidochelys olivacea. Taxonomy (NCBI): domain Eukaryota; kingdom Metazoa; phylum Chordata; order Testudines; family Cheloniidae; genus Lepidochelys; species Lepidochelys olivacea. The sequence continues at coordinate 72,361,170 of NC_140414.1, forward strand.
CTTGAATCCCATCTTATATGGGTTCCTTAACAATGGCATAAAAGCTGATTTGATGTCTCTTATTCCATGCTACCAAATATCATGATTTTAAAAGCTCGACAATAAAATATAAAACAAACAATGTTATGTCTATAAGCATACTGAAGTATAAAATATCTTTTATTTAGTTTTAGGTGTGAATCAGTTGTGGTTAGCAATGATTAGCAGCTTTAGTTGTGAACGGTTAGTTCTAGGTCTGAATGGTTTGTACATGCCTCTTATGTACAGCAGAAAATACAAATACATTGTAATATTAGTCTTTTGTTTACCTATTGTATGGAGGAAATCATGTCTAGTGTACAAAACCATATTATCATTTTACTAGTTCAGTTAAATGTTTTAACTGTACCTTGCAAATATCTGAACTCTGAATTCACAATTCATGTAAGAAATGAGTCAAATCATCTCATATCAATTATCATGAGGCTATAATCAGCAAATTATTATTATTACTGCTAAATAATGTTTAAAATGAATCAGACTATTTTGACCACTTCTTAAAATAAAAATTTTTGTTGCTTGATGTGATTAGGACAAATTTATATTTTTCTTTGATCTCGACATGTCCAGTGCAGCCAATACCTCTCTATCAAATTTGCCAGACATCAACAGATCTTTTGCTGCTTCTTTAAAGAGTGTCTTCTTCACTTGGATGACTACATGGATAATCACTGTATTCCAGATTGTTCTCATACGTCTGGATTTAATTAGCCTCATCTACCCTTTTTTTCTGGTAATTTACTGTGTCCTATCATTTCATATGATTTTCAACTTGACCTGAACATAGATAGAACGCCTCTCTCCTTATTTTCATGGCTTTCCTCCAAGAACAGTATGTTTTGATTCAGAATGAACTCTACTGATCCCTGGGAGAGCAAGTGACAACAGAAATAAGAAGAAATAGAAAGATAAACAGGTTTTTTTCTCATGAAAGCAAATGATGATCCCTTTTTCTTTACAGATAGTCTGTTGTTTTGGAGAACTGTGGTATCTTCCAGATACAAATATTGGTTGAGTCTGCATCCAAGCAGCAGACACTAGGGCCCTGGTTCAGCCAGATGGTGGAGTCAGTGGGACTACTCAAGTGCTTAAAGTGAAGAAAGTACTTAAGTATCTTGCTGACTTTAGATCAGAGGTGGGCAAACTATGTGGCCCGCGGGACCCTCCTGCCCGGCCCCTGAGCTTGTGGCCCAGGAGACTAGCCCCAGGCCGCTCCTCTGCTGTTCCCCCTCCCCCACAGCCTCAGCTCACTGAGCCGCCGGCGCCATGCTCTGGGCAGCGAGCTCCTGGGGCAACACAGCTGCGAGCCCGGCCTGACCCGGTGCGCTGAGCTGCGCGGTGCGTGGCTGGCTCCAGCTGGGCGGTGCAACTACCTGTCCTGGTGCAGCAGGGCTGCCAGCCACCAGTGCTTCAAGCAGTGTGGTAAGGGGGCAGGGAGCGGGGAGGGGGGTTGAATAGAGGGCAGAGGAGTTCAGGAGGGTGGTAAGGGAGTGGGGGTGTGGATGTGGGTGTGGTCGGGGCGGTCAGAGGGCGGGGAACAGGGGGGTTGAATGGGGGCAGTCAGGGGACAGGGAGAAGGGGTGGTTGGATGGGGCAGGGATCCCGGGAGGGGGCAGTCAGGAATGAGAAGAGGGGTTGGATGAGGGAGCAGTCAGGGGACAGGGGTTCTGGGGGCAGTCAGGGGACAGGGAGAAGGGGTAGTTGAATGGGGCAGGGATTCTGGGGGGGGGCAGTCAGGAATGAGAAGAGGGATTGGATGGGGTGGCAGGGGGCAGTCAGGGGTACGGGTTCCGGGGGCAGTCAGGGGACAGGGAGTGGGGGGGGAATGGGTTCGGGGGGGGCATCAGGGAACAGGGGGGTTGGATGGGGAAGGAGTCCTGGGCGGGGGGGTGTATCAGGGGCCGAGAAGCAGGGGATAGGGGGTGGGGACCAGCACACGTCTGGCTATCTGGGGAGGCACAGCCTCCCCTAACCAGCCCTCCATACAATTTCCAAAACCTGATGCGGCCCTCAGGCCAAAAAGTTTGCCCACCCCTGCTCTAGAGGTAGATTTTAAGAGCCTACTGTGGCTCTTTGATATCCCCAGTATCTCTGTGAACAAGTCAGTGCCTGCATCTGTTTTAAGTACAAATGCCCAGGTTCTGCCACCACTTACACTGAGAAATACACTACTCCACAATTAACTTCATTGGAATGAATAAAACTACATGTGGAGTTAGGATGACTCAAAGTGAGCAAGGGTGGCAGAATCTGGCTCAATGTCTTTCCTTTAAAAAGTACACTATGCTCCCCACTCCCCTATCTACTTTATTGCTTTTTACTTCTTCCCCCCCTCACCCCATTTTCCCTCTCCCTTTACCCTTCCCTCTCTCTTCATGTTTATTAAATAAAACTTCAAAACAAAACCAAAAATTACACTCACAGTTGGGACAAATCACAGACACAAAAATAAACTTCCTCACTCCAGACTCTTTGTCCTAAGAACTAAAATGTCGTTTTGATCTCATAGGCTACCCCCATCCAATGACAATTGCCATTTTGCGGAACTTATCTGTTTTCTCCTCGGCTATTGCTCACAATTGAATGACTGCACAAACAGTGGTGAACTAAAGTATCAGTCAAGTCATTCTGTGCCTGCAAAAGGGCTCTGTCAAAGTAGTATAAAACTACAGCATTAGAAACTGTCAGAGGCTCAAAGAAAATACATGGCAAATGTCTGTCCCGTCCTTATTGATGTATGTACCAAATCTTCTGCTGTCTGAAAATCTTCTGCTGTCCAACACCCAATTGTCCATAAGTCTCCCTTACTCCAACAGGTGCTTTATCTTCCCATTTAAACTGCAAGTGTCTTTCCCCGAAAAAATCTGGCCCCCTCCCATGCTATATTTTTATAATATAAATAAACTAAATATATATCATTCCTTGCTTTTGGCTGCTTTAACTCAGCACAGGGGAACTGGCTTTGCACAGAGGCTGCAGCAATAGATGGTGAGCTTCAAGCCACTTTTGTACACATAACCTTAACCTAAGATCCATCCAGGTCAGCTTCACCCTTGGAATTGCCCATTAATTCTTTTCCCTTTAATCCACTTTCTCCTCCAGTTCACATTTTCAATCTGGTGGCATTTAAAGGGCATTCTTTGGTGAACAGGAAGAACAAAGCGAGATACTAAAACTAAACACAGACAATTTTACATATAATGGTTGGTATATTATTACAAGTATACTTTGGCACTGTATCATCATTGATGTGTTTTGTTAAGTTTGAAGCATACAGAAAAATCAAATAATATAAATAATCTTGCTGGAAGAGTGAAACATAACACTACTTTATTTCTTAGAATTCCGAATGATAATGCACAAGAACCCAAAAACAGAGAGAGAAAAATCAGGCTGCTCCCTAAAGATGTGTCTCCACTGCAGCTGGGAGATGGGATTACAGCATGTGTAGAGATACTCAAACTAGCTTTACTCTGGATATATCAAAGCTATGTGTCTAGGCACTACTACTTGACACTACCAGTGAAGCTGCAGCAGCATGGACAGCTGCACAAGCTAACTGCACTCATCCAGATCAAGCGGCTGCCACCCGTGCTGGCATGGCTTCAGTGCTATTGTTTTTTTGTTTTGTTTTTTTCCAGGGGAAAGTGCAAACACAGTTCCCCACTACCACAAATTATGCAGTCGAGTTTCCTGCATTTGGGGAAATCACAGGGGTCCGCACACCCGCAGTGCAAAGGATGAGCCTCACCCTGGGAAAACCACCTTCATGATCATGGTATCTGTGCTATTGTTAGTTGAGCTCGCTTTGATCAAAGCTAGCTTGGGAATGTCTACACATGCTGCAATCATACCTCCCCATTGCAGTGTAGACAGACCTAAAGCAGAGAGACAGAACTCACCCCACCTTGCTTTAAGCTGGCTCTTTCCAGAACTGACTCTGCTTGCATGCTTTGCTACAGAGCCCCTAGTCTGCTTATGGGACCTGGAACCCCCTTTGTGCACACACGCACACACACATACACACTCTGTTAAAGTGCTAGCTTGCAATTTTGATACAGTCCTGAATACATGTTTAATACGCAAAAGTAGGGCTGTCAATGAATCACAGTTAACTCACGCGATTAATGCAAAACAAATGAACTAGACTAAAAAAATTAGTCATGATTAATTGCAGTTTTAATCACACTGTTAAACTAATAGAATACCAATTTAAATCTATTATATATATTTATGGATGTTTTTCTACATTTTCAAATATATTGATTACAATTAAAACAGAATACAAAGTATACAGTGCTTACTTCATATTATTTATATTACAAATATTTGCACTAAAAAGATAAAAGAATTAGTATTTTTCAGTTCATCTCATACAAGTACTGTAGTGCAATCTCTTTATTGTAAAAGTGCAACTTACAAATGTAGAATTATTTTTTTTTACATAACTGCACTCAAAAACAAAACAATGTAAAACTTTAGAGCCTACAAACCCACTCAGTCCTACTTCTTGTTCAACTAATTGCTAAGACATATAAGTTAGTTTACATTTATGGGAGATAACGCTTCCCATTTCTTATTTACATCACCTGAAAGCGAGAACAGGCGTTTGCATGGCACTGTTGTTATCGGAGTTGCAAGGTATTTACCTGCCAGATATGCTAAACATTTGTATGCCCCTTCACACTTCAACCACCATTCCAGAGGACATGCTTCCATGCTGATGATGCTCATTTAAAAAATGTGTTAATTACATTTGTGACTGAACTCCTGGGGGGAGAATTGTATGTCTTCTGCTCTGTGATTTTAGCCACATTCTGCCACATATTTTGTGTTATGGTAGTCTCAGATGACAGTATACGTTGTTCGATTTAAGAACACTTTCACTGCAGATTTGACAAAATGCAAAGAAGGTACCAATGTGAGATTTCTAAAGATAGCTATCACACTCAACGCAAGGTTCAAGAACCTGAAGTGCCTTCCAAAATCTGAGAGCAACAAGGTGTGGAACATGCTATCAGAAGTCTTAAAACAGCAACTGTCAGATGTGGAAACTACAGAACCCAAACCACCAAAAAAGAAAATCAACCTTCTGTTGATGGCATCCGACTCAAGATGATGAAAATGAATGTGCGGTGGTCTGCACTGCTTTGGATTGGTATCTAGCAGAACCCATCATTAGCAATTAATCACAACTATTTTTTTTAATCTCACGATTAGTTCTGATTAACTTTTAATAATTTGTCAGCCCTACTCAAAAGTAACATTGACCTCTCTAATAGCAAAATAAATAATAATAATAAAACTTCACATTTCTTTAGAACCTTCCATCACAGGATCATAGAACATCAGGGTAGGAAGGGACCTCAGGAGGTCATCTAGTCCAACCCCCTACTCAAAGCAGGACCAATCCCCAATTTTTGCCCTTGATCCCTAAATGGCCCATGCAAGGATTGAACTCACAACCCTGGGTTTAGTAGGCCAATGCTCAAACCACTGAGCTATCCCTTCCCCCCCATCTCTAAGCATTTAACATTGATGAATTAAGTTCTTCACAGGGGTATTGAGATTAAGTATTGTTCTCATTTTATAGATGAGTCATCAAGCAAAACCCTAAGAAAGGGGGTGAGTTTTGAACCTATATATTCTGCGTGGACTGTCTTGTGTAGGAAAGCCACCAGCTCATATGCATCAGGGCCAAAATCCCATCTGTACAATCCATAGCTCAAATTACAGACAATATATTGAGTATCTCTGTGGGGCAACCAGGGGACAGACTCCTCCCTCACAGAACATGGAGCAGTTGTACAGTTTCTCTGCTGTCACTACTGCAACTCTGAGACTACAGTGAACCCTGCAGCCTTAGCATGTGCACGCTGTGGGACAAAAGAGGTTTATGGCAGTATCTATGTAGCAGCAACTTCTCTAGTCCTTTGTACCCCCACATTTCCTGTGTACTGATATGCAGGTGGGTGGAGATACAGTCTATGGGGGATGAATCCCCCACTCTGATTCTCCCAAATCCCACTCCCACAGCCTCCCCTAAACAAGGAAACCACATTGGTTCCACTGTCAGGGGAGCTTCACAGCTGTTGAGGAAGGACCAGTTTGTCTCCAAGAGACTGAGGCCAAAATTTCAAATTTGGATGCTGAAACTGAAGCACTTAAATCCATATAAATCCATAAATCCATATTTAGTCACCTAAATAAGCGGCCCGCTTTTCAGATGTGTTGAGCAACCTTTAGTTGAGTGGGAGCTGACAGTGTTCAACTCCTTTGAAAAGCCCTTGAGGCACCCACCTTTGAAAAGTTGGCATAAGTGACTAACTCAAGGTCATATGGAGCATCTGCGGCAGATCTAGGAATAGAACTCAAGTGTCTGTCTTCCCAGGAACAGAACACAATACTATCCTTCCCCCCAGCATGCATTCCATTTTCATGATAGGTTACAATTTATATAATATTAAATGCACAAGAAAAAAAAACTTTGTCCTGGAAAATCTTTGTCAAATGCCCTTACACTTTTCAGTAAACCTGTGTCTTTACTTAACAAAGAGCTTTATCCTGTCTCCTGGTTTCAATTTTCTATTTGTAAAGGGTCCTCTTGTTAATTTTAACATGTTTCAGGAAACTATTTCCCATATACAGCATCTCCTTCCATTATCTGTGTATTTTTCCAGTAGTCTCACTCATAAACTTTTCAAACTAAGAGACAAAATCTTTCTTTTTATTGTGTTTCTTGGCTGGAGGTATTTCCAGGCAAAAGCAGTCCTTCTTTATAATACTTCAAACAATTGTCAGCCTACTGTTATTGCAATATTTCTGACATCTTCTCTCCCCAGGCTATCTTTTGATAAGAAGTCTATTGCATAGCAGGTACTAGTGTCTTTCCTTCAATATTCAACAATTTCCCCAAAGTTGGGTTACACAATAGCACATTTTTTTTTTCATTTCTGATGGTGATATCATTTATTAGTTTATTTGTGGCAGCTAATTATTACCTTTTGTAGATTTTATTTTTTTTCTAAAAAGCCCTTTATCATAGAATCATAGAATATCAGGGTTGGAAGGGACCTCAGGAGGCCATCTAGTCCAACCCCCTGCTCAAAGCAGGACCAAACCCCAACTAAATCATCCCAGCCAGGGCTTTGTCAAGCCTGACCTTAAAAACCTCTAAGGAAGGAGATTCCACCACCTCCGTAGGTAACGCATTCCAGTGTTTCACCACCCTCCTAGTGAAACAGTTTTTCCTAATATCCAACCTAAACCTCCCCCACTGCAACTTGAGACCATTACTCCTCCTTCTGTCATCAGCTACCACTGAGAACAATCTAGATCCATCCTCTTTGGAACCCCCTTTCAGGTAGTTGAAAGCAGCTATCAAATCCCCCCTCATTCTTCTTTTCCGCAGGTTAAACAATCCCAGTTCCCTCAGCCTCTCCTCATAAGTCATGTGTTCCAGTCCCGCAATCATTTTTGTTGCCCTACGCTGGACTCTTTCAATTTTTCCACATCCTTCTTGTAGTGTGGGGCCCAAAACTGGACACAGTACTCCAGATGAGGCCTCACCAATGTTGAATAGAGGGAAACGATCATGTCCCTCGATCTGCTGGCAATGCCCCTACTTATACATCCCAAAATGCCATTGGCCTCTTGGCAACAAGGGCACACTGTTGATTCACATCCAGCTTCTCGTCCATTGTAACCCCTAGGTCCTTTTCTGCAGAACTGCTGCCGAGTCATTCGGTCCTTAGTCTGTAGCGGTGCATGGGATTCTTCTATCCTAAGTGCAGGACTCTGCACTTGTCCTTGTTGAACCTCATCAGATTTCTTTTGGCCCAATCCTCTAATTTGTCTAGGGCCCTCTGTATCCTATCCCTACCCTCCAGCATATCTACCTCTCCTCCCAGTTTAGAGTCATCTGCAAACTTGCTGAGGGAGCAATTCACACCATCCTCCAGATCATTTATGAAGATATTGAACAAAACTGGCCCCAGGACCGACGCTTGGGGCACTCCACTTGATACCGGCTGCCAACTAGACATGGAGCCATTGATCACTACCCGTTGAGCCCGACAATCTAGCCAACTTTCTATCCACCTTATAGTCCATTCATCCAGCCCATACTTCTTTAACTTGCTGGCAAGAATACTGTGGGAGACCGTGTCAAAAGCTTTGCTAAAGTAAAGGAACAACACGTCCACCGCTTTCCCCTCATCCACAGAGCCAGTTATCTCATCATAGAAGGCAATTATATTAGTCAGGCATGACTTGCCCTTGGTGAATCCATGCTGACTGTTCCTGATCACTTTCCTCTCCTCTAAGTGCTTCAGAATTGATTCCTTGAGGACCTGCTCCATGATTTTTCCAGGAACTGAGGTGAGGCTGACTGGCCTGTAGTTCCCAGGATCCTCCTTCTTCCCTTTTTTAAAGATGGGCACTACATTAGCCTTTTTCCAGTCATCCGGGACTTCCCCCGATCGCCATGAGTTTTCAAAGATAATGGACAATGGCTCTGCAATCACATCCGCCAACTCCTTTAACACTCTCAGATGCAGCGCTTCCAGCCCCATGGACTTGTGCTCGTCCAGCTTTTCTAAATAGTCCCGAACCACTTCTTTCTCCACAGAGGGCTGGTCACCTCCTCCCCATGCTGTGCTGCCCAATGCAGTAGTCTGGGAGCTGACCTTGTTCATGAAGACAGAGGCAAAAAAAGCATTGAGTACATTAGCTTTTTCCACATCCTCTGTCACTAGGTTGCCTCCCTCATTCAGTAAGGGGCCCACACTTTCCTTGACTTTCTTCTTGTTGCTAACATACCTGAAGAAGCCCTTCTTGTTATTCTTAACATCTCTTGCTAGATGCAACTCCAGGTGCGATTTGGCCTTCCTGATTTCACTCCTGCAAGCCCGAGCAATATTTTTATACTCTTCCCTGGTCATTTGTCCAATCTTCCACTTCTTGTAAGCTTCTTTTTTGCGTTTAAGATCAGCAAGGATTTCACTGTTAAGCCAAGCTGGTCGTCTGCCATATTTACTATTCTTTCTACACACTGGGATGGTTTGTCCCTGTAACCGCAATAAGGATTCTTTAAAATACAACCAGCTCTCCTGGACTCCTTTCCCCCTAATGTTAAACTCCCAGGGGATCCTGCCCATCAGTTCCCTGAGGGAGTCAAAGTCTGCTTTTCTGAAGTCCAGGGTCCGTATTCTGCTGCTCTCCTTTCTTCCCTGTGTCAGGATCCTGAACTCGACCATCTCATGGTCACTGCCTCTCAGGTTCCCATCCACTTTAGCTTCCCCTACTAATTCTTCTCGGTTTGTGAGCAGCAGGTCAAGAAGAGCTCTGCCCCTAGTTGGTTCCTCCAGCACTTGCACTAGGAAATTGTCCCCTACACTTTCCAAAAGCTTGCTGGATAGTCTGTGTACCGCTGTACTGCTCTCCCAGCAGATATCGTGGTGATTGAAGTCTCTCATGAGAACCAGGGCCTGCGATCTAGTAACTTCTGTGAGTTGCCGGAAGAAAGCCTTATCCACCTCATCCCCCTGGTCTGGTGGTCTATAGCAGACTCCCACCACTACATCACCCTTGTTGCTCACACTTCTAAACTTAATCCAGAGGCACTCAGGTTTTTCTGCAGTTTCATACTGGAGCTCTGAGCAGTCGTACTGCTCCCTTATATACAGTGCAACTCCCCCACCTTTTCTGCCCTGCCTGTCCTTCCTGAACAGTTTATATCCATCCATGACAGTACTCCAGTCATGTGAGTTATCCCACCAGTCTCTGTTATTGTGCTATCACTGTATATTGTATAGGCATCTCTGTTGGTGATGCTGGATCAATATGTTAAAAAATATATCAACCAACTTTCATGTGAAAAAAACTGTGAAAAACATAGAGATAAATTCCCAGCCACTACAAACTGGAATAGCTCCATTGAAGTTATATATCAGTTTATACCAGCTGAGGATCTGGCCTATTTTGTAATCTAATTAAAAATGTAATACTTATCTAATTAATTGTATCTCTGAATCTAGAGCCATCTAACAGGATGAATTTTAGAACAAAAAAGCAGATACATGGTTGGAACTTGGAGCATTGCCTATCTCTTTCTCCATGCTGAATATTTCCTTTCAGTCTTTCTGGTAGTTTGGTTTGGTTTGTTTTGGTTTGGTTTGTTTTGTGTTGTTTTTTTGAGGAAAACAGCTATTTTCATAATTAAAACCATTTCCAACTCCTGCCCTTAGGGGAAGCACAGCTATTGTATAAGACATACACAAGCCCTGGAAGCCTTCCAGATTCAAAATGTAAAGAGCTTCCTCCATATTCTGAGGTGAGATGATTCCCTTCAGATTCAGGTGCATAAAGATGATTTTGGCTTTACGTGTCTGTCCAGTCCCCTGCATCTTTCCATGGATGGAATCAATTCATCTGTTCCCCATCCTACACCCCATTTCGACTGCTGTATATTGTAATGATGAAATCAGGGGATTCACTGAACATAGTCAGTGCTGCATCATCTAGCTTATTAGGACAACTGTTCTTTTTTCTATCTATCTATGATACCTATATGGTACCCGTCACATAGTATCTGAGCATCTCCAAAATATTTTAAGCCTCATTCCCTTTCTTTTTTCCCAGTCTTTCTCTTAAAAACTTGATTCATTTATAGGGGTTGTTTAGTATTAGTTTGTGTGTATGTGTGTGTGAGAGAGAGAGAAAGAGAGAGACTGGGTGTGCTGTGCATCCACGTGTGGATAACTTACTGAGGGAAAGTTAGATGCATTTAGCATTTAGCTCTGAAAGTGGTGAGATCTGTGGTCAGGCTTATTTCATGTAGAAGTGAGCTCCATAGTCTAGGTCCAGCTTCTCTGAACGTTCTGTGTGAGGATGTGATAGGGCAGTCTTCCCCCTTGAAGGTAGTAGTACCTAGCAGTCAGATCACTCTGGTCATGTGGCATGGTCCTTTATGATTTTGGGAGGATTTGATGTATGCAAAATACTTCAGAAATAAGAGGTATTGGTGGAGAGGAAGCAGGCCTAAACAGTATTTGGGAGAACATCAGTTACTGTTTTTTAAGGGCCCAGGACCAGGAACCTTACAGAGTGGGTGAGGCATGATTTCCTTTTCAGCCAACCAACTGGGAATGATCTTGGAGAAGACAGCTGCATATATTCTGTCTCATCCCTCAGAGAGGGACACCTTCAAGAGAAGGAGGTCTGCTGAGCCTGGGAGCAACTGGAGAAAACCATCTGAGGGAGAAGCTAGCTGAAACCCACAGCTGACCTGAGGTAAGTAGCACAGCCCTACAAGGGAGGACTAAAATCCCCTCAGACCCAATAAGGAGGGTGGGGAAGATGTCTGAATCTGATGGGAGAGTATAAGGGCTGGGAAGGCCATGACCAAAACAGCCCTAGCCCCAAGAGAGTGGCTTGTTCAGACCCCTGAAGCTAAAGGGGAGCTCTTTCGAGGGAGCTGTTCATATCAGTGCTCTGTCTGGGGGAGACACTGTCCCACTGACATAGTTTCCGCCTCTTGCGGAGATGGAGTAATTATGCAGATGGGAGACTGCTATCCCATCGGCATAGAGCATCTTCACCACACCTGCTACAGCAGTGCAGCTGTACCCATGTAGGACTTCTAGTGTAGATCTGCCCATAGGTGCTTAGATGATAGCCAGTCTCTTCCCCTTCCCTTAGTCCTGCCTTGAGTGCAGGGGACTGGACTAGAAGACCTCTTGAGGTCCCTTCCAGTTGTACTATTCTACAATTCCAGTTCAAGTCAAGATGACACAGTTTGTTGCATTTAAATTTCAAATGAAAATTTTCGATGAAAACATTTCTCGTGATTAAACACACTTAATACAAGATATATTCATGTGTGATCTTTTGGACAGTGAGGTTTTTTATTCTAGGACAGTTTTGACTATTTGAGGAACTATCCAACAAGCAGTGTTCTCAAATAATTTCTGTGGGTTCTATCCACAAACTCCTACACTCACATGCTCACCACCAGCCATCTGCTGGAGTTAAAATAAAAGCAAGTGTAAGAATGTTCAGGTAGAAGCATCCATCTACTAATAAAAACTGGAAAAACAAAACTGAAAACATACAACTGAAAATAATATTACTTATGCAGGTGGTTGTCGTGACTCTTATGGCTTCATTTGGCTTCAGGAAGATGGTTTGTGGCTGGAAAGGTTAGCTAATGGCTTTCTCAGTTCAGCTGAATAACATTTTCTGACAGACTGGCTAAAGGTTGCTTGCTTGCAGCTGTCAAATAGAAGTGTTGCACACCACTTGTCTCCAGCCCAGTTGGGAGCGTGGATGAAGTGCAAGCCTTTTTGCAGAGCATAGCTATCACAGGAGGCTGTGGTCCTGGAGTGAGAGGCAGTCAGCTAGGGTCAGTCCTATGGAAGGCTCTGATTGTTAGAACAGAAACCTAAACCTGGATTCTGTATTCATCAGGGACCCAATACTGTGGAAAACTTGTGTTGCTAAGCAGATGGGCTGTTGATTTGAAAAACAAAACAGTTTGATCTTTTTCAGGGCATGTGGCTTTATTCCCACATATGAGAAGTTCTGATAAAGCTTGTGTCATAAATATAAAGGGAAGGGTAAACACCTTTAAAATCCCACCTCTACCACCATGTCAAGGTTCCTTCCCTACTCTGAACTCTAGGGTACAGATGTGGGGACCTGCATGAAAACCTCCTAAGCTTACTTTTACCAGCTTAGGTTAAAACTTCCCCAAGGTACAAACTAAACAGAGAGGTTAGGATGACAGACTGCACGGTTCAACAAAAGCTGGAATTAGCCAGATTTGAGGCTGAGTAAAAACAAAAGGAACATGAAAGAAGGATAGAACTCATACGGATGGAGATGGATGCACACGCGGCCAGGGAAAAAGAAACGGAGGCTGCCCACAGGAGGGAAATGGAGGCAAGGAACAAAGAAATGGAGGCAAGGGACAAAGAGCTGGAGGAGAAGGAAAAAAAGAGGAAGCAAGTGGAGGAGAAGGAAAAAGAGAGGAAGCATGCACTGGAGATGGAGAAGGCAAAGGCTAAGCAGAATATACCAACAAACCCTAGCGATCCTTCTCCAGGTACCTCTTCCCCACCTACAAGGCAGGTGATGATACCAAGGCCTTCTTAGAAAACTTCGAAAGGGCCTGCCTTGGGTACAGCATCATCTCTACAGACCAATACATGGTAGAGCTGAGGCCGCAGCTCAGTGGACACTTAGCTGAGGTGGCAGCTGAAATGCCTAAGGAACACATGAACCAGTATGAACTGTTTAAAACCAAGGCGAGAGTCAGAATGGGGCTAACCCCCGAGCATTCCCGTCGGCGGTTCAAAGCCCTAAGATGGAAACCAGACGTGTCATTTACCCGACATGCCTACCACATGGTGAAACATTGGGATGCCTGGATATCAGAAGCAAGTAATAAATCTCCAGAAGATTTGCCCTTCCTAATGCAAATGGAGCAGTTCTCTATTTCCTGAGGAAATAGAAAGATACATCCTAGACAGGAAGCCCAAAACTGAAATCGAGGCAGGGGAGATTGGAGCCAAATGGGTGGAGGTGGCAGAAAAGAAAAAAACTGGTTGCAGTTGGAGCGGATACCAGAAGGGACAACCTCAGACCACACCCTATTACCGGGGGCCGCCCAAGGTCCCACCTACCCCCAAAGAACCCTCCAGACACCTTATCGTCCCGCCACACCATTCTCCAGCAACCCACCTCGCCCAAGTGACCCGTCAGCTGGGCAATGTTTTAAATGTAACGAGCTGGGGCATGTAAAGGCCAACTGCCCCAAGAACCCCAACAGATTACAGTTCATTGCACCGGAATCACCCCAGAGGTCCTCAGGCTCAGATACCTCCCAGATACCCTTGGAGCGGAGGGAAACTGTGAGTGTGGGCGGGAAGAAGGTCACCGCGTGGAGGGACACTGGAGCACAAGTGTCGGCTATCCATGCTTCCTTAGTGGACCCCAATTTAATTGACCCAGAGATCCAAGTAACAATTCAACCCTTCAAGTCAAACTCTTTCAATTTGCCTACAGCCAAGTTGCCTGTCCAGTACAAGGACTGGTCAGGAACATGGACTTTTGCAGTCTATGATGATTATTCCATCCCCATGCTGTTGGGGGAAGACTTGGCCAATCATGTGAAGCGAGCCAAGAGGGTGGGAATGGTCACCCACAGCCAGGCTAAACAAGCCGTCACACCTAGCTCTGTTCTGGAAACTTCTACCAGGACCCGGTCAGAGGTGGTGGACCCGGACACCAGGCCAATGTCTGCAACAGCAGTAGTGGATCCAGTCCCAGAGAGCCAGACAGAGCCAGTCCCAGAACCGGAACTGGCGGAACAACTAGCACCAGACCCATTGCCAGCACTGAATCCAGTACTTGCAACCCCAACACCAAACAGCCCCACCGAACCTGAACCGGCAGCAGCCGATAACCCTACACAAGAGGCTCAGCCGGAGCCTGAGCCCCAACATAGTGCACCAGCAGAGAGCGGTTCACAGTCAATGGAAACAGCCCCATCCCCTACATCGCTTCCAGAGGAACCAAGTATAGGTCCACAATCCAATGAGGAACTGATGTCTCCAGCATCAGGGGAACAGTTCCAGACCGAACAGAAGGCAGATGAAAGCCTCCAGAAAGCTTGGATGGCAGCACGGAGCAACCCACCGCCTCTCAGCTCTTCTAATCAATCCAGGTTTGTTGTAGAAAGAGGACTTTTATACAAGGAAACTCTTTCTGGTAAGTAGCGGGTCAAGCTCTTGAGCTTAGCCCATGATCATCCTAGTGGCCATGCTGGGGTGAACAAGACCAAAGACCGTTTGGGGAGGTCATTCCATTAGGGGGGAATGGGCAAGGATGTTTCTACCTATGTCCGGTCTTGTGAGGTATGCCAAAAAGTGGGAACACCCCAAGACCAGGTCAAAGCCCCTCTCCAGCCACTCCCCATCATTGAAGTTCCATTTCAGCGAGTAGCTGTGGATATTCTGGGTCCTTTTCTGAATAAGTCACCCAGAGGAAAGCAGTACATACTGACTTTCATGGATTTTGCCACCCGATGGCTGGAAGCAGTAGCTCTAAGCAACCTCAGGGCTAAAAGTGTGTGCCAGGCACTAGCAGACATTTTTGCCAGGGTAGGTTGGCCCTCCGACATCCTTACAGATGCAGGAACTAATTTCCTGGTGGGAACTATAGAAAGCCTTTGGGAAGCTCATGGGGTAAATCACTTGGTTGCCACTCCTTACCACCATCAAACAAATGGCATGGTGGAGAAGTTTAATGGAACTTTGGGGGCCATGATAAGTAAATTCATAAATGAGCACTCCAATGATTGGGACCTAGTGTTGCAGCAGTTGCTCTTTGCCTACAGAGCTGTACCACATCCCAGTTTAGGGTTTTCACCATTTGAACTTGTATATGGCCTTGAGGTTAAGGGGCCATTACAGTTGGTGAAGCAGCAATGGGAGGGATTTACACCTTCTCCAGGAACTAACATTCTGGACTTTGTAACCAACCTACAAAACACACTCCGAACCTCTCTAGCCCGTGCTAAAGAAAACCTACAGGATGCTCAAAAAGAGCAAAAAGCCTGGTATGATAAACATGCCAGAGAGCGTTCCTTCAAAGTAGGAGACCAGGTCATGGTCTTAAAGGCGCTCCAGGCCCATAAAATGGAAGCATCGTGGGAAGGGCCATTCACTTTCCAGGAGAGCCTGGGAGCTGTTAATTATATCATAGCATTCCCCACCTCCAACCGAAAGCCTAAGGTGTACCATATTAATTCTCTAAAGCCCTTTTATTCCAGAGAATTAAAGGTTTGTCAGTTTACAGCCCAGGGAGGAGATGATGCTGAGTGGCCTGAAGGTGTCTACTACGAAGGGAAAAGTGCTGGTGGTGTGGAAGAGGTGAACCTCTCCATGACCCTTGGGCGTATGCAGTGACAGCAGATCAAGGAGCTGTGCACTAGCTACGCACCAACGTTCTCAGCCACCCCAGGACTGACTGAATGGGCATACACTCCAATGACACAGGTAATGCTCACCCAATTAAAGTCCAACCTTACAGGGTGTCTCCCCAAGCTAAAACTGCTATAGAATGGGAGATCCAGGATATGGTACAGATGGGGGTAATCCGTCCCTCTGGCAGTGCATGGGCATCTCCAGTGGTTCTAGTTCCCAAACCAGATGGGGAGATATGTTTTTGCGTGGACTATCGTAAGCTAAATGCTGTAACTCGCCCCGACAACTATCCAATGCCAGGCACAGATGAACTATTAGAGAAACTGGGACAGGCCCAGTTCATCTCTACCTTGGACTTAACCAAGGGGTACTGGCAGGTACCACTAGATGAATCCACCAAGGAAAGGTCAGCCTTCACCACACATGTCGGGCTGTATGAATTTAATGTACTCCCTTTCGGGCTGCGGAATGCACCCGCCACTTTCCAAAGACTTGTCGATGGTCTCCTGGCAGGATTAGGGGAATATGCAGTTGCCTACCTTGACGATGTGGCCATATTTTTGGATTCCTGGGCAGAACACCTGGAACATCTACAAAAAGTCTTCGAGCGCATAAGGGAGGCAGGACTAACTGTTAAGGCTAAGACGTGTCAAATAGGCCTAAACTGAGTGACTTACCTTGGACACCAGGTGGGTCAAGGAACTATCAACCCCCTACAGGCCAAAGTGGATGCTATCCAAAAGTGGCCTGTCCCAAAGTCAAAGAAACAGGTCCAATCCTTCTTAGGCTTGGCCGGTTATTACAGGCGATTTGTAGCGCAATACAGCCAAATCGCCGCCCCACTGACAGACCTAACCAAAAAGAAACAGCCAAATGCCATTCAGTGGACCGAAGAGTGTCAGAAGGCCTTTAACCATTTTAAAGTGAAACTCATGTCTGACCCTGTACTAAGGGCCCCAGACTTTGACAAACCGTTCCTAGTAACCACCGATGCATCCGAGCATGGTGTGGGAGCAGTTTTAATGCAGGAAGGACCAGAGTAAGAATTCCACCCTGTAGTGTTTCTCAGCAAGAAGCTGTCTGAGAGGGAAAGCAACTGGTCAGTCAGTGAAAAAGAATGTTACGCCATTGTCTATGCTCTGGAAAAGCTACACCCATACGTTTGGCGATGGTGTTTCCACCTGCAAACCAACCATGCTGTGCTACAGTGGCTTCATACTGCCAAGGGAAATAACAAAAAACTTATTTGGTGGAGTTTAGCTCTCCAAGATTTTGATTTCTACATCCAACACATCTCAGGAGCTTCTAACAAAGTGGCTGATGCGCTCTCCCATGAAGGTTTCCCAGAATCAACTGGTTAAAATCATCCTTGAGATGTGGAAAATATTGTTAGTCTTTATATACTTGGTAGTATATTTAGAGGTGCATGTGTCTTATTAACTCTGTTTTTTCCTAGAGCTCCAGGAAGAAATTTCAGCCAGCATTTCCCCCTATCTGTGATTTGGGGGCATGTCATAAATATAAAGGGAAGGGTAAACACCTTTAAAATCCCTCCTGGCCAGACGAAAAACCCTTTCACCTGTAAAGGGTTAAGAAGCTAGGATAACCTCGCTGGCACCTGACCAAAATGACCAATGAGGAGACAAGATACTTTCAAAGCTGGAGGGGGGGAGAAACAAAGGGTCTGTGTCTGTCTGTGTGACGCTTTTGGCCAGGGACAGAACAGGAATGGAGTCTTAGAACTTAGTAAGTAATCTAGCTAGATATGCGTTAGATTCTGTTTTGTTTAAATGGCTGAGAAAATAAGCTGTGCTGAATGGAATGGATATTACTGTTTTTGTGTCTTTTTGTAACTTAAGGTTTTGTCGAGAGGGATTCTCTATGTTTTGAATCTAATTACCCTGTAAGGTATTTACCATCCTGATTTTACAGAGGTGATTCTTTTTACTTTTTCTTCAATTAAAATTCTTCTTTTAAGAAACTGATTGTTTTTTCATTGTTCTTAAGATCCAAGGGTTTGGGTCTGTGGTCACCTATGCAAATTGGTGAGGATTTTTATCAAACCTTCCCCAGGAACGGGGGGGTACAAGATTTTGGTGAGGATTTTGGGGGGAAAGACATTTCCAAACGAACTGTTTCCCAATAAAATATCCCGGTTAGACGTTTGGCGGTGGCAGCAAAATTCCAAGGGCAAAAGGTAAAATAGTTTGTACCTTGGGGAAGTTTTAACCTAAGCTGGTAAAAGTAAGCTTAGGAGGTTTTCATGCAGGTCCCCACATCTGTACCCTAGAGTTCAGAGTGGGGAAGGAACCTTGACAGCTTGGCTGCCAGCTCTGTAACAGCTAAGGGAGAGAAAATAGAGCCCATCAGACTGAAGATGCTATTTGGTTCACATAGCAACTGGTGGGGCCAGCAGTAGGGAAGGAGAAGCAGCAACCCCATCATAAAAGCAAAAGAAGAGTGGGGCATGCTATATTACCAACTCGAGATAAACAGCACCAAACTACCCCTTCAGCAATGTGGAGGGGTCAGTAGGAAGAGCCCTCCCTCAGCTCTTATCCAGGTGCATGTGATAATGTGTACAGTTCTCTGGCACCCACTGGAGGGGACATCTATGTCCACCTGCAACCTCATGGTCGATTGACTTGAATGGGAGCTGAATTAAGCCTATGCACTTCTAAAAATCCCACCCACTATTTTTCCATTACATTATGAATACACCTATGAATATATAGGCACAGCATATGGAATATGGCCCCATATTGATTTAAGTCAAGAGGAGTCTTGCAGTTGACTCTGATGGGACCAAGATGTTCTGAGTTGACTTCAGTGAGAACACAGTTAAACCAACACTAAGCAATCTTAAAAACCCCATCCATAATGTACAAAATGTTCTGGTGGTTTGAGTTTATGCTGGAAGTTAGGAATTCCCAAATTCTAATCCTATTTTAGAGGCGGATTCCCTTTGTAGACTTGGACAAGCCTCTTACCCTTCGACTCATTTTCCCACATCTATAAAGCAAGAACTCATTCTCCATTATCTCACAGGGGTATTGTAAGAATTTAGATAATGTTTATAAAGCATGTTAAACATGACATGTTATTTGAAAATCAGTCTTTGTCCATTCCACGCTTCCGATCTATTGCAGAATCTAAAAGGCAGGGCATGTCAAAGCGTGCACTGTGCAACCATTTGAAAACTCTTAAGGCAGTTTAAAATGTTAACCACTGTGATCCAACAGTGTGATATCTTTAGCATGAATATTTTTAATTGGTTTGAAGCTGCCTTACCACTGAGGTTAGCTGGTACTGTCAAGGTTTGTTGATATTCAGTAGGAGCAAATATTATTTCTATGTGCACTATTTAAGGGTGAAAACACAAAACTTGATATAGAAAGGTGTTGAGTCTAGGAACATCTTCATAAGCATATATCATCTTCATTTGGAAGCATACAAAAGTGCTTTCAAAACCCAATTCAAAGCATTTGAATTATTCACTTATGCAGAGACTCCCCTAATTCAATAAATAAGCGTTGAGTAAGGAACTATGCAGAAGGCTGGAATAGCAGCACAGATCCTTGCATGCCCTTGTTAGCATGTGCAGCCACTGGATTAGTGTAACCATGGAGCTGATAGCCATGCTACTTTCTCTCCACAGGCATACCTGTCTATGTGGAGCTCACAGGGAGCTCAGCTCTGTGGCAAGTAAGAAATGTTTAGTTCTCTTGCATTATTCTCTTCAAGCAATCTCCTCTATGCAGCAGAACCATCTGTGGTGTTGGCTCTTTCCAGGGCCTCAAATGTGCGTGGGTGAGTCATCTATTGAACGATGGGCTCAGTCCACTCTCCTGAAAGGTATTAAATGTCCTCAAGACTCATTAGCTTTAATGGAACTTGCTGTGGCTTAGCAGCCCACAAATGGACCTCTGCATGTTGAGGTTTGGTCTCTATATGAATAGTTCTCAGTGTAACTTTAGAGATGACTGCGTCTACTAAATCAATATATATTGAACCTTGTTTGTGCATTAAGTTTGATCAGAAGGGGTTTATTGTCTCTCCAGTGCATTATGGGTGAAATTAACAAGTGTGGGGAGGGCCAGAAAAAGGCTTAAGTGCCACTTATTCCTTCAAAATAGAGCTTCAGTGGGATACAGGTTTTGTGTTGGATATTCAGCACTGGAGTAAACGTCTCCCAGATTAATAATCAAGTAAATCCCCATTAGTATAAGTGAGAATCAGTAGGAAAGTAGATTCCTAAATCTTAATTCTATCTCTGAAGAGGACATATAATAAAAATTCTGCTCACTTGTTAAAATTGTCATGGTGTCTTTAAGAACAAGTTTAGGGATGTTCATTCTGGTATTTTGACCAATTTCCAATTTAGATAGTTACATTATACCTTTTTAGGACCTGATCCTATAACCACTTAGTTTGTGGAACTTCTACTGAAGTCACTGGGAGTTGTATGAATGAAATGGCTGCAAGATCAGGCTCTTAAATGATCAGCATCTTAAAATGTAAGCTTCTATGTTATCACTTTACTTAAATTTCAATATTCTTACATTTGCACAGCTCTAAGTAACCTCCTTAAACCCTGTTTCCTGATGTTCACCTTACCTGGTGACCACAAGTCTTCTATACTTTTTCCCTAGTGTCTCAAACACATATATTACTCTCTTCCTTTCCTGAAAGGGAACCATCTAATTTGGGTGAATATTGCCACCTTGAATTCGTATAAAGATGTTTTCTCAAAGCTAAACTAGGAGGTCTGAGAGAATAAATAAAGATCTTTTTGATCATGCTGTGATACTAAAAATACATTACTTTTAACATTGAGGAAAATAGTTTATTGATAATGTGCTTTCCTTTAGCACTTAACATAGGGTTTCCAGATCTACTATACTAGTGACTATGGACTCTTTTTGAAATATACTTTGGCAATGTACCACCATTGCAAAATAATTTCACTATAAAGTGGAATCTTGTTCATCACACTGACTGGACAGTCTATTACAAACTACTATAAGTTGGAAAATGACAGCTAAGGACTTGTCTAAATGGGGACACCCAGGAAAGTTAATCCAAATTGATTAGAATTGTGAACTTGAAGTGGATTAGTTAACCTGCATTAAATTCCTGTGTGGACATACTAATGCAGAATTAAAGTGACCTTAATTTGGCCAAAGTGAATTAAAGTAAACTAAATTAAGGCCACTAGCTCTGAATGAGGGTATCCACACAAAAACTTATTACAGTTTAAGTAATCTGGTTCAAATTCACATGGTTAAGGTACATCTACTCTATGATCACTACAGCAGCACAGCTGCAGCTTTGCCACTGTACTGTAGATGCTACAGTGACGGAAGGGGTGTACCCCCTCAAGAAGTGGTAGCTAGGTTGATGGAGAAATTCTTCTATCAGCCTAGCTTCATCTATATTGAGGGCTAGGGTGACCTAACTACATCACACAGGGTGTGAATATTTTTTACATCCCTGAGTGATGTAGCCAGGTCAGCCTCAGATGTTAGATGTTTGCTGTGTTGTTGTAGCCTGTGTTGGTTTCAGGTTATGAGAGAGACAAGGTAGGTGAGGTAGGTGGAACGTATAAGCTTTCAAGCTACAGAGTGCCTCAAAAGTTTGTATCTTTCACCAACAGAACGTAGTCCAATAAAAGATATTGCCTCATATACTTCGTGTCTCAAATTTTAGGTGTAGACCAGGACCTAGATAATTTGGATTAATTTTCCTTGAGGTGCCCATGTAGGCTGAAGTAAAGAAGCACAATAAAAAAGTCCAGGCTACTGCATATACCACTGTTCTATGACCACATACTTTACAACTAGTTTGTTTTCAAGCTATTTACAATACATTAAATTTACTGATACATTAAATATGTTTTGTAAAAATAGTCTGATCTCAGCAGCTGCTATTAAATCTCTCCTAAAGGTTCAGAGTTTGTTTTTGTTTTAAATCTAAATTGGAATTTAGTCAGATTCCATCCTCAGGACTCTCTCACTAGTCCCATTAAAATAGCCTCGCATAGAATGTCTTCTAAGGGTTCAGTAAGGCTGTTATATAGGTATCTTTTGTCACACCATTAATCTTGGCAAACAGGGAATATTGGCACAGAAAGCAGTAATTGGCCAGAGCTCTTATTAGAAAATTGCTGTCATAAATATAAAGGGAAGGGTAACCACTTTTCTGTATACAGTGCTATGAAATCCCTCCTGGCCAGAGGCAAAACCCTTTCACCTGTAAAGGGTTAAGAAGCTAAGGTAACCTCGCTGGCACCAGACCCAAAATGACCAATGAGGGGACAAGATACTTTCAAATCTGGAGGGGCAGGGGAACAAAGGGTTTTGTCTGTCTGTGTGATGCTTTTGCAGGGAACAGATCGGGAATGAAAGCCTTACAACTTCTGTAAAGTTAGTAAGTAATCTAGCTAGACAATGTGTTAGATTTTCTTTTGTTTAATGGCTTATAAAATAAGCTGTGCTGGAGGGAATGTGTATTCCTGTTTTTGTGTCTTTTTGTAACTTAAGGTTTTGCTTAGAGGGATTCTCTATGTTTTGAATCTGATTACCCTGTAAAGTATGTACCATCCTGATTTTACAGAGGTGATTCTTTTACCTTTTCGTTAAATAAAATTCTTTTAAGGACCTGATTGATTTTTCATTGTTTCAAGGGTTTGGGTCTGTGTTCACCTGTACCAATTGGTGAGGATTATTATCAAGCCTTCCCCAGGAAAGGGGGTGTAGTGCTTGAGGGGGGATGTTTTGGGGGACGACATCTCCAAGTGGTCTCTTTCCCTGTTCTTTGTTTAAAATGCTTGGTGGTGGCAGCATAGGGTTCAAGGACAAGGCAAAGTTTGTACCTTGGGGAAGTTTTTAACCTAAGCTGGTAAGAATAAGCGTAGGGGGTCTTTCATGTGGGTCCCCACATCTGTACCCTAGAGTTCAGAGTGGGGAAGGAACCCTGACAATTGTATTGACCTTTTTAAGGGTAGAACACTTAAATATATTATGGTTATGAACACAGTGTATGTATATAGACTAGACCAATTAGATTTGTTCATGCTTGCTCTTAAAGAGAAAATATTGTAATATGGATATTGAAATCAAATTCAATTAATATGTTCTGAGCAAAGATGGATGAAAAATGAATAACTTACCTCACATCCACTTTCGTTTACATTCTTGAAAGGTCTCTCTTGGTGACTGGGGTTAGAAATCCTCCTTGAGGTTGATATGAGTAATTCACTTGAATGGTCCTTTAGAATATGTGATAACAACTTATGCTAAAATATCTGTTCAATCTTATATTTAACTGTGACACACAAGGTACCTTTTCCAGACCTCAGGAAGAGCTCTGTATTGCTTGAAAGCTTGTCTCTCGTGCCAACAGAAGTTGGTCCACCTGGTCCAACTAATATTATCTTACCCACCTGGTCTCTCTAATATAGCACTTTGGCATTCAGAACTCATATGGGGCACAGTTCTGAATCCACTGGATTTAATGGGAGTTTCGTCATTGACTTCAGTGGGAGTAGGATCAGGGACATAGTAGTTCAGACACATTTTTCAGTGTGAAAAATCAGTCTTAGGTTTACTACTATTTTCATGAGCAGCAGAACCTATGGCAGCTGTTCCTAACCCAGTTTACTTCAGCTTCACCAGTGGAATGACCTGGTTCAAAGGATTGGCAAATACAGCAGTTTATCGGTTCTCCCTTTCTGCAGAATCAGCAAGAACTAGAGATTTCTGAAGAGAGGGGAATTGCAAGCCTTATTCTGACCAGAACATACACACAAACATCTGACAATAAATTACAATTCTTGATTTCAATTATAAGCCAGCATCTGTTTTAAAAAGGGAGATCAAATCTGTGCTTAATAAAACAGACGGGTAGTAAGCAACCTGAGTGATTATGTGCCATGTATACCAATACAGTGGGGACAAGATTCTGATAACCTTACTTTAGTTAGTATCCCCTAACTCCATGAGCAGTTCCATTGGCTCCAAGTGGACTACTGGTGGAGTAGGGTACTATTCAGCATCAATAAGGGTTTGGGAATCTGGCCTCTGGGAGCAGAGTGTGGAAGTCAGGATATAAGCTCAGTCTTAACTCTGACTTTTTTTGTGTGAATTTATACTGATAGCCACATTTTTGTTGTGATATAATATCCTGTAAATACAACTTATCTTCAATAAATTTGAAGAAGTGCAAGTTGTTCCAGTGAAACTCATCTTGTTTATTTTATGTAACCACTGGGACTCATTACTTAATACAGGCAGAACATTTATGCACTTGAATATGTGATCATCAGCAATATACATCTCTGTGGGATAGCTGTCTCAAGCCTTGTTCATCTGAATTAAGACAGTGGAGTCTTAGACCATTTGAGAAAACACAGACTTCAGAATCCTTATTGAGAGGCATGGTTGCATTGCTGAAAAGAACTCTGTTTTCAACAGATCAGAGCTACTCAGATTGTATTGCAATGTGCTCTACATGGGGCTACCCCAGGAGACCAGAGACTGAAGTTGGTGCAGAATGCAATGGATTGTTCACTAAGCTAGGGCATCTTGCTGGGAACACATGAAGCCAGTGCTCCAGGATCTGTACGAGGCACGGATGGTCTATGGGTGGAGTTAAGGTGTTGGTCATGACCTATAAAACCCTAACTATGCTGAAAGTAGCCTACAAGGCTGAGGAATTGCCTCTCTCCCTGAGCCATAATGCCACAGCTGCAGTCATCAGGGACACTGGAGCTGGATCCTCCTCACTATAAAAAAGAGGAAGTAGCTGGGAGGGTGTTCTCTGTGAGGGCTCCAAGACTGTGGAACTTGCTCTCCCCTTCCCCATCCCTTGGTCTGAAATGGTGTCCTTCTTGGCACACTGCAGAAGATGTCCATTTGAGAGGTATTGTTGAGAAGGCTGGGCATCTACCTCCCACAAAAATGAAGGGGTAGAAAGTAGTGTGTGTCTGCCTGGCTGAGTGCCAGTTGGAATGGTTACTTTAATGTTGGGATTTTATTGAATTGGTGTGTTAGGGCCTCTAGAGCCTTGGTGAGGCACCTTTGTTCATTATTTTAAATTGAAATAATAAATAGATAATCTAAGAGTATAGGAGGCAATGCAAGGCTTTAACCCTCACTTATGAAAGTCATGACATTAATGTACAGAGAAGAAAACAACTAGCTACATAAAGTTCACAGGACAGAAACAAAGTCAGTCTCTTTGGTGTACTTATAGTACATGACACTATGCCCGTTGATTCTGATAAGGGCCGTTAGATGTTACTATTATTAATCATTTATACCGCTGTAACACAAGAAAAGAAAGTGAATGATTAAATAAATGAATCTACCCAAAGAATAGTGATGGGAATGCTATGATAGTTAAATACCACTTGTCCTATTAAATGAAAATGAGGGAACTTTTTAGCAGTAGTTCAATAAGTCTGCTTAGGTGAAATGTTATTTTTATTGTCCTTTTAGATAAGTGTATACAGAGGACACAGCAATACTTCGAATTCCACAATAGTGAAATAGAAGAAAATACTAGACAAAGGCTTAAGTCTAAGGAATACTTTATACATTAAAAATCTCTCTTCCTTGCCCATATCACTATTACTACAGCAAAAGAAGTCAGTAAGTTGCTGCCTTTTTTTTCCCATGCAAAAACTTAATAGCTTATTCCCTACAACAGAACTGTATCTGCAGTATTACTGCGCTAAGGAAGAAGTAACAAGCAGAGATATAAAATTCCATCACAAACATAGACGTATACATTTTACTGTGTGAATTTGATTAACTGTTATTTAAATCTAACTGCAAAACCAGCAAACTGTTTTCTACAGTAATTAGGCAAAGATTTTATTGCATGTACCATTAGGAGGTTTTGCGGGAAAGTTACCAGGCAGGGTGCTTATGGCATGGATAGGCCCCCTCTGTATTTGTATTCTGATAATACATTTGTTCACATCATAATGGATTATCCCATTTTTCCAGATATTGGGAATCAACTCTATAATGATGTTTAGAACATGCATAAAGTTCATGATCCCATTTAGAGTTTTCCTTAGGGAATAAGTGATTGAAAGCCAAATGAGGAAAAGAGGACTAGTGCAACTACCTCTATAATGAATATGATGAATATGGGGTATTCCCCTGGCAATACAAATCACTGGAGTGTTATTCTTTGTGTGGTGTGGTTTTGCACAGAGCTGACTGCTCTAACATCACAAAGACAAAAGTTTTATATGTGGAGAAATGAATAGGAACATTCTTATTCTTCTCACACTTTTGTTGAAGCATTTAAAGTATATCAGTCTCAGATTTTACATTTATGGAGATCTTGGCATGAATTTGGAAATGCTGTTTGAATTTTGCAGTTCTTTTCAATTTTTTATATTAATTTTGATCTTTTTTAGCATATGCGCAATGTGCCTCAAGTGGCATGTGACCAGGATTCATCCCCAGATTTGGTCTGCTGGTTGGATCATTAGCTTCCCCAGCTTGGGCCGGGTACGGATGGGGATATTTTAGTCTTCAGACTCCATATTTCTACAGAATTAGTAGAAGAAGGCACCCTCTGCTGGAGGATACAATACCTCCATCTTCAACTATTGCCTGCTGACTAGAAACTTTGTTACAAAGTCCTGCTCTGTATTGGAAACTGGGTGGTGTTTAAAGCCTGTGAAGTTAGTATTTTTATTACTCCCCATAGTGTAATTAGAAATTTGTTATTTCTTAACACTCTTGTGAAACAAAAAGCAACCTAATGAATGAGAACAACATGTGTACCTTGAAAATCTGTCCTTAGAGTCTTCCCTGAGTCACCTTTGCCAAAAGCTTGGCATATTCAGCCACTTCTCTTTTTTTCTTGATTTGGGATTATTGTTTCTTCAAACCACTGACTTTGCACTTGCATTGCAGAATTCAAGGAGTCACTAAGTGACTGGTTTTACACACAGGTACCTACTGACATCAGATGGAGTGTAGGTGTTCCGCTGTTCTGGAAAATCAGGCATAAATGTTTTGGTCCCATGTAGAGCTGGCAAAATGTTACAACATGTTTCCAGAGAATATTCATTTGAATTCTTAAGTGAATTCACTTCAACTCTATTTGAGCCCCATAACAGAGATGGTCTTTCCCCTGTGAGGGCAGTAGGGGTCAGCAACCCCCATAGTACTGGAGGAGTTTTAGTAGCACCACATGCTCATAGGAAGTGTTATTTAAGCTCATTTGCTTAAATATTTATGAAAGGAAGTTTTAAAAATTGGTTTTCTGCTGCAAATGCTCAAAGATACTGGATGAGTTACTCATCCACCTAAGGAAAAGAAACAAGTTCAGGTTTGTTGGGGATTCGTGTTTTCAAGGCCACCTTACAAAATGAATAGTTAAGTCACAAAGAGTACTCATCTATCAAACAATAAATACTTGAGCAAGAAGTGGCAAAGAGTACAAGTAGCATGAGTTTCTGAATCTCTCAATACCCAATAGCAGGACTCATATACTTTACAGAGATTGACCTGATACACTTACAGAATGCTGCATGCTATTCCAAAATGGAGCCCTTATGATGAATTATTCATTTATAAAAGTGTTTTGACAAAGAGTGTGTACACACTGAAATTTATCAGGCAGGAACTGAATGAGTGAGCACAGCTTGAAAATCCTATCACATTCTAGATGGTACCATGGGAGAGCCCGAGAATTGAACTGCGGTAAAAGACTCTCAGCAGGAGTATATTGTTGGTTGCAGAGGGAAATAACAGAAGACGTGTTGGACAGACAAATAGAAAAATCATGTTTTGTCCCATATTTCCTGTATCTATTGCCATACTCTCTAAATATGTTCACGCTGCAGTAAGGAACTCAATATACTATAGTACTGTTTCCCTTCATCCACCCTCTCTCAGCTGCTGAATGCTATCAGTAATGCCAGATTTCCATTATACTTAATATATTGTTTATAATACAAATTGCCTCTCTCTCTCCAGCCCTCCCCTTCCCTCTCCCAGTATATATATGAAGGCATCTCATTTATGCCAAAATAGTTAATAAAAAGTGTT
Organism: Lepidochelys olivacea; assembly: GCF_965140295.1. Classification (NCBI taxonomy): domain Eukaryota; kingdom Metazoa; phylum Chordata; order Testudines; family Cheloniidae; genus Lepidochelys; species Lepidochelys olivacea. The sequence continues at coordinate 72,389,278 of NC_140414.1, forward strand.
CACTCTCTCCCAAGATTTCTTCCAAACATATTGCTGCTCCTTCTCACTGATTTTTAATAGTCTCTGCCTCAGTTCAGGATAAAACAAGAACCATTAGTGGGAATATCACTCATGAATTAAACAGATACACTCACCATTGAGGTGTAAAGCTGGGCACAGACTGACAAGCAAATGGGGGTGGTAAATATGTAGCTTTAATAGAAATCTACAGGGGCTCAGTTAGTCTGCCAGTGTTTGATTCTCTGGCAAACAGCTCTCTGCAGCTCTTCTTGGTCATAACTTCACCATATTAATTGCACAGACCATGTTAATGCAGCATAATGGCTTAGATTGGAAATACAAAAACATTACTTGCCCTGGTTATGTTATGTATATGTGGTAGCTTGTTTTACTGTTGGTGGTATTAACTAAAATACCATTGTCCCTTCCGCATACACAAAAATCCATGTTCTGTCCCATGTTCACACACAAAAATCTATGCTTTGTCTTATCACCTTTTAAGCCACCATTCCATACAGTCTTTCGGTGTGATGCTGCTGGGGAGTACATACAGAGCTGAGATAAAATGGGTGCCTAAAATTAGGCTCTTAGTCCATATTTAGGCACTTAAGTAAGTGGCTTGATTTTTTCAGAAGCAGTGAACGTTCAGCAAATCCCAATGTATCCAATGGCAAAACGGGCAGTGAGAGAAAGGCTACATCAGTGGTCGAAGTTGTAATTCTTTCCCAGTCATCTCTTGGTCTGCTTGGGTGTTGGGGAGAACGTTACTTGCACACCTTTTTGTGGTGCAGCGTTGCTGGCTGCTGCGTAGAATCTGAGCCCCACCCACTCCAAGGGAAGGTAGTATTGGGTGCATAGTATCTGCTCTGCTCTGCTCCACCCCAGCCACATATTGCTGTGCAAGAGGAAAATGTTCTTCATGATTCCACTCTATAGTCACATTAAGGCTAGTAAATATCTAGCCTTGTATTATCTGTAGCTTCTCTGGAGGTAGACTTGCCATTGTTGGACAATTCAAGGAAAGTATCTGCTTAATCTAAAGTGGGGGTCAAAAAAGCAAACAGTCAGATCCTCAGCTGCTGTAAATCAGCATAGCTCCACTGATTTTAGAGCTACACCAGTTTACATCAGCTGTTTATTTGACCCAAAATGTAAGGATGTATACAGAAATAGGTAGAAACTCTGAAAATATGATATACCCTTATTTAAATTGATGGTGTGCCCTTACCTAAAATATTGTATTCCATTTTGATCATCCAACCTCAAAAATGATGGGCACCAAAATGATCAAAAACACAGAAAGACTTCTGTATGAAGAGAGGTTGAAAAGATTGGGAATTTAGAAAGGAAATGAGTAAGAAGGGGACATGGTAGAAAAATACAAAACAATGAATGTATAGAGAAGGTAAAATGGGAGCTCCTAATTATCCTTTCTCATAATGCAAGGATAAATGGATTTTCAATTCAACTAGAAAGCAAGAAGTTTATAAATGAAAAAGAGTTGTTTCTCCTTCTTCCCCCCCATGCATAATTAATCTGTGGAACTCCTTGCGAAAATATCACTGATGTCAAGATTTCAGTAAGATTCAGCATATCTATATGGATGATCAATTACATTAGAAGATGCGGGGAGTGGAGGGAACTATACACAAGTCCTCAGGCATCAGGACATAAGCCAACCATTAGCATTAGGAAGAAATTTCCCCTTTGGGCAGGTTATTCCTTAATTTTCAGTTCAAGGGTTTTTCCATCTTTCTCTGAAGCTTTTGGTTCTGGCCAGTATCATAGGCACGAATTTGGATGACACATGTCACTAGTTTTATCCAGTCGATGAAACCATTGTAGTGTGAGGGTGTGGCCTCCCTCCAAGAAGGAATGGGAGGAACCATGCCCCACCCCCTGGTGGGCGGAGCCAGGCAAGCCACGCCCACTCACTGGAAGCAGAGGGGCGGGACAGGAAGTTCAAAGGGCAGGCCCCACAGCTCAGTTGTGCGGGAGCTGGAAAAGGAGATAGATGCCTCTCACCCACTGCTGAGCCCTGCGCCTGAGACTGAGCTCCGCAGAGCCAAGGACTTGGAAGAGTTGCCGGGTCTGCCGACTGGCGAGGACACAGAGGAGTTACTGAGATTGCTGCTGGCCATATATGCCAGGGAGACGGAAGAATCTCAGGAGATAGAGGCACATGCCACCGGGATAGTAGGAAGTAGCCCTTGGACACCAGACGATAGTCCAGTTCTGTTGCCAGAATTCTGGTCAGCATGTTTCAGTGGGATCCCTGCTGACACAGTGGCCATCCGCCACTGTTAGGGCCCTGGGTTGGGACCCAGTGGAGTAGGGTGGGCTTGGGCCCCTGGGATGGCCACCTACCCGCCTTTGGCAAAGAGGCCTGCATTTGTCCACTGTCTGCCTGAGCCAGAAGGCCAGATGAAAGACTGCTTATTGCTCTGCCCTGCCCAGAAGACCAGAGCCCTGTAGACTACTTATTGCTCTGTCCTGCCAGAGGGCCAAAGCCCTACAGACTGCTTATTGCTCTACTCTGCCAGAGGGCCAGAGCGCCTTAAACTGCCTACTGCCTGGCACTGCCCAGAGGGCTAGAGCCCCTTTGATGGCTTCTTGCTCAGCTTTGTCCAGAGAGCCTGAGCTCCTGAGATTGCTAATTCCACTTTGAGCCTTGCCATTATAGATACGCAGTTGCGAGGGGGTATGGCCTCCCTCCGAGACTAATGGAGAGGGACGGCCATAGACTCCTACAGCCACAAAGGAAAGAGTGAGCAAAACCTTTTAAATTTTAACTGCAGGGCTGCTTACATGAAACTATAATAAAAATAGTAGCAAACAGCACTGTAGCTAAGCCAGAAAGCTATTTGACATTTGCAACTATAGTACAATTAGTATAAAATTATTTCACCTTGTGCTGCTAGGCAGATACTGTTTTATGAAAAGATTTCGTTTACAGTGAATAATATAGATGCTGTCAGGAAAAAAACACAGCTGTTCTGAGTTGCAATACTCACTGGCATTGTATCCAAAAAACAATTTTAATACACTAAGTCTTAAGTAATATTTTTAGACTAAAGCCTTCCATAACAAGTGCACTACATTTCAAGAAGAATGTCATGTGTTTACAAAGGCACAATATTAACATGTCCCTTCAATTTATATAACTAGTACACTTTGTCAACATATTGAATGATTCTAGGGAACTCCCAATGAAATTAATAAACAACAGGTTTAAAACAAACAAAAGGAAGTATTCCTTCACACAATGCACAGTCATCCCGTGGAACTCAATACCATGGTATATTGTGACCGCCAAAAGTATAACAGATTTAAAAAAGGAATTAGATAAGTTCATGGAGGATACGTCCATCAATGGCTGTTAGCAAAGATGGTCAGGGATGCAACCCCATGCTTTGAGTATCCCTTAACCTCTGACTGCCAGAAGCTGGAACTGGACAATGCAGGAAGGATCACCCAGAATTACCCTGTTCTGTTCATTCTCTTTGAAACATCTGGTGCTGGCCACTGTCAGAGACAGGATACTGGGCTAGATGGACCACTGGTCTGACCCAGAATGGCCATTCTTATGTAAAGAAAAGTATGACACTTATTGTCTAGGTAGGACTGAACTTAGGTTGGGGTATTGCCCTGCTAATATCAGGCATTGAAAATTCATTGGTTTTACTATGCAATATCATAACAGCTCTAGTGCTAGCTGTATTATACATTATACCATTTCTTAGAACTGCTTCTCAAGTTGGAATGTTATTTCTTTCACCAGCTACAAGTATACTTAAAATATTAAAAAAAGAAAAGAAATAGGAGTAACAAGTCTTGACGTTGGAGTCACAAGATAATTGGGGGAAGTTTTCAGAAGTGGGAGCCTAATGGAAATGGGAGCCTAAGTCTCTATTTAGGCACCTACGGTGACATTTTCAAACTGTTTAAAGGCTTTGGATACTTAATTCCACTGGAATTGACACCCAAATCTCTTATGAAGCTTTGAAAATCTCAGTCCTGCATAAGTAGCCTGATTTTTCAAAGGTGCTTGGTGTCCCACCAGGCTCTCCTTAAATGTTGTATGCTCAGGACCTGTGAAAATCCAGCTGTTTATGTTGGTGCCTAAACATGGATTTAGGAGCTTAACTGTGACTTGAATTTTCAAAGGTCTGTAAGGAAGTTAGGTATTCAAATCCCATTGACTTTCAACAAGAGACGGGTGCCTTTGAAAATTCCAACCTATATCTCTCTATATTACTAGAAATCTGAGATTTCCTAAAACAATGTTCTAAGACACATTTCTTAATCAAAGACCTAGGTAGAGTGTTTGTGAAAATTCACACAATTCTTTCAGGAACAAGTGTGCATGAGAAAAGACAGCTCAATTTCCCAACAAAAAGTCTCTGTTAAAAAAAAAAAAGCTCAAACAAGATCTGACTTTTCCAAAGGATTGATCATTGTTTATAAGAAAAGGAATGTTCTTCATTACATCATTTCTTGTCCATATTAAGATTTCCAATTGTGAGTCAATAGATGTTTGTAATTGGCTTTTTCAATTCTGGCATCCCAATGACATTTTAATATGCCTTTCTACTCCTCCACAGATGAGACATCGTTGCACCTGCTATAGTAAAGTTAGCCATGTTGCAGTCGTGTTAACTGGGTAACTGAATTTGACAGCAAATAGCACTGTGGTGAGGTGGTGTGGCCTCCCTCCGACCGTCTTTCTGCCCGGGTGGATGGAGTCAGGCTGGGCTCAACCCTCCCACAGGAAGTTGAGAGGTGGGACAGGAAGTACAAAAGGTGGAGCCCCTAGCTCAGTTGGAGCCAAGCTAGGGAAGGAGACAGATGTGCCTCGTTGGCTGCAGCCCACCGACCCTGCAGCCGAGCCAGGTGGCATCCTAGACCTGGAGAAGACCGAGGCCGGGGAGGAGCTGGTGAGACTGCCAGCAGCTGAGTACCCTGACGAAGACCACGGAGCTTGATCCAGAACTGTGGTTAGGAAGTAGCCCAGGGAAACCAGACTTTGGGACACCCTGCCACTGTTAGGGCCCTGGGCTGGGACGCAGTGGAGTCAGGCGGGTCTGTGTCCCCCTACCCCAGCCATCCCACCCTAGACCGCTTGCTAGCTCTCTCCTGCCTGGGGGTTAGAGTTTAGAGACTGCTTGCTAGTTCTCCCCTGCCTAAGGGTGAGAACCCATAGATTGCTTTGTTGTGCTTCCTGATTATGGGCCTGAACTTATAGAAGGCTTGTTAGCCCAGCCCTGCCTGAGGGCCTAGGGCCTACTGACTGTTTGGGGTTCCACCCTGTTATGAAGGTCAGGGCAATAATGCCTACTATGCTAATTCCCCTGACACTAGACCGTGATCCCAGTGATGTAGTGAGACGGTGTGGCCTCCCTCTGACCCAAAGGGGGAGTGACGACCGTGACACCACTACACTTGGTGGAGAATGTGGGCAGCGACCCCACCTCTGCACTAAGGGGTTTAGAGTGAGTCAAACCACAAAGCATCCCTGACACAATGATGGAGATGGACAAGGAGAGCCAGCAACAGCAACAGATGGCCCAGCTCCAGCAACAGCAGCAACTAGTGCAGCAGCTGGGGACCCAACAGCAGCAGCTACTCCAGAAGTTAGGAGCCCAGCACTGCGAGCAACAGCAGCAGTGTCTTCAGCGACTTGCAGTCCTGTTGCCTCGCCCTTGCAGGGCCCGGCCCATAGGAGCAAACAACCCACCTGTTCCCACCGTACTGGTCTGCCTGGCCAAGATGGGGCCCAAAGACTACCCAGAGGCCTATTTTATGACCTTTGAGCAGGTCAGCTCAGTGGCAGGGTGGCCCCCCGACCAAAGGGCCACCTTCCTCACCCTGTACCTGATAGGGGTATCTCAAATGGCCTAACAGAGGCTCCCAAATAATGAGGCCCAGGACTATGGGCGAGTGAAAGCCGCTATTCTCGATGCGCTGGAGATCATCCTGGAGACCTTTTGGTGACAGTTCCAAGGGAGAGTCTACTCACCAAGCATTTGACCCTGGGTTGTGGCCTAGGAATTTAAGAATGCTTGCTGGTGGTAGCTGCAGCCTGAATGATGGACTGCGAACAAAGTCGCTGAGCAAATTGTACTTGAACTGTTCGTGCATATACTCTCAACCTGAGGGAGGACCTGGGTCCTGTGGCACTGGCCAGTGACCCTGAGCATGGCCGAAACTCTGATGGAGGACTTCCTAGCCACTGAGACTCCAGTTGGGCTGGCAGCATGTGTCCCACCCTCGGGACCAAACATCCTGAGACCTGAAAAGTGGTCCCAGGCCCAGGGCTGATTGGCAATCCAAACCCTGAAGGCAGGATGGCTGGGTGGATGATACCCTGCGACAACCTGACCCTGCACCCCGGGGAGCGCCGAGGTGTCCAGATCAGAAGGCCCAGGCGCTGATCCCTACTCCACCCTAGGATATGGGCAAAACCCCTATGTGGCCAGGATGCCATGAAGTGGGGCCCTGCTTCTCATGCGGCAAGTTCGGACACCTGCAACGGGAATGCACCGAGATGAACCAAAGCTTTGGTTGGGTCTACATAGGTGAGTCGCAGGCATGTCAACAATCTGCCACTAAACTTATGACCCCCATGTGGAAGTCGGGGGGACCCCCATCACCACCCTCATCAACTCAGGGTGTGGACAAACCCTTGTCCGCCAGGAACTTGCCCAGACCTTGAGTGGACTCTTAGGGAGATACGGATCCAATGCATCTATTCGGACATAAAGCTGTACCCCAGGGCCCGGGTCCCCCTTACCATAAATGGGGTTGCCCAGGTAATGATGGTGGGACTGGTACCCACACATGCCTACCCTGTCATACTGGGTCATGACTGGCTGGATTTTGTTGGAGTGCTCTGGGTCCTACTGCTCGAAGTGATGCCTACACAGGAGGCCCTCAAGGGGAACCCACCCGAGAACAGTGTGATCCAGGAAAAGGGGACCAACTCCGAAGACCCACCGGCCCCAGCATCTGACCAGAACCACCTGGAAGTTGCAGCAATGCAACCTGGCTTTGCAGACTTTAATTGGGACCAGAGGGAAGCTCCTACCCTCCGCCATGCCTAAGAACAGTTGACCCGGGTCAATGGCGTGCTCCTTTGTGCCTAGTGACCAAGTGCTCCTTCTGCTTCCCTCTGAGAAATCAAAGCTTTTGGCTCGCTGGCAGGGCCCCTACAAGGTCATTCGCCAGATGGGCCCAGTCACTTATGAGATTAAACAACTGTATCACCAGAAGAAAAAATAAATGTACCACGTAAATCTCCTAAAGCCATGGCAGGAGCGTGAGGGGCTACTGATTGCCCTGTACCCCCCTGAACTAGCACAGGGTCCTCGGGCACTGGAGACCCATAGCAATGGCGAACCCCAGTTAGGTGATATCCTCACCGCTGAGCAACAGAAGCAGGCCTGCTGCCTGTTAAGAGAGTTCCCCAAGACCTTCACTGTGATGCCTGACCAGACCACCCTTGCCCAGCATGTCATCCTGACCAAACATGGCGAGATGGCCAGGGAGACTACCCAGCCCCTTCCCCGGCAAATGTGGGAGATCATAAAGGAGGGGGTCCAGATGATGTTGGAACTCAGCATCATAGAATGTTCCCAGAGTGAGTGGTGGAGCCCCATCCTCCTTGTCCCGAAGCCCAGTGGGACCCACCAGTTTTGCATCGACTTCAGGAGGGTGAATGCCATTTTGAAGTTCAATACATACCTGATGCCCCACATCGATGAGCTCCTTGACTGCCTTGGAGAAGCCCGCTACATTACGACCCTGGATCTCACAAAGGGAAACTGGCAGATCCCCTTGGACTCAAGCTCAAGAGAGAAAACAGTTTTTGATACCCCTTCCAGACTATGTCACTTCACCTGGATGCCATTTGGCCTCCCCGGGGCTCCAGCGACCTTTCAGCACTTGATGGACCACATCATTCAACCACACACCACATATGCCTTGGCCTAGTTGGATGATGTTGTGATCTATGGCTGCCATTGGGAAGATCACCTAAACCAGGTGGTGGCTGTCCTCCGAGCTCTGTGTGCCACCGGACTTACCACAGATCCCAAGAAATGACAGATTGGGTGGCAAGAGACTACATACTTGGGGTACACCCTGGGCAAAGCACAGGTACAGCCCCTCGTTGGAAAAGTCCAAGCACTCCAGGACTATGCAACCCCAACAACAAAGAGATAGGTGTGTCAGTTCTTGGCCAGGTATTACTGGTGGTTTATACCTCACTTCGCGTCCATTGCCACCCCACTAATGGGGCTACTAACTAAAGACAGCCTCCGCCAAGTCCGCTGGTCAGACAAGTGTGAGGAAGCCTTCTGGACCCTCGAGGAGAATCTGTGTAGCAAGCCAGTGTTGTTCAGTCCCGACTTCAAACAAGAATTCATTGTCCAGACTGATGCTTCAGGAGTGGGACTTGGGACAGTCCTTTCTCAGGAGGTAGAAGGCAGGGAACACCGCATCGGCTATTTCAGTCGGAAGCTGTTCCCAAGAGAAAAGAACCACTCCGTCACTGAGAAAGAGGCCCTCGCTGTCAAATAGGCAGTCAAAGCTCTCAGGTACCACCTTCTTGGGGCTCCTTTTGTGCTGGTTACTGACCATGCACCCCTGAAATGGCTCAACACAACGAAGAACTCCAACGCCAGGCTAATGCATTGGTATCTTGCCCTATAGCCTTATACCTTCACCGTCTGCCACCGGGCAGGGAAGGGCAATGCCAACGCGGACTTTCTGTCCTGTTTGGGGAAAGTGAAGATGCCAGCCCCAAGGACTGGGAATGGGACTTGAGGGGGGGAATGTAGTGAGGCAGTGGTGGTGTTGTGGCTTAACAGCCGGTCAGCGTGTTGTAGGAGGATCCCCACTGGCCCAGTGGCAGGACACCCAGCCACTGTTAGTGCCCTGGGCTGTGATGCAGTGGAGTTGGGCAGGCCTGCGACCTCTGCCACCCCACCCGTGGGGTGGCAGCCTCCCCACCATAGAGTGCTTGCTATCTCTCCCCTGCCTAAAGGTTAGAGCTCATAGACTGCTTTATTGTGTTGCCTGATTACTGGCCTGAGCCTGTGGACTGCTCATTAGCTCAGCCCTGCCTGAGGGCTAGAGCAGATAAACTACTTGTTAGCCCAGCCCTGCCTGAGGGCCTAGGGCCTATTGACTGTTTGGGGTTCCACCCTGTTACAAAGGCCGGGGCAATAACATCTACCCTGCTAATTCCCGACATTAGACCGTGATCCTGGTGATGAAGTGAGGCCTCCCTCCGATGCAGAGGGAGAGGGACGGCCATGATACCACTACAAGCATGTAGGACCAAGCTGAGGCAAGTGAAACACTGTATGATGCACTTAGCATTACAAAATTACCTCAGTGTTATCTTTTTGATGATAATCAAGACTTTGGGATGATCATCATTTACACTAAGCGCTCTTCACATCCACTTTAAGGCCCCTTACACTTGCAGAGTGAGGTAAGTCAAGTCCAATTTATTCATGTCTGAATACTGGTGACATCATAGCAGAATCTTCATCAGCATTCTTGATCCATCACTAACTTCAAACACTCAGCAGCTGACTTCTCAATGATCTGATGCACACTATCTATCCATCTCCTCATTTTAGTAAGGGAGACCGTGGCTGAGTGAGCGACCCCTCATAGACTTCAGATTTCTTTGGCACAGCCTCTTTGGTCAGAGGTGTATGATTCCAGATGATTACATTTATCTGCTGCCTCTACACCTTGGCCGTTAATTGTGATGTCCACTTGCATCCTGTTGTTCTTGATCAGTGGTTCTCAAACTTTTTTACTGGTGACCCCTTTCTCATAACAAGCCTCTAAGTGCGACCCCCCCTCCTTATAAATTAAAAACACTTTTTTATATATTTAACACCATTATAAATGCTGGCTGCAAAGTGGGGTGGAGGCTTATGGCTCACAACCCCCCATGTAATAACTTCATGACCCCCTGAGAGGTCCCAACCCCCGCATTTGAGAACCCCTGTTGTTGATTGTATACATGCATTTGGTTTTTGCCACATTCAGGGATAGTCCATATTCCTCACTAACTGCTTTTATAGACTAACATTTGTTGCATTGCATTGGTGGTTGCAGCAAAGAGTATCATATGACTGAAGTCAGTAAAGAGGCATCCATCAGTGGAAATCCCAGCTCCTTCCACTTTGACGGGCCCTGGAAGGTTTTTACATTGTGTGTACCTGTTGAAAAAATTTGGAGATAGAATGCACTCTTGTCTCACACCCTGCCCAGTGGAAAACCACTTGCTGTTGCCCGCTGTTCACATTGTGGGCTGTTAACAGTACAGACTCTCAATGAGATACTGTAGAATCCCAATATCTGTCAATATCATCCAGCAATGACTATGTTGCATTGTATTAAATGCTTTGGAGTAGTCAGTGAAACACAATCAATGGGTGACTATACTACCTACAGTTTTAAGGATATGACAGATATTCGTGATTTGGGCATCAGTGCCTTGTCTCACTCTGAAACCAGCTTGTTGTAGTTCTGCTTCTATTATTTGCTTCATGCAGTTCCTGAATTATGAAGAGCAGTACTTTACTCATGTGCAATATCATGAAGATGATACAATAGTTGCTGCACTCTGTTATAGCCCCTTTCTTTGGTAAGGGGGAAAAGATTACTTTGACCCGTCATCGAACCAATCTCTAGATCTCCATACATGGATGCACATTTTCTACAAGAGATCAATACCATGGTCACCAGAGTGGGGGTAAAGGGGTCTTAAGTGTATATCAGACTCAGAGACTGCTGTAGGCAAACCAGATAGTTGAGTAGAAGCGCTGCTACAGCTGATGGGCTACAGCAGCATGAATTGCAGAGTCTTCAACTGTGTAGACCCTGCTAGTGTGAGCGAACAAGGTAGCTCATACATCTTGATGCAGTCTTGTTTGAAAGTTAAAGTGCACTAGGTTTCCAAACAGAGCCCCCTCAAGGCATAGTCCTTGCCTTTTTAGCTGAAGCCTGCAGGTTCCACATGGGGCAGTTTGAGTGATTTGCAATTCACATCACCATAGACCACTCTCTGTGGCAACATTTCTCTCAGAAATCTGCCAACGCAAAGGAGCTGCCTAGTTTGCCAATAACTGTAGCAGCCCCTGGGTTAGAATGTGGGGGAGGCGAGCCAGAGCCCCCTCTTCCTCATCGCACCCTCCTCACCCCGGGCTCAAACCCAAGTATTGATCTGAGAAAGGCAGGCAGCTCTCTGAAACTATAAATTAACATCCAGTTGGGAAGGCAGGCAGGCTCTGGCTTGCTCTAGCTCAGGGGCAGACAAACTTTTTGGCCTGAGGGCCACATCAGGTTTCCAAAATTGTATGGAGGGCCAGTTAGGGGAGACTGTGCCTCCCCAAACAGCCAGGTGTGGCCTGGCCCCCAACCCCTATCCAACCCCACCCCCTGCTTCTTGCCCCCTGGGTCCCCCCCCAGAACTCCTACCCCATCCAACCCCCCCGTTCCCTGTCCCTTGATGCCCCCCCCGGGACTCCTGCCCCATCCACCACTCCCTGTCCCCTGACCGCCCCCGAACCCCCCGCTCCTGACTGCCCCCTGCCACCCCATCCACCCCCTCCTTTCATTCCTGACTACCCTCCCAGGACCCCTACCCCATCCGACCCCCCGCTGTCCCATCCAACCCCTCCTCTCGTTCCTGACTTCCCTCCTGGGACCCCTGCCCCCATTCAACCCCCCGCCGCCCCATCCAACCCCTCCTCTCATTCCTGACTGCCCTCCTGGGACCCCTGCCCCCATTCAACCCCCCTGTTCCCCGCCCTCTGACAGCCCCACCCCGTATCCACACCCCCGCTCCCTGACCACCACTCTGAACTCCCCTGCCCTCTATCCAACCCCCCGCTCCCTGTCCCCTTACCGCGCTGCCTGGAGCACCGGTGGCTGGCGGCACTACAGCCGAGCCGCCCGGCTGGAGCCAGCCACGCCACCGTGCAGCTCAGTGCACCGGGTCAGGCCAGGCTCTGCAGCTGCGCTGCCCCAGGAGCTCACAGCCCCACCGCCCAGAACATGGCGCTGGCAGCACATTGAGCTGAGGCTGTGGGGGAGGGAGAACAGCAGGGAAGGGGCTGGGGCGAGCCTGCTGGGCCGGGAGCTCAGGGGCTGGGTAGGAGGGTCCCAAGGCCAGATGTGGCCTGAGGGCCGTAGTTTGCCCACCTCTGCTCTACTGAATGGGGGGGCAGGAGGGGAGAAGGCTGGGACTGGGCCTTTATATGGTGGGCTCAGATAACAAAGCAAGCCCTAGACCTAGGGAAACCCGCAGTGGAAAAGGGGAGGGAGTCCTGTGACAATCTGGCTTAGGTCCTCAAAGGGACCTCTGAGGATGGGTCATTACACAAAGTAAAACTATTTCCCCATGCTTATTCCCGCCCTCCCCCCCCAACTGTTCCTCACACCTTCTTGTCAACTGTTGGAAATGAGCCATCCTGATTATCACTACAAAAGGTTTTTTTCTCCTGCTGATAATAGCTCACCTTAATTGATCACTCTCTTTATAGTGTGTATGGCAACACCCATTTTTTCATGTTCTCTGTGTATATATATAAATATATGTATAAATGCTGGCTGCAAAGTGGGGTTTGGGGAGAAGGCTTACAGCTTGCAACCCCCCATGTAATAACTTCCTACTGTATTTTCCACTGCATGCATCCGATGAAGTGGGTTTTAGCCCACGAAAGCCTATGCTCAAATAATTTTGTTAGTCTCTAAGGTGCCACAAGTACTCCTCGTTCTTTTTGCTGATACAGACTAACACGGCTACCACTCTGAAATTTGAAGGATATAGAGTCACTGCTTAACCCTACTCAGCTCAATTTAGGCTCAAAGTGTCAAGCTCCAAATTTCACCAGGCAGGAGGAACATTGGGTCTGAGGGGATGTGGGGCAGGACTCCCACCAGCAACTGCAGCCTGCAAGAGACTTCAGGGGACACCTATTTTTCAGAAAAGATTCACTGCATGAAGGAGTATGTGTGAGAAAGGGGGTGTATGAGTCTGTGTGCCATTGTGTACGAGGGTGCATGAGGGAGAGGTAGTTGTCTTTATGAGAAGGGGTGCATAGAGGGAGTGTGTCAGAACTTGTAAGTATGTGCACATGGAGAAGGGTTGTGTACATTTGAGAGGCATGTATAAGTGTGTGCATGTGTGAGGTGTATGAATGTTTGTGGGTGTCATGCATGTGTATACTTGTTGGGGTATAGGGATTGTATATGTGTTTAAAAGTGGGCCTCTGTGCATGCTCTGGTGCATATATGTTGTACGTGTATGGGGCACAGGTGAGGATAGACCTTTATGAGCTGCCACAAACTAACTGATGTACCAACCAGGCAAGGTACTAACAAACTTCAACAGGACTTTATTTTTAAAGGGGAAACCTCTTTACCAAGCTGCTGCTGCACCCTCGGTAGCTCTCACACCACCTCCTCAACTTCCCCCGCCTCCTTCCTGTTTCCTGTCCTTTCAGACTCCCAACAGCCAGTGCTCCCAGTTCTAATAATTACAAGCAGCATCCAAACACCACACCAATCTACCTTGTCATGCCAGTAGAGCCTCATTGGAGTGAACTGTATGTGGGAGTACAGGGAAAAATCTGTGTGTAAAAGTCAACAATAGCACTACATTCATCCAAAGAAAAATGCCGCTGGTGGGCTCTGGCCGCGCCATGTGGACTCTGTCTGAACTAGGGCTCATGCTTGTCCACTCCATGCTGCCACAGATCAATGCTTTCTGAGAGAGGAAAGCCCAGGCCATGGCTCCTCTACTACCCACCCTGGCTCCCTCTTCAGCAGGGCCATTTCTCCTGTCACCTGCACTTCTCACTCTCCCACTCAGTCCAGGTGCACCCCAGTACATCACACACACTGGCAAAGGACATGCTACAAGCCAGGCAGACAAATGTTCCCAGCACACACCCTGCCAGAGGGCCCACTGTAGAACAAACTGAAATTTAAGGCCAAAGGTCACTATAGTCTGTGAGCATGGGTAGTGGCCACGATCATACCAAGCACCAGTTTGCCCCTGCCCTGAGCCTCATGCTGAGTTGGTGCCCAGCTGAGCTGACTAGGGTAGGTACAGGGGTCTCCTCAACCTCACTCTGGTACGGGAGTGTTTACAGCAGCCAGCAATGAAGGGCAGAATAAAACTCCCATGGACCTAGCAGCCTCTGGCAGGGTTGGGAGGGAAAGACCAAGGGCTACCAGTCAAATGGTGGGAGTTAGTAGGAAAGGGGTATGAGATTGAGTGGAGGGTCTGTGAAACTCTGTGCAAATTCTATCCCACTGCAGTCAGAGCTGCTAGAGGGCTTGAGTGTGATCCCTTGCAGATGAACTGTTCCTGAGGGCAGGCCATTGAGGGGTCAGCTTGGCTCCTGCACAAGAGCAAATTTTCTAACAGTGAGCAACCCCCAGCATACATCCCTACTGATAAGGTCTATAAACACTTAATCTTGTAATTAAGTACACTTGTGCTGATTGGTTAGGCTGTACATTCCAGAGCATGGGAGAGGAATGACTCAGAGAGAAGGTAAGCCCTTCCCAGCTGGGGACATGCAGGTGGGATTGGTAACAAACTGCCCTGGATTTCAGTGGGCTGCTGAGGGAGGGGATTCCACTGCACACCTCTCTTTTCCATGACCGTGTGTTGCATTAAGATTAGTTAATCTGCAGTAGCCAGGGAAATGGCAGGGGCCAAGCTTCAGGATTGGAGCCATCAGTGTAGGAGGGAGGCAGCCCACTGGGGCCGCAGATTGTCACGAGTGGTCTCTGGTCAGAACCATGCCGTCTATCTTTTGTAAAGCCTTGGTCCCTCACAACACGGCAGACGGAAAGGGAAAGGTATTTGCTAATTTTGCAGTTATCAGTCTTTAATTCCGAATGATTATATAATCTTATGGCAAGGTAGTGTTAGTAGAATCAATTAGTCTTTCTTACACTAGCTTATCATGTTTCTCCCTTAGGGGATGACTACTTAACTCATGTGTTGAAAGAGCTGGTGGTATTAGTTGCTAATGAGCTGGATTATTTAAAGTGATTGAATAGTAATAATAGTAATAATATTAATTATCTATGGAACAGTTTTAGCTTTTTCAATTCATTCATTTCATCAAGAAAAAACACAAAGGAACCAGTTCCCCATGTCATCATCACTCATGCATGGGTAGCTTTTTTTTTTTTTTTTTTTTTTTGAGGGGGAGGAAAAAGGTGTCTCAATAGTTGTGTTTTTCAAAAATATCCTTGTCATTGCATATATTTTTGCAGGTTTTATGGGGCAAAGTTCAAAGTAACAAATATGGAACAAATTTCAAAGCATGCAACCCTCTGAAAAAAGTTTATTCAATAAAGAAAACATGCAGGAGTCAGCCACATAGTTTGATCATGTTTTATTCTAAATAGGGAGAAAATACAAAAACTGCAATAGCTTACCTCACAGAGAAGTTGATTATAAAGTACCCCTCTGCCTCATGACTTTTGGCTGGATACAACTGAGAAGTATTGTTAGGTAGTTTTCCTTTTGTAAATAGAATACAATAAATGGAATTTTTCTTTATTTATCCAGTGCCCACTTTTTAAATAATCTAAAAATAAATTTCTGATTCTTCACACTTAAAATGAATCTCTTGACCTGTCATATGCCTGGCTACATAATTGGTATACCTGTTTGTGTAGCCATTTGTGGATATTATAATAGAGAGATCACTAAAACAAACATCTTTCTGCATGAGTATACTAATGTATATAAGTGCTGTACTATAATAATGCTATATAATTTATAACTTTTCCTGGTATGTAATATCTGCCTTTGTGTTGTGAATTAGCAGTTTCTTTAGATCTATTTACAGATTCCTTTTAAAATACAAATTGAGTTCTTAAATAAAGAGTACTAGTAGACAAGATCACACAACATTAAATAATATTTCCCTATATTCAAAATGGACAATGATTACTAGAACATTAATTGAAATTTGAACCTAGACCAGTAGAGACTAGATAATGTTTGTATTTTATACATAAATAATTAGCTACCCCATTGCATTTGCATGTATACTGCTCATTGTTTAATTATGTGATAAAACTCAACTACTGCAAACCCACAATGGTCACCATAATTTTTATTTAGTAGGCAGCATTTTTTGAATACCTGACTAGAGAATAATGGTACACAAGTGAACATTTGTAATAGTGCCATGTGATTGATTTTAGAATAAAGTTGGCTAATTAAAAAATGGAGACAAGTCTGTGGCCACCTAGGGTTTAATGGTTTTTATTATGCTACACTTCGTGGGCTTTTGGAAATTCATGGCAGCAATGGGCTAGGACTCAAATCCCCCTTTCTTAGACAAATCATAGGTACCTAGGCCTTAGATTATGTCTACACTGTGAGCTGGGGGGTGTAATTCCCAGCTGGAGGGGACACCCGCACCATAGCTCTAATCAAGCTAGCACACTCCAGATACAGTGTAGCCATGGCAGCACAAGTGGTGGGAAGGGCTAGCTGCTCCAAGTACAGACCCATCCAAGACGAATATCAAGGTGGCTAGCCCATTCCACCACTCAGGCTGCCATGGCTACGCTACCTTGTGTGTTAGCTCAGTTGGAGTTGGCGTAGGTATGTCCCATTCAGCTGGGAATCATGACTGAAATGTAGATATACCTTTATTATGGCAATGTGCAGCCATGTGGCTACGTAAAGCATTTTTTCCTCTGTAGTCTTGCCAACCAGGTCTGCTGGTGGTCCCCCTTTGCCCTGTGATTCAGCCCTCCAGCCAGGTCACTTTTGGTCTCACCACTTTCAGGGTAAGCCAGGGGTTTTCACCCAATATTCCCAGGACCTCACAGCAGATCGACAGCCCTGGTCCAGGCCCAATAGTTCTTCTGCCCAGGAGGTATTCTGCTTATTTTCCCATTGAGCTTGCAGGAGAAGCCAGTACCTCACTTCACTGTGGGTTCTCTGGCCCAGGGATCCTTGCAGTAAGTGGTTAAGAGCTATCTCATCAGACCTCTTGCTTCTTCCCAGGGTGACTTCCTGTGTTTGATAACCTTTGTCTCAGGAGGCTCATTCTCAGTGAGGGTCTGCCCTAGGATCAAGCTACTAGTCTCAATTCTAAAGGTAACAAAAGAAAGGAAGCTAAATTAACAGAAATAAAGAGTGTCACCATCCCTTTATCCTACCAGGATCCTCCAGCTATCTGTCCTAGTTCTGTGCTTACAGACCACCTAAAGTAGCTTGGCTCATTTCTGTGTTCCTTTCAGGGAGCTGAAGATAAGGTCTGTCCACTTCTGAACAACGCTTCTCCCTTTTAAGACTCCTTCTCCAAGATTAGCATGCCTCACCGGTGTGGCAGGGCTGCCTGAGCACACAGTTACTCTAATTCCTCCTTGCCTCCTACACCCCACCACACACTTAAGAAAAATCCCCAGTAGTTGAGAGCAGTTGTGTTGATATGGTAATTCAATTCAACACTTCTGACTCTAAGAGAAACATGGTAAGCATGCATATCAATTTATTACACAATAAATGCTCTAACAGTCTGCTTGTTTCCATTTACTATATAGTAGGTATATATACTGTGACATTAGCAACTAAAAACTAAGGAAGAAAAAGAAAAGGTGATTAAAGCTGAAAATTATTCAACAGAACATAATGAAATAACATTCAAGCATTAGTAAAGAAAGATGTTAGGCTAAAGTATGTCAAATTAATTTTGGTTCCAGATTATTTCGCTACATCCTATTAGAAGGATGTTTCTTTTTGGTCTGGTACTGATTCAATAGAAACTAATTGAGAGTACAGTATGTCACAAGCCTTTTTGAGCTCCTTCCAGTTTCCTTTGGGAAATTAAGGCAAAAATTAAAATCAGGAATGGGTGATCTGTTTCCTCTCATTTCTACTGATCTTAGAAAGTGATGAATTGATCTGTTCTTGTTTATCCACTTACACAAGTAAAATATTGTGTAAATCTCATTTCCAGATGCCTGTTAGGCAGAAACAGCTATATGACAGTTTACTGAAGGGCTAAATGAGTCAAAGCACCTGACCTCAGCTATCAGAGCTAAATAGGAAAGATTCAAACTCATGTACATGCAACCACACCAGCACAGACCAAATTCAATATTTAATAAAACAAATTGAAAAAGTGGATGTGAACAGATATTGGGCTTCTCAGGAATAATGGAACTTTGATTATATAAGTCTGATTTATTTACCAGGACTCTCAAACTGCTAGAAGAGTTATGCTGGAGAGACATAAAGAGTATTGCCTAATTATTATGCACAGGGTAAACACATCCTCCAAGTTCAGCGGTATTCAAATGTAGGCATTTGGTTCAGGAAGATTTCTTGGTAAAAGTGGTCATGTTACTAGTCTAGAAAAGCAGACTGGTTATTTCAAGGGTAAGTAGATTTCCCTAAGCAATGAAATATTAAATTCATCTTAGAACCATAGGGTTAGAAGGGACCACAAAGGTCATCTAGTCTAACCCCCTGCCATGATGCAGAATTAGCATCTTGTGTGCTGCAGTGGTGATATCAGACACCTATCATTCACACACTATCAGGTCAACAGGTGGTTGCACAACAAACAAAATGCTATGACTTGGCCATGTGAGAGAAAGTAAGATGCTTGCCATGCTTTTATCCAGATGTTGCTATGCTATCCTGTGATGGGAGTGCCACTGTGTCACTTCCAGATTCCCCTATGCTTTTACATTTCATTCTTACAGGACCTTGCCTCACAGCCATAATCCTTTAACCTTTAACCTGGCTATTGGGCACAGGTTACTAATGAGTGATATGAAATATTCCTTCCCCTCTTCCGCAAAGGCGTCCACACTTCTGGCCCTGGAAACAAGAGAATGGGCCTCAGAATAGCCATAGATTACAGCTGGGCATGCTGGGCAGTGTGCAGGGAAGCAGTATGGTCCAGTGGCTAGAGCATGAGACTGAGCCTCAGAAGCTCTGGGCTCTATTTCCAGCTATGGCATGGATTGCTTTGTGGTCTTGGGTACTTCACTTTCTTCCTCGGGGAAACTGAGGCAGAGGAGTTCTGATACTCATCTTTGTGAAGTTCTTTGAGTTTTCTGGAGGATGAGTGATTATTATACAGCTAATCCCTTTTTGCTTCACAGATGTCTGAATGTTGTCTTCATACCTGTTCATGTGAGTTCACACCTACTATCACTCCAATTTTGGGATCTGAACGTTATAGCCAAGTTTCAAGTGAAATGCATGTAATATAATGAATTTCACATGTTTTTGATGTAACACACTTCAATGAGTGCCACCTTATGTTGAAATGTTTCCAATTAGTATTATGTTTTTCAAGATAAGGGTGCAATAAAACCCAATTTAGTTTTCAGGTTTGAGCCTCTCGATCCATTACAGAACATTTATTTAGTAGAGGTCCAATAGGCAACACTTTGAATAATGCACCAAACTTTATTTAAAAAGAAATATTAAGCAAACAAAAACTACAATCATGCTTACATTCAGAGATGAAATAGCATATCAATGGGTTATCATCCACTAACAAAGTGAAGTACTGCCTTATAATCCTGGAACCTAATGTTTGATGTTAACTGGAGCTTCCCCACAATTTAGCAAAACTATTCCTTTAATATTAAATTAACATAAAACTGTCCTTTACCATAATTCTGTTTCTTCCACTTTCTTATTTCCGCTTTCTTGACATTGCCCATTATTTAAATTAATGTCTGCACCAATGTTCTTCTCATACTATCAATAGACAGCGTTTAAATAACATTCACAATTCTCAAAAACACGCATTAAAAATCTTGCGTAAGCTATTTATACATAAATGGTAACATAACTCTGAGTCATGTCCTTGCTAAATCTTACTTACTCATTACACACTCTTTCCAACCTCTCTCTAACTTTCTCACAGTAGCAACTTCAGTTTCCCATACTCTTCTACAGTTAGGCTAACTTAAGCCCCAAACCTAATTTCTACTTATTTCTTAAGCCCCAAACCATCCTATAGGCTACACGCTAAGGGGTTCACAGACTTTTGAGAGATAGTACACAATTTTCATACGCTACAGGTTTCATTGCAAACATTTCATACAGCTCTAGTATAGAAGTATCTCTAGTATTTGTATCTTTGTTTTTGGCCACCGTCTCTTCTGACTAGATCTTTGAAACCCCATGCAAATGCTTCCTGGTACCATAGAAATGGTGCCACCTCTCAGTTTTCAGGTGGAAGGAAGCTGTGTGGGTCATGGAACAGAGTCTGGGAATGAGGTAGTTTGGGATAAACATGGCCTGAAAGACAGGGACAAATTCAAGCCTGCTGTAAACATGTGCATTGACCTAAGGGGCATTCTGACAGTTTACATCCAAGAATAAACTTGGCCTTTTACTTCTTCCCCTTATGCAACTTTTTTTTTTTTAAACAAGGTGCTGTTGCTAGTCCGGAGGTGGGCAAACTATGACCCGTGGGCCACATCTGGTCCAGGGGACCCTCCTGCCAGGCCCCTGAGCTCCTGGCCAGGGAGACTAGACCCCAGCCCTTCCCCTGCTGTTCCCCCTCCCCCCCGCAGTCTCAGCTCACTGCACTGCCGGTGCAATGCTCTGGGCGGTGGGGCTGCGAGCTCTTGGGGCAGTGCAGCTGCAGAGCCCGGCCTGACCCAGTGCTCTGGGTTGAATGGGGGCAGGGGTCCCGGGGGGGCAGTCAGGAATGAGAGGAGGGGTTGGATGGGGCAACAGGGCACAGTAAGGGGGGGGTCTCGGGGCGGTCAGGGGACAGGGAGTGGTGGATGGGGCAGGTGTTCTGGGGGGGAGGCATCAGGGGATGGGGGGTTGGATGGGGTAGGAGTCCTGGGGGGGCCATCAGGGGCAAGAAGCAGGAGGGGTTGGATAGGGGTAGGGGGCCAGGCCACACCTCGCTGTTTGGGGAGGCACAATCTCCCCTAACAGGCCCTCCATACAATTTTGGAAACCCGATGTGGCCCTCAGGCCAAAAAGTTTGCCTGTCTCAACTGACTAGCAACAGCCATTTTTAAAAAAGTTCACATCCCCCTGCAATGGGTTCACTAAGAAAGGGCTGTCCTTGAACAAGCGTCTAATGCTGCTAGTAAATGAAGAAATACAAAGTTTCTCTAGAATGACAAACGAATAGTGGAATGATTTGTGGTGTTTTACAATGGACTGTATCTGGTAAATGTTTCACATACAGAATACTAGCTACTAAAGATGGGGCAATTAGCAGTAACTTTCTATGTGGTAAGTGAATGTGTTTTAGAAATCCCAGATGATATCATTTAAGGCAATGCACTTACTTATACAGCAGAAAATAAAGTGCAATATGATTCCTCAATTAAATACTTTTCCAGATATGCAAATGCTTTTTGTGCTATCATCTCTGTAGTTTTACTTGTTTCTACTCCTTAGTTTCAATTTTTTTCCTCTCTCTATATTGGGAATAAGAGAGGAGGTAGAAGAGATAGTAGTATTGTACTGTAGTTACTTTCCCTTAGGAAGTTTTGTCATTATTTGTCTACTTTTTGTAGCAAACAAGTCAACTTGTACTACTGGAAAAATGCAAACAGTTATTTACATGCAGTTCTAGGTGGAAGTATTTAATTAACAAAATAGTAGGGCTTTAGCTGAAGCTGAAAACTAGAATTATGTCTCCAATGAATGTTGTAGTACAAGAAAAAGAAAAGGCCAGAATAGCCCCACTGATTTCAAGGACAGCATTTTCCTAAAGTTGACACTGTACGACAACGTCAGTAGATCTATGCCATTTACACCAGCTGAGGATTTGGCCCCTAAACTTTTAAGGCTGCTTAGAGGCTCTTTGTTGCCATTGTTTCTCTCTATGTTGCCACTCTAGCACAAAGAATATAAAAGATCAACTTGGGGCAGAATCCTGCAGATTTCAGTGGGAATATTGCAGGAGTAAATAAAGAACTGAAGGCTTTGGCCTTAGACTGCAACTTCAGGGGACACTGTAGCCACTACACACATAATATATCCTGTTCTTATAAAGAGAAGATCCCCTGTACGATTCCTCCTTTTTGTGCTTAGTCACATGAAAACAGACTGGAGCGCAAAGAAGAATCAATTTGTGTTTATGCTGGGTGTTTTCCTATTCACAAGGCTGAAAATATCAGGCCAATAACTGAAGCAGTCCAACCCTAGGATTTTGTTGATGCCGTGGTAGGTAGAGCTGTTATGGTGATGAATCTCATGATGGACCATGTGATATGGGCATCAGGTATGCTGTGTATGAGCCGTTACAACTATTGCGTAACCTTCGGGCTGTTGTTTTGCTATTTAAAAACACCACTTTCCATTCTTTCTACTCTGAAGCACCAGCAACTACAACTCTGATTGCTGCTTCTGTAAGCTTTTAGATCTTAGGACAGGTCTCGACTTAAAAATGCTGCACCAGTGCAGCTGCGTCATTGTAGCACTTAAGTGGAGATGCTCCTATGCTGATGAGAGCTTTCTACCGTGGGTGTAGTTAGTCCACATCCATGAGAGGGGGTAGCTATGTCAATGGGAGACGCTATCCCACTGATGTAGCACTGTCTACACCGGGGGTTAGGTCAATATAATAGATCACACAGGGGTGTGGATTTTTCACACCCGAGTTACCGATGTAAATGTGTAGTGTAGACCTGGCCTTAGTAACTTTAACACAGTATCTGCAGTGTTCCAGGTATTCCCTACAGTAGATACATGAAGGTTTATTTAATACTACAGATGCTAATGTACGCTTATCAATTAATCTAAGGCAAACTTGACAAGATTTTCATGACAACCCTTGTAGTTACCATAATCCTCTTTGAACGGGGAATAGTGCTCTAATGCTACAAAATCTAATTCATTCCCACCAAAGTGTAATTCATAAAATGTCTTTATAGCTATAAAAAAAGACTATTGCCTTTTTTGTGGCATTACAAAAAACTCATTGCAGCTTTAAGGAGTTTGTGTAAATCAGGGTTTGCAGACTCTGTAATAAGAAAATCTACAGCCTAAAGTAAAAAGCAATGCTACTAAACTTGCTTCACAGAGCTATCTTAAGCTTTCTTCCATTCTCCCCTCAGACATCGCTCTCCCTCCCACCTGCAGTTAACAAGGCAACCACTGTTTTCCTTGAAATTCAGCCTGAAAATACACATCTTCCATTAAAGTTCCTAATTTAATGCAACTAAGTTAGAAGTGCTATTATGCATAGATTTTAAAAAAATCATAACTACCTTCCTTGCATCATCCAGAGCAGTTTGTGGCTGTTGTGTCCATTTACACTGTAAACTCTATGAGGTTGGTACCAGGTCTTCCTCTGTTTTGTTTAGGCCTGAGCATACTGTCAACACTAAAGACAAGGACACTAAAATTATGTTTACTAAATCTTGTTGCAGTCTGCTCACCGTCTCTTTCACATTGAGTCAGAGGCTATGAAATCAGTGACATTTTAGACTGTGGAAGGTTGCCAGAGAAAAGTGGTGGAAGACTGTCAGCTGAGCAATTTAAATAAGAATTGACAAAGCTCGTCACAACACTGTTGGACCAGGTCCTGCCCTGGTTTGCATGATCTATTAGGTCTGTTCATTCTCATAGTCTATAATTCAGATTTACATTTGCATTATGAAGATCTCCTCAGCCTCTACTATTGTTTTCTGTAGCCAGTTGGTTTAGTCATTTGGCTTTAGTCTACCAGAGGCTGGTATAAAAAAATATTAAAGCCTTTAAAATAGTTGGTCAAATGCAAGTGGTCTCCAGAACCCAGCCAAGAGAAAATCCTGTCGCTATTTTTCTCCATTACATTTTAAACATGGGTGATGCAGCCAGGAAGATTTGGTGCAACTTTTTTTTTACAGTATATAAATGGAAACAAGATTATACTGTGCACCCAGGAGACTGTCTGCATGTAGAATAATTACATATGAAGCAGGCTCTCCCTCTTCAAATCAATCTTTTAGATATTTATGATTTTAAATTAGTAAAGTTCTTTGGCATCCTTTAGGAAGAAAAGAGCCACCTGAAGTGAGATGTGCAAATGCAAGCAAATGTTAATAGTCATATTACTAATGTTGTTCTTTGGTTTTTGTCATGGGGTTGCAGAGTCTGAGACTTCCTAGCAGATTTATGTTGTTTGTTTTGTTTTCTGAGATCTGTCTTTCTGCCACTGCCCTAATCCCTGCAAGTGGATAAACAGCTCCACTACTCTTCATTTCTGCTTTCTACATGGGGATGTAAAGACCCCTGATCTTCCCTTTGGCTAAACTCAGGAGGCTTTGGTTTGTGACGCACTTCAGGGGGTGAAACAGTTCAGACACTGGAAGTTACAGTTTCTGGAAACTGAAAAGCTCAGATGTTTTCATCCTATTTATCTTCTTTTCAAAAGGCAATTCCTTATATACACTGACCTATTTTTTATATGTTGTCAGCTCTTTGAAGCAGGTAACATCTGACACATCTGGAGAGGTTGTGAGGAGGAAAGTCTGAGAAAAATCAAGAAATAAATGGAATGTACAAATAGGATATACGATTTGCCATACAAGATTGGACCACGGGTGTGTTAATGTTCACTTATCCTGCTATCCTGCCTTCGGCATGACTTGAAAAAAAAAGAAAAAGGCTAAAGAAAATATTGCCACTAACAGGTTATACGATAGGCAATACATTCCTTCCTGACCCCTACAGCAAGCAGTTTAAGGCCTGACTCATGAAGTTTGATTGCCCTTATCTTAGCATACATAACTGCAAGCATTAGAAGTCAAACATCTCCAGTTCTTTTAAAAATCTAATTTTGAGTCTGTGGGTCAAATTCAGACAATAGACCAAGTAAGTAAAAGTGACCTAAGCTCTAAAGATTAATATTGAAAAGTATTATGGGCCAGACACTCAGCTGGTATAACTTGATGTAGCTATGTTAAAGTTAGAGTGCTACACTGATTTAAGCCACCTGAAGAGCTGATCCTTAAACTTTTTAGGTTGTCATTTCTTGTGATCTTGTACACAGTTATTACTGCAGTCAAAAATGTCTCCATCTGCCTGTCTATCCTGATTGAGAATAATCAAACACAGAAGTAATCAGCGGCATTACTTTTAGCTGGTTTCAGAACGATCACATGGGAGCAACTGATGAAGCCATTCTGGGATCAGATGAGGAAGCTTGTATCCAGGAATCTCTAGCAAATATAGTTCCCAGACTGATCATTTAAAATGAGAAAGTTATGTAGTACATTCATACAACAGAGATGTAACTGCTGCAGATCAGTTATCTGGTCCATAGAGACATGAATGGATGGATGGGGTGGGGGGGGGGAGGGAATGAACAAACCACCAAGCGAATATCCCAAACAGACACCAAGAACAGAAAGGACTAAAGAATTATCTACTGTATGAATCACATTTAAATGAAAGAAAATGTGTTGTGATGCAAAGCGGACCCATTGCAGATTCTTCCCATGTTCTATGGAGAAACCTGAAATTGTCTTAGTATAAAAGCTGACTCTTAAATTAGGCAGTTAATTTGTCAGAAAAATGTTCCTTCATCTTGCATTCTTATTACTGTTTACTGGTGAAAATGTCTCAGTGTATCTAGGAATATGTCAATGAATTATTTATCAGGCACACACTTCAATTGACTCTAAAATGAAGCAAACTGTGCTGCACCTTACTCTTAACCCTAAATTAAAGGGACGCTGTCAGGTCCTTCGTTCCCAAAGTGAGGTGTGCCAGTAGAGCAAGCATTCTCATAAGGGAGGGGAGTCTTTACTGTGGTTTAGGGCTGGTCTACAGGGGGTCCCCGGTATACATTTCCCCCTTAGCCATTGTTTCGGATACCTGTTGCTCATCCATAGAGGAATGTGTTCTGATTTACATTGGTCCTGATCCACATGTCCGTTGTTTGCATGGATTGGGACCGACGTGACTTCGAACACGTCCCCCTACTGTACGGTACAGTACTGTACTTACGTCCGCCAGCCACATTCAAGGCTTATGACCTACGGAGAAAGTTCTCCATGCTGATTAAGGAGACGGCAGGTGAAGGAAAGCCCAGTGTAAAGGAGTTTTGGAAGTCCTATAATACCTTGAACAGCATAAAAAACATTGATTCATCATGAGAAGAGGTCACTTTGCAATGTATGAATGGCGTTTGGCATGGCAAAATGCTGTCCACAGCTTCATGGGATTTGATGCCATTCCTGCTCTCAAGCAGGAAATTGTCAAGTTGGCAAAGGATGTTGGCTTTGAGGAGGTGGAGGAGGAGGATGTACAGGAGTTGTTGGAGTCTCACGTTGAGCAAATGACAAATGAGGAACTGACTGAGCTGGATCAACAACGGATATCTGAGGAAAGCAAGGACGATGATGCCAATGACGTAGGACAGGAAGCCAGGAGTCTGATGACAAAGAATCTCTCTTGTTTCTTTGGATTCCTGGATGAGATGACGGAAATCATATAGAGCAGTGATTCTTCTCATTAACAGTCTGCCAAAGTCTCCAGGGCTCTCAATGATGCAATGGCTTGCTACAGGGAGATCTATCATTCAAAGTTTCTTGCAGGACAGCAGACATTGGTAAAATCCTTTTTAAAGGTTTCTGCAACCAAAAAGCCAGTCATGGAAAAGCCAGACCAAGAAAACCCAGCCACCACCCCTACCTACGTTTAGCGTAATTGACACTGTTTTATACTGTACTACTGTACTGTATTTACTGTATTAAAATGTTCTATGTGTTTGAATGGTGTTAGTAGGATTCTACATTATTTTATTCAACGTTTTATGTGTAAAATGTGTACTGTATAGCCTGTCGTAAAAAGGTACACTGTTTAGGCACACTGTTTAGAACATGGGTGGGCAAATTATGGCCCGTGGGCCGGATCCAGCCCCTCAGGGCTTTGGATTCGGCCCGTGGGATTGCCCCCCATGGTGCTGCACGCCCCGCACCGCTCTCAGAAGCGGCTGGCACCACATCCCTGGGGCCCCGGGGGCAGGGGAGAAGAGGGCTTCGTGCGTTGCCCTTGCCTCCAGGCACCGCTCCCCCACAGCTCCCATTGGCCAGGAACGGGGAACTGTGGCCAATGGGAGTTTCAAGGGAGGTACCTGGAGGTGTGGCAAGGGCAGCACGTGGAGCTCTGTGCCCCCCCACGCCCCAGGGGCCGCGCAGGGACGTGGTTCAGGCCATTTGCCGGAACAGTGCGGTGTGGGGCCAGGGCAGGCATGCAGGGGGCCTGCTGTTGCCCTGGTGCATGCCACTGCCACCCCAGAACCGCTTTAGGTAAGCAGCTCCGGGCCGGAGCCTGAACCTCTCCTGCACCCTGCCCTCCAACTCCCTGCCTGCATCTTGCACCCCTCCTGTACCCCAACCCCCTTCCCTGAGCCACCTCATACACCCCTCCTCTGCCTCAATCCCTTGCCCTGAGCCCATTCCTGCAACCCGCACCCCCTCCCAAACCTCACACTCCTTCCTGCACCCCAACCCCCTGCCCTGCATACAATTTCCTCACCCAGATGTGACCCTCGGCCCAAAAAGTTTGCCCACCCGTGGTTTAGGAGAAAAGAGCATTGTCACAGGCGAGTGTGGTGAAGTTGTGAATGCATCCCTCCCACCTCCCTTATTCCATTATTTCTTTTGGGGAAAAATTCCCCATCACCCTTTTCAAGAACGCAACCCCAATGTATACAGGGGCTTGAAAAATCCACACCCCCTGAGAGATGCTGACCTAATCACCAATACAGACAGTGCTAGGTCGGCAGAAGGATTCTTCCATTGACCCAGCTCCTGCAACTTGGGGTGGTGGATTAGCTGCAGGGCCAGGAGAACCCATCCCATTGCTGGAGAAGTGCCACAGCAGCACAGGTAGAGTTTTAAGTGTAGAAATAGCCTTAGAAAAAAATCTGCACCCGGGGCTGGGTAGCTGTACAGGCAGAAGGAGGCGATACTCCCCCTGGAGACTGCCTGCGGCTTCCTGGTTGATCTTGCACAGCTGAAAGCAACTCAGAGGCAGTGGTTTGGGAGGAGAGAGAGTGAGCAGATCCTTTGGACCGGCCTTTGCTCTTACACAACCCGCTGCCTTCATTCTGCCTCGCAGGGAACCCTTGGGGAGTGAAACAAATAATAAACATACACAAATGTTATATTATACATTTAGACAAATTATTACCTTTAAGCGCTTTTTCTTCTGTGTCTGTACAGAGTCTAGCACAACGACACAATACAAGAAACTATAGGCCTGATTCTCCTCTGACTTACATGAATGTGAATGAGGAATAGTGCAATTAAAGTCAATGGTGTTACATGGAAGGAAAATTAGCGTATGTGAGAGGAGAATAAGTCCCTAGGTTTCCTCTGCTAGAGATCCCCTGAGTTTATTAAACAATGTTACACCAGTATCCCATAGTTTGGTTGCAGGGCCTTCTTAGTGAGAGGGTTCTCAGGTCCCCTGAGTCCAACAGCCCAAGACTGGGCAATCTTTAGGGTTGCTGAAAGGCTCACCTGTTTTCTCAGACAGATGGCATGAATAGAAGGATTTGGACAGTTTGCTGTGGGAGGTTACTACATTATGGTGAGGGGATTGCTTAGCTGGTTTTGGGAAAAAAGCAGATGGTTTTGAGTTGAATGGATAAGTTTGTGTGCATTGGTATTGATTTTTTGCTATTCTATTTTTTAAATATTTTAAAACATATTTATCAGCAGCTAGAAGATGAGAGCCACTTAAAATATAATCTAAATAAGTTAAGGGATAGTTCCTTAATTGTATACAGGTAAAGGTACTGTTAGAGTGGCTGGATATGCCAGCTAACTGCAATAGCCTAAAAACCTCTGACAGGAAGGATAAATGGTCTTTTACTTCTTTTGTTAGTGAGAGGCAATTGATCAGGGCTGTAATATAACTGGAAAGGAAAGAAAGATATGGAGGTCCAAAAACCTAGAGTAAGAAAGAGATAGGTAGTGTAAAGTTAAGAGTGTAAGTAGTACATTAGGGTTATTTGTTTAGAAATGAAGGGAAAGTAGGATGCTGCAAAGGTGTAATTATTTAGAAGTAGGGTTCCATGTTTTAGATTTTATAGTTTGACTATAGTCACTGTGTCTGATTCTCCATTCATTTTGCTTCTTGTGTGCTAGTTTACAAATTAGAGCTTTAATCATGAAAACAATTGTGTGTGTGCTTAAATTTAGACCTGTGAGAAGCTTTATTGACTTTATGCTCATGAATTGTTCCATTTATGTCTTAGATCACATAGGATATGTCTACACTGCAGTGTAAGATCAGGGTTAGTAGAACTAAAGTGAACAAACACTGGATTTGCAAAAAAAACCAAGGAGTACCTTGTGGCACCTTAGAGACTAACAAATGTAGGTGCCACAAGTACTCCTCATTTTTTTTGCTGATACAGATTAACACGACTACCACTCTGAAACCAAACCCTGGATTTGTTAATCTTAGGCTTGATCATCTACCCCAGGTTACAAATTGTTGAACCTAGGGTCCCAACCTGGGGTTCCAGCATCTATACTTCATTATGCAGGCCCAAGTCCAAGCATTCGTATCCCAGACTTCCTGTGCCCTCTCACAATGTGGTGCGCCAGACCTTTGTTCCTGGTGCAGTACAGGAAAACTTGACTGTTCTGAGGACTAAAAGGTGGCCTGTGGGATACTTTTGGCAGACTTTCAAAGCATGAGTCAAGTGGTACTGTGTCTAAATTTCAAAGCAATAGAGATTGAATCCTGAGACTCAACTTGAGAAGACTAAATGAGTGAATGAAAGAATATGGGCTAAGAGTAATGGAGTAACTGGGAGAGGGGAATTTGGTAGAGGTAACAGAGTGGTTGAAGTATAGAGATGGCTGTGTAAGGTATTGATAATTTTTTAAAGACAACATAAATGGAAAGTGGTCTTCATCTCTACAGTATTTACATCAGAGTTATCATTCTCACACAATAACCCAATCATTTCCCCCCTATTCAATTAGGTTCTTATTTGTATTCCTTTTTGAAACATTAATAAAAACAGCAGAATGGCTGTATGTGTTTTGGAGAACTAGGCCTAACACAATTCCAGCAGTTGTTCCCACTGTTGCCTGCAGCTTCTCTTCTCCAGGGATTGTTGCCCTCAGTATCTTATCTTTGCTAATGGTCCAGGTGACTCAACTTCATCAGTTTCATGCTGATCAATTCCTGGGGCATTTCAAATTTCTTTCTCAAATATGCCTGCTGTATACTTAGTGATTCTTTTAGGTGATGGTCTGACTTGGTTTGAAACATCCTCAGGGTTCAGGTAGCTTCCCTGAAGTTCTAAGGGTTCTTGATAGATTCCACAATGTGCTTCACAACCCATCTGTTCCAACAGCATTGGAGAAAAATCATATGTTCCTGCCACATCCTTTTCTTCCACTGTCAGTTAAATGGTAGTTCAAGCAATGAGGAGAAAGGTAGCCCAACTCATATACTTAACTTTACATGCTGCGCACAGTCCCATTAACTTCATCTTTACAAGATCAGAGCCTATACTGTATATATCTTGGGCCTGATTCACGTCTCACACTTGGGTAAATCATGAGTAACTGCATTATGTTATTGGTGTTATGGTGCTATAAAAGTAATGTGAGAGAAGAATCATCCTTGGATTTGTGCAGAAAGGAAGGGAAAAAGCCATTTTAATAGCTACTGATATTGATCATCCCTTCCAATGTATGGTGCACAGGAAACCAAAAGAGAGTAACCAAATGACAAGCAAGCACAGAAGAGGGTGTGGGCAGAGAAAAGCCTAAACATCATCCTTCCCCCACCACTCCAACAAACTGAGAGGGCTTCTCAGTCTAGTCAAGTCAAATGTGGGCTGCCATTGTGTTTTGGAGGGCTGGAATAACTGGGGACCAGCCATACTAGGTGACATTGTTTCCTGAAAATCAGAGGATTTTCCTCTTT
Organism: Lepidochelys olivacea; assembly: GCF_965140295.1. Classification (NCBI taxonomy): domain Eukaryota; kingdom Metazoa; phylum Chordata; order Testudines; family Cheloniidae; genus Lepidochelys; species Lepidochelys olivacea. The sequence goes on from NC_140414.1 coordinate 72,420,251, forward strand.
AAAAAAAAATGCATTTGGACAAATGCCCTCTGTCTGTGTGGTACTTCAAACCTTTCTCCTTGAGAAGGCAATGCCTTGGAAACCCTTGTTCAGCTGTGCACGTAACAGATGTTTTAGGTCTCTGAGTCAATCCAAAATGAAAACTTTTCAGTTTTCTCAGCAAAATAAAAAAACAAAAAAAGTGGTTTTACATTGACAGAGATGTTCTGTTAATCCAAAATGAAATGTTTTGCTTTCAGATATTTTAACTTTAAAAAAAATTTATTTAGGCAAATTTCAAAGCAGAATATCATTTTGAAAGGAAAAATTGAAATATTTTGTTTCTAAATGGTCAAAATAAAACATTTTAACTTTTTTTTAAAAATTTTGAGGGGCTGAAACTGTGTACTGAATTTGACACTAAACAGCAGATTTTTTTAAGAATAAAATATTTGTTCAAAAATTTTACCCAGCTCAGAACACTTTAATGCATGGAGATTTTTGAATAACTTCCTTCTCCCATGCAATTTTGTGAGGAAAGGGATGTCATTGCTAACTATATAGAAAGGGAAATTAAAACCCATATACATTTAAAAAACCCTTGAATGTAGGGACTCGGATTGGAGCTTTTAGCAACTACTACAATGCAAATGAATAAATAACTGATTTGATACAGTTAAAAGAAACCTCATCTTTCAGCCTTGTAGATTTCTGATACATGGAAATGTTGTGAAGTTACACATAATCATATTACAAACTAAGATGCTTCCATTTGCTCTCCATAACCTTAAGAATGGCAAATGTTCAGCTGTGACATATTATCCAATAATACTCAGGACCTTGATCTTATGTAGATTAGATAGTATGGTAATCACACAATGTACTGAAACATTGCTAGGTTTGAGAGCCCACTAATCTATTCAAAGAGAGAAAATATTGTAATGTATTATCAATGACCCTATCCTGAGTGTCTTTGGCAAGTGCCCTTGAGATAGGGAAATTATGAATTTATGTCTATTGAAGGTGATATCTTAGGAAGAAATGTCAGGTTTTGAAAGCTACATGCTGCAAAGTGGATTTTTATCCCATACTTGATCTTGTAAAGGAACAGGAAATATTCTAAAGTGGCTCATACACTTTCAGTCAATAAATGGTCCTTAGATATGAAAACAAGATGTGAAACAATTACAAAGCGATAAAGGTTATAGAACTCGACACAAAGGGTCTCTCCACTCAGTTCAGTAGAGATGTAGAACAGTTTGATCAGCTAGTTTCTGCAGTAAAATATATGTTCCTTCTCCCCAATAACTAGTAGCTCTTTCACATTCTTTCTAACTAGACATTTATATGTCCCTCATCACCATAGTGTATAAGTGCTTAGTATTTCATGTTAATGATAGTGACAGATATGAACATACATCTGTGGGCCTATTTCTATCTAGATGTATTTGTAGTCATTTATACCTAAGTATACCTTATACAGTGCATATGAAATGCAACAATTCTGCTCTGGTAGTATTTCACACCCACACTGCACAGGTGTAAATAACTGCATAAGGAGGTAGGCAGTGGGGGAAAAAAAATCAGGGCTCTTCCAGGACGTTTTAAAAAATTTAAATTCAACTCCAACAGTAAAAGAAACAGCCTAAACTCATATTTATCTCCCAAGTCTATCCTTCTCCCACATAGAGTAGAACAGATGTACTTTTTTCTGAATCACAAAATAATTGCAATTTTAGATTCAATTCAGCTGGCATGCAGTCATATAATTAATGACATTGTTTTTACATTGCATTACTATTAAATCCAAATTCTCTTACCCATTATAATTTGTAATTATTGCTTATATAGTACATGATGTCTTAGCTCTCTAATGCTGGGCTAGTCTATCAACCCACACAGGACAGATTTTGACACATACCAGATGTGACTGACACTATTTCGAGTGTTAGTTTCATTTCTGCGAGCGCACTTCAGAATGATTACATACTATGTTAATTTTTAAGTGAGTTATACAAATATTCCAATGGCTATAAAAATTGCAAGTAAACCTTAACTTGATAAGGGTCTCAGGTGAGTAAATAAATCAGAACATTATAAAAATAAAATTTGGTTCTGTCAACATGTGGTCTTGTCTCAGGTACCCTTTTGTGGCCTCAGGCCACCCTGTGAACAGTCCTTCACCTCACTTTCCCCTTTCCTCAAATTATCTCCAAATGAGGATTTTACAAGTGCAACAACTGCTCTCCTTTGGGTCTGGTTTATTCACTTAAACTAAAATGTAACACAAAGGCCTTCCCCACAGCCTAAGGCTCTGCAAAGGCCCAAACTCCCTTGGTGTCTCATGTCCCCTCCTGCCTTGGCTTAGGCTAATCCCAGCCCTTCCTAGCAACTCCCCCTGGTTTTAGAGTCTTCCCTGTCGCGCCTGCTCAGCTCCCTGAATACAGCTTGCTGTTCCTTTGTAGGGGACCAGCTGCCCTCTTCAGTAATCAAGGTTGGCTGGGCCCAGGCCTCTGGACCACAAAGGAGCAAGCAACCCTGTTACAGTTCTATACAAATTTTGTGTATGGCTCAGATCTGAGTATCAGTTAGATAGTGGAGTTTAAAAACAAACAAACAAAACACACCCTACAATCAGCATGAACAACTGTTCAAGATGGAAGGTTTCATATTTACGGAGATTATTTGCACTACAAACTAAGAAACTACCACATGCTGCATCTCAACCACTGCCGTAACACCTCAGTTACAATATACTTTTTAATCCATCTGTGAAACTAGTGTCTTTCCCTTAGCACCTGTAAGATATGTGCTGTGCACAATTTTCTATTTTAGTTCAGTAGCTGACAAGATAATTAACTCACTATTTTGATCCTCAATACATGATAGCACTTGAATAGCCTTTAGAGAACATTTCAAACTACTAGATTATTCTACTGTTTCAGTGACAAAACTTTTGTTACATTAGAGTTCTTTTGAGTGATTTGGTTAAAAAAAATCCCTTCCCTATTATATTGTACTGCAGCTTTTACAAGTGTTCTGAGTTCAAGAGGGGAATCTGTGCAATTTCATCTCTGGGAGCCCTTTGGCATTCGTTGCAGACCTAAAGTCCAACTGAGAATGATCAATGGCAGTTTTGGGTGTACAAGGAATTGGGACTTCAGTGGATCAGTAACTATCTTCATCTAACATCAATGTGGCCTAAGATGCATGTTATTAAAACAAGAGGATAAGCAACCCTGTGTAAATTATCCAAAAAATATAGATGAAGGAGCAAAAGTGATAACATAATGGTACCCTGACTCATTTTAGTTCTATTTCCATTCTATTCAAACTTCCCTGAGCCTTAATCACAAGACCATCCTTCCTCCAGTATTTACTGCAAAAATCTCTGTTTAGTTAGTTTTAGAACAGCCTAAAAGACTGCACCTCCCATCATTGTAGCAGTCTTCTTCTGGAAGAGCAGAAATTATGTTGTGTTAGGTTTTAGTCTCTGATGCATGACAATGATGTGCATTTCTTGTGAAAAGTAGCTTTTCTATAAGCAATGTGTGGGATGGGTAAAGTGCTGAAAGGCAAGAGAGGCCTCTTATGACTAAGGAAATTCCCAAAGTGTGCTAAATGACTCAGTGACTGAGGGGGTTCACCGGTCTACCTTTGCAGAATAAAGTATGGGCGGTGGAAGAACAGGGAAAATAGGAAGGAAGGATTGTGAGTTTGTTATCTCTTGCATAGTGGATGTGGATAGAAAGTTGCCTCCTTTCTTCATAGTTATCCACTCTCTTCTTTTCTCCCCATCCTGACAGAGAGGCTTATGTTCCCTTTGGGTTCATCCACACTGTACAAATAACATATTGGGTTACAGTTGTCTCTTCATATGGTTAAAGCATAGTACTGTGTTACAGCATGGGAGGCATCCAGCTGTATAACTGTGGTGATGCTTCCTTGGGGTACCCAGGGTTGTGAAGCACCGCACTACCCTTAATGTGAGGCCTTGTCTGTGGCTGGCTCTGAGTCAGCTCCCCATCCGCACTGGCAACACAAGCACTCCTCTCTATACCTCACAGATCCTGCTGTCACTCTGCTGGTTAACAACAGGCACAGTTCAGTCCTCAGAGTATCTCCCTGGACCAGCCTCTGCTCCACTGGATATTCACCATATCCACCGATTCACTGCTTCCAAAGAAACAGTATACGCCAGTTTACCAGTTCCACCTCAGATTACTGCTATGCTTAACTCACAGCACTTAGATTTGCTTATGGTGAAATCACATTTTTTAAACAAAGTATAAAGATTCAACTGGTAACAAGTAGCAGTATTGGAAACAAATGGTTACATATAAAATAAAATAATAAACACTCCATTCTAGAGCCTAGACTTCATTAACAAGATACTCTCATATCTAATCCTCACTTGAAATCCTTGCAGCACTTTACAGCAAGGCAGGCTGTGACTCTTCTTTCATGAGACGTGCACTCTGTCAATTTGACTCCTAGGTGCAGGAGTCAGTGTGTCTCTTTGCATTCCAAGATATATCAGACAAATCCTTTGTCCTGATTCATAAACAACCCCCTTCTGACAACAAAAATTACTACATGACCCCAGGAGAAGGGGCCAAAGCCTGAACCCACCTAAGCCCTGCAGCCCTGGGTGTGGCGGGGAAGCCAAAGCCTGATCCACACCTCCCACAGCTGGGGAGCCAAACCTGAAGCCCAAAGGCTTCAGCCCCAGGCAGGGGGCCTATAGCCGGAGCCCCACCACTCAGAGCTGCCCTCAGGCTTTAGCTTTGACCCTAGGCAGTGGGGCTCAGGCTTCGATTGATTATCATACACATTGTAAGGAGAGTGGTCACTTTAGATATCATACACATTGTAAGGAGAGTGGTCACTTTAGATAAGCTATTACCAGCAGGAGAGCGGGTTTGTGTGTGTGTGTGGGGGGGGGGGTGGTGAGAAAACCTGGATTTGTGCTGGAAATGGCCCAACTTGATTATCATACACATTGTAAGGAGAGTGATCACTTTAGATAAGCTATTGCCAGCAGGAGAGTGGGGTGTGGGGAGGTATTTTTTCATGCTTTGTGTGTATAAAAGATCTTCTACACTTTCCACAGTATGCATCCGATGAAGTGAGCTGTAGCTCACGAAAGCTTATGCTCAAATAAATTGGTTAGTCTCTAAGGTGCCACAAGTACTCCTTTTCTTTTTACAAAATGGTATTGTGTTTAACTATGTTGGGAGACAATTCTGTGGTAACTGGATTTCCTAAACTGCTTGTCTGTAGTGTAAATGGCCCCATGTAGCTGGTCATTAAATGTTAATTGAGAGAAGACTTAATTCCTCGATACGTTAAAAATAATAATTTGAAAAATTAACATAAGAATTAAATGTTCAGAATATTTTGTATTAATATGAATGCAAAATTTGTTTAATAAGAAGCAAGTTATTAATACAGTCATTTCTGCCTTTCTTCAGAATAACCACATTTAGTTGTCATTGAAATAAATGCACCTTGCCAAGTTGAAGTCCAAAGGTGACTCAAAGCTTTTCTGCAGTTTCTGGAAACAATGTGTATAAGGAGGAAAATTAATCCCTTTCCATACTTATTCTGTTTTCTTTAAAAAAAAATAAATACAAAAATATTATGATAATACACTTTTATCTTTCTCCTACATCTTTATACATTTCCTTTGTCTCAGACAGAAAACAGACTTTGCAGGTTGTGTCTGGGAGAAGTTACTTGTAACTAGATAGTATTTCTATTTTATTTCTAATATAATTGTCATATTGGCTACATTATATTATTAGCCTTGTTTGGTGTTTGATCCTCATTGCCACACAGGTGAAAGTAAGAATTTCCAGTGAAATTCTTACATCCAGTAAAATCCTAATAATTCAGAATATATATAAATAATTTAGGATATATATAAATAATTTGTGGAAGCATCTTTCCAATATAACCTCATTCTTTCTCATGTATCATAAATGGGAAATAAGTGCAAATAAAAAGACTACATTCCTCAGTATAGTCATTACATATTGAAGTCACATACTACCCCATATTCTGTATTATTTCAAATCCACATACTGTTGTAGGTTCTATGGGCCATACCTTTCAGCTCTTATGCAAAAAAGTAGTAGTCGTCCTCATGCCCGCATAGTTCCACTGATTTCAACTGGGCTACCAGTGTGATTAAGGACTTTTCTCATAAGGGTTGCAAGACCAGGTATTCAGATGTCCTGAGTTGGTCTTGGAAGGTAGATGTTTATGAGAGTAAAGGGGAGAAAAAATAACACAAAATAGGAAAAGAATGGCTGAGTAGGGCATATAGGTAGATAATAGATGTTCACAATAGGAGACAAGGGAGCCAGATCCCCAGCTAATGTAATAAACTATCAGAGCTCCATTGACTTAAATGGTAGTATGCTAGTTTACCCCAGCTGAGGAGGTGGCCCAAGAATCTTTTTTTAAAGTGAACTCTTTTAGTAATTGAAAGAACAGTATCTTTAGGACATTTATTCTACGGAGAATGCTCTTAATATTCTCACTCTATATCAGACACTGAACTAGCTCAAGATATTTTACTATAATTTCCTTGAGAGAAGTTGTGTAAGCAGATATGTCACACAAACACTGAAGCTATAATATCTTCGTTAGATAAATGCCGCCATGACAGACTAAATGAATGGTGTCTTGGCATAATGTTGCCAAAGTAATCTATCAGGATGCAGTTGCCAAGCTAATCTATCAGGATGCTCTTCTGACATACCTGACGAATGTTATAGTAGTACTCATAGATGCCGGAACTAAGGGTGCTGGGGGTGCTGCTGCATCCCTGGCTTGAAGTGGTTTCTGTCATATATAGGGATTTACGATTCAATGGCTCTCAGCACCCCCACTATAAAAATTGCTCCAGCACCCCTGGTAGTACTTAGTTTGAAAATGCTATTTAAATGCTATATGTTTGAAGCACTTTACACAGATGGGTATTATTATCATCCCCATATCACAAATGGGTAAACTAAGGCTGTAAGAAATTAAATATTTTAAAACTTTTACTTCTGGACTCTATCCACTGGTTGGTGGAGAGAGCCAGTCATGGTTGTTGGCATTTATGTTTTGTGATAGGACCTATAACCCAGTGAGCTATTTTGGGACTTAGAAGCGGCATTATAGTAGTCCCTCAATCCCAAACATTCAGAAAGAATAGTCACCTCATTAAATGACCTGGGGCCAGGTGTGAGAAGAGGCTGAAATCTGGCTGACCTGACTGCCTGCATGCGGGTCCGGGACACTGAACTGTGTTGCTGTGTGGAAGCACTATTCCTGGAGGAATTCTGTGCCACTACACATGTTGAGAATTTATGTCCCCTGCAGATTTCTTTGCTTCCCTGCAGAAAAAATGACTTTCTGACAGGGAAGTAAAGGGAAGTCACAAGAGCAGTCATGCATTCCTCCCCAGCAATATGTTTTAGGTGCTTAGGGCAGACGCAGAGAGGTAAATTATTGTGAGGCAGAGGGTGGGACTGGGGAAAACCTGGTTGGTGGCTCCTACCCTGTGCTGGGCTCAGCTGCTCGTTCCAGCTGGGTTAGGGAGACAGGACTTCCTCTTCCCCTGCACTGCATCCAGGGCTGGGTCAGACCCACCCCCAGATTTCTCCCTCAGCCGCAGGAAGCTCTGCGAACTCCCCTCCCTCAACTTCCTGCACCCATTGCTCCTCGGCTGCAGGGGGTAAAGATTCCTGTATAGGGAAATGCTCCCCCATCCGCCTAAGCTCCATGGATCCAGACCCCCTCTTACCCAGACCCTCCTGCAGAGCCTCAGAACCCTCCTGCACCCCAATGAGCCCCACTCCCCCTGCACCTGGACCACCCCAATGAGCCACCCACACCAGGATCTGCACCCCACCAAGCCTCAACCAGCTGCACCTGGATCCCCATCCCACAGAGCCCTACTCCCCCACATCTTTATTCCCTGCTGAGCCCCACCCCACCCAGACCCCCCTGCCAAGCTCTATCCCCCACAGACCCCCCTGCTGAGCCACAACCACCTTCATCTGGACTCCCCTGCATAGAATCATAGAATGTCAGGGTTGGAAGGGACCTCAGGAGGTCATCCAGTCCAACCCCCTGCTCAAAGCAGGACCAATCCCCAAATAAATCATCCCAGCCAGTCCAATTACCGTTGTATCCAGATCATCCCAACAAGCCCGTGCACCCAGATCCTCCATTGAGTCACCTGCACCCAGATTGCCCCACACAAAACCCACAACCTACACCTGGATCCCCACACACTAAGCCCCTCCACACTTGCATCCTGCTTTGCTGAGGCTGCCTGCCCGCACCTGGCACAGAGGGGCAGCGCCCTGGGGTGTTTCTGGGGCAGGCCTGGTCAGGGTTGGGTTCAGCCTCACCATTGAGTCCTTGTGGGGGGGGGGGGGGGCTGCACAGTGATCACTCATCTCTGTGCAGCCAGTTGTTAAGGAAAAGTTAGCACATGTGACTCCATTTTGGTTTGGGGCCCACCATTGTCTAAAAGCAAGCACATCATGCACCAGAAGGAGTGTTCCATAGATACTGCATTCCTGTGAAAATCCTCCTCCTTGTCTCCAGCCTGCCTTGACTCCCGGTATCTGTTCTTTGTCTGTCCCTAACTCCCTATCTCCTGGCCTTTGACGTGAGGCCTCCCATCCTGATAATAAAAGTTACTGATGCATTGCTTTAGGACCATGCTGTGTAATTAACATACTAGTTTAGCACGAGGGATAGGTGGTAGGTAAGAAAAGGGTTTTTTTTATTGGCTAAGGTTTCCGATGCACGAGGGCAACATTCTTTGCTAAGAGATATATAACCTTTGTATAATCTGTATTCGGGGTCCCCTCCTGGCTAGCAGGGGGGCACCACGCTCGAGTGTAATAAACCTGGTGTTTTTGGGAACTCTGCAGTTGTGGACTTTGTTTATGTGCCTCAGCCTAGATTCGAACTGTGCATGACCTATCAGGTATAATTCGCAGCAGTTGTGTGCGTGTCCTACCAGATGTAATTCACAGCAGTTGTGTGCGTATCCTATCAGGTATAATTCGCAGCAGTTGTGGGTGTGTCCTATCAGGTATAATTCGTAACATAGTGGCCTATGCACCCCAATGCGATGCTGGAGCCTCCACATTTATTTGATAAATAAAATTTTGCAGAATTTTAAAATATTGTGCACAGAATTTTTATTTTTTTAGTGCAGAAGTAAAGCACTGAGAACTGCTGACTTCCTCGGTCTGTTTGCTAGTGTTAAGGACACATTTGCTTTCGGCCATTATTACTGTATTATCAACTGCTGCTCCTGATGGGGGATCAGTCAAGTGGCAACAGTTTCCCACAACGTCCTTAATAAATCTTGGTTTCCTTTTGAGATTTTTTTCGAGGAAAACGGTGCTCTGCGGGCCGGAGCTGGCCCACACCCGCGCACGGGGTTGTGACTTGCTTTTTCCTCCAGCCCTGTTCTGGGTAGCGCGCGGCTGGGGGTGAGCCGGAAGGGCGGGCCCCTCCCCCGCTGGGGCGACGCGCCCGGGACGCCCAGGCCGCACCCCTGGGGACGCTGGCGAGGACCAGGACGCGGCGCCGGGCCAGCGACGGGATCACCGAGAGCGGGCGGAACGGGACGCTCGGGAGCGAGGCACCGAGCCGGGCTCTTTTCCCGGCGGACCAGACGCCCAGTTCCGGCTTTTGCAGAGGTGCCCCCCTCCCCCGCGCCACGCACGCGTGCGTCGCCGTTGCCTGCCTGCGCCGCTCGCTCGGCGGACGCGCCATGGTGAGTGCGGGGGTGTCGCCTGTTGCGCTGCCGGGCCCCAGCTCAGCGGGGGGGGCGCGCAGAGCGGCCGGGGTGAGCAGCGGGGTCTGTGCGAGGCACCAGCACCCGCGCCGGGGCGACGCCAGGGTCCGTGGCGCTCGGCCCCTGCGGGGGAACCAGCACGTGCGGAGCCACGTGCACAAACATCGAAGCCCAACACGTCCGCGCTCGCCGCAGAACCGCGGTGCCTCGCCGCCTGTCCGGGGAGCGAGCGAGGAGCTTCCCCGGGGGCAGGTGCCTTCCCCAGCGCCCGCGTCACGCCCCAGCGCCTGCCTACCTCTAACGCGGGCTCAAGCCCGTGCTGGAGGCAGGGAGGAGCCGTGGGGCTGCTGGCAGGTTACATTGGAGCGGGGGCGTTGGGGTGTCTGGAAGGGTCGTTCGTTGCCTCTGTGTGTCAGGGTCCTCCACCTGGTGCCCTGCACCAATCTACTTTCCCTTACGGTTACTCTGCGCTTTGAAGTCAGTCAAGCCTGGGAACTCCGCAAAGAATTCACTGAAGGGATCCCGCCGCTCCCCTGCGGCCAGACAGTCCTTCATTACCCGCTGTTCGCTCCACCTGCCCTACCCGGCACACCCACTCTTAACCTTCCCCGCTGCAATTTGAAAATATATATACAAACAAAGACCAAAATAACAAGTAATCAGGAGATCCTAACATGCTGCCCTTGCTACGCCTCTTTTCAATCGATTCATTTCCAGCATATTAAAATACCAAAATATAGACTTGTTTAGCTCAATATGAAGACTATATAGATGAGATTTTTTTCAAAATCAGGTGGGGGTGTTGGACATATAATCCCTACTGATTTCTAATAGAAATTAAATATCCAAGTTGCTTAGATAGCGTTGGGAGTCTGTTGCTACACCATATTATTAAAAGTACAAACTTGCAAAGTTTGTGTTTAATATACAAAGCTGTGCAATGCATACATTTCGTAATAGATAATTTATTTCAGCTGTATTCATAAAAATATTGTTTTACCTCAACATACTACAGGATAAGAGAACTAATAAATCTATAGCATAACTTGGTATACCCTGGGACTATATTCTTTTCAAAATCTTTACTCCTTTAATAACAATTAGAAATACTGTTGCATATATATTTTTATTACAAAAAAAGGAGTAAGGTTTAGGTGTAAGTCTTACTTTCTATTCTGCTGAGTTTTTCTACATGCCTAATGTAAGCAGTCCAAATGGTTTAAGTCATAGAATCATAGGATTGGAAGGGACCTTGAGAGGTCATCTAGTCCAGTCCCCTACACTCAAGGCAGGACAAAGTATTATCTTGACCATTCCTGAGAGGTGTTTGTCCAACCTGCCCTTAAAAATCCCCAATAATGGAGATTCCACAACCTCCCTAGGCAATATATTCCAGTGCTTAACCACCCTGATAGGAAGTTTTTCCTAATGTCCAACTTAAACCTCCCTTGCTGCAATTTAAACCCATTGCTTCTTTAAGCCCTATCCTCAGAGGTTAAGAAAAACAATTTTTCTTCCTTCTCCTTGTAACAATCTTTTACATACTTTAAAACTGTTATCATCTCCCTTCTCAATCTTCTATTTTCCAGACTAAACAAACCCTATTTTTTCAGTCTTCCCTCATAGGTCATGTTTTCTAGGTCTTTAATAATTTTTGTCATTCTTCTCTGGACTCTCTCCAGTTTGTTCACATCTTTCCTAAAATGTGGCGTCCAGAACTGGACACAATACTCAGGCTGAGTCCTAATCAGCGGGGAGTCGAGTGGAAGAATTGCTTCTTGCCTTGCTTATAACACTCCTTTAATATATCCCAGAATGATGTTCGCTTTTTTTTGCAACAGTGTTAGCTTGTGGTCCACTCTGACCCCCAGATACTTTTTCACAGTACTCTTTCCTAGGCAGCCATTTCCCATTTTGTATGTGTACAACTGGTTGTTCCTTAAATGGAGTACTTTGCATTTGTCCTTATTGAATTTCATCCTATTGACTTCAGACCATTTCTCCAGTTTGTTCAGATCATTTTGAATTTTAATCCTATCCTCCAAAGCACTTGCAACCCCTCCCAGCTTGGTATTGTCTTCACCCTTTGTAAGTGTAGTCTGTATGTCATTATCTAAACCACTGATGAAGGTATAGAGCAGAACTGGACCCAGAACTGATCCCTACGGGACCCCACTCGTTACGCCCTTACAGCGTGACTGTGAACCACTGATAACTACACTCTGGGAATGGATTTCCAATCAGTTTTGCACCCACCTTATAGTAACTCCATCTAGGTTGCATTTCCCTAGTTTGTTTGTGAGAAGTTCCTGTGAGACAGTATCAAAAGCTTTACTAAAGTCAAGATAATAATCTATTTTGTTTATATGCTTATGGGGAATTCCTCTAAAATAGGTATTTTAGCTTTCAAGGCCAAATATTCAAAATAGCCTTATAGCCCGCCCCCAGAGTTGTACCTGCAGTTTGGCATGTGCAAATTCAGCAGGTGTATTTGATTTTCCTACTGTAAGTGTGGGGACTAGGGAAACTAGTGTAATAAAATTATACATTGTCATATTTAATGGTGTCCACTGACATACATTCCAATTTGCAAACTTTTCTTTCTCCACTTAAAAAAAAATTTAGTAATTCTTGATTCTAGCCGTGAATAAAATCTGCTGTTGTACAGCAGAGCGTACTTTAAAAACTCTTCCATTAATTGCAGGTTCTTTAACCAGGCCATTTTTTAAGCTGTTCTATCATCAGAAAAGGCAATTTAAAACATGTTGCAGAAGTTGGAATAGGATCAGTGTTCTGTAAATGCTCAGGTAGTAAATTGGTTCTTTCCTTTTCTACGTTAAATCAACAGGACAGAAAATCATTCTGTTATAGAGACTATAAACAAACAAAAGTTAAATGAACATAACAAACAGGATTGCAGCTAGAGGTCTTCTCTATCTGTAGAAGACGCATACCAAACAGGGAGAATGAAAAACTAACAAGTGGTAGTAAATATGTTAACTGCTTCTGAATCAGTCCATTTCAAGGAGTATCTGCAGGGAGTTGTCTGGATGAATTAGTTAAGATAAATAGATATGAAAGCGTTTGGTGAAAGTTTTTAATTTGTACTTTCTGCATTGTTGATCAAGGTACAGCAACTGAAACGTATCTGTTTTTCTGGACACTTTTGGCTCAAGTTTTGAGCAAGTAGTCTGCTTGTATGTGTATTGCTGTTTCACAGTTGTATTTCAGTGTGTTTCTGAACTGGATGGGCAAATGAGTCTAGGATTGTTAGCAATGACTTGACGAGAGCAATTATCTATGTTTTTCTAGACTTCCCACCACTATTCTGTTTAGAAACTGCAATCCTAAACTGAAAAATTTCTGTTCCAGTCTTGTGGGTAGAAGGCTGTGCCAAATTGCATCACATTTTTGTGATGTGGACTAGAATAAGGCCATCAAACTGCAATTCCATTTCAAAGCCAGAAAAACTTTTTGTTTCAGATTTTGAAAATAGATATTAAAAATGAGTTCAGCACCATGGGTTCTGGTCATCTCTTGGTTTTAAACATTTAATTTCTCCTATGTTTTATCTTCTTGGCCCTTACGCAGCAGGGTGACTTAGGACAGAAGCATGCAAGTGTGTAGTTGATCACCTGATGCTAATGTCACTTGTGTGGTAGCAGAGGGTGTTGAAGCCCTCAAGCTAGATTTGGAATGCATATACAGCAGTTCATTAGTACAGATTCTGCCTGATCCACGTTGTGATGCCCCCAACAATGGAAACTACAGAGCTTCCTATTTATGTTTGTTTTTCTGTGATGTTACAAAACAAGTTCATGTTGCAGTATGTTTTTAAGTGCCCTGTATATATGTAATCAAATAGAATACAATATAACTTGCTCTTTGGCCAGGAGTAAGTTATTATGGCACAGTGGTGTGCGTAAGATTCAAGAGGAAAATTCCTTGCCGCTTATGGCATGATTTAAAAAAAAAACAAAACAAAAAAAGCTGCCTTGTTTATGTTGCTGTTGCTTCCAGTTTGGCATGAAATTGGGCTGAAGTCACATGAGCAACAATAGTTGGCTATTAATACCTTCTTTAAATTAGTGGAGCTTCAGGGTGTGTTCTCAAGAAGTGCTAGAGGAAGCAGTGTATGCAAATTTAAATCATCACAGTAATAAACTTGTGAACACTAGTGCAGGATCACTACTTTATGACCAAGCTTACTCTTGTTTTCTTTCTTCCCTATATATTCCTCAATATCACAGTCCTTAGTAGTCTTTCCATTAATTTTTTGGGGCAACCTTCAAACTTCATAACAAAAAAACCAACAACAAAAAATTGAGAACTGAGAAATGGAGTGGTGTGGGGATGAGGCTTGCGATGTATTCCTTTTCAAAAAGAGCCCCTTCCTGTTACCCGAATGTTTGTTTAAGATGTTTTTCTTTAGAACATATACAAATGCACTTGAGTCACTGACACTGCAGAAAGCTATAACTTTATCTCTATTTGTAAAAGTCCTTTAGTACAGAAGTGACCAAGATGGAGCATTGTATTTTGACAGGTTTCAGAGTAACAGCCGTGTTAGTCTGTATTCGCAAAAAGAAAAAAAAAATGACATGTAGTCTCTGTGGGTGGCAGCTGCAATCTGGTTCCTTCTGTGCAAGTTAAATGGGTTCCTGATAAGGGTTGAAATGGAGCCGTCAGTTGGGCAAAGTTTAAATTAGGGTATACTGGAAATTGCATCCTTGTTAGGAGAGGTAATTTAAAGTTTCCTCACCACTGAGCTCTGTAAGAAGGAAGGTATTTTCTGTTTGTAGAAGAGTAGCAGCCTGTAACAAATTTTATCTTTTTTTAGTTCAGAGTTGATGTGTGTTATAACTGCATGCTTGCTTCAGCCATCAGTTTGTATGCCTGATTTTCATATTGCATGTGCTGTGTTGGAATCTGAACTCGGGAGTCTGCATTTTATTATTCTCAGTAACACAAGGAGTAACAAGAATATAACTTATACAAGCCCACCTAAACCCACTGTATGAATTTTGGACCTTCTGAGGTGTCAATGCATGCTCTTTCAAAGAGAGTCACTCAAGATAAGGTGCTGCTGGCTTCCCTTTGAGCAGTCTTTTACTCTGGTTGCAGTAGCTTATGAGACACTTTGTGAAGGAAACTGAAAAGTGTCTCATTTTATTCCTTGTTGTGTTTCATTTCAGCCAAAAGTACCAAAGGGCAGAGGAGGAGGGCAAGAGAAAAAAGTCATCCATCCTTACAGCAGAAAGGCTGCTCAGCTTACGAGAGAAGCACACAAACAGGAAAAAAAGGAAAAGTGAGTTAATTTTTACTGATGTTATTCAATGTGGGGGAAAGGGAGACTAATTCTGTGTTTTTTAAAAGTATTATTTTGTGTCTGAATTTCAGGAAAGTGGGGAACACGAAATTTGAAACCTTTTTTGGTAAGTGGTTAAAACTAGGAGTAATTAATAAGATGAATTTAAAACAAAGATAATTAGGCTGAATATTAGGCATTATTTCCTAATAGTGAGACTGTTAGTGTGTAGAATAACATTGCTTGGAAGCTGATAGAAGCTTCAGCACAGGAATAATGTAAAATTAAATTAGACAACCTGATTTATTAGAAAGTCAAGGTACCGAATCATAGGAATGTAGGATTGGAGGGGACCTGAAGAGATCATCTAGTCAATGCCCTTGCACAGAGACAGGATTAAGTAAACAGGATTAACTAAAATGTAAGATCATTGCATAAAACTTGAACGTAATGCCAAATTCTGCCAGATTATTTTCAGAACTTTTACTTACACTATCAATCTATTTACCAAAGTACTTTTTAAAATGAGTCTGATTAACACGTGACTGGTAATTGACATGGAGCTTTTCACCTGGTTTGAATCTACTACAAGTTGACATTGACAATAAGTTTGGTTCAGATTCTGTTTCTTACTACAAGTGTCCAGATGACAGAAAACGCCAAGATAGCTGGCATATTTTGTAGCCTTGCAAAAGGAGGGAAAGACTGAATGAGAATAGAGCCTGAATAATTCATCTCTAGAGGTGGTCCCTGCATCTTTTATCCTGCTGTTTTATGAGATCTTCCCCCACCCCCCTTCTGTGGGGCTAGCCAAGGGCACTGTGGTGAGAGGGATAGAGTTTGCCTAGTGCAGGCAGGGTAGAACATTTGGTGAAGAATTCTGATTGTCCCTACTGCTGAAACTCCTTTGTGCCATGGTAATCTGATCTCCTGGCATAACAGCCTCTCTCTTCTGGGAACAAATCTTTTCCTCAAGCTGGGAACTTTTTTTTAGGGTTGCTTCGTGCTTTGGAGGTCTGCTTGTTGGCATTTTAAATGCCAATATATATTCTTAGAACAGCTCTGGGAGATTCTCTGCTACTGCACATTTTATCTATTAAATGTATGATTAGAGATGACCAGGACAGTTAATCTGGCTTTTCACGAACTACTATATTTAAATGTTATTAGGGTTATGAGACAATAGTAACCAACCAGGAAAATTAAACTTCAATGTAAAAAAGAGTGGACTCACCGCTGCAGCGCCTTCTGGCAGCTCTCTCCCCATCTGGCACCCCAACAGCCACACTAGTCCTCCAGTGGTCCACGTCTTCCCATGACTCTGCCCTTCAGGCAGGTCACACTTTAACTCCATCTCTTCCAGGATATTAGAGTCCAAAAGACAAATGAATATTACAAACTCAAATCCAGGGTAATCTGAGAAGTTCCAATGCAATGGAATGGGTTACCTAGGGAAGTGGTGGAATCTCCATCCTTAGAGGCTTTTAAGGCCCGGTTTGACAGAGCCTTGGCTGGGATGATTTAGTTGGTGTTGGTCCTGCTTTGAGCAGGGGATTTGACTAGATCACCTCCTGAGGTCTCTTCCAACCACTGTTCCCTCTAAGCTGTGCACGTGTGTGCATAAACCCCTTGCAAATGGAAAAACACCGCACGCACAAAAATTTGCACAGAAGAAATTTTTTGCGCACACAGCCTGTCAAAAATTTGCACAGAAGAAATTTTTTGCGCACACGGCCTGTCAAAAATTAGAGCGAACATTGCTTCTAACCCTAATATTCTATGATTCTGTGATTCTAAGTCTTTGACAGAGTCACACCCCACCCTGCCCAGGATTTCTCTTCATGCAACCAGTCCTTTTAATTAGTCTTTCTGGGCTGGTTGTCCCATCTGCTTGGAGGTTCATCCATGCAGTAAGCCCTCTCAGACTCTTGCTTGAAACAAGGCTTCCCTTACCAAGAGGAGTAGAGCGCTGCTCTCTTTCCTTGTCAACCCCAAACTGAGCTGGGCCACCTCCTTTTAATTCCCCTCCTCTCTCCTGACATCTGCTACAGGTATAGAGGTGCAGGGCCAATTGGGACTACAGACCCTCATCAATCCCCTCCTTGCCAGCATGGGGCCTGTCTGCCCCATCACAGGCTGTAAGTGATGGTAATAAATAGAGTAACAATAACCAGAATATGACTACATACTACCCTTGGGTTTAATTTGGTTTTGTTTCCAGAGTATGTGCTTTAAGTGTTACGGAAACCACGCTTCTTGTGGAACCACGCGCAGAAGTAGGGTTTTATGGCTGAGTTAAGGATATTTGTGGAATTCTGACTATGAATTTCCTTTCTTTCCAATATTTGTGTTTAAGAACTATGGTGTTCTAACCATGATTTGAATTAATGGTATATGTGTAGGTTAGGGTTTTTTAAAAACTAATTTAGGAGCAAGACAATTGAAATAAATAATTGTAAAATATTTGAAAACTAGTATTCTATTGTGCAGGTTTAAGTGAAACTCCCACTTCAATAAAATGCCACTCTTTAAAAAATAGCTTATTGCGGTTTATTTAACTGAGTCTCCTGAATTTGTGCTGCTGTCTTCTGCCTGTGCTTCCTTATTGTGTCTGCTTCTTCCTTTCTTGCTCATGTCAGCCAGCTCTCCTCAGCCTAGTACTTCTCGTTTTCCCCCTGTAGCAGTGAGTGCCATAAGCCCGCATATGGTATGGGCTAGTCTAGACTAGAAGCACTACCGCAGCACAGCTGCAGTGCGTCTGGTGAGGGCGCTCTATGCTGTTGGGAGAGAGCTCTCCTGTCAGTATAATCACTGCACCTGCACAAGCAGCGGTAGCTATGTCAGCGGGAGAAGCTCTCCCACCGACATTGCACTATCCACACTGGCACTTAGGTCAGTGTAACTTGCATTGCTCGGAGGGTGGGGTGTGCGTGTGGCTTAGTCACACCCTTCTGACTGACAGAAGTTATGCTGACATAAGTGGTAGTGTGTACAAGCTCTGTGTAGAGAGAACAGATGTGAAATGAGAAGTGGCTGAAATCCTAGAGACTGGAACTCATGGATCTTCATAGCTGTCTTAGCATTTTTAAATAGATAAAATATATGTTCCACGCTTTTAAAAAATTGTCAGGTATCTTCGTTCTAGGGCTTAATTAATGTTTATGTAAAACCAAAGGCCCAACTAATAATATCGGTTTGGAAATGGAAATCTTCAAATAGAGGTGCCGGTGCAGTGTATATAGATGCAACTAAAATTATACTTGTCTCTTATGCCTGCCAACCAAGGATTTCACTGTACTTTGCAAACATCAATTAAGTATGCAGTGGAGAAAGTAACAAATACTAGAAAAGTAAAAATGCTGTAGAATGACCGCGAGTGAACTGTAAGTAATGCACAAGACTGCCACTGCCATCAGTATCAGATTGAGACTGCATTATGATCTTAGACCTACTTTGCCCAGTCTGAGGCTTGTCTACAGAGGAAAATTATCCTGGTATAAATTAAGGTGTGAATTTAAACTGATACGATTATAGCAGTATAATCTGGTATAGACACTCTGATTTGGTATGTGTGCTCCTTCTTTCAGTTTAGCTATTGTTGTTTGGGAACAGGTTTAAACTAAACCAAGAAAAGACACTTTTATATTGGGAGTAAATAGGGAGGGTTGTATAGTATTACCAGTAAACCTTTGTCCTGTCAACAAAGCCTTAGGCACCTGTTAAAGGTTACATGAGCATATCTGTGCTGCACCTGATATAGGAAACCCTGCCACATGTGTCAGAATGCAGGAGACAAACCAGCAATTTATCTGCCTGACACCTTTCGTATTGCAATAATGAGAGGTCATTGTAGCCCTCCAAGCACAGGAATACCTTCTACAGCTAGCAGAGGAAGATGTAGCAATAGACTGACCTAATTAGACTATAATATAATTCAACAAACCAGACAACAGTACTTGCCGACGCTTGTTCCCAAGGCAACAAACACTGGTAAGTATTATCTGGCTGATGTGCTGAAGTGACTACAGTGCACAAAAATGTCTTAGAGAAGTTTTATGAAGTGCTTCTGTCTCCTGACACTATGCAGTTTGGGAGAATCTGCACTCACTAAAGTGTCTTTGAGCCTCTCTGTATTATAGTGCAGGCAGAATGCCTTTGAATCCCAATTCTGTAGTGATGGACCCTTCTATTGTGAGTGGGTCCTCCAGGCAGTGAGACCTGGAACCAGAATAATGCTAGAAGTCAGTGGTTCTCAACCTCTACAGATCACTGTACCCTTTTCAGGAGTCTGATTTGTCAGATCTGGAGCACCCACAGAATTGGCACCTATGACATGCACCCTCTTCTCTCCCCTATGTTTTATTAAAAATAACATGCCTCTGGTATGTACTGCCAAAAATACTTTTCTTACTCTCTATATAGACCTTTAGGGTCTTGGGCAGCTTTGCAGTTCTACTGAATAATTCTAAAGCTATTTTAGCTTGATAGCGACTATTCATGTCACTGTTGCCAGGGAATTATTGCATTTGTCTGCACTGTAGAGCAGGGGTGGCCAAATTGTGGCTCATGAGCCACAGGCGGTTCTCAACCTATTTACCATTGCGGGCTGCATATGCAGCTCTCTGTGTGTTACACGGGCCACGTCCACACACTATCTACCAAAAAAGGCTTAGTATTTAGCAATACGATTCAGCCCGATATAATACCTTTCATTTCAACACTGGCAAATGTCTACCAAGAGTATTTTAAATGAGCAAAATAAGTGAAAACATTAACTCTTAAAATTAATTAATTTGGGTGTCATGGCATGGTGTATTGCCACCCTAGATTCTAAACTGCTGCTGGCGGCACGGCTGGGCTGAGCACCTGGAGCCTGCCTGCAAAGCTCAGGAGCCCTGCCTGGTGTGGAGTGCCCCCCAAGACAGGGACTGCTCCTCATGCACCCAGACCCTCCATCCAGGGACTGCCCCCCACCCCTCCCAGCCAGAGAATGCTCCTCTATCACCCAATCCCCTGAGACTATCCCCCCCCAGCATCAAGACCCTCCCCCTCAATACTGGGCTGGGACACGTGCCTGCGATGCAGAGACAGGGTGCCCTGTCCAGGGCAGAACTGACGCCCTTCTTCCCCAGGGACTGCCACCTCCGGAATCCAGTCCCCCACCCAGGAATGGCCCCCATGCACTCATTCCCCCACCTAGGGACTACTTCCCAGCAACTGCCTTCAGCACCCAGTCCCCCAGCACTCAACCCTTTCATCTCCGGACTGTACCTTGGTCTCTATCCCCCATTCAGGGACTGCCACCAGTCCTCCCCACATAGTCTGTCCCCTATGCATTGGCTGCAACCCAGCCCTCTGCACTCTCTCCCCAGTCCCCTGAACTGCCTTCCCTGTGGCCCTAGGTCAGTGGTTTTCAAACTGCGGGTTGTGACCCAGCACTGGGTCGTGGCGGCTCTGGTCAGCACCGCTGACCGGGCCATGAAAAGTCCTGTCGATGGTGCTGGCCAGCTAAGGCAGGCTAGTCCCTACCTGTTCTGACACTGCACTGTGCCCTGAAGCAGCCAGCATCAGGTCTGGCTCCTAGGCGGGGGGTGGTGGTGGTGACCGACTGAGGCTCCTCATGCTGCCTCTGCCCCAAGCACCGGCTCTGCACTCCCATTGGCCGGGAACTGGCCAACAGGAGCTGGGGGTGGTGGTGCCTGCAGTCGAGAGCCGTGCAGAGCTGCTTGCACACCTCTGCCTAGGAGCTGGACCTGCTGCTGGCTGCTTCCAGGGCGCAGCTCGGTCTGCGGTGCCAGGACAGGCAGGAAGCCTGCTTTAGCACCCCCGCTGACTAGGAGCCACTTGAGGTAAGCCCCTGCCCCAATCCCCTGCCTCAGTGCTGAGCCCCCCCAAATCCCAAGCCCCTTCCTGCACCCCATAGCCTCATCCCTCACCCCAGCCCAGAGCTTCGCAAACGTAGTTGGGTATGGGTGGGGTATGGGTTGGGGGGGAACAGCAGCTGTTTAACAGCCTGAAACAGGAAGCGAAGGAAAATTTATCCACTCAACTGTAGTTTTTAAGGTAGGATCAAAGAACCCAGCTTAACCTTTGGAGCCAGGGATGGAATTTATAGGAGAGAAAAAACCTCTTGACATGGAATCTGAGACATAAACATGGAACTTGCAGAGTAGAACCAAAGTTTAGTCTCAATTTTCAGAGTAGAATCTCAGTTTCATCTCTTCGCCATCCACCATATGCTGTCTGTCTTTTTGTTCTGAGTTTGTACAGCGCTTAGCACAATTGGGTCCTGGTCCATGTCTAGGGCTCATAGGTATGACAATAGTACAAATTAATAATAATATTGGGTAATACCCATATTGCAAACAAAAAAAAGCCATCACCTTTACCGCTGCTTTTCAGTCTCCCCCCTTGCAGGGTCCCAAAGCCCAGGCTGGAACCCGAGCCCGAATGTCTACACTGCAGTTAAACAACCACAGATAGCCCAAGCCCTGTGAACCTAAGTCAGCTGACACATGCAGCTGCAGGTGTTTAACAGCAGTGTAGACATACCTTAAGACACGAGGAGGGGACTGTTGGAGTGGCTAACTTGTGTGCATTTTTATCAGACTGCAGCCTGTTGTGATGGGCAACTGTTTCTCATTCCCACAAGCTCTCACTTGTGAAGTTCCTCATGGCTCAATCCTGCATTCAGAATGGTGGACCAGTTTGAGAAAGCTGCTAGTTTTGTGGATAAAAGCTCCTTTGTTGTCACTGCAACAACTTCCACAAGCCCTAATGTTCACTGGAAGAATTCCTTGTGTTAAGCTATTGACTTGAACATGCTACTTTAATTTCTAGGAGTCCCCTCATCCCTCCCCTGTTAGTGATTTCACAAAATGAAAGTGATATCCTTCCAGGAGTTTAATATTTTCTCATTTGGGATCTACATGGCTTTAACCTCTACCCACTCCAATCTCCTCTTGCAGAGTACAGTGCCAATCATGTAAATAACGTGTTCTATGCTAACTTTTTTCATGAAAATCTGTTAATGTGAAGAGTTTCTATGAATGCACACACATAAATAATGCCTGTGTGCATTCAAGCACTCACCTGCCCACCCCTGAAAAAAAGAAACAACAAAAATTTTTAGTGGTTTTTGGATAGTAACCTACTACCAACTAACATGTACCTCATATGCAGCATTTACAGGCAGGGTGAAACTATATAGCTTACACTTTTAGTTAGGCTGCTTGTCTGTCTGACGTCCCAATTTTCTCCATGGCAACACTTTGTAGACATGCACTATTGTCTGTATGTGTTATCATGTAAGGTATGGCAAACACTGAAGATGACTAAATAAAAATGCAAAGCTTCTGTTATAACTAATATGTAAAATAATGGGCTGACTTGTATTATTAAAAATATTTGAAGCACACAATTTTGTTTTGTAAAAACTGTATCATCTGCCCATGCTATTTCCTTTGTCCTCTCCTTTCATTGGTGTCTTTTTTTCATGCTGTTACCTACAGATGGAATGAGATTGTTTTTTCTGTGCTCTCCTCCTTCAAAATCCTCCCCCTTTGCTTTGCTTCTCACCACGTGCTTCCAATTCTGTGCACTGCACTCCTTCCCTCTTTTCCTACAGCAGTCTCTATTTCAAACATTAGGTACAACTCACATTTTAATTTGTTTTAATATTAAATCCTTCCTTTACATTTTCTGTGCTCATCACATTCCAGATTTGTCTAATTTAAAGTCTGCTCATCCTGCAAATCCTACACTCAGATGAATTCCATTGACTCATTTTTCTTTAAGCATTTTCATCTTTTAGCTGGCATTTATAAAATTGCTCTTACTTGTGAAATATTTAAAGAAATAAAAATAACTTCAACTTCTCCTACCCCCTGCTAAACTAATTTATTTAGATTTAGACTCTACTACACAAAAAGAGTGTCCATCCCAGGTAGAGGATGCCCTAGGCATTTTGGGGCAGATCCTCAGCTCGTGTTAATTGTCATTCGCACTACTGAAGTCAGTGTCACTATAAGTTTATACCAGCTGAGGATCTGCTCCTTTATTTTGTATATTTTAATCAGACTCTTCTCCCATGTATAACTTTTGGAGAGTCTCCATCACACGGAGTAATACTGTTTTTAAAAGACCTAATAAAGCTTTAACGTTGCTGTGTTAATCTGCCATTATTATAATGGTTTTTTCTGTGCCGAAGTAACAATAATTAGAACACTTCTGTATATTTTAACCTGTCTTGCTGGAAACAAAATTAGGACTGATGTGGGTCATTGCTGGGGATTGGACTGAGCTCTCCAGGGGTAAAATCATGAATCTCTACTACTGTACTTGAGCAGCTCCTTTGGGTAGTAGCTCTAGGCGACTTGAATCTTTTGTAAACCAGCCACTAGAGTGGGGCATTTAACAAATACTGAACAACAGGTTATATATGCCTCCTTCAGCATTGATGAGGTTTCAGTATATAACCCATAATTCAAAGAGAGTGAGAAAGAGAAAAACTCTTTGGGAACAGATGAAGAAAATCTTAGTGTAAAAGCCATTGGCTGGCTTTGTGACGATATCAGAACACTTATTTATATCTACTTGTCACAATAAAATGTTTATATTGTAGGGTCCAATAAATATCAAGAGGTCTTTTTACTCTGCCTTCACCTCCCTTCCACCATTTCTTTAAACAACGCAGTAGCGAAATGTTGGAAATAGTTTACTAAAATCTGAATTAACTGGTTGCCCTGGAGCTCTCACATAAAAAGGGAAATCAGAAGTTGTGACATTGGCAGGTTTTAGAAGTGGAATTGTGCTACAACATGTTTTCACCCAGCTTTTCCATTGATTTTTCTCTTGGGAAATGGTTGACTGGAGTGTGCACTTTGTCTTTTAGGTTGAAGAATGAAAAAGCCTTGCGTCTGAGTATTGTAGGTGAGTATCATAAGCTATTTGGTTGAAATCAAAATTAAGGTTTGTCCTATAACTTAGGTCTTACAGACTTTTGTGGGAAAAGAAATTCTATCCAATTGTTCTCTGTTTGGGGTAAGGACTGTCTTTATAGCCTATTAATAAAGTGTATAAAATTGTAAGAATATCATGGATGTTCTCACTTCAACCTGGCAACTGCAAATGAAATCAGAGCTAAGAGGAGTATGGGATTTCTTGACTTCACTTCTTTGCAACACATGTGGAGTTCATCACGTGGCTGACTGTAGCAGTAGGCAACTTGGCATACTACAGAACAAACCTTTATTTCATTAATACCACCAAGTCTTGTCAATCTATATGATTAGATGTAGCCTTCTCCGAAGTTTATACTTGTATCATCTCATGTAGATGTTTGTGAACTGGCAGAGATGCCAGGCAGCAACTGGGAAGGCTGGTAGATTTCAGACCACAGTTTGATACAGTGTTTTAAAGAGTTTGATTTTTACCTTGTTAGTTTACTTTACTCTTAAATTATGCAGATCTGTTAATCAGGGAATGAAAAGGCCTCAGGCCAGTTTCTCAGACTGCAACTCCAAGTTGCTAATTTTGACAGTTTCTCCATTACATATTTGATTATCTTGATATTGATCCAATATGGTGATTCTGTCCCCCCCCTCCCCCATCATGTCTTAATATAACATGATCTGAAAGTGATTTTTGGTACTTTTAAACATTTCACAAGCAGTACTTACAGAAAATTTTTTAACAATTTTTAAGATGTTCATCTAATTCCTCTGCACTGTACTATCTGAAAAAATTATACTGTGTATATTGATTGCTGAAAAATTGGGTTGTGTTTTAAGAAAAATAAATTGAACATTTTCTTCCTGATTTCTAGTACTTCAAAACAATTTAGGTATGTATGTATGTATTTATTCTTTTAGTAAAGGAGGATGAAAAACATCTGTAAACAACTTCTACCTTCTCCTCCAAATTAAAAATAACTGGATGAAACCTATTCTTTGTATTAATTTCATATCTAGACTGAGACCTTGTACTTGTACCATAGTGAGGCAAATTTTTATGACTGAATTTTACACCCCTGAAAAATGGGATTTATTGCAGGAACATTGATAGGCTTTGGTCTATGCTAGTGCTACAATAATAATTAACACACACTTTGTTCCTGTAGGAGAAAAATTGCAATGGTTTCAAAGTCACCTTGATCCCAGCAAAGCAGACTACACAAAGAAAGAAGCCTGTGAACTAATTGAAAAGTAAGAATGGGGTATACAATAATATAAAAGGCTCTTTTTTGATGGAAATAAGATTGACTTACTGACTGGTAAAATTAAGATGAATCTTTATTAAACTAAATATTTCCCTTTTGTATTTATTATTAGAAATCTCATTGATTTATTAATAGTGAAGATATTATGCATTAGCATAAGTAGATCATAATTATTCTGGAACTACTGGATGAGGTCAGATTATATCCAGAGAGACTTACCCACTCAAGTATTATATCTCTGCATATGTAGTGAAGGCAAACTCAAATTAAAATGGGTACACCTATATCTTTTCCAGTAACCGCATGATCAGCAATCTAAATGTTTATGTCCCCAGTGCATGAGGTGTTAGTCGCATTTCTTGGTGAAAGTGCAATCTACAGGTTCTACTTCACTTAGCCCCACTTCTTAGCTTTGTCACATTCTGTTTTAGGAAGGCCTGCTGAACAGCGCCAGAGCTGTTTCAAAAGTGGGGGCCTGTATGGGGACTATATCATTACTATACATAAGACTACATATACCAAAGGCTGCCCCCATTGCCAATTTGTCAGCTACATCTCTTGCTAGGTTATGCCTGTCTCATGATGGTAAATTCCTTTTACCCTCAGTATTTATGGCATATTTCGTATGCAGTTCAATGAAACCTGCATTATTGAGGAGCATCTCCAGTGCTACTCTGGGGCAGATCCATCACTGGTATATGCTATAGGATCTACTGCCATCTTATGTTTTAAAGTCTTCGCAGTATAATGATGGCATGAGACTTTAAAATATCCTCAATGTATCCAGAGTACTTTAGTTTGACATTTTAGTGAAAGACCACTTATAGCAGGCAACGTATGATTTTTTTTTTTTTTCCTGGGTTGCAGAGCGGTTACTTTAAGACAGGTTACACTAAGTTTAAAAAAAAAAACATTCACATTGAAAACACTACATTAAAACAGCAGTGTTGTGGTTGTGAAGTCAAGTACCCAGCAATTAGGAAATGCTAGAATTATGATTGCTTGTGCAACTTTAATTTGGCTCCCTTGTGTATAACCATTCTGATAGTCCTTAAGTACAGCCCTGGCTCGAGCATGCTGGAGTACTGACAGAGTCTTTGGAGAATTTAGCTTCCAAACTCTTAACAAATCTTTACTGGAAGTCAAAAAACAGTGATTTTTCTCATAGGCAAGGCCGCCCTGAGGGGGGGGGGGAACAAGTGGGGCAATTTGCCTCAGGCCCTGGGCCCCGCAGTCAGGGCAGGGGTGACAATTCGGCAGCGGGTTTTTCAGTCCCTCTCTTCCTCAGCGGCGGCACTTCGGAGGCAGCTCAATCGCTCCGCTTCAGTCTTCTGTGGCAGTTTGGCAGCGTGTCGTCCTGTCCTCTTCTTTCTTCGGCAGCATGACTTGGGTTTTCTTTTTTTTTCTTTTTTCTTCGACGCTTGGGGTGGCAAAACGAACTATTTTTTATGGAAGGGGCCCTTGAGATTGCTTTGCCCCAGGCCCCCTGAATCCTCTGGGTGGCACTGTTCATAGGCTCGTATCTTAGACAGGTTTGGCTGTTTGTTTCACCCGAATGGCAAAAATAGGACAGCCCCGTCTACCCCCACCAAATTTCAAGTTCTTGCTCCAAAGCGTGGAGGCACTAGAGCTTCTCAGAGAAATTATAGTACAAATGTTTAACCTAGGCAAAATAACACTTTTCTCTAATCTCGTTCTTTGAAGTGGCAAAATCATTTTAGCTGAAACATTCAGAAAAGTTCTGCCTGAGGCAGACACCTGATCTGAGAAATTTCTGCTCAAGTGATTAAAGTTTGGCAAAGTTATAAGCAACGGAAAATAGGGTCTTATAATGGGAAGTGTCAGGCAATCAAGGAAGAAGGCTGTACTTCTTCCAATCTGGTTTAGAGGGTGTCAAGGTTCCTCCCCCACTCTGAACTCTAGGGTACAGATGTGGGGACCTGCATGAAAAACCTCCTAAGCTTATCTTTACCAGCTTAGGTCAAAACTTCCCCAAGGTAACAAATATTACCCCCGTTATCCTTGGAATGGCCGCTACCACCACCAAACTAATACTGGTTACTGGGGAAGAGCTGTTTGGACGCGTCCTTCCCCCCAAAATACTTCCCAAAACCTTGCACCCCACTTCCTGGACAAGGTTTGGTAAAAAGCCTCACCAATTTGCCTAGGTGACTACAGACCCAGACCCTTGGATCTTAAGAACAATGAACAATCCTCCCAACACTTGCACTCCCCCTTTCCTGGGAAATGTTGGATAAAAAGCCTCACCAATTTGCATAGGTGACCACAGACCCAAACCCTTGGATCTGAGAACAATGAAAAAGCATTCAGTGTTTTACAAGAAGACTTTTAATAAAAAATAGAAGTAAATAGAAATAAAGAAATCCCCCCTGTAAAATCAGGATGGTAGATATCTTACAGGGTAATTAGATTCAAAAACATAGAGAACCCCTCTAGGCAAAACCTTAAGTTACAAAAAAGATACACAGACAGAAATAGTTATTCTATTCAGCACAATTCTTTTCTCAGCCATTTAAAGAAATCATAATCTAACACATACCTAGCTAGATTACTTACTAAAAGTTCTAAGACTCCATTCCTGTTCTGTCCCCGGCCAAGACGACTACAGACAGACCCACAAACCCTTTGTTTCTCTCCCTCCTCCCAGCTTTTGAAAGTATCTTGTCTCCTCATTGGTCATTTTGGTCAGGTGCCAGCGAGGTTACCTTTAGCTTCTTAACCCTTTACAGGTGAGAGGAGCTTTCCCCTGGCCAGGAGGGATTTCAAAGGGGTTTACCCTTCCCTTTATATTTATGACACGCCCCCCAAATCTCAGCTAGGGTGAAACACTGGCTGGGATTTCTTCCTGGAGCTCTAGGAAAACAGAGTTAATAAGACACATGCATCTCTAAATATACTACCAAGTACATAAAGACTAACAATATTTTCCACATCTCAAGGACGATTTTAACCAGTTGATTCTGGGAAACTTTCACGGGAGAGTGCATCAGCCACTTTGTTAGAAGCTCCTGAGATGTGTTGGATGTCGAAATAAAAATCTTGGAGAGCTAAACTCCACCGAAGAAGTTTTTTGTTAGTTTCTTTGACGGTGTGAAGCCACTTTAGTGCAGCATGGTCGGTTTGCAGGTGGAAACGCCGTCCCCAAACATATGGGCGTAGCTTTTCCAGAGCGTAGACAATGGCATAACATTCTTTTTCAGTGACTGACCAGTTGCTTTCCCTCTCAGACAGTTTTGTGCTGAGGAACACTACAGGGTGGAATTCTTGATCAGGTCCTTTCTGCATTAAAACTGCTCCCACACCACGCTCGGATGCATCTGTGGTTACTAGGAACGGTTTGTCAAAGTCTGGGGCCCTTAGTACAGGGTCAGACATGAGTGTCGCTTTAAGCTTGTTAAAGGCCTTCTGACACTTTCCGGTCCACTGAACAGCATTTGGCTGTTTCTTTTTGGTTAGGTCTGTCAGTGGGGCAGCGATTTGGCTGTAGTGCGGTACAAATCGTCTGTAATAACCGGCCAAGCCTAAGAAGGATTGAACCTGTTTCTTTGACCTTGGGACAGGCCACTTTTGGATAGCATCCACTTTGGCCTGTAGGGGGCTGATAGTTCCTTGACCCACCTGGTGTCCAAGGTAAGTCACTCTGTTTAGGCCTATTTGACACTTCTTAGCCTTAACAGTTAGTCCTGCCTCCCTTATGCGCTCAAGGACTTTTTGTAGATGTTCCAGGTGGTCTGCCCAGGAATCCGAAAATATGGCCACATCGTCAAGGTAGGCGACTGCATATTCTCCTAATCCCGCTAGGAGACCATCTACAAGTCTTTGGAAAGTGGCGGGTGCATTTCGCAGCCCGAAAGGGAGTACATTAAATTCATACAGCCCGAGATGTGTGATGAAGGCTGACCTTTCCTTGGCAGATTCATCTAGCGGTACCTGCCAGTACCCCTTGGTTAAGTCCAAGGTAGAGATGAACTGAGCCCTTCCCAGTTTCTCTAATAGTTCATCTGTGCGTGGCATGGGATAGTTGTCTGGGCGAGTTACAGCATTTAGCTTACGGTAGTCCACGCAAAAACGTATTTCCCCATCTGGTTTGGGAACTAGAACCACTGGAGATGCCCATGCACTTTCAGAGGGGCGGATTACACCCATCTGTAACATATCCTGGATCTCCCGTTCTATAGCAGTTTTAGCTTGAGGAGACACCCGGTAAGGTTGGACCCTAATTGGGTGAGCATTACCTGTGTCAATGGAGTGGTATGCCCGTTCAGTCAGTCCTGGGGTGGCTGAGAACGTTGGCGCGTAGCTAGTGCACAGCTCCTGGATCTGCTGTCGCTGCATACGCCCAAGGGTCATGGAGAGGTTCACCTCTTCCACACCACCAGCACATTTCCCTTCGTAGTAGACACCTTCAGGCCACTCAGCGTCGTCTCCTCCCTGGGCTGTAAACTGACAAACCTTTAATTCTCTGGAATAAAAGGGCTTTAGAGAATTAATATGGTACACCTTAGGCTTTCGGTTGGAGGTGGGGAATGCTATGAGATAATTAACAGCTCCCAGGCGCTCCTGGACCGTGAATGGCCCTTCCCATGATGCTTCCATTTTATGGGCCTGGAGCGCCTTTAAGACCATGACCTGGTCTCCTACTTTGAAGGAACGCTCTCTGGCATGTTTATCATACCAGGCTTTTTGCTCTTTTTGAGCATCCTGTAAGTTTTCTCTAGCAAGGGCTAAAGAGGTTCGGAGGGTGTTTTGTAGGTTGGTTACAAAGTCCAGAATGTTAGTTCCTGGAGAAGGTGTAAATCCCTCCCATTGCTGCTTCACCAACTGCAATGGCCCCTTAACCTCACGGCCATATACAAGTTCAAATGGAGAAAACCCTAAACTGGGATGTGGTACAGCTCTGTAGGCAAAGAGCAACTGCTGCAATACTAGGTCCCAATCATTGGAGTGCTCATTTACGAATTTACGTATCATGGCCCCCAAAGTTCCATTAAACTTCTCCACCATGCCATTTGTTTGATGATGGTAAGGAGTGGCAACCAAGTGATTTACCCCATGAGCTTCCCAAAGGTTTTTCATAGTTCCTGCCAGGAAATTAGTCCCTGCATCTGTGAGGATGTCGGAGGGCCAACCTACCCTGGCAAAAATGTCTGCTAGTGCCTGGCACACACTTTTAGCCCTGGTGTTGCTTAGAGCTACTGCTTCCGGCCATCGGGTGGCAAAATCCATGAAAGTCAGTATGTACTGCTTTCCTCTGGGTGTCTTTTTCGGAAAAGGACCCAGAATATCCACAGCTACTCGCTGAAATGGAACTTCAATGATGGGGAGTGGCTGGAGAGGAGCTTTGACCTGGTCTTGGGGTTTTCCCACTCTTTGGCACACCTCACAAGACTGGACATAGGTAGAAACATCCTTGCCCATTCCCTCCCAGTGGAATGACCCCCCCAAACGGTCTTTGGTCCTGTTCACCCCAGCATGGCCACTAGGGTGATCATGGGCTAAGCTCAAGAGCTTGGCCCGGTATTTAGTTGGAACTACCAACTGTCTCTGAGGATGCCAGTCTTCCTGGTGTCCCCCAGAAAGAGTTTCCTTGTATAAGAGTCCTCTTTCTACAACAAACCTGGATCGATTAGAAGAGCTGAGAGGCGGTGGGTTGCTCCGTGCCGCCGTCCAAGCTCTCTGGAGGCTTTCATCTGCTTCCTGTTCGGTCTGGAACTGTTCCCTTGATGCTGGAGACATCAGTTCCTCATGGGATTGTGGACCTAGGCTTGGTCCCTCTGGAAGCGATATAGGGGATGGAGCTGTTTCTGTTGACTGTGAACCGCTCTCCGCTGGTGCACTATGTTGGGATTCAGGCTCCGGCTGAGCCTCTTGTGTAGGGTTATCGGCTGCTGCCAGTTCAGGTTCGGTGGGGCCCTCTGGTGTTGAGGTTGCAAGTACTGGATTCAGTGCTGACACGGGGTCTGGTGTTGGTTGTTCGGCTGGTTCCGGTTCTGGGACTGGTTCCGTCTGGGTCTCTGGGACTGGATCCACTACTGCTGTTGCAGACATTGGCCTGGGGTCCAGGTCCATCACCTCTGACTGGGTCCTGTTAGAAGTTTCCGGAACAGAGCTAGGCCTCACGGCTTGTTTAGCCTGGTTGCGGGTGACCATTCCCACCCTCTTGGCCTGCTTCACATGATTGGCCAAGTCTTCCCCCAACAGCATGGGGATGGGATAATCATCATAGACTGCAAAAGTCCACATTCCTGACCAGCCCTTGTACTGGACAGGCAACTTGGCTGTAGGCAAATTGAAAGAGTTGGACTTGAAGGGTTGAATCGTCACTTGGATCTCTGGGTTGATTAAATTGGGGTCCACTAAGGAAGCATGGATAGCTGACACTTGTGCTCCGGTGTCCCTCCACGCGGTGACCTTCTTCCCACCCACACTCACAGTTTCCCTCCGCTCCAAGGGTATCTGGGAGGTATCTGGGCCTGTGGACCTCTGGTGTGATTCCGGTGCAATGAACTGTAATCTGTTGGGGTTCTTGGGGCAGTTGGCCTTTACATGCCCCAGCTCGTTACACTTAAAACATCGTCCAGCTGACGGGTCACTGGGGCGAGGAGGGTTGCTGGAGAACGGGGTGGTGGGACGATAAGGGGTCTGGAGGGTTCTTTGGGAGGTAGGTGGGGCTTTGGGCGGCCCCCGGTAATAGGGTGTGGTCTGGGGTGGTCCCTTCTGGTCTCCGCTCCAACTGCGACCAGTTTTCTTCTTCTCTGCCACCTCCACCCATCTGGCTCCAATCTCTCCTGCCTCAATTACAGTTTTGGGTTTCCCATCTAGGATGTATCTTTCTATTTCCTCAGGAACACCCTCTAAGAATTGTTCCATTTGCATTAGGAAGGGCAAATTTACTGGAGATTCAACACTTGCTCCTGATATCCAGGCATCCCAATGTTTTACAATGTGGTAGGCATGTCGGGTAAATGACATGTCTGGTTTCCACCTTAGGGCTCTGAACCTCCGACGAGACTGCTCGGGTGTTATCCCCATTCTGACTCTCGCCTTGGATTTAAACAGTTCATACTTGTTCATGTGTTCTTTAGGCATTTCAGCTGCCACCTCAGCTAAGGGTCCACTGAGCTGCGGCCTCAGCTCTACCATGTATTGGTCAGTAGAGATGTTGTACCCAAGGCAGGCCCTTTCGAAGTTTTCTAAGAAGGCCTCAGTATCATCACCTGCCTTGTAGGTGGGGAACTTTCTGGGATGGAAAGTGGTACCTGGAGAAGGATTGCTAGGGTTTGTTGGTATATTCTGCTGGGCCTTTATCCTCTCCATCTCCTCCACATGCTTCCTTGCCTCCATTTCCCTCTTGTGGGCAGCCTCCTGTACCTCCTTCTCCAGCCGCATGAGTTCTATCTGTCTTTCATGTTCCCTTTGTTTTTCCTCAGCCTGAAATTTGGCTAATTCCAGCTGTAGTCGAGCTGAGGATTTGGCCATTCTAACCTCTCTGTTTTTAACTAACTTTACACCCGAGGTTTAGAAATAAACAAACAAAACTTGGCTGTAAACTTTTGCTGTGCTGGAATAGAGTACCTATTCTCTGATAGTGATTGTCAGCCTACAGAAAAAGACAATTCCCTTGTCTCTGCTCTGGGCCCAAATTAAAGCAAAAAACCTCCAACTACTTGGAAAACTGCTTACCCAGCCCAAAGAAAAAAAAAATTTCTTTTCAAACCTGTGCTCCTTGTAAAACAAAAAAAAAAAAAATCAAAATCCTAAAAAAAAACCTTGCCACTTTTGTCTCCAGGCAAATGGGTAGAGCACACACCCCCTATTTACTTTTAGGAAGAAAAGAAAAAAAAAAAACCTCTGGGTTGGAAGACTGTGAATTTCCCTGCAGGAGTTAAGTACCCTGCCTCCAGGCAAGAAAACCTGCAATTCACAAGATAATCCCCTTTTGTCTCTGCTTGGCCACAAAGCAGAGAGAAACCAAGCTGCTTTCAGTTTCAAAGCTGCCTTCTGGACTTCCTAAAAATTCCTTTTTAAAATCTGTATTTCTAGTTCAAAAAATCTCAACTGGATCTCAAAATGATTTCAGGTTAATCCCACCACTGTGCCACCATGTCAAGGTTCCTCCCCCACTCTGAACTCTAGGGTACAGATGTGGGGACCTGCATGAAAAACCTCCTAAGCTTATCTTTACCAGCTTAGGTCAAAACTTCCCCAAGGTAACAAATATTACCCCCGTTATCCTTGGAATGGCCGCTACCACCACCAAACTAATACTGGTTACTGGGGAAGAGCTGTTTGGACGCGTCCTTCCCCCCAAAATACTTCCCAAAACCTTGCACCCCACTTCCTGGACAAGGTTTGGTAAAAAGCCTCACCAATTTGCCTAGGTGACTACAGACCCAGACCCTTGGATCTTAAGAACAATGAACAATCCTCCCAACACTTGCACTCCCCCTTTCCTGGGAAATGTTGGATAAAAAGCCTCACCAATTTGCATAGGTGACCACAGACCCAAACCCTTGGATCTGAGAACAATGAAAAAGCATTCAGTGTTTTACAAGAAGACTTTTAATAAAAAATAGAAGTAAATAGAAATAAAGAAATCCCCCCTGTAAAATCAGGATGGTAGATATCTTACAGGGTAATTAGATTCAAAAACATAGAGAACCCCTCTAGGCAAAACCTTAAGTTACAAAAAAGATACACAGACAGAAATAGTTATTCTATTCAGCACAATTCTTTTCTCAGCCATTTAAAGAAATCATAATCTAACACATACCTAGCTAGATTACTTACTAAAAGTTCTAAGACTCCATTCCTGTTCTGTCCCCGGCCAAGACGACTACAGACAGACCCACAAACCCTTTGTTTCTCTCCCTCCTCCCAGCTTTTGAAAGTATCTTGTCTCCTCATTGGTCATTTTGGTCAGGTGCCAGCGAGGTTACCTTTAGCTTCTTAACCCTTTACAGGTGAGAGGAGCTTTCCCCTGGCCAGGAGGGATTTCAAAGGGGTTTACCCTTCCCTTTATATTTATGACAGAGGGGAAGTGAAGGCAGCTATAAAAAATAAAATATAACAAATGGAAGAAAGGGAAAGTTTATAGTAATGAATATAAACCAGAAGTTAGGAATTATAGAAAATTGATGAGGGAAGCAAGAGGACACAAGGAGAAATCTTCCAGGGAGTTTTTTAAATATATTAGGAACAAAAACTTCTGACAATGGTATTGTTCCATTACTAGATGGAAATGGTAGAATTATGAATAATAATGCAGAATAGGCAGAATTGTTCAATAAATATGTTTGTTCTGTAATTGGGGAAAAAAGCAGATGATATAGTCTGATCAAATGCTGGTGATAATGCTCTTTTAATTCCACTAATATCTCTGGAGGATGTTAAACAGAAGCTCCTAAAGTCAGACATTTTTAAATTAGCATGTCCAAATAACTTGCTTCCTAGAGTTTTAAAAGAGGTGGCTGAGAAGATTGCTGGACCATTAAGGTTGATTTTCAGTAAGTCTTAGAGCAATTAGGAGGTTCCAGAAGACTGGAAGAAAGCTAATGTTGTGCCAATATTTAGAAAGGGTAAACAGCATGACCCGGCTAATTATTGGCCTGTCAGCCTGACATCGATCCTTGACAAGACAATGGAGTGGCTGATACAGGACTCTCCTAATAAAGAATTAAAGGAGTGTAATGTAATTAATGGAAATCAACATGGGTTTATGGAAAATAGATCCTGTCAAACTAACTAGATTTTTGTAACTTTTTTTATGAGGATACAAGTTTGGTTGATAAAAGTAATAGGGTTGACATAATATACTTAGATTTCTCTAAGGTTTGACCTGGTACCACATGCCATTTTGACTAAAAAACTAGAACAATATAAAATGAATATGGTGCCAATTAAATGGATTTAAAACTGGCTAACTGATGGGTTTCAAAATGTAACTATAAATGGGCAATCATCATCAAGCCAGTGTATTTCTAGTGGGGTCCTGCAGGGATAAATTCTTGGCCCTATGCTATTTAATATTTTTATCAGTAACCTGGAAGAAAACATAAAATCACTGTTAAAATTTGCGGATGACAGACAAATTGGGGGAGTGATAAATAATGAAGAGGACAGGTCACTGACTCAGAACGATGTAGATCGCATGGTGACCTGGGCACAAGCAAACATGTTTTTAGTATGGCTAAATGTATACATCTAGGAACAAAGAATGTAGGCCACACTTAAAGGATGGGGACTCTATCCACTACAGCCCACAAATCTTTTTGAAAGTCCCTGCTTCCCAGGATAATCAGCTGAACATGTGTGAGGCGGTGGCTAAAAGTGCTAATGCAATTCTGGGATGAATAACAGGGGGCTCTCAAGTAGAGGTAGAGGTTTTTTTGCCACTGGTGCAACTGCTGCTGCAATACTGTGTCCAGTCCTGGTGCCCACAATTCAAGAAAGATGTTGATAAATTGGAGAGGGTTCAGCAAAGAGCCATGAGAAAAATGAAAGGATTTAGAAAACATGCCTTACAGTGATAGACTCAAAGAGCTCAATCTGTGTAGCTTAACGAAAGTTAGGGGGTGACTTGAATATAGTCTGTAAATATCTACATAGGGAACAAATATTTAACAGGTTCTTTAATCAATAAAAAAAGTATAACATGATTCAATGAGTGGAAATTGAACATAGGCAAAAATCAGACTGGAAATAAGGCATGAATTTGTAATGGTGAGAACAGTTTACCAAGAGTTGTGGTGGATTCTTCATCACTGACAGATTTTAAATTGGTTGCATATTCTTTCAAAAGATATGCTCTAGGAATTATTTTGGGCAAGTTCTATGCCCTGTGTTATGCAGGAGGTCAGACTAAATTACAGAGGGCATTTTGGCCTTGGACCTTTGCTATAGGTGGAACAGGTAATGCTGCGTATAATAACAAACAGGTAGGAGCAAAATCTGCTCTCTCCTCATTATCCTGTAGTCGTTTGGAAGTTCTCCCAGTACAGCGCTAGTCTTCCTTCTCCCAGAGGTTCTTGGCTACAATAGGTGACATGCTATATACTCTGCTAAGTCTGAGGGGTAAGAGTCTAGAGGTCACAGCCTAAACAGAATTTCTCTTTTGGAAGAATATTACAGTTTTTCACACGAAATTCATGATTTGCATCGGTGGCATATTTAGATGTTGCGCAGATGGCAAAGAAATATTTCCCTGTCAAATGACCAAACCAGTATAGTTTTATTAAAATATTACGAGACATCTCATAGCTTAAACTTGTTGTCTTTCAGATATTTACATCGATTCAGTGATGAGCTGGAGCAAATTAAGTTACATAACAGCATTAAAGGCAGACAAGGAAGGCAGCACAGTTCCCGGGAGATAATCATCAAACAGACCATAGAGCATGAAAGACAACTCTATGAAGGATATGGGATAGGTATGGCTGCCTTATTATTTCGTTGTTGTGCAAACTGCAATAGCTGCAACTCCCTTCCTCCCTCCTCGCCCGCTCGCCCACCCCGTTCACAAGGCCTGAATCCTAAGGGAAAGCTTTAGGTCTTTAGGTGATACTTTGGTTTCTTGTTTTAGAGAAATAAATCTTCCTTTATGTCTCTTGATTTCCAGGTTCTTTTAAGGTGGATGTAAAAACAAACAGAAATATCCTAGTTAGAAATTTTACTTCCTTGAATGCAGTGATCGCCTTTGAGCAAAGATTTTGCTTTATGTTTTATGTTGCTTTAAGGCATATGTGTATGTAGATTTTGATTACTAAAGTTGACAGGAGGGTGATATTCCTATGAAGTCTGACTTCTGTTTTTAAAGCATATTAATGTAGGCACCCCAAAAGAGCATGAATTGCATACTGTACCTGTCTGTGCAGTTTCTTTTTAAAAAAGGTAAGGTTTTTTTAAGCCTGAACAAAAGGTTGCCCCCTCTTTAAAAGAATGCATAATTACATGTTTAGAGACATACGTATGATGATGTTTGTTAGTATAAAGGTTTTACTAGCTCTCATTTGAAATGACCAGCATTACTTGCTTATGGCTTCATTATTCATGACTGGTGACCATCTCAAACTCATGCCATGAAACCTTTGTACCATGAAACATCACAGAAACCTAACATCACTGAGGACCCCATGTATTGTTCCCTCTCACAGGAATGGGCCAGTGGGAAAAGTTCTACAAGGTTCACGTTGCATAAGCTTACTATATGCTCTCCACTTAAGAGGGAGGACTTCGGAGCCTACTAAACTTAGAGGGCCCAAGGCTTCCCACTCCATGAATCACAGGGATCTTTAGAGAAAAAAAGAACCCTTGATCTAAGGAGGTAGGAATAGTCCTGTATCAATTGGACCTGCCTGCACCAGGATTTACACTTTCTCCTTATTTGCGGTGGAGCAGAGCTCCTGCAGTAGATGCAGTGGAGCCAAAGGGCATTAATACAGCTCCAGACTTAATTAAATTTCTTGGGTTTTCCTAGATTTCTTCATTAAAACGTAGGGGCTCATCAAAGAATGGTGCTTCATTTTGACAGGTCTCTTGCTCCACTCTGGCCCAACCTAAAACTTTGTGCAGCCCCAGCAGACAAAAACTCTGATCAGGCTGAGGAGATACGTACACAGAAGGACCCCTTCAAATGTGTAGCTGGTGATGAATCTTTGACCCCATGGATGTTTGGAGTAGGGTTGAGAGTGTATGTTTATAAAAATGCCCTAACATTCAACCTTTAACAACGAAAGTCCCCTGAAACAAAACTCTAACATTTAGAATACAATAATGCTGTAATTTATAACAAAAATAATAATAGTCCAATAGACAGTTAGCTCAGAACAATATCTTAACTTCTAATCTGACGTTTCAGGGTTTTCACTGGCTGCTATCACAAATACATATAAAGTCAGACTGCCAGACATGATTATTGGTCTTTACTTTTAAATTTCCCCAGGGAAAAATAGCAGTTGCCCCTTTGTCATCAGTGTCTCACGATGCCTTAAAAAGAGCTCAGAGGAGAGCTGTGTGCGTCTTGAGAACCTCAGCATGATTATTACCAATGAAAGGTATCGGTCAGGGATGCTGCATGGGATTAACATTAAAGAATGGAAATATTTGAGCCTAAGTGAACTGATAGCATCCCTTTAGAAATACATACACCGGACCCTCACTAGAACGTGCGTCTATATAGCGCGAATTCACATACAATGCGGTCGCGGCCATGGATCCCAAATTTAATTACTTTAATTGCAATTCATTTTAATGCAGTCCCCGCGTTAACACGGTACTGCGCATGGATCCCAAATCCCGCGTTCTAGCGAGGGTCCGGTGTATTCTCTTTAAAGGTCGTATGCAAATACAAGCTATGCTTGAGAGAGGCCCTGAAATGACTGAAAATCATGTACATGGAACTAGGCTGATGGGCAAGAGCAGGAATCAAGTGGGGCAAGGCTAATTGGGACGGGGAAAGGAATTGTGGAGACTGAGATCCAGGCTGTGTTGTGGAGGATGTGGTAGAAAGTAATACCAAATTTAATGACCTGACACATTACTTCTTAAAAATAGACAGCCTTTTTGGAGCCAAATTAGCAGTTTAACTTTAATGTCTAGAAGTAGTAGTGTTCAAAGTCAGTGCTACTTTCATAGTGATATGGAAGTTCATTAACAGAATGGAAAATGTTTCCTGCTTGGAATGTAAAATCTTGGCCAATTAGCTTCTTTGCAACAAGTGTTTCCTATGTTTATGGGGTGGGGGTGAGGGAAGGGGAGTAATGAAAGGTTTTCAGAATATTTGTCAGCTGTACTTAATCCTCCAGAGCTTCTCATATCCTGTTCTGCATGAGATATCTTAATGCCATGAACCCCTGAATTGTTTGCTGTGTGACTTAGTGCACAGTAGGAATCCAGTGTTCTTTCTCCTCACTTCCTCTTTTGCATTTCTTCTAGGGCAGAAATAGGGAAGCAATCTATATGACTCTTTTAAAAATCTGTTCTTGTTTTCCAATTGTTGTGCACCAATACGAAGTCGTCCTTCCAATTTCTGTGATTTTAAAAATTAGTTTTCTTATTTTTAAAAATGTTTTTCTCTACTGTTGCTGTGTGAAAGTTCCAGGCAAACAGAAAAATCAGTGAAATAGGCTAGCAAACAACTCTATCAAATGCACAAGGTAAACAAACTGTAAAAAATAAAGAAACAAGGTGTTTTCATATATAGAAATCTCAAGTTTTACTTACTATTGCTGTAAGTTTAAAAATTGCAAAAATGTGACATTTTTAAGTTGATGGTGCCCCTTTACATGTTAAATGCATCCTCAAATCATTTATAGTTTATCGCAGCTGTTGAAGGTTCTGTCTGTCTAGAACTCAGAGAAAATTATTCAGAGAAAATTGTTGCTGCTAAATACTATAATTGGAATTGGGAGGAAAAAAATGTGAAGTCAGCTGGAGATTGTGCTTTAATGGCTCTATCTCATCATTATCACTAGAGGCTTCTCTAATAAAAGGGAATATCTTCAAACTGACTTTATATTTGAATGTCTCTCTCTGTTACTGAGGTCAGAATTTTCCCTTGTGTGTTGTATGTTTTGTGTTGAAGCAGCCTTAGAATATAAAAGTGTCAGGAGTTCTAAAAGTCACCCAAGGTATGCCATTTTTGTATAAAAAGTCATGTTCGCATGAATAGAAATTCAAGATTATATACATTTCTTCACTAGTTGATCAATAACAGGCTGAATTTCATGCAGAAGTTCTTAAATAGCTACACTGCCAACTGAGTATTCAGATAAATTAGTAAATGTTGTACAGATTCTTCTAGGAACAGTAATAATAAAGGAAGCTTCAGTCTTATAATCAGTGAGGTTGTTAAGGAAGTTGTGTTTCTTTAGTAGTGTCTCATTGGTTCCTGCCTTTCCCTCTATGCTTAATTGTATGACTAAACAGGTTCCTACAGGTTTGACTTTTCTGGCATATTGTCATTTTCATCATTGTGTGTTTCTGAAAAGTACTTATTTTTCAAGTGTTCATAGCTAATGTCCAAAGCTTGTTGAAGGGGCATCCCAGATGTTGACAGGAACCCCCTGATGACCTGAGAGTGCATGTTTCCAGCTAAAAATGGCAAGCAGTAGTTATTTCTTCTGAACTTCATGTTGTTTAGTTAAGTGACTAACTTTTAATTATGGCTTCTGTCAGAACATGGAAGCCAAGTGTCCTAGAAAAAGAAATTGGTCCAATGAGCTCTCAAAGTTAAACATACCCAGATATGAAGAGTTAAATTTTTTTTTAATATTTGGGATGGAAGACATAAGGGTAGAATATTATAGCACAGCTAGTGTCTGTCCTGTTTGTTCAATATATTTGAAGTTTTTGCTGCGGATTGTGGTAGAGTCCA
The DNA here is from genome assembly GCF_965140295.1 of Lepidochelys olivacea. Lineage (NCBI taxonomy): Eukaryota > Metazoa > Chordata > Testudines > Cheloniidae > Lepidochelys > Lepidochelys olivacea. The sequence goes on from NC_140414.1 coordinate 72,460,974, forward strand.
TTGTACAGCTGAATTGGTCCATGTCTAAAGAGATCACTCCTCTTTTGATGACCAGTCATTTCTCAACTTCACTTTGTGGCTCCTTGATTTTTAACACTGCCTCTTGTTCTCTTGAGTTTTTCCTCCACTCCTTAATGAGGAAATGTACATATGATTTGAATATGGGTTCAAGAACAATGTATTCCAATTCTCGTAAGACTTAACAGAAACCTTTAGTGCAAATCTGTGTGTGTCTGAGAGAATGAGGAAAAAGTTGTGTTAGAGACAGCTGATTTTTATTTTTCAGAAACATTTCATTTATATGAATCTCTATTCTGACCTCTACAGAACCTGATACTATTAAAATTAGGTAGGTATCTCTAAACTTGGATTGTAAGCTCTTCCGGGCAGGGATAGTCATTTTGTTATGTCTGTACAGTGCCTAGCAAAATGTAGCTCCCCAGCTGGGACCCTTTGGTGCTACTACAATACACATAAATATTAATAGACTAGAGTGTTTGCCAGAAACATTATGTAGTCACCTTTGTTTGACTTGCTACTCAGACTCATGTACAGCAATGGAAAGGCTGATCTGGATTGTTTAGTGAAGTGGCCTCATTTAAGCAACATGTCTTTTAATACAGCTAAATGCAAGGTTGTGCATATAGGAAAAAAACGTAGGTCACATACAAAATGGGTAGCAGTGTCCTGGAATGCAGTGATATTGAACAGGACTTAAGGGTGATGGTAAATCAACTAAATGTGAGTTCCCAGTGCTGTGCTGTAGCTAAGACAGGGGTGGGCAATCATTTTGGCCTGAGGGCCGCATCTGGGTATGGAAATTGTATGGCGGGCCATAAAGGCTCCCAAAATTAACAATTCAGAGTTATTCAAATAGACTCTTATTTAATACATTTTAGTGGAAATAAACATAAAACCTTACTTACTATTATAAATATACCATCATAACAACATATTACAATAATTAAACTAAACTTAACCCCTTTCCATGCCCTCTTTGATTAATGTGAACAATACAGCTGGTCACCCTTCTTTACAATGGCATCAAAGTCCGGTGTCATTCTTGTTATGGAAATCTGTAATACTGAGTTGAGATGCTGGTTGGTAGTGAGATTTGTTGTAATTCAGAAGGGAAAATGTTTGTTCATACACACAGGTGGAGCCGAACAAAACAAGGATTTTCTGTGCCACCTTGTGGCTATTTATTAACTTTGTTTCACTCAAGGAGGCATAAAACTCATCAGTGTTTTTCTGAATTGTACTTTTTCTTCAAGGTGGAATTGCACTGTAGATCAATGAGCAATTAAAAGTGGCAATTCTTCAACAAAAAAACTTCAAAAACAGACTCCAATGAGAAACTGCAGAACTGGAATTAATTTGCAAACTGGACACCATCAAATTAGGCCTGAATAAAGACTGGGAATGGATGGGTCACTACAAAAACTAAAAACTGATTTCCCCCTTGCTAATTTACCCCTACTGTTACTCACACCTTCGTGTCAACTGTTTGAAATGGGGCACCCTGATTACCACTACAAAAGTGATTTTTTCCTCCTCTTGATAATAGCCCACTTGTCATCAAGAGCTAACAAAAACAATGGAAAGCCCTGCTGCTTTCTTGTTCAGCTCAGAAGCCAAACGTTCACAATCACTTCTACACGGCGAGTAACAGTTTTTTGTGACAAACTAATGGTCTCAAATTTGTTTTGGTATTCCAGGCACAGCATGCCAGCAACATGAACCATGCATTCTTTCAAAAACTCCCCTTTAATAAAAGGCTTATTTTGTTTAGCAAATTTAAACTCCAGAATATAACTTGCCTTTGTAGTGGCTTCCTGAACTGTAGCTTGTCTCACATATATATTTTGCTGAGCTTTTAAGTACGTGGCGAGTTTCTCAGCTTTTCTTGCCCTTTCCTCAGTTGTTAAATTACTGCCATAATTAGGATATTTCGTTGAAAAATGGCAATTCAAATTGTACTCCCTGAACACTGCGATCCTCTCCTGACAAATCAGGCATACAGCCTTTGAGTTCACGTTTGTGAAAAAATACTTTGCATTCCAGTCTTTGTTAAAAACCCAACACTTTGTCCACTTTTCTTTTTTTTTGCAGCGCTCATTTTTGAAAGGGAAAAGAAAATCTTAACTGCTGCCCTTATTTCAAACTGCTGTTTTAGAAGATTTCACGCACTGTGAAAAAACTGGGCCTGCTCTCTAGCCTGGATTTGTTGGGCATCAGTGCCGCCGATAATTTTGAGCCATGGCACTCTATCCCAGAACTTGTGTGGACAAGAAGAGGCAGAGGCAGGTGTCAGCTCACTTGTAACTTTGTGCCCCACCCTCCCCCCCAAAATGGTGTATTTGAAATGATCTTACTGTTGTACTTTGAGTTCTGTTTGCACTGTTGTATTTATTAAAAGTTTACATAGTAAGGGATGTTACCAAGGTGGAGCGGGAGGACTCATGGGATGTGGTGCGGCGGGGCTCTGTAAGGGATGTTACCAAGGTGAAAGGGTCATGGGGTGTGGCACGGGGGTGGTACCTGGAACACCTAGGGGCCCTGCTGGCAGTGACACCAAGGCTGCCGTACCAGGCACTGCCAAGGGTGGAGGCTGCAGCCCCTGGGCAGTTTCGAGGCTCTCGAGGGTGGGGCCATAGGAGACCAGGAGGTCTCTGCTGTGTGTGGGGGGCTGCCGCATAGGGGTGGGGTTCTGATCCCGGAAACAGTGCGGTTAAGTTGCGCCTGCGCAGTGTGGCTCTTCTGCATGCTGGAAGGAATCTTCCAGGAAGATGGTGCTCATCAGTGAGTCGGGGGCTGGGGAGAGCCTGGCAGAGCGGAGCAACCCCTTGACCCCACTCCCCAGCAGGAGTGCTGGAGTGAGGCAAGCCCCCGACCCTGCTGCCTGGCGGGAGCTCAGGGGCCGGATAAAAACGTCTCATGAGCTGGAAGCAGCCCGCGGGCTGTAGTTTGCCCACCTCTAAGCTAAGAGGACTAATGTAAGTCTTGGATGCATAAGCAGGGAAATACCAAGAAACAGCTGAGAAGGGGGTATTACTACTTTGTAGAGCTTTGGTGAGTAGAACTGGTTGAAAATTTTTCATTAGAATGATTTTTTTTTTGGATGAAAAATTCCCTTTATGCAAAACTGAAATATTCTACTGAAAATTTTCAGTTTTTCAGAAAAAAAAAAATCATCATTTTTTGATTGGGAAAATAGAAACAGATACCCATCTGCCATCCCCTCCCCCACCCCCCGGCCTTGTCAGTTTCACTTTTTGCCAGTGAAATTGACAAAGGCTTTCTCAGCTGGCTGCCATGTCTGAGCTTCCATGACTTTGTCTCCTTCCCTTCTCTTCCTTTCTTATTCCCCCGCCCCAAATGAGCACTTGGAATCTCTGCTTCTCATGCTCCTGAAGCTGGGGGGAAGGTGTGCAAGTTGAATGGCCTCTCCAGCCCTGAAGCTGAGTGGGTGGCTTAGAGCCCTGTCTCTGTGCCTCTCTGGCAGCCAGGCTGGAAGGCTCTTGTCAATTTTACGAGTGCTGGACTTCAGTTCTCCCAAAACAGATTTTTTTCTTGAAAGCCTTTCCTATTAAAAATTTCACATTTTTGACATTTTGTCCAGGTTTGGGGCATTTTATTTTCAAACTTGGGAATTTTTTTTGCAGGAAGGGGATATCCATTTTCCAGCCAGCTTTGTGAGAAAACTGTATCTGGTTCCGCTTTCCATGCGTCAAAAAGGAGTTTGAAAAATTGAAAGGGTTTAGAAAAGAGCTAGAAGAATAATTTGAGGATCGGAAAACATGCCTTATAGTAAAAGACATAAGAAGCTCAGTTCTGTTGAGTTTTTATCCAAGAGAAGGTTAAGAGGTAACTTAATCATTCTCAACTAGTACCTATGTGGAAGAGAGATTCTGATAGTAGGGTCTCTAATCTAGCAGAAAAGGCATATTGAGAAGTTTGGAAGGTTAAGCTAGACAAATCCAGACTAGAAATAAGCTACACATTTTAGCACTGAGGATAACTGATAATGGGAGTATCTTACCTAGAGATGTGATAGATTTTCCATCACTTGCAGTCTAAAAGATATGCTGTTCAGCAGTTCTCAAACTGTGGGTTGGGACCCCAGAGTGAGTCGCAAACTCGTTTTAATGGGGTCACCAAGATTAGCATTAGACTTACCGAAGCTTGGAACCAAATCCGAAGCCCGAGCCCCACTGACCGGGACTGAAGCTGAACCCTGAGTTCCGCTGCCCAGGGCTGAAGCCAGAGTCTGCGAGGCCGGGCTCAGGCTTCAGCTTCAGACCTCTGCAGCGGGCTCACATTATAGATCTCCTGTCCGGGGCTGAATCCCTTGGGCTTTGGCCCCTTGCTTGGGCAGTGGGGCACAGGCTTCGGCTTTGGCTCCCCCGCCTGGGGTGGTGGGGCTTGGGGTTTGGCCCCCCCACCTTGGGCAGCAGGGCTCAGGCGGGCTCAGGCTTCGGTCCCCTTCATGAGGTCGTGTAGTAATTTTTGTTGTCAGAAGGGCGTCACAGTGCAATGAAGTTTGAGGACCACTGCTAGCTCAAACAGAAACTATGGGCTTGATGCAGAATTTGAGTGAGGTTCTATGGCCTGTGTTATGAAGGAGGTCAGACCAGATGTTCATAATTGCCCTTTTTGGCCTTAAAAATCTATGAATCTGGGAAAGGAGAATTTGAGAACTTATTTAAGCAGTTTTTGAAAAATTATTTGAAGGAAATGAAGTAAAGGCATGTGGATTAATTTACAAAGGGTAGGCACTTTATTATTCTAAAGCAGTGGCTCAAAAGCTATCCCTTGAAGAGTTTGTTGGGAGCTGTACATATCTGAGGGCAGAACGTTGCCCTTTGTGGTGACTCTGCTGCTGTTAAAATTGTACTTAAATAGCTTTTGTGTAAAATTGATTGGACTGTAGGTTATATGCCCTTGTCTGTTTTTGTATAACAGATATCTTGAAAAAAGCCTTTCAGAGATCACATTAACTGGTATTAATAAATCAGTTGTATTGCATCTAAACCAGGCCAAAAAGAGGTGAGAGTGTTAGATTCTTGTTATAAAGGTATTTTGTTTACATTACACCCTCGTAAGATTACAGAATTAAGGTTACTCCACAGAAAAACTTTAGTATGATTTCCAGTGAGAAATCTTCACTATGTGATGGATACCTGTCACAGAGCTCATCTTGAAAATTTAAATCAGCGATCCAAGAGATGACACATTCAGGAGTGTATTTGTGTATATTTGTATATAAGTTTGTGTGTGTAAAGAATTTATTGGCCTTATTAATACCTATACATTATTAATACTTATGTTAAAATACTACTGTTGTATTTTTACCTTCCCTAGATGTTTTCAGTTTTTTATTCTTCAGGTAGCTCTTTTTTCTAGATATCACAGTGCACTTTATCTTCCAATATATAAATTCTCTGGGAAGGGACTGTATTAATAGTCCTGTACAGAACTGAGTATCTTGTTGGTGCATAGATGGAGATAATATAAGTTCTAATCTGTGATTCCAATGGGATCAAAAATTCTGATTGGGAAGATGCTAGGTTGAACGTAACCCCAAATATGTTCTCTTTATTTATAACAGAAGCTTAATATCATGATTTTCAAAATAAGGTGCCTAAAAATTTATTCTTAGATCTATATTTAGACATCAAAATAACTGATCTTTTCAAAAATGCTAAGCAACCATTGAATTCAGTTGGAGCTGCTGGATGTTCAGCATTTTTTTAAAAATAGGCCATTTATTAAGTTGCCTAAATATGGATTTAGGAGCCAAAATTAAGGCATCCATTTTCAAAAATCTTGTTAATATCCATTAGTAAGACAGAATATTAAACATCTTGGTTAATATTACCATCAAGAGTACATATAGTGTTCTGTGTTTTTTGCTAACACACCCTATATTTGAACAGCTGAGATCTAAAGGCATGGCATTTCTGATGGAGGACTCATGACTATACACACCACCCTTCCCCGGTGCACTACTCTGTAAACCTCAAGGTACAGCATAAGGCCTGTTGTCACAGTTTCAGTTGTAACTCTCTTAAGGTTTCAGGCTTAGCCATCACCTCTTTTGGATGGAGACCCATGTCTCTCCTTCCAGACTGGGGGGAGAGAGAGAGAGACAGACTGTGGAGGGATCAGGTCTGACTGAGATCCAGCATCTCTAGGTTGCTCTTTTTTCAGGAGCTACAGGAGGGTACACAAGTTACCAGTCAGCCTTCACAGAGCAAAGTACATTTATTCTTAGGGCAAAAGTATTATAGAGAAAACATATAAAACACAATAAAAGGAACTACCTGCATGCTAAAAGCTTAACAGAGGTCTCCCCCAACTCCAAATAGGGCTCTGGAAGGTGCTAGTCTTTCAAACCCCTCAGCCCGGTTTGCTCTCTTGGTCAAAAGTTCATATCAGGTTTCAGATCAAGAACAACCTTGGGACAGTTCAAGGGTTTCTTTATGAAGTTTGGGCCTTTAATAGGTGACACTAGTCAGTGGCCCTCTCCTCAAAAGGTGAAGCTTCAGAAACTGAGTTTTTGTATAACTTGTGTTGGAGAACTTGCATTAACCACTCTTCAGGGATTCCCCAGGAAAACATCTCAGTAAGCCATGAACCTAAAAACATTTTTAAAATGTACTGTCACAAAAATCCATGTCTGTCTGGCACACTTCACCTCATGGTTCCCGGATCTCACATCTGTCTGTCTCAAGTGTATATCCTTTTTGTGAGAAAATACAGTACTACTGTAGTGTTGGTATCATGCCTAGGGACTATTTTGATGGGCTTATTAACGATGCATACCTATTAATTAATAAAACTTTTCTTTTTGAACAATAAATCCTTGTGCTTTCACTTCCAGTAGATGATCTGTAGATGTTCATTTTTTAAACTTGGGAAACCTTAAGTCACTTTCCAGGTGTATAGGTGCCCATAAATCTTTTGATTATATTGCAGTAGTAGAATAAGGTTAATCTAGATCTAAATGATTTTTGCTTCCTATATTTTTCAAAAGTAAAATGTCTGTTGTTGCTGTGGTAGATACCAGCACATTTAATAGCATTTTAATTAAGAGTATGGAATGATTGAGATTTTATTTTTTAAATCTCATCTTTTACCAAATCTCCTCTCTCCAATTCAAGATGAATCAGACTTTTATCACAGTCTTTCAGGAAATGATTTTATTTAACTCAAATAAACATGGGGTTATCTTATATTTACATACTGGACAGGGCAGTAATTGAATTGATCAAGATTGCAAATAATGGACCAAGAAACACGGAAGATTTGTAGTCTGTGTTTACAATTGTAAATTCAACTTTATTTGGATGTATTCGACAACTGTATTTGGTTAACTTTCTGATTTAAAATATTATTTTATCCAACTGTATATTGTAATAGATTCTGTGATTAGTCTGACCAAGTAATTATGGGGTAGTAATTTAATTGTAAGGTGCTTATGAATTCTCTGTTCCTATGGCTAGAGGACTCTGAAGTGAAGCAGAGCATTTCTTTTGCCACACAGAATAAGACACTCCACCTTCTAGAATTGTAAAATTTTAGAAGGCATTTTTTTTCTGGAATGAAACATTTTTATCAAAAGGTAAGCAAAATTTTTCTTAAGCTTTCTCTGATTGGTACTCAGAGTTTTTCAGGTTGCCAGGGTCTTCAGTCGTCTTATGAAAAGCTTTGAGTTCTATCCAGAAACAAGCTAGAATGTTAAAGGTTTTTCCACTGGTCAAGCAGAGTTTCAAATGAAATCTGATTATTTTAATGGCTCTGTAATACCACATCCTTTCGTAGCCCATCTTTAGGTTATCAGTTTGTCTCCAGCTGTGTGTGCTGTGACCACACATTTCTTTACATTAAAATTAAAATTAAAAAAAAAAAAAAAAACCACAGGAAATTCAGATTCCGTAACATACAGATTTAATTTTCTTGGGTCTCTACAAGGCAAGGAAATAATAAATTAAGCCAACACACACATAACAAAATGCCAATCTGCAAGCATTAATTTAGTACCACTGCAACACTCTACCCCACTGACATGCTAATACTCTGATACAAATCACTTTCAATTCAACATACTATTACCCTTGTTTCCTACATAAAACCTGAAAATCACAATCAAGTACACAATCCTAATTCTGACCTGTTCATTGTGGTGGTTTCTTACACAACGTACCGGTATATGAAAAGTGCTGAGCACCCTCAATTGGGGTTAGGGAAGGAACAGATTTTCAAAGTACTCAGTGTTTAGCAGCTCCCATAGTACTTAGTGTAGGTACCTAAATGTGAACTAGTCACTTTTGAAAATTTGTCTCATGAAATATTTGTGTGTGGGCTTGTTCAGTTGGTCGTATTGTATGGTTGACCTGGTTATACACACTTTGAAAACTCTGCTACTGCTGCTGAGACATCACTCGATGGAGGGTATTAATTGAACATGATACATGTTTTAATTTATTAAAAGTGCTGTTCATGTTTCCATAACTAGCAATTCAGGGCCAAATCTTGCCCTTAAGTGTATACTCATGGCTTTCATTGACTTCACCGAAGCAGAAATTTCTCATGTCCCTTATGGAACAGTCCTATAGAGTTTAATAGAAAATAAACTTCCAAAGGTTTTTGAACCATTCCATTAGAATGAAAGAAAATTATACCCTGTTATAGAAGGTTCAAAGAGCCTTTAGAAAGTTTCTCACTTTCTATTAAATCTCCTATAGATTTTAGAACAACTTCTGTAGAGACGTATTTATTTCATCTCTCTCAAATTCTGTTTCCATAAAGAATAGGAATAAAACTGATAGAATGGAGCGGAAAAAGCCCCAATTTGTCATGTTTGGTGCTTAGAATATAAAAATCCCTGCACCGGAGAAGAAATTATTGGTGCTGTTCACTGCTCTTTTTTTCTCATTACAAATGCTAAGGCATATTGCCTTTTGTTGTTCGTGTTTCTATCTTAGAGTCAAATTTCTTTCCCTGCCTATTTCTTTATTTGGCCAGTTTTGGGGTTCCTCATCCCCTAGCCACCTCTGTGTATTATAGCACTTGAGTCCACTTCCGTCTGGTTTGTTATGTTGTCTTTAAACATAATTGATAGAGCAAGCTCTCGGAATGGGTTTTGTTTATTGAATTTTGCTTCTTTACAGATGGCTGCAAATACTAAAGGTTCAGTGTTTTGAATCATGGACTTTTGTCATAGCTGTTGCAGTCTTTAGGTTTTTAAAGCCAAACAACCGAAACCCAACAACCCAAATCTAAGCGTGTCAAAGGGTAGGTGGGGATGGTAGTGTTTGGAAAGCAGTTGAACAAACCAGTGAGAGCCTTATGAGCTGTGGTACTAAATCCCGATTTGTCAGGGAAGCTAACGGAGAGTAGGAACCTGGAGACAATTCTGTGATAATTTTAAAAGGAGTGAAAAAGGCACCCCAGACCAGCAGCTGGTAGGTGAATTTTAATTCTTCAAGGACTCTGTGCGGACTGGTGGCAAAATCACAGCCACAAGAATAAAGCAGCAGTAGCTATTTTCACTTCTCAATGACAGAGTAATAGAATAAATAAAATTCTAGGTTCCAGAGAATAGTTTAAATTTATCTAAACTCTAAATTATCATGGCATAGCTGCACAATTTACCTGAACTACTAATCTGACATAGTACAAAAATAATTGTATTGTTTTAGATCTTTAAAGAACGGTACAAATATAATTTAATTACTTTACACTATTAATTTTGTAGGGTTATAGCCACTCACTGCATTGTTAGTGCTATTTTGCTACTCAGAAGCTATGCTCAGTACTACAGTAGGTAGGTTCCTACATGTGGGACTTTTTTAGCTATGAATTTCTTCCAGAAAAGAAAATGATTCATTTCTCTATTCCCCCCCCCATTGTTATAAATACAAAGCACAAAGTATCTTCTGTGACATGGATGAAAAATTTGGGCCCAGAGAGTCAAAAGTGTTAAACATGACCCTCAAACATTAAACAGAGTTAAACAAGGTTTAAGTGTTTGGTACACAGGTACCTTAGCCTGCTTAGTCTCATGGCAAACACCATTAAAAATCTTTTATTAAAGATGCAGAAAACGAAGGAAAAACAGTTAAAGCATTTGAAAAATGAAGTATTAAGTAAGGCTTTCATTTTAACAACATTTCTTGTTCCCTTTCCCTGGAGAGAGTTCTTAGAAGGAAACCTTGCCTATTTTGACAGTCTTTTAGATGGTAACTCTCCTTTTTTGAGAAGAGAAAAAGTTAGCTGAGATGAGCTGAAGCTGTTGTTAAAGACTAATCCTGTTTCCTAGAAGACAAAACAAGACAAATGCACACAAGAAGGGATGAAAAAGAACAGGAAAAGAAAAATAGAAAATGGTGCCTGTCTTTGTGTTGTCTCCACTAGCATCTTCACTGCTGGAGAAACAACAGCATGGCACGTGGTCTGATTAGTCACTCTGAGACCTGGTAAACTTGCACCAGCTTCAGGCAGTTTAGGAAATTGCTTTCATTATTCTCTCTGGTCACAGGCTTACAGCAGTGTTGCAAAATATATAGTCCTGGCTGGCTAAGCCTGACTTTTATTAAACAGAAGGAAAAAAGAGAGGGATAGGAAAGAGAAGGAATAAGGTGGGGCAGGAAAAGGATACACAGGGTGTGTGTGACAAAGTCTCACATCCTAGATGGTGTTCGGGATGTAGCTGGAGCCAGTGAAGGTGTTGATGTCATCTGGGTCCCTCTCTTGGCCCTGACTGGTCAGGACACCTCTCAGGATTAGGCGGACAAAAGCCCAACAATGTCACAGTGGCTCCTGAGGTCCCAGAAGATGGTAGGGGTGGCAGCCATGATGGTGAAACTCCTCACTTCCCCTTCCCCATCTCTAATCTCTGTTAGAGAGTGATGAGTGGAATAGCCAGTCCTCTAATTATTTGGTCCGGCAATATTGGGCCTAATTTTTGACACCCCCATTTTGGTCTGTTGATTTTGGGACTCTCACTTCTTTAGCAGCATGATCTTAATTACAGTCCTTGAGTGATATCCGCAGGAGTTTTTATTTGGACTAGTTTAATCTTTTTGTTTCCCTTTTGCACCTTTTTATTATAGGTTATGACACTATATAAACTTCTACTCACTTTTTACAGTTGAGTTCACAATTAGGATAAATCTGCAGGGACAATTATTACAACAGTTGTTGCACAATGTGTGAGTAAAGCACTTGAGTTAGCCATGAAACATACAGGAAAAGGCAAAACTTATCTTCAACTGATGTTGTATAAGCCAGAAAAGCTTGGATTATGTACTCTCCTGTGACAAGTTGGACGCTTTCCCATGTCAGTGCAGTCTACTTCTAAAGAAGCTAAATTCTCATTTAAAAAACAAAACCAAAAGCCCCCTCCAGAACCAATTTAGCACTTACGTGAAGAAAATCTTCTAAATATGAACCAAATGTAAACCGATGCAGAGATGTCACCTTAAGTCTTCAGACAGTTGTGCCTCTTCTGATGCTCAGAGTTCTGCCAAGTAGCTAAAGAATGAAAACGAACCAGAATCTTGAGTCTTCACTGGTGCTATTCAGAAGCCTGTGAGCAGCAGAAAAACGGACTAGAGTTGAGTAAGTTTCACTTTGCTACTGTCCAGTTAAGCTAGGAGCAGCAGCAGAGGCAATCATTCTGTTCTATAAACATTCTTATACTATGCTTATGTGAGCCGCTTCCAGTCTTACATTAAATGAAGTGACTACTCATCTGTCATGTAGTGTTTGTTCTTTCATCCTCTCCTCAGAATAAGGTGCAGTGCCTTTGTTTTGGTAAGGTTTTAGGGTTTTTTTTTTTTTTTTTTAAACTATATGTGTTTTTATGTATTATGTTAGAGATGGCAGGGTGAAAATGTAGATGTTGAAAAGAACTGGGAAGAAAATTGATCCTTGTGGGACTCCACCAGTGAGGGGTCTAGTGATGGGAAATTGCTCCTCTACCACTACTCCTTGTTTGTGTCCCTCCAGGAAGGCTCAGACCATTTTAGTGCGTTACCCTGGACCCCTACTCCCTCTCCCTGGTGAGACAACACTATGTCATGGTCAGCAATGTTGAATGCTGTAGCGAGCTCCAGCAGGATCAGAATGGATCTGTCCTTTATCCATTGACAGGAGGAGATCATTCCTGAGTGCCACTAAAGTGGTTTCGTTTCCATATTCTGGCCTGAATCCAGATTATGACATGTCTAGAATTTTAGCTTCAATTAGATGATCTTGTAGTTGGCCTTTGGCTAGCTTCTCTTTGATCTTGTTCAGGAATGGGAAGTTTGACATTGGGCAGTAGTTGGGTAGAACTGATGTGTCCAGGGTGGGTTTCTTCAGTGTTGGTCAAACTATTGTATATTTGAAGAAGGAAAGGAAGAGTCCACCTCTGAATGAGATGTTGTCTTTTCAGTCGAGAGTAGCACCAGTTGTTCATGACTCTTACAAGCCAAGGATATTTGTCAGATTTACAAGTCTTGGGTCAGTACTCCCTTAGGGACTCCTCTCTCATTGAAGCTATTCCCTAGGATACAGGACCCAAAAATCAAGGGTTTGGGATTGTGTAGAGTAGTGTAGATATCCCTGTTGCAGTAGTCAAGATAGGTAGAGCAGTTGAGATAATGCCCAGTACTTGTCAAGGCAAGTAACATGCTATATTTTATCATGGAGAATTGTGATACATAATTCTGTATTGATAGTATTATCTGGCTTATTACCTTGAGACTGAAGAAAATTGATAGAAGCTATTCTTTGTCCATCTAACTTTCACTGTGTGTTCAGGGTCAATCAGAGACTGCATGGGAGCCATCTGAAATGTGACATTTATATGACATGAGGCAGTAATTTAGATTTAATGCTACAGAGATAGCATTATTCCTTGTTGAGACACTTTTCTGCTCCTTAAATCTATATAGTTGTTTCTAGATAGTAATAAGGCATTTCAAGCTGTGCTAAAACTTCAAAGCATCTGAGCATTAGAATCTCTTTAAAGTGTTCACAATTACTGATGGCTTGAGAAATAGGTCACCTGTAAGATTTTAGAAATGGCCAAGAAACAGGGAATGGCTGTGTGTCACATAAAGCAGCCTAAAGGTTCTTGGCCAAATTGTGCACTGATTTGTACCGTGGGCAACTACCTTGATGCCAATAGGAATGCATAGGGATACAAGAAAGTTCAGAATTTGGTCATGTAATTTCAACTGGAAACTAGAAAAAGCATCTCTTCTATACATCTATATACAAGAATCTTGTATTCTATATTCTGCATTCTGTTAAACCAGTAAAAGTTGGATAATGAGTGTATTACTACATCCCATTTATTTCCTATTTATGAAGGGCTTTTGTTGTTAAAAGCTATTGCTATTTATTATGATTTAAGCAAGAGGTAAAATCACTTAAGTAGAAAGAGGACAAATATCAATGTACTGTGTAAGCATAACATTGAAATTACAAATTACACAACTGCATTTTTTAAAAATAGAAATTTCAATAATTGCAAAATGACAGTTTTAGTACCAAAAGTTCTGTTTATAATAATGATATATAATTAACAGTGTAAACTTCAACTACTCTGTAAACCGATACATTGATAGTGATGTGGAGGTGCCCTGTCACTCAAGCAGGCATTACCTCAAGTTTTCCAGGCAATTCAGATGTTGATAGGGGCCAAGACTGTTGAATGGCTTGAGTGGCGGAAATGGTGTGTTCCATAGCCAGAGAGATTAAACCCCCGGATATCCAAATGACAAACAGCAAGATATGATTATACCCCTCCATGAAGATACAATCTTATACATGTCCATTTTTTCTTAATGTTTTATTGATCTTTACATTCTTAGAACTGTGTTTAAAATTGATTTGAACTGGAAAGCCAGGTTTGATTCCCAGTTCAGGAACTGATCCGTTTGACCTTGCACAAGTATCTAGCCCACTACGTAGGAAAGATAGGAAGTACGGCAAGAGACCACCCTGGCTTAACCAGGAAATCTTCAATAAGTTCTACAAAAAGTGGAAACTAGGTCAAATTGCAAAGGATGAATATAAACAAATAACACAAGTATGTAGGGACAAAATTAGAAAAGGCAAGGCACAAAACGAGATTAAACTAGCTAGAGACATAAAGGGTAACAAGATACTATACTATAAATAAATAAGAAGCAAGAGGAAGACCAAAGACAAGGGAGGCCTGTTACTCAATGCGGGGGAAGAGAGCAGGGCAATAACAGAAAAAGTGCTAAATGACTTTTTCTTTCAGTTTTCACCAAAAAGGTTGGTAGCAACTGGACATCCAACTCAGTGAATGCCAGTAAAAATGAGGTAGGATCAGAGGCTAAAATAGGGAAAGAAAAAGTTAAAAATTCCTTAAACAAGTTACAGAGTAGCAGCTGTGTTAGTCTGTATCCTCCAAAAGAAAAGGAGGACTTGTGGCATTTTAGAGACTATTATTCTCTAAGGTGCCACAAGTCCTCCTTTTCTTTAAACAAGTTAGATGTCTTCAATTCACCAGGGTCTGATGAAATACATCGTAGAATACTCAAGTAGCTGACTGAGGAGATCTCTGAGCCATTAGCGATTATCTTCAAAAAGTCATGGAAGATCGGAGAGATTCCAGAGGACTGAAAATGGTCACTGTGTTTGCCCGTCTATAGAAAGGGGAATAAGAACACCCTGGGGAATTACAGACCAGTCAGCTTAACTTCATTACCAAGAATGATAATGAAGCAATCAGTTTGCAGACACCTAGAAGATAATAAGGAGATAAGTAACAGTCAGCATGGATTTAAAGAATAAATCATGTCAAACTAACCTAATAGCTTTCTTTGACAGAGAACCAAGCCTTGTGGATAGGTGGAAAGTGGTAGACCTGGTATATCTTGACTTTAGTAAAGCTTTTGATACTGACATGCATGATCTTCTCATAAACAAACTAGGGAAATGCAATTTAGATGGAGTTACTATAAGGTGGTTGCATAACTGTTTGGAAAACCATTCCCAGAAAGTAGTGTGACAAAGTTCCTCCTCTGCCTTGGTGGGTCTTGCCCTTATTGGTGGATTTCCTCGCCTCAGAGATTCACGGCAGCCCTCAGTTTGGTCACTTTTGCTAGTGGCTCAAACCTGCCATTCACTCAGCTAACCTCATCACTAGCCAGCATGGGGAAAAGGAAGGAGAACAAACCCCGTAGTCTCTGCTGGTCCACCTAATGGGTTGGAGAACAGGCCAGGGACCTTCTTCTCTGATGGGACCCACAGTTCAGGTCTACTCCTCCTGTATCCAATAGAACATTGGGGGGATGGGGGGAACCTGGGCCCACCCTCTACTCCAGGTTCTAGCCCAGGGACCTGTGGATCACAGCTGTCTACATGTTTCATGTAACCCCCGTGTGATAGCTACAACTCCCTGGGATACTTCCCCATGGCCTCCTCCCAACACCTTTGGTATCCTCACCACAGGACCTTCCTCCTGATGCTAGATAGTGTTCGTACTCCTCAGTGCTCCAGCAGCACACCCTCTCACTCTCAGCTCCTTGCACACTCCCTACTGACTAAAGTGAGGTCCTTTTTAAACCAGGTGCCCTGATTAGCCTGCCTGTCTTAATTGATTCTAGCAGCTTCTTAATTGGCTCCAGTTGTCCTAATTAGCCTGTCTGCCTTAATTGGTTCCAGCAAGTTCCTGATTGTTCTGGAACTGCCCTGTTACCTTACCGAGGGAAAGGGACCTGCTTAACCTGGGGCTAATATATCTGCCTTCTGTCACTCTCCTGTAGCCATCTGGCTGACCCTGTCACAGTAGTTATCAGTTGTTCACAGTCAAGCTGGAAGGGAATAATCAACTGGGGTCCTGCAGGGATCAGTTCTAGGTCCGGTTCTGTTCAATATCTTCATCAGTGATTTAGATAATGGCATAGGGCGTACACTTAAAGTTTGTGGATGATGCCTAGGTAAGAGGGGAGGATTAAAATTCAGAATGATTTGGACAAACTGGAGAAATGGTCTGAAGTAAATAGGATGAATTCAGTAAGGACAAATGCAAAGTACTCCAATTAGGAAGGAACAATCAGTTGTACACGTACAAAATGGAAAATGACCCTCTAGGAAGGAGTACTGCGGAAAGGGATCTGGGGGTCATAGTGAATCAAGCTAAATATGAGTGAAGAGTGTAACACTGTTGCAAGAAAAGCAAACATCATTCTGGGCTGTATTAGCAGGAATGTTGTAAATAAGACACAAGAAGTAATTCTTCCGCTCTACTCTGTGCTGGTTAGGCTTCTGCTGTAGTATTGTGTCTAGTTCTGGGCGCCACATTTTAGGAAAGATGTGGACAAATTAGAGGAAGTCCAGAGAAAAGCAACAAAAATTATTAGAAGTCTAGAAAACATGATCTATGAGGGAAGATTGAAAAAAAAATGGGTTTGTTTAGTCTGGAGAAGACAAGAATGAGAGGGGACATAATAGTTTTCAAGTACACAAAAGGTTGTTGTAAGGAGGAGGGAGAAAAATTGTTCTCCTTGTCCTATCCTCAGAGGTTAAGAAGCAGTGGGTTTAAATTGCAGCAAGGGTGGTGTAGTTTGGACATTTGGAAAAACTTCCTAACTATCAGGGTGGTTAAACACTGGAATAAATTGCCTAGGGAAATTGTGGAATCTCCATCATTGTGGATTTTTAAGAGCAGGGTTGACAAACACTATCGGGGATGGGCTAGGTAATATTTAGTCCTGCCATGAGTGCAGGGGCTGGACTAGATGACCTCTTGAGGTCCCTTCCAGTTCTCCACTTCTATGATTCAAAGTCACTTCAAGTAAAATTTCAGAAGTGTCCAAGTCCTATCTTCAGACCAAATTCAGAAATTTAGGAGCCTAAGTGCCTAAATCAGTTTTGAAATGGGACTCTTCTCCCATAGTTTAACTGGTTTGTCCGTTTAAACTGTAAGTTCTCGGGAGTAGGGCTTGTCTCTTACTTGTGTGTGTATGTATAGCACAATGGGGACTCTAGGGTATAATTGTAATACAAACAACGTAATTATGTTGCTAATCTCACTGTTGGCATTTGCAGCTTCCTTTTAAGGGCTTAAATCTTTTGCCGGTTTTAACACAAACATTTAGACAAAATGTAGCTTCTTTTCAGCAACTAGAGGCAGCTAAAAAGTTGATAAAGTACCTTGGGAGAGTCTCCCCCTACCCTGGTAAAATGGGTTCAGGAACAGCACCTTTTAGAAATCCCAGCACCCTCCCCCTTCCTGGCAGTTGTGGGAGAAAAGGTAGACTTCCTGCTAGATTATTACCATTGGACCTCGCTATTCTCAGTATGATCTGTATCCACCTTGTGGGTTCAGTCTTTCACCTACCATATAACTGATATGTCTTTGAAGTTCTAGTTTAATGTTTGCTCTGAAATGAGAATTGCTATGGATATTTTATAGCTGGTAATCTAACTGTATTTAATTTTGTTCCCTTTAGACATTCCTGACATTGTGAATGGCAAACATCTTAAAATTTTCAGGTGAGTTTCTTTTTGTTGTATTTAATTATTTGTGGTCTGTATGTGCCCGACTGGACATCTCTAGAAATGGCACGGCATATCTCCTCAATTTTTTTTGTTTTTGGATAAAAAAGCAAACCACCCCAGCATTCTACAAAAAGCAGTTGGTGGAGGACAGCGTTCTCTTGTTTGAAGGGAAACTGATGGCATATTATTAGTGTACTCAATGTTTTGCTGTTCTAGTTTTTTTCTTGGCTACTGCAGCCTAAAAATTGTAACTTACTAGCTAGTAACAATCAATTATTGAAATATTGTAAGGTTTAAAATGCTGAGACTGTTAGGATTGAGTTCATATAACTTCAGTGACTACTTTTTTTGGATATTTTCAAACAGACTTTTAAGATGGGAAATTCTCTGCCTATATTTTAGCAATTCATATAGCAAATAACTTCGACCATGCTCTGTTGAGAGATTCAGGGGATCAGAGTTATGGTGCTGAGCTTGATTCTTTTCTCCATGCATCAGCAACGGCTCAGTAGGATGCACTATAGAGTTAGCATTCTTCCTTTCCTGAAGAAGAAAACATACCTTGAATGTTATTTTGGGAGACTCTTCTGGCTGCAGAGAGACCAACATCCAGTTTTTAACCAGGAGGGCAGGCCAATATATAGGCTCAAGGCACAAAGTTTAATGGTAAATGGGAAGATATCCGAGCACCACTTCTACCTGCCACATACACTCTTCTCCCTTCCCCCCAAAAAGGATAAATAGTAGTTATCTGCATCTCATGTATCCTATCATGCAGTAGTTTCAGTATTGTATTGTTTAGATATCCCTTAAGTAACCAATATGAGTTAGGGCACTGTTTTATCTTCTGATATGTGGGTGCATCATACAAACTAGATACAGTAAAATCAGTAGTCGTACATGTGGACATCAGATGCAGTTGTTGATTTTTCCCTCTAAGATTTCAATGTGATTTCAAAGATTTGCATAGCCCCGGAATGCTCTGCCATAAAATATAATTCCTGCCAACAACTTAGAAGACCTTGTAAAGGGATTAGACATTTATATGGATGAGAACTGGCTCAGACAATTACATTAAAGGAGATACAACTTTTTTTTAAAAAAAATTATTTTTTATTTTTTGAGGGATATAACATTTCAAAGCATGAGCCAGCCACTAAGTCATGGAGACTGGGAAGAAACTTTCTGTATGGACAGGTGTCATGGTTACAGGTGAAACTGGTTTTGTCCCTCTTCAGAGCACCCCTTAGGTGACAGGCCTGGCTTCTACAGCATACTCTGGGTGGAAGCACAGAGTTCAACCGTTCTGGGACTGGATCTCTGTGCTGCAGCCCCTTAGCCTGTTTCCTAACTGTGTTAATGTGACAGGCTCTGCGGGGTTTGGCATCTGTAAGAGTTTCCCTTCTGGAGCTTGTGACAATATAAGTTTGCAGTGACAGAAACAACATCTTCAAAACAAAACATTATTTATTCTTTCATCCTAAGGTACAGAGCTTGCTGAGCAAAGGGTTAGAACAACAGAGTCCTATATACCTATTTTCCTATACCTACACCTTAGTCCTTTGCAAGTATTTGCAAGTTCCATTCAGTCTAGTTAACCCCTATTTCTGGGGAGAAGCAGACTGTCCTGCTCGTAGCATGCTCTCTTTCGGTGTCTCTCTTAGCTCTCACTGACACTCCCTGGGCAGCCTCTCCTTCCTACCAAAGCTAGCATTTTAAAGATTTTTAGGATCCCCTTTCAAACTAGGCCTAATCTGGGGGAGAGTAAACTCTTCGTAGCCTAGATGGAGCCAGTAAACAATTTTCCTGTTGTTTCCTTGAGGATTCTTATCTGTGTCATTGTTTTGCCTTTCCTGCTTGATTCCTTTAACAATCCTAAAGATTTAACTCTGTGCATTGAGGCAGGAGAATATTACAGACAGTCTGATGGGTATATGATATTTATAAAAAAAAAATACCACACATAAATCCCTCTTTCTCCACAGCAGGCTATTCTATAATCGGAGTTTCTCGGACCTGATACTGAGTACAGGATGATGGATTAGATGGACCAGTGGTCCAATCTGATATGGTAATTCCTGTGTCCATTTGTAAAATGAAATCCTTAAGGATGGATTTTCAGAGCTGCTGAGCACCTTCAAGTCCTTTTTACTCAGAGCAAGTTACAGGTGCTCAGCATTTTAAATGTTTGTTTAAAATTCAGCATAATAAACTAGCATTTCCCCATGGCAATGCAAAACCGCAACAATAATCCAGTCAGACTGAAGGCAAACTATACAGTCGAGCTACATTTATCTAGGAATAACTATAAGAAATCTTAAGAATTGGGCAGTGCAGTGGATTAATTACCACAGCTCAATCTGCTCTGTCCATTAGGAAGAAGGCTTTGGAGGATTTCATCTATGTGGTAGGAGTTAAATTTAAAGGGACTAAACCTCCAACTGCCATGAGTTCAGGAATGCATAGAGTGACTTATCATACCATGAACATTCTGACAGAAGGTTTGTGTTTTATTAGCTTGTTAGAACCACAGTAGATTTGTCCATGTAAAAAAAATGGAAAAAAAATGGCTATTGCCCTTGAGAAAAATCATCCACCAAGTGCCTTTAGTATAGTCAAACATCTATAATTTCGACACTGGGCCTGATGTGATTATTAAATGAATCCTTCCTCCTTTATGCAGCCTCTAGCCTTTAGAAAGTAATAGGTTCAGTATGTGAATTTAAATTACACATGCATTGTATCTCCTTGGAATCACTCATACAACATTTTAACATTTCTCATAGATCATAATGAACTACTGTTTTCCAGTAGGTGGAATATTAGCTCTGCACATTGAGCACCCAAATGGGGAAGTTGATCCAACTGCAGTTATTACTTTGCACAAAAGGAGTTAAGTCTGTCAAATCTAAAACCAAGTGGTTCATAGTCAGAAGGGTACAGAATAGAAATTGACAGTAGGAGTAGAATGAGTAATATTTAACTTACTTACATTTTTTCAGGGTCTCTTATCCCACAGAATTCTAAAGCACTTTACAAACTAGATAGATACATGAATCACTTAATTCATCACTGAAAGCAGCCAGATGTGGGTTGAAAAGTCATAATGGTTTTAGTTGTGCTCAGCAGAAGTATACAAGTTCAGGGCAGGAAATGAAGAACATTGTATCAAATTTGAAACTGCAGGGGGGATTTAAATTGATAGTGTAAATTAGTAGGACAGATTTGCTTGACTTAATCCAGTTCCCCTGTAAAAATGTTAACTCTGCTGTTCTTTTAAAAAGTTTCTTGATTTATGGCTCATCAAAAAGACAGCGTCACCGTCCCCCCATATGCCATGCTGGGGCACTGGGCAAGTACTAACTGTCAGAGAAGATAGTCACTGCTATAAATGGCCAGTATCACTTCCTGCAGAACCCTTTGTGATAACCTATCAAAATACAGACCAGACCTTTCTTGGCTGAGATCTTACCATGTTGGAGTCCCATGCTGTATAGATGTGTAAACACTGCAATTAGTGTGGTATACAGCAGCATGCATTTTAACAAACTTTAATCTATACAGTCAGTACTAGGTTCGTTAACACTTTAAGAACTGACTTCTCCTGAGCATCCCCATCTGCTTATCTTAACCCAGCACCCCACTCCTGCTCATCGCATACACCTTCTCCCTGCTGCTTTCTTGTCTCCCAGTTGGATAGTTGCTGGCGTGGGGTTCTTTTTTAGATTCCCCTGCTGATATACTGTCCCAGCGACATGTGCCCCCCGCCCCTACAGATTTCAGCATGAGTGTGGAACAAGTGGAAGAAAGATGTATCATTTGCGCACACATGAACCAGTAAAGGTTTGCAGAGGACAGAGCACACTGGGACTGATGTGAGGCGAAGGCTAATGCAGCAAATCCTTTCTGGTTCCAGACTTATACTTCTACCTGACCTGACTGAAAACCCTTTTCAGTAACCAATATTAGTTAATTTTTCTGGGTTCTGAATTTTAAACATTAATTATTTTTCATTATATCTTTTTTCTTTAAGAGAATGGGATGGCGATCTGAAGAAACTGCCAAACATTAAAATGAGAAAAGTGTCTACTAAAAATGCTGTTTGCAGTAGGACGGAGGTGGCAAATGGGGAAGCTGAAGAGGAATTAGATGCAGCAAAAGACACAGACTAATGAGCACCAGCTGATACGAAAGATAAAATAGCTGAAAGGGACTGCCAGGAACCTATTTGAACGATCACTGGAAGCAGAAATAAAGCTGGTATTTTCAATTATATTTGAGAAGACATGGCTTGAATATTTGATTAGTTGGTTGTGCTTCACCCTGGCCTTAATTTGTGGAGTGAGATTTCAGCAAGCAGCATGTTAGATTCAGTGTGGTGCTTACTTAAAGAAAAATGAAGGCTTTAAAATTTAAAACTTTCAGAAAATCTCCATTTCCCCCCTACCTCTTCCACTCTAGCTTCTCTTCAGGGTGCAAGCCCCTGGATATGCGTTGATGGGGAATAGTTATCTCTAGTCTAATGGCTGTGGGACAGTGCACTATCTGTGACTCACCTGTTTTGGCAAATGTGATGTGGGGGGTAAGGGGGATTTTCTTGGTAGTGCCCATTCATTGGATGATGATAATGAGAACATAAATGTAGTTTAATTTTGATAAGTAGGTAAGATACTGTTATACAGCAGACTGCCTTTACCCATAACTTGGTCCATTACCTGAGGCCTTTAAGTTAAGATAAAATGGTACTAAATAGGTGACTTAAATCTATCCCCATAGTCACCATCTCCAGATTTTCTTTACTGAGCCAGCAACCAGCCCTCAGCAAATTGTGCATTGGCAGATGATGGCTGAAGCTTGGGTAATGGCTTAGAGAAGCAGGCTTTCATACAGCCTCATGTTAGCACACTTGAAAAGAGCGTCAAAAATTGGAGGAAGGCTTTTGGAGCCTCCTGTAAAGCATCCCTCTACCTCCCTTTGTGCCTAATTTGGACCCATCTTTCAGAAAAGCCCTTGTCAGACTTTAGAAAAAGCCAAGGAGAGAACAGTAGGAAGAATTTCCTTCTCTACCCACTTCCTTTAAGGGCACAGGCCCTGGCCTGTAACTAAGAAATGTATGCCAAAGTAGAAGCATAGTGTCCCATTTAGTGATAGGGGATATCCATAACTTGATTATCAAAAGGGTTCCTAGGTCTACAACTGCATGAACTCAAGAAAAGCCTTTTACTCTAGGGCTGTAGAGGCAGAATGTATTTCTGCCACTAAAAGCTATGTGCACAGATTGACTGACTGTTTTCTGATGCCAGTGGTAACCAGTTAACCCTTTTACGGAAGAGATTTTATTGCCTTCATTACGAAGACTGAGTTGATCGCTAAACTGAGACACTGTTGGTTATTTGGTGTGGCTTAGTGGATAGAATACTGGACTGGGGTTCAGGACACCTGGGTTCTCTTCCCAGCTCTCCCACTGGTCTACTGGGTGACCCTAGTAAGTCACTTTCCTGTGTTTGCGTATTTGTAAAATGAAGATGATGATGCTTATTTCCTTTGTAAAGCACTTTGAGATTGACAGATGAAAAGTGGTGTGTACGAGGTTAGTGATAGTATTTGTACCATTGCTAGCATATTTACACGGGGATGCTCTTATGGCATTGTCAAATGATTCATAAAGTGGGTGGGCTTCCTCGGGGTTTAGTCTTAAGGGATGCTGCTGGGTCTGGCAGAGACTTGCTAAACAGGCAATAGTTTGCAGGTGGGCAGTTTAATATCTTCAGGTTAAGGGAATTTATATGGATCAGGTATTCAGCCCATCCCTCACTCATAGGGAAATACATAACAATTGAGCTTAAGGCTATTGGAAAAAACCTGACAATCTCATTTTGCTGCATCCTCCCATCCCTGTGGAAGGGACTGGGGACTCTGGATACTTTCATGGAACCTGCTGTGAGGCCCAAGTGTGTCTCTTTTTTAGCGAGTAAGGTCAGACAGTGGATAAAGTACATGTACCTGACTGATATGAAGTGTAGCGATGGTAAATGCTTTGTATTCTACTGAGCCAAATTGCCAATTCTAATATCTGTAGAAAAAAACCTGCCACGCTGTCACAGTTGTGTGGGATGTTTTCAGGGGCATAGATTTGTTGGTGCAGAAACTCAAGGTAAGATTAATTTATAGAATCCAGAATTCATTTTTCTCTTGGGCTTAGTGGATATCATGTGTAATTTGGGGCTGAGTGGGTTCTTGATTTAATATATAAAAAAGGCTTTCTTGGGTTCAATGGTATGACCATTAGGCTGCAGAAGAGAAGAATGAGGGGGGATTTGAGAGCTGCTTTCAACTGCCTGAAATGGGGATTCCAAAGAAGATGGATCTAGACTGTTCTCAGTGGTAGCAGATGACAGAACAAGGAGTAATGGTCTCAAGTTGCAGTGGGGGAGGTTTAGGTTGGATATTAGGAAAAACTTTTTCACTAGGAGGGTGGTGAAGCACTGGAATGGGTTACCTAGGGAGGTGGCGGAATCTCCTTCCTTAGAGGTTTTTAAGGTCAGGCCTGACAAAGCCCTGGCTAGGATGATTTAGTTGGGGATTGGCCCTGCTTTGAGCAGGGGGTTGGAGTAGATGACCTCCTGAGGTCCCTTCCAACCCTGATATTCTATGATTCTATGACCAAAACCTCCTTGTTGTGCTCAAGGCTAAGTTTTAAGGATCTGTAGTGTTAAGCATGTCTCTAGGATGTGGGGTTTGATTTGCCCTCTGTGTGAGACTCAGTGGGAGGACCAGCCTTCACCAGACTCCTCTGTTACTGCTGTTAGGAGATGTAATTCAAAACTAAACCTCTTGCTGTCAGGATTCCCTAATTACAGGGTATCACTCCTTTCCTTATGACTGAAATGGGAGGCAATGTTGGATACCACGCTAGAAGTTAGTAAGTGGAGGGCACAACTGGCATAGTTTGAAACTGTTGTGCCTCTCTTTTTCAGTGATGGATACATCTTGCAATTCTGTGTTAGTTCTGTTAGGCCCCTCCTAGCCTATTCTTAGCAAATTTCATTCAGTTACTTACCAGCTTTTTTTTGGTATGTGGTCTGGATAGGGGATTTCCTGCCCTGGACAGTGAACTACATTGCATAACAGTAAGTTTCTATTATTAACCAAAACCAAAAAAACTCCCTTCTTGCCAGACAGAAGGCACATGCACTGTTATGGTTTGAACTAAACTGGATTAGCCAGTAATACAGAATTAACCACTCTGTTTCTTAAACTCAAATGAAACAATGCTACAAGGAAGTGAGCTGGAGAAATTGAAGAGGCCTGGAAGATGTTTGAGTGACCTTTCACTTGTAAGCTGCATCCATGGCCATCCAGCAGTCTGGTAGCTAGTGCGCATCTCATGTGGCTGGGAGCGCAGCAGGCACCTGGGCTCTTAATCAGCCGGAATCTGTGGCAGCTCCTCTCAGAGCTGGGGACCAGGAGGAACCCGAGAATCAGCAAGGAGGAGGGGTGAGTAGTGAGGTGAGGGAGGCAGGGGCTCTGGAGAGAGCACGGCTGGCACCCATGTCCCACTCTGCCTGTCAGGCCCTCCTGGCGGAACCCATGGAAGCTCCTCTCAGTGCCACAGGAAGTTGTGAGCCAGCAAAGAGAGGGAGCTGTTCATGGTGCCATCCCAGGGCATGTGGAGCCAGCTGTGGAGACGCTAGACCCTGAGGCTGGCAGCAGCATGGAAGGCTGGCAGTGCTAAAATGAGCCCCCAGCATCCCATCCAGTACAGAGTAGTGGTGGGGGGAGAGCCTATACTGCCGTTGTGGCTGGGACATAGGTACCCGGTCTGTGAGTTCCTCTCCACTCCGGGCTCTGATTGCAACTCCCTCCCAGGGACTTGGGGTAGGGGTTGGGAGTAGGGCTGGCTTTGAGGCAGGGTTGGGGAGACCCTAAAATCCTTTCCCCAAAGAAGTCTTGAGCTAGCAGGGAGGGATAAGGGGACGCAAGGTGCACCTGGGAAGGAACAGTCTGGGGTGGGGTGTACCCTCAAGGGCTGTCTTTCACATCTTTGCTCAGTTAACCGATCATTCCCTAAAGCTGAGCATCTGAGCATTCTCATTCGTCCCTGCTAAAGGTTTTATTGCCTGCTCTACACACCCTGCATTGGTTTAACTAGAGATGTGATGATAACTGATTTAGTTAAACTGGTGCAATGTGATGTATAATTGCTCTTAACTCTATTTAAATCTGTCTCATCTGCTTAGCTTGCCTTGGTAAAGGTCCAAACAAAACCTGAACTGATATCATTGATCTGAATCACCAATTGACCTGTGTCCACAGAGCAGGTATGGAGGTTTTTTGGTTTGTTTTTTTAAACCCAATTTTAGCTGCATTGGTGTAACTTCCATATATAGACAAGTTCTGTGTTTCACTTTGGTGATAGAATCACTGCAAGAAGTTCTTTTTTTTTTTCTGCATTTTCTTTTAACGGGATGAATAAAAGGGGCAATAAGCCTTATTCTTCCTGGAAGGACTCGAAAGGCTAGTTTGTCATTGTAAAAGATGTGATGTCCTTAATAGCACTGTGTTAAACTGACATTTGTGTAAACATTTTTTAAATAATGTATGCTATTTAGAGTCATGGAGAATGTTAGATTAGCTAAGTTTTTCCATGAACAGTTCCATTAAAACAAAAGGCAATATATAAAGCAAATGTATAATCTGTAAAGTTAACTAGACAAAAATCGAGCAGTCTTGAAATAATTTGTAATACTTGCTGCTCACGTTATGCATTTTCAAATAAAAGCGAAACTAGATAGAGAAATAAAAATTTTAATTGTAATCTCATGTACCCTGTGTTCCTTTTTGCTATCGTGTAGACTTCAGCTTTTTAGACTATTATGTAGGTTACACAGGGAAACGGAAATGTCTCCAGCTAATGAAGAGAAAAATGTTTTTTATATTGATTGTAGCCAGAAAAATTACTATAAAAATGGCAAGATCTTACATAGGGAAGAGATAGGATGACTATCTGACTCATGCTGACAAACGCAAATTGGTATCAAGTGTCAGTATAGAAAAATGAGCTGGATTTTATTCTGTCTTGCACATCATCAATTTGTCGAGTAAGTTTTGACTGCAGAATCTTTATATGGTAATGATAGAAGAGAGAGACTCATGTTGACTTTTAAATTTCCAGGTTGAGAATGTTATTGAGAGAGAAAATGAATATGGAATCCCATGATGTCATTTTTATAGTAATCTTTCTGACAATTACTGTGCTTTACAGCCAGCTGGTGTGTTTACTGGATTGAAGAGCCTATTCCTTCTCTGAATGCTATAAGGATGCTTTGATGATCTGTTGCACTTACATTCTCTTTTAAATGTGACTGCCATTAACATGAAAAGTTTGCCTTCTAATTACTCCAGTGTTTT
Organism: Lepidochelys olivacea; assembly: GCF_965140295.1. Classification (NCBI taxonomy): domain Eukaryota; kingdom Metazoa; phylum Chordata; order Testudines; family Cheloniidae; genus Lepidochelys; species Lepidochelys olivacea. Next base: position 72,487,920 of record NC_140414.1, read on the forward strand.
TCTATGTTTAGACTTAGATTGCTTTAATATAGGAAATACCGTGGAAATGTTACTTGCAGAAAGTGGTTATAAACATTGTAATGTTAACCACTGTAGATGGGAGGTGCTCTGTGTTTATAACTAAACTTTATCATGCTCTTTTAATTAGAAAATTCAAAAGTTCTTTTTTTCAGAATGCTGTGGGCTAATTTTCCCCCCACCCAAACGTCTATGGTTTTTTTTAGTTAGCTTTAGGTAATTGATTTTAATGGTGTTTAACTGCAAAGTTTTAAGTGCTAGAAGCAGTCTTTGTTTTAGCTAGAGGGACTCAAAATAAGTTGTGTACAAAACTTCAAACTAGCGTAAGGGCTGGTCTGCAAATTAATATAGCTCAAATAAGATAGGATGTGAACTTAAAGCAAATGAATGATGCCTCATTAATTTCACATGTAGACAATTTTATTTCCAAATAAGAGTGCCTTATTCAGAATTAATTTAATCAAAGAGGATTAAGCTAATTCTGGAATAAGAGCGTCCACCCATGGGGTTAATCAGGGGAAAAGAAACTGCTGTTATTGCATCAGTTAGTTGATGACTAAATTGGTATATTTCAGAAGCTTTCGAAGATAGGGGCCTTTCTTCCCCCCATTCCTGCTCATTCATTCAGAGGCATGGAAGCTTCCTGAGGGATCATATCTAATATACAAACAGGAGATAGAGGAGGGGCCACCTGGTCATGTTTTTTCACATCTTCACTAAATTTTACCAATTAAATGTGAAGGCCTCCTCTGCCATTGGAGGAAGAGACCTGTCTGCTAGTATTCACCCTGTAACAGTGTCTTTTTTTATTTTTTAATACATCAATCTCATCATTTGTCCTTTGTTTCTCTTGCTGGTGACACACTCTTTTCGGACATCCCATTGTAATGGATCTGCAGATTTTTCACTGTGAAGAAGAGGAACATTTGCCTTAGCTGAGAATCACCTTTCTTCTAGCATGGAAGTCAGCAGATCCAACCCACCCACCACAAGGTTATAGTTCTGAGCGAGACTTCAACTGTTGCCCTCTCCTCCATTTTCTTTTTTGGGCACATATGTACATATTGTATATATCTGCTGTTAATTGGGGTGGAATTTGAAGTTACTCTCACCTAGGAAGGGTTTATATAAATTTGTTGTTATACCTAATAACCTGTGAATTAAGGTTTAAAGGAACTAGCTCTACAAAGCAGGTCTAGAAGGATCTTGAACTGGCTTACTAGATGCATCTTCAAGAGTGTAGCCTCTCCCAGCCTGCTTTGACTGACTGATCTGGTGTCTGCCTCCAAGGAGCTGCAACTATGAGTAAGATCCATTATAATGGAGCTGCAGAGTGCACTGTAAAGAAAATGTTCAGGTAGGTTTTTTTTTAAAAAAAGGTTCCTAATAGGGAGCCTCAGAATACCATTTTAGTAAGCTGTTCTACAGAGTAGAACTGTTCTTTAAGCACCTACACTTAAACTGTTACCTTGAAAATGTGTGTATAGTGGCATGAAAATACCCTGTGCAAAGTGTCATGAGGCATATAATAAAACTCTGCTTACAACTTTAACTATGGATTTGCTACGGAGTAGTTTTGTAATCAGGGTAACTCTTAATTACCATAATTCAAATACACTGACCAATTTTTGACATAAATGGAACAGCTGTGTCAGTCTGTAACTAGTTCATTATTAGAAATGAATTAGAATTACTAAACCAACATTTACATAGAGAGCCTGGACTAAAATACTGGTCTCTCATTCACTGCTCTAAAAACACAGGCTTGTTCCAGTTGAGGTAAAAGAAGCTCTCTGTCATGCTGTCAGCCCTGATTTATATTCTTGAAGCTACATCCAATCAAGAAGGGCAGCATGCTCATTGAGAATGACTGGGTCGCCATGCTATTCCCTAGCCTACTACACATCGAATGTGATCTTGTCCAAAATTCTTATTTATTTTGCAGCTTTAGAAAGATAAGCAGCAAATCTCAAGGTGAGATTTCTAACAGTTCTCAATAAAACCTTGCCTGAGCTTCCCCTCAGACTGGTTTATGCCCAGAGCTGCTCTCTGCAGGGCTTCCTGTACCTAGCTGTTTTACCTCTGAGAGCCACTGAGCTTTTATTGGTTGCTGAACTGGTTCAAGTGAAACCCACCTAATTTTGTTACTACAGGTGGTCTTTCTTCAAAGAGAGATTTACAGACAACATGTCTGGCTTTAGGAACCTCTTACTTTGCTACAACAATTCCTGTGTAAATTTGCTTAAGAACAACCTAATTTTTTCAAATTATAGACTGTGTGTACTAGCTCTTAAGGAATTTTAACTATATGGCAAGTTTGAAGGAGTAATAAGCTAGTTTTTGCTTTCTCCAAGAGCTTCAAACTGCACGCAAAGCACCAATTGGAATAAACAAAAAAGTGCTGTTTTAATTCCCATTTCCTCAGTGTAACTAGAAAAGAGGCTACTCCATGCTGTCCTGCATACATCTTACCAAAAGATATGTGAATTCTCAGGCAAAGTGATAAACCGCATACTCCTAAGATCAAGTAGAACTGTGCATCAGGAAGTACCTACTGCTGTGGAGGGTAGGGTGGAGTCCCGGTCACCTCTAAGGTTGCAACCAAGTTCCAACATAAGCTTTATTTTAGCTGCCCAGCTTTAGCAAAGGACAGTTTTTTTCCCAGAAAAGGTAGGAAAAAAATTGGCCATAAGGTTACCATTCATGGACACTAGTCCAACATTACTTCAGGTTACCCACAATTCCCTAATTTTAAAATAAATGTAGCTCTGTATTTGTATACAATGGATAGAAATGAACATGTCTAATAAAAGCAGTTCAGTCATTTTTATTTTAATGCACTTTCTGTTTTTACTGGCAAAGTTGGGCATGTAGATCTGTTTAAACTATGACATTTTCTTTACACTTTGGCAAGGCTGGGTTAGATGATTTCTACTGCAACTCTTAAAACATGTTCTCTCAAGGAGCACTGTGATCCATTGGTCTTGGAGGCAATGGATACCATTTGATAATGTCAGACTGCTACAACTATGCTCTGGATAATCTATTTAAAACAAAGCAGACTATCATATAAAAATGGTGGGGCCCATACTTGCTGGAATTCTGTGCAAAGGGGCTTTTAAAACTTAACCAAAATCTTTTCCTGGGTGCATAGCTTGAGACAATGGGGAGGGGTCAGAAAGATGGAATCCTCCCAACAAATTCAGTTATAATTATGCTCGGAGGTCTGCCTCGGGGGAGAAATGGGATGTGAAAATGTTTTGTCCTGTTGAAGGAACGTCACACTTAAAGCAAACATAAATTTTGCATTTTTGCTTTAACAAACCAAAATGTTTTTTCTTTTGGAAACTCAAATATAGTATATGGTGGTAACATCATTTCTACCACTTAAAATACAGAAAACTGCAGTGGTTTGGGTCATTTGTTTAATACAAATACAAATTTGTTCTACAACAATTAGAAGTTATATTAATTTTGTTTCCCTTTAAAACTCCCCCTCCCCCTTCTTTCAGTACATATTCACTCACAAAAACCAACCGTTTTTGGAAAAGAGAATGGGGTTAAAGAAGTAACAACTCTTAGTTCCAGGTATTACACAGTGTAAAATATTTTCTTCATAGATTGTGTCAATTATAAAAAAGGGCTTGATCTGATGATGGGGAATGTATAGTTATGGACAGGCCAGGAAAATAACCACTTGCTTTCAGCTATAATGCTATGTGAAATAGAACCATTAGACTGGGTAAAAATCCTCATCATACTAACACAAAGGTAAGTGGTGCATTGTCACTGTTTTAAAATGAGTAATTGAAAATGTTAGTTCTGGAAATGGAAACAGATTTTAAGAAACCAAGAAAGAAGAGATCCATGTCCACATAGGGGACAGAAGCATTTTGTTTATGTTCCACAATTTCTCACTAATATCTAGTAATTCTGCAATCCTTATCCAAGCAAAACTGCCACTGAAGTTAAAGGGAGTGTTGCTCAAGCAAGAAGGCAGAATTTGGCTTCATATCCATGCAGTCTACCTGGGACTGACCACATCTACAAAAGGGCAGCTCACAATGAGTGTTCGTCCCAGAGACGATCCTGCAGTTCTTAGCCAGTCCAAATTCCACTGAGGTGAGAGGTGTTTTGCCTGAATAAGTACTGCATTTGATTACTGGGCCTAGGCCACTGTGGTTTAGCTACTTATGTATATGTAGGTTTTTACTGATCTTTAACTTCTTCTCAAAATAACATTAAAAGAAAAGCATTAAATTACTACTTGCCAATGAAAAAGAGTGGGTTTTGTGGCACAGAATCCTCAAGTGGACTACACTGATTGATTGGGTTCCTACAGAACATTATACTCTCTGATAGACAAGGATGGCAGATGTCCAGTACTTACACTCTTGACCCATTTTCATGTGAAGTTATTTATGCAAGCTTGTATCCATAACACCTCCGAGTAAATAATCTTTTTTGCTGGAGACAAGTCTTATACTACTAGGTAAATGTGGCTTTGAGTATATAGCTAAATTTCTACCCCAGACCAGAAGAAAGAGCTTTGTGTAAGCTCTAAAGTTTCTTATATCAATAGAAAGATATAAGATATTACTTCACTGACCTTGTCTCTCTAAAAACCATCAAGTCAACTGTAACTGACAGAGGGGATGAAGGGGGGAGAAAGGACTTTAACAGTGCTTAAGGCCCTTCAGTTTTTACCAGTTTAACTGATAAATTCCTGAGTTTTACAAAACAATTTTTTTTGTAAGAAGTAGAAGAGACAAGGGCATCTTCTCCTTATGCTGCTGCCTCCATCTCTTCCACTTCTGGGCCCTGCCCAGAAGGAGAGATGGTGTCTGGGTAGCCCAGTTTGTGAAGCCACTATCTCTGCTTCCAGAGCGGTGAGCCAGGTCAGAAGTATGGGAATGACCTAAATCTCATGCCCACTAAATACATATTTCCAGCTTTACAGAGAACGTGGATAAAAGTTAAGGAATTACTTTTCACACTAAATGGGTTGAAAATAAAAAACTGTATCCGACTATCTTTCGGACCACTAGGAGCTTTCTGAAAGTTAAACAAAACAAAACAGGAGCAGTGATATTTACCCAATATTTACTCAGAAAAGTGCAGTTAATTTTTTTCTGCAGATTTTCATCCTTTTTAAATTTTTGTATCAAACTGATAAATTCCCCAAAAAACATTAAACTAAATAAAAACTGAAAGGAAAGAGCCTCAATAAGCTGTAAGGGATTAAAGGCCTAGTCCAAGCCTCATTAGTCAGTGGGAGAATTACAGTTGTGTTCAATAGGCTTTGGAGTAGACATTAACTACTTCCCTATCTCCTTTCTTAAATTCTCTTCAGGGGACAAGTTCTGTTGAACTATATCTCCTAATATCTCATTCTGAACTGAGACTAAGCCTCAATTACGGAGTACTTGCAAGACAACTGCCATTTAATGGTGCTTTAAGGTTAGAAAACTCAGGATAAATTACATTCTGCAGGGTAAGTTCTGCTTGGTCATTATATCCACAAAAGGATTTGTTTGATTTCCTGTCCTTCCCCCCACATGCACACGCCAGTTTCCTAAACATGAGATCAAAGAGGGCCCTAGTTTACTGTGGTCCCCAGACTTACCCAAACCAATGCACAGGTATGTCTGGCTACTTTGGCTCTCCTGGCCCAATAATAAACACCACAGCAAGTGGAAGTGAATCACAAAATTCTTTATGACAGGTTTCAGAGTAGCAGCTGTGTTAGTCTGTATCCGCAAAAAGAAAAGGAGGACTTGTGGCACCTTAGAACTGTAGCTCATGAAAGCTTATGTTCAAATAAATTTGTTAGTCTCTAAGGTGCCAAAAATTCTTTATGTAACTCACCTCTGGACATCATTTTATCTACATTCATTTATTGCACTCTTTAATGTTATTCACACTTCAGTTTTACATGAAAATGCTCAAAACTAACAACTGAACTGTTGAATCCCTAATTGCTCAGTCTTATCCTGAACAGAGGATAACTATCCAGTCAAGTCAGAACAGGGCGATACTGGCATCCTTTTAATAGGTCAAAGTATGCTCTTTTGTGATTACCTGAATTACTGAAGCATGAACTCTTAAAAAATTCCATCTTCCACTTTATAGCTGTCATTCCTAGGGGGTGTGAGGGTCTAAATTCATTTCATATTCTTTTGTAATGGACTGCATGCTTCAACCTGTAATGCCTCTGACTATACTTTGTCTTTTTCCATTTTGGAGAAAAACTTTCTATATATCCTTTCTACATATACTGGCAGAGAGTTCATGTTAATTCACCACTTAACAAGTATCATTTATTTTACTTTAAGATAAGCAGAACTAAAAGTGTTGTTCCAGATGTAGAGCTAATAATTTGAGCCTTGTGGCTAGATAATACTTGTATTTCATGGGACCAAGGAAGCATTAGAGGCAATTAGAGGACTTGAAGATTACTTGTTGAAATTGCTTATTTTGCAAAAAATATAAACACGTATCCAAAAGCATTAAATATGTGCTTCACGTGTCCTCAGCTCACATGGCTCCCACAACATTCAGGCTCCAATGTAGCCATACAACTATGTAATGATTACTTTACGAGATTTAGAAAGTGAGTGACATGGTGCAGGTCTGTTTACTTTGTTGATTTAAGTTTAATGCAAATGACTTTTTAGTTGTGTCACTTTAAGATGATGAGCAAATAGGATGCCTAGTAGTAACAAAGAGATGGAAAGTTGTTGATGTTTTCTGTAACAGAACAGTTATAGCAGGTCTATTTCCAATTCCTCCTGGTCATCCAGTTTAAAAAGGTCATTTTGTCATGTCTGTTTGACGCTGTTAGAATTGTTCTCTGTTGTGCTTTCTACACTTCCACTACACCTGGCTGACTAATTGAGAAACTATTTCACAAACGGTCACATTCCATAAGTAATGCATTTTACTTCACTATATCCATTTCCCTGGTCAGGGTTTTTTGTTCTTTTATTTCAAATGCATGATTTGTTTCTGCTTCCTGTAGGGGCTGTGGTGTAAAATGCACACACACCTTCTTCAGTGAAGAAACAATGCCACCTCTGTCAAACTGGCATGACCTCAGAGGTCATTTCTTCAGCCGCTTGCTGTGAGTTTGTACCTGTCTGGGATACTGGCACTACTGCAGCGTCCTTGATTTCAGCGCTCTGAATGCAGGAAGGGTTCTTCTCCATTTTTTTGGCAGTGTCCGGGCAGTTTTGAACAAAGATCACTCGATTGTAAGCCTTCAGTCTGCGCCACAACTGAACGTAGACTTTGCACTGGACGTACATGAAGACTAGGCCTCCAGTGAACCCAATTGCTACCACAACCAGTTTTGTCCAAAATGGCCATTCAAGGACACCTTTCAAAGAAACAAGTTACAATTAGTTTCATCATCATTTCATAATGTCTTGCTGATGGCTTGTCTCTTCTGTCGCCTGTATATTCCAGTATTACATAAAACTGCCAAAACATTCTTTTCAAAGGATCCCTAATGCTATTTGTACTGTATGTACACAGTCACACACATGAAGTGCAGCTGTTGTTATGGTAGAAGACAGCAGCTGTTCCCTAGATCATAGAAACAAGATCAGATCCCTAAACATCTAGTACAATAGGGGATTTCTGGTTCAACAAGGAATGCAGGATCAGGTCTTAGGACAGAAAGATAACCGTCCTTACTAGAAACAGATGACATTTTTATGTCCCTTGATTGTACCCATGTCTATAGTACCTCTTTTAAGTAGGCAGAATGTAGTTATCTAGACTGGAATGGCCAGATCACTGGGCTTTGGGCCCTACTACTGAAATAAATAAAGAAAAAGCTTTTCATTTTTTTTTTTTTTTTTAAAGTTTGATGGCTGGTCTATAAGGAGACTCAAGCTAGAGTATGTACAGTGTACTGGTCTGCTACACAGTAAGGTGCTGCGTGGACCCTGCTACCATGCACAAAGTTTCATAATGAGCAGTAGCAAGGTCCACATGGCTACTTGGTGCACTGTAGTTTACACCCTAGTTTGCTGCATGCTATGGGTCTGTAAATATACCTGGCACACCCTATTTTATACCTCATTGAACAGTGGCACCTACAATACCAATGTGTTCCCCTGGTATGGGGCTGTAGCATTGGTTCAGTAGCAAATTATTGGGAAGAAATCCACTGTGTGAATAAAACAGCACCGCAGCTTTTTTTTGTTCTTTATGCCTCTCTCGTGTATGCTTTTTTCTTCTGCTAAATCAACACATTGCTATTTTCCTACTTAGTTATATAAGAACTTTACAGTTCCTGATACTGTTTTTCCTCATTGCACCCTTTGCTCTCAGTTTAAAAACCAGGAAAAACTCTTGAAAGGTCTTACTGTAACTGTAGAAAAAAGTCTCCATGGGTGATGACACTAAGGCTACAGAACAGAGAATTTGAACTCCGTAATGATATGAGTAATGCTAAGATGATTCACTTTAGCCTAGAACTAGTCTTAGAACTTTACAAAATCAATTATTGCTATACTGGGAACAGCTTTATAATCACAGGATAATGAACAACACTGCAGCTGCTTCTTGATATGTTTAGCAGTATGACTAAAATGGGGGAAAAACCCTCAGTTGTGCATTACTGCATCAGATCTAATGATGACAGTGTTGGCATTAATACATAATATGCAAGTGTGTGGTTTTGAGATTGCATGTCAATGCTGCTTTCTCGATATTTTACTTAAAATAAATTTATTAGTCACATATGGAAGATCTTTAAAAATCCTTAGAACATATAGAGTGCAAATCACGATCGAGGTGCTTTAGAAACAGGATAATTAAACTTCAAAGCAATGCGTGGGAGGCATTAGAGAGAGGCACTCCAAGATGGATATGGTGTCAGCTGGAGAATTAGAATCCACGGGTGGTCATCTGCCAGGCTTAGCTGCAACCAGTAGAGCAGTAATTTGAGTTTAATGGTGTTGTTAAACAATAATAGAATACCATTTATTTAAATATTTTGGGTATTTTCTACATTTTCAAATATATTGATTTCAATTACAACACAGAATACAGTGTACAGTACTTACTTTATATTTAATTATAAATATTTGCACTGTAAAAAACAAAAGAAATAGTATTTTTTCAGTTCACCTAATACAAGTACTGTAGTGCAATCTCTTTATCATGAAAGTTGAACTTACAAATGTAGAATTATGTACAAAAAAACAACTGCATTCAAAATAAAACATTGTAAAAAACTTTAGATCCTACAAGTCCACTCCGTCCTACTTCAGCCAGGTTTCAGAGTAACAGCTGTGTTAGTCTGTATTCACAAAAAGAAAAGGAGTACTTGTGGCACCTTAGAGACTAACCAATTTATTTGAGCATGAGCTTTCGTGAGCTACAGCTCACTTCATCGGATGCATCAGCCAATCGCTCAGACAAACAAATTTGGTTACAATTTGGAGGAGATAATGCTGCCTGCTTCTTGTTTACAATGTCACCTGAAAGTGAGAACAGATGTTCTCATGGCACTGTTGTAGCCAGTGTTGCAAGATATTTACGTGCCAGATGCATATGTCCATTCATGCTTCAACCACCATTCCAGAGGACACCTTCCATGCTGATGACGTGTTCTGCTCGATAACCATCAAAAGCAGTACAGACCAACACCTGTTCATTTTCATCATCTGAGTCAGATACCACCAGCAGAAGGTTGATTTTCTTTTTTGGTGGTTTGGGTTCTGTGGTTTCCGCATATGAGTGTTGCTCTTTTAAGACTTCCAAAAGCATGCTCCACACCTCGTCCCTCTTAGATTTTGGAAGGCACTTCAGATTCTTAAACCTTGGGTCGAGTGCTGTAGCTATTTTTAGGTATCTCACATTGGTACCTTCTTTGCCAAATTGCAATGCCACAGTGCCCAGCGAATGCCTTTTCTCACTTTCAGGTGACATTGTAAATAAGAAGCAGGCAGCAGTATCTCCCGTAAATGTAAACAAACTTGTTTGTCTTAGTGATTGGCTGAACAAGAAGTAGGACTGAGTGGACTTGTAGGCTCTAAAGTTTTACACTGAGTGCACTTATGTAACAAAAAAAATCCCAAACCTACATTTGTAAGTTATACTTCCATGCTAAAGAGATTTCACTACAGTACTTGAATGAGGTGAATTGAAAAATACTATTTCTTTTATCATTTTTACAGTGCAAATATTTGTAATAAAAATAATATAAAGTGAGCACTATACACTCTGTATTCTGTGTTGTAATAAAAATAGTTGAAAATGTAGAAAACCATCCAAAATATTTTAAAAACAAGAAAAGGAGTACTTGTGGCACCTTAGAGACGAACAAATTTATTTGAGCATAAGCTTTCGTGAGCTACAGCTCACTTCATCGGATGCATTCAGTGGAAAATATAGTGGGGAGATTTATATACATAGAGAACATGAAACAATGGGTGTTACCATACACATTGTAATGAGAGTGATCACTTAAGGTGAGCTATTAGCAGCAGGGGGTGGGGGGGGAAAGAGAGGGGAACCTTTTGTACTGATAATCAAGGTGGGCCATTTCCAGCAGTTGACAAGAACCTCTGAGGAACAGTGGGGGTTGGGGGGGCAGAATAAACAAGGGGAAATAGTTTTACTTTGTGTAATGACCCATCCACTCCCAGTCTCTATTCAAGCCTAAGTTAATTGTATCCAGTCTACTCTGAAACCTGTCAAAATATTTAATACATTTCAATTGGTATTCTATTGTTTAACAGTGCGATTAATTTTTGAGTTAATTGCATGAGTTAACTGCAATTAATCAACAGCCCTAGTTTAACCATCTGTTTTTGCTGCTTATGCAACTGGCTTGCCTTAGAAAAGTCTTTGTAAGTGAGAAATCATTGAAATAATCACTACAGAATGGTGTTTAATTACCACAGATTTCCCTGTCATGGAAACTGCTAGTAAGTGCTAACTTTTTCAGGGTGGCACTTTTGAAAGTCAAAGTGACTTTAGCACATGTTCCAGTGAAAGTCAGTTGGACTCCTACTCTTAAGTGACAGGGATGGTCTCCTTATTAAGGAAATGACAGCTACTCCACACACTGACTTAGGAGCTTCTGAAAATCCTACCTACCAGTGATCACTATTGAGATGTGGTGTTAGTTTTGAAAAATTACACACCAGGCAATAGCCTCAGCTGCAGTAAATCACTGTAACTCTGCTGAAGGCAGTGGAGCTATGCTGATTTACACGAGCTAGTTTGATTAGATATTTCTGTCATCTCACCAGACCCTGGAGTAAGTACGCCAAGAAGAAATAGGGGAAAATACTTTTAATGATTTCCCCCATCTTCCCACTTTATTGGGCTAGCGTGTAACTTTTTGGGTAGTAAATCAGAGTTCTGAATTTCAATATGAAAAAGAGTGGGCCTGCTGTTGCATCACTGTAGGGGATGGGAGCTTTGCAGTTGTCTGTAGTAATCAAATAAATGCTACTATGTGTGGATCAAATTCTGTTTTTGAATGTGCTAATCTATTTCCTCATTGACTTCACTGAGCACCAAGGGGTGTATCCATAGCCAGGATTTGCTCCCATGTGTTACTATTTCCTTAATGAATTCTTGTAACTAAAGGCAGCATAGCATTTGCAACTCTTCTAAAGTAGTATACTATACGCATGTTGGCAATATCTGCTTAGTTCAGTAATCCACTGTAGTCTGTTGTAAAACAAATCAGCTATGTAAATCCAGTCCTGCATTTAAATGCCCTCTAGCACAACGAGGCCACAATCCTGACTGGCATACTACTAGTACTGAAATAATAACCAAAACTTTTGTTAAGGTTCTAAATCAGGGGTAGTCAATAGGTGGAGCACGGGCCAAATCTGGACTGCCATATGCTTTTGAACAGACCCCCAAATCTTTTTATTTACTTATTATTTTCTCTGGATCCTGGAGATTGACTATACCTTGATGAAGAAATGTGGACCTTGACAAAAATAGACTACCCCTGTTCTAAACTGTTCCAGTAACTCCTCCCTCTCCCTCACTTTTCCCGGTCTTTGCTTGCCTGGATTCCCACTAGAACTGAAAGTGCTGAAATATCACAATAAAGGCTGCTGTTAGAGGATGAAATCCAGCTGTGTGTAGAGAATGCAGGAAAGGACCTCTGTGACATTTAATTCCCACATTAAGGGCTGCACAGGACTTTCTACACTAGGGTGAATTTCATGCAGCGTTTCCTGCTGGGTCTGGAAGTTTTAACTTGCTTGAAATCTTCTAAGAAAGCCTTTTGCAAGATTTCTACCCCAGTTTTGTAGAAGAGAGGTTTCAATAGGTCAGATGGGCAGCTTAAATCTTTTGGATGCTCTGAACTGAACTTGCACTGAACTTTTTAAGTTTCACTCATCAATTTTTAAATAGTAGCTTTAAAAAAGTCCAGCTATTGAAGTAAAATGAAAAGAATGAACTGAATGGTTTAGTTGTTGTGATGGGTGCATTGAACTGTGATCTCTTTGCACTGCAGGAAAGAAAATATATTCAGCAAAAAACAGGTTTGTAAACTGAATTGTGTGTCCTTTGCTTTGTCATCAAACAAATTCCCTATAATCCTGTTATATATTTACAAATAAAAAGTGCCTTGCTATCTATCTGTATTTCTAATGTTTCCCTCGCCATGTTAGCAATGAAGGAGATAAAGTCACTTACCATTGTCATTGCCTTGCTTAATTTCCTCAGCAGTTCGATCTATTAAAACATACAATGACCAAACAACGCAGGTAATAGCAATAATATGGAATGTAACTGAACAGACTATCTTCCTCCTTTCACTTGTTGTCATCTGTAGTTTCTCCCACTGTAATCAGAAAAGAATTAGAAATTAAGTGGGCTTGTAAAGAAAGCCTCCTTGTCATTCTAGTTGTTCCTGTTTGAAACGAGAAGAAAGACAGGTTAATTACAAAATATTTTTCTTAAAACTTATGTCCCTAAGATAGCATTGTAAGCTTCACAAACTTACCTGATGCATTATATACAAATCTACATCAATTCATAAGAACGTAGGATCCTGTGGAAGGAGTCTCACCTCTGATCTCTTACCGCCTTCCTATGAGTTACACCTAATCCTGTGTCTCTGCAGCAATGGCAGATTAACAGTGAGAGGGAAGTCAAAAAGCAAATATTAGTTTTAACTGCAGCAAGCACCCCAAATCTAGAGCTATGAAGAAAAATTCACATCTTCCAGAACTCCAAATGTGCTTGGTTGCTTAAAAACCTGTCACTTAATCCTGGGTAAGACTCTGGATAGATTTCATACAACAGGCCAAAGTCTCTCTTCAGTTGCACCCATGCAACTCAGCTGACTTCAAACTCTGACTTTTCCTTTTGTTAATACTGTATAAATTTTTTGTTTTTTGCCACAGTTCCTTCTCTCAATCATAACAAATTCTACTAAAAAAAAACCACCCTACCCTTTTGTCTAAAAAACATGTATTTAAAAACAGATTGCCTCTAACTTTGATGAATACTTTTGAAATCCACAGACACCACCCTCATGAATATTAGTAAAGTAGGTGGAAAACATAGTACAACAGTGCCACCTTTCGGATGGTCATTATTACTACATGACTGAACTGTAGAGATAATGAGACTTTTCTAGTTGTAGCTCTTTCACATAAAGTATCTAAGCAATGGCACTAACCAGAGGGTAAGTTCAACTGCACAAATTGGGAGGCACGGGGTAGAACTGAAGTGAAAAATAAATATAGAGTAAGATGAGCGGGAAAGGAAATTTAAAGACTCAGAATTTTTCTCTGACAGACATACATGCTCTCTCTCTCCAGCTCATGCAAGAAGGCAATTGCTATACCAGTAATAGTTCCTATTTAAACCCATGTCGGGACTGGCACACAAATGGTCATGTTGGTGTCCTTTGCAGGATAGTAATTCCTATATGATGCTATAACTTCAGTAAATGTGCCAAAAGCACCACTTTCCAAGTGAAGCAATTCTGAATGTGGAAACAGTTATGGTTCTGGGGACGGTGCTCTATATAGCTACAGTGTAAGGCCAGACCTTTGGGGCTGAAGCTTAGGGTGTTAGTGGGTAGGTCAAAGGATGATACAAAAGCGTTCCTCACTCTTAAGGCTTCATACCACAGTTTTACAAGTCAGTGATCTCAGCGGGTTGATATAACAAAACAACAGTTACAACAATTAAAAACAAATAAAAGCAGAATACTCCCGAGACAAGGAGGTGGAGGAAAAGTCAGGATAGTGTGAGATACAGGCAAGAGAAGGAACCCAGACTCTTGCATCACAGAAGAAAACTAAATAGCCATGGCTTATATTGGTTAAAAATAACAGGTGTTAAAACCACTAGAGCCAACCTTCAAGAATCGATTTAACACAGAAAATAGTTTCTTTTCCCTATTTTCTGTCTGCATTAGGTTTCCTAAGTTATTAGTTCTAGAGTTATTTAAACTAAATCTAGGCTAATAGTGTCTGTTGTTAACAGCCATCAAGTTCAAAGGCATTGAGTGTCCTCCCCCATTAACCTGATTCCATGCTAACTGAAGTAGCTGATAACCACTACTACATAATCCCATATCAGATATCTAGTTCAACTACAGCTGGCTGAAGAAAACACGTGAACAGTTTTGCCAATATATAGCTTTATTTTTAGTCAAAAAAACCCCACCACCCTACCAAAACAAGACACTCCACTGCACACGCTTCTCCCTGTGGGGAGAGGGTGAGAGAATAAACAAGTGACAGATGTGTAGGCATGTTGCTTCATGCACTACTGGCAAGCACTCAGATACTACTGTGATGAGCAAGGTATGAAAACCTGTATGGAATAGAACTTTTAATAGTGAAGAAAACTCCACAGATTTCATTTAATTTATTGCTAGCATCTAGTAGCCTCCACCAGGTCATGGCCCCATTGTGCTAGGCACTGTGTAAAAACAATAAATGATCATCCCTGTCCCAAAGAGCTTACAATATAACACTTACCAACAAACAGAACTTCCTTTAACACTGGGCTTTCATTGATAACACTTAGGAGAAACAAACACTCCAATTAGTCTTTTCTCAAAGTTAAACTGGGTATGTAATGTTGTTGATGCCTGAAGCACAAAAGACTTTTGAATCTAACTAGGGAGGCATAAGGGGACAGGAAGAGGGCGAGCAGTGAGACCTTGGGGAAGGGAATGAGGAAGCAGTCAGCCGAAGAGACTAAAAGGGATAAAAGTGAGGGGCTCCCTTCAAAGTCAATCTACAACTAGGAGCAGAATTTGGCCTAAGAGGGGGGTGCTGTACTGAGGCTGGTGGAGAAAAAGAGACAGCAGCAGGAAGCAGGACAGGCCAGAGAAACAGCAAGAGAAGTCTAAGGAGGGGGGGGAGAGGGAGGGGTTGGGAAAGGCATATTATGTAAAACAAACAAATAAAAATAATAATTGCACCCCTGAGTGTCAATATGGGTGGTGATGGTATGTGCTCCAGTTTCACTCTTGGAGAGATGTTTATACTGTGATTTCACAGTGCTGTATAAGAAGACAGTAAGCTCTTCAGGGCAGAGATCTAAAAGACTACAGAGTGAGTGAAGACAAATGGATAACGGAAGAATGTGGGGAAAGAATGAGGGGTACAACAAATAAATATTAAGGTTCTAATCCAGTCCTGCCACAACTCCAATAAACTCACTGGGGATGCACTTGTTTATACCAAGGATGCTTTGTGTCTTGTGGAATTTTGTGTTACAAGCTTCATAGGCATCTCTCAATTCTCTCTCTCCTTTTCATTTTGGGCAGAGGGTCAAGCGGAGGTGAGTGACAGAAGGCTAACCAATAGAGGAGTGCTATGATGAGGGATTTAGAACTACTCAGGATATTTATCTCCTTGTATTGTTAGACTGATAGGGTACAGCATTTTTCATTTTAACAAATCCACTAGAATATTACATTTTTACTGTGAAAGACAAGATAGGTGTGGTAATAACTTTTCTTGGACCAGCTGCTGCTGGTGAGAGACAAGCTTTCGAGCTACACAGAGCTCTTCTTCAGGTCTGGGAAAGGTACTCAGAATGTCACAGCTAAATACAAGATCAAACAGATAGTTTAGCATAAGTAGTTAGCACACACTGTAAGGGACCATTCATAGGACAAAGTGGTGGTGGGAGGAGGGGTGTTAGTGGGTTATAGAGAGTTGTAATAAGCCATAAATCCAGCGTCTTTATTAAGACCAGTGCTTAATTTGTGCCAGGGCTGAGCCCCGGGCACCTCTGGGCTTGCCACACCAGTTACAACAGTTAAAAAATTGCTCAAGCCCGTGCGCCTCCTTCATTACAAATTAAGCACTGATTAAGACCATGATTTTTAGTGACTAGCTAGGTTATGAATTCAAGCTCCAACACTTGTCTTTTGAAAGTGGTGTGCTGGTTTCCTTCAAGAATGAGGCCTGCTAGCCACTAGAGGGTGCAATAAGACTATACTGAGTTCATAAAGTTCATAACAATGTATTGTGAAGAGCATTCAAAGGCACAAAGAAATGAAAGCAAGATTTTGTAACTTTGCACAAAAATAAAATCAACCATTAAAAAGTGTACTGGACTAAATATAGAAGTAGAAACAATGTGCACTGTAGATTTTATGCACACATCCCAAAACCTTTGAAAAAGAAAGAGAACATTTTGTTATTAGCTCATGCCATAGAAAGGTTGTAATAATCTTAGTTAACAGTACATATAGCTCCTTGTTCAAGCTTTTTGCTTCCTCTGTGTTATAAAGACATGATCTTCCTCTGAAAACTAAAAGCTGTTACTGAAGTTCATAATCATTTTTTTTGTAATTGCAAACTAAATCATCATGAGTCATCACAGAAATAGGAATCTAAACAGTCTGCCTACACTGAGTGAGGAAAGGGTATCTAAATAAGACTATGATAGCCAATGTAGTTAACAAGTTCCTTATTCCTGCTGGCTAATCTACAGGAATCCATAGTACTTGTGGGGGCTGGCTATAGGTCAAAAGGCAGCAGGATCAAAACTGCCTCTTTTTATGTCTTTTTGAGGTGATACCGGTTAATCAAAATCACTATGCTAGTTTTATTCAAGCAATTGCTCAAAGACAGGTTTTCTGAAGTATCTAGGGATGCAGTCCCATTTTCTAGAGCAGAGGTGGGCAAACTATGGCCCACAGGCCGCATCTGGCCCGCGGACCGTTCTGCCAGGCCCCTGAGCTCCTGGCCCGGGAAGCTAGCTCCCGGCCCCTCCCCTGCTGTTCCCCCCTCAGCCAACTGCGCTGCCGGCGCAATGCTCTGGGCAACAAGCTCCTGGGGGCAGTGCAGCTGCGAGCCCGGCCTGACCCGGTGCACTGACCTGCGTGGCATGGCTGCCTGTCCTTGTGCAGCCATGCTGCCAGTCAACGGTGCTCCAGACAGCACGGTAAGGGAGCGGAGGGTGGGGGGTGTTGAATAGAGGGCAGGGGAGTTCAGGGGGTGGTCAGGGGTTGGGGGTGTGGATAGGGGTTGGGGCGGTCAGAGGGCAGGGAACAGGGGGCTTGAATGGGAGCAGGGGTCCCGGGGGGGGCAGTCAGGAAGGAGAGTGGGGTTGGATAGGGTGGCGGGGGGCAGTTAGGGGCGGTGGGGCCGAGGGCGGTCAGGGAGAAGGGTGGGTGGATGGGGCAGGGGTTGCCGGGGCGCTGTCAGGGGGCGAGAAGCAGGGGGGTTCAGATAGGGGGCAGGGGCCAGACCATGCCTGGCTGTTTGGGGAGGCACAGCCTCCCCTAACTGGCCCTCCATGCAATTTCAGAAACCCAATGCGGCCCTCAGGCCAAAAAGTTTGCCCTCCCCTGTTCTAGAGACTGCTTACTATAGACATTTTGGATCAAATTTTCAAAGGGGCCATAACTCAGTCTATAAAAGTATGGTGGCAATTCAAATTCCCTCCCCTGCACACAACATGTAGGTAAACAGACTTTATGCAAAACAGTTCCACGATCGAGACAAAAGTCTCTCCAAAAGGGCTGCACCCTTAGGATTATAGTTACCATTGGCTCACATTTCCCCATTCCCCTGCAACAGAGACACAGATTCACTGTTCAGAAAGCCACACAGTCCTCATCTAGCCTATCCTGTACCTCAAGCATTAGCCATAGTATGGCAGATAGAGCCCTGAAAGGGCATATTTCTGCAGCATGCTAAAGGTGCAGTTCTCTGCATCCTTCCACCCCCTCTCTGCATTCAGGGTTTCCCACAATCTTCACTTGGGCCAAAAGGCTTGGCCCACAATAATTTATTCCCACAATTTTGTATTTAGCTACCCACATTTGTAAATTAATGTGCTATTTACATACACAAATGTTTCTCTTGCAAGGGGCAAATAGCTATACATACAAAATTGAAGTTACAAGTTTGGGGAAAGGTGTCTCTCCTTTGAATGCTTGGAGCAGGAGGAAACTAACCTTCTGTACTGTGTAACAAACTTCAAAAGAAAAGAAGATAAAAAAGAGCTCAGAACACAAGAAATTCAGGTATCGCCAGCAAAGAAGTGATAGCGGCTCAAAGACTAGGTCAGTCAGTGTCCTGAGTATGTCATAGCAGCTACTCAGAGGGCTGTGCCACTTCACAGAGGCAGCTCAGAGACTGTCTGAAGTAGAGAAAGATGGCTGATGCTGCTGAGAAAGGGCTTCTGTAGAATTAATTAATTGTAACTCCTGTATCTTTTTCTGGATCTTTGTTTTCTAGGTTTGGTTAGAGCAGCCCTGGAAAGGGAAATTCTATAGTGATCGAGCATTAAATCTTTTGTGTTTGATGTGTTTTCCTGTTGCATCAATCCTTCTTGCTATATATAATTCTGCAAATAAACATAATAGCAGAATACAAGAAGCAGCACACACCTGCATGGAGCTGCTTCTGTTCACATCTAGAGACAAGGCTATTTTATTACATAGTTTCTGTTCTTTTTTCAAGAAGGTAAATAATTGGGGGGTGGGAGGGAGAGAGTATGTGTCCTTCTCCCTGCTCCCACCCAATAATCTCTGCAAAAGGGAGTCTGAAATGATGATTTTATGATGGCACCTAAAATGTGCTATTTCAAATGCTCTACAAACACAGAGAAGCGTGGCCCCTTTCCCAAAAGAAGCCTAATATGATTAGCAGATCATGGATGATCTTTTGGAAAAGACAGGGCAAAAGACCATAAGGACTTTAGCAAGTATATGATGCAGTGAACTGAGCACTCAAGATATTTCAGTGTGATCTGAGTACATAACTTGGGGGCATTTATTTTTCTATTTTTTTGGTCAGTTGTCAAAGTGCTAATTGTTTCCGACTCCACAGTAAACCACTCACTAATATCAAACTACCAGCTGGAGGAAAGAATCAGACTGTTTTCAGGAATGGAATGGGTTCACTAGGCAATCCGTGTGGGGAGGAAGAAGAAAGACAAACTAATACTAATAAAAGATAATAGGGGTTCCACACAGGGAGAGCAGAAGAGCTCTGAAGAAATCAGAAGTGTGGCTCAGAGAGGAGAGTTTAGCCTTTGTAGTATGTGAAGCAAAACCAAAGAGGAACTAGAGGTTAGATCTGAAACAAAGACTACCTTATACCCTAATGCAGCACAAAATACCCTGCTGTACATCACAGAATACTGAGTGTGTCTCCCCTTAGGATAATGCAGCATTTGCCAGGTCTAGTGGGTGGGAAGAACAAGGGATAGGTCCATGGCCTTCCCTTTGAGATAAACAGCACCCAAGAGGCACCAGTGCTCAGTAAAGTGTAGGGAGTATATTTGTGCCTGGTTGCTATAAGACAGAGGTGGGCAAACTACGGCCTGCGGGCCACATCCAGCCTGCAGGACTGTCCTGCCTGGCCCCTGAGCTCCCAGCCAGGGAGGCTAGCCCCCAGCCCCTCCCCCGCAGCCTCAGCTCGCCATGCCGCCAGTGCTCTGGGCAGCGCGGTGGCGTAGCTGGCTGCAGCCAGGTGGCGCGGCTGCAAGTCCTGCTGCTCTGAGCAGCATGGTAAAGGTGTGGGGAGCGGGGGGGTTAGATAAGGGGCAGGAACTCCTGGGGGGCAGTCAGGAGACAGGGAACAGGAGCGGTTGGATAGGCATGGGAGTCCTGGAGGGCCTGTCAGGGGGCGGGGGTGTGGATCGGGGTCAGGGCAGTAAGGACAGGGAGCAGGGACGGTTGAATAGGGGGTGAGGTTCCGGAGGGGTGGATAGGGGTCAGGACCGTCCGGGGACAGGGAGCAGGGAGGGTTGAATAAGGGGTGGGGTCCCGGGGGTGGGGCAGTTGGGGCGGGGCGTTCTGGGAGGGAGCAGTCAGGGAGCGGGGGGGTTGGACGGGTCGGAGGTTCTGAGGGGGGCAGTCAGAGGGTGGGAAGTGGGAGGGGGCGGGGGCCAGGCAGTTTGGGGAGGCACAGCCTTCTCTACCCGGCCCTCCATACCGTTTTGCAACACTGATGTGGCCCTCAAGCCAAAAATTTTGCCCACCCCCTGCTGTAAGATGTGTGTTAGGCTCATCATACCCCCTTCTCTTAACTGTGCATCCAGAATCAGGTCTCTATTGTGCTAGACACTGTAGACACATACAGAAAGACATGGTCCATAGACTGTATAATCTAAGGCCTGG
This sequence comes from Lepidochelys olivacea, assembly GCF_965140295.1. Lineage (NCBI taxonomy): Eukaryota > Metazoa > Chordata > Testudines > Cheloniidae > Lepidochelys > Lepidochelys olivacea. Next base: position 72,508,552 of record NC_140414.1, read on the forward strand.
CCTACCCACAGATTTGCACCAGTTAGGCTGTGTCTACACTGCCACTTTCAGCTCTAAAACTTTAGTCGTTCAGGTGTGTGAAAAAACACTCCCCTGAGCAACAAAAGTTTGAGTGCTGAAAAGCACCAGTGTAGACAGTATTTTATTGCCGGGAGCCGTGCTCCTGGCGATAAATCTACCACTGCTCGTTCAGGGTGGGTTTTTTTTTTGTTTTTTTTTTTTAATCACTGGGAGAGCTCTCCCCTGGTGATAAAGTGTGTGTACACTGCCCATGTCACAGAGCTGCTGCGGCCGCGCAGGAACGTGGGCAGTGTAGACATACCCTTAGCTAAGCTGATTTAGTTAAAACTGGTACAAACCCCTTTGTAGGCACTCATTTCAGTTAAAGAGTGACTTCTTTCACTGTTCCTCATCAACATAACCTAAAATATACTGGTTTAAACTGAAATCAGTGTCTACACAGACTTGCATCTGTTTAACTAAAGAAATGTTAAAATCACACACATTAAATTGGTGCAGCTCTGCTTGTAGAAAAGCCCTAAGATTCTACAGCTTCTGCAGTAATGGTCGCATAGATTATTGAAGAACTATGTTATTAAAATACCTCACTTTGCTGAACACCTTAGTAATGAGATTTTTATCTTCACAGAATTCAGAATGCAGCCTTTTCAAAATAAAGAGCAGTACATTTCTCTTTAAAAATGACAGTGAACTGAAAGAGTTGTACTCGGTTGGTACAATCAGTGCACACCACTTATTAAGCTTATGAATTTGTAACTTTGTATGTCATCAGTTAGCAGGCCCTTAAATGTGCAAAGTAGGGATATTAAGTAATTGGAACAGATCATCTCTAAAATGCAAAATGAAGTAGCTGTTTCTGTAAGCTGTATCATCAAGAATAATCATAATTCAGTAACTATCCTCACCCCAGTACCTATATTCTAGCACAGACCTAAAAGCAGGAATGTGGAAAATTAATATAAGAATGGCCAAACTAGGTCAGACCAGTGGTCCATTCAGCCCAGTATCCTGTTTCAGAGTGGCCAGCAACAGATGCTTCAGAGGAAAGTGCAAGAAACGCCACGGTGGATAATTATAGCATCCTCTGCCCATAGCAGGACCTTCTTCCAAACCAACATCATCATCACCTCCTCATCTATTAGGGATATGCTCATGTCACATTATGGTTGTTTATTTAGAAAGCAATATTAACAGCTTTCTACAATGCATAAACCCTTCTCCCTAAAAAGCCTTTAAGGATCCTCTTCACATGTTGAAACAGCAGTTAATACTGTCTTTGTTCAGTGTGACGTTGCATGATCTAGTGGACAGGGCACTAGTTTTAGCTCTGCCACTGAGCTCCTAAGGGCTAGATTCACATAAGGCCTGAGGCATTTAGCTGCCACTTTAGGCGCCTAAAATCCCAGAATCAGGCCCACTGGGATTCACAAAACTCCTGATCAGTCCTTGTCCTTGAATCCTTTAGGTACATAAAATCACACAGAGCCTACATTTCTTGCAGTAAAATTTCCCTTAGGTGCCTATGTTTCTGCCTCTGAGCATGTGCACTGCAACCTTACACCAAGGGTCCAGCTGCCTAAGCCCCTGTGTGATTCATGACTGGGGGAAGAGAGGTGTTTGGCCACCTAACTCAGTCCTTGCCTACTGGATCAGCCCCTGATAAGTGAGTTTACCAAAAAATAGCCCAGTGGTTACGATACTCACCGGGAATGTAGGAAGACCTCCAGGTCAAGTCTCACTCCACCTGAAAGGGAGAAGAGATTTGAAGTGGGATTTGCCACTTCTCATGTGAGGGCCCTAACCACTGGCTCATTCAGTATTCTGATGTGGGGCTCCCTCAGATTCTCCCATTGAAGCTGTTCCACTTTGGATAAATTATGAGAAAATCACAGGAGAGGTGCGGAAGGAAAGAACAAAAGACTATAGCTGATGGTTGCAGCACTAGCTTAGAAAGTCGAAGACCTATAGTCCCTCTGTTCCAAATAATTTTATAGGCATCTAACTCCAAGAGAGGGGTAGTTCTGAGCACACAGTGCTTGGCTTAATGTCTCCCATTGACTACCTGACGGGAGGAGCTGCCTAGCATGCTGGCTTTTGTGAATCCCACAGTAAGGGTCCTATGTCTCCCATGCATTATAAGAAGCTAGGTGCTAACCAGGTGTTTTTTCTAGGCATGTAAAAGTTAAGCAGGGTGACACTCAGCATTGCCATGCCCAAGTTCCTTTGTGAATCTAGCCCCACGTGACCTTGTGCAAGTCACTTCTCGTTTCTGTGAATCAGTTTCCCTTCTGAATCTTTATTTGTCTTGTCCACTTGGCCTGCAAGAAATCTGGGGAATACAGTCTCTCACTATGTGTTTGGACATGCCTAGCACAATGAGTCTCCAGCTGTGGCCGCTTAGTGCTAATGCAATCCAAAAGACGGTCATAATAGGGACTGTGCTGCACTACAGGCCAGTATTGAAGCTCCCGCTATCACGGGGAGCTCAGTGCCACCACAGAGAATAGCTTGGGTGAAATCCAAGATGGATAAGGCTTTCCTCCACATCAGTAGGGAGTGATCTTTTCTGACAAACAGCTAGAAGATGGCCACGTCTATCTCATTACGATATCCAGAAAGGACGTACTCTGGCTGCAGAGAAATCCATCATTCGTGCAAAGTCAGAGAGGACAGGCTATATGTGGATAATCCACACAGGAGCGAAGGGAAATGAAATCTAGCCCTGACCCTCCGCCAAGAGCTGCTGCTACAACCCGCTTTTGCTCAACCAGACTCTTGGGCAATCCTTTTTTATATTCCATTGGTTTGTTGCTCACATCTTTGGCTCTTCCCCAACCAGCCAATTCCTTTCCCTGTCCACTCTGCGATAAAGAAATTACGGCACATCTTTGTGGCAAGATCCCCTATAAGATGTCTCTACAGCATATATCTTCAGGTAAAATGTCTTGCTCCAGCTATCAAATGGAATAACCTAAATTTGTATAGTAGGTCAAACTAACTCAGGCTAAAACTACATAAGTCACAGTTACATTTGTGCTGGAAAGCCAGGCTCACAACAGTTAATCCAAGATTTTAGAGTCCCAATCAAAGCAATAGGGACTGCTGCATTTTATGGCACATACTGTATGTTAGTAGAATGTTAGTGGTATATCTAATGGCGTGTATTATGTCTTGGTATGGGACATATCCAGGTTTTTGGTTGTGATACGCCATTAAGGCTGAACATGTTGTGAAAACCACTTTCAGAGATAGGACCAGCCATGAAGCCCCCTTCCTTCACCTCCTCCAGAACCATGCCAGAGCATGTCTTTCCACTCTATGGCAATACATCTATCTGCCTCTCAACACCACGTAATATGGGCACCATCTGCATGGCTGATTATTTTTATGTTGGCATTGGTCTTAAATCTATAATGGTGCAGAGAGCATGGAACAAAGGCATAGTTAGCATGGAGGGGCAATGGGAAAGAGGGAGGATGAGCCACTTGCACCGACAAGAGGAATGAGGGGAAAGGGGGGATGGAACTAACAAGATGAATGTTTAACATTGTGACCCAAGGACCTCTTGATGCTAGCTGGCAGAAGGGTGCAATAGGGTTACAGGGATCCTCTGGGTCTGGTATTTACATACTAGTTCCCTCAAAGAGTGTTATGTAAGATCTCTACTGAAAGCCTGTGTCACACTGGTCATCATAGTCTTTGTGAAGTGTATGTGCAAATAATATGTAAGGAGGTGTGTGTGTGTAGGAAATTATATTCCTTTAAATCCTTGAAGATAAAGACAAGTCACCTAGCAGTGATGTGCCTCAAGACAGATTGCTGTACTATATAATTTCTTCTTTAAATTGAGTCTGGTCTTGCAGGTAACTATTTTAAATATCTCCAATTTAATCTACATACTTGACCATTATTAGTCATGGCATCGTAAGATTACAATTTCTAAGCCCAATTTCTACATTAGTGTACATTTGATTTCAAACAAGGTAGTTGATGTGATCCTCTATCACAATAATTCATTTGATACAAACTTGACCGATATTTACAGTTAATCCTTTCCTTATAATCTTGAAAAAACCTAGGTAATCTGTTGCTACGCTTTCTGTTACAGGAAAATTTTATTTAAAATATATCATCTTCAATTACATTGGTTACCTTCATAAACTCTAGAAAGTTGATATTCTAATTTTAAATCATATAAATACAACTGAAGCTCTGTATTACTTATACGGTATCCTCTTTGAGACTTTTGAATTTTGAACTAAATGTATATTTCTAAGTGTTTCCAGACTTCTCTGTTTGCAAACTTTTGCAACATGATTCTATTTCTTGCAGATATGGCAGGTTTGACCATACATTGGACATTGTCTAGGTTTGTGCCTCTTTCCATAACTAGAACATTCTTTCATATGCTCATACATTTTAACTATAAGACTTTCACTCTGTTTTCCTCCCTAGACTTGTTCTTTACTTTTTCTTATTAAGTCTGTATTCACATCTATTTCTTTCTGAAATGTGCAATCATTGTTGATTAAGTTCAGCAGTTTGGCAAATTCTCCTTTTTTCCTCAGATTTAGATCAGGCTCTTCTAACAGGCTTTTTCTTACATTGATACCTTTTATACCCATCTATATGTGTCTCTCTCTTCCTCTGTCTTGTCTAATTAGATTGAAAGCTCCCTGAGGCAAAGACTATGTCTTTATTATGTTTTATACAGTGCTTATAGCACTTTTGGGTGCTTATTAACAAATTATCATAGTTTTGTTAGCAAGAGACCTCTCATGGATCACCTTCCCCTCTCTACTCACGACACAACTTGGTTCCCAAAATATTTAATTATGAGACCTGGAACCACCTTGAGATATATGTGCCAAAATTAGAACTGATCAAATCATATTAATTAGATAATTTATTCAAAATTGCTGACATTTTAAATAAAATACTAAAAAAATTATATTTTTCTATTATTTACTAAGTCCCAGTCAAAATTCATGCATCCAGCCATCATCCTGGTGGCTCCAGATCTCCTGTGGCTACTGTGTAATATTAGTAATTCCCTGTAAAGTCTGGAAAATATTTTCACTTGCATTTGCTTTGTGTTAAGCCAATATAAGGGAAAAGGATTGCACTTAGTACTGTATTATGCTAAAAATGTCCTGTTCTCTTCAAATCATACACTTCCCCCCTCCTTTGTTCCATTTGCTCTAGCATCAGAGTAAAACCACTCTTTAGAGAGAGAGAGAGAATCCCCTATGCTCGCTTATTTGTTACAGACAAAACTATAAGTAACTTATTTGAGATTTGCTGGAGATCTTATGGTGTAATTTGACCTGAAGGTATTATATTTTCTATCATCAATATAATCCATGCGCATAACTCCCCTTCACATCAATGTATGTTCCTGTCACGGTTCCTCCCCCACTCTGAACTCTAGGGTACAGATGTGGGGACCTGCATGAAAAACCTCCTAAGCTTATCTTTACCAGCTTAGGTCAAAACTTCCCCAAGGTACAAAATATTACCCCCGTTATCCTTGGACTGGCCGCTACCACAACCAACTAATACTGGTTACTGGGGAAGAGCTGTTTGGACACGTCCTTCCCCCCAAAATACTTCCCAAAACCTTGCACCCCACTTCCTGGACAAGGTTTGGTAAAAAGCCTCACCAATTTGCCTAGGTGACTACAGACCCAGACCCTTGGATCTTAAGAACAATGAACAATCCTCCCAACACTTGCACTCCCCCTTTCCTGGGAAATGTTGGATAAAAAGCCTCACCAATTTGCATAGGTGACCACAGACCCAAACCCTTGGATCTGAAAATAATGAAAAAGCATTCAGTGTTTTACAAGAAGACTTTTAATAAAAAATAGAAGTAAATAGAAATAAAGAAATCCCCCCTGTAAAATCAGGATGGTAGATATCTTACAGGGTAATTAGATTAAAAAACATAGAGAACCCCTCTAGGCAAAACTTTAAGTTACAAAAAAGATACACAGACAGAAATAGTTATTCTATTCAGCACAATTCTTTTCTCAGCCATTTAAAGAAATCATAATCTAACACATACCTAGCTAGATTACTTACTAAAAGTTCTAAGACTCCATTCCTGTTCTGTCCCCGGCCAAGACTACAGACAGACACAGAGCCCTTTGTTTCTCTCCCTCCTCCCAGCTTTTGAAAGTATCTTGTCTCCTCATTGGTCATTTTGGTCAGGTGCCAGCGAGGTTACCTTTAGCTTCTTAACCCTTTACAGGTGAGAGGAGCTTTCCCCTGGCCAGGAGGGATTTCAAAGGGGTTTACCCTTCCCTTTATATTTATGACAGTTCCATAATATGGATTGAGAGAAGTATTCCTTTGTATGTTGGAAGCAACAATACACAGATAAATACACACACAACAACGAAAGACTGTATCTCAAAGAAAGCTTCTACAGAATCCTGACACAAAAGGGAAGTAACTTCATTAGAAACTTTAGTACTCATTCAGGAAGAAGACAGAGTTAAAACCCTCAAATATTTCTGAAAAATATATTTAGCTGAAGCCAATCATTCTTCCCCTCAGTATAAGCCTTACATTTTGCTGAAATACGTTCTTCAGGCCTCTTTCTAAATATGCTGAAGTGTCACTGTCCATAATTTCATGACTGCATATTAGGAAACCACGTACAAATCTTTTTTGGGCATGTCTACATGGTGCCTTAGGATGCACCAGAAAGGATGTAAATTCTAATGTGCACCAGCGCGTTGCACACTAAATGGCCCATGTGAATCCTGCTGGCATGCACTAAAAATTCCCTAGTGCACATTAGCGTAATTCTGAATGAAATGGGACTACATTAACGTGCACGTGGGAACCTTTAGTTCAGGCATAATTTGATAAGAGTTGGCTGAACCTCTAAAAGTTGTCACCCAAACCCCCATCTGCGTCCCTGTTTTTATTTTCATTTTCTGTTCTTTCTGTTAGATGCAAACAAAATTGCCCCCTGCCAATTCTGCTCCTTCCTACTCATCCAGTACATAGTAAAAGTGATCCTGAAAATAGCCATTTTTCATGTGGGCATTATTGTCTTCCTGAAGAATAAGCTAACCTTACTTGGGTGGGGAAATAGAACCCAGTATTTTTGATATTCACTTATTCAAATCAGTCTGATTCACAAGAAAGGTGTTGTTTGGGCTGCGTGACTGTATAGGCCAAAGGTCTGTCAGTCTGACATTTTCTCATGCATTTCAGCTTGATCAGGTCAGTACACTTGACTGTGCAAGTGCTAGATTCAAATGCATGACTTGCCACATCCCAGTGATTGAAAGAGGGGAGGTGCTTTATTTTCTTTAAATTTGACCTTTGCAAAAAATGTGCCAATTTGTCAATAAATAGCTACTCCTAACTCATTGTCTTTTATACTTTTCTCCATGGAAATGATTATCTGATACAATGAAACAAAACCAGCTAAGTGGGACCAATCTGTTCTGAATAATCCAGGGGAGTCCCTCACAAAAGTACACAATTGAGTCCTTCACAAAAGTACAGCCATAACACACAGATGAAGAGTTGAGGTAAGCTTTACATTCTCAAAGTCCTCTAGCAAAGATCTAATATTGTGCTTTTACTTTTCACATAGCCAACTTCTGAACATCATGTGGTAGGAGAGTGAGGTACATATAGAAAATTTTACGTCCTTGTAGTGAAAGACTATATTTTTAAACTTAAAAGAAAAAGGAGTTCAATACTGAAAGTTGTAAAATATAGGAAATTAAATATATTATTTTCCCTAATTTAATATAATTTAGACCTAGTGCTGCGAAAATAGCAGTTGATTACAAGAGAAGAGCCATGATATATATTGTAAATGAAATAGTTACATTTATTCCACCAATAACAAGCAAAGCAGATCCAGGCAGACTCTATATATAATCTGCTTCTTAGCTAAGGAAGCCCTCCATTCAGAACTACTCACATGATTTGGAAGTTTAGTTTAAATAATCTCAGTAAAGTTTGGATATTTTCATTTGATTAATTTGTCATTTATTACATTATTAATCAGTATTAGGGTGGCGAACAGCCCTCTCCCATTAAAGCCAATGGCAAAATTGCCATCAGCTTCAAAATCAAGCTCTAAAAATGGAATGTTTCAAGTATTTTTGGAACCATCTAAGAGTCAACAAATAACTAACAGCTTCAGATTTGTTTTAGGTCAAAATTGGGACTGAGAATTGAAAAACTGATGTTTTCTGCTTCTTATGTTTTTACATTTTCTAGTATGGCTCAGTAAATTCTAAAGACCCATGTTTAATATATGACTATTAGGAAATACTTGACTGGACTCTCCACCAAAAAGGATGGGGATAAAAGGTCTAGACTCATTCTGAGTTCCACAGGCCACACAACTGAGTAGAGCAGAATTGTAATAATCTCAGCTCCTGCTGAAATGCAACATTTCTGTGGGGAGCACAGTTGGGACTCTGGGCTTACCCACAGCCCCCAAGTGTTTGTTAACTGTGTCACACAATGAGAGTTAGGACTGTACAAAAGGCATTTTACCTAGCCAGATTCAGGTTCAGGTTTCTGTGCAGCAGTGGCTGACATCACAAACATCTAAAGCTGAGCAATGTCCTGAATTCCTTACACTTCCATGAGCATTACTGAGATCAGCCACTGTAGCAGGAGAAATACAGAACTTGGGAATGGCTGATGAGTAAAAGAGGAAATGATTTTTAGTAGCTGATTTTTAAGAAGCTTTATATTATGATAACCAAAGCTTTGGTTGTTTATCTTAAAATAGAGCCCAAATCACCATGAGCAACAAAACGTTATTAGAAACAATAAAAGCCAGCTGGTCTTCTCTTCAGGAAGGCTGCTGCACTGGGGTGTCACAGCACAATGTTATGATGTGATGACATTTTGCTAGCATGAAGATATCCTGGGGATGTTTCTAGGCCATGAAAGGTTCAGAGGTCAGATTCTCAGCTGGTGTAAGGCACTGTAAATTGGGAGAGGAGCAGCAGAACTGCCACTGAATAGAACAAAAAGAAATATTGGGATAGGTCGCTAGAGCAGACTTCCCACTGTGAAATATTTATGACCTATTGTTTTTGTCATGAGTCAAGTCATGAGAAGGTTGCACCACAAGAACAAGCATATGTGTGAACTGTTTACATACAAATTAGCAGTAGAGCACAACTGTAATTGCTAAAACACTAGAAGTATAACAACTGTCTGTACAAAACAGTCCCTTGTAACCTTGAGGCATCACAACCGGACATAAATGCTATAGAATTATTTTAACTTTAAAAGCTTTGATATACACATTCTCCCTAGTGCACAAAGTTGTTCCCTATAATGACATGATAGCCAATAAAAAAGTAATAGCTTTGTGCCTTTGTGCATACTGGTGAATTACATATTACAAGAAATGAGTGAGATTTAAGGCTTACAATGTTTGAGCCTCAGTTTACTGTAGGAAAGAAAACACTGATGCTGGTTGCCTTGACAACACTGGGTAGCTGCACCAGAAATCAAAGGAAAATGCAGGACCTTCTGCTATGTCAAGGACTGAAATGTATCCAGCAAATTAGGTTAAAAGAAAACGAATCCCACAGCAAGTCAGTGTTACCAGACCTACACAATATTAGCTATCACTTCTGATCATGGACCTTGTTATAAAGATAATGAAAAGGCCAGGTGGTTTCTACATTACAGCTCAGAGCAATAGGAAGAAAACAGCAAGGGATACAGTAGTGACCGCTCAAAAGTTTCCTTTTTTCCTAGGAGATACTGCAAGTCAATTCAGGTTCTGAGAGAATCTCTTCTAGTGGGAGGAGTGTTTAGTAATGGACTAGCTTGATTTCACAGCAGGAGCTCACACCGCTCTCTCTGCAGGGAATATCACTTTCAGCAGTGAATACCACATGGCATGTTCTTAAATAATGAGCGTAAATAGGAATGATCAAAGTGAAGCTATCTTTTAAACAAAAAGAAATCAACATCTTTCAGCATATTTTGCCTTTATTTCAATTATTATATCACCCAATAAAGATTTATTCTCAGATCATCACATCTTGAATGAATCCCTCCAGTAAAATACCATTTCTGTTCTCAGACAGATTCACTTCCTAAAGGTTATTCCTTCTCTGGCTTTCTACTGACCACACAATTTCAAGGCTCCATCACAAAGAAAACATTTTTGCTAATGAAACCTAAATCATTCTCTTCTAACTCTGTGCCCCATGTAAAGGGCTGGCTTGAAACCATATGAGAAGAATGTATTATATAGAATACAAAGATTTGGAGGACAGTCATAATGTCACTTTGATATGCTAGATTCTGCACTGTTTCCTGCCTCTATAGAGTCTATGGGTAAGATGAAAAAGAGGACTTGTGGCACCTTAGAGACTAACCAATTTATTTGAGCATAAGCTTTCGTGAGCTACAGCTCACTTCATCAGATGCTGTAGCTCACGAAAGCTTATGCTCAAATAAATTGGTTAGTCTCTAAGGTGCCACAAGTACTCCTTTTCTTTTTGCGAATACAGACTAACACAGCTGCTACTCTGAAACCTATGGGTAAGATGAGACTGCAAATTTTGCCAAACACCTGGAGCAAAATTGTTGTACCCATGAAGGTGAAACAACACAAGGAGTAGTGTGAGAATCTTTCCCTAAGTGTTCGTGGAATGGACTCAGTGAGAGAGACTGGATTATTATTATTAGCAAACACAACATACTGTATACAAAATCTGTAACAGAGTTTTGCCTTAAGATATTTTGAGGGAGCTCATTTGTGACCGGAATTATGGCTTTTTATTCTTGCCTCTTATAGAGAAAAATACTAAGTAGATCTTAATCAGTCACCAGCCCCTTCTCTAGGACCCAACAAGCCCTGCTGCAGACAAGGGTAATAATTTGTTACCTATTGCATTAAAACGGAATATCTGCGTTTTGACCCAATAGTGAAACTCTGTGTTGAATAACTTAATTCTCCACTAACCTGCCTCAACCACTGAGTCACTCACTAATCTACCCCGTCGGTTCACTGGGAGGACAGCAGTGACTTTAAATTCTTCTTTGGAGAGTCTTGAATGTGAGCTAACCCATTTAAATGAGTTGATTTCTTCTATATATTTTATTATTCTTATTATGGGTTGAAGTTATCATCTGGGGAGAGACCTTATCTTCTTCTGTCCCAGTACGGGTATCAGTGGGCTACCTAAGGTAATCCCATGGAGTCCACTGATATATGAAAATCAGTAGCCCAAGGAGAACTGTCTAATAGTAATGCTTGATTTGGTATACAATATTAGTATATAAACAAACACAGGCTGCAAAACTAGTGAATGCTTGGAAGAGCTACATCCACAATCTCCAATGGATAAACAAAAACGATCACATTTGTTTGAATATTAATAGTTCTAGACTTGCATTTAATTTGTTAATATGAGTAATGACAGAATTGTCATTCAATTTAAGAAAACCCAGAAACATGCCTTACGTTTTGTAAGGAGGATCATCCTGTAACTTCTATTACCCTTCCAAATAGAAATAAAATGCTGCCTGAATTATTGCATAAACAAAGTTGATAAATTCATTTTTAATGGTTAATGGTAATTACACTTCCTAAATACAGTAAAAGCTTTGTTATCTGGCATGTTCAGGGAATCGGGGGGTTCCAGTAAGTAAAAATTTCCAGTTAACTAAGAGGGAGGGAGTTTGGGTGCAGGAGGGGGCTTGGGGCAGGGAGTTGGGGAGAGGGAGGGGGTGCAGGGTGCCGGATCTCGGCGGCGACCTGTCCCTGCTGCTCCTAGGCAGAGGCATAACAGGCAGCTCTGTATGCTGCTCCTGCCCCGCTGTGAGCACTGGCTCTGCAGCTTTCATTGGCTGAGAACTGCAGCCAATAGGAGCTGCAGGGGCAGCGCCTGTGGGAGGAGGCAGCAGGAAGAGCCGCCTAGCCGCACCTCCACCTAGGAGCAGCAGGGACATGTCACCGCTTGTGGGGAGCTGCTCCAGATGAGCGTTGCCCAGATCCAGCACCCTGAACCCCCTCCCGCCCAAATTCTCTCCCAGAGCCTGTGCCCCACACCCCTTCCCACACTCTCAACCCCTTGTGTCCTTCCATCAGCCTAAGAGCAGTAGGGACATGTTGCTGCTTCTGGGGTGCCATGCAGAGCCAGCTAGGGAGCCTGCCTGGCCCGCACCAACTGGACTATAAACCGGGCTTTCAATGAAGATCAGAAATGCCAGTTTATAGAGTTTTCCGGTTGGTAAAGTGCTGGATAACACAGATTTTACTGTAAATGATTATTTAAAAAGTTTCCAAAGCTAAATCAAAACCAGGAGAGAAAGAAAGTCATATTTGATGCTACAGAATAATCAGTTGGGATAATACATTAAGGGAAAATATCTCATCAGAGAGCAAAAAACTTTAACTAGACAGCAAGATTTAAATATGAGAAGTAATTTGAAATATAATCACAGTGAGAGGCTTTGGGGAAAATCTCCATTTGAAGATATATCTCTGTGTTATGCACATTTTAATTTGATGCTTTCATCCATTCCATATGGATTATTGTAATATGTTGATTCAGTTTATGTTTTTTACTATGCTTCACGCTTCAAATATTGGATTGAGTATATCTGAACTGTAGCTGCTACTTTACCAAGATTCCATCCTTTTTAAAGGAGAATTGAGTTTCTCAAGGGTGGAGCTGTGTAACCTGATAGACTTCAGTAAGGAACACTAAAACAGGTTAATTCTCTCTCTTTAATCCTCAACATGATAAAAAAAGGTGAGTTCCTAAATGGGAAACTGAGGGATACAAAGTGGAGATGCTGAATGGAAAATCATCAAGTGAAACAAAAATTGCCTTATAAATTTAAGCAGATATAATGCACATCAGTGGAAATAAACCTGACTAGAAAGAAATAAACCTGACTAGTATTTCAAACTTAACCACCTCTAGGATTCTATAGGTTACTTCAATATAAATTACCAAAATGACAAATCTAAGTTTTATTTTATAGCATATGAGGCCTAGAAGAGACTGGGATAGGCAAACTGGTATAAATTGGCATATGGCCTTTGATTTCAATGGGACTATCAAGTTTGCATCAACTGAGAATCTGGCCCATGGTCCCGTCTGACTCAGACATAACTCTACTGAAAATCCCCCAAGGTAAGTGCCAATCTGACCTAGGGGGAAATTAATTCCTGACCACACATACAATGATCAGTTAGCCCCTGAGCATGTGACCAAGAACCAGCCAGCCAAGCACCTGAGAGAGAGAATTTTCAGTGCCACCTCAGAGCCCTGACCCTCCCCATCCTATGTGCCATCTCTAGCTGTGACCATCCCTCATTCTTCAGAGGAAGGAGATTAAAAGAAACCCAACAGAATACACTGGGGGAGGGAAGGGGGAGATAAAATCCATTCCTGACCCCTGGAGATGGCTAGATGAAATACCAAAGTATGAGCTTTTAGGACATATGACATAAACCAAAAGTGAACTCCAACACTGTTGAGCCTTGTCTCCCCTTACCACCACAAGCAAGCCCATCATACAATCACACTCATAAATTTGTCCAGCTCTCTTAAAACTAAATAAATTGTTTTCCCTCACAACTCCTATAGGGAGACTGTTCCAGAATCTCATCCTTCTGATGGTTAGAAACCTTCTTCTAATTGTCAGCCTGAATTTGTTTGTGGCTAGTTTATATCTAGTTTTGCTTGTGCCAGCATTCTCCGTGAACTTTAATAGCTCTTCACCCTCCCTGCTATTTACCCAACTGATGCATTTATAGAGAGCAATCATATCCCCTCTCAGATGCCTTTTTGCTAGACTAAACAAGCCAAGCTCTTCCAGTCTCCTCTCTTAACACAGACCCTCCTTATCATCCAATAAGCTGTTCGCTGTACCTCTTTCATTTTGAATTCACCTTTCTTGAACACAGGTAATGAAACTGTACACAGTATTCCAAATTAAGTCTTACCAGTGCCTTGTTCAATAGGATTAATACTGCTCTCTACTGGAAATGACTCACCTGATACATCCTAGGATCGCATTTGCCTTTTTCACAAGTGTTTGACCTTGAACTTTGTACTATTGAATTTCATCCCATTTCTGTCATGGGAGTCTTCAAGGTCATCCAGCTCTTCCTGCATAATATTCTGATCTTCCTCTGTACTGACAATGCGCCCCAACTTTGTATCAGCAGCAAATTTTATTAGCACACTCCTGTTTGTGGCAAGGTAATGAACAATTATATTGAATAAGATTGGTCCCGAGGAGGAGGAGGAGGAGCTCCACTAGCAATCTCCATCTAGTCAATAATTCACTTTTTAGCACAAGCTATTGCTTCCTCCCCTTGAGCCAGTTCCTTGTCCACCTTATAATGCTTGTACTGATCCCCTTCTTTCCTAATTTAACGAATAATTTCCCACATGGTACCATGTCAAATGCTTTACTGAAGTTCAAGTACTTAAATGTGAGTTTATCACACAACCTTAGACTGTGTTGTAAACAACATTAATGGCACATGGACGTCTGAGGCATAAACCCTCTGAATAAATATGGTACTTCACCAGTCAAGTTAAAGCAATGTTCTTTTAATGCCAATCCTGTTTCATGGTATCGTAGGAATAGAAATGTAGATAAACTGTAAATAGGTTCAGTTCCGATCCTTACAAGCCTGGCATTTGAAATGTTCCAAAGATGCTATTATGAAAACAATTGTAATGGAACATACTGCAATCAAGAGCCAAACCTCCATAGTCTGGTGTCAACCAGGGGTTTGTGAGAATTAGTGGCAAGACTGGTAATAGAATATTGAGCCTTTCACCTTTAGATTGCCACTTCAAATCTAGCCCTAATGGAAGTAGTGAAAATAACTGTTTTAAGCTGACAGGTGTTTGGTGGGGTTAGTAGAGCTGGTGGAATACTTTAAAAAAGCGGATTCATTAATAATGTTTTATTAAACTTGTGTAGTTCAGTTTACTATGACTCATAGACTCACATTATTCATTGTTTGTGAATCCAGTTTCATGCATTTTAGCACATAATGTTTATTCATACGAGAAGCTGGTTCTTCATTATTCACTATTCCCCTATTCAACAAGCTTTAGTCATCCAACAGGGAGCAGAAACAATATTTAGGTGACTGACCACACACTGTGAATAGTAAAGAGCCAAAGAGAACAGCTGTCAAATAATCCATATGCTGAACATTATTCATCAAAACTATTCAGCAAATACTTACAAAGAACAAATACATTCAAAGAAAAATGAAGATGGAGTCATGAATTGCTTCCTAGTCAAAAAAAGGCTAAATTCTTAAGACTATTATAGATACTGAATAGTCCAGCTCTAATAATTAGTTCTCAGATTGTAGTCCATGGAGTTCCTAGGGTTTGCAGAGCCCTTATTAGGGATGAGCAGAACAAAATGTTTTTCAAAAACAAGAAAAGAGGGTTTTATAGCATGTCTTCACCTCTATGGCACTCTCTTGCTCCTGGATATGGCATTGCAGGGGATTTTACTTCTAGTGCCCTTGGTGGCCACTTTCTCAGCCACACTAGGCCTGCTTTCTCTGGGTCTTCTGTGGCCAATTAGACCTCGTCAAAGGCTTTCTGAAAGTACAAGTACATCATACCCGCTGGATTGTCCTTGTCCACATGCTTGTTGATACCGTGAAAGAATTCTAATAGATTGGTGAGGCATCATGTCCCTTTACAAAAGCCATGTTGACTCTACCCCAACATATCGTGTTTAGCTATGTGTCTGATAATTCTGTTCTTTACTATAGTTTCAATCAATTTCCTTGGTACTGAAGTTAGGTTTACCAGCCTGTAATTGCCAGAATTGCCTTTGGAGCCTTATTTAAAATTGGCATTACACTACCTATCCTCCAGTGATCTGGTACGATGGCTGATTTAAGAGATAGGTTACATACCACAGTTAGTCATGGGAGTCAGCTAACAGTATCCATGAAACAGCATCTCTCTCAGCTAACTGTTCAGTGCCTCATATGCCATCTACTGTGTTCTTGCTGGTCCATTCATCAGTAGAGTTCACTTTTATTTCACCTTATTGGACTGTGTATATCAAACCCCTACCCTACCAGTGGGCCTGATTTTGCCTGGCTTTGAGCACTTCTCTCATCTGCACCTACCACTGTACTGTCTTTCAAGTATTCTCAGGTCCCATGAAATCAATGACTAAGTCACCAGTGGACATAACATACAGTAGGGATTGGATGTAAGTGTGATCTACTGGAAGCTGATGGCACTCAGCAACACTTTGCAAGAGATGATCAAACCCTCATTTGCATGGCTGCAAGACTGAGTCATAAGGATCTGATCCTAAAAGTTGCTAAGCACCTCAGTTTCCAAAGGGAGCTCAACCCAAGATCAGGTTACAATCATGGCTCAGAGTTCTAGGTCATCACAAAACCTGTCAAATAATTGCCTTCTCTTCTCAGTTGCTGAAAATTTCCTTGTGTGCACCTCAGAAATCTACCATTTTGCTGGCACTTCTATGCTTTATAATTTGCCTTCCTTAGTGAAGTTCAACAGCTCCGTAGAGCAAGAGGCTGTGTGGGGATCTGGGGGAGCTGACAGTGGCCTAACAGGCTGTGGAATCTGTTAAAATCACATGGAGGTTTGCAATAGAAGGTACCTGAATAGCTGAGAGCCAAGATCCACTAAGCAGAGGGCAGTAGTGTACATGGAGAAAGATGGTCTGGAAAAGATGGGTCTATAGCTGGCTTGGAAAGGGACGGTCACCAAGGAAGCTCTGGAGACCAGTGAGGGGTTGGGGGTGGGAAATCTTTCATATTATGAGTGGTTTTACAATCAAAGCCATATTGTTTTCCTCTTTACAAGGAAAGCTTTAATAGGTTATTTGCGAATACCATGGCTTTTTCAATATTAATAAAACTTCTATGATGAATTAGACAGGAATATGTAAATTGCTTTTCTATACATTTTGCATTGTCATCATTGTATTTTTAACTAATTCCTTTATGTCTTGATGCATTTACAGTCGATTCAGGCACTACTGAACCAGTCAGTGAAGGAATCAAAGTTTCCACAAACTGCCTGTTATACACCAACTTTTCTCAACATTTCTTAATCCACATTTTCTCAAGCCTGGAAGTAACTATTTCCTATTTTCTACCCTCATTCACTAGTGATGAGTATTCTCATTTTTTAAAAATGTTGTTTAGTTTGCTATTTTACTCCAAAATGAAACTGCACTACAAATGTACAGTTGAGCCACAGGCTACCGTACTTCATGGTAACGCACTTTTAGGCTATGTACACACTCCAGCTTAAGTCGGTATAAGTTGTGTTGCTCAGAGGTGTGAACAAACCACGCCCCGAGCGACGGAAGTTACAGTGACCTAAGCGCTGGTATGGGCAGCGCTGTGTCAGAGGGTTCTCCCACCAACATAGCTACCGTCACTCACAGGGGCTGGAATACTTAAGTCAGCGGGAGAGCTCTCTCCCGTCGGCTTAGAGCAGCTGCACCATTGTAAGCTCTTCACCATAGCCAGCCGCAGCCTTATTCTGAACTACCCTGGAACACATACTTGCTTTCTCTCCCACATCACCCGTTTTTAAAATATATACCTTTCTACACATGGACAGATTCAGAGTTATGGGATAGCCCTATAGAATTTAATAGGGATAACATCAATGGTATAGAAATGTAAATGTAAAAGATTACAGAATTTAATTAATAGAGAATGATAAGTTTTTCTGAACCATCCTATAAATTGTATAGCAGGGCTATAATTTTCTATTCAATTCTATAAGATGGTTGAAAAAGCCTAGAGAAAGATTATCATTTTCAATAGGACTTAGCCATAAGAGCAGGCTCAGCTAGACTGCATGGATAAAGATAGGTAGTCTCTGCGGCCCTCTCCTCCATTAAATATGAAGGTAGCTGTGGCTAGACGTTCTAGAATGCTACAGATCATATTTAACCTGAAGATGCCTCTCCTTGGCTACCCTTGCTATAAAAGTCACTCTCTGACCAGTTGTAGACAGGAAATAATTGTTTTGGGGATTCCCAATGAAGTGACTAATCCTGCTATCACTGAGATCAGTTGCAGAACTCCCATCCATTTGAATGGGATCAGGATTGCAGTACGTGGGTAGGCAATGCTCTGGCATAGAAAGGGGGGCCTCCATCTGATGCCTTTGAAGGGCTGAGTGGGATTACTGAACAATTTAGAACATCACTGGGACAGGTTAGGACATCTGAATCCACCAAGTTCATGTAGATCGTGTTACTGCCACAACTACCAATGCATATGAACATTCATATGGCTGATCTCTTTGTGATCTCTCTTCCCATTCTAGTTTTGCTTTTGCAACAACATACAAAATAGCTTCTTCATGACTGTATGGTGTATCTTAACATGTAAACAAATGTAAACAGTTAGGGATGGTATATCAGTGATATTATATCAAAAGGATATAATACTCAGGATTCCATTAATGCAAGTAATATAGATAATTTAAAGAACTTCTCAGTATTGTTTCAAAGAAATTCTCAGTAATTTTGGTATGTTGAAGTATTTAGCAGAGAGAAGAATTAACCAGAGAAGACCAGCAAGAAACAGGAGAAAAGGGATATTTCTGAGCCCAAATTACAATATAAAACTCAAACTTTTGTCACTGATTTGAGTGGGAGAACTGGGTCCATATAGTAATACACTGGGTCCATACTGTACATACAATATTGGTAAGTTATGAATTTGGGGGGGAAGACTGGTTGGCATCTTTTAATATTGCTAAAATAAATTGGGCTTGGAATGCTTCTTTGAGTGGAAAATAACTACTTTCTAAAAAACAGGGACAATCCTTGGCATGTACAAAATCAGAGATATTCCCAAGAACTGGTGATGACTGAGAGTCAGGGGGACATGACGAAAGATGAATAAAGTGTTTGCCATTCAATGAAGAAAGTTAGACTTACACGAATGTGGTTTTGTGTAACCACTCTAAATCTGCCAGTATTCCATATGATTTTCAGAATGAAAGAAGAATTCTGAATGAGAGTTACCTGCTCAGATGTCCGTAGTAATGTTAGTTTTTCATTTCTTTTCATCATGGAAGCTGTAACTTGTATTTCTTGGGCTTTCCACACACCCCGTTTAAATGTAAAGTGGAATTAGGCAGCTTATTTGTTTAAATAACATGCTCTCAGGGTATTCACCTGGGAAACATGTCAATTTTTACTTGTAATTTTGGCAGTTACTTTGGCGACTGAAGTATTGAAACCTATGTTGAAAAGGGAGTGAGCAATTTGTACAGATCATGCCAGAGGGTGTGACTAAAGATATTTAAGTACTCCATCAGATAAAATTTGCATATTAATAAAATTATAAATAATCAGTAATAACTTATTTAGATGTGCTCAATTCTCAGATCCCAGGTTGAGTTTGCAGGGCTGGCAGTTTAAAATAAAGTATTCCTTCTCTGTAACATCACCACCTGTGATAAAGCATTTGCAGATCAAATTAAGCCTTCCATGACACCTGCACAGCCCCAGTGCTTTTTATTAGCTGGTATAATTGATTGGAACTTGCTAAACAATTTCTGTGAATGAGACACAGGAAGGCATAGCATCCGGCTCACTCTCTCCAGGCTCTGTTAACAAGAGTAAAAAGCAGTATCTTTTTTCACCGAAGTGGCTCTGAATACAGGGAACAGGTCGGTTGAGTCAGATGTTATTTTTACATAATCACTTTTCAGAAAACCTCACATGAAAATTAAAGTTTAGCTTTAAATTAGATGCTGGCTCTAGTGAAACTCCAACCACAAAGATAAAACTTCAGTAAGACACAATGATGTACTGGGAGAGGAGGGAAGAGAATCACAAGAGAAAAAAAAGGATATTTCCCTTTTGCAAAAAAATTAACCTCTTCACCGTCTGTATACTGACATTAAACAGACTTTTAAAAGATTCATCCAAGAATATTTATCCTCAAACTGCATACACTTGACTTCCTAGATACCAAATTAGTTAATGTAACCTAATATACCTAATATACATTTATGCATCTAGAAGCATTATTTGGGATACCTCCAGTTTCCATCTCTGCACAAGCATCTGAATAAATCTCAATCAAAAATTATGGGCTTGATGGAGGAATTGCTGGGTGATATTCTAAGGCCTATATTATGCGAGAGATCAGATTAGATTATCGTGGAGTCCCTTCTGGTTTTGTAATATGTACATACCAATATAACACCAAAGCTAAGGAAGAAAAATCTAAACAGCAGAATATATCATAAGAGACAATATTACTGTGTGTGTGTTCTAAGGCCATGAAACTCATTGGACCAGAACCACAGCTGCTGTAAATTGACCAGCTTCTGTGGAGTAGAGCATCACCCCATTGTGTTTATTGCAACAGTAAATCAAATGACATTTGGGAAATGTAAACGTATCTTAAATATGTCAGCAGGTTGTGCAGCCATCTCATCCTTTCAACACTTGAATGTAATTAAATTACTAATATCGTACCTTCCGGAGAGGTTTGAGCTTGGTCTCCATTATAAAGTCATATTTGCAGAGTTCACAACAGCGCGTGTCTGAGCTTTTAATCCACTGGTGCAGGCAGGCCTGATGAACAAAGCGCAGGGTCCCTGTACAGCGACATGGTGTGATGAGAGGGCTTTCATCATCTCCCTCACAGTGACAGATCCTGACAGGGAGGACAGCAACAGATAGTAAGGGAGCCTTCCGAGGAGCAAAGCAAAAACACTGGTTTATTTACACTGCTTTTCATTCTCAGACTTGACATTCATAAGACTCAAGGTATATGACCTTCTAGATTAGAGCTCAGAAATACATTCCTCATTCCTTTCTGACACTTTGAATTTGCTGTGTGATCTAGAGATGAATCAGTAGAAATTATACTCATCCCCCCTCCCTTTGTATGACAAAACCTTTAGGGCCTAGTTCTGTCACCCAAACTCATGCTGAGCAGTACCTCACTCTGTGAGTAGTCCCAGTGATATACTCTGCAAGAGTGACAGAATCAGACCCCAAGTTAAACAGGCAAAGTATGAAAGGTATAGAAAGCCTACCCTGATAATGGCCCAAGGGATAAGGGAGACAGACTTGTGGATATCTTTAGCGTTCATACACTCCCCTTGGGAGAGGTTGAGAGGGGACTGGAAGAGTCACAGCCCTGTCTGTTCTCCTTTCGTCTCTGCCCCTTTTGAGGTAGGTAGCTGCACTATCTGGAAGCACAAAGAATACAACAGCAGCCAGCCTGGCTATGTCTACACTGCTGCTGGGAGCGAGCTTCCTAGCCAAGACAGACGAATTCATGCTAGTGGAGCTTAAGCTAGCATGCTAAAAATAGCAGGATAGAAACTACAGCTCCAGCAGAGACTTGGATAGCTACCTGAGCTCACACTCAGAGCATTGAGTGAGCTTGGGAGTCCAAGCTGCTATTTTTAGCACACTACCTCAAGCACCACTAGCTTGAATCTGTCTACCCACACTGGGAGGCTCCTTCCCAGCTGCACTGTAGATGTATCCCTTGAGGGTGTTGTGTGTGCACCCTGTGGGGGCTGGCCACAGTCTGATTTCTAGCTGGTAATGGGATAAAGAGCTTTTTTCACATTTGGATCTCTGTTTCAAATGTTTTGGAGTCAGTAGTGTCCTAAAGGTACTATTATTTGATGTCTTTTCTGCGGCCTACGTCAAATGACTTGGTGATCTCAGTCAGTTCTTAGTAAACATCTGTCCACATTAAAAACCGAACCAAAAACCACAATAATCAGAACTGGTACTTACTGACACCTTTGTTGACAGTGTCCCTAGAAAGGCTAAGAATTGTTCTGCAGGTGAACAGAGGACTTTGCTGTAGGGCTGTTCATTAAAAAGAAGTTTAATTTCAACAAACACTCACAAAAACTAAATGGATGTCCTAAATGGCAAACTGAAAAAAATAAGAAGCCACAAGCAATGCATCAAAACCCAAACCACATCAACCTCAAAATAGAGAAGTGGTAACCACGCACTTAGTCCTTCAGAGACATGTGAAGCTTGCAACAGGCAATTAAAATGTAGAAAAGGAACACTTTGTAACTCTTCTGCAAATTCTGTCGCTTGTATGAAAAAACCTAAAGAAAAACTCTTGCCGCAATATACAGACAACTGTGTCCAGTCTGTTCCCTATGAGGGCTATCATGCTGTATATGTTTTATACTGGGGAAGCTGGGAAGGAGCATCATATCCATCAGGATACATGAGCACCTGACATGAATTGTGAGAAGGGCTAGCAAAGTCTTGCAAATATGTTGATATAACTATTGACTACAACAGTAGCAAATACGCTACCTAGTCTATTGGCAGAAGAAAGAGGAAATTTGAAAGACAAGTAAGAGTTGATTTATGCCAGAAGTGCCATTGAAAAAACTCAACTCCCTTCCGTATCTTTCAACGGCCTGGCCCACAGCCATGAGAAAATTAGTCTACAAAATGAAAAAGCAGAACAGAGTGAGTCTTCCAGATGTACAGCCAGAAATGAAAACGCAACTTAAAAAGAAAACAGTACATGAAATTGAGAGCTGTCTCCACAGTTGGTTCAGTCAGTGATCTGATAATACTGCCAATGCACTACTCAAAGATACAAATCTTCACTCATGCACACCACTTAGGTTTTTGTACATGTTCAGGCAAGTTCACATTCTACAAAAAAAAAAAAAAAAAAATCCATCCGTGTTCTAACCTGTGCTAGCCCGGCCAAACTTGACAAATTGAAGCCTCAGCTATTATGCGTCCTCACTGTACACTGACTTTTTACTCAAACTCTCCTGTAAGTAGGATTAATTTTTTTAAATGAATAAACAGCTATTTTGATACAGCACACACATTCCCAAGAGTTGATTAAAGTTTTGTGAATGCAGTTATGATCTTACCTCTTTGCTAATGATAATTTGTAAGTCTTACTCTTTGCCAGTTTAGATAAAAGTTTTCTCCTTCTAAAATGTTACATAAAAAAGCAACATCACTTTCTTTTTAAATTAAAACCATTTCCCAAAGGGAAAATACAAGGCTTTGCTCATTTTAATTCCAGTTACATATAATTTATTTTAAAGCATTTAAGCCATCTAGAAATTAGACAACTAAATTGGGTACCCAAGAGTCTTTTTCAACCATTGTTGAAATCGTTTTACATTATTATAAAAGCTAAAATATAAAGCTAAAATTCCATTGGGATCCGCAAATAAAATGACAGTACTACTTTGAAAGGAACAAAACTATTCTTCAGTAGAAACACTTAATACAAAACACTATCTGAAATATAAATTAAAAACATACAATGAGAAAACAAACATTCTAGCAATAGAAATGATGACTCTAGAAACAATTTTCACTATATTAAATGCTCTTCTCTTCTGTATATTTTTGTTCTGTTTGTAATTTATTGACCCATAAAAGATTGGCTTGGAATGAAGCACAGCATGTCTTGCCTAAAGACAGAGTAAGTAAGTGTGAATGTTTGGCTTAGGAGGATTTGAACCAGCACAGCAATTGACCAGGCCTACCACTGCCCACCTACCCTGGTCATAAATTTCACCTCATGAAAGATTTTCTTCAAGGATGTTGAAAAAAATATTGCATAAAATAATTATAGCTGGAGGGCTCGCAATAGCTATATTTAAAGCTGCCAAAGTTTTTCCATTGTAGCCCCCCATTTTCTGATGCTCATAACTTGCTGAAATATCAGGCTGGCATTTTGCAGGCCTGGTCTCTGCCTGAGGGTTTTATTTTTCTTCTATATATCCTTTTTTTAAATACAGCTGTAGCTAGCTCTTCAGCTATAATTCAAATTTTACATATATGTTATACACACAATTATATAATTTTATATATAAATATATCATTTGATTCTATAAATATAAATACCCCATTGCCACCCTTGAAAAATTGGAATACAAATTGTTTGGGCACTGTTGAGATGAATTAAATGGGGAAAAAATACTCCCCCCTTCCCCCTCCCCCCCAAAAAAAGTTTTGCTAATTTTTGAATCGTCCTGATACTGAATTGACTGTGCCAAAAAAAGCAGGCTGAGCTCTTGGAAGGGTCCTAAAGGGGCAGTCCCAGTTCCCACTGACTTCCCAAGCTTTAAATTTGGCAGACAGTCTTCACTTTGGAGAAATTATTTTGACTATACTGGGGAAGATTAGTTACTTGGCTGTGTTAGAGTCCATTTAAAAATCACAATTTGAAAGTGCAAAGAATTTTTTTAAACAATGACAGTTCAATGTTTTAAAAATACATGGACAGAGAACTAAGTTGGATACAGTGTAAAAAATATACACAGTGATCGAGGCAGGGCTCCTCAGGAGATATGCCTCAATGATTCAATTGCACTCTGATAGCAAGTGGTTTTATAAATATCTTGTAAGATCCACAGGACAGCAACTTTTAATTATGTATTTACAATTATTTCCAAACTATAGAATTTATCCTTTTTCTTAGAAAAACAAACTTAGAAAATACACACACACACACACACAGAGGAAATTCCATATAAAATACTATATTAAGAGTATTTACAGTTGCATAGTTGACATTACTCCTTGTGCCGGTGCGTTATATGAGTCACATATTCATAAATTCATAGATTTTAAGACCAGAAGGGTCCATTGATAGTCTGGTATGGCCTTATGCACAACACAGACCATATGACTTCCTCGAAGTAATTACGGCTTCGAGCCCAATAGCTGTGGTTGAACTAGACCATATTTTTTAGAAAAACATCCAATCTTGACTTAATTTCAGTGACAGAGAACCCACCACAACCTTAGTAAGTTGTTCCACTAGTTAAATACCCTTACTTTTAATATGTTATCCTTTATTTCTAATCTGAATTGTTCATCTTCAACTTCCAGCCATTGGATCTTGTTATAACTGTCTGCTAGACTGAAGAGCCCATTATCAAATATTTGTTCCCCATGTAAGTACTTATAGACTGTATTCATGTCACCCATTAACCTTTCCTTTGTTAAATTGAGCTCTTTAAGTGTATAAGGCATGTTTTCTAGTCCTTTAATCAGTACTGTAGCTCTTTGAATCCTCTCCAATTTATCAATATCCTTCTTGAATTGTGGGCACCAGAACTGGTCACACTAGTGCCAAATATAGGGGTAACATAACTTTCCTACTCCTACTCGATATTCTCCAGTTTATACATCCAAAGATGGCATTAATCCTTTGGTCACAGCACCACATTGTGAGCTTAGGTTCAGCTGATTATCTGCTATGACTACCCCCTGCTTCCGAGCTTTTTCAGAATCACTGGTTAGAGCCCCTGTGATTGTGTAGTCTTCAGAATCCATGACAAATGACAGGGCAGATTTGACTAGAATGCAGAAATCTAGTCCCCTCTTCCCCCCAGGGATTTCTTGCAACAGTCTTGTTAAGCCCATGGGCCAGCACAGACAGCCCAACAGTCTTTATGTGGCAAAGCAAAGAAATAGTCCCAAAACCAAACTCAATAGTCCTGTGTTGGCCTGCTTGCCCCCCTCACTCCCTCTGGAAGGCTCCTGCAGTCTCTGCAGTGGTTCTGGGCTGGCCCTTTCCTCAGGGAGCAAAGGGTAGGAGGTCTGTTCTTCTCCCTCATCAGCTCATTACTGAGCTCTCCTCTTCCTTTTTTACCTGCCCCTTCATTATCTGACAGCGAGTGCACATGTGGCTGAGTGGGTCCACAGCAGCTCGTTAACCTTTGATGGCTCACTGTGGGGTTGGTACCCCCACCACAATCCCCCATCCCGTAAGTATGGCCTATATTCTTTGTTCCTAGTTATCTGACCTTACATTTGGCTTTACTGAAATGCACACTGTTTGCTTTCACCCAACTTATCAAAAGAACCAGATTGCTCTGTACCAGTGGCCTGTCGTATTCATTACGTACCACTCCATCAATCTTTGTCTCATCTGCAAACTTCACCAATGATTATCTCATGTTTTCCTCCAGATCATTGATAAAAATGCTCAATAGAATAGGGCCAAGAACTGATCCCGGTAAGACCTCACCAGGAAACACACCCACTCAAATTGGATTCCCATTTACAATTACATTTTGAGTCCTATGAGGCACTTTTTAGTCCATTTAACATGTGCAGTGTTGATTTTGCATTGTTCTAGTTTCTTATTCAAAATGCTATGCAGAACCAAATCAAATGCTGTACATATGTTTAAGTACATTACATCAAATTACTGCCTGATAATTACATAATCATAAAATATTTCACAAGCATAGAATTGTTTCTACCTTTAGACACACACACACACACAGCATCTGGTGGAATGATATGCTACTCTGTGTGTATGCAAGACAGAATCCATGAAAATTATTTATTTACAAAATGTGCTCCTGCAGAGCCCAGATTTATTTGTTATGCACCAGGAAAACAATAATGAACAATTTCAGTATTGTTTCCATTTCTTATTTTCCATATTTTGTGAAATTTTCTGCAATATTTTATACAAAGCTTTTTGCAAAAACAGTTTTCAAAGCTTTTCATTTACTGAAAACTAGGTTTTAAGTAAGAAAACATCTTTCAGTAAACAAAATAAAAAAGAAAATTTTGAAAATAATTTAAATACAAATTTAGAGAAGAATTGAAAGTTTCAGTAATATTGACAATTTTTCATGGTTTCATATTTTTTTAAAAAGCTATCTTTGACAACTTTTTTGTGTGAAAAATTTTGACCAGCTCTAAAATGTACATGAAAAGATTGCACAAAAACGGAATGTTAACATATTGCATTATGTGACAAATTGAGTGCATCATGTAATTAAATGAATACACAGCAGAGGACACAGATAAAGTTGTACCTGCAACCTTAACTGTATCATCTTCTGACTTTTGAGGACATAACGTGCTACTTTAGTTTTATCCTATATATATTACATCCAAAATTATTGTTAAAAGAATATTACTGTCACACGGTCAAGCACTCAAAAATTAGGACACGCCCAAATTAAAATTTCCCATGCAATCTTAATTCATCCCCCTTGTGCTAAGGCATTAAGATAAAATCTCCAATTACTTTCAGAAACAGCTAAACAAAAAAAAAAATCACCATTGGACAAACAGCTGGCATGGATTTCAGAGTAGCAGCCGTGTTAGTCTGTATCCGCAAAAAGAAAAGGAGTACTGGCATGGAACATTTCAGCCCCTATGGTTAAAATCTGGCAAAATTATTAGCAACTGAAAATAGGATCTTTTAATAGAAACTGTCAGGCAACCTTAATAATAAGTGTCACCACCTTCACTGCCTATAATTTAGAGATATAGATAGGTTGCAATAGGTTTGTATTTTTCCCTTCACGTGCAGGGTAATAATTTTACCTGCATTAGGAAGAATAGCTGTTAATCTCTGCCCTCATTAGTGAGAACAGTGGTTATCCTAACCTGTCTTTCACTAATTATCTTTACACTTCAGTAGTTAGGAAAATAGGCCAATTTCATTCCTGCTTGTGCAGCAAACAACATATCCTGCATCAGTCTTGCCTGCTTCACCCGAGGGATTGTACTACCTTTGGTGAATAATCCACTCTCATCAGCTGATTTGTGCAAAGTATTCTGAAGGAGCTTTCTCATCTGAGCCAGACTAGGATTATGACTGAATCAGTACATCTCTACCTACATTATCTTCAACGCAGCATTTGCAGGGTAGCGTTGGCCACATGAACGACCCCCACAACGGAGACTGCAAGCACTTTGCGTCACCAGAACCCCTGAATGGACTTTACATCACAAAAGATTCTGGATACATTTGGTACATTTATGTATAAAGCTATATCCACATGCATAATTTTCTCATCAGGGATTTCTGGAGACAATGTAAACTCTAACGTTGGTGACACCAGAATCCAAAGATAATATAGATTTAAAATAGGTTTGTCTTAAAAGAATCCCTTATCCACAAGATATCCACACTCAAAATATCCTATAAATTGCATTACTCATGGCTACGTTTTTTAAAAGTTGCAGCTAAGGTCTGCACATGAAATATCTAACTGTGGATGCGTTTGTAAAAGAAACAAGCAAAATGCCATGCAGTAATCCATTTTCTGCACTCATGTGAGAGTGTGGATACACCAATTAAATGCATCTTTGCAAGAATGTGGCCCTTACATTTGTATTTATTTGATCTTTCACACATTCATTCCTATACCTCAGTCTGGGAAATAATAAATCAAGGTATTTCAGAGGATATTTTGCTTCACTGTATTTCATTCAACTACATAGGGCCAAATTCTTCCCTCATTTACATCTCTGCAAGCCCAAGGGACATTAACAAAGCCTTTCTGAAGTTCTCAGGGTATATCTCACCACAGCCAGGGATGTGAATTGCAGCTCGTGTAGATGTACCTTCCTAGCTTTAATCTAGCCAGCTTGCTAAAAACAGAAGTGAGGACATAGCAAGTGTGGGCTTCAGCATGGACTGCACAAGCCTGCCGGACCCTGGTGGGTACACAACTTACATCTGTAGCCCATGCTGAAGCACATGCCAGTGTGTCCTCACTTCAATTTTAGTGAACTACCTAGGTTAAAACTAGCATGGGTATAGGGTGACCAAAGCAAATATGAAAAATCAGATGGGGGTGGGGGATAATAGCCATTTATATAAGAAAAAGCCCCCAAAATTGGGACTATCCCTATAAAATCGGGATATCTGGTCACCCTACATGGGTATGTCTATACGAGCTGCAAATCACACCTCTGGCTGCAGTGTAGATGTACCTTCAAAGACAGAAGAGAGGGCAGATACATTCTGTGACAGCATGGTACATAAACCAGCCATCCTGCCAACTATATGGAGCAGCTGAAGAGGTATATGGAGCTGACTTCATGGGGCTGGATGGCTGTAAATGAGGCTAAATATGGGCAGTATGTTTTCATTTGAAATCCCTGTTATTTCTTAGATAGGTAAGGAATTCACTGAATACATTAGGACCCGTTACCTTGTCAGCATGCCACAGAAAGCAGCTCCTTGCACACTCTTTTTCTCTACCTTGCTGGCCACCCCGACTAGTTGCATCAGGCTGTACTTGCCTTTGTTCTGAAACAGGCACAAAGGCATCCGATGGAAGGATGCTTCTGCCCTTGGGGACTCACAACAGAGTCCTGAAGGGGGATACACACTATCCAAACTTTCAGGTACTTCCTCTAGAACAGGGGTGGGCAAACTTTTTGGCCCTTGGGCCACATCTGGGTATGGAAATTGTATGGCGAACCATGAATGCTCACGAAATTAGGGGTTGGGGTATAGGAAGGGGTGAGGGCTCCAGCTGGGGGTGCTCTGGGGTGGGGTTGGGGATAAGAGGTTGGGGTGCAAGAGGGTGCTCCGGGCTGGGACTGATGGGTTTGGAGGGCGGGAGGGGGATCAGGGCTGGGGCATGGGGTTGGGACATGGGAAAGGTGTAGGCTCCAGGCAGCGCTTACCTCAAGCAGCTCCCAGAAGCAGCAGCATGTCCCCCCTCTGGCTCCTACATGGAGGCGCGACCAGGCAGCTCTGCGCGCTGCCCTGTCCGCAGGCGCTGCCCCACAGCTCACATTGGCCACAGTTACTGGCCAATGGGAGCTGCAGAGGCAGCACTTGGGGCAGGGGCAGTGTGCAGAGCCCCCTAGCTGCCCCTACACATAGGAGCCAGAGGGGGGACATACTGCTGCTTCCAGGAGCAGCTCAGAGTGGGGCAAGCCCCTGACCCTGCTCCCTGGCTGGAGCACCAGAACGGGGCAAGCCCCGGATGCTGCTACCCAGCGGAAGCTTGGGGGACAGATAAAAACATCTGGAGGGCCAGATGCGGCCCCTGGGCCATTGTTTGCCCACCCCGCTCTAGAAGTAACCCAAGAGAATTGTGCCCTAAATTCCTTTTCCAAATTTTTCACTGACTACAAGAAAAAAACCTATCCATGTTCCCATGCTTAGTGGACGTAAAGCCACGCACCTACTGAGAAGAAGATTACATTTGTCCCATATTTCTTTTTTTTGTGAGGAGAGACTTAAATAGGCAGGCACAATCTGTCCTAAAGTGCAAGGTGTATCCCACCTCAGCAGGGATTAACCCAGTGCGAGGATGAACCTCCAGTGGAACATACTCCTGTGCCATCCCTTCTGCTGCTGGAAGAGTGCATGATCAGAGGAAAGACACTGTTCCACACTAATCCATGGCTGTGGTTTGGGACTCCTGGAGCCATTAGCATCCAGCATAATTTACTGAGCAACACTCAGTAACTGGGCAGAGAGGGACCAGCTCCATTCACAGCTGTAACAGGATCCACGCATTGCTCTATGTACAGTTTGGCAGTCTTGAAAAATCCATTATAAAAATTTCAGTCATCCAGTTGGATGTGTCAATACCATGCATCTTAGGTAACCAATTACACACCACAAATAGCAAATGTCTGAAAATTTAGTCTGTGAACAACCCATGGCAAATAATTAACACATTTGTAAGAATCAAACCCAGCTCAGATAATTTGTCAACAGGAAAAAGAGTTAAATTTGCTCAATAAATTATGCTCTCTGGATAGTTCATCCAGCAGTAGATAACAGCATGTTGAGTTTCTCTCTCCTTCATTTGGCAGACTTGCCTTCTGATCACACACGCTCTTTTTCTTTCTATTCCAGTTTTTCAGTATAAAATAATCTAAATGACAAATTGGTCTTCCTCTCCCTCTAAACCTTGTCTGAATGAAGCACATTAATTCTGCATACTGAATGTAATCAATTTGTATACCTCTCCTCTGTCATTCCTGCCCTTCCATTATGCTATATAGTCAGCTGTCTCTATCTGAATACAGAAAAACACCTTTTGAAAATGTTGTACCACACTAACATAATTTCATAATGGTTCTGGTAAGGTGCTCTCTTGATTTCTCAAAACGTGATCAGAATAAAGAAGAGAGTCAAGAGCAAAATGTACTACGGAATGCAGGCTATGAACGATTTATTTTGTTTACAATACTTGTATTAATCTTCTTTCATTATAACTGATGAACAGGCAGTTTAATCATGTAAATAGTTACAACTCATTCCTACCCCAATGCTCTACCAGTGCCACTCAAAATTGGTGCAAAACAAGACCTCATAACACAGCAAAATTTAGGATTAAGGAATCAAGCCCACAACTTTAATAATATAGATTGCAATATACACATCAGCCAATAGCCTCTATGTCTCTGTTAATCAGAGATAAATGCTGAAAGCAACAACTTGATGACCTATTCAAGAGATGCAACCCTTGATTCCTCAATTATAATTTTATATCAGGTCACTGGTGGAATTCCCCATACCAGTGCATAATAAGGCTTTTCCTACTATATTCTCACATTGTTCATGCCCCTGGCAAAACCTGTGCCAGAATTTTGGGAAAGGAGGCTCAGAGCTTGTCTACACTTAAAATGTTACAGCGGCGCAGCTGTACCGCTGCAACTGTAGTGTTGTAGTGTAGACACTACCTACACAGATGGCTTCTCCCATCAGTGTAGGTAATCCACCTCCCTGAGACGCGGTAGCTAGGTTGACAGAAGAATTCTTCCGTCAGCCTAAAGCTGTCTACACTGGGGTTAGGTTGCGGATTTTCATATCTACACCTATGTAAATTCCTAGAGTAGACCAGGCCTCCAACAACCATAATTCCAACATGTAGGACATTTATCTAACAAGCTGCAACGTACCCAGCAGCATCTACATGTCTTATAAAAAACACTGCTTCTTCATTGCACCACACTTTTGCTACTCTAGGTACTAGCCTGAGCTGTGATCACTCTTCCAGTAAAGACCATAATTTTTTTAGAGAGCTGTTACAAACAGGTGAGCCCTCAAGAAGCTCTAAATGAAAGAAAAAAAACACGGAGCAACAGAAGTCTATTCACAGTTAAGATTGTGACCAAGTTTCCATTTTAAGCCTGATGTTGCCCCCTGCTGCCATAAAATCCATCCAAAGAAGTGCTATCAACCTCAAGTTTGGGTAGCTTTCTTTCTAGAAAATTCGAAGTAATTTGGTTAAGCAATTAATTGATTATAAGCACCACCTCCCCCAAAAAACTCTGTTAAACATAGTTCTAACAGCCTTCTAACTTTTTGCTATTTCCCAGTAAAATTGGAAAGAAAAAGAGGACTACCTAGTTTACTGGAATCTCCTAGCTGAGATTTGTGCCCACTGCTAAAACTTAGTTGCTTAAAGTCTAATTTTAGAAGTTATTAACTTTTTTTACTTTGGAATGTTGCTATGGATGCTCGCTTCAGTGAACTTAGTATAGTGTGTCAAAGGATTGCTGACCCAAGCTTTTATTATAAAGGAAGTAAGGGCTTTCTTTTTCATAGTGATTCTTTGTTACGGTAAAAACCCATTATACTGATCAGGCAGCATATAGCGGTCTTAATGTGGGTGGAAACAGCCCTTAGATTCTGCCTCCTTTATACTGGGATCATCATTTTGTTATCAGCTGACAAACTTGCAAGGTTTGCCAGCAGACTTGACAAAATACACTTCGATATCTGTATCTTGAATACTCCTGAGATCGAAGGAAACTATATTTTCTTACCCAATGCAGGTACATCACTGATGTTAAAGTTTCAGAAGTTAGGGCCAAAATCTCAGATAGTGTAAATTAGCCTAGCTCCATTGAAATAAAGGGCTCTGCGTTGATTTACACTAAGCGTCTAGGTTTTAATGTTAATATCCTCATGTGATAGTTAACAGCTGCAGAAATAAATATATCTCTAGTTCTACAGTTCGTCTCAAGACTAATCTTAGAAGGACTGTTTCTTCCCAAGCTTCTTCTCAACTTTTAGACTGTTTTCCCTTTAGATCCCAACCTGATGTGTATTAAGTGATTAAAGTTCAGAACCAATAAGACATATGTTAATTTTATACATAACTGGTACATGATTATAACACTTGATTTCACGTAATGAAATCAGGATTCAGAAATTTTATGATTTCAGTTTTATTATTTCATAATTACATTTTCATGTACCCTATGTAATATAATTTACATGATGTTTAAATTACTTATGTCTGCGGTTGATTACAATGCTTCATCTCACTTCTTTTGAAGTGTTTATAATATAGTCCAGAAAGAGTGATTCAAAAAAAAAAGAAAGAAAAAGAAATCAAATCTATTTAATACATTCACCAAAACTTTTTCTACTAAAAAGATGATTGTATTAAAGTGATGTTTGAAGTGGATTATGCAGCTTTCATTACCAATCCCCCTCATCTAATGATCGCTAAGTATCTCTCTCTGTTCCATCCGCTCCCTGACTATTAACTCTCAATTATCTGAACATATTTGTTTCCATTCAAGAAGTTCAGAAAAGTCAGGATTCTTCTGTGCATGTAATTAATTTTTGTTATGGTGATGCATCCTGTCTTATTTAAATGTGTTTTTAAAAGAAATGCATATTTTCAACCAATTACAGTTTAGTATTATAGAAACTGTAAAATTGACCCAGTCCTTTCAACTGCAAAAACCTTTGGGATAACAATTAGAACCACAGTGTAAATCAAAAATCCCTCAGTGCTCCTTTCATCAGTAATATCACAACTAACAATCTTCCAGGAGTGTCTCATCTATTGATTCTGAATTAATACCATTTCTAACTAGCACTTCTTCATAATTCCAGTGTTGAAATTCCAGGGATGAGATATTCACCCTGGTCCCAGCTCCTTTACACCAGGCACAAGGGCTGGTAGTGATGTAAAGGAGCCCTAATAGCCCCATTTCTGCCAGGGGGCGGAGTCCCTTGGCACAGGCACTGAGCTGCAGGGCTGCCCTCCAATGGTCTTGCAAAGGGCAAGCCCTAGTATAAGGGTGTGTTGGGGGGAGATTCCAGATTGCTGTGGCCCATAAGGCAGCCCAGGGAGGGCTTGCCCCAGGGTTGTTTGAGTAACACTAGGGACTTATCCAGCCCATGGAGCTACCCTCGACAGTGGCTTAAACCGAGTTTTAAACTATCCCGCCCATGATTTCATCCTCTCCCCTTTAGGAATAATATAGAAGCCAAGACAAAGCCCACTGAAGTCACTGAGAATTCTAAGGCTTGGAATTTTACAGTACTTGCTCAGTTAGCCAACACATCACAGGTAGATCAAACACTCCCACAGCCACTTCATATACTGCAAAGGGATGACACTTCTTGTATCCCCACCTATTCTGCTAGGAGCACATGGGAAACAAAACTTGTAGACCTAATACCATACATACATACATCCTGCCACCAGCAGCTCCAATACTGCATGAGGAAGAGAGGTAAGCGGCTGCAATGAGCAAGTCCTGCATCCTGCATTTCTCCTTGCCACTACCTGCCTGCCCAGCCATCTTGGAATTTGAATAAGGAGGGAACCCACCTGTGATGCTGTATGATTTAAACATGAGTATTTATCTCATTAATATTGTCTCTCTTGGACAATTGCAACACATCTTGTACAAAGTATATCGTGTAAAGTGTCAATGGAAAAGTTAGGATTTGCTGAGTACGATTATCTTGTTTATAGCATGTATCATTTTTGTATCTGAAGTTGTGAATATTGACTACATAACTGTATTTCAAATACATTTGCCCCTCAGGTAACAGCCACTAGGTAGTTTACATCCAGTCCAGCCAGCACATTGTGAATGGACCATTCAACTTGATGTTCCATTAAAGGACACTTAGCTCTCACAATGGATATAGAAGAAGCTTGTCTCCACCCCATTAGCCAGAATATGAGTAATGGCTATTCCTATGAGTCATCAAAGCATGCAAGGGCATGTGACTTTTTCATATGACCCTGGACTTCATCTTGTGCCTGTAATTTTCCACAGACTAAGAATAAGAGCATCCTCCCCACATGGATGATGGTATAAAAGACCCTGGAAGCATCTCCATTTTGCCTCTTTCCTGCTCTTCTCTCTGGACTATGGACTTGCACTAAAAGGAGCATTCCAACCAATGGACTGAGGACCTTCCAATCTCTTGGAAGTTGAGACTTTACAAGCCAGTAGTTTATTCCAGCATTGCTATAAACCTGATCCAAGATCTTTGCAATGAGTGTATGTATATGATTTCTTTGATCAATTTTAATTCTCTCCTCCTTCTTTTCTCTTATAAATAAACTTTTAGATATTAGATAATAAAGGATTGGCAACAGCGTGATTATTGGGTAAGATCTGAGTTATATATTGACTTGGCTATGTGGCTGATCTTTTGAGATTAGAAGGACCCTTTGTTTAATACGTTGGTTTTAAATAACCACACATTATAAAGTCTAGTATCTGGGTGATGAAACAAGGGCTGGTATGCCTAAGGAGACTGCAGTTTGGACTTCTTGTTTACCAGCGTGGTGAGACAGATGTTTGCTTTTGTTTCTGGCTCGGTGTATCTAACAGTAGAATAACCACCAGTTTGGGGTGAGCCTCAGCAGTTTGTCCTTAATTTGGTGTCCTCAGCTGTGACCCACTAAGGCATAGTGACACCCCCATACAATGCAGACATCCACTTCCCTGACCTAACTCCTTGCCCCAGCTAAAGGAGACCACCTCTCATGAGGGGAAGCCTGTTTGACCTCAAGATGCTAAGGTGTCCATTCCCCAACCAGCCATCCAGTCTTACACTGTAGTAAACATGCATCACTGACTTATGTGGAAAATTTGGAGGGAGCTCCTTATTAATATGTTGGCAGCACTTTACTCACTCTGAATACACTCTGCTTACGTATGTGTGGTATGCCCTACATGCCAGGATATGCAGTGCAGAAGAGGTGTGACTTCCTGCCCCAAAGTGAATATTTAATTCCTTTTTTTATTCCTGAAAGATACATTTGAATCTACGGAAAGAAACTACAAATCAGCTCTTGACTAAATAGCTAAGTAGTTTGTGCCACAGTAATTAGTAAGATTCTTTCAGCTGAAGCAGTATTATCGCATAATAAATCTTCTCCCTTCTGTGTAGCTGTATGCAAATTTAACAAGTAAAATAACTTAGTAGCCATGAAAAATTAGCATGCTTTTCATTTTGTAGCATCCTTCCTAGATGTGCAGTCTTCTAGAGCTGATACATCTAGAATGACTGCAAGAAATACAGCACTTCCCCGAGAGTGAGGAAAGGGTGGCCTTATGGTTCTGTTAACATGGCAGCATTTTAAAAGAAGAGGACAGATTCTCAACTGTGCCAAGTTTACACTCCATAAAGCTGAGCAGAGTGGCAGGGAAAGGCGGCTCCTCTGATCCTTTAAATTATGCTGGCTGTAGCAGTCACACACACACACTGCAGAGCTGCCCAGGCCTCAGGTTGAATGCTGTGTATTCTGCCCCACCCCTTCCTTGTTCCTCCTGATGTCATGGGAATCTTCGGCTACTCCTTTAGGGTTGCTTTCCACCTGCATTTGTGTGCTCCCTCAACAATTCCAACCTGGCAAAGTCAGGGCTGAGACTCTGTTCAAGCAATTATCTAATTTTAAGCATGCCTGTGATGCTTTCTTTTGTGATTTTAATCACTCTTTGAGTCTTATTTTGGGCTGCATGTGTCTGTGTGTATTTTCAAGGTGAATACTGAATATAGGTACGTGGGTCAGGCAGGTATTAGATGTTGCTGCATATTAACAGGGAGTTTTTTAATAAACGAGAAAGGAATTGTGTATGCAGCAAAATTACAATAGTGGAGACTTCTTACTAATTTGTTGTACGAGAAGAAAACGTGCTTCCCTTATTTTTATAATCAAACCAGGACAAAACACTTGGATTCAACTCAGGCAGTTACGCATTCCGAGCTTGGACATATCTAACAGAATCAGGATGGAGTGGAAACACAGGAATCTACCAGTTTCTACCCCATCCATATCTAATACCAGCACAGCTACAGTGCAATGAAGAGTCAACAAAATGGGGCAAAGAGCCAGGTAGAGAGATTTGCCAACTTCTCATAAGGGTTCCTGATTCTTTCCTATACCTCCTCAGTGTTAATGTTTACCATGGGATCAAATAGGGCACACCCCTCTCTAAGCTGGGCCGTTCTTTTGTACTACACTTGAGCCTGGGCCAGAGTTTTATGTGAACCTTCAAAAGTTTCATTTCCAGCCTTAAGCCAGGCAAATTTTACACCGCTGTAAAAGCAACTACGATGGTGGAACCTTAAAAGGTCCTCCTGTAATCTCCTCCTATAACCTCCTGTAACTTTCCTCTCTGTAATCTCCTCCTATTTCCTAGTTTCTGACCCCACCTAATGTACCACACATTTATTTTGGTGCATAAACACTGTAGTGAAAGTACACTTGAGAAACACATAGTATGATAAACGAAATTTAATCTAACAGTTCTTAGGCATCCTTCTCCCCCTACATGACCTTCTTTCTCTTCCTTTCCTGTGTGCCCCGGGTGAGCAAAATGTGGACAGTCATAGTAAAGCTGGATGGGTGGCCAAAAAGAATCATAGAATATCAGGGTTGGAAGGGATCTCAGGAGGTCATCTAGTCCAACCCCCTGCTCAAAGCAGGATCAATCCCCAACTAAATCATCCCAGCCAGGGCTTTGTCAAGCCTGACCTTAAGAACCTCTAAGGAAGGAAATTCCACCACCTCCCTAGGTAACTCATTCCAGTGCTTCACCACCCTCCTAGTGAAATAGTTTTTCCTAATATCCAACCTAAACCTCCCCCACTGCAACTTGAGACCATTACTCCTTGTTCTGTCAATAAAGAGAAAAATAGAGTCCATGCTTGCATCTGAAAACACAGTTTGAGTTTATGTTGGGGCAGCAACTTGGCCTGGTCTACCTGAAAAAGTTACACTTGTTTAATTTAAATAATTTTTTAAAATCATTTTTCACTTATATTCAGTTCATAACTGAATTTTCTTACTATATATGTGTACAGCACCTAGCACACGGAGTCTCAATATATGTTCGGGTCTCAAAGTGCTACTGTAATATAAATAATAATAATTATTATTTATTGCAATAGTAGGCAAGGCCCCAAGTATGGATCGAGGCCCAAACACAAAACAAAATGATGGGCCCTCTTCTCAAGCTCTCACAATGTAAGTACAGGATAAGACACAACAGGCGGATACAACAAACGAATAATGTAAAGGGAACTATGTTGTGGCTTGCCTAACATATTGAAGGGTGTATAGCACATGATCAACTCATAATTATATCTTACATACAGTAATCTGAAGGAACACACTGTCTATACTTCTACTGACAATTTTCTTAACCAGGACCATTGGAGCTTACTGCCAGACACAAAGTACACTGTATCACGCCACGTAGTTTCACAGCACATATTCATTTCCTCATTCCACTTCTGTTTATATTTTAATACCAATTCTTCCCAGAAAAGAAAGAAGATTGCAAGGTTTTCAGTTACTGTACCAATATATTAGGTCTGATTCTCATTTACAGTAAGGCCCACTGCCAGGGGATGCACTGTAAATGAGAAACAGGTCCAGCATATTTTTTTAAAAGAAATATTAACTTTAATGCCTGATTGTCCCCTATAACTTCCTTTTCAATTTACTGATGAATTGATTTACTCAAGTTCACTAAGTTTTCTACCCCAAACTCATATACTGGGTTTAAAGGTGTCAGTAAGCTGAAGAGTGTTTTTACTCAGAACACAATCCTGTCAGCTTTCAGATCCACTGACACGCTGCCATGTACTGATTTAATGTTGTGATGTTGGTCTGAAATCCTTCCCTTTGATAGTTCCCTCAGGTGAACGTCTCTGCTTACCTGGACCTCTTCTTGATGTTACTTTATCCTAATTCTAATCCTTTTAATATATTTTTCCTTCAAATATTGAATTTATTATTATTCCATGCACTTCCCAGGGTCTGTCACTGTGAATGGTGCCAGACTGACAGCCTTGGAAACCAAAGACCTCTATTCATTCACATAACACATCATGGATAGCAGCAGCACAAACTCCCACACACTACCTGTCAGCATACCTCTGTTCTAAACTGGAAGGTAGTTCAGTATTCGTGCTGTTACAGTTCTTAACATAT
Source organism: Lepidochelys olivacea (assembly GCF_965140295.1). Lineage (NCBI taxonomy): Eukaryota > Metazoa > Chordata > Testudines > Cheloniidae > Lepidochelys > Lepidochelys olivacea. Next base: position 72,547,611 of record NC_140414.1, read on the forward strand.
GTGCCAAGACAGCCAAAGTAACGCCAGCTATAAGGCTGTCATGTGTAATATGCACTGACTTGAGACCAACAACTCACTTCATGCAGGTCAATGAACAGTCCCAGAGAGTAACACATTTCAATCACTTCAGACCAGAGCTGGATTTGAACTGGTCATCTAAGAATGAACGCCTCTGTATCCCATTAGTATTGAGCTATCTGATCTTCCCATTCAATCTCTGGTTCTCGTGCCAGAGTGCACAGTGTCTCAAACTTGGTAGGACAAGTCACCATGCAGGAGGTGGGAATCTAATTCTGTGCTACTAGTGTATTTAAATGAATTAGGTGTCATATCTTTCTTTAGAAATCTTCCTTTATCAACTATTTTGTGCTATGTATCGCTGCCCCTAACAGATAGCTACTGAGCAGTAGTTATAAAAAAATATCCAAATGACAGCAAGAATCAGGTAAAAGGCACACGTATAATTCACGGCAATAACCAACCAATTCCTTTTGGTAATATCCAATCTTTCTTATTAGAGACTAACCTGCATACTTCTAAATCATCAGACCAGTCATCATATAAAACAGGAATTTTCTGAACTGCATCTGTCACATTGGGCCCTGCCCCAACAGGTTCTCCATTTTCTGGAACTGTCAGAGTATCACTGCCAGAGCCTCTTTCTGTAAAGCCTTCCTCGACCACTTTATTTTGTCTAAGGTTAGATGAAGACTGCAGCCCTTGGGGGTAGCTTCTGCCCCTGTTTTTTCCACATTTTCTTGAGAAACTCCTCGCCTCTGGAGAGGACACTGAAGACAGCGAAAGGCAAGATTCTTTACATCTTGAAACCCTTCTCCTCCTGTGATTTAAAGTGTGGTTATCAGAATCAGACACCTCTTGTTTCTTTTCCCCCGTTGTCCCCAGGGTGACAAGTTCAATGGCATTGTTATTTGGAGATCCATCTGGGTTACTGCAAGATCTATTGCTCCTTCTCCCTCTCCTGGGCACTTTGACCTTTTCTCTGGCTCTCCTTCTAGCTTGAGCCCACTGATTCTCATCTGAGGATGATGAATCATATGTTTCCTTGTGCAATGCATTGCATCTGGAGCTTGCAACCATCGGGTACAATTTGCAGTCCTTCCCTTTTCTTTGCTTTTCTGTATGCTCAACATTGTCCCCAATCGCTTTTCTCCGCCTAAACCTTCGTTTCACTTGTTTCTTACCAGACTCCCTACTAGCAGGGGTAAGCACCATGACAGGTGTTGCATGTTCAGACTCATCTTCTGACACATCATGCAAGGTGGTAGATCTAAACAAAGCAGCAGCAAAGGAGAGAGATGGAAAATGGTAAAGAGAAAACAAAAAAAGAGAGAGATGAAAATAGAAATGAGTTGATTTAATAGAAAATATGAGATTGAAAAGGAAACATGACAAAAACAAGAGCTCAAAAGAAAACCCAGATATATGGAATTCATGAATAATGCTAGGCAGAAGCAATAGCTTATGTTCAGCTTCCTAGACAAAGAAAAAAACTAATGTTTGACAGACCGATTAAAATGACTGATTAAGCACCTACCTACAGATGTCCTGAGTGGAAGGACATACAGACAACCGTGACTGACTCCTAGGAGCTGTTCCTGTTGTAGGACTGCTTGCCTGTTGAAAAAAGTTAGACAATTTGGAATCTTTGCTCATAAAATACATTGCAGATATTTTACTGCTTTGCCACATGATTAAAAAGTTTAAACAACTGTTGCAGTTGTGCATGGTCTTCTGTTGCAAGCATACAAGTTCGCAAAATACAGGAAGAGTGAACGGAAGTAAAACCTTTTTGAGGAACTAAATATGACTGAAGGGCCACAGCTCTCATTTGCCCTTGGGTATTTTTTTGTTTCAGGAAGAGGCTTTCATCAGCTGAGATTTCATTTTAGTTCTGATCTACTGTAAGTATTTGATGGAAAAGAAGGTTGGTTTCTATTTGAAGCAGGCAAATAAGTATGACGATCCTTGTCAGAATGAAATAAGACACATTGACATTATTGTGAATCAGGATGAGCGCAGAGGCTCAGCTTGCAAACCTGCATGGCATGAAGTGACCAAGCATCATGAATATTAAAACATTTTTTAAAAAGGTTTCCAAGGCAATCAAATCATCTACCGGAGTTGAATGAATGTGAAATTGATGAGCCTGAGAAAGTCCAAAGTTCAGACTGCAACTCTACAGAGCCTATCACATTCTCCAAACAGCAGGAGAGAGAAATTCAATACACATACAAATCTACTGTACATTCCCTTCCTAAGGTTGTCACTGCAATTTGCAAAGCGCATCCAGTAAGAAACATGTTTTGATGGTGCTGAGAAGAAACAATTTTGGTCTGCCTGATAGTTTATTGGTAGGGTGGCTATGGGGGATCCAAATTTAGGTCCTGAGAGATTCCTGGTTTACCAGGAACTAGATCAGGGGTAGGCAACCTATGGCACGCATGCCAAAGGAGGCATGCGAGCTAATTTTCAGTGGCACTCACACTGCCTGGGTGCTGGCCACTGGTCCGGGGTGGGAGGGGGGGCTCTGCATTTTCATTTAATTTTAAATGAAGCTTCTTAAACATTTTAAGAACCTTATTTACTTTACATACAACAATAGTTCAGTTATATATTATAGACTTATAGAAAGAGACCTTCTAAAACATTAAAATGTATTACTGGCACGCGAAACCTTAAATTAGAGTGAATAAATGAAGACTCGGCAACCACTTCTGACAGGCTGCCGACCCCTGGACTAGATTGTGGAGCCAGCACACTTGCTTCTATAGGGAGAGGGAGCAACAAAGTAGCTGAAGTATCTGAACCCTCCCCCTGGCTGATATGGAGCACTATGATATGGGATGCAATCCTGTGAGGTGCTGAGAACCTTTAATACAGTGGGAGACAGAGGGTATGTCTACACTACAGAATAAGGTCGAATTTATAGAAGTTGTTTTTTTAGAAATCGGTTTTATATATTCGAGTGTGTGTGTCCCCACAGAAAATGCTCTAAGTGCATTAAGTGCATTAACTCGGCGGAGCGCTTCCACAGTACCGAGGCTAGAGTCGACTTCCGGAGCGTTGCACTGTGGGTAGCTATCCCACAGTTCCCGCAGTCTCCACTGCCCTTTGGAATTCTGGGTTGAGATCCCAATGCCTGATGGGGCTAAAACATTCTCGTGGGTGGTTCTGGGTACATATCATCAGGCCTCCCTTCCCTCCCTCCGTGAAAGCAAGGGCAGACAATCATTTCGCGCCTTTTTTCCTGAGTTACCTGTGCAGACGCCATACCACTGCAAGCATGGAGCCCGCTCAGGTAACCGTCACCCTATGTCTCTTGGGTGCTGGCAGACGCGGTACGGCATTGCTACACAGTAGCAGCAACCCATTGCCTTCTGGCAGCAGACGGTGCAGTATGACTGGTAGTCGTCCTCGTCATGTCCGAGGTGCTCCTGGCCACGTCGGCTGGGAGCGCCTGGGCAGACATGGGCGCAGGGACTAAATTTGGAGTGACTTGCGCAGGTCATTCTCTTTAGTCCTGCAGTCAGTCCTATTGAACCGTCTTATGTGAGCAGGCAGGCGATACGGATTGCTAGCAGTCGTACTGTACCATCTTCTGCCAGGCAGGCAAGAGATGAGGATTGCTAGCAGTCGTATTGTACCATCTTCTGCCAGGCAGGCAAGAGATGAGGATGGCTAGCAGTCGTACTGTACCATCTTCTGCCGAGCAGCCATGAGATGTGGGTGGCATGCAGTCCTTCTGCACCGTCTGCTGCCAGCCAAAGATGTAAAAGATAGATGGAGTGGTTCAGAACAAGAAATAGACCAGATTTGTTTTGTACTCATTTGCCTCCTCCCCTGTCTAGGGGACTCATTCCTCTAGATCATAATGCAGTCACTCACAGAGAAGGTGCAGCGAGGTAAATCTAGCCATGTATCAATCAGAGGCCAGGCTAACCTTCTTGTTCCAATAAGGACAATAACTTAGGTGCACCATTTCTTATTGGAACCCTCCGTGCAGTCCTGCCTGAAATACTCCTTGATGTACAGGCACCCCCTTTGTTGATTTTAGCTCCCTGAAGCCAACCCTGTAAGCCGTGTCGTCAGTCGCCCCTCCCTCCATCAGAGCAACGGCAGACAATCGTTCCGCGCCTTTTTTCTGTGCGGATGCCATACCAAGGCAAGCATGGAGGCCGCTCAGCTCACTTTGGCAATTAGGAGCACATTAAACACCACACGCATTATCCAGCAGTATATGCAGCACCAGAACCTGGCAAAGCGATACCGGGCGAGGAGGCGACGTCAGCGCGGTCACATGAGTGATCAGGACATGGACACAGATTTCTCTGAAAGCATGGGCCCTGCCAATGCATGCATCATGGTGCTAATGGGGCAGGTTCATGCTGTGGAACGCAGATTCTGGGCTCGGGAAACAAGCACAGACTGGTGGGACCGCATAGTGTTGCAGGTCTGGGACGATTCCCAGTGGCTGCGAAACTTTCGCATGAGTAAGGGCACTTTCATGGAACTTTGTGACTTGCTTTCCCCTGCCCTGAAGCGCATGAATACCAGGATGAGAGCAGCCCTCACAGTTGAGAAGCGAGTGGCGATAGCCCTGTGGAAGCTTGCAACGCCAGACAGCTACCGGTCAGTTGGGAATCAATTTGGAGTGGGCAAATCTACTGTGGGGGCTGCTGTGATGCAAGTAGCTCATGCAATCAAAGATCTGCTGATATCAAGGGTAGTGACCCTGGGAAATGTGCAGGTCATAGTGGATGGCTTTGCTGCAATGGGATTCCCTAACTGTGGTGGGGCTATAGACGGAACCCATATCCCATACCCATAACCCACGGGAGCACCAAGCCGCCGAGTACATAAACCGCAAGGGGTACTTTTCGATAGTGCTGCAAGCTCTGGTGGATCACAAGGGACGTTTCACCAACATCAACGTGGGATGGCCGGGAAAGGTGCATGACGCTCGCATCTTCAGGAACTCTGGTCTGTTTCAAAAGCTGCAGGAAGGGACTTTATTCCCAGACCAGAAAATAACTGTTGGGGATGTTGAAATGCCTATAGGTATCCTTGGGGACCCAGCCTACCCCTTAATGCCATGGCTCATGAAGCCGTACACAGGCAGCCTGGACAGTAGTCAGAAGCTGTTCAACTACAGGCTGAGCAAGTGCAGAATGGTGGTAGAATGTGCATTTGGATGTTTAAAGGCGCGCTGGCGCAGTTTACTGACTCGCTTAGACCTCAGCGAAACCAATATTCCCACTGTTATTACTGCTTGCTGTGTGCTCCACAATATCTGTGAGAGTAAGGGGGAAACGTTTATGGCGGGGTGGGAGGTTGAGGCAAATCGCCTGGCTGCTGGTTACGCGCAACCAGACACCAGGGCGGTTAGAAGAGCACAGGAGGGCGCGGTACGCATCAGAGAAGCTTTGAAAACCAGTTTCATGACTGGCCAGGCTACGGTGTGAAAGTTCTCTTTGTTTCTCCTTGATGAAACCTCCCGCCCCTTGGTTCACTCTACTTCCCTGTAAGCTAACCACCCGCCCCTCCTCCCTTCAATCACCGCTTGCAGAGGCAATAAAGTCATTGTTGCTTCACATTCATGCATTCTTTATTCATTCATCACACAAATAGGGGGATGACTACCAAGGTGGCCCAGGAGGGGTGGTGGAGGAGGGAAGAAAAATGCCATACAGCACTTTAAAAGTTTACAACTTTAAAATTTATTGAATGACAGCCTTCTTTTTTTTGGGCAATTCTCTGTGGTGGAGTGGCTGGTTGGCCGGAGGCCCCCCCACTCCGTTCTTGGGTGTCTGGGTGTGGAGGCTATGGAACTTGGGGAGGAGGGCGGTTGGTTACAGAGGGGCTGCAGTGGCAGTCTGTGCTCCAGCTGCCTTTGCTGCAGCGCAACCATACACTGGAGCATACTGGTTTGGTCCTCCAGCAGCCTCAGCATTGAATCCTGCCTCCTCTCATCACGCTGCTGCCACATTTGAGCTTCAGCCCTCTCTTCAGCCCGCCATTTACTCTCTTCAGCCCGCCACCTCTCCTCCCGGTCATTTTGTGCTTTCCTGCACTCTGACATTATTTGCCTCCATGCATTCGTCTGTGCTCTGTCAGTGTGGGAGGACAGCATGAGCTCGGAGAACATTTCATCGCGAGTGCGTTTTTTTTCTTTCTAAGCTTCACGAGCCTCTGGGAAGGAGAAGATCCTGTGATCATTGAAACACATGCAGCTGGTTGAGAAAAAAAAAGGGACAGCGGTATTTAAAAAGACACATTTTATAAAACAGTGGCTACACTCTTTCAGGGTAATCCTTGCTGTTAACATTACATACATAGCATATGTGCTTTCGTTACAAGGTCGCATTTTGCCTCCCCCCACCTCGTGGCTACCCCCTCAACCTTCCCCCCTCCCTGTGGCTAACAGCGGGGAACATTTCTGTTTAGCGACAGGCAAACAGCCCAGCAGGAATGGGCTCCTCTGAGTGTCCCCTGAAGAAAAGCACTCTATTTCAACCAGGTGACCATGAATTATATCTCACTCTCCTGAGGATAACACAGAGAGATAAAGAACGGATGTTGTTTGAATGCCAGCAAACATACACTGCAATGCTTTGTTCTACAATGATTCCCGAGTACGTGTTACTGGCCTGGAGTGGTAAAGTGTTCTACCATGAAGGACACAATAAGGCTGCCCTCCCCAGAAACCTTTTGCAAAGGCTTTAGCAGTACATCTAGGAGAACTGCGAATGCCAGGGCAAAATAATCCTTTCACGTGCTTGCTTTTAAACCATGTATAGTATTTTAAAAGGTACACTCACCGGAGGTCCCTTCTCCGCCTGCTGGGTCCAGGAGGCAGCCTTGGGTGGGTTCGGGGGGTACTGGCTCCAGGTCCAGGGTGAGAAACAGTTCCTGGCTGTCGGGAAAACCGGTTTCTCCACTTGCTTGCTGTGAGCTATCTACAACCTCATCATCATCATCATCTTCTTCGTCCCCAAAACCTGCTTCCGTATTGCCTCCATCTGGTGGCTGAACCCCATAAAATGGCATGCAGCTCATCATAGAAGCGGCATGTTTGGGGCTCTGACCCGGAGCGGCCGTTCACCTCTCTGGTTTTCTGATAGGCTTGCCTCAGCTCCTTCAGTTTCACGCGGCACTGCTTCGGGTCCCTGTTATGGCCTCTGTCCTTCATGCCCTGGGAGATTTTGACAAAGGTTTTCGCATTTCAAAAACTGGAACGGAGTTCTGATAGCACGGATTCCTCTCCCCAAACAGCGATCAGATCCCGTACCTGCTGTTCAGTCCATGCTGGAGCTCTTTTGAGATTCTGGGACTCCATCATGGTCACCTCTGCTGATGAGCTCTGCATGGTCACCTGCAGCTTGCCACGCTGGCCAAACAGGAAATGAGATTCAAAAGTTCGCGGTTCTTTTCCTGTCTACCTGGCCAGTGCATCTGAGTTGAGAGTGCTGTCCAGAGCGGTCACAATGGAGCACTCTGGGATAGCTCCTGGAGGCCAATACCATCGAATTGTGTCCACAGTACCCCAAATTCGAGCCGGCAAGGTCAATTTAAGCGCTAATCCACTTGTCAGGGGTGGAGTAAGGAAATCGATTTTAAGAGCCCTTTAAGTCGAAATAAAGGGCTTCATTGTGTGGACGGGTGCAGGTTTACATCGATTTAACGCTGCTAAATTCGACCTAAAGTCCTAGTGTAGACCAGGGCAGAGTATCATGAATGCTAAACATGAAGGAAAAGTATCCAAGGCAATCAGACCACATTCAGGAGAAGAATGAATACTAAATAGGAGCTGAGAATGCGAAGGATCAGACACCAAAACGTAATGCTGATAAATCATAGGACAGGGATCGGCAACCTTTGGCATGTGGCCCATCAGGGAAATCCACTGGAGGGCCGGGATTTACCTGCAGCGTCCGCAGGTTTGGCCGATTGCAGCTCCCACGGGCCATGGTTCACCATTTCAGGCCAATGTGGGCTGTGGGAAGCGGCTGCCAGACCATCCCTTGGCCTGGAATGGCGAACTGCAGCCTGTGGGAGCTGCAATCGGCCAAATCTGTGGATGCTGCAGGTAAACAAACTGTCCCGGCCCTCCAGCGGATTTCCCTGATGGGCCACATGCCAAAGGTTGCCGATCTCTGTCCTATGATTTATCAGCATTAAGCTTGGTGTCTGATCCTTTACATTCTCAGCTCCTATTTAATATTCATTCTTCTCCTGTATGTGGTCTGATTGCCAGTGGATTTCCCTGATGGGTTGCATGCCAAAAGTTGCCGATCCCTGTCATAAGACCTAGATAAGGCAAATATTATATAGACCATGCAATCAAACTGACTCCTGCATTACTTCGCACGGGGCAGGATGTCAATTTTTATTTCGATCAGGTGTGAATTTTGTACTAATGAAAATAAGGAATTAATAGCCCAAGCTAAAAATTGTTGATAGATGCATCTAGAGCTTCCTGCCACTGCAGCATAATCCTGACCCATAACATCCGTAACGTTTAATGTCTGGGTCTGTCTCGAGCAGGACCACCACTGTGTTATGAGGGTTTTTAATATGGACTCAACTGAAAGTTGGGAGCCGAGGTAGGACTTGAAGTAAAGTCTTCATGGGTGAGGGATTCAGTCATTAAAAAAAATAAAACCTTAGGAATAAAAAAGTGAACTTGATAATGGTGCATGTGAGAAAGCAGGTATGTTAAAACTGCTCTTGTATGGATAAGTCCCTTCCGCCTGTTACAAAACTCAGGTGTGATGTGTCGTCAGGCAGATGTGGCACATTAAAGTGTCTGCCACTGAATGAAAAAGATCAGTCATCAATGGAGAAAACACTTTATGTTCCTTGTCTCTCTAGACAAACAAACATCTTACGTCAACAGTTTTGAAGGAGAAAAGGCAGAGTCAATTACATCTGGGGAAAGAGGATGTTAGAAACAGCTGGCGGCTGTGTGCTGTGGAATATATTCTTCCTCATCTCAACATCTGTGATAAGCCTTGTTAAGTGATAGATAACTCATGTCTCATGCAGTTTGTGTGACTACTTACTACAGCATTGTCACTGAGTAACAAAATGCAGGGGCCAGTGCCAGACCCAGCAGATGCACAGTGGATAAGGGCATGAGAACAATCCGTCCAGGTCACAGAGCAGCCAAGGAATTGCCATCTGGCAATTGCTCCAGCCCAGCCCATGGGCCCTTACACAGGCTCCCTGCAGGTAGGACAGAAAAGAGATTCCACATAGCAGTGGATCCTCTGCCCTTGGTACTACTGGATCCACCCATATTCTATACCCGCTAAGCTCTATGGCATGGACACACCTTGCCTGTTCCTCTGGCCTTTTCTTTTTTGGGGTGGGTGGATGGGTGGTGGAAAGTGGTGGAGAATTGTCAGAAAAAATTAAGGACAGTTCTTACACTTGAACAATTACCTTTACATATGTGTTTAGCCGTAAAGAGCTGTGCCCTTTGGTGAAACACTGGAAGTATGAACACAAGATGTACCAAACGGAATCAGATCACAGGTCAGCTAGCCCAACATCCTAAGTTAACTTTAGAGTGAAATTCACCCAATATGCAGAAGGTTTAAGTGGGACTTAAATAATGCACAGACCTTGTGCAGGCCTTCTACACAAGGGAGAATTTGGCTTTGAGCTAATTTAGCTCTTTCTCTGTACATCAGTTGAAATTCACAGTGAGACTGTGAATTATATTATTTTATTCTATATTGGCAACTGTTTGGATTTTTTTTCCTAACAAATTTCAGCTGGTGGATCAGTCACAAACAAATTCTTCATGATTCACTAGCTGAGTGGTGTGACTGATGACTTGGCATCATGTGCCACTGTTTCTGTTACCTGTTTAAATGACCTAACCTTTATAAATTAATTCTGCTTTTATCCAAAATAAATTTCATTTAAAAACAAAGCCAACTGTATGTTCTGATGGAACAAATCCCAGCCTCTAATTGCTTTCTGCAAACATTTGTAAGAGGAACTTCATTTACAGAAATGTTTGTAAAACGTGAATAAAAATGGGTGACTCTCAATGTGGCTGAAGCAAAATTATATTTAGAAATGAGCAAAATGTTTGTCAAGAATTGACCTAATCCTGGATTAGTACAAGGTGTACTGAGAGCAGCTCCCGCTGATGGAGAGAAAGGATAGCCCACATATTTAGAGCACTAGCCTGCTACTTCGGAGACACTAGTTCAATTACTTTCTCTACTACAGGCTTCCTTTGTCCACAGACAAGTCACTTTGTGCCTCACGTTCCTATACATAAAATGGAGATAATAATACTTCCCTATTAGAGCTGGTTATGAGATTTCTGAGGAAATGGCATTGTCATCAGAAAATACTGATTCATCTAAACCTAAATGTTTTGCTCTGCCGAGGCCCTGCCCCCACTCAACCCCTTCCCCCAAGGCTCCTGCCCTGCCTCTTCCCACCCCCAACCCGCCTCTTCCCCACCCAGTCCCACCCCTCCCCCAAGCACGCTACACCCTTGCTCCTCTTCCCCCCAGCACCTCCAGACGCCGCAAAACAGCTGATGGGCGGTAGGCACTGGGAGGGAGGAGGAGGTGTTGATTGATATACACCTGAAGAAATCCAAGCAGAAGGCTTTAAGCAAAGCATGAGTGTGACCCTAGGAGAAGCTAAAGAGACAGCTTTGGTCTGGTGCTTGCGAAAGAGGCTTGGGGCTGTCAGGTAAGAAAGTGCTCCTTTTACCTTTGGTTCCTCCTGAGTTTGCAGAAGCAGGCTTTTGTAAATTCTTTGTAAATAAACAAGATTGCATCAAAGAACATCCTAGATTCCATAATCAATTTCTACTCCCAACTGGAACATCTTCAGGTCTCTGAATTTTGACTAGCCATTCAGGTCAAAAAGGGACAATGTTGTTCGCATTCACTCAGATGGTTAAAGATGATTTTTAGACTGGTTCATAGTGAGGTTCACTTTCTATTTCTCATACATTAGTAAAATGGTGTTTGTTTGGTTTCCAACATTAAAGGGGAATGTTCAAACCCTGCCAAAACTGTCTCCATTGAATTAAAAAACCAAACCAAACCTGGAAACATTTTTATGCCCATTATGGTGAAACATGACCCATATGCAGGCAGAAGGGCGATGCATCATCTAAGCCTGCAAAATAGAGCTTAAGTAGGATTTAAGTGGTGCACATGCCTTATACAGATCTTCCCCTCAGTAGTAAATTTCATTCAGTAAGTTCCCCACAATTTTTAACAGAAACCCAAATTTCAGGTTTAAACTGAACAGTGTTTCTTTAATATATGAATATCAAACTTAAATGGTGTGTGAGGCTCTAAAACTTAGAGATAGTGTTCTTAACATTTGTTTTGATTTACTTATTATTGCCCCTTTTCAATCTGAATAGCTAGTCAAAATCTGGGGTCCTGTAGGTGTTCCAGTTGGGAGTAGAAATTGAGGAGAGTCAGGTATTTCTTTGATGCAGTTTTGTTCGTTTACAAATAATAATATACAAAATTTGGCGTCTCTGAATACAAAAGGAATCAAAGCAGAAAACAGCTTCTTTTGCTCATAGCACCAAGAGCACTCTTTTCAGCCTGCACCCCTCTGCCCTTCCTCTCTGTAGCTTTCTTCCAGAGTCAGCTGCTCTTTCAGCCTCTCTCTGGCTCTGTTTGTTCTTCTGTTTGACCTCAATTTCTGTGTGATCTCTTTCCCACCCCTACTCCAAATAACACTCAGCCAAATTTTCCTGGGCAGGTTCACACACACCTTTTGTGTTAGGTTTGGCTTATGCTTTAACTATGTTAATTGAACTCTGAGTTCACAGCTACCAATCTTAATGTGGTTTTAACTCAAACATAGAAAGGTTTCACCCAGCTCGTAACATTATTCATTAAAGGTCAGATCTTGCAGCCCTTACTCAGGTTGAGTTGTGCCTTGGGCCCTGGAGCCTGCAAGCTGTACCTTACTTAAGTCAATGGGGTTCTGCATAGGTGTAGGAGTCCATCTGTGCAAAGCGGCTTGCGGGATAAAAGCCTTAGCTCACATGTAATTCCACTACGATCATACAGAGTAAGGTGCTACTCCTTGTCAGGATGGTAGAATCAGATTATAAGTTTTTATCAAGAAGCTAAATTTTAATGAATTCAGCCATACAGTTACAATGACAGAATCATGCAGAACACCATGAAGTTGATTACTTATATACCCCCCTCTACACTGAAAGCATGATAACTTGCATGGATTTTTCTAATACAATCTCAATCAAGATAATGAATCCTTAAGGGAAAATGTACACAACAGATATCTTGCAAATACATAAACTCTGCATACCACATCTCATTGCTATAATTTTCCATTTGGCACATTATGATTATGTTGAAGTTACTATATTCGTTGAATGGGTACAAGATTGATACTAAGGTCTCTATTTCATTTGGCATGTAGAATAATGAATTCTTGTAAAGAGTGTATTCCTTCAATAGATGTTTATTTCAGACAGCTTCATTGTATGGTGCATTCAAATGTGGAAACTAAACCGGAGGCCAGCTGCACAATTTTATCATAGCATATTATATCGAGTAGCAGAATTAAAGGCGGTAATTCAAAATTAAGTTGTCTGACAACCCATTTATAAGTAAGGCAGCTCATTTCTCTATGACATGAAGGCTACGAATATGCTGAAGGGACAGTGCCAACTCCAGCTGATTAGGTTTGGCATTTCAAAAATTACTGTTAGAAATCATTCTCTAGTCATCACCTTCTCATGTCTTAACCAGTTTAGATTAATTCTTCTTCAAAAGGATGCAATTCAATTAACAGAGATGACAGGATGTTTTAGTCATAATTATTTTGAACAAGAGCTGATGATGTACTTTACAAACAGAATAATTGTAAGTAGTACACATTCAGGACAACAAAAAAGCAGGCTGGCCTATTATCTGACTGCAGAAAATCCTCTAATATCAAGCATCTCTCTCTGCTTTAAAAGGCATCCAGTAAACTACTATCTTCCAGTAAAGACAAAATATTCATGGTAGCGCAGATAGTAGTGGAATTAATGTATCGTTATTGCTGGAACCCAAAGAACCTCCCCATTAGCTTTCAAATTGTTTCTAGGTCTTTGGTTTGTATGCCACAGATTTGTAAAGCTTCCCAGAAAACTTGTGTCTTCTGTAACTCAGCTGTACTTTTGACAAACTATTTCTGAAATATTGCACATTTAAGTTACCAAGAATTTAAGTCACAAGCATGAAGCAACAAGCTTCCTTCTGAATTGGAAAAAAAGGAGCTTTGAGGTGACCTTATGGAAATGTTCAGTAAAGATACATGGTTTCACACTTGCAAAGCATTCAGAACTGAACGGGCAACATGATTCAGATAAATGGTTCATTTGTCAAAAAGATGCAGTGTCAATTGACTCAAAACTATTTGCGAATTTGACCCAAGAGTTTCAGCTGGGAAAAGATTTGTGTATGTGTAGTTTGAATCCCCATCCTAGAGCAGAGAGTTAAACTCAGATTTCCTCTGCCAGGTGACTGACTAACCAGCAAGCTATAAGCTATACTGCAGTGGGTTGCTCTCAAGTATTTTCAGAACCATATTCTCTCCGATTCTTTGGTCTCCTGCCAAACCAAAAATCATTCATCCAGCTCTAGGTTTAAGCTTTGAATTTAGCCAGGCATAAATGGATAACCCATGCAGAATAATTTCACATAAAGGGTAAAGATATGGCAGAATAGGTGAATAAATTATCCTAAACCTCCCTCTTAAGTAATACCAAAAGCATTTGTATGGGATGCTTGGTTCAGGATGGTATTTGGGGCTATGATAAAAAGGAAGGTGCTAAGACAGAACCAGCAGCAAGTGTGTTGTCCTAGATGGCCTTGTTCAGTCCCTAAAATGACACACACTCTTATTCAGATACAAAGTATACTTTATAGCAGTGATTCATCATAAAATCCTCCAGATTCCCAACACCTGGCATATTCAAATAACTGAAACTTCATGTCCTATTAAAATAATGATACTTTGGAGAATGGATGCCGTAGAGGATCAGCAATGGTTTATGGAGCTTTACACATCTTGATTTGAATGCTGTTAAGGTCAGTAGTCACACAAAGTCATTATCATTTGATGACTGTTCAGAGACCCTGAAATGAGTTTGTGGTGTCAGTCAAAATCCTGGTGGACATGTATCTATACTACACAATCCATTATCATTGTTTGAGACTTAGGGCATGCTTGGTGCTGCATAGATGTAAAGGGAATTTACAATCTAAACTGGACATGGACAGCAAAAGTCCATATTATTATACATACAAAAAACATGCATGGCTCAAAGCCTGAAGAGTAGAACTTCATGTAAGTCCTGTTTAGGTTTTATTTTGCATAATTATAAAAGATGGTTGAAAAAATATATATTAGCCTATTAAAAAAAATTCTGATAAAAAATCTGATTTTTCTATGGAAATTTTTTAAACAACATTTTCTTTTAATTTCTGTTACATTTTGGACTTTTTCCTTCACTATCTTTCCCTTTATACTTTCCCCTTCTTTTCAGTGGAAAAAGAGGAAAAAACGAGAGAAACTGGGGAATAACAGTTTCATTTTTCTTCCTTTTTTCGATGATTGAAAAAGGTAAAAAGATGACCCTCAATCCCCTCCCAACCCCCTTTATTCAACTGAAAAAGTGTGAAGCTAAGTGAAAAAAATTTGTTGAAAGATTATCAAGTTAGAAAAGTAATACATTCTATCACTTTTTAATTTTATTTAACTTTTTTCACACTTTTCAAGTGCAAAGATGTTTTAATGTAAGTGTGAGAAAGTGGGAAAAATCCCTAGTTCTTTCACTTTTATTCCCCCTTTTCCACTAATAAAGAATAGAAAAAGTAGGAATAAGGAGAAAACAGTTGCTTTTTTAATTCTCCCGCTGCTCCTTCTCTCCCCTTTCTACTTTTTTTCCCAGTGAAAATGGTTTTCCCCCTTACCCTTCTCTTTCTTTTCTTTTTCTTTTTTTAAATATTTTCCAGTGGATCAAAGGGAGAGAAAGAGGGAAATAAATTCCCCCCAAACCCTAAACTGAAAATTGAAAATCAAGGTTTTTCAGGTTTCAAACTAATAAAACAAAATTTTAACCAAAATCAAAATGAAATTTTTGTTTTGTATGTTTGTTATATTAAAAAGCAGAAAAATGTTGGAAACAAAATTTTCCTGTAAAAAAAAAAATTGTTTTTGACAAAACTGCATTTTCTGACCAAAAAAGGTGTTGCTAGAAAATTGTCTAACAGTCCTAATGGTGACACTGTTACATTGTCTTGTTACTCTCCGATCTGTAGGTGTTTATCCACCTGGCTTGTGAATACCTTGGAGCAGAGGATTTTCTTCTTTGTTTACACAGACCGAGCACAATGTATTAACCATTATTTATTCATTAAATTAATTCATTCAATATAAAACACCACCATATTGTTTGTACTATAATCAAGGACCAACATCAAGGACAAGGATCCATTGTGCTAGGTGCTGTACAAACAAGACGACAATCCTGGTACCATATGTATGCAGGACTTCAACATGTCGTCATCAAAGGACCTGAAGAAAAGCTCTGTATGAGCTCGAAAGCTTGTCTCTTACCAGCTTCTTGTCCAATAAAAGATATTGCCTCACCTGCCTTGTCTCTGTGGTTGAATAAATGCACTTTAAAGAGAATTTTGAGTGTATCCAGGGATATTGCTTGGTGTACAAGGAGAAGGGAGGCCTTTCAAGGATAAGGGGAATATGGAAGAAGGCTAAAAGACAAGAGTGGGCAAATAATAAAAATGAGGTGCTTGTGGGGGTGGCAATGCTTGGGAAGAGTCTCAGTTGTGGGAGGGAGAGTTGGAAGGAATGAGAGCAGAAATATAGACAGGAGCTTGAAGGCAAGATTGAGAAACCAGAATTTGATTTTCAAAAGGCACTGAGTACCAAGAGCTCCAGCTGAAGTCAATGGCAGTTGCAGGTGCTTAGCACCTGTGCAAATCAAGGCCTTATTGTGTCATTTTTCACTCAAATGAGTGCACCAAGTTTATTTCCAACAAATCAGCATTCAAACACAAATTCTAAGTGGTATCATTATCCAGCTGTTAAAAAAAATTTAAAAACAAATCAAACAGTATGTCCAATTTTGGCACTGGTATTTAATGGATTTCTTATCAACTTCTCTCTTACTGGGGAAAGTCTATTTCCTCAGGGGTTCAAGTCAAAATTCTGTTCATTGTATAAAATCAAGAAAATTGCTAGCTAAACTTGGAATTACCAGGTCTATAGTTTTCATTGTGTGTTTGTATTACAGCAATGCAATTATTCTAAACTATGATTCCTTCTTAACTCTTTAGGACATATTTCTCAGTATTATCATTTTGTTAGTAAAAATGTTGCCGAGCTGCCTGAAAAATTAACTATTTCCTGAATCAGCAGCCTAAGCAACTGGACTTGAGTAAAAGCAAAAGTGAGCACAAATTTAGGTTTCCAACTAAACCAAGGGTTATATGAAGTTAATTCCTGAACTTCCATCTCAAGCAACCTTTTTGTCTAACCATCTCGTTCTTCCCTTTCAGCTGCATAATTAACGAACCAGCTTGTGACAAGTCATTTTGTTCCAAGCGGAATTCTCACAAAGAGCTGAAAGTTTGTTTAAGAAGTAAAGCCAAATGCCTTTTTTTTGGGAGGGGGTGGGGAAGAGGAGGGAATGGGGTAAATCAATATTATTATGAATATTTGTATTACAGCAGAACTCCAGAAGCCTCAGTCATATTGGGGAGCCAATTGTGCTGGGTACTAAACAAACACATACTGTAAAACATGCAGATATCAAGAATTTATGGACTAGGTTTATTTGCTCTTTCTTACCTGTATATACAACTTTTAAGTCTCCTAATCCACTGTTGGGGGTGGAGCAGGGAAGCTGAGCAGACTTTGTGCTGACAATGGGATTTAGAGGGATGAGTATCCAATCAACTGGCCGCTTAGAACTGAGACAGAATGGGCTGGAGCATACAACTACTGGGCTCAAGCTAAGATGTAGGGCTCTTCACAGACTTCTGTAAACAAATGGTTAAGTAATACAACACTGAGCTCTTACTTTCCCATGTCTGAGACTTTTATTTCTCAATTGATATAAAAGTAAATAAAAGGCATTTGGAGAACATCCCCTTGCTGGTGGAAAAAAAAATAGAAAAAATGCATCCTTAGGCAGAACTTATACTGGGACTTAGCAAAGCTCCACTAGTGCTCATTGTGCTGGCTACAAACCTGGGCTTCAGTCCGGCAGGTTGATCCATGAGAGTGGACCCATGGGCCCACGTAGAACAGCTTGCAGAATTGAGGCCTGGCTCAGCAGCAACATATGTAAATTAATCCTGTAAAAATTATCTGGAAACCATGTAATGTTTTCTGATCTAAAATCAAGAGCACTGATTCCTCCCACTTGCATTTCTTCTCATCTGAACTATCCTATCTCTTATATTAGCATACAAGTGCTAGATGGCTCACCTGTATCAATGACTATTAACACATCTAGGTGATAACTCCAATGTGCTTGCCAAAATAGGAAAGCAAGAAAAGGGCAAAGTGCTAACAAACACAATCACAAGATACAATGGTTTGAATTACTTTATCTTGGCTTCAATGCTGAAAAATAAATGAAAAGAACAGCCTCATTGCCTTGTTATTTATTCAGCTCAAGCTCATAGCCATATTTGATGTTGCAAGATTTTGAGTATTCTCCTTGAAAGCTGCTTGGGAGAGCTCTGCAAATAAAACTGGGTTGTGATTTCACTCTTTGTGGGCTAGATTATACCCTTGTTTTACTAAGGGTATGTTTACACTACCTGCAGGATCGGCGGGTAGTGATCGATCTATCGGGGATTGATTTATCGCGTCTAATGTAGATGTGATAAATTGATCCCTGACCACTCTGCCGTCAACTCCTGTACTCCACCACGGTGAGAGGCAGAAGCAGAGTTGATGGGGGAGTGGTGGCAGCCGACCCTGTACCGCGAGGTAAGTTGACCTAAGATACGTCGACTTCAGCTACACTATTCTCGTAGCTGAAGTTGCGTATCTTAGGTCAATCCTCCCTCCCCCACCCCCAGTGTAGACCAGGCCTAAGCCATGTAAGGCAGTAAGGGGAACTAAAGCCCTTTCCCGACCCTCATAAGAACATAAGAACGGCCATACTGGGTCAGACCAAAGATCCGTCTAGCCCAATATCCTGTCTTCTGACAGTGACTAATGCCAGAAGCCCCAGAGGGAATGAACAGAACAGGTACATCAAGTGATCCATCCCCTGTTGCTCATTCCCAGCTTCTGACAAACAGAGGCTAGGGACACCATCCCTGCCCACCCTGGCTAATAGCCATTGATGGACCTATCCTCCATGAACTTATCTAGCTCTTTTTGAACCCTGTGATAGTCTTACAGTCTCCTACTTGGCCTAATAAGTCCCACATGGATCTTGGATCTGGGTCTGGTGAGGAGTGCAAATCTGCTCTCTGGATACTCTTCTGTGAGTAGAAGGGAGGGGCAAAACCTTGGCTTCTCCCTTCCTACTGCTGGCTGTTTGTGTGAGAGGTGGGAAGTAAACTGCAGCCTTTCAAGTACTGTGGTAATTTATTTGCCCTCAGAGAAAGAGGAGAGCAGGAAAGAATTCCCCAGAGGGAAGGGTCTGAGGCACCACAACTCCCATGGCTTCTCCTGAGGTTGAGAGTGGAATCAGATTTGATATCCTTACTCGAGTTGGAATATGCCTCGATCTACAGATACTCCCACACGGCTAGGCTGCCTTTGAGCACTGCCCGGAGACAAAGGGTCAGGCATAAGCTGCATCACCCCAGGTCTTCCATTAGCAATGTGCCTCAGACACATCCCTCTGACTCTCTCTTCCTTAGAAACAGCTACAAGGATTTCACTTACACTTTTGAAAACACATATTCACCTTAGGACAGAGACCACGCATGGGAAGGCTCAGCCCAACAGAAACATTTCTGGGAAATCTGGGGTCGGGGGGAGAGACACATTATGGGGTTATGAAGAAACCATTTTGTATCTTAACGACAGCATTTGCTTCTCTGAAAGCCATAACAATATCATAATTGTACATATAGAAACAAAGGCCCTGTCCTGCAAACTCTCCTTCCACAACACTGCCATTGTCTTCAGTGTGATTTCTCTAAGCAGGTGGCCTGTGGGACCAGTGTGAATAATAAGGGTGCCCAGAGCGACTAATAAGGGTGCCCAGAGCATGATTCTGTTGATAGGTACATTTATGTAAATCAGGAGTAATACCAAAGAAAACAGTGGAGTTTTGTGAACCACATCCATGTAAATGAGAGTAAAATCAGGCTTGGCTACTCCACAAGAGTCAAAATGGTGACAAAAAATGGTATTTCACAGAAAATATTTTCTATTTTCTAACCTGCGTTGGTTGGGTATAATTTGTCTTAGTTGTGTTAAATTGTAACTACACAAGCCTGCCCAAGCTAGAGCATAACTGCTGAATGTATACTATCAAGTTATTCATAATGCATATTAAGTGAACAGTATTCTGTCTTTCTTTTTATCTGATTCTGTGTGCATTTTAGTTTAATGTGGAGAGTAGCCATTCTTCAAAAGTCATCAAGAGGATTTTCCCTTCCATGGAGGGCAAATATTCTGACAAACAGTTCTGTTTGCAAGACTTTTCTTAAAGTCTCAAAATACTTTTATAAGCTGAGCTTCTTGCAGGCACATTGTCTCCCACAACAGAAAGCTGTATTTCATCTACTTCTTTTTTGATCTTTTGTACTTCTGAGGATGCAGATTGAGGAAGTTCCCCTATCTGGGATTATAAAAAGGAAAGAACATATCTGAACAGTGCTATGTTCTCTGTTCAAGAATACTTTATTCTTTTATTTAAAAGAAGAGAGGGCAAAGGGGCTACCAAATCTTGAAAATAACTATGTGAAAGGATCTCAATGCTCCAATAAGGCAAAATGTCGTAAGAATTATGGGGCTGCCACATTTTTAAAGAGACAGCACTGTATCACAGAATGCAGCAAAACATTTTGGGGTCTGTGATGCCGGCTAGCCAGATGCCAGCTTATGCAGTGGTCCCCATGTCTCAGCTGGACACTGACAGCTACATAGCTAGAATCAGTTTGGCTCACTTGTAGGTTCACATTTGATAAAGTAGGTATTAGAATTATAAGAAAGAGTTTAGACTATTGAATGTTTGTGACTTGCTGCATGAATTAATTTCCTTTGTAATATTATAATGTAATATTTGAGTGGTTGTATTGTGAATTGCCATACAGGAGAGGGACAGTAATTACTGTGAAGAGCTGCTCCTTCCAGCATGAAGAGCTGCTCCTTCCAAAAGAGGAGACCCAGCAATACCAGCTGGGCTAGGGTTGGATCTTACAACTGGAAACTGCCTACATATGGACTGAGATACGGTCTGCAAAAGGACTGAAGACACTTATTGCTTTTCTCCCCTCATCCCCGTGAAGGTGAGTCATGCGAGTGGACTCCTTCCATCAGTTTGCACTTCAGTTTGCACCTCAGCACACATGGTACAAGGGGGATAAAAACTCGAAGCCAAAGGAACTAAGGATCTCTCTGCTTCTTGGACTCTGGGTGTGCAAGGTGTTTCTAGACATAAGCAAGAGATCCCCAGCTGTTTATCCTGGGTTAGCCCTAAAGGACAAATAGAGCTTGTTGATTACCAAAGCCTATATTACCCTTTGAGATGTACGGCTATAACTCTTTTGCGTATTTATGTTTCTTGCTTTAACCTTGTAAATAACTCTCTAGTTTCCTTTTCCTATTTAATATATCTTCATATAGGTTACGATAGGATTGGTTACAAGCGTTGTCTTTGATGAGAGATCTAACATGCAACTGACCTGGAGCAAGTGACTGGTCCTTTGAGCTTAGGAGTTGTCAAGGTTCCTCCCCCACTCTGAACTCTAGGGTACAGATGTGGGGACCTGCATGAAAAACCTCCTAAGCTTATCTTTACCAGCTTAGGTCAAAACTTCCCCAAGGTACAAAATATTACACCTTGGACAGGCCGCTACCACCACCAAACTAATACTGGTTACTGGGGAAGAGCTGTTTGGATGCGTCCTTCCCCCCAAAATACTTCCCAAAACCTTGCACCCCACTTCCTGGACAAGGTTTGGTAAAAAGCCTCACCAATTTGTCTAGGTGACTACAGACCCAGACCCTTGGATCTTAAGAACAATGAACAATCCTCCCAACACTTGCACCCCCCCTTTCCTGGGAAATGTTGGATAAAAAGCCTCACCAATTTGCATAGGTGACCACAAACCCAAACCCTTGGATCTGAGAACAATGAAAAAGCATTCAGTGTTTTACAAGAAGACTTTTAATAAAAAATAGAAGTAAATAGAAATAAAGAAATCCCCCCTGTAAAATCAGGATGGTATATATCTTACAGGGTAATTAGATTCAAAAACATAGAGAACCCCTCTAGGCAAAACCTTAAGTTACAAAAAAGATACACAGACAGAAATAGTTATTCTATTCAGCACAATTCTTTTCTCAGCCATTTAAAGAAATCATAATCTAACACATACCTAGCTAGATTACTTACTAAAAGTTCTAAGACTCCATTCCTGTTCTGTCCCCGGCCAAGACGACTACAGACAGACACACAAACCCTTTGTTTCTCTCCCTCCTCCCAGCTTTTGAAAGTATCTTGTCTCCTCATTGGTCATTTTGGTCAGGTGCCAGCGAGGTTACCTTTAGCTTCTTAACCCTTTACAGGTGAGAGGAGCTTTCCCCTGGCCAGGAGGGATTTCAAAGGGGTTTACCCTTCCCTTTATATTTATGACAGGAGTAACCAGAATATTGCTGTGATTGTTCAAGTAAGGGACCATGCATCACTGAGATTCACTCACCTGGGTGGAGGCAGGACAGACCAGAGTACCCAGGGGACTATCTGTGACTCCACCTTAAGGCTATTAAAGTGTCTGAGGAGTTTGCACTTGGTGCAATTGGTTGGTGAAATCTAAGTTTAGAACTCAACCAATCTGGGGTTTGTGCCCTAATTTTTAACAGTATGTCCTGAGGTTTGTACTCATGCTCTTGAGTCACTGTTGGGATCATCAGAGGGTCAATAGGACTCTGTACAGGGAAAACCACACTTAGCAGGACTGGGACCTTATATTTTCCATATTGCTCAACAATGAAATAGGCACATCAAATCTGATAAAAGTGCATACAATAAAGTATGTTAGGGATAGGCAGACCAAACCGTCAATTCATTGGATTATCATTCAAAAGCCTGCTTGAAAACGGGACATTTTACATAACTCAAACAACCTATGCATCATGGTTACTCTGATGCTACCAGGACTGCTTGATACATAGGGCTATGTATATAGTCTTATAGCTCAGGGTATCATCTTTTTCTCTAAAAGTATCTAGACAAGAAGCATATTATTTTAAGGTGTGTGTGTGTGTGTATAAAATCTCTCTCTCTCACACACACACACACAGAGTTTGGTTTAGATGTGTGAGTAAATGTCGCCAACTTGCATGAACTTCAATTGAGTGATAAACTATTGTTTGTATGTTCAAGATAAACTAGGCATTTTGATTACATAAAACAATCTGTACAGCAGAATGCATAGTATTTTTTCAAACACACACACACACCATTTCACTAGATTAGCAGTTTAAAACAGGTCAAGTGTAACCAAAAATAAATTGAAAAATTCATTATTCTATACTGGTAGGCCCTTGAAGTTGAAACATATTCAACGCAATTTTATTGAGAAGTTCAACCATCATGCAGAGACTTAGGAAAACAAATGCTGTTGTCATACACATTGTGAACTTACTGTAAATAGTACATTCTACAAACAGCCACTGTGTGTTTTCTGAACAAATTCTAATATTTACATCTAACAGGAAAACAAACAGCAATAGTTTTGAATGTTGCTGCATCTAATTTTAACTACATATGCTTTATTAATGTTTGCAAGAACAGGTTATTTTTCTAAGAATGTGTTTGTCAGCATAGGAGTTTTAGAGTTATAATGGTTTAATACGAGCTACACTCCAGGTCTACTCCATACTTTTTGATATTAACTGTTCTGTTTATCAGCAGGAGTTATCATTTAGGTGATTAAGCTAATATTTACTCTAATGTATTTTAATGCTGGTTTTGTAAACATAATAATAACTGAAGACAGCTTTTGAAGCATAATGACATTTTAAGATTTATACATTTTTGTTTTTTTAAGAAGCCATAAACCGTTATTACATAGGTATAGGATATACTCGCTCTCTTACACATTTGATTAAATAAGGGCCTTATTATACCTCAGATTTATGCATTATCCCCATCGGGCTCAACTGTGAGTTATGTTGAGAAAAAGATGGAACATAGCCCTTTGAAAAGTCACAGAATAGATTAGCCATTCAAAGGATTAGAGCAAAATTTGGAAAGGCCTCTTAAGAATCACAAACAAGGGCCAATTACCAGCTACATGCTGCCACTGTACTAAGATATGTGGGATTAAATATTTCTAATCATAAACCCCAATCCTACAATTGATAGTGAGCAGATGCAGCAGGCCAGTCTATCAACGGCCCGATGTGATTATAGATACTTTTTTTTTTTTTAAAGAACACTCCCAGTTCTGTGAAAAATACATATTCTTTTCTAAAATCTAAGTCAGTAGTGGTTACTTTCATAAAGAGACTGCTCAGAGCAACCAAAATAAGTCTATTCACAGAATTGCAGGGTGGAAACTTGCTGCCTTATTTAACTGTATCACACCACAGTGCTGGGAAAATGCCCCCTGACTAAAAGGCGAAGTAAAGGAGGGGCAGAGCCTAGCTCCATCCCATAATATACTAGGTAACCCAGTTAACACTATCACGACCACTTTGCTACAATTATACATTCTGATAGCGTGTACTGCGCATTCTCGGATAGCTGCACTGTTAAGGAAATGTGCTGTTTGCAGCTAGAGAAAAACTACATTATGCATGGCATCTTGAGTTTTGCTTCTATTGTGTAAATCAACCATTTATATTGTGCTATGGTATGCTTCACACTTGCACCTCAGAGTGCTATATAGAGGGTAAACTAAGAATTTGAAAACCCAGGCGGAAGACTCTTCAGCTTTGATTGAAGGAATGAAATGGCTCTCCATACTTCTAACTTAGGATGGGTAGAATAGACTGTAAACTATTAAAAAAAACCCACAAAACTTCCATTAGTGAATTCTACTTGTACCATTTTTTTAACCCCTTAGATAGAAAGCAGTGTGTAACCGGGTATATAGTGAATCTTTACAAATATTCCTCTAAAACAAGTATCTAGGACAGATGCTTCAAAATACCAAATCATGTGAGGTCAGTAATTTGGCATTTTTAATTTAATCATTAATCCAAACATTTAGAAGATATGTCTTTGACATGCCAGTGCCCCTTTTCTTGTTGTTTATAATATCACAAGAAGAGACAAAATTGACAGATATCTGGTGACAAAAATATTAGATAAGGTGAGGATAAAGATGATAAAGATACACGAAAAATCAATTCCCTCTTTCAGTCTCTGTCCATTGAGTGTTACTGTTCTCCACCTTCTAAAGCAGGCAATGAGTATTACCACACTTCATCTTTCTCCCTCCCTCCAACTATAACTCAACTGAGTTTTATATGACAGACCCTATAATAGGCTCCCAAAGAAAGAGCATTCTACTGCCTGTGTTGGGCTTTTGAAAAGTAACCGAGCTGAGCAAAATCAGACAATTTACTTTGAGTCTGAATTTCTTTTAATTGGAAAATAAGCACCTCCCATCAGGGAATTTTTAAGACTTTCTGCATGGAGAGCATATAGCTTCCGTCACTAACTAAGGGGCACTTGAATTATAGTGAACATGCAGAAAGATAATTACAATGTGTTAGAAGCATTTCTCCCAAGAAGCATTTTAGTACAACCAGTCAGTCTCACAAACACATACATAAACATATCCTCAGAGGATTATATTTCTAAGACAAGATTTGTTCCAGATAGCCACAATGGAAAGAAATGAATCCATCAGATCTTTCTCACATCATCATACCCCTTAAATAATTCAGACATTTAGGAAGACAAAGAATAGACACGGAGAAACAACATAGGCAGTGAAGAGAAATATACTCTCCAGTGGTAAGAGGCTAGATACTTTATTTATTTAGATTTAAATAAAGGCACTTAAAAGAATGTCAATCCAAGGAACTATCCGCCCTTCCCAAGAGTTAAAAATACTGTCCCAACTCCCCCTCGCCCCCCCCGCATAATTAAAAGAGTAGCACATTCGCCTACACACATACAAGCACCAGGCAGAAAAAAAAAATACAAACCAAATCTGGATATCTCCACCCCTTGCATTCCGAATTATTTTGTGTTTTCTTATGTATTGGTAATATGGTAGCGCCTGGGGGCCATAATCGAGACTCTCTTGTGCTTGGCACTGTACACATAACATAAAAAGTCCCTGTCCCTAACAGTTTACAGTCTATTATTGCAAAGCTGTGGGGAAAGTACACTCATTGCCCGCAAAGCAGGTCTAACCCTTCCTTCCTCCTCATTCTAACCCCACAAGCACCACACATCCACACTGTGTAAAAACAAGCACTCTTTTGGTCTTGCCTTACAAAGGGAATTCAAAAGACAAATGCAGTAAAACAGATTTCACATCCTGGCCCCCTTTAAAGTGTGCCTCTTACTACAGAAACCAAGGAATGTATCTTGACGGACAATTAATGCAGTGTAAGGAGGGCAGAGTTAGAGGAGTTGTGTACGCTTCTTAACTGTGGCATCTGCAAAAGGCTTATTAGGAATGCTGTGTCTTCATTAATTAACAAAAGACTGATGAAATCCTGGGCCCACTGAAGTCAATAGCAAAACTCCCATTGTCTTTCATGGGGCCAAGAATTCTCCCCATGTGCTTTTTACAAAGAGAAAGCTAACAGAGATCAAGCTGCAAAATACGAGGGTTTACTCAATCATCTACACTGAAGTAAAGCTACTGCTTTGCCTTGTGTGCGCTTGGATTTCACAATGAGCCCGTTATCTCATGTGAGCTCTCTCAGAGAAAAGGACACACTATTTGTACTAGTGAAAACTTACCCTATGTGACAGATAGCAATTTTCTGCAAAATCCTGGACAAATCTTATTGAATTAAGTTTAATCCCTTTGGGGTCTATTGTATTAAACATGCAATTGTTTATGTATTATTGGATGTAAATTTTATTGGAGGGGGTGTGTGCGCTAATGTAATTCCTTTGGTTATCAACTCTTTCAAGCTTCATTCTGGGGAGGGGACCCACTGTGTGGCTGATTACCTATTTGTGGTCTCTTCAAAGATCCAAGAGGGATTATCTAAACACCAGCAGACAAAGAAAGGACATTGGGATAAACAACCTGAGTTTACACTGACTCACGACCTTCTCCCTGGATCGAGCAAACAGACAGGACCTCCAGTCTACAGAGGGCCCCAATGTTTAAGGAAGTATTAGAAGGACTTTGGTCTACTGCAGCCCCATAGGACTGGGTTTTTGTTCAGAGCAAAGAGGTGTGATGAACTTTAAACCACAGGAAAACCCCTGGTTGGGGGCTTAACGACTACTCCTGCTGGAGTTGGGGGGTGATCTCTGGTAAGCTTACTATCACATGTATAGGTTCTTTAATTGTTTGAAAATATTTTCTTTGTATTGCTTTTATCTTAAGAATAAAATATGCTTGCTTAGAAAGAGTTGTGTGGTATCTTATATCTGTGAGCAATTACACTGTTTTTAGTCTCTGAAGAGAAGGCAAAAGAAGCCTGTTTAGACAGTCTGTATTTTACTGGGAATAACACAGTGAAAGCAGGGAACTGTTCAGCCTGGAACTACAGGCAGGAGAGAGACATGTCTCCATCCAAGAGAGGCAACAGCCACAGTTGCCAGAAGCCTGAGAAAGGCTGGACCACTGAGGGGAAACACAGATGTAGTTGCCCTCAACCGTTAGGCCCTATAAGGCTATATTTCCAGTAGCAGTTAGAAACTGTTGTGGCCTCTGGGTATAATTAGCTTCTGAGTTTGTTTTTTGCTTCAGTGTCTTGATATCCTGCTCAAGTGCTTGGTGTCTGAAGTTCTGTGGAACTAGACTAATGTGAAATTCTTCCTCACCAGTTTGCTTCTACATTTTCAGTTACACTCAGGAAATGAATTTCTATCTCTGCATAAACGAAGTTGTTATGTTTTTAAACTCACCTCCAGAGTCCTAGTGACGATTACTACAACCAATGCTAATCTTCTCCCCTCTAATTTTCTGGATCCTTACATCACATAATAACATGATTAATTACCTCTGTGATGGATCATATCTACAGTGTTCTTGACAATGCAGCAGTCTCTCATCAAGAGTCTGCAAAATGAACTAACATAGTAAGCAATAGACCGAAACAAAGATATAAATATATGTGATTGTGTGAGAGATAGAGATGAGAGTGAGATAAAGAAGGGAAAAATGTACAGTTGTTTAAAATGAAACTAGCTACTGCCATATTTTAAAAAAAATTAAGTTGACCTTTTGTGTAAGTAACATGGACAGAAAAGCTACTCAGAAAAGACCTTATCAAATGTGTTGCAGCGAAAGACACCACAGAGCAAAGGGTAACAATGAAATTTGACTAGAGCCTAAAAATACTTGACTAATGCTTTGTTAAAGTGGTGAAAATTCTTTTGCACATTTTCACACTAAAATTTTCAATATAATTCTCATTATTTTACATCCCTGAAATTCTACTTTCCTATGAAACCTGGTGAAATGAGTGTTTTAACATAAAAACATGCAAAAATATGAATTTTGAAATGTCTTCAAGGCAAAGTCTCCGACACTCAAAGTTGGCCATTTTTCTTTGAAAAATATCCTTTAATCCTGAAAATGAGTCCATTTTCATTCATAATGGTACCATGTTAAACAATTCACATAACTGGGCAAATACTTAGTGAAATTATAAAAAGTTTCATATTCAAAATAAAACATTGATAAACTCACTTAAGAATATTTCCCCTTTTTCCCTCCCCTCAAATATTTCATTTACCTGTAGACTTGACTTTAACCTGAGTAATCTAGTTGTACTCACATGCTATACATCCTGTGATAGCAATAGATGTGCTTAAAATGAAAAACAGGCAATATTCCAATAAGTATATCTGTTAGATTATGTGCAATCCTTTGCTTGAACTTGATAATTACTTGCAAAGGAACTCAGGTAGCAACAGCTGGTGCCTGCTGTGAATGACCTAATAATTCTTCTCTATTCAATCATTAAATGTCTGCAAGCTGTAATGAGACTCAGGTCTTCAGACAGAAATAGTAGTGCACTGAAACTCATTTCAGTGAGACAAAAGGCATCGAGCACCTTTATGCATGACTGATGTTCACGGAGTTCCCTTCCCTGAGATGACAGGTAATGGAAAAATAAAAAAAAAAAACAACTTTAACGTTAGCCTTTCCTTCTTTATCCATGCAGGTGACCCGTGGTAGTGAATATCTGGCAACCCTAGCAGTACACAGAAAAATCTAGAGTACTACTAAGCCTCCTTCAGAAGTGCTACAGAAATTAAACATAGTTATTTCACATGGTTAAAAAGACCATCAACTAATTGGAATAGTCCTCGTCTACATTTGCGGCAGAGTGTAGGGTACACGTACACCTCAGTGAAAAGCAGGCTGCAACCACACTGCAGTGTGTAGCTACACATAGCACTGAAAGGCCCTGGCAGGGAGGGAGGCAGCAGCGAAAGGCTCTGGAAGCAGGGTGCTTGCTCCCAGCCCCATGGGGAAAGTACCGAGTATAGAGGTGGGTCTAATTTCCCCCTGAGAACGTGCAGGGGGAAAGCAAGTCCTGTCCCTCCCCAGCCCAGCCGGGACTAGCAGTTAGGAGCCTCTGGGCTGGGGCGCTCTCAGCAGCGCAGACCCACCACCACCTCCAGAAACCGTCTGCAGCTGCATAAGTGAGTGTGGCAATCCCACGACCTCCCAGTGAGCCCGCCACAACCCCCTTAGGGGTCAGGACTAGGGATGTAAAATACTAAACAGTTTAACGGTTAACTGGTAAACTTTAGTCTTACCGGTTAACTGACCCTAACCATTAATCCCCAGCCACGTGGGCCAGCCGGCCAGAGCAGCTCCAGCCCCTCTCCCTTTAACTGGTTAACCCATTAAACAACACAATTTTAATTATTTAAATGGTTAACCTTTTTAACAGATATTTACATCCCTAGTCAAGACTCCGCACGGTTACAACACCCTGAAATTTCAGAGGTAAACAACTGAAAACGTGAACTTGACTAATTTTCAAATCCTATGGACGTGAAATTGACCAGAATGGATTACATTTGGTAGACGAAGCGCTTGGGAATGGACTGCCACTGGAGCTACTGCTGAAAGGAACTTCTCCAGAAACCCAAACAGACAAGAAGACAGACTGTTTGGGGAGCCCTTGAGGGCTAAGGCTCTAAGGAAAGAACCAGGAAACCTTGTTATGGTGTGTGAGACTGATCTCAGGAAGGGACTACTATTCTTGCACAGAGTTTGCAATAAGAGACATTAATGGGTGGGAGTGTGTTTAATGAGACGACTCAGTTACAGAAACTACCCTAGCTGAAGATAGTTTCCCAGGATTCCTTGAGAAACATAGGGAGTGAGCTGATGTGGCAGGATAAAACTTGGTCTGAAAGGAGAAGGGCACTAGAAGATAGGCCAAATCTATTACAAGTGCAACAAGTGAACTAACCTGCCCGATGGATTTTCCCTGAAACCAACCACAGCTGACCACAGGCATCAATACTGTGCAAACCTACAGATTGAAACTGGAGGATTACGGCAGATAGACAGCATTAGTTCCATGTGTAGATTATCCTCTACTTGATTTTTAATAACTCTTTTGCAAAAATCAGACCTTCCCCCATTGTTTGCCCAAATGCTTAAGTGTTCGGGGTCATAGAAGTATCTTTCAAAATGTTAGTGACAACTGTTACACATTAGTGATCCATTTCTGTCAGAAAGGACAACAAACAGCAATCAAGAAGAGTATGAAATGTGGATGAGCATATGAAATGGAAAAATTAACAATGAACTGCCTTCTAAGCCTAGGATAGTATTTCTTCCTCTCCAAACTAAGTGCACCAAGTGACGTGAAGATTACTTCACAAGTTTAAAACAAGCTCTGTGGCTACATCCAGAGCACTCCTTGGCAGATTTACAAAAAGCAGCATTGAAAGAAAACAGATGGATAAGCAAAATGGTTGGGATAAAATAAGAATGACTTTTCCTCTCCAATTCCCTCCGCCAAAAGCCAAAATACA
This sequence comes from Lepidochelys olivacea, assembly GCF_965140295.1. NCBI lineage: Eukaryota > Metazoa > Chordata > Testudines > Cheloniidae > Lepidochelys > Lepidochelys olivacea. The sequence continues at coordinate 72,578,038 of NC_140414.1, forward strand.
ATTTTCATCTTTGAAACACAATGAGATATTTCCATAGGTTTGATTAAAAATATTGTAATAAAAAAATTACATCTCTCTCTCTATCTAATGATAATACTTACTAGCCTGGGGTGGGAAGTGCCAAAATAAAATGCCGGGGCTTGGATCCTAAATGGACAAAAGACCAGCGTCTCTCTTGTCAGTGACCTCAGATAGCATTCCACCAATGTTTCTCTCCTGAAGTCTAGCCAGTATCGCACACATCATCATTCCTCAACTGAACACAAAAAGGTCTTCTACATCTTTCTGTTCCTGCCTCAACAGTTTCTTTGTTTACATCTCGGTGGCTGTGGTTTACTTTGGGGAGACTATAGGAAAAAAACCTCCTTGGACTTTCTAGTAAGCCTTCCACAAGGGTGCCTATTGTGGTAAGTAGTTTTGTGATATGTCTGCTTGGAACTGGACCTTCATATAGTATGGAGAACAATGAATCGATGGAAGAAACCAAAAGCTGTCACCAACATGAGATTTGAACAGACAGCCACAAGTTTAAAGATCCCACATTCTATTATTAATGGAGTTTCACCTGAGTAAGGACTGCTGGACATGACCTGTAGTGACTGGCTTAAATTTTGAGGGTTATGCTCTACACTGAAAGACTAGAAAAGGAGGACTTGTGGCACCTTAGAGACTAACCGATTTATTAGAGCATAAGCTTTCGTGAGCTACAGCTCACTTCCTCAGATGCATATCGTGGAAACTGCAGCAGGCTTTATATATACACAGAGAATATGAAACAATACCTATTCCCACCCCACTGTCCTGCTGGTAATAGCTTATCTAAAGTGATTTCCAGCACAAATCCAGGTTTTCTCACCCTCCACCCCCCCACACAAATTCACTCTCCTGCTGGTGATAGCCCATCCAAAGTGACAACTCTTTACACAATGTGCATGACAATCAAGCTGGGCTATTTCCTGCATAAATCCAGGTTCTCACATCCCCCCCACCCCCATACACACACAAACTCACTCTCCTGCTGGTAATAGCTCATCCAAACTGACCAAAAAGTCCAAAAAGACTAGAGACTTTTTCTTGTTTCAAAATTAATGTTCAGAATAAGTAGAACAGAGCTTGTAATTTTCACCAGACCTCTCACTGAAGTTATAAAGAAGCAGAAAGTTAAACAGTTTGGGCAGATCTACAGCAGGTATAAATCAGTGTAGCTGTAGCTTTATTGAACTCAGTGGAGTGAACTTTATTGAATCTCAGTTTATACTGGCTGAGGATCTGGCCCTTCATTTCATGCACACAGTGGGCTTTTGTTCCCCATTTCCGATTGTGGGATATTCATGACATGGAAAACTTACTAATATGAGCAAAGGAGGAAAGTGAACAGCATTTTGCTATTTGGTATCCTTTCATTAAACAAAATAAATCTCCTTACTTCCCATGTAACACTTATTAAATTGAACCATTTCAGAGCTGTTAAATGTCACTCACTGTGCAGGACACTCAGGCATTTGGAAGCCCTTTATGCATCCCCTCAGCCAGCTGGAACCTCACACATCTGGCTGGGCTCATGCAGGAGCCGTAGTAACTCCGTTTTTGGCCACCACAGACTACTGTGGTGCCTGCATTTCAGGCATTCCTCATTAACTATCCTTCTGTGAATGCCAGATTAGCACAGAGCTCCAGGGTGGGGAAATGGTGGAGGTGATGCAGCAGCAGCAGCAGCTAGTATGGAGGCGGAGGCCACAGGATCAAGGTAGAGCTGGAGTGGAGAACTGAGTGGAAGGATGTAGAGAAGAGGTGGGCAAACTATGGCCCACGGGACTGTCCTGCCTGGCCCCGGAGCTCCTGGCCGGGGAGGCTCGCCCCGGCCCCACCCCTGCTGTTCCCCCTCACCGCAGCCAAGCAGTCAGTGCTCTGGGCGGCAGAGCTGCACGCTCATGCAGGGCAGTGTGGCAGCGTGTCTGGCTCCAACCGGGCATCACAGCTCCAGACACGCTGCTCTGAGCAGCATGGTAAGGGGACCAGGGCTGGGGGGCTGGATAAGGGGCAGGGGATCCTGGGGGGCAGTCGGGGACAGGTAGCAGGGGGCGGTTGGATGGGGCAGAGGTTCAAGTGGGGGGGGGGCGGTCAGGGGACGGGGAACGGGGGGCGGTTGGATAGAGCGTGGTGTCCCAGGGGACAGTTAGAGGCAGGGTTCCGGGAGGGGGTGGTCAAGGGACAAGGAACAGAGGGAGTTGGATGGGTGTGGCTTCTGAGGGGGGCAGTCAGGGGGTGGGAGGTGGGAGGGGGCAGATAGGGGGTGGAGGCCAAGCTATTTGGGGAGGCACAGCTTTCCCTACCTGGCCCTCCATATAGTTTTGCACACCGATGTGGCCCTCAGGCCAAAAAGTTTGCCCATCCCTGATGTAAAGTCTTAAAAGGTGTCAGGCTCTAATGGAAAGTGGGAACAGTGGGTGAGACTACCTCTGTCCCCTCTTGCACTCAACAAGCCTCAGGGTCCACTTCTATTTCTGGCCCTTAGCAAAAGTCACACCTAGTACAGCACTGAGCACGTTGTTGGGCAAGCATTTGTGTGAAGTTTGCCCTGCTGCTGCCCTCTAGATAAATTACTTCATTCACTAGGTCTATAAATTGGCACTTTTCACCAGCAATAAACCTACATCATTTTCTAAGGAAACCTTTAGAGTCAAGTGCACATTACATTTATTGACGCTACTCCCAATAACTATTTTATTATCAACCACTCATAAATTGACACCTCTATTGTTTTAATTTATGTATAAGCCATGGATTCTCACAAGTACAAAAATCAACTTCTAATGAATATAACTTTTCCCTATAGCTTGGTTAAAATACTTCAGTGAGCAAATTCTTATTGGGGATTCATATATAAAATAAGCAAAATATTTACATACTCAGCTCATTTTGGATTATAAGCAGAAAATATTTTAACAGGAAATATATATATTTCAAATTCCCATAACTCTCTCTGCTTCTCTCCCATACTCTTTTCAATTAGAATTTGGTGAATTAAAAAATAATATGGAATTGTTACTGCTAAGTACACGATGAGCTAAACCAATTACACATGTTCCACATAGTTACAGGCCTCCGGGTGTATATCTGTACTGCATCTGGGAGCAAGCCTCCCAGCCTGGGTCTACAGGCTAGCAGGCTCATGGTAGCACTCTAAAAACAGCTGTGTAAGATGGTGCTTAGACGTTATGGCTTGGGCTGGAGCTCAGGCACTGAAGCCCAAACCCCACCACCCAAACCAGAGCCCAAGTGGCAGCCCAAGCTGCAATGTGTCCACACAGCTATTTTTAGAGCATATAATCCAAAATGAGCGGAACATGTACATATTTTGCCGAATACATAATCAATAAAATGAAACTATTGTACTACCAAGATGTTGCCTTTAATTCAACTGAATATACTACCTCTATGATGGAGAGTCAGAGGTTCAGCTCACTTAAAGTATGGTCCTGCACCACTGAAGTCAATGGGAACTTTGCAATTGACTTTGATTGGTGCAGGATCACCTTTAATGAAAATAGTCTTGGTTTTTTAATGTTGCTCGAGGAAAAAAATATGCTGTACAACTGTGCTGTTTTGGAAATCATTTCAATTAGATTAGGTTTTGTACCACACTCTAAAGCCATGTATTTTCTTTTTAAAAAATGTTTTCAGGAGCAGAAAATTAATTGGAAACATTGCATCCCCTGTCAAGTATACTCCATCATATTCCCTATTAGTGGAATATATAATGTAGCTGGTCAAATGGAATGACATCATGCTACAGATGAGCAGGAGACAGCCTAAGAAAGGGCAAGTCTGGATAATGTTGCATTGGTAAGCTGTGCACATCATATTTAAAGATCATCATCCAGAAAAACTGGTCTCCACAGAGGTCACTTTAAGAGAAATGTTAGTAGCTGATATGTTCTGCCTTGACACACACTGAATATATTTCTACAATCCCTTACAGATTATTTATGAACTGCTGATGCTGTGGCTTTGTCATAATTTAAAAGTAATTCATGTACTTTGACATTGATAGAAAAATAGACAACTATGTGTTGCAAACTGTAATAGATTTAGTTATTATAACTAAACAGGTTCAAAATTAAGGAGGCACGGAGCCACAATCTCTGGATCCTCCCGAAGTCTGGGAGTATTAGGGTTTTGAGTTCAGTTCAGCATGTAGTAGAGTGAAGTTTGACTCCAAACTTTCCCAAAAGTTCAAAAGTCTTTGCATCTGAGGTATCAGTTGGGGCCCATCTATAATGACACTATTAATATTCACACACACAACACTACGTTTACATAATATTTAGAATTTGTCAAAAATTAAAAAGTGAGGAATTCAGACTTAGGACCAACACATACATAATTGTAATTTCACTGCCAGAACTAATAGTGTCTGTTATTTAGTTCAGTCTCCTATTATGAGAGGTACCCGGGCTCGCTCTTGTTATTATTATTAATAATAAAACTAATACTTTTCACTTTTATAGCCCCTTTCATCTGAGGATCTCAAAGCATTTTACAAGCATTAATTAAGCCTCTAAGAACCCCTTCTACAATTCAACACTGGTCCTTTTCTTTTAGCCAATGGTATGAGTTAAAGGCATGACAGACTAAGTTAAGACTTAGAGTTTGAGGCTCAATTTTGAATTTCCTGGCTTTTGTTGGTTGGTATCTGATAACATTCAAGTTATTAAACCAATGGTTTTCATCTGTAATTTTCTGTGTTATCGGAGATCTTAAAACATAACAAAAAGGTGCCACAGAAGCAGATGAGAAGAGATACAAAACATTATGCTGCCTTTTGAGCAGATACCTACATAGTTTGGACAGAGTGATGGTGTATTTATTAATACTTTAAAGGGTAGATCCAGATTTTGATCTCAGTTACATTAATGTAAATCAAGAAGAAATATGATTACATCAGTTGAGTTCCCTTAGCTTTATATCAGAATAAATTATATCAAATGTAGATCCAATATTTAATAGACAATTCTAGGATAGGACACAATCAGGTAAATATGCATTTTGCTACTGGCACTATACTAATTCTGATATTGTATAACGTTTACCCAACACACTGTTAGGGCTCCCACTGGGTCAGTACAGATATTGATCATTATACACTGGAAAGTAACATACTACTTCCTTTATTTTTTCCTATAAATCTATAATTAAACTCACTAAAAAAGGAATTTGACATAATAGAGTCATTACAAAAAGTCCTGAAAGAAACAAGAGACTAGATCATACTATACACTACTGTGGTTTTATCAAAGCCATAGTTTTGTTATACAAGAGCAGAAAAACTGTTTAACCTGCATTTCTTGGAACTGCCATCATGTAACTTAAAAATTACTAGCGTAAGCATTTTCAAATCAAATGTTGCCATGGGGATAAAACCTTTTATTGCAGGGTCCAGCGTACTGTACATTTTTGTTAGAGAAGGACTGAAGACTGTGTTCCTCTGAATCAGGTATAGGATAGGGTTTGAAATTAGATTATGGCTAGTGTTTGGATTTGGCTTTTATGGTGCCAAAACCTTTGGAACTGCTCTTGTGAGATTTCAGTCTTTAGCTCTGTTTTCTGTCATTTTGGACTTGAGATTTCAGCCACGTTTGAACCAAAACCGTAAGAGTTGGTTAAAATCCATGGATCCAAGTCTGAAACAGACACTCTCTTACTGCCCCCAAGAAACTGAAAGGGATCTGAGATTCCACCACTGGCACATTTCTGGGGAGTTGAAAATCCCTGTAGATGGGACTCATATAGCAAATGCTGATACAATCATAACTGCAACATATTGTAAACTTTGGTGCCATCATTCTAGAACTGAGCAAGAAATAATTCTGCCTTAGACCAAAGATGACAGCATATTTCCCAAAGGTATTATACTGAGTGGGAAAAAAAAAAGATTGTTATGTATTTTAACAGGTTTTACATTGCAATGAAAGCATGGCAGCCTAAAACTACAAACTGGTGAATACAAAGGAAACATCAGAATATGGGTATCTGGGTAGTGGAATAAAATACTACATTACATTTAATAAATTGCTGTGACTTGGAATCCTATATAAAAGTAAATAAATTAATATATTCCACTTACCTTTGAAATGTTACTTGATCGACTTGTGGAGCGCCCTGGTGATTTGTCATTCTGGAAAACAAAATTGGACGAATTACTGAATTAGGCGGAACCCAAACTCTACGAGCTCAGATTGAGAAGAAACTGAACTCTTTAATCTTGATTGTGAACATAATGAGCTCTGTGCATACACTTCTGTGTTAGTCCACACATTGTATACTACCCAGCAGCTCAGCAACTGGCTGCCAAAATTGTTCATACTGTGCACGTTTATAAAAACTGATCATGCTATAAAAAAATAGAGGGGAGAAATTAACTTGAATTCTGAATTGCTGTTCAATGTGGCCTCTTTTTGTTGTTTTTCCATGAACACTTGAGCGAAAAGGTTTGAATATGCATTAGTGTTGGGGAGTGCTTGATGTGAACACCCCTATCTGCATGTAAACAAAGGTACACTGAGCACAAATATAGGCATTCAATATTCCCCCTGATCTCTGTTTATGAAACTTCAATCATCCATTTACAGAGAAGAAATGGCAACAACATGTAGCTTAAGTAACCAACCACACACTGTGAACAACAAATTGTGACTTGTCAGAGACAGTCACAGTAAATAGCTCACAAGTACTATATATGCTTAAATATACTAGCATAAAGTGTTTGTTGAATGATTACTAATAATTTAAACTGTGTTTGCAGACAATTCACAGAAAAGGGACTACATTGGTTCAATTAACTGTTCAGCAATAATACTTCTGCGACTCTTGTATCAGCTTAACTTAGTCTGATAAAAGATGCCTTCTCAAATCTGGATTTCCCTTTTCTAAGAATTTTATTCTGAAGCATAGAGCTCATCCAGGTGAAAAAAATACATATTTTATGGAGGTCATAATCTATGCTTTTCTTATCACCCCAATTGGTGGATTCAAATGCTGGTGTGATATACTGCTAATAAACAGGATTGATTCTGGTAGCTATTACTTCCCAGAAGAGCTGGATTTGAACCAGGCACTACTAATGTAGGTTTTCATAGTGTTTACTCTAGAAAAAAGTTTTCTCAATTTTCAGATAAATATGGGGACTTGACCCGTTCACTAAGATGTGTTCTTCAATTTCAGACCTAGTCCTACTTGAATAAAGATAAATGATTAAAAATATACCCTAGCTGTCACCAGGTCCAGCTCTAGGTTTTTTGCTGCCCCAAGCAAAACAATTTTGGCTGCCACCCCGCTTTTTTTTTTTTGCTTTTACATGTTTGCACTTTGCAATGGCTTTTTTTTTTTGACTGTTTAAAATAAAAAAAAATGAAAACAGTGAATTTGTAGTTAGTGAAATAAAACAATTTCCTACTAGTGTACTCATTTAATTTTAACAAAATCACAATTACAAACAATTTGGGTTCAATTATACACTGTAATGAAAAAAGTTAGTGTCTTCTGGTGCGCCCAGTTTCTCATAAATTAAAAGAACTATAACTGAGTAATATTTGGCATGTTTCAAATCCGATAAAATTTCATTACGCACTCTATTAGAAATTAATTGTATTATCTCATTTTGTGTATTTTTACCCAAATAATGGGAATGAATCTCTCCATCTTTCACTCTTTGTATATGCTCAGCCATAACACTATCCAATTTTGCCAATAACTCAACCAATTTCAAAATATTTCCATTGTTATTCTCATATAAAATATCCAAGGATCCACGGAATGCGAGGCACTGTTCGGCTACGAAATTAATGATTGCCAGTAAACGTTCCAACACAGCTTGCCAATGTAGAATTTCTGAATTTAGTATACATTGCTCTACCACATTGATTGTTGTACCGGAACATAATCTGTTTGACAGCTCAATCCAATTTGTCAACGAGCGTAAATGATTTTTTGATGTTTCATGTTCTTTCAAATGCTGATGCAAATTTCACCAGTCACTAAAACGTGCAGTTGCCAGAAGAATGTCCGAGTTACAGAATAGTTTGCAGCAAAAACGAAAAAACTACATCTTTGGTCTATGAATACACTAACCATGATCTATTAATTTGTTCCCTATTTTTCATTTTTTTCTTCATACTGCATGGCATAAATTGACGAGTCAACTCATTAAATGGATATTCAAATGTAGGATCTAGTTTTGAAGGACCTTTTTTCACAATAATCATTAGCATTGTATCAGTAATTATTGTTGGCCACATACTTGGATACGATCCAGTGTCAGTCTCTCCACCTTCCATTAATTGTTCTTCAGTTTTAGATTTGGATAACAGTTCTTCGTTTCTGGACTTTTTCAGCTGAAGAAGAAAATCTTTGGATGGATTGTGATTGTTTGACTTTATCAGATAGCGAAGATAATCTTTGGTCGGATTGTTGATCATCTTTATCAGTTGATAAAGATAATCTTTGGTTCGATTGGTCTTCATCAGTTGATGAATAATCACTTTCAATGCATTGCTTAGAGCTTTCTCCTTGATTGTTGACTTTTTAAAAATACTTATTTGAAGTACGAGATAGTTTTTCTAATTCTTTTTGACGTTTCTCTATTTGTTGCCGGAAAGCAGTACCAGAAAGTCATTTTCGTTTTTGTCCTGGCATTTTAGCCCTATAACCACTGGCACTGATGTGACACAGAAATTGGCGTGAATGGCGCCAATAGGGCGGCACAGTACACACAAGTAATCGTGATTCCTGATTTAATTAATCAATAACGGTTAAAGTTTACACATTTACGCACGTTCACATTATGAGTGACCGTGTCATGACGTGACACGATAGTTTTCACGTCACGCTCCTATCACACTGCTGGAAATTTGTTTGATCTTCATGTATTATTTTTTTTCCGTACATTGGTGGATTTTTCCGAAAAAAAAGCATGGCTGGAATGCCACCCCTGGAAATGTGCCACCCCAAGCACGTGCTTGCTTTGCTGGTGCCTAGAGACGGTCCTGGCTGTCACATGTCAACCTGTTCAACTCAGCAGGAACCTCCCCATTTTATTTGTCATTCGACATCTACCTTATTCCACTCCAGACTGTGGGTAACTGAGCTATTTTTCTTTTCAGCACCATGAATTGTCTACAGTGCAAATATCTTTTCACTGCACTAAATACGTCTTTGTTTTATCTCAACCAGTATTGAGTGGCACAACACATTCATGTATTCCAACAAAACCTACTGCACTTTGTGCTCACTTATATTTATCATTTTGCAGTTGATTTTTTCCCAGGGAGAGAAGAGGAGGCTGGCCTTTTCTCCAATCTTTGTATGCCTTAAGGTTTGGGTGCCAGAGCCTTTTCTTTCTCTAGAGAATTTCCAAAGCAATCTGTCCAATTTATTACTAATTGTGTGCCTTGTCCAATTACTATTTCAGTGACATATTCTTCACTGTAACTTAGTTAAATATAGTTGTAATATGTCATTAAAATCAGGTTATATTTTCTACCCTATTTTAAAAATATACAGTCTCAAACTTCAGTTTTATATCCATGCCAAATGTATTGTGGACTCTCTGGGCCTACATTCAAGGTACCCCACTTCAACCTCTAAATGGCATGCAGGAAATTATGGGCCTGTACAGAGACCTTCCTACCTAACAGTGGGGAATTGTCAGTGTAGTGGGGTTTGAAACCGGGACCTTAAGTGCTAAAAACATGAAACTAAATCACTTGAGCGAAAGGAGCATCTGTTCTCTCAGTGGTTCCCAAACTTTTTTATTAAGGTGACCCACCAACTGTATTTGGACCCACGAACTGTAACTGCAACAGCAATATTGATTTTGTATTAACTTCACAAAAACATTACTGTCTCCAACATACAACAGTGAAATAGTAGGTGCAGTGAAACCAAAATCAGCCACGAATTAAAAACACATATGAAAAGACTCTGTCAAATTATGTGCTTCATACTGCTAGCACTGAACATAATTCAGAAGATGATGACCTGGAGCAGCTTTGCAAAACCTTTCAATTCTTGGAGCAAGTTTGGAGAGGCAAAGTCTAAAATAATTTTCAACAAGAAATCTGTTGTATTGTTTGGTTTTAATTGCTGTCAGCATGGAAAACCTGTTTTTCACACAGCTAGGTGGTACAAAATGGAAAAAGCTTTTTCTGACAAAGCAGAGTACTCACATTTAATCCCCAAACAAAGTTTCCAATGACTGGGAAGGAAATCTCATCTTCAGAAAACTAATGCACGACAATTAAATGAACTCATTCTCTTCTTTGCTTTCCAGAGAATGCTGATTTTCTGAGTTTACTGTAAATTGGGCCCCAAATCCAGTCAGATTCCAGTTTGGGGAAGTAAAATGAACATTTCTGGTGAAGTACTGATAAGTTGTTTTTTATTTGATGCTGTCAAACATGTTGTCAGTGCTATTGAAGTATTCTGAAAGAAGTGGAAACGTAGGTTACTTCATTCTCAATTAGAATTTAACAAGTGTGAAGTTTCCTCTGGAAAACTTTTAATTTGTCTTGCAAAAATAGAATATTGGTATTATTACCTTATAAAGATAAATTAAGGGCATTCACTGCATTAAAGATATCTGCAAGATCTGGCCATTCAAACACCATTTCTGAAGCAATGTGCCAAATCAGAATTCACTCCTGACAGAAACTACAGCAGTTTGTTTCTAAGTTTTATAACACATTCCAAAACTTTTCCATGAGACAACCAACATATTTGTGAATGAAGCAGGTCAGTATCATCTCAGAACACAAATAGCAAATAAACACGAATTCAAGTGTCTTGCTTTAACAAAGTTTACTACTGTAATGGCACTATTAAAAACTTCATGCTGATCTACATCCATTTGTTTTGTTGCCAGAGTTTCTCAGTGGACAATGCAGTACACTGTGTTAGCATTCAGTACAACTTCTCTAGTGTGTTTCATAGTGGCACTGTATTTCCCTGTCATGACAGCAGCTCCATCTGTACAAATGCCCAAACAGTTTTTCCTATTTATATTGCTGGTGATTATAAATTCATTTAGTAGTTAAAACATTTCCTCCATTATTGCATAACTTGGAATTTTTCTGAATAAAACCATTTTTTTTCATTAAAGTCCCCCTCTCACACAAACCATACAAATGCTACTGCTTGGCTTTTTGAGTCACGTTAGTTGACTCCTCCAGTTGTAGTGTGCATATATCCTTAGCCTTAATTTCTCAAAGACTTGTGTTTTGATATCAGAAGCCATATCTTAAATTCTTCTGTGTACAATGTTGTCAGGCAGTGGGATAGTTTCCAGTTTTCGGGCAGCTTCAGTACCAATCATGACTTCACAGGTCAAAAGCTGCTGGAAGCAGAAGTTGTTCTCTAGTCATGCAAGGTATTTTGTTTTTCATTATCCTTGATGATCTGAGACAGGATGCGCACAATGGTGCCTCTGACTTATTCTTAAAAAGCAATTTACAAGTTTATCAACTAAATTAGGGTATCTGGTGTTCAGATGCTACAGAAATATCGATGACTTCACGGATTCTTTTGTTAATACCTCAGACCAAGCCAGGCACTGTGGTTTTTGATTTTCTCTGGAACCTACAAATCCAAAATCAAATTTTCAAGAATTCTCATCATACCTCTTGATCACAGATTTTGCCACTTTCACACTTGGTTCTCCGCTGGCATGTTCACTGTTTGTTCCACTGGATTCTTTACTTGAAGCATGTATACATCTTAAGAAAGGGATCTATTTTTAAATGCACTCATCACTGTTGATTCTTTACACTGGGAGAGAACTTTTAAAACAGATACATTGCTTGCCTCAGGACTGTATGACAGCTCCTAGCATGACTAGGCACAGTAGATAAACAGTTCTGAGATATGGTAATGAGTAAGCACAGTAGTGCACACAATTGTAAAAGGCATAGCAGCCCCAGACTTTTCTGGGTTTGCACACCCATGTTTATGTTCAGCATAAACACTTCACCTCGACAGTCATTTGTATCACATTTTATATTTTTCCTTTTTTCACAACATGTAAGCTTTTGAAATCATATACATTGATGCTTGTCTATAACTATGGCCATATTCTGTTTCTAATGTAAATATCAGGCATAATCTACAATGTCACAAGTGTTATGATGATATGAGACAGTTGTTAATGATAGTATACAAGAGCTACTTTCATTTTTCAACAGCTTTGAAAAGTTTCATAGGAGATAACCGCAGATAAGCAGCCATATTATTAATGCTCATAATTTAATTTCTGATGCCAAACTTATGCAATTACTCTGAAGTGAAAGTTGGAAACTGACACCCTACATCCAAAAAGTATTGAGCTCTACTCTGATTATTGAATAACAGCTGTCCTTGAACACTTTGGTATGCTTACATATTCTTAAAAACCAATTAAAATGGAAATACGTAAATTTAGAACCAGGAAGCAAATCACTGTGCTGTTGAAGGAAAAGCAGTCTGTGTTATATTGAGAATTGCTGTCACCTCCCAGCACCTATTTAAATAAATCCTGAAATATGGCAACCCATCTAGAATCTTCCGGCAGTCCACTGGTTCATCAGGACCCATCGTTTGGTGAACATTGTATTATCTGGTAGCAGTAGTAGGCTCTGTTTCTTTCATGTGGACCAGCCACGAGATGGGGACACAAGACACACTGAAATAATGGGTTACGTTCACAAGTTCTGTAAGCCCTAAAATTCAGATTTATGCATTCACACAGCATATCCACATTTAAGCTGAGTATTTATATTTTGAACTACTAGGTCTGCGAGCACAACTAGTATTCCGGGGTTGTGCAAAAGCTGATGACCTATAAAAAATGGAGGAGCAAATTACAGACTCTGTTTAAAGATCTGGCTCTTGACTAGAACTTTGTACTTCTTTCATGTTAGTTGCTTCTAAGGTGTATCACAGCAAGGCTCCCTTTTGCAAATCTTACAAAAGTGAGTACCACTCCTTCATTTCCCCAAAGGAGAAAGGATTCCTACGCCTGAAATCTCCTGTCATCCACTCCCTGAAAACCACCAACTCAACCACTAAATCATCCATACTTGAAAACTCCAGGTCTACCTTACTGCTGCATGCCTGAAGAGAAAAGAGAAGAGAAGGGACACTGTGGTAACATGAGCAAATCAGTTATTTCAAAGAAACATCCAGTTATCCAGAAGAATACCAAAATAAAATTAAATAGAATAAAAGTTAAAATTGTTGACATTATGTAGATTAAAGGCAGAGTTCTTAACTCAAGTCAACTTTAAAGTAGGTGGTATGTGCTTATATGGAGAGCATAATAATAGAGCTGCAATGAAGTTATGACTATAGAAATTTGACCTTAAATGACTCCTGGTGTAACACCATGTGTAATTTTGAAGCTGAATTTCAAAATCAATGGTTTAGTTTCTTGAAATAGGTTTTCTTGTAGAAGAACTAATTCCCTTTCATGGAACAGTCATTTTTGCTGAAAAACAGGCTGTGTTTTCTGCACACTTGATATCATTTTATATTTATAAGTTATTGTAAAAGAAACAACCATATGTTCAAGCATCAATTTTTATTCTTATTTTCATATATCAGGAAAGTGTATTAACATGTTCTTCCTAATATGTCTCTTGCAATAAAAACAGCATTAATACTTGACAATTTTATAAGATTTCATACCATGAATTAGTCAATGTCTGTAAAGTGCTTTAAAAGGTATAAACTTGTTCACTCTCTTTTAAAAAAAATTCAAAACAAAAGGCTTTTAAAGCATATTATATCAATTACAAACTGCAACACTATGTCTGGAGAGACCTACAATAAAAAGTTCCATGCAGCAGCATTTAAGATATTTTATTATTCCATAACACCAATGGTAAATTATACTGAATTCCCTGTAGTGGTAATTTAATATTAAGCATTTACAGTGTTATTTTATACAGTAAGGCAGTCAACAGGTTTTAAGGAAACTGTGACCCTATGTTTCTGCCTGGAGTTGCCTGGAGTTCCACTCCTCCAATTCCATTCTAGACCCTCTCCAATCCGGCTTCTTCCACTTTCTACTCCAGTGAAACTGTTCTCACCAAAGTCTCTAATGACTTCTTCCTAGCTATAGCTGAGAACCAGTACACCATCCTCATCCTCCTTGAGCTGTCAACCACCTTTGACACTGACCATGCTCCTCTTCTTGAAATTCTTGTCCTTCCGTGGCTTCAGTCCTCTCCAGATTTTCCTCCTACTTCTCTAATTGCTTCTTCCTCCTTCAGAGGATACTTCTTATGCCCCTTTCAGCTTTCCATTGGGGCTCCACAGGGCTCTGTCCTTGGTGTCTCTCTTTTTTCTTTACATATTATCACCAGGTAATCTCATCCACAAATACAAATTCAACTACCATTTCTGTGCACACGAATCACAGATCTACTTCTCGACTCTAGACCTGTCTCCTTCTGTCCAAATTGAATCTCAGCCTGTCTCTCTGACATCTTCTTACAGAAGTCTAGCCGTCAGCTCAAGTTCAGCATAGCTAATATAGATCTCCTAATCTTTCCCCACAAACCTACCTCTTTTCTCTACCACTTAGGACAACACCACCATTCTACCTGTCACTCAGGCCCATACCTTGGGTATCATCTTTGACTTTGAACTCTCTGGATCCTCACATCCAGGCTATACTTAAATCATGCAGATTCTTTTTGCATAATCTCTAAGGTGCGGCCTTTCTTATCTAGCCACAAGGCTGAAACTCTTGTCAGGCTCTCATAATTTTTTATCTTGATTAATGCAACATCTTTCTCTCTGTCCTTAAACAAACAAAATATTGCACCACTCAGATCTATACAGAATGGTCCTGCAAAGATCATTTTCCTAGGCCATTGCTTTGACCATATCATCCCTCTGTTTGCATCCCTCTACTGGCTTCCCCTTCTCTATCACATCAAACTTAAGCTACTTGTCTTCACTTTTCAAGGCCCTTCAAAGTCTATCCCTGCCCTAGCAATAATTTCTCATTCACTATCAAACGGCCACTGTTTACCTCCAATCAGCCATGATGCCAGCCTCCATCATCCACCTGTTAATTTTTCAAACAAACGCCTTCATGCTTTCTCTCATGCTGCCACTCATGTTTCGGAGTGGCTTCCCATAAATGTGCAAGGTTATTTCATTGTCCACATTCAGATCCCTCCGCAAATCTTTCCTTTGCCTACAAAGAACTCAACAACAGTTAGGCTGCTATTTTTCTGTGACCACTACCTATCAACAATGTTGTCTCATTGTTTCCTGTAGTCCCCCAGTGTCTAGCTGTATTGATCTGTTGTCTTTTGTTTTATACTTGGAGTGTAAGCTCTATGGGGCAGGGCCCATCTTTTTGTTTTATGTTTGTACAGTGCCTAGCATAATGAGGCCTTGGTCCATAACTAGGGCACCTTGGCACTATGGTAATATAAATAAAAATGATTAATAATAATATCCTCTTTGAACCAACCAGTCAGCAAAGATTGAGGGTTTTGCAGCTTGTTTCCCATAGGAAGAGAAACTGATGATAGAGTTGCTTTGATTCATTCCTATTTATTTACAGACAATGTAAATAAAGTCATGTGTCCTTGATCACAGCAGGAACCAACAGGAGACAGGTGTCAGAGTAGCAGCCGTGTTAGTCTGTATCCACAAAAAGAAAAGGAGTACTCGTGGCATCTTAGAGACTAACAAATTTATTTGAGCATAAGCTTTCGTGAGCTACAGCGAAATGAGCTGTAGCTCACGAAAGCTTATGCTCAAATAAATTTGTTAGTCTCTAAGATGCCATGAGTACTCCTTTTCTTTCAACAGGAGACAGTTTCCTTGCTCAACATTCCAAGCCTCCTTTTCTAGCCAACACTCTACCCAGGAAGCCTCTCTCTCTGAGCTTTCTCTCTGGGTCACTCTACAAGTGCTTCTCCGGCTGTCCTTGGCTTTCTGCTGCCTTCTCTGTCTACTTTTGTGGTGTTTCTGGCTACATCTGTTCTCTTACACACAGAACGTCACCAAAAAAAATATTCAGCCCTCTGCATTTGCATTCAGTCCTTAGTGAACCCCCTCTGCTGCACTTGACTGGCCTTGCAGGTGGCCTGTGTTTTGGGCCATGGCTCCTATTGTTTCAACTATCTTACACCAAAAGCAGTTTAACTGCTTCTTACATTTATCCTTAATGAAGGGCAGCTATTATGGTTACCAGCTTCTTCTAATCCCCAGCATAGCAGTTCAAATAAACAAATAATTTTGTAGCTGAATAGCCACAATCTTCAAAGATATGATTATTTAAATGAATGATCAACACTAGAGTCAACACTAGAGCTATGAGGGACCTGAAATTTCCATTTTGTGGCAAATTCAATTGTTTTGACATTTGTTTTAATTCTGAATTAGAAGAAAGAATTTAGAAATTTCCTGAAAAACAAAATTTTGGAAAAAATTGGTTTGGGTCAATCAGAATATTTCATCTCGATAAAATTAAAATGTTTTGTTTTGATTTAGACATATTTTACTTTTTTATTGTATAAAATAAAAACTTTCAAAAGCAAAAGTTGTTTTGAAACAAAAAATCAAAATGTGCCATTGCAAAAATGTTGGGGGGGACTGTTTCAGCCTTATCAAAATACTTCTTTCCCCTACCCTAATGCCCTGTTTTTTCTAAATGAAATAAGTTTAAATTGATACATTCCCATGTTTCAGCAAGGAAATGGCATTTTCCGACAGAACAATACTGTACTGGAAAATTTTCAACCAGCTCTAGTCATGCCATATTGTACAGCACAATCCAAAGAACGATACAGGACTGTAAAAGCTCCTCTCTTCCGTAAACTGAGATGTCAGTGTTCTCAGCCTTTTCCATCTCACATAATGGTCTAGTGGGCTTACTGTCGGGCTAGGATCCATGAATTTCCCAGCCAGGCTATTTATTTGCATCATAGTGCAAGTCACTTAACTTATTAATTAGTATCATCCCCATTTTTAAGGTGATGCAAACACATACTTACCTATTATTGTTATTTCACAGGGGCATTGTGACAATTAATTAGACTTGGTGGAATCACTCTGAATATGTTAAGTCCAACTCATAAAAGCTAAGTAATAGTATGATATTCACATATACAGAGGGCATTTGTTACTTATCAAGGCCTGTAAGTATTTCCGGAGACAACATGTCCTTGATGAAATACCATGTGATGAGATGAACATGAGGAATTTCATTAATGTCCAGCTCCCACTGGAAGATGTACAAAAGAACAAATCTAGTGCCGTCAAGAAGTAATGCAAAGAATCCAAAAACTCACTTTGTGCTTTTTCTCTGCAAAAATCAGAGATTTTAATTAAACGTTTAAGATTTGGTTCAGTGTGAAATTTGGCCAGAAAAAGTTCAACTTTACATGCCTGTCTGCCCCACATGAGCTTTCCATCTCAGCTAGTTAACATTATGTGAGGCCCATGTCTGAAGAACATAAAACTGAATACAACTTTCTACTATGCTTTTGCTCTGTTGCTCTTATCTTGCTGCCCGGGGGCTCTTTCATTCTTTGGTAGGGTATTAGGGTCTCCACAGCATCCCTGAACAGCCAGAAGCCAACCCATGATTTAGCTGAACTACATCTCTCTGCAGTCCCTGGCATTAGTCTTGGTAACTTCTAAATAATAAATTCAATTTTAAGGCCATGTATCTGGTTACTTGTACTGGATTATATCCAATTATTACTTCTTGTAGGGTATCACTGTTGGGCAGTCAACAATGGATGCCATCCTTACCCTCTGGCTGCTGGTGGAATTGCACCAAGAATTTAACTCCTTGCCTCCTGTGGCATATCTCAGCATCAAATTGGCTTTTGATTTGGTCAACAGGTCAGCACTTTGTCTAGCACTGAAAAGAGTTGGTGTTCCTGATGTTTAAATCTGGAGTGATAGTGACTGGTATCGGTGCAAGAGTGCATGTTGGTTCACAGTGTTTGCCATGTTTGTACACAACCTCAGGTGCGTGGCAGAGATGCATTCAACTGAATATTAGGACTTACCATTCCACATGCTGGAATCCAGGTGGTCAAGAAGCCTCTACTGACCAAGACTATACTGACAGACAATGTTGCCTTGCTTGTGGAGAAGTCAGAGAATTTCAGAGAATTCCTGCTCTCCAAGGTCTATAAGATAAGACCCGCACTATGGGACTGAACATTTCATGGCAGAAGACCAAGGTCCAGAACCTCTGAGCTGGGCCACCAGAATCCCTGGTGCAGGTGGGGTAAAGAACTTGTTAATGCTCTGTACTGTACATCTGCAGTGCACTGTAGGCTGCAAATAGGTCAAACAGTTGCAGCAAACAGTATGTTCTTTCATGAATAGGTCTTGCTGCCCCCTGCATGAAGTCCAGTCTGCTTATGGATGCAAAAACATTTTTGCAGTGAGATAAAAGTTTGGGAGCTATTAAACCTGCGTACTACCCAGGAGTGGGGGAAGCTCCCTAAATGTAGGGGGACTACTGGCACCTGAACCATGGCCCCTTCCCCCCTGAGTCTCCACCCTTGTCACACCCCTTCCCCTAAGGCCCCATTCCTGTGCCATCTCTTCCCGCAAGGCCCACCCTCCTCTGTGGTCCCTCCCCCCGTCACTTGCCCTTATGGTCAGTAAAAAGTGATGGGGCCATTCCGGCACCTCTGGTACTGCCTGTATTGACTCAGACACTCTTACAGGCAGACTTGGGAGTGGCTAGAGGTATTCCATATATGCTGACAGAGCCAAATCCCGGGCATAAATGGTTTAACTTGTGCAATGTAACACAATCTCACAAAGATCTGGCCTTCCTTCAACTGAGGCATTGCATGCTCTTCCGCCATGTTGCCAGATGAACTAAAGCACCCCAGCACAACGTGCCCTCAAATTCTCCATCAACACATGAATGGATGCACACCCGGACCCTACCTGGTGCCACCCACTGGGGCACCCCAAAGATTTGAGGATTTGTAGGATTGGACCAGATCTTGGAATTTCACTACATGATGCATGGTGCAATGCCATCAACTGTAGTTATTCTGGCTGCTGCAACAATCCTTAGTAGACTATTCATGTTTGATGATGATGAAGGTGTAAAAACTACTCTGAATATATGGTTTTGGTGTCTCTCAAGGACACCATTTCTCATTAAGCATTGTTTAAATTATTTTATGTTAAATGTAATTATTATATTACTGGGGAAACCACACACACATCTACAAACATGAATGAAAAATGCTTTTTAGCATGACTGTTTTTGTTTTACCTTACTATTATCCTTCTCCAAAGGAGAGGACGGACAGGAAGGTTGATGCCATCTCAAAAAGGGAAGGATAAGATTTTGCAATAGAGAAAAGTATAGTGAGTCCCAAGGCTTTGGAAAGTTAATGTTATTTTCTAACATTTCAGTTGCAGAAATTTGAACATACTGAAATTTATTCATAGTGGAAATTACTTAGACCTGAGAAACACAAAGGTCTTAACACAAGGAACAGGAATTAATGAGTATTCTTTAAACTCTTTTGAATTATTCTTACATTTGAAATAACCTACCAAGGTACAATTAATAAAATAACGCTGAGCATATCTTCTGAATATCCTCTCTTTCAATACCTTGATTCAAAAGAGTGGACAGATTTTTGACCACCAGGTAAGATCACATATACTTCATGAATATTTGGCAACATTTCCTCCAATTAAAAATAAAAATTGAGACATTGAAATACAATAACTCAAAGAACTGTTTTAATTTCTAACATGTACAAACCTGAGTTATTAAAGCAAATATTAGCTTAAGGAACCCCTAGTGAGATCATTCTAGTGGCAACAGGCTGAGCTGCAGAGAACTTCATTGAAAAATACTCTAAAAATGATTGCTGTCTGAGCTGATCAAGTTGGGACAATACTTCAGTATTTCTGCTAGGAAATTCATGCAGCAATATTCATGAAAATACTGAATGGGGTCATCCATCTTCTCTTGATAGTGGCAGTGTCCAGGATTTTGTTACCCCCACAGATAGATATAACTTCCCAAGTGGAAAGTTGCATTCCCCACCATGATACACCAGATAATGAGGATAAATGAGGAAAATTTTAAATTGTGGGGGAAAAGTTGAGGACTCCACTTAGGCTCATTGTCTTGTAAAGAGAAGGTATGATAGCAAGAAAGAACTCTCTAGATGTTTGAGGATTTCACCTCAGTAGATAAAAATAGTAAAGTAGAGTACATTTTCAAAGCTGTGTGAAGTACTGGTAGAGTGAGAACAAATTCTCAGCACTTGTACTTGTTAAGAGTAAGAAATTGATACACATGCCCTAGAATTATGTTAAATATACTTTTAAAATGACTTGCAATGAAAGTTCTGCTTAGAGATAAAGATAACCTTAAACAGTGTAGTTACAGACAGCACTGGGTCTGCAGTCGGAAAAAGGCTCTCCCACACGTGCACGCATGGCACCTGCACAGCAATATTCTATAGATGCAGTTCTAGGTTCATAAGCCATTTCAAGGCCTCATCTGAGGGTGAACTAGCTGGCTTATGTCTGTCAGGACCTTAGCTCCTTTCTAGCTATTGGTGTAGGAAAAGAAGTGAGAGTCAAATGCATCTGTGCTAAAGAAGAAACTGAGAAGATGATGGCAGACCTGCCAGCTGGAGCACCATAGACTGTCTCACATGTCCAAAATGTGCAAGAAAACTAGGGAACTTTTCCATCCCCTGGGGGATAGGGGAGGAAATGGTCCAGTAGTTGTAGGAGCCATATTGAAGGATGTCAGAGTGAACAGAGGTTTCTAAAAAGCTCTGATGTGGGCAACTTTGGCCCAGGAGTGCACCAGAGTGCTGAGAGACCAAGAAGGTAAAGATTAGAAAGAATCATGACCATCAAAAATGTTGTACATTTAGTCTGTTAGTTCTTCAAGGAAGTGTTTTCTGAGTCTATTCAGTATTTTGCTTACAACTCTCTACTAAGAGAGTTGCACCATACTAAGCAATATGAGTCCTATAATTATCTATTGTTCACATGCACCATGCCCCTAAATCACCATGCATCATTTCAAAATCATGTACATCTCAATGAATCTTAACAGTAGAAGCAGAAAAAGTTCTCTTTCACTTTTTCATAAATGACACAAACACACAATTTTCTGACTTCAAAATTTTAGAGGTTCACTCACCACTAACTATTACTTACAATTTTAGAAGTTCAGTTTGGATATAAACATATAACTATTTGATGTTTATATGAAGCCTGAACTTATTTGAAACTGATCCAGAACTGATGTTGGAAATCTCAAAAGAACAGGCCTTCATGGGAAATTTAAAGCAACAACAGGATTTGTCTAAGAATAACCTTTCACAAAAGATTGTTGGTATTTTCACTTTCAAACCCAATAAAAACAACAGTAAAAACAGTAATTTTTAAAAAAAAACTAAGCTTTTTTTAAACCTCATAGGGTAGTTCAATTTGTGGGTTAAGATTGGGTTAGTCATTTTATCTGAAGTGTCTTATAAAAAAAAAGTAAAATATTTTAAAATAGTATCTCAAAATACTACAGCTTACAACAGTAATATTAAAGTGCATTGGGCTACAACTATAAAATACTGTCATTCTGTATAAGGCTATTTGCTGCTTCTTTTTTTTTTCCCTCTGTACAGGACTCGGCAAATTGTCAGCACCAAAACATAATAAATAATGATAGTGACTGCCTAAAATAACTTTTTAAGGTCCCATTTATGTATAAGAACTATTAGCCATCCAAAATGAAAGCTGCAATGCAGATAAAATTACAGCTCGGAATCTGTCTGCCTCAACAACCAAAAAATGAAACATCAGGATTGCTTTACTTTAGCTCACAGGCTTACATGGTACAGTTTAGACCCTTCACTTTACCCTACCAGCTCCTTTCGTGCGTGAGAATAATACACCTTCAACACTTCTCTGGTGTACTCTTGCAGTGTGACTAGCATCCATCAGATGGCCCACTGTACATGGTTTGCATAACATGCATTCCTTTGAATTTAATAAAGTTGGTAGATTCTGGGATGAGCTGAAGGAGGAATCTCAGGAACCCAATGTGTTAAAAGTTTAAAGTTAAAAGTTTAATAAAACCAAAAGGAGCAAATGGGGTGGTTTCCTTGCTTACCTCTCATCTAGTGTTATCACTTGGTACTCATCAAGAGATTGAAAAGAGTAAATATTTTTCCTTTTGGTATGAACCAAGCTGCAACAAATGGCACATATTTTTCAAAAAATTCCAGAGCAGGATTCTTTGGACTCCCTGCAAGATCTTCCCCTTCTTCCTCATTACACAAGCTGAATGCTACTGCGTAGTATCAATATGCTTGGTACATAGTTATGAAACAAAGCATAAACATTTCCAACAAATGCAGTAAATATGGGCTTGTTTATGGTTGTGCGACACATGAAGAGATTCCCCAGTCCCTACCATTCCTCTCTTGAGGTCCATGGATCCACAGGATTTGTCACAGTGCAAGGAAGACAATTTTATGGCAATATTTGCAGCAGATAAACAGACAGATCTCATTCCACACCTACCAGTGTTGTATTCTGCAGATAGCCATTTCAGGGAAATTATTTCTTCTTCAGCATTTACTCAACAAGTAAATCTACACTGCCACTACTGAAGGGAAAACTAGTGCCAAATTAATAGAACACTTCTTGATGCTATTTATCATTACACCAACCCAAATAGTGGGCCAGAGCCTGATAATCTTCCATTGAATAGTACCTTACTTCACAAACAGTTCTACTGAAGTCAATGGACACCTTTGGGAAAGTAGGGTGCCAATCAACAAAGATGGTCAGAATGTGACCCAATATTTTTCTGATTTGAAACTGCTAATTACAATGTAATGAGACTCGGAGCAATTTACCTCACAGGCCAAACTGAGTCAATACTATACGTACTGTTACAGTGTGAGGGTTTCACAGTAATGCTTTTGCCTGCAATTAAAAGTACAATTTTCATGCTACCATATTCAGTTACTATCCCTGCATTACTCTGAAGCACAAGGTCAGAAACTGCATTCAAAACAGAATAAATATATCCTTGACTTAAAAACAAAAGAATTATACACTAGTGAATGTTGAAACATTAGTGCTTTTCCACAATATAATCAGGTAAAAAATAATCACATAGAGCACATAATGGGGAGGTTTCAGTTGTGCTTTAAAGTGAAATAGACATGACTGTCCAAAAAAAAAAAAAAAATCAGATGTGTTACCTCTGAACAGCTTCACACCAAGAGCTATTTTTTTGCTTTGTTGTATTTTATCCATGTGGGAATTTTGTAGCAATCCTTATCAAAACTCCAAACAAAATAAATATAAAGTTTCAAGGAGAATTACTGACTAAGTCCAATACAGTTTGATACATAGACGTGATACTAATTTCGTGTCATGTAACTAAGTATTTTTGACTGATCCCAGGAAAAAAAGCCTGTGAGAAGCTTTTATTGAAAAACAATTACTAGCACTACACAATGCTTATGGGTATGACACTATAGGAATAAAACCAAGGGAAGATACCAAAGGCTAGGATTGCAAGAGACCCATGTATGGGGGTAGAAGAGCGAACAACAATCTCTCCACACACACACATCTTGCACAGCTGTGCATGGGCCTCTCTAAAAAAAATCTCTTGCATTTTGGGGAGTGTAGGGACTGTTTGCTCCTGCTCCCTGCCGGGGTCAGGATGCCAAGAAGGGGTGGGGGAGGATTGGAGACATGGCCGTGATCCCCCTCTGCATCAACCTGTGCACAAGGAAAAAACCTGAAGAATGATCTCTCTGGTCCTCCTCCTGGGCCAGTGCAGCTCTGCAGCCTCAGGACAGCAGTGAACGTGCTACAGTCTAGTCTCACCCTCAAATGATTGAGATTGCTAACACCAGAGAAGGGAATTAAGGGGACATATAATATGCACAGAAAGTAAACATTACGGCATTACTCATATTCGGTATTACTCAAATGCAATTTTCTGCATCTCTAACAAATTTCCCCACTTTTATCCCTTGGATGTAAAGATTTCAGGATAGATCTAAACAATAATCAACACGCTGCATGGCCGTTTATCTACTGCCTTCTTTGATATAGACCAGCACTGTGAATTGCAGCTACAGATGGGGATTAACTAGTGCTGTTGTCCTTTTCCAAAAGTAAAGCAGCTTCCTTTCTTCCATCTCTTTCCCAAATGTCACCATCTATCACAGCCAGTGAAAACCAACACACCCTTCAATCTCAGGATTAAACCAATATAACAGAACATTTTTTCACCTAGTGATGACAATCTTTGTTCCACACTATGTGGAATGTTATCTACATTCTGAGCTTTAGACAGCTTTGACAGTTGTGGCACAGATAAATGTTGAGTCACAGGTCCAGTGTGTGTTCATTGACAGCAGAAAGGATTCCTATCCACATTTATCCTGCTCTCCTATGCCCTGATTTAAAGACTAAGATGTGATGGAAAGCATGTTATTGTGTAATGGTACATTTATCCTTAGATGCCATTTGCCATCACTGTATTGCACGAAACAAATGGACTGCAATATCTCAATACTGTTAGTAAACATGTTGGACACAAAACATAGTTAACTCAGAGCGCATTGCCTACTAGCACTATGACTGAAAAATCAAGGAAATCACTAATTAGGGCACTATTATCACTATTCCTTAACACCTACACATGATAACACCCAAACACATTCAGACAAGCCACCACCAGAGGAAACTTCCTGTCACTTCCACCACATAGCTAATTCCTCACAGTCACACCAAAACTCCATTTCTACTTCAGCCTTTTTCAAGAAAGTAATAACATATTATAGGTCAGAGTTAAGGTTATGCATTGGAGTGTGATGTTGAGGAACTGGATATGTGAACTGTGGGTAGTTGTCAATTGTAAGTGGAGAGCAGAGATAGAGAGCGTGCTCTGCCAGTATTTTTCTATACAAATTTCAAAAGGAGAAAAGAAATCAGAGGAAGACTATAGATAAGAGTAAACAAAAAGAAATTATCAGATTGAATGTAAGTGACATACACAAAAGAGGACGAAGATAAATGGCAGGTACTTCACAAATGCTGATTAGATGGAGAAATACAATACAGAAGATTAGATTAATAGACTTGTTTAGATAGACAAAGAATAATGAAAGAAGGAAATGAAGAGTGAAGGAGAGAGAGTGAAAGCAAACTTATTAAATATCACAATTGTCCCTACTACCTTCAGGACATACTGTCTCAAAAGGCAGAACCATACATGAAGTCACAGATCATTCTTGAGCATAAACCCATTTTTAAAAGTTTGTCCTATACACAGTTCTTTAAGACAAGGAGTGAACTTCAGGGAAGTAAGGGGTAGTCATATAACTGCATTAATTTTAGCTTTCAAAGTGGATAACAGGAGCAAACTGCACACAAGAAAAGATCATATTGATATTTAAATACATAGATCATCCTTTTCTTATTTATTAACTTTCATATCACATATAACAACTAATTTTGGCATACACATGGTTTTCATAATACTGCAGCAATATTCTGGTTTTCCTATATAGCACTATTTGCCAATATATTTCTCTGCAACAAGAATAAGCTTTCTTCATTATTCATCCATCTAAATACAGTCTGTTTTATTTCTCTATGGCATCCACCACATTAATCATAGCACTGTAGTTATAAAAGGTAGCAATATAATTTGTGATAGATTTCTGCATGTCAAAACCACCTTCTGTTACTTGCTTGCTAATGTCTAAATTACCTGGCAATTATAAATGACCTGCATGATTGCAAGAATATTTGATTTACATTAATTTATTATTGGAGACCTGCTTGGGGAGCTTCGATATTTGGTGGCTGTTGATAAAGATAGCTTATGTTGTAAAACTGCAACTGTAGCTTTCTTTCTTAGCATTGGTTTCAGAGTAACAGCCGTGTTAGTCTGTATCCGCAAAAAGAAAAGGAGTCCTTGTGGCACCTTAGAGCCTTTAAGCATAAGCTTTCGTGAGCTACAGCTCACTTCATCACTCGCTTTTTTCTTAGCATTGTTCATCTACCGAAAATCAAGACAAACACCTTGGGTAGGCACAAAAACATTCAAATTGCTCAGTAAAATGTAGCAAATGTGACAAATAGCTTGTGGGCTTAAATCTATTTTCCTAATTTATTAACATTACTTCAACCTCATTTTGTCCGCTGCAGCATAAAAGGCATGCCTTTGTGTCATCACACATCCTCATTCTGGATCAAATATTAGTCGACTGATCCAGTAAAGTAAAGCAACTAGTTACCTCTTATTTTTATGTATGAAGGAGTTCACTGTGCCTACAGTACTTCCCCTTCTAATTAGGCCTGATATATGTAGGGTTGCCAGGTATCCAGTTTTCAACGAGAACACCCAACGCTGGTGCAAGGATATTTTGCGCCCTATGTGAAACTTCCACCTTGTGCGCCCCCCCCCCCCCCGCACATCGGTTCATTGAAGGGCAAATCCCAACGAGCCATTATAGCTCTAACTACACCTGTTACCTCTTGATTATTAAAAAGATATTTCTTAATGATCAGTAATGAATACAATCTTACAATACAAGGGCAGAGGGGATATTTTATTATTGGGTTATAAATCTTTTTCTCTTATAATATAGATCATACATGCTGCTAAGAAGGAAGGTCTTGTGTGTGAGTCACATGCCTGGGAGTAAGCAGATCCATGTTCTATTCCCAGCTTTTCCTCAGAATTCCTGCAATGCACAAATTCTTCTCCCTTGCAAGGCACCTCAGAGGAACATCTAGAAGAGCTAGCTCCTAAATAGACATATCCTTGGGCCAACATGACACCCATATGCTTCATTTTCAATTGAATAGGCACATTACCTCCCAAGAACTCCAGAGAGCAGGGATAGGGCGTGTGCATGGCACACCATCCCTAGAGGACATGCTACCATATTTACAACCAATGTGGAGAAAGGTGTAAGGGGAACATGACCAAGTCTGCAGCCCAGCACCTTTTGAAGGAATTTGTGCACCAAGGGTCCACAGAGTGAGTCCCTTAAGCAGGACTACTTGCAACCATGTTCTGTGTGTCCTAGGGTGCAGGACAACACAAATCTGTCAGTTTATGGTTCAAGAGCACTTCAAATGCTATCACATCTACTAACTGATGATTAGACGATACAGCACTGAAGCACTTGCATAACTTCAACCATGTGAGTAATCCTGCTACGTTTAACGTTACTCACATGCTTCAGTGCCGCTAGCACGGGGGCTGGAAAAATGCTGCTACTCTGGATGGAGTTATGTATTGCAATTCCTATGGCACTGTGTTTCAAAAATGTTAATATTAAAGATTTATATTGCCAGAGGCGTCAACCAAGTTGGGGCCCCATTGTGCTAGGAACTAAATTGATACACAGTAAATGATAGTCCCCAGGTGTTTACAGTCTAAAGACATGATATAACAGGTGCATAGGCAAACAACTGGGCAGGTTGTCAGTGGTGCATATGACTGTGGGATGTTTCTTTTAGAATGAAATCCAA
This sequence comes from Lepidochelys olivacea, assembly GCF_965140295.1. NCBI lineage: Eukaryota > Metazoa > Chordata > Testudines > Cheloniidae > Lepidochelys > Lepidochelys olivacea. Next base: position 72,605,641 of record NC_140414.1, read on the forward strand.
ATTAATAAATAAAGTCACTTGGCATAGCCTACCAAGAATCAACTTTGCAGTTGACAAATCACACTCAGTTAATTGCTCATCTAACTTTCAGCAACTTTCATGAAAATCTAGGCTCTTTCTTAGATAAAAAAATGTATTTCTCTCTCCCCATCCTCTGGAAACATAACTACTTGGTGGCTTAGTTGATATGAGTTCATTGTTTTTCATTTGACTTTCAAAATATGCTGTGCAAATATTTGAGTAAAAGTACTTCAAAAGGTAGAAAAGGGCCAAAAAAAAAAGGTTGTTTTTCCATACTCAACTTTCAAAATCATTTCTTTCTTTGTGAATTTTTAACAATATTAAAGTTAGTAAAACAAGACTTTTTTAAAGATGTGATGGTCCAAGTATAAACAAACTCACTTTGTATAAACACATTAAAATACTTTATATTTACTCCTCAACCATGTAATTGATCTTTTTTTATCTGAAATCTGAAAAATATTCCCATCTTGCATAATAAACTATAATCTAGGCAGGGCTTCTTCTGAATTCTGTACCATTGTTCTGGAATGTAACCAAGATTTTCAATGGTGAACACAGAATCTGCTTTTCAAACACAAAACACAAAAGGCCAAAAATGCAATGTGATGGGATATCAAGTTATTGAAAACCCTAAATATGCATTTATGCGCTGGCCCCCATGCACCCCCCACCCCGGTTTCCCACCCCCGGGGGCTCCTGCAGCAGATGTATGTGGGCAGCGGCCCCCGTGCGCCCCCCGGCTCCCCCCTCATCGTGCTCGGGCTCTGCAGCTCCTGGGAGTGTGAGCTGCCGCTGCCCCTCCCGGAGCAGGCTCAGGGCCCCATGCCCTGGCAGCGGCTCACACTCCCGCAGGGGGTGCACGGGGGCCACCGACCGCATGCATCAGCTGCAGCCTGCAGGAGCCCCCCCGGAGGGGGCGCCGGGCCACAGCCTGGGCAGGAGGGGCAGGGGGCTCCCCTCTAGCAGTGCTGCCGCCTTTGCAGGGCTGCTCCCCCCTGTGCTGCGCTGGCTCCTCCATGGCTGGGGCTCACTGCCCCCGCAAGCCGACGCTCTGGCTCTCTGGTGCCTCCGGAAGGCGGCTTCTCCCTGCCGAGCCAAGGCAACGCTTTTTGGTGCCCCCAACCACTTGGCACCCGAGGCGACCGCCTAGTTCGCCTAGTGGTTGCACTGGCCCTGAGAACACCCAGTTGAAAAGGGACCATGGCGGCTCTGATCAGCACTGCCAACCGGGCTGTTAAAAGTCCGGTAAGCCCACACCCCAAACCCCGCCCCAGCCCTGAATGCCCCCCCACAAACCTGGAGCCCCCTCCTGCACTCCAAACCCCTCATTCCCGGTCCCAACCCAGGGCCCACGCCCCCAGCCCAGAGCCCTCACCCCACCCTACCCTGCCCCAGCCCAGAGCCCCCTCCCACACCCTGAACCCCTCATCCATGGCTCCACCCCAGAGCCCTCACCCCCTCCTGTACCCCAACCCACAGCCCCCTCCCGCACTCCAAATTCCTTGGCCCCACCCCTGCAGCACACCAAACCCCTCATCTCCAGCCCCACCCCAGAGCCTGTACCCCAGCCTAGAGCCCTCACCCCCCTGCACTCCAACCCCCTGCCTCAGCCCAAAGCCCCCTCCCATACCCTGAACCCCTCATCACTGGCCCCACCCCAGAGCCCTCACCCCTTCCTGCACCCCAACCTCCTACCTCAACCTGCAGCCCTCTCCAATACACCAAATCTCTTAACCCTACCCCCCAGCCTGGAGCCCCCTCCTGCACTCCAAACCCCTCATCCTCAGCCCCACCCCAAAGCCCTCACCCCCAGCCGGAACCCTCACCCCCTCCTGTGCCCCAGCCCGGAGCCCCCTCCCTCACGCTGAACCCCTCATTTCTGGCTCCACCCCGGAGCCTACACCCCCAGTTAGAGCCCTGACCCCCTCTTGCACCCCAACCCCCTGTCCCAGCCCAGTGAAAGTGAGTGAGGGCGGGGAGAGCAAACCACCGAGGAAGGGGGAATGTAGTAAGCTGGGGGTGGGGCCTCAGGAACGGGGCAGGGCTGGGGCAGGGCTACAGTGTTCAGTTTTGTGTGATTAGAAAGTTGGCAACCCTAGATATATGGCATGACAAATTGAAAATCTTTTTAACTCTGATATCAAATTTCAGGTTCCACTTTTCTCCTTGCTCTGCTGAACAGAAATGTAATACAGCACACTGTTATATTGTTCAGAATCACCAAATGGAGCTATTACAGATAGTATTACAGAGGTCTTTTACGGGCTGTATAGTGAAATATTGAAGAAATGTTTATTGTTAGTTTGTTATAATTCTGTATTCAGTAGCTATACTCACCATCACTAAATTCTGTCTGTTACCTTAGGATCTGATCCAGAGGCCATCAAAATCAATCAATTAATCTTTCCATTTACTCCAGTGGACTTTAGTTTCTGTCTGAATTATTATTTTTTATTATGTGCAGCTGCTGCTTACAGGATATACCACACACGCAAACAAAACCATGACATGGTGCCAAAACATTATGTAAACTAAGAGAGTCCATATAGACAGAATATCTCAAAAATACATTTTATGGCAGATCTAAGGCGGCTCTTTAGTTATCATAAAGAACTATTTGAAGATTTAGGTAGTAACTTTGCAAAGTCAAATATTCTAGAGGTTGTGAAACAAAGTCTTCAGTGGGAAAAATACAAGGACTATTGCATTGTGAAGAATACGCATCCTAGAGGCAAGAGAGGAACCCCTCATTCCTAGGCAAGATTATTGAGCAAATCAGTTCTAGCAACATCTCACCTCCACCTATAACCTGCCCCCTCACATTATGGCTTCAGGCAAGGTCAGAGCACTAGAAATGTTGCTGGAGGTGAAGGATGACCCCACAGCAATTCACAGAGATGAAACAACTATGCTAATCCTGCCACACACCTGCTTTTGTCCCTGTTGAACAGAGACCCACCTATTCATTCTGTCATGAACTGATGGAACCTCAATAAAATGGCTATGCTCATTTCTTTCTCGGCAGTCCCAGAGTGTCATGATGGACAGCTGCTCTGCCCTTCCATAGAACTCTCACACACAAGTGTCCTACAGGACTCAGACGTGGCTGTCAGTCTCCTTTTCATTAGCATCCTGAACTCTGATCAGGATAAATTTGAACCACCACGCGGAATCTTGAGCTAGTTGTCTTTAGGTCCTGATAAACTCTTAGTTCTCTGGATATTCTAGGATGCAGACATGAAATTAACTTATTTTGCACACTGGAATGTATTTTCTCCTTAGTTTTCTCTTATTTGAGGTGTGCCCTTCCACTGTTTAGTGTATTTTAGAGCTCACACTAGCACTTGATGGATTTTTCTCCCCTGAACATTCTACCCTCATAATCACCTCTCTGTATTGTACTTCCCCTGTATGAATGTTCCTGATGGTCCACACATAAATTGCAACAAATTGCCATGATCAAGAGTAGAGGGAATCATAGGAAAAGAGGTTATCTTTGTCATTGTCTTTACATAAACTCCTGCTTCCAACTTTGAATTCTGAGTGTGACACACATTCATCTTTTCTCTATGAATTATCAGTATATTTGCATTCTTTAACTTGGAAGACAAATTAATTTGTTTTGGAAGCCAGAATAATTCACTTTGGATTCCAGAATGTCATAGTAATTGGCACACAATAGTCAATTAACATGAGAGATGAAAGGCTCTAGGTGGCCAAGTACTTGTCTAACAGCCAAAATACATTTCAAAGGAAAGAACATTAATTAAATACACAAGGTCTAGGTGGCTCAATTACAACAGAGCTATAAAACACTTACTTGATTATTTTATGTACTTTAGCATCCATTCTTCATACCATATTTACTGATTAGAGTTTTCTTTAAAGGGACAATGAAGACATGAACCAAGTGATGAAATCAAGTTTCTCATAAGTAAAGGGGATGTGAGAGAAACATGGCTTTATTACATAAAACTCCCTATTTTTAAGGAAAGAGACCTGTTGGAGGGCTGCACCAAGGGATTACTCATTAGGGTGAAACTTTTACTGAAGAAGCTTGATGCTTGTCTTATTTTTCCTTAATCTTTTCTATCTTTAACACTATTCCTTTCAGTATAAATTAAAATGAAGAAATGTGCACCCATAAAACATGTTACTATAATTATAAGGATTTATTTTAATTAGGCATCCCCACCTCAAATACACAATACACCCGAAACAGGATTCAAACAATTCTTAGTGCAACCTTTGTCTTGATTAAAATACTGTAACAATTAAAATAATACCACCATTGATAACCTATGCAGGTGCTTTTCATCTGTATATCTCAAAGCTCTTTACTAAAGTTGGTTAGTATCATTACCTCTGTTTTACTCATAGGGAGGCAAGAGTGATTAAGTGACTTGCTTGAGGTTACACACCAGTTCTGTGGCAGCTACTTATAGAACCCAAGTCTCCTATTACCTAACCCACTGCTTTATCTACTGGGTGCACTGCTTCCCATAATTAATAATTGCTAAGAGCGTTTGCTTCTTCATCCAAGGCCTCCCTGAGACTGTCACTTTTTGTAGCATGGAAGGTGATGCTGTTGAGCAAGATAAAAGATTTCCCCATCATCATTATCATACTGGAGATCGCCACTTTTACAAATTCTGTTCATGAATAAAAAAAACCCATGCAAGAATGCAAAATGAATCTGACAGTTCTTATGAGATTTGGAGACTTATTTCCAAATGCACAACCTCAGAGGACTTTAAAAATAGCTGATCTGGGCTAAATGAGTTATCCTGGGAATTATCCCATAATACCTTTTACTCCTCCAACATTAGTGGATTTTAGTGGGAGAGTTGTCATTCTTTTATAGGACTGAAATCCTTCCTTTTTTGCCTGAGAAGAGAGAGAGGGAAAATGGGAGAGGGAATAAACACACACACAAGGTATAAAGTGTAGTAAGATTATAGCTCCAGAGAAAAGTACATTGTTATACAGGCTTCCCAGACTGCAGCCTCATGGCCCTCAGGTGGTGTAAATCAGTGGACCTCTATTGACTTCAGTGTCTATCTTTTTATTACACAGAGTACAGCATTCCCTGAAGAACCTGCAAATTTAGTCGCATTCACTAGCCTCTCTCCATGATAAAAATAAAATAAAGTACCCTGACTGAAATCCAAACCACAACTTGTATTTAAATTTCTTTACTTTCACTAAGCTGTTTTCCCCTCCCTTATACTGTATGGTGTGACCCTTATTGACCTAATTGATTCATTATACCCCTCACTATTAATTAATTATTGAATCAGTTGGTCTCTTAGATCTGTCCTATTTATAGTCCTACAACAATAGAAACCAAAGCCTTTTAGCAATCGTGCCCTTTGACTATGAAATATACTTCCTCATGCCATTTGTAATGCCCATTCTGTGCGGCCGTTCAAAATTGGGTTGTTGTTGCTTTTAACTCTTCTTAACTGCTGAAAATTTCATAATGTGTACAGCACTCTGTGGCTTCTTTGGGAAGAGTGTTCTAGAAATGTAAATTGCTATTGCTGATGGGCCAAATTCTGCTCTCAGCAAGGTGAATTTGGAGCACAGGTAAACTCTAATGTAGCAAACACCAAGTAACTGAAGTTTACTTACATCTAATTAAGTTGCAGGAGTGGAGTTTCAGCCCTGAAGCATACCTAAGCTGTTCTCAGGGTGAGCTTAGCGGGACTGAAGTTCCCAGTTAGGAGACGCTTTCGGTACCTTGTGTATTCCATTGGTTTCACTGGGACTATTCACGGAGTGAGGTACTATGCATTGTGTAATGGGGACAGAACTAGGTTCTTAATTGTCTGACCAAGACCTAGGCAGGCAAAGTGTCTTGTGTGCAGCACTCATTTCTCTCCAGAAGTGCTGCTTACATGAAAGAAACCTAATAACCGTGTTTGTAAGCAAAGTGTTTGGGTTTATCAGGAAGCCAGATATAGTCAAGCAGGTGGGTGTAGCACCAATGCTGACGTGGAGCAGAGAAGGGGGTAGGTCTGCGCTGCAGTCAGAGGGTGTGACTGCTTGAGTACCAGAACAGTGAAGCCATGTCAGCATGCACTTCAGCAGCCTGTCCAGAATGCTGCATAATTACTCATACTGCTAGCCCACACTGAAGCCCATACTCGATAGGGAACTCATCCTGAAAGAAAACTTTTTTGAACCTCCTCTTCTGGCCTTAAAATAACCCCAACCTCTTCAACTCATCATCAGAAGCAAGCTCCCCACAGACCAGGACAAACCAACACAAAGCGGCACCGAACCCTACTAGAAAAACAGATGCAAAACCCACAGACATATCTCCACTGCTACAATGATCAAACCCCACCCCCCCACATACACACACACACCTTTCAGGATCCGTGGGTCCTACACATGTCTATCACAACTGTGGTGTACCTCATTCAGTGCACTAAATGCCCCAACAACAACCAACTATGTGGGTGAAACCAGACAATCACTAGGTATTCAAATGAACTCACACAGGAAAATGATAAAAGACAAACACCACATCACCTGTGGGTGAACACTTCTGACAAAGCGATCACTCTGCATCTGACCTCTCAGTCCTCATCTTCAAAGGAAACCGCACAACATTTTCAAAAGATGAGCCTGGGAGCTTAAATTCGTAATGCTGCAAGACACTGAAAATCATGGACTGAATAAGAGACACTGGATTTATACCCACTAACAACCCTCTATCCCAGCTGCCTTGCAGTAGTAGAATGTGGCTGTGCCCACCTCCTCGGGAGCAGAGCTGTGCCCAAGCTGTGACCAGGAGCGGAGCCACGGCCAGAAGCAGAGACCGGGGGCTGCAAGCGGGGGCCATAGCGGTAACCAAGGACTGGGGCCAGGGGCAGGCTAGAGTGGAGCTGGGGGCAGAGTGGGGCTGAGTGGCACTTCCTTCCTGCCCTCTTCTGCTGCACCCTTCATTCCTCCACACCGCCTAGGAGGGCGAACCCCATAGTTTGGGGACCACTGTCATAGATGAACAATGTATTTGGTTTTGTTTGTCTTTATGGACACTAGTTGTTAAAAATTATCATTGAAATTAGTTATTTACTCATTCATGGCCATTTTAATTAATGTTTTAAATTGCAATTAATAGGTTAAGTTTTGCCTCTTTCTGTTGCTGTAGAAAACCATGTAGTCTGGCTGGCTCCATTTTATCTCTTTCTCTGCTGTCTCACTTAGAAAACCTGCATCCCTCAAATCAGCAATAAAATTATTCCCATTCTGAATAGATATCACATTTTTCTTTTTTTTATCAGACGGCATCCTTAAGGGGATAGTTTCTCCAGGTTTTTAATCTGCAGTTTATCTCCAGCTTTCTTCATGTATGCTTTGTAGCTTCCAGAAAGAATGTAAGACCATCGGGCAATGCTCCTCCAGCAGTGCCTGGGCCAAATCCTCAGCTGATATCAATGGAGCAGTTTACATGAGCGGAGGATCTGCCTCATCCACATGGTTTGAGATAATTTACACTTTGCAATATGTGGCTTGGAGCATATCTTCAGTAAGATGGATTTGTGGAAGCCTGGCCTCAATGCCTGTATAAACTGCACAAAAATGTGACTCAAGTTGTAATCAAAATGGAGAGGATGTTCAAAGTAATGATTCATGATATATAACATATCAGTAAACCAATGCATTGCCCTTAGCCTAATAACATAGCACAAATACACAGGAGATGGTGGACACCACTTGACTAATCTGAGCCATCTACACTGGGTTACCAAATTAAATGCCTACCATTGTATGGAAATTTCTTCTTACTTTGTAGATAAAATTGTGCCTAGTTGGGAAGAAAACTCTGCCTCCATATGGCAGAGCAGTATAATGAAGGAACAAGTTTTCTCTCCTTAGAGCATCAGTCACTGTTACTCTAAAATAGTGAATATGCTGTGAACACTTTGTGCAATAACTAGAGCTGGGAAAAAATTTTCAGAGAAAATTTCAAACAAACAAGTGACCTTTTTCAGAAAAAAAATTACTTTGTCCACTATGGGTTTTGTCTTTTTTCCCCAAAAAAGCTTAGTCACAAATTTTAACATTTTTTTTCCAAATCAAAATAGTTACCAACTTTTCTCTTTACCAAAACCTGGCTTTTTGATAAATGAAACATTTTTATAACCATTTTGATAAAAATTTCAATAATGTTTTTAATAAAAATGCCACTAAAATAAAAAAAAATTAAAAAGGGTGTACTTGGATCCCTGTGAAATAACTTCAACATTTTCCACCATTTTTTGAAGGCCAGTGGAAAGAACTGGACTCATTACTGAGATTAGCAATGCCTCTTTGGTGGAAGACTGGTGGCCAGCTTCTTAAAGAACCATATATGTAGCTGTTGCTCAAGCAATCATTCCCTGGTATTTACAGTCTGGCCAAGTGCTGCCCTTTATCTAATAATATTTTATTCTCAGTTAAAACTAGTTGAAAGGTTGTGATGGACTTGCAGGTCACAGGAGGGGTGAGCAGGGCTTGCTTTTGGTTGGCTGCATTTCTTTCTTGCTGCATATTCCCAAAGAGAGGTGATGGAAAATTGCTCTTTCCTTTAAGAGGGAGTTCTTATGTTCTGCAGGGTTCAGTCTCATCTCCCCTCTTGTTTAAGAAGTATATGGGCCTCTTGGAGAGTTAGGGATGACCCCTGCATTGTAGTGTATTCAGTATGGTATGGATACCTAATTGTATATTTCCATCTCATTTGATTCAGTCAGAGCCGTTGAATGCCTTACCTAGTGGCTGCAGTGTTGTTATAGAGGAGAGCTCTGTGTAAGCCCAAAACCTTGTGTCTCTCACCTACAGAAGTTGGTTCAATAGACAACATTACATCATTCACCTCTTCTCACTAGTGTCTGTCCAAAACTGGAGCATGAAAGATAGCTAGCTGAGGCTCAATGAGGATAAAACTGAAGTGATGTTGTTCGACTAGGGGAAACAACTGGAAGATGGGGTGAAGATAATACCCATCTCTGATTAAAGGTGTAGCTACATTTTATTGTTGTTTGAGTTCATAATCTAAGGCTGGTTTCCCCGCTACTGTTAGGTAACCAGTTAGCAGCAATTCATAGAATCATAGAATATCAGGGTTCGAAGGGACCTCAGGAGGTCATCTAGTCCAACCCCCTGCTCAAAGCAGGACCAATCCCCAATTAAATCATCCCAGCCAGGGCTTTGTCAAGCCTGACCTTAAAAACTTCTAAGGAAGGAGATTCTACCACCTCCCTCGGTAACACATTCCAGTGTTTCACCACCCTCCTAGTGAAAAAGTTTTTCCTAATATCCAACCGAAACCTCCCCCACTGCAACTTGAGACCATTACTCCTTGTCCTGTCCTCGTCTACCACTGAGAATAGTCTAGAACCATCCTCTCTGGAACCACCTCTCAGGTAGTTGAAAACAGCTATCAAATCCCCCCTCATTCTTCTCTTCTGCAGACCAAACAATCCCAGTTCCCTCAGCCTCTCCTCATAAGTCATGTGTCCCAGACCCCTAATCATTTTTGTTGCCCTTCGGTGGACTCTCTCCAATTTATCCACATCCTTCTTGTAGTGTGGGGCCCAAAACTTGACACGGTACTCCAGATGAGGCCTCACGAATGTCGAATAGAGGGGAACGATCACGTCCCTCGATCTGCTTGCTATGCCCCTACTTATACATCCCAAAATGCCATTGGCCTTCTTGGCAACAAGGGCACACTGCTGACTCATATCCAGCTTCTCGTCCACTGTCACCCCTAGGTCCTTTTCCGCAGAATTGCCAAGGCAGATGATATTTTCTATTTACTTACAATCAAAATTTCCTGGTCCTTTATTGAGTATGATGCCATCCATGCCTTTGCCACTGTCATAAATATAAAGGGAAGGGTAAACCCCTTTGAAATCCCTCCTGGCCAGGGGAAAGCTCCTCTCACCTGTAAAGGGTTAAGAAGCTAAAGGTAACCTCGCTGGCACCTGACCAAAATGACCAATGAGGAGACAAGATACTTTCAAAAGCTGGGAGGAGGGAGAGGAACAAAGGGTTTGTGTGTCTGTCTGTAGTCGTCTTGGCCGGGGACAGAACAGGAATGGAGTCTTAGAACTTTTAGTAAGTAATCTAGCTAGGTATGTGTTAGATTATGATTTCTTTAAATGGCTGAGAAAAGAATTGTGCTGAATAGAATAACTATTTCTGTCTGTGTATCTTTTTTGTAACTTAAGGTTTTGCCTAGAGGGGTTCTCTATGTTTTTGAATCTAATTACCCTGTAAGATATATACCATCCTGATTTTACAGGGGGGATTTCTTTATTTCTATTTACTTCTATTTTTTATTAAAAGTCTTCTTGTAAAACACTGAATGCTTTTTCATTGTTCTCAGATCCAAGGGTTTGGGTCTGTGGTCACCTATGCAAATTGGTGAGGCTTTTTATCCAACATTTCCCAGGAAAGGGGGAGTGCAAGTGTTGGGAGGATTGTTCATTGTTCTTAAGATCCAAGGGTCTGGGTCTGTAGTCACCTAGGCAAATTGGTGAGGCTTTTTACCAAACCTTGTCCAGGAAGTGGGGTGCAAGGTTTTGGGAAGTATTTTGGGGGGAAGGACGCGTCCAAACAGCTCTTCCTCAGTAACCAGTATTAGTTTGGTGGTGGTAGCGGCCATTCCAAGGATAACGGGGGTAATATTTTGTACCTTGGGGAAGTTTTGACCTAAGCTGGTAAAGATAAGCTTAGGAGGTTTTTCATGCAGGTCCCCACATCTGTACCCTAGAGTTCAGAGTGGGGGAGGAACCTTGACATGGTGGCACAGTGGTGGGATTAACCTGAAATCATTTTGAGATCCAGTTGAGATTTTTTGAACTAGAAATACAGATTTTAAAAAGGAATTTTTAGGAAGTCCAGAAGGCAGCTTTGAAACTGAAAGCAGCTTGGTTTCTCTCTGCTTTGTGGCCAAGCAGAGACAAAAGGGGATTATCTTGTGAATTGCAGGTTTTCTTTGCCTGGAGGCAGGGTACTTAACTCCTGCAGGGAAATTCACAGTCTTCCAACCCAGAGGTTTTTTTTTTCTTTTCTTCCTAAAAGTAAATAGGGGGTGTGTGCTCTACCCATTTGCCTGGAGACAAAAGTGGCAGGGTTTTTTTAGGATTTTGATTTTTTTTTTTTTGTTTTACAAGGAGCACAGGTTTGAAAAGAAATTTTTTTTTTCTTTGGGCTGGGTAAGCAGGTTTCCAAGTAGTTGGAGGTTTTTTGCTTTAATTTGGGCCCAGAGCAGAGACAAGGGAATTGTCTTTTTCTGTAGGCTGACAATCACTATCAGAGAATAGGTATTCTATTCCAGCACAGCAAAATTTTACAGCCAAGTTTTGTTTGTTTATTTCTAAACCTCGGGTGTAAAGTTAGTTAAAAACAGAGAGGTTAGAATGGCCAAATCCTCAGCTCGACTACAGCTGGAATTAGCCAAATTTCAGGCTGAGGAAAAACAAAGGGAACATGAAAGACAGATAGAACTCATGCAGCTGAAGAAGGGACAAGAAAGGGAGGCAGAACAACACCAAGAGGCTGCCCACAAGAGGGAAATGGAGGCAAGGAAGCATGTGGAGGAGGAGAGGGAAAAAGAGAGGAAGCATGTGGAGGAGATGGAGAGGATAAAGGCCCAGCAGAATATACCAACAAACCCTAGCAATCCTTCTCCAGGTACCACTTCCCATCCCAGAAAGTTCCCCACCTACAAGGCAGGTGATGATACTGAGGCCTTCTTAGAAAACTTCGAAAGGGCCTGCCTTGGGTACAACATCTCTACTGACCAATACATGGTAGAGCTGAGGCCGCAGCTCAGTGGACCCTTAGCTGAGGTGGCAGCTGAAATGCCTAAAGAACACATGAACAAGTATGAACTGTTTAAATCCAAGGCGAGAGTCAGAATGGGGATAACACCCGAGCAGTCTCGTCGGAGGTTCAGAGCCCTAAGGTGGAAACCAGACATGTCATTTACCCGACATGCCTACCACATTGTAAAACATTGGGATGCCTGGATATCAGGAGCAAGTGTTGAATCTCCAGTAAATTTGCCCTTCCTAATGCAAATGGAACAATTCTTAGAGGGTGTTCCTGAGGAAATAGAAAGATACATCCTAGATGGGAAACCCAAAACTGTAATTGAGGCAGGAGAGATTGGAGCCAGATGGGTGGAGGTGGCAGAGAAGAAGAAAACTGGTCGCAGTTGGAGTGGAGACCAGAAGGGACCACCCCAGACCACACCCTATTACCGGGGGCCGCCCAAAGCCCCACCTACCTCCCAAAGAACCCTCCAGACCCCTTATCGTCCCACCACCCCGTTCTCCAGCAACCCTCCTCGCCCCAGTGACCCGTCAGCTGGACGATGTTTTAAGTGTAACGAGCTGGGGCATGTAAAGGCCAACTGCCCCAAGAACCCCAACAGATTACAGTTCATTGCACCGGAATCACACCAGAGGTCCACAGGCCCAGATACCTCCCAGATACCCTTGGAGCGGAGGGAAACTGTGAGTGTGGGTGGGAAGAAGGTCACCGCGTGGAGGGACACCGGAGCACAAGTGTCAGCTATCCATGCTTCCTTAGTGGACCCCAATTTAATCAACCCAGAGATCCAAGTGACGATTCAACCCTTCAAGTCCAACTCTTTCAATTTGCCTACAGCCAAGTTGCCTGTCCAGTACAAGGGCTGGTCAGGAATGTGGACTTTTGCAGTCTATGATGATTATCCCATCCCCATGCTGTTGGGGGAAGACTTGGCCAATCATGTGAAGCAGGCCAAGAGGGTGGGAATGGTCACCCGCAACCAGGCTAAACAAGCCGTGAGGCCTAGCTCTGTTCCGGAAACTTCTATCAGGACCCAGTCAGAGGTGATGGACCTGGACCCCAGGCCAATGTCTGCAACAGCAGTAGTGGATCCAGTCCCAGAGACCCAGACGGAACCAGTCCCAGAACCGGAACCAGCCAAACAACCAACACCAGACCCCGTGTCAGCACTGAATCCAGTACTTGCAACCTCAACACCAGAGGGCCCCACCGAACCTGAACTGGCAGCAGCCGATAACCCTACACAAGAGGCTCAGCCGGAGCCTGAATCCCAACATAGTGCACCAGCGGAGAGCGGTTCACAGTCAACAGAAACAGCTCCATCCCCTATATCGCTTCCAGAGGGACCAAGCCTAGGTCCACAATCCCATGAGGAACTGATGTCTCCAGCATCAAGGGAACAGTTCCAGACCGAACAGGAAGCAGATGAAAGCCTCCAGAGAGCTTGGACGGCGGCACGGAGCAACCCACCGCCTCTCAGCTCTTCTAATAGATCCAGGTTTGTTGTAGAAAGAGGACTTTTATACAAGGAAACTCTTTCTGGGGGACACCAGGAAGACTGGCATCCTCAGAGACAGTTGGTAGTTCCAACTAAATACCGGGCCAAGCTCTTGAGCTTAGCCCATGATCACCCTAGTGGCCATGCTGGGGTGAACAGGACCAAAGACCGTTTGGGGGGGTCATTCCACTGGGAGGGAATGGGCAAGGATGTTTCTACCTATGTCCAGTCTTGTGAGGTGTGCCAAAGAGTGGGAAAACCCCAAGACCAGGTCAAAGCTCCTCTCCAGCCACTCCCCATCATTGAAGTTCCATTTCAGCGAGTAGCTGTGGATATTCTGGGTCCTTTTCCGAAAAAGACACCCAGAGGAAAGCAGTACATACTGACTTTCATGGATTTTGCCACCCGATGGCCGGAAGCAGTAGCTCTAAGCAACACCAGGGCTAAAAGTGTGTGCCAGGCACTAGCAGACATGTTTGCCAGGGTAGGTTGGCCCTCCGACATCCTCACAGATGCAGGGACTAATTTCCTGGCAGGAACTATGAAAAACCTTTGGGAAGCTCATGGGGTAAATCACTTGGTTGCCACTCCTTACCATCATCAAACAAATGGCATGGTGGAGAAGTTTAATGGAACTTTGGGGGCCATGATACGTAAATTCGTAAATGAGCACTCCAATGATTGGGACCTAGTATTGCAGCAGTTGCTCTTTGCCTACAGAGCTGTACCACATCCCAGTTTAGGGTTTTCCCCATTTGAACTTGTATATGGCCGTGAGGTTAAGGGGCCATTGCAGTTGGTGAAGCAGCAATGGGAGGGATTTACACCTTCTCCAGGAACTAACATTCTGGACTTTGTAACCAACCTACAAACCACCCTCCGAACCTCTTTAGCCCTTGCTAGAGAAAACTTACAGGATGCTCAAAAAGAGCAAAAAGCCTGGTATGATAAACATGCCAGAGAGCGTTCCTTCAAAGTAGGAGACCAGGTCATGGTCTTAAAGGCGCTCCAGGCCCATAAAATGGAAGCATCGTGGGAAGGGCCATTCGTGGTCCAGGAGCGCCTGGGAGCTGTTAATTATCTCATAGCATTCCCCACCTCCAACCGAAAGCCTAAGGTGTATCATATTAATTCTCTAAAGCCCTTTTATTCCAGAGAATTAAAGGTTTGTCAGTTTACAGCCCAGGGAGGAGACGACGCTGAGTGGCCTGAAGGTGTCTACTACGAAGGGAAATGTGCTGGTGGTGTGGAAGAGGTGAACCTCTCCATGACCCTTGGGCGTATGCAGCGACAGCAGATCCAGGAGCTGTGCACTAGCTACGCGCCAACGTTCTCAGCCACCCCAGGACTGACTGAACGGGCATACCACTCCATTGACACAGGTAATGCTCACCCAATTAGGGTCCAACCTTACCGGGTGTCTCCTCAAGCTAAAACTGCTATAGAACGGGAGATCCAGGATATGTTACAGATGGGTGTAATCCGCCCCTCTGAAAGTGCATGGGCATCTCCAGTGGTTCTAGTTCCCAAACCAGATGGGGAAATACGTTTTTGCGTGGACTACCGTAAGCTAAATGCTGTAACTCGCCCAGACAACTATCCCATGCCACGCACAGATGAACTATTAGAGAAACTGGGAAGGGCCCAGTTCATCTCTACCTTGGACTTAACCAAGGGGTACTGGCAGGTACCGCTAGATGAATCTGCCAAGGAAAGGTCAGCCTTCATCACACATCTCGGGCTGTATGAATTTAATGTACTCCCTTTCGGGCTGCGAAATGCACCCGCCACTTTCCAAAGACTTGTAGATGGTCTCCTAGCGGGATTAGGAGAATATGCAGTCGCCTACCTTGACGATGTGGCCATATTTTCGGATTCCTGGGCAGACCACCTGGAACATCTACAAAAAGTCCTTGAGCGCATAAGGGAGGCAGGACTAACTGTTAAGGCTAAGAAGTGTCAAATAGGCCTAAACAGAGTGACTTACCTTGGACACCAGGTGGGTCAAGGAACTATCAGCCCCCTACAGGCCAAAGTGGATGCTATCCAAAAGTGGCCTGTCCCAAAGTCAAAGAAACAGGTTCAATCCTTCTTAGGCTTGGCCGGTTATTACAGACGATTTGTACCGCACTACAGCCAAATCGCTGCCCCACTGACAGACCTAACCAAAAAGAAACAGCCAAATGCTGTTCAGTGGACCGGAAAGTGTCAGAAGGCCTTTAACAAGCTTAAAGCGACACTCATGTCTGACCCTGTACTAAGGGCCCCAGACTTTGACAAACCGTTCCTAGTAACCACAGATGCATCCGAGCGTGGTGTGGGAGCAGTTTTAATGCAGAAAGGACCTGATCAAGAATTCCACCCTGTAGTGTTTCTCAGCAAAAAACTGTCTGAGAGGGAAAGCAACTGGTCAGTCACTGAAAAAGAATGTTATGCCATTGTCTACGCTCTGGAAAAGCTACGCCCATATGTTTGGGGACGGCGTTTCCACCTGCAAACCGACCATGCTGCACTAAAGTGGCTTCACACCGTCAAAGAAACTAATAAAAAACTTCTTCGGTGGAGTTTAGCTCTCCAAGATTTTGATTTCGACATCCAACACATCTCAGGAGCTTCTAACAAAGTGGCTGATGCACTCTCCCGTGAAAAGAAAAGGAGGACTTGTGGCACCTTAGAGACTAACCAATTTATTAGAGCATGAGCTTTCGTGAGCTACAGCTCACTTCATCGGATGCATACCGTGGAAACTGCAGCAGACATTATATACACACAGAGACCATGAAACAATACCTCCTCCCGCCCCACTGTCCTGCTGGTAATAGCTTATCTAAAGTGATCATCAAGTTGGGCCATTTCCAGCACAAATCCAGGTTTTCTCACCTTCCACCCCCCACACACAAACTCACTTTCCTGCTGGTTTCAGAGTAACAGCCGTGTTAGTCTGTATTCCCAAAAAGAAAAGGAGTAGGGAGAGTGGTCACTTCGGATGAGCCACCACCAGCAGGATAGTGAGTTTGCGTGTGTGGTTTTTGGAGGGGGGTGAAGGGGTGAGAGAACCCGGACCCGCGCAGGAAACGGCCCACCCCGACTATCATGCACACCGTGAAGAGAGCCGCCACCCCGGATGGGCCACCACCAGCAGGAGAGCGAGTCCGTGTGTGGGAGGGGTGGAGGGCGAGAAAACCTGGACTTGTGCTGGAAATGGCCCAACTTGATGATCACTTTAGATAAGCTTCAGAGTAACAGCCGTGTTAGTCTGTATTCGCAAAAAGAAAAGGAGTACCCGTGGCACCCCAGAGACCAACCAATCCATTTGAGCATGCGCTTTATGAAGTTTCCCAGAATCAACTGGTTAAAATCGTCCTTGAGATGTGGAAAATATTGTTAGTCTTTATGTACTTGGTAGTATATTTAGAGATGCATGTGTCTTATTAACTCTGTTTTCCTAGAGCTCCAGGAAGAAATCCCAGCCAGTGTTTCACCCTAGCTGAGATTTGGGGGGCGTGTCATAAATATAAAGGGAAGGGTAAACCCCTTTGAAATCCCTCCTGGCCAGGGGAAAGCTCCTCTCACCTGTAAAGGGTTAAGAAGCTAAAGGTAACCTCGCTGGCACCTGACCAAAATGACCAATGAGGAGACAAGATACTTTCAAAAGCTGGGAGGAGGGAGAGGAACAAAGGGTTTGTGTGTCTGTCTGTAGTCGTCTTGGCCGGGGACAGAACAGGAATGGAGTCTTAGAACTTTTAGTAAGTAATCTAGCTAGGTATGTGTTAGATTATGATTTCTTTAAATGGCTGAGAAAAGAATTGTGCTGAATAGAATAACTATTTCTGTCTGTGTATCTTTTTTGTAACTTAAGGTTTTGCCTAGAGGGGTTCTCTATGTTTTTGAATCTAATTACCCTGTAAGATATATACCATCCTGATTTTACAGGGGGGATTTCTTTATTTCTATTTACTTCTATTTTTTATTAAAAGTCTTCTTGTAAAACACTGAATGCTTTTTCATTGTTCTCAGATCCAAGGGTTTGGGTCTGTGGTCACCTATGCAAATTGGTGAGGCTTTTTATCCAACATTTCCCAGGAAAGGGGGAGTGCAAGTGTTGGGAGGATTGTTCATTGTTCTTAAGATCCAAGGGTCTGGGTCTGTAGTCACCTAGGCAAATTGGTGAGGCTTTTTACCAAACCTTGTCCAGGAAGTGGGGTGCAAGGTTTTGGGAAGTATTTTGGGGGGAAGGACGCGTCCAAACAGCTCTTCCCCAGTAACCAGTATTAGTTTGGTGGTGGTAGCGGCCATTCCAAGGATAACGGGGGTAATATTTTGTACCTTGGGGAAGTTTTGACCTAAGCTGGTAAAGATAAGCTTAGGAGGTTTTTCATGCAGGTCCCCACATCTGTACCCTAGAGTTCAGAGTGGGGAAGGAACCTTGACAGCCACCTTTAGATTAGGTTAGAGCAACAGAATAAACTGATGGTGTTAACAGAACTAGTGAAGAACACAGTAGCTCATTTGTTAAGCAGGGCATCTCCCCATGAGCATATTACACTCGTGGTCTATGATCAGCACTGTTTGCCTACCAGTTTCCAGGCTGAGTTTTAAATGCTAGTTTTAACCCAGGGGTAGGCAACCTATGGCACGCGTGCCAAAGGCAGCATGCGAGCTGATTTTCAATGGCACTCACACTGCCCGGGTCCTGGCCACCGGTCCGGGGGGCTCTGCATTTTCATTTAATTTTAAATGAAGCTTCTTAAACATTTTAAAAACCTTATTTACTTTATATACAACAATAGTTTAGTTATATATTATAGACTTAGACCTTCTAAAAATGTTAAAATGTATTAATGGCACGCGAAACCTTAGAGTGAATACATGAAGACTCGGCACACCACTTCTGAAAGGTTGCCGACCCCTGTCTTAACCTATACAGCCTTAAATGCTCTAGGGCCTGTCTGCTTGCAAGATACCGTACCCTCACAGTTTAGGTCAGCAGAGGTGCTTATGCTACAGCCCTCTAGAAAAGGCAGCTGCCTACACAGCTTTCTGTCAATTTCCCTCAGCCTTGGAACTCACTCCTCCCCTTGGTCTGAAACAGCCCCAAAATGCTGACCATCAGAGCATGCTGCTAAACCCATGTAATTTTTCCTAGCTCTTGGGGAATGATTGGGGAAAGGAGGTATGAGAGTGGTGAGAGGATTTGGGATTTTTTTTTCTGGCCATTGCTGGCTAGATTAATTAGATAAGCTTGAAAATCATAACAATGATATTTTAAAAATATTCTTCAGTGTGCCTACATCCTGGGATAGAGGTTCTCATTTTTTGTATGCAACCCTAAGAGGATTCCCTAAACCTTAGCATAAAACCCTACTTCCTGTCATCATTAGTTCAGTCAACTGTTTTTTGCTCAATGTTATTTTTATTGATATACATTATTGACCAAATGTAGACTCTCAGAATTACTAACCAGTTCTGTGTTACATGGAAAAATCAACCCAATCTTTTTTTTAAAAAAATCTAGAGCTTGATGGAGAAACTTTGATGGAACCATATTCTGTCAGAATATGCTATTCATCAAAATAGAAAACCAGAAACAAAAAGTTCTGACATTGTAAAGTGCTGCCGAAACATCCTGTTTTGACATTTTTGGAATGGAACATTTTCATGTTTTTTAAACAACATGTTACTTCAATTTATTTTATTTTGTACAGTATTATAGATTATAAATTAATAATAATACAAAATAAAAAAGTTAAAATTGAAATGAAGCAATTTTTGTTCTGTTTTGGAATGAAATCAAATTTCAAAGCTTCAAAATGCTTCACTAAATAGAACTTCTGTCCTCTGCACAGCTCTACCTTTTACTTTTGTCTATAATTTGTACGCAAAAGGGTTTTCTCTCCCTTACGCAAGAATAGCCATGTCCCTAAATTCACTGTTTTACTATGTTTGTGACATGGAGATAACTTCATCGGACTTTCAGAGGAATAGTGAGGTAACAGAGAGAAACATAATTCAGAAGTGGGCTACAAAGATAGGGAATTATGGGTCCAGTCTTCAGGTATTTACATGAGGCGTCTCACTGACTACCAGGTGAGTTAGTCAGACAAAGACATCTGGCAGTGGATTATATCTATCACTTCTTTGTAATGCAGACATCACAGACACTTGCTTCCCTCATTTAATTTCTTTTAGAATTTGCAGATATACCAGCAAAACAATTGGAATTTATTATTTATTAAGAAGGCCCATGTTAAACACATTACAGAAAATGTCAGGAATACAGAAGACACAGAGGAAAGAGTTATATCTCACAAGAGAGGTTGGTGACTCCAGTGTGCCCTTTTTTTGCTCTTCCAATTTTACAATTAAGAAGATGCATGAAAACTTAATTTCAATACTCCATGAAGTTTATCAGTCTTTAAAAAGTTTAACTTTATGCTCAGTCATTTCAACATTCACTTTCCCTTTAATCTAATCTTATGCTATTACAATATATGACAATTGGTATATGTGATCCAATAATTCTCCCTGTGTTAGAATCTGCAACTATGGTTCCTTCTTATACTTACAACAAATAGTTTCTTGGTAACATTCAAAGGTAAAATATTTGTACACTGGTTGGGAAGTTTACTGAAGTGTGGTTCCATCTGGTGGGTCTAGTTGGAAAAGTTACTGTCCTGATTTAATCTACAGTGAAATGAACCTTTTACAATCAAAGATGACAATGAAATGGAGCGGAGGAACTGCAATGCAGGCACGCAGTGCTGTATATAATTCCCATCAGCTTGCTCACCCATGGAAGAGAGACTACCAGCGTTAGAGGGGAGGAGAGATGAGGATAGAAACTTCCACAAATCTTATGCTTATGACAAATTAATCAAATGCAAAAGGTACTCTTGCCCTGCGGTTTGATGAATACGCCCTATGCACAATGAAAGAAGAAAAAAAATAATCCCCAATAATTGCAGGACTGACATATTTTCTCTTTTGAAATGTACACATGCTTACTGATCTGAGCTACTGTTGTCCTTTCTACAAGCAGGAACATGATAATATTTTCCAACATTCTAGTGCTGGTTTTGTTGGCTTGCAACAAGGTCACTTAAGTACCAGATTGAACCTGGCACTTTTGAGGACAGAAGGTTTGTAACAGTGTAAGAAGTTTATTCCCTTGCCTGGCCTATAAAAGGTCTAACAACAGTTAAAATCCATATGAACATGAACTGCTTGCCCCTTCTTTCCTCAGTGAGCAAACTGCCCCAAAGGGCTGGGAGGAGGTGAACCCCACTCTGGAGCTGACCTAGTCTGCACCCTCCATGAGTGGCACAGAGTGCACTTCCTCTCCTCTCCACCCCATACATGCCAGTGAACTCAGGTTAAACTATGCCTAGAAAGACTAGACAAAGACAAGGGGTTGGGGTATTAGCCAGTAAAAATATAATCAGTATTCTAGTCCATACATTATCCAGAAGGCTAAATATAACCTGAATAATAGCAGCTGTGCTTGTGGGAAGGAGAGCTCCTGTACATTAGAACTCTATATCCAGGGGCCAAGCCCCATTGCCTTAATTTTCCTACAAAGTCCAAATGTTTGGCTCCTGCAGCTAATTGGAAAAAAGAAGTGGAGCAGCTGGGAACTTCTTCCCCTGCTCAGGTTCGCAGAGTGGTTGTTGCTTTGTGGGACTCCAGGGTTAGGCGAAAGAATGTGTGTGTATGTGCATAAAAGCCAGATGAGCCCCTTTTAAGTAGCTTAGGTGGTCATGGAAAATTGCTCTTGAAAAACTCAAAACAAAAGCAAGCCTTTAGAGCCAAACCCTCACTTCTGCACCAGAAAAGCTCAGCACTGGGGCTGCAATGTTGCGCTAAACTATTCCAGGGCTGGTGTGAGACCTGCCAACAGATCAGGAAGCTTCAACCAGTTCCTCCTGTTCCACCCCAGGTGCTCAGCAGATACTAGGGGCAGCAGAAAATCTATCCCTCTTCTTTAGGCAGGTAAATATAAGCACAAGCATTTAAATTCCATCATTCCAAATCCAGGACACAGAGTAACTCATTTCTACTGGGTTACTCAGAACTAAGTTCCTGTTCTTATAGTTTATAGCACATTAGCTTTTTCTGATCAGACTTCTAACGCACTTCTCCAATGGATAAAATTGTTTTATGTTCCTCAGCCTAACTAAGATCAGACAACTTGCATTAAATTTCTTCTCCAAAAAAAGACCTCTAAAAAAACCTGTGGTAAAACAGAAGCAAAGAGTGTCTTTGAAAGGTGCAACTCTTTGTAAGGTTTTTCCTGGAATTTGAGACAAGATATATTTAACTTCTCCATTTTCTGCCCTCTTTTCTCCCCTACTCTCAAGCGAACATTCTAATGGTAAATGCAAATAAAAAGATTTTTCCCCCCATAGTTTATTAAGCTATTTATTATAATCAAACATCTGCCTGACTCCCCATTAAGGTGCTGCCTTTACAGACGCTTTGGCAGGAATGAGTCATGTCTGCAAGTTAAATGCTGATCTCCATAGCAACTGGGTTATACACTCTGCAAATAAAACGGGTAATTCAAGGTTATTCCTTCTTTTCTCTCTCCTGTTCTCAGGTAGCTGGAACAATATAAAAAGGGATAGAAAAAACTAATGGACTATTAGTTTTGATTTATGATCAGCTTTAATCATGAGATGGATACAAACCAACATCAACAAAAATAGTATTAAGGTGCTTATTATTCATTCCTATGATATAGTCATTGCAATTACATTAATTAGTAAGGGATTCTTGCTATTCATATGACCATAAGCAGGAGTGCCACTGGAATCCTTCTGCAATTTAGCATTAACAACCATCCCCATTAGGATGATATAGAAAACCTACTCTATGGTACAGTAGTGCCACCCAGTGAAGAGTAAATCATTCCCGCCGGGCAGCTATGGTTGCCCACTGAAAGTAGGAACACTTGTCTCTGTAGAGGATCAAGCCATGCTTTAGCAAATTCATTTATGTTTCCCCAGAAACTTGTTTCCCTAATGACCACTGCACATCTGTCCTCTTTCTCTATATCATACTATGACCATCATTTTCCCAGGGGTATTGAACAAAATTAGAATCTTTTGTGGCCTGTCAATGTTTTCTAAGGATATACCTACACTGTCATCAAATGTGTGATTGCAGCTTGAGTAGGCATATCCATGTTAGCTTCAGTCTCAGTAGCACAGCTAAAAATAAAACTGCAAAGACACAGTGGCACAGATCCTAGCACAAGCTAGCACCATGAGTATGTGTCCGAGTTTCAGGCAGGCTTATAACAGCCTGCATTGCTGTTTCTTTACTGTTGTTTTTAGCTTCACTAGCTAGAGTAAAGCTAGCTGCAGGTATGGCTATCTGGGCTGCACATTACACCTTTCATTGCAGTGTAGACACATATTTTATTTTGCTGGAGGGGTGTTTACTGAGCAACACAAAGCACCCTCTCCTGCTAGAGATAAGTGTGATGCTTCTATGCCTTTCCATGCTCTTTCTGTCCCTGGGGTTGACCTGAAGAGCTCTGAATAAGCTCAAAAATCTGTCTCTCTTCCCAACAGAAGTTGGTCAAATAAAAAATATTAGCGCACCAACCCTGGCATTGACATTCTCAGATACTACTGCTACTCTGGATGTATGTAGTGCTTTGCATATTCAAAGCCTTATGCATGAAAAATAAAATTCACTCTGGTGCAAAGAGCTATCACTAGATTTCTTTGCTACTTTGGCCCCCTTAGTTCCCAAGGTTTAATATCCGTAACTACTGGGTGAGGTTCTGTAGCTTGTTACCCTGGAGGTCAAACTAGATTATCACAACAGCCCCTTCTGGCCTGAAGACATATGAACTTGGCCTTAGGAACCTGACTTTAAGCTCCCATATTTCATACTCTTGGGCCAATTTTTTAGATAATATTTTTGTTTCATTCAGCATCACTCAGTGGTGAAAAATGATGCAAGACACTTTAAAATTTCTGCCCATTTACTGGCATGTGTAACTTTCCCCTTTGCGTGCACAATCATACATGCAAAGTAGGAAAACAATTGCATTCTGAAAAATTATCTTTTTAAAGTACCACTGGGTTTCAGAGTTGAGTTAGCTCCACATTAGGGTGAATGGAGACAGTACACATGTACCTTAACACTATGGTTTCAGGGCTATTTAAAACAGCATCACATTAATTCACTTTTGGAAGATTATCTTCAGAGCCTGATTTTTAGAAGAACTCAGCACCCACAGCTCCCATTGTCTTCAAGAGAAATTTTAGGAACTCATCTCTTCTGAAAAGTATAAAACCCTATCTTTTTTTAAAAAAAAGTTAAAGCTAGTATTCTGCAGAATTTGAGTCTGTCAGGGATTTAGGTGACTGGAAGTTTGATCTCCCTGATGTAAAATATTCAGATTGATTTCCACTAATGTGCTGTAAATTCAGGGCCAAATCCTGAAGTCTTAACTCAGTTATTATTCAGACTGAGTAAATAACAGTTTTGCCTGAATAAAAACTGAGTAAGGACTTCAGGATTTGGTCCTTAATCCAGTTTACTCTCTAAATAAGAAGCAATCAGAAACAATCTCTTCAGAAACATGGCTTTTGCAATTCATCTTTTACTCCCAATGAAAAATACATAGTTAATGACACAGCTAGACTTTACTTTATGCTGAATAAAGTGTTGCAACCCATGCTACCATTTCTACTGAAACTAAACCCTCTAATTAAAATTGTTGTGCAAAAAACAAACAGAAAAACCCTACGTAGTAGGGCACTGAATACCACAGAATGATTAATAAATTTTCATTGCTGATATATTATACTTTAAACATGAAGTAGAGCACTTTGTTAAATAAAAAGTGAAATGAGATCAGATTTAATACTAGTCTAGTTGATCAACTGTAATTTAGATTACAGTCTTCCATTTACTCAAACCTAAGGAGCATAGCTCTCAGTAGACTATTATCTTTCTTGCTCTGCCATCAAACATACATTACATGGATTTGCATGGGAGATCTTCATCTCTGACAATGTGATCCATTACTAAGTGCCTGATAAGTTCTGTTTCAATTATTGGGCGGGCACAGCAGAATTCACAGTGAACTACACAAAATTTAACAAACTACAAAGAAACCAGTCTTGTTTGTGAACAGATGCTTCAGGTTTAGAGGTTTCTAATTGAGACTTTTTGATAGCAAGGATATTTTGTAGGTGAGAATGTGTCTACTTCATCTGTTCAACACTTGGAAAATAAAAATTCAGGGTCATGAAGAAGAGGAGAGGGTTTGGAAGGACACAGCTTGGTGATATCATTTTATATCTTGGCACAGGAATCCTTTTTTCCCATTAATTTTAAAAGATTGTGAATATTTTAATGCCAAAACTGTAAAAATAAGGAATTTAACAAAGAACAGGTAGTTATCAGTGAATATGTAATGCAGGAATGGTTTGACAGAATCATAGGGAATCTGGGTTTAGAACCATCCCCTGATTTTATTAAAGTTCTGAGTGCTCTAACTGTTGCATCCGATGAAGTGAGCTGTAGCTCACGAAAGCTTATGCTCAAATAAATTGGTTAGTCTGTAAGGTGCCACTAGTATTCCTTTTCTTTTTGTGAATACAGACTAACACGGCTGCTACTCTGAAACCTGTAAAAGCTACAAGGCCTCTGCAAATCTGCTGTAAATACCACTGTAGAATCTCAGTTGATAAAGCAAATGGACATATTCTGGATTGTCACATTGCAGTATGAGAATAATCCGGTAGATACAAAAAAATAGTAGGACATAATGTTCTAATTTACTTTGGAGCTCTAATGGTGCAAGCATGTGATATTGCAGCCTAGCCAGTGACTAAGTCCTCAGACATCATCCTATTCATGAAGCAATGGCACGTCGCCTGAGATCATTATAGTAACACAGCCTTCTTCATGGACCAGTCAGTGAAAAACAAGGGAAACCCAAACATTTAAGCAGGTTTGAGATCACAGCTATTGGAAGACAATGATACACATAAAACACAGTCAGAACTTTCCATACTCCCCCCAGTTCAGAGCTTATCCATGTGCATTTAGTGTTTATTAGAAGCACAAACTAGGTACATCATAAATGATGATTATCATCTAAGCAGCAAACACCCAAAATCATGAGTAGAGCTCAAAACTTCTAGTACAGTAAACACTGCGGGCTACCATTTGACCTAAAGGAGAATTACCCTTAAGATTTATATCTTCTTTATACGCTAGTTGCTAGCGGACAAGAAAATAAAAAACACCTGAGCAGTTCTGATTCTACTTGGGAGTCATAGCAGGCATACCCACAAATTGGTACATTATGTTAACAATCCCTTATTCTTTATGAGGCCCTTTTCCAGTCCTGTTGATCTCATCCATCACAAGTTTCAGTAAAGTTTATTCAACACTTCAACTTAATACAGACCTTTGATGAAGGGTTATCATGTAGCTGAACAGAAGCCTTGAATGGGAGATTTCTAAATACCCTTTGGGGTACCAGCTGTTGCATGGTAGTGTGGGAATACAATTTTACATGCTGGTTACTTGTATAAAAGGTCACCAGACACCATACATGATGAGGGAATGGTGCTTTGATAACAGAACTAAATGAACAGGCAAGGAAATGGAATTAGGTGAAATAGAAAACAGTACATTTTTGTATTAACTGTATAGCATTCTTAACTTGAAATGCCACAAGACCCAGAGCCAATTATAAACTTAAAGAAGGGTTTTAGGAAACATTTAAAGAGACACAATAGGAAAAAAAATTGCTTTGGGAAAAGGTAGAGGAAAGAAGGGAAAATGTATGAATATATAGGCAGAACAAGTGGAAGATAGACTTCAATATGTGGAGAGCTGATGAGATCATGTAAAGCCTGCAAAGTGGACTAAGTAAGCTGGGGAGTAAATATATGACAAGAGGCAGGACAGAGATAATGTGGATGAAAAACTGTAAATCAACTCAGTGGGTACATGAAAAATGGTTATGTCAGGTCCAGTTGAAAGTTGCACTCCTTGATATTAAAATCCTCCACGGGCTTGCTCCAGAATACTGCTCTCACAAAACTTGTCTGTCCACTCTTTTTGCTTATTGGTTTCTATAGATGGTCAGGAAATGATTATTTTCCCTGCAGAAAATTTTGATTTTAATTGAAAAAAATATCAAAAACCTAAATAATTTGTTGTTTTGGTTACCAAGAAAATTTTCTATTTTTAATTTGCTGGGTGGCGTATGCATGTCTTTTGCTTTGTTTTAGAGAAAACAGATTTGCTTTTTTTACAACATTTTTTTACTAAAGTCATTTTCTATTGAAAAAAAAGTTTCAAAAGAAGTTTTTTGACCAGATGTATTGGTTTTCTTTCTGTTCTCGCACACCATCAGACTACAGTAACAACAGGCTCCTCTGTTGGTTTTTTGGTCTAGGACAACTTATTCTATTTCTCTGCCTAATGGACACCCCATCTCATGTCATATCTCACTTGAAAATTTGTCTTTGCTAGAAAAATAGTAACAGAAGAAATATCGTACTGGATCAGACCAGTGTTCCATCAGGGCTACTAACAGGTGTTTCGGGATAAAGTGTAGTTAATCTAGTAGTGGGCAATTATGAGATTACCTCCAATTGAGGAAGTTCTTCCATACCCATTCTTCAAAAATTGGCATATGCCTGAAGCATCATGGTTTATATCCATATGTGTATTTTATTTTTAATCCTATGCAAAGGATGTAGATTATTTTGTTATTCATACAAATGTCAATTCCATTACCAGTCTTCCTAATCTCTTGGCCTCAATGATATTTTATAGCAGTGAGTACTACCTGTTAATTTTGCATTGTGTGAAGAAAGTATCTACTTTTATCAGTTTTTTAATTTGTTGCAGTTCAGTTTCATTGAATGTCATCTTATTCTTGCATAATGAAAAAGGGTAAATATGAGTTCCCAATTTACCATTTCTATACACATTCTAGTATATAATTTTTGAGACAGTGTGCCAAAAATGAACATAATATTCTTTATGAAGATAATTACAATTGATATATATACTGTCATCATAATACTTTCAGTATTACTTTCAATCCCATTCATTATACTTACTCACATTTTCTTAGCTTTATTGGCCACAATTATGCATTGATCAAAGGTTTCCATTGAGCTGTCTGCAATTACACTTTGGTCATTTTCCTGAGTGCTAATTTAGAACGCAGCGAAGAATATGAGATGTTTATATAATTGTTTCCAATTTGCATTACCTTGCATTTGTCAACAATGAATTTCAATTGCCTTTGTGTTGCCCATTTATCTTTATGTGTTAAATCACTTGGATATTCCGTCACTACTTTTAGCGTAATCTTTACTAACCTAAAACATTAGTATCATCTGAAAATTTCACTAGCCTACTGTTTCTCTCCTTTTGTAGATCATTAATGAATATTTTAAAAACAGATCCTTGGTAAACTTTTGCCATGATGAAGACACTTGACCACTGAATTTTACTCTGTGTCCAGCCCATACAGGAGAATCAGGCCACGAGACACCTGAACGACAACTTTTATTAGGTACCATGATGGCATTTCCAAATCTAAATGTTCTTTTTTCAACTGAAACTTTTTGGCCAAAATTGTTCAGTTTGGGGGAAATAATTTTCAGTTTTAAATTTTTCACCAAAAAAATCAACTTTTTTTCCCCATGAGGAATTCCTCACCTTCCCCTTCCCTGCACTCTCCTCCACCTTTCCCTCTCAATCAGCTGTAATTTTCATGAAAGAAACTATACAGATTGCGTTGTAACTCATAAAAATGGACTTTCTGGGTCTGGCATTGGTACTGTGTCTCAACTTCAGACTAGGATCAAGACTTTCCATAACCAATGTCTTTTCTATACACAAATACCATGGTATCTGGAAAAGTTGTCATTATTTTAGGCAGTTTTCCTTTCCTCCTCTATTCAGAGGGAAGCAAAACAATTAAACATACTGCTTGAATAACCCCCATCTCTAGTATTCTCACTATAATCATAGAATCATAGACTTTAAGATCAGAAGGGACCATTATGATCATCTACTCCTACCTGCTGCACAACGCAGGCCACAGAATCTCACCCATCCACTCCTGAACAAACCTCTAACCTGTGTCTGAGCGACTGAAGTCCTCAAATTGTGGTTTAAAGACTTTGAGGTGCAGAGAATCCTCCAGCAAGTGAGCCAGGCCCCACATTGCAGAGGAAGGCAAAAAACCCCCAGGGCCTCTGCCAATCTGCCCTGGAGGAAAATTCCTTCCCAACCCCAAATATGGAGATTAGCTAAACCCTGAGCATGTGGGCAGGACTCACCAGCCAGATACCCAGGAAAGGATTCTCTGTAGTAACTCAGATCCCACCCCATCTAACATCCCATCACAGGCCATTGGGCATATCTACTGCTAATAGTTGAAGATCAATTAATTGCCAAAATTAGGTTATCTGATCATATAATTCCTTCCATAAACTTATCAAGCTCAGTCTTGAAGCCAAATATGTTTTTTGCCCCCACTGCTTCCCTTGGAAGGCTGTTCCAGAATTTCACTTCTCTGATGGTTAGAAACCTTAGTCTAATTTCAAGTCTAAACTTTCTGATGGCCAGTTTATATCCATTTGTTCTTGTGTCCACATTGGTACTACGCTTAAATAATTCTTCTCCCTCCGTGGTATTTATCCCTCTGATATATTTATTGACAGCAATCATATCTCCCCCAGCCTTCTTTTGGTTAGGCTAAACAAGCCAAGCTCTTTGAGTCTCCTTTCATAAGACAGGTTTTCCATTCCTCGGATCATCCTAGTAGCCCTTCTCTGTACCTGTTCCAGTTTGAATTCATCTTTCCTAAACATGGGAGACCAGAACTGCACACAATATTCCAGATGAGGTCTCATCAATGCCTTGTATAATGGTACTAACACCTCCTTATCTCTACTGGAAATACCTTGCCTGATGCATCCCAAGACCGCATTAGCTTTTTTCACAGCCATATCACATTGGCCGCTCATAGTCATCCTGTGATCAACGCATATTCTGAGGTCCTTCTCCTCCTCTGTTACTTCCAAGTGATGCGTCCCCAGTTTATAACAAAAATTCTTGTTATTAATCCCTAAATGCATGACCTTGCACTTTTCACTATTAAATTTCATCCTATTAATATTACTCCAGTTTACAAAGTCATCTAGATATTCCTGTATGATATCCCGGTCCTTCTCTGTATTGGCAATACCTCCCAGCTTTGTGTCATCCGCAAACTTTATCAGCACATTCCCACTTTTTGTGCCAAGGTCAGTAATAAAAAGATTACATAAGATTGGTCCCAAAACCGATCTCTGAGGAACTCCACTAGTAACCTTTCCAGTCTGACAGTTCACCTTTCAGTGAGACCTGTTGTAGTCTCCCCTTTAACAAGTTCCTTATCCACCTTTCAATTTTCATATTGATCCCCATCTTTTCCAATTTAGCTAATAATTCCCCAGGTGGAACCGTATCAAATGCCTTACTGAAATCAAAGTAAATTAGATCCACTGTGTTTCCTTTGTCTGTTAGCATCTCAAAGAAGGAGATCAGGTTGGTTTGACACGATCTACCTTTTGTAAAATCATGTTGTATTTTGTCCCAATTACCATTGACCTCAATGTCCTTAACTACTTTCTCCTTCAAAATTTTTTCCAAGACCTTGCATACTACAGATGTCAAACTAAGAGGCCTGTAGTTACCTGGATCACTTTTTTTCCCTTTCTTCAAAATAGCAACTATGTTAGTAATTCTCCAGTCATATGGTACAACCGCTCAGTTTACAGATTCATTAAAATTTTTGCTAATGGGCTTGCAATTTCATATGCCAGTTTCTGTAATATTCTTGGATGAAGATTATCTGGGTCCCCAGATTTAGTCCCATTAAACTGTTCGAGTTTGGCTTCTACCTCAGATGTGGTAATATCTACCTCCATATCCTCCTTCCTGTTTGTCGTCCTACCATTATCCCTAAGCTCCTCATTAGCCTCATTAAAGACTGAGGCAAAGTATTTGTTTAGATATTGGGCCATGCCTAAATTATCTTAACCTTCACTCCATCCTTAGTGTTTAGCGGTCCCACTTCTTCTTTCTTTGTTTTCTTCTTATTTATATGGCTATAGAACCTTTTACTATTGGTTTTAATTCCCTTTGCAAGGTCCAACTTTACATGGCTTTTGGACTTTCTCACTTTATCCCTACGTGTTCTGACCTCAATAAGGTAGCTTTCCTTGCTAATTCCTCCCATCTTCCACTCCTTGTAGGCTTTTTGCTTTTTCTTAATCACTTCTCTGAGATGCTTGCTCATCCAGCTTGGTCTACAACTCCTGCCAATGAATTTTTTCCCCTTTCTTGGAATGCACGCTTCTGATAGTTGCAGCAGGCTTCTGATAGTTTCTGCAACTTTGACTTGAAGTAATTCCAGTCCTCCTCTGCCTTTCGATCCACAAGTTCTTAAGTCCAATCCACTTCGCTAACTCATTTCCTTAATTTTTTAAAGTTAGCTCTTTTGAAATCAAAAACCCTAGTTACATATTTATTTTTGTTTATCCCTCCATTTAGTTTGAACTGAATTAGCTCATGACTGCTCGAACCAAGGTTGTCCCCTACAATCATTTCTTCTATGAGGTCCTCACTACTCACCAAAGCTAAATCTAAAATGGCATCCCCTCTTGTTGGTTCAGCAAGTACTTGGTGAAGGAATCCATCAGCTAACGCATCCAGGAAAATCTGAGCCCTATTATTATTACTAGCACTTGTCCTCCAGTCTATATCTGGGAAGTTAACATCCCCCATGATCACACAACTCACATTAGTATTTACTTTATTTAAAACATTAAAGAGGTCTCTATCCATATCCAGATCAGATCCCAGCAGTCTACAGCACACCCCAAGCACTATCCCAGGGGAGGCTCTAGTAGCTTTCTTCCCCAATGTGATTTTTGCCCAGACAGACTCTGTCTTATCCATTCCATCACTTCTTATTTCTTTACAGTCTACCTCCTCATTGATATACAATGCTACTCCACCACCTTTGCCTTTATTTCTGTCTTTCCTAAACAGCACATACCCTTCAATACCTGTAGTCCAGTCATGACTGTTATTCCACCATGTTTCTGTTATCCCTATAATATCTGATTTCACTTCCTGCACCAGTAGCTCTAGTTCCTCCATTTTGTTACCTAGGCTCCTCGCATTGGTGTACAAACATCTTAATTTTTGCTGTTTGGCCTCGCTCACATTCTTTACCTGATTAGGCACAGACATTCTACTGTCAGTATCACCTATTAGACTGATATGTACACTACCGTTCCTCCTTATGTCCATTCTCCTACCCACGGCTGTATCCTTTCTTACTTCATTTTCTTCCCTCTCAATGTTAAAATCTAGTATGGAGACTACCTGGACATCTCCGAACCATTTCCCCCAGATTCCTAGTTTAAAGCTCTCTTGATCAGTTGTGCCATCCTCCATCCTAGAAGTCTATTTCCCTCCTTATTCACGTGAAGTCCATCCCGAGAGAACAGTCCTCTGTTCATGAATGCTTCCCAGTGGCCATATATCCCAAAGCCCTCCTTATAGCACCAGTGCCTGAGCCATCTGTTGAGCATCATAATCTTGTCACACCTTTGTTGCCCTTCTCTAGGAACAGGCAGAATCTCACTGAAGATCACCTGAGCCTCAATTTCCTTAAGCATCTTCCCCAGTCTGGCATAGTCTCCCTTGATATGTTCCAGCAAGAATCTAGCCATATCATTTGTTCCTACACGAAGGACAATCAGTGGATTCTTTCCCGCTCCCGTTAGGATCCTCTTCAGCCTCAGGTCCACATCCGTACCTTAGGACCTGGCAGACAGCACACCCTTCTCTTCTCTGGATCAGCTCTTGTTACAGGCCTGTCTATTCTTCTCAGTAAGGAGTCCCCAGTCACGTAGACCTGCCTTTTCCTGGCGATGGTGCGATTCTCCAGTCTATCCCCTGTTCTCTCTGGCTCAAAGTCCTCTCGATTCCTATTGTTCCTTGCAATCCTCTGCAACCCATCCTGTATCCTCCTGGGGCACATATTTGGTGTTATCTCCATTGACTCTTTCCCTCTTCCTATAGGACTAGCTGCTCTTCTCTTCTTCCTTGCCCTCTCACCTTCAGTGACCACCTGCTGTGCCCCTTCTTCATTTTCCAACTCCACAAACCACTATATTGTTTTAGTAACCAATTTATTAAAACATAATTAAAGACCCTATTACTGCTAGTTGAAATATTTGTGCTATTTCATACTGAGTATTTCTCTTTGCTCATCTAATTATCACTTTACTCAATTATACTTAAATCTCTCTCTCTGCTAAAATTCCATCCTACCTGATTTATATTTTTAACATGCTTTTACCTTTTATTTGTACTACTCTTTACAGCCTATTTAACTGCATGGCTTTCTGCACTGAAAACGTAACTGGAACAATTTGCATTTGGAATCTCTCCAACTCTTTTTAGGCATGTTTAACTTTACTGCCAGAGTTCCCCCAAACAAAAATTTCTAAATAAAATGCATTAAGCCATGTCTTATTTCCCCAAAGTGAACTCTCATAAGGTCACAAGTGTTTCTCTTGCTGCTTCTTGTGAATCTCTCAAATCTAATTACGTTGTTATTGAGAGATGAGCCAGATGTGGACTATAACCAAGTCATGGATGGCCAGTTCACCTGCTGTTGTGTGAAAATACCCTCAGGCTTCTCTATTCTATGATATCACTTCTAGAAAGAGATAACCTATAGAATTCTGGGAGCGATAATATTCACCAAACATTCACAGAGGTACAAAATCAGTTCTGGAAGTACCATATTTGAGGTTTCACTAATGATGGTACTGAAAACTGTTGCTATGCTTACAGCTATTTAGGGTTACTGAAATGCTCATGCAGATGGGTACCTTCATATTACTAAGTATTTTAAATTTCCCATATGACCTGTAAACTTATCTTTGGTGTTATTACTAGGTCTCATATTTCCCCAAATACAATTTTCTTTCTAGGTAATAATTCACATGTGCTAAGTATTAACATCATTATCATCATCATCATATATCACATCTATACTTACATGGACTGATTTCTAGAGATGATCAAACTGGTTCATCAGAAATAGCAGGAATTCTAATCTCCCTCACAAACCAATCTTCATTCATTTTAAAACCAAAGGTCTTGAGTTTCCACAGTGTCTGAACAGGCTTTTTATTTCATTTTTGTTTGCCCCTTTTCACCTCCATGCTAGGGCTAGGACAGGATCTAGGATTGATGAAATACTCAGAAAAATGCTGTTTTTACAGTATTTTCAGTCAGGATTAGAAGCAAGATCCGGTAAATGTTGTGAGATCACTTGTCTATAGGAGACTTTGAAGCAATTTGAGTAGTCAAGATGAGCTTCAGATAAGCACTGGAATTTCTGAATAAGCAGACAATAAAACCTTAGAGGTTTGCTCATCAAAACTCATTTCTTAATAAGCCTGTAACGGTATAGGAGAGCTGTGTAAATGCCTTGAAAAAGTGTTCATTTTCACTCCAACAAAAAAATTTCAGTCACTTCAGCTGTGCTTATTGGTGTCCACTTTCCTTAAATATTCTAACAAATATGTTCAACAAGTATGTAGACAGGGAATTGCATGAAATTTTTAGAGAGTGAATTTCTAACTTGAAATCTGGTATTTGCATAAACAATTTGATCCAAAGACTTACGTCAAAATCAGGGAACAGAACCATCATGTCAGCTCTGTGTCCAGTCAAAACTAATCAACACAGCTTGAATTTTGAATATTCATACTGAACTCCTCACGAACCATAGATGGACCAAGGATTATTCACCAACATTATTTGGAAAATAATTTTTAATTATGAAAGAATTGGAAAAGAATCAGTCTTTACAGACAACTCATGAACAGAAAAAAGGCTAACTTGTCAAATAAAGTATTTACTGTGAATTATTCACTCAACTTTTCTACATATATCTTAACTAAAGGTCAATTCTACTCCCTTTGAAGTGAATGGCAAGATTCCCATTAAATTCAGCGGGACCAGGATTAGGCTCCAAATGATTAGAAACAAAATCTTTCACTGCTCCCTCACAAAGTATTGGCCATCTCAGTTTCCACCTCTTTCATTATTGTAACTGCAATCGCTGGAGTCACTGGGTACTGACCCTTGTCTGGTGATAGGGGAATTAACCTCTGTAACTCTGACCTCAGTTAAGCAACTGGGGCCAGAAAAAAAAAAGTTCTTACCAGCATCTCAGAGTGCTACTGTATATGTTTATTACAGTTATCGAGTAATTCAAGTCCTTAGTGATCAGACTTCAATCTTAAACCTGAGATCATGGTCTTATCTGTGAAATACTTCCTGTTCTTAATCAATATTTTTTTTCTAATAGCTCTGGAGGTCAACAACATTCAGGAATATGCTGTTTTCTTGAATTCTGTGGCTGGGTTAGGACTCTGAGCTGAAGTTATTAACCCATTCAATGCATTTAAATGTGGGTAAATAATAGAGTGCAAATTATTGCTAGAAATGGCAAGTTCACAGATTCTGGATGTTTGATCCTGCAGCATGCTGTTGTAGTTAAAAGCATGCCAACAGGTATATACAACCAGGACTGGACCTGGAAAATGAATTCTCTCCCAATAGCCTTATGCATCAGCGTTCAGTGCATTGGAAGCAACATTATAGAATCTATCATAGGATCCCCATATATCATTCATGCTGGTTACACTGACTAAAGAAAACCTAAAAAAATGACACATACTTTGTCACAGAATAATGGTCTCCTTCTGTGGGGAAAAAGCCAGCGTAAATCTGGGACTGAGGTTATTTCAAATTGGGAGATGTTGAATGTGAAACAAACTAATAGAGTGACTTATACTAATGCATCAACTGATTGAAAGAGGCATTTGGCCCAAATATTACAAAACAAAGCCATGTGTTATACTGTAAAAACATGAACACATATAATGTCTTCTGCAGTTTCCACAGTATGCATCCGATGAAGTGAGCTGTAGCTCACGAAAGCTCATGCTCAAACAAATTGGTTAGTCTCTAAGGTGCTACAAGTACTCCTTTTCTTTTTGCGAATACAGACTAACACGGCTGTTACTCTGAAACCTGTCATGAACACATATCAGTAACTCAGTTAAAATGGAACAGCCTGCATTTCTCATAAAATGCACCCTTACAACACATCCAAGGCATATTAGTATCCTTATGGGTCAGATGCTTTGAGGGTATAAATTTCTTTAAGTCAGTGGAGCTATAAAAATGTACACCTCTGTCCATCTGGCCCAACATGTCAATACTCATTGCTAAGTACTGTTGGCTCCTACTAATTGAGCTACAGTATCTCCACTGGCTTTTAGCAATATAGTGACTGTTACATAGGGTATGTCTATATTTTGAGCAGGGTGGGGGTGATTCCTCACTCTAGGAGACATACCCACACTAACTCAGATCCAATTAGCATGCTAAAAATAGAGCATAGCCACAGCTGAGCGAATGGCGGGAGTTGTTAGCTGCCTCAAGTATGTGCCCATGGTCTCGGACAGACACGTACTCATGGCAGACAGCCCCTCCCACCGAAGACACTGCTGCAGCTACACTCTACTTTTAGCACACCCGCTGCACACAGAAATCTAATAATTTATTACAGTACTTCTACTTACATGTTGCTTTTATTGGTTTTGGCAAAAATCATGTCACTGGAGTGTAGTGCAGGTGGCTTATTACTAATCTAAAATGTAACCTGTTTGTATTGTATTTTGGGCATATCTGTTGTTCAAAATAATTAATGAGATTCATTCATTTATTTGTAAATGGATTTTTATTTGTTCTTCAAATTCTTGATTCATTTGCATATACAAGTTTTCTTTCTGGATAATCTGTCAGTGTAACTGCTTTCATGCAAGAAAGCGACATCATATCCATGCAAAATATATTCAGTGTCAGGAAAGTGTGTTATTCCTAATTATGACATGACATAAATGTACCGCAAACTTTCCTCTAACACTTATCTGGTTATATCTATGGCCCCCATCATTGTAATACCTAACTGTCTTGTGAGTACTTAAAAATATAAACAACAATCAATAACACGTGTCTCTTTCTCAGCTTATTTTGCCATCCAAATTGTATTGTACAATGTTAATATTCATGACTTTTTATGAATTGGATTTTTTTATGATTGGCCAGAGCTTGTTTATTTAAATAACTTTAAAGATCATCCTTCCAGCCGATCTGACTAGGTGATAACTGATACCATTTTGTATAGTAGATTATTGTAAAAAGGGGAAAAAATAACTCTGAAAAACTCTTAAAGGGGCACTATTGTGCCCTGTTTCATCAATGCCTCCTTGTAAGGCACAAATTAGTAATAAGGTTTTGACAGTGGACTTGACTAGAGACTGCCCATCCGATATGGAAAATGATGGTTTTACTTTGTAAGAAGACAGAAGATTTATTTTGACCTGACAGACACACACACACACATCCTTCTTTTAAAAGTGCACTGAGGATTCAACAACCAGACGGCAATTAAATTGCTGTGGAACTACTGAGAAGACAAGTTTCCAACAATATACTGCACAACATCCACCTTCTAATAGTCCAAGAGAAGTTTATATTCAAATACGTAAAGGTAATGCAACACAGACACAAAAGTACTATCAATTACTCTTTTGCTTTGCTCCTGTGACACCATACATCTCATCTAGTAATGAATATAAATCAGAAGCTAAGAACTGTACAAAATTGATGAGGGAAGCAAGGGGACACAAGAAGAAACCTATGCCAGTAAAGTTAAGGATAATAAGGATTTTTTAAAAGTACATTAAGAACAAAAGAATCCCAACAATGATATTGGTCCATTGCTACATGGAAATGGTAGAATTAGCAATCATAATGCAGAAAAGGTAAAGTGTTCAATAAGCATTTCTGTTCTGCATATGGAGAAAAACAGATGATATAGTCTCATTGTATAGCAACACACTTTTCATTCCACTAGTATCTCAGGAAGATGTTAAACAGCAGATAAACATTTTTAAATTAGCAGGTCTGGATAGCTTATATAAGTTTCAAAAAACTGGTTGAAGAGTTCACTGGACTATTCATGTTTTATTTTCAAAGTCTTGGAACACCGGGGAAGTTCCAGAAGGCTGGAAGAAAGCTAATGTTGTGCCAATATTGTAAAAGGTAAACAGGATGACCCAATTAATTATAGGCCTTTGAGTCTGACATCAATCTTGGGCAAGATAATGGAGCGGCTGACACTGGACTTTATTAATAAAGAATTAAAAGGAGGGCAATGCAATTAATACCAATCAGCATAGGTTTAGGGAAAATAAATCCTGTTAAACTAGCTTGATGTGTTTTTAATGAGATTTCAAGTTTGGTTGATAAAGGTTCTAGTGTTGACATAATATACGTAGACTTTTGTAAGGCATTTGAATTGGTAAAATGTGACATTTTGATGAAAAAACAAACAATATAAAATTAAGGCCAACATTAAATGGATTAAAAGCCGGCTAACTGATATGTCTCAAAACATAATTGTAAACATGGTATCACCAAACAGGTGTGTTTCTAGTGGGGTCCTGCAGGGACTTGTTCTTGGCCCTAAGCTATTTAACATTTTAATCAATGATCTGGAAGAAAACAGAAAATCATCACTGAAAGTTTCCAGAAGACACAAAAATTGGGAAAGTGGTAAATAACAAAGAGGACAGTTCACTGATTCAGAGTTATCTGGATCACTTGGTTAGCTAGGCACAAGCAAACAATGTGTGTTTTAATATGGCTAAATACATCTAGGAACAAAGAATATAGGCAATGCTTGCAGAATGGGGAACTCTATTCTGGGAAGCAGTGACTCTGCAAAAAGATTTGGGGATCAAGATGGTTAATCAGCTGAACCCAAGCTGCCATTATGACACTATGGGGAAAAGGGCTAATATCATCCTAGGATGCATAATCAGGGGAATCTTGAGTAGGAGTATCATAGAATCAGAATATCCAGGTTGGAAGGGACCTCAGGTCGTCATCTAGTCCAACCCCCTGCTCAAAACAGGACTAATCCCCAACTAAATCATCCCAGCCAGGGCTTTGTCAAGCGTGACTTAAAAACCTCTAAGGAAGAAGAGATTTCACCACCCACCTAGGTAACCCATTCCAGTGCTTCACCACCCTCCTAGTGAAAAAGTTTTTCCTAATATCCAACCTAAATCTCCCCCACTGCAACTTGAGACCATTACTCCTTGTTCTGTCATCTGCTACCACTGAGAACAGTCTAGATCCTTCCTTTCTGGAAACCCCTTTCAGGTAGTTGAAAGCAGCTATCAAATCCCCCCTCACTCTTCTCTTCCGCAGACTAAATAATCCCAGTCCCCTCAGCCTCTCCTCATAAGTCATGTGCTCCAGTCCCTTAATAATTTTTGTTGCCCTCTGCAGGACTCTTTGCAACTTTTCCACATCCTTCCTGTAGCGTGGGTCCCAAAATTGGACACAGTACTCCAGATGAGGCCTCACCAATGCCGAATAGAGGGGAACGATCACATCCCTCGATCTGCTGGCAATGCCCCCACTTACCCAAAATATGCCCCAAAATACCATTAGCCTTATTGGCAACAAGGGCATACTGTTGACTCATATCTAGCTTCTCATCCACTGTAACCCCTGGGTCCTTTTCTGCAGAACTGCTGCCTAGCCACTCGGTCCCTAGTCTGTAGCGGTGCATGGGATTCTTCCGTCTTAAGTGCAGGACTCTGCATTTGTCCTTGCGTATCTATCACTCCTCCCAGTTTAGTGTCATTTGCAAACTTGCTGAGGGTGCAATCCACACCATCCTCCAGATCATTAATGAAGATATTGAACAAAACCAGCCACAGGACTAACCCTTGAGGCACTCCACTTGATACTAGCTGCCAACTAGAGATGGAGCCATTGATCACCACCCATTGAGCCGGATGATCTAGCGAGCTTTCAATCCACCTTATCATCCATTCATCCAGCCCAGACTTCTTTAACTTGCTGGCAAGAATACTGTGGGAGATGGTATCAAAAGCTTTGCTAAAGTCAAGGAATAACATGTCCACTGCTTTCCCCTCATCCACAGAGCCCGTTATCTCGTCATAGAAGGCAATTAGGTTAGTCAAGCATGACTTGCTCTTGGTGCACCCATGGTGACTGTTCCTGATCACTTTCCTCTCCTCTAAGTGTTTCAAAACTGTTTCCTTGAGGATCTGCTCCATGATTTTTCCAGGGAATGAGGTGAGGCTGACTGGCCTGTAGTTTCCCAGATCGTCTTTCTTCCCTTTTTTAAAGATGGGCACTACATTAGCCTTTTCCCAGTCATCCAGGATCTCCCTTTATTGCCATGAGTTTTCAAAGATAATGGCCAATGGCTCTGCAATCACATCAGCCAACTCCTTTAGCACCCTCGGATGCAGTGCATCCAGCCCCATGGACTTGTGCTCATCCATCTTTTCTAAATAGTAGAGGTAATGTTACCCCATATAGGGTTGCTGGGATAGTGTATCCAGTTCTGGTGTCCGCAATTCAAGAAGAATTTTGATAAATTGAAGAGGGTGCAGAAAACGATTGAAGGATTAGAAAACATGCCTCGTAGACTCAGGGAGTGCAATCTATTATCTTAAAGAGTAGGTTAAGAGGTGACTTGAATACAGTCCATAAGTACTTACATGGGGAACAAATATTTGATAATGGGTTCTTCAATCTAGCACAGAAAGATCATAACAGTCAAATAGCTGGAAGTTAAAGCTATATGAATTCAGACTAGAAAAGAGGCATAAATTTTGAACAGTGATGGTAATTAACCATTCGAACAATTTACCAAGGGTTGTGGTAGATTCTCCATCATTGGCAATTTTTAAATCAAGACTGGATGTTTTCTAAAAGTTAGTGTCATGGAATTATTTTGGGTAAGATCTGTGGCCTCTGATATACAGGTGGTCAGACTAGATGATCACAATGGTCCTTTTTGGCCTTGGATTTTATCTATCTATGAACCTGTCCTTTATTACAAAATATTTTGTTAATTTTAAATTAAAAAATTGATTAAATTGATTTTTCAGGGGCAGGTTAATCTTGACAGGACTTTTTTTTTTAAAGAAATAAATTTATGGTCAATAATAACTTATTCAGTTATTGTGAATGAAATATCATATCAGGGCATTATGGGATTGTCACTTGAGTCAGGAAATAATCCCCTCGCTCTGAATAACAACACTGTATAATTAATAAGATGCATAAAAAGAATGTTGTAAAATTAATTACAGTGCACATCTGCTAATGACTTTCCAAACGAGAAGAGCGAAATAACGTTCTTTGACCTACTCTGCAGATACTTTAAACTGCAGTTTATTATTTATGGAGGATGCTCGCTATCTGTTTGTATTAAGAATCAGATCCATTAACTTCATCAACAATTTGTTTTTTAGGGATGTGGGAAGTAAGTTTGCTCCAGTAAGCCCACGTGTTGTCAACATAAAACTAAAAGGGAATTAACTGGATTTTATTTCTTTTCCTGTATTATCAACAGAATTGTTAGTTAAGTTTCAATTACAGTTAAATTTTTTCTTCAGTTACACTTGTGCAACCACCTTGGATAATTTGAAGATAATGAGGCTGCACATCTGTAACTGAGGGTGATACACAAGCTACAAAGAATCCATTTTGACTTTCAAATCACACTTTGAGTTTGCAGGGCTGGCAGTTACTGAAACATATTTTTACTTGCAATGAGTAAAACTGAGCACATTTTATCTGGAATCATGTAGACAAAATACGAATGGAACCCCAGGAAGCCATTTCTACTGAGTCACTTTTCAAATTACAATCAAACTTTAAAAGGCATAAACTCCAAGGAGGGCAAAGGATTATTTAAGATAGTATGAAGGACCATAACATGTGTTAAAAATTAAGAAAGGAAAAGTATTAGGTTGAATATCAGGAGACACTCAATAAATGAGATTCATTAGATGATAGTTTCCCAAAAGGAGTGGCAAAAGCTTGGGACTTTTAAAAATAGACTGGACCAAGCATCAGAAAATGTGCTGTAAAAAGCCATCTTGCCCTGTCAGGGGGATAGAGTAGATATTAAATAGCCTAATACAATTAGAACTTTTACACCTCTAATGCTCATGATTTGCATGGTGAGGAGAAAAACGGATACCCGCCCTTTTGTAACCGACATCAGAAATGCCTAACATGATAATTGAGAATATAAAACATTTTGTATGTATCAAAGAAAAGAGTTCCATATTAATTTAAATGTTACCTTCTGCTATTTGCAGTTTCTGTGACCCTTCAATTTAGTCTTCAACACATATTTCAAAAGGCAATATGGAAGGCAGAGTGGTGCTAAATTGAGAGTTATGCTATGCACAACAGTCATCAGTTTAAAAATTCTGTGAGCAAAATTTGTATAGGAACCCAAGAAGTTATTTCTGTCCCTGTAAACATCTTCTGTGTACTAATTAACACTGCAGAACATGCAAGAATAAGCTTTGAGTATGTTTTCTACTGGTCTTATTTTTAGAAGAATTATCCTGTCATTATGTAATCCATAAATAAGCATTTCACCCAAAATGAAATCTACAAGTTGTTAAATGTAGTCCAAAATGCCAGGAGAAATTTTAAAATACAATAAGCATTCACTTCAAAAGTTAAAGTCAGGCACTGATGGGACCCCACTATATTTTAGCGTTTCTCAGACTCAATTGCTTACTTCAGTAAAAGAAATGAATATTCAGTTGCACAGAGAGTTCCATTTGAACTCAGTATTCTAAAACAATTTGAGAAGAGGACTTATTATACTTGACTATTTATTTATTTAATTTTAAGTGAAGAAGCAAAATAGGTGATTATCAGGAAATATTATATTTGACGTTGGGTAGAGAACTCAATTTTCGGGAACATGGTAATCGTCACAGAAAGTTGTACTGGGGTTTGATTCATTGATCTTTATATGAAGGAAATACTATACAGAACAGGTATGGGTCACATGCAGCATGCTGCAATGTTATTAAACTAATCCCAAACTAACGGGGGAGGGCAGAGGGAATGTGTGCAAACTCCCCATTCCCCACCATCCCTTTAACTCTTAAGGTATTATGTGGGTCCATAATGACTAGACAATCCAATCTAACCAAGAGAGAGGAGTGACAAAACTCAGCCTTACCCCCAATATCTGGGATTCAGCTCATGCTGGGATCCATTACACAGTCCTCTCAAAGGGATGAGGGTGTCCACAAGAATGATACAATCTGCATGAGACTTAAAAGCACTCTCCATCCCCAAACAATCCAGGCTGGTGCCATGTTCAGGTTTACCCCCAGATCTGTCACGCACTTAACTTCATCTATGATACTGGACATTAGCTGCAGGTTGCAACAAAGGGTTTTTGTTTTGTTTTGTTTTTTTTAAATTTCTTTTAGCTACCTTAACTAACTGGTTAGACCTCTGGGATGCTGTGAGGAAGGCAAAAAAACCCAATCCAACAACAGCCATTTCTCCTCCAGTGGAAAAATCTCTTCCAAACCTCTGACAAGGTGATGTAACAAGGCCCATAGCATCCCCGGAGATCCAGCCAGGGCACTACACACAGTAGGAGTGGAAAGGGTAGGTGCAACTATGTGGGGTCCGAATGGCCACCCGCTCCTGGGAGAGATCTTGTATGCCCAGAGGAGGATAATGCTGGAGACAAGCCAATTAGCTTTAGTGACTCCCCTCAAATTAACTAATCACAACACTTCTCAAAGAGGCATAGCCAATCCGTTCTCCCTTGCATGTACTCAGGCAGTCTCATTAGGTGGGATGAGCTACTCCCATCCACTTCTGGTTGGCTAGAGACAAAAACACAAGTATCTCTCTCCCCATTCTCCCAGCAGGACCCAAGGGGTTTTCTATCCCCTGCCAGTGTGACTAAATCCACCTCTTGTCCCTAA
The DNA here is from genome assembly GCF_965140295.1 of Lepidochelys olivacea. Taxonomy (NCBI): domain Eukaryota; kingdom Metazoa; phylum Chordata; order Testudines; family Cheloniidae; genus Lepidochelys; species Lepidochelys olivacea. Next base: position 72,649,033 of record NC_140414.1, read on the forward strand.
CTCCAGTTGAAACAGAAGAGCAGAATTCTAAATCAAAAGAAATTTCAAAACAAAGCTCCAGACAAGTGACCTGTAAAACCTGGGACACAGACTGATTTAAGCTGCTATAGGGCTATCTGTCAGAAACTCTCATTTAAGTGTTGTTATTTTTCCTTTATTTGACTTCCCACAGCTGAAGTGAACTTTCTAGCGTTTTGCATTAGACTCTGAAGAACAGAGCTGAAGACAACAATGATTTATGCTTCTATAAACCGGCCAGAGCAGGAAAGTTGTTAGATTAAAGGCCAGCCAGTCCCTTAAACAAATAGTGTCTTATTTTATTTTGACCACGTTTCTTCTTTAGGTCATCCATACACCGACAGTAATAATTTTCCTTTGGAGGAGGGAAAAGGGAAAGAAGTTTAGTGGGTAATTCCTTCTTTTCTGCAAGACTTGTTCACATACATGTAACGTTATAAATGTACCCACTTCCATGTTTTATTACGGACTTATCCTGCTTGATTACAGGACTACATTATTTTTTGTATCTTGCCCCCCTCGTAAAGCTGCATTATTTACTTGATGTTAACATCAGTCGTGTGGTGCTGTTGGCCACATCATTCACTTCTGATGTGCGGATTAGAAAATAAAGTTAGAAATCTCAGCCCATTTTGTAGCAACACAAAGAAAAGCTGTGAAGAACAGTTTGCATGTTGATAAGTCTATGCTTGGAATGCAAAGGCTCAGCTTGAACCATCTGAAGAGTTTATTATTTGTGTTCCATTTCTTCCATTTGTAAGTATAGGGCAACAATCTAGACTTGATTTAAGCCTTTGAAACTACAGCATAATACTAGTGGAAACATATGAGTTAACAGCAAGTGCCTGTTTTCATCAAGAAAATATACTCACATTATGGAGAGACGACAGCCTTCACTGTCAAGGTTACAATCATTTTTTATTATAAGCGTTATTTGAACCCCACAGTAACTTAAGCTTGGAAAACCAATTTGGGCTGAAAATTGCCAGTTTTACTGTGTAGGCAGAATTTGAAATAAACAGGTAATTAAAAATGTATCTCGATTTAAAATTTTAGCCTTTGGTTAAAATTTGTCTCATAGTTGTTAAAAAATGGCTTGTTACTACCCCGCCAAACTTTTCATATCCTTGAATCTCTTTGCAAACTCCTGCATTGGCTGTCTGAGAAAACTGCATTCAATCACACAAAGTTACAGCTTTTGTCGTGGATTGTGTTATGGCTCTCACTGATGTCAATAGGAGCATTATTCATGGATTATCATGAGAGCAAGATGAGGTGCCAATATATTTGTGCAAGCATGATGCTCTTTGTTGGCTTGCAGAAAGAAAGTAAGCTCAACTGTGGGCTTAGAGCTAATATACTGTCCTGCCTATGGAGTTGTGTGGTTTATTACTGAGCGTTGTTAACCACTCCTTATACATATGCCACTTTATTTGAGAGAGACATTGTGCTTTTATTTATTATGTGGGCAATGTAAAATGAATGATTACTCTAACTATTCATTTCTTGATTTTCAAATTCTGGAGTTTTATAAATCATGCAGTAGGTAGTACACAGTTGTTATTTTGCAATCTTAAAAGGTGGCTAGTTGGTTTATTCTTTTTTTGAGGGGTGGTTGAATTATTGACAAGGGTTATCGTTTTTCTTGACCTTAAACATGAGCAGTTTGATCCTGTAAACAGACAGCTAACTTTACTCATGTGAATAATCACATTTAACTCGTATCAAGATACAACTAATCAAATTATGATATACAACTACTAATTTCCTGCCTGATGTCCATTATTGCTCTTAATTGGAAATGATCATCATAATTAATTAAATTATGCTTCATCTGTCAACCTTTTTAAAAAAAATGTAATTCCATATTTTGTTGAGTTGTACCACCTAATCAAATTATGGTTATAGGAAAAGAAAACTCTGACAAATCCTAATTCATACTACCTATTTGTCTAATAAAAATTAAAATGTATAGCAGAACAATCCAGACAAATAACTACATGTAATTATTATTAACCAGTTATGTGCTGCATTTGTATACCCGAGTGCTTTTTAGTGGTAGGAGAACAAAGCACTAACCAAGAAAAGCAAATTTAATACTGTCCTCTCAATACATGTTTCTTGGAAGAAACACATATATGTGCATCTTTTGGAGTACAAAAATCCTCTAGAGAAATCTGTCTTCAAAAGTACACCAAGGTCAATAGCACAAGAAGATAAAAAGAAACAGTTAAATATTTACATCACTGTGCAAAACCATTATCTCAACTATACTAATGAAAACATGATGCAGGAACTAATATATTGTACTGTATAGTTAAAAGAGCATAGAACCAAAATTAAGAAGTGGTCATATTATTAATTACAAAGTAATATGCCAGGTGAAGACAATCATGGTGCTCACATACTTTTAGTCAAGAAATAAGGAATACCATGCCTGCAAGTTGATTGATAAAGAAACTAAAGTGTAAAAATAAATAGGTCACCTGCAGACCTAGCTCCGGGGCTTCATTTCCACCTGACAGTACTTCTCTGCTGCCTTCACTTTTAGCCTGCATCCAGTCCTGTCCTCCTTTACAGCTGCATGTCTCGCTCTTTTCCCTCTTGGCCTTTCATCACATTAAAATCACATCGGAAATTTTAATTATTTTCCAATGAGACTGCTTCTAACGATGTTAAGTGACTCTAGTTAAGCCTTTGAACATAAAGCCTTTTCCATCTTTGTATGGTAACTCAGCAAGTGTCTGAATAATTCATGAAAGCAGATGAACGTCTGCTTCCCCTGTAAATATACCACACAGACAAATAACTACTTTGAAGTAATACCGAGGGTCCGATTTAACCAACCAACAAAAAAATTCAAAGCTAAAACTTAAAAGTGGTCCTTAGTTAGCAATAGTTAGAGAAATTTGGGGGCCCAGTACATCATATTCCCTGGGACCCCACTACCGCCCATTTTATCTCAGTCACAGAGTTTTATCGGGGGGTGGAGGGTGAGTTTGAGACCCTGGTACAAGTGTCTCCCCTTCCCTCTCATCTTCCCCAAATCAGCACTCAGCATAAGGTCTTTAGATACTGCAAACAGGTCTGCATGAATTATGGGCCAAATTCGATTATCAGTTACACCTGTGAAGTCCTGCTGAGTCAGAGATTTCACTAGTGTAAATGAAAGCTGAATTTCATTCTAGGTAATTTTACAGTACACTATGGACACTAACACTTTGACAAAACAGATTGGTTTAGGATGGACTTTGAGTTGCTTTTAGACTTAATATTTTAGCATCTGTGCATATCTGAGAGATTAGTCATACATTACTGCATTCATTACTCCTGGGGGGAAATTCTGCACCGCTGCGCATACACAGAATTTAGGTCCTTTTCCGCAGAACTGCTGCCTAGCCATTCGGTCCCTAGTCTGTAGCGGTGCATTGGATTCTTCCATCCTAAGTGCAGGACCCTGCACTTATCCTTATTGAACCTCATCAGATTTCTTTTGGCCCAATCCTCCAATTTGTTTAGGTCCCTCTGTATCCTATCCCTCCCGTCCAGCGTATCTACCACTCCTCCCAGTTTAGTATCATCCGCAAATTTGCTGAGAGTGCAATCCACACCATCCTCCAGATCATTTATGAAGATATTGAACAAAACCGGCCCCAGGACCGACCCTTGGGGCACTCCACTTGACACCGGCTGCCAACTAGACATGGAGCCATTGATCACTACCCGTTGAGCCCGACACTTCCGTGCAGGCAATGGCCTGTGCCTCCCAATGCCATGCTGGAGCCTCCACATTTATTTGACAAATAAAATTTGCAGAATGTTAAAATATTGCAAGCAGATTTTTAATTTTTTGGTACAGAATTTTTAATTTTTTGGCGCACAATGCCCTCAGGAGTAAATTCATAGATAGAACTTTAGTCTTCAGCCTTGAGACACTGTGTTACATTCAGCAAGCACTCTGACACTTAAAAACAAACTTCCATTCTTTCACAACACAACTTCCTGATGTCCTCAGCAAATACAACATATTTTGCTATCAACATATTCTAAACTTCCCACAGTCTATTATTAAAGAAGCTGGACTATCTTATCAGTCTCTATTACTATTTGTTGTCACATCCCTAGAATTACTGGCAATCTATCACTACTGGCACACTATGTACTTCTATAATATTGTATCCTTCTATTACACTCTTGAATGGCTAAATTCCAGCAGAGTAGATTAGCATTCTGCAGTTAAAGTTTTATCAGCATTTCTCATTTGCCTACCACAGTAGTTTCTAGGCACTGTACATAGGTTTTAGAAAACCATATTTGCCAAAATGGGACAGTTAATTCTACCTCCTATTCTTTGATATAGTTGTTGGTATCTACAGAACCTCTGAAGGTGCCTTCAGTGCATGTTCAAACAGGACTTTGGGGAGTTAGTCTGTGCTGCCTTAATACTCAGAGCATGCAGACATGTAAAGCTCAATTATGTGCCTCCATATCCGTTCTCTTTTTCTTGATTTAAGGAGCTTCCCAGTGACCTGGGATAGCGAAACAGTTGGGTGTTCCTCCCATACCTAATTAACCGGGATTAGTACTATCACTGTCCATATTCTGGCATCTTTTATCTGCAAGAACAAAAATAAAATCAGTTTGTGCTCTACACTACATGGTACTGGTACCTGCTATAATTACAGGAAAAAGTAAAAAATTCCTTTGTATTGCTTGGCCATTTCTGTATGTCAGATAGTACCATGTACCATATTGCTTTACATGGTTATGTAAAGCACGGCTCTATGGTAAAGCATAAGACTGAGCCCTGGTCTACACTAGGACTTTAGGTCGAATTTAGCAGCGTTAAATCGATGTAAACCTGCACCTGTCCACACGACGAAGCCCTTTATTTCAACTTAAAGGGCTCTTAAAATCGATTTCCTTACTCCACCCATGACAAGTGGATTAGTGCTTAAATTGGCCTTGCCGGCTTGAATTTGGGGTACTGTGGACACAATTCGACGGTATTGGCCTCTGGGAGCTATCCCAGAGTGCTCCATTGTGACCGCTCTGGACAGCACTCTCAACTCAGATGCACTGGCCAGGTAGACAGGAAAAGAACTGCAAACTTTTGAATCTCATTTCCTGTTTGGCCAGCGTGGCAAGCTGCAGGTGACCATGCAGAGCTCATCAGCAGAGGTGACCATGATGGAGTCCCAGAATCTCAAAAGAGCTCCCGCATGGACTGAACAGGAGGTACGGGATCTGATCGCTGTATGGGGAGAGGAATCCGTGCTATCAGAACTCCGTTCCAGTTTTCGAAATGCCAAAACCTTTGTCAAAATCTCCCAGGGCATGAAGGACAGAGGCTATAACAGGGACCCGAAGCAGTGCCGCGTGAAACTTAAGAAGCTGAGGCAAGCCTACCAGAAAATCAGAGAGGCGAACGGCTGCTCCGGGTCAGAGCCCCAAACACGCCGCTTCTATGATGAGCTGCATGCCATTTTAGGGGGTTCAGCCACCACTACCCCAGCCGTGTTGTTTGACTCCTTCAATGGAGATGGAGGCAACACGGAAGCAGGTTTTGGGGACGAAGAAGAAGATGAGGAGGAGGAGGAGGTTGTAGATAGCTCACAGCAAGCAAGTGGAGAAACCGACAGCCAGGAACTGTTTCTCACCCTGGACCTGGAGCCAGTACCCCCCGAACCCACCCAAGGCTGCCTCCCGGACCCGGCAGGTGAAGAAGGGACCTCTGGTGAGTGTACCTTTTAAAATACTATACATGGTTTAAAAGCAAGCATGTGAAAGGATTAATTTGCCCTGGCATTCGCGGCTCTCCTGGATGTACTCCCAAAGCCTTTGCAAAAGGTTTCTGGGGAGGGCAGCCTTATTGCGTCCTTCATGGTAGGACACTTTACCACTCCAGGCCAGTAACATGTACTCGGGAATCATTGTAGAACAAAGCATTGCAGTGTATGTTTGCTGGCATTCAAACAACATCCGTTCTTTATCTCTCTGTGTTATCCTCAGGAGAGTGAGATATCATTCATGGTCACCTGGTTGAAATAGGTTGCTTTTCTTCAGGGGACACTCAGAGGAGCCTGTTCCTGCTGGGCTGTTTGCCTGTGGCTGAACAGAAATGTTCCCCACTGTTAGCCACGGGGAGGGGGGAGGGGGTAGCCACGCGGTGGGGGGAAGCAAAATGCGACCATGTAAAGAAAGCACATGTGCTATGTATGTAATGTTAACAGCAAGGTTTACCCTGAAAGAGTGTAGCTACTGTTTTATAAAATGTGTCTTTTTAAATAGTGCTGTCCCTTTTTTTTCTCCACCAGCTGCATGTGTTTCAATGATCACAGGATCTTCTCCTTCCCAGAGGCTAGTGAAGATTAGAAAGAAAAAAAAAACGCACTCGTGATGAAATGTTCTCTGAGCTCATGCTGTCCTCCCGCACTGACAGAGCACAGACGAATGCGTGGAGGCAAATAATGTCAGAGTGCAGGAAAGCACAAAATGACCGGGAGGAGAGGTGGCGGGCTGAAGAGAGTAAGTGGCGGGCTGAAGACAGGGCTGAAGCTCAAATGTGGCGGCAGCATGATGAGAGGAGGTAGGATTCAATGCTGAGGCTCCTGGAGGATCAAACCAGTATGCTCCAGTGTATGGTTAAGCTGCAGCAAAGGCAGCTGGAGCACAGACTGCCACTACAGCCCCTGTGTAACCAACCGCCCTCCTCCCCAAGTTCCATAGCCTCCACACCCAGACGCCCAAGAACTCGGTGGGGGGGCCACCGGCCAACCAGCCACTCTGCCACAAAGGATTGCCCAAAAAAAGGAAGGCTGGCATTCAATAAATTTTAAAGTTGTAAACTTTTAAAGTGCTGTGTGGCATTTTCCTTCCCTCCTCCACCACCCCTCCTGGGCCACCTTGGTAGTCATCCCCCTACTTGTGTGATGAATGAATAAAGAATGCATGAATGTGAAGCAACAATGACTTTATTGCCTCTGCAAGCGGTGATCGAAGGGAGGGTGGTTAGCTTACAGGGAAGTAGAATGAACCAAGGGGGTTTCATCAAGGAGAAACAAAGAGAACTTTCACACCGTAGCCTGGCCAGTCATGAAACTGGTTTTCAAAGCTTCTCTGATGCGTACCGCGCCCTCCTGTGCTCTTCTAACCGCCCTGGTGTCGGGCTGCGCGTAACCAGCAGCCAGGCAATTTGCCTCAACCTCCCACCCCGCCATAAACGTCTCCCCCTTACTCTCACAGATATTGTGGAGCACACAGCAAGCAGTAATAACAGTGGGAATATTGGTTTCGCTGAGGTCTAAGCGAGTCAGTAAACTGCAGCAGCGCGCCTTTAAACGTCCAAATGCACATTCTACCACCATTCTGCACTTGCTCAGCCTGTAGTTGAACAGCTCCTGACTACTGTCCAGGCTGCCTGTGTATGGCTTCATGAGCCATGGCATTAAGGGGTAGGCTGGGTCCCCAAGGATACATATCGGCATTTCAACATCCCCAACAGTTATTTTCTGGTCTGGGAATAAAGTCCCTTCCTGCAGCTTTTGAAACAGACCAGAGTTCCTGAAGATGCGAGCATCATGTACCTTTCCCGGCCATCCCACGTTGATGTTGGTGAAACGTCCCTTGTGATCCACCAGAGCTTGCAGCACTATCGAAAAGTACCCCTTGCGGTTTATGTACTCGGCGGCTTGGTGCTCCCGTGCCAAGATAGGGATATGGGTTCCGTCTATAGCCCCACCACAGTTAGGGAATCCCATTGCAGCAAAGCCATCCATTATGACCTGCACATTTCCCAGGGTCACTACCCTTGATATCAGCAGACTTTGATTGCGTGGGCTACTTGCATCACAGCAGCCCCAACAGTAGATTTGCCCACTCCAAATTGATTCCCAACTGACTGGTAACTGTCTGGCGTTACAAGTTTCCACAGGGCTATCGCCACTCGCTTCTCAACTGTGAGGGCTGCTCTCATCTTGGTATTCATGCGCCTCAGGGCAGGGGAAAGCAAGTCACAAAGTTCCATGAAAGTGCCCTTACTCATGCGAAAGTTTCGCAGCCACTGGGAATCGTCCCAGACCTGCAACACTATGCGGTCCCACCAGTCTGTGCTTGTTTCCCGAGCCCAGAATCGGCATTCCACAGCATGAACCTGCCCCATTAGCACCATGATGCATGCATTGGCAGGGCCCATGCTTTCAGAGAAATCTGTGTCCATGTCCTGATCACTCACGGGACCGCGCTGACGTCGCCTCCTCGCCCGGTATCGCTTTGCCAGGTTCTGGTGCTGCATATACTGCTGGATAATGCGTGTGGTGTTTAATGTGCTCCTAATTGCCAAAGTGAGCTGAGCGGCCTCCATGCTTGCCTTGGTATGGCGTCCGCACAGAAAAAAGGCGCGGAACGATTGTCTGCCATTGCTCTGACGGAGGGAGGGGCGACTGACGACACGGCTTACAGGGTTGGCTTCAGGGAGCTAAAATCAACAAAGAGGGTGTCTTTACATCAAGGAGTATTTCAGGCAGGACTTCACGGAGGGTTCCAATAAGAAATGGTGCACCTAAGTTATTGTTCTCATTGGAACAAGGAGGTTAGCCTGGCCTCTGATTGATACATGGTTAGATTTACCTCGCTGCACCTTCTCTGTGAGTGACTGCAGTGTGACCTAAAGGAATGAGTTCCCTAGATGGGGGAGGGGGGGAAGCAAATGAGTACAAAACAAATCTGGTCTATTTCTTGTTTTGATCCACTCCATCTATCTTTTACATCTTTGGCTGGCAGCAGACGGTGCAGAAGGACTGCATGCCATCCACATCTCATGGCTGCCCAGCAGAAGATGATGCAATAGGACTGCTAGCAATCCGTATTGCCTACCTGCTCACCATAAGATGGTTCAATAGGACTGACTGCAGGACTAAAGAGAATGACCTGGGTCAAGTCACTCCAAATTTAGTCCCTGCACCCATGTCTGCCCAGGTGCTCCTGGCCGACGTGGCCAGGAGCACCTCGGACATGACGATGAAGGCTACCAGTCGTATTGTACCGTCTGCTGCCACAAAGCAGTGGGTTGCTGCTATTGTGTAGCAATGCAGTACCGCGTCTGCCAGCACCCAGGAGACATACGGTGACGGCTACCTGAGCAGGCTCCAAGCTTGCCGTGGTATGGCGTCTGCACAGGTAACTCAGGAAAAAAGGCGCGAAACGATTGTCTGCCCTTGCTTTCATGGAGGGAGGGAGGGAACATGGGCCTGACGATATGTACCCAGAACCACCCGCGACAATGTTTTAGCCCCATCAGGCATTGGGATCTCAACCCAGAATTCCAATGGGCAGCGGAGACTGCGGGAACTGTGGGATAGCTACCCACAGTGCAACACTCCGGAAGTCAACTCTAGCCTCGGTACTGTGGAAGCACTCCGCCGAGTTAATGCACTTAGAGCATTTTCTGTGGGGACACACACACTCGAATATATAAAACCGATTTCTAAAAAACCGACTTCTATAAATTCGACCTAATTTCGTAGTGTAGACATACCCTTAGAGAAATGAACTAATGTTGAAGTTACTGTGTTGGCATTATCTTAGAATTTCTTGATTTTTCTGAGCCCTAAAGATGAGCCCCAAAGATGCAGGGGCATAGAAGATGAACACAACTTCCTTTGATCTGTATTTTTAAAGAAACATATCTGAAAAAAAATAACTGAAAATATGGTAGGTAAAGTGAAGCCAAAACTCCAGGAATAGCTTCTGCAGATAAATAAATGCAGTCTTAGCACAAAATATCTATCTGTTCTGCAGACTTATTTTTTCCCTTGGCTATCTTCATGTACTGACCAGACCCAGCCTTGCTTAGCTTATGAGATCTGACAAGATCACAGCTCATGGCAGTATAGCTGTAGAGAAGAGATTTTGTTGTTGCTGTTGCTGCTGTGCTCATTGACACTTCAAGGAATGAGATAAAAGGAAAACACATCAACAAATGATAAAGAATATGAACAGGACAAAGATATTAAACCTTTCCTATACCTTAATGTATGCACATTATATCATATATATTAAATACTCCTGAAAGGAATAAGATTAGTGAAGGTGAAGGAGGGTGGTAGAATCTGGTCCATAATAAAGATTCACCACAAATCTAGAACACTAAGCACAGAGTTTACTAACATGAGTATTCATTACACCCAAACCTACTGTGCTTCAGGAATTAGTCAAGATTAGGACTATTCAGACCAGAAAGCACATATTTTTTAAATCTGTAGCTGCTGTGCTTTCAACTGCAATTGATCGTGATTCCAATAATGTATTCATTCCAGACAACAACTGTATACCCGCAATACCATTATTTGAGTTGGTGCTACAGTTACATTGGAAATTAACATGTAGGTGACATGTTCAGAATGTAGCAGAAAGTGATGTTGAGCAGTGCTAACACTGAATAAGTGGTACAAGCACAGAGATATTTTGCTAAATGTTACCAACTAAGACCTCTAGATTTGAGAGAGAGAGAGATCCATACTACATCTGACCCCAGTGAAAAGCCTTTTAGAATTAGTGGTGACTGGGGATATCTACATCTATGAACATGTGGATAATTACACTTTGGTACATGGAAAAAAACCCAGTAAAGATACTGTGATGTTCATGGTTTTCAAGTAACAGATATATTCAAATATGTCAGTTCTTTTCTTAAAATAAAGCCAGTTTGTGTATCCATGTGTTAAAAGACCACCTGAAACATTCTTAAGTATATGTAAAAATATATTTTCCAAGCTTAAAGAACACAGACAATATTAAATGATTTTCTTTTAATTAAAAATAATAAAATCTCTTACAAAACAGTGCATGAGAGATTTCATCCACAAAAGTGATCCTGTGAGAGAAATCAACCGTTTCCAATAGAAAAGTTATATCAACCTTAAATGCAGCTTCATGAGTCTGATGCTCTAATTATAGCAATCTCTGGGCAACAAAAAAGTTTTAATTATACCTCCATGTTTCCACACACACAATGTTCTTAATTCCTTTGGGGATCTGAAATGTTCCAATCATGGCCTTAATTTTGGCAGTGAAAGGGGAGTACAGCTTGTGAAGAAAAATCATGTATGATAATCAAGGTGGGCCATTTCCAGCACAAATCCAGGTTCTCCCCCCCCCCCCCCCCGAGACGTTCTTGTTAAACCCTGGATTTGTACTGGAAATGGCCCATCTTGATTATCATACACATTGTAAGGAGAGTGATCACTTTAGATAAGCTATTACCAGCAGGAGAGTGGGGGGGGGGGGGGGGGAGAGAAAACCTTTTGTAGTGGTAAACACCCATTTTTTCATGGTTTGTGTGTATAAAAAGATCTTCTGTACTTTCCACAGTATGCATCTGATGAAGTGAGCTGTAGCTCACGAAAGCTTATGCTCAAATAAATTGGTTCGTCTCTAGGGTGCCACAAGTACTCCTTTTCTTTTTGAAAAACCTAAGGGATGTTATAAAAGAGTGTAGAGTTTTTGAATAGCAACATGCTTTTTTTAAAAATTCACAATACATTCTAGACACCAAACATCACGTTTAACTATAGCCACACTTATTAATCGCCTCTGAATGCTGATGAACCAATATGTGTACATCTCTCACTGGCCCTGATGCAGTCACTTACAGTCCCAAAATAAACTGAGAGAGAACAGAAAACCAAATTGTCTTGAATTTTCTCATATACAAAAACATAAGTTGCTTCCAGTCACCTATTTTCTTTAATCTACTACACAGTTTGAATCGAAAATAAACACGCAAAATGACTAAACTCATTGGAAACCTCCTACATCATAGGAGCCAATACGTAACATATTTCCAGTGACAGCCATAGGCTGAACACAGCGCTAGCTCAGATATCACTGCCTGCTGCATTATTTAAAAAAGTATCTCTTTGCAAAAGATTAATTTGGGTTCAGTATCAAGCATTTATAGAATGACACTATTTAAAAGTCATTGCATTCAAAGAAGCAAAATCCTCATCTTATGAGCAACATCCATAGGAAAGGCGGGGTGGGAGCATGGGCAGATGCGTAGGTGTTGAAGTGATCAGAGTCTTTGCCACCAATCCAAAACTGGGGCACAAAGCGCTCCGGATACTATACAGTGGCTGCAATTACAGCTCACACAGAATAGTAGCAGCCCAATATCTATCTCTCCCCTTACTTCAATATACAGTTTTGGACCATAACCTCTGCACTATTCAGTGACAGAATGGCCACAGTCCAACCCTACCACGTCCCTGTTCAGCATTCCTATGCAGAGTCAACACAGAGTTGGACTCTGGAGTATGAAGGACAAGTGTAATGTCCCACTGTGTGCGTTTCTGCCACGCCCTCAAAATACTACTTTTGCCCCAGAGATGAGTATTTTTACAGGAAATACTGACAACAGTATTTTATACGATTATTTGAAAATAGGAGTTTTGGTCCTAACTCTGTCCTGGATGAGGGATGCAATCTCCCAAATCCCACTGAAAGCTAGGACAGTGAAACGTGTGTACCTGAGGGAAGAATTATCTAGTATGTGTTCATACATCTTTGGAGCATAGTGTATGGGGGAGGGAGGGAAGCTGTCAGAAGAATGCAGAAGGGACAGGGGAAGACATGGATGTTAAAGTAATCTTCCTTTACTTTTTACAACTTTGCCAGGGACTCTTTCAAACACTGCAATAGGTCACATCCCCTGATAACCAGACTACTTGTGATATAACAGATTATTATTTAAAAATAGAGGTTGGGTTGTTTTAATTTGCACCTCCTGGTCTATTCCTGCCCAGAGTCAAGTGTTATATGACGGCTTTTTGTAGATATGCACAAAACTTCCTGTTGACAACATCCATTGCTAAAGGAAAGCTTTGCTATCACACTTCATAGAATCCATTGGGTTTAAATAATTTATTACAATCCATGAGAAAGACAGATTTCTAATAAACAGATAAATATTCATGTTCAGAAATAAAGTAGATCAGAGTGCAGGTCAAGCTGAGAAAAGGGATGTTTTCATTAAAACACAGAACCCAGGAATCAGAAGACCCCAGTGCTAATTATGGCTCTGCTATAGACTTCCTGTGGAAGCTTTGGCACATATTTTCAAAACAGGCCAGTAATTTTCAATGCTCAGCTTTAGCCACACAGACCAAAATTCTAAAGTTTGCATGCCTACAGTTATGCCCCCACAAGGGCCATTTCAAAAAATCCAGTCAGGTGAGCACCGCCATTTGCATGGCCTAAGAGATTCACTGTATTGTCTTCTCCCACACAGAATTCCTTACACAATTATGCCAAGCTAGATGGTGGAAGTGAAAAAAAATAGGCTATTATTTTATGTGGAAAAACTTTGAATAAAATTAAACAATTTTTTGAATTGTCATCAAAAAAATTTGGTTTGATTAGATTAAAAATTAATTTCACTTATTTGTTTTTTCCCTCCTTCTCTTCTCTTCCTTTCCTGCCTTCGTTTTTCTCCTCTAGGTGGGAAAAAGAAAAACAAAAAATTGTTTCAATTTGAACCAAATTGAATTGGAACAATTTTTCTTCATTTGAATTATAAGAAAATTTTCACCATAATGAAAAAAAAGTAAAAAATTTCTAATGATAATTTTTTTGTGAAAAATGTTGCTGAAATTTTTTGTAATAAGCTCTAGGTAGAAGGTTTTAGAGTAGCAACCGTGTTAGTCTGTATTCACAAAAGAAAAGGAGTACTCGTGGCACCTTAGAGACTAACAAATAATTCCATAAAGAATGCGCCTAAGCTTGTGTGTTTTCTTTTTCCCCAGAGGCTCAAGCACTCCACAGCAATCTCAGTGAGCACAAAATAGTTTTTAACCCAGATTGGGCAACACTAGATCATGAATGATCAAATATCCCAGTGTTATGTCAGCCTGTCCCTGGTGGGGTTGAATGCCAATGACCTACAGGTTTCCAGCAGCCATGGGTTTGGTGTCCTTTTCTGAACCAGATATGGGCATCTAAATTGATACTTGGGCACCTACATCGAAGACATATGATTTTTGGAGATGCTCGTTTCCAGATTCCTCAGAAAATCTAGCACCTACATAAAAATAGACTAAGTGTGAACTTAGGTGCCTATCTTTAGGCATCCAAGTTTGAAAATGTAGGCCCCAGAGCCTGATGTTCAGATATTGAGCATCAACAGTCATTTGAAGTCATTGGGAGGTGGAGGCGCTCAGCATCTCTGAAAAATCAGGTCTGTAAAGATATGTAAAATTGAGCACCCAAAGTAGAAGGTCATATTGGAGAATGTGGGCCTTAATCTTTCTATGACAATGTTCATCTGTAACATGGGGAGCATAAAACTCACCTACCTCACAGGGTATTGAAAGGCTCAATTCATTCATATTTTGTGAAGTATTTGAGATCTGAAGGCACTATTTTAACAGGTCTAACTGCTTTTCAGAATGCATCATGCTACTGAATCTTAGGAGCTACTCTGAAGAAGCAGTTGGATGCTTTGCATACCAATTTACATTTAAATACCCAGAATGCTCTTCCAGCTGTCTACTAATTCACAGCATTTGGGGCATCTCTAAGGAGATATGGAAAGGGTTAGTTGTGCTAGTTTGTCCAGAGAGTTCTTTTCTCCATGATTTGTAACACATACTATTAACTAGAATCACAATGGTGATATCTGTATATGGTATACTAGAAAAGCACCTGCACATTACAAGTTCATTAACTCAACTATGAGGGGACATGACTCACAGAAAAGCACTCGGAATTCTGTTTCTTAATAATTAATCCAGGGACAAACTTAGACACAAGAATATTAAAAAAAGAACATCTGTACTTAGCAATAACCCTGTAAACCTGAAAGCTTCCTTCCACTTCCTCTGCACCCCAAAAGTCTATCTGCAAGTTGTTCCCCACCTGACCCCCATTACAAGTATAAAATTGTGTGGATATCATCACCATGCCCATTCTATCTTTAGGCAGCTGGCAGATTCCTTTTGTTGTCAGGTATGCCAGATTGCATTCAGGTTCGTCTCATTTCTGCTAAGTGAGCAATAAAAGTCAAGTTTTAAAAAGAATGCCTGGAACTTCAATGATACCACAGTAAAAACAAGGAAAAGAGATGTAAAAATCAGTGGGACCAGATGTTCATAGTTACATCTAAACTGTTAGAAAGGCACTAAAAAAAATGGCCTTAGAGGAGAGAATAAAATCTGAAGGTGATCAATAGGCACAAGATTACTCCCCTGTGGTCACCAGTGAAGTTCTGTGGGATCATGATTATAAATTATATTGATCTGCAAGAAGGAGGACCTGCATACTATATAATGTCCAGCTGATAAATTAAATACAATGTTCTTTGTTCTTAAAAAGACATTGCTGAGATATTTTCAACAATTTTCAGATATCCTTTACATTATAATGTTACTCTTGGAAGCTTGAAAATGAAATTGACTCATTTTTTAAATGTGTATATACATGGTTATATTACAAGCACATAGGGACAAACTTGGAAAGGATAAAGCAAGGTATGAGTTACACCTAGTGAGAGACATAAAAGGCAATAAGAAGAGGTTATTTTAATACATTAGGAGCAAGAGAAAGATGAAGAAAAGTGTAGGTCCTCTACTTAGTGAGGAAGGAGAGCTAATAACTGATGACATCACAAAAGCTGAGGTGTTTAATGCTACTTTGCTTCAATCTTCACAAGGAAGGAACACAAGCCAAAATAGGGAAAGACCAGGTTAAAGAATATTTATAGATAAAATTAGATCAGGTTGAAGGACCTGATAAAATACATCCTAGAGTACTTAAGGAACTAGCTGAAGCAGCCTCAAAACTGATAGCAATTATCTTTGAGAACTCATGGAGTTCAGCTGAGATTCCAGAGGCCTAGAGAAGGGCAAACATAGTACCTGTCTTTAAAAAGGGGAACAAACAGAACCCGGGGAATTATAGACCAGTCTGCCTAATTTTGATACCTGGAAAGATACTGAAACAAATTATTTAACAATCAATTTGTAAGCACCCAGAGGGTAATAGGGTTATAAAGAATAATCAGCATGGATTTCTCAAGAACAAATCATGCCAAACAAACCTAATTTCCCTCTTTGCCAAGGTTACTGGCTCAGTGGATAGAGGAAATGCAGTTGACGTGATCTATCTTCATTTTAGTAAGGCTTTTAATGCAGTCACACATGACATTCTCATATGGTCTAGATTAAATTACTATAAAGTGGGTGCAAAACTGGTTTAAAGACCATACTCAATGGTTTGCTTTCAAATTGGGAGGTGGTAAGTCTTGCATCTGCTATTATTCCATATTCTCATTAATGACTTGGATAATGGAGTGGAGAGTATGCTTATAAAATTTACAGGTGACACCAACGTTGGAGGAGTTGCAAGGACAGGACTAGTATTCAGAACCTGGACAAATTAGAGAATTGCTCTGAAATCAAGAGGATGAAATTCAATATAGATAAGTAGAAAGTATTACACGTAGGAAGGAAAAATCAAATCCTTAACTACAAAATAGGAAATAAGTGGCTGGGTGGTAGTACTGCTCAAAAGGCTATGCAGGTTATAGTGGATCACAAATTGAATGAGTCCACAATGTGATGCAGCTGCAAAAAAAAAAAAGTTAATATTCTGCGGTGCACTATCAGGAAGGTTATATGTAAGAGACAGGAGGAAATTTTCCCACTCTACTCGTTACTGGTGAGGCCTCAGCTAGGGTATTGTGTCCAGTTCTGGGTGTCTTTAGGAAAGATACTTTAGGAAAGATGTGGACAAATTAGGGAGAGTCTGGGAAGAGCGACAAACATGATTTAGGAAACCTGAGCTATACGGAAAGACTGAAAACATTGGGCATGTTTAATCTTGATGAAAAAAATAAAAAAAAAGATTGAGCAGGGGACCTGATAACAGTCTTCAAATATGTGAAGGGCTGGTATGAAGAGGGTTGTAATCAATTGTTCTCCATGCACATGGAGACAGGACAAGAAGTAATGGACTTAATTTGCAGCCAGGGAGATATAGGGTAGATATTAAGAAAAACTTTCTAACTATAATGGTAGTTAAATTCTTGAATAGGCTTCCAAGGGAAGCTGTGGAATCCCTATCACTGAAGGTTTTTAACACCAAATTAGACAAACACCTGTCAGGGATGGCCTAGGGTTACCGGGGCTGGACTAGATAACTTCTTAAGGTCCCTTCCAGCCCTACATTTCCATGATTATAGGACTGCTCAAAAGTACTGGGATGCAGGCATTGATTTTTAATGTTTATCATAAAAACAAATAAGCATTTGTTTAAAAAAAAAAGCAAATGTATATGAATAATTGCATGTGATTTATAAAGAAAGACCAGTAAAAAGTTATATTTGTGATCTACCAATCGTCTTGGCCCTTTAATGTCCCCTTTAATTAATATGTCTCTTTACTTTTATTATCTCTGAGAAATCAAATAAAATGGCCTTAAACTATTTCATCAAAAAAACCCACATGAAGATCTTATTTATATTACACAAAATATTCAATCTACTCTACTAATTTTAACAGGAACCATTATTGGTGTTTTGACAATTTGGTAATTATCTATACAGTCATGAAATCAATTTAAATTGATTAATTGAATTGCTTGTTCTTCTGCATTTTGTTTTATCAGCTGCTATTAAAACAGCATAATCATTAATATTTATAGATTATAGAAATTACTAGGAGCAATTATCATATTTTGAAATATTACCCAAACAAAACGTCAAACATGATTAAGTAAACTCAGCTTTTCATAATAAAAAATAAATCCTATTATTTCAGTTTAGGGAAATATTGTGCTCTAAATTAGAGAAGTTTGCCAAGACGAGTATACTCTTAAATGTTAGTGGATTGAATCTTGCCTCCCACCTAACACACAATTTGTGTATATGCTCTTGGTCTGTTGGAACTACATTGGGTTTGAGGTTATGCAGCCTCAGCTTATGGAAAAGACATCTCTAGACTGCTCTGTTGCCTCTAGTAGAGACTGTGGCCTTTATGCACAGTGGTTTTGAGAGCCATTGGGTCTGTGAGACCACAGACTCACTGGCCACATCACTGCGTCTCTACTCAGCTCCCCTCCCCAGCTTATATGCAAACCTCTGTTACAGAGATGTATGCAAAGGTGATGGTCAGCCCAGCTTTACTACCTACTCAGGGCACGGAATCTGCAACCACTTCAGTCCTTATTGTCTATGTAGGTAGCAAGCTGAGACTAACACCTAATATGTAAAATGTGCTTATTCCAATGTTACCTCTTCTCTCACCAATCCCCTTTCCTATTTGTATGTTCCCAGCCTGTGTCTTATCAAACCTGACTATGAGCTCTTAGGGGTAGAGACTGTCTTGCTTGTTTGTACCGCATCCAGCACAAGAGGGGCATGACACACTACTGCTAGACAAACATAAATAATGAGACTAGAACAAAGTTGCACTATGTTTGTGGTGGGGACCTTCTATGGTCTCCTAACAAAAGGCAACAATGAGATAAAGAAGAAATAGGTTAGATATTCTAATTTAGCAATAATCCTTAACAGAGGTTCTGCATCAGTCTGGGATCTAACAATACCCTTATGTATTGTTAGAACAAGGCACAACTGACAAGTGGCAATCTACTATGCTAGCAATATGCACATCACATACATCTCAGGATGTCTTACTGTGATTACAAATACAGTCCTACTCTACGTTCATGACACCACCTAAAGGAAAGAATAAATTAATAGGTAAAATATTTTCTTAATTTCCAAAAATTCATGTTAGTTATTGTTTATTAAATCAAAAATACATTTTAAAAAACAACTGTTCACATTCAGCAGAGCCTCGCTAAACATACATCCCAACTATTCCCTCAGATAGCATAATGGGAAAGCTTCAGCAGTTAATTTTTAGATGTACAAATGTGAAGTCACGATTATGGTTGGGTTTATCCCTACTTGAAGTAATAGAGCTCAAAACACAACTCTTGTTTAAAGTATCCCATGAAAAATTTGCATTATATCCTTCAGATTCTATCCCACAGTCAAAACCACATTGATTTGCATATTGCTGAGGAGAGTTTGGGCGACCATGGGGGAGAAATTTCAAAAATGGAGCAAGGATGGAAGATGCGCACACACACATGCGCGCACACAAACCCCTTCACCGAAGAACAATGAAGTTAGATTTAAAGAAGGAAACACCCTATTAGGGTGACCAGATGTCCCAATTGTATAGGGTTAGTCCAGCTATTCCGGGCTTTGTCTTATATAGGGACCTATTACCATCACCACCGCCCTCATCCCAATTTTTCACACTTGCTATCTGGTCACCCGTCATCCTATCAACCAATAATTAAGCACTTGGCTAAATCCTAATAAGTCCATTGAAGTATTATACAATGCCAAATACCCATTTTATTCCTTTCTAAAGGAAGAACAAATGAGGAAAAACAGAAACATACAAGTTAGAGACCTATTAGAAAACCTATTGCATCACCATGCCCTTCACTGCTTTTCTGGTATTTTGTCCAGTTTAGTTTTCAGACTCCCAAGTAATGGAGCCTCCACATTTTCCACAGCCAAATACATTTTCTTTATAGTCAGCCTGATTTTTCTTTTCTTTTTTTTTTTACCCCATTACCGCTTCCTCACTTCATGCAAAACACTACAGAATTCTATTCCATCTCTACTGTCTATACCTTTAAAGCATTAGACTTTTAACTGTTTCTTTTATTATCTCCTTAGTCACTTACTCAAGCTATATATTAGTTCTTTTAACCTGTCCACCATCTATCCAGGTAATGTTATGGTCCTCACCTGTGTAGTATTTGAGCACGCCACAGTCATGAATGGATTTTATGCTCACAACTGGGTGCTCTCTATGTTATAGATGAGAAACTGAGGCACAAGGTAGATCAAGAAGCTGTCCAAGGTTGCACAGGACGGAAGCCTATGGCAGAGCTGGAAACTAGACAGAGTTCTACCAAATCCCAGTCCAGGGCCTTAAATACAAGATCATCCTTCTCCCTCTTAGGGTAATCTCTCATGTTTTATACCTTCTGTTGCTCTTCTCTCAACTGCCTGCAGTTTTTACTCAGTCTTTCTGGGAATGAGTATCCAGAACTGCATTTGCACCACAGCTACATACATCTAAGGCTATCACCTTCCTCACTGGGGCAGAGTAATTTTGCACATACAATCCAAAGTTATACTGGGCTTTTTTTGCAGCCACTTTACATTGTAAACTCATGTCTAATTAAAAAAAATATTTCTATTGTGGTAATATTTAAAAGCTCAGTCAGGACCAGGGCCCCAACTATAGGGTGTTATAGGACTGTGTGATTCTGTAGATGTGAAAACAGGATTACTAGCCAGGTTGTAGAATCCCCTACTGATAGCAACCAGTGATTTCAGAAGAGTCAGCCGCTAACCATTAGCTTTTGACTGCCTTTCAAGGTTTCTTGTGGCAGTAGTTCTGAAAAAAGAAGGACTGTGGTGGCCTTTTCTCTCCCCTTTGCTCCAAAACCTTCTATTGCCCCTAAACGCCCACCATTTTTGCTGTGGATTCCACCAGACTCTTCCATAGAATGTGGCCCAGCCAAACTGCCGACATCTGCAAACATCAGGCTATATTCTCTGCTTCTTCCAGTCTCTGCTGCACACAGGGAGGGGCTACAAAGAAGCTGATTGCAGTTCCATGATCCAGAGGCTGTTTCTACAGTAACTGTGGCCTAGTTTAAAGCATCCTTGGTGCTGTTCTTATTTATGCAGACTGGCTATGTATGCATCTCAAAGTGCAGTCTGCTGTAGCCTTGGGGGCAGCAGTTTTAGGAAGAAATCACTTGAGACACAGAGAGCTGTAAACCTTAAAAACAGCCATTTATTGCCACACACTGAACTAACCAAACCAGCCAAAAGTGGCTGGGTTATCCCTAATAATCTAACTCAGTTGCCATAGCAACAAGATTCTATTACCACGACAACCAAATACACAACATATTCCTCCCCGGTTAATAAGCACATCCCCTAAATAAAACAAACACTAAACTAAAGAAGGAGGGTAGACTGCTGCTGTTCCCGGCTAAACCCCAGGGATAATTTTGCCCCATAACCGTGGGTTCGCCCGAGCTAAAGATCCAGCCATGGAGGCCTTCTGTCTCTAGATGTATTATGGCGGACTTCTGGAGTTGTTGCACCCAAAAGTGTCTTGGGCACCAACCTGACAATGGACTCAGGGTTCTTAGGGCGAATGGGTGAGGATGTGGTATCAGCCCATTCTGGGCAGGGGGGTCTCTCTCCTGCCGGAAGGAATGGAGGGGGAAGTCAGGAACAGGTAACTCTTGATTCGATGTTTTGCTGGAAGTGGTGAAGTCAGGCAACTCAACTGCAGATGTGTCCTGAGGACTGGTATGACCTGGCAACAGCTGATCTACATGTCAACAGAGGGCTGGAAGAATTCACACTTGTCTTTACGGACTCATAGGCCATACTCTTCCAGTCTTTGTAGGGTAGCCTCTACTCTTCCAGTCTTTATAGGGTAGCCTCTAAATTCTTTAGGTGATCCTCCTCTTTCCTTCCAGTGACCAGGAAGTCGTCCAGATAGCACTGGACTCCTGGCAAGCCACACAAGATCTGGTCCATAGCCCTCTGGGACAAGGCAGGAGCAGACGTTATTCTGAAGGGTAGGCAACCGTATCAATAAAGACCTTTATGTATCACAATAGTCAACTGCTTTTGGGACTGTTGGGGTCATGGATTGTGATGAGGATCATATCTTGTGTGTTTTTCTACAGCACCTACCGTGATGGGGATCTGATCCTGATTGCAGCCTCTAGATGCGACTGCAGTAGAAATAGTGCTGAATCACAAAATATAATACAACAGTAATAATGTTCTGTCACACCTAGGCACAATAGAATGAGTTAAGAAGAGAGTGACTTGGAAGCATTCAGGATAATCTGAGATTTTTTTTTTACAAGATTTCACAGATTTAGCACCCTGCACTCTGCTTGAATGCTGTAGCTTAGCAGATTTTCTTGCTAGTATTACTTCTGGCAGTGTAAATGTAAAATGTGAATGCAAATTGCTTCTTTATCGCTCTTTGTAAGGAAGAAGCTTGGAAGACAATGCATGTGTTCAAATTAATTGTGTACAATGGGACAAAAGACTTCACGGAGCTAAAATGAGAATAACCTGGTTCACAGTTTCAAACAGGCAAGTTAATTGCTTGCCGCTGCCTGATTTACTAATTTTCTCGAATTCATTTTCACAGATAGCAGGTAGATTGCGACCTGGTAACCCCCTCTTTGTTTTATCATCTATAAACCTATCATGTATAGCCTAGAGCTGTGTGTGCTTTCAATTACCCAGCTTTCAAAGGAATCCAGGATTTTTATGGATATGTTAAAAATTAATTTAAGCCCTGAAGTTTCAATG
The DNA here is from genome assembly GCF_965140295.1 of Lepidochelys olivacea. Lineage (NCBI taxonomy): Eukaryota > Metazoa > Chordata > Testudines > Cheloniidae > Lepidochelys > Lepidochelys olivacea. Next base: position 72,671,498 of record NC_140414.1, read on the forward strand.
TGAGAATGTTTAAACTCTGCTGAGATGGTCCAGCCTTTTTCTCTTTGACAAAAAGTGTAACAACACATTTAAAACCATTTACACACCAAGATGCCAGTTGTCTCTTTTTCAGTGGAATAGCCCCTGCTACACAAGGGAATAAGGGAAACAAATGACAAGGAGATAAATAGAAAAGAATACATAAGAAATATTTTGGTTTGTACTCAAATACCCTTGTTTGCATGTGACTACAAGCACTCATGTGAGGAACAGCCATGACCCAAACGTTCTGTGCAAAATATTCATGTCAACATTTGTGAACAGGAAATGAAAAGAAGTCAGACATGGTCTAACCAGACAGCCCTATGGCACTTAAAAAAACATTTGTCGACACTTTTCCTGTAACTGTAACTAACTGCATTCAGCCGCTGTATTAAATATATTCCCTGAAGAATTCTGCAGTCTGTAAAAGCCTGTTTAAGGAAATATATAAGTAATTAAGTTAAATGCACACAAGTACCATGGAAGGCTGTGGAGCTGAACAAAACTTCATTGCCTCTTGAGTAGTATCTAACATGGAAGAGAGATCTTTGTTTAATGTGAGCTCACTGCAGTAATATGAATGGATTAGCAAAAGTTCACAATGCCCCATTAGTAACCATCAGTTCTTTGTAAGCTGGACCACGTGGAATAACCACTTGGGAATGCCTTGTCTTACTTCTTCAACCGTCTAGCAAAGTCAACACCTGTAACATCCTTTTGGTTACCTGCATGAAGATAAAGTAACAGCATTCTTTTCTGCGCCATACAATTGTTTTCAGACAGCAGAGATGTGTTCCTTTTCATGAGTGAAGTAAAACTGGCTGAAGCCTTATGGATTTTATTGTATATAAATTTAGATATTACTTAATACAAAGCTCCTGTACATGGTCACATAAAAATGCATCTTCTGAAGAAAGCTACACTGCACCATAGGGCTGGATTCTTATTTGACTCTACCCACATTCCCCAAAACCAAAGTTTCTGTCATATATCACTGAGATGCAGTAAAGGACTTACAAATAAAGACGTGAGGAACTGAAACTTTTATAAACAGTTATAAATTAGTAAATAATTATCTTAATTTACATAGCTTTTCATCCCAAAATATCCCAAGCTCTTCGCAAGCTGAAGCCTGTAAATCTTTACTTGGTTAGCAATTCCATGTATTTCAATGGGATGGTTCATTTGAGTAAGGTTTGCAAAACTGGGTCCTATATACTGACAAAAATCACCTAGGGATGGACATGGCAGCAATGGGAATCAAAGTGTATAACAATGAAGAAGGGAAATTTTGGGGCAAGGACACCAGGACAAACTCTTACTTTCACTGAGACATGGTGTGGATTTTATACTCAGTTGTTATGCTAAATGGAGTACAGGTCTTGATTAAGGCAATAATGCAAAAGCCTACAGGTCTCAAGCCTATAAAATAATAGCTTAGCCAAATCAACCATAACTTACAGCCTAAAGACTTGACATAAGCAGCTACCCAGTAAGTGACCTTATATGACAAGGTGTAACAAGACAGAGTGGTGTTATAAGCTACTGTTGCTAAACTGCTGACAGATAACTACAAGATGTCAGTTTACACCAGCTTTAGATATTTTAAGTTAAGAATATCAGCAGATGTTGACCACAAGAATCCCATGGTAATGACTGACATACATGCTAACAAGCCTGAAGTAAAAGTCCTAGTCACCAACTGCAGCATAGCAGACCAACATTAATAGGGTGAGAAAATACACATAAGGAAAGGGGCTGAAACTGCTACTGAATCTGCATTAGGCATAAGTATTAGCATAACCTCTGCTAAAAAGATGGCACTTGACCCATGAATTCCCAAGAGATTTCCCAGAAACTGTCAAGCCAAGGACCACTGCTAGGTCATCTTCTCTAGTATGAGGCTCCCTGCAAAGGATGGCATGAGTATGCAAGTTCTGACTCCTCTAGTCTCTCTGTCTACTTTGCTACATTGTAGTGTTTGTGATATCGCTGATTGTGTTTAAAACTATTACAAATGCAGAAGGTCTTCCCTAAGTGTGAGTGTCTCTCCTGCATATACCACGGTCCTCACTTCCAACCTAACTAATACTGTAGCTGATCTAAAGGCAGTTGAGCCCTGCCAAACCACACCATGTTAATTGGAAACTTTAACTAATACCTAACTGATAAAAATTGTTGCCTGATCTAATGTCCCTGTAAGCAGAGAGACCCTCAATTTTAAGGTCCTCTCTGAAAAACTCATATACAGTAAACTGCATGAAACCCAGTTTACCAGCGTCAGAAAAATGAAGGGTGAATCAACCCTGCTGGGGTGTGAACCTGTAGTTCCAAGGACCATGAGGGATTCAGAGTAAGTTAAACTATCTCCTTTCTTATTCCTATGAATTTATGTTTGCTCCACATATTATTCTAAAAGCTACCTAACATAAGTCAGCAGTAATGGTGCTGAATTATAGGAACATGCAGTAACTATATTAAATAGGGTGGCTCCTAGGTTTCCAAAATACACAATTATGAATACAGCATGACATACTCAACTGAATTTTGCATTTTTCAGACATACGGATGGTGAAAGGTGATAAACAGTGTCCAATTTATTATGTCTGTTGAATAATGCTGTTTTGTTCAATTTCCATAGGTGGAATCATTCTGACCTTGGAAATAAGGTGTCTTTTATTTCTTTGTACACTGCAATAGGGAAATGTAAATCAGAGTGAATGGCAAGCTGTGTGGGGAAACTGACAAGCTGGGAAGTATGGGGTATGAAAGGTATTTGTTTTCTTATCCTTAGAGAATTACTGAATTGTTAAATATGACTTTATTTCCCAAGGATGAATTCAGCATGTACTGTATATGCAAGAAAGTTCCTACACACCATCAGTGCACTACCTGTAGTGGATTTCAAACAGCAGTCTCTGCATGGAATTTTTGTGGATCTCCTAATACAGCAAAATCAGAAGCTTGTTTTGCAGCCTTGTTAACCTAATTACATTCACCAATTAATTATGTAAATGAGAAAATAATTAACACAACACCTATCTATCTGGCCTTAATCACAGTAGCATCTAAGCACTAGCTTTTGGCTTTAACTACAGAATTTCCTTATGGCAAAGCACACTCAGTATTGATGGTGTTATGCTAAAAAGAGTAAAAACAAACCTAAAGTCTTGGACTGCTATATTCTCTTAACTTGAGCCTATTCTACAAGAAAGTCGGTAAGTAATTACAATATCCCTGAGGGAAATCAGTAAGCCAATTATTTCATGTTCAGATCAAGAGATTTTATTTTTATTTTGAAATTAATTTTATACTTTATCTAAAACTAAATCACTGTTACAGTATTCAGTACTTTCAAATAACTAGGCTGAGCAAATTAACATATTAAAATAATGTTTACAGCATGCTTGCTAGTCTAATCCTTCTGAAAGAAACTGTTCTATGTTGTTTCCCTCAGTATTTTTTGCATTACTATTTATTATATCATACCTAATAAACTGAAAAAGCTCTGCGGCTTCCATGTTGATCTGTGACCTGCATTTCTGCATTAAACTACCCTCATCTGACCTTTCAGTTCACACATATGCATCTTTTTGTTGCTGTTGCTTGTATGCTAAGCAGCCTGATAGAGGTGGATAGTACAGCATATCCCCATTTGCATCAGAGGAAGGCTGACCTGCACAGATAAGTTAGATATCAACTGGCTCATCCCCTAACTTATGTATGTGAAAGACTGTGCTGCTGGTTGAAAGAAAACAAAATGTACAGGACACGGATCCAAGGCCTCAGCTCATCAAAGCAATTAAGGCTTATGTCCCATTGAAGTCAATGGGATGGAAGCACATGTATAATTGCTTTAATGAATCAAGGCCCGAACTATTAGAACACATACCTTAGAGAGAAGAGAACTTATCATATATTATTATTTAGTGTTTTTATTGTGAAAATGCTCAAAGGCCTGAACTGGGATCAGGCTCCCAAGTGTGCTAGGTGCGTTGCAAATTCACGTGAAGACATGGTGCCAGCTCTTTTGCCCCCTAGCACTTACTGCAAACACACACACACACGTAACTTTACAAATCTGCAAAAAGAAAAGGACGACTTGTGGCACCTTAGAGACTAACACATTTATTTGAGCCACAAGTACTCCTTTTCTTTTTGCGAATACAGACTAACACGGCTGCTACTCTGAAACCTTTACAAATCTGAACATTCCCGTTTAAATCAATTGGACCACTCACACACATGAGTGTTTGCAGAATCAGGGCCTAAATAGACAAGACAGTTGCATATAAGCAAAATTTCAATGGTTTATATCTTGTCAGTTATATTTTTAAAGTTTATTCCCAAACCATCCTCCAGATAAGACATTAGCAGAGAGCATTTATTTCAAGGAGGTTTTTGAGATTTCAAAATAATCTGCAGAACAGAATTACTGTTCTTCACATAACTTTGCTGGGAGACCCTGCTCCGGGAAGAAGCACCGGAACCAGGGATGCTGGAAACCTTCGGAGCCTGGGAGAGGCCTTAATCCCAGGGAGCTGAGCTGCAAATGAGATGCAAGCCTGGGAAGCAGGACTCACAAGGACCCAACTTCCCAACAGCCTGCCAGGCAGGTTGCCATGAAGCTAGGCAGGTGGGCTCATTTCTGAAGGAGTTTTGTTAAAACTGACTTGGTCCCATAGAACATTTTAATTTTGATTAATTGGCAAATTAAAGCAACATTTTTTTTTGGTCAATTTTTTTCTGACCATTTCTACTCCACACCCTACATTTCTGTTCAGGTGTCTCAGACAACATGCTCCATCAATGCAGACACAATCTGCTTTTCTTCCACCTTCCCACCTCACAGAAATAGACTCAGGCTCAGCACGTGAAGGGGTGGGGGGTGAAGAATGGATAGTGAAGTGGCTAATCAAATACTGTTTCTATTAAAGCTACTGAAAGAATCTGAAAGCCTCACGGCTTCCTTTGCCACTCCGCACTACTTGCTGTGTAAGGGTAAAATATTCAAAAGCACTTAGGTAACTTAGGAGCTTAGGTCCCACAGGCTTTCAAAGAGAGTTAGACTCCCGAAGGCCTAACTCAGGGGTGCGGGAACCATTTTTATAGTGTGGGTGCTGAGAGCCATTGAACCAAACTGTAAACCCTGTATATGATAGAAACCACTTCAAGCCAGGGGGTGCAGCAGCATGCCCAGTACCCCTTTTTCGAGCACCGATGGCCTAAGCCCCTTTTGAAATGGGCTTAAGGTTCTAAGTCCTTTGGGCATTTCAGAAAATTTTATGCTAAATCAACACAATTAATGGATCATTCTAACAATGAAATTAATGTAAGTAAAAGATATACCAGATATGTATCCAGTGCTTAAAGTAGTGTGAAAAACTACAATTTCTCATAATCTGAGAGCAGCTGGTTGGCAAAAGAGTACTTAAATTCTGACCTTCTGCAATCATTTGCACCATCCTCTCCCCCACTTTAAGACTGTATGTTTCTCAAGTATATACAAATTAATTACAAGCTATTATAAATGTATTTTTGAGAAACTGTATGCAATCCTATAATTATAAAATGCATCATAATGTATGTGAATAAGGATTTCCTGGCATTGGAGTGCTTGGCCATGTAAACAATGTTCTCAAAGTGGTTTTTAAAATAACATTACAATTGTAACACAATTTAGTGAATTTGATGATAAGGCTGAGGCATTATTTTTAACGTTCACTATTCTACCTAGTATTTTTATAAGAGTACTAGTTAAAAGAAATTTCAACCTTCATTTGAATTTCCCATCAGTTCTTTTTTGTCACTACCTTAATACTACATTTTCATTATTTGAAATATTAACTCTCTCTAAGCTCCTCCCCATACTTTCATAATAATTCCAGGGTAGGCAGCTACTTTGTGAATTTTTGCACAAACGGCCCCCTCAGGCTGCCTCTATCCCAACATAAAGGGTCCTCACTGGGGTCCAGAGTCACTGAGCTCTTGCAATCTCTGCCAAGTGACTCCCTTAAGAATTACAACTACGGTGATGCTTTCTGCGGCCAACTAGGAACTGCCAAATGGACAGCTGATGGATTACTTTGGGCAGCTACTACTAACTCCAGTGATTTATACTTAATAGTCTCTATTTCTCGCTATGTTGTTTAGACTTAGTTTTAGTTTTTATACCAACCGTAAGATTTTATATCATCTGTTTACTCTGAACAATGCTCTTTAGCGCATTTGGAATAACTCACCATCTTATGCCATATCATCTATCCCTTGTCTTTGTGGGGTTTTTGGAGTAGTTGAACATTGCACCTGTCCTTCATCAGTCTCCCATGTCACAATGCAGTGCACAACCTGCATGCCATATTTGCTGAACAGTTATCTTTACATTAATATGCTCCTCACAGATAGCCCTATTTACAGGTTTGGCAAAAAGCCAATTGAACTGTTGTGCAAATATTTAATCTGAAAAGTTTTCTTCCTCCTAGTACCCCATCCCCACTTTGGTTCTATCTCAGCTTCTTCCCCATTCTAGTGTAATTCTCACAACACATGATAATCATGGCATGCTTCATTGTGTAAGGATCTCACTGTTCTTTCCTAACTGTTCTGCTAATCCTGCCTGGGAAGATCATCTACAGGAGCAGGGAGGAGAACCCAGGGTCCCTTGCAAAGAGGAAATGTTGCTGGATTCTTTTAAAATATGTAGTTTTAATTTTTTTAAACAGATGCTGCTATATAGCTACACAGTCTTCCTTTAAATAATAAGAATAATCTCTTTGACTGAAGTCTCTTAAGTAGCACTTGTCTACTTTGGTAAAATCCACATGGAATTAGAGCTTTCTTCAGCCAAACAAACCAAGCAACCAAAACAGAGCTTAACCTTACTTCAACTTCATTTAATGAAAAATCTTTTCTAAGCAGTATGGAGTCCTTGAGTTTCATACTTCCCCCATACTTCCTGACCCATAGGCTGGGTAAGCCCTTCCTCTGCCTTTTCCCCTCTAAGCTCCTCCTTTCCTAGACATGTCTGAATGAGCTAGTAATTCTCTTTCCTGCCTAATTTAGTGTGAAGTTGTGACATTAAGAACAGCCCAAGGGTAGAAGGCAAGGGGCATCCTGATGTCCAGCAGTGTGTTTCAACTGGCCTGACCAGCCCACTGTACCCCACCTCACTACTGTTATCATTTGCATCTAAAAGCTACCTGTAATATGTCACTGGAAAGCTTATAACTCACCACTTATTCATATCATTGTGTGATGTAGTTGCAACTGATTCAAAGTTATGGACATAAATTATAATTCTTAAAATGTTTGCCAGTCACACAGGAGCTACCCCGCCACAGACAAAGGAATGCAGTTTTGCCACTGGACAGTTACTTCCAAAGTACGTTGAAAGACAATGAGAATACATTTATGTATCAGATAAACAAAGCTATCAACAAGGGGGAAGAGACAGGTTGGTTACATCCCACCAGGGAAGAGAAACTTTATCTGAGCTACAAAGACAGGAGAATCTAAACCTCAAATAATAACCAACTGAATCAACTGATTGAATACAATATTAATGTATCATGTAAGTGTGACACTGTATAAAAATCATTTACATTATTATTATTGATACCATTATTATATAATTGCAAGAAATCTTGTACAAAGTGTATCATGTAATGTATCAATGGAAAAGTTAGTCTGTCAAGTATGATTATCATGGTTAAATCCATGTATCATCTTTGTATTTAAAGTTATGCATATTAGCTATGTATTTGTACCACAAATGTGTTTGTTCTTAGGGTGACACCCACAAGGTAATTTACATACAGTCTCTCCAGCCCATTGTGAATAGACTATTCAAGCTTGGTGGGTCATTAAAAATCAACTCTCCAAATAGCTGTTCCTGAGTACGCGTCAGACAGCGTGGAACCAATGGCGACCCCTGTGATTCAGCAAAACATGTAAGGGCATGTGATATGGACATGTGACCTCAGACTCCATCTTTGTCAGTAACTTTCCATACACAGGGGCTGTGGGCTTTGTTTGGGACTGTAAATTTCCATGCATATGGCAGAGGATATAAAAGACACCGGAGACATCTCCATTTTGCCTCTTTCCTCCTCCAATTCTCTAAACTGCGGATTTATAACTAAAAGAAGTTTTCTGAACTATGGACTGAGGACCTTCCAGTCTTTTGGAAGTTACCAGACTTTTGCAAACCAGCAGTCTATTCCATCACTGCTATGATCCTGATCTATGAACACCAAAAATCACTTGTATGTATATGCGGCAGAGAGTCCTGTGGCACCTTATAGACTAACAAACGTACTGGAGCATAAGCTTTCATGGGTGAATACCCACTTCGTCAGTTGCATGTTATATGTATATGATCCTTTAACCATTCAATAACTCTCTTCTTTTCTTTTACTAATAAAATCTTTAGTTAGTTTACTAAGGATTGGCTGACTGTGTGATATTTGGGTAAGATCTGAAATATATGTTGACCATGGGGTAAATGTCTGAACCCTTGGGTAGAATCTTATATATGGTGACTTGGGTTTTCAGTAATCTCTCACTATATTAGACCTATTTGTTTGGATGGGAGCCAAGGGCTGGAATGCCTGAAGGGGACTGTGTTTGGCTTCTTGTTAACCAGTGTGGTGCTACAGAAGCTCTTTTGTTACTGGTTTAGTGAATCTAATTACAGAATACACCACCAGTTTTGAGAGATTGCCCTGTTTCTTGCAATCTGCCCTGAGTGTGGCATTCTCAGTGTGGTCCATTCCAGACACCCAGTCACAGTAAGGTCTTTTACAAATGCCTATAACACACTGGTGATGAATATCATTATAAAATGTATGTATTAATACTACAGGAGGAATTATGGATACTCATTGATATGTTTTCAAGTGTGTGGCCAAATAAAGGAAGGAACAGTTCCCACTCAGACTGGGGGGGGGGGGCAGGGGGTGACTATTTATCTGTTTTCTTTGTAAATAAACATGGTAGAATCAGAAGCAATGAAAATTTGGGACTGAAGGTGCATTGGGGTCATCTTGTTTGTTGTAATAAGGCTGATGGAAGCCAGAATGGGGCTGAAAAGAGGCTGCTAGGATCAAAGCAGCTGAACCAGAGCTGTGTAAGCACACAGACACTCAGGGTGTGACCTGCTTGTGAAAGTCCCAGGTTGGGGGCTCGAGTAACAAGGCATTGTAAGGTGCCTGGGGTTGCAGGAGAAGTGATGATACAACTCCTCACTGATATAGGTTGCACCTTGAACCTGACTGGACTGTCACAGAAGTATCATATGTGCTTTTATGTTTATTATATATTTGTAATTTCCACATAAACCTGTTTCTCTTTCCTCCAAAACACTAAAAGGTATTTCTACCTAGAAAAGCCAACAGAACATATTTGGAATTTCTAAGCCAATCTTTTTTGCGAAAATAGACAAAAAATGCAATATTTTTTAAAAAGGGAAGAGCTAGTATATTATTTCAAAATACAGTAATTTTGTGAATTCTAGGAAGTTCCTGTGATGAAATGCAGCCTGCAGAATTTCAGAGGAAACATTAATCTTCTGGGAATTTAAAATAGGGCTAAAAATGGAAGCTAAATGCAGTTTCTAAGGAAACTGCCACTGCCTCTCCGTAACACACATACATAGGTGGATACAAACACACACACACACACACAAAGCATGGTACCATAGTTGACTTTGGGGAGAATACTTACAGCTGCTATCAGCAATTTAAAGCATACTTGATCTTCTGCAAGATGCAAGAAAATCCACAACACTCATAGAAGTGAGTACAGAGAGATGAATGGATTTACAGGATTTGTTAAACTGGATGGAAATTCGGTAAACCACCAGCAGTTCGGTTCCTGACCGAAGAAGCACTTAGCTGGGTAATGTTGGAAGTGAAACAGTGGAGCAGAAAAGTTAGACTGGAACAATTCATTTTTGTAAAGATGTAACACTCTTAATCAGACCTTCCCACTCTATAATAACTCCTCAAACAAGGCATAGGAATGAATGTTTATCATGATCATTGTGACAGGGTGTGTCCTCTGCTCCTGAGTTCCTGCACAAATGGCTCTAACACCTCTGGTTTGTAACTGCTGCCATGTAATTTATTTATATTATATCAACTACTAACCCTTTACATTTCCATGCAGCAATTCTATTTATAGTGACATACATTCATCATCCCTTTCTTGCCAGAGACAGGAGAAGGAAGAGATCTTTACATGCAGAGATCTCCCTTACCTGGATGCTGCTGGCCTTTCTTTTTCTCTCTTTCCTATGCACTTCATTCCTGTGCTCCTTTTCTACTTTTGCAGTTAATGGACTAATTATCTCCTTAGCACTCCCCAGCCCTAGCTGATCTAGTAATTAGCCACTCCTTCCCTCAATCAGGCCCTCTCTGGGGGAGCTAATTGGATTTACAGTGACCAGAGTACTGGTTCTCAGCATGGTCACAATGCTATGAAATTCTAAAAGAGAAAATGTGAGGAGGTTTTAGGTGCATTGGATTTAAATATAAAGGACCATAAATGCACATCAGAATTACAAAATCATATAAAAAGATAGAAAAGACCTACTGGATCGCCCAATCCACTCCCTCTTCAAAAACAAAGTCATTCCCTACAGTACATGCAGTGGAACGATGGCTCTTACTGCCACAAAACCTGCCCCCACACCAGCTCCCCCACCACCCCCCTAAAAATAGCAATAGAGTAGGGATTGAGCCCATGCACATGATTTAACCCTGCTGAGTAGGCAGAGCTCATTCAGATATGAGGCTCATGACTCATCAAGAACTGTCCAATAGTCCTGTTCTATCTATTCCACTGGGATACCAAGGACATTGCAGCCTTAGAGTTCCATGAACACCTGCAAAATACCTTGCAAAGGCAGGTAAGGAGTGTAACTGGAGTTGGGTCCCAAAGGGTTAGTCGCAAAGACCCATCTACCTCCCCTGGCTACTGAGAATTATCCTCTTCCTGATGGGTTATCCATTCCCAGGTTCCTGATCCATTTTGCTGTTGTATCTGAGCAATATGGCCCAGGCAGTCTCTATAGTTGTCAATATGCTAGGAAGGAACCCATCCCTTACATTGAGCCCACTACCTCCTCTGCATTATACAGTTTTGCCACAAAAGTGGAAAAATTAAACATTCTCTAACAAAAGGTAGAGAAAGAGCTCACAAAGGAACAGTTATACCATGAGTATACTTAAACCAAACAAGGATAAAATTATGGCACCACTGAAGTTGATAGCAAAGCTTACATTGACTTCAGGGGAGGTAGGATGTCACCCCAAGACTCAAATTGTACCCTACTAGTAGAATTAAATAAGTAATAACAATAACTAGCACTTTTCATCACTTTTTATGCTTTAAAAAGTATTTAAGATCCATAGCCTCATTTTACAGACTGGGAAATAGAGCCGCAGAGAGGTTAAGGGAAATCCAAGACTGATTATAATTATTTAATAGTTATTTTGCAATAACACTCCAGGGCCCCAATCCAGAGTGAAACCCCAGCATGCTAACTGCTATATACAAGAAAATACACAGTCTCTAACCCGAGAATTCTACAGTCTAACAAAACAAATAATTTACAAAGGTCTGACATTTTGGCTTGTTCGGAGGAATTAGCCAGATGTGCTGTGTTTTGGACAGAGTCCAGGGATTTATCCCAAACAGTGTATCTGACTTCTTCAGAACATATGCTCAGGAACTGCTCCTCTGCAAAACAATCAAGCAACTGTCCATAATTCCCTGCTTCCTTCCCCTTGGCTCACTTTTTGTCCAAATCACACAATTTACATGCTTATTCTCTCTGACTCCTCTTGTCTTGCATTTTGAGGGCTCTAAATTTCAATCTATACACTTCAGGAGTAATTTGAGACCTTTGCAATGTAGTCTTTTAAAAGTCATCTTATTGCAAAGCCTTACCAACAGGCATTTCATTAAACACATGTAATGCTTTACCCAAGAGCTTACTAATCAATGTTGGAACATTCTTGTCCTCTGGAACTTTATGAACGTCACATAAAAATGGCAAAGTATTCTTCAATACAGTCTGCTTCTTTGTACGCAGAGCACATGTCAGGGTTCCTTCCCCACTCTGAACTCTAGGGTACAGATGTGGGGACCTGCATGAAAAGCCCCCTGTGCTTATTCTTACCAGCTCAGGTTAAAAACTTCCCCAAGGTACAAACTTTACCTTGTCCTTGAACAGTATGCTGCCACCACCAACCATTTTAAACAAAGAACAGGGAAAGAGACCACTTGGAGACGTCTTCCCCCAAAATATCCCCCCAAGCCCCACACACTCCCTTTCCTGGGGAGGCTCGAGAATAATATCCTAACCAATTGGTTACAAAATCATCAAAGACCCAAACCCCTGGATCTTGGAACAATAGAAAAATCAGTCAGGTTCTTAAAAGAAGGATTTTATAAAAAAAAAAAAGGTAAAAATCATCTCTGTAAAATAGGATGGAAAATACTGTACAGGGTATTCAGATTCAAAACACAGAAGATCCCCCTCTGGGAAAAACCTTAAAGTTACAGAAAACAGGAATAAACCTCCCTCTTTACACAGGGAAAATTCACATAAAACAAAAGAAACTAATCCGCCTTGCCTGGTTTACCTACACTGGTTGCAATATTGGAGACTTGGATTAGGATGGGTTGGAGAAGACTGATTTCTGCCTGGCCTCTCTCAGTCCCAAGAGAGAACCACGTAAACAAAGAGCACACACAAAAGCCTCCCTCCCCGCCCCCAAGATTTGAAAGTATCTTGTCCCTTTATTAGTCCTTTGGGTCAGATGCCAGCCAGGTTAGCTGAGCTTTTTAACCCTTTACAGGTAACAGGGTGTTGCCTCTGGCCAGGAGGAATTTTATAGCACTGTATACAGAAAGGTGGTTACCCTTCCCTTTATATTTATGACACGCCCCTCAAATCACAGATAGGGTGAAACGCTGGTTGTGATTTCTTCCTAGAGCTCTAGGAGAAAACAGAGTTAATAAGACACATGCATGTCTAAATGTACTACTAACTGTATAAAGACTAACAATATTTCCCTCTTCTTAAGGACAATTTGGACCAGTTGATTCTGGGAAACTTTCAAGGGAGAGTGCATCAGCCACTTTGTTAGAAGCTCCTGAAATGTGTTGTATGTCAAAATCAAAACCTTGGAGAGCTAAACTCCACCAAATAAGTTTTTTGTTATTTCCCTTGGCGGTATGAAGCCACTGTAGCGCAGCACGGTCGATTTGCAGGTGGAACCACCGTCACCAAACATATGGGTGTAGCTTTTCCAGAGCGTAGACAATGGTGTAACATTCCTTTTGTCTGATTGACCAGTTACTTTCCTTCTCAGACAGCTTCTTGCTGAGAAACACTACAGGACGGAACTCTTGATCTGGTCCTTCCTGCATTAAAACTGGTCCCACACCACGCTCGGACGCATCTGTGGTTATTAGGAACAGATTGTCAAAGTCTGGGGCCCTTAGCACAGGGTCAGACATGAGCGTCGCTTTAAGCTGGTTAAAGGCCTTCTGACACTCTTCAGTCCACTGAACTGCATTTGGCTGTTTCTTTCTGGTTAGGTCTGTCAGTGGGGTGGCGATTTGGCTGTATTGCGGTACAAATCGCCTGCAATATCCAGCCAAGCCTAAGAAGGATTGGACCTATTTCTTTGACTTTGGGACAGGCCACTTTTGGATAGCATCCACTTTGGCCTGTAGGGGGTTGATAGTTCCTTGACCCACCTGGTGTCCAAGGTAAGTCACTAAGTTTAGGTCTATTTGACACTTCTTAGCCTTAACAGTTAGTCCTGCCTCCCTTATGCGCTCAAGGACTTTTTGTAGATGTTCCAGGTGTTCTGCCCAGGAATCCGAAAATACGGCCACATCGTCTAGGTAGGCGACTGCATATTCTCCCAATCCCGCTAGGAGACCATCTACAAGTTTTTGGAAGATGGCGGGTGCATTCCGCAGCCTGAAAGGGAGCACATTAAATTCATACAGCCCGACAAGTGTGATGAAGGCTGAACTTTCCTTGGCGGATTCATCCAGCGGTACCTGCCAGTACCCCGGGTTAAGTCCAAGGCAGAGATGAACTGGGCCCGTCCCAGTTTCTCCAATAGTTCATCTGTGCATGGCTTTGGATAGTTGTCTGGGAGAGTTACAGCATTTAGCTTACGGTAGTCCACGCAAAAACATATCTCCCCATCTGGTTTGGGAGCTAGAACCACTGGAGATGGCCATGCACTGCCAGAGGGGCAGATAACACCCATCTGTACCACATCCTGGATTTCCCATTCTATAGCAATTTTAGCTTGAGGAGACACCCGATAAGGTTGGGCTCTAATTGGGTGAGCATTACCTGTGTCAATGGAGTGGTATGCCCGTTCAGTCAGTCCTGGGGTGGCTGAGAACGTCGGCGCGTAGCTAATGCACAGCTCCTTGATCTGCTGTCGCTGCATATGCCCAAGGGTCATGGAGAGGTTCACCTCTTCCACTCCACCAGCACTTTTCCCTTCGTAGTAGACACCTTCAGACCACTCAGCGTCATCTCCTCCCTGGGCTGTAAACTGACAAACCTTTAATTCTCTGGAATAAAAGGGCTTTAGAGAACTAATATGGTACACCTTAGGCTTTCGGTTGGAGGTGGGGAATGCTATGAGATAATTAACAGCTCCCAGGCACTCCTGGACCATGAATGGCCCTTCCCACGACGCTTCCATTTTATGGGCCTGGAGCGCCTTTAAGACCATGACCTGGTCTCCTACTTTGAAGGAACGCTCTCTGGCATGTTTATCATACCAGGCTTTTTGCTCTTTTTGAGCATCCTGTAGGGTTTCTTTAGCAATGGCTAAAGAGGTTCGGAGGGTGTTTTGTAGGTTGGTTACAAAGTCCAGGCCATTTGTTTGATGGTGGTAAGGGATGGCAACCAAGTGATTTACCCCATGAGCTTCCCAAAGGCTTTCCGTAGTTCCTGCCAGGAAATTAGTTCCATTCTGTAAGGATGTCGGAGGGCCAACCTACTCTGGCAAAAATGTCCGTTAGTGCCTGGCACAAACTTTTAGCCCTGGTGTTGCTTAAAGCTACTGCTTCCGGCCATCGGGTGGCAAAATCCATGAAAGTCAGTATGTACTGCTTTCCTCTGGGTGTCTTTTTCGGAAAAGGACCCAGAATATCCACAGCTACTTGCTGAAACGGAACTTCAGTGGAGCGGCTGGAGAGGGGCTTTGACCTGGTCTTGGGGTTTTCCCACTCTTTGGCATACCTCATAAGATCGGACATAGGCAGAAACATCCTTGCCCATTCCCTCCCAGTGGAATGACCTCCCCAAACGGTCTTTGGTGCTGTTCACCCCAGCATGGCCACTAGGATGATCGTGGGCTAAGCTCAAGAGCTTTTCCCGGTACTTAGTTGGAACTACCGACTGTCTCTGAGGATGCCAGTCTTCCTGGTGCCCACCAGAAAGAGTTTCCTTGTATAAAAGTCTTCTTTCTACAACAAACTGGGATCTATTAGAAGAGTTGAGAGGCGGTGGGTTGCACTGTGCCTCCGTCCAAGCTCTCTGGAGGCTTTCATCTGCTTCCTGTTCAGCCTGGAACTGTTCCCTTGATGCTGGAGACATTAGTTCCTCACTGGATAGTGGACCTGGGCTTGGTCCCTCTGGAAGTGATGCAGGTGATGGGGCTGTTTCCACTGATGGTGAACCGCTCTCCGCTGGTGCACTCTGGGGTATTTCAGGCTCTGGCTGAGCCTGTTTTGTAGGATCATCTGTTGCTGCTGCCAGTGCAGGCTCAGTGGTGCCCTCTGGTTTTGGAGCTGTAGATGGGGTTGCAAGCACTGGACTCAGTGCTGGCAATGGTTCTGGTGCTGCTTGCTTCACCAGTTTTGGTTCGGGGACTGGCTTTGGCTGGATCTCTGGGACTGGATCCACTACGGCCGTTACAGTCGTTGGCAGGGGATCCAGTTCCACCTCCTCCATCTGGGTCTCTGGTAACACAGACGGGGCACTGGTGGAAGGCTCAGGAACAGGGATAGGTGTGGAAGCTTGCTTAGTCTGGTTGCGGGTGACGATTCCCACCCTCTTGGCCAGCTTTACCTTGTTGGCCAAGTCTTCCCCAGCAGCATGAGAATGGGATAATCATCACAGACTGCAAAAGTCCACATTCCTGACCAGCCCTTGTACTGGACAGGCAACTTGGCAGTAGGCAAATCAAAAGAGTTGGACTTGAAGGGTTGAATCGTCACTTGGGCCTCTGAGTTGATTAAGCTGGGGTCCACTAAGGATTGATGGATAGCTGTCACCTGCGCTTCAGTGTCCCTCCACACTGTAACCTTCTTGCTGCCCACACTCACAGTTTCCCTTTGCTCTAAGGGCATCTGGACCTGAGGACCTTTGGTGTGACCCCGGTGCAATGAACTGTAATCTGTTGGGGTTCTTGGGGCAGTTGGCCTTCACATGCCCTGGCTCATTACATTTAAAACATCGCCCAGTTGACTGGTCACTGGGGCAAGGTGGGTTGCTGGAGAGTGGTGTGGTGGGACGATAAGGTGCCTGGGGTTTTCCTTGGGATGTAGGTGGGGCCTTGGGTTGCCCCCGGTGATAGGGTTTTGTTTTGGGTTGCCCCTTCTGATAGCCGCTCCAACTGCTACTAGTTTTTTTTCTTTTCTGCTACCTCCACCCATTTGGTTCCAATCTCCCCCACCTCGATTACAGTTTTGGGCTTCCCATCTAGGATGTACCTTTCTATTTCCTCAGGAACACCCTCTAAGAACTGCTCCATTTGCATTAGGAAGGACATATCTTCTGGAGATTTAACACTTGCTCCCGATATCCAGGCATCCCAATTTTTCACAATGTGGTAGGCATGTCGGGTAAATGAAACGTCTGGTTTCCACCTTAAGGCTCTGAACCGCCGACGAAATGCTCAGGTGTTAGCCCCATTCTGACTCTCACCTGGGTTTTAAAAAGTTCATAACTGTTCATGTGTTCCTTAGCATTTCAGCCGCCACCTCTGCTAACGGTCCACTGAGCTGCGGCCTCAGGTCTACCATGTACTGGTCTGTGGAGATGCTGTACCCAAGGCAGGCCCTTTCGAAGTTTTCTAAGAAGGCCTCAGTATCATCGCCTGCCTTGTAGGTGGGGAACTTTCTGGGATGGGAAGAGGTATCTGCAGGATTGCTAGGGTTGGTTGGTACATTCTGCTGAGCCCTTGCCTGCTCCATCTCCAGTGCATGCTTCCTCTCTTTTTCTTTCTCCTCCATAGCTCTTTTGTGGGCAGCTTTCTCTGCCTCCACCCTGGATTTCTCTGCCTCCATCTCCAAGCACCTTAAGGCCCTCTGTCTATCATGCTCTTTTTGTTTCTCTTCAGCTTCGAATCTGGCTAGCTCTAGTTTATTAGCTGCTTCATTGGTAGTCATTTTCCTGCTTTCTTGTGCTTAACTCTAGCTATACCTGAGAGTTAGGGGGGAAAAAAAAACTTGTGAATTTCTCTGCAGGAGGTTAGCTACCCTGCCTTTAGGTAGAGAAAACTCTAGCTCAAAAAAGAAAAATCCCTTTGTAAAAAAACTAACACTTCTGTCTCCAAATAGATAGAAAACCCTCTAGCTGCTCTCAGTTTAAAAGAAGACCTCTTCAGGTTTGTGCTTTTGGTTCAAAATGATCCCACCGCTCTGCCACCATGTCAGGGTTCGTTCCCCACTCTGAACTCTAGGGTACAGATGTGGGGACCTGCATGAAAGGCCCCCTACGCTTATACTTACAAGCTTAGATTAAAAACTTCCCCAAGGTACAAACTTTGCCTGTCCTTGAACAGTGTGCTGCCACCACCAACCATTTTAAACAAAGAACAGGGAAAGAGACCACTTGGAGACGTCTTCCCCCGAAAATATCCCCCCAAGTCCTACACACCCCCTTTCCTGGGGAGGCTTGAGAATAATATCTTAACTAATTGGTTACAAAATCATCAAAGACCCAAACCCCTGGATCTTGGAACAATGGAAAAATCAGTCAGGTTCTTAAAAGAAGGATTTTATTTTAAAAAAAAAAAAAAGGTAAAAATCATCTCTGTAAAATCAGGATGGAAAATACTTTACAGGGTATTCAGATTCAAAACACAGAGGATCCCCCTCTGGGAAAAACCTTAAAGTTACAGAAAACAGGAATAAACCTTCCTCTTTACACAGGGAAAATTCACATAAAACAAAAGATAAACTAATCCGCCTTGCCAGGCTTACCTATACTGGTTGCAATATTGGAGACTTGGATTAGGATGGGTTGGAGAAGATGGATTTCTGCCTGGCCTCTCTCAGTCCCAAGAGAGAACAACGACAAACAAAGAGCACAAATAAAAGCCTCCCTCCCCACCTCCCACCCCCAAGATTTGAAAGTATCTTGTCCCCCTTTCTTTTTTTTTTTTTAAACTATTAAGAGAAACCTGTTTACCAATTCCACCTGACATGTCTCGTCGAAACACCTTTTAGTCACCTATTAGTGAGTCATCCATAATTTCACATAGAGTATTCTTACACATACTTTACAATTATATTATTTACAAGTGTGTTATTGGTTTTCAAATGACACTGCACAAGGCATCTTTTGTACAAAAATCATTGCAGTAGGTGTGAATACCGGGTGCTTAAGGCCACAAAAGGATTGGGGGAGGGTACAATACAATTAGATCTACAGGCATATACATTTCTCATATAGATATATACCACTGTAATTTTTTAATAATTATAAATAGATACATACAATAAATAAATGCCAGCTAACCTCACTGGCCCCTCAAGCTATCATTAATCAGTTGAGCTGGAAATATAATCCAGACCTCCCAATTACAAGTTCCAACTGCTGCCTGCTTGACCGTAGTGCTTTGCTCTGAGATATTCAAATTGATAAGAACTGTAACAGGAATTAAGGACACAATTGGGCTCTAAATACAGATTTTCATGTATTTAAATTATGTGGTGGGGTAAATTCTCTTTAGCACCTGGAGTTCACCAAACATTATCGCCATCAAAGTGAATGGGAAACACACTTGAATAGGATTCAGGGCTCACAAGTTTTGTTTTTCTCTCACTCTCTCTTCCTCTCTCCTTTTACTTTCAGATAAAGTACATTTCATCTCCAAATATAACTATCTTAAATTCTTTGGAATTATATAAACATTAAGTATAACAATCTGGAATTATCTGGCTTGCTTTTTATCCCAACAGAATATAGTACATGAATGCCAAGAAACTAGTGAACTTTGCCAGGTTAAATAACCCTAAAGGGGCTTTTTCACCAGAATTTGAATCTCTGCTATGTATCTTGCTGCAGCTCTGTATGTTCCCTCTCCTCCTCCAGCACCTCCCATACGACCACATGCCTCTGTAAAGAAACCTGGTTTTAAACAAGTTTCAGAGTAGCAGCCGTGTTAGTCTGTATTCGCAAAAAGAAAAGGAGTACTTGTGGCACCTTAGAGACTAACCAATTTATTTGAGCATAAGCTTTCGTGAGCTACAGCTCACTTCACGAAAGCTTGTGCTCAAATAAATTGGTTAGTCTCTAAGGTGCCACAAGTACTCCTTTGGTTTTAAACAATTATTTGCTTTTCTGTTTTGATGTCAGCTCCATGTTTCGACAACTGTTCTCTTCTTTCTGGTTCCCTGTTCTAATGTTTCTTCTTGACATCTTTTTAGTAATGCTTGACTTGAAATGCCTGCCTCATGTAAAACACTGAAAATGTTAAATATTCCTGAAATGGGAAAACTAACAGATCATTTGTTTTCCTTTAAGGAACAATTCTCCATCACATTAACACAAAAGTTACAATAGGAATTTCAATAAAAAGAGAAGTGTCTTCATAGAATAAATGCCCAAGTCAAAACAAGTGACAAAGACTGAATGAAACTTCAAAGGAGGCCAATTTAACACTCAATTTCATGTAACCAATGCATATACCATACTGTAACATCTTGGAGAGAGAGCGTCACAAATGTAAGTCTTAACATGTTCATTTTAAACTTAATTAACTGTTACAAAGTTTTTGAATAATAAACCTACAACCACAGCATTAAATAAAAAGGGGAAAAAATAAGTTGATTTAAGAGGATTACACTATTCATATCCAGCAGGAGCCAGGTCTTGTTTTACATCAGAAACTGGGCTTCCAGCTAGTGTCCTCTTTCCATTTTAGCAAAGAGAAATTGTAAGCATTTCTAAAATTTCATCCACAGTGTATCAAATATTCAACTCAATACTCTTCTAATAGACAGGTAGTGTTCAGTACAGTTTTAAAAGAACTGAATACCCAAACTATTTTTATTGGTGCTAGAGCCATTTGGCTAGGGGCCAGACTCTGCAACCTGTATTGTCTTTACTGTATGAATAGTCCACTGACCTAAATGGGTCTACTTGTATGAGTAACACCTGCAGGTGCAGACCTTAATCAAGTCACAGTGGGGCACATTTGACAGTCTGATACCATTTTTCAAACCAAAGAGAGTAAAAGTACAGGTTTATCTCAGACATTTTCTTATTACTAAGACAAGATTAAGATTGTGGCATGAAAAATGGAATGGACGATGCATGACAGAAAAGAGGGAAAACTGGCAAGTGAAAAACCAAAAATAGCAAATGATGCCAAAGTGATTCAAATATAGAAAGATGATGGACAAACGCTACTTTTCTTAAAATTTATTTTAGCAGTTTTGAGGTTCATCTGCATGCCGTCATGAAACATAACTTTTCACTCACCAAGGTAGAGGTATGTGAAGCATCACCTGAGACCTCGGGTGTTCTTGTGATGTTTGGGAGTCTGTGAGGGTTACGAGCTATCGCTTGACACCAGCCCAACATTTTCTCCTTCCACTTATCCCTTCTCAATTTCTGAAATTCTGAAAATAATTTACATTCCCTGAAACATTGACACTTTAAGTTTGTTGCGTGCATGCCTTTACACAGCGCTTTAGACTGTGTCTAAACAAGGTAATAAACATTTTTTACAGAAAAAGTGTAGTTGAAATAAACCATGCAGACGAAAGAGAACTGTATACTTATGATATGTATTACATGCACTCATACTATTTCAGTACCAGAAAATTCCCTTATCTAAAATTAAAAATATCTCTTGCTGAAACATGCCACCTTCTAGGGGAGGTTGTTTTCAGGAATTATATTATAGCCTAGCTGTGAAAATGGTATTACCCGTATGGCTCCCACATTGCCTGAAACAATCAACAGATATCAAATTTCATCCAGGAGCCTTAAAGGTGTGCAGCAAAGTGAGTATAAATCAACTGGGTGAACATACACACACACACTTTCTCAGCCTGAACAACTTGCATCAGACAGGGGAAATTTTCACTACAAATAGCAAAAATATCAACACACATGCTCTTTTAGATACATTAGCTATATATAATACATAACCTGTATGGAGCAGAAATTGTACCTCACATTTGTTTTAGCTATATTGGCGCTGTTTGACTGAACATTGTATTTTTATCATGGAGATAACTGGAGATCCATCAGTGGTAGTTTTCTAGTAAATGTGAAAAGTCTACAGGAAATGTAATATTTTCACTTGTAAAATTTTACAATCTACTTTTCCACCACACTGCCCAATTTGAAATGGTATAGTTAGGTCTTTAGTTAAATCATTACACTGCCAATTAAATATCAAAAATAATTTGGAGTAATTATTTTTCACAGCATCTGAAGCAATTAACAATCTGGTGGTTTATAACATTTCAAGATTTAAAATAGGCCATTCTATAGCATTATGAAAAGTAACATAAAAAGCTTTTGCTAACAGATTGATGAGTTATTACTACTCTTAATGAGAAATGATTTGAATTAAATGGATCTGAACAATGTAAATGGGGAAACGATAAAGACCTTTCATGAAAATCAAGACCAAAATGTTTAAAAGAACTGCATTCTTAACAACAAAGAAAACTCTGTGTGGGTGTAATTCTATCCATTTTAGTTTTCCCTATAATGTTAATCACTGTAGTATCTAAGTGATGAATAGGTAAATCAGATTTACCTGCTGACAATTATATCTTCACACTTCTCGGGTTCTAATTATTGACCTACCAGTTGTCCAAGAATAGATCTCAAGACATAATATTTTGATAGGCATTCACATATCCTGGTATTACCATTCCCAAACCTTCTGCCTTATGTAATGCTTAATTAAAAGAATTAAATGAATGAGGCAGCATTTTTCTATTGGTTAAAGCATGGAATTAAGTCAAGACACTCAGGTAACAGCTGTAGTTCTGTCCTACTTGTGATGGGGTAAATCACAATCTCTTTGAGCATGATAATACTTACCCATCTTTCTTAAGTGTATTGAGATCATCACATGAAATGCAAAGTATTAATATAAAATATTCATCTAATCAATGTAACATGCATTTAGTCGAATCCATTTTCATTTTAGTGAGAGAAAAATCTTTCTTGTAGACTCTTTTAGCGATCAATCATTCAAAGTATGAGCAGTCTGATCCAGCAAAGGATTTACTCATTTGCTTACAATTAAGCACTGGTTAATCTTACATGCTTACAGATACGTATTATTTAAGAGCTGCGTTGGATCAGAGTGCTCAGCATCTTGCAGGATTAAGTCTTATAACAAACTATCCATTTTAAATCATGTTTCTTGAATAATGTCAAAAGTAACATGAAATTGGCACAGTTTTGTGTCTTTAAAGTAACATGCAACCATTCAGCCCTGTGCACAAATTATTATTAAATCCAAAGGGTAAAATATGTAACAATCAAAACAGTCTACAGGTGCATAAACAGCTGCTGTCCTTAAAATATTAGATAATTAAAAATGACAATATGAGTTCCAAGTTTCCAAAAATTATTTTTAGTGCCTATCCAAACACCAGATTGAAGGATTCATACACAGAATAGGTTCAGGATGAGCAGCAATAATGCAATCATCCCCATATTATCCTTCAACATTCCCCAAACTCTAGTCTGGGAAAACTACCTCTTGGTATGAAAAGACCATCCATAGTGTTCATGTTCATTCTAAAGCCTTCATCGACAATGCAGTAAGGATAATAACTGTTGTTACGTATGATGCCATTTTCTGGTGTTCTAAATACCGGTCACACTGCTCACCAAGCAATTTTGGAATGGCAGCAAATCTTGATTCCTACTACAGCTGGTCAAAAATTTTGACAAAAAGAACAATAATTTAGTCAAAAAATGCTGTTTTGAGGAAAGTAAAATTGTTTTATGAAAACATCTTGATTGCTTTGAAATTTTTTGTATTTTCAGTATAGTTTTTAAGATTGTTTTTAAAAAACAATTAAAAATGTTTTGCCACGCCGTACCCCGATTAATGACTGAGTTTTGTCACATGGAGCCATGTGTTGTTTTGTGATTGGACGTGGGTACCTATAATTACAGGGTGACAATGCAATTAGTTCCGTTGACCTACATGTGCCAGAGGACGAACTGTTGCTCTCCTTTTAATGGTACTTGGGGTTGGTCTGGGGTGCACTGTGTGACTGATCATTTGCCTGTGCAGTTTCCAATAAGGATGCTTAGCTGTAATTCCCTTCTACACCAATCTCTGGAGAGAGGGAATGGATTCAGGGCTGTTTTTAATTCCTCTGATCATTAAAATTGGTTGTCCCTTGGCTAGTCTCTCGGGGATTCTGGGCAAGCCTTACACAATGTGGGTTGAATCATTTGCTAGTGGGGTTCCCATCTAGGACTTCTCGGCCATGCCCCTCTCACCACGAATACGGATTTTGTTTCTTTGGCTGATTAACCATTTTGTGTCTGTGTCCACATACGCACATGCATCCTTGGAGCCTTGGAACAATCTGGCTTTTCTCCATCCTCTACCCACAGAAGCACTGAATAAATAAACTCAAATGGCCTATCTTACAATTTATCCTCTGGGCTGAAATGTAGGAATCGATCACCAAATTGCTTCATTGTTTCATGTTTTTCCTTTTGACAGTTTTCAATTTGAAATTGGTGAAATTTTTCCTTTTATGTAAGATGTTTAAATTTAAACATTTCATTTCATGACAAAAATTTCAAAATTCTGAATTTTTTTGATTCAGCTGATATTTCTCTTTAATCAGAACTAGTCACTGCAGACTTGTATTGGATTTGAGAGAGTGATGTAGAGGCAGAAATCTTCATTGTCCATTAGACCCAAGATCTATGGTCTCCTAAATGCTTGTACACAGACATTTTTAAGTCCCAGCTAGCCCAACTTTTTTAATCTTTTCAACAGTTCCAAAATGTTCACTGTTCCACTTATTGTGTGTCATTGTAAACATGAAGCAAGATTTGTATCCATGAAGCCCTGTTTACCAAGTGTCTAAATAACATTTGACCCTTTGCTGAAGTTTAAATGGTCACTTAAAAAGAAAAAGAGCTTTACTCCACTGGCTATTCATATACAACTTGAGCAATTCAACGATCAGATTAGGAGAAAAGTAAATGGCAAAGCTGTTCATTCCCACAGCCATTCCATCAAGATCTTATTTTAAAGTTATCATGATTTCAGCTAATAAATGCAGTGCTTAACTTGTGCCAGGGCTTACCAGGCCTGAGCCCCGGCACCTCTAGGCTTGGCAATTCATAGCCCCAGCCTCTCTGGGCTTCCCATGTCAGTCATTAAAGTTTAAAAAAAATTGCTTGAGCCCTGGTACCTAATTGCTTGAGCCTCAGCACTTCTTTCATTACAAATTAAACACTGAATAAATGGCCAAGCGTACTGAGTGATATAAAAAGCTGAAACAAAAAAGTGAGCCCTTGAGCATGAACATATTTATATAGTGGTGAGAAAGCTAAGCACATAGATCTTATCTGATCAGCTTGAATAAGTTGAAAAAACTTAAGAGCAATAAAATGACTGGTGGCTGGGTCCCTGAGGCACTAGCCTTCCCTCACTCTAGGCCAGATCATGAACCCCTAATTCCCAGTGGAGAACAGTGACTCATATAAGTAGTCCTACTGAAACTAATGGAACTACCCATATGAGTAGATGCTTGACAGGGTTCACAATCTTACCCTATGTGCTTGATACATTACATGGTTGCAGCCTTGGCTACAGAAACTTACAAAAGCCAGGAAAGCAGGCAGTTTAAATACATTAGTCACCATCTCAAAGGTAGATTACAAGGCTAGTATTTAAACATTGAAGTTAACTACAGTCTAGCCACAATGTCAATAAATGTGTGTTAAGAAAGCAGCACTGAGACACAACTAGTGATCACAGAAACTAAGCTTTCACTTGTTTTTAATAAGCTACACTAAGCTTATTACACTATTTATTTATTTATTTGCTTACTATACTAAGGGCTTGGCTACACTTGCGAGTTTCAGCACAATAAAGGAGCCCCGGGCACACTAGCTCACTACGCATCCACACTGGCAAGGCACGCGTAGAGCACTCTGACTCTGCAGCTACAGAGCTGCTGGTACTCCACCTCGGCAAGTGGAATAACGTTTGCTGAGCCCCCGCTGGAGCGCCGCGGCGCCAGTGTGGACGAGGTGTTGCATTACTGTGCTCTGATCAGCCTCCGGAAATGTCCCATAAACCCCTTAAGTCAAGTGGCCACTCTTCTCATTGTTTTTAAATCACTGTAGGAATCCGGATATGCCCTTTGAAAGCTTCGTTTCTGACAGCCGGCTGCTTATCTGCTCTGAGACAAAGCAACCATTAGTGTGGACTGCTGTGTGAGAGAGAGAGAGGGAGGGGGAGGAGGGGTCTGCTGCTGTCTGAACTTACAAGACAGCATGTTGATATGCTCTCAGCCCCTCACAAACCCACTCTCTCCCCCCACATACACACAACACACTCCCTGTCACACTTCACCCCACCCCCACCCCCATTTGAAAAGTATGTTGCAGTCACTTGAATGCTGGGATAGCTGCCCATAATGCACCACGCCCAATGCCACTGCAAGTGCCACAAATGTGGCCACGCCAGTGCGCTGGAAGCTGTCAGTGTGGACACATGGCAGCGCTTTCCCTACTGCACTCTACGAAGGCTAGCTTAACTCAAGGCGCTCTACATATGCAAGTGTAGCCATGCCCTAAGAAACTTAATGTTAAACTTATCTTGTCCTGTTTCAGGATGTCAGTCTGATACCAATTTTCAAATCAAAGAGAGCAAAAGTACAAATGTATATAATAAATTTCTTTATTACTAAGCCAAGATGAAAATCGGCAGGGGTTCTCCTAGGGTCAGATCACAGAACTAGGTTGGAAGTTTCATTATCTAAAGGCTCAAATTCACAAGACTCTATGTTAGCATTATCTCACATCTTAAAATAATGAAGATTGTGTCTGATTAATCAAACTATTAGGTACATTTTGATTCCAGTTACATTACTGAAATCTATGGAATTACTGTAGCTTCAAAATAGCTGTAAATGAGACATAATCGTGCCCTATATTTGTCTTTTCATACAAAGCATATGCACACTATACAGTGCCATACTGGGAAAAATAATAGCCTAGTCAAAATAGTTTTAATCCATCATCTTAACAGTCTAATGTTAGTGCTTTGGCAAACAAATGCACTTTAAGTATGGTTTTATCAAATACAAAATACAGATAGCTCGTAAGAAAATTGCATGTGTGTCCTGGCTCAGTGGTTTAATGCAGTCTTTTCAATCCTGGAGATCTGGGATGAAATCCTAGTTCCATTGAAGTTAATGGCAAAACTCCCATTAACTTCAGTGGGGCCAGGATTTCACCATGAATACTTATGTCACAGTCAGTGTTTTTGATGGACTTTACTTAACAGCGAACAATTATTTGTATCAATTAACTGTCAAATTTGTTCAACTGTCCTCTCAAATTTTCTTGAGAGGACTTGGCCTTGGACATAGTTGTTTTGCTACAGGTATAAGAACCCAGACTATACCATATCCTTATTTATAAAGCACTGTCAATGTACACACAGTTTTACAAGACTAAGACATTGCCCTTAACCTATAGATCTTACAATAATATGAGAGCAAAGTTCACATGTGGTGATATACAAAGACATCAGTGATTAGCAGACAAATCTAGTGAGGTTCTATGGAAACATGGGCCTTACGGAGGAATTTGACTGAAGGAGTTGATCACTTTTGTCAGTGCCAAATTCACACAAGAATGAAAAATAAAATATTTATAAAAAAACAAAAATTATGCTAGTTTATCTGTCTCTGCATACTCAAAAAGGATGACAATTATGTATGAGATCAAAGACTTTTTAAACATCTTATGTTGTAAACAACATCAAGGAGGGCCATTTATTTAGGTAAGAAAGCTCATTTCAAATCAAGAAGCACTTGACTAATGAACTTCTCTATTCTGTGAAATGTAACTGGCTAAAATTCAGTTATTTTTGTTAATAAACAATTATTTTAGTCTGACTTTGGCTAAGGTTACAATAATATCTCATCAAGCTTTTATATTGCTTGGTTTTAAGATAGTTACCTTGGCATTAATTTCCTGCCCACATTACACTTCATAGGGTCATTTTATACTGATATCATCTGCCAACTCTGTAAGAATACCTAGTGGAAGTGCTACCAGAGTGAATTTTTCCAGGGATTCCTAAGTGTATGGGATTAAGGAAAAATCCAACAGCTCTAGGGAACCATGTACTTGTCATGCTTAGGATGCCAATTCAGCCTGAAAATACAAATCTACACAACACAGGTACACACAAGCTATCTGTCACAATACACAGTTTGTATCTGATCACAGATAAACTTCAAAGACAATATAGTCTAGGAAATATTGAAACAAAGTTACAGTGCACAACTATATACTCTTGGAATTTGGACCTTGACGGAACTGAAAGAAGACCATAAAACACAGGCCACAGATGTGGTTCAGTGTACAATGTATCTCTTAAAATCACTACACTGTGACTCCTGAGGGAATTCTGCACCACTGCATATGCTCAGATTTTATATCCCTCACAGATTCTTTTTCTTGGCAGAATATAGATTCTGTTGGAGAGGGGCTGCATTTATACCTTTCACCCACTGGGGGCTTCTATGCAGCCAGCTGCTGGAGAGGCTGCGTTCCTCACGGCAGGGCAAGCTGAGGAGACATAGAACGGACAGAGCGGAGCAACTGGGACTGCTGGGGGAGGTCACAGACTAGGGCTCAAAAGGGCTAGTGGGGGGGACAGACTGGAGCATGGGCTCAGGAGCTAGTGGGTTGACGGAATTGAGCCAGGAGCTGAATGAGAGGGGGCTGCAGGGCCGCCACACGGGGACAAGGTCAGATGTGCCTGACTGAAGGGGCGAGGCTAGTGGTCTGATTGGGGAGGCTCCCCAAATCCCTAACAATCCCCCCCCCATCACAAAAAACCTGTTCCATACTTCTCCCAGCCACACCCAACAATCCTCCAGGTTCACTCTCAGGCTTCTTCTCAACAATTACTTCCCTCCCCCGCAGCTCCTCTGTTACCTCTGACTCCCCCAAATCTCTGCACTGCAGCTGAAGAGAAATAAGTTTCTGTACTATAGTTTCAATAAATTATAACTCACAGTTCTGTATTAATATGCCTCGTAAGGAATTTATGTGTCAAAAAAAATTCTTGACTATTTTTGTCTGTATTCTTCCAGACATACTTGCTGGCAGGTATTTTGAAATAAGTTACCAAAATAAATGAAACTGGCATGATTATATTGTTATTCTGACAAATAAAATATGCAGAATTTTGCAGAATTTTAAAATATTGTGCATAGAATTTTTATTTTTTTGACAGAATTTTTAACTTTTTGGCTCAGAATTCCCCCAGGAGTATACTACGAGTGTGATTTAAATATCTTAAGGAGAAAGTAGTATTTCAGACTAATTAGCATGTATATGAAACAAGGCCTAAACATGCCAAAATCAATGTTTGTCTAATCTGGAAAAAAAACTACCCACCTCTTTCAGGATTACAATTAGATGTAGGCATTTTAACAGAGGCTGAATTAAGGCAAAATATATCAGAGGCTGCTGCTATTTCAGTCCTTGGTGAGATGTTATGAATGGCTTAAAACATTAGGAAATGAAACACACACACAGTGTTATTCCATGCATAAATTAAATGGCTCCCTTCTTTGCATTGTAACATTCCCTCTGGCAATCAGTGTGAAGGCATTTGCCCAGCACACAAACATACTGCATGACTTGGCACACTTAAAAAAGACTGCCAAAGAGGCCCAGGGCTGCAACATTAAGTGGGTCTTAAATCTACACTGAGATGCACTGGCTGTGCTACCATATGCGAACAATACAGTACCTGTTGGTTATGCCTGTCTATAGCCTGCACCTTACCATTCCTTGACTTTCATGCACACATTATTCTAATTGACTCAAATAAAATTCGCCAGATTCACTAAAATGCTCCAGCTGCATTGTGCCTTTCTGGTGACATACAGCAGCCATACATTTTACTTAACTAGCTAGCTAATCTTGGTTTAGACTGCCTTGCATTGCTGGAGTTAGTGCAAAGCAGCCAGAGCATAACAGTGAATCCCAGCCCTGTATTTCTGAAAAGAAATAATTTTTTCAGGTTTGAAGATCATTTCTAGTTTTAATCTCACTAATACAGTGTGTCAGTGACAAGTCACTATTGTGAATTCATGCAACACGCAGCAACAGTTTTGTAATACCTTAAATCCCATAGTACAATTTTGTAGTGAATTTTCTTATAATTAGAAGAATTAGTTGTAGTAAACCCAGATACCCTCAGTGGTAACCGTTGATAAACATTAACCTCCTAATGACAGCCACAGTACAACAACTGATCCTCCAAATGAAGGATACGTTTTTTGAGATGTAGATAAGATCGGAATTCCTTCCTTCCTTCCTTCCTTAATATGGTTTTTAGTGGCCTCAATGGATGACTGCCCCAGAAAATTTGAATTATCCTTGGTTACCTTCTTCATGGCTGCTTTCTATGTTTAGATAAAGAATAAGCAAATAAATTACCACAGGTTGCCAGCAACAAAAATAAATCACACTGAGAATGGTCAGAACAGCTATACAATATCAAATACCCACAGAGATATGATCTATCAAAATAGTTTGGTCAAGCCAAACTAGTTTTCCTTACACAGGATACTGTAAGTCAAACTGCTTTGCACTGTTAAGTATGAACTGATTTCTTTAAGAGCTAAGGATCTGATTCTGATACATTCAATCACAAACATTAGTACCTGGCTCCGGGCGAATACCATTGGGGCTACTTGGGGAGTAAGGCCCTGATTCAGCAAGGTACTTAAGCACATACCTAACTTCAAACATCTACTTAACCCATTGGCTCTGTCATGTAATTTATAACGGATGGAAATGGTATGTTATTTAAAAAAAAATACTGTAGCATGGGTCTTTGGGGACATTTCCAATTGCATAAGGAGCAGACTTCCTTTGTGCAATGAGCTTGAAACATATGTATAGCCTCTTCTTCCTCATTTGCTCCATAACATCACTTTAAATATGAAGCAAGTAGTACATACCGATGAGACATTCTTGCAAATAAAAACCTGGCTTTAAATCTGATTCAACAGATTTCTAGATATCCCCTTTTCCGTTATGTTCCATCTTAATAGGAATTGTATCTAACATAAAACAAAAAACAAAAACAAAAAACTACATAGGCCAGATTCCAATCCCTTTACTTAGTCAGTAGTGATACCACCTTAGACCCCAATTCTGCAAGCTACTTTAGCACGTGTCTAACTTTAAGCATGTGATCAGTCTCACTGAAAACATAAGGTAAGCCACCTCCTTTTATAATCAGAAACGCCTCCAAAAGATACATGCTTGAATATTTAATAGATTCACAGAGTTTAAGAAGGGATCATTAGATCATCTAGTGACCTCCTGTAAGTCACAGGCCATTAAATTTTACTCAGTGACCTCTGTATTGAGCCCAACAACATATGTTTGGCTAAAGCATATCTTCCAGAAAGGCATCCAGTCTTGATTTAAAGACAAAGAGACAGAGAATCTACCACTTCCCCTACTAGTTTGTTTCAGCGGTTAATCACCCTCCCTGTTAAAAATGTGTGCTTATTCCCAATTTGATTTTCTCTGGCTTCATCTTCCAACCAAGGATTCTTTTTATGCATTTTTCTGATAGATTAAAGAGCCCTCTAGTACCTGGTATTTTATCCCAGTGAAGGTACTTGTACACTGTAATCAAGTCACCCCTCAATCTTCTTTTTCATAAGCTAAACAGATCAAGCTCTTTGTGTTCCTCACTGCAAGGCATTTTCTTCAGTTCTGGAATAATTTCTGTGGCTCTTTTCTGCACTCTCTCCAATTTTGCAACACCTATTTTAAAACGTAGACGCAGAACTGTAGGCAGTATTCCAGTATAGTCTCACCTATGCCAAATACAGAGACAAAAATCACCTCCCTACCCCTCCTCAGTACTTCCCTGTTTACACATCCAAGGATTTCATTAGCCCCTTTTACCACAGCATTGCACTGGGAACTCATCTTGAATTTATCCACTATAATCCCATAACCCTTCTCAGAGTCACTGCTTTCTAGGCTAGGTCCCCCACCCCTGCACTCACACACATCCTATAGGTATGGCCTGCATTCCTTGTTTCTCACTGTATAAGTTTGAATTTTTCTTTATTAAAAACACATTTTACCTGAATTGACCTATCTTACCAAGGTGGCTCTGTAAGACTTACCAATCCAGGTGGCTCTGTAAGACTGCCCTATCCCCACAATTATTTACTACTCTGCCAATCTTTGTGTCATCCACAATTTTTTTAAAAATCAGCAGTGATTTTATATTTACTTCCAGATCATTGACGAAAATGTTGACATGTTGGCTTACTACTCTCCCCTGCAGAACTACATTAGAAACAACCCCATTCAATGACGATTCCCCATTAACAACTCATTTGTGAGATCTGTCCAGTTCTTAAGCCATTTAGCATGTGCTCTACTGATATTGTGTACTGCTAAGTTTTTAATCAGAATTTCAAGTTGCACGAAGTCAAATGACTTACAAAAGTCTAAGTATATTACATTGACACAATTGCCTTTTTCAACCAAATTTGTAATCTTATCACAGAGTGAAATTAGGTTTGTTTGACAAGACCTATTTTCCATAAACCATGTTGACTGGCATTAATTATATTCCTATCCTTTAATTCTTTTTCAATTGAATCCCATATCAGCATTTCCATTATTTTGCCCAGTCTAATGGGCCTATGGTTACCCGAAAAATTCCACTGAATTTTTTGAATATTGGTACAATGCTAAGAATCTCTCTACACTGCAATGTAAGCCCACAATTCAAACTCAAGCTTAAGCCTACACCCCACCCTCTCTCTACACACAAATCATGCTAACCCAGGGCTTGAATCCAGGATCCCACAGACATGGAGGGTCTGAGCCTGAGTCGAGCTGGGACCCCGGGTTCAAGCCCTAGTGCTTTGAGGTGTAGAAGCAGCCCCATTGGACTCGTGCTCTGGAGTCCACCAGAAGTATCCCACAACCCTACGAGCCAACTTTCTTTGCCCTCTGGACAGTCAAAGTTTGGTGGACAGTCAAGTTTTCCCACACTACTCCATAAACAAAGGGCTAGAGTGGCCACATTTTGAGGGAGGGGCACTAGGAAGTCTGGGATATGGGTCATTAGACTTAGACCTACATAATGCAGTGTATTTGCTGGAGCCCAAGGTTGGAACCCAGGGTTCAACAATTCCTAACCGGGGGTTACAAATGAATGTAGATGCTCAGGCCTTAATTAACAAATCCAGAGTCTGCTAACTCAAGTTCTATTAACCCTGGTCTTACATTGCAGTGCAGTCATATGATCACTCTTCCATTCTTCTGGAATCTCCTTGGTATGCCAAGATTTATTAAAAATTAACATCAGCGAGCCAGACATCTTTTCAGCCAATTCAAGTTATCTGGGCTGGATGATTTAAAAACATTTACCCCTTGTAGATATTGTTTAACATCCTCCTTAGTTGCTAATGGACTATAAAGTAGTTCATCATCCTCATGTGATACACACACTACATTCTGCTTCTTTCCAAATATAGAACACAAATATTTAGTGAACACTCTATTTTCAGCATCACCATGACGATTTTGTCCATCTCTAGGGCCTATACCATTGCTAGGATTTCTTTTGCTCCTAATATACTTTAAAAAAACCTCCCTCTTATTGTCTGTAGCCCTGCCAGCCATGATTATTTCCTCTGACATCTTTAGCTTTCCTTATCAATGTCCTGCATTTAAAAACATCCAATTTATACGGATTACTATATATTTCCTTTTTTCCCCACTTTTGTTATATATTGCTTTTTTATTTCTAATCCCTGCTGACACTTTATTAAATAGCAGCCTAACATTTCCACGCCCTTTAATTTACACAATAGAACAAAATGGCAAACCTTACTCATGGAAAATATGTGATAATGTGAGGGAAACAAAAAGCAATGGAACATGGTCCAAAGTGTACCAGCACCAATCATGTAATTAATACAGAAATCAAACTTCATTTCAAGATATTCTAAGCTGACACCCCACAATGCTGCTGTTTCTAGATTTTCTTTTTAATTCCTGTGTTTCCTGTCAGTGAAAGTCACTCTTTTGATCCCTGCTTTCTATAGCTGTTCATCTAATACTATATAGCACATCTGTATTCATTGACTTATGAGTTGAGAGAATTAAGAAATGAGTTATATGGAATTAAATACCAGTTCAGCTTTTATTTTGGATAGCTGATAAAACATCTAATTCCCTCATTTGTAGGAGTCCAAAATAATTGGAATTCATTAGTAATATTTGATCACTAGTAGAACTTTTATACTGGAACTTGCCATTAATCAATTTAAACAAACAAAACCATACTTTGAAAAATATGATTAATTTAAAAGAAAGTTTCTTCAAAAGAAGGTCAGAAGAAAGAAAAATTGTTGGGAGATCTGGCTAAGGATTGGATCAAATCTACTAATTACTTGACACAGTTCAGTTGGTGAAATCAAAAATCAAAATAAGAAGTTTGGGGAAACAATCATTTTATTTCTTGTGGTTAAAAATGGTCTCAGTATTCTTCTGATTTTCTTTGACTCTATCTGCTCTGTTTCAGTGTCTTTCTCCCTGATCACAAGTTTCACCTTGAAGTGAAGATGAGTGGTTCCCTCGTGCTAAGGACACAATCAGTGACACTCTGATTCATATCAAACATGCCAAAAAGTGTGTACAAACATTGAAACACATACTAAAGTAGACAGTTAAAAGTGATCTTTATAGGAGGAATATTGCATGAAAAAACACACATAGCAGAAACAGCAGTGATATGCACAGAGGGTCTAGTGTAAGTCAGAATTTTTTTTTTAACATACAGAGCTAATTCTCATTTTTTTCTTTTCCTACCTACATTCTAAAATACTTTAAAGCCAGTCTATCAGAAAAGAGAAGAGATTCTTACAAGTTTTCTTACAATCTTACTCAGTGAGGAATAGCCTTTACCTCAGAGTTTATGTAACCCAGTTACAATGAAGGCATGAGAACATTAAAATGTGGGCAGATCTGTCCTCACATTTCTTGAGCACATATTTTTTTGTATAACAAATCAATTGTAAATTAGAATGCAGTGTCTGGTATGCTGAAGTACCTAGAACTACATGCAATAGTCTAGGTTTGGTCTCATCTCATGTGACACTTAATAGAAACTATTCAGGTCTTTTCTCTTTCCCAGTAAAACCTCTAGCATCATTATTGCATTCTTAACTTTAGTGCAATCCCCAGAAGGAAACAACGCCTAGCTAAAGGGAGATAATATTGATATTAACAACCTAATGGCTACATATTTCAGACCAAATTCTTCCCTAATATATGTGGATGCTGCACCTTCTGATATCAATGAGAGATGTATCTGATTATGGCAGAGCTGATTTTAGCCCATTATGTTATATGCAATAAACTACTCAAACTTCTTCAACTGATGTGCCTTTTTAATAGGCTAAATAGAAACCTATATAGTGGACGCTCAGGGGATGAGGGGGCGGGGAGTGAGGGGAGCTTGGCTGCCAGTAATTTTTCCCCATGAGTGCTCCAGACCCAGAGCACCCACGGAGTCGGTGCCTATGCGTACAAATATGTATGCAAAGTTCACCTGTAATTATGCATAAAATTATCACAATTGTCATGCATTGTTAGTTGGGCTCCTATTAGCTGTATGAGTGCACATTTATCCAACTAGTACATACAGCTATGATAGTTGTAACCCAAATGTGGATGAACTTAGGAATGGATGTGGGTGAAACCTTAGCAAATGGCTTAAAAAAGTAAAATAAAATTAAGAATGCTACAAAACATTCTCACAGCCACTGTTTCTACTTCCCTGAAGTTATCTAACTTTAACAGATTCAATTTTTCTTTTCTGTTTACCTAATTAAAACTCAAACTAAACACAGAAGTTTAAATTTCTCAGGGTTTGTCTACACATGAAAATTAATCCAATATAAGGTAGGTGTACATTTAAAATGTATAACTATTCCTGATTAACTCCATTTGAGGACACACTTATTCCAGAATACAACTGTCCAGACATGGAATTAATCAGGAATAACTATTCCGGAATAAGCCCTCAGACAGAACTTTTTGACTTAATGCCCATTCTTTGGAAGTAATATTATGTTTATTCATAATGTGCCTGACCTAGTAGATGTTGAGCCCATTCTCCTGAAGCTAATGGGAAGACGTAGCTGCTCTGCACCTCTCAGGTCCAATGAATGGATGTTAAGAAAATGCATTTGTCATCCTGAAAAACCCATAGAGACTGAACTTAAATTTTCCTGCTGAGAGCATTGCATTTTCAGACATTTCAGGTGAGATCAAAACTTGGTTATACTGAATGAGATCTTGCTGTTACATATTCTAGTATTTTTCCCCACAGAAGAGATGCGGAAGCAGTGCATTGTTCAAAAATCAATACTTAGGCCCTGCTTCTGCAGATAGCTCTGCGTGGATGGACTCCTTGAAATCACTGGGGCACAATGCAGGTGTGGGGCACAATGCAGGAGCACGGCTCAGCCTGTGAAGAAACTCACTGACTGTACAAAGCCCATATGTGGATTTTCTCAGGACATGAATCTTGGTCAATCACTGTAAACCACTGAATTCTGAAAGACCATGGAAATTATAAATACTTACAGACTTATCCTACCCACCTTAATATACACTCAGGCAAGTTAACTAGATGGGATTTTAGACAGAGTTAGTCTATTTTTCTTTGTACAATGTCAAAAACTAAACAAATAATTACTAATGTAAATATTTATTTCTTTTACTCTCGCTGCATAAATTAATTATCCTTGCCCTATATTCATTGTTTTTCCTCTCCTGTAAATTGTTTCTAGTGTACCAACATTTTTCTGGTACACTGAAATACCTAGAACTACATGCAATAGTCTAGGTTTGGTTTCACCAGTGATGTACTGGGAAGGACACTAATGGGGCCTGTGACATGATACATTTGTTCATTATTGTAACAACCAGGCAAGGTACTAACAAACTTTAACAGGACTTTATTTTTAAAGTAGAAACCTCTTTACCAAGCTGCTGCTGCACCCTCGGTAGCTCTTACTCCGCCTCCTCAACTTCCCCCGCCTCCTTCCTGTTTCCCGTCCTTTCAGACTCCCAACAGCCAGTGCTCCCAGTTCAAATAATTACAAGCAGCATCTAAACACCACATGCATGTAGCCAAAAACAGTACTGCTATTCCCAGTTGTGATACTGCCTTGCAACCTCATATCTGCTTTGATGTCCACTGCCAATTCTATGTCTTTTTTGGCATTACTGTTTTCTAAGTATTTCCCTCGCGTGGAGATGAGTGTTTGACGGTTTTCCCACTAGCTCTCATCATACTTCTGACTCAATACCTAACCTCATTAGCGGTATAGCCCTAGTTATGACTCAGAAGAAAGACCTGTCAATGACCTTTGTGCTCCCGCACACTCAGAAGGTGTTTATTTTGAGTTTGAGGCCAAGCCGCAAAAGCACTAAGCTCCTTTGGAGAGGCTTGGCTACTGCCAAACAATTTCACACCAGATGAGAATTACCTATCAACACCGACACAATCATGTCAACAGCCAGTCATGTTTTCCCACATCCTGTCTGAAAAAAGGACAGGGAGTAAACCAGTGTCCCCTCCTCAAGTTGTTTCTAAATGACACTTAATCTGTTATTTTGAATTGTATAGTGTGAATTTTGAAAGCTGAAGATACTAAACTGTTGAGAATATGAACTTTTTAGTTTAGACCAGATTATCTGTTTGGGAACTGCATGTAATAAGTCAAACATCTCACAGTAAAGAATTGCTTAGTAATTGCCTCTCTCTTTTGTTCCACCCTCCCCCCCCACACCCTCCGAGACATACACAGTTGCAAATAACCCTGAAGTATCAAAAAATTTATGTTGTTAAATGCAATTTTGATTGCATTTTGGAGAAGAAAGTAGAAAGGGATTTACTCAAATTCTTATTTTCACAGATTAAGAGTGATTATCTTTTTTGCAGATCATTAATAAAGATGTGGTACTAGACACCTGCTACAATTTGGTACATTGTCATTTATCACTACCTTTTCTTTAGTGTGCTTCAGCCAGTTTCAATTCAATTGACAGTGTCAATAATTGGAATTAAGATTTTGTGAAGCACAGTGTGAAATGCATTAATAGTATGGGCCAAATTTCAAGGTGCTTGAAAGATTAGATTTAGTAGAGATGGAATTCTCCAAAACAAAGAGCATGCAAAAGAGTCCATATTATGGATCATTGACAAGAGATATTGGGATTTAGGGAAGCTGTGGATGAAGAAAACACACAATGGTGGGTCTATAAACTGTGCACCAGAATGTACCATTTCTCAATCTCATTATTCTCCTTCTTTAAGGGCCGCTCTCTAGCTCCCTGGCTAAATCTGGTGAAGGATCTCTTCACATGCCATTTCCCATCCCGGCAAGCCAAGATGTGCGAAGGTTGGAGGCTGTGACACTAGCTCTGCTGCTACATTGGCTAATTTCAGCTGGTAGCTGGAGTAAGTTATGAAGCTGAGATGCCAACACTCAAGGAGATGGAAGGTCCATCACTCCTGTATTCACCTTTTTTTTTCTGTCTAGGATAACTGAAATAAAAAAAAAAGATTTATTTTCAAAGGGCTAGGATTCTAGAATGACCGTCTTTTTTAAATGACACTCACTTTTTCCTTTAACCAGGACACTGTAGATTACTTTAAATCCACCATATTCCATCTTTGCATTTCTCTAGCCATTTGTTCTAAGAGAAAAGTGACTATGCTGTTTACTGTAGACAGTTCTACTTTCTGTTAAGTGCTTATAGGTTCCCAATATTTGTTCCATTATTTCACTTGAAATTATTTACATATATAGGTATCTATGTACCCCTCAGGCCGATTCTTTTACAGGTTTTTTTTCATTGGTTGGTTGGCTGGCTGGCATGGGCTTTGTTTTTGAATGTTTTGCTTGTTTTTAGAAGATCAGTACCATAATGAAAGATTTAAAGACTGAGCCATAGTTTTCTGAAGTCATTCAAAAGACTCCTATTGTCTCAGTGGATTTTGGATGAGACTAAACCTTAGTTTCATATTTGCATTTTCCTAATCCTCCAGTAACTCCTTGGTTCTCCAAGACTATTCAGAAATAACTGCCTGTGGTTCAGTAAGTTTGTGAGACCAGGGCTTGTCTTCACTACCAGGGTAAGTTGACCTAAGTTACACGACTCTAGCTACATGAATAACATAGCTGGAGTCGACATAGCTTAGGTCGACTTACCCTGGTGTCTTCACTGAGCTGCATCAGTTGGAAAAGCTCTCTGGGCAACTTCCCTTACTCTTCTCAGAGAGGTGAAACAGCGCAGTCGACCAGAGAGAGCTCTGCCTTCGATTCAGCGGGTCTTCACAAGACCCGCTAAATCGACCCCTGCTGCATTAACTGGAAATCATCTTGCCATCTTACCGTAAATGGTAACATTATTTAACATCTCTGTTATTTGGTCTGAATTAATACATAAATTTAGACATGTAGAACCAAAGTCTCTGATGACTACAGTGGATCTGTGTCAACTTACACCAGCTCAACTTGGCTCAACACTCAGTTTATTTATTAGCAGCTGATTGACATATCCAATTAATCCTTGATGATACCATAAGACAGGACCTTTTTTCCAAAATTCCTTAGCAGCTGTTTCTGGATATTTAATATGTTGTGTAAAGATGATAAATGTGATAATACCAGACCTCAGGGCTCAGTAGGATTGCAAACAGCATTGCTTTCTTCTCACTCACTTCAAAGGTGTCTATCTGCTGAGTCCTACACCCATCTCTTTGAATTTTTTGTCTATGAACGTTCAAATAAAGTATTTCACTAGCATATATGCCCCACCAAATGCCTCGAACTTCACCTCAGGCACAACATATGGTAGTATTGCGCACTATTAGGGGCAAGTTCATTGCAAGTACTATTTATTATAGATAAAATAATCACTAAGCAGCCAGAGTTTATTGCTGTTGTAATGGTTTATAAAACAGACTGAAGGAATGAGGGAGCAGTCTGAATATCTAATATTCCAACCCATGCAATTAAGCAACAAAAACAGCATAGCTCCAGCCTATTATTCTTTACTAAATATTTTCCACTTTAAATGTCAATTTTACATTTTTGTTTTGACAGATAAAAACAAGCCAGGGCATGCAGTTGTTGTAAGAGCAGCATACTCCTTAGTCATAAACTATTGAGGCACGTGGGTGGGTCTCACATTTACCGGAATACCCTAGCATGTGCAATTCCTAGCATAAACCATTTTACGATATCAACCAAAAAAGCAATATTTTTGTAAAATATTTTTACTCTTTGGAAAAAAAACACAGAAAGATGACAACTTGCTATTGCCAACTGAAGCCCCTAATAGGGTATAAAATGGTCTTTTATCCATTAATATTTGACAGTTTACCTAAAATCTAAATTATGCACTAGTAAGATGAACTTCTAAGCATTTCCCGTATGTCTGATATCAACACATTTGACCATGAAGTTTTAAATTACAACTACTAATTCTAAACCTGCAACAACTCACAATGACCATTTCAGTGAAAGCAACAATATTAGTCATACTAGCAATAACAGAAATCATAACGTTTAGACCATGGTTTAACACTGGAGGAACAACTTTAAGGCTTGATTATTGTGTAAGACACACTTACACAGTGTGGAACTATGTTTCCCATTAGTGGCTGGCTACACAGAAAGGTTTATGAGTATACTACAGCCTTGATCTAATACATCAGGCAGTGGAAGCTCATACTTTTAGATCCAGAGACCCTGGTTTCCAACCCTACTGCTGAGAATCCACCCAGAGATGTTGCATTACCATTACAATCTTCTGTTTTCTGGCCTCCATGCCATTCACTGGTCTGTACTAAGCTCAGCTTCCTTGCCTGTCATTCTGAACAAGTCACCTCCCTGTTTAAAGCTACAATTCAGCAAAGAGACTGAAGTAGGATTACTCACATGCTTGAAATTAGCCCTGTGCTTAAGTACCTTGCTCAATCAAGGCCTAATTAGCTGCACCTTCTCCACTGCAGCAAGTTCAAGTATTTTGCCATTGCCTTCAAGACCCTGCATAATTCCATCCTTCTACTTACCACTCTGACACTTTTTGTTTTGTTCCTTCAATTCCCTCTAGTGCTGCTCTGACAAATACATCAGAGGTTCTTCTATGTTACTCCTATATCGGATACTCTCTCTGAGATGGTCCACAGGACCATTATCTTTTCCTCATTCAAAGCCTTCCTGAAAACCCAAATCTACTGGGCCACCTACATGTAGCTAGTGAAGATTGAAAATGATCATTATATAAATTAAAACACAATCTCTTTAATGTTTAATCTTAACTCTAAATTCTCTAGGTTTGCTGTGCTTTGATTTTTCTATTTTTTTAAATCAGTCATTTACCATTAAGGTTAACAATACACTGACTCAATCTTAAAGTAGTATTTTATCTGAAAACTTCTCTCATCTAAGGTAAGAACGGACATCTCCTTTCAAGCCCTGCTTCTTTCAGTGTATGCAGAGAAATACCCAATACTTCCAACAAACTTTCCTAAGACAGATACATGTGAACATACTATTAGACTGTTGTGTCCACACTGCAATATCCAAGTAAGCACACACAAAGAACATTTTTAAACCCTTATAACTAGGACAAATCTCAACCAATTTTTACCAGACCACCAAAAGTCACATCAGCCACCTAGGAATATCTGACACATTTGGTTGCTACCATTTAGGCACTGGAGCTATTCAAGGGGGAAAAAACCACACGCACACACACACAAAATGAGAAAATCAAAATAATATTTTTCCTCACTGCTTTCATTTTTTTAAATGGCTAAACCAAAGGGCTCAAAACAAATTTGTTAAATATTTGTCTGAAAGGTAAAAAAATCAACAGTTATAACTTGCAGAAAAAGGTCCTTACTCGGTGAGTAGTCCCACTGAAATCAAATTTACATTTGGGAACATGAACAACTGCAAAATGAGCCTGAAGCAAAATCCTGGATTTAAAAACACCATATCTGTAGGTGGCTGGACTGTATTCAATTTTAACATCTATTTTAAAAGCTAAATTTAACTGCAGCCCAGCCACCTAGAAAACACAACATTTCAGGAGGAGCGGGGGGAGAGGGGATGCATGGGTTAAAAAATGTATATAGTTCTTGGCTGCTAAAGTATTTACTTTTAAAAAATCTTAGAGATGGAAAAAAAGATTTTTAGCCTCTATTCCCTTTTTTGTGTGTCTCATTGCCTAAAGGACAACAAATCCAGATCAAGATCCTTATAGTCATATGGAAATAGGTAAATACATTTCCAAATTTAACCAATGGAAATACTGCCTTGAGGGGGATTTGATTGGGACCTGTAATAGCAGAGGATCTAAATTTTCTGCTTTAGATTATCCATCCAAATTATAAACTGTAGAAAGTAAACAACACTGCCTTCTTGAATAGCTGCTTTTTCTCAGTTTCTTCTTTATCCAAGCAGCAATTCGATAACATGTGAGCAACATGTTTACATCCCTCATTTTATGTCCCATTTCCACCTCTCATGTCAAATCAACCATATCTTTGCACTCCTTTCTTCTACCTTCTTTGCACATGAATATTATGATTGGGGATGTAATTACTTGACTACATTGGGCAATAAGTCAGATTAATGGGAAAATATGTAACCTTAAATATATGATTAACTAAGATAAAAAATTATAGAACATTTCTTATATTGATATTTTGTAGTGATTAATAGGTTTTGAGTAAGTTGTCAGAATATAGTTAAGCTTACACAGATGATGAAACAGGGAACAACAGGTTGTTTCATCATAATTCATAGTTCTTATAACTCAACAACCAACCTTTTCATCCCGCTAAATTTGTGTGACTACAGAGGAGGCAGAGAACTAGCTCTAAATTGAAGCCACAT
This sequence comes from Lepidochelys olivacea, assembly GCF_965140295.1. Taxonomy (NCBI): domain Eukaryota; kingdom Metazoa; phylum Chordata; order Testudines; family Cheloniidae; genus Lepidochelys; species Lepidochelys olivacea. The sequence goes on from NC_140414.1 coordinate 72,714,059, forward strand.
ACATATGCCAAACTTCAGCAGAGGAAGTTTCTCTCACTAAGTTATAAGCCCGAGAAAAAAGGGGCTTAGAATGGAAGTGTCTTAGAACGACGTGCCACCTCAACCTTATCTACAATGAAGCTACTGCTCTGTTAAAAGAAGGATGCTTTTTCAGAATTTTCCATGAGGCAGCAGATGTTCTTTACAGTAAAAAAGGACTTTAAAATTATTAAAAATAAGTGCTTCAAGAACTAGCCACGCTACATAATGGAATATGTTCTGCTTCACTTAAGCAGAGTGGAAACTTGTTCTGTAAAGAGAATGCAAGCACAAAGAGGCACGGTATCACAAGCGATAAAATAACATGCAATTCTCATTGCTATTACCAATAACAACCGTCAGCTTAAAAAAAAGGAGACAACAGAGTCCATTAAAATGAATGGAGACGTTCTCAGAAGTATTACCGTGTGTGCTTGAAATGTTCAGAGATTAGTGAAACAAACATCAAAACATGTAGGTGAGATTAAGGTCAAGCACGCCTTCAGTCACTGTGGAGGTTCAACACTGAGGCTCCAGAGCTATACAGTGACTACATTAAAGCCAGAGGATGCTAATTATATAAATGAAATTAAATATTAAGACAGTAGTGTATAGCCACTTTTTTGACATCCATTATTGAGGAAGTCCATTTAACAAGCTATCAAAATGATATCATGGGCTCTCAAAATACCGAACATGGCATTAGCAGTGGTAAATTTATCAGCTAGGACTTAGAGTGATTTATATTTACTAATTGTCGGCCCTCCTCAATAAGAAAATCTCTGAAAAACAATTTCCATCATAAAGCAATTTGCATGCATTTGTAAAAGCACCTCTTGAATTACTAATCTCTTTCTTACGAGATAAACAACTAGCAGGTAACAGACCCACAGCGCCATTCTCACAACTTGCAGCTGGCTTTAAACCCCCTGCTGATGGTTCAGACTGACTACTGAGTCTTTTTTATTTGTAAGGATTAATTAACTTGTTTCCTCAGTCATCAGTGAAACACCAGGTTGTGCTTCTGAAATAGACTTCTGAAAATGAAGCAGTCTGTCTAGTTTCTGATTGGTCTTAACTAACCAGATAGAAATATCATGGGATTTGATAGCTTTGGGTAGGTTGATTCCCCAACAGCCGTTCTAACTGATCACAAGGCATCACTGCTAGTCTACTGTTTCCTCATCATTCTGTGCAAGAGACCCTAGATACAAGGGGATAGAGACAAATTCCAGTTCTCAGTACAAAGCTAATTTGAATAATCTATATTTGATTTAATAACTGCAAATTAACTGAAGTATATGGCTTAATGCCTCTTAAGAGGGAAATGGAATAGCTCAAAAACCTGGTAATAGTATACAGAGCTTTTTACTTCTAAGTTAAACTCTGTCCCAGGATTGTAGTAACTAAAAGTCATTATTACTTAAAGGCTTTCAAGTATCAGGGGGTAGCAGTGTTAGTCTGTATCTACAAAAAACAGGTTTCTGATATAGGGTGGTGTTTATGTGACCATCTCTTATTTGCACTGTAGTGTCCAGGAAGTAGATCTCTTGTGTGGACTGGCCAGGCTGAGGTTGATGGTGGGCAGTGGTGAGCTGGAGCCGGTTCGCACCGGTTCACGCAAACTGATTGTTAAATTTGGAAGCTGGTTTACAATTGGTTGTTAAAGGGGTGGGCAAACTCCAGCCCGCGGCCCACACATGGTCCGCAGGACGATCCTGTCCGGCCCGCCTGAGCTCCCGGATGGTGAGGCTACCCTGACCGAGAATCCCTTTTTAATTTTTACTCACCCGGCGGCGCTCTGGGTCTTCGGCAGCACTTTGGCAGCGGGCCCTTCACTCGCTCCGGGTCTTCGGCGGCATGCCCTTCAGTAACGCCGAAGACCCGGAGCGAGCGAAAGGACCAGTTCTTCAGATTTTGGCAGCTCATTACTGATGGTGGGGTGGAAATTGTTGAAATCCAGGTGGAATTCTTCAAGGGCCTCCTTCCCGTGGGTCCATATGATGAAGATGTCATCAATGTAGCATAAGTAGAGGAGGGGCACTAGGGGGCGAGAGCTGAAGAAGAACTAAAATTCATTTGCAAATTTAACACTGTTAATTTGGGCTTGAATAGGGACAGAGAGTGGCTGGCTCATTACAAATGCAGCTTTGCCTCTCCTGGAATTGACAACTCCTCATCTATTATTGGGAGTGGACTACATCCACCCTGATCGAATTGGCCCAGTCAACACTAGTTCTCCCCTTGTGAGGTAACTCCCTTCTCTTCATGTCTGCATCTGTAATTTTCACTCCATGCATCTGAAGTGGGATTTTTGCCCACGAAAGCTTATGCTCAAATAAATCTGTTAGTCTTTAAGTTGCCACCGGACTTCTTGCTGTTTCTAAAGGCTTTCAGTGACTTTGGAGATACAGAATATTCTCCATCTACCTGGTTTCCTATACTATGTCCATCATCCTGGTATCCAAGCACCAAGGAACAGTTATGGTGTCTCTTGTCAGGAGCAGCTAATAAAAATCAGTCCCACAAAGGAAACTAGTTTCAGTAAAAAGCTCAGTTACTGGAGAATGACACTAGGTGGTGTCTTTGCAGGTAGGGCTGAGGCTCTCCAGCTGTGGAGGAAGCTTGCTGTACCAGCACCTCTGCTGTATCTGTTCTGTAAATTGAGAGAGAACTTTATTTTCCAAAGGCTGCCAATCTAGCCTCTTTAATAAGAACTAAATTCATTTAAAGATTTAAAAAGAAAATATGGTACAAGCCATTAAATTTTTCAGTTTTGCTGAGGTAACTGGCCAAATGCCTCCGAGACATAACTCTAAGTAAGCATGGTTCAGAACTAATTACATGTATGTGCCTGCTATAGAAATAAACATCACATAAAGTTAATACTATAGATTTTGCCATAAATTTTTCATCAAAAATCAAGATGCTGTGGACTCAGCAGATGCGAGACCAACAGAACAACTGCTCTGCTACAGAGCAAGCTAAGTGAGCAAAACATACTCTTCATTATTTTATCCACTTTTCTGCTCACTGTGGATAAGAATGAACATGGTGTTCAGTGTTGATTTTTATACCCTACTAAGCTGTCTTGCCTCCTTTTTTATAATTTTTTAAGTGTAGATTTTATATAGACTGTTACTTATTCCTCCACCTTTGAATGCCTGTCTGAGTACATTGTGTAGGTCTTATGGGGCATATTTTCTCCACATGTCTAATTGTATGTGATATTTTCCTTTGTATTGTTGGTTAAATAGAGATTAAATAAAGAAGTGGTGTTGCCACAAAAGCAGATGCTGGTTATTTCTGTTACACTGCATGACGAGAAAGATTTTACGTTCTGATTTCAAGAACAGTATTTAGTTAAACTAAAACAAAATCAGCCTGCTTCATAAGAGGCAGCTGAGGTTACAGGTACTGTGTCCAACACTCAGAAGATGAAAGTTAGAGAGCTAATGGCCCATTTTTCAGAAGTGCCAAGCACCTACATGTTGCCAGTGAGTAGTGTAGGTTGGCCCCTGAAAATCAAGCCACTTATTTAGGTGCCTTAGGCCTCAGTGCAGCAAAGAATTTAAGCCCAGGGTTAACTTTCACTTCAGTGTTTGAAAATTTTCACACAAGTAGGAATTTCATCACACAGAAATACTAATCTATCATTAACACAATCTACTATATCTTAGAGGACAGCTATTTTTGTACCTATCCTTAAGAAAAGACGCTAATGGTGATCTTTGGAATTACAAATCAACGAACCTTCCTTCACTAGGAGGTAAATTATCTAAAAAAAATAATTAAAGAAAGCTATACATATTAGCATTCTTGGAGGAAATCAAGAAAATAATGGATAAAGAAGGGGATAGATTTGTGCTTTCATAAAGCCTTTGATTAAATCCTTCTCAAAAGACTTTTGAAGCAACAAGTAATGGGTGATAGAAGTTGTTCTGTAATGGATAGGAAATTTTAAGAGACAGGCAACAGTAAGTAGGAATAGATGGTCAATTTTCAGTATGAAATAGGATTAACTCACAGATGCATAAAGAATTTCTACTAGGACACCTTTATTTGTATATTTGTTATTTAGTATGTTGCATGGGGGAGCCGGGGAGCTACGTTAACAGAACATTAACATGCAAGAGAAACCCTGCTCTGAAGACAGAATTATTGATTTTCTCATAGGCTTTTCCATGGCATTCATCATAAAGTAACTGAATGTTTCACAAACACGAATTCGTTTATCTTCAAAAGACTCTTGGAGAAGGAGAGAGAGATGATATCCCCATTTTACAGACAGGGATCTGAGGCACAGAGAGATGAAGGCAACAAATGTCCACTAATTTTGTGTGCCCAATTTGAGATGCCTAGGATCTGATTTTTCGGAGAATGTAGCATTACACAGTACTTAATGTGCCCAAAATACAACTCCCATTGACTTCAGTTGTAGTTGTGAATTCTCAGCACTTCTGTAAATCAGATCCCAGGATTTCAAGTTAGTCACCGAGAAAATAAGAAACATAGAATTAGTTTCCACTTGTGAAAAGTTAAGTTTAAGTGACTTGCCCAGCATGCTACAGGAGCTCTGTGGCAGAAGCAGGGATAGAATCCAATTCCCTAATGCAGCATTCAACTGCCTTAGCCATGAGATCATCCTTTTTCTTCATTCAACCCGTCTCTTTCATTACACACCTTCCAATTTTGGCAACAAATGAAGTAGGGTCCTACAGACCAGTCTCTATTACTACAGAATCCCAACTGATCCCCTGAGCAGATCCATTATGTGCACTGAAAGAAGCAGAGATGCCACTGAAAAAAACAGTATGTGAACATGTATCATAATGCATACACACAAGTAATCCTAATTCTATCAATTCCTAACTTTTGAGTGCTTGACTTTACAATCTCACTTTTCTTACCCTGATACTCATTTTCCACCTCCAGCTCCCCGTCTCATTACTCAGGCAGCCCCTTTCCTCCCCCTGGCTCCTCATATGAGATGATTCTCTACACAGATACCCATCCTCCAGTCACTCGCTGGCCCACATTCCCCTCCCCACTGGTTTCCAGTTCCGATGTGCTCCCTTCCCAGATTCCTCATTCAACCTCACTGTTCCCCACATGCAATCTCTATTCCCAGCTATTTCTGTTCTCCCTCTGCACCTTTGCTCCTTGTCAGATTTGTCTCCCCTCAACCTCCTTCCACCTACTTTACTGGCTTCCAATCCCAGTCACCTTGCCCAGTCAGTTCCAGTCTCCCCTTTTACTCCAACTCCCAGTTCCCCTCTTCTCTCCTTGCCACTAGCCTCTAGTTCCAGTCATCCCCTTTTTCCTCACCCCACTGGTCCAGCTCTTGTCCCCTCTGCATTTAAATCAAGCAGGTTCTTCCTTTACACTGCCTGGGCCCAAAAGGGAGCACACTGAGAGCACAAGAGAGACAAGCTCCCTGGTCTCAGTTGCACAGCCCAGCACACAACAGCAGGGAACTGAAATTGCAGGGAAGGTCTATTTCAACCCTCAGCTGGAGCATGCTCAGTATGGATGGAATCTTCAGAGATGGTAGCTGTGATGCTCTAAAGAGTTCTACAGTTCTATTTTTAGTGTACTAGCTCCATCAAAACTAGCGCAGATATGCCTCCCCAAACTGGAATTTCCAGCTCCAGTGTAGACATACACTATGGGATGACCTTTGTAAGGCTGCCAATGCCTGATTTGGGGAATTATACCCCTGGACAGCAAAAGGGCTTTCCTGGTCCCCTTTTTGCTGCTGCAGCAGTCTAAGACCAGAATGGACAGAATCCCCATATGGTATTAAAGGTATTTTCAAATAGAAGTATCTCTAGACTCCAAGAGGACTAGCAATGCTTATAAACCACAATGATAGATTATGGACCAGCAGCTCTCATTAAGAATGACTACTCTTCTGCCAGTGCTGTCATGCTCAGTAATGTGTGTACCCTTTCTTAAGGCTGTCTAGAAACTACAAATGTGTAGCTTGAATACCCGTGGATCCTTGGCCCTGTACTGAAGTCCCTGGTCCTGCCCCTGACTATTCTGTATCCTCACTAGTCACAGAGACACCGGGGAAGGAAGCAGTATTTCTGTGGCTCCAACCCATCTCTGGATTTTTAATTAGCTTGTTCCCCTCCCTGCATTTTTGCACAGAAGAGGAGAGAACAAATAAAAGTTTCTAAGAGTTTGAACAGCAAAAAGTTATTTAATGTCAGATTTCACTATCACATTAGGCCTAATTACGAGACTCAGTTATCTAACCTAAGAAATGACCTGATGAAATTGGTCATTCCAACACAGTGAGCAGGACATTTTACTTGTACACTATTGGGAATACAGCTGGTGATTTTATGACAGTTTTTACAAGCTTTAACAAAATGTAGACTTCACCACTTCCAGCACATCCTATAAATTATGCCAAACTCCCCCACAGAAGACAAGATCATCAACTTCTAGAATTAAGAAATGGTCCAGTGGAGCTTATCAAGAACGTTCTCAGTATATATGGGGGGACAATAAAGTCTATAAGCCATTTCATTATTTTCTCTCTAACTTCAACAACTATCTGTTAAGGATAAAAACATCATGGATAATTTCAGATAGAGCTTCAAGTTCTGTAATGCAAGGGGAAAAACACTAATTGACCACATAACCCGTCTCTAAAAAACACAACATGGATTTATTTAAGTTAAATAACTGCACTGTATTGTATCTTTTTCTGGTAATTGCTACATTTAAAGACACTGTGGTCCTAAGAACAATGTACAGGTGAGTCGCATCATACGTGCATTTAACTTATGCAAATTCAAATATACGTGCTCAGCAAAAAAAAGAACAACAAAAGATACCTGTAAATAGCGCGGGCGATTCCGCCCACCACTCCACTCAATAAGCGTATGCCCCGGAGTGAGCGTGAGATGGGAGACATGAATCTGCTGTTCCCTCAGTCGGTCTCAGTTCCCACATGCCTCTCATTGTGTGAGCATCTGGCCGTGCTGAGTGTGATTCTAGTATTTAAAGATACATATATTTTGTACAACATGGCCCCTAAACGCAAGCCAACTACTTCATCTGGTACTCAACCAAAGAAATAGCAATCTGTTTCAAAGCTGGAGGAAAAACTGGCTGTGTGGGACTTATTGAGAGACGGTATGTCAGTCTCCAAAGTGGCGCGTAAATATGGCCGCAACGAATCTCGCATCCGTGCCATCAAGATTAGAGAGAGAGAGATTCGTCAAGCATTGGCATCAAGTGCTCCAATAACTGCTAAGGTGACGAGCCAGGTGCATGATAAGACTTTAGTGAAGACTGAAAAGACACTAAACTTATGGCTGGAAGACATGAACTGTAAACGTGTGCCTATCGATGGCAACACATTGCAAGAAAAGGCTCTTAGCCTCTACGCGCTGTTCAAACCTCCCGCAGAAGAGGGACAGCCCTCTGATGAGAAGAAATTCAAAGCCAGTCAAGGTTGGCTTAACAGCTTTAGGAACCACTTCAACCGCAAAAATGTGCAGACTACTGGTGAAGCTGCACCAATGAAGAGGCAGCAAAAGCCTACTCCGAACGATTAAAGAAAATCATAGAAAAAAAGGGCTATCTTCTGGAACAAGTTTTTAATGCTGACGAGACTGGGCTCTTCTGGAAAAAATATGCCCAACTGCACTTACATTTTGAAATCAGAAAGACAAGCCTCTGGCTTCAGAGCAGCTAAAGACTGTGTGACTGTGTTATTTTGTGGCAATGCGGCTGGGCATTTATTAAAGCTGGGCTTGCTCTACAGGATCGCAAATCCCCGTGCCCTAAAAGGCAAGAACAAAAATCTCCTGCCTGTGTTCTGGCAATCAAATAAAAAGACTTGGGTGATGGCAGCATTATTTCTGGATTGGTTCCACAAGTGTTTTATTCCAGAGGTCAAGCGGTCCCTCGAAGAGAAAGGACTTGACTTTAAAGTGTTGCTGATTGTAGACAATGCTCCTGGCCACCATGCGGCACTCCGGTTTGCATATAACGACGTTGAAGTCTTCTTTCTCCCCCGCAATACCACCTCTGTCCTCCAACCTCTCGACCAAGGCGTGATACGCTGTTTCAAGGCCACGTACATGAGGCTTACATTCTCACGGATACGTCGCGCTGTGGATACTGATCCCAATCTTTATGTGATGGAGTGTTGGAAGTCCTTCAACATTGCCGATTGCATCACTTACATTAAACAGGCAATGGATGCAATCAAGCCTGAAACAGTCAATGCATGTTGGCGAAACCTATGAAAAGAATGGGTGAATGATTTCAAAGGTTTCCCGACTATTGACAAAAAAGTGAAACGCACTGTTCAGGTGGCCAGGAAAGTGGGTGGTGATGGCTTCGTCGACATCCTTGAGGAAGAAATTGAAGAACTGAGAGCCATAGAGAAACGCTGACTAACCAAGAGTTAGAGGAACTGATAAAATTGTCTACAGAAGACGAAGATGACGACGACGAACAGGAAGAGGCAGCAAGTTGGAATCTTCATAAATTTGCTGAAGTGTTCCAAGCAACAAAACACTTCAATTATTTAATTTCTGAATACGATCCCTCTATGGAACAAAGCCTCAAAATCACATGTAGTATTACGGACGATTTGAGACCGTATCAAGAAATGTTTGAGCAGCTCAAGAGACAACAGCGACAGTTGCCGATCACCATGTTTTTCAAGGAAAAACAACCAGCAGCAGATGAGTCTACGCAATCAACTTCTCAAGCTGAACCAGAGCCAACCACTTCATCTATGACTCGCTCTCCATCACCCAAGCTCTCCATCACCTCCATCTCCTGGATCGACATCAAGCCTTGACGACCCCCCCGTAATTAAAAATACAGTACTGTAAAATTATATTTTGCATATGTACCCTTTATTATATACTGTACATTACTGTATACATTTATACATAATACTGTACAGGGTTGTATACACAAAACCATGTAAAGTATACTTACTTTGTGGGCAATTTAAGGGATTTTCAAGGGTAATTTTGACTATACGCGATTTTCGTCTTGCGCGCTACCTTTAGAACCTAACCCCCGCGTAAGATGGGACTCCACTGTAAGTATTTAACCTTGAGGAAATAATAAAACCTTTATCTCCACACAATCATGGTTAGAGTTTTAACTTTAATACATATTTCATGTGGTCAATAAGTATTTTTGTTATGACACACCCATGAGCTTCGTCCCACTGTGATTAATACAAACGACACTTCTTTTGCTATTGGACTTTGTACATGACTAAGAAAGCGTATCTTCGAACAATAAAATGTTTTCTAAGGGGAAAACAGTTACATTTAGTTCTGATATAAATCAGCATTTTTTCTTGTATTAACTAGAAGTGAATTGGGCCCGAGTCTAATTTAGCACACCTCCCCAGTCTCAGCTTTTCCACGTTTATATATTTCATCAGATGTTGAAATCAGATTCCATAGATAAAAAGAGTTATGCTGGACTCTCTCCTGTAATGTAATTCATTAGATCATTAACTCACTGAACAGCATTTGAAGAATTAAGGACTTCTAACAAAGTATAAAGTTGTGTTTGTGTAATTCAGATTAAATCACTTCAAAGGAGCTTGTGCCACAGTGAACAAGATTAAACCGCTGGCATGAATATATTTCTGGGCATCATCTTCTGAATCTCTCTGCTACAGCTACAGGATAAAACCAGCCTCTATTTTTACACAGAGCATGATAAGAGTCTGCTTATAAAATTACTTTCACACTCCCAGTCCTTAAAAAATAAAATAAAATAAAATATACACTAAGAGAAGATATGCTGATGTATCTCTGGTAATGTAAGTTTAAAAACATTGCCTTTGTGATAGCCTCTGAGAAGCATAAAAACACACCCCATAGTCCTCCTGATTTAAACAGGCATTTACATTCTCTCTCTCTCTCACACACACACACACACACACCCCTGTTCTTTACATTCATATTCTTTTAGCTGATTTTTTAGCTAACGCTCTAATTGTGATTCCCTAAGTAATTATAACCACCTGCTTTCAGTTGCGCATAACTATCTGAAATATTCACCTTCCGAGGTGATATTCAGAGTTTCTGACAGATTTTTTTTTAATCTGGGGAAAATGGCATTTTTTAGAACACAGAGAATTATACTTGCTTGTGATATATTTTTGAACAGTATCAAAACAAATTGAGATAGAATGCTGAAGTTTGTCAGGAGAATGCTCCTTTCTTGAGGAGGTATTAGTCTTGAAATGGCTGATTGATTGTTACACGGTGATTTCACAGGAGGGTTACTTCGTTAATTTTTACTATGACAGCTAGAGCAAAGGGGAGAGGAAAATGTTGACAAAAATTAAATTTTGAGCAGAATTAAAATGTAATTTTACTATATTTGTTTGTTTTCCAGCCAGTTCTAACAATAGTACACTTGATCAATAGCTACTCAACATTATAAATAGAAGAGCTTTCACTGCATTCAAGCACAGATACTTTTAAATCATAGTAAAAATTGTGGTAAGTTCTGTTTCATTCAAGGTACAGTTACATGGCCTTCTTTGAAAGAGACAGAAAAATAGGCTAATTTAATACACAGTTTAGCATGCACTCTTTCATTCAGAATCTAATCCTGCACCTCTTGAAGTCAATGGTCCATTGATTTCAACGGTGCAGGGTCAGACTTTCACTGAGCTATTTCACACGGGTGCCTAGCACTACTGAAAATGGTGCAAGGCACACATCTGTCACTGTGACATGCCATCCTGGTTTCACTTCTGGCATGGTGGTGTGTCAAGTCAAAATGTGTAGACAAAAAGCACAATCTGTCATCTTTTTGATTTTCTTTTTCCTTAAAAGAAAAAGCCCATGATATTCCATACTGAAAATATATTAAATGACCATGAAAGCTGAAAGTGACCAAAAGTTAAAAAAATGCTAAAGGTAGCCTGTGGTTTTCTTCTGAACTGTGACTCTGAAGTTCCATTGTGGGATTCTATGCCGATTGTTTCAGAATGACTTGCCATGAAATGTGTTCAGTTTGCATGTGACTAGACGGTTTTTCTAACTGCCAACCCCACAAATTCAACCTCAGCTCTGAAGAGAAGTCCTTTTTTTTCATGCATCAACACCAGCAATAAAGATTGTACGCCAAATTATGCTCTCTGTTAAATCCTTGCAACTCTAAGGTCTTTGATGGTTTTTGACAGGTGTTACTATTTGGAGCTAGTTAAAAAAAAGTTAATGATGTACAATAAGGAATAGAATCTAGCTCCCTCCCTCTTGTGTTTTTAGCTCCTGCCAATTTTAAATGGTAAAATGTATTTTTGTTGCTAAAGACAATGGATGCAATTCTGAATGCATGCAGAGAGCACATCTGCAGAGTGAAAAGATCCCATTTTAACTCCTTTTTCAGAGTAGAATCACTCTTCTCTCTTGTACATGCCAATTATGATACAATTTTTAATTACATGATCACATACTATTATAGTGAAAGAAACATGCATCATTCAATTAACAGATTTGAAAGTACATAAGGCAACAGATAAAGGGTCCTGATGATTCTGCAAAATGTTCTGTGTAATTACATAAATGTAAATTCAAAGTAACTCCATTGAAGTACTACACGTGCTTAAAGTTATGCACTTTGAAGAATCAGGACCTAAGTGAGGTAATACTATTCAATGATCATATGACAAAAGTCTGTGTCATACTTCATATGCTCAAAGGAGCCTGTTATCCGGTGTAGATTTTAAAATTTACACCGGATATCTCTTGGGGATGATCAGGCAGAAGATTGTAATTTATTTTCCAATGAACAAGCCAGTTTCCAGAATGACTGCTTTACCATTGATAACTGCTTTGTCCACTCACTTGTTTAATAAATGCTGTTCCCGCCATGGGAAAAATGTTATGCAACCTTTGTCGATCTGAAATCAGCTTTGATTCTGTTGACAGAGGTCATCTCTGAGAGAAACTTGAGGGGGGCTAGCAACTCTAGGCTACTTTATCTCCTGAGTGCTCTTTATAGCCAAATAGTGGCCAAGGTCGGGACAGCAAGGTTAGCTAACACTATATCCATTGCAAAAAGATGTCCATCAGTATTGGTTATTGGCCCCTTTCCTTTTCAATTTTTATATTAATGAGGTGAGGGCTTCAGAAGGGATGTAATATTTCCCTCCCAAAAGTCTGAACCAATTTGTATCAGTCCTACTTTTTGCAGACAACATGGCTTTGCTATCCCAAATTACCCGAGGCTTGAAGCAAATGTTAAAGGACTTTAGCTCTTATTGCCAGAAGGAGTGCCTAAGCATAAACTATCAGAAAACTAAAGTAATTGTTCTTGGTCGCAGGCCGAGGCTTCCTAAAATGGATGATTAATGGCCATTATATTGAGCAGGTTAGATTTTCCCCTATTCAGGTATTTGTTTTGCATATAATGGCCAACGGCCAATAAACATATTGAGGTAGCAAAGAAAAAGCTTTACATTCTATGCAAGCAGTTCTGCATTTTATTTGGGTCGATGAGCGTAATTTAATCACTCAAACTCCTAGAGTTTTCAAAGCTAATGTCTGTACCCAAATACTTTATGGTGCGGAAATCTGGGGCTGGAAGAATCTTAGTAAGTAGAGATTGTGACAAACAAATTTTGGAAGAAAATACTTGGCCTCCCAAATTACATCCCAGATCAGGGCAGAGGTAGGGGAATGCGCTATTTTGACCAAATCCCGATGCCTTTATATTAATTATTGGCTCCATATTCCACATATGGATCAACAGCACATTCCAAGGTTATGTCTGGAAGAACAGCTCAACGATATCCATACCCTAAAGTTCCCTTGGCTTTTGCAAGTTCAGTATTCCCTCCATTCTTTTGGGCTTTTTGGAATTTGACTTAGGACAGTAGACAAAAGTATGAAAACCTGAATTAAGCTCGTTGCAGAAGATGTGTGCAAAAAAACTGGATATGACAATTGTTCAGATAACAAATATCTCTTTGGCTTTCTCAGTTAAAGAATGTTATGAGAAATATTAGAATATTTTGAACAGCAGTATGTTAAGGAGGGCCTTTACAGATCTCGATTTCCAAACTCTGCAGACAGCCTATTTGGAAAGGGAGATGTACTGGTATGGAGAAATGTAATTGTCTTTGCCCCTGTGTGTCTGGTCAGTTTGAAGACTTAACACACTATTTATTTCCTTGTAACCTGTACTGCCACCCAAGAAAGAAATGGTTATCTCCCTTCCTGGCCCAGATGCCTTAAACCATATCACTTCAGAAATCAGAATATTTGCTACACACTGAAAAATATTTCAGATGTGCAGGCTGTCATCTTATTTACCTGGTTTGCCATAAAAGAGAGGCTACTTTTGACCTGACTGGAATAGTGTACTCCTAATATTTTTGTAAATCTTATTTTCACATATTGGTGTAGATGGGATGATTTTACTGGTATAATTGATTTTAGGGAAGTGTTAATCTTGTTTTTAAATCTGTGTTCTTAAAATTTGGATTTTTTTTTGGAGTTGTGTCAATTTAAAAGAATTATTGCATTATACTCAATGACCTATGGCTAATACACTATGTTAATAAATTTGTAAACTTTATATGTTCATAGGGGTAGAGTTAAAGTTGAATTTGTAAACTTGATTTTGGCATTTCATTTTTCTTCAGTGCTTACTTGTGTAACATTAACATTTTCAGCTTTTAGTATGTAACAGTAACATAACAGCTTTCAGTATGAACTGTAAATTATTGCATCTTTATATATGCATAATGAACAACTTTAGGTAATCATTGAGTTTGTACTTCTATTGAGTATATGCACATATCTGCATATGTACATGGAAGATAGTATCAGACAGCATGCAGATATCATGGTGATGGGTAAATGATAAAATGAAATGCTAAGCAGGGATTCCTATGGTAAACATTTAACAACACAAGATGTCATCCTCAAATATTTCTGTGCATCATCCAACATACTTTTCTATTTCAGAGCTGTGAGAATGTCATTTTGAGATAGTCATGACTAATAATGACAGGCTATTATAAAAGGAGAAAAAGTTTAGTGATAACAGTAAAATGTCACCATAGTGATGACTGCCACACTCTTATTTGTAAAAATGTACTGCTAGAAATAAATTATTTTTTTCCTTCCTGGAGTCATTATTCTAAAGGTCTCTTGTAAGTTAGACCTGCTGTGGCAGCTTTTTGGATATTTTTCCCTTTAAAAAATGTTGATCTTAAAACTTAAAGAATTTATTTTAAAATGACTGTTAAAGGTACCTCAAACATAACCTAAATTGTTGATTTCTCAAAGCAACTATTTTTCATCTTTTCAAAGAAAAAGCAGTAAATATCTTAGCAAGACATGATTTTGAGAAAACTATTTTCTCCCTATAAATATAATCACAGTGAACATTTTCTCCCTTTAAGAAGCAGGGGAATTATTCACTAAAACAACATACATTGTGGTTTAGAGCATTACCGGTTTTGGTTTTTTTTAAGAAACTTGCATAATATGTGCAAACCCAATTTATCAAAGGAGAAAAACACAGCAACATAATGTTTCATATAAAATTGCTATATGAGTGTTGCAAGGTGTTTATCTGCAGCAGCTTCTGTACCAAAGCTCTGTTGTTCATTATCAGCAGCATTGTGGGAATCTGCTGAATTCAAAATAAGAAATTGAGCAGATAAAATATACCAAAAGTATGTGTCACTTACTTTTCGGGACCACAATAGCTGAAAGAAGTTGCAGGGTGTGGGGCATGACACATCAGAACTATAGATTCATAAACTAGAGTAAGATAATACTTAGAGTAACTGCGAGTGCATGATGCCTAACTCTCAAATTTTAATGAGAGTTACACTCATTCATCAGTGGAAGAGTGTACACTAAAATTAGTGATGGCAAAAGTATTCCTCTGTGAAGCTTTATATCTCCAAGAGTGAGGGTACCCAAAGACCAATTTCTATCCTCCCCAGTGGCAAACAACAGAATATTATTTTCCCTCATGCCTCACTAGTTACAATTCAATATGAAATATGATGTTTTGTCTTACAGATAGTCCCAGGCACTTTATGATAAAATTAGAGAGACAGATTGAAAAAAAACAAGCAATCTCTACCAGTGTCATTCAAACTAATGTATTTGTGATGAAAATCACATTATCTCCAGGTTAAATGATGTAGACTTGTATTTATCTGTGCAAAACAACTTGATGGATGTATTAGCAAAGTAGGAACCATGAAATAATTCCCCAGTAGCAAGCAGCTGAGATATTATTAAAAGAGAGTTTCTATACTATGTACAATACATCATAGGTGTTGAGAAAGAACGGTGTTCTAAGGGACCAGTGAAGTTAATGGGAGCTGGATTGGACCCTAAATAAGCATAATATTTCAGAGGTGGTTGCAAGGGTCATAGTCTACATCATTCTGGATATTTATCAGTCATCCACTCATGTGTTATCTATGCATGATCACAGTACCTCTTTATTGAGTATTTGTGAAGTTGAAGGTGTTTTGGAATCTTAGAATGGTGAAAATTGAATCAGAACAACTGCTTGGACACTTAACTATTTACCTTCTGCCACACAATAGGACCCTAAGAAATAGAGCAGGACACGAGAGTGTTCTCAAAATTTGAATTCACACGGGAAACATCTATCTTGGAGGTCCACATGTTGAACAGCTGCTTTTCTGTCCTAGGTTTGGACAAGCAGCCAAAGATTTTTAGAAGTTTTCTGTAAGTTATCCACCTATCTGTGCCTACTTGAGAGTCAATAAGATGGAGCTGGAAATCTCATAAGAACAGGCTTTTCTTCAAAATTTTCAGTACTTCCTGGTCAGGCTGCAAATACCATCTGAATAGCCTTCTTTTGCGTATTCTGGCCCTCAGCCATAACCAGGAACCACAAGGCAGCATAGCAATGGAAAATAAGGATAACAAAAAGTTAACCAAACCTTTCCACATCTCAACAAAACATCTGAGTTTTGGACAGTGGTTATGGTCAATTCTTATTTTATCTAAAAGGGATCACCCATCCCTTTTTATCATTAGGATGAGAAATAAATGGAAAGAAAAATACCCCACAACTCAGACAGCTCGGGTCCGTGACTGACAAAGTGCTATGAAAAATAAGATGCCTGAAACATCCTGGGTGTGTCAGATTAGAGCAAACTGCCTGAACTAAACCTTGGGGTTTTCATTCAGTT
This sequence comes from Lepidochelys olivacea, assembly GCF_965140295.1. NCBI lineage: Eukaryota > Metazoa > Chordata > Testudines > Cheloniidae > Lepidochelys > Lepidochelys olivacea. The sequence continues at coordinate 72,730,296 of NC_140414.1, forward strand.
GAAAGAAAAGGAAAATATTTCCACTAAGCTTTTGTAAAGTGTGTTTCACATCACTCACATGTTTCTGACAACATGCCACTGAGTATAGTCTACTGAGTACTGTGCTGAGAGAATACTAATCAGCCTTCTTTCATTCTTTACATATGCAGCTATTAAAATCTATACTTCAGTGAATGACTGATAGCTGAGCTGTGGAATTACAGGAGGTTGTTTAACATCAGCTTGAATTCCAGTGTATGCATTTTACTACTAATATTTACATGACGACATCACACAAAGATTCTTGAGAACCAGCAAGGGAATGCACCCACAACAGTCACTTGTTCATACAGCCTTTAGCCCACTGAAATCTCCAGCAGCCTTCCTTCACTGCTCAGGATACATTAGTACATTTTCTAGCTACCACCAAACTGCACCTTCCTCCTCATCCCACTCCCCCCCAAAATAAGAACCTGTCTCTCTCCTTCCTTCAGGATTGCTTTAGATCAACAACTCATCTGTAGATCAGATGCAGAATAAAACTAAACCAATGGGAAAATATAACTGCTCATAAAAAGCTATGCAGAAAAAAAGAGGAAATGGAAGGATAACTATCCTTGCTGCTACAGCAAGTAATATCTCCTCAGGGTATTATGTAGGCAAAGGTGATGTCTGGTGTCTGCATATCTCAAGGGCCTTAAAGTTAGTCCTAGTGTGAGATGGTATTAAAATGTGTGTTATATGAGTATACTCATGGGGATATAGAGTTGGTTAATCTCTCAGAATAATTACACCTACTCTAATCTCTTGGAAATATGCTATTGTGGACCAATGAGAATAGAATATAATTTGGTTGGGTGTTTTATTATTGTTCGTTTCATTTTGTTTTTTCAGATCATAGAGTCTCATTCTTGTTCATTTTAATTTCTTCCCCAACATAAAACATAACATAAGAACAGCCATACTAGGTCAGACCAAGGTCCATCGAGCCCAGTATCCTGTCTTCTGACAGTGGCCAATGCCAGGTGCCCCAGAGGGAACGAACAGAACAAATAATCATCAAGTGATACATTCCCTGCCTCCCTTTCCCAGTTTCTGGCAAACAGAGGCTAGGGATACCATCCCTACCCATTCTGGTTAATAGCCATTGATGGACCTATCCTCCATGAACTTATTTAATTCTTGATTGAACCCTGTAACAGTCTTGGCCTTTACAACATTCTCTGGCAAGTAGTTGCACAGGTTGACTGTGCGTTGTGTGAAGAAATACTTCCTTTTATTTGTTTTAAACCTGCTGCCTATGAATTTCATTTGGTGACCCCTAGTTCTTGTGTTATGAGAAGGAGTAAACAACACTTTCTTATTTACTTTCTCCACACCAGAAATGGTTTTATAGACCTCTATCATATCCCCCCCTTAGTTGTCTCTTTTCCAAGCTGAAAAGTCCCAGTTTTATTAATCTCTCCCAGATGGAAGCCATTCCATACCCCTACTCATTTTGTTGCCCTTTTCTGAACCTTGTCCAATTTCAATATATCTTTTTTGAGATGGGGTGACCACATCTGCACACAGTATTCAAGATCATAGAATATCAGGGTTGGAAGGGACCTCAGGAGGTCATCTAGTCCAACCCCCTGCTCAAAGCAGGACCCATCCCCAACTAAATCATCCCAGCCAGGCCTTTGTCAAGCCTGACCTTAAAAATATCTAAGGAAGAAGATTCCACCACCTCCCTAGGTAACACATTCCAGTGTTTCACCACCCTCCTAGTGAAAAAGTTTTTCCTAATATCCAACCTAAATCTCCCCCACTGCAACTTGAGACCATTACTCCTCGTTCTGTCATCTGCTACCACTGAGAACAGTCTAGATCCATCCTCTTTGGTAGTTGAAAGCAGCTATCAAATCCCCCCTCATTCTTCTCTTCCGCAGACTAAACAATCCCAGTTCCCTCACCCTCTCCTCATAAGTCATGTGTTCCAGTCCCCTAATCATTTTTGTTGCCCTCCGCTGGACTCTTTCCAATTTTTCCACATCCTTCTTGTAGTGTGGGGCCCAAAACTGGACTCCAGATGAGGCCTCACCAATGTCGAATACAGGGGAATGATCACGTCCCTTGATCAGCAGGCAATGCTCCTACTCATACATCCCAAAATGCCATTGGCCTTCTTGGCAACAAGGGCACACTGTTGACTCATATACAGCTTCTCATCCACTGTAACCCCTAGGTCTTTTTCTGCTGAACTGCTGCTGAGCCATTCGGTCCCTAGTCTGTAGCGGTGCATGGGATTCTTCTGTCCTAAGTGCAGGACTCTGCACTTGTCCTTTTTGAACCTCATCAGATGTGGGCATACCATGGATCTATATAGAGGCAATATAGAACTATCCATAATGACTCCAAGGATGCTTTCTTGAGTGGTAACAGCTAATTTAGACCCCATCATTTTATATGGATATTTGGGATTATGTTTTCCAATGTGCATTACTTTGCATTTATCAACAATGAATTTCATCTGCCATTTTGTTGCCCAGTCACCCAGTTTTGAGAGATCCCTTTGTAGCTCTTCACAGTCTTCCTGGGACTTAACTATCTTGCGATCCTGCAGAATGCATTCCAACATATCATTTCAAGGGAGCAAGCTAAGACATAAAAGTCTTGCCCATAGTTAGCCCCTCCTTTACCGTGATTACTGTGCTATATATTTTTATTTGTTTAAAAACTTTTGAAAATAGGAACAATAATAATATCTAGTGTACTGTTCATGAATAAATTCATTCAGTAGGACTGTTCTTTATTAAAATTCTTTGTTTCTCTGGTACTATCAAAGCAGAAATCTAAACATTCACTACCCCGGAGTATTGACTCTCCCCCAAATCTTTATGGCTCTACCACACAACTATGATGTAAAAGTGACTTGGGATATAGCTACACTGAAGCTGGGAGGTGTGATTCCCAGTCCAGGTAGACAGACTCATGCTAGCTCTGCTCAAGCCAGTGCTCTAAAAATAGTAGTGTGGATGCTTTTACATTAGCAGTGGCTCAGACTAGCCACGCAAGTCTAAGCCCCCATGACCTTCTGGGTCCCAGCTTGGGTGGCTAGCCTGAGCCTCCACCCAAGCAGCAACATCCACACTGCTATTTTTAGTGTCCTAGCTTGAGCAGAGCTAGTGTGAATCTGTCTCCCTCCACTGCATTCTAGATATATCTTTAAAAACCTGGCCTTAAGTGCCTATAGGTATCTACACACCTGAAGATGCCGAAAGCTGCCTACTGTGATTTTCAAAAGCATTTAGGCACCTATCTGCATCTTCAGGTACCTAATAACTTTTAAAAATATGGCCCTTAGGAGCCTAAATCTCACTGAAAGTTAATGGGATTTAGGAACATTAAAAAAATTTACCCTGTAAACTCTTTGAGTCAGGAATCGTTTCTTGTTCTGTACAGTGCCTAACACAATGGAACCCCACTCATGAAATCCCACCTTTCTTACTTGGTGATTAAGACTCTGCATACACTCACCCTTACATCTCTTCCTTTAACTGGTTTGTATTGTACCCATCCAATTTAGGGATAGATTGCGGCTTCACCACGCCCACACTGAGTAAGGAGCAGTGTATAGTTGTGCTGCTTCAGGGAGAGCCCAAGGCCCAGACTGTAGACTCCAAGCATCTGGTTCACAATCTGGACATTGGTACTACCCCTGCCCCAAGGGAAACTCACATGTTCACTTACCCAAGGGAAGGTCAGGGTAGTAATCTGTTTCTGCCTTATACCCCCTTTCTCTATTCCATGCCAGTTCAACTACACTGGCTAGTACCTTACATCTATGTGCACATGTGCAGAGTCAAGGCTTCAGACAGACACTCTCCAACCCTTCCTGACCCATCTGCAGATAATGTGGAATAGTGGCTGCTTCTCCTTGTGGTACGCTGTAATATAACTAACCCTTGCAGGGAAGTTTGGGGTACCTTACCACAAAGCATGGATCTTGCCTCAGACTGTATTTTGTATGTGCCATGCAAGTCCATGGCACAGTATATAAGCTGTTAATAGTAAAGCAAATGTAACCACTATTTGTAGTCTATAGTATTTGCCAAAGATGATGACAGTGGGAATAAATAATGTAAGTTATATTTTAGAGAAGCCAGAGGGTGATTTGGAAGGGAAAATATTGCAGAGTACAATTGCTAATACAAAATAAAGGGAATGATTTCCAGCGTTTCAGCTCTGCCACAACATGAATATGACTTTTTGCTAAATTATCTATTCCAAATACTGTATATTCCCTGCTCTTTTGCTTCAGTGGCTTCTCTCACTTAGAGGAAGACATCCTCAGTAAATTCATATTGATGTTCATAAGTGGGCTGAGAAAGTTTATACTGCTATTGTTTTCTCCTGGAAATGTTGATTGGCACCTGTGTACACCTTTAAATGGTGGTGGAAAGGAAAGGAGGCATTTGAATAACAGTTCAAGGAAGTAATCATTAGCATTAATTTTCTTCTAAATAAACAAAATACGGTTCACCTTTTTTAGCAGATTTTTTGACAATCATTCAATCTTTTGTGAAGTAAGCTGGCGTTCTTAAACTTGACATCATTAGTTTTCTCAGCTTAAACAGTGCCAGCCTCCACTGTCAGTGAGATTTCATGTTTTAGATGTCTTGAAATTATATGACAGTAGAAACTGTATTCATGACTTGGGTCTTGATGCTTGAGAGCATTTAAATTTTAAACGAACAGAGAGAATATCAATCTTCATAAAATAATGGCAGAAGCAGTTAAGTTTACTGAATGGAATGTAAAAACTCCTATCATGGCTTGGAAAAGGACTTAAAAAGACGTGTGCATTAAAGGAACGAACGCGGGGTGGTTGGGACTCCTATGATTGATATGGCAGGGAGCCAACCCCACATTCTTAACCCTCCTACGAGGGTGGGGGTGGATGGTAAGGTCCTAGCAATGGATTTGCCAGAGGGACATGGATGGAAAAAGAGGGGGAGCTGGTAAAAGGCCCCTGGGTAATTATGGAACAAACATGGGGTTACCTGCACTGTACACTGTTATCTGCCGGGTAGTCCCAGACCTCTAATAAAGTTGCGGCCTGATCAAACCCATGTCACATGTCTCCTGACTTCTTTCGGCATAACCAGACAATGGTCAGACAAGTTCCGCATGTGGAAATGTAAAGACAAACTCTCTCCAACGCCTACAGCTAGTTGGACAAGTATATTGTATCTGGCTGTAGGCGCTGGAGAGAGTTTGTCTTTACATTTCCACATGCGGAACTTGTCTGACCATTGTCTGGTTATGCCGAAAGAAGTCAGGAGACATGTGACATGGGTTTGATCAGGCCGCAACTTTATTAGAGGTCTGGGACTACCCGGCAGATAACAGTGTACAGTGCAGGTAACCCCATGTTTGTTCCATAATTACCCAGGGGCCTTTTACCAGCTCCCCCTCTTTTTCCATCCATGTCCCTCTGGCAAATCCATTGCTAGGACCTTACCATCCACCCCCACCCTTGTAGGATAGCCAGATACAAAATACTTGTCCAACTAGCTCCTCTGTCAGGAATATTAGCTTTTTAAAAAGAAAAAAGAACCTAGAAGGATCATAGCTGTCTAAAACCTATCACCAGCAGAAGCCACAAGGAGCTCACTGGTTGTTAAGAATGGCTTCTACTTCCTAAAGGGAATGCCAACTTAAACTGGCACAGTCACTCATAGAAAACAGTTCGCCATCTGGAAACTCCTGCTGTACCAGATCAACAGCCAAGAGAGACAACAGCAGCAGAACATCAGTTGGAAACTGCTTCCAACTTTTTTCATCCCACAGTCCATAGTTCAAGGCGGCCAACTGCTGTTAGAATCACAGGCTGTCCTTCACGGAAGCTGTTCATAATGGAAATGTGAAATTCTATGAACATTAAGTAGCTATTAAACTTAAACGTGAATTCTTTGAATTGCAATAGTTTCTGAAGAATGGAAGCCCTACAATTTAGTCATTTAAAATGTATCTGCATTACAAATAGGTCTAAGATATAAAGTTCAGATCCAGATCTGGATCTCCCAATTTTCCCTAAATCCAAGGGAGGTTAGTTTGTAACTTCATTCAGGATAATCTCTAACTCTTGCCACCATTCAATAATTTATCTTTAAAAGATAGCATTCGACATGTGATGCAAGACACCACTGTGGAAGTAACCAAGACTGAAAGATTATGGAAATTTGCTTAGACTTAGAAAATGGCATTTCAAATTTGGGAGCGAGAACAAAATTAAACTAATTGCTACTACTCACTAGAAAAATATGCAAAGTATAACTAGCATTCTGTTGAATATAGATATATCAACACTGCCCTATTCAGCAAAGAATGTACATTTCACACTGTGGAATTTTGCTGAATAAAGCCAGAAATTCAGGAGACTATCTGGATTTTAATGAACACTACACTGTCTCTGGATTTTTTTAATCTTTAAATTGATGAGAATTATAAAAATTAATGAATTTTTTTTAAAAGAACTGTTTAGTCTCAACAGCAGTCAGTCATGGAGGCATCAAACATGATTTAAGATTATTTCAGTGTTAAATTAGTTTTTAGTTATGGAGGGACAACAAAGTTTAAATGTTTATTAGGAGAAACAGAAAGCCAACTATTCTCAGTAGTAATGGAGATGACTCCCTTGGTATTCTCTCTACTTTTCTTAAACTATGTTTACTATCTAAATTAATCTCCTTGAGGATTAGGCATTTAACAAACTAAAAACCACTGGAGCAAATCACAAGAGTATAATCCATTATGGAGTTAACATTTGCCACTATGCGGTGAAGCCAAAGGACCATTATCCCCTAGTCAGTGTACATTATCCATTGCAATGTTTGTTTATATACATACTATAAGAGTGAAAAGCAATTAACAGCTAAGACTAAACAATTTTTTTTTACAGTAGGATGCATTGGTGAATCCCAAGGATAAATAGTAAGTGAATCCTAGGACTTTGAGGATGTTTAGGGAAAATGAATACCTCCATAGAATCTAGATCACAGAAAAAAAAAGGTTAAGTAAAAACAGCAGTATACTGAAAAGTTATTAATGTTGCATAGGTTATTTAAAAGTTTTATCTGAAACTGAAAAAACAAAATTATTTTGTGTGGATGGAGAAAGTCACAAATGTATTAATTTAGAAAATATTCTCCTTCCAACTATTATAAAAGATGAGTTGTAAAACTGTATACTTCTTTTAGTTATATGCTCTAGACTGTAGATAAACGTTATATACTGTAATTCTATAGCTATAATTACCAAACATCTTGTTTGGCTGAATATTTTAATGTATCAACACCTGCAAATGGGCTAGGTATTTCAAGCAAAAAGTGACAGCCTATTACAGTTCTGTAGTATCATTCAGAATGATTTTGATTATATAACCAAAACCTAAGGCATGATCCATGATCAAGTCAAGTAATATTTTTTGGTCAGCAAACTTGCATAACATAATAAGCATAGAAGGGGTGACTCTCTATTGATCCACACCCTAAGAACCAGAAACGAAGGGACAAGTTGGAAATGCCACAAAGTGGTCATCAATAATGTGTTCCAGACCTGTTTCCTCCTACCACCACAAGTGATCAAGGATCCCAAACCCATGCAACCAACCTCTCTCCAACCTCTGTATTCCCAGCTCATGCTACCATACTCCAGTTCCCATGATTTCCTCATGTCAGGATTCCCTCTGGGACCTTTTTCCACTTTACTTCCCAAAAACTCAGTTTGACTCCAGACTTTGTCTCTCAGGTATTTTTATTTGGCATATAGCAACACTTCGCTGAGTTAATCAGGATCAAACATCAGGGAGGTGGATGCAGGGTACATCACAGCTCCAAAATTACAAAGAAACTCTACCCCGTTACATACATTACGTATCTCATTGCATTTACTATAAATTGCAAAAGACATTTTTGGATGGTTTAGTTACTTTACAAAAAACAATGTGCTGTCCATACTTGACCTCCTCTTTACCACCTCTCTACATTCCTATCTTATCTTGTTCATTGTTATCTTGTTTGCAGTAAATGGTTCTCTGGGTATCCTCCCTCTTATTTTAGCTGGTCCAGACATTCTGTCTTTTTAAACTGATGATCTGTTTACCTCTCAAATTCTATCTTTCAGGAAATGGGGCCTCAGTCTATGTGTTAGTCACTCATGTCAGGCCATGCCTCAGCTACACCTGAGGGTGCATAAAATCTGTCCCACCTTCCCCTTGGGCCTATCCTGGGTTGAAGAGAAGGTTACCAGTCAACACCATCCATCCTCAGCTCCCCCTCTGCCCAAATGACTTCAAAGCATTGTGATCCAAAAGGAATCAGAAGGTTATTCAAAAGCAAGAAACAGATTGGATTAAAAATGCTAACACCACAAAACACTGTTATGCTGCAATGATGAAAAGTCTCAGCTGACTTCCTTAAACTTGAGGAATGAAGTAAAATAATATACGAATCACACATGTTATTCTATGCAAAGGATCCTTTCCCTAGGGCCTAGAAGTTGTGACATAACAATATCCTCATCCAAGAGTCCATCTCAAAATTAGGTTTTGCAGCTGGATGTATAAGAAGTTATTGTTATGCATCTGGCTGATGGAGCTGAGCCTGATTATTTTTCCCTTCAGTTTATACGTTCAGTGTCCATTATGCCTATTCCTAGTTTTGAGGCAGCACAGTGTCTCTATGTTTTAATGCCAAAGTAAAAAAAAAAAAAAAACACATCAGCAACATGCCTGATAATCTAGGAGGAAAAAACACTGTGCAGCAACAGATCCTGTGTTTATCTTTTACGTTCACACAAAGCACAGAATTCCAAATCCATTAAGACTGGTCCCGTTAGATAATTCTTTTTTTCCCCTCAACCAAATAAATGCCCTTAGGCTTCAGACTTAGTGATTATACATGATACTGGAGAAGCATCAGCTCAAGCTGCAGAAATCACATTACAAAATATACAGAATGAGGGTCTGCTGCAGGAATAAGTTAAAGCCCAATTAATATCTTTTTCTAGCACTGATGGATGACAGAGCAGTATACACTCCCAGGACATCTGAAGCCAGTTCAAGCAGTCCAGAGCTTGTTCGGTACCAGACCATATGCTCTAGAAGTGTCCATATAATTAACATTAGACAAATAACTCCGCTCTTCACAACAGATTAACTGTAGGATGTGTTTTGGTTTTTTTCCTCCTGAGAACCACATAAAACATTACAAGTTACTAAAGGTTTACAATCCATAATTTAAGGCATTTTGTTTCATATGGTTTAAACCATATCTGGTAAAGATTAGGCTCCTGAATATGTCCATTATTCAAAATGGTGGAAGCTATACTTTGTTTAAATGAGTCAAAACTGTCTACAATCAGCATGCAACTCCCATCCATTGTTAAGGTTCAGAAAATCCACTTTAAAAATATCAACATGTGAAAAGTCAGAATGCAAAACTGCTGAAGAATGAGCATTTCGTTTTGGGAGAAAAAAGTTAGGAACAAAGCCAAATTTTGCCCCAGGGATGCAGCAGTCCACCAGTTTTTCTTCTATATGAAATTTTAGGAAAGCTTCTTATATATGGAAATCTAACAAATCTTGCAGGGCTTTTGCCTCTTGCTGTTCAGCTGCTGTGTTATCCAACTAATATTACAATGGAATGCTGAACAGCCATGCTTAACTTATATATGATACATTCACAAACTCAGAAAAGACTAGGATGAAAAAGAGTCACAGTCTATGTCAACTCAGCTGTAAGTCTCTGATAGCTAGTCTGTTCTATAGCATATTATATACACACACACACACACACACACACTCTATCATCATCATCATCATGGTTGCAAAGTGCAGCACTCAAAAGTCACAAAATGCCAGAATTAAGGTGGCCCATGCAACTTTAATTTGGCTCCTTTGTGCATATGTATTATGAGACTGTCTAATTACATAATAATTATTTTTCCACAGGATCTCAGCCTCATTCAGTGCACAGGATGGACAGCACTCATTGAATGGGTTCCTATTCAGTAGATCTTTCTAACCTCAATCAATGTATGACCCCCTGCATTATTTACTGCATGCCACCCAAACACTGTACTGCATACAGAATTATTAATTTCCTCATGAATTTTTCCATGTTACTCATATCTGAGTTCTTTACAAACAACTAACTTAACTTCACAACATCTGTTTGAGGCAAAGTGGTGTTACCCCCATTTTACATGTGGGAAACTGAGGCTCAGATTAATGTCAAAAGTGTCAACTAATTTTCGGTGCCCACTTTGAGACATCTAGGGCCTCACTTTTCTGAATACTTAGCATTTTATCAGAGCTGAGCTCCCACTGATCTCACTTGCAGTTGTGAGAGCTCAACACTTCTGCAAATCAAACCCCATGTGTCTCAAACAGGGTGCCCAGAAAAGGAGGAACATACCATGGTCACCTGTGAAAATTTTGGCTTAAGTGACTTCCCCAGCATCACATAGGAACTCTGTAGCAGAGGCTTGGCGAGAATCCAATTCTCCAGGGCAGCATTCAACTGCCTTAACCATGAGACCATCTTTCCTCTTCCTGTAGTTCCCAGATTCATTCACTACACACCTTCCAACCTCTGCAACAGATGAGATTGGGTCCTATAGAAAACAGCCTCCTTCACTACACTAATCTGAATCACCCAGAGGCCAGTCCATTTTTTGCACTGAATGAGTCAGGGGTCCTGTGAAAAAAAATAGCATGTGATCATGTAATTAAGACTATCATAATGCACACTCACAAAGGGACCAAATTAAGGTTGCACAGGTAATCCTTATTCAGACATTTGAATGCTTGACTCTGGCAACCTTAATGTCCAAGTATTTTTTAATGTAATTTTCTAAGATTTTTTAAAAATTAAAACTGAGTCAACACCACTATCCCCTTCCCAAGCTTCTGACCATCCACCATTCTGCTCGACTCCTGCTCCTCCCTCCACATTTGCTCCTGCCCATGTTTCCCCACCCACCGATCTCTGCCCTTCCCCCTAACAGCTCTGCCCCTTTCACCCTGCTCACACTCCCTCATCCACAGCTTGTCCTTTTCCCTCCTCTCTTCCTAGTCCCTCATCTTCTGCCTTCTCTCCCAGCTCCAGTTCCTAATTCCCATCACCTCCAGACTCCTACTTCCCCTCCCCTCAAGCTTCTGTCCCTGTCACCCTACACTTCATTTCTCACCCTTCCGCATTCAGGTAAATTTGCTTTCTCCATCTCACTACCTGAGCACCAGCAGACGGGGCAGTGAGAGCACAAGGAAGACAGTCTCTCTGCTCTCAGTTCCACAGCTTAGTGCCATAGCAGCAGGAGCAACAATTGCACGGAAAAGCCTGCTCACACCCTGCTCCTCTCAGTTAAAACATCTTAGTCGGTCCAGGGGAATGGTTTACACGCAGTCCAGTCAACACATAGGAGTCGAGAGCATGCCCAGTGCAGACAGGATAGTTAGAGAATTTAGCTGCTAAACTAATAAATCTCTAATGAGCATGTGTAAATTGCCATTTTTCCACAGGCTTCCACATTGCCCAAATTTGGATATATTTTCATGGGGATGGCAAAAGCCCCTGACCTAAAGGCAACCTGCTGCCAAATTTCAAGTCCCTACTCAAAAGCATAGAGCTATGCCACTAGAGCTTCTCAAAAAAACAGTTGTACTTTTCTGTTTTATTTTGTTTTTTACATGTGGACAAAACATATTTCTGCTTACCCTTAATTTGAGAAACATTTTAGCTGACTTCCCCCCCCACCACCACCACCCCCCGTGCAAAGAAAAAAAAAAAAGCTCAGCCTGCGGCAGACACCTACCATGGAAAATTTCAGACCAGACAAAGTTAGCAACATTATTATCAACTAAAAACTAGGTCTTTATTAATGGAACATGTTAGGTAGCCTTAACAATACACATTGCTAACTGCACCTGTGTGTATATTTTCTGGCTTCTTTAAAAAATAGTATTTTCTCTTTTAGAGGCACTATTCACTTATGTGAAGAAACATTCTGACCTCACTATAACAGCAATAATCTTTTACAAGTAATAATAAAACTTTGCCCTTTCATCTGAGGACATCAGTATACTTCAAAAACACCAGTGAATTTAGTTTTTAAAGGTCCTCTGAGATAGAAAGAAGTTATTGTTCCCATTCTATAGATGATAAAACTGAGGTAGGGATGTTAAGAGACTTGCCCAAGGCTACACTGAAATCCCATGGCAAACTTGAGAATAATTGAACCCAGATCTCAACCCCCAATCTTGTTCTTTAACCTTATTTGTCTCCCTATACATTACATCCTCTAAAGATTTCGCACTGTGAATTGTACAGTGAAATACATAAATTAAATTACCACAGCATCCAAAACTCAAGGTCAGCAGCTAATTAATATGATAGACATATTTACCATTACCATATTGTGATATAATAGCAGGTATTATGATACTAGTAATGTGAAATAAATATACATTACTTATTTGTCCTGAATCACTTGACTCAAAGTCTGCAACCTATATCTAGAATTTAGTCAGTATTTTGAAGTTCCACTTCTAAAAAGACTAATGGGAAGTAGGATACAGATTCTATGCAAATCATTAAAAATACATAATCAGAATGAGTGAAATCTAATGAGGTGACATTTAGAAATGCTTATCAACAAGTTTCCCATTTATTTATTCCATGTACCTAGATGAAAATAAAAGTGAACCTTTTAAATACTTGATAATGAGCTTCATTCTTTCCTGTTCCATAGAATTTTACCAGCTTTATTTATTTGACATTGTTCTATTTTTAATTGTTTTCAGAGTTTGAGTCCATGCTTACAAGCTACACATTAAAAGATGAAAATCTGAACAACTGAATCCGGTTTCAGAGATTAGCTTCACATGCTCAAACTTTTCATGACAATAGATAATGGAAAGAATCCATTCTCCAGAAATGGTCCCCTTAAAGTGCCAGTCAAAACAACACTATAGACATCATTCCTTTGGCACTTATAGAAGCTAATAATGATTCTGAAATGTGCATGTCCAACATGCTGGCTGAGTAGCACCCCAACACCAGGGTTTAGTTGCATTCACTCTTCTTTGTGCTCACCATGCATCTTGAAGTCACACCTACTTCCACCCTCCAATGATCAGACAAGAAAAATACTATTTATTAGAAAAATACTAATAAAAGATAATACTATGACTCAGAGCATTGCCAGAATGGCCATGGATGTCAAGGAGGAATGGGTCCCATGAGCATTATTTTCTGCCTGGCTCCCCAGTTCTCCTGAAATGGAATTTTTCAAAAGTTTCCATTCCACAGAAAAAGTTGCATTTCTGAACTTTCATTCCAATTCAGAATGTAAAAATGCAACATTTTCCATGGAATGTAAATTCCAGTTTCTGCACAGCTTTATAGAATAGTTTTCATGCTTGGCGGAGTTAACCGCTTAACTAAAAGGCTCAATAAAGATTTTCAAATTTCAGCCTGACTTTAATCAGGCTTCTGCTTTTGCACCCACACTTTTGCCTTTGTTTGTAATTTATAGATGTGATTGAATTTTAAGTTTCTATATACCTGATTTTGCGGTGCAAAAGTGAGGGCCTGTGCTTAATCTGTGTGCCCTTTGTGTTCTTAATAGTGCAGTAAGTGGCCAACTGGTAAAGTTGTCCTAATGCACAGTACACAAAATGGTACTTAATGTGTTTACCTCTTGGCCCAGTAGTAGCCCCCATCCCATGACTTAATAGAGGTGAAAACAATGTGGGCTAGCCCTTTGGCTATTTAAGGAGCAGCAGCACTTCTAGATGTTTTTTAACATTTATATTGCTATATCGCTTAAAGACCAACTACACTTCTCTTGGATCTGCCATGCAACAAAAATCATGCTGGTGCCCTGAGATGATCTGAAACCACACTGGGATTCTGGAAGGACATCTTCAGCAAGAGGGAGGAGACTGTTCAAAAGGATATGAGCAAGGATCTTCCTGGCAGTGGAAAGGCAGCAATACCTCAATAATTCCCACACATTGACTCGTCCCCTTTCTTAAAAATTGTCACAATATTGGCATTCTTTAGGTCAGGTGGAATTTCCTCATTAACCCAAATTCTAACAAGAAATTGCTGATATTTTTGCACGAGTACTATCCCACCAGTTTTGAAGACCTCCTTGGGGATGCCATCTGGGCCTGGCGCCTTGTTGTTTCTAGTCTCAATGATGGCTCACCAGGTTCTATTACTGAATACTGAGGAATGGACTCAATGGCGGCAGCTGAGACTTCAGATTCACAATTCAACCAGCCATTGCTTATGGCATTTACTGACCTAACAAGGCCTTTGATTCCATCAATCGTGAAGCATTATGGAAGGTGCTGTCTAGGTTCAGTTGTCCATTGAAGTTCATTCATGGTTACTTCATGATGGGATGACCGCCACCATCCTCAGTGATGGATTGAAGATGGAACCATTCACCATCCATACTGGTGTGAAGCCAAGCTGTGTTATTCCTCCAACCCTTTTTTCCATCTATCTTGCCATAATCTTGATTCTTATTCATGACTGCCCTTCTTCTGGAATTGGGATTGAGCATTGTATGGATGACCAGCTCTTCAATCTGCAACATCTTCATTCTAAAACTAAAGTCACCAAGGCTGTTCTTACCGACCTTTAGTATGCTGATGACTGTGCTATCCTTGAACACACTGAGGCTGATTTGTAATCCACCCTAGATCTCTTCTCAGGTGCCTATGATAGCCTGGGACTTTCCCTCAACGTAGAGAAAACTAAGGTGCTCCACCAGCCTGCCCCAGCAGACGTTATCCCTATTCTCCCACAAATTGTCATCAGCGGTGAACCCCTGTAAAACGTTGAACATTTCCCTTACCTTGGTATCCACCTCTCCCAGACAGCCAATCTTGATATGGAGATTGAACATAGGATCCGTTGCGCCAGTGTATCCTTCAGAAAGTTGCTCCATTGTATCTTTATTGATAGAGATCTGCGGACGGAAACTAAGATCCTGGTCAACTATGCAGTAGTCATCCCCACTCTTCTTTATGGGTGCAAGACATGTGTGACCTACTGAAACCACCTTAAGCATCTGGAGTGGTACCAGCAGCACTGCCATAGGAATATTGTATCAGATGGGAAGACTGTCACACCAATGCCAGTATTTTCTCTGCAGCTAACATCACCAGTGTTGAGGCAAAGATTATGAAACATCAACTTTGCTAGGCTGGTCATTGAGTGCGGATGACTGATACTCATCTTCCATAGCAAGTCCTCTTTTCTCAACTTAGTCATGGTAAGAGACCCCATGGGGAACAGAGGGAACACTACAAGGACAACCTGAAAGTCTGTCTTAAGAAGGGAGGCAGTTCCCCCAGGAATTGGGAAGAGTTGGCTGGCAATAGACTGCAATGGTGTCGCATCAAGCCTCGGTCCGTTTTGAAGATAATCGCCTTGCTCAAGAGGCTGAGAAATGGCAGAGGAAGAAGGAAAGGGTACAGCATCCCGGCCAGTAGTTGTGCTTTCTCCAAGCAACCACCTGTCACATATGTGGAAAAACCTGTAAAGCACAAATTGGACTCCTCAGCCATCTTAAGTCTCATTAATGACTTTCCCCCTAGCAGACATCATACTTGTATAGCTGACGAAAGACCAACTAGCAGGGTCCCATTATATTAGGCATTGTATAAATATATAGTAAATGACAGCCCCTGCTCGAAGTGCTTACAATCTCAAAATCTTGGAGCCAGATTTTCAAATGAACATATTTATGCCCACGCAGCATCTGATGTATGCACATATATAACAGGGTACACACACACCATTTACAAGGGCACAAAACTGTGCTTTTAAAAACCTGATTGTTAAACAGTAGAACTCATAGCCTCAAGGGGGAACCCAAATTGAGCACGCCTCAACTGGAAGAAGGGTGGACTGATGAGGGGCCTTACCAAGTGAAAGATAAACCATCATTTACATTATTAACATATTTGGTCCCCTAAACTCCTGTTGAATTCAGTGGGCATTGAGGGTGCTCTGCACTTCACTTTTGGATTCTTGGCCCAATCTTTTAATGTTAATGGTCTGAATCCTTGAGTCTAACCCTCTTCAGCTTCACTGAGAGTTCACAGCTGGCAACAGTGACCAAATGTCACTGTTCACAAATTTCTGCAACACATATGTGGGTGAGCTCCATGCAGTGGGTCGCTTGTGGAGATACCACTGTAGGATTGAGGCCTTAGTGAGCAAGGCATAGTCATGTGCTGCCTGTTATCCTTGGAAAACTATAATTAATCAGTGGGAGATTTCTGCAACCTCTAAATACCAACAACTCAGTTCTCTAGTTTATGCCAAAAATATTTACCCGTCTGTTTAAAAAAAAATGTAAAAAATTGTCATTTTTCTTTTCCTATTTTTTCCAAAGTGCCAAATTCTTCCTTAACTGCAGTGTTGAACCCAAAGTGTTCAAAAACCATGAGTCATATTCCAAAATTCATGAGATTGTATTTTAAAAAAAAATATTTTAAGCCATTTTGGATTCTTTTTATTTGCTGTTTTTTGAGCTATTAGGGTTCATATTTTCTAATTTTTTCTCCATAAGTGCTAGGGCTAGAAAGTTACTTATTTAAATAAAATAATGAAATCAAGATTGTTATGTGATCAACTGACTCCAAGAACTGAAGCTTTAAGAAAAGCACAAAATATATAAAATTATGAAATATGGCAATTGTAAATTATGACAATTGTAATCCTTAAAGTGATGCTGTAGGGTCCAACAGTCTTTCACTGTAAGGCAGCCAGTTTTGGGGGGCGGGGGGTTAAACGAGTAAAAGCGCTAGAGGTCAGTAATTCCACCTCTCTGTGACTGTAAATCTAGAACTTTGCTTCCAGGTCAACTCAGCTCGGTGAACTAGGAAGTGTTTAACTGCAGGGATTTGAGCTGCCTGTAATGCCTGCATAATGCCTTTTGTTCTCCCAGAAGATTATATCACCAATTTTTCAGTAATTTTATCTAAAAAAAATTCCCTCCTACTATATTAAGATATATGATTGCCTTTTGTAGAAGTATTACAAATTTTAGTTTAAATAGTATACATCTGATTAGCTGTACTTGGAAAAACTGAAGCATTTAGCAGAATTATTTTTTCAGAATACATTATTATGCAATACTACTGAGCATGATGTGTTTTTTCTTGCACACTCTGCTACTCTGATCCTGTAAGGAGCTGGGTGCTCCTGTGCCAGATGGAAAATGCCAAATGAGATTTGCATGTGTTCAGCACCTTGTAGGATCAGGTTCCATATAATGCTGTCCATGGAAATATAGAGTGTCCTACAGAGGATATAAGTATCAATTATGTTATAATCAGTCCTGATTCATTCGTATTTGATTTATCTGCACATTAGGTTAGTGTACCTGAATATGTACAATATATGGCAATCAGTCTTACAAAAATCCACTCTCTGCACCATTGATTTAGCAAACTGAAGTAACCAGAAAAAAAATGTTTTGCAAACTCCTCAACCCCCAGAGCAGGTGAATGAGGAGAGCTGGGGAACAGGTGGAGCTTTGATTCCATTCTTGTTCTACAGACACACAATGCACTGGCCGACACAGGTGAACTAGCACAATGGATATGGTATGGGCCAGCAGCAAATTACTACTCCCAGAGCAAGGAGATTTGGATCTCTGAGAGGTGTATCTAAGCCAGAACGCTTCCTGGAGGTACTCCTGGGGCAGGGGGAGTGCAGATTATGCATTACCCGTTGGTTGGGGCTATGCTAGAGGCAAAATCTTTCTTCACACAACACACTAAGCAATGAAACCTCTAAATTACACTGATGTTATATCTTTAGGATATCTGTCCTGCCTTGGTTGGAGTATCAAATATAGTTCCTTTGTCCAATACATGACATAGTTGTAATGAAAGAGGCAACTTGGACATTCCTTAAATCCCTGTGTCAATATAAGGATCTGAGGGTGCAGGTCCAGAACCCAGTGCTCTGGAAGATGCTGGTCTCCGACACTCCCACGCCACCAGGAAGGGAGACAAATGAAACAGCACCTCACTACTCCTGGAAGGTCAGGCCCCACAGGAAGTGCTCTCAGTTGGGGTTGCTGGTTTGTCTCACACCCACCATTTGAGCCAGTATGTGACCCAGTTGGCTGGTTTGAGCAACTGTGCAGACTCCCTGTTTCTGCTGCTTCAGATACCATTCTTTGCTTGTCTGCTGTGATCACATCCAACCCTATTTCCGGTTCCTGCTCCACTCCCATCCAGTTCCTGCCTTGCTGCTGGCTCAGAGCCTGAGCCTTGCCTTAACTCTGGTTCATACTCTACACCTTGATCCTAAACGTCAGCTCCAATTTTGGCTCTGACTCTTGGCTCCAGCTCTCACCTGAAGTTCAACTCCTAACCCGGCTTCTGGCCTTCAGTGCTGCCCTGATCACTAGACCTGACAGACACTGCTCCAACCCTTAGACCAGACCAACTGCATTCCAGTTCCTATTTCTTGTCCAGCCAATCTAGACAAAAAAAAATTGTTTACATTTGCAGAAGATAATGCTGCCTGCTTGTTGTTTATAATGTCACCTGAAAGTGAGAATAGGCATTCGCATGGCACTGTTGTAACCGGTGTTTACATAAAGATATTTATGTGCCAAATGTGGAAAAGATTCATATGTCCCTTGATGCTTCAACCACCATTCCATGTTGATGATAGGCTCTGCTCGATAACAATCCAAAGCAGTGCGGACCTACACATGTTCATTTTCATCATCTGAGTCAGATGCCCCCAGCAGAAGGTTGATTTTCTTTTTTGGTGGTTTGGGCTCTGTAGTTTCTGCATCAAAGTGCTGCTCTTTTAAGACTTCTTAAAAGAATGATCCATACCTCATCCCTCTCAGATTTTGGAAGGCACTTCAGATTCTTAAATCTTGGGATGAGTGCTGTAGCTATCTTTAGAAATTTCACATTGGTATCTTCTTTGCATTTGAGTCAAATTTGCAGTGAAAGTGTTCTTAAAACAAACAACATGTGCTTGGTCATCGTCTGAGACTGCTATAACATGAAATATATGGCAGAATGTGGGTACACACATTTATAATAAAAAATAATATAAAGTGAGCACTGTACACTTTGTATTCTGTGTTGTAATTGAAATAGATACATAGAAAAACATCCAAAATATTTAATAAATTTCCAGTTGGTATTGTATTGTTTAACAGTGGAATTAATCGCGATTAATTTTTTTGAGTTAATCATGTGAGTTAACTGTGATTAATCAACAGTCCTACTTTTAACTAAATAAACAAAACAGGAGTTTAAATGGTACCTTCCTAACATAGTTGTCAAACATTAGCTCAGTTCAGTTCTCAAACTGGCTAAACAGACAGAACTTAAATATGTAAGGAGACACAAACTCTGGTTCCCTCATTCAAAATGGAGAGACATGGCCCCAACTGCTAAAATCCCCCACAACTCTTTCATTGTGTGAATGCTAAGAATGAAAAGTTGTGGAGGAATTTAATATCTTGGGCTAAAATGGATTCTAGACTACCAATCTGCCCAGGCCAAATGCTTTGCAACCTCTGCACAAGTTTACGAATTCCAAAATTGGCTTTATTAACGTGACAATCCCTACTGGACATATGCAAAAGCAGCAACAATTAAAGCATAACAAGCCAGTCTGATTGAAGAGCAAAAACCAACCAAATCACAATGTGAAATTCACTTTGGGATGGTGTTGGGAATCCTGCCTGATCTCAAACAGCAAATAACTGAGCACAAAGCACACTAAAAAAATTGACAAAACAAACATAATCGACAAGCAACTACCAACCCAATCACAGTGAGCACAATAGATCAAGAGGCACCAAACAATGACTGGATATACCCAGGAGAAGGATTTAAAAAAGGCCTCTGGGTAGTCACAAAATAATGAACTCCCTTGCTATTGCAAATGGCCAACCACAACTCAACATGGGTGTGATGGTCAAGTGTTCGTCCCATCCTCTAACCCAACTCCATATGAAGCACCTAACACCAAAAAAAGAGGATGAAGGTCTCCTCACCCCCTTCAAAGCTTCAAGAAGGTGTCCTGCCAGCTCAGGTCAAAGCACCATCTTAGTGAGTGGAGTAGGCTTTTACTTGCAACTATTCTAACGACTCCAACCAGTTTGCATTACTGTTCTATGAGCATCTGCAATAAAAATTGAAGTCTAAACCTTTTAGGCCATGTTTTCAAATGTGGTCACTTACTCTGTTACAACAGATTTTGAATGCCCAGGTACAGTGGGCTCCCTCAAATGTTTCTTCCATTTTAAAAATTTCTAATGGTTTAAGAGATATTCCCTATTCCTCAAATGAGAAGTAACATTGGAACCCGTACTGTCTTTCAAAACAGAATTTTTTTAAGTGCGACCACTGTATTGTAGACATAAATACAACTTTTAAGAAAATAAAAGAAGAAAATAGAAACTGAGGCCCACATTCCCACTATTACAGTGGGAAAATAAATGATTTTAAAAAGGAAAAATATCAGAGAATACTGTGCAAAACTACCAATTTTCCACTTTGTTAATGTAAAAATGAAAGTTTCTGCCAGTTTGTGAGAATTCACTAATTTGGTCAAGGGTGAAAGGTGACCATTTCCTCTAGTGTACTGTATTCATAGTGTGACAGGGTTGGGCCAGATGGCTACAGGAGAGTGACAGAAGGCAGATATATTAGCCCCAGGTTAAGCAGGTCCCTTTTCCCTGGATAAGGTAACAGGGAAGGTTCCACAACAATCAGGAACTTACTGGAAACAATTAAGGCAGACAGGATGATTGGAACACCTGCAGCCAATCAAGAAGCTGCTAGAATCAATTAAGACAGGCTAATCAGGGCACCTGGGTTTAAAAAGGAGCTCACTTCAGTTTGTGTGCGGAGCTGGGAGCAAGAGGCGCAAGAAGCTGAGAGTGAGAAGGCATACTACTGGAAGACTGAGAAGTACAAGCATTATCAGACATCAGGAGAAAGGTCCTGTGGTGAGAATAAAGAAGGTGTTGGGCAGAGGCCATGAAGAAGTAGCCCAGGGAGTTGTAGCTGTCACGCAGCTGGTACAGGAGCCATTGTAGACAGCTGCAATCCACAGGGCCCTGGGCTGGACCCGGAGTAGAGGGCAGGCCCAGGTTCCCTCCATCCCTCCATGCCCCCAACTCCCTACTTGATACTGGAGGAGTTGAACTGGACTGTTGGTTCTACCAGAGGGGAAGGTCTCTGACCTGTTCCCCAATCCACTAGGTGGATCAGCAGAGACTGTGGATATTATTGTTCTTCCTTTTCCCCAGGTTGGCCAGTGACGAGGCTAACTGAGTGAACAGCAGATTTGAGCCACGAAAGTGGCCAAACTGAGGACTGCCGTGAACCTCTGAGGCAAGCAAATCCGCCAATAAGCGCAGTACCCACCAAGGCAGAGGAGGAACTTTGTCACAATAGCAAAAGGGACAAAATTCTGTTCTGGCAGGAAGTCAGGTTTTCATGCAGTAGTCTCAGGCAAAACATTGCTATTATCGCTGAAAAATGGCAGTTTGTCTCTCTCGCTCTCTTTCCTTTTCCTCCCCACCTCATCCTCCACTGCCCCTCTACCTCCTTACACTGTCTTCCATGAGAAACAAAGAAACGATGATATCTTTGAGATGAAAGCACAAAATATTTAGCTTTTGACAAAAATTGCAAAAATACTTGAAATGTTAAATAGAAAGTATGAAATGTGCCAACAGATATTTTTCAAATACCATTTTTCAAATTGTACAGATAAGAATAGACTAGGGATAGAGGAAGCAGAGGCTGACTGATAAACCTTGATTGCTGTCCAACGTGCTGAAATTATTCATACAGTAGTAAATGTTTGTGTGTAGAATTTGTCAGGTTTACAATAAATGGAGCCTCATAAAAGAGCAGGAAAAAAACCCAAACCACCTCTAAATGATAGGAAGCTGCATGTCATATTGGTAGCTTCCACTGAGAAGAAGGTGAATATACCACACTTCTGTGCTTAAACCATTGCATCGGAAAAAGATAATGCATTAGATATAGAGACAATTTTTTCAGTGCCAGGCTCAGTGGATTATTCCCACCCATTATTACTAACAGATGTTGCAGTTCTAAGCTGCAGTATACAGAAGTGAAAGTTTACTCCAGAGATTTCTTCTGCTCTAAGAATAAGTATCCCAGATGAACTCCACTCAAGGAGGAATTGTAAATTACCTGTAAAAAACACTAAACTGCCCTTAGGCAAAAGGTTTAGAGCCTGATTGAGCACTGATTCAGACCTGATTTCTACAGTGGAGAGGGTAAAACCCAAAACAACAAAACAAAAATGTGCGACTTTTCCTTCCATTTACATACAGTAAGGTGAGTAATGAAATGCAATCAATTAATAGTTTGCCTTTCAAATTTTTTGGTTACATATGTTTTTCTATAATTCGTAAAATGTTACTCTTTAGGACTTTCAATTAGTCGCAGTTAACTCATGCGATAACTCAAAATTAATCGCAGTTAATCACAGTTTTAATCAAACTGTTAAACAGCAAGATATCAATTCAAATGTATTTAATATTTTTGGATATTTTTCTATATTTTAAAATATATTGATTTCAATTACAACACAGAACACAAAGTGCACATTGCTGACTTTATTATCTTTTATTGCAAATATTTGCACTATAAAAATGATAAACAAAAAATAGGTTTCAGAGTAACAGCCGTGTTAGTCTGTATTTGCAAAAAGAAAAGGAGTACTTGTGGCACCTTAGAGACTAACCCATTTATTTGAGCATAAGCTTTCGTGAGCTACAGCTCACTTCATCGGATGCATCGAAAGCTTATGCTCAAATAAATGGGTTAGTCTCTAAGGTGCCACAAGTAAACAAAAAATAGTTTTTTTTTCAATTCACAACTGCAAATACTGTAGTGTGATCTCTATCGTGAGAGTGCAACTTACAAATGTAGATTTTTTTGTTACATAACTGAACTCAGTCACAAACCAACGTAAAAGTTGAGAGCCTACAAGTCCACTTGGTCCTACTTTTTGTTCAGTCAATCGCTAAGAGAAACAAATTTGTTTACATTTATAGGAAATAATGCTTCCCACTTCTTATTTACAATGTTTACCTGAGAGTGGGGCATTCATATGGCACTTTTGTAGCTGGCATTGCAAGGTATTTACATGCCAGATATGCTGAATATTTGTATGCCCCTTCATGCTTTGGCCACCATTCCAGAGGACATGCTTTCATGCGGATGATGCTTGTTAAAAAAATAATGCATTAATTACTTGGGGGAGAATTATATGTCTCCTACTCTGTTTTATCCACATTCTGCCATATATTTCATTTTATAGTAGTCTCAGATGATGACCCAGCACATGTTGTTCATTTTAAGAACGCTTTCACTGCAAATTTGACAAAACACAAAGAAGATACCAATGTGAGATTTCTAAAGACGGCAACGGCCCTTGACCCAAGCTTTATGAATCTGAAGTGCCTTCCAAAATCTGAGACGGACAAGGTGCTTTCAAAAGTCTTAAAAGAGCAACACTCTGATGCAGAAACTACAGAACCCGAACTACCAAAAAAGAGAATCAACCTTCTGCTGGTGGCATCTGACTCAGATGATGAAAATGAACATACCGCTGTCTGCACTGCTTTGGATCGAACCCATCATCAGCATGGATGCATATCCTCTGGAATGGTGGTTGAAGCATGAAGGGACATACGAATCTTTACTGCATCTGGCACATAAATATCTTGCGACGCCAGCTACAACAGTGCCATGCAAACACCTGTTTTCACTTTCAGGTGACATTGTAAACAGGAAGAGGACAGCATTATCTCCTGCAAATGTAAACAAATTTGTTTGTCTAAATGATTGGCTGAACAGGTTGAAGGACTGAGTGACTTGTAGGCTCTGAAGTTTTACATTGTTTTGTTTCTGAATGCAGTTTTTTGGTACATAATTCTAGGTTTGTAAGTTCAACTTTCATGATAAAGAGATTGCACTACAGTACTTGTATTAGGTGAATAGAAAAATACTATTTCTTTTGTTTTTTTACAGTGCAAATATTTATAATAAAAAATAAATATAAAGTGAGCACTGTGCTCGCTCTTTGTATTCTGTGTTATAATTGAAATCAATATATTTGAAAATGTGGAAAACATCCAAAAATATTTAAATAAATGGTATTCTCCGATTGTTTAACAGTGCGATTAATCACAATTAATTTTTTTAAAGCGCTTGACAGCCCTACTTTTTTATTACATTATAATTATCAATTTTTTTAGTGCTGACAATGTGCTCATTGCTATATAATACACAAAATAAAGTCAGCACTTGCCTGAAATATCTTACAGTCTAGGAGATAGACACACAGGAAGAAGAAGGGACACTGTGGAAGATGCAGAAGTGAGGATCACAAAGTATGTTTTATGGGGTTGTGGGTATTTAATAACTATTTATAAATGTAAACCGTTGGGGACTCTCAGAAGTGGATATTTAATTAATTGTATGGTTGAAATTAGCCACTTGGTCAGTGCTGAAACAGTTGCCTTTAACCAGAACTGCATTTTTGGCCTTACTAAACTTTCAGCTGACAGAGGCAGTTGCTTCCTGGTAAGAGCTCCAGATCAGAGACCAATCTCAAAGTGAATCTTAGAATGCAGGGTCTGATGCTGACTAAATACTGTGCTCAGTAGCCAATACAACAAAGAGAAGGCTATGCCTAACTTGTTCTAGAAACAAAACAAAACACAAGCACAGAGAATGGGGATAGAGGAAAGGGAAGGAAGGACTGACCAGAGTAGAAGCCCCCAGAAATAACCTTACCTGGGAGCCCTTAAAGGGCCCCTTTTACTCTCGTTTCTCTGGAATATTCTTGTGTTCTAGCTGCACTTTTCCACCCTCAAAAAATATGAGGTGTACTAGGTTTGAAACTGCACTTCAGGAATCCCCTATATAGTTGGTACATCATTCAACACTGAAGAGATTTTTAAAAACATATACGTAATTGCTATATATAATTTCCCACTTCTAGTGGGGAAGTTTCAATGTATGCAATTAAATAATAGAAAAGCCTTAAAAGTAATAATCTTGCTAAAGTCATGAAAAACACCTCACCATTTCTGTAGCAAAGGTGCAAAGCACAAACACATGGATTCAAACCTCCCAGTTTGTTCCCAAAGCTGGAGTTATTGTTTCCATAACAAAGCTGTTTATAATGGGGAAAGAATTGTGGGTAGCATGGAGAGCACATTACCAGCCTTCCAATTTCCAGATCAAAACAATCAAAACAGCTCCACTGAAGAGCCAGATTTACTCACCAGAACAGTGATTGGGGTAGACCTCAACTATGCCCTTGCCTAGAACTTTAGGCCATAATCAGGCACCTCTCTGAAACACAAGTGAATGAAAGAGCACCATCCAATATAAACAAAAACAAATGTATTAGCTAATGAGGGGAAAAAGCTTCCACCATTTATCAGCAAAGCAAATATTTGTTGTGCATATTTGGACAAGCAAACTTTTCCTTTTATTGTTCTTCTTACCATTGACCAATTTATATTGTTATTCCAGCAAAGCACCAAAATACACTATATCTCAAACTAAGCAGGAAAATACCATTTGATCTTAAAACTATTTAAAATCTCAGACAAATGTTGAATTGAAATCTAAATGAAAGTAAATCCAAAGTAAGGCGTTCTTCATACATTTTTAAACTTAGACTGAACAACCCACTTCAAGTGAATGCTACTGGGAGTTCCAGAGCCATCAGGAATTACAGACTTTCTCCACAAGGCTTGCAGGCAAACTTTAGAAGCAGCAAGAAATACGCCTCATCAGATTTTAAGCACTGACTATGAATGTAGAGAAAGAAGACAGCTAGTGAGATATGGGCTCTAAAGTTTCAACTGTTTATCAGTGAGAAATGCAATTTTAAAAATCGATACTCTTATTTGGCACACCCCCAATACATGATGACTCAAATGGGTGAAAAGTGCTGCTATCCCCTCCTTCTCCTAAGGAGCCTGACCGTCATACTCGGTAGCCACTGGCACTTATGTAGTCTTATCAGGCAAAGCAGCCAGTGAGGAATGGTGATAGTTCTAGAGGAAGCTAATAAAGGCACAGCAAGCAATCTCCTATTTCCTTACTGCTAACCGAAGAACTATTTGCCATTCAAAGGAATATCGAGCAGCAACAAGGAGTCAAAAATGGTTAGAACAAAAGAACTAAGTTTTCTTTTTTCAGTTTCATGAAATTTGCTGACATCCAGGCCCACCATAACTGACCAACACAATACTAATACCAAAACTGCAGGACACGAATCAGAAGGTTTAAATAAGGATTTACCTTTACAAAGCACCTTACATCTAGAAGAATCCTAAGTACTTCACAAACTGACTTACAAAATATACTTACTTTAATTACAAGAAGTGACTGTAACTTAGCTACATAAAACTACATATAAATTTGGTCAGGAAATGGAGAATAGCTTATAATTGCAGCTACAGGTGGAATTCAATGTAACAAGGTAATTGTTGAAATTTGGAATGTGTCCAAGAAAATTGGGCTAACTCCCCAACTCTTGTGAGAAGTGCCATAGGACAACAATAGATGTCAGAGATTTGGTTTTATGTCTTATCCAAAAGATGGCACCTCCAGCAGTACAGTATGCTCTATACCAGGCTGGAGCATTTGCTCACCACAGACTAAAAAGAAACAGCGTTGCCTAGAGTTGCCAACACCATTTTCTGCAACCCTAGTTAGTATGTCTGAGTACTTTGCTCTATCCTCTCAGATAAAAATAATCATCTTCGAGCGTTTGTGATTTTGTAACCCTCGACCAGCTGGTCTACAAGGATAATAAAAACTCCAACACTACTGGTAACTAATTTGTATGAGTTAGCAGGCAATAAATGTAGAATGGCAACAAGGCTGCCTGTTAAATTACACAGATGCCAACACTGGGAACAGAATTTAAGAACTTCAGCAACACAAGTATCTGCCACCTAAGCTGAAGAATAATTTCATTAATTGTCAGTAGTATTAGGGCTTTGGTATCCTTGCCCACATGCTAAAAGGTGACAAGCATCAACAATTTAGCAGGCCTGATTCCATCCAGCAGAGAGGACGACCATGGTACTCTGATATTACCTCATTTTTATTAGTACCTGATTAATTGCATCCGCAATTTTCAATAACCTAATTTAGGCATATCAGAAGCTGCTCTGATTTTTCCCCTTTAGTAATCATTAAAATAGTTGTTACACTTAATTACATAAGTAAAACCATGTACCTCTTTATCTTAAAAATTACATTTAAACATAATTTATTCTAATTTTGCAACTGACAGACAACATATATATTTGTGATTTTTACTACTGTACTTGTTTTCATTAATACTGAAAATGTGACAGGTTTTGAGTACCAAATAGTTCTGTATGTAGTTCCCAATTAACAGTGAAAATACAGTACAGATGTACATGAACAAATCATTTTCTTTAGAATGCAGCTAAATATATGCTACTTACCAAATATTATCATTGTATTTTTAAAAGGAATCTCCCTTTTTATTTGAGTAACTGTAGCTTATGTAAAGGGAATCCACTTTATGTGCAGAAAGAACATTCAGCTACCAGCATCCTCTTCACAAAGCTTGTCAATAACTTCTAAGCTATTTGTGAGCTTTAAGGTAAATGTTAGCAGTTACTTTAGCCTGGCATTTCAAATAAGTGTTAGCAATTACTCTAGGTTGGCATTTGCAATCACCATTCGATGTCAGCTTGATTTCTCACTTGAACAGAGGAGATCTGTTTAGAAAAATAGTATATGCTCTTTACACTAAATTGATGCAAAACATTTCATTGACAGACTTATTAGAATGCAATTCTCTTTTAAAATACAGATACAGACTTTATAAAAAACATAACATGCTCAAATTCAAATATCATACTGTCTCAGGCTCCCTGTTAGCCAAATTCTGCCCCCGCTAACATGCCAGAGCTAAAAAGCTGCAGATCTGTCACCATTCTGATGTATATGAGATTATATGGCATGGGAGAGAAGCATTGATGGGACACAAATGGGGACTCAGCATCCCCTTTGCACCACAGAATAACGTGCTGGTATATTCCATGATAAACCATGGAAGAGAGATGGCACTTATACAGATGGATGCACATGTTCCTACAGACCATGGGTTGTCATCACAGATGCAGAGCAGCTATACTGACTGGTGTTCCATACCCTGTTGTCAAATTGGTGCGAAGGAAGGGAAGTTTCTTCTTCCCCCACCACTAACCTCTTTACAGCAGTGGGTCTCAAACTTTTTTACTGGTGACCCCTTTCACATAGCAAGCCTCCAAGGGCGATCCCCCTAATAAATTAAACACACTTTTAGATATATTTAACACCATTATAAATGCTGGAGGCAAGCGGGGTTTGGGGTGGAGGCTGACAGCTCACGACCCCTCATGTAATGACCTTGCGACCCCCTGAGGGGTCTCGACCCCCAGTTTGAGAACCCCTGCTCTACAGGAATTCCATGAAAAGCTTTGTCCAGGGGACTAGTTTTTGTCCTGTAGCTCTGCCTGGGTAGCATAGTCTACAGGAATATTAATTTGTAGCAGTCTTAAGTATAAAGTTAACATTTACCAGTAAGCTACCAATGGTATTTCTTCTTTGCAAAGAATGGAAAATAACCATGGAAGCTCTAATGACGTGGTATAGCAATTGCTTGTAAATGTTAACTGTTTAATGATAGCTACTATACCATTCTTCAGGATCTTTTGTTTATTAATCATCATGCTAAACAATATATTTTAAAACAATGCTTCACTTTTAAAGTAATTTATTGCAAACATTTTACAGCAATGGCATAATTTAACTCG
Source organism: Lepidochelys olivacea (assembly GCF_965140295.1). Lineage (NCBI taxonomy): Eukaryota > Metazoa > Chordata > Testudines > Cheloniidae > Lepidochelys > Lepidochelys olivacea. The sequence goes on from NC_140414.1 coordinate 72,759,252, forward strand.
CAAGTTACTTTGCGGTAGATCACAAGATTGACTGACTGATGTCTATCATTTTCTTACTGTACGTATCAAGGTTATCTTTTCATATGCGGTTACTCAGAAATAAGCTCATGTTATTTTTGATGTATGCTGATGGGCAGTCATTATGTTAATCATTTTAATGTTATATGTCCTGCAATATTCTATTTCCAGAAAATATTAGCTGAGTCACAAATGTAGAAGATAGGTACAAAATGTATCAATGCCAGGGAAAAAATTTGGTTTGGTTGTGTTTACCATTTTTTCTGGTCATATCATGCTACTTATCGTTATCCTTTATAATCACAATTCATACATTCACCCAGTAAAGAAAAAGAGGGAGAGTTTGTTTCCCACAGTAGCAGCAGTAGCTTGCTATTCTCTGTAAGCTCTATATTGGTGTTGCATATTGTGTCAGATAAGCTTCATTTACTTGCTTTGGCTAAACTACTCTAACACATACAAATGACATTTTCAAGCTCTTTTTTCCTCCCTGGGGGCAATCCATGCCTGTGCAAAGTCAGGCACAGATGGAGACTCCTTATGGGTAACCCTAAGCGTCGGCCCCCGGTTAGTCAAAAGAATTTATCATAAGGGAATGTAAGCATCTCTTGCTCATCTACCCTGGGTTTTTGGAGACACATCCATAGCACTTCTTTAACCTGGCATCACAGGAAAGGAAGCCCAACAGCTCTCCAGCACAGCTACACAAGTACTATCATTAGGAGGTCTATTCTGCCCATCTCAACTCATTGATGCCTAGATTTTCAAAAGTTTTGACAAGTTTACAGTGCTCAACATCAGATAGCGGGGCCCTGATTTTTAGGAGTGTTGTGGAGTCACAGCTTCAATTGATTTTAACAGTTCAGTTGGGACAAACACACACAGAGGCCTAAAACATAACTGGACTCCTCTGAAAACGTAGGCTTTAGTGTTTTCCCATTCGCATGTGGGATGCTGCACATACAAGTTAGGCATACCTAGGGGTTTTTGTTTACTTAGAGTTTTGGGGGGGGTTGAAATGAGTGCCCAGAAATTTTATATTCTGTATATAAATCAGAATTCTAATATAACTATAGGTCTCTCAGGGCCTAAAATATATAGTAGCAAATTCATCTGTCTTGCAATTTCCCTGAAGCCAATGGAATTACATCCAGAAAGAATTTGGCTTGTTCTCATACACAGGCGTAAAGGCAAAATATTTATTTGCACTCCAGCTTTTCAGAAAAATGTACATTGCAAAAAATCAGTGTAACCATAGAATATAAAAAACACACTTACAAGTTTTACAAGGGCTGTCTACAACCACCAATTCATTCCTCATTATTTGCAAGTACCCTTTTTTACACAGTGTTGGTGGAGGAATAGATTGAGAAGGAGGACATGTAAAACTTGCTCAACTAAACCTTTTGGGCCAGAGCCTGCCCTGCATTCCTGAATGCAAAGCTGCCCTAAAGCTAGTGGAAGATTCTCCTTGCCTTGAGGAGATGTAGTACACAGCTATTGTAGTAGTGCCGGTAAAACCCACCTCTCCATGCCACAAGCACATGGGATTGGCTGTGGAAAAGAGGGTGTGATTGTGTCCCCCCCATTCCCTGAAAATCCCTGGCTGTCTGAATAGTCCCTTGAGGAGCCTTCAGGCTACGATAAATTGCTTCTCAGAACAATACCAGTGTCCCGTGGCCTCAGGATTAGGATGGTAGTGCAAAAGTGGCCCAAAGCCACTTTTGTCCTCCACTTTTCTCCTGAACTGCACAGTGTGCACGAAGAATGGACCTGGCTCTTTATTATTTACATTTTACGTAGAACCCTACTGCTAACCATGACTTCAACAATACACAGTGAGACAAGCTAACCAGAAAATGTGTTATGTGGCTAAAAAAAAGTTGAGCATCTTTGAATTGCACCCACACTTTTACTCCCACAAAGAAATTGCACATCACGCTCTCAAGAGGCAGACCACATTGCAAACATATCCTCATATGTGTATGCTGTGTTGGTGCTCCCAATATTGCGAGAATATTCATGTGGTTGAGGGCTCTAAGTAACCCTGCACTTAATGATATTATTGAGAATGTCTCAGTATCAGCCAACCACCTGTCTTAAAAGTGAAAAATCCTTTACTGAAATAAAACATTCGGTGGAAGTGCTCCCAGGAGAGACTAGAAACATGCAGCAGTAGGTCTTGAACTTTGTATAGTTCTGAGGTCCTTCTGTTGGCTTAACCAGTATACAGCTGCCCTTCACACTATTACACACTGTGAGGCTTCTCTCACTGCAGCCAGCCACGTGAATAGACAAGAACTGAAAGGTTCCGCCATCATCTCTAATGCAGCAATTGGGAAACCCAAGGGAATTCCCTACCAACCACTTGTTAGACCACCTTTTATGCACACATAGTAGCCAGGGATTATAGAGCATCTTTCGGACTCTACTCAGGGAATAAGAGGGCGCATTTCCCTGTTCTACTAAACTAGCCTTCTGGTTCTACCCCCAAGAAGATCTTTCTGATGGTTAGAGGACAGTGGCTTTCAAAGACACTTTCCCAACAAATAAAAAACACAACCTGCTGGTGGAAAAGGAGGGGAAGCAGCTACTCAGAGGCTCCTAAAAACCCAGAGGAAGGATAGAGGGTATCAATATACCTCTTGAGCCTAGCAGTAGGGGAAGGCTGCTACTGGAGACAAAAATAAGATGTGGATTGGGATGGGATTGAGGAAGGTTTCTAGGTGAGAGTGGGAGAGAACAGAGGATAGAGAGAGAGAGAGAACAGCTGGCAGGACAAAAGACCTTTTCTGTGAACCCAAATATTAGCCCACTTCAGCACAATGCTGGTGAACCTTATCAGATACCCACAAACACAGAAGAATCAAAACCAAGCATACATTTCAGATATGCTTAGGGTTTTATCTGAACAGTTTCAATTGCCCTGTTCAACGGCCTTCAGCTCTGGAAAGACATCCCTACCACATGATCTAAAGGAGAATCTCCACTAGCAGTTAGTAGCGTTAGGTCTTTTATCCTGCATAAATTGTGGCCACGGGACAGAGGGAGGACCATATAGTTGAGCAGATCAGACATGCTGTCCAGCAGAGGGCAGTTTTGAATATGCATTTTAACCAATACTCTGTAAGAGGCACAATTTTTTGTAAAAAAAAAAAAAAAGTAAAAACTAATTAAACTTTCATGAACCTAATAAATTCTGCAAACTAGTGTGCTCTTCCCAATTACACATCTGTATGAAAACCAGCAAACATTTGTACTCAGAGGCATCTGATTCTTTCCAAAATGATTTGATTCAGCCCATCACCGGACAAAAATCACCCACAGTGGAGCACAAGACAATTCTACTGATTTTAATTAACTCTGTGTGGACGTTAAACAAATGTGTTACTCTGTCAAAAATAATTTAAATCAAAAATTAAAGAAAGTTAATTTATTCTATGTATCATTTTACATGTTAGATTTTCATATATGAAATCTTAATTTGAACACCTTCCACTTCAATCTTTATCACTATTATGGAAAAAATTAAAATGTGTTCCAAGCACAGAAAACGCTAGGCATTATCAAGTTTGATAAACACTGATTAGCACAGTGCATTTGGAAAAAGATACTTTTTTTCACTTCTAGGGGAAAGACATTGTCAAGGATATTCTTCACTGAAATTTAAAATCAGAAAACAACGACTGCTACATTTGTCTTAAGCCAATTACCAGACCAAAAGAGTTTCTCAGTCTAAAATCAGTCAAAAATTAACCAGTATTTTCCACCATCACACACAACCCTGGAAACATCAGTCATCTGTTAGTCTCTAAAATTATTTATTGAGAACAAAGTCATACAAATGATTAAAAAAGGGAGGTTGTAAATACCACTTCTCTTTGGAAATTCAGTGAACTTTATTACTTTTCTCCCAGTTCATCATTAAAATATTCTCATTTGTTTTCTCCACACCCACACTTGTTTTCCAGATAGAAAGGTTAATATCCAGAACAGAAAAAATGTTTGTTAAAGATTAATTGGGAATATATCCCAAGCAAAAAATTGTTTAAGGGGGCTGGGCAGCTTTAGCTGCTACAGTATTTATTTTTCATATCGTCTCAGCCTCGCTGTTTTGTAAGGTGTCACCTACTCCTGATAGGTATTTTAAGCTAGAATCTCTGCCGCCCACGCACAAAACACTTTTCAAAACTTAGAAACAATTGTGGAGATATTTACATTTTATTTACATTTACATTTTTACTTTTTCATTATATTATGATCCAAGAATATTCTCTTAAATAGGCGAAACCTGATTATTAATACTGGTGGAATAATATTTGTTGCTTTTTAATCATCTTTTTCATGAAAGGCAGGGGACAATGGATGAAAAACAAAACAAACGGATGCATTTTAAATGAAAATGTAGACTAATTTGTAGGCTATAGAATATGTGCCTATATTTAACACAAGGAGTACATGCATATTAGTGAAACAGACGTTAACGTTAACATAATAAATGTTTTCCCTTAAAGAGGACTCTTTCTAGGCTATTTCTTCTCCCCTCCCCCCCCCCAAGAACTAGGAACAAGAAACTAAAATGTTCAAACTGCCTTGACATCTGAAAATCTGCACATGTATACGGAATAATATCCATTGTCTTTCAATGCTAGTGGGCTACATACCTCATAAAAGAGTTAAACATTTAAATATTTAAATGAATCGTAACAAAAACCATGCTATTGGCACTGCAATTTGCAACCTCCTCTTTCAGCAATAAGAAATATTTTAATCCCCCCCCCCCAATTCAGAGATGCATTTTAGTATATTGTTATTAGTTTTATAGGAATTCAATTTCGGTCTACTAAAGCATGCTGTGATCATGTGTAGTGCTGGTCCAAAGCTACAGCACAGTACATCCTGTTGAGCAGACAGAAATGCTAGCTAGTGTGGATTGGCTTTTCCTATTGTATCAAATCAAAACCTTCCTCTTACCTCGACTTCCTTGCTCTTCTCTTTGTTTCTGCCCATTGAACTTCTCCCATTGCTGGCGGTCTCCCGCGCTGGGATTACAGAAATCTGTTGGAGGGGCATTTTGACAGTGCTGCAGGTTGCCAATACCTGATTGGATGCCTTATATCTTCACTCCCCCTGAGTAGCCCACCTGTATAATTGTTCATATCCTGGCTTTGCCAAGCTCAGTTTCTAAATAAAAAGGGGAAAATAGTATTTGAGACACTGTAGCACAAGCCAGTCTTCCATCAAAAAAGTAAAGCAAACCACATTTGGGAAAGAAAAAAAACTGCACAACATAATAATCCAGAGAGTTTTGCATTCTCAGACAGACGAGTTACTGTGAGTAATAACTACTCTACCTTGTCACTGGTGCACCCCTTTCTCCCCCCTAGAGCATTGTGGGAGACCATTCAATTTCTGTGCTTCCTAATAACTGTCATGGAAACCAAGGAAACCTAGGTCTCACAGGCCCTTATTAGCAACTGCTTCCCTTTAATGGCACAGACTCCCACATTTGCAGCGGCTGCCACTTCTGCTTTTGTTTCCTGGCTGATTCCACAGGAGTCCACTAAGCACCCAGAAACACTGCATCGAGCTGACTAGGTAAATAGGCATAAGTCTGAAAGGCTTAGTGTCCTATTTTAGAGCCAAATCTCCTCCTTGAAAAGCACGGACAGCTTGCTGTGTCCTTCGTGCGTCCACAATAATCTGTTTTAGGTCAAAGGATCTGCCTCGAAGTGAAGCGCAGCAGTGAGCGAATGAGGTGCAAAAAGGAAGACCAGAGCGGGAGCAATTGCAAATGTGCCTTTCAGTGGTTGGTAGTAAGCAGTTAACCCTTTCCCATACCTTTCTTTCTCTGAGACAGCACCAGAAGCAAGCTCAGCAGGATAAGTCACAGGCACAGAGCAGAGCACGCAAGGCAGTTTTACACTTACACGTGCCTTCTAAAAGGTCATTTGCATGAATGTATTACACCCAGTAGCTACTGCTCCTCTCAGGTTCCAGAAACAAAACCAAGGGCACGGTTTCTTCTCCCCGCTTTAAACTACAAAACAATGGAAGCAGTCCCCAAGTGTCACATTGCACAAAAGGGTATGGAAATTAAAGCTGTTTTAGAAATTTCTCCCTCCTAAGAGTGCTTTGTTTGATATATCTATTTCTAAAAACATTTTTTAAACTTCTGAAGGTATAAGAAACAACTAGCCCAGAACAGAGCAAATCATACTCTAAGCAGTGTTTTGATAACATAGCTATGGATGCAATAAAGAAAAATCTAGACAGAGCAAGGACCACCGTCTTTTATGGGCAACTTACACATTAAGTAATATGTGAACAGGCTGCACCACACCTGTTTCAAGATATCCTCAAACAGGTACTTGAGTTTTTACTTATATCAATAAGGCAGCTTATGTACATATATTGGATCACATTATTTATTATTTTGTGAAGAGATTCTCTTAACACCTTTTTCTTTACTGTGTCAACTACTATCTCTCACTTTACTGGATTAAAATTAGACTACTTGAAAGAACCCAAAAATAAAAAAGTTAAGGCCTGGTTTACCATTGCATTACTCCAGTTGTGCACCAGTGATTTCAGTGGAGTTACACTTGCAGAAAACTGGAATAATGTGAAGGTGAATGAGTCTCTTAGCAGTCCTTTTGGAAGCCATACATATGTGTTACACCCTTTCTGTGGGAGCTGCACAAAATATACCGATATGCAGTGGAGACATTTACACTAAATACAAATTAAATCTATTTGCACTCCCAAATTTCCTTTAAACTCTTGATTCCTTTATTGGATTTCCACCTATTTACATTCAATTCACATATTTTACATTTTAAAATTCGTTTGAAAAACTCAGACCTCGAAACACATACAGCATCAGAGGGGGATCTTTTCTGAACTTGGAATATAAACTAGAAAAATATTGGCTTTTAAGCAAAGCACAACTAGAAACAGTTTACGAAAACAATTCTATACGTGGATCAAGTACTTTAATGGCATTTTGAGACAAGTAATACTGTTTTCAGAATAGCAGCCATGTTAGTTTGTATTCGCAAAAAGAAAAGGAGTACTTGTGGCACCTTAGAGACTAACAAATTTATTTGAGCATAAGCTTTCCTGAGCTACAGCTCACTTCATCGGATGCATTCAGTGGAAAAAAACTGAATGCATCGGATGAAGTGAGCTGTAGCTCACGAAAGCTTATGCCCAAATAAATTTGTTAGTCTCTAAGGTGCCACAAGTACTCCTTTTCTTTTTAAGTAATACTGTGTATACCATATTGTTGAGCTTAGTGTATTCATATTAAGTAATACTGTTGTCTAAGGTTAACAAATCCTTATTAGCCTGTCAAAAGTTTTAAGCCTCTAGACAAACTATCTTCCTGCTCTTAAAATCTATAGGATTAGGAGAAGCCGAGAATCTAGGTCTGCTTTGTCATGAAAGTCATCCACCTCCTTCTTAAAGCAACAGCAGAACTGTATTATTTGTGTGAGGGACTTGAAAGTGAATTTTCTAGTAAAGAGCAGAGTCCACATATGCTTCTTTAAGTAATGCTAACTTTAAGAAATGCTAACTTCACTTTGGATGCAGTACCACTCTAATTCTTCATTTTAAAGAATCTGTATTGAGATTCAAATCATACATGTCTAGGTTAACCAGTAATCCATTAAAGCCCATGCAGATCTCTCTTAGTTAGCCAGAAAAAGAGCTAATAGGGTATGACAAGCAGTTCTTGGTAAGCTTGACTTTTTCCCCTCCCCGCAAGCTATTTAGTTTATGAACCCCCAGTTTATTCTAAAACAGAAAGTCAGATCTAAAATTGAGGCAGATGCCTTTGATAGGCACAGGTTAGTTGCTGTACTGCAACTAAAATACACCCCATCCTCCTCTTTTTCCTGAAATGCCAATGACAGATTTTAGGATGGAATATTTTACCCTTTCAGTGGCTGTCCCATTAATAAGAGGAAGCCTATTGTGACTTCTTTGCCATGTGTACTGTTGTGGGGTCTAGAGCTGATGTTCTCATTATGTAAAGTATTTGTTCACAAATTTCAAAATGTAATATTTTAAAATATATTAAATATTTATTTCTAAGAACACCCCATGATCTCTGAACAGCAATATCCTATCTAAAAACTTCTTGGAATGATAATATTGATTTGAATTTATAGTGTATTTTAGCCAGAGTGACTCTTGGCTTTCTGAAGTGATTTACAGACTTACAGATACACCCAAGAATCACTTCACATCTCACTGAAATGTAGTTTCCTCTGGGGTTAAACACTGCACAAAAGAAGTGCAGGATAGGAAATGCAACTACAAGGGAAATATTAGGTAGATGGTATGTAAACTGTGTGCGAGATTTGGAAACCCTTCCCCAACCTGAATAGACCCTTATGCCATGAACAGGCCCACTGAAATCATTGAGACTTAACGTGGCCAGATGTCCGGTTTTCTACCGGAAAGTCCGGTTGAAAGGGGATTTGAGGGTGTCTGGTCAGATCTACTGACCCGACACCCCAAGTCTGGTTACTGTGGGTGGGGGAGGCACACGGTCATCAACCGGGCCAGCCCCTACTCAGCCAGGGCCACCTCCCACTTGCATCGGGCAGCTGCAGCTTCCAGCCCCAGCTCTGCAGGCAAGTCCCTCCTGACCCATGCAGGGAGAGGGGGAAAAGCAGTGAGCGACAGAGGGAAGGGGGAAAAGAGGAGCAAACAGGAGGTGGGGCCTCACAGTGGGAAGCGGCAGGGCAGGAGCGGGGCCTTGGGGGAAGAGGTGGAGCAGGGGTGAGGCCTGGGGTAAGGGGCGGCGCAGGGGCGGGTCCTCAGGGGGAAGGGGAGCTTCCAGCACTCCTGCTGGAGTGTCTGGTTCTTAAATATTACAAAGTTGGCAACCTTATGGAGACTACTTATAGAAAAAGATGTTGTTAGTAGGATCATCAGCATCTGTTCTTGAGTTTCCCACATTGGAACTAGGCTAGAAGATTGGAATTAACAACACTGCTTTTACAAAAAAAAAAATCAAAACACCGCTTTGTGCCATATGTCCGGCAGATTCTGGCTGTGTAGTCACCATAACCAGATTCAAAGGGCCATGCTAGTGCAAGAGGAATGTAGCTTCCAAACAAGGTGTGGTTATAGGAAAGGGACATGACTAGGATGCTCTTACACTGCCTCAGCCTCCTGCTGTGGTTGCAGCTTCTTGAAATCTTTAGTAGCTGCTTTGACCAGCCTTGCACTCAATAGTTCCAGGAGAAGGTAAATAGAAAGGGGAAGTTTAAGCCACTTTTTGCAATCCCTCATTCAACTTGTTCTATGCCAAGTTCAGATGGACCAAAGTATCTGCTTTAGAACTTCCAGTTGCCCAGTGCTCTCAACAGTATGCTGGGGTATGTGCTTGTTAAACTGACCAGTCATCATGGGACCAAAACCTTGAACACAAAGGAAACCATAAATCACAAGAAGTCAGGCCTCAATCCTGGCTCCACAGAAACCAGAACTGTTCACTGTTCAGAGGGTCTGCTTCGTTCTTCCACATACTGAGCCTTGGACGGTGAATGCCAAGTCAGGGCTTTTGGAGAAGGAGTGTGATCCATATGATTGAGGTTGGATGTGATGGATGCTCCTTTGGCCACTACTTACACTCCCACGCTTGGATCAACCACACTCTTAGTACAAGTAATCAGATTTACAGGAACACTTGCGTGGCCTGAATATTTTTCAATGCTAATTTACACCTGGTTGGAGAGCACAAAAGAGGGAGCTGGAATTCTAATTATGTTCTCTCACTGTTTCTACGTTATACTGTAAAAACATGATTTTCCTCTCATACCCCTTTACATCAAGAATAACTTTGGTGAAATAAGAGGAGAATTAGGCCTATTATCTTGCAGGGTGACATCATGATACTAAATAATATCAATGAGAAGTTAGAAAATCGAAACTAATACCCTTTTAAAATTAGTTAAAAACACAATTTGCAAGGAAACCTTACAACTATTGCTTTCCTGGAAGGTTATTTGCACGTTCTATCTTATTGCTATTATTTATAAAAATTACATGCATTTGCATGTAATAGAAGGATTTCAGAACAAAGCAAATTATAGTAGTGGTAAGTAAAACAATTTGATTTTTCTCAGCTTCCCTTCATTTTTGGGCTGTAAAAGCTAGGGACGATGTAGTAGATTTACAGATTTGGGGCTAGATGCTCAGGTGGTGAAAATCTGCACAGCTCTGTTGAAGTCACTGTTGATACACCGATTTACATCACGTAAGGATCTGGCCCTTTCTTTTAACAGTAGTTAAATTAAATTATACTCAGTGAAATTATCTTTGGGCAGAGGGGGCTGCAGAATCATAGAATATCAGGGTTGGAAGGGATCTCAGGAGGCCATCTAGTCCAACCCCCTGCTCAAAGCAGGACCAATCCCCAACTAAATCATCCCAGCCAGGGCTTTGTCAAGCCTGACCTTAAAAATATCTAAGGAAGGAGATTTCACCACCTCTCTAGGTAACACATTCCAGTGCTTCATCACCCTCCTAGTGAAAAAGTTTTTCCTAATATCCAACCTAAACCTCCCGCACTGCAACTCGAGACCATTACTCCTCGTTCTGTCATCTGCTACCACTGAGAACAGTCTAGATCCATCCTCTTTGGAACCCCCTTTCAGGTAGTTGAAAGCAGCTATCAAATCCCCCCTCATTCTTCTCTTCTGCAGACTAAACAATCCCAGTTCCCTCACCCTCTCCTCCTAAGTCATGTGTTCCAGTCCCCTAATCATTTTTGTTGCCCTCCACTGGACCCTTTCCAATTTTTTCACATCCTTCTTGTAGCGTGGGGCCCAAAACTGGACACAGTACTCCAGATGAGGCCTCACCAATGTCAAATAGAGGGGAATGATCACGTCCCTTGATCTGCTGGCAGTGCCCCTACTTATACATCCCAAAATGCCATTGGCCTTCTTGGCAACAAGGGCACACTGTTGACTCATATCCAGCATCTCGTCCTTTGTAACCCCTAGGTCCTTTTCTGCAGAACTGCTGCCTAGCCATTCGGTCCCTAGTCTGTAGCGGTGCATGGGATTCTTCCGTCCTAAGCGCAGGACTCTGCACTTGTCCTTGTTGAACCCCATCAGAATGGCTTACATAACACAGAAACCATGTAGTATTTGTGCTGAAAGTAGCATCCAGGTAAAGCTGCCACATATGGGGACCTAGACAATTACTGTGTCCCAAGGACATGGAGTCTGCACTGTATCTGAAAATTTTTGCAGGAAGGGAACACTGCTGAGGAGGCAATAGTGTGACATGAAAAGGTTGTAGTGTATGTAGCCTTATGGCCTGAATTCCTAAGTTGGGAGGAATGAGTTTCATCTCCCCAAAAACTGCACAGCAGGACTGAAAAAATTCTGGAATTTTTTTTTTAAAAGGCAAACTTCACAGATGCTGAAGAAGTCGGTTTAGACTCTGTGTCAACACTTCTCTTTATTAACTACCTAAAACTTCTGCAATAAACTTAGTAACACATCTCTACAAGAGTTAGATAAATGCAGCCCAGATGATGTTTCCAGGGTTTGATGGGAAAACCTGCTGCCAAAATTTTATGCATTTTGTTCCAGGGAATCTGTGGTTGCTCCATAAATATCCAGGGTCTACTTGCAAAATAGAAGAGCTATGCACAAGTAGCAAAACTCTCTCATTTTACTCTCTACTATTTTATCTCCCTTAAATGCTGTTTTTCTATGAGAATTTGGCAACATAGCCTTTTTTCACATGGAAAAAAGTAGTGAAGTCCAAAATTTCACATGAAAGTGCTATACTGACTAGTTTGGGCTTTTTGTGCCTAGAGAGGGGGAAGGAGGTTAGTTAGTTAAGTAGAGAGAGACTTTGAAATTTTATTAAAAACATTGCTCCCTCTTCCTTTTTCCCTACTCCCTGCAACTAAGGTATAGATTAAATCACAGCAATATTTCTTTTATAACATCTCCAAATCCATTCCTTCCTCTTCATCTCTGCCACTAAAACCCTGGATCCATGCCCTAGTCACCACTTCCTTCAGCTACTGCAGTATCTCCTTCGCTGGCCTACTGGATTCAGACATTGTTTCCTTCAAATCTATTCAGTGTGCTGCAGCTAAAGTAATCTTCTTTTCTCACTGCTCTGTCTAGGACCCCTTAATTCCCCCTTCTCTCCATACTTGAATTTCTGAACTGGTTTCCATTTTCTATAAGCATCAGATTCAAACTCTTTATCCTCATCTTCCAGGCTATGCACAGCAATCTGCCCTTCCCTAAATCTCAATAATTTCTTCTTTGCTGCTTGTACTCTTCATTCTGCCAGCTTACTGTGAACTGGTGCTCCCCTGATCTTGTCATCTCATAAGTGACTCCAGATCTTTTATTATGCTGCTCTCCCCCTATCCTTCTTGACTTCTACTCTTCACCCTCAAGTTTTCTCAAGAGACACTTCTTCCACCTAGTCTTGAACACTGACCTAAAAAAAAAAAATCATTTAAAACAAACGAATTAACATGTATTTAACAAGAAATGTATGGAAAAACAGCATAACTCAAGATCTCTCGTGACTGTAACTTTTATCTTCATAACATTATTGAATAATATCAACAAGAAAAATAATGTTTTAGCTAAGAATGAGCTGGGCCTTCAAGAAGAGCTCACCTCTGTCGGGTTTTATCCCAAATCAGGAGATTATGGGCTACAACAAGGCCTGCTGGGATGAGGAAAACAGAAATCAAAGGTAGATCCTATTCCTCAGTAAAGGAATCTGAAAAGAGCAGCAGTTTGCTTAGTGATCTGGGCTACAGATCAGCCTGGTTCCAGTCTGTAAGGGATCTGGGGAGAGGAGCTAGGAGCGTGTCTGATGTACAGTAGATGTGAGGGAGAGTGACCTAAGAGAAAGGCCAGTAATTCAGGGTTGGAAACAGCCCAGGGAAATTGTGAAATGGAATGCAGAGGCTGGAAGAAATGACTGCTTCTCTGCAAGGACTAGGACATACCAACTCCAGGGAAAGGATTGTGGCTCAAGCAGGGTAAAGGTTCTTGCAGAATCCCTGCCATGAGAAAGATTTCCTTCCCCCACCCCCACATTTGGGCATTCATTTAATCTGAAGGAGAGGATTTAGTTTAACCAGAGGGCTAACCTATCCTATCAACAGAGGCAGAGGGCAGCCCTGGGCAGAGAAAATAGGTCATTACTGTGACTGGACAGCAGGAGAAAAGCAGTATCCTCAGAATTCTGTAGGTGGAACGTTTTATTTTCCAAATCAGAACATTCTCTTTGAAGGGTGAGGGAACACTTATTACATTTTAAAGCCATATTTTTAGAAGGTGAAGGGACTGACTAATTTTTCCTTTAATATAAAATATAATACAATATAACTTTCACCTCTCTCTGGTGGGGAAGAAGGGAAGGCAAATGCATGGAATTTTTTCCCCAAGAATTTTGGAGAGTCCATCTCTAAAGGGTTTTTGTTTGCTTGCTTAATTATAAGAACTGTGAAAACTTGAGTTATTTAATTTACTAGTGATCTTATTATTAAAACTTCTTTTCAACAGCAGAAGTTCCAAAAATAAGAGTTTTATTTTGCCATTTTTCCCCTAATGCAACTTTGAACACTTCACATATAAACTGACAGGATTCCATACAAGCAAATTATAGTACAGGAAATTAGTAAATTCTGCTGTGATCCTGGGAGACCCTCAGTGCCAACTGGCAGCGGGCCCCCTGCCCACTGTAACTCACATCAGGCCTGACACATTCACTTCCCCAGCACACTGTTGTCATAAAATATATATCCAAAGGCATCATGTAAGTGATCATATCTAAACTGATGACACACTGGTCTTAAAAATTATTGTGTGATGTATGTAGTGGTTGTGCACAGTGAGTTATAGATGTGTGCTGTTAAGATGTTCATAAAATGTGTTTGGAAGGTCTGTCCTAGACAAAGGAATGTGTATTTACCTGTCTCACTGGCTCGGTAACAAGCAGAGGACAGTGAAAATACATTTACATATAAGGTAAACAAAGCCATCAAGCTAAACAAGTGGGAGAGACCATTTAACAATCACACTGGGGGACAGAATCTGCTCCAAAGGAAGCCTTCCTGGCTCTTGAGGCAGAGACAATGGACTTTGAGTAAAATGGGGTTAGCAAAAAAGCGTTTTAGTTACCCATCACTTAGGGGGACATAAATGGACAACGTCCTTTGAGCCTATGAAAGCTGGACCTCTTGACCCGAAGGCAAGAGTTTCTGGAAACATGATGTAAATGAGAAATCTGTTAAGACAAAACTAGTTGAAATCAAGTTTTATTCACTAGAAAGCATGTTTTGATTTGTTTTGTTTGTAAACTTATCTGTCTAACTGATTCTTGCTTCCTATCACTTACATATCTGTTCTTTATTAATCAACTCATTCTTTTTTATTACACAACCATCTCAGTACTACGTATAAACAGTGGAGAGTGAGTTCTCAAGTAACCCAACAGGTTGGTGTGTACATGGTCTCTTTGGAAGTAGCAAACTTAACTTCTGCGAATGTACAGTGAGAGGGACTATACACTGCAGGAAAACCTGTCTGGGAAACTTGGGATTTGGGGTTCCCTGACCATCTTGCCTAATAGCCACTGATAACCTCTGCTCCACAAAGATATCTAATTGTTCCCTGCAAAGCAAGGTTTTGGACTGGCAGAGTCCTGGCAAACCGGACAAGAAGTAGCAAAGTTCACTCCTGTTGAGGCGAAGTGGCAACACAGTGGCTCACAGTTCTGGGTGTCTTGCACAAACTGTCACATCTATCAAACAGCAGCAGTCTATTTCTACAGACCTCTAAGCTTGCTTCCCCAATAGTATAAGGAATATCTAGGTGACGATACAAATCCCCAGGTAATATTTGGTTATCAAAGGCAGTTGAAATTTTTTAAAGAATTATTATGTTTAAGGTAATAAGTATGTGTGATGTTGTATAATTAAAATATTACCATGTATATCATTGTTGGCACCACTGTTATACAATAGCAACAAATCTTGTACAAAGTAGGTCATATAAGGTGTCATTGGAAAAGTTATGATTTGCTAAGTATGATTATCCTGTTTATATGCAAGTATAATTTTTTATCTGAAGTTATGAACAAAGACTATATAGCTTTATTTCAAATGTGTCTGTGTAACGCCGACAGACCCCGGTCATCGGTGGGCAGCATAGAACCAGGGACCACTGGAGCTTAGAACATGAGCTAAAAGCCAACTGGCTGTTAGCTAAGGCTGTAAAGCAGACTCATTTTATCTCTCTCTTTAAGTGGTCTTGGTGCCACTAGATAGGACACAACAAACACTGCACCCAGGATGTGTGTGGGGGTTACATACTTCCCCTAGCTGAGGAAGCGGGTCCTGAGCTTCAGAATATTCCCAGCTGAAATCCCAGAAGAGCCCCCCCTTGTAACCCTGACAGACCCCAGTCGTCGGTGGGAAGGACTGAACCAGGGACCTCTGGAGCTTAATGCATGAGCCTCTACCACATAAGCTAAATGCCAACTGGCTGTTAGCTGAGGCTGTAGAGCAGACTCATTTTCTTTCTCTCTAAGTGGTCTTGGTGATACTAGATGGGACACACCACCACACCCAGAACGTGTGTGGGTTACATTTGCTCCTGGGGTAACACCCTCAAGGTAGTTGCATCCAGTCTAGCCAGCACATTGTGAACAGACTATTCAAGTTAATGGCCCATTAAAGACACTTAGCTCTCACAATGGATATAGAAGAAGCTGGTCTCCCCGCGCCCACCCGGTAACCCTCTCTGGGGGATGTTTTAGCCAGAATGTGGGTAATGGCTGCTCCTCTGACTCATCAAAGCACGCAAAGACATGTGACCTGCTCATGTGACCCTGGACTCCATCTTGTGCCTGTAATTTTCCACAAACTAAGACTGAGAGCATCCCCTCCACATGGAAAAAGGCATAAAAAATCCTGGAAGTATCTCCATTTTACCTTTTTCCTGCTCTAATTGCTGGACTATGAATTTACACTAAAAGGAGCATTCCAACCAAAGGACTGAGGACTTTCCAACCTTTTGGAAGTTACCTGAGCCTTTACAAGCCATCAATTTATTCCATCACTGCCTCAAACCTGATACAAGAACTTTGCACTGAGTTATTCGTTTTCCTTGTTCATTTTAATTTTCTCCTCCTTCTTTTGTCTTATAAATAAACTTCTAGATATTAGATACCAAAAGATTGGCAACAGCAGGATTATTGGGTAAGGTCTGAGTTCTATATTAACCTGGCTATGTGGATGATCTCTTGAGATTAAAAGAGCCCTTTGTTTGATGAAATTGGTTTTAAATAACCATTCATCATAAAGTCTAGTGTCTGCGTGGTGAAACAAGGGCTGGGATACCTAAGGAGACTTCATTTCTGACTTATTAACCAGTGTTTACACTTTTGTTACTGGCTTGGTATTTCTTATGGAAGAATAACCACCAGTTTGGGGTGGGTCTGCCACCAGTTTGTCCTGGTATTCTCAGCTGTGACCCCTGAGGCATGGTGACGGTATGTAAAATAGCAATTTGTGTAAAGGCAATCACTGTACCTCTCCCCTGTTATTCGTGAGTGTATCAAGGCAATACTGATCTGCACAAACAACAGTTACAAAATTACACAGGAGAAAATCATAGTATAACTAGAAATAATGCCAGCTAGAGCAGAAGAGTTACAGGCTTCCCAGCTTGCTACATATCCATTTTAATAAAAAATAATGTGTGCACTAAACCACTTGTAAGTAAGGCTAGGACACTGCTCGCAGGATCACATATAAACCAATAATAGTACTGTATAAGAAAATAAGCTCGGTCAATAGAAGTGGCAGCAGATTTAGAAAGAATTCCCAGACAGGTTCTCAAAAAAAGGATGCTATCCACAGTTAATATTGCTTGGTTCTAAATAATAAAACTTGCCTGATGGAGACCACAACTGATTATGTCAGATATAGAAGTTAAAGTAATGAGAATCAAAGCAAAATAGAATTATTCCCACCGACAGATGATTTTTGTATCAAAAGATAACTCTTATTCAGCTACATAAAACAAAAAGGAGAAAGAGGGAGATCAAGTGAGAAACATACAGGGGGCTTGGCATCTTAGTGGGTTTATACTCCAAAGCACAAGTTATCTGCTGTGAACTGTAGCTTCTCTCACATTTGCACAGCTTGGGTGGAGAAGCAAGTCTGCGTGTTGGTCACTGCAGGAGCCGTTGAACTGAACACTTGTATTACATTATGGTCAACTTCATAAAACATAGCTACTTAAAGTAGCGGAGGCTTCAAATCCCTCAAGCTGAACATACCATTAGCAGTTATTTATTGGCAGACAACGGAAGGGTCTGAAGGGTCTGGTCAACAGTCTTTGCGGCCCTCTCCTTTGCGGAATTCTCAAGCCCCTGACAATATACACAAGTCCCACTCTTCTAAACTGGCCTGAAGAGACTATGCTGTACAGGTTCTTGTACCACTCTCATCAACATGGTATTTTAGTGCCATCCAGTAAGGCATTAAGCATCATGACTATCATCTGTCATAGATGGTTTATTCTCTCTCTCATATTCTCCTTAGGGGGAGAATTGTGTCTCCAGGGTACATTGTGCTTATAATAAATTTGTTAGTCTCTAAGGTGCCACAAGTACTCCTTTTCTTTTTGTGTTTAGTTTGGGTTTTTTGAACATCTTCACGGCTACTATCCACATAATTCTCTTACACACTGTCACTGCTGCCACCAAATGCCATCAGAGATTGGTTGACCTGATGTTGGGAACATTCATGATATGCTTGGACCACACCACACTTTAATTGTGTTGATTAAGGTTATTCACTTCCACCAAGCATGAGAACAGTGTTGGAGGTTTTAAAATTGTAAATCCGGGAACAAGGACAGGATAGTGATGTTCCTGCCTGATATCACTGATGCACAGGTTACTCTGAAATGTCCAGTGCTTGCTGTGTGCAGATGACAGTGCCCCCTCATCATCGGCCTTCTTGTTCTAGACATTAATGGAGGAAAGATCTTTCTCCAGCAGAGAAATGACCAATATCACTTCACAACATTATTGTTCATCAGCTTTATAACATCAAAGGACTTTAGGATGACATGTACATGCTATATCATAGGCTCCAGGCAGGCTGATCTCACTGGGTCTGAGTGCAGTGCATGTAAAAATGTTGTGTTACTATATATTGTTCACATTATGGGCAGGATGGAATTCAATGACATCACCAGCTCCTGCTTTTTTTTTGCAGCTTTCCCCCTCCTTAAAAACATAAAAATGGCCACATTGTATCAGACCAACAGTCCATCTAGCCCAGTCTTCCGACAATGGCCAGTGCCAGATGCTTCAGAGGGAATGAACAGAACAGGACAATTATTGAGTGATCCATCCCCTGTTGTCCAGTCCCAGCTTCTGGCAATCAGAGGCTTAGGGACTCTAGAGCATGCGGTTGCATCCCTGACCATCTTGGCTAAGAGTCATTGATGGGCCTATCCTATATGAACTGATCTAATTCTTTTTTTGACCCAGTTATACTTCTGGCCTTCACACCGTCCCTGGCAATGATTGTGCATTGTGTGAAGAAATATTTCCTTTTAAACCTGCTGCCTTAAACTCCAAAAGGTGGTGAAGTGCCGAGTAAGTCAACTGAAGTACCACCTGTGGCACAGAGACTCAGCTCTTGGAAGGTATGTGGATTTGCTGCCTGGTCTTTTGCTGAAAGTGTGGACACAAATGCGGGAATCAACTGAGATGAATGTCTTTGGAAAGTTTTTTCCCCTCTGTTGTGCATAATGTATTGTACATTACTACACACCAACTCAGCATCAGCATTACTAGTTTATTTACAATTCTTCTTCTTCAACAAAGACTAAAAAGGAAATCAATGCAGTTACAGAGAAGAATAATGCACTTGCCACTTGTGAGGTCTGTGCCTACATATTGCACACCTGCAACATCTCTCCATCTCCACTGTGACATGGAAGTGGTAAGTCAAAAAAGCAAGTTTGAAAATATGGAAACACAAGGTGTGCAAGTAAAACCCAAAGACGTGTTGCATGATATGATGGCCCATGACATTACGTTAAGTACCATACAGTGCAAAGCTGTATCTCAACAGGAAGTGTCACAGCAAGAAAAAGAGTGGGTTGATGCAGGACAAAAAGTTCCCTCGTGTAATTTTCAGCAATGAAACAATAAAACTTCCATGGCACATCATGTCCTTCAGTCAGCTTGGGTATCACACTAGGAAGTCACTGGCACAACTTACATTAGAACTTCCCTATACTATATATAGTTTAATGCAGCTCTGCAAGTGCAGGATGATGGTTTAAACTGTACCTCACAATGTCTAGGCTGACTCCCTTTTTCTGTATTTCAGCCATTGTGAAAAGAAGTATTTTGAACAAATTATACACTTGTCTGGAGCTTTATATACAAAGAAAAGTGAAACTGGCAGCCATAGTTTACTCTAAACAATGGCAAACTAGCGTGGCAAAGAGTGGTAGAGAAAGGAGCAAAGAAGGGCCTCCAAGTCAGGCAGTAGTGGTTGTGTTTCTCCACCATCATTTGCTGTGTCCTGGGTGGATGCGGATTTTCCTTGCATGCTTCAGAAAGGGTGGGGTTGGAAATGGCACTGCTGCATTTAAACTTGTTATGTTCTGGCAGACCCAGCTGCCTCAGTGCTTTGGCCTGCCACATGCACTGCCCTCCCCCCAAATGCTCTCTTTCAGGTCATAATGAATATCACAGGAGTCTAAATTCAAACACCAGAGGACCATCAGAGGACATCCTGAGATTGCCTCAACTCCTGTGCCTTTTCTAGTGGTGGATGTGACGGGTTCCCCACTTTAATGTGCCACCTGACGTACTGGGATACCACTGGGCCCCATCTTTTCTGCCAGCCTGGGTCCCCTTTACCCTGTCTTGCTGAGCCAGGTTCTTAAGCCTCCTCCAGCACACACAGAGGTAGGGCCACACCCAGCTACAGAAAGAGACAGAGACTGAGATCAGCTCTGCGAAGACTCAGCTTACAGGACTTACCCCAGCGCTCAGGTGCCCACCTCCCTTGGAGTGCAGACCCAAAGGTATATTGTCTTGTGTGGTATAGAAAGATCTGCACAGTGCAAGCTTATGAAAATTCTCCCTCTCCCTCAATGTGAAGAGATATGTACAGCTTCTTGCTCCACACCTCTCCCAGATATGGATTGAACAAACTGGGTTATGTTAAAAACAAGAAAAGTTTATTAACTACAAAAGACAGATTTTAAGTAATTATAAGGGATAGCAAGTAGAAAAAAGCAGATTACTGAGCAAATAAAACAAAACACGCATACTAAACTTAAGTTCTTAAAGAGACTGGTTTCAAGAAGTAATTTCTCACTGCAAATGCTATTTTATGCAAGTTGCAGAGTTTCTCAGCTTAGAGTTCCAGTTATTTCTTCTTACAGACTGGACCCCTGTCTCAGTCTGGACTCACCCCTGCCTTTCCCCACAGGTCCCTCCAGGTACTTTCAGCAGTCTTTCTTCTTGGGTAGGCAATGGAGGAGCATGCAAATTAACCCCCTCCTCAGCCTTAAAAAGGATTTACCTAAAGCAGGAAAACTTTTGTTTGATCCCCATCCCCCTACATAGGAAAAGTACCTGCAGTGTCCAAGGTGGTATTTTGTATCAGGTGACAGGACCACCTGACCTGGTAGCGTCACAGCTATGTCCCAGGATGCTTCTCAGGAAGGAGAGAGATTAGTATCTTCACAGTCTTATGGTTTCTTCCTAATGGCCCATCAAGGCTGTGATGGCCTGTTATCTGGTGGATGTCTCCCAAATACACACACAGTTGTACTGTTATATAATTAATATCCCTAACTTTAGATACAGAAATTATACATGGATACAAATTGGATAATCACATTCAGCAAATCATAACTTTTCCAATGATACCTTACAAGACCCATCTTGCATAAAATATATCTTTGTTAGGTCATATTTATATCAACCATATTTATATCATAACCATCATCATAACCATGAGGAATATGGGGTGTAATGCCACAGTGGGGGGCCTCACCGCAAATGGATCTAAGTTCCACTGAGCCCCCATCCACCAGGAAGTAGATCCACAAATCAAATCTGTGTTTAACCTGAAATTGATTGGAGGGATCTTGGAACACCTGTAAATCCAGGGGCCTCCTGGGAAATCACTGTTATCTTTCCAAAGGAACCAAGCCAGAAATATTTGCAGTTAACACCAATAGATAATTAAAATATATCACATAATTAAAAATGTAAAATTAGACTCTTTGAAAGACATTTGTGCCCAGCAACTGTATGCATTACAAGTTAATCTACACAAAAGTTTAACTCTCTGTAAAACAATGAAAGAAAAATAATAATAATAAAAAAAAAATCTAACAAACGTTTACCTACCTGCAGCTTGGACTTTATGTGATAGTTATGTTAATGACAAAACAGTGCTAAAATTGTATAAAATGTAAGCAGTGGGTATTAAATCTGTTGTCTGCCCACCAGAGTTTAAAAGCACCAAGATCAAAACATTTAGCAAAAATTGCTTATGTTAACAGTACCTTTCAAATCCACTGTTGGGAGTTCACTTTTGTAGATGATGATAATGTAAATGATGATGGACACATACAATCCAGTAACAGCACCAAATTTGCTCTCATTTGAAATTCACTCCTAACTCACACATTTTTTAGGTTGTTGACGTAAATACCAACTAAACAACAAGCATGTCTTTATCATCTATTGTACCATAGTCCCCCAAAATGGGTGAGCAAATGAAGGTTGAGAGTTCTAATGCTATTCATAAATGAGAACTATTAGGTGGAAATTGTATTTTTTTCTACTCATAATATTTTATAAGAGGCATTGCAGTTTGTGACCCAGAGGTATATACACATATATCCTCACAAAAAAAACCCAAAAACTTTGAGTGAAGGTTGGTAGACATGTCATACTAACTCAAGCCACAAGCAAGCAAGCAAATATGCAGTTAAGTTATTCAAACTCCCCACATACTATTATTGTGCATTACTGACTAGGACACCATTGTGCCAGGCCAAATTATGACATAGAGGAAATGAATGCTCTCCAGGGATTGCAACAGATCAGGGTCTGTTTCTAAAAAATCAGAAGTTGGTCAGATTTTTGTCAATTCCCTTATCATTTCCTTAATCTTTGTTCCTCTAAGAAAATAAGGAGCTGAAAATTTAAATGCATCTATCTCATTCAAGAGAACTAATGATGTTTTTCAATGAAAAACACAAGTTCACAAGAAATTGACCATGGTCTTCTACATGAGGGTCAGCAACTTGATTCACACTGTTATGCAGATACTTATAAAGGAAAACTAAGCACTTTAATGTAAATGAGCCACCAGAGGGAGCTCATATAGCCATATGAGTGTAGTAGAAACACTGAGACTAGCAAAAAGTTGTTTAAACATTTTTTTATAAGGGCTACTGACTGAATTCAAACAAAGCACATTCCCTAGCCCATAACAAACTCTACATACAGATTCAATTGATTATGTTTTGTTTCTTTAACCAAAGGAACTGTTGAAAATTGGCTTAGTCAAATGAAACATATTTTGGGGGTAATAATTGAGTTGGGAAGCGTGTGATCCATACCACACAGAAAAAACATGACACATATATTTTTTTAAATAAACGTAGTTCCCAAAGGTTTCAGAGTAGCAGCCGTGTTAGTCTGTATTTGCAAAAAGAAAAAGGAGTACTTGTGGCACCTTAGAGACTAACCAATTTATTTGACCATAAGCTTTCATGAGCTACAGCTAGTACTCCTTTTCTTTTTGTAGTTCCTAAAAGATTCAGAATTACTAAATGTCTAAATATTTTTGAAGTTTATATAGTTTTGCCTAACAGCTATAGAAGTTTCAATGCAGTGTAGTTGTAGCCATGCTGTTCCCACGATACCCCCACTTCTGGCCTTCAAACAACTCCCCACCTCCCCAAGCTCCTGATCAGAAGCAAGCTCCCCACAGACCAGGACACACCAATTAAAGCAGCGCCCGGCCCTGCCAGAACAATGGATGAGAAACCTGCAGATTTATCTCCACTGCTACAATGATCAACACCTCCTACAACACACCTTTCGAGAGCCATGGATACCACACATGTGGTGTACCCTATCCAGGGCACTAAATTCCCCAACAACAATTTTATGTGGGTGAAGTCAGACAACCACTACACTCTCGAATGAGCTCACACAAGGAAATGATCAGACAAAAACATCCTATCACCTGTGGGTGAACACTTCACAAAGCGATCACACTGTATCTGATCTATCAGGCCTCATCCTCAAAGGAAACCTGGACAACACTTTCAAAAGACAAGCCTGGGAGCTAAAATTTGTAACTCTGCTCGACACCAAAAATCATGGACTGAACAGAGACACTGGATTTATGGCTTATTAAAACCACCTGTAACTCCCTAACTCTTCTTTTTGTCCTATGACTGTATAGTTGATAACAGACCACCTCTACCTTGAATGGTCCCTTAGAATATGTGCTAACTATTTATGCTAAACTACTTATTGCACCTTACATTTTGCTGGGATGCAGGGAGTACCTTTCCCAAACCTGAAGACAAGCTCTGTCTCTAAAGCTTGTCTCTCTCACCAACAGAAGTTCGTCCATTAAAAGATACTACCTCATCCACCTTGTCTCTCCAATAAAAGTGAATAGGTTTTTAAATAAGCTACCACTAGAAGCTCACCAAAGAACCATGAATTTGATAGAAGCATGTTGATAAATACAAAAACAAGCCCTTCCCACCCCCATTTTAAAATTCTGTGCAAGAATTAGAGGATAAAACCTGGTTATATCTATATTCCAAATTAAGATTTGCACTGCATCTTTTGTTTGTCTGATAACCAATTTGAAAAGAAAAAACAACGTTGGGGAGGGGAATGTTCCTACTTTTGGCTACATACTTCTCCATGACTAGAAGAACTAGCAAATCTTTTTTGGTGTGATATTTAATCCAATAATGGTAACACCACTCCAATGATTGCTGTGTTACTTCCCATCACATTCAAGCCTACGTAGCCACTAGGAAAAATAAATATTCTTATCTAGCTTACTGTCTCATAGCTATGATTCTTATTGCATTTTATAACTCTTCACTACAGTATTGTGATGTCTTGTTTTACATGGCTATCAAAGGCCCCGATCCAGCAAGCACATAAGCACATGCTTAACTTTAAGCATGTGAATAGCCCTATTGACATTAGGAGACTACTCACATGCTTAAAGTTAAGCACATGATCGATTACTTTGCTGAGCTAAGGCTAAATTGAACAGTAAGAAATAGGTTTAAACCCATGCTTGACTTCTGATATCACCTGAACAAAAGCCTGTACAGCAGAATTTCCAGGTGACAAATATTTATAAAGACACTCAGAGGAAAGGAAGGAGGTAATTAATCTAATCTGCTTCTGGCCTCTCTTTTTCCCACATGATCTCTCTCTCATTATCTCCCTACTTCAATTATCTCATCCCATTATCTCAGATCTCTTCCTTATTTCCCTCCATTTTTTCCCCAGATCCTGGGCTACCAGCCCCAACACTGTTGTATTTGTTGAGTTTCTTCCCATCACCACCACACCTCCTATTGTTAATGCTCCACATTCTTATGCAAACACTGCCTCTACAGGATGTTGCCAAGTTACATTTCAGTAGTTCTATCACAGAATCATATAATCTAAAAATGTAGTGGAAAGAGTTAGGATTAGGAAACAAACCTTTCAAACTTTTCAGAAAAAGACTTTGTTCTCAAACAAAAATTGTAGATATGAAACTGGTTTTCAAAGTGTAAGAATCTGAATTTACTCAGTTACTTATAGGATTTTACATCCCCAGTTTAATGACATATTTACCTAAACATCCCTAACCAATTAGAATCTAGTGTACTATGTATTTGTCAAGGACAATGATTCAGGTTAATAGTCAGCCAGTTTCTAGCATATATAAAAAGGTTGTTTACTGAAACCTCCTCTGTCCCTTCCTAAATTTTGAACTGAGATTTGTTTGGGAGCATTATGTCACATGGGATTTTTTGAGCTATATTAGAATATAAACCTCAAAGCTATCCAAAAGGGACCTCTGATTCTGAAATCTAGACCTATTTAGTTCAAATATGTACATCAAGCATACTGGACTCCAGTTCAGTTACATATGCTGGAAATATCATTCCTAGCATATCTCCTGTCATAATGCCCCAAGACGCTCTCAAAAATGTCTGTATTTAAGACCAGGATAAACCCAATCTTACAACAGACACCGGGCTGACAAGTAAGTGACTCTCAAATCTGATTTTGCATAAAATTATGGCTCCCACCAGCCATTCTTTGTGCTCAAAAAATAAAGAGTGCCCGGAATATTGGAACCTATCTAAACACAATAAACTGGAGCAATACCTTTTTAGAAATGATGTACAAGAACATTGCTTTATTTGGCTGAATGAATTATGTGTGTTCAAATCTGACAAATCTTTGTAGATCTATATGTGGAGTGTATACCTCATATTTCTGTACAATCTCTACAAAGTACAATTTGGCCCAAAGTTCTTAAGTCCTAGTTTTCTGTATGTCATCCATTGCCAGGTTCCAAAAAGTTACTAGAGTAAGTATGAGGGCCAGAGGGTGTTTACGCTCATCTTGTCTCTCTCTCTCTCTCTCTCTCAACTCTTCAGGGGATACAAGATGAATCTCAGTGTCCCATGACATTAATTTGCTCTCTTAGGATTTCAAATGCTACTCAAAACAATTTTTGTCTATTGGAATTTTTTTTTGCTTAAAGACACTATACAACATCTTGGCATATGGCCAACACAAAAACTTAGGGTGGATTTTACTCCATATTCTTAAGCAGAGCATCCACACCAGGTTCTAAGTATCCCTTAAGTCTCACTTAGAGAGGCTAAAGAGGCTTCTAAAGAGGCTTCCGCTGACTCTCAGAACAGAAGCATCACCTTTGTTGAGTAGAACTTTCAATCAATTGTTCAGGTCAATCCAAAATGATCTAGAAAAGATCAAAGTTGACATTTAAAGGACATTCTATCATTAATATGTCTCATTCCATTTTTCCTGAGAGTATTCATGGACAAAATCAGCACAACACACAAAATGAAAGCAGCGTCTTTTAGATAGTTAGAAGTGATAAACCAGGATCACTAGTAGAAGCAGAATATGTTAAGACTGTTACCTCATACTATCCCATGAAACCAGTCTCTCGCTCCATGATGTGTACTAGTTAAGGTTCATTTTTACTGCTGAATATCTCACCAAGTGTTTAGCTATCATGAAAAATTTTACTGCCGTGTATTTATGGCCAGCATATGTGGGATATCACTTAATAACATTAAAAATTATCATCAACAATAAATGACTACAGCAGATCACCAGAAGAGAAGTAGGTCCTAGACTTACTTGTAGATCTTAGAGTTATTTACTTCATACTAGTCACGCTAAAATGAAGAGAGAAAAATATTACCTCTGTGCAAAAGCCTGCACAAAGCCTATGAACCCCTGATTCCTCAATACACAGTTTGAGTGGGACTTAAGTGGTGAGTACGCCTTGTACTGGCCTTTTCCCATAGGGCTGAATTTCAAGACTGATTTACATATACGGTATCAGAATGACTTTATTTACACACACAAGTCCACATTATGTCTTTGACATGACGCTTTCAACTCAGCTTTACCAAAAAAAGGATAAAATATTTTCTTTTCCATCTAGTCATTTAGACCGTATGTATCACCACGGTATCTTGGCTAAATAGCTGGTAAGTGGCTAAGTAACATGGTAACTGGACAACGTTAATGCATTTTGTACCTTCACCTTCCAACCAGAGCATTTTTGTTTGTTTGCAAAGGAAGACTTTGATTTTACATTCTGAGTGAAAGGTATTGAGATTGTAGTTTTAACCTCCTCCTTTGTCCACATGAGCTATGCCAAAATAATTCCTCTCTTGGGAAGTTAGGACTCTCACTTTCTTTCTCAGATTCCAAGTAATTACAATCTATTTAGTTCTCAGTTATTTTTTAAAAGGTACAACTAAAGAAAAAAATGTCATGTCAAAATCATGTCACCGCAGCATACAGATAGTGAGTTTCCTTCATTCAGGGTTAAAAATGTGCCGTTGGTTTTGTACAAGCTACATGGTTAATGTGGGGTCAAGTGAAAACTGCAATTACCTAATTTGGACATGCATCCTAACCACTTCAGGACCATATCCTGCCTTCAATTTAAGAGAATTCCTAGTAGCAGTAATAAACATTTCATCCAGGAGCCCTTAGTAATCACCAAGATGTACAACATGAAACAGAATACCAGTGACATTTACCTTAAATAGATCATCTAAGAGACCAAATTTCAAGAACTCTGTACTGACGGAGCTCATCTGTAGAAGAGGAGGTTTGTTTATATTTTTTCTCAACACACTCTTAAGCAATGTGAAATATACCAGCTGAAAATCATTTCAAACTGCCTGGAGAAACTAGCAGGCACTTTGATGTGCAGACTTCTAAAAACCTATCTATGGCATAATCTGCTTTAAAATAAAAGGGCAAACCAACTTACTACACAAAATGACAGCTATTTTTCCAGACAAGGAAAGTTGAACACGAACTGAAATGAAAATGGTTCAAAGGGAAAATAATGCCTTAGGACACCACCACCAATGCTAACACATTATGTAAAAGCGGGAAAAATAAGTTTAGTAACTAAACAGAAACTGCCAAATAAAGAGCTCTTTGCAATATCAAAAAAATGTCCATGTGGGTCTAACTTATCAAGGTCTGATTCTGTAGCCCTTATTCATGTGAGTAGTCCCTTTCAATTCAGTAGTTGGGGTTGCTCAATACCTCTGAAAATCAGGTCACTTATTAAGTGCCTGCGTCTAGAATTAGATATTGGATTTTCAAAATGGAACTAAGGGAGTTAGATGCCCATGTCTCACTAAATAGTAGTGACCCTAAGAACCCTTTAAAGCTAATTGGTAAAGGTTTCACTGTTCCATACCAGTAACTCCTGGCAGGCCTGACAAACTCACTGCACCAAACACATTGCTTTCACAGTAATTATCCAGAGAGGGTCAAATGAGGTATCTAATAAAAGCACATGTCATACTGATTCCCATAACTGTTGAGAGAGAGATGCATGGATGACATTTAAGTTGTGTGTAAATCACATTTTCAGTACATATAAAATCTGCACCCAAGGCAGAGCTGACAAACAGTTTTGGGTCAGACAAAGGCTGCTGATTTACCCGTCTCTTTGTTGGCCATAGAGATTAAACATTGTAGGCCAATAACAATAGAAGCCCAATTTACATGTGAGTCAACAGGGGAATGGGAAGACAATGGAGAATAAACCTAAGGTGGGGGTATCATCCTGACTCTGGGGCAAAACAATGAATTTTGGGGGAATAAGAGGATGGCAAAATCCTCTTCATGCTTCACTGAGGAAGCAAAAAGAACAATTCTTTTTGCATTCATGAAAAGGGGATCTCAGCCATGAGGGTTGGAATCGCTGAGAGGTTGCTTTAGGTGAGATAAGCTCCGTTAGACAAAGGTTTTTAGCCTGTTTAAGTTGAGTTTAGATTCTAAGTGTGTTATACTTTTTATTTTATATGGAAACAGAAATGGTTACATTATTATTCTTATTCACTATCTCTTAAATCTGAGC
The DNA here is from genome assembly GCF_965140295.1 of Lepidochelys olivacea. Lineage (NCBI taxonomy): Eukaryota > Metazoa > Chordata > Testudines > Cheloniidae > Lepidochelys > Lepidochelys olivacea. Next base: position 72,788,056 of record NC_140414.1, read on the forward strand.
CTTTGATTGTATGAATGTCTGCACTATAAATATATATCAGTGCTGTAATATTACACTGGAGCTGATCCTCAGTTATATCAAACAAACTGATGTGAACACTGTTCCTTTGGGGATATCTTACCTAGTAATTTCTGTGAGCGTCCTTTGACAGAGCTGGATACTGCAGGGAGTGCTTAGAGGATTCAGGGTTGATCTGTGACTAGTGCAAGTCTGCACAGAGAGGTTGAAGTCTGCAGAGACTGGGAAGGTAGTAGCTGTGTGGCCAGAGACTGGTGGTTTCAGGGAGCTGATCCACAGCAGGCACAGACAAGGCTGGCTCACTCTAAACTCCCCAAAGCTGGCTACCTTTGCTGAGTGTCACAGGTGCCTACTTTAAGCCCCTTTGAAAATCCACTATGCCTAATTGCACCAAAATTGGAAAGTGTTGACCCTTACATTTACTTACTGCAGGATAACCATATGCAATCTATATGTAAAAGTGCTATCCTTAATAGCTCCTTTGCCAGCTTGTTTTCTCTAAAGGAAGGTAACAATACTGAAACACAGACTAGATACAGCTTACCTGGTTTGAAAATGTTAGTGATGGAAAGAACCAGTTCAAATAAAATAAGTGACCAAAATCTTTTTCAAAACTCAAATCAAACCTTTTCTGAGATTTTAAAAATCTTAGCGCTGCCTCTCATCCTGCCACTCACTTTCATATCCATGCATACCTCTTCACTTTCTGGTTCTTGAAAGAACTGAAAAGTGGAAATGCAGAGAAAGGATAGATACATTGCATTTCCATCCTGACCAGAAGCAGGAAGTACCAAAATATCACAAACAAAAAAGTCTGTTCCCATGACATTTTAAGTCCACTTTTTTGGACTTTGAAGTCTGGATGACTGCTGGATGCTTACATGAACTAAATTCCTGAACTTCCCAAGTCTGGCTCAACACTAAGGTTATGTCTGTACTACCCGCTGTATTGGTGGGCACTGATCAATCCAGCGGGGGTTGATTTATCGTGTCTAGTCTATTCACATAGCTGAAGTGAAGTGTAACTTCTTCTTAAGTTGTCTTGCAACAAAAAAAAATGTCAACAGAACTAAACAGTGTGCTCAGCGATGTCATAAAAATTGTGAACCAGGTAAAGGCGAATGCTTTAAATTCGAGACTATTCACTGCATTTTATGATGATATGGGAGCTGATCATAAACAGCTCCTATTGCATGCCGATGTACGTTCATTATCAAGGAGAAAAGTCCTGTCAAAAGCATTTGAGCTCCGAAATGAGCTTGCAGAGTTTCTTCATGATAAAAAACCAAATTGGTCACAATTGTTCCGAGATGTGGATTGGATAGTCAAGCTGGCTTATTTGGCTGATATCTTTGCCATCTTTAATGATCTCAATACCTCCACGCAGGGAAGGATGGCTTCGTGTCTTACAATGGCAGACAAGATCGATGGACAGAAACAAAAGCTAAAAGCATGGAAGAGTCGAGTGTCAAGAGATCATTATGACATGTTTCACAACTTAGCGACAATCATCGCCGATGCAGGTGACCTTGATGTTACATCTCTACGAAGCGTCATCAGTGAACACTTGATGAATTTGGCAGAACATTTTGAGTTTTACTTTCCAGCAGAAGAAGATCCATGGAAAGGGACTGGATGGATCCGAAATCCGTTTATTCCACTGAAAGATGACTTAACTGTCACTATGGAGGATAAATTGTTGGAGCTGGCTGCTGACGAAAGATTGAAGATGAGTTTCGAAACTACAACATCACTTGCTTCCTTTTGGATAAAAGTGAAAGCAGAATATCCTGAGCTTACTGAAATTGCTCTGAAAACTCTTCTCCCATTTCCTTCAACATACCTCTGCAAGACTGGCTTCTCAACCGTGAGTGTCATTAAGACAAAGTACAGGAATAGTATGGATAGTCATTCTCCATTGCATGTGGCACTGTCCTCAATTGAACCATGACTGGATAAACTGACAAAGAAGCAGGCTCACCTTTCACATTAGTAAAGGTTAAGGTTTTAACATGCCTATTATTGTGTTAATAATTTTTTTTATATCATCTTTGTGAGGAGACTTTGCTAGTTTGATTTTTTAATATTTTTATTTGTATTGTAACGTATTATTTGTTTACAAAATAAACAAAATAAAAATGTCTGCCAACTTTTATTGTATTCATTATATTGTTTCAGATATAAACTAATATTACTACAAATGTTCAAATAATATTTTCTTGGATCGTAAACAAATAATAGTAATTTTATACTATCCGCTCAGACGCACAGCCTTTCAGTCAGTCTTCAATGTATTTAAATGGGAACATCTCCGCATGTACACCACACTCCCGTTCCAATTAATACAGTGAAGAACGTTAGTTTTTCTGATCTGATGTGCTACATGCCTATGCGAAAACGATAATGATATGGCACAAATATGGTACCGATTCCTGGCAAATATGGTACCGGTCCCTGGCACATTGGGGGAAAAAACTGCCGGTCCACCACATCAGATAGTTTGAGAAGCACTGATCTAGATGCATGTAGCACAAACTGTTGGCAACATCTGTTACCCTGGTCTCCAGTTTCCTTTCTGCTTCCTTTCTCTTGTATCAAGTGGCCAAACTTGTCATGCTTTTACAAAATGAGCTGTACTTACTATTGTATTCGGTTACTTATTTTGCTGTAATAAGTGCCTGCAGGAAAAGACATCAAGATACAACATAGCTGCTTTCCCAAAACAAGCTGGAGTCTGCAGATATTATAAAGATTATACCAGACCCTGACTCATACTTACACCAATTTAACCTGGCCTGAGCACAAAAGTGAAAAGAAATCCATTTGAAAGTGACCTATTCAAATGTAGGGTTTTACATGCATGGCATTCTGTTTGTTCCCACCCGTTGTGTGTCTTGTAGACTGTGAGGCATATGGGCTACAACTAGCACAGGGGGATCCCATTCTCGATTGGAACCTTTAGGTAGTACCATAATACAAATAAAACCACACTCTAAGTAGGAAAGTAAATACACTGATTTCAAAAGGATAGAACTAGAAAATCAGTGCCTCATGCCATTCTTACTTCCCACTTTCTGCATAAGAATAATGTTGAAAACACAATCTGAAAGTACAGTTATGTTCTTTTTTCCAATGAGAACACACCTAAGTATGAAACTACATTAAACAGGCAGGTCTTAGGGTATATTTATTATAACAATCCTATCAGACTGTTCCCATGGATCATTTAAACACAAATCAAGGAAGCATATTACATGCACAATCTAGCAGGCTAAATATGATGAGCTCATTAAGAAGTCCTGGAAAACCCAAAATTTTGATTACAAAAACTGAAACATTTTGGGGGGGAAGTCATAATTTCTCTCTTTTTTTTTTTTTTTGAATCTTGCACAATGAATTATAGTACAGACGGTTGACATGGGATTGTGATTCTCATGGTGAATGCTCCAACCCTTTTTCTCTCATAGACCAGTTTGAAATCTTTACAATGTCTTTGTCAAGGTTCCTTCAGCATTCTGAACTCTAGGGTACAGATGTGGGGACCTGCATGGAAAACCCCCTAAGCTTATTCTTACCAGCTTAGGTTAAAAACTTCCTCAAGGTACAAACTTTGCCTTGTCCTTGAACCCTATGCTGCCACCACCAAGCGTGTTAAACAAAGAACAGGGAAAGAGCCCACTTGGAGACGTCTTCCCCCCAAAAATATCCCCCCAAGCCCTACACCCCCTTTCCTGGGGAAGGCTTGATAAAAATCCTCACCAATTTGTACAGGTGAATCCTTGGATCTTAAGAACAATGAAAAAGCAATCAGGTTCTTAAAAGAAGAATTTTAACTGAAGAAAAAGTAAAAGAATCACCTCTGTAAAATCAGGATGGTAAATACCTTACAGGGTAATCAGATTCAAAACATAGAGAATCCCTTTAGGCAAACCTTAAGTTACAAAAAGACACAAAAACAGGAATATACATTCCATTCACCACAGCTATTTTACCAGCCATTAAACAAAAGAAATCTAATGCATTTCTAGCTAGATTACTTACTAACTTTTTACAGGAGTTTTGAGCTGCGTTCTTGATCTGTTCCCGGCAAAAGCATCACACAGACAGACCAACCCTTTGTTCCCCCTACTCCAGCTTTGAAAGTATCTTGTCTCCTCATTGGTCATTTTGGTCAGGTGCCAGTGAGGTTATCTTAGCTTCTTAACCCTTTACAGGTAAAAGAGTTTTGCCTCTGGCCAGGAGGGATTTTATATCACTGTGGACAGAAAGGTGGTTACCCTTCCCTTTATATTTATGACAGTCTTTTATACCAAGAGAGATTTAAGAGATCAGGATTGTTTACTTTAGAGAGGAGATGAATAAGAATAAAAGGATATATAATAATTGATGGTATACAGAAGGTAGACGGGGGACTTACACTGAGGGAGAATAGAAGAACAAGGGGACATCCAGTATAACTCAAAGGTGGCAAATTCAAAACTGATAAAAGGAAGTCCTTTCCCCCCATAACATACAAGTAGACGGTGTGACGCATTGCACAGGATGTGCCTGAGACCAAGAATTTAGCAAGATTCAGAGGGGAATTGGACTTTTACATTGATAACAAGCATATCTATGTTATAGATGCAACGTCTAAAAATAGAGTTTGGGGTGCACTTCGATGGGATTCTTCAGGGCTTAAGTTTATGTCTCACTATTAGTAGTTAGGAAGACTATATCTACACTTATAGTGCCATGTAGAGTACAGGCACTGCACGTGTAGCTACATGTCACAGTGAAAGGAAGGCTGTACTCATCTCTTCAATAAACTTCACAGTGAAATGGCTATCCATTCTGTTAGCTTGCACTCCTTAAATTACATCCGACAGAGACAGGTGAATAGACATCTCTTGTGTTACAGAAAACCTGTTTTTTCCACTTCTGATGGTGACTTGTACCTTGATACAGCCTCTAAGAATATATATATATATAAAGCTGGGGTCATGCTGCTCATTAATATCATAGTGAAAAGTATGTACAGATATAAACAAACTCCTTACATAATATCTGTACATACTTTTCACTATGATATTAATGAGCAGCATGACCCCAGCTTTCACTGAAGAACTCACATAATGTTCTTGGTGACCCACCACATACATACCAGAATCAGGAACTTCCTGTAACGCCCTTGCCAGATAGCATAGCGGGGTTCTTGGGTTATAAGCAGCAAGGCAGTGGGGAAAGATTCTGGCAGTTCCCTGTTGGTGGAGCCTTTCACTGCAGTGAGGAAAGTCTCTGGCAGTGGGAAGGCAGCAGGAAAGGCTCACCTCCGGCAAACTGTTGGAGATTTTCCCATTGCCTCCCTGCTGCCAGAGCCTTTCCTTGCAGCAGGAGACAGCACGACACTACATTGCTAAAAATAGCTGTGTTGTTGTGGGAAGCACTGCTTGGGGATGTACAGAGACACGCAGGGTACTTAACCTGGGAATTCAGGCACAGGGCCATCCCTAGAGGGGTGTGGGGCCTGGGTCAAGCCTTGACCCCACTCCACCCCTTCTCCCAAGCCCCTGCCCCACCTCTTCCCGCTCCTGCTCCACCCTGCCTCTTCCTGCCCCTGCTCTGCCCCCTCCCCACTCCCATTCCCCCAAACCCCCACCCAGCTTCTGTCCCCTCCCCCAAGCAACACTGGGAGCTGGTGGGGTGGAGCAGAGCAGGCTGGGTCTGGGTCGCTCACTGCTGCTGGCACCAGGCCCCCCTGCAACCCATCTGCCAGGGCGCCCTTGGCCCTGCGTCCCCAAGCGCAGGGCCACCCCAAAGCACAGTGGCTGGGGCGGTTGCACTGGTCCATCCTATGGACAGGACGGCTCTCTTTAGTCATGTCAGACACACTACTTGCCTAAGCCAAGTTTCCCCATCTATACTGTTAGTCATACCCACGTGAGCTGACTGCAGTGTCTACAGTGTAGCCACGGTCTAAGAGACTTCCTTAGATTATCCCACATCTTCCAAGGTATTTTCCTCTGAAGCATCTGGTGCTGGCCACTTTCAGAAACAGGATACTGGATTAGATGGACCATGGGTCAGATCCATATGGCAATTCCTAAATTACTACGTTGTCAAAAATTATAGCTGGTATTAAGATCCATTCTTCTTGAGCAGGTAAATTTCACAGGTGACTCTAAATTGGTGTTAAAAATTTCTTCTAATCCCAGACTTCTCCATCTGTCATATGCATTTGTTACTAGTATTTATTATTATTTCTATTGTGGTAGCATTCAGACACTCAGTTCAGAACCTGTGCCTCATTGTACTAGGCTCTGTAGAGCCACAATCTTAAACTCCAACAACTCTCCCTTAGACTGTATTAGACTACACCCACTTGCCAATGTGAAACTACCATCATCCCCCTGAAGAGCAATTCTATATTTGATCCATTTAGTCTAAAGCAGTCTAAGTTAATGTAACTCGTATGTAAAGGAGCCAGAAGAGAGATGTCTAGCAAGAAATGCAGCTAATAGTAGAGTGCACGAATGCATAGGTTAAAATAGCCCATCAGCTACTTTAAACCAATGTTGCACCTTTCTCTGGCTCCTCAGCACATAGCGCCCCCTCTTTCCTTCCCCCATATCCCTAAACAGGTCTAAAGATTAGACCAAAAACACGACTTACAGACAATCCTAGGAATTCATCCCCTGATTGGAGGGCCCATTGTGAATTATTGAGTAAGGCCCACATGTTTCTCGTCTGCACAATAACTCATGCAGAGAGGAATAAATTAGTATTTACCTCTTAGGCTACAGTGGAGCTGAGAAATCTGATCATTTTCCCCTCCAGTCTGTGAAACCCCCAGGTGTGCAGAATAGGCAGGGATAGCACCAGAAAGGGTGGCAGATCTCTCCTCCTCCCACCCCATCTTCTACCCCTCAATTGGTACTTCTTTACAAGTCTTTCCTTTCTCTATTTTAAGAATTCAGCTATTCAACATGAAGCAATCCTACTTAAAGAGAAAACAGTCAACATGAAATGATCTTACATAAAGAAAAAAAAGTGAAAGAGACTGTAATATAACAGGAGAAATAAGCCAAAACTATTCCAGCAGCAAATGTCAGTTATGTTTGGTTCAAAACATCATTGTTGTTGTTTTAAAAAATAGTTTACAATGTAATGGACATGTAACACAGTATGAGCTATTGTAATGAATTAATTTATTTTTGTCTAGTAAGCAAGTGTCACATTCTCTATTACATTTGATCTGCAGGCAGAAAACAGGACAGGATCAGGAACTGAAGATCAAACTCCTCCAGTATGCACACTAACTACACCTTTTCCAGGGAAATGTGGACCATTGGCAAAAGGAAGCCAGCTTGATCTCAGCAAAGATAAAGCTGGGTGAATACTGGGGGTTTTGTTTGGCATTTTTTAAAGCCACAAATATTTGTTCACTTTAAAAAATAAATAATCTGTTTCAAATGTATACACTTTGTATTCAGTTTGTGTGAATTTTACAGGGAGTGATTTTACCAGTGGAGATTTTCATTTAAACTGCAATTTTAAGTGAATATTTAGAATATTCTAGGAGGAACACATTTCAAATTCATAATTATGAATTTTTGCATCATATACCTGATTTTAGGAGTATGTTCATCCAATTGGGGACAAAAACCTGTGTGCCAATCAAAACAGCTCAATTTTTGAATATCAAAACTTTGCAGCAAATTACTAGTGAACAAACTACAATCCAAGAATTCATAGCAGAAAACATTTTAGTGAGTAATTCTAAATAATAAAAACATTCAAGAAGATTGCAGTCTGTTTGTAGACAAGTCACATCCAGAAAGAGAAACAATGTGTCAGAGAAATTGTTCTATGTAGGAGTTGTATAAAGCCATTTACTCTGATGTTTACTGAAATAAAAAAAATTATTTTAGCATGTCACACAACATGCCACTAACACTCTAACAACATTTCTTAATCTACTATTTTTTTAACAAAGAAATATCTAGGTAAACAAAACCTGCAATGCAAATAAAAACAGTAGATATGTTGTGAGAACAAGTAATAAAGGAGTTGCCATACTGGAGTCAAAATTTTGTTAACCCAACCAAGCACTACAAAGTTTCATTTTTTTATCCCAAAATATTTGAAGGAAGGAAAAATTCTCTTTAATCCTTGGGGATTTAAAACTCTGCTTGAGAATCCGTTTGCTGGGTCCGTGGAGTAAAATTTTCAAAAGTGACTAAGTGATTTAGGACTGGAGCTCAAGGGCCATTTTCAAAAGAGACACACATTTAAAAGCTTAAGTCTAACTGAGAATCAATGGGATTTAGGGTACGTCTACACTTAAAATGCTACAGTGGTGCCACTGCAGCACTTCAGTGTAGTCACTAGAAATGCTGATTGGAGGGGTTCCCCTATCGGTGTAGATAATCCATCTCCCTGAGAGGCAGTAGCTAGGTTGATGGAAGAATTCTTCCATCAACCTATGCTGTCTACACCGGGCATTAGGTCTGTATAGCTACGTCTCTCGGGGATGTGGATTTTTCACACCCTGGACAGACGTAGCTAGACTAATGTAAGTTCCTAGCGTAGACCAGACCTTAGACTCTTAAAAGCCTCAATCACTTTTGAAAATGGGATTTAGGTGCTTTGAAAAATGTATCCTTACTTTTGTTAAACTCCTTTTCTTTACTAGCTTAACAGGCAGCCAGGATTTAACTTTGCTGTTCTCCAAGTTTTCAGTGTTGCTTCATCAATTGTTTCCTATCACATCTGCTCACACAGAATAGTGCGAGAAATGTCAAAAGTCAAATATATTTTTGTAAAACCATTAGATTCATGGAATCTGCAACTCCAATGGGAGCGGAGACATGAGTCTGAACTTGTCTATAATAAAGTAATTGAAATACAGTGTAAAATACTCCAGCCTATCTTAAGTTAAAAAGGAGAAGCACTTCACAAAAATAAAGGACTAAATCCCAGCAAACTTTTTGCTGTAAAATAATAGGGCCACATCCAGAGGTCATTACTGAGGATTCTCAGTAGGAGTTTTGCTTGACTAAAACTGAGTGAGGACTTCAAAGTTCTCTTACAGACAGACAGTTGTTTCATTTCTGGCTCTATCAATAAATGACTTGATGTTTAGAAACACAAACAAATGTGGTGTAATCAAACTAAGAACCAAATCCTGAAATATTATGGAAATGGCCCCAAAATAGGTGCATATTAATGTGGCAAAAGTAGCCATATTTCAACCCAAAAGGCCAGATTTTCCAGAGTGCCTGAGTTACATTCATTGCACCTGACACAGAAAAGGCCAGCTTTTACTCTTTGACCTCCCTGCTGCCATCATTCTGTCCCAACTGCTCCTCCGAAGCAGCTTAAAAGGAGATGAAGTGTGGGCCAAGATCTAGGCCAAAGCTGCAAGAACTTTCCATTGATGGACTGTATTACATCATCCCATCTAATATTTACATAGTGTAAGTTAGTATCATCTCCATAACAAATTGCATTATTTCATCTTCTAATGACTTTTTAGAGTTTTACTGTATACAACTACTACCTCATGCAGGCAGAAGTTGATCCAAAGAAGATCTACATTAATCTTTACAGGGCAGTTGAGGCTTTTGTTTCTTTGAGGTAAAGCAGAGTGTTGCCGACTTCTTAAAAGGCAATCTGTGGAAACATTATTCTCTCCTTGCTCATCTTCATGAGTCAAGTGTTTTTAATTTATCTCTGCTGCTTCACTCATCGCTGGGCAGAATTTATCTCCTTGTCTGGAAGACTTTAGCTGCATTCTTGGCAGAAGAGATAAATCTGGTTTAAGGAACTTTCCTTTCCCTTTCTCCTGCATGGAATATTTGAATCCTTGCTCTACAAAGACCTGAGCGATATTTGTGTGTCTGTTACAACGTTATGCAGCATCATCCCCATTTCTATGTTCTCCTATCTCTCAAATCTTCAAATGATGCATACATTTAGAACTAAGTACTGAACAAAAGCATTACACCTTAAAGTTATATGGTCTAGTTTAAACAGATTCCCTCTTTAATATTCTCTAGCTCCATTACGGCTAATGTTATTAAAGTGTGCCCAGCTCCCAAAGCTTTGCAGGCCAGACTATAATTAAGAGTATGCAACATCAGCCAAGCATTTCACTTCCACGAACAGTGGATCACATCTTGTTGCTGGATCTTATTCCTAACTGGCCTTTCCTGCCATCCAGATCAACTGCCAAGTGTTATTCACCAAGCCCAGCAAGGACATGTGCAGAGGGGGCATCCAATAATCTACTACTGACCTTTTAAAAACAAATGATAAAATATTGAAAAGACAAATCAAGAAATCCTCTTCCATTTTACAGAGGCTAAGAAACTGTAAAATCTAAAAATTAGAAGTAAACACCATTAATACTCATCACTTACACCATATCCTTCCTCTCTCCTTAGAGGAGCTCAAAACATTAGCTGATTCATCAAAACAACTGCCCACTCACCACTTGCTGTACAGTTATTTGTAACCATCCTTTCCCACCTACTGCTGCTACCTTTCCACTGGTACCTCTTCACACTTTCTGCAGTTGAACATGTGTAAGAGGTTGCGGATGCCTCAGCACTAATTCCTGGGGCAGTCTCTGAAATTCCCATATGTATAAGGCTAATGGAGACACAAAAGGTGGTTTATCAGTGCACATGAGTTCATTAGTATTAGGTTAACAGCAAAGTATGTCAGCATATTGACAAGGGAATGAGATGTCAATACTTTGCCCGCCCCCCTTCCAAAAAAATAACTAAACAAGCTTTAACATGCAAGAGTGTCAAGGTTCCTCCCCCACTCTGAACTCTAGGGTACAGATGTGGGGACCTGCATGAAAAAAACCTCCTAAGCTTATCTTTACCAGCTTAGGTCAAAACTTCCCCAAGGTACAAAATTCTACCCTTTGTCCTTGGATTGGCCGCTACCACCACCAAACTAATACTGGTTACTGGGGAAGAGTTGTTTGGACACGTCTTTCCCCCCAAAATACTTCCCAAAACCTTGCACCCCACTTCCTGGACAAGGTTTGGTAAAAAGCCTCACCAATTTGCCTAGGTGACTACAGACCCAGACCCTTGGATCTTAAGAACAATGAACAATCCTCCCAACACTTGCACCCCCCCTTTCCTGGGAAATGTTGGATAAAAAGCCTCACCAATTTGCATAGGTGACCACAGACCCAAACCCTTGGATCTGAGAACAATGAAAAAGCATTCAGTTTTCTTACAATTTAATAAAGAATAGAAGTAAATAGAAATAAAGAAATCCCCCCTGTAAAATCAGGATGGTAGATACCTTACAGGGTAATTAGATTCAAAACATAGAGAACCCCTCTAGGCAAAACCTTAAGTTACAAAAAAGATACACAGACAGAAATAGTTATTCTATTCAGCACAGTTCTTTTCTCAGCCATTTAAAGAAATCATAATCTAACACGTACCTAGCTAGATTACTTACTAAAAGTTCTAAGACTCCATTCCTGGTCTATCCCCGGCAAAGACAGAATATAGACAGACACACAGACCCTTTGTTTCTCTCCCTCCTCCCAGCTTTTGAAAGTATCTTGTCTCCTCATTGGTCATTTTGGTCAGGTGCCAGCGAGGTTACCTTTAGCTTCTTAACCCTTTACAGGTGAGAGGAGCTTTCCCCTGGCCAGGAGGGATTTCAAAGGGGTTTACCCTTCCCTTTATATTTATGACAAAGAGCTATTTCCTCTCCCCCCACCACTTATGGAGACATTTTGTTATAATCAAATCCTCTAAACACCACAGAAGTTTATCTTTCTTTAGTGGAGCTTGTCCCCTTATTTCACCTTCAGCGAGTCATAGTATTCTCTCATTTTAACAAGGCGTGAAATTATGCCTGAGAAGTAAATTATCCTCAGGAACACCAGCGACAGATGTTGCATTTCTTAGTGTCATCAGTTTAGATATATCAATTTATATTCCCCATTATATCCTTTATTAAAAAAATCTACATAATAAGTAATGAAGCAATAGATGAAAGACCTTTGCAATCATTCATTTTTTTCTTGGTTTGCTTTGTACTAGCTTATGATCTGGAAGATGCTTACTGTATGCAAAAAAGGGAAAAATTAAAACTAGTCTCCCCTTGAATACATTTACAAAATCCAACATAAGATCCCTGGGCTAAATATTGTGTCATCTTAAAGTTTAATTCTATATCTAATTTTAACAAGACATGAAGACATAGAAATTGGATGCAAGATGCCAATCTCATCCCTACTGAACCAACAAAACCTTCCATCTAGAGCTGTGCAAAATATTTGTCATAATTTTAAACAGAATAAATCTGTGCTTTTTGAGTTTGCAGAACATCTGCATAAATGCAAAAACAATCATTTTCCCCCAATCTCTCTCTATCAGTTAAAATTTCAGTTCTGTTTCTTAGGGTACAGAATGACTCTATAGCCTGGTGGTTTGGGCTTTCACCCAGTAGGTGGGAGACCTAAATTCAAATCCCTTCTCCAATTACTATTTATTCACTATAAAAGTGAAACAGCTTCAGATTGAGCATGACCCACACCAGATTATCCCATAGCCTAGTGCCTCATTCACTACACACCTTCTAGCTTCTGCAACAAATGAAGCAAGGGTCCTACAGACAACAACAGCCTCCTTTGTGACACAATCCTGCTCATTCCCTGGAACAAATCCATTCTTTGCACTGAATGAGACGGAGCTGACCAAAAAAAAAAAAAAAAAAAGAACCACTATGAGCTCATGTAAAAATTAAGATTGTAATACAAGATTGTATACATACAAGGGGGAAGAATGCACAGGGAACTTCAATTTGGTCATATTTTAAGTTTTGAGTACTTGAAAGTACAACCTTAATAATAGTATTTTAATGTAGTTTTCTGTCTCCATAATTTCCTAATTTTTTAAAAAAAGCAAACAAACATTTCATCACCTTTACATCATATTGACACAGACACAGGACATCAGCAGGGTTGGAACCTTTAAATCCACTGTACAGATCTCTGTCTTTTGAGAAATGGAATAACTGAGAACAATAGTATGTTGCCATTCTTATATTTCTTTCATTGGACCAGCCAACAGAGAAGTATGAAACACCCTTTCCCAGTGGGTTTTACAGATATTTACTGACAGGAGAGGAAGAATGAGGCTCAGGAATCTTGGGTTCCATTTTCATGACCTGAAGGGGAATGTTCCTAGTAATCATAGATCCCATGTCTGTTTTTCAGCCCCCCATTAACTCCTTCTGCCCCACCTCTTCCAACCTGTCCCAGTTCTGTCTCTTCCCCACCTGTCTCTCTCCACTCCCAGTCTCCAATCCTCAGTCTTCTCATCCTAGTCTTGGTCTCCCCTGCTGGCTCCCTCTCTAAATTTCAAGATCAGCCCCCCCACTTCCAGGCTCTTCCCCCCCCCGGCCACTTAGTTTCCCAGTCCCCCTGCCCTGACTCCTTGACCCTGGTCTCCTTGACTGCCAGTCCCAGCTCCCCACTCTTGTCTCCTTGTCCAATCACTTTCCCCTCTCTCCATCATCCAGTTGTCCCCTTCTCATTCCTGTTTTCTCCCCACACTCCACCCCCAAGTCTTCCAAACCTCTCACTCTTTGGGTTCCTCATCCAACCTCAATCTCCATCTCCACCCTATCCCTAGCTCCTTGTCCTAGTCCCTTTATCCAGCCAACCCTAGATCTCCTTCCACCTTCTCACTCCCTTCTCTACAGCTACTAGTTCCCAGTGCCAGTTTCCTTGTTCAGCCATTTCCACCAGCTCCCTGTCTCTCCTCACTCACTCCCAAGTCCCAGCCCCAGTCTCCTTTATAAAGGAGTCATAGCCTCCCCTCCCTCCCTCAGCTACCAATTCCAATCTACTCCTTTATTCTTCTCCCCCTCCCACTGCAATCTGGCTCTTATCCACTCTGCATTCAAGTCTGGGCACCAGCAGGGGATTAATGAAAGCGCGGGAAAGACAGGTTTCTGCTCGCAGTTCTGGGTCTCACTGCCACCCCAACCAAAAGCAGCCAGGAGATGCAACTGAATGGAAAGTCCTGGTTCATTCATGTTACCAGGGGCTCTGTAGGGATTGCACCTATGCCATTTGGTCACACATGACGGGCTGGAGCATGCTTAGTGAGGATGGAATCCTCAGATTTTACCTGCTGAATACCAGGAAGTCTCTACTGACTTTCTGCGAACTACAATTTTGCAAAAGCTTAAAACTTGGACACTTTTGGACAGCAGGGCTGTCGATTAATCACAGTTATCTCATACGACGAACTCAAAAAACTTAATCGTGATTAAAAACATTAATCACGATTAATCGCAGTTTTAATCACACTGTTAAACAATAGAATACCAATTGAAATTTATTACATATTTTGGATGTTTTTCTACATTTTCAAATATATTGATTTCAATTACAACACAGAATACAATACGTACAGTGCTCATTTTATATTATTTTCATTACAAATGTAAAAATGATCAAAGAAATAGTATTTTTCAATTCACCTCATACAAGTACTGTTGGGCAATCTCTTGATCATGAAAGCACAACTTACAAATGTAGATTTTTTTTGTTACATAACTGCACTCAAAAACAAAATAATGTAAAACTTTAGAGCCTACAAGGCCACTCAGTCCTACTTCTTGTGCTGCCAAACACTAAGAGAAACAAGCTTGTTTACATTTATGGGAGATAATGCTGCCCACTTCTTATTTACAATGTCATCTGAAAGTGAGAACAGACATTCACATGGCACTTTTGTAGCTGGCATTACAAGATATTTACATGCCAGATATGCTAAACATTCATGCTTCATGCTTTGGCCACCATTCCAGAGGACATAATTACATGCTGATGACGCTAGTTAAAAAAATCAAGTGTTAATTAAATTTGTGACTGAATTCCTTGGGGGAGAATTGTAGGTCTCCTGCTCTGTATTTTACCCAGATTCTGCCATATATTTCATGTTATAAACAGTCTCGGATGATGACCCAGCACATTCTTCGTTTTAAGAACACTTTCACTGCAGATTTGACAAAACGCAAAGAAGGTACGAATGTGAGATTTCTAAAGATAGCTATCGCACTCAATGCAAGATTTAAGAATCTAAAGTGCCTTCCAAAATCTGAGAGAGATGGGGTGTGGAGCATGCTTTCAGAAGTCTTAAAAGAGCAAACACTCTGATGCGGAAACTACAGAATCTGAACCACCAAAAAAAGAAAACCAACCTTCTGCTGGTAGCATTTGACTCAGATGATGAAAATAAACATGCATTGGTCTGCACTGTTTTGGACAGTTATTGAGCAGAACCTATCATCAGCATGGATGCATGTCCTCTGAAATGGTGGTTGAAGCATAAATGGACATATGAATCTTTAGCGCATCTGGCACGTAAATATCTTGCGACGGCAGCTACAACAGTGTCATGAGAACACCTGTTCTCACTTTCAGGTGACATTGCGAACAAGAAGCAGGAAGCATTATCTCCTGCAAATGAAAATAAATTTGCTTGCCTGAGCGATTGGCTGAACAAGAAATAGGACTGAGTGGACTTTTAGGTTCTAAAGTTTTACATTGTTTTATTTTTGAATACAATTTTTTTTTACATAACTCTACATTTGTAAGTTCAACTTTCATAATAAAGAGATTGCATTATAGTACTTGTATTTAGTGAATTGAAAAATACTATTTCTTTTATTTTTACAGTGCAAATATTTATAATAAAAATAAATATAAAGTGAGCGCTGTGCACTTTTATTCTGTGTTGTAATTGAAATCAATATATTTGAAAATGTGGAAAACATCCAAAAATATTTATATAAATGATATTCTATTATTATTTAATTGCGTGACTAATTTTTTTAATTGTACGATGAATCATGATTAATTGCAATTGATTTTTTTAATCGCTTGGCAGCCCTATTGGACAGGTTTTCATAGGAACAGCAAAAGGCACATTTATGAAAAAATTGAACTCCCTGCTTGAAGCTGGAGCGTCTCAAAAGAAAAGGTCTCCAGGTTTTTTTGGGTTTTTTTTGTTTGTTTGGGTTTTTTTAAATGACAAAAAAGATTTTTCCTTAACCTTATTCTCAAACAGCTTAACTGTTTTGGGTGAAGATTTGCAAGAAACTTCAGCCTGAGGGAAACACCCAGCATGTAAAATTTGAACCCAAATGCTTTTAACTTTGCCTAACTTTAACCAACTGAATTTAGGATCTTAATAGGCTGTACTGCCATTCCCATCAAACAATAGCTCGATGTGTCTTCTAAGAATTCCATACCCTGAATATGGTACTTGACAATATATCTGCGGTCTACACAAAGCAAACACCCTTGAACCACAATTCTTTTGTTAAATTCTAAAATATCTGTACCAAAAATACCAAAGGGACCCTGAAAAATCTAACTGGACACCTGGACTGGTGTAATGATAGGTAAAACTTTACCTCTGAAAGACTTTTAAATGAATCAGACCTTTTCCTTTATTTTTTAAAGGAGAGCGTTCATTCTCTGTTAAACATGTGTTGCATGACAAAATAGTCTTGAATGCATGTTCCCAACATACTGCATATTATATGTTAATAGTCCTTAAGCGAAGCTGTTAAAAGGTAACTAGTAAAAGGCACATGACAGAAATGGAAGACAACAGACATTAGCTAAGAGCGGGACAATCCAACTGTATGAAAAATCCAGCAAAGAATTCTGTTCTCTTGTTAATTCCCCCATTAACGCTAATGGAAGTTATGTGCATAAATCCCCCATGCATGAAAAGTATAATAAACCCCAAAATAGCATAATGAACCAGTCATCAGCTTGCTCTAAAATTCACAACTGCTTGGTAAAATTATTCAGTTTGGATAATAAAGCCAATGACAAGCAGTTTGGTTAATATTGATTAGAGCATTTAGGACACTATCAAATAAGATATGTGCTGTAACAACACAACTAAGTGCCGAACCTCAGAAAATATATGCACTGCTTCATGAATACTATCACTGAACTATTCCAGTCTAAAAAAAAAGTTCACACACAAAGTGGAAATCTAACCTCATCTTAAACGAAGATTAAACAAATTATCTCCATGCAACTTTTTGAACACAGAGGAGTTTACTTCTGCCATTTCAACTGACAAATCATTTTGCTATCTTTCAAAGCTCTAGATTGTGAAGTTAGGCACAGTCCTGAGCAAGAGATGGTGCACACACTGAACCTGCCTTCCAGGAGCACCAAGAGGCAGAGAAGTACCACCAATTCACAATACCTCCCCTGCTTCCCTCCTTAGCAGATAGTAAGTTACTGGTAGTATAGGCTACCAGCAAGAGTGAAGAGAAAGCTGGGAGGATCTAATATAGTCCAGCAGTAAATTATTACCATCCTGATGTGGCTCAGCTACTCTAGCCCATAACATCATGAGGTGGAGACAAACCTCTGTTCATTCATTGCCCACCTACTCCAGGGAAAGATCAAACTGCATATAAGCAAAGTTACTCACTTAAGTGCCATGATGCAAGGACTAGGTGGCTCACACAGGGCCATAATACTTGGAAGGGTTTTTACTCCTTTATGCAGGCACACAGTCCTAACCAGAACCTAGTCCTAAAGGAGGCTGAACTGTTTCTTCTCTGTGTGTTGGACACTTGTTGGGTCAGGGATGCATCTACAGAATCTTACCATTTTCCTCGCAATATTACTGTTCAGGTGTGATGATTAAATATGGGGGGTGGGGGCAGTTGTTATAAAAAAAATTAATGGTCCAGATTTTAGACCACATCTGACCTGTGCTCTGTGAAGTGTGTGTGGGGAAAGAGGCAAAGGTGGATTTAAGAAACCCCTTTGCATTCCCCAACCTATCCTCTAGCCAGGTGTTTGTGAGGCCATTTCCTGATGTAAAAGAAAGAAGCCTCAAGGCTCATCTTTCTTACAGTTTGTGGCAATGTCCCCCAAGAGCCATTCCTCTACCTGGTAAGGTTGGTTGGTGGACTTCCTGGCCATGTCTTCTCATTCCCAACCTAAGGGCCAGGAGGATGATGGTGTAGGAGTCAATACTGTGACTCTCCTCGGAGGATTCCCCATTGGGCTGAATCTACTGGGCTTCCAGCTGTTTTCTGCTACCAGAACAGCATATCAGACTTCCATAGCCTGAGATACAAGGGGAAATCCTACAAATCTCAGGATACTTGAAAAGGACAGTGGCAGTAGCATAGATATCCATTTTTTCTCTCTCTTAGGAATGGGGTTCAGGTTGCTGGTTGGTACTCTACAAAGCATAAGAGAGTTAGGATGAGCATTCTATTGGGATATATTATTGCAGCAGTTTGATAGTTCCCAAAAAGCACTGAGTGACTTTTCACAAAATATACCTGAAGTAAAAACAGCTATGCAAAATACTTTACAAAAGGTAGTTGTCAGAAGTGGATGAAATTCCAATAGACAAGCAGTTGAGCAAATTCAGAAATATATCCAAAATCCCAAATGTCTCAAAATAAAATCAAAGAACTTCTTGTATCCTTCTCAGAGAAGGCTCAACCCCAACAAAGCATGAGAAAATACAACTGAGTAGGTGTAGTGTGTGTATGGATGAGAAGAGAATAGTAATCTGCTATTGGTAAAATACAGTGATAGATTATTACCTCTTTGAAGAATTGGGGTAGGGAGAAACTATTCCTTACCAGCACTGCTCCTGGCTCAATACAACCCCACACTTCCATCTCACTGTACATATAGTAAATGATTATGGCCCAAATTCTGCCACCCTTGCTCATACTGTAGTACACAGTCCCACTGAATTCAGAGACTGAAGTAAGCCGCTACTCAGTGCAAGGTTAACAGAATCTGACAGTCTTAAAACAAATAAATGTACAGGAAGTGAAGGTTACTGCTGAGATAGCAAATTAAAAGTTTTTGTACTTTGAGGTTTTCAAAAACTCCAGGTTACTTTGTATCAGAAAAAGGAGTAAAAACATCTCCTACATTATTGGAAATCTACATTTAATTTTAGATTTAGAGTACATGAGAATGAAATGCACCTTATCAAGTAAAAAGCTTAAAATGTAGGTGGTTTAATCACTAATTCACATGCCTTAGGGTAGTTTTAAACTTGTGGACAAAATGACAGGAATTATGACAAGAGAAGCAGAAGCAAATGTCACTCCTATAATCTGTAAGAAACTTTTGGCTTTATTCTGTGAAATGAATACAGAATAAAGATTTGGTGACTGGGCTTCTGTGATAGTCTGTACCATTTTACAAGACTATGATAAATTTTATATAAGGTATGCCTTGTAAAGTATCATTTGAAAACTCAATCTGCTGAACATTATTGTCCTCGTAAAATGTGTGTGGCAACATCGTATGTGAAGTTATAAGATTATACTGGACGGCATTCATAAGGTTAGAAAAGCACACACAAACCAGTTCCTCAGAAACAAAAGGCAAACTGATGTCTCAGCCAGGTGTCAACAGAATCAAATGGACTATCACCTGGTTAAGCATCCATCCTTTGGCAGGAAGGGAGTGAACAAGAAATGTACATATCGGCAAATAAACAGTTGGAGGTTCCCATTCCCCAGACCTCCTGTCTTCTGAACCTCAGCTGAAGATGATCTTCAAAGAGGAAAATGGCTATAAGAAGTGAGAACAGAGGACACACATCACTCTTCCTTCCTTCGCGCTGTTCACGAAATTAACACCTGAAGAAAGAAACAGCAGTACAGTACACTTCAGGTTGAAGAGTTGAGGAGATACAGCCCTTCAGCAGTCCAGATTGTATTCTGAGTAAAATCACAGCTTCACGATATTTATCACTGGTCTCATGAAAACCCAGAGAGTTGTCATTATTGTGTGTGTAAGAAGGTTACTTCCCTGTATTGTAACTATTGTTCTTTGAGATGTGGGTTCTTCGTGTATTCCATTCAGGTGTGCACATGCCCAGCTCACTGAAACTGACAAACTTGGTTTAGCAGTAGCCATCAGGGAGGCGCTTGTGCCCTCTGGCCCTCATAGGCCCTCCTATGGCAATATAAAGGCAGCACCCCCTGACTCCCCTCTGTTCCTTCACATCAAAATGCAAGGCTGGAGACTGATGCAGTGGGAATGGCATCTTCAGCACCCACATCTTGAAGAACAACACTTTTCAGAACAGATAATTAACTACCTTTTCTTCTTCAAGAGGTTGTAAGTGTGTATTCCATTCATGTGACGCACAAGCAGTTCTGATAGGTGGTGCGGCATGGAGTTTACTTAAATAATGACAGCAGTCTGCCCAAAGTTTGCATCTGATCTAGTTGCCAAGGCTGAGAACCATGATTAATCTCATCTGTGCTCTTGTCGAATGAGTCCATAATGTTGGTGGGGGTGTAGTGTGAGTTACTCCATAAGCATGGTAATACAAGAAATTATCCACCTGGAAATCATCTATGCGGAGACTGTCTGACCTTTCATCCAATCCGCATGGGAGACAAAAAGTTGAAGAGATGAATGCTAAATAAATAAAATGCTAAGTACGACCTGACATCTAAAGTATGAAGATGCTGCTCATGCACATCTGGGTGTGTCTTGGGGAAGAATATAGGCAAAAAATTTGGACAAAAACTTTGGATGTGATCTTAAGGACACTTCATCTTTGAAGACCTGGATATATGGAAGCTTGTAATTTGCTACAAGTCATTAAGATTTGTAATTTGCTGACTCTTTCTCTGAACGTTATAGCCACAAGTAAGGCTATCTTCTGGGAAAGGAAAGACCACAACAAGGTTGCTTTCAGCTCAAACTAAGGGCACATGATGAGTGTGGCCAGCACATTATTAAAGTCTCACAGTAGAACCCTTCCTTTACAGGAGGAAACAGGCAAACAATACCCTTCAAAAATTTCACTACCATGGAATTTAAGGAAACTGACTTTCCTTGGATGAGAAAATGGAATGCGAAAATTGCAGTTAAGTAAACGCTCCAATGAGATAAAAGCTAGACTTGAAATGTAGCAGATAATCCAAAATGTACTGAAACACAAGCAGACATGGGTTGCATTCCCTTCTATGTTGACCAAATCTAAAACCACTTCAACTTAGCCAAATAAATACACCTAGGAGATGCTTTTCTACTATTAAGCAGGATGTTCTCAACTGCTTCCAAGCACTGCCCATTGTTCTCATCTAGCCAAGTACCATTCACGCCATGAGATGTAGACTGCTCAACGCTGGATGAACAACACTGGATGAACCTGAATCAGCAGGTTGGGAAGAAGAGAAAAAGATCTGGTAAATCAGTCTGATAGACTGAGAAACTGGCGAACCAACATTGTCTCAGCCAGGCCAGCACAATAAGTGTCAGTGTCGCATGGTCTAACTTGAGTTTGAGGATACCTTGGGAATGAGGGGGAGGCAAAGGCACACATTAGGTCTTCTCCCCAGTTCAGATGGAAGGCACCCTGGGCTGAGTCCCACTTGGGAACAAAACTAATGACATTTCACTTTGGGTAAAGGTAGATTGATATGTTTTTTTGTTCAACTCCTTTCCCCTTTCCAGAGTAGCCTTGGTGCCTTGACTGGTAATGTGCCTATGTGAAATACCACTGAGGGCACTGTTGCTGCTGCTGATCTGCAAAACAACCCCTCCTTGTGGCAGGGTTATAAATCCCCAAAGAACACAGAGTTGTCCATGAGCCCTTAAACCAGTGGTTCTCAAACTTTTGTATTGGTGACCCCTTTCACAAAGCAAGCCTCTAAATGCGACCCCCACATTATAAACAAACAAAAACTTTAAAAAATTTTAACACTATTATAAATGCTGGATGGGAAACTGGGAGGCAGTGACCATGAGATGGTCAAGTTCAGGATCACAAGGAAGAAAGGAGAGCAGCAGAATACGGACCCTGGACTTCAGAAAAGCAGACTTTGACAACCTCAGGGAACTGATGGGCAGGATCCCCTGGGAGAATAACATGAGCGGGAAAGGAGTCCAGAAGAGCTGGCTGTATTTTAAAGAATCCTTATTGAGGTTACAGGGACAAACCACCCCAATGTGTAGGAAGAATAGTAAATATGGCAGGCGACCAGCTTGGCTTAACAGTGAAATCCTTGCTGATCTTAAACGCAAAAAAGAAGCTTACAAGAAGTGGAAGATTGGACAAATGACCAGGGAAGAGGATAAAAATATTGCTCGGGCATGCAGGAAATCAGGAAGGCCAAATCACACCTGGGGTTGCAGCTAGCAAGAGATGTTAAGAGTAACAAGAAGGGTTTCTTCAGGTATGTTGGCAACAAGAAGAAAGTCAAGGAAAGTGTGGGCCCCTTACTGAACGAGGCAGGCAACCTAGTGACAGAGGATGTGGAAAAAGCTAATGTACTCAATGCTTTTTTTGCCTCTGTCTTCATGAACAAGGTCAGCTTCCAGACTACTGCACAGAGCAGATAGCATGGGGAGGAGGTGACCAGCCCTCTGTGGAGAAAGAAGTGGTTCGGGACCATTTTGGAAAAGCTGGACAAGCACAAGTCCATGGGGCCGGATGCGCTGCATCCGAGAGTGCTAAAGGAGTTGGCAGATATGATTGCAGAGCCATTGGCTATTATCTTTGAAAACTCATGGCGATTGGGGGAAGTCCCGGACGACTGGAAAAAGGCTAATGTAGTGCCCATCTTTAAAAAAGAGAAGGACGATGATCCTGGGAACTACAAGCCAGTCAGCCTCACCTCAGTTCCTGGAAAAATCATGGAGCAGGTCCTCAAGGAATCAATTCTGAAGCACTTAGAGGAGAGGAAAGTGATCAGGAACAGTCAGCATGGATTCACCAAGGGCAAGTCATGTCTGGCTAATCTAATTGCTTTCTATGATGAGATAACTGGCTCTGTGGATGAGGGGAAAGCAGTGGATGTGTTGTTCCTTGACTTTAGCAAAACTTTTGACACAGTCTCCCACAGTAGTCTTGCCAGCAAGTTAAAGAAGTCTGGGCTGGATGAATGGACGATAAGGTGGATAGAAAGCTGGCTAGATTGTCGGGCTCAACGGGAAGTGATCAATGGCTCCATGTCTAGTTGGCAGCCGGTGTCAAGTGGAGTGCCCCAAGGGTCGGTCCTGGGGCCAGTTTTGTTCAATATCTTCATAAATGATCTGGAGGATGGTGTAGATTGCACCCTCAGCAAGTTTGCAGATGACACTAAACTGGGAGGAGAGGTAGATACGCTGAAGGGTAGGGATAGGATACAGAGGACCCTAGACGAATTGGAGGATTGGGCCAAAAGAAATCTGATGAGGTTCAACAAGGACAAGTGCAGAGTGCTGCACTTAGGACGGAAGAATTCCATGCACCGCTACAGACTAGGGACCGAATGGCTAGGCAGCAGTTGGACTTAGGGGTTACAGTGGACGAGAAACTGGATATGAGTCAACAGTGTGCCCTTGTTGCCAAGAATGCCAATGGCATTTTGGGATGGATAAGTAGGAGCATTGCCCGCTGATCGAGGGATGTGATCGTTCCCCTGTATTCGACATTGGCGAGGCCTCATGTGGAGTACTATGTCCAGTTTTGGGCCCCACACTACAAGAAGGTTGTGAAAAAATTGGAAAAATGTCCAGCGGAGGGCAACAAAAATGATTAGGGGACTGGAATACAAGACTTATGAGGAGAGCCTGAGGGAACTGGGATTGTTTAGTCTGCGGAAGAGAAGAATGAGGGGGGATTTGATAGCTGCTTTCAAGTACCTGAAAGGGGGTTCCAGAGAGGATGGATCTAGACTGTTCTCAGTGGTAGCAGATGACAGAACGAGGAGTAATGGTCTCGAGTTGCAGTGCGGGAGGTTTAGGTTGGATATTAGGAAAAACTTTTTCACTAGGAGGGTGGTGAAGCACTGGAATGTGTTACCTAAAGAGGTGGTGGAATCTCCTTCCTTAGATATTTTTAAGGTCAGGCTTGACAAAGCCCTGGCTGGGATGATTTAATTGGGGATTGGTCCTGCTTTGAGCAGGGGGTTGGACTAGATGACCTCCTGAGGTCCCTTCGAACCCTGATATTCTATGATTCTATGAATGTTGGGGGTGGAGGCTGGCAGCTCGTGACCCCCAAGTAATAACCTCACAAACCCCTAAGGGGTCACAACCCCCAGTTTGAGAACCCTTGCCTTAAACAAATTAAGTCATCTCTTTGTCAGAGAACAAACACTGATCATCACTGGGTAAGTCTTCTTACCTGGATCTCTGTAGCTATGCCAGAGTTCTGCCACCACAAAGCCTCTCATTTTACAGGCAGATGCCATAACACTAGTAGCTGCATCCACTATGTCTAATGCAGATTCCAAAGCTGCCTTGGCAAGCACGCTACCTTCTGCAATGAATACTTTGAACTCCTCCCTAGAGGATCCAGGTAGCTTGTCTATGAATTTTGCTATCCACTCCCAATTCACAAAATCATATTTGAACAGCAGCGCCTCCTGAGTTGCAATGTATATTTGCAAGGAGGAGGTTGACTTTTCTCCCCATGAGATCCAGACTCTTTGTCCTGGTGCATGGATTTGTATCTCCTTTGTCATGACTTCTCATTAGCTGCTTTTACAACAGAGTTGGGGCAGGATGTGAGTAAAGGCACTCAAACCCCTGAATAGGAATGGAGTAATGCTTGTCTTTTTTTTTTTTTTTTTTTTTTTTTTTTGCTGTAGGCATCAGTGAAACTGAGGTACTCCACAAAGACTTAGCAGGTTCTAACAGTGCTTTATGGATAGGGAGAGCCACCCTCCCCAGGGCTGAGGACTGAAGAATATCAACCAGTTCGTGCATATTTTCTTGTTCAACATGAAGACCCAAGGCTGAAGCCATTTATCTTAGAAGCTCCTGATGCTCCTTAAAATCTTGAGGCACTTGAGGAGGAAGACTCCAGTATCATGGAGTCATCTAGTGAGGCGAATGACCACTGAAGTGGAACCACTGGAATCACTTGCTGCAATACAAGTTGTGGTCTGTACTGCAGTCCTGGTCAGTACTGAAGATAGCAGCTCTGCTGATGGTACCAATCAGAAGGCAGACCTCAAATGTCCACTCTGATTTCGGCAGTGCTAAAGACAGTGCTAACAACTGGAACACATCTGCAATCACTCCAGGTGGCACCGTCCATATGGATGAGGATCTGGCAGTTGAATGCTCCTGAATAATTATGGAATCAGGAACGTATGCTATAAGACAACGGTGAATGGAGAATTAGTGAAACTATGACATCCAATCAAGAGAACAAAAGCTGAGTAACTAACAAGGGAAGGGCTTTTAATCAAACTGTTAACAGATGCAAAGGAAAATCAGAGTTGTGAACATCTATTTAACTATATTCTTTCTCCATCATGACATTTAAACATCTTCTGAGTCTTCAAACAAGGAAAGAAATCTCACAGTACACATGCTCCAAACCAATGAAGACCACAAGTGACATACCTAATACTTCTAAGGGCTTGTGTACACTCCCAATTTTATCAGTAAAACTTACATCACTCAGGGGTGTGAAAAAAAACACACCCAAGCAACATAAGGTACACCGACTGAAGTGGTAGTATGGACAGCCCTATGTTGGCGGGAGAGCTTCTCCACTGACATAACTACCATCATTCATGGCAGTAGTTTCATTATGTTGATGGGAGAGCTCTCTCCTGTCGTCATAGAGTGGCTACACGAGTGATCTTACAGTGGTACAGCTGCGCTGCTGTAAGATCACTCGTGTAGACATGGCCTAAGGAAAAAAACAAACCCTTAAAAATAAAAATAAAACTAGGGCTGTCGATTAATAGCAGTTAACTCACGCGATTAATTTTAAAAAATTAATTGCGATTAAAAAATTAATCGCTATTAATCACAGTTTTAATTGCACTGTTAAACAATAGAATACCAATTTTAATGTATTAAATATTTATTAAATATGTGGATGTTTTTCTATATTTTCATATATATTGTATTCTGTGTTGTAATTGAAATCAAAGTGTATATTATTTTTATTAAAATATTTGCACTGTAAAAATGAAAAATGAGAAATAGTATTTTCAATTCACCTTATACAAGTACTGTAGTGCAACCTCTTTGTTGTGAAAGTGCAACTTACAAATGTAGATTTTTTGTTACATAACTGCACTCAGAACCAAAACAATGTACACTTTGTATTCTCCGCTGTAATTGAGATCAATATACTTGAAAATGTAGAAAACACCCAAAAATATTTAAATAAATGGTATTCTATTGTTTAACTGCAATTAATCGCACAATTAATCACAATTAGTTTTTAGTTGCTTGACAGCCCTAACTAAAACCCTATCTATCAATAAAGGACTTGACAATATCTGACTTTTTCTTCCAACTCTTTCTGCTCACCCTCAAACATGGTCACACTATTTAAATATTAGACAGAGACCAATTTCCAGTACTCCAGACATTGCAACTGCTGGGTATTTATGGTCTAATATGCCATAAATATGACATTTTGCACAATATGGGTTCCACATGTTTTGCCTCATGTCATATAGATTTTTCTGATGACATCCCTTGGTCTGTTCTAGTCCACTTTGCATTTTTATTATTTCCAACAATATTTTTTCCTTAATTTGTTGCCCTCAGAGAACTGCAATTATAATATAACAGATGGTAAGTGAGTTGGAATAGGCAAGCTGATTCTAACTTCAACCCCATTTCTTTTTTTAGCCTAGTAATATGTTGTTGGAGCTCTACCTATCCCATTTGCATTAAGTAAGTAAACTCACCAAGCAATATTAAAAACTTGACATATTTAAATATCAAGCAGCGCTCATAAAGAAAATGCTCTCCCCTTCTCCTTTTCCCAGCTAGATGTGAAAGCCTGCATGAAGTGCCCTGGAACATCCTGTAAGTTCCTAACCACAATTTTGGCACAACTGAAAAGGAGATGGCATTAGATGGAGGCAAAGATTTACACTTAATCTTGGGTGACAAGGAACAAGTCTTTGGGCATTTAGTCAGTGCTATGTGACTATTAATACAGTGCAGACATGACAAACAGGTTGTGTGGCTTACTATGAAGTTTCACTGCCTTGGGACAACACTGCATACAGAACTGAGGTTTCAAAATATTAAATAAGTTGATAATGAAATTTCTATCAATTTGTGTTTCTGTACCAGGAGTTTGGAAATACCATGAAAACTGTCTCTGAGATCATTTCAGCACTGCCTAGATAAAACCAAGAAGTGCTACCAGAACAAATATAAAAACACAACAAAGCATAAATAAATTTCTTTGAACCTCCATAAAGGTTTGATTTGGGGGACTGACCAGCCTTTGCAAGTTTAGGATAGAGGTTTTATTTTTATCTAAGTCATCAGTTTGTCCAATAAATTACAGATACCAGGTACAGTGGTACTTTCCATTTGAAAGTATTTAGTATTGGGAATACCTCAGATCCTGCAGTAACCCTGATTTTAAAATGTTAAATGCTAACATTGTCATGAAAACCACTGTAAAGAAATCAAATTTGTCTAGCGAGTAAATCAGCAATTTACAACTTAATGCTATATTGAAGGGGAAGTACAATATAAATGGAGATACCAGAAAAGTCTCAATATATTAAAGAGATTTACATGATTGTTGTAGGCTATTAAGTAGATAATGTTTACTGGACAACTAGCTTTTGAGAATGTATAAATAAAAGAGAGAGTTTATTATTTTTCCCAAAGATATGATTTTATGCATATTTGACTATATAAGATCTGGGCAAATCAAGAGATTGGAACAGGATATAAAGCCTTTCATCTCTACACTTTAGGTTTGTTTTGTAGTTAAAGCACTGAACTGAGACTAAGACAATCGGGGTTCAATTGCCAGCTGTGCCACAGACCATGTGACCATGGGCAAACCAATCTATCTATAAAATAGGGCTACGAATCCTTCCTTCACGGAAGTGTTATCAGGATAAAATTCGCATCTCCTTACATACTTCAGTTATGGGGGAAACAAATACATACACAGAAAGATTTTGGCTGAATATTGAAGTCCAAATAATTTCCTACCAATGTTTGTTTTGTGGTCTATATGAAATCAGTTGGTTTCACTCCAGTTCAAAGAAAGTCACCACAAACATCATTACTGGTAGTCCAACCTCTTCAGTTCTGTGGGCTGGATGCTAGTTTTGGAGCACCTCAGGGTCACACACAAAAGTACACTTCCAAATTCTAGGATCAGATTTTTATTAAAGTTAGGATTCAGCCATATTTTAAAAAAACCATTAAAAGTACACAAGGCAATATGCTTGTCCACTACTTTCAATGAACAAGTCATCATCTTCCAACTTACTTTGAAATGCTCAATTCTTCTCTGCATCAACCTCTCTTCTTACTATAAGCCATTACAGTTACTTGCTCCCTTGCACTTGAGAGAAACCACTCCGTCCTCTCTCTCAGACTGAGTGCTACAGGAGACTGGTATCTTATGTGTGGGGATTGAAGGAAGAATGGAGTGCAGGGCTAGTTAGGGCTGTTCCCTGTTAATAAGGATTGCCCTACCCAAATAGCTGAGAGATGGTTCTACAGATTGACAATGCTACCTTCACTCTCTGCTGCTGTAGCAAAATGTTGTGCCGCATATGCTGGAGGAAGACCATCTCTACAACATGGCATCTTCCATGGTGCATGCATGGAGGACTCTACAAATGGTGTCCTCACACACACACCATACGGACGAGGTCATGTTAGGCACAGGACATCATTTTGTCTCCACATGTGGATTAGGCAGCATTTCACGCACTGCAATGCTCTGTTCTAGGCAACTGCTGCTGGGGGAGCGGAGGACTCAAGGGCCAGACTGAATCATCCTGCAGGCCAGATTCAGCCAGTTGTACCACTGACAATATTTTTATTGGCTGCCACAGGAGAGAGGCAGTCACTCCAAAAGAGAACTAAGGCACACTGGAAGCGGCATTGCTAGTCTCTATTACAAAACCTTTTGGTGCATTAATAATTTTGGAAAGTGAAGTCTGGTGTTGATCACCTTTTGCAAGCACTAAATTCATTTTTTAAAAATACGAGTATTTCACTGTATAATGAGTAACTACAGTTTAGCACGTCATGAAATATACAAAACTGGTGGATAAAATGCACTGTCAGCATAGAGCCTTAATAGAGAAGAATGAAACTGGTCACCACCCACGATAATTCAGCAATATAGGAATAGTAAAGAAGTGTGGAGAAAATGACTTATTCGTGTTTCCTTTACATACAGTAAAAATGCAGATGTTCCTAAGGTAAATAAAACCTCTACTTGTGATAATACATTTTCCCATTAAATTATGACAAAGAGGAACTTGTGAATAAAGCAATCTCTTAGCAAATTACTGCTATGGCAGAACTGTGTGTGTCCCTTCAAGATTCTTCCTGGGTACATTTCCTGAAAACAACAGAAATCAATTAATGACTAAACACACATCCACACCCATTATATATATATATAAAATAATGTGATAATGTAGAAAAGTCCATTTTTAAATTGAGGAAAATCTGTGAATTTTCTAAGTGTTCTGTGAAATTGGTCCATGCTCAAGAGAAGATAAAAGTGAAAGGAGGTTAAATTAACCACCCTTTTTGTGTGCATTTAGAAAATTATATCAATCCATCTCATTGTGCTTTGGATAGTCTATACAAGACATATAGGAGTTCAGGTATGAAAGATAAATTTATAGATTCACAGGATGAAATCCCAAGCATGTCAAATAGGTTTTGCCAAGAACTTCAATGAGGCCACAGCTTCACCTGTAGGTTTAAAGGCCAGAAGAGACCATTTTGACCATCTAACCGGACTATCACCCAGTAATTCTTACATCAAGCTTACCTTTAGATGATCCTATTCTTGGTACTTACATTAAAAAGGTAGAAAAGAGTTCTATAAATTTTTGGCCCTTTTTTTAGGCCCATAAATAATGTTTCTATAAATACATATTCCTTCATTGTAGAAATTTATAAAATTTCAAATGTTTGCGTTTGCTTAAATATGTTAAATTTTCTTGAAAACTAGCCTTCACTCTGGAAATAAACATGTTGCTCAAGGTCCCATATATCAATCAATCAATCTTCAGTATGCTGTTATTAGAAAGAATCAGGACAGATCCCTGGCTGGTGTAAATTGTCATCACTCCATGGACATCAGTGGAGATATGTCAGTTTAAATTAACTGAAGATCAGGGCTACTATACAGAAGACATTGCTTGGAATAGGCCCATGGAAAATGTTTATATAGTAATTTTTGAATATCTTAATGAGAAGAGAGGCATGGAGACAGACCCAACAAAAGACACAATATAAAGAAATCTTTTAGATTAAAAAATATTCTTTCACCAGTAGAATTTACACAACTTCAAAAAGGGAGCAGAATTTCGGAAAAGAATAGACAAGTTTACACTTAAGTATTCAAATTTTTCACAAACACATGACTACAAAAACACAATGTAAATGTGCCAAATATTTATTTCCCAAAGGAGAAAATAGAACATTAAAAGCTTCTGCAGCAACTACCGCCAGAGATCCCAACCACTGAACATAGTGTATTCAACAAAGAAATACACACACAATTATATCTCATTATAGATATACCATTAGATAGATATTCCATGTGTATTTTACCTAGAAATACTCACTACTGAAGTGTGGGTTGCATATGTATTATCTTCACTTTCATATTGCTAGACTTTATGCAGAAAATGTGTTGGTTAAGTTTCCACTGAAGTAGTCTTAGGGGATAATTAATTTTCAAAATGATTGGGTTTTTTGCTCAATAAAATCTATTTGTAATGCCACAAAAGAGCTTTTAGCAACAGAGAAGGAGTTAAACTAACAGGACCAGAAAACCTGAAATTAAAAGGATTTTCCATTCCTTTCAATAGATGTATAAATCTGCAGCCTTCAGAGCTACAGGAAAGGTAGTTTACAGATAGAGTAATCAGGGACACTTATTTTCCGATGTAAATTGAAAAAAAATAGGATGAACCCTGAAGATCACTGACTTTTTGAGAATCAAAGAATTAGTTGGCTATTTCCTCTTCCTGGCCATCAACATACAGTAGTTTTACCTCAAATTATTAAATTAAAATTATGAAAATTACTGACATGAAAAGCAGATAAAGAACTTTATAGCTAAGTGTCACCATTCAAAATTAATCTACTGACATCTCCATCCAAAATGTGCACAGTACTATCCATTGAATTTTGTTGCATTGCTTAGTGATCATGTTTTCCTGTTCTTTCACAGAAAATTACATAACTCTTGTTCAATACCTGTATCTATCTGTTTTATTTAGCCTCGGTCCATCTGCTCTGCAAATGTTCTTGTAAATCTGTCTCCCATGGCAACACTAAATATCATGCAGTTCCCTGTCTTCTGTTGAAGCACTTTCCTCCTGACTGATCCACTTCAGAATTTCAAGTAGTCTCGTTTCTATAGTAGTTTTTTGTTGTTGTTGTTTTAAACAAAGTCTAGTGTGCAACATTGCATTCCATAAAGCCTCAATAACGGTATGGAAACTGGAAGTCCTAGTTGTTAAGATTTAGCTGTTATTTTTTTTAATTAAATGGTTTCATTTTAGAAGAGCATTATGAGAGAATCATATGTAAATCCTGTAAAGCAGGATTAACTGGGTTATTTTATAAACAACTGCAGTTCTATTGGCAAATTTTAGTTCATTAAACCACTCAAAATATTAACTATACATGTAGTAACATACATTTGGCAAAACAA
Source organism: Lepidochelys olivacea (assembly GCF_965140295.1). Classification (NCBI taxonomy): domain Eukaryota; kingdom Metazoa; phylum Chordata; order Testudines; family Cheloniidae; genus Lepidochelys; species Lepidochelys olivacea. The sequence continues at coordinate 72,819,795 of NC_140414.1, forward strand.
AGAGTTATATAGAATAAAAAGTCCATTAAGCTGTAAATTACAAGGTCCAGAATTAAAACCTTTAATTACTTCCTAATATAGCACTATTTAAATGGCGTACAGACCATCCCAGTTCTCTGCCTTCATATTCACATTCCTGCCCATTATTGTTCTAGAGGGAAATTCACAATATACATACACAATATATTGGCAAGATTTTATTTTTGAAAATACTGAGCCAAAGTTGTGCACGGATGTATACTCCATACAACCCCACTGACTTTGTTCTGTTTTTGTCAGCCAAAATTTCCAGCACCAGCCAGCAATTCTGATGCCCCGAATTTTTGGGAGCCTAACTTTAGAAACCTTGGCCTGACTTTCAGAAGCACTGGCCATGTTCAATGTCTTCTTAAGTCAATGGAAAGTGCTGAGTACTTTGAGAAAAAACAAAAATCATTCAAAAGGTGTCTCAAGGTGAGCACCCAAAATTGAAACACCTAAACATCACTGATTAGTTTTGAACATATTGACCTAAGTGTTTAATATGACATTCATCACCATGATATCAGACCACCTTCAAGGTGTTGCACACACTATGAGTCAGAGAAGAACTGCCCTGATAAACTCAAACTAATGAATAATGAGAATATGGGCCAGATTCTCAGATGCACCCAATATCTGTTGGGAACAGGTGATGTGAGTGATTGAGAAGGAGCTAGTTGTAAGTTCCTCTACTTTGAGCCCCGTTCTATACCAGCCCCAAAACAGTTTGGAGCAGCCTGAGGGCTACTTTAAAATACAACAGCTGTTATGGTTTTTCATGGCTGATACACGAGCTGAGAATAGCTGGAGCATAATAGTACTCTACCCAGTCCTCCTCCTCCCCAGACCATTCTCCAACTTAACCTCTTCCCCCTACCTCCATATATGGCAATCACCAGTGGAAGAGATCCACAGGCTTCCTGGCACCTTTGTGCCACCAGAGTGGCAAAAGGGTGCTGGATTAAAGTAAGAAATCTGATCCTGAAACTCAGAGTAAATATAAGGTATAAAAACAAATACACGATAAAGGTTTATATTCATAGTATTCCATATCCTTAATATTTTAGAATTGAGCTAGTTTCTATATACATACTTTCAAAATATGCTCTTGAGTTGATAAGGATATTTGTCCGTTACCTTTATAATAGGTACTATAACGTTTAGTACTTGATTTGTAAAATGGTTTCATAACCACATATTTACATGCGTATTTTAGTCAAATGTTTCAACCAAAAAATATACAAAGGGTTATGAAAATGTATTGAAACCTGTAATTAAGTATCTCTAATAATCTGTAACTACTCCTTAAATCGGAAGTTCTCAAACTGGGGGTTGTGACCCCTCAGGGGGTCACAATGTGGTTACATGGGGGTCACAAGCTGTCAGCTCCATGGGGCTGACAGCCCTGAGCCCCATTAAATTAAATTAACACCCCCCTCCCCCCCATTTTTAATGTATGAGGGCAGGGGGATCACACTCAGAGGCTTGCTGTGTGAAAGTGGTCACCAATACAAAAATTTTGAAAATCACTGCCCTAAATAATTTGAGGAGGGGTATTCCATTTTCAATTGCAAATTCATTACATTATTACCCATTTTCTAGATATCGTCAAGTTTTAATTTTAGCATTGTGCTTATTTTAACAGTAACGCGTGACTTCACTTTAATGCTGAAATATATTCAAATTGAAATATTGCACTGAATAAAATTCCAAAAGCTTAGGGTTTGAACTGAAAATGGAAAATAAGTTCTTAAAGAACTAAAACCTTTTTTTCTTACTTTGTCTCAGTCAAAGTCTAAAATTCTCAAGTTATTATAAGCCATTCAGGGAACGGCTAAGCAGCCAGTACCGTATTCATTTATCCTTTTGTCCTTTTAAGCTTTCAGGCTGCTGTGTAGCCATAGTAACTCAGTCTTTTCGTTCTGAAATCCATTAGCTGGTTTCAATACTACCATAAAAATCAAAGCCAGAGATTAAAAAAAGTTTTTTAAAATGGTAAAGATTCCTGGAGAATCTCTCTTTATCTATCTTCTTACTGCTTCTTCTGTAAGCAACAGCAACCAGAAGGGCACAAAAAGGCAAGTCAAGACTAAATTTAAAAACATGGTTTTCACTAACCAAGGTAGAACACAGTTTTGAAAATCTGGTCTATACTACAAATCAAGGTAATACAAACCAGTGGGTAGCACTTTTCATAAAGCTATCCTGTACTTGAATATGGTACAGATCTGAGCTCAACCCTAATCAGTGTGTAACTCCAACGTTAATTGACAAAAATTCTACATATGGAAGGACTGCTGGATTGAGTCCTATTAGAAGAAAGCAAGAAGGGAAGCACTAGTATCCTGCATCCTTATGCAAGGGACTTAGTTGAGTGTTTGTGTTGTCAAATACATGAGCCCTATATGAATGCGTGCTGCAATTATTTCTGAATTATACTAACTGGCAAACGTATAGTTCTCCAATAAGGTAATAGAGAAGTTGAACATCTGTCTGGAAAAAAGGTAACTGGGTCTGAGATGGAGATGACTTCTGCAATAGCCAAGCTTGGGGAGAAAGTTTAGACTGAAGTTTATATTGTGTTATTTCAATTGCCAATAAAGCCAGATCCCAGGGCAGGGATAAATTTGGACCTTATATACTGTGTATTTGTGGTGTTCAGAGCAGGGTTGAAATTCCATGCTGCCTTCAAACTTGTTTTAGAAAAAGGATATCGTTCTCTCAGTTCCCATAGAGTAATTTACAGTTACCTATTCATCACAAGGTATTTCTTTGCCATACCAACTTCACATATCAGGACAAACTAAAAGAAGGTTCCAACTGCCTCCCAAAGCTTCTGCCACAATTTTGCAAATATACAAAGGGTTATGAAAACTTACATTAGACAGAATCAGAGCATCTAACTGCCACATTTACATGCACAAATGCCATCTGCTCACCCAAATTCTGCATTCTATCAGTGCAAAAATTGGGACTAAAACACTGTAGGTACAAATTTTTGAAAATGTAACCTGTACAATGAAAAAATAATTTAAGTTTCAGAAATCTTTAGTTCAGTATAATAGAGTTTCATATTGACAAATTTTAAACAGTTTCTGCCATATTTTTGTTTGGTTTGCAATTTTTAAGACTAATACTAAAAATGTCGACGTTTTATATAATGTTGAGTGGAAGGATGACAAAGCTTATTATCATCATCTTTGTTAGTGGAGATGGGATTATTATGTTATTTCCACACTCTAAACACTAATTTAAGGGTGTTCTTATTCTAGTTTACTATACTCAATAATATGAATATTCATTTTGAACAGTTCTTTACTGTATGCATAGCCAGGTCTGTAGCTTTGCAGTAGGAATGACTCTTTATTGACTATGTATTGGAAACAAAATGGAACTGATTTTTAAAAAAAAACTAATCACCTCCAGAAATGTGAAAAAAATCTTCACTGTCATATATAATTTGTACATGTGCACACGCAAATCACCTTAAGTATACAGAGTATAGTATATTGAAAATGGGGGGGAGGAGGAGAAGGGGGAGAAAATCTCCAGTAACGTACATGCATTACTTTATTTTTTAATTTTGTTATCGTAATATTCTGCCCTGGAAGCTGAACCTGTGCTAAAGGATGGTGCAAAGGACATGAATTGTGGCTGGAACCCTCACCCCACCCATAAGGAATTTTATCCAAAATTCCTCCTGTGGTGCCTATGCCAGAGTGGTATCTTCAACAACCTTGGAGAGACGCAGCATGCTCTCCTCTCTGAGCCAGGCCAGGTCCACTAGCTGCTGTGGATGGGAATGGGACTATACCCAGACCCTGACCCCAACTGATCCCATTCCCTTTCAGACTGCTAGTAAAGATGTGAGTAGAGAGAAAGGAGTCAAGACTGTGGGATTTTGACCAGCCTCTGCACAGGGGTAACAAAAGGCAGAGGGAAACTCCTTGGGCTATATAGTCTCTTTTGTACATCCCTGCAGATGCTGACTACAGTGACCTTTATTTTGGCATTACGATATCAGATCATTATATTGATCTTAGGTGAAAATATATATATTCCACAAAGACTGCTGAGAAAATTTGATACAGGACAACTATATCAGCCTGTGTCTTTCCCACAGTGCTCACAAAGTTGAAATTCACTGTGGAAGACTTGTCATTGAAAGAATCCAGGACAATACTAGGAGGTTCTGAGTGTCTCCTTCATTTGCTGAGCACCTTCAACTCTCATTGACTTTAATGCAAGATTGGACCAAGTGTCTTGATATAGATAATAGGTCAATTGGGTTGATTGTTATTTCCAACTCTGGACACCCAGTGATTTCCAGATGAGTCTATAATCAGGGAATAGGATTTTGAGCTACCATCAACACAAAAATACAGAAATACTTATGCTCCTTTGGTCTAATGCCATATTCCTCAGTCAAGTAAAAAACTTTCACTGACTTCCGAGCAGTCAAAGTCATTTTCACAATAGCCTGGCTCCTGCTAATTTGATTTAACACTTGAATTTTTTCCCTTCTCAAGTAATGTAAATCATGATTTTAGATAGGGGAAAAAAGAGATCCATCATCGTAAGATTGCATTTTTTGCAATTATATCTTCCATTAAATTTGTTCCACTGAGAGCACGATTCTAGAACATGAAACAGCAACAAAAGGCTTGTAACCCTCAGGCAGCATTATGATGTTAAGTCATATGTGACTAAGTCCACATACGGTGCCCATACAAAACAACTTGATAAATTAGATGTATGTTTAATATGAAAGAAAATATGTAAAAAATTTATATAAACAAATATTTTCAGGTGTCAGAAATGTACACATTCTTTTGAGACATTTGCATGTCTTTTTTTAAACTTAGAGATAGTTTCAATTTTAAAGCTGTCATTCTAGGGAAAAAAACATGAAAGGCAATTCATAAAAGATGTTCAATATAATATCTCCACAGCCACCAAGATAGATTTTTTTTGTAAAATATGAGTTTGTGAAACACTAATCCTGATATCCAACTACTTCATTCTGGCTCCTTACTCTACTAAGTCCTTTTAAAAACAAACAAAATCCTGACTTTCAAGAACAGCTTTTCAGAGGATAAAAAGGAAGAGAGAGCTGTGTTATTTCATTTTAAAACAAACTAGAACAGTTAAAAAGCAACACCAGGGTCCTCTATGAAATAGATACATCTGAAGATCCAGTGCTAGGTTAGTGAAGCCTGAGAGGCTCTTCAGCCAGAAATGCAAACAGTATCACTGCTGTTCTCTTCTTCCTATCTTTTGTATGGCTCTGGGGAGCAGTGGAAAATGTGGCCAGCATGTAGGAGGACATTGCCCGGACGAGCAAGATGTCATTCACTATCTCCCATCTTGGGTCCTGACATAAGAAGAGCCCACGGGGCACTTTTTGCTGTTTACAAGTGCAAAGAGGTCAATCACCAGCCCACCAAACTGACTTCTCAGTAAGGGTATTTCTGGGTGTAGGTTCCTCTCTGTCTAACCCAACTTTGCCACGTAAATCTTGGTGTTCACCTCCCCCTTGATGGGCAGTGCAAATCAGCGATAGGAAACTTTGCTTCACCCAAAACAGAAGTTGATTTTCACACTGGGGCAAGGCTAATCATGTTCTTCCTAGTTTATTTATGAAAACAACAACAGACACATTGACTGTCATGACTGGAACTCATCCCTTACCCATGGAAGGAACATTTACCCAAGACCTCAGTGAATCACTGTGGTCAAGCTGGTGAATGGGTTTCCCCTCTCTCTTTTGGTACCTATTACATGGAGTCAGTTAGAACCTGAATAAGACCCCTCCATTATCCCCAGCTGGTATTTAACATAAGGATTTCTCTATCTGGTTCATTTTTTCCTTAAAAAAATTCTGATTCTCTGCACTCACCAGTTGAGGGAGTAGAGAATATACAATGGAACCTTGATCTCTGCCAGGATGAGACAGGGTGAGATGTAGAAACAGTGGGAATTTGTGGATAGGTCTCATTTGAACTTTATTGAAATTTATCTATGATTGAGATCAGCATTTCCAATAGGCTCCAATAAAATTGGATTTTTTTGCAACACCAGTTTCCCATGTTTTGTTACTACTGCCTTGCAGGGTCATAGTCAGTTATGAGTATCGTCTCATAGCCACAACCTAGTGTCAGTCAATCAATCCCAAAAGGTTCCCCTGTCTTCCCAAAATGTTTTAAAAGTTGTGCAAGAACATAGCCACCTACTTCATTAAAGTCAATGTAAGTGGCAATTCCAGGAACATTTGGAAAATGTACTCTTGTCTCTGTAACAATGCATATTGTATTTTGGCCACAACGAATATAGGTGAACTCAGAAACACTGAAAACACTCTGACTTTTCAAAGTTATGATTAATAACCAGTCATGGACCATTAGTTTTGGTCAAGTGACCTTTAATGATAGATTACTTCAAGGAATCCCTGTTGAGGTTACAGGGACAAACCATCCCGATGAGTCGAAAGAATAGTAAATATGGCAGGCAACCAGCTTGGCTTAACGGTGAAATCCTAGCAGATCTTAAACATAAAAAAGAAGCTTACAAGAAGTGGAAGATTGGACATATGACCAGGGAAGAGGATAAAAATATTGCTCGGGCATGTCGGAATGAAATCAGGAGGGCCAAATCGCACCTGGAGCTGCAGCTAACAAGAGATGTCAAGAGTAACAAGAAGGGTTTCTTCAGATATGCTGGCAACAAGAAGAAAGCCAAGGAAAGTGTGGGCCCCTTACTGAATGAGGGAGGCAACCTAGTGACAGAGGACATGGAAAAAGCTAATGTACTCAATGCTTTTTTTGCCTCTGTCTTCACGAACAAGGTCAGCTCCCAGACTGCTGCGCAGGGCACCACAGCATGGGGAGTAGATGGCCAGCCCTCTGTGGAGAAAGAGGTGGTTAGGGACTATTTAGAAAAGCTGGACGTGCACAAGTCCATGGGGCCGGACAAGTTGCATGCGAGAGTGCTAAAGGAATTGGCAGTTGTGATTGCAGAGCCATTGGCCATTATCTTTGAAAACTCGTGGCGAACAGGGGAAGTCCCAGATGACTGGAAAAAGGCTAATGTAGTGCCAATCTTTAAAAAAGGGAAGAACGAGGATCCTGGGAACTACAGGCCAGTCAGCCTCACCTCAGTCCCTGGAAAAATCATGGAGCAGGTCCTCAAAGAATCAATCCTGAAGCACTTGCATGAGAGGAAAGTGATCAGGAACAGTCAGCATGGATTCACCAAGGGAAGGTCATGCCTGACTAATCTAATCGCCTTCTATGATGAGATTACTGGTTCTGTGAATGAAGGGAAAGCAGTGGATGTATTGTTTCTTGACTTTAGCAAAGCTTTTGACACGGTCTCCCACAGTATTCTTGTCAGCAAGTTAAAGAAGTATGGGCTGGATGAATGCACTATAAGGTGGGTAGAAAGTTGGCTAGATTGTCGGGCTCAGCGGGAAGTGATCAATGGCTCCATGTCTAGTTGGCAGCTGGTGGCAAGTGGAGTGCCCCAGGGGTCGGTCTTGGGGCCGGTTTTATTCAATATCTTCATAAATGATCTGGAGGATGGTGTGGATTGCACTCTCAGCAAATTTGCGGATGATACTAAACTAGGAGGAGTGGTACATACGCTGGAGGACAGGGATAGGATACAGAGGGACCTAGACAAATTGGAGGATTGGGCCAAAAGAAATCTGATGAGGTTCAGCAAGGACAAGTGCAGGGTCCTGCACTTAGGACGGAAGAACCCAATGCATCGCTACAGACTAGGGACCGAATGGCTAGGCAGCAGTTCTGCAGAAAAGGACCTAGGGGTGACAGTGGACGAGACGCTGGATATGAGTCAGCAGTGTGCTCTTGTTGCCAAGAAGGCCAATGGCATTTTGGGATGTATAAGTAGGGGCATAGCGAGCAGATCGAGGGACATGATCATTCCACTCTATTCGACATTGGTGAGGCCTCATCTTCAGTACTGTGTCCAGTTTTGGGCCCCACACTACAAGAAGGATGTGGATAAATTGGAGAGAGTCCAGCGAAGGGCAACAAAAATGATTAGGGGTCTGGAATACATGACTTACGAGGAGAGGCTGAGGGAACTGGGATTGTTTAGTCTGCAGAAGAGAAGAATGAGGTGGGATTTGATAGCTGCTTTCAACTACCTGAGAGGTGGTTCCAGAGAGGATGGTTCTAGACTATTCTCAGTGGTAGAAGAGGACAGGACAAGGAGTAATGGTCTCAAGTTGCAGTGGGGGAGGTTTAGGTTGGATATTAGGATAAACCTTTTCACTAGGAGGGTGGTGAAACACTGGAATGCGTTACCTAGGGAGGTGGTGGAGTCTCCTTCCTTAGAAGTTTTTAAGGTCAGGCTTGACAAAGCCCTGGCTGGGATGATTTAATTGGGGATTGGTCCTGCTTTGAGCAGGGGGTTGGACTAAATGACCTCCTGAAGTCCCTTCCAACCCTGATATTCTATGATTGTATGATTACATAAGGATGGTGCATTTATAATCATGTCTTTTTTCACCTCTCAAACAAAAATATAAGAAAACAAAGTGTTCCTCAGTAATGCCTATGTAAAAGGGCTCAGAATTTCTGGCTGCTTGGTGAGACTTTTTATGAAATACCATCCTCCTCTTCCGAACCTCACCACAATCCTATCAATTTATTCTTAAATTGAAATGGTTAGTTAAAAAATATCCCTAGACCCTAAGCTTATGAAGAAAGCCCCTAATAGAACCAGATTATGAACTACACACAGTGTTGTTCTCCTGAGCCTGCAGACACACAGGAACAAGAGTAATGAAAAGCATGAAGTGTGCCATTTAGTAATAAATAGAAAGCAGAACTATGACAAATTTAAACTATAACACTTATGTCATCTACTGCCAGACTAGGGCCCAGTCTTGCAAAGCGTCGACTACCCTCAACTCTCAAAGTCAATGGAAGTTTAGGGCATTCACCAGTCTGAAGAATGAGGCCTATATCAAGGCGAAAGTATTTATTTCATGTTGCTACTTGTAAAGCATCAGACTTGTATCTGCATTCTCTATTCCCTACCCTTTCTATCACCACCTAGTCTATCAACCATTGCTATGGCCAATATTTATTAATCATGCTTAGTTTGTAAAATAAAAGATTTATTTCCAGTCACTGGTATGCAAATAAGGCCCAACATCTTTTCCCAAGGAACAGAGTTTCTACTGAAATCAAATTGTTTTCTTAGCATGAAGCAGGGATTCCTCTGGACCAAGACAGGCCCATTTATATATGCAGAGGAACGCTTTTTTTTCCAAGCACATTCTCTGCCAAATGAACATATGCTTCTGGTTATAGAAACTGCCCCACTCTCAAGACATCTGATGGTCATAGACACTAGACAAACAAACAGTGAATCTTTCAGAGAAATATCTTCCAATAAAGTACTGTAAACTGGAAAATATATGCAATCTGAGAAACTAACTAGTGTGTTTGACTGAGGACAAACTGAGCCTGGGACACCGAGCCAGCTTTGTATCTCTATTTTACACCACCCAGTATGTACATCACAATAGATTAGAAAAGGGAATTGGAGACGTAGACATAGATGAGATCTAGGTGGCAAAAAATTCATCTAATCTAGATAAGACTGAAGTGATACTGGCAGGTTAGGGGAAGCAACTAGAAATTAGCGAGTGGATTATATCCGGCCCATTTGTTGTGGGTTTGTGCATGCCATTTTCAACTCAACTTCACAATCCGAGGGTATTGCTAGGTCTCCAGATGCATGATCACAGAACAGAGTTTCGGAAGACTTTTTCACCTTTGCCTGAACAGCAGATTATGACAATTTCTTTCCTGTTCAGATCTTGTTACCATAATCCATTGCTTAATCACTTCAAGACTGGATTACTACAGTGTACTGCGCATAAAGCTACACTTTTAATCAAACCTGGAAACAATCTGGAGTAGAGTGTGGCAGCCCACGAAATGGCATATCTCACAGGCAGCACAGGACACCAGTCCTTTGTGATTTGCATTGGGAATGATTTAGTTTAGATAGCAACCTTCTCCTTATGTGATACTGTGACAGGTGTGGTCAGCACAGGTCTTGAGCTGAAATCCTCTGAAGGGAGGGTACACTAAGGGCTGATATTTATGGGCTAGTTGCGATATAATTTGAGTACGATTTCATCCTTGGTTGACTATTATCTGGTTTTGTAGAGAAAAGCGTCCAATTTTCTCTTACGTGGCTGTATTTTTAATTAAGATAAAAGGCTCCTAAACTCTGGAATAGAGGCTAAAAGCAAATTTGTTAGTCTCTAAGGTGCCACAAGGACACCTGTTGTTGGGTTTTTTTGCGGATAGAGACTAACACAGCTGTTACTCTGAATCCTCTCAGTTGTGTCTGATCATCACATGAAAAAAAGAGTGATTAAATGAAATACCCCAGAAAAACAATATTTGTCACACAAGACAAACTGTTCTTTATTTCAAGTGGAAACAGAAACAAGAGAGTGTGTCGGTAGAAGACCAATGGGTACCCAGAGGCAGATGAAAACACTATACTGTTCTGAACTAAAAAAACCCAAAACTTTTCACTGTATTGTATTAACAACACACAAATGAGGATGGAGAATGTGCATCACTGCAGGAGACTGATGTAAACTCAGGCTTGCATGTACAAATAACATTGTGTATAGGTTCAGCAATTCTGCCTCTTAGTCTGGCCATATGGAGTACTATTACTACTCTCTAGGATATGAAGGCCATTACAAAATCAGGGTTCACTCCTGAAACCATTATTCATGCTGGCAGCCATTAATCAAGCAAGTACTCCTATTGAAATCAATGAGAATGCTTCAGGGTTTAAGGTTTGCAGGATCAGGCTTGTATTAACCAAACTGAATTTGCAGATGGTAGGAAAAGGAATTTCATGAGCAGTGGGAAACTGTTTGTTTTTTACTCTTTAGTTAAGCACCTTTGTGGGTTTTTTGACCATGCAATTCTAATGCCAGTCTTGTGTCAGAAATACTATGAAAAGGTTTCTTGCAGCTGAGCAGTTTGCACACTTTGTGCACTTCTCTCACAACACACTTATAACCACAAGTTTGACTACTGTAATTTAATCTTCGCAAGGCCTCAGCAAGGTTCCTCTGCTGCTTGTAACTTGTAGAGAATTTAGCAGCCTGCACATTTACTGGCTTGAGCAGCAGTGACAATATTACGCTCACCTTGCAACCATTGCACAGCCTGCCTGTAATGTAGAGGATGATTTTAGGATGGCAGTATTTGAAAACTTTCTTCATATATCTTATTGAGGTGAGTGTCTGCACTCTGACCTCACCTACCTTCTTGGCAGAACTCATTTTAAGATGATGGGTGAGAGCTTTTGCTCTTGTATTCCCCACAGTATGAAATTTGCTCTCTCCTGGACACATGCCTTGTCCTATCTTTCCAGCGTCCTACTAATCATTAGAAAGCATTATTCTGGCAGAGATATATGCTTCCATCGCTGTTGGTTTGTGTGTAGGGGCCATTATCAGCCCTATTTCAGGGGAACCCATCTTTGACTCACTTAAGAGGAGTTTATTTAGTGCCTTCAAAATTAAAACAAAACAAAAATTGTGGGGCTTCTCTCATACATAGCAAAATGAAATGCGTGTTTTGCTGTTATTTGGTTTGAAGTTGCATATTGGTGAAAGGAATACGCTAAAGGCTCAACATTTTTGTTCATGTTATATTACTTACTGTGTGATGGTTGACATTTGTGTCATTTTTTTGGATTCTCATGTGATTGATACTATTGGCCTTCAACCACTTCTTCTGGTTAAGTATTGACCTCCAATACATGCTACGTTTGCAATAGCCAATAAAAGTCCATCAAGTTGGCATATATATAAAGGACAATTTAGGCCCCTTGCGACCAATCATGCTATGCTTTAGTTATTGGAATAGTCACACTGTTTTTGTGCTTTATTTGGCCTTCGTTTAGGTCCTCAGTAAAGTGATTTCAAATTTACTCAGGTTTCAATGGGCAGACTGGACTAGTTGTACCTGTTTATTCAGTCTTGGTGAAAGCAACAATATTTGCCCCTCATTATCTAGCACAGTGGCTCCCAAACTTGTTCCACCGCTTGTGCAGAGAAAGCCCCTGGCAGGCTGGGCCGGTTTGCTTACCTGCCGTGTCCACAGGTTCGGCCAATTGCGGCTCCCAGTGGCCGCGGTTCGCTGCTCCAGGCCAATGGGAGCTGCTGGAAGTGGCGGCCAGTACGTTCCTCAGCCCGCGTCGCTTTCCGCAACCCCCAATGGCCTGGAGCACTGAACCGCAGACACAGGGAGCCACGATCAGCCGAACCTGCGGACGCGGCAGGTAAACAAACCCGCCCGGCCTGCCAGGGGCTTTCCCTGCACAAGCAGCAGAACAAGTTTGGGAACCACTGATCTAGCAAAATGTAATTGGACAAAAGAAATCACTAAATCCCAGTCACACTTGATACTCCAAACTAAACTCAGAAACCTAGCATTTTACCCCTCTATCTGAAAACAGTTTTGTCAGTATTTGCGATTCTCTGTTAAGCAAGCTGTACCTCTTGTTTTTGTATTTCACAGTTACATGAAGATTATTTTGCAATTTAGGTGATAAATTACTCATCATTAACCTCCTTTGATGTTTTAGTTCCATGAACTCTGAATACATTTGACTAGCATTTAAATAAATAATCAACCAAAAGAAAGTCAGAGCTGTACAGTTCTTGAATTTGAGACATGACAAGAAATATCTAGAGGTCAAAAGAGATGCAACAGACTTTCTCCTACTAACTTAAACATGTAACTTTGTAAGAAACTGGTACAAAGTATTATTTAACATAGCCAACCCATGGTTCAGTGGCTAAGATATAGGAGTAGGCTGAGATCTGGGTTCTATTTCTCTCTCTTCAATGGACTGGCTGTGTGATCTTGGTCTAGTCACATAGATCCAGATTCTGATACCCTTACCCACACTGAACACAGTGGGGCTATTTGAGGATAAGGTCCTACTTAAGGCAAAAAGTATGTACATCTAAGTACGTTAACTAACCCCTACCTAACTTCAGCTTCTCTCTCAGTATGGATGCATTGCCATGCCTTCTAGCTTGCGGAGCTTTCATTGCTAAAAAACATTTTCTCAAGTTGATTGAGAGAGGAGGGTCACTGTTCTCTTAAATTCTCAAAGTTTGTTCCTCTCTCCCACTTCCCAATGATTTAATTTCCCCTGAAGTCATGGTCAGTGAGATCATCAGAGGGAGGAGGGGAAAAAAAAAGACACACAAGAATTTAGACAGGGCTGAGCTCCCTTTCTCTTACCTTAGCTTTTTGTTTTGAGCCCCTGTGAATGCAATATCTAAGCACTGAACAAAATTAAACAGCATAAAATCATGGAACAAAAAGATATGTTTCCCTCTCAGTTGCTCTATGCAGCTTGAGCATAGTGATGGTTTCTTGAGAAAAATCTGGGTTCCCTTTATTTTAAGCTCCTTAATTTTCATGACCAGGCTAGCTGGTTCCTGCCTCACCACCTCAAGCATTCTCAACCTTACCATCAGTGAGATTGTTCACTTGACAACATCCATGTCTTTTATACTTCTACTTAGACTAATCAAATAAGAATACTAGCACAAGATTTCAGTTTCACCTTCCCCCCCCGCCCCCCTTAGAGCTCGAGTGTGGTTTGGGCTCTGTACCAGCACATGAAAGAAAAGAGAGGAAGAACCTCTTTCACTCGTAAATGAACTACCTAAAGTCAGTGGGGTTACTAATCCAGTTACTCCCTCCTCAGAGCAGGTGGGCATGCTATGGATGAAGAGGGACAAAGTCTTAGTTCCACAGCCTCTTCCCCCACTAAGTGGCCAGACTAGCTGAGCCAGTGTTTGCTGAATAGTAACAAAAGGTTCGTGTAGACAAGCAGTAAATTACCACCACTGACAAGAGCAAGGATGACATAGGTAAGGAATTATGATTGGGAGCTATGCTTTTTACAAAGCCTTGCTCAGGACACGACTAAATTCAGAATCTAGCCCTTAGATTTTATGGTTTGTTTTACCACAAATGGTCAATTGTGATGCATGAAATCTGTTACTGTGAAAGCAACCTAGCTTTGCAGATGGGTACAGAGATATTAAGTAACTGATTTTCAAGGTCACACAGCAAGTCAGCGACCTTCAAGAATGGAAATGAACTACGCTCTCCTGACTCAGAAAGCTTTCCAAACCACAGCAGATGACAGAGAACAGAATGAGGAAGAACTACATCTTTAAACCCAAATCAGTCAACTTCTCTCCCCAAAGTCATCTCTGGATATTTAGAAGCTTTGGATGTAGTCTTGTCTCCAAAGGAAGTCAAGGGGAGATTATTATTGATTTCAATGGGACTAGGATTTCACCATATTTAAACTACACTTACCTGTATTTCAAAATGAGGATGTATTGAACAGCAGCTCAGCTGTCTTGTTCATATATTTAAGGTTTTATTTTAAGATTAAATTAAAAGTCAGTGTAAGAAAACACCTCATATACTCACATTTACATCAAATACGTAATAGGTTTTCACGAGAGTTCAGGTCTTTGATGACCATCTTCTCTTTTAAAAAAATATACAAAATAGGAACGAAGCTTATATATTTTACAAACATGTTGTGTTAACTGTTCGCTGTCTTTTTACTGCATATTCTGAGAATCATGTTTTACTCAACATATGTTTCATTTGATCCCCCAGTATGTACTGTAATATGTTTCAGTGCTTGAAGTGAACTTGCCTCAAGTTTCTGCTATTGCTGTGGTGTGGATCAGTTGTGACAATTTTTTAAATAATATGGACATAAACCACTGATTGATAGCCCAGCTCAGTTAATCAGTGTCTTGTTTTAATGATAAAGGAGAAGGGATTCGATTATAGTACAGATGGGCCCAAGCTGCAGAATTCAGATCAGAATCTAAATTGCCATAGATGCCTGGTAAACTGAAGGTTTGGTTCACCAGATGTCTTTTCCAATCTGTTCTACACACCTAGTCCACACAGTTGAAAAAGTCCAAATTCAGCCCTTTCCTGGGGTTTGGGTTTATTTTATTTTTTTTAAAGCAACAGTAAGAATATAAGGATCCACTCAAATCACCTCTCCAGGCTTGGCTGCACCTAGGGTTTGCTCTCTTAACTGCTTAGCCCATCCTCATCCTCTCTCCTCCATAAAGCCACTCATGCTTCCCATAAACCGAGGTGAGATCCTAAGGCACCTGCCTCCCTTAGTCAGTAGAACCAACTTAGCCTTTTCCCAACAGGATCAATACTTGTTATCAGCATAGGATGTTTCAGGTAAACTCTGCCAGCCTCTTACAAGCTCACCTCTAACTAATATAATCAATATAGCAGAGATTTAATGTATCAGTTTCTGTAGTAAATTAGCTAACTAATGTGCCTATCTTAAACATGAAATGTCATCCACAGAGAATTCAGAAAAAAAATTGAAGAACATCACCATCCAAAAGACAGTATTTAGCACCTGCTTCTATTTCACACAAGTTCTCGCAACACTGTACTTATATAAAGGGCATATTGATATAGTACAGCACAGATGTACATTACTCATCTAGAGATACTGTTCATCCTTTCAAAGGACACAGATTTTGCTAGTGAAGCAAACACCTCAAACTATCATTACAAGCCAGTGCTATATATATATTCAGAAGTTTCTAAACTAAAGTTATTGTTCAGCCACAGAAGACATATGATGCTATCATCTGGTTTCTTTTTTCAAAGTTTTCTGGAACTGATTTGTTAAAGCAATCAAGAATTTCAGCTGAAGTAACTTTACTGTGTTAACTAAGATCAATGCAAATGAGCTCCTCAGTTGAACTAAAATAGTGATTTGGCACCTGTATAAATGCATTATTGCACACTAACACAAGGAGGATGTCATCACAACAGATAGGTAACTTTTAAAAGATCCTAAGGTTTGGATTTTGCGAGAAGCTTATATAAATGTTTTGAGCTTCCATCCTAGCACCTGACTCATAACCCTCTAATAGGGCCTGCTCTCCACTCCCTGCTTATATCCTCCAAATAGGTTCTGGTATTCTCTTTCCAGAATTGCAGCACTGCATGCTATCTAGCTACGTTCTTAAGAATGTCATGCTGAGTCTTGACAGGTTTGAGATTACTACATTAGTAATTATTTCAGCATCAATCCCTGCACATAACAACTCAAACACTGTGTAGCACTTTGATCATGTGGCGTGGAAATGTTTGAATAAACTCTTTCTGTGCCATTTATAAAGGCTGCAAGTTGTCTTCCTATTTTGGCTCACATGAATTAAATCTGAACTATTTTAAAAGGGAGCTGATTATTTCATTCCACTTCCTATTTGAAACATCACAAAAACCACCACTGTAATTGCCACTGACAGGCAACATATCAGCTTTCTTAGTAGAGAGGCCAAGGGCTAAATGGGCATAAGGACTGAACATCTCCTCCCTCTAAATCAGTCCATTCCTTCAGTTCTATAATATTAATAGAATAGAAGATTTCAATCTCTAATGCTGTCAGCCTGGCACCTGTCATGAGCAGTAAATGTCTGTTTTAAATAAAAGGACTGTAGAGTTTTTAAAAAGCATCCTGTTTACATGAAGTAGAATTTGTTGTTCAATGCAGACTTGCAAAATTTTATCTATCTATATGCCCAATGCAAGTAACTTCATTCCCCCACCCCCGCATATCAAATATTATTCCTTTTTTCAGCACCATCAGTATCATGATGGTAAGGGGCAGGACAAGAGTTTTGGGGGTTTTGCTTTGGCTGGCAAATTTTCATAACTTTCATGACTCTCATGGCTGATTTAATGGTACACTGTGCAATGAAACTGCTTAGACACAGCAGAGGACACACCTTATCCAAAAAGGCATAGTATGACTGGCGAGTTGGGTTTTGTTTTATTTTTTTTGATGGGGCACAGTTGAGCACATGTATTTTGTGAGGTCCCTGCCATACACATTATATTAAATAGGAAGGAGGAGTTAATGGGGGGAACAAATATAACAGAGACAGCCTGAGGGCATAAAAGGTTAGAGAGAGGAAATTTTAGGGAGGAGCTGGAAGGAAAGAGTGACAGTTTTAAAGTCTTCTCTCCTTTCAGTGTACCACACTGCCCTTTTAGCAGCAGAGCACATGGAGATCTAGCCATTCTCAACCAACTTCCAGCATAAGTTGGGAAATGTTCATGGGCTGGTGTAAGTTGATAAAAAAAAGGGCGGGGGCGACAGCTTCCTTTTATGGACACCCAGCCAGCTAGTTAGCTGTAAAATCCCAGGTAGTAGTTGTTCTCTATTTGCTTTACCTGTAAAGGGTTAAAAAAGCACATAGGTAAAAGGAAGGGAGTGGGCACCTGACCAAACGAGCCAATGGGAGGGCTAGAACTTCTTAAAATTGGGAAAAAACTTTCCGTTTATCTGTCTGTCTGTTGTTCTCCAGAGAGAGAGAGGAGAGAGCAAAGACAGGGCTGGAGCTATGCTGTAAAAAGCTTTAAGCCAGGTATGAAAATCACCAGATCACGCCTAAAAACTACTTATTTGAAACCCCAGGTATGTAAGTAGATCAGGAAATGTCTAGGAAGATGTGATTAGGTTTATCTCTTATTTCTTTATGGCTTGTGGACTCCTCTGTGCTAACCCCAGGTGCTTTTGTTATGCTTGTAACCTTTAAGCTGGACCTCAAGGCAGCTATCTTGATGCTTAATTCTTGTAATTGTTTTTTTTTTTTTAAGTCTAGCAAAAAGCCTACATTCCAAATGTATTTTCTTTTGTTTTTAATAAAATTTACCTTTTTAAAGAACAGGATTGGATTTGTGTGTCCTAAGAGGTTTGTGCACATGTTTAATTAGCTGGTGGCAACAGCTGATTTCCTTTGTTTTCTTCCTCTGCTCTTCCCCGGAGGGAGGGTGAAAGGGCTTGAGGTACCCCACAGGGAGGAATACCGAAGTGCGCTTTCCTGGGTCCAAAGGGTTTTTTTGCACTTGGGTGGTGGCAGCATCTACCCATCCAAGATCAGAGAGAAGCTGTAACTTTGGGAGTTTAATACAAGACTGGAGTAGCCAGTATTAACTTTTGGAAACCTTGCGGACTCCCACCTTCTGCACTCAAAGTGCCAGCATGGGGAATCAGCCTTGACAGCTCCACGGAAGTCACTGACTACTGCAAGTACATCAAACCTGTCCTTCACTCCCCATACTGACCTCCCATAGAACATCAAATCAAGTTTAAGTTTTCAGCCCATATCATCAAGGCACAAAATCTGGGCCTAGCATGTCTAAGAGACTGCCTAAAACTCCAGAATAGACTCAGCAACACTACTCCACAGGCACAACAGAATTTTCTACCACAAGGGTGCATGCAGCTCATCTGTGCAGGAGGCAGAGCTTTCTCATAGGCTAGGCCAAAACCATGGAATGAACTCTCCGGATTTAAAGACCATCACAAACCTCACCAGTTCCCATCCCTAGTATAAGGCATACTTCTCTGACCTGCCTTCTCTAAAATAAACATACAGCAGCATGTAAAAAACAAGCAAACAAAAGACAACCTATCAAAGCAAAACATTCCACTGTACACACAATTCTCCCCCTGAAGAGAGGGTGAGAGGAAGAACGAATGACAAGACAGATGTTGGCCACATTGCTTAATACACGACTTGAAACCCCTCAGATACTATGGTAAGGAGGGTTATATGAGAACTCCTAGAATAGAACTATTGCAAAACTGGGGCCTTGGCTTTTAATAGTATAAAGTGAGCTGTTAATGATCTCCAGGCCACAAACTCCTGCTAAAAAGGAGCAACTGGGCTATTGAAGACTAGGAGGAGTAAGGATGGCTCTATATGGTCCAGGAATTTTTTTTCCAAAAATGTATTTATTTATATTTTCTTAAGGTTCAAAAACAGGGTAATTTTTTCCATACCAATTTCCTCATACATTTTTCACCAGAAACTATTATTCATAGTGGAAAAATAATGATTTTATAAAAAATTAAAGTTAGTGAGCCACACCACAATGGTAATAAGCCACGAGAGGGAGTACATTAGTAGAGTACCGAGATATTTCTTGAGTTTTGAAGGTACTCCACCTTCATGGTCATCTCTCTTAATGCAACTGATGCAATCAATGAAAATCCTGTTGTGGCTTAATAAATCCCTATTAAAAACACATATGGAGTATGACTGTCACTTGGCTTTAAGCACAGCTCCAGAGCTTTTGCCATACCAAT
The DNA here is from genome assembly GCF_965140295.1 of Lepidochelys olivacea. Taxonomy (NCBI): domain Eukaryota; kingdom Metazoa; phylum Chordata; order Testudines; family Cheloniidae; genus Lepidochelys; species Lepidochelys olivacea. The sequence continues at coordinate 72,839,091 of NC_140414.1, forward strand.
AGTTTTTGCTCAGATATTTGTTTAAGCAGCTCATTCTGTGGGTTTTGAATTTTGTCATTATACATCTTTATTTCAGTTCAGTCAAATCCAAGTTTTAATTATCAGATAAGCAAAACTCCAATATTTCAGTTCTTGCTCTCATGTGGGTTTAAAAAAAATAGTATCTTTAATTTTTGATAACATCTGGTTGATTAGATTCATAAACATACTATATATGAGCCAAATTCTCACAGGACTACTCTCATTAAGAAGTCAAATTACTATGCTGATTAAAAAACCTTCTCATGAACCTTAGAATCAATAATACCCAGAATAATCTGAAATTTTATGTGGTTTTATGAAAATAATTATGCTTTTCTTTTGTACAGTATTTAAATAGAAACATATTTAAGTTTTCTTTGGCATTAAAATTATACTAATAATTCCTTAATTTTTCAGCACAGCAAACACAACAAAAAACCCACAAAAAACCCACAAACACCCTTGAACTCATTTTGATACTTTAAAATGTCATAAAGGAAAATCTCATTTAGTAGCTATAAAAATAAAAATCTTGGGGTCTACACAGTTTAAAGTTCTTAAAATTTGGTAACATGGGTTCTGACTTGAAGTTTAAAAAAAGAAATGAAGTTAGAGTTACGGAAAACTTCTTAACAGAAAAGACAATGGAATGATCTGCTTAGGCAAGTCATTGGAGGATCATCACTAAAAGGATTGAAAATAAAACAGTTGAGGGCCGAATGTATAGAAAAATCCTGCTTCCTTGCTGAGAGCTGGCCCAAGGTGACCCAATGTTTATATTTAAGCTCACATTGTTCACAGTATTGTCATAGTATTACATAAAACAGGTTGAGAACCACTGCTCATCATTGTGGGTTGCCTATGTGGCCCACAATGTGTTACATGGGACGCAGGTTGATAACCACAGCGCTCCCCAAAAACCCTCCACAGTTCCCTATACACCCTGCCCTGAGATCACTTTTCATTTTTTGGGGGAGGGATAGCTCAGTGGTTTGAGCATTGGCCTGCTAAACCCAGGGTTGTGAGTTCAATCCTTGAGGGGGCCATTTAGGGATCTGGGGCAAACATTGGGGACTGGTCTTGCTTTGAGCAGGGGGTTGGACTAGATGACCTCCTGAGGTCCCTTCCAACTCTGATATTCTATGATTCTATGAATCTGTGATTCTATGATCCTTCCACAGAGTGGGGCCACGAGGTAGCCCTGGGCACGGGGCCCAGCAGCTGGGACCCGAGGCCCACTGTGCAGCTAGGGCCCCCAGCACTGGGCTTGGAGTAGAGCCCTATCTAAAACCTGGGGGTGCTGCAGCACCCCCCACAAACCTCTAGTTCCCAGTGCCCCATCCTGTCACTGCCCAGAGTCTCCCCTTCCCCCAAAACCAGCCCAGAGACCCACTCTCCCATGTCCTGTCCCCTGCAGCACTCACTAGCACCCTGCTGGCAGGAGCACTCCTGCAGGCTGCCTTACACTCTCTCTCCCCACCTCAGCCAGCCCTACCAGAACAGAGCAGCAAATTTTGAATTTTTTTAAGCACAGAGCTGGGCTGCAGCTGTGTGCTAATTGGGCAGACGGTTGAGAACCACTTATGTAGAGTAAAATAGTAGCTTGATTCAATCCAACTGTTGCTTCCAAAATGGGCACAGAAAGCAGTGCCACAAAAGGTGCCATGTTAAGTTTCTTGTTTCAGCAATTTGGAAATACATGTTTCTTTTTGTTCGCTTGCCCTCTCCCGAACCTCTAAACCTTTTTCAGAAAACATCTGTGACAAGGAGCATGTCAAATACAGAAAGTCCCTAGCTTATTTTTGAAGTATTTCCACATAAGGTAAAGAAAACCTGTCACCTTTAATTCTAACTCTTTAGTACACTCTATTGTGTTAATAATCCAAACCACTGCAGGCAGCTGATTAAGCACAATGATTCAGGACCAAGTTCATCCCTGTTGTCACTCCATTTATTTCAGTTTTGAGAACTGCAATAGAATGACAGATGAATTTGGCCTTCAGTACACAGTACACAGATGGGTGTAAGCTGCTCATAGGTTCCAACGGGGTTGACTCTCCCAAAGGGTCCCACTTTGGAAAGGATAGCTTTAAATTCAGGACAATGGTGAATTAGCACATCTTCCTGGAACCTGGGTCACACCCCCGCCCAAACCCATTATGCTTGCTTTTGGGCTTAGGGGTTACAGGAATCTTTGACACTGCAGCTCATTATGTTACTGGGGCTTTCCACTTCAGAGGAACCAGAGCTTTGGCTTACACATCAGTGGAAGCTGGGATTGGATGCAACCCTTCATCAACAACTTCACATTCAGATACAAAACATTTCACAGAACTCTACAGTCCACTTAGAATCATAGAATATCAGGGTTGGAAGGGACCTCAGGAGGTCATTTAGTCCAACCCCCTGCTCAAGCGGGACCAATCCTCAACTAAATCATCCCAGCCAGGGTTTTGTCAAGCCTGACCTTAAAAACTTCTAAGGAAGGAGATTCCACCACCTCCCTAGGTAACCCATTCCAGTGTTTCACCACCCTCCTAGTGAAATTTTTTTCCCTAATATCCAACCTAAATCCTCCCCACTGCAACTTGAGACCATTACTCCTCATTCGGTCATCTGCTACCACGGAGAACAGTCTAGATCCATCCTCTTTGGAACCCCCTTTAAGGTAGTTGAAAGCAGCTATCAAACCCCCCCGCATTCTTCTCTTCCACAGACTAAACAATCCCAGTTCCCTCAGCCTCTCCTCATAAGTCATAGCATCATAGATCATAGAATCATAGAATATCAGGGTTGGAAGGGACCCCAGAAGGTCATCTAGTCCAACCCCCTGCTCGAAGCAGGACCAATTCCCAGTTAAATCATCCCAGCCAGGGCTTTGTCAAGCCTGACCTTAAAAACCTCTAAGGAAGGAGATTCTACCACCTCCCTAGGTAACGCATTCCAGTGTTTCACCACCCTTAGTGAAAAAGTTTTTCCTAATATCCAATCTAAACCTCCCCCACTGCAACTTGAGACCATTACTCCTCGTTCTGTCATCTGCTACCATTGAGAACAGTCTAGAGCCATCCTCTTTGGAACCCCCTTTCAGGTAGTTGAAAGCAGCTATCAAATCCCCCCTCATTCTTCTCTTCTGCAGGCTAAACAATCCCAGCTCCCTCAGCCTCTCCACATAACTCATGTATTCCGGTCCCCCAATCATTTCTGTTGCCCTCCGCTGGACTCTTTCCAATTTATCCACATCCTTCTTGAAGCGTGGGGCCCAAAACTGGACACAGTACTCCAGGTGAGGCCTCACCAATGTCGAATAGAGGGGAACGATCACGTCCCTCGATCTGCTGGCAATGCCCCTACTTATATAGCCCAAAATGCCATTGGCCTTCTCGGCAACAAGGGCACACTGTTGACTCATATCCAGCTTCTCGTCCACTGTAACCCCTAAGTCCTTTTCTGCAGAACTGCTGCCTAGCCATTCGGTCCCTAGCCTGTAGCAGTGCATGGGATTCTTCCGTCCTAAGTGCAGGACCCTGCACTTATCCTTATTGAACCTCATCAGATTTCTTTTGGCCCAATCCTCCAATTTGTCTAGGTCCCTCTGTATCCTATCCCTCCCCTCCAGCGTATCTACCACTCCTCCCAGTTTAGTATCATCCGCAAATTTGCTGAGAGTGCAATCCACACCATCCTCCAGATCATTTATGAAGATATTGAACAAAACCGGCCCCAGGACCGACCCCTGGGGCTCTCCACTTGACACCGGCTGCCAACTAGACATGGAGCCATTGATCACTACCCGTTGAGCCTGACAATCTAGCCAGCATTCTACCCACCTTATAGTGCATTCATCCAGCCCATACTTCCTTAACTTGCTGACAAGAATACTGTGGGAGACCGTGTCGAAAGCTTTGCTAAAGTCAAGAAACAATACATCCACTGCTTTCCCTTCATCCACAGAACCAGTAATCTCATCATAAGAGGCGATTAGATTAGTCAGGCATGACCTTCCCTTGGTGAATCCATGCTGGCTGTTCCTGATCACTTTCCTCTCATGCAAGTGCTTCAGGATTGATTCTTTGAGGACCTGCTCCATGATTTTTCCAGGGACTGAGGTGAGGCTGACTGGCCTGTAGTTCCCAGGATCCTCCTTCTTCCCTTTTTTAAAGATTGGCACTACATTAGCCTTTTTCCAGTCATCCGGGACCTCCCCCGATCGCCATGAGTTTTCAAAGATAATGGCCAATGGCTCTGCAATCACATCCGCCAACTCCTTTAGCACTCTCGGATGCAGCGCATCCGGCCCCATGGACTTGTGCTCGTCCAGCTTTTCTAAACAGTCCCAAACCACTTCTTTCTCCACAGAGGGCTGGTCACCTCCTACCCATGCTGTGCTGCCCAGTGCAGTAGTCTGGGAGCTGACCTTGTTCGTGAAGACAGAGGCAAAAAAAGCATTGAATACACTAGCTTTTTCCACATCCTCTGTCACTAGGTTGCCTCCCTTATTCAGTAAGGGGCCAACACTTTCCTTGACTTTCTTCTTGTTGCTAACATACCTGAAGAAACCCTTCTTGTTACTCTTAACATCTCTTGCTAGCTGCAACTCCAGGTGTGATTTGGCCTTCCTGATTTCACTCCTGCAAACCCGAGCAATATTTTTATCCTCTTCCCTGGTCATTTGTCCAATCTTCCACATCTTGTAAGCTTCTTTTTTGTGTTTAAGATCAGCAAGGATTTCACTGTTAAGCCAAGCTGGTCGCCTGCCATATTTACTATTCTTTCTACACATCAGGATGGTCTGTCCCTGTAACCTCAATAAGGATTCTTTAAAATACAGCCAGCTCTCCTGGACTCCTTTCCCGCTCATGTTATTCTCCCAGGGGATCCTGACCATCAGTTCCCTGAGGTTGTCAAAGTCTGCTTTTCTGAAGTCCAGGGTCCATATTCTGCTACTCTCCTTTCTTCCTTGTGTCAGGATCCTGAACTCGACCATCTCATGGTCACTGCCGCCCGGTTCCCATCCACTTTTGCTTTCCCTACTAATTCTTCGTGGTTTGTGAGCAGCGGGTCAAGAAGAGCTCTGCCCCTAGTTGGTTCCTCCAGCACTTGCACCAGGAAATTGTCCCCTACCCTTTCCAAAAACTTCCTGGATTGTCTGTGCAATCTCACTAACATTGTAAACTGAAAAAACCCCAAACCATCCAAAACAAACCCTCCCAATTTATTTCAAATGGCTTTCCTTTCACAAACCAAAGCTTGACTAAATTAGAAAAACAGGCTTATTTTGGCAAGAATGAACAGAGAACTTCTAAAATGTCAGAGCATAATAAAACAAAAGAGAACTTTTCAAACTTAATTCACATCATTGTGTTCTGTGCTGTTTGTATCATATCAGTGAGTTAAGGACAGTTTTGGAGGCTTGTATTTGATTTCCCTGGTTTGGTCAATTTGAGACCTGCAGCCATACCACCTCATGCTTGATCCCATCAGATCTCACAAGCCTAGCAGGATCAGGCCAACTCATTCTTTAGATAAGACTCCATTAGGAAAAACTAGGTGCTGCAGTTGTTGGAAATTCAGCAGGCATGTGTATCCATAAGAGCACCCCAGCACCAGAGGGGAAGAGGCTCTCTTGTATTTAACAATGAGTCGCAGCTGGACTGACCAACTCAGTTGTACACGAAACTCAACTGTTCTCATAATCTGTATCAAAAAAGGTATTATGTAAGATATCATATGCAAACTGGTAACACCTTCATCAATATTATTGTGCAGCGTGCATATGGGTGTTCAATGAAGAATTTTAAATAGGTGCCCGAAATATATTCCTAAAAGATGTTTGGCAGATGGGGCTAAAGTCACCCCCATCTAGACAAAGGAATGTGGTTCTGCTTGCTTGAATGTGTCTCCAATGTAAATCGATCAAGGAGAGAGACAATGAAATTACATTTACATGCAAGTTAAACAAAGCCATCAGCCAAACAAGAACAGAGGACGGCCATTAACACTCTAAGCAAGGGATGGAAGCTGCAGCTCCAGGAAATCTTCCTGCCTCCTGCAGTGAGGTCATTGAACTTTGGAAGACTTAAGCAAGAACACAAAGCCATTCTGGCATCCATTACTGGGCAGATACAAGAGGCCAGAGCTCTTGCATATCTGAGAAAAGTGGAACCTTTCAACCAAGGGGGTTGAACGTTGTTGGAAACTGAATATAGGTGAGAAACCTGCTTGAACAAAAGACTATTTTGTTAAGTTAGACTTTAGTCTTAGAAACATATTTTTACTTTTGATTGTTTGTAATCATTTCTAGCCCTATCCCTTGTACTTGATATCCCTTAAATATCAGTTTTTCTTAATAAACTTATATGCTTTTATTACATGTTTCAGTGCAGTATTTCAAACTGAAGTGCAAAAACCTCAGCTTAACAGGCTGGTGCTGTATACAGTATCTTAAAGGAGCAACAAACTTGATAAAGTTTTGCGAGTGCTACAGTCAGAGGGGTTAAGCACTGCAGAGAAAGACTTTTTGGGGAGACCTCAGGACTCAAAGGGCTGTTGGTGTCATCCTGCAAGGAGTAACCAGGCTGGTGAAAGCCAGGATGAGGCTAGTTTGCTCCGATAATGCTGTTGGTGTCAGTACTCTGAACTCAAGTTGTACAGCACAGAGGCAACCAGGGTTAACAGGCAGAGGGTGACAAGACCTGTTACTTGTCTGAGTTGAACCCCAAAGCATCATAGTACACTAAATCAAACACCTCATTATAATACTGGGAGGTAATTGGCAATTGGTACACGGTTTGTTCAACTGGTATTCTAATTGGTAAATGGCATGACAATACAATAGCCAAAACATTTCAACTTAATACTATACATTTAGCCAAGGCTATAAATTCAAAGTGAAACAATTTTGACCTTATCAAAAGAAAAGGTCATCAAGTTTTTCAAAATGAAAAGCTGGTATTTCATTCCCTGAGAAATTTCTATTTTTGGTCCCAATTCAGAACAGGAAAAAAAAATAATGGGAGTTGGGAATTTCCCAAGGAACAACAATCCCAAGTTCCAACCAGCGCTAGCTGCACAGCTGAACCCAAAGGCAAGATGGAGATTAGAATTTTCCACTTTCTTTATCCCTATTTCTCCCTGTAAGAGGGCAGGCTCCATCCCTATCCTTTGATGCTCCAGAAATCTCTCAGATTCCAGCAAGTGGCACCTCAGTGTCCTCATTACAGTCTCATGCAGCCAAGTATTTACAGTGTTTCTTGCCCTTTAGCCCTTTCATACAGGAACAGGGAGGAACAGAGCTCTCCCTTCCTTGAGATCTCAGCACATACTGTGCTCAGCTAGCCCAGGTCCTCCCTCCTCACTTCTTTCCTGTGTCTTTTATACCCCTTAGCTGATGGTTAATTGGTTCATCAGTTCCCCTACACCCCAACATGATGAGCTAATTAGCTGTATCTTACCAGTCAGCCTTCTCTATGGGAACTCATTGTTCCGAAGTCATGAGATGCTAGCTCACCTGTTAGCTACCAGCACTAGGTCACACTCCCCCATTACTTCATCCTGTGTTTTTGTCTTTTGTTCCAATTCTCTCTTGATTGCCCTCATCTCAACTGTGTCAGCAGCATGCATGCTCTTCGGTCTCAGTCACTCTTGTAATCATCAGCTCTTTACATTGCCTGAAAAACCAAGGCCAGAGCACGAAGCCAAGCATGGATCAGAGAACTAATGCTAGTCGGCATTAAGCAGAGTAAAAAGCTCTTCTTTGATCATATTTTTGCTGCCTGCAATGGCAGTGTGTTTTATGCAGAGGTGCATTAAATGAAGGTGTGACACATAAGAATGTCAATAAGTGACTGATTTTTATTTTCTAGCCCTGAGCACATAACATGGGTCAAGTTTACAAAAGCTTAATACTCCCACCACATTGAAGATTGTATACATATATATATGTATATATATACACACATTGTATATATACACACACCAACTCCACTGGCTAGTTGGCATAAGATGACCTGATCCCACTTCAAATACAAGGGGATTATTCTCCCTTTTCTTGATCATTTGTCAATAACCTCTCTCAAAATCTCAATGATTTTCTGATCATAATGTCTTCTTATTCTCAAAACAGTTTCTTCTGCAGTGTTCTGTTCAGCTGTTCAGGTGGACCCACTATCTGGAGGGTGGGTTTACTTCTCCTCATGAATGGGTGGGCATATGACTCCTTCAACACAGGAGCACTGTACCAGGAGCATCACGCGTGTTCTCAGGAAACAGATTCAGTATCATCCTTGGTTTCATTTGAATGTCTTCTCTCCTGCCTGTAGGTTTGATCTTCATAGGTGGTGAAGATATGCAACCCTTTTTGTACATGGTGTAGCTGTTACCTCAGCAGGTTGCCTTGCACCAGCTCTTTGAAATTTAACACTTTCTCCCACTTGCAATGGAATGATTATTTGGTATTTTGTTGCAATATTTCTTCTGTTTTAATATCCTTTTTGGTTTCTTTTATGGTGAAGAAAATGAAAAATATGTTTTCATATCAGTTTTATTTTGGGGTTTCTTAAAAGTATAAAGCAAAATTCAAGGAGGCTTGCAAACCAAAAGTGCAAAAAATAATTGACCAAACTACACACAAACCTCAAATGCCAAGCTATGCTTGGTAGTGAATACACAGAGGAACCAACTTCTGCAAGAGGCCAAGAGAGATGCAGTTATTAAGAAGATATTTTATTTTGGTTGGGCATATATTAAACAGGTTTAGGCTGTTTTCCATAGCAAGCCTGACCTTAATGGTTAGGTCAGACATTTTCAGGTCATTTCATTTCTTCAGGATCCTCTAAATGATTGACAGCTTTGTTTTTTGTCAATAGTCCATTGACAAGATTTTCAGAAAAGAATAGCGACTTTGGGTACCACAATTATTGGGTCCCAATTTTTGAGATACATTGCAAGGGGCCTGATTTTCAGAAAGTGCTGAGCACCCAAAGAAAAAGGCAACCAAAAAAAAATCACTCATTTTTTAAGATCTTGCCCATCATAACTCTTTCCAAGCTAATGGGGACCAGATCGAAAGCCCACTGAAAATAATAGGAGTCTTTTAATTGACTTCAATGGACTCTGGATTCAGCTCCTAGTGCCTAACCAGAATGAAATATACATTCATGATAGTTACTGTCTATATGGAACCATGCCCAACTTATCAGAATCATACTGAATGGCATAAAATTATTCTATTTCCCCTAACATATATTTTCCAAACATGAACACTTTAAACAGAATATATTTGCTGGATCATACACCATCTGTTCTGCATAGTATTAAGCAATCTGAATTCTACAAAGAAAAACAGCTTAGTTGACTAGGTCACTGTTGAGTAAATCATAGATTTCAAGACCAGGAGGGACCATTGTGATCCCATAGTGCCTAGTCCAACATCCTTCATAACACAAGCTATAGCACTCCTCCAAAATATATTCCTGGAGCACATATTTTAGGAAACATCCAATTTTAATTTAAGAATTACTGCAACCCTTAATAAATTGTTCCAATTATTAATTACCCTCACATATAAAATCATCAGTGGTTTAGAATAAAGAAATTCTACATTATGCGTAATTTTTTTAAAAAAAAAATCACTAAACAGAAAGACCTCTGTCATAACAGTCCCAGTTCTACCCTTTGAAGTGTTTTTTATGTTTGTCTTTCATATTTTTTCTATTGGTATCTTTATTTCATACAGAAAATTATAACAATGTATTCCCATGTTGAGGGAGCTCTCTCCGTCTAACAAAATTTTTGCCAAAGCCCAAATCAAGCGTAAAGCTCAGCTAAAAGCTTTATTTTTCAGTTCTATAATCCAATCATCCAAAAACTGCTTTAATCGAAATTCTGGGGCTTTCAAGAAAATATACCATTTTCTCCAGGCATCACAGTTTCAATATGCATCCTTCAAGCTCTAAATACTGTCACCTACATTCCAAAGATACAATACTATCACACTCAAAATGATCATTTCTTGTTTCAAAAGGACAGCCCTCTGTTGTTAGCAACATCGTGGCTGCTGAACAGAACTATTGCCTATGCTTTAACTTAGTACATGAAACTAAGAAATGTTGCAACTTGGTAAAATACTTCAATGATAGCTCAGTACTCTGTTCAGATAGGAGAGCAACAAAAAATGAGGAGGAAGCCTGAAGGAGTGACATACCAGGAGACTCTCAGGAAATAGAATGATTAAAGGATATGATCGCCTTCTACATGTGCTTAAAGAGTACACAGCAAGCAGGGAGAGTCATTATTTAGGATGTTTCAAGATTGCATAACTAGGAATAATGGGCTGAAATTAAGAAACAAATAGGCTAAATGTCAGTGAAAACTTTCTAATAGTGAGATGAGACTGTAAACAGTCTCAAGGGAAGTGGTGTAAACTGAAATAGCGGAGACATTAAATGTAAGAGCAAAGAAAGCACACAAAATAATTGTATCCTGTGAGGGGGATTGGAATATATCTTTTAATAGAGGGTTTTTCCAGCTCTAATTTCCCATGATTCACCCAACATTTTCTGTTATAATGAATAGTCTCATAGAGAAACAAACAACAAGATTTAATTTTCCTCACCCCATGAAATAATGATTCTCATTCTTTACTCCTAAGCTTTCAAATTCTTTGCTGCTAACTTACTTAAAATATAAGCAACTGCAATTTGCAAAGACAAGATTTTAAACATTTTAAAAAATGGAAGCCACAGCGTTTCTTTTTAAAGGCTGGATCTTTTGATATATGGTTCATGCGATGCATTATGAATAAGCACAGAAAAGGAAAAAAACAACATGGGGTTACTGTGAAATAGGCTGTTCTTGAATATGTTATATACATTTTAAAATAGTGCAGAGTGAGTAATGAAAGCACTGAATGTGCATGACTAGGCTAAGTGACAACTAAGGGAGGACATGCTAATTTACAGATATTTGAAGGGGATGACAGCTACGGTGAATCCTGGTTTCAATGAAGTCAATGGGCTTTTACCATTGACTTCAGCCAGGTCAGGATTTCACCTGAAAGAGAAAGACAAACAATATAGATATGTACAAGTATAACCAGGAGTGACAGGGGAAAATTAAGGGTGAGGGAGGGAAATGTAGGTTCAATATTAGAAAGAGCTCCCTGACAATAAGATGAATTTTACTATAAAACCGTCTCCAGAAAGTGTCCAACCCCTCTTAACTTTAGTCTACACATCCCTGGCCTTCAAATTCTCGGAACTGCCAAATTCTCCCTTAGATGAACATGCATGATTTCCATTGGCTTTAAGTTGAGGCCTGTGCACATACCCAAGGATAAAGGCATGCATGATATTATATATACACATAGAATTTTAAATCTGCACAAGGTTCAAATTATTCACATTATCAAACTAATGATTTTGTGCAAAAAATACGTTTTGATCAATTGAGAGGTAATATTTTCAGAAAGTATGGTCATTTATTCACACCATAGAAGATGTATAGGATTGCTTCATTGTTTAAGATTGTGACTAAAAAGCCTGCTTTGTTAATACAAGTCTAAAGTAGTCATAAAAAACAGATCTTACACAGTGGTTGCCATTATACAGTTAAAATTTACTCACACAGTTCTATTCAAGACACCATAAATATATTTCTGATGATAAAATCATCTCCAATCCTATTGTATGGTAACTCGGGATAAGTGTTTACTTTGTAATTGTTCTCACAGTGAACGCAATTCAGCTACGCATTTTCTGCGAGAAATCCCAGGTCAGTGGAGCTACTAATGCAGTAAAGTACTATTCTCTGTGGATAAGTGGACAATATCAGGCTTTGTGTGTTCATGCATGTGAAGTATATTGTTAAATATTATTCCTATTTGGTGGTGGTTGTTTTTTAAACATATAGGAGAAGGATAATAGGTTGCTATCTTTGTGCCACAGGGGGAAAAGAATTCCTTGGATGTTTGTACATATAGCTGGGGAAAGAGGCTTGTATGTATGTTCGTAAGTTATGTGGCATTTTGCTTTCACTCTTGGCACCTTGGAGACTAATCAATTTATTTGAGCATAAGCTTTCGTGAGCTACAGCTCACTTCATCGGATGCATTCACTCTGACTCCTACAACAAAGGCTGTGTGCAACAACTTCCAGTGACATTTGTTGCGACAATTAAAAATTGAATGGGAAAAGTCCCTTCTACATGGAATATAAACTTGTCTTGGAATTTGTACCTGGAATCGGTACATCACTCAGATAACCAATGAGAGAGAGAGAGAGACACACACACACACACCACCCCAAGCAATTATAACAAGCAAAACTAGTCACTCATCATTCTGTTGGAAGTTCAAGTTCACCCTGCTCAGGTTTTCTCCCTGAGCCAACTCAAAGGTTCATCAACTTCAAATAAACCCAGTCCCAACTTGAAATTATTTTTAAAATTTCATCGGCATTTCTCAACCTTTCAGTAACTTAAACATGAATATAAACATGCAAAGAGATTGTATTATACCAGAACTTATTGTTGGTTTAGTACATTGCTCCCTATTCAAATTCTCTTTGGTTGTAAAGTCAAATACACATGGTAAAATTTTAAGGACAAGTGCAAACCTACTGTAAGCAGGAATAGTACATCAGGTTGAATTTTGTTTGTATGCCGGTAGACTTGATTCTGTTGTTATTGTTTAAGATTACACCTAGGCTTGGAAGGATTAGATCAGTACTTGTCAGTAAATATTGTAGATACAGTTCAAATTTACAGATAGGCAAAAGGAAAAAAAAAACGCTGCTTGAGAACTTCAGAGTCAAAACCCAGTGATTTAAACTTTTGAATTAGGCTGGTTACAAATGGACTAGCAAATGAATAGTAACAACAGGTATACTTCATTAATTTAAGCATATTTACTTCATATATTTTGACAGGTGATGTTGACAGCTTGTGTTTTAGTAGTTTATCAAGCTTTAACTTTTTGAATCTCAACAGCTACTGTCATTAAATAATTGTCTGGACTCGTTCCCCCAACTATGAAAATTTAAAATGGTTAAAAATAAACATTGATATTATCCATCAATTTTTAAAAAAAATTGTCAGGACTAATTATACCACAATGTTGTAAAACTCTTTCTCGTATGAACATCCCATAAGGTTCTGATTTTGATTGAGAAGCTTGTAAGTATTAGATAGAGCCAAATAAATCCAGACTGTACCTCCAATGATAGAAACGGCAGTACAGCATGGATAAAGTTGGTCCAGTAGTTTTTTCCATTCATCCCTATATTGATTAAGCTAGGATGAAATCATGCACAGTGTTTCAAAAATTCAGGAATAGCTATTGGGCCAGATAAAATAGGGAGATACAGTGAGATTAGTGTTAGGGATTGAGATAGCATCTTTTTCAACTGTACTAGGAGAAGCTTGACAGCTGCAAGTCCCGTTCCACCCATACTCACAAAGATGCATCCCAGAACATCTGCCTCTTGCTGGAGATGCCAAGAACAAAAAAGAAACAGTATTCACATAAAAAGGAAGTACACAAGAATGTTCATCTTCTGGAGGGGGGCTTTTTACTAGCATCAGTTTAATATTACATCAGGATTTACAACTTGAGTTTGAGGCAGAAATTCTTGGAGATACTTCTAAGGGGTGTGGGTGTCTATTGGCAGTGCTGATTTGAGATCTACCTTCACAGCTAAGAGGATGATTCAGTCTTTGTCAAAAGATTGTGTACGACACTTCTGGTTATGGTCAGTACTAGATTACCCAATATTCGTGTTTTATTTCCATGTATGCTGTCTTTCAAATGAAAAATGCTCTTGACTAACCCTTTCCATGCAGACTGTACAAATAACTTCTTATCACATTATGGATTTTATCCCACCCCAATTCCACACATGTAGAAGACTCAGATGTAGCAGGCTGCTGGGGTCAGGTAGATGGAGAAGAGGGCAGGATAACAGAATTCTGTACAGGGAATCTGCATTGCAGCATACAACTCCAAGAGTAATCCTAGAAATTCTGTGCTCAGACTCATTCCGGAGCCAAGACAGGTGAAGTGGAAAGGGGTAGGGCAGAGAGAAATAAATCTGCCACTCCGCTGATCCTAAGGTTTTTCTTGCCATGCAGATGCTAGACACTAAGGCTAATTTCACCAGCAACCACATACCACACAACAGAACCACTAACCCAGGAACCTATCCTTGCTACAAAGCCCGTTGCCAACTGTGTCCACATATCTATTCAGGGGACACTATCATAGGGCCTAATAACATCAGCCACACTATCAGAGGCTCGTTCACCTGCACATCCACCAATGTGATATATGCCATCATGTGCCAGCAATGCCCCTCTGCCATGTACATTGGTCAAACTGGACAGTCTCCATGTAAAAAAATAAATGGACACAAATCAGATGTCAAGAATTATAACATTCATGAACCAGTCGGAGAACACTTCAATCTCTCTGGTCACGCGATTACAGACATGAAAGTTGCAATATTACAACAGAAAAACTTCAAAACCAGACTCCAGCGAGAGACTGTTGAATTGGAATTCATTTGCAAATTGGATACAATTAACTTAGGCTTGAATAGAGACTGGGAGTGGCTAAGTCATTATGCAAGGTAACCTATTTCCCCTTGTTTTTTCTACCCGCCCCCTTCCTCAGACGTTCTTGTTAAACCCTGGATTTGTGCTGGAAATGGCCCACCTTGATTATCATACACATTGTAAGGAGAGTGATCACTTTAGATAAGCTATTACCAGCAGGAGAGTGGGGTGGGGGGAAAGAAAACCTTTTGTAGTGGTAAACACCCATTTTTTCATGCTTTGTGTGTATAAAAAGATCTTCTGTACTTTCCACAGTATGCATCCGATGAAGTGAGCTGTAGCTCACGAAAGCTTATGCTCAAATAAATTGGTTAGTCTCTAAGGTGCCACAAGTACTCCTTGTCTTTTTGCGGATACAGACTAACACGGCTGCTACTCCGAAACCTAGAAAAATTAATATCACCTCTCAGATAAAAAAAACAGGACCCAAGAGCTGAACAATAGGGCTTAGCACCAAAATGTCAGCCAGTTATTACTAGCTATACTTTAATGCCTTGAATGGATGCATTCATAGGATACTTGCTATGAACATATGAATTAATTTGAATGTGGAAGCTAACAAGCTATTTCAAGAAGATTGCATGACTGATATTACCTTTATCACTACTGTAATGTACTTACATCTTGCATATCATTATGTTCTATGCATCATTCTACCCCAAATGTGATAGCTGGCCACAGAAAAGAGTGTGAGTACTTTTAAACAGCATGACCATGACTGTTAAAGGAGCAGAGAATAATGCATAGTGTATATATCCGATTACCTCTTAGAGTAGTGGATTACTGTGCTGTATTAAAATTTAGAAAAATGTAATCCTGAAAGAACCTCTCTCATTTACTGCTTAGTGAAAACAAAATCCTCCTCTGTAGACAATAAACTGAAATAAATCTTATGAGAAAAAGGTAAATAGATGACAAAGAGGTTGAAAGCTCAGTCCTTAAGGTGACAGAGACTAGCACCTGCACTTACTTTTCTTTCTGTGGAAGTAAAGTAGCTTACTGAAGCTTAATTCAAGAAGGATAGGTCTGATACTGGTGGGTAGGATGTGGTGCTTAGAAGGACTACCAGATGTATACTTCACAATCAAATTGTGAGCCTCTTCCTTCTGATCATCAGTCTAAGGAGTTCTTCTGGATTCCTTCCTGATCCTGCACCTCCAAATGGACTCAGCAGCCGCAAACACCCCCAGCACCTTTGGCTAGGCAGGAATCTATGCCCTTTGACAGAGACTGACCCAGCCAAAGTAATCATGAACTTGTCACCTCAACTAAGGTAACATGCTATATAGCTAAGAGTTGAAGTGACTGCCTGATGAATCTTCAGATTGTACAACGTGCAGCAACCCTATACATCCAATACAGAGTGTTGAATAAATCACTACCTAGTGCTTTATACTCTGAAGTGATTCCCTGTCCAATATGAGATCCAGTTTTGAGACCTAATGCTAAACTTAACAATAACTTCTCACAGATGATAAAAACTAAACACACAATTTCTAGGCATGCCACAAGACAAGACTGAGAACACAATCATTGCAGAATGTGTGTATTTTTATGCTTTTGGTTCCACTTCGAATACCATACAGTTGTGCAAATTAGACATAGATCTGCCCAGTTATGGTTTTGCTACAAAACAATGTTGATGTCATTAATAAAATAAATTAAACAAAAAACAACAACAAACAGGGCTACAGAAACTACTGGTCTGAGGAAACCTTGCCATTTGGGCAGCTCCAAGCCTGAGCAAGACCACACAGGTTAGAAAATCAGCAGCAAGTTGCTTCCTCTCCAGTTCCGCTACTGTTGGACTTTTGTTGTATTACTCATTTCAACTTTGTGTTAAACATTACTGTCCTTGCAATCTATTGATCTTTCTCAAAACAAATATTTTGAGACAATGGGAGAACAGAAATAAACATCGAAAGCTACAAGTCGCAAGGTATAGACAGCATTACAGAAAACATAAAAAGTTCTGTTTAGTTAGGCTGATCTGTAGCACAACAGAATTACACAGTACTGACCTATTTTTATGGCAAGGAAGATAACAGTGAGGTGGAAAGATAGTTTAACCCATTCTGCTGATGACTAACTTCTCAGTATATAGCCTCCAGAAGAGTCCAGGTGAAATTTTTCTGACCAAAACTTTATTCATTGAAAAATACAGTTTTGGTTGACTCAAAACTAATGTGAATTTGACACAAATTTATTGAATAGTTTAAGCTAAAATAATAAACATATTTCAAGCTGAATTCACAAAACCACAGCACCTTCCTTATAACCTTTAGCCCAGCAGCGGGATGTGGGAGACCTGATCAATTTCCTCCTCTGACCCATGTGGAGCAGGGATTTGAACTTGGCTCTACTACAGGTGAGGGCCCTACTTAGTGGGCTCTAGAATATTCTGGAGTATATTTCAGTCTCCCCTGTTGAAGTAGTCCCACTGTATATAAATTATTAAATAGTTCATGGAGCAGGAATTGGACTTGGATCTCTCCTCACCCAGGTGAGCGCCCTAACCATCCGGCAAGGGTGGCGGGGGGGCTGTGTGTCTCCCAGTGACTAGTCAAGTACTTTATACAAAGTAGAACAGCTTCAGCAAGGGAGACAGACAGACCCCATCCCCATCTTAAACTACCTTATAGACCACGTTATAGCACTCACCCAGGAAGTGGGAGATGCAAGTTCAAATCCTTTCTCCGCAGCAGGCAGCTAGGGGCAACTGAATCCAGGAACACCCCCCCCCCCCATCCCAAGTGAGTGTCCTCCTCACTAGACTCAAAATTGGAAAGACATTTCCTCCCATTTTGTGAATAATTTCCTTTGCTTTTTCTATTAAAAATGGCTGGAACTGAAATGTCTTGTTTAATCTGAAACAAAATTTTTGTCAACCTCCAAAAAAAAATTTGCTAAAGCAAAAAACACTTTTGGGGTTTGGTTCAACCCACATCAATTTTATTTTGGGTTTTCAGCACTGCCAGCAATCCAAAAAAACTGGTTCTTCACCCAGTTTCCTGGGCCACACCTTGACTGCCAACCACATGAAGTGCTATGTCAGTTATACATATTGTAAATGTCTTTTAGAAAAAATAAACATGCAGAGCTCTTTAAGACATTTTTGCTTCATCCACATTTTGAAGTGTTAGCATGAAACAGATTCTAGCTGTTACTAATATGTGCTCTATTTAAAAAAAAAATCTATGTTTTTGTCTTTGGGGAGGTTTAGGCTTGAAAAACAACATTTGTCAGCCAAAACTTTAACATTCAGACTGTCCTTGTTTGGCTGAGAAATAGAGCTCCATACAACAGAACCACTAACCCAGGAACCTATCCTTTCAACGAAGCCCGTTGCCAACTGTGCCCACATATCTATTCAGTGGACACCATCACAGGGCCTAATAACATCAGTCACACTCTCAGAGGCTCGTTCACCTGCACATCCACCAATGTGATATATGCCATCATGTGCCAGCAATGCGCCTCTGCCATGTACATTGGTCAAACTGGACAGTCTCTATGTAAAAGAATAAATGGACACAAATCAGATGTCAAGAATTATAACATTCATAAACCAGTCGGAGAACACTTCAATCTCTCTGGTCACGCGATTACAGACATGAAAGTTGCAATATTACAACAGAAAAACTTCAAAACCAGACTCTAGCAAGAGACTGTTGAATTGGAATTCATTTGCAAATTGGTTACAATTAACTTAGGCTTGAATAGAGACTGGGAGTGGCTAAGTCATTATGCAAGGTAACCTATTTCCCCTTGTTTTTTCCTACCCCCCCCCCTTCCTCAGACGTTCTTGTTAAACCCTGGATTTGTGCTGGAAATGGCCCACCTTGATTATCATACACACACTTTAGATAAGCTATTACCAGCAGGAGAGTGGGGTGGGGGGAGAGAAAACCTTTTGTAGTTGTAAACACCCATTTTTTCATGGTTTGTATGTATAACAACATCTTCTGTATTTTCCACAGTATGCATCCGATGAAGTGAGCTGCAGCTCACGAAAGCTTATGCTCAAATAAATTGGTTAGTCTCTAAGGTGCCACAAGTACTCCTTTTCTTTTTGCGAATACAGACTAACACGGCTGTTACTCTGAAACCTGTCAACTGAGGAAAGAATAGCTGGCAAAGATCTGGGTTCTAACCTTTAATGAAAAAGCATGGCTGAGTTTAGGAGTATTAAAGTGAGAAATTGCCCAGACTGCTGTGCAAAAATAAGCTTGTTTTAAGGAAAGCAGTGATGTAATATTGCCTGCACCAGCATTTTCCTTTAAATTTCCCACAGTTGCACCTCCACAAGTGCTAGTGGGAATGCTAATGTAGATAGGTCACCAGTGGTTGCCAGCATTGTAGCCACCTTGTCATCTCACCATGTTCCTCCTCAAAGCGGGATGCAATGACACTGTGGTTAGACTGAACTAAGCTAGCACTCCCATCACTGATACCCTTATTGGAACTGCATAGCCTTACAAAGCTTGAGTGTTAAAAAGGTAAATTTATGTATCAAATATTGAGTGAAATATTGTTTTACGCAAGTAGTTTCATGTAGGTAAATTCTGGAAAGCAGATGGGTGACAGCAGCTCTGATCTCTAGAACTGTGTCATTCTAAATACAGAAGTCAGTTGCATGAAAAATGCAAAACGATAAGATATGGAGGCAAAAATTAAGTTAGTATCCCATCCATCCATCCACATGCAAAACAGTTATTTTCTGGTAGAACTTACCATTTGCCCTACAGATGAGATGCTAGTTGACATTCTAATATACACTACATTTTTCTTAATTGTACTTTTACGATAAGGGGAAAAAACACAAGTATTCTAGTAACTATATATGCCCAGGTGTTGGATTTAGTGTCCTCCTCTAAAAGCCAGCTATTTTGAAATCTTCATTTTCACAGTTCCCAAATGCCAGTGTTCATCTATGCTAACATTCTCTGAATCACAATCGGAAGATGTACTGGAGGTCTCATGAGCAACAATCTCTTTGCTTTTAGCAGCTACATTGTAATCATTGTTTCTGTTACTAATACTAGGTGATATATTTCAATAAGAATATAATGTCCCTGTATCAAATACAGGTCAAATAACTGAATTACTAAATAAATCTCTCTCTCATATACACAAAGAGATCTGAGATTAGAACCATCATCCTTTCACTTCAGCCGTACAGTCTTCTATTTCTTGAGCTTAAGAAGAAAGGCATTACCTAAGAGTAGTTCTCATAACCTCTCTGTGGACTAACTTTTAAGGCAATGTCATATTCACTCATACACACGAAGTCTGTACATTACAGCCTGATATAGCATACAGAATTTCAGGTCCTGAATATTATAAACAAAAGCCTCCCTACATTAAACTGTTCGATCCCTCTGTTTGGAGATTAAAACATTGTTTTGGAGAAGTTGTTAATTGCAGCTGTATTTCTATCTCTGTAGCCACATGACCACATTTTCTCACCCAAGTTGCTGTGTCACTAAACTGTTTTGCCGTTACCTTACATTCCTTGTAGCTCCATCAAAAACTTACCTTGACCCCATAAATGTCAATAGTACAATATGAAGTCATGGCAGAATTCAGCCTATTAGATTTTAATAACTATAGAAGGTGCTGAGAATGGAGACTGTAGGTCTGTATGCATCTCTATTCAGGTCACAGTTGACCTGTTACTACTAAGTTGGCAAAAGCAGCTCAACTACTAGAAAAGTATATATCGGGGCGGCCAACCTGTGGCTCTTCAGAGGTTAATATGCGGCTCCTTGTATAGGTGTTGACTCAGGGGCTGGAGCTATAAACACCAACTTTCCAATGTGCCGGGAAGTGCTCACTGCTCAACTTCCTGCTCTGCCCCATGCCTTTCCCCACTCTACCCCTTCCAGCAAAGCTCCCGCCCCTTCCCCCAAATGTGCTGTGCCCTTCCTCCTCCCCTCTAGCCCTCCGAGCTTCCTGTGCATGCAAAACAGCTGATCACGGCAGGTGGGATGCATGGCAGGGGAGGAGGCGGCGTGGGGGACTGGAGGGAGGGCTTGCTGCTGGGGGGCTGCTGACATATTACTGTGGCTCTTCGGCAATGTACACTGGTAAATTCTGGCTCCTTCTCAGGCTCAGGTTGGCCACCCCTGGTATATATTGTAAAAATAAATAGTGGAACACTTCCTTGTAAGGCCCTGTTTTTGTTTGGTTGGATTTCTTTTTCAAGTTATATTCTGTACGTCAGAGCTTCTTCTACCTACTTGCAGAGAGATCGCTCCGTTAGAAACCTCAGAGCAAATAAAGCAAGCAAGCAAACAGTAGTATCACATTTTCCCCTTAGCCAGCAGACACACACACCCCCACACTCTTTTGGGCCATAGAGTTTGCTTCACCACAAACATACATACATAAGAGAAATGAATCCCCTCATTGCTGACAGTAATTGCAACATTCTGTGTAGAAGAATTTTCTGTTTGGACGCTAATCACTTTCATTCCCCTATACCAGTCGTTCCCAAACTTGTTCCTCCACTTGTGTGGGGAAAGCCCCTGGCGGGCCGGGCTGGTTTGTTCATCTGCCGTGTCCACAGGTTCGGCCAATCGCGGCTCCCAGTGGCTGCAGTTCACTGCTCCAGGCCAATGAGAGCTGCTGGAAGCAGCGTGGGCCGAGGGACATACTCGCTGCCGCTTCCAGTGGCTCCCATTGGCCTGGAGCAGCCAACTGCAGCCACTGGGAACCGCGATTGGCCAAACCTGTGGACACGGCAGGTAAACAAACCAGCCCAGCCCACCAGGGGCTTTCCCTGTACAAGTGGCGGAACAAGTCTGGGAACCATTGCCCTATACATAGATTTTCTTTGAGGTACACTACCTTTGGTAGTCTATATTTTGTTGTTTTCTGCAAACCCTATAGTTTTCAACAGCAGTAAGGTGCCATGGATTTCTGAGCACATGATCAGATAAGTCTATGCTGGACATAAGGAAGCAGTTAATTTTTTTCTAGCAATTCATCTATACTGGAGAAAGATGATGGATCAATACTTTAGGTTGAAGCTATGCATTCCTAAATCACAGATCACGATATCTCAGTACTATGTTGCTTTTGTGCTGGGATAGATAGAGGGTAGTTGTAACTCCAAACAACTTCACAATTCAGACAGGAATACAAAGATGAGCACTGAGGTTGTTTTGAGTCCCATCAAAAACCTTTGTCTCTGCTATAGGAGGAATACTAGGTATGTGGAACCACTAATCGGGACACCAGGAAAAGTCAGGAGTGTGCTAATTTTTCCCTGTTATCTATCAGAGGAGTCCTCCAAGAACACAAGGTTCAGGAAACCTGTTCCCCCTACAAACTCCACTTGGGGTCCCTCTAGCACCGATAGGGCTGGCTTTTCCAACAGCAGCTTTTTGTAAAGCCTGTTTCCCTGGAGAATACCTTCCTGTGGCACCAGCCCTGCAAGAAAAAGGGAAATGTACTTTCAGAGCCTCCAGGATAGTCTCCTCTTCTAGTTTTGCTCCCCCTCTCATCACCCTCAGTCACAGCACGAACACAGTGCAAAGGCTACAAGTTTCCAGACCCATTTTTCAAGTGCTGCTCAGAGAGCTGAGATGCCTTCCCTTCCCCCCACATCCCTAAACAATGGCTCACATCTCAAGCCTCCCTTATACCAGCACTCCCAAGACATTTAGTCAACTGTCCAGCTCTTCCTCACCACAAAAAACACCATCTGACCTGCAAGGTGGTCTCAGAAGCCCCCTGCTCCAGCCCAGTCTCCTTCTAGCAATGGCAGGATTCCAGAGACCATCATCAATTGACTTGACTGCCACCTGCTTCACTGAACATAGTTTTTATTAATACTGTCACTATTTCCCCATCTCAGCATGCTACCCTTTCATCCTCCCGATCTTTAACAGACCCCTTTGCCCACCCACCTCCTCTTACTATATCATTCCCCTCCATCCCTCATAGTTTTACTATTCTCATGTAACCAATTTTGCCAGCCATCACCAATGGCAACTTCTACACAGAAATGAATCAGACAGTGGGAGGTGGGGGAAGACCACTGAAGGAGGATCTCTAATCCCCTCTATAATGTCTTCAGATACAATTATTTCTCAGTGTTACTCACCTTGCAACAATCTCTTTAAGAAAGATAACCTCATTTATTAGCCTTCCAATCCACCAACTCCTTCAGCACTGTAAGTCTGATGCTCATACATTTGCAGGGCTACAGACAGAGCAGCTGAGTCCCAAACAGAATGTTCATTTTCTTTTAAAATTAAATATTTCTGCACTTTGAGAATATAGAGGAAAACATGTAACTGATGTAACAGAAAAGCTTCAAGCACAACAGATAATTACAATGGGCATGTAGTAGGGGAAAGGAAAAATAAAAGATTAAGGGAGACAGGTGCTCTGTTTTTCTTCCCCTTACTGTTACTGCTATCCATCCAAATAAAGGCACTGGAGATAAATATTACCCTTCAGTCCAGAGGTGTGGACCTACCTGAAGGCACAGATAAAGAAGCCAGAGCTACAATAGTTACATTTCACTATTTTATACACCATGCACATTCGCAACCCACACAAGAAGCAACAAGAATAGAGCAGTATGATAACTGTATCTGTAATCTGGGCTTCTTTTTCCTCTTTGTTGTCTACACTGACTCATGCAAAGACTTACTATATTTTAATACAGCAGTAGCATCCTAATCTCTGAGATCACGTTAGAAACATATTAAGGGCACCACAGTTGGAAGTACATAGTGAGTTTCAATGTACATCTCTGAATAGAATTCAGGAACTAAGATTCCTATATGCCAAGAAGCTCTTTATTAGCTGATAGCAAAGACAATTAAATAAAACATAATTAAAATTTTTAAAATGAATCTTTTTGCATTTTAATACGTAGTGTCTGTCAAACTATATTTCATTGAATTAACTACACACACCCGTGGCCTTCACCTTTTAATTATCTGCTGTCACCCTAAAATAAATTCTACTAGAATGCAATTGAATCACCAGCCTATCAAATAATTCACGTGTTCCATATGACATTTTCAATATATTATAATGGGAAATAAAATGTAAATGGTTCCTAAATAATTTCTGACCAGTTAATAAGTCCAAAGAAAACAGAAAATGAATTATGTGATTTCAAACTCCTGAGGGGTAATAAAATGATTAACTACCTCACCTGTCTGCAGAGTAGTTTACACTACAGTCTCTGTCTGTCACAAGAGGAAATGCTCTCAAGGGTCCTACAAGGAGTTCTTTGGTTGTATGTTTTTGGTTTGTTTGTTTTAAGTAAAGACATTTTGCTCAACAAAGCAGTTAAATCAAAGCTGTAGGATCGTTCATTTAGTGTTATTGCAAGGAGATCTATGCACATTGTCTTAACTAAAGATTAGCTGTTCCTTGCAAGTTCAGATAGGCCTCTGTCTGGAGCTGCTTTCAGCTAATGGTGCTGCCCTAGAGTTGAGTAGGCACAGTTAGGGAAAATTTGCCTTAATTTTTCCTTTGTTTTGGCCAATCAATCACTGTTCAGTCTCTTGTTTGGTAGTTTCTTGCTATGATTCTAGCCTGCTGGTAAAGCTGTTAGTAGTCTCTCTTTTCTCAGGGTGGTTCAGAGTTTCTTGAGTCAGAGGGCCAGTAACCTCAGTGAAGGGTCAACAGTTTCCAGCCCTCTTCTGGGGTTGGTAGAGAAACCCAGGCCTGCCCACAGCTCAAGGTTCCCATCCAGGGACCCTGTATCAAGCAGTTAGGATCAGTTTCTCCCAATCCCTTACTGCTTTCCATGACTGCTCCCTACTCCACCTCTCTTGTACACTATTTCCCAGACTCACGCTCTATGATCCTCCTCCTCTGGGGGTCCATGCTTCCTGGGAAGCTTCCCATCAGTCTGTTATTGAAAGCTGCCACTCCCACTGGTTCCTTAGCGTCTCTGGCAGCCACCCATCTCTTCTGACCTGCAACCTTTTAAAACTTCCTCACTGTTGCTGGACCACTAATCAGCCTCAGTTCAGGAGACAACTCATTTCTCTGTGGCCCCTTTAGCAGCCGGGACAGCATAGCAGCTGTATACCCCATGAGAGCCCCCCTTGCCTCAGGCATCCTCCCAGCACTGGGGCTGGGCAAGGCACACCTGAACTTTAATGTTATTTTTCTCTAAAATACCCTTTTTAAAATCCAGGAAAAGCAGTAAACAGGTTGTTTTACTTTTAAGATCTTTACTTTTTAAATAAAAGTTGAAAACCTGAAATGTGATAAGTGGGTCATTAACAGGTCAGATTCTGTACCATTACTACTAACTAGTCAAAGATTATGTTTAGGCTATATAAAGATGAGAATGAAATCATACTGAAACTCATCCTAGCTTTGGAAAGTTCAGATTTAGAAATGAATCTGGATTCTAATTCCACATCTTGGAATCATCTCTACTACAAGACACCAGTCTGATTCACATAATTGAAATCAACACTATTACCTCTAACTGCTGTGTTTATGAATGGTAGATAAGCTACCAGTTTCACATGGTCTCATTCTAGCTGAACGTTCTTAATTCAAATACCAAAATATAGAATATATATACACATATATACACCCACAGACTAGTATTCATTGTATTTAAATACTACACGTGTTTCAGGGTTATGTGGTGGGAGTCATGATTTGCAGACTTAACGTTTTGCTGCATTTCTATCAAAAAGAAAGGCCTTCAATATTTGAATAAGCTTTTCACAATGGGGATATGCTACTTTATCAACTGCTCTGACCATTTCCCTCCCCTCCATTCCCCTAATCTAGAGATGCCTTATTTGAAACCTGCCTGGTGGGACCATGGGAGCGGAATAAGAGAGGTGAAAAGTGTGGGGAGAATAGGGCAGAAAGGTCTGTATCCACCAGAACACACTGCCCTCAAGAACCTGGAATTGAGCCCATTATTCCTGAGTTTTAGCATTCTTTTGCTGTCTAGCAAATAGCTCTGAAATCCACCAGCAAAGCATGTGCCTTCATCCTCATCTAATGGCATATCCACATAGAGAAGAATTGCCTTCTTTGCTACCTGTTACTCCCTTAGCTCAAGTGGTAGAAGACTATGCTCTAGATCTAAAGATCCAAACTCTGCTGCTAAACTGTGTGGGAAGTTGATGTGGTTCCACATGATGGAATTTGCATTTACAATTATTACATTTTTTAAAAGTAGAAAATTACATTAAAAACTATGATAAAGAACAAAAGATACAAAGTCAAGAACTCATATTAGAAAATGCCTCAATTAAGGTTGCCCATGCCATGATAACAGTCTTCAGTTAAATGATCACATGCTATTTTTTCCCCACACAACTCCTGCCTTATTCAGTGCCCAGGATGGGCTTTGCTCTAGGAATGAATCAAAGGAAGTTTTTGTCTGTAGGATCCCATCCTCATTTGTGGCAGACGCTGGAAGGTGTGTAGTAAATGAAGCTGGGAACTTCAGGAAGGGTAAGCATGGTCTCATAGTTAAACAGATATTGGGAGACTGACTAAAGTTGCCACATTTCTGAAATATGTGCTACAGTACCTAAGATACACTTCGATGTGACTACCTCTCCCCCTCAACCACACGAAGTAGCATCAATTCATTCAGCATCAATACCTATGAAGTTAAAAAAAAATCAGTTTTTTTCTTTATAAAGCAAGCTTGAAGCCACCATTTTTTAAATTCCAGTGCAAGGCAACTGACACCAGATCCAATACCTTGCTATTGATCCGTCTCATGAGACGGATGAGCGGCAAATATAGTTTTGAAGTGAGATGTGGCGGGGAGAATGTACCTTGAAAACCAGACAGATTTTTGGTAAGGTTGTGTAACAGTGTACTTCACTTCACAATTCAATTTTTCAGTTTATTCTGTTGTGGCAGCTTCTGGCTTTTTTTTTCCCCCCAGCACGCCCTGAGGTAAGGAGGCAGCAGCGTGCAGGAAATTCCACAAAGACCTGGGACTGAGCATCAGGCTGTTTCTTCCTCCAGATCCCTGGGCTCTGGGAGGGTAGGGGGACTGGTATCTGGGCAAGTGTGGGGGGGCGCACCACAGCAGGGCTCAGGGGGGAGAGGAGCTGGTGTCTGGGCTGGGGAGTCCCACAGCTAAGCTCTCGGGGGTAGGAGATTTGGGTGTATTGGCTGGGTGGGCTCTGTACCTGGGCTCTGGGCAGGGAGGAGTTGTGGGTGTCTGGCTCCTCAACTGGGCTCTGGAGGGGAGGATGGCGGTGGAAAAACAGGAACTGGGTTGTCATAAGGGTTTCTTTAAGTCTAGTTCTAAGGGAATGTGTGTGTGTGTCTGTATTGTTACAGACATACTTGCTGACAAGTATTTTGAAATAAATTACCAAAATAATTGAAACTGGCAAGATTATGTAGTGTTATTTTTGACAAATAAAATTTGCAGACTTTTGCAGAATTTTAAAATATTGTGCGCAGAATTTGTGCTTGTATGTAGAATTTAATTTTCTTGCACCAAATTCCCCCAGGAGTAAATTGAATTCTAACCACAACATTACATAAACAGTTTTAAAACTATTTGGTCCTATCTAGGTACTTATTTGACCCCATGATAGTACACTATTCCAAATGATTAAATTTATTGCTAGGTACGTTGAAACGGCTATGACTGGAATTCCAACGTTTCATCATTTCCAGCAAAAGTTGTGTATAATTAAGGTAACTGACTCAAGAAAATCAGTGAAGAATTTGGATACATCATCACCAATTTCAGTGATAAATTCTCTCCATTACATTGGTGTAAAACTGGATAAAGTCCACTGGCTTCAATTAAGCCACTCCAGATTTACATTGGTGTAACAGAGTCAGTAGGTGAAATCCTGATTCCATTGTATTTAGTTATTTTGCCATTGAATTCATTGGATGAAATCTTGGCTCCACTGGTGTTATTTAAATTTAGTGCAGGGTAAACAGTAGAATTTGGCTGTTTACCATTAATTGACTGGACTTCAGAAAATTAAGAAGGCAAGTGAACAATCATTTGTTGGTGTCTCAATTTATTTTAAAAACCCTTCAGAATAATTAGTGATCAACAAGTCTCAAAATGTTTCAAGTCTCAGACTGGATAAGTCTCCCTTATGTCAGGTGCCAAGTTCTGCTCTCATACGTGCTCACAGCTCCCTTTCTTTTCTGTCCGAGTTACCCACATACAAAGGGCAGAACTGGCCAGACAGTATAACTGAGGGGTATTTTAATCTTCTCCCTCTTTCCTTCCATTTCTGCCCTTCCTTTCTATCCCTTTCTCCAGCCTCATTCTCTTCATTCCACTATTGAGTGAGATCAGCTCTGAGCGACTCTACTTCTCATTTCTTAGCTCCCCATCATTCTCTTTCCCCTGAGACTGCTCCCTATATCTAATTCCACTCCTAGATTTCCTTCCTTTTGCAGATATGCAGAAACCATTCTAGTCACCAGTAGAACTGAGTGGAAATTTTTGACAAAACATTTATTGGAAAATGCTGATTTGTCAAAGCTGTAACTTTTACTGGAAATATACTGGTTTCATTTAAATTCTGTTGGTAAGGTTTCTCAGGTCCAAAATGGAATTTCTGGTCAGAGTGAAAGATCCCTGTGCCAGAATACCCAATAGCCCAGTGATTCAGGCACTCACCAGCTACATGGGAGACCCAGGTTCAAGCCCCTGATCTAAGTCAAGTAGCCCCTAGATACCAGGTGAGTGCCCTAATCATCAAGTCATTGATTATTCTGTGGTGGGACCATATTTTTTGGTGAAAGTATTAAAGAGAGGAGTCCTTTTGTTCTTTTGCTGAAGGAAAACAAAATTTCAAAACCTCAAAATATTTCACAAAATGGAATTCTTGTTTATGGCCCACCTTAGTTACCACAGTTCAAGAGTCCTCTTTTAGGCTGGCATCTTTCCCCCCAGTTTGTGGCTTCATAGTCTGTGCCACTAACGTGGAGAAGTATTATGTGCTTCCAGCTTTGGAAGACCTATGTATCATGCATGATTTTAAGATTGCAGACAGTACAGAACAGACTGTCAGACCTGGTGAAACCACACCAAGAATATGGTAAGCAATAAGCTCAAGTGGAGAGGGAGTGGATGTTGATGATATATATAGAGAACATCTTAAGTCAGACAAGAGGGTCATTTATTTAAATTGAGGCAAATTTTCTATAAGTCATTTGGTATTTGTGCCTAGTATAGAGTTTGTATTAAGAAATAGGCTCAAAGTATGAAAACAGTCACATGATACAGCTGCAGAGACACGTAAAAGATTGACTTGTCTATTCTGCAGAAGAAGCAGTCATTAGATAAGCAAAGAAAAATGACACATGGAATTATAACCTTGTTTATACCCATTTCCGCAGAATACTATTTTTAAAAAATCCATTACATGTAAAGATGCTATTAGCACTTTGGTTAGATCCTATGGTTTGGAATGAAAAGAGTATCTACCACAAAAAAAAGGGAAAAAAAGAAATATGCAAAGCAGCGAGGGGACAATTATTTGCATCACAAAAAAAAAAAAAGATCTGAACAAAACAAACCGTATAAATTTAGTTGATTGGAAAGCGAAACCAAACAAAAGAAGACTGAAATTCTCTGTCAGTCTTTCATTTGAGGAAACAGAGTCTGGGATTAGGTTAATTACTGATCAAGAAATGGCTGTAACTTTCATTA
The DNA here is from genome assembly GCF_965140295.1 of Lepidochelys olivacea. Lineage (NCBI taxonomy): Eukaryota > Metazoa > Chordata > Testudines > Cheloniidae > Lepidochelys > Lepidochelys olivacea. The sequence continues at coordinate 72,868,393 of NC_140414.1, forward strand.
CCCAAATGTTTCATGATTGTACATAAACATGCATTCTGTGGTTCTCTTCTGCCATTAGAAAATTAACTGTAGCTATCTGGCCAAGCATCTTAGTCCTGATGTCCATTTATTTTACAGCCAGGCAGAAGCAGCATTTTGTAGGAGTACATAATTTAATGTGAAGCATTACAGAGGATAATATTCTTAAATCAGGATGGGATTGGCATGATTAACTGAAAGGTAAGCTGCAATGTAAACAGGAGCATTTGAGGGTCATAAGTATTAGGGGTAGGGGTGGAAATCTTTAAAATCTGTATCTCATGTCCAAAATACAAGTGTTATAGAGGAATTTGCCTTCTGAAATATGAACAGTAAGAAGAGTCAAGAAATAGATTAAGCCTGAATTCAAAGTTTAATCTTCCAGATGAAGAAAATAAAAGCCTTTCTAAGAATCAATTTAGCAAAAGCCTTCTCTTTTCACTGTCAAGTGTTACGCAATATGTCAGCATACAAAATGCCTTGACAACCAATTCTCTTTGGACGTTACTGTCCCAATCTACAATGTTACCATCAAGCTACAATTCCCTCAAGTAAGTAACCTGCTGTCTGAGCTCCCCATCCTTCACTAGAAAACTGTCATGCCAGAGGTCACTTTTCTGACAAACAAGACTTGTCTGTAGAAGTCTTGCTAGCACTATTTTGTAAGATTGAAATTACTCCTCCTCTCAAACAAATTGATACTTTGTCACCACCTGTATTTTGATTAAAGATGCATTTGTTATAATTTATTCATTAAGGGTCACGTACTACTTTTGACCAAATGTGCAGAACTCCGCAAGTATCAGTGGCAACTCCTCACATGGACTGAGGTGTTTAAAAAGGTGAAACGAGAGTTAAATCCTTTTTTAAATATTCTAAATTCCCTTTACCTGCTATTAGTTGTCCACTAAAAAGGTCTATCCTCTCTCCCCCCCCCCCCCGATTTTACATAGGGCAGAGGCAAAAGTTTTCAGAGATCACAATATTAACTAACTTCTGCCACTCTTCGATGGCCCCTACCATCATAGCACCTATATATCATGTGTGCAATTAGGTTCCATTACTGCAAAAGTGCAGAATGCCTCCTAGAAAGTGTTAACCATCCTCCACTGGGAGGGGACAAAGGTCTCATAAGATCAGCCATTCACTGCACTTGCACACCCATTCAGGCAGGTGTTTATGTATGTAAACTAGTAGGTCCAACATGTAAACGTGTTTAGAGTCCTGATCTAGTAAAACCCTAAAGCAGTGTGTAACTTCAAGGAGATGAGTATTCACAGTTACTGTAATGCAATATGGTTACCTGTGCTATTATATGGTGTCATAAATATAAAGGGAAGGCTAACCACCTTTAAATCCCTCCTGGCCAGAGGAAAAACCCTTTCATCTGTAAAGGGTTACGAAGCTAAACATAACCTCACTGGCACCTGACCAAAATGACCAATGAGGAGACAAGATACTTTCAAAGCTGGAGCAGGGGAAAAAACAAAGGTGGGTGGGGGTGTGGCTTTTGCCGGGACCAGAGCAGGAATGCAGGTCAGAACTCCTGTAAAGGGTTAATAAGCAATCTAGTTAGATTCTGTTTTGTTTGATGGCTAGTAAAATAGCTGTGGTGAATGGAATGTATATTCCTGTTTTTGTGTCTTTTTGTAACTTAAGGTTTTGCATAGACGGATTCTCTATGTTTTGAATCTGATTACCCTGTAAGGTATTTACCATCCTGATTTTACAGAGGTGATTCTTTTACTTTTTCTTCAATTAAAATTCTTCTTTTAAGAACCTGATTGCTTTTTCATTGTTCTTAAGATCCAAAGGTTTGGGTCTGTGTTCACCTATGCAAATGGGTGAGGATTTTTATCAAGCCTTCCCCAGGAAAGGGGGTGTAGGACTTGGGGGGATTTTGGAGGGAAAGACATTTCCAAGTGGGCTCTTTCCTGGTTATATTTGTTAGACGCTTGGTGGTGGCAGCAATAAAGTCCAGGGACAAAAGAAAAAAATAGTTTGTACCTTGGGGAAGTTTTAACCTAAGCTGGTAAAAATAAGCTTAGGGGGTTTTTCATGCAGGTCCCCACATCTGTACCCTAGAGTTCAGAGTGGGGAAGAAACCTTGAAATATGGCCACTACAAAAAACAGCTGACTCATAATGAACATTTAATACTTACACAAGATCTGCATATAAAAAAACCTCACTACAAGAAATCTGCAACTGGAGGTAGTTGGGTATTTGCATATGGAAGATCCTTTTAGCTGTTACAGCCAAATTCTGCCCTTGGTTACTAGAAGAGAATTCCCCTGACCCTTGTATTTGAAGAAACAAACTCTTAGGTGCAACAAAAACCTCAATTCACCTTATGTGAAGCAGTCATTATATAATGTAATAATAATTATTACAAAAACATGTACTTTATAAAGGAGGTCAGTATCTTTTCTCCCTTCTGTAAAATGGGGATAAAGGAGACACAGCAAGGTGAAGTGATTTGCTCAAGTTCACCAGCAGGCCACTGACACAGCTGAGAATACAAAATAGTTCTCCTGAGTCCCAGTGCAGTGCTTTATCCCACTGTGATGGAAATGTATCCACCCAAAAGTTCTAACTAGGAGGTTTCCATTTTTCATAGGCATTGAGGTTAAACCACCACACAAAGTTTTTCCCCCTTTTATTTTTAAATCAATCATATGCTTTTGGGGAGGAAATAACTTTCAGCAGGATGGTTAGACCTCTGCATATTGCGTGATGGAGAAGAGGGAATGAAAAGCAAGTGTGTTCATATGATGTGTTACTGTTTATAATACATTTTGAGAAAGAATACTGTATACAAGGGAAAAGACCTGCAATGTACAGGAATACAATGCTACTTTTTCCAATTGCATGGGTCTTCATTTGCTCTGAATCTACTATTTGGTTAGGAAGAGCAACAAACAGGTATCACACGCATGTTGGATAGTAGTAACTAATGTAAGCCCAAGAAAATGTATCTACACCTTTTTTCTAATTTACAGTCATTCCTCTTCATATCAAAATTGACCCAGCCTAGTTCCTCTTCCCTCCAGACACTAAAATCCAGCTTCCACCCATCTTGTCAAGTACTTTACCTTAGTGAGATTACTTTCAGCACTAACTGTAACACCAGAGGTGAAAATAAGCCAGTACGCCCTGGTACAGCGTACCAGCAAGAGCCGGTGCATTGTACTGGGGCAGCCTGGCTTCCCCAAGGGGCAATTTAAAGGGCCTACGGCTTCCCTGCTTCTACCGCCCTGGTCCTTTAAATAGCTGCTGGAGCCCCGCTGCTTCCCCAGGGCTCTGGCAGCTAATTAAAGGACCGGGGCAGAAGAAGCAAGGGAGTCCCGGGCCCTTTAAATAGCCCCCGGAGCCCTGGGCTGCTGCTGCTACCCCGGTGGGGGAAGGGGGCAGGAGGCGGAGGAGAAGGAGGGGTGGGGCACTTACCTTACAGGGTGGGCTGGCTCTAACCCCCACAGACCCGCCCCTTCCGCCCTAGGCCCCGCCCCTTCCAGGGGCCAGACCTGGCCCCAGCGTACCGGTAAGTCACTCCACTTACTTTCACCCCCATGTAACACTGACAGACCGCGGTCGTCAGCGGGCGGGATCAAACAAGGGGACCTCTGGAGCTTAGCGCATGAGCCTCTACAGCATGAGCTAAAAGCCAACTTTGTCTTAGCTAAGGCTACAGAGCAGACTCATTTTAACTCGAAGTGGTCTCGGTGCCACTAGATGGGTCAGAACACCATACCCAAAAGGTGTGTGAGTTGCATAAGCACTATGTTCAGCTGCAAGTATTTGCAAGGTTAGGACTCAATATATTGTACTAGAGAAATAGCATGGGATTAGAATTCAGGTACTCCAAATATTTCACTTTTGGATCTGGCACTGCCTTGCTACATGGCCTTGCATCAGTAATTCTATAAGACAGATTTTGCACAATTACATCTGTATAATTCCAGAGCAACAGAGCAGAATTTGGCCCTGCAGGTCAGTTTTTGCAGCTGTAAAATAGGAGTGCTAGTTACTACTTGTACTATTTAATGGCCCTAAATGAAAATCTTTAATCCAATCATCCCCTGAACATTAAGAACATTCAACTCTTCATCTGGATCCAGACTCTGAGCACTCCACTTCCAAGAGTGGAAGCAAGCCCTAAAGTCTTACTATATTAATTATGCATAAATGCCGTGCTACAGACTAGTAAGAAGTTCTCCTAAAGACACTTATTTAGAAGCCTTGAATCTCTTTTTTTAGGCCTTCTAAGTGATCCTGTTGACTTATTTAAAGCTCATCTAAAAAGGATCATAGAAGCCACATCTGTACAACTAACACCACTAATGAAAGGATTTGTTTTTCACAGACATGAATTATCTAGGTAGTGAAACCACAGCCAGATCTTTGTTCTAACTGCACACTTGTGTCCCTTAAACACTTCAACACACACACTGTGTTGATGCAGCTCATTTACGACACTGCCCTTTTAGCCTTTCATGTGCAGGGAGCTCATGAGCCCAGGTTTACAGAGAGGCTGTCAACATTCTACTTGTTGAAGGGATGTGGGGAAATGATTTAAAATATTCTTCAGGGATATCTGACAGCCCGGAGTCTATTAGTCATCAGTCCAGTATATCTTGCTGCCTTCCACAGATTCTTGCAATATACTTCGCAGGCTTGTAAGTTGCTATGTGGCAGAATAAGTTTCACAATCCTTTTGGCTAATTAGGAAGCAAACCTATATTACTTTAATTTGCTAATTGTAATTAGTTTTCATGTATATAAATTAAATCCAAGTTTTGCATGGCATAAAGAAAGTGACATGTTTCATCACTCACTTCCTCCTTTATGTACTGTGACAATAATTTAGTCATTATAGTGAGAATATCATGGATTGACCAGTAGTAAACTCTGGAAAATATATTCATTCCTATCAGATTTATACAGACATTCTGCTAATGAAAAAGTACACAACCAGCAGCATGACAAGCTTGATTAATTCAGAAAGAGCAAAGTCAAAACAAATTTTAATATAACCTAATTTTAATCATTCAGCATCATTAGCATTTCAGTTCAACATCCTTTGGTTCTAATCAATGTCTTCACCTAGATATTTCACAAACCAGCAATATTTACAAAGCTCAAGGCATAGAATGCTATAATCCATATATACCAGCATGCAAGTTCAAAATAGGCTTGAGTCACTTAAGCCTGGTCTACACTGCAGAGTTAGGCTGCCTTATAAATGTCTGTGTCTCCATTACCAGGACCATTCTACAGACGTAACTTTCCTGCCACTTTGGCTTAATTACTCCACCTGCATGAGAGCCATAGCACTTAAATCCACATTATTAGGTCAACGACAAAGCAGCGAAGACAGTGCATTGCTTAGGTCAACTTTAATGGCCTCCAGGTGGTATCCCACAATACTCCACTGTGACCACTCTGGGTGAATGTTTTCATCGTCTCTGCTCAGTGGCCAGGTACACAGGAAACAGCCCCTCCCCTGTTAAAGCACCAGGAACTTTTGAATTCCCAATTTTCTGTTTCATCAGCGTGGAGAGCTTGCCAGCACAGCTGATCATGGCAGCCAAACACGCTCCAGTCTAGAGTACACAGGGAGTGCCAGGTCTTATTGGTCTGTGGGAAGGAAAGTCTGTACAGGCACAGCTCCAGTACAGCCATAGAAACGTAGGCATCTACTAAAAGATTGCACAGGGCACGGGTGACAAGGGCTACACCAGGGACACACAGCAGGGCCACGTGAAAATGAAAGAGCTTCGGCAGGTGTACCAGAAGACAAGAAATACGAACAGTCACTCTGGTTCTGCACCACTGACATGCTGCTTCTACAATGAGCTGCATGCAGTTCTCAGCAGAGACACCACAACGACCCCCAAGAGCAGCACAGATACCTCTGAGAAGTCAGAGTCCTGACCCACTGCAGGCAACACTGAGGTGGTGGTCTTGAATGAGGAAGAGGAGAATGGGATATAGGTGTGCAGGGGATCCATTCTCCTGGAGAGCCAGGAGCTGTTTGAAGCCCCAGAGCAGTCCAAGTCCAGCCAGTCACAGAACAGCATATGGCTGAGCATGATGCCAGGGAAGGCACCTCTGGTGAGTATTCAATTCCAAAATATTGTGGGGGATATCTCCTGGAAAGTTTCACAGTCCAGTGCAGAAGGTTTCCGGGGAGGACTGCCTTATTTCTTCCACAGCAGGACATTTTCCCTCGCCACTCCAGTATTAGACTGCTGCAGTTGCACAGGAGCCAGCAAACAGAGCTGTAAACAGGGGAGTTTGAGTGCGAGTTCTGTTGGAGCAGAAGGCATTTGTAGAGGCTGGTAGGGGCAGTGTGCTGAGAGAAGCTTAGCCCTGATTAGGGGATGGGGCTTCTCTGATTAGGGGTCATAGAATAGACTTTAAGGTCAGAAGGGACCATTATGATTGTCTAGCCTGACCTCCTGCACAACACAGGCCAAGGAATCTCACCCACCAAATCCTGTAACAAACCCCTAACTTATGTCTGAGCTATTGAAGTCCTCAAATCGTGGTTTATAGACTTCAAGGTGCAGAGACTCCTCCAGCAAGTGACCCATGCCCTACGCTGCAGAGGAAAGTGAAACCTCCCCCTCCCCCAGGGCCTCTGCCAATCTGCCCTGGCAGAAAATTCCTTCCCAACCCCAAATATGGCGATCAGCTAAACCCTGAGCATGTGGGCAAGACTCACCAGCCAGACACCCAGGAAAGAATTCTCTATAGTAACTCACATCCCACCCCATCTAACATTCCATCACAAGCCATTGGGCATATCTACTGCTAGTAGTTGAAGATCAATTAATTGCCAAAATTAGGCTATCCCATCATATCATCTCCTATAAAGGGAGCCAGCCACTCTATGACTTTAGTTCTGCTGGCATCACTGCAGTACATAGCATAAGGATCGAGTTCTTACCTGGATGTTTGCAGCATCAGTTCTCTTCCCACCTCGGTTACCCTCAGAGGGCTGATATCACATAGGGTCAACCCAGGGGATATGGCAGCCATTTTCATTTCAATTTCTTGGACTGCAAACAGTAGTGCATGTGATTCCACCTCCACTGTGCTTTTCTGCTCCTTCACAGGTTTCCCAGACATGTCGGCAGTGGGGGTGGCAGGGATCATCATTGAACTTAGAAGCTGCAAGCCTTGGCCCAAAGCTAGCAACAGCGAAACGGGGGAAGGGGTTCTGGCAGAAGGGAAATTTGCTTGTGCACTCTCGCCACCATAAACCGACCTCCTGCACTGCCTCTGCCAAGGCTTGCAGTTTGGGAGAGTCAACAGTGGTTCCTGATTGCCACACAACATCCATGTTACAAAGGGCCGGGGGCCATTAAACTTGTGCTCTCATCACGGGTTGCCCACCCAAAGCTGCAGAGAATCCAGCACCTCTGTCCCCAGACCATATTCACCATGCCTGGTAGAGCAAGCCAAGTCAATGACTGCCTTGTGTAAATGAAAATGTTCTACCTTTTACTTCAGTGGAATAAGGGGAGTGATTTTTATACATCAGCTGTGCACTAGACCCTGGTTATGCACGGACAATGATTGCTTTGTGTTTTCCATATCTTACAACTGAAAGTACGGCCTTCATCTCATCCTCCACACCAGAGGAAAGGCTGTCCCACATTAGAAGAATGCGAAAAAGAACATTTGATAACATGTTTATGAATGCCTCTGGGACAGTGGACACCAAGCAGACGGCGTGGAGGATTTCTCTCTGAAAAATCAGACATGGACATTGCAAGCAAGAGAGAAGACCAGGAGCATGAGCGTGGCACGCAGCAGGAGATGTTAGGGATTCTAAAAGAAGAGACAGACACGTTGGGGCAACTGGTAGACATTCAGGAGAAACACCTTGAAGCTAGACTTCCTCAGCAGTTCCTGCAGAACAGCATTCCTGCATCATTGTATTCCCCCTCTCCCAAATGTTCCAGGAGGTGGGGGGCGGGGGAGAGCTATATCCCTTCCACTCCATGTCAGGGGAGGGTACTAGCAATGAAAGGTGTGCATACGATGCTCCATGCTGTGCTCTTCTCATTGTCCGGATATCTGGCTGTTCTAAATTAGCAGCCAGCTTATCTGCCTCTACACCCCACCCCTATGGAAACTTCTCACCCTTTGTCTCTGAGATATTATGGAGCCCACAGCAGACATGGGGATATTGCTTTCACTGCGGTCTAACCACACACTGCACCAGCGACCCTTTAAACAGCCAAAGGCACATTCAATCACCATTCTCAGCCCATTGTTGAACCGTTCCTTGCTGCTGTCCAGGTTTCCAGCTTCATGAGCCATGCGAGCAAGGCATATATCCCAGGATTACTACTGGTATTTCAACATCACCAATGATTTTTGTGTGTTCCAGAAAAAATTCACCGCTTGCAGCTTTCTGAACAGACCCGTGTTCTTAAAGATGCAGGCATCACGGACCTTTCTTGATCATCCCACATTCATGTCAGTAAAACGCCCCACTGGTAATCCACCAGTGCTTGCAACACCAGTAAAAAAAAGTATCCCTTTCTGCTTATGTACTCTTTGCCAAGATGGTCTGGTGCCAAGATAGGGATATACATGCCATCTATCACCCCCCTGCAGTTAGAGAAAAACCATCCAATATATCCTGCACATTGCCAAGAGTCACTACCCTTCTTACCAAAAGGCAATTAATGGCCCCGTGGACTTGGATCACAACAGCTCCACAGTGGGCTTACCAACCCCAAATTGATTCCCCACTGACTGGTAGCAGTCTGGCGTTGCCAGCATCCACACAGCAATTGCCACTCACTTCTCCACGGTCAGAACAGGTCTCATTTTATGGTCACTGCACTGCAGGGCTGGGGAAAATTCTGCACATAGTTCCTGGAAAGTGGCCTTGTGAATGCAGAAGTTCTGCAACCACTGATAGTCATCCCATAAATTCAGAACAGTGCAATTTCACCAGTTGGTATTTGTTTCTGAGGACCAGAAATGGAGCTCCACCATGTCCAGTTGCTGCATGACTGCAGCAGCAACCGGGAATTGTTTCATTCTATGAATTCCAGCAGGGCTGCTTGAAGGACATTGCCATGTGGCGGCTCCTCTGCTGCCTCTGGAAATACTGCAGCATAAGGCAAATGGTGTTTGTAATGCTCACAACAAGAGTGGGATCCATGCTTCTCAGGAGATGGCGTACATGTGGCTATGCCAGCCTTTTTGAAAAAAGGCACGAAATATTACGGTTTGCAGTTGAGATGGGGGGGGGTGAAAACTGCATCATGGGACACTGAAGCCACATTCTAAGCCTCCCCTGAGAAAATATTTTGGTCCCATGAGGCATTGCAAGCCCTTCCCAAAACCTCTGCAGTTAGTAGCACTGTTGGATAGCGACTCATGGTGCACTGCTGTCAGCATCGATGCAAGTGTTGCTAGTGAGAACACAATCCACTGACACAAGGAGCGTGGTGTGGACATGCACTATCGACTTGATTACTATGGCGGCTGGATGTGGACTTAAGTTTGAAGTGTACATATGCCCTTCAAATGAGCGTCTGGCCCATTCCCCACCAATTAAAAAGTTCAGGGTGTCCTACTAGAGGATGGGATGGTTTGGCCCTTTGTAGATGTAGGGGTCCCAAAGGTGAATTGTAGATCCAAAAGTTGATTTGGATTCCAAACCACCAAACACAGTTAGGTGAATTTGGATTCAAGGTTTAAATATAAGCCCCTCTGCTACAAAAGCTGCATGCTGATAGAAGTAGAACCACACCTTACATAAGCATTGTTTCAGGTGAGTGATTTTTCCTTTCTGCTTTGATTTGAATATTTGTAGTAGCATCTAAAAGAGATTATAAATCATCATCATTCTGCCCCCCCCTCACATTTTTACACCCTCAGCTTAGCAGGCTGAGGGTGTAAAAATGTGAGGGGGGGGCATTATTCCAAACCACTGCACTCATCTCACACACACCCTTATCACATAAAGGGCACTACACAGAAGATTCACGTGGAGCATGTTTGAGAAGAAATTAACAGTTACACAAAAGGGACAAATAAATGCTTCTGAAGTCAATTAGCCCGGTGGATATATTGTCCACAGAAGGAGAAAAAAGGCTCAGGAGAGGAATCGCAGCAGTCCCAAGGTGGTGTTGGTACCACACCTCATGCAGCTGTCTCCATACCTTATACCTGAACTCAGGAAAGGTGTTACGATAAAATTCAAAGCCAAGAAATTCAAAATTACAGCTGACACTCCATTTTTAACTCACCTGAGGTCACTTTCCATCCACTAGTTAAGGGGAAATTTCTGTCTTTACTTAGAATTTCATGTCACTTGTATATTTGCTCTCATGAGAGCAAATATACAAAAGCCTCTTTCAAAATGCCATCCCTGTAAGCCACACATTATCTACGGAATACCTTCCTTAATATTTTTGAAAAAAATTGAGTCTTTTTTTTTTAAAGTGATCCTGAACAATTCTGAGGAACAAAGTCAAAACGTTACTCTACAATTTGTTGCATAACAAGAAGAATATAAATTATATACATTTCCATATATCTAAAATCCTGCTGCAAAGTTATTTTATAAGAGTGTCCAATTTTCCTCTAAATTGAAATGCTGCGCTGACTAAATTGAAGTTCAAATCAAATGGCAAATGATTCCAGATACAAAAGCACAATAAGAGAAAGTATGCCACCCACAAATAATCTGCATGTTTGAAACATAATAAACAGCTTGTGCATCTGAATCAAGCTACATTAATCATGCTCTCTATTCTTGTGAAGAAAACAGATAAGAATGTGCTGCTAGGTAGGGTTGCCACCTTTCTGAATATATAATGCAAAATCATTAGCTTCCACCGAAAGCATTAGAAGCATTAGCACTGCCTAGACCTCCACAAATTCAGGGCTTTGGATGCTCTGAAGTGCAATCTGAGTAATTTCTTGATCTTTTAGTATATTTCTTTTACGGCAAACACATTCAGCCCAAGTCTCCCCACTCCTAAATAGATATAAAATATCTACTGTATCACCCATTTTAACACTCATTGTCTATATATGTCCCTGATTAACTGAGCATTTCTTTTAAGTGTTTGAAAGCATGACTGTACTTGAATGCAATATGGCTGATATTAATGAAGGTCAAGGGAAGTATTAGATATGTTTGGACTTCCTTTTCTTTAATTACCTCTAAAAATCCTCAATGTATTTTGGGACCTTCTACTTCCCAGCTACAAGACGACAGTTCCGCCACCTGCTGGTAGCATAGAAAAGGGAGCCCACTGTTTCATCAGCAACAGTACAAAGAAAACCATCTCCAGCACAACAAAATATGTTGATACAGTACATACAAAATGGGAAATGACTGGCTAGGAAGGAGGACTGAGGAAAGAGATCCGGGAGTTATAGTGGACCATAAGCTAAATAGGAATCAACAGTATAACACTTTAGCAAAAAAAGCGAACATCATTCTGGGATGTATTAGCAAGAGTGTTGTAAGCAAGACATGAGAAGTTATTCTTCTGCTCTACTCCTTGCTGATTAGGCCTCAACTGGAGTATCGTGTCCAGTTCTAGGTGCCACATTTCAGGAAAGATGTGGACAAATTGAAGAAAGTCCAGAAAAGATCAACAAAAATAATTAAAGGTCTAGAAAACATGACCTACGAGGGAAGATTGAAAAAATTGCATTTGTTTAGTCTGGAAAATAGAAGACTAAGAAGGCACATGATAACTGCTTTTGAGTACATAAAAGATTGTTACAAGAAGGAGGGAGAAAAAATGTCTAACTTCTGAGGATAGAAAAAGAAGCAATGGGCTTAAATTGCAGAAAGGGAGTGTTAGACATGGAGGGAAAAGCTCCTAACCATCAGAGTAGTTAAGCACTGAAATAAATTGCCTAGGGAGGTTGTGGAATCTCCATCATTGGATATTTTTAAGAGCAAGAAAGACAAACACTTGCCAGGGATGGTCTAGACAATACCTAGTCCTGCAATGAGTGCAGAGGACTGGACTAGATGACCTCTCGAGATCCCTTCCAATCCTATGATTCTAGGTTCAGAGGACGGGGGAGGGGAAAGAGACAGGAAAAGAGGCTGTAGCAATGCTTCTTTTCCCAGCACAAAAGACCTAGGCTAGGGCAGCTGCTGGATTGGAGTGAGATGAAATCAGTTCTCCACACCCACCAATAAGGCATTTCTCCTAGAAGCAGGAATGCTGACTCAATGGCCCCCAACCCTTGCTCAGCTCCCAGGTCGACTTCAGAATGACCAACCATAAATGAAGGTTTGGGGGGGAGGGATAGCTCAGTGGTTTGAGCATTGGCCTGCTAAACCCAGGGTTGTGAGTTCAATCCTTGAGGGGGCCATTTAGGGATCTGGGGCAAAAATTGGGGATTGGTCCTGCTTTAAGCAGGGGGTTGGACTAGATGACCTCCTGAGGTCCCTTCCAACCCTGATATTCTATGATTCTATGATTCTAAGGTTACTGAGGATGCAGTTAATGCTTTACTGACCATAAAGCACAGCTTCCTGAATCCTGCTGATGAAGAGTTAGGTAGGAATTGTCCATTAATTTCATCCCTGAAGACCCAGAAAATGGAGTCACAGAGTCTGTCCCATGGGTGAGGAGGGCAGAGTTTGGTAGCTGCCATAGTTGGATAGAGCAGGCCCAGGATTTGATGTAAAATTTCAGAAGTAACATATAGGAAGCTACACAATCCTTCTCTCCCTTATCATGTATCTGTTACCTGGCTGCACAGTTAATCAACACTGCAAAGGCTGTTGCATTTCAGAGACAGATTATGAAATGCTGCCAACAGTGTCTACAATATACTAGATGCTGTACAAACCCCAAGGAGGTAATGGTCTCAGGCTGGAAGAGAATTCCTGTCTATGTATGTAATTATTAGTTCATAAAGTGCACCAGGGGTGCTGGAACAAATTTTTACAGTGGGGCTGCTGAGAGCTATTGAATCAAACTGTAAAGAGGGTCTATAATGGAAACCACTTCAAGCCAGGGGGTGCTGCAGCAACCCCAGCACTCTATAAAGTGAGGGGCAAAAGCACCCCAAGGTATCTCTCCCTATCCACCTCTCTTTCAGCTCAGATGACAAAAGAAATAGCTTTGGAAGCTGGAAGCAAATCTTGGCCTGAGAATTTGGTCAGCAATGTTACTGGGATCATATGGTAAGGAATTTCACTTTGAACCAAGTTCTAGTACTAGGCAATGTTTTATCTTTATTTCTCTTCTAATCAGCTCTGACTTTAATGCAGTATACTTGTACCCAAAACTTCTCTTTACAGTTAAATAAACTTGTTTTAATTCTTTAATCAAAACTAATCCAGTATTATGAATTATTTGGTTAACAACATTTAAAGTCACAAACCATTGGATATTGTTCCCTCACAGGGCCAATGGACCTAAAAATATCTGAAATGCCCAGGAGAGGGCTGGACTGTGCAGAATACATATTTGGAAGAAAATTCGGAACTGGGATTGCGTTGGGATCACCCTGCAAGTGGTAACCAAGGCTGTTGGAAGCCAGAGTGAGACTTGAGTGTGCTGGCCGGCTGCAGCTATGCACAGACACTCAGGGTGTGATGTGCATGCGGTTTGGCTGTTTGTGAGGGGCCCAGGTTGGGAGCTACAGCAGCAAAGGATAGCGAAGCACCCCAGGTTGCAGGACAAGGGTGACAACCCCTTCACTGGTCTGAATTGTACCCCAGAATGTCAAACACCTATGTCCCCCTTTGTGGATCCAAGCTTGGGTTGTATGGATTTTGAGCTGACCACCACTACAGGCAAGTATTTACTTATGTACCGCGTAAGTTTAACATTGTCTTCCTTTCTTACAAATTTTGCACAATTAAGTATTTACACAATTAAGTCATGCTTTCACTCAAAGGAATCCATGTCACTTTGTGTTCCATTCTGGAACACTATCTAGTTTTGCCAACAAAACATTAACTAAACTTAAAATAGATTATAAATATCATTATTTCTCAATTGGATTATATACGTCACTGTAGTCAGTACTGCACAAATTAAAAAGCTTCTCATAGTCAAAATACAACTCCTAATAAGACTATGTAATAAGAGATGTTTTAAAATCCCACAAAATGTATACTTTGTAATGTTTTCAATGTAGTATGATACATAAACATTCAACTCACCTCTAGCGGCCAAACTGTGTCCAGACTTATTCAGAGTTTGGTCCAGTTAATATCCTATACTTCACAATACTTTTTCAGTGAGCTGTGAGAATTTAGATGCATGTGTGTTTCATCAGTATCAAAATGTATCCCTATGGTCCAACTTCAATGCTGGCTCCCTGTCAAAGGAGGAGGGAGAAAGTAACAAGATATTCTAGGCAGGTTGGTAGCACGGCTATTATTAAGGTTGCCTGACACTTCCTATAAGACCCTGTTTTCAGTTGGTTACAACTTTGCCAAATTAAACTGGCTGGGCTGAAATTGTGTGAGCTGGATGTCAGACTCCGAAAGGATTTTTTTTTTTTTTTTAATTTCAGCCAAAATGGTTCTGTGGATTTAGACAAAAAGGTTAGGGGAAAACACATTGTTTTGCCCATGTGAAAACATCCCAGTAACCTTTTCTAGCACCCTAATGCTTTGGAGCAGAGACTTGTAATTTGGCAGGGCGCTGGCATTTGTCAGTGATGTGCCTTTTGCCATCCCTGTGAAAATCCAGTGACATTTATCCAAGTCTTTTTTTTAAAGATCACATATGACTCATACTCAGAGACTTGCTACAGCATCAAAGTTAAATTCTATGAAGATTCCATGTACACTGGGCATTCTCCAGCTGTGGGTTGATGAGAATTTTCCTGGAAATTGCTGCTCTAGGCTATTAAGGTCTGGGCTGAGACCATGATCATGCCAATGCATGACCAAAGAGACTGTCTCTCCTGTGCTCTCAAGTCACTGTCTTTTGCTTGGCCCAGATAGCACAGAGAAAGAAACTGCCTGATTCAGATGCAGAAGGGAAAAGACCTGGACCTCAGGGAAGAGCAAGAGGACTAGACTGGGGCAAGAAGCCTAGGGAGAGAACTGGAACTGCAAGGTAAGAGAGGAAGTAGTGGCTAGTGGTAGTTAGGAGACCAAGATTTGGTAAGGAGCAATGGAGAGTGAGAGATTGAATCCGTGGAGTAGGAGAGAAAGGAGAGTGATCTGACATAGGGCTGTGATATAGGAGGGAGAACTGAGACTGGCTGATCAAAGAGACCAGGACAAGGAAGAAGGGGGTTAAGCATGACATACATTGGACAAGGAGTCCATGGAGGAAGACTGGGACAGGGAATGGGAGACAGATTGCAAGCACATGAGGGCAGACAAGGAATGGGGGTTGATGGGGAGGAAGACTGGGACTGGTATAAGGAGTCTGGGGCAGGGGTGAAACAAGGAGAAAGACTGGGATTTGAAACCTGGACACCGGGACAGGATAAGAAGCAAGGGCTGGGAAGAGACAGGACTAGCACAGGTTGGAGGGAATCCAGTTTGGGAGAGGAGCAGTCAGAAGAATCTATGCCCACTAGAGCAGCCTCCCCTCTAGAGCTTAGAATGGAACCCAAGTTGCTTGCATCTTCCCATTCCTCTGCTGTCAGCAAATGAACACCACTGGCAAAGACTTCCACCCCCCATAGGGGCAGGAACTAGGGGTGCGGGGTCCTGGCCACCAGCCCCCACACGCCTGGCTGCCAGCCTCAACTGTGGGGGGTGGACAGGGGTAAGGGGACTGGCTTTCAGCACCCCCACAATTAAAAAATGTTCCAGCACCACTGCACCCCCCTCTAACACTGGTCCACAGAAAGAGGATAACGTACCACTGCTACCAGTTACTCCATTAGCTCAAGTGATAGAGGTTCAGTGTATGTAAAGGTTCCAACCCCAAAAGGATTACATTTGACAGCACACCAGTGAAACAGGGAATGCTGGGAGAAAAGCTGGAAGCAACCCAGCCACATGGACAGAGCAGTGCCAAAGATTAGTTAAAGTTTCACTTGTTCAACTTAAACTGCATTCTGCTTCACTCTGTGAATGGTGGCGGTCTAAGCTGTAAATTCTCTGCACTACAGCAGCTGGCAGCGTGAGACATGGAACTGTCTGAAGCTGCTCTGGATTTTGTGGATACAAATGTAGCCAAGCAACAGACGCAGTGGGAAAGAGGAAGTCCAGCACATACAGCTGGCTATGCAGTAGGACAAGAGCAGCAAGGAAGTGTAACTGTTACTTTGAGTTACTGGGGAACAAAGCAGAAAGGGCTTCAGCACTCAAGCTCACCACTGCCTCAAGCCTCACAGCAATCCCAGGAACCCTGGGCTGCCACACCCACAGCGAGATGTATTTACTGTGGAAGACAGAATGACCAGGTAAAGGAGAAGTGCCCCACACTAGGACAGCGCTGCAAGGAATGTGGCAAGTTAAACCACTTTAGCAGAGTGTGCAAGAGCAGAGAATGAATCTTTCTGGGACCTGTCAGTCATTTACAAGAGGGGGATGGCCTGTTAGAGAGCAGTAATGACTTCATGGTGCTCCTTCAGTCCTAGAGAATATCAGTTTCAGATTGTTGGGACAGAAAAGCAACCAGGGACAATACCAACTTCCGTGCATGCAATAAAGTTAATAGGGAAATGTGCAATTTCAGCTGGCTAGCTGGGTCTCCTGCAGTGAGATTGCTTGGGCTGAATTGGACTCAGCCACATGACAAAAAGCAGGCACGTGCCAATATTGTACAATGAGAGCATAATCCAGCCCTGAGGAAAATGTGACCTCATAGTAACTAAACTGAAAAAATAACAGTTTTACCAACTGAAGTTTGTGGTGGTGGATAAGCACCATAGACCCCTCTTGGGGAATACAGCCATACAAGCCAGGGATCTGATTAGGATACAGTGCAAAAAGGGGGAGTCCCATGGACAATGGAGACCATTTTAAAAGCATATGGGGATGTTGTTTTCATGGACAACAGGTGCCTCAAAGGAAAGCTCTGACTTGAAGTAGACCGCACAGTGGAACCTGTGTGCTTACTACAAAGTAAAATTCCAGTTTCACTGTGTAACCCAGTACACAAGAAGCTCAAAAGTCTGCAGAGTAGGGGTATCATACCAGCTACAGAGACCAGTACAGCCTGGGTAAGCAGCATGGTGGTGGTAAAAAAAGCCATTAGACATGTGATGCATCTACATAGACTCAAAGTTTCTAAGCAAGCATTGAAAAGATGCTCACAATTGATGACATCTTGCCAGAACTTTACCAAGCTAGAATCTTTACAGTCTGCTAGGTAAGGAATGGGCTTTGGCACAAAAGCCTGGATAAAGAGTATGGCATGTTGACAATCTTCACAACTCCATTTGGTTGCTATAGATAGATGTGCAGGCTGATAGGTATAACACAGAGGTGTTCCAGAGGAGACTCACCAAAGTGCTGGAAGG
Source organism: Lepidochelys olivacea (assembly GCF_965140295.1). Taxonomy (NCBI): domain Eukaryota; kingdom Metazoa; phylum Chordata; order Testudines; family Cheloniidae; genus Lepidochelys; species Lepidochelys olivacea. The sequence continues at coordinate 72,885,873 of NC_140414.1, forward strand.
ACTGTCTGGGGTGAAAATAATTGCAAGTATCATCCTCATTGTAAGTGAAAGGAGCAATGATGTAAAATCTGAAGGAGACCATGAAAGAAAGCTCCAAGCTTTCCTACAGCAATGCAGGAACAAGAACAACTCAGCCCAGAAAAAAATGCAACTCAGACAGCATGAGGTGACCTACATTGGACAACAGCTTCCAGCAGAAGGACTGAAAGTAGATCACAACAGGATCAAGGCAGTCACAGACATGCCAGTTGATGTGAAAGGGGTATAGCACTTCATGGGAATGAGAGAACTTCAACAGAAAATTTGTCTGGAGCTGGCTGGGGAAGCAGAACCCATACATCAGCTCACAAGGAATAGTGGGACTGGGCAGGTTCCCAACAGCAAGCATCTGACATGCTGAAACAAATGATAATGGATGCCTCCGTCCTGAAGTACTACAAGACAGGAGAGCCACTGACACTCCAGTGTAATGCATTGGGGAAAGGATTGGGTGTAGCACTTTTGCAGGAGGGGCTGATCGCTTATATGCCAGCAGTGCCATGTAACACTGAACATGGATACACTCATTTGCTCAACTTAACCTGCATTCAGTTTTACTCTTTGTGAATAAAACTGTTAATCTGATGTCAGACTTGTGTGAGTGCCGAATCAAGCCCCAAATTAGCTGTCCAAGACTCACAGCAAAATGACAACTCAGGAATTTGTTTCCTAATCCTGTGCTTAGATTCCCACTCCTCCCATCCTTTCAATAGAGTATTTAATAATCATAAATATGCCAGCAAAGACTACTGATACTGGATACTAAACAGGACATGCCTTTTTCTGGAGCTTGATTTTCACAACAGGCTGAGCACTCAACCTTTGTATTTCAAATTTGAAACACCTCAAAAGGGGCTTTATTTTCAAATTTGTCAGTCACTTTAAATTTTATCCTTCTTCTTTGCAACACTATCCTTTGAGGAAAAAAACATTCTACATGTTGTAAGGAGGTGGTTTTGTAACAAAAATGTCTATATCCATTAGGTAAATAGGCAAACACTTACTGGGCTATGTTCAACACCAGTAGTTATTAGGAGACTGAATATATTTAAAGCCAAATTCAGTAACTATACTGGTCAGGAAAAAAAAAACATACTGCAGTAAAGATCTTAATAATTACGGAGAAGTGTGTTACCATAGTAGTGCTCTTCCTGACATTTCTGCATCTTTCTATTCATGAGTAACAATTCTTCGTTACGCAGCAATATGCTATGCACACTTTGATCATATTATGCTCCTTTGCAGAATTAAAATATGTGTTTTGACAAAGTTTCAAAGTATAGGATATTATATATATATATATATATATATATTTAAGTCAATGGCCTATATATATATATATATATATAGGCCATTGACTTAAACCCACTGATTTCATACACTCTAAGATTTGGGGGTGGGGGGCGAGTCAGTGACATCTTAAGTAGGCCATCGCTGATGCTAAGAGAGAAAGTCTCTTAAACTTAACGGTATAAAATTTTTGTAATCCATGCTTTGTCTTCTTTCCAATTCTCCAACCTCTAACAATTTGTCATGATCTAATATTGACTTTACACTGATGAAAGTCTTTTTGACAACTAGATAAAACACTTGGCATTTAAAAATACATTACTAGATTGTGAAGAATTAGCTTTCTGTTCTTTTTGTCTCCTTTTTAATTTATCCTACTGTCTGGGGTGTCAGAACTTGACAGAGCTAAAGATACATATTTTTTTAAAAAAATCTTAGTGGCATTTAAATGATGATGCATTAGCAAAATGTTCTAAAGTAATGGTAGAAATCTTAATTTGATCAACGCTTTATATTTAGATGCCCTTTCAATACAGTGTATCATTTGTTTTTTAAATCTGTTCCAATTTATCTCAAAAGCCACTTAATACAGTTTTCCAATAATAAAGGGGGCTGCTCTCTTGGTTCATTTTTCTGGCACTAACATGACTCTGAAGACAAATGGCATTAGGGTGCTATTTGAAAGCAGCAACAATGAATTTTATCAGGCTTTTAACAGCCAGGATGTTCAAAATACAGATCAATTTACTGACGTGGATATTCTATTTTGTTAAGGTATTAGTGTTCCTAATTGCATGGTAATTCTCAAAATATCTGGGAATGCATGTGGACTGCTACATGGGAGTAAAACGGAATTGGAAGCACAAGACTAAAAGAAAGTAAAAAAAATGTCAAGTCATACGGGATTCAAATCTTTCTTAAATACTTCCTACCAATCGCTCTTTCCACGTTCAGGACTTCTGAGGTAAAATAATTTACAATAGATGTGGTATCATAACTAAATTTGAAACTAAACTGAGACATATCCCTTGAAATGAGAGATGATCCTAAAGTATCAGGGTTGTGGAATATTAATTTCAGAGCCATCACCTCATGTTTTCAGGATCCGAGTAAAAAAATAGTTCATTTATGGTTTTTAAAACACCTTTCCAGCTTAAGTTACATAAAACTGATATTAGACAATATGTTTGTACTGATTTACGGTATAACAGCAAACTTATCCAATATACAGTTAAGCCACACTGAAATACAGGTTCTACTTGTAAGACACAAAAAACAGTGAAAAATTAAGATTCTTATAGTGGTATGCATTTGGTGTTCCTTTCCCCAGCCATCATCTTATGTACTTTATAGAATGTCTTACAGTGCACTTATAGGCATTCCTCTAACATCAGGAAAAATACTGTGTTTTTTCCTTAGTTTCCCAAAAGAAGTATATTCATGAACAACAATATTTCACTCCCTACTTGTATTTGAGTTCTTCAGTAACTCACTTATGGCATCCCAGCTACTGTCACAATACAGGCCCTCCTACGTTCTATTGATGTTTTAGGATTTGTCTTCCAAGAATTTGTGCCACAAAGCAACCATGGCTAACCTAGGGCGTGCCACCTGTTGGCTTTAATAGGCTTTGGGTCAGGCCCTTATTGAGTCACTACTGTTGCCTCTGGTGCATTGAATGTTAAGCTCTCATTTTTCAGGATAGGATGCTCTTCACAGTCTTTTGAACTTAGCAAAAAATATTGTATAAGCACCAGAAAGGAGAAAATATTACTATTACAGCAGAAGTAGGTACTTATTCTTCTAAGCTTTCACAATGCTAAACACATTTTTCTTGGTTATTTTGTAGAAGAGAAGCAGTTTCTATTTGGACAACATGGTGTAAAATATGCCCAATCTGAGATCTCTCCACTATTCCCATTGGGCGACATTCACCCCTGTGCAAAAGACGAGCACAAGGCCCTGTGTTGAGGGTAGTTGACAACTCAAGTGCTGCAGAGGGACTTTGAGTGAAGAAAGTTACGCACACAATGGAGCCAACTTGCTCCGAAATGATTCCTAACAAGGGTAAAATTGTTCTCATGAAACCATCTATCAGAGCACAACGTGTTTCATTTCATATAACACAGCTTTTCCCTCAAAAACTATTTAAAACTGATCACACTACGTTATGATACTTAGTACTATTAAAATGTGGCCTCAAACTCCAAGGTGAAATTCTAGTAACCCTATATGACCTATAGTATTAAATACCAAAGATATAGGGTCAGATTCTCAACTCGTGTCAAATAGCATAGCTCCATTTACTTGAATGGGAAAAATGCCAGATTACTCAGCTGAAGATCTTGCCCAGAATGTGAAAACAGTTACAGAGCAATTTATACAAACATCATGTAGGGTTTTTTTTTAAAAAAAACTTGACTAATTAAACAATTCTATATAGCTTCTTTTTATAGTAATTTTCTTAAATTCCATGTGCTTTCAGTTACAGTGGTGTAAATCTAGAGCAACTTATTTAGCTTCAAACACCTGTGTAAGTGACAGCTGACCCGGGCTCTACAGGTGCTTTGAATGTTTATTGTTTTAATTCAGTTGCAAGTAGCAGTTACTTAAAGAAAAAGAAAAGAAGCATGTTCAAAACAAAATCAAAAAGCAGTAACATGAATGGAGAATGATGAATGTGTCTACCTAGAGTGAAATCATTAACCTACAGACACCAACATCAAGATTGCCGTTGATTTCAGGAGGACCAGACTTGATCCTTCATGAGCAATATACACAATATCCCTACCAGTAAGAATACATTTCCATCATTCAAAAGACTTTCATGAAAGTTTCTCAACAGGCCATACTCAAATTATGTAATATTATTAAAGAAAAAGCTAGTAGAGTTTATTTCATACATTTTCAGGTATGTTAAAATAAATCTTTTCAGTATTGAATATTATTGGGGGGAAAGGATCTTGTTGCACTGCTAGCCATTTATCTTCACTTGTATTTATCCTTTATTTAAGAGCAATGTATGATCCTGAGCAGTCAAACTGTTAGTGTGGTGGTATGCCTGTTTCATGGATTCTAGAGAGTTTACAATCTATATCTGGAATTTTTGCTTGGATATTATATCACCATCTGTCCATATACTCAGAAAAACACTGTGAGAAGAAAAGGAGTACTCGTGGCACCTTAGAGACTAACCAATTTATTTGAGCATAAGCTTTTGTGAGCTACAACTCACTTCATCGGATGTATGCAGTGGAAAATACAGTTTTTCCACTGCATGCATCTGATGAAGTGAGCTGTAGCTCATGAAAGCTTATGCTCAAATAAATTGGTTAGTCTCTAAGGTGCCACGAGTACTCCTTTTCTTTTTGCGAATACAGACTAATATGGCTGCTACTCTGACGTCTGTGAGATTGACTGTAGAAGTTAACATTGAACTAAAACACTCATATACTCAAGGGTTCCCACTTTCAAAAGGAGGGTTCCTAGCCCACTACCCACATCCCTCTCTTCCACCAGACCACCAAAAAATATCCTTAAAAAAAAAAAAGTACCTAATAATATGTATCCAGATTCGTAGAAGCAGTGAAATTATTTTTTTCCAGTATTTTTCCGTGTTGTTAAGTTTGAACTGTGTCATCCAAATCATTACATGGACCCCATCACTGCAGTGTCAGAGCACATCACAAATATTAATTTATCCTCATGCCACCCTTGTGTGGCACTATTTTACAAGTGAAAAGCTGATCCAGAGAGATTAAGCAATTTGCACCATGTCACACAGGGTAAAACAATTTGAATGGGGAAGGAAGGACCAGGTTTCAAGGTGACCAGTATTTAAGGCAGATTTGAAATAGAGGTTCAGTCAAAAATAATTCTTTCTTGTATTACATTTAGGGTGCTCAAACAAGTGCAGGCTAGACTAAATAAGCAGAGAAAGAGAAGTCCTTAGCACAATATTTTATACCCTTTCTGGAACTTACTTAACACAGGGACATACTCTGCGTTCAGGAATGAAATATCTACTGTATCAGCATTAAACTAAATCAAATCTTCCATTTAACTATCAACTTGGTGAGTTCTGAAGAGACATTTTAGTCAGTCAGTGGAAAGATTACCTACATGAGCTTTACTTAAAAGGTGAAACTGAAGCATAAGCCTAACAGTGATAATAAGAGACAGACATCAGGAAGTGAGACTATACAAGTGTACAATATGAATTATGCAATGTGTGTTAATATGATCTGAAAAAAGGGGTAAACAGTGAGGTGGCAAAATTTGCAGATGATACAAAACTACTCAAAATGGTTAAGTCCCAGGCAGACTGGATCTCTCAAAACTGGTGACTGGACAACAAAATGGCAGATGAAATTCAATGTTGATAAATGCAAAGTAATGCATATTGGAAAACATAATCCGAACTGTACATATAAAATGATGGGGTCTAAACTGGCTGTTGCCACTTGTCATAAATATAAAGGGAAGGGTAAACCCCTCTGAAATCCCTCCTGGCCAGGGGAAAGCTCCTCTCACCTGTAAAGGGTTAAGAAGCCAAAGGTAACCTCGCTGGCACCTGACCAAAATGACCAATGGGGAGATAAGATACTTTCAAAAGCTGGGAGGAGGGAGAGAAACAAAGGGTCTGTGTGTCTGTCTATAGTCTGTCTTTGCCGGGGATAGACCAGGAATGGAGTCTTAGAACTTTTAGTAAGTAATCTAGCTAGGTACGTGTTAGATTATGATTTCTTTAAATGGCTGAGAAAAGAACTGTGCTGAATAGAATAACTATTTCTGTCTGTGTATCTTTTTTTGTAACTTAAGGTTTTGCCTAGAGGGGTTCTCTATGTTTTGAATCTAATTACCCTGTAAGGTATCTACCATCCTGATTTTACAGGGGGGATTTCTTTATTTCTATTTACTTCTATTCTTTATTAAAAGTCTTCTTGTAAGAAAACTGAATGCTTTTTCATTGTTCTCAGATCCAAGAGTTTGGGTCTGTGGTCACCTATGCAAATTGGTGAGGCTTTTTATCCAACATTTCCCAGGAAAAGGGGGGTGCAAGTGTTGGGAGGATTGTTCATTGTTCTTAAGATCCAAGGGTCTGGGTCTGTAGTCACCTAGGCAAATTGGTGAGGCTTTTTACCACACCTTGTCCAGGAAGTGGGGTGCAAGGTTTTGGGAAGTATTTTGGGGGGGAAAGACGTGTCCAAACAGCACTTCCCCAGTAACCAGTATTAGTTTGGTGGTGGTAGTGGCCAATCCAAGGACAAAGGGTGGAATATTTTGTACCTTGGGGAAGTTTTCACCTAAGCTGGTAAAGATAAGCTTAGGAGGTTTTTCATGCAGGTCCCCACATCTGTACCCTAGAGTTCAGAGTGGGGGAGGAACCTTGACACCGCTCAAGAGAGATTTTGGAGTGATTGTGGATAGGTCTCTGAAAACATTCACTCAGAGTGCAGCAGCAGTAAAAATAGCAAACAGAATGTTGGGAATCATTAAGAAAGGGATAGATAATAAAAGACAGAAAATATCATATTGCCTTTACATAAATCCATGGTACACCCACATCTTGAATACTGTGTGCAGAAGTGGTTGGCCCATCTCAAAAAAAAAAAAAAGATATGTTGGAATTGGAAAAGGTTCAGAAAAGGGCAACAAGAATTATTAGGGGCATGGAACTGCTTCCATATGAGGAGCGATTAATAAAACTGGGACTTTTCAGCTTGGAAGAAAGACGACTAAGTGGGGATACGATAGAGGTCTATAAAATCATGACTGGTGTGGAGAAAGTAAATAAGGAATATATAAGTAAATATGTCCTTCTCATAACACAAAAAACAAATGAAATTCATAGGCAGCAGGTTTAAAACAAACTAAAGTGTTTCTTTACACAACACACAGTCAACCTGTGGAACTCCTTGCCAGAGGATGTTGTGAAGGCCAAGACTATAACAGGGTACAAAAAAGAACTAGATAAGTTCATGGAGGATAGGTCCATCAATGGCTATTAGCCAGGATTGGCAGGGATAGTGTCCCTAGCCTCTGTTTGCCAGAAGCTGGGAATGGGCAACAGGGGATGGATCAGTTGATGTTTACCTGTTCTGTTCATTCCATCTGGAGCACCTGGCATTGGCCACTGTTGGAAGACAAGATACTGGGCTAGATGGACCTTTTTTCTAACCCAGTATGGCCATTTTATGTGTTGTACCCTTTTACTGACAGGCTAGAAGAAATAATGTAGGCATTTTGGATGGAACTGTTTTGGCTCTTAAGATTTGCTTAGGTTTGCTGATTTTGGCATCATTTTTTGCTAAAACAAGACATTTATTTCAAACACCAACACTGACCAAATAATTTTTGCCAAAAAAAAAATTGTTCTGTAAATGGCAAGTAACTGTCCAAGTGATACTCCAGTTCATTCAATATTTTTTTCATTCAAGAGTTTCATTTGTTAGGAGAAACCAAAAAAGTATTTTCTTAACGTATTTTCAGAAGCAATAACGTTGGCCTTCAAGAAGAACCAAAAAAATGTAATTAAAATCTAATCATATTGATGGCGTCTTTTGAAAAAAGTTATATTACAGTCAAATCTAAGATGACTTTACAATAAATGCTGCTTTCTGTTTGACTTGGTCTATAAACTTGCTTTCCAGGTATGATATATCATCTTCAATGTCTTTTTTATTTAACTGCATAATGTGGATAAAAAAAAAGTATGCACTTCTAGTTTTTCATTTCAAACATTTCCTAATTAATAACTAACACAACATTCACTACAATAATGATATGACATTTTGAATTAGGAGTTGCTTGAAAACTAATGAGTTGGTCTAGGTTACATAAAGATGATTAATTCATAATTTGCTGAGAGGTACTCCATCATAAAACTCACTTTTATTGATCAGATACCTTGGTTCTAGTTGCTTATTCTTCCTTTATCCTCTTGCACCTGCGGGTGAGTAAAGCATCCACCAGTTTCTGTGATTTATTTCAGTCCTGTGAAGGTCTGTTCACATTTTTGTGTGTAACAATGAATCTGGCTGCTTCTTCTATTATTCTGTATAATGCTTCTCTAGGTCACCCAGCTAGTATCCTTATTATCACCTGGTGTGGAAATCTTGTGGATGGCATCCTTAAAGCCTTACCCCATTTGATGCTTTAGGTTGGTTTGGTCTACTTTGAATTTCTGATGTTGCAAGAAAACTCTTTCCACTCTGAATATCTTTCAGAGGCATTTGCTTTGGAATGAGTTGGCTATCTATCAATTTCTGTTCCAGATTTCCATAGCTCTGTTCAACGAAAGAGGATAGACATGATACCAATGTTAAAAAAAAAATCAAAATTGTGTCCATGCCAATCATGTTACTTTTCCAAATCTTTTCAAGCTTATGAAAGTTGTTTGCCTGACATCTAACATGGTTTTGCTGTCATTGCACATCTCACTCCCTAGATAGGAAAAATAACTTTACTTCCTTTAGTGTTTCTTCCTCTATTCTAATGGTTGCTTTTGGGGCACTGATAACCATATTTGTCTTCCTCTTGTTGATGAACAACTGAATTGGTTTTGCTGTGTCTGCCAAAAGCTGGGTCTTTTCTTCCATTAAGTGATTTGTTGAACTAAGCAGGAACAGCTCATAAGCAAAAACAAGGTCATCCAATTGTGCTTTATCATTTGTCCACACAATACCTAGGTTGTCTGCTGAGATTACTTTATGACCATGTCATGAGTAAGAACAGCCATACTGGGTGAGACCAAAGGTTCATCTAGCCCAGTATCCTGTCTTCTGACAGTGACCAATGCCAGGTGCTTCAGAGGGAATGAACAGAACAGATAACCATCAAGTGATCCATCCCCTGTCACCCATGAACTTTAGTTCTTTTTTGAAACCTGTTATAGTCTTGGACCATTGACTATAGTGGGGACATAATACACTTTTGCCTTACTCCAGTTGTCACTTCAGTTGCTTAATCCCAATAAATACAGTTTCCTATTGCTATGCATATACTATATTTCAGAAGCCAGTAGTATAGTAGGGGGTTTCACAAACACTCCTTTAGCTTTGGAATTGCTGGATTGCATGACTTTGCTTATGCTTTCTTTTGTTTTTTATTCCTTCGGTGTGTTAACTGACAGAGACAAAGTGGGTGAGGTAATATCAAGCTTATTGTCCCCAACTCTGGCTTGAAGCCTTTTAACACTTGTCTCCTTCCCTTGTTTTTAGTTTAAATTGTTGCTTCTAGGTATTATAAATTGTCCATCTTATAAACATTCGTAAGCTATTACTAGGGACTTCTGAAAGGAAAATGTAGGACTATCCCTATTATGCCATTTATATTGCTAAAAAGTTCTCATAGCCTAAAGCAGAGCAGAACATTAGAAAACTGACACCACAATACTACCCCCTCCCCCCCAAGTCAACTAGCATGTGAGTGTGGTGTTGTTTAGCATGAGTAAGGATTACAGAATTTAACCCTAATTAATTGCATCTGAGCGGTCCATTTCTTCACTGCAAACCCAGGGGGGACAGATCAACATTCACGTTGCACTTCCCATCAGTACCCGAACCAGGCTGGGGAAGCTAATGATCCAACCAGCGGACCAAATTCAGTGATGAATCCTGGTCATATACCACCTGAGGCAAATTGTGCCTACGCCAAGATGACTGCAAACCCTATACCCTCAAGTTCTTAGCTCTGATGTTATATTCTACCATGTAAAGCTTTCTCTCAAAGCTGAGATTTTCTCTAGTTGTAACCTCTAAGGCTTCTCAGATGTTTTCCATTTTTATTGTTAAGGTTTCGTTGTCTTGTTTTACAGTTTCCAGCATATTCTGGCAGATATTTATAGACCTTGCAGCTTCCAGCATTCATCTCACAGAGGGCACCAAGCTTATCTTCATATGTTTTAAAATTTGTAATCCAGATATTTTAATTCAATACTAGCAGGGTTGCCACTTCTTAATTGGGCATAAAACACACGAAGCACAGAGTTTACAAAAAGTAACAATCCCAACCTTGGGGAGTAAGACATGACATTGCACTCTTTGTCTTCAAAACACAAGATACAGTATCTTCATGCTTTGATTTAAGTGATTAATGTAGAAAAATATAATGCATCCAACCAGGCTGATGGTTGGATGCATTACAGGACACTGTTCAGGACACTTTTCACTTAATTAAAAACAATTATTCTTCTCGTGCTCTTTTTGGTCATGATCTGGCTCTCTTCAAAGTGTCCAAGCTTCAGCCACTGGAGGGAGCTGTATTTAAAAAGTTTTGATCCAAGACTGCATTCTGATCGATAACCCTGTCCCTTACATTAACAATAGTTTGCTGACATATCTATGTGTGATTGATGTGCCAGTGTTGACGGTGATGTAACTAAAACAAATATGAAAGAAGCACCTCCACAATGTGAACCTGCAATGATTTCTATATACATTTGCATACAGCTTGAGGGCTAGTGTGCAGGAGCCAAATGAAACCTGGTACAGAGGGGAGTCACTGATAGAATGAAAACCATTTCTGGCTGCACAGAAAAGTGATCTGCAGAGCACTAATGGGCCAGCTGTACATAGTTCTCACTGTATTGTACATAAACCACTATTCTCTCAGATTTAGGTCTGAGCTCATTATTATGTAGACACATACATTTACTACTAATAGGCCAATATAGTTATTTCAAGAGAAACAAAACTTAAATTGATAGTCAACCCAGGATGCCCAGTTATTGAGTGTGTGATACCCTGGCATCCCAATATTCACCACTAACATGTAATTAGGATGTGTTTTGTACAAAGTAGGTCTTATGAGGTATCATTCTAAAAGTCTTGATCTGCTAGACATTAATATCTCATTGGATTGTATGTGTTATTGTCATATGTGAAGTTAGGCTATGTATGTGTTACTGAAACCTGTTGTGAGATTGAAAACACCCCCAAGCAGCCTTTCAGGTACAACTGTAAAAAGGCCAAACAATGTTAACGGATTACTGAGGAAATGCACACAAGCACAAGGATTATCCCAGGAACTGTGTACAATAGAAACCTCTTCAAGATAGCTCTACACAATGGGAACTGTTTGATCCAGGTCACAGCAAAAGAACTTTCCAGCAAGTGGGAAGAAGGGTTAAAAGGGAGACAATGACATCATGAAAGGACCTCGATGTCCCTGCAACACCACCTGCAAACACCTGAGGGGCAAGGACTGAACTGTGGGAATTGATGGTCCCAGACTAGAAGGACTGCATATGAAAACCTGGGAAACCCAAGGCATCTTGTGCCTTATGAGTCTGTCAGCCTGTTTATCACTCGGGGTGAGAATTTGCTAATTTATATCCTACTTATCAAGTGTGTTAAGCTGTGCGTATCTTCCTCTACACTGAGGGAGAGGGTGGATTTCATGAGCTTACGCTGTATAGTTCTCTGTCCAGCGCAAGATGATACAATTTGGGATTTACACTCCAGAGGGGGTGTGCACTTGAATGCCAACTTTCTTAGCCTTCCCATGCAGTACTGATTTCAGTGTCTTTCTGCAGTTGGGTGTGTCTCTACCTCTGTGCGTGTGCTGGAGGAGGCTTGAGGGCCTGGCTCAGCAAGACAGTGTAAGAGAGCCCAGGTTGGTGGAACAGGTGGGTCCGGTCATACCCCAGTACGAGGTGGCACCTTGGAGTGGGGGGGTAACCCGTCACAGAGTGGTCTGAAAATAAGTTTAGAAGAGCAAATCCACTCAATTATACTGTAGTGAATCACAACCCTTCACAATGGTTACTTGTCTAGACAAATTGTGGTGCAGAAAGATAGACAACAGAGTAGTATGAACTTTTTCAGCACAGTTTTCCTCACAGGCAATAATGCCAAAAATAAAATCCAGAGAATTATCTTCACTGTGTAACCATGAAATATTCATTTGGGATCTTAAATATTTCCATCAAAGTTCTTCCTTCTCCTCTATCACTGTGGACAACTTCACCATCCTTCCTGTCAGTGTCACCCAAACTCACAACCTGTGGGTCATCTTTGATTATGCTTCTCTTTTTATCCCTAGATGAATGCTTCCATTAAGTCCCACTCCTGTCACTTCTTTTCTCATCCTCTCACTCCATTCCTGCTGCTAAAATTCTGGTCCATCTATCCTTTTGCCACCTGCTGTCATAACCACTAACATCTTTCTGCTCTTCTTTCTCCTCCAGTCTATCCAAAACACTGCCTCAAAGATTCTCTCTCTCCACTCACCACTGGTGTGTCCATATCTCACACCTTTACATGTTCTTTCCCTGGTTTTCATTAACTTTCCATATCAAATTCAAGCTGGTATTCCTCTCTGTCAAGGCTCTGTATGTAAGTATTCCAAGTCATTTCCTCCACATCATCTCCTGTTCTCTTTGTGCTTTCCAAGCTTCTCTCAATTCCTTCCTTCATCTCCTTCACCATGCCTAACTTCATGCCTCTCTCATTCTGCCACTTACATTTAAAAAAACAGACTGTTCACTAATTTCCTTCCGTCTTCTCTTTCCTGATGGATTCTTGCTAAAAATAAAACTTGGAGCTATGTGCTTGTTCTATTGTGCCTTTTCAGGGCAAGGATCCTTATTTATTTAGGGTCTTTAATTATGTACACAATGACAGATGTACACAGCCCTGTACAACGGGTAAATTACTACTACTATTATAACCACTTGTGTAAGATGGGTATGATTTAACATTTAGAGAGACTTTTTAAAAGTATGGGTGTGTACAATAAGGGCTTGTCTACACTTACATTTTATAGCACTCTAACTTGCTGGCTCAGGGGTGTGAAAAATCACCCCCCTGAACACAGCAAGCCTGCTTTAAAGCACTAGCGTAGAGAGGATCCGAGCTCTCGGAGCCGCGCTCTCAGTGCTCGGAACTAATCCCCTCGTGGAGGTGGATTACCAGGAGCGCTCGGAGAGCTCTCTCCCAGTGCTCACGCATGACCACACTCGCACTTCAAAGCACTACTGAGGGAGCGTTCCCGCGGCAGCGCTTTGAAGTTTCCAGTGTAGACATACCCTAAGGGCATGGCTAAACTTGCAGATATAGAGCGCTTTGAGTTAAACCAGCCTTCATAGAGTGCAGTAGGGAAAGCACTGCCATGTGTCCACACTGACAGCTTCCAGCGCACCGGCGTGGCCACATTTGTGGCACTTGCAGCGGCATTGGGAGCGCCGCATTATAGGCAGCTATCCCAGCATGCAAATGACTGCAACGTGCTTTTCAAATGGGGGCTGGGGTGGAGTGTGACAGGGAGTGTGTTGTGTGTACGTGGGGGGAGAGAGAGTGGGTTTTTGGGGGGCTGAGAGCATGTCAGCATGCTGTCTTGTAAGTTCAGACAGCAGCAGACCTCCCCCCCACCCCTCTCTCTCTCTCTCACACACACACACACACACACACACACAGACAGCATTCCACACTAATGGTTGCTTTGTCTCAGAGCAGATAAGCAGCCGGCTGTCAGAAATGGAGCTATCAAAGGGCATATCCGCATTCCTTCAGTGATTCAAAAACAATGAGAAGAGTGGCCACTTGACTTAAGGGGATTATGGGACGTTTACGGAGGCTGATCAGAGTGTAGTAATGCAACACCTCGTCCACACTGGCGCCACGGCCACAGAGTCAGAGCGCTCCACGTGCCTTGCCAGTGTGGACGGGTAGTGAGCTAGTGCATCCGGGACACCTTTATTGCGCTGTAACTCGCAAGTGTAGCCAAGCCCAAGAGTCACCGTCCTGCACTTTAAGCGGGGGATGGAGGGGGGGTGTTGTTTGGCTGGCTGGAAGACGAGGACAATGCTTTCTGGCTTGGGGGAGGAGGGGAGACGTAAAACTGCTGGAAGAGAGGTCAGCATGGTGCATAACTCACCCCCTAGGAATGAGGGGTTTAAAAAGATCAGCCTGGGCCTGGCCCCTCCCCTCATTCACTCGGAACAGGTTGGCTCCGATGCATGGCTTGCTGCCGGACCATGTGCAGTCAAACGGTGAGCGGGGATAGCAAGGGGGGAACTCCTTCCCCATTTCAGGAGATAAAAAACAGGCAGGAATTGCACACAGTGGCAGCAGGGAGTGGGCACAGGCATAGAATCCCCATGTGGAAGCAGTCTGGATGATCAGCAGGGGATCGGGAGGGAGGAGACCACCACCTTCCCCTATTGCAAGGCATAAAAACAGGCAGCAGTTTGGGACACAGCAGCAGGGGGGAGCAGGCACTTGTTCCCTGCTGCATAGAACTCCCCATGTGGAATCAGTCCGGAGGACGAACAGGAACAGCCCCTTCCCCAATTCAGGCCATAAAAACAGAGTGGAGTTGGGACACGGTGGCTAGGGGCAGCAGAAACCCCTGTGTTTCCTAGCCGCAACTGCAAGGCAGCAGGGATGGGGGGAAAATTGCTCAATCCATTCTCACAGAGCCAGACAGACAGTGTCAGGTAGGGAAAGGCAGGAACCCTCCCCGCACAAATTGCTACAGGAGGGGAAAGAGGGCACTAAAACCAACACAATTTTGCATATAGCCCATACAGTGCAGGGGTTGGGGGTGGGAAGAAACCTCCCACTCTCTCGGAAAGCAGTGGTTGGGCTGGACTGGGGAATAGGAAGTGGATAGGGGGCTAAAAGCCATTCCCAGTTTCAGTCAAGGAGGCATAAGGGGCAGGAGCTGGTAAACATGGCTCAGCATGGCTCCAGGGGGACACAAAAGGGGAGAGCAAGGGGTGCACAAAAGGGAAGGCTTAATTCTCCTTTTCCTGTGGCACCAGTTGAACAGGATAGCAATAGGAGAACAGATTCACAAAGGGAGGTAGAGTTCATTAGAGGGGGTATAGGTACAAGAAGGAAAAGGAGGGGGGCAGTGGGCCGCTCCCATAGCGGTTGCAGTATACATGAATGTTTATGGAATCATGGTGCAGTTTTTCCCTACTGCAGCCAGAACACAACAGGATGGGGGGAATTTGCATCACCCCACCCCACCAGTTAGTTTTGTTATCACAGGAACCCAGAAAGCAATCAAATCACACACAGGGTGGACCCAGTGCAGTTGGTTGGCCCCAGGGCAAGCCAGAGGCAGAGTCCATACAGCAAGGGCAAGTGGCTGGGGGACCTTGGGGTAGTGCACCCGAGTATCAAAGTCAGCCTATCAGGCTTGGGGAAATGGAGGCACCAGGTGCAGCATTTGCTCACCCGAGTGCATTGGATTGTCACAGACGGCCTATCAGGCTTGGGGAAGTGGAGGCTCCAGGTGCAGCTCTCGCTCACCCAGCTGAGCTAGCGGCATCTGATGCTGGGGCCAGTTAGCCTGGAGCGGATACGATTAATTAAATGTATTGTGTATGAAGTTGTTTCCACAGCACTACAGGCTGTACAAAGCAGAACAAAAATCCAGGACATCCTGCTCAGGTGATTTCAGGAGCAACGGTAGATGCACAGGGCAGGAAGTGCCATCCACGAGCCCAGACAAATGCTGTTCACAGTAGGGAACCTTGGAATAGAACAGTTGTCAGTGTGGTCCAGACATCAGTGGCACCACGTACATGGCACAGCTATGAGAAAAGTTTTAATGAATTCATACAATTTCAGGAGCAGGAAGGCCAGTCAGCAATATGGCCCATTACAGAGGAACAGGTGCTGCAGTACATGCTGTCATTGCCAATCCGTCAACTGGCGTCCTCCACAATTTCTAATCGCCTTTCAGCCATTACATTTGTCAGGAGGCTAAATGCAGTGAAGGAAGCAGGTGCTTGGGGCAGCCAATAGAAAGGGGCGGCACTCCGCCAGTTATTGAAGCAGCACATCCGGGTCTTTGGCGGCAATTCGGCGGCGGGTCCTTCATTCCCTCTGTTCCACTTCGGCAGCAGCTCAACCGTTTGGTTTTTTTTCATTTTTGGGGGGTTTTTCGTGGCTTGGGGTGGCAAAAACGCTGGAGCTGGCCCTGGCTAAATGGCTACCCAGATTCTTGCGGGGGTTTCTCAATACGAAGGTTTTTGGTGGGATGGTCACGTAGCAGTGGACTCAGGGAGGATTCCCGTCATCCCATCAGGGTTTCCATGCTCAGGGACCTCTTTCACATCCTCAGTGTCATCTGTAATCATGCACAGGAGGTGTCCCTATTCAGGGCAGCATTCTGGACAGCATTTTTTGGTGCTTTCAGGATCAGTGATCTAGTGCCTGGGTCCATGAGGGATTCTACGGCAAAGGCTTTGGAATTTTGTGACATAAGCTGGCACAAGCATACAGTGATATTACACCTGCGAAGGTCAAAGACTGATCAAGTTGGCCGGGGTGCATTCGTTACCCTATGGGAGGGTGGTGAGCCTGGGGTCTGCACCATTCGGGCATTGAGGACCTTCATGGCAATATGGTGGAAGGCAGAAAGCCCTCCTTTTGCCCACAGAGATGGGAGTCCCCTTGTGGCAAATCAGTTGATTACCACGTTGAGATGGGGGCTAACGAGGTTGGGGCTGCTCACCCATGAATTTGGTTACCACTCATTCAGAATAGGGGTGGCTATGGCAACAGCGCAGATAGGTATGCAAGCAGAGGCTATTCAAGCAATTGGGCACTGGCGGTCTAATGCAGACTGAACGTATGTAAGATCACAGGTGGAAAATCAACATTAATCGGTTGTGTTCTCATTTCAGTTATGGGACAGCTGGCTATGCATGTGAGGGTGTGGATCTGTGGGCACAGTATTGTGTTGTGGGTGCATAGGCACCCATCCACATTGCCTGAGGGCTCCTAGCTGGTATTTGGTGGCGAAGCATTACTCAGTTGGCACGCACGGAGGGGCATGTTATGGAATCAACTGATACTGCTGTTGTACGCTGTGCGGGCACGTCAGCAGCCACCGGATATATTGGTGATACATCTGGGAGAAAATGATCTGGAAACACTTAAAGGGGTGGAGTTAATGCTTTGAACTAGGAGGGACCTGATCCAGATCCTGGCAATTTTTCCGGACATTATCATTGTCTGGTCAAATATGCTTCAGTGCAGGGTCTAGCAGGGAGCCATGAACCCTGCCAGGGTGGACAGAACCAGGAAGTATGTGAACAGGGAAGTGGCCAAATTCTTGTTGCCCTTGGGGGACGGGGGGACACAGTAATTTCACATCCTGGCATATTCCATGGGGCACCACAGTTATTTCAGGAGGATGGGGTGAACCTGTCAGACTCAGGTGCTGCCATATTTTTGGCTCTCAAGAAAGGCCTTGCAAGATGTCTGGGAACCCGGCTGGGGGGTGGGGAGGAGGCGGTAGCCAAGCTAATGGCTGGTGCCTCCTTGTGACGGATGTTCAATGCAGGTACTCCATAAATTAAGGCACGAAACAACGGATAAATGGCTTGGAAAAGGAATTAAGGAGAGGTGCTTGGTAACAGAGGAAGCAGGGAGCAGCTGGGGACTCCTCTGATTGGTACAGCAGGGAGCCATTCCCCCATCATTATAGTCCACCTTAAACCCTCCTATGAGCGGGGGTGGTCATTAAGGTCCCAGCAAGAGAATTGCTGGAGGGACCCGGATGAAAAGGGGGAGCGGGGAGCTGGTGGAAGCCCTTTCTCTCCCCCCCACACCCAGAAATGGCTGGAATTGGAGGGTCCTGGCAGTGGATCTGCGGAGGGACATGAACGAAAATTTGGGTGGAAGGCTAAAAAAATTACTCACTCCTCCCCCATGGTAAATTGTAGGGGTTTTCAGCTGCACTGCACATTTTATCCCAGACATCTAATAATAAAGTTGCAACCTGATTAAATCCATATCTAATGTCTACTGTCATTCTTTCGGCATAGCCAGACAATACTTTAGGAGTGAGAAATCCAGTAAAACGTTTGATTTGGATCCAGTTTTATTTCAAACCATAAATGCCAATTATATTTTAAACTTTTTGATAAAAAGTTATTTGCAGAATGTTTGGATTATTTCAAAAAGGACAATTCATTCATGGCTTAGACATATGCTGAAAAGATTTTGCAGTAGGTATTTTTTGGTTTATTTTCACAGTTTCATTTGGGGCCTATTCCAAAGCTCATTGAAGTCTGTGGAAAGACTCTACAATGGGCTTTGGATCCGTCTCCCTAGTATTCTCTCTGTAGATACTAGGAGCGAGAGGACCAACATGACATAACTGCCTTTTGCCAAGCCAAACAGAATGACATTCCGATACAATATATTTAGGCAATTTAAGGTTTGCTTAACTGAACTTAACCAGAAAGTGGCAAGACTGTATCTCACCATATTTAAGTAACCTTTCTAAGCTGCATCAATTATTACCTACAGCCACCTATACTTTCTCAAGGCATCATATAGAGAAATATCACTTTACTAATGGCATTTTCCATATTCAATATTGCATTCAAGGTAGCCCTTGGTTTCCACAGGAAAGACAGGCTATGATCCAATAGCCTTATCACAAGACCACCAAACAGTGGGAGCCAGAACTTTCAAACTCTAAGGTCAGTGTTATTATTGACTACTTATATGGCTTGTGAACAAGTGAGAGAGACTCTCAGGCCTCTTTTTATAGATGGCAAAAGTAAAAAGTGAATAATTACACACTTACAGACCTCACAGGGCCTCTTGAAAGAGGGGGAAAAAGCTTTTCATCTACCTTTTTAAAATTTAAACTACTCAAATGTAAAAAAAAAAAAATACAGTATTGATGCTTCATTCTCTAGTTGAAAGGAAGTGAAGCGTCGTTTATCCAAATAAAAAAGAGAGATGCTTACTCAAAGAATAAGAGCATAGTTTACTTGCTTTCCCCTCATCTAAGATTCACTGTTTAAGATAGCTTAGTTAGTATTGAAACCTTTATGGTACAAGCATGCTTGCAGATACAAGAATGTATTCATCTTTTTAACTGGGCATTTTCATGCCATTGGTAAGGTTAGAAGAGAATAAGGCCCCTTTAGCCCACCTGGGTGGCTGAATAAAATCATCACAGCAGGTTTTCCCCTCCAAGATCAAGTTTCAGACCTTATTGTTATTCTGATAAACAGAGAAGCAAGAAAGAAAAGGAAACATGGCTCTGCCTTCTCTGTGCACTGGCTCTAGAACCAGCTGGACATAAACAGAACTATGATTTTTTAGTTTGGCCATTTCTTTTAAATAATTGGATTTTCAATTTGACAACACCAACAAAACAACATTAATGAAAATGTCTTTCCTATGAAAGAGTGTAAAAGTAATGGTAAATCATTCTAATGAGACTGCTTTAGCAATCTGTTTTGCAGTTGCACCTGTAAGTAGATTATACAACCCTCTGGTACACCAAATTTAGAAACATCCTAAGATTTAAATGAGATGTGGACCTGCAAATAACTGAATAACTCCAATCACATGAAGTACCACACTGATCTGGAAAATTGGTCCAGTGTTTCTCATTGAGTAGTAAAAAACAAACTTCTCAGTAATCAAGGTAATGTTTCCAGTACTCCTGGCAATTAAAATGTAATGAAGTTCCCCGGCAGCACTTCTTTCAAAGAGTCAACGGTTTGAATATAGACAAGCCAGACCTTCAGCCTTACACAACTACGAGTGTTATTAAGTATCAGAGAAATGGGAAATAATAGCTTTTACAAAGCAAAAATGAATCAATGAATATTATTCATGGAGAGCTGTAAACAGAAAAGAGTCCGTTTTTCCTCAACGGTCACTGTTATATGGTGGCTTAAAAATACATTTAGATTTTAAATATACACTTGCAAGCAATTTGCTGGAGAGCACATACTGCCTTGAAAAGTTATCACTTTTTGAACAGAGCTTCACATAAAATGACATGGATGTCTTAGTAAATGGATAGAAATGCTAAGTTTTCTATGTAAACAACTAGAGTTAATAAAAGGGGAATATACCTGAATTGAAATAAATATAACCGCTGTTTATTAGAAGAGTAATCAATTTAGAGCTGCAGAGCATTTGAAGTGTTCCATCGTCAGCTGACAGGTTGTTAAATGAAGTTTTATCTCCACAAACACCTGGCGCACGCACGCACACACACACCCAAACTTCCACACCCACAGCTGTTAAATACAGTTACTGAGCATTTAAATTCACATAACTAGTCACACAAAAAGCTTCCTCCCAGCAGCTTCTGTGCAGTTGCATTTACCATAAACAAGAAATTAAGAGTCATCAGCCGTCTAACCAATACTACACATGCTTAAGAATATTAAGTGTATGATTAGGGCAGCATAAGGCAGCTGTATGGAGACAGGAATCCTTCCAGTCAGCATTTTTACTATTCTAAATAATTAGGAATAGACAACCAGTCATCAACTTTGGGTAAGACTACAAGGTAATGAGATTTAGTTGCACTCTACTGCTAATTTTAATCTAACTAGCATGGCTAAAAATAGCAGTGAAGACACATACAGCATGAGTTTCAGCACAGGCTCTATAAGGCTGCCTGGAACTCAAGGCATAAACCTGTGTACTCAACCCATACCATAGTCTGTGCTGCCCAGTGTTCACTGTTATTCTCCAACTACAGTGTAAGCATACCCTTGGGGTGCAAAACGTTCATTCTGTTCCTGAACAGGAAAACATACAGCAAACTGAAGCACCTAGTTCAGTGTTTCCAGCACTACCTCCATGTCCTCATTCTTATTTTCTCAGAACAAACCCTGGCAGAGAATCTGAATTTGGGCATTTACATGATACGTAAAGGAATGCAGTGAAGCGAAGAGCAACTCCTTTTGAAAAACCACTCAAGGCTGAAAATAAAACATTGTTTTAAATTAGACTAGCTGTTATTAATGGTTTCTCCCACATTTTGTGCAACAATTCCTTTAAAAATATATTTAATTGATGGGATGAGTATATTACAAGCACTCAATTCCCTGCGTTTCATATTTCCCCTCCTAACATTCAGGGTGCCCCAGATGCCCTTATCTTTTAAAGTCAGGGCAACGTATTTAGTTATCCAATATCAGAATGTAAGACATTGTGGACCTGATTTCCTTTCTGCTTACACTGATGTAAATCTGTGGTCAGAGACTAAGCATGGTATTAGGATTAAGGCACTGAACTGGGATTGAGGAGATCTGGGTTAAAATCTTGACTACCATAACTTTCCCAAGGTCATGCAGGAAATGTATGTCATCTCTTGCTTCTTGAGTCCTCTATCTACAAAATGGGAATAGGACTACTTTCATTCTGTCACCCCTAGTCCCTCCCCTATGTTAGTTAATAGCACTTCCATTTAGCCAGTGCCCAGCTCTCTGAAACTTTCAGATGTCCCCCAGGCTATTTGGATAAATATGATCAGAACACAACTGATCCATTTTTGTACTGTATTTGTTTATACAGAGCGTAACACAATGGCACTCCAGTGGCAGCTGAAGACTAAGTAATAATGTAATCCAAATAATATATAAAATAAATAGAAATGAATGGATTTGCAACAGTAAAAAACAGGTATGATAAAGGGGGAAAAAAGAGTATGTGTATATACCACAGGTGGACGAACTATGGCCTGCGGGACCATCCTGCCCGGCCCCTGAGCTCCCGGCTGTGTAGGCTAGCCCCCGGCCCCTCCCCCGCTGTCCCCCCTTCCCACGCAGTCACGCTGCCGTGTGGGCAGCACTCTGGCCCACTGCTCTTGACAGGCAGTGTGGCGGCATGGCTGGCTCCAGCATGGTAAGGGGTCGGGAGGTTGGATAAGGGGCAGGGGGTCCCGAGGGGCAGTCAGGGAGCGGTTGGATGGGGTGGAGGTTCGGGGGGGGGCAGTCAGGGAACTGGGAGCCGGGGGAGTTGGATAGGTGGTGGGGTCCCGGGGGGCGGTTGTGTGGATAGGGGTCGTGGCAGTCAGGGGACAGGGAGCCGGGAGGGAGGGGGGTTGGCTAGGGGCTGGGATCCCAGGGGATGGTTAGGGGCACGGGGTCCTGGGAGGGGGCAGTCAGGGGTCAAGGAGCAGGGGGGGTCGGATGGGTCAGGAGTTCCGAGGGGGCAGGAAGTGGGAGGGAGTGTGTAGGGGGTGGGGCCAGGCAGTTTGGGGAGGCACAGCCTTCCCTACCCAGCCCTCCATACAGTTGCGTAACCCTGATGTGGTCCTTGGGCCAAAAAGTTTGCCCACCCCTGGTATATACACACATAAGTAAAGTCACCCTTGCAAAATTGTCCTGAGAACATCAGCCCATCATTTAACATGTGGAAAAAAAACAAACAGTTTTACTCATCTCAACAATTTATAGACACAACATACTTTTTAATATAAACATAACTCACCCCAGCAAAGTGGACAAGTAGAACTCTGCAAGGCGGGAATATATTAGCAGCATAACTAGTACGTGCAAATGAGCTCCTCGCCTTCCATGCTGCATTATTCTTGACTCTTAAATGTGCAGGCAAATAACTTGAAGGCAATGGTGGGTGGAGCAGGGAGATTGAGATTGTCTTCAGCCTTCATGTATTACATTTTGCACAGTTAATGTTATCATATATTGATCCTCTATAGAGCTGTGCGAATTTTGGTTTGCTGTGACACAAGATTGGTGAGGTAATAACTTTTATTGGACCAGCTTCTGTGGGTGAGAGAAGTTTTTGAGACAAGACTCTCAAAATTTTGGCCAGCTCTAGTGTAATTTCCAGACAAAATCTCTGTGAAGGTGAGTTAAGGTTTTGTGCCATAAGAGACTCTTTCAAAAAGAGTGGAAGTATTAAAAAAAGTTGGCAATCCAGGAAATTCACAATTATGGTTAAACTTATAAGAAATCCTAATCTCTGAAGACATGGAAATGCAGTTAAGATCGCCCACAGATACACTGTTCTCATCTTCCCTCTTTTGTGGAAAGGGCATCAAAAATGTGCATGTTTTAAGAGTAGAACTTTACCTCAAATGAACACTCATGCAGAATTAATCTATGCCAACAAGCAAATTCAGGTTTTGTGCATGAAATTAAAACATTTTTTAAAGTCTACCCTACCATGTCTGGGAAATTTCTCTCACCCCCGACCCCCACCATGATAGCATTTTGTTTTAACATATGCTTAATGGTACCCATGGGATCTGATCCCTGGCTAGGAATCAAATAGCTTGAAGAATAAATAATCAAAAGAGACATGCAGTTGGTATATATTAGTTATACATGAACATTATTAATTAGTGGTATAAATTAACATCACAAAGCTTAGTGCTCAGTCTCACAGCCCGACAGTACATTCTGAGTCCTTTGCTATGGGACTAAGTCATGTTTTGTATCGAGAATCACAGCATAAAAAGGGGAAGGTGATATTTGTGCATTCATATATTGATACCTAGCATCTGAAAGTCATTTTTTTTGTTTGGGTAACATAGGTCCTCAGTTTGTACCAAATCAAATTTTCATTTTGAATTCAATTGAATATATAAGGCCCAATTTCAAGTTACCTCATGACAAAGCAGATGACCAAAACCCACACTGTGACCTATTATGATTATACTTGGGTACAGTCTTCGACATGCAGTTAGTTATTCCTGAATCTTAGTAAGCAGTAAAACAAGCAAAATGCCAACTCCTTTTACATCTGATGAGGCAGGATAAAAAGAGTGTAATACCCCTAGCCATATTGGGTGGCATCAAAATATGTACAAACTCATCATAGGCCAAATCCTGCTTCCTGCACAAAACCCAAATAGCTGTAAAAAGATATTCTGTACGTTCAATGGGACAAAGTACTCCCTGCCAGACAGCCCATGACAACAGCAGTCTTATTGCAGCCAGTGCCGTTCCCACTCAAAGAACAGTTTTGTTTTGTTGATCCATGTATTTGCAGTCATGCTTCTGTTCCTCACCCCTATATGGGCCTGTTGGGGAGGACACAATGGACTTCAGTTTAGAGGGCCCCCCCAAAAGAAAACTCTACCTACTTTTCTGTCTTGGCACTTACACCACATTCATCACTATGGTATCTAACACAGCCCACAACCTACTCCTCCCCACAAAGCAAACCTATCCCAAGTTCAGTGTCCAGAACTTGTTCTGGTATTACTTGAGCCAGAGAATTTGACATTATAGGAGAATATTTTTTTGAGCTTAGAGCTGGCATAAGCGAATAAATCAAGGCAGAGATGAAAAGCAGGAGTCTTGGGAAAGAGGTCATGAACTGGAAAAGAAACTGTCAGTCAACAGGTCTCAAAGATTCAGAGGGTTATAACAATCATTCCTGGAGGAAGAAACTATATTGGTAGGCCCCATATTCAGTGGGTTCCACATATGTTATAGTTTGTAGTACCTACAACTCAGAGAAAAGACATAAATGTGCACTGAATTCCACTATTATTTGAGAAGCATAGACTTTTGGCACAAAAAAAAAAGTCAGAATTTGGCTTTTACTGCTGAAAGATGTCTGTAGGTAGGCATATCTTTAATTTAAAGCTTCTTTGGGTTTTTTTTCAAAGTGTGCTTAAAACTTCCAATCAAAGTAGATCTAGCAAAAAAGATCAACAAGCTTGAAGTGCTTTTCATGAAAGATTTATTTTATAAATCATCACTCCTCACTTCCCATTCCAAACTTCATGATCCCTCCATTAGATTAATTGGATTTTGGCTAAAGATCTTTGCCATAGTGTCTTCACTTCTTTGACAGGTATCAGGTGATATCTATTTCAAAATCACACATCAGTTTATATCTGCTTAGAATCAGAGACCAGAAACGCAGATGAAGATTCTTCTATAATACACTAAAGATACACTAAATATTTTGTTCCATCAGTGAACATAGCGTTTGTTCCATTTTGTTTTGTTCCACTAACATTTTGTTCCACTAATACACTAAATATTTTGTTCCATCAGTGAACATAGTGTACCTGAAATAAATAGCAATAGAGCAGTGCTGGCTCAGGCTTTGCCTGAGCCAGCACTCATTAAATTTCAACTTCATTAAGTACTGGTCAGGCCTCTTAGACATACATAAAACAGAGACCATTATCTAAATATATGATACATACCAAGAGCAATGGTTGTTCGGGGCAGAACCCCTAAAATGTCTTCAAACAGCTACGTACTGGTGCTGCCTGAGAAACAAAAGCCGATTTATAAGAAATTATGGGGCAATTTGCCAGCATTGTTTCTATGCCACAAACAGTGCTCTCATATGCACCCTACACACTTTCCTCCCCCACTTTAATTTGGAAATAACGGAAGCTGAATGCTTTCAAACCAACGCCCCACTCAATACATCCTTAACTGTTACGGAAGAAATTTAAAAAAAAAAATCATTAAAAAGAAACCATAGAAAGTAAAACAAACCAACACTTCTTTGTTTTAAGCTCTGACAAAAGATCGGCCAAAACCAAAACTTGCAGACTCAGGGCAGGTCTACACTTAAAATGCTGTATCAGTACAGCCTTTCCCATCGGCACACTTAATCCACCTCTGCGAGAGGCAGTAGCTGTGCCGATGGGAAAAGCTCCCCCACTGACATAGCGCTGTCTACGTCAGGGGTTAGGCTGGTAGAACCACAGCGCTCAAGGGTGTGGATATTTCACACCCTTGAGCAATATAGATATACTGATATAAATGTGTGGTGTAGACCTGGCCTCAGGAGCTCCCATAACCACGATAGTTTTTTGAAGCCTAAACCTCCCACATCTTACTAAAGAAAGAGTAATTTGAAACAGAAATGAACTGAAAATACAAAATGCTACAAAGAACTTTCCAAATGGCAAATCTTCAGGGTTATGTGGATTTGGCAGCAAGTTCTGTAAGTTTTTTTTCCCCTCCCAGCAGCTTCTAGCCCATCAAATACTTGCTATAATTTTGTCACTCCTTTGAATGGGGCTAACTGTTTGGACACCAGCATAGCCATACTCCAACAAAAAGATAAAAGTCCTAGAGAATGTAGATCTGCTGACCAGTATCATCAGTCTGCACAATAAAATACTGCCCAAAAAACCTTGGCAAACTGGCTCCTCTTCAGCCTGATAAGTTCTTTCCAACACTGACCAGTCTGGTTGTATTCAAGGGAAAGCCAAAAATTATGATATTCAGTGATCATCATCAGTTTCACATTAAATAAATGAATACAAGAGGCTTTCTTCTAGCATTAGCTGCCGAGAGGGTGCGGAGGAAATTAAAATTTCAGACCTTCAGTCACAAACTGCATCCAACTACTCCACAATTCCACATATCCATTACTTCTTTTAAAATGGTTTGTGGTCAGACTTTCTTCCTAAATTGAGGCATGGGGTAAAAGTATTCTTTTATCACCTTTTCTATTTGTTCTATGAATCCATTGAACTGCTTGCAACAGCAATCAGAGATGGAGCAGAGACTGGAGAATCACAGTCTATGACAAAAAAAACAAACAAACCCTGCTCTTTTTGCAGATGACAGTTGCTTTATCTCAGTGAAATAGAAGCCTTCTTTCAATATCTTAAAGAAATCTTGGGGGCTCAAAGCACTATGTCTGTTTTTTTTGTAAATATGACAAAGTCAGAGGTAATGCTCTTAAGCATGGCTCCAGAGAGAATCTCTAATTAGATTTTCCATGCCAATGGCCCGGGGGATTTGAGAATATGGGGTACAATTCTCACTCAATTGAGCTAAACCAACACTAAATATGCAACCTCATCTGCACACTTTAGATCATGACTTTCAAAAGGCGACAACTTACCATTGTCAACACTTAACTGAGTTTATTTGAAAAACATTAATAATCCTTCCCCAAATGCTGTACTTTCTTCAACTTCTACTATTTATACCTATTTAGCATTAAAGGTGGAGGGCAAGGGTCCTAGATAGAAAATGCTTGAGTTTTACATGGCATGGAAAGAAACTGATGATCCGCTTGTTAAGGTGTTCACCTCTCTTCCTGGAAGTTTTATAAATGAACAGCTGTAATTTGACATTTTTGGAACTGGTTACATTTTACAGAAGCACCAAAACACCCCCACATGGCAGAGCACTGAAGCATCATATTGCTCTTTTTGTCCATTCTAACCTGATTTATAGCAAAGACACTTCGCTCCTGTGACGTTATTGACTTGAACTGGGACAGTATACAACATTGTTGCAACCAAGGCCCTGTAGTGGCACCAAATCTTATATAAAGGGCGTCAAATAAGGTGTCTAAAATGAGGTTACAGTTTGCTGGTTATGATTATGCTATCTGTTTGCATGTATCATTTTTGTATTTAAAGATATAAGTATTCACTCTATACTGTCTGTATTTCAAACTTATGCTATGCTTCTGGGTGACACCCCAGACAAGTTGGTGTCAGCCCTGCCTAGCCTGCTTGATGGCCCATTAAAGGGCCATCAGCTATACAATTGACCCATTGAGAGAAGGCAGACACGCCTTGCGACTCAGCAAGGCATGCAGGGACCTGCCTATGGACAGAACTCTGAGGTTTTTCCAGGCCATGTGATGGACAGCTTGTCTTTGGAACAAAGAAAGACAGACCACATGGCAAGAGACTATAAAAAGCTGCTGCAGCTCCTCCATCTTGTCTTCAATCCTGCTTCCTACCTCTGGAGGAACTTTGCTACACTGAAGCTTTGAACCAAGGACTGATGACCCATCCCAGCTGTGGATGTACTCCAGAGACTTGATTTGAACCTGCAGTTTATTCTATCACTGCTGCAAGCCTGAACCAAGAACTTTGCCATTACTGTATGTAAATGATTCCATTTAACCAGTTCTAGCTCTCATCTATATTTCTTTCCTTTTATGAATAAACCTTTAGATTTTAGATTCTAAAGGACTGGCGTGATTTGTGGGTAAGATCTGATTTGTATATTGACCTGGGTCTGGGACTTGGTCCTTTGGGATCGAAAGAACCTTTTTTCTTTTACTGGGGTATTGGTTTCCATAACCATTTGTCCCCATACCGAGTGGCACTGGTGGTGATACTGGGAAACTGGAGCGTCTAAGGGAATTGCTTGTGTGACTTGTGGTTAGCCAGTGGGGTGAAACCAAAGTCTTCTCTGTTTGGCTGGTTTGGTTTGCCTTGGTGTGCACAGAAACCCCAGCCTTGGGCGGTAACTGCCCTGCTTTAAGCAATTTGTCCTGAATTGGCACTCTCAGTTGGGTCCCGCCAGAACCAGCATCATTACAGCTCCCACAGGAGATCAGACAACATCCTATCTTAGGGAACAGTGTACAAAAATGGGAAAAGGCAATCAGGTAGCTTGGTATAGTGCCAAAATTCAAATGGAGTTTTTGAATAAGTGAGCTACTCAGTTCCTCTGCAGCACAAGAGGATGCCAGCTTTCAAAGATGGGATGCCGAAAGGACCGTCTACCATTGGTAAATCTCCAAAGTATAAACACTTACAAATTTTGAGCAGCTTAGATTAACATTTAAGCCACTTTAACTGTTGGCTTTTTTTTCAAAATGAATCTAAAAGTTAAACACTTCCTAGACATGGTCACTAGATAACCAACTATGGATGAATTTATTCAAATGAACTTGCAGACTGTGGCCAAACCCAAATCTACTCTCTTTATGGTACAACTTCTTCATCCAGAAACATTCGTAAATGCATATTCTAAACTCCCCTCCCCCACATCCTAAAATTCCTTTTAAGCAAAAATTGAAGGCTTAGGGTACTTGAACTGCCACCTGAAGTCTATACTTGCAACACTTGGAAGCTAATCCAGTACCTTATACTTCAAAAACTTCAGTATTATCTAATTTTCAACAAAACAACAACTCTAGAACTAGGATTTAAAATTTTCTATTACAATTATCAGTTACTCCTACTTCTAAAAGGCCTATGACACAAATACACCAGATTAGGGTATCAATTTAGCATTTCATACATTCCAAGTTGTGAGTGGCTATGATGTCAAACCTTTATTATATGTCCTGGAAATTGAACCATGGGACCAAGTCTGGCATGTATGGCATTGACTTAAGAGTACAGAGTGGAATGTCTATCGAGGGCAAAACATCAAATCCTAAAATCTACTGGCTGTACCACAATGCCTACATTACAGGTTTAGCATGTGATGTCAGAGACTACCTTAACCAACTGAAAGGGTCATAATAGAAAATTTGTTTGGTTTTGTTCTCTTAAGTATGGGGCAGAAAGAGAGACTGTCTTTGGACACTCGTACAGGGAGAGCAATTCTGAAAGAGAAAGTACAGTAGAACCTCAGAGTTACTGACACCTCAGGAATGAAGGTTGCCTAACTAACTCTGAAGTGTTCCGTAACTCTGAAGAAGAGGTTATGGACTTCAGCCACACCGGGCAGTTGGGACTGCGGGGGGGGGAGGGGGCGCGGAGGCGGAAGACATCTGGGCTCCAGGTGAGGGAGAGAGTTGGGGCTTCTGACCCTCAGGGTGCTAGGGCTCCGGACTGGGGGCTCAGGACTTCTGCCCTGTGGGAGTACCAGGGCTCAGAGCTTTAGACCTGGAGGGAGCACTGGGGCTTAGAGCTTCAGCTGTGCTCCCAGTTTCAGCCTCACAGGGGGTGCCGGGGCTCAAGACTCCCCATGGCTCGTCTCCCAGCTTCAGCGGGGGGGCACATTCACCAGGGCTCAGGACTTTAGCTACACGAGGGAGGGGGGAGCACTGGGGCTGACACTAGTTAAATTGGAGAGGATGGGGTTTAATACAGCAATCAAAAGGTGGGTAATGAATTGATAAAAGGGGAGACAACAACAGGTCATACTCAAAGGTGAACTGTTAGGCTGGAGGGAGGTCACTGGTAGAATTCCTTAAGGATTGGTCTTGCTCACTATAAATACATCAGAGGGATAAATAACTCCTCTCTTTCCCTGCTGTTTTAAGTTAAGGCCCAGTGCTGGCACAAGAAAAATGGATATAAACTGGCCCATCAACAAGTTTAGGCTAGAAATTAGACAAAGATTTCTAACCATCAGAGGAGTAAAGTTCTGGAACAGCCTCCCAAAGGGAGCAGTGTGTGTGTGGTGGGGGTGCGGAGGGTTGGGGGAGGAGAACCTAACTTGTTTCAAAACTGAGCTTGATAAGTTTATGGAGGGGATGGTTTGATCAAAGAGCTTCCAGTGGCATGTGGCCCATCCATGATTGCTTTTAGCAAATATCTCCAATAGACAGAGATGGAATACTAGATAGGGAGAGCACTGATTTTACTACAGAGAATTCTTTCCCAGATGTCTGGCTGGTGGGTCTCTCCCACATGCTCAGGATCCTATTGCCATATTTAGGGTCAGGAAGGAATTACTCCCCAGGTCAATTTGGCAGAGAGCCTGGGGTTTTCGACCTTCCTCTGCAGTGATGGAGGCACTGGTCACTTGCTGGTTTGAACTAGAGTAAATGTGAATTCTCTGTAACTTGAAGTCTTTAAATCAAGATTAGAGGACTTCAATAACTCAGCCAGAGGTTATGGGTCCATTACAGAAGAGAGTGGGTGAGGTCCACTGTGGCCTCTGATGTACAGGAGGTCAGGCTAAATTATCATAACTGTCTCTTCTGGCCTTAAAGTCTATAGGAGAATCTCAGTTCTGTCAGTTATGGGACATAGGAGGCCAGGCCTTGTAGTTAGCATAGGGTAATGGTCTGGGTCCCCACATCAGCCAGGGTTCAGAACCAGGAGGTAAGCAACCAAGAGTCAAATACCAGAAATCAGGCTGAGTCAAGGAACAAGGAGGTCAGGATCAGGAGACAGGAGCAAGTAGCACTGGGTGAGTAGTCTGAAACAGTGCGGAGTCCAGTTGAATGGATGACTTTCCTGTTCCTCTTCTGGCTTAAGTAGGGGGAGCAGGCCAGTAAGGACCTCTGGTGTTCCACCAATTGGAGCCCAGGGATGGAGCTTTCCATCTGACACAGAATATTTCTCCTGCCAGTGCCAGCTCACCTGCATTGGCCAGAACACTTGGGGGAGGAGGGGGTGCAAAACTAAGACTCCTCCCACTTCTTACCCCCTGACATGGTTAGAAATAAAATAGCAGCCCCATGGAAC
Organism: Lepidochelys olivacea; assembly: GCF_965140295.1. Classification (NCBI taxonomy): domain Eukaryota; kingdom Metazoa; phylum Chordata; order Testudines; family Cheloniidae; genus Lepidochelys; species Lepidochelys olivacea. Next base: position 72,917,073 of record NC_140414.1, read on the forward strand.
TGACTATCCATACACAGGCAGTCTAGATAGCCCATAGACAGGCAGTAGGTGGTATTGTACACAACCTCCTTTCTTCCCCATGAAGGCACACAGGACAAGTTACCATCTTGCTCTAATGGTAAGCTAATTGTCTGCCACATAGATTCTAATACCCAAGTCACATCAACTAACCACAATGTTATTTAAAATGAAAATTACAAGGAAGTGACTACTTGGCATTTTTAACATAGGTTAAAATGGTAACGCCACAGAATCTGTTCAGTGGAGACGCTGCTCATGTAACACTAGAAGGTTAAAAAAATATGTATTTGGAAATGGTATGTAGAATGCTGTTCAAAGGTGCACACACTATGTGAAGAAACCTCCTTTATCCTTCAAGTTTAACCTTAAATGTCAAAAAGTGTCACTCTAGGTTATGATTATTGTTGATGCTATAGATGATTTATTACATTTGTAAACAAGTGATTGAATTCCAGCAGTCAATTGTGGGGAGGATGGACGCATCGTTGCCTACAGTTCTGTCAGCATTTTATTTTAATGAATAACAAATTGCTTCTTTAAAATAATCTGTCCTTAAGATATTAAAATCTTTCAAATAAATCTCACTACGTCTAGGATCATAAGCCAGAAAGTGAATTGGGTTTAATTTCTCAATATTATGAAATAAGAAGCACACCAAAGCAGGGATAGGAAAGCATTGCAAACTAAACTAATAGCCTAAGAAATGAGCATGAGAGAACTGGGCTGTGAGCCATATTCAGGATTCTTGTGCCTGGTAACAAGCAGGAGCTAAATTTAGCTTGGATGCATATGACTCCCATTGAGCTCAAGAGGAAACACACATGCACCAAAAGCATAAAATTGTCCTAGGTGTAATTTTAGTAGGAATTACACTAAAAGGACCTGATTCCCCTGTTAATAGAATGTCTTGTCCTGCAGATAATCCAAGAAACTGAACTTTTGAAGTCCTTCAAGGAAGTGGCTTCCAGCTGGAGGAAGAGTACAGATACAAAAGGAACGATGATCAAGGATTAATTGCATAGGGGGGTGATGGGTACTGAATTAAGAAGTGACCAAAAGACAAGAAGAGAAATCTCTTCCATTTGCTATCAGGTCAGAAGACCAGCAGAACATGTATGATTCCTTCTGGTATTGCATTAATATGCATTTTCCGACAGACTGTGAATATACTGAAGAACAGTAAAAGCCAAAAATTTTCATTTGAAAATACATTACATCCTTTGTCTGAACTTTGGACTTGCATATCTCCTTACATTTGGCATCTCAAGAGACAAACAGCTCGCTATACAACCTCTTTCCACTGAAATCATTATAGCAGATACTCTGTGAGCAGTCATGATTCATATCATTGTTCCTGTGACTGATTTTGAAGCCATTTGAAAACACACAGAATTAAAGCCTATCTCTGTGGATTATCCGATACAATTTAATAGAAGCCTGGGATTTAATATAATTAAGTTAGCTAGTACAGCAGTAATACCCTGCCTATCCATAATCAGAAAATTAGAGAAATGTGACATGAATTATATAATTCACAAATTCAAACTGGTCCAGAAACAAAGTTGCAACTTAAGTTAGCTGCATTATAGAAGGTTTAAGAGTGTCTAAAAAAAGGAGTGCTACGTGGGTGGAGGAACAGAACAGAAAATGTCACAAAGAAAGATTAAATCCATGCGCCGTATGTTCGACAACCCTTCACAGCCAAATTGCAGTACTTGCGATAAGGGACTGTAGGTTTTTGCCCAAGGGTCTGGAAAGCTATAGGTACAGTAGGAATAGCTATATTGCTGCACAAAAGACACGGGGAAAACAAACAGGGAACAATTTCTTAGCAAAGAAATCAGAATATTAGTATGCATCTCCACAGATAAAAATACTTGTTAAAAAAAACAAAAACACCCCTCATACACCACCACCACCACCATGTGTCTAAACATGTTTAGACTCCATTTCAGAAGCTAACATCTCAAAAATAACCACTCAAGGAATTAATTCTGAGGAATGAGAACAGAAGAAAGTAGAAATCTGTCCAATAATATTAGTAACAGCCATATAAAAAAACAACAGGGAAAGGACTTTAACAATCTGGGAAAACAGACTCAGGTTGTGTTAATTATGCAGACTGCAGAGAAGAGAGGGTGGGGAAATAAAGATGGAGTTTGTACCATGTCATTGTGCAGACTGCCAAGAAGAAAAAGTAGTGGGGGGCAAGGAAGTGTGATAGCGAAAACTATTGAAAGCCTAGAATGAAAAATAAGCACAGGAAAGAAGGAAAGGAAAATCAACACAAAACTGTCAAAGTGAACTTGACAAAATATCTATTTTTCTGGATGCTGGTATACAAAAAGACACATGCAGGGAAACTGCTCATTAAAATGCATGTGACAGGTTTCTAGAAATCAATACGTTAAGAAAAGACAGCTAGAGATTTTAGAAAAGTTGCCAGTATTTTGAGTCTAAGTCCAGGAGACAGATGAACACAAAAAATGATACTATATCCTTATCTGTTAACTGGGTTTCTGCTAATTGAATTACTAATCCAGACACCCGGATTCAGCACTCTCTCAGCAGGTAGATGGACCAGTGAGAAGATATTTATTATGCAGTTTCAAATGCAGCTGCAAAAAGAAAAAGTTTCCTGACCCTCACCATCATTCCATAAAGTGATACAAATGTAGCTTGCTTGCATCTAGTCTGGTCCCCCATATTGGCATCACTTCAACTGGAGTGGGACCAACTATTAAAAAAAAAAAAAAAAAAAACAGTTAGCCTACAAGAAACTATTACTACCACCATTGTTTTCCAGCCCAGTCCCCAGATGACATTTTAAGTGAATGCTCCACAGTATCCCATCAGCTTTCAAACCAGCAGATGTCACTGGAGAGAGGCTAAGATTTGGCATCTGCTGTTCCTCTCACCGTGAGAATGCCACAGCCACTGGCTTGGGTGCCCCATCTTTAGGGCTGAACACTGTTTAAGAGCAGAAGCCATTTATAATGAAATAAAAGAGTTCTGGGGAAAAACAAGATTGGATAGCATTCTATTATCTGAGAACACAAACAGCGTATGGTATTACCATGTCCAAAATTGAAATCTTCCTATTGGTCTTTCAGCAAATTGATATTACAATTAGCCCAAAAAAATTAACAATTTTCAGATTCTTATTAGAGTGCCTCAGTAATGGTAACCAATGTTTTAAGAACATCCCCAGCAGATTCCTTACCAGGATTTTGAAACAATGAATGGAAAGTCCCCAGGAAATCCTTCCAAGGCTTTAAAACTTAGCCTACTCTATAGTGGGACAGGACTGAGTTTAATGGATACTCTATAGACATTGATACAGTTCACATGTGATTTTTTTTTTAAATATATATAGCTTATACTGTAGTTACATACCTACTGAGTTTCAGTGTAGGATTTTCAAAAATACTTAAGTGACTTACATACCTAAGTCAAATGGAGAATCAATACGACTTATTTAGGAAGAGAAATTCCAGGATACTTTCAAAGGGATGCATGCTTTTAAGTAATTGGGTGCTTTGGAAAATCCCACCCTCGGTGCCTTGATTTAAGTAGCTCTGAGTACCTGAAGGCAAAGCAGAGACATGGAAATATTATATATTTAGTAGTTCAAAGAGAATTCCACATTAGGAAGCACTACTGAGAACACAATAATGATAGGATATATATCAGAAGATAGAGTATTAGAGTCTCTGTAAAAAAATGTCTCAAGCTATAGTCAATTATTCTCATTTTAAATTCCATTTTTAAAGTAGAGATCTGGTAAGAGGAGAGACTTATCAAACCCACATTACTACAACTTACATAGATTGACAGGTAATGATGAAAAAAAATATTTATAGCTCAGGGAAAATGTTAAGTTGGTATAGAGTTCAAATCTGCCACAAGGCCAAATATTGGTTCATTATAGTAAGTGTGATTGCATAAATGATACATATTCATTTCACTTAATACTGAAGAGTACCTACTGCATCAACATTTTAATTAGTATATGCAAAAACCAGGAAGTTGTGGTGCATAAAATGCATAAACATGCAACCGTTTAATGCAAGGACTAGATGGGCCTTGTCAAAGATTGTTTGGCCTAATTTATTTTGACGGGGGTTAGATCAGAGGACTCATACCAGATGACAGCAGACATAATTTACAAAAATGGGTTTACAAGCAATTGTCACTACAACAAGAAATTTAAATTGTATATATTATATAAATAAATGTACGCATGGGTTTGGGGGCCCACCAAAAAAAAAAAAAGAGACCATGGCACATGGTAGGATAGAAAATATAACGTGCAATATAACATAGTAGGCAAAAATCAAGTGCCATACCCATTACTCATCTTGTCAGCATACTCGTCCAAATGTATTAAATCAATAAAGAGCAAATCTGACTCCCCCCTTAGTACTACAGCAATCCCAGTAAGCACGAGGTGCAGCTTGGTTTCACAGTCCAGGTACCCCACTACACAATCAATCTCAACTCTTTCGACACACCTGCATGGCCATGAGCAAGTGAACTTTGGAGCAGAGGTTTTCAAATGGGGTGGGAGGAGGGAGAGCTCCCTAGGGGAGTGTGAGAAGCTTTAGAGGGAAAAAAAAAAACACACATTGTGCACATTTTACCCACAGCAATGAATAACTAGCAAAGCGAATTCCTCCAGACAGACATACCAGCTCCTCAGATGGTGCTGTGCATTTTGACGGATTTACAAAGTTGCCATCTGTACCTTAATCAGTTTGCTACAACACTAGGTGCACATTTAATTGTAAGCATCGACCACAATTGCAGTTTTGTTTTTGCTCGTTAAAATGGATCGTTGGCTCTGTTTAATCAATACCTTACTGTTTTTAATATTTAGTGAGAGTTGTGTATTGATTTTTGGTTTTAATTGGTATATATATACTTGTGTGGTGGGGAGGGCGGTGTAAACAGACATGAAAAAGGAGGCACGATCAAATAAGTTTGAGATCCATTGCTTTAGGGCATGACAAGGTTAATTCAGTCCTCCAGCCAACCAGGGCTGCAGGCATCAAAGTTACTGCAGCCTCAAAACTCCAAGAGCAACCTTGGAGCAACTCTGCAACTACTTCCCACTTCTTCCTACTCCCATAACCCTAACAGAGATCACTAACCTACGGCCCACTAGGTGGGCTGTGCACGAATTCTCAGTATTTACAATGCTGCAATCAGGAGGCATAGAGTATTGCACCTTTAATATAACCAGTGCCTTTTTAGAAAGATTATACCTAATTCACTTGTGCATGTGAATTTCAGTATTTTTATGTAGTGCTTGTAAAAGGCAGCAAGTCACTGATTATTTACATGGTTACTGTCTGAAATAGAAGCAATAAGTGACTAGATGCTTAATTGAACAGTTTCAAAAAAGTGACTAGTGATTTTTGATGCTCAACCAGAAACACTTTAAAAGGCGCTTGATTTCCCTGCCAACCTCCTGCCCCTTCGCCCCCCCCCCCCGCCCGTTAAAAGTGGCCAAATATTGAGAAATGAATGCTGTCATGAAAAGCTAGAATTTAGGATCTCTCCTGGGATTCTCTACACTCTGACCAGGCAATTTTGAACCTCCATTCTTCCTTTGGAAACATTTAGTAGCTATATTATTTTGAGTAGCACATTCAGGTTTTGTCAGCTTGTCTCTGTTGGCACTTTTCATCCAGGCACCTCAGAAATCATTAAAGAATACTTACGGTTGACACAGAAATAGGAATATCTTTCTTGCAAATGCCTATTTTGAAAATGGATAAAACTAAAACCAGAGAGAGATTATAGCAGAGACTTATCTAAAGACCCCACAAAAGTTAGTTGCAGACCAAGGACTCAGGAGTCCCAGTGTATGTTATAAGAGAAGTAGGCTGGCTGCAATAAATTCATCTTAAGTCCCCTTCTATCAATATTCACTAGAATATCAGAGTGAGAAACAGAAAAACAACTGAAAGCCTGAAGTAGATGGAAGTAAAACCTGAGCATACGGATTAGTGGACACCACATATTTTTAAGTCTGTGTGAGAGCATGTGGGAATTCTGTCATGTCCAAAAATTACAATCTAACTCAAACCTTTTCCATTCTTGGGAGGAGGGGGGGAGGGAAGAGGGGGAAATCAAGCACAAGTTGATGATTGTGGGTGTTCGCAGAAGGTGAGCCAAGAAATGGCCATGGTATGACAGCAGCCAAACAAGTCAATTATCTGCAGCACCACATTTGAACTAAAAAAAAAAAAAAAAAGCACCAAATAATTGGGTCAAAAGAAAAACGACAAGGTAAAACCAACCAACCAACCTTATGTTGAGGTGACAGTTTTTTTATTCAAACAAAGACCAGAAAGTTTTGATGTTTGAGCTAAGAAGCAGAGTGAACTGCCACAAGTACACAGAACTGCACAGCCAAGTCAGTAGTGGAATATGAGAAAAATAGGGATAAGTAGTGAAAAGGTAAATGTTTTGTGACCCAAGGACCCCTAAATGCCAACAGGGAAGATAGCGAAAAGGGGTTACAGTAGTCTATCTTCGGAGTCTGATATGTACATTTTAGTTCATCAGCTAATGACATCGGAGGTTTCAAAAGCCAGTCAAATATAAAGTATTAGATAAGGTCTTTATTTTAAAAGCATCCCTTGTTCCCTTTAGCTGAAGAATTTCAGAAGGAAAAGTCCCCCTGCTTGACAGTCTCTTACATCGGTGGTGCCAAAACTTTTCCTGACATGCTGCCCCCCACTTAACAGTAATGAAATCGGTGTACACTGCCCATGCTCCATTACAGCACAGTTGACTGCCTCCCCATGGAAGCTGGCCTGAGACCCACCATGTGTCCCCCCAAATGTTCCTCCATGTCCCCCTTTGGGGGCACACTTCTCAGTTTGAGATCACTGTCTTCGACAGTGGCACCCCTGACAGAGAAGCTTGCTCCAGTAGCCTCCATCTGTTCTTCCATACTTTCCCTCAGAAGTTTTGTGGGGTTTTTTTTTTTTTTTTTTAAAGGACCTAAAAAAGGAGTGATGGAGGGAATAACCCATCTGCTTATTTTGTTCACCAGCTAGGCTTATTTTTAAACACACCAGCTTTGGTTTCCTAATTTTTGCATCTATTTTCTTGTCCATCAAGCATGAGTTTAACAGAATCCTCATGTTATATATTGTATTTAGACTAATTCAGTTTTTCTGTCTTTTTCATACCTCTTCCAATCAACATTATATGTTAGTGACATTTTATGAACTTGCACATAATTTAAAGTTGAGTTCAGAGAGTAAAAGTATCACAACATCCAAATAAATGGTATCCAGGTTCACTTTTGCTAATATACTCAACAAAAAACACATGTAGCAGAATTATAAACTATTCGGTTTTCTAACACAAGAGATAGGTTGAACCATCATATAAAATAGTTCAGTTAACCTAAAGTTAATTAAGACCAATTAAGACATGTAAAAAAAAATTAACACCAAAGCAAAGCTTTGTTAAAATAAAAGGCGTCATCTTAATTTATGCAGCTTCTTCATGAAAAGAAACATCAGGAAAAAAAGAAAAGCTACTGAAGTAAGAGATGCTATATTGCTATCAGTGCAGTTTCTCTTTCTAAAAGACTAATCTTTGAAATAATTCAACCTAAACCAACTTATAATACAGCTCTAGCACAATGCATAGGTGACAGGAGTTTAAATAACAACATTATAAAGCCATGTAGTTAAACTCATTCAGAATTATGTTGGGATAAAATTAGAAAGGCCAAGGCACAAAATGAGATTAAATTAGCTAGAGACATAAAAGTGTAACGAGAAAACATTCTACAGTTTCTTTAGAAGCAAAAGGACAACCAAGGACAGAGTAGGCCCATTACTCGGGGGGGGAGGGGACCGATAACAGAAAATGTGAAAATGGCAGAAGTGCTAAATGACTGTTTCAGTTTTCACCAAAAAGCTTATTAGCGATCAGATATCTAACATGCCAGTGAAAATGGAAGTAGGATCAGAAGCTAAAACAGGGAAAGAAAAAGTTAAAATTACTTAAACAAGTTACATGTCTTCTAGTCACCACGGCCTGATGAAATGGATCCTAGAATACTCAAGGAGCTGACTGAGGAGATATTTGAGCCATTAGAATACAGGAGAGATTCCAGAGGACTGCAAAAGGGCAAATATAGTGCCAAACTATAAAAAGGGAAATAAAGACAACCCAGTGAACTACAGACCAGTCAACATAACTTCAGTATCCAGAAAGATAATGGAGCAAATAATTAAGCAATCAATTTGCAAACACCTAGAAGATAATAAGGTGATAAGTAACAGTCAGCATGGATTTGTCAAATAGCATCAAACCAACCTAACAGCATTCTTTGACAGAGTAACAAGCCTTGTGGATGGGCGAGGAGAGGGGAGATAAGCGGTAGATGTGGTTTATCTTGACTTTAGTAAGGCTTTTGATACTGTCTGTCATGACCTTCTCATACATAAAACTAAGGAAATACAACCTAGATGGAGCTACTATAAAGGTGGGTGCATAAGTGGTTGGAAAACTATTCCCAAAGTGTAGTTATCAGTGGTTCACACAGTGATGCTCTGTACCTCAGGGAAACACCCTACGCCCCCATGTTCATCTGTATAAAATGACTGCATGGTATCCAATCCAAAGTTTGCCATGTCAGGCGTCTTTGGAAGGTTCATAGATTCATAGATACTAGGGCCAGAAGGGACCATTATGATCATCTAGTCTGACCTCCTGCACATTGCAGGCTACAGAATCTCACCCACCCACTGCTGTAATAGGCCCCTAATCTATGCCTGAGTTACTGAAGTCCTCAAATCATGGTTTAAAGACTTCAAGGTGCAGAGACTCCTCCAGCAAGTGACCTGTGCCCCATGCTACAGAGGAAGGTGAAAAAACCCCAGGGCCTCTTCCAATCTGCCCTGGAGGAAAATTCCTTCCCGACCCCAGATATGGCGATCAGCTGAACTCTGAGCATATGGGCAAGATTCACCAGTCAGATACCCAGGAAAGAATTCTCTGTAGTAACTCAGATCCCATCCCATCAGAAGCCATTGGGCCTATGTACCAGGAATATTTAAAGATCAATTAATTGCCAAAATCATGTTATCCCATCATACCATCTCTTCCATAAACTTATTGAGTTTAATCTTGAAGCCAGATAGGTTCATGATGCACTGAGCATTGTTGTTATAGTAACATTATTTTGCTGCCTACAGGTTTAGCAGCAGCCAAGCAGGGATTCTGTGAAAGGTAATTTCATGTATATAGTTATGAGGCTAAAAATTGTGTCCTCGTGGCTTAAAACAAGCCCAGGCAAAACTCTCCAAGAGCAGAGGGACAGTTCACACCTCATCAGGGCATGTATGGAACAAACCCCAGCCCAGCCTCACAGAAACAAAGGACACTGGCCTAGGGAACAACAAAGGATCTGTTGGACTTTCGAGTGAATCACCCACCTTCCTTTGGTTAGTTTGGGACTGCGATGTGATAATGAAGGCGGGGGCAAAGCCAAGAGAGAAGCCAGCCTGTGGTGAGAAGCATCTAAGTTTGTAAGGGCAATGAAAGTGTTAAGATCAGCTTTGAATGCGTTTTGCTTTTATTTCATTTGACCAAATCTGACTTGTGCTTTGACTTATAATCACTTAAAAATCTATCTTTGAAGTTAATAAATTTGTTTGTTTGTTCTACCTAAAGCAGTATGTTTGGTTTGAAGCATGTCAGAAACTCCCCTTGGGATAAGAAGCTTGGTACATACCAATTTCTTTGTTAAATTGACAAACTCATATAAGCTTGCAGCATCCAGTGAGCATAACTGGACACTGGAAGATGGAGGTTCCTAGGGTTGTGTCTGGGACTGGAGATATTGGCTAGTGTCATTCGGCTGCACAATCCAAGGAGCAGCTTACATGTCAGAAGCTGTGCGCGAACAGCCCAGGAGTGCGGGTTCTCACAGCAAAGCAGGGTAAGGCTGGCTCCCAAAGTCAAGGATTGGAGTGATCTAGCAGATCACTGGTCCAGATAACACCAGGAGAATGTCACACACACTCAAGCTGGAAGTGGGATCCTTCAGAGATCAATTCTGGGTCTGATTCTGTTCAATAGCTTCATCAATGATTTAGATAATAGCAGAGAGAGTATATTTAAAGTTTGCGGACAATATCAAGCTGGGAGTGCTTGCGAGTGCTTTTGGAGGATAGGATTAACATTCAGAATGACCCAGACAAACTGGAGAAATGGTCTAAAGTAAATAGGATGAAATTCAATAAGGACAAATGAAAAGTACTCCAATTAGGAAGGAACAAATCAGTTGCACACTGACAAAATGGGAAATGACTGCATAGGAAAGAGTACTGCAGAGAAGGATCTGGGGGTCATTGTGAAGCTCAAACTAAATATGAATCAACAGTGTATCACTGTTGCAAAAAAAAAAAAAAGCAACCATTATTCTGGGATGTATTAACAGGAGTGTTGTAAACAAGACACGAGAAGCAATTCTTCCACTCTATTCTGCGCTGATTAAGTCTCAACTGGAGTATTGTGTCTAGTTCTGGGCACCACATTTCAGGGAAGATTTGGACAAATTGGAGAAAGTCCAGAGTAGAGCAACGAAAATGACCTATGAGGGAAGATTGGAAAAAATTAGGTTTGTTTAGTCTGGAAAAGAGAAGACTGAGAGGGGACATAACAATTTTCAAGAACATAAAAGGTTGTTACAAGGAGGAGGGAGAAAAATTGTTCTTCTTAATCGCTGAGGACAGGACCAGAAGCAATGGGCTTAAAATTGCAGCAAGGGAAGTTTAGGCTGGACATGAGGAAAAGATTCCTAACTGTCAGGATGATTAAGCACTGGAATAAACTGCCTAGGGAGGTTGTGGAATCTCCATCATTGGATATTTTTAAGAACAGGTTAGACAAACACCTGTCAGGGATGGTCTAGACAATACCTGCATATTAATAACCTCAGACATGATTCTCAACAAGTGATAATGTTAAGTTATCTGTCAATAAGTGACCACCACTACCTGCTAATAACTGAGGTTCAGATCCACAGAAATATGTAGGTTCTTAAAACCTAGATGTAGGTACCTAAATCTCAATTTTAGACTCCATTATCTTTCACAGAATCCCTGCTTGACTGCTGCTAAACCTGTAGGCAGCAAAATTCACTCAATAGCTAAATTTTCAGGGTAAAACTTCTCTGGGCACTTCAGTTTCTGCTTCTGAGCATATGCACTGCTGCTTTGCTCTAGGCATCTAGATGTTTATCTCCCATCTAAGACCCTGCACAATCCACAACCTGGGGGAAGATAAATAGAGGAGAGCCTATCTTACCTGCAGGGCCACATCCAGTAGGGTGCTCAGATGAGGCCCCCTTTGAAATCGGGAGGGTGGTAGTGCCCACCTTATAACTTTTAACCAGTGGTTAGAGCGCTCACCCTGGATGTGGGAAGCCCAAGTTCAATTCCCCCCTCTGCCTGATGGGAAGAAAGTATTTGAACAGGCATCTCAGAAAAGTGCTCTCTACTACTGAGCTATGTTGAAGCTGTCCCACTTTGGATAAATGAAATCACTAGAGCAGGGGGACTGGACCCTGGGTCTCCCACCTTTCAGGCAAGTACCCAAACCCACGGGGTTAGAAAGTCATTCTCACTCACCCCCTCTGGCCCAATAACTGCATAGGTCTTTCCTCCACAGTTCTTCTATTGTGTATAAAGACTGATGGAGCCCCCCATCCAAATATCCTGTAGACTGGTGGTTAGGGCACTCAGTTTCAAATCCCTTCTCCTCTTTAAGCAGAGAGGGTAAAGAGAACCGCAGTCTCCTACATGAGTGCTCTAACCAGTGGGCTAAAAGTTGAAGGTGGGCAACAGAAGCACAAGCACCACCATCATCCCCCTCCCACCCCTCCCCACTTGTATGGAGTTAAGCTAGCAGCTGACTCATTCTCCCAGGAAACACCACACGTGCCTAAGCCACCTCACTCCAGGAGAGGGGCTCCCAGATATTTATAACAAGCAGAGACAGGTGCCTCTCTCATCAACATCTCCCATTGGCTAATTTGAGCAGCTCCCTGCCTAGCATGCTGACTTTGTGGATTACATTCTCGGGTGCCTCTCTCTCTCCAGGCATTGTGCTGTAGAAGTACCCTAGAAACTTACTCGGTCTGTGAATCCCAATGATTTTCTAGGCACCTAAAAGTTAAGAATTGCAAAGCTGAGCATTGCATTACTAACCGAATTCACACCCTACACACGATTGTAATCATCTTTGTACAAAATATGCCTTGTAGGTAGCATTTGAAAACTCAAAAACAAACTGGCCAGTAATATCATGGTGAAATATATGTAGCAACATTATGTGTAAAGTAATAAACAAGCTGAAATTAGGTCTGAAATTGATTTAACCAGACAACTTTAGGTAAACCAGCAAGCTGATACCTCTAACTAGGTATCAAAGTTGACAGGCAATCACCTGTCAAGTGACAATTCTTTGGCAAAAAAGGCAGAGGCGGAGAGCAGGAACAAAATGTATCTACATTTTAGCAAACATCATGGATCCTCTTTCACCATGGGACTCATCTCCATCCTCACAGCAGGAATTAGCTTTATCTAGGGGTAACCCTCAGGAAAAAATGCATTTTGAAGGGGGACTGGTCTATAAAGTGAGGGACAAAAACACCCAAAGGATCCCTCCCTATCCACCTTGCTTTCAGCTCAGACAACAAAAGAAACAGCCTTTGGGAGCAAATCCTGGTCTGAGAATTCAGTCAGCAATGTTACTGGGAACATATGGTAAGGGATTTCACCTTGAATCATGTCTAGTTTTTTAAGTTCTAGTACTAGGCAGTGTTTTATCTTTATTTCTCTTGTAACCATTTCTGACTTTAATGCCTTATACTTGTACTCAAAACCTCTCTTTATGGTTAACTAAACTTGTTTCATTACTTGTTCAAAACTAATCCAGTATTGTGAATAGTTTAGTTAACAATATTTTAACACACCTTGGTGAAAACAACCTGGTGTATGTTTGACTGCTAGACCACACTGGCCAGGTAGTGGAGTACATTTGGTAGCGAGAGAGATGCTGTGTGACACTTGCCATCCATTCCTCTTTCTACATCAGTTCCATTTAGAGAGAGGTGGGAAACACATTTCCTATCCCGCAAAAACATTTGGAGATTTAAAAAAAAAAAAAAAAAACCTGATCAGCTCTAGCCCACTTATCTTCCCTCAGCCCATTGCAAGCCACCTGCACAATTGTTAAGAGCATCTCCCAGTTCCTACTGCAGTGACATGCTTGGTTTAACCATGCCGCTGCTTTCTCAAAAAATACTCCAATAATCTTTGTCAGGCAAACAGTCTCCTGAAGGCAATGGGGTCACACAGACGTAACAAGGGGCACAATTTGGAATGTTGAGCCTCCACTAGCTGGTGAGGTTGCATTTAGAAGGAAAGATACCAGCTTGACTCTCAGATCCCAGGTTCAGTGACAGAAGTCATCTTTAAACATATAAACTGAGCAAATTTCATACAGATGTCATTTTAAAAAAGGGTTATTTATCAGATCACTTTAGTTTACAAACTACATATCAAAAAGAAAGTGTCCATAACTGAAGCCATTGTCAATTCTTTTCAGCAGTCCAAGTAGAGTGGTATGGTATGCCGTACCAGCAAGATATTTATAGATGATATGGCGTACCGGAAAGAGGAGGAGCAGAAGATGAGGCCACTGGGTGGCCCCATGCCCGCAGTTCCTCCGGCACCGCTGTACCTCCCCCAGCCCTTCCACACAGCACAGCAGCCAGCCCCACTGGAGTTGTACAGTGGCGCCGGAGGAGCTGTGGGCCTGGAGACATCTGGTGGCCCCATGTTCTGCTCCTTTTCCTGCTGCTGTTCCCGGAACAGCCCTGAACCACAGGGATCTCCCAGGAACTGCAGTGGGGAAAGTAGCAGAACCCCAGCCCCACCCCCTGCCCTACCATGGAGCTGTGCCTCCTCCGGCTCCCAGCAGCAGATGTGCCAGAGGACAGGGCTGCGGGTGGTACAGCAACTGCACTGGAGGAGCTGCTGACATGGCTCAGCTGTAAGCTAAATTGAAAGGGGAACCTTTGCCCTTACTCTTAAAATCACTTAGAGTGGGTCCTTCCATGAAAGGCACTACCAGATTAGTGCAGGAACACTGTGTGAATAAAGCTCACTTAAAGAGAAAAGTTTGGTCGCTAAAGGAAAGTCCCAACCAGAAGAATGTAAAGATTTGAACAGGGTACACAGTTCAGCAAGGATGGTGCTAGACCATGTAGAACAATATTCAGTACTTGACAGATGAAATTTAAAGATTAATGTGCTGACATGAAAAGACCTAAAGTGACCCAAACACAGGAGTAATATGATCAGAAAATTCAACTTATGTGGAAAGCTTTGCTGATGTATAATAGAAACAGAGAATGTCTGTATAACAGCAGAAAGAAGTGCACTAATCAAATCTACATAGAATAAAATCTTGAAGACTGTCAGCACAGAATGTATATGAGTTATCCTCACTGTATTTTTTTCAAATGGAGACAACTGAGTTTAAGAGGGTAGTCATATGTTCAGATAACAAGTCTAATTCCAAATGACCCAAGGCTGTTAACAAAATCAGCAGCTAGATCTATCTTAAAGTACAAGCTAAGGAAGCTCAGCTTTATTGTCCGGCTATGTCGAAAGAATGATAGGAGGCATTAGATATGAGGTTAATCGGGTTGCAACTTTATTATTAGATGTCTGGGACTAACCTGGCAGATACATTTTGCACCTGCACTGCACATTTTATGTCCCTCCAGCAGATCCACTGCTGGGACCCTCCAATTCCAGCCAATTTTTTGTGGGAGGGGGCTTCCACAACTCCCCCACTATTTATCAGGTCCCTCCAGCAATTCCCTTGCAGGGACTTTACTGACCACCCCCACTTATAGGAGGGATTAAGGTGGACTATAATGATGGGGAGGTTGGCTCTCTGCTGCACCAATCAGAGGAGTCCCCAGTTGCCCCAGGCTTGCTCAATTACCAAACACCTCTCCTTAATTCTTTTCCAAGCCATTTTTCAGTTCTTTTGTGCCTTAATTTATGGAGTACCTGCACTGAACATCTGCTATACTCTTAAATAAAGAGTTGCCACATATGGCCTACCATCTGTCATGCTATCATGAACAGAGCCCACCTGAACCTGCTGCGAGGAAGGTGACACCCCCCACACACCTGGTCAACATGGTGGTAAGGGAAAAATTCCTTCCCAGCCCCCCTTAGCACAGCGGCTAGCGTAATGCCCACAGCAGATATAGCTAAACACCTGGCATATTTGTGACCTACACAGGGAGGGAGGGTGGATGCTGACAGGCCTGTTCTGAGTGAATGAAGGGAGTGGCCAGGCCCAGGATGACCTTTTTAAACCCTCCTTCTTAGGTGATGAGTCATCCACCATGCTGACTGCTCTTCCAGCAGTTTTACATCTCCCCTCCTCCCCCAAGCCAGAAAGTTAAATGCTTAAAGAGCAGGGCAGTGATTCTCCAGTGTCTGCTATCAATCAATTGCAATTCACTTGTGTCTGTATTAAGGTAATGTCAGCCGACCATCTAAGAGCAAAACTCAGTCAAGCAACTTCACAAGAAACGCTTACTATGCCAAGGATACCCTTGTTAATGCACAGGACTATAAATCAGGATATCTGGGTTCTATTCCCAGCTCTGTCACCATCTTTCTGGGTGTCCTTGGAAAAGTAACTTAATTTCTCACTCGGTTTCCCGTTTCCTATGTGTAAAATGGATGATAACCATTCCAGTTCTCTACTTTTCTTCTGAGAGTCTTTATTCATTAATGATTGTGAGGTGTTCAAATATTATAGAATTAACTCCAAATCATCAGTTGGAAATTGAGCTAAATATTACTATCATGAGTACCATAAAAAGGCCTCTAAATAAATGAAAGTGTCTCTTTCAGTACAGATAAGCTTATGATCTGCATGACTGAGAGAACAACTTGTCAACATAGAGAGTTACTGCAGAATAGCTGTTCCTGATTAACTCCATGAGTGGATACTCTTGTTCCAGAATGAGCGCACTAGTGAATTAAGCTAATTCAGAATAAAGCACTCATTCTGCAGTAAGAGCATCCACTCACGGAGTTAGAGTGCTGTATTCTGAATTAGCTTAATTCACTGGCGCTCTCATTCTGGAACAAGAGTATCCGCTCATGGAGTTAATCAATCATGAATAGTTAATCCATGTTAAATCCTTGCCCCCACTTTATTCTGGACTACCTTTCTTGTGTAGACAGGCCCCAATCATGCAATCCAGAAAATGGCCAATTTTTGAATCAGCTCCAGAAGAGAAACTGGATGACACAAGGAGCAGTATTTTCAAAAGCATTCAGCATTGTTTTAACTCTCTTTCTACTGGAGTCAATTCCACTGACCTCAGTGGTAGCTAGGTGAGGTCAATGCTGAATGCTTTTGAAAATCCCATCCCATATGTACTTTTCTCACTATCTCAAATGTATCATAGTCTTATTATGAGAACTGTAGGGAATGTTCTAAGTTTATAATGGAGATTTATGCTCCATTGGGCATGTTTTGAGATAATCAAACGAAAATATTTAGATGTTCCAGCAAAAGTGTGTGGATCACAGTGACAGTCTGCTGAAATATGTAACTGAACTGGTAAAGTCTGAGGATGCGATATAGAAATATTGTGCTGATTGTAGTTTCTGACTAAAACAGTCTATGTACTGTGACCTGATTTTTAAAACTGAAAAATACCAAACACATGTGCCTAAGGCTGGATTATCACGGCCTTTCTGCCTATACAAGAATAGTCAAATTATAAATCTCATAAAATACCTGCAGGCAATAGAATAAAATAAGGGGGGGGGGAAGGAACATGTACCAGTAAGAAATGGATTCCACTTGCACCACTGTTTCCTTTTCTTTAGTGTTACCTGTTTTTGTTATCTTCATCTGTTATATCTATACCCTGATTATAAACTGCTTGAGGAAAGAACCATGCTTTATTTTTCAATGCTTTAGATACTATATTAAAAATAGTAATTTTGCAAAAATTCAATGTTGTCCAACCCCAGAGTAGCTTCTGCCAAGTTGACTCATTTTTCTGCCATCATTAAATGGGAGGCTGACTAGCTCTGTGTGCGTTTTCCATTTGCTTCTTTACTAGGTCAAAACACTGCTAATTAAGTGCACTGTCTATCTGCCAGAGTGAAAAAAAAAAAAAACATTCTTAAGCAGCATGTTCTTGTGTAGAGCATAACAGGAGGCTGAGAATCTCTCAATTCACAAAAATGTAACATTCAGTACCAAGAACAAGATTTCCTCCCTACATAGCGACATCTGACCATTTGTTCTTCAGAAAAACAGTGCGATGGATTACTTAGGCTTGTCCACACTTGAAATGCTACTGCGACATGGCTGCAGCTGCACCTCTGTAGCGCTTCAGTGCAGATGCTACCTATGCTGATGGGATGGATTCTTCCAACAGTGTACGTAATCCTCTTCCCTGAGAGGTGGTAAGCTAGGTTGAAGGAAAACTTAGGTCGACTTAACTACTTCACTCAGGGGTGTGGATTTTTCACATTGTGGAGTCACATAGTTGGGTCCATTTAATTTTCTCATGTAGACCAGCCCTTAGACCGATTTTAAAAACAGATTAAACTCCACTGACCTCACTAGATGCAACTCCTGATTTGGATAGTGTCTATATTAGTAGTAATTTGGATGGGGTCTATATTAGAAAACAGTATCTGATAGACAGCACTTAAATTAGTACATTCATTACTATACCTAATAACATCCTCGGGAGCGTGGCGGGGAAAGGGAAGATGTGATACAAATACCAAAAAGTACCATATTAGAATAGGATAGGATAGGAAGACTTGGATGGCTGTAATCTGTTCTCAGTGCCAACCAAAGAGAGGCCTCTCAAGAGCAATCATACAGTTTCAGAAGAGGTATACCTGCAGTATAGATACCTTGATGTTTCTATATACAGTACAGTATGTTCAAACCTGGCGTCACTCAGAGGTTCCCTAATAATCACTGGCAGGCATGAGGAGTTTCTCTATGAGAAACTTTAAAGGTCTGAAACATTTTGGATGTTCAAGAGAACCTGGACTGTCTGAACCAAAGCTGGCCACAAGAAGGGCCATATGCAACAGTCAGACATGGGCCCAAGGTTTACCTATTGTGTTGCAGTAGCTCCTACTGTGTCCCCAGCCATAGATCAAGGCTGCATTATGTTAACACAGTAAAAAAGATGTAACAAAGATCCCCGACCAAGGAGCTCACAATCTAAGTGTAAGTCCTGTGGCCTGAAGTTACAGAAGATAGGAAGCTCACTATCATTATCTGTTCTTTACTGGGCAGGGGAAGAGAGAGAAGAGACAGAGGGGCGGGAACAGAGTTCTCTGCCCCATCCACTGGTGAACAGGGGAGAGAGCTGCCAACAATTTCTTCAAAAAGTTCCTAACTACAGCTTTGGAATTTTTCACTGGAATGATTTTCCAACCAAAAAAAAGAAAATGCAGTTTCTGCAAAGTCAAGGTGTTCTATGTGAAAAATCCGTTTGAAATTTCATTTCGATTTTCCCAAATTTCTTTAGCATTTTGTGTTCAACTCCAAAACAGAAAATATCCTTTTGTGGAACTGACCTGAAACATTTTTTTGTTTTGAATCAGTTCAAAAATATACTAAACATCATTTCCCTATTAGTGTGTTGTCTTATAGTAGTTGTAGTTTGGGCCCATTTCTCTGCTATGAGCTGAGCTCCCTGGAAGACAACATCTCCCATAATACAATGTGGATTTCCCTCTGACCAAGTTATGTGTGGTGCATCATGGGAGATGTAGTCTGGCCAGGGACTGTCCTGCAGGAAATTCTGAATTTTGCTCAGCTTTACTATTCACCCAGAACTCCAGATGGACAGAAGCTCTATAAAGGAAGGAGCTCTCAACAGCCATTCACTGGTGGTGAGAGGAAAGTACAACTACAGAATTTATTTTCACAAGCTTTGTAGCCAGAAATCCTCCAAGTGACACTTCGGGACTCACCGGAACTCTACATGAGCTCAGAATTGACTGGGGAGCGGGAATGAACTGAGAGACTGGGGAGCGGGAAGGAGATTCGTACCTTTCAGCAAAGGCTGCTCAATGGCAGGGCTGCACAGAGGTTTTTGGGAGCCTGGGGCAAAATCTGAAACTTAGACCCCACCACACCTAAAAACCACAGGGGCAAAAACACTGAGGAAGTCCCAGGGAGGCAGGTTGGAGCGCAGCCCTGTGGCTCCTATCCAGACATTGTGACTACTGCATGGAGTCTCAACGCCATTCAAAATTTGGCCCATCCATCCCTAGGTGTGGACAGGCCAAACATGATTGGTGCTTCAACCCCATGTTCTAGGTTGCAACACCACTCTGTTTGGGGAGCTCTCTCGAATAGGAGGCCTCGGACAAACTTCCCCCCACCTTTAGACAGCCCTACATGCGATTGTTTTCCTTCCATTCCACTTTACAAAAAAGCTATGCAGAAGCAACTAATGACAGCCCGTCAAAGGCAGCTCTGCAAGAGGAAGCACCCTCTGAAGCCCCAGAGGGTAGCAATGGAGTTAAGTAAACTCAGGTCAGGGCACCCCTACCCAGCACCAATAAAGCTGAACTCCTATATCTGGATGAAGTGGAGGAGCCTCAGGTGGGCACGGCAGCACTTCCCCCAGGGGCTGAAGATGGGATTGTTCAAGTGCACTCCCAGACTTTGAGACTACACAACCCACTGACACCAAAATATGAGTGGCATATATGGCAGGAGGAAGAAATGTGTTAAAGAAACATTTGTTAATCAGACATTCACACCAGTGGGTGGAGAACTGAGCTAAAAGACTACTGCTAAAGATACCCAGGGAGTGGGCATTTTAATATCAATTCTATATATCTAGAGAGAGAGATGGATTATAGAGTTAGTTAGTTGCTGTGTTTTTGCCAAGTTGACACTGTGTCTTCTTATCCCCAATAAAGTCTTTCCTTGTTTTATATGCTGACTCAGCATTAGTGAACAAGGAAAATATTGTCTGTTAAGAACACCCAGGAAAGGGTATTTAGTTTTTCCACAGGTTTCTGGGTGGGACCAGTGCTGTTAGCAAAGTGAGAAGGGATGCTAAAATGCACTGGTTTGGTCCTTAATCACAAACCTGATACGGCAACTCCAAGTGATTCTCGGGGGTTTCAACACCCATTCAAACAAAAACTGGTTATTTCACATGACCATAACAATAAGCCACTACATTACAAGTTGTCATTGGGTGCACAGTACAATAGATAAAAAAAATCAAGCTAGTGTTACAACCCTCCTCCTTTCTTTCTTGCATACAGCACAAATACTCTCCAAAAGGACCTGCATTTTATTAGAGACAAAAAAAATGTAATTTAATTTATCCACAGGTTTCCTTATCTTATTTCAACCTGTGAATTAATTCTCAAGTAATTCCACAATAGGGTAGCACATGTACTAATACTTTCCTGGCTGACAACTTCAGATCTCAGTTATTGGAGGTTTATTCATCCATTTGCACACAACCTCTAAAAAATGTACTATCCTGTTGGAAAAACAGTCAGTTATGGGGACTGTTCTGGACTCAGCCCAGTGAAGATGTACTGAATAAAGCAGTTTTAATTATTAGGATCTATGAACTGAGTTAAGGTTATGGACCTTGTTTGCACAGTATAATTCACTGCTTCAAATGATTCTTCATGAAAGAACTCTTTACAAATTATGTGCACCACTATTGTAGAATGGTGTAAACTATGATGCTAAGTTGAAACATGCATAACCCACGCTCTCAAGTTACAGAAACCCAAAACGGGTGAAGTTAACATTTAAAATTGTACAAAGTCCTAACTGAAGGAGTTAAAAATAAAAGCTCTGAACTCCTTCCTCTAAGATTCAACTGACTAAAGTCATTCTGGATGTAACTTAGTTAAGTTACACACAGAGAATTTGGCCCAATATGCCTGTATTCAACATGATGCTATTTTACTGGTTTTGTTAGACAAAGCTGTCTAAAATGAGTCATTTACTTCATAATGCGACATAGATGAGAAATAGGATTTAAATGCACCCAAATGCCATTACATGGAAGTAAGTGTCACATACTAAAAAAATATATTTATTCTTTTATGATAGGATAATCACATAAGAGATTTGTCATTTTGCTTTGACCACAACAAACAACTGGCTTTCACATTTCTAGTGATGTCACTTCTCAGGGAACTTATGTATGCCAGGAGCATGCATAAGTATTTTTACTCAAAAAGAAAAGGAGTACTTGTGGCACCTTAGAGACTAACCAATTTATACTCAGTTATCTACGATCTTTTCAAGAATCTTGAATTTCTCTGAGAAGACTCCTCCACCCTGGAGCCACTGTTACAAGAAAACTGGATTTGACAGAACCCGCAGCTATCTTGTGCACTTCGCCACCATAAGCTGGAAGCAAGGACACCACATAGCGAGGAAGAATTTGGCCTTGCTAAGGCAGATAAAAACAACTGCACAGCTGCTGTGTTATAGATTCATGAGAATGAAAAAGGGAGGATGGATAGCTGACCTTGGTCTGGGTGCCTGTAAGTTTCTTGCTAGGATTTGCTTTACTGATAAGTAGAAATTATGAGTTATTTGCTGTTGCTAGGGAAATGGACAGCTTATTAGATGTTATCTTGAGTTGTATGCTTGATTTGGAGAAATTCTTTTTATGAGAGTTTAGTGAGTGTAGAAAATCCAAACTTCTCCAAAGTATATGAGCAAGATGACGTGGATATTAATCTCCCCAGCTAGGAAGAAGGCTGGCCACCTGAAATCTGCTGCCGCCGCTCAACACCACCTCAGATTTTGGGAAACTATATTCTAGGGTGCTCTAGACCAGTGCTTCTCAAGCTATCTGATATGAGGGACCGGCAATTTTTTTTCCAATGTGTGCGCAGACCGGTAGCCAATGGCTCACGGATCGGGACCGGTCTGCGGACCACCACTTTGAGTTGCACTGCTCTAGACTACTGCTATTTTAGATGTGTGCTTTTTATTCAATAAAAACAAGGATTTGGGGCGGCGGGGGGAACACCCTTGTAATATTACTTTCTGTAATATGAACGACCTAATCATTGGCGGAACCCTATTGAACACAGTTAAATTCACAAGCTGACATGGTGTTCTCCAAATAGCAGAAATAAGAACCAGATTGACCATATCATGATCAATGGCAAAGGGTGACGCTCAGATGTGACAGATGTGATAGTGTGACAGATGTGATGTGACAGATGTGAAAGTGAGAAGGGCTGCAGATGTTGGCAGCAACCACCACCTTGTGACAGCTTTCATCAAGCTAAAACTGAGATGTGTGGGTCCACCAAAAAAGGCACAGATGTTATGATATCGTCAAGCTAAAGTCCCTTGAAATACAGAAAGTCTTCGTTCTGCAGCTAAAGAACAGGTTTCACTGCAGACCTTGATGAAGAGGAGGGGAATGCAGATGAGGAGAACAACAAGAAGTGGGACAAAGTAACAGCAATTTATAGACAGAGCAGTGAAGCCTGTCTAGGCTACAGGCAGAAAAGGAAAGAACGAGTGGATTACACCCAGCACACGGAATGCCATAGAAACCAGATGAGCCCTGAAGAAAAAAGTTTTAGACACAAAATCCTAGAAGCTAAAGGACAAATACCACGAGCAAGGCACACCAGGAGGTCAAACACCGTGTGAGAGCGGACAAATGGCATTATATTGATAATCTGGCAACACAAGCAGAGGATGCAGCTGCTCGTGGTGAACAAGGAACTGGTCTACAAAATGACACGGCTTATCAGTGGTAAACAGCAGACACCAACAAACACTCATCAGGAACAAACAAGGACACCTACTAACAACCGAAAAAGAACACAAAAATGTGCTGGACAGAGCATTTCAAAGAATTGCTGAACAGGGAGCCACCTAAAGAGGAAGCAAACATCCAGGAGGCAGAAGAAGATCTTGATATCAACGCAGACATCCCAACTAAGGAAGAGATCATTCAAGCCATTAAATCCTGAAAAAATGGTAAAGCTCCAGGCAAGGATAACTTGAATACAGAATTGTTCAAGGTAAATCCTAAATCAGCAGCATCTATCCTGGCCCCTCTATTTACATCAGTCTGGGAAAGGGAAAAAGTGCCAGATGAGTGGAGCAATGGGGTTATAGTGAAGATACCAAAGAAAGGAACTCTCAGTAATTGTAATAACTGGCATAGTATCACACTTTTATCTGTGCCAAACAAAGTATTGTGTAAGATCATAGTGCAGCGAATATCAGAGGCAGTTGATAGCATTCTCAGAAAAGAGCAAGCTGGGTTTTCGGAAAGGATGTGGATGCACAGACCAGATCTTCACTCTATGAAACATAATACAACAGTGCTTATAATGGCAACAGCAACTCTACGTAAATTTCATAGACTTTGAGAAGGCTTTTGATAGCATTCACAGGACCAGCCTATGGCACATTCTGCGGGCATATGGAATTCCTTTCCATATAATAAACATCATCAGAAACTACTATTTCAACTTTACATGCAGTGTTGATGACAGTGAGCTCAGTTTTGAAGTCAAAACAGGAGTACGGCAGGGGTGTGTCATGTCTGCAATCCTCTTCAACATTGCCATCAACTGGGTAATGTGGCGTACAACAGAAGACATGCCAACAGGCATTAAATGGACACTTTTCTCATCCCTTGAAGACCTGGACTTCACAGATGAGGTCGCTCTTCTATCACATACCCAACACCATATACAAGAAAAAACAGCTTGATTCAACACATTCAGCCAGCAAATTGTACTGAAAAATCAACTGCAATAAGACAGATGATATCATGAACTTTAATATTGCCTCATCGTCACCAGTACAGATAGAGGATTATGTTCTTACCAATGTAGAAACATTCACATACTTGGGCAGCACAATCAGCCAGGATGGTGGAACAAGCCAGGACATCCAGAACAAAATCAATAAAGCCAGGAACACTTTCAGGAGCTTAAATACAGTCTGGAAATCATCAAAATACAACACCAAAACGAAACTCAAGATTTATCAGAGCTGTATACTTTCAACACTATTTTATAGTGCAGAATGCTGGGGAATGAGAAAGCATGACATGTCCAAATGGTCTTCATTCCATACAACCTGCCTCAGAAAAATCCTCTGTATCTTTTGGCTCAGAACAATCTCAAACCAAGATCTATTAACAGTGCAGCCAAGAGGATCTGAGCACCATCATTGCCAGGAGGCGTTGGAGACGGGACGGTAATGTGCTTCGGATGGAAACTGATTCCATCACCAGAGTAGAAATAAGATGAACACCTGAAGGCAAGCGAAAACAAGGCCGCCCAAAAACCAACATGGCGAAGAGCTGTGGAAGCCAAGCTGAAAAACCTGGGGCACAGCTGGGGAACCATTGAAAGACTTGCCAGAAACAGAAAGGAGTGGAGGAGCTTCGTCACTGCCCTAAACGCCAGAGGCGAATTAGGAACATGATGATGATGATGATGATGACTCTTGTGTGTGTCAATCATTTATCAGATGGAAGTACTGTGTCCCCAGCTGATTTATTTCCTGACCGACTGGAAAACAGATTAGTTACCATAGCTATGGGTTCAGATAATCCTGGGTACCATCACCTTCTTTTGTCCAAACTGAGATCTCCGTCTAACAGCTCCTTGGGGCTGTCCAGCAATGAGCTTAAGCTTAATGTGGCCAAGACACAGCTTCTAATTTTTCCCGTTCAGTTCTCCCCCTCCTTCTTCCTCAGTCACTGCAGATAACCATCTTTCCGGTCACTCAGGCCCACACCCTGGGTGGCATCTTTGACTCTGCATTCTCTCCAGATGCTCAAATCCAGGATCATGTATAAATCCTGCTACTTCATCCTGCAGGTCTTTCCATCCATGCAGCTAAATCAGCCCCAGTTTTGGGAGCAGACTAGAGGGGAGACTTGAACTGCCATCACCCATGACAAATGTTTAATAGATCTCAGTATCCTCAGCTCTGCATCCAGCACTTTTCAGAAGCACTAAATTTACATTAAAATATTTACTTAAAAGATTAGGTTTCTCTATACTTCAGCAGGCCCAACATTCATATCAGATGATCCAGTGTAGACTGGGAATTAGGCAGTAAACAAAAAATCCAAGCAAGCACCTGATCAACTAAATAATCCTGTACTATATCAGAGAATATATTTTCTTCATTTATTTTGATAAGTGTAGTTTAATACGTCATAGCATACTAGTAAATGTATTCTGGAATACTGTGTAAAAAGTAATAAGTACTAGGAGTCCATATTTGAATATTTTCTCTCACTAGATATCTTTCCTGAGCAGTCAGATGATATTTTGGAGAGAGGGGAATGCTTTTCTTATGGGGAAGGTGAGAATTAGAAAGTTTCTACCATATGCTAGGTCATGATGATCTTGCCATTTAGACTCTAGTCTAGAAAGAAGATGCATATCTTAGGGTTTGTCTACATATATAGTGCTGCAGCTGTGCATCAGATGTGCTGCAGCAGAAGATGTATAATAAAATCACAGCCACAAGCACCAATAGCTATGTCAGCAGGAGAAGTTCTCCCACCAACATAGCACTATCCACACTAGTGCTTAGGTCAGCATAATTTACGTCACTCAGGGGCATGGTTTTGTCACACCCCTGAGCGACAAACTGTAGCGTAGACATAGCCTTTCTAAATTTACCTGTAGCCCAAAAAGTACAAAAGCCAGTGTTTTGGGAGAAGATGATTACAAGTTCTATTCTTTATGCATATTGTCGACTGCTGCCACAGAGCATTACAGTACAAAATGGAAAAATTTAGACATTCCTTATATATCACTACAGAAACATTTCCTCTGACCACCTGTTCCTCATTAAGTATTGGAGCTTCTAGGTGGAATAAATGCCATTAAACACTGATCTTGCAGAAAAGTTTCTGGTTGCTAATAATAATCTAAGATCAAATGGAACTGAATGATTCAGGGAGATTATAATTTTTTACCTGATTAGACATATGTCATAAGGAATCCAAAATCCCATTTGTACAAGTTTTGTTTGCTTACTTTATGTGCTCTACCTTAGGCTCATGGTATTGCAAGGAGATTCTGAACAGCCTAATCATACGTACAGCACAGAGTGAGGAAAAAGGTGAGAATCTTGGATGCCCTGATTAGACACGTCAACAGGAAATCAAGCATAGGGAACCTCTTCCCAAATGGGTTAACAGACTCTTGTTAACATTTTGAACCACTGGTCACTATCCTACCACCTTTCATTTCTGAAGTATTTTCCATCCACTAACCTTTGATCTCAAGTTTAATTCTAAGGTTGGCATGTGTATCACATCACTTTGCTCAGCAAGCAAGTTAAAAAGACAGTTTCACAGGGGGCATCACTTTCACAGACATGAAAGATGGCATTAATTTTCTTGTTACTTCCAGCATAACTGGTTCACATTTCACTGTCTTTCAGCATGCTGATGAGCACTGAGCAAAATCTGGAGTGCCTCTACACATTAAACAGTAAAAATTCAGCAAAGGAGCACTAATACAGTGGAGCTGTGGTGTTGCACTCTAAGTTTATGGGCCTTCATTTAAGAGTGCATAGTCCCAGAACATGCCAAGAGCCTGCCACGCAAGCACTTATTTTTCCCTAAATCATGGAGTGGATTGCATACATTTTACAACCTTCTTCCATTCATTTTATTTACAGAATCCTTCTGGATAACAGGATAGATAAAAGAAGTTATGCTTTTTTCTGAGAAAAGCACCATTCTGAACTTATTTCTTTTAAGTTTTCAAATAAAATTTAGAGCCAAAGTCTGAGCAAAATATTCTACAGTGAGTGCCCCAGTTAAGGCAATTTAGTTCTAGACGGTACTATACTCAAATCACAGTGTTTGAAACCCAAGATTCACCTTAACAAATCTCTGTCTCGGAATTTTAAAGAAAGCCCTGTAATCAGAATGGGGCCAAGTGAGATTCAAGGAGGTGGGGTGGGGGGCGGATTCCCCCAACTCCTTTCCCACTCTTTCCTCTGAAGGTGTGAAGAAGTGAGCCTTATTAATGCATACCTCCTCAACTTCTTCAGAGTGGAGCTGGGGAACTTAGGTGGAACACAAATTAAGTCAGTCCAAATATGGGGAGATGCACTCAGCAGACCCCTTCCTTCTGCCCCTCTACCTAGCTAGAGGATGATCCAACATATCTTGATGTCTTCTGGAACATATGTTTTAGCCAATTACAAGTTATTGGGCTCAACATAAGGATATCTGGGTGATATTAAGTGATCTGTCATATTACAGGAGGTCAGACTAGGTGATCTGGCCTTAAATTCTATGAATCTCTTAAATATGGAGTGACGGTCAACTTCATTACAGTCCTAATTTATTTTACTCCACCCCATGCCAGCTAAAATATTCTTCTGCCCCTATCTTTAAATGAATACTAGAAGGTTCGGGTTTTTTCAGATTTGTAGGTGTAGCACGCACACATACAGCAGAAATTGTAACTTTGGCCATTCCATCCTATATACAAGGAGTCCCCTAATAAGGCATGAAAGACCTCATTAAATAATGCTAAAAGATGGCTTCTCTCTCTCCTTATTTTTCAATGAAGTTGAATACCACCATAATACAAGAATAATTAGAACACAATTCTAGGGCTAGTCTCAAAACCTGAAAATAGATCAGATTATACTATATTTTTCAAGAAGGCATTCTGACAAAAAAGTAAAGCTGCATTGAAACTAATATGTGGGACAGGAAGTCAAAATACCTGGATTCTACCATTAGGTCCATCACTGACCTGTTGTGAGATTTTGATAAGTGACTTAAGTTTTGTGTCTCACTTCGCCCCTCTGAAAATGTAGATATTTTTCTTTGTACTGTTCTTACAATCACCAAAGGGAAAGAGTTTATGGAGAAATTAGGGAGTTATAAAAACTCCTCACATAAAATGACATGCACCACCATTCACCTATTTGATATTATCCTGCCTGACTGCTAGGTGATAAATCAAAGGATGTTGTTTCAGGGGAAAAAACAAACAGGAAATGAAATAATGGTAAAAATAAGGTATAATCTGAAGAATACTGGGGTCCTTGAGGAAACAATGGGGGAAGTATGAATTGGGGAATACGCCTGCCTCGCTTAACTAAACTGGCATGGTCTTTTCATCCCTGGCCTGAGCCTAGGATAAAAAGGGGATACTAATATCTTAAAGATACTGGCCTAGAGAAGGAGGGTTGAGTGGATAGCAAGCAGCCACTGGATAGGATCTGAAGAGAAAGAAACTACAGCAAGCAGGCTCTCTCCCAGAGATGGAGGTAACTGAGCTAAATGAAACTTACTAAAGCTTTCAAGGAAAGACTAATGTTTAGGTAAGGGGTCAGGGAAATAGAACAAAGGGTGAAATAAAGAAAGGCCTATACACATATGTGTGGTGTACTTTTGGGAAATGAACAAACAATATTTTGTTTTTAAAAACAGCTATTTGAGTGACTTTAATCTGCTGCTCCTCAGGGGGAAAAAAAAACAACAACAGACTTCTAGGTTTCAAACCAGCTGAGCCTTCCATGTGGGCACTGTCATCCAGATATCCAGTCTAAAAGTGGTAGGACCACATGATTCCATCCTAGACAGGTGCAGGAACTCAGGCTTATCACCTTAGGGATGCACTTGAGAGGGACTGAAATGGGTGTAAAGCGCAGCTTGCTGTGTCACCATGACAGAGCTCTATACATTTTATTGCCAATATATGTATATAAGAGGTAAGAGGTTTGTACTAGTTCATTACTTATGTAAAGCTTCCATGCAATGTGACAGTGTTTCAAGTATCAGGGGAAAAAATTCAAAGCTTCAGACCATATGAGTTAAGACAGTCCCCATTGTAGGAATAATTGCCCTCCAAACGTAACACTATCTCCCCACATAGTGTTTATTCTGGTAATACACAATCTACATCAGATAGGGGGCACATTTTTTTCATCTGAATCCCTTCTCTCTCATTTGTAAAGATGGGCACTCTACATATATGGGAGAGGGTGTCACTTTGTATGGGCAAAGCATGGATGTGCTCCAATTACGGCATTTTAAAGAAATAATCCACATACCAGAAACAATGAGGTGAAATGCTTTGTATGAATATGAAACAAGTTGATGGGAACAATCTTCAGTCCCTATCTGCAGGCTATTCAGTGACCTCACGCCAGTCCACTGGCACTCCTAAGTGTCTCAGCAGAAAAGTCAAGGACTGATGGCCACAGAGAGCAAGTTAGCCTTTCACTTCTACAGATGGTTCTTCATGACTGAGGTCCATAGTGGGGGCAGTTCGCACAGATACTGCCCATACTGTACTTTTTCTATGGATATATAGAAAATCTGAGCTGTCTAGTTCTGTCAATCTGGTCCCTTTCACAAAGATTGAAATTCAGCTTAAAAATATTAAATGAAGATAAAGCAAACAAAGGGAAAAAAATTATTCTACAATTTACTTAAGCACACCAGGTTCCTCTGGAAATTGGCCAAAGGACTTTTACGCACTGAGCTCTAGGCTTGTAACAGCTCCATAAAAACACTTCAAATCTCATTAAAACAGGGCGAACAATGCCAATAAGGGTATGTCTACACTACGAAATTAGGTCGAATTTATAGAAGTCGGTTTTTTTGAAATCGGTTTTATATATTCGAGTGTGTGTGTCCCCACAGAAAATGCTCTAAAGTGCATTAAGTGCATTAACTCGGCGGAGCGCTTCCACAGTACCGAGGCAAGCGTCGACTTCTGGAGCGTTGCACTGTGGGTAGCTATCCCACAGTTCCCGCAGTCTCCGCTGCCCATTGGAATTCTGGGTTGATATCCCAATGCCTGATGCGGCAAAAAACATTGTCGCAGGTGGTTCTGGGTACATGTCGTCAGGACCCCGTTCCCACCCTCCCTCCCCCCGTGAAAGCAAGGGCAGGCAATCATTTCGCGCCTTTTTTGTCTGCTGCCAGCCAAAGATGTAAAGGATCGATGGAGTGGGTCAGAACAAGACATAGACCAGATTTGTTTTGGACTCATTTTCCTCCTCCCCTATCTAGATCACACTGCAGTCAGTCACAGAGAAGGCGCAGCGAGGTTAATCTAGCCATGTATCAATCAGAGGCCAGGCTAACCTCCTTGTTCCAATAAGAACGATAACTTAGGTGCACCATTTCTTATTGGAACCCTCCGTGCAGTCCTGCCTGAAATACTCCTTGATGTACAGGCACACCCTTTGTTGATTTTAGCTCCCTGAAGCCAACCCTGTAAGCCGTGTCGTCAGTTGCCCCTCCCTCCATCAGAGCAACGGCAGACAATCGTTCCGCGCCTTCTTTCTGTGCGGAGACGCCATACCAAGGCAAGCATGGAGGCCGCTGAGCTCATTTTGGCAATTAGGAGCACATTAAACACCACACGCATTATCCAGCAATATATGCAGCACCAGAACATGGCAACGCGATACCGGGCGAGGAGGCGACGTCAGCGCGGTCCCGTGAGTGATCAGGACATGGACACAGATTTCTCTGAAAGCATGGGCCCTGCCAATGCATGCATCATGGTGCTAATGGGGCAGGTTCATGCTGTGGAACGCCGATTCTGGGCTCGGGAAACAAGCACAGACTGGTGGGACCGCATAGTGTTGCAGGTCTGGGACGATTCCCAGTGGCTGCGAAACTTTCGCATGAGTAAGGGCACTTTCATGGAACTTTGTGACTTGCTTTCCCCTGCCCTGAAGCGCATGAATACCAGGATGAGAGCAGCCCTCACAGTTGAGAAGCGAGTGGCGATAGCCCTGTGGAAGCTTGCAACGCCAGACAGCTACCGGTCAGTTGGGAATCAATTTGGAGTGGGCAAATCTACTGTGGGGGCTGCTGTGATGCAAGTAGCTCACGCAATCAAAGATCTGCTGATATCAAGGGTAGTGACCCTGGGAAATGTGCAGGTCATAGTGGATGGCTTTGCTGCAATGGGATTCCCTAACTGTGGTGGGGCTATAGACGGAACCCATATCCCTATCTTGGCACCAGAGCACCAAGCCGGCGAGTACATAAACCGCAAGGGGTACTTTTCGATAGTGCTGCAAGCTCTGGTGGATCACAAGGGACGTTTCACCAACATCAACGTGGGATGGCCGGGAAAGGTGCATGACGCTCGCATCTTCAGGAACTCTGGTCTGTTTCAAAAGCTGCAGGAAGGGACTTTCTTCCCAGACCAGAAAATAACTGTTGGGGATGTTGAAATGCCTATATGTATCCTTGGGGACCCAGCCTACCCCTTAATGCCATGGCTCATGAAGCCGTACACAGGCAGCCTGGACAGTGGTCAGGAGCTGTTCAACTACAGGCTGAGCAAGTGCAGAATGGTGGTAGAATGTGCATTTGGACGTTTAAAGGCGCGCTGGCGCAGTTTACTGACTCGCTTAGACCTCAGCGAAACCAATATTCCCACTGTTATTACTGCTTGCTGTGTGCTCCACAATATCTGTGAGAGTAAGGGGGAGACGTTTATGGCGGGGTGGGAGATTGAGGCAAATCGCCTGGCTGCTGGTTACGCGCAGCCAGACACCAGGGCGGTTAGAAGAGCTCAGGAGGGTGCGGCACGCATCAGAGAAGCTTTGAAAACCAGTTTCATGACTGGCCAGGCTACAGTGTGAAAGTTCTGTTTGTTTCTCCCTGATGAAACCCCCCGCCCCTTGGTTCACTCTACTTCCCTGTAAGCTAACCACCCTCCCCTCCTCCCTTTAATCACCGCTTGCAGAGGCAATAAAGTCATTGCTGCTTCACAGTCATGCATTCGTTATTCATTCATCACACAAATAGGGGGATGACTACCAAGGTATCCCAGGAGGGGTGGTGGAGGAGGGAAGGAAAATGCCACACAGCACATTAAGCACAGCACTTTAAAAGTTTACAACTTTAAAATTTATTGAATGACAGCCTTCTTTTTTTTGGGCAATCCTCTGTTGTGGAGTCGCTGGTTGGCCGGAGGCCCCCCCACCACGTTCTTGGGCGTCTGGGTGTGGAGGCTATGGAACTTGGGGAGGAGGACGGTTGGTTACAGAGGGGCAGCAGTGGCAGTCTGTGCTCCAGCTGCCTTTGCTGCAGCTCAACCATACACTGGAGCATTCTGGTTTGGTCCTGCAGCAGCCTCAGCATTGAATCCTGCCTTCTCTCATCACGCTGCCGCGACATTTGAGCTTCAGCCCTGTCTTCTGCCCGCCACTTACTCTCTTCAGCCCGCCACTTACTCTCTTCAGCCCGCCACCTCTCCTCCCGGTCATTTTGTGCTTTCCTGCACTCTGACATTATTTGCCTCCACGCATTCGTCTGTGCTCTGTCAGTGTGGGAGGACAGCATTAGCTCGGAGAACATTTCATCTCGAGTGCGTTTTTTTTTCTTTCTAAGCTTCACTAGCCTCTGGGAAGGAGAAGATCCTGTGATCATTGAAACACATCCAGCTGGTGGAGAAAAAAAAAGGGACAGCGGTATTTAAAAACACACATTTTATAAAACAGTGGCTACACTCTTTCAGGGTAAACCTTGCTGTTAACATTACATACATAGCACATGTGCTTTCGTTACAAGGTCGCATTTTGCCTCCTCCCACCGCGTGACTACCCCCTCAACCCTCCCCCCTCCCCGTGGCTAACAGCGGGGAACATTTCTGTTCAGCCACAGGCAAACAGCCCAGCAGGAATGTGTCCCTGAAGAAAAGCACCCTATTTCAACCAGGTGACCATGAATTATATCTCACTCTCCTGAGGATAACACAGAGAGAGAAAGAACGGATTTTGGTTGAATGCCAGCAAACATACACTGCAATGCTTTGTTCTACAGTGATTCCCGAGTATGTGTTACTGGCCTGGAGTGATAAAAGTGTCCTACCATGAAGGACGAAATAAGGCTGCCCTCCCCAGAAACCTTTTGCAAAGGCTTTAGGACTACATCTAGGAGAACCGCAAATGCCAGGGCAAAGTAATCCTTTCACATGCTTGCTTTTAAACCATGTATAGCATTTTAAAAGGTACACTCACCAGAGGTCCCTTCTCCGCCTGCTGGGTCCAGGAGGCAGCCTTGGGTGGGTTCGGGGGGTACTGGCTCCAGGTCTAGGGTGAGAAACAGTTCCTGGCTGTCGGGAAAACCGGTTTCTCCGCTTGCTTGCTGTGAGCCATCTACAACCTCCTCCTCCTCCTCCTCATCTTCTTCGTCCCCAAAACCTGCTTCCGTATTGCCTCCATCTCCATTGAAGGAGTCAAACAACACGGCTGGGGTAGTGGTGGCTGAACCCCCTAAAATGGCATGCAGCTCATCATAGAAGCGGCATGTTTGGGGCTCTGACCCAGAGCGGCTGTTCGCCTCTCTGGTTTTCTGGTAGGCTTGCCTCAGCTCCTTCAGTTTCACGCGGCACTGCTTCGGGTCCCTGTTACGGCCTCTGTCCTTCATGCCCTGGGAGATTTTCACAAAGGTTTTGGCATTTCGAAAACTGGAACGGAGTTCTGATAGCACGGATTCCTCTCCCCAAACAGCGATCAGATCCCGTACCTCCCGTTCGGTCCATGCTGGAGCTCTTTTGCGATTCTGGGACTCCATCATGGTCACCTGTGCTGAGGAGCTCTGCATGGTCACCTGCAGCTTGCCACGCTGGCCAAACAGGAAATGAGATTCAAAAGTTCGCGGTTCTTTTCCTGTCTACCTGGCCAGTGCATCTGAGTTGAGAGTGCTGTCCAGAGCGGTCAGAATGGAGCACTCTGGGATAGCTCCCGGAGGCCAATACCATCGAATTGTGTCCACAGTACCCCAAATTCGAGCTGGGAACGTCGATTTAAGCGCTAATCCACTTGTCAGGGGTGGAGTAAGGAAATCGATTTTAAGAGCCCTTTAAGTCGAATTAAAGGGCTTCAGTGTGTGGACGGGTGCAGGTTTAAATCGATTTAACGCTGCTAAATTCGACCTAAAGTCCTAGTGTAGACCAGGGCTAAGTATCTGAAGCCAAACGACAGCTTTTCACTGGATTGGAGTCATTGAACAAAAATAAGTAGTATTTCCATGTGTCTCTACCTTTCAATAACAATGCCATCTTGTGGAAAATGTAGAAGTAGCACAGAAGAGCCTCTCTAGCACATATTGACTTAAGAAGGAGAAGGACTTCATTGACACAGTACACCAGTTTGTGACAGAATGACAAAGCATACAGGGCTCTGTAAAACATTCTTTTCACGTGGTAATCAGTAATCAATTTAGAGTGGATTGAAACCATAGGGGGAGCACTTATCAAGTAGGAGGAGAAAACTGGTTTCCCAAATGAGCAGGAAGATGGGGGCTATCTATAAAGTGGATCTGCAGCCCCTGAAATCCATCCCCGCCCCGCCCCCGCCCCCCGTGAGTGCCTGATAATCAAGATTCAACAAACATTGATCTATAGCCACCCTGTAGAATGGAGACCTGGATTTCTGTTACTATATCCTGGTGGTTTTATTCTGCTGTATTTTGGCCCTTTGTACTCCAATAGCCACTGCTCTCATGCAGTCAGGCAGCAGATATAGCTGCAGACTAGGGACCGAATGGCTAGGCAGCAGTTCTGCGGAAAAGGACCTAGGGGTGACAGTGGACGAGAAGCTGGATATGAGTCAGCAGTGTGCCCTTGTTGCCAAGAAGGCCAATGGCATTTTGGGATGTATAAGTAGGGGCATAGCGAGCAGATCGAGGGACGTGATCGTTCCCCTCTATTCGACATTGGTGAGGCCTCATCTGGAGTACTGTGTCCAGTTTTGGGCCCCACACTTCAAGAAGGATGTGGATAAATTGGAGAGAGTCCAGCGAAGGGCAACAAAAATGATTAGGGGACTGGAACACATGAGTTATGAGGAGAGGCTGAGGGAGCTGGGATTGTTTAGCCTGCAGAAGAGAAGAATGAGGGGAGATTTGATAGCTGCTTTCAACTACCTGAAAGGGGGTTCCAAAGAGGATGGCTCTAGACTGTTCTCAGTGGTAGCAGATGACAGAACGAGGAGTAATGGTCTCAAGTTGCAGTGGGGGAGGTTTAGATTGGATATTAGGAAAAACTTTTTCACTAAGAGGGTGGTGAATCACTGGAATGTGTTACCTAGGGAGGTGGTAGAATCTCCTTCCTTAGAGGTTTTTAAGGTCAGGCTTGACAAAGCCCTGGCTGGGATGATTTAACTGGGAATTGGTCCTGCTTCGAGCAGGGGGTTGGACTAGATGACCTTCTGGGGTCCCTTCCAACCCTGATATTCTATGATTCTATAGTTCTTGGATATTCAACAAATGATCAACGATTCATCAAAATAGCTTGAGATGATCACAAGACATGCTTCCACCAACTAACTAAATGCCAAAGCACAGTACCGATTATGACAATGGCTGATTTTTTGGACAGACAGCCGCCACTTATGTCAGAATGAGGGTTTCTCCCCTCTCCCCCCACCCCATCCTGATGCTTACATGTTTCTTCTGTCTTTATTTAGGCCCTGATCCTGCAAAGGCAACTGCATTAGAGCATCCCTGCACAGCCCCACTGAAGTCAATAGCGCTGCTCAGAGGTGTGGGTATCTGCCTAGGCAGCTGTTTTACAGGATCAAGGAGTGAGACTGTAAGCTCCTCAGGAGGGTAACTGTTGCTCATTTATGTATGCCTACAAATGGCCAGGCCCCAAGAACTGGTTGGTGCCTCTAGGCACAACCCTAATACATACAGATGAGGTGCAATTACCTTTCTATGCATGTATGTTTTTAAGAACTTCCTAAAAGCATTATAGCCAATGCACAGATTATACAAGTACAAGTTACCATGCACATGTACTGTAAAGAATTTGTTAGAGGGAGGCATAGAGTGAGGAAGTAAGGTAAGGTGCATGTTTATCTGAGCAAAATAGACAAGCTTAGCGTACCTGTTGACTTCTAGCTGACTCATCTTCATATTCATGGAACATTTGCTCATTTTTTTACTTCAGCATTATGAAAATGCAAACAGTACAAGTACGCTATGTTTCAGTAAACATACAGGTATCACAAATGCAGACTACTGTGCTCTCCATTACTGTCCAGGACAGATAGCAAAGATGGGTCAGATGGTTTTAAGCAGAATTGTGGGTATTTCACAGCTAACTGGGCTCTGGTACTATGGTTGCTCTATTAAGTATTACTGCCAAACAGTGGGAGCAATGGTAGCTAAATCCAGTTTGTTTTATATTGAGTTTTACCACGCAAAGGCGCTGGTTTCCTCATTTCCCTGGGGGTGCTTAAACCCCGACTTGCCCCAAACTCCACCCCACCCCACCTCCGCCTCTTCCCTCCCTACTCCACCCCCAGTGCCTCCTACATGCCGCTGAACTCCTCATCCACAGTGCGCGAGAAGCATAATGAGGGAGGGGAAGGAGCTGATTGGTGGGGCAGCTGGCAGGCACTGATCACCCACTATTTTTCCCCCTGGGTGCTCCAGCCCTGGAACACTCACGGAGTTGGTCCTATGTTACCAATCCCCACAAAGGGGTAGTCCGAGGACGTAACCATACAAACTTTACTCACATGTAACCCTCACCTCAAGAGAAGAGTCTGAGAGTAATACGGCCCAGTCCTCCAAACTGCATTAATGCTGCTCAAAAACAGATTCTTTTTTCAGAGTAGCAGCCGTGTTAGTCTATATCTGCAAAAAGAACAGGAGCACTTGTGGCACTTTAGAGACTAACAAATTTATTTGAGCACAAGCTTTCGTGAGCTACAGCTCACTTCATTGGATGCATGCAGTGGAAAATACAGTGGGGAGATTTTATATACACAGAGAATATGAAACAATGTTGTTCTCTGTGTATATAAAATCTCCCCACTGTATTTTCCACTGCATGCATCCGATGAAGTGAGCTGTAGCTCACGAAAGCTCATGCTCAAATAAATTTGTTAGTCTCTAAGGTGCCACAAGTCCTCCTTTTCTTTTTGCAGATTCTTTTTTGTTCTCTCTTCTAACCTGTATTTAAGCATTCTGATACAGTTGTTAGAGGTGATCTATTTTTAAAACAAAAAAAAAACAAAACACCACCTCTTCAGACCAGGAAGGCCTGAGCTATCTCAAACTGACCACCAATCTGTTCCTCAACTCCACTTGAATACACAGCAACACTGGTGTCCAGAGCAGCAACCAGCCCTATGATTCCAGCTGGACCCTTTTCATTAATGTAAGTTACCATAATTTGTTCACTTTCACATTATTTGTGAAGTACGGTATCAGAATCACAATCATTTCCAGCACTGGTACAAAACACTATTCACAGGTTTCGTGACACAGAACAACTTCCAATGAAGGATTCCTCCTGGCAGAACCTCTAATGGTTGTCAACTGTTTCACGAGCTAAGGTGGCATGGATTTCACGGCACACACAGTGCCTGCCATTTCTGAAGTCTTCATAGTATTACGGGAAAAAACATGAAACCAGAGCTTAAAAATTTGAGACAAACTGTGGTACGATTCCTAGCATTCTGTGGTAAGCGCTGCAGTGGTAAGAAGTTTTCTGATTTCAGTGCATCAAACAAGGATTGTGATTGACATTGAAGTAACAAGAGCTGCGGCAAGGAAATCACTTTACTTGCAAAAGCCCTTGAAAAGTTATAGAGCAGCGAGCTCTTGACACAACATGGCTCCTAAACTGTGTGTGTTTTTATAGCCTGTGTGTCTCTCTTCTCATGCTTAAATAAGACATTGTGGGGTGACCTAGCACGGATGCTGTAATTGCCCTAAGGGAAAAAGAAAAGGAGTACTTGTGGCACCTTAGAGACTGCATCTGACAAAGTGAGCTGTAGCTCACGAAAGCTTATGCTCAAATAAATTGGTTAGTCTCTAAGGTGCCACAAGTCCTCCTTTTCTTTTTGCGAATACAGATTAACACGGCTGCTACTCTGAAACTTAAGGGGAAAGTTGCAGCTTAAAAACAAAGGCAGGCATATTCATACCGAAGTGGGTTAAATCTATTCAAAACAATGGCCAACTAGGATACGCACAACATAAGAAATAGTGGGTGAAAATGCCTGCTTTGCTGTTTTGATTGATCTAATTGGAAAGATAACTTAACATTTCTCATCTGCAGAGGGCCTTAAAAACCATTACCCTAACCTAGGGTGGCCAGATGTTCCAATTTTATAGGGACAGTCCCGATATTTGGGGCTTTGTCTTCTATAGGTGCCTATTACCCCCCGTCCCAATTTTTCACACTTGTTGTCTGGTCACCCTAAGCGAACCTTTCAGCATCCCTTTTACAAATGGGGTAATTGAGACAAACAGGCCAGATGACTTATCTATGGCCATAGAGGGAGTAGCCAATAATATTCGTCAGGATTAGAATTCAAGAAACCCTGGCTCCTAGTTCTGTGGTGACCTAGCAAGGGTGCTGTAATTGTAATTGCAACCATTTCTTTACTTAGCTAAAACCTGATATGGTCCCTGGGTACCTACTTGCTCACCAGCCCACTCTGCACTGGTTTCACTACTCTTACATTCAAACTAGCTCAGGTAAGCTAGCCCATGTACAGGTTTTCCTGAGTAGACATCCTAAAAGACAGCAAGAAAAGCCCCCAGAACTTACAAGGTAATGTGTTACCTTTAACCACTGTTGGATATCGTATGTCTGTCAAGTATATACAAATGTGAAACTATTGTGGCATGCCACAGAAGCCCTACTGGCATATTAATACCCAGGTAACATTTAATACAGGTATATGTTTCAACGAGCAGCGAAGCCAGTGATATTACTGACAATTAATGCCAGTCCCCCCGCTTTTTTCCTCCAGTACAGAATGGGCTGTAAAAAGAAAATTAGCTACTATAGAATTAACTAGAACTAAAGGATCGTAGTTCATTACATGCAGCAATAATATCAGTTATCGGAGTTATGGTCCAGAACTGCAATTGAAATCAGTCATGTAACCAGAAGACAAACGCTTCCAAATCTAAGATAGAAAAAGGAAGCAGAATACACTAACCACTTCCAAAAATAAGAAGTACCAGAGGTGTGTGGACAAAGGCTAAAACATTAAATTGTGTCTCACTCTTTTGGTGATACACGTGCAGAAAGGTCATTTTTTAGTGCCTGTGGATCAAAACAAGTAGTGAGTGAATTGATGCCAGTACATTATATTGATTTGGAGGGAAAATTTCAGTAGCTACTCTAAGAAAACAGTAAAGCCTCGAAGGATGCACTGCTCCCCACCAACGTTTATCATGCAAATCAGTTGTCTCATCACATTTGTTTTGCTATCAAGACTACTTGGAAAACAGCCAGTTTTCAAAACAACTGCTTTTGTCTAGGAGACAAGTTATAAAGTGAAACAGCCATGTTTGTACTAAAACTGGGCAGGAAACTAATTGCTGTCCCATGGAAGATGGAGTTTCCACAATTTTTCATGTGACAGAAATGCCAAAATATTTCAAATCAGACACCAAATATTTCAATGCATCCTAAATGAAATATATTCCTTGGCAGCCCCTGCCATCCAGCTCCCTACACCTCCCCTTTTGCCCACTTAGCAGGCTGATGCACTCCCCAATTGCCTGGGTTGCCACACTAGCCTACTCCTCAGGGTCCCTGCCTGAGGCTCTGTTCACCAGGTGGGCTGCCTTGCTTCCCACCCGGCAGACAGAGGAGAGCACAGCAGCCTGCCAGCCAGCCCATTAGGCAGGCAGAGGGGGAGCCAGGCTGGCTAGCTGATAAGAAACCAAGCAAGCAGGCTGACTGACTGACTGACCGACCAGATTTCCAAATAAAGCTTTGACAGAATCAACAATTCCCATGGAATGTTGAGATTCCGTCAAACCAGCACTTTCCAGTGGAAAACTGTCTCGTTAGAAAATTTTTGACCGACTGTAGTTTGTACTCTTTATTGCTCCTTTACAATATGTAATACAACACACTTTTAGAATAGAGTCCAACCCGGTCTGTCCCTTTATCCTCACCCACACACCCGGTGGACTGGAGCAGGATAGTGACTTTATAAAAACTTAAGCTGGTGCATTTCCAGTCTTCAAATGAAGGGGTAATCAAGTGGTAGCCTCCCTAAAGTTTCTTTGTAATGAGGCAATAAAGGGAAACTAACTCACTTTGAAGTTCTTGTCTTGGAATTCAAGGAAGTAGTTTGGGTCTGCATCCCAAACTTTCATATCTTTGCAACACTACATTCATCATGGCTCCAAGTTATCTGGTACTATGTATTGGCACCTCTCTCAAGCTGCTTCCTTGTTCTCCAAAATCTTATGTTAAAAAAAGTTTCTAGCTGTTACAGTTGCACAGGTAACTTCAAAATGTTGAGACTAATAGAGCAGAGAGGTGTACAGAGATGCCAGAGAGCCTGGAACAATAGCTCTGAGAGGTTTGAAGTGCCCCATTCATCTCAACAGATGAATGTTCACAAGATGTGTCTTGTTAACCTTTAATGGCAAAATGAACAAGGCTATACATATGTAGCCCCAGCGAAGCTACCAGTTGGGTCCAGCCCCTTAGCCAAAAAGCAGCAAGCCAGATGTTAGGGGCTTATTCCTTCACCTGCTTACTTCCCTGGTCCTTCTCGCATGAACAGACAGCAACAATACCCGAAGTCCAATGGTGCAAACAATTCGATGTTTACTGGGGTGAACAGGTGAACTTCCAGCAAGCATGATTCCAGTTTCCTTCCTTAGTGTCCCCCTTCCCAGCTCTGACACCACAGAGCCTTATCTGTGTCCCGGTTCCCATTCCCGCCCCCTTAGCAAAACATGATTCCAATTTTCTCAACTCCATGCCCTGTTCCCATTCCCCTCCCTCACTTCCTGATTGACTGCAGACTATATAGTAAAACTTGAGTTCTGCTTAGCTATACCTTAACCAATCATTTTACTGAAATTTAACTAACCAAGCCTAACATATTGTAACATGATTTAACTAATTATATCCCACCACCTTAATTAGTTTACACC
Organism: Lepidochelys olivacea; assembly: GCF_965140295.1. NCBI lineage: Eukaryota > Metazoa > Chordata > Testudines > Cheloniidae > Lepidochelys > Lepidochelys olivacea. Next base: position 72,958,183 of record NC_140414.1, read on the forward strand.
CAGCAAAATTAATTATACAGCAGACAGAATCAATCATAGACAGAGATTATACAGACAAACAATAGGGAAATGGGGACTACAATGATAGAACAACACAGAAATGAAGATTTCACATACCAGCTATTGATAAGTGAGTTCTTGCCAGACAGGATGCTATCAAACTAAGTTTCCTTTTACATTTTCTTGGCACTTCCCTTTCTCTGGAGGTGATGGGCATTATCAGGACAGGATTGTATTCCTAGCAGCCCAATAGCACCTTCTTTCAATGTGACTAGTTTGGAATGTGAGGATGTGACCATACGCTTCCCAGCTTATGGCTGCCTCTGCTGCTTAGCCAAAGGCCTTAGCCTAAGAACAGGGCCTCAGACTGTCACAGTCAGGGAAGGCCCTTACGCTGGCAGACAGTGATTTTGATTCTCTCTTTTATACCTCTATAACTAGCTAAGTGATAAGAATACACCTAAATTCTTAGAGTATAGGCCTTTACAGACAGGCCTGAATATCTATATCCTAACATCTATAACCACATGGCAATCTTGTAGACTCTTACATGGAAATCCTCAGCCAAAAGTCATATTGCCCTCATTGTTCTCTGTGAAAAACTTGGGCTAGGTCAGATGGGCCAGAGCAGAAAAACAGAAAAAGCCCCACTTTTGCTGAGTTGCTTTGCAACACAAACTCTCTGCAAGATCTGACCATACCTGTTGTCCTTCAAAGCTAGCTTATCTGCAAACCTCCAGTGAAATAAAGAATGCTCATTCTACAAAACTCACATGACAACAATCCATGTACACTTACTGGAGCAAAGTCTGTGAAGGATACTGTCTGTTTAACTGTTTCTATGAAAACCTTCACATCAAATACTGAGTGTTGCCAACTCTCATGAGAATTATTGTTTTCCTTAAAGCCCCAGCTCTTGGAGTCAAGTGAATATGCAATGATTTCAGCCTTCATGCTTAAAGAATAGTAAGTTTCCAGCCCTTGTGGCTGTGCAGAAGGCTTCAAAATATGAGCCCAGTGCACCCGAAAGACTCAGAAAGCAAATAGGAAGACCACCATATATTATTTTTACATAATCTCATGATTTTTGGTGAGCTCGACTCATGATTTTTGAACATTTGGGGTTGACAATACTGAATACTTACTAGAACAGAGTAATAACATGCCTTACTTTTGCAATAATTATTTAACCTATTTATTAAGGGCAAGGAAAGCTGCATCTCAGGTTTCAGTTTGATTATCTCATCACCACATGCTAGTTTCCCAACAAAAATATAAAAAAAATTTTGAAAAGAAAAAATGAACTGAATCTTTGTACATTGTACAGAAAAATTAAGGGTCGAAACACCAAGATTTTCCCCTTTTTACAATTCACCTTTAAATTATGTACTGTCCATACTTACTCAGGTCTATGACGAAGTAATGGTCCAGTCTTACACTCAGGAAAAATGCCAACGGATTTAAATTGGAATTTTGTCTCTGAAGATCGCAGTACCTGTACCAAACTGTGTCTTGGGATACTCTTTCAAATAACTGCTCTGATTTTGAAAACACTACTCTGTTTTAGTTGCCAATTGGCTGTCTGTTCACTTTAAGGTTACATATGGCAAAGATGACAAAATTTCCAAGTGTACAATTTAAATAATTACACAAAGGCACTAAGACAGTAAGACACTTTTTGCTGTGGTTAGCTTTTAAACTTTTTAGCTTATTCAGACGAGTGGCTACAGCAATTATTTTCCTTTGTGGGCCATGGGCCACAACTTGTTTCTCCAAAATGGAAAACTGTTTCATGGAGACTTTCATCTAATACAAATGCCTTGATTTCAGAGGCAGAATTTGGCACTGTATCTTTAAACAAGTGGAATAATTTTTTTAAATTGCATGCTATTTAATCTCACTTCCCCATGCGCCAATCACATAAGTGTGCACATTTGAGCACCATCTTAGGGCAAGCTGAATAAGATTACAGCGTAAAATACACAAGGCTTAGAAGAGAATGAGAGGTTTCACGAAGCTTTTTTTTTTTTTTTTTGAGGCGTTTGAAGAAGAATGCAACTAAGCTGTTCCATGCCATCCTTCCTTAAATAAGATTACTCTCAGCAGTACATAGCAGTGATTCTGTTGTCAAAAAGAGGCCTGTTTTATCTGTTCTGCTGAAAGTGATAGAATTTAAAATGGCTCGACATTCTAAAGACTGGTCATGGTTAACAGTTGTACATTTGCCATTTCTGGAGAGTTGAGGGGGTCATTGCAATTGGCTGTTCTTCAATTTCAGTTACAATTGCCAGAAATTAGCCAGTTACTCCCTCAACCTCCATGCAAATCATTATATGCTTTTACTTCTTGTCACACACACACACACCTCCCCACATAGGAGTTGAGTGATGCAAGTCATTTTTCTCCCCAGGTAAATATATGATAGCAAGTGCATTTCATTTTAACAGCACTGATCCTTTTTATTACTAATTTTCTTTTTGTTTACACCACTGAGCAGAGAGTTTTTCTATTTTCAGAAGAGTCTAATTATTTTAATTCTTAGATTTCTGCTGTGTTCCCATTTGCTCTTTCTTGTTTCCACCAAACTTTCCAATTATTAGCCCCGAAGGCAAAACTTTCTGCTGAAATCCTTAATAGCTTGTTAGCCAACTATAGTACAAGGGAAGAATATAATTTATTGGTCCTGCAGTCACAAGGAGGAGTTTTCTACACTTCACAAACATTACCACAGAGAGGGTGAGAGGCATTAGAATAATTCAGAAAGCCAAAAGATGCTCTGTGAAATTACAAAAAAAGGTGGGGTTTTTTTTTGCCAAACCAGAACATCCCGCCCAAATCACCTTTAACTTAAAACAGTGAGCCATGGCATTCATGTATATTGCACTTTCCAAACCATCCCATCCCTATTTCAAAGCAGTAAGGGTGAAACTTACCCCACTGCAGATGTCCCACATAGGACTTGCACAGCACTGAGGACTGAAGTGGTGCAAGGGCACTTCTACAGGTCCTTTGCAATGGGATGGGGTTTCAACCTAAAAGTCAAAGTACCTTGAGTAACATCCATACGACCTTGAACGGTGTGACAAGGATATAAACGAGAACAGAGTTTGGGACTAAATGAAAAGTTAGAATGAGTAGAATTCTCAGTATCATTCTTGACTTTTACACATTCATCAATTTTTAAGGCCAGAAGGAACCATTCTTATCATCTAGTCTGACTTCCTGCATAAAATGAAATCATAGAATTTTACCCAAGAATTGATGCATGACCCCATAGCATCTGGTAGAGCTGGAACACTGGATAACTTTCTAAAGGCGGTCTTTATTTGACAAGGACTTCAAGTGATGGAGAAGCTACACTTCCCTTGGTGAAAGCATGAACATTTGCAGCTTGAGCTAAAACAGCCTACTCCCCCATAATTAGCAGCTATATTGTGGTTACCGTATTTTTTTATATTACAGTATACTTATTACTAAAGCCCCTCTTATTAAAGATTTTCCATAAGCTTTTGACTATATTAGTGGAGCAGGTCATGGTCTATATTTTCCTTTTCTTATTTAAGGATACTGGGAATAATTTAACACTAGTTAATTATCAGCTGGTCCAATCACCAGCACCAAGGAAAAATAATTAATTACCAGAATACTTAGCTTGTGTGACGGAAGTGTCTTCCCACAAGATATGGAAGAACCTCTCTAAACAAACCAAGAAAGAGTCTCAATGTATGTGACTCGTACACACAGCAATGACTATTTAATGCTACAAAAAAGTGGCAAACTGGAATTTGAGTATTCTGTCCTCTGCAGTTGAAGCACCTCATCTTTCAGCAATGGTATGTAAGGGTAAGTGGGAAAGTCAAAATGAAGAATTCCAGAAGACATGCATATATGATGCAATCCTGTAGTTCCTATGAAGACATTGCTAAGGCAAGACTCCCATGAAAGTTAGTGCTTCTGAGCTGAAGCATAAGACACTTCTTTTCCCAAAATTCCTTCTGTCAGGCATATTTAAGATATAACCTGCCTGCAACCAGTTACTTGTTAGATTTGTTTCCCTAATTACCCCCCCCAAAAAAAATTAAACATTTCACCTCACTAGGAAAGAATCTGATTTCTGTAAATATCAGACAAGGTGATTCCATTACTGAACTCGTTAAGCTGGAGAACACATTTAGTTTCTTTATGCTAGGAAGCCATTAGAAACATGTAGGACTCATTCTGGGGCAGAGTATTTTAAATTGAAAAAATGTTAAATATGACTGAGGAAATGAAAACATCCATGAACACAAATAGAGGTGTTTATCCATCTCAAGCTAGGTTTAATTGTGGGAATTTATTCTGTGCAGTATGGAATGTATTCTATACCAGAAGCTGCTAGTTTAATACACGAGGTGACATGTAGTGAGTGGAATCAAAAGATAAGAGCTCTAAAATCCATATTTTCACAACAGAAAACATTGAAAGAACAAGATGTACCACTGAAGGATCCAACTATATACATCTGAAGAATATTCCTAACCTGTTTTAGGTTCACTATGGGCTTGATTCTATACCACTGAAGTCAATGGGATGATGTCATTAATTTCAAAGAAGGAAGCACCAGGCCTTATATGGGGAAGAGGTGCAACTGCACAAACAGGGCAGGATTTCACCAAAAGATGCTCACCATAATAGTCAGTCACAGAATGAATTTGCTTAGCTGTCTTTAGAACAAAAAGAAAACGAGTTAAGAAAACAAAACTGGTTCCCTGTGTCACTCCAGTTCCAGCACCTTACCAACAGATCTGAGTAAGAACCGTTTTCAAGATCTTTCACCCCATTCCGAGATTTCTTGGTATTCTGTTCTTGGACAATCTGCATTTTTTTTTGATGGGTCCTCTAGGTGACATATAAGTATCAAGTGTGGAGGAGCATAGGTGCAGAAATAGATATTGATATATCTCAGCACTGCAAAAGCCATACACTGTGTATTATTTGGGGGCAGGAGCTACATCATATTAGTGATATTACACACACACAAATGGTTTAAAAGAATATTAAGGTTGCATAAACACAAAAATTATAAAGTGCTATAATTAATGTCTGTGCAACCCTTTTCAGCCCTATATGCATATGATCACCTACCTATTTTCTCCCCAGAATCCCTGCATCATTCAGCATTCTCATTAGATGGTTCTCAGTTCAATATTTTGTTTTCTTCTGGTTCGTCAGTGTGAGATGCCAGGCACTATCTACTGCACAATATTCAAATTCTGTTCTGAAAACAGAATTATTAGTTTCCTCATGGCTTTTTCTGCGGCACTCATCACTATACTAACCAAACTAAGGAAACTTCCTCAGTTTACTAACCAAACTAACAAACAAAATCTATTTCCACTGAATTAGGCAGAGTTCCTGTGGGGGGGGAGGAAAAAGTGTGTGTGATCACATTATTAGAGACTATCATAATGCATACACACAACATGGCCTTTAGATCCATCACACAGATGATTTCTGCCACTTGAGCTAACAGCGTAATAGATAACAGTAGTAGGTGGCCATCTATTTTGGACCAGCACTGGGTGGAGTGGGACATATTTGGACCAGCACTGAGTGGGGTGGGACACAGATATTTACTGCCAGCAGAGCAATGGTGAGACCCAAAGTGCTTGGGTTCCCATTCCAACCTATGGTAGACAGTGACTTGTACTGGGCAGAGACTCCTTTTCCTAATCTTCCCTGAGCTCCTCATCCGATGTGGAATTGGAAATCTTCTGCTTGATTATTATAATACAATGCTAGGCAGCTCATTAATTTTTGGTGCAATTCACTCATGAGCAGAGGACCAAACATATTTAGGCCATCAAAACAAGGCTGAAGTATGGCTTAAGCAGCATAAAGGCCTTGCATTAGTCCTCTGCCCAGGGACAAATTTCACTCACTTTCTTATTTCAGCTTACTACTAGATTTTTTTTTTAATTATTCCATCTTCTTGATTGCACTTGTTTCTCCAAGGCATCTCAGTCTTTTCATTTTAGTCCTTTATATAATCATACCAACAAAGCCTCTTCTCCCTCTCTCCCCCGCCCATAATTTCTTTTTTAAATCTAGACTTTTCATGTTTTCTTCAAGTTTCAGTCTCCTTAAAATTGACTGTTTTGTTTTCAACTCCTCACACCGATACCACTATTTTAAAACTTTTTAAATCCGTTCCCCATCTCTTATGCAGAAAGCTGTAAGTGCACCCTATCATAGCACTTTTATCTTGTGGGGGAAAATTAACTTGGGTGGTGCTGCTGCCGCCTTTTCCTCAGAGCATTGCACTATTGACTCATCAGTGTCACATGAAGCTTATTTTACTTTTGGCTCTGTACCACACCAGATTTCTCTCAAGATTCATTTTTTGGTCGCTTCACATTTGCTTGACTTATTCAGGTTTTTCTGTGTGTGGTCCTGTCTAAAAATAAATAAATGAATAAAACATTATTTTAAAGGTTGCTTCTGGTCCAACACTATACTAGATCAATCAGCTCAGGAACCAGTGGAGCACTAGAAGCCATATTTTGTTGCCACTGGTCTCTATCTTTGCTGCCCTCACAACATCGGAAAGACAGTATTTTTGTGCTGATGGATAAGATCACATCCTTTCCCTTTGATTCAAGCTTGCCTATATGAGGGCTTGTCAGAGTACATATATTGTAAGAATTATGAAACATGACTATTAAAGAAGCAAAAAGAAATTACAAAAAACAAACTTAGTCTTTTTCCTCAAACAAATTCTGGAACTCGGTTCTATGAGAGGAGGAATAATCAATGAATCAATCAAATTTATCCCAATCCCTCCCCCCCCAGTTAAAATTACCACTAATTATTCTTTTTCAAAAATATTTAACAAGTGTTTGAACATTATTTACTACTCTTTTTATTGGAATTCTCTCTTCCAACGTTATAATCAAAATTCAGACTCTTGTTTGGACACAGAAGTCAACATTTTGTGTTCCATGGTAGTATGGCCATAAAATAAGGTTCTGTATAAATATCTGAAGTTACTAAACTGAAATTCACAGTTCCTGTATATTGTGTATTTAAAATTTGTGTTTCAGCAAAATGTTCCTGCCAGTAAATTTGTTCTTTAGACTGGTCTTGGAAAATGAACATAAAGGGGTTGCAAATTCCTTCAAAAGTTGAACAAATTCTCACAAATAATTGTTCAGGTACTCACTCAACAACTTACACTGAGTTTTCTGTACCTTTCTTTCATCCTACATCCACGCAGTTGTCTCTGTTACATATCTTGGGTCTTGATTTTGATATATGCTCCATTTCTACTGTTCCTTTTCACTCTTAAATCTACTCTTTGTTCCAATTTTCATCTCAACAGCTTTCACTGAGACTTTTCTCCCTCTAGTCTATTGGTTCTTGTTCCCTTTAATCTCCTGAGGCCTTTTTCCATTTTCTAAATCTTTCACGCTTCCTCCTCTTCAAGAGATTCCTTTATGTTTTCTCTCAAAATTCTTCACCCACTCTCTCATTTGAACAGTCTTGATCCCCTTATTCTTCACTGCTATTTCTCTTCATTTTTCTTCCTGTGCTCATCTCCATTCACTCTTTGCTTCTTTTAAAAAGTTAATTTCCCCTCCCCATTCTAAAATAAAACACCAGTTTTAGATTATCCTGTTTTCAACTTTTATGGAGAGAAACAGCTTGTTACCTTTTCCTGGTGAAGTGACAGAAAAAAAACTGCAGACCACCACTATACCAGCAATTCAGAAGGGAGTGTTTGGGGGAGAGGCGAAGGGGAGGAGTATGAGCTCAGAGGACTACATTTCCCAATAAATGGTGTTCAGAAGTGGCTGAGTAATAGAGAACCACTAGAGAGGAATGCTACTAAAAATTTCAGTATTCAACTGCAAGAGACTTTCATGAGTGCTGTTGCAGAAAATCTGATTTCACACAGTTCATGTTACTATTAGACCAAAAAAGCTGACATTCTACTTTCAGTTACATGTGCAGCCTTATCAGACATGGGGTGGTCACATGCCCCCCCCCCACCTTTAAATTGTGTGTCCCCCCACCACCACGGGTTATAGATCATCTCTACCTAGAAATAGCCTGCTTTCCTTTCATTACTCTCTTGCCCTGAATCCCTGACCTTTTGCCACTGTTTTCTCTTCCATTCTCCACACCCCATGAAGAACACAAACCAGAAACAGGAGTTAATGCCCCAATAATTTCAACACCGATTTCCTAGCAGGAATCCAACATATCCCAAAAGGGATTATGTCACATGCAGCAACTGCTTCCCTGACACATTCCCCCATCACATGGCATCAACACAAATGTCTCCCGCAATATACTGGAGGAAGGAAGGTGTGTGCTGTAGAGCCACTGCTCCCTGCCAGCATTCTTCCTCTGACTTTTGTCTTTTCCACTCATTCAGTACTGCTTTGTGCCCCATGACACCACCCAGCCAAAGGCAGTATTTAATTTGCAGAGACAATGAATATGCTTGGGCTTCAGAATATACCTTCCTTAATATGGAAGTTAAAGGTCACATAGCTGCAGTTTGAGGACATTAGTCCTTTTCTGATTTAAAGAAATACATCCAGTTGCTAGGATATTACCCATATATGCTCCTTGATTGGTAGGTATACTCAAAGTATTAAACAGTAAAAGGCCAAGATTTCCAAACTCCAGCACCTACAGTTAGACTTGTAAATTCATCTTTAGGGCCCTAAATAAAAGCTTTTGTTTTTCAGAGGTGCTGAGCACCCACAATTCTCATTGTTTGGGTCCCCAGGAATACAGCATGTTACTGCAAATAAATATTATACATCAATTTACAGGAATCCTCCTTGACATTTGTGGTTAAATGAAGTCAACTTGGAGGGCACGGACAGTGCGACAACAGCCTTTTAACCGAACTTCAGCAGAGAATCTAAAATATTCCCACTCTCTGACCTCCACACGCAGCCAGCCAATGGCATCAATTCACATATTTCTGGGGTGGAGGAAGTAAGAGGAGGGGGCGACTTTCAGCGCCTGCCCCTCCCTGCCAGGATGCCGTATCTCCCCCAGCTGAGTAGTCTCCCCTGCACTGTAGAGTCATGTTTCTGATGGACTCCCCCTCACCATGCAGTACGGAAACAGACTCCCCCATACTCCAGGTCACACCACCATTTGGCTCAAACATCCCTCAGTCAGGACAGAGGCACGACCGGGCCAAATATGAGTGACATTGCAACCCTATGCACCAGATCACAAGCCACTCACTTAAATTTGGCCTGGCAGCCCCTTCTTCTGGCAAATTTCAATAGCATTGAGACCACGCAGCTAGGGCAACGCTCCAGACTGCTCCAGCAGCACTCCGACAGATTTAGCATAAGACCACTGGGAAAAGCAGTCTAATCACACCCTTCCCTCAGCTCGGAGGCCTGTGGAACTTTGAGCAAATGCAAAAACTTTGAGGGGGAAGGGAAGTGAAACCTGTTTGCTCCATGCAATTGGCACCACTGCTTTAGCCATCTTCTTTATACTTGCAGTAAATTTGTAGCTCCAAAATTGCATTTTAGTCACAGAGCTACAGTAGTATGGCTGGGACTTAGGGAAGTGCGTGCATGTTTTCTGCAGAGCCAAGCAATAATTAGGTTGATTACCCCAATATGAACTATAACTCAATTCTTTCTAGAGACATTATTGTTCAGTTAAATAGACTACAGCCATTCTTTAACATGGGATGCTACAAATCAGATAGAAATTTCAAGCTACATCTGATTCCATGGAGCGAATATTCAGTAATATTCTAGGTTTCCTCCCACACTAGGAAACAACAACTAAAAGAATGAATTAAAAAGTTTCACTTCGGTTGTGTATGCTAGCTACTCCATTTCAAAGAGTAACATTGAACAAAAAGCCCTTTCACCTCAGATTTAACTGCCTCTAGAAACAACTGGGACTACCACCTTGATTACCATGCACATTGTAGGGAGAGTGGTCGCTTTGGATGAGCTATTACCAGCAGGAGAGTGAGTTTGTGTGTATGGTTTTTGGAGGGGGGTGAGAAAACCTGGATTTGTGCTGGAAATGGCCCACCTTGATTATCATACACATTGTGAAGAGAGTGGTCACTTTGGATGGGCTATTACCAGCAGGAGAGTGAGTTTGTGTGTGTGTGGGGGGGGAGGGTGAGAAAACCTGGATTTGTGCTGGAAATGGCCCAACTTGATGATCACTTTAGATAAGCTATTACCAGCAGGACAGTGGGGTGGGAGGGGGTATTGTTTCATGGTCTCTGTGTGTATATAACGTCTACTGCAGTTTCCACGGTATGCATCCGATGAAGTGAGCTGTAGCTCACGAAAGCTCATGCTCAAATAAATTGGTTAGTCGCTAAGGTGCCACAAGTACTCCTTTTCTTTTTGGGACCATCAGGTGATTTCTTGTGTTCTAAGGACATAATCATGGACATACGAAGAGACCTTTGGATCAATGAAGCCTCTCTTTATGCTCCTTATTTCCATTGCACACATGCACCCGGATGCATGTGCACACACCCTTTATGAATATCTTCACGGATTCACAATGAGCTGTTGTTCGTTGGCCTGAGCAGTTAGACAATATTTGTGACTCTTCCAGATTGTTTCCATGAGTCGAAAAAAAAATTATATGAGTCATACATTTCTGGTGCAACACTGTTGATTTACACAGGGTGTACACAAAGTTCTGCTTCCCTGAAAACAGGAGGATCAAACAAGATGCAGTTTCCTTGTTCAGAAATTGAAGCCCGCTTTCCAACCAGTCCTGTGCCCAAAGGAGCTCTGTCTCTGCTCCCTCCCACAATCGTTCTACCAGTACCTCTCCAGCTTTCTCCTGGCTCCCTGATTCCTTCCACAATCACTCAGATGCAACTAAATCAATGCCCCAGTCCCTGCATTTGCTATCAGCCTCCAGGTAATCCACTCAGGCAGCATGGGTCAGCTACTCAGGCCATGCCATGCTGGTCCATGCGCTGGATGGTAGCTTCTATTGTTTAATGGTAGTGGAAACAAAGGGCATTTAATTGCTCTCATTTAGCCTGAATTAAAGGTGGGTAGCATACTGATCAGCTTCAGCGAGGTCTGCTATTGCCCACAGATCAAAGACTTGCTGGGGCAGTCACCACCCTCCTCCATATCAGAGCATGAGTCCTAAGAGCTCCACAGATCCTCTAAATTACTGTAAAGTGAAGGGAAGATTCACTCTGGCAGTTCACCACTCTCCCCCACCATTCCACCTAAAGCTAGTCAAGAATCCTGCTCCCTCCAATGAAAATTTGAAGTGGGAATTTTTCCTGTGAAAACTGGGGGTGAGGTATGTTTTTAGCTTAATTTTTGTTTTCATTTTTGGGTTGCAAAAAAAAAGTTGTTTTTTTAAATGAAGTCCCAGCTATAGTCAGTGAAATGTGAGCTTTTTTGGTGAAAAGTTTCATTTTCAACCAACCCCCAGTTTTTAAATGAAGAAACTAAAAAAAAAAAAAAAAAAAGTTGACCTGTTCCACTTCTAACCCTCCCTGTAGTTATTGATCCCTCCATCTCATTCCTTAGGACACCAGATCCCCACAGATCTTCACCACTGTCCTGTAATCCCATCCCTCAAAAATCATCACAACCAGGCACTTCTCCCAACCACTGTCCTCCCTTCCCCATCTGCCTTTTCACTACTGTCCACTCCATCTCTCTGCCACCGCCTTTCTTGTCCATGTACACACATGCAAACAATAAACCTCACAACAGTCAAGTAGCATCAGCAGAAAGATGGGTTGTATGTGGAATGCATGCCCATGAATTGGGGAGATATCAACAGGACAAGATCCAGAAAGAATTCCAACCTGCCCACATGCCAACTACCAGAAGCTTCCTCCCATTCTTGGAGTACACCCAGTTCCTAAAACAACCTACTTAAACAGTGAATGTTCAAGGATCAACCTACAGTGTATTTATGGCCTTTATTGAAGGAGAAATCAAGGGGCATTTTTCCCCCCCTGAATGGACATCATCTGGTCTTTCCTCCTCTTCCACAGTTGAGCATGGCTGAGATTGCTAGCTTTGGACACACATTGTAAGATAAAATACACAGCATGACCTCATGATTCAAACTTCCTCATATCCTTATGTCAGGCTCCTTTTGTCTCAAGTATATTTGGTACTTTCATAGCATCCTGTGAACTAATCTTGCAGAACGTACCAGTTAGGAGTGACCTGTAATTGTCATGCTACAGAAAGCCAGAATAGCTTAACACAGGAAGAGCTATAAGCTTCAACACTATTCAGCTCCCTCCTATTTGTAGATAAAAAACAAGAAGCTTCACAGCCATAGATCTAGGTACATAGGCCAGTCAGAATTTTAGAAGAAAATTTCTCTCTCTTATTTTAGTTATCTGAAATGAGACATAGTTTTGGTGCAGCTTTAATCTGGAAACCCTAATTATAACCTGAACTCTAAGCAACAGCTAATTAGTTCTCCACTATTTAATGAGTACCATTCCATGGTTAACTTTAGCTGTTCAGTACTAAAAGTGAAGTTTTCTGCAAGATAAGCTCATTATCTTGTTCAACTACACTGGAGATGCTGCACTTAGATTCATGTAATTATCACAGGAATTAAGAAAGAAAGCTGAAATAGTTATCAGGTTTCCAGAGAACAGTCTTTAGACCTAAAAGTTGGTCTTCACAGTAGCTTATTGCCCTCTCTCCCATTTGTAGGAGAAACTTCACCTTCCTCTTTGATGCTCTAAATTGCTCTTAAGATTGTTTGGATTTATTAGTCAGTTGTGTCTCCTCTTTTCAGCTCAGCAATGGTTGTAAGGTAACAGAGAACAAATGGGAAAAAAGTGACCAAATGTATACCTTGGGTTCCCTGAAAGCACAAATGTCAATATAAGAATAAGTGGGCATACAATAAGGGAGAAGGAGAGAATTCATTGGGAAACACAGGTTTCAATTCATATACGATGAGGAATCTACCGTCTCGCTCAAGAGAGATCCAGAACTAAAATAGTCCAAATGACGATGATTATAGTAAAGGTGCATTGGCAGATCTGAGTGGGCAAATATGAATACCTGTCTTCACTACTGACAGCTGCTATAGCTTTCAGTCTCTCACTTTTGTAAGCACCAACTAATCAAACTCTCTCTCACACACACGAGTTAGTATGAATATTGCAAAAAGAAAAAGGAGTACTTGTGGCACCTTAGAGACTAACCAATTTATTTGAGCATGAGCTTTCGTGAGCTACAGCTCACTTCATCGGATGCATACTGTGGAAACTGCAGAAGACATTATATACACAGAGACCATGAAACAATACCTCCTCCCACCCCACTCTCCTACTGGTAATAGCTTATCTAAAGTGATCATCAAGTTGGGCCATTTCCAGCACAAATCCAGGTTCTCTCACCTTCCCCCCCCCCCAAACTCACTCTCCTGCTGGTAATAGCCCATCCAAAGTGACCACTCTCTTTAAAATGCATATGATAATCAAAGTGGGCCATTTCCAGCATAAATCCAAGTTTAACCAGAACGTTGGGGCGGGGGGGAGGGGGTAGAAAAAAACAAGGGGAAATAGGCTACCTTGCATAATGACTTAGCCACTCCCAGTCTCTATTTAAGCCAAACCTGGATTTGTGCTGGAAATGGCCCACCTTGATTTTCATACACATTGTGAGGAGAGTGGTCACTTTGGATAAGTTATTAGCAGCAGGAGAGTGAGTTTGTGTGTATGGTTTTTGGAGAGGGGTGGGGGAGTGAGAAAACCTGGATTTGTGCTGGAAATGGCCCACCTTGATTATCATACACATTGCGAAGAGAGTGGTCACTTTGGATGGGCTATTACCAGCAGGAGAGTGAGTTTGTGTGTGGGGGGGTGGAGGATGAGAAAACCTGGATTTGTGCTGGAAATGGCCCAACTTGATGATCACTTTAGATAAGCTATTACCAGCAGGACAGTGGGGTGGGAGGAGGTATTGTTTCATGGTCTCTGTGTATATAATGTCTTCTGCAGTTTCCACAGTATGCATCTGATGAAGTGAGCTGTAGCTCACGAAAGCTCATGCTCAAATAAATTGGTTAGTCTCTAAGGTGCCACAAGTACTCCTTTTCTTTTTGCGAATACAGACTAACACGGCTGTTACTCTGAAACCTATGAATATTGGAGACTTATGATGGTTGTTTCTCCCAAATTACCAGGCTCATTTTTGTTGCCAGAATACTACACTTATTCAGAAACTCCATAACATTCAAGAACCATCTATCACATTGTAAACAGAGGCATGTGAAATTGCCCCTTAATACAGTTATATAAAGATGTTTAAAATGACAGTGGGGAAAAGCCTTACCAAAAAAGCATATCTGAATACCTACATATAAACATAGCCAAATAAAATCTCTTCCCTCATAACCGGTTTCTTCAATTTTTGGAAACCGAATTTGTGTGGGAGCAAAATACACATTTTCAAATGGGAAGTCAATGGGCTTGGAAAACAAAAATCAGAAACAAGAATCATCATCAAAAGTGCAAACCCCAACAAACTTCAGGAGTAAGGAGACAAGACTAGTCAAAACAAACCAGTCACATGTGTGGTGGCAATTAACTAAGTACAGTGCAAACCTGTAATAGTCAAATGTTACAGTCAGGGAATTATTTGCACCCCACCCTCCCTTACCATTCACTAAAGCACCTAGAAGCTTGGGTCTGTGTGCGCGCGCTTTGAGGGGCTCTGCAAGATCAAAAAAATGAGCAGTAAGAATTAGAGGGGAGGCGAGAGGCTGGTTAAATCTGATCTCCCCAACGGCGTCTGCGACTTTCGGTGCAGCTGCGGAGTTCGCAGGGGCTGGGACTGTTTAAGCCACCCCACGTCCTATCCGCTGGGAAGCTTCCCAGGGACAACCAGGCAGCTGAGCCAAGTGCTGTATTCGTGGTTAGCCAGGTGCCCCGAGTCTGTACCAGTCACATTAACTGACCAGCATGGACCCAAGATAAGCGATCAGTAACTAAAACCAAACAACAAGCAGTGGAGAGTCCATGTCGCACAATTAAAGACCAGCTATCCAGAGCTAGCCCGCACAGGACACACCTCCCTCCACGCTGGGGCATAGCTGGGTTTGTCATCTCTCACTCGCACGCTTCCTGGGGATTCCCCACGCACAAGGGGGATCGGATCGGGCAATCGGGATCCAGCACTAAGATCTTTCCCTGACACTGCACCTGAGCGCTGGTTACTTGCACCGCGCAAGGGTCTGTGTATTCGCTTTCGCCTCCTGTGTTAATTGCATGCGTGTGGAAATCACTCACCAGCGCAGGGTTAAGTTTCTCAGTGAGCAGCCTGTTTAAGTGGCGGTGCAGGCTGTATACCGGGGCGCTAGCATCTTCTCCCCATCTTTTTGCCAGCTGCTTGCCAGGCACTCTTCCAGACCTCGCCGATGAGCAGCCGAGTGCCAGGCAGCCCGGCTCTGCCTCTCTCCCTCCCCTCGTCGCGTCCCCCTCTCTGTGCCGGCTCTCACACTGCTCCCATGATGTCATCCAGTAGCAATCTGCCATGCTCAAAGGCTGGAATAATCCAGAGCAGAAGCAGAGAGAGTGGTAGCCTCCTGCTGTAAATGTCACACACAGGCAGTACACCTGGAGGCAACCAAGGTTGCCGAGAGAGCAGTAGGGGGTAGATGTGGGCTGCAAAACACCCTAGGACTTAGATCACCTTTCTGTAAGCCACAAGACAGCACTCCTGCAAGGGGGCTGCAGTCACTGAGCTGGTGCCTGGCCCATCCCAGAAAGATGTTGTAAACAAACAAAAAAATAGCTTCATAACCCCACACTATTACCAGTAGCAAAGTTTTCAATACTTACAGGTTGAAACAGAGTTTGGAAAAATGCTCATTGAAGCAAACAGAACAGGCATGCTTTTTAATGGAGAATAGGAGAGAATAAAAATGGAGCATTATTGCACATAGAGGTCATTTTTCCACAGCAGGACAGATCAAGCCATCCTACATATTGAGCCTTTCCTCCCTACTTAATCATAGTAGAATCTCAGCCATTGTGTATTACCTACACCCTCTCCCTTCCTCTGGGCACTTTTGTGACATAACCCATGTTGCTCAAAAAAAAATTGTTTTCTTCAGAACAATTTTTGAATGAAAAATGGCCTCTTGGCCAAGAGGAGAGAATTCTTCCGTTAAAATTTTCCTTTTACAACCCATTTTTTCCAACTAAGTTTTCAGTTCTCTTTTTGGTAAAAACTATATGGATTCTCAAAATCCAAAAATACTTTAACCGAAAATAGTTTTGGAAAAAACACTTTTTGGAAGGTTTCAGTTTCATTTTTATTGAAAAACTGAAAGTGTTTCATGAACATAAAAGGTTGTTACAAGGAGGAGGGAGAAAAATTGTTCTCATTAACCTCTGAGGATAGGACAAGAAGCAATGGGCTTAAATTGCAGCAAGGGATATTTAGGCTGGACATTAGGAAAAACTTCCTAATTCCAGTAGTTAAACACTAGAATAAATTGCCTAGGGGGGTTGTTGAATCTATCATTGGAGGTTTAAGTGCAGGTTAGACAAACATCTGTCAGGGATGGTTTAGATCAGAGGTGGGCAAACTACGGCCCGTGGGCCACATCTGCCCAGTGGGACCCTCCTGCCCGGCCTCTGAGCTCCTGGCCCGGGAGGCTAGTCCCTGGTGTCTCCCCCTCTCCCGCAGCCTCAGCTCACTGAGCTGCCAGCGCAATGAGCTCCTGGGGCAGCACAGCTGCAAGCCCGGCCTGACCTGGTGCTCTGTGCTGCACGGTGCGTGGCTGGCTCCAGCTGGGTGGCCCAGCTGCCTGTCCTGGTGCAGCAGGGCTGTTAGCCACCAGTGCTTCAAGCAGCGCAGGGGGTGGGGAGCAGGGGGTGTTGAATAGAGGGCAGGGGAGTTCAGGGTGGTGGTCAGGGGTGTGGATAGGGTCGGGGTGGTCAGAGGGTGGGGAACAGGGAGGTTGAATGGGGGCAGTCAGGGGACAGGGAGAAGGGGTGGTTGGGGTCCTGGAAGGGAAGTCAGAAATGAGAGAAGGGGTTGGATAGGGCAACAGGGGGCAGGGGTTCCGGGGGGCCATCAGGGAACAATGGGGGTTGGATGGGGCAGGAGTCCCATGGGGGCCGTAAAGCGGCAAGAAGTGGGGGATAGGGGGCAGGGGCCAGGCCACACCTGGCTGTTTGGGGAGGCAAAGTCTCCCCTAACCGGCCCTCCATACAATTTCCAAAACCTGAGGCAGCCCTCAGACCAAAATGTTTGCCCATCCCTGCTCTAGATAATACTTAGTCCAGCCCTGAGTGTAGGGGACTGGTCTAGAACAGTGGTTCTCAAAACCAGTCCGCCGCTTGTTCAGGGAAAGCCCCTGGCAGTCCAGACCGGTTTGTTTACCTGCCGCGTCCGCAGGTTCAGTCGATAGCGGCTTCCACTGGCCGCAGTTTGCCGCTCCAGACCAATGGGGGCTGCGGGAAGCGACGTGGGCCAAGGGTCATTTTTCTGTTTCTGTAAACTACCTCATTAAAAGACTCAGGACCAAAACATTGGAACTTTGATCTGATATGAAATAAAGCTACAAAAGCCTAAAGGACTGCAAGTATCTGGCTTTAAGGAAATATTTGCTGTAAGTTTTGTTTTGAAGAAGACTAAGTCGCCTTTGTCACATTAAAACAGAGCCTCTCTTTTTCATATTTAGTTGCTTAGGTGAAGAGATCTTCTTGTGGAAGTGTCCCTAATGGTGCTTCAAAGAGTTCCTAAATCAGAAATAAATGCATAAAAATAGCTTGGGGATGAACGCACTATTAAAAACCCATAAAGCCATAGAATGACTCTCTCTCTCTCTCTCTCCAAGTTTTACAACAGGGAATCTTAATTCAGTTTTAGGTACTTCATATTATATGTCTGCTAGGATTTTAACTCAGACTTACACGGCTTCCTGTTCAGCACCTGTTCTGAGGACTTGACACTGGCTTCCAGTAACAAGTGTTTTAAGGTATTATTCACATTAGAGGCAATTCATGGAATACACCTGCTCACTGAACTGATTATACTCTGCATATATTACCTGTGTCTCTCTCATTTTTCTCTTTATTTACTGTCTGCACTCAGTGTAATCCACCTACAGACTGCTGTACTAAGTGTTTTGTTCTTTCTTCAAATTTTAAACCCTGGTATTGCATATTTAGCTTAATTCTGGTAATACACCAATGCACAGAAGTGGAAGGGCTATTTAAAGAGGTGCACAGCTCCCATGCTGGTTTTCTCTCAATGCACCTTCCGGCCTGGGACAAAAGGTCTCCCCTTCTGCAAGTCAATGCTAAGTTCAGTACATGGCATTGTTCTCAAGTTATGAAGACTTATGTTTGCAGATGAAAGGTGTAATAGTCAAAGCAGACAATGCAGTAATACATAGGAGATATATTAGTCAGTGTATGCAAGATACTAACTTCCTTCCTTTATAAGTCAATTAAGTATATTCAGTGTGTATACTCATGGAATTCCTTTTGTTGTAGGTTCTATAGCAGCCTGCTCCTAGATGAAGTTTCTATTCTGAGGCACAGCTAGTCTCATGCTCTCAAATATAGATGAAAAAGACAATGCTCACTTTCAAAATAAGACTAAGACAAACTGAGCCAAATGTTTAGCAAATTTTTTGTTTGGGGCCAGATCGTAAGTCCAGTTCACCCCATTGACTTCAGTGAGATTACTTGTGAGAGGAACTACTTACCACTTTGTGTGCTGGAAGCATCCTGCCCTAAATTAAGGCGCAAATCCTGAGTGACTCAGTTGGGTGCTGGATATCTCCAATGGGAAGGGAGAAAATGAATCTTTCCCCTTTGCCCAAAGTATGAAAGAGCAATGGAGTCAGTCCAAAGCCCAATGGTTGGAGTTGGCTTCAGGAGACCAGCTACCACAGCGATGAGCGCTAACTAAATGTTACCTAGATAGATGCAGTTTCAACTAGAACAAAGATTTCTCCCAGAAATCTTGAGCTAATTGAATCAATTAAAAAAAATACCCACATACTTAGAATATTTACAGCCAGGCAATTTAGCAGGGCTGTAAACTGTACTTCTGACATCTCCCCCCTACCAAATCCAGATTATCACGGTCCTCAAACTATTACAAAGCCACCTGACATATGAAATCTCATCATCAATCAAGTAACATGATTAAGTTCTCATGCCAATACAGTTACTGCCTGAAGTTAAAATAAGCAATTACTATTACTTGAGTGACCAAGAAATTAAGACATTCAAATCACACAGCCTGCAGGGAAGATACCTTTTGTACATTAAAAGGGTAGCAAATGTTATGCTGAAACCCAGTGTTCAATCAATATATCATCTTACCACAGAGAAATGTTGAAGGCTGCTAAATTCAATATGAAGCAGAAAGCAACAGCACAAATGTTGCTTAGCTATTTCTGTAAGCATCATACACTGATAAAGTTCAAATCTAACAGACCTCAGAGATCTACACAAGATAATAATATACAATAGCTAAAAAATACACATTCCTCCTCTTGCTTCAGGCAGTTTGTTACAGAAGATTTTGTTAACTTTTATACTATTATGAAGAGAGAATGAGCATTCACGAGGAATTAAGAATCTCTCTCGCGTGTATGGCTAAATTATACCATTGTAGTGAAGTCAATTAACGTTGGCAGATAGGCTAGCCTAAGAAATAAGAATTCCATTTTGCAATGGGGAGAAAGCAGTTTGATTTTATTTTAATTTATTTTGTTCTGCACTGGAACAAACCTTTTCCTTCAAAAATGAAAACAGGGAAAGACTCACTTAAGAGGTCTGGGCACCCATCTGGGATGTGGGAGACCCTGATGCAAATCCCTACTCCTCATCAGGCAGAAGTAGGTTTTGGCTATTCTGAGATGGAGGTTGTCTCTTCTCTGAGAAGCCTTCCCAATGACAGGCTCTTTGAAAGTTGCAGTTTCACTGAAACCAAAACGTCTCACAGAAATATATGTTCCAGTTAAGACCAAACATTTCAGCCATCCCTGACAGATATTTTAATTAGGATATACTCAATTGAGGTGTGGGGGGGGGCTCGACAAATTCCAAACATGATCATAGCCTAAAAGATGAACTATTGGAGATTAAATGCCTAACATCTCCACCCTCTCTAATCCACTGTTGTTGAAAATTCTTGATAATCAGTTGTTCACATAGACAACACTAGAATTAATGCCACTGTAGTTGTGTATGTATGAGCCATATTATACCTCTCTCTGCTAATAATCATTTTGATGAAAGACGGTCAAGACAGTTTGGGGGATGGAGGGGGGGGGGAGGGGAGAAAATCCACAAGTTTCTACCACTTTGAAACAATGAAGTTACCAGCCTTTCCCCACCTTTAGGCAAAGTAAGTATCTTGCCCTCCATGCAACATTAGGTGATTTTTGCTAATACTTGTTTGGACTAGGAGGAATTTGCCGTGGAGGGAGTCTTACATAAGTCACATATTATATAAAAGATAGTAATACTTTGTACTCACTGTGCCCTTTGCTCAAAAAAAAAATCTCACAGTTCCACAAAAAAGTCAGTAATGTTATAGGGAAGTCCTAGGTTATAGATCTTTTGTTTTATTTTCAAAACTAGTGTATAGCTATCTGGGCAGCAATTTCAGTTTGTCTCTCATTTTGAGGTGGGAAAGCCATTGTGTATTGTGGTAGGAAACAGAAAGCTTTAAGATTTTTTTTTTTAACTCCTCACTTCCCCAAAAGGGCAAGACTACTTGACTTCATGTCTCTGCATTGGCTACTTTAAGCAAGTTTTGTCTTGGGATTTGGAGGGAGGAAAGTTTTTCCCCCAGGTAAGTTTGAGTGAGGGGATTGCACAGAGGATGAAGAAGCCTGCCCCCAAATTCTACAGTTTATCCAGCAGGAGGAGGGGAAGGCAGCCCAACAGGGGAAATAGTACTAGTGAGTATCAAAGACAAGTATACGGTGGTGTCCAACCAAGTGATTTCACAAAAAAGCTACCATTAGCAAAGGAATAACTCTTCACAGGTCTTTATTCCAAAGCAGTTATGACAGACTTCGGAGTCTCTCAGTCTAATTGAAGATTCCCTCCCTCTTAACTTATGGCAATATGACAGCCACAGACCACATTGTTTAACATGTAGTAGGAACAGGTCAGCTTTGTACTTTTTTATTGAAATAAAATGCTGTACTTGCTACCCACAAAATTTACTCCAGTGCAGAGAATCTTCATGCCACTTTACCCCTTGTAAGTCCCATATTAAGGGTTTCATTGATGCTTCAGGCCACCTTATAAAGGGCCTCTGCAGTGGCGTGAGCATGCACCAGCTGGACACGGGTTCATTCCCTGTACATATGTCATTTACAGCTCCCCATATTGAAACCAGAGGGACAGCAGCAACACCATTTTCAGATACCGCTTTCATTGTAACACCACACATACATAACTTCCAATCTCTGCCTAAACTGGAGATAGCTCAGGAAGGATTGTATAGGCACCTATCCAAGCCATATCCTGCTCCTTGACCTCTACCCCCCACCCCGAACACCTCTCAACAACAATACTCAAGGAACAATCCTACCCCATCCTGTCTTATGTATCCTCACAAGCACCTTCTCAACAACTGGGTCCCAGCAGGACCCCACTTTCTTGCTTCTCCCAGCTGTCCTTTCCACAACTTCCATGACCCACCCAATCACCAACTGCTTTATGACCCTTCTTCCTCTCTTTTACCCAGCTGCCTTCCTCCCCAGCACATCGTCTTAAAGATGTACTTTCCCAGACTGTGCTTCCTCCAAAATACTCCCATCACCAAGCTATGGAGCAAGGTAGAAAATCTTCTATCTTTGCCCAGTTGCTATGAGAGCAAATAGTCATTCTAGCTATCTAAGCATTTATACAACTCATCAGCATGGCATTCAAGTTAAGTGACAAGCTTGGCTAGAGTATTGAACTGTGATAGATGATTGCTATAATTAAATTGCCTGTGAAATTGTAGTAGATTAACTCTAAGAAAAAACAACTCTGGAACTATCCAAATTGATCCACTACAAGTCTGAAAGACAAGCTCAAGATTCTGGTAAAATCCTAAGATTTTTGCCTGTAGAGTTCAACCCCAAAGCAGGATGGGCAGGAAAGGGTGGCCACTCTCTCCCTCATATAGTCCCTTATTAACATCTGAGCTAGGGAAATGGGCTTTGCAAACACAGAACTTAAAGGCTGGTATCACAGTATGAAGTGTTGCAATGAAAACTTTATCAAGTTATGACACTGTTTGGGCTCATGTTTGCTGACCAGAATTATTAGTACCTGTGCCCCATTCTTTACATTAGGCATAACAGCTGACTGAGCTAGCCCTAGAGATATGATAGCAATAGGGAGTGTATAAAAACTAAAATAGATTAGACAAGATATTGTATTCCAAAACAAAAACTCTATTCACCAGCAAAGAAATACCATCTGGAAATCTCTCTGATCAGGACACTGCATGTCACACGTGCACCAGTGCTTATCCATCTGCAGAATTTGCCACATATCAAGTGTCTCACTTAGGAAAGACTAACGTGTTGCAACAGACTGCAAGAAAGATTGCACTAGCCTTGAATAAGGCAGGTTTTGAACTTCTTATTGGTCTTAATTTGCAGATACTAAACTGTTCTAAATCATGCTAGTGCAGTGGTACTGAATGCCTGGTTTCAGTCCAGAGATGAGGTATAACTTTTATCGGACCAACTTCTGTTGGTAACGGAGACAAGCTTTCAAGCAGCACAGAGCTCTTTCCAGGTCTGGGAAAGGTACTCTATGTCACAGCTAAATACAAGCTCAAACAGATAAGAGCATAAATAGTGACAACATATTCTAAGGGACTATTCAAGGTGAAGAGGTTTAAGCACAGGCAGTAATGGTTTCTGTAATACCAAGCACCTAGCCCGAGCTTGGTGAATGCAGTTATCTGTCACGACTTTGATGGCATATACCCAGTGGTACTGTTTTTTTTCATTTATATACCCGTGGCCATTGGGTTTTCCCCCCATAATATATATTTTTGCTGCTTTGGAGAAAATTTTTGCTTGTAAATAGGCTGGTTGAATACATGAGAGCTTTTCTCCTATGCATTTGCCTAGGGACAGCTCCTTTGGTAAGCCGTCTTTTTACAGACTCCAGTTCCTGTACAGTAGTTGAGATTAATGACGTGGCAAGGTCTGATGCCCAGTAGGTGGTCGAATGGGTGATTTAACAGCAAGTCTGTGCAAATCTATCTATTTCACATCATGCAAGTTCACACAAAATAACCCTGCTAGCCCCTTACGTTTTCTAGAACTTCAAGCCTAGCCAGGAAGATGTGTTACATTTTTAATGCCTTCTAAAAGTTTCCCAATTGTAAATATTTAAAGCAATACCCAGATTTGATTTTATGATACCACAACAGGATTTCATGCATGGGATATAAGCTAGGGGACTGGGAGGGATCAAAGTCAAGCCCCAAAGCTAGTGATGACTAGGAACATTGCTAACGCCATATGGTATTGCATGAAGTGGGAAAAACAAGGAAAGGCTTCCTGAGGTTTTGTCTGTTTTTTTTTTTCCCGAAATTGGGTCTCTTTGATAAAGGACAAACTCAAAAAAAAAAATTAAAAAGTAGCAGCAGCAGCATTCAGCTCTCCCATCTGGAAGAAGAGTCACCACAACAAAGCTTGGCTGTAAGTATTTTACTATTGTATTGTGACAGCACCTGAAGGATCCATTCAAGATTGGGGTCCTAGTGTGCTAGCCTCCATACAAGAGAGTTTACAGTTACTTGCCCTGATCCTGCAAACAATGCCCTATACCTAACTTCAATGTAGAATTGATTTTGTAGACAATGTTAATTGTAAAGGCTTTTGAGTTAAGCCTTTTACCCATCCAGATAAGTCCTTTGGAAAAGGTAGAGCACTTAAAACATTTCAAGTCTCTAGTGTATCCAATCTTTTTTCCCTAAGAATATTACTTGTGAACAGACTTTCAGTAACTCTCTCTCTCTCGGGGCATGTCTACACTACAAAATTATGTTGACTTTTGAGTTAAGTCAGCATACAGCCACTATAGTAATTAAGTCACTTGCGCGTGTTCGGACTACGCTTCTTGTGTCAGTGGTGTGCATCCTCACCAGGAGTGCTTGTACCAACTGTACTGTCAGTGCAGGGCATTGTGGAATGACCAAGGGCACCAATTAGGGAGGGCATGAACCTGTAAAACAGCAACAACGACGAGTCCTTGTGGCACCTTAGAGACTAACAAGTTTATTTGGGCATAAGCTTTTGTGGGCTAGAACCCACTTCATCAGATGCATGAAGTGAAAAATACAGTAAGAAGGTATAAATATACAGCACATGAAAAGATGGGAGTTGCCTAATCAAGTGGGGGGGGGTCAGTGCTAACGAGGCCAATTCAATTTGGGTGGATGTGGACCATTCCCAACAGTTGTCAAACAGGGGTGAATATACGCAACTCCCATCTTTTCATGGGCTGTATATTTATACCTGCTTACCGTATTTTCCACTCCACTCATCTGATGAAGTGGTTTCAGAGTAGCAGCCGTGTTAGTCTGTATTTGCAAAAAGAACAGGCGTACTTGTGGCACCTTATACTCAAATAAATTTGTAAGTCTCTAAGCTTTCGTGAGCTACAGCTCACTTCACTGGATGCATTCAGTGGAAAAAAGTGGAAAAACTGATGAAGTGGGTTATAGCTTGTGCTCAAATAAATTTGTTAGTCTCTAAGGTGCCACAAGGACTCTTTGTTGTTTTTGTTGATACAGACTAACACGGCCACCCCTCTGAAACCTGTAAAACAGGAATCCCTCTGTGGGGGAAGGGGGAGTGTTGAAGAGAGAATACAGGGGACTCAGAAGAAATACAGTTTAGCCCTCTGAGCCAAGGTTACATTCAGAAAAGAGGGAGATGTGGGATGGGCGGTAGTCATAGGCACCGACTCTGTTGTGGGTACTTAGCACCACTGGTAGCCAGCTCCCCTTGCTTCCGCCCACCCCACCCAGCACCTCGCTGATCAACTCCTCCCCCTCCCTTCCAGTGCCTCCCACCCACTGCAATCAGCTGTTTTGCAGCATGGAGGAGGCTCAGGGAGGGAGGAGGAGGTGGCATGCTCAGGGGCAGAACTGGGCGGAGGCTTGGGGTGGAACCAGGAGGTTGAGAAATCCCCTAGGCCTGGAGGAAGCCGGCACCTATTGGGGTAAGGGTGAAAAAAAGGGGCCAAAACAGGAGGTCATACAGGAAGGTGTCAAAGGAAGTCCATGGGTGGTGGAGAGATTAGAACCCAGGTGTGTGTGCGCACATGTCTCTCTCTCTCTCTCTCTCAGCCAAGAAGGCCCGTTCTCTGAGACTCCAGCAATTGGTCCCAGGTGATTGGGAAGGAAATGGGGGGAGAAAGGAAGGGAAGGAGGAAGACAAAAAGAAGGGTGGGTAGGGGGGAGAACAAGAAAAAGTCAGATGAGAGGAGAGCATTTAAACTGTCAATGGGTGGCAGGTTCTGCCCCAGGCAAGGTTGTACAGCAATGCCTACTGTGAAATTTTAGATTTTAAGTGAAAATCATTTCATTTCATCACCATTTTTTGTTCTGAGCTTGAGAAAGGAAGGAATGAAAAAGTGTTGTATGAGTATCAGAAGTTACTATACCTCAAATTCTTAGGGTTTCAGCTGTATTCAGGCCAATTCCAGAACAAAGAACAGAAATTGCATTTGCACAGTCTATAAAGTCAATGATTATTGTTATGATTTGTATTATTCACTGGGCACTATCTGTGAGCTTAGCACTGTTCAGAATATGCCAGAAAATGTAGTCCCTGAGCCAATGGACACAAGATGTGTAATTCTAGAGACAATGGCTCAGATATTTAAGAATGAAGTGTACAGTTATTGACCACATGTTATCACTTGTTCACTGTGATGTGAATATCTATGAGTGAGGCACTGTGGCAATAGAAGCTTTACTTGATTAAGGACTAGACGATTTGACTCTCCAACTTCCTTTCAAGAGAAAGAGCTGCCCAGAGCTCTTTTGCCAGTTTGTTTTTTTCTTTCCTGCCTGCAGTGGCCCCAATATAGCTCAGAAATCTGGATTTTTTTCTCACCTTGAAAATGTGAAATTTTGTTGGGGTTTGGTTTAAAATATTCTCCTGTGAAAACTGCAACTCAATCACTGTAGTGTTGCGTTTAAGACCTTTCTGGAAAGTAACTAGCCTTTCAACAGAAGTGAAAGCAGTGTTGCCAACTGTCATGATTTTGTCATGAGTCTCATGCTAATTATTGTTTTCTTTAAAGCCCAGTTCCTGGAGTCAAGTGAGATGTGATTATTTCAATCTTAATTCTTAAAGAAAAATGAAGTTTCTATCCCTTCTGGTGGTGGAGAAAGCTTCAAAATGTGAACCCAGTGCACCCTAAAGGATCAAAAAAGCAGAATGTAAATAAAATGAACACTAAATCTATTATTTTTTACTTGATCATTATTTCAAAACCCATCTCATGATTTTTGGTGAGCCTGATTAATGATTTTTGAACATTTGGGGGTGGCAATACTATGAAAGTGACTTGAAAGTGTCAGCTTCACTCCTGTTTAAAGTCAGTTTCTAGTCTGTTATTTATAGTGAGGTAACACCCCTAGAGCCCCAGGCAGGTGCAGTATAAACTCATGGAGCCTTGCCAAAAGTTAAATGAACTGCAAAAAAGTGATAGAAAGTAATCTAGATTTTTCTACAGTTGAAACACTTGTAGTATTCAAGAGCTAGTAACAAAGTAAGAATATACATTAAATTTTTAAACCTAACCAGTGTCCCTTAAGTGAATTGACACAAGACGTCAGAACGTTAGTATTAGAGCTGAGTGGGTCTAATAGTTAATTTTCTTTCTTTATATAGGAATTAGAAATCAGACAATATCATCTGACACGAGCACTGTATCTAAATTATCTGCAAAAAACAAGAATTTTCAGGTGCCCAAGTAGCCTCTGTGGTTAAAGCCCCTCCCACCACACACACACCAAAATCTGAAATGGCGCCCCTGGAGATGGCTTCTGAAAGCCAGTTAACAGTTGATGTAAGCAATGCAGCATCTACAATGACACTGCATTAACATTAAATTTACACCTCTTGCCGAGGTGGAATAATTAAGTCAGTGCAGCAGGGGCAAAATTTTTGTATAGACACTTACATAGTTAGGTCAACGTAAGCTGCCTTCTGCCAACTTAACTACGTAGTGTAGACCAGGCCTCAAATTCAGTTAGTCAGATCTTCATTGTGGCCACCTGTATGTGTTCCAGGCAGGGATTGCACTGAAATGGAGCCAAATTATGAATGTAGTTACTGAAATATAAATCTGGACTCATTTCCCTTGATTCAGAGTGGTGTACGCAAGTCTTATATTTGGCATATATACTCTACTTTTCACTACAAAAAACAATGTCTGTAGAAGGATCAGTTTCATATTGTAATATAGCTATTGTTTTTTTAAGTAATGCCAATGATTGATTTTCCTGCCCTCTGGCTCAGCTGATGAAATAAAATAGTGCAAGTTTTTGTGAGTTCCTCCTCTGAAGGCAACATCCAACCTTCAAGAGCTCTTCCTCCCACATGCACAAAAATGGTAGCAGTGGTCTTCATATCAGTTTTAGAGAATATTTAACCACCTGAATGAGAGGTTTATCTACTAGGTAAAGTGGAGGCAGTCTACAGTGCCCTCTTACTGTTAGGGATCTATGATAAACTGTTGTTTCAGTTTCCATAAAGTGAGTTTAGCATGTATAAATCCATAAAGCTGTATAGTTAATAACCCCATTCATTTCAAAATTTCAGCTCAGTAAGCTAACAGCAACCACGATGCTTAGTTGCATGAGGCTTGTTACCACCACAGACCTAGAGCCTTAGAAGTCAATTGTCCTGCCGGGGCCTCTGTCCTATGAGCACCACTGTTTTCCTGAAGAACAGGTGGAACTGGAAGACTCCAGAATTACCTTGTAATTACACATGGAGGAAATAAAGTAATCGGATTCTCTCAGGATACCATTTGGCTAGAAGCCACTTCTTCTGAACTTTAGTCAGATGGCTTCCTGAACACAGCAAAGTTTCCTCTTTGCAGTTTGAAAGTGAAGAGTGAAATGAACTGTGTGGTGGAGAAACCAGGGGGTGAAGTAATATCTTTTCTTGGACCAACTTCTGTTGATGAGAAAGAAACTTTCAAGCTTCTTCTGAAGAAGAGGTTGGTGTAGTTTGAAAGCTTGTCTCTCTCTCTCACCAACAGAAGTTGATCCACGAAAAGATATTACTTCACCCACCTTGTGTCTTTAACATCCTGAGCCAAACATGGCTACAACACCGCAAACAACTCTGGTGGAGACAGGGCAGAACTCATCAACAGTGTTACAGAGAAAGCTGCTAACTGTTTCCATATTAGGAGCAATTGACATACAAGCACCACAGAGGATACTCTCCTCAAAAAAAGAAAAAGAAAAAAAAGAGAAAAAAAGGAATTAGAGGCCATGCCATAAATTGCTTTTAAAGAGCTGTTAAGTAGGGCTGTCAGGAAAACAAGATTACTATTTTGTGAAAAAAAATTGGTGTCAAAATTTGTGTTTGTTCTGCATTGGAACAAAATGACCTTTTGAAGTTTTTCTTGACATGACATGAGACAGTGACCCCAGAATAGCCAACAGAGTGCCTGGGGCATTCACTGGGAGACTTAAGTTTAAGTCCCTACACTGCCTAATTTGGAGCAACAACTTGAACCTGGGTCTCCCACATTTTTAGAAACCTGACTGCCATGCTATGGGGTACTCTGGCGTAGGGGTCTCCCATGTTGAGGTTGCTCCACTTTGTATACGGCTATGGCTACACCAGAAAGCTTACAGTGGTGCTGCTGTACCAATGCGGCTGTGCTGCTGTAAGCTCTCTAGTGTAGCCACTCTAATCAGGAGCACCAGAATGGGGCGGGGGGGCATGGGCCCATCACTTTTTACCAACAATAAGGGCAAGTAACAGGGGGAGGGGCAGAGAGGAGTGAGTCGGGGGTGGGATCCTGGGGAGAAGAGATGGCATGAGGGCAGGGGGCTTAGGGAGAAGTGGCCACAGTTTGGTGCCATTGGCCC
This sequence comes from Lepidochelys olivacea, assembly GCF_965140295.1. Classification (NCBI taxonomy): domain Eukaryota; kingdom Metazoa; phylum Chordata; order Testudines; family Cheloniidae; genus Lepidochelys; species Lepidochelys olivacea. The sequence goes on from NC_140414.1 coordinate 72,987,333, forward strand.
CTCGCTCCCACTTTGAGAGCTTCCATCACTCCTGACTCCAAGCCAACGGGAGAGAGCTCTTCTGTCAACTTAATTATTCCCCCTGCAATGAGTGGCGGTAGCTATGTCAGCAGGAGAAACTCTCTTGACAGCACTGTCCACAACTGTAACTTATGTCGCTCAGGGGGGTGGCTTATTCACATCCCTGGAAAATAAGTTTAACTGACATAAGTGGTAATGTACACATAGCCTAAATAACTAAATATTCATTCAGCCAAAGAGACTGACTGTATACCCCAATGGTTCAGGCACTTGGGATGTGGGAGAGTCAGGTTGAAGTCACTGTTATAAATCAGCAAAGCTGGGACTTGAATCTGGGGATTTCATATCTCACAAAGTGTCCTAAAATACAATGGGGTTTCCCTCAGATGAGGCATCTGCTTCCCTGAAAAGTTTTGGTTTTGATTAATACACATTGTCTTGCAAGAGTGTTTTGTCAGACTCCCAGTAATCACTATTGTTAAGGGTATTGAGTGGGTTACAGCACAATTCTTCATCTGGGCCATTAGACCTGTGAGATACTCTGTGACACAAAGGAGTATCTGCAAAAAGGAGGGTTAATGGGTAGATCACCTTTTCCAGGTCTTGCAGTCTGAAAATAGCCCTGGACTTGGTTTTCACAGGTCTAAAGTTAGGGACAAAGAGGGGCATAAGACAGTTTAAATAAACAGTTGGATTTTTTTGAGGTTTTTGCACGTGCCTCCCGCCAAGTGGCTGCTTCATGGGACAATGCAGCAATGCCAGAGATCTTTTTTGAAAGAGTTATATATTGAAGGAAAAAGGATTTGTGTGTGTTCTATTTAAATAAATTACATTGTGATGCTCAACTCTACATCACTAATTTCTCCTCCAAATGGAAAACTGACTTGCTAGGCCCCAAGTTTGCTACCATTTCAGAAGGGGCAACAATAGCTCCAAATAAAGGAATGGGTGAAAGAGCCATAATTAGTTTCAAGTTTTTGAATCAGGTTAAATTTTCAGGGTCTTTAAGTCACTACCTTGGAGCAAGTAACACACCCATCTTCATCCCTGCAGAAACTACACAAGCTCCACCAGATGTGCACTCACTGACCTTTTATTTCTAGTTCCCTCCACTAGCATCATTACAGTCTCCATGCAACAGCCTATTAACAATGTTAGCCAAGCTTTTGCCTCTCTTACCAGGATCCAAGGGGGAAAAGAAGTCTTCCCACTCTGACCCATCTGTGACACTAGCCAGAGCTAGCCCATTCCTCTCTCTCCCCCCCTCTCCTCCTTGCACTTCCTTCCTATGCTTCTTATCAGCATTGGGCTATTGGGGCCAATTAAGTTCTTACCCCACTCAGCTCACCGATCTGATTAGATCATTGCCCCCAATCAGCTTCTGCTGGGGCACTAATTAGCTTCTCAGTAATCAGAGTACAGGATCCAATGCTCCCTCTCTGCACTCTGTCACAGAGCTGTTAGCATTCCTCTGGCCTATACCATACCAGTGTAGAAATCAGAACTTCGGTGAGCCATGTGCAACAATATTTATTTTAAATATTATTAAACCCATTTTGCTAGATTTAAACAGTGCAGCTAAAGAAAACAATGTCAAATATCACCTTTCCTCAAATCTACTGAGAGAATGACACTGCGGCTGTCAGCATACACAGGGAGTTTTCTTGATATTTACATGATAATTCAGTACAACTCCTCCCCACTCCCACATCTGAGACAAACTCTGCCATTATGTACAGAGTCTGGCTTAGTGGTAGTTTTCATACATGTGATAGAAAGCTAACATCACTTTTTGCAAGTAGTGTTTTACTACTTCTGATAGTACCTGATGTACTTAGACACTGACTCTGGAAATTGTCATATTCCTTAAAAGCAGTTCTCATTATTTGTTAAATACTTTCAATAACTGATTTGATGACTGTCTCTAGTTTCTATTGCAACATAAAGGCTTGTACTTCCTTCTGAATCATAGATATTATTGGGTATATATGCCTCCAAAAAGTGAGCTTTACGGTCTACTTAAAAAAGGCAAGCAAACAAATCCCTCTTAATTGGTCTCTGTGTGCTCCCTCACAATATAAGCCAAATTTATCTACATCAGTTCTCAGCTACTGGCCATTATGGCCTCTGTATCCTAAAGAGATTCCCAGCAGTTTCCAGGGAGGAAGGGGCAGACCATCACCAGCACACGTTCCCCATAACTACTGCACCAAATATTTGGTAACAGTGGGGGATTTCTACATCCTTTGAAACACTGAAGTCACCAGTGCAAAGACTTCTGGGATATAGCAGAGGAAGAACAGATAGAAGTGATTAAGGGCTTGTTTATGCCACCCATACTCCTTGAGTAATACTTTATGCCACGACAGTCCTTTTGGGGGAAGTCCTATTGCATACTCATTAGGAGTAAGCGTGTTACAGAGGAAGGCCCATACCTTGTTGTAAAAGCTTTCATTTTATGTATTTATAGATTTTACCTGAAAAGGGCAACTGAATCAGTTGGATCAAGTGATGGATCAAATTTCACAGAGAGTGTAGAAACCTTGTTTTCTCTTTCAGTTTGTTCCTAAGACAACCCTTATTCTAACAAACCACAGGGAGCATTGGATAGTGATTGAACTACATAGTTAAGCTACAATTTTTACTTCTAGAGAAGTAAATCTTTTCCACAACTGCTGAAAACCAGTGTTTAGAGGAAACAGCTTGCATTTACAATTCCTGGGGCTGATGCATGATTTTGCTGACAGACTATGTGTGACATTCTATACTTTGGGGGAGCATATTGTAACCCCCATATTCTTCACTTTCATATAAATGTGATCTCACATATAAACCATGCCTTGTAAGGTATCAGGGAAACAGTTATGATCTGCTGAAAGTCATTTCTCTATCCATATATTAATGCATATGAAGTTATGAGAATTGTGTTGTATGGTAGTCACTGAAGCATGCTGTAAGTTGGGCAATCAGCCAGATATTAGCTCCCCAGAGGCAACAGCAAGGAAAGTAACCAACGCCCAGTCAGGGTGTCAATCAACCCATCAACAACAACTGTCCAGCAAGGGAGCTACAATGCTATGACTCACCTGCATGATGCCACACCAGGGAAATTGCTCAACCTTGCTGGGAGAGACTCAGCAATGCCTCACAGACATGCCTGGACTTGTGTTCTGCAATCACATGGACTGAGAGTATAAAATAGACAGAGTGGACACATACTATGTCCTTCTCCTGCCCTGACCTATGCTGCAAGCAACCAAGACACTGAGAAGACAACAAGACTCCAACACAGGAGATTATTCAGGTTTGTTCCTTAAACCTGGGCCAAAGGACTGTAGTATCCAGTGGGGTGAGAAAAACTGCTTAATCTGTTGCTGTCCAGTCTAATAGGGTTGAGAGTTTAGACTGTGTGCTTATATTTTCTTCTCTTTTGGTAACCACTCTGACTTCTTGTGCTTTGACTTATAATCTTTATATAGTTAATAAATCTGTTTGTTCTACCTGAAGCAGCGTGTTTCGTTTGAAGTGTGTCAGAGGCTCTCCTTGGGAGAACAAGCCTGGTACATATCAATTTCTTTGTTAAATTGACCAACTCGTATAAGCTTGCAGTGTGCATAACTGGACACTGCAAGACGGAGGTTCCTAGGGTTGTGTCTGGGACTGGAGATATTGGCTAGTGTCATTCACTTGCGAACAGCTTACATGCCAGAAGCTGTGCATGAACAGCCCAGGAGTCGGGGTCCTCACAGCAGAGCAGGGTAAGACTGGCTCCCAGAGCCAAGGATTGGAGAGGCCTAGCAGATTGCACCAGAGGGGAACATCACACTGTGCCAGGGGTTTTCAATCTTTTTTTTATTTTCAAACCTTTAAAACATTTCAAATGGAGGTGCAGACCCCTTTGGAAATCTTAGGCTGCAGACCCCCAGAAGTCCACAAGTCACAGGCTGAAAGCCACTGGACTATGCCACACATCCCAGGACATTTGAATGGATAAACCAAAAACTGCATCATCTTGGTTTAAGTGTAAAAAAAATTGTTTTCAACCTTATAAACAGGTAGCAGATGTTTTGCTCCCCACCCCAAAGAAGAAAGAAAAGGTTTTCTTTGAGGACTTTTATTCCCCCATGCTGCCCTCCATAGGAAGTGCTCATGGCCACAGAATGAATAAGACCTACTAATCTTGTGAAGTCCTAAGGAAAGCAGAGGGTAACTATAGTAACAGTCCAGACAGTGATTGGAACAGTATTGTAAGCTGTAGTGTTTTAGACACTTCAAAAATGCTGTATTTGTTTTTAAGTGGAGGAGCCGTCTGACTAGATCATCGCATTTAAAGCCTTGTTTAGTAAATGGGAGCTCTCCATCCCAGGCATTTGTGAAGCAGCAGGTAACTCCAGATCTTCATGCCACCAAGAAGTCTTATTCTGTTTTGTACTCAGTGTACCATCTGTTATGTGAAATTACTGTAATTACAGTGCAGAATTAAGAACACTCATCCTTAAAGCACATCTGTTGAAGCACACGTAAACTGGAACTTTCACTGGGGACATCCTGATCATATAGAAGTATGTAAAAGAAACAGTAGCCTTACCTGTAAGGATGCGTATTGTTTATATAGACATACAGCTGAGGTGATGGTTATACAAAAATCAAGTGCTTCAGTAGCTAACAAGCACCCATCTTTCACATAATGCATGGATTACCCAACAGTTAGGAAAAGCAACTGGAGGAGCAGATCTGGCCAAGGCAGAGTAAGACAAACAGAAAAGCTGATGATTTTATAGGAGAAGTCAGTCAGTTGTCCGCAGCTGTTGCTCACATGATAGTGAGAGAAGTAGCAGGTTTTATTAAAGATGCTGCTTACTCTAAGTCCTAAGATCTCTGATAAGCAGCAAATATTCCCACCTGTCTCTCATTACCAAAATACTAAGGGTTGACTTGTCCACCAATTCACCTTCCAGGGACTGCTCTTAACATTCAAAGCTTCTTAGATTCACATTGGCTTTTTTTTTTTTTTTTTTTTTTGGTAAATAGCTTCAGATAAAGGTTTACTTCCTTGCCCTCCTTAACCCTCCCAAAAGGCAAAGTTTCTCCCTAAAGTTACACTGGCTACAGGCCCATAACAAGCAACACTATTAAGTCCTCAACCAGTGACAGGTTTAAAGACAGACACAGCCTAGCTCCTGTTTCTACCCTTGCTATATACCATTAGGAAGCTCAGAATATCTTTCTCCAAATGGTACAGCAGAATTTTTAATCCAGGTAAGTTACCAGATGTCGGACTGTAATGGTTTGCTTGCCTCCCAAGTGCTAGGCTTTGCCCTGCCCCAGTTTTCTCCTAGTAATTTAGTTTAATTTTCTAATTAAGCTGAAAAAACCCTTCCACCTTCTCCAAGCACAATATGAGTTCAAGAGAGTCTCCAAATAAATACCTGGTCCAGTCTTCAATTATACAGATCAAAGACTCTCCAAATGAGGTGTACAATTAGCTCTCATCGTGCTGCCATGAAGGAAAGGGAGTTGTAGGCCACTGCCCTCTCTTCCCTGCCCAGGAAGGACTAAACACCACCCTTTCCACCCAAAGTCTGGTCAGGCTCTTCCTTCAGGGCAGAGCTTATTCTTTAAGCATGAACACACAAAACTATTCCTCTGACCAAAGCAGATTGCAGACCCCAGAGGCCACCTACTTTCCAACAGTTTCCTCTTCAGGTGAGCACTCTCAGCCCTTCATATGAACCACCTGACCTCTTCCCAGCAGAAAGCCTGAAAATGAAACAGGGCAGGCTGGCAGTTTAGAGGCAAGCTACCCAGTTACAGGAAATCTCTACTAGAAGGTGGGCAGAAGCTACAGTTTGGGGCCCTTAAAACAAAGCAGATATTTAACTTTGGCTTCTTGTATGCACTACTTCCTTGCTTAAAGTCACTTCCTTCACCCAGAAGTACACTCACCACCACCACCACACACTTGTAGGGATCCCAAAATCTCAACCCAAAATAAACCAGTTTGCTAGTAAATCAACACAGACAGACTTCATGTGAGGACAATACCAAAAACAGTACAGAACATTTTCACTCTGAAGTTTTGTTAAAAACAGATTTTAGAAATATGGCACAATACATAGCCACATGGCGCATACCAATAAAACCTTTATCCAACAGCAGGCACAAGACTAGTGTAAGTCAATAGAGCTACATCAGTTTACACCAGCTGAAGATCTGGCCCGATCATGCTTTGTGTATACCCACATCTTGGAGGAAAGAAGAACGGGCACACATAAAACAATCACACTTTATTTAAGCACCAGGTATTCAGTAAGGGGTGCACAAATATGGGTGCAGAGATGTACCCATTTGCAGGGCTTGAGTTCAATAGGAGTCGAGCATGCATAGCAAGAGCTGGCCAAATTCTGCACTCGTCAATCTATAGGTTCCATCTATAGCTTTTATATCCCAACTTTCCCATCTAGTTACTTGCTATTAACAAACAAATACTCTCTCATGCTAAGCTAGGTAGTAATCACCAAAAACTTTTAGAAGCATCTGATATATAGTGGACTTCATCTGCGGAAAATTCTAGAGATGGAGTTTTAAGGCAAATTCTGGCTTCCCATTGTGAAAATGTGTATGTTCAAAAAGAAGGTGCAGAGTATGAACAGGGGGTGTTAGTGAAGCTTAGAACCATACATGTACTATTATATTGTACTCTCAGTTGCACACAAGCAATCTCCCTAACTTCTATGGGATTTTAGCAGGGGCTGCAGGGTTGTAAGAGTAGAATTTGGTCCTGTGTGTCTCATAAAAGCTGGTAAGAAGCGTAGCTCCACAGATACTGTTATGAGGTGGATGAAACCTTGTTATCAAAGGAGTTGACCCTCATTGAGGCTGATAATTGAAGGGTATGTTTTCACCTAACAAATTTAAGCATAAGCACCCCTCCTAAGATAACAGGAATATGTGAACCCACTTACCAACTTTGCTGAGCATTGTTTTGGGTACAGTGTGTATGAAGAAAGGCAGAACTGGAGGGCCAGAAAAAACAAAGACAGCCTGAAAGAGCAGCTGAAAGCATGGTGCATAACCCTGGAGAGAGGTTTTTGGGTCAGGGATGCAGGCTTTAAAAACAAACCCACACATCACACCTTCTTGGTGCTATGAGCAGAACAAGTGGTTTTCTGCTATTTGGTTCCTTGTGTGTTGAGACACAGGACTTTGTGCATCTCTTGTAAATAAACAAGATTACACCAAAGAAATACCCAACTGTCACCAATTTCTCCTCTTAACTGGAACCACCAAATTTTTGGCTAGCTGCTCAGGTCAGAAGGGGATAATAATAGCTTATCAGGCATACATAGCAAAGAGGTAGACCAGCAAGTATAACCGATTCAGTCTCAGAGGCAAATCATCTTCAGAGACTGTATAGAATTTTAGTCCCAGGGTCATGATGCACTCGCTATGTGTGTTTGCCTATACCATACCACTTTACCCAAAATAGATTTTGGGACTTGGGAGTGGGGCCCTATTGGATTTTCTTGGCATGTACTAAGCGCTCTCATTTGTGCAATATCATTGGTGAAGACTTTCTGCTGCATCAACAAGGGCAAGGTTTTCAGTTGCATAGCTGGACATAAGCAATTCATTAAACTATACTTCTCTTCTTGGGTGTTTACATCTGTGATATACTCAGGCCATTGGGCCATCATCAACTATTTCAGTGATCACTAGTTCAGTCTTAAGATTTCCTTTAAAAAACAAAGACCAAGACAGACACACCCCATTCACGAGTACTATTTTCATGAGTTTTCAGTCAAAATAGGCACCCACCCAAAACAGTCCCGGGAACATGGTAAAACTCCACATGCTATTTTATTTTTGGGGGGTAGTTTTGAAAGACAGGTTTGACGTCACATCTAAGACTCTGGTTCTAAAGATGAAGGAGCAAAAACTTAAACGATCCACTGATACCTCATGGGAAACTTTGAAACAAAGTCTACTGAAAAACAATGCTCTTTATAATAGCAGATATCCTCACAATATTTTTAAAAATGCACAAGAGAAATACAGAAAATATTTGCATAAAAACAGAAGCATTTTCTCTGAGGCTTATTCATCATTTGAAGCCATAATTCTCTGTCAGAAATAAATAGGAGGAACAGATAACTGCCTTTGAAATAAAGACATTGTTTTCTTGAAAGCGTCCTGAATAAAAATCACATAAAAACAAATGAATAAAATATGCTACAAAAACAGACTTTTCTCTAAATAGAATGTTTTTAGGCATCAAGTGGTCTAACATTTTGTTAACCTGAAGAATTGACTTCAGTGCGGGGGGGGGGGGAGAGAATCAGAATGTTAGTGCGGTTTCACCTTCTTTGCATGGGTAAATAACTACACAAGATGCAAGACAAGGGAGAACAAGACCCTTGATTGTTAACTAAAATCCAGTGAGAGAGGAGAATCTTCCACTGGTAAGGGTTGGTCACCAGGGAGCGAGCATCATGCTAAACAAAAACACGGGTCAACCCAACCCCTTAGAAACATCCCAACCCCAACACTGCATCCCACATGATGCAGCAACACCTAAATAGCACACACTGCACACATATGGCAATATTTTCAAAAATTGCCACCTAAAGTTAAGCTTTTAATTCCATATTTAGACATCTCAAACTCTTAGCCTTGCTTTTCTGCAGTTTTCAGGGGGGGTAGCACCTAATCTAGGATACAGTCTTACTATCCTGCATTTCAGAAGTGACAAGTGATTTTGAGTACCAGTTTGTGTGCGCCCAAGTCTTAAGATGAAATAAAAGGGACTGATTTTCAGAAGGCTGTTGCTGAGTTTCTTCAAGGTGTCTTAAGATCAAAAAAAATCATTTTTGAAGTCTATCACCATGATTCATAACCTTGCCATTCTTAAAAAAATCCTCAACAAGCATAAATGCAATTCATTTCATGTTGTTTGAGGGAGCAACCCACAGTAGGGAATAAGCAAGCCAGTTTGGCCCACAGTGCAGTCTTTTCCTTTTGCCTGTGATGGAAAAGTCCGGAAGAAAAAAGTTAAGCTTTACAATTAACATTTTTTACTTACACTATAGCGGATATTCTCTAAGGACTCCAGGCTAATGTTAGTGTGTGACAACCTACTGTTGTCACTAGAAATGACATATTACCAGTTATTTTAATAATCAACATTCTATTCAAGCTAGCAATTAGGCACTTTGCATTCTTCTCTGCTCCAAGATGGTGTTCATATTAGCACAGTGCAAGATGAACTTATTGTTGCTCACGGTCTCAAAGCCTAGGTCAACTAACTTGGGCTACAGAGCTAAACATGGCAGTATAGACGTTCTTTCACAGACTAGCACCTGGTCTACGAGACCCTGATGGGGTTTCAGAGCCCAGGCTTCAGCTCATTCCAGGAACATTCTACACTGCTATTTTCAGCCACATGAAGTGAGCCCGAGTCAGTTGACCCAGACACTGAGACTTGCTGCCATGGGACGTTTGTTTTTTCCTTTTGCACTGTGTAGACCGAAGCAGAGTAATTATTACTGAGAACTAACCAAGGTGAGAATGCAGTCTGAGACAGATAGAACTGTATAGAGGAGCCAACTGGGAAACTTCAATATATATACATTCTCTGACAAGGTCTAAGGTACACACATGGAAACAAATTAGTCTTCCATATAACTCTTAGTGACATGATTTACACCAGGATAAATTTGGCCCTTGATCTTTATTTTAAACACATACCATTTGGAGAGTATGATTGTGGTTTCTGAACAGAACAGCAGAGACAGAGCTACACTGACTACAGCTACCCAGCAATACAGATTATTGTAGAGTGCTTTGGCCATTTACACAAGGCCTGCTGAAGGAAATCCTGGGACAATCATGCCCAACAATAATTTCATTAGTTTATAGCTGAACTTTAGGTCTTGGACAGCTGGTTTTAAAAAAAAGGTCATATTTCCAGTACTATCGTTTTCTATGATTAGAGAAACAGAGACTTAGAAATAAAGTGCATATCGGTGAAATAATCTACGCTTACCTAGCCAAGACTGATGCATGACTGCTCCAGCCAGCTCAGAGGTTAGCAATAGACAAATCTAGAATAGTGACAAAGCAGGACCTGACATTGGGTTTCTGACTGGTGGCATTATCAAAAGGATATCAAAAAACAAAAAGACCAGAATAAACTCAAAGTAGAAGCTTAGAGTCCCACCAGAAAGGTAGGTAGTTGCATAGTATCAAAAAACATGTATTTAAAAAGTGACTTAGCGGGAGGCAGGGGTAAGAGTCTCTCAGGAGAAATGAAGAGCACTCCTTCCATTGTCTCATTTGAAAGAGACAAAACACTAGGAAATGTAAAGTGACTAAAAAAGTCAGGGAGAAGAACTAATAGATTTTCTCCATTCCTTTTCCTTATTGTACTGGAACTCATCCCTATGACCCCCATCTTTGCACAAATATTATTTGTGAAACAGAGTGACCAGATCAGTTTTTTTTAAGCTAAATACAAAGTCTACATAAGTGTTTAACTCATTCTGTGCACACACACAGAAAAAAGGAAACTAATAGGTCAGATTTCACAAGTATTATTTATGGGGCACCGAGAGGCAACCCACAGGCAGGTCAGTAGAAAAGTGTATATTTAACTAAGGTGCTTATGCTGGGGTAGAGTACCCACATTATATTTATAGACTATGTATTAATAGTGTTTTATAAAAACAAATATTTTCCTATCTTTTCTACTTGCTCAAGGAGAATTTTGGTATTCTACTCCAGCATTTGCTACACTGAATGACTCACACCTCATAATAATTCACCCTGGTTCATTGCTGCACAATTGGACAGCTTTGCTCAGACGCTCACTTTTGCCTATTGCTAGTAATGCCATGTTTTTCAAAGTGCTACATGAAGTGAAGTCCTCAGTTTTAACAGAAAGAAGCCACTGTTTTATTGTCCAATCACTATTTTTGTGACTCTTAAAAAGTGCCATCAGCAAGTTTTCCTCCTTTAGATACATTTACTGACCTAGTTCACTTCATAGTGGAAACAGTGAAGTCACCAAAACCAAGTTGGTTTGTATTTGTAACACTAAACAAAGCTTCTCAGTCATCTATTGAAGTATCAGAGATTCAGGAGTCAAAAGTGTGATCAGTACAATGGAAAGCAAGTCTCAAACTAGTATGTAGGTAGGCCACACAATAGAGTGGTATTCTCTCCCAGCCCCTCCCACAAAGCCAAGCTCCCAGTTGTGATGCTAAATAAGGCTATGTCTACTATGAAATTAGGTCAATATTATAGAAATCGATTTTTAAAAATCGATTTTATAGTCGATTGCATATGTCCACATTAAGTACATTAAGTCAGCGGAGTGCATCCTCACTACTGTGGCTAGCATCGACTTACAGAGCAGTGTACTGTGGGTAGCTATCCCACAGTTCCTGCAGTCTTCGCTACCCATTGGAATTCTGGGTTAAGCTCCCAATGCCTGATGAGGCAAAAACATTGTTGCGGGTGGTTTTGGGTACATGTCGTCAGTTGACCCAATGGCAAACAATCATTTTGCACCTTTTTTCTGTGCAGACGCCATACTGCTTTCAGCAGACAGTGCAGTAGGACTGCTAACTGTCATCATCCACCGCTTCCGCTGCAATTCTGCTCTGCTGCTATTGTCTCAATAGCTAATTTCTCCATGTTGTCTGTCATGGGCTCCTGGGTACATGTGTTCTTCCTTGGGAAACATGCGTGTTGCTAATCATCGTCCTCCACTGCTTCAGCTGCAACTCTGCTCTCATGAATCCACCTCGCAGGTCCTCTCATCGTTCTCTATAAATATCTATTCTCATGGCATCTGTCATCAGCCACCACTTCCTGCAGACTCCATACTATGGCAAGCATGGAGCCCACTCAGATCACTGCGGTAGTTATGAGCATTGTAAACACCTCATGCATTATCCTGCAGTATGTGCAGAACCAGAACATGCAAAAGCAAGTGAGGAGGCGATGGCAGCGCGGTGACGAGAGTGATGAGGACATGGACACAGACTTCTCTCAAAGTATGGGCCCCAGCCATTTGGACATCCTGGTGGCAACAGGGCACGCTAATGCTGTGGAACGCCGACTCTGGGCCCAGGAAAAAAGCACAGACTGGTAGGACCACATAGTGTTGTGGGTCTGAGATGATTCCCAGTGCCTGCAAAACTTTCACATATGTAAGGGCACTTTCATGGAACTTTGTGACTTGCTTTCCCCTGCCCTGAAGCGCAAGAAAACCAAAATGAGAGCAGCCCTCACAGTTCACAAGCGAGTGGCGATAGCCCTCTGGAAGCTTGCAAAGCCAGAAAGCTACCAGTCAATCGGGAATCAATTTGGAGCCAATGCAATCACTGAGCTGCTGCTATCAAGGATAGTGACTCTGGGAAATGTGCAGGTCACAGTGGATGGCTTTGCTGCAATGGGATTCCTTAACTGTGGTGGGGCAATAGATGGAACACAGATCCCTATCTTGGGACCGGACCACCTTGGCAGCCAGTATGTAAACCACAAGGGGTACTTTTCAATGGTGCTGCAAGCACCGGTGGATCACAAGGGACATTTCACTGACATCAACGTGGGATGGCCAGGAAAGGTACATGACGCTCGCATCTTCAAGAACTCTGGTCTGTTTGAACAGCTGCAGGAAGGGACTTACTTCCCTGACCTGAAAATAACTGTTGGGGATTTTGAAAGGCCTATAGTTATCCTCAGGTACCCAGCCTACCCCTTAATGCCATGGCTTATGAAGCCATACACAAGCACCCTGGACACTAGTAAGGAGCTGTTCAACTATAGACTGAGCAAGTGCAGAATGGAGGTAGAATGTGCATTTGGACATTTAAAAAGCACACTGGTGCAGTTTACCGACTCAGTTAGACCTCAGCAAAACCAATATTCCCATTGTTATTGCTGCTTGTGCTACAATATCTGTGAGAGTAAGGGGGAGACATTTATGGTGGGGTGGGAGGTTGAGACAAATTATCTGGCTGCTGATTACATGCAGCCAGACACCAGGGTGATTAGAAGAGCACAGCAGGGCACGCTGCGCATCAGAGAAGCTTTGAAAGCCAGTTTCATGACTGGCCAGGCTACGGTGTGACAGTTCTGTTTGTTTCTCCTTGATGAAAACCCACCCCCTTGGTTCACTCTACTTCCCTATAAGCCAACTGCCTTCCCCCCTTTGATCACCACTTGCAGAGGCAATAAAGTCGTTGTTTTAAAATCACGCATTCTTTATTAATTCAATCACACAAATAGGGGGATAACTGCCAAGGTAGCCTGCGGGAGGAAGCACCGGGTGGGGTGGTGGATGAGGAAAGCACAAGGCCACATTGCACTTCAAAATTTATTGAATGCCAGCCTTCTGTTGCTTGGGCAGCCCTCTGGGGTGGAGTGGTTGGGTGCTTGGAGCCGTCCTCCCCCCCCCATGTTCTTGGGCATCTGGGTGAGGTGGCTATGGAACTTGGGGAGGAGGGCAGGTGGTTACACTGGGGCTGCAGAGGAGGTCTGTGCTCCTGCTGCCTTTCCTGCAGCTCCACCAGACACCGGAGCATATCAGTTTGATCCCCCCAGTAGCCTCAGCATTGCATCCTGCCTCCTCTCATCACGCTGCCACCACCTCTCCTCTTGCTCCCGCAACCTCTCATCTTGCTCGTCCCTCCCATCCTCATGTTCATTTTCTGCTTTCCTGGACTCTGCCATTGTTTGCCTCCATGCATTCTGCTAGGCTCTTTCAGTGCGGGAGGACTGCATGAGCTCAGAACATTTCATCACGAGTGTTTTTTTTCCCCCTTCTTATCTGCGCTAGCCTCTGGAACAGAGATGATAGCGGGAGCACTGAAACATTTGCAGCTGCGGGAGGAAAAAAAGGGAGAGTAGTATTTAAAAGATACATTTTAGAGAACAATGGGTAGACTCTTTCACAGTGAGCCAAGCTGTTAACATTATATAGCTCATGTGCTTTTGGTATAAGGTTGCATTTTGCCTCTTATATTGAGGGCCTGCTGGTTTGGTGTGAGAGATCACACATGCAGGGCCGGCCAAGAGAATTCTGCTTGCAGGCAGCCATGGTTAGCCACAGTCTTTTGGCTTTTTCAACCTTCATAACATGTGGGAATAGTTTCAAGCAGCAGTGCCCTCCTTTCTCATACCAAGCACCCGTTGGGTTGGCCATTTAAAAGGAGGGGCTGCGGTTTTGGGTTAACATGCAGCACACACACACATACACATTCTCTGGGATGATCGCTTCACCCCTCCTCCCACCCTGCGACTAGTATCAGGGAAGATCCCTGCCAGCCAAATGCAAACAGCTCAGCGTGAATGCCCCTCCCCGCCCCCACCGTGTGGCTAAAAGCAGGGATGATTTCTTTTCAGAAAGAAGGTGAACAGCCCAGCAGGAACGGCCAACCCTGAATGTCCCCTTAATAATGTCCCTGGAGGATTTCCGCTCCATCCCCAGACACATTAACAGACTTTTCTAGTAGCTGTACTGGCCACGAATGCATCCCAAGTCTTCAGGGCAAATTAATCATTAAACACACTTGCTTTTAAACCATGTATTATATTTACAAAGGTATACTCACCAGAGGTGCCTTCTCTGGCTTCATAGTCCGGGAGCCCGCCTTGGGAGGGTATTGGCTCCAGGGTGATAAACAGTTCCTGGCTGTTGGGGAGAACAGTTTCTCTGCTTGCCAGTTATGCGCTATCCTCATCATCATTTTCCTCATCCCCAAAGTCCTCATCCCTGTTGCGTGAGACTCCCCCCCGCCCCCCCTTGCAGGTGTCAATGGACAGGGGTGGGGTAATGGTAGGGGCACCCCCTAGAATTGCATGCAGCTCATCATAGAAGCTGCATGTCTGGGGCTCTGACCCAGAGCAGCTGTTTGCCTCTTTGGTTTTTGGGTAGGCTTGCCTGAGCGCCTTAATTTTCATATGGTACTGCTGCGGGTCCCTGTTATAGCCTCTGTCCATCATGGCCTTGGAGATTTTTTCAAATATATTGGCATTTCATCTTTTGGAACAGAGGTCTGATAGCACGGATTAGTCTTCCCATACAGCAATCACATCCAGTACCTCCTGTTCGGTCCATGCTGGAGCTCTTTTGCGATTCTGGGACTGCATGGTCACCTGTGCTGATGAGCTCGCCACGCTGCCCAAACAAGAAATGAAATTCAAAAGTTCCTAGTGCTTTTCTGTGTACCTGGCTAGTGCATCTGAGTTGAAAGTGCTATCCAGAGCAGTCACAATGGAGCACCCTGGGATGGCTCCCAGAGGCCAATAATGTCGAATTGAGTCCACATTACCCCAAATTCGATCCGGTGATGTCCATTTCAGCACTAATCCCCTCATCAGGGAGGAGTACAGAAATCGATTAAGAGCTCTTTAAGTCAACAAAAATGGCTTAGTCATGTGGACAGCTGCAGGGTTAAATCAATCTAACGCTGCTAAATTCGACCTAAACTCGTCATGTAGACTAGGGCTAAGACACTACTCACAACATTGTCCAGATATGCAAAGTATGTGAGGTCCCAGAATCAAAGTTTTCATTTAAAAAGAGTAAAATAACGATACACATGTTTCTACCCATCAAAGGAAAACAGTTTGGTTATACCCAGGTCACCTTTCAGCATGGTCACATCTGTCAGTCTGCAAACAGCCTCTAACAGAGGGAGGAGCAGCAGCCGCCATTAGATTAAGGGAGAAAACTGATTGATACTAACCAGAAGGGCTAAAGAGTTAACTTAAAAAATAAAAGTGCTAAATCACTGATGTGATGCCACCCACCCAAAATCAATATCTGATTAAAAGGTAATATTAGGCAGAAGTGCCTGAATGGACTGTTCTTGTGTCCAGAAAGGCTCTGCCTTGCTTTGTAACATAAGAAGTTTTCTGTATTTTTTTGCCACTAGTTTCTCATAGTATGTCCCTCTTGCTAGTGTGGAGAAAAAGCCCTAGATAAGGGTCATCATTATTAGCTAAAACACAGTCTCTCTTCCCAGAAATGGCAGCGCAGAGCAAGGCACTTTAATCCCAGCGTCAGCACAGGACAGAATACAGCCAAGAAATATCCCACTTCTTCAAACAGCTTCTGCTTACCACAATAACAGATACACAGCCTCATGAACAGCAGGAATCAGTTCAACGTTTAAAAGCCCTTATTCTAGGACAAACTGAGAATAGTGGTTGAATTGCCATCATTGTTTTCTGTGCAGAGTGGTGTCATGGAAAAGCTTCTCACAGAAACCCTTGTTTTCCCACAGCTAACATTATTGTAATACAGTTCTGCTAAACCAGCTCTAACTTGCATCCCTATCTACTCCTCTTTACTTGAATCCAAAAGCCCCCCAAACTTGACATAGCAACTACCCCACAGTCGCCTCAGATTTTTCTCCACACTAAAGACAACCAGTTGCAGTTCTAACTATTTATCAATACAGCACTATAAGAAAAACCATTTGCTGTTAAATAAAGTACTAAAAATAGTCTTACAATTTACTGGATTTTCCCTGAGATTTCTTCAGGTAGTATAAGCCACATCCATTCCCACCAACTACAACACTAGCTGTAATAAGAGTAAATTATTTTATTTACCTCTCTAGTCACTTTAAGTTCTGTGCCTGAATCCTTTGTTCCTTTATGAGATCCTGCTCTGCTCCCTCTGTGCTTTAGTTATGCACACTTGTTTGCCACTTAAGCCAACACACCTGTAGTGTCTTTAGCCCACTGCACTGCAGCTGTTAACTCTCTCCTTTTCTTCAGTCACCACAAGTTTAGTTTAATGTATATTACATCCTAAAAAGCTGTGTTAGAAGACTATTAAAGGTCAAGTACTCAACATTAAGGAATACCAAAATTAAGTTTAATCATGAAACCTTAGTTTTCCCCTCCTGTGTGTACGCATTTTGATACAATTTTTAGTTACATGATCACATATTAACTTTTGCCAAAAGGCCACTGCTTCATTCAGCGCACTGAATGGATGGTGTCCTCTGAATAGGTACCTATTAAATCTTTCTTTCCATCCTCAATCAGTGTGGTTGGATGCATTATTTACTGCATACCATCCAGACCCTGCACTGAATACAGAATTATTAATTTCCTCATGGAGTTTGCTGTGGTGCTCTCATCACAGTATCTTAGTTCTTTATAAACATTAATAAATTAATATTCAGTACATCCTTCTGAGATGAGGGGATGTTATCCCCATTTTACACCTGGGAAACTGAGGCACAGAGATTAGAGTCGAACTGTCAAAAGTATCCTTCTAATTTTGGGTGCTCACTCTGAGAAGCCTAGGACTTGACTTTTTGGAGTAGCGTTATACAGTCCTTTATATTAGCTCCCCCTATAAAGTTTCCTTGCATACTCAGCACCAGAATACATCTGAGCATTTTTCTCTTGACCTCGTGTTTGTAGAATACATTTCTTATTGACTTGCATTTATTTAAGTCTAAACATTAAGAAATGTTTGTGGGCACTGGCTTTTAACTAAATTTCAGAACATAGCAATTGCCTTATTGAACCAAACCAATGGTCCTTCTAATCTATGTGTCAGCTGAGCAGGAGGGTTTGTGGATCTAAATTTTGAGTTTAGGCTCTTAAAGTGGCAGGTAGGTGCCTAAATCCCTTTCTGGCTCTAGCCCTGGATCTCAGTGATATCTCGTGGCTGTGAGTTCCACAAGTTGATCATGGATCTGAGTTTTAATCATAATCTTGCTTATAAGTTCTCTCCAAAAAAGTTCTGAGCAACACATCTAGGGCCAGATCCTCACCTGATGTAAATCCTGTGAACATTCTCCTGGTTTCTAAGAGATTGTGAATGCTTTGTGTCTCTTTTTATCCTGTACTAGAGTATGGCTTTGGATATTGCACCTGGGTAGTTGGGCATTTTGCAGTCACATCCATATACTATCTCCCAACTCTGCTCACCAAAATAAATAAAGCTATGCTTATATTCACTGTACTTATTGAAGGATGAGTGAAGGAGATAAACGGTAGGGAGGGAGAAAAATCAGTTAAAATAAATTAGTTAGAGGAAGATAAAAGTATTTTTATAATTAATTAAATCTGTCTTAAATATACAAACTACCGCTGCCCTTGATATGCCTAACAACTGAGATGAATTAATACTTCAATGGGTAAGATGAGACACTCTCTCTGTTTATTACTATCCATTTCTGCCATCATTCTGAATGTTAGTTTGAAAATGAGTGGATGATTTTTACTGGAGTATTTGCCCCTTAATGTGTTCCAAACTCCATTAATGGTAAGGTGGGAGTTGTAGTTGCCCATGAAGAGGGGACAGAGAGGGGCAACAGAGGGGATAGGAAAAGTTGTTCAGAAAACATAAGTACTCCAGTCTCCACCCAAAGCTAATACCGAACCTTACCTGCATATTATTTAAGTTTAAACAAGAATGGTTAATGCTATTGTTGGTGCTACCACTATTATAATTATTGTTCATTTTCATGTATGTCTGCAATGCCTAGTTCCTTCCAAAATCAGAACAGAGCTGTCAAGAGACCATAACAAAGGTTGTTCTCATGGTATTTCCAGAAAAATCAGGAAGTGCCAGATATCTCATGAGTAAACCTTACCTTATCATATTTCCAGCCCTCTTTTGAAGGCTGATTAGGGTGACCAGATAACAAGTGTGAAAATTTGGGGCACTTTTTTTTTCCAGGGAGTGGCAGGTATAGTTTCCTATATAAGAAGAAGCCCCTAATATCGAGACGGTCCCAATAATATTGGGACATCTGGTCATGCTAAGACTGATGCTCAGATTGTTGAGCTAGTCATCTGAACGTTAACCAGATTGAACTTCTGAACTGTTTTGAGATCTATTCAATATTTATGGACCAGTTTGATTCGTTTACAGGAAGAGATCCTTTTAAAGAATCCCAAGAACCCCTCCTTACAGTCCTACATGGTGGAGACTCCTTCTCATCAATGAAGACTGGAAGAAAACACTCTCTGGGTCCCATCAACACTACCTCTGGATCAGCTACAAATGTCACTGGCTCGGGACATGAAGCTCACTCTTCCTCTCCATGGGCACTCCCAGCTGAGGAATGAGTCTAGAGACTAATGAATTTGGGATTCCAAATAGTAGTTCCTTATGCTGTAACAGATATTCAGGGAAGCTTTGTATTATTTAATAAATATACTAATGAATTTTCTGCAATGAGAAAAACATAATACATATATGCATATTAAAAAGGTATGATGCTAAACAAGTTAATTTCTCTTTAATATAAATTCAGTATATGTAGAAATATATTTCTCTCCTTGTGAAAAACTTTCCAAATAAGAACATTTGAGAATCCTCAGAAATAAAATCATATCTTTGTATCAGCCACATTTCTATACTTAGTAAACATCACCAATGCCATCAGTTATATGAGCTGAAAATCTACGAGTTCTGAACACTGACTGCATAATAACTATTGATCAGTTCACCTTATTAGGGGCAACTTTTCAAAGTGTGTGTGTGTGTGTACCTTTCTTCCTTCAATTGTTTGCACATACTTTTTTTTTTTGCAAATTATCTAGTGAGCATGTATGATAAAATGTGTATGTGCAAACCTCATATTGCTTTGTATGTATACGGAAACCATCTTTTGCACAGACAACTGACAGTGCAGAAAATGGCTTACTTAAGTGAGAGCACACACAAATTAGAATATACATAACAAGAGGTAATGTTTTGAAAATCTGCCCCTTGGTTTTTAATTACTTGAAAACTTTTTAAAAGAGGACAGATAAGAAGTATGATAATTAATAAAAGTTATATTTATTCCATTATAGAAGAAACAGACCTCCTTCTTGCTCATCTAAATAATCACCGTAGCATGTCTGTTTTCTGAGAAGGGATTTAAACTGTCCCATATTTAATTAAAAATCAACTCTTAACATCCTAAAGATCTGAATTAAATATTCTGGATGTAAAAAGCATCATCTTTGTTCCCATACCCCTTGTTATTGCATTTTTGTTTGATTAAATGGACATGATGGTATTGCTGTGAAAGGTTTTCCCCCCCTGTAAAGCTGATGCTGTCTGCTATGTCTTGATAGCACATAGTAGTGACAGGAGCTTATTAATTTCACTCCTGCCATGAGATTTTGCACTGCTTATATTGTGAGTTACCATTGGTTACTGTGGCTTCAACCCTTTATTTCCAATGCAAATGATGGCTTGCTGCATGAGAGCTGGTGACAAATTATACAAGATTTCATGAAGGGTGTGAAATTAGCCTGTGTCACTCCACCGTACCTCTGTGCTACTCTACACAAGGCACGTGCTGCAATTTACAGCACTAATTTCTTTGTTTAAATATAAAAAGCATAACCATCATCACTGAAAACCCATAACGTGGGAGCATTTATGGAAACAAATAGAGACATGCCTTGTATCAACATTAAAATGCATTGGACTAAGTGGGGTTTCTGGATGGCCAAAGTAGGGGGAAAAGCTGTGTATTTGTTAAAATAGAGATACCGTTTCATTTAAATACAGCTAGGTAGTATGTGCAGAACATTTTTGGAGAAGGAGCCCTGTCACATAGTGAGCTGGCCAGTGAAGAATGTTAGACACAGCTCCATCTGTGCCAGGTTTAACATCCTCCTTACATGAGGGGAAGAAGCGTAGGAGTCACGTGACAAGGGGGAGCATGTGTCAGGCCTGTTGGGAGATATCAGGGCAGCCTCTGCTGAGTAAAAAAGAAGAGAAGAAGCTTTGGGAAGGAAAAGCAGGTCAGTTTGAGTTATTGAACAGCTAACCCAATAATTGAGAGTCCAAGGGACGATAACCAACAGTGGAGGTAGGTTCCCCCTATGCTGCCACCTTGTGAGGTGGTCGAGCTAATCCTGCCAATAAGGGAGAAGATGAAGGGATTGACTGGAGCCCAGAAAGGCTGTGACATGAACCTAAGAGAAGGGCTAAAGGCTGTGGTGGAAGAGGACACATCCTCAGACAAAGGGCTGTTCCTGGCAAGAACCTGGGGTGGAAGACTGGGTTGTGTTTACGTTTGGGGCTTTGATTAACTTGGGAAGGAGTGAACTTTTGTGATATAGCTGGAGAGTGACTTAACCAGCATGGGAGCTGATGGCTCCTTGCTGACATGGGAAACTGAGGCAGCAGTTGGGTCTGAAACCAGACCATGTTTAACCCCATTACAGGCCCACAGTTTCTAGTGTACAATTGCTAGGAGGACCCAAAGGCAGGCTAGGGTCCCACTTAAGAAGTTTAATGATAAGGATGGAATCTTGGAGATTGAGGAATGGAAGAAGGTGTGTGCTGGGTCAGAAAAGAAGCTAGGTTGTGTGACTAGTCCCCAATTTAGTTGGATTTTGGTTTACTTTAAAGCCATTTTGCATGATGTTAATGGGGACTTTTAAACTGTATGGGGCTGAATCTAGGAGTGTAGTATACATCAGAACAGATTTTGTTTTATATAGCACCTTTCATAATTATGATAGCTTCTTAAAGCACTTTATAAAATACTTGGCTGTTAGCAAAGTAAAGATTATGTAGGCAGGAGCATTCATATCATTATGCACTCAATGGAGCACACAGCCATAGGAAAAATAGAACCTGTTTTACTGAGAAAGGGAATATTGACCAGAACATCTACTCTTTCAAACAATGCCATGGAATGTTTATCTTCCACATCAAGAGCCAAAACAGATGGGCAGAGAGGTCCTCAGTTTAAGGACTCATTTGAAGGCTGACAAAGCTTTCTGGAACACTGCAGTGCCATCACTGGACACAAACCCAAATCCTAACTTGGAAATCCATGATCTGCTGTCTGAGATGCAGGACTACTACTGGCAGAAGGCATTATCAAGTGCTGTGGACATTATGTGGATGTTTAATTGCTCGAAGTAGAATCATAGAACTGGAAAGGACCTCGAGAGGTCGTCTAGTCGAGTCCCCTGCACTCATGGTAGGACTCAGTATTATCGAGACCGTTCCTGACAGGTGTTTGTCTAATCTGCTCTTTAAAATCTCCAGTGATGGAGATTCCACAACCTCCTTAGGCAATTTATACCAGTGCTTAACCACCCTGACAGTTAGGACGTTTTTCCTAATGTTCAACCTAAACCTCCATTGTTGCAATTTAAGTCAGTTGCTTCTTGTCCTATCCCCAGATGTTAAGAACAGTTTTTCTCCCTCCTCCTTTTAACAACCTTTCATGTACTTGAAAATGTTTCAGAGTAACAGCCGTGTTAGTCTGTATTTGCAAAAAGAAAAGGAGTACTTGTGGCACCTTAGAGACTAACCAATTTATTTGAGCATGAGCTTTCGTGCATACTGTATGCATCCGATGAAGTGAGCTGTAGCTCACGAAAGCTTGTACTTGAAAATGGTTATCATGTTCCCTCTCCGTCTTCTCTTTTCCAGACTAAACAAACCCAAGGTTTTCAATCTTCACTCATAGGTCATGTTTTCTAGACCTTTCATTATTTTTGTTGCTCTTCTCTAGACTTTCTCTAATTTGTCCACATCTTTCCTGAAATGTGGCACCCAGAACTGGACCCAATACTCCTGTTGAGGCCTAATCAGCGCGGAGTAGAGCAGAAGAATTACTTATTGTGTCTTGCTTACAACACTTCTGCTAATATATCCCAGAATTATGTTCAATTTTTTTGCAACAGTGTTACACTGTTGACTCATATTTAGCTTGTGGTCCAGTGTGAGACTGATCAGAACAGCAGTACACTCGATTTGTACAGGTGGGAATGACTACACAGTGCAAGCAAGTGGAGAATCAGACTATACACCAGAGGTGGTCAGTTAAAGTGCAGCACACGAACTGGGAGGGGGAAGCTTGGTGCTTCTGCCCTGCAGCGGGGTGGTGGGGGTAGGGGCTTTTGCCAGAGACGACTGGTGCCTGCTGAGAGTGGAGGGCACAATTTAAAGGTTTGCCCGCCACCCCACCCCCGCTTCCCTCGCAACAGCTTGAGTCATACCCCACCTCTTACCCTCAGCGGGCCCTCCCTGCATCTCCCAGGTGTTAGCTCCGTGTGGAGAGGCAGCAAGAAACTGCAGGGAGGGACCGCTGCTTTAGCTCTCCAGGGAGAGACAGCAGCAAAAGCACTGTCTCACCCTGCTGTTTGCCACTGCCTCTCCTCAGAACTGCAGCTCCTAGCTTGCTGACTCCAGCATCTACCATGCATGGAGGGGGCTTGGTGGCACTATGTGACTAGCAGGGCCAGCAAACCCTGGCAAAAATTGAAGGGGCACATGACCCCTCCATGCCCTCCCCCATGTGTAACCTCTGACTTCTGCCTAGAGGAGTGTGTGCCTTGGGGCTTCAGCCCTGCAGGGCATGCCTGGCGGAGCTCAGGGCTTCAGTAGTAGCGGGGCTGAAGCCCCAAGCCCCAGAGGCATTTCCTGCAGGCTGGAGCCCTGAGTCCCGGCAGACTTGTCCTGGCTCTCAAACTTCTGTAGGATGTCATATGTGGCTTGGAGGTCCAGTAGGTTTGGCCACCCCTGCTATACACCGATATGAATGTAGAGACCAGTAGGAACTTGATACTACATCAGTGGAGCCAGTGGGATTTTTGTCACCAGCATCAATAGGAATGGAATGGGGCCCCACTTGATAACTAAAATAGTATTGGGGTGGGGGAAGAAATCCATACTGGAATGGCTAAAATACCCAACAACGACGAGGCAGGCTACATCACGGTACATACTGGCAGAAAGAGACCAAAGTTGAATCAAAAGCAACTAGTATCCATTGTGTTGACATGGTCACTAGCATTTCATACTTGATACTTTTTTGCTATCGGAGCCACGCTCCATTTCAGCCAAGTGAACAAATTCAGTGCAGCCAAAGGTGTACTGCCAGGGACTTTGGGAACCAAAACATATCAGATTGAAGCCACTCTCACTCTGATCTGTCAAAGTTCCTTAGTAGTGTGTGGATGCAAAGATCAAATTATAGTAATTGGTGATTTAAAACCTCTTGCTATCCATAAGGGATCCTATGTGTAAATGTAATTAGATTTCTGGACTAGAGTATGTTGGGATTTCTAAAATCTTGTTTTATAGCCTGATACATTAAACAAAATGGAAATAGCAGTTTCAGTTATGCTTAGTGTCATCAGATAATACTTCTGATACAATTAGCAAAAGGAAATCTGTACAACCCAGACAGGAAAAATTCAGTTTAATCATTGTGATTATGGTTTATGATTTGGCAGAATGTTCAGTGAGGCAGGTGTCAAAGCATTTATTCCCCTGGTTGAAATATTTCAGAATATCGTGTCATTTTAACTCTAGGAAGCATCAGCAAAAATAAAAACAGAGGCTTTTTCATAGAGGTAGAACCACTTAAAACAATTAAACATGCAAAAATAAGAAGGCTAAACCTTAGAGTCAACAGAATGCTAGACATGCAGCTGATATAATTGCTATACTTTTCTCTTTATACTGTGACACCCAGAATTATAATGGAGCACTCGACTGTAAGTGCCTTCATATTCATGAAACATGCTGTCTGGGTTTTTTAAACTTTCTCTAAGATCAACTGAAATGGTAGGCCACATTCTGCTACTTCTTGCTTGTACTGGGTACACAAAAGAGAGTGGGGAAAGATAGCCTTAAAGATTATCATTTTCCTACTCTCATGCTTGTTGTTAATAGATTTTAACAGAGTGGTGTGAAACTCTTGCCTTGCAGGCTGTAAATCTGTGGTACTTATTCAACCCCGTGACAGATTTAGATCCTTCAGAATGCAATCTGTCTTCCTGAGAGCTACAGATGCAGAGGTAGGTATCAACATCATCATAATTTTAAAAAGTTTTTAGCCCTTTTAGTTCTGAAGAAATCTTCCAGATATGAATCAAGTGTAGTTAATGCCAAACTGAGGTAGCTGTCTTCTGGAGTCTGCAGGCAGCCTGAAAGCACAGCTTTGAGAAGTTCATGCTGTCCTATTCTTAAGGGCTATTACTCTTAAGCCTAATGATGGCACTTCAAGAGGAAGACGTTCAAACAGTCTAGGTGCTTAATTATGTACCCAGTTTGTACAATTACAATGGAATGTGTACACAAAAATGGCCACATTGAAAAGGGGAAAAATTAGCACTGGTCCTAAATTTTACCTCTGAATAATGATGAATAAAATAGAAACACTGCTAACTTAATGCCAGACTATGAATCAGTCTACACACATCACAGGGGGGAACTGGAAGTCCGGATATCTCTTTGCATAGAAGTAAGTGGGGCTACTCACCCACTTTCTCCAAGGAATGGCTGGGCAGGGAATGCATGGTAAGAGGCAGGGAATGGGCCAAGCATTGCTGTATTCCTCCACTCGTTGACTAAGGCTTGGTCTACACTACAGACATAGGTCAACATAAGGCAGCTCCACAAGAGGCGTAGGACTTATATCGGTGTGTTTGGGGTGTGTAGGGAGCCAGGGTGGCGCCCCTCCGAACCAGAGGGTAAAGAGCCACCCTTGCAGCCTGAGTGGGCGGGGCCAGGCCAAGCTTCCGCCAATCCCCGGAAGGGGAAGGGTGGGACAGGAAGTACAAAGGGTGGGGCCCTCTGCCCAGTGAAGAGAGCACCAGGGAGGGAGACAGACACAGGCTGCTCCCTCGTGATCCTGCTGCTGACCCAGGCGAAGCCCTGGTCAAGGAGGAGCCTGACCGGGAGGAAGGCCTGTGGCAACCAGGGCTGCCAGCCGCTGAATACCCAGAGGACCTGGAGGGGCCTGACGGCAGCCCGGGCCAGCATGAGTCCGATACCGAGCGGGAGTGGCCCGCAGCGGAATACCCAGACAAGATGGAGGGACCGGAGTGGCCCGCAGCGGAATACCCAGAGGAGATGGAGGGACTGGAGCGACCCACCTGAGAGACCAGGTAGGAAGTAGCCCAGGGGCCAAACTACACCGTGAGGTGGGTGTGTTTGGTCAGCGGGCGTGGACGGTCCCGCTGACCCAGCGGCGGGACTTTCGCCTCCCGCCACTGCCAGAGCCCTGGGCTGGAACGCAGTGGAGTTGGGTGGGCCTGCGTTCCCCTACCCCAGGGCTCCCCTGCCTGAGGGGCATGCTACTGACTCTGGCCGGCACACCTTCCCCGCTAATTCCCCAATGCCCGGAAGGTGTGGCTGAGGCCTGCCACGGAGCCCATAGCTCTCCATCACCCCTAGGGGCTCAGGGGACCGACACCTGTCACAAGTGGTGGAGAATGCGGGCAGGCGATCTCAACCCCTGCCGAAAGGGGTTAGAGCAAGGGCGCCTCTGAAGCTCCCCTACTGGAAAGATGGAGATGGAAAGGCTTATCAAGTTCCTGGCTGAGAGCCAGCAACAGCAGCAGCACCAACTCGTGCAGCAGCTGGGTGCCCACCAGCAGCAGTTGCTTCAAACCCTGGGGGCCCAGCACCAGGAACAGCAAACCCAGTGCTTCCAGCAGCTTGCAACCCTGTGGTCAGGCCATGGGGGCGCTCAACTGGAGCGGGCAGCCACCCCGACCCCTCCCGCCCCACCGATCCGTCTGGCCAAGATGGGGCCGGAGGATGACCTGGAAGCCTACTTAGTGACCTTCGAGCGGGTTGCCTCAGTGGCTGGTTGGGCGCCTGACCAATGGGCAACACTCCTCACCCCATATCTGACGGGCTTACCGTGGGCTCCCAGAGGATGAGCCCTGCATTTATGCTCGAGTGAAAGCGGCTATCTTGGATGCCTTCAACATTACCCCGGAAACCTTTCGACGACTGTTTTGGGAAAAGGTCTACCTACCGGGCGCCAGACCCTGGGCCTTGGCCCAGGAACTGAAGGACGTGGGTACCCGATGGCTCCAACCTGAGCGTCGAACCACAGCTGAGGTGACGGAACAGGTCATCCTCGAACAATTCATGCACATCCTCCCACCCCAGGGGAGGGCTTGGGTGTTACGGCACTGGCCACAAAGTCTGAGCTTGGCAGTCGCGCTTATGGAGGACTTTCTCGAGGCTGATGCCCCGATAGGACCGGCCGCCCGCCCCCCAAACCCAGGACCCAATGCACAGAAACTTGAACGGAGGGGGCCCACCTCCCAAACCAACGCACCCCACCGTACCCGACGACCAGAAGGCGGCAGGACCGAGTTTTCCCGACGGCCCGAGTCAACACCACTCTCCGGCCCTGGACGCTTAACCCGACCACCAGGCCCCGGCCCACTCTGCACCCCCACTGGTGCCCCCACGTGGCCAGCGCGCCCAGAGGTAGGACCTTGTTTCCGATGTGGCGAGTATGGGCATCTGCAATGGGGCTGTCCTGCAATGGACTGCAACTTTGGCCTGGTGTGCGCCGGGGAGCGACGGGCCCATCTGCCCTCCGTGGCCAAACTGACAGCTCCCATGGAAGTTGCCGGGGTCCCCGTGGTGGGTCTAGTTGATTCGGGCTGTGGGCAGACCCTTGTCCGCCAGGCGCTCCCCGACGGTCCGCTTGGTGTCCGAGAAGAAGTACGGATTCAGTGCATCAATGGAGATGTAAAATCGTACCCCACGGTGCGGGTCCCCATCACGGTGCACGGAGTGACTCAGTTGATGAATATGGAGGTGGCATCATCCCTCGCCTATCCAGTGATCCTGGGCCGTGACTGGCCAGACTTCGTCGAG
This sequence comes from Lepidochelys olivacea, assembly GCF_965140295.1. Classification (NCBI taxonomy): domain Eukaryota; kingdom Metazoa; phylum Chordata; order Testudines; family Cheloniidae; genus Lepidochelys; species Lepidochelys olivacea. Next base: position 73,015,000 of record NC_140414.1, read on the forward strand.
GTGAACCCACCAAAGAGGCATTCGAGGGAGCCCCGCCTGAGAAGAAGACAGGACCTGACTCGAGCTCCGACCCGGGAGCTGAACCAGGCCCCACCCCCAGGCAGGATGGCTAGGAAATGGCGGGTCCCCCTCCTGACCTGGTGGACTTTAGCCGAGATCAAAGGGAGGATCCTATGCTCCGGTTTGCCTATGAGCAGCTGGCCCGGGTGGATGGTGAGGTCGTGGAGGCGCAGCGCATCACTTGGTGGCCCAGGTTTGAACTCAACCACAAGCGGCTCTACCGCCTTGACTGAGACCCCCAGACCCAAGAGGTCCGGACCCAGCTCGTGGTCCCCCGCATCCATCGTCGGGCTGTCCTGAAGCTTTCACATGACATCCCGGCTGCCGGCCATTTAGGGCAGGAAAAAACTGTGGCCATGGTCCTGGCCAGGTTTTTCTGGCCCGGCGTCCACCATGAGGTGAAGGAGTATTGTGCGTCGTACCCGGACTGCCAACATGCAGCCCCGGCCGGGGTACAGAAGGCCCCCCTGGTCCCGTTACCAGTCATAGATGTGCCACTTGAGCGGGTAGCAATGGACCTGGTCGGGCCGTTCCCAAAAAGCAAGGCAGGCCATCAATACATCCTCGTCCTATGGACTACGCCACCCGCTTCCCGGAGGCCATCCCCTTAAGAAGTATCACCGCCTGCACTATCGCTGCGGAGCTCGTGAAGATCTTCGCAAGGGTGGGCCTCCCACGGGAGATACTCACTGATCAAGGGACCAACTTCACGTCTAAGCTGTTCCGCCAGGTATGTGCCCTATTGGGGATTAAGAAATTGCAGACCTCGGTCTACCATCCCCAGACTGACGGGTTGGTCAAGCGGTTCAACCGGACCCTGAAGGGGATGTTGCAGTGTTTCCCCACCCAGGACCTCCGCCAGTGGGACCAGCTGCTCCCTCCTTTACTACTGGCGATTCGAGAAGTCCCACAGGCGTCCATGAAGTTCTCCCCGTTCAAATTCCTCTATGGGCGGCGACCCCGGGGGGTGTTGGATCTCTTGGGGGAGACTTGGGAACACAACCCATCCGCAACACAGGGTCTCTTGCAATATGTCTTACAACTGCAGGGGCGGCTGGCACAGGCAGGTGAGCTCGCGAGGGAGAACTTAAACACCGCCCAAAGAGCCCAGGAGCAACACTACAATCGGGGCGCCCAGGCTCGATCATTTGGGCCAGGGGACCGAGTACTCCTCCTGCTCCCCTCGGAGGAATCAAAGCTTTTTGCCCGCTGGCAGGGGCCGTATGAGGCTCTCCGCCAGGTCGGGCTGGTAACTTATGAGATTCGGCAACCTGGTCGCCGTAAGGGAAAAGCAGATTTATCATGTAAACCTCTTAAAACCTTGGCAGGCCCGGGAAGGGCTCCTAGTGGTCCCATATCCTCCCGAACCGGAACTGGGGCCCCAACCACCCGAGGAGTTGGATAATGGTGAACCCCAGCTGTCATAAATATAAAGGGAAGGGTAAACCCCTTTGAAATCCCTCCTGGCCAGGGGAAAGCTCCTCTCACCTGTAAAGGGTTAAGAAGCTAAAGGTAACCTCGCTGGCACCTGACCAAAATGACCAATGAGGAGACAAGATACTTTCAAAAGCTGGGAGGAGGTTGAGAAACAAAGGGTCTGTGTCTGTCTGTATGCTGCTCTTGCCAGGGACAGAACAGGAATGGAGTCTTAGAACTTTTAGTAAGTAATCTAGCTAGGTATGTGTTAGATTATGATTTCTTTAAATGGCTGAGAAAAGAATTGTGCTGAATAGAATAACTATTTCTGTCTGTGTATCTTTTTTGTAACTTAAGGTTTTGCCTAGAGGGGTTCTCTATGTTTTTGAATCTAATTACCCTGTAAGATATCTACCATCCTGATTTTACAGGGGGGATTTCTTTATTTCTATTTACTTCTATTTTTTATTAAAAGTCTTCTTGTAAAACACTGAATGCTTTTTCATTGTTCTCAGATCCAAGGGTTTGGGTCTGTGGTCACCTATGCAAATTGGTGAGGCTTTTTATCCAACATTTCCCAGGAAAGGGGGGGGTGCAAGTGTTGGGAGGATTGTTCATTGTTCTTAAGATCCAAGGGTCTGGGTCTGTAGTCACCTAGGCAAACTGGTGAGGCTTTTTACCAAACCTTGTCCAGGAAGTGGGGTGCAGGGTTTTGGGAAGTATTTTGGGGGGAAGGACGCGTCCAAACAGCTCTTCCCCAGTAACCAGTATTAGTTTGGTGGTGGTAGCGGCCAGTCCAAGGACAACGGGTGGAATATTTTGTACCTTGGGGAAGTTTTGACCTAAGCTGGTAAAGATAAGCTTAGGAGGTTTTTCATGTCAAGGTTCCTCCCCCACTCTGAACTCTAGGGTACAGATGTGGGGACCTGCATGAAAAACCTCCTAAGCTTATCTTAGGAGGCCGTAGAGGAGGGAGTCCAGGCGATGTTGGAGCTGAGTGTTATTGAGCCCTCCCAGAGCGAGTGGCTGAGCCCCGTCGTCCTCGTACCGAAGCCTGATGTGAGCCGGCGGTTTTGCATTGACTTCCGGAGGGTCAACGCCATCTCAAAATTTGACGCCTATCCGATGCCCCGCGTCGATGAGCTCCTCGACCGGCTCGGGGAGGCCTGTTATATCACCACTTTAGATCTCACCAAAGGGTACTGGCAGATCCCCTTGGATCCCAGGTCCAAGGAGAAGACCGCGTTTGCCACCCCTTCAGGGTTATACCATTTCACCCGGATGCCTTTCGGCCTACATGGGGCCCCGGCAACCTTCCAGCATTTGATGGACCAGGTGTTGCAACCACACACGAAATACGCGGCGGCCTACCTGGACGATGTGGTCATCTATGGCAATAACTGGGAGGAACATCTTAACCAAGTAGCAGCAGTCCTCCGGGACCTCCGCGCAGCTGGGCTGATGGCCAACCCGAAAAAATGCCGAATCGGCCGGGAGGAAACCACTTACCTGGGGTACACCTTGGGCCGAGGACAGGTCCGCCCCCTCATCGGGAAGGTCCAAGCACCAAGCGTGGTGCCGACCACGAAGAGGCAAGTACGTCAATTTTTGGGCTTAGCTGGTTATTACCGACAGTTTGTACCCCACTTCGCAAGCATTACGGCCCCGCTAACGGAGCTCTTGACCAGGGACAGTCCCTGCTGGGTGCATTGGTCCAACGAGTGTGAGAAGCCTTTCAAACTACCAAAGACCGGCTGTGTAGCGATCCAATATTCTTCAGCCCTGACTTTCATCGTGACTTTATTGTCCAGACAGATGCCTCAGGCATTGGGCTTGGGGCAGTCCTCTCGCAGGAGGTGGATGGGGAGGAACACCCGATTGTTTACCACAGTTGAAAGCTGTTCCCCAGAGAACGGAACTACTCCGTCGTGGAGAAAGAGGCCCTAGCTGTTAAGTGGGCAGTCGATGCTCTCCGCTACTACCTCCTCGGGGCCCCCTTCATACTATTACGGACCACGCACCCCTGAAGTGGCTTAATAAGATGAAGGACAATAATGCCAGGCTGATGCAATGGTATCTCGCTCTGCAGCCCTATGCCTTCACGATTCACCATCGGGCGGGACAAGACAACGCCAATGCGGATTTCCTATCCCGCCTCAGAGAAAGTGAGGATGCCAGCTCCGAAGAGCGGGAGCTGGATTTGAGGGGTGGGGTATGTAGGGAGCCAGGGTGGCTCCCCTCCGAACCAGAGGGTAAAGAGCCACCCTTGCAGCCTGAGTGGGCGGGGCCAGGCCAAGCTTCCGCCAATCCCCGGAAGGGGAAGGGTGGGACAGGAAGTACAAAGGGCGGGGCCCTTTGCCCAGTGAAGAGAGCACCAGGGAGGGAGACAGACACAGGCTGCTCCCTCGTGATCCTGCTGCTGACCCAGGCGAAGCCCTGGTCAAGGAGGAGCCTGACCGGGAGGAAGGCCTGTGGCAACCAGGGCTGCCAGCCACTGAATACTCAGAGGACCTGGAGGGCCTGACGGCAGCCCAGGCCAGCATGAGTCCGATACCGAGGGGGAGCGGGAGTGGCCCACAGCGGAATACCCGGAGGAGATGGAGGGACCGGAGCGACCCGCCTGAGAGACCGGGTAGGAAGTAGCCCAGGGGCTGAACTACACCGTGTTTGGTCAGCGGGCGCGGACGGCCCCACTGACCCAGCGGCGGGACTTTCGCCTCCCGCCACTGCCAGGGCCCTGGGCTGGAACGCAGTGGAGTTGGGTGGGCCTGTGTTCTCCTACCCCGGCGCTCCCCTGCCTGAGGGGCGCGCTACTGACTCTTGCCGGCGCTCCCCTGCCTGAGGGGCGCGCTACTGACTCCGGCCGGCACACCTTCCCCGCTAATTCCCCAACGCCCGGAAGGTGTGGTTGAGGCCTGCCATGGAGACCATAGCTCTCCATCGCCCCTAGGGGCTCAGAGGACTGACACCTGTCACAGGGTGATGTAGTGTTTGTGTAGACACTGTGTTTCTTACCTCGGCTGTTGACTGTGTCAATTTCATGGCTCTGGTGAAGCTGAAAAATTGACAAGAAAGCCAGCTCCAGCTCCCCAGCTGGGCTGCTGCTGAATCTCTTTTCCAAGCTAGGCTGCCCTCCAGCATCCTGGCTCCCCACTTTCTGCCAGGAGCACAGCAGCTGACTGGACTCGGGGTGCAGCTCTTCCCACCGGGGGCAAGAAGACGCGGTCAGCTTCCCCCCCTGCTCCCGCCTGAGAGTGGGGAGGCAAAAAGCTCCGGGAGCAGCTGGGCTCCCAGTGGCAAGCTACACAGAGCTGAGAGCCAGTGCTTTCCCCCATTTCCCACCCTCACCCCACCCCTCACTGCCCCTCTTCAGTCAGTGAAAGCACTGCTCATGAGGATGCACACCACCAACAAAAAGGAGGGTAGTGTGGGCATCAGCCACTACAGTAATTACTGCAGTAGCTGTAAGTCAACTTAACATAGGTCAATTTAAGATTGAAGTGTAGACCTACCCTAAAGGTGCTGAGTCAGTGCGGGGATTAGACGTTCATTGGCTATATTATATATATTGACATATTATAGCTGGCATATGCTAGCAATAAATTACTAACCCCTGGGAGCACAGAGGAAACAAGAGAGGAAAATGTGATTCAGAGAGAAGTCTCTGAGGCCCAATGCCTCCGAAGCCTACTCATGGGTGATGCCCTTTTAAGGAGATGTGCTTAAAACAAACAGCTAGAAGACTAGCTTACTGTATAATGTCTTTTCAAACAAAAGCTCAAAAACTGCTGTTTTTATTACTGTTTTATTTCTGGCATTTACGTGGCAAGGATTTGTTAAACCTGTTAACACTTCCTAAAGAAATCGTGTAAAAAAAACCCCATCAAAAATAAAAGAATCTAGCCCTTCATATCAGTTACTTCATATTCGATCATTAGGGCATGTCTTCACTAACAATGTGAAATCACTGCCACGGCAGTGCTTTAACATGGCTGTGTAGTCACAGCACCAGCGCTTGGAGAGAGCGAGCTGTAGAACAAACATCCCCACAAGGGAAGTAGCTCTCAGCACTGGTGCACTGTCTACATTGCCACTTTACAGCACTGAAACTTGCATCACTCAGGGGGGTGTTTTTTCACACCCCTGAGCAAGAACATTTCAGCACTGTAAAGTGGCAGTGTAGACAAGAGAGCCTTAGAGAGACAAGTGCGTGAGGTAATATCTTTTATTGGACCATCTTCTGGTGAGAGAGACAAGCTTACCCACAGCTCTTCTTCAAGTCTGGGAAAGATACTCCCAGCATCACAGCACAATGCAAGGTGGAAGTGTAGAGTGGCCGGTTAACACCTCTGCAGTCACAGAACAAAAAGAGGGGGTTAGTGGGCTACAGGTTGTTGTAATAAACCATAAATCCAGTGTCTCTGGTCAGTCCATGATTTTAGTGTCTAGCAGCAGAATGAATCATTATGCTCTCAGATGAATGCACCTAGGAAAATGATAAAAGACAAATACCCCAACATCTGTGGGTGAACACCTTTCACAAAGTGATGACTCCACATCTGACCTACCATTCCTCATCCTCAAAGGAAACCTTCACAACACTTTCAAAAGATGAGTCTGGGAGCTTAAGTTCTTTACTCTGCTAGACACTAAAAATCATGGAGTTAAGAGACACAGGAGAAGAGACCGAGCGGAGAGGGCCTTGGGGCAGAGCGTGGGTGGAGCAGGGGGCGAAGCCACAGTCCAGGCACCAGGGCCCACAAAAGATTAATCCAGTCCTGCACACACATCATGCACGCACACAGACACACGGGTGACCAGGTGCCCAGTTTTCAACTGGAAAGCCTAGTCAAAAGGGGACTTGACAGTGCTACTACCGAACACCCAACATCTGGTTACTGTGGGTGGAGGAGGACCTGCACCAGCCCCTACTCAGCCAGGGCCGCCTTCTTCCTGCAGCTGCAGCTCCCAGCCCCAGTTCCGGAGGAGAGTCCCTCCCGACCCAGGCACCCGGTGGAGGAGGGAGGAAAACCAGCAATGGGGGAAGGGGCAGAAGGGGAGAGAGCAAGGGATGGGGCCTTGGGGAGAACATGCGAGGCCTCGTGGGGAAGAGGAGGGTGGGGAAGGTTCCGGCACTCCTGCCGGAGTGTCTGGTTTTAAATATCACAAAGTTGGCAATCCTAACACACATCGTTAAAAGAATGTTATTTCATTTGCAAAGTCAAGACCTTGAAAGATAGGAAATGCCACATTATGGCAACCCATGACAAATACTCATGGCAACCTGAATATCATTCTTTTAACCTAACTTTCTCTCTGTGTGTGTGCAACTCCTTTGAAGATTGTTTTTATTTTTTTTTATCATATGCAAATGTAATAGCCCCCTGTAAAAAATAACAACATCGGACAGTTGCAGGAAAAGTCTTGTTTTCCCGGAGAGGGGATGGATTGCTGAGTCCAGGATGTGGCTGGGAAAACCCAGCCCCCATCTGTCTCTCTCTGACCCTCCCACACAGGAGTTGGGATCTCCTGCCTCTTGCGGGGACCCTGTGTAAGGGGGTGATAAATGGACCTCTAAGCCACATGTAGGGTCCAGAGGTTTACAGTGGTGGGCAGCCCGTTCTGACTCTTTGACCCCTTTCTTCCCCCTCACCTATGCTCTGGCCACTTGCTGGTGTTCCCAGGCCAGTGTAGGCTGCTTCTGCTGCTGCTCTGGGGGCAGCACAAACCTGAGAATGGTCTGTGATTTTGGCATCCTGCCAACATCTCCCTAACTAACCCATACAAAAGAAACCAAGTGGCAATTTTTAACACTTTATATCTTGGACAAATCATTGGATAAAGAGAAGGCAATTCTGTCTCCTAAGAGGATTCCCCTTGCCATATATCAAAGGCCTGCTGCAGAAGGGCAGAAGGGCATGATCTTCTCAAAGAAACTCCTATAACCTAAATATAGGTTTTGCTATCAGTTCCTCCTACAGTTCCCCAAGCCTAAAATAGCAACCATAGTGATTAAACAAATCATCACCAACACACTGGTAACTAAGGTAAATGATGGCGCCATGCATTTTGATCAGGATAAAAGGCTTGCAGAACTCAGCTTTTCACTGTGAATATTGTGTAGGTGAGTAGGCTCTTGGTATATAGTAGTGAAAACCAAAATAAATAAAACAGATTGTAGTAAAATAAGAGCTGTGTCTTTTGGGGTCATTAAAGCAATAGGTCATAGGTTAGCTTAAAAAATAAAATTCCTCAGAAAATTGTTTAGGGGAGACTAGAAGACTCCAAAGGATTGGTATTGAGATTATAGAGCTCTTCACTGCCAGATAACAGATTCAGATACAGTCCAGAAATACTGGTGACCTTCTGATGGCCTATGTAAAATGAATTTGTGGTCTCACTCTAGCTGCTAGCAGATCAATGTCCACAACACAAAAATATCATGACAACTTAAAGTAACTGATGTCTTTGACAAGTTTAGTAGAGAGGCCGGTGTTTGAATGCATATTGGATTGAATTGCATTCTCGGTTTTAAATTGGTCCCTACAGGTCATGTGGTAAATTTGATGATCAGCCACTACAGATGGCTTTTACGTTTTGTTGTCCACCTTAGTTTCAAGACTGTTTTTATTAATTAACAGACCTCTACTAAAATGCAAAAATCCTAGGTGGGTATTTTGTTGAGGCTTCGTTGGTTATCCTCCTGATGTGCATATACTCCCACTAGACAATCAAAACCCAAACTTGGATGTTTCTTCATGAAAGTCTGACTGATTTTGTTATCACAACTGTGCTTCCAATAAAAGTGACAATGATAATGCTGTCTATTTAATCACTGATATTACTGGCTGTAAATCTGTCTTTACATCTGGTAGTTTCATTGCCACTTTCCAATTATATAAATGACGTATATTAAACATTTGAATGCTACAACCAGCCTTGTTGGACTCCAGAGGCCGTCACAAATGTCTGTTTCAACTGAGAAACAGGATGTACTGTTGGAACAGAATACAAATGCTCAAAGATCTAAGAGTTTCTTCATTTGAGCATAGAGAATAAGAATTTTTCACAAGCAAGCATTGTCTGTCTATGTAGCTGAAGGTAGCATTAAAACTAATGAAGCATGGGAATAGTTCCTGGAAGAGTTCCCAGTGCTTCTCCATTGGCTGTTACAGCACATAAAAATCTAGTCATCCGTAAAATGATGATGTAGAAATCCAGCCTACTCAGGCCTTCTTCTGGACTAAGGAATGTTAAAAGAGCTGTTCATGATCATTATGGCGAACATAACGGGTGGGAACAGCATGATGATACATTCTTGACAGTTTTCGTTGCTATTCTAGATTGTCAGGAAGCTTTAGCATTACTCATTTTCGGATACTTTCCTCTATTATAGCACTGAACTAAAATAAATCTCTCTCATTTCTGGGGTTCTTTTTATATAAGGTCTTTATTGTTGATGCCACAGGTGCTTAGTGCATTTTTTTTTATGACTACCTCTTATGCCTATCATAAATCTCACTGATTGATTTGGAGTTGAGATCATACTTGCTGTTCTATGTAGCAGAATCAACAGCACCCTCGGGGTCAGATAATGTTGTTCTTGGTAGTTTATTTGATAGGATTTTTAAGTGACACATCCATCTTCCTTGTATATTGGCATTGTACGTGAAATAACTTCCTCATTCATTGCAGATCAGGATGTTGGGCTGTGAGGTATAATAGGTTTTTGCTAAATACAGAGATCTGTTCTTGGGCGACTGTAGAGAGATGCACTATGAGGCTTTGTTTGTTTGTTTGGGTTTTTTTTAGGATTATTTTTCAGGCCTTCTCCTTGGCTTCTTTCGAGGAAGTATTCAGCCATCTGCTGTTACCATGTTGCCTGTCAATCTGGCAAGTCACTTTCTGAACAGGGGTGAAAAATTGTGCTAGCAATATATTTGTGTTCTTCAGGTTCTTCTCTCTGTGTTTAGTGTATAACACTATGTTGTTTTTTCACTCTGATGGGAGCCCACTGCATACTGAAATTGTGTGACAGGAGCCTGGAGAATTTACAGCCATTTTGACAAATAAATACATACACTCCTATATTGCACCCAAGGGGTGACTCTACCGCAGCTAAGGTGGCAGTAAGAGTTCCATTGTAACTTCTTTTTAGGTCCTTCTTCTTCACCCATAATTCTTTTTCTGAGTAATGGATTTGTTTGGAAATGTCAGTAAAGTAAGTTAGAAGGTTTTTGTAAATTTTTTCCTAACTCTAGGATACATAGTTTTCACTTACTAATGATTAAAACTACTCACATGCCTGAGCATAAGTATAAGCTGAGTGGTAATGTTGGTGTCAAAACTGTTTATGTGACCTTGTCTTATTTTCCACAGCTTGAAGTTTTTCTAGATGGGTGTTCTGTTTTATTTTTAAAAAATGTTTTCAATTATATATTTTCTCTTGAATTGCACTCAGTAGCCTGACCGTAATTTAATATTTTAGTTAAAAGTGTTCTGTAGATTTATTATATAGGCTAATATTTTCATGTTTATTACTTAACACAGTGTGTCTAACATTGTTAATTATATATATTTGCAAAACTATAATAACATCATGTACTTTTATATCCATTAGATCAACAAATCAGCATATATGACTTTCACACATTCCATGCATTTGGGAAGGTATTCTACCTTTACACTGCTGAAGTGACTGCTAAGGTTTTAAGGAACTTTGGCCAGAATGTAGGTCTGGCATACCATGGAATATCTGGGATCTTGTATAGGTGATAGTTTAGTTGCCTAGGATGATCTCATAGGAGTTAATCTTCAAGGACATGGAATTATTTCATATTAGCTAATTACTTGAGAGTATCCCATTGTTAATGGTCTGTAGTGATATGCTGCAAAAAGATGGACTTACTTAGGAAGTTAAAGGAAATGGTATTATACTTACAGCTTTTGTGGAAGGGAGAAGGGGAGAAAAGAAGATCAGTTGTCCCAGCTCAGACATGTTGAACTGAGTGGTTCTCTTGTTTCTTTTTATAAATGTTGACCCTAAAGTTTAAATTGAATCTGAAAGCCTGAGAATAAGTTGTTGGAGCAAGACCATACTACATTATGCCATAGTCGGTGATCAGGAAGAAAGGATTAAAGACTCAAAGAAGAGAAATGTGTGCTAGATCTCCAGCTGTTAAATTCACTAAGTACTCTGCAGGTGCTTACCTGAAACTACAACTAGTGTTATCTTTCTAGGCAAAAAGTCACTTTTATCTTTTTTTACGCAGCACGTGTTTGGTAATTACCACATTCTTAGTTAAGATGCTTATTCTAATAAAAATATCTTAGCTATTTTTTAAGTTTTCTAGACATGGAATGTGGTTGTAAGGTTTCTCATTCATAAGGTCTACATTTCAGAGACCCCAATGAATGAGATCCCTCCTGTTCATATGCAGAATGGTTTATCAATTGCCATGAAATTTGTAACTATGCATTATAACAGTTACCAAAGCCAGATTTTTGGCTGCTGAAACTCATGTGATTAAACCAATTTTCCTATATTAAAGTGACTAATTATGTTAGTAGTGTTTTGTTTAATCAGGTAGGGTTGATTTACCATGTTTAATAAAGAAATACATGCAGCTCGAATTTCAGCTTTATGCTTTGAAAGTATCAGGCCTTGTTCTACATATTTGGCATCTATCTGGAGAAATACTATAATCTCTACCATTCGCACCCTTCCTTTCTATAGCTAACCCTTGTTGCTTTCCTCACATACTCAGAAGTGTCATGGAGGGAATTGTGCTTTTTATTTAACTATTACAGCTTAATTACATTTATTCTCCTCCTTTTTATTTACAAAATATCATTATTCATATAAACACCTATTATGATGTAACGTCATAATTACAGGGCTGATGGTACCTCTGTCTCCTTTCTGGTCTCCCTGAGTGCACCCTCTCAGATATTAGACTTTACGTCCTTTGATGGCTGAGGGTGGAATTTCGCAACTCGCGACTCTGAGACTGGAATCTGGTACACCACCACACCATCTATACCAACCACTTATTACTTCTCAAGTCCAACTGGAGCTGCATTTCTTCCTTTTACAAGCATCTGACTAATCATATACTGAAGAACTGCTTTCTTAAAACAAGTAGGTTTATTATCAAACAGTACAACGCATTAGAGAAAGACTTCAAAACAACAGTCTACATGCAAATTTGGTCTCATCTAATCCTTCACTTCACTTACAGAGAAGCTAGATGGGCTTCTCTCGAGTTACAGGAAAAGCACAAGCCAGCTTACATTGCTTTAGGAAGCCAAGGATCTCTTGTCTCTTCCCCCACCTCCCCACTCACTCGACTCTCTGCAGGACTCTGTGCAAATTGCACAACTAAGCCTATATTTTTTTAATGTCCTCTTGTTGTAATTCTAATTATGATACTACTTAGTACTTCTCCAGCAGGAAGTAGGACATTTGGAGAGTGACAAACAAATTGTGATGGATTGTTAGCAAGTCTCAGGAGCTCTCGGTCATAAAATAAATCCCATAATATGTACAATATTTCACACATGCTCCAGAGTATTTTACTTATTTATTTGAACTATTATTTTTTTCTTTCATGTCAGATTTCCATGACCACAGTGCACAACTTGATAGTTTACCTATCCTTAATTATAATTACATATAACCCTGAACCCATACTTTGGATCAAAACATCCTCCAACTTCGTAGAGTTAGGAATCAGAAGCACTATCTTGATGCACAATTTGTGACTGCTCCTTAATTTTATAATGGGCTGATCTAGAACCTCAGTGGCACCTAGATACGGTGCTGATTAAACCTATGTGTTTATATTGATAAAAAGAGATCCATACTTCCCAAACTTTGAAAGGGTTGAAGTCTAGATTCAACTTTGGCATTTCAGTTCTTCTCTACCACAATACTCTTTTTTTCTGTATGTCTCCTAGACCCTTCAGGACCAAGGACAGGAAAAAAGCCTGCGTTTTTTTCATGTGAGTGTCTCTTTAAAGTTTATTTCCCCAGGACAACCCTACTAACAAAAATATGGAATATATGGAAAATGTATATCTCTGTCAGGTTTTATCCAAGGAGTTCACACAAAGCAATAGCAGACAGTATTTTAAAACAATTTCAAGATACCAAGAACACATGCACTATACTGTGTTGGATTTTTTAGAGCTGCATATTAGGGTATACCATCATGTACCTGGGTGACTGGACAACAAAATGGCAGATGAAATTCAGTGTTGATAAATGCGAAGTAGTGCACATTGGAAAACATAATCCCATCTATACATATAAAATGATGGAATTTTATAAATTACCTGCTACCACTCAAGAAAGAGATCTTGGAGTCATTGTGGATTGTTCTCTGAAAACATCCAGTCAATGTGCAGCGGCAGTCTAAAAAGCGAACAGAATGTTGGGAATCATTAAGAAAGGGATAGATAATAAGACAGAAACTATCATATTGCCACTTTATAAATCCCTGGTATGCCCACATCTTGAATACTGAATGCAGATGTGGTCGCCCCATCTCAAAAAAGATATATTGGAATTGGAAAAGGTTCAGAAAAGGGCAACAAACATAAGTAGGGGTATGGAACGACTGCCATATGAGGAGAGATTAATAAGACTTGGACTTTTCAGCTTGGAAAAGAGACAACTAAGGGGGAATATGATAGAGGTCTATAAAATCATGACTAGTGTGGAGAAAGTAAATAAGGACGTGTTATTTACTCCTTCTCATAACACAAGAACTAGGGTCACCAAATTAAATTAATAGGCAGCAGGTTTAAAACAAAACAAAAGAAGTATTTCTTTACACAATGCACAACTTGTGGCTCTCCTTGCCAGAGGATGTTGTGAAGGACAAGACTATAACAGGGTTCAAAAAAGAACTCAGTAAGTTCATGGAGGATAGGTCCATCAATGGCTATTAGCCAGGACGGGCAGGGATGGTGTCCCTAGCCCATTTGCCAGAAGCTGGGAATGGGCAACAAGGGACGGATCACTTGATGATTACCTGTTCTGTTCATTCCCTCTGGGGCACCTGGCATTGGCCACTGTCGAAAGACAGGATACTGGGCTAGATGGACATTTGGTCTGACCCACTATTGCCGTTCTTATGTTTTATGTTTTATTTTTCAGCTAAACAGTGCTTAGTTAAAGAATAAATCATTCTCTTTTACTACAAGAGAACAGGGAATTTGAGATAGACATATATCCTGACCAAAACTAAGAAACAAAAAAACAAAAAACCACAGCATGAGACCTCAGCTCACGAAAGGATGATTAAATTAAAAATGACACTATCAAGTAATATAGGACTAAATTTTATTTATTTTAAATTGTTATTATTACCTGAATGAGATGTTCTTCAAGAATCTCAATATTACTTTAAATTAGCCTGAGATCTTTTTAAGGATACCGACTGCATATGTAGTACTCGCAAAAAACAACAACAACAAAAATTTGCTATCAGCAGACAGTAACAATGATTTCTCCAGAGCTGCTCCTGTTGTTATCAATGATCTGTCCTAAATGCCACTATAAGAATAATCACACCTGCCCAATACACTGATCATGTCACTCACCTCTTAAATCCTTTCACTGGTGTACCCTCACCTTCTGTATAAAATTTAATCTCCTTGCCATCACATGTTAAGCTCTGCACAATTTGACCTCAAGCTGCATTTATGATCGTGTTTCTTAGCACTCCTGCCTTTATTCATTTATTATGATTTAAATAGTTTTTAAAAAGCCTGTAAAAGACTCTGGGCACCCTAGCACTCACTTAATATTACAACATACCACCAGCAGCTTTAAACAATCAATGAGACAGAAATTTGGCTAGTCAGCCACCTACAAAATAGCTCTTTCCCACTCCATCATGCCAGGGGCATACACTCAGCCCTCTCCAAAACCCTGTGAAACAGATGTATTTGGCAGCATTCCTTGAAGGTCACCAAATTCATGCTATTCCATACCAGTGGAGGAGCAAGTTCCAGAAACCCTGAGCCCTCATGCCCTACCATCTGCCCCCTCTTTTATACTGACAGGGATCCAACTCAAGTGCCCCTGCTGACCATACCTGTGGCAGTGGGAGAGAGGCAATTCCTCAGGTAGGCTGTTTCCAGGGCAGTTAGGACTTTATGGGTAATGACCAACACTTTAAACTCATCCAGAGACCAATCGGCAGCCAGTGGAGATCCTGGAGTGCTGGTGTCACATGTTCCAAGCAAGATGACTCACTCAGTAAGTGAGCCACTATATTTTGCATCAGCTTCAGTCTCTGAATGGTTTTAAAGTGTGGCCCCAAGTAGAACACACTTCAGTCTTTTAAATAATAAGACTGATATTATCTCTACCATCACCTCCAGCTGCTTCCCCACAACCTTCCATCACCATTCACCTACCGGTCTTGTCTGTGTTGAGTTTCAACCAGCTTGTTCTCAACTATTCTCTAGTTTCAGCTAGACGCTGGCTGAGGTGCAAAACTGTATTGTCCAAGTCAGACAAGATGGAGACATACAGTCGGCTGTCATCCACCTGTGGGAAGCGCCACACCCGTGCCTCCTTACCAACCCTCCCAATGGCTTCATATACACTTTGAACAGGAGGGGGTAACAAAATGGCTCCCAGAGGCACCCCATACTTGAGAGCTCTTTGGGAAGATTGATTCTGATTGTCCACAACTACCTGTTAAGATCTCTCCAACAGAAAAGAACAAAGCCACTTAAGATCAGGCTTGTCTTATCCCACTGCTCACAGGTAAGCCAACACCACCTCATGATCAACTGTATTGAAGGCAGCTGATTAATCTATGAACATCAGCTTGGACACTTGATCTTTATCACCAGGAAGAGATCGTTGACCAACCTGATAAATGCAATCTCAGTGCCAAAGCCAGGCCTATGGACCCAGACTGACAAGCATCAGGGATATCAGAAGCATCTAGACACTGAAAGTTGCCACACCACAACCTTCTCCACAATCTTACCCAGGAAGGAAAGATGTGGTACTGGTTGACAATTAGCTACACTGTCAGTGTCAAGCCATGACTTCTTGAACAAAGGCCACACTAAAGCAATAGACCACCATCCTCTTAAGGATATGTCTACAATGCAGCTGGGAGTGTGTCTCCAATCCCAGATAGACAGACACTTGCTGGTTCTGCTTGAGTTAGCACACTAAAATAGCAGTGTGAACATTGCATCACAGGCATAGGTGGTCGGGTGGACTTCTACTTGGGTGGTTAGCCCATGCTACCACAGCCGCACTGCTATTTTTAGCATGCTAGTTTGAGCAGAGTTAGCATGTGTATTTCTACCTGGGCTTGGAGTCACATTCCAACCTGCAGTGTAAACATACCCTGAAAGAGGTGTGGATAGTGTCCACAAGAAAAAGACCCAATACCTCCCCACTGGCCTTCAGCAGCCAAGCACACAGATCCAAAGAATTGGTTCTTGGACAAAATTATCTCAATACCTCAGTGGCTTTTTTTCCCCTCAAGAACACACTGCCATCATGGGAGCAGACAGCTCATTCCTAATCTAATCAATTGCATCTGCAAAAATAACAAGAAATTTCCTCACAGCAGGAGGAATGTTTATTTGCCTCTTGCTCAGCCACAGTATGAGAGTTTTAAAAAATCTTTATGCTGCAATCAATCAGCCTTGGCATGAGACTTTGGCCTCCAATGCTCTACCCACATTCCCTCTCTCAACATTTGTAAACCAGGGTTGTTCTATGGGAATTACAAAGTCTTACCAAACAATCAAGGCAGTTAATGTTCTGTTAGGGGAATGAGACTCTCTTAGATCTCTTTAAAAAGAAAAGGAGTACTTGTGGCACCTTAGAGACTAACAAATTTATTTGAGAATTAGCTTTCATGAGCTACAGCTCACTTCATCGGATGCATGTAGTGGAAAATACAGTGGGGAGATTTTATATATACAGAGAACATAAAACAACATAAAACATGGGTGTTACTATACAGACTGTAACAAGAGTGATCAGGTAAGGTGAGCTATTTCTAGCAGGGGGCGGGGGAAACCTTTTGTAGTGATAATCAAGGTGGCCCATTTCCAGCAGTTGACAAGAACGTGTGAGGAGCAGTGGGGGGCGGGGGGAAATAAACATGGGGAAATAGTTTTACTTTGTGTAATGACACATCCACTCCCACTTTATTCAAGCCTAAGTTAATTGTATCCAGTTTGCAAATTAATTCCAATTCAGCAGTCTCTCGTTGGAACTTTTCAAAATGGGTTCCTCGGCACAGGAGAGATGAGCCTCAATCCCTAAATACAGGAGAAAATGGTCAGTCCATAACACAGGTTTAAGGTCCAGTTGCTTAACCTTCAACCTGAATTCAAAAAGCAGGTCCAAAGCATGGCCAAGTGTATGAGTTGTACCAATAACCGCCAGAGATAGGCCTATGGTTGTCATGGTGGCTAGAAAATTGAAAATCAACTCATTCATTATTTACTCATTTCATTATTCATTATGTGGATTGAAATTGAAGTGCTCTGGTCTGCCAACATATCATGATTGCCCCTCCCACCCCCTTCTTTCCAATTCATATATGTGTGCCTTCTTCCATGCCAGCACCAACCCTTGGCACACCATATGTATCACTATGTAGCAAGCTTCCACTATCTTTTATTTCCAAAAAAATAAAATAAAATAAAAATTTGCTACTATAGAGCAAACCAGGGCCTCTGGCATTGCTAAATAAGTTAGATTTGTTTTGTAACCTTTGTACCACTTACATTAGACTCCTCTGTAATAAGTGTAAGACAATGTTTATTGGAAATACTTAAAGTGGGATCCACAAAGTAGTTAGGCACTTAAATCCCAGACTTAGACACCTAAGTCTTAGGTTCAGGTGCATATGTCCTAATTTTGGCTCCACTGCGATCCACAAAACTCACCAAAGCCGGTTGGCACCTAAACTCACTCAGCACCTAAATTTTCAAAGTAAAAGTTTCCTAGGTGCCTATGTTCCTGCCTCTGGGCATGCACACTGCTGCCTCCTTCTAAGTATTTGGTTGCCTGTTTCCCACCCAAGCCCCAGAGTGATTTATGATGCAGAGAAAGACAGGCGTTCAAAGGCCTATGTCACATTTGTGCCCACTGTGGTATACTGCTCCTAAGCTCCTAGTGGATCATGTCCCATTTAGAACAACTGGGTAAGTATTTATCCACAGTGGAACAGTGACTGGACCAGGAGGAAGGAAGGAAGGAAGGAGTGGGGTGGGGTGGGGTGGGGGGGAGGGAGTGGGGGAGAAAGAGAGAGAGACAAGTCCAGTGGTTATGGCACTACATGGGAGGTGAAAGACCCTGGGTCCAGTCCCCCTGCTCCAACCATGCTTTCGTTATTTATCCTATGTGCAACAACTTCATCAGGAAAGACAGAGGGAGCTCCACATCAGACTATCCCATGACTCAGTAATTAGAGCACTCTCCTGAGAGGTGGGAGACCCATTGCAAATCCTTTCTCCCCCTTTGGCAGAGAGGAGGTGAGAACTGAAGCTGCATCTAGCTCGAGCTACCATGTTAAAAGTTATAAGGTGGGCATCACCACCTCCTCCAGTTGTTTTGTGCACAACACCCAACTCAGTCCTTCAAAAAATGCTTTAGATGCCTAAGCTGTCTGATTGCAGGCATCCCTTTAGTGCAGCTCTATTATTTGCTAAGCAGAGATAGGTGCCAGTCTCCAAGAGGGGATGGGACTTAACACCCCCCCTCTCCTCTGCATCTCCCTTTGGCTTGCGTGGGTGGCTCCCCACCTAGCACACTGACTTTTGTGGACTGCATCCGTAGGCACCTATCTCTCCCCATTCATTGGATTAGGGAACCCAGATGCCTAACTGAGCTTTGTGGATTGCCGTGTTCGGCATTGTGACCCTCAGAGTCACAATACCTTCGTCCCTTCGTGGATCCCAGATACGTTATCAGCACCTCCCAGCAAATATCTGGGATGGGCGGGGCTTTGGAGAAGTATACTTTTTCTGTAAGTGCATATCATCCTTTTGCCATTTTGTCAGACCAAGTGTTACAAGGCAAACAAAGTTGTGATTTGATGCTATTTAATGATGCTAGACAGCTCATCTATAGGAAGAGAAAACAAGTGCCCTCTCCACATGATGAAGCTACACAGAGCTACTGTTAGTAGAAAACACAGCTGTCGGAAGCTAGGCTTCCATTACAAAGTCAAACACAAAGAGCAGCAACTAACTGAACTGTGATGGCACAAGCATTAACTACGTGTGAATAGACCAGATCACTCCCTTTCCATTTCATAGATTCAATTGCAGCAAATCATTGCGCAATAAAGCCAGATTCTACTACCCATGATTGCTTGTGTAAGGCAGAAGTTGTCTACCTCCTGTGCATCAGAGAGCTGTACTCCATGGGGCCCTGTAGCTGCTGCACACAGGAGCTTATTTAGTATGAAGCAAATTGGATCAGGGTCATGCAAAGGGGTTCAAATGGTTCCAGTGGAACCATAAAAGGCCCCATTCTTTGGTTTTTTGGTGTTTTTACTCTTTTACATCTCATTCTTTTCTTCCATCATGAGGCCTAGCATCCTCCATTTAGGGTTTTGAATGGTGTGTTCGGGGGGGCCCCCTCTTAGTGCTTTGTAGATGCCATTGATATCAACACTAAAACAGGGTAGGCCCTTTCTGGGGACAGGGATGCAGTGAATGTCACTGGTATTGGGGAGCTCTCAAATTTGGGGTTCTCTGTGGATAAGGGGTTTGGGGTGCAGTGACATTCAGTGGACTGTGAGGTTTCCCTGGGGCTGCCAGGGGATGCACTGTGATTCACTGGGTTTGGAGATCTCTCTGGGGATACAAGCCTGGGGGTCCAGTGAGATTCAGTGATCTTGGAGTCTCTCTATGGCTGGGGCGGTGCAGTGACAGTGGGGGTGGCGGGTCTGAGTCCTTTGCCAGGGCTGTTGCCTCTGTCCTCCTATCACCCACACTGGCCCAACTCAGAGCCTATCTTTACAAGGTGCTGGGCAGCCAGCAGGGGAGGGTCTGTTCCCCCTGCAGATTTGAGAGGTTCAAACTAGACATCAGACAGTTTTCATCATGATTAGTTTTTGGGTTTACTTAAGTCTCTGGCAAGGTATATAGTATGTTGGGAGAGCATGAGGAAGTTCTTAAGGCCAGTACTGCAAAGGTGACATACTTATCAAACCAAATACAAAATGAATTTATCAGTAGAATCACAAGAAAAATATCGTAGACTATTTTTGACAAGGTTAGGAAAGCTAAATACTTCTGTATTATGTTTGATTGCACTCCAGGCCTCTCTTGAATGGCACAATTGTCTCGGGTATTAAACTATGTTGAGGTTTTGAAAGATGGAGTGTATGAGCAGGATTTTATAATTGTACTATAAGAATAGAGGTACTAATGTATGTCTTGATTTCATTTTACCAGCTACTCTTTTTGAATAGCAGAAAGGAATGACGCTCTGGGACATTGGTAGGAATGCATCTGACAGACTGCAAGTGTCTGTACTGATGTTAAGGCAGGGACAGACCAGAACAATCCTTATGACTGACTATGATCACCCTTTTGTTTTAGGATAAGTTATAATGTCTTCTATGGTTTCCTATATGTATTATAAATTAGGCACTCTAGTTAAATATACATTTCATTGTTTTTAAGGTTTAGTAAGTAAAAGATAGGATCTTATATTGTGTCTATGTGAAAGAGATTCAAAATAAACTGACACTGTTTGTATTCTCAAAGGTCTCTGTAAAAAAGACTGTTTATGTGAATGAGGAATGTATGCATCAGGAAAAGATAAGGTGTGAAGGCCATTGTTATAGCCAGATGGTCAAGAAAAAAGGAGTAAAGAGACTTAACGACACCAGAAAATCATCAACGCTGATCCATAATGAAGGAAGGGCAAACTGATGACCCTGAGGTGAAGGCTGGCACTCCTAAAGACAGGACAATTGATTAAATTGGAACCAGGACAGGATAACCCTCTCGGAGGTGTATTGGAATGTTTACATCAGAAGATAACACCAATTAAGAAGTAACCTGTCACAAACTGACACAGCAAAATCCATAGACTTCAACAGAGAAAAGGAACTATAAGACTAGGGTGCTTTGCCATGGGATTTTGGGTTCATCTTGCCACTACTCCAGGAGCATCTGATCATGACCAACAAAGCCCGGCTCCCCTCTGTGACCAATCTGACTGGCCACTAGATTCATCCAGACTCCAGACGGGTAACTATAAAAACACCAACTGGAAGGACTGTGCGTATGATGTGTGTGACTGAAAAGCATATGTTAACTGTTGTATTTTCAATAAATACAGCTGTCATAAATATAAAGGGAAGGGTGAACACCTTTAAAATCCCTCCTGGCCAGAGGAAAAATCCTTTCGCCTGTAAAGGGTTAAGAAGCTAAGATAACCTTGCTGGCACCTGACCAAAATGACCAATGAGGAGACAAGATACTTTAAAAAGCTGGAGGGAGGGAGAGACAAAGGGTCTGTCTGTGTGATGCTTTTGCGGGGACAGAACAGGAATGGAGTCTTAGAATTTAGTAAGTAATCCAGCTAGATATGTGTTAGATTATGATTTCTTTAAATGTCTGAGAAATTAAGCTGTGCTGAATAGAATGGATATTCCTGTCTGTGTGTCTTTTTGTAACTTAAGGTTTTGCCTAGAGGGATTCTCTATGTTTTGAATCTGATTACCCTGTAAGGTATTTACCATCCTGATTTTACAGAGGTGATTCTTTTATTGTAACTTCTTTTTTTACTGTTTCTTCAATTAAAATTCTTCTTGTAAGACCTGAATGCTTTTTTCATTGTTCTTAAGATCCAAGGGTTTGGGTCTGTGGTCACCTGTGAAAATTGGTGAGGATTTTTACCAAACCTTCCCCAGGAAGTGGGATGCAAGGGTTGGGAGGATTTTGGGGGGAAAGATGTTTCCAAACAACGCTTTCCTAATAAACTAAACCCATATAAACGTTTGGTGGTGGCAGTGGAAGTCCCAGGGCAAAGGGTAAAATAGTTTGTACCTTGGGGAAGTTTTAACCTAAGCTGGAAAAAGTAAGCTTAGGAGGTTTTCATGCAGGTCCCCACATCTGTACCCTGGAGTTCAGAGTGGGGAAGGAACCTTGACAACAGCGTATTTGCCTTCTCTTATAAAAGTTCCTGTGTGCTTTGTATAGCATAACAGGAGTGAAGGTAGTTGACAGCTTTATACATTTCACTGATCCCTACACCAAACCAGAGAACGGTATTATGGCAGTTATTTTAGAGAAACTGAAAAAAGATGGTTTAGATATGGCTGACTTCAGAGGACAAAGCTATGACTATGGAGCTAACATGGCAAACAAAAGCATTCATAATTGAATTCAGCAAGTAAATCAGTATGTTACTTTCATTCCATCTGCTGCCCATTCACTGAATCTTGTTGGAAAAGCTGCTGCAATGGCTGTCCCCCAAGTTGTTCCCATTTTTTTGGAATTGTTCAAAGATTGTATTCCCTGTTTTCCACTTCTACTAGTTGTTGAGTGTGTTGAAAAAGAACAAGACAGTCAGCAAGGGTAGAGGCCATCCATTTACTATGAAATCAGGTTGAAGGTGTTTTTAGATCTTTTAAGATGAGATCAAAGCTTCACACAATCTTACACCAAAACTAAGTCAGAAGCTGATAGCTTGCAAAATAATGTTTGAGAATTTTCATTTCTTGTTTTAACCCAGATGTGGCATACTATCTTATCAAAAATTGATGTCATGAGCAAAAGTCTGCAGAGTCCAGATCTTGACATTCTTGACATTCAAACAGCTCGCGATTTACTTGGCCTTTGAGACACTTTCTTGGAATTAAAATCTTCTGGGTTTATTCCATGTAAGAAAGCTACTGTTTCACAGGCCGAAACATTAGTGTCTCTTTGAACTTCATCAATATTTCCATCTCACAGGAGAGAAGCAATGCCGGTGAACTTGCAAAGGACAAAGGTCATCAGATCCTCTAAGTTTTTGAATGTGAGATTTCCAGCCCCATTTTAGATAACTGGACAATAGGATGCATAAGTACAATGAACCCATAGAAAAGTCTGGGGGTTTTGACAGGCAAAACTGAAAAGCAGCAAAAACTTAGAGGCGTGCTCAAAATTTACTGTGCAGCTACTCAGAGGTTTTTAACTCAGAGTATTGAGTACAAGACTGAGCTCTTCACCAATTTTTGTAAACAAGTCTTTAAGGATGACTTAGAAACAAAGGGACCCATTGATCTCCTTAGCTACATTCACACAAGGTTTTTAGATGAGAGTTTCTCTAACACAAAAATGGGACTGTGTATTTTTGATGTCTTCCAGTAACTATGACTGGTAACAAAAGGCATTTCAGCAAGCTAAAATTAATCAAGACCTACCTAAGAACAACCAGGGGACAGGAAGTGTTAAGCAATCTGGCAGTTATTTCTATAGAGAACTCAGAAGCAGTGCTGATAGACTAGGATGCGCTAATTAATGAAGCCTAGGAAAGTCCCTTTTTAAAAGTACTTAGTGGTGAGTGCAGGGTTTTATACAGCCAAGAGGGCTGGATTTGAGTCTTTGAACCAAGTCTTGAACACCCTTGGCACAACACTGAGTGGGATCCAAAATTATCCATTTTCAGGAGGGGCAGCACCACTATGACTTTGCGGTGTGAGGAGGAGATTACCTCCTTGCTCTAACACCTGCAGACCTCCCCAACACATAATCTGCTTACTCAGTATGTGTACAGAGAAGAGGATTTGCCCCATATGCTTTATTGTATGCCTTGTGAGCCACTTTGGGCTAGACAGTAAACCTAGCTCTTTAGCTTAATCCCCAAACATGGCAAAGTATCTTCAAATGAAAATACATTGCTTTGACACCAGTCTGTTGGCAGCTGGCTCAGTGATGACTGATTTCCAAGAACTTTAAAAACTACCTTCAAGTTCTGCAAACCAGCCAATTTTCTGCTCAAAAGCAACTTCAGTCTTTGAGGTGGCTTTTGTATCTGATCTTGAAACGATTGTTGATTTTTATTGGCATGCTTTTGCTTCAGACTGGGGATCATTGAATCTGTGTGTCTCTGAATTTAACAGTAAATTTAATAGTGATCAATTAATTCATTGGCTAATTTTAAGACAT
Organism: Lepidochelys olivacea; assembly: GCF_965140295.1. Classification (NCBI taxonomy): domain Eukaryota; kingdom Metazoa; phylum Chordata; order Testudines; family Cheloniidae; genus Lepidochelys; species Lepidochelys olivacea. The sequence continues at coordinate 73,038,655 of NC_140414.1, forward strand.
CAACCTGAGTTTTATCTAAGTTTAAGTACTCACACTAGCAAGCTGATACCACTTACTCCTGTTTGTTTCTGCCAGCCATTTGTTACAGAAAAGCTCAGAGGTTTGCGGGGAGTGTGACAGGGTCTATCAGCCCCACACTGGCATAGCAGAGGTTAACCCTTCTCTCTTAGCCGAGGCGGCCACGAGCCCCCTCCCCCTGCTCCGCTGGGCATGCTCCAGCTGGAAGCAGGATTTAAAAGCCAGCAGAGCGGCTCAGTCTGCCTTTACCCCAAGACACGGAGGCCAGCCTGTCAGAGATGGACCTCAACACACTGGCACGGGACGTCGTGGAGAGAGGAGAGCCTGGAGAATCCCAGAGATGGAGGACTCCAGAGACTTGGGTAGGAAGTGACCCAGGGAGGTTTTGTAGGGAAACAGTGACAGAACCTGACCAAAGCTTGGAGTCTTTTGGTCGGACCCTCACTGAGCTGATAGGGGGCAAACCTGTCAGCTACAGGGCCCTGGGTTGGGACCTGGTGGAGAGGGCGGGCCTGGGTCCCCCTATCCTGGCCACCACCCACACCCGGGTGGTGGCCCAGCTCACCAGTAGTACTGACTCTGGCCATTGGGCCACACTTCCCTAACAGTGGGGGCTATAGTATTAACTCTGGCCATTGGGCCAATAGGCTGCACAGCCCTGCTATCAAGGGCCGCACTAAGGATTGAGGCCCCTGAGCCATGCCACCCTTTCAAACTCGATCGCAGGGCTGTGGCGCACCTCTCTCCTGCCCCTGTGGGGTGATGGGGTGTATCAACCCTGTGACAGGGAGTTGTTTTGTTTTTACTCTGCCAGTACTACAGAAACTTACAAAAGCCAGACAATGTTGGTAGAATATGCCTGTCAGACTCACTTTCAAAAATGTGCTAGAAAATAAATTAGCATGATAGACTTCCTTTGCATGACCCTATGTAGGACCCAAAAGCATTTACTTCTTGTTGGAAACATTGAGACCAACTTAAGTCATGTAATGGTAGGAGCTATAGAACACATTTTGTTAAAATTCTGTCTCCAAATTGAAAGGAGAATGAAGATGGTGTTCAGCTCATCTCTGTTCACTGCTTAATCATCCCTGACAATGTTGATTTAGCTGCGAGCCACACAAAAAATATACAAAGGCCAAATTTCAGTTTATAGAAATGACAGTTGGCAATTTATTAGCACATGTAAACCAAGGGTTTTGGTATTTTGAAAAATAAAAGGAAATTCAAACCTGGCAATACATTCAAGTTATAAAGAAAGATGCCTAAGCCAAAAATTTCTGACCCAAGCACTCCTAAACCTTGGGGAAGCTCAAATCTGGATTTGGAAATGAATTTCACAGCTTTTACTCATCTGTGATTAAAGAAGTGTTTAGTCCATATGCAAAGAACCCCTCCTCCACCCAAAAAATGTTCACAGGTGCTACTGTGGCTGTAGGAGTCTCATATTTCCCCATCTCTGCTTCCTCTGCCTTCAAAGTCTCTGTTGTTGCCACCTGTACTCAGGCCAAGAAAAGCTGGATGAAGTCCCCTCAGTCAGTGTCTGCTGGAGACGAGTATACAGAGCAATTCAGGACCTTTCCAGACCTCTTTGGCACAAGGAATAGGATGGAGCTAAGGACTTGAATTTGAAACCCCATATGGCAGCATGTTATATTATTGCTAAGCCTCTGGGCCAGTGCCTCATAAGGATTTTCAACTTTCATACCATTTGGATCGCTGTACTTACTCTAACCAACCTATAAAATATCTCTTATCACCTATCCAGGACCAAAGGCTAAGTACTACCCTGCTCGTTCCAGTGAGTGGGAGCAGAGACGCTGCCCAGAGATCCAAGACACAGCACTATGGGGTGCATTTTGCTGATCTTCTAAGCAGGAGCAGTGTGCACAACTACCCTCCATTTGATAGTGGCATGGGTGCCAGCCAGTGTGGAAGGCTAGACATGCACCATAACCCAGAGAACATGCCTTTGGGGATGTGGTTCTCGTTAGCCAAATCTCTCTGACACTCTCTTGAGCATTCTGGAGAGCCTGTTTGCACAAAGGAAAGAGGCTCTCTAGATTCCCTTCTCAGCAGGGGCTGGACCCTGCAAGATGCTAAGCACTCTGCCCCACTTCCAGCAAAGCAAATTAAGAATGTGCTTAACTTTAAGATGCCTGTAAGTGCTTTTCTGGATTAGGTCAATGTGCTCAGCAGCTGATAGGATCAAGCCCCAGTATACCAGTGACCTGGATTTACTGTGAATTTGCTGAGGAGTCTAGACAGTTTCTACAATAATGGATAACATGGAAACGAATGTTTTATATTTTCTTAAAGACCTTGAATTCTTTTTTAACACATTTGAGGTGGAAAATTCCTCTTTCTCTTAAACATTTATAGTAAGTCCATCTTCAATTTTTGCCGCACAGACAAATTCTGACTGTTTGATTGCTAGAGTACTCTTATACAAGGAATGTAATTGGGGGTTGTTAGGATATAGATATTCAGGCCTGCCTGTAAAAAGGCCTATACTTTAAGAATGTAGGTATATGTTTATCATTTAGCTGGTAATAGAGGTATACAAGAAAGAATCTCTGTAAGGGCCTTCTCTCACTGTGACAGTCTGAGGCCCTGTTCTTAGGCCAATGCCTTTGGTTAAGCTGCAGAGGCAGCCATAAGCTGGGAAGCGTACGGTCACATCCTCACATTCCGAACTAGTCAATATGGGGCTGTTTTGAAGGTGATCCGATCTATCACCTCCAGAGAAAGGGAAGAGCCTAGAAGATGTAAAAGGAAATTTAGTTTGATAATTTTCTGTCTGGTAAGAACTCACTTATCAATAGACACAGCTGGGAAACCCTTATGTCTTTATAGATGTAGTTGTGAAATCCTCACTTCTGTATTGTTTTGTCATCATAGTTCCCACTCTGCTATTGTTTATTTGCATGGTCTCTGTCTGGTTATGTGATTGTTTCTGTCTGCTGTATAATTAATTTTGCTGGGTGTAAACTAATTAAGGTGGTGGGATATAATTGGTTAGCTAATCATGTTACAATATGTTAGGATTGGTTAGGTAAATTTCAGTAGAATGATTAGTTAAGGTATAGCTAAGAATATTACTATATAAATTGGGGCAAACAGGAAGTAAGTTGGGATTCGAAAATAAGGAAAAAGGAACTTGGATTTAAGCTTGCTGGAAGTTCACCCCAATAAACATCAAATTGTTTGCACCTTTGGACTTCGGGTATTGTTGCTCTCTGTTCACGCGAAAAGGACCAGGGAATGGGAGAGTGAGGGAATAAGCTCTCTAACAGTGGTTGACTGTGCATACTAATGTAAAAAAATGTTCCAAATGCAATACAGCTGTCTGGGGCGAGAACAAGAGGACCACTTGAATCAAAACATTTATCACATACATTATTGGCAATGGTGGCCATGAACTCCCTAGCTTCTGATCTCACTGACAAAAAATGAAAACACTACTTCTCTACATTTCAGAGAGCTCTGAACTGTTTGGCAAGCTTTGTGCTGCTATCTAGTACACATCTGCCAGTTCAAACATAGTAAGCATCCTCCTCCGTACTCTCGGCCAAGACAGTGAGCTATTTGGATTTATTCTCATTTGTGGGCTCTTGGAACATCCTGTAGGACAGCTGCCATCCAGTAATTGCTAATCTACAGGAATCACTGGTATCAAAGCACCAAAGAGTTTTCTGTTATTGGCAGAAGAGACAGTGGGAAGTTTGAAAGCTGAATCCACCATCCTTGTCTGCCAAATGCTAACTAAGAGCAAGGTGGCACTACTTAGCCCGTAAAAAATCATTACTGGATCCACAACGGGAAATTGTTAATCTGTGCTGCATGGGTTCCTCTAACAAAGGTGCCAACGATCCTCTAACAGTGGTTGTTCCAAGGGATGATACTACACAAGAGCCAATGAAAGGTAAAATTTATTAGAATGATAATAGATACTTTATGTTTCCAGATGAAATACTCTTTTAGAGCACTCCACAAATTCTATATATATACTGCCACCACTGAAATGTAACCACCTATGCAAATTTGTGCACAATATAAAAGCCTAGGATATGCAGTGTCCGTTGTAAAAGGTAAGACCATGGTTTTGAAAATTTCCTTTGAAAGACCCTCTTGCTGACTAAACTTACCTTTTGGCAGGCTAAAGGATTGAGTTGACCTGTTGAGATTTTTATCATGGGTTTCAATGCAACTTTTATATTCTAAGGCTATGCTTAAACTACTGAAATATGCTTGCTGGATTATTATATTATCATACAACATTTTGCTTTGGTTTGAAACTTTGAGTCCTTTCTGTGGCTTGGCTGTCTACTCTGGAAATGTTACCATAATGGCCCTACTTCTGCATATACTTACACATGTGCTTAATAATAACATCAGTAGTCCCAGTGACACCAATGGAATGTTCCAAGAGTCCATAAGTGACTTCAGTGGGATGGCCAATGTGCGTGAAGTTGAGCATGTATGTAAGTGTACTGCATTCTTTCTCGACACCGCTTATGATGAACTCAGTAGACAGTATTGCAATATTACAGCTGGATTCTGTGAAAATGATTGGGATGTCATAAACCAGATTATGGTGCTGGTTTGTGGATATAAACAAAGACAAAACATCTGAAATACATTTTAAAAGGGCTTTCTTTAACAGACCAACTACAAAATGGCCTTTGGTATTTTCAGATTGGAGCGGGGGGGTTGGGGGAGCTGTTCTAATTCACTGTCTCTGGGCAGGCCCATTGAGGTGCCCTCCTGCAACAGGCTGCAGCAGGACAGGCATGTCTGCCTCAGTTTCACCCTCATGCAGCCCAATAACTTCACTTCAGGGTTTCTTGGCTCAATACTGTCTCTCCTTAGGGCTGGTGTACTACAATATGTTAGTCCAAATAGTCCATAACAAAAGTCCCAGCTATATAGTCCATTTATCACCCCAGCACAAGCAGTCATTAAAACTCAAGACATCTCATCCCTTGATGCCCCATGTACCACACACTGATGCTCTCCAACGTACCAATAATCTCAGTCAGTCCTCAGCCACCCCAGCCCTTCCAACTGGAGTGCAACCCCACTCTTCCCAGCAGGAACCCCCACAGCCTCTCTGCTAGGATTATCCCTCAATCTCCCTGATCCTTTCATGGTTCCTCTGGGTTCAGCTCTTTGGCCCTGGAGATACCAGTAAGTAAGCTCCTCTACTGCTCCCCTGCCTTCAATCCTCTCCAGCTCTTGGCTCCAGCTGTCCAGTTTAGAGTTATCATGCAAATCCCTGTGCCCTCTTCAGCCCTCCAACCCATGTTCTCTGGCTTGGGAACACCAAGCAGCAAACCCTTCTTGCTGCTTTCTTTCCTGCCTTCAGCCTTCTTCCAGGAACCACTTTCTGCTTCCTTCTGTGACTCATCCAGTTCTCTGGTCTCTGGAAGCTCTTATCTTCCCTTCTTGACTGAACCAGTCTATTCTGACTCACTGGGGCTCCCTCTCACTAAGTCTCTCCTTGATCCTTTATAGCACCCAGGTGCTGCTCTGTCCTCTTAACTGGCCAAATAGGAGTACTTGTCCTGGCAGAGGGGAGCTTGACCTACTTCATTTAAAGGTGTCAGCCACTCTGACACTCACATATCGCATGGATATCGATTGATGCTTTTTACAAAGACAAAGATGTTTCACTTTAAGAAGTGGCCCAGCACTTGCACTGTAGGTACTTTTTCAGCTCCTTTTTTCTCTCTAATGTGAACAATATCAATTGCATATTACGGTTCTATTCAATTTTCAACACAATATATTTCAAACTGCTGTTTCTAACCAAATGTGTACTTCAAACGTTATTGACTTCTCACTGTTCTGTAGTCTTTCCCCATTTCTTCTATTTTTTTTATTCTTTCATTCTCTGCTTACTGTAGGTTTCTCATCATTTTCTGCTCTCTTCCTAAAAATATGGTATTTATTTGTTTTGTATAGTCACTCTATGGCCAGATCACAGCACCATAGGAAAAACCTATGGGAGGTGGAACTGCTAGATTCTCAGATATTCAGGGAAGGTTTTGCCCCTATGGAGCAAGGAGGTGCTATTTCCAGAACTCAAGGATCACCACCTGTCTTGGAAGGCCAAGCCATAAGCACAAAACCCTTGTCTTTACACTGGTCATCCCCCACTCCCTTCGGCTCCCTGGGAATGTAGCTCTAATGGACTCCTGACAACAAGGAAGTTTTTCTGTGTGACGTGAGAACAGTGTGGCTAAAGCAGGCTTCCATCTATTAATCCCCTGGAACAATCTGACTGAGAACAATTAGATCTCTGTGCAACTAACAAACAGAGTAAAGTTCCATATTTTGGTACTCTTGAGGTGAAATGTTGAATATATTATACATTCTGTCTTGCCAGCTGTATTGGCTTATTTGTGTTTTTATGGGTATTCTCTTGATTCTGCTGTGATCCCTTTGGAACAGATTAGGTTGCAGTTAACCTATTACACTAACATACTGAAATCTAATTGTCCATATAAACACATAGCACATGATCATTTGACGGGCATTTCATTAGAACTTGGACTCTGTCATGTTATCTCTCACAGTGTTTTTACAATATCATTTCAGTGCAGAAAATTCTCTTTTTGGACCCAAATGCTGACATGTCAGTCAGGAATTATCTCTTAGCTGTTTAGGAACAGTGTTACATTATTCATACGTAGTCCAAATGGAGAAGTTAGTTATTACCTGCAAAGTTATGAAAGAACTGTGGTTCCTGATTTTGACCTGATTTTAAAAAAATCATTCATGAATACACAAGGTTACATCCTCATCTGTATTCTTGACACCTGTTTAGCTTTTGTTTTATAGGAATTAGGGCTGTCGATTAATCTCAGTTAACTCACGCGATTAACTCAAAAAATAATAACATGATTAAAAAATTAAATCATGATTAATCGCACTGTTAAACAATAGAATACCAGTTGAAATTTATTAAATATTTTTGGATTTTTTTACATTTTCAAATATATTGATTTCTATTACAACACAGAATACAAAGTGTACAGTGCTCATTTTATATTATTTTTTATTACAAATATTTGCACTGTAAAAATGATAAAGAAATAGTATGGTGAACAGAAGGCACCAACTGGTAGCTTTCAACGAGACAATCCTGAAGGAAAACATTTCTAGGGAAGATTGGAGACTCCTGGACAATTGCGACGATGATTATGAGAACCTCAGTAAGAGACTGAAATGGTGTGTGAAATCAGCTGAGCGTGAAAGACCAAGAGCTAGTGGAAGAATCTCTGAAAATACAAAGACTTTATTGGAGAAGAGGAGGAAAATGAAAAGAAATGGCAGCGACAGGCTTGAGTACTCCCTTTTCTGCAAGCTCATACGAATGAAGTTGAAGGAAGATTTTGAGAAATTTCGAACTGAAAAGCTCCTAAAGGCTGCTGAAGATCATAAAAGTCTCAAAAAATGCAAATGGGAACTGGCGTTGTACAGGTCATCATTATCAGCTTTGAAGAACAGGGACGGAGAATCAGTAACTGATCAAACAGAGATGGAGGCAATCTGCAGGGATTTTTATACCCAGCTGTTTGCATCCCGTATAGACGTCCCAGTGCCATCACTTCAACAAACTGATGAACACATACTCCCAGTTCTCATCAGCAAAGTCCATCACGCAGTCCATCAAATGAAAGAGGGGAAGGCTCCAGGCAAGGACGGTCTAACAGCAGAAGTGCTTAAGGCGGGAGGTCAGGAAATTTGGAAAGCTCTCACCCAAAGGTTCAGCCATGACCTGGAAATCCAGAAGATACTGTCCAGTTGGAAAGAGTCCAATACCATCTTGCTGCACAAGAAAGGCGATCGAGAAAATCTAAAGAACTATCGCCCCATCTGCCTGCTTTCACATATCTGAGTTGTTCACTAAAATAATAACAAATTGACTGTCGCGAAACCTGAATGAACAGCAACCTAGAGAGCAGGCCGACTTTCAAAGGAATTACACCACGATAGATCACATCTTCACTCTAAACCAACTAGAGCGTTCAAGGGAGTACAAGTTCCCTTTGTGCATTACTTTCATGGAATACGAGAAGGCATTCGACAGCATAGAGACTAACGCCATTCTTGAAGCTCTTTCAGAACAGGGCATCAGCACGAAATATATCACATTACTAAAGGAAGCGAACTCTGGATGCAGAATGGACATATCGCTGTTCAATACTCCCCTCCAAATCTCCATCGAGAAAGGTGTGAAACAAAGAGATACAGTTTCACCAAAATTATTCACTGCCTGTCTTGAATTGGTTTTTTGGTGAGCAGACTTGAAAGGCGGGATTAATATCAATGGCGAGCAGCTAAACCATCTCAGGTTCACAGATAATATAGTACTGATAGCCAAAAATACAGCCCAGCTTGAGAGAATGCTTAAAGTACTGAACACGAAAAGTAGTTAAGTCGGATTAAAAATGAACCGGTCGAAAACAAAATATATGAGATCAGATATTCTGCCAAGAACCCAAATAACTCTTGAAGCAGAGCAGATCCAAGAGGTTGATAAATACGTTTATTTGGGCCAGGAAGTCAACATGTGCCACAATCAGAAAGACAAACTGTCATGCAGAAAAAAAGCTGGATGGTGCGCATCAAGGAGACATCAATGATATCAAGGAGATCCTCCAAGAAAAGATCAGCAAAACAACTCATGCGAATCTTTTTAACTCGACCGTGCTTCCAGGGATGTTATATGGCAGTGAAACATGGTCGCTGACAAAGACTGAAGAACATCACCTGTCTGTCACACAGAGGGTGATGGAACGAACATTTTTGGGCATTTCGCTTAGTGATCATATCCCCAACGAAATAATTAGGCAGCAGTCTGGAGTGCGAGATGCTGTTGTTGAAAGCAGGCTCAGCAAAATGTGGTGGGCAGGACATGTGGCCCGACTCAGCGACAACAGATGGACTGCAGCTATATCCAAGTGGTATCTGCAAGAACAGAAACGGCCACGTGGTCGGCCTCCAAAGAGGTGGGATGATTTCCTAACAAAGAGATATGGACAAGCATTGCGAAGGATGGGCAGAGCGAGAGAAGATTGGAAGACGTGTTCTGATTGGCTCAGTCTCAACTGATGAAGAACTGATAGTCTATGCATTTTTCAATTCACGTCATACAAGTACTGTAGTGCAATCTCTTTACTGTGAAAGTATAACTTACAAATGTAGATTTTTTTGTTACATAACTGTATCAAAAAACAAAACAATGTAAAACTTTAGAGCCTACAAGTCCACTCAGTTCTACTTCTTGTTCAGTCAATTGCAAAGACAAACAAGTTTGTTTATATTTATGGGAGATAATGCTGCCTACTTACTTACTTACAATGTCACCTGAAAGTGAGAACACGCGTTCTCACAGCACTGTTGTAGCCAGTGTTGCAAGGTATTTACCCACCAGATATGCTAAACAATCGTATGCTCCTTCCTGTTTCAGCCACCATTCCAGAGGACATGCTTCCATGCTGATGACACTTGTTAAAAAAATAATGCGATAATTAAATTTGTGTCTGATCTCCTTGGGGGAGAACTGTATGTCTCCTGTTCTGTTTTACCCACATTCTGCATATATTTAATCTTATAGCAGTCTCAGATGATGACCCAGCACATGTTCGTTTTAAGAACACTTTCACAGCAGATTTGACAAAATGCAAAGAAGGTACCAATATGAGCTACAGCACTCGATCCAAAAATAGCTACAGCACTCGACCCAAGGTTTAAGACTCTGAAATGCTGTCCAAAATCTGAGAGGGATGAGGTGTGGAGCATGCTTTCAGAAGTCTTAAAAGAGCAACACTTTGATGCGGAAACTACAGAACCCGAATCGCCAAAAAATCAACCTTCTGCTGGTGGCATCTCATTCAGATGATGAAAATGAACATGCGTTGGTCCACTCTGCTTTGAATCGTTATTGAGCAGAACCTGTCATCAGCATGGACGCATGTCCTCTGGAATGGTGGTTGAAACATGAAGAGGCATATGAATCTTTAGCACATCTGGCACATAAATATCTTGCAACGATGGCTACAACAGTGCTGTGAGAACGCCTGTTCTCACTTTCAGGTGACATTGTAAACAAGAAGCAGGCAGCATTATCTCCTGCAAATTGTAACCAAACTTGTTTGTCTGAGCGATTGGCTGAAGTAGGACTGAGTGGACTTGTAGGCTCTAAAGTTTTACAATGTTTTCTTTTTGAATGCAGTTATCTTTTTGTACATAATTCTACATTTGTAAGTTCAACTTTCATGATAAAGAGATTGCACTACAGTACTTGTGTTAGGTTATTGAAAAATACTATTTCTTTTGTTTTTTACAGTGCAAATATTTGTAATCAAAAATAAATATAAGGTGAGCACAGTACATTTTGTATTCTGTGTTGTAATTGAAATCAATATATTTGAAAATGTAGAAAACATCCAAAAATATTTAAATAAACCATATTCTATTGTTTAACAGTGTGATTAATTGTGTGATTAATGGCGATTAATATTTTTAATCACTTGACAGCTCTAATAAGAATCTTTACAGCCATGTTACTATCTCTATTCCTATATTTTACACTTGAAAATAAAGAGCTCCAGAGCTCTGCTTCGGTCAGGTTCATGCTATTTTTTTTTTTTTTTTATTACTAGCTATAAAATGTCTAAGAGATGGATTTTTAGCCATCTCACTCCTGAAAACCTGTCTGGTCCCCATTCATTTCAGGATCCAGGTAAAAATTGCCTTCTTAGGCCTGCCTCACCCTACCTTGAGATCTTAGGAGAGGAAAATTCCTAAGACTCTCCTGTGGAATTTTCTCCAAATTGTTGGACACATACACAGCACATGGAATAGGCACACTACACATACATCTGTATTAGTTGTAATTATTAATAGTAAATTTTGTATATACAAGTTAGGCAGGTTTCAGCATCTTTGTTTATCAGTTTCACTGCTTTCACTAACCCAATCTTGTGCAATTAGATAAACCAATTCAGAAATTACTGTAGAACCTCAATTGTCTTAAGTAACAATCAAATTAACCTGACCATAATTATGTCTTTGCTTATCCCTCTGTTGTGAAATACATATCGTTAGCAAGCAGCAGTGGGAAAAATTCTAGTGCAGTATATCATGAAGACACTGGGTCATTGACCCATGGGAAAGTAATCACCGAAGAAAGATTTCAACAAAACTGCTTCTGAATACTACATTAATACTGGTTCAGTAACTTTATTTTTCAGCAATTTTCCAATGGTGACTTTTATGTTTCCTTCACTTTGCTTTAGTATACACTTTAGATCATCAAGAGCCTTATTTTTGTACCTGAAAATTCTCCCTAGTGAATTATTTCTCAGAGCAGCATTCTTGCTCAGTTGAACAATGCTGATTGGCGAAAAGACAGCAAGAGCAACTATACGATATACCATAACAAGGCCAGGAAGTTAGAAAAGGGCAATGACTTTTACTGCCAATTATTAATCTACAGTACTAAATGCACTCCTAAAATTTTGGGTTTAATAAAGTGGGGTAAATACTGGAAATACCTACACTTCACTATTTAATTAATGTTTGAACAGATGATTAAATACTACTACATTACATGTCATATATGTGTTACCCTTCTGCCAGGTGTTATCAGCAGCAACAAGAGCCAGGTTCAATATGTAAGGGTTCCTTTCAACATTACAAAACAGAATTGGCTTGAGCACCCACCCAGAAATCTGAGTTAACTAACCACTTCCCAGGGTGCTTTTAAGAGGCAATGCTTCCCCACTCACAAGCTCTGAGTCTGTGTACAACCAAAAAAATAATAATAAAAGGAAAGGGCACACAGCATTTGTGATAAATTAAGTGGTGGGTAGCTCTCTTTTATGGATACCGAGCCAGCCAGTTAGTTATAAACTCCCTCTTAGTAGCTGTTCTCTACTTGCTTAACATGTAAAGGGTTAAAAAGTCCATAGGTAAAAGGAAGGGAGTGGGCACCTGACCAAAAGAGCCAATGGGAAGGCTAGAACTTTTTAAAATTGGGGGAAAAACTTCTCCTTTGTCTGTAGGTTGACCAGATGTCCCAGATTTTATAGAGACAGTCCCAATTTTTGGGTCTTTTTCTTATATAGGTTCCTATTAGCCCCCACCCCCGTCCTGATTTTTCATATTTGCTGTCTGGTCACCCTATTTGTCTGTCTGTGTTGTTCTCCCGGAGAGCAGAGACAGGGCTGGAACTATGCTGTAAGAGCTTGGGCCAGGTATGAAAAATCATCAGATCATACCTAGAAACTACTCATTTGGAACCCCAGATACATAAGTAGCTCAGGAAATGTCTAGGAAGACGCGATTAGGTTTATCTCTTTTATTACTTTATGGCTTGTGGACTCCTCTGTGCTAACCCCAGATGCTTTTGTTTTGCTTGTAACCTTTAAGCTGGACATCAAGAAAGCTATTCTTGCTTCTTAATTTTGTATTTGCTCTTTTTAAATCTAGCAATAGCATGAGTTTTTAGATGTATTTTTTTCCTTTTTTTAAAATAAAGTTGACCTTTTTTAGGAACAGGATTGGAGTTTTGTGTCTTAAGAGATTTATGCACATGTTTAATTAGCTGGTGGCAACAGCAGATTTCCTTTGTTTTCTTTATCAGCTCTTCCCCGGAGGTGGGGGTGAAAGGGCTTGAGGGTACCCCATAGGAAGGAATTCACAAGTGCACCTTCCTGGGTTCTCAAAGGGGATTTTGCACTTGGGTGGTGGCAGCATCTACCATTCCAATGTCAGAGGAAAAGCTGTAACGTTGGAAGTTTAATACAAGCCTGGAGTGGCCAGTATTAATTTTCAGAATTGTTGCAGGCCCCTACCTTCTGCATTCAAAGTGCCAGAGTGGGGAATCAGCCTTGACAGCATTAATTTGGGGAAACACCTGAATAAGGATTCAAAAGTGTGATGTCTCCTACCCCTTTAAATGGTTGGGTATGCTGTACTCAGAGCAGAGCTTAACTTCCACTTGTTCTTGTTTCTTGCTAGAACACTGAAGTCACCACAGCAGATTGCTATGTTTAAATCAGCTCCCCCGTGTCTCTCTCTTTCACTGCTAGATCCAAATATAACATTGGCCACAAGGATGGAATCCTGAAGGAACTGAACAGAGTTCAGCACCAGCTGGATGACCTTGTTACAGGAAAGGATCAAGAGGATCCTCTTCAAAATTTGGACACTGTCTTGTAACATTTGGAAGACTGGACTGAGAGTACATTGAGACAAATTTGAATTTTTCAAACCTTCAGCTGAATACCTTGGATGTGTAATTGATGTCACAAGCTTAAGGAAATCACCAGAGAATGTGTAACAGTTATGTTCATTCTTAGGACTGCTTAACTACTATGGTAAATTTCAGGTTAATCTGGCAACAGCTCCAGGAGCTGCTTCAGGGGGAAAAAGTGGAAATGGACTAAATGTGTGTGTTCATTTAAGGAAGCAAAAACTACTGACATCAGCCCAAGTTCTTACACACTTTCTTGCCTTGCTGCCACTGTAATTGGCTTGTGATTCTTCACCATATGACGTGGGTGCAGTTCTTTTCTAGTAGGAGACAATGTAGACTTGCAACTATGGTTGTGGAGGGAAATGGGTATTTGGAGAACCTGTTAAATGCATCAGACCTGTGTTTGGGGTAAAACTATCTGACAATACTTTATGGAAGTGATCTATGGACTAGTCCATGGATGTTCCAGCAGGACTTTCTGTTTCTCTGTTCCAACATCCTTTTCCACTACAAATCCTAATTTCAATTATTTGTTGGAAGAAACTTTGGAACCAGTTCCAGCTGATTCCTTGCCACCGACTGTTCCTGTTGTACAGAACAATGCTGCATCACCATCATCACTTTATCCCAAAAGAGTGCGAAAACTAGAGGTGCTTCTGAACCTTATGATGTGTAGCTAGCAAGTTGCTATTCCAGGGCAGAAAAATCATGGGCAACTTGAAAGTCTGTGGTAGTCCACCAGCCAGTGCCGATCGGGGGAGGTGGGGGGGGGCAGGAGGGCCATTTGGCCTGGGCCTCAAGCTCAAAGGGGGCCTCAAATTTAGACACTTGTTAATTTTTTGGCATTTGATAAGTTTCACAACTTCTTTTTATGCACAACCCTATTGGAGCAAAATGTGACACACATTCTCAGTTTACAGCTGCAAATTAGAGATGTGATTTGGTAAAAGACATAATTTTTTTAACTGATTGTCATATTCAAGTGTTAAAAATGTTCATAAATATTAACAAAAATATATCTGTTCTGATGGCACAAGCTCAGACCGTGATGAATGTGTCCTTTCAGATCAGCTGATTATATAAACAAACCACTTTTAGTGGCTGGTGCTGGATCAAGTGCATGTTGAAAGGTAGAGAATTGTTACATTTTAGTGTCTTTATAGTTTTACGTCTAGTTGACTAAGGAATTATTTATGTGTGAGAATTCCTCATTATTATCTTCATATGGTAGCTATAAGAGGTGATTGGTTGGTTGAGCCCTAACTTGGTAGCTTGGCCCCCATCATAGTCTATAGGCCCAGATTCAAGGTGAAAATTTGTGAGGACAATCTTGTACAGTGAGTTTCAAGAGGACACAAGTTTGAAATTTTTGAACATTATCCCTCTCTGTATCCATGTCTGATATTTCAATGCCAATACCTGAACATGAGGTCAGTAGTCAAGAAGGAGATGTGCCAACAGTAACAGATGCAGCAGAAGATCCTGTGTACGATCAAGAAAGTTAACGGCAACAGGAAGATCATGATGTAGATCTTATGCAGCAAGAGCAATTCATGAGTACTACAGGTTTCACTGTGACTGACGTTGGAATTATTGACTAGAGCAATGCTGCCCAAATGCAATCTTTTCTTCAAATTAGTTGTTTTGAAATTCCAAGTAAGATTCCACAAAATGCTGATAATCATGCTTTCCTTACTCGTCTCCTGACAAAAACTCTTCCAAATGGTGAGACCTGCACAAGAGACTATTTTTCTGTACTCCAGCCTAACCAATCTCTGTACTGTGCACCCTGCCTCATTTTGAACAAAAGTGATGCAAATGCATCAGTTCTCTCTGATCAATCAGGATGGAGCATCAACAGAGTTTGGAGGAAGTTGAAAGACCAAATACCATCACATGAGAGTTCTATGTCACACAAAGAAAACTATATTGCATGGAAATCAGCCAGTAGGGAAGCATCAGCTGAAAATTCAGTTGAGAATTTACTCTTGACTGAACTCTCTACAGAAACTAATAACTAATAAAAAAAACTAATAACTAATACTGGAAAAAACTTCTTGAGCACATCCTGAATATCATACTTTTTTCCATCTGAGCAGGGATTGGCTTTCTTTGGTTCCAGTCAACATATTGGTGATCATGGAAATGGAAACTTTCTAGGCATAGTTGAGCTCCTCAGCAAATATGACCCACTTTTGTCAAAGCATGTTAAGCATGTTTGATAATTGCAAGAGAGTCAAAAGCGCAGGCAAGTCCATTATCTCTCCACATGCACACAAAACGAGCTTATTGAGCTATGTGAGTCATTCGTACAAACAACAATTCTTTATGAGATTTGAAATTCCAAGTATTTTTCAATCATTGTTGATACCACTCCAGATTGTTCTCACAAGGAACAGACTACTATGGTTATTCAATATGTTAAGATTGCAGACAGCTCAAAATTTTCAATTGAAGAAAGGTTTATTTTGATTGATAATTTCAAGAGAAAAGCTGAAAAAGAAATTGCTGCTCGAGTACTAGCAATTCTAGAAAGTTTTAAGTTAGATTTTCAAGTCTGCATTGGTCAAGCCTATGACAATGGATCTAATATGGCTGGGAAGTACAAAGGTGTATAAACAGTTCTGCTTGAACATCATTCAAACTGTATTTTCTCCAGCTGTGGAAACCACACACTAAACCTTGGAGATGTTGACTGTGCTGAATCATGCAAGGAGGCAAATATTTACTTTGGAACTGTTCAGCAAATGTACAATCTCTTCAGTAGCAGTCCACAAAGGTGGGAAATTCTGAAGCAATATCTTCCTGTTTCACTGCATGGGACGTCCAAATCTAAATGGTCTGCATGGATTGATGGTGTTCAACCAGTTGTACAGCATTTGAATTCAGTGAGAGGCTTTAAATGAGCTTGAATCTCTCAATCTCACTGCACAGGCTCAAACTGAACTTCAGTCTATTCAGAAGCATATGTCCAAATTTGAATGCATTCTGATGTCTTCTTTATGGATGAAGCTACTTACAATGATTCACCAAACTAATCTGGTAATGGAAGCATGCAATACTACACTTGATGTTGAGAGGGATAACATTGAAAGTCTTATCAATGACATTCAACAGATTCATGAACAATGGAATGCAATCCTGACTGAGTCCAAATTAGTAACACAGAATATTGGCATTTCATCTGAGTTATCCATCACTCGCAACTTCCCTACTGAATCCGATGCTGGGCATCCTAATATCCTAATATCACAATTGCATTGCATATTTTTGTCAGTTTGCCCACACCAGTGGCTTCAGGTGAACTCACCTTCAAACGGTTGAAGCAGGTGAAGAACTATCACTGTTCACCTATGGGACAAGAACATTTGAATGGGCTTGCCATGCTTAATATCAGCTGTGACATTACACAAAGGCTAGATTTTTACTCAATAATTAGTGCATTTGCACAGAAAGGCTAGAAAAGCATTTGTTAAATAAAAAAATATTCAAATTATATGTCTCACTTTTTTTGGTGCCTTATTTTGTTTTCATGTGTTGTCATTTTTTATTTTTATTATGGCTAGGGGCCTCAAAACCTGGAAGTGGCCTGGGCCTCTCTGGCCCTTTGAGTGGGCCTGCCACCAGCAACATTTACTTATGTTTTATGTTCACCACATAAACAATAATGTGTGAATTTTGGGAAGTCTTTTAAAGAAGGGTGGAGGAATGTGATGTCCTGCCCCTTTAAATGGTCCTACCTCAAAGTAGAGCCTCACTTCCATTTGTTCCTATTTGTTGCCAGAAAAATAAAGTCACCATTGTGTATGGGGAGACTTTGGCAAACCAGTAAAGTGCCTGAAACCACTATGGCTTATTGCTAAAAACAGCCAAGTCAGCAGGCTGTAAATTAACCAATTCAGCAGGCTTAGCTTAACCAAGGCAGGAGGGGAGGGGGTTTTTTGGGTGCCACAGAGAAGGCAGCTTGACCCCACATCCTTCCTGATAAGAATTGTGTTGAAGTTGCTGATACATACATCTTAGAAGAGCAGGATGTGCCCCAGGAATGTCTATTGGGGCCTCAAGGCTGCAAACTCTGGAAAAACCCACACCTGGTTAATCGATAATCAGAAGGAACCTCTTACTTGTCCATTGGAACTGCTTGCTTAACAAGTTTTCTTTAAGGAACATGTCATTCTATTACTAATGTATAAATAAGGGGGGAAAGTTTGAGGCAGGGGGGACTCTTCAGGACTTGACTCTCTCTCTCTCTGGATGCATCTTGTGTTTCCCAGCTGCAGACGGGCTGTGCCACTCAAGAGCCACACTCAGCTTTGGTAATTATCAAGGGTTGGGGATGTTTTACTAACCTTTTGCAGACATGTGTATAAGTGCTTGAGACTAAGTAAAGTTTAGCTTTAAGTGAAAGCACTCGTGTGTTGTCCTGTTTGTGCCAGCCATCTATCGGTCGAACAGCCGTGTCTCCCCTGATTTATTTCCTGACACCACCTCGCACAGAGTAAAAGTTACCAAGAGCTTTGGGTTGAAAGAACCCCGGGTAACAATAGCAGATAGGCAAAAGAGGTACTAATTTAAACACAGTGATCTCCTTTACTACTGGATCCAACAAAAAGTATGCAAACAATCAGTAAAAACCTGCTCCACAGTATCTTAGGCAGTAGGCCTTTTCCTTGTGATAGATGAATTTCCCTTCGCTATACCACTTCCCTTTTCCCTCTGCTGACCTGCACCCACAATTGGTTGACCTAGGCTAGCAAAGCCCAAGATCCAGGGTGCATTCAGGTGCATTCCTTTCCCACCCATCATGAGGGGTTGTTGAACAATGCCTTTGCTGCTGCCGCTGCTCCCTCTGTTGCTGCTTTCCACTGTCACCATTGCTGTCACCTCTACCTCTATTGCTGCCTTAAGTTGCAGCCCTATGGTCTGATATTTCACCACTTAGCCCAGTTCTTAATGATTTCAGCTCTTAGTGATTTAATTGACTAGCGTAGCACCTCATTGCGGATGCATCCTCTGCATTGCCTTTCACCACATCACTGTCCCCACACCAGAACTAAAACTCAGCCTCCAGACCAACCCATCTCTGATGTCAGCTCTAGTGATCACTGAAGGACCAAGGGAAGGAACAAAGATGCTAAATAAGTCTGAGAAGGGTAGCCATGTTAGTCTGTATCAGCAAAAACAACGAGGAATCCTTGTGGAGCCTTCGACTAACACATTTATTTGGGCATAAACTTTCATGGGCTAAAATCCATTTCATCAGATGCATGGAGTGAAAAATACAGTAGGCAGGTATATATATTACCGCACATGAAAAGATGGGAGTTGCCTTACCAAGTGGGGGGTCAGTGCTAACGAGGCCAATTCAGTGAAGGTGGAAGTGGCCTATTCCTAACAGTGGACAAGAAGGGGTGATACTGATGATATCTGATAGTCATTACAGTATGTATCTGCAACAAAAGGATGCCCATATTGTGTAGTTTTACATCTACTTCATGTTGCACTGGTGGGTGGAGGGGGGGGGCGCTAAAACATCATTTTGTTAATTATATATCTTACTGATAAGATAAGATAAGCACCACATGTGCTTTTCCCAGATATTGTTATGAACTGAAATAAGGTGTCTGCCTCCTGACCTAAATATGATCAGAGTTAAGCATTTTAGAAATCTGAACTATGGCCCCAGATTCTGAGTCAGAAGCATCCCCTCATTTCTCCTCTCTTAATCCCTGTTTCCGCCTACTTTGCTTGCCTTTGTAAGGTCCACTCACAACAGCATTGTAATACTGAAATATTGCTTTTATGAATTATATCCTGACACTTGAGGGTCATGCTTGACCACACAGGTGTCTGTGATGCAGCCAAACTCTGAATTTCTTTGAGTTCATCTACGCAAAGTATACACAAAGCAGCAGTCAAAGAACTGGGTTTGTTATGATGGACACACTCCTGGACATTAAGGCAGTGTACATGCCGAGCTGTTTCTTCCAGACTCATTTCTGCTTCCTTCTAAGGACCAAGTAGAAGGCCCTGAAAATTGTGCAGGTGTTCATACTGCAGGTATTCATAGTGCAGGTGGCATGAGCTTGCTACATTTTCAGCAGTTCCAATGGAAAATTGCTCACTTCTCCTTTTATACCCCCAGGACCCTCCTCAAGGGGAGGAGAAGGCTGGGGTGGAGAGGCCCTAATGGACAATGCACACCAAGAGATAATGGAGGTTCATAGCACAGATGCCTTAATCCCACAAGTATGACCCTGACTAGGCAATACGCTCAAAGTTACTGATAAATAACCTTTTTTTTATTATTATTATTATTTTACCTTAGCTATTGACTAGAATGGAGAAGATGTGAAAAACACAAGGATATCCTCACGTGTACACACATGTCTGGGACCACAACTGAAGCACTGTACTGGATTTGATGATAACACTCCAGTAGGCTTGATGTAGATTTTTGGTGAGTCCAATGGTCAGTTTAAAATATTTCCCATTACTAAAGTTTACATCCTGGACCTGTTGTTTACTTGCCAACCTTGAGATTATCTTTAACATTAGTTAGCACTGTCATTTTACTACATCACCCACTTAAGTATGGGAGCTAAGGCTGCAGACAGACAGAGCTACCAGTTGTGTATGCCAAAGTTAGCACAAGTTGTGAATCTTAAAAGGGAAAAGGACAGCTCAAGTATTTTTCCTTTTTTCTATAGGAGTGACCAGACATCCCAGAATCAGAGAGAGTGATGCTGACTCAGAAGAATATCCCCGACTTCGATGTGGTATGGTCTCTGCAACTGCCTTGGAAGCTGCCAGAGAAGATTTACTTCATTTGTGCAAAGAAGTTCTCTCTCCCTCTTGCCCTTCCTGCCCTACAATGCTGAAGATCAGAAAATCTCATCAAGGGATTTCCCTCCCAATACTAAAAGGTAAATTTCATATCAGCAAAAGGAACTGCTAGAATTTCCTTGTGACTGAGCCTGAATTGCTTTTGAAGACACAAACCAATAAATAATACATAGCACCAAAGAGAGAGGTTTCAGTGCCGAGGATGGAAATGCAGAGGGTTACCAATCCAGGACAACAATAATATATTGAAATTATAATTTTTTAAAAAAAGTTTCAAAATGGCTTTTAATGTTGCTCTGACTTTATTTTACTGGAAAAGCTAACAAAACACTGCACACTTTGCACACACTTCTATATCTACAAGCTGGTTTTAATGGCGCTGTATTGGTGTCATTGTGAAATGAAATTTGACAGGAGTAATGTTAATCAGCGTTTCCCACAAAACTAAGTGTAATGTGTATCTGAGAGATAATTGAAAATATTAAGAAATGCCACTTAACATGTAAAAAATATACAAATTACTTTAAAGGTAGAAAATACGTATATGTGATAGGACTGCCGCCCTCTCCCTCCCACCCTCCCTCAGCAAAAACCCGCATAGAAAGCAAACAATCAAAATGATCTGCAACTGAATATAATATTTGCCAAGAAGGTTGGGGATTTCGGGGGTGGGGTGGGGAGAGGAGGGAGATGAGTTTAAAAGGGAACTTTATACTTCTAGAATATTTAGCACCCTCTGTTTTCAGTGATTTTTGTGGCAATATTTTACTTTTAATTTTTTATATATCGTTGTTCAGTTAGCAATGGGCAGAATGACAGCACCACTCCATCAGCTGTCCCGGTCACCTTGTTAAATTTTTTTCACTCCAAGAGCTATATTATGCTCCTGAGTCATGCTCATAATATCTCCTGACGTCAACAGGAGTTCTATGTGGATCAAAGTCACAATTTAGCCTTTGGAGTTGCCACACTAAAATCAAAAAAAGAAACTTGCTACTACTGTGTAGCTGTCTGCCCTTGAAATTGACAGATTTCAATTTTACTTACTTATTTTAATTTAACCGTAATAAATATACTTATTCAAGGCCTGAGGTGATCTGACAGCTGTTAAAAACACAATTCATATCTATAAAAATAACAGAGCAATGTTAGTTCCCATCCATCACAAGACAGCTAAGTAGGAAAATATAACAAAACATCCCCATTTTCCCAAACAATACCACTCCACACCCATCTCAGCCGTCTCCAAATGCCCACTCCATTAAACAGGCTTTGCAGAGGTCAGACTCAGGCTATTTCAGGGCAAAGCAGAACACCCCTCAGAGGCCCTGATTCAGGAAAGCATCCCTCATTCAGAGAACACTAGAGTACATGCTTAAATCGATGGAAATTCAGCCCATGCTAAGTGTTCAAGTGCTTTCCTGAATAGCACCTCCTTCAGTACTTATATGTTTTCTTGAAAATGGAGCCACAGAATATCCTGCCATCAGCTCCTTCCCTTGTATATTAAGGGCTTCACTCTGAGCATCTCCACTGAACTTACCTGTGGCTGTAGAACGTCAGAAGAAAGAGGCAGAACAGGTCTCAGACCACACAGGGATTTATAGGCCAAAACCACCACCTTAAACTCCACAGAAGGCAATATGCAATGTAGTTAGAACTGGGTCAGTCCCAGGATAATAGAGAGACCAGGCAGGTGAGGTGATATCTTTTATCATCTTTTATCATCTATATCTTTTATCATCTTATCTTTCATCTTTTTGCAGGTGAGAGAGACAAGCTTTTGAGCCACACTGTTCTTCTTCAGTTCTGGGAAAGGTACTCCCAGTGTCACAGCTAAATGTAAGGTTTCAGAGTAACAGCCGTGTTAGTCTGTATTCGCAAAAAGAAAAGGAGTACTTGTGGCACCTTAGAGACTAACCAATTTATTTGAGCATAAGCTTTTGTGAGCTACAGCTCACTTCATTGGATGCATAAGCCATAAATCCAGTGTGTCTGTTCAACCCATGATTTTAGTGCCTACCAGACTAATGAATTTAAGCTTCCAGGCTCATCTTTTGAAAGTGTTGTGCAGGCTTCCTTTGAGGATGAGGACTGATAGGTCAGATATAAAGGGAATGGTCCCTTAAAATATGTGCTAACTACAATCTGTTCCTCCTTGCATTTAGCTGTGATGCTTGAGTACTTTTCCCAGGGCTTGGCTACACTTGCAAGTTAGAGTACATTAAATCAGCCCCGGGCGCCCTAACTCCTGAGGTGTCCACACTGGCAAGGCACGTAGAGCGCCTGGACTCTGCAGCTGGAGCGCTCCTGGTAATCACCTCCACGAGAAGCATAAAGCTTGCTGCGCCCCGGCTGAAACGCCACGGCATCAGTGTGGACAATGTGTTGCATTACTGTGCTCTGATTGGCCTCCGGAAATGTCCCATAATCCCCTGAAGTCAAGTGGCCACTCTTCTCATTGTTTTGAAATTGGCTGCAGACATGTGAATATCCCCTTTCAAAGCTCTGTTTCTGACAGCCGGCATGCTTATCTGCTCCGGGACAAAGCAACCATTACTGTGGAATGCTGCTGCTGTGAGTGTGTGTGTGAGAGAGAGAGGCGGGGGGGGAGAGGGGTCTGCTGCTGTTTGAACTTACAAGACAGCATGCTGACACGCTCTCCCAAAACACACTGTCTCTCCCCCACATACACACAACACACTCCCTCTCACACTCCATCCCGCCCCACACATTTGAAAAGCATGTTGCAGCCACTTGCACGCTGAGATAGCTACCACAATGCACTGCTCTCTGTGGCGTTGCAAAAATTGCTAATGTGGCCACGCCAGTGCGCTTGCAGCTGACAGTGTAAACACATGGCAGCATTTTCCCTGCTGCGGTCTCCGAAGGCTGGTTTAACTCCCAGCGCTCTACATCTGCAAGTGTAGCCAAATCCCCAGACTTGAAGAAGAGCTCTGTGTGGCTCAAAAGCTTGTCTCTCTCACCAACAGAAGTTGCCCAATAAAAGAATTACCTCACCCACCTTGTCTTAGGGCTAGTCTCCGCTGGCAATGCTAAATCACTGCCGCAGCAGTGCTTTAACAGGCCTTGTGTGGTCACAGAGCTCTTTAAAAAAAACAAAACCCACCTCCACCAGGGGCGCAGCTCCCAGCGCTGGTGCACTGTCTAAACAGCTGTTTTACAGCGCTGAAACTTGCTGCATTCAGGGGTTTGGGTTTTTTTACACTCCTGAGCCAGAAAGTTGCAGCGCTGTAAATTGCCAGTGTGGAGAAGCCCTCAGAAGGCAAAAGGCAGGTAGTGCAGATCATGGAGTACTGGTGTCATGTGCTTGTGAAGAGAGATACCCTACTCAGTAAGTGGGCTGTTCGTTGAATAGAATTCAGGTGTAGTCCTTGTACACTACAAAAATTACTCATTTGCTTTGATGGCAGCAAGGCAACTAGAGCAGCAAGAAGAGCTGTGAGAACAGTACAGAGGTGGTGCCCAATGGAAGCTATAATTGAAAGGCAAAGCAGCAACATAGAGCACACCTATGTCAAAGCACATACCTCCTCCCTTCTTTTGTTTTTACATTCTATTTAGATTTGGTGGCTTTTCTTGCTCCCTCTGCAGTTTGGTATTCAGATGCTGTAACCAAATAAGGAAGACTGCAGGTTTAAAGACTGACACAATTTCTATGATGAAGAGCAACTTGTCAAAATTATGCATAGAAGCCCTACGGCAGAAAAGAAGGTGCTTTCAA
The DNA here is from genome assembly GCF_965140295.1 of Lepidochelys olivacea. Classification (NCBI taxonomy): domain Eukaryota; kingdom Metazoa; phylum Chordata; order Testudines; family Cheloniidae; genus Lepidochelys; species Lepidochelys olivacea. The sequence continues at coordinate 73,062,540 of NC_140414.1, forward strand.
TCATAGTGGTAAATAAAGTCCTTGATCGTCTGAGTGAAGGAGGAGAGGGGAGTGAAGAGAGCGAGTCTGAGTGAAAGAGGAGAGAGGTCCGGCTGGCAAATTTCAGATCTAAGTTCTTCACTATGATAGAAAGATCAAGGAAGATGTATGTAGTTAGCTCTTATCAAACTGGAGTGACAAAAGTTCTGAACCTACTGGGATTTAACTTGATATAAAAGGTTACGTGCACAGTAGTCTCAATGTGTTGCAGTGTTTAATGCCTGATCCAAAGCATTTCACAAGCACAAATAAATAAATAAATAAAATAGAACAAAAAAACCCAAGCCTGGTTAAAAAAAGAATATTTCAACTATATGAAGATGTGATTTTTATGAACACAGGCTAATTTAGAATAAGGTTACTGATTAAAATGATCATGATATCAACCCATAATTACAACTCACTAGAAGATCATGTGGCAGTACCGCAGTCTCAGGATTGTGGTAAGACTGGAGAGGTACCTCTCAGTCTGAGTGGTGTATTCCTTTCCCCTTTCAGCTCCAAAGTAAAACCCTTATGTCATCCTCACGTTAAGCCATGCACACTTAGGCTTCACACAGGAAGAGTGGATTTGTCTCTTAGCACATATTAGAGTACTTTCTTAAACTCCAGTCCCCACAATTGGATCTGTGTAGGTAGATCTTTGCCCCTACACCGAGCTCTACTGCGGGTCTGACAGAATGGATCCAACTGCACAATTAGGGACTTAGGTTGCAAAATATTTGGGATAGGGGTGTGTCTTCACATGTGTTTGAATACACTAGCACAATGAGGCTCTATGATTGGGGCCTCTGGGTGTTACTATACTTTAAATATTAGTTATACATTATTCGTCAATTTCCACCATGCACCAAATTTGTGTCCGACTTTCTTCAATTGAAAGGCTAAGGGGACTTTTACCCTTTCAAACCCGTTCTGCAGGATCAGTGTATATTATCCAATGGAACTGTCAAATGGAATTCCCTCCATTATAATTTTGGATATACTTTCCTCTTTAGTTGGTTGGGATAGTTTTAACAGATGCTAGCTATGAGGAGGTATAATCAGGAGGCGCTCTTGCATGCCTCTGTCCATATTCCCTCCAACATAGGCTGGCTGGATTTTTAACATCAATTTGATTATGCACAGACAGCATTTGCAAAATTAGAGGAGGGCTGGGGACACTCCCCCCCCCCCAGGTTTTTGCATTTGATAAGCAGGATATTTATTGTACATCTCACATGGCCGGCACCTAGGCCCTCAATCTGCCGGAACTCACTGCAGTTCCTCTGGGCACCAGAGCCTGACAAGAAGCCTCGAGCCCTTAGGGAGGAGGGGTAGGGAGCAAGGTGGGGGAGGCAGGGGCTCCTAGGAGGGAGCACAACCAGCAATTGAGTCCCACTCTGTCTGCTGGGCCCTCCTGCTGCAATCCATGGCAGCTCCTCTCAGTGCCACAGGAAGCCTCGAACCAGCAGGGAAGGGTAAGAAGAGGGAAGGGGGAGGCATTTACTAGGGCACAGAGAAGCTGTTCATGGTCCCATCCCAGTGCGCACAACAAGCTTCGTCCCTTCCCCCAGCAGCAGCGCCCAAGAGCTGGTGGTGTTGAAATGAGCCCTTAGCAGCCCAGTCCAGCAGAGAGCTGAGGCAGGGATAAAGGGGGGACCTGTGCTGCTAGCACTGCTGGGGCCGGGATGCCTGATCCTCATGATCCTCCTGCCCATTCTGAGCTGTGATGGCAACTCCCTCCCACGGAGGATGGGGCAGCAAGGCTGGCTGTGGGGTAGAGAGGGAAGAGAGCAGGGTTTGCAACTCCCTCCAAAGAAATATTTGAATTGGCACCACTACTGAGAGTATGCCACTGTGGTGTTCTTAAGGTATGGAGAGCCTGTATTTATTTTTATTTGAACATTACATGACTAACAACAGCAGCAGAGCCTAGTGTTGGCTGCAGCTCACTGCTGTCCTGAGGACCCACCTTCCAAACTGGAGGAAACCCTTTGGTCTCTGGAACCACACTCACATCCTTACATAACAATAGCAACTACTCCACACAGCTCCTACTTAAAGGCTTGAGGATCCAATCTTTACTTAGGCAAAACTTCCATTGAAGTGAAGGTGTAGCTGTGTGGACGTTGAGCCAAAAATCTTGCATTGCATTCATATTAGACTTGAGGTGACGGCCCTTTGAAAAGTTTATATTTTCGCAATAACTTATCAGACCTTTCAGATGTTGAATTTGTCTCTATTGTTCCCTGAACAGACTATATTGAAAATTACAAAGAAAATATTAATAAAAAGAGAGCTCTAGAGTTCAAAGAGTGCCTGTACTCTAGTTCATAAGAGGACCTAACTGCATACACAATTTCATGAAGAGTAGGTATATTACCGTGCATTCTGTTTGCTTCTTCAAGAAATGAACTGATTAAATGTTTTTGTTAATGGAGATTACTTTTGGATGATAAAGATAATTAAGTGTTAAAGCTTTAATGATATTTTGACCTTAAGAGAATAAAAGAGATAAAGAATGTCTCATAAAAATGCAGTCCTCCTACAAGGATCTAACTCACTATCTTTGCAGTGAAAAGTGGACACTGTTCAGCAGACTGCAATCTTTTATTACCATCTATGGGAATTTACGTGTGTTAAATTAACTACAGGAGGGCTCCCCTATTGCTCCCTGCACACAACAAAAACATATTGGGAATTACAAAGAAAACATTAATAAAAGAAACTGAATATTAGATGTACTGAGTTCAAATAATTCCTGGTCCCTAGTTCATAAGTGCACAGTTTCATGAAAAATCAAATTTAGTTTCTGTGCTTTTCATCTTTAATATTAAAATGAAAAAAGATTAAGCATAAATTTGCCTATGTTTCCATGTTAGATTTCTTCATAAATAGAATTACGAGCAATGATATCATAAAAGAAAACTCCTGCGTTATAGACTCTCTAACTGTGATCCCGGAAGGTCTTCTGCTGTCTATATAGAGCTGGTTGGTTTGTTTCCAGTTGCCAAAATCTCATTTTAAAACAGCAAAAAATATATTATGGGTCAGATATTCAAAAGAGCCTACGCTACTTAGGAGCAGAAGACTCTTTGACTTTCAAAAGGACTTGTGCTCCTAAGTCACTTATGCACTTCTGAAAGTTCTACTTGTTGATCCATGACCTGATTTTGGATTGCTTAAATTTAATTTGATTGCTTGAGTTTAATCCATATAGTGTACATGTGATTGCTTTTTAATATTTAAGAGTGAAGCACATTTAGCTGAGACATACAACTGAGTATTAACACTAAGGTAGGCTTGGCGATAGGGTGAAGCCTACATGAGGCCTAGTAGTTATAGGTTTATTAACACAATAAACAAAGGTCTTAGCATAACTAAGTGACTTAGGGTTATAAGGTTTAGCAATAACGGTTCTTATAACAAGTTAACCACAAGAGAACGAAGTAATGAAATCCTAATGGCATTGGGGAGGCAGGGGAGTTGTTGAGTAAAATGTACCCCTTTGGCTAACAAAACATTGGGAAATGTATTCATGCAGTATTGACACAAAAAGCTTATATCAGCAATTGGAACCCCAGTTATGGATACGTAGAAAGCCACATATGGATAAGCTGAGACCTAAGTAAATATAGTCATGATAAATAAATGTATGAAAGAGGGAATATAAAACTCAACGCATGAATGATCACAAGTGGGTTTCAGCCCAAAAAGTCATCTCCTTGTAGTGTGCTCCACAGACAGTTGCTTCTATCTTTCTTTCTAAGGGCCTCCATAAGGTTGTAAGTATGCACTAGGTTCTGAGAATGTCAATATTGGGGATTTGCTTTGTTTTGTACTAAACTAAGGCTGTAAGTATGCACAATCTAGGTGATCGTTTTGCTATGTTTTTCATACTCTTATTTTCCTATGATTTCAGTTTTATGTATCTGAACTAACTAAAGCTCAGTCTGCATGTGCTTCACCAATCTCAAAATCAGTAAAATTTCTTAAGTAGCTGTCTAAATAAAAGAACCTGTTAGTTAGTGAAGCAGCACAATTTACACTCAGAATATTCAAGGCGAAACACTACTTTTTCCCCGAAAGTTATTTATCCATGTTAGCAGTTATTGTCGTTGCCACCGGAATGTTATGCAATCAAAAATGTAACGAGATGATCGTCACAATCATGAAAGGAAAGGGTGGTGGCCTATAGGGCAATTTCTCCATTAAGATGTAGGCCACACTGAAGAAAGATTAAGATCAGTGATACTCAGCCTGAGGGCACGTCTTCACTAGCAACGTTAAAGCGCTGCTGAGGCAGTGCTTTAGCGTGGCTGTGTAGTCCCAGCACCAGCACTGGGAGAGAGCTCTCCCAGCGCCGTAAAAAAACCCACCCCTATGAGGGGAGTAGCTCCCAACGCTGGTGCACTGTTACAGCGCTGAAACTTGCAGCACTCGGGGGGGGTGTTTTTTCACCCCCCCGGAGCAAGCAAGTTGCAGCGCTGTAAAGTGGCAGGGTAGACAAGGCCTGAGGCTCGGGAGACACAAGTGGTTCTTTAATGTGTCTCCTGCAGCTCTTTGCAGCACACAATATTAAAACATTGTGTGATTTAATTATTCACTAATCTATGTTATTAACCAATCAGGATGCATATTCTAGTTATTAACCAGTTGTAGCTGATAAAATAATAATGCTTAGAATAACAAGAATATTATATACACACACACACAAAGTAAATCAAACAATGAATTCACACTGCTGAGGCTCTTTTGGGTAATGTTGATTATGGATTTAGCTTCTGAGCCACTGAGGTCTGGGTATCACTGATTAAGATTATCTATCATACACCATCAAAAAGACAGGAACCTCTATCTTTAAAGGCCCAATTTAATCCCCTTTGGAATCAAACAGAAGCAGAAGGTGTCCATAAAACTCCTCATGAGAAAAATAAAACAACTTTTTTGATGTTACCTATAGAAGAATAGACTCACTGCTAGCTCACTTCCTTGTGGCTGGGTGTAACATAGCAGGCCCTCCTCACTTAGCACCCCTGCTGACAGCTGCTCTGGCTCCAGGGTTTTCTGCCTCTTCTTGTAACTTAGCCTCCAGCCATGTCCTGTTTAGTCCCACCCCTTCTGGAGTAGACAAAGAGTCCAATAAACTAAACTCAAACATACATAACTCTTCATCCAGATCCACTTAGACTCTTCATCACTTGCCAGGCTCTACAGAGTTGTCCTCCCCCTCATATTCAGTGTGATACCTCACAGGGGTTTTCTCCTTAGAGGCTTGGCTCCAAATTCAACAGTCCTTCTTCCACTTGTGTCATAGCATTTCTGCACTACCTTTCCTGGTGGCTGATAGGGGAATGCAGGCCCTCTGTCTCCGCTGGGTTCCAGTCGAATGAGCCCATGGAAAGCAGCTAGGGTCTGCTCCCTCAGACTCCTTGCTGCATCTCTAGACTTCTTCCTGCTTTGGCCTTCCTGCAGGTCCTTTTCCACAGCTCCTCCCCGGGCTTACTGTATCTACACCTCTCTCAGCCCTTTCTTCACTCTCTAGCAGCGAGAAAGGGACTACAGAGTTCTCTCTCCAACAACCCCCTTTGCATCAAGGCTTCCTCCATTTATTGTCACCATCCAGCTCCTTCCCCAACTGGGCTTAATTTTAGCTGAGTCTGCAGTTCCCCCCCCTTTCCCCCCCCCCAGCTTCCTGGTGCAACCAAGTGCCTTAACTGAACTCTCTAGCTCCAGTTAACCCTTTTAGTGCCAGTGTGGGATATATACCCATCACATTAGCACTGTGACATAGCTGGACTTCTGAATGATCACATAATGTTCTTCTTTGAATAGTCACTGTCCTTTACTCAGTGAATTACATTGGGAGTTATGATAGGCTGGGAGATTCTGCAAGGTAATTCAAGAATTCAGGGCCTCCAGAAGCAAAACATGGGACTTGAGTGTAGCAGAATGGCACCATCCATTATTAGAGGGAAATCAGATGTCACCAGAACACTCTTTCTCTCTCTCGCATACACACACACACACACACAGAGCTTTCTTGCGTTGTTTTTCATTTTTCTTCAGGCCTGGATTTGGAGGCCTAAAAATCTGTCCAGTCAAGTCTTTACATTAAGATCGTCTTTTTAGTAAACAGAACAGGATTGCAAGCATAACACTGCCATTTTTGCTACACAAACCAGCAGAAGAGATACAATTTTGCCATTATGAAAAAAGCAGTGCTGTTTAACTGATACGTATGATGATTTGTTTTCACTGCACTGATTCTGAAAAGTACTGAACACTTCCTAAGCAGCCACAAAAGCCAATGATTTGAATGTGCTCAGTAGCTCTCAAAATCATGGCCAGAGTGCTGAGGACAGATGTTGCAGGCTCCCACCCAGGAGCTGCCGGAGCCCCATCCCACAGAGGTGAAGCCTACCAAGACCCAGGCGGATACCCAGCTACCCGCGGACACCCAGCAGGTGTCATAACTGGCGGAAGCTCCACAGGCCAGAAATGTCAGAGACACGTGGACCACACCATTGGAAGACAGGGTAGAAAGTAACCCTGGGGGACTAGCCATTCATCAGGTTGTAGGATCAGGAATTAAGCCAGCGTGTTTCAGTTGGATCCCTGCTGACACAGTGGTGAGTACACCCACCTCTGACACGGCCCTGAGTTGGGACCTGGTGCAGTAGGGAGGGTTCGGGTCCCCTACCTGGTCATGTCCCCCTTTGGTGGTGGCCCACCCCCCACTGGCTGTTAGGCGATGCAGCCCAATGGGAGAGGGCAGCCATATTGACTCTGGCCATTAGGCCCCACAGCCCTGCAAGGTAGGGTAGCTGTATTTACTCTGGCCCATAAGGCATACCACCCTGAGGCTAAGGGGAATCAGATAGACTCAGCCACGAAGCTGCAACACCTCTTCCACTGCCCCAAAGGGAACTTGCCCATGACACTTCAACAGTCCCTTAAGTGTTTGGCTGACTCTCTCAGTCATGGTGTTTGTGTGCGGTACACAGACATCTTGAAGGACTTAATTTTCAGGAGGGTGCATAGTTCTTGCATTAACCAGATGTGAAAAAATTGGTCCCTTGGTCTGAAAATGTTCCCTATCTGGGCAAAAAGTTTCATGAGCCAAGAGGCAACCGTTGCTGCCTCTGGGGAATGCAGAAATATTGCCTTCAAATATTGTGTAGCACTATCTGTGATCACAAGAATGTACTGGTGCCCTGAAGAACTCCTCTCCAGGGGGTTTATCAATCCTTGTCCAGTCAAAGAGAGTTTCTATCTATGGAAAAGGACTCAGGGGTGCTTTTGGGACCCCCTGTGGGGCAACCAACTGCTACTCTGGGACTGAGACACAGTAATTATGAACTTTTGGGTGGAAGCTGTGCCAATAAAAGAAGGCCAGGACCCAGAACAGAATCTTGTCCTGGCCCAAGGACCTAGCACATCTCTGCCAGACAGGCCTTGGAAGAGACTAGCTTCCAATTTAAGTTAATTCAAAGGACATCATAACCTGGTCATAGTGGAGAGAAACTAAAGTGCATTATTGCTCATTTTGGTATTCCAGAACAACTAGTGATAGACAATGGACCACAATTCATCAAGCATAATTTAAGTAATTCCAAACAAAATTGTCTGTCAAAAAAAAAAAAACACATTACCCACAAGTGCATGGAGAGTCTGAGAGAGGAGTACAGGATTCCTTGCTATTCTGACTCACATAGCAACACCAATAGCAGTTACTGGATATAGTGCAGCACAACTTCTGATGGGAAGACAACTCAGAATTACTGTTCCAACTTTGGAAAAGAATCTATCTTCAAAGTAGCCAGACATGAAGAGAGTAGCCAAATCAGATAAAAAGGCAAAAAGAACTTACAATCACTTTCATAACAGACATCACTCAAAGAACTGCCTGATGATTGAGACCAACAATGGAGAGTTCAACAGAAACCATCCACATCTACAGTTTGTTCCTCAGAAAAAAACAGAGGAAACTCTACAGATGGCAGATGCGAAACAAGAGAACAACACAAGGATTCTGGACTGATCACAGCCAGTTGTTGCAACTAATGGACAGCCAGATGACCAAGTTGTTACACATTCAGGTCATGTAATTAGAAAACCTATATGATTCAGAGACACTTCACTGGCTGATCCATATTGAACTTTGTAGATACATTATCTTATACAAAAATCATGCTAATTTTTAAATGGTAGGAATGTAAGCTTAAAAGAGGAGATGTAATAGAATGTTAAACTGTATTATACTGTTCAGCCAATAGGTAGCCCATGTGTAACAGAACGTAAGTTCACACCCGCCATTCCTGGCAGTACAAGAAAGTGTTTTAAGGTGAACACATCTGGTGTATCTCTCTGGGAAGCAAGCTGTGGAGCCAATGTAAACTGACCCCTCAGAGTAGGGCTATTGTGTTATAATTTGAAATACATCTGAGAGTCACCCTGTCCCTATACCACTAACCAAGATTTAGTAATGGTCCATAGCAGAGGTGATATAATTTATTTAGCGATGAGATCCCAGGGAAGAGGGGGGAGGGTGGCTGTGTTACACTGTGATAATAGGTTATTTAATGGTACACAAAATAATACAACTGGTTGTCAAAAAATGGGATGTAAACTAGAACAAAGGAACTGGATTCCACCTACAATATTAAATATATGTTCTTATTGTATATATTCTTCAATTTGAATACACACACAGTAACTGATTACTAAGTGTACTTAACTAAATAGCACTCTCTAGATAAAAAAAAAATCTCTGTATGTACAGGCTATTATTTTAAAGGTTATTATTTTTAGTTCAAGATTCCTCTTTCCTCAAATATCTCACTAAGTGCTATCTAATGCCCAAGTCAGTTTGAGCCTATTGTGACGTTCTGAAGAGATCAACTCAACTCCAGTGATGCTTGCAGGGGTGCACCTTAAACCAGACACTCTGGATCAGAAAGACATTTTCTTCTCAGGTTTGAGTTTTCCAGGACCACATGAATCAATGACAGGGGATGACCAGATCTGATGATCAGGAACAAATAGGAACACACCATCACACTTGGACTGACCTGACCAGCCAGCTTTAAACCAAAGGGACCCTTTCCTGCCCATCTGTCTGTCCTGCCCTTATTCTTGCCTCTCCACTTATTCTTGTTTCGGAGTGGTAGCCATGTTAGTCTGTGTCAGCAAAAACAATGAGGAGTCCTTGTGGCACCTTAGAGATTAAAAAATTTATTTGGGCATTAGCTTTCGTGGGCTAGAACCTACTTCATCAGATTGCATAAGCTTTCGTGGCCTCTGTAGGTTCCAGGCAACAGAAATACTTCAGGAGTCATATTGACAGCAGACAGAATGAGCTGAATGGGGCATGGCCCCAGTGAACAGACACAGGACTTTTTTCCACATGAATGAGGTGTTTTTGCAGTTCACCCATGATGTTAGCATGGAGCACAGATGATCCATGATTTTAGGAGAGGGAATAACTGGTCAGTTCCATGGGGTCAGGAGCCAACTCAGCATTATTCCAGGGGAAAAATGCAAATCAAAATTCCTAGTGGTTTCCTGCCTCCGTTGGAATCACCTGCCTAGGAGAACCATCTGTTCCTAGCTATTTTAAGTCACTGTAGGGACTAGGGAAAAGGTTTAAGTAGTTCTGTAACTGACTTATGAATTCAATTTTATGTAAAACAAATATCTGAGGCTCTATTTCTCTTAATATTATAAAGTGAACCTGTCACTTCAAACACAGAGTATGAAAAATAAAAGGGGTGTGTTATTAACTTTTAACAGCATTTATCCTTAACTGCTCTTATTTTGAAAATGAATGGATGTCCTAGAGAATAAGAAACATATAAGCAGAGCCATCAGTCACCTTATTTTATTTATGCTTCACTCAGCTTAATCAGTCAAGGCATGTTAATAATGGCCAGACCCCACTCCACTTCAAGCTCAGTACATTAGAATCTTCTAGAAAAAAGCCTAATCTTTGGTGTTTCTGGCAGAAACACTGAATAACAAATTACTAATCTTGTTTTGTACCCCCAGGAGGGATGCCCCACAGTTTGGGGACCACTGGCCTAGTGAGAAAGGTGAAAAAACTCAGTGAACTATTTGATGATATTGGACTTTTGCAAGGACGTCTAGTACAAATAACCTTAAGAGACAATGCTGAACTACATAATGTATATTCACCTCACAGGATTCTTATCCCATTACTTCATGAAGTAGAAATGGAATTAAAGAGAATGGAGCAGACTGGTATAACTAAGCCCTGGTCTACACTAGGAGTTGAGGTCGAATTTAGCAGCGTTAAATCGATTTAACCCTGCACCCGTCCACACGACGAAGCCCTTTTTTCCGACTTAAAGGGCTCTTAAAATTGATTTCCTTACTCCACCTCCGACAAGGGGATTAGCGCTGAAATCAGCCTTGCCGGGTCGAATTTGGGGTACTGTGGACGCAATTAGACGGTATTGGCCTCCGGGAGCTATCCCAGAGTGCTCCATTGTGACCGCTCTGGACAGCACTGTCAACTCAGATGCACTGGCCAGGTAGACAGGAAAAAGCCCGCGAACTTTTGAATTTCAATTTCCTGTTTGGCCAGCGTGGCAAGTTGCAGGTGAGTGCAGAGCTCCTCAGCAGAGCTGACCATGATGGAGTCCCAGAATCGCAAAAGAGCTCCAGCATGGACCGAACTGGAGGTACGGGATCTGATCTCTGTATGGGGAGAGGAATCCGTGCTATCAGAACTCTGTTCCAGTTTTCGAAATGCCAAAACATTTGTCAAAATCTCCCAGGGCATGAAGGACAGAGGCCATAACAAGGACCTGAAGCAGTGCCGCATGAAACTTAAGGAGCTGAGGCAAGCCTACCAGAGAGGCAAACGGCCGCTCCAGGTCAGAGCCCCAAACATGCCGCTTTTATGATCAGCTGTATGCCATTTTAGGGGGTTCAGCCACCACTACCCCAGCTGTGTTGTTTGACTCCTTCAATGGAGATGGAGGCAACACAAAAGCAGGTTTTGGGGATGAGGAAGATGATGATGATGAGGTTGTAGATAGCTCACAGCAAGCAAGCGGAGAAACCGGTTTTCCCAACAGCCAGGAACTGTTTCTCAGCCTGGACCTGGAGCCAGTACCCCCTGAACCCACCCAAAGCTGCCTCCCGGACCCACCAGGTGGAGAAGGGACCTCTGGTGAGTGTACCTTTTAAAATACTATACATGGTTTAAAAGCAAGCATGTTTAATGATTAATTTGCCCTGGCATTTGCGGCTCTCCTGGATGTACTCCCAAAGCCTTTGCAAAAGGTTTCTGGAGAGGGCAGCCTTATTCCGTCCACCATGGTAGGACACTTTACCACTCCAGGCCAGTAGCACGTACTCAGGAATCATTGTAGAACAAAGCATTGCAGTGTATGTTTGCTGGCATTCAAACAACATCTGTTCTTTATCTCTCTGTGTTATCCTCAGGAGAGTGATGTCATTCATTCCAAACAAAATCTGATTTTGATCATATTACAAGTAGCCTGCATTAGCCACAAACAAATGGAAAGGCTGAGAGCTGTACAGACAGCCAAGTAAATCCTACAGCAGGAAGTTTCATTCCTTGTTTTTCTGAGCTACAGATCAATACCAATAGCAGTTCCTGTATATAGTCCAGCACTACTTTTCATGGAAAGACAGCTCAGAACTACTGTTCTGACTTTGGGAAAAAACCTGTGTCCAAAGTGGCCAGACCTGGAGAGTAGCCAAATCAGATAAAAAGGCAAAAAAGAGCTCACAAACACTTTTATAACAGATGGTACTCTGAGAACTGCCGGGTCTAGGACCTGATGACCATGTTTGTGTCAAAATAGATGGAGAAAAGGGGTGAAGACCTGCAGCTGTTGTAAGGGAAAAAAATTAATTGCCCAGATCATACGTGATCAAGACCAACAGTGGAGAGCTCAACAGAAACCATCAATATCTACAGGTTGTTCCTCAGAAAGAACAATCAACAGAGAAAACTCTTCAGATGGTGGATGCAGAAGAAGATGACTCAGATTCCACAGCAACCATAGACAGTTGCTGCAACTAATGGAAAGCCAGATAACCAAATTTTTATATGTTCTAATGTAATTAGAACACCACTATGATTTAAAGAAACTTAACAGACTGATCTATACTGAACTTTAAAGATAGCATAATACCGTAATATTTTTAAGTGGTAGGAACGTAAAACTTAAAGGGGGACGTAATAGAATGCTCAACTGTATTATGTTATTTAGCGACTAGGTGGTATCAGGTGCACCATGCCTTAACTTAAGCTCACACCAGCCATTCCTGGCAGTACCTTAAAGTGTCTTAAGGTGATCACAGCTCTTGTGCATTTCTGTGGGAAGGAAGCTGTGTATTCAGTCCATACCTGGTACAGAAGCCTGACCTAGCAGTTGCAGCTTTGCAACCTACCATGTACAAGTCGGACATAACATTGCTAGCACACTGGGAAAAGACTATAGTTGTGTCCATCCTTCACTCCACCTGTATTTCCGGGGTCAACTGCTGCTGTGAACAATGACTGAGATGAAAGCTAATGGCTAGGCAAAGATCTGGTGATAAGGAACACAGACTTTCTCTTGGGTCCCCTTTCCTGAAATGGAGTACCTAATTAGTAAGGAAATGTACACACTTGTGGATGTGCTCTAAAGATTGGAACCTGTACCAAAATGAAGACACATAGCAACTCTGTGACAATCAAGATTGTTGTAAAGCATCTTTAAAACTGAACAAGTTACTGTTGACTACAGCGGTGGAACTGTACATATATTTACCATAGTTAATGGTATCATGCTGTCTTTCAAGTTCTAGATGTATACAGACATAAATTGAGACCAAGTGTGCAAGTTTCTTGTATTGGACTCAGTCTATCATAAATGCAGGAATTTATTTTAGGTTTTTAGGAATTTTAGTTAGATCCTGGGACTAATTCATTGGGAAATATATTAAAAGAGTTGGTAACTATAGGTCAATTGGAAAGGAGACCTTGGTGAACTGGCATGTAAGTAATTAACCAAATTTTTTTGTGACCCAGCTTTGGATTGTTTTTCTTCTGTTGGGTTAGCAAAACTGGAGTTGATAACTAATTTGCATAAGTGAGGCCCTACTGTGAGGGTCTCAGTTCTCAGTCAAAAATCTAAACAAAGTATAAACAAGACAGTACTTGTCTTGTGTTTTTCTATTACGACAGTTATTTTCTATTGTGGTTGTGTAATTTTATTCTGAAAACCTAAATAATTATATCTGCCAATTTTCTAATTTGTTGCCAAATAATAATCCAATATCATTTTTACCTTGTTATATCCTATACTATTAGTTGCTAGTCATAACCCTGATGCATCCACCAGCCTGTCCCAACCTTTAATTTTTTGTTTTTATAAGTTTGTTTGAAACTGTGTAAAACTAATTGCAACTGTTGAGTCCTTTTCCTTTAGTTAAGTGAATAAAATTAAAAGAACTCTAAGAAAGGTGGTATGGGTAATCAATTAAGCAGTTGCTTAACAAAGGCTTATTTTATACCCTATGTGACACTGAGCCAGTGAAGGTTAAGTAACCAGCAGGCTGTGTGACCTGAAAACAGACACATTAGAAGAGTATTGAAATGGCAAATAGGGCCATTCCTTATAGGTATTAGCAAAGCCACGTTAAATAGAGTACAGTCCTTGAAATGTAGGCCTATATTATCAGAGAATCAAGGAGTACATACTAACTGTATTTGTCTGTGTTTACCTATATGTTGTTAAAAGCTTAGCATCTACAAGCTAATTAGATCACATTGTTAAACCTTTGTTCCTGTCTGTAATGTTTCATTACATATTCTATTGATTCAGAGATCAAAAGGGGATATTAACATTTAGGTGGAACTGGTGGTATAAAAATATTATTGTCTTCATTTATCTTTGAAATTTGTGACTCCACATTGTAGAACTACGTGTGAACTGTTTGAATAGTTAATTATCTTATGCTAATAAATGCAGCTAGTTACTGGTGTATGCCTAGGAAACAGAGATTAACTTCAAAGCAACAATGTACATTACCTTTTCTTCATCCAACGAATGCCTGCTGTGATCATTTGCTGACAGGAGGCTTATCCACTGAAAATCGGCCATAAAAGACTGACCCTGCTATCTCAGATCTGCTTAAACTTTGTCAGGGAAAGTCTAAGTCACAAGACTGAGGGATCCAGGTCTACTCTGGATTATCCCTGCAGTTTCTCATGGAAGAATTTGCACGAACTCTGTGTATGGACTGCCTATTGGACAACAACCTTTTAAACTGATTTCAAGAGGATTTTTACAAATCAGCAACCTCACCATCTCTGCTATGAAACTGACCTAAGAACGTTATTCCTATCTGTATGTATAATGATCTTTTAACCACAGTAACTCACTTTCTTTTCTTTTTTAATAAATCTTAGATTTCATTTAATAAGGATTGGCTGTAAGTGTGTATGTGGGTAAGATCTAAAATATTCATTGACCTGGTGGGTAACGTCCAATCTCTTGGAACTGACAGAATTTTATATATGGTGAATAATATTAGACTCACTATATTAGAGTTGGCTGTCTGGATGGGAGCCAAAGGCTGGATTGCTTAAAGAGAACTGTATTTTGGCTTCTTGGTAACCAGTAAGGCATTAGAGAAGCTGTTTTGTTATTGGCTTGATGAAATCTAATTATAAAATAAACCACCTGTTTTCTGGATTGTCAGCCCTGTTCTTTTCAGTTTGCCTTGATTGAGCATTCTCAGTATAGCCACCGCGGTCACACCCTATCTTTCTTATGAGAAATACCTGAGCCAGCTGGAGATCAGCATTCCATCCCTCTGCCCCACAACCTATTCACCGAAAGCTAAACAATTTTACACGGTCTTTTGTGTTGCTCAGGATTTGGCCTAGAATACCTTCTAGAAAAAGGGCAGATTTGAGGTTGCTGCGGGATCCTTAACTCTGGCTTCCTGGGCATTTCCATTAAGTGTATAAAACATGATTCTATACTGTACTTTTATGGTTCATTTTCAGAAACTGTGCTGGGTTGTACCTTTGCTGGCAATGGAGCAATGCTGAGTTAGCAGAAATAGCACTAAGGGCAATCTGTATTTCTGTGAAACCAGTTAAACTGGTTGTACTTTGCTCTACAACAGTCCAAATGCTAAAACCTATTGAACACTTTGCTCAAGGAGTTAAAGAAATCTTATTTGTGCAAAGCATTTCATTCTTCCTGCCAGAACAAACTGTTCAAACAAAAAACCTTCTTAACAGCTTAGCAGAAATTTTAATGACAGAAGATCCCCAGTATCTGAACCTGGAGAGAAAACTGTTAGCTTGTTATTTTTGCAACATTAATTCAGTTGAAAACACAAAGGCTTGGATGGGTGGTCGCTTTCTTTGTGTTAGCAATAAATACATTTTAAAAGGCTTTGGGATACATGTATTTTTTTTAAATAAAGGCCTCTCACTTTTCAGAAAACCAGTCAGATTTCACACTTTTCACCTAATGTGTCACATTGAGAGGTG
Organism: Lepidochelys olivacea; assembly: GCF_965140295.1. NCBI lineage: Eukaryota > Metazoa > Chordata > Testudines > Cheloniidae > Lepidochelys > Lepidochelys olivacea. The sequence goes on from NC_140414.1 coordinate 73,078,117, forward strand.
AAGTTGAGGTGCCACATTGGATTGCTTTAGTCACATCATGTTATGGCTCATTGTGACATGACAGCAGATGACAAATGAAGCTAATGCAACTTGGCAGGGCAGATCACCTCAATCCTGAGGAGTTTCACAGCATTTTTTACTTCTTTGCAATATATAGGGTTCTTCACGTCCCCAGCCATTAAACAGAGTCTTATGTTCACAAATTTTGGTTCACATGTTCAGTATCTAAAAATAAAAACTTGCCATGGGAATTGCAGCTGAGAAATAAGTTTGGAGACTTTTTTTGTTCCTTCTATCCTCTAGTTCCTGCTTCAATGATAAATGGCATCAGGTTGTCTGGCTTCCGTTGGATGGTTTTTCAACAGGATCTAGCATTTTGATGAGAGAAAACCACAAATGATAGACACACCAACTTTAACATGTCTCCTTGAACAACTGAGCTTGCATAACAAAACACTGTCATTTACAGATGTGCAGAAATATGAATATAAACCAGGGTGAGAGTGGATCATGAAAGATAGTGACCACCAGGGATGAAAGTAAGTTAGAGGACTTACTGGTACGCCGGAGTCCTGAGCAGGGGGCATGGCCTCAACCAGAAGAGGCATTGCCTTAAATCCCCGGGCCCTTTAAATCTTGATTTAAAGGGCCAGGGCTCCAGCTGCGGTAGTGGTGGCTGGGAGCCCGGGGCCCTTTAAATCACCCCCGAGCTACCAGCTGCAGAGGCGGCTGGGAGCCCTGGGGCTCGGGGGCGATTTAAAGGGCCCAGGGCTCCCTCTGCCGCTACTGCAGTGGAGCCCCGGGCCCTTTAAATCACTGAGGAGCCCTGGGGACTCCCGGCTGCCACCGCTATCCCGGGGCTCTGGGCTCTGGCAGAGCTTTAAAGGGCCTGGGGTTCTGCTGTGGTAGCAGCTGCCGGAGCCCCGAGCCCTTTAAATCCCTGCCTGAGCCCTGCTGCCCGAGCTCTGGGCATATTTCAACTGATATTCTGTAAAAATTAAAGGAAATAAATGGGACACGGCCATTGTTGGCTTGATCATGACTTTGTCATAAGCCCTAAGCATGAGATAGTGTGCTGGAGAAGACCATGAGGCAGACTCTGGGGTTACAATAAGCGTCTGAATTCTCCCTGCTGTGGGGCGGGAAAGCGGTAGGAGAGACAACCCTACACCTTATGTGTCTTTACATTCTTGCACCACCACAAGAGCTGGTCCATGATCTGGCCCTGTAAAAGTAGTTGGGCTTTGTATGCAATGTTGGTGTAGCTGTGTTAGTCACAGAATATTAGAGTGAAAGTGGACAAGGTAATATATCATCTTTTATTTGACCAACTTCCATTGGTGTTAGAGAGAAACTTTCAAACTTACACAGAGTTCTTCTTCAGATCTGGGGAACAGACACTTTGATTAAGTTCCCCAGACTTGAAGAAGAGCTCTGTTTAAGCTCAAAAGCTTGTCTCAATCACGAATGGAAATTGGTCCAATAAAACATTACCTCACCCATCTTGTCTGGGTTTTGTTTATTCAAAATTTACACCCAAAGGCAGTGGATAGCTGATTAGAAGGCATTCCAGTTCCTTATGTAGGAACGCAAAACTCAACATTTTTTCTTTGTTTCCAATAATGCAGAAAGTATAAAAATAAAAAATGTAATTTGCAGGTAGAATATTTAAAAGTGCAGCTTATTTTTCTAAGACTGAAAAGCATACATGCTATTCCCTAGCGCTTTGACATTTTTGTTGCTTTGGGCACATAACAAATTAGCTGTATTAATCATGACTCTCCAAGGGAACCTACACCTCATTCTTTCACCCAATTAAAATACATCTATAAAAGAGAACATCTGGTTTTGTGGTTTAAAGAAATGGTTTCAATGAGCAATAATGACAAGTGGTGTAAATAGGGCAATGATGGATGGGTGCTTTCACTGGATATGATGGTTACCCAAGAAAGCCCAGCTGAGGGCTTTAAAAATACATTCAGACTCTGTAGGTGATTTAAATACTAAAGTTATAAATAACGCAGTTGTGAGCTTGTATTTCATGTGAGTTAAAGAAAGAGCAGGGGAAGCAAGGTGGCTAATGCAGTCGCTTTTCAGTTCAAGAAACCTGGGATGAAATCCTGGAGTCCACTTCAGAACTCCCATTGATTTCACCCCTGGATTCAGATTTGACTTAAATCACAAGTGAAATGAATGTCTTGGTCTCAAGATGTATAGCAGACATTTATCTACATTTTATAACCATCTCCCAGTTAGGCGTCATTGGAATTCATCAAAATAGTCCTTGGGTCAGATCATCCCTTCTCACAGCAAAATCCATTGCAGGGGAGTTAGGGGTGGGGAGGGACATGGGGATGCAACATTTTAGGGGGAATTTAGGGGGAACATTTAAGGACTTCCCTGCACAGATTCCCTCTCCCTTTCCCATCACAGGAGTGAGTTTTGCCCCCACCTCCAGAAAAGCCTCCCGCAAACCCATCAGATCCCAGTGGACTTTTGAGAGGCCAGAGACATTTGTGTGTGGGAGGCCCTGTATTCACATAGTACCATCACACACACCCCAGAAGTGGCAATTTCTTCCCTTCCATCCCAATTCCTCCCATTCCAAGGGAGAGAAGGCTCCCATGGACCCTGGGACTGTACTAAATTTTGAATAACTTCTGCCAGGCTACAGGGAAGAACACTGTGCTCCCACCCTAGTCCTGCCCTTGGTCAGCCTACTCCTCTTCCCATATAGATCCCAGACCTTCACGGGGTCTGGATGGTGAAGGAGGGTGAACACTCTCGGAAAGGCACCTGAGTTCCCCTTCCACTGAGAGGGGCTGAAAGCACCTCTCCACTCATGGATGTCAGATGGTATGATCTGCTTCTAAAATAGTTTGAATAGATGATGAATTCTGACAGGATGAAGACAGTCCCAAAAATTACTGGTTTTTTTATCTCCCAGCTAATGCAAACACCAGTGCTATGAAACATATGAGCAGCCAACTCATTGCCCCACTCACCACTCTGGGAGAAAGTAATATTAGTAAACTAAAAAAGGTGTGAAAAACTTCTATTAAAATTGTAATAATTTCATCAAGTGTATAATGTCTGACTCACAGCTGCCTTTCTTTTCACAGGTCCCTGTGCTGCTGCCATTGTTAACCCATCACAATGGTTTGACAAATCCAGTTAATTAGAATCAGGGTCTTGCCTTAACCCCAAAATACCCCTCTGCTGTTCTCCTGTTTCCTCTCCAGAGCTTCCCTTCTCAAACTCCCACTTATCTTATTTTATCTCCTGCTTATGCTGAGAAAGCAGCATTTTTATTTTAAAAATGTAGAGTGAAATCCTGACCCCACTGAAATGAATGGCAAAACTCCTCCTGTATTGTTTAGGACTCAATCCTGCATTCTGCCAGCTTCATTAGCAGGGATGCTGGAAATCCATTTGCCACAGAAAAAATGCAGAATTTTCATTTTTACAGAGAATCTTTAGTTTTTGTGGAAAAAATAAAAACATATTAACTATTAACTACATTTTACTGAAAGTACCAATGTGACTTATTCAATGTGCACAACCTCTCCCTCTTGTGGTTGATTTTTGAATGCGCTTTAAATTTACATAGCTAATCATACTCAAATAAACTGCTTCCAGCATACATATGTTACTCAAGGGCATATAGGGGTTTGTGTTTTAATGCATCTCAAATTTCACTTCAGCCTCCAAATGTGAGTAATTAGAGTTATGAAAAGATGCTGAAAACTTTAAAAATCACCCCTAAAAAAACGCGTCACTGAGTTTGGCCAGGACAAATTTCATGTGGATGGTAGTGTGGTGCTCTGTACCTTATACACAGCAAGGCCGTAGACAGACAATTGAAGAACACATGGAAAGCAATAAACATAAACTGAATAAAAAGAAACAAAAACAAGAGACTGAAACAGTGGGGCCATCGACAACAATATACTGTGATGTTTTACAACTGTAAATATATCAACAAAATATTGTGTTCAACTGATACCTAAATATATTGTGGCTAGGGAAACTAAAGTTCAGTGTTTCATTTTCATCATGGAAAAAAATGCAGATTTTTATGTTTTATCAGAGAATTTTTTTTTATCACAGAAAATAGGATCCTGGTTCATAAGCAATTCTGGATGTACACTGTTCCAAATGGGGTCTTAAAAAGGATCAACTTTCCGTAACAGGATACATCATTTCACAACATGCTTTCTTCCTCATATTTCAGGGCAAAAATTAAGACTGGGATTTTCAAAGGCGCCGAAGGTGCACCTTGAATTTCAATGGGAGGTTAGTGCCTAATTCCCTCAGCGCCTTTCAAAATCCCAGGCTAAGTGACCATGTTCTAAATGAAATAAAATACCCCAGGTGTGCATATACTGTCTGATGGAGTGCATATATGGAAGAATATTATTGTTGTCCAGTGCATCTGACTGTTGAATATAATGGATTTCATAGACTTGCGGACTATCAAAGAAGCCTGAATTTTTTCTGCTCTATCCAATGCCATCCATCTACCATTTCCATAAGAAGTTTAGTAATAATTATTTGATCTAACCCATATGGATGAAATCTGTTTTTTAAAATCTGGTCTTTTGTTATTTTTCTTACGATGCTGAGCTATTTTTGCACCTGAGAAATGGAGGTTCATGAGTAGAGGGTGTTTTTTTTTCAAATTGCTACTGTTGATGAAAAATATACAAAACCCAAGGCCTCTCCCATTTTCTCCATCAGTACAAAGAGATTAATTCATTCACACTGTTCTGTGCTGACACCAGAAACTTCAGCCAGTGAAGTATGACTCATGTACTGCTGCAGAACACAGGAGACTGAAGTACAGCTGCAGGTTGTATTAATACTATTAGAATGGACTGAATATCCAGATCCCATTGTATTCAGTGGAAATTTTGGCATTAACTTGAGCTAAAGCAGGATAGGTCCTATTTTACTTTTAACATCTGTGGCAAGGCACCTTCTCGGTCTCACCAACCTGAGCTGTTTTTAGCCATGGTGAGACGGGCTTGGGGTAAAACAGTCCCTCTTGGCTGCACAGAGGCAGTCCGCTCCTTCTCTCAGCCAGTCTTTTAGGTTATTTTTTCTCCCTTATGGGAGGGAACGCAGACTCCCTTCCTGGTGAGGTTTGCTGTCTTGATGCTCCTCGCCTACTGGCAGCTTGACTCCCCCTCCATCCCCCACATTGGAGGGTTTAAAAAGGTCTCATTCTGCCCTTAGTTGGAATCAGCTGATCCTAATTGCCCTCAGGTAACTCCCTCTCAGCTGATCCTAATTGATCTCTGGTAACCCCTTCTTAGCTGAACCTGATTGACCTGTAGTCACCCCTCCTCAGTTGATAGAGAGGAGGGCCTTTTAACCTTCTGGGGCTGTTTTCTACCCCACACTTGCAGCTGTCTGTCCTGAGTTTATCGCAACCCTCCCACCCCCTGGTCAACACTACGGGGTTGGGCTACTTGGGTTGGTAAACAGTGCACCTTTGACAGGCCATCAGCGTTGCCATGTTTGATTCCAGACCTATGTTGCACTCTGAAGTGGAAGGGTTGTAGCAACAGGAACCACCTTGTTACTCTTGCATTTCTTTCTTTGTTTTGATGCATCCACTTCAGAGGTGCATGGTCCATGACAAGGGTAAACCTCCGTCCAAGTAGGTAGAAGCATAGGCTTTCTACAGCCCACTTTACCACCAAGCATTCCTTCTCTACTACAGCATATTTACGTTCCCTGGGCAGGAGTTTCCTACTGAGGAACACGACTGGGTGTTCTTCTTCTCCCACCATTTGCAAAAGAACCGCTCCCAACCCAACCTCAGAGGCATCGGTTTGCAAGATAAACTCTTTCTCCCAGTCTGGAGCTACCAGCACTGGGTTGGTGCAGAGAGCAGTCTGTCGATCTACAAAAGCCTCCTCGGCCATGCTGGTCCATCTTACTATGTCTGGGCTACGGGCTTTTGTTACGATCTGTTAACAGGCATGCCCTGGTAGTATGCCTATAGTATCCAGCTAGTCCCAGGAATGCTCTGACCTGTTTCTTCCGGACTGGGCAGGGCCAATTCTGTATTGCCTCTAACTTGTTGAGTTGGGGCTTCACCACATCTCTCTCCACTATCTACCCGAGGTATTTGGCTTCTGCTAGCCCAATCGCGCATTTGGACGGATTTGCAGTAAGCCCTGCCTTCCTCAGGGTGTCCAGGACTGCTTCCCCCTTCTCCAAGTGCATCTCCCAGTCTGGGCTATGTATAATTACGTCATCAAGATAGGTGGCCGTATACTTCCCATGTGGATGCAACAGTTTGTCCATGAGTCGTTGGAAGGTTGCGGGAGCCCCATGTAAACCAAAAGGGAGGACAGTGTACTGATACAGTCCCTCTGGTGTTGAAAAGGCCATCTTCTCTTTGTCAGCCTTGGCAAGGGGGATTTGCCAATAACCCTTGGTCAGGTCAAGGGTGGACAAAAATCATGCTTTTCCAAATCGGTCAATTAACTCATCTATCCGGGGTATAGGGTATGCATCAAATTGGAACACTTAATTCAGTTTCTGGAAGTCATTGCAGAACCTCATACTGCCATCAGGCTTAGGTACTAGGACAACTGGACTTGACCATTGGCTATGAGACTCTTCAATGACTCCTAACTTCAGCATTTTCCTGACTTCTGTTGTGATCTCTTCTCTTTTCACCTCTGAAATCCGGTATGGCTTGACATTCACCTTCACTCCAGGCTCTGTGACGATGTGGTGGTGAACCTCAGTAGTCCTGCATGGCTTTTCTGAGAATACGTCCTGGTTGCGTTTGATCATGTTGATCACTTCAGTTCGTTGGTCAGAAGTCAATTCCAGGGATATTCCCACTTGGCCGGGCTGGTTGCTTTCAGGGGGTGGCAACCCTAGAGTGACCAACTGAGTTCTCTGTCTTGCCAAGGTCTCAACAGGTTTATATGATAGATCTGTTCCAGCTTCCGGCGACCAGGCTGTCAGCTGCCTTATAGTCAACCTCTCCAATGGTTTCAATTATCTCTTATGGCCCCTGCCACCTGGCCAGGAGCTTGCTTTCTGCTGTGGGTATGAGCACCATTACCCAACCTCCCACCTGGAATTTTCGGATCATCGCTGGCGATTATAGCATGTCTGTTGGGCCCCTTGGGCCCTCTCCATGTGTTCCCACACTATGGGGGCGACTTGGGATCTCCTGTCTTTCATCTGCAACACATGCTCAATAATGTTTCTCCTTGGGTTTGGCTGTTCTTCCCAACCCTCTTTGGCAATGTCCAGTATGCCAAGAGGTGGCGACCATATAACAGCTCGAATGGGGAAAACCAAGTTGAAGTCTGAGGAACCTCCCTTATAGCAAACATTAGGTAGGGCAGAAGGGCGTCCCAGTTCTTCCAGTACTGGCTCATCACCTTTTGTATCATGTTCTTTAATGTTCTATTAAAGCGTTCATCAGTCTGCGGATGATAGACTGCCCCCTTATGGTCTGTATGTGGAGCATTGCACATAAATCCTTCATTCGTTCAGACACAAAGGGGGTTCCTTGATCCATCAGGATCTCTATGGGTACCCCTACTCTAGAAAAAAATTGGATTAATTCCTTAGCTATGGCCTTGGACATAGTGTTCCGTAGCAGTACAGCCTTGGGGTATCAGGTGGCATAATCTAGCACAACTAGTATGTGCTGATGGCCCCAGGCTGATTTCTCCAGTGGCCTTACTAGGTCCATAGCTATTCGCTCTAATGGGACTTCAATAATCGGCAGAGGTACCAAAGGGGCCCTTAAGTGTGGTCGGGGCCATATAATTGGCATTTAGGACAGGAGGCACAATATCGTCGGACTGCTGCATAAATTCCGGGCCAAAAAACCTCTGCAGAATTAGATCAAGGGTTTTATCTACCCCAGATGCACCCATAACAGATGGCTGTGAGCTAGATCCACCATGCCCCTCTGATGCTTCTGCGGTACTAAGAGCTGTTCCACGACTTGCTCTTGGACCCGGACTAGTCTGTATAGCAGATCCCTCTTTATCATATAATATGGCCCTAGGCCCGTGGCTCTCCCTTCCACAGGGACCCCATTCACCTCAACTACTTTCTTGAGAATATTGTTATATATTGGATCATTGGCCTGATCCTGCCCAAAATTCTCCAGTGAAGGTCCATGTCATAAATATAAAGGGAAGGGTAAACCCCTTTGAAATCCCTCCTGGCCAGGGGAAAGCTCCTCTCACCTGTAAAGGGTTAAGAAGCTAAAGGTAACCTCGCTGGCACCTGACCAAAATGACCAATGAGGAGACAAGATACTTTCAAAAGCTGGGAGGAGGGAGAGAAACAAAGGGTTTGTGGGTCTGTCTGTAGTCATCTTGGCCGGGGACAGAACAGGAATGGAGTCTTAGAACTTTTAGTAAGTAATCTAGCTAGGTATGTGTTAGATTATGATTTCTTTAAATGGCTGAGAAAAGAATTGTGCTGAATAGAATAACTATTTCTGTCTGTGTATCTTTTTTGTAACTTAAGGTTTTGCCTAGAGGGGTTCTCTATGTTTTTGAATCTAATTACCCTGTAAGATATCTACCATCCTGATTTTACAGGGGGGATTTCTTTATTTCTATTTACTTCTATTTTTTTATTAAAAGTCTTCTTGTAAAACACTGAATGCTTTTTCATTGTTCTCAGATCCAAGGGTTTGGGTTTGTGGTCACCTATGTAAATTGGTGAGGCTTTTTATCCAACATTTCCCAGGAAAGGGGGGGTGCAAGTGTTGGGAGGATTGTTCATTGTTCTTAAGATCCAAGGGTCTGGGTCTGTGGTCACCTATGCAAATTGGTGAGGCTTTTTACCAAACCTTGTCCAGGAAGTGGGGTGCAAGGTTTTGTGAAGTATTTTGGGGGGAAGGACGCGTCCAAACAGCTCTTCCCCAGTAACCAGTATTAGTTTGGTGGTGGTAGCGGCCATTCCAAGGATAACGGGGGTAATATTTGTTACCTTGGGGAAGTTTTGACCTAAGCTGGTAAAGATAAGCTTAGGAGGTTTTTCATGCAGGTCCCCACATCTGTACCCTAGAGTTCAGAGTGGGGGAGGAACCTTGACATGGTGGCACAGTGGTGGGATTAACCTGAAATCATTTTGAGATCCAGTTGAGATTTTTTGAACTAGAAATACAGATTTTAAAAAGGAATTTTTAGGAAGTCCAGAAGGCAGCTTTGAAACTGAAAGCAGCTTGGTTTCTCTCTGCTTTGTGGCCAAGCAGAGACAAAAGGGGATTATCTTGTGAATTGCAGGTTTTCTTTGCCTAGAGGCAGGGTACTTAACTCCTGCAGGGAAATTCACAGTCTTCCAACCCAGAGGTTTTTTTTTCTTTTCTTCCTAAAAGTAAATAGGGGGTGTGTGCTCTACCCATTTGCCTGGAGACAAAAGTGGCAGGGTTTTTTTAGGATTTTGATTTTTTTTTGTTTTACAAGGAGCACAGGTTTGAAAAGAAATTTTTTTTTTCTTTGGGCTGGGTAAGCAGTTTTCCAAGTAGTTGGAGGTTTTTTGCTTTAATTTGGGCCCAGAGCAGAGACAAGGGAATTGTCTTTTTCTGTAGGCTGACAATCACTATCAGAGAATAGGTATTCTATTCCAGCACAGCAAAATTTTACAGCCAAGTTTTGTTTGTTTATTTCTAAACCTCGGGTGTAAAGTTAGTTAAAAACAGAGAGGTTAGAATGGCCAAATCCTCAGCTCGACTACAGCTGGAATTAGCCAAATTTCAGGCTGAGGAAAAACAAAGGGAACATGAAAGACAGATAGAACTCATGCGGCTGAAGGAGGAGGAGAAGGAAAAAGAGAGGAAGCATGTGGAGGAGATGGAGAGGATAAAGGCCCAGCAGAATATACCAACAAACCCTAGCAAGCCTTCTCCAGGTACCACTTCCCATCCCAGAAAGTTCCCCACCTACAAGGCAGGTGATGATACTGAGGCCTTCTTAGAAAACTTCGAAAGGGCCTGCCTTGGGTACAACATCTCTACTGACCAATACATGGTAGAGCTGAGGCCGCAGCTCAGTGGACCCTTAGCTGAGGTGGCAGCTGAAATGCCTAAAGAACACATGAACAAGTATGAACTGTTTAAATCCAAGGCGAGAGTCAGAATGGGGATAACACCCGAGCAGTCTCGTCGGAGGTTCAGAGCCCTAAGGTGGAAACCAGACATGTCATTTACCCGACATGCCTACCACACTGTAAAACATTGGGATGCCTGGATATCAGGAGCAAGTGTTGAATCTCCAGTAAATTTGCCCTTCCTAATGCAAATGGAACAATTCTTAGAGGGTGTTCCTGAGGAAATAGAAAGATACATCCTAGATGGGAAACCCAAAACTGTAATCGAGGCAGGAGAGATTGGAGCCAGATGGGTGGAGGTGGCAGAGAAGAAGAAAACTGGTCGCAGTTGGAGCGGAGACCAGAAGGGACCACCCCAGACCACACCCTATTACCGGGGGCCGCCCAAAGCCCCACCTACCTCCCAAAGAACCCTCCAGACCCCTTATCGTCCCACCACCCCGTTCTCCAGCAACCCTCCTCGCCCCAGTGACCCGTCAGCTGGACGATGTTTTAAGTGTAACGAGCTGGGGCATGTAAAGGCCAACTGCCCCAAGAACCCCAACAGATTACAGTTCATTGCACCGGAATCACACCAGAGGTCCACAGGCCCAGATACCTCCCAGATACCCTTGGAGCGGAGGGAAACTGTGAGTGTGGGTGGGAAGAAGGTCACCGCGTGGAGGGACACCGGAGCACAAGTGTCAGCTATCCATGCTTCCTTAGTGGACCCCAATTTAATCAACCCAGAGCTCCAAGTGACGATTCAACCCTTCAAGTCCAACTCTTTCAATTTGCCTACAGCCAAGTTGCCTGTCCAGTACAAGGGCTGGTCAGGAATGTGGACTTTTGCAGTCTATGATGATTATCCCATCCCCATGCTGTTGGGGGAAGACTTGGCCAATCATGTGAAGCAGGCCAAGAGGGTGGGAATGGTCACCCGCAACCAGGCTAAACAAGCCGTGAGGCCTAGCTCTGTTCCGGAAACTTCTATCAGGACCCAGTCAGAGGTGATGGACCTGGACCCCAGGCCAATGTCTGCAACAGCAGTAGTGGATCCAGTCCCAGAGACCCAGACGGAACCAGTCCCAGAACCGGAACCAGCCGAACAACCAACACCAGACCCCGTGTCAGCACTGAATCCAGTACTTGCAACCTCAACACCAGAGGGACCCACCGAACCTGAACTGGCAGCAGCCGATAACCCTACACAAGAGGCTCAGCCGGAGCCTGAATCCCAACATAGTGCACCAGCGGAGAGCGGTTCACAGTCAACAGAAACAGCTCCATCCCCTATATCGCTTCCAGAGGGACCAAGCCTAGGTCCACAATCCCATGAGGAACTGATGTCTCCAGCATCAAGGGAACAGTTCCAGACCGAACAGGAAGCAGATGAAAGCCTCCAGAGAGCTTGGACGGCGGCACGGAGCAACCCACCGCCTCTCAGCTCTTCTAATCGATCCAGGTTTGTTGTAGAAAGAGGACTTTTATACAAGGAAACTCTTTCTGGGGGACACCAGGAAGACTGGCATCCTCAGAGACAGTTGGTAGTTCCAACTAAATACCGGGCCAAGCTCTTGAGCTTAGCCCATGATCACCCTAGTGGCCATGCTGGGGTGAACAGGACCAAAGACCGTTTGGGGGGGTCATTCCACTGGGAGGGAATGGGCAAGGATGTTTCTACCTATGTCCAGTCTTGTGAGGTGTGCCAAAGAGTGGGAAAACCCCAAGACCAGGTCAAAGCTCCTCTCCAGCCACTCCCCATCATTGAAGTTCCATTTCAGCGAGTAGCTGTGGATATCCTGGGTCCTTTTCCGAAAAAGACACCCAGAGGAAAGCAGTACATACTGACTTTCATGGATTTTGCCACCCGATGGCCGGAAGCAGTAGCTCTAAGCAACACCAGGGCTAAAAGTGTGTGCCAGGCACTAGCAGACATTTTTGCCAGGGTAGGTTGGCCCTCCGACATCCTCACAGATGCAGGGACTAATTTCCTGGCAGGAACTATGAAAAACCTTTGGGAAGCTCATGGGGTAAATCACTTGGTTGCCACTCCTTACCATCATCAAACAAATGGCATGGTGGAGAAATTTAATGGAACTTTGGGGGCCATGATACGTAAATTCGTAAATGAGCACTCCAATGATTGGGACCTAGTATTGCAGCAGTTGCTCTTTGCCTACAGAGCTGTACCACATCCCAGTTTAGGGTTTTCCCCATTTGAACTTGTATATGGCCGTGAGGTTAAGGGGCCATTGCAGTTGGTGAAGCAGCAATGGGAGGGATTTACACCTTCTCCAGGAACTAACATTCTGGACTTTGTAACCAACCTACAAAACACCCTCCGAACTTCTTTAGCCCTTGCTAGAGAAAACTTACAGGATGCTCAAAAAGAGCAAAAAGCCTGGTATGATAAACATGCCAGAGAGCGTTCCTTCAAAGTAGGAGACCAGGTCATGGTCTTAAAGGCGCTCCAGGCCCATAAAATGGAAGCATCGTGGGAAGGGCCATTCGTGGTCCAGGAGCGCCTGGGAGCTGTTAATTATCTCATAGCATTCCCCACCTCCAACCGAAAGCCTAAGGTGTATCATATTAATTCTCTAAAGCCCTTTTATTCCAGAGAATTAAAGGTTTGTCAGTTTACAGCCCAGGGAGGAGACGACGCTGAGTGGCCTGAAGGTGTCTACTACGAAGGGAAATGTGCTGGTGGTGTGGAAGAGGTGAACCTCTCCATGACCCTTGGGCGTATGCAGCGACAGCAGATCCAGGAGCTGTGCACTAGCTACGCGCCAACGTTCTCAGCCACCCCAGGACTGACTGAACGGGCATACCACTCCATTGACACAGGTAATGCTCACCCAATTAGGGTCCAACCTTACCGGGTGTCTCCTCAAGCTAAAACTGCTATAGAACGGGAGATCCAGGATATGTTACAGATGGGTGTAATCCGCCCCTCTGAAAGTGCATGGGCATCTCCAGTGGTTCTAGTTCCCAAACCAGATGGGGAAATACGTTTTTGCGTGGACTACCGTAAGCTAAATGCTGTAACTCGCCCAGACAACTATCCAATGCCACGCACTGATGAACTATTAGAGAAACTGGGAAGGGCCCAGTTCATCTCTACCTTGGACTTAACCAAGGGGTACTGGCAGGTACCGCTAGATGAATCTGCCAAGGAAAGGTCAGCCTTCATCACACATCTCGGGCTGTATGAATTTAATGTACTCCCTTTCGGGCTGCGAAATGCACCCGCCACTTTCCAAAGACTTGTAGATGGTCTCCTAGCGGGATTAGGAGAATATGCAGTCGCCTACCTTGACGATGTGGCCATATTTTCGGATTCCTGGGCAGACCACCTGGAACATCTACAAAAAGTCCTTGAGCGCATAAGGGAGGCAGGACTAACTGTTAAGGCTAAGAAGTGTCAAATAGGCCTAAACAGAGTGACTTACCTTGGACACCAGGTGGGTCAAGGAACTATCAGCCCCCTACAGGCCAAAGTGGATGCTATCCAAAAGTGGCCTGTCCCAAAGTCAAAGAAACAGGTTCAATCCTTCTTAGGCTTGGCTGGTTATTACAGACGATTTGTACCGCACTACAGCCAAATCGCTGCCCCACTGACAGACCTAACCAAAAAGAAACAGCCAAATGCTGTTCAGTGGACCGGAAAGTGTCAGAAGGCCTTTAACAAGCTTAAAGCGACACTCATGTCTGACCCTGTACTAAGGGCCCCAGACTTTGACAAACCGTTCCTAGTAACCACAGATGCATCCGAGCGTGGTGTGGGAGCAGTTTTAATGCAGAAAGGACCTGATCAAGAATTCCACCCTGTAGTGTTTCTCAGCAAAAAACTGTCTGAGAGGGAAAGCAACTGGTCAGTCACTGAAAAAGAATGTTATGCCATTGTCTACGCTCTGGAAAAGCTACGCCCATATGTTTGGGGACGGCGTTTCCACCTGCAAACCGACCATGCTGCACTAAAGTGGCTTCACACCGTCAAGGAAACTAACAAAAAACTTCTTCGGTGGAGTTTAGCTCTCCAAGATTTTGATTTCGACATCCAACACATCTCAGGAGCTTCTAACAAAGTGGCTGATGCACTCTCCCGTGAAAGTTTCCCAGAATCAACTGGTTAAAATCGTCCTTGAGATGTGGAAAATATTGTTAGTCTTTATGTACTTGGTAGTATATTTAGAGATGCATGTGTCTTATTAACTCTGTTTTCCTAGAGCTCCAGGAAGAAATCCCAGCCAGTGTTTCACCCTAGCTGAGATTTGGGGGGCGTGTCATAAATATAAAGGGAAGGGTAAACCCCTTTGAAATCCCTCCTGGCCAGGGGAAAGCTCCTCTCACCTGTAAAGGGTTAAGAAGCTAAAGGTAACCTCGCTGGCACCTGACCAAAATGACCAATGAGGAGACAAGATACTTTCAAAAGCTGGGAGGAGGGAGAGAAACAAAGGGTTTGTGGGTCTGTCTGTAGTCATCTTGGCCGGGGACAGAACAGGAATGGAGTCTTAGAACTTTTAGTAAGTAATCTAGCTAGGTATGTGTTAGATTATGATTTCTTTAAATGGCTGAGAAAAGAATTGTGCTGAATAGAATAACTATTTCTGTCTGTGTATCTTTTTTGTAACTTAAGGTTTTGCCTAGAGGGGTTCTCTATGTTTTTGAATCTAATTACCCTGTAAGATATCTACCATCCTGATTTTACAGGGGGGATTTCTTTATTTCTATTTACTTCTATTTTTTTATTAAAAGTCTTCTTGTAAAACACTGAATGCTTTTTCATTGTTCTCAGATCCAAGGGTTTGGGTTTGTGGTCACCTATGTAAATTGGTGAGGCTTTTTATCCAACATTTCCCAGGAAAGGGGGGGTGCAAGTGTTGGGAGGATTGTTCATTGTTCTTAAGATCCAAGGGTCTGGGTCTGTGGTCACCTATGCAAATTGGTGAGGCTTTTTACCAAACCTTGTCCAGGAAGTGGGGTGCAAGGTTTTGTGAAGTATTTTGGGGGGAAGGACGCGTCCAAACAGCTCTTCCCCAGTAACCAGTATTAGTTTGGTGGTGGTAGCGGCCATTCCAAGGATAACGGGGGTAATATTTGTTACCTTGGGGAAGTTTTGACCTAAGCTGGTAAAGATAAGCTTAGGAGGTTTTTCATGCAGGTCCCCACATCTGTACCCTAGAGTTCAGAGTGGGGGAGGAACCTTGACAGTCCAATTTGCCCAAACTCAGGGGGATCTATTTCTGTCTCCCTCTCTGGGAGAGTCCCCGGGGAACTGGATCCGGCTGCAGGTTCGTCGACCGCCTGCATAGTTCCCTTGTCAGTTGGGCCAACCCTTTGCCCTACAAGCGTAGACTTCCGGTTCAAGGCCAAGATTCTCATTCCCCGCCTCTTATCTGCCCTCCTTTCTCACTGAGTCTTCCTGGGCTTCCCAGGAAGAGAGAACAAATCCTGGGCAAATTCATGGATTTATGTTTAACTGTTCAAATTAACAGACATACAGTATATGAGAGAACAGACAGACTGTTTGGTAACATATTGTAATGATATAAAAGGTTGAATTCAGCTAAGGTGGTGCCAGGGAGGAAGAGAGGATGGGTTAAAATACCCTTCCTTACACTAGCTGGCGCCCTTTCTTCCCATACCCCAGCAGGGTTTGAGCCTGAGGAAAGGCAAGTCTGGACGCTCTCCACTGGGTGTCTGCCAAAGAGAAAGAGCATTAAATTATGGCCTGAGCTCTCTGCCCAATTTCATAAGGTATTTGAGCACATATATAAGCATGTGAGTAGTAAGTGGTACAAGGTGGGTGAGGTAATGTCTTTTACTGACCAGCTTCTGTTGGTGAGAGACACAAGCTTTTGAGTTTACGCAGAGCTCTTCATCAGTGGGACATAATGTTGAATAAGAGCATATAGAAGTCAGTGCATCCTCTAACTGTCTTGGCCATGCCCCCTCCCTAGTCAGCAATTCTGATTTTGGGTGATTCACTGACTTCTGACAGAGAAAGTTTGAGAAAACACACCAGTAGATTTTCTTTTACC
This sequence comes from Lepidochelys olivacea, assembly GCF_965140295.1. Taxonomy (NCBI): domain Eukaryota; kingdom Metazoa; phylum Chordata; order Testudines; family Cheloniidae; genus Lepidochelys; species Lepidochelys olivacea. Next base: position 73,094,253 of record NC_140414.1, read on the forward strand.
AGACCTCTACACCTGAGTCTACAACAACAGAAGCTGACATAATATTGACCCAAATTCAGTGTATCACAGAAGATGATGACATGAACCATAATGATACAGGAATAACGTTAAATTTAAAACACTAAATATTTGAGACATGCTTTTGTTTTTATGCTGCATCAAAACATCTTCAAAAGGTACCCACAATTAATATTTTATGACAGAAAAAAAAGATATATAGGAGATCAAACAGATACATTAGAGAAAACAAAAGATAGAATTTGTTGATCCAAATATTGAACTTTAAATACAGCATTTCTGGAGAAGGCAGAAAAGAAGCTGGTATATAAATATTATAAAAAAAACCCCACAAATTGTACATACAATTTAGAATTGTACTTTTATCTCAGAGTTCTAGTAAATTAAGTTTTGCTCTTGGTGTATATATAGTCACCAAAAACCCGTTATAAGAGTTTAATTAGTTATTGTTCAGTTTATTCTATCTTTCCAGAGTCATGTTATTTGGACTATGGTCCAAAGCCTCTTGCAGCTCCCAAATAATAATTAATATATTAATGTTCCATAAAAGATCATGCCATGATTATCTGGGATAGCTACATTTCATAGGTGAATTTTGGTCATTACAGATACTGGTAGACTCTGAATTTCTGATGACTTAGCAGTGAAAGTCCCTGTATTCAGTTACTAATCCTTGAGATGGTAGGTGATGTGCTGTGTTCAACTGTACACAAAAAACTGAAATCAGAGCACCAAACTGTTTCATATTGGCAAGGATGAAATATTTTCCACTGTTCAGTTGAAACATTAAATTGACCATCAGTCATGAAAAAAAAAAAAAACCTCTGTGAAAAGCACGAAAATTTCAAGTTAATGCCAATTTTATTCCTTATGCAAATGCAGAAGGAATAGCCTAAGAGATATGAAAATGATTGAGTGACCATTTTGCTGATAAAACAAAGGATTTGGAAGTGGGGCCTTGACTGGAACCAGCTGAATTTATCTTGGGCTCTCTCTGGTTGAGTCTGCAGAACAGACTACTAGGAGAATCATAGGACTGGAAGAGACCTCGAGAGTCATCTAGTCCAGTTTTCTGTACTCATGGCAGGACTAAGTATTATCTAGACCATTCCTCACAGGTCTTTGTCTAACCTGCTCTTAAAATTCTCCAATGATGGAGATTCCACAACCTCCCTGGCAATTTATTCCAGTGCTTAACTACCCTGATAGGAAGTTTTTCCTAACATCCAACAAAAATCTTCCTTGCTGCAATTTAAGCCCATTGCTTCTTGTTCTATCCTCAAAGGTTAAGAACAATTTTTCTCCCTCCTCCTTGTAACAACCTTTTATGTACTTGAAAACTGTTATCACGTCCCCTCTCAGTCTTCTCTTTGCCAGACTAAACAAACCCAATTTTTTCAATCTTCCATCATAGGTCATGTTTTCTAGACCTTTAATCATTTTTGTTCACCTTCTCTGGACTTTCTCCAATTTGTCCACATCCTTCCTGAAATGTGGCACCCAGAACTGGACACAATACTCCAGTTGAGGCCTAATCAGCGCCAAGTAGAGTGGAAGAATTACTTCTCGTGTCTCACTTACTTACTTACAACACTCCTACTAATACATCCCAAAATGATGTTCACTTTTTTTGCAATAGCATTCCACGGTTGACTCATATTTAGCATATGGTTCACTATGACCCGCAGATCCACAATACTCCTCCCAAGGTAGTCATTTCCCATTTTGTATGTGTGCAACTGATTGTTCCTTTCTGAATGGAATACTTTGCATTTGTCCTGATTGAATTTCATCCTATTTACTTCAGACCATTTCTCCAGTTTGTCCAGATCATTTTGAATTTTAATCCTGTCCTCCAAAGTACTTGCAACCCTGGGTTTGAAACACAGCCTGAATTATACACAGATGCAGTATGAGAAAACAAGACATGTCTTAAAATTAAAATGATCACATATGATCATTTCCTGCAGGAGTCCTTACACCAGAGCAGCCCATAAGCAGGAATTGGAGAGATCTTCCTTTGACTTTGCTTTCACCACAGCATATGCTGGGGAAATGTGCATAGAGGGAAGCTGGTTGAAGACTAAAAAAGGGTGTTCACAGATGCTCATTCAAATTTCTGTGTGCATTGACTTGGATTGTGTTGGTGACCCCTTTTGTGTTCCCTTTCTACAAAAACGTTACAAAATAATTTTAAAAGCAGAAAAGTTCACCAGAATAGTGAGTTTTAAATGAATATTCAAAAATTCTGCAATCTCTTATTTGCAAATTCATCATGGAAATCTGATTCTAAGAGTTGCACTCACCCAGTTAGAGAAACAGATGCATAATGTGACCTAGGTTTCAAAGCAAAACAGCCACATCAAACACTAACCCCATACTTAAATGAGCTTTACGTAGTACATAGGCACTGAGCTGGCCCCCTGCACAGAGATCAATTTCACTGATGGTAAGCCATTTCAAACAACAATTAAATTCAAGAAAAGTGCACTCTGAGCAATTCAAGAAAATGAGAAAAACTGAATCGATTGTTTGTTTTTGATTATTACATACTATTCACCCCACTCTATTACAGAGTTCAAACTTTCTGAGAGGCTTATGGTCCAGTTGCTAACATTCACTCCCAAATACGCACTCAGATGAAAACAACCAGAGATCATTTCCTAGGATGAGAGTATTTGGTGAGTAGCTACATCAGAGAAACTGCATTTTGATGATATATTATAGCAAAACTTCACCGGTGCAAAACTATTCAGACAACATTCTGGAGACAGCTAGCCCATAAGGCCTTTTTTGTGGCTGCTGCTTTAACATTCTTATTATTCATAACTGAGATGTAAGGGAAAAATACAGAAAGTAAATTTGTCTTGAAGCAAAGAAATCTCTCCTTGAAGTCCTTTTGGTTTTTCCTTGTTGGAGTTTTCAGTACAGTTGTGCTTGATATGACATAGTATGTACTATAATAATGAGAACAAGCAGGCACTGAAGTAGGCACAAAAATGGAAACACTTCACAACAAGTGAGTGATGTTTATGGGTTCAGAGGACAGAAAATTTCCTTCATGAAATAAACACTACCATATTCTACATTAGTAGCTCAAAATACTGCATTAGTTACAGCTAATCAAATTTTGCTAAATGCCCCAAACAAGATTTTTACATGCATTTTGTTTTCTTTAGTTTATGGTAAATAACCTCTAAACAAGGGGGAGCCAACTCCTAAATATGTGAAACCAAATTTGGATAAAAGTGGCCAAAAAGTGTTCCATAAAATGTTTCATTCATTCTTTTTCTGGTTACTAACCAGCTTTCTAGCTAATGTGAAATTTTCAAAAACTCTCTGAAGTGCTGACTGAAAGCAAAAATAAAAAATCATGAAAACATTCAGGATTTGTTATGATTTCCCAGCCATCCCAGGTATTAACACTAGTGTAAGCTATAGATTATTGTACACTTTGAACAACTCCAAGGGAAACCACAGCTGTCCTTCCCCCTGCATTTACATGGCATGACTCAAAAGCAGGACAAAATAGCAATACTGAAAGGGGGCACGGAAGGGTAAGATTCTGGCACCACATTCATTCTGCACCATCCCAGTACAGCCAGTGCACCAGAAAGAATAATTGATGCCTACCTAAGGGCTGACCTTTATTTGTGGAGAACAGCACTATGGAGATTGTGGCCTGATGCACCATCTCCCCAGTGCCTTTCCTGCAGCATTGAAGCTCTGCTCTGCTCCCTATTCAGGCCTTACAACAAAACGTCACAATCTAGCCTTGAGAGCTCAGAAAACCAGATGGGACTTTTGTCTCTCAGTTTAATCATGGGCTACCTTCCCATAAGCAGTCAATCAGATAGAAAAAGTACCAGAAATGCTCTAAACCTGCAAGAGTTGTGTACTTAGAGTGTCACAAAGTCTGTTCTACCTACCATTCAGCAGTGCCTCCTCATGGCTCATCTGGGGAATTAGCTCACCCCCTGGTCTGATGCCCCATCCTACAATTACTCAGACCATCATCTCACTCGCTCACTCCATGGCCTCTCACACTGCCAGAGCTGCAGACCTTTCCTCTTCATGGCTTCACCCTCTGGCCAAGTCACATTAAAGTCCTCTCCACTTCCAGGGTATTATCGTAGTCTGCTTCCAGACTGCTTCCAGCTGTCCCCAAATGGGCTGCCTCTAGCATGCGACTCCTACAGTGGTTTGTATTCTTCAGTCCATTACTCTTGAGGATTTAAAAAAAATGTATCACTCAAGTCAGAAAAAAAAACCCCTATATACACCTGCACAAACATAAACTGCTAAAAGATAGACCTGATATAAAGCAAGCACACTCTGCTTCTCTTTTAATAAAGATGTAGTGTTCCTCACTTTAATAAATCTTGCCAGTTAGCAATCAAACATAATGGATAGAGTTATTCAGCAAGATATAAAAATGGGGTGATAACTGAAAAACTATGCATTCCTTACTTGATGACCTGCTGCCTAGTAGTTTAAGAAAAGCCTGTTGGGAGGTTCCAAAAGGCTAGTTCTGCCAAATCCGGGAAAGGCTGAGCACCTGCAGCTCATTTCCTTCTGGGAGTTGCTGGTTCTCAGTCCTTCCAGGCTTTGGCTTCTCTTGTTTAGAAGTTATTTAGCATAAAATATAGAAGGCAAAATGCCTTGCTGGGACTCATAACAGATAGAGCAGTAGGACAGAGGCCCATTATTTAAATGCATTTTCCCTCCCAGTGACTTTGTCAAAGATGTATTAATGGAAAGCTATGTATAGCATCTTTATGAGGATATGGGGAAACCTGCATAGCAGTGTAATGATTCATTATTGAAAGCAGTAGAGTTCATTCTGTATGTATGAAAAAACCTAATTGAAGTCTCCTTGGCTTTCAACTATTGTATCACGCACACACTGAAATCTTCCTATAATGATATCTTAAAACAGTCCATCCCTCCTCCCCCCTAAAATTAAACAAACAAGCGATCTAGAATAATGGTCTCAGGAGAGCTTGCGTTTGGAACTTGATTAATTCATTGAGAGGATGATACTGACATTTTTACAGACAACCAGGGACTCTCCTGATATGTTCAGCAGACAATACATCAAAAGTAAAAGTTGAAAACAGTACTGGTAGTCCTTCCCCACTTAAAGCCAATGGGTAGGAGGAAGTTGTTAAGTCCACAACGATCACCTTTAAACGTTTGTATTATCTGACATAGGAGCGGGTGTGACATTGCACTCCATATGCTTTATGAAAATATGCTTGGAATGTGAATATAATGTGATTGGAATATGCTTTATGCAAAAGGTCTTTTGTAAGGTATCACTACAAATCTTATAATCTACTGAGTGTGTTTATCCTATTTGTATGAATGTATCATTCTTGTATCTGAAGCTAGAAATATGAAGTATTACTCTGAAGTCCTACTGTGATTATGCAAAGTGTGGGCCATTAATGGTGGCTTGGAATCTCGACGGTTACCATTAACCAGGACAATTGGTTGTAAATGGCTGTTTACTTGTAAGCCTTCCTGTATACGTGGGTGCCAGCCAGCAAGTAATGAAGTCTCACAGGACATGTGAATATGTCACATGATATTGGAATCCATCTTAAACCTGGTGCTTTTTCATTTAGAAGGAAGGGTGGAAACTCAGAGAGAGACAAAGGATTCCCGCCTTGTGCCAAAGATATAAAAGGGGGTGGAACAGAACAAAGGGTGCTGCAGTCATAGAAATCCCCTAGTTACCACCTGAGCTGAAACTAACAAGAACTGTACCAGGGGAAAAGATTGGGCTCAGACTAAGAAGGAGTCTAGTCTGTAAAAGAAGCTTATTGGAACATCTCTGAGGGTGAGATTTACCTGTATTCAGTTTTTTAAATGTATTAGGCTTAGACTTGTGTGTTTTGTTTTATTTTGCTTGCTAACTTACTTTGTTCTGTCTGTTATTACTTGAAACCACTTAAATTCTACTTTTTAAACTTAATAAAATCACTTTTGTTTATTAATTAACCCAGAGTAAGTGATTAATACCTGGGGGAGCAAACAGCTGTGCATCTCTCTCTATCAGTGTTATAGAGGGCAGGCAATTTATGAGTTTACCCTGTATAAGCTTTATGCAGAGTAAAATGGATTTGTTTGGGTCCCATTGGGAGCTGGGTGTCTGGGTGCTGGAGATAGCTGACTTGCTGAGCAGTTTTTGGTTAAAGTCTGCAGCTTTGGGGGCGTGGACCAGACCTGGGTCTGTGTTGCAGCAGGCCAGCATGTCTGGCTCAACAAGGCAGGGTTCTGGAGTCCCAAGCTGGCAGGGAAAACAGGCTCAGAGGTAGTTTCGGCACATCAGGTAACAGTCCCAAGGGAGTCTCTGTGACCGAACCCATCACAGGGGGCACTTTAAAAATACCAAAGGGACAGGATTTTAGAAGAGGGTAGAAAGGTGAAATCAAGCCCATGAGGTACTGAGGCTTTAATGAAAAAAGGAAGAAATTGAAATCATAACCTTACTTTTTAGGAGTCTAAAGGAAAGCTTGCAACCATATTACCTGTGTAAAATGCACAGGAAAACAAGAAATTGTGCATCACATTGTTCAGTGTGTGTGAATAACATAGATATAATATATTAACAGAATCAATTTTGCCTTTCTTCACATTAACATCAAATCTATTTTAAGTTGATTGACAATTACAGAATACACACACACACTTATAGTTTTTGAGTGATCTCAGAGTGAAACTTTGCTTACAGGCCCAAATCCTCATGCCTATGCAAAGCCTCAATAAAAGCCTGAAGATTTGGGTCTTTGCAGTAGGGTGCTCCATAGGGGTAAGGAGACAAAAATCTCCAATCCAGACCAAAAAATGGCAGCTGATAAAACAAGGAAAATAAAGTTAACAGGTTTTTTATTGTAGTTCATTTCTATCACATGAGCAGGAGTGCTGGCAAACACTCTAAGATGGAAAGAGCCAGTTCAGACCTGTTTTCATAAAACTCCTCCATCTGTATAAACCCAATCAAGGATACAGTTATAAACTTAATCTATGGGACTATTCACATGGTAAAAGTTTTGCCCACACTTAAGTGCTTTGTTGGACTTTGGCCTAAGAAACAAGACATTGCAAAAGGAATCTGAATAAATGTGAACTCTCCAAGGTACTGAAAGCCATAGGGAGGCCTGGAATACCAAAAGTAAATTGACAGGAGTTTGGTGGTGTAGACATGGTCTGGATTATAAAATGTGAGTATGGTTAAATAAAAGAGTTTAAAAGTAGAACTGGACAAAACTTGACCAGTGAGTTTCCATCAGGAACATGTCAATTTTGTCAAATTTTCTACGGAGATCAGACAGGCAATAATGACCACCGGCTGTTTGTATCTGTGAGAGAGCTGCTTGGGATGATTGAGAATGGTTGATGATTGAGAATTGGGATGATTCACATGAAGTTCTCATTCTCACTCATCTCCAATCTCTGCCCTTTACTCCAGAGGAGCACATATGGAGTCCATACAATCCCACATCCCACCAGCAGACTGTTCTCAGGATCAACAGTGTTGGTGTGGAGCTGCTATATATGGGAGTACTCCTGACTCTTGGCATAGACAGATTTAAGGGTTTAGTCCAAGGTATGTATATGACAGTGATGACAATTGGAAAACTAATAATTTTCTATAGTGTCTGACAGACACAGGCTCTCCCCAGTTTAACAGAAGAAAGGAAATAAAAACAGATTCTTGTAAATGGCCCTAGGAAAACAAAACAAGAAGCAGATGATAAAGCAGCGGGAGCACATGTTCCAAAAATACAGCAACCTTTAGCTCTCTGGAAACATTTTACTTAAAAAACACCTTTTGGAATGAATCACATTGTTTACAAAAGATTATTTATTTTTAAATGTGAGGAAAAATAAAATGTTGTTAAAACAGATACTTGGCAAATCTGCTGCATACTTATTTAAAATTCTATGAATGTTCAGTTTTAATGCTCACAAAGAATGCCTGCAACCGGTTGGATGCAGGCCTGATCAGTTCCAAAACATTAAAAATATTTTTTCCTTTTCATCTTCAGTTACAAATTGCTTGTGAATATGATTATGGACTCTTAGAAACAAAGCTGTGCAGTTCCTCTCTTGTGCTACATACTTCCAGAATGGATGCCAATCAAGTCCAAGATTTGCATCATGTATGAGCCTTTGTTCTCAGCACTTTCCGATCCATTAAAATAAGAAATGACATCAATATGTACAGTTCTTGACACTCGCAATGTTTTACAGTTATCACCCATCAAAATAGGTACCAGGCACAATTGTGTGTAAGAACTACTGAATTATTTCTTGGATAAGGTGGAGTGACAGAGGGTATAAATAACTCCATTATTTACATATCTGTCCAATGCTACAATTTTGAATCAGCAAGCTAAAACTCCATTACAATTATATGTCCCCCCCTGCATTGTTCTAGGTATACTAGCAGAACAATGGATTTCACACTTCAAAGGAATTAGCAGCCAAAAATCTGCAAACACTGAAATAGAAATGACTATTCAAATGGCTATATCAAATCTGCAACATCAGCATGCCGATATTTCATGACATTTTCTGCTGCAGAACGGAGAGACAAGCTATATGGAGAAGGATAGAGAGAATCATAATAGAGGAAAGGAGATTAAAGAAGTATACAATGCTGGGAAAGATTGCCATGTTACTGATTTAAAGAAATGTGACTCAGAACATTTTATAAATTTTATTCAAGCGTTTAAACAAAAATCAGTATATCACCAAAGCTAAGCTACTATTAATAATATTAAATTGAATAATAAATCATTACAACAATCAAAAAAATCAAACTGAGATCCAATCACATTGGAGTTAAATCATCAAATTAATAATGAAAATAACCAATCTTTACACAAATTCTAAGAAGGTGGCTGTCTTCTTGATTATAAATCCCAACAAAGAACAAAAAGTGAATCAAATGTCAGGGCCAGGACATAGGCAGCTGGCCTAGTGGTTAGTACAGGGTGGAGATCCAGGTCCCCATGCCAGTGAGCGTTCAGAACCAGAAAATCAGAAGACAAGAGTCAGATACCAGGAATCAGGCCGAGTCAACAGACCAGGAGGTTGGTATTAGGAGATGAGCCAGAGGTCAGGAACTGTGAGTCAAATACCAGGAACCAGGTCAGCTCAGGAAACTGGAACATCAGGACCAGGAGACAAGAGCAGGTAGCACTGGATGAGCAGTCCAAACCAGGGTGGAGCCCAGTTGTACAGACGACTTCCTGTTCGTCCTTGAGGCTTAAGTAGGGACAATGGGTCAATCAAGAGTTCCGGTATGCCACCAAGTGGGGACTAGGGATGGAGTCTCTTATTTGAGTTGGGCTTCAGAGAGTCCCAGTTCCAGCTGATGCCAGCAAGTTATCAGGCAGGGGGTTGGAGCATGATGACACACCAGGAACTCTGCACCCTCAGGTTCATGACATTAAAATCTATCATTTGAATTGTTAAATAGCTTAATACTGAAACCAGACTAATACCAACTATCTGGACCACAATCTAAATATAAAGCTTCTGTCTTAGAATTCAGTTTTTATGTGATTGCTAACCCTCATCTTCCTGCCCTCATCACTCCAGCAGAAATATTGTAATATGGACCTTAACAGATCACTCTGGATTAGCAGAAGTTTGACAATTCTTAGTTACCAGAAATTGCAAATGACAATCCCAAGCTTCCTAGGACTTTTAAACACAGAACACACCTTGTTGAGCATCTTTATGAGATGATATTTAGGGGTGTTTAAACCTAAGGAACATTTTTTTCAGCCACCCTCTCCATGTGCTCTTGATGAGCACTCACACACATTTATGCACACAACCACATTTTCACTTCAGATGTCTGGGATGTCTCCCAGTTAATAAAAAACAAAGACAAAAATAGAAAAATGGAAAATTAAGATACTTAAGATAACAGAGGTCTGAAAAATCTTCAGCTCTCACAGTATTCTGGACTCTCATACTGTAGGAGCTGGAACTGTCAACAAGGAGCAAGAGGGTGATGTTCTGCTGGCATAGTGCTTCTTGTTAGTGGGTCTTCTTTGTGTTCAGGGAACGACCGGTCACAGGCTGGAGTTACCTGGTTGTTGATGTCATAATTTCCTCTCCCCAATGTGATCATTCTTGGAGATTCTGGAATGTGAGTCTTGCCACAGGTAGCCTGATGAAGGGAAAGGCTTCTCAGTCTTATCCTTGATTTTTATACTTTGTGACCTTTGCTTATTTAACCTTACAGACCTTTCCTCCAAAGTCTTTTGACAAATCACTTTCATGTCCTAAATTGGAGCCATTCAACTTGGTTCAATCAGGTTCGAATTAAGTCATCCTTGGCTAGCATCAGTTTGGAATTAAATTAGCAAATTTAAAGATATTTTATGTTTTGTTTACCACAGAGGCTGTAAATCTGTGACAACTTCCCCCCCCCCATAAAAAGTCTGGATACATAAGACCACATTTGATGAAACTGGCACTGTCTTATCTTAGTGGAAGTTCTGTAACTTTCTGTAAATGCAAAGTTAATATAAAAATACTATAAAATAGCTAATTGAGGTAAAAACCTCTAGCAAGAAACCCAGTCACTCAATCTTCTATCATCAGCACAATTAAAAATCAATTCAAACTTATTATGAGTTTCATCTCTCCACTTTCTTCTTCCTTCTTTCTTCTATCTTCCTATTTTAGAACTAGACTATAGGTCAAAAAATTATCTTCTGAAATCTTCATCTTGATAAGAAGACCTTACTATATAACCTATTAAAATGAAACCCTCTTGAAAGGTAACATTTGAAATTATATATAGTGGCTGTATTCCCATATAAGCTACTCATCTTACACTATTTGGATAATTTTAGTCTGAATCACTTGAAGAGATTGAGTTGAACAAAACGCACACTTACAATCTGTGATAGAAAAAATAAGAACACAAATATTATTGCCCCAAAGTTATTATAGCACCGTAGTAACCCAATGTCACAGCCTTCAAACAGAATTATTTGGTTAATTCTGTTGATTGTGAAGTCCACGATGATGGGATTCATATGAAAATACCAATCAAAGTCCCCATAATCCAGAATGAGTACAGCACCAGGCAACACCAATCCATTGGCTTTCCAATGAGCTCATTCATTCAGAAGCATTCATCTGTGCAATCTTCCTGACTTCAGATCTAGCAGGAACATGCTTGCAAAAAAAAAAAAAGCAGCAGCAGCAGCCTCAAGCCAAAATCCCTGATACTTACTGGCCAATCCCCTCCAGCTGCTTTGTTAATACCCACTGCAGGGTCAAATGTTTGTAACATCAGGTCCGACCCCACAAAGGTACTTCGGCCCCTAAATCGGGGGTTTAGGTGCCTACATTCCAGTTTTAGGTTCCACTGCAATCCACAAAGCTCCCGTCATACCTTATAAGCACCGAAACTTTCTTGGTGCCTAAGTTTCTGCCTCTGGACATGTACACTTCCACCTCAGTCTAGGTGTCCAGGCACCTATCTCCCACCTAAGCCCAGGAGCAACCCATGAACCAGGGTAGTTGGGTGTTCATCTGCCTGTCTTATGTGCAGGGCCCACGACAGCAGGTGTGCTCAGAAACCATTTACTGAATACAGTTCCAGTTGGCAGCACCGACTTCATAACTTTCAGTTCAGTGGATAGAGCACTCACCTGGGCTATAAGAGACTCTGGTTCAAGCCCCCCACCCCCTCTGCTTGAGAGGGAGAAAGGATTTGAACAGGGGTCTTCCACTTCTAATGAGCATGCTCTAACTACTGAGCAATGGGATATTCCAGTATTCAGTCTCTCCTGTTGAAGCTGCTCCACTTAGGATAAATAATTAAAGAGTGATGAAGCAGGACGAGCGAACCCTGGGTCTCCCATCACCAGGCTACAGAATGGTTCTCTGTGTGTGTGTGTGTACAAAGACGGGGGGCCTCTGTTCAAACCATTTCTCCCCTCTAGACGCTGCGGGGAATTGAACCTGGGTCTTCCATACCCCAGGTGAGTGTTCTAACCACTGGGCTAAAAGTTATAATGTAGGAAGCACTGGCAGCACCACTACCTCCTCCTGTGTGGAGTGAGGCAGTTATGTCACTCCTTCTCACAAGAAACAACTTAGATTAGGTGCCTCAGCTGTCTGACTCCAGGAGAGGGGTTCCTGTTTGTGGATCACTAGCAGAGATAGGCATCTAGCTTCATCAGAGGGAAAGGGCTTAGAACACATGCCTCATCAGCATTTTCCTCTGGCTACCTTAGGTGGCTGTCCACCTGGCATGCTGGCTTTTGTGGGTCTCATTCTAAGGTGCCTATCTCTTCCCATTCATTGTAGAGGGAGCTCAGGCACCTAATACAGGTTTTGTGGATCACAGCATTGTTTCTGTGATTTTCCAGGCTTGTAGAAGTTATTCATTGCAATGCTCACAGTCACAGCATCTAAGTCCCTTTGTGGATCTGGGCCTCAGTGTCTGTGATCTGAGAATTGTACCAGAAGTCATAGTTCGGGATTTTTGGGTACCTGGAATTTGCAATGACAAAGCTGTGTACCCAAAACATGTATGCTTAAAACTGAAGGTATCAAGTTTAGAGGTTGCTTTGGGAAATTGGACTCTAAATCTCTACATTAATGCCCACTTGTTCTTTCACCAAACATGAGAAGGAAATATTTTATTTAAACATTAGACATTAGTAGCATTAATTGATTGTCAAAACTATTTACTTAGTTAAGGATAGGTACGTCAAACCACATGTTTATTCATTTCTCAGTACGTGAAATGTGATCCTTCCCTATTAATTAAAATTTGCCTCATTCGAAAACATTTAATCAGAGTGGCATTATTGAGAGACCATGTAATAATTCACCTTTTATGCTGAACAATTACATGAAATAGGCAATTTGGGCCTTAAAAGATATCTAATGTATTCACATTACCTAATTTGTTCTCTGTGATTTTCCCATTCACTGTGAGCATTCAGAGCCCCAAAAATGTGTGACTAAAAGAAGTTATGCTCTTCAGCATGGCATAACTGGATAGACTATTTTAAAAATGATCTCATTTTCCATTCATTCAGAAGCTTGGTGTGAAAGAGATGATACCAAGAGTAGTTAAACCTTTTTACACAGGAACAGCACACTGATTATAGAGTCAGACTCTCAGGACTCTAGCTGCCCTTTGAATATTCCTGCCTCTTGCCAACACATTGCTTAGCCTCAGACACTGACACTTTACTTGCCCACTTGTCGGTAAATTTACTTCTGCAAATCTCTTTATTGGATGAAACACTCACTTGTTTCTGACTTGCAGAGTACTGACGCGTGTGCTTAATTTTAAGTATGTACTTATGTCCCACTGCTTCAATGAGCCTTAAGCACATACTAAAAAGCTTTGCTATATAGGAATGGATTTAAACATGTACTTAAAGTTAAGTATTTTGCTGAATGAGAGCCTCTCTCCTATTTGAAGTGCACATTTTTATACTATCATGGCATCATCATGTGTGGCACACCTAATACATGAAACAACTTTGCATGTCTGTTGGTTCACATATCACAATGAAGAAGTTAATTTGTAAGAAGCACATGAGTACTAATGGATTTCAGAGCTCCTACACTTTCTTATAGTTATTAATATGCTGAAGGATGTGTACGTGGCTATTTTGATTGTACTACTGCATACTTTTGTGGACTGCAATAAAATCACTGGAGAGTCACACTTCAGCTGCTTTAGTTCGTATATTTATTACGCACACACAATGTTATGGTTGCAAAGTCAAGCACTCAAAAGTTAGGAAATGCCAGAATTAAGATCACCTGTGCAACCTTAATTCACCCCCTCCCCCCTTGTGTACATGCATTATGACAAAGTCTTTATTTCCATGATCACATACTACTCTTCCAAGGTTTCAGAGTAGCAGCCGTGTTAGTCTGTATTTGCACAAAGAAAAGGAGTACTTGTGGCACCTTAGAGACTAACCAATTTATTTGAGCATAAGCTTTCGTGAGCTACAGCTCACTTCATCGGAATGCATCCGATGAAGTGAGCTGTAGCTCACAAAAGCTTATGCTCAAATAAATTGGTCAGTCTCTAAGGTGCCACAAGTACTCCTTTTCTTTATTCTTCCAAAGGATCTCTGCCTCATTCAGTACAAAGGATGGATGGTGCTCAATTAAGTGAGCAGCTATTCAATATTTTGTTTTCACTTTGCCATTCAAAGTTAGTCCCAGGCCTTATTTATTGCATGCTATTCAAACCCTGTTCTCAAGGCAGAATTATTTGTTTCTACATGGGATTTTCTATGGCATTCATCACTATAGTATCTGAGTGCTTCACGAACACTGAATTTATTTTTGCAACATCTTTGTTAGGTATGGGGATGTTGTTATCCACATTTTACAGTCAGGGAATTGAGGCACAGAGAAATTAATGTCAGAAGAATCCACTAATTTTGGGTGCCTAATTTGAGACACCTGAGACCAGAGTTTTCAGAGTACTTAGTATTATATAGGGTTTTTCAAAATATTTAGTATTATATAGCTTTTTCCATGTTCCAAGAATATGTGCATCAGTATGCAAACTACATCTCATATACTTATGTTTTCCTATGAAGACTACCATAAATGAGCTGTGGTACAGCAGTGTGTTTATTTTGTTATGATAGATGGCATAAATATGTAAATAATTCTGTCTCGTAGCAGAAAGGTATGTGAAAATGCTCAAGAATCATCACAATAATGCAAAATTCACAACAACTTGTTTGGCATAACATTAAAGCCAATTCCACAGAAATAGTCTCTGAATACAGATGGCAAATACTTGAAAAGAAAGGTTTTTCCATGCTGAAGTTTAAAAAACAAGGGAGTTCCCTATGTCATACTTCAACTATATCATACAAATGTTGCATCCCAATCAGCCACTCAGCCTCCCTGAATCATCCCAATTTTGATGCACTGATTTTACAAATAAGTAATCTGTATAAGAACATTCCAGGGTTGTTATTGTCTGTGTGCCACTCTGAAGCCTACAGTGTCTGCTGGGTTGGTGTAAAAAAATAGAAACAGCTACAAGCATGGCTGGAAGCTTATTGTATTTTGAATATCACCAGTTTCAATCATCACTGGCATTTGTGATCTGTTACTATCCCTTTTTTTTTTTTTTTTGAGTTCTCAGACATTTTGACATCATGAATTACACCCATATGACAGCATGGTCTTTCAGCTGTGGTAAGATATGTATGCCATGCCAAAAATCCTAAACCATTGTAATTTCAAAGGTAACACAACCAGTCACCATCCTTACTCCACAGCTTATTTGCATACAACAATTTCACTGAGGGAGACTGCACAGAGACTTGGCCCAATTACCATACCCATTCAGCTACCAACAAATTAAATTATACATAATAAATAATATTTTGTGAGGAAGCCTTTCATGTACTTTCTTTTCCACATTGCATTGCACTGCTGAAGTGTTTTCTGAGGTTTTGCTCTCCTTCAATCAGCACAATGGACGGAAGCAAACAGGAAAGAACTTATTTAAGTCTTATGACAAACCTGTATGATATGGCAGGTAAATGCTACCACATTCACTTTCAATTTCGTAAACTGAGGCAGGAAGAGCTGAAGAATATGCCTATGGCTACACTGTGAGTCAGTGAAAGAGCTGAGGTTATTATAACCCAGGAGTTTGCAATTTATGGTCCCCATTCACTAGCCTTTAGATCACACTTCCTCACATTTTTCCCTTCCCAGGGTGTCATAAATGCAACTCTGAGAACTGTGAGAAATCCTAGGTGGACGGTGTGCAGTTTTGTTTTCTTCCTGCTGAACATTTCCTTAGAACAAAAGTGTTCTCTCTCAAAACAGAAAAGACATGAGAGAGAAAGAGAATTTGTATCGTAAATGAAATGTGTGACATTTGTGGTCTTGAGTAAAAAGCTTTCTTTTCCTTTCCTCTTATCTACACCACATGAGGCAACATGCTTAATCATACCATGGTTACAATAGATGTTAAAGATGTTATACAAAATTCGGCTTTGGTCAGTGAACATGAGCCTAGTCTGAAAAGTGACTTGAAGCATGCATTTCCATGTTTATCACCTTTAAGTAAAACATTTTTTTCCAAAACTGGCATCCTGGAAACTCAGCGTGGCCTCTTAGAGTTGTTGTGCTGAACCCTATTTTGGGTTCAAGTTTTAAATAATCCAAAGAGAGTGAAAAGAGAAACAATGATCATGTTAACCTATAAATATTTCTGAAGCCTATCTTCTCAATTTATGGATCATATCTCTACCACATACCAAGCTCCTATTGTTTACCACTGATATGCCAGAGCTGTTCAATATGTTTACACAAGAGGAAAAGGGTTTTATTTGTGTTATTTTTCCCCACTGTTTTCATTCTTTAAAATGATTGAACTGTTTTGGTTCAAACTTAAAAGAAAATTCAGACTGAGGACAAAACTTGTCAAATTCTATTGAGAAAGCTAAAAGACTGAAAATTTATATGCAACTAAAAACTGATGTCTTAGAATTCAGCTTTATCATGGTGGGAAGATCATCAAGATATTCATTCACAAAACTCAGGGTATGAGGGTGGGTATATGTGAAATCAATGTTTAGAATGATATTTAAAATCCTGATTTTGAAGTGAGCACCTCTATGCCAGGTTTGAGACAGGGCCAATACTTAATTGCCAAGTATTAATTATAAACCTCTGAAAGCTGTTTGTAAGGAAAACTTTGACAGACACTTCATTACAGCAGTCTTAGAGTGTGCTTCTGCACTGTGCAAGTTATCTGGCAAGGAACAAGAGGGGAAAAAATCGCTTTGTCCTGAAGCTGCCATTAGAAAGTAAATAATCTATGTGTCGTAATTTTTTTTTATTATTCCATCATTCAGATTTAAAATTCTAACAAAAGTAAAATATGAGGAGCAATAAATGTCTTTACACTGTATGTGTCTAGAATATTATTTAGTTTAGGGCTGATAAATCTCTGTCTTTCTTTTGCAGACACAAATACATTGTCACCAGCTTACTACAGGAAAGGGAGCACTAAATGAAGCAAGACATAAAATGCTGGCTATAATTAAATGGGATAGCTGCCATAGAAAACAGGATGGCTGATATCAGAAGACTCCAATGTATCCACAACTACAGTAACACTAGGATGTCCCTTCCTGGGAGTGACAGATCTAGGTATAGTTCAATTTTAAAGCTGCAGAAGTTTTAATATGAAAAAAATGAAAATTCAATCACTGCTAAATCCTCCTTTAAAATTGATTACATGCTTGGAAAGTAGTTCACAGTTAGTGTTTCCAATGCACTGGTAGTCATTTATATTCCTCACAACAGGTAGTCTAGAATAGGATAATGGCTATGATTGCCAGCTTGTAATGTTCAAGAATAACAGAAGATTGTACTCTGATATTATGTTGTCCAATAGCGATCACAGTGGGAAAAGATTTGTCTTGGTGAGTACGGACAGTCAGTCTTGGAGTGTGGCCAGGTGGAAATCACATTTACACTGGAGGTTGCACAGAAATATTCAAGATTGAATAAGGACAATGTAAGGAGATGAGCCACATCTCTGGGAGGAGATCCACTACAAATGCATCTTGCAATTTCTGCTGTTACTTAAAATGGAAAATATTGTGAAGTGCTTTGCAGTGTGAGACAATCTCACCACATATCACTTAACCAAATGGGGAACTTGGCTATGACTGTAACCACTTCCTTGTAACTATTCTAATGGAATAATTGTCATGATTTCTAAAAATGTTGGGCCAAATTCATCTCTAGTGCACATCCATTTAAGTCAAGGTTAAATTCGACCCTTTGTTGCTATGCACAAGAGACAGTTTTTTACCTAGTCTTCCTAGACCAGGTTAAAAAAAATATTAATTTTGAAATTCTTTGACAAAAACAGGGAAATTGTTTTCTCACAAATGTTTTCCTCAAAAAAAAAATCCCATATTTTGACTGGCTCTAATCCTTATTAGCTGAGTATTTTCAGTGCACATTATTTCTGGGGACAGGCAAATTGATTTGACAAATGTTTGAAGCCTGTGCTTCAAAAATGCTTCCATGATAATTACGCTTTCAGTCACACTATATTCTAAGGGTACACTGATAAATAGTTTATAAAGGGATAATAAATGACTAATCAGTGTTACGTTACAGGCCTGAGGAATATATGTTAGAGATGATTATAAGCATATCAGTTGAAGAGATTATAGATGTTATAAGCCATTGTTATAAACAACCTCGTGACCAGTTGGATTATGATTATAGATAATACTAGTCCTGCCTCAGTGCAGGGGACTGTATTAGATGACCTATCAAGGCCCCTTCCAGTCCTATATTTCTATAATTTCTATTTTAACCATTTAAGAAATCTATTCATCATTTATTGATCCTTTATAAGGATTCCAAATGTACCCTGAATAAAATGTGACCATTTTTCCATATTGCACTCCACCTCTGCACTTTCTGATTTTGTATAGAACCAGAATTGGAAATGCCACAAATGCCATGAGAAAGACTCATAAGATTCACAGCTCAGTTCTGCGACCTCAAGAAGTTCAGATTTTCTGGATAAATGACCAAAACTTAGGGAACTTATTCTTTAAGCCAAACCTTTAAAGATTCTTATTTCATTAACTTTCATGTCTCTTTTACTCTTCCTTAGATTTTTACACTGATTCCTCAATAAAAGTCATTGCACCAATTAAATCTACCTTCAGGTTTTTGTAATGCATTAGGAGAATGCATTGATCTCCTATAAACAGAGGCTTTCAAATACATCACAGTTTCTAAGCAGCTTATGGAAGTCAGACTCACAGAGATACATAATACTGACTGAGAGACCATACCACTATCCACAGCATGAACAGCAAGACACCCTCGGCTGCTCATTTAATTCAATGGGAACATGAGGGGGTTTCCCACCATTTCAAAGAAGAACTGCAACACTACATCCTGAATTACACTGTTATTGTGTGCTCAGAAGAGAAGATAATCATTTTTTATTAGGGCAGTGATAGCAGAATCCATTGCAAATTACGAGCTGTGAACGCTATTACACTGGAATGACCATGTAACAATTTAATCCTTTTCAGCTCTGCCGGTTGTGTATCATCACATTGCTCTATCTGTGCTTCTTTAAAGTGCAGTTTTACTGAAAAAAGCACTGTGGGACTTTTGGGGATAGAAGACATGATACAAGGGAAGATATTATTAATATTTTTAAAACCACATGCAGGGCTTACTTCTGATCTCACTGAAGTCAATGGGATTTTTGCCAGACTTCAATGGGACTGGAATGATGCCCATAGCAAGTAGATTGTGCTATCAGAGGTTGAAAAGTTACTTTAAATTCAAACTCTGAGATCTTGTAGCAAAAAGCCCCAACGTTTTAATCAAGTCTCCATAAATTCAGCAAATGAAGGGCTAGAATGCTGAACTCTCAAAACCGATGTCTTTGGTAAGACTATCCTTCAAAATCTAAGATAAATTAGAGGAAGGAGGACAATCATTTGTTTAAAGAACAGACCTGGGAGTAAAGAAATCTAGGTTCCTAGTTCTTCTCCAGAGCACTTATGTGACTTTCAAATGGTCACTTATACCCTCCATGACATTCTGGGGTGCAATCCAGACCAGTGAGGAGTTGAACCACACACACACACACACCCTGAAAACCCAACTGCCTCAAAATGCTTTGCTGCTGTAGCTCCCAACCAGGGCTCCTCACAAATAGCATGTAGGTCAGACCCTGAGTGTCCGTTTATAGCTGCAGCCTGCCAGCACACTCCAGTCACACTCTGGCTTCCACCATCCTTGATTACCACTTGCAAGGTGACCCCAATCCCAAATTTTCCCCCCAAATGTGTATTCTGCACTGTCCCCCCCTCTGGGACAGTTCCTCACATTTGGCTAAAAAGAATGGCTCAGATTTCGGAATCTCCCTCACATCCTCAGCCATGAAGACTGATGCAAATAATTCATTTAGTTTCTCTGCAATGGCCTTATCTTGAGTGCTCCTTTAGCATCTCGATTGTCCAGTGGCCCCACTGGTTTTTAGCAGGCTTCCTGCTTCTGATGTACTTAAAAAATGTTGCTGTTACTTTTTGAGTTTTTGGCTAACTGTTCTTCAAATTCTTTTTAGGTCTTCCTAATTACATTTTTACACTTCACTTACCAGATTTTATGCTCCTTTCTATTTTCATCAATAGGATTTAACTTTTTAAAGAATGCCTTTTTGCCTCTGTCATAAATATAAAGGGAAGGGTAAACCCCTTTAAAATCCCTCCTGGCCAGAGGAAAAATCCTCTCACCTGTAAAGGGTTAAGAAGCTAAAGGTAACCTCGCTGGCACCTGACCAAAATGACCAATGAGGAGACAAGATACTTTCAAAAGCTGGGAGGAGGGAGAAAAACAAAGGGTCTGGGTCTGTCTGTGTGATGCTTTTGCCGGGGACAGAACAGGAATGGAGTCTTAGAACTTAGTAAGTAATCTAGCTAGGTATGTGTTAGATTATGATTTCTTTAAATGGCTGAGAAAATAGCTGTGCTGAATAGAATGAATATTCCTGTCTGTGTGTCTTTTTTGTAACTTAAGGTTTTGCCTAGGGGGATTCTCTATGTTTTGAATCCAATTACCCTGGAAGGTATTTACCATCCTGATTTTACAGAGGTGATTCTTTTTTTATTTCTATTAAAAGTCTTCTTGTAAGGAAACTGAGTGCTTTTTCATTGTTCTAAGATCCAAGGGTTTGGGACTGTGGTCACCTATGCAAATTGGTGAGGATTTTTACCAAACCTTCCCCAGGAAGTGGGGTGCAAGGGTTGGGAGGATTTTGGGGGGAAAGACGTTTCCAAACTACGTTTTCTCAGGAACCCAGAGAAAGTTTGGTGGTGGCAGTGGAAGTCCAAGGGCAAAGGGTAAAATAGTTTGTACCTTGGGGAAGTTTTAACCTAAGCTGGTAAAAGTAAGCTTAGGAGGTTTTCATGCAGGTCCCCAAATCTGTACCCTAGAGTTCAGAGTGGGGAAGGAACCTTGACAGCCTCCAATTGCTTTTTTTACATTGTTGTTTAGCTATGGTGACACTTTTTTGGTTCTCTTACTATGTTTTTAATGTGGGGTATACATTTAAATTGAGCCTCTATTATATTGTCTTTAAGAAGTTTCCATGCAGCTTGCAGCAATTTCACTTTTGAACTTTACCTTTTAATTTCTGTTAGACAAACATCCTCATTTTTTGTGTAGTTCCCCTTTCTGAAATTAAATGCTACCGTGGTGGCCTGCTCCGGTGTTTTCCCCCCACAGGGATGTTAAATTTTACTATGTTATGGTCACTATTACCATAGTGGTTCAACTATCTTCACCTCTTGGACCAGATCCTGTGCTCCACTTAGGACTAAATCAAGAATTGCCTCTCCTCTTGTGGGTTCCAGGGCTAGCTGCTCCAAGAAGCAGTCATTAAAGGAATCAAGAAACTTTATCTTGGCATTCCATCCTGTGGTGGCATGTACCCAGTCAATATGGGGATAGTTGAAATCTCCCATTATTGATGAGTTTTTTTTATTTTTATAGCCTCTCTAGTCTCCCTGAGCATTTCATAATCACTATCACCATCCTGGTCAGGTGGTCAGTAATATATCCCTACTGCTATATTCTTATTATTAGAGCATGGAATTTCCATCCATAGGGGTTCTATGGTACAGTTTGGTTCATTTAAGATTTTTACTTCATTTGACTCTGCTTTCTTTCACATATAGTGCCACTCCCCCACCAGTATGACTTATTCTGTCCTTCTGATATATTTTGTACCCTGGTATTACTGTATCCCATTGATTATCCTCTTTCCACCAAGTTTCTATGATGCCTATTATATCAATATTCTCATATAATATGAGGATTTGGCTCTGGAGGTTCTTGTTTAATCCCCAGCAAAGATCCAGGGGACTGTCATTACACATACTCATACTGTTCATACCTGTTAGCGAAAGGTGAGGGAAATACTTCTGCCAGCATCTTCTGTCAGATGTTAGCAAATATGCATGGCCTCTGGCAAGGCCACCATTCCAACTAACAATGCCCCTTTGTGGCTAAAATGCCTATAACAAACCTTGAGAGGTATGATGAATTACTCAGTATTTGTGTTATTAGCAGAAGGGTTGTTTGGATTCCCAAACCGTTTGGGAATCTGATTTGCCTAAGTGCTTACACATTGACCAAACAGTGACATTCTATGTAAATATGAACTTTTAAATTATCCTCAGAACACAAATGGTTTGTCTCTTTTAAAACCTCTGTGGAAAAGGACTACAAAAAAGGACCACTGAAAGGTTACCTAGTCCCATCAGCCAATGCTGTCACACTACAATACTAACCATATCCAACAATGCTGATTGACAGACGTTCTTTCAAATGGGGGAACTTGGATAAACCAACAGAGTTCTTTTTTCATGACGATTGACATTCAAATTCCATTACTAAAAATGGTTTTGTGTGTGTGTGAGAATTCTAAAGGCAGTGTCTCAAGTTCTTAGAAAAATATGCCAGATGGTGTTTTGCTTGTAGGGAATAAAAAATTGCTAAGAATGTCTCTACCCCATATTAATTGGGAGTTAATTAGATACTCAAGATCACCTCTTTACCCATTGTATAAGAAAATGTTACAATACTCTGAAGGAAATACCCAAATTTCTTTTGCAAAGAAGGAGATTTGTGGTTGATAATTGTAAGAACTACTGATTATTTTTGGTCAAGAAGCAGCAGCAGAGGACAAGATGGATATTTCTAGTTTTGTTTGTTTTTTGTTTTTTTAAATATTGAAATCTTTTTCCTCCTTGTGTAGATAATGGAGACACAGTTTTCAAAAGTGTAAAAAATGGGATAGGTGACCAGAACATTGAAGGAGTAAGAGGCGTTGGACAAGCTAATACTGAGTCTTCCATATCACTGCTTATTCAATACCTAACATGATATACAGGTTCCCTAAGTAGCTGAATTAGCCACATATGCATTCAGTTTTCCCTAACCTGAGAAATTCAGTCTTCCTCAGACAAAGTTATGTTGAGGAAGTACAGAAGAGATGTAACATCTCTGTGTCAGTGCCAGGGATGGTCATCCTCAACACCGGGAAAGGAACAATAGGCAACAATTCCTGGTTTCTAAAAGATTAAGGACTGGTATTAGGCAGAAAGACTATGGAATAAACACTTTTCTTTTTACTGCCAAGAGCAGAGGCACTAAGAAATAGGCTGGGGGCATTACAACTACAATTTTTTAGAACACACTGCTAAAGGAAATGAGGCAACACATCTAGATTGTAGGCCACATGGTGGGATAATTAATTATTCCCTAAAGAAGGCCAGCAGAGACAAAATGTCTGCATAGGTACTATAATGCAGAGGAGTGTTTTTTATTTTAAGAGACCAGGAAAACTGACTAACAAGGAATCAGGGAACCTAGTTACAACACAGTTAAAAGTTGTAGTATCTCCCTTGTAAATGGGTTACAAACTTGTGACTTGTTTATGGAAACTAAGCCTTTCCAGTAGAGTTAGTCAGAAAATGGAATTTCCTTTCTGCTGGAAATCTTAACATTTAAAATTCAGTTTTCTTTCTGAATTAGAATGAAAGGATAAAATTTCAAAGTTTCCAATGGAACAAAAATTCTGGAAATATCATATTTGGACCTAGCAACATATTTCATTCTTTCACAGGTGTAGTTAAATGGTTCATTAGCCTTGACATTTTGGGCTTATTTTGCAAACAACCATACAATTTATGTTGCGCTCTCACATACTAGCTCTGGCAAAGTTTCATTTCTTCCTATGCCTATGCATTTGTCACCACAAAACCACACAGGATGACTCGAAATTCTAGTATGCAATTTGGTAACTAGTTCTTTAAATCAACAGATGCAAGTAGAGATAACTGATCACGTCAGAGACCAAGTCTTTTCCAGCTTTTGCCACTAATAGTCAAAAGAGCACACCGATTTTTAGTTGGTGACTGCTATTAAGAGCATTTAATCCAACCTCTGCTGTTTCAAGAAAGGTTCATTTATAAGGTTAGTGTGTACATACTACAGGAACATTTGGGAAGAATGTGAGCTTGACTTGCTGTAGCCACTCAGGCATTAAAATCAATTGCAAAATTTTCTGTTCTTAATAGCAAAGGGACTCTCATGCTAGTACCAGTTAGGGAACTCCCCATCTCCAACCTTAAACTTTACATGTTTTTGTAGCATCACCTGGAAAAAATATTTTAATAGTTGGAAAAAATCTGTCAAAAATATTGCAGAATCTTTTTTTCTTGTTCTCCTTGTTGAAACAAAATATATTGCAAATTTGATTCAATAGGCATATATGCCAAGGCGCCTGCATGAGGGAACCTTCTCTGTTTGAACTCTAGAGTCGTTATATACCATTTAAGATTTTCATTTATTCCAGTACCTTTCAACAGCTTTGAAAAATATTGCTAAGACCTGCTGCCGCTGGGAGCTACTTTAAAATCCCATCTGTTTTATTGACCAAGGACGATACAGTGTAGTTTATATAGAATTTGATATAAGAGGTTGAAGTATATGATTTTAAAATTTCTTTTGAGTAAAATTGTCAGTCTTTTAAATAAAATATGTTAAAGGAGTTAGGGACATTAATGTCCCTTTCTGCCAATACAATAGCAGTAAAGTGATACACAATACAAAGTTGTAAAAAAACTAAAATCTTCTGCGAGACGCAACAAACACATTTTGTCTGCTCAGAAATAAATAAATATATATTCATAAAATCATGAGTATAAAATATTTAATATTTGACAGCCTTTCTAATAGAGATGAAACCAACAAGATTCTCAATAAATTACACTGAAAGCTAGTAGAAAGGATAAAATTTCCATTGAGTTCTATAAATTTTTTAGGTCAGCCTATTGAACATAATAGGAGTTAAGTGAATGTAATAGAAAATACCTGCTATAGAAATCTTTAGACAGGTTTACATTTTCTACAGAAATTTTTTCTGTTAAATTCTAAAGAAATTTCCAGTGAGGGTTGAGTAATGTTTGATGCTCTAATGCTGGATTACTAGCAGAGGTGCTGTTATGGAGGCCCCTGGAACTCCACAAAAGGTTCATACAACTTGATCCTGAGGCAGGACTAAAGTTTAAGTTACTTTGAGCCACTGCTGGTAGGTCTTGGTCCAAAAAGAGGTTGAAAACCTACAACTCTTATTGACTGATGTGGTGGTTCTGAACCTCTGAAGAGGTACATAAAGGATAATATCTTAAATACTTTACTATTATATTTCTCATGGTTTTTCTGTAGCCTTTTGTATTTAATTATTTAATAAATGAATGAGTGTCTTTTGACAGTCCTTTGGCAGACGATTGTGCTATGCAAATACATTAAAAGTAAGTACAAGGGATACAAGAGAAAAAGGGTTGAGTGCAACAGATTCATACATCAACAAACCAATGGTGTGTATCTTTCATATTAGAGGTCTACAGTTTTTCTAAAATAAAAGTGTTCCCAAAGTCTAACTAAAGTATCATTTTAAAATCAAATGATTAAATTAGGGGCATATATATATACACACAGCCTCTGTTTGAAGGTGGCATTTCCAACTGCAAACTTTTCACCTGCATTTGTGACTGTAGTTTATTTGTATGTATAAATCTGAGAAGATGCACGTTTAACTACCTGATTGTAAATGTTAATCAGGAATTTAGAGGTGCAACCACTCAGATTTTCATCACAAGCGGGAAGGATGGACCTCAGCATGGCTGAAGACATCTCATTTAATATCTCACTTACAGTTTGTCATAATTTGCTGAACTTTAATTTTTCAGAATAAGAAACATACGGCCAGATATAGAAGGGTTTTTTATTTAGTCCTCCTTAACAGAGCTGCTCAGAAAAGTCAACAGAACCATATTCTGTGAGGAAACACAGTTCCGTCTAAATCAAAATGCTGCAAGAAAAATACCAATTTCACCAAAATTTTGTTTTGGAGTTAAAAAGAGGAAGATTCCAACATTGTTGAAATATCCTGTTTTAACATTTTCAGAACAAAACACTTTAAATGATATTTCAATCTTTATTTTATAATAAAAAATAAAAAAGTCAAAACAAAATGCTTTGATCAATCTGAAATAATTTATTTTTAAATTTCTTTCATGAAGAACCTCAATGTTTTCAGGTTTCATGTTGAGTCAAAACAAAAAAAAAAAGATCCAAAATCTTAAAATCTTTCATGGAATGGAATTTTCAGTTCTACGCTTACCCTGTCAGAGTTTTCCCATATCATACAACTGCAGCTATGATCAAAAAGAGACTGTTGAGCTGGAGCCCCCTTTTTATAAAAAGGAAAGGAGATGAGAGGACCTCACTTTTGGAACCTGCTCCCCACACTCTCTAAAATAGCCTGAACTGGCTGAGCTTTGGGGTACATGGCTAGATTTACCTCTTTAATAAGGCTTTGGGGTTGGAGGAACATAAAAAATACTTATATTGGTGGGGAAGTGGGAACTGTTTGTATTTAACTTTGTGATGATTAGTCATATTTTGGTTTAAGGCCAGAAGTGACCACTGTGATCATCTTGCCTGACCTCCTATACAAAGCAGTCATAAAACTTCTTTGAATTAATTCCTATTTGAACTAGAGCATATCTCAAAAAAAAAAATCCAATCTTGATTTTAAAATGGCCAGTGATAGAGAATCTACCATAAACCTGTTGTTCCAATGGTTAATTGCCCTCACTGTAAAAAATATGAACCTTATTTCTGGTCTGAATTTGTTTAGCTTCAACTTCCAACCATTGGATCTTGTTATACCTTTATCTGCTAGACTAAAGAGTCAAATATCAAGTTTTTGTTTCCTATGTAGATGTTTTTAGACTATGATCAAGTCACTCCTTAACCTTCTCTTTGTTAAGATGAACAGATTGATCTCCTTGAGACTAAAGCTCCTAGCTTTAATGTTCATTTGAGTGTATTTTTAACTTTTGGCAAGGGTTTCGATGGCACAGTACATTGTTTTGAGCAATAGATTGACGTTACCCAGATACTACTAAAGGCTATTTACTGGGCATGGACAATGTGCTTAGCAGTGTTCATGACACAGATAAACACAGTCTCTGCCCTAAAAAGCTACAATCTCCGTGTTTTAAAATGTCATTCATTCTGCATCCATTGACATTATTCCTCCTGAACTCTCAGGCTCACTGTATGGAGAATGTCCAGATTAAGGACTGCTGCTGCTTCCACCAGAGTTTGCTTACTGAGCAACATGAGAATCTCCTTTCTACTTAATCACATGCAAGCACTCATCTTGAGTGCTGAATGTCAGCTCTTAGAAGCTGACCGCTAGACTGCTGATCAAATTGCAAGAGAATGTAGATATATTTGTGAGCTGAATCTATGAAGCCATCCCTATAGAACAGTGGTTCTTAACCTGGGGTGCACGCACTCCCTGGGGGTGCGAGATCCTTTTCTTGGGGTGCGAGACATGCCAGATTTTTTAGAAGGTAAATCATCGAAAACACAAATTAAGCACAGGCACATAAGTACAACTACTTTGTTTCATCAAACCTATGTATTTATTAACATTATACATTTTTAAATGATTACTGTAATATACAAAGAAAAAATATATCTAGGTTTAAAACACTGACCTACTTCAATGATTTTTGATAAGGGGTGCGAGAACATATTTTGAGAACCAAAGGGGTGCAGGCTGCAGTAAAGGTTAAGAACCACTGCTATAGAAGATGATATGCCTGAGATTAATACATGCTGCCACTGGATGTCACTGATGCTTTGCTTGTAGAACATACATACTGTAATTAAATGGGAATTAAATGTGATCATGGGAAAGAAGACCCTTTCCCGCACCCCCCACACACGTAATGTGAAATTATAAAAGAAATAGATGTGACAGGTTAAAACATCAAGGTGTACAAACTGGATAGTTCAATGGTATTGATTTCTAAGGGATTAATGGTTCTATCTATAAATTAGTACTATATCACTCTGTCTAACAGATGTATGCTACAGTCTGAAAGGGAAGAGACATTTCCGTCTCATAGTGATTTGGTACATAACAGTGCTCAAATTGAGGGTGGGGACAAAGATAGTTATACTAAACTCCCACTTTAAATGCTGCCAGTTGGTAAAAGCTTCATATAAGAAAACCTTGTTGAGAAAGAGTTGAGGTATACCATCATTTTATTTGAAGGGATGGTGAAAAGTAGCAATTAAAGAATTGCTAAATGATTATCAGACCCTAGGATGCAGAGGAATAATTATTCCAAATATACTAAAATACTACTGATACCAAATAGGTCTCAGCCCTCAGTGTTCCTGGGTTGTATTTTTGTTAATATTGTAAAAATATAAATGTTTAGGAACTCCTATCTTCAGATGGGTCAACATAGAGAAAACCAGGCACAATACAACAGGTTGGAACAACTGCACCACATATTATATTAAGAATGGCTATTGACAGATGCAGAGAATTTCTAACAGTGTATGTAGTTTGAAGTATATTTGTCAATAGAACTCTGATATGTAGGAAAGGCCCAATCCTCTGAAGAGCTGAGCACCTTGAACTCCTTCCCCTGTTGTGCTCCATGGTTTCTGCTATTTTTACCTTCTTTTTCTTGCTATGTTTAAGTCTTGTAGGAAAAACAAACACGATGTTGAGTGGGCTCTGAGAAGGAGTTCTGATCGTTTTTCTTACAAGCAAGGAAACAATGATACTGGAGTGGGAGGGAAAAGGGTAGCATGAGCAATGACCTGATATCATTCTCCCTTAATTCTTTTTTTCTGCTTCATTCCCTTTTTCTCACCACCAGCCTCTTGAGAGGCTTTTAAAAACTTATTTTCTTATGAATAATTGGAACTTCTGAATCAATTATCTCCTTTCCTCTTAATTACACACAAGCACTCAGCTTGAGTTCTGAACATCAGGTCTCAGAAGCTGACCACTAGACTGCTGATCAAATTTCAAGAGGATGTAGATATTTGTCAGCTGAATCTACGAAGGCATCCCTATAGACCATGATATGCCTGAGAATTAACCATAATCTGCTGTAGAATAGTGCACTGAAAGGAATGAACAGGAGTCTCTACCATCTTTACAAGAGCATGCAGGCCCTGAGTTACTGTCCAAATGCACCACCTTCCTGGGATTTGCTTTTACGGGTTACTGAGAAACACAATACAATGCAAGCCTCAGCTTGGTAACAATGGGCATCCCACATTCAGTAGAGTTAGATACATCCCACTGCTTGACACTAGTTCTAATGGGATCACTCTTTTATGCCAGGTTAGGAAAGTAAATCAAGGGGAAATAAACACAGTTTAAGAGCCTTTTTGGGCTGTTTGCCTCCTGGGAGACATTTATTCTCTCACTGTTCCCATTTTACTGGGGAGGCTTAACTAAAATGATAGGAAACATCCTTTCAGTAGGATGACCATATAGTTCCAGTCCTTCCTATGTCAGGTAGATGGTGAATAAAGTAGTGAGTATTGGTCCCTTTCCCAGGCTTTCATGCTGTCATGTATGGATGGAAGGAAGCTAAGTTCTGCTCCTCTTTCCTAGAACTGTTACAGATTTCAGTTACCAATCTGCCGCCACGTTAGGTGATCAGGCTGCCACCGCAGGATCATTGGGGGAGAGGGGAAGGGCGGAGGGAGATGACGAAACACACCAAGTGCCTACATTTTAAAGCTTTATTGATAAAATAATATAACAGCAGAGAGTGCTGGGAACGCTCCCACATCAGTCAGGGGAAGAAAGGAAGTGTTAACGCCCCAAGCCCTAACCCACTTGGTTGTCCAAGGATCTGCTATTGATCTCCAAATTGCTCCAGCTCTCAGGAGGGTTTTAAGTCCTGGGCTCCTTGGGGGGTATTCCACTCTGCTTCTGGTGCTCTTTGTGCCAGTCCAAACCAGCTTGCCTCCTCGGTTTCCCAAAACATCCCGGCACTGGAGACTTTGTTTTCCCTTCTATTGGCCTTTGCTGTCACCGTCTTATTTGCTCTCACTGTTTCTGCTGTTATTTCTGCAGCTTTGCTCAACTTAGTTCTTTTCTTCTTATGGCTGGGCAGCTGCTGTTTTTTCATCGAGACCATGACCTTGGGCCTGGGCCAGCGTCTTATCTTTACACAGAGCTAGCTGAAGTGTTGAGTTAACCTGTTCCCTGCTCTTCTTCTTTCTTTCCCCCGTGGCCTCTTGTATTCTGCAATACACACGCACCTTTGACCCTCCCCAAACTGCTTTGCGATGCTTGCAAC
This sequence comes from Lepidochelys olivacea, assembly GCF_965140295.1. Taxonomy (NCBI): domain Eukaryota; kingdom Metazoa; phylum Chordata; order Testudines; family Cheloniidae; genus Lepidochelys; species Lepidochelys olivacea. The sequence continues at coordinate 73,124,600 of NC_140414.1, forward strand.
AGTGTTAGCCACATACAGTGCTGATCTGCCTTCCCAAGGGAATCCCTGAGGTTGTGACAGAACCACTTTATTAACCCATTGAAAAAATGTAGCTTTCTATGGCTTCCCTGTTAACAAGGCAGCTGAAAGGTGGATCAGACAACTAAGCCTAATGGGCCACAGGTGTTAGCCTCTCTCAAGACTAGATGCTTAAGACAGTGGATGGACTTTTCATGGGTCAACTGAGGATGCAGTACACACACTCCATCACATAGGGTAATTAAAGTGACATAGGGTATTCTAAATGCCTTAATTCTCAACACAATCTCCGTGACAAATCCTAGTCAGCCAGTAAACCTGTTTACTTCTGTGTGGTGCTCCATTTATCAGGACAGAGGTTCTTGGCAACAAGAAAATCTGTTTATAGTTTTGATCCAGTATGGAGTGCACTACTTATATATATTGTGGGAACCATATAAGAAGACAGACAGATATGAAAGGCTTAGAGTTTAAAACTGGTACGAATTTGCATAGGCGCCGACTCCGTGGATGCTCCGGGGCTGGAGCACCCACGGGGAAAAATTGGTGGGTGCTCTGCACCCACCGGCCACTCCCTGCCCCAGCTCACCTCCGCTCCGCCTCCACCCCTGAGCGCGCCACCGCATCCTGCTTCTCCCCCCTCAGCTGTTTTGCGCAGCAAGCCGAGGCGGGGGAACACGGCACACTTGAGGGAGGGGGCAGGGCTGGGGTGGGGATTTGGGGAGGGGTCCAATAGGGGCAGGGAGAGGCGGAGTTAGGGCGGGGACTTTAGGGCAGAGGTGGAGGAGGGGCGGGGCTGACGGCGGCGGGGCGCGAGCACCCACCAGCGCAGAAAAACGTTGGCGCCTGTGCGAACTTGCCATCTGAAGCTAAAGTCCAGAGTTTTTTCCTTGCCCTTTCTCCACTGACACTTTCTTACAACTAACACTGAAGAATACTGCTTGGAAGAGGTGCAGGGAAATGGCAAAATTCAGCTACCTGTCCTACTGCTTCCACTACTCCATATGGTTTGCTACCAACCATGGCTGTGGTAGTGTCACACCCCAAGGGCCCCCACTCCTCAAGGGGTCCCCTGGGGGAGGCAGATCAGCACTGTATATTGCACTGTATATTGCCAACGCTGTTGTAAGCATCGCAGGGCAATTTGGGAAGGGTCAAAGTTGTGAATGGAAGAGTCTTTTACAGGCTGCGAGAGGCCAAAGGGGGAAGGAGAAAGAGAACGGATTAACTCAACACTGCAGCTAGCAAGCTCAGTCCGACGATAAGATACTGGCTCCAGCTCAAGGCCACAGCACACAACCGACACTCGGCAGCCTGCCAAGAAAGACGGGGGGGCCTGGATTCCAGCGGCAAAACCAAGCGAGACAGTGAAGGCCGATGAGGGGGGAAAACAACTGATGTAGCATCCCTAAAGCCAGGATGTTTTGGGAAAACCGAAAAAGCCACGAAAGGCCGGCTCAGACCGGTACAAAGAGCATGGGGGGCGAGAGAATGGGGGCAGAAGTCCCGGACTGAGACTCCCCCAAAAGGACCCTAAGGTTTAAAACCCTCCTGAGAGCTGAAGCAAATTGGAGATTGGCAGCGGACCCTGGATGGCCTGTGTGCACAGGACAGAACTCCTGTCCACCCCTTCCCCTCTTCTTATGTTACTTCTTACTGGCCAGCCTTGGGTAGTGCAGGTGTGAGTATGAAAGTGGGTTAGGGCTTGGAGCACTAATGCTTTCTTCCTTCCTCTGAGAGACGTGGGGAGCACCGATCACTCTCCACTGTTGTTTTATTATTTTATCAATAAAGCTTTAAAACTCAGTTACGTGGTGTGCTCCACCATCTCCTCCCTGACGATCCTGTGGCCTCAGCCTGATCACCTGACACCTCAGGCAGATTGGTAACAGAAATTTGTCACAGTAGAACCAATGGGGTGAGAGAGGAGGGGACTGGGATTTATTTTTGGGTGAAATTCATCATCATCACATCAGGTTAGCCTCAAACTCTGCTGGTGTATTAATACTCTTAGCCAGTTAGCTGCTAATCTTTTTGTGAGTGAGATTGTAAATTAGAGAGTTATAGAGTCTGAGACCAGAAGGGACTATTATGATCATCTAGTCTGACCTCCTGCAAAACATAGGCTATAGCATCCACCCAGCTGGTGTGCAGAATTGTATCTAAGATATGGCAATATTTCTTTCATTTAGAATAGGAAATAAGTATGGGAATTTGGATACCATTGCCTGATAACCTCATTTTTAAATAGGGAGTTTGGTATATATAAAAATATAATATAATAAAAGTACAATACTACAAAGAACATTTTTCCCCTTTCCTTTTTCAACACAGAGCATTGGGAAGCCTATCCTATGGGCTATACATATGCTGGTCTGGAAATGGCAGTCATTCTCTTTTCCATGCTAGTATTTGTCCTCTTTGCTGTGTTTGGAATCTACAGTGAAAATACAGGTCATCACCATGGTAAGCAGAAAATTTAGTTTTCCTTTTACAAACGATTTGTGGCCTAGTTCACTTCTGTTTATCTTCCAGTGGTGTAACTCTGAAATCAATGGAGTTATATCAGAGTAAGCCTGGGTTATGATTAATTACCCTCATTGTTAAACATCTATGCCTTATTTCTAATCTGAATTTGTCTAGCTTCAGCTTCCAGCCACTGGATCATGTAATCCTTTTGTCTGCTAGTCTGAAGATCCCTCTTACCAAATTTCTGTTCCCCGTGTAGATACTCATAGACTGTAATCAAGTCACCCTTTAATCTTCTCTTTGTTAAGCGAAATAGTTTGAGTTCCATGAGTCTCTCACTACAAGGCATGTTTTCCAGTCCTTTAGTTACCCCCTCCACTCTTTCAACATTCTTATTGAATTGTGGGTGCTAGAACTGGACACAGTATTCCAGTAGCAGTCAAACCGATGCCAAAAACAGAGGTAATATAACCTCTCATTGTTTCTACTTGAGATTCCCCTGTTCATACATCCAAGGATCATATTACCCTTTTAGCCACATCATCATACCGAGAGCTCATGTTCAGCTGATTATCCACCATGACTCCCCAGCTCTTTTTCAGAGTCATTACTTTCCAGGAAAGAGTCTCCCCATCCTGTAAGTATGGCCTACATGTTTTGTTCCTAGGTGCATGACCTGACATTTCTCTGTATTGAAATGTGCATTGTTTGACTGTGCCCAGCTTTCAGAGTGATCTAAATCATGCTGTATCAGTGTCCTGTCCTCAACATTATTTACTAGTCATTTTTTACCAGTCAAATGACCGGTCATTTACCATTGACCAGTCATTCATAAACTTGTTAAATAGCATAGGACCAATGACCTCTCTCTGAACCACTAGAACACGTCCACTTAATGGTAATTTCCCATTTAAAATTACATTACCACACCGATTAGGCAGTTTTTATTCTATTTAACAGGTAGCACATTGATTTTGTATTGTTCTAGCTTCTTAATAAAAAATGTTGTTTGGTACCAAGTCAAATGCATTATAAAAGTCTAATGCAGTTTTGTTGTAGCCATGTCAATACCAGGATATCAGAGCAATAAGGTGGGTGCGGTAATATCTTTTATTGGACCAACTTCTGTTGATGAAAGAGACAAGGTTTCGAAGACACAGAGCTGTTTCTCTCTCACCAACAGGAGTTGGTCCAATAAAGAGATGCACCTTGTCTCTCTCACAGAAGTCTAAATACATTTCATCAACTCTACAAGTTTGGTTGACGAAAAACCTGACAGTTTCCTGGCTAAAATGTTCAAATTCAGCATTTGGATTATTTTTGTCAGTTTTAACCTCAAAAGATTGAGCCAGATCCTCAGCTGATGTAAATTTATGTAGCTCCACTGAAGTCAAGCTAAGGTTTTGGCCCATAGTCTCTAACTATGCTTTTCATGCCAAATGTTTTTGCATGTTAAAAATTTACCTGGTGACATAGCCTGGTTCAAGACTGATAACCAAAATTCTCTCTTCATTACAGATACTGGACAAAAGTTAAGTTTCTCCACAGAAGAATCGGTTATAGTATGATCTGCATTTTTTTTCACTACTGGGAAATATATACTAGCAAAAGAATACAGAGTATGAGAAACTAACTGAACAGATGGTATCTTCCAATTGTTCACTAGTCTCAGGATATTCTTACTCACTTGTTCAGCATCTGCTCACTGTACAAACAAGAACTAAGATTGCCAAAAAGACAGATCTGTTGGATGTAAAGATTACAAAGCAGACTTTGCATCCTGTGTGGCAGAGGCTAAGGAATGATTGGCTTATCCCGGCTTTTGGAAAACAGGAAATGTAACTATTAAACATGCAACCAATTTTCATAATAGTTATGAAGGAGTTTCTACTCATTTCAGCTCTTCTGCTTTTTTTTTTTAAATTGTGTGTTCAGCCAACCTCATCTCTGCTTTTCATTTCCTCTGCTCTCAATTCCTCTGGTTCTGGACTTCTAACATCTTGTGACACACCATACCTTAAAGTAGCACCCTGTAACCCCCATATTCATCATTTATATATGGTTGTGATATTTCATATGAAGCATGTCATGTAAGATATCATAGGAAAGGTCATGATCTGCTGAAACCCACCATTCTGTCAAATTCCATATATTGTCATGGTGTATGTAGTTATGAGATTTTGCTGTATGGTTGTTATTGAAATAAGTTGGGGAGTCATCCATTGCTAGTTGTCCAGTGATAACAAAGGAGGTGATCCACACCAAGGTGGGCATTAAATAACCATCAATCAGCAGAGGAGTTGTAAGCAAGGGATTTACAATTCTGTAAGAGAAGTACCACATAATAGGGATTGCATGCCTGGGATAGTTCCTTTCCAGGAACAGACTAAAAAAAAGGGACAGTGGCATCATGAGGGCATCTTTCTCCTCCCCACACCTGCTCTGGAAGCAACAAGAATGCTGGGAAGACAAAGACTTGAACTGAGGAGATTGGTCCCAGGCTGAAAGGGAAAGCCTGTTTATTAAGGAACATAATCTACCTGTAACATCCAGAGGGGTGAGAAAAACTACTTGATCCAAATAGTGCTCAGTCTAATAAGGTTCAGGATTTAGACTGCATGCTTACTTTTTATTCTGTGGTAACTATCTCTGACCTTTTATGCCTACCACTTATAATCACTTAGAATCTATCTTTCTGTAGTTAATAAATCTGTTTTGTATTTTACCTAAAACAGTGTGTTTTGGTTGAAGTGCTTAGGAAATCTCAGCTCAGCTTACAAAGGCTAGCGTGTGTCCTCTCCACATCGAGGGAGGGGCAGTCTGGTAATGAACTTGCACTGGTCAGGCTTCTGATCAGGACAAGATGGTACAGCTCTGGGGTGCAAGGCTGGGGACTTCGGAGATTTGCTGGTGCCTTTCTCTGTGTGATTCAAGAGTGGCTCTGGGAGCATTCATGCAATCTAACTGGGTGCGGGACTGCACATATTGTTGTACTCAGTGATAACAGCATCTGGAGGGGTTTGCTGCTTGTCACTAGCAAAGCATCATGAGAGACAGCCCAGGCTGGAGAGTTAAGGGGGCACTGTGGTACCCCAGTTCCAGGTTGTACCCCAGGGATCCCATCACACATCTATATTATGTTCTTTAGTTATATCACACCCAAAAAAATCTTCCTCAATATGGTTATAGATATAAAGTGAGTTTCTTCATTAAAAATCCTGATTTTCCCCATCTGTGACTGGAAAAATCACTCACTTTTTTTTTATGTTGCCTTATTTTCCTCTGTAATGTAGCTCTACTCCATTATTCCTGGCATTGCAACAAAACAGAAAATAACCACACTGACATTCACCAACAACCTTCATGTCAGATCACAAACACCAAAAAGAAGAAAGCCTTTACAAGTTTATTACAGCACTAATGGGCACCCTACAGCATTAGTCTCAACAGAAAAGCTAGGGACTGAATGGGCATGGAGAAGGAACTATCCTCTCAGCTGAGAAGAGTCAGGGCAGAGGCACAGGTGCGCACATGCAGCTGTTGCCCATGTCATACCTATTCCACAGCTACACAAAGGCCTTCAGTCAACAGCTTTCAAACAAACCCGAAAATTTTGAAGGTGCATATTAGTGAAGCCAAGCTGAAGCACAGTTGAAAATACATCATTTAATTTTTTGTGGATTACATTTCTCTTGACTTGCTAAAACACTATTGCAAAATCAAATTACTGTTTCCAGAAACTGATAGGAGCAGCTTTCATAACATTTTGATCTGTGGCTATTTTAATTTTAACATTAGGCTGAAATACGAGAGTTTTAGCATTTCTGAAATATTCTTGTTGTAAGAAGAATGCACACTCTTGAGCACATCTGAGTTCCCTCCACTTCCATTGTTTAGCACTTTGCAAGACTGGGCACTTACTGCAACACGCCAGAAATCTTCAGCCCTTTACCATTATAATTTTGCATTAGCATTTTGATTGTAAAATGTATTTGAAACATTTTTAAAGAAAAATTAAACTTCAGCAACATTTAGTGTTTTATTATGTGGGTGCTATAGATAAAAGTATCCTCCTTCCTTCCCTTTCCCTCTATTAAATGATGTAATCTTTGGAGGTGCAATTTCCCAATAAACAGTTGTCATAAATATAAAGGGAAGGGTAAACACCTTTAAAATCCCTCCTGGCCAGACGAAAAACCCTTTCACCTGTAAAGAGTTAAGAAGCTAGGATAACCTTGTTGGCACCTGACCAAAATGACCAGTGACGAGACAAAATACTTTCAAAGCTGGAGGGGGGAGAAACAAAGGTTCTCTCTGTCTGTGTGTTGCTTTTGCCGGGACCAGAGCAGGAATGCAGGTCAGAACTCCTGTAAAGGGCTAATAAGCAATCTAGTTAGATATGCGTTAGATTCGGTTTTGTTTAAATGGCTGATAAAATAAGTTGTGCTGAATGGAATGTATATTCCTGTTTTCTGTCTTTTTTGTAACTTAAGGTTTTGCCTAGAGGGATTCTCTGTGTTTTGAATCTGATTACCTTGTAAGGTATTTACCATTCTGATTTTACAGAGGTGATTCTTTTACTTTTTCTTCAATTAAAATTCTTCTTCTAAGAACCTGATTGCTTTTTCATTGTTCTTAAGATCCAAGGGTTTGGGTCTGTGTTCACCTATGCAAATTGGTGAGGATTTTTATCAAGCCTTCCCCAGGAAAGGGGGTGTAGGGTTTGGGAGGATTTTTGTGGGGGGAAAGACATTTCCAAGCGGGCTCTTTCCCTATTATATATTTGTTAGACGCTTGGTGATGGCAGCAATAAAGTCCAAGGGCAAAAGGTACAATAGTTTGTACCTTGGAAGTTTTAACCTAAGCTGGTAAAAATAAGCTTAGGGGGTTTTTCATGCAGGTCCCCACGTCTGTACCCTAGAGTTCAGAGTGGGGAAGGAACCTTGACATTTCTTAGCCTTAACAGTTAGTCCTGCCTCCCTTATGCGCTCAAAGACTTTTTGTAGATGTTCCAGGTGTTCTGCCCAGGAATCCGAAAATATGGCCACGTCGTCAAGGTAGGCAACTGCATATTCTCCTAATCCCGCTAGGAGACCATCTACAAGTCTTTGGAAGGGGGCGGGTGCATTCTGCAGCCCGAAAGGGAGTACATTAAATTCATACAGCCCTACATGCGTGGTGAAGGCTGACCTTTCCTTGGCGGATTCATCTAGTGGTACCTGCCAGTACCCCTTGGTTAAGTCCAAGGTAGATATGAACTGGGCCCGTCCCAGTTTCTCTAAATAGTTCATCTGTGCGTGGCATTGGATAGTTGTCTGGGCAAGTTACAGCATTTAGCTTACGGTAGTCCACACAAAAACGTATCTCTCCATCTGGTTTTGGAACTAGAACCACTGGAGACGCCCATGCACTTCCAGAGGGCGGATTACACCCATCTGTAACATATCCTGGATCTCCCATTCTATAGCAGTTTTAGCTTGAGGAGACACCCGGTAAGGTTGGACTTTAATTGGGCGAGCATTACCTGTGTCAATGGAGTGGTATGTCCGTTCAGTAAGTCCTGGGATGGCTGAGAACGTCGGCGCGTAGCTAGTGCACAGCTCCTTGATCTGCTGTCGCTGCATACGCCCAATGGTCATGGAGAGGTTCACCTCTTCCACACCACCAGCACTTTTCCCTTCATAGTAGACACCTTCAGGCCACTCAGCATCATCTCCTCCCTGGGCTGTAAACTGACAAACCCTTAATTCTCTGGAATAAAAGGGCTTTAGAGAATTAATATGATACACCTTAGGCTTTCGGTTGGAGGTGGGGAATGATATGAGATAATTAACAACTTCCAGGCACTCCTGGACCGTGAATGACCTGTCCCATGATGCTTCCATTTTATGGGCCTGGAGCGCCTTTAAGACCATGACCTGGTCCCCTGCTTTGAAGGAACGCTCTCTGGCATGTTTATCATACCAGGCTTTTTTCTCTTTTTGAGCATCCTGTAGGTTCTCTTCAGCAAGGGCTAGAGAGGTTTGGAGGGTGTTTTGTAGGTTGGTTACAAAGTCCAGAATGTTAGTTCCTGGAGAGGGTGTAAATCCCTCCCATTGCTGCTTCACCAACTGCAATGGCCCCTTAACCTCACGGCCATATACAAGTTCAAATGTTGAAAACCCTAAACTGGGATGTGGTACAGCTCTGTAGGCAAAGAGCAACTGCTGCAATACTAGGTCCCAATCATGGGAATGTTCATTTACGAATTTACGTATCATGGCACCCAAAGTTCCATTAAACTTCTCCACCAGGCCATTTGTTTGATGGTGGTAAGGAGTGGCAACCAAGTGATTTACCCCATGAGCTTCCCAAAGGCTTTCCATAGTTCCTGCCAGGAAATTAGTTCCTGCATCTGCAAGGATGTCGGAGGGCCAACCTACCCTGGCAAAAATGTCTGCAAGTGCCTGGCATACACTTTTAGCCCTGGTGTTGCTTAGAGCTACTGCTTCCGGCCATCGGGTAGCAAAATCCATGAAAGTCAGTATGTACTGCTTTCCTCTGGGTGTCTTCTTCGGAAAAGGACCCAGAATATCCACAGCTACTCGCTGAAATGGAACAATGATGGGGAGTAGCTGGAGAGGGGCTTTGACCTGGTCTTGGGGTTTTCCCACTCTCTGGCACACCTCACAAGACTGGACTTAGGTAGAAACATCCTTGCCCATTCCCTCCCAGTGGCATGACCTCCCCAAACGGTCTTTGGTCCTGTTCACCCCAGCATGGCCACTAGGATGATCATGGGCTAAGCTCAAGAGCTTGACCCGCTACTTAGTTGGAACTACCAACTGTCTCTGAGGATGCCAGTCTTCCCGGTGTCCACCAGAAAGAGTTTCCTTGTATAAAAGTCCTCTTTCTACAACAAATCTGGATTGATTAGAAGAGCTGAGAGGTGGTGGGTTGCTCTGTGCCGCCGTCCAAGCTCTCTGGAGGCTTTCATCTGCTTCCTGTTTGGTCTGGAACTGTTCCCTAGATGCTGGAGACATCAGTTGCTCATTGGATTGTGGACCTATGCTTGGTCCCTCTGGAAGTGATGTAGGGGATGGGGCTGTTTCCGTTGACTGTGAATGGCTCTCCGCTGGTGCACTATGATGGGGTTCAGGTAGGGTTATCGGGTAGGGTTATCGGCTGCTGCCAGTTCAGGTTCGGTGAGGCCCTCTGGTATTGGGGTTGCAAGTACTGGGTTCAGTGCTGGCAACGGGTCTGGTGCTGGTTGTTCCACTGGTTCCGGTTCTGGGATTGGTTCCATCTGGGTCTCTGGGACTGGATCCACTACTGCTGTTGCAGACCTTGGCCTGAGATCCAGGTCCATCACCTCTGACCGGGTCCTGGTAGAAGTTTCCAGAACAGAGCTAGGCATCATGGCTTGTTTAGCCTGGCTGCGGGTGACCATTCCCTCCCTCTTGGCTCGCTTCACATGATTGGCGAAGTCTTCCCCCAACAGCATGGGGATGGGATAATCATCACAGACTGAAAAAGTCCACGTTCCTGACCAGCCCTTGTACTGGACAGGCAACTTGGCTGTAGGCAAATTGAAAAAGTAGGACTTGAAGGTTTGAATCGTCACTTGGATCTCTGGGTCGATTAAATTGGGGTCCACTAAGGAAGCATGGATAGCCGACACTTGTGCTCCAGTGTCCCTCCACGCAGGGACCTTCTTCTCGCCCACACTCACACAGTTTCCCTCCACTCCAAGGGTATCTGGGAGGTATCTGGGCCTGTGGACCTCTGGGGTGATTCCGGTGCAATGAACTGTAATCTGTTGGGGTTCCTGGGGCAGTTGGCCTTTACATGCCCCGGCTCATTGCATTTAAAACATCGTCCAGCTGACGGGTCACTCAGACAAGGTGGGTTGCTGGAGAACGGTGTGGCGGGACGATAAGGTGTCTGGAGTGGTCCTTGGGGGTTAGTTGGGGCCTTGGGCTGCCCCCAGTAGTAGGGGGTGATCTGAGGTTCTCCCTTCTGGTATCAGCTCCAACTGTGACCAGTTTTTTTCTTTTCTGCCACCTCAACCCATTTGGCTCCAATCTCCCCCGCCTCGATTACCATTTTGGGCTTCCCATCTAGGATGTATCTTTCTATTTCCTCAGGAACACCCTCCAAGAACTGCTCCATTTGCATTAGGAAGGGCAAATCGTCTGGAGATTTAACACTTGCTCGTGATATCCAGGCATCCAGGCATTGTTTCACAATGTGGTAGGCATGTCGGGTAAATGACACGTCTGGTTTCCACCTTAGGGCTCTGAATCGCTGACGGGAATGCTCGGGGGTTAGCCCCATTCTGACTCGTGCCTTGGTTTTAAACAGTTCATACTGGTTCATGTGTTCCTTAGGCATTTCAGCCGCCACCTCAGCTAAGGGTCCACTGAGTTGCAGCCTCAGCTCTACCATGTATTGGTCTGTAAAGATGCTGTACCCAAGGCAGGCCCTTTCAAAGTTTTCTAAGAAGGCCTCGGTATCATTGCCTGCCTTGTAGGTGGGGAACTTTCTAGAATGGGAAGTGGTACCTGGAGAAGGATTGCTAGGGTTTGTTGATATATTCTGCTGAGCCTTTGCCTTCTCCATCTCCAGTGCATGCTTCCTCTCTTTTTCCTTCTCCTCCTCCACATGCTTCCTCTCTTTTTCTTTCTCCTCCAGCTTTTTGTCCCTTGCCTCCATTTCCCTCCTGTGGGCAGCCTCCCTTTCTTTTTCCCTTGCCTCCATTTCTTTCCGTATGAGTTGTCTTTCATATTCTTTTTGTTTTTCCTCAGCCTCAAATCTGGCTAATTCCAGCTTTTGTTGAACCGTGGAGTCTGTCATCCTAACATCTCTGTTTTTAACTAACTTTACACCCGAGAGTTAGAAAGACAACCAAAACAAAAAAAATTTGGCTTGTAAAATTTTGCTATGCTGTCCGGATACCTATGTTCTCTGATAGTGATTGTCAGCCTACAGAGAAATCCTAAAAAAAAAACCTAACACCTTTGTCTCCAGGCAAATAGGAAGAAAACCCCTCTAGTTGCTCTTAGGAGAAGAAAAAAACAAAAAACTTCAGGTCTGTGAAGACTTGTGAATTTTCTCTGCAGGAGGTTAACTACCCTGCCTTTAGGTAGAGAAAACTCCAGCTCACAAAAGATAATTCCTTTTTGTCTCTGCTCTGGCCCCCAAGCAGAGACAAAAAAACTAACTGCTTTCAGCTTAAATCTTGCTTTCCAGCAACCCAAAGGAAAAATAAAATCCCTTTTAAAATCTGTGTTTCTGGTTCAAAAAATCTCAAATTGATCTCAAAATGATTTCAAGTTAATCCCCCCACTCTGCCACCATGTCAAGGTTCCTTCCCCACTCTGAACTCTAGGGTACAGATGTGGGGACCTGCATGAAAACCTCTGAAGCTTACTTTTACCAGCTTAGGTTAAAACTTCCCCAAGGTACAAACTATTTTACCCTTTGCACTTGGACTTTCGCTGCCACCACCAAACGTTTAACCAGTTACTGGGAAAGAGTTGTTTGGAAACGTCTTTCCCCCCCAAAATCCTCACCAAAACCTTGCACCCCCCTTCCTGGGGAAGGTTTGATAAAAATCCTCACCAATTTGCATCGGTGACCACAGACCCAAGCTCTTGGATCTTAAGAACAATGAAAAAGCAATCAGGTTCCTAAAAGAAGAATTTTAATTGAAGAAAAAGTAAAAAGAATCACCTCTGTAAAATCAGGATGGTAAATACCTTACAGGGTAATTAGATTCAAAACATAGAGAATCCCTCTAGGCAAAACCTTAAGTTACAAAAAGACACGAAAACAGGAATATCCATTCCATTCAGCACAGCTTATTTCCTCAGCCATTTAAAGAAATCATAATCTAACGCATATCTAGCTAGATTACTTACTAAATTCTAAGACTCCATTCCTGTTCCGTCCCAGGCAAAAGCATCACACAGACAGACCCAGACCCTTTGTTGCTCCCCCCTCCAGCTTTGAAAGTATCTTGTCTCCTCATTGGTCATTGTGGTCAGGTGCCAGGGAGGTTATCCTAGTTTCTTAACCCTTTACAGGTGAAAGGGTTTTTCCTCTGGCCAGGAGGGATTTTAAAGGTGTTTACCCTTCCCTTTATATTTATGACAACATATGTGACACTGGTAAGCTTCCTGCATTTGTATGTTTAGGGGCTGGATTCTGATCTCATACACTGATCCATTGATTAAAAGAAATTACTCCACATTTACAACAGCATAATCGAGATCAAAATCCAGTCCTTTATTAGTTCACAAATATTTTTGAGGGCCGCCCATCAGGTCACAGATTAAAAATGTTGACTTGTATAGAAGATTAAAGGAGAAAGAGCAAACCATACTTTTTCTTCCAATAATGCTATTATTAGATTACCTGAAGATGAAAAGATGATGTTCAACTGTGTGTGCAGGGGAAGGCTAGCTTGAAAACTTGTGCAGAAATCAAAGTCCATCAGGAGCAACAGTAGCCACTAGGTGTTACTGCAATACAAATAATAAACACCTTCCATGGGATCATGAGAATGTCACTGCATTCTGGAGGGCAGTGGTTCCCAAAATTTAATAACCCGTGAACCCCTTTCACTAAAATGTCACGTCTCGCAAACCCCCTCATAAAAATGAACATTTCCCGGGATTTTCTCCTTTACCTGAATATAAATTATAAATGCAGTGATCTTGGAAATATAAAATTTGTTTTTATTATGTGCTTATTACACACTATTATTAATTATTATTTATCATTACAGTATTTTTATTACATTATGAAAATGGCAACACTCTTCCAAGATCTCACTTTTGTAGCTTGTATCACTTTGAATAAGCCTGTTATAAGACAAGGCTCCTACGGTTCATCAAGGAGTATCAGATGTAAAACAGCATGAAGGTATTTAAGAAGCCAACTCAAAGAGTTCCTCTTATACAAGCATTCAGGTCTTGAGCAGTCCAGGCAAACAACGCACGTTACAACAAAGCTTAAACTTGTTCTTCATAATAATTTTAAAAACAATACTAGCTGCCTATTTAATTTTAAAAACATCAGAAAATATCCACCTTCCTTTCCACTTCTTATAAGGAGTCTTGAAGTTTAAACTTCCTCAGTGTGATAGATATGCTTGCTTTGATCTGAATAGCTCTTGGAAGTCCAGGGGCTTCGGGCTGCTGCCCCGTGCTGCCTGGGGTACTTAGGGACAGTTCTGTCCACCATTAGGGAATTTTTTCCTGAGACCCCCTGAAATATTTCATGAACCCCAGTTTGGGAACCACTGCTGTAGGATGAAAAACAACGGTGATCACCACTACAAAGGAAATGGAAAGATTCACTCATTCACATCCGCCCACAATGTTCCCAGGATTTTACTACAAACCACTCACATTGTCATAAAACCATCATCTTTATTTAAGTTATGCTACCTCGGGGCTGCATAATTACCCAAGTTATCATAATTTTGAAGTCAATATCACAACAGTTAACAAATAGCAACTTAATCAAATGTATAATTAGGATGAGACTATGTGACAAAAGTATTAACACCAAGTTCCGCTACTGAAATTATTTACCTTTGTAACATTGCCTACCCCAGTGAGCCAGACTAACTCACATGTAGTCTCACATGGCTGCACAGGGAAATACGGGGACTCAAGGCAATCGCCACCCTCATGTACAGCTTCCCAGGATTTGCCTGGTTGTGAGGAGAGGGAAACAGAGCAGGGTCTGCCTAGCACCTGGGTTGGGAGAGGGCAAACCCTGAAGCCTGTCAGCATCACACTGGCCAGCAGAGCTGAGCAGGCCTGAAGGGGAAGTAAAATGCATGTTACAAACAGGTGCAATACCTTGCTGTCCCCTAGATCATCACTGATCTTGCAAGATTTCTGCTATGTTGGGGTCAAAATTGTATAACAACAGCTTAAAAAAATGTGAAGTTATTGAACGTGACCCTTAGCCCTCACTCAACCTAGAACACTAGCCTAAAACTGTCGACAGTGCACCAGCACTGGGAGCTACTCCCCTCGTGGGGATGGGTTTTTTACAGTGTTGGGAAACCTCTCTCCCAGCACTGGTGCCACGAGTACACAGCCACATTAAAGAGCTGCCTCAGGGGCACTCCACTTGATACCGGTTGCCAACTCGACATCGAGCCATTGATCACTACCCGGTGAGCCCGACAATCCAACCAGCTTTCTATCCACCTTACAGTCCATTTATCGAATCCATACTTCTTTAACTTGCTGGCAAGAATACTGTGGGAGACCATATCAAAAACTTTGCTAAAGTCAAGATATATCACATCCACCGCTTTCCCCATATCCACAAAGCCAGCTATCTCATCATAGAAGGCAATCAAGTTGGTCAGGCATGACTTGCCCTTGGTGAACCATGTTGACTGTTCCTGATCACCTTCCTCTCCTCCAAGTGCTTCAAAATGTATTCCTTGAGGACCTGCTCCATGATTTTGCCAGGGACTGAATTGAGGATGACCGGTCTGTAGTTCCCTGGGTTCTCTTTCTTTCCTTTTTTAAATATGGGCACTATATTCGCCTTTTTTCAATCGTCCAGGACCGACCTTGATCGCCACGAATTTTCAAAGATAATGGCCAATGGCTCTGCAATCGTATCAACCAACTCCCTCAGCACCCTTAGATGCATTAGATCTGGACCCATGGGCTTGTGCAGGGCCAGCTTTTCTAAATAGTTCTTTCACCACTGAGGGCTGTTCACCTCCTCCCCATACTGTGTTGCCCAATGCAGCAGTCTGTCAGCTGACCTTGTCTGTGAATACGGAGGCAAAAAAGCCAGTGTAGCTGTGAAAAACTATAGGCCCTTGCCAATCTCCAAATCAGCCGATCCCACCACAAAACACTTAAACCCACCGACCCCCCAAAAAACAAAAAACATAATCTGCTTGATTTAGTTCACACTTTCCCTTAAACAAGTATCACCTTTAGGCTAAGGTTAAGCATGAGTCATTTCTATGTAAGATATTTCTAACGCATCTATCATAGTAGCATTTAAACACCATTTCTGACCAAATTGGTGGTTTTGTTGCTGTAAAAGTTAGAAGGGGTGAAAACTATGAGTTACAGTGGAATGGCTCCTGCAAATAACATATCAAGAATATGTTGATATTCTTAGCATGGGATTCATAGCATGGGATGATTTCGTTTCTGAATTATCCTAGATAAGGTTTATATGCTGGTTTTAGTTTCAAAAGAAATAGATTTGCCATTGATTGATCATAACTAATTGATTCCTTTATGAAAAGATAACATTGTACAGAAGAAATATTAAACCACCTAAAAATCTTCATTGCTTGCACCATGACAGAGATTTTACAGTAAACATAAAACGATTACAAGAAATGCAGAAAGACATTATCTAAATGACTAGGATGCATATAGCAATTTGCCTTGTAAACTGTGACAGTGTGAACAAGTTGCAGTTTTAATTAGAGCTGAATTAAATACTGTAGTGCTAATCAAGTTAAATATCCCAGAATAATAAGGGGTTCTGGCAAACAAAATTGCTGGACAATTTCAGTGCTTAGTGAAGTTCTGCAGCTGCTTGACCTAAATCATTCCTCTCTATCATGAAGAGGTGAACAAACATACAGTTAGATTGTGTCATCCTTAGAATAACGTACATTGCAACATCAGTAGGGGTGGCAGAATCTGGCCTACAGAAATAAAGAGAATGTGTAGAATTTTCATATCTCTGTGTCAGGTTTCAGAGTAGCAGCCGTGTTAGTCTGTATTCGCAAAAAGAAAAGGAGGACTTGTGGCACCTTAGAGACTAACCAATTTATTTGAGCATAAGCTTTCGTGAGCTACAGCTCACTTCATCGGATGCATACTCTATCTCTGTGATATCTTTGGCCAAATCAGTTGCGGCAACATTCACTGACAAACACTATTAAATTCTGCCCTCAGGCATACATTTGTGGCTTTCATGAAAGCCAACTAAAAGTATATGCAGCTGAGTGTAAACTTCACCACTATTTTTTTCTTGCCATGTGTGTGGTTTATTTTCCAGAACTACAGTCTCATTTCCCTGACATGCATTTAAAAAAGAAGAAAGAAAGAAAAGCAGTCAGCCCAACAGACAACCACAGGAAGTGGCTCCGGACTTGGTCTACGCATGTTTGTGCATACATATTATAAAGAAATAGTGTGGAAAATTCAGCAACCTCACCACTTCATCATTACTTCCTCTGCTTATTGTGTCAGTTGGCCCATTTCTTGAGGAGGTGGGAGGAGTACTGAAGAAAATTGTACAGGTGTTGTAGTTTTGTATTTTATGGGGGAAGTTCTGAAATGTTAAGATGTTTCCATAAAAAAGTAGGTAAAAAATAAGGTGCTTTAAAAAGATGGTTCAGTCTTCAACTGGTTCCCCTATGCAACCCTATTTCTCTTCCTCCCTCTAATTGAGCAGACGTTCATTTATCTTGACTATGTGCAATTTTTATATTCATTTTATGGCATTCTTGTCTAAGTTAAAGGAGTGGGGGGGCACGAATTAAAAATCCAATAAGATGTAAAAATATCTGCTTTTTGACTAATCAAGTGTAAGTAACTGGTTCTTTCTTTCTGCCTTTCATGTATATTAATTTGTTTTCCTAGGAGCCTGTCACATCCCTTGTTGTTCTGGATATTAATCAACAACTTTCTTAGTTTCAGCAACACTCGGCTGTGTTAACATATGCAAGGAACATCTGATGCTACAGAAAGTTGTTGCAGCTTTAAGGCCACTCATCATTGCTCCCTTCCTATTCACCTTTGTATGTTATCATATCTTTGCCCTCCCAGTCTCCTCTGCTTTGCCAATAATGTTAGTCTCTGTCACCTGTTTCGCCACTTCCCTTACACATGCCTTTTTTTCATGCCACCCCTGATGCAAGGAATGCCCTTCTCCATATAATCATTCTCCTGACATTCAAATCCCTTCAAGATCAACTTCTACCATGACACCTATGGAAAACCGCCATATGATAAAGGCTAGGCAGATGGCTAATAGTGATAAATAAATAAATATTAATATCTTTTTAAAAATAATTTGGACTGAAAGCCCACTAATAACGCAACATTGAAATTAGGCAAAGGTTTCTAACCATCAGAGGAGTGAAATTCTGGAACGGCCTTCCAAAGGGAGTAATGGAGGCAAAAAAAACTGAACTTGTTTCAAGACTGAACTTGATAAATTTATGGAGGCGATAGTATGATGAGGTTGCCTACAATGGCATGTGGCCCATCTGCAACTGCTAGTAGCAAATACCTCCAACAGCTGAAGATTGGACACTAGATGGGGAAGGCTGAGTTACTACAGTGAATTCTTTCCCAGATGTCTGGCTGGTGGGTCTTGCCCACATGTTCAAGGTTTAACTGATCGCCATATATAGGACTAGAAAGTAATTTTCTTCCATGTCAGATTGACAGAGACCCTAGGGTTTTCCACCTTCCTCTGCAGAGTGGGCACACGTCACTTGCTGGTTTGAACTAGAGTAAATGGTGGATTCTCTATAATTTGACATCTTTAAATCATGATTTGAGGACTTCAGTAACTCAGCCAGAGCTTATGGGTCTATTTCAGGAGTGCGTGGGTGAGATTCTGTGGCCTGCAATGTGCAAAAGATGAGACTAGATGATTTTGATGGTCACTTCTGGCCTTAAAGTCTATGAGTCTAACACCTATATAGCCATGTTTCTTATCACTTCTTCTCCCCCTCACCCATTCCTTCATTTTTTTGTGTGTCACACCCATTTGTTACATCTTATCTAAAGTTATTTTGCAATCTCTTTGGATAAGTGAATCATCTCTTACTAGGTGTTTGTACAGTGCCTGTAATGGCTAGGGTTTAGGGGGCTGGGCCAGTAATGTCTATTGGTCTGGGGTCAAAGGCCCCTAGTTACCAGGCTGAGTCAGCAAACAAGGTCAAGCTGGGCCATGGTCAAAGGCAGGAGTTAAGAGCAAGACGGAATCTGTAGCTGTAGCAAGCCAGTGTCTGCCTTATTACTCAGACAGCCATAGGTGTTGGAACTAGGGGTGTTGCAGCACTCCCGGTTTAAAGTTGTTTCCATCATATACAGGGTTCATAGTTTGGTTCAAAGGCTCTGAGCACCCCAACTACACAAATTGTTTCAGCATCCCTGCAGACACTGGCTTGCTACTACAGACAGTGCCCTGGTGCAACTGCCTCGTTTAAATAGTTGGTGTGGACCAGTCAGGCGGCTGCAGTATTCTGTCTCTCTGGGCTCTTTGGATGGTACTTCCTGTGGTGGCTAACCCTCCAGTAATTGTTGGATGCTGCTTCACCTGGCTCCCCAGTGACAATGTGAAGATGTCAGTCACCTGAGGTTCTGGAATGCTTGGTTCTAGACCCATGGATCCTTACAGTGCCTAGCACAAAGGATTCTCAAGTTTGTCTGAGGTCTCCAGGCACTAGTATATTGCAACCACTAGGTGGTTGTGGTTAAGGCACAGGACTAGGACTCAGGAAATTTGGATTCAATTCCTTGCTTTGTTGCAGATTTCCTGCATGACTTCAAGTCACTCACTGTTCCTACCTGTAAAATGGGGATAATTCATTTGAAACTGGGCTCTGGTTTTCTCAAAAAGTTCATGAACTTTAGCAAACCTTTTGACAGACCTGGACCAAGATTAGAGTTTGGAACCAAACCTGGAACCAGGGGATTTTCTTGTGGTTTAGGATTTCACTGCAAACATCTCACATATGTCTACAGTGTTTTGAGCATAAAATTCAGGGTATTTACATTTCTGTGATTTAGCATGAACCATTAAAGCCATTGCAGAGTGTCCAAGGTTACTGGTCATGGACAACTGATTTTCAGCCTGTGAATTAAACAGTTAGAGAGCAATGGAATCAATGAAACAGATAATCTCACATTTTAAGAGATGTTCTATTATCCCCTATTAGTGATAAAATCTGTTACGAATATCAGTATGAAGAATTCCCCATGTGTGGCTACTGCTTTCATGCTATCTCTTGTGAAGTCAGAAAAAAAATTGTATCCTTTGAATGTCCTCAAACTACGACATCCTGGTTATCTAAAAAAGGCTCATATTGAGCTTAATTTCTCCCAATCAAAAAAAAAATCAATTTTGGAGTCAGCTCTGGCAACAAGTCACTGGAAGACCTAGACAGATGATGGCTATAAATTAGGAGTAAACTAGTGGTTCTCATAGGTCAGAGCATAAGAGAGGTAGGGAGAAACCCTCCCCCACCATCCATGGTATTATCATAGAATATCAGGGTTGGAAGGGACCTCAGGAGGTCATCTAGTCCAACCCCCTGCTCAAAGCAGGACCAATCCCCAACTAAATCATCCCAGCCAGGCCTTTGTCAAGCCTGACCTTAAAAACTTCTAAGGAAGGAGATTCCACCACCTCCCTAGGTAACACATTCCAGTGTTTCACCACCCTCCTAGTGAAAAAGTTTTTCCTAATATCCAACCTAAACCTCCCCCACTGCAACTTGAGACCATTACTCCTTGTTCTGTCATCAGCTACCACTGAGAACAGTCTAGATCCATCCTCTTTGGAACCACCTTTCAGGTAGCTGAAAGCAGCTATCAAATCCCCCCTCATTCTTCTCTTCCGCAGACTAAACAATCCCCGTTCCCTCAGCCTCTCCTCATAACTCATGTGTTCCAGTCCCCTAATAATTTTTGTTGCCCTCCGCTGGACGTTTTCCAATTTTTCTACATCCTTCTTGTAGTGTGGGGCCCAAAACTGGACACAGTACTGAAGATGAGGCCTCACCAATGTCCAATAGAGGGGAACGATCACGTCCCTCGATCTGCTGGCAATGCCCCTACGTGTGCATCCCAAAATGCCATTGGCCTTCTTGGCAACAAGGACACACTGTTGACTCATATCCAGCTTCTCGTCCACTGTAACTCCTAGGTCCTTTTCTGCAGATGTAGAAAATGCTTGCAGGACGTAGCATACCCTCTTTGAAAGAGAAAGTTGGGCTTCTCCTGTAAAACCACCAGAGAGGGTAGAAGCAAGAACTGCATGCACAAACACACATACACACACGAGAGACCCCTGTATGTGCTATAAAACTTGAAACCTACCAGAATCTCTGATATTCTAAGGGATGGGACCTCGCTTACATTGGCACTGATTCCATGGGTGCTCCTGGACTGGAGCACCCAAGGGGAAAAATTGGTGGGTGCTCTGCATCCACTAGCAGCTAAGCTCCCTTCCCCACCCCCCCGCCTCACCCTGCCTCACCTCTACCTCCTCCCCTGAGCGTGCCACATTCCCGCTTCTCCTCCCAGCACTTGCCGCCGCAAAACAGCTATTTTGCGGTGTAAGAGGCTCCGGGAGGGAGTGGGGAGCTTGCGCTCAGAGGAGGAGGTGGGGATTTGGGGAAGGGGTTGGAATAGGGGCAGGGAAGGGGCAGAGACTTTGGGGAAGGAGTTGAAATGGGGGTGGGGCGGGGGGGGGGGCCAGGGGCAGAGGGGGAGTTGAGCACCCACCAGGGCCAGCAGAAGTCGGCGCCTATGCCTACGCACGAAAGTGGTTAGATTAAGGAATGCAGCAAGTGGTGAATCTGCAGACCCACTACAAACTGTCTGTTCTATCTGGGATATTGTCCAATCAACACAGTAAAGTATTTCATAGCTGCCCAGCTGGATTACTGGGGTGTTTAACCCTTCACATTGTCAGAGAAATGAAACCAGACTAAGGCCTAAGTGAATCTTCCCCCTCAACCCCAGCCCACCCTCCACGCCAGTTCCTAGGTTCTATCACTTTATCAGTCCAGAACTAAACCTCTTAGCATGTACAATTTAAATATTCACACTGATATCATTTAGGTTTCCATAGACAGCTTGTGATTTTTAAATTTAAACCAAAATGCAAACTAGTAAGTAAAATAAGGGCTAAATTGATAAGAAATCAAATGTAGCACCTGAGTTTTGAGGTATTTCTGTTTAAAGCAAAACCAGCCTGGATTTTTTACATCCCTAAGAGTTCTTCCTAGAATTAGCTGTAAAACATTGTCACTTAATGCTCTGTCTAGTTATTTTAACGGACTTTGTAACTCCTTTTGTCAAACAGGTTCAGCCTCAAGGAATATTTATCTATATTTACATGGAAAAAGTCATATTATGGCTAAAATTTTATATGCACAAAATATGAAGAAATTCAATGTTATCGATCTCATACAACTATAGTTCAGCTCCCATTTACATATGTAAGAGTAAGAATACTTAGCACTTTGCCTCCTCTAAACCCTTTAAGCCTCACAATTTTCCTGAGGTAAGCAAGTATAATTGTTTCCATTATACAGATAAGAAAACTGAGCTACATACAGGTTATGTATGGTCTTGACCCAACAAAGACTTCTGCACGTGCTTAGCTTTAAACACTTGACCAGTCCCATTGGAGCCAATGGGACAATTCATATGCTTAAAGATAAACATAGGCATAAATCTTTGCAGAATTAGGTCATAAGTGATTTGCTCAAAGTCATAAAGAGTCTGATCCTGCTCCCATACAATCCAATGGCAAAATTCCCATTGCCTTCAATGGTGAAGGATTAAGTCCATAGTAATTAATACACAGAAAATGAATGTCTTCAGGAGCTCCTAACTCCAGATTTCTAGCCCACATTGCAGTATTCTGTGCTACTGTACATACCTTACTATATATGCTGTGTGTCCAAGTTACAGTTGCTGTGGCAACTGTGATAATGAATTCCCTGATATGTGTGAATGCAAGATCTTAGCTTGAATGCTGTATTAGTGTGGCGGGTTCTTCCCCCCACCCCCCCCGGGCACTAAACTAATTTCCTTTTTATGCCCTTAAACAACAATAATTCCCTACCAGTTGTGTTAGCAAAATTCAAGAAGAGCATACATTTGAGTTCAGTCAGGTTAGAATAATAAGCCGGATATAGATTCTACTTCTTAGTAGCAGATTATACCTCATTTAATTCGATTGCTAACCAATCAAAATTAAAAATCACTCAAGACTGTTCTCAGCCCTCAGATTTATCATCTCATAAAGGGTTAATCATCTACTTGAAAGAGTCACCAACTTGGGGAGCATCTGATTTATGAACAGTTCCCAAGTGTCAGAGATCTATTACTTCCTGGTAGTCATTCTACAACAACTGATTCTAAACAATTTTGATTGGGACTTGGGTGAAGTAGATGCTGCTTGGAACTGACTTAATATGTAAAGCCATATTAAGAGACCTCATCTCTTCGATGTATCATTACTAGAAACCCAGTAAGCTTCCAGTGCTATTTATGTATCATGGACCCTGGTGGACAGCCCTCTTTTATAAAGCTAAAAGTCATTATGATGAATCACAATCTGAGGTCTCAGTTTGGTGCTAAACCCAGAATATATTATACACAAATGCAATTCCTTCCAGAGCAGAAAGAGATGAAAAGAAGTTGTGGAATTATGGAAATGGCTTGCTGATGTAATTTGAAAGCGTCTAGGGCTCACACCTCTCAACAGCTATATCAAGTAGCACATGACAAAAATGTAAGAAAGTCATTCAAAATCCGGGACACCATGCTAATGAGGGGCCATATGGTGTCTCATTGCTACTCCCACACCATTCCAACATTCTCTGTCTTCATCTGGGTTCCTAAATGGAAGCCAGAAGTTATTTTAAAAATTATGTTTGCATTTTATAAATCTCATTGGATGTAAATCAGTTCTTGTGAATGAAGTGATACTAATTTACACCAGCTGAGAATCTGGCCCTACATTACTATTCTTCTTCTTCTTCTATCTTCATTTAGAAGATATGGGCATAATATACAAGCCTCTGAGCCCATTTAATTTAAAAAAAAATACAGTTAGTAACAAGTTCCAACACTCAGGCTCCAATCAATATGTTTTTATAATTGTATGCATTTCTAAAGTCTCATCAACCTAATCACAACAACTAGAGTATTACAGCAACCAGAATAAATGAAGAGGAATTTGAAATCACTGTCTATCCCCAATCAAATTGTCTTCCTTAATCCTTTGGCCTGTCTATAACAGAAAGTTCTTTCTGTTTAACAGAGATACCTATACTGCTATAATCCCCCTTCTTCCCCATGGAGATAAGATAAACCAAAAAAAGGCCCTCTTTCCCTGGATACCCTAATTCCAGGGAAAGAGGGCCTTTTTTTGGTTTATCTTATCTCACTTGGGAAGAAGTTTAAGCTTAACCAGAAAAAAAGACACTCATGCTGGAATGTGCATGTGTTATGCTCTGATTCACTCCAGAACAGCAATTCCAAAACACAAGGAAATCAAAGCAGGGTACATAAGTGGAAGGTCAATCAACACATGTAATAACCATGAACCAGTTAAGTCAGCAACAGTCTGAACAAAATATAACAGTCCAAATGGCAGGTATGTAGCAGCAGGCCCTGAGTAACTGCACATACCCAACACTACACACGCAAACGCACACACACACACACGAACACCGAGTTCAGGCAGCAGGAGCCAGGAAACAAGCAGGAACAGGAAGCAATAAGCAGGAAGGCAACACACAGTCATCACAGATTTTTGTACCAGAGGCTGTGGGTAATACCTCACCCAGACAAATGGAGGTGGAAGTGGTTTTCTAGAGATAAAGGATGTAGGGTGTGGGCTGAGTAGACCTGAAGTAGGAACGCTAAGAGCAGCAAAGCCTGAGGAGAAGACTTGAACTGAATTTTGTTGTCATCAATCACTTTGCTAATAAAGTCAAATCTCAGGAAGGGGATGAGGTTTGACCTTACATGCTGGCCTTGTCTACATGACCCTTTCTCCCTTACCATTTACCTGATGCTACTGTTGGTGCAGCTCCATTTTGGTACCAATGGGGGAAGTGCTACTGTAGACAACATGCTAGCAGCCCCAGCACTCAAATTCCTACGTGGTCTAGGCTTCCAGGATATGACAACACAGCTTCAGATGCTTCTGGCTCTCCTAATAAGTGTTCCCAGCACTGGCTACCAACAATGGGAATTTTTCAAGAAAAAAAGGCTAACGCTGACTTTGTTTCAGAGAGAGTTGGGAAAGGTACCTGCTCACACCCATGCTCTGGCAGACTGGCTGGGAGTTTTCCTTAAACTGTGGCCTTTTTACAGGCCGTGCATATGCTGGACCACAACCATCTTACTTAGCAGCACAACACGGTGTATACTGCAATAGCTCATATAGCCTGTTGATTCATTTTCTAATTCAGGTTCACTTCCAGGGCCAAATCCAAAACACCATCCCATTGTAAGAAGGAAGAGAGGCAGACAGAAAAGTGTTATATAACGGTGGCCAAGAATTATGTCAAACAAAAAATTAATATGCAGAAGGAGAGACAACAATTAGATTGTTCTGTACATCATTACAGTATCAGAAGTGCTAGACAGAGAACTTCAACTGTGCTCTGTAAGATCATGATACAATGCCATTGATTTTGAATTTCCTTCATAAAACACAAAGTGCTTTACTATAAGATTTAGTCTCAAACCAAATAAAATGAAAGAAGAGGCTTCTAAGGAGAGTTTTAGAAGGAGGAAGTGACTCACTGGGATGCTAGAAGAAAGTGAAACAGTTCCAAAGAATACAGAAACAGAAGTGAAAGTGTGACCCCCAGCCCAGCCACCTGTATCTCTGAGGAGTCATGAGAAAGGGGCACAGAAAAGCAAAGTGAATGGGGTGGGGAGCAGATGGACCTGAGACAGACAGAAGTTGGGCAGAAGAAGCTAATAGAAAGTTTTGAAAATAGTAAAGCCAGTTCTGAATGGGACTGAAAGCCAGTGCAGATTACAAAAGATGGTTTTGCTTCCTTGGAGTGACATTGGTCTAACTCTAGCCACATCATTCTGGATCCTGGATATTTAAAGAATCAGGCTGTTTGCACTAGGCAAGGAAGTAGGAACTCTTTTCTCTGACTGGTGGAGAGATGGTGCCCATATGATGGGATATTTGTTCTCATTTTAGCACTCTTACTGAGAAAGGGGAAGACATATTGCCTGAGGATACAGATTAAACAGCCTTATAGAGAAGGATGAATTTCTGTACTATGTATCATTCATGCCTGGTCAGTTATAATAAATGTTCATGAAATTCAATCAAGATAGAGACATTGGGCCAAATTGAATGCTGATGCAATACTACTGAAGGCAATAGATTTAACCAGGGGAGAGTTTGGCTCTGTCTGTGTGTTAACACAGAGTGTTTGTGACCCCTCTGCATACATTTAGACACATTACAAAGAGCAGATAATTTCCTATGAAGATTGAATATCGCTTCAAAAGGCTGTCACAACTTGAGTGCTGAGAAGGAGCATTCAAGACTACAAGATTTGGTGGAACTGTGTAAAGGAACAGTCAGGCACACTAATTGGCAATGCAATTCCCGGTCCAGATTTGACAACCAAAAACCTCACTTCCACAGCTACATTCCGTGTCAAAGGGGAGTTAAGTAAGGCTCTTCATCAGCATTAGGCAAAGGGGGGAAAGTGAGTTAGAGGAATTTAAGGGTTAAAGTCTTTTGTCACTGAATCTTTACTCTCTGCTTTAGATACAAATTTCTGGTGCTACTGGGCACATTCTCCAACCTTTGCTGAATTCTCTTTTATTTCACTCTACAGAGGCTAAGTCCTGACTCCAGCACTAGCTAGTCTTGTAAAATTTTCTACAAAAACCTCTCCCTAATCTCTATCAGCACAGGTAGATAAGAGCTTGCACTCTTCTCACAAAGTGAATAGTGTCACTCTGTAAACAGAATTACATTTAATGAACTTAGAATAATAGCATTGACAATGGCTCCCCCTTGTGACACTATATTGAAATCGCATTGATTTGGAGATTGGAAACTACAGAATATGAAAAAAGAAAAGGAGTACTTGTGGCACCTTAGAGACTAACCAATTTATTTGAGCATAAGCTTTCATGAGCTACAGCTCACTTCATCGGATGCATACTGTGGAAAGTGTAGAAGATCTTTTTATATACACACAAAGCATGAAAAAATACCTCCTCCCACCCCACTCTCCTGCTGGTAATAGCTTATCTAAAGTGACCACTCTTCTTACAATGTGTATGATAATCAAGGTGGGCCATTTCCAGCACAAATCCAGGGTTTAACAAGAACCTCTGAGGAGGGGGGAGGTAGGAAAAAACAAGGGAAATAGGTTACCTTGCATAATGACTTAGCCACTCCCAGTCTCTATTCAAGCCTAAGTTAATTGTATCCAATTTGCAAATGAATTCCAATTCAACAGTTTCTCGCTGGAGTCTGGATTTGAAGTTTTTTTGTTGTAATATAGCAACTTTCATGTCTGTAATCGCGTGACCAGAGAGATTGAAGTGTTCTCCGACTGGTTTATGAATGTTATAATTCTTGACATCTGATTTGTGTCCATTTATTCTTTTACATAGAGACTGTCCAGTTTGACCAATGTACATGGCAGAGGGGCATTGCTGGCACATGATGGCATATATCACATTGGTAGATGTGCAGGTGAACGAGCCTCTGATAGTGTGGCTGATGTTATTAGGCCCTGTGATGGTGTCCCCTGAATAGATATGTGGGCACAGTTGGCAAAGGACTTTGTTGCAAGGATAGGTTCCTGGGTTAGTGGTTCTGTTGTGTGGTATGGTTGCTGGTGAGTATTTGCTTCAGGTTGGGGGCTGTCTGTAGGCAAGGACAGGCCTGTCTCCCAGGATTTGTGAGAGTGTTGGGTCATCCTTCAGGATAGGTTGTAGATCCTTAATAATGCATTGGAGGGGTTTTAGTTGGGGGCTGAAGGTGATGGCTAGTGGCGTTCTGTTATTTTCTTTGTTAGGCCTGTCCTGTAGTAGGTGTCTTCTGGGAACTCTTCGGGGGGTTGGGGGAGTGATGTTGATCAGGTGATTCTGCAGTTTCTTTGAGAGCGTGTGGTATAAGCTGTCAGCATAGTCTGTGTGGTATGTAGATTGTAATGGATTTTTTACCTTCAGTCCTTTTGGTACGATGTCCATCTGTTTGCATTTGGAAAGGATGATGATGTCTGTCTGGAAATGGCCCAACTTGATTATCATACACATTGTAAGGAGAGTGATCACTTTAGATAAGCTATTACCAGCAGGAGAGTGGGGTGGGAGGAGGTATTTTTTCATGCTTTGTGTGTATATAAAAAGATCTTCTACACTTTCCACAGTATGCATCCGATGAAGTGAGCTGTAGCTCACGAAAGCTTATGCTCAAATAAATTGGTTAGTCTCTAAGGTGCCACACGTACTCCTTTTCGTTTTGCGAATACAGACTAACACGGCTGTTACTCTGAAACCTGTCATTATGCAAGGCACTGCATTTAGCCGTATGGAGTGGAACTCTATCAACTGCATGAAAAAACTGGTACAGATACAGACAGACATCATCTTCCTTTCCAAATGCAAATAGATGGACATCGTACCAAAAGGACTGAAGGTAAAAAATCCATTACAATCTACATACCACACAGACTATCCTGACAGCTTGTGCCACACGCTCTCAAAGAAACTGCGGAATCACCTGATCAACATCCTCTACAGCAAACAGGGAAAGATTAAGAATGAGCTCTCAAAACTGGATACTCTCATAAAAAAACAATCTTCCACACAAACTTCCTCGTGGCTGGACTTTACTAAAACTAGACAGGCCATTT
Source organism: Lepidochelys olivacea (assembly GCF_965140295.1). Taxonomy (NCBI): domain Eukaryota; kingdom Metazoa; phylum Chordata; order Testudines; family Cheloniidae; genus Lepidochelys; species Lepidochelys olivacea. Next base: position 73,152,762 of record NC_140414.1, read on the forward strand.
ACAACACACACTTTGCTTCTCTACAAAAGAAAAAGGACACTAAACTTTCTAAACTACTACATGCCACAAGGGGCCACAGCAATGGTTCCCTCAACCCACCCAGCAATATTGTTAACCTATCCAACTATACTCTCAGCCCAGCAGAAGCAGCTGTCCTATCTCGGGGCCTCTCCCTCTGCCCCTCCACCCCCACAAACATGATACAGTTCTGTGGTGACCTAGAATCCTATTTTCGACGTCTCTGACTCAAGGAATATTTCCAACATACCTCTGAACAACATACTAATCCACAGAGACCTCCCTACCAACACTACAAAAAGAAGGATTCTAGGTGGACTCCTCCTGAAGGTCGAAACGGCAGACTGGATTTCTACATAGAGTGCTTCCGCCTTCGTGCACGGGATGAAATTGTGGAAAAGCAGCATCACTTGCCCCATAACCTCAGCTGTGCGGAACACAATGCCATCCACAGCTTCAGAAACAACTCTGACATCATAATCAAAAAGGCTGACAAGGGAGGTGCTGTTGTCATCATGAATAGGTCGGAATATGAACAAGAGGCTGCTCGGCAGCTCTCCAACACCAGTTTCTACAAGCCATTACCCTCTGATCCCACTGAGAGTTACCAAAAGAAACTACAGCATTTGCTCAAGAAACTCCCTGAAAAAGCACAAGATCAAATCCACACAGACACACCCCTGGAACCCCGACCTGGGATATTCTATCTACTACCCAAGATCCATAAACCTGGAAATCCTGGGCGCCCCATCATCTCAGGCATTGGCACCCTGACAGCAGGATTGTCTGGCTATGTAGACTCCCTCCTCAGGCCCTACGCTACCAGCACTCCCAGCTACCTTCGAGACAACACTGACTTCCTGAGGAAACTACAACCATCGGTGATCTTCCTGGTAACACCATCCTGGCCACTATGGATGTAGAAGCCCTCTACACCAACATTCCACGCAAAGATGGACTACAAGCCATCAAGAACACTATCCCTGACAACGTAACGGCTAACCTGGTGGCTGAACTTTGTGACTTTGTCCTTACCCATAACGATTTTATATTTAGAGACAAAGTATACCTTCAGATCAGCGGCACTGCTATGGGTACCCGCATGGCCCCACAGTATGCCAACATTTTTATGGCTGACTTAGAACAACGCTTCCTCAGCTCTCGTCCCCTAACGCCCCTACTCTACTTGTGCTATATTGATGACATCTTCATCATCTGGACTCATGGAAAAGAAGCCCTTGAGGAATTCCACCATGATTTCAACAATTTCCATCCCATCATCAACCTCAGCCTGGTCCAGTCCACACAAGAGATCCACTTCCTGGACACTACAGTGCTAATAAACGATGGTCACATAAACACCACCCTATACCGGAAATCTACTGACCGCTATTCCTACCTACATGCCTCCAGCTTTCACCCTGACCACACTACAGGAACCATCGTCTACAGCCAAGCTCTGCCATACAACCGCATTTGCTCCAATCCCTCAGTCACAGACAGACACCTACAAGAGCTCTATCAAGCATTCTTACAAACTACAATACCCACCTGCAGAAGTGAAGAAACAGATTGGTAGAGCCAGAAGAGTTCCCAGAAGTCACCTACTACAGGACAGGCCTAACAAAGAAAATAACAGAACGCCACTAGCCGTCACCTTCAGCTCCCATCTAAAACCCCTCCAACGCATTATTAAGGATCTACAACCTATCCTGAAGGATGACCCAACACTCTCACAAATCCTGGGAGACAGGCCAGACAGCCTACAGACAGCCCCCCAACCTGAAGCAAATACTCACTAGCAACTACATACCACACAACAGAACCACTAACCCAGGAACCTATCCTTGCAACAAAGTCCTTTGCCAACTGTGCCCACATATCTATTCAGGGGACACTATCACAGGGCCTAATAACATCAGCCACGCTATCAGAGGCTCGTTCACCTGCACATCTACCAATGTGATATATGCCATCATGTGCCAGCAATGCCCCTCTGCCATGTACATTGGTCAAACTGGACAGTCTCTTTGTAAAAGAATAAATGGACACAAATCAGATGTCAAGAATTATAACATTCATAAACCAGTCAGAGAACACTTCAATCTCTCTGGTCACGCGATTACAGACATGAAAGTTGCTATATTACAACAAAAAAACTTCAAATCCAGACTCCAGCGAGAAACTGTTGAATTGGAATTCATTTGCAAATTGGATACAATTAACTTAGGCTTGAATAGAGACTGGGAGTGGCTAAGTCATTATGCAAGGTAACCTATTTCCCTTGTTTTTTCCTACCTCCCCCCTCCTCAGAGGTTCTTGTTAAACCCTGGATTTGTGCTGGAAATGGCCCACCTTGATTATCATACACATTGTAAGAAGAGTGGTCACTTTAGATAAGCTATTACCAGCAGGAGAGTGGGGTGGGAGGAGGTATTTTTTCATGCTTTGTGTGTATATAAAAAGATCTTCTACACTTTCCACAGTATGCATCCGATGAAGTGAGCTGTAGCTCATGAAAGCTTATGCTCAAATAAATTGGTTAGTCTCTAAGGTGCCACAAGTACTCCTTTTCTTTTTGTCCAGAAGAATTTCAAAGCACTTTAATTTTAAAACACATATTCATACACACACACACACACACACACTAACCACTTCAACTATCACTGCTGACCCAGCCCAGGTTATTTAGCATCCAAACAGAAAGACAGCTGGTGATTTGGGGGTTGGACTAGATGACCTTCAGGGGTCCCTTCCAACCCTGATATTCTATGATTCTATGATTCTTTGATAATTACGCTCTCAAGTAATTCCTTTAAAAAAAAAAAAGTGTGGGGGGGAGAGACTTTATTGGTTTTCATCTATCTGTGTCAGTAAGGCAGAAGAAAACACTTTTGTCCATGTAAAGATCAGTGGGTGCATCAATACTTTCATTTTCATATCCCCATATGTGTGGTCTGGGAAAATAGGTGCAACAAAGGGTGCAGCCAGTGGGCATCACTTGCTTATCTCAGCAACCTGCATATAGGGTGACAAATGTGAAAAATCGGGACAGGAGGTGGGTAATTGGAGCATATTTAAGAAAAAGACCCAAAAATCACGACTGTCCCTATAAAATCAGGACATCTGGTCACCCTACCTGCGTACCAGATCTAAACAACAGTCTAAACATTTTCCTGCATTCCTTATCCTCTCTTCCCAAAAGGTCTCATTCTAGTTAAAGGTCTCATCCGAACGTTACTTCCAAGCCAATGTCGTCCGTTATATGAAATTTAAACTGACTGACAGACTAACACAGCTGTTACTCTGAAACCTGACCTTGAATGAAGTAATCATTTGTGTAATGTTAGTGTACTTTAGGCAGATATCCCAAAGCACGCTACAAGTCAGAGTAGACCAAGAGTTGGCCGTATTAAATCAGCAGGTTCTTTAACTGGATTTTCATTTTTATGCATGACTTAAAATGGCATGATTCTTTTAAAAGGCCAAGAAATCTCTGATGTTGTGATGTAGGTCGCGGAGCACTGGGGTTACCAGTACAACAACAAAAAACTTGGTGACAATTCAGCCCCAAATACCTTCTTGAACCTGAATCTGACTCTGAAGATGGAGATTCTGGATGAGGAAGTATATGGTGCTGGCCTCTCTAAAACTACAGTGCAGAACCTTAGGAAAACAAAAGCTAATATAAAAAAGGCAGCATGCAGCTAGTTCATCTAAAAGACCAGGTGATGTCTCCCCAAACAGCCAGGCGTAGCACAGCCCTCACCCCCGATCTGACCCCCCCGCTTCTCGCCCCCTAACGGCCCCCCAGGAGTCCTGCCCCATCCAACCTCCCCCCCGTTCCCTGACAGCCCCCCAGGGCCCTGCCCCATCCACACACTCCCCCTGCTCTCTGTCCCTTGACTGCTCCCAGACCCCCTGCCCCTAACTGCCCCCCGTTGCCCCCATTCAACCCCTCCTCTCATTCCTGATTGCCCATCTGGGACCCCTATCCCATCCAACCCTTTCCCCCCGGACCTCCCACCCCAACTGCCCCCCGCCACCCCATCCAACCCTTCTCCTTCCTGACTGCCCCCCTGGCACCGCTGCCCCCATTCAACCACCCCTTCTCCCTGTCCCCTGACCACCCCCGGAACCCCCACCCGACTGCTCCCTGCCGCCCCTCCTCTCCTTCCTGACTACCCCCCATCCACACCCCCAGCCCCTGACCACCCTCTGAACTCCCCTGTCCTCTATCCACACACCCCCACACACTCCTTTACCGCGCTGCCTGGAGCACCGGTGGCTGGCGGCACTACAGCCGAGCCGCCCGGCTGGAGCCAGCCACGCCACTGCGCAGCTCAGTGCACCAGGTCAGGCCAGGCTCTGCAGCTGCGCTGCCCCAGGAGCTCACAGCCCCACCACCCAGAGCATTGCGCCGGCAGCACAGTGAGCTGAGACTGCGGGGAAGGGGGATAGCGGGGGAGGGGCCGGGGCGAGCCTCCTGGGCCAGGAGCTCAGGGGTCGGCCAGGAGGGTCCCGTGGGCTGGATGTGGCCTGCAGGCTGTAGTTTGCCCATCTCTGATCTAAGGCCCCAATCCTGTACTGACAACTATGTTGGTGAAACCCTCAGCCCATCCAGAGCACCAAGGATTCCAGTGAGGCTCTGTATGGGTATAAGGTTCTACCCGTGTGATCCTCAGACCAGGATCAGTGCCAAAAACAGACAACCCAGAAAATGAAGGAGGGTAAAAAAAGGAAACAACAAAAAAGCAAAGCAATTGGATGGAGAAGCTGAACACATATTGCATTGCTTCCAAGACTTTTATATGGGTTTTTTTGTTTGGTTGGTTTCTGATGTACACATTATTTTCAGTAATTTAAGTGGGGAGTAAGCCAAAGTTAATAGGGCTACTACAAACAACTCAGACTAGATGTTACGAATATAAAAATCAATATATAGCATTTTACATGCAAGAAGAAACTTTTAAAACCCCTAATTAAGGGAGCTGGGAAAGAGAGCTACTTTTACTTGGGATATCAGCCTAACAAAGCATGGGATTGAGTTATACTGGTAAGTTACAGATTTCCTGGAGTTCTGAGGAGAATTGTAAAGTATGTGTTTATGACAGGATTGCTATTCCACATAATACTCTTAGGATAATTGTATGAAATGCAGGATGGTGGATAATCCTGCTTCTCAAATGATACAGTACATTTATTTCTTAAGTGCCTTTAGGGCCCCAGAGCATCAGAGAAACTGCACTTTGCTTAGATAAATGAAGCTAAGAAGGGGGTTTCTGTTCTTTATCAGTTTTATTTCCCATTAAAATGTCCAAAAGAATTGCATCTACACAGTACTGATGGTGCTCGATGCAAAGTAAGCTCCTAAAATATCTCCTTAAGCCTTGACAGGACTTAGGTTGGTTGTAAATAAGATACGTAAGTGTTGCCAGATAGGACAGTGTTTAAAAAGAGAGGTGTTTAGATGAGGAAATAAGTGTGGTATTGAAGGACCAAATAATTTTGCATATTGTTCAGCATCTTCCATTTATTGCTGTTATCAGATTCCAAACTCTCCAGCAAAAATTCAGGTCAGATAATGTCTACAGCAGATACTGTCACAGTCAAATTACATATACCAAACTTCATTTGCTGTTGAATTATAATTCAATTAACAGACTGAGAACTGAATTCTATTCCTTTATGCATCAGCATCAATAAGAGTGCACGAGGATATCGGACAGGCAAGATCGGACAGAGTGGAGGGGACTGGTAGGCAGATAGTGGATGACATACTGCCCAGTCCCAGCATAAAGGTAGAACTGTGGACGAGGAGCTGTAGCTCACACCATTGAGAAAAGGTCTGTCTGAGGAATTCTGATTTGCCTTGTCCCACCCTGCTTAGCAGGCCAGAGTATCCAGCCCTTAACGGGAGCTGAAGTAAAGTCTGTTTTCCATTAACCACCAGTTCAAAACCAAATTTGTCCTTCAGCTCCCTTTTTACTGCCAAAGCATTGTTGTAATACAATAAACATAATAAAATGTTTTATATATGAATATTCCTAACTTTAATATTCTATGCATTTACTTAATTTGCCTGCTTTCTAAGGACGCATCATTTGCCAATTGTGTTTTCTCTGCACGTTAGATCATATTTATACGCTCCAGTGTTCAGACTAGTAGAGTATTTGTGGATTTTTCCTAGATGAAAAGCGTTGTTCTCAGTTCACAGCATTTGTGAGAAAATCAAATTCCAAACATCTGTACAAAAACCACAGAAATAGAACAAGGGACCCAAAAGAAAATTTCATTTGCTAAATCCCACTTGTCATCCCAGCTGTAGCTTTGCAGAGGAAACTTGTGCTCAGGCAAGTTGCTCAAAGTAAACACATTGTTTTACCATGAAGAAATACAAATGGCGTGCCAGCGATGCCAGTTAGAAACTAGCAAGCTGAACTGGAGAAGTTAGAATCCATTCTATTATCTACAGATCTATGAACATTTGATTGGCATGTCCAGAGCAGTTCAATTTTTTTAAAAAAGTTCTTCAATAAATAGCCAGGCTGATAAGAATTTCAGCTTTGCATTTATATGGCCCCTTTTTTGTTCCAAGCACTGCACAGATACTTTACACTCAATCCAGCAAAGTGATGAAAGCCTTCTCTGAGGTGCTGAGTGCTTTCATCTTCCATTGAAGTAATTAAAGTGGAGAGTGCTTAGTACATTGTTGGTTTCAGCCATAATCTTGGGCTCTGGCCTGTTCGTATTTAAGTCAAACAACATTTGTCATTGATTGACAGGAATGTGACAGTGTGCCCTTGTTGCCAAGGCTAATGGCAAATTGGGCTGCATTAGTAGGAGCATTGCCAGCAGATTGAGGGAAGTGATTATTCCCCTCTATTCAGCACTGGTGAGGCCACATCTGGAGTATTGCATCCAGTTTTGGGGCCCCCCACTACCGAAAGGATGTGGACAAATTGGAGAGAGTCCAGCTTGGAGAGAGTCCAGCGGAGGGCAAAGAAATGGTTAGGGGGCTGGGACACATGACTTATGAGGAGAGGCTGAGGTAACTGGGGTTATTTAGTCTGCAGAAGAGATGAGGGGGGATTTGATTGCTGCTTTCAACTACCTGAAAGAGGGCTCCAAAGAGGGCGGATCTAGGCTGTTCTCAGTGGTACCAGATGACAGAACAAGGAGTAATGGTCTCAAGTTGCAGTGGGGGAGGTTTAGGTTGGATATTAGGAAAATCTTTTTCACTAGGAGGGTGGTGAAGCACTGGAATGGGTTACCTAGGGAGGTGGTGGAATCTCCTTCCTTAGAGGTTTTTAAGGCCTGGCTTGACAAAGTCCTGGTTGGGATGATTTAGTTGGGATTAGTCCTGCTTTGAGCAGGGGGTTGGACTAGACGACCTCCTAGGGTCTCTTCCAACCCTAATCTTCTATGATTCTATGAATGGGTCTGCTCTCATTAAGCCTTGCAATATCTCTCTGATTAGATCCAGCCTTAGCATTTGGGGGCTGACCTACTCACAAGGATGTTGCGAGGCATATTCTGTGACCCTACCATGATATACAAAACCAGCACGAGGACTTTGGGAAGGGTCAGCGTGATGTTTCTTTTGAACAATTCCAAAGTTCTGGTTTAGGCCTCCCTTCAGTGAATGCAGTCCAACAGGATCGAAGGACCACCACAAACTTCACCACCTTCTATTCCAAGACCTAGGAACACTTTTTTTGCCTTATCTGTAAGGCGGCCGCGGCTCTCTTCCTGTCCGTCAGGGAGGGAGGCCACATCCCCTTGCTACAATGCCTCTGGAGGGACTCAGTTCTGGAGGAGAATTAGCCGACAATCAGTAGGCCACGCCTGCAGTCCAGGTCGGGCAGCAATTGAGTCTGTGAGCCCGAGCCCTAGCTCTCAGCCACGGTGGAGCAGCAAACAGTTAATGGCTCTGGTCTGCAGTCAGGCAGAGCAATAATGGGTCTATAAGCCCAAGGCCCTCAGTCAGGACAGTGCAGCAAACAGTTAATGTCTCTCACCAGCAGTCAGGGAGAGCAGCAGTGAGTCTAGGGGGACTCAGGCCCTTGAGCAGGGTGGGACACCAACAGATATGGGGCTCTGGCCTTTAGTCAGGGCAGAGCAACACAGCAGTCTAGGGGAATCAGTTCTCTGGCAGGGAAGACAGCAAACCCGTCTGGCATCCCAGCTCGTATGGATGACAGACCAATGTAGCTTCTTGGTCTAAAGGTCGGGAGGCTGCTACCCCGTGGGGTGTGGTGGCAGGGCAGGGGGGACGCAGGCCCACCTGACTCCACTGCATCCCAGGCCAGGGTCTGCCACTGGGTCAGCAAGGAATCTGACTGCAACATGCTGGCCGTCTTGCAGTCAATGCAGCCAAACCCTGTTCGACTTCCCTGGGCTCCTTCCTACTCTCCCATTCAGGGGGTACCTGGGTTCCAGGGTCATGTTCGTCACGAGGTAAACCACTAGTTGTAGCCCCAACAGCTCCTTGGTGTTCTCGATGCCTGGCAGCCCTGCAGTCTCTGGTGCTGTAGCATCTTCCATTGGGTCTGAGCTCCAGCAGCAGGTGGGAGATGTCCTGTTCCACTGGCAGCTCTCCTCCAACGGAGCTGGAAGACCTGTTTTTTATATTTCTGGTTCCTGTCCTGCCCCTCTGCTTCCGGCAGGGCAGTCACGGGTCTCTCCCAGTCTGTCATGGAGGGAGGCCACACCCACTCGCTACACTTCTCTAATATAAACACATAGCAGCGTGCTATATTTTAAAAACAAAACACTCTACTGCACGCACAATTTTTCCCAAGGAAAAGGAAGAGATTGAGAACGAACCACACATGAAAGTTGTTAGGCACATGGCCTAATGCACTACCGGAAGGCATTCAGGTACTATTTTGATAAGGGCAGTTTGAGACACTATGTAGTATAGTATAATGTATTTCTACTTGTAAATAGGCATTATTATCAGGTAGATGAGCAAGCTGGTTTTTGGCACTATTTTGTGTTCCTTTTGTGTTCGTCAACTATTTTGAGTTCCTTTTCATCTTTATAGACTTTATTTTTTAAAAATTCTCATTGTGGTCAGCCACTTTGTGGTTGCAAGTGGAAGAGTTTAGTTTGTGATGGGGGGGGGTTGTCATATGTAGGGCTTATTGTCATATGTAGGGCTTCTTTTATTTGTCTTTCCAATTTCTTGTTTTATTTGGCTCTAGGCTTGGTAGATTGTGAAATGATTCCATGGCCTATGGGGAAAACCTCTGTTTAGTCGAGAGTTTGAATTGAGTTTTTAAAACATTCAAGAAAATTTACACAGTGATGGCATAAGGTAGGGAACTCACCATTTATAGTGCCCCTTTGTGTCAGGATGTGATGCTGCAAGGGGCCCTCATCTCCAGTGCCTTGTACGGGTCATCTGCCTCTCACCATGTCTTCTGTGGCTCGGCCCTCCAGCCAAGACACAAAGTTCAGTGCAGTTCTGCGGTAACAAAAGGTCGAACTGAAAGTCCAGATCAAACACCTAAACTAATAGTTCTTTTGCTCTTCTTGGGCTCCGCTAAAGTCCTCTGCTTCTTGGCTCCTTCTCCTGACCCCTGCAGAGCTTCTCTTATTTTGCTTCTTCTGCAGCAGGGTTCCCTTATTGTCTTCCTTCCCCAGGGACTCTGGCAGCTTCCCGTAGGGGTCTCCTTGATCTTTGTAGACCCTGTCTCAGGGCTCCCCACTTAAGAGCCTACCCTGCTTCCTCCTTCTGAGTCCTGTCTTCTCTACAGTCTTGCCCCTAGACTAAGTTCCCAGCTCTACTTAAGTAGACCTCTGCAGCTGGGGTCAGTCACTAACTCGATTATATACAGCTGAGATCATTAATTGCCCCCTGAGTAGCTAGATCAAGGGCAGAGCAAAGACAAGGACAAGGTAGCTGCTAGACCATGAGCCAGACTGAGCCCAGCTTGCCTTAAAGGGCCAACTAGCCCAGGAAGACAGAATTCACACAGAATAAATGAAAAGACAAAGGGGCAGGACCTTTTACCAGGTACAGATGAAAAGGAAAAACAAGGTGACATGCAGCCATGCCTAGAAATTTGGAAACAGCACCACCTAATTACTTTCTCCTCACTCAGAGGAGCAAATAATAAGTCAATATCCTCTAACTCAGGGGTGGCCAAACTGCGAGCGGCTCTTTTACACTTAAAGTGCGGCTCATGGAGCCCTCACTCCCCGCCCCATCTTCCCATTCTCTGCCTACCAGATGGGGGGGGGGGGAACACTTGGGGTTTTTCCTTCAGCCGGAGTGGGACAGAAGCCCTGAGCCCCAGCAGGTGCCTCCTGCAGAGCTGAAGCCTTGAGGCTCCCCTTCCTGCAGGGCAGAAGTCCATAGCCCCGCCACAGGGCAGAAACCCTGAGCCCCAGCAGGTTGTCCCACAGAGCTGAAGCCCTGAGCCCTTGCAGGCCTGCCTGGCTCTCGAACTTCTAAAGATTAATAGTATGCGGCTCAGAGGATCACCCCTGCGCTAACTCATTGAAAGAAATCTATCAAAGACCCACCAGTACAGTAGAGCATCTGAGTCACAAATAAAGAGCAGTTCCTTTAAAAGCAGATTTACAATGCAATGGACAAGATGAGTGAAAGGGGGCTGTGGAGACTTTAAACACAGAATTTATCCCAACATTACATAGAGCAATTTTCTTTATATTTTATTCCACCCCTCTTATTCACAGTGACAACTATATACTTATTAAAATAATATTTTCAGTTAGGTACAATTAAACAAGTAAAAATTAGAAGATCTGAAGTCTTATTAGCACATAAAATATATGCCTGCACCTTACATTCACAAAAATATCCCATGTTATTTCCTCAGGAACAGCTTGCTGAAAGTAGGGCCTGATTCTCATTTACACTAAGGCCATTTTATACTGCTCTGGCCTTAAAACAGGTGTAAGGTCCTTACTCTCTTATTGTCAATACATTATATACATACATTCTCAAACACTCGTTGTTCCTGGTTTTGTTTATGCAAGCAGATGTATTCAGCCTACGATAACCCCAGATAGATTGTTCTTGTTAATATGGTCAGCCTTTCAATCAACTCTTTTACTTCCAATAATTGTATATAATATATGAAATATCCTGTATGTGTAGAGGTGCTCTCACTGGGGTTCTGCATGGACACAGGGAGCTGCCTGCATGGCTTAACATACAAGTTCAGAGGTAGTGTGATAAAATGCACGACTCCATGTTAAATGAATTTATCATGCAGCTTTGATTGTCTCCCCTCCCTTTTTCATTAGCACTGAGTGAAACTGAATGCAGGTTAAGCTGAACTTTATTAAACCCTCTGCACTTCTCTGTGCATGTGGCTGTGTTGCTTCCAGCCCAATCTCTGACATTCCCTGTTTCCTTGGTGTCCCCTCGATAACAGTTCCTCCTGGGAATATTGGCCCTCTGACTCCAGGTACATTAATCATGACACACTCCCCACAACACACTGATCCATCTCCTTAGGTTCCATTCTAACACTCCAAACCCTGGAGCAGCTTAAAAGAGTGCCATTGTTTTTTTAAAAAGTCAACTTGTCATTAAAGTGTTTCTTCTTCCTCCCTCTACCTAAAATTACACCTGTCTGAAGCCCAGTATAGACAATATTTAGTTTGGGGTCAGTGGTAGCTTTTCTGTATATAAACATGTCACAGCTTTAAAATCCATACTTCACATCATGCAGGACGAGAAACAGGAGTGTTATACAATGGGATCTAGTATTAAATTCTAGTCCTCAAGGGACCCACGATTATAGAACACCAACATCTTTGGATCTTATTTAGAGTTTTTTTTATTGTCCTCTGACAATAAAAACTCACGGATCCAGAGTCTCTTCTCACTTACACTGGTATAATTTATAGGAAAATTAGGCCTATGACCACTAAAGCTCTTGCCTTCATAGGCCAAGGGATACAAAAATGAGTTCCAATAAAATAAATACTGCACTCTTTAAATCATTCATAAAAATACTTTTTCTCTAACATGTGCACCCATACACAGAACAAATGATGACTTTGGTGTGGTAAAAGGGATTTGTCAACACTCATTTAGGGATGACTTACAAAACTCATTTGTGGCTTCACCAGTTATTGTATCCATCCCAACACATGCTGATGAAACCTGTACACCAAACCTTTTCTCTATATTTAATATAATCACACACACAAAACACTGAGTGCAGACACGAGTCTTGAAAATATTCCCTTATTTTTACCATCTTCCATCATTTACCAATAAAATGCTATCATGACAACAAATTTGGATACATTTATCTATCAAATAAATAGATAAATACAAATAAATACATATATTTCATCGTGTTATTCAGACACATGCAGGATTTCTGCATTTGCTTTCTGCTCAGTCAATGCTCATCCAACATCCCAGAACACATGTATCAGCATTCCAGACCTATGCCATTCAAATATAATAAGCACTGATTTAAGAGCAGAAGCTGCTGGCCGGCAAGGTAAAAAATATTCAGTGACTGTGAATACAATATTTATTTTTGCTGTTACTCATGACCTTTCATAATTGACAACTTTCTGCTCCACTGCTGATGCGTTATAAGGTCATTGATAACTCAGACATAAAGTACACCCACATTGCTCATTTGTTAGTTAACTTAAGAAACCATACACAACAGCAGGTAAGAAAACCCACAAAACAAAAATTGGATGGCAAAGCTAAAGATGCTTGATATAAGCTATATACCTGGTATGCAACCAAAAAATATAGTAACATCTAGAATGGAAAGAAGCAGGTTCAGCTGGACACAATGGGCTAGAAAAACTACTTGTCATCGACAACTACTGTCAACAAAAGGTACAGCTGAATTAGGTTTAGCTGCAAATAGAAGTAAGGATGTCATGTTCAGCAACTGCTAGCATAGAAAAGCCCCATAATAATGCTGTAACAGGCTAGCAGTGTTTGTCTGAAAACCCCAACTACAAGTAGGTGATGATCCTGCAGGAAATGTTGTGTGCATGCTGCTGATTCACTATAGCAGGTGTCTCATTTTTCTGCTGAGATAACAAAGGAGAACACAGGGTGTAGGCTGAGAAGTCTTTAGGCAGGAACTCTCGGAGCAGCCAAACCTGGGAAGAAGGCTTGAGTCGATTTTTGAGATACCTTAGTGTTGATTTATTTACAGCCAAACCCCTAGGAAGGTGGAGAATTTTTGATTACATGTAGTATAGACTGTTTTTACGTCACTCTGGGAAAGGCATCTGCTTACAAAGGTATACTTTATATGCTCTTCAAAAAGGCTTTTAAGACCTAATTATTAAGACTGTCAATTAATCGCAGTTAACTCACGCGATTAACTCAAAAAATTAATTGCGATTAAAAGCATGTTAGCAAAAGGTATAAAAGAATGTAAGCAAAAAGGTATTTACGTGCCAGATATGCTAAACATTCATATGCCCCTTCATTCTTCAGCCACCATTCCATAGGACATGCTTCCATGCTGATGACAATTGTTAAAAAAAATAACTTGTTAATTAAATTTGTGACTGAACTCCTTGGGGGAGAATTGTATGTCCCCTGATCTGTTTTACCCTCATTCTGCCATATATTTCATGTTATAGCAGTCTCAAATGACGACCCAACACGTTCATTTTAAGAACATTTTCACTGCAGATTTCATGAAACGCAAAGAAGGTACCAATCTGAGATTTCTAAAAATAGCTACGGCACTCAACCCAAGGTTTAAGAATCTGAAGTGCCTTCCAAAATCTGAGAGGGAAGAGGTGTGAAGCATGCTTTCAGAAGTCTTAAAAGAGCAACACTTCGATGCGGAAACTACAGAACCCAAACCACCATAAAAGAAAACCAACCTTCCACTGATGGCATCTGACTCAGATGATGAAAATGAACATGCGTCGGTCCACTCTGCTTTGGATCGTTATCGAGCAGAACCTGTCATCAGCATGGACGCATGTCCTCTGGAATGGTGGTTGAAGCATGAAGGGGCATATGAATCTTTAGCACATCTGGCATGTAAATATCTTGCAACGCTGGCTACAACAGTGCTGTGCGAATGCCTGTTCTCACTTTCAAGTGACATTGTAAACAAGAAGCAGGCAGCATTATCTCCTGCAAATTGTAACCAAACTTCTTTGTCTGAGCAATTGGCTGAAATAGGACTGAGTGGACTTGTAGGCTCTAAAGTTTTACAATGTTTTCTTTTTGAATGCAGTTATTTTTTTGTACATAATTCTACATTTGTAAGGTCAACTTTCATGATAAAGAGATTGCACTACAGTACTTGTGTTAGGTTAATTGAAAAATACTATTTCTTTTGTTTTTTACAGTGCAAATATTTGTAATCAAAAATAAATATAAGGTGAGAACTGTACATTTTGTATTCTGTGTTGTAATTGAAATCAATATATTTGAAAATGTAGAAAACATCCAAAAATATTTAAATAAACCGTATTCTATGGTTTAACAGTGTGATTAATGACGATTAGAATCTTTACAGCCATAAGAATCTTTACATAAGAATCTTTACAGCCATGTTACTATCTCTATTCCTATATTTTACACTTGAAAATGAAGAGCTACAGAGCCCTGCTTTGGTCTGGTTCATGCTATTTTTTTGCTGTTGTTATTTACTAGCTATAAAATGTCTAAGAGTTGAATTTTTAGTCATCTCACTCCTGAAAAGACAGAAAAAATAAGGGAGAATGTGAAAGGGTACACCCATCCTGTAGCACCCCTGCTAGCCAAGCACGGCTCTGCTGAGGCCTGCCTCAGTTTCCCCTTCACTCATGGGCCCTTTAAAAAGTCCACATAGTCCAAATATTCAAATCATTTCCCCTCTGGGGTCCAATTTATTAAATCCTACATGGTCTTTTAAACTAGAATTCAAACCTACAAGTCTTCTTCCCAGTTTCAGCTGGGCCCAATCTCTCCTTCCTGAGGGTCTACCTCTGGAAGGATGTTCTTTTCTTTTGCCCTAAACCCAAGCTAGGCACATCCTTTCCTGCTCTCTAGCACCTCTTGCCTGGAGTTCGACCTTCTCCACAAGCCTCCCCCACTGGTATCTTCCCCCTACTGACTGAGGATCCTGCAGGAGTCTTCTTAGATCCTGTAATGTTGCAAGGCATCTAACTAATCCAGCTGCTTTATAAGACCCAGGTGCCTTCCTTTAAACCCAATTGGACAGCAAGTAATAAGTCTGGGTACACTAGACCCTGCTTCCTTTCTTCCAGGACCAGTCACCTTCTGACAATGTGATAGATTAAAAGACTAGAGAGCAATGCAAAGTATAATTCAACCAAATGCTCTATATTCCCATGGCATTTAAGATAAACAGCAGCGTAACAAGTTAATTGCTTACAAAGATCATATTTATTCAGCCAGGACTGTGTAGAGTAGTTAATGTATGTTATCAGTTTTAACTAGCAATAATTGGGTTGAAACTGCGTACGTCATGCTTTCATACGTTACCTATTGAACCTTGTACTTCACTCGATTTGGTCAGAACGGGCTGCATGATATCTAGCAGTCACTGGAATTTATCACAATTTAAGTAGGATATAAAAGAAGTTTTGGTGCCACCGGTACCATTACTTTTCTAGTGTTTCTATTGAACTGGGGGCATTATCTACATGATACAGTTTCACTTTGGGAAAAGACCAATGACACATGATTTTGTGTGTTGGGAAATGTCTGTATGCTAATTTACTTCAGAACCTCACATCAAGTACAGAAGATGCTATCATGGATGAGATTTCCACTAATTACCAGCATTTCTTTCCAATGACAGGAATACCGTATGTTGGTATGTAGAGATATACATTTTAGTATAGTAATTTGTGCTTTTTTTCTGTCTGTTCCATATTAGTGTTTAGGTTTTTTAATTTTTAACTCTGTATTGTTATCATTCTCATGTCACGCTGATAAAAAACACTTAACTCCTTTTTTTTTTTTTAGCCAAATAATGAGCTAGACTTTTGGAAAGAAAGTATATCAAACTGAAAAAAAAATCATAACCATGAAATAATAGATGTAGTCCTGTCCAACTCCCAAGAAGGAGGAGTTCTCTTTCTAAATCAAGTTCAGATTTTTCTAACTTTTTGGGTTGTATGTCCAACTTGGAGAAATACATATTTCATTCTTTTTCTTCTCTTTCTCTCCTTTCTCTCTTCTTTCCTTCCTCCTGGCCAGATTCCAACACCTCTACTCATGTTAAATAATACTTTACTTTGTGAGTAGTCCCATGTAAGTTAGTGGGAATGGTGGCGTAATCATATTCTGAGGGTGAAATCTATGCCATACTAAAGTCAAACATTGTTATGACGACATATTTACAGCAGAGAAGGAAAAAAGTGAAAGTGAAAGCTTAGAATTTGCAAATATGACGAATACAGAAGAAAAGACTGCTGAGACCCTGGGATCATGAGATCCACAATTTGTTCTCAGCTATGATTTATTCCTGTCCATAATGTTTAGGCTGTTTTTTGGAGGGTTTTGCAGAGTGTGCTTCAATAAGACGGTTATAAATTAACCTTCTGCAAATTACCTCTGCACTTCCCTGTGCCTGTCAGAGAGATGCTACCTGTATGCTGTTATAAGAAAGAGTGGGGCTTCAGTGGGATCTGATAAAATGTGAGCAGACAAACACTGAGCTTGCTCAGAAGTGATTTTTCAATAATTGAAACCTGATTTACATTTCTTCCCCAGCCACAGTGACATATGGGAGAGTAGTTATCGTTGAGAGACTACCCAGAAAGTAGCATAACGAGTGGGGTGCCACAGGGATTGGTTCTGGGTCCGGTTCTGTTCAATATCTTCATCAATGATTTAGATAATGGCATAGAGAGTACACTTATAAAGTTTGCAGACAATACCAAGCTGGGAGGGGTTGCAAGTGCTTTGGAGGATACGATTAAAATTCAAAATGACCTGGACAAACTGGTCCAGATCATTTGGTCTGAAGTAAATAGGATGAAATTCAGTAAGGACAAATGCAAAGTACTCCACTTAGGAAGGAACAATCAGTTGCACACATATAAAATGAGAAATGACTGCCTAGGAAGGAGTACTGCGGAAAGGGAACTGGGGGTCATCGTGGATCACAAGCTAAATATGAGTAAACAGTGTAATGCTGTTGCAAAAAAAAAGCAAACATGGGATGTATTAGCAGGAGTATTGTAAGCAAGACACGAGAAGTAATTCCTCCGCTCTACTCCGCACTATTAGGCCTCAACTGGAGTATTGTGTCCAGTTCTGGGTGCCACATTTCAGGAAGGATGTGGACAATTGGAGAAAGTGCAGAGAAGATCAACAAAAATGATTAAAGGTCTAGAAAACATAACCTATGAGGAAAGATTGAAAAAACTGGGTTTGTTTAGTCTGGAAAAGAGAAGATTGAGAGGGGACTTGATAACAGTTTTCAAGAACATAAAAGGTTGTTATAAGAAGGAGGGAGAAAAATTGTTCTTCTTAACCTCTGAGAATAGGACAAGAAGCAATGGGCTTAAACTGCAGCAAGGGCAGTTTAGGTTGGACATTAGGAAAAACTTCCTAACTGTCAGAATGGTTAAGCACTGGAATAAATTGCCTAGGGAGGTTGTGGAATCTCCATCATTGTGGATTTTTAAGAGCAGGTTGGACAAACACCTGTCAGGGATGGTCTAGATAATACTTAGTCCTGCCTTGAGTGCAGGGGACTGAACTAGATGACCTTGCAAGGTCCCTTCCAGTTCTATGATTCTATATGCACATCATACTGGAGTAAGGGGGAATAGAGCCTTGGAAATTCCTGGAGGTGCTGCTCAGTTTCGTTTCCATTTAGCAATGGAGGGGATTTGGGCGGGCGGAATGGGGCAAGGCCCCGTGCCTCAACCCCACTCCCTAGCAGGAGGACCGGGCGGGCGGAGCAGGGTGAGCCAAACACCTTATACCAGAACGTTTCATGACTTTAAACAAATATGTTCTCTAATAGATCAGCAATCTAATAACAAAACAATGTTAACTGGGATGACTTTAAGTGAGGAGTTACTGTACTTCATTAGCCACCTATCTGCTTTGACAACAATGTAGGCATCAGACCAAAATCTGTGCCTATTGTCATCTAAAAAGCCTCCACAGAGCATTAACAAATATTCACAACGCTTAGCTCCTTTTGTGCATTCAGGCCGTAATTACCTGCAGCAACCAACAGAAAGAAGTTGGCTGCAATTTAACATTAGATGCTCTTTAAAACAAAATCAAAACAAAACGTCCAACTTGTGAGGCACTGAGTTTTATAACAGAGGACTAGAGCTGATAGGCCAGAAGAAGTGTGTTTTGAGGAGGAATTTGAATAGAAAGGAATGGTCATTTCACACATCTGATCACAGATACTATTCCATACATACAGAATGGCACCAAAAAATGGCACAAAATGAGAAGAGAGGGAGAAGAAAACAAAGGGAAAGGTTGGACATGAGGTTTAAACAATACTGGTGTTTAAAAGCAAATCATGGGGACTTTGTGCCTAGAGTTCTTTGACAACAATTTGCCATCTTTACCCTATTAGGACAGATTTACCACAGACTTCACTGGTAGCAGTAAGGTAACTTTTATAAACCTGTTGTGCTATGGGAGGCCAAACACAGTCTTAACAATGTAAACAAAAGTAAAACAATACTCGGAGATGTGGGAAAAGGCATGATCAGTGGAAAAAATCCTTCCTGACTCCCCAGATGGGTGGTTATCTACTTCCAAGATTCACTCCACTTATTAGATTCCATTGTCCATCCCGCTACCAAAAAAAGGATTGATACCAATCAATGTTGCTGTTTTCCAATGCTTTGTCTAGTCCAATTTTAAATGACTTGAGCAATAGGAATTCCACCACTAGTCTTGGGAGCTATTCCACCACCTGACAGGACTCCAACACAGCCTAAATTTTCCTTTGTTTAATTTCATCCAATGATCTTTTTACCATTTTAGAAAAACAAAATGTAGTTTTCCCAGGTTTGTTTGGGTTTTGTTTTGTTTTGTACAAAGCATGCAAATTAAGAGCTATCATCATTAATAAAATATTGATTTGGCCTTACTACTAAGGAAGGGATCTGGCAGAGTAGAAGTCTTGAATTTGTGATTAGAAAGACAGGAAGGAAGACAGGTTAAAAAGACAGTTAACAGGCAGGCACAGGTTGTTGAATTTTTCCCCAAAAGAAACAACATATAACAAGTTGCAAAAGTGATATGAGATGCTGAAGGCCAGTCACTACAAAATACACTTTTTAAAAAGTGTAAATATACGAAGTCATTTGAACAATAGGGTCAGATTGACATACAAGAAAAAAAATGTTGATGGATTTTTCTGCATGTATCAGAGTTCACATATATTTGAAAAATGTGCTTAATTCAGGCTATGAGTGCCATGGTGATTTTATATGCCAGCCAGCTCAAGATATTAGTGACAGAGTGATATTTAAAAACCAACCATCCCATGCTATTCATGCCAGCGTGATTTATCATACCGCATCGGATTGTGGGCTTGCAGCTTATGTTGTGTGAATGTGACACAGATATTAAACTTCAAAGCTTTCCAGGCTCTAAGAAATAGATTGGCATCTACTAACAACATCTGGCAAAAGACTTAAAGTCTACCACTAATATTCTTATAAAGAATCTAAACACACTAACCTTCCATTCTCTCTCTCTCACTCTCTTCAGGTTATGGACTAATTAACATTCAACCTTTCCTTTGTCCTGCACCACATGCATTAAATATGTACAGAGCATCTATAGCAGCAATCAGAGGTTTTGGCAGGTTGACTATATTAAGGATAACCCATTGATATCTGCGATGAGAAGTCAAATCCACTTAAGCTGACATAACTTCTATTGTACTTGTCACCTTACAATCTAAATTCAAATACAATTTGAAACAATACAGACACCATATTTCATTATTTATTCTCTTTCTTTATTAACCTGAGTCGAGAGAGTCTCCAATAAACAGAAGTACTATCTTTTTGAGCTGTAAAAGATATGGGCAATGAGTATTTTTGCACTTGTACATTGCAAAAATGACCCACAAAAAGATGTCTAGGACCCAATGTCAAACTGCTGATTCTACCTGTGCGCACACAGCTTTGAAAAAAGTAAGGGCCTGTCAAGGTTCCTCCCCCACTCTGAACTCTAGGGTACAGATGTGGGGACCTGTATGAAAAACCTCCTAAGCTTATCTTTACCAGCTTAGGTCAAAACTTCCCCAAGGTACAAAATATTCCACCCGTTGTCCTTGGACTGGCTGCTACCACCACCAAACTAATACTGGTTACTGGGGAAGAGCTGTTTGGACGCGTCCTTCCCTCCAAAATACTTCCCAAAAC
The DNA here is from genome assembly GCF_965140295.1 of Lepidochelys olivacea. Taxonomy (NCBI): domain Eukaryota; kingdom Metazoa; phylum Chordata; order Testudines; family Cheloniidae; genus Lepidochelys; species Lepidochelys olivacea. Next base: position 73,173,153 of record NC_140414.1, read on the forward strand.
CTTGCACCCCACTTCCTGGACAAGGTTTGGTAAAAAGCCTCACCAATTTGCCTAGGTGACTACAGACCCAGACCCTTGGATCTTAAGAACAATGAACAATCCTCCCAACACTTGCACCCCCCCTTTCCTGGGAAATGTTGGATAAAAAAGCCTCACCAATTTGCATAGGTGACCACAGACCCAAACCCTTGGATCTGAGAACAATGAAAAAGCATTCAGTTTTTTACAAGAAAACTTTTAATAAAAAATAGAAGTAAATAGAAATAAAGAAATCCCCCCTGTGATGGTAGATATCTTACACGGTAATTAGATTCAAAAACATAGAGAACCCCTCTTGGCAAAACCTTAAGTTACAAAAAAGATACACAGACAGAAATAGTTATTCTATTCAGCACAATTCTTTTCTCAGCCATTTAAAGAAATCATAATCTAACACATACCTAGCTAGATTACTTACTAAAAGTTCTAAGACTCCATTCCTGGTCTATCCCCGGCAAAGACCCAGCATACAGACAGACACAGACCCTTTGTTTCTCTCCCTCCTCCCAGCTTTTGAAAGTATCTTGTCTCCTCATTGGTCATTTTGGTCAGGTGCCAGCGAGGTTACCTTTAGCTTCTTAACCCTTTACAGGTGAGAGGAGCTTTCCCCTGGCCAGGAGGGATTTCAAAGGGGTTTACCCTTCCCTTTATATTTATGACAGGGCCTGATTCAGACTTCACTCACATTGGTTTCACCAGTATAACTCCTTTGACTTCAATTAAATTACTCTTGATTTAAACCAATGGAAGTCAGATCACAACAAAACACTCTGAATCTATTTCACTGCTGCACTTTGCATTATTCTCTCCTCTTTTCTTGGAATGTCATTCATTGTCAGGAAGCTATTCTGCAAATCACTTTCTCTTAGAGCTGTAAACTCCCTTCCTAGGCCTTTTAAGTGCAGTCACTGCAGTTGCTTTTAGCTCAGTCATCTTCTGACATTGTGGATGAGATTACAGTCTCATTGTCATATGCAAATTGGTGAGGCTTTTTATCCAACATTTCCCAGGAAAGGGGGGGTGCAAGTGTTGGGAGAATTGTTCATTGTTCTTAAGATCCAAGGGTCTGGGTCTGTAGTCACCTAGGCAAATTGGTGAGGCTTTTTACCAAACCTTGTCCAGGAAGTGGGGTGCAAGGTTTTGGGAAGTATTTTGGGGGGAAAGACGTGTCCAAACAGCTCTTCCCCGGTAACCAGTATTAGTTCGGTGGTGGTAGCGGCCAATCCAAGGACAAAGGGTGTAATATTTTGTACCTTGGGGAAGTTTTGACCTAAGCTGGTAAAGATAAGCTTAGGAGGTTTTTCATTCAGGTCCCCACTCTGTACCCTAGAGTTCAGAGTGGGGGAGGAACCTTGACATGGTGGCATAGTGGTGGGATTAACCTGAAATCATTTTGAGATCCAGTTGAGATTTTTTGAACTAGAAATACAGATTTTAAAAAGGAATTTTTTTTTCCTTTGGAACTGCTGGGAAAGCAGCTTGTTTTCTCTCTGCTTTGGAGCCAGAGCTGAGACAAAAAGGGGATTATCTTTGTGAATTGCAGGTTTTCTTTGCCTGGAGGCAGGGTACTTAACTCCTGCAGGGAAATTCACAGTCTTCCAACCCAGAGGTTTTTTTTTTTTCCTAAAAGTAAATAGGGGGTGTGTGTTCTACCCATTTGCTTTTTCTTTGGGCTGGGTAAGCAGGTTTCCAAGTAGTTGGAGGTTTTTTGCTTTGATTTGGGCCCAGAGCAGAGACCAGGGAATTGTCTTTTTCTGTAGGCTGACAATCACTATCAAAGAATAGGTATTCTATTCCAGCACAGCAAAATTTTACAGCCAAGTTTTGTTTGTTTATTTCTAAACCTCGGGTGTAAAGTTAGTTAAAAACAGAGAGGTTAGAATGACAAAATCCGTGGCTCGACTACAGCTGGAATTAGCCAAATTTCAGGCTGAGGAAAAACAAAGGGAACATGAAAGACAGATAGAACTCATGCGGCTGGAGAAGGAGGTACAGGGGGCTGCCCACAAGAGGGAAATGGAGGCAAGGAAGCATGTGGAGGAGGAGAAGGAAAAAGAGAGGAAGCATGTGGAGGAGGTGGAGAAGATAAAGGCTCAGCAGAATATACCAACAAACCCTAGCAATCCTTCTCCAGGTACCACTTCCCATCCCAGAAAGTTCCCCACCTACAAGGCAGGTGATGATACTGAGGCCTTCTTAGAAAACTTCGAAAGGGCCTGCCTTGGGTACAGCATCTCTACTGACCAATACATGGTAGAGCTGAGGCCACAGCTCAGTGGACCCTTAGCTGAGGTGGCGGCTGAAATGCCTAGAGAACACATGAACGAGAGGTGGTTCCAGAGAGGATGGTTCTAGACTATTCTCAGTGGTAGAAGAGGACAGGACAAGGAGTAATGGTCTCAAGTTGCAGTGGGGGAGGTTTAGGTTGGATATTAGGAAAAACTTTTTCACTAGGAGGGTGGTGAAACACTGGAATGCGTTACCTAGGGAGGTGGTAGAATCTCCTTCCTTAGAAGTTTTTAAGGTCAGGCTTGACAAAGCCCTGGCTGGGATGATTTAATTGGGGATTGGTCCTGCTTTGAGCAGGGGGTTGGACTAGATATTCTATGATTCTATGCTCTGTCTAGAGTTCTAGCTCCACCAGCCAGCCATCCACACTCCTATATTTCCAGCAAGGAACTGAACTCCCCCTCTGGCCCTGCAGGTCTTCTTATACTAGGCTGCTGGGCCCTGATTGGCTTCATTTCACACAGCCACTCTAGGCAGCTTGGAGGACCCTCACCACTGCCCTTTTTTGGGGTGGGGTGTGGCAGGGCCAGCAGGGGGGCCTCAGAAGGTCTGGTATACTCTGTCACACCCACAAATTTCAGGGTATCCACTGAAGGGTAGAAGTCTGCATGAGAGGATGACTCCTCCATGCTTTTCCTTCATCTGTATGGATAATATACCTCTATTTTCAACAAACCAGATATTATGTAGAATATTCTGTACTCCATCTAAAATGTACATGCTTGGCGTGTGATTCTAAACTATGTTACTGATGCTCTTATTCAAATCAAGATTATAAATATATGTTTTGAGGTTGCCTCATGTTGGGGATCCCCAACATTGGGAACCTATACAGGATAAAATGACCCATATTCTCAAGCACATGATACCCGTTATCTCTATATTGTTTCTTTTGCAATGATAGGATTCTCTTAAACAATCAGCAGCATACACATGCTTCACAGTTAATAATACATATTTTTCAATTATATAATTCCCTGGCCCCTGCTTAGTAAAGAGGGTCTGAAATGCACAATGACTATTCCCCAGCCCCTCAATAACTGTACGATAAGCAATTCCCTGTACTCCTATAGGCTAAAATATCACACAGCCAATCAAAGTTCAGGGACTGATAGCATCACAGAACAAACATCTTTCTCAATAACATTAATTATGCAATATTCTCAGCTCTGATTACATAATCATGGATGAATATACTGTAGGCAAACTATTAGCCTAAGAACGCCAATCAACATGTTCATAATGAATTTAGTTGCCTTAACGTGCAATGTTTGCTTGAGCCCAGATTACCAAGCATTCCAGATCACTCCGTATCAGGTACCTCTCCTCTTTATTATTTGCCACCCTCACCCCAATCTTTGTGTCATCTGCAAACTTTATTAGTAATGGTTTCATGTTTTCTACAAGGTCCTTGATGAAAATGTTAAGTAGTGTAGGGCCAGGACCAAATTCCTGTAGTATCACACTAGAAACACACCAGCTTGATGAGGATTCCATTATTATAATTACATTTTGAGACCTGTCAGTTAGTCAGTTTTTAATCCATTTAATATGTACCATACTGATTATGTATTGTTCTAGTTTCTTAATCAAAATGTTTTGTGATACAAAGTCAAACACCTTACAGAAGTAAGAGTATATTACACCAACACTATTATCTTTATCAACCAAACTTGAAATCTCATTAAAAACATGATACATTTTACTTAGGTAAAATGTTCAAATTCAGCATTTGAATTATTTCATCAGTTTTAACCTAAAAATATTGGGCCAGAGCCTCAGCTGGTATAAATCAATGGGACTTGATTAATGAAGAATTAAGAGGAAACATAATTAAATAAAATATGATCCGTCTTATTAAGATGAACTTCAAAGGGAAATAAATGTTTGCACATGGGCGCCATGTAAACCCTCCCCCTTTGCGGATGCTAGCCTCTGGCCCTGCCCCTCGACTTGAGACCCCACTCACCCGCCAGAGAACCGAGCCCTCCCCTCCTGCCCACAGGAGCCCCAGCTCACCCGCTCCAGCTGCCCCCCAGCCGCCGCCGCCCCAACCCCCAGGTTTATTAAATTCCATTAATGTTGAAGACCATCAAAGAACTATATCAATACAAAGCATCATTGTTATTTGTATCAGCATAGGTCTGTGTTTTAACACTCTATTTTGTATTTAGAGTACAGCTTTAATGTTCTATCTCATCCTTTTATTGCTTAGCAATAAAACTGCATCCTGTTTTCTTACCATGTTAATATTTCACTAATGTTTATCATTCAAAGTATTTTACAATGTACAGTACTCAGTCTTGACTGCCCAGACTGCATTTTTGCACCGTCTGTTGCTTCTATTTTCATTAGCATTACTGACATCCTGTAAGTAGGTAAACAAAAAACACTTGTTGAGATGTGAAAACTTTCTAGCATTTTCACTGCTTGATTCCAGGAGCCTTTATTATGATGTGTATATTGTACCTTGCATGAGGAAGGCAGCAACTGAAAGGCACCAGGAAACCACATTACACTAATCACTCCCAAATCTGAGTGATTGGCTCAAAACAAGGCTGTGGAGTCATTTATAAAAATGTGGTGATTTTGAAACCACAGAAAAAGAGATCCCACTGGAATATACATACCAAATCCTCAGGGTCAGTAAGTGGTTCCTTTTCTTTATTCTGATTCTCCCTTGGCTTTCTTAAAAATATGCCTCAGAGTTTTTGAGCATGTATAATACCAATTAATTGGAGTCTTTGGCTTTTGATGGCGGGATTGCCTTTTAAGACTAAATCCAGTGAGGTGCTAAGCATCCTAAATTCCCACTGACTTCAGGAGTGGGCCATTGGTTTGGATTTGATTCCTCTGTTCACGGGGCTAGAGGTTTTTCCTCTTACATATTAAACTTTCTGCCCTACTATGAGGAAATGCGTTTCTGTAGATCTCTACCAAGATATTTTTCTCTCTTAGCTGGGTTTTACTTATTAGTGTATGGGACCCTGAATTACCTTCCTGTAATAAAATACATTATATTTATTCTCAGTTATGGGGAGTTTTAAGTGCTGCTCTCAGAATAGCATGAGCCAGGCTTTAGATGTGCCATAGCAAGAGGAAGAATGACACAATTTACTGCATATTATGTGGAGCGCGATAGGATTTGCTGCTTTCTTGAGAGCAAACAGTATTATTTCCTTGCCAGCTAAAGTCACTCAACCAGTTTGACCAGGATCTATATCCTCTTGACTAAAAACTAGGCTACTATACTGATCAGACCATGCTTTTTCTAAAGTATGTTAAGTAAACGTTTCCATTTTATTGTAGGTGAAGAGGCATTAACAGTTCATGGAGTTACCATTCACAAACCTTGAAACAGCTTTCATCTTGATGGCTTTTGTCATTTTCTCCTTGTTTATCCTGGCTTCCATCTACAGTGACCCTGATGAAAATAATGCAGGTAAATAAAATAATCCAATGTAGAGATAGTGTTCTACAATTCTTAGAAATCTAGTGCCTGATGTTCTTGCTATATGTTATTTTCTGAATCTTGTCATTAGACCATTGTAGCAAATGGGCCTGCAACATTGTTAAATTTCCTACAAAATAGAGAGAACAGCAACCAGTCAACGGACAAACAAAAGTCAGGAGCATAGAAACTGTCTTACTGGATCGGATCAAAAGCCCTTCTAGTCTCATCTCCTGATTCTAAGAATGAGCAATACCGAACGGTTCAGAGCAAAATGCAAGTAATCCCATAATGAATAGTTGAGCCACAGGGGAAGATTCTTCCTCGGTCCAGGCAGCTGGCTCATGCTCAAGTAGGAGGGTTTATATCACTTATAAATGTTTAGCCTGACAGAAATGATGTTATTACACACATAAGTGTAAAATTCCCCTTTTGAACCTGCCAAGCTCTTCAAGCCAGATCTCGATTGTACTGCTGTAGCAGCCCAAAGAGGTGGATCTGATTGAAAATTGTAGGATGGTGCAAATGTGAAAATTGTGCAAATGTTGTGAAAATGTTTATGAAAATGTTGTCCTTTTTTTTTTTGGCTGAAAAATTTTAAATTCAAAGATTTCTATCAGCTCTATGAAGGAATGAAAGCAGCTGATGACACCCTCTTTATAGTGCAGAGCAGGCATAGTTAGCCCTCTGCCATTCATTTCCCCACTCACTACTATAAGAAGTATTGTGGGTTGTACTGAGAGCAGAGTTCTAGCAATCCTGATCACCCAAGCAACTCCTTTAAATACTTTAAATTGTGCTAGGAGCCAGTTTGGCCCTCAACAGCCTCTTGGGATCGAGAGATGATTTCAAAGATATTACATAGCTACCCATAGTGCTCTGATGCACCAGGTGATCTAATCCTTGGTCTCTACAATATCTTATGGCAATGAGTTCTACAGGTTAACTTTTTATTGTGTAAAAAATAATCTTTTATCATTTTAATGTGTTGTTTGGCAACAAGGATTTGGTGTAGGGTGGTCTCATATTACAGCAAGCAGCTTAATAAGAGTGATCTCTTGCACAGGTCTCACTGTATTTGTGTAACGATATTAATCAGCATGAAAAGTAAATAAGTGTTCACGGATTTGCTATTTGCATTCCAACTGTTTTTTTAAGAAAATCCATTCTGCTCCACTGGGTTTTATATAATTGTGGAAAGTGTGGAAAAACAATAGACATTTCTGTAGGGAAAATGTCGTTGCCATGAGAACTCACTTCAATTAGAGAGCATGGACATAAACAACTTTTCCTGGGAGGAGCATGTAATGATCTAAGAGTACAGCAACACTCCACGGACAAAGATATTGTCCCTCCCCACAGATGAAGGTACAAGAGGAAAGTTTGAGAGGGCTACAAGTATAGGAAATTTAGCATCTCTGTTGTATGTGCAGAAGTGCATGCATGGACATGTGCTAATGCTTTTAAGTCTTGCGTGTGCCTTAAAAGCTTAAAAAGAGAACGTTGTTGAACCTTTCGGATTCTGAGATGGTGAGTATGTGGGCTCTGCAGTGGTAAGATGAAAAGATGAGCTCCACTGCTCCCCAAAGAATCTGTTTACTATGATGTAGCATTTATCAGTGCTGATTTGCTGCCACTGTGTTGTCAGTTTAGAAACTGCATGCAAATTGTCTGTTTGCCAGGAATTCATCAACCTCAAAACAACATCATCAGCCTGGAATGAGAAACTGACTTTTTTGTTAACAAAATTCTGAATTAGAACAATCTCACTTCCATAGGGTTTCCCAGGTGCCAAAAGTACTGTTACTCCTGGCATACACCACAGGACTAGAGCTCATATCTCACTTTATCTTGACTTAACCCCCATGGAAGTAAATCCAACTTACTATGCCAATGTAATATTCACTGAATATTCCAGCAATGTCTCCTGCCTCATTCATCCACTAACTCTTGTTTTGCCGCATAACTCTAAATTCAAAGGAAGGCCAGCAACTGCCAACAGAGCCAGGCAATTATCTTTCCATTAGCTGAGTGTTGAGTAATTTATAACGTGCTCAATCTATACAGAAGCACAATACTTTGATTGAATTCTCACACATACACACACAACCCTTCAGACGCCAGGGACTTAAAAGAAAGGCCAGCTATCTAAGCGACAGTGACACTCAATCAAAGAATGTGAGCCTCGTGCCTTCCCTCTACTAATTTTATCATTATTATTACATTGGAAATAAATAAATAGATAAAGGATAGGGCATTCAACAAAGTAATTTGGAGTGAGAGTACTCGTAGCATGGACTCCATTTAATGGGATTAATGCAAGGAAGAAGAGAAATAAATGTTTTGCTTCAGAGCTAGCTTGCTGACACATACCATAAAATGTGGGTTCAAGAACTCGACAGTCCCCGTGGGGCATTTTAGTCTCTCTTCTATCTTATACCGCTGTAAGGTGGGTATCCTCCACTAAACACTATAAAGCATCAGAATCTCCTTTCATCTCCAGGTTAAGTTACTTTTCATACATATATGACAGGTATAGATGGAATCATCATGTATATTCCAATTCAGCAGGTAGTCATTCGGGGGAAGGAGTCTGGTTTTTGCACAAAGGACACTGGACAAGATGGTCTGGATGTGGCTATGTTTTTCCCATACACGTAGAGCAAAACACATTTTTCAGTCTAGGTGATTTATTTCAGATTAAGAAAAGACAACAAATAGAAGTATAATTCTCCATGAGAGCACAAAACACAACAACCCCTTTTAATAATTACCTCTGAACTGAAACAAAATGGCTGCTGTCTTGCAACAAGAAGCAAGGATCATCTGTATTTAAAGGTGCAATGAACAGAAAACAGAATTAAATTTCCTTTCAATTATGTACCTAAATACACCACAGATGGCAAAGAGGAATGAGATATGTCACTACTCAAAATACAGGCCTCATCACTTGTGATGCAAATTGATTCAGAGAAAACTGTTTAGCAGCCTAAGTAGAGTGAAATGAGATGGGGGAAATCATAGAATATCAGGGTTGGAAGGGACCTCAGGAGGCCATCTAGTCCAACCCCCTGCTCAAAGCAGGACCAATCCCCAATTTTTGCCCCAGATCCCAAATGGCCCCCTCAAGGATTGAACTCACAACCCTGGGTTTAGCAGGCCAATGCTCAAACCACAGAATGGGTTGATGGTGTCAGTCCAACCCACAGGTGGAGCATTGTGGGTAAACTGCTACTGCCACTGCCTGTGATATAGCTGTTCTGCACCTGAAGAGAGAATTTCAGTCCTCAGAGCTGTCAAGCCATCACTCTTAATGGGCACAACATTGAACGAACAAAATACATTTAAAATAAAAAGGAAATTATCACTGGAACTGTGCTGTATGGTAGCTACTTGAGTGTTGCAGATGAAAGAAGAGCTATAAAAGCCAGAATATACCTAAAATGTTTTACAGGATACACCCTTCTTTACTGTCAAATACACTGTTCTAGGTATGTCCTGACACTCCAATCATGTTGGATCACAAATCTAGCATGCTAGCAGACAGCATTACCTACACTGCAGGAGGTGTGGGGGGCACATTATAGCTAGAGTTGCCAAAAATACAGACTGCTCTCAGGGAGTATGTACTGCGATGGTAGCTCTGCCACTCTGGGAGAGGGTGAAGCATGCTCTCCCCTCACTAGCCACCCAGACACTCTTTTTGGGGAGGCTAGTAGTACCATTGTCAAAACTAACATGGAACAGTGTCTCCACTTGCTAGCCACATCACAGCTGTCCTGTGAGAGAGAGGCGTCCTGTGCTCTTTTTATCACTCTTCCCTCATACACATTAGACAGGGCCAGACACAGCCCAGTTCTAAATATTTGCCCTTTATCCCTTTCCTGAATCCAGCCCTTTGTTCCTAGTTAATGTCTCTTCTACCTCCTTTTACAGAGGTCAGCTCCTAGAGGCAAAACACAGTGTGCTTTAGAGAGTTTTATTTTAAGTGAAAAATGCTTGTGAATTTATTGTAAAAGGGCAAAAGGTGTCTGCTAGAGAGCAGAACACATTCATACCTTATGACTTCATTTGCTGCCAAGGAGACACACTTGTGAGAAGAGCAGAGTTTCAAGTAGAGTTCATGCAATAAATCTCCCACTGGAGGGAGTTCTCCAGTCATCATGACCCCATTATCTGCTCTATTTATAGAAAAATTCTTTTGCAGACTCCAGAAGCAATCTGTGATTTCACTGGCAGGCTTGTTTCCAACAGTCTCACTCTGAATTGAAATGATAAGTTTGAAAATTAAAATGTCTTTCTTGCAACCCACATCTCCATATGCGTGACAAGCCGCACTGAATTCAGACAAAGGCAAGGGTGCACTTTTATTCAGTTGTAGATTTTTGCTTCAGGGAAACTTGATTTCTCATGCATGGGTTGAATTTCAGTGGAATAAGGTTACCATCTTGCTCCACTTCCACAGCAAAATCCAAGAGGCAAGATAGTAAAGAAACAAGCAACATGAAACTCAGTTTGTTCTGTGACCTCCATTCCCCTCCATCTACAAACATGTTTTTCTTTTTCTTCAGAGAGAAAAAACAACTAGACACATTGGGACAAGGAAAGAAAGAACTGCTTATATAAACTATTGTTTGAAAACAAGAGAATATAACATTTACTTCTAATACATCTTCGATACTTGACATTTAACAAAAACTAAAAATGGCATTAAAAATTCAGATTTTCATATGTGCCTCTTTGAAAAGATGCCCCTATAAATCCCAAACATTGGCACAATGTGATACAAGTGATCTAAGAATAAACACTAGCTCCCTTACAACTTGCTATTTGCTGCATTCTTTAGGATACTTACAGTATTTGAGATATTCTCTATACTTAGAATGGGGAATTGTAGCAAATATCACAGTAAGTATTTAAACCATTAAATGAGGTAAATACAAGTTTGTAAGGGCACTAGTATTTTCAATTTAATCCGCAAAGGGTCATGCTCCTATGGACCCTGGACTATAACTTTGAAACTTCAGGCATTAATGGAAAGAGCACCCACAACCTGAGACAGGGCCCAGTAGTTCTGAATCAGGGAACCACAACCAGCTCCTTGTGGCATTCCACTCTCGCCCCCTTCCCTACTCCACCTGGACTGAGCTTGAACAAAAGGGAGAATTAAGGCCAAAGTGTTTAAAGACTAGATTGTAGACTGATTCATTTGGCATCTTGACTTAAGCTTTTCATCAAGTTGTCTTTAAAGACCACATAGATGTCACACAATCTTCTATTCTTTTGTTTTAACCAAAAGCAATGGAAGAGCTTAACATTCTGCTAATTCCAAGATACACACACCTGTTCAGGTCTCTAAATTTATCACCATTCTCGAGCCAGTTTAAGAGGTTCAAGTGGCAAGTATTCTTGTACATGTTGAATAATAAAATATGAATTAATTATTGTTATTAAAAAGTGAGCCAAAACTAATGGCACTTTCCTATGATTGTAGAATTCTGGGTCACAGATAAAACGCTAATAAATTGCCAAACTGGAAGGACTCTGGAAAACCTGCTTTCAGACAAAGGCAGACTCCCTTTTAAAGAGGCCGCCTGGAGTGTAAAAAGTTTTGCATAAAACTAATTTGTTGTTTCCCCTGTTCAGTTTTTAAGGGCATTGCCACTTTATATCTGTGTTCTTCTGGGGCCAGAAGTCACCTTCTGCTGAAAGCATGGAAGGGAACAAACATGTATTAATTGCATCCGATGAAGTGAGCTGTAGCTCACGAAAGCTCATGCTCAAATAAATTGGTTAGTCTCTAAGGTGCCACAAGTACTCCTTTTCTTTTTGCGAATACGGACTAACACGGCTGTTACTCTGAAACCTATTAATTGTATGAAACTCAGACATTAGACTTCAAAAAAAAAGGAAAACTTCCCCACACTCTAGCTACCTGAAGCCTCTCTTCTTGATTAGGAATACTTGACTTTGGTGGGCTATGACAGACCAGAAGATAATTAGGGAGTAGCCACTTTGTGCGCCATGCTCCCTTTCCAAATTAAACATACTTGATGTGGCAAATTGCCACATTAGGAAATGTTTTGTCATTCAGCATTCACTCCCTTTCCATGTTTCAGTTCCTGCTGGTGGGAAAGGCAGTGCACAGGAGCAGCTGGGAAGTCAATATTAGCATGGCACTTAAATATACCGCCAGGGACTGGAGGATGATTTCAGGGACAACTGCTACCAGTAGATGTTCTATGATTCATGTTGTTAGCGTTCCCTCCATGATCCTTGGGCTCCCTGTGGTTGGCAACCTCACACCTCCTACCTTACCTAATGCCTCCTCAACAAGGCTACAGAGAAGAAATATTTGCTGATTGCAGAACCCTACAGAGGTTTTCAAAGTATGTTTTTCTTCTTTTTTCATACATGGAAAATGGACAGTTTTCTGCATCACAAAAAACATTGCCATCGTGGGCATTAATTGGCATCCTTGTTGACAAAGAGGCCAAGCATTGAATAAGAATGTAGACTGTACCATCTTCTCACAGTAGAGATACTCCCTCCAGAACTCTAGAAGACATTAGTGGGGCAACCAGTGCTGGGTTTACAATGCTGCCAGTGGAGCCATGAAGCTGGGCTCAGAAGGGACCCCGGCCTGCTCTGCTTGCACTGTGCCCTGAGACCCCCTGCCCACCACTTGTTCCTCTCGGCCTGCCAACCAAGCAACGGCTCCTCTCCACTCCCTGGCCTCAGCTGCTGGCTCCTCTCTGCCCCCTGGCCAGATGCCAGTGCACCTCTGGCTCCGGGCAGTCTCTGCTTCCCACCGCCTGTGAGGCCCTGCCTGTCTCCCTGGAGCTGAGCCGCCTGGGACTGGTGCAGAAGCCTGGCCAGTCTTGGCCCGTTGTGGGAGGGGTGGAAGAGTGGGGTGAGGGAGAGTGAAGGGCTTGACTGGGCCCCTCCAGGCAAGTGGGTCCTGAGGGAGCCCAGCCGGGACAGGCCCTGGCCTGGCTGATAGCACCACTCCCAAGGGGCCGGAGCGATTCCCCGCCCCAGTACCAGCCCTGGCTGCACTGGCAGCTCAGCCTGGCAGACACAGTTGCCTCCCAGTAGGGCTTGTGAGTGCGGCTGAGAGGCAGGACTCAGGGGAGTGGGTCTCTGGGGAACCTGGGGGCAAGGGTGGCTCTACCAATTTTGCTGCCCCAAGCAGTCGCCACCGAATTGCTGCCACCGCAACAGCGGCGGAGCTGCTGCCAAATTGCAGCCACGCCCGGAAGAGCGGCAGAGCTGCCGCCCAAAAGCCACCATGGCAGGAAGAGCAGCGGAGCTGCTGCCAAATTGCCACTGCGGGACACGGACTGCCGCCCCGTTCTGAATGCCGCCCCAAGCACCTGATCGGAAAGCTGGTGCCTGGAGCCAGCCCTGCCGGGGGCGGGAGGGGGTGTGATGGGTGTGAGGGGGCAGGGAAGAACTGTGTGTGTTGGGGCACTAGGGAGTGGGGGTTCTGTGTGGAGTGCTGGGCAGTTGTGGTGGGGCTATGGCCGGGGGTGCACTGGGCAGGGGTGGTGTTGTGCAGGGCGCTGTGCATTTGTGGCAGGGTCTTGAGGGGGGCCCTGGGCACAGCAGGTCTGAAGGGGCTCTAGCTATAGGGAATCAGGGGGAGTGTTACGGTTTTGGGCAGAGGGGGATGTGTGGCTCGGCATGGCCTGCCCCCGAGGGGAAGGGCCATGCTGGCAGCACAGGGCCGGGTGGGCCACTGTGCATCTGGCAATTGCCAGTTTGTAAATAGTGTCCTTGCAATGGGCTGGGCCACTCCTGCCATACCATGCCCCTGGCTGGCTCCTCACTCTGGGGACCGACCCCCCTGCACCATGCTCCATTGCCCCAAATATGTTTGGCATCGAGCCCACAAAAGGTTAATCCGGCCCTGGGAGCAGCGTGTGGGAGGCTTGCCCTATCCATGTTGCATTTTCTGAGGCTAACAAAGGAGCTCCAGGCTGCCGTTAGCCTTTGTTCAAACCCCAAATTCAAAAATAAATAGAGTCTGATTTACCATTCTGTTATTCCATTTTTCTATCAGTGTGTGTGATGCTTTGGGGTTCCACTCACATAGGTAAGGGTGCATATCACCACCTGCCCTGCAACTCTTGGTGCCTTAAATGCTATGCTGCTGTGGCTCACAGTCCTGACACCAATTGCCAGCATCAAGCATGCAGGTCACATCCTTTTTCCAGCCTCAACACCCCGCACAGTCCTGAATTTCCCCAAAACCATCTGCCCTGTGGTGTGGTGTCTAGCCCCCTTATTGAACACTTACAGAACTTATTAAGTTCATTGCTCTTTTTAAGAGAGAAAACACTTGAAGCTCATTAGTTTAACTGGGGCTTGACAAACACTCTTATTTCACTCACAGCACTGAACTAGTTTATAAGTAAAAGTAAAACAAGCTTATTAAATAAAAGGGCATAGGTTTAACGGACATCAAGTACAGTAAAAACTGTTTTATCCATCATATTGGGGAAATGGGGGGTGCTGGTAAGTGAAAAATGCCAGTTAACTAAAAGGGAGGGAGTCTGGGTGCGGGAGGGGGCTTAGGGTGCGAGGGCTGGGGGCTACTCACCTCGGGCGGCTCCTGGCAAGCAGCAGCCTGTCCTGGTTCTTCCTAGGTGGAGGCACAACAGGTGGAACTGTGGCCAATGGGAGCTGCAGGGAAGACCATGTGGGCTAACACCCCCCGACAGACTGCTTGTTGGGGGTGGTTTAATTATGCCAGCAGGAGATCTCTCTCTCACGAGCAAAAAAAAAAAAAAAAAGGCTACACGTACAGTAGTGGTACATCTGTGCAGCTGTAAGATCTGTAGTGTAGACATAGCCTAAAACTTAATTTCAGCAAGTTACAATCTTTGCCTAAGCAGATTTCTTACCTATATTCAGTTCCCAGAGACTTTCACCTCCTTGGCTGAAGGATCCAAAGTTCTGTGATTTCAAGAGTTGTAGCCTCTTTAATTCCCAAAATGATGGATACCAAAATGGTTTCCTGTTTCTGCTTATATCTCCCAAAGTTCTCTGATCCAGTTACAAGAGTCAGGATGGCTTCCTGTTGTACTTTCGATCCTGTTGACTTCCCATCCCCCAGCTGATTCGTATGTAAATGGGGCTTCCATTGTTTTGATTCCATAATGCTTAATTTACATTGGAGACAGATAAATAGCTACCTTTCCTCCTCTCTGGGATAAAACCTGTGTCTCCCTGTGTTTGGTCACAGCCTTTAAAGCATAATATCAGTATCCACAATTCCTTATATAGCACACATTTCACAGTGATCTTAATCACCATTGAGTCACAGGCTTTCATAAGGGACCTTACTCAATACACTTTTATAATACAGTACTATTGTACACAATTAGTTGATTCAATTGCTGATCATTTGAAGTCCAGAATCCCTGTCTTTATAGCCCTGTAAACCTTTGAAATGTGTTCTTCTAAAGTGTTTCTCTCTCCTGCTGGGGTATAGATGACATGTTGTCTTCTCAACTGCTTGTTAGCTTGATTGCTTTATTTACCTTATATGTAAATGTACCTTCATTGTCGCCTCCTGAAAACCAGGCGGGTCAGACAAACAAATCCACATTCCTTTGTCTAGAGTAGAATGTGCTTATGCATTGCTTGCCATGCAAGAATAGTAATGATGAGCGAGTTATTAAGTATTCCAATGATATGTTACATGCCACCTTTCAGGTATATAGCATGGCAACAACGTATTAGCAGTAGTGAGTATGTCAGGCCTGACAAGAGTTGCTGACACAGAATAGTGAAATACAAACAGGCCTCTGTGTCACAATGTGACACCATAGAAATTCCTGAAGTAACACTGTGATAAATCAGGTCCCTCATTTTTCCCAATTGAGAGTTAAAGGGGCTAAATGAACAGCGCCAGGAGCCCCATTTTTAGCCACAGAATAAGTGTCAGAATGATCATTTTATGCACGAAAGCAAAATGGATCAGAGTCTCATTTGCCCTTTGGGATGCCCAATATTCAAATATTCTGTGACCTTACAAGGTTTTTTAGAAGCTCTGATCAATGATCTGAAGCTGCATGAAATCAGTGGAGTTACACTGGAATACAGCTAGAATAATACAGTGGTAAATCAGTCCCATAATCTCTACACAATAAAAAAAGACATGTTAGCAGCACAGTTTGCTGCAGAGGGCAAACTGGAAACCATAGGTGTTGTGGTTTAACCTCGATGAAAGGGTGCATAAAGCTGAGAATCATTTGCACTTAAATGAATCCAAAGTGTAGCTTCTGAAAGCTAACACAGACAGTGTCTGAAGAGTTGCAAAATTATTGCTAGGGTCATATAGATCATCAATTAGAGCTTCTACAAAACCTTGAGAGGTCACAGAATGTCTGGGTATTAAATATCCTGGCAAGCAGGCAAGTCCCTGACCAATTTATGTTTATTATAAGGAAATGTTCACACTAGTTAAATGGCCCTAGACTTACAGAGCATGCCTTATATCTAGAAAAGTGGAATAAAGCAACTCCTCCAAAATCCAACCCAAAAGAGACAAGAAAGGCAGCATAGCAATTACTGCTTTATAGGAAAAATGTGATAAGGACAAGGTCCTGAACCTAGCATGAAAGAAAAATGAAACAGCATTTAGAGGGATTTAATCTGTTTTCCATCACTGATTAAATCCAATCACACGGAGGAAAATGAAAGAAAGAGTTAACTATCGTAATATGAACCTTCCCAGCTGAAAGCATACCTACAACCACACTGTTTTATGCTAAATCCTGTGTTACCTACGAACAACCTCAGTATGTTTTTAGGAACAAAGACTTGGCCATACACGTACTGTAGAAAATCAAAGTATATAGCTAGGAGAGATCTGCAAAAGGAAACCCCTAGGGAATGAATGCTTAACCTTCCTTAACCCACAAGAGACCCCCTTTCACTGCCTTTGTAATAACATTCAGAGTGACCTAGTTTCATCTGAAAGTTTAATATCTCTCTGTCTCCCTCAGGAGGGACAATATCAGAATTTCTATGAATAATGCAATGTTCTATATAGGTTTAGAAAACAACTGCATTTCAAATTTTAAAGCAACATTACAGCCAGTTTTATTCAGGTTAAAATAGTACTTGTTTGCCTTCTTGAAGGGCATAAGTCACAGTGTCAGACTGCAATATTCCACAGAATCATTTCATGATTTTCTCTTTCTGCTTATGGACTAGCCCTATTAAAGTGAATCGCAATAATAAACATAATATATTTATTTTTAGGCATTGCTATGGCAACCATCACCATTGTATACAAGCATCAAAATTCCATTGACTCCAGTATAAATATCAAGGGTTGTGTGATACTTCTTTAGAAGGACCACTTTTACTGCAAAGGCCATTATGACTAGCTCAGGCAAATACATATTTAAGATTAATATTACGCATAGTAAAACTGAAAGTCTATCTCCAACATTTGCAGTGGCCACAGTTAAAATGTAAATATCTCGAGTATTTGCATTCTAACAGGTATCTAAAGGAACTAGTCCATATTGTAATCCAATCACTTCCCTAAATTCATATTTAAAAATGAAGCATTTTAATAATTGTACATGACTAACACTTCCAAGCTGGGAGGATTTGTAGTACTTATATAAATGACCAAACAGAATGGACTTTCAAATTTGTTTGTAAGAAATTCCTCCTTCCTGGTCAGCTTATTTGGGATATTACAGTTTGCAGTGGATTTTGCAGGTGAAATAGAAATCCCTGAAAAAATCAGACTGCATAATGGGAACAGTGACACAGATGCAAATACATGCCGTAGCTGCAAGAACAGGTAAATGACCAAAGGCAATTTATTCTACCTGAAACAGTTTCAATAATGCCACTGCTTGGTTCGAATATATATGCAATTTAGTCTTGACTTTACAGACTCTGATGCTGCTGCAGTCTGAATTAGTGAAGGAAATGGAGGTAAACAGGAAGAGAGAGCAAGAGAGAGAAGATGACAGAGGATAAGGAAGGAAGGTTATAAATCATTTGAGTCTTTGTATTTGCCTATTACTTGCCAAAATTAGCATCCAGATTTGGATTATCCATCAACTCTTCCAGGCAGAAATATAGAATGGATATAATGTAATCTATTTACATAGAGCCATATTCTGCCCTCTGTTGCACAGAAGTGCTAGAGGGCTTTGGGGGGGATGGTAGGGATAGAGACACATACCCACGCCCTAATGCAGTAATGAGGCATCAAGACAGGATTCCTAAAATAGCATTCAAGAGCACCAGGATGGAGGCCTATCTATTGCACCCCGCGCTTTAATAAGATCATTGCTGGAGGTGCAGCCAAGCCTCAAGCTGGCTAGCACACTTCTGGCAGGCCATGTGGAACCCAGCCAGCATGCTATTTCACTTTGGCACAGCACCAAACAGTATTCATCAGCGCTTTTTGCCCCACCCTCCAACTCACTCTGACCTATGCTTCCCTGCACCAGCACGATGGTTCTCTTATCAAACATGCTGCCAACACTGTTCTGCCAAGAATAACTACATCACTGAAGGCTTGGATTTCAGCTGTAATGTTGCATAATCATTAGACCATTAAAAGGAATGCACTGCAAATGATTTTATTAAAATAAAGTCATAATGTCAAATTGCAAGCTTCATAAAAAGCTTAGGCATAGAGGCACAAAAGCAGTTAGACTTTGTGACACTGAATGTCATAGTGCTTAGAAAAATCACCATGACTCACAAAGCCTGAGTGAGGTGCCTTGGCTCCTGCATAATGAATGGGGACAGATAGATGCCATATTCACAAAAGCCATATTCTAGGGAGCTGTCTAAATTAGGCAATGGGAGATGCTGACCAGAGAGGTGCTTGGCAAACCTCACCCCTCTCACAGAGATAGGCATGTAAGTCCAGGCTGCAGAGAGATGCCTACTGATAGTAACTCTCAGCTGTGAATCTTCTCCTGGAGTTAGGCCCCTATGCCATTTTAACAAGAAGCTGGGGTGGGTGTGCAAAACAGCAGGTCCCTCAGAACTTTCAACCCATTAGAGTGCTCACCTGGGAGCAAGAGACACCCAGTTCAAGTCCCCCCTCTGCTTGAGGGGAAAATGGAATTTGAACAGGGCACTGCCACTTCTTAGGTGAAGGCCCTAACCACTGGTCTATGGGATATTCTGATGTGGGCTCTCTTAGTCTCTGCTGTTGATGCTGTTGCACACTGCAAAATCCTTTGGGCAAGAGCACAAGCATGAAAAATTTCAGGTTTCAGAGTAGCGGCCGTGTTAGTCTGTATCTGCAAAAAGAAAAGGAGTACTTATGGCACCTTAGAGACTAACAAATTTATTTAAGCATGAGAAAGACTCTATTGCCTGGTGGTTAGAGTACTCACCCAGGAAGTTGAAAACCCAGGATCCAGTCCCCCTGCTCCAACCATTCTTTCATTATTTATCCATGGTGGAATAGCTTCAACAGGAGAGACTGAGGGAACCCCATATTCGAACATCCCATAGAAAAGTGCTCTAGCCACTGAGCTAACAGGAAACAAATCCCTCTTCAAATCCTTTTGTCTCCTCATGTGGAGTGGGGGGACTTGATCTGGGGTGTCTCTCACATTCCAGGTGAGTAACCATAGCCACCCTAAAGTTATGAGGGAGCCTCCTCCCCCTCCCGTATGTTTTGTGTGAACTCACCAGGGCACCCAATCCAGTAGCCATGCTCAGAGCGCATCTACAGGATCGGGACCTGCATGCGACTGAAGCAGCCAAACACCTATTTTCCCCTAGTTTGTGAATCACTTTGGGGCTTAGGCAGGAGACAGGTGTCTGGACTTCTAGAGTGCGGCATCAGTGCACTTGCCAAGAGGCAGAAACGTTGTCCTTAGGGAACATTTACTCCAAAACCTTAGGCACCAAGTGAGTTTGGGTGCGCACAGGGATCAGCAGGAGTTTTGTGCATTGCAGTGGTCCCCAAACTGGGACTTGGAGGCCTAAAACAGGAACTTAGGTGCTTAACGTCTTTTATGTATCCAGACCTTAGTCACTAGTAGCAAGATAAATCTTGTCACTTTTCTGAGAAACCTTCTGGGGAGATCTGATCAATCAGAGCATTTTTCCTAAGAGAAGAGAACTGAAAGTCACTAAGTCTCTCTCTCCCCTGCTCTTGTAGTCATTTTCAAAGGCCACTTATCTTCCCTGTTTCTGGCACAAAAGGGAGGTAGCAAACTTTAAAAATTACCTGTTGAGGAGGAGAAGGAGAGATATGAGAGTTTCTAACAGCCATAGGTTGTCAGACTAACAACGTGGGAGCTGGAGCTGAACATCAAGTCTTTCCCAGGAACCCCCAGAGAGGTGTAAAATATGATTATAGGACTAACGTCATTCCATATTGGACTCATAGGAGTGCTTCTGAATTATAGGATAATAACCCTACAGTGGATGACTCCCTCATTGAACTCAGAAGTATTCTGCTGCTTTGCTCTCTGAGAGGTAATTGCTGTAAGTTAAATACTTATTACAATAGGTGACAGAGAAATTCGGGAATGAATTAAAAAGCTAACATCTTAGGCTTGGGAGGAGGCAGCAAATAAGGACAATGATTAATTAGCTCCTTCTCCCTCTGTCTCCTAATTCTATTTTTTGCATCCTAATGCTAGCAGCAAGATTAAAACTTTGTATGCCCACCTGTCCGAGTGTGTGCTTAGATTCACACTGATCCGCCCTGAGGGGAGCATTTGGAACCTTTGAAAGTTAGGTGCCCAGAACAAGTCCACTGCACTCACTTTGTCATGTCATTCTATTCTATTCAAAGTTCTGGAACAGCCTTCCAAGGGGAGTAGTGGGGGCAAAAAACCTGACTGTCTTCAAGATTGAACTTGATAAATTTATGGAGTGTATGGAAGGATAAGCTAGACTAATGCAAATGGTGGCTTCTCTGTAACTTGAGGTCTTTAAACCATGATTTGAGGACTTCGGTAACTACTATGGGAGCCTATTACAGGAGTGGGAGAGTAGGGTTCTGTGGCTTGCAATGTGCAGAAGGTCAGACTAGATTATTATGATGGCCCCTTCTGACCTTAAAGTCTATAAATCTATATAAATCTCATTCCACCCTGATCACAAAATAGTATGTGAGCATCTTCCAGTAGTGCATTAAGAGACATGACTAATATCTGTCATGTATGGTTCGTTCTTTCATCTACGCAATTGTGTGTACCGTGGAGTGTTCGTTTTTTTAATGGTACATGCTGCTATGTATTTATATTAGGGAAGGCAAGCTTGAAGAAAAGCACCTCCTTTTTTGGAGCAGAAGGTGGTGAGCTTTGTTATGGTCCTTAGTTCCTGTGGGAATTTGTTCCACCATCTCAAATTGGCCTCTGAGAAAGCCCTGTGTCTGTTACCCCTTACAGTAGAAAATTCCATTTAGGGTTGCCAGGTGTCCAGTTTTCAACCAGAACGCCCGGTTGAAAAGGGATCCTGGCAGCTCCGGTCAGCACTGCTGACTGGGCCGTTAAAAGTCTGGTTGGCGGCGCAGTGGGACTAAGGCAGGCTCCCTGCACGCCATGGCTCCATGTGGCTCCTGGAAGCAACAGCATGTCCCCTCTCCAGCTCCTAAGCTCGGGGCAGCCAGGGGTCTGCACGCTGCCCCCACCCCAAGCACCAGCTCCACAGCTCCCATTGGCCATGAACCGCAGCCAATGGGAGCTGCGGAGGGGGCCTGTGCACGGGGCAGGGCACAGAACCGCCTGGCCACGTCTCTGCTTAGGAGCCAGAGTGGGGACATGCTGCTGCTTCCAGGAGCTGCCTGAGGTAAGCGCCACCCGGACTCTCTCCCAAACCCCCCACCCCGCCCTGATCCTCCTCCTGCCCTCCAAACCCCTTAATCCCAGCCCGGAGCACCCTCCTACACCCCAAACCCCTTAATCCCAGCCCCACCCCAGAGCTTGCACCCGTAGCCAGAGCCCTCACCCCCCGCACCACACTCCAACCCCTTGAGCCAGCCTGGAGCCCCCTCCCACACTCCGAACCCCTCAATCCCAGCCCAGAGCACTCTCCTACACTCCAAATCCCTCATCCCCAGCCCCATCCCAGAGCCCACACCCTCAGCTGGAGCCCTCACTCCCACCTGCCGCGGCCCAACCCCCTCCCCCAGCCGTGATTCCCCCCTCCCACCCTCCAAACCCCTCAGTCCCAGCCCGGAACACCCTCCTACAACCCAAACCCCTCATCCCCAGCCCCACCCCAGAGCCTGTACCCTGCAGCTGGAGCCCTCACTGCCCAACCCCCTGCCCCAGCCCAGAGCTCCCTCCTGAACTCTGAACCCCTCATTTCTGGCCTCGCCCCAGAACCCGCACCTCCATCCCAGAGCCCATACCTCATCTCACATCCCAACCCCCTGCATCAGCCCAGAGCTGCCTCCCATACGCCAAACCCCTTGTTTCAACACCCCAGTCCAGAGCCCCCTCCTACACCCCAAACCCTTCTTCCTCAGCTCCACCCCAGAGCCCACATTCCCAGCTGGTGCCCTCACCCCCTCCCACATCCCAACCCACTGCCTCAGCCTGGAGCTGCCTCTGGCACCCTGAACTCCTCATTTCTGGCTCCATCCCGGAGGCTGCACCCGCAGCTGGAGCCTGCACCCCCTCCCACACCCCACCCTCTGAGCCAGCCCAGTGAAAATGAGTGAGTGAGTGAGTGAGTGAGGGTGGGGAAAGTGAGCGACAGAGTGGGGTGGGAATGGAGTGACCGGGGCAGGGCCTCAGAGAAGAGCGGGGCCTCAGAAGAGCGGGACCGGGCAGGGGAGGGGCAAGGGTGTTCGGTTTTGTGCGAGTGGAAAGTTGGCAACCCTAGTTCCATTATCGTGGGTTAGATTATAAAACTGCATTAATTCTGTAATCTTGCATTTGATCTTAAGGTTTGGGTTTTTTAATGTTTGGGAGCCTAATCGCTTTATGTTGATATGACTCTCCATCATTTATTCTCCCATGTGGAACAGATCCCATATTAGTGGAACGTATACATGTGAACAATAAATCAAAAGTCTTAGAAAACAATACAGTACAACTGAGAAATAGTTTTCATTTTTACTAATCGTGAGGGAATAACAGTTAGGTTAAACCCAAATTCAGCTGGAATTCAATTATGCACAATTGGAAATTGCATTTTTGAAAGGGGAAAAATGAAAGATTTTATTATGATCTACGTATCCCAAAATATATAGGTCAGCTCAAAATTCTAGTGACTGCCTGTCTATGCTATGTGAATGTATATTATAAATATACACAGACTGTTAAAAGGCGTTATGTTTTATAAAATGAAATTAACATTGAGTATAAATGTTACTAATTAATTGTATTTATGAAAAGGATGAATCTATTTAGATTCAGAATTAGACAAAACTCTTTTATCAGCATCTGATGCCTTATTTATATTCAAAAAGGCATTAGTTTAACTAACAATGTGATTTTAAACTGATTTAATTAAACCTGTGCAAAACCTTTGATGGATACTTTTAATTTGATTTAAACCTGCCTTATATCTGTGCAGTCTAACTTGATTTCTTGTGAAGTGAAATTAATATAAACCAGATTTAAATCAAACTAAGAGTATTCAGACAAGGTTCCGCATCCATTTAACTAAATCAGATTGTTAACCAACAAAGTGAAATTGGTGCAACTGTGAATATAGAAGAGGCCAAAGTAGAATTAAAACTAAAGGAAGAGAGCAGTATTTAGCTTTTGTGCTCTGTACTGAGCTAGAATGTATTACTGTAGAAAGAAACAAGATCCCTCACTGAGGTTAATTTAGAATTAAAGTGAATGTGATTTTTTAGAAATTCCACCCCAACACTAAAAATTAATGAAATAAATTCAGGCAACACACATCAAGTCCAGGTATTAGCCCATTAGCATCTAATTTCTTCTCTCGTGCTCACTTTCAATTCAACATTAGTACCCTCAATGCAGTGTTAATAAATCAAAAATTAACATTAATAAATGTTAATAGTAGCATAAGCCTTACATTAATCTAAAGCCTAGAAGTGAAGAGGAGTATTTTACCAGCCCTACTATCTCATATCCTTATTACATACCAGTTCCTACATTTCTACTGTTACTGACTGTAATGATAATGAGTATAAATAAATATACTAGCACAGATATTTTGCATGTTTAGATAAGGTGAACCACTAGAAACTGAAAACAGTAAATGTATAATCTGAGATAATTTGACTGGTAATCATTATGACACAAAAGCAGTAGCAACAGATTTTAGAATAGATATTTGCAAATCAATAATGGTAAATTAACATTAAAGAAAACCAGTTTTTTCCCCCTTTGCCTGGATATATACCAGTTTGTTAGATGCTGTGTGTATGCTATGTCACAGTTTCCTCTGCTCCTAAAAATCCTATCAAATAGTGACATGCATTTTAGAGAACAGCATGAATATTTTACTACCCTGTAGCTGAGCTCCCTTTTGTGCCTATAAGAATAAAATCAGCTCCGTGGTTTTGTTCCCACTGCAATTGATGGATGAGGTCAGATCACTTTATATTTTTTAAGATTCTATATCCTATTTTCTCTTTGACAATGATATCTAGAATCATTTGTTAGAAATCACATGTGCCGAGCATGATATCAGTTCTGATCTGGTATTGCTACTACTACATGGGATCATGTTTAATAAAATATTCCACAGCCAAATTATAGGCACATATAGCCTGCTATGAAAGGCAGCAACTCTGTGGTGAGTCATCCCTCGTATTAGCTTTTGCAGCCTATTTCTACTGTGGAACTGTGCTGGTTGTTAAGTAGTTTGTCTTTTGAAGAAGCGAGTACGAACTGTAACAGAGCTATATGCTTGCTCTTCTTAGATACAGTCAAGACATTTTGTGGTAGTGCACGTCAAAAAGTTTCAATGAAACTACCATAGAACATATGCTAATACAAGGTTTGTTTGGGGTTTTTAAAAAACATTTATTTAGACTTCCAGTAATATCACTACTGTCACTGTTCCCAACTGTCTGCCTCTGCCTTGAAGTGCTTGGCTGGTGACTATTAAAATGGCACATCAGCAACATTCCTTTTGTGACCTGGCTGGAACTGTAGAAATATGGCTCAGAATAAAGTGTTTCTTTTTACTTCCCTGTATACTTTGGTTTGGTTTTGGTTGGTTGGACAGGGAGCTATAAGGGCATTACAAATTATGCCCCAGATTTCTGTACCAACTACATTAGTACCTGATCTGCAAGGTTGAGATTTGGAAAAAACTGTTGGTTTTATAAAAAAAAATAAGAGCTCTCATCTCTCCTTTCAGGATATGCTGAGTACAAAGCAAGCCTGGCTCTTATTCTGCATTCTTCATATAGATGACTGATTACCTCTGCTCAAAGCAAGTTTACAGCTTTGCCTGTTATTCTTATTTCTTTACCAGTGACCTAGTTTACTTAAGTCTCTCAGGAAATAAAATAATAATTTGCTGCACTTACACAGCTCCCTTCATCAGAGCGTCTCAGTGTGCTCTGAAACACTAATTAAGCATGCCTTAAAACACCGTTATCAGGTAAGTACGTACAAAGAATATTTCAAATGGGATCAACATAAAAGGTGTATAAATGGCTTTGTCTTCTCCAAGAGACACTGGTAATGTCCTACATGCTCATGAGGGCTTGGAATGGGAAATGAATAATGACAAGGAAATTGCAATACTGTCTGAACAATAATCGGTAAAGAAACATTTTTGTGGCCATCCAGTACACTTTAAACATAATTTTAAAAACACCAGGATTCCCTTGGAAATTAAGTCTTGAATTTCATACAGTTTTATTATTTATCCTGCTCAGAAACTATTATTTTTCATGAAAGGAGCTAGCACGTTAGCCCAGACTTAAAAGGACTTTTTTATTCAACATGTCACCAGTTATATCTTTATTTTTAGACCATTTCCACATTCCAAGATTAAGGGATCTCTCAGTCGTCTGAGAGTCTAGGTATAAAAATTAGTATTACAAACTATAATGGACTGGCAAGGTTTGTCTTAACATGTCACTGTCCTCAGGTGGTGACCCGGCTTGGAAAGAGTTAAATGGTTTCTCCTGACCCACTGAGGCAGATGGTTCACTACCCCCACCCAGATATAAAGAGGTGGCAGAGACTGTCTACAGAGAAAGAACTTAGGGTGATGGCTGAGCAGTTCTGAGGAAGGAAGCAGCCAACCCTGTAGAGATGTTTCAGAGTAACAGCCGTGTTAGTCTGTATCCGCAAAAAGAAAAGAAATACTTGTGGCACCTTAGAGACTAACCAATTTATTAGAGCATAAGCTTTCGTGAGCTACAGCTCACTTCATCAGATGCAACCCTGTAGAGAGTTTCTCTTTAAATACCAAACTGGGGGAAGGGAAATGAGGGCGGGAGACTGGAGAGAGTATTAAACTCTGCACAGCATGTGAGCCTTGGTTTTAGAGCAGATTGAGAAAGGCAGTTGCTCACACAAATACTCAAATACAGAAATAAATATTTCATATGCAAAAAAGCAGTCACACATGAAATGGGGTGGGAGAAATAAGAGTTACATCCATAGGCACATTGGAGAATTTGAAGTCAATTGGTAAAGCCCATGGATATCTGCCTGTGTATGGAATATGCCACATATTTACCGATGCAGCTGACACTCAAACCAAGACCATCAGCTACAACAGTAAGTTTACTAGACGAGCTAAACAAAGGAAGACTTCAGCAGTCAAAACCAGTCGGAACTATGCTAAGCTTTACTCAGCTGGAAATCTTAGAGTAGCAGATTTTAAAGCCAGAAGGAAATATTAGATCTGACTTCCTGTATATCACAAGCTATTAAATTTAACCTGTATTGAGCCCAATAACTTGTTTTTGTTGAAAACATATCTTCCAGAAAGGCATCCAGTGTTAATATGAAGGCATCAAGAGATAGAGAATTCACCTCTTCCCTTGGTTATTTGTTCCAATGTTTAATCAGCTCTACAGTTAAAAACTTGTGCTCACTTCCGGTTTGAAATTGCCTAGTTTCAGCTTCCAGACACTGATTCTTGTTATGCCTTTCTACAACAGGTGAAATAGTCTTCTAGTAATTTCTCCCCATGAAGGCATTTCTACACTGTTATCAAGTCACCTCAAACTTTTCTCAAACAGCCTCTCACTGTAAGATATTTTCCTCAGAGAGGTGAAATAACTTGGCCAGTGGGAGAGCCAGAAAAAGAACCCAGGTCTCCTGAATCTTGAGTCCAGTGCTTACTAATGCTATTAATCTGCAAATATTACTCCACCTATAAGCCCCCAGCCTAAATACCCGTAGCAGATTTGTCACCTTCCATGCATTCTTAGCAGTCAGCACCACATAGTTTATCACAATTAGCACAGTCAGTCATGTGGTATAGTTTAAATCATATATCTGGGAGTTAAAATAAAGGATTTGGTGGCTAAACCAGCAAACAAGGTGGTTGCTCAATGGTTTAATCTTAGAGGTAGAAAGAGAAGCACCAGACACTAAGGCTAGCCTGAAGGACCTGGAGCAGAAAATAAGAAGCTGAATAAGGAGATGAAAGAAGAGCTGCAGGCCAATATTATGGACATCAAAAGTGAAATCAGTGAGGTTAATTTAAAAAAAAAAAGAAGTTGAAATAGGATAAAACAGTAGTTGAAAACTACCACCAATCTAGGTCAAAGACTGTAAATAATATTTTTTTTAAAGAGAGAATTAAAATTACAGGACATGTAGAATAGGGATCACAGAAACAATGTGAGGATTAAAAGTATTCTTGAGGAAGAAATCCTCTGGAAATGCCAAATGAGATTTTTCAAGGTATATTAAAATTGGGCAGCCAGGTATGCATTTATAGTGAAGGGGTACACAGGTCCCTTTTCCCAAGTCTCCAGTAGAATCAAGACAGATGTGTGATTGTCTGTTTACATTACTACTAAGGTAGGGAAAACATACTAAGAGCTATGAGGGAGAGATGTGAAACACAAATCATACTTTCACCAACCCATAAAAATCTTTCCAGATCTGGTAACCTCAGCCTTTAGAAAATAAAAGGAACTGCACCAGGTAACCACAATCCTTAGAAAATGGGGGTTCCCATTAGACCAGTGGTGGGCAACCTGTAGCCCACGGGCTGAATGCAGCCAATCAGGGTAGAATCATAGAATATCAGGGTTGGAAGGGAACCTCAGGAGGTCATCTAGTCCAACCCCCTGCTCAAAACAGGACCAATCCCCAACTAAATCATCCCAGCCAGGGCTTTGTCAAGCGTGACTTAAAAACCTCTAAGGAAGAAGAGATTTCACCACCCACCTAGGTAACCCATTCCAGTGCTTCACCACCCTCCTAGTGAAAAAGTTTTTCCTAATATCCAACCTAAATCTCCCCCACTGCAACTTGAGACCATTACTCCTTGTTCTGTCATCTGCTACCACTGAGAACAGTCTAGATCCTTCCTTTCTGGAAACCCCTTTCAGGTAGTTGAAAGCAGCTATCAAATCCCCCCTCACTCTTCTCTTCCGCAGACTAAATAATCCCAGTCCCCTCAGCCTCTCCTCATAAGTCATGTGCTCCAGTCCCTTAATAATTTTTGTTGCCCTCTGCAGGACTCTTTCCAACTTTTCCACATCCTTCCTGTAGCGTGGGTCCCAAAATTGGACACAGTACTCCAGATGAGGCCTCACCAATGCCGAATAGAGGGGAACGATCACATCCCTCGATCTGCTGGCAATGCCCCCACTTACCCAAAATATGCCCCAAAATACCATTAGCCTTATTGGCAACAAGGGCATACTGTTGACTCATATCCAGCTTCTCATCCACTGTAACCCCTGGGTCCTTTTCTGCAGAACTGCTGCCTAGCCACTCGGTCCCTAGTCTGTAGCGGTGCATGGGATTCTTCCGTCTTAAGTGCAGGACTCTGCACTTGTCCTTGCGTATCTATCACTCCTCCCAGTTTAGTGTCATTTGCAAACTTGCTGAGGGTGCAATCCACACCATCCTCCAGATTATTAATGAAGATATTGAACAAAACCGGAGACAGGACCAACTCTTGGGGCACTCTGCTTGATACCGGCTGCCAACTAGACATTGAGCCATTGATCACTACCCGAACTGTAATCTGATTGCGGTGATCTGATTGCGGGCTGCGAGACATTTTGCTGACGTTGACTGTCCACAGGCACGGCCCCCCGCAGCTCCCATTGGCAGGGAATGTGAACCGCAGCCACTGGGAGCTGTGGACGGTCATACCTATGGACAGCCAACATCAGCAAAATGTCTTGCGGCCTGTGGGACGCAGGTTGCCCCTCACTGCATTAAACTGTCCTTTAAATGAAGAGATGTGTGTCTTTTTTCAGAGTCAAAGGAAGGGAAAGAGATACTAATGGAAATGGGAAGAGGCAACTCAAGTAGGGAACAACAGACACAATGGGAAAAAAGCAGTTGGACCTACATGTCACCAAGAAACAACTGGGAATCAGTGAGACCAAAGAGAAAGAAAACAATATAAAAAGATGCAACAAGACAACAGGACAGACCTGAGATCAGTAGTAGCCCAGACATAGAAGAACAAGATTAGAATATGGGTTAAGTCATTATTCTAAATAATAGATATTATATTTTTATAGCAATGTGGATAATGAGCTGTCCAGCACCCAGGAAGCAGTACACTTAATAGTTACAAATTTATCGCTAAATTAATGCTGTGGTTCATAGGATTTAATAGACAACGTGAACAGTGATTTAGCTGGGGACCTAGCTCTCCTTCCCCTAATGAAGTATATTTGATGTTTGAGTTGTCAATATGAGAATGTTTGTGATATTCATTGAAAAAGGGTCATTTACCGTGAAAATTTTAAGAATACATGAACTCAAGTTATACAAAAATCTTATAATGGGGTGCATTAAAAGAACATTTGACAAGGCATGGTTTTTGTTAAGTATATAGATCCCTTCAGCAGGGTTCCGGCACACTCCTATAGGAAGAGAAGAGAGCTCAGGTTCCCATGGACAGTGAGGACCAGCCAATAATAGGGGAAGAAAGAGAGAAGTGGGAATGGGAAGAGAAAGCCAGAAGTGAAGGAAAAATATAAATAAAACTGGGCTTCATGACACATAGAGGCATCAACACCTCCACAGTAAGAGTATAGCTTTTTTTCTAATCATGCAAATTTATACACCGGGATCTGCTGCATCTGGTCCTCATCATAAATTGGTAGAAGATAACAGACTGAAATATCATACCTCAGATATCATATCCCAAGCGTGGACACAATGGCTGTGACCCAATTTAACATTAATAGTGGTGATCCTATGGAAAAGACTTAGAAATTGAATGATTCCCTAATAAAGCATTTGGGGTATTTTTTGTTTTGTTGGGTTTGGGTTTTGGTTGATGCTATCAAAACTGAAACTAAGGGGGTTTTATACTAATGATAAAGGTCAAACCTCTATAACCATTGCCTAGAATGCATATAAAAGCAGTAATAGCAGGAAAAAAATTTCCCAAAGGAAAAAAGAAAGGGAAGCAGAAGCAAATTACTAATGGAGATTAAAAACTGCAAGCTTTGCATAAAATAATGAGATGTAGAAGTATATTTAAAAGCCTCTCCTTCCTCAGTAGGCAACTAAATGCCATATTTCTAGAGAACTCTAAAAAGGCCCTCAGCTAGCTGACACAGATATTTTAGGAGAGGGCAATAAGGCTAGTAAACTCCTTGCCTGCAGATTAAGAAAAAGGAATGAAAAGAGTCAAATTCAGGCAAAAAAAATTCAAAATCAGAAGTAAAATTTAAGACCAGGGAGATTGTTGAAGAATTCAGGAAGCTTCAAACAAATCTTTATGCCTCAAAAGACCCAATGGAGAAAATTATAGAATATATTCATGCCAATGTTAACACACAAACAGGAATACTTAGAAAGACCAAGAGAGGAAGATGCGTTCATAAAGGTGAATAAATCTGCAGCGGCACAAAAATCTCCAGGACCAGATGGGTTCTCAGAGTTTTATAAGAGGACATCAGATATAATTGCTGGTAAACTAACTACTCTATTGAATTGTTTGTTTTTTAAAAGAGCAATGAGATTCCCAATACAATTAAAGAAGCAGATACAGTAGAAATACCAAAGTTACAAAAAGACAAGGTGCTATCTGGCTCATATGGGCCACTCTCACTTCTTAATGTAGACATGAAAATACTTCCAGAGACTCTTTCCAGAAGATCAGAAACTGTTATTTTTCAGTTAATACACATTTGATCAAACAAGTTTCCTACATAACAAATAACTCAGTGATAACATTGGATGAATCATAGTACTAATTCATAATATTCAGAATAAAAAGAAATAGAGATCTACCATTATCTTTAGACTCTGAGAAGGTCTTTGCTAAAGTAAAGTGGCCCTTCCTAAAAACACTGCTATTGGAGGAGGGTTTTGGAATTTAAGGAAACAATGTATCTCTAATCCCCAAATAAAACTTTCATTTGAATAAACAGTTTACTGTTGTAGACCTAGAACTATTAACCTATATTTACATTTAATAATTGGGCCACACCATTTGCAGCACATACGCTCAGCTTCATCCTTTTCTCCTGTTTTTCTTTTTTTTTTTAATTTTCAAATACTTCCTTGTGTTCTGAAATGTATTCTGATACAGATTTTTGTTTTCTTCCCATTTTACTGTGTCAAATCTTTAAACCATTATCTGCTAACAGCTTGAAATGTGGACATGGTGGGCGGTAAGATTCATCAGTACATTCAGATGCGTACACACTTCAGAGCTTGCATGCATACCCTGCTTGTTTCTTGTGTGTATCTTCTAGACTAATACATAGCCTTACCTCAACAGGCAGCTTTGCATATATACACAAACCAATGTATTATCATAAAACGTATATCTCATGCAATGTATTTTCCTAATAAAACAAGTTATTTTTTATATATTTGAATGATACAAAAGTAGGGTGAAAATCAGAAAAAAATAAATAATACTTTTTGTAAAACCCAAGAATTTTTTGGTAAAAATCAGTTTAAACTGAAAACGAAGGGGTTTATATAGCATATATCTCAACATCAAGTATATTTTATATTGTACGTGGAACTAGGTGTGCTGAGTCTGGATCTAACTTAGAACCTGTCGCTCTATTACCCACAGGTATATATTAATTGGGATATGATTGGAAGACAGGTAGTTGACAGAGGATGTCTACTAACTGAGTAGCACTACAACTGAAGGGCTAATTGAGGGGAGTAACCTCAGTAACTGGGATTATATAAAAAGACAGGAAGGGAATGGTGGAGAAGAGTTGGGAGATTGAAAGAAGGCTGAAGTTGGCAGGACTAGATGCTGCTATTACTGTTCCCTGCTCTAGAAGCAAGTGGGAAGCTGGCTGTGACCTGTTTCTATATGTAAATAATATTACAGGTTGTGGTCTGCTGGAAGAATACAATAAAACACAGTGGTAGTGAAGAAGATCTGGAGTAATTATGATCTGATTAAGGTCTGAAAGGTTACCATTTTTGGAATCTGAACAAAATAAATACACTGACAAAGATATGGCATTACCAAACACAAAAGGGTCTGTTGAAGTTAGCAAATGCAGGTTATGAATAAGATTAATACTTGAAGGAAACTTCACGTATTTTAATAATGACAAAATAAATTAAAAAAATAAAGGGTTTAATACAAAACTTTTGGATCTAAAAACTAAAAAATTGAGTAGGTTTTAAAACTTGTAATGATAGGCTATTTTGATTGTTTTACTTTTCAATTTGTTATTAACTTATTTTTTTTACTCTGGTATAATTTAATCTATCAGACATCTGGGAGTTAAAATGAAAGATTTTTGACAACTCTCATAACAACATTAAGAGTCAATGGAAGGTGACCATATGGTATATAAAGGCTTGCCCTTATAAACTCAAATACCATTAAACCTGTATTTCATCATCCTAATTCCATAAATGTGTCCAGCTTCTTCTTGCAGTGATTTATGCTTCTTACTGCTATTGCTGACTTCAGTAGTTGATTCCATCTTCCAGCCACTCACTGAGCTAATCAAATTAATGTTTAAACATAGTATTTTTATTATTATTTCAAAAAAAGAGAGAAACTTTTTAGTAACATTTCTGGGGAAGAGGAAGAGGGTAGAAATTCTTGTCAGCATGAAATATGGTCCATCATATAATATGGAAGACTTGAAACATAGATCCAATAGCTGTGTAGTAGATTTTTGCCACCCAACTAGCAAACCACTACCACCTGCTCCATGCCGTCAGATGTTATGGCACTTTATTCACACCAGAAAACACGCATACATAATTGCAGGTAATGAATGATTATTCCTTAAATTATGTTGATACGGTTTATTGGTTAAAATTATGGATCAGAGACTCCAAAAGAGTTCTGGGTTTTGCAAAATAAAGTTTGCAGATGATACAAAAATTGGGGGAGTGGTAAATAATGAAGAGGGCAGGTCACTGATTCAGAACAATCTGGATCTCTTGGTAAACTGGGCACAAGCAAAAAATACGTTTTTATATGGCTGAATGCAAATGTACACATCTAGGAACAAAGAATGTAGGCCACACTTACAGGATGGGAGGCTTTATCGTGGGAAGCAGGGACTCTGGAAAGAATTTGGGAGCCATGGTGGATAATCAGGTGAACATGAGCTTCCAGTGAGCCACTGTGGCCAAAAGAGCTAATGTGATCCTGGGAAGCAGAAACAGGGGAATCTTGAGGCGGAGCACAGACATAATATTACCTGTATATTTGGCACTGGTATGACTGCTAATAGAATACTCTATCCAGTGCTGGTGCCCACAATTCAAGGATGCTGATAAACTAGACAGGTTTCATAGAAGAGACATGAGAATGATTAAAGGACTAGAAAAGATTAGAAAAGATCTAATAGTGATTATATCACTAATTATAATGACATTATATAATGATATAAAGAGCTCAATCTATTTAACTTAACAAAGAGAAGGTTAAGGGTGACTCTGAAAATCTTTAGAATTTGAGTGTGAGGGTTGGGGATCACTAATAGGAAAGTAATTCAGTATTCATGCCAATTCAGTCATTTATCGCTCAAGCAATGGTATCCCCAGACATTGGTTTGAGAGCACTAACTCATTTTCATAGGACACCAAACTGCCATGAGACAACTTTCAGTCCCAGACACCCTGCATTAAAGTCCAGCCAGCTCTTTATCTCATTTCCCCATCTAGTCCTCTACCATTATCGTCTATCTCTGTACAAGAAAACACTCTGCTTCTGACACACCGTTAACTAAATAAGCCAGAATTTGGAAAACTCAGAGATGGCCAATGTATTATAAATTATGAGGGTGGCCTTTAACACAGTAATTCTTCACTCCCTCATGTCAATCCTGAACCCACAACATACCAAGCGCTTGATCAGACTTTTATACCTTTTTTCCCCTCACGTGTGATAATTTAATTAGCCAAAATAAATAAACAAACAAGCTTCTTTACAGGAAAACCTTTGATGTAATCTAACCTCTAAAAATATACAGATGAATGTTTTTCCTGTTAATGTTGTTCCCAGGCTTTCCAGACATGGAATGCTGCCAACAGGAAGAGAAAAGGAAAAGGAGAAAGTCCAACAAGAAAAAGACAACACGTGCAAGTGTGGTTGAAGTGATTTAGGATAAGTACTTCTCAGACCCATTGCTGGAAATACTCCTGATAAAGGTAGATGTGGAAGCTGGGTACCTGGATACAGTGAAATGAAGGATGTGAGAGAGAGGAAGGAGCTGTTCATTGATCAAATGGAATCCAGACATGACAATAATAGTTAATGAACTGTGACCTACGAAGCGGCTTCAGCACCTTTTTATAACCCCACTTCATGGCCTTAATAATAATAAAACCATCAGGGCTTTTTACAGACCACATCTGCTCCAGCTTCTGAAGGGAGAAAACTTTAACTGCAGGAGGTACATTTGATTCTTTCCCAATTTTTCACTTTTTGTGCCTATTATGTTTAGAGTATATTTCGTTGTAATGTGTTCACTTTTATATCTCTAATATGCACATAAAAGAGCAGGATTCCATATCCCTAATGGATTTTGTATAGCATTATTGCAGAAATTAAATATTTAATTTATATTTATTTTAAATAGCAGCTGAACCTGACTGAAGAGTAATAAGCAAATCATTTTAAAAAAAAAACAACAAAAAACCCATCTCTTCAGTGAAATGTCTGGTCTTAACAGAAGGTACTGCTTTTGATTTCAGATAACTTGTAAGTTTACATCTTACATTGAAAAAAATATGAAGCTGATTTGTTGCTTGTGAAAGATGCCTGACTAACAAGCCTGGAGAACGATGTTTTCTGTTTATCCATAGAACAGGTATAGCTAATGTAACAATACAACCTTCCCCAAACTGGGCGTGACCCATGACTGTGTACCTCAACCCTGACCTGGGAGGAACAGTTCTGGTAGGGCAATTCAGTCTCCATATCCATTCAGTATTGAGTCCTTTTGCTGAGAGTGCCAATTTGGTTGCCAGATAATGTCAACTGTAACGGTGGAAACTGGACTGATGATAGCAACATGCACACAGGCCACTAAAGAGTTTATAGGTGTGTGGAAGTATAACATTGTATAAGTATAACGGTGTATAAGGGGACATGCTGGATACATTGTATATGAGAGGGCATGCCAAAACATGTTACAAAGTATCTGAGGGAGCACAGGTAGGGACAGTTAGCTTTTGAATGGAGAAGCAATTAAGATAGAGCCAGCACGTCTAAGAAGCAGGCATCAGAATGGAAGGTGTGAAGGGCAATTAGTTAAGTTAACTGGAAGCTGTTAAAGGAGATTGTTAAGGGTGGCAGATAATTGAAGATACGTGACTGGTCTCAGGGATCTCGAAGGGTGGTGACTAAAATCTTTTTCTTCTTTTGTCTGTAACTTCTCTGTAACTTGTTCTCCAAAAAACTGTATAAATTAAAAGACACAAGCCCCACTCGGGGGGCTCACTTCTAAATGTATTAGCAGAGCAGCTTTGCTAATAAAACAGAGTGGTCTGATAAATTGTGAGTCTGAGTCAAACTTTGACAGGTGTTAAAAACTTTTTCTCAGTACCAACCTGGATTAGATCAGCACTTACAGGTAAAAGGTTCCGTATTACATTAGCAGTTCCCTGAACCACACAGCACTAAAGTTTATATTTTACACTGAATGCAGATTCAACGAAAGGCAGTTCTAATATAATCTTTACTTAAATATGCCAAGATGAAATCAGAACATTTCACCCCATGGACCATCTTTTAGATACCATGGCATTAATATGGCATCCAACACATATACAAATGAACTGGCCTAGTCGCACCCCAGAGTTTAAAATAATAAATTGGCCTAAACAGCATCCAAACCTTGAAACTGTCAGTGTATTTCAGGGGAATAGGGGGAATGCTCAAATGCTTAGGGTCTAACTGATCGGGGTTGGGAAGGAATTTCCCCCGGGTCAGATTGGCAGAGACCCTGGATTTTTTTTGCCTTCATCTGCAGTATGGGGCACGGGTCAATTGCAGGTTTAAACTAGTGTAAATGCTCTGAAATTGAAGTCTTTAAACCATGATTTGAGGACTTCAGTAACTCAGGCATAGGTTAGGGGTTTATTACAGGAGTGGGTGGGTGAGATTCTGTGGCCTGCGTTGTGCAGGAGGTCAGACTAGATGATCACAATGGTCCCTTCTGACCTTAAAGTCTATGAGTGGCCTACTCCCATGAGGCAGCTGAGGCTGTCCCAAATTCCCCATTTTATATCCATACTCTCTCTTCACCATTTCTTTCTAGCTAAAGGGTACTGAACAGGCCTCCATTCAAAGTCTGTTAGCATTATTCCTTAACTATTGGAGGGTGTGGTGGGGAGGGGCTAGAGCCAAGAAATAAATGGCTGCACTTAAAATCACTCTGCAGAGATTTAAATTGGAGACAGAGTGTAGCTAGCGCCTCTGACAGTTCCTCCAAGAACATTTGAAGTCTCCAGAATAGTAGAGGTATTCTTGAGAAAAGTGTTCTACTAAATGTTTGTGTTTTCAGAGACCAAGGAGCCCTGGAGTGGGTAAACCTGATGGGACTTGGGGATTCACAAAACCTCTAGCACTTTTTAAAAATGTTATTAGGGCGTGATCTTTTATTAAAAATTTTTTAAACGATACTTTGAGAAAATGTAATCTACAAAGCACTTATTTTAAACAAAAGGGAAAACAGTGTTATGAAACCACAAACATTCTTGTTTGAAATCAATTCTTGCAATGCTTCTAGCTAGGGATAAACAAGAGAAAAACACACAGCAGGGGCATAAAGACAAGAGAACATGCAGCAGCCCACATTTGGCCAGATCCCAAGTGGAAACTGTATCTCAAAAGCTTCAAATTTTGTTCTAAATTTGCAGCCCAAAGTTTCTGCACAGATTCTAAATTTAAGCAAAATAAGTTATCCCATCCCGTTCTGGACCACCGCTTCCCGCAGCTCTCATTGGCTGGGAATGGCGAACCACGGCCACTGGGAGCTGTGAGCAGCCGTACCTGCGAACGCTCAGGTAAACAAAGTGTCTTGCGGCCAGGGGCTTAACCTGAACAAGTTGTGAACCAAGTTTGGGAACCCCTGTTCGAAGGTGTGAATTTAAACCACTAAAGCTAAACCAGTGCAAAACCCGTTATGTACACTCTTATTTTGGTACAAAAGTGGCTATTTTGTTCTACCCTAAATTGGTTGAGACCAGAGTTAAGCAAAAATGGAAACATCCACTCTTATACTCAAATAAGAGTGTCCACACAGGGCTTTGCATTGGTTTAAAACCTGACTTAAGTTCAATCGGTCTGACTATCCTGTGCAGTCAAGGCCTGAGTGTTTCAGGCAAATACTGCCAGGTATTACTGCAGATGGGCACAACTGTGACCCAGATTATTAGCCTGCTCCCACATATATGCATTTTAGTGCTTTGCCGTTATAAAGTACCTCGAAGATTAAAAGTGCCGTGCAATCATCAAGTAATTAATCACCTAACCATTAAGAGACACGGGAAGCAACCAACCATATATTATAGCATAGAGGAAGCATATTTTATTAATGACATGGAATATTACCTTACAAGATTAAAATTCTATGCTCTGTTCTATTATTAACCACAGGTCTAAATTATGATGCCAGTGTTCCGTAATGAGACAATATAGTCATCTTTAACCCTGAAGAGTTCTGAATCTATCTTGTGCTGTTGCTCCATATTTATTTTCCTCTTGCCATTAACACTGTGGTTATTTTATATCACACATGTCCAAGTTCTTCCTGATACAGAGAGCCCAAACAAAGACCTCCACAGCCCACAAATCCCTCTTAATCCTACTGAAGTCAGGAGGAGCTCTCCCACTGAGTTCAGTCAAAATAAGACTTGGACCTATGGGCCTGTATCTGCAGTCCTGTTGCTCATGATAGGGGAGGAGAACTCTACTTTTGGGAGTGGCTTGTAAGGCCCTTGTATGAGTGTTGTACTCTGGGGTGAATTACACCTGTTTTAAAATTAAAATTCCCATAAAAGTGGCTACAGAGAAGGATTAATGCATTCAAAACACAAATGTTGTCCAGGTAAAATAAATACTGTTTTTCCAAAATTCAGTGACTGTTGCTTTTCAGTACTACCCAGTATACTAATAAAATACACAGTTTCTTCATACATTAATTTTGCAGCTCTTGCTGATCCCTTTCTTAAGTTTAAATAGTTTATTAATTGAAAATGAGAGGAAAGAATGAATATCATTAATTAACTGAGAATATAAATTGTAGTGAGGACAGTCTGACAAAGAAAATATGGAATTAAACCACCAACTGTGATAACAATATTAAACAAACTGGCAAGAAATTAAATAATGTATATGCACAATAAATATAAACTACTTAAGAACAAAACATAACAGGTTTATTTCACAGCAATATGGAATGTGTATATGGCAGACTATGTATTATTATCCAGTCGTATAACTGAATATGTGTTTGAATACTACAGAAGGTATTTAATAAATTGTCCAACATTTCCTTCAGATTGTGGATTTTTTTAATATGTGATAACAACATATAATATATATATTCAGGATTTGTTTCTTAGCTGATGTAAATTGATGTAGAACCATGATTTTCAATAGCAGTACATCAATTTGCCCCACTGGGGATTTAGCCCTGAATTTCTAAGTAACATCCTTATCATTTATTTTACACTATTATACTTTAGAGTTTCTTTCTTATCTTTCACCTTTTTGCTTTCTTTTTACATTGATACTGATTTTCTTTCAATCTGTCTCGTTGCCTTTTTCTACATCAGGCATTTATGATCTTGCAGCAAGAGAGTTTGCTCATCTCTGATAATCCTTTATGTTGTCATGAGCTAAATGAAACCTTGTTATGAGTTGAGTTAAAACCTTAATGGGATAGATAGGTATGTTAATTCAAGAGTGAGTTCACACCTGTAAGGCTAATCCCCTTCCCAAGGCAAAAGGAGTATGTGAACCCACTCAGGAGCTTTGGCCAAGTATTGTTTTGGGTAGTGGGTGTGTATGAGTGTGAGAGAGAGAGAAAGAGAGAGGGCTTGTCACGGTTCCTCCCGCACTCTGAACTCTAGGGTACAGATGTGGGGACCTGCATGAAAAACCTCCTAAGCTTATCTTTACCAGCTTAGGTCAAAACTTCCCCAAGGTACAAAATATTACACCTTGGACTGGCCGCTACCACCACCAAACTAATACTGGTTACTGGGGAAGAGCTGTTTGGACGCGTCCTTCCCCCCAAAATACTTCCCAAAACCTTGCACCCCACTTCCTGGACAAGGTTTGGTAAAAAGCCTCACCAATTTGCCTAGGTGACTACAGACCCAGACCCTTGGATCTTAAGAATAATGAACAATCCTCCCAACACTTGCACCCCCCCTTTCCTGGGAAATGTTGGATAAAAAAGCCTCACCAATTTGCATAGGTGACCACAGACCCAAACCCTTGGATCTGAGAACAATGAAAAAGCATTCAGTTTTTTACAAGAAGACTTTTAATAAAAAATAGAAGTAAATAGAAATAAAGAAATCCCCCCTGTAAAATCAGGATGGTAGATATCTTACAGGGTAATTAGATTCAAAAACATAGAGAACCCCTCTAGGCAAAACCTTAAGTTACAAAAAAGATACACAGACAGAAATAGTTATTCTATTCAGCACAATTCTTTTCTCAGCCATTTAAAGAAATCATAATCTAACACATACCTAGCTAGATTACTTACTAAAAGTTCTAAGACTCCATTCCTGTTCTGTCCCTGGCCAAGACGACTACAGACAGACACAGACCCTTTGTTTCTCTCCCTCCTCCCAGCTTTTGAAAGTATCTTGTCTCCTCATTGGTCATTTTGGTCAGGTGCCAGCGAGGTTACCTTTAGCTTCTTAACCCTTTACAGGTGAGAGGAGCTTTCCCCTGGCCAGGAGGGATTTCAAAGGGGTTTACCCTTCCCTTTATATTTATGACAGGGCTGAACAGACAAAGAAATGGGAAAGACTGAGAGACAGGGTGACAGCCTGAAGGAGCAGCCAAAGCCCAGTGTCTGACCCTGCTAGAATCCTGGGGAGAGGTTTTTGGGTCAGGAGTGCAAACTGAAAAGAGTGTTCTTTGTAATGTTAGAAAAAGAAGCTCTTTCTTTCTATTGGATTCCCTCTGTATTCGAAACACAGGACTTGTACGTTCTGTGTAAATAAAATAAAACTGCATCAAAGAAAATACCTATCACCAATTTCTTTTCCTATCTGGAACAACCTACTAGACCCCAACTTTCAAAAGGGGTAGTAATATTATTTCTCTCAACCAGAACAATTGGCTAGGTAGCTGCCCTTTTGATCCTTTTTTGGTGCCTCTGAAAGATTTCAAATTAGGAGAAAGAACGAGGAGTACTTGTGACACCTTAGAGACTAACAAATTTATTTGGGCATAAGCTTCTGTGGGCTAAAACCCACTTCATTAGATGCATGGAGTGGAAAATACAGTAGGAAGATATATATATATATATATATATATACACACACACACACACACACAGAGAACATGAAAAGATGGGGGTTGCCATACTAACTCTAACGAGACAAATCAATTAAGGTGGGCTATTATCAGCAGGAGGAAAAAAACTTTTGCAGTGATAATCTGGATTGCCCATTTCAAACAGTTGACAAGAAGGTGTGAGTAACAGTAGGGGGGAAATTAGCATGGGTAAATACACTACAGTGCTAATAAGTGATGGTCACATAAACACCATCCTACACCAGAAACCTACTGACCGCTATACTTACCTACATGCCTCCAGCTTTCATCCAGACCATATCACATGATCCATTGTCCACAGCCAAGCTCTAAGATACAACCGCATTTGCTCCAATCCCTCAGACAGAGACAAACACCTACAGGACCTCTATCAAGCATTCTTAACACTACAATACCCACCTGCTGAAGTGAAGAAACAGATTGACAGAGCCAGAAGAGTACCCAGAAGTCACCTACTACAGGACAGGCCCAACAAAGAAAGTAACAGAATGCCACTAGCCATCATCTTCAGCCCCCAACTAAAACCTCTCCAGCGCATCATCAAGGATCTACAACCTATCCTGAAGGACGGCCCATCACTCTCACAGACCTTGGGAGGCAGGCCAGTCCTTGCTTATAGACAGCCCCAAAACCTAAGGCAAATACTCACCAGCAACCACACACCACACAACGAAAACACTAACCCAGGAACCTATCCTTACAACAAAGCCCGTTGCCAACTCTGTTCGCATATCTATTCAGGGGACACGATCATAGGACCTAATCACATCAGCCACACCATCAGGGGCTCATTCACCTGCACATCTACCAATGTGATATATGCCATGCCCCTCTGCCATGTACATTGGCCAAACCGGACAGTCTCTATGCAAAAGAATAAATGGACACAAATCTGACGTCAAGAATTATAAGATTCAAAAACCAGTTGGAGAACACTTCAACCTCCCTGGACACTCAGTTACAGACCTAAAAGATGCAATTCCTCAACAAAAAAACTTCAAAAATAGACTCCAACGAGAAAGTGCAGAACTGGAATTAATTTGAAATTGGACACCATTAAATTAGTCTTGCATAAAGATGGGAGTGGATGGGTCATTACACAAACTAAAAACTATTTCTCCAAGCTAATTTTTCCCCCTACTGTTATTCACACCTTCTTGTCAACTGTTTGAAATGGGCCATCCAGATTATCACTGCAAAAGTTTTTTTCCTCCTGCTGCTAATAGCCCACCTTAATTGATTTGTCTCGTTAGAGTTGGTATGGCAACCCCCATCTTTTCATATTCTCTGTGTATATATGTATCTTCCTACTGTATTTTCCACTCCATGCATCTGATGAAGTTGGTTTTAGCCCACGAAAGCTTATGCCCAAATAAATTTGTTAGTCTCTAAGGTGCCACAAGTACTCCTCGTTCTTTTTTGCTGATACAGACTAACACGGCTACCACTCTGAAACAAATTAGGAGAGTGACTCTCATAGCTGTCAGTCTCAATAAAGCCAATAATCACGAGGCAGAACTACTTCATAACACTGATACGGTTCCTAGTTTGCTCTTTCTCTCTTGGATTCCTAGATCCCAACTAATTTGATGCATCAATAAAATGCATCACACAAAGTTCATTTGCTTTTGGTATTTAGGGTATTATTGTGTACAACTGAATTAAGTACCCCTTACTTTCCAAAAGGAAAGTGTTCACAGTGACAGTGAATTAAAGTGGAATTAATACAGCAGAAGTCTGATGTTATGCAATGACAGACACATCCATTGCTTACAAACATGGTTATGGTAGCACCCCTCCATAATCCACTTCTGCCAGTACTGAAAATAGTCTACTGGTGGTTGGTTCCCACTTAATTCCAAAGTGGTTCATAACCCTAGCATGAAACTGCCAATGTGACCAAGCAACATGAATGGACATGACAGAGTACTGTACCTGTCTTCATACTTTCCCTATATAGTTAGGTTTCAGAGTAGCAGCCGTGTTAGTCTGTATTCGCAAAAGAAAAGAAGTATTTGTGGCACCTTAGAGCTGTAGCTCACGAAACTTTATGCTCAAATAAATTTGTTAGTTTCTAAGGTGCCACTAGTACTCCTTTTCTTTTGCCTATATAGTTAGTAATAGATTTATATTGTCTCAGACTAAAGAACACAAACAGGGAGCTCCTGTTTGGGGAACCCTTTCCTTGATTAACTGACAAGTGCTACACTATACCTATTGCAGATAACAGACCATCTTTATGTCTGGTAAACAGAACACCCAAAGTATTCATAGGGAACTCCTTCGACCCCACAAGTACCATTTATGTGTATTACAGGTCATTTAATTATTTGTCTTCTCAAGTGAGACCCTTTGATGTAACAAATTCAGGATGTCAAAGTACTGGTATATAGAGAATTGATTAAATTCCATCAATAGCATCTTCAAAGGTGATTTTACAATGTAACACAGAGCCTGAGCTGGAGTTCATGCTCACCAGAAAGAGGTGCCAAATGAAATGTAGAGACAGTTTTGACTGATGCTTTCTAAGTAGACGCTCTGTGTATATCCTGAATATGCTACTTGTTTCTTTTATTTATAATATTCCTTGCAATGGTTCCATTCCAGGAAGTTTTTAGTCTATGTTCTCGAGACTATTTTATATATAATGTGTCCATTTAAACCCTTCATTTATATTTTTGTCTGCTCCATAATTTAACTTTTGCCTTATTTTAACTTATTTATTAAAATGTAACTTTTAACTTATTTATTAAGATGTAACTGACTCAGGTAAATTCATGGGAATATCTATTTCAACTAGCCAAAGAAAAGTGCTATTTAAAAAGTCCACACTGTCTCCATAAGAAAAGGATTTACGCCCACACCCTCAAAGGCATCTAGACATCTAACTCCCATTGAAATCAAACAGCTCAATACCTTTGAATATCTGGGTCTTCTCCTGAAGAATCCAATGTTATAAATCCCCTGGCTTTCAGCAATTTAGGATCAAACCCACACTGAAGTCTTGTCTATACACAAATTTACACTGATTTAATTAATAAATAATATATCTATCTTCACAACACTCCTGTGAGGAAGGGAAATAGTATTAACCCAATATTATAGATGGGGGAAGAGAGACCCAGAGAAACTAAGCAACTTGCCTGAAGTCACACAAGATCTGTAGCAGAGCATAGATTAGCACCCAGGTCTTCCAACGCCTAAACTAGTGCCCTAACCCCTGGTCCATCCTGCCTCTTAAGAAAAAGAAGTAAAATAAACCTATCTATACATAAACTTACTTGGTTTACATAAATGAGTTTAAATATACAGCTTTAGTTCAACTGGTTAGTGTT
Organism: Lepidochelys olivacea; assembly: GCF_965140295.1. Lineage (NCBI taxonomy): Eukaryota > Metazoa > Chordata > Testudines > Cheloniidae > Lepidochelys > Lepidochelys olivacea. The sequence continues at coordinate 73,217,385 of NC_140414.1, forward strand.
CAGGCAAAGCCTGAGTGTTTTCATTACTCCAGCTAGTCTCATATGGCCTTGTGCTAAAGAGTGAACAAATGAATAGTGTGTGTTTGCAAGCTGAGTATTTTGATAAGCTGGAGCATCCAGAAGGTGTTTAAATGCAATGGGACAGATCCCCAGCTTGTGTAAATTACATAGCTCCATTAAAGTCAATAGAACTATGACATTTTACACCAGCTGAGCCCTTAACCAGTACCATACTATCTTTAAAAATTTCAAGCACTACACAGAGCTTTCCCAGTTGGCGCTTGATAGATTCAACACAGTCTGTACCAAGAGCTTTCCAGATCAGCTTCTACAAAGGTTATCCACATTCCAAACACCTCAGATCCTTAGATTCTGAGGACACTACCTGCCCACCCACATCTCCCCTTAGGATATATAAACACGTGGATACTTATATTTGAGAAAGAAAAAAGTCACCTCTGCTGGACTTTGTCTCCTTCTATTGTGAGGATGTATTTTGTCATTTTCTAAATTTCCCTGAGAGTTAACCTTCCATAAAGGAATGTAGCCAGCTGTATTCTTGGATACATAATTAAAAAGAGAGAATTCCTGAGAACCACGGCCGGAAAAAAGACACCCTCGTGACCGGGGAAAGCCAATCAACCCCAGAATTGCAGATTAGTGCATTATAGAATAGGGGCAATTACTAGGAGGCTTTGTTTGTGGGAAAGGATACAATGGATGACTATGACTCCATTTGGCAATCAATCATTCTTAGACTTGAATAGAACATGATTTTGCAAGGTGCTGAGCACTCTGGCCTCCATCCAGCAAAGCGCTTATGCACATGCTTAACTTTAAGCATGTATGTAGTCACATTAACTTCCACGGTACCACGTATATCCTTAAAGTTAAGCATATGCTCAAGTTCTGTGCTGAACTGGGCTCATAGTTCTCAGCACTTTGCAGGATTGAACCCCAAAGTATAAAAAAGTCAACAAAATGACTACGATCTTCTTGTTGCGCTACGTTTACGTGTAACTGGTTGATATTGGGGTGGAGATGAATGACGATTCATTTCCCTTTGTTTTCTTTAATGGGCTTTTTGTTTGTTTGTTTGTGTAGTACCAAAATGCTACTTACACTCACCTAAATTCAGTGGAACTGCTCAAAAGAATAAGGATTTTCAGAAACAATCCCATAATGTACCATATGGGTATGAAATAAGAACTGGCCCAAGACTTTTCCCAGAAGTCAAACCAAATTCTACATGAACCTTTTTTGAGGTTTGAAAAAAAAATCTGATAATGTTTTAATGGATATTTCATTCTATTTCCACAACTTTACACTAGGTGATTTCAGCTAGAAGCAGATATGCTGAAGTACCAAAAGGGCTGTTCGCATGATACTTCCAGGCCATTACTGAAGACTCTGATGTTTGGATGCTTATCTGACCCTAATCTTCCAGCCTGTTGTGACTCACACATCATGCTCTGCATATTTGTTACATTAATTTTAATTAGGACACCAATTTCACTGTGACCTGTTTAGCTAGAAGTGCATCATCTGAGAAGTCTGAACTTTAAAAGGGTGGATAGGAAAAGAGTAGATTTCTTTACTTACTTATGGCAAGAAGAAATGGAAGCCAAAAGACTTTTCCTGAGGGTTAAGATAAGTGCTCTGGAAAACAAAGGATAAAGCTAATAAAATAAAAAGGATAAAAACAGGTGAACTACAAAAGCTAATTAGTGGAATTAGTAGAGCCATGGTGTTCTGGCTCTAGCCGCAGGTGGTTGAAAAGGAACCGGAGTGGTGGTTGGGCCACCCTTTCCTATGTACACTTTCTGTCTAGACTGAGCACAAGGAGATGTAGGGCTGAGGCACAGACTCAGGGACACGGATGACAAAAATCTCCACTTAACAGCGCATGAGCACATGCATGTACCTGAAATGGCGCACCTGCAGGGACAATAACTTGAAGGAGGCAATTAACCTCATAATGCACTGAGACAATTATGCATGCAAGTATGGGAGAAATTCCTTTCTGAAGCTGCGGGTGATTGACCTGCACTCTGAATTATGATTAGTTATGCAAACTAAATCTATAAAAGTAATCTAATCTAAAGATCTTTTCAACCTAGTCACAATATCTGTGATTCATTAACCTCCTGCAGCAATGAATTCCACAGGTTGCCTATATACTAAAGAAAATATTTCCTAAATTTACTTGAAGTTTTATGTCCCTGCCCCTAGTTCCCTATGCCTCAGTGAAACACTCAAACCCTTTTATATCTCTGAGTTGGAGCCAACAGTATCTACGCAGTCTGGATACCAAGATGAATCAGCAAAGTAGATCTTCATCTCTCTGCAGGACACTAGCACCTAACAACCTGATAATAAAAGAATGTAATATACATTGTTTGCCCTACACCTTAGGAGTTCAAATCCTGTGGCAGTGTAGTTTTTACATACCTCATAAATTGTTTGTTTATTAAAGGCTTCAGCTTGTTATGTATTCACTGAGTGTTAGTTATTTGGGAATTGTTATAGTCTGTGCCATAGAGCTTATCCAATAAACATGTCACTTTCTGGCTTACAGACATAAAAGTAAAAAGAGAGACAAGGTGGGTGAGGTAATATCTATTATTGGACCAACTTCTATTGGTGAGAGACAAGCTTTCGAGCTACACCAGCTCTTCTTCAGGTCTGGGAAAGTTATTCCCAGTGTCACAGCAAAATGCAAAGTGGAACAGATTGTTTGGGATAAGTAGTTAGCACACGTTGCAAGGGGCAATCACTGACAGTCACTACACCCTCAGAGGAGCTCACAGATGAAAATGACAAAAGACAAAACCCCTATCACCTATTGGTGAACACTTTTCACAAAGTGATCTCTTTATAACTGACCTATCAATCCTCGTCTTCAAAGGAAATCTGCACAAACACTTTCAGAACACGAGTCTGAGAGCTTAAATTCATTACTCTCCTTGACACTAAAAATCATGGACTGAACAGAGACACTGGATTTATGAAAAAAGAAAAGGAGTACTTGTGGCACCTTAGAGATTAACAAATTTATTTGAGCATAAGCTTTTGTGAGCTACAGCTCACTTCATCGGATGTATTCAGTGGAAAATACAGTGGGGAGATTTATATACACAGAGAACATGAAACAATGGGTGTTACCATACACACTGTAACGAGAGTGATCAGGTAAGGTAAGCTATTACCAGCAGGAGAGCGGGGGGGTTGGGGGGAAGGGGGACCTTTTGTAGTGATAATCAAGGTGGGCCATTTCCAGCAGTTGACAAGAACGTCTGAGGAACAGTTGGGGGGAGGGGGAATAAACTGGGGAAATAGCTTTACTCCGTGTAATGACCCATCCACTCCCAGTCTTTATTCAAGCCTAAGTTAATTGTATCCAGTTTGGAAATTAATTCCAATTCAGCAGCCTCTCAGCAGTCTCTCATTGGAGTCTGTTTTTGAAGTTTTTTTTGCTGAGGAATTGCCACTTTTAGGTCTGTAATCGAGTGACCAAAGAGATTGAAGTGTTCTCCAACTGGTTTTTGAATGCTATAATTCTTGACATCTGATTTGTGTCCATTTATTCTTTTACATAGAGACTGCCCAGTTTGGCCAATGTACATGGCAGAGGGGCATTGCTGGCACATGATGGCATATATCACATTGGTAGATGTACAAGTGAACAAGCCTCTGATAGTGTGGCTGATGTGATTAGGCCCTATGATGGTGTCCCCTGAATAGATATGTAGACACAGTTGGCAATGGGCTTTCTTGCAAGGATAGGTTCCTGGGTTAGTGGTTCTGTTGTGTGGTTGCTGGTGAGTATTTGCTTCAGGTTGGGGGGCTGTCTGTAAGCAAGGATCTGCTTGCTGTTAGTCTGTATTCGCAAAAAGAAAAGGAGTACTTGTGGCACCTTAGAGACTAACCAATTTATTTGAGCATAAGCTTAGAAGCTTATGCTCAAATAAATTGGTTAGTCTCTAAGGTGCCACAAGTACTCCTTTTCTTTTTGTAAGCAAGGACTGGCCTGTCTCCCAGGATCTGAGAGAGTGATGGGTCATCCTTCAGGATAGGTTGTAGATCCTTGATGATGCGTTGGAGAGATTTTAGTTGGGGGCTGAAGGTGATGGCTAGTGGTGTTCTGTTATTTTCTTTGTTGGTCCTGTCCTGTAGTAGGTAACTTCTGGGTACTCTTCTGGCTCTGTCAGAAGACCCATTGTTTCATGTTCTCTGTGTATATAAATGTCCCCACTGTATTTTTCACGGAATACATCCGATGAAGTGAGCTGTAGCTCACGAAAGCTTATGCTCAAATAAATTTTTTAGTCTCCAAGATGCCACAAGTATTCCTTTTCTTTTTGCGGATACAGACTAACATGGCTGCTACTCTGAAAACTGGATTTATGGTTCATTACAACCATCTATAACCCACTAACCCTTCTCTTTGTCCTATGAGAGCAGAGGTGTTAACGGGCTACTCTACCTTGACTGGTCCCTTACAATAACCCATCCTCCTAGGACCTGGGTCCTAAGTGCTTGCTGACAAGAGCCAGACTGATTTGTGTGTGAATGAATGGGGGACTTGGGCTCAAACCTGAGTCAGACCCTGGGGTTAGTGTCCAGTGAGTAGATAGCATGACCAAATGCTGCTGCCAGCACAGCTAAAATGGGCATATGGCCTGGATTGGCTTCCTACTTCTTCCTTAGCCATCTTGATGCTCCAACTAATCGAGCCAGCGCTAGGTCCTGAGTAGCCTCCCTTTCCTGCTGTTGCTCCTGGCTCAACCAAACACACAGAGCCCTGGTGTTAGGGAATGAAGGGAAGGAATAGAAATAATGTGGAAGAATAGTGAGAGAGGTGAAGTGTGGGAGAATGAGGGGAAGGAGAAAACTAGGAAGAGGAAATAAAGATAGAAAGGGAATGACGGATGGAGGGAATGGAGAGAATAAAGAGAGTGGGGGATATGGAGAGATGGAAAAATGGGCAAAGAAAAAGGCAAAATAGAAAAGAGGAGAGAATTTGGGCCCAGGCTGCTTTCTAGTTAAGAGTTGGTGATGGGAGGGGGAGAGGAGGAGTTTCTCAACTATTTTAAACAAGAATTAGTGCTGTATTATATCATTTAATTAATCTCCCAAATTTACTTCAGTTTTTTTTTCCAATTTGTCTCAATTCTTATGCTTTTCTCCCCCGTTTCTTGGATTTCTAAAGCAAGGGCTTCTCTGCTCACTAAACAAATGCAACATGCTCTGCTTTTCACTAATTCCAGCCAGGCATAACACTTCCCTGACAGTTGGTGCCATATTATCGGGAGCTGTCAGCACTGAGGAAAAACAACTGGAAAGCAAACTTGCTTTCCTTTTTTAAAGTTAATAAAAACAAGTTCAGCATAGTCATGTTCCTAAGCAGAGCATCATTAAAATCAACAGAAACACTGACGATGATAAGAAACTAGAGAAGAGGAAAAAAACAGAAAGGAGAAAGAAAACGTTGAGCAGAGAGAAGGGGTCACTGGTACGGAGGATTTAATTTCTAATGAAGCCCCTCAAGTCATCCCAAGTAAAGCAAATTGCATGTGGCATTCTGCATGCCTGAGGAAGGTATGATCTGTAGATGCGGCAGAGAAAGAAGGGTGCCACTTCCACTCATCCACCTCCACAGTGGGCTTAGTGCTTGAGCCAAGTATACTATTCTCCCTTCAACCTTTGGTCCTTATTAGATTCTCTACCTTTTGTAAAGGAGATTGTTTGGGCTAAAGCTTTAGGTATACATGTGTAGAGGAGTATCATAATGCCCATTGTTTCCCCATGTAACCACCGCTGCAATGTCTTTGGTTATTACCTCCATGACATCTCTTGTGTTCTCCCCTATTTGTTTAGTGGATGGGAAAGGGAAAGCCCCAATGAGTTTATGGCATTATTCAGTTGCATTGTTTTCTTATCTTGTATTTCTGTTGATATCCTGTTTGTGCAGCCTACTGTAGGCAGCTTAAATTAATATGTCCAGATACTATGGGATTATAAGCAGCATTATCATTTTATTAAGATAGTTTTTGAAGTTGTGGTGACAGATGGCCCTGGATATCTAAGTGTGGGTATGCATTTGCTTTGTTAGCCTGGAGAAGCTTGTATATGGAACTGACCTCCCCAACCTCAAGAAGCAGTTAAGAAAAGAGGAAGAGCTGACCAGTAAAAATACACCCATGCCTTCATTTTAGGCTTCCTACGATTAATCCCACTCCTTCTCCTCATAACATTACTGGCCAGCAACTCAATCACCAGGAAGAAGATGGACTTCAAACAGGTCTTCCCTGACAACCTGTTAGCACATTCCAAGAAGTTATGTACCACCCCTTTGTCTCCCTGAGTGAAAGGGACCAAATCTGTCACCAATGGAAGTTAAGAGCACTCAGCAACTTTCATGAGAAGTTCAATCAGCCTTACAGGATCAGACCATAAGGCCCCAGTTCAGCAAAGCATTTAAGCATGTTTCAGTTGGTTCCTATTCAACAAAGAACTTCAGCACGTGCTTCATTTTGAGCTTATATATAAGTTCCATTGAAGTAAATGGAATTTAGGCACATGCTTAAGTGCTTTGCTGAATAGGGATGGACTGCAGAACTGGGGCCTAGGTGCCACAGTTCAGGGCAACTGCACCTGCATTTCCCCTTAATGACCCAGCAAAGTCCCCCACTCCCTGGCTTCCAGCTCCTTTGCTGTTGCCTCTCTTTGGTGAAGACCCACATCTCACTCCCTTCCAGGGTATGTACATGCTGAACAGTTTCCTGCCTTCACTGTGTATTTCCCAACAAAGACTGTCTGTCTAACCAGGCCTGCTTGCCTTCTCTTCAGAGACTGATAACAGAGCGATCGCTAATCGCTACAGATGTAAGTTACCATGCAGCACTTCCTATGCAAGACTCCTGTGTTCTTAAGGTAAGAAGTATGATAGAGAAAACATATTAAAAAAAATAAAAGAACCTACACACATGCTAGTAAATTTACCAGTCATCACCCCGCACTACAGGTTTCTTTGTGTTTACAAGTTCACAGCTTCAGCTCAGAACCAGCATCCAGTCTTATAAGGCCTTGGTCAGTAGACCAAGTTCTTCCACTCCTCCCCTAAGGATTGAGGATATGGTCCATTTGCTGGATATGGAAGATGGCCCTGAGTCAGTTTAAAACATTTAAGACATTTATCCAAAAGTCTTTTCTTTATCTGTTGGTCTCTGGAGAATCCAATTTGAACTAGTACATGCATATCTACTGAGATAGCATCCCCCCCTTTCTACTAGAGAAGGTAAATAAAATGACAACAATACACACACACACACAACTGCATTTTTACACTGTCCCACAAAGATGTTAACCCTAATTCAGTTAGGTTTAATTAAACTCAAGTTTATTCAGAATATTGTCAGTCAGTCACAACTGTTCTTTTACTTCACAGTTCCTCAGTGACAATGGCAGCAAGGAAGGATGTAGTAATAATATTGCATTTCTCTCCTTGACATTTGGGTAACATTCTACAGTTTCAGATTAGGACCATTTACTTTCTTTGTTGACTTTCTCTCTGCACCTCCAACCCCTTTAAAAAAAAACATCCTTCAACTGCAACTGTCCTTTGTTCCAGACTAGTAGCCTGGATTGAGGCTGAAGAAACGACACTTCACTGAGTTACATAAGAGAAAAAATGTAAATGTATAAAAAGCTGCAGTGATATAACAGCTTACAAAAATTAATGCCATTCAAACTGCCTGCAGTGAAAAGAAGGGTTTTTTTGCATCATTTTGCTTACGTAATTGAACACATGCAGCATGTTCAACAATCTGATCTATCTTGAGCTAAGTTCTGATTTGCAGTGGCTGTAAGTAGAATAAAAGGTTGTTTGTTTTTAAATATCTCCAGTGACAACCATCCAGTTCAAAGTGGCTTCAGCCTGATCAGGGCTGGATTTAGGGGAAAGGTGACCACTGCTTGGGGTGCAAGGCTTGGCTCTGGGGTGCTGTTTTTGTTGTACAGATCCTAGGATGCACATTTATCATCTTATATGACAGGGATAAATTATGCATGCAAATCATGCATCAAAGTCATGAAATGGGCTACAAATGCAATAAAAAATAAGGTATTCAAAAGTTTAACAAATGGAAGGAGGGGGTGCTAAAGACACTCCTCACCTGGGCCACCATTTGGTCTAGGGCCAGCCCTGACTCTGATAAATCTAACCTTGATTATTTTTAAAATATCAACTCCCAGATGCGAAGTGTGTCAGACTCAATGTAAATTATTAAATAAAATAATAGAGAGACTAAGGAGTCTTAGAATCTTAGGGTCTCCTGTGAAACAAGTTAAAAATCAGGGAGAAAAAAAATAATTCTTTAAAAAAGTTTTGCTTTATTTGTCTTTATTGATCTCAGAAAGGACAATGTGACTAACTTGTTCTTACCTGCATAGTAACCATCTCAACATGGCACAAGTTAGAAACTTGGCTCTGATCCTGCAAACTCATCCCTGTATTCAGACCCTTGTGCTCACACAGTTCAGCTTGCAGAAGAAGGGAAGTAGGTAGCCAATCGTATGATTTCTTCAATTCTATAAGCATATATTTACTCACCAGCTGTCAAGGTTCCTTCCCAACTCTGAACTCTATGGTACAGATGTGGGGACCTGCATGAAAGACCCCCTAAGCTTATTCTTACCAGCTTAGGTTAAAAACTTCCCCAAGGTACAAACTTTGCCTTGTCCTTGAACCCTATGCTGCCACCACCAAGCATGTTAAACAAAGAACAGGGAAAGAGCCCACTTGGAGAAATCGTCCCCCAAAATATCCCCCCAAGTCCTACACCCCCTTTCCTGGGGAAGGCTTGATAAAAATCCTCACCAATTGGTACAGGTGCCCACAGACCCAAACCCTTGGATCTTAAGAACAATGAAAAAGCAATCAGGTTCCTAAAAGAAGAATTTTAATTAAAGAAAAGGTCAAAGAATCACCTCTGTAAAATCAGGATGGTAAATACCTTACAGGGTAATCAGATTCAAAACATAGAGAATCCCTCTAGGCAAAACCTTAAGTTACAAAAAGACACAAAAGCAGGAATATACATTCCATTCTCCACAGCTATTTTACCAGCTATTAAACAAAAGGAAATCTAATGCATTTCTAGCTAGATTGCTTACTAACTTTACAGAAGTTCTGAGTCTGCATTCCTGATCTGTCCCCAGCAAAAGCATCACACAGACAGACCCTTTGTCTCCCCCCCGCCGGCCCTCCAGCTTTGAAAGTATCTTGTCTCCTCATTGGTCATTTTGGATCAGGTGCCAGTGAGGTTACCTTTAGCTTCTTAACCCTTTACAGGTGAAAGGGTCTGCCTCTGGCCAGGAGGGATTTTATAGCACTGTATACAGAAAGGTGGTTACCCTTCCCTTTATTTTTATGACACCAGCAATGACTTTACAACAAAAACACAGTGTTTGTTATGAAATGATAGGGTAAGCTGGTAGCAGGTTGCCTAACTCTTTCCATTGTAAAAGATTCTTATCACCTGTTCTCAGAAAAGCCTTAAACAACTCCATTGTTTGCATCAGGCCTTTGATATTCAGCAAGGAGAACCCTTAGTCTATATAGAAGTGCCTCTATTTTGGTCCTGTGAAATTCCATTCAGATTTAGCTGAGCTGTACAGTATTAAAGTCACCATTTTCTTTCTGTCACTAAAAATCACTGGCTATTCTAAGGAGCCCAAACCCAGCCCTGCAGCCAACAAAGCAACAGCTACTGTGCTGGGAGTGACTGGGATTTGCCAGAGCAAATGAAGCAGGGATTTGGTGGGGGAGAAAGAGTTCTTCTGACATTGCCTGCCCTCCACGTTTCCCCTCCCCGGCCCCAGACCTAGCACATGGGACCCAGCCTCCCATCCCGCATTTTCCAATGGCACCATATGGGGCAGGAGTGCTTCCAGGGATGAGTCAAACAAATGATTCCGGCAGCCCACTGGCCCTCTAGGCCACCCACCCTCTAGGAGCCCCATATCTCCTGGGGGAGGAAAAGAGAATCTACTACTTAGCAAAATTGTGTATCTTCAAATCCCCAGCTCACCATTGAGCTTGAAAGCAAGACAATACCGCTCAAGAGAATTCATAGACCTCCTTTGCAAACAACACTTCAGCCTAGCCTTCTCACAGTAACCCCACCAAAATAATTTTTTGACGTGTGAGGGACAGAGAGAGAGAGACAGACAGATCTTCTTTAAATATGATGAATAGCAGAAGTAGTAATTCAACCAGCTATCACCTACCACAGGTAGCCCACCCAGGAAAACAAGAGTCTCTAAAATGGCTATATAGAGCCCAGGAGGCAATACCATGCCCCCAAAGATGTTTTAATAGTTTTGCCGGGTTCAGGCTTATGAGGTCTACTAGCCCTAGTCTTATTTAATGTTTCTATATAAGAACTGCACCATCCAGGCAAGAATGTAAGACAACCCTATGCAGTGACACTAGGTACCATAGCCTTGGAGCAAGAAAGCCATAAAGAACTGTAAAGTGTGTGTCCAGCAGCCACAGTGAAAAGTTCCATTTACACACATTACAAGAGAGTCCTGTCTCTTCTCTATGGCAAGAAAGCAGAACAGTGCTTACTGGGTGGGGTGATTTATGTGTGGAAACAGAGCTCCATTTTCACTTGTAAAGATAGCTTTTCAATAGAGTAAATATTTGAGCTAATGACAAACTTTTAATTTCCACCAACATTATTAACAGGATTTTTGGTTTGTTTTTTGCATAATGTAGATAACGACACAAAGCAAAGTGGAGTTTTATCCAAAATGTATTTACAGCATTAAATAAATCAAAGTCAGATATAAGCAATAGAGGAAGAGGGAAAGAAAAAGGCAAGGAAAAAGTATCGTCTTCAGCAGAGATATGGCAAGGGCTGGAGGGACACATGAAGGCTGTTCCAGATGACAGGAGACACAGAGGAGAAGGCTTGCCCTCTCTTATTTAATATTTAACACTGTAAATCATTTTGGGATACAGGGGCCAGATTATACAGAGACACAAAGGAAAGGTGAGTGGAGTTGGGAGGAGAGAGAGTGCATGTGAGAGAGCAAAGATCCATCAACAAGTCATGGGAGAGCTTTTATAATAGAGGTCAAATTAGAACAGGAACTTAAAATACACTGAAAGTCAGTGAAGGAGGACGGCAGAAGTCCCTGCTGGGGCAGGGAAGGGATGGTGAGAGAGAGAGCCACAAACCAAGGACTTTACAGCAGACACAGAGGAGAGGGGAGGCAACCTGGAGATGAGCAGGATTCTGGAGAAATCAGACTTTGAAGTTATAGAGGAGGGAGTTAAAATGATCCTCCTGAGAGTTCCAGGAGATGGGGAAACAACACAGGTCACCATCCCCCGTAAGGCCATAGGCAGCTCAGGGTTCTGATGGTATCACAGAACAGTCTTATTGAGAATGTGTTTTTACATTTTCATGGTCTGTGTGAGAATTGTATTTATGTATCCAATGAAGCTCTGTGGGGCCTGGATTGCATCTTTATGTTTCCACAATGCCAAGCCAACTGGCAGCACTTAATTATTTAACAAGGAACTTCATGTACAATTTTAATGTTTAAAATTTTGTTGTCTGAGACACTGTTGATGTAGATTTGCAGTTATAAGAGGAACCAAAGATACTTTACCCTTACATTTGATTTTCAGGCAAGTGATAGGACAGTATCCAACTGGATGATTAGAGTTATGACATCAAAGAGGACTGTACCAAGCAGGGTATTTTTGACAAATTGATTTGATACTACTATTGTTCGTGAAATGACAAGCTTTCAAGTTCTTCAGTTGTTTAGCATTTTTTTCACCAATTTTAATAAATCCAGACTATATTGTCAGCACTGTGAAAAAGAGCCCTCAGTAAGGATTTTTTAGGTCAGATTACAGGATGGGACCCATAATTAGGAAACAAGAGTCTTGCCAGTTGTCAATAGGATTTACATTCTCATTCTTCTAACTATGTATTTCTATCGCAATAGTTCTTAGAGGCACCAACTGTACTAGATACTGTAGAGATCCAGATAAAGAAAATCCCTCCCCAAAAGTTATTACATTCTATACATGTAACAAGTCAAGAAGAGGATAAAACAAAGACGTGAGGGAGGACAAAGTAAACAACAAAAGAATCCAAGCATTTTAATAACTAGATGTATCACAACTGCCTGGCCATTGGGGCTGGGTGTTAGGAAGGCAGTGCTGGAGAATGGTCAGACATTTTGTGGTAGTGCTGAAGGGATCACATGATGCTGTAGCAACTGGTAGGGTGAAACCATGAGAGGCTGTGAGGCCTGGGAGCTCCTGTGGTGGGGGAAAACAAGTAGGATGTCAAGGATATGAAGCTGCTGCATGGCGAATAGACTTAATAATACTGCACATATCTACAGCTTGGTATATCCCTAAGTGCTAGCAAACTGGCTTTTAGCTCAGGAAGGTATGTAAGCCTGTGCATAGCTTTAAACAGGTGAGTAGTCCCATTCTGTAAGTATCTTCCTGAAGAGGGGACTCTATGGTACGTGTACTGCTGCAGCAATCTCTGTAGTTGTTTACATTAACACTGGAGTTAGAGGGATTGGCCTGGAGTCCCCTGGAATTGGCATCAATCTCCCAGTGACTATTGAAAGCCATCCAGGAGATTTTAATAGGCTATTTTAAGAAAAATCACATTATGTCATGTTGGGGGAGGGGGAATATCCCAGAATAGCTTCAGTCAGAGTTGGCAACCCTACCGGGACCATTAGCACTTTTAGTCACATAGACTTACTTTTGCAAAGAAGAAAATACATACAGTACAATTAGAAATTGGATAGATTTGAACCGTGTGATCATGAATGATGACAGTAGAATTAAGTTAAATCCTCAAATAACCAGCCCTTATTAGTGCTTACATTTTCACCTTCTCCCATTGGGTTCTAAATTCAAGATCCTGCGGTGGTAAAAACTCATACAATGGTTACAATAAATGGTAACTCAGATGTAACTCATGATCTGTGGGCTGGCATATAAATTCTAGGCTATCTTCTCCCCGCAATGCACAGGGGAATGTCCACAGCTGTCAGTAGGAGATTTGCATAAAAATCAAGAGAAGAATGTGGCTGTGATGTAGTAACTAAACACTTTGTTATTTGTTCAGTCTTATTGTTGTATTTATCATCCAGGAGAAAACCTGCTTCCCTTTGGGCCCACTGCTATTTCTGCCCTTTGTTTCTAACCTTTCCCCACCCTTCTTTCTCTTCTGTCCCCGTCCCTATCTTTGAGAGTATCTTCTGTTCTTTAATCTGCGCTTCCTTCGATGTAGCAATTCCCCACCCATTGACTTTCTCTCCAACCTCCTTCCTTATTCCATTCACTATAATGATTAGTGATTAAAACAGTTGGTTTTGACACTGAAACACCATCATTGGGTTATAAAGTTGATACTCCAGTCAGATTAATAGTGAACAGGGGAGTGTATGCCTGTGAGTCACTGTTTCAGGCAGTCTGCAGACTCAAACAGTTACACTCACTTCACATTTGACTGTAAGGTTTTTGGAGCTGGGACCATGTTCTGTTCTGTGTTTTTACAGTGATGGATCCTGGTCCATGACTGGGGTTCTTAGGGGCTATCACAAAACTAAACTAAAACTAATAATCTCTGCAATCATGAGGGCTAGAAACTTCCTCATTTAAAAATGAAGTTAAGATTCTAGAGAATCTCAATAGGTCATGCAGGCCCATAAACACATCATGGGACCCAAAACAGGCCTAAGGGCTGTACGTTTGACACCCTGTTGGCTTACAATATGAATTTAGGAAAAGCACTGTAAGGCAAAAAATTTATAGTCTGTGCATTTTGTGTACATTTTTTTCCTGGTGCATTCAAAATAGTTAAAGATTAAGAACTGCACAAAAGCAGTCAGAATCTGAAGTCTTGACACCGTTGTCTCTATGAAGACAAAACTCCCACTGACTTGAATGAAAATCTACCCTGGAGGACTAAGTAATAAAGAAAGCGAAAGCTATTTAAAACATAATTCACAAGAGTCAGATTCTGCTAGTCTTATTCCACATTACTTAGTGTCTTATAACTCAAAAGAAGGTGCTACTCACCATGAGTAAGAGTGGCAGAATCTGGCCCTAAATATTGGTATAACCAATAACAATATGGATGCCATGGAAAAGTACTAGGAATGAAAGACTGTATCTGCTATAAGAAAAGGAGGACTTGTGGCACCTTAGAGACTAAAATTTATTTGAGCATAAGCTTTCGTGAGCTACAGCTCACTTCATCGGATGAAGTGAGCTGTAGCTCACGAAAGCTTATGCTCAAATAAATTTGTTAGTCTCTAAGGTGCCACAAGTCCTCCTTTTCTTTTTGCGGATACAGACTTACACAGCTGCTACTCTGAAACCTGTATCTGCTATGTTCGTGAATTCATCTAACAATGGCTTATCCAAGAGAAATGTTTTATCTAGATCCTATCCAGGATTCCACAGGTAGGACTACATATTGCATAGCTTGATGCACAAGAGGTCTGGAAAACTAGTCTCATTTTTCATGCAGATAATAATGATAGTGGGTTCCCTTGGTGAAGGGCTCCACATCTCAAGGGTTTTACATGAGCAAGATCTGATGGAAACTGCTGTTTATCTGCATGAACTCAGCAGAAAGGTTGTTGATTTGTCCCTCCTTCTGAAATAAAACACTTTAGAAGCTGTCAGGTTTTGAAAGCAGGGTGATAAAAGTGACCAAACAGAGGGTCAAGATCAGAATCTATCTGTTGGAGGAGTAGGCAGCTTTTAAGATGAAAGAGAAGCACTTCTAAGATGAAAGAACATACTTTTCCTTAAGGATTAATCTTTTATAGATACCTTGTCACCAGGAGATATGGATAAGCCTCAGGCCTTTCTGCTGCCATCCAGCTCTTTTTACATGACTAAGAGAACTATTTGGCATGCAAAAAGCAAATTCTTCACAGGCCATTGTTGTCAGGAACTGTTTTCACCAAAAGTATTGTTACCTGGGATGGGTACATCCAGGGAGCAAATTAGCCAATAATTTGCAGTCAGTATTTGCCAGTTATTTTGCAGATTCTTGTTCTTTTCGAATTTTAAGAAAAGGGTGTTCTTACATGTCTTATAATAAAAGTCACCCTGTAATACAACTATACATGGTACACAAATTTGTGTCTATAATATGATAGAAGCAATCTATAAATAAAAAACTTTATACATTCCACGTATAACAAAAGCTACAAAATCCTTGCATTGACCTGATAAAACATGGAGGCCTATATTAGCAATAAATATTATTTGCAGTTAATTATTCAAGCGCACCCATGGGAGACATAGTTAAGCCAACCTAAGCTCTAGTATAGGCACCACTTAGTACAGAGGTATCAAACTCAAATGACCATGAAGACCACATGAGGACTAGTGCATTCACCCGAGGGCCACATCACTGACACACACCCCCGCTGCCCCTTGCCCCGCCCCCACTCCACCCCTTCCATGAGGCCCGGCCCCTGCCCTGCCCCCATTCCAACCCCTTCCCTGAAGTCCCCACCCCAACTCTCCCACCTCCCTGCCCCCAGGGGGCGCAGGAGGGGTGCAGTGGGGGCTTAGGGCAGGGAGTTGAGGTGCAGGAGGGGTGCAGGGTGTGGCAGGGGGGTCGGGGTGCAGGGTGCAGCAGAGGGCTCAGGGCAGGGGGTTGGGGTGCAGGAGGGGTTCGGGGTGCGGGGTGCGGGCTCCAGCCCAGCGTCACTTACCTAAAGCAGCTCCGGGGTGGCAGTGGCACGCACTGGGGCCAGGGCAGGCTCCCTGCCTGCCTACCCTGGCCCCGCTCCGCTCCAGGAAGCAGCCGGAACCGTGTCCCTGCGGCCCCTGGGGGGTGGGGGGGCAGAGAGCTCCGTGCGCTGCTCTTGCTGCTCCTCCAGGTACCTCCCCCGAAGCTCCCATTGGCCACAGTTCCCCGTTCCTGGCCAATGGGAGCTGTGGGGGGCGGTGCCTGGAGGCAAAAGCAATGCATGGAGCCCTCTCCCCCAGCCGCGGGGACGTGCTGCCGGCTGCTTCGGGGAGTGGTGTAGGGCTCATGGCACCATGGGGGGTAATCCCGTGGGCCGGATCCGGCCCGTGGGCTGTAGTTTGCCCACCCCTGGCCTGGAGGTAGGTGGGGAGGGGCACGGGGAGCTTGGCGGGCCGCAGGAAATAGCCCTGCGGCCCACGTGTTTGAGACCCCTGACTTAGTATATGCGCAACATGCCTCAGGTGGTACGTGACCAGGATTCATCACCGAATTTGGTCCACTGGTTGGATTATTAGGTTCCCCGGGTCCGGCTGGGTACTGTCAGAGAGCGCAACATGAACGCTAATCAATGTCCACCCTGGACACCACTAAGGCCATGGCTACACTAGTGACCTTACAGTGGCACAGCCTTACCGATGCAGCTGCGCCACTGTAAGATTGCTTACGAAGTCACTCTATGCCGACGGGAGAGAGCTCTCCCATTGACGTAATTAAACCATCTCAACAAGCGGCGGTAGCTATGTTGGTGAGAGAAGCTCTTCCGCCAACATAGTGTTCTGCACACTACGACTTATGCTGGCGAAACTTGTGTCACTGAGGGGGAAGTTTTTTCACACCCCTGAGCAACATAAATTTTGCTGACATAAGTAATAGTGTAGACATGGCCTTAGTCGATGGAAGAATTTTCCTGTCAATCCCTGTCCTATCAAGGAAGTGGATTTATTACAGTGATAGAAAAAACCCTTCCATCACTGCAGTAAGTGTCTGTAATCCTTCTGCGAGGTGGAGCCAGCAGCACCAAGGGCTGGGTTCAGTATCTAGGGGTTCCTTTTCAACAATACAACACAAAACCAGCTTGATTCCCCCACCGTGACCTGGGAAAATTACACACAACCCCCTGGGCACCTCCAAGAGGCAACACTTCACCTCTCTCAAGCACAGAGTCTGAGTGTAGCAAAAACTTTTAATAAAAGGAGGGAAGTAACTCAGCATTAATTTGGGAAAACATGCCAACTCAGGTTCATAAACATAAACCAGAACCAAAAGACCCACCCTCAAGTAAGTTGGGGAGTGTCCTTTTCCCCTCAGGTTCTTAAGTCCAGCAACTCAAAACTCCCTTTAACATGGCCAGCCCTTCTCTGCACTCCACTCACAGTTGCTGTCCTTGGCACGTGCAGCCCCAGAATTTAGAATTTCATACGCAGAGCTCACCTCCCACCCTGGGTGGAAGAGAGCGTGAGGAGGCACCTTACACACCCCACTGCCCTGACGGCTGCTTGCTGTGCCTCTCCACCAGCTGCCCTGCTAGCTGCACCTCTCCGCCTTGCTGGCCACTCAACTTCAGGGCCCCTCACTTAACACAGGTCTCAGTGATTGTTAGTGGGGGAGCCTCACTGCTGGTGCACACTGGGCAGTCTCTTGCAATCAATACACTTAGACCTAGATATCAGTGATTTTAGCTCGGCAGCATGTAACAAGACTCTCAATTGACTCAAAAGTCTCGTTACTAAAAATTAGCTCTTTTATTACATCGTGGAGAGAGGAAGGGTCAAGTGGTGCCTAAGACCCACACAACCAAGTACAAGTACCTGTCCCCACCCTCTCTCAACTCATTGGGCTTTGGAACCCATGTCCCCTGCCTAGCAAGTGCTGTTCAGTTGAGGGTGAATCCCTCCATTGGGGTATGCCAGGTACAGTTCTGTTGCCCTCGGTTCACACAACAAGGATAACAATCCTTTATTACTCCTGCCCCAATAACAAAGAGACTGGGGATCCAACACCAGCCACAAGTGATCATTTAGGCAAGCAATCCCATCATGCTGAGCACCTAGGTGGGTGGGTCCATGCAAACGAGATCAGTTCCTGAAGTCCTTTTCCATAGCTCACCACTAGATGTCAGGGGAGAGCTCATTCAGACTCTGCTTACATGTCCATACTATCATGCTGCAGCACTGAAGCTATGGTGCTGCAGTGCTTCTAATGTAAAGCCTGTGGTATTGGGGACTGTACCTTTAAGGGCTGAGATGCCCAGACAGATTCTGGCCAGGGCATTATAAAGTTCTTGGTGTTATGCACAGCAGTTGGAACCAGACCTTGTCCAAGATCTCTCAAGCATTGGACACCACATAGCCTACCATAATTCAGACCATCTGAAATGGCCACATAATCTCATAGAAGGTTTTTGTAACCCTCTACAATATCCTCAAAATAATTTACACACTGTATCCACTGTCTACTTCTGAACAGCAACATCATGGGTATAAAGTTTCCACTGCACAGTAGTGACCTCTTGTCATCCCAAATATTGCCAAAAGCCACACAGGTAACATATTCAAAGCATACTGAAATCCAGAGATGCCAATATTTTTTTATATAAACATGATACTCAAATCTGGAACACACTTTACATATAAATATAGTAATGGACACATTGAGGGACTAAACTATCTTCCAGTCTGCTGAAATAGAAATACGTAGGGTTATTGTAGCCCTATCAGTCCCAGGATATTAGCGAGACAAGGTAGGTGAGGACCAACTTCTGCTGATGTGCGTGTGTGTGTGTGAGAGAGAGAGAGAGAGAAGCTTTCCAGCTTACACAGAGCTTTTCTTCAGGTCTAGGAAATGTATTTAGCTGTGGAGCACAGAGCACAAGGTGGAACTAATTGTTAGCATAAGTAGTTAACATGTATTTTTGGGTACCATTCAAGATGAAGTAGCCCCTCAAGTCACAAGGAGTAAAGGAAGGTCTGGGGAACAGCTGGGGTCGGGGAGGGAGAAGATGTTAGTGGGTTATAGATTGTTGTAATAAGCCATAAATCCAGTGTCTCTATTCAGTCCATGATTTTTAGTGTCTTGCAAAGAATTTAAGCTCTTAGGCTTATCTTTTGAAAGTGTTGTGCAGGTTTTCTTTGAGGATGAGGACTGATAGGTCAGGTATAGAGTGATCACTTTGTGAAAAGTGCACATCTACGGGTGATAGGGTGTTCTCCATCTTATTAATTTCCTGTGTAAATACATTCAAGAGTGCAGTTACTGTCTGGTTTCTCCCACATAGTTGCTATTAGGGCATGTATTCTTTTGGTTAGTCCTTTTTGTGCATTCTTTCAGCTTCCCAGTAGCATACCTGTCATGGCAGACACTTTGGCTTTGTTCTTAACGCATGTCAGATATTTCCATCTTCCTTTTTGGATAATATCTATAAGTTTTTGAACTCTGATGAATTTCAATATTTGTTATAAATTCATTCCATTTAATACCTAGTATTTTCCTGAGGCATTTGCTTTCAAAGACATTTAGACATCTATCTATACCTTTAGTGAATTGTCAGCTTTCACAGCTATATGTTTGTCAAGCTGTCTAGAGTGGTTCACAGCCGTGAATGCCAACCTCAGGGCAGACCGTCAAGGAACAGGGCACAAACTCCAAACTGGCTATATGTTCTATAATTAGATTTCACCAAACAAGTGTGAACTCTTAGAACACTATAAACAGCCTTAACATGGAGTCGTAGAAAGTCCCCTTGGGTACTCCAGTCTATCTTGCCACCCAGGCAAGCCTGCCTTTGTGATAGATGATCCCTTTCACCAAAACAATCACAACAATACTTAGGTTACTCCCAGTCCCAAAGGGCCACTCACTTATGCCAGGTAAATTGCACCCCAGATCTCTCACCAAAGATGCTTGTAGCCAATCCTATAATTAACTAAAGATTAACTAAGAAATGAAAGTTATTTACAAGGTTAAAGCAGGTACATGTACCTACATAAATGAGTTACAGTCTTGGGTTCCAAAGGGTGACAGTAACTGCTATACATGCAAGTTCTAGATGTCCTTTAGGGCTAACCCAAAATGAAAAGGTTGGGGATCCCCTGCTTATGCTTAGAATATTGCCCTCGCAGAATTCCAAGCAGCATAGTGATAATTTTTCTTGACAAGGATTTTTATCTCCTTCCCTCCAGAGCTCAACCAATGGGACGAGGGTCTATGCATGTCTCCACTTCATGGGCATCTGGGGAGCAATCAACATAGTCTTTCTTTTGTCCACTGATGTTCCACAATGGCTTGTCTGACGTCTATAGACCTTTTGTTGGGCAGAAGATGACATCTCTTGTGGTAAACTAGTATTTCACAATTGGTAATGCCTCTTTCCTGACTGTGGGATTTACAGTCTTAGAAAATATGTTTATAGTTACAGAGCAAACACTTAAATATTATCTAATAACATGGCATAGAGATATTACATGTAAGATTAACACATGCAGCATCCTACAAGCATTTTATAAAGTCTAAACAGTCTAATAACTCTAATATCTATTTTAACAGTACTAACACATGAGTGAGCCAGACTGGTTTCCAGCTATGCATTTGTCAGTGTTCAATTAGGCCTAGGCATGAGCTGGCACCTGGCCTGCCAGCATCACAGTGTTAAAGTGGAAATAAAACATAAGAGTTGAAGGTTTGTAGTTTGGTCTTTAGGTTGTAGATTTTCAGAGTTTAATCTGGCAAATGCAACTGCCGCCTTGCCAATTTGTGACATAATTTCCTTCTGGATGTCCCCATTTGTCTGCTTGTTGCTGTAAAGGTATGTGACTTGACTCTCTTCTTGTATTTGTTTGTTTTCTAATGTGACACTTGATTTGTGATTTGGGGGGTTCTCTCTCTCTCTCTCTATATATATATATATATTTAATAATTGATTATTAACTCAGTCTTTTTTTGCTGTGGTGAACAGTCTTTCAGTTGCTTGCATGTTGGGTGAGCTGTCGCTTTAGAAGAGCTATGTTGTCAGCAAAATCTAAGTCTTCTAGTTCACATTTGATAAACCGTGTGATGCCTGCATTATATCCATTTACACTTTTTTCTCATCATAAAATCAGTGGCTAGGCCAAAGGAGAGGAGAGAGACTACATCTTTATTTGACACCAGTGCCTACATTAAACCATCCGCTCAAATCTGTGTTTACTTTATCTAGGCAAACAGCACTTTGATATAAAGACTTGATTATGTTAAATATTTTTGTTGGCATACCATAACACTAAAGATGTTCCAAAATGAATCATGACATGCTTTCATAAAATCAGTGTTTGTCACCTTTCAATGATCATTCCAAGAATGAAACTCTAATCAATACATGATCTTCCCAGTTGAAAATCTGGCCCGATAGCTTTTTTAAAATAAAAATTCAACAATGACTATTAATAACTTGCATGGCGAACAACAATATATTTAAAATTGCCAATTTTAAATCTGAAGTTCTCTTGACTGATATGCTCAAAAAGGCTTGCTCGTTCTGATTCCAAGCAAGTTTGCCAATCACATTGGTTCCCTGCTTTGCCTGTTAATGATGTATACTGATCATCAGACCCAAGTTTTTGCATTTTATTCTGGGTTGTCCCCCTCCAGTCTGTTCAGGTTGTTGGGACCCTCTTCAAATCCCTTAACTGGCTTCTCCATGGCTTGTTCTTCAAATTTAAGCTCCTTGTCCTTGGCTTCAGCACTCTCTACAGTGCCTCTCACTTGCCTGAGAAGCTGCAAGACTAACATCTCCCTTTGTGACTTTCTCCCATGTTTATTTCAGAGTAACAGCCGTGTTAGTCTGTATTTGCAAAAAGAAAAGGAGTACTTGTGGCACCTTAGAGACTAACCAATTTATTTGAGCATAAGCTTTCGTGAGCTACTCCGATGAAGTGAGCTGTAGCTCACGAAAGCTTATGCTCAAATAAATTGGTTAGTCTCTAAGGTGCCACAAGTACTCCTTTCCCATGTTTATATTCATGCAGGACCCTGGAATTCACTCCCTGACCTGGTTCAACAAACATCTACCTTCTCCTTCCAGTATATCCTGTAAACACACTTCAGCAAAGCTTATGAAGCCAAAAAGAGTGTGTACGTGCTCCCCCCACAAACCTTTAGTCACATGGCTTTTATTGTTTCTTTATTGTCTTCCCTTCTTTGTTGTCCAGTTAGAATTTACCCTCTTTATGGCAGATATGAACACAAAGATCCCTGACCCAGACCCCATGGTTGGCACTACACAAACGCCACATTTCTTTGCTCCCATTTATTCTGAAACGCAACAGTACAAATGAAATGTCTTGGCATTTCATTTCAGGTTACTTGTTTAAAAAAACAAAACAAAACAACCTTTTGCAAAGACCTATGTCAACATCGTAGCAAATTTCTATACAGCCATTTATTAATAACACTCATATTTCATAGCTTCTTAACTGAAGCATAATGAAGACATGTGAAACAATACAAATGGGAGGGTAACACATTCATGAAATACATGTCCAAAGCAAGAGACACAAAAAAATGGATGAATGGTAAATATAATCTATGACACTGATGTATTCACTAAGCCATCTGACAGAAAATTTAACATTTTACTTTTAAAATAACCAGATGACATTGTGCTGTAGTAAGTGTCAGAATGCATTAAAGAGGCAGAAAGGAATTGTATCTGTTTAGAGAATTATAATAACGTCCCATTGCATTCTTACATTCAGTGAGCCTATCCTTGGTGTTAATTTCTTGTAATTTGGCTTTATTTACTCAGTGTAATTTATTTCACCAGTGCATCCATGACACTAAGGGTTAAAAATGGAATACATGAGAGAGAAGAGAATTCCTAGTATTTATGCACCAGAACTGACGAGCTCAGAACTGATAAACGAAGAACTTTTTCACTAGGAGGGTGGTGAAACACTGGAATGCGTTGCCTAGGGAGGTGGTGGAATCTCCTTCCTTAGAAGTTTTTAAGGTCAGGCTTGACAAAGCCCTGGCTGGGATGATTTAATGGGGGATTGGTCCTGCTTTGAGCAGGGGGTTGGACTAGATGACCTCCTGGGGTCCCTTCCAACCCTGATATTCTACGATTCTATGAACATCAAATATACAGGAAAATGCGGAATAGGCCTGGATGAGGTAGTCACCATACAGTAATTACAGTATACTGTTTAATTCAGCTCTTTTGAGCTGTGGCACAAGAGGCAATTTTCTGTTGTATTTTCTGCATGTAAAGCACTACAAGCTCGAACCACACAAATAGTCATAAAACGGTATCAATGTCTTTCCTTCCTATCTTCCCTTATGTTTCCTTCTACCACATTCATGTGTGGAAACATCCTCCACCCTCTTGAATACCAAGCCAGCTTTCTCCTCCTTCAAACACAACTCTTCTGCAAACCTTTCAGAAGTGACCACTGCCAGCTCATACCAGCCTGCATGCTATGTGTCTGCTCTGTTTTGCTTTGTTTGTGGAGGAGCGGATGCATCTATACTAGAAAAACCAGAAGCCATATTACAATATCAGCCAGTAAAGCTGCACTGGTGTTAGGCTGATCAGATAAATAGGGTTCAGGCATTTTTACCATGTCAGAAATGCCTGTTCTGAATTCAGTTTCATGACACAATGGTAAAAATACCTGAGTCCTGTCCATAATAGTGCTTACACAATTGTTACCACGAGTTCAGCTGTACTACTGATGTCCGTTGCTGTATACAGGTACTAACTTTTCTACTGTAGATAAATCCAATGGCACTGTAAGCAATTTGGGCTGGGACGGTGTGTGTTTGTTTGTTTTATAATGGGCCAAGCAAGTTGCAGTTGCTGTGTGAATAATAATTATTATTATTCTAAATAAACGTTCACTGGCTAAAGAGTAAGTCTGGGGCCACAAGGCCCATTATCTAGCAAATTCCGAGAGCTGGATTATACAAATCCCCTTTGTGGATCTCACTCCACAATTTTCTACTGATATTTTAACAATCTAGGGAGCTAAAATGCAGACATGGAAATACATACACAGTTGTAGAATATTATGAAAATGAAGATCTAGTAAGATTAAACACTGACAGGAATAAGAATCACATCTTCATTTACACTAGTAAAGCTAAAAAGAACACAGAATATGTATCACAGTATAAAATAATTACCAGCAGTGATCAAGAATAAATCTTTACTCCACACCCTAGTGCAGTGCAGGCAACCTATAGCAAGCATACCAAAGGCGGCAGACGAGCTGATTTTCAGTGGCACTCACACTGCCCAGGTCCTGGCTACCGGTCCGGTGGGCTCTGCATTTTTATTTAATTTTAAACGAAGCTTCTTAAACATTTTAAAAACCTTATTTACTTTACATACAACACTAGTTTAGTTACATATATTAAAGACTTATAGAAAGAGACCTCCTAAAAACATTAAAATGTATTACTGGCACGCAAAACCTTAAATTAGAGTGAATAAATGAAGACTCGGCACACCACTTCTCAAAGGTTGCTGACCCCTGCCCTAGTGGCTCAATTGGCCAGGTGAGGTTGGTTTTGTGTTTTTCTGAAACAGACTGAATCAAGAGTTAGAAAATCTGCACTTGTAAGAAACTAGATTAGATGATGAGGAGTACTTGTGGCACCTTAGAGACTAACCAATTTATTTGAGCATGAACTTTCATCTGGAAATGGCCCAACTTGATGATCACTTTAGATAAGCTATTACCAGCAGGAGAGTGGGGTGGGAGGGGGTATTGTTTCATGGTCTCTGTGTATACAATGTCTTCTGCAGTTTCCACAGTATGCATCCGATGAAGTGAGCTGTAGCTCACGAAAGCTTATGCTCAAATAAATTGGTTAGTCTCTAAGTACTCCTTTTCTCCTAAGTACTGCCACAAGTACTCCTTTTCTTTTTGCGAATACAGACTAACACGGCTGTTACTCTGAAACCTTAGATTAGATGATGTAATAGTTCTTTTCCATCTCCATTCTCTATGGTTCTTCTGGATCCAGGCTAGGCATCTGTGGAAAACAGGACTAGACAGACCACAGATTTGTTCTCATTAGGTAATTCCTATGATAGCTGTAAAGTAAGGTGTCTTCTGATAGTAATGAATGATTTCAGATCTAGGACAGCCAAGGAGCAGTCACTCCATTTTACCAAAAATCTGAAAATTAATCACAAGCAAAGAAAAAAAAAAGTGGAATTCTAATTTGAAATCAATTTCTAATTCTAACCCAATTTAAATTAAATTAATGAAAAGCTACTCAAACTGATTTAAGGGTGTCCATGGAGGGGGTGGTACCAATTTAACTACATCAGTTTCCGAATCAATTAATTAAATCAGTACAACTCTTGTTTAGAGACAAGGCTTATTGCAAAACAACACTTAGCTCAATCTCTGAAAGGAGTAAAGAGTGTTCAGTTGTCAAGGTGGGTAACACTCTAGAGATTTGTAAATTAGTAAACCAAGGAATGGAACCAGGAGACATACAACCACAAACTTGTTTTTTAAAGGTGACCTGAAAAATGAAGAAATAATTGATGTTTGTCCCTTTTTTGCTTCTTTATGAGGTATGAAGACTGCTTAAGAGGTTATTGTTTTTACTTCACGTGATTTAGGGTTTATTTCCCCATGCTTATTTTTCCATTGACATAGGAATAGTAAATCTGGTCCTCCATCTTTTTGGCTAGAAGACTTCTTGGATGACTAGAAAAGTGCACTGGAAACTCTGTCATACCTCAGATAAAAGGGTGCGGATGGTGAAAGGGCATTTTCTGCCAACGGGTGAAGTTAACAAAGTGTTAACAAAAATAGGTTTTTAACATTCTCAATGAAAAAATTTATACCCTTTTCAGTTAATCAGGCTTCACTTCCTTGGTATCTGATGTTATCCTTCCAATGTGCTAGCTATCCATAGTGCATTCCAGGATAAACAAAATCTGAATTTCTAGAGTAGAAACCAAGTAGAATACACACTCTCTGTGAACTTTGTTATACATCAAAGAAAAAGGAGACAAATTGAGTTTTGCATTGGCTGGGGAGACAAGCACGTCTTTTAAATTGAATTTGGTGGAATAAAGATACAAAAGGTCAGAATTATGGTAGCATCTATAGGCCCAAGTCAGGATTGGGTTACCATTGTGCTAGATGCTACACAAATATGTACTAAAGGATTGTCTCCACCCCAAAATATTTACAGTCTGATGCCCCAATCCTGCAAAGTTTTATGCACGTTTAACTTTACACGCTGCAAATAGTTCCATGGAATATAAAATTGCGTACGTGCGTAATTCTTTTAAGGACGGGACCTAAAGACAAGAGGAAAAAAGTAGGTGTAACAAACGATCTGGGGAAATGGGGGAAGGAGGACAAAGTAAGGCCTTGTCTACACTACAAGATTTTGTCGACAAAAGGCAGATTTTGTCGACAAAACAGTGAACGCCTACACACTGCAATGCAACTTTTGGCAGCAAAAATGCCCTGTTTTGGCAACAAAATAAAACCACCCCAACAAGAGACAGAAGACTTTTTGTGCAAAAGATTTGTCAACAAAGTACCAATGTAGACACCACGCTTGACTTTATCCCTTTAGTTGTCCTCCAGGAGGTGTTCCGCAATGCCCATCCTGACCGCTCTAGTCAGCGGTTTGAACACCACTGCCCTGCAGCCAGGTAAACAACCATCCACACCTCCCCCTTAGAAGACCTGGGAATTTTTGAAATTCCATTTCCTGTTGACTCGGTGTGGAGAGGTCTTCATTGCATCTTTCAAGGTGACCGTGGTGGCTTATCGCAGCAAACACTTTCCCACTTGAACCAGTGCGGAGCTGCTGGATCTGCTCAGTATATGGAGAGAGGAGGCTGTGGAGTCTCAGTTGCGCTTGAGCCATAGAAAGGCTACAGACAGATTTCTGGAGGCTTGTGCGAAAAAGGCTATGATTGGGACACGCTGCAGTGCAGAGCGAAGATAAAGGAGCTGAGGCAGGCATACCATAAAGCGAGGGAGGCAAACCATCGTTCTGGTGCTGCACCTAAGACCTGCCACTTCTATAAGAAGCTGGACACTATCCTCGGTGGCGACCCCACCTCCACCGCCAAGGGCCCCGTGGATACGTCAGCAGGCCTGGAAGCGGCAGAAAGAGGACTTAACCTGACGGACAAAGTTATTGATGAAAAGGTGGAGTTAGATGATGATGTGGTGCTCCCGGCGGGGTTGCCCAGGGGGGCAGGCAGCCAGGAACTGTTCACCACTCCAGAGGTGTCTAGCCAGTCTCAGCAGTCACTCTTCGGCAAGCAAGAAGCAAGAGAGGAGATGCCTGGTAAGTGGCTGTGGTTTGTGTAGTGCAGAGGTGGGTTCAGGGTATAGAAATGTACAAGGCTGGCTGTGTTTCTGTGAGCTGAACATTTCCCTGTGCAGCTAATCGGTATGGCAGAACAGGGTGTTGATGCATGCTGAGATCTCATGCGAGTCCTCCAGAGAGATCTCTAGGAAGTTTCCTGGAGGTTTCAGCAATCCTCTGCTGAAGGTTCCTTGGCAGAGATCCTTTGTTCCTTCCCCCACAGTAGGAAACTTTCCTATGCCATTCGACAATCACTTGTGCAGGGACCAAAGCAGCACATAGGCGAGCAGCATAAGGATCAGGGCGGAAGCCACAAACGTGTAGTAGATGTACCCTTGCTTCCCTGCTTACACTCAACAGTGAGATATCTGCTACAATAACCCCTGCCTGTGGAAAAGTGTGGGAGAATTTTATAATTTTTTCCCTAGTCAGCTGCACTGCAACCCTTTCAGAGTTCTCTTTTCCCCATGTAGAGTGCCCTACCCCCACACCCAGCCAACATGCACCATGCTTTGGGTGTTCGCCAAGATGTGTGCTTGCCAAGGGTCAGTGAGAAACTTATTGCTATGTTACCAGAGTATATTTTACTGAAATGTTTCAATGCTGTGTGTGAACTTAACAATTATGCTTCTGTGCATTGTTCCTTGTGCTGTGGCCTTTGAGGAACACCCACACACACCAGCCAAGCGTCTCTGCCAGATAAGAAAGCGCCCAAGATGGAGCAAAGATGATATGTTTCGGGAGACACTGCATTTCTCCAATGCAGAGAAAAGGGAACACAAGGAATGGAGGGAAGTCGAAAGGCAGGACAAAAAAGAAAGTCAGCACATTCAGAACTCTTTTCTGTGCCCCCTTCCCCCAAACTCCACCCACACATTCCTTTCCCCCTTCCAGGACTTCTCAGTTTCCCCTTCACTCCACCCTCTTGGACAACTTTCATAATGATAGCTGGACCTACACATAGCTCTGAAAGTCTGCCCTTCCCTGGGACCTCCTTTTCCTCTGTGTGTGTGTGTGTGTGTGTGTGTGTGTGTTTTTCTTGTGCAATAAAAGCAAAGTTTTTGAATGGTAACTCATCTTTATTTGTTTCCTACAAATTGAGATAGCAGGCACCACCAAAGACATACACAGGCAGTTTAATCATTTACTTACTGGAATGTAAGGCCCCAAATTTCTCCATTGCTTCCTAGGAAAACTACATGTAATGTAACATTGCAGCACCAATCACAAAGATATACATTACTGGTTCTCATTTTCAAAAGTGTTGCCTCAAAGCCTCCCTGATTTGAATTGCCCCCCTCTGGGCCCCTCCAATATCCCTGGTATCTGGCTGCTCAAAATCAGCAGCCAAATGGTCTGCCTGAACACTCTACCCCTGAGCAAACCTTTCCCCCTTAGCTTCACAAAGATTATGCAATGCACAACACGCAGCTATGAGCATGGGAATATTATCCTCATTGAGGTCTAACCTGCCATAAAGGCATTGCCAGCGGGCCTTTAATCTGCCACAGGCACATTCCACTGTTATCAGGCACCTACTCAGCCTGTTGTTGACTGCTCCTTACTGCTATCCAGGTTTCCCGTGTAAGTTTTCATGAGCCACGGCTGTAAGGGGTACGCTGGGTCTCCCAATATCACTATCAGCATTTCAACATCCCTCACTGTAATCTTCTGGTCTGGAAAGAAAGTCCCCACTTGTATCTTTCTATACAGGCTGGTGTTCCTGAAGGTGCATGCATCATACACCTTCCTGAACCAACCCGCGTTGATGTCAGTGAATGCCCATGGTGATCCACAACAGCCTGCAACACCATGGAGAAATAACCTTTCCTACTGATGTACTCCATCGCAAGGTGGTCTGGTGCCAAAATTGGAATGTGTGTGCTATCTATTGCCCCTCCACAGTTAAGGAAACCTATTTCTGCAAAGCTGTCCACTATTTCACATACATTTCTCAGAGTCACAGTCCTCTGTAACAGGATGCGATTAATTGCCCTGCACACTTGAATTAATGCAGCACCAACAGTCGATTTCCCCACTCCAAATTGATTCGCGACCAACTGGTAGCAGTTTGGAGTCACCAGCTTCCACACAGAGATTGTCACGTGATTTTCTACCGATAGGGCAGCTCTCCTTCTGGTGTCCTTGCACTGTAGTGCTGGGGCGAGCTCTGCACACAGTTCCAGGAAAGTAGCTTTCCGCACCCAAAAGTTCTGTAGTGTTACCTAGCAGCTCTGTGTTCTTGGGGAACCAGGGCGCAGTAACGAGCCTGTCTGACTCACGAAAGCCCCCCCGCCCCTGCTTGAACCAAATCTGTATCAGAAGTAAGACGTACAAAAAAGCAATGAAAAGGCAGCGGAACACACACACCCTGGGATAAGGATGACAGAATTAAGGAAACTCCCCTAGCCTCATTTGCATCGAAGATGGGACAAGGAGGCATCTACATTAGCATACAGAATGGAGAACAGAGATTCCAAGACAAGAACTGCACAGAATTCTGGGATCAGAAAAGCAGGGAAGCATTGCATGATGGGGGATCTCTGCTCCAGATGTTAATGAACCCACACCTGCACACACCCAGCTCAGTAGTTATCAGACCAATTCTAGTAATAAAGCCTTTATTGGTATCCAAAATAGTGAGGCTCCCCAATTGCATTGTGAGCTCCCTCCAAGGAACACTGCCCAAAGCCAGGAATGATCAGCTCCCATGGTCTAGCCTGAACAAAACAACTTTGGTATTCTCCCTTGTTTACACAAACTAATCTAGTGTTCTCCCTTGAACCACTGTTGTTTCTCTACAAAAACTCCTACCTATACTCAGGTAAGTGTTCTGATGCCTGGATCCAAAATCTGCATCAGTTCCACTGGGACTTCATCTTCTCCGACTGATCATGCTCGGGGCTCTGCCTGTCTCCTTCAGCTACCACCACCACCTGGGACCCCCAATCTATTCAAGCTTCATGGAGTGGTGAGAACCCAGCTCTCTCTCTCTCTCTCTCTCTCTAGGTACAGCTTTCTGACCCTGACTTTTGTGATCAGTTTTAGTTTTGTAAACCTGACTTTTATAATCAAGTTTAATTTACATTTATTATAACTGTTTTATTTGGCTCCCCTATGGTTATTACCTGGCAATCGATAACTTTCATGAGTAAGCTGATTGCTTCTCTGTCCCACCCCACTCCCGTGGGTGTGTTTTGGTTTCCTCATTCGCTCTGCAGGAACGCTCCTCGTACCTAAGCTAAAAGATCCCTGCGGTGCTCAAAAATCCTGTGGGGTTTGCTCATCAAGTGGGTTACTACCAGAACAACTGTAATGTGAAAGTGGGGTCAGAGACGTGCTGAACCAGGGACATAGGAGGGTGGCAGCTTGGAAGTGCTGCTCGACCCAGCCTGCTCAGGTGTGCTCTATTCTGGTGTGGTGCCCATGGCATTTGAGGGTGACAGCTTGGAAGTGCTGCTCGACCCAGCCTGCTGAGTCCAGGGACATATAAGGGGTCATCTTGGGGAGTGCTGATTAACCTGGTCCTCTCAGATGTGCTCTGTCAGTGTGTGTGTGTGTGTGTGTGTGTGAGATTCTGGGGCTGGAAGAACCCAGCACTAGGGAACCTAGGTCCTACAGGATAGCTCCATTGGGAGGGAACTTGTAGCAGGGAGAAGTAGAGCTCCGTATGAGAACACAAGTGACACAAGCAGTACATTGATAGAAGTACAGCCTCCCCCACCCTGAAGAGTAACCCTAAAAATGAGCATACCCCAAAGTAACGGACAAAGCTGGTAACAGTAGCCACTGCTTATCATTCCAGACCTACATGACTATACGATGCCACCATTCAGTGCTTCTTTCCCGAGCCCAGAAGCGACGGTCCACCATCAACAGCTGTTCTGTGAATGCCAAAAGCAATCTAAAGTTGCTCCTATCCATATCACACAGCATGTCAGGCAACTGGGAGCCTTCTTCAGTTAGGAACTTCGTGATTAACTGTATTGCCATGCACGATGTCTTCATGACAGTTTTTAGAGCATAGGAGAGCAGTGTGGGATCCATCGCTTCTCACAAAGATGCCAGGGTGCACAGCAAACAAGGGCTGTTGAAAAATGCCACAAAAGAAAGCTGGAAGCCTATGGAATGCTGGGACAGAGAGCAAAGCATCATGGTTCATTGAGCCCGGTCCCAACATACTCTGCGATCCACTCTGCCTTCCCACAAGAGCAGGAGAAGATGTCAAGCTGTGCTGTGGGATAGGCACCCACAGTGCATTGCTCACACTGTTGATGATAGTGCCCCAACTGTGGACATGCTCTGCCAACAGAGGGAGTGAGTGTGAACATGCAATACCTAGTTTTATTATAGCGCTTTTTGAGTGTCGACATGACTTTTGTTGACAAAACTCTGTAGTGTAGACAAGGCCTAACTATGACTAACTAGAAGAGGACAGGACAAGGAGTAATGGTCTCAAGTTGCAGTGGGGGAGGTTTAGGTTGGATATTAGGAAAAACTTTTTCACTAGGAGGGTGGTGAAACACTGGAATGCGTTACCTAGGGAGGTGGTAGAATCTCCTTCCTTAGAAGTTTTTAAGGTCAGGCTTGACAAAGCCCTGGCTGGGATGATTTAATTGGGGATTGGTCCTGCTTTGAGCAGGGGGTTGGACTAGATGACCTCCTGAGGTCCCTTCCAACCCTGATATTCTATGACAGGATATAGTATACATAAATATATATATATAGTATACATAAAAAAAATAGTATACATATGGGAAAAAAATATAGTATACATAAAAAAAAATGATAAATGTTAGCACAACCAGTACACATGAGAACTTCTGGTCCTATATAGAAACCTACTGAATATAATAGGGATTGACACTCAGGGATATAATTCCGTTTAATTCTACAGAAGGGCTTAAAAAAAAACAACACCCCAGCACTTATACAAAGGCTATTATTTTCTATTAAAAATTCTACAGGACTTTCCATAAAGGTTACCATGCTATGATTTTCTTCCCTGCTCCTCCCAGCCACTTGTCCTGAAGTACCATGCTATTTTCTGAAAAACAATGTAGGTGGCAGGTTGTATTGACTTGTAAAATGAAGATGCTTGGTACTGATGTGATACTTCATTAGTTTAAAGCAGGGTATTTTACTGGGGTGAGTTAGAAGTTAGGGGGAGAGAACTTCATCGTTTCTCAGCATTTACAAAATCAGCTCTGAAAGTGGGCACTCTTCATCTACTCCAGGTTGTAAAGCACATAGTCCCACAAAGTAAAGATTTATAAGGCTGCATAAATTAAACATATATGTCAATGGGACAAAAACAGGCTCTGTCAGCTTTGGAATGTGTTTTGGATCTATGAACACAGGAGTACACACATTGTTCAAAAGGTTACTACTGGCTGGTCTGTTGTTATTAGCTGGAAATGTCTGCAGAGTAAATTGAAAACAGAGGCAACACCATGAGGTTATCTAAATATATGTCCAATGGGCTTTTGGGTGGAAAGGGACTAAGAAATCTTGCACAATCAAGAAGCAAAGCTAATGCTTTGAGAGAGAGAGAGAGAGAGAGAGAGAGAGAGAGAGAGTAGAATGACTTCAAAATCTAAGTACAATTCAAATAAACATCTTTACTGTGCTATTTAGATCCCTAAATGAGTTATACCTTGGTTGCCATATTTATGGCAAATATCTATATGTAGTACATGAAACCAAACTGAAATTAGGTTCTTCTCTGCAAGGCTTTCTAGTCTGATATGGTCCTGCAAAAATAGGACCCATTATACCTTCCCAAGAGTAAAAATAAAAATACACATATGTTGCATGTATTTCTTTTTCTTTCCTGATGACAATAAACCTATTTATATAGAGTTTCATAACCTGTCACACATGGTACTGTACATGAACTCAGGATAGAATGTTAAAAAAACACACAGAAATACTGAAAAATAAAACTATGCTCTTAAACTGATAACTTTAAAAAAAAAATCACAGTTCTGTCTGAAAATGCTTCATTCATTATTACATGAATACCCAGGATTGAACTAAAAAAAGTCAGTGATTTTTTTTTCCATTTTGTTTGTGACTGTTCTCTGTAGAGTTTCCCTTGTATATAGGCCCTAAATCTCAAACAGTTATGCACATGCTTAGCTTTATGTAAAGAAATATACATTGAAATCAATGGGATTAAGTGTTTACAGTATCTCACCCATATTTCGTCCATTTCTCCTGTTGTACAGGTCTTTCACACAGCAACAGGGGACAGAATAAATAAAAATAAAAACATATAATTGTAAAACCGCCCAGAAAAGATAGCACAAGAGCTTAATAACTGAAATTACTTTTATTTTTAAATTGACAAGTTTAGTGACTAGTTCTAGGTGATCAGCATTCCATCTATGCTGCACTAGTATAATCTGTTACAGTAGAGTTTAGTGTGCTTGCCACTGTTCAAACCCCTAGGAGGGTGGAGTCCCTGCCCAGAATAGCTTACAATATAATAGCTTGTCTGGACTAGAGAAATATACTGTACTAATCACAACATATCCCTTAGCACACTTATAACATACCTTGGGTGAAATCCGGCCCCAATGAAGCCAACAGGAGTTATGCCATTGACTTCAATGGAATCAAGAAATCACCCCTTGTGTTCCCAATGTTCTATATGCATGCTAAACAGTTTGGATACAGCTTGCTTCCTTCAAGGCTAACTTCTATGTCAGGCCCTAGAAGTTGGAATAGATAAGATGAGATTGATACAAAGGGTCAAGAGAGGATCACCCCTTAGGGGCCACTACAGCAGAGGCATTACTTCCAGCTGACTAAAGAAGTGAGAGTGAGATACCTAACAGTATCTGGTAGTCTCTGAAGGAGGATTCAATAATTTTTTTAAATTCAGTATTTCTTGGTGGCCTCTTACCATTCACCGGTGCAGGGTCTGCATACTATATCTAAGTAACTTCCATTTGCATTAAATATGTTGTCCTGTGTAATGCATGGGTGGTCAGTGTCCGAGCTGTAGCTCACAAAAGCTCATGCTCAAATAAATTGGTTAGTCTCTAAGGTGCCACAAGTACTCCTTTTCTTTTTGCGAATACAGACTAACACAGCTGTTACTCTGAAACCTGTTAAGGCTTTGACATCCTCAACTCTCAGTACCAAGACTGCCCTCAAAAAATATTTCAGACAGCACCTCTCCTCCTCCAGCCCCCAAATAAGTGGTCCAGAAGAAGATATTTCTCCTATAAGCTCTCATTTAAGATTGTATTTCGTTTCTTTTATGGGTGTTGCTTAACATCCTCCTGCTTTCCTGTTAGCAACCACTGCAATGCAGTAAGAAAAGGAGTACTTGTGGCACCTTAGAGACTAACAAAATTATTTGAGCATAAGCTTTCATGAGCTACAGCTCACTTCATCGTTTGTTAGTCTCTAAGGTGCCACAAGTACTCCTTTTCTTTTTCGGATACAGACTAACACGGCTGCTACTCTGAAACCTGCAATGCAGTAGTAGCTGTCAATCCAAATTATATCAAAACTACCAGAGACAGTGTGAGATGAATGCAAAATATCCCTTCATAATGACTGAAATGCAGGAGTGTTTTTGTATTAAGAAGCTGACATGAGAAGAAATATGTTTATTGGGAAAATTTCATTACTTTCATGGCATTGAATGCATCAGCTCAAAGCATAATTTTTAGGCAAGGGTACAAGGATAGCATTAAATATGGGTTTATGGTGCTACTGTATGCGGCAGTCAAATCAAAAGACAGTTTTAAGAGGAAATCATGTAAATCAAATGTTGATAATACAAATCAATGAGCCACAACTTAGTATGCTTAGTTTTCAACAGCTTCTTCACATACATTGAAACCTTCCCAATAGCTGTTCTTCTGCTCTCTCTCACCTCAACTTTGCAAAGCTCTGACCTGTGCATAACTTTAAGCCTATAGGGTTGTTCATGCTTTAAAGCAGGGGTTCTCAAACTGTGGGTCGGGATCCTAAAGTGGGATGGGACCTAAGTTCCCTGTACGCTGCACGGCCATGCAATAGCCTATTTTGCACCGTGCAGGTGCTCAGGGAACCAGCCCAGGGACCTGCCATGGTCTGGGGAAGGGCATCCCTTCCCCGGTCCCAACCTAGCCCAGCCCCCAATCTGCCATGGCCAGGGTGGCCCCCCGACCCCAACTATGCCACAGTCCAGACCTGCCGTGGCTGGAGCGGCTCCCCAGCCCCAACTATGCTGTGGCCCGGACCTGCCACGACTGGGGTGGCCCAGCACAGCACAGCACAGCCTAGACCCAACCGCGGCCAGGACAGACCAGCGTGAACCCAGGTGGCGTGGCCCGGACCCAGCTGTGGTGGCCCAGCCTGGCCCGGAACCTGGGAGGCCCGGCCATGACCCAGCCCCAGCCCCAGCCAGACCGGCGGGGGCTGGGCACGTATCCTGCAGCCCCAGTCCCGGAGCTGCCGCAGCGTAATGAGGCGCCCCTCCCCCTCAGCCCAGGTGCTGCTGTGGGGAGAGAGAGTTGGGGGGAGTCTTCTCTCCTCGTCATAGCCCCGGAGCCCCCTCCTGCACCTCAAACCCCTCATCCCCAGCCCCATGCCAGAACCCGCAGCCCCAGCTGGAGCCCTCACACCCCTCGCACTCCAACCCTCTTCCCCAGCCCTGAGCCTCCTTCCACACTCTGAACCCCTCAGCCCCACCCCCACCACATGAATTTTGTTATGTGCTCCGCTATGAAGGTGACGTGTCACACATCACCTCCATATTGGTGCACATAACAAAATTCATTCCGCACGTGGGTGGGAAAAATTAGAGGAAACACTGGTCGTGACCACATTTTAATGGGGTCACCATGGCTGGATTTGACCCTGGGCCCCAGCAAGTTTGAAGCCCAAGCCCCACTGTCCAGGGCTAAAACCCAAGCCCAAGCCCAAGCCCAAGCCCCACCGTCCAGGGCTCAGATTACATGCCCCCCAACCAGGGCAGAAGCCCTAGTGCTTCAGCTTCCTGCCCCACTGCCCTCACACCCAGGACAGTGGGGTTCAGGCAGGCTCGGTTTTCGGTCCCCCCTCCTGGGGTCTTGTAGTAATTTTTGTTGTCAGAAGGGGGTCACAATGCAATGAAATTTGAGAACCGCTGCTTTAAAGTAGTGCAGAGGCTTAAGTGTGTTGCCGGATCAGAGCTATGAAGGTGCTTAGTACCTGCAGTACACAGTGAAGTCAATGGGAACTACAGGCATTCAGAACCTTTCTGCATATTATGATCTCAACTTGATTCTGTTCAAATCTTTACCTGGCCCTTATGACAGCACTAGCTAACGTGTAACAGTTGCAGCGATGTAACGATATTCTGAACGATTTATTTCAACCAGATATTGCAATTCTAACAAACCCAAAGTAACTATTTGATTATCCTTTTGATCATTAACATTTCTGGTGAATTGGATATTTCAAAATTTAAGAAATGCTGATTTAAAAAAACAAGCCTCAGTCTTGAGTTTGGATTTAAAAAAAAAAAAGTATTGAGTTTTCCTAAGACAGATTTCCCCATAGTACAGACATTCCAAAATTTACCCTCACACCTCTATACCGTAGCACTGCCATTCTATCTACTGTATGTTGAGAAAATTATATACTATGGCTTACTAATAAAGCTCCAAGACCATTACACTGCACTCTTATCCAACCCATGCAACTCCCATTGTCTCCAAATTATGCCCTCAGTTACACCTGTTCAATCCCACCTCCGATCTGTACACCTTGCAAGCTGAGCAACACACACACACACTCACAACAGAAAACCATGGAAAAAATACTCAACATACTATACTATGCGTGGCACACAACTTTGTATGGCTCAAAACGGAGCCAAATCAAAAGTAATTTTCGAACAAACATTCAAGTGCACTTTTCAATTAGGTCTACTTCTGTACTAGGCTTCAACTTTCAATTCCTAATTATAACTATAGAGCTGTTCAGAAAGCAGTCACAAGAGAGATTGGTTTTTTGTTTGTTTTGAAAAAAAATTTCCTCCACTATTTCTCTCCCATTTATCATCTTTTTAAAATAAATTAATTTATCTTTTGGTAGAAACCAATTCGGGACAGTGGTTCTCTTAGAGGCAATAGTCTCAGAAAGCTACGAGCCAATGAAACAGGAGCTTAAAGACAGAAACTGCTTGTGCAACCTCAAATATAGGCAGTCACTTCAATTACAATGTATTTGTAAATCATACTACTACGTTTGAAAATTATTCTAAGAACGTGATCTTATTTCATAGCTTAAACTAAATGAAATTCATACGCTCTTACTTAGAGCTGAGGCAAAATGCAAATACATTTCTTATGAATATTTGCTTGATTTTTTTTTAAATGAAATCATTTTGAACTCCGTTGTGTCAATTTTTTGCCAAACATTTGAACAATCCAAATTTACTGATACAAATGTTCATGCAAAGCAAATTTCAAACCGGATTTTAGCGTTTGTCGAAGTGTTTGTGTATTTACCCAATCAATGAAAACAAACAATATTATCTGACTTATATGACCAATAACAACTGAGCAATGCAGCTTTTATTTAGACTATGCATGATCAATCCATAGAGTAAAACAAACCAGAATGGCTATTTATTAAATACACTTGAAAGACGAATAATGATTCAAGGAACTGTGTGATCTGATCAGTAGAATTAGCCCCTGATCTCTAATGCATATCAATTTGAAGGATTCCTTAACTAATTTGTTTGCTAGGACATACTTGCTCCACTATACTTGCAAACCTCATATAAAACCCAGTCCTGCAAGCATCAGGAATGCAAATGGTCCTATTTAAATTAATAAGTGAGTAAAAAGACTATTCACATGATTGAAGGCTGTAAAATCAGGCCAATACACTGTGAGGTACCTATGGTCTCAGTCCTGCAAAGAGTTACTTACATGCTTGACTGTGCAAGAAGCTGAGAATGTGTATAAGCCTTTCAGGCTGTATAACTGTAAACAGTTCTGGCGTAGTATTTAATTGTTGGTGGGATGTAGAGAGGGTTAATGCAGATTTCTCATCTGAACAAACAAGAAGAAGAAATTCAGCTGAAAACATGATTTCCCTTTCTGTACAGAAAGGGCATTTCCTTTATAAAGACATGTCCAAAAATTATAGTAAGGATTCAGTGTATGAATGGGATACACATCTATTCAGACACTTTTACTACCAAATTGAAGAATTCTTTAAAAATAAAATAAAAGTAGTAAAGCCTGCAGATCTGGTGTACATCTGAGTTATCTTTTGTACTAATAGCAAATATCCTTGTATTTCTCAAAAGATGCAGAAGTCACAAAAGTGGACAAGATGAAAGGGGAAGGAACTGCATCTCCTTTGCAAAATATACTTTTTTTTAAAAAAAGTGGGACTTTATAAGGTAGAATTTCTCAGGGCCTCAGGCCACACAACTTGCTGACTATTTACTAGAAATCTGCAATCTAAGAGTATTTACTAACCACAAAAACCAAACAGAACACCACTGGGTAACTGCCAAATTCAACTCTCTCTCTAAAAATGTGATGCAATATGTCTCGTGAACTGCATTTCCTAATGCTAAGTCAAATTTTGCAGTGTAACCTAATGTAACCCCCCCTCCTGCTTTCTCCCTCCACACACACTCATGGTCCCCAGTGCATTGGATTTTTATCCCTGTATTTAGTTGTTTATTTTGTAATTCTCATAAAAATAATCTTTGACTAGCATGGAGACTGAAGTCCTCTCTTGTGGCCAGTTACAAACTTCTCTGCAGTCAAAAGAAAGACTCCCATCGATTTCAATGGTCTTTGAGTGGGCCCTTCATCCATAGAACAGGTACAGCTGGAGCAGGAGCAGTAGAAACGCCACCCTTCCCCTTCCAGAAACAAACCTTTACCTGCCATGCCTCAACTCTGGAGGCACCACTCCTAAAATATGTGAAAGCCAATTCTATTCATGCTTTTATATTGTGCCCATCACTAGGGCATTTTAGCAGTATCTAGTTCAATGCCCATGCCGATTCAATCTTTTGCCTCTCAATGGCGGCAGCTAACATGGATACCCATTTGTGCCAAAAGCCCCTGGAGCTTGATTACAGAGTCCTGATTGGCTCAGTTCTCATCAGCTTTAAGGGAGCTCAGCACCTTACAGGAGGGCTCAGCAGATTGTAAGGTTCTGTCTGCACTAGACTCCCCTCTTCCCTCAAGATTTCCTTCCCTTGCTACTATTAGTACCACTCCAGCACTGTTGCTCCCAGCGGGTCTAGACAATCCGGAGGTTAAAACACTGACAGCTGCTGGTGGGCAATCTACAATAGTGTAGCCACTTGCCACCACTGGTCGATCACCCCAGTGTTAGGAGCTGTAAGCAATTTTAAGGAAAAATCAAAATGAACCAGAATAGTCTAGCATAGACAAGGCCTCAGATGTTAACATCTTGCGGTCACTATTTACCTAGAATCCATTTGAACTGGATACACAGAAGGTGAGGCTGTATCCATAATTATTTAGAAACAGGAAATATCCACACCAGCTAACAAAACCCCTGCACCACTTGGGAGCTGTTACTAGGCTAGTTACCATGCCTTTGCTACTATCCAAATTAAGAGTGGGCGATCTGACTCATTTCATTAAACAAGGATATTTAATAGGTTACCTTTAAGGCACTGTCCCTTTCCATAATAAGGATACGTCTATACATACAGTGCTGCAGCAGCGCTGCTGTAGTGATATAGCTCTGCTGTTGCAGCACGTCTGGTGAAGATGCTCCATGCCAACAAGAGAGCTCTCCCGTCGGCATAACAAACCCACCTCTCTGAGCAGCAGAAGCTAAGTCAGTGGGAGAAGCTCTCCTGCTGACCTAGCGCTATGCACAGAATTGCGTATGTCAGGCTAATTTATGTTGCTTGGGGGGTGGCATATTCACACCCCTGAGCGACATATGATTTGCCAACAGAGTGTAGTGTAGTCATAGCCTAGCAGCATATGCATACACACAGAAAAAAGGATAAGGGGAACTCAGTAATTCTTAAGGCATTAAACGCTTTACTACACAGAACTGCGTTTTTTGCCTGTGCCCTCTCTCTTAGATGTTTATTTTATTTGGATCTAAACCTGGATCCTCCTTTCTTTATACTTTTTAAGGAATGAGAAGCTTTTGCTTTTCAGTGAGAAGAGAGGTCACCAAAGTGAAAAAGATCATACACCTCCCTTCTACCTTTGCAATTTTCTCCTCTCCTGCTGTGTCAGCTGTAAAAAAAACAAACCTTCTTGCCCATGGCAGCTAAATAAATGAATCAAACAGAAAAAAAAGAGAGATGTTCAGCAGTTGATTCGAGAGGAATAAAGCTAAAGATTCAATCCACGTTTTGTCAAGAGGAAGAGGTTAAAGGAAAACATCAGGATGCTCCTGGTACAACCCAGGAAGAAGATTCATATGTAAAATACATACAGCACCTTGGTGCAGAGGTGGCAACTGTTTGCAGGATTTTGAAAGGGTTAATATTTCAAATTGACTGGCATAGACTTTTATAGACTTAAAGTCCTTGATCAAAATATTAATATGAGTACACCATGCTTGACTCAGTAGGGAAATTAAATGTCTATGTGTTACTACCGTGTTGCTTTATGACAAAAATATTCCCTATGATAATTTGCAGCAATACTTAAAGGTTTCAATTAAATCTGCAAACCAAATTGGTCTCCAAAATCAGAATTGTAAACAAGCAAAGAACCCGAGAGAATCATTTGAAATGGTCTCTCAGATAACTACTCTCCTCTTTAGTCTGTTCCTGTCTACACAAGAAATTCACCAGGAATATCCTAACTCTTCCCCCACTGAAAGTTGTATCTGCTAATGACCGCCCACATCCAGAAGAGACAAAGGATGAGTTAAACAGAAAATATGCAGTGTTGTTGTAGCCACGCTGGTTCCAGGATATTAGAGAGACAAGGTGGGTGAGGGATGTCTTAAATAGAAAATGGCATTTAAGAACTTGGAAGTTGCAATTTAGAAAAGTAGCTGAAATCTGTAGAAGTTAATTGATTTAAACTAGGTTTATTAAAAACAGTTATTTTGTACTCACTGTTGTAATTATTATTGTACTGTTTCTTATATTTACAGGGCAAGGATTTGTAAACCTGTTCAATCTTCCTAAATAAATGCATTTTAAAAAATAATTACGGTACTTTGTAGCCACACATCAGGTATACTCAAGATGAACAACATATCATTGTAAAAATATTTAATCATTTTTATTCTAAGCAGCCCTAAAAACTAGGAGTAAGAGTAAAAAACTCTGCAATTATTCACTGAATTTTTTCTTGGGAAATATGAATCAAAGTTGAACTAAACTCTGCAGTAAGCAACTTCCTGCCTTAAGTTACCACATTAAAGATTATCTCGACAAGGCAAACTTTTTTTGCCGTTCCCTTAGATGATCATTCAAGACAGATTTCACTATAGTATAATGATAATTTGTTTAAAGACTTTCCCTTCTGTGGGTATGTCTATACTGTGAAGTTGTCGACAAAACTTTTGTCTTTCACAGGTACTTAAAAAAGCTCCCCCGCGAAAGACAAAAGTTTTGCCGATGCAAGTGGCAGTGTGAACGTGGCTTTGTCGGCAGGAGCGCTCTCCTGCCGACAAAGCTAAAGCCGCTCGCGGGGCTGGAAGTATTTTGTCTGCAAAGTAACGACAAAGAGTGTTTGCACACGCTGACGTTTAGCGACAAGGCTGTGCCGACAAAGCCTAGTCGCTAACAGCTGCATGGTGTAGACAAGCCCAGAGACCTAAGGTGCGTCTCATGGGATGGCTGCACATTTGAAGGTTAACAAGCGAGGGATGATCAGATCCAGAATTGCACAAGCTTAGCATTTTTCATGGAATATATTAGTGTCAAGCAACAATTGTCTGTTTAATTTGAAAATGCTAAAAGAATTATGACTAGTGCCTTCTAAGAAGCAGATTTCAGATTCTAAACCAGTGAGAGCAGAGAGTACTGCAGAAACAGATAGGTGGTCATTCTGCAGGTGAGGGAGGAGTGTCTGCTTTTACATTTTCTTTAGGGGTTTATTTATTTCTTTAGGGGTTTATTGTTGTTGTTTTAATTATTATTACCTAATTAAATACCTAATAATAAAAAATACCTAAAAGACATATTTTCTGAAAATTTTACAGGAATCTTTGTTACAAATTAATATGGCCCCAATGTATCTGTGTCTTTTCCTTAAAAAAAGGCAAGGGGGAAAAAAAAAGCATTAATACAACTCAGTAGATAGGTGCATTCATAATTTACCTAAGAAACCCTAATGTCTTCACAGGAGTCCTTACAGTTAGTAAATACTTTGTCTAGATTCAAATATAAAAATATCAATTCTGCACAAACAAACAAAAGAAGTGACAGACTGGAAGGACTGATGAAGTGAGCTGTCGCTCACGAAAGCTTATGCTCAAATAAATTGGTTAGTCTCTAAGGTGCCACAAGTCCTCCTTTTCTTTTTGCGGATACAGACTAACACGGCTGCTACTCTGAAACTGGAAGGACTGTGATTCACCAGAGTTTCCTTTCATTTAGTATTAGTACTATTTATTATTTGTACGGCAGTAGCGCCCAAAAGCCCTCGTCAGGGACCAGGACCTCATTGCGATAGACACTGTACAACCACAGAACAAAGGACAGTCCCTGCTTCACAGAGCTTACAATCCACAACTGCAGGAAGTGTACTATGTGTAAATTATACCTGCCTGCTCCTTACACTGGTATCTTCTCAGTGCTCCAAAGGAAATGGGAAACCCAGAGGTTTCACCCCATGCCTGAGTCATCCCCCCCAATTGCTACTCTGCTACTGCATTTTCAGTTTCAGCTTTGTCACTGCTGTTACTTTGAGGGCCTGGGGAACACTATGAAAATGAATTTTCCCCAGAGTAGCACCTGAGCATGAGGTCATGATGTTAGTTCATGTTGAGACAGGAAGTGCAGCTGACCATCACGCAGTGAAACTGATTTTATACAAAATGCTTCCAAATGCACAAAGCTAAGAAAAACAAGAAAAGGGAGCAGGGAAGAGATTTCCCCCCTCCCCCCCCCAATCTTCTTTGGTTATAGTCACCTTAAGCTACATCTACACTGTAAGCTGGGGGTGTGATTCCCAGATCACATACTCATGATAGCTCTCATCTGAACTAGCACACTCAAATAGTGGCATTCCTGCAGTAGCATGGGGTAGCTGCCAGA
The DNA here is from genome assembly GCF_965140295.1 of Lepidochelys olivacea. Classification (NCBI taxonomy): domain Eukaryota; kingdom Metazoa; phylum Chordata; order Testudines; family Cheloniidae; genus Lepidochelys; species Lepidochelys olivacea. The sequence continues at coordinate 73,260,795 of NC_140414.1, forward strand.
AGTGTACACCCACGGGGTTCGGGTGGGTTTGTATGCGGGACGGCTCGCCCACGCCACCACTGCTGCTTCCTGTGGTGCATGGCTACACTACTATTCTTGGTGTGCTAGCTCAGATGAGAACCAGCACAAGTATGTCTACGTGAGCTAGGAATCACACTACTAGCTCAAAATGCAGTAGAAGTAGTCTTAGTTGGTACTTGTAGGTACAACATTTCCGATGGAAGTGCGATTTTCAAGTGGATGATCACCTTTTAGGTAAAAAACAAACAAACAAAACTCTCCATAATTATAACCAAGGAAGGAGGCAATCTTTGCTGTATTTTGCTGCAACATTTATACTTTGCTCCTGAAACGTGCATTGCATATATTGATAGAACAGTGCTCCGCTTGTATAATGTGGTGTTGTGTAAAGATCTTTGTGTGAGAGAAGGGCAATACTCCACGCCCCTTTCAGGGACATATTTTTAATTACCTGATATTTGGAGCAACCTGAGCTTCTCCAAAGAACACCACTGAATTTTTAGAAGTATTTTTATGAGGTCATCTCTGGCAGAGTTGATTTAGTCATGATTTGATGAAGCTCTCTTCCGGATGGAGAGAGAGACTCTATCAGAGGGTAGGAAATATCCCTAACTCTCCTTTCAGATTGGTAGTGGAATTTTTAACAAAGGCCTTTTGAGATCCCCTGCAGTACACCTCTGAGTTCCTGCTGGTAAGGCCCGGAAAGAAAATTACTTCCCAACCCTAAATTTGGTCATCAGTTTAATTTTGTACACATATGCAAGAACCATCACAGTTAAGTAGTCCATCCATGCCATGTACAAACCAAAGCCAACTTTTCAGACTTTGCCTAGGCTTTTCTGCCATCTAGATTTTATATAGAATCTGGCCCTTAATTTGTACTGCCTCCTAATTCTGAAAGTGCATTTTTTTTCCCTCCCAAAAAGAAAGCATACACCAAAATATCAGTCAAGTGAATGCTTAGGAGTACAACCTATGTTAGTACACAGTCTCCTACACATGGTTCTTTTAGGCTCCATATGCCCTGGGCTTTAAATATATTTTAGGACCATGCTTAAAAACTCAGTTAAAAGGATAGTTCTTGCTAAAATGCTTTCTAATGAGGTTTGGGCCCACAGTGTGGATGAGGCCCAAACTATTTCAAAACCACATCTTTAAGAAATACCCTAGACTATGTCCCTAGAGTTAAAATTCCACTGTAGAGGGTCTTAGTGTTACAGACTGTTGCAATCCACAGAAAGGCCCACTGCATTTTTGTTCCCTTGTTGCACAATTCATATGCCCTCTTGCTATGTCAGACAGGCATGTCCTTACGCAGAGCTTCTCCTGGAGAATACTCAGCATCAGATCTAATTATTTGGTTGAATATTTGGTTAAGCCCCCCAATTTTCACGCCTGCTAGCATCGTAGAGCCAAATACTTCTGTTGGTCAGCGAGGTGACTTCTGGCCTGGCTTCCAAGTCAACAGAATTGTTAACTGAATTCCAGTTGCAAAATGTTTAGTCTTTCACTTCCCAGGCTGAGAATTAGAAAATCAGTTTTGATGTAAACTGACCAACTGATCTGAAGGCAAGGAGACAAAATAAATATGGACCTCCATTTGTACCATGACTCTTTGGAACAGAATTATGGTACTCTCAACATAGTATCTTGGATCTTTACAAACACTAATGAATGTGTCTTCTCAACACCTCTGTGAAGCAAGGCGATGATATTCCCATTTTACACATAGGGAACTGAAGCATTATAGCATCTCACATGTCCAGAACTGAGCGAGCTCCCATTGATCTTAGTTGCAGTTGTGAGTACACAGCAATTCTGCAGAGACACCTGGGGTTTGCTTAAGTTAGGCATCAGAAAATAAGGAACATATAATGGTCATTGTTCAAAAGTTTGATTTACATGACTTGCCCAGCATCACACAGGAATTTTGGCAAAAGCAGGGATTATCCAGGCATCTGACTGCCTTAACCAGGATGCAAAAAGAAAAGGAGTACTTGTGGCATCTTAGAGTAACACATTTATTTAAGCATAAGCTTTCGTGAGCTACAGCTCACTTCATTGGATGCATTCAGTGGAAATGCATTGAACTAACCAGGATGCCATCCCTTTTCTTCCTTCAGTTCTCTGCCTCATTCATTATACTCCTTCAACTTCTGCAACAAATGAAGCAGGGATCCTACAGACAACAGCCTCCTTCCTTACACAACCCTGATTCATCTTCCTAGCACACTCAGTTCTGTGCACTGAATGAATTGTGGAAAAAAATACTATGTGATCATGTAATTAAAATGATATCATAATACATACACATAATCATAGGCGCAGGAAGTAGGAATGCTGTAGCACCCTCAGGTTTTATGAGGGACCATGGGCCCCGCACCCAGGACACCACTCCCCAGCTCAGGTCCTGGGGCCAGCCTCATGCCCCACTCCCAAGTTGCTGGCTCCATGCCCGGGACTTTGCTCCCCACCCTGCGCCCCGGCCACCGACTCTGTGCCCCACTTTCCACTCCCCAACCCCCCACCTGGGGCTCGGATCCTGGACACGGGCCCCACACCCTGGATGCTGTCCCTGTGTCTGGGGCCTGCGCCCAGGGCTCTGTTCCTGAAGCCCCAGCTGCTGGCCCAGTGCCCAGCCACACCCCTTGTTCCCAGGCCTCAGCTCCCAGGGCCCTGCGCCTGGGCCCACGCCTGGGGCTCTCCTCCTAGCCCCACATGTGAGGTCCCAGCTCAGGCTGCCAGCCCCTGCCTGGGGCTCCACTCCTGGCCCAACGCCCGCCCCCAGCTGTGGCCAAAGCCTTGGCCCCATTACCCCTGTCCAGGTCTCCCCCTCCCAGAGACACAGCCCTGCTCCCAGCCTCAGCTCGGGGGAAGGGAGGGGGGAGGGCAAATAGGGGTAGGGGGGATGGCTTTCAGCATCCCCACTACTAAAAATGTTCCAGCACCACTGCACACAATGGAGTTTGCATTAAGGTTGCACAAGTTTTGAAGGCTTGACTTTGCAACCTTAACATTCTTTAACATAGTAAATTACACTAAAAATCTAAGTTGTTTAAAAACATAAAAATTAAATTACACCACGTAGAATCATTCTGATCCCCACAGCACAGTCCTCTATCACTTGAGCTAACAGAATAACTGATAGCAATAGAAGGTTATCTTCTATGTGGACCTGCCTTTAAGGGGAAGGAGACCCTCTGCTAGTGGGTTTCACAGCTATTTGCTAGCTAGCAAAGGAATGTTGAAACTCAGGAATTGGGTTCAACACCATAGGAGTGTTCTCTAATGGTTACAGACCCTTCGCCCTGTCCACCCACCTTCTCCCAGTTCCCTTCTGCTCCTAATCCCTGTTTCCTCAGGTCCTACTCCTGTTCCCTCCCTTCCCCACTATTATCCCCTCCCAACTCCTGTCCACCCTCCCACACCGTATCCATGTTTCCCCCTACTCCTATCCTCCCCACCTTCTCTTCCTCTCCACTTCTATCCCTTCCCTACTGCTTTCCCCTCAACTCCTGTTTGTTCCCCCACCCCACACCTTTGTTCTCCCCTGCTCCTATCTTCTCTGCTTCTTTTGTCTCCCTCTCCAGGGCTTCTGCTCCCAACCCCTCACTCTACATCTCCTACTCGGAGTTCCTCACCCATCCACCTATATATAGCACCATTCATCATACCTCTGCATTCATGTCAGGCTGCCTCATACTTTTTTTCAGCATTCTCTGGGTGCCAGCAGGGGGAGCAGTGAAAACGGAAAACAGTCTTCTTGCTACCTGTTCCAGCATCCAGCTCAGCCCCTGAAGATCTGAGATGAAACCCTTGCACAGTAGGGATGGTTCATGTTCAATCTGGTCATCACAGTGCAGTAAAAATATTCAGAGAATGTAGCCACTGAACACTAAGTCTCTACTGCGTACGAGGTTTCTTCAGAGGCTGATAACTTGGCCAAATGTGGACGTATGTTCATGGAGATGGTAAAATAATAAATAACTAGCTCTTATATAGCACTTTTCATCAGTAGATTTCAAAAGCTCTTTACAAAGGAAACACCTATCTAACAGTAGGGTGATCCTCCCCCACTGCCAAATTTTAAGCCCTTGCTCCAAAGTATGAGTTGCCAGAGCTTCTCAGTGAAATGCCTGTAATTTTTTTTAAAATATAGGCAAATTAACGTATTTTCCTCTAAACTTGCTCTCAGAAATGGCTGAACCATTTTAGCTGAAACTTTTTGGGAGTGAAAAAAAAATCAGTCTTAGGCAAACAGCCAAGTATAGAAAAATTTCTGCCAGATGGTTTAAATTTGGGAAAACTTTAAACAACTGAAAACAGGGTCTTATACTGGAAAAAGTCAGGCAACCTTAACTTTAGGCATTGCAACCTGCACTGTCTATAATGATACTGATATTAAAGGAAGATCAGAGAAGGGAAGTAGGAGACAGGCCTTGTTCTTTTCTTTAAAATAAATAAAAAGTTACCTATTCTAGTCTCCACTATTCTAACACTAACTGCACCTTTACTTCCTGATTGATTGTGAGCAAATAACTTCACCCATTTTTCACATGTGAGAACCCTGGGCTGGAGTACCAGCAGCAACACAGATAATGAATGACAAAGTCAACCTCTGCTCCTTGCTTCTCAACAACTAAAGGGGTTGAGGGTAGAAATCCATTGATCCAGGGAATCATCCCTACAGCACAGAGCATCTGCCAGCAACATACCCTACACTTGTCCAGATCTCCGATGCACCTTTAAATGCTTTCCCATTTCTTTTGGGCCAATTAAAAAGAAAAAGAAAAAAAGATGGGGAGAAGAAATACACTATCATGTTTTTGTTTGTTTGCGTCTGTTCAAGCACTGGCTATGATAAGAGAATTAAGGGTAGATTTGAAATGAATCTAAATTTAAAAAACAATTGTACATCAAAACTCAAACTATCGGTTTGTCAGCAATTTCTACAGCAGGAGCGTGTCAAGGAACTCTCTAATCTAAGACAAATTCCTAGGAGAGCTATGATAACCACATTATAGAGGCATGGACCAGACATGTAAATTAATTTTTGTATAATTTTAGATAGTATACTGAATAAACAATACAGTCAGAAAAGGTAAGAATATTACAGCCTAGAATGCTGTATATTATTTTTATGCATCAAATATTTCAGTTGTATCTTTAAGTAATTCTGCTCAAAATATTTGTAGGTTCTATAGCAGAGGCAGGCAACCTTTTTGGCCTGAGGGCCACATTGGGTTTCCGAAATTGTATGGAGGGCCAGTTAGGGGAGGCTGTGCCTCCCCAAACAGCCAGGTGTGGCCTGGCCCCTGCCCCCTATCCGATCCCCCCTGCTTCTTGCCCCCTGACGGCCCTCCCGGGACTCCTGACCCATCCAACCTCCCCTGTTCCCTGATTGCCCCCCCCCCAGGACCCCTGCCACATCCACCCCTCCCTGTCCCCTTACCGCCCCCGGATCCCCTCTGCCGCCCCATCCAACCCCTCCTCTCATTACTGACTGCCCTCCTGGAACCCCTGTCCCATCCAACCACCCCTTCTCCCTGACTGCTCCCAGAACCCCTGCCTGCCCATCGCCCCATCCAACTCCCCCTCCTTCCTGACTGCCCCCATTCAACCCCCCTGTTCCCCATCCTCTGACCTCCCCAACACCTATCCACAATCCCGCCCCCTGACCACCACCCCGAACTCCCCTGCCTCTGTCCAACCCCCCCACCCCCTTAAAGCATAGCCTGGAGCACTGGCAGCTGACGGCATTACAGCCGCGCTGCCCAGAGCACCAGGACAGGCAGCCATGCCGCCTGGCTGATGCCAGCCACGCCACCGTGCAGCACAGAGCACGGGGTCAGGCCGCAGCTCTGCAGCTGCGCTGCCCGGAGAGAGCTCGCAGCCCACTGCCCGGAGCATTGCACCGGCGGCAGCGCAGTGAACTGAGGCTGCAGGGGAGGGGGGACAGCAGAGGAGGAGCTGGGGACTAGCCTCCCGGCCAGGAGCTCAGGGACCGGGCAGGAGGCTCCCGCAGGGTGGATGTGGCCCCCGCAGGCTGGATGTGGCCATAGACCGTAGTTTGCCCACCTCTGCTCTACAGCCTGAAAGGACTGCATAGCCTGGGGAAATTGGCAATGGTCTCTCTATCTTTTAAAGTATTTACAAAGTACCTATCACCCTGGAATTTAAGCGCTTTTCACCTCTAAGTTATTGGTTTGAGGCAAATGCAGGTCAGTTCTGATTGAAAGTCTTTATCCTTTAGGAGCGTGTATGAAAAGGACTCAGACACAATGTTCTAATTCCTAGTGAGCAGATATACACACCACCAAAAAGGTGGTCCTGTGGATAGAGTACTGGACTGAGATTTAGAAGATTTGGTTTCTAATCCTGGTTCTGCCACTGATTTGCTGTGTGATCTTGGGCAAATCAGTTCCCCATTCAGCTCTGTCTTTTTAGATTGTAAACCCTTGGACAAGGAGTATCTACCAGCATTTAGCACAAGTGGCCCTGATTTCAGTTGAGATTTCTAGGCACTAATATTAATAATAATAATTGAAAGTCTAATCTAAAGGGTTAAAGACTGAATGGACAGAGAGAATGAACTAACCTCTAAGGCCTGGTCTATACTTAAAAAACACAGATATATTGGTCAGGGTGTGGGGGGAAAAACACACCACTGACCAATGCTGACTTAACCCCCAGTATCAATGCAGCTATTTCAACAGAAGTATTCCATCAGCGTAGCTACTGTCACTAGGGAAGGTGGTGTTCTGATACCAACAGAAAAACTCCTTTTGGCAGTGTAGGCTGAGTCTATACTGCACTGCCATAGTGGGCATCATTTCCACAGCGTAGATATACCCTAACTTTTAAAGAGCAATCTGGGGAAGTTAACAATGTCTGGTAGTACACCAGCTCTATGATTCTATCCATCAACAAAAAGAAAAGGAGTACTCGTGGCACCTTAGAGACTAACCAATTTATTTGAGCACAAGCTTTCGTGAGCTACAGCTCACTTCATCTGCATCCGATGAAGTGAGCTGTAGCTCACGAAAGCTCATGCTCAAATAAATTGGTTAGTCTCTAAGGTGCTACAAGTCCTCCTTTTTGCGGATACAGACTAACACGGCTGCTACTCTGAAACCTAACCAACAACAGAGGACTTCATTTTCTAGTGCTGTCAGTCTAGCATCTTCCTCAATAAGTTTCAACCTTCAAATAATTATTTGAATCAAGCTGCAAGTTACATTTTTATTATTCAATGTTGTTTACACACACATCCCGTATTCATATCAGATCACTCGTCCCATAACAATGTCCTTTCTCTTACAGAAAAGTTCTATAAAATTGAATAGGAGGAAAATAGAATACAGTTTTTAAAAGAATCCTAGAGAATTATTTAACAGGGATTTAATTCTCTATTAAATTTAATAGGATGGGTTAAACTTTTCTGTAGAAAAGTCTCTCTATAAATTCTACAGGATATTTTCTTTAAAGGGTCATATTTCCATTTTCTATGGTACTAGTCTGTATTCCACTCTAGGAATTCAGCAGGTTGAGAATAAATAGTAAGGATCACTCTAATCAAATTTTAATTCATACCAGTATTTCAAAGATACTATCAGGTTTCAGAGTAGCAGCTGTGTTAGTCTGTATTCGCAAAAAGAAAAGGAGTACTTGTGGCACCTTAGAGACTAACCGATTTATTTGAGCATAAGCTTTCGTGAGCTACAGCTCACTGCATCCAATGAAGTGAGCTGTAGCTCATGAAAGCTCATGCTCAAATAAATTGGTTAGTCTCTAAGGTGCCACTAGTACTCCTTTTCTTTTTGCAAAGATACTATGTGCCTCAATAAGGGTTTTGCAGGGTAGTCCTTAGGACTCTCTCTTTTCTCTCTAGAGCTCTACATAGCTGTGTTTTTATTGTATATCACACTGTTTCAGCACAGTTTTGTTAAAGGCAGTTTATCACCTTATTTGAGTAAAGAACATAATGAATATCTAGGTGGGTTTTATAAATACTAAATCCTTTTTAATCTCCTCCCCATATTCAAATTGTTGCAGACCAGTTAATATAATTTAACAAAGTCATAGCTCTACCGATTCATATTACCAAAAGAAGTGTCAAAAGTCTTATATATTCATTCCAGGATATTCTGAGCTTGTAGGAACACTTGATGATACAAAAGCCACACATTAGGTTTAACAGTTTACAGTTTCGCTTTGAATAGACACTACTTTGCAGCTAGTTTAGAAGAGATAAAACATTTGGGCAGCAACAAGGACTACAATGCTTTGGGGGAGCTTAAGTTTGTACTTCAGCATTCTTTCAGAAGGGACAAAAGGGGGGGGGGGGCTTCCTGTCATTTCCATTGCTTTCTGCATGTGGGACCAACATGCAGAAAGCATGGGCAATGCAGAGTTTAAACAGTTGCAAATGGAGGGAGGGAACATCGTGCCTTGTTTTACATATTTCTCCCTGACTGGGTTGAATTTAACGTGAAGCTGCTCCATTGTTCAGGGCTCCCTGCACCATATATATTGACAGAAGCTACTGTTTACATGGACTTTTCATCCCTTCATTGTTTGCTTATGGAAAATAAGGGGGAGTGACAAAAAAGAGAAGGGAAAGGGAGAGAGAAAAGAGGGAGGCACTGACCACAGTGCAGAACCACCCAATAACCTTGTCTTATGTGATCATTAACCTTGTTGGAAAATGCAACTGGCAGTTCATTCTGGAGCTTGTCATTAGGATGTGAGCAGAGACACAGATACTGCAGAGGCATTTTAAGGATTTTTTTATTTGCTGCAAGTATTATAAATATTTCACCTATTTTGTGTGACTGCAAAATGAGATTCCAACAGCTCCTTTACATCTTATTTTTTCTCATGATGAGTCTACTCCTTATCAATGGACAGAGGCCAGGTAGGAACTGTGTCCTCACATTATATGTTAATATGTATATTTCATAGGAGTACCGACTATACAGTTTAAGTTTATTGCTTTGACTTTGTTCCAAACACTTATTCTTAGTTATTGTACTTCCATTGCTATTTGTTTTGCAGAATTTTTAAAGTCCTGGGTCTAGAGACATATTAATAGTAATAAAGATATACATGTATATAGTGTAACTACTAAAAGGTCTAAAGAAATTAAGATTTAAACCAGATCTAAAGATGTTGCATTTCCATGCCTGCTCCTGAGAAAACACGATCAGACGAATGTTACATCAGCTACATCAAACGTACCTTGGTTTGTAGCATCCACAGCACTTAGCTTTGATGATTGACTGGACTAGGCTGAGTTTACGCCCTGATAAAAATCACGATGAAACAAAATGAAGCTGTTAAGACACGTCAACAGCTATAATCACTTTACGGAGCAATACGTGTGTTTAAAAGGTCTGGAGTAGCATCTTTGCGAATATTGGATGCGGGGGGGGGGGGGGGGAGGGAAAGAGTTCTACACTCGCTGCGAGGCAATTTTGTTTACGCCTTACCATTGACGGTAACCTATCGTTCAGATCTGGGATCTACGTTGATCGCAATTTTAATGTTTCCTATGACGACTTTAAAGTACTGCTTTGATCATATTTTTCATAAAAAGCGGTAGTAAAAAAGAAGCGGTTTGCTGTACAATTATTGTTAGACGGCTCTCAAACAACCAGCCATTCAAAACTTCCACACACCTATTAAAGAAAACGTAACCGAGGTTTTTGAATGAACAAAATATGGAAGCAAAATTCCAAGCAGTATAGTTATAGTCTTTAAGTTAGGCAATTGTGATAACCACACCAACATAAACTCATTTCACTCTATTTCCTGATTAAGGCTAAAGGGGTCAGCAGGAGCAGAGAAGGTAACAACGCGCCCCACTGCTGATTGCATTTCTGACTCTTCTTTTTGGTTCAGGGGAAGTTTTATCAACTGGGGAGGGAGCACATCTCAAATGTGACCCTATGGCTGTCTTCGTCGGTGCAGAAATCAACGCAAACTGACTGCTAGTCGCCCGCTGTAGAGCCAGATTGCGCCCTAACTTGAAATCAGAGCATGTAGACAAGGGGCTTGGTATACAAAGTATATAAGGAAAGGATTCATCCTGTAAGGTAGAGGGCACTGTGGCCCCGATTCAGAAAGGCATTTATTTTACAAAACTGCTCAAAATGTTTGGGGTGCTATACCTTCTGCTCCCGGAACGGTGACTGCTATTTTTGAATATGCTTTGTCAACAAGTTTATGGCACGTGGGGGAACACGCTATTTCTGAAATGGGAAGAAATCTAGAATTTTAAGGATATTTTTTAACCAACAAAAAAAAAAAAGGGAGGGGGGAGGCTGTGAGGACAACTAGCATGAATCGTATGGAAGAAGCAGCATGATTCAGTGCAAAGCTGTTTGTCTTTCTTTCCGTTCGCTTTGTTGCTTAATATCCAATAGCATTTGCCAGAAATGCTTAGAAATCCGGGAGGAGGGGAATGCAAAAACAAATAGGTCGGTGTAGGACATCAATGCCCGAGGTGACGCCTGGATAGCAGGTTCTTTTGCATGCTGTGTGCTCAGTATTATAGACAAGTGTAATTGTCTGATTGTTGAAGTTTTCGATTTAAACTGTGTGGTTTCAATTCCCGCTTCTGCCTTTCAGCTAACCTGGCCCTGCGCAGAAAGCTGCACAGACACAACTGCTCCCACAGGAGATGTATGCCTCTCCACTCCAGAGTGCCCTTCCCCTGAGGTATCTGAAATCCAACCTTGCTTTGCTAAAGTTAGGAGAGTTCGGTAATAAATCCAGGCGCCAAGGAGGATGTAATTATCAAAACTTCCCTATACATTTCTTTGGAAACACTGCTGAACAGACTGTCCAGAATAAGCACATTTCCAAATTCTGCTTACATTTCAAAACCATTTGCGCTGCATTTTACTAACCAAACCACAAACATGATTTCATTTGGTCTCGAGTCCTTGCGATTTCTTTGTTCTGAAAACAGGGCTTTGAAAAAGCAGGAGGGAAAAAAAATATGCTTTATTTAAACTCCATGGCAGGATCCCAGATGTGCTAGGGTTATTGGACTTGATTACAGTGTTTTCAGTATGGCAGATTCTGCACAAGAAATCAGCTCCTTTGGGCTGTCCCATATTAGCGTTCCCTTATACTTCTCCCCCTAGGCAAATTCAAACTCCCTCCTCTCCTTATACAGACTGAAAATTCTTGAATCTGTTATATCTGCAACAGTTGCTGGGTTAGAAACACTTCCCACTGTACTATTGTAGTTCTGAATACATTTCTCTTTGCATGAAAAACTAACCCCAAATGTTTAAAAAGGAAGCGCTGGCCAGTGATGAGAACTTTAGGCTAGGCAGGAAGAGTACTCAGTTAATACCTGTAACTGATTTGCTGTGTGAGGTGGGGCAAGTCACTTGATCTCTCTTACTCTTTGCCCTATGTTCCCCATCAGTAAAATGGAGATACCACTTACCTACTTCAAAGGGGATTCTGAAGCTTAATTAATGTCAGCAAGGGGCTTTGAGATCCTTGGATGAAAGGCTATGCAGGTGCAAAACATTAATGCTCTATAGCGGATTACAGAATACGCATTCAAATATGTGCATATTCAAATACATTCCAGTGACTCCAGAAGCATTACAGGTAGCATATGTAAATATAGTAGGTAGGCATTAAAAGGATACCAAGACTCCCTTTCAGGGAAGCATGCAATTTAAGAATTAATAAAACATGCCGTCAATAGTTTTGCATCTTTTAAACTCTTTGTTATAGTCCAGATAATGTGCTAGTCCCAGGCATGTCAGCATAATTAATAAATAATGACAAAATCTATACTAGGAGGATCCAAGAGCTTTCAATTTGTTAACTGGCTGCACTGATCTATAAACACAATGGTATGTGTATATGACATACCTACAAAAAGCACAGGAAGCTGGAAAACTGAACACCTAAGGAATGATTAAGATATCTTCAGCATAACCCCAGATTTACTCCAACATTGCATTGAGGCAGTAACTAGAATATTTTCAGGGTGCAGGTTTAAAAGCATGCTCATATTGAAGTGTGTAAAGATGTTTAAAGATAGATCTGCCTAACTGGTGCTTCAATATTGAGCACAGAGGCCCACCTGCCTGCTCATTTCAACAAGAGACAGTCAAGACAAGATCCCTCATCAGTATCAGCATAAACATAACCAGCTAAGCAATCAGATCAGCTCACTCAGCAGGCAGGCAGGAGCTAAGTGAGCTGAATGATAGAGAGGGATAGTGGAATTTAGTTTAGGAGCAGGGGGCTTATTGAGTCGCTCCTGAATGACTTGCTTCAGTTCTCATTAAGAGAGTGGACTCAACACTCCTTCCCCCCAATCCTGCATCTATAGACTAGAGATAGTCTGTGCACAGACTTCAGAGTAACAGCTGTGTTAGTCTGTATTCGCAAAAAGAAAAGGAGGACTTGTGGCACCTTAGAGACTAACCAATTTATTAGAGCATAAGCTTTCGTGAGCTACAGCTCACTTCCTCAGATGCACATCTGAGGAAGTGAGCTGTAGCTCACGAAAGCTTATGCTCTAATAAATTGGTTAGTCTCTAAGGTGCCACAAGTCCTCCTTTTCTTTGTGCACAGACTATCTACATTTTCTCTAATGTGCCCCTGAAATAGTGTATTTGGCTTCAAATTGCACTGTCTGGGTGATAAATATGCACTTACTCTGTTTTTTTTCCCCCTTCTTCCCCGTACAGTATATCAATTTGCCAGACTAAAAGGTATTTTCAACGTTATCTGCTTTCATTCAGGGAGCTGATTTCTAGTAAGAAAAAAGTCAGTGACATAGCAAAAAAGGGTACTCATTAATTCATAACCAATTGTATCGACATTTAGCTAAAGACTGTTGTAATACTGTTCTGTCAAGCTGTTTAGAAGTCTACAGGGCTTGATTTTGGGGGGGAGGAAGGGTTTAGCATCTTCAGCTCTTACTGATGTCAGCAGGAGCTGTGGGTGCTCAGTGCTTCTGAAAAAAAGCACGCCTTATATCCTAAGTGGGCCATTTCCTTTCCAGTTTTAAACTGGACATATATTTTTGTGTATTTACTAAAATTGTGATTTAGCATCTTTATTTAGTTACAGTGGCATCTAGAGACCCCAACCACAATCAGGACCACATTGTAGCAGGACACATCTATAGTAAGAGACAGTTCCAATCCCAAAGAGTTTACAGTCTAAACAGACAAGAGAGACAAAGAAAGTATTATTATTCTCATTTTACAGACAGAGAATTGAGGCCTGGATCCACAGAGAGACTTAAGTGATACAGTGTGGCGTGTTGCAAAACCTAACTTTTAGGTGTCTTGAAAATCACTGGGATATACAAAAAGAAAAGGAGTACTAGTGGCACCTTACAGACTAACCAATTTATTTGAGCATAAGCTTTCGTGAGCTACAGCTCACTTCATCGGATGCAACAAGTTGCAGTGAGGCACCTAAGGTCCCTATACAAGGAAGGGGGAGAGATAGTTGCTTTAGAAAGGGATCCATAAAAGCCAGCATGCTGGGCAGGGGTCGCCAAAGATAGCCAATGGGAGGTGCTGACAAGAGGGGTGTATCCTAAGCCCTGCCCTGATAGTGTTCAGCACCCAAGTCCCGCTGCAGGGAGGAATCCAGCTAGTGATTCACAGCTGGAAACCTCCTTCCTGGAATCAGGCAAGTTAGGCCTTGAAACAGCCAGTTTTTGCAACACCTAGCTTAGGCACCTGACTGCCTCTACACAAGCCAGTGACTCAACCAGGATGTGGAAGACCCCATTTTCAATTCTCACCTGTGCCTGATGAGGAGGTGAATACTATAACCACTGGTCTGCAGAATACTTTCACTCTCTCGCCCAGTTAATATTTAATTTCAATGGCCAGGCTTTAAGAAGAGAGACCCACATCAGAATATCCCATAGTTTAGTGGTTAGGGCACTCTCCTGAGAGATCCTTGTTCAAATCCCTTTTCCTTATCAGGCAGAAGGGGGAATTGAACCATGGTCCCCTACAGCCCAGGTGAGAGCCCTAACCACTGGACTAACAGTTTTAAGGAAAGCCACTGCTGTTGCCTCCTCCCCGCACCCTTTTACACAGAGTTAGGCTATCATTAGGGCCCTACCAAATTCATGGCCCATTTTGGTCAATTTCACAGTCATAGGATTTTAAAAATCATAAATTTCATGATTTCAGTTATTGAAATCTGAAATTTCAGTGTGTTGTAATTATAGGGCCTGAACCCAAAAAGGAGTTGTTGGGGGTCACAAGGTTATTGTAGGGGGGTTGCGGTACTGCTATCCTTACTTCTGTGCCGCTACTGGCGGCAGCACTGCCTTCAGAGCTGGGTAGCTGGACAGTGGCGGCTGCTGGTTGGGAGCCCAGCTCTGAAGGCAAAGCCGTCGCCAGCAGCAGCGCAGAGGTAAGGATGGCATGGTATGGTATTGCCACCCTTACTTCTGCGCTGTTGCCTGCAGAACTGGGCCCTCAGTCAGCAGCCATCACTCTCCAGCTGCCCAGCTCTGAAGACAGCAATGCAGAAGTAAGGGTGGCATGGTATGGTATTGCCACCCTTACTTCTGTGCTGCTGTTGGCAGGGCGCTGCCTTCAGAGCTGGGCACCCAGCCAAAAGCTGCCACTCTCCAACCACCCAACTCTGAAGGCAGGGCAGAAGTGAGTGGTAATACCGTGACCCCCTAAAATAACCTTGTAACCCAGCTACAACTCCCTTTTGGGTCAGGACCCACAAATTGAGAAATGCTGGTCTCCCCTGTGAAATCTGTATAGTACAGGGTAGAAGTACACAGAAGACCAGATTTCACGGTTCGTGACATGTTTTTCATAGCTGTGAATTTGGTAGGGCCATAGCTGTCATCTACACTTAAAATGCTGCAGTTACACCATTGGAGCACTTCAATGTAGATACTCATTACTATGACAGAAGGGGTTCTTCAATTGCTATAGCTGATTCACCTCCCCAAGAGGCAGAAATGAGGTTGACAAAAGAATTCTTCTGTTGACCTAGCACGGTCTATACCAGGGGTTAGGTCAGCATAGCTACATCTCTCAGAGGTGTGGATTTTTTATACCCCTGAGACACGTAGCTATGCCAATGTAAGTTTCCAGTGTAGACCAGCACTTAGGTGTGCTCTAAGTAAACCACCATATCAGGCCCTGCAGGTGAGCTAGAAGGATAGGCACATATCTTCCCTAATTTGAGAATTGCATTGGGGCTTAGATGGGAGATAGACAGGCACCAGGATGCCTGAGGCAGCAGCGTGCATGCCCAGAGGCAGAAACTTAGGCACCCAGGAGATTTTTTTTACAGCAAAAGTTAGGCCTGTATGAGTTTAGGCTCCTACAGAGTTAGGTGGCGGCCAAGTGGGGATTTTGTGGCTCACAGTGGTGCCTAAAAGTGTAAGTTAGGTACCTGAATCTCTCTGTAGATCTGGCTCTAAGTGCCTCATTGGGGCACAAAAATCTGGGGCAGAATTCAACCCAGATCTTCCAAGTCCCACTCCAGGGCCTTAAGCACAAGACCATATTTCCTTCTATCTAATGAGCTGTTATTACAAAGCTTACCATTTTCTTTCTGGAAATTGAACTGTCACAGGAGACAGTTGTAATGTATCTGAGAATTCAGTAGTTTGGATCTATTAGCCTTCCTAGCAGACCTCTTGAAACATAATTATGAGACTCACAGGCTCCTTCAAGCCTACACAAACAGCAATGGCTGTTGAATGATTTACTTATTTAACAGATTTAAACAAAATGAGGCCCCCTGGGTGATATCTACTGTTTACCTGATTCAAATGAAGCAGAATAAGCAAACTATGACCACTGCATTTAAGGATATTGGCTTCCACTACAAACACCCTGTTCAACCAGTACAAATAAAAAACAAACCACCGAAGAAAACCATTGTTTGATTAACCTTGATTTTCTGTAGTAATCAGGTCCTCTAATTAAAAGGAAAACACTATTGGGAATGTGGCACCATAGTGAAAGAGAAACTTAAATAAAAAGAAAGCCATTCCTTCCTGGGCCAGAGGTCAAGAATGCATTTGATTTTTTTAAACCCACACACTTCACAGCTCCTTGCAACAACACATCAGAAGTGAGGTGCCTAATTCATGCAATCAAATAATGAGATGAAATTCTGGTAACTAACTATTACAAATAAAAACAAAAACTATGGTGGCCTTGTAAAGTCAATACACTTTTTCCGTGTCAAAATGTAGCGAGCTACTGAACATCCATGACCCTCTTTAAAGATGAATGGAATGGACAGTGCAATGATTTTAAATCAAATGTGATTTTTGCCTTCCCAAACCATTCTTTCTAACAGAAAGAAGAATGAAAGAGGAAACCAGTCAAGAAAATGCGATGTGATAGTGCAACATTCTAATCAGCGCAGGTGTCCATGTATAAGCCGTCACCACATTCAGAACCTTATCAGACTCCTACTGGAACAACTTCACAGGAGTTTCAGATTTCTCTAAGTTGGGAAAAACAATGGAATCACAAATGACCCCTTCAGGAACTTTGGAAAATCACCAGTGCCATAAAAAGATAGTCATTCTTTTCTACATACCAACAAATAGTCATGTGGGAAACAGCAAAGCATTGTAGCTTTGAACATTTTTAAAAATTAGACCAACATTATACCGCTGAAAGAGCTATTATTTTAATAGTTATTATTCATCATTCACATATGTCTGTGTACTTCTATTTAGATATAATACCTAGTAAAGAACATGAAAAAGAATGGTAAAAGATAAATATTTAATAGTTACACTTTATGGACAAATATGTAGGTTTTAATGTTTATGGTAGTATTGGATGTTTATATGTAGCCATAATTATGCAATTAACTTTACTATAATCTTAAGAAAAGCATAATGTATCTATCAGACAGTTGTAAGTGCATATTCATTTATGGATAGAAAAGTGTTAACCGCTAACCTCTCTTAGGAAGTAAAAATGTTCAATCTAGACTTTAGAAAAGAATCCTGAATGTCTTAGCTCTGTTTTTAAGTCATGTTGCATACCGTAAAAACATAGGTCATAATCTTTGATGGTTATTTATGTTTATAAAATACCTATGTGGCTGTACATTTTGTAAAAAAATAATTATGCTCTTCAATAACATTAATGTCTCATTTTAAATAAAGTTTGTACAATTTTTGTTTTTAATTCTTTGGGTAAAGGGTCCTGCACCCAAAGAAAATTTAAGAATTTATCTAATTTCTTTTCTAAATTTCATAAGGGATCAATGTAAAACTTTTCCTACTCAATTTCTGACATACAGTTAAATAAAAATCAGTTGTTCACTTGACATTACATTTTCAGCAGATTTTTCCCCAAAATTTTTCTTTGCATTCTGAAAGTATTAAAATAATTCTAGTAATGTTGATACACAGAAACAACTTATTATGACAGGTTTCAGAGTAACAGCCGTGTTAGTCTGTATTTGCAAAAAGAAAAGGAGTACTTGTGGCACCTTAGAGACTAACCAATTTATTTGAGCATAAGCTTTCGTGAGCTACAGCTCACTTCATCGGATGCATCAACTTCATCAACTTATTATGAGCTTCTTGTATTTAACCTATAGGACAATATAGTCAAAGCATTACACTACATCATGTCACTTGATAATGATAACACAATGTGATTTTAGAGACTAACCAATTTATTTGAGCACGAGCTTTCGTGAGCTACAGCTCACTTCATCGGATGCATACCGTGGAAACTGCAGAAGACATTATATACACACACAGACCATGAAACAATACCCCCTCCCACCCCACTGTCCTGCTGGTAATAGCTTATCTAAAGTGATCATCAAGTTGGGCCATTTCCAGCACCAAAGTGATCATCAAGTTGATGATCACTTTAGATAAGCTATTACCAGCAGAACAGTGGGGTGGGAGGGGGTATTGTTTCATGGTCTCTATGTGTATATAATGTCTTCTGCAGTTTCCACGGTATGCATCCGATGAAGTGAGCTGTAGCTCACGAAAGCTCGTGCTCAAATAAATTGGTTAGTCTGTAAGGTGCCACAAGTACTCCTTTTCTTTTTGCAAAGACAGACTAACACGGCTGTTACTCTGAAACCTGACAATGTGATTTGCATTGAGATGCAGACATGATTCCACATCTCTAAATCTAAAATAAATGTGAGTCTTTAACTGTCCCATAAACGGCACTGGACCTTGAAAACTGAAATTTTCCTGCAAATAAAATGAAATGTCATTGCCCTATTTTAGGGCAAGCAGCAACTCCAGCAGTAAAAGAAGTGGTCCTATTTCCAGATTGAGAGCAAAAGCCAAAATCAGCATTAACTCATTCCTGGAAAGGACGAATACTACAAGTAAATAACAATATGGTGCTCAATTGAGTTTAAAATGGAAAAAAAAATTAGCAGTAGCCACTGTGACTCATGCACGAGAATTAAGGGTCCAGTGCTGCTTCCATTGAAGTCAACAGGAATTTTGCCATCAACTTTAGTGACAGCAGAATTGGGACTAACGGGCCCAATATTCAATTGAGCCTCAAATCGCCTTGACTTACATACAGTTTGGGTTTTTTGTGGTTTTGTTTTGTTTAAGGTGCACTTTCACTCAGAGTGTAGAATATACATATGCAAGCCCACCCATTTAGACAAATTGGCTTTTGCATGTGAGAATCTGATATCACCTACAAGCATAGGAGACATTTGGGCCCCAATCCTGCCACAACAAACCCACATGAGTAATCCGACTAAACTGAACCAAATTAGTCATCTGCCTGGGTGTTAACAGGATTAGAGCCATTGTGTGTATGTGTGTGTATACCTGCAGGGTTGCACACATACAAATGGAAGCTGCTGAAAAGTCAGAACTCAGTTACATAAGGAACTAACCTAACTTGATTTTTAAAAAACCTTAACTAAGAAGTATTTAGTTCTCAAGCTGCCACAGTCAAAATGTGGGTTTTTGAAACCTAAATAAATATCCCAGAATAGAGAAGGAATCTGAGATTACGTGGGACCATTTATTTAACAAATTTTATCTCCAACTCAGTTTCATCAACTCTTTAAATTACATTAGCTATTTAGAGTAAAATACAAAATGATATAAAACCAGGTCAGCAGGAAATAGCAGGGGGCTGTGGTAACAGAAAAAGCAGAGCAGTATGTTCAAAAATGATAAACAATTCACATCCTCCCTTTCCAGTATAGAAAAAGGAAATTACAGAAGAATAAAGTCTGGTAATACTTCTCTTTTACATACACACACAATATACAATTGTCCTAAATCTAAATTCTGCTCTGGGTTGCAGTACATTTACCCCAATATAACCTACAGCAGAATTTGACCCACAAATGCTAGGTTTTAATAAGCAAAACTCAAATGCACAAGTGAAACACAAACTAATACAGACCAGTACTTTGTATACTGATCTGCTGTTACTGATGCTGCTAATATTTATCTTATTTCTTTCTAGTAACAGCAATCAACTAATATATTTGTCAACCATAGCACAATTCATTGTAACATACCTTTTTATTCAGGAGCAATGCCAAGTCCAGCAGTGATGGTGCTTTTTTGCCTAACTCTCAGGGTTAGGCTGTTGATAGACGTGTCAGCTGAATGACTTTATTCCTTGATTACTGTTCATTAAATTGGATTAGTCCTAAGCAGATTACTTAGTCTTGAAACAGTAGAGATTTGGTGAAAGAGATCATTTATTGCAAGAGATAGTTCAAGACATATTAACTGTATTTAGGTAGAAAAATGTATGCGCTATTCAGAAAGACATAACTGTACACCAATGTCTACTGGGGGAAAATTTGTTTTGCTTTACCTAGCATGCATACATGACAGCTCTTTTGGGCAGTGAATATCCCTTGTTGAATGTTTAGAAAGTGCTTAACGTATCTGAGCAGTACCTCAAACAAACTATAATAAAATAACAAACAACAATATTAATAGAATATGTGCATTTTGGTGCAACTAGCGTTTGTATGTACTTTTAGCATGGTTTTTATAGCATTATTTTTTGGAGAAATATAGACATCTCAAAAAACTGTAAAAATCGTTAAAGACACAAAGCCTATATTGACTGAAAACCAAAATACAAACTATGTAATTTACTTCATAGCCACCACTTCAGTGTTAATGATTAATTCTTAATGTTTATGCTCATACTGCGCTGGCTGTGATCCTACAGATCACACAATCTAAGGCCACAGAACTGCAAACATTTACGCATGTGAGTAGCTATATACACAAAACTAGTGCCAGCGAGTTCTGGAGCTACTCATGTGCATAAAGTTACTTGTGTGTAAGTGCTGGCAGGATCTTGCCAAGTTGAGTTGGGCTAAATAGTTAGGAGCTTTCTAAGTAACAAGTAGAGTACAACAGAAAGTGATATTTGTAATTCATTAAATGACACCCTTGCCCATGTGTAAGCATGGAAACTATGCCCCCATACTTGTTGGATTTTTTTCTGTCTTGGCTAAAATATTAAAACCAGAGCATGACCATTGCAGTCATTAATTATCCGAGTGCATGTTTCACAAAAGCACAGGTGTTCACCTGGCTGTTATGAATAAACTCTAATGACATTCTGCCTAACCAAATACTTCCTGTGTTTTCAATTGTGCACTGTTAAACAGCTGGCATGTCTGGTTCCAAAACTGCCTGCACTTCAACTGCAGATGAAATGAGCAGTGTATAGTTGAAATGAGCAGAGCATTCTAGAATGAAAAGTTCTATTTAAATGTAAAATGCATCAGAAAGAAGAAGAAATGGACCAGCTGATTCAGCATCAAAGCCAGCAGCTGTGGGGTTTATAAAGCAGTGATTCAGTATAATTAGTATTTCTCCACTACAGTATTTTAGACAGTTTTCTTTTTAGTCCCTCATTTGTGGTCATATTTGTATTTTTAGCAAGGGAAAAGAGGATTTGGTGGCCAAACTAAAGATGACCAAACATCTTGTTTTATGGTTTCAGAAAATCATCCGGGTTTGTACTGGTGGATGGGGAAAGGTGGAGTTTCCCCTTTCTCTGAAGAACACCAGACAAAAAAATACTTTTACAATCATTATTCTATCATGTGGTTCATAGGGGTAGTAAATTGCACTTAAAACTAGTTCCCCTGATCAACTGACTGGGGGGGGGGGGGGGATCACGTTACTGGATACCCAAAATGATATTAACTATTGTAGGAAAGTACAACTGTTCTAAGTATACAAATTCTTTGGGAGAGGTAACAGAAGTATGAAGCTGATGTACCCTAAAGACTCAGAAACAAAAAGGCAAATTAAAAGAAACCAAAAATGTATTAATTTTTTTAATTTCATGACTTTCATGTGTATAACTCGTGACTTTTTCATTCTTATGGTTGCCAATTTATCTTGGGGTTTTAGATCTATATTTAATAAAAATTACAGTATAAAATTGCCTTTGAGAAGGATTTTTATACAAGACAGAGCCAAATCTTTAAAGGTATTTAGGCAACTAGAGGGATTTTCAAAAGCATCTAGATGTTTTTAACCTTTAAAAATCTGGTCATTAGTGAATATTTTTCTACACACAAATTGCAACATGTGAAAAAAACACTAAGATGCTAGACAGAGGCAAGATAACAGTTGACAAAAACAATATCCACTGGTGAATCAAAAAAAAAGTTTTGAGACTAACCCAGGAAATCAGTCAGCCTTAAAGTCACACCATCCCAAAGAATAAACTTGTGCATGCATCCGATGAAATGAGCTATAGCTCACGAAAGCTTATGCTCAAATAAATTTGTTAGTCTCTAAGGTGC
The DNA here is from genome assembly GCF_965140295.1 of Lepidochelys olivacea. NCBI lineage: Eukaryota > Metazoa > Chordata > Testudines > Cheloniidae > Lepidochelys > Lepidochelys olivacea. The sequence continues at coordinate 73,282,638 of NC_140414.1, forward strand.
CACTAGTACTCCTTTTCTTTTTGTGAATAAAGACTAACATGGCTGCTACTCTGAAACCTGTCCTTGTGCATGGTGTGACCCTATACCCCATATTCTTCACAGACATATGCTTATAATATGGCATAACTAAGATATGTTTTATGCAATATGGGTCACGTAAGGTATCACTGGAAAGGTTATGATTTACTGAGTATGATTATCTCATTTGTATGCAAGTATCATTTCTGTATCTGAAGTTAGGAATATTGACTATGTAACAATTTACAACCGTGTTTATACTTGGGGAATGCCTACCAGACAGTATGCAATCAGCCTGGATGGGCCATTAGGAAGGACAATAGGACTCTAAAGATGCTAATCTCCCTTCCTGAGAAATTTCAGGGATGCTGCTTTAACAGTGCAGGGTCAGGTGATCATGTCGTCTGGTACTGGACACAATCTTGGACTTCTAGTGTTTTTCCATTAAGAGGGGTGGGGGTCAAACTGGGAAACAAAGGATTTCCACCATATGCAAATCCTATTTAAGGCTGGAGACTGAGTTAATCTTGGTTCTTCTCCACTGCCTCCCTACCCAAGAAAGAAGACTGCTGAAAACACCTGAAAAAACAAGGGAACTAAGCAGGATGCAGGGGCTGAGCTCAAGTGAAAAAGGTCTAGCCTGTGAAAGGAATACCTGGAGATTTAAGCTGCATTCAAGCCATGCAGTTTACCTTTGAGAAACTCTGCAAACTGTATAAAACAACACGTAGGGTGAGAACTTGCTACTATTAACCATTTAATTTAGTGTAATAAGCTTAGTTTGCATGTTTTGTTTTATTGGCTCAGTAATCAACTTTATCCTGTTTGCTATCCCTTATAATATCTTAAAATCCACCTTTTGTAGTTAATAAACTTTTTTGTTTATTCTGTAACTAGTTTGTGTAATTCATAACTGGAGGGGGGGGGCGGGAAGCTTTGCATATCTTACTCCAAATTGAGGGAAGGAGCGAATTTCATGAGTTTATGCTGGATAGATCTCTATACAGAGCAAGACAATATAATTTGGGGTTTACACTCCAGAGGGTGTTGAGTGCTGGGCAATCCCTGAGCTGTCTTCCCACACAGACTCTATGATGACAGGTTTCAGAGTAACAGCCGTGTTAGTCTGTATTCGCAAAAAGAAAAGGAGTACTTGTGGCACCTTAGAGACTAACCAATTTATTTGAGCATGATGCTATAGCTGGGAGTGTCCCTACCTGTGTGTGTGCGCAGCAGGACAGGGTGAGGGAGCCCAGGCTGGTGGAAAGGGTGGGCTCAGTGGAACCCCAGTACATCAGGTGGCACCCCAGAAGAGGGGACAACTCTTTTTATAATGGGGAAAAAAACCCAAACATTTAGAATTAAAAACGAATATAGTAATATAAACAGGAAGTGTTATACCAGATGTGATTGCTGAAGCTCCCAGTAACTTCAACGATTCTTACTAAATCTATGCACAATTATATCCATCCAATAGTAACAAATGTAAATGATGAAGTGCTAAGAGTAAGAAATACATTTTAAAAAGTAAACAAGTTAAAGGAGCGAAACCACACAGTGCATCACAAGAAAAAGGCACTCCAATTCAAGCCATCAGAACACCAGCTCAAATGCATTTGGGCAGGGGTTCTCAAATTGCGGGTCGGGACTCCTCAGGGGGTTGTGAGGTTATTGGGTGGGGGGAGGTTGCAAGCTGTCAACTTTGCTCCAGCATTTATAATGGTGTTAAATCTATTAAAAAGTGTTTTTAATTTATAAGGGGGGGGTCCCACTCCTAGGCTTCTTATGTGAAAGGGGTCACCAGTAAAAAAGTTTGAGAGCCCCTGCATTTGGGACTTGCTGTGAGGTTTTATGCAGTCTTAGAAACTGATAAAGGATACTTGTAAACACCAACACCGTGTATATATGTGATAATGTTTGGCCGGGGAGGGAGAATGTATGTAAACTATTTCACTGGTCTCCTTGAACAGCTCCGACATCACCTCCGACAGGGCAGAGCTGCCTTGCCTGGGCACGGGGGTGCTGAGCTCCACCATCCTGCGAGGGGGAGAATAGCCCCTGGTCCTCATCACCTCATGTTTGCAACCACTGCAGCTAGCTCGCCCCGCCAGCCGGGGTAACTTATCCCCCCTGCCATCCGCAGTGCCTAGTTCACAGTCCCGACTCCTGCCCCCGCCCCTCCTCCCGGTGCTCGCCCTTCTCCTGTGCAGTCACCCCCCCCCGCCCCGGCTTTGCCCCTCCGCCCGCCTTCTAGCCCCGCGCCCAGCACCCCCGAGGCCGCCCGCCCCGCCGAGGTTACTGCGCCCGCTCAATTCGCGGCCACAACCCGCTCAGTGACGGCCGAGCAGCGACCGGCGGCGGGCAGAGAACGTAACGTTACTCCGGCAGCCCTCGCTGAGACTACAGCTCCCAGCGTGCCACAGCTCCCCACCGCACGGCGAGCACAACTCCCGGCAGGCAATGCTCGGCCACGGGCCCGGCGGCTTGTGCCCGTTGCATGCCGGGAGCTGTAGTCTCCGGCGCACGGAAGTGTCACCGTTGTAATCTGCTCCCCGTGGAAAGGCGCGCGGCTCCGTCCCAGTCCCGAGCGGAGAGGACGTTATTCGGAGTGCCGCGAAGGCTCAGCTATGCTCGCCTGTGCCTTTGACAACTTCCGCTGCGTTCGGGAGGCATGGAGGAGGGAAGACCGTATCTCTAGTCTGATTGGCTGAAAGGAAAGCGAGGGGCGGGAAGAAAGGCCCTTAACCCCGGCCTCTCTCCATTTTGATTGGGTACAGGGCCCGATGCCGACGTGGATGCAGGGGTGGAAAGTCCTTCCCTTTTTGACAGCGGGCCACGACGTCTCCCCAGGGGAAGGGAGAGGTGTTGGGCCCAGGCAGATGTGAGCGGCGCCGCGAGCTATAAAGCCTGGAGACTCCGCGACTCGGCCCCAGGCTGTCAGCGTCACGTGGCAGGGCCTGTCGCAGGAACTGTTGCTCTGGGGGCCGTTGGTGAGCACGCGGGCGCTGGGCGGGGCCGAGCATGGCGACGGCCCAGGCCCTGGAGAGCCTGCAGGTGGAGGCCAGCTGCTCCATCTGCCTGGACTACCTGAGTGACCCCGTCACCATTGACTGTGGCCACAACTTCTGCCGGGGCTGCATTTCCCGCTGCTGGGAGGAGCTGGAAGGCCACTTCCCCTGCCCTGTCTGCCGCCGGCGCTTCCACCTCCGCTGCTTCCGTACCAACCGCCAGCTGGGCAACGTGGCCGACATTGCCCGGCAGCTCCGTGCCAAGCGCAGCCAGCGACACCGGCGTCCCCGCCCTGATGCCACCAGGGTTCTGTGCCACAAGCACCAACAGGTCCTCAGTCTCTTCTGCGAGAAAGACCAGGAGGCTGTGTGCCTAGCCTGCCGCATCTCCTGCCACCACCGTGACCATGCCGTGGGTCCCCTTGACAGGGCCGCCCTGGCCCATAAAAAGAAGCTGCGTGCCTACCTGGGTCCCCTGAAGAGGCAGGTTGAAGATGCTCGTAAATTCCTCTCCAGCGAGCAGAAGAAGCCAGCTGAACTGAGAGAGAAAGTTGAGAGCAGGCGGCAGAAAATTGCATCCGAGTTTGAGAGGCTGCACCAATTCCTGCAGGAGGAGCAGCAGGCCGTGCTTCGGCGGCTGGAGGATGAGGAGAAGGAGGTTCTGCAGAGGCTGAGTGAGAATGCTGCCAAGCTTGCTGACCACAGCACCAGCCTCAGTAAACTCATCACAGAGATTGAGGAGAGGTGCCAGCAGCCAGCCATTGACCTACTGAAGGGCATAAAGAGCACCCTGAACAGGTGTGAAAACATCAAGATCCCCAAGGCCATCTCCATTGAGCTGAAGAAGGACAGTTGCAGTTTTCCACTGCAGCACTTTGCCCTGAAGAAAATGATAAAGAAATTCAAAGCAGATGTGACTCTGGATCCCAAAACAGCTCATCCTAACCTTATACTATCCGAAGACCGCAAAAGTGTGAGGTTCGGAGAGACCAAGCAGGATCTGCCTGACAATCCTGAGCGATTTACTTATTACCCATTTGTTCTGGGCTCGGAGGGATTTGTCTCAGGAAGACATTACTGGGAGGTGGAGGTGGGAGACAAGACTCAATGGACTTTGGGAGTTTGTAGGGACTCTGTGACTAGGAAAGGGAAAATTACACCATCACCTGAGGATGGATATTGGAGACTCAGGCTGTGGAATAAAGATGTTTACACAGCTCTTACTTCCAGTCCCACACCCCTACTGTTGAGAGTGAAGCCTAAACGGATTGGGATTTTCCTGGATTATGAACTGGGTGAGATTTCATTTTACAATCTGAATGACCATTCTCACATCTACACTTTCACTGAAACTTTTACAGAGAAACTCCGGCCTTTTTTCTATCCCGGAGTCCATACAACTCCTCTGATAATCCGACCAGTTACAGATTGGGAATAATGAAATCAAGACATTAAAAAAATCCTGGTTTTCTAAATTTATTTATTTTATTTTAAAGTGGTCCTCTTCACTTCTAGTAATGGAGTGAAGACCTGTTGGTTTAATCCTAGAGTTTAAGGACAGAAGGGACTATCAGATCATCCAGTCTGAGTTCCTGTATATCCTAGGCCACCAACTCCACCCAGTACCCACACATTGAACTCAACAACCAAGAGTTCAAAACCATTAGAACAGTTGTGCACCTTCTCACAGTAATTTCTTTCTACAAACCGAAGGCATATTTTCTTTTACAGAATGGAAGAATTGGCTTGTTATCTGCTAGTAGATATCCCATTCTTCTCCAGAGTGGAGGAGAGAGCCCAGGTTATCAAGGAGTAAACTGATCTAAGAGGATATTGTTTGAAAGTTTTATACACAAGTTATGTATAGAAAGTTACATGAGTTTATGCTACTATATTTCTATTATGACTTTTTTGTTAGAGGAATGGTATGTGTTAACTTTTTCTGGGAGTGCAAACTGCAGTTAAAGTTGTATTTAGACTTCCAGTATAACTTGTTTTCAAATTTTCATGATTTTCATAAAAAAATTTCCTTTGTGACTAAATGATTTTTTTGTGTAAAGTTGGGGAAAATCTGTCAACTTGTTAAGATATGATGAGAGTTTGGGGATAAAATGACTGTTTTCTACCCTAAAACATGGTTTTAGTTTTCAGGTGACTGTAAAATGGTATCATGGGTTTCATGTGTTTTACTAATTCTAGACTAAATTTGCTCAGTTTAGAAGTTAATAAAATGGCCTTTTTTTTTTTTTTTTTTTTTTTTTTTTAATGATCAGTCCTGCAAACTCAATCTGGGCACTGCCCATCAATCTGGGTTCTCTCTTCTTTAGGCATAATAAAGATTCTGCAGATTAAATTATAATCCTATTACAATCCAGTTAAGTTATCTTTAGGAGGTTTGTATACATATGTAACTGAAGGCAGAATTTGTTCCTGCAACTGAAATTTTAACAAAACTGTTTCACCATAATCAGACTGACATTCACAGCATCAACTATTCCTCTTCCCTCCTCAAAAAACCCAAATCTTACAGAAGGTTCTGTGTTTAGGGTAAACTGAAAAAGGAAGAAAGCAAGAGAATCCAAGTGGTCTACTAGGGCTCGTCTACACTTAGAAGCTTATCAAAATGCCCACTCTGAAATAATTATTAGTAACTTTGGTATAAACTGCTATGTGGATACTCTTATTTGAGGATTTATCCCTCCTCATTCCATTATTTTTGATGCGGCATGGACCTTTAAGTCTGATTTGGAGCTACAGGAATGCTACGACATTCATGGATTCCCCCCGCCCTCCCCTTAACAAAGGAAAAACCCCTAAATCAAAGCAACAGTAAGGTCACAATTTAAATATGCACAAAAATGAGGGGGAGATGGAGTCATGCTAAACTTTTGTAAAAAAACAGTTCCCTATGTTTCCTTAACTGTTGTTCTTAGAGATGTTGCACATGTCCATTGCACTGTGGGTGTACTCATGTACAGTTGTCAGAAATTTTTTCCCTTGGCAGTACCCATGGGGGATGTGTAAGTGCCCTCTGATGCCTCACAGCACTGCATCCAGGTATAAAGGGCTATGCTACCCCCCTCCGTTCTTTCCTACCAGAAAGACTGGAATGGACATGTGCAACACATCTCAAAGAACACATAAGGAAAGGTAGATAACTCTTTCTTTCTTGGAGTTATTTTACATATGCATTCCCCTGTAGGTGACTCACAAGCAGTTTGAACTGGATGTTGGCTTGGAGTCTACTTGAACAGGGATTGTAGGACGATGCATCAGAATCGTTTATTGTGTCTAGATTGATAAGAGATGGCATAAGAGGAGGCAAATGTATGGACTGATGACCAGATTGCCATCCTACAACTGTTCAGTATAGGTACAGGAAGGATGCAGAAGCTGCCTGCAACCTGGTTGAGTGAGCCAATCAGTAGCATAAACAAATACAGGTGGAAATCCAGGAAGAGGTCCTCTGGGTGGTTTAGGGTGGTCCCTTACTCTGTCTGAAATGGCGATGAAGACCTGAATGGCTTAGTCTGATCCAAGTAAAAAGCCAAAGCTCTTCTAACAGCTAGAGTATGGAATTTTTCATCTCTTTTACTTGAATGTGGCTTTGGAAAGAGTTGGTAAATTAAGCAAGCAATTTATGTGAAAAATCAGAAACCATCTCAGATAGGAATTTAGGGTCAAAGGTAAAATCTTGTCCATGAAGAAAATTGTATAGAGAGGCTCTGATACTAAAGCTTCTGGCTGAAGTCATAGCAACCAAGAAAACCACCTTCATAGACAGGGGGAACAGAACAAGTCACTAAAGGCACAAAAGGGACCCACCAGCTTTGCTAGACCCTAACCTTAAACTCCTCTGTGGAACCAGGCTATGAACCTGTGAGTATAATCGGAGAAAACCCTGTTAGAAATCTGATGGATATAGGTTTTGAAAAAATTGATAGGTTATCCACAGGAGGGTGGATAGCTGCCGGATGGACTCTGATGGAACTAAAAGCTAATCCTTGCTGTTCTAGAAACAAAAGGTAGTCCAAGATATGGCACATCAGAGCCTGAGCTGGAAGGGGCACTTTTTTGTACGAGACAGAGAATCTCCTCCATTTAGTAAGTTTAAGTAAACTTTGTTGAAGGTTTTCTACCATTTAGCAGTGCTTTGTGCATTCTTTAGAGCAAATATGTTGAGATTAGCCATGAAGCATCCACACTGCCAGGTGGAGGGTCTGACTGAAAGATGGGATAAAGGAGGTGGCTGGGGTCCTGAGAGATCACATCCACATCTCTTGGGAACAACAGCAGACGTCTGAGCAATAGAGGTAGTAGAGACGAAAACCAATGCTGATAGGGCCATGCTGGGGCTATTAGAATAAGGAGAGCAGAACCTTGCTTGACTTTGGACAGGAGCAAAACTGGAGGGAAGGCACAGAGCAGGCCTTTTGACTAGGATATGAGGAAAGCATCTATCAGTGAACTTGGGCTGCGACCTCCTCAGGAACAAAAAAGACATTTTTTTTGTTTGCTCTTGTTACAAATAGATCCACTTGGGGAATTCCTCCCTGCTGGAAAATGGCCCTGGATACATCTGGGTCAAGAGACCACTCAGTAACCTGCACATGACTCAAGCAGAGGTGACACATGGCGTGGGCAGCCCCCATATTTCTGCCACGGTTTATACCTTTTTTCCTCTTTTTCTTTTTTTAGTGGGAAGTTGGTTCAAAATATATGTTCCCACTCCCCCGCATCAACAGTTATGCTTTACCTCTGTGCTCAAACAGTCTGCCAGAGTGTTTTGAATTCCCAGAATGTAAGCGGCTTTCAGGTTGATGGAACTGGAGAGGCAGAAAATCAAGAGGAGGATTGCCTCTTAGCAGAACAGGTCCAAGCACTTAAGAAGTGGGAAAGGCAGTTGGAAAAATGGGGGTGGGGAAAGATGGTACTCATTAATAAGGGGTAGACTGTTCTCAACCAACAGGTCAAAATGACTGAGGACATGGTTTGCCTAGGAGAACTGGCAGCTGCACAAGAGGGGGAAGAAGGAAGATGCCTCTTGTAACTTCTGCTCCTCTTTTTGGGTATGTGACAAGAAGGGCTGAAACTGTTGGGATTGTTGTAGTTTTCTTTTTGGCGACAGTGTATATATTTCCAGAGACTTACGGGTCACCCATGAATCCTTAAAACTATAAAGCTGTCTTGGAAAACAACCAGGTGGTTTCAAATGGGAGGTCTTGAATGGTTTGTTGCACATCAGGGGAAGACTTGACTGCAGCCAAGATGAACACTGCATCTCAATGACAGAAGCAATAGCTCAATCCACAGAGTCCATTGCATCCAGGCTTACTTGCCATACTGTTCTGGCTAGTAATTTTCCCTCTTACACCATAGCAGGGAACTTGTGTTTTGCCTTGTCCAGAAGCTTGTCTTTGAACTTCAGGATATTATCCCACAGGCTGCAATTGTATCAATCCAGCACAGCCTCTTGGTTTGCAAATCCTGATCCTAAACTGTAAACCTGTGGAATAAAGTTACCAGCTGACTAGATTTAGCTTTTTAGCTTCTTTCCTTTTGGAAGCAGAAGGCTGGTGTTCCTGTCTCTCTCTTTCATTAGCAGCAGTGACTAGCAAAGAGCATGGAGAAGGGTGGCTAGAGAAGTGCTCAAATCCCTGTGAAGAGACATCTCTTTTCTCCACCCTTTTAGCAGAGGGAGGCAGGGAAGATGAGGTCAGCCATAAAATCTTCTCAGGTTCCAGGGTACCCTAATAGGGAGAGCTACCCAAGAGGGTTCTGCAAAGGCTAAAATGTCCATGAGTCTGAGAGTCTTTTCCTACACCTCTTCTGGTTGGATATCCAGAGCAGCAGCCAGCCTCCTTAATGTGTTTTGATGAGCTCTGAACTAATGAGGAGGGGAAGAAATAGACTGTCACTACCACCTCATCAGGTGCCAAATAGGCTACGGGTTGTTGAGGAGGACTCTTCCCCCAGTTCTTCCCAGGAGTGTCCTGAGCATGCGGTTCCCCCTGCATGGCATTGGTCACGGTGTGGGGGAAGGGAAGATGGTGACCCTACTGCAGATGCTCCTAGCAGATGTAGAAGAGTGTACCCAATTGGGAGCCAGGAACTGTACTTTAGAAAATAATATTCTAAATTTATTCTTGTAGCTAACTCTGTACAGATATACTATCGTAGAAGGTATGGTATACACTAAAAGAAGGGAGACTTACAGGTACAAAGATCACAGCTACAACAACTTTTGCTGGTGGTAAGAGGGAACTGAAGGACATTGGGGGCAGCATGGCCCTTTCTAGCCACATGCGCTGTTATGAGGCACCAGAAGGGCACTCACACTGTCCCAGCATGTACTCCTGAGAGAAAAATCTCCAAAATCTGTTCACGAAGTACATGCATACTTACAGGGGAATGGACATATGCAGTCACTTGAAAAAGAACATTAACTTACCAGCATTGCACAAATTCTCAAATTTGAATCCCAGCTGGCTGACACTTAAAATAAAAGGGGCCTGATTTTCAGAGATACTGAGCACTCACAGCTTCAATTTAAGGTCCTGGTTTTATATACATGTTCTAAAATCTTTACTGTAAGGGAGTCCTAAGCAGGTGTAGTAGCCACTCTATGTGAAAATTAGGTCACTTCTATTTAAGTGCTTGCTTTCAAACACACAAAAGTTTTAAAATATACCTTACTGCATGTATTTGTCTAGTAATGGTGAATGGCATATTTGTGCTGCATGGATGAGTGAATGACTTGCGCATTTTGAATTTGTAATTTTAAAGTTACAGAAAAAAATTTCAAAAATGTATTCATGTTTCCTTGATTGGGTAATTTAGAAGTCTAAATATGCCAAAGTAACCCACTGCCATAACTAAGGTCTGATTTTTAGAGCCTTTCTTCCCACTGAAGTACCTGTCTCTGCCTGGATGGTCTTCATCCAATTAGGGATTTAAATTTCTAGTTGGAGGCTTGGGAAGGTAATTTTAGATTTTTCTCCACCAACCCATGACCTCATTAAGAGTTGATGTTGCCTAGGATCAGGGCCTTTTTCACAGAGGTAAGATCTGACTAACATTCTTTTTCCCTGGCAGATTAGCACTTGGATAGGAATGTGGTGGTAGGTGATTTTGAACAATATATCTGTTGGTCACCAAAGATGGCAGTTGTTTCAAGTAGGAAAGAGATCTGAAAAAAACCAAAGAGAACTAACTCATCTGTTACTCGAGCTAGATTAGTTTGGGTGAACATTTCACAGCCTGAGTTGGACAGCTCTGTTCTGCAGTTATATGAGCATTTTTCTTCTGTGTTACTGTCACATGTACCCTTTTTTAGTTAGATTGCTTTCCCCTTCCTGCAGTTTTAAATGTATCGTGTCTTAAAGAAATAGACTTCTCTGTGAAAAGTAAGAGAAGTACGAAGCTGAAGAAAAAGCATCACAATACCTGCCACAAAATCAGAAATGGACAGGAATACAAAAAAATACTCAAACTTTTCTTGGACATAAATGTCTTTATTCAGTGATATTCACTACATTTGTGTATCTGGTCACTATAATAAACCGCTTGAAAGGGAAAACAGCTACTTTAACTCTTGTATTAATTTAGACAACTTGTTTCAATCCTTAGATATGTTTTGAGTAACTCTAGATTTGAGAAAAGTAATGGTTAGTGGAACAAATTTTGTAAAACAAGTCTAATAATTACATGTTAGTTACTTATAGAAAGAGATGGGACCTGTTCATTCAGTGCACATTGTGTTTGAATGCGTGTGACATTGAGTGCTGGTGTAAATTGCAAAGTCCACGCTAGCCTTAGCTTTGTCCCCATAGACTGTGGTACTAGGTTATGTGTGTATTCTAACCACTTCCACTAGTGTGCTTCATATTAGCATACATGTATATATATGTAGAGCCCTCTTCATTCTGGAAAAATAATCAAGCTGCTGTGATGAGCATTTACAGTTGAAAGGTTAAGTAATCTGTTTACACTAATCTGTAAAACAGTGTTATAAATTCATAGATTCCAAGGCTGGAAGGGACCATTGTGATCATTTAGTCTGACCTCCTTGATAATACAGGCCATAGAACTTCCCTAGAATAATTCCTAGAGCATATTTTTAAAAAGCATCCAGTCTTGTTTTAAAAATGTCAGCGATACTGAATCCACCAAGACCCTTTGTAAGTTGTTCCCATGGTTTATTACTCTCCGTTAAAAATGTACACCTTATTTCCAGTCTGAATATCTAGCTTCAGCTTTTAGCCACTGAATCGTGTTTACCTTTTTCTGCTAGATTGAAGAGCCTATTGTTCAATATTTGTTCCCCAAGTAGTACTTAGATTGCAATCAAGCCACCCCTTAACCTCTTTGGCCTGGTCTACAGTATGCGGTTATTTCGGAATTAGCCGAGTTACTTCGAAATAAAATTGATTCTGTCCACACGACCAAACCAGTTTTTTCGATTTAAAGGGTTCTTTAATCTGATTTCTGTACTCCACCTCGGCAAGTGGAGTAGCACTAAAATCAAGATCGCAGTACAGGTACTGTGGACGCAATTTGACAATATTGGCCTCTGGGAGCTATCCCAGAATGCTCCCTTGTGACCGCTCTGGACAACACTCTGAACCCTGATACATTAGCCAGGTAGGCAGTAAAAGCTCCGGGAACTTTTGAATTTCCTGTTTGGTTGCAATCAGCACAGGCGACCATCAGCACAGTCCACCATCACAGGCGACCACGCAGTCCCGGATTCGGAGATGAGCTCCAGCATCGTCTGAACGGGAGGTACTGGATCTCATTGCATATTGGAGAGATGAATCTGTTACGGCAGAACTACGTTCCAAAAAAAAAAAAAAAAAAAAAAAAAAAAAAAAAAAAAAAAAAGCAAATACGTACGCTAAAGTCTCCAGGGCCACGATGGAAAGAGGCTACCCCAGGGATGCAGAGCAGTGTCGTACAAAAAAAAGTCAAGGAGCTCAGGCAAGTGTACCAAAAAGCCAGGGAGGCGAATGGGTGCTCTGGGTCACAGCCCCATACATGCTGCTTCTACCGTGAGCTCCATGCAATTATGGGGGGGACACATCACCACTACTGCACCACTGTCCGTGGACACCTGCAAGGGGGGAGTAGAATGGAGCGAGGAGGATGAGTTTTTGGAGGACGAAGAGGATGACGACAGTGCACAGGCGGCAAGTAGGGAATCTGTTTTCCCCCCTAGCCAGGAACTAATCTTAATGCTGGAGCCAGTAGCCTCCCCCCACTCCCAAGGCATGCTCCTGGACCATGACCCTGGAGAAGGCACTGCTGGTGAGTGAGAGCTTGAGTGGAGCCACGCGGTGGGGAGAAACCCAGCCATGCTGGGCTTTTCGCGTTTAGTTTAAAGGGCTCATCCCTGCTCAGAGCCTCATCGGAGCCACATGGTCGGTGGGAGGGTGGGGGAGGAGGAAGGGTGTTGTGTGAAGTGATCATCCCAGAGAGCCCGCAGGCCCTCCTTTTATATGGCAAACCCACCAGGCATTGCTTGCTATAGGAAAAGGGGCCTGGCAGTTTGAAAGCATTGAAATGAATGCGGAAGAAGCAGACAACAGGGCCATTAGAAGAGTGCAGCAGGGCCCGCTGCACATCAGAGAAGCTTTGAAAGCCAGTTTCATGACTGGCTGGGGTACGGTGTGACAGTTTTTTTTCCTCAAAGTTACCCACTCCCTAAAAATATAAAAATTTTAAAGGAAATGAAGTCACAATTGTTTAAAAAACGTTCTTTATTATTTGTTGCACAAAACACAGAAATCAGAAGCTGGGGGGGGAAGGGGGTTGGGTTAAGGGAGGGGAGGAGGAGGGAAGGACAAGTCCAGAAACCAAATCAAAATTTAGGATGTGCCATTTTTCTGCTGCTTGTGCAATCCTCTGGGGTTGACTGGGTGAGGTGGGGTTGACTAGGGTTTACCATGGCTGCCTGCAAACTGAATGCTGTTGCCTGGCCACGTGTGATGGCTTACTCACACCAAAGCGGCAGGCACTTCAGTATAAGAGGCAAAATGAGACCTTGTACAGAAAGAATATGTGCTGTGTACTAGGACTTGCCTGTTTCACTTAGAAAGAGCATCATACTTTGGAGAACAAAGGGATCTTTTAAAATACTACCCTCCCTTTTTCCTCCTCCCACAGCAGGTGCAAATGTTTCAACGCAGCCCCTTCATGGTCTAGTCCAGATTAGAAGGCGGAAAAAACGAACTCAGGCCACCATGTTTGCTGAGCTCATGCAGTCCTCTTGCACTGATAGGGCCCAGTTGAATGTGTGGAGGCAAACAATTGCGGAGTCATAGAACAGAATACCAGGGTTGGAAGGGACCTCAGGAGGTCATCTAGTCCAAGCCCCTGCTCAAAGCAGGACCAATCCCCAGTTTTTGCTCCAGATCCCAAAGGGCCCCCTCAAGGATTGAACTCACAACCCTGAGTTTAGCAGGCCAATGCTCAAACCACTAAGCTATCCCTCCCCGAATTTACAGCGTTACATGAATACAAAGAGAGAAGGGACGTGCGCGATGAGAGCAGGCAGGATGTTATGGTCAGGCTCATAGGGAAGAAAAATGACATGCTCCACTGTATGGTGGATCTAATGTGGGAAAGGCAGCAAGACCACAGACTGCTGCTGCAGCCCCTGTATAATTGCCCTCCCTCCTCCCCAAGTTCCATAGCCTCCTCACCCAGATGCTCCAGAACACGGAAGGGGGAGGCTATGGGGACTCACCCAGTCAACCCCAGAGGATTGCACAAGCAGCAGAAAAATGGCACAGCCTAAATTTTGATTTGGTTTCTGGACTTGTCCTTCCCTCCTCCTCCACTCCCTTAACCCAACCCCCTTCCCCCCCCCCCCCCCCCCCAGCTTCTGATTTCTCTGTGTTTTGTGCAACAAATAATAAAGAATGGTTTTTAAACAATTGTGACTTCATTTCCTTTAAAATTTTTATATTTTTAGGGAGTGGGTAACTTTGAGAAAAAAAACTGTCACACCGTACCCCGGCCAGTCATGAAACTGGCTTTCAAAGCTTCTCTGATGTGCAGCGGGCCCTGCTGCACTCTTCTAATTGCCCTGTTGTCTGGCTGTGTGAAAGTGGCCGCCAGGTGAGTTGCCTCAACCTCCCACCCTACCATAAATGTCTCCCCCTTACTCTCACAGATATTGTGGAGCACACAACAAGCAGCAATTACAATTGGAATATTGGTTATGCTGAGATCTAACTGAGTCAGTAAACCACGCCAGCATGCTTTCAAACATCCAAACGCCCATTCTGCACTAACTCAGCCTATAGTTGAACTGCTCCTTACTAGGGGCCAGGGTGCCTGTGTATGGCTTCATAAGCCATGACATTAACAGGTAGGCTGGGTCCCTGAGGATAACTACAGGCATTTCAACATCCTCAACAGTAATTTTCTGGTCTGGGAAGTAAGTTCCTTCCTGGAGCTGTTCAAACAGACCAGAGTTCTTGAAGATTCGAGCATCATAGACCTTTACCGGCCATCTCATGTTGATGGTGGTGAAACATCCCTTGTGATACACCAGTGCTTGCAGCACTATGGAAAAGTACCCCTAGCGGTTTATGTACTGGCTGCCCCCGTGTTCCAGGGCCAAGATAGGGATATGCGTTCCGTCTATCGCCCTGCTGCAGTTAGAGAACCCCAGCGCATTAAAGCCATCCAGTATGACCTGCACATTTCCCAAAGTCACTACCCTTGATAGCAGCTGGTCAAGGATTGCGTTGGTTACTTGCAGCATAGCAGCCCTGTTATAAATATAAAGGGAAGGGTAAACCCCTTTAAAATCCCTCCTGGCCAGAGGAAAAATCCTCTCACCTGTAAAGGGTTAAGAAGCTAAAGGTAATCTCGCTGGCACCTGACCAAAATGACCAATGAGGAGACAAGATACTTTCAAAAGCTGGGAGGAGGGAGAAAAACAAAGGGGCTGTGGCTGTCTGTGTGATGCTTTTGCCAGAGACAGAACAGGAATGGAGTCTTAGAACTTAGTAAATAATCTAGCTAGGTATGTGTTAGATTATGATTTCTTTAAATGGCTGAGAAAATAGCTGTGCTGAATAGAATGAATATTCCTGTCTGTCTTTTTTGTAACTTAAGGTTTTGCCTAGAGGGATTCTCTATGTTTTGAACCTAATTACCCTGTAAGGTATTTACCATCCTGATTTTACAGAGGCGATTCTTTTTTCTTCTTCTTCTTCTATTAAAAGTCTTCTTGTAAGGAAACTGAATGCTTTTTCATTGTTCTCAGATCCAAGGGTTTGGGTCTGTGGTCACCTATGCAAATTGGTGAGGATTTTTACCAAACCTTTCCCAGGAAGTGGGGTGCAAGGGTTGGGAGGATTTTTGGGGGAAAGACGTGTCCAAACTACGTTTCCCAGTAAACCCAGTTAGAGTTTGGTGGTGGCAGTGGAGATCCAGGGACAAAGGATAAAATTAATTTGTACCTTGGGGAAGTTTTAACCTAAGCTGGTGAAAGTAAGCTTAGGAGGTTTTCATGCAGGTCCCCACGTCTGTACCCTAGAGTTCAGAGTGGGGAAGGAATCTTGACAAGCCCCCACAGTAGATTTGCCTACTCCAAACTGATTCCTGACTGACCAGTAGCCGTCGGGCGTTGCAAGCTTCCACACGGCTATGGCCACTTGCTTCTCAACTGTGAGGGCTGCTCTCATTTTGGTGTCTTTGCGCTTCAGGGCAGGGGACAGCAAGTCACAAAAGTTCCATGAAAGTGGCCCTACGCATATGAAAGTTTCTCAGCCACTGGGAATCGTTCCATACCTGCAACACTATGCGGTCCCACCAGTCTGTGCTTGTTTGCCAGGTCCCGAATCAGCATTCCATGGCATGAACCTGGCCCAACACAACCATGATCTCCCAATCGCCACATACTGTGCTTCTAGGAACGTCTGTGTCCATGTCCTCATCACTATCGTAATCGTGCTGTCGTCGCTTCCTTGCCTGGTTTTGCAGGTACTGCACATACTGCTGGATAATGCGCGAGGTATTTACAATGGGCAAAACTGCAGTAGAGATCTGATCGGGCTCCATGGCTATGGCGCCTGCATGGTAATCCTGGAAAAAGGGCGTGAA
Organism: Lepidochelys olivacea; assembly: GCF_965140295.1. Taxonomy (NCBI): domain Eukaryota; kingdom Metazoa; phylum Chordata; order Testudines; family Cheloniidae; genus Lepidochelys; species Lepidochelys olivacea. The sequence continues at coordinate 73,298,783 of NC_140414.1, forward strand.
ACGTAGGAGAGCAGAGTTGCAGTGGAAGAGGTGCTGTGTGGTTCACAGCAGCTGAAAAAGAGGCGGAAAATGGTCGTCTTCTGTTGCTTTCACGGAGGCGGGAGCCTAGGACAGACAACGTGGAGAAGCTCGGAAGCGTGGCAATAGCGGGAGAGCAGAGCTGGTGGCGGAAGTGTTCGATGAAAAAGAGAGACTAGATAGTAGAAATTACATAGGAAGAGGAGAGGAAATGAGAAGTGGATTCATAGTAACAGGAGAGCGGTGGTGCACAGTCTGCTGAGAGCAGTATGGCGTCTGCACGCCAAAGAGGCATGAAATAATTGTCTGCCATAGCTTTCACAAAGGGAGGAGCGACTAACAACACACCCAGAAACACCCACGAGAATGTTTTTGCCCCATCAGGCACTGGGAGCTTAACCCAGAATTTCAGTGGGTGGCAGGGACTGTGGGATAGCTACCCACAGTGCACTGCTCCAACATTCGATGTTAGCCTTGGTTTTATATGAAGCTCAATTTGTTGGTGGGATTTTAGAGGTGCTCAGCATTAGCTTAATGTTCCTATTGATGTTAAACAAATGTGACTTAGAAGTGGGCATAAATGGCTATGAAAATTAAGTTTGGGCTAGCTTCACAAAAGCCTTAAGTGCTTAACTACTGCTTTAGGCATCACATCAACTTAGCAGTAGCGAGATCCAACATGTCTAAAGCGGTCATCTCTTCTGCCAGCAGCTGCACAGAGGAGTCTGCATTGACTGTGATGGAACCACTGCTCACAAAGTACTTAGTCACTGTGCTGTCCTCGGCAAAGACCGTCACAACTCTGGGTTTCAGGACCTGCAGGGTGGGAATGTGAGCCGCCAAAATGCCGAAGGAGCCGCTCAGTGTGGGAATGTCCACCTGCTTCACAGTGGCTCCATTGTAAAACACCTGCGTGGGTGAGGCGAAGGTGAAGGACATCTGGGCTGGGCCGGCAGCCGCCTTGGCATAGGAGCGAGCCGGGGCCCAGAGGTGGCGAACGGGCAGCATGGTGGGGCCGGGGTGGGCTTGAGTCTAGGTACCCAGCTGCTAGTCTCAGGCCTAAAACCCAGTGGGATTCTCAAACTAGATGTTCCCCCGCCTATTTTGCCTGCAGGGCCTGATTAGGTAGCATGTGTACCCACACAAAGGAGAAGGTAGCACAGCCCCCTCCCTCTTCCCCAGGGGTTAGAACACTCACGAAAGGATGTGGGAGACTCTCACTGCCTGACAGAGCAGGGGATTTGAACATGGGCCTCCCACCTCCCAGTAGAGAGTGCTCTAACCACTAGGCTATAGTCACTGTCTTTGGTCCCATGCATATTTAGTTTATGCCCAGCGGACCAGCTCCAAACAACAGACACTGAAAAATCTGCCCAAGAATATCCCATAGCCAGAAAGCTCTTGAGAGGGTGCATGCATGTGCACTACGTAAGAGTTCAGGCAGCCCATTAGCAAGATTATCCACGAACCACCACCAATACCATCCCCATGCCAGGAAACATCCACCACCAGTCCAACATCCCAGTGAGCTTTCAAGTCAGTTTGGGACTGGATTAGGTTCTCAGGTCATTATGGGGAGAACAATGATGGCCAACATGTGGTCTCAGGGTGCCAGCCCATGTAAGAGAGACATGAGCTATTCCCAGCACATGCCCCAGCTGCTGTGCCAAGACAAAAATCACATCCCAGGCAAGGCCCAGCTACAAGCTTATCACTGAATTACACACTCTTGTAAACTGACTGTACTGGTGCATTATATACACGACAGACATAGGAATGTAGTAGACCCTATTAAAGCCAGTGGCACTTACAGCCCCGCTGCCTGCATCCACCTCCCCTCAGGCAGGCACATGAAAAATTTATAGGCCTGGATTACCAGTGTCCTATAACCTGGACATCTGGCTACCCAGTTGGGTTTGGGTGCATCATAGTTGCAGACCCTATATGAAATGAGTAAGCCTGCTGGCATCCTGCACTCCTCCTAACTGTCCTGTCCAAAATTGTACTGAATTTTTTTTTGAAGACTGCACACAAAATAGCACAGCTCATGGGCATTGCTTTGTCCACATAAACTGTCCATTGAAGGAAAGGCCCAAGAGATCAGAGTCTGCCAGGTAGACAGAGGAGGCAGAATGCCAATTTTGTCAGTCTTTGCAAGCAAGGCTACAGTGGTGCACAAGCTGACTACATGCACGATTGCATCAAATGATACATAAGGCACAGTGCACAGCTTGGGGTTAATCACATCTGTCAATTCTCCTCCTATTGGGTACAAGAGATCATGAATAAGGAGACACTCAGTGGTCACTTACGTGATAAGGCCCAAGGGGAAGATATAGAGACTAGGCTGTGGCAATAGCCAAAAGGGACCCGCAACCCTGCTCAAAAAAACCCTTTCTGGATCTTATCCCTGGCAGTGCCCTCCATGACTTTAATCAGATCTGAAGTTATTTGCCATTACATGCACCCTCTCCCCTTCATACAGGATCCTGAAACCCTGAACAAAACCCCACAATATGGAATCCTCCTTCTTGGGGTAATTCCTGAAAGGGGGGCTAAAACACCCAAGTTAATTGGCTATGTTGCTCTTTTCAGCTGTGTGGCCCCAGCCACCCTCTGAGTGGAGTTGAGCTGCAGTCCATATACTCAGCCTGCCGTATCTTCTCACATATTGTCTGGAGAAGATGGGCCCCCAACTGATCAGAAACAGCTGTGTAAGATGACACTGGATTCAGACCAATATTAGTAGACCCTAAACCTCCAACTGCCAAAAGCTGGGCTTGGATCACTCGATAATTGCCCTGTTCTGTTCATGCCCTTTGAAACATATGGCACTGGCCACTGTTGGAAGACAGGATGATGAGCTAGATTGACCACTGGGTCTGACCCAGTATGGCCACTCTTGTGGCCCAACGGGAGGGGGCGTGGCGGGGGGGGGGGGAGAGGAGAAGCGAGGGGACACCGACCCAGACACAGAGAGAGTACCCAAGGCTGTAGAGTTGGGAATGAGGAAGACCGAGGCGGAGATGCTGGAAGGCCCAGGCCTTGGGTTCCCCCTCCTCCATCCCCAATACCTGAAGACAGCCAGTATGTTCTATGACCTGCTGTTCACATTCCTCTTATGGTTCCCTGCAGGCCAGACCCTGAAGGCACCTGGCGCCCCTCCCATTACTTCCACCAGAAGCACCCACCTGAGACCATAAGGCCACACTGAAGGAATATGCTGAACTGCAAAACACACCTGTCAGAGTTCCCTCCCCACTCTGAACTCTAGGGTGCTGATGTGGGGACCTGCATGAAAGCCCCCTAAGCTTATTTCTACCAGCTTAGGTTAAAAACTTCCCCAAGGACAAAGGATTTGTGCCTTGGATGGTACACTGCCACCACCAAGTGATTTAGACAAAGAATCAGGGAAAGGACCCCTTGGAATTCCTATTCCTCCAAAATCTCTCCCCCCCCCCCAACCCAAGCCCTACACCCCCTTCCTGGGAAGACTTGAGAATAATATACCAACCAAATAGGTAAACCAGATTCTTAAAAAAACAGAACTTTATTATAAAGAGAAAAAAAGTAAAAGAAGCACCTCTAAAATCAGGATGGAAGGTAACTTTACAGGGCAATCGGATTCAAAACAGAGGATTCCCCTCTAGGCAAAACTTTAGTTACAAAATACAGAGATAAACCTCCCTCTTAGCATAGGGAAAATTCACAAGTTGAAAACGAAAGGTAATCGAACGCACCCTGCCTTATTTACTTACTCTTTTTGCAATATTGAGACTCACTTTAGAATGGTTTATAGGAGGAGGAGTTTTCTGACCTGGTGCTTCTCTGCTTCCCAAGAGAACACAAAAATAAAGAGCACAAACAAAGCCTTCCCCGCCCCAGATTTGAAAGTATCTTTCCCCATTGGTCCTTTTGGTCAGGTGCCAACCAGGTTATTTGAGCTTCTTAACCCCTTACAGATAAGGAGGGATTCTAGGCTACCCTTAGCTGTATGGTTATGACAATACCCACTGAGGAGGCTAGAACCCTGGGGCCTGCCCCCCTGCCCTCACAGTGGGCCCCAATTGTTTGCGAAATCACTCTGCTGCAAGGCAGAGGTGTCATATTGCCCTGCACATTTTTTCCAGCTGCACATCATCTCCAGGATGCTTAGGATGTAGTTCCCTTCCTGGCCTTTTGCTGTTTCCTCTTGCCTTCCTGAATTTTCCCCATTGCTTCCCCACCTGGGATAAGCAACACAGGCCCCTGCATCAAGTAGCTGCCCTAGGTCTGTTAGCCCATCCTGCTGCCCCACAGGTTCTTGGTCCCAATACTGCAGTTGGCCAGCCACATGCCCTGCATAATTGAGTTGGTTTGGTCATTGCCAAACTGCTGCCTGTAATCCATGTGATTATCTGTTACCCTGGTCTTCCTTGACTACTAGAAACCAACAAAATAGGAAGTGGCCCTAAGTACAGAGCTCCTATCATGGTTCTAAGACCTCCAGCCCACTCTGGAAATCCTCTGGGGGCTGGAAATCTCGTGGTACCTGTCCCTGGCCCTTTTTTGCCCCCACCATTGTCTGAGCCACCAGACTCACCCTTGCAAGGCTCAGAGACCTCTTATGATTTGTTTTCCGGGGAATCCTCCAAAGGACGCTTCTTGCAGATTGAGCAATTAAGTCTCAGAATGGGACAGAAAAACTGAGGTCACAGAAGGCAGCTATAGCTGAACCAAATCTGAATTTAAGATTGTGCTCTATTATTTGACAGCAATAGCAAAACCAAGGGCTCGTCTACACTTGCAGTGGTGCAGCTTCACCACTGTAGCACTTAATGAAGACGCTACCTATGCCAATGGGAGAGCTACTTTCGTTGGCGTAGAAACTCCATGTTCCCAAGAGGTGGTAGCAGCACTCCCATTGACATAGCACTACATCGGGAGTTAGATCGCTGTAACTATGTTGACCAGGAGTGGATTTTCCACACCCCTGAGCAATGTAGTTATACCAACATAAATTCCATGTTTAGACCAAGCCCTAGTTCCAGTGAGATTGTGAAGAAGCGCTAGATTCTAGTCTGCAAGCATTGCATTCAGATCTTAGTTTCTCCATTGGTGTGGAGCTAGAGGATTCACTGTAAGAGAAGCCATGAGGTGCTCTGCTTGGGCTATCCTCTCACTTAGGCAGGTTTCCCACATGGCTTAGTACCAAGTATTACTCTTGCACACGGCCCATTAGCTTTTTCCACTGATGCAGTGGAGAAGTTTGCTTTAAGAACAGCCAAGTGAGTGAAGATGCTATTACCTACTACTTTGCTACAAGCTAGCTTCAGCGGGATGCTCCAGTAGGAACCAGCTGCATCAAGCTAACCCAAACTTACTCTTTTCCGGGCAGCAGGAATTTAGAGGAACTTATCCATGATAGATAAGGCTGCCACCACCTTTGTAGGAACTTGCTGGAGAGAGGTGCTCTTAAGAAGTTTTTACTAGCCCTCCTCATGTTACCTTTAGAACATAGGCACCTGGAGTATTCATAAACAAGTAGATCCTGTTCTTCCTCTTTGCAGAGTTTTACTGTGATCAGCAGTTTAGGAAAGTGCCTTCTCCATCTAAATGCTGCTATCTGGCAGTACAGATTAAATGCCATATCCAAAAGTCTTGCTTTTCCAGACTGGTCCAAAATCCTTAAATTAAGAGATTCCCATTTTAAATATTTGAAAAGTAGATATGATCATTGTAATGAAAGGCTTTAAACTTTTCCTTAGTTGCATTTATTGTGCATGAACTTCAGTCACATTCTCAGCTTTTCAGACAGATATATGTACAAATGGTTACATGCAGTTACATCAAAACCCGAGTGTTCTAAAAACAAAGATTCATATATCCCTCAAATATCCAGTATAAAATCAGCTGTATTTTAAAAAATACAGCTATAGCGAAAAGAATAATGTTAGATAGCAGCAAGTCTCCAATTTTCCTTTTGTCCCTCAACTACAAGAACTGTATGTTATTCATTACTCCGAGTGATTACAATAGAATTGGACACCAAGTTGTGTCCCAGAACCAAGACAGAATGGGGTAATTTTCCTTTGGTGTTCTGAGATGACCACCACTCCCAGCATTAAACTGAGATTCTTTCTACTTTGCTCAGAGGCTAGCCTGTCTCCCCATGAAATATCGAGTAGGATACACAATGGGTAGGGTAAGGTTTGGAAAACAAGGTGGCAGAAACTCAGAAGAGAATGGTTCTCTGGCTTTTAACACAAGTTTCAGGGAGTGGTCTGGGTATGCTCCACTGTCACCTGAGCAGGCAGGTGTTCAGGCTTAAGGACCAGCTTCTCTAGAGAATCCACTCCAAGTACATAGAGGTGGATGTTTACAGACATTTTGAGTAACGAAAATTCTAATCCAATTCCCATTCATGGTATGACCCCCATTGGCTTCAGAGTTAAAATGACAACACTTTAGAGAAAGGTCGTCAAACTGTATAAGCCGCTATCATTGTAACTGCAACAGTAGCACCTTTTACAGACTCTAACTTAACAGTGCACCATCCTAAGGGGAAGAAAAAACACACCACTGTAAATTCTCATGTATTGAACTAAAGTGTCAACACAACAAGTTTAAAGAGTAGTTTACAAAAAAAGCTCTCTCCGAATATAAATATTTAATGCTGATGCTTTTTGGTATGCAGAACAGTTCCTATTTATAGTTTTTGGAAAAAGTTCAGCAAAAAAGCCACAAATACTTAGGACAGCTCTAAAAATCAGATTTAGACATTTTACACTGAAATTCTGTTTAGATGCTTGATCAGCCATCAATTTGATCAAATGTCTGCAAGCCTAGTTTTTCATACTATGCTTAGAGAAGTGAAATCCTGCTTTTCCTGCATACAAAGGAGAGACTTGGATGTGTTTTAGACCAGACACCTGATTCTTCATCTTTGCTTCATTTCCCCATTTGTGTAGTTACCCCTTTTAGGTCAAAGGGAAAAAACTAAACAAAAAACCCACCACAACAGCAAAAGACACTGATCCAGAAACGGAGTCTCTTCAATTTACTCTATAGACTCTTCCACTCCAACTATGGACGTGTGTTTAGGGAATATTGAAACAAATAGCCTTTAAAAACTCAACATGGTAGACACGGAGCACAGTTATAGCATGTTACAATATTTGATTTCATCTTATCCTCTACAATAAGGAACCCAGAAAGTCAGAAGGGTCCATACCTTGCAATGTTTCATTCTGGAAAACAAATGTTTGGGTTCTAGAAGCACAGAAGACTTCGGTAGTTTGGAGTTTGTTACAGCTGTGCAAAAAAATCTCAATTGAACAACGTAAAAACAAAGTTTAGTCAGGGAGCTCAGGTCCAACTTCAGCCCAGCAAAAGTTAACGTCCTCAAAGAAAGTGTCTGTTCAGACTAGTCAGTATCTCCAGCTGCAGATTTTACATTTCTAATATGAATGCATACTTCCAACTTGAGAGCTATACTACTTCCATTAGAGACAGTAATCAAGTTGTGTTGTATGTCCTCCAAATCAAATTACATTGCTTTGGATTCCTCTTGAAATGCAGCAGCAGCTTCCTGGATATTTCTAACCTCTGATTTGCTGTGATGTTAGTGCTAGTAGTTTCTTGCTGAGCAGGGCATTGTGTCGCTGGAGATAGTCTATCACATCTCCTTGCTTTTCAACTATTTCTTCCAAACCTGAGCTTTCCCTTGAAGACATAAGAAAAGGAGGAAAGTCATTCATAATTCATGTTAAAGGAATATATTACAAACTTTTTATCACTACACATAGAAGAGATTGGCACTAACTGATGATAGTTCTACAAACCTCTTCTCATGACTTTGGTTTAGTTCCTCTTGATTACTTTCCTACCGTGAGACAATAGTTTGGGCCATAAGAGGAATATCTGAACATTTAGCAAAACTATGTGGGTGATAGGGGATTGGAGAGGCCCCATATAGGCAGCACCCTTAGATCCTTTTGTCAAGGCACTTTTACCTTCTAGTTACGATGTTCATCCCATCGCTGTTTTACCATGTGTTTTGTTTAATGTTGTAGTACGTCTGAATTCCATATTTTTCGGTAGTAGGGGAAGCCGTGGTTGGACCTGTCTGGGAAGGCTATGCATAGGACAATTACAAGGCACAAACATAACCCCACTCTATATCTCTCAAGTTAAAAGCTTCTCTGTGTGGAGAGGAGACAGACTCTGAACAGAGAGGAAGGTTCATCTGCCCAGGCCACCCAGAAGGGAGTGAAATTGATCCCAGGATGCCGTACAGAAAGTAAAGTAAGCATTCCTTTGGATTCTATTGTGGTTTTCAATAAAGTGGTTAAAAATCCACCTGGTCTCTCAAATTTAACTGAATTATCCTAAGGGGAAAGGGTCAGAGGGGAAGGGTAGGGAGTTAGCCATTAAACACAGGTCCTCTTCCAGGCAAATAAATATAGTTTAACTTTAGTGTTAAACATCTTCTGCTAAAACTTAACATGGTAACGAGACAACGTTACAATAATATTCAGAAGTTATTTGAACAGAAGAGTTTTGGTAAAAGCTATAAACTTAAAGTTTGCTAGTGCTGTACTCCTCATTCAAAGATTTGGTGCCTCAATAGTGTACATAAACAAGTTCATTTCATTTTGTTGTAGCTGGCTTACTCTTTGCTCTGGTTTGCATACAGCTTTTTAAGCTTCAAGCCATGTAGTGTACTTGCACTGAGATACTCTATTCTGGATATAAGCAATATATTTGGAGGCATTTCAAAGACTATCAAACCATAACTAAAATAGAACACGTATCTAAATACACTACATGGCTTGATGTTAAGAAAAGGTTCTATAAAAAGGCAAAAGTATCAAATGCAAAGTGCTTGGCTGTTGGCTAGAATTTAGCCAGTTTTCTTGTACTAAAGAATGCTGTAATGGCTTCTTCTTATAGCCTGAATTGAGAAGTTACTTACCATAAAGAGTCAAGAAGAATAGATAGGAAGGTTTATAATTTAGTAGTCATTGCCAGAGCCCATTAGCCTCACTTAGGCCCCAGAAAAATGCATTCCAATTTACAGTTAAACTAATAACAAAGAGCACTTGTTTGTATGATGCAGCTGAAAATAGTTCACAGGAGACTTCAAGAAGCAGTATCCTCCATAATAAGTGATTACTTGGATCAGTTTTTCCTTTGCAACTCAGCACTGACACCATTATGCTAATAATTAAAAGAACTATATTTAAACTTTAAAGTTACAAAGTCAAGCACTCTAGAATTAGCCAGTGCCAGATGTAAGGTTACCTGGTTCAACTTTAACCCAGCTCCTTGTGCGTATGCATTATTATCCCCACCAACAAAACCCCAGTAAAATGCCAAGTTTTGAGTCCCTCCAGAGCATGGAGATGCTACAGCTTGTCAGCCATGCAATTCCTACAAATAAGCCATGGATAAGATGACTCTTTCCCACATTCTCTCTTTAAGATTACTGAACCATGTTTGCTGAAAATGTTCCAAAAGTTCAGAAGCAGGTGGCTGAATTGGAATTTCAGCCCAAACAGCAAAAGTCTGGTAGTTATACAACTGAAAACAGGGTCTTTAATGGAGAAAGTTGTACAACCTTAACTATAATTAGTTCTAGTAGTGCCACCCAATGACCTTTTTTCAGACGAGTAACAGTCATACATGCTGGCTGAAGTTACATTCTTGTTGGCCTAGAGAGGATTTCTAAATAAAAAAATCCTTTGGATTTCCAAAGAACACATTAGGAGGAACATGTCACACTTAAATCCTAGAATTTATGCTCTAATAAATTTAAGGCTTTTATAAAGCTTGAAACAGGTGTTTGAACATGCATATAGTCTTGTCCACATAGACCCAAATACAATCTTCAGTTGACTTCCGAGTACAATACAATGTGTCCTAGAGTGCAGTTCTACTCTGAAGAATAACTTGGCACAGAAGTTGCCATGTTTAAGAAGCTTCCCTAGTCTGTATTCTTGTTAACCCTACAGAACCAGAGTTGCATTCTCTTCTTGTACATCAATAGAGTTGTTTAATAGTTACAGTTCCAGGGCCTGTCAGTTACACCAGTACAAACCCACTTAAGCCAACAGGGCTGCACAAGTTATTGAGGGCAAAATATGGCCTGTAGGACTTTTACTACTGGGCAAGTATGAGAAGGAAGGAAACAGCTCTTCTCAGATCCCAGCTTGGATTATCAGCCCTGCAAAGTTATTCTTAAGGAGACATCTGATCTAGAGAACAAGAAAGCATGGAATTCTAATCTCTGTCTTCCTTTTACAGAACTTTTCACAGTAGACCTGCTCTTTAAACAATTTATTCAAGGGGTTAATAAGTCTCTTGCTAAGCGCAGGTGGTCTTACTATGAAGTGGTGCAGAAATGTTCTCAGAATGTTTGAGAATGAGTCAAGAGGGGAGCTGAATCAATAAGGGTTGTGATCCCTTATAGAGATTGTACTATACACCCCCCCCCACACACACACACCCTCCAATGTGATAAGAGGACAACACAACTGAAGACCTTCCCTACATCCTGGGTTTCTGTGCTGCTCAGGTATATTTGGGGGGAGGGTCACACATCAGTTTCTCCAGAAAGTGCATGGAAGTTTGAAATTGTGAACATTAAAGGTTCAGAAGAGACTGACTAGCAGAACTGTTAGATCTTTCTGCTGTGTTCTCAGCACCACACCAACAGACTACTTCCATGCTAGTGTTTCACACACTATGGGGTATTTAGTCACAGATTTGATATACATAGAATCATAGAATATCAGGGTTGGAAGGGACCTCAGGAGGTCATCTAGTCCAACCCCCTGCTCAAAAGCAGGGCCTATCCCCAACTAAATCATCCCAGCCAGGGCTTTGTCAAGCCTGACCTTAAAAATTCTAAGGAAGGAGATTCCACCACCTCCCTAGGTAACGAATTCCAGTGTTTCACCACCCTCCTAGTGAAAAAGTTTTTCCTAATATCCAACCTAAACCTCCATTACTCCTTGTCCTGTCCTCTTCCACCACTGAGAATAGTCTAGAACCATCCTCTCTGGAACCACCTCTCAGGTAGTTGAAAGCAGCTATCAAATCCCCCCTCATTCTTCTCTTCTGCAGGCTAAACAATCCCAGCTCCCTCAGCCTCTCCTCATAAGTCATGTGTTCCAGACCCCTAATCATTTTTGTTGCCCTTCGCTGGACTCTTTCCAATTTTTCCACATCCTTCTTGTAGTGTGGGGCCCAAAACTGGACACAGTACTCCAGATGAGGCCTCACCAATGTCGGATAGAGGGGGAAGATCACGTCCCTCGATCTGCTCGCTATGCCCCTACTTATACATCCCAAAATGCCATTGGCCTTCTTGGCAACAAGGGCACACTGCTGACTCATATCCAGCTTCTCGTCCACTGTCACCCCTAGGTCCTTTTCTGCAGAACTGCTGCCTAGCCATTCGGTCCCTAGTCTGTAGCTGTGCTTTGGGTTCTTCCGTCCTAAATGCAGGACCCTGCACTTATCCTTATTGAACCTCATCAGATTTCTTTTGGCCCAATCCTCCAATTTGTCTAGGTCCCTCTGTATCCTATCCCTGCCCTCCAGCGTATCTACCACTCCTCCCAGTTTAGTATCATCCGCAAATTTGCTGAGAGTGCAATCCACACCATCCTCCAGATCATTTATGAAGATATTGAACAAAACCGGCCCCAGGACCGACCCCTGGGGCACTCCACTTGACACCGGCTGCCAACTAGACATGGAGCCATTGATCACTACCCGTTGAGCCCGACAATCTAGCCAACTTTCTACCCACCTTATAGTGCATTCATCCAGCCGATACTACTTTAACTTGCTGACAAGAATACTGTGGGAGACCGTGTCAAAAGCTTTGCTCAAGTCAAGATACAATACATCCACTGCTTTCCCTTCATCCACAGAACCAGTAATCTCATCATAGAAGGCGATTAGATTAGTCAGGCATGACCGTCCCTTGGTGAATCCATGCTGACTGTTCCTGATCACTTTCCTCTCATGTAAGTGCTTCAGGATTGATTCTTCGAGGACCTGCTCCATGATTTTTCCAGGAACTGAAGTGAGGCTGACTGGCCTGTAGTTCCCAGGATCCTCCTCCTTCCCTTTTTTAAAGATTGGCACTACATTAGCCTTTTTCCAGTCATCCGGGACTTCCCCCATTCGCCATGAGTTTTCAAAGATAATGGCCAATGACTCTGCAATCACAGCCGCCAGTTCCTTTAGCACTCTTGGATACAACTTGTCCGGCCCCATGGACTTGTCCACGTCCAGCTTTTCTAAATAGTCCCTAACCACCTCTTTCTCCACAGAGGGCTGGCCATCTATTCCCCATGTTGTGATGCCCAGTGCAGCAGTCTGGGAGCTGACCTTGTTCATGAAGACAGAGGCAAAAAAAGCACTGAATACATTAGCTTTTTCCACATCCTCTGTCACTAGGTTGCCTCCCTCATTCATTAAGGGGCCCACACTTTCCTTGGCTTTCTTCTTGTTGCCAACATACCTGAAGAAACCCTTCTTGTTACTCTTAACATCTCTCGCTAGCTGCAGCTCCAGGTGCGATTTGGCCCTCCTAATTTCATTCCTACATGCCCGAGCAATATTTTTATACTCTTCCCTGGTCATATGTCCAACCTTCCACTTCTTGTAAGCTTCTTTTTTATGCTTAAGATCCGCTAGGATTTCACCGTTAAGCCAAACTGGTCGCCTGCCATATTTACTATTCTTTCGGCACATCGGGATGGTTTATCCCTGTAACCTCAACAGGGATTCCTTGAAATACAGCCAGCTCTCCTGGACTCCTTTCCCCTTCATGTTAATCCCCCAGGGGATCCTACCCATCCATTCCCTGAGGGAGTCAAAGTCTGCTTTCCTGAAGTCCAGGGTCCGTATCCTGCTGCTTACCTTTCTTCCCTGTGTCAGGATCCTGAACTCAACCAACTCATGGTCACTGCCTCCCAGATTCCCATCCACTTTTGCTTCCCCTACTAATTCTTCCCAGTTTGTGAGCAGCAGGTCAAGAAAAGCTCCCCCCCAGTTGGCTCCTCTAGCACTTGCACCAGGAAATTGTCCCCTACACTTTCCAAAAACTTCCTGGATTGTCTATGCACCGCTGTATTGCTCCCCCAGCAGATATCAGGAAAATTAAAGTCACCCATGAGAACCAGGGCATGTGATCTAGTAGATCTAGTACACATGCAGTCTAGCTTAGATGCAAGGAGCAGTAGTTCCCCCCACTCCCCCAAAACAGTACCCTAATCTTTGAATAGATCAAACGTTTAAACACATTCCAGTTGCTGAAATATGTAGTAGTCAAAAAAAGTACATGGATCAGGGTGTTTGTCAGGTTAACATGAGCAGGCTGAATGATGGTCTCTCCAAATAGGCTTATTCATGGTCTCTCTACCCTCTGCCAACAAAAAAAATGCAATATATCTGTATATTTCCACATTTGGAGAGAAATTCTACTTCTAACCCCATACTAGCTGTTAGATACTCCTGACCCCAGCCTAAGAGAGAAATCCCTGACCTCAAGCTGCAAAAGTCCTTCTTACTGTCTAGCAAGGAGCACCCAATTTACTTCCCTCCCAGCTATCAACCCAATACTTTCTGGGCAAGAGTTCCTTGGTTTATACAAAGACACATTTGAAATGACATCCAAGACATCAGTATTTCTCCACAGACTGCTTAAAACCAATTATGTTAGGAGACTAAGCACAGCTAGTTATGTTTAGAACATCATAGGAGAGATTCATATAAAATTTCACCAATAACTGTCACATGGCCCCTATGTACCAATTAAGGCAAATGACATACCCTTTTCATGATTAAGTATTTTTGTATTCTACCAAGTTACCATTGCTGAGGGGGACTCTTTACAGTTTCTGATTTTTGTGAATATAATATAGCAGCCATAATGCTACAGAAGTCCATTAAGGCATTTTTATATCACCTTTCTATTTTTCCTTATAGCTTTAAGGTCCCACATGCCATTCTGTACAGAAATTGATGCTAAGTGTTTACAGAGTTACCCAAATAAACTAACTGAAGCGGTTACCTGAATCCAATCTCCGAAGTAATGTGACTGGGGTAAGCATACATCTTTTCTTCTTCAATTATATCAGGCCTTGGCCTTGCCTTGTTGAAATTGCTTATTTTCACTGAAATAAAAAGAGGTAGTTAATGGAGAGTTTTTAATAGCGTGGTCTATCTCCTCAACTCAGAGTCCTACACAGAGTTCAAACCTGCCTCAAAAGTATCAGTGGGGAGATACCCAGGGAGCCCAACAAGAGGGTCAGGTTACACATTAGGAATTGGCATTTTTTCCTTTGATCCTGCTGCTCAAAATTGCATAAGGGCATGCCTGAGAATTGTGGAGCTTGCACTAGCTTTGAGAGCCCCAAGCAGTGGGGAATGTTACATTTCCTGAAGTGATAAGAGGCTCTTTGAAAAAGAAAACTTCCTGTGTCTTTCCCCCCCCACAAAAGATGACAAAACTCACTTGCTTGCTCTCTGCTGCCTGTATTGTCTTGTGCTTAATTGTGTACAAATCTGCCAAGTTTACAAAACACCTCTTTAGAGAGCAGGCTAGGAGCCACATTGTCTGTATCTTTAGTGATCATTTCCCTTTTCTATTTGCAGCATTCCAATCTCATATACAACAGTTCTTATGTGGGAGTGCTGTATAGTTATGATCAACCAGTCCTAATAACTATATTAAAATCTCAGAAAATCCCCATGAAAGTCCTGATATTTGTGTGGCAGTTCACTCTGTATTGTTAATGCACATTATTTAAGGACTTACTACCTGCTCAGACTGCGTCAATTCCTGAAGAGTTATGATTGTGCACCCCATGTGTGCATTTATAGGACACCACTCAAATGAGTCTCCATTACCATAGTCCATGCTGAATATGCTTTAAACTAAAAGCAGGTTTTACTCAGTTCTTGATGCACTTTATCCTATTCACATTGGCTGCAACAACTGTTAGAAGTTGCTATCACTTTTAAACACAGGGAAGGGTAGTGTAGTTGGGGTCAGTATGCCTCAATCTGACCTTAGAGGACCAGTTACAGGGATAACATGGTAGGTCAGTCTTCATGCCTAAAAATCAATACACACTCGGTTTGCTGACAAGACTGCCATTAATGGTGCCAGTTGGAAACTGAAAACATGTCCATAATCTATACTTCCTAATAGATCCAGAAATAGTTAGGTTACAAATGCCAATTTGGTTCAAGTGCAAGAATAGTCCCCCATGATGATTAAGCATGTATAACTTATACTAATTTTTCGATGACAGTTTAAAGACATTTTTAATACTATTCCACAGCAGTTCTGCAACTCAAATAGTGCAGTATCATGCAAATGCATGTGAAAGTGTAATCTCTACTAAGATACAGTTTCAAGTATAGAGATATCAAAATGACTTTAAACATTCAGTTTTAAAAACTAAGCTAATAATTGTAACAGACCTTTTTGAAAACACTACCCCTTGAAAGTGAACTGAGTCCCAGTCTCGGATCCTTTTTGGGCTATCCAGGTTAGTGTGGACCTAGACCCTGGTTAAGCTAGAGATGTATCACAGTGTATTTCTGGTTAGAGAAGGGACATTAAAATAAGAGTTTGGGTGACATCCTCTAGGATATACCTAAAACCTTACTTTATGTAATGGTCCATTCTCTTCTATTCCAGCCTCTCTAGCGAGGAAAGGATGTTTCTCTCTCACCCCTCAGAGTTTTACTAAGCCACCTGCTATGTAGAAGCAGGTTGCCTGACTGATCATAGGAGTAATTAAGGCAGAAGTGTTTCAGCAAGTTGTAAAGTCAAACCAGACTGTCCCTGGGTGGTCTGCTTCTACCTCAAACTTTATCTGAGACAGGTCATTCAAGTGTGTGAATGAAGTTTAAAACCTATTCTAAGTTCAAGGCACTGAGGAAGGAAAAATAAGTCCTTCAAATGGTCATCTTCATTATATTTAATTGGGGGATAGAATAATATGGAATTGAGAGGAAGAGTGTAGAATTTGTCATGCCTAGTAAGCTTTGTTCTGATCCCTCACATATGGCCCAATCTTGCAAGTGCCAAGCACCCTCAAGCCTCTTTGAAATCAATGGGAGCTGGGGATGTGTAGATCTTAGAACGATTACACTCTGAACAGAGGTAGACCATTAGGAAAATATACTGATTACAGGCCAGACAGATACTTTAGTAGGGCTGCTTGTGGAGTAATGTTAGGGTAACTGGGACTATCTGGAGCAAGGCATTACCTAACATGAGGAAGGGTATCACAATCTGGATCTATGAAAAGGAGTCAAGCTACTTTGGCACTTAACTCTATATGGAAGAAATTGTCCTTTACCAGTCAAGAATGCAGTAGGGTTTATTAAAAGGTCACTTTGCTAGAATAAAACAAGACCCTCAAGAGATTAGCCATGTCAGGCTAGGAAATTATCACATCTATCACAGTATTACACAGGCAAAAACAGCTTAAGGAGATACCAGGAATTTCCAACATGACTTGTCTGTGAGAATATTAGTCTTTTATTTGGCAGTATTATACGTGCAGAGTTTAAATAATTATATATCTCTGCTGACAATATACACAAATCATAAGATGCCTCCCATTGCTGCCAGGAGCAGAGAAAATAGCCAAGAAGAGTTCATTTTAGTTAAATATAGATTTGAAATTTCCTCTAATGCCCTGGCCTCCCCATGCTACAAGGCTAAACTCAGGAGCATCAGATATCAAGTCTCAGTTATGTGTCACTATGTTTTATATCAGCCCTGCATTGACAGTAAGTTGTCACCATTTCATTCAGTGACCTAATTAAGGACTGAAATTACCATAAAACTGCAGACAAGTAAGTAGCTATTTTGGTTAGGGGGAAGTGATTTTTCTGCCAGCGTAGTTAAAGTGGTACAGCTTGTGTGTTTAGACAAGGCCTTGGCGGACAGGTTCCCCCACTGCAACTCCACAGCACAAAAAGATGTAAACTAGAGACATTTATGGACTAGCTAGTCTAGTTACTGTATGCCCCATTAGAGCTAAATTAAGTTGAGCACTTAATAAAACGTGTGAACTCTTCAGGGCAGGGAATGTTTGGAATTGGTATAGTCCCCAATATATTTTGAGGACAATTGCAAGAGAATCCATAGCCAGTGTTGTGGGACTATTTCAAGTGACAGTGCAAGTGGTTTGGTAGCAATACAAAATCTACTTACCCATTCTTTAACATGTGTGAGCCAGAACAAGACAGTTTACTTTCTGGTGCCAGAAGAGGAAATATGGCACAACCCTGTTTGAGATTGTTTATGATCTTTCAGCTGAGTTAGTGAAAACACTTTAGTTTAAAAACAAATAAGCAGAATACATCAGAACAGATTAAACTATAACACTTCTGGAGGGGAGAAAAGCTTACCAAAAGTGGTTTATCATAAGAGAATTACCTAACCTGAGAGACTTCAGAGTTCCTTAGGCCAGGTCTACACTTGAAACTATAGTGACTGGTACAGTTTTGCCACCAAATCCTCCTAGTGTAGATGCAGTTTATACTAGCTTATGCTCGTTTGAGGGAAAAGCTGTACTGGCAAAACACATTTGTATGCTGGTATAAACTGTAACTCCACTAGGAGGATTTGCTGGTATACACCTGTTGTAAGAAAATTATGCCTCCAGCCTATGTTACTATACTGGCAAAAGTTTCTAATATAGACCTATCCTCAAACTCACTTAAAAATGTTAATCAACACTGCTTTCATCTTAGAGCCACATACTTTAACAGACATCTGTGTACTAGAAAGAATTCCAGGCAAGTGTTTGTTTTGGAGGGGGACTTCAAACATTTGAGAGAAAAATGCTCCAAGTTCTGCGATAAGAAACCAAACATCCTGCCAGAGAGCCTTAATGCTCACACTCAGGTAGTGCTCTGTCAGAAATACCAAGATCTAAATGGTGGGATGGACCCTCCATTTAGGTTATGCCTTTTCAGTGCTGTAACCCATCCCAAATTCGTTTTACTTCAGAAGTTTGGCCTTTAACAGAATTTGTGCATGAAGTCACTATGTGTGGTTCTGTATCAATTTAAGTCTCTCCTGCCCCCCCCACCCAAAAAGCCCTCACTTCCTTTACCAATTTGCAGTATATCTTGAACCGACATCAATTAGATGGGATTACAGAGCCTCCTCATCTTTTAAAGGGGTGTGAAGCTCCGTTTCAATGAATATTTGTTTAAAGGCGCATGCAGGTTTAGAGAATGAAGCTCAGCTTCAAACACTAGTATGGAGACCAACATTTTCTTGGTTGTTTATCCAGTTAAAATAGGACAAGAGATCAAGGCTGAGAAAGAAATACCTAATTCTTTGCTCTTTGAATATCAGTGTGAGCAAGGCAAGCAATGGAGTACTTTGTTTAGATTGTAACATTTGCAGTAAGAAACTATTCGGTCTATCGAGCAGTTTGAAGAAGTTTGAGGAATGTGACCGTTCAGAAGACAGTTAGGAAAAACAAGTGCTATTGTGGAAAGCCCAAATCAAAACAGAGTGGAGGCAACCACCACGAGAACAGAACCTGTAAGGTGTTTCCATTACCTTCCCTTCCCCCATACCCAGGATGAAAGGTGTAAGTTGGGTAATGGAGGGAGAGCAATGGCATCCCACTGGGTTATTCTGCTTGTGGTAGAAATCTTATTGCTAGTGCACTATCTGTGCTTTAGTTTTCAAGGCAGTGGATGATGGCTGTTTCTGTGATGCAGGTCTTTGTAACTATGTTCCAGCCTTTTGGGGGCGGGGGGGTGTTTAGCTAAAAGCACACCACTAAATCAACTCTCACTATTTTTCATTAGGATATTTTATTTACTTTACTATGCTGAAAATGGAGAAAACTATTTCAACAATATCCACTTATTAAAAGTAGATATCCACAATGGAAAAGATACCGACTGGAGCAAATAAAAGTGCTATTAAAGTGATTTTTATTTGGAGTAATTACTCTACTTCCAAAGTCACATTTACTCCAGACTATAGTGTCCACCTGAGGAAATTATACCAACATAGCTATACAGGAATACTTTACTGCAGCTATGTTGGTCAAATTCCCCATGTAGACAATTCTAGTGTCAGAGCCTCTATTATAGCCAAGGGAGGTAGACTGGTACATTTGAGGCTTCATTTCTTGAGATAGTCTCAATACTATTACAAGCACAAGTTAAAAAGAAAATAGACAAGTCAGATCTTGAAACTGTTGTATTCAAAGCTTTTATAGATTTTGGTAGAGTACCATTACACTGGGAAATAAACTACACTCTGCAACTTTATAGCAAGTCACTAACTAGGCTTTTCTCTAGTCATGAAGTTTCTCCTAGAGTTTTAAGTTGAGACACCTTATGGGTCAGTTACTGACAAACACTGGCTATCTAGAAGTTGCTTTGGCTTTCAGCATTGTCCCATGAGAATCAGCAGCATAATGTTACAGCAGCTGTTTCCTCTCCCCTCCCCGAAACTACTTTGTTCCTCTTTTCAACTCAACCTCTTTTCATCCCTTCCCTTCTTTTGTCAACACTTCACTTTAAGTTTTGTAATTGGTCTCCTTTCTAACTAGAGGACCCCAGAACTTGAATTCCACTACCGCAGTAATTTTGCTGAGCTACTAGCAGCCACCTGATACTTCAGTCAGCGTTCATTTTGTGGTGTAGGAGACACCAGCAGGAACTGAGCTGCCCTGAAGTCTACTGGTCGTCTCACTTCACACTAAGCTGTCTACATCAGCCCATTAAGAAGTAAGTACAGTTGATGAAAGCCTACTATGTCTTTAAATAAAACCAATCAGTACCCCTCCGATTAAAAAAAAAAAAGTGTAAAGAAAATGAAGATTCCCAGGAGTTAAAGAACAATGACATTTACATGGTGTTTAAAAGCAAGATATAAAAATAGATATCACTTTGTAGTATTAGTCTGTGTATTTCACTGTAGCAATAAAGACTCCATGTGCAACAGCTCAAGAGGGGAAGTTAAATAAGATTATGTTCTCAGCTTAAAGAGCAGGAGACCTAATTTCTGGTTTCAAAAATCAAAACACTAGTTTACCTGGGTTTGTGGTATTTAACACCTTTTGTTTTCCTTACTAGTGGCAGCCAGGAGTAGACGTTTATTTCATGTTGTCTAGGTCACTCCTATGATCTTTCAGCCTGGCATACAAGCAATCTCGTCATCTAAATTTGAGTTTTATTGTGATGGTTTAATAGAACAAACAAAACATAGTCCTGGAGGATTAGGCCAAACCCATCAGGTCAGTAATGCTATACAGTATTCTACATTAATTATTTTGTACTAGCTGTTAGTGTTCTAGTGAACGTGGGCTAGAGATACATATTGCTTCATATAACTAAGTAGGGATTCCAAAAGTCTGAGTGTCACTTTAGAACTACTA
Organism: Lepidochelys olivacea; assembly: GCF_965140295.1. NCBI lineage: Eukaryota > Metazoa > Chordata > Testudines > Cheloniidae > Lepidochelys > Lepidochelys olivacea. The sequence continues at coordinate 73,319,245 of NC_140414.1, forward strand.
ACCATCAACAAATACTAGATGTGATAAGATTGGGGAAAGAGGGAGAGAAGAGGAACTGGAAGGAAATTGCAAGTTTGAAGATTGAGACATGCCATAAACCAGCTGAAACATTTAAGTTCCACATGCCAAAGGAAAGTAGTTTTGACGAGGCAAGAAGAAGATTAGTTCTTTGAGTCACAGTTAAAAACAAAAAACAAAAACATTGAGCATATCTGTCTGACGAAACTGTCATGAAAGCACACTAGCAATCTGTGCTAGACATTTACTTCTATTTTAATTACTGCAGTTTCACTACATCACTAACTTCATGGGACAGTGCCTTAAACTCCAACAACTAGCCTAGTTTTTATCTGGCAATATTTAGCGTTTAAGCCAAATGTTGCCAAATGACTTCCCAGTTTGTTTTAAACAAGAACATCTGATTGTCTGCAATGTGTACAGATACTGAGAAGCCAGTTTGCAGCTATGATTGTAAAACAAGTCTTCTGGTGCCAAAAATTATTGTACTATGCTGAGAAAATAGAGTTTAGTAGCTATTGTAAGGAGGCCACGCAACAAGGCAATAATTACAATTTTTACCTGTGTAAATGACTATGCATGTCAAAGAAGAAATCAGCTCCAGACACAAGACTCCAAGGATAAGGTAGAGATACTTTTTACTGTAGTTAGGAAAGGAATGCTGAGCTGACAGTATCAGAAGCAGGGCTGCATTTCCTTAAAAGAAAAAACAGACATGACATTTACGTGTTTTAGTCTAGCTAATAACCAAAAATGGCTCAAAAATTCCCTCCTCCAATACCTACATCCCAGTGGACTCTTGTTTGTTAGGCTAGATGGATTATAGCTATGGAATGGAAAAACATGACTGGTATGCAATTTAAATCACACAAGAGTAAGAAAGAGACAAGTGTTTATAACTACAGTTATTTGTGAAACTTAAGTCCTACAGGACTAGAATGCTTCATTCTATAGTTCTTGAAGCCTTCAAGCAAATGCACAAAATTCAGTGACAGCTAAGATATACAATGAATCAGTAATGTCATCACTGATTGACAAGAATGTTATACCTATTGTCTAATATTTGACCTTTCAGTACATCAGTGTAGTAGTCCACCAAGGCACTAGCGTCATTTAATTCAGAGCAGGCAGAAGAGATATTTGAATTCCCATTCTCCTCCCATTTGTCATCATTCCCCTCCCCATGCACTTCTTGCGTCAGATATAAAATAATAAATTAAGTTCTTCAGAGTAGGTACCATGTCCTTCTTTTGTGCTGTAGAGTTTTTACAATATTCTAGGGAACATAAGACATGTCAGCTGTGAGGTAGGTTTAGAACTCATATACTGCTTTAAAGCAGAGCAGGAACAGGATACTGTGTTGGATGACTGAACTGTCAAGGCCAAATTTGCCACTTTATGAAATGTGGCATCCCATTTAATTTCCACCTTCACTTCTCAGTAGTGTTTGAGGGAAGTTGACCCTCACCCCCAACAAGGAAGTTTCGCTTGGGTGTTTACACACTTGGAATTTTAACCATTACATATACTAGAAGCCCTAAGCTTGCAAAAGGGACATAGTTTAACGAACATAAGGAAATCAGTACATCAAACTGCAAGACCACACACACACACAAAATAATTGAGAGAAGTTTCCATTTCAGCGATCTGAAGCACACTATGTACTCAGCTTATTGTACTCTCCACAATCACTGCCTTCCAATAAAAAGGCCCCCTATTAAAAAAGAGCCATGACCATGATATGATTTTAGACAAGAATTAAGTTCAGTTTCTGGAAAAAGCTGGACAGCTGCTGCTCGTTAAACACCTCCTATGCTTGCTGCCACTAGGAAGAAAAAGTAAAACTAAAGAATGTACAGAGTTAAAATGCTGCCAAGAATCCTCTTCTCCCCAGGAAAAGTAGGGATGAAGTAGCATTCGTAACATGAATCCTGCTGCAAATTAAGGAGTTTTATTTTGCTTGAAACTTCAGCAACATGCAGCCTAGACCTGGGCTACACTCAAAAATCAGGAATCAACCTAACTAGGGCTGTGAAAAACCATCATGCCTTGTGTGTCACAGTTAGGTCAACCTAACCCCGGTGTATACATGGCTAGACTGACGGAAGAGTTCTTCCATCAACCTAGCTACCACCTTGGTGGAAGGGGTTTCCTTCATTATCTCCAATATAGGAAGCATCTATGCTACAGCAGAGCACAAGCAGTGCTGTAGCTGTGCTGCTATAGTGTACATATGGTCTAAGTCGTATTAGAAGTTGGAGTATGTGGAAATGGTGAAGGGGATGAGACCTCTTCAGACTTCCTTTTCTTCCATTTTGCGGTTATGGAATGCACCCCTTGGAAACACTTTCCACAAATGCACATGATCTCTCCATACAAGCAAATGAGAAAGTCTGTGCTGTTTCATGAGGACCTAGAGTAGACCACATAACTGTTCCCCACCCCAGCCTTTTTTTAATGGGGCATGTTACATGACTGCTTTTCTCCAACCTGAACACCCTTTTCTCTTAAATTCTGGAGTTTGACTGCAGACTCAAGCTCAGAAGTGGGCACGCTGACTAAGTAGTGCAGGTTCTTATTACTATATGAAGCCTACAATGGCTTCAGAAAGTAAAGTCAGCCAAGAGCATTCCTGGGGCCCTGTGGATGCATGCAAGTCAGCATTTTATCAGCCACCAGTCAGAAACAGGGCAAAATGACTAGCAGCCAAATGCAGCACATGTTTGCTCCAAGGACATTATGACTACTTGATTTAGTTGATGGGACAAGACATCTAGTCAATGGCTACTATTTCTGAATCTATTTCAACTCAGCTGAATTCTGGCCTGCTGCTACAGTAATAAAAGCAAGAGCAGGGAAGTTTGTATTTAACTATTAAGCATAGCACTCTCAAACAAACTAGTGTGCCACAATCTTAAAAATTATGAGTTCATAAAGCGTAGATGAAGTAGTTCAGTTCACGGTATTTTTTGATACAGAATCGGTAAAAGAAAAATGCAAATCGGTTTCTCTCACCTGTAGAATGTATAAGGAGTGGCAGTCTTTTAAGATGTCTTGTTGATCGGTAGATCATGAGGTATCCTCTGCATCTGACTTTACTGTGATGATGCTGAAGATATCGTTCAAAGACAACATGCAGAATCCACAGAATTACCTTTGCAATGATTATGACACTTTGCACCTTAAGTGGGTTGGTGTAGTTTCCGGGGCATTCGTCCTCATTTGGGTTTACATAAGAACAATATATACCTGCTAAAAATACTAAGACAACAAAAGCAACCTGTGAAAGAAGGGAAAGAGAGGAGACAGACCTTAAGGTTAATAGTTAAAATATAAGCAATATTACCAAAATTTAACTACTGTGTCTTATTTTCTGGATTGGTTCAAATGGAAGGAAAAAAAAAAAAAGATCATCCCTAATGCAGTTTTCTAGAACAGTGGTCTCCACAGTGTGGTGCACACACCCCAGGGGGTGTGCAGAAGGAGGAGCGCCACTAGACAGCACTCCACCGTTGTTTTTCTTCAGCAGCGGCTCTGCATGCCTGCAGCAGGTCTTCTCTCCCCCCGCCCTGCCCCCCTCACGTCACACCTGCGGCAGATCTTCCCTCCTTCTTTCTTTGGCAGCACCGTGGGGTTGCACAATCCAAAAATCTTTGGAGATCACTGTTCTAGAAGATACTTCATCTTTGTACAATAAGTATATCATGCATCTTCTTCCTGAATACAGAACTGAAATATTTGTTCTGCCTTTTTTGCATCATTAATAATTTTACCACCTCCATCTACTCATGGACCAACAACATTCCTAGATTTTTTTGTTCCTAGCACACAATACTAAGATTACTTATTGTCCTCAGCCTTACCAGTGATGGATTTTTCCCAGATGCCTTTAGCTTCCCTTATTTTATACATTTCATGATTTCTAGTTTATGTCAATTGCTATTTCTCTTTACATGTGCTACATTGATTTTGTCATTTATAATTGCTGCCTTCACTGCACCAGGATGCGCTTCTAACCAAAGCTGTGGCTTTTTGGCCACCTAATAAACTCTTAAAGGACTCTCCCATTTTTCAAAATTTTTCCTCCAGATCAGTGTTGCTCATAATTTTCCTCAGCTTTGGGAAACTAGCCCTTTTGAAACACCAGGTATACATTTGGGACCGTCCTCTGGTTGCCCATATTGAATGTAATCAGGTCATGACAGTTGATCTTTAGGTAACCACTAACTTCCAGTCCTGTTATTAGTCCTATTTTTAAAAAAGCAAAAAGCCACCAGAAAGCAGCTTAGCGGCCCAAGGCCTTGAGCGGCTGAAGAATCAGACAAGAGGACACGGCTTTTTAGTCAAGGGTATTAAGGAAAGTCAAACATCCTTCCTTGTACTGTCTACAAGATTTTTTTTGCAGACTAAGTTGGTGACTCAGGCATTTATTTTCACAAAGCGGAAGAGGATAGGTATAGTGGCTTTTTAAAAAAATAGATTAGTTAAAAGAAGGCATTTAAGCCTTGTTTAAGTTATTATTCTACTGCCTTATCCTCTTATGGGATTGTCAACACAGTCAACAGTAAACTTGCTGTAGGAGAACGGACCACAATCCCGCAAGAGTGCTCAAATATAATTATCCTGTGAGATAACATGGTTAGTTTTAGTTTATACCTAGGCACTTACAAAACTAAATGCCCCCCCCCCAAAGGAAAAAAAAAAAAAAAGACAGGTTTTGATTCTAAGCCTCCCTGATCTTCTAAAATCGTAAACAAGAGTGTTTTGAATTCTGAGGAGACCAAACACACACCATTGGACTCCAAGCTCTCCAAACATTCATCCACAAGTACTTCTAATACTAAGCTGCCATTTAATAGTAGGTCCATTTCAGAGTGATCTTAAGTTTGTAGAGAAGAAAGTAAATGCCTCTTACATGTTTTTTTCCCCCCTCCCATGATTTATATCTTCCATATATCAAACTAACAGTAGTGTATATCCGGTTACAATAATACTCCACAGTATAAGCCCATGCATTTTATACAGAGAACTAACAGGACATACTTCTGCAAATTTTTGGTATTTAAAGTCTTCCTTCTCACCAAAAACCTCACCATTAAGGATTCCCATTTTTTTTAAGGGATGGTGCCACGAGTTAATTTAAGTTTATAATCCAACTGATTTCAGTTTAGAAATCATGGAGGTAGATATAGCAGCTAGCTATTTTTGTCTGGGATATTTAATTAAAAAAAAAAGTGTCCAATAACTACATCTGTACTACCCTAATCCAGGTAATTAATTCTGGACAAGTACAATACTTTGTTTTATGCAACACTTGAACTGGATCCACTCATTCAAATGGAGATCAGCCAGAAATTGTTTTTATGTCTGGTGAGTGGATATCACTTCTCACCCTGCTTCTGTTTGAGAAAGATATGCCCTAAACTAAACTACCTAAACATAGCTCTTCATCCTTCCATTTCCAAATTCATCCTTACACTTCAGGAGTACTAAAAAAAGTTTCATTGCCATTTTACAGATTTTAAAAAGCACATAGAAATATTAAGTGATTTACTCAAGGTCACACAGCCTGTCAGTGACAAAGCTGTGAAAAAAATTCAGATTTTCCATCTCCCAACCCAAGTATCTTGTCCACTAGTCATGTAATTTAGAATGCCACTGTCATTTTTATTCTGTCCAGTTACTTAAATTGTGTTTTTAATACCTTTGCTGTTTCTCAGGTATTCCAACATGGAACTATAGGTATGTATATTTTAAATGACCAGGATTAAGATGGAAACTGAGCAAATATTATGCAGTGCGTACATCCTCAGAATTGACTGGAGAGGGAAGGTTAGCCTAATGTTTATGGTGATGAGGATCTGGGTTTGATTCCCTGCTGTGCCACAAACTTCCTGTGTGACATTTAGAAAGTCACTTTGTGGCTCAGTTCCCCATCTGTGAGAAGGGGAGAATAGCACTTCCCTATTTCACAGGAATGCTGCAAGGACAAATGCATTAAAAATTGTCAAGTGCTTGGATAATATGGTAATGGAGTAAAATAGATCAATATTCCAGAAAGTCATCCGATCAATTTGACATACCCCAAAACTGAGTAAGGGAAAGTTAAGATGAAAATGGAGCTGGAGTCTCTGGAAAACAAAAAGAAGGTTGCAAAGAGAGTAAGTCTGAGGTTTTCAGCATGCACATTTGTGAACACTGATTTCAAGAGGACTTTGACAGGAGGGAATGCATTCTGGACATCTGGTTTTGAGTAGCAGGACTCCCTCAGACCACCAGTTGATTGAGTGTTCCTTCCTTTTCCCCTCCCTACACGCCCCCGGCCTTTTCTGCACCCCAAACTGCTCTTTAGCAGCTTAAGAGCTACATGTACAAGTTACTGGGGAATGAATGTTCCCTATTCCCTCCTGCCCTGAAGATATGATCTTTAAGACACTCATTTGCTTGCCACCATTTTCCCCAAAACCCTTGCCATCCATGGTAGGCTCCTGCCATTCTCCCCACAGCTTGAGAAGACCTCTGTCCCAAGTGATGACTATCTGGGCGGTGTGAGAAAGGGATGGTGAGAAAAATTCAGATGGAGCTGTGCTTGAGAACACTAGCTAAAGCTTGACAGACAGAAGCCATATTTTAAATGTTTCTAATTACCAACATGCAGTGAGTTTAGGGTTTGTCTACATACAGAAGTTACACCAACTACATTGATTTCTAAATTGATATTATGCACTCTTACATTGGTTTAAGAGTCTCCACACAAGGGGGTTGCTCAAATCTAGTGAAGTCCATTTTAGGAAACTGGTTTAGTTGATACAGTTTGTATGTAGACTGAGCCTTTAAAACAAAAAAAGGAAGGAGCGCTACAGATGTGACATTAATGCACTGTCCACATTAGAGCTACCCAAATTCTGTTAAACATACTGATGCAGTTACATCAGTCCAAGTTTCCTTACATAGGAGGCCTAAGACTTTTTTCCTAACCTGAGCAGATGGAAGGTGGGCTAGGACAACTCAGGAATCTTTACCAGGCACCAGCTGAGTACAGACAAGGCTAAATTTACTAGAAGTAGTGAAGAAGCAAGTCAAAAATGTAGATTGGATTAGTGTTTAATATGAATTACTAAATCTTTTAAATCAACTCTACACAAGTTTAAGTACAGGAACGTTTTCTTGGTCCTGAGGCAACATCCTAATTTAAATGTCATTTTGTAGCACTGACATTATCCAATTCACTAAAACCAAGTGACTTCTTATTGGACTAGATTAAAGATTACCTGCCATATCCATGTGAGTGGAAAGTTTGCAGTGTTGGGATGGAATGTTTAAGATACAAGGCAAGAGGAGTATGCAACACAAGTTATTTCTCGCTGTCCCCACAATCCCGGCTTTAGATCCAATACATCACAGCTGGAGAACCAGAATTTCCCATTATTTGCTCATAGCCAAGCTAATAAATTAAAAAAAAAAAAAAATGATGATTCTTCCCAAAACTTACATGTATAAGCAACAGAAAGTTGGCAATCAAGACTGTAGGAATAGCATGGAATCTCGGTCTCAGTTGGGAATGTAATGCATGAGGTGGAAGAAGTGGTGCATCAAGTAGAGGATCATCTTCTGTGCTCTGCGTTATCTCCAAGGAACCCTGAAATTTAATCATGAGTTTCAGATTAATTTTCCCACATTACTCTTACAATGGGTGTTTCCAAGGCAGGCCATCTTCTCGTACCACAAAATTTCAAGCAGCTATTACTTAATTCAGTGTTCTCCCAGAAAGTTATTTAACAAATTAATCATTAAGGTCATTAAGAACAGAGATCATACCATTTGGCCATTTCTAGAATGGCTGTACTCCTATTGATAGGCTTTAGTCTTCAAAATACTTTTCAAACATTTGAGTATCACTGAGATTTCTGACACCTCCACATTTAAAGGAAGTGGAACACCTCTTCAACCACACTGAAATCTCAACCATGAAAAAGAACTACAAACACAAGAGGTAACGCTACTGCTTTCAGCTCAGGGAATAGTGAAAAGCGAAGTAGCCTGCTGCCATATACTAAGCATGTCTACTTTGGATGAGGTTAGAATTTGTATTTTAGCATGATTATCCTATGACAAGTTAATAGAATGTCATGCCTTGTCCACGCTAGAAGTCTGTTATGTTAAATATTATCTATTCCCTCTAGATTAGAACTGTAAAACATTGTGGCCACATGTAATACTTCAGATGTGGCATGCTTGAAAAGGTCACAGATCTGGTCCCTATGACTGTTATCAACCAGACAGCTGTGAGGGGAATCCCACTTCTCGATCCCTGCATCTTTTAAGCTTCCCTAGATTTCAGTGGGCTGCAGCACTGCTTCCTCCCCAGCTCTCTCTGGCACATTTCCTAGACACCACTCTCAATCTGTTACCCTTGATGGAAGTGAGGCCCTAAGCACTGGCCCCCAGGTCCAGCGCTGAACCCCCTCAAGGTACCTCAGTAACTTAAATAACCATTATCCCAGACTCCTATCGAAGGTGAGAGCCTTCTAAGTTACAGTTTAAGTTTCTCAGGAGGAAACACAGTAGATGTAGCATATACAGACTTGAACACAGCATTGCTCTTTAACAGCATGAGAAAGATACAGGTCTCTACAAAATAAACCCTACATACATTTCCTCTGACTAGCTCATCCTTCCCTTTGGGAGACGGTTCAGGCAGGGTCCCCCTCTCCCTGCCGCTGTTTCCCTCGTCTCAAACTGGTAAAAAATGGCTTTTGACTAAATAGAGTAGCTTCTGCCCCTTACAAACAAGTCCCTGGTCAGCCTCCACAGGTGATCCCAGACAGACCAGGTGACCCTACTGCTTACCAGGTGACTGTTGCTAAGCAAGTTGGCTCTGAACCAGGAGAACTGGTTTATTGGGGGAGAGAAATTTTGGCCAACAAATTATATTTCAGTGGCAATACATTTAAATCAACTCCTCTCTCGTTATCCCTTTTCCACTAGCCTTTGGAAATCTAGTTCAACAGGACAAAAGTAAAGAAACCAATAGTGATGCTGCCAGACCAGACATCAGCTCATGCCAAGGCCCCTAGGCTTCAAATGAACACTGACAAATGCCTAGCTGGAGGCCTGTCTGGCTCCCCTGTGTGTTAGTATTGGTAAGATAGATATTAGAGTTAAGAATGTGTTTAGTCTTTATCAGGGTGACCAGATGTCCCATTTTTAAAGGGGGGGAGTCCTGTATTAAAGCCCTCCTGCAGGGGTTCTGACTTTCTTAAACTGGCAAATTGTCCTGTATTTTCTGTCCGTCCCCCCCATCAGTACCAGCAAGTCCTACTGCAGGCCAGATCCTTGCTCACCAGCTGCTCACCCACCAGCAGTGAGTGAGTGGGTGGCAGACGATGGCGGGGTGCAAGGTTGGTGATGGGGTAAAGATGCAGCAGATGGGGTTGGCTGCTCCCCCCCCCGCTAGTCCAATCAGTGCAGCTCCCACTGTATGCCAGCTCTCATCCAGCAGGGCCCTGCTCCCCATCCTGTTTTTGGCCAGCACTGGCTGCACACTGAGCCACAATAGCTACTGAGTGCCAGCAGGCACCAGGCAGTGGCCTGTTACATGTCACCTATACTCGACCCACTGGTTCTTTATGTGCCCCCCCTCCTGCTATCCTCTCTCTCTCTGCTTTGCCCCTTCACCCCTCCTCCCGAACGCTGCTGCTCCTCCATATCACCCCCAGCAGTGCACGTCTCATTCCCAGTGCCGTGCAGAGAACCACCCCTGCTCGGAGTGCTTGGCTCACCAGCAGGCTCCTTCCTTCCCCCTCTGCATCTGGCTGGGCTGGCCCCCAGGGAAAGCCCAAGACCCTCTGGCCCAGGGGACTGGCCAGGAGGAGCAGAGCCCCACGTGTGTCAAAGCCTCACACAGTGCTGGCATGGGGTAGGCTCTCTGCCCATCAGCTAAACTCTGGAGTGTGTATGTGTCAAGGGGGGCGGGGGGGAGGGGCGCTGTTGGGGCAAAGTAATTTCCAGCCTGTTCCTGCCCTGAACCTGCAGGCTCCACAGCAGCCAGCCCCGGGGCAGGGGCTTAGCACCCTCTTCACCCACTCCCCCCTGGGAGCATGGGGCTGCTCCCCCTCTACTGAGCTACCTCTCTGGCCTGGTTCACTGAAGCCCCTGCAATCATAGGCGCCAACTTCTCCTGGCGCTGGTGGATGCTGGCACCTACCCGCCCCCAACTCCACCTCTTCCAGCCCTGTCCTGCCCCGAAGTCCCAACCCCAACTCTGCCCCCTTCCTGCCCCATTGGACTCCTTCCCCAAATCCCCGCCCCTTCCCCACCTCTCCCCTGAGCCCACTGCATTTCCGCTCCTCCCCCCACCTACCTCAGCTTGTTACACTGCAAAACAGCTGTTTTGTGGCAGCAAACCTGGGAGGAGAAGCAGGGACATGGCGCGCTCAGGGGAGGAGGAGGAGAGCTGGCGCAGGGAGCTTGGCTATCAGTGGGTGCAGCGGCTTGTCTCTTCCTGCCTGCACAGCTGGAGGGGTGGCAGGGGAGGAGAAGAGAAGAGAAGAGCTCTGCAAAGACACAGGCCAGGTCATCCCTTGCCCCTCTGCAGCTGGAAGCAGGGGTACCTTCCCTCCTGCAATGTTGAAAGGCTGCTGCTGCTGGCCACATTCTGGTGTAAACCCTGTCAGAAATTGGGGTGGGGGGAGCAGGCATACCTGCATACCCCCACATGCGTTGCCTCAGGAAGGCACGGCATCCAGGGGGCCCAGGCATGGAGGGTGGAGTGCTTGGCAGGGAGGGTCAGTCACCTCCCCCTGTGTAAGCGAGGTAGGTAGGTAGGTAGGGAGAGAGAGAGAGAGAGTCCCCGTCCATGTCCTCCCCCTGTGAGCCTAAAGCCTTAAAGATAAGAAGGTAAATAAAAAGAAATACTGTGTAGTTGGATCCTTTTTAACTGGGGCTCAGTCACCTTGATGTTAATTTGAAAGTTTGTACTGCATAGTTCTGATTGATTGCCACTGAAGTTGCCCAAATACAAGTAATTTTACTAGGTGCCATGTATTCAGCATAGGGAAATATGGTTGCCCTAGTTTTTAGGGAATGCTTGTAGGATGCTGCATGTATTAAGCTTGCTTATAAACCTCTGTACCAAATATTTACCTTTATAACATATAAGTGTTTGCTCTAAAACTATACATTCACAGTGAGGAAAGAACTATCAAGTGGGAAATACTAGTTTACCACAAGAGGTGTCATCTCCTGCCCAACAAAAGAAAGCCTGTAAACATCAGACAAGCCATTGTGGCACATCAATGGACAAAAGACATCATTGATTTCTCCCTCAATACCAATAAAGACGAGATAAACATTCATCCCATCATCTTGAGCTCTGCGGGAAGGGAATAAAAATCCCTGTCCTGCTTGGAATTCAGGGCATGGACAAGATTTCTAAGCATAAACAAGGGATCCCCAGTTGTTTAGCTAGGGTTAGACCTGAAGGACATACAGCAGCTTCTATTACTTTTTGAAACCTAAGACCAACTCATCTGTATGTGCATGTATGTTCACCTGCTTTAAACCTTATAAATAACTCATTTCTTTTTCCCAGTTAAAAGATCTTTAATTATAGGATTGGCTACAAGCATTGTCTTTGGTGAGAGATAAAAGGTGCACTTGACCTGGGGTAAGCGAATAGTCCTTTGGGACTAGGAGTAACCTGAATATTGTTGTGATTTAGGGACCATCTATCAAAGACAGGCTTCTCTGGGTGGCAAAATAGATCAGAATACCCAAAGGGATTGTCTGTGATTCCATGTTAAGGCTGTTATAATGCTTTCAGAAGTCACACTTGATACATGATTAGTGAAATCTCAGCTTGGTGTCTGTGCCTTTCTTCTTAGCAGTATACCATGAGGTTGGTACTCACACTCATGAGCCACTCCAGACTGCTTGAGACCCATATCCAAAATGGAGTCTAGTATGGCCAAAATCTGAGTTCAAAACAGTTCAAAATCTCATGCAGAATTCCTACATTTTACAGGTAGATTCCCCAAAATCTCACCATCTCCAGTATACTATGCTTCAATAGGGCCAATAGTGCCAACAGTCTGAACCATTTCAATAGGGCCAACAGTCTGAACCATTTCAGCCACAACTATTCTAGTTCCAGTGTGGACACAGATTAGCTGGAACTATTCAGCTTGTCTCCCCCCTCCCCCCCGTCACTTCAGGGCACCAGCACCCCTTCAGAGTTCCATACTAGTTCCACCCTGTGCATTTTAGGGATGTGGAGCAAACAAGATTCAGCACAGTTAATATGGATGTGCTGAATCAGTTTTCAGATTACCATTACACAAAACAGGAAGTCAATCAGATTTGCCACTGTCAGAGACAAGATACTGGGCTAGCTGGACCCATTGGTCTGACCCAGTATGGCCATTCTTGTGTTCTACAAGTTTTAAAATGCTGTTTGTGCGTGTTTCATTGGATTCTGATCGCCATTTAAATGTAGCTTGACAAATTCAAAGTAAAAAAAAAAAAAAAAAAAATCTAGTAAATAAGGAATGTCATTTACCATTTAACATTAAAAAGTAAAAAAGTAGTCTAAGTGTGTTACACTATATATAAATGCACCGTAAGTTAAACAGTTATATAGCTTATCCTTCTACTTAGCAAGAAGTATCAAATTTAGAGTAAAGGCTACTCTTAGTTGCAAGTTGATGAGTTTTAATGATTATACCAAACGAGAATTAATCTGTTTAGGCTCTAATAAATTTGTTAGTCTCCAAGGTGCCACAAGTACTCCTGTTCTTTTTGCAGATACAAACTAACTCAGAGTAGCAGCTGTAACAAGATTTAAGTCACTTATTTAAATCAATGTTCCCTGCTTTACAGATTGTAAACTGATTAAAAATCAGCAATTGAAATGTAACATTGAACAATTATAAATTCAGATTAGATGTATGGAGCCTCAACCAGATTGAAGATACATTACCTGTTTTTTTAAATCTAAGTCAGTGAGATCAATCCCTCCAGCCACTTTACAACTCAAAGCGATGGCAAGCAACAGTGATATAGACAGCCACATCAGGGAAAATAAGCAGATTTCTCTCTCAAATTTAGTTCTTCTTCCACTTGAAGAAGCTGGATACACCATAATATTTCATATTCAAGAGATTCTTTGCAGCTATAAAGAACTAGCAATGTATTTTAAGGAGAAACTGTAAAGATTCTTCATAGAAACCAACATGGTTAGGAACATGCCTTTTTAGTACTTTGAGTATCTGTGGCTTTTTTTTTTTTTTTTGGTTAAGATGACAGTTTTCCAGCTTTTTTTTACCTTTGAAGAACCAGGAAGTCTGGTCTTCTAGGGATAAGGTCACCTGTAAAGAGACTCAAGGTCTTGTCTATATTAGTTTTACTGCTTCACTTTGTTGTAAGCCATGCTAAATGCAAAAGAATAAAAGCAGAGATTCTAGGCTGCACCTGCAGGTTCACAGAAAGGAGGAGTCTTAGGGAAGGAGGGTGCAGAGATGCAAGCCCCTTTCCAATTCTAGGATGCTCCTAACACAAAGAATCTTGACTGCCCTACTGGATAGCAGTCCCAGGCTGCCTGGGGGCTGCTCTACAGGCCATAGCAACAGAGAAACCCTATTACCTAGGCTTGGCAGAATTTGTTTTTGTAAATCTGATGGTTAATATCAGTTATTTTTAGCCTTCCCCCACCCCTGATTTGTATCTATTTTAATACCTTTTTGCAGCAGCGCTATGCTCTACACACAGCTGGAGACACTAGATCCCCGCAGGCACAAGAAATGCTGCAGTCTTGACAGGACAGAGCAGATCCCTAGCCAGAGCCATGAGGATGACAGACTCCTACCTGTGACGGAGACGACCCCACTGCTGAAAAGCTCCTGCCCAGGAATGGCCCCTGCTCACCCAGCCAGCAGGTGGAGCTGTGATAACAGGCCTGCAGAGGGTTCCCTGGGTGGCTAGTAACACCAGATACAAGGTGTGGGGGAGGCAGTGCTTGGTCAGCTGTTACCAAGGCACCCCCTTTCTCCCCCTCCCCTCAGTTTCAGCATGCCAGGTGAAATTAACCTGTGATGACTATTTAAAATTGAATCTGGCCAAGCCTCCAGTAACAGAAAACTTCCCTCCTGACCCCTGCTCCAGGGTTGCAAGGGGAATTCTGCCCCAACGAGCAAAAGGGTTTTATGGCTCATGTATGTTGCTGTTAGAGCCTACAGCTGGGTTCCAATTCCACACAAAATTGGGTCATTAAAAAGGAGGTAAAGGTGTTGGGGCTGGTTGGGCTCCAGGTCCCCGCTATAGGCACTGCAGCCTGGTGCACAGGTTTGCATCACTGCTCAAGTATGGGCCAGCTGCCTCTCCATCATGAGGATGGAGGGGCCAACCTTGCATAAGTAGCATTGTTATCCAGTGCACCCAGTTGTAACACCACTCTCACAAATTGGGCCTGGCCAGCCCCCTGTTGTCATGATGGGGCAGTTGGGCCAAACATGAGTTGTGCTGCAACTCAAGAGGTCCCAGAGCCCACAGTGGGAAGCCCCAGGACAGGAGCCAAGGGGGAAGTGGTAGATCTGTTTGCATTACATGTGGCAGCTTTGGATGGTGGGGTGTGGGTCAGGATTTTGGGGGCCCTGGCTACTCCCCCTAACCTGCCCCTTCTTTCCACAGGTATGGGGAAGAGTAGTCTCCTGCTTTCATTTGCAGGTAACATTTCTGGTAATAACTGTCCCCCTGATGTACCAACACCACAACCCCACACTTAGCCATGCAACACCCCCATCTTCCATATAACTTGCCCTACCCCCCACTCCAGCTTGGCGACTCCCAGCCTCTAGATCTTCCCCCACTGCACCCCAGCCCCTTCTGTCCCAACCCTTACTTTCTCCCCCAAAATACACAGCTCCCTGCATCCCATGGGGGAGGTCTCAACTCACCACCCAGACCCACTTGTTAGTGGAGGGGGTTCCCCCATCTGTTAACATCTGGCTGGAATCTTAGCTCTGCACCCCCTCCCACCCCAGTTCTCCTGTCGGAGGGCTCTGGGTAGCCACCAAGGTTTTCAAAATGGGTCCTGAGCCCAAAAAGGCCTACTGCAGGAGAATCCTTCTCTTGGGCCTTGTCTTCAGAAGGTACCGATGCATTTAAGTATGTGCAAGTCAACATATACCAAGAGAAAAATCATAGGCCAGGTCTATACTGGAAAACCCTATTCATGTAGAAGCAGTTTATACTGGCAAAAGTCTTTTGCCAATATACCTTATACCAGTAGCCCAAGCAAAGTTAGATGTAGCTATACTACCAGCAAAAGCACTTTTCCGCTACAGCTACATTTACATTAGGGCTTGTGCAGATATGGAAGCGTCAGACCCCACTAACCAACATTATTACACTAGGGCTTCCGCCGGTACGGACATGGCCGTAGTGTCTGTAGATGCTACGATTGATTCGGTTCTCTCCTTGCCAGGGAAAGTTTCCTACTCCACTTGCCACCCCCCAATTTCTGCTCAATACTGCTTTTAGAATTTCAAATACAAATGTTTTCAATTAAGTACTTCTATGCATGGGCTAGCTAGCAGTTAGAGGTTCTCATGTAGTGCTTTTAAGTTTAACCCCTTGAGATAGGGTAGATAAAAAGCCATTTCTAAAAATTTAGATTATAGCTTTATTTTAAATACTAAAGCTTAGTTTTGAAATTATGACAACCTATAGTAAGCTGTTCACTATAAGATGTTAGAATGGTTTAAATTAAAATGTTTGCTGCCAAGTTTTCAAGAAAGCCAAAACTGAACTAGTGGAAGTTACTAGCCATGCACTTGCAGCCATGTATTTTTTCACTTTTAGAGAAAATTTAATAGCCCCTTTCCTCCTAATCTTGATTAGGAGGAGTTACCCAAGACATTAAAAAAGTTGAATTTACTCAATTAATTGTACTCCAGACTACCTGAAATTAATCTTCTTATGCTGCACACACATTTAGGAGAATTTACAGAATATTTGTTTTCAGGAACCTATACAACCCATTGAGGTTTGTCCATTAATCAGGTTTGAGATATTAGGAGTCAGACTAACTTTGAGTTTTACAACAATTTGGGGCTTGTTTACCCAGAGTTGCACTATTTCCAGTTTTATTTCTATACAAAAACTAGTACAAGAGGCAGTGTGCACGCTTATTTTGATTTATACCAGGTTTGTTTCATCTTGACCCTGTTACAAACATGTTTAATCCAACCTAAAATAAGCCATTTAAATTGAAGTTAAGAGTGCTCATGCACCAGTTTGGTTAAACCACTGGTGTTGCCTATAGAAGGGTTCCTAACACATTGGATACAAAGAATTAGATTATCAGTAAACATAGATGTTGGTAGATGTATACACAAAAGATGTTGGTAGATGTTTCATTGTACACACAAAAGCCAAGAAAGTGTTTCCATTGATAATTAAAATTTACAGATAAGCAACATTTTTATTTTTGCCTGAGGACAGTTTGATTTAAAGATATTTACTTTGTATATTTTGACATGTTAATTTAACCATTACAAAGGTTTAATTTTTCAACTCTCAACATCTGTTAAATAATTGTCTGAACCCCATAATTCCCAAGATTTCATGCAACTGAATAAATTGAGAAAAATAAAAAAAAGTGCTTATATTTTTAAACATTAAACACAAATAAACCCAGTTCTGCCAGGCCTACTAGTAAGTAAATTCACAGGTAGAAGATAACCGTTCCTTAAATTTGGTTATAGTTGTGAGGGGTTTGACCCCTTTCCGGGATGCCACCTGATGTACTGGGATTTCACTGAGCCTCTCCTGCACAACCAGCCTGGGTTCCCTCTCCCTGCTTTGCTGAATTAGGCTGTCCAGCCTCTTGCAGCACACACACAGGTAGGGCTACACCCCACTGCAGACACAGACTGAAGTCATCTCTGTGTAAGAGGACTCCCTCCTGCACCCCCCAGCACTCACATGCACACCCCTTTTGGGAGATAAACCCAAAATATTACTGTCTTGTGCTGTATAGGAAAAACCTGCACAGCACAAGCTCATAAAAGAAATCTGTCCTCTTCCTCAATGTGGAGAGAGATGTGTACAACTTCTTGCCCTGTCAGTTAGAAATTACATAAACTGGGTTATATTATAAACAAGAAACAAGTTTATTAACTACAAAAGGTAGATTAAGTAGTTAAAAAGACCACAAACAGAACAAAGCAGATTAGTAAGCAAATAAAACCAAACATGCAAACTAAGCTTGTTTCCCTAAAGAAATTGGTTACAAATAGTAATTTGTCATCCTAGATATTGTTGCAGGCAGATTAAAGAAAGTCTTGAAAAGGCAGCTGCACTGGTCTCCAGCTGGAGACCTCAGGTATTATTATTCACAAGCTAGACACCCTTCCATCTTGGGCTCAACCCTTCTCCCTCCAGTTCAGTTCTTGCTTCCAGGTGTTTTTCAGCATCTCTTTGGGTGGGAAGACAGAGGAGATAACCTGGATGATGTCACTCCCCTGCATTATATAGCTCGTGTATGGCAGGAACCCTTTGTCTCCCAGTGGAAGAACATGGCACTCCGAGGGGTGGGTCCAGTACCAGGTGATTCAGACCCATGTCTCTGTAGGGCTGTGGCAGCCATTACTCGTAGGTTTCAGAGTGGTAGCTGTGTTAATCTGTACCAGCAAAAAGAACAAGATGCCACAAGTATTCCTTATTCTTATTATTCGTAGACTGTCTGGAGTGTCCAAAGGAAGACTAGGTAAACTCTTTTACAGTCCATTGTCTCTGCTAATGGCCTATTAGCCCTGTCTGGCTTTTCCATTGTTGTACCTGAAGGGCTGGTGGGGGGAGGGGGGATACTCAAACTAACATTTGAAATACAGATACAATCATTAATATTCCTATCTTCAGATACAGAAATGATACAGGCATACAAATTTGATAATCACATTCAGTAAATCATAACCTTTCCAACGAAATCTCACGAGCCATCTTGTGTACCTCAGTCATGTCACATTCATATTATAAGCATATTTTCATAAAGAATATGAAGTGAAATATCACATTAGTCCTATGATTATATACAACTCTAGCATCTAGACTATTTCAAGGGCTAATCCTACCTTGCTGGCTACCCACTCCTACTGCCACCTGGCCCCCTCAGCCTCCTTTCAACAGCAGCCCACACAGGAATGGGAATTAGAAGTGCCAGTTGATGAAGACTAAGAAGGTAAAAAGAGAAGAAATTTCTACCACAACCCTACATCAGTTGTGTCTGTTTAAGAGCCATTATGCAGGTCTTCTGGACCATAAACACAACACTGCCAGAACTTCAGGATCTACAGAACTAGGACACCAGCACCATTAAAAGAATCTAGAATCCTATTACGTTACTCCTTCCAAAATTCTTCCCCTCCCCACCAGTAGATTCTGATGTTATTCCCCTTAGAACACCACAGTAGGATAAATCTTAAAGCTAGGCATCTGTAGCCAATTGCTCAATCAGCAACATCCTTAAATAGATAAGAAGAAAGTGACCACCTGGGTCTTACTACTGACTGTAAGGTCAGCAGTCAACAAAACCAGCACAACCAAGGCTATGATTTTGGATGAAGCACCTGGACTCTCTCACAATACTGAGACATGTCTCCAACCCTACAGCTAGTCCCCCCAGCACACTTCTGAATGCATCACAAAAAAATATGGAGAAGAAGTCCTCGTCCACTTCCCCATTTCTCCTACAGAAGACATTTGAGTGCATGCATATGCTATGCAATAATGGATAACAGGAAACTAGCCCTTTTAGGGGTGGACAGGCTTCAGATGGAAGCCATATCACCTTCCAGGAAGGACTAGGAGCTGCAGCCCAACATGGTACCAGAATACCACAGATTTCTTGGGCCCAGTAACCTCATCCATCACACACAGTTTTAATGGTTCAATAGTTGATCTCCTGGCCTACATGGAAGCCGTAAGATTCTCCCAGGCAGCCTCAGGAGCTACACATGCAGCCACACATATACTGGCTTTTATCTTCATCCTAAAAATATTGGTGAGGTCACTGACATACCACTCTCCTGATCTGATCATCTCATCCAGACCGTGTTGAAATCCTTCCTACCAGGACAGTAAGCAAGGAAAGCTGGTCTGTCCCTAAAGACTCCAGAACTCCCTAGGTTTTCAACTCATCTAAATATAAGGCAGAGGTTCGATAAGCTAATCCAGATACCTTCACCCCAAACCCTCCACATCAACCAAGAAAATCACCAAGGTTCACAGATGAACTGTGGGAGATGAAGTGCAGAGGAAGAGGTTTAGAAAGCCATTGGTGCAAAGGAAAGAAAAACCCCACACAAAACTCTGAACTCCTCTGCCAATAGTGCAGACACTTACATGACTGCATCATTGCCTTAAAGGAGGCAAAACTAGTCTCTGCAATCAACATGGCAGAATCACAACAAGCAGAGCTATAATTGCTTGGTCAACTCGCTAAGTCAACCCATACCCATGCATCAGCCACAAAGAAAGAGGTTAACATACCTCATTGATATGGTCAGAAGAGTACATATGGAGTGAACTGGGATAGAAAATGCCATCCTAACCAGATTGTATTATCTGCCCCAGCATTCCTAACTGAGTTTGGCCCCATAACACATGCTGAAGCTAAAGAATCCGGGGCAGAGGGAGGGGGAAGAGAAGGGAAGGGAAGAAATAGAGCCTCAACCTATTGAACTGATTTATGCATTTCCTGGCTGGTGAAAACCAGTGAAGAACAAACAGTCATTGCTCCTTCAGAGAAGCATATCTATCAAACGCAATGAAAAATGATGATTGACCACACTATATTACAAGTTTCAGAGTAGCAGCTGTGTTAGTCTGTTTTTGCAAAAAGAAAAGGAGTACTAGTGGCACCTTAGAGACTAACAAATTTATTTGAGCATAAGTTTTCGTGAGCTACAGCTTACTTCATCGGATGCATTCAGCGGAAAATACAGTGGGGAGATTTATATACATAGAGAACATGAGGGGTCTTCAACCCCTCAGACAGAGGCAAACACCTACAAGATCTCTATCAAGCATTCTTACAACTACAATACCCACCTGCTGAAGTGAAGAAAGAAATTGACAGAGCCAGGAGAGTACCCAGAAGTCACCTACTATAGGACAGGCCTAACAAAGATAATAACAGAACGTCACTAGCCATCACCTTCAGCCCCCAACTAAAACCTCTCCAACGCATCATCAAGGATCTACAACCTATCCTGAAGGACGACCCATCACTCTCACAGATCTTGGGAGACAGGCCAGTCCTTGCTTACAGACAGCCCCCCACCCTGAAGCAAATACTCACCAGCAACCACACAACAGAACCACTAACCCAGGAACCTATCCTTGCAACAAAGCCTGTTGCCAACTGTGTCCACATATCTATTCAGGGGACACCATCATCGGGCCTAATCACATCAGCCACACTATCAGAGGCTCGTTCACCTGCACATCCACCAATGTGATATATGCCATCATGTGCCAGCAATGCCCCTCTGCCATGTACATTGGCCAAACTGGACAGTCTCTACGTAAAAGAATAAATGGACACAAATCAGACGTCAAGAATTATAACATTGAAAAACCAGTTGGAGAACACTTCAATCTCTCTGGTCACTCGATTACAGACCTGAGAGTGGCAATACTTCAACAAAAGAACTTCAAAAACGGACTCCAACGAGAGACTGCTGAATTGGAATTCATTTGCGAACTGGATACAATTAACTTAGGCTTGAATAGAGACTGGGAGTGGATGGGTCATTACACAAAGTAAAAACTATTTCCCCACATTTATCCCCCCACCATTCCTCAGACATTCTTGTCAACTGCTGGAAATGGCCCACCTTGATTATCAATACGAAAGGTCCCTCCCCAGCTGGTAATAGCTCACCTTAAGTGATCACTCTGGTTACAGTGTATATGGTAACACCCATTGTTTCATGTTCTCTATGTATATAAATCTCCCCACTGTATTTTCCGCTGAATGCATCCGATGAAGTGAGCTGTAGCTCACGAAAGCTTATGCTCAAATAAATTTGTTAGTGTCTAAGGTGCCACTAGTACTCCTTTTCTTTTTACTATATTGCAAGACACCAATACTCAACTTTGAAGATCTTTCCAGGTACGATCCTGTCTCCAAGCCTCCCATTCCTGGTCAAAATAAGAGCACTAACACAATGCTCCCATGTTACTATAATACAAATGAAATCAGAAGTGTGAATATTCACCTTCAACTGACTTGAGTACAAGATGTGGGTGTAATTTCTCAAGTTTCATGTGAACAACAAAAATACCTACAAGTATGTATCACTTCCCCATCTTACCAGCACTAACCCGTGACCGGTCTATGTTTTCAGACATTAATCTTTGCTACTGTAGTCAGCATAGTACCTTTAGTTTTTACATGAATGGCTATATCCGATAGCTTCTAAGATACCGGCTTGCATGAGAATTAATTGACTAGTGATTGGTCAGAAGAGGTATCACTACAGTGCAGTTCACTTATTGAGGCCAGGATTACCTTTTAGATCAAAGCAGGGGGGGGCACCTACAGGAGGAGAAAGATGCAGGGAAGTCACATTTGTGGCTTGCTACTGCAGTTATGTTTTCAAGAGTACAAAAGCATCTCTTTATACTAATTCTACTTACTCACACATCATAGATCCCCAGCTTCCAAAACCCTCCAGCCACATTTCCATGCCAGAATCAGAAGTTAACTACATTTGTAGAGACTGTGCATCTGGATAGCCAAATGCACAGATTGTAAAATATTACAGCTAATGTTAAAAAAATTATATAATACATAGGTTAGGAAAAGAGTATCTGTACATCTGGGTATAGTGCGGGCTTTCTCAAACTGGGGGACAGGACCCCTCAGGGGGTCACAAGGTTATTATATGGGGGGGTCGCTAGCTGTCAGCCTGCACCCTAAACCCCATTGTGCACCCAGCATTTATAATGGTTTTAAATATCTTTTTAAAAGTGTTTTTAATTTATAAGGGGGGGGTGTCACACTCAGAGGTTTGCTATGTGAAAGGGGTCACCAGAACAAAAAAAGTTTGAGAACCACTGGTATAGTGCTTATATTATCCACAAATATAAAAGTTAGTTTTTAAAAGTCATATGAAATACAGAGTACATGATCAGCAATAACCCAAATTTAGGTGAATAGATTGAACAATACAGCTTAGATATTAGAATCCAAATACTCAGGTACATCACTCATGAAAAGCTGTACAGGGATTTGGTTGTGGAAAGCAATATATATCAATGAGTGGAGACTGTATTTTCTAAATAGACAACCAATCTAATCCTCAGTTACTGAGAAAAAATCCATGGGGAAAGTATGTTACTTTCCTGACTGCGCTTTTCATCGGCACTTCAGCTCATCCCTCCTGGCATTGCCTATGTGATCTATGTAGATGTCCCTCGACCACCTGATTGTGTCTAACACCATGAGTTGCCGCATCAGCCGAGCTTAGTGCTAACCAATTCTGCATTCTCTCAGCACTCGCTCGTTACTGGGGTCCCATTCACCTAAGGCTCCAAGGCGTGCGTGTCTCTGGACCTGATAACCCTTAGCTCTCAAGCTTTCAGCCAGAGGGGTGTATTTCTCTACCTTTCGAGCTCTGGCATCGTGGAAGGGCAGGGTCCTGTTCTCAAAGGGCATGGTACTACATCAACAGTTTATATATTTTAAGGTCAGAGTCATCTGTGTATTAAATAGAGAACTTAAGTTTCATGGCCAGGCCATTTCCTCCACATTCTTCTTAAGGAAGCAGCATAACCAAGTTTGGTACTATAGATAACCTATAATTTGGGTGGGTGGGGGTTAGGCTACTAGTTAAATTGCTTCTGTGATGTATCTGTGTCTTACTCTCTGTGTGTGTGTATACACACACACACAGTATCTACAAGTGATATTGTTTGAAAATCAATCATACATCAAAATAGCAGTCAGTGTTTTACATGCTTACAAAAAAAGCGAATAGCGTTCCTTATCAGAGCCCAAACAAGACAACAGGAAGAGATTATGCAGGAACATAAATAAAAAGCCTCTGTCCTAAAAGCCTTTTCAGAAGGAGTTTTAAATTGATCAGTTTTGGAGTTTAACATAACTACCACTCCTTCATACAAAAAAACCATCTGATCCACCTACAGTTATCTTTTAGCTGCTCCCAATCCTGTTGGCCCACCCCACCACATGTATTTCAATTCACTATTGGACTTCCCCTCTCCCATCCATCCCCACAGGCCTCTTGAGCCCATAGCTGTTCTGAAAACTGAGAAGCTACACAAAACCACAAACAGACGACTCCCCTGTTGAATAAACTTTGGTAATATTTGTATATATAATAGAGCTGTTTTGTTTTCTAATAAGCAAACAGATTCAGGCTGCCGCCTTTTGTTCTCCATCACATCTGTTTAAAAGACAGGTATAAATTACTTGTACTCTCTTGGACCGCGTTGTAAGGGAGATTTCTCAAGTCATTTAAAAATAACTAATAAATAAAAAAAAGGGGGGGGGGGTGAAGCAAACAAGCAACAGTAAGGTTACCTGCTGGATGCTAGTTTGTTATTATAAGCACTTCTCGCCTGCTTTTAAAAAAAACCTCCAGAGCACTTTTACAAGAGTAGAATCATTAGTCGGTCTGTGCAGCTGGGGAAACTGAGGGACACTCTCTAAATGTCACGTGATGAGAAGCCTGTGCAGGGCTGGCAAGAGAGGACCCCGCTCCGTGACTTCCCGGGCAGAGTCCCGGCCCACGGGCCCACGCCCCTAAGGGGCAGGCGCAGCCAGAAAAATTAAAACGTGGGGCCGCGCTGCGAGCCTCCCTCCTTAGGGCCCAGGGAATCGTAACGAATACCCCCACGCCTGCAGCTGCGGAACGGCTTTCCTAGGGCTCCACAGCACGCCGGAGCGGGCTGCCCCCCGAGCCCGGGGACCCCCCACAGCTCACCGCACAGCCACGCCCCCCCCCCGCCGCTCTGCAACGTGCCGCGACGCCTCCGGGACCCCCGCGTGCGGCGCCCTCGCTGCCGGGCTGCGCCCCGCTGCTCACGTTATCCAGCTGCCGCTGCGGCCCCGCAGCTGCGCCCGCCACCGCCATCTCCGCCTGCTGCCGGGCTGGGCTCCCCCGGCGGCAGCGCCCCCACTGCCGTCCCCAGCCCTATTAATGGGCGACTCCCCTCCCGCAGCGGACACGGCCTCCCCGGCGCGGCCCAGGCCTACGCCCACCCCGCCTGCCGCGACCGGCCTTAAGCCCGCCCCCACGCCAGCCTCGCCCCGCCCGCCGGCGCCCCCTGTCGGTGATTGCTGGGCAGCTGGGCTCGCGCTTGCTGCTCTCCCCAGCGCTGCGCCCGCCTTTTCCGAGCCGGCTCCCGCCTGCTTCAGCCGAGGCAGCAGCAACTCTGCCATCGCCAGCGGACGGGGAGGTCGGGGCCAGGCCGGGTACACGCCCCTGGGCTGCAGTGTCTTGTCTGGCTGGGAAGCTGCGTCAAACACCCGGCAACTGGCTGTGAGCTTTGCCGGTGGTTTGACCCAGCTGATTATTATTATTTATTACAGCGTTAGAATCATAGAATCTCAGGGTTGGAAGGGACCTCAGGAGGTGATCCAGTCCAACCCCCTGCTCAAAGCAGGACCAATCCCCAACTAAATCATCCCAGCCGGGGCTTTGTCAAGCCTGACCTTAAAAACTTCTAAACTTTGTATTGAAAAAGTACTGGGTCACAGCGCAGGCCTTGGTGCTACTTGCTGTATAAACCGGGGAGACGGTCCCTGACCCCCCAAAACCAAAGCAAACTCCAGAGTGCTAAGGTCCCATTAGGGGAAACTGCTCAAGGTTGCTGTGTAGGGCTAGCTTTAGTGTGGGTCCATGGAAATCATGAAAGCAAGGGTGCCAAACCCAAGTGGTGCTCTGCTCTGACAGTGTGTGCCTGGTAGCGGGAGCCAAGCGAGGGTGATCAGACAGCAAATGTGAAAAATCAGGAGAGAGGGTGGGCGGTAATAGGAGCCTATATAAGAAAAAGACCCCAAAATCAGGACTGTCCCTGTAAAATTGGGATATCTGGTCACCCTAAGCCAAGCCCAGCTCTGCCCTTGAGTAGAGAGCTTGTTGCTCAACCCCGACCCCCCTCCTCTGCATACCAGGCTGGGATTAGTGGTGCAGGGGATACTTCTGTGTGTTTTCTCTGTCCCCCTTTACTACAAGATAGAGCACACATTGAATCAGGAGGCTACATCCACCCCAGCTCAGTCACCCACAGGAGGGATGTGGCTTTCTCACTCCTGGCTAGAGGGCAAATACCACTGATCACCATCTGCTATGTGTGGCATGGCTAATGGGTCTGCGATGATGCAGATTCACTCGCCAAATATTCTCTTTTGCGGAAAGGGAAGGGGCTGGGGGAAAGAGGGCTGTCTCAGTGGACTCCTTGACAACCCCAATCATGCAGCTCTTGCATAGGTGATCTGTCACTGGAGGATTCCTCCATCCTTCCTGACCATGACACAATTCCACTGCATGATGCTTGCATGGGTTGATAGGCATGGAAGTGAAAGGTATTGATAATTACAACACAGGCAACTCTAGTGCACGTTTCCCTGCCAACACGCCTGTTCTGGAGCAACCAGAACTACAGGCTTGAGATGTCATTACATTTCCACACCCATTCATTCAGATGAGGCAGCTAATAAGAAGCCCTATAAGGATTCCAACTAGTGCCAATTATTATGGTGTTCTTGGGAATGTGGATACTCCTAAATTGGTTTAAGAGTGCATTATTTCAGTTTAGCTTAAGTCAGTTCATTACTGACTTGTCAGATCAATATGGGGCACTCTGAAACCAATTTAAGAGTTTCCATACAAGGGGATTGTGTCAATTTAATGAAGAACATTTCTAAACTAATTTAGTGAAAATGGTACAACTTTTTTTTGCAGATAAGACCCAAGGCCTCCTAACATTGCTCTGGGAGCAATAAGTGTAAATGTAATTTATATCTACTTTAAGGCCTCTTTTTGCTGCCAGAGCAGTGGCCTTAGTGAAAATGAGAGTCAGATTCAAACATGTGAAGGAGGTATGAAATGTATTTACATTAGTTGGTAGCTGGAACTGTTCTTTTTAATTAATGAAGTCTGGCTTTTTAATATTTCAATCTTGTACTGATAAATTCAGAATAAGCCCAGATCCTCCTTGGTATTTAGGCACCTAAGTCCTATTGAAATCAATGGGAATTAGGCACCTACATACCTTCGAGGATCTGGGCCTGAGAGTCTGCCGATGTAGTGTGTCTAGTGGTTAGACTAGGGAACCCAGAGTCAGGACTCTTAGATAGTACTTCTAGATCTGCCCCTAATATTTTGTGCCACGTTGGCTGTCACTTAAACTCTCTCTGCCTCAGTTTATCCATCCATAAAATGGTGATAATACGTACCTCCTAAAACCATTGTGAGGTTTAATTATACTTGATCATAGCCAAAAGGTGAGAACCAAAGTTTGGCTTAATAAATATTTGTAAAGTGCTTTGCGGATTTACATGTGCAGATAGATAATACTGTATATAAGTACAAAAACTATTATTACATTAAGCAAATGATCTGTCGCCATTTCAGATTCACTTGTTCAGCAGCCAGGGGCGGCGAGTTATATACACTCGTGGTGTCCGGGCTCAGTAATATTCAGGGCCTGGGGGCCCGGCTCCACGAATGTTTGGGGCCGGGTCTCTCCCCTGGCCCCACCTGCCGCCCCCCCACGCCTCCCCCAAGTGTCCCTGGGCCCCCACTTGCTGTCTCCACTCACCTCCCCCGGCCCTGGAGCCTGCAGCTCAAGCTGACTCTGCTCTGCTGACTCCCCACATCAACTGCTGCCGCAGGGTCTTAGTGCTCCCCATTGACAAATGGCAGGGCAGGCTGCCCTGGCCCTGCCCCTGCCCCTCCGCCCTAGCCCTGAGCCTCTCCAATGCCCTAAACCCCTCAATCCCAGCCCCAGACAGAGCCCTCATCCCCCCACACCCTAATCCTCTGTCCCAGACCTGAGCCCCTCCCACACCCCAAGCCCCTCATCCCCAGCCCCAGCCCCAGCCAGAGCCCCGCCCCCTCCAACACCGCAAACCTCTCATCCTCAGTCCCACACCCCTCACCCCTGCACCCCCTCCTATCCCCAAACTCCTTCCCAGAGCCTGCACCCCTCACCCCCTCCTGCACCCCCACCCCCTGCCCCAGCCCGGAGCCTGCACCCAAACTTCCTCCCAAGGCCTGCACCCCTCACCCCCTCCTGTACCCCCACCCCTTGCCCCAGCCAAGAGCCTACACCCAAACTCCATCCCAGAGCCTGCACCCTTCCTCCCCTCCTGCACCCCCTCCCCCAGCCCAGAGTCTGCACCCAGCACCCAAACTCCATCCCAGAGCCTGCACCCCAGACCCCTCCCCCCACCCAAACTCCCTCCCAGAGCCTTAGGCAGGTGGGGTGCGGAGTTTGGGGGGCAGGGGCAGGTTCTGGGCACCACCAAAATTTCTACAAACCTGCCACCCCTGGTAGCAGCAGCGTTTGTAGGTGCCTGTATCAAGCTTTTTTTCCCCAAAAATCCCACCATTGCTACCACTGGTTCAGGTTAAACAGAAACAGCAATAGTCATTGTGAACCACTATGGGTAGGAAACTGGTGCCACTTTAGGTGACTTTTATGTTTTCTATGCCTACAAAAAATTTTAGGACTTGTTTTGTATGTAAGCAGTGTCAGGATGAGCTCCACCCTGACATCTGGTGGTGAGGTGTGGCAAGTTGTGGAAAAGAACTTCAGGGGCCGATCTCATTTGCATAGGCACACCCACCACGCCTAGAATGAGACCATAGCTGCCCAAATGGTCACTTTGGCTGCTGTGGGATCCCCAGTGTCTCTGTTATTGGGGCAGGAAGAATAAATTGTTATAACCCTGATTATGGGAACTGTGCTTGGAACTGTACGTGGCCTTTTGTTATGATGGAGGGATTCACCATCAACTAAGTAGCACTTGCTAGGCAAGGGTCATGGGTTCCAAAACTGTGTGAATGGAGAGAGGCTGGGGACAAGTATTAATACTTGGTGGTATGGGCCCCTTGGTG
Source organism: Lepidochelys olivacea (assembly GCF_965140295.1). Taxonomy (NCBI): domain Eukaryota; kingdom Metazoa; phylum Chordata; order Testudines; family Cheloniidae; genus Lepidochelys; species Lepidochelys olivacea. The sequence goes on from NC_140414.1 coordinate 73,347,420, forward strand.
AGGGCCTTACATGCTGATTGCACTTCCTCCTCTCTCCACTGTGGAATATCAGAGCTAATTGTGATTTCATTAGAAGTCTAGTTATAGGCTGCTGAGCTCACTTTGGGCTGACAGTGCACCAGCACTAGGGCTCCTCTACTATAAGCTGAATTCACCTAAGAGCTGAAATCACTGAGTGTTGTGTTAAGTAGTGGGGGAGCCTGAAGATATATTGTGGAGCAGTTTGACGCGGAGCAGTGTGTGGATGGCAGGAGCTGCTTGTAGGCCGTGGAGCTGAGTGAAGGAGTTCGTGGGGCGGCTGGCGGAGCGGGGCGGAGCGGAGCGCAGCTGAGCGAAGGAGTTCGTGGGGCGGCTGGCGGAGTGGAGCGCCGCTATGGAGCGGTCAGCTTCAGATCACGTAAGGTGCCTCTTACTCCCGTCCCATTTCCACCCAGGTTGGGAGGTAAAGCTCCGCAGATAAACTTTCGAACTCTGGGGCTGCCCTGACCAGGGACAGAGGCTTTTGGGGTATTGGACTTTTGGGACTTTGGGTGATTTGGGGTTGCTGGACTCAAGAACCAAAGGGAAAAGGGCATGCCCCAATTTGCCTGGGGTGGGGTTGTTTTTGCTCATGGGTTGTGTTATGAATCCTGTTGGTGGTGTTTCCCCAACATAATGCCACATTGTTTCTCTCTGTTATTAAAAGACTTTTGCTACACTCAGACTATGTGCTTGCGAGAGGGGAAGTATTGCCTCTTGGAGGCGCCCAGCGGGGGTGGTATATATTTGTCCCAGGTCACTGGGTGGGGGCTCGAGCCGGTTTGCATTGTGTTATTGGAATGGAACCCCTAGATATTGAACCCAGCCCTTGTTGCTGCCAACTCTGACGGGCAGAAGGGTTACATGTAAAAGCACAGAGCTCACAGTTGAACAGCCTTGGATTTGGAGTCTGAATTTAGCATAGATGTCATTTGAGCTGATGCCAATGAAGAAAGATGAGAGATAATCAAAGAGATTAAATGGTTTAGCACAGTTGTTCTAAAACAGGGGTAGGCAAACTTTTTGGCCTGAGGGCCACATCGGGGTTCTAAAAGTGTATGGAGGGTTGTATTTAAGTTGCTCCCCGTTGGAATGTGCTACTTATGGTGAACTACTTATGGCTGCCAATCCTGGTACTCAGTAACTAGCACATTCCTACTTGATGCAATTTAATACACTACACCCAGCGGCTCTCACAGCCATCCTGCCTGGTAGCACGGCGAGCTGAGGCTGCGGGGGAGGGGCTGGGGGCTAGCCTCCCTGGCTGGGAGCTCAAGGGCCAGGCAGGACGGTCCCGCGGGCCGGATGTGGCCCGCAGGCCGTACTTTGCCCACCTCTGTTCTAAAAGCTATGAACAAAGAGGCTGAAAACCTGGGGCCTGATTCACCACTAGGTGACACAAGCTTTATCCCTCTGTAAATCCAATTTTATTAGAATTACAATAATATTTATAGAAGCGTTTCTTTTCATCCTTGCCTCCTTCAATAAAAACTGCTTTTTACTTGGTATATTCTGATCCCAAAATGTAAGTATTTACATGTATCTTTTACAATGTTTTAAGATGAGAATACACCTATAATTCTTTTATGGTGATTCATGTCAGCAGCAAATCAAAATATACTAATACAGTAGCTAAGTAGCTGTCTGTTTTCCTATGTCATTTCAATGGAAATTGTGTGATACTAGCCCCAGATGGCCAAATAATTAGAATTTGAGTCTATTCTCTAATCTACTAATGCACACTGCTGCATAATTTGAAGAATCTACGCGGGAGGTTGCACAGAGATATGCAATAGAGAATTTACATGGTGTAGCTTATTATGCAATTGTCTATCTGAGACCTGGTCTAGTTAAAATTTAGATTGACCTAGTTATATCATTCAGGGCTGTGAAAAAATCACATTCTGGAGTACTGTAGTTAAGGTGACCTAACCCCTGGTGTAGAAGTGGCCAGGTTGAGGGAAGAATTATTCTGTTCATTTAGCTACCATCGCTCAGGGAAGTGGATTACCTACATTGACAGAAATATCCTTTCCATTGTTGCAGAAAGCATCTACACTATGGATTACAGCAGAATTGCTGCAATGCCATAGTGTAGACATGCCCTTAGGTTGCATGGGTTATAAAAAAAGATGTCCTAAAGCCTAGTGAATATGCATCTATCAATATTGGCTTGAGTATGCAAAATTCCATGGTATAAGAAGTAATGTTTCCACTGAATGTAAACTGAAATAGTTCTTTCAATTAGTTATTGAAGGGTATATTTTTGGAGATAGAATTAAAAGTTTATTGTAAACATTGCACACAAAAGTAAACATTTCTTGTACATGACAGGTTATCTAGTGTTTCCAAAAACTGCAACTGTTGTTAAGAGCAGTTCAGGGTTGGTTGGTTTGTTTCAATCAGTTTATCTAAAGTATATAGCACCAATCTTTGTAGTATCTATCCTATTCTATTCTGGTTCTTATATCACACCCATCACCATTGTATCTAGGTGTCATTACTGATTTACCAGCCTTGTAGATAATTAAATTGGGACAGCCTACAGTGATAGAAATGAGGCAGATTCTCTCTTCTGCTCCATCCCTGTTGTACCACTCTAGCAAATGTTGCCTGCAAATGTTGTCACCTGAATGCTAGTAGCCTATCTTCCATAATAGGGATTGCCCCAGTGTTAGGGAGTCAACTATTAGTTGTACAATCAGTGTAACCAACTCCTATAGGCAGCTCCCTTGTAGTCTTTACTGCAGGGGGCGCATTGATAATAGTGAAGTGTCTGTTGAGGGCAAGGAAGAATAAAGAGGTGGCCTGAGTGTTATAGTATGACTATCCTCACTCGGCAGACAGTTCTTTAGGGACTGCTGTTAACTGACAAAGGTTAGAGAATCCCCCAGGGTCTTTCCTGGCCAGGGCCTCTTCTAAATAACCAACAATTGCAATATTTGGGGACCAAATTTCATAATTGCCACTTGACAAAGAGTTCTTACCAGCACAGGGCTTGCTCTTACTCCCAATGAAGTTCCCTTTGATTTCAGTGGAGCAGAATTGGGCCCACAGGCTCTTTTGTATCAGGCTGTAATAGACTCATAGACTTTAAGGCCAGAAGGGACCATCATGATAATCTAGTAGTCTGACCTCCTGTACATTGCAGGCCACAGAACCTTGTCCAACCATTCCTAACCCATAGACCCATAACCTCTGGCTGAGTTACTAAAGTCTTCAAATCATGATTTAAAGACTTCAAGTGTGTAGTTATTACTATTACTACAGTACTAGTTATTGTTCAGAATGCAGTTGCAGTCTGGACCCAGTTGTTCTTGGCTCTGTATAATAAAGATATTCCCTGCCCCAAATTCACAATATGGGATTATGACAAAACACAACATGTGGATAAAAAGGCAAATGGGAGGTGAGGGGGTCAAGGTAGTAATAAAGACAATCATAAATATATGGTTATAATGGTCAGAGTAGGCACAGTGCAGTAAATGATGCCTGTAATCTAGCCTCAAATGAGAGACCGTTTATAATTTTGGGGTTTAAATTTCTGTATAGTTTTAAACTTCTACTGAAATTAAGTACTGATTTACTGGTAAGTATTTATTTAAAACAAAGGAAAACTCCTATTTTGAATATAGCTCCTAATGTCTTAATAGATTCAAATTCATTTCTTGTCAGTTTCTCTCTGGTAAGCAGCAAAGGCCTGATAACCAGGAGTACTCAAATTAATGTTGAAACAAAAGATTGACCAAAATATCTAGAAACCTTACTTTCATAACATAACTTTACTAAGAATTCTGCTGCCCAAAATTTGTATCTGTTTAAACAAAAAATATTGAAAAGAAGAAAAAGCTTGTAAATATTGATTATCATAACACTCAGTGTTACCTACTTAGAAGAAGAGAACGTAATGCTGTTTAAAAAAATCTTCCCAAAGTCTTTCAAGATTTTCAGGGTAAAATTCTAATGTCAGACATTCAGCATGGTGTTTTACATATTTTTATTACTCTGCTACTTTACTAGTGCAAATAATTAGCAAAGTACATTGTGCAGGTTTAAAGGAGTTCACAGATGGGTGACAAAAATTATTACACATGAAAAGACTTCAATATCAAGAGAATTTGAAAAGATTTGGACTGTTTAATTTGGAGAGGACATAAATAAGAGTCAACATAGTGGAGGTATGTTAAATAAATAATGAATGATAAAGATAATGTGAATTAGGCATGCCTATTTACTTTTTCTCATGGTACAAAAAGAGGCCATTCAATTAAATTCAAAGTCAAAAAAACTGAAACTGAAGAAAGGAAATAATTTTCTAATGTATAATTAATTTGTGGAACTCAATGCCACAATATATCGCGGCCAAAGCTTAGTGTGATTCAAAACAAAGATCTAATATTTATATTCACAGTTATTTTAGATAGTTTAAAAAGAATTAGGGATATAAATCTTCAAGCTTCAGGCAATACGACAACCACTAACTATCTGGGGTTAACAAGAAACTTCCCCTTTTGTAGATTATTCCAAAATTGTCCATTACATAGTTTCATAGAATCATAGATATGCAGGGCTGGAGGGGTCAAAGTTGGAAATTGGGTTGGTTTGTTTTTGATAAATCCATGCTGGCTATCCCTTATAACCCTATTATCCTCTAAGATCTTAGAAACTGATTGTTAAATAATTTATTCCAGTATCTTTCCAGGTATCAAAGTTAGGCCGACTGGTCTACAGTTCCTTTGGTTCTCTTTGTTCCCCTTTTAAAAAATAGGTACTATGTTTGCCCTTCTCCAGTCCTCTGTACTTTGTTACCTTCTTCTGAAGCATCTGGTCCTGCCAAACCTAGAGACAGAATAGATGGATGCAGTATGGCAGCTCCTACTTTCCTATTAAAATTTGCTTATAGTAGTTGAGGTGTTATTATTTGTATGACAGTAGCTTTTAAAGGTACCAACAAAGATTAGGGCTCTGACAGTTCCTGCCCAACAGACTGTCCCTGTCCCAAAGAGCTCACAGGCTAAACAGATAACTTGTTTTACTGTTTTATTTAATCCAGTGTGTTCAAATTGAAGTGACTGGGTAAATCCATTTGGGGTAACAAATTGTGTGCATATTATTCCCTTAAAGGAATAATGGATTCAGTATATTTGTACTGTCCAGGAGAGGGGCGGGCAGTACAGCACATACATTTATGGGGGGAAATCTGGAACTGGGAATGTGTTTGGGATCATCCTGTGATAGTCTTCAAGGCTGGTAAGAGCCCAGGTGTGGCTGACTGGCTGCAGCACACACAGACTAAGTGGGAGTGATTTATGTGCTGGAGACTGTTTGTGAGCATTCCAGGTTGGTGGCAACAGTAGCAAGGCATTGTAAAGGGCACCCCAGGTTACAGGGCAGGGATGACATGGCTACTTATTAGTCTGGATTGTACCCTGGTATGTCACACTCACATTGCTACCTATAGTCCAGCAGTTAACTAATTTTACAAATTCACTTGATGATACAAAGCTATTACTATTATTATACCTTGTGACATGCACGGTTAAATACTCTATATAATTGATAGTGAGGCACAAGAGAGATAAGAAAAGGAGTACTTGTGGCACCTGCACATCCACCAATGTGATATATGCCATCATGTGCCAGCAATGCCCCTCTGCCATGTACATTGGTCAAACTGGACAGTCTCTACGTAAAAGAATAAATGGACACAAATCAGATGTCAAGAATTATAACATTCATAAACCAGTCGGAGAACACTTCAAGCTCTCTGGTCACGCGATTACAGACATGAAAGTTGCGATATTACAACAGAAAAACTTCAAAACCAGACTCCAGCGAGAGACTGTTGAATTGGAATTCATTTGCAAATTGGATACAATTAACTTAGGCTTGAATAGAGACTGGGAGTGGCTAAGTCATTACGCAAGGTAACCTATTTCCCCTTGTTTTTTCCTACCCTCCCCCCCGCTCCTCAGACATTCTTGTTAAACCCTGGATTTGTGCTGGAAACGGCCCAGCTTGATTATCATACACATTGTAAGGAGAGTGATCACTTTAGATAAGCTATTACCAGCAGGAGAGTGCAGTGGGGGGAGAGAAAACCTTTTGTAGTGGTAAACACCCATTTTTTCATGGTTTGTATGTATAAGAACATCTTCTGTATTTTCCACAGTATGCATCCAATGAAGTGAGCTGTAGCTCACGAAAGCTTATGCTCAAATAAATTGGTTAGTCTCTAAGGTGCCACAAGCACTCCTTTTCTTTTTGCGAATACAGACTAACACGGCTGTTACTCTGAAAAGAGAGATAAGGTGTGTGAGGTAATATCTCATATTGGACCAACTTCACTTGTTCAGTTACCTTTATACTTTCCCTACAACTTTGTGCACTGAAGTTTACACAGGTTTAACGGTGTACAATTTAGGTTGAAAAGGAATGTAGCTTCTTAAAGAACTACCTCACTGTAATCATGTAATTACATGGAGGACCTTACCTATGACGAAAAGTATATATGCCTATACAGTTGATAAAGAGAAAGCTAGATGGAGGGGATCTTTTCTGCATTTTATAAATATTTTAAAGTGACATTCTATTAACAACTGACTAAAATTGGGGTGTTGAGGGGTCCCATATCTTTCAGTGACTACTAAATCAGCTTTACTCAATTTACAAATAAAAGGAGTTTTCTCATTGCATACCTTATAAAGGCAGCCTGAGATGTGATAATCAAGTTGAGTTCTTTTTGGCTATGGCATCATCAAAAATAAACTTTAGCAACTGGAACTCTAGTTAATAATTCTACTGATGCTGTATGAGCCAGTACAAATACAGCTCACTCACTCACATAAGTGGGGGAGATTCTCAGCTGGTATAAATTCTCTGAAAAGTGTGCAGATATGACTTGCTAACACAAAGAGAGCTGATGTGTGGAGTCGGAATGTGACATTTTTCATAATTGGTTTTCTGTGCACAATGCATTTAAAAGAGAATCACAGTTAGGTAACAACTATATGATGTCATGAAAACACATGGGCACTCTTGAAAATAATTAAATATAATATTATGTACACACCAGAAGATAATAAGTATTTGGAATACTTTGCCTCAGAAATAACTAGCAGAAATTAGATAATGGGGATCTAGCAGCAAATTGGATCCTGTTTCATATTTCTAAATGTTTTGTCTGAAAGCCATCAAATGAACATGGTATGGACTAATTTGCATAAACCAGTTTGAGGAATTTTACAATACACACTATACTAATATTGACTTCAGTGGAGTTATGTCAGAAGAAAACTTGGCCTATAGGGTTATATATATTAGCATTCCTATATGTAGTAGACTCTGAGGATCCCAGACTTCCTCTCAACTACATCAGGTCTGATCACAATGTTCTTCTTTTGCACAAGAGAATTGGCAAGAAACTGTCTCTGTGGCTGGTGAAAGTGTTACTCCAGGAATGCTACAGAATTTTCATATTATTAGCATATGCTGTACCACTGTTGTACTGCTACTATTCTGTTCAGAATTTTATGTATCTCCTCTATTTTCCATTTTCTAATAATAACCAATCTAGTTTTTCTGGACATTCTGCATAATTAAGCTTCCTGATCCCATGAGTCACCTTGTTAACCTTCACTATGATCTCTCTATAATCCTTCAGTAAATCCTTCTTATACGATTAAAAATCTAACAGGTTATTCCAAACACACATTTACCCAATTTTTTCTATGTATCTACTGTTCCTTTTGTGTTCAGTACCTCTGTTTATAGACTCCAAAATTATATTCACTAAGCTTAAAGCTGAATGTTCACCCTCAAGATCATTTGTCTATATTCTCTTTTTCTATTTTCGTCCCTTACTTCATTGCCTGTTGTTGCTCTTTGTACACCGAATTGTATATGCCGCATGCCAGCAATTGCTCCTGACCCACAAAAGCTTTCTAAATTTGGCTGCCTCTCTTCTCTACTGACTGATCCCCAAACATCATATCATCAGCAAATAGTGTTTCCTGAATCCAAGTTATATGTAAATAGAACAAAATTAGCCCCAGTACTGATCGTTTCAGCACTCCACATTACTTTTCATAATTTTTCTCAGTTTCCACTTATTTTTTGTTTTTAGATAAGTTCACTACACATTTGAGTCCATATTGCTGACGACTTTGTACCCCCTTTATTGTCACATGCCACATTCTGCTATCAAGAACACTATCATAATTAAACAAAATTTCCCTTCAAACATTTATTCACTGACCACTGGATGGCACTATAATGATTTGTGAAAAGTAGTAATTTTAATTGACTTCACTTATTTATTACTGAGTTTATATATATATTCTTTACCTTCAGTATAGTAGAGAAAGTTATTTTTATTTTGTGCATTGCTAACAAAGATGGTTAAAACAATGTTAACAAAATGCTCTCTTAATGAAACTCCAGAGGAGCTAGAGAACAGGGCAGTTTTGCAAGGGAGTTTTAGAGAGGGAATGTGAGAGCCAGATACACATGATTAACATTCTCTGAATTTAGGCCAATTAATTCCCCCCCAAAAAGCTGCAGTAGAAAAAAGAATGTAGGCAGTCCAGCAGCAGCGTGGGGGCTATCCAGTTTATTGCACCCAATTCAGCATGTCTGATTGCTTGCCATGTGGCCAGCTGGTGTATGAGTGCATTCGGTGTAAGGAGCTCATGGCCCTCCGAGACCAAGTATGGGCTCGGGAGACCAGAGTGGATGAACTGGAGAAGCTACAGGAGACAGAGAGGTACATATATCAGACTTTCTGAGATACAGTTGCGTGGTCCCACCCCAAGTCTGACATCCTCTGTGCTCTTGAGGAGGATGAAATTCTCAGGGACCTGGAGCAGAGGAAAACAATCTCATAGTTGGACCCTTCCTTCCAGATGATTTAATGATATCCTCTTGCACTGAGGATACCTCTCCAAGGGAGGGAATCCAAGTTATTAGGAAGAGACAGGTAATAGTAACAGGGGATTGGATCATTAGAAATATAGATAGCTGGAGGACTTTTGTGAGCTCAAATAAATTTATTAGTCTCTAAGGTGCCACAAGTCCTCCTTTTCTTTTTGCAAATACAGACTAACACGGCTGCTACTCTGAAACCTGTCATAGATAGCTGGGTTTGTGATGAGTGGGAGAACTGCATGGTGAATTGTCTGCAGGGTGCCAAGGTTGCGGATCTCTCAAGACATCTAGACAAGCTTATGTGCAGTGCTGGGGAAGAGCTGGTGGTTGTGGTACACACAGATAATAATGACATAGGGAAAGGTCCTATGAGAGATCCTGGAGGCTAAATTTAGGCTGCTAGGTAAGAGATTAAAGTCCAGGACCTCCATAGTAGCATTCTCTGAAATGCTTCCAGTTCCACGGGCAGGGCCAGTTAGACAGGCAGGGTTTCAATGTGTAGATGAGACAATGGTGTTGAGTGGAGAGTTTTCAGTTTATTAGGCACTGGGGGAAAGAGGGCACGTATTCAGGAAGGATGGGCTCCACCTAAACCAAAACAGAACCCAACTGCTGGCATGTAAGCACAAAAATGGTGTAGAGGACTTTTGAAACTAAGAGCTGGGGGAAAGCTAACAGGTGACAAGGGAGCACATGGTTCGGACAGAGACATCCTGTAGGGGTGGCTCTATTAATGGAGATTCTCTATATCCTAGTAAAGACGACAGGATAGAAGGTGATAAAGTACAGGTAGTAACTGAAGAGAAACAGTCAAATGTAAAAGAGTCCCATTCAATTACATCACATAATGGCAGACAACTAAAAAGTGACAAATTTTGTAAGTGTACACAAATGCTAGAAGTCTAAATACTGAGATAGGTGAACTTGAGTGCCTGGTGTTAAATGAGTATATTGATATAAAAGGCATCACAGAAACTTGGTGGAACAATGATAATCAATGGGACACGGTAATACCACAGTACAAAATATATAGAAAAGACAGAGTAGATCATACTGGTGGGGGAGTGGCACTATATGTGTCATAAATATAAAGGGAAGGGTAAACCCCTTTGAAACCCCAAGACCAGGTCAAAGCCCCTCTCCAGCCACTCCCCATCATTGAAGTTCCATTTCAGCGAGTAGCTGTGGATATTCTGGGTCCTTTTCCGGAAAAGACACCCAGAGGAAAGCAGTACATACTGACTTTCATGGATTTTGCCACCCGATGGCCGGAAGCAGTAGCTCTAAGCAACACCAGGGCTAAAAGTGTGTGTCAGGCACTAGCAGACATTTTTGCCAGGGTAGGTTGGCCCTCCGACATCCTCACAGATGCAGGGACTAATTTCCTGGCAGGAACTATGAAAAACCTTTGGGAAGCTCAGGGGGTAAATCACTTGGTTGCCACTCCTTACCACCATCAAACAAATGGCATGGTGGAGAAGTTTAATGGAACTTTGGGGGCCATGATACGTAAATTCGTAAATGAGCACTCCAATGATTGGGACCTAGTATTGCAGCAGTTGCTCTTTGCCTACAGAGCTGTACCACATCCCAGTTTAGGGTTTTCCCCATTTGAACTTGTATATGGCCGTGAGGTTAAGGGGCCATTGCAGTTGGTGAAGCAGCAATGGGAGGGATTTACACCTTCTCCAGGAACTAACATTCTGGACTTTGTAACCAACCTACAAACCACCCTCCGAACCTCTTTAGCCCTTGCTAGAGAAAACTTACAGGATGCTCAAAAAGAGCAAAAAGCCTGGTATGATAAACATGCCAGAGAGCGTTCCTTCAAAGTAGGAGACCAGGTCATGGTCTTAAAGGCGCTCCAGGCCCATAAAATGGAAGCATCGTGGGAAGGGCCATTCACGGTCCAGGAGCGCCTGGGAGCTGTTAATTATCTCATAGCATTCCCCACCTCCAACCGAAAGCCTAAGGTGTACCATATTAATTCTCTAAAGCCCTTTTATTCCAGAGAATTAAAGGTTTGTCAGTTTACAGCCCAGGGAGGAGACGACGCTGAGTGGCCTGAAGGTGTTTACTACGAAGGGAAATGTGCTGGTGGTGTGGAAGAGGTGAACCTCTCCATGACCCTTGGGCGTATGCAGCGACAGCAGATCCAGGAGCTGTGCACTAGCTACGCGCCAACGTTCTCAGCCACCCCAGGACTGACTGAACGGGCATACCACTCCATTGACACAGGTAATGCTCACCCAATTAGGGTCCAACCTTACCGGGTGTCTCCTCAAGCTAAAACTGCTATAGAACGGGAGATCCAGGATATGTTACAGATGGGTGTAATCCGCCCCTCTGAAAGTGCATGGGCATCTCCAGTGGTTCTAGTTCCCAAACCAGATGGGGAAATACGTTTTTGCGTGGACTACCGTAAGCTAAATGCTATAACTCACCCAGACAACTATCCCATGCCACGCACAGATGAACTATTAGAGAAACTGGGACGGGCCCAGTTCATCTCTACCTTGGACTTAACCAAGGGGTACTGGCAGGTACTGCTAGATGAATCTGCCAAGGAAAGGTCAGCCTTCATCACACATCTCGGGCTGTATGAATTTAATGCACTCCCTTTCGGGCTGCGAAATGCACCCGCCACTTTCCAAAGACTTGTAGATGGTCTCCTAGCGGGATTAGGAGAATATGCAGTCGCCTACCTTGACGACGTGGCCATATTTTCGGATTCCTGGGCAGACCACCTGGAACATCTACAAAAAGTCCTTGAGCGCATAAGGGAGGCAGGACTAACTGTTAAGGCTAAGAAGTGTCAAATAGGCCTAAACAGAGTGACTTACTTTGGACACCAGGTGGGTCAAGGAACTATCAGCCCCCTACAGGCCAAAGGGGATGCTATCCAAAAGTGGCCTGTCCCAAAGTCAAAGAAACAGGTTCAATCCTTCTTAGGCTTGGCCGGTTATTACATACGATTTGTACCGCACTACAGCCAAATCGCTGCCCCACTGACAGACCTAACCAAAAAGAAACAGCCAAATGCTGTTCAGTGGACCGGAAAGTGTCAGAAGGCCTTTAACAAGCTTAAAGCGACACTCATGTCTGACCCTGTACTAAGGGCCCCAGACTTTGACAAACCGTTCCTAGTAACCACAGATGCGTCCGAGCGTGGTGTGGGAGCAGTTTTAATGCAGAAAGGACCTGATCAAGAATTCCACCCTGTAGTGTTTCTCAGCAAAAAACTGTCTGAGAGGGAAAGCAACTGGTCAGTCACTGAAAAAGAATGTTATGCCATTGTCTACGCTCTGGAAAAGCTATGCCCATATGTTTGGGGACGGCGTTTCCACCTGCAAACCGACCATGCTGCACTGAAGTGGCTTCACACCGTCAAGGAAACTAACAAAAAACTTCTTCGGTGGAGTTTAGCTCTCCAAGATTTTGATTTCGACATCCAACACATCTCAGGAGCTTCTAACAAAGTGGCTGATGCACTCTCCCGTGAAAGTTTCCCAGAATCAACTGGTTAAAATCGTCCTTGAGATGTGGAAAATATTGTTAGTCTTTATGTACTTGGTAGTATATTTAGAGATGCATGTGTCTTATTAACTCTGTTTTCCTAGAGCTCCAGGAAGAAATCCCAGCCAGTGTTTCACCCTAGCTGAGATTTGGGGGGCGTGTCATAAATATAAAGGGAAGGGTAAACCCCTTTGAAATCCCTCCTGGCCAGGGGAAAGCTCCTCTCAGCTGTAAAGGGTTAAGAAGCTAAAGGCAACCTCGCTGGCACCTGACCAAAATGACCAATGAGGAGACAAGATATTTTCCAAAGCTGGGAGGAGGGAGAGAAACAAAGGGTCTGTGTCTGTCTGTAGTCGTCTTGGCCAGGGACAGAACAGGAATGGAGTCTTAGAACTTTTAGTAAGTAATCTAGCTAGGTATGTGTTAGATTATGATTTCTTTAATTGGCTGAGAAAAGAATTGTGCTGAATAGAATAACTATTTCTGTCTGTGTAACTTTTTTGTAACTTAAGGTTTTGCCTAGAGGGGTTCTCTATGTTTTTGAATCTAATTACCCTGTAAGATATCTACCATCCTGATTTTACAGGGGGGATTTCTTTATTTCTATTTACTTCTATTTTTTATTAAAAGTCTTCTTGTAAAACACTGAATGCTTTTTCATTGTTCTCAGATCCAAGGGTTTGGGTCTGTGGTCACCTATGCAAATTGGTGAGGCTTTTTATCCAACATTTCCCAGGAAAGGGGGGGGTGCAAGTGTTGGGAGGATTGTTCATTGTTCTTAAGATCCAAGGGTCTGGGTCTGTAGTCACCTAGGCAAATTGGTGAGGCTTTTTACCAAACCTTGTCCAGGAAGTGGGGTGCAAGGTTTTGGGGAAGTATTTTGGGGGGAAGGACGCGTCCAAACAGCTCTTCCCCAGTAACCAGTATTAGTTTGGTGGTGGTAGCGGCCAGTCCAAGGATAACGGGTGTAATATTTTGTACCTTGGGGAAGTTTTGACCTAAGCTGGTAAAGATAAGCTTAGGAGGTTTTTCATGCAGGTCCCCACATCTGTACCCTAGAGTTCAGAGTGGGGGAGGAACCTTTTTACCCTTCCCTTTATATTTATGACAATATGTGAAAGAGAGCATAGTCAAATACAGTAAAAACTTTAAATGAATCAAACTATATAATAGAATCTCTGTCTATAGAAATTCCATGCTTGAATACATGGAGTACATGCTTGAGTACAGCAGTAGGGGTATACTATTGGCCACATGATCAAGATGGTGATAGTGATTGCAAAATGCTCTAGGAGATTAGAGAGGTTGTAAAAATAGAAAACTCAATAATAAGAGGGGATTTCAGCTATCCTCATATTGACTGAATACATGTCACCTCAGGATGGAATGCTAAGATAAAGTTTCTTGACACTTTAAGTGACTGCTTCTTGGAGCAGCTAGTCCTGGAACTCACAAGAGGAGAGGCAATTCTTGATTTAGTCCTAAATGGAACACAGGATTTGGTCCAAGAGGTGAATATAGCTACACTGCTCAGTAACGCTAACCATAATATAAGTAAATTTAACATCCTTGGGGGAGGGAGAAAAAGAAATACTAAAGAAGCCTACCACCATAGTATTTATCTTTAGAAAAGTGAACTACACAAAAATAAGGAAGCTAGTTCAATGAAAATTAAAAGGCACAGTCACAAGAGTGAAACAGCCTGCAAGCTGCATGGAAACTTTTTAAAAACACCATAATGGAGACTCAAAATCAATGTATAACCCAAATTAAAAAACATAGTAAGAGGACCAAAAAAGTGCCAGCATAGCTAAGCCACAAAGTAAAAGAATCAGTTAGAGGCAAAAAGGCATCCTTTAAAAATTGAAAGTCAAATCCTACTGAGGAAAATAGAAAGGAGCATAAACTCTGGCAAGTCAAAGTGTAAAAGCACAATTAGGTGGGCCAAAAAAGAGCAACTACCAAAGGATACAAAAACTAAGAGCATTTTTTTAAAGTACATCAGAAGCAGGAAGGCTGCCAAACAATCAGTGGTGCCACTGGATGATCAAGGTGCTAAAAGGGCACTCAAGGAAGACCAGGCCATTGTGGAGAAGCTAAATGAATTCTTTGCATTGGTCTTCACTGCAGAGGATCTGAAGGAGATTCCCATACCGGAGCTATTTTGTTTAGGTGACAAATCTGAGGAATTGTCTCAGACTGAGGTGTCAATAGAGGAGGTTTTGGGAACAAACTGATATAAAGTAATAAGTCACCAGGACCAGATGGCAATCACCCAGGAGTTCTGAGGGAACTCAAGTATGAGATTGCAGAATTTCTAACTGTCGTACGTAACCTATCACTTAAATCAAATTCTGTACCAAATGACTGGAGGATAGCTAATGAGACACCAATTTATAAAAAAAAGGCTCCAGAGGTGATCCTAGCAACGACAGGCCAGTAAGTGTAACTTAAGTACCAGGCAAATTGGTTGAAACTATAGTAAAGAACAGAATTACCAGACACATAGATGAACATGCTTTGTTGGGGAAGAGTCAACGTGGCTTTTGTAAACAGAAATCATGCCTCAACAATCTATTAGAATTCTTCAAGGAGGTCAACAAACATGTGGACAAGGGTGATCCAATGGATATAGTGACTTGGACTTTCAGAAAGTCTTTGACAAGGTCCCTCACCAAAAGCTCTTAAGCAAAGTAAGCAATCGGGATAAGAGGGAAGGTCCTCTTATGGATCAGTAACTGGTTAAAAGACAGGGAACAAAGGGTTGGAATAAATGGTCAGTTTTCAGAATGGAGAGAAGTAAATAGCTATGTCCCCCAGGGGTCTGTACTGAAACCACTGCTGTTCAACATATTCATAAATGGTCTGCAGAAAGAGGTAAACAGTGAGGAGGCAAAATTTGCAGATGATAAAACTTACTCAATATAGTTAAGTCCAAAGCAGACTGTGAAGAGTTACAAAGGGATCTCACAAAACTAGGTGACTGGGCAACAAAATGGCAGATGAAATTCAAAGTTGATAAATACAAAGTGATGCACGTTGGAAAACATAATCCCAGCTATATATACAAAATGATGGGGGTCTAAATTATCTGTTACCACTTGAAAGACATCTTAAGAGTCATTGTGAATAGTTCTTTGAAAATATCCACTCAATGTGCAGTAGCAATCAAAAAACTAACAGAACGTTAGGAACCACTAGGAAAGGGATAGTTAAGAAGACACTAAATATCATATTGCCACTATATAAATCCATGGAACACCCACACCTTGAATACTGTGTGTATTTCTGGTCACTCCATCTCAAAAAAGATATATTAGAATTGGAAAAAGTACAGAGAAGGGTAACAAAAATGATTAGGGGATGGAACAACTTCCATATGAGGAGAAATTAAAAAGACAAGGACTTTTGAGCTTGGAAAAGAGACGACTAAGGTGGGATATTATAGAGGTCTACAAAATCATGACTGGCATGGAGAAAAAGGTGTTATTTACCCATTCACATAAAACAAGAACCAGGGGTCACCCAATGAAATTAACAGGCAGCAGGTTTAAAACAAACAAATGGAAGTACTACTTCACACAATGCACAGCCAACATGTTGCCAGGAGATATTGTGCAGGACAAGACTATAATTGGGTTAAAAAAAGAATTAGGTAAGTTCATGGAAGATAGGTCCATCAATAGGTATTAGCCAAGATGATCAGGGATAAAACCCCATGCTCTAGTTGTCCTAAGCCTCTACATACCAGAAGCTGGGAGTGGATGACAGGAGTTGGATCACTCAATAATTGCCCTGTTCTGGTCATTCCCTCTGAACCATCTGGCACTGGCCACCGTCAGAAGACAGGATATTGGGCTACATGGACTATTGGTCTGATCCAATATAGTTATTCTTGTGTTCCACTGCTAGAGAGTGGAGTTTAGTTATGATAGGCTAAATTTAGCCTGGGTGTAAGCAGGGCCAATTCCCCAGACTCCAGTGGAGCTGCACTCACTTTCAACAGGGTTTAATTGGGCCCTAAAACTATAGTCATTAACTTTGAAGACAATTTGATTTATTTTGCTTTCCAGTAACATTTTTTAATACAAGCAAAACAAACATAATTAGATACATGAGATGCCTCCATAAAACTGAGTTAAACCTTTTAACAGCTAAATGAACAGAAAAACCCACAGAAGTTTGAGAGTAGTTATGGGAATCAGAATGATACCATTGCAATCCTGCTAAGCTATTATATAATTCACTAAGGGCTGGAGCCTGTAAATCCTTACTTGAGTAGGCTGTAGTCTGTGAGACTCCTTCCATGAGCATATTTATGTGAATAAAGCTGTGAAGGATCGAGCCCTAAATCTGTTCAGAGGGGCCCCCGTTTTGCTCTCATTCATTTCTTGGTACACATTAAATTACAGATATGGTCCTCAACTGCCCCTGTTAACATTGTGTTTACTTGAACTGTGATATCTTTTTCTTTCACAGAGGCAATGAACTTGGGAGGGACCAATCATGAACACGATAGTGTATTTAAACAGCACGGCTCAGTATACAGTTCTTGACTATTATTACTTGTCACCTCTTGTAACATACTTTATCTTGCTTGTTGCAAGTCCACAGTATGGTCCCCACTTGCCTCATGCCATTTGCTTTTTAAAACCCCCTCACCTTACCATCACCATGATAACAGAGTGGTGAGAACCTGTTTGTCAGGTTCAGTATGTGTCATGTCAACTTTTTTGGTGATTATGCTAGCTCTGCTGGCAACCCAGCTCATGCCTATTCATCTTATGTCCTTAATAAGGGGTCTTTGAACTTTTTCAAAGAATAAATCGCATCTTAATTGAGACATTGTTTTGTAGACTGCCTCCCCTCCTATTTTCAATCATATAGACTACACCTTTACAGTACAACATCCTTACGGTGCTACAGCAATTGCTTATGTGGCAAAATAATAAGACAGAAATGTAATATTTAACAGTGCGTCAATGGATTTAAATTGTATTTTTACCAAAATAAGTGTTTTACTGTTTTAGGGGGGGAAATGTAGTCATACTTTCTCCCATTCCTCTTTGTTTCATAACTCTTTCTTACCTGTACTGTCCCTCTCTCCTTGCCTGCTCCTCTGCGTGAGTCTCACTAGTCCAGTGGTTTTCAAACTGCGGGTCGTGACCCAGTAAGGCACTGTCATAGAACAGAATATCAGGGTTGGAAGGGACCTCAGGAGGTCATCTAGTCCAACCCCCTGCTCAAAGCAGGACCAATCCCCAACTAAATCATCCCAGCCAGGCCTTTGTCAAGCCTGACCTTAAACGCATCTAAGGAAGGAGATTCCACCACCTCCCTAGGTAATGCATTCCAGTGTTTCACCACCCTCCTAGTGAAAAAGTTTTTCATAATATCCAACCTAAACCTCCCGCACTGCAACTTGAGACCATTACTCCTTGTTCTGTCATCAGCTACCACTGAGAACAGTCTAGAGCCATCGTCTTTGGAACCCCCTTTCAGGTAGTTGAAAGCAGCTATCAAATCCCCCCTCATTCTTCTCTTCTGCAGACTAAATAATCCCAGCTCCCTCAGACTCTCCTCACAAGTCATGTGTTCCACACCCCTAATCATTTTCATTGCCCTCCTGGACTCTTCCCAATTTTTCCACATCCTTCTTGTAGTGTGGGACCCAAAACTGGACACAGTACTCCAGATGAGGCCTCACCAAAGTCAAATAGAGGCGAACGATCACGTCCCTCGATCTGCTGGCAGTGCTCCTACTTATACATCCCAAAATGCCATTGGCCTTCTTAGCAACAAGGGCACACTGCTGACTCATATCCAGCTTCTCGTCCATTGTAAGCCCTAGGTCCTTTTCTGCAGAACTGCTGCCGAGCCATTCGGTCCCTAGTCTGTAGCGGTGCATGGGATTCTTCCGTCCTAGGTGCAGCACCGCCGACCAGGCCATTAAAAGTTCTGTCGGTGGTGCTGCCAGGCTGAGGCAGGCTAGTCCCTACCTGTTGCACCCCGGAAGCGGCCAGCAGCAGGTCCGACACCTAGGCGGGGCGGGGGCCACGGGGCTTTGTGTGCTGCCCCCACTCTGAGCACTGGCTCCGCACTCCAATTGGCCGGGAATCAGCCAATGGGAGCTGGGGGGGGGAGGGGTGGTGCCTGCATGTGAGAGCCAGACCTGCTGCTGGCTGCTTCCAGGGCGCAGCACAGTCCACGGTGCCAGGACAGGCTGCGAGCCGCCCGAGGCAACCCCACACCCCAATCCCCTGCCCTGAGCCCCCACAAACCCAGAGCCCCTTCTTGCACCCCAAACCCCTTATTCTCAGCTCCACCCCAGAGCCTGCATCCCCAGCCCAGAGCCCTGACCCCCTCCTACACCCCAAACCCCTGCCCCAGCCCAGAGCCCCCTACCACATCCAAACTCCTAACTCCCGGCTCCACCCTGTAGCCCTCACTCCCACATCCCAACCCTCTGCCCCAGCCCTGAGCCCGTCCCACACCCCAAACCCCTCATCCCCAGCTCCGTTGGATCGCGGGCTTCAACAATTTTCTTCAACTGAGTCACCAGAAAAAAAACTTTGAAAACCACTGCCCTAGTCTATTCCCCTTCTCCTTTGTCTGCTACACATTTTCCTGCTCTCCCCTTGTGCATTTTCCTACTGGAAGGTCCTTCTCAGCCCTGTCCCTGTTGTTGGCTGACTGGTTCTCTGCTCTCTGGGAGATTTCCATCATCTGCAAAGAATCCATTTCAGATTTTACACTGGGTCCAGTGTATTCTGGAACAAGAGGTTGGGAGTTTAGTTAGTGCTGGACAGATATCCATAGGATGACAAAAATGATAAATAAAGGAGGCAATAGTTAGAAATGTCAGTGTTGAACCTGCTATTAATTCTGTGTGCAGCTCCCTGTAGCTCAGCTTTCATGCAGGAGTTTGCCCTTGCAGAACCTATTGAAGGACTGGTTCAGTCGTGCTTTAATGACACGCAGTGAGAAAAAGTGATCTTGTCCCCTTTTTGCTAATTTTATGATGGATAAAGAAGCCTTGAAAAGTTTGTCAAAAGGCAGAAAAATTTTCATTAGGAAGAATCTTCCAAACAAAACTATAACAAATACATAGAGTTACATAAAATATCCAGAGCAAAATCCAGGAAAATTAAGCAATAATCAGGAAAGAAATCACAAATAGTTTAACAGTTAGCAAGGTATGGTGAGGCTATTTTTTTCATCATCAGCTGTGCAGCCTCTCTCACTCACACAGTTTTCCACCAGGATGTTACTTGCAGTAGCATCTTATGTTGTTTCCTCTTGCAAGGGCCCTGCAGAATGATATAAATAGCTGGGACTTTTCATAGCTCAACTGACAACAATAAAACATTAAATATAACTTCCACATTGGTCTCTTCTTTCCATGTGAAGATGTATCAGTAATCTATTTGTCTATATTAGATATACTGCTAAGGCTTCTAACCCTATGGTAGCTAAGTACTGTGCAACAATTAAGAGGCATTGCAAGTTCAGAGTGCCAGTATTCCTTTGGAACTACCTACCCTATTTATGGGTGGACAAAGGGGTGTTATAGGGCAGACCTAAGCAGATTACTGAGTCTCATCAATACATTCAGGTCATTTGAGCCGATTCCTTCTCTCCAAAATGAAGGCACTTTCTAGAAAGCATTCTGTTAAATATTTCTTCAGATAAGTAAATTGTTCAATTTGCTTTATAATAAACGTCTTCAAGAATCAAGTTGTTCCCTAAAAGGTTTTATAAAGGGTCCAAATATGAGCCTGTATGTGAACCCTCTGATAAGACCGAATCCCCCCAAAAATTCAAACACTTTATTTAAGGGAATTATCTTGTAATGGTTAGAGAAGCCTTAAAAGCAGTTGCTCTCTCATGACTATTTTACATGGTTGGGTTTATAGTACAATTATTTTTACTTTTACAGCTCTGAGCAGAGTCCTAGAAGGTGTGCGTGCGGGAACAAAATGGGCAGTTTGCCTTAAGCCTCCCGTTTGAGCAGGCCTCCTCCGAACCAGAGTGGTGCTATGACCCCCACGCATAGCGTTGCAATGCCACTCACTGAAATTAGGCCCTGTGGCCCCTCGTCATGATTGAGGGGCCACCAGGCCAAATCTGAGTGGCACTTCAACCCCGAGGAGCAGGTTGCAACACCTGGAGCAGGGAGCTAGCGCCAACCCTGTGGGACAGGATCTGCTACTGCAGAGTGAGTGCAGTGCAGACTTGCTCTCCAACCCACCCTGGCCACTCTACAGTGGTAATATTTTTGGAAGGGTGGGGGAGGCCTCAATTTCAGATTTTGCCCTGGGCCCCTGTAAACCTAGATTCATAGATACTAAGGTCAGAAGGGACCATTATGATCATCTAGTCCAACCTCCTGCACAATGCAGGCCACAGAATCTCACCCACTCACTCCTGCGAAAAACCTCTCACCTATGTCTGAGCTATTGAAGTCCTCAAATCATGGTTTAACGACTTCAAGGAGCAGAGAATCCTCCAGCAAGTGACCCATGCCCCATGCGACAGAGGAAGGTGAAAAACCTCCAGGGCCTCTTCCAATCTGCCCTGGAGGAAAATTCCTTCCCAACCCCAAATATGGCGATCAGCTAAACCTCTGCAAGGCTCTGGTTCTGCATGCTGCCCTTCAAAATGTGCTCATATTCAAAGAAAACAATATAGAAAGAATCAAGGTTTTTAAAAGTTGAACTAACATTAAAAATTAAAAATGGAGCCTGAAGAGGGTCAAAAGGAAATGAACAAAAGGGAATGAAACATGTGGCTGTACTGGAAATGTGAAGTGGTTCATATAATGCTTCAATTCTGTCTGGTTAATAAGGGGTAAAATCAGACTACTCTGCTACACCCTAACAAAGTGGCAAAGTTTTAGTGTGTACATTTAGGAGTTATGAAAGTGAGGGGATCACCACTGTCTCAACACAACATAGAAGACAGCATCTTAAGCTTCCACACATCACTCAATGGTTAGGTAGCCTGACGTAGCCCCTTGAACTAAGGATTGACTGGATGCAATTAGGTCATGTGACCCAGTGAGAGTAAAAGAATGCTCTGCCCTGGCAGAGCTGAGTTCTATACCAGTTCACTTCTGTATGTGGAAACCTGAAGGTCTGATGTGACAAGGAATTGTACTAATCTAATGTACTGAAGCAAGAATGGCTTATGTAACACCTATATATATTCTGTACTGAACAGAATGGAAAGAACACGTAAATCTGCACTTCAGAAAGCATTATTGCTAGCTAGTCCACTTGCTACAGATTGCCTAGCAAGCAGATTTTGCAACAACTCTTTCAAAGCTGTAGCAAGCAGCCTGTCTTCCGCGAATATGCAAACATTTCTGGGTACCTCCTGAGCAGGGGCAGCTTCAAAACTGTGTAGTGTTCAAAATTTAGACTGTAAAAAGGAGCTTGATTAATGCAAATGTTTCAATTTTTTTTTTAAAAACTCCAGTGCAAATGTGTTAATCCCTTCCCCTCAAACGTTCCATTGCACTGTTAGCAAATTAACTATCCCAGCATGGCAACAGAGTGGAAGCAAAAATGATTCCAGTGGCTTTCATTGTTGAAGCAGAGAGGAATTTTAAAGATCAACAAACCTAGACAGTCAAAAAGTAAATTGTGTTCTTAAATTGCTTTTAGTCTTAATAATCTCAGGTGTTATTAAAAACATAAAGATTGTTGTATCCCTTTATCTATTATTCACTCAAGTGACATCTAACATTTTCTTCCTAGAATGTGTTCCTCTAACACAGGCCTTTACTTATTTTAAGAAAAGATTTTTTAGGATTAGTAAATCTTGGTCATTTGGTGGGAGACTGATTCATTTTGGATTAATTTTAAAGCAGGTATTACTCTTTCACTTTGAAGTCTGTTTTGGAAGCTTTTTTGTTAAAGAATTGCCACTTTTAGGTCTGCATCAGCCACACCATCAGGGGCTCGTTCACCTACACATCTACCAATGTGATATATGCCATCATGTGCCAGTAATGCCCCTTTGTCATGTACGTTGGCCAAACCGGACAGGCTCTACGCAAAAGAATAAATGGACACAAATCTGACATCAGGAATTATAACATTCAAAAACCAGTAGAAGAACACTTCAATCTTCCTGGTCACTCAATAACATACCTAAAAGTGGCAATTCCTCAACAAAAAAACCTTCAAAAACAGACTCCAATGTGAAACTGCAGAACTTGGTGTCCAGTTTGCAAATTAATTCACCACATTAGGCCTGAATAAAGACTGGGAGTGGTTGGGTCATTACAAAACCTATACCTAATTTCCCCCTACTGTTACTCATACCTTCTTATCAACTGATTGAAACTGGCCACTCTCATTACCACTTCAAAAGTTATTTTTCCTCCCTTGGTATCCTAATATTAATTGAATTGTCTCGTTAGACTGACTTCACACTTGGTAAGGCAACTCATCTTTTTATGTATTTATACATGCTCCTGTATTTTCCACTCCATGCATCTGATGAAGTGGGTTCTAGCCCGTGAAAGCTTATGCCAAATAAACTTGTTCGTCTCTAAGGTGCCACAAGGACTCCTTGTTGTTTAAGCTAAAGAGGAAACTCTTTGTTGTTGAGAAAATCTTTTCAGACCTTATCATAAAAAAGCAAAAAGAGGCAAAAGTCCAGTATTTTGTCTTTTCAGTACACTTTTGAAACACTAAAAGCCTAAGATTCCTTTACACCACTCTGCCACATTGGTGTAAAGTGCCCTTAGTGGTCAGGCTCGGAGTTAGGCTCTAACTCAATCAGGCTCTAACTCAGGGGCGGGCAAACTTTTTGGCCTTAGGGCCGCATCAGGTTTCGGAAATTGTATGGAGGGCCAGTTATGAGAGACTGTGCCTCCCCAAACAGCCAGGCGTGACCCGGCCCCTGCCTCCTATCCCCCGACCCCAGCTTCTCGCCCCCTGACATCCCCCTCCACGCCATCCAACCACCCCTTCTCCCTGTCCCCTGACTGCCCCCGTTCTCCTTCCTGACTGCCCCCCTATCCACACTCTTGCCCCCTGACCACCACTCCGAACTCCCCTGCTCCCTTACCGCGCTGCCTGGAGCACTGGTGACTGGCAGCATGGCTGCACTAGGACAGGCAGCTGCATTGCCCGGCTGAAGCCAGCCACACATCGAGCAGCACAGAGCACCGGGTCAGGCCGGGCTCTGCAGCTGTGCTGCCCCAGGAGCTCGCCGCCCCACCGCCCAGAGCCTTGTGCCGGCGGTGCAGCGAGCTGAGGCTGTGGGGGAGGGGGCACAGCAAAGGAGGGGCCAGGGCGAGCCTCCAGGGCCAGGAACTCGGGGGCTGGGCAGGAGGGTCCTGCGGGCCAGATGTGGCCTGTGGGCCATAGTTTGCCCACCTCTGCTCTAACTCAATACTGAATTAACTGACTGTTGCCTAATTTTCCTTAGCCACATCTCCTATTTATTTCCAACTCAAAGTATGGATGATGCTCAGCACCTTTGGAAATCAAGCCTTATGTGGTGACATATACAAATATCTATGGTATTTACAGGATTCCCCATTACTGTAGTAACGGAACTCCTCCCAGTTTTTAATATATTTATCTTCACAACATCCCTAGGATATAGGAAGGTGCTATTATCCCAGATGGAGAATTGAGGCAGAGAAAGAGTAAGTCTCAAGGTCACACAGGATGTCTGTGGCAGAGCAGGAAACTGAACCGAAGTTTCCCAAGTCCCAAGCTAGTGCCCTCACCATTGGATCATCTTTAGTCTTGTCAATATCTGAACTATCTGTCTTATTCTAGACTACACTAATCCCAGTGTAAATCCTGAGATGGATTCTTTGGAGAAAGGAGAGGAAGGTTCGTCTTTTTCTTTGGTTGTTCCGAACTTTTAGTGAGGAATTGAGAAGGATTTCTCCCTAGACATTGTCGTTCTTTCACTTACACAGCACCACTTAAGTACATGATGCTTTACAGGCAAGTGAAAGCAGTACACCTCTGACAATCTAAATGCACATTAAAATAATACATAATACAAATGATTTGCCTTTGGTTGTTTCTTACTGCATGATTTAATGGTATATGTGCGTAGCTCTGGGTTTTATTTCTTGATCTACCACTGACTCATGTAAGTCAGTTTCAAAGGGGGCCATTTAGGCACACAGTAGGGAATTTGAGTGCTTTGTTTTGGATGCTGTTACAGTAAGGAAAGCTTTCAAAGTTGAGAGTGAGTGTTGGAGAAGTTCTGAAAGTTCAGCTCTGGGCTCTCTGAATCTGCATGATCTGATGCTTGATGAGTACTCCGGTTCAGGGATTTTCAAAAGGCAACTGTTTTACTAAGCTAGGATTCTCAGCGTCTGGTGGACTAATCTGTTACCAAGTGCCAGAGTTCCTGAACTCCAACACTCAGCAAAAAGTCAAACAGGCTAGTAGCCTTGTTAAATTCTGTTGAACACTTTTTAAGGATGTCATAATTTAGGAACCTCTTGTCTAGTTCATTTCAAATGTCGTAGAAAACTTCCCTCTTAACCCCAGATGTTATGCACCAATTTCGAGACAGCTGACTTTTTGGGGGATCAAACATACATATCACACCAGGTGTCATGTAGTAAAGTTCCCAGAGCCAGCTCACTCCTGAAACCACGAATCTCTGGGACGGCCCTGTGGGTGTCACCAGGCAGGTTCAGGGAAGGCACCCCTTCACATGTCAATGGAGAGTTTGAGGGTACGGTGTGCTGTAGTGTTTTAGTCCATCTTTGTGACAAGGCTAAAGAGCAAGCAATGCCACTTTTGCATATAGTGAGCAATTGAAGGAAGGCCAGATCTTTGCAAGATTGTGACATTTCGCACAAAGTCAAACCATTTTATTTGGCACTGACAATGCATATGGAATGCCTCTGGCCACTGTAAGTCTGCCTGAAGAGGGTTCAGGTTTCTGACCCATATAGTAAGACAGGTAGTACACAGGTTTGATAGATCCTGAACTTTGTCTCAGTGCAAAGACATTTTTGCATTCATAAGTAAGATATGGACTTCATGCAGGAAGTGGTGAGGCCTATTTGTCAAAGCTCATCTATTTTGCTGTGACCATTTGAACTCTGCTTGCAGTCTAATTAGATAAACTCGTCAACTCTCTCCACAGCATGCAACCCCACCTGCACTGGGGGGGGGAGGGGTCTGGTGACCCACTCC
This sequence comes from Lepidochelys olivacea, assembly GCF_965140295.1. Lineage (NCBI taxonomy): Eukaryota > Metazoa > Chordata > Testudines > Cheloniidae > Lepidochelys > Lepidochelys olivacea. Next base: position 73,373,072 of record NC_140414.1, read on the forward strand.
AAGGTTCTGGTCCTTTGTCTTCTGCCATGAGATGTTCGACGCCAGAGTGCAGGCAGTGTCTTGAAAACTTTGCAGTGGGGGGGCTGAAGTTCTCCGACTTCTGCACGAGCAAGACACTGACCAAAACTTCGCTGATGACGCTAAACTCTTCTTGACCAAACTTGATTGTAACGTATGGAGCAGTAAGTATTAATATCCAGTTGATAGCTTGACAGAATAGTACCGGGACAAGAATGCATCCCTGCTGCACACCTGAGGTGATACAGAAACACAGTGAAGGCCAGGAACCAGCGCCTACTCTCACAACAATACAAGTGTGAAGATTGCGCATCAGAGTTAGCAGAATACTGGAACACCAACTCCTTCCAGTGCAGACCAAAGATCTGTCAACTGAATCAAAATGCCACATGAAGCATATTGTTAAATTCTTGATGAAGCTCAGCCAGAAGACAGAGGGTAACACCAGCATTGTTGACTGCCCTGCAGTGAAACCTGACTGCTGTGGATGACAATGTCTTTTAAGGAACAACTGCATCCTACCAAGGAGAATGTAAGCAAAGACCTTTCCAGGGACCAATAACGAGACTGGCCTGTAGTTGGCACAATCGGTGCAAGGTTCTTTGCCCTTGTATAGGGACTCTATGATGCTGTCTTTCCAGTCTATTGGTACTTTTCCTGATGCTCACACTTTTAAAAACAGTTGATGCAGGCTGGTGCTCACTGGTTCCAAGGCACCTTTGAGCAGCTGCAATGAAATACCATCAGGTCCAGCATCATGTCCATTGTGTAACTCTTGGTTGGCCTTTCATATTCCTTGAGTTACCAAAGATCAATGTTTGTTCCTGGATCTACAGCTGTGAGGTTTGCCAGATCATGTAGCTCTAGACAGTCATCAGCAGGTCTGTGCTTCAGCATGCTTTAATGTGTTTTCCATCTGTTTAGCACCTCCTCCATCAATGAGCAGAGACATCTGGTTTCATAATAGGGATGTTAGAAGGCTGTTTATGGCTGCCAGCCAGGTGGGTGATGGCTTGGTAGGCAGGATGCAGACTGTTCTTTAGGCTGTCCTCTGCTTCGTCGGCGAGGGAATTGACATAGATCTCACGGTCACATTTTGCCATGGTCCAGAAAATGCCTTTTAGCAGTTTACATTCTTGGACATCCGTCTGCTTATGTGCTTCTACCTTTTTCGATAACATAACAAAGGCTTCTTCAGAAAGCCAAGGTGTCTTGGTTAACCATCTGACGCTGATTGTTCCAGCGGTGGAATGTGACAGTGTTACATATACTATTCCAGGTGATCTCCACATCGTCCATGCGGGTACTGAGGTTACATATGTGATCCATGATGGCCTGCGTGTATTTCATGGCTTCAACAAGATCCTCAGAAAGATTCTGGACATTGTACTGGTAGCGAACATCTGGTTTGCAAGAAGTTGGAAGATGCAATGAGAGCTGAGTGACAACCAGTCTGTGTTCTGAGTTTGCTGGTGCTTCTGAATCGCCAAAGACCCACAGACAAGGTGGTATACGTCAAAAGCCAGGTAGTGGTGTCATTTGAGAAATCGAACCAAAAGGGACCTATTATGGGTCTCTGGATTTCATACTTAGTTCGATTGCAGCCGGTCACAGCACTGAAATCGCCAAGCACTAACAGTGTGTCATGTGGCAGTGTTACTGGAATGTTTCTACTAGCTGGTACTAGAATGGGTCCTTTTCCACAGCTGGTGCATGGGACACAACAACAGATGTATCCACAATGATGTTGGAGCCAAGCATAGAGTAAGCCTAGAGAATAGAGGTTTCATGTGGCTAAAGTCTGTGCTAGAGCGGTCTAACAACAAGTGCCACACCTTGAGTTTGGTGTGGATGGAAGGTTGCTCTTCCATAGTAATGGGTAGTGGCATAAATGGCATAAGCTGCAGTTCTTCAGGATGTGGTCTTCCATGCCTACATGAGCTTTGTGTCTGACTATACCTGATAAAGGCTCCTGCTCAGAGCAATGAGCAAATGCCAACAGCTGACACTGTGGATGAGGACCAAGTTTCCCAACGGTGATGAAAGTGGATGAGCCCCAACAGTAGATGCATGGACCACATCAGATGGAAGAGCTAGCACTTCAGAATCATCATCCACACCCTCAGGAACCAAGAACATCTAGTAGAAGAGTTACTGAGAAGGGGGAATGATATCCCCCCAAATAAAACCCTTCTATGTGTCCCCAGACTCAAGGGAGCAGAGTGAAATGAAGGAAAACCAGCCATGACAGACCACAACAACAGCACCAGAAGAGGTGTGCTCTGCATGTGAGGATGGGTGTGACCCAAACTCTGTTTACAGAAAGTGCCACCTCGATGTCCCCAACTTTCTAGGAATCCAAACCAGACCTTTATGGAACATTCTAATACTGAACAGCACTGGGTGCAAGACAGCTCTTGTGAAAAAAACATACCTGTTATAAAATTATAATTGCCAGTAACACAGAGGCCCATCTGCCACAAAGCAATCAAGATTTTGGAATGGGGATATGCAAAAATCAAGGTAATAATGTGAACTCAATTGCAATCTTAACTAGGGGAGGCCTGCTGTTGACCAATACCACCCATAAGTTAGTCTTGTAGGTTTAAAATGTAGTTAATGATGAGTCTTGCTTAGTTTAAAATTCTCTTCTGTGAGATTTGTCTTTCTCAAAATCCTCAGTGGCCTTAATTGTCACTGGTTAGGTTGTTAGGATTATGATGTGTAATTGTTGAGATAAATTAGTTGTGCTGTTCATTTATGTTCTCTTGGAGCATGCTTATTTATTATACAACTTGAAAATGGTGACTATTTTTAAATGGGGATAATACCCACCTTTTATAGAATGCTCTGAGCCCCTCAGAAGGATTCACAGATTCCAAGGCCAGAAGGGACCATTGTCATACGTGTTGGAGTACCCATGGAAAAAAGTTAGCGGGTGCTTAGTACACACCGGCAATCAGCTTCCTCCTTTCCCCCCAGCACTTTCTGCCTGCTGGCAGCCCCTGCCCATCAGCTCCTCCCTCTCTCTCCCAGTGCCCCCTGCCTGCCACAGTCAGCTATTTCACAGCATGCAGGAGGCTCTAGGAAGGAGAAGGAGAAGCACGGATGGGGCACATTCGGGGAGGGGGGTGGAACTTGAAGGGAAGAGGCAGGGCGGGGCCAGGAAGAGGCAGGGGTGGGGGTTGGGGCTGAGGGTTTGGGGAAAGGGGGTGGGACCTGGTGCGGAGTGGGAGGTTGAGTACCCCTTACAGGTCCGGAGGAAGCTGTCACCTATGACCATTGTAATCATCTAGTCTGACCTCCTGTATACACAAGCCACAGAGCTTCCCTAAATAATTCCTAAAGTATATCTTTTAGAAAACATGTCCACTATGTCCCTCGGTAAATTGTTCCAATCATAGGTGCCAACTTCTCCTGGCACCGGTGGGTACTTGCGACTCTACCCCTGCCCCACCCCTTCCCCAAATCCCCGCCCCCTCGCTTGAGCATGCTGCATTCCTGCTCCTCCTCTGTTTTGTGGCAGGAAGCAATGGGAGGAGAAGCCAGGAAGGCCCGCTCAGAGGAGGAGGCGGAGGTGAGCTGAGGGAGGGTGGGGAGTTGCTCTGCACCCACCAATGTTTCCCCTGTGGGTGCTCCAGCCCCGGAGCACCCACAGAGTCAGTGCCTATGGTTCCAATGGTTAATTAATACTAAAAATGTACACCTTATTACCAGCCTGAATCCGTTTCAACTTCAAGCCATTGACTTGTGTTCCACCTTTCTCCACTGGAGTGAAGAGCCCACTATTTAATATCTGTTCCCCAGGTAGGTACTTATAGACTATTTACTCTTCTTATTGTTAAGCTAAATAGATTGAGCTCCTCCAGTCGGCCACCGTGAGGCATGTTTTCTGATCCTTTCATCATTCTTGTGACTCCTTCCGGAACCTCTTCCAATTTAGCAACAGCCTTCTGGACCGGAGGGCTCGAGAAGGGGACGCACGATTCCTGCAGCGGTGGCATCAGACTTAGGAAAGCGGGGACCCGTTAGCGCAGTTGCAGGGTCATTTTCTTTCTTCCAACAGGCCCCGGGCCGTGCCCAGGCAGCGTTTGGTGGGGGGGGGGGTCCCCCTGCAGCTCCAGCTTCCCCTGCACAACGGGCCCACCCCCGCAAAGCCCTCCTGACTCCCCGCGGCGCCCGGCCCCTGCAGAGCCCAGGCCCTCGTGCCCCACGCCCCGGCTGGCAGACGCTGGCGGAGGGCGCGAAGCTTGTGGGCGTCCCGCTCACTGCGAGGCTGCGTGCTGACGTTGCGCCGTCACCGCCCTCCCGGATGGAACCCGGAAGTGGGTTGGGCTAGGGGCGCCCGGCAGGGGCATCGTAGCCGGCTCTGGCGGGCAGATGGGTGGGAGCCCGGCTCCCCCTGGGCGGCGGCGGCGGCGGCGGTAGGGGGGCCCCGGGAGGGGAGAGGCGGCGGCGGCGGCGGCGGGTGCCCGGGCGCGCGCGGCTGGAATGGTGCAGGCGGCAGCGCGCGGTGCCCGCGTTCTGAGGAGGAAGCCTGCGCGGAGCCGCGATGGAGATGCTGCTGCCGCCGGTGTGAGTGCGGGCGGGCGGGCGGGAGAGGGGGGCCTTAGGGAAGCCCCGGGCGCGCCTTGCTGATGACGGTGGGGAATCCCCGGCGGTGTCTCCCCCCATGGCCTCCGGGCAGGGGAGCGGCCCCTTTCCCCCTTGTCCTGGTCTCCGGCAGCCCCTGCCCGGAGGGAGGCGGCAGCTGCGGGGTCCCCCTCCTGGTGCCCAGGTACCGCGGTGCCTTGAGTGCCCATTGCTCGGGCTCGTCCCCTTCCTTCCTCCGGCTCAGCGCGATCCCGGCAGGGGAGCCCCGGACGCCGCTGCCAGGGACCCGGCAGAATGTGCGTCTCCCACCTGCCAGCGGGCTCCGGGTCCCATCTGCCCAGGTGGCGTTAGGACACGTTAAAGCCTTGCACAGTTATAGCCCTGCTGGATTGTGTTAATGCTGCTGTCCCATTCCCCGCCTGGGTTCGCGGGATAGGTCTCAGAACAGGAGCACCCAACAGGTGAAACGTAGTAGTGGGTAAGGTGTCTGCAGGATTTTAATAATACTTCTTGTTTTGCCCTAGTACTGTAAGATCTTCAGGGGGCGGACTGTCTCGTTGTACCTTGTACAGTGCCAGGCATGGCGGTGTTCCATAAAGAACTCTTAAAGGCTGTCACAAGCAGAGGCAGGTGAATGAGGGAGATCGCAGAAAGTGAGCAAGATTGAAGATGGTCAGCAGAAAACATGATAAAATGCACTCCCAATCCATAAGACCAGGAGAGGAGATGCTAAGGAATGCCCTTAAAATCTGTTCCCCAGGAGGGGAATAGCACCCTCATTAAGGAAGTCTTCAAGGGAAATGTGTAACCACCCTGTTAAATCTTCCTCATCTTGACCGAGATCCTCTCATTTTTGTATTAGCTATAGACATTTTTATAGCATCTGTTTTATGAAGAATGGTTTTGAAGACAATATGAAACATTTAAAATATCACCCACACTCATTTGCTGGCATTGTATGTGCATACATATGCATGCGCCGAGATGTATCACTAGATTAAGAGATTTCTAGAGTGTTCAGGCATGTGGATGTAGTGGCTTTCTTAAAAGCAGGGTTGCTAAGCAATAAGCAGTTACATGAGTGGTTTATGAAGATATGTATATTTTCTGCTTCTCAATATTTAACAACATGTTACCAATTCCATAGTCCTAAACCTCCTCAAATTTGAAGCACGAGTGTTCCAGTGATTGAGCCATAGTATTATGTATAGGTGTGTAACTCCTTCCCTGCCCATGGTACTTGCAAATCCCCTTTCCTTCCTGGTATAGTAATTTTACTTTTGTAACTGGCAGCCATGTGTTTTCTTTGTACTAAAGGTAAGCAACATATTACCTCCTTTGTGCCCAGGATTTGGAGTGTATTAACTTACCCATCTCTCTAATACCCAGGGTTTGGCAGTTGACCAAAAAATTACTAGAGGCACCTTCTCCCCACACTGTTACACATAAATGGAAAAATATACCACCTGCTGTTCCTTTCTTTATCTCTTATGGTAAATTTGTGCTTTCCCAAGCTGTCTTCCAAAAAGAGGCCTGTCTTCAACAAATCTTGCAGCCTTTTGCTGTTTGTAGGAGCCCGGATTTTGGATGAGTTCAGATAAGATTGAAGACAGAAGGAATTAACCATGATGGGGTGGTGTGTATGGGATAGTGGAAGTGAATATGCTTATGAAAACTCTACTCTGTGTACGTGGCATTACTTTCTGCTCTTCAAAGATCTGACAGGTCAAGACTTTGACATATGAAGTTAGAAATGACAACTGGGTCCCATCTGTTGTTTTCTGGTATTCAGTAAATGTGTTGCATGCCTATATGCAGATCTAGACTCCCATTTTTTTATACAAATTCAGGATTGGATGATGTGAGAGATCCTGCATTATATCTTTTCTCTCTACATCATCATGTGTGTTGTAATCTGACATGCAAGTGAGGTTATATATTACCTCAGAATGTTTAAACTTTCCCTACTTCTCAGGAGCTCCAAAGGGTAGCTATTGTAGTCCTGAAATTTCAGGAGGAGCAAGGATCATCAAACAGGGAGGGCTGCATGAATAGGATAGGCAGAGTAAAGGTAGTTTGAGTTTGACCATTGCTCTGGTTCAGCCAACCACATTGTTTTCACCCTATTTAGTTAAGCATGATAATCAGGACAACTGGAAGATCTTTTATAGCATCAGTGTATTGAAGATTCAAGCCACATGCCTCCACCATGCTTAGGTTAAGGTTCATCCCGACTGTCTACCCTGTGGTCTAATGTATGTGCATCATACCCTTCTCATTACAGTATAGTCTTAGATGCCACAGATATGGCACCACTAGAAACAACTAAAATAGAATTGCTGTCACAAACAACTGTAGCTCAGTTGGAGACACTACTAAACAAATCCAAAGTAATTTAAAGTATGTCAAGCAGCCCCCAAAATAGGATGCATATTAAGGAGGGCTTTTTAATTCATTGTGGTCTTTATAACATCACAGCCAATTTATGATATTGCTGTTTTGTAACCTAGAATCTGACAGTTTCATCATCTCCTTACGAATTTATGATTCATATGTAATCAACCCCTCCACCTTAGCCAGTGTGTCTGGAAATCCTCAAAGACAGCGTTTGGCATAGCCTTAAAGTTTTTAGAGTGTGGTGTATTGCATTGGAACGTGAGAAGTTATGGTAGAAAAGATTTTGCTGACTTGGATGTGTGTTGTAAGCGAGCAGAGAAGTAAAAGAGTAAATGTTTACTTCACCGTTAATTACCTGATGGTGCAATATGTATTGCCTAATACCTGTAGTTTCAGTATATCATTTTGAGTGCTTGCTTTTATTTCTGAATGATGATCCCTATATACAGCATATAAATTGGAAAATTAAAGTTTACTATAAAAGAAATGCACCACAGATGCTGTATTTAGGTGTTTTGTAGTACAGTGACAGATGTAAGGAAGAAATACCTGGTAATGTTGGTTTTTTGAACATTGATGCAAAATTTTTCTACTAATTACCCCCAGAACCACTTTTTACTTGAATTGTATCTGTTCGTTTAGGACACTTCCCAGAAGTTAGCTGTAAAACAGACTTTTAAATTCTAGAATGTTAAAGTTGCAAGGGGTTTGAAGTAGAAAACCATATTTATTTTGCTGACCTCTCTCTTCTATCGATGATTCTCTCTTACTTTGTGGATCAGTGCTTTTTGTCTTTCTTGCAGTTTGGTCCAAAATGTTATGTTACTAGACCCAATATCCTGAATGGTATATAATGACAGGTTTCAGAGTAGCAGCCGTGTTAGTCTGTATTCGCAAAAAGAAAAGGGGTACTTGTGGCACCTTAGAGACTAACCAATTTAGTCTCTAAGGTGCCACAAGTACTCCTTTTCTTTTTCTGAATGGTATAGTAAAGATTGCTTTGCTTTCCTATTTGTGGGAATACTGTGCATCTAGAATGACAGGTTTAAATCTTAAATTTAAGTAGCCATTATCTTCATGTAAATGCTGTCCTTTTTTTTTTAAAGCTGCTTCAGACATGCTCAGAAAAATATTCTAGCAGATGCAGTGAAAAAAACAGATCAGAGTTCTAGGTCCCTAAATCTTATGTTGAATTTGACCCTCCTAATTTGGTAAAAACATTTAAACATGACAAACTATAAGCAGTGATTTAATCTTCACTATAAAATGCTGTAAATTTTTTAAGTATTTGTGTCAGAGTGAACTGCCTCTAACAAGTTATTTGAATGCCAAATACTCATGCTTTATTGTTGGTCATTTTGAGGATAGGGAATAAAGTTGTGTAGTGCAGATAAACATATGAGAGCTAGTAAATATTGTAAAAAGAAAAGGAGTACTTGTGGCACCTTAGAGACTAACCAATTTATTTGAGCATAAACTTTCGTGAGCTAGAGCTCACTTCGTTGGATGCATTCATTTCCAGTGAATGCATTTGATGAAGTGAGCTGTCGCTCATAAAAGCTTATGCTCAAATAAATTTGTTAGTCTCTAAGGTGCCACAAGTACTCCTTTTCTTTTTGCGGACACAGACTAACACGGCTGCTACTCTGAAACCAGTAAATATTGTATAACAAAGTGAAATGGTCTCCTTTGTGGGAATAGCAGCACAGCCTTTAGGCATTATAGACAACAGCATAGCTTGGAAATCTACTTGCCTACTCATTACTGGCTAGCTCAGCTGAGCAAAGGAGCTGGTATAAACAATGTTTGTAGAATTTAAACATTCTTTTAAAAAGTTTAAATTCAGACAGATTTTTTGACTCTGCTGATACTCTGAGACTTTTCAAGCAGCAGAAACTCATTAAGAAAGGTCTGGTCAGTTTCACTCCTTGTCTTCAGAAGAGTCTTGTGGATAGCTGTGAAATTGCCCATAATCGTGTCAGTTTCATGTGGCTGATGTGGAAAACTGAACACGAGTGGGTACTGTTGGAATTTTCAAAGGGGGAGGATGACCTGGAATCTGTGGGAGATGATGTGTTGCAGCAGCCTAGGGCTGGGGGAGGGGGTGTGAACTGATTCTCTTCCAACAGACAGATAAATGGGAGATTGAAAATTTATCAGTGCTGGGATTATGTCTGAGATCTTTTCCACTCATCTTATCTAGAACACCTTGTCCATTTCTGGGAGAACGCTTCATCTAGTTCTCAGTTTAACTCCAGATTTTGTCACTCAGATTCTTTTATTTGGCACAAAGCAAAGCTACCCTGAGTTGATCGGACTCAAGTGTAGATGAGTATAGGAAATACCACACATCCAAAGTTACACAGAAAGCCTCTTCCTTTATATATATATTTACATATTACATTGCATCAAATGTTTTTGGATTGGCTTGGTTACTTTGCAGGAACCAATCCCTGTGCAGCATGCTCTGTCCATGCATTGCCCATGCTCAACCTCATCTTTTCATTTCTAACTTATCTTACTCATTGTCAGTAAATGGTGCTCTGGGTGTTCTGCCTCTTACCTTATCTGGCTAAGACATTGTTTTTTTAGCCTACTGACCTATTTATTTATCTTATTTAGCACAAAAGTTCTGTTTTCAACCTAATCTGTTTACCTCCTTAATTCTATCCAAGCACTTAGTTAAAAATTCCAGTACCCATTTCTTTCCCAGAAGCTGAGGATTGGTAAGGGGGAGGATGGGTTCCTCACTAGTGCCTTTGCTCATGGAGCTTTCTAGGCTAACATTCTTCTTTATCATCAACCTGGCTAGTAGATGCATTCCTCTGACTAGTATTATTAGGTGCCTGGTATATTTTCCAAAATACGTACAGGGTGTTGGTAATGTGGAATTTGAAATCACTCTGAGTAAAAAGTAAGTTTGGCAAAAAGAATTGGGATCATGATTTTCAAGTAGACAGAAATGTTAACTAAACTTGTTTGTCTTGTTTGTTTATAGATGTACAAAACTTTGCCATCAGAAGCCTGTGGATCTGAAAGATGATAATACTGAAAAACACTGCCCTGTTACAGTGAATCCTTGGCATATGAAGAAAGCTTTCAAAGTTATGAATGAATTAAGAAGGTAAGTATTGTATTCATTTTATGCATGTGTATGGGGTCATCCATTTTCAGTTGTTCACAAATTTTTTTAATTTAAGTTTCTGCCGTAAATAGGATGTGTAATCCCACAAACGTAGTTTTCCAGGTAAACCAATAAGATGAATTATAAAACTAAAAAGTGATAACTTATTGGTAGTCATAAAGTAATTTGATGGAATCTATATTCATATCACCCTTGACAAGCTAGCCAGAGTTATTGCTTATGTGTTGGCTTGGCAGAATTCAACATTTGATTTTTTTATATAATTTCAACAGATATAAGTGTTTATTTGTAAGCATTTTTCTGGGTATAAACTTTCAAAGTTGAACAACATTATAGATTTTAAGCATTTTTTATTTTTATATGTTTAAATTTTCACAGTTGCATGAAATTATGGAGGGTCAGACAGTAATTGTTTCATGACAGTAGATATTGAGATTCAAGTTACTTCATAATAATTAAAAACACAAATTGTTAACATCACATCAAAATATACCAAGTAAATCATTGATTTAAAGATATCAAGGATTATTTTTCTTACTTTGCCTATCTGTAAATTTCAGTTATTATTGTTGGAGATATTCATTCCTGGATTTGTGTATGTACAGTGAAATCGATATTGACCAACATTTACTGATAAAAATCTAATCCTTCCAAGCCTGCTTATGGGGTATGAAAAACATCTGAAGAATTTTGTTTGTTTCAGTGGCGCTATCTGTTGCACAGTATATTCCAAATAGGTTCAGTTAAGAGGTCACTTTTCACATAGGCCTCTTATGCATTAAGATATTTTTGTTGTCAAGTTTCCAACCATTGCAACACTGGAAGCCCTGTGTTGATACTGTTCTTAGTATCATGTCAATTAGAATATTTAGTAAGAGAACTAGGTGATGTGGTACTCAAAACTGTTTATAGCTGGTCTTACAACAGTTGCTAACATTGGTTCAGCTGAATAGGTGTTGACGACGCAAAATTTTTGCAGAATTTCCCTACTATAGACAAAGCCTGAGATTTTAAACTTCATATACCTACCTTTTTTCCCTACCTTACCTAAAAATATTAACCTCTTTTGGCATAAAACAACAATTTGTATCTCTTAGTAAAGTTTGCCTCAATATTTGATTCTCACTCGTTGCATGTGGCTATGTCTTCTCGCTGCTACTGACACTGTGGCCATACTTAGTTATTTATTGAACTTTGACAGTTTGTGCCACTCCGGACAAACATGGAGATAGTCCCTGCCCCAAAGAGATTGCAATCTACATCACGCCGACCGTATAGTAAAAAGACATTATACATAGCCTGAGAGTAAGCTATTCCCTTCTAAGTGTTCCTGCCCATCCTTACACTGCTGACCAAACTGAATGGCTGTCATGCTACACCCTACCACATTTCTTGTTCCTCCAAGGATTATGGTAACCAGATTCACAATCTCAAGGAATGTGGCAGAGCTGCAGGGTCAAGTGAGTGGAGGGAGAGTGTAGAAATAGAGGTCACGTCTAAGAATGAATCGTAGGTTCTATCGTGCCCAGAAGTAACAAACCCAATCTCAGTTTTGCTGTTTCATTGTGGGCAAAGGGAGCTGACTTCCCAGCAGAGTTCATTGTTGAAGGCCCTGGATTATTATTTTAAAAATGTACTTCAATTTTCAGGATTTATTAAAGTCAGGATTGTTGTTGAGAGAGTACAAGCAGTTTCTGTTTTGTATTTAGAAACAATTGAGAAGTTTAAATGGGAATGGTGCCAAGCAAATCTCGACTATAGTTGCATTTAGTAGTGTAGCTGCCACAAATGTTTACTGATGATACTGAAAGGTAGCTTCAGTTTGAGTAAAACTGATGTCAAAATTTTAGGACCTTGTCAGATCACATTATATTTGTATTTGCATTCCTTTTGGATTTGAAATAATAAACTTAATTATTTTAAGCTTGACTTCAGAACAATTGGCTTAATTAGATTTATTTGACTGTTTCCTCTAGACTTTAATAGAAAGTATTAAAAACTCCATATTAGTGCACCTTAGTTTGACAATGTGTTGCATAATGAATTTCCTTCAGTTTTAAATGTGTTGCCTTTTAACTTAAGATCTGTTTTCATATTATGGGAACTATTTAGTAGGCGTTTGATCCTCTTTGAAAGTATTCATTATTGTTTACTAAACCTCTAACTTTCCCTTGCTTGTCTTTCCAAATGAAATTATCCTAAACGTTTTAATCTTTCTATGGAAACCTTCTTTATGTCTTTGACTGCCGTTACACAAGACCACTGAAGGACACTATCAGCTTTGAGAATGAGTTGACTAAAAGACATGATATTGTTCAAAATAAGGCAGTATCTTCAAGTAGCCATTTTTTGTATTATTGAGTATTTTTTTAATACTGCCTCCCAGCTCACACTTTCTTTCATTTGTGCAGCAATCTAAGCAAATATCTTTTGAGATATGTGCACCTCAGTAGACATTTCCTGTAAGGTTATAACTATTTAAGAATCCCTCAGCATGAACACTTAAATTCTTTTTAATATGTATAACCTTTCACTTGCCTACATTGAATCTTGGTTGATGTCAAGTTACCCATTTACCCAGTTTTGTTATATCTTATCAATGGTTTTCACAATCCTTACAGTTCTTAACTAATCTGAATAATTTTGTCCTTGGTAAATCTTGCCACTTCATAAGTCACAATCTCCTCTAAGTAGATGTCAAATATGCTTAACATCGATCCTAGTGTTGATCACTGGGACACCCATCTACTAACTCTTACACACCAACATTAAGTCTTCAGTTAAAATGCTACAGCAGCACAACTGCAGCAGTGATTCGGTGTAGACCCTACCTACACTGAAGGGAGAGGTTCTTAATTCACCTCCTTAAGAGGCGGTAGCTTGGTTGATGGAAGAATTGTTCTGTTGACCTACTGCTATTTACACTGGGGGTTAGGATGGCATAGCTACATCTCTCAGGGGTGTGGATTTTGTGGATCTGCTATGCAGATGTAAGTTCCCCCCCAAAAACTGAAAATTGTCCATTTAGCCCCTACAAATTGTCCATTTAGTCCTTATTTTTATGCCTCGCAGTAATCTGTTTTTATCGTGATGGAACTTCTCTTACTTATGCCTCCCAAACAGCTTTAATAGCTGATAAACAAGGACTTCCAAAAGCATTCTAATTGGAAAATGGTTAATATTACAAAACCTAGACTGATTTCTTATATTGCATATAACAAGCTATGTTACCGCTAGAGCCCTTTTGTAGACTCTGATTCTGCAGCTGAGAAGCTTGTCACAGAATTGCTTCAGAGTGTACCCTTTCATTATTAAAAAAAAAAAAGTTACTTAATTTTCTAGTGTAGACAAGCCCTAAGTCTTTAGCAAAGTTATGAATGTAAGTTACCAGGTTTGCCATTTGAAGGTGTCGTGCAGGTTTCCTTTGAGGTCAAGAACTGAGAGGTTAGATAGTTAGTGAGAGTTTTTTGAAGAGTTTGCCCATGGGTGACAAGGTGTTTTTGTTGTTTATCGTTTTTCTATGTGAGTTCTGTCGAGAATATAGTGATTGCCTGACTTCCCCCAAGTCGTCGTTGGGGCATTTGATGCACTGGATGAGGTACTCTATATGTTGTGATAGGCATTGATAGGACCTATGGACCTTGGAAGGTGTGGGGGGTATTGATCCACTTAGCAGTGGAGATATGTCTATGGGCTTTGCATCTATCATAGCAGGATCTGCTGTCATTTGGTTTGGTGTGTCCTGGTTTGTGGGGAGCTTGCTTCTGATGGTGATCTTAGAGAGGTTAGGGGATGGGAGGTTGTCTGAGACCAGAAGAGGGGATTTGGGAAAGATTTCTTTCAGGATGTGGTCCCCATAAAATAGGGATTACAATTGTTTGGTGGTACCCCACACAGATTCTAATGTGGAGTGGTAAGTGATAATTAGGGGTGTGTAGTTGGTGGGTTTTTTCCTTTATTGAAGCAGATTTTCTTGGGGTATTTGGATGACCAGTTCCATGATGCAATCTACTTCTCTGATGGAGTGTCCTTGTTTGGTGAAGGCAGTTTTAAGTGTGTATCCTGGACTTCCTTCTTGGAACATATTCTGTGAGTGGTTGGCTGTAGATAACAGATTTATTGTTGTGTTTGGGATGGCTACTAGATCTGTGAAAGTAAGTGTGTGGTGATTCATGAGTTTCTTGTATATAGTTGTCTATAGGATTTCCTTGTTGAGGCTGATTGTGGTGTCCTGCAGGTTGATGCTTGTGGGGGAGTGTTCTAGAGAGTTTGATGGATGGGTGGTGGTTCTCTAAGCAGAAATTGTGGGATACGCACTTCACCCACTTAAAACCGCCTTCACCAAACAAAGACACTCCACCAGAGAAGTAGATTTCATCGTGGAATGGTCCATCCAAATATCCTGGGAGAATCTGCTTCAATACAGGGAAAAAATGCACCGACCGCACACTCCTAGTTCTCAGCTACCACACCACACTGCAATCCATACGGGATATCATCAAACAATTACAAGCCATACTGGATGGGCACTGCATCCTGAAAGAAATCTTTCCCAACCCCCCTCTTCCACCTTGTCTTTCTCATGTCCTGGGACCAACGTCGCTAAACAACACCTTAGAAAAAACTAAGCTATTTTTCTTGGTTCGGAGATTTTTGGTGATGAAAATATACTTGAAAAGCAGCAATAACAAAGAAGACTTTATGGTGATTTTGAATAGTAAACAAGGAACGAACTTTGAAAGTAATACAACAAAGAAAGCCACTCTGAAGTTTGGGCTCATCACTGACTAGGAAGCTCATAGCCCTGAACTACCTGGGAGTGAATCTTAACCTTTTAGTATTTGTCCATATTGATACATGGCATGGAAAGAGGATTCCTCCAGAGTATGTAGCCTTAAACTCTTTTCGGCTGATATAAGTTGTTCTGTATTTGGCATACAAGTCTTTTCACTAAGCAAGAAAGCAGAATTTATTAGTTTGCGCCTAGGAAGCTGCATGAATCCAAGCACCAGCTGTATACAGTGTGTGTATTTTGAAACAGAGTTAAAAATGTTAGTTTATCAACATTGTTTTTGTTGGGGAAAACATGTTTACTGTGAGGTAGATGTTATGTGCTTTTCTACTATGGATTTGCTGATGTAAAACTACTCTTCCTTTGATATTTTTTTCAAAACAGTCAGAACTTGTTGTGTGATGTGACGATAGTAGCTGAAGACATGGAAATTGCAGCTCATAGAGTCGTGCTAGCCGCTTGCAGCCCTTACTTCCATGCCATGTTTACAGGTACTAAATATTTTTAACACTTGTTACCTTTAACTCCGTGCTCAGGCAAAAGAGTTTTGTTTTGCTTTGTTTTATATATTAATAAGATGTTAAAATTAAAGGAACCGTGTCTATTTTATATGTTAGCTTGTTCTAACCTTAAAGGGAACTGTCAACTTGAAATCCAGTCTCTTGTATAGAGGGAGTTAAAAGTAGGTTTGGGTGATTCTCTTTCCTCTAAGTCCTCCTGACAATTCTTGGTATTTCTCTCTCTTGTTTTATTTATTTTTGTTTTTCTCTTCCTTTTTCTGTGTGAAAGATGCACACAAACAGTGGAAACAGTAGAAAATGACTATGTAAATTGCCGTCACGTTCAAAGTAAAGGAGAAAGAGATTCTCTAACCTTTTCAGCAGTAACAATCCTATGTAACAGTAGGTTAAATCACTTTTTTCTGGACTTTAAGTAAATGATGTCCCTTTAACATCTCTTCTTTCCCCTAAGTACATTCCTCAGTCCCATAGTGTTGTAAGCTGTTAGACATGAATGCTTTCAGTGGCTTTGGCAGCTGGAGTGCATATTTTGGTATTCTTTGGATAATTGAGTGACAGATATGCTGTGCATTGTTGCAATAACTTTTCTGTACAGGCTGGATTCTGTCTCTTCTCATTCCACGCTAATAATTTGCTGTTATGTTATTACAGCAGGTATGTTAGATGTTTTGTAGGGCTAAAGTAGGTTTAGATCCTTAATACCTCCCAGTGGATTCTGAATGTTGCGGATTTACTTCTTCACTGGTTATAAATTACTTTGAAACCCTCTCATGGAAGATGCTGTCAAAATGAAAATTATTATTAAATGTGTGTTTTATAATTTTATTTTAAAATTCCTTGGCTATTTCCTCTCACTCTGTGATATACTCTGGTCCTTAATGTTTTTTTCTTGATGACATGGGACATCAGATATAATCACTGTGATATGCATCTTACAACTTCAGCTACATTCCTGACATGGGCATGCAGGTAAAAAGAGTAAAAACAAAATTTTGACAACTAAGTTTCAAATTAGGATCAGAAGTTCTAGTTGTATATACAACTCTGTATTGGGAAACAGGGATCACTTTACTGAGATTAAACTGTAAATGTAGGATAGATTTGATTTGTTTATGATATGGAATTGACTGAAATCTGTTAATATTTTCTTTCTGCTCTGTTCTGTGCTTTCTTCTCTCCTCCCCTCTTCCCCCACATTTTTGGCTGAATACTCACTTAGTGCAGCATAGAAATGACATTTAAAGAATTCTCCAGTTATTAATCCTTAAGTATTCAGTTGTGGTTGATACACAGATTACTAGTGAGCACTGATATTTTTTTTAATCTGATAAAAATCATCCTAGTTTTCTGTTAAACTCAAATGAAAGCAACTTTTTGTATTATGCTTTTTTCCATCTGGTTGATAACGTAGAATTGCAAGCCTTTTAAGTTAGCTGTATTTTAAATGCTGAGTATTATTATCTCACACATTCAAAATATCTCTATGTAAACAGACTAACCATTTATTCAGTGAATTGGTGTGGTGGGAGTTTTAAACCCAACACCAACGTTGCTTCAAGGATTGGAAGACTGTGTGCTACAGGTGCAAATGCTTCCTTCCAATAAGAATCAACCATGCTGCCTATGCTATATGGCCATTCTCCACTGACAAAGTCCTAAATTTAATCTTTAATTCTTATTATGTTACACTTCTAATAACCCACATTCATACGTGTTGACCTGCAAGTTTCACTCACTTAACTGGTTACAACCAAAGGGAAGAAAGGAGGAATTTTCTGCATTCTTTCTCCATTCAGAGTTATAATTGTAAATGCTAACATTTTGAAAGATATTAAACCTCAGACTTTAGGGTTTACACCAATAACTAACTACTAAGGATTGGGAGGAGATATAGCGTGGAGGACAGATTATCCCACTTTTCGTAACATGAGGTTGCATGCACCGTCTTCTCAAACATCTGGTACTGGCCACAATCAGAGACACAATACTAGGCTAGATGGACCACAGGTCTGATTCAGTCAGGCATTTCCTGTGTTTCCTCTAGAGCAGGGGTTCTCAACCATTTTCTTTCTGAGGCCGCCCCTCAACATCCTTTATAAACTCCATGGCCCACCTGTGCCACGACAACTGCTTTTCTGCATACAAAAGCCAGGGCCGCCGTTATGGGGTAGCACGCAGGGCAATTGCCCAGGGCCATTCACCACAGGGGGCCCTGCAAAGCTAAGTTGCTCAGGATTCAGCTTCAGCCCCGGGTGGCGGGGTTCAGAGCTCCATAGCTTCAGCACCATGCGGTGGGGCTTTGGCTTTCTGCCCTGAGCCCCAGCAAGTCTAATGCTGACCCTGCTTGGCACCCCCCCCCCCAAAACCTGCTCACGGCCCCCCAGGGGCCCCGGGTGAGAACCACTGCTCTAGAGCCTAAATTCTGACAGAGTAACTCAAGAGAAGAGGCAGGAATGGAGACGCTTCACCCTTCCTAGCCCTGGTCTGTCCTTCCCATCCGAAGATAGAACCTAATGAGTGGCAGAAGCAAGGAGCCTTGATAAAGAGACTGTCAGATTCTATGGTGATAGGGGCCACATAAGTACCTTAGATAGCCTTTTAGTAACTTCAGATAATCTGGGTTACTCTACCTTTAGGCTGTGTCTACACGGCATACCTACAATGGCTGTTGTAAGGTGCGCTGTGTGGTTGCTCTTTGTCGCCGGGAGAGAGTTCTCCCAGCGAAAAAATTAAAACCATCCCCAACAAGGGGCAGTAGCTTCGTTGACAGTAGTTCGCCTCCCGATGACTAAATTAAAGACTACAAAATTGTATTGCAGGTGAAATGAGTGAGAGTCGAGCAAAGAGAGTTCGAATAAAGGAAGTGGATGGCTGGACACTGAGAATACTTATTGATTATGTTTACACTGCTGAAATTCAGGTTACAGAAGAAAATGTACAGGTAAGAGAGTAAGGACTTCTCCTAATAATTGTTTCTGTGGTTTCTGACATTTTTGCTCTTGCAAAATAAGGTGATTTTTTTTTCCTTATACTTGCAAAGATAATAGGATTTACTGCTAGAATCTTAACCATAAGAAAGAGAGAAAAATATTAGACAGAAATTGTGTGATCACAGAATTCTCCTTTTTTTAAAGTGCAAAATCAGGCTCCCTGACACATTGATTACCTACATTCAAATCCTCAGTACTGCATGTGCTGCAAAGAAAACACCAGTCACTAGTTTGTAGTTTCTCACAAATGATAGATTGACAGTAATCTTGCTGTCTAGTAGAGAATGTATCAGCAAGTCCTTAAATAAATAGACAAACAAAGGGTTTTTGTACTAAAATCATGTAAGTTTTCTAGTGAAAGTCAAGTGTGTGTGTGTGTGTGTGTATGTGTGTGTTCTGAAATGTGGCTGTTCTCTGCTTGAGAAAAGTGCCATTACTGCAAAGTGAAGTCCTCTGTTCACAGTATAGCTACACCAGCTATAAGATCCTCTACACTACTAATGTGCTTCTACACTGATGTGGAAAAATTCCCCACCTTTGTGATGGAAAGGTAGTTCATGCTCCCAAGGCTAGTACTCTCACATCCTGTACTCTGGGCCTAATCCAAAGATCACTGAAGTCAATGGAAAGATTTTAGTGGGCTTTGAAGCATAGCATTAGTGTAGTAAACTGGGTATCCCCCACACTTATCAGTTTGCTGCTAGTGTTCTTCCTACATAGCTACCTGGGAGTTTTCACTCTGACAGTGCTAGGTTGCACTGAGTTTTGTCTTAAAACAAACAAAAATAAACCTCCCCCTTTAAATTAAAGTTTAGTTTATTGAACATTTCCTTTACATTAGTCCACTAAGTCACCTACTCCCACTTGGTCCAAGCTCCTATGTTCTCATTTTGTCAGTGGCCTACTAAGTCTGGCTTTTATTTTTTTTGTCAGCTCAAGGATGGACTTTTGCTAGATAGCTCTATATTTATATCAGTCGGTATTTAGCACAAGGACTTTGCCCATCCCACTCACTCAATCAGCTGATCTTACCTATGACTCATTCATGGCAGACACACTTCAAAGAGATTAGAAATGTCGCAATGAAAGAGTCCAATCAACAATGAAAAATACAAATAAAAAATGTAGCTATTATCCCTCCCACTATAATATTTTCTTACCATGTATCAAGAAGATTCAGCCCTTCCCTCTTCTTTGCTTCTGCTGCTTTAAGATCTGAAGTAGCTATTCTGGAGAGTTAATGCTGGTTGCTTATTAAGAGGTGCTGTTTGGTAAGCTGTATTATTTAGGTCTCCAGTTGCTCTTGTTACCCTCTGCCTTTGTTTCTCCACTTCCCCGTTTTCTTGCTCTGAGCATTAGATCACTAGCCATTCACACATAGTAAACCCTGAGGGAAAGAAATCGTGCATTGTTATATGCACCACATACTTGCGCTTCAGTCTTTAAGCCTGAAATAAACAGTTTTCTACTGGGCATTGGACTGAAATTATCTTCTCTTTCTTGGCCACAGAATAGCCATCAATTGGAATCACTACTGGTTTTAGTCATGTTTTGAATCAGTGACCTGGAAGTGATAGGCTTCATATTACCATTTTACAAATCAAAATAAATGTTCCATTACCACCCTTTGCAGCAATCTAGGCCACATGTGTTCCCATTCTGAAATGGTAACTTCACATCTTACTAATTAGTTCTCTTTGGATACTGTTGGCTTGTGGTGGTACTGTCTGAGGGCTCTGTCAGACACATAATAAGTCTTTGATGATGCTGTGCTGTATCCTGCCAGACTAGCAAGGGTACAGACCTCTTAATCTCATTGTGGAGAGCTCTTGCACGATCAAAAATGACAGAGGTTTTGTTAATACTCATCTCATGTGTTCATGGCAGCTCCTTTTTGCCCATTCAGGAAAAGTTTGATTCCTCAGGGGCAAAACTTCTCCGTATATATCTTGATGACTACGTGTGCAGGGGACTGGACTTGATGACTTCTCAAGATCCCTTCCAACCATGTGTTTCTATAAATCTATATCTTTCTAATCTACAGTACATAACATTAGGATGGATGCCCAAATTTCAATTAAAAATAAAGTTCTTCTTGTCAGGGCTTTTGTGTAGAGATTTTCTGTCTGACTCTGCAAGCAGCCTTGTGTGTTTTGGATGCTGGTTCTGTCTGAGAGGACATATTTTAGTCTGATGTTGACAGTGTTGGCTTCCTCTTGTGTTTATGGGCATGAGAAGTAAAATGTCTGTATCCTAGTAGTAGTATGAGGGATGTTAAAGGCCAGATATCCACAGGTTTAATGCTTCTGAGTCTGATGCAGCTTTCATTTTCACAGCTCCAGATTACCTGGCTGTTTGAAGATGAATCTAATGATGTTGGGGTTGGTAATTTATATAATGTGACCTGGTGAGTGATCTTACAGTTTGTAGTTACTTGTATATTGAAAAGACAGTCTAGCTTTGATTCGGACTAGATCTACTGAAATAAGAGTTGCACTTTTGAATGTCATCACATGCATTTGTGTCCTGGGACTGGCTATAAATGCAAATCTATTCCTCTGTTACCCTCATGTTTATTTTAGCTAAAAATATATTTTATTTGTATTCTGCTAATACTCACATTAAGTGCCATCCAAATATGCCATATGTAGTCCCTGCCCCAGAGACTTTAGAAGCTAAGATAAAAAAGGCTGCCCTGAATCTTTTGGAAGGATAATGCAGTGGTTAGATCCCTAACCTAGGCAGTGGGAGATAGGGTGATCAATTCCTGTTCTGCTGTAGACATCTGTGTGACCTTGGGGCAGTCTTAGTCGTTCTGGGCCTCAGTTCCCCACCAGTAAAATAGGGCAAATAGCACAGTGGTGTTATGAGGGTAAACACCTTGATGATCGTGAGATGCTCATGTATCGTGGTCATGGGGGTTGTAAAATACCTAAGATATAATATAATAGATCCTGTTATACTGTGTCTGTAGACTGATTTACTGAACACCTGAGAGGCTCCCACTTACAGGTAGCTTCTTATGATATTTACATGTAATATATTTAATAGGATTGGAAGTGCTATGTTCAGTCTATTCAGATCATATGTTAGGAAACTATGTCTACTAAATGGGCCAATCTATTAAATGAACAAATATTCAAAAAGTGTGTGATTTTGCAGTTTCAATGAAGAATAGCTATATACAACTGCACTGATGTGCAAATAATTATAGATTGGTCCTTCTGCTATTAGGTATTAATCTATATATACTATTATGCTAACTGACTGTCCTCTCAGTCCATCTGTTAACAGGAAAATGAGTTTGAGCTTCTTCCTCGATTCGCTTTGGCACATAGAAAAAAGTTGAAATAGCCATGATTTGCCGTTAGCTGTTACATGAACATGATGTATTTTCCATTTGAAACAAACATACTGAGTTTTACTTATTTTTGCAAATAGGTACATAATACTACAATGGAGTTATTGTAGTGCAGTGGTCTTTTGGGCCTGGATAAACAGTGTGAGCTGGTATTAAGTCACTATTAAATTAGTTTTAACTAGTTGTTCATATATATTGTGCTAAGCTGCCTTTGTTTACTTTGATTTAGAGATGGTCATGAGCAGGAGATCCCTTTATTAAAAATCCTGTATAGGAATTACTTGTGTTTTAGGCTTTGTTAAAGAGCATTTACCTGGTTTTTAGAAAAATCTTTTTTTTGTGAGAACATGCACCTTTAAAGATCGGACTTGGCAATTAAGTGAACCAAAAAAGGATCCGTTTATTTTCCTGTTATGTGTGGAAACTGAATGCCTGTAGGCTTGCATTGCTGCCGGATTAAAGAAACTAGTAAAACAGGTATACGCTTGTTCATAGACTGTTTCCTGCAAGTGAATGTGAGACTTCATTGGCCTTCCTAAATTTCCTCTGGTAAACTCAGGGCATGTCTACACTTAACCAGTAGATCGGCACTGCTGCAATCGATGCAGCGAGTGTTGATTTAGTGGGTCTGGTGAGGACATGCTAAATCGATGGGAGAGCATTCTCCCATTGATTTATGTACTCCACCTCCCCGAGAAGCGTAAGGGAAGTTGATGAGAGATGCTCTCCCATCGACACAGCACAGTGTAGCCACCACTGGATCTAACTACATCGACTTCAGTTACATTATTCACGTAATGTTGCGTAACTTAGATCGATTTACTGCGCTAGTGTAGACCAGTCCTCAGATAGTAAGCTAAAGGTAAAAGATGGTTCTTGCTTAGGTTTTTCTTGGTCCCTTATTGTAACATCAGTGGTCGATCTTATTTAAAATTAAAATGTTATCTGACAAATTCAAGACTGAAACAGAAACAAGAAATGAATCATGAAATGATAGAGTTCATGATTCTAAGGAATGGTAGGAGGGAAAACAGCACAGAGAAGATAATGGATTTCAAGAAGGCAGACTTGAGCAAACTCAGGGAGTAGGTAGGTAGGTAAGATCCCAAGGGAAGCAAGTTTAAGGGGAAAAATAGTATGAGAGAGTTTGCAGTTTTTTGAAGAGACGTTATTAAGGACACGAGCAAACTATCCCACTGTGAAGGAAAGATAGGAAATGTGGCAAGAGACCACCCCGGCTTAACCACAAGATATTCAGTGATCTGAAAAAATAGAGTCCTATAAAAAATGGAAATTAGGTCAAATTACCAAGGATAAATATAAACAAACAATGCAAGCATGTAGAGGCAAAATTAGGAAGGCCAACGCACAAAATGCGATTAAACTATCTAGAGACATAAAGGGTAACAAGAAATCATTCTACAAATACATTAGAGGCACGAGGAAGACCAAGAACATGGTAGGCCCATTACTCAATGAGAGGAGAAAGACAATAACAGAAAATGTGGAAAAGGAAGAAGTGCTGAACGACTTTTTTGTTTCTGTTTTCACCAAAAAGTTTGGTAGATGTCCGATTGCTACTATAGTGAATACAAGTGACCAGGAGGTAGGATCAGAGGCTAAAATATGAAAAGAACAAGTTAAAAATTACTTAGACAAGTTAGATGTCTTCAAGTCGCTAGGGGTTTTTGAAACATTCTAGAATATTCAAGGAGCTGACTGAGGAGATATCTGAGCCATTAGTAGGGCTGTTGATTAAATGCCGTTTTAATCACACTTAAACAATAGAATACAAATTGAAATTTATTAAATATTTTCAGTTTTTCTTCATTTTCATATAGTATTCCATGTTGTAATTGAAATCAGTGTATATTATTTTTTATTACAAATATTTGCACTGTAAACATGATAAACAACAGAAATAGTATTTTTCAGTTCACTTCATACAAGTACTGTAGTGCAATCTTTGTCGTAGAAGTGCAACTTACAAATACAGATTTTTTTTGTTACATAACTGCACTCAAAAATAAAACAATGTAAAATTTTAGAGCCTACAAATTCACTCAGTCCTACTTGTTCAGCCAACTGCTAAGACAAAGAAGTTTGTTTACATTTATAAGAGAGAATGCTGCCCTATTCTTATTTACGTCACCAGAAAGTGAGAACAGGCATTTGCATGGTACTTTTGTAGCGGCACTGCAAGGTATTTACATACCAGATATGCTACACATTCGTATGCTCCTTCATGCTTCAGCCACCATTCCAGAGGCCGTGCTTCCATGCTGATGATGCTTGTTTAAAAAAAGAATGTGTTAATTAAATTTGTGACTGAATTCCTTGGGAGAGAATTTTATGTCCCCTGCTCTGTTTGACCCACATTCTGCCGTATAGTTCATGTTATAGCAGAGTCGGATGATGACCCAGCAAATTATGTTCATTTTAAGAACACTTTCACTGCAGATTTGACAAAATACAAAGAAGGTCCCAGTGTGAGATTTCTAAAGATAGCTACAGCACTCGACCCCAGGTTTAAGAATCTGAAGTGCCTTCCAAAATCTGAGAGGGATGGGGTGTGGAGCATGCGTTCAGAAGTCTTAGAAAAGCAACACTCTGATCCGGAAACTACAGAACCCAAACCACCAAAAAAGAAAATCAACCTTGTGCCGGTGGCATCTGACTCAGATGATGAAAATGAACATGCGTCAGTCTGCACTGCTTTGAATTGTTATCGAGCAGAACCCGTCATCAGCATGGATGCATGTCCCCTGGAATGGTAATTGAAGCATGAAGGGACATATGAATCTTTAGCACATCTGGCACGTAAATATCTTGAGATGCCAGCTACAACAATGCCATGCGAACGCCTGCTCTCACCTTCAGGTGACATTGTAAACAAGAAGTGGGAAGCATTTATCTCCTGCAAATGTAAACAAACTTGTTTGTGTGAGTGATTGGCTGAACAAGAAGTAAGACTGAGTGGACTTGCAGGGTCTAACATTTTACATTGTTTTGTTTTTGTATGCAGGTTTTTTTTGTACATAATTCTACATCTGTAAGTTCAACTTTCATGATAAAGAGATTGCAGTACTTGTATTAGGTGAATTGAAAAATACTATTTCTTTTGTTTTTATAGTGCAAATACTTGTAGTCAAAAATAAATATAAAGTGAGCACTGTAGACTTGGTATTCTATGTTGTAATTGAAATCAATATATTTGAAAATGTAGAAAACATCCAAAAATATTTAAATAAATGGTATTCTATTATTGTTTAACAGTGTGATTAATCAGGATTAATTTTTTTAATCGCTTGACAGCCCTCACCATTAGCGTTTATCTTCGAAAAGTCATGGAAGATGGGATTGATTCCAGAGGACTGGAAAAGGGCAAATATAGTGCCAATCTATAAAAGAGGAATAAGAATAACCCGAGGAATTACAGACCAGTCAGCTTAACTTCAGTACCCAGAAAGATAATGGAACAAATAATCAAGCAATCAATTTGCAAACACCTAGAAGATAATAAGGTGATAAGTAACAGTCAGCATGGATTTGTCAAAAACAAATCATGTCAAACCAGGGTAACAAGCCCAGTGGATAGAGTAGGAATGGTAAATGTGGTATATCCTGACTTCAGTAAGGCTTTTGATACTGTCCCTCATAACCCTCTCATAAACAAATAAGGGAAATACAACCTAGATGGAACTACTGTAAGATGGGTGCATTCCCAGAGAGTAGTTATCAGTGGTTCACAGTCAAGCCGGAAGAACATACTGAGTCATGTCCCGCAGGTCCTGGGTCCGGTACTGTTCAATATCTTCATCAGTGGGTTGGATAATGGCATAGAGAATATACGTATAAAGCTTGTGGACGATACCAAGCTGGGAGGGGTTGCAAGTGCTTTGGAGGATAGGATTAAAGTTCAAAATGATCTGAACAAACTGGAGAAATGGTCTGAAGTAAAGAAGATGAAATTCAACAAGGACAAATACAAAGGACTCCACTTTGGAAGGAACAATCAATTGCACACATACAAATTGGGAAATGACTGCCTAGGAAGTATTGCTGCGAAAGAGGGTATGGGGGTCATAGTGGACCACAAAGCTAAATATGAGTCAACTCTAGAGCTTAACGATTAATCACAGTTAATTCACGCAATTACCCCCAAAAAATTAATTGTGATTAATCGCACTATTAAATAATTGGATACCAATTGAAATGTATTAAATATTTTTGGATGTTTTTCTACATTTTCAAATATATTGATTTCTGTTACAACACAGAATACAAAGTGTACAGTGCTCACTTTATATTCTTTTTTATTACAAATATTTTCACTGTAAAAATGATAAAAGAAATAGTTTTTTTTTCCAATTCACCTCATACAAGTACTGTAGTGCAATCTCTTTATTGTGAAAGTGTAACTTACAAACGTAGATTTTATTTTTGTTACATAACTGCACTCAAAAACAAAATAATGTAAAACTTTAAAGCCTACACGTCCACTCATTCCTGCTTCTTGTTCAGCCAATTGCTAAGACAAACAAGTTTGTTTACATTTACGGGAGATACTGCTGCCTGCTTCTTATTTACAAAGTTACCTGAAAGTGAGAACAGGCATTCGCAGGGCACTTTTGCTGGTGGTGCAAGGTATTTACATGCCAGATATGCTAAACATTCGTATGCCCCTTCATGCTTCGGCCACCATTCCAGAGGACATGTTTCCATGTCTGGAATTCAGGGGTCGGCAACCTTTCAGAAGTGGTGTGCCGAGTCTTCATTTATTCACTTTAATTTAAGGTTTTGCGTGCCAATAATACATTTTAACATTTTTTAGAAGGTCTCTGAGCTCTATAAGTCTATATATTATACAACTAAACTATTCTCATATG
The DNA here is from genome assembly GCF_965140295.1 of Lepidochelys olivacea. NCBI lineage: Eukaryota > Metazoa > Chordata > Testudines > Cheloniidae > Lepidochelys > Lepidochelys olivacea. Next base: position 73,399,778 of record NC_140414.1, read on the forward strand.
TAAACAAGGTTTTCAAAATGTTTAAGAAGCTTCATTTAAAATTAAATTAAAATGCCGATCTTACGCCACCGGCCCGTTCAGCCTGTTGCCGGCCTGGGGTTCTGTTCACCTAGGCCAGCAGTGGGCTGAGCGGGGCCTGTGGCCGGGACCCCGGCTGGCAAAGAGCAGGCAACCAGAACCCAGACCGGCAGTGGGCTGAGTGGGGCCGGTGGCTGGGACCCCAGACTGGCAGTGGGCTGAGTGGCTCAGCCCGCTGCTGCTCAGCCTGCTGTCGGTCTGGGGTTCCGTCCGCCAGCTCCTGCCAGCCAGGGTTCCGGCTGCGGGCCCCGCTCAGCCCGCTGCCGGTCTAGAGTCCCGGCCCTGTCCACATAGAGTAGGTACCTATCTTCTCCATGGTTCTAGCAATTCTCTTCCTCTGTCTGCACTGAGATGAGGGTGGGAGTGTGCTGAGAACAGGGTTGGGGGTGAAGGAGCAGGCTGGGGGTTGGGGTGCAGGATCTGGAGAGGAACTAGAATGAGGGAGGGGGCTCAGGATTGGGGCAGGAGGTTTGGGTGTGGAGTGCTTATCTGGGTAGCTCCCATTTGGTGCGAGGGGTGCAGGCAGGAACGTGGGGAGTGTGTGGAGGAGTTCCCGTTTGGAGCTCAGGGTGGGAGTGGGGATGTGGGGGTGCAAGAATCAGGGCATGGGGTGTGGGGGGGGCTGGGTACGTGTGGGGGGTGCAGGAGTTGGGGCAGGGGGTTGGGGTGTGTGAGGAGGGTGCAGGAGTCAGGGTAGGGGTCTGGGTGGGCTGGATATGTGTGGAGGTGCTGGAGTCAGGGCTGGGTGTGTGTGAGTTGGGTTCAGGAGTGAGGGCAGAGGGCTGGGGGTGTGTGAGGAGGGTTCACGGGTGAGGGCAGAGGGCTCGGGGTGTGTGAGGGGGGTGCAGGGTTCAGGGCAGAGGACTGGCGGTTTGGGCTGGGGTCGTGGGGGTGCTCCCAGCCCCCTACCCTGGGCGGCTCACAGCAGGGGGCTGGAGGGGATATGCCCTGATTCCACCCCCTTTCCCAAGGTCCCTGGAGCAGAGAGCGTGCTGCTGCTCCGCTTTTACCTCTCCTGCTCATAGCAAGGGATCAGCCGCAGGGAGGGAGAGAAGGAGGGGCAGGAACCCAGCACACTTGGGGAAGGGGAGGGGGAAGCTTGCCTGTTCTGCAAGGAGAGAGCGGTGGGCGGGCGGGGGCGGAAAAGAACGGGCCGGGCCGGGCAGGATTTTTAGTGGCACGCTGCTGTCTGCCTGGGTCCGGCAGACAGCAGTTTGCCATTAAAAATTGGCTCGCTTGCCATGTTTGGCACGCGTGCCGTAGGTTGGCAACCACTGGTCTACATAATACTTAGTCCTGCCATGAGTGCAGGGGACCGGACTAGATGACCTCTCGAGGTTCCTTCCAGTCCTATGATTCTATGCTGATGCTCATTTTAAAAAAAAAATGCATTCATTAAATTTGTTAATTGAACTCCTTGGGGGAGAATTGTCCTCTGGAATGGTGGTTGAAGCATGAAGGGACATATGAATCTTTAGCGGAGCTGGCATGCCATGCAATCTTGCGATGCCAGCTACAACAGTGCCATGCAAACGCCTGTTTTCACTTTCAGGTGACATTCTAAACAAGAAGCGGACAGCATTATCTCCTGCAAATTGTAACCAAACTTGTTTGTCTGAGTGATTGGCTGAAGTAGGACTGAGTGAACTTGTCGGCTCTAAAGTTTTACATTGTTTTATTATTGAATGCCATTTTTTGATACATAATTCTACATTTGTAAGTTCAATTTTCATGATAGAGATTGCACTACAGTACTTGCATTAGTTGAATTGAAAAATACTATTTCTTTTGTTTTTTACAGTGCAAATTTTGGTAATAAAAAATATAAAGTGAGCACTGTACACTTTATATTCTGCATTGTAATTGAAATGAATATATTTTTGAAAATGTAGAAAACGTCAAAACATATTTAAATAAATGGTATTCTATTATTGTTTAACAGCATGATTAATCGCTATTAATTCTTTTAATCACTTGACAGCCCTCGTCAACACTAACAAAAAAAGCAAACATCTTTCTGGGATGTATTAGTGGGAGTGTTGTAAGCAAGACACAAGAAGTAATTCTTCTGTTCTACTCCATGCTGATAAGGCCTCAGATGGAGTATATGTTGGCCAGAGAGTACAAGAGCTGGTAGTCGCAGGACAAAGGTTGTGAGGAAGACTTAGACAAAGGTTGTTCAAGATGCTGAAGGATGATATGAAGAAAATTGGTGTCAGTTTAGAATATGCGCTTGACAAGAATGCTTGGAGAAAAACAGAAAGAGCCACTAGTACCCATTGATGGGGCAAAGCAAAGAAGACAATTGTGTAAGTGGGAGATACAGAGAAAGAAATCAAGAACAGAACTTTCACGGTGCTTAGAATGTGTTGCTCTTTTGTTGTGCATCTCCTAGTAGCCGTCACTATGTATCAGGTTATTCTAGCATGTCTATCATCACCAGCCTTTTTCCTCACATGTTCAACTTTCTGAATGTTCTTTTTTTAATACCAGGAAATTAAATATCAAACTGTTAATGAAGTATTAAGGTTACATGTTTTAAGACAGGGAATACAACAGTTAAATGTTCTCAAATAAATTAACTTTCTCAAATCCAACTTTTCAATTCCCAGTTAGGTTATTAAATATGTACCTAAATACTTAGTGTGATGTGGGAGCGTTAGTTACTATAAGAAGCTTATGAGTAACTAACTCACCCACACTGTAGCATATGCATTTAGGTACATATTTAGTCAGGCCTGTACCTAATGGACTCTTGAGCACAGATGAATTGGGAAAGGAGCTCAGAGAGGTGGTCTTGGACACAGGCAGGGACTACTTCTAGGGTTTGTTTTCTTTCCCCAAAGCCTTATCTGCCACTTTGTAGGATGGGGCTGTAGGATAAGGGGTATATGGACATACATACTCAGACCAATTAGCAAACATGCTGTACTGCTTTATGAACAATTTGCAAGCGCAGACACAATGCTAGAAGAAAGAATCGCAAATAGTTGAGTAATTACAAAGATGTATTCCTGTTTTGTGATCATTGGAAGATACTGTAGAGTACAGCATGCACAAATCACACAACTGAGACTTTGTAACTTTGTCCATATATGAACAATAATTTAAATCATGTGAACAAGCACATGTATACATAACAAGTATGTCTTCGCCTTTTGCTTTGTAACCCTAGTCCCTCATTCTTCCATCCGCCTAAGAGTAGGATCCCGTCCACTCTTGATTGCCTCACGTACCAGGTTTGCTGTGTAACCATGACACCAAAACCCACCACATGGACACTACACAGCACTCCATCATCATCAACTTCATCAAGGTGACCCCTAAGTGGAGCTGAATTATCTGTACTCTCCAAGGGACTGAACTTCTCCGCCACCAGAGAACCTGATCCTATATTAATGTGGAGAACTAAAAGAACTCTTTCGCCAACTCTGCCTCAAAGAATTCTTTCACAACAGAGACGACAACACCACCCACTTCCCCACTGACAGTCAAAAGAATCATGTAACTGGATACCCTACAGGAGATGAAATCACATACTTGATCTTATACTAATTGCTTAAGGGAAAAAAAATTGATTGTAAAATCTTTAACAAACATCACATCCATCACAATCTCTCCACTGCTGAGAGAACAGCTATATAGTCCCTGAAATCCAGCCACCAGATAGTGATCAAACCAGCAGACGAAGCGGGCACCATCAATCCTCAACCATGATAACTACATCAGTGAAGCTAACCGACAACTGTCCGACACAACCTACTATAGAGAATTCAAAGAAGATCCCACACCACAATTCACCCAATGATTTCAGGATATCAAATCCTTCCCCAGACAACTCCAAAAGAATCTCTACTACATTACCCCTCACGAACCCACCCCTATTTCATCCCCACCCATAACAATTTTATATTCAACAAACACTTTGCCCAAGCCATAGGAACAACCATGGATGCTAAATGGCTCCCCAATACCTCAGCCTCTTCATGGGCCATGTTGAAGAAGAATTTCTGGAAAAATGTATATCAGGTAATATGGTTCTGTGATGCATCAATGATATTTTTATCCTCTGGACAGAGGACCTAAACTGCCTTATAGATGTCCACTAGAATGTCAACCACCACCACTCGTCCATCAAACTCTGTTGAGAATACTCCCGTACATCAGAATCAGCTTCAACAATGCAACCCTACAGACAGCTATATACAAAAAACCCACAGATCATCACACTTACCTCCACAGATCCCAAACACACCAAGAAATCTGTTCGCTACAGCCAGGCACTCAGGTACCACAGAATATGCTCTGAGGAGGAAGTCCAGGATACACACCTTAACATGCTTAAAACCAGCCTTCACAACAAGGATATTCCACCCAGAGAAGTAAATCTTATCATGGAACGGGCCACCCAAATGCCCTGAGAGAATCTGCTTCAGTAAAGGAAAACCTGGACACTATATTGGAACCCATACGGGATATCATCAAACAATTGGAAGCCATACTTGATGGGGACCACATTCTGAAGGAAATCTTTCCCGAACCTCCTCTTCTGACCTTCAAACAACCCACCAACCTATCCAAGTTCATCATCAGAATCAGTCTCCCCACAGACCAGGACACACCAACTCAAATGACAACACACCCTGCTATAACAACAGATGCAAAACCTGTAGGCACATCTCCACTGCTAAGATGATCAATGCCCCCCCGCCCTCCCCTGCACATATGCCTTTCAAGATCCATGGGTCCTGTCAGTGCCTCATCCAGTGCATCAAAAGCCCCAACAACAGCTACTTGGGTGAAACCAGGCAATCACTATGTTTTTGAATGAACTCTCACGGAAAAATGATAAATGACAAAAACACCCTATCACTCGTGGGCAAACACTTTTTTTTCACAAAATGAAGAGGGAGACTCTCCTGTGCTTTCAGTGCTCCCGCTGCTGATGCCCAAGCAGCATAGATGAGAAAGAAGAAGCTGCCTAAGACGCCGGGCTTGTCTACACTACTACTGATGTCGATATAACGTACATCGTTTGGGGTGTGAAAAAGCCACCCCCCGAGTGACGCAAGTTGCAGTGACCTAAGCGCTGTCTACACTGGTGCTATGTTGGCAGGAGATGCTCATGGAGGTGGAGTAATTATGCTGACTGGAGAGCTCTCACATGTCAGCATAGAAGCGTCTTCACTAGACGCACTACAGTGGCACAGCTGCATCAGTGCAGCTGCGCTGATGTAGTGTTTGTAGTGTAAACTTGCTCTATGCCTGTGCTGCAGCTGTGCCACTGTAGCTTAGATGCTTCCTACATATATGGACAGGGTTTTCCTGTTGGTGAAGGTAATCCACCTCTCTGAGCCAGTAGCTAGGTTGATGGAAGAATTCTTCCATCAATTTAGCTGTGTTGACAGTGGGCGTTAGGTTGGCCTAAGTTTTAGGTATAGTCCAGGTCTAAGGGAGTAAGGAACAGAAGGGCTGGGGGATGCAGGCTTAGGGGGAATAGAAGGGAGAACAAGGATACACTGGGAGGCAAAAGGAGCAGAGAGGAATAGAAGCAGGGTTGGCAAGGTCAGTAAGGGGTTAGGACTGCGGGGGGGGGGAAAGGGGCCACATGGGTCTGTAATTGGTCACTGTAACATGTTCCATTCAGCACCTGACCTGGAAGTCAGGATTCCTGAGTCTCAACATTCCTTTACTATCAGCAAATAACTATGACACTTATTGGCTAAATGTGTGCTTCATCTCCCTCTAGCAGCTTGTCCACATAGAGGATGACTGACTACTGCTGCTGTCAGTTACTTTGTTAGCTTGAGGGACAGAGGTCTAAGCTGTGAATCTGAAAGTTGTAAACCTTCTGATGAACCATGTCATGTGGGAGTCAGTGTGATGTCTGTCACGTGATAGTTTTTTTTAGTTTGCTATTGAAAAAAAATTAATATGCAAAAAACTGTATTAAAAGAACACTAAAGTTCAAACATTAAAAATTTAGACGCCTGAATTAATGGTTGCCTGTGTAACCTTAATTTGGCCCTTTTGTATGTATGCATTAAATACACAATCATAAACTGCATTTCCCACAGGATCCTTATCTCACTGAGTTCATAGGATGGATGAAGCTCACTGGAAGGGTAGCAGTTCAGTATAACTTTTCAGCCTCATCATTCATTGTGTAGCCCCAGGCCTTCCTTATCAGATACCATCCAAATCCCGCACTGACTACAGGTAACTTCCTTGTGTGTGCGCTCGAAGAGTATTGTTGAAGTGCTTTACAAACTTTAATAAATGTATCTTCACAACACATCTGTGAGGTGCTAAGCACATTTTATACACTAGGATCAGAGGCACAGATTAAGACAGAAGTATTGTCAAGTATCCATGAATATTAGGCATGCGCCTTGAGATACCATCACAGTGCTTAACATTTGTATAGCATTTCATGTGTTCAGAGCACAGTAGTTCTTTTGAGACCTGGTCAAAACTTGGAATTTCTGTTCTGCAGGAAATTCTAACATTTTGAAAATTTTTCATTCTGAACCACAAGAAGTCAAAATTCACAATTTTCTGTGAAACTGAATTTCCCGAAAATTAATTTGAGGTCAACTGAAATATTTCACTTTGATTTTGACTTTGATTTTACATTTTTAATTTTAATTGGTAACTGGTTTTGAAATTGGTATTCTAATTGCTTTAATAATAATGGGTATTGATTTGGTAATTAGTTTTGTTTGCTTGGTTGGTATGCTAACTGGTCATTTGTAATTGTCCTTACTGGTATCATATAAAAAATAAAATGAAAAAATTACAATCTGGTGCACGATTTTTCCCAGTTTAAGTTTGTGCATTTACGAAAGTGAGAGATTAGATGTGTGTGTATATCTCATAGTACTTGGTCAGAATGTTTTGTCATCTGCTTATTGATAACTAGTAAAGATTGTTTCTTTAAATAGGTGGTGCAGTGTCGAGAGGATGCTTACTAGGGAGGAGAGTAATTAACACAAAGGGTTAATTTTCCTCAAGATTTAGTGGGTGACGGATTAGGCAGGTGAATAGCTGCAGAGGTCATGAATGTAAGCATTAAAAAATCCTTCTAAAACCACTGAATCTAATCCAGGAATCAGAGTAATGGCTCAAGTGAAGGAAAGCATGGCAGCAAAATAAAGCAAAATAAGCAATGAGGTGGACACACTGGGGCTAAACTCTGAAGGGTTCTTATGGTACAGAGATTTAGTATGATTCTGCAATGGCATGGAATAATGGATAATGGCCTGGGTATTAAAAAATTAAATCCAAAAGTACCATATGGCAACATTAAGAGCAAGCATCCAGAAAGAAATTCTTCTACAGCCCTGCAAAAAAAAAAAAAAAAACTTGTTTGATGTGAATTGATATTTTTAAAATGTTGTTTTACGTTCACAGGAGATCTGTCTTATTAGACACGAATGTTTATGCAGCTTATATTCAGTCTTTGTTAAGATGAAAATGTAGTCTCTATATTTTAGTTTGCCCAAGTCACATGCTGTTGTACTTCTGGTTTTTTCATTGATTAACCTTCCTGTGCACCAAACAGAACGGGCAGGAGAGTCTATTTCAGGCTGAAGCTCAGTTGTATATTGGAGAATGTACTAATGCAAGAAGCTCCAGTGTAATTGGTTGCCATCAGACAAACAATACAATTCCTTTAAACCCTAGGAACAAGTATTTTCTATTTTAGTTTATCACATTATTTTGTAACTTCTTTTTTTATTACAATGTAGGCACATGAATTTAAATAACAAAATTAAAATTTTGAAACAAAAAATATTCATTCTGGTAAGTTAGAAATGTTGATCAAAGATCTTACCAAAATACTTAATTTCAGATTTTTTTTTAAAATGAAATGTTGTTGAAATAGACATATTCCTATAGAATGTGTCCATTTTGAAGGATTAATATTTCCTAATGGAAGAATGTTCTTTTGGAATTTTTTCATGCAGCTATAGTTCCCATTTACTTCACTTGCACTTGTGTATGCGAAAAACTTCTGTTTTATATTTCCTTTAAGGGCCAATTGCCTAGCTTCCCTAACTCTGGCATTTCCTAACTTTTGAGTACCTGACTTTAAGTAATCTTTGTTCTTTTAACATGCTTTAACATATATAGGCTTAAGGGCCACTTACCTAGCTTGCAGTTCATGTGTTAAATGCTAATAGCCACCCATGAAAGGAGGAGAAGACTTCTGCCACTCCAATTTCCTTACCCTCAGCCACCACCTTCTACTTGTCGTTATCGGTAGCGGAAAGCATAAATCATGACACAGGAGTTGTACAAAACTAGAACCAGGGAGGAAGATTTCCACCCCTCCCTCCCAAATTAAGCTTCTGTACTGGGGGGGTTTAGTTTCTGCTCTGACTCAGTGGGCTTAATTGGTGCAGGAAGATGTGCAGTATTTTGAAATTTACTCTCATATAAGTGCTCATGGAGGGGTTGTGAGGATTTGAGCTCTCGGAAAAGGAGTTATGATAAAATGTTTAGAACTCTTCGAGTGCCCCTTCAAGTCTACACAATTTCCATTCTCTCTGGAGGGAAGACTATGGAAACTTTTACCTCTGAAAAAGTGTAAGGAGTGAGTTGGATTCTAATCCAGTTTATGCATAATTAAAAGAATTATTTACTGAAGACTTGTCTACATGAACAATTAGTTTATGGCAAGCTGTGGTGTGAATCTGCACAGCACTAATTTTCTGCAGACTAACTGTTCACGTGGACCCTGCTGACATGAGTTAAGAGTTTGTTAATATGCTTTGATCTAGTCCTCTTTGAAACTGGACCAAGTCCCCATTATAGGACCAAGCAATTATAGTTATGTAGCTCATTGAAGACAATGGATATTCAGGTATAAGGGAGGGCATAATTTGGCCTTGACAAAATCTCTGGTAGTGATGCAGAAGGAAACATCCTTGATTCACTTTCATATCCCAGGTTGAGTTTGCAGAAGTGGTGGTTTTTAAAAAAAAAAAAAAGAGAGAGAAATCTTTCATTTGTCTGTAAACTTTGACCACAGTTGCTCAGTGAGAAGCAGTAAACTTGGAAATCAACAATGCCAGTTCTAGTTACTTTTCAAAGTAGCATGTTCACCATGTTTTTTCTTATTCTCTGGAATTGGGCTTGTGCTGTACACTTGGTATGTCTTTAAATCAGTGATTACCTTTTTTCTTTGGGAAATGTTGATTTATACCCCAGGGAATCATGTGCATATACTACCACAGTATTTTGTATAATGGGGTATCTATCAGAGAACTACTCTCACAGCATTTTTGGTCACAGATTGGAATCCAAAGGGTTTTTAATATGACTGCAGCAGTTCCTACAGTTGTTCACTTTTCCTGGTGAGCTTCTCTAACCCATGAAGGATTTCAAAGATGACTTTGCTTGCCATTAGGTAAAGTGATTACTGCAGGTGCAGAATTTATCAATTCACATTTTTTCAGAAAGCATTGCTTGGAGTTCAAGAACTTAGTTGCTCTATTTACTGTCTATTTAAAAAAGGTTGGCAAATAACAATGAAGCAATTTTAATGTTTTATGTGTACATTGATTTATGTGTACAAATTCTTTCATAAATAGCATCGATGAAGATATAAGGATCTTTTATGCTAAAATTTGTTAATTTTTACTTCCTGTGCTTTAGGTTTGACTTGCCAAAAAACTCTCAGCTAAATATCTGGTACAACATGTAATATTTTTAATGAACTGTTTAGCCAAATGTTCCCTAAACCATACAGAATGTTTCAAGCTGATACACGCTTATTTATCTGCATTGATAGGGAGTTCTAACACCCAAATAACATTCTGCTTTAAGCTTAACAGTATGGACAGTTTTGACGGTGGACATTGGTGAATTAATCAGCTTTACACTTTAAGTTTACATAACTTCAGATATTTTAATTACCAAAATCAGCCAGTTTCTTAGCACCTACGAAAGTGATCTTGCACTAATTTCCCTGTGCATATCACCATGATCTAGCATAAACAGAATCTGCTAGTGGTGTTTTGGCAGATGTTAAGACTTGCTAAGTGTTATGCATGTTGCATGACACTCACATCTGCCTTGTCATACCTGCCCACGTATCAGGTAAAATATCCCGCATAGTGACTCTCCTCCCCCCGCACCTCCATCACTAAAATTAAAAATATTTAGCCTATGTGTAAAGGGCTGGGAGCTAGGAGACATGAGTTTTGATCTCCCGTATTCCATTGACAGCTGTTAATTTTTATGAGCAATTCCCAATGCTTATATACTGGCCAAGCCCTCATTGCTATCTTGGGAGGCAGGCATTCACTTATTTGACAAATAAGGTAGCAGAGGTTACACCAGACAGTGCTGGGAATAAAACATGGGTTTCTAATGTGACAGACCCAAGTTTTAACACTTATCCACGCTTCCTCTCAGAATAAATGCACCACATCTGTGTTCTTGGTATTCCATTGGTAACCACTGCTCTGATGATTAGACCTCTCTGGTCGCAGACCCAAGAATAGAATCCAGGAATTCTGCTGTGATGCAAAACATTCCATTGCTATCTCACAAATGGTTATCCATTGGCAAAGTGTGTATAGTATATCCATTAGGGGCTGAGCCACATAAAAGATAAAACAGCTTACTTCTCTTATTTTTTGTTCCTTTAACTCAAGTGGAAGAGGTCTGTGATGTCTATTTGAAGGTCCTGTTGAAAATCCATGTGAGGGGAAGAAAAGGTTTGTGATCATGTAACTAAAAACGATCCACATGCAAATGCAGAAGGGGGTCTGTCAAGCTTCCTTCCCCTCTCTGAACTCTAGGGTACAGATGTGGGGACCTGCATGAAATTGCCTCTAAGCTTATTTTTACCAGCTTAGGTTAAAACTTCCCCAAGGTACAAACTATTTTACCTTTTGTCCCTGGACCTTATTGCTGCCACCACCAAGCATCTAACAAAAATAATAGGGAAAGAGCCCACTTGGAAATGTCTTTCCCGCCAAAATCCCCCCAAGCCCTACACCCCCTTTCCTGGGGAAGGCTTGATAAAAATCCTCACCAATTTGCATAGGTGAACGCAGACCCAAACTCTTGGATCTTAAGAACAATGAAAAACCAATAAGGTTCTTAAAAGAATTTTAATTAAAGAAAAAGTAAAAGAATCACCTCTGTAAAACAGGGTAATCAGATTCAAAACATAGGGAATCCCTCTAGGCGAAACCTTAAGTTACAAAAAGACACAAAAACAGGAATATACATTCCATTCAGCACAACTTAATTAAACAAACAGCCATTTAAACAAAACAGAATCTAACGCATATCTAACTAGATTGCTTACTGACTTTTTACAGGAGTTCTGACCTGCATTCCTGCCCTGGTCCTAGCAAATGCAAACACAGACAGAGAGAACCCTTTGTCCCCCGCGCCCCCCCTCCCCCAGCTTTGAAAGTATCTTGTCTCCTCATTGGTCATTTTGGTCAGGTGCCAACGAGGTTGTCTTAGCTTCTTAACCCTTTACAGGTGAAAGGGTTTTTCCTCTGGCCAGGAGGGATTTAAAGGTGTTTACCCTTCCCTTTATATTTATGACAGGGTCAAATTAAGGTTGTATAGGTAACCTCAGTTTTGACATTTTCTAACTTAAATGCTTAATCTTAAACATTATTTGTATATAAAATATATGTCTACAACCCCTTAAGTTGGGGCTGAATGCTTCATGGCCTTACCAGTGAGCTACAAAGTCTTTAACATTGAGGCCACCAATTCTGAATGCAGCCGAGCTGTGAAGGGATTAAAAGATGTTCCCATATAATGGATATTTGATGACCCCTGTATGAGATAAGTTTGGGGGTTCAGTTCCAGCATTCTTAGACCAAACTAATCATCATGCTTTGGACTATTTGGTAGAGGTCAAGCACTGAATAGGCCATGAGGACTGAACTATCCCTCTTGCCTGCAGATGAAGTCTGTCCTCCCTGTTATCAGGGTTGAAGCATGCTGACAGAACAAAGTTCCCTGCTGCCACCCTGTGATAAACAGGGGATTTCATTCATCACAGATGTCAGTCAAATGCCTTTTACCAGTATAAAATCCAAACAACTTTTAAAGATGAAATTTGTTAGATGCAGAGAGCTCAAATTTCTATGCAGTGTCATACATAGAGCTGCACAAAACTTGCCAGCTATGGATGCTTATAGAGAATTAGACTGAGACCATTTAATTCTTTCACCTGTGAAACTGAACTTGGGGCCTACAGAACTGAAAGGCTAATGTGTGATCCCAGTATGGCCATTTTTTTCTTCATCTAATTTGAAAGAAAATATCACTAACATGTCTTAGCACATTAGGTTATTTTAAATTAAGCCTAATAGTATTCTACTTATGAAGCCTCTAAGCGTCAAACCCTATTGGTGGTTGGTGTTCTTTCCCCACCCCTTCCCCAGTTATCTTCAGAATGTCATTTAAGTTGAAATATTTTTAAATATCCTTATCTGTCGCTAATGACGGTTTAGATGATTGAACTGAATTTAAAAAAATCTCACTTATCTCAGATTGTGCTCTTTACTCTTTGCATCTCACTCAGTGACAGCGAGCAGTGATCGTTGTTCAAGCTATCTCATTCTTTTACTCTAGTACTATTACAGTGCTGTAATATTTGGGTTCTTAACCCTGCAGAGAACTATTTACATTCCAACTGTCTTCTCTGACCCTTAAATTTTATTAAAATGTTTTAATTTAAGAGGGCTTGTAAAGCCCTTTTTTCCCCTTCCAAAATCTAAATGTTGGTTCTGAACTGCCTGATATGGTCTCTTTTTAAACAGCTTGATTGTGTGCTAGGAGAGAGTAAGAGTTACACTATATTTTGCTATTATACATATTTTATATGTTATACTTCCAGCAATTATCTGGGTATTTGTGAGGACAGCTTTGAGAATTTAAATGGTGTGAGGGCATAACTTAATATGTCACATAGCTGGAGGAGAAACAGTGGCACACAATTCTAGACTTTATATGCATTTTAAGAAATGTCAGGCAACCGTAACTGATCTAAGTTTCCAGTGAACGAATCCTAGTGTATTGTGCACGTATTCTACCCCTCATCTGTTATATATGGTTGCTTGTCATTTGAGGGCAATGGTCTTCCTATAGGCATATTTCCTTACAAATACAAGCACAGTGAGTATCTTCTTTAAATGATCAAGGTTTATATCTTAATGTAACTACAGTTTTGAAGGTTTGCAGCAAAATAAAATTTTGTTGAGGGTAATTGTTCTTACTGGTTCGCTAACATCAGTCAAGGAGCAGTTGGGAATAGTTGATGTATTTTTTTAAATGTATATGGAGTTGTACATATTCTGACTGTATCCTTCTGCATGTTATTCTTGTCTAAAGTTTTAAGTAGTGTGGGGGCAGGAACTCTCTTTTTTTTGTGCCTGTTGACAGCATCTGATACATTGGGCTCCCATATTTCATTAATATAACCATGCCTACAGAGAGACAAAGGTGTTAATGTAACCCAGTCACTGTCCAATATTAGACAGTGTTTGGTATATAGAGACCTCAGCCTGCTTAGTACCTTGGCAAAAATCATTGAAAACCCTTTTAACCTTTTATAGAAGATACAGAAAAAGAAGGAAAAGCAGTTAAAAGTGTTTGATGTGTAAAATATTAAATAAAGCTTTTGTTTTAACAACATCTCTTGTTCCCTTTTCCTTTAGCTGGAGAGAGGTTTTAGAAGGGGAAAAACCCTTGTTTGACTGTCTTAGATTATATCAAGAATGGTAATAACCATCCTTTATGGGGAAAAGAGAAGAAGTTAGTTGAGGTGGGCTGGAGCTGTCATTGTGTTGCTATTAAAGTCCAGTCCCATTTCCTAGAAGGCATAACAATACGAACCCACACATGGGGAAAGAAGAGAACAGAAAAGATAGAAAATGCAGTTTCTGTCTCTGGTGCTGACTCTCACTTGCATTCTCGCTGATAGAAAAACACAGGCACAGCACCTGGTCTTAACAGCCGTTCTGAGACATGGTAAACTTGTGCCAGCATTGGGCTGGTTCGGGCTTTACTTTTAGTTGCCTCTTTGCTCCTAGGCTTCCAGAATGTCATAAAATATGCAATCTTGGCTGGCTAAACTAGACTTTTGTTAAACAGAAGGCAAAAGGAGAGCGAGAAGGAAAAAAAAAGAAAGGTGGTGTGGGGAGAAAAGGACATAAGGGAGTGGGATTTACAAAGACTGACATGCCAGGTGATGGGTGGGATTCAACTGGAGCCAGTGGAGGAGGTGGTGTCATCTGGGTCTCTCTTTTGGTCCAGTCTGGTTAGGACATCTCTTAGGGTCACAAAGAGGAAAGCACAGTGGTGTCGCACTGGATCACAGGGTTCCATGGGATAGTTGGGTTAGCAGCCATGAAGGAGAAGCTCACTCCTTCCCCTTCATTCAGTCATGCAGCATTTGCGGTAACCCAACCCCCTCACCCCCCGCCTATTTTTTTTGAAAGGACCCCCAAAAGGGAATGATAGCGGTATAGCCCATCCTCTCATTACTTTGTCCACCAATTAGGCCTAATTTCCAACACAGCAGTTTTGTTTCATTAATTTCCAGTCCCACACTTCTCCTGTTTACCAGGCATGGTCTTAATAGTTCTTGAGTTATAGCAATAGGACTTTTGGTTTGGACTAACTCAGTCTTTCTGACTCCCTTGTGCACCTTTTCTCATCAACATTTGTTACAGGTTATTGTGACACTTTATGAACTTTTATTCAGTTTTTCACAGTTAGGTTCAGAATTATGGTAAATATATAGGCCCAGTTATTACAGCAGCACAAGTAGACTACAAATAATTAATACTGTCACTCTCCTGTCTATTACTGTTTGTGTAAGAGTTTGGGTAACATCTTACTAAAGGAGTTCAGGATTTTTGGCGTGGTGATGAATGCCAGTGCTGAAAATAAACCCCAGCTCACTCACAGCTGACGATGGGAAGGGATTTGCTTGCGGGAGTAAAAGTATTACTCTTTTTACTTTTGCTTTGCCAGTGACCTGTAACAAGATGAAATAATCTTTAAAAGTATGCATTTCACATGAGGAAAGCTAACATGCCCTTGGGTATTGCTGGAACTTTTTCCACATTGTTTTGGGCTACTCTCCTAACAATGGAAATGTTGATCTGCTTTATCCTTTAGAGTAAATAATCAAGGCTTCTTGCACAGTGTGGCACCAAACCTGTATTATGCAATGAGCCCTTCGTATTTCATGCAACAATCTGTAGAGAATTTATTGATTTACTGAAGAAACTTCTAAGAATGAAGTGTCTGAGATACTAACAGAAATATGTAATCTGTTAATAGTGCTAAAAAGGACTAACAATAACCTTTTTGTATCTAACTTTAAGAAAGGCATTGCAGGTGATCCTAGGAATTAAAGACAAGTGAGCATTCTTTCAGTGTGAAGTAGACTAGTAGAGAAGAGAATTTAAAATAGAACTGTAAAACACCTAGATGAACAGGCTATTGTTAGTATATAGGTCTGTTTGTTAGCCTGGGATAGAATTTTGGGTTTTACTTTTTAATATTTTATATTAAAATTAAAATATTAATATTTTATATTAATATGTGTAAACAAAGAACAAAAGACTGTGTGTGTTGCTTTTGCCTAGTTAGATGGGTTTGTTAGTGCAATGGGAACAAATAAGAGCAGTCAGTGTTACAAGGTGTGATGGGAGTGTAATATATGAGCACACTTTAAGATTGCCTCAAATCTCAAGGCAAGGTCAAGCTACCAGTTGGGAAAGGCAAAGGGGGATTGGAGGGAAGGAATAAAACACTAAAAGACCAACGAAATGCCTGTCCCTGACCGTAGCACAACCTCACTCCTTAGCCCTCCCATGGGGTACAAAAGGGGTGGACTGTGGGCATGCATTGCAGGTATATTTGGGCCTGCTAAGAAGGAGGAGGTGGGAAATGGGAATGTGGAGGCGGGAATACAGAAGCGGGACACAGGGCAAGGCTCTGCAGTATCAGAGCTGGAAAGGTAGACAAGGGGGTAAAATGCTCTGTTGTGTCAGAGCTTAAAATGAAATACTGGAAAACAGACTTGCCGGCAAGTAGAGCTATGGATATGTTTGCTTGGAACTAATCCCAATAAACATTGCATTGGCTGCACTTTGGACTTCTGGTTTTCTGCTTTCTGTCTGCGTGACAAGAACCAAGGGGGTGAGGGGGTGGGTGTGTGTGTGTGTGAAGGGAAAGCCCTCTAACAGCTACGATGGAGCAAATTCGAACAACTTCTGTACAGAAAATGGTGTCTTTGAAATCTACTAGAATTCTATGAGCATATTGTTGAAATAGTGGATAAAAGAGAACCATCGGAAGGAGAATATTTCAATGAAGCTTTTGACACAATCTCATCAGTTGTCATGGTCAGAAGTAAAGTATTTTCAGAGATCAAAAATTGATTTAAACAGAAGAGATCATAGGAATAAATGGTCATTTTCACCATAGCAAAAGGCGGTGGTGCCAGGAGGTTTCAAAATAGGGCTAATTTTTAATATATTACATTTGAAAAAGGGAGTACACATGGGGTGGTTACATTTGCAAATGACAAAATTATGTAGGTTAGTCAAAAGAGAAAATAAAGGAACTTCAGAGGCACCTCCTAAAGCAAGGTGTACGGGCAACAGGATGGCAGACAAAATTCAATACTGAGAAATCCAAGATAATGTTACTGTTGGAAGCAATAATTTGAATTATTTGGAGGTATATTGTTAGGTTCTGCAATAACTGTCACCACGAAGGAATAAAGCCTGGGTGTCACTGCAGATACCTTAGTGAAAACCTCTGCTCAATGTGGTGGTTAAAAAAACAAAGTTTAAAAAAAAAAAAAGGGGGATAGAAAACACTTAATTTTATTAAGTCAGTCAGTGTTATGCCCTCACTTGGAATATTGTGTTCAATAGTGATAAACTGATCTCAAATAAAGTATAGCAGGTTTATAGATTGGTGATTAAAATGATTAGAGGCATGGAATGACTTCAAAATAAAGAGAGATTTAAGATGAGTATCTTTTTAAGTTAGAGAGTAGATGAGTAAGAACGGACTTGATTGATGCAAAATATCTAGTATATGTCTAGTATTGAAAAGGTGAACCGTGGGTTTCTATTTACCCTCTCACGATATGAGAATATTTCATTCAATGAAAGAGAGAGGCAACCAATTAAAAGCTTGACTTTTTTTTTAAACAATGTATGATTAACCTGTGAAACATATTGCTACAAGATATTCAGGTCAAGAGCTGCCTAGAATTCAGAACTGTAGTAAACATATGGATAATAACCTCATTTATTACATTAGGTAGAATGAAAATGCTTTTAGAAGTATTATGAGCCATCATGCTTCAAGGCGACACTCTAGCAGATGGTTTAGGAAAAAACTTCTCCAATGGGCAGGCTTTGGAGTTGCATGCATCTTCCTTTTAAGCATGTAGTACAGGATACTGGATTAAGTAGACCATTGATCTGATCTGGTGTAGTTATTTGTATGTTGTTGTCCAGTAACATCTTGATTTAATGGCTTTACTGAGACTAATTAAGAAGCATTGAATTCCTACAGTCAGATGTCAGCCACCTAGCAATGATTTAAAAGGTGGGTGTAAGTGGAATAGTGGGTAAAAAGAAGCTCCAGATCACATGAAATGGTACTTTCCCAAAAAATGCATCAGCAAAAAGCTTTCCTCTCAGCAGAATGATGCTCCACCAGGCAATTTGCCAGGGTGGAACAGCTTTGATTATCAGACGAAAGGCAAATTTTAGCCATTTTTTGAGAATGTTTTACTGAAACTAAAATTATAGAATAGCTCGCAGAATCTTTTTGTAACTGTCCTGTTATTTGTATTACAGTAATGCCTAAAGGCCCCAAACAAGATTGGGACTCTACTGGGCTATGTGCTGTACCAGCACTGGTGAGAGACAGTCCCTGCCCCAAAGAATCTTCAGTCTAATTAGACCACTCAGACAGAAGGCGAGACAGAGACAAGGAGGTCAAGTGACTTGCCCACTCAGCAACTCCTGTAGTAGTCAGGAATACGAACACAAGTCTGACTCCCAGTCCAGTGCCCTCTCCACTAGACATGCGTGTGATGGGCTGGATCACAGAACCCCCCTGGGAGCTGCCACCTGATGTGCCAAGACTGCTTCTGCCCCTGCTTTCCCTGCCAGCTTAGGACTCCAGCAGCCTGTCCTGCTGACCCAGACATGCCAGTCTGCTCCAACACAGACCCAGGGTCTGAACCATGTGCACCAAAGTTGCAGACTTAACTGAAAGCAAGTTAAGAAGTGTTCCTGCCTTTAACACTTAGATGCCCAACTCCCAATGGGGTCCAAACCCTGAATAAATCAGTTTTACCCTGTATAAAGTTTATACAGGGTAAACTAATAAATTGTTCGCCCTCTATAACACTGATAGAGAGATACGCACAGCAGTTCGCCCCCCCCCCCCGCAAGTATTAATACATGCTCTGGGTTAATTAATAAGTAAAAAGTGATTTTATTAAAGTAGGATTTAAGTGGTTCCAAGTAGTAGCAGACAGAACAAAGTCAATTATCAAGAAAAATAAAATAAAACATACAAGTCTAAGTCTAGTACAGTAATAAAACTGAATACAGATAAAATCTCACCCTCAGAGATGTTTAAATAAGTTTCTTTCACAGACTGGACGCCTTCCTAGTCTTGGCACAATCCTTTCCCCTGGTACAGCCCTTGTTCCAGCTCAGGTGGTAGCTAGGGGATTTCTCATGATGGCTGCCCCCTTTTTCTGTTCCACCCACTTATATATCTTTTGCATAAGGTGGGAATCGTTTGTCCCTCTGGGTTCCCACCCCTCCTTCTCAGTGGAAAAGCACCAGGTTAAAGGTGGATTCCAGTTCAGGACATGATCACATATCACTGTAAGGCTTCATTACTTACTTGCCAGCACACAGGTATACAGGAAGACTTACAAGTTAAACAACCATCTACAGTCAATTGTCCTGGTTAATGAGAGCCATTAAGATTCCAAACCACCATTAATGGCCCACACTTTGCATAACTACAATAGGACCTCAGAGTTGTATTTCATATTTCTAGTTTCAGATACAAGAGTGATACATTTATACAAATAGGATGACCACACTCAGTAGATTATAAGCTTTGTAATGATACCTTACAAGAGACCTTTTGCATGAAAAGAATATTTTAGTTATTATATTCACACTCATCAGCATACTTTCATAAAATCATACAGAGTGCAACATCACAATGCCACTTTCCTGTTACCCAGTTGCTGTTTAACTGGATACTGTTGAGGAAGACCTCTTGTATGAGTAATTGGCTTCCTCAGCTAAGTTCACCCATTGTCCAGGTGGTCTTCAGTCTTAAGATATTACTAGAGTCATCATATTTCCAAGTTGCATCGTTGGCAGAAATGCCCCATCCGTGTGACTGTCTGAAAGATTGTCCTTTCATTTCATCTATGACCCTTGCCCTGGGCATCCATACCTTTTTATCTAATTCTTGGCAATAATTCTACTTGGAGCCATTCTTGAATGGCCACCTTTAGAAGATTTCAAATACATAATGCATTTTCCTGTCTTCTGTGTCCATACCAGCGAGTGCATATTAAAACTGTGTTTCTCACTCTGCACTGACTGTTAAATTCAAGGTGCTTTGTTAGAATGGTAAACTTACATTTACAGAAGAGAACATGTATTCTTCCCTGACCCACCTTACCACATGTATTAATCAACAATGCTTATCTGTGCCAAGGATGGAACTCACAGGAATCAGAGGAAATCCCTTCTCCATAGTGGTAGCTACCTTCTGAAAATGTATTATAATAATCGTATGCTACTTTAATTTTCATTTACTTATGAGAATTTTCAAAGGCAAAAATCCTTTGAAAATCCCAGCCTTGGTTGTTAGATTGTTGTAACAATACCTTGATTTTTAAACAACCCTTTACTGTCAGTGAAGTGTCATTAAAAATAATCCCTTTTCTAGAAATTTTGCAAGGAAATGTCTCCTAGAAGAATTTAGACACGATCCACTGCAGATTATATGAATGATAGCTGAAAGCTTTCCTGGATGAAATGTAAAGTATTGGTCTTAGCTTTGTGTGCTGTGGTTATCAACATGTATTTTTAGCCTGCTCAGATGTCACCCACCCACTATTACAGATGTTGATCTTGACTCATTCTTTCTGCATTGAAAGACAAGCAGCATACATGCAAAGTATTTTAGCTTTAAGCACTTCTACTACCCTGCTATTTGGAATCTGTATTACTATAAAAATGGGAGATTTAGCTGATTCATACACCTGTGGTGTGGTGGGGGAGAAATGTACATCAGCTAGAGTTGGTGCTGTACTCCACTGTCTGAATTAACGATGCCTTGGGGTTTCAGTCCAGACTTTGGGGTTTGCTGGCTATAGTGGATGCTTTTTTACTTAAAGGCTTATAACAAATACTCAATTATAATTATGAAACAAGTTTGTTAATTACAACCAACTCTGCCTACACTATAAAAATAACCATGTTTGAAACATGCTTTATTGAAGATATAGTTGTGGACTTGCAGTGTTGTGTTGGCTTTTTGCCCAAATGGAAAAAATAGAGCTATTTTTTGCCTGTGATGAGTTGCAAATCATTTGGCCTCTCAAATTTTAAATCCTTAAAAAACAAATTTCCATCGTGCTATCAGTAGTGAAATGTGTTGATTTGTATTTGAAACTAACCCTTAATCTTTGTCTCCTTAGACTGTGAGGTCGTTGGGGCAAGGACTACTGTTCTTGACCATCTGAGAAGCACCTAACACAGTGTAGGTGCTACCATAAACAGATGATAAACATTTTAACTGCTTTTTCAGATTTTCTAGCCCTTAGAAAGGGTTATAATTAGTGATGCATAAAAATATGATGTTAGCAATAAGTGTTAATATAAACAAACCCAGTTGGGCCATTAGAAGGGTTTGAAACTAGGACCTACCTCACTGAAAGCCTGAGCTTCTAAATGACTAAACCCATTAGACGGAAGCCTCAACTGATTCAGAGACCTCTAATGTGGACTAGCTTCTAGAGACGGACAGAGATACATACTGTTAGTGTGGCTTACGCTAGCACCCTTTCGGTCTGAACTATATTTTTTAGCCCTTAGGGGAAGGTGAATTTCCCACAGCACTGAAATTTTTTAGCATTTTAGGTCCTGTATTTGTAGGATTGATTTAATTGAACCATTACAATCTCTGGTTGGAGAAACCCTGGTAGCTCCATTCAGACTGAATTTATCTTAAAATCAGCCTGTTGTTCCTAAGGAATTGCAGGGGCTTTTTACAACGTTTTGTAATCTTTCAAGTATTGCAGTACAGTATGAGCAAGAACTCTAAACTCTTGCTTTGGGTGACCTACAATGGACTGTTAATGTTACACAAATGTATTTTAGGAAATAACTAAAAGGCAAGTATCTACACTCACTGCTTTCCTTAATACCACGATGGCTTCTAGTTTCCAGGTTAGTGAGATAACATTTATGTCCAAGTCCTCGCCATGTTAATATTTATTATAGCATTTCGTATGGTTGTAATTATCTTTTATTTTGGTATTTTGCTGAATGCTTATGTACATCTGAAACAATAATATGTTGTAAATACTGTGGCTGCTGTATAGCAAAACTGTTGGGAAATAAGGGGTTGTACATCACTGTAGTGTGAATTAGAGGGGTGTGAAATGTAGAGCAATAGAGCATGTGCTCTAACTGCCCCATGTAGATCCTGCTGATGCGTACTGAAAGGTATTGCACGTTACCGACAGACAAGCCCTAGAACTGTATTTTGTTCAGTTATCTGAGACTTTCACGGATTTCAAGGCTGTTGTCCATTTTGAATTTCGTAAGGCTCATTACGCTTAAGGATACATTTGTAGTGTTAGGGGCTACTGTCCAATTGCCATTAAATCAGTGAGAGCAGTATGACTTGGAATACCATGCAACCCTATAAAACATGTCCTTTAGCGCTCTCATTCTAATCTTTGTGCTCCTTGCACAGCTTTAAATCCAGTGCTGCATTTTCATACATGTATTTTTAAAACCACACCAGTGCATCCGGCACATGGGTGGTACCCTGAAAATGTTCAATAAAGATGCCAGGATAAACTATCAGACATAAATGCTGAAAGAGATGAACTGCAAAGTTTGTAACACTTCTATTATTCCCATAGATGCAGCTCTTAAATACTTCAAGTGCTTTGTAATTTTTTCATAAATATATTTGGCAGCAGTGAAATATAACTGCAATTTCAAAATGTGAATGTGTATTTACCACCCATTTCACTAAAAGTTAAGTTTCACTACAGGTTTCTCCAGGTGTGGATTAAAAACTCAGGTTAAATTGGAGCTGGTTTAAGTGTATTTGCTAACCCTGGCCTAACCTTAACTTCTTTTCATAATCTGGACAAACCCTTCCTGGTCTTAATGCAGCTCTTTTTTTCTCTTCATATGTCAGAAATATGAACCTATATTTCAGGTTTAGCTTAAAAAAAAAAAAAAGCAGTTCTCTGAGCTTGTGACTATTTAACCATTGGAAGTACAGAGTTTGAATACTTTAAGAATTAGATTTTGTAGGCTTTTTTGTCCACTGTTCTCTGTAGTGGGTCTCATTTTAACAGTACATGAATGCGGTGGTACTTCGAACTCAGAAGGTTTTTCTTTGAAATTCAAGATCAGACCAAACAGTTATTTTTACATAGGAAGAGAATTTCTTGACAACAAACTTCTGTTTTGTTACTCACGATGCTATTAACCCCATCATTTCTAACTCTTTGCTACCAGCTGTGAAACACATACGGCTCTTGGAGTTTGAGGTTAAACACCTATCTAGAGCTTGAGAATATTTAGCCAGCCTAATGAGATCACAAGATCAAAATTCCTCCTAAATAGCTTTTCAGGTGAAGACTGGAGTCAGGGGGAAAATCCTGTATTGATTCATTGTTCAGATGTGGTGCAATCAACTATTCATACAAACACTAATCAGTTAATCTGAATTCTGTCTGGAGACCTGCCTTTCTTAAGCGTGAATGATATCTCACTAGTCACAGTATTGTCATGAGTATCTCTTCATCTGAGACTACTAGGCATGTGACCCTATATGTAGGGCACTCATGTTTTGGACTGTGGAGCATTGGGACTCATATAAGATAACTCGTCTTATTTAATTTTTCACCAGTATTGCTGATTCAGACTTGTCTCCTGCCCATGGTGATAAAAGGAAGAATGTCATGTTTGTATTTTTTAGGCACCTATCATGCTATTCATTTGTGAGCATTTTTAAAGTAAATAAGAAGCCCAGCTTTGACTATTATTTTAAGGTCTCTGTTTTGTATGTAAGGCACTTTTAAACGTATCTTAAGCAAAAGAACTGGGCAGGTAAAATGTGCCAAGAAATGAGAGGAATTTAAGTTTTGAAAACAATAGAATCTTGTTCCCAATCCCTGTTGCCATTTCCCTTTGTCATCTTCCATGTGAGAGGCTGTCCAAATGGCCCCAAAAATCATTACTGATTTTAAGTTTCTATGTCTGCTTCCCAAGTATATTTGAGAATGTTTGTTTTCCTGTGATACGAAAGTTAAAATCCATTTTTATTGGCTTCATTGATTCTAAGCCTAAGAATGGTCACGGTGAACTGACCACCTGAATACCACGGGCCATAGAACTTCCCTGAAATAATTTCTGTTTGAACTAGAGCTTGGGAATATTAAATACAGTAACTTTAGAATGAGAGTATGCGTGGGGTGGGACCAGAATCCACAGAAAAAAAAAATCTTAAAGCAAGTAAAGGGTAATTAAGAACAATGGAAATTAGAGTACTTAGATGTAGATTAGTATATGGCTGCTCTCTGGGGAAGCGACTGTCTCCTTGTTCTGAGTTTGTACAGCATCTGGCACAGTCTGGGTTCTGGTAATTAATGAGACTTGTAGGTGCTATCTTCTTTTTCATCTTGTACTCATCTCAAAGCATCTCTACAGACACCGGGAGAAATACTGCATCACTGTTCTTTCCTGTTCATGGCTTGTTCCTCCATTAAACCCAGCCTGGTTGTGTCCAGGCATACAATGGCCTGCCACGTAGGTGGTGGTCAGCTTCTTGATCTGACTGACTTTGGTTGTATTTGCATTGTTTTCTTTGGCATCCTATCATCTGTTTGTCTTCTACAGTGTCCCCACCATCATAATCTTTTTACTGCAGCCAATCGCATACCTGGATTTTTCATTTGTTTTAAAATCATTCCACTTTCTACCTGCCACCTTCCAGAGAACTCTTCCCTCTGCTGCCTCCAGCATTCTGATATCTGTATTTAAAGCAATTGCTTTCAGACCACAGAATAATATTGTTAGTACACTGGTCTGATAAATTTTCACTTTATTACCAAACACAATGTTTTTCGGTCTATAATTTCATCAACTTCTGTGCAATGCTTGTAAAAGCAGGTCGCCTTTTAACTTCATTCTTGAGGGAAAGATCGGCACTGATCAAGATACACATAAGATTGTATTTGTTCTATGGTTTCACTGCCTCATTTCAACATTTTATCTATTATCCCTTTTCCAAGATGCAACTGCTGTTGTCTTGGCATTTATTTTAACTCCAAGTTGACTACACAATTTTCCAAGGTAGTGAAGAGTATCATTAATTCAAATAGGTCTCCAGTTGTATGATATCATTGGATAAGCTAAAGAGCTTAACTGTAGATCATCCAGTATCATGCCCTCCCACTCATCTACCATTCTTATCTTTACTATATGAACATGATGAAAAGTAACAGTAATTTCATGCCCCCTTGTCCTACACCAAACTTTGACTTGAACCAGTCGCTTAATTTTCCACCAATTCTTACAGCACTACAGGGGTCTTGGTACATAACTTTCATAATTGCAGCTATGCCTTCTGGAACTCCATATGATTTTATTGCTTTCCGTAATGCTTCCCTCCAAACCAAATCAAATGCTAGGCGCTAGAGTAAGACAATACAGTGGTGACTAAGTGCTCTAGCTGAATTCTCAGATGCCAGTATTGTATACAGGAGGGTGGAGAGCACAATGTAATACAGAACTCAAACCATACAGTGCTCTTTTTAAAGTTAAAGTTTTCTTTATATCTGAAAACTAATTTGTAGCCAATGCAATCTATGGAGCATAGTTACATTTTTTTGGCCCCGTATGATATGGCAGTTCAGGAGAAAGTCTTGTAGTGCACAGAAATTTCCCAAATCTTTCAGTCTGCAAAAACAGATCCATTTTTAAAGTCTTCTCTCGCCCCCTACCCATACATGAATGGTGTTCGGGCTGTGGCAGAGCAACATCTCTGGTGGTAGTCCTTCGGGGCTCAAATGGAGAGTCAATGCTGAAGTATTATATGTGGGGCTGGTTGCAGCACCTAGCATTAAGACACTTTCCATTGTAAGACACTGTTTTCAGTTGCTTATAATTTTGCCAAACTTCAACTGTTTCAGCTTAATTTTTCCATGGCAAGTAAATGACTCAGGCTGCATTTTTCTGGAAAGTTTGAGCCAAAACTGTTCAGCCACTTCTAAGAATAAGGCTAGGAAAAAACAATGTTTTTTAAAAAAGTCACCAGAATTACTTTTAAAACTCTATCTTGCCCAAGTTTTGTAGTCAGGACTTAAAACTTGGCAGGGAGGCAGTGACCTTCTGTCAGGGCTAAGCCTCTTGCTGTCCCTGTGAAGATCCGTCCAAGCTTGGCAAAGTTATAAGCCTTAGGAAAAAAAATCAATTTTCATATGCTCAGTAGAGACTTGCTAGATTGTAACAGCTAAAATCTCCAAATGTTGTGTCCTTGCTGAGCATGCTCAAGCCTGTCTCAGCTCTTAGTGCTGGCCAGACTGTACATGCACCATCCCTGTAGAGCATCTGAGCATATTTCATCCCCTCACACCTCTTGCATGTAACAGGATTTCACATGTGCCATTCCTGCAAAGTGACTAAGCATGCTCCCTTCAGCCAAGGGTTACGGGGCAAAGCCAGACTCTCCCTGTAACGGCTGCTCTGAGCCAGGGTGGGGCCAGCACTGAAATTGAGAGCAGGGAGCCTCTCTTCTGTGCTTTCGATAACCTCCTGTGACAGTGCCCCTCATAAGCCTTTATGGAAATATGCTTATGAATATATATGACATAACTGGAATATGTTCTATGCTACATATGCCATGTAACATATCTATGTAAAGATTATGATATACTGAATCTATTAATCCTATTTGTATGCATGTATCATTTTTGTATTTGAAGTTATGAATATTGCCTGTGTACTGGCTTGATTTCTAAATAATCTTAGTCGAGCATTTGGTCAGTTCCTGGAGAAAGGAATTCGCAAAGTTAAGTGCCCAGTCAAGAAGCACTTAAGGAACAATGCATCTTGGAATGCTCCAATCCACATAAGAAGTATTTCTGGAGACATTCAAGATACCATGTGGGCAATGGCTTCTGCCTGTAAAAACTGTGAGTCATGCGTGGACATGTGACTTGCCCAGGTGACTCCAGAACTCCATCTTGGAGCTGGACTTTGCATAGGAGAGAAGAGGGGGTCTCCACCCACAATAGAAAGTCTATTTAAGCCCGTGGGAGACCCCTCCATTTGGTCTTCCACTGGCTAAAGAGAGCGTCTCTCCACCCCCAAGAAAGAAACTGGAACAAAGGACAACTACAGGGGGTATGAGTGATTGCTGGACCCGGACTAGAAGGAGATTAGTCTGTAAAAGGAAGCTTACTGGAACTGCTGAGGTTTTATCTGTAATCAGTTTGATTAGACATAGACTTGCGGGTTTTATTTTATTTTGCTTGGTAATTCACTTTGTTCTGTCTGTTACTACTTGGAACCACTTAAATCCTACTTTCTGTATTTTATAAAATCACTTCTTACTTAATACATACTCTGGGCTAATTAATAATACTTGGGGGGACAAATAGCTATGTACATCTCTCTATCAGTGTTATAGAGGGCGAACAATTTGAGTTTACCCTGTATAAGCTTTATACAGGGTAAAACGGATTTATTCAGGGTTTGGGTCCCATTGGGAGTTGGGCATCTGAGTGGCAAGGACAGGAACACTTTTGTAAGCTGCTTTCAGTTAAGCCTACAGCTGTTAGGGGATGTGGTTCAGACCTGGGTCTGGGTTTGCAGAAGGCTAGTGGGTCTGGCTCAAACCAGGCAGGGCACTGAAGTCCTAAGATGACTGGGCAGGAAATCAGGGGCAGAAGTAGTCTGGGCACATCAGGTGGCAGCTCCCAGGGGGTTTCTGTGATCCAGCCCATCACACCTCCCTACTGGTATCCATGGTAGTGTGGGAGGAAGTCCTCCGATTCAAATGCAGAGAGAACAAGTTATACCTAGCGCACTGGAGGAGTATATTGGCACAAGGAGACGGGGATTGTCTGGGAGCCAGGGAGTGGAGAGGCTAGCAATAGGGAGCCATTGGTTTGGGTGGCGGGTGGGAAACTGAAATCATAGGAAGAGCTGGGTGTGAAGACGGAGGTAGGTAGGCAAGGAGATTGGGACTGGGTGCCTGTGGGATGGGGAGGCAGAAGTGAGGGTGAGGGGACACAGGTCTGATAAGGAGCCATAGTGTGTGTAGAGAGAACAGAGACTGGCTGGTCAAAGACTGGGACTAAAACAGAGGAGCCAAGAGCACTGAGGAGATTGGATGAGAATCTCAGGGAGGGAAACTGGGACTGGAGCGAGTGAGGTTGGGGCAAATGGGCAGGGAGGAGAGTTAGTGGAGGCTTGGCATGGTGGAGAGAGAGATTGGGGAGTTGGGAAGGGGATTTGGAAGTGGGGGAGACTGGGATTCTGGAGGGTGGGAAACTAGGATTAATTGGACAAGGAGGCTGGGAGTGGAGAGTGGGACTGACTAGTTGAGGAGAATGGGCCTCAGATGAGGAGTCGGTGGTGGGGAAGAGATAGGGCTGGGGTATGAACAGGTTGGAGGGAATGGGGGAGAAGGTGTCAAGCTTGGAGAATGACAGAAAGAGGAGTCAATGCCCATTTGAGTACACTCCCCTCCAGAGCCTGGAATGGAACCCAAGATCTGAGTCTCACCATTGTTCTGCTGTCAGCAAATATCTGTGAAACCCACTGGGAAAGTGTCCTTTCCCCCTCTAAGTGCTGGTCCAAATAGCACTAACTTACTACTGCTAACCATTAGTCCATTAGCTTAAGTGGCAGAGGACTGTGTCATGGTTTTAAAGATTCTAATCCTGCTGACGATTTAGGTAGGTGTCAATGTGATGCCACATGATGGAATTTTCTATTTACTAAGTTAGCTTTTTAAAAACCTAGGAAATTGCACACACCAAATACATTAAAAGAACAGTATTAAGGTAGCAAAGTTAAGCACTCTAAAGGAAATGCTAAAATTAAGGTAGTCCAATCTGGATTCAGCCCCCTGGTGCATATGTATTATGATACAGCTTTAAAGACATGATCACATACTATTTTTTTCTTCAGAACTCCTGCCTCATGCAATGTTTTGTTTTGTCCTCATTGTTCAATGTGTGGCCCCAGGTCTTAATTACTGTATGCTGTTGAAGCCCTGCTTTGAAGATAGAATTATTCATTTCCTCATGGGCATTTTATAATGTTCATCACTATAGTGTCCGAGTACTTCACAAACACTAATGAAATTATTTTCACAACACCTCTGGGATTAGAAGGCACTATTCCCCAGATGGGGAACTGAGTCATGGAGACGTTAAGGTCAAAAGTATCAACTAATTTTAGGTGCCCAATTTGAGATGCCTAGAAACTGATTTTTCAGAATACTTAGTATTATATAGCACTTCAGACATTTAAAGCACAGCTCCCATTGACTTCAGTTGCAGCTGTGAGTGCACAGCACTTCAGCATGTCAGATTTCAGGGTATCAAGTTTGGTACCCAGAAAATGAGGAACATGTAATTAGTGACCACCTATGAAAAGTAGGGTTTAAGAGATTTGCCCAATATCACACAGCAACTCCATGGCACGGACTCCAATTCTCCAAGGCAGCATTAAACTGCCTTAACCACAAGACTGTTATTTCTCTCCTGCCTCTCTCATCCATCTCCTGCCTTGTTCACGACACATCTTCTAGCTTCTGCAAAAATGGAACAAGGGGCCTTACAGACCAACAGCCTCATTCATTGCATAACCCTGATTCATCCCCAGAGCGGGTACATCCAGTGCACTGAACGAGGCAGGGGAAAATAGTATGTGGAAAAATGTAATTAAAGGCTGCATCAATATGTATGCACAAAGGAATTGAATAAAGGTTCCAGAGGCAACCTTTATTTTGGTGTTTTTCCTCACCAACAACTACACACCACACAACAAAAACAACAATCCAGGGACCAAACCCTGCTACAAACCCTGGTGCCAACTCTGTCCACATATCTATTCAAGGGACACCATCATTGGCACTATTCCCTTTAAGCTGTGCGCCTGTGGACACGTGCACAGATCCTAAACCCCCGCGCACACAGCAAAACACCGGCACACAAAAATTTGCACAGAAGCACAATAATTTGCACAGAAGAAATTTTTTGTGCACACGGCCTGTCAAAAATTAGAGGGAACATTGATCATAGGACCTAACCATATCAGCCACACTATCCAGGGTTCGTTCACCTGCACATTTACCAATGTGAGATATGCCATCATGTGCCAGCAATGCCGCTCTGCCATGTACATTGGCCAAACCGGACAGTCACTACACAAAAGAATAAATGGACACAGATCTGACATCAGGAATCATAACATTCAAAAACCAGTAGGAGAACACTTCAATATCTCTGGTCACTCAATAACAGACCTCAAAGTGGCAATTCATAGATTCATAGATTCATAGATATTTAGGTCAGAAGGGACCATTATGATCATCTAGTCTGACCTCCTGCACAATGCAGGCCACAGAATTTCACCCACCATTCCTAAAAAAGACCTCACACCTATATCTGTGCTATTGAAGTCCTCAAATTGTAGTTTGAAGACCTCAAGGAGCAGAGAATCCTCCAGCAAGTGACCCGTGCCCCATGCTACAGAGGAAGGCGAAAAACCTCCAGGGCCTTCCAATCTGCCCTGGAGGAAAATTCCTTCCCGACCCCAAATATGGCGATCAGCTAAACCCTGAGCATATGGGCAAGATTCATCAGCCAGATACTACAGAAAATTCTTTCCCGGGTAACTTGGATCTTACCCCATCTAAAAACCCATCACAGGCCATTGGGCCTATTTACCATGAATATTTAATTACCAAAACCATGTTATCCCATCATACCATCTCCTCCATAAACTTATCGAGTTTAATCTTAAAGCAAGATAGATCTTTTGCCCCCACTACTTCCCTCGGAAGGCTATTCCAAAACTTCACTCCTCTGATGGTTAGAAACCTTCGTCTAATTTCTAATCTAAATTTCCTAGTGGCCAGTTTATATCCATTTGTTCTTGTGTCCACATTGGTATTGAGTTTAAATAATTCCTCTCCCTCTCTGGTATTTATCCCTCTGATATATTTATAGAGAGCAATCATATCTCCCCTCAACCTTCTTTTAGTTAGGCTAAACAAGCCAAGCTCCCTGAGTCTCCTTTCATAAGACAAGTTTTCCATTCCTCGGATCATCCTAGTAGCCCTTCTCTCTACCTGTTCCAGTTTGAATTCATCCTTCTTAAACATGGGAGACCAGAACTGCACACAGTATTCCAGGTGAGGTCTCACCAGTGCCTTATATAACGGTACTAAAACCTCCTTATCCCTACTGGAAATACCTCTCCTGATGCATCCCAAGACGACATTAGCTTTTTTCACAGCCATATCACATTGGCAGCTCATAGTCAACCTATGATCAACCAATACTCCAAGGTCCTTTTCCTCCTCCGTTACTTCTAGTTGATGCGTCCCTAGCTTATAACTAAAATTCTTGTTATTAATCCCTAAATGCATGACCTTACACTTCTCACTATTAAATTTCATCCTATTCCTATTACTCCAGTTTACAAGGTCATCCAGATCCTCCTGTAGGGTATCCCTGTCCTTCTCTAAATTAGCAATACCTCCCAGCTTTGTATCATCTGCAAACTTTATTAGCACACTCCCACTTTTTGTGCCCAGGTCAGTAATAAAAAGATTAAATAAGATTGGTCCCAAAACTGATCCTTGAGGAACTCCACTGGTAACCTCCCTCCAACTTGACAGTTCACCTTTCAGTAGGACCCGTTGTAGTCTCCCCTTTAACCAATTCCCTATCCACCTTTCAATTTTCCTATTGATGCCCATCTTATCCAATTTAACTAATAATTCCCCATGTGGCACAGTATCAAACGCCTTACTAAAATCTAAATAAATTAGATCCACTGCGTTTCCTTTATCTAAAAAATCTGTTACTCTCTCAAAGAAGGAAATCAGGTTGGTTTGGCACGATCTACCTTTTGTAAAACCATGTTGTATTTTGTCCCATTTACCATTGACTTCAATGTCCTTAACTACCTTCTCCTTCAAAATTTTTTCCAAGACCTTGCATACTACAGATGTCAAACTAACAGGCCTATAATTACTTGGATCACTTTTTTTCCCTTTCTTAAAAATAGGAACTATGTTAGCAATTCTCCAATCATATGGTACAACCCCTGAATTTACAGATTCATTAAAAATTCTTGCTAATGGGCTTGCAATTTCTTGTGCCAATTCTTTTAATATTCTTGGATGAAGATTATCTGGGCCCCCCGATTTAGCCCCATTAAGCTGTTTGAGTTTCGCTTCTACCTCAGATATGGTGATGTCTACCTCCATATCCTCATTCCCATTTATCATGCTACCATTATCCCTAAGATCCTCTTTAGTCTTATTAAAGACTGAGGCAAAGTATTTGTTTAGATATTGGGCCATACCTAGATTATCCTTGACCTCCACTCCATCCTCAGTTTTTAGCGGTCCCACTTCTTCTTTCTTTGTTTTTTTCCTATTTATATGACTATAGAACCTTTTACTATTGGTTTTAATTCCCTTTGCAAGGTCCAACTCTACTTGACTTTTAGCCTGTCTCACTTTATCCCTACATATTCTGACCTCAATAAGGTAGCTTTCCTTACTGATCCCTCCCTTCTTCCACTCCCTATATGCTTTCTGCTTTTTCTTAATTACCTCTCTAAGATGCTTGCTCATCCAGCTTGGTTTACAACTCCTGCCTATGAATTTTTTCCCCTTTCTTGGGATGCAGGCTTCCGATAGCTTCTGCAGCTTTAATTTAAAATAATCCCAGGCCTCCTCTACCTTTAAACCCATAAATTCTTCAGTCCAATCCACTTCCCTAACTAATTTCCTTAATTTTTGAAAGTCAGCCCTTTTGAAATCAAAAACCCTAGTTGCAGATTTATTTTTGTTAATCCTTCCATTCAGTTTGAACTGAATTAGCTCATGATCACTTGAGCCAAGATTATCCCCTACAACCATTTCCTCTATGAGATCCTCATTACTCGCCAAGACCAGATCTAAAATGGCATCCCCTCTAGTCGGTTCAGCAACTACTTGTTGAAGGAATCCATCAGCTATCGCATCTAGGAAAATCTGAGCCCTATTATTATTACTAGCACTCATCCTCCAGTCTATATCTGGGAAGTTAAAGTCTCCCATGATCACACAGTTTCCATTAGTATTTACTTTATTAAAAACATTAAAAAGGGCTCTATCCATATCCAAATTAGATCCCGGCGGTCTATAGCACACCCCAAGCACTATCCCAGGGGAGGCTCTAATAGTTTTCTTCCCCAATTTAATTATTGCCCAGACAGACTCAGTCATATCCATTTCATCGCTTCTTATTTCTTTACATTCTATCTCATCATTGATATACAGTGCTACTCCACCACCTTTACCTTTATTTCGGTCTTTCCTAAACAGCACATACCCTTCAATACCTGTAGCCCAGTCATGACTACTATTCCACCAGGTCTCTGTTATACCTATAATATCTGGTTTCACTTCCTGCACCAGTAACTCTAGTTCCTCCATTTTGTTACCTAGGCTCCTTGCATTAGTGTACAAACATCTTAATTTTTGCTGTTTGGCCTCACTCACATTCTGTACCCTATTAGGCACGGTTATTTTACTACCAGTATAACCTATTAGACTTGTATCTACACTGCCCTTCCTCCTACCTACAGCTGTATCCACTCTTACTTCATTTTCTTTCCACTCTATGCTAAATTCTGGCGTGGAGATTACCTGGACATCTCCCAACCATCTCCCCCAAATTCCTAGTTTAAAGCTCTCTTAATCAGTTGTGCCAGCCTCCATCCTAGAAGTCTATTTCCTTCCCTACTCAGATGAAGTCCATCCCGAGAGAACTGTCCTCTATCCATGAATGCCTCCCAATGGCCATACATCCCAAAGCCCTCCTTATAGCACCACTGCCTAAGCCATCTATTGATAGTCATAATCTTGTCACACCTTTGTTGCCCTTCTCTAGGAACAGGCAAAATCCCACTAAAGATCACCTGAGCCTCAATTTCCTTAAGCGTCCTCCCCAGCCTAACATAGTCTCCCTTAATACTTTCCAGTGAGAATCTAGCCGTATCATTTGTTCCCACATGAAGGATAATTAGGGGATTCTTTCCCGCTCCCTTTAGAATCCTTTTTAACCTCAGGTCTACATCCCGTATCTTAGCACCTGGAAGACAGCACACCCTCCTATTTTCTGGATCAGCTCTGGTTACAGGCCTATCTATTCTTCTCAATAAAGAGTCCCCAATCACATAGACCTGCCTTTTCCTAGTGACGGTGCTATTCTCCAGTCTATCCCCTGTTCCCTCTGGCTGCAAGTTTTTTCCATTCCCATTCTCCCTTGTAATCCTTTTTAACCCATCCTGTATCCTCCTGGGGCTCATATTTGGTGTAATCTCCATTAACTCTTCCCCTTTTCCTATAGGACTAACCGCTCTTCTCTTCTTCCTTGCCCTGTCACCTTCAGTGACTACCTGCTGAGCCCCTTCTTCATTTTCCAACTCTGCAAACCTATTCTGAAGGTCTATTTCTCCTTCACTAGCCCGTCTTTTCCTCTGCCTAGTTCTTTTAGTCACATGCTTCCACTGACCACTTTCCTCACCCAGTCTCCCCTCAAAATTCCCTAGTCCTGCTTCCATCTGCAAGTCTGAGCTTTTCCCTTCAGATACCTCATGTCTTTGCTCCATAATCTGCTCAAACCCCTTCCTAAACTCTACCAGACTTTCCACCTGCATCTCCAAACCTCTGATCTTTTCCTCCATCAGCTCTATCAGACGGCATTTCATGCAGACAAAACTCTTACCAGGTGCCCCCTCCAGGATCATGTACATACCACAGCTTCCACATCCAGTCATCTTCATTGTGTCATCTGCTACATGGGTCACTCCCACTGCCACCTCTGAATCTGTCATAGCCTTCCCACCTAAATCCTGTTAATCTGGGAAACACAAACCACACCAAAACACCACCACCCACAGCAAAACCAAACCCCACACAAGCACCACAAGACAAACTCCGCTTTCAAACTCCCACTCAAACTCCCCTGTTTACAGCTCTGTTTGCTAGCTCCTGTGCTGCTGCAGCTGTCTGTGAGTTTCTTCAACAAAAAAACTTCAGAAACAGACTCCAACATGAAGCTGCAGAACTGGAATTAATTTGCAAACTAGATACCATCAGATTAGGCCTGAATAAAGACTGGAAGTGGTTGGGTCATTACAAAACCTAAACTTAATTTCCCCAATACTAATTTCTCCCTACTGTTACTCGCACCTTCTTGTCAACTGTCAGTAATGGGCCACTCTCTTACCACTTCAAAAGTTATTTCTCCTCCCTTGGTATCCTGCTGTTGACTGATTTATCTCGTCAGACTGACCTAACACTTCGTAAAGCAATCCACATCCTTTCATGTATTTATACCTGCTCCTGTATCTTTTACTTCATACATCTGATGAAGTGAGTTCTAGCCCACGAAAGCTTATGCCCAAATAAAGTTGTTAGTCTCTAAAGTGCCCCAAGGACTCCTCTTTTTTTCCCTAAATTTTGGGTGTCTGACTTTGCAATCTTAATACTGTTCTTTTAATGTAGTTTTGTGTGTGTATAAATTCTTTAAACAGAGAATAAAACAGGATATATTACAGGGCCAGTGAAGGGTGCCATGGGGTCCCTAGTGGTAATGTAACACAGAATTTAGATTCTTAACTTGATCCCTGTCCTGGTGGATAGAAACACTCTGCCCCTAACTGGAAATGGAAAGCAGTGTCCTATTTACAAATACTTCTAGCTGTCTGAAGGACTCTGGAAGGAGTGTAACGGCAAAATGAGGCATTTAGAAGGGAGAATTAAAAGGAGGGAACCAAGTAGTTTTCTTCAGTGCACTATGGCTAAATGTTTTTTCATTCAAATGTCCCAGGACACCTTAGAGCAATTTCAGGTTTCAGCACCACAAGATAAAAAGATGCATATGCATTTTCTACTTAACCATCTGCAGTGGTGTTCAGTGTTCAGATACTGGGATGACAGGGGTTATTAAAAATACCTCTGAAGTAGATGTTTCCTTATTATAATCTTCTCAAAATTTTCAAGCAAATTTCAGAGAAGTTCGCCTATTAAAAGATATATGTCATCTGTAGAGAAAGTTAGAGTGTCCTCTACTGCTTATCCCTTGGAATGGCATCCTGAGCAGTAAACTGCAAAGGAGTGAGATGGTAGCAGTTTGGGCAAGAACCAACTACTCTGAATGTCATCCTGACTGCAGTTTATCATAGTTAGGGCTATAAAACTTTTTACTCCTCAATTGTATCCTTTATTCATGGATTTACCAGAGCAGTAGCTTAATTTTTCCTCTTCTGATGAATCTATGTCTATATCTTTCAGAGTGGCAGCCATGTTAGTCTGTATCCGCAAAAAGAAAAGGAGTACTTGTGGCACCTTAGAGACTAACCAATTTATTTGAGCATAAGCTTTCGTGAGCTACAGTCTATATCTTGAACATTTTAAACATTTAGGACTTTGTTGCTTTAGGGCCAGTAATTCTACAGAATTGCAAATAGCTACATATAATCATTGTTCATGTTGCCTAGTAACTAGAGCTGAGCATGTAATTCTAATTAGATAAATTTGATGGAATATAGCCTCTTCTTTCCCCCTACTGGTGGAATATACACGAGCACATTGAGACTTCCATGCATTTATTTCCTATAGAACTAAAATGTCTTTGAATCTTTTACTGTGCAAACTCATTACAGATATGCAAAATCTGGTAGGTATTGCTTAATTGTGATTGGTCTTCTAACTTTCATAGCATTTCTGTTCTCTGTTTTAATGAATGGGCAAACATTTAAATATTAATATTTATGCAAATTGAAAATTCTGTTTTAGTATAAAACTCTTAATATTCACTGTCTTTTAACAGTCATTCAAATATTAGTGGAAAGAAAACAAAGGGAGAGCAAACATGATCAAAAGCAAGTTATTTAAAAATCCCGAGAAGTATTCACAGAATTATTTGCTCAGCTGTACTGATAAACTTGCACAGAACTTCCTATGAATATTGCAAAATTAAACACATGTGAAGTGCTTGCAGTATCAGGGCATAACTCAAATAAAATTAAATATCTGTATAAAGGCTTGCAGGAGCAGGGCCTTAATCCTAAATACCAGAGAATTCCAGTGTCATATTTTATCCTAAAATTCATCATCACACCATCCCTTGCCACTAAATGATAGAGAACGATAATATGGTTTTGCTATTAATAGAAACTGTTACGAACCTTATTCTAATTACTATAATTTTCATGTACATATATTGTATGCTCACTTTAATGAGCTCTTAATTTAGTGATTAGTGAACCTTTCTACGGAAGCTGAGGGGTGTGACTTTAAATGAGGTTATTTTTATACCTGACTGACTACATCTTCTTGTCTTTTTACTTAGATTCAATAGTTGTTTTTTGGTGGGGGGTTTTAGGCATTATCTGAGATTTATAGTTTTGATTTAAAGATATGGTGATTTCTCAGATATTTTTGAAAAATGTTTAGCAAAAGTGTAAGTAAGTCCCTCCCTCCTCACCCCCCCTTGAATTGTTAATTCTGCTTGAAGACAGACTTCTCTGTTCAAGATCTGGCCTTTGGTTTATTTCACGCTCATAGTGATACTCCTCAGATTAAACACTTGGTTGCTGAGGTGATTACTTTGATTACAGTGGATTATTAAAACTTCAGGTGAGAAATAAATCTTTTGTGGAACAATAACGTGGTCTTTGACAGACCAAGGAAGAGAAGAAATAATAAGTTCAAGCAGGACTAAACAACAAATCTTCAGTTGTCTGAGGCATCAGTAACTCTGAAGGAATGAAAGAGAATGATGTTCCAAAATTGCCTTTAAATGGCCATGGTAACGGAAGTCTTTATTTTTTTAAGATTATTTTGTGTCTTCAAATAAAACAAACAAAAAAACCTCCCAATAATAGACAGTACACTAGTAATAGCTCTGTAAAATTCAGGTTGGGGAATGTTTGTGATTGTCTTAGTATTTGTCTCAAGAAACAGGCATTTTAATCTTTGTAATAATGTTTAAAAAATTTAAAATGGAAACTCCACAACATGAAGAAGAAGGAAGCCAAACTAAACAGTGACATCTACTTCCTGAGCAAATGCAAGATACAAAACATCAACCCCAGAGAACTCACCACCTATAACACTTTGAACACTATGTAGAGCTCCATGTATGCTGAACAGCTCTTCAGAAGGATGTCTGAACAACTGAAGAACCATCTCCTGCACTTCACATGCTCCAGAAGGGACCACCTTTAATAAGAAATCGTCTGCAGCTCCCACACACTGGGGAAAAAAATATCAGGAAACCTACTTGGAGATTGTGCAGGAAATCCAAAACTATCAACAAATCCTGATGACAGCCATCCAGCACAAAACCAAAAAGTGGAACCAGCTACAACACCACCACAACCAAAAGAACACTGCCTCTGGGAGAAACCAGAACCCACTGCATTGATACTACACAACACCTCAACAACTTATCAAGACTACTCCTGACTGGAACTGCATTACCTGTGCTGTCCAAGTGACTGAACTTCTGCCCTACTACAGAACCTGATACCATACTAACATGTGGAGAGCTAGGATAATTATTTTGCCAACTCTGCCTCAAAGAATTATTTCACAAATACACCACCACGCACAACCACCATGTCTCCACCAAAAGACATAAGAATAAAGAATCATCTGACCGGATACCCCTCAGCGGATGAAACCACACATTTGATCATTTAAATACTGGAACAGGGAAAAAACCAACTGTGAAATCCTTAATAAACATTACATTCACCACAATATCTCCATCACTGAGAGGGAAGCTAAGCAGTCTCTGAAATCCAACCTCCACACAAAGGAGGTGCCATTGTAGTCCTCATTTGTGATGACTGTACCAACAAAGCCAACTGCAACTTTGACACCACCTACTATAAAGAACTCAATAAAACACCCCCACTGCACAGTCCACAGAGGAGTTTAAGGATATCATCAAATCCTTCCCCAAACAACCCCAAGAAAAACTCTACAACTTCATCCCTCACAAACCCACCACAAGGGCCTTTTACATACTTCCCAAGATACACAAACAAGGGAACCAAGGCAGAACCATCATCTTTGTCCACAGCACTCTTTCTGAAGGAGTATCACGACTCATAGAAACCATCTTCAAATCACACGCACAGCCAGTTTCCTCCAGAAACTCCAACTTTAACAACCTCCTTTAGAACAATACTGTTGCCACCATGGACATCATCTCTCTATACATCAACATCCCTCATTATGAGGCATTGCTGCTTGCCTCAGATATCTACAAGACAATGGACAACACTCAGAAATCCACCCCAAACACATCACCAAATGCATCCATTTCATCCTCTGCCATAGTAAAGAACTAAATTATCAGACATAGATGAACAAGATTTGTTGGGGAAGAATCAATGCATCTGTTGTAAAAGGAAATCATGGCTCCCAGTCTATTAGAATTTTGTGATGGGGTCAACAAACATGTGGACAAGGGTGATCCAGTAGATATAGTATGCTTGGACTTTCAGAAAGCCTTTGACAAGGTTCCTAACTAAA
Organism: Lepidochelys olivacea; assembly: GCF_965140295.1. Lineage (NCBI taxonomy): Eukaryota > Metazoa > Chordata > Testudines > Cheloniidae > Lepidochelys > Lepidochelys olivacea. Next base: position 73,439,036 of record NC_140414.1, read on the forward strand.
GATTCTTAAGCAAAGTAAGCATTCATGGGATAAGAAGTATGGTCCGTCATGGATCAGTAACTGGTTGAAACACAGGAAACAAAGGGTAGGAATATATGGTCAGTTTTCAGAATGAAGAGGGGTAAATAGAGCTGTCCCCAAAGGATCTGCACTGGGACCAGTGCTGTTCAAAATATTCATAAATGATCTTGAAAAAGGAGTAAAAAATGAGGTGGCAAAGTTTGCAGATGATACAAAATTACTCCAGATAATTAAATCCAAAGTAGACTGTGAAGAGTTACAAAGGGATCTCACAAAACTAGGTGACTGGGCCACAAAGTGGCAGATGAAATTCAGTGTTGATAATGTAAAGTAATGCATATTGGAAAACTGTACACCCAAAATGATGGCGTCTAAATTAGCTGTTCCCACTCAAAAAAGAGATCTTGGGGTCATTGTGGATAGTTCTCTGAAAACATCTGCTCAATGTGTAGCAGCAATCAAAAAAGCTGACAATGTTAGGAACCATTAGGACAGACAAGACAGTAAATATCATTATGCTACTATATAAATTAATGATACACCCACACCTTGAATACTGTGTGCAATTCTGGTCACCCCATCTCAAAAAGATATATTAGAATTGGAAAAGTTGCAGAGAAGGGCAAGAAAAATGATTAAAGGTGTGGAACAGCTTCTATACAAGGAGAGATTAAAAAAATTGGGACTTTTCAGCTTGGAAAAGAGATGACTAAGTGTGTGACGGGGAATCGGATAAAGGTCTATAAAATCATGAATGGTGTGGAGAAAGTGAATAAAGAAGTGTTATTTACCCCTTCACATAACCCAAGAACCAGGAGTCATTCAATTAAGTTAATAGGCAGCAGGTTTTAAACAAAAGGAAGTACTTCACATAACACACAGCCAACCTGTGGAACTCATTGCCAGGAGACGTTGTGAAGTCCAAAACTATAACTGGATTAAAAAAAGAATTAGGTAAATCATGGAGAATAGCCAAAAGGGCTATTAGCCAAGATGATCAGGGATGCAACCCCATGCTCTGTGTGTCTCTAAGCCTCTGACTGCCAGATACTGAGACTGGATGACAGGATGGATTACTTAATAATTGCCCTGTTCTGTTCATTACCTCAGAAGCATCTGGCATTGGCCACTGTTGGAAGACAGGATTCTGGACCAGATGGACCATTGGTCTGACCCAGTATGGCTGGTCTTAAACAACTTTACATTGAACAACAAACATTTTGTCCAAACCATGGGAAGAGCCATATGCCAGTCTCTTCATGGGCCACCTCAAGGAAGAATTCCTGGAAACAACGCACTGCAAAACCAATGATATACCTGGTATACATAAGTGATATTTTTATCCTCTGGACAGGTGACTTAAACTCTTTCATAGGTTTCTACCATAACTTCAGCCACCACCCTGAACCCCATGATCAGGTTCAGCAATGGAACTCTACAGACGTTTACATACAAGAGACCCATGGATCACCACACTTACCTCCGCAGATCAAGTAACCACACCTAGCACACCAAGAAATCTGTTATTTGTTACCACAGAATATGTTCCAATGAGAAAGTCCTGGATACACACTTAAAACTGCCTTCTCTAAACAAGGACACTCCACCAGGGAAGCAGATCACATCATGGAATGGGCCACCCAAATGCTCCAAGAGAACTTTTTTCTCCACGGGGGGAGAAAAAAAAAGCTCCACACTAAAACCCATACGGCATATCAAAGAATGGCAGGGACCACATCCTGAAAGAAATAGCTCAATCCCTTTCTTCTGTCCTTCAAACACCCCTCCCCCTGCTCATCATCAGAAGCAAGCTCTCACAGTCAAGGACACACCAACTCAAGTGGGAGCAGACCTTGCCATAACAGATGTAAAATCTGTAGACAAATCTCCACTGCTAAGATGAATAAGACCCGTTCCCCAACAACTAACCTTTTAAGATACACGGGTGCTACCCATGCTTGTCACAACATGTGGTTTACCTCATCCAATGCACTAAATGCCCCGGTGACAACTGTTTGGATGAAACCAGACAATCCCTATGCTCTCGAATGATCTCACACAGAGAAATGATGAGATAAAAACACCCTATCACCCATGGGCACTTTTCACAAAACAGTCACTCCATATGTAACCTCTCAGCCTTTATTCTCAAAAGAAACTTGCATAACACCTTCAAAAGAGGAGGCTGGGAACTTAAATTCGTTACACTGCTGGACACTAAAATGCATCGGCTTAACAGACACACTGATTTTATGGCTCATTAGAACAATTTATAATACATCTTGCTGCCCTCTAAACCTCCTTTGTCCTTCAGACAGGTTAATTGCCCACTTCACTTTAAGTGATCTCCTAGAACATGTGTGAACTCTTTATGCTCACTTGCAAACTCTGGCTACCTTCTCCAGACTTGAGGAAGAGCTCTGAGAAGCTCAACAACTTGTCCCTGTCGCTAACCGAAGTGGTCCAATAAAAGATGTTATCTCACTCCCCTTGTCTCAGTGATTAAAACATTTTTTCTCCTGAGAGAGGAAGAGGGCAGGCTCAAGCACATCATTTTTTTATTTTTATCATAACACCGTAATTGGACCAAAATTGCAGTGGTCATTAATACAGCTGGTAGGAAATCTTCCGTCCCAATATATTTTGATGGAAAATGGAGTTTCTACAAAATTAAAATGTTGTGTGGGAAAATTTCAATTTGCCAATACAAACCAAAATAAAATACTTCATTTCAGGACCCGAACTAGAACATTTAGGTTTGTTGTTGTTATTTTAAAAGTTTCATTTCAAGTCAATTGAACATTTAACTCTGTTTCCCTATTGTGGTGCATTGTCTCATGGTATTGTAGTTTAGCTCCTGATGCCCCCACTCCTCTTTATGGGCTGGGCTTTCTGGCTGGCCTATATTGAGCTCGAAGCAACACAATCTGTGACCAGAAGGGAGAGCATATTGCATCTTGCCAGTTGTAAGCAGACCCTCAAAGAAGAACAGGAGCATCAGGAATCCAAACAACAACTCCTTTGACACAATATTGATGTTGAACTGACTCAAAATGAAACGTTTTGGGTCAAATCAACAAACCAAACTGAAACACTTTAATTCAGGAATGTCAATGTTTTGTTTCAATAAAAACAAGCAAAACATTGACAAAACAAAACATTTTGCCATTTCTGAAATATCTTGGAATGTCTAATTTCACAAACATTTTCAAGTTTTCATTTAGATTAGAGATGAAAACAGATGTTGAAATTTGGAATTTCCTATGGGATGGAAATTCCATTTTTTTCTGAGTTCACCTGCTACATCTTCAGTTCCTGTAGGTGAGAACTGAACTTTGGGCAAAGGTAAACATGTCTCAGTTCCTTTTCCAACATATTTTAAAATAGTTTGAACATAACATAAGAATGGCCATTCTCGATCAGACCAAAGGTCCATCTAGCCTAGTATCGTGTCTTCTGACAGTGGCCAATGCCAGGTGCTCCAGAAGGAATAAACAGAACAGGTTTATAAAGTGATCCATCTCCTGTTGCCCAGTCCCAGCTTCTGGCAGACAGACATCGCTGCCCATCCTGGCTAATAGCCATTGATGGATCTATCCTCTATGAATTTAGCTAGTTCTTTTATGAACCCTGTTATAGTCTTGGCCTTCATAACATCCTCTGGCAAAGAGTTCCTCAGGTTGACTCTGCGTTGTGTGAAGAAATACTTCCTTTTGTTTGTTTTAAACCTGCTGCCTATTGATTTCATTTGGTGACCCCTAGTTCTTGTATTGTGAGGAGTAAATAATACTTCCTTATTTAATTTCTCCACTCCTGTCATGATTTTATAGACCTCAATCATATCCCTCCTTAGTCTCTTTTCCAAGCTGAAAATCTGAATCTTATTAATCTCTCCTCATATGGAAGCTGTTCCATACCTCTAATAATTTTTTCCCCCTTTTCTGAACCTTTTCCAATTCCAAAATATCTTTTTTTGAGATGGGTCAACCACATGTACACATAGTATTCAAGATGCGGACATACCATGTATTTATATAGCAGCAATATGATATTTTCTGTTGTCTTATCTATCACTTTCGTAATGATTCCCAACGTTCTGTTCTGCCTTTTTGAGTGCCGCTGCACATTGAGTGGATGTTTTCAAAGAACTATCCACAATGACTCCAAGATCTTTCTCTTGAGTGGTAACAGCTAATTTAGACCTCACCATTTTATCTGTATAGTTGGGATTATGTTTTCCAATGTGCATTGCATCAACATTGAGTTTCATGTGCCATTTTGTTGCCCAGTCACCCACTTTTGTGAGATCCCTTTGTAGCTCTTCGCAGTCTGCTTTGGACTTGAATGTCTTGAGTAGTTTTTTATCATCTGCAAATTTGCCACCTTGCTGTCTACCCCCTTTTCCAAGATTGGTCCAATAAAAGTCACCCACCTTATCTCTCTAATATCCTGGGACCAACACAGCTACAACAACACTGCATGCATTCTCCAGAATCTGTTAAGATAATGAGGAAACAAGATGAGCAGTGTGACTAGCACCTTCTTTACCTACAGGCTGAACAAGAATTCCACAAACTTAGAATCATAGAATATCAGGGTTGGAAGGGACCCCAGAAGGTCATCTAGTCCAACCCCCTGCTCAAAGCAGGACCAATTCCCAGTTAAATCATCCCAGCCAGGGCTTTGTCAAGCCTGACCTTAAAAACCTCTAAGGAAGGAGATTCTACCACCTCCCTAGGTAACGCATTCCAGTGTTTCACCACCCTCTTAGTGAAAAAGTTTTTCCTAATATCCAATCTAAACCTCCCCCACTGCAACTTGAGACCATTACTCCTCGTTCTGTCATCTGCTACCATTGAGAACAGTCTAGAGCCATCCTCTTTGGAACCCCCTTTCAGGTAGTTGAAAGCAGCTATCAAATCCCCCCTCATTCTTCTCTTCTGCAGGCTAAACAATCCCAGCTCCCTCAGCCTCTCCTCATAACTCATGTGTTCCAGTCCCCTAATAATTTTTGTTGCCCTTCGCTGGACTCTCTCCAATTTATCCACATCCTTCTTGAAGTGTGGGGCCCAAAACTGGACACAGTACTCCAGATGAGGCCTCACCAATGTCGAATAGAGGGGAACGATCACGTCCCTCGATCTGCTCGCTATGCCCCTACTTATACATCCCAAAATGCCATTGGCCTTCTTGGCAACAAGGGCACACTGCTGACTCATATCCAGCTTCTCGTCCACTGTCACCCCTAGGTCCTTTTCCGCAGAACTGCTGCCTAGCCATTCGGTCCCTAGTCTGTAGCTGTGCATTGGGTTCTTCCGTCCTAAGTGCAGGACCCTGCACTTATCCTTATTGAACCGCATCAGATTCCTTTTGGCCCAATCTTCCAATTGGTCTAGGTCCTTCTGTATCCTATCCCTCCCCTCCAGCGTATCTACCACTCCTCCCAGTTTAGTATCATCCGCAAATTTGCTGAGAGTGCAATCCACACCATCCTCCAGATCATTTATGAAGATATTGAATAAAACCGGCCCCAGGACCGACCCTTGGGGCACTCCACTTGATACCGGCTGCCAACTAGACATGGAGCCATTGATCACCACCCGTTGAGCCCGACAATCTAGCCAGCTTTCTACCCACCTTATAGTGCATTCATCCAGCCCATACTTCCTTAACTTGCTGACAAGAATACTATGGGAGACCGTGTCAAAAGCTTTGCTAAAGTCAAGAAACAATACATCCACTGCTTTCCCTTCATCCACAGAACCAGTAATCTCATCATAAAAGGCGATTAGATTAGTCAGGCATGACCTTCCCTTGGTGAATCCATGCTGGCTGTTCCTGATCACTTTCCTCTCATGCAAGTGCTTCAGGATTGATTTTTTGAGGACCTGCTCCATGATTTTTCCAGGGACTGAGGTGAGGCTGACTGGCCTGTAGTTCCCAGGATCTTCCTTCTTCCCTTTTTTAAAGATTGGCACTACATTAGCCTTTTTCCAGTCATCCGGGACTTCCCCGGTTCGCCACGAGTTTTCAAAGATAATGGCCAGTGGCTCTGCAATCACAGCCGCCAATTCCTTCAGCACTCTCGGATGCAACTCGTCCGGCCCCATGGACTTGTGCACGTCCAGCTTTTCTAAATAGTCCCTAACCGCCTCTATCTCCACAGAGGGCTGGCCATCTCTTCCGCATTTTGTGATGCCCAGCGCAGCAGTCTGGGAGCTGACCTTGTTATTCTTATTCTCCCTCCAGATGACTTACAATTGCAAGTCCACTCTAGATTTTAAAATCTTTCCAATTGTTGTTGCTGCTGTTGTCGCCTATAGACATGGTTTAGTAATCATTTTACACTTACTTATTTTAATGAGATTTCTATTTTAGAATATACATAAAAATAAAAATAGAAATGCTTCCTGAAGAAATGGTAGATGACAGAAGGAAACTTCACTCAAAGGCACAATTCTAGAACAGAATAGTCTCATGTTCAGTTTTAAGGTTGAAGAACAATGTGTGTGTAATGGCATTAAGTTATTTCTTCTCTGCTGTGCCTCTGAAAAGCAAAACATTTCTCCTGTTGTCTTCAAGTAGTTCATTTTTTTTATTGCTAAATATTTTTTTAAAAAGGATAGTGTTTTCAAGGCCCAAACTTAGAATTACCTGGCCCTGTATGGTTTCACTCAACAAACTTACACAAGCTCTGTTGAAAGATTGTCACTGAGTTTGATCTAGAAAGTTGTAATATGGTATATGTAAACTAACAATGTGCTTTTATTTATTTCTGGAGTCTTCAGTTATGATCTGGTGTGATGCAACTTGTAATTGGAACAGTTTAGAGGGTAACAGCCTATGTTGGCAAAAAGAAAGACATATAAATAAGGCACTAGATAGTGATTCATAATTTACAATGCTAGCTATTGCAATTCAGCAGTGAACGATGGGTATGAAATTCTTTAGATTAACATAGAAACAATAACAGTGGTCATCTGATAACTGGGACTTGGGAGAGTGAGAAATCTAAAGTGCTAACATGTTTCAAGATGCTCAAAACCTCAGTATACAGAATTTGTGGGGTAATTTGTACTACTGCGATAGCTGAGTAACAAATGAAGTAAAACACGCATCATAAAAGAAATTCCTAAATTAAATAGAAGACAGTTTTGTGATCCAAAACTTAAACTCAGATCAGTGGAAAAGCCACCCAGGATCAGCTACTTGTTGTTGGGGAGCAACTGATCAAGAATATGAGGAGAGAAATAGGGAGATTTGGGACTAATGGCCATGTCTTATATGACTTGAGTATAGTAAAGAGGTTTTTTTCACATCATACATGTGCAGTGGTGTTAGATTTTTAGGAAAACAAAGATGGAGAAATTCTTGAGTGATATTCAGTGAGAGAATTAATATTCACCACTGTAGAAGGAAACTTGGCAATCCTAAAATACCATACATAAGGCACATTTGACTTTAATTCCTCTGAAGGAGAACAATAACAATTACTTGGGAGTGGGGAGAACTTTCTGATGAAGAAAGACTAGAGTTTAATATCTGTAATGTGGCTATACTATGACTAAGAAGAGGCATAAGTCTACAAATATTTCAATGGGTATAATACCCTGTGGGAAAAGTAGTGTCTGGGTTGGTGAAAAGGGTTAGGAGTATAACTAGGAGTAATAAGATGAGTAAGAGGGAAAAAAGCCCATAAACTGAATGTTATGAAGAGTTTACTGACACCGTGATTAGTATGTGGAATGATTTCCAAAGGGAAGTGGCAAAAGCTCCACTGCTTGTGACCCTTAAAACTAAACTTCACACTAATAAATGTATGTTTGCAGGGAGGTGAATCGGAATGACCTAGTAGGTTTTTCTAGCTCTAACTCTCATAGTCCTGATACTTTTCCATTCTCCATTGTTGTGTCAAATTTTTATATTTTTCTGCTTTGTCTTACAGATGTTGTGATAGTACTGCAGCATAAAATTAGATGGAATTTTAACTAGTTTTTGCTTCTTACAGGTACTTCTCCCAGCAGCTGGTCTGTTACAGTTGCAGGATGTGAAGAGGACTTGCTGTGAGTTTTTGGAATCCCAGCTTCATCCGATCAACTGCTTAGGGATTCGTGCTTTTGCTGACATGCATGCATGCACAGATCTATTGAACAAGGCCAACAAGTATGCAGGCAAGTCTAACATGGTACAGACAATAACCTGCTCTATTATTGTGGGGGAGGGGGGGAACTTGGGTGTTTTTTTTGTTTTTTTTTAAGAAGATGCTTTTTCTAGTACGCCCTAACAAAAGGGAATTTATCCAAGATGCTGGAGATAGGTACTTTTTCTGAAAAAGTGTAGTGGGATCTATAACATCTATCACAGGAAGAAAAAGTCTTCTGGCCAAAACATTGGTTATATGGGCACAAGGGGAAGTAAATCTTCATTTTCTGTAATTATCAGGGCCAGAACCATGAAACTTGTGACCGAGCAAGCAATTCGCTTAGCTTGTAACCCTTGTAGTTCAAAGTTATCTTGTGCACTGGATTGACAAATTAGAGGGGACATTTTGGGGCTAATCCAAGTCCTTAGTTAACTGAGTCAGTTTTGGGGCACTATGAAGAAGAATATCATCTTTCATTTTTTGAAAAAGTAAGCTTTTAGCTCTCTTCCTTGTGGAGACAATCTTGACAGCATAATCAGTGTAAGCCAATGTAAACCGATTGCTAAAGCTAAAAGGAAAAAGCATATGGGCACTATTTCTGCAGGACGAGGCTTGGAGGGACCTAAAGGGTCCCCTTAACCAAACATACGCTGTATATGTAAAATGAGTCATAAGTCAAAATAAGTTTGGGGTGTTTCCCAAAGAATAATCTTATTGACTCTCCCCAGAATTATTAGCCAGGTGTGGTTCAGAGTGGTGTGGGGAAAAAAGGGACAAGAATCCATTATGTTCAGGGATGGGCACAGCAAAACTTTTTGCTGGCCTTCTCTGAAATGAACATTAAGGAGAATGCTGCTCACTTGAGCAGCTGCCTCATTGCAGGCGTGCTTGCTGCTGCTGTGATCGCATCAGCTGTAAAAGTGGAACTCTCTTTTTACAGCTGCCACTAGCACTGCTATAAGCACACTGGGGACATGCTGCATAGTCCCTGTATCCTGCTGGCTGCTCCGATGGCATGTAAGTATGTTGAGGTGAGGCAGAGAATGCACCGAATGGGTGTCCTACTATCTGCTTCTCTTCCCAAAATCTTGCCTGTCCAGCCCAAAGTTTGAAATGCTACTAGAAGAGTGCCTGGAATGCCACTCTCCCACCTCAACACAAGATGGAAAGGGGACTAATTGATCATATAACTTACTACTACAGGAGGCTAGCTAATCTGCCCAAGCAAACACCTCAAGAACTACTATCAGGAGGAACATCTGCCGGGTAGGGGTGCTTCCCTGAGAAGATGGGATGGTTAGAACCCTCAGCTTTCCCTATTTTTTCCTCTTACTAAATTTTGTGTTGATCCTAATATAATATGATAAATAGTTTTGATATTCTAAAATGAGGTTCTCATGCTTCTGAAATTTGAAACCATTGTCCCCTATTTATAATGTACTCCATAATTTTTCTGCTGTAGATTAAGACTACCACGGTTAATAAAGCTGAGATACAGGTAGTTCCAGAATCTATCACCAGATCAGCAATTGGCAGTCTAATGAGTTTGTCTAATTAATGTACTTGTTGTTCTAAGGAGGGTACTTTTTTTTTACTTCATTACTTGTTTTCCTGACACTATGGAATTGAGAATTGAGGGATAGGATACAGAGGGACCTAGACAAATTGGAGGATTGGGCCAAAAGAAATCTGATGAGGTTCAATAAGGATAAGTGCAGGGTCCTGCACTTAGGACGGAAGAACCCAATGCACAGCTACAGACTAGGGACTGAATGGCTAGGCAGCAGTTCTGCGGAAAAGGACCTAGGGGTGACAGTGGACGAGAAGCTGGATATGAGTCAGCAGTGTGCCCTTGTTGCCAAGAAGGCCAATGGCATTTTGGGATGTATAAGTAGGGGCATAGCGAGCAGATCGAGGGACGTGATCGTCCCCCTCTATTCGACATTGGTGAGGCCTCATCTGGAGTACTGTGTCCAGTTTTGGGTCCCACACTACAAGAAGGATGTGGATAAATTGGAAAGAGTCCAGCGAAGGGCAACAAAAATGATTAGGGGTCCGGAACACATGACTTATGAGGAGAGGCTGAGGGAACTGGGATTGTTTAGTCTGCAGAAGAGAAGAATGAGGGGGGATTTGATAGCTGCTTTCAACTACCTGAGAGGTGATTCCAGAGAGGATGGTTCTAGACTATTCTCGGTGGTGGAAGAGGACAGGACAAGGAGTAATGGTCTCAAGTTGCAGTGGGGGAGGTTTAGGTTGGATATTAGGAAAAACTTTTTCACTAGGAGGGTGGTGAAACACTGGAATGCGTTGCCTAGGGAGGTGGTGGAATCTCCTTCCTTAGACGTTTTTAAGGTCAGGCTTGACAAAGCCCTGGCTGGGATGATTTAATTGGGGATGGGTCCTGCTTTTGAGCAGGGGGTTGGACTAGATGACCTCCTGAGGTCCCTTCCAATCCTGATATTCTATGATTCTATGATTTCTCAGAATTGCAAACTGTAGAAATAATAATAAGATGCCCTAAAAGCACTCTGACGTTATCATAGAATCATAGAAATGTAGGACTGGAAGGGACATCAATAAGGCATCAAGTCCAGCCCTGTGTGCTGAGGCATAAACCTAGACCATCCCTGGCAGGTGTTTTTCTAATCTGTTCTTAAAAACCTAAGTTGATGGTGTCATTGGGTGCTCTACTCACCACCTTTGGCTGATTCTGGGGATTAGTTCCACCTGGTTCAGCACTCCCTTTCTTCTCTTTCACCATTGCAGCTCTCCACCTGTTCATGGAATTACGGTACAGTTGCTTTGTGACTCAACCCTCTGGCCAGGTCACACTGTGATTTCCCCTTCCAGAGGAGTCTTTAAAATCTCTCTGCTCAAGCAGCATTAGGCAGTCCTCACGTCTGTTGCCCTGGATATGTCACTCCTACAGTGACTCACCAGTTTACTCATTCACTGCCCCAAGCAATACCACTTTGATTTGGTTGGTGGGGCACCCTCTGCTCTGGGTTCTAGGCCATGACCCTAGAGAAAGCAGTTAAGTTCTGGGTCTTCACTGATCCTATTACTCTCTGCCCTGGACTACTTCCTACCTTGCTTCTTTAAGCTTCTCATTCACCAGCCTTCCTAGTCAGATCCCTCTCTTAGCCCTACTAGGTAAACCCTTCCTTGTGGATCCCTGTCCCTTTTCTCAGGGGTTCCTATCCCCCTTCCTTCTCATTTACCTCAAGAAGAGAGACTGCAGTTTTATCCCTGCCATCTCACTGCACTGTTGGCAGCCTTCTGGCTTTATTGAAGCCCTGCCTGTTCCTTCACAGGCAAGGTTCTTCCACACAGCATAAATCTACCCTTTTTGCAGCTTAATTGGTTGATCGGGCATGCCTGGTCTAATTCAGTTCTTTCAGGGCCAGAGTGGGGAGAACGGATTCTACAGCCTCCCTTGGAAGCCTGTTCCAGAGCTTAACTACCCTTATAGTTAGAACGTTTTCCCTAATGTTTAACCTGAATCTTCCTTGCTGCAGAGTAAGCCCATTGCTACTTGTCCTGTTTCAGTGGACACACAGAACAATTGATCAGTCTTCTTTATAATGGCCCTTAGCATATTTGAAGACTGTTATCAAGTCCCCCCTCAATATAGTTTTCTCAAGACTATATATGGCCAGTTCTTTATAACTTTCTTCATAGATGAGGTTTTCTAAACCTCTTATCATTCTTGTTGCTCTCCTCTGGACTCTCTCCAGTTTGTCTTCATCTTTCTAAAGTGTGATGCCTGGAGTTTGACACAGTAATACAGCTGAGGCCTCACCAGTGCCAAATAGAGCGGGATAATTATTCCCTATGTCTTACATACAGTGCTCCTGTTAATATACTCCAGACTATTTGCCTTTTTGCAACTGCATCACGTTGTTGACTCATATTCAATTTGTGATCCACAGTAATCCCTAGATCCCTTCAGCAGTTGTGAAAAGCAGGGTACAATTTGGACTGATGTACAGCTGTGTCCCCTCAGTTCTCCAGCATGGGGTGCCTTTTACATTGCTTTTGTATGAGAACAACCACTCCTAATCTGCCCACACACAACCTCCAGCATGTAAATCACGCCCAGCTATACTGTGTGTGTGCTATAGCTAGACATCCATGAATTACACTGCAGGGCAATACCAGCCAACACCCAGTCCCAGACTTTCCCCCAGAAATGTGTGCCTTGTACTACCCAGCCACTCCTGGACAATACAAGCTCATATAATGTCTGTCATTTTATTAATGGAAAATTAAATGCACAAATCCAGTGATCCCAAATGAAGTTTTCCAAACACACACTGGTTTAGATAAAACAAGTTTTTTAACTACAGAAAGATAGATTTTAAGTGATTTTAGGTAATGAGGCATAAGAGTCAGAATTGTTTACAAGACAATAAAAGGTAAAATGTAATTAATCTATAACTTAACAAGCTAAATGAATTCAAAACAAAAGGCCTCTCACCACAGATTCTCGCAGTCTTACTTTCATTGACATACCGCAACCATTGATGTACCACAACTACTCAAAGACAGCAGCCAAAATTAGCACTTGGAACAGCTAGCTGAGAAAACTGGCCAGCTCAAGCTGGGGTGCAAGTGCCCAGACACTTAGAACATTAGCCCGTGCCCTCTGCTTTTCAACAGCAGAGTACAGTGCTCCTGTCTGATGTCTCTCATCTCACATGAGGCTGGTTGATGTAGAGTTTAACAAAGCTATACACATTGTTACTGGGACTTTACATGCAACTCCATAGCTGCCAATACCTAGTAATATAGCATCACCCCATATTCGCTGTGAGGGGGCTTCTATCATGTTCCTGGACAAGATCCATGAGAACAGCGACTTGCCTCTGTACTCAGACCTCTTCAACCACCCGCCAGTTCACCTGTCTTCTAGACGCCCTTTATGGTAACTTATGCTATTACTGACATGACGGTGGAATCTTCTTGGTGTAACAAGTGGTCAGCGACAACAGTCCTTAATCTCTTGTCATTGATTCAACCATCTGTCCATCAGGTTTTGACCTGCCAAGGCACCTGAGGTCATCCCTGAACATTTTGAACAGGACAGAGCAATTGTGCAACCAATCTCTTCAAATGGGGTTTCTCTAACAACCCGCAATGTAGATGCGGTTAACTTCAGACTATACCTCATATCCTCAACAAGTGCCCTCTGACTTACTTTGATGGCGGGCTACTGGCTCTTCACTTGGTTGATGATGATGCTATCAAATGGCTGGGCACACTGCATATACACTGAGAGATTGGAAGTGTCAGAAGCCTTACTAAAATGAAGATATATCATGTCTACTGCTTCCCCCCCCATCCACTAGGCCACTAATGCAGTCAAAGAAGGAAATTAGTTTGGTTTGACATATTTTGTTCTTGACATATTCATGCTGGATATTGCTTATAACCCTATTATCTTTTAGGTGCTTACTAATTGTTTAATAATTTGTTCCAGTGTCTTTCCAGATACCAAAATTAGGCTGACTGGGCTATAGTTCTCTGAGTCCTATTTGTTTCCCTTTTTAAAAAATAGCTACTATGTTTGCCCTTCTCCAGTCCTCTGGGATCTCACCTGTCCTCCATGAGTTCTTAAAGATAATTGCTAACAGTTCCAAGATTGTTTCAGCTAGATCCTTAAGTACCCTAGGATGAATTTCATCAGGCCCTGCTGATTTGAATACAGCTATCTAAATCTTCTTTGACCTGTTATTTCCCTATTCTAGCTTGCATTCCTTCCCCCTTGTTGTTAATATTTATTGCTGAGTATCTGGTCATCATGAACACTTTTAGTTCTTTTAGTGAAGACTGAAGCAAAATGGGCATTAAGCAGCCTTCTAGTTGTAATCAGTTTTTAGCTCTTCATCCCTGCTAAGCAGGGGACCTACACTTTCCTTCATCTTTCTTTTGCTCCTAATATATATAAAGAACCTATTCTTATTGCCTTTTGTGTCCCTTGCTAGGTGTAACTAATTTTGTGTCTTAGATTTTCTGATTTTGTCCCTAGTGCTCTTGCTAGTCTTCTGTACTCTTCTTTAGCAATTTGACCATGTTTCCACTTTTTGTAGGATTCCTTTTTGATTTTCAGGTCATTAAAGAGCTCCTATGGAGCCATTTTTGCCTTTTATTCTTCTTGTCTTGTCTTTGCATCAAGAATGTACAGTTATGCCTTTAATATTGTATCCTTGAGAAACTGCCACTCTCCTGAACCTCCTTTATCCCTTAGATTTTCTTCCTTGGGATCCTTACCTACCAGTTCTCTGAGTTCGTTAAAGTCTGCTTTTTTGAGGTTCATTGTCTTTATTCTGCTGTTCTCACTTGCCTTGAAACAATACATTTATGGAACAGACTGATTTTTAATAAAACTAACATTTCTGTCTAGCTGGGGGAGAGACAGTCATATCATTTGTTTATAATATGTATTGCACAACGCGGCACTGAGACTTGTTCTGTAGGTTGAAGACACTGCTGAAATCTATGAAAAATTGCTATAATGAGCAAAATATCTCTGGCTAGGTTCCAGTCCATCCATCAGTAGACTATTGTGATGTTGTTATTTCAGTATGCTTCTATAAATACTATATCCAAAGAATAAGACAAATCTGCTAATATACGTTACCGTTTTAGGTATTTATATATATTACAGTTGTCATGAATTGCAAGGATGTCCCAAATGTACCTCTTTACTGGAACTCTCACCTTCTTTCCAGTGACAAATCTTTTCCTGTCTTTTCAGTGTCTCTTGTATGTATCACTTCCATTTCAGGCTCAATGTGTCCAAAGCTGCATTGCTTTCCACTCCGAAAAATAATAAATACCCCCCCCCCCCCCAAATTTCCCTCTACACATCTTCTGTCACTGCTGGTGATTTCAGTATCCTCCTTGTCGTTCAAGTAAATAAACTTACCATCTTTAATTCCCTTCTCCCTTCCTCACATGTACAAGCCCTTGCTGAGTTTTGTTGCTTCTTTCCGTAAATTCCGACTTTCTTTCTCTACTGTAACCATCTTCTCTGCTCTTCTTCTGTCACTTCTCCCCATAGGCACTGGCTTCCTCCAGGGCCGGGCGGGGGGTGCTCAACCCCCCCCATTCTACCCCAGGCTCTTCCCTCACCCACCCCTTTCCCTTATGTCCGCCCCCTCCCCCGTCCCGCCTCTTCCCACCCCTGCTCTGCCCCAGGCTCTGCCCCCACCCTACTCCTTCCCCCTCCCCGCAACCTCCATCCCACCCTAACTCTTCCCTCCCAGTTCTGCCCCCTCCCATGAGCGCGCCCCGTCCCCACGGAGTTGGTGCCTATGCTTCTCCCCTCTGAGTTGTATTGAAAACTCTACTTACTGCTCAGACCACATCACTACTTTCACTATCTCCTTTTCCTTCTGGATCGAGTTTAAGCATCTCATCCTTACTTTTAAGATTCAGCACAGCTCTGGCCCAATCTCTTCTTCATATCCTCTCTAATTACTCTCATTAATTTTCCTCTTCATTTTGTGCTTGGAACATCCTCCCTCTCTCCCTAATCCAAGCACTGCCATTTCCTTTAAATTTCACTTTAAAATCCACTTTTTTCATAAATGTGGATTCCTTTTTGGCATCTAGTTCTTAGAATCTCAGTGGGCTCTTCCATTAGCTCCTAGGTCCACTCCAGCTGGTTGTGATATGTCTGTGCAGTGGATTTTAAATAAATACCTTTATTTTACTCTTCAGCTAAGCTAGAAATGTACCCAAGGGCATAGGACTGACAACCCAGCTACTTCATTTTGTTTTTGGCCAATGTGCACTACCCCCATCTGCCAGGCAGACTCAGCCCAACATGAGACAAAACATCTTGCCTTAGTTACAGCAAAATTTGATATAAAACAGGATTTTATCACTTGTCATGACTTTGTTAAAATGTACAGTGACATATACATCCTTAATTAGTGCAGTGTGTAAACTGGAGAGTTTACTGAAATAGTTAGAGCTGGAAGTGTCCAATCCAGATGTTCATGTACCTGTATTTTCCACCTCTAGTAAACGGTAGTAAACGTCCTGTTTTCTGTAGTGAGACATCCTCAAGAGACGCTATTGATACATTTTGTTTTAATTCACTAAGTTGAAATGAAGCTGATCCTGTTTCTTAGATAAATGTCATATTATTCCTCCAGTATGAAAGAAGTAGAATGCCCTTATCAATTATTGTGAATCATGCAAAGAAAACATCAAGCTAGTACCACTCGGTTGTTATGCTTAGCAAGATCCTAGCTAGTGTCTGTAATATAAAAATTAAAAACTAATTTTATTCTATGAAAGAAGTATTTTTGTTTTTATCTAATAAAGTGTTCTTTTAATTGAAATTGCTTATATGTGGCCTTTTAAAAAATGGACTCTGGCTCCACTCCAAAATATTTGGATTTGTGTTGCAGAAAGTTCTGGGATTTAATCATGTGTATTTCAGTAAAGAAACAAGATTAGTTTGCAGATCTGATTGCCTAAAGATGTTACTGTGAGAAGAGCATTACACTGAGAATGCCCTTTTACAAAAAGTTTAGTGCAAATTAACTTGGATTGTTTTTGTTTTTGTCTCATATCAACATTCTAACTTTTAATTTTTTTTCAAAAACTCTTTTGTGCCCTATTTTTCACCTCTTGTGCGCTACAACAGGAAGAAATACCAACTGTTGAAAAATACAGTTAAAATATGTAGGTACTTTTATATTTTAAGCAATCCATTTCTTTGCTCCAAATGGTCCAAATTTTAGTGAGCATTTTAATTCCATTATATTGAATTATAAAAGAGTATCTTCAGACTAGAAATATTTTGAATTTTCATGACATTGTTTTGACATGTATGGTACGTTAATTAAAATTTATTATCTCATTTCGCCAATGCTCATGTTTTCACCATAACTCAGTGATTCGGAGCCACATCAGTTTCTTTTAGGCCATTTTCATCTATCCTCTTATCCCTGGGTAATGGGCATATTTCTCCATGTTTGTTGTCCTGCACTGAAATGAGATTTCACGTTAGCCACATTGGAAGCTATTGTATTAGTCTTTCTATGACCTTCAGAACATTGAGAAAACTGGTTATGCATAGCTTTTAGAGTACGTACAGAAGTGAGGCTTTGGAATTAATAAAATAGCGTTTGTCTGTGAATACTCCAGGATACCAAACACCTTTTTATAGGTAAGGCCACTTCAAATAATTTGAGCCTGCATTGAAGTTACTGTACTATTACAGACTAGTAAAGCTGATGTTAGTTATTTATATATCTTGCCTTCCCAGGACAGAGAGAAAGTAATATATTTATTGACTATCCAATATATATATATATATATATATATATAACCTATCCAAGTTCCTAATATGCTACATTTAGATTACTTTATACCATGCATCCTTGGTCATAATTGTTGGGTTGTACATTCTAATACCCCAACAAAACAATAAGCAACAGACTAATCTGCTAAAGGACTAATCTGTTAAAATGACAAGTGGTTCAAAAATTAGTCTTCTATAATCAAGTTCTGTAAGAATTTCTTGGGTGTTCCCACACTAATTTTATTCCTTACATGGATACTATAGTGTTTTGGCATAGGGAGACACAAGCTTAGCAGTATCCTTGGGTCCATCCTCAGTTCTCTTTTTATGATGGGCTAACTGTGGAAGTCAAAGTCTTAGAATTTAGAATAAAATGAAGAACAAGTGCACTGATCTTGTTTTTGTGTTTCACAAAAACAATTTATAGAGCTATTTTGCCATCCTGAAAGATGCTGTCTTGTTATACCAATAAAATAAGAACCAGCAGGATCTTATTAAAGGGAAAAAGGCAAAATACCACATTTACAGTGATACAGAAAGAATCATAGTAAGCAGTTAGTTATAGCTATAACATTCCATTCAATCTCATATTTATTCACACATTCATTCATTCATACACACACACACACACACACACACACACACACACAGTTTCTGCAAGGTTATTTATCATAGTTATTAGCCTTAGAGTTGCTCATGCCAAGCCACTGACCAGGTGGCCTGGACATGAGGAGGGAGCAGGGCCTTGTCAGATGCACATCTGATGCTCTTGAAAGTTGGTTTGCAGAATCAGACCCCAAAGTTCTCACTTTCTAGAGTCCATTTTTATAGGAATTTCTTCCTATGCCAGTCTATGGGAATTGCTTCATCATGCTGTTGCTGAATCAATCAGCAGATAGCACATTCCTGATGGCTCCGTGCTGCCAGATGTTATCTTGTTCTTTGGTTCTCCCATCCTTGAGGCTGTTGGGTGGATTCCAGTCTGCCCTCCGGGGGGTCCTCTGGTTATTTCCACTTGATGCCTTCTTCAGCCGATGGACACTGGATTCTTAGGCTGGCACCTCCCTGATCATTCAGTTATTATCCACACCAAGCATCCAACCACATACATCCTCTATCTCTATTTTAATCACAATTGTTAACAAAGCGAGATGAATACAACAAAAGGGCGGGGAGTCTCTGTGTGCTGTTTCTGTTGTTACAGAGTATTGCTTTGAGTCTCTCTCTCTGTGTGAGTAGTTGTTGTTACAAAGAATTGCTTTGAGAACAGACTCTGCCTTAGAATGTACTAACACAATTAGCAGCTTGCAAGTTTCACACATAGAGGGAGAGAAACAGTACCAAAAACCAAGAGACCTCTTAATTAGTAATACCCTGGAATTTAAACTATGGGGAATCAAACTCATTTGTGATTTTAATACAGAACTTCTTTAATATGATCCAACAGCCTATTCTTCCACCCTTACAGAAATCACAGTCTTTGTGGTTGCTTTTTTAAGGGAGCAGGGAATGGCATTAGATAGGGAGGCAGAGTGAAGTGATGATCTATTTCATATACAATCTGGTCAGTGTCAATGAGTTCAAGTAGTCCAGGCCTTTGCCATTTCAAAAAAAACTTGCTAATTGTTTAACTGCCAGAAAAATGTTTAACCATACACAGAAATGCCCACGATGTTAACTATTGAGTATTTGTGGCTGAACTGTGCATTGTAGTAGTTTAATTCTTATTCTCATTGCTCATTAGAATAAACACTGATAAAAATTCAAATGTTTGGTATCAACAAATGAAAGTTCACTTAAATTTTATACTATTATTTTTATGAGCCTGAAAATACTCTGCATTGATAGCAGTGAAATGACTAATGCACTTCTTCATCTTATGCCCTTTGATTATTCTGCATTTCTAATATTCCTTTCTTTAAACCACCTAAGAGAAAATGGAGCCATTATCCAGATTAAAAATAAAATAGTTCAATGACACTGCTATCACACAGCAGCTTTACTGTCGTGGGAAATATCAAGCTCCTTATCCTATTTCTTGCTTAACAGTTATCATGGTTTATAACATAATACAACTATAGACATTAAGGTTAAGTGTTTTTTTCACTGCCTGATCTAATGCAGAGGAGATATGAGGTTGAAAAGACTAAAATTGAGTGGCACCCCCAGGAAATTGCTTTATTCGCACAATGACTTGTATGGTGAGGCATCTTTTAAAATAGCTGACCTAGGTATAAACCACTTGGAGTTAACATCTGTTGCACCAAAATTTTCTGTCCAGTAGAGAATCTGACCGTTAGTTGGTCACAGCCATGCTGGAGATCCAGAATATATTCCTACTCAGACTCTCATAACCATCACTGGGCTAGGGAGTAATACTGTGGAAACAACTCATCACTCTTTTATAAAGAAAATACTTCAACAGCCCTATTGGCTAATCAAAGAATGTATCTGATGGGAGCTTTCAATAGATGTTCTCCTGAAGCTAGCTAGCACTTTCAGTGTTGATCAAGGAGTGAATGGCTATTCAGACTGAATGATTTTCTCACCAAGAGAGTGGTCATTCCAGGTTAGGGATGAAGTGGATTGGAAGGGCAATGTGAGAAACTTGTACTGTCACAGAATGTGCTATACTATCTTGTACCAATTCTCTAGGTCAAAACACTTCAGATTCCTGTGCTCTCAATCTGCCACTTTTCATGATTACTGAATGGAATTGAAAACATGTATTTCTCAATAGAGTATTCTTGTGTAAAATCTGGTACACTTCACTTAAAGGACACCTTTTAGGAAAAACATTTTTCTAATTCTATTTTGAGCAGTAATTTCTGTTGCTATGCTTCTTTTATCCTTGTTGCTATGATTTTGTAGTGTATTCCAGAATACAGTTATTTATACATAAAAAAGTCAAGTAAATTACATTATTGCTTAAGTAGTGTGTGGCCATCAGCTAGGCTATCACCTAAACTTTTTTGTACCTTTATGGTAATAGCCTAACAGCCAGATAATTATTTTAAAGACTAACTTTCACCAATGTTTTGGCTCTTCATCTGCTGTGACTGATACTAAGAACTGAAGATACTGCTTAATCTTCAAATCTAGGATTTTTTAAAAAGGGTCTTCTATTAAAATGAAAAAAGGCAGAGGTATCAAAGCTGTGGTGTTACCCATGATATTGGCAATGCCTTCATTTTAGAAGAGATGAGTCCAATGCGTACAAGGAGTCCATTGATACTCCAAATGATTGCTAAAGAGCAGTGTGATTCATTTGATTTAATTCATGATCTATATCAGGGATCAGCAACCTTTGGCACGCAGCCTGTCACAGAAATCCGCTGGTGGGCCAGGACAGTTTGTTTACCTGCAACGTCCACAGGTTCAGCCGATCGCAGCTCCCACTGGCCGAGATTCGCTGTTCCAGGCCAATGGGGGCTGCAGGAAGCGGCGCAGGCGAGGGATGTATGAAATATATGAAAGGATAATATATCCTTTTTTTGAATTTTCTGTGCAGCACGCTTCTCACCCACATATGCACGCTCTGTCAGCAACACTTGTGTAGATCTTTTTTCCGATGTGCTTTGAGTTGTTAAATATTTTAAACTTTGATATCAGCTGTAATCATTGACATCTGAGTTAGCACCTATTGAAATTAATAATTCAGCCCTCTCAGCAATTGTTTCATGTTCTCTGCAAATACAGTGAGACACCGTAATAGCAGCTATATTCATTTCACATTTTGAAGGTTTTCTTTATTCATATAACAGCTAGAGACTTCTTTTTAAATGACAGTTGAGGCTCTGGGGAATAATTGAGGTCGGCCCTTGCTCACCTGATCAATTCTTTGGATCCCAAGCATGGAGTACACCCCGTAGTTTGAGAAGCATTAACATAGCATTCTCTTAAACTCTTAATGCAAATATATAGAAAGCAAACTGTTATTAGTGATTTAAGAGGTTGTGCTTCTGGAAGAACTGAAGTATGTCCTAGCATGTGAAGAGTCCTCTTCTGACAAGTTTGCTGGATCGTGAGGTGAGGGGAAGAGCCTTTGTGTGGCATCTCCTGAAGATCTACAGAATCTTAAATAAGCTTGATGCCTTCAGTTTCTGAGATATATTTTTAAGACGCAACTACAGAATCATATAAAATAGCCATAAATGGTTGAAATCTATTAATGGTAGAACATGTATCTATGTTGTCCTGAACAGCAGATCTCACACGGAGACAAATTTTGGGGACAGACAGTAATTTTCATAAACTAAGCAGCAGATGGGCTATGTTAACCTCCAAACCGCTCTTCCCACAGAAATTCTGCAAATCAGTTTTCATCCAAGAGAACTTCAGTAAATCTTTACTACATTAAATACACATACAGAGAAGTAGTTAGTCAAATCATAAGCAAAAAAATTCAAGTACCACAAAATCAAGAAGGTCTGCCCTTATGTTTACAATGAATGTATTTATTAATACTTGATTGATCCATGAATACAAATATTTGTTGCACAATCTATTTTTTGTGTAGATTTCATATGCAGTTTCTCATGGGAAGTGAGATTGCTGATGTCCATATTCCTAAGGACAGGAGGTCAGACATTATTCCCTGTGGCTTCTGGCTGGTACAGTAACAGGACAACTGTTTGCTGCCTTGGATATAGAATATGCAGGGCAAATGGCAATATCTGCAGCAGATGATGTGAGGAAGAGGCGGGAGTCTCATAGCAGCTTCAGTTCCTCTGTCTTTTCTTTTCTCATCCTTGTTCCCTGCTCCACTCCCTCCAGCTTTGGCTTCTATACTCCCAATCATTCAGCTGCTACCCCTCTCCATTCTGTTAGAAGTTTCTTGTTCTTCCTCTTCCTCTTGGTTCCTCTCTGGATCTGATCAGCTTCCAATTTTCCCTGGTTAGGCAGCTCTTGAAGAAACCCAGTTCAATGGAATACTTCAGAGGAAGCTATCCTCTTGAATATCAGCAGAGTACTTGCCACTAGACCTGGGTGGAGAACAGCAATTCCATTTTGCAGAGTATTTCAGATTTTGTTTTTGTTCTGATTTGGAATAAAAACCCTGAATTTCAAAATTCTCAGAAAAAGAAATTTGAAGAAAATTCATTAAAAAAATTAAACATTTAATTTTAATAATTTCAGAACAAAATTCTGCCTGATAGCTGACAGGGAGCTGGAGCCCAGGCTCTGTGGCAGTCCACCAAGCAGGTTGCTGAGGAGCTGGGAACTTGGGAGCCGAGGTTCCTGCAGCTCCTGAGCCAGCTGGCTCCTAGGCAGCTCAGAGAGCTGGGGAAGCTGGCAGGAAACTAGAGCAGTTTTTGAATGGAAATTCATTGAAATCAACACATCTCTATGGAGCATTTCAGAGTCAGCAAATCAGCATTTTCAGATGAAACAACATTCCATTGGAAAATTTCTGGCCATTTCTATCTGCCACTCTATCTAGAACCAGGAATTTCTGGGAAACCTGGAAGAGTAGAAAGAAAAGGAGTACTTGTGGCACCTTAGAGACTAACCAATTTATTTGAGCATGAGCTTTCGTGAGCTACAGCTCACTTCATCGGATGCATGCCGTGGAAACTGCAGCAGGCTTTATTTATACACAGAGAATATGAAAAAATACCTCCTCCAGCAGGACAGTGGGGTGGGAGGAGGTATTTTTTCATATTCTCTGTGTATAAATAAAGCCTGCTGCAGTTTCCACGGCATGCATCCGATGAAGTGAGCTGTAGCTCACGAAAGCTCATGCTCAAATAAATTGGTTAGTCTCTAAGGTGCCACAAGTACTCCTTTTCTTTTTGCGAATACAGACTAACACGGCTGTTACTCTGAAACCTGGAAGAGTAGAAGATTGAGGTAAACCTTACCGTGAAAGAGGTAAAACCAAAACACAGCCAAGTTGTGGTTTCATGCAGCAATGGTACAAGAAGTGTAGAATATCACTTTGAAGTAAGATTAGGGCCATTAGTGTTGCCAACTCTTGCAGCTGCATTGCCTGTTTTGTGATATTTGGTGTTTAAAAAGCCCCAGATCCTGAAGTTATGTGCTCACATGAGAACTTCAACTTTTATGTTGGGGAGGGAAGGGAGGGGTGCTTTTCTAGCCCTCATGGTTGTGGAGAGAAGCTTGAAAATGTGAACCCTAAAGGCTCGAAAGCCAGAAGGCAAATCAAAAGACCCCAACCTTTAATATTTTTTTAAATCACAAATTTTAATCCAATCACATTTTTGGGGTACGGATCATTACTTTTTACTGGATGGGGTTGGAAATACTTGTTTGCTTCATTTCAAATTAAGATTCTGCTGTCCCTCTTGTTGTTCCGTTAGTTAATGTGAAGCATACAGACTATTTGGTTGTAGCAGTACACAAGAGGTTTCTTAAGCATTACATACTGTATGAAGGCAGTTATGTATTCCATCTTCAACACTGTACCATCTTTAAATAAATTATTGTTGATGAGCTATTAAAGGTGATCCCGTTCAGTTACTGTGTTCTTCCCTATTTTGGTTTCTCATTACAATAATTCATTTAGCTGCAATTTCACTTGGCTTCTGCTAACAGGATATGTATCAAACAGTTAAACAAGATCTCCTTGGTAACCATCTAACTCTAAAGAGGCAGTAGATAATAGCTTAGCCTTTTTTGGTAACTCGAATTTACTCAGACATCCACCTTCTGTGCTGAAGTTCTCCTTTCTCGCTAGTGCATCAGGCTGCAGGTTCATACGTTTTCTCTGCTACCAGTAGCACTCAAGATCCCGAATCTGTGTAGCTATTGACTATCTTGTGGGTTGTTTGTTCTCATTTCTCCTTTCTTTGCTGTGCCTTTCATCTGCTCATTTTTAGTTTTATGCTTTATTTTGTGCCTAACTGCATGCCAACCCCTTTGCTTAAAGAGTCTTCCACTTCTTCAAACACCTGCTTTCTTTTTGCTTTCTAAAATCTGTTTCTTTCCTTGAGGTTCCTTCCTACATTGATTTTTCTCATAGATAACATTTCCTGAGTTCTCATCCTGTGTATCTTATCTTTTGTTCTGATTGCAATCTCTTTTGAGCAAGGAACATGTCTCTTCCTATTCTGTAAAGTAGTCAGTAAATCTATGGTATGGCATAACTGCAAATAACTTGTTAAAAAGTTGTTTACATCATTGATTGTTTACTATTGATTATAGAATAAATTGGGTACTTGAATTGCATGATTAAATATCTTGATTGGTTTTATTAGGGAAGGATAAACCAGGTTTTCTGTACCTAAACTTTCTTTAAGGATTGGATTAGATCAGTGGTTCTCAACCTAGTTACCATTGTGGGCCGCATATGCGGCCCATGATGTGTTATGTGGGCCACATCCAATGATACCTATATGGCCCTGAGAATGTCAGTGGGCCTCAGCTGTATGCTGATTGAGCTGTGGCTTGAGAACCACTGGATTAGATTAATTTAAGGATAGTCACTTCCCCTGTTCTGCTTCCTTCCTTTCCCTTGAAATGCCAGTGCTTCTTGCCTACCACTTTTATGTGCATCTCCACGACTGGCTTATGCCTCAGTTCATTCCATTTTGCCAACCCTTTTCATTCTCTAGGAAGTCTTAAGGTTCTGTAAACTTTGTGCATGTCCCTACATGGCTTAAAAAAGAGAACAGAAGAGGTGGGTAATTCTTCCATGCCCTTATTTTACTTAGAGGGTAAAGCTATCCGTTCGTTTTTGACCCTACTCATGGATTTGCAGGTTAGATTTTCTTGGGAGCAGAAACTTTCACTGAAATATCTACTTAAATCCAAACAAGATATTTTGCAAGCAAAGGATCTGTTTCAAATAGCCTTGTCATGCTTACTGCTTTAAATGACAGATATTGTTCATACAGGGTAACTCATGCAATTATTTTGGTTCATCTTATTTACTGGTTGTGCGTGTGTGTAGCACATTTCAATACTCATACACCTTACAGAACTCTAAATTAACTGTATCAACTCAGGAAAGGGACCTGGGCATCGTTTTGGGCACCTCAACTAAGACCTCTGCTCAAAGTACAGGTGTAGTCAAGAAAGCAAACCGTGTTAGGCTACATATAGAAAAGGATGGAGAATAACAGAGAGAACATTTTAATGTTGTTATATAAATTAATTTTACTGCCCCGTCTGGAGTAATGTGTTCATGTGATCATCCCATCTCAGAAATCTATTGCAGAATTAGAGGAGGTTCAGAGAAGGGTGATGAGAATGATAAGGGGAATGGAAAGACTGGTACAATGAGACACTGAGAATACTAGGATTGATTACCTTAGGGGAAGAATAAAAGGAGACATGAAAAAAGTATATAAAATAATGAATGGTATAGAGAAGGTAGATCAGGAATCTCTATTCTCCTTGTCTCATATCACAAGAACTAGGGGACATTCAATGAAATGGAGAGATGGCAAATTCAGAAATGATGAAAGATAATACTTTTTACTCAACTTGTAATTAGATTGCAGAACTCATTGCCCCAGTATGTCATTGAGGTAAAGAATTTAGGAAGATTCCAAGAGGGATTGGATGCTGTTATTGATGATAACTCTAACTATAACAAGACTATCCAATGCTAAAGAGCATAGAAGGGAAGTAAAATCGCATGCTGCTGGATTTAAACAAGTCTCTAACCATTGGGATTAGGTGAGACCATAAAATGTGGGGAGTGGTGGGGTGGGAGAGAAGAGATTATCTCACGTCTTCTTACTGTGTGGTTTCTTGCACCTTCTTCTGAAGCATCTGGTGCTCCCACAGTCAGAGAGACACGATAGTGGGCTAGATGTCTTGATCCAGTATGGCATTTCCTATGTTTTATGCTCACTTGTTTTTGTTAAAATCTGTTAAAATATTCATCAAAAGGTTTTAGCATAGGGAGTTACTGAAGACCTATGTATGTGCTTTACTGAAAAATCAGGCTTCTCACCCTAGAAATCTTCAGTATTCTTTATAACTCTTGGTCTTACACTACCACAGATAAAGATGTTTGTCATGCTTGAAGTAGTATATCGTATAATACTGGAAAAGGCTTTAAAAAATACAACTTTGGTTTTAATCTGTTTCGTCTACTCCTGGCTGGTCTTTTTACTTTCTGTCACTTCAAAGCGAATTTTTAAATTCCTAACATCAAACTGTCTCTTGTCTGTTAGGCATAGGTGATGAGAAAAAAATCCCAGTTAATAACCATGAGGCTACCTTTTATGCCTATTTATAAGCAACGATGTTGCTTCTGCTAGTCTCTTCAGAGACTCTAAACCAGTTCTTTCAACCCATTTGGTGAAGAATTCCATCTTCACACTTCTTTGCTCTAAAGGATATTTTAAAAAAATCTGAGCCCCCAACCCATACAGAGGGACAGGCACTTAGTACCAACCGCCACACCTCATGGCAGAGGCCAAACCCTCAGGGTGTAAACAGGAGGGACACAGCTGTTGCCTCTTCTGCTTAGGAAAGTTCTACATCCTGGATGAGTGCTCTGTGTACCAAACTTTCTCTCCCAGGATTTACAGCTCCAGGGAAACACAGCTTAGGCTGCATCTGCTTAAGCAGTCCATGCATGTCATTTCAGACCCAGAGGTGACTGTTATGACTAGAGTGAGACTGAATAAACCAGCATCAGTCAAGTACTCCCTTAAACTGAAGGCTTTTAGATGTAACATGCTGTAATTGTTAAAGTGAGAGGCAGGCTTCTATTACAAATAATAAAATGTCTGGCTCTGCCACTGATTTACTGTAGACCTTGCTCAAGTCACTTACCTTCTTTGTGCCTCAGTTCACAATCTGTAAAATGGTTATAAGATTTGCTCCCGGGGTTGCTGTGATGCTTAATTTAATGTTTTTAAGAGTCTAGAGATGCTCTGAAAGGTAATAGAGAAGTGTAAAGTATTTCAATTATTTATGCTTGCTGAAGTGCACTTCAAATGCAGATCACTGGGATGAACTTCTAAAATGCTGACTGGGTAAAATAACTGTTTATGTTGAGGATTGTACTACAGGCTCTAAGGCTATATCCAAACAATATATAAAGGCATATTCATGTTGTATTTGAAGCACTGGTGTACACCTTCCAAAATAAAACTAGTAAAATATGAACAAGGGATCTTAAAATAAGGCATTCCCTATAGGCAAGTGGTGTGCTAACTTGACTTTCAAAGAATATCTTAAAGTGAAAAAAATCTGTTTAATCACTATGAAAATTACTTCTAATGCAAGTTTTTAGTATCATTACTGCAAAACGTGAGAAGTTATTTTTATGAAACTTTTAAATTTAACTTTAAAAATAACTTCTGCCTCTTTGAAAATGTATATAACAATTGCCTGCTCTGCTTGTGTGAAGGCAATGATCAAAACTTGAGGTGCTAGAGAATATTGTAAAATAAGGTATTGTTTATAGACGTAACCATGTATGCTATGCTAAATCAATCTTGCTTTTCATGTTATTGTTTTATTGCTGCTTATAAACTACGCTCAGTGGTGTATGTTAAAGAGAACTTTTTTCTAAACAGAACAGCATTTTTCTGATGTCATACTTAGTGAAGAATTCCTCAACCTTGGCGTAGAACAGGTGTGCAGTTTAATATCCAGTGACAAACTTACAATTGCGTCAGAGGAGAAGGTAAGATACATCTATCCTTTCTTCCTTTCGGATGGAAAAAAAAAGTGTCCATTCTTCCCAGATTTTACATAATTTTTTGGATTGATTTTTTTGTTAATCCCTCAGTAAAATGGTTCAACTGTGTAGACACACATAGTGTTCTCTGCACTTAAGGAAGTTTTACAGAAATGCTGTCAAGGTGTTAAACCTTTAAATTAATCCCTTGACAGATTTGAACTCTTAAGGATTCTAAGAATGCATTTAACCAGTGACTCACAGTTAAAAACTAAAAGCTTTTACCCTAAAAGTTTGGGGTAAACCAATTAATACATGTGTGCTATTAATGCAGGAATGTGTACATAGTGATTGGCTAACATGGGGACATACAATAAATTGGGATTTGCTTTAATTTAGCTGTGCAGAATGGCGTTTTTGAAGCGTCTTTATATACCTGATTCCTTTAATGTAAGAGGTACCAAAGTGGACAGCTGTCACACTAGATTGGTCTTCAGATTTAAGAGAGAAGCGTCCCAAATTAAAAAAAAAAAAAAAAAAAAAAAAAAAAGTGAGGAAGGACTGCAAAAGAGATTGCTAGATAGCTGTGTATGACCAAAACAGCTTTAAGGTATCTTTAGATTTCCCCCTGCAACTAGGTCTGGTTCCATTGGAGTCAAAGGCAGAACTCCCAATAATTTCAATGGGACCAATACTTGGCCCTTAACAAATACCTAACTAATTTAATTTACAAATATTTTCATTTTGAACATATACATACAATGTTTTTTTCCCATTAAAAATGTGCTTATCTCTGTCAGGAGAGCTGTGGCCATCTCATAAAATCTGTTCCAAGAGGAGTCTGAATCTCCCTGTTCAGGCGCACTTAACACATATAAGCATATTTGAACACAAGATGTATGGCCACACATGCTTTATATAAACTAAAAAGCATTTTAAAGCCCTTGTGAGCATAGGAGGCACAGTTCATCTTAGAACTAATGCCATGTTGCTATTCCCATAGTATCGTGAAAGTCTAGTTCTCTCCCACACAGAAGTGCTTGACTTTACTATATAAATGTCTGTCTCTAGAAAGACACAAAGTTTTAATTCGCTGATTTTATAGCAACAGTGAAGTATTGTGCAGTGGGAGAGAAATCACACTTGCCTTGCCCTAGTTGGTTGGTTATAGACTTTAGTGAGAGTCTAGTGTGGTGACACCAGCAAAGATGCAGGGGAATTAGTTATGGATGATAGTTCTGGACTTCAGGACCTTAAGAAAAAGCAGGGTGGAGAAAGACGGTTACTGATGCAGGCTTTTATTGAGTTTACAGCACTAATTAAATTAGTTCCTATGGGAAAAGTTCAGATTAGATTTGTTGACAGCTTTCATAATAGTGAGAGTAATTTGACGATGTCCTAATCCACTGGGAGTTCTCACTGAGGAACCAGTAGCATATGTATTCAAAAAGAGATTGGCTCACACATACCCAAGGGGGATATTATATATGTTGAAAGGATTGGAGTGGCCAATTTATGTGGCCTCCTATTTTTATGCTTCAGAAACTTTAGTCCAAGTGAAAATTGGCTTTGGGGGCACACTTGTACTTTCATACTGATGAATTTGTAAAACAGGTGGGACTCATGGCATGTATTTGTTTTCTGCAAGGTTTTTGAAGCAGTGATAGCATGGGTAAACCATGACAAAGATGTGAGGCAGGAGCTAATGGCACGTTTGATGGAACATGTTCGGCTGCCTTTGCTTTCCCGAGAATATTTAGTTCAGGTAAGCAAAAACAAGAAGAATTCTAGCAAGAATTTACACACACTGTATATGATTCTGTCTGTCAGCAGCCTAATTTACATCAGAGTAATTTAATTATGTTTTAGTCTAATTGTAATGCTATACAAATAGTTTCAAATGAATGGTTTCAGAGTAACAGCCGTGTTAGTCTGTCTTTGCAAAAAGAAAAGGAGTACTTGTGGCACCTTAGAGACTAACCAATTTATTTGAGCATGAGCTTTTGTGAGCTACAGCTCACTTCATCGGATGCATACCGTGGAAACTGCAGTAGACATTATATACACACAGAGACCATGAAACAATACCCCCTCCCACCCCACTGTCCTGCTGGTAATAGCTTATCTAAAGTGATCATCAAGTTGGGCCATTTCTAGCACAAATCCAGGTTTTCTCACCCTCCGCCCCCCCCACACACAAACTCACTCTCCTGCTGGTAATAGCCCATCCAAAGTGACCACTCTCTTCACAATGTGTATGATAATCAAGGTGGGTCATTTCCAGCACAAATCCAGGTTCTCTCACTCCCTCACCCCCCTCCAAAAACCACACACACAAACTCACTCTCCTGCTGGTATAGCTTATCAAAAGTGACCACTCTCCCTACAATGTGCATGATAATCAAGGTGAGCCATTTCCAGCACAAATCCAGGTTTTCTCACCCCCCCACCGCCATACACACACAAACTCACTCTCCTGCTGGTAATAGCTTATGTAAAGTGATCATTAAGTTGGGCCATTTCCAGCACAAATCCAGGTTTTCTCACCCTCCGCCCCCCCACACACAAACTCACTCTCCTGCTGGTAATAGCCCATCCAAAGTGAATGAATGTTTCCTTAATACATATTGTAAATCAGTGATTATTTAATACATATTGTAAATCAGTGATTATTAATCCGACTTTAGATTTGGGCTTCCTTTTGTAATATAATCCCTTATATAGCACATTTTTTGTTAGTGATTCTTTTCATGATTTTAATGGTTAAAAGTTAATGTTTATGTTTTAGTACATGGTAGCTAATGTTCTATCATTTTTAAATATGTAGAATTCAGTGTCAAAGGAAGTCTATTTTATGTAGTTTAGATATACTACAGTTTTGCCAATTTTGTACGGTTATCACTTTGAACATAAGGTCTGATTAGTGTCAGAATGCTTATCGCAGATAATTGGCATCTTGGTCAACTAAAAGTTGTTTATGTTGGAAATATAACCTTTGGTGGTCTACATTTCTTCACTCTGTTTCTTGCTATATTTCTGTGTTGAGTTTCTGTTTAATGGGATCCTCTTGTTCAAATAGTTCATTTTAACTGAGCCTCTTATATTGTGATTTAGAAAAGCTAGAAATCTGCTTGACCATCAGGAAAATGACTAAAAACACTTGCCATTGCCTAAAATTATATCTTCCATTTAATAATTAGAAGGGTCTGTATTCTCCAATTTTTTCCCTAGGAACTTGGCATATCAACATCATGGTGTTTCTAGCGTTTCACTGACTGGGGTATGATCTACTAATTCAGTGCTTTATTTTTTTGCCTGTAATGTTGGTTTATTTCAGTTCGAATTATGATTTGTGTTTCACTTTAAAATTCTGTGACCATGTCAAACTTTCATTAATGCACAGAGGGTTGAAGAGGAGACGCTGGTAAAGAACAGCAGTGCGTGTAAAGATTACCTCATTGAAGCTATGAAGTATCACTTACTGCCAACTGAGCAACGAGCATTGATGAAAAGTACTCGAACCAGACTGAGAACACCTGTAAGCCTTCCAAAGGTAAGATCTCTAACTTCTAACTAGCTGCCTTCTTCATATTCAGTTTTGTCTAAAGTCTGGGATGAAAGTGTAACGCTGGATAGGGCTTTAATTGGGGTTCTCCATTAGACAGTCTTCCTACTAGAATTGTTCACCATTGAGAAGGGTGCAACATGGTAAGAGCTTAGATCCTAAACTGACTGACAGAAACGTTTTATGGAGTATAAAACTCATAAATGTCTGTGTTTTGGCTCTTTAAGGAAAATATGTTATAGAACTGTACCATTTTGAGCCCACAGAAGTTATGGTGCTGCCGTAGCATCATAGGAACCAAAGTTATGGGTCTGCAGTGGGGACGGGGAATGTAAGCCTGGATAAAATTATGTGATCGTGTCTAATTCTGGAGTATTTTAAATAATCTAATTTGTTTTCAACTAACAATATTTGTTAAATACCTAAGCTCCTCTTCTCTTTCACCAAAATACAGAAGAAGTTTTATCACAGTACTGTTATTCCAACTCAGCAGTGGCAGAATAGGAGCTGGATGTCAATGCCATTCCTCTGACTTTTGCATATTCAGTGAAGCTTTACAACTAGCAAGAGCGCCAAATCAAAGGCTAGATTCTGCTCTCAGGTGCACATTCACAATCCTCACTGACTTCATCTAGATTCTAGGAGCTGGGCTCTCACACTTGAGGGCAGAATCAGCCCCCAAAAGTTCCCAGAGTATCTTTATCCTGAGCTTCCTGCAGCTTTCTTCAGTTTCAATTTTTTTGACTTTGAATTTAATTGAATGGCCTCTTTTTGTACTACAAGAAAAAGTAAATAGGCATGCCTAATTCACATTCTTTATCATTCATTATTTATTTAACATACCTCCACTATGTTGACTCTTATTTATGTCTTCTCCAAATTAAACAGTCCAAATGTTTTCAAATTCTCTTGATTATTGAAGTCTTGTCATGTGTAATAATTTTTGTCACCCATCTCTGGACTCCTTTAAACCTGCACAATGCACTTTACTAATTAGTTGCACTAGTAAAGTAGCAGAGTAATAAAAATATGTAAAACACCATGCTGAATGTCTGACATTAGAATCTTATCCTGAAAATCTTGAAAGACTTTGGGATGATTTTTTTAAACAGCATTACATTCTCTTCTTCTAAGTAGGTAACGCTGAGTGTTATGATAATCGATATTTACATGCTCTTTCTTCTTTTCAATATTATTTGTTTAAACAGATACAAATTTTGGACAGCAGAATTCTTAGTAAAATTATGCTATGAAGTAAAGTTTCTAAATATTTTGGTCAATCTTTTGTTTCAACATTAATATGAGTAATCCTGGTTATCAGTCCTGTGCTGCTCACGAGAGAGAAACCGACCAGAAATTTGAGTCTATGTAGACATTAGGAGCTATATTCAAAATAGGAGTTTTCCTTTATTTTAAATAAATACTTACCAGTAAACTGGTACTTAATTTCAGTAGAAATTTAAAACTATATAGAAATTTAAACCCCAAAATTATAAACAGTCTCTAATTTGAGGCTAGATTACAGGCATCATTTACTGCACTGTGTCTACTCTGACCATTATAACCACGTATTTATGATTGTCTTTATTACTACCGTGACCCCCTCACCTCCCATTTGCCTGTTTAGCACTGACCCACCATGTGCAGTGGACGGAGGGGAGATATTTATACTCCGTGCACTCTGGAAGGAGCTCTCCCATCAGTCACCAATCCACATCATTCACCCTCCCACCCCTGGAATCAGAGTCTAACCAGATTTTTATGATCTGCTGGTGGCATTGCACTAGTAACCTTTTTTCTTTTGGGATTGGTAAGGAATTTTGCCCTCACTGCCAGATTGGCCAACGCGGGGTGGATTTTTGTCACCTTCCCTGCAGCATGTCAGGGACCTGGAGGGGTGGTAGGTAAGGTGAGGTCAGGATGTTGCAACGTAGTAGATAGCAGTGTGGCAGGTGTCCTGTGCAGGATTTGTAACAGAGGGGCTCTGAACAGGGTTCAAAAAAGAACTAGATACATTCATGGAGGATAGATCCATCAATGGCTATTAGCCAGGATTGGCAGGGATGGTATCCCTAGCCTCCGTTTATCAGAAGCTGAGAATGGGCAACAGGGGATGGATCACTTGATGTACCTGTTCTGTTCATTCCCTCTGGGGCACCTGGCATTGCCACTGTTGGAAGACAGGATACTGGGCTAGATGGACATTTGGTCTGACCCACTGTGGCCGTTCTTATGTTCTTATTCACTGATAATCAGGAGTTGGAAGTGGATTTAGAGGAAGGCATCACCTAAGGAAACTGGGAAAAGGGAGATTGTGGCTCCTAATGCCTGGTATAGTGGGGAAACAACTCCACCTTTTTCCACCCCCCACCCTCTCTTAACCTTCATATGAGGGGAGCATGGCAAGGTCCCAGCAATAAGTTTGGAACCAGCTTGGAAAGCTGACGGCAGACGTCCAAAATAGGTGGAAACTATTAAGGAAAGAATGACGACCTGCACTGTATGATTTATTTCCAGATATATTAAGTGACTAAATTTGTGGCCTAATTAAACTACATCCGTTACATCAAATCTTTATTCCTGTGTGGCCAGGGCAATCTGAATCTTTCCCATACAGCATGTATAACAAGGCCAGAATTCCTTTCTGTCTTCTTGCCTCAAATACTGCCTTTGCTGGAAAGATCACAAATTCCATGTTTCAGAAGTCTTTTTATTTTTTCTTAACTTGTAAGATATTAGGCATATATTTGGCTGAAATATCTTTTGATTATGGGCTGTACATAGAAATGTTTTTCTTTAGCACTTTAAAGCCTTTCAAATATTCCCATATGTGCAAATAAGCAGTAAATATTGTTGATTCCCTTGCAGTTGATGATGGTGGTTGGAGGACAAGCACCAAAGGCCATCCGTAGCGTGGAATGCTATGACTTTAAAGAAGAGCGCTGGCATCAGGTGGCTGAATTGCCTTCCAGAAGATGTAGAGCAGGTATGTGATGTATAGCCTAACTGCTCTGTCTACAGCAATATTCAAAACCATGCTTATTCTTTCTTTACCACTTATTCTACATGCCCTGAGAAGTGCTGAGTAGAGATTTCAATGGGAGCTGCAAGTGCTCATCGCCTCTAAAATTCAGGCCACTTACTTAAATTACTTTTTAAATATGGATTTAAATGCCTAACTTTAGATCATCCAAGTTTGAAAATTTGGTCTTTGTCTCTTTGTGCTTTAGTTCCCAATCTGTAAAATAGAACTTGCAATGATACTGAGGATAAATCCATTAATGTGTATGAGATGTTCAGATACTTCAGTTTTATGTTTAAAGAATATGGAGAGAACCATTATGTAAAAATATTGTTGTTTAAAATGGCATTTAATGTAATACACCTGAGGAGCTGTAAGCAGAGATAAATCCAGCCTGCAGAACATTTTTGCATTAATGTCATGTAAAATTTAACGCTTAAACTGAATAAAGTGTCACTAAAAACCTGGTAATGTAATGCAATCTATATTATAAATTGTTACTTATTAAACACTGATGTGCTGAGAACAGTACAAAAGAAAGTCAGTGGTAAGGGAAAGTAAACTCTTGTTTTTTCAAGGCATGGTGTATATGGGTGGACTAGTTTTTGCTGTCGGTGGTTTCAACGGCTCTTTAAGAGTTCGCACAGTAGATTCCTATGATCCAGTGAAGGACCAATGGACCAGTGTTGCTAATATGCAAGATAGGAGAAGCACCTTGGGAGCTGCTGTATTAAATGGACTCTTGTATGCTGTAGGAGGATTTGATGGGAGTACAGGTATTTTATCTTTAAATACTACTGTGTTGGTTATTACAGTTTTAGCTACTATTGAAATAATCCTGTCAGATCTACTTATGCATCTTGATATTGTTCCTGGCATTTGAAATGAAAAAGACCAGGAAAGCCAAGTAGCCTTTGGGTAGTTGAACATTCCCTGGGAGGTGCTGGTCCTAGCACAAACTGTGTACTGAGTGGGAGCAATGATCCGTACTCCCACTTGCTAGAGTGCAGGTCCAAAGGACTAAACAGCATCTGAGCCACTGCAGAGCCAAATTCCTTCTCACTGTCCTATTACAGTCCTCTGACAACTCCCTCATGAAAGATATGAGCCTAGGAGCCCCCTTCCTGTGTGCGTGTAGAACAGATTTTCTGTGTGTTTTCTGTAATGCAAATATGCACACTTATTCCTAACTCTTAGTGGTGTCTGAAGTGTGTGTGTGTGTGCGTGTGCACACATGCGATGTGCACGTGTGTGTATGTACATGAACGTGTTGGTGAGCAGAAGGCTGTACCAAATAGCTCATCATTTAAAAAAAGAAAGGGAGAAATTTTTCTGACTCCCTACAAAGACTTTATTCACCATCCCTTATCCAAACATCACAGTATGTTGTGGGCTATCCAAATGATACTTCCCAGGCCACATGTATAGCCATTAATTGTTCTTAGAAAAAAATCTGACTGCAAATCTTAGCACGGAGAATTTCTAAAGACTGGATACTGTGAAGATGTCAATCACAGATTTTGTTCTGTTTTAACAGGTTTATCATCCGTAGAAGCTTATAATATGAAGACTAATGAATGGTTTCATGTAGCTCCCATGAACACAAGAAGGAGTAGTGTTGGTGTAGGTGTTGTTGGAGGTAAGTTTTTATGTCATCCGATAATGTTAGTTGTCTGTCTATGTCGCTGTCTGTACATTTGTAAGATTTTTTTTCTCAGTCAAATACTACATGTACAATAAATATATAGACTGGAAGGTTTTTGCAAAGCAGTCTAGTACTGATTGCAAACATCCAAATGTCCTTGTTATTAACTGAGAATAAGACAAGTACAGTTCTGAAAGTTTCTGCCTTTTCTCTCTGCTCGTGTTCAAAAATCAAGGTAGGGAATGGGACATTCTCAACTAAAAGGATAGATTAGTGGCACATTCAGTCAGTGACAAAGTAGAGGAAAACTTGATGTCTGCAAGTAGGGAAAAGGTTACCACAACTATTTATGCTATTTTCTGCCACATTGCGGAGCAGACTTTAAACTTTGTTTATATTTTTTCAAAACTCCTCTGTGAACATTGTTATTCAGCTCGTGTGGACAGTGCAAAACTGTTATAATTGCTTTTTAAAAGCCACCTGAGAATAGGAAATATTTTGGTCATTAGACTAGGAGATTAGTTTATTACCCCATCTTAAATGGCCTTTAAGAAACATGTAGATGATTATAGCCATCCACTATCACTGGCACAACTTTTAGTAGAAACTGCTTTGTTTATGGTTTATTTTATTTAAAACAAAATATATGTATTCTGCTATATTAGAATATGAATTAGAATATCATATCCGCTTAAAATAACAGGGACCAGAGACGAATACTTCAGGCTAATTGTGTTTATGTAGGACCTCCCCCATAACCACTCTAAATTGGACTGCGAAAAACAACAGTAGAAGGTGTCACTGAATTGATGTTCTGCCTGCTTTCCTATATATAGCACATCAGAGTCTACGTACCTGTGTGTGTGTTAAAATACTTAAATTAATCTGTGTATACTGTGGGGCGGGGGGCTTGGTGATTGCCTTTCTAGGTATTCTGTATGCTGTAGGTGGCTATGATGGGGCGTCACGTCAGTGCCTTAGTACGGTGGAATGCTATAATTCTAGTACAAATGAGTGGACCTATGTGGCAGAAATGAGCACTAGACGGAGTGGAGCAGGTGAGTGAACAAGAATTAACAAAATGAAAGCAAATTATTATATTGCAACCACAGAAACACGTTATTCCTTAAAATATAAAATACAGGCTGACCCTAATAGGACACTTCAGAATATTTACTTTTATTGTATGGTGGAGTTGACAAAAGCACTGCAGGTTACAAATGCAAAACTGTCCCATACAGTAGGGTTAAATGTTAAATATGCAGGGGTTTTCTACCCCCTTGTTTTGGTACTTTTTCGCATTTACCTACTAGACTTTTTAGGCTTCTTGGTATTATCATACAGAGTAATATACATGGAACGTCACATCCAGTGCTTTTACATTTCCAACTAAACTCCATTAAGCAGCTCATCAAATCACAGAAATCAGATAAGAGAGGCCTATGTCATCTAGGTCATCCCTTTCTTAGTGTAGGATTGCTTTCTCTAATAGGGATTTCAGTCTAACTTAAACTGTGCAAAGTGATTGGGCTTCCACCACCTCCTTTGGAAAACTTGTTCTGCAGTCTAAGTGATCTCGCTGTTAGGAAGTGTTCTCCTTATATTTGTCCTTAAGTTTCCATTCCTTAGTTTAATCCCATTACTTTTACTTATACAACCTTTGTTTCATCTTGAATAACCCCCTCATTACCTGTTGTTTATACCCTTCAAATATGTCTGGCTGTCATGTGCTGCCATCCCCTGTCATTTAGTCAGGCTGTACACATTTCTCTCTTTTAATCTTTCTTCAGAAGTAAATCTCTTGTATCCTTCTTTGAACTCCCTTCAGTTTTTTCTTTCTAGTATTGAAGTGCCCAGAATCTAAAACAATAATCTAAGTGTAATCTCGCCAAGACGTATGTGTGTGTTTTTGTTTTTTAAATATAACTCAAAATGCCAGAGTGACATCTACTTCTTGTTTGTTGAGATGATACTAATGCCATTTTGGGGCTGTTATATTGGGAACTCAAGCCAAGTTTGCTGATCATTGTCATCTCTCTCTTTTGGTATTCTAGGTTTTTCCAACTCATTGAATAGTAGTTTATTGCTCCAGATGTTTTCATGTGGTCTTTTCCAAATCAAATTTAATTTGAGTATTTTTCTGCCCATGTTTCTAGCCTCTTCAGGCCCCTTTATACTCTGGATGTCTTCCATAGTGTTTCTAGGCATATCCAATTTAGTATCCAGCAGGAGTTGCATTAATGTGCTTCTTTCTCCTTTTCCTTATGATCAAAAGAAACATTGCTGTAAATAAGACCTAATGGAACTTGGATTCCTAGGTGCACCCCAATAAATTTTCTACCACTTCTCCAATATTATACCTTGCCTTCTATAATTTATTCTATCTTTATTTATTGAACTCTATCAAGTTTCTAATCAATGTAGCAGTACTTAAATCCAATCCAAATGAATTATTTTTGAGTAGTAATTCATGACACTGTATTAAAACATTTACTAAAATCCAAATATTTCATCTACAGAGTTCCCTTCGGAGACCTATTTTGTAATTCTAGCTAAAAAAACCAAGAATTTGATTTGTTTATATCATAAAACTTGCTTAAAGTATTTGATTACATTTTTACCTAAAATTACAAAATTAGTGCATCAAGGAATATGTCATATGTGGATTTTTAGTAAAACATTTTAGTATCTCATAAAATACTGCTAATTAAACTACTTCTTCGAGTGATTGCTCATGTCGATTCCAAGTGTGGGTGCGCCATGTGCACAGTCATCGGAAGGTTTTTCCCCTAGCGGTACCCGTCGGATCAGCTGTGGAACCCCTGGAGTGGTACCCTCATGGCAGTGTATATGGGTCCCTGCCGACCCGCCGCCTCTTCAGTTCCTTCTTATCGCCAGTGACAGTCGTTGGAGCAGCTTTCTCTCTCTCTTGCATTGAGCAAGCAATTTCATAGTGGACTGTTATCCGTTTTTCAGTAAATAGCTTTAAAAGTTTTAGTTAGTATTAGTGTTAGTAGTTAGGTTTTAATTGGGGGTTTCCCCCCACACTACCCTTTGCTCCCGCTGGGGACTGGGGCTTGTCTTGGCCTTTGGGTTTCAAGCCATGAGGATCCTGCCTGAAGCCCATACAAAGTGGAGACCCCCATGACTACTGTCTGAAGTGTCTGGGAGAGGCACACCAGTCCAACAGGTGCAAGATCTGCAGGGGCTTCAAGCCCAGAACTATAAAGGAGTGGGACTTTTGGCTGAAGCTCCTCTTGATGGAGTTGGCCCTTCATCCCCAGAGAGCCCAGGCGACATCTGACCCCATGCTCGGTACTTCAGTGCACAGTGCACCGGCCTTGGTGTGGGAGGCTTCAGCACAGAGAAAAGGCTCGGTTAAGGAATCTCGGTGGCACCACCATTCCCCAGCACCGAAGACCGGCTCCAATGCCAGTGCAAGGCACCACTCCCATTGGTCGGTGCCGCACAAAAAGAAAAGAGCAGACAGGGCGCTTCCCCACTAAAATAGTGGAGCAAGCAGGCACCAGTGGGGTGAGTCCCATGTTGGGACACTCAGCCTCGGCCCCATCTATAATGGCACTGTCGACTTCAGCCTTGCAGGGAGGTCCGTCAAGTCTGGTCCTGGTGGACTCCCCACTGCAGGAGGACCTGGAGGAGGACATAGGCCTTCTGTCCACACCGGACACATGTTAAGCTGCCAGGGACTTGATCGCCATGACAGCACAGTCTTGATCACCCTCTCCATGGCACCATTCCCCAGCACTGCCTCAATCCGCACCACCGTGGTCACAGAGATTCAGCTATTCTTCGGAGTCAGAGGTGGACTCCTATGTCTCTAGGCTAGCTGGCACGGTCTGAGGCAGGACGAAGGGCAAACGGTGCCTGTGATGTCCTGGCCCCCACAGTGGCAGGGGCCAGCCCAGTGGCCCTTTTGAACACCATGGGCCTACCACCAAGCCCAGGGGTTGGGCTCCAGATCCCTGTCCGTGGCCTCGGAGGTTTGGATCCCTCCTTCAGCCACCTCGGCAACCCAGGAGTCTCCCCATGGGCAGGACACGGACGTCCAGGTTGGCGCTGGGCACCACCGTTATCCCCTGTGCTGCTCAAGGTGTCACCACTCAGGGCGACTCCCATGAGCCAGAGGGTCAAGACGACCCAGTGCCCCCGAGGGCGTCGTCCTCGTCCACCCCAGATGAGGTGGTGGTGGGTACCTCTACTATGCTGCCTTCCATAGACTCCAGGGTGCATCAGGACCTGCTGAAGAGCGTGGCCCAGAACCTAAATATGCAGGCAGAGGAGGTCTCTGAGGAGACAGATCTGATGGTAGACATTCTGATCCCTGAAGAACCTTTGAAGGAAGTGTTGCCCCATATCAAGACTATCCAAAACACCACTAAGGTGTTGTGGCACACACCTGCCTCTATCCTCCTGCATGGTCAAGGGTGTGGAATGCAAATTCTTTGTACCGTCCAAAGGGCACGAGCGGCTCTTTACCCACCCGCAGGTGGGTATGCTGGTGGTGGAGGCAGCTAACCACAAGGAGCAGCAGGGACAGCTGGGGTCTTCCCCCAAATCCAAGGACACTAAGAAGCTGGACCTCTTCAGTTGGAAAGTGTACTCCACTGTGGGGCTCCAGCTTCGCATAGCAAACCAGCAGGCAGTATTCAGCCGTTACTGCTACAACTCCTGGAATACCTTGGCCAAGTTCCAGGAATTGCTCCCCACGGACTCCCGCTCGGAGTCTGGCACAGTCTTGGAGGAACGCAAGGTGGTCGCAAGGATCTTGCCACAGGCCACCTTGGACTCGGCAGATTTGACTACATGCATGATGGCTACTGCCATAGCCATGAGGAGCAGCTCATGGCTTCAGGTCTCATGAATACTATGCCCACATGAGATCAGAATACTATCCAGGACCTACCCTTTCACTGCTCTGGGCTCTCTTCAGAGCAGACCGACTCTTGGCTTCTTGGATCGGGGACTTGCCCTTAAATCCCTGGGGCTACACAGGCTGGCCCCCGCAGCGGAAGCCAGTCAAACCTCAGCCCACCCGCACGCTTCTACTCTGCTCCTCCCAGACAAGATTATAATAGGAAGCGGGGCAGGAGTAGCAGGAGGCGCCTCTCTCAATCCTCCTTTGGCCACGGCCAAGCGGAGGTGAAACAGCCCTTGGCCTCAAAACCAAACTGTTGAAGATGCACGTGAGGATGGAGCTCCAGCCCAACTCCCGGATCCTTCCCCTCTCTTTGTGAATCATCTATCCCATTTCTACTGTGGTCTCAAATAACCTCAGACCGATGGGTCTTGAGCACGGTAGAATTGGGATATTCTATCCAATTTTGTTCCCTTCCCCCTTTGCATGCCTCCTCCCCCCCTCAACAGATTCATGAAGAGATTGAAGTTCCGCATGGTCTACCTGGCTTCCATCATTCCCTCTCTGGATCTGGGGAACTGGTACGCTGCCCTCGACTTGAAGGACACGTACTTTCACATGTCCATAATCCTGTCCCACAAACGACTCATGTGCATGACTTTCCTCAGGTGTGGCCTCATTCTTAACATGGCAAAGTCAACCATAACCCCTACTCAGAGGATAGAGTTCCTTGGGGCCCTTCTCAACTCCACCCTGGCCAGAGCATCTCTTCCGGGAGCTTGTTTCCTCACCATGAACGCCATCATAAGATATCAGCAGATTTCCCAACATGACTGTATGGAATTGCTTAAAGTTGCTTGGGCACATGGCAGCTTGCACGTCTGTGGTACAGCATGCCAGAATGCGGCTACGTCCCCTTCAGGCTTGGCTAGCTCTAGTTTACAGGCCGAACCAAAACCACCTAGACAGACTGGTCACTCTTACTACTCAGGTTCTTTAGTCCCTACGATGGTGCCTCGACCCGCAAACAGTGTGTGTGGGAATACCCTTCTCCAAACCTCAGCCGACGCTGTCACTAGTCACAGATGTGTCAGCAATGGGATGGGGAGCGCACCTAAGCGATCTCAGGTCTCAGAGTCAATGATCCCAGTCAGAACTTCCACTGCACATCAACGTCAAGGAGCTGCATGCGGTGCACCTCGTTTGCCAGACGTTTCAAACCCATCTACAGGGCAGATGTGTATCGGTACTGACAGTCAATATTCTATATAATGTTCTATATAAACAGACAGGGTGGTGTTCACCTCAGCAGGTCTTTTGACGGCCATGAGTGGTCTCTTTGCCCAGACATCACCATAAACATTTTCCAGAGGTGGGGACCTCCCCAGATAGACCTGTTTATGACATGGCACAACAGGAAGTGTCAGCGGTTCTGCTCCTTCCTGAATCATTGCCAGAGCTTGCTCGCAGACGCCTTTCTCCTGTCCTGGAAAGGGCACCTGCTGTATGCATCCCCGCCGTTCCCGCTCATCCACAAGGTCCGACGAGACAAGGCATTGTTAATATTGATAGCACCAGCATGGCCACATCAGCACTGGTTCACCACGCTGCTGGACCTGTCAGTGGATACGCCTATAACTCTGCCCCTGATTCCGGAGTTGATCACACAGGATCATAGCTGCCTCCTGCACCCCATCCTAGAGTGTCTCCACCTCACAGCATGGAAGATCCATGACT
Source organism: Lepidochelys olivacea (assembly GCF_965140295.1). Taxonomy (NCBI): domain Eukaryota; kingdom Metazoa; phylum Chordata; order Testudines; family Cheloniidae; genus Lepidochelys; species Lepidochelys olivacea. The sequence continues at coordinate 73,481,982 of NC_140414.1, forward strand.
GATCCTGTTAGAACTCATGTGATCAGATTCCGTTAGGCAGGTGCTCCTTGGCAGCAGAAAACCTTCTACACATGCCACTTACCTAGCTAAGTGGAAGAGATTTTCAATTTGGTCTATTGCAGGCCTTGACTCCCTTCATCTTGGACTATTTACTTCATTTAAAGCAGCAGGGGCTGACAGTATCATCAATAAAAGTGCACCTGGCCGCGATTTCAGCTTTCCATCCCAGCTCAATGGACCGTTCAGTATTTGCTAACCCTATGGTTGGATGCTTCCTCAAGGGGCTAGACAGATTGTACCCTCAAGTAAGACAGCCGATTCCCCCATGGCATCTTAATCTGGTGCTCTCGAGATTGATGAGCGCTCCCTTTGAGCCCTGGCGACTTGCTGTCTCCTTTACCTCTCTTGGAAGGTGGCATTCCTCGGGGCTATGACTAGGAGGGTATCTGAGCTCAAGTCCCTGATGTACGAGCCCCCTTATACTGTGTTTTACAAGGATAAGGTGCAGTTGCAGCCTCACCCAGCTTTCCTCCCAAAGATGGTTTTGCAATTTCATATGAATCAGGACATTTTTCTGCCAGTGTTCTTCCCTAAGCTACGTGCCACTAACCGAGAACGTATGCTCCATTCCTTGGATGTCAGATGGGCGTTAGCCTTTTACGTCGAGCGGACGAAGCCATTTAGGAAATCAACCCAGGTCTTCGTAGCAGTTGTGGAGCCGATGGGAGGGTTACCGGTGTCATCCCAAAGGATCTCTTCTTGGATCATGGCTTGTATCAGGGTGTGCTATGACTTAGCAAAGATGCCGGCCCCAGCGTGGACAGCTCACTCCATGAGAGTGCAAGCTTCATCTGCAGCTTTCCTGGTGCAGATCCCTATTCAGGACATCTGCGGGCAGTGATATGGTCATCTGTTCACATCTTTACGTCACGCTACGCCATCACACAGCAGGCTAGAGACGATGCCTCATTTGGTAGAGCTGTGCTACAGTCTGCCACTCAGTGAGCTCCAATCCCTCCTCTGGGGGACTGCTTGGGAGTCACCTACTTGGAATTGACATGAGCAATCTCTCGAAGGAAAAAAAAAAAGTTACCTACCTTTTGTAACTGTTGTTCTTTGAGATGCGTTGCTCATGTCCATTCCAAGACCCACCCGCCTCCCCTCTGTCAGAGTATCTGGCAAGAAGGAACTGAAAAGGCGGCAGGTTGGCAGGGACCTCTATACCCTGCCATGAAGGCACCACTTCAGGGAGCTCCACAGTCGACCCAATGGGTACTGCTAGGGGAAAAACTTTCCGACGACTAGGCACGCAGCGCACACACACCTACTTGGAATGGACATGAGCTTGGAGATGAGAAGCAGATTAAAAACTGGCCAAAGGATTATAAAAAGGGCACTAATAAATATTAGTGATATCTAACACTGTACTAAAAATTATGAGGGAGTTCCTTCTCCTCTCCCTGACTGTTTTGTGGAAGCTCATTTATAGGGGCCTGATCTGGCAGACAAGCTTGGAGTTACCAGCTTGGGCCTTGCAGGTGAGTTAGGTAGAGAAACACCTCTCTTCCCATGGTTACAGCATCGCTCTGGGACTTGGGCATCCAGCTATCTAGAGTGGGCTGCAGTGTGCAGGAGCAGAGGCAGATACGTAGGCAACTAGGAAACTTTGTAGGCAAAAAATTAGGTGCTGAGCTAGTTTAGGCACCTGCACAGATCAGCAGCAGTTGAGTTGGGGTTTTGTGAATCTCAATGGGACCTGGTTCTAAGATTTAGACACCTAAAGTTGTAGTTAGGCACCAAAGTCCTTTTGTGAATCTAGCTCTAAAAATGTTCAGATTTTTTTTTCTCTTACATTCCATTATTTTACTCAGAACTGAAATTCTTAGCTGGTAATTGCCAGGACCACTTTTTTCTAAGTTTTGACTTTCAGCTGCCTGATCCCTTTAGAGCCACTACCTCTCAGCTGATCAGCATAGGGATGGAAGTCATATCTGCTCCTGGCTACAGCTGAGAGGAGTGCGCTGCACCACACAGGGATGAGGATCTTAAATCCCATGTCCTCCGGGCCTTTTGGGAGGGGTAAAGGGTAAGACAAGGACCAGGAAAATGGGTAGGAGAAGAAAACAAAATAACTGAAAATGCAAGAGGACGACAACAAGAAGATACAGATGGAAGGAGTAAGAAATGAGGTATGACTTGTAAATCCGGGTTGGTGGAGGCGTAATAAAGGATTGACCAAAGGGGAGTGGGAGACAGTATTAAAAAGTAATATGTTAAATGGTTGGGTTTTGAGAAGTAAATATAGTAAACAATAAGGCCAACGGCTACAGTAGGGTGGAGTTAGGGAAGAGAGATGGGACAAAATTGCAACGAAACCCAATCTTTTTATATATTTGGTTTGTCTATATGACTGCATCTCAAATTTGTGATAAAAATCTCATACTTCCTCAGGCCCTCTCATATTGAAAGCCTTTCAGAGTAACAGCCGTGTTAGTCTGTATTCGCAAAAAGAAAAGGAGTACTTGTGGCACCTTAGAGACTAACCAATTTATTTGAGCATGAGCTTTCGTGAGCTACAGCTCACTTCATCGGATGCATGCCGTGGAAACTGCAGCAGACTTTATTTATACACAGAGAATATGAAAAAATACCTCCTCCCACCCCACTGTCCTGCTGGTAATAGCTTATCTAAAGTGATCATCAGGTGGGCCATTTCCAGCACAAATCCAGGTTTTCTCACCCTCCACCCCCCCACACAAATTCACTCTCCTGCTGGTGATAGCCCATCCAAAGTGACAACAATTGAAAGCCGTACAACATATATGCTGTGTGATACTCTACACTAAAGTGAGATCACAGAGCAGGAGAAAGAAAAGTGATACAATGTTGCATTCTGATCATGTTATAGCCATAAACAATAGCAACCAAAATACCCATTAGCTGAACTGAATGATAGTCCATACTGAGTATCACTGATAAAGCAATGGATAACATAATTTTATAATGTTGGTATAGTGATGTTTTATGGTAGCTATTTTTTTAGACTTTTATTACTTCCTAATTATTCCAGTCTCCCTCCTTTTTGGTTTTCTTATTGAAGACAGATATGAAAATTTAAATATTAAGTATTTCAGCAGAGGTCATGTCCCTCTTTATGTATTAATGGCCTTACTTTATAATATATTTTCCCCAAAGTATATTGTTGAAAATCCTTGATAGTCACCTCACACTTTGGCTGGACAAACTGGAGAAATGTCTGAAGTAAATAGGATGAAATTCAGTAAGGACAAATGCAAAGTACTCCACTTAGGAAGGAACAATCATTTTCACACATACAAAATGGGAAATGACTGCCTAGGAAGGAGTACTGCAGAAAGGGATCTGGGGGTCATAGTGGACCACAAGCTAAATATGAGTCAACAGTATAACACTGTTGCAAAAAAAGCTAACATAATTCTGGGATGTATTAGCAGGAGGATTGTAAGCAAAACACAAGAAGTAATTCTTCTGCTCCACTCTGCTCAGATTAGGCTTCAACTGGAGTATTGTGTCCAGTTCTGGGAACCACATTTCAGGAAAGATGTGAACAAATTGGAGAAAGTCCAGAGAAGATCAACAAAATGATTAAATGTCTAGAAAACATGACTTATGAGGGAAGATTGAAAAAATTGGGTTTGTTTAGTCTGGAAAAGAGAAGACTGAGAGGGGACATGATAACAGTTTTCAAGCACATAAAAGGCTGTTACAAGGAGGAGGGAGAAAAATTATTGTTCTTAACCTCCGAGGATAGAAAAAGAAGCAATGGGTTTAAATTGCAGCAAGGGAGGTATAGGTTGGACATTAGGAAAAACTTCTTGTCGGGATGGTTAAGCACTAGAATAAATTGCCTGGGCAGGTTGTGGAATCTCCATCATTGGAGATTTTTAAGAGCAGGTTTCCATACACTTGTCAGGGATGGTCTAGATAATATTTAGTCCTGCCACGAGTGCAGGGGACTGGACTAGATGACTTCTCGAGGTCCCTTGCAGTCCTATGATTAACTTTTTCTAACCATATCTTTTCTCTGAGCGCCATAACTGATCCTGTGTATTCCTATTTGGTTCCCTCCCCCTTTTCATTTGCAATATAGGTTTTATTTTAAACTCTTAATCTTTTGTGAAGCCCTTTATGAAACCACATTTGGCCAACTCTTATAGCTTACACTTTTTTGTTGAGCAGTCAGTGCCATCATTGTCTCCTGGGATTCCTCAGCCAACTTCCATACTGGTGAATTTTAAAATTTCTGTTTGTCATACATTACTTACTAGTGTCTTAACTCCAAAAACTTTCCTTTCTGAAATCTTCTATGCTAATACTGTTTGTTCTATTATCCCATTTCTTATTATAGTGGTGAATAAGCAGCTGTTATCACTGGTTCCAGGTTTTCCTAGGATTCTCATATTTTCAGTTGGTTCATACTTATCAGTAAGAAGTAGATCCAGTCTGACTTCACCTGTTCCTTGAGTCGCTCCTTATAGATTGATAAAGTTGTTCTTAACATAAAGATAAATATACACTAAGATGTTTATTTGACACAGATCTGGGTTCTGTACCCCATGAGTATGGAATCCTTTGGGTTTTTGAGCACCTTTAGTGTTGGTTCAAGGAATGTTTAGTGTTATCCACCAGTTTGTAGCAGATGCCCACTGTAGTTTCCTGGTTGTTTGTTCATTCATTGTATGTTCATGCCCAGTGAAGTATTCCATAACTTCATTGTCAGCTTGTTTCAACATACTTTTGATAGATATGTAGTGCCTCTCTTGCACCTCTTCTTTTCTTTCTGCTGTGTAGATTGTACCCAGCTCGATTTAGATTCATTTATATGGCTCATCTTGCCTGGTTTCCATTATACCACTGGATCATAGCCCATAATTTAGTATAATTTCTAACTGGTGCTTACTTCCAGTACTCTGTATTTGCATAGATATTCAGTACATTTATTCTTTGCTTATTCCTAATCTTCTGTTGCAGAACAGCTCTAATCTTTGTATGCTATGATAAGCCCAGTCACACAAGGCCTCTAATCAATGTCTTGCCTTTACCAATTTGTAATCATTTCTTTAGTTTAACATGTTCTGACCCACATTTCTTTTGAGAGGGTTTCTAACTCTGATTGTGAAATAGGGTTTACATTTATAAATACACTCTGTACTGGCTTTCCCTGATACTCAGTCATAGCCATTCTTCTATTGATTTTGAGTGTTTTTGTATTTTTACAGGTGTTGGTGTGTTAAACAACTTATTGTATGCAGTAGGTGGTCATGATGGTCCTTTGGTTAGAAAAAGTGTTGAAGTATATGATCCTGCCACCAGTACATGGAGGCAGGTTGCAGATATGAACATGTGCAGAAGGAATGCAGGTATATACTGTAGTTTAGAAATATTGTTCTTTAAAATGCTATTAATGTGGCTGTGTATCTATTCTGTACATGCTTCTACCTCTCTTTAATATTTTCTGCTTCTTTACTAAAGCCTCAAAATGGAAGGCATGATTTCACTATGTAAGCAAGCAAATAGGTGTGCGCTTTCTGTAAACTTCTGTCTTATTGCAGCTATTTTCCTTTTTAATAGGGGTTTGTGCTGTATATGGCCTGTTATATGTAGTTGGAGGAGATGATGGTTCCTGTAACTTGTCAACAGTGGAATATTATAACCCAACAACTGATAAATGGACAGTTGTGTCCTCTTGTATGAGTACTGGAAGGAGCTATGCAGGTAATGGGTATATAGTTTTTTAAACTGCTCACAATTACTTTGAAAGTAGTACCTCAAGTGAGTTGTGTGACAAAACATCCGAAGAGTAAAATGTCCCAGGTAAAAATCTATTGCACGGAAAGACCTGTTTTTTAAAGTATATTTTGTACAGTGCCTGGTCCTGGTCCAGAATTAGGGCTCCTAATTATCATAATTTCTATCACCACACTATCATAATATAAATAAAAATATTATTTCTTAAATTCATTTAAAAGCAAAATATTGTACTAAAATTGTATGAAAAATCTGGTTGTTTTGGATAGCACACTTTATTTTCTTCTCGGTATTCACTAAGAAGTACAATTTTTGTTAAAGCGGCTGGAAACTTACTTTAGGATCTGACTTTGGGGGGAGCAGGACATTCTTTAAATGAGCCTGATCGTTAGATGTGCTGGGAATCCACCCACTGAAAATCAGATCCCTTTGAGGATCTTGGCTCACATTTTTGGGAAAACAGAAAATGGGTAATATAAACAAGTGCATGATAGAGATGTTATGCTACTGATAATCAAACTGAATTAATGGTGAAAGGTTAATCTTTGTGTTGAGTAACACGGGTTGAACATTTTTGGATATTTGCCTTAAATTAATGCACATATAGATATATATTTTTAATGGGTATAAATCATTGTATGAAATCTTGTATTTCTTGTAATACTTTTGGAAGTTGTCTTTTTTGAAAAAACGCGATCAAATAACTTACACTTTAATCTTGTGATTCTCTTATTCTATAGGTGTTACAGTTATTGACAAACCATTATGAACAGCGAAAAGATTTTCAACTTAATTATGTGCTAAGGGCCGGCTTCAACAAGTGTTTTTGAAGTGACTGAGAATCAAAGCACTTCTCTACTTGTAGCTGCACATTGAGTCACAGTGGAAGGTGTGACGGTCTGCAATTACGTATGACAGATAATGAAGATTACTCTAGGTAGAAGCAACGTGTAGGATTATTCTGCATTGAGCAGCAGCTGACTGAATTTTTATAAATGCTAGTGGACCACAGTTTTTATTTGCAAGGCCTTCGAACAAAAAATCACTTTCAAAAGGACCAATTCATGTCAGTTGTGACTGACAAATGGATTATTCAGTGAAGAATGGTAAAGTGATGTGTATTCTGGTGAAAGTAAATTTTTGTCTTATTTTTTCCCAGAGACTGTAGATCCATGAACTGTAAGTCTTCAGGATGGGTATTGAATCCCACTTCAGTAGTACAAGCTGGCATGGGAATAAACATGTTTTGTTTTTAATAACAGTTTTCATTACATGAATATAGTGTGTGTGTGTGAGAGTATAGGTTGCTTTCCATGAACACTCTTCAGAACTTGATTATATTATTTATAATTGGCAAAGTACTTTGAACTATGTCAGTACTTTATGTTGTAAAACAGGGTTGTATTTTTTTTATAACAATGCTTAACACTACTAAATGCCATTTAAAGAGAATGGAGAAGACACAGCATTTCTTGAATGGTATAATGCCAAAATCTTTTATGAAAAAGTTTAGTTGCCTGTACTTATTTAAGATTTTTCTTTGTTTAATCTTGGTCATGTTTAGGTGAATTCCTTTATTACCTTTTTATGAAAAGGTGGTTATTTGGCATGAACATAACTGCAAGTTTATAATGAATGTATGGAATTCAACTGAGCTTGCATGGTATTAAGAACTATCTATGTGTAACTTAGCTGCTATTAACAAATATGAAAAAACTTACTCTATGTGCCCATGTTTGTGGAGCAACTATCGTTTTTATTCATGGATGACCTTTTAAATATGACCAAAACTATTGTACGCTTTGAGCTATTTTCTTTAAATAATAAAAGTTTGTATATTTGTTTCATAATGCTAAGGAGTTGGTTAAAACTTGTTTTGAGAAACACAAGCTTCACAACAAATACATTTGAGATCAACAAACAGTCAAAAGTTGTTTGGAAAAACTTGTTTTAACCTAAATACAAGAATAAAATGTAAGTGATTTGAAGAGGGGACTGCCAGGCTGTAACAGTGCCTTTGTGGGTTACAACAGGGAATACCAAATTCAGGACAAACTGCTGAGAAATAGGGCAGACAAACCCCAAAACTGGTGGTTATTCTCCCATAAGATATACCAAACCAGCAACGAAAGCAAACTTCTGTTTCATCACACTGCCTAACAAGAAGTCAGAAAAGCAGTTTCCTTAGGCATTCCAGTCCTGGATTCAATATCCAGGCACAAGAGTTAAAGATGAGTGGTTATTTAAAATCAGTTTTATCAAACAAAAGGTTCTTCTGATTCCAAAGGACCAGCCACATACCCAGGTTAATATACAACTCGGATCTTACCAAATAATCAGACTGTTGCCAATCCTTTAGTATCTAAAATCTAAAGGTTTATTTATAGAAAGAAAGAAAGGTGAGAGTTATAAAATTGGTTAAAGGAATCAAATACATACAATAAATGCAAAGTTCTTGGTTCAGGCTTGTAGCAGTGATGGAATAAACAGCTGGCTTAAGTCAGGTCCCTGGTTGCTTCCAAATGATTAGAAGGTCCTCAGTCCTGTGGTTAGAATGCTCCCATTAGCATAAGTCTATAGTCCAGAGGCTTGAGCGGGAAATAGGGAAAATGAAGATGTTTCCAGCACCTTTTATAGCTTCTCTCAAGTGAAGGGAATCTCGTTGTTATCACTGTGGAAAATTACAAGTAAAAAATGGTGTTTGGGGTCACATGGGCAAGTCATATGTCCATGCATGATTTTGCTTAGTCATACCAGGAAAGTCCATTAAGTGTAGATAGGCATTTCCCATGGTCCATTGTGAGTTAAATGTTCCTTGATGAGCCACTTAATTTGAATAGTCCCTTCAAGATGTGCAGGCTAAATACCTTGTGGGCGTTACCCCAGGAGCAAACGTTTGAAATCCAGGTATAGAGCCAATACTCATAACTTCAAATACAAAAATGAAACATGCATACTAATAGCATAATCATATTCAGCAAATCATAACCGTTCATAGACACCTTACTTGACATAATTTATACAAGATTTGCTGTAATTATGTAACAGTGGTAGCAACAATGATCTATATGGTCATAGTTTAATATGATAACATTACACAGGCTGAGGAAATAGGTACTGGAATATAGAACCTTTCATTTCTAGGTTACCAATTCAAATCCACCCCAGGTAAGTAACAGAAAATTACCACCATCGGATGGCAGGTTTTTTGGCCCATGATAGCTCTAAGGGCATGTCTACACAATTAGTTGCGGCAAGCTGGGGTGCAAATCTACCCCACACTAGCCTGCTATGGGCTCTCTGTGTGGTCTCTGCAGACATGTATTAACAGTTGGGTAATGCACATTGATCTCAACCCATTTCAAAGAGGACCAAAATGAACCAATGAACTGTTATTACGCATCAGCAGAGTCCAAGGCAGGCTAGCGTGGGGTAGACTCACACACCAGCTTGCTGTGAACTGAATGATCATGTAGACAAGCCCTTAGTAGGTGGTCTCTGTCCAGTTCCTAGTGAACGAGTATCCATGTCACAAAACCACCACCACAGTTGCAAATAATTAGCCTGCTTTTTGGCAGTGTCAGGAAAGATGCCAAGGATTTAATGGACCATGGATAGAGAATTTTACCCTCTCACTCTTAGAAATGATTCCTTGTGAACTTAGCCTATAAACTCTGTCGGGGCAGATACATCCTCTTTGTTTCTGCACAGAGCTTACTCGTGGTCAGTAACTAGGGCTCTTCGGTGCTACAACAATACAAATGATTAACGTGGTTGAGACACACAGGTGATATCATGGAAGCAAGCTTATACTTCTGCTGGCTGTACTGTATATATTATCTGAAGTTGAGGATTGCAATTTCCACATTCTAGTTTTCACCAACACTAAAATTTCCTTTATTTTAAAAGAAAAGATAGAATAGAACACAAACTCCTCACAGTACAATAGAACCAATTTGATAAAGGTCAACCTGATAAAATGGGACACTATTATTTTACCTGAAGAATGATTTCTTCTTTAAAGCTAACATAAAATTCTCACTCTTGAACACTGATGGACTTGAATTCACCTAGATTTTTTTTACTTCAGTAAGGTGGTAGTGGCAGTTACAGTGTATGGCAAGAAGAAAGTCAAGGAAAGTGTGGGCCCCTTACTGAATGAGGGAGGCAACCTAGTGACAGAGAATGTGGAAAAAGCTAATGTACTCAATGCTTTTTTTGCCTCTGTCTTCACAAACAAGGTCAGCTCCCAAACTACTGCACTGGGCAGCACAGCATGGGTAGGAAGTGACCAGCCCTCTGTGGAGAAAGAAGTGGTTCAGGACTGTTTAGAAAAACTGGACGAGCACAAGTCCATGGGGCCGGATGCACTGCATCCAAGAGTGCTAAAGGAGCTGGCGGATGTGATTGCAGAGCCATTGGCCGTTATCTTTGAAAACTCATGGCGATCAGGGGAAGTCCCGGACGACTGGAAAAAGGCTAATGAAGTGCTCATCTTTAAAAACGGGAAGGAGGAGGATCCTGGGAACTACAGGCCAGTCAGCCTCACCTCAGTCCCTGGAAAAATCATGGAGCAGGTCCTCAAGGAATCAATTCTGAAGCACTTAAGAGGAAAAGAAAGTGATCAGGAACAGTCCGCATGGATTCACCAAGGGCAAGTCATGCCTGACTAATCTAATTGCCTTCCATGATGAGATAACTGGCTCTGGATGAGGGAAAAGCAGTAGACATGTTGTTCCTTGACTTTAGCGAAGCTTTTGACACGGTCTCCCACAGTATTCTTGCCAGCAAGTTAAAGAAGTATGGGCTGGATGAATGGACTATAAGGTGGATAGAAAGCTGGCTAGATTGTCAGACTCAACGGGTAGTGATTAATGGCTCCATGTCTAGTTGGCAGCCGGTATCAAGTGGAGTGCCCCAAGGGTCAGTCCTCGAGCCCGTTTTATTCAATATCTTCATAAATGATCTGGAGGATGGTGGGGATTGCACCCTCAGCAAGTCTGCAGATGACACTAAACTGAGAGGAGAGATAGATATGCTGGAGAGTAGGGATAGGATACAGAGGGCCCTAGACAAATTAGAGGATTGGGCCAAAAGAAATCTGATGAGGTTCAACAAGGACAAGTGCAGAGTCCTGCACTTAGGACGGAAGAATCCCAAGCACTGCTACAGACTAGCGACCGAATGGCTCGGCAGCAGTTCTGCAGAAAAGGACCTAGAGGTTACAGTGGACGAGAAGCTGGATGTGAGTCAACCGAGTGCCCTTGTTGCCAAGAAGGCCAATGGCATTTTGGGCTGTATAAGTAGGGGCATTGCCAGCAGATCGAGGGACATGATCGTTCCCCTCTTTTCGACATTGGTGAGGCCTCACCTGGAGTACTGTGTCCAGTTTTGGGCCCCACACTACAAGAAGGATGTGGAAAAATTGGAAAACGTCCAGAGGAGGGCAACAAAAATGATTAGGGGACTGGAACACATGACTTGAGAGGCTGAGGGAACTGGGATTGTTTAGTCTGCGGAAGAGAAGAATGAGGGTGGATTTGATAGCTGCTTTCAACTACCTGAAAGGGGGTTCCAAAGAGGATGGATCTAGACTGTTCTCAGTGGTAGCAGATGACAGAACAAGGAGTAATGGTCTCAAGTTGCAGTGGGGGAGGTTTAGGTTGGATATTATGAAAAACTTTTTCACTAGGAGGGTGGTGAAACAGTGGAATGCGTTACCTAGGGAGGTGGTGGAATCTCCTTCCTTAGAAGTTTTTAAGGTCAGGCTTGACAAAGGCCTGGCTGGGATGATTTAGTTGGAGATTGGTCCTGCTTTGAGCATGGGGTTGGACTAGATGACCTCCTGAGGTCCCTTCCAACCCTGATATTCTATGGCCTACCTTTCCACTCAGCATGTGCTACCAACTGCCACCATCTTAGTACCTAGAATCTTCCAGGTAGTTCCTCCTTGACTTCAGTCAACAAGGAGTCTTCCAACAGGTAGTACATCCAACTTTTGCATCAGTTGTTGCTGCTTTTATTCTCATCAAACCTCCATTCCCCCCCCATTTGTCTCTCTGGGTCTTCTCTTTTGTTGACCAGCCTGCCAGTCAGTTAAGTCAGCTCATAATAAATATTTTGGTCACTACTGTGTTTCAGTGCTCTGAGTTGTTGATTTAAAGAACTAATAGATGTGACCTTTCTAATTTCAACTGCATTATTCAACTCAGAGAACATCGTGCTTCAAGTGCTTGTGTGTCTCTCTTCATATTCCACTCTTGTACCTTATATGCTTGAACAGAGACATTTTAGGTAGCAGTGTCATTTGGGGCCTGGCATGCTCCCTCAGTGTCCTCATGCCCCCTATTGAAGGCACGAAGGTCAGAGTGGCCCAAACACCCCTCAGTTCTTTCTCACCAGCTGTGGCTGCAAGCCAGAGCTATTCAGTGTTTGTGTCTTGATATTGTCTCTGAAATTATTTACCTTAGACAATGTAGATAGTCGTGTTGGTTTAGGTGTTAGTTGCCAATCCCCAGCACTGGAAGAGGGAAGCTCATTTGAAATATTGCGCTTATTTGTAGTTTTGTAACTGGTAAATAGATGCCCAGTTAAATAACACCTAATATTACTTCCTATATGGTGACAATTTGAAATTAATCAGCAGAGGTAGCTGACCTGTTTTACAGATAAGTACCTCTTGACTCTCAAAGGAGTACGATTTAAGGCATGACAAGCAACCACAAAGACAGAAAATCTAAGTGGCCACACCCTGTGAATAGTGTTAACTCCCTTGTCAGAAGTATGAAACAGGCCAGGCGTACATCAAGCTACTAGCTGAGGCAGAGACAGAAAATATCAAGCTCCCTCCAGTGGGGCCTCCGCTGCACTAGTAAAAGGCAGGGACAGCTCTCCCCCCTTGGGCTAGTAGACCCAGGTGTTTGCCTGGATAGCCCGGAGTAGAACCACGCTGTGCCTGCTCCATGGGGGGCCTGAACCCCATGGAAGCTGGCCCTGACACCACCCTGTTGGAATTATTTGAAACTAATATTATTAGGGGAGACAGGACACTAATTTTAAGCAGAAATTCCTTTATTAAGCCCACAGCCCAAATAGTATTTTATACAATGGCTCTGACCTTAACAGCAGTTCTCAAACTGTGGGTCAGGACTGTGTTTTAATGGGGTCACCAGAGCTGGTTTAGACTTGCTAGGGCCAAAGCCTAAGCCCCACCATGCAGGGCAGAAGCTGAAGCTGGAGGGCTTCAGCCCTGGACAGCAGGGCTCAGGTTACCAGACCCCTGTCTGGGGCTGAAGCTCTTGGGCTTTGCCCACTCCCATGGCACTGGGGTCGACTCAGGGTGAGGCAGCAAACCCGGTGCCTGTAGCGCTTTCCGGGGGCCCGTTACTTTATCCTCCCCCCGAAACACGGCTCCCACGGTGTCCTGCCGCTGCGGGCTGGCCGGGCCCCCGCCCCAGCCCCCAGGAGCGCACCAAGCTCGCTGTCTTCTTCTCAACCACATTTACGCCCGCGTTAATCACCCCCACAGCCCCCTCCTCGGGCGGGGAGCGGCCGCCGAGGGCTGCTGCGGCCTGCGCACGGGGCCCGGGTCCGAGCCGGGCGCTGCCCCCAGGCTGGGCGAGGGCAGCAGCAATTTCCGTGGGTAGAAAGCGGAGTCCTAGCGCTACGAAGCGCCCGCGGCGCTTCGGAAAGTGATTAACTGCAGGAGTAACCACGGTAACGGCCCCGCCTCTTCTTCCCACCTGGGGCTGCCCTCTCAGCCCGTCTCCTTCTAATGGCGTTTTCGCCGTCACCTGGGCTCCCTCGCTCCTCATTGGCTGCGCTCCGAGATCTCACTATGCTCACTCCATCCCTTCTACCAATCATCATCGGGTGGGGCCGCTGTGTCCCCCCCACCCGCCCCACGCCTGACGGGCACCGGCTCCCGCCCGAGAGCCAATCAAAGCGGCTGAGCGGTTTTGTGCGGCCAATGGGAGAGCGCGGAGCGGCTGCTGCTGCTGCTGTTGTTGATGGGTGAGAAGCGGGTGAGGTGAGTGCGTGAGGGGCAGCGGCTGTCGCTGTCGCTGTCGCTGTGCAGGTGAGTGAGGGGCTGGGCGGCCCGGGCTGGGGTCTCAAGGTTGGGGTGCGGGGCTTTGCCACTCCGGTCTCCTGGCAGCGGGAGGAGCTCACTGTGCCCGGCACCCCTCGCCCAGGGCTGGGCGCTGTTCGGAGGCCGGCTGCCTTGCCCTGTTGCTGGCAAGCTTTTAATTTTGTCCAAGAGTCAGAACAGATTTGATTGTGAAAATTGCTCGTGTCAGAACCACCTACCGAGCCAGTCACCAGGCGTGTAGCCGTGCTGCAATAAAAAGGGGGGGTGGGGGGAACATCCTTACAATTAACCCCTAAGCCAGCGATACTCTGTCCCCATCGCAAGGCTCTTCCTAGCGCATGATGTTAAAACGCTGTGATTTTTAGTTGTTTTTAACCATTCAGGGTGTTTTTACCATGTAGTTAACCAGTTGTAGCTGATAAAAATAATACTTGGTTAGTCATTTTACTGTGAAAATAACGTGTGTGTGTGTTAGTTAAACTCCCCTGTCATTGGAATATATAGTACTACAGTAAATCAAACCATGAATTCACATTACTGTGTCTCTTCTGGGTGATGTTGATTGTTAATTTGGCTCTTGAACCACTCAGACCTGAGTATCTGCCCTAAACTGTTTCATCCTTTGACTATAAAAGAAAAGATATCATGCCTTGGGGTCTAGTGAGTACAGTACATCCTAACTTAACATATGGCTTGTTTTGCCATTGGATTCTAAATTGTATATATTGTTTGGCCTCTGATAAGTAAGTAATCTTGCAGTTTGAATAATTTTGTTCTGCAGGGGGGAAATACACACTGTGTTTGCAGTAACATGTACGATCCTTGTGTTTAGGAGTCAAACTATTTAATAGTCTTAAGCAAGTAATTTTTCCATTACGTGCCGTGCTTAAACTTCTTACCCAAAACATTACCCATGGGGATTTTCATTTTTTTAATAGCTTAAAATATCAAGTTTTTACTGACAAAATTTGGCCAAATATCACGGGGGAGAGGGAAGGTTTTTCAACAAAATCAAAAGTTATTGAGGAAGCCAGGTACTTTCCATGAAAATTCTTATTTAATCAAACCCCTAGTTTTTTTCCCAAGATAATTTGATAGAAAGTTGTTGACCAACACTACTGAATAGTCTGAAGAAATTCACCTGTATGTAACTACAAAAAGTTCTACTTTTAGTATACTGAACATTTTTTATCAACCTCCCTAACTGCCATTTTACTTACCAGGGTGTTTTCTTAGAGGAATGGTTTAAGGTTGAAATAATAATCAGTTGCTTTACTCAACATTTGAAAAGAAGCCTCTTTGCTTAGTGAATGAATAGAATTTTATAATGGTGATTGATATCAGTGTTACACTTCTAAAATAATTAAGAGTTTATGATGATAGACGTTTAGGTACAGATTCTCTGAAGGGGCTTGCCACCAAACCAGTTATTAGAAACATTTGGATTCAGGGGCATACATAGCAATTTACATTTGAAAAAAGGGTAAACAGTGAAGTGGCAAAATTTGTAGATGATCCAAAACTACTAAAAATAGTTAAATCCCCGGCAGACTGCAAAGAGCTACAAAAGTATCTCTCAAAACTGGGGACTAGGCAACAAAATGGCAGATGAAATTCAATGTTGATAAATGCAAAGTAATTCACATTAGAAAACATAATCCTAATTATACATATAAAATGATGGGGTCTAAATTAGCTGTTACCACTCAAGAAAGAGATCTTGGAATCATTGTGGATATTTCTCTGAAAATATCCACTCAATCTTCAGCAGCAGTCAAAAAAAAAACAAACCAGAATCATTTAAGAAAGGGATAGATAATAAGATGGAAAATATCATATTGCCTCTATATAAATCCTATGGTATGCCTGCATCTTGAATACTGCGTGCAGATGTGGTCACCCTATCTCAAAAAAGATATATTAGAATTGGAAAAGGTTCAGAAAAGGGCACCAAAAATGATTAGGGGTATGGAATGGCTTCCATATGAGGAGAGATTAATAAGACTGGGATTTTCAGCTTGGAAAAGAGATGACTAAATGGGAATATGCTAGAGGTCTATAAAATCATGACAAGTGTGGAGAAAGTAAATAAGGAAGTGTTATTTACTCATAACACCTGAACTAGGGGTCACTAATATAAATTAATAGGCAGCAGGTTTTAAACAAACAGAAGTATTTCTTCACACAATGCGCAGTCAGCCTATGCAACTCCTTGCCAGAGGATCTTGTGGAGGCCAAGACTAGAAAAATTCATGGAGGATAGGTCCATCAATGGCTATTAGCCAGGATGGGCAGGGATGGTATCCCTAGCGTCTGTTTGCCGGAAGCTGGGAATGGGCAACAGGGAATGGATTGTTTGATTACCTATTCTGTTCATTCCCTCTGGGGAATCTGGCATTGGCCACTGTTGGAAGACAGGATATTGGGCTAGATGGACCTTTGTTCTGAGCCAGTATGGCCGTTCTTATGTTGACCACTTTTGGAGGGGCTGGAGGAGCTCTGTGACCCTGCCGATTATTGGGGAGAGCCCATGCCTCTGCTTGCCCTCCCTTGTGCACTCCCCTGTTTGAGTTTATCCTTTAGCCCTCTACTCACTTGATCTGATTTCAGTTTAACTGTAGGATTAAACCTGTTGATTCTGTTTACATCATAGTTTTGTGCTTTTTTTAAAGTACAATGTATTTTTACAGTGTCCTTCTTAACCCTTAATGTAACCTTTTTTTTTTAATTGAAGTAGATGGCTGTTTGAACAGCATCAATTTGTCAGTAACAAATTCAATTTTACCTTTTAAAATTTATAGGCTGTTTCTAGAATTCTGCAGAGCAACTGCAAGTGTGAAGTTTTTTATATTTGAACAATGGCAGTGAATGAGAGTGTTGACATCCTGAACTCCGCTTACCTGGCTGTGGAATACATCGACTCTTTCTTGCCTGACAATCCACTGCAGCAACCATTTAAAAATGCTTGGAACTATATGCTGGACAATTACACCAAGTTCCAGATTGCAACATGGGGATCACTCATAATTCATGAACTTTCCTACTTTTTGCTCTGTCTACCTGGATTTATATTTCAGTTTATACCTTATATGCAAAAGTATAAAATTCAGCAGGTAAGACAAAGAATTTTGAATTGCACAGGTTTCTGGTTGCTTTGTTTTTTGTACAAATTATGTGATATTCTAACTTCGTATTTTACAAATGGTCAGGAATCTTAGAATGTAGAAACATCTGTTCTTGATATGCTAGTCTATATATTTTATGGGAGGCTCACACACTTCACTTCCACCTATATAAAGCCACAGGTTATTGGGGTTGGTGATGGAACTCCTTCAGCTTTGTGGGAGGGGAAGGGATCCATTGTTCTCAAAGTGAATGCAAAGGACAACTTTGCAGCACAGCCTCTTCAATCACTGTTCCGTTACACAAAGTGGAATAGAGGCTACATACCTGTGTGTGGAAGATTTGGGCTCTTGGCTAAGTATAAATCTGGATCCCGTAGCCCAGTGATACTCGGACTTCAAGGGTTCAGGAACCAAAATAGTGATCAAAGTGATCAACATTACCCAAAAGAGCCACAGTAGTATGAATTGATTGTTTCATTTACTATAGTACTGTAGTGTACTAGATTTAAATAGTATGACAGAGGAAATATTTAGTTTTTATATGTAAAGTGTGTGTATATATCGTCTCAGCAAATAAGTTAATAACTTAGTGCAAGTTGATAACATTGGTTAATAATCAGGATGCTTTTACTGTTGGCTAATAACTTTAATATGTCTCCTGCAGTTCTTTGCAGCAGGATATTAAAGAGCCATTTGCACAGTCAATATCACTGCTGTAAACCTCTCCCCTGCCCTAGTACTCCCATATGTTGGCTTCTTAAGTTCCAAGATGGGGGCCACACCTCGGGCCTTCCCTGCAGGACATCTCCACCCAAATCCCCTTGAAGGGGCAATGCAAAGTTTCTGTAATACAGAAAACACTGAGCAAGCTGTCCACACTGAGTGAATTTCATTCCATAATACAGGTAATCTGCCCATCCAATGCAACCTGGTGATTGTTTTCTACACTTGCCTGACTTACATGTTCATATTAAGGACTGGATTTAAAATCAAACTTGTCTATGACAGTGAGTGTTGAAAAATTCTTGTGAAACTTAAGTATATAAATGTTTACATAATTTGGTTGGAAAATATTAAGTAAATATAGATGTCATAGCTGTGATCTATCCCACACATCCTTGCAACAGACTTTAATTCCCAGCATCTCTTTGTATCCTTGCATTCGTCCAAATGTGTGTGTGTGTGTGTGTGTGTGTAATGAAAATGTAGTGGAGAAGTGCATATGTTGGCATGGTATAGTTTTATCTGAATGAGTCTTGGATAATAACTCTCTTGCAAGTGGTGAAGTCATCCATGAGTTTTGTATGACTGCAATGCGAACTTGGAAGTTACATTTAAAAAAATAAAATAATGAATTGGAATGATTTGTGGCCAAACCCCTGTAAAATCAGGTTGCTTTAGTTAATTTTAGTTTTGGTCACTAATGTGACCTACCTTTAAAGGTTCTAGGATAGAAAAAACAATACAACACAAAGGAATTTGTATTAAAAAGAAAATAATTACACCTTGAGATATATGAGAGAGACCCAAATTCCACCCTCAGAAATACACTGACTTGTCATCACTCTGAACTGTACTGCCCTGCCTCTGCTCTTTCCCAATGTGCCTGTATCCTTTGACACCCCCACCTCCAAACAGTTCTCTCTCCAGTCCCTTTTGGTGTCTTCCTCTCACATCTATTTTTTTTTATCTACCAGCCAATAGAAACTGCTTAGGAACCTACTTTCCAGGTGATTGAAAACTGAGACTGTAGAATTTGCGTTGGGCTGACCATACTTTCTTTGGAGGCACAAAAGGGTTATTTAACAATCATTTCAGTCTAACACGAGATTAAAATAATCTCATGTTTAGTCATTGAGACTTTATTAAGTTAATTGAAAGCTGAGTTGCAAGTGGGAGAAAAATAACTTGCCAGTTTACTGACATATGTAAGAAGCAGAGAATGGTTTCACATTTTTTTAAAGAATATGAAAATTATTGGGTTTGCCTTCACCTCCACACCTAGGGTGACCAGATAGCAAGTGTGAAAAATTGGGACAGAGGGTGGGGGGTTGCAGGGGGGTAATAGGAGCCTATAAAAGAAAAAAAAAACCAAACATCAGGACTGTCCCTATAAAATTGGGACATCTGGTCACCCTATCCATACACATTCTCCAGCAAAACCGGCAATCTCTTTTTATGTGGTTTAGGAATTTTCGCAGTCTTTAAATTGGTGGGATGCTAAATTTTAGGTGATTTTTCTCCCCCTCTGTCCCCAGGTTAATGTAGTGATAGAGTTAAATAGATGTCAACAAAAACAAATAGTTTCACTTAAGTCGTTCATCTCAGTCAGTTCTCACTTGACAGATGCTGTGATGTCATCCTGCTAGCTCTCCAGTGGCCCATAATCTTCCAGGGTAGACAAGACCTGATTTGTTTTTCTTTCTTTTATGAAGGTAAAAAGAATTTTTGGAAACTCCACTTTCTTTCAGGCTTTTGCTTCTTGTTTATACTTTTTTCAGGTCACCTAATTAATCCATCAGTCTGTTCATTTGCACCTCTTTCTTTATAATGTGACGAGTTGACTTAAACTCACTAAAAGAGTGAAAATCACCTAGGATGTAGTGGATCCTTAACTTACTGCATATGTACTTCTAACACCTAAAAATATGGTTGTATGTTATGTAACAAATGTGACCACCTAAGATTTTACAATTCTCACTTGTTATGCACACACAGACTACTTAGAACTACTTGGTGGTCAGAACTTTCTCCAAAAGCACAGGCCCCTACTACTGAGTAAAGGAAAATATTTATCAGCTTTTAGCAATACAGTATATATCAAACACAGTTGAACAGGTCTATCCAGTAGAGACCAGTGGTAGACCTAAAGACTAGCTAGTTTATTACAGCACTACGTGTCTGTAATACTAAAGCATAGCTTGGCAAAGTAGGAAATTCAGTGAATGCTTTTCTTTTTTCTATTGTAGCTTGAAGCCAAATCTTCAGAATTACTTTCTGTACTTCTGCAATGATATTGCATACTAGGACTGATGATTGGAAATTTCTTTTTCCTAGGATAAACCAGAAACGTGGGAGAAGCAGTGGAAGTGTTTAAAAACGCTTCTCTTCAATCACTTCTGTATTCAGCTTCCTCTGATATGTGGTACCTACTATTTCACAGAGTACTTCAATATCCCTTATGACTGGGAAAGGATGCCAAGATGGTAGGTAGAAACCATTGAAATGTTATTTGTACTTCTGTTTTAACTCTCTGTTGGAAGAACCGATGACAGTACCTGTGAAATGTTCCCAGCTGCTAGGGAACTTAGTGTGCTGCACAGTCATGTGATTGTTTTGAACGAATGTGTAATTCATAGACCCAATCTTGTTCTCACTGAAGTTTATCCAGTTGCAATAATGGGACCAGGCTAGGATCCTATATTTGATATTGTGCCTAATGCCTGCAATATTGTTCAAATCCCGAAGGGGGAGGATTTGAAAAACTAAATCCAAAAAGGGATACAGTGTGGCTGGAAGTTAAGACACCATCTGTGGGCTCGTGAGCACCCTTGTATATGCAAGCGTCTAATGTTTTTTGAGCCATCTGGTTCATTTCCAGAAATAACATGATGAAGCGTTACCCACATACTGTATTATGTACTTCAGGAAAGAGACTGTACCATGTGCACACTCTTCTGTCTGCAAACTAATACATTTTTAAATCACAAACCTTATGTTTAAGTGCCTCTTTTACTAGTTTTAGTGTCAGGAGAAATATTACATACAGTAATTTTCTATATTTTTTCACAGTTTCTTGCAGGGTACTAAGTTATCTCCTTTCTAGTGCTAATGCTGCTTTTTTTTTCTTTATATAACTGCAGTGTGTTAGTATGCAGGTGTGTGTTAGTGTGAGAGCGCACACACGTGTGTCATGGCCAAACTAAGAAGCTTGCAGTATTGCATGTTAACTCATTTAACAGCTCTTTCATTGATCTGCTGACACTTACCACTGAGTATAGTACTTAAAATGGTACATATATTATGTTTTGTTAGCAAATAAATATATGTACAATTTTAGGTACTATATTCAGTGGTATTTGTTAGTAGTAGATCAATAAAAGAGCTGTTAACAGCATATACATGTGCTCATAGTGCATATTATCTGATCATTAACTGTACTTTAAAGTTAAATGTACATCCCAAGTTTCCAGAGCCTTTCCCTGCGCATACATCCTGGATTTGGCCCGTTAGCAAAGAAAAATACTATTTCTTTCATATATTTTAATCTTGCTATCGCTAACAGTATATATATATATATTTTTTTTAAAGGTACATGCTACTTGCCCAGTGTTTTGGATGTGCAGTGATTGAGGATGCCTGGCACTATTTCTTGCATAGACTCTTGCATCACAAGAGAATATACAAGTACATCCATAAAGTTCATCATGAGTTCATAGTATGTACTACTTTAATGATTTCAACCTTATGTGTTTAATATAACCAGGATGCTGACAATAAACACTGTATTAATCAAGCACATTTAAATAGATCTTGCGTCCATTTGGAAATAGGGAGAACAGCCAATCTTACAAAATATTTTACACCTAGCTAGTTTTTTCTTATATCCATTACCCTAGTATTTGTAACTGTGTTTAAATGACTTCTGGGTGGTTCCATAACTATTAAATTAACCCAGATATCATAGATCTAACAGAACATGTCTTGTAACAACTCTTTGTCTCTTCTCTCCCTTTCACTCAAATGGCAGCCGTGTTCTGATACCCACCTTTTATCATCTGACTGTCAGGATGGTGACTGTCTACTTGATTATTCATTTGTTGTATTTAATGACATACTGTCAAATTGACAATCACATTTGTTAGAAGATTTGTAGCCTGTTATAAGTTTCACTAAGATTATAGTTATCTTTATAATTACTATGCCATAATCTTTATTGTACGGTAAGATTACTATAGCTGCAAGGTTGGTTTGGGCAATTAACATTCTAAATATAGTCACTTTAATTGTTTGTCTTGTACAGTCCTAAAAAGATCCTTATAATAAACAGCAGTAGGGCCACAAAACCCTATGCACTCTTAAGGATTTAAAAAAAAAAAAAAAGTGTTCAGGACATACTAATTAAAAAGAGCTTCATTCCAAAAGTAGTCTTAAAAAATTCAAGTTGACAGTGTTCTTCTTCAAAACTGTTTTTAGTGTTGTATTTCCTGAACTTGGATGTGGTGAATTAGTATATTTTTATATAGCATCCTTATTTTGTAAGGATGTTTCAGGACCACCAACTAGGTCCACAGGTTACCTTATGAACTTAGCAAACAGACAACCGCTGTTTGGTGTAGCAGACAATAGCCACTTGCGAACTCCAGGTTCGAATCCAAGGAACAGGTTTATAGATTCATAGATATTAAGGTCAGAAGGGACCATTATGATCATCTAAGCTGACCTCCTGCACAATGCAGGCCACAGAATCTCACCCGCCCACTCCTGCAATAAACTTCTCACCTATGTCTGAGCTATTGAAGTCCTCAAATCATGGTTTAAAGACTTCAGGGAGCAGAGAATCCTCCAGCAAGTCACTTATGACCCATGCTACAGAGGAAGGCGAAAAACCTCCAGGGCCTCTTCCAATCTGCCCTGGAGGAAAATTCCTTCCCGACCCCAAATATGGCGATCAGCTGAACCCTAAGCATATGGGCAGGATTCACCAGCAAGATACCCAGGAAAGAATTCTCTGTAGTAACTCAGATCCCACCCCATCTAACATCCCATCACAGGCCATTGGGCCTATTTACCATGAATATTTAAAGATCAATTTATTTATTTCAGCATCAGTACAGAATGCCACACCCAGTGATCAGTTAGGGGTGATAGGACAATGAATTGGCTGCATGTACACAAACACAAGGCTGTACATAAACAAACACTTAAGTCTCGGTGCTTTTTTTTTTGTACCCAGGATGGCATTCTACTTTTATCAACACCCTATTCTGATTTGTTATATAATAATTTATGACCAAATATGAAATTCTGCATTACACAACAGGTTATATAACATTTATCTACTTATTAGCAATAACAAAGCTATTAATTTTATTATTTGAGAGGGAGTTTGGGAACTCTGCTTTTTTTATACTTATTATATCTGGCAGGTCTACTGTACCCAAACCTGGGACAGTCCAAAAACTGAACAGGATATCTAGTAAGCCAAAAAGGCTGTGTCTGCACTTTTTACTTCCGAAAAGGTTATTCAAAGGTCTTATTAACTGCACTAGGCCAACAATTATATTGCTTATATGATACTGTCTAATATGTGATGTATATGATCCTTTAAATACTCTTAGGCCCTTACCATCTTACCTATGGTAAGATCACCTATTCACTGTTTCACTTCCTTACTTTAGAC
This sequence comes from Lepidochelys olivacea, assembly GCF_965140295.1. NCBI lineage: Eukaryota > Metazoa > Chordata > Testudines > Cheloniidae > Lepidochelys > Lepidochelys olivacea. Next base: position 73,505,386 of record NC_140414.1, read on the forward strand.
CTCGTTGGTCCCTAAGGGACAAAAAGGGGTCCACATTCTTCCTTTTGAGAACTGCTTTGATTTCACGTTACTGATTCTGGTTGGCAGTTGTCCAATCACAGTTTTGATCCAGCAATACATTATGAATAATGTTATTAATATTACAAGCTGAAGAACTATTAATAGATACAAATTTATATAAACTCATGTATTCCTGTGTTGTGGAAGGTATTTAAAATTTTAAGGCTTTCACAAAAACTTGCTGTAATTGCCATAATGAGATCATTTGATTTTACTACTAATTTCTGGTTCAGGGAAGTTGATAATGGCCAGGGAAACATGTTTCCTACCATTATTAACTAATATATAGAAATGGCAAGCTTTCTTTTATTTATTTGCAAGGTTGTCATCACTGTAGTACTGGAGTGACTCAAAATCATCAATGGTTTTTGTCCTTCCCACTGAGGTTAGGGAACACTCCTGGGGGACTGAAGCACTTGATCATGTGCCCCTATATAGCCAGTGGATGAACCAGGGATTGAACCCCAGTCTCTTGAGTGCCCTGTCTGCAAGACCATCCTATTTACCGTTATCTCTGTTCTAAACTGGTCTGACTCTTGAGTGTGTTGACATACTACAGAAAAGTGCTTACTGTGTGTGTTTTTCTTTTCCTCCCAGTCTCCATTTGGGATGCAAGCAGAGTATGCACATCCACTGGAAACGCTTATCCTTGGAACTGGTTTTTTCATTGGCATTATTGTTTTCTGTAACCATATGATTCTTCTGTGGGCCTGGGTAATATGTCGCTTAATGGAAACCATTGATGTACACAGGTAAAATCCTCTCATTCCGTGTTAGTGATTTTTCCATACTCTGCTCTTCCACCTATCTTTGTGCTAGTATATATGAGATACTAGGAGGCTCTTTACCACACTACAAATAGAAGTCCACAGTGTACAACAGCCAGAGGAGGATTGTAGTGCTTCTTTCATTTCAGTATTGTAGTTGGCCATTTGTCCTTTTCAAAATAATAATTGTTGTTCTGTTTTGGCAATGTTAATAACAAAACTCCTTGGGTGGGAAAATAGGGCTCTCACTAAAACAACTTCAGAAAGCATCTACTAGAAACACAGTTTGTGAGATTAGTGGCAGGATTATACATTTTGTGATCTCAGTTTTTAGGAAAGGTAAATCTCGGACACCAGTGAAGCTCTCAAGATTGAACTTAGAGCCTGAGAGAGAAAATTGGATATTTAGTACACAAATTACCTAATGTTTGTTAACATATGAAATAAGTGAGGTTTTATTTTACTAAAATGGAGGGGGACCTCAAGGTAATATATCTTAAACTTCTCTGTCAATAGGCTTGCCTGTGCAGAAAGGCTTATCTTGGAGAACCAATGCTTGCTTAGCCTAAGGGGCCCCAGTTCAGCTCCCAGGAAAAATTGCCTGTAGGTGGTGGTCCATAATGACAGTCTACATTTTCCTAAATCTTCTGTGGGGCTTGGAGAGCAATCTTTACTTGTTTTTAATTAACCTAATCTCAATGTAGTAATATACTTACAGGCAAGAACTAAAAGATCAAGAATGGTATAAAATATTATAGGTTAGAACAGTGACCCATTCTTCAGGTGGCCAAATAGCTTCATTGTATCAATTTTAACATTTTCTGTGATTTTTACTTCACTTCCATTTGAGGGAAGCTGTTATATGCCTTATGAACTGAAGAATGCAACGCTACAGCAGCATAAATAAAATAAAAATGGATGAAACTAAATCGAAGTAGTGCATTTCAATGTGAACAGCAGATAGAAGCCACAACTGTCAGTGGACATTTTTCCCGAAGTGGTCACACTAACAGGCATGGGATGACAGGAATATTATAGCAAAATCAAATCTAGACACTATCTTGCCACTAGGTGGAGTAATATGCTTTCTAGTCCAACAAAATGTGAACATGTTGAAATCCTTTAATGTCATTTCCCTTTCCTTTCTGCAGTACTACTTAAATGTTGAGATTTTTAGCTACATTTAATGTGTTTCTCAACCTGGTACTGGACATTCTGGCTCAGATGCCACACAAAAGACTTTCTTCTATATTCATCATTGTAGTGATGTTTTGGGTGTTTTGGCTTTCATTTTTCAGTCTGAGAAGTAATCTGTGGTGCCTGGCTTTGTTTGTGTTTATAAACAAAATGTTAAAAACATTATGGTTCAGTATTTTAATTCTGTTTTTGTTTTTTCTCTCTAGTGGCTACGATATTCCTCTAAACCCCCTGCATCTAGTTCCCTTCTATGCTGGGGCTCGTTTTCATGATTTCCATCACATGAACTTTATTGGCAACTATGCTTCAACCTTCACATGGTGGGATAGAATCTTTGGTACAGATTATCAGTATGTTTCATATCAAGAGAAAGAGAAGAATCAAGAATTGTTGACAGAAAAAAAGTCCAACTAAATTTCTCATTTAACCTCCCACAGACAAACTGTTTCCATCTTTCTTTTGGGCTTAAACTTGTAATTAACACCTGATCACAAATTAAAGCAATATTTTGCTTTTCTTAAAAGCAAAAGTTAAGCATATACCTTGTCCCTTGGCTACTAAGTGGTAGGGGAAATCATTAATTACATTGCAATATCTTCCTAATGGGAATGCTTTCTATTTTATACACAACTCTAAAGTATATATGCAGTACTTTAAAGATAAATTTAAAAATTACATAGGTGACTTGAAAGTTTTTTGTCATCTGTTGCAAGAATTTTATTAAACTTTTTAAAGTATCTATAATGCCCTATTTGGATTCATGTAGAATTATGTACATTATAATATACTGAAATTGGACTTCATTTTTAAAAAAAATTATATATATATTCTTAAATTTGTAATACAAATACAGCAACCCTATTAAAACTGTGGTACTGGCACTATATTTAAACCTGGAGCAAATGGGCAGAATTTGCTTTAGGAACCAAAATACCATCAGTTGATAAGGAGCTTAGACCAGCCATTTGCACACTGAATAATGCAAACTATTAATTCCAGAAGAGCTGGCTATATGTTTAGAAACATTCCTGACATGGGTGTAGTACATTTTAGATAAGATTAGAAAAGGGTGGTTTTGTTTTTACTTGAGAAGCCTTTTTTGCTGCTCTTTAAGTTACTTTGTCAGTGTTCTTAGCATTTACATTACATTTCCTTCTGTGTGTTGTAATTTGCTAAACTGACTTGTTGCTAGATTTGCACTTGTGGATTACAAAATACAATAAATGTGTTGATTTGGCATCGTGTGTATGTCATTGTGTATCTTCCATATTTTTAATGTAAAGCAAATGAGGAATTGCCCTACATTGCCATTCACTTTCAAAATATATGAGCAGAGTTAATTCTAAAATTAATTGACTCAGGCAGTGTAAGGTAACGACTGTAGAATGCATCTGAGGAACTATCTACACTATAATAACTGGGGGACTTGGGACTTGTACAAAATTATTGTCCCCTAACATAGTTAACACACTTATCTTGTAGTGTATATGGACCTAACTTTTTCCCAAGCAAGGCTACAGCTTTGGAAAACTAAGGGTGCAGCTTAGTTCAGGGACAGAATATGGTTAGGTCTACCATAGAACCTAGAGTTCAGAACACCAGAGTTACGAACTGACCAGTCAGCCACACATCTCATTTGGAACAGGAAGTACACAATCGGGCAGCAGCAAAGACGGGGAGGGGGGAAGCAAATACAGAACAGTACGGTGTTAAACGTAAACTACTAAATACAGCTCTGAAACTTTTTTCCTTTTTTCTTAAAGTCAGTTTTCAGTTGTAAACTTCTAAGTGAACAACCATAAAGTTTTGTTCAGTTACAAACATTTCAGAGTTACAAACAACCTCCATTCCCAACCTGATTGTAACACAGGTTCTACTGTACCTTACACAGCACACAGAACCAATATTTTTTCAGTGGTGGTGGTGGTTATATCCATCTAAATATTTAGATATGCCACCCCAATGCTCTCCCACAAGTGAAGAGAACCATGGAACTAGTCTCTTAAGAATTAAATGCAAAAGTCTTTGACTTAGATTTTCCTCTTTTTATTTTTTCCCACACAGACAAAACAGTCAAAACCCTTATAAACTAATTAAGCTAATCTACAGGCCAGGCAGGGAGAGACAGAAACAGATTGATTTCTATTTTTAAATATTTGGAAGATTTTCTGATGCTATAAGTGGCAAAGGCATATAAATACATAGCATAACTATTGTTGTACTCCAGAAGAAATGCTTCCAATTCCTTTGTCCTCCCACCCAGCCCCCCCTTCTTTTTTAAGGGGAAAAAATGCTAACTGTCTATAAATTTAGCTGACTGCACACAAGGCTCTCAGTAAAGAGACATGTCTTGGAAATAGCTCTCAAAAGACTTGTTTCCAGGCTCTTAAGATACTTGCTGTATACTTTTTCTCTCTGGCCAACACCCAACTGTGCTTAGGGATTGAAGGCATATCTACACACGCACTTTCTGTGCAGCAAGCTGCGGTGTAAATCTATAATACTGCAGCTTGCTGCATGCCAACTGTCCGGATCCTGCTGATGCACACTAAAATTCTTGTGTGCATTGAGCTACTGCTGTTTCATCCTTCATTGTGGGGTCTGTGCCCTTGTGGAGTTGAGGCTGTGTAATGTAGTCATCTGTTGTACACCCCGAGAAACCATTATGAAAGCAGAGTGCTATAGTGGCGATTTTGGGAACCATCTCTCTCTCTCTCTCTCTCTCTCTCTCAAAAAAAAACAACAAAAAAACAAAAACCAAAACAACAACTCACCACCACACCCTGTCTCTAGAACCATCTCTGAGCTCCTGAGCACACAAGCAGACCTAACACAATGGCCACTTGTTATCTGGGAGCTGCTTAAAAGAAAAGGAGCAAGGCTTGCATAACAAACAAAAACCTAGACCTTGGGACAGGCATTTTAAATTAGAAGTACAAATAAGTAGATTCAGAGATCTAAAAATGGCAGGGTAGGGTGCCTAGAAGAGCTCTTTCTCTAGCCAACTCCTCTGCCTCATGAAACTCAGCTACAGCTGGTGAATGAGGGTAAGGTCACCTGAAAATTCTTTTACCCAGCTACCTCCTGGTTCTGAAAACCCACTGCTATATTTACAGTGCACCTTTCTGCAGGTTTTTCAGATTTTAAAATGGACATTGAGGATTTGCATATCTTTATTTTTCTTGATAAAGGAAAGTGCTGTGTTTTTCCTCAAAGGTGAATGTTCTTATATATTCTGGATGTTCAGTTAAGTCTCTAGTTGCACTAACACTATTCTTTATAGCACAAAAGGAAATGTTATTTTCACAAATCATTAAGAGGAAATTTTTCCTTCACATGTAAAATAATTCATCCCACTGCTGCTCTAGTGAGCAAATCATTTGAAAACAGAAATCTGAAAGTGATATTTTTAGTCCCTTCACACTCCCCTATTCAATATCAGTAGTATAATCATCTCTTTTAAATTCAACTTGGAATACACCATCACTTTCAAACGGTCTCCCACTGCACTGAGTTGGCACATCAGAAAGATGAGCCTCCTCGTAGCATGTGATTACTGATTTCTAATACAAAATGTAGAGTGATGCTTTCTAAAGGGCTGGTGCAGTATAGCAGAGAACAGGCAACATACAACCAAAATACTGTGGAATCCAAACATTTGTTGCTCCATTGATTTCTCCATTGGTTTCTCTAGCATATCCCCGTGAATAACTATACAGAATTAAGAATAAACTGGGTTGAATTAAGTTAAACCATGCTTGTCTCCTCTCTGCCAGGAAACCATCAACATCTTGACATAGTGCCACCTACATAAGACAACTATGGCGCTCTACCTCCCAGGTGTCAGCAACAACTTGGCAGATTTCCTGAGCAGAGAGCCATTGCCATAGGTGAGTGATCCTTGTGGAAGTCTACCACAGAGACAGTATTCCCGTGTATGGGAACCCCAGTGATAGACATGTTCACCACCAATGTCAATGCCAGAATTTTAGTTCCAGAGATAGTTGTGTGTCCAGGGTCATTTCTGGACACATTCCTTCTGCAGTGTTCTGGTGCCCTCTTGTATGCCTTTCCACGGATCCAGTGGGATTTCCAACATCAAGAGTCAAAGTCACAATGATTCTTATAGTGCTGTATTCATGGAGGTGGTTTTAGCTGACAGATCAACCACAAATGTCCATCCACACCCCAATCTAGTTCTCTCTGCCTAGACCTGACCCCCAACACCATGGGCAGATATTCCATCTAGATTTCAGAGTTAACAAGTCTCTCCTCTAAAAAAAACCCACCACACTTCGGCTCCAGCTGATGAAGAGTAGGAAGGAATTCTAGTCTTAATGAGCTTCTATGAAAAAACGCTCTGCAACCCATCCCTATGAGTGCACATACCCTTGAGGGTCACCTTCTAAAAAGGTACAAGAAATGATTCCAGATTGTCCTCAGGGAGCATTGTGATCAGAGATGGTGTCATCAGCGATAGTCTGGGGACTACACCAGTGTGTCTTGAAGGCAGGGATGTTGCCTGAACAGGAAGTTCCAGCACTGCCATTATCTGCTGTTACAGGATGGCACCCTCTATCAATTACTGCTGGTGAATTGTCAGTTGTTGCAGGAGTTTCTATTGCTGCTGAGTTTGGTTTTCAACTAACCATAGTAGTAGCTATTCGAGCTCTATGGCTGCCAATGTCAAATACTTTCACCTTCACCTATAGGATTTTTTTTTTTAAATGCCACTCTGGTGAGCAGACAGCAAGTGTGAAACATTGGGACAGAGAGTGGGGGGTAATAGGCACCTATATAAGACAAAGCCCAAAATATCAGGACTGTCCCTATAAAATTGGGACATCTGGTCACCCTATGTCATGTGCAGTAGGCCCAGTTATTTCACTGGGGTTCAGACATTAAGCACAGAACCACTGTGTGATGGGTTGAGTCACAGAGACCCCCTTTGGGACTGCCACCTGATGTGCTGAGACTACCTCTGAGCCCGTTTTCCCTGGCAGCTTAGGACTCCAGAAGCCTGTCTTGCTGAGCCAGACATGCCAGTCTGCTCCAACACAGACTCAGGTCTGAACCATGTCCCCCACAAGCTGCAGACTTAACTGAAAACAGCTTAAGAAGTGCTGCTGTCTCTAGCACCCAGACACCCAGTTCCCAATGGGATCGAAATCCCCAAATAAATCCGTTTTACTTGTATAAAGCTTATACAGGGTGAACTCATAAATTGTTCACCCTCTATAACACTGATAGAGAGATATGCACAGCTGTTTGCCCCCCCCCCAAGTGTTAATTGTTTGCTCTGGGTTTATTAATAAGCAAAAAGTGATTTTATTAAATATAAAAAGTAGGATTTAAGTGGTTCCAAGTAATAACAGACAGAAGAAAGTAAATTACCAAGCAAAATAAAACAAAAACATGCAAGTCGAAGCCTAATACAGTAAGAAACTGATTACAGATGAAACCTCACCCTCAGAAATGTTCCAATAAGCATCTTTCACAGACTAGACTCCTTTCTAGTCTGGGCCCAATCCTTTCCCCTAGTACAGCCCTTGTTCCAGCTCAGGTGGTAGCTAGGGGATTTCTCATGATTGCAGCCCTCTTTATTCTGTTCAACTGCCTTATATATCTTTTGCACAAGGCGGGAATCCTTTGCCCCTCTCTGGGTTCCCACCCCTTCTTCTCAGTGGAAAAGCACCAGGTTAAAGATAGATTCTAGTTCAGGTGACATGATCACATGTCACTGTAAGACTTCATTATCCACTTGCCAGCATACACATATACAGGAAGACTTACAAGTAAACAGAGCCATTTACAACTAATTGTCCTGGTTAATAGGAGCCATCAAGATTCCAAGCTATCATTAATGGCCCACACAATAGGACTTCAGAGTTATATTTCATATGTCTAGTTTCAGATACAAGAATGATACATTTATACAAATTGGATGACCACACTCAATAGATTATAAGCTTTGTAATGATACCTTACAGGAGACCTTTTGCATGAAGCATACTCCAGTTACATTATATTCACACTCATTAGCATATTTTCATAAAATCATATAGAGTGCAATGTCATACATTGCAGCATGTAAGAGTTTTGAAAATTTCAACCCCAAGCAAAAGCCATCCCTGACTCTCTACATAAAACTACAGAAAACAGTCAATTTACATTCAGGTCTCTTCCACACCATGCTATTCAGCACCCAGTCCCACAGGTAAGATTATCTCAGGGTATGTCTACACTACGAAATTAGGTCGATTTTATAGAAGTAAATTTTTAGAAATTGATTTTATACAGTTGATTGTGTATGTCCCCACTAAGTGCATAAGTCAGGGGAGTGTGTCCTCAATACCGTGGCTAGCATCGCCTTATGGAGCAGTGCACTGTGGGTAGATACCCCACAGTTCGCACAGTCTCTGCTGCCCATTGGAATTCTGGGTTAAGCTCCCAATGCCTGATGGGGTAAAAACACTGTCAAGGGTGGTTTTGGGCACATGTCATCAGTCGCCCCTTCTCCCTTCTTCCTTGAAAGCAATGGCAAACAATAGTTTTGTGCCTTTTTTCCTGGGTTACCCGTCATACCACAGCAAGCATGGAGCCCGCTCAGCTCACCACTGCTGTTGTGAGCATTGTAAACACCTTGCACATTATCCTGGAGTATGTGCAGAACTGGGCTAAGAGACGCCAGCACGAGGATGACTGTGAAAGCACGGGCTGTGGCAATTGGGACATCATGGCGGCAGTGGGGCTGGTTGATACAGTGGAACGCCAATTTTGGGCCCAGCAAACAAGCACAGGCTGGTGGGACCGCATAGTGTTGCAGGTATGGGATGATTCACAGAGGCTGCGAAACTTTTGCATGCATAAGGCCACTTTCCTTGAACTTTGTGAGTTGCTTTCTCCTGCCCTGAAGCACAGGAATACCAAGCTGAGAGCTGCCCTGACAGTTAAGAGGTGAATGGCAATAGCCCTGTGGAAGCTTGCGATGCCTGACTGCTACCGGTCAGTCGGGAGTGGGCAAGGCTACTGTGGGGACTGCTGTGATGCAAGTAGCCAATGCAATCACTGACATTCTGCTGCCAAGGGTAGTGACTCTGGGAAATGTGCAGGTCATACTGGATGGCTTTGCTGCAATGGGGTTCCCTAACTGTGGTGGGGCGATAGACAGAATGCATATCCCTATCTTGGCACTGGACCACCTTGCCAACCAGTACATAAAGTGCAAGGGGTACTTCTCAATGGTGCTGCAAGCACTGGTGGATCACAAAGGACGTTTCACCGACATCAACGTGGGATGGCCGGGAAAGGTGCATGACACTCGCATCTTTAGGAACTCCGGGCTGTTCAAGCAGTTGCAAGAAGGGACTTACTTCCCAGACCAGAAAATTACCATTGGGGATGTTGAAATGCCAATAGTTATCCTTGGGGACCCAGCCTACCCCTTGCTCCCAAGGCTCATGAAGCCATACACAGGCAGCCTGGACAGTAGTAAGGAACAGTTCAACCATAGGCTGAGCAAGTGCAGAATGGGGGTAGAATGTGCCTTTGGACGTTTAAAAGCTCGCTGGTACTGTTTGCTGACTCGGTTAGACCTCAGTGCAACCAACATTCCCATTGTTATTGCTGCTTGCTGTGTGCTCCATAATATCTGTGAGAGTAAGGGGGAGATGTTTATGGTGGGGTGGGAGGTTGAGGCAAATCGCCTCGTGGCTGATTTTGAGCAGCCAGACACCAGGACAATTAGAAGAGCACAGCTAGGCACTCTGCGCATCAAAGAGGCTTTGAAAACCAGTTTCATGACTCGCCAAGCTACAGTGTGACAGTTGTGTGTGTTTCTCCTTGCTGCAAACCTGCCCCCTGTGTGAATTTTAATTCCCTGTAAGCCAACCACCCTCCCCCCTTTGATCACAGCTGGCAAAGGAAATAAAGTCACTGTTGTTTTGAAACCATCCATTCTTTCTTTATTAATTAAAGAAAAAGTGAGATAACTGACAAGGTAGCCCGGGTGGGGTGGGATTGGGAGGAGGGAAGGACAAGGCCACATTGCTTATTGTAGCCATACTACAAATCAAAACTTATTGAATGCCAGCCTTCCCGTTGCTTGGGCCATCCTCTGGAGTGGAGTGGCTGGGTGCCTGGAGCCTTCCCTGGGTGTTCTTGGGTGTCTGGGTGAGAAGGAAATGGAACTTGGGGAGGAGGGCAGGCGGTTATACAATGGATGCAGTGGGGGTCTATGCTCTAGTTGGCTTTCCTGCAGCTCCAGTAGATGCTTCATCATGTCCATTTGCTCCCCCATCAGCCTCAGCATCTCCCCTTGCCTCTGCTCTTTGCGCTCACTTAATGCTTTCTTGGCCTCTGCCACTGAATGCCTCCATGCATTAAGCTGTGCCCTATCAGTGCATGAGGACTGCATAAGTTCAGAAAACATGTCATTGCGAGTGCGTTTTTTTCGCCTTCTAATCTGCGATAACCTCAGGGATGAAGATGATAGGAGAAGCATAGAAACATTTGCACCTGGGGGAGATAAAAAGGGAGAGTAAAATTTAAGATTATACATTTCTGAGAACAAAAGGGAGAGGCTCTTTTACTGTGAATCAAGCAATTCACAGCAGATAGCACATGTGCTTTAGATACAAGGTCGCATTTTGCCTTTTCTATTGAGCACCTGCCGGTATGGTGACACATCACACACGGCTGGGCAACAGAATTCAGTTTCCAGACAGCCATGGTAAACCTTTTGGTATGCAGGGTTGGCTTCTTACGCCTTCAAAACATGTGGGAATGGTTTCAAACTGCAGCACCATCCTTTCCCATAGCAAGCAATGCCGGGTGGGTTTCACATTTAAAAGGAGGGGCTGCGGTTTTCAGGTGGATGTGCAGCACACACCTCCCCGCACCCCACCGCGTGGCTATTCTCTGGGATGATCCCTTTTAGCCAAGCACAAACAACCCAGCATGAACGGGGTCCTTTTACTGTTCCCTTACAAAAATTCCCCTATTTCAGCCAGGTGACCATGAATGATATCACTCTACTGAGGCTAACACAGAAAGATAAAGACCGAATGTTGCTTGAATGTGACTAAAACCCAGGACCCTTCGCTGCCATGCTTTGTGCTGCAATGATTCCAGACTACTTGCTACTGGCTTGGCATGGTAAAGTGTCCTACCATGGAGGACGAAATAAGGCAGCCCTCCCCAGAAACCTTCTGCAAAGACTTTCAGAGTACCTCCAGGAGAGCTTCATGGAGATGTCCCTGGACGATTCCTGCTCCATCCCCAGACACATTAACAGACTTTTCCAGTAGCTGTACTGGCCGTGAATGCATCCCATTTCTTCAGGGCAAATCAAACATTAAACACTATTGCTTTTAAACCCTGTACTGTAGTTACAAATGTGCACTCACCAGAGCTGCCTTCTCTGGCTTCAGGGTCGGGAATCCTGCCTTGGGAGGGTATTGGCTCCAGGGTGATGAAAAGGTCCTGGCTGCTGAGGAGAACGGATTCACCGCTTGCCTGCTGCTCATTGTCCTCCTCCTCCTCCTCTTCCTCATCCGCAAAATCCTCCTCACTGTTGCGTGAGACTCCCCCCCTTGCAGGTGTCCACGGACAGTGGTGGGGTAGTTGTAGGGTCCCCCCTAGAATGCCAGGCAACTGATCATAGAAGATGCATATATAGGGCTCTGACCCAGAGCAACCGTTTGTCTTTTGGTAGGCTTGCCTGAGCTCCTTGACTTTCATGTGACACTGCTGTGTGTCCCTGTTGTAGCCTCTCTCCACCATGCCCTGTGCGATTTTGGCATATATATTAGCATTTCTTCTTTTTGATCAGAGTTCGACCTGCACAGATTCTTCTCCCCATACAGCAGTGTCTCCCTTTCGGTCCATGCTGGAGCTTGTTTGCAATTCTGGGGGGACTGCATGGTCACCTGTGCTGCTGAGCTCACCACGCTGACCAAACAGGAAATGAAATTCAAAATTTCCCGGGGCTTTTCCTGTGTACCTGGCTAGCGCATCAGGGTTGAAAGTGCTGTCTAGAGCGGTCACATTGGAGCACTCTGGGATAGCTCCCGGAGGCTAATACCGTCGAATTGCCTCTGCCCTACCCCAAATTCGACCCAGCAAGGTCAATTTTAGCGCTAGTCCCCTCGCGAGGGAGGAGTACAGAAGTCGATTTTAAGAGCCCTCTAGGTCGCCGGAACAGGGTTGGTTGTGTAGGCGCATTCATTTTAGAATCGACCTAACGCAGCTAAATTCAACCCAACCCCATAGTGTAGACCTGGGCTGAGCTGGGATCTAGGCGGAGTGTGGCCCCACCTCTTCCCCCAACATTTACAATTCTTCTTCGAGAGGTGTCCCTGTGGGTGCTGTACTGTAGGTGTTGCTGCGCCCCTGCGCCATTGTTTGGAGATTTTTACAGCAGTACCCGTATTGGCCGCGCATGCACGGAGCCTGCCTCACATACTGGTTTTGTCTTAATAATGCGCATGCGCGGCCAAACTCCTCAGTTCCTTCTCTACCATCCCCGGCCAGAGTCAGACCTACAGCAGACTCGTTAAAACTTTTTCTCTTACCTATTCTACATCCTTTTTTTCACTTAGTTTAGCACTCTAGTTACTAGATAAGTTCATCCCTTAAAAAAAAATTAAAATTAATTCCCGCTTGTTCCTCTCAGCCTCCAGCCGACGTTAATATGCCTGGCTCCCCAGGATTTAAGTGGTGCACTACGTGCAAGGATGCCATCTCTATCTCGGATGGCCATTCCCAGTGTATAAAATGCCTGGGGGAGTCCCTCGAAAATGTGCCCATTGTTCCAAATTAAAATCCAGGGCACATAAAGACAGAGAACTCCACCTGAAAATGATTCTTGGGTAGAAGTCACTCAGACCTGCTTCTGACCCAGGTACAGGCTCCTCAGTAAACCACAGCCCTCCCGCCTCCAAAAAAGACAAAAAGGAAAAAAAAGGACAAAAGAGAAAACACCCGCCTCCCTCACCCAGAAGGGAAACATTGCAAGCAAAAAGGTCACCGAGCAGGTCTATTTCTTCTATACAGACCTTCTCTCGGCTCAGCACCTTTGATGTGCTGGTTTCCCCGGCATCGCGCTAATCCTGCCTGTGGCTGAAGCAACAGTGCAAGCTCCCGGTGCTGAGGCTTCAGGCTTCCAGTTGCCTGCCTCTCTCATGGCACCGTTCGGCACCGCAATGGACACGGTGACAGCAGAGAGGACCTTGCTGGAACAGACCCACGCTGCGCTTACCTTCCCGGCACCACCGATATAAGAACATAAGAATGGCCATACTGGGTCAGACCAAAGATCCATCCCAGCCCAGTATCCTGTCCACTGACGGTGGCCAATGCCAGGTGCCTCAGAGGGAGTGAACCTAACAGGTAATGATCAAGTGATCTCTCTCCTGCCATCCATCTCCACCCTCTGACAAACAGAGGCTAGGGACACCATTCCTTGCCCATCCTGGCTAATAGCCATTAATGGATTTATACACCATGAATTTATCTAGTTCTCTTGCATGCATTGAGCGCTACGGTGCAGAGAACATCGGTGCTGAACGACCCTTCAGCACCACAGGCACTCCTAACGGAGGGTTTCTCTCACACAGGCTCTCCGGCACTGCAGTTGATTCATTCCCCGGACCTACAGGTGTCACCTAACCTACAGTTACCTCTACTTGACACTTATTTTTCTCTGGGCATTTGCATGCGGTCCGGACACCTGTCTCCAGCTGTATCTCACTTTTGTAGTGATGAGGAAGCCATAGTGCAGCGAGACTTTTCACCATACCAGTTCTCCCAGTCACAGAGCCAAATCAGCACTGGTCACAGAAAATCTAGGTCTTCGTTCATCAAAGACCTCCCTCCCTGGTATACAAACCCTTGGATGGCCCCACCTATGCCCTTCCACAGTCAGTGGCAGTACGGGGTCCATCGGCACCACATAAATGATTCCGCTATGATCCCCAAGATGCCAAAAATAGGAGCAATGCCACCTCGCCACCACCAGTGCATACGGCTATGAATGAGACACAACAACAAGCTGTTACTCCTCACTTTGAAGAACACGCTACACATGCTTCCCCAACACTTGTGGAGCCCGTATCCACACAGGATGAGGCTATACTGCCTCCCCCACCAACACTGTCGGATGACTTTTTAAAATTTCAAGACCTCTTCAAAAGAGTTGCCAATGAGTTGAGGATTAATCTGGAGGAAGTTTTCTGAAAATCAACATGAGTTGACTGACATCCTGCAACCTTCCTCCACATCCAAGATTGCCTTACCTATAAATCCAGCCATTATGAACCCTGCCAAAACCATATGGCAGACACTGGCTACTAGCACACCTACCTGTAAGCAAGCTAACTGGAAATATTTTATTCGTTCCAAAGGGTCTGCATTCCTTTTTACTCACGCAGAGCCAAACTCATTGGTAGTAGAGGTAGCTAACCAAAAGAACAAACACCAGTTCCCAAATCTACCCCAACTGATAAAGACAGTAAAAGGCTGGACCTGCTTGGTCGTAAAGTGTATGCTTCGTTCACATTACAATTCCGGATCTCTAATTATGTGGCTGTTCTGGCAAAATATGACCACAGAAATTATGAGAAACTCATGGCCTATATTGATGACATTCCAGGGGGCAAAAAACCATAAGTTTAAAGCCATAGTCTCTGACGGAGAAATCATCTCCCGTACTGCACTACAAGCTGCGCTTGATGTTGCTAACAAAGCTGTGAGGTCCACTGCTACAGCAGTCATGATGTGTCGAGCTTCATGGTTTTCATCGTCTTCTTTTCCTTGTGAGGTTCAGAATACCATAGAAGATCTCCCTTTTGATGGTGAGAAACTATTTGCCAGGAACACCAACGATGTGCTTCACTCCATGAAGGACTCGAGAGCGACATTACAGTCTCTCGGTATCCAAACCCTTGCAAATAGGAGGAGACAATATAGAAACCAACCTTATCAACATCCATGCTACCAATGTATACGCAACAAAGTCATAGACCATATGAACAACAACATCAGTGACCAAGATATCAACGTCGCCACACCAATTCATTGGCTCCATGTCAACCCCCTCCCACTAATGAGCAAATCTGAAGATGTGATCGACGGTACAGAAAACATCATCCCTACTTCAGTGCCCATTTTCTCCTCCCCCCATCCTTTTCAGGGACCCCTCTCACGAACAACTGCTCCACCAAGAGGTGTATCACCTCCTCCAATTAGGAGCAGTACAACCAGCGCTTGACCAACACAGAGGAAAAGGGTTCTACTCCCATTACTTTTTAACACAAAAGAAAACTGGGGGATGGTGATCTATTCTCGACCTCAGATGCCTCAATAAATTGATTAAATAAAATAAAATAAAATTAAAATAAAATAAAAAAGGTGACTCTTGCAACCATAATTCCAGCACTGGAGCAGGGAGATTGGGTTTTCAGCCCTCGACCTGCAGGATGCTTATGTTCCTGTGACCATACATCCTGCCCACAGATGTTTTATTCTCTTTGTTTTGGGCTCACAACAGTACCAGTACGGGGTCCTACCTTTTGGCCTCTCGACTGCGCCTCGTGTCTTTTCCAAACTCCTCACAGTCATAACAGCTCATCTCAGAAGGCAGAGAATCATAATTTTTACTTATCTCAACAACTGCCTTTTCAAAGGCAGGACCCTCCAAGAAGCCATTCAATCCACACAATGGACAGTCCAATTTTTCCATGCTCTTGGCCTGCGAATGAACAAAGAAAATCTTCACTCACTCCCAGCCAAAAACTGGAGTTCACAGGAGCACATTTTGACTCACGCAAAAGAATAGCATCTCTCCCACTCCATCCTTTTAACACTATCAACCTTTTTGTTCCCAAGCTGTGCAACAGTCCACAAGTGGCTGCAAAAGCTTGCCTACAACTCCGAGGCCACATGGCCTCTTGCACTTTTGTAGTCAGGAACGCTTGCCTCTTCATGAGGTGTTTCCAAAGCTGGATTCCACTGTCTACAGACCGAATGTCCATGGTCTGAACAAACTTTTATACATACCTCCCAGAGTCTAGGACTCCTTCCACTAGTGGGTATTGCCTCACAAACTTTGCTCCAGGGTCCCCTTTCTACAGGATGTCCCATCGGTTGTCTTAACTACAGACACATCCCTTATGGCATAGGGAGTACACATGCCCCAATACACTGCCTAGGGGCTTTCGTCTCCTGCTTAGACGTCCCTTCACATCAACGTCTAGACCTCTGAGCAATATGCAGTGCCTGCCTAGAATTTCTCCCCTTCATACATAACCAACATGTCAGGATAATGACCAACAACACTGCCTGCATGTTCTATGTGAACAGGCAAGGGGTGGGGGCGTGATTCCACTCCCTTTGTACAGAAGCGATGAAACGATGGAACTGGTGTCTCAGGCACAGTGTCTAAATATCAGCTGCATACTTACCTGGCTCTCTCAATACCACTGTGTCACGGTTCCTCCCCCACTCTGAACTCTAGGGTACAGATGTGGGGACCTGCATGAAAAACCTCCTAAGCTTATCTTTACCAGCTTAGGTCAAAACTTCCCCAAGGTACAAAATATTACACCTTGGACTGGCCGCTACCACCACCAAACTAATACTGGTTACTGGGGAAGAGCTGTTTGGACGCGTCCTTCCCCCCAAAATACTTCCCAAAACCTTGCACCCCACTTCCTGGACAAGGTTTGGTAAAAAGCCTCACCAATTTGCCTAGGTGACTACAGACCCAGACCCTTGGATCTTAAGAACAATGAACAATCCTCCCAACACTTGCACCCCCCCTTTCCTGGGAAATGTTGGATAAAAAGCCTCACCAATTTGCATAGGTGACCACAGACCCAAACCCTTGGATCTGAGAACAATGAAAAAGCATTCAGTGTTTTACAAGAAGACTTTTAATAAAAAATAGAAGTAAATAGAAATAAAGAAATCCCCCCTGTAAAATCAGGATGGTAGATATCTTACAGGGTAATTAGATTCAAAAACATAGAGAACCCCTCTAGGCAAAACCTTAAGTTACAAAAAAGATACACAGACAGAAATAGTTATTCTATTCAGCACAATTCTTTTCTCAGCCATTTAAAGAAATCATAATCTAACACATACCTAGTTAGATTACTTACTAAAAGTTCTAAGACTCCATTCCTGTTCTGTCCCTGGCCAAGACGACTACAGACAGACACAGACCCTTTGTTTCTCTCCCTCCTCCCAGCTTTTGAAAGTATCTTGTCTCCTCATTGGTCATTTTGGTCAGGTGCCAGCGAGGTTACCTTTAGCTTCTTAACCCTTTACAGGTGAGAGGAGCTTTCCCCTGGCCAGGAGGGATTTCAAAGGGGTTTACCCTTCCCTTTATATTTATGACACACTGCAACGACTTCAGCAGAAGATTTCCCATAGACCACGAATGGGAACTAAACGAGGATATAGTACTAGACATATTCCACACAAGGGGATATCCAACCACAGACCTTTTTGCAACTGCAACAAACAAGAAATGCCCAAGATTTTGTTCCAGAGCAGGACTAGGCAAACACTCCTTGAGGGATGCGTTCATGTTCCCATGAAACACCTACCTAAAATATGCATTTCCCCGATACCACTTATACACAAATTATTGATCAAAATATGAACACACCAAGCCAGGGTCATAATGATAGCCCCACATGGCCCAGACAGGCATGATACCCTTTCCTTACCAGGATGTCGCTTTCCACACCCATCCCACTACCCTCCGCCCGAATCTCTTGTCCCAACAACAGGGTCTACTACTCCACTCCAATTTAACCATGTCACACCTCAAGGTTTGGCTCCTTCATGGTTCTCTTATGCCAAGCAAACTTGCTTGGAGCAGGTTCAAAATGTACTCCTTCATAGCACAACAAATTCTACACGCACCACCTGCCTTTATAACTGGACAAGATTTACACACTGGTGGGCTGTCACAAACACCATTCCTTTTTTCCATGCCTCTCCCACTAATCCTCGACTATCTGTTAGGGATTAAATTCTCTGGACTCTCCCTGAGTCCCATCAAACTCCACTTGGCTGCAATTACAATGTTCTATGATGCCATCGATGATAGAACTATCTTTGCTTATCCCATTACTAAGCGATTCCTTAAGGGACCCCAAACCCTATACCCAGACATCAAACTGCCTAATCCATCTTGGGAGCTCCACTTAGTCTTAACATGCCTAACCCAAAACCATTTGAACCATTAGCCACATGTTCCCTCCTACATCTTTCTATGAAAACTGCATTTCTGGTAGCGATTGCCTCTGCGAGACGCACAGAAGAAATTGCAGCACCCATGGCAGATCTGCCATACACCATATTTTTAAGGACAAAGTCCCCCTACGCTTACTCCCCGAAATTTGCTGAAGGTGCACTCTTCTTTCCATGCCAGTGAGCCTATCCATCTCCCTACCTTTTCCAAAACCACATGTAAATTCCTTTGAATCTACGATGCACACTTTGGACGTGCGCAGGGCTTTGTCCTTCTACTTCGACAGGACTAAAACCTTTAGGCGTTCCGACAAGGTATTTGTCCCCATTGCAGAATGCTTTAAGGGCTCATTTATCTCTAACCACTGACTTTCCAACTGGATCTCGAGTTGCATTTGTCTCCGTTATCAACTACAGAAGATGATGACTCCTGCCTTTATCAGGACTCACTGCACCAGATTCATGGCAGCCTCAGTGGCCTTTCTACGTAACGTCCCTCTTTAAGAACATTTCCAGAGCTGCCATTTGGGCCTTTGAAAATACGTTTGCAAAACATTATGCTCTTACACAGGGACTCATCACCGATGCACGTGTGGGCAGAGCTGTTCTATCTACTGCATTCCTTCCAGATCCAAAGTCCCTACCTCCTTGAGAGATACTGCTTTTCAGTCACCTACATTGAAGCACCCATAGGGACATCTCTCTCGAAGAAGAGAAGGTTACTCACCTGTGCAGAAACTGACGTTCCTCAAGATGAGTGTCCCTGTGGGTGCTCCACTCCCCATCCTCCTCCCCTCTACTTCGGAGCTGGGGCGGCCTCCGTTGTAGAGAAGGAACTGAGGAGTTCGGCCGCGCATGCGCACTATTAAGACAAGACCAGTATGTGAGGCAGGCTCCGCGCATGCGTGGCCGATACGGGTACTGCTGTAAAAATCTCCGAACAACGGCACAGGGGCACAGCAACACCTACAGTGGAGCACCCACAGGGACACTCATCTCGAAGAATGTCAGTTACGGCACAGGTGAGTGACCTCCTCTTCTTCCTGTGGCCCAAGCCTTTTGGTTCAAGCTTACTTTTTTAATAAGGGTGTGAGAGCTAACATCTTGTGCAATTCCTTTGGTGTGTGGCAAATAGTAAATCTCCTTGTGTCAAGGTTCCTCCCCCACTCTGAACTCTAGGGTACAGATGTGGGGACCTGCATGAAAAAACCTCCTAAGCTTATCTTTACCAGCTTAGGTCAAAACTTCCCCAAGGTACAAAATATTACACCCATTGTCCTTGGACTGGCCGCTACCACCACCAAACTAATACTGGTTACTGGGGAAGAGCTGTTTGGACACATCTTTCCCCCCAAAATACTTCCCAAAACCTTGCACCCCACTTCCTGGACAAGGTTTGGTAAAAAGCCTCACCAATTTGCATAGGTGACCACAGACCCAAACCCTTGGATCTGAGAACAATGAAAAAGCATTCAGTTTTTTACAAGAAGACTTTTAATAAAAAATAGAAGTAAATAGAAATAAAGAAATCCCCCCTGTAAAATCAGGATGGTAGATATCTTACAGGGTAATTAGATTCAAAAACATAGAGAATCCCTCTAGGCAAAACCTTAAGTTACAAAAAAGATACACAGACAGAAATAGTTATTCTATTCAGCACAATTCTTTTCTCAGCCATTTAAAGAAATTATAATCTAACACATACGTAGCTAGATTACTTACTAAAAGTTCTAAGACTCCATTCCTGTTCTGTCCCTGGCAAAGACGACTACAGACAGACACAGACCCTTTGTTTCTCTCCCTCCTCCCAGCTTTTGAAAGTATCTTGTCTCCTCATTGGTCATTTTGGTCAGGTGCCAGCGAGGTTACCTTTAGCTTCTTAACCCTTTACAGGTGAGAGGAGCTTTCCCCTGGCCAGGAGGGATTTCAAAGGGGTTTACCCTTCCCTTTATATTTATGACACGCCCTCCAAATCTCAGCTAGGGTGAAACACTGGCTGGGATTTCTTCCTGGAGCTCTAGGAAAAACAGAGTTAATAAGACACATGCATCTCTAAATATACTACCAAGTACATAAAGACTAACAATATTTTCCACATCTTAAGGATGATTTTAACAAGTTGATTCTGGGAAACTTTCACGGGAGAGTGCATCAGCCACTTTGTTAGAAGCTCCTGAGATGTGTTGGATGTCGAAATCAAAATCTTGGAGAGCTAAACTCCACCGAAGAAGTTTTTTGTTAGTTTCCTTGACGGTGTGAAGCCACTTCAGTGCAGCATGGTCGGTTTGCAGGTGGAAACGCCGTCCCCAAACATATGGGCGTAGCTTTTCCAGAGCATAGACAATGGCGTAACATTCTTTTTCAGTGACTGACCAGTTGCTTTCCCTCTCAGACAGTTTTTTGCTGAGAAACACTACAGGGTGGAATTCTTGATCAGGTCCTTTTTGCATTAAAACTGCTCCCACACCACGCTCGGACGCATCTGTGGTTACTAGGAACGGTTTGTCAAAGTCTGGGGCCCTTAGTACAGGGTCAGACATGAGTGTCGCTTTAAGCTTGTTAAAGGCCTTCTGACACTTTCCGGTCCACTGAACAGCATTTGGCTGTTTCTTTTTGGTTAGGTCTGTCAGTGGGGCAGCGATTTGGCTGTAGTGAGGTACAAATCATCTGTAATAACCAGCCAAGCCTAAGAAGGATTGAACCTGTTTCTTTGACTTTGGGACAGGCCACTTTTGGATAGCATCCACTTTGGCCTGTAGGGGGCTGATAGTTCCTTGACCCACCTGGTGTCCAAGGTAAGTCACTCTGTTTAGGCCCATTTGACACTTCTTAGCCTTAACAGTTAGTCCTGCCTCCCTTATGCGCTCAAGGACTTTTTGTAGATGTTCCAGGTGGTCTGCCCAGGAATCCGAAAATATGGCCACGTCGTCAAGGTAGGCGACTGCATATTCTCCTAATCCCGCTAGGAGACCATCTACAAGTCTTTGGAAAGTGGCGGGTGCATTTCGCAGCCCGAAAGGGAGTACATTAAATTCATACAGCCCGAGATGTGTGATGAAGGCTGACCTTTCCTTGGCAGATTCATCTAGCAGTACCTGCCAGTACCCCTTGGTTAAGTCCAAGGTAGAGATGAACTGGGCCCGTCCCAGTTTCTCTAATAGTTCATCTGTGCGTGGCATTGGATAGTTGTCTGGGCGAGTTACAGCATTTAGCTTATGGTAGTCCACGCAAAAACGTATTTCCCCATCTGGTTTGGGAACTAGAACCACTGGAGATGCCCATGCACTTTCAGAGGGGCGGATTACACCCATCTGTAACATATCCTGGATCTCCCGTTCTATAGCAGTTTTAGCTTGAGGAGACACCCGGTAAGGTTGGACCCTAATTGGGTGAGCATTACCTGTGTCAATGGAGTGGTATGCCCGTTCAGTCAGTCCTGGGGTGGCTGAGAACGTTGGCGCGTAGCTAGTGCACAGCTCCTGGATCTGCTGTCGCTGCATACGCCCAAGGGTCATGGAGAGGTTCACCTCTTCCACACCACCAGCACATTTCCCTTCGTAGTAGACACCTTCAGGCCACTCAGCGTCGTCTCCTCCCTGGGCTGTAAACTGACAAACCTTTAATTCTCTGGAATAAAAGGGCTTTAGAGAATTAATATGGTACACCTTAGGCTTTCGGTTGGAGGTGGGGAATGCTATGAGATAATTAACAGCTCCCAGGCGTTCCTGGACCATGAATGGCCCTTCCCACGATGCTTCCATTTTATGGGCCTGGAGCGCCTTTAAGACCATGACCTGGTCTCCTACTTTGAAGGAACGCTCTCTGGCATGTTTATCATACCAGGCTTTTTGCTCTTTTTGAGCATCCTGTAAGTTTTCTCTAGCAAGGGCTAAAGAGGTTCGGAGGGTGTTTTGTAGGTTGGTTACAAAGTCCAGAATCTTAGTTCCTGGAGACGGTGTAAATCCCTCCCATTGCTGCTTTACCAACTGCAATGGCCCCTTAACCTCACGGCCATATACAAGTTCAAATGGGGAAAACCCTAAACTGGGATGTGGTACAGCTCTGTAGGCAAAGAGCAACTGCTGCAACACTAGGTCCCAATCATTGGAGTGCTCATTTACGAATTTACGTATCATGGCCCCCAAAGTTCCATTAAACTTCTCCACCATGCCATTTGTTTGATGGTGGTAAGGAGTGGCAACCAAGTGATTTACCCCATGAGCTTCCCAAAGGTTTTTCATAGTTCCTGCCAGGAAATTAGTCCCTGCATCTGTGAGGATGTCGGAGGGCCAACCTACCCTGGCAAAAATGTCTGCTAGTGCCTGGCACACACTTTTAGCCCTGGTGTTGCTTAGAGCTACTGCTTCCGGCCATCGGGTGGCAAAATCCATGAAAGTCAGTATGTACTGCTTTCCTCTGGGTGTCTTTTTCGGAAAAGGACCCAGAATATCCACAGCTACTTGCTGAAATGGAACTTCAATGATGGGGAGTGGCTGGAGAGGAGCTTTGACCTGGTCTTGGGGTTTTCCCACTCTTTGGCACACCTCACAAGACTGGACATAGGTAGAAACATCCTTGCCCATTCCCTCCCAGTGGAATGACCCCCGCAAACGGTCTTTGGTCCTGTTCACCCCAGCATGGCCACTAGGGTGATCATGGGCTAAGCTCAAGAGCTTGGCCCGGTGTTTAGTTGGAACTACCAACTGTCTCTGAGGATGCCAGTCTTCCTGGTGTCCACCAGAAAGAGTTTCCTTGTATAAAAGTCCTCTTTCTACAACAAATCTGGATCGATTAGAAGAGCTGAGAGGCGGTGGGTTGCTCCGTGCCGCCGTCCAAGCTCTCTGGAGGCTTTCATCTGCTTCCTGTTCGGTCTGGAACTGTTCCCTTGATGCTGGAGACATCAGTCCCTCATTGGATTGGGGACCTAGGCTTGGTCCCTCTGGAAGCGATATAAGGGATGGAGCTGTTTCTGTTGACTGTGAACCGCTCTCCGCTGGTGCACTATGTTGGGATTCAGGCTCCGGCTGAGCCTCTTGTGTAGAGTTATCGGCTGTTGCCAGTTCAGGTTCGGTGGGGCCCTCTGGTGTTGAGGTTGCAAGTACTGGATTCAGTGCTGACACGGGGTCTGGTGTTGGTTGTTCGGCTGGTTCCGGTTCTGGGACTGGTTCCGTCTGGGTCTCTGGGACTGGATCCACTACTGCTGTTGCAGACATTGGCCTGGGGTCCGGGTCCATCACCTCTGACCAGGTCCTGATAGAAGTTTCTGGAACAGAGCTAGGCCTCACGGCTTGTTTAGCCTGGCTGCGGGTGACCGTTCCCACCCTCTTGGCCTGCTTCACATGCTTGGCCAAGTCTTCCCCCAACAGCATGGGGATGGGATAATCATCATAGACTGCAAAAGTCCACATTCCTGACCAGCCCTTGTACTGGACAGGCAACTTGGCTGTAGGCAAATTGAAAGAGTTGGACTTGAAGGGTTGAATCGTCACTTGGACCTCTGGGTTGATTAAATTGGGGTCCACTAAGGAAGCATGGATAGCTGACACTTGTGCTCCGGTGTCCCTCCACGCGGTGACCTTCTTCCCGCCCACACTCACAGTTTCCCTCCGCTCCAAGGGTATCTGGGAGGTATCTGGGCCTGTGGACCTCTGGTGTGATTCCGGTGCAATGAACTGTAATCTGTTGGGGTTCTTGGGGCAGTTGGCCTTTACATGCCCCAGCTCGTTACATTTAAAACATCGTCCAGCTGACGGGTCACTGGGGCGAGGTGGGTTGCTGGAGAACGGGGTGGTGGGACGATAAGGGGTCTGGAGGGTTCTTTGGGAGGTAGGTGGGGCTTTGGGCGGCCCCCGGTAATAGGGTGTGGTCTGGGGTGGTCCCTTCTGGTCTCCGCTCCAACTGCGACCAGTTTTCTTCTTCTCTGCCACCTCCACCCATCTGGCTCCAATCTCTCCTGCCTCGATTACAGTTTTGGGCTTCCCGTCCAGGATGTATCTTTCTATTTCCTCAGGAACACCCTCTAAGAATTGTTCCATTTGCATTAGGAAGGGCAAATTTACTGGAGATTCAACACTTGCTCCTGATATCCAGGCATCCCAATGTTTCACAATGTGGTAGGCATGTCGGGTAAATGACATGTCTGGTTTCCACCTTAGGGCTCTGAACCTCCGACGAGACTGCTCAGGTGTTATCCCCATTCTGACTCTCGCCTTGGATTTAAACAGTTCATACTTGTTCATGTGTTCTTTAGGCATTTCAGCTGCCACCTCAGTTAAGGGTCCACTGAGCTGCGGCCTCAGCTCTACCATGTATTGGTCAGTAGAGATGTTGTACCCAAGGCAGGCCCTTTCGAAGTTTTCTAAGAAGGCCTCAGTATCATCACCTGCCTTGTAGGTGGGGAACTTTCTGGGATGGGAAGTGGTACCTGGAGAAGGATTGCTAGGGTTTGTTGGTATGTTCTGCTGAGCCTTTATCCTCTCCACCTCCTCCACATGCTTCCTCTCTTTTTCCTTCTCCTCTTCCACATGCTTCCTTGCCTCCATTTCCCTCTTGTGGGCAGCCTCCTGTACCTCCTTCTCCAGCCGCATGAGTTCTATCTTTCTTTCATGTTCCCTTTGTTTTTCCTCAGCCTGAAATTTGGCTAATTCCAGCTGTAGTCGAGCTGAGGATTTGGTCATTCTAACCTCTCTGTTTTTAACTAACTTTACACCCGAGGTTTAGAAATAAACAAAGAAAACTTGGCTGTAAAATTTTGCTGTGCTGGAATAGAATGCCTATTCTCTGATAGTGACTGTCAGCCTACAGAAAAAGACAATTCCCTTGTCTCTGCTCTGGGCCCAAATTAAAGCAAAAAACCTCCAACTACTTGGAAACCTGCTTACCCAGCCCAAAGAAAAAGCAAATGGGTAGAACACACCCCCCCTATTTACTTTTAGGAAGAAAAGAAAAAAAAAACCTCTGGGTTGGAAGACTGTGAATTTCCCTGCAGGAGTTAAGTACCCTGCCTCCAGGCAAAGAAAACCTGCAATTCACAAGATAATCCCCTTTTGTCTCTGCTTGGCCACAAAGCAGAGAAAAAACAATCTGCTTTCAGTTTCAACTGCTTTCTGGACTTCCTTTCCAAAGGAAAAAAAAATTTCCTTTTTAAAATCTGTATTTCTAGTTCAAAAAATCTCAACTGGATCTCAAAATGATTTCAGGTTAATCCCACCACTATGCCACCATGTCAAGGTTCCTCCCCTACTCTGAACTTTAGGGTACAGATGTGGGGACCTGCATGAAAAAACCTCCTAAGCTTATCTTTACCAGCTTAGGTCAAAACTTCCCCAAGGTACAAAATATTACACCTGTTGTCCTTGGACTGGCCGCTACCACCACCAAACTAATACTGGTTACTGGGGAAGAGCTGTTTGGATGCGTCCTTCCCCCCAAAATACTTCCCAAAACCTTGCACCCCACTTCCTGGACAAGGTTTGGTAAAAAGCCTCACCAATTTGCATAGGTGACCACAGACCCAAACCCTTGGATCTGAGAACAATGAAAAAGCATTCAGTTTTTTACAAGAAGACTTTTAATAAAAAATAGAAGTAAATAGAAATAAAGAAATCCCCCCTGTAAAATCAGGATGGTAGATATCTTACAGGGTAATTAGATTCAAAAACATAGAGAACCCCTCTAGGCAAAACCTTAAGTTACAAAAAAGATACACAGACAGAAATAGTTATTCTATTCAGCACAATTCTTTTCTCAGCCATTTAAAGAAATCATAATCTAACACATACCTAGCTAGATTGCTTACTAAAAGTTCTAAGACTCCATTCCTGTTCTGTCCCTGGCAAAGACGACTACAGACAGACACAGACCCTTTGTTTCTCTCCCTCCTCCCAGCTTTTGAAAGTATCTTGTCTCCTCATTGGTCATTTTGGTCAGGTGCCAGCGAGGTTACCTTTGGCTTCTTAACCCTTTACAGGTGAGAGGAGCTTTCCCCTGGCCAGGAGGGATTTCAAAGGGGTTTACCCTTCCCTTTATATTTATGACACCTTGAAAGGGAGGAAAAGTAATCACTTCATCCCCTTGGCCAGGTAGGGTGCCAATATCTTGGCAGATATTTAATATCTGTTAAATGGGAACAATCTCATGTACTTACATCCCTGGATCACCTGAAGTTTAATGAGTGTAAAGTGCTCTGAGATCATTTAAATGTAATTTCCCATCTAACTACAAAACAATATTGCTGTCATCACATAACATTGACATATTACACATTCTTGGGATGTTGCCTTAATAATATGTTCTCAGGAGGGCAGAACAGGGAGGGGAAGCTGATTGTTTTTGCTATCCTCATGATGTAAGAGCTTTACACTTTAGGTGTGATATGAGAAGCTGAAATGCATCATTGACATAAGTAAACTTTATACATTCAAATGAATTAAGATGAACCTTTTCTTAAATTCTTAAATGCTTTTAAGTACATAGCTGGAAGTTAATGAGAACTGATACGAAACACAGACTTCTCACTGGCTGACTACAGGTTAACTCAGGGAAGGACATAGCCATACACATTTTTAAAAGAGATTAATTACTTAGGGCCTGGTTTGAGGAATAACTAGGAATGATGAGGATGAAATTAAGAAAAGAATAACTCAGGCAGAATATTAAGAAAATGTTCTGAGAATGTGTTTGGTAAGACTGGGCGGAGGAGGTCCATCTCTTAGGGCCTTAGTAAATAAGTCTGGAAAAAAATACATATTATACCCAAGGGGACAATCCTGTATTGACAAAGAGATGAATTACATGAAATTAAGAGGTCCTCTAATTTCCATATCATGACCCCTTCCTCACACTGGTGAGCGGTTACTCACATGAGGAGTCCTACTGAACATGAATAAATGCTCCTCCATGTGAATAAGAAAATCACACTCTGTTCCTTGCATGATATGAGCCGTCAAATATTTATTTTTATAGGTCATTAACTATTTGGATGTTAATATTATTTGCCAGACCTGTCTATTGCTGGAACAACTTAATCAAATACATTTAAATTTTGCAATATTTTTTAAAAGTTTGGTACTTCATGTCCAAAATCTATTTGGGGTCCAATAGAGAACAGTATATACCACTGTCTTCTCTGAGATCCCCCCATTCCTCAGCATTCTGCACTCATTTATACCCTTGCCACTGGATTGACTTAAATGGGTTGCATGAGTATAAAGGAGGGCACAATATAGTCCAATATCTTTTTAAAGTGTTGTTTGTATAAGTTCCTTGCTGGGCTATTCTGATATTACCCATGATATGAATATTGAAAGCAGTTAATGAAAACACTTTACTGGATTATGCATGCACAGCACCGTAGGTGGTTTTACAACCATCAATAACATAGCTGCTCTGGTGACCAAATAGCTTAGTCCACACTCTTCAGGACATTGTGGTCAGCAAAAAAGAGATATTTCTGGGATGTTGTTCAAGTGTGCACAAAATGCATGGAAAATCAGAAATATTCTATGGCTCCTGTCTTGCACTTACCGTTACTTGTGCAAACAGTCCCCAATGTTGTGTTGTGAGTCAATGTGACTACTCCCCTGAGTAAAGTGTTTGCAAGATCAGAGCCAATACCACTTTGATTTAATGGGGTGGTAGGATTGCATTAAACTATTTTAAAAACCTAAATAAATGTACCTCTGAGGCTGAGTCACTGTATGGAAAAGTTTGATTTCAGTCTTAACTGTGGAATAGTCAGGGCCGGCTCCAGGCACCAGCGAAGGAAGCAGGTGCCTGGGGCAGCTAGTAGAAAGGGGCGGCACGCCGTCAGTTATTGGGGCAGCATGTCCGGGTCTTCGGTGGTAATTTGGCAGTGGGTCTTTCATTCCCTCCCTTCCACTTCGGCGGCACTTTGGCGGTAGCTCAATCATTTTGGTTTTTTTTCCGCCTCTTGGGGCAGCAAAAAAGCTGGAGCTGGCCCTGGGAACAGTATAATGGTGCCAGGATGCTCCCAGGGCTGGCCCTAGTCCAAATGGCAGCCCAGGTGAGGAGCGTCTTCAGCACCCCTCCCCCCCATTTAATTAAACTTTTGAATACGTTTTTTATTGCATTTGTAGCCCATTTCATGACTTTGATGCATGATTTGCATGTGTGATTCATCTCTGTCATAGAAGATGATAAATTTGCACACTAGGATCTGTAAATCTGTATTTATTCATGCCATATATAAGCAAATAAAAAATTCATTTCCTCTAAGAGTCTAAGCTTACGGAAACTTTTTAATTTTAAGAATAACTGAAATGTACTAACATCGATAAATTGAACTGTTCACCAACATTGGGTGGACCAGTATTAAATAGTGTTACAGTAGGTGACAGCCTTAGAATGTTAACCCTAGTCCTTTAGTTCAAAGGGTCACTTTTTGCACATTTGCCCTCACAAAGCATAGAGTCTGAGAGATCTAAAGACTGGTCCATGGCATTTTCAAGCAATAAAATAGCAAGCAATGTCAGTGTCTTGTTGGCCATCATTGCTCAAAGATATGTTTTAATGAGCCTGAACTTTGAAAAGCTGTGCTCACCACTCATGACTGTGACCAGCAGCATGAGCAGAATCCTCAAAGCTATCCACACATTAGGAAAATTGTCCTTCAATACTGCATCATGAATGAACTGGAGAACTTGGAGTGGAGAGTGCTTCCCATTTGGCAAAATGTGAAGGATGTTGTCCAATTTGATATCTTTATCATTGATGTCCGAACTATTCCCCAGGTGTCAGCATCCAGTGAAGGCCTGTAAAATTGTTTAAGAGTGTATTCCTGTCTGCTGGCATACAAAAAAGCCCCCAGGTTTTTTCATGGTGCTTCATTTGTCTGAACCTTTGTTCGATGGACACTTGAGCAGTGTCAATGAGCGAGCAAAAAACCTACTTCTTGAATTTTTCTTCAGAGCTTCCCATCATCTCATCTCTGCCCCCTGTAACCAAACCGTCTCTTCTGCTGATGAATATGAGTTTCCTTGAAGACAGGCTCAACTCCTAAGTTTTCTACCATTTCTTTGGCAGCAGTGATGGCCTGTTCAAATCCATTGTCACTGTAGGCCACAACGAAATCAAGGCAGCTTCTCATCAAAATAGTAGCGGTCGCGATGTTCATCGACTGAGTTTGTAATACCTTGCTTACAACAATTACTTGGAACAAGATATCGTTCCAAACCACAACTGAGACCAGAAATTTGAGGTCAGTTATCTGGTGTGCCAGGCTTTGTGCTTTGGGTCTGATTCTGGCTTTATTCGACTGCGCCAGTTCCATCAGGGCGTTGTAGACCTCAGTCACGTGGTACCTCACTGGCCTTACACTGTCAACGCAGCTCTTCCAGCGAGTGTCACGTAGGGGCTTCATGGTCAGATTTGTAACATTGTCCATGAGGATCTTTTACTTGATATCTGATGCTGAAAGCAGGATGTCTATCCTTTGCAGCACTCCATCATCATTTTAGGAGGTCTGAGGAAAATGTTGTTCTCAGAAAGTCTGGAAGGTTCCAGGAGATTCTACAAAGGTCCAGAACATTCTAGGAGGTCAGTGAAAAATGAATCCACAGAGGGAGTACCTGAAAGGTGTTACTTCAAACATGCTATTTTCCCTTTTGTCGCTTACAACAAAAACAGCACCCCGAGCCGGTCGCCTGGCTCACCTGCCCCTAAGTCTGGCCCTAGATGCCCCCATAATAAGAACACATCAGTCTTGTCAGAGGTCTCGCTGCCCCCCCTTTTAGCCTAAATGCAGCTCTAAGTGCCCGTCTCCCATGTGGCTGCCTAGCTGTACTACACAGTTGTCTTGTACAGAAGCAACACCAGCCCCAGCCTGACGGCCCCCGTGGCGTCCCTGCATAAATTCGCTCCATCCTTCCCGACCCCGGCTCTGCAGCAGACGAAGCGGAGTGATCCCGTGAACCCACCCCCGCAGGGTCTGCGGCGTCTCCGGCCCCGGCCTCCTTGCAGGGCTATCTCCTGCATCTCCCCGTCGCGCCGCGGAGAGCAGTGCAGCCTGCGGCGCTTTTAGCTGGCTGGGAAGGTGTGAGCAGCGCCGCTGGGGAAGAGGCGGGGGGAGACCGAGGGGAACAAAGCGCCGAGGCAGCTGCTGGCTGCAGAGCAGCAGGCACAGGAGGCGGCTGAGGGATGGCAGCGGCCAGGGGCTCGGGGCTGCTGGCGCTGTGCGGGGCGCTCAGTGCCTGCTGGCTGCTGTGCGCCGGGGCGGCGGAGCAGGAGGCGGCCGCCGGGGCCAGCCGGCGGCGGCGGCTGAGCCAGGAGGACGGCATCTCCTTCGAGTACCACCGCTACCCGGAGCTGCGGGAGGCGCTGGTGGCCGTGTGGCTGCAGTGCCCCTCCATCAGCAGGATCTACACCGTGGGGCGAAGCTTCGAGGGCAGGGAGCTGCTGGTCATCGAGATTTCGGATAACCCCGGGAGACACGAGCCTGGTAACTGCCACCCACCCCGCGCAGCCCTCTCCGCCCGGAGATCCCCTCCGCCTGAGCCCGCCTTAGCCCCGCGAGGCTGGGAGGAGGGACAGCCGCTGCCAGGGCCGCGGGGATCATGTCAATATCGCTTACAGGGCAGCGGGGATAAGGGCAGGCTTAGCACGGCCATGGGGAGACAGGCATCATGCCTAGCCCTGATAAGGAGAGAGGAAGAATACACATGCTAGCGGTTTGTAGGCAGTAGGAATGCCGTGATATTAGTACATGTAGGGCACGAGCAGTCGTGTAGTATTAGGACTGTGGAAATAGTAATTAGTGTGCCCAGGCTACAGGAATCGTTGAACAATTGTTTCGTATAGGGTACAGGGAGCATAGATGAGGCATAAGAGCGCTTGTAGTGCTATAGACAGAATAGAATGACACTTGCAGTGCTTTCAGTTTTCAAAGCCCAGTACTAACGTTATTATGAACATCTTTGCTTTGCTGGTAGGGATAGATGTATGGAAGCTTCTACCAGTCTTTTAGTTGGTCACGTTTTTAATTTTATCATTAAAATGAATGCCATATCACTAACATCCACTAAAAGTGATATTAGAAATCCTAGAAAACAGTGACCCTGATAGGGGCTGAAAGATCTCCCTTTAATTCTGATTTATGAGGGAACACAATGTGCAAGCATACTGGAAGGAAATTACCTTCTTTATTTCCTGACCTAAACAAAATTACAATTTAAAATCTAACATGTCTGTTCAGAAATCTGGGTCACCTTTGAGTGTGTAAAATGCTGTGTTTTTCTGTGGGAATGGTGGAAGCACAGATTGTTACAGCTCATGATTAGCAGTTGCACCACTTATATTTTGTGGAGAGCAACAAACACCTTGTGATTATTTGTACTTACCTTTCAAGATAGTTAAAGCAGGTGATTACAACTGACGTTTATAGTATATTGGTTTTATACATATACACAATGAATTTCTAATCAGTGCAAGTTTACTCATTTGTATAAAAATTTATTTCCAAATATTGTGTTTTTAAAGGGCTAATCCTGAAAGGTGCTAAGCAGCTGAGGTCTGCTATATAGCCCTTTGCAGTCAATAGGAGTTTTTCCATTGACTTCAATAGGTTTGGGGGCAGGCCCACCCACATTAGCACTGATTTCAATGGGAGTTGTGAGTGCTGAGCACCCATCAGGTTCAGGCCCCACATGATTTGAGCTTTATCTTTAATTATCTTTTTGACCTCAGGTATTTATACCCCTGCCTGGCATTCTTTGGGAGTTGCATTGCTTTTGACAGCACCATGACTATTGATAACCATGTTAAAAATGAGAGGTGGTAGGATATCTGACATAATAAAAAAGGCAAAATAAGGGGAAAATATAGTATAGTTTTGGAATGGAATATAAATACCAAAATTGGAAATGAGTTAAAGTATTTTATCGTTGGTGTTGGGGCCATCTTGACAGCAAGCATGATATTTAAAATAAGTGATAAGTATCATTGATTATTATTATTTAATGTACTCATTTGAATGATGTGCAGATGTTACTATGGCTTTCTGAGAGTTATTGCTTTTTATTATTACGTATTTATCCAGCATTCATTCAATCTATTTAAAATAGGAAGAAAAAGACAATTTTACATATTGTGGGGTGGGAGAATATAATTCGCATGGAAGCTCTGATCCTGCCCCCTTTGAACTCACTAGAGGCTTTGCTACTGACGTCAGTGGAATCAGGATCAGGCTCAGTGTCAGTTCCTTACTTCGTCCTTTAACCAAAATGTTTTAATGGACCACGGATAGGGAGCTTTCTTTGGGATTGATCCTGAAGATGACTGCAATGAACATTGAAGATGTTCACCACCTCACAGGAGGATCCCGTTATTGTAATTAAAACGTTCACACTGAACATATTGTTTGAGAACCTCTGATTCAAACCAGACCTTGTGTACTACGACATATCTGAGCAAGTTGTAGCAGCCAATGCTGAAAATGTGTATTTTTTTCCCTACAGATTAACCAGGATTTAAACTGTGAGAGTTTATTGTTGGATAAAAGCTTTAAGGTCTGATCCTGCAAATTGCTAAGGCACCTCTTGAGAGGTTCTGAGCTCCCTTTACCTTCAGTTGCACTCAGGAAGAACACGACATGTTGCAGGATTTTCTTAGTATGTCTAGAGAATAATATTTTGTATCTGGATATATACAGTAACTAAGGGCTCGATCCAAAGCTTATTGAAATAATTGGATAAACGACTAATGACTTCAATGGGCTTTGGATCAGACCCTGACTGTCTAAATACTATTAATGGGCATTTTAGAAATGTGTTCAGTAATAATAAAAATGCTAGAAACTTTCTTCAGATTAGTAAACAATGTCCCTTTTTAGTTTCCTATGTAGGCCTTTGTGATAGCTATAGCAAAAGAAGTGGAGCCCTGTATCAACCCCACCAGAAAATGTGAGTATGATTCTACAACCCTTACCTGTGTGAGTAATCCTTGCTTACATCAGGAGTCCCCACTGAATGCTTTAGAGGGTGAAGACTAGCCACATGAGTAAGGATTATTGATGTAATTAAGGTTTGCAGGATCAGGCCCTATATGATTTATTTTAATCTATCATTAAATTACGATTTACAGAATTTTGTGGCACGCTATGGAGTTGTGATCCAGCCTGTCCTTACAATAAAAATACCCTGAGTCATTGTTTTTTTTTAAAACATAGTGGTCAATAGAGCAGTGATCTGCAGAGAGCTGATAACTGTAGAGACCTGATAAGAATGTTAGGCTACCCTTTGAATTATCCAGTCAGCTGCTGCAGCAATACAAACAATTTCTGTCTGGGTGCATACTTCAGAAAGTTCACATCTCTTAAAGAAACTCTGATTATACCCTTGAGTAGCATTTTTTTATAAGTAAAAGCTGGACAGAATCTATTTGTGTTGGTTTTAATGATCGTGAAGAAATAAAGAAGCACCAATCAGGACACCCTTTGATTTATTGTGTGAAGCTGAACCAAAAGGTTGGTTGCCAACTTTCTAATGGCACAAAACCGAACACTCTTGCCCCGCCCCTTCTCCAAGGCCCCACCCTGCTCACTCCATCCCCCCTCCCTCTGTCGCCTTGCTCCTCTCCACCCTCACTCACTCGCTCATGTACACTGGGCTGGGGCGGGTCCCTTTTTGATGGGATGTTCTGGTTGAAAAACAGACACCTGGTAAACCATAATCTTTGTCAAATTTTTTATGTATAAACACACATCACCAGGCAGATGTCACATAAACACAGGCATCAATATATGCACACAGTCACAATGTGCATAAGCATGTGCACCAACCTGCGGTTTTAAGGAATTATTAATGAAAGGAAACAATTTAATTTAGGTGCAATATAAGAAAACACATGTGAAAAATGGAAAGAACGTTTATGTAAGCATGTATTAAATTACCCAAGCAACTGGAATGATTCTTTAAGACCTCATATTTGCTGGGGTAAATATAAATTAAGAGGTTTTTTTAAAACCCATAATATGCACATTGGAAACAAGAATGGCTCTTCAGGAACAAATCTGGTTTCTTGCATAAGTACATGAAGTATCTTGGCAATCCTTTAAAAAACACAGATTACGCACTCAGAAAACAAGTATGACTTTTTCTGAGCTGTTCCCATAGATCTGCTAAATGTTAAAGGTAGGAGAATGCCAGCTTTTACTTTGCCAAAAGTTTTCAATTGTGAATTAAACACTATCAGAATGTGTTGCATTTTGTGCCATCCTGAATACTATACAATTTAAGCGATTTAGGGTGAAATGTTTTTCTCTGACTCTCTTTTGATTCATGACCATGAGATTGGATTCTGATTAAAAAGGAATTAAATGTACTTTTGATGGTGGCAGTTCCTTTTTGAGTACTACAGAACTCAAACAGGAGAGTAGAGCCCATTGCCACTGTCAGTAAAGGCATGGCTGAATAAGTAGAAGTAAAACTCCAGCAAACAGTTTCAGAGAGAGAGAGGGGTGTCAATACTGGTTGCACCAAATCCAGCAGTATGCTCAAGGAGATGGAGAAGGAACTAGAGTCAGCTGAAAGCAAACCATTGATCTAGAAGGGCAGTTTTATTGCTGTTAAGGTGGTGGAAGCTGAACCCAGTCTAGAAATGATCAAGGACATTGTTTTGGGAGAATTGGTTAGGTGAGAAAAGACAACTTTCTCCAAGCTCTTGCTAAAAAAGGTAAAAGCGAAGATAGGACAGTAGGCAGTGAGGTGTGGGAAATTCTGGGGTAATGGTTGGTGATATAGTATGCCTGAGACTATCAGGGAAGATAGAAGCTGACAATAAATAACTGATTATTACTGTGATGGGGGATAATGGGTGAAAACCAGGCCCCACTGAAGTCAATGACAAAAATCCCATTGACTTCAACAGGGCTAGGGTTTCATGCAATGTTTCTTGCCTCATTTGTAAAATGCTTTGAGGTGTTGGGGGGGAGGGATAGCTCAGTGGTTTGAGCATTGGCCTGCTAAACTCACGTTTGTGAGTTCAATCCTTGAGGGGGCCATTTAGGGATCTGGGGCAAAAATTGGAGATTGGTCTTGCTTTGAGCAGGGGGTTGGACTAGATGACCTCCTGAGGTCCCTTCCAACCCTGATGCTCCATGATTCTTCAGATGAAAGGTGCTATATATGTGTGAAGGGTACCTCCATATTTTATTATATAGAGGGCCTTGGTTGAGAGGCTAAAGGAGGTAAGATGAAAGGAAAAAGTATGGCATTGCTTTTTCTTTAATGATTATATGTACTCTCTCCATCTTGTGTATGAAAAAAGCATTCTGTTTATTAATTAAACTAACAAACAAACAAAAAATCCAACAGTATTTTGCTGTAATTCAGTTGCAGGATAAATTTGCCTATTGTTCTAAGGATTTTATGGGGTTTCCCTTCAGTTTAAAAAGAAAACTGATGGGCTTAGCCTCTGGAAATATGATTTCCATGGGGACAAACACAGTAGATGCAGATGGAATCTTTGTGACTGGGGATAGCCAAGCCCTATGCAAAAGATTTTATCTGGTAATAGCAGTGATATAGAGGGGCTGATTTTACACCATTAAAGTCCATGGGAATTTTGCCATTGATTTCAATGAGAGTAGGATCAGGTCCATATCATCCAAGAGAATAGGTTTCTGGGCCCTATAACCATAACGTATACAGTTAACTAATAAAATATTACAACAGCATTTTGTGACTAAAATTTAAGTTAATAAGTAATCAAAAGCTATTTGAATTGGTTTCTCAACCATTAATCTTCTGATCCTAGTCCTCACTGAGGCAAAGCTTTTAGTGATTTCACCATGAATTTTGCCTGAGGAAGGAACAAGAAAGTGCAGGAACAGGAACTAGTTCTGTACCTTATTGCTATGCTTAGTGCACGTGAGGAAATGGGTAGGCTGGGGCAAAGGTGTCTCTGTGTCTAAATAAGTGGCCTGATCTTTTCAGAAATGCTTAGCAACCAGCAGATCCCATATGGGTGCTTAAATGTGGATTAGGAGTCTAACTTTTGGCATCCATTTTTTTGGCAGTCTTGACCCTAAATAACAAAACCTAAATGTGGGCACTATAGTTATTTGCACCTGCAAAATTTTAGGTACAAAAAAGGAGAAGCCTCTTTAAAGCTGGACTAAAAATCAGGCTTACAATATATGTTAACAAACCAAGCAAATAAAGCTACTGCCAGCCAGCAAAAAAGCTCATACCTGATGCTTAAGATGTCATCGGAGAGTCTATTTCACAACTGTGACATCAGCAGAAAAGACAGCCTTTTCTCCCAAAGGTTATAAAGTTGATAGTGAGTGATAGATTACTTGGCAAAATTGCCTGTAACATTAGCATTTTACTGCCTCATAACGGTCCATTTCATAATGCTTTTAAATCAGTTTGTACGTTTGAAAGACCCTATACAAATTTTAGAAAAAATGGTGATAAGTTTTATCATACAAAAAAAAGCAAATATGGGGGAGGACAGAATATCTTTAGCACACTGTATGAGTAATATGCTGTGCTGTGTCTCCTAAGAAATGTAGCACAGGAGGAGCGGGCGGGGGAAGGGGAGGGGGAAAAGGTGGCTTTTTGCCACCTTTGTGACATGTGTGCTGCGGTGGGGGCTAAAATGCATCCAGCATAAATTAAAGCAGCCTATTTTAATTTATGGGAGCCTTTCCCCTGGCTGCCTATGGGCTATGCTGCAGCCAGGAATCCCTTGGTCCACTATCTCCTACTTCTAGGCCCACACCTACTTTGGGGCTATTGAAAGGGCACATAAATTGGCTTTATGCTGTTCCTATATTGAGGAAATTCTCCCTTGGCCCATTCTGACCTGTTTAAAGCTGCTATCTGCTGCCGGAGTGGCGTATATGGACCAGGGCAGGGGCTAGACCTGGGCAATATTTATGTCCGGTTCAGCAACACCAAAATGTTTTGCAAATTCATTAAGATTCCACCAAATTGTTCATGTAAAGGTCCCAGCTTCCCCATTTAAAAACAAAATCAAAATGTTCCATTTCAACATTTTCAAAATGAAAATTTTCAGTTTTTTGGTTTGAAGTGAATTTTGTTTCAAAATTTCCTTTAATGTATTATTTTTTTAAAATAGAAAAATATTTTAAAATGGTCCAAATTGAACAAAATAATTCATTTAACTGAACTCAAAATGATTTTTTAAATGTTTTTGGTACACTAAACATTTGGACAATTTTTGTTTTCAGTCCAGTCTGGAATTATTTTTTTTCCCGAAATTACCATGATTCACTCAGCTCTAGCAGGGACTAGGATGCAACCTGTGAATTTAATTAAAATACTTCTTAAAATCTTAACTGAACTGATCAGAAGTGTATAAAACATCTTACAGGAAAACTTTGAATTAGGCAATAATGAATACGTCATCTCAGAATAATGTTGACAATACAAACCACTTAAGCCTCATTTTCTTGGTTACCATGAAGTCATCAGAACATCAGATATTATTGTTTACAGCTTTATTGATTATAGTTAATTGCACGTCATTGTATAATATTTTGTTCCTTTCTGTTTCTGTCTCTGTGAGTCTCTCTCCATCTAGAAGTAGAAATCCCATGTGTTATTTGATAAGATCTATTATTATCTCCTGTTTTGGTGAAGCATTAATGCAAATTGAATGTGGCAAGTGACTTGTTTTTAACACTGGACATTAGAGAAAGGCTCATTTTATTATGTCTTTAATGTTTAAGTAGACAACACTTTTAAAGTGATAGTGTTTAGCATTATCTTGCTGCAGAGAGGTCATGGAGAACATGGGGCCCGTCTCCTGTATGTAAGAGTACCGATGGTGGAAACTGAGGTTATATTTCTCCCAGTGCACTGAATAAAGCTGGGGAGATTACAAATACAGTAAAGACAGGAACACAAGGAAAATACTTATGACGTATCTGGAGCATAAGAGGTGCTACAGAGTCACCAAATTACTCCATATTTTCTCTGTAATTTGTTGTTCAGTTTGCCCTTCTATAGTAGCTCATCATTTGCAATTCTCTTTAAACATGTGCCAGCCTTCAGCTAATCCCCCACAATGACTCTTTCCATCTTCCTGTTTCTTAGTGCTGATCTTCCCTCTTCTTAACTGGGACACTATTTCTCCCCCCACCCTCCATTCTTCCCTACTTTCACTGAAAATAATTCCAAGGCAAACATTTTTGTTGTCAAACAGACACACACATGCTCTGAAAATGGTACCACTGCCAGAAATATCCATTCTCATTTAAAAGAAAGCACCAGAATTGTCTGGGGGGAAAAAGTCAACCAAATTCTGGGAGGTGCTAAGTATCTATAGCTCCCAATTAAACTGGAGATTTGTCTTTATAGAAATAAAATCCCACAATAATACAGGCACAGATCATACCCAAGGATCTGCACCCAGATCTCCTTTGTGTGTGTGTGTGGAAAGGAAAAGGTTACTATCTCTGTGGAAGTCCTCTCCTCTTTCCCACCCACTCCTGCAGAGCACTCTGCAGATCCAGAGAATTTGTTCATTGTGAGAGAGTTGAAAATGAGGAGGGCTAGTCTGTGGCCTCAGGGGAACAACCAGCAGCTGTATTAACTTTCCTGTGAAATCGCCTCTGTTCTGGCGCAACTGGGTAATCTGGGGGGTCCCGGGGCAAGTATTGGCAAGGAGAGTTCCCAGCAGCATGGTTATGGATCCCAGAACTGATGTGGGATGGCAATATGTCCTTAGCAGATTCCATAATGTACATGGATCTCATGGGATCTGCAGGGTTTGTGAGTCAGGCTCCTGGTTTCTTCCTTGAAAGAACAACCTCCCTGCAACAGAAAAGTGTGGAGTTCACGCCAAAAAAGGGAAATGCAGAGTTTCCAAGCTCTTACATGGATATTTCCACACAGTCACAATCTGCCCATAATGTTTTAGTAACACTTGTTGAGGTTTAGTTATTCCTGTTCTGTTGGAGTCAAATTTTGAGCAGCCTCATGTGAAACATTTAGTACAAATTATTTAACGAGATAATTTGCATATAACAATAAACTTCTGTTTATGATCAGCACTCGCGGCACCAAACAGTGATGTGGGTAAGTCATGAAGCAGCACAGAATTCGGCAGCTGTAGTCATAGCTGGGGCAGATAGGTGGATGCTGGAGAATGGATGGGGCCAATGTGAACTTTTACCTTCTGCCAACTCTTCAGCTTGCTCCTGCTGCCTCCTTCCCTTCCTGGAGCTGGCTGCTTTTCCCATGTTCAGATTCAGCAAGAGGAGTGGTGAGATGAGAGAAATATGGCTGCCGTGTTGCTTGCTTAGTAGGCACCATCCTAGTTGCTTGCAGCAATTCTTGGCCATTCTGTTCTCTCAGCTAGATGCATAGGATCTCAGTTGGGCTGCAGGAATGGGTGACACATGGCAGCAGCCTTACAATTCTATGGAGGGCCAAGTCTTTCTGCCTGGTGACAAATTAGGACAGGAAGAAAGAAATTCTCTTCCAATAGGAGGAAACAGGGCATTCTGAATGCTCCTTTTAGGTAAGCTGTACTCTGTACTGAATTATTTTTTTCCATATATATCTTTGTTTTTATTTTCTCCATAGTCAGATAGCAATATGCAGCCCTTACCCAAAGACTTTGTGTGCCTCCAGCCTCAGTCCCCTTTTCCTGTGTAGCTCAGCACAATCCTTCATCCGTGTTTCCTGCCTGAAATCTCTAGATCAGTGGTTTTCAACCTTTTTTTGTTTGTGGACCCCTAAAAAATTTCAGATGGAGGTGTAGATCCCTTTGGAAATCTTAGACAGAGTCTGCAGACCCCCAGGGTTAGTTGGTGAAAGGCGAGAAGTAGCTAAGGAAAGCTTTAAGTGTATGGTAGGTGGAAAGGGGCAGGGGAATGAAGCTAAAGGAACACTAGATTTGTTGGGGCATATTATTTGTCTTCTTTAAAAACTCCTAAACATCATCTGCCTATGAAGAAAACTGGTCTTCCTATGTGACATTGGGAAGGAAGTATCCCCCAGATCAAATTATTGGGGATGTTGGGAGTTTTCATCTTCCTCTGCAGCTTGTGGGTAAGGGTAACTTAGTAGGATCATCTGGACATGTCTCATTTAATTAATTCCTTGCCATTGCAGGGTCCTTGGGCATTGGCGTGCCTCACCACCTCTCCTGTTCTCTGCCAATAGTTTGGCTGCTGAGGGCTTTCGTCTAATTCTGGTTGTTGGCTTGGTATTGGGCTGGCTGGGTGGGGCTGTGGCCTGTGATATAGAGGAGGTCATACTAGATGATCTGGTGATACCTTCTGGCATTAAACTCTATGACTAACCCAGATATGCTTAAAGGAAAGACCATTCTACCTTTGGGGGAAATAATCAGGACAGATTCTAACTTGCTTTAAAACAAAATATCCAGAGTGCTCTGTTTCTCCTATTGAACCTAGTGGCGAGATAATTTATTATTGTACATGCAGTAAGATGACTGCCACCATGTTAGCAAACTCAGGGAGTTGGTAGGCAAAATCTAATAGGAAGCAAGTCTAAGGGGAAAAACAATTGAAGTCAGTTGGCAGTGTTTCAAACAGACATTATTAAGGGCACAAGAGCAAACTATTCCACTGCATAGGAAAGATAGGAAGTATGGCAAGAGACCACCCTTGCTTAACCAGGAAATCGTCAATGATCTAAAACTCAAAAAAGAATCCTACAAAAAGTGGAAACTTGGTCAAATTACAAAGGATGAATATAAACAAATAAAACAAGTATCTAGGGACAAAATTAGAAAAGCCAAGGCACAAAACAAGATCAAACTAGTTAGGGACATAAAAGGAAACAAGAAAACATTCTACAAATACATTAGAAGCAAGAGGAAGACCAAGGACAGAGCAGGCCCATTACTCAATGAGGAGGGAAAGACAATAACAGAAAATGTGGAAATGGCAGAGGTGCTTAATGACTTCTTTGTTTTGGTTTTCACCAAGAAGGTTGGTAGCGATTGGACGTTTAACATAGTGAATGCCAGTGAAAATGAGGTAGGATCAGAGTCTAAAATAGGGAAAGAACAAGTCAAAAATTACTTACACAAGTTAGATGTCTTCAAATCACCTTGTGCATCCTAGAATACTAAAGGAGCTGACTGAGGAGATATCTGAGCCATTAGCAATTATCTTTGAAAAGTCATGGAAGACGGGAGACATTCAAGAAGACTGGAAAAGGGCAAATACAATGCCCACCTATAAAAAGGGAAATAAGGACAACCTGGGGAATTATAGACCAGTCATCTTAACTTCTGTACCCGGAAAGATAATGGAGCAAATAATTAAGCAATCAGTTTGCAAACACCTGGAAGATAGGTTTCAGAGTAACAGCCGTGTTAGTCTGTATTCGCAAAAAGAAAAGGAGTACTTGTGGCACCTTAGAGTTAGTCTCTAAGGTGCCACAAGTACACCTGGAAGATAATAAGGTGATAAATAACAGTCAACAAGGATTTGTCAAGAACAAATCGCGTCAAACCAACCTGATAGCTTTCTTTGACAGGGTAACAAGCCTTGTGGATGGGGGGAAGCAGTAGATGTGGTATATCTTGACTTTAGTAAGCTTTTTGGTACTGTCTCACATGACCTTCTCATAAACAAACTAGGGAAATAGAACCTAGATGGAGCTACTGTAAGGTGGGTGCATAACTGGTTGGAAAATCATTCCCAGAGAGGTTATCAGTGGTTCACAGTCATGCTGGAAGGGCATAATGAGTGGGGTCCCGCAGGGATCAGTTCTGTGTCCAGTTCTGTTCAATATCTTAATCAGTGATTTAGATAATGGCATAGAGAGTACACTTATAAAGTTTGCGGATGATACCAAGCTGGGGGGTGGGGGGGGTTGCAAGTGCTTTGGAGGATAGGATTAAAGTTCAAAATGATCTGGACAAACTGGAGAAATGGTCTGAAGTAAACAGGATAAAAGTCAATAAGGACAAATACAAAGCACTCCACTTAGGAAGGAACAATCAGTTGCACACTGGGGGTCAGAGTGGATCACAAGCTAAATATGAGTCAACGGTGTAATGCTGTTGCAAAAAAAGCAAACATAATTCTGGGATGTATTGACTGAACCCCGAGTATTGTAAGCAAAACACGAGAAGTAATTCTTCCGCTCTACTCTGTGCAGATTAGGCCTCAACTGGAGTATTGTGTCCAGTTCTGGGTACCACATTTTAGGAAAGATGTGGACAAATTGGGGAAAGTCCAGAGAAGATCATCAAAATGATTAAAGGTCTAGAAAACATGACCTATGAGGGAAGATTGAAAAACTTGGGTTTGTTTAGTCTGGAGAATAGAAGACTGAGAGGACATGATAACAGTTTTCAAGTACATAAAAGGTTGTTACAAGGAGGAGGGAGAAAAATTGTTCTTCTTAACCTCTGAGGATAGGACAAGAAAAAATTGGCTTAAATTGCAGCAAGGGTTTAAATTGCAGCAAGGTTGGACATTAGGAAAAACTTCCTAACTGTCAGGGTGGTTAAGCACAGGAATAAATTGCCTAGGGAGATTGTGGAAGCTCCATCATTGGGGATTTTTAAGAGCAAGTTGGACAGACACCTGTCAGAGATGGTCTAAATAATACTTAGTCCAGCCTTGAGTGCAGGGGACTGAACTAGATGACCTTTCGAGGTCCCTTCCAGTTCTATGATTCTATGTGTTGAGTGAGCATAGGTGCTGGAACTAGGGATGCTAGGGGTGCTGCTGCACCCCCTGACTTAAAGTGATTTCCATCATATACAGAGTTTACAGTTTGGGTCAATGGCTCTCAGCACTACTACTATACAAATTATTCCAGTGAGTGAGTTCTTTTCTTTTCTTTTCTTTTCTTTTCTTTTCTTTTCTTTTCTTTTCTTTTCTTTTCTTTTCTTTTCTTTTCTTTTCTTTTCTTTTTTAAGGGATTTTTTCAACTTTTGTACTGAATGTAGTTTAATTTTGTAAGCAATGCCAACTTAATTGCTTTTGGGGAAAAACATTATATATTTAGAAAATTTTGTAAATTTAGAGGCATTTTCCGTCAAACAAAAAGGGAAAACCGTTTTATCAGAACAAAAAGTGTATATGTGGGGGTAGTTTCAATAATGCTGTCCCCACAATGGCCCATCAAGCAAAGCGAGAGAGCTAGACATTGCTAAGCATTATTTTACTTTGTTTTTAAACATTTGTGAATTCATCCAAAAGTTTTAGTGTTTGTAGTTTAAGAGCACTTTTAAAGTTCAATTAAAAACAAGTGTATGTAGAGTATGTGATAATTTCAAGAGCCAAACTATGTGCTGGGATGGACTTGCAGAACTCCCACTAAAATCCAGGGGCCGTGAAAGGCATATTCATGTGCAGAGTTTCAACCAAAGTGAGCAATTTAGGACTCCGATCCTGCAAAGGCTTACACACGTGGTTAACTGTATGCATTAGGAGTAGTTCCATTGAAGTCAGTGGGTCTACTCACCGTGTGTAAGATTAGGCCTGCACATAAGTTTTTGCAGGATCAGGGCCTAGTATTTTTACTCCCAAGTTATACTTCTGGTCAAGGTATTTAATTATCTCAGTTTTTATTCAGATCATAATGAAAAAGGGCAGCTTTGGCAGCTCTGTATGCTACTTGGGAAGCCCCTAGGCCGGCGTATTTCTTAGGGGTTGAATCCAACCATTTTACAGCCCCTTTACTTTGCTGGAGCAGCATAAAGGGGGGACAGACTGTAGCCAAGAATCAGTGCCCAGATCTCCAGAAAGGGCATTACTTTGCACCATTGACTTCAGTGGGGATTTTCCTAGAGAATTCATAAAAATCAGGTGTAGGGCCTAGCATACTATGGAGAACTGTGAGTTCTCTGTTCAGAATCAGCTATTGATAGTCAGATGGTTTTTGAAAGAGTTGATTACATTGACTTGGTTTCTCATGCGTGATGCAGTTATCACTACCTCTGCATATCTGCAGAATTCATTAGGGATTTCTAACAGAAAAACAAAAGGCAGGCCTTTTTGTGTCATTGACTTGGAAGGTTAGAACAAACCTGGTGTTGTACGGTAGTTAGACTAATGTGAATTCCAGATCATTAGTAGCATGAGTTTTATAAAGTGTGATGATTTTCTAAGGCATCATGAAGCACTTGATGAAAAGCAGCAGAATACAGTTGTGTTTCACAGAATATGATCTTGCTATTGTGTTAATTCTGCTTATGTGAGAAATTTACTGCTATAAAAATTTAATTCCTTTTATCCAGGAGCAGTTCTGTATTCCATAATTTCTTGACCAGTTTCTCAATACTTTAGTTAAGGCATGTGATGAGACATGAGGCCAATGCCCGACAGACTGGCCTTCATATTTGCTGGCATGAACAAGGGGGGTACAAGTTTGTGTCTGCAAAAATGGAGGACAAGTTAAGCCAGGCAACCCAGTCTGGA
Organism: Lepidochelys olivacea; assembly: GCF_965140295.1. Lineage (NCBI taxonomy): Eukaryota > Metazoa > Chordata > Testudines > Cheloniidae > Lepidochelys > Lepidochelys olivacea. The sequence continues at coordinate 73,550,077 of NC_140414.1, forward strand.
AATTTGGCACTACACATATAGCCATGCAATGCATTTGTGGTGAGGTAAAGAAACAAACAATATTGCTTTATGTGCTTGCTTTGGGCTGTATACTACTAATAAACCGTGTATGGTACTTTCTCACTGGGTTCTCTATATGGTAAATTCTTAATCTTGGATCCAATGACCTTTTTCTTAGCAGGATCTCTTTAAAGAAAATTCTGACATGCATGGTTTCAGAGTAGCAGCCGTGTTAGTCTGTATTTGCAAAAAGAAAAGGAGTACTTGTGGCACCTTAGAGACTAACAAATTTATTTGAGCATAAGCTTTCGTGAGCTACAGCTCCGATAAAGTGAGCTGTAGCTCATGAAACCTTATGCTCAAATAAATTTGTTAGTCTCTAAGGTGCCACAAGTACTCCTTTTCTTTCTGACATGCACGGCACCATAGAGCACTAACAAAGGTATTTCTAAAGATATACAGTGGGGAAGCTGGAGTACACTGAGAAAGGGGATTGTAGCTACCAAACGTATGCGAATCAAGAAAAAGAAGTGAAAAGAAAAGTGTGTAACTTAAGGCTGCCAATCCAGTTAATCAATATGGTGAGCAGAAGTACTGGGTATTGGTGAAGAGGATGTATTCATTTTGAAACAAGTGCCTGGGAGGAAATCGTTGCCCCATTGAAGTCGATGGTAAAATTCCCATTAAGTTCAGTGGGAGTAGGATTTCATTCTCAATCTCTGGGAACCTACTTCAGAGTATCCTGGGTTGAGTGAGGGCATCTATGAGAAGACAATGGGGACTTGAAGGGATTGAGACCTGAATGGTACTGAGCCCAGAAAATAGAATGGTAGCTGGGTTTGTAGGTATTTTTTTCAGTGAAAACACATAAATCATTGTTAGCTCTTATGACAAATCTATATGTTAAGTAAGTACTGAGATACTGTGGATGTGTGGGTGGGGGTTCAGGGTCTTGACTGGATCAATAATCCCAAACATATGAGCTGATTTACCCAGAATGCCTGTCGGGTTACTGGAGGAGTGCATCATGGAGTGGGAGCTTTGACATCCTATGGCTGGTGTAGGGGATTGAGGATGGGGCCTTGTCTCATCTCTTTGAGATGTCTAATATTGGCAAAAGTGCTAGACTGACTCAACTCCTTGTTGCTACTGTGTTTAGTCCCTGCCCACAGAGAGAAGGCTTCCTCTGTCCTTCCTTTCTTTTTGTGTACCTGTGTACGGCTAGCCAAATCTTGTCATTGGCAAATGACAGGATGTTTGTTTGAGGAAGCACTGCAATATTTGATCTAACATGTGGCCATACATTAGAGGTAAATGTAGATAACAGTAAATGGTCAGAACAGATCCGTAAATCATAAACCCTTTGGAATGCAGTTCTAGGACAGTACACTTTCTTTTAAAATTAATACAACAACAGTGCTGTTTAATTTTTTCCCAAAGCCAGGGAGGCTTTTATAACCGTATAAACCATAGTCAATTTTAGCAATCTTATTTAATCTGGCCCAAGACATGTAATCTGGCCTGTTTGTTTACTCATAAACTAAATCCTGAGATGTAGGCTGAGATAAACCAAGAGGCAGCTTTTATGTGGAAACATTCATTGTCATGGAATATAAGATGCCTAATTTGCATCTATATAAAGACCTTGCTCTTACTGCAGAATGTGCATATGGTCTAAAGTAGTCATCATATGCTGTAGGTGCAGATCTGCATTAAAGTCAGATAGAAAGAAGTTGTTTGATCTGGTGAGACTTGGGCCCTTTGGCTAAGATTTAATGAAGTCACAGTTCAATATCTGATACTTTTTCTTTGGCAGATATGTCTTTGCAGGAGTATGAACTTTTATGTGCTTATAGATTTTTCTGTATCTAAATGTGATCCTGTAATACTAATTTGTGACTGTAACTGACCCTTCTTCAGATCAGTTCTCTAATCACCACATCCCCACAAAAAAGATGTAAAACAAAAATAATTGAATATTTTTACTGTACAATAAAATTAATGTTGAAAAAATAGAAAAGAGGGCAGAAGATTTTAAATGGTAATAACTTTCACCTCATGTTAATGACTGATAAGTAACAAGTATGAATTGTTGAAAGTTTCTTTCAGGAAGTTTCTAGATGTAAATCATGTAACTTGAATGACCCCTTCATAAAGGAATAGGAGCCCACACTGAGTTATACATTGCACTGGTTCACAAGCATGAACTGCATCTTCCCAGCACATGTATCTTTTGTAATGAAGAATTTTAAAACTTTTTCAACAGGAAAAGCAGAAAGCACTTATTGGTTTTGGCCAATTCTATTTTTTGGTCATAATGCTAGTGCTAGGAAAACAGCAGTAGGATGAGTTCAAACTCCAATTTCATGTCAACGGGAGCTGCAGATAATCAGCACTTTTGAAAATCAGGCCAGAGGCACACAAATTCCAGTGACGAAAAATGGGACCTGGTGCCTGACTCATGGGTATCCTTTTGAGAACATGCTTCTTTCAGTATCTCAAAGGAAGGTTTGAATTTTCAGCTGTGGTTTGGCTGTAAGCCCTCTGTATGGGACGTTGTTGAGAGCCACAGTTCCCTTCTCATTTGCTGCGGTGAGGTGGGAGTAGTAATTTACTCCTGGTCTATACTAGCAGCAAATGATGACAACCCTTGTGCTGGCTCAGCTATATTGGTTGGCATATGAGAGAGAGGAGCCAAGCTTTTCCCCACCCTGTCCACCAACCATTTGAGGGGGATTAGCAGGTACACAGCATCCTCCTCTTGAACACTTGTCTCCATAGCCTGAACAGGAATATAAGAAGGTTCTTCTGCCTTAAGCCGCTATATGATCAGGTAGTTCAAGTCACAATCTAGCCCTGTATATTAGTGGAACACTCAATGCTACCTTGATGAGCGCCATAGAAATGCCTATAATTAAACAAACCACCAGATGGAAAGACCAAAACTTCACCTGGTGCTTCATGTGACGATCAAAGTAAATGAAATTCTGTAGCTCTAGCCAATGCAAAATGAAAATGCACCTGGTTGCATCAGACCCTTGGCTAGAGAAGTTTTAGAGCAGGCAGGCTCATTTGACTTGAAAATTGAAGAATTGTCTGAAATAGATGTTGCCATGGTGACAGAGAGGATTAGCAGTCTGAGACTGATTTCATTGGTCTGCTACTAGCACAAGTTGCTTGTTTGAGTAGCATTAATCTGTTGTCTCCTGCTGCTTTATATGCCGAGACCATCTGGTGTTGGTTGTATTTAAAGGTGCAGTTCTGTTGCAAAAAGAATTGGCCAACGTGATTTGATTTATGTTTAAAATGCAGTTTATAAGAGTAAAGAAAAGTAAAAAGAGTACTTGTGCTTTAAACATATTCTTAAAAGTCACAGCACGTACAGTGATAGAGAATGAGGTGCCAGTTCTAGGCAGCAGGACAGAGAATTTCTGAGATTTGTTTAATATTCAGTCAATGCACGATTTAAAATATTCACTGCAAAACATGTACTCCTGCACGTTTTTTTAGAGCCTCTGCATTTGCAGCCACATTTCCCTTTTCAAAAGGAATTCTTGTCAATATACACTGGAAGATACTTTCTAGCTTGAGAACTGCACATGAAAAGTCTTCAGTAAGGGCTAAGTGTTATTATTCTGTGTTAGAGTAAAGCATATCAGTTTAACTTTAAAAAAACAACAACCCATAAATAACTTACTTTGGGGTCCATTTTTCAAGAAGGAATCAGTGCGCATTTTATTTTGGAATGAACCTACAGAATTCAAAAACATTTAAAAATATTTTTAAAAGGAGGAGAAAAATAATATAAAATCCCAAATACCATTAATCTATTAATAAGTATGAATCTTCTTTTGCCTTTACCATTGTCTACAAGCTCTAGCATGGAAATTGCTATCCTCTGAAGAGCTAATTTACCTAAAGCATATTTATAGTACAGTACTGATTTACATAGGATGCTTTTGAATTTCCATTGATTTTTTTTTCCTGGTGATTTATATCATAGTGTTTAATTATTTCCAAGACTGTAGGACTTAGATGAATGACTCAAGCGGTGTCAAATTCAGAATAAAACCAGCTCCCATAGAAAGCTTAAGCATTACAGTTTTGAAATGTACTCTTTGGCCCAAACATTGTGTGGATTTACACGCTTGGTGTCAAAGTAGGATTGCAAGGGGAGTAATCAGCACAGAATTTCATCCTCTGTAATGTATTGAAACCAATTTCAGTCTTGATTATGAACCTCTGAGAGGCATTATATAGTATGATAGAACCATTTTCATATTCCAAACTTATTAACAATGACACTTCATAATGCTACTTTGCACTTTGATCTCAATTCATTTTACAGGGGGTAATCACTTTGGCTTAGTGTACAATAGTGCAGTTACATACTAAAAAGGGTGTTGGAGCTACTTCACAAATCCTTACTGTTAAGCCTTCTTGCTGAAGTTTTGGCTTTAGTGCCAAAATCATTTTTGATTATAAAGTACACTTGAAATACAAGGCCTTATAGTTAAGCCTGTTGATTTACATAATAACAGGTGCTCTGTTTTGTCTTCAGAAGGCTTTAAAGAGGATCATCTTTGATCCCTATTGTATTCACAACTCAGTCCTAACATTATTCCTACTATATTAATTATAATTGTTGACTTCTAGTGTATAACAGCAGAAGGTTATATTTTGTTATCTGAACTTAATTTATACTTAACTGATTTTGTTATCTGAACTTAATTTATACTTAACTAGTTCTAGAGCAAATAATCTTGGATTGCTGATTGTCAAGATTGAAATCATATTGTGCAGATTGTTGGCCAAATGCTACAGTATTCCTTGTAAATATATGCGTAGCATTGTCAGGGGTGCTGGAACAATTTTTATTGTGGGGGTGCTGGGAGCCATTGAACCAAACTGTAAACCCTGTATATAATGGAAACCACTTCAAGCCAGGGGATGTGGCAGCACCCTAAACACCCCTACTTCCAGGACCTATTAGTGTTGTTTGTTTCTGATCACGAGAATGTGAACCTAGATATATTAATACCTAGATTCTGGGAATGAGCTCTTAATTTTTAACCAGGGGCTTAATTCTGCCACCTTTACTCTCATTGAGTTGGCTCTTATTCCTCAAGTAGTCCCACTGAAGTTGATGGTACTGTTTACAGATTAAGGGACTGCTCAACATAAGGAAAAATGGGCAGCAAATAAGGAACCTAAATTGTGAATTGACAACAAAATAAATTGGGCTAAATGAAAAAGAACAGGGCAGTCAGGCCATCTGCCTGGAGCTTCAAGCAAACTCTTTAAATTAATTGTGACATGAGTTGAAGTAAAATAGTTTATCAGATATTTGTGGCTTCATTTCTAATCTTTTTGAATAGTGATAATGAAAATTTATGACCGAGAGAAATCTTCCACTGAATTAATATACCATACAGGAAGCCATTGCACCATATATGTATGTATATATTTAAAAATATATGTTACCTATCCAGTGAATTACTCTGCTGTTTGGTGTCAGTCCATATTATGGAATTTTTATGGGCTTAACTACAAACCCTTGCCCATGGGAGTAATCCTTACCTACCTAAAGAGAAATTCATTCTTGTGCCAAGGGCCAGCATAGGGCCCAGGGTCCATTTAAGGCCTCATAAGAGTTTATATTGTATTTATGTGAGACATACTATTTGTAGTCATAGAATCATAGAATCATAGAATATCAGGGTTGGAAGGGACCCCAGAAGGTCATCTAGTCCAACCCCCTGCTCAAAGCAGGACCAATTCCCAGTTAAATCATCCCAGCCAGGGCTTTGTCAAGCCTGACCTTAAAAACCTCTAAGGAAGGAGATTCTACCACCTCCCTAGGTAACGCATTCCAGTGTTTCACCACCCTCTTAGTGAAAAAGTTTTTCCTAATATCCAATCTAAACCTCCCCCACTGCAACTTGAGACCATTACTCCTCGTTCTGTCATCTGCTACCATTGAGAACAGTCTAGAGCCATCCTCTTTGGAACCCCCTTTCAGGTAGTTGAAAGCAGCTATCAAATCCCCCCTCATTCTTCTCTTCTGCAGGCTAAACAATCCCAGCTCCCTCAGCCTCTCCTCATAACTCATGTGTTCCAGTCCCCTAATCATTTTTGTTGCCCTTCGCTGGACTCTCTCCAATTTATCCACATCCTTCTTGAAGTGTGGGGCCCAAAACTGGACACAGTACTCCAGATGAGGCCTCACCAATGTCGAATAGAGGGGAACGATCACGTCCCTCGATCTGCTCGCTATGCCCCTACTTATACATCCCAAAATGCCATTGGCCTTCTTGGCAACAAGGGCACACTGCTGACTCATATCCAGCTTCTCGTCCACTGTCACCCCTAGGTCCTTTTCTGCAGAACTGCTGCCTAGCCATTCGGTCCCTAGTCTGTAGCTGTGCATTGGGTTCTTCCGTCCTAAGTGCAGGACCCTGCACTTATCCTTATTGAACCTCATCAGATTCCTTTTGGCCCAATCTTCCAATTGGTCTAGGTCCTTCTGTATCCTATCCCTCCCCTCCAGCGTATCTACCACTCCTCCCAGTTTAGTATCATCCGCAAATTTGCTGAGAGTGCAATCCACACCATCCTCCAGATCATTTATGAAGATATTGAATAAAACCGGCCCCAGGACCGACCCTTGGGGCACTCCACTTGATACCGGCTGCCAACTAGACATGGAGCCATTGATCACTACCCGTTGAGCCCGACAATCTAGCCAGCTTTCTACCCACCTTATAGTGCATTCATCCAGCCCATACTTCCTTAACTTGCTGACAAGAATACTATGGGAGACCGTGTCAAAAGCTTTGCTAAAGTCAAGAAACAATACATCCACTGCTTTCCCTTCATCCACAGAACCAGTAATCTCATCATAAAAGGCGATTAGATTAGTCAGGCATGACCTTCCCTTGGTGAATCCATGCTGGCTGTTCCTGATCACTTTCCTCTCATGCAAGTGCTTCAGGATTGATTCTTTGAGGACCTGCTCCATGATTTTTCCAGGGACTGAGGTGAGGCTGACTGGCCTGTAGTTCCCAGGATCTTTCTTCTTCCCTTTTTTAAAGATTGGCACTACATTAGCCTTTTTCCAGTCATCCGGGACTTCCCCGGTTCGCCACGAGTTTTCAAAGATAATGGCCAGTGGCTCTGCAATCACAGCCGCCAATTCCTTCAGCACTCTCGGATGCAACTCGTCCGGCCCCATGGACTTGTGCACGTCCAGCTTTTCTAAATAGTCCCTAACCGCCTCTATCTCCACAGAGGGCTGGCCATCTCTTCCGCATTTTGTGATGCCCAGCGCAGCAGTCTGGGAGCTGACCTTGTTAGTGAAAACAGAGGCAAAAAAAGCATTGAGTACATTAGCTTTTTCCACATCCTCTGTCACTAGGTTGCCTCCCTCATTCAGTAAGGGGCCCACACATTCCTTGGCTTTCTTCTTGTTGCCAACATACCTGAAGAAACCCTTCTTGTTACTCTTGACATCTCTGGCTAGCTGCAGCTCCAGGTGCGATTTGGCCCTCCTGATAACATTCCTACATGCCCGAGCAATATTTTTATACTCTTCCCTGGTCATATGTCCAACCTTCCACTTCTTGTAAGCTTCTTTTTTATGTTTAAGATCCGCTAGGATTTCACCATTAAGCCAAGTTGGTCGCCTGCCATATTTACTATTCTTTCGACTCATCGGGATGGTTTGTCCCTGTAACCTCAACAGGGATTCCTTGAAATACAGCCAGCTCTCCTGGACTCCTTTCCCCTTCAAGTTAGTCCCCCAGGGGATCCTGGCCATCCGTTCCCTGAGGGAGTCGAAGTCTGCTTTCCTGAAGTCCAGGGTCCGTATCCTGCTGCTTACCTTTGTTCCCTGCGTCAGGATCCTGAACTCAACCAACTCATGGTCACTGCCTCCCAGATTCCCATCCACTTTTGCTTCCCCCACTAATTCTACCCGGTTTGTGAGCAGCAGGTCAAGAAAAGCACCCCCCCTAGTTGGCTCCTCTAGCACTTGCGCCAGGAAATTGTCCCCTACGCTTTCCAAAAACTTCCTGGATTGTCTATGCACCGCTGTATTGCTCTCCCAGCAGATATCAGGAAAATTAAAGTCACCCATGAGAATCAGGGCATGCGATCTAGTAGCTTCCGTGAGCTGCCGGAACAAATTAATCTTGTGCTGGGCAAAATTAATCTTTAAGCAGTATCCAGTGGGTAGTCCCAGTGAGTAGAGTAGCCTTGAAAATCAGGGAATAGTCCAGCAATTAGGTTGTTAGTCTGGTACTTGAGAGGTCCAGGTTCAGTTCCCAGAACTGCCACAAACTTCCTTTGTGACCTTTGACAAAGTACTTAGTCTCCCTGTTCCGCAGTTCCCCATCTGTAAAACAGGGATAATAGCACTGCCCTATCTCACAGGAGCACTGTGAGTTTAAATACATTAAAGATTTTAAAGTGCTTAAATACTAAGTTAATGGGGGTGATGTAAGTGCAATCCAACCATGTTTCTTTCTCTCTTCCTATACTGGGCAGTAGAAAGGGATCTGGAGTAGAGCCATTAAACCAGTTTTATTATAAGGGATCCTGTTCTGCCCCATTTAAATGTCCCATCTATGCTTCCAGAACAGTGTAAAGGAGTCCTAGTGTAATTGAGAATCAGGCTTTTTGTATGTAAAGGGAGCTTCTTCAAGTGTTGTTATTTTCCTGTTTTATCCATTGTAGCACTTTCATGTAGTATGGAACACAACACCTCTCAAAATCCCTTATTCATTTTAGACCATAATGTACTTCAAATTAACTTAGAGATATTTCACAAATCCTGGGGCCTTGCACAATAAATTAGGTTTTTAGTGCTACATACTAGACAAGGCCTTGAATATTATTCTGCTAGCCAAGCAGTGTATTAACAATAATTATATTTCCCCAGTGTAACATCAGCAGACGGTGAAAATTAGGACTGAGTTTTTAGGGAGGAATAGAAGAGATTTCTCCCTGAACCATAGCACATTTCTAGTTGCAGAATCTTATTTAAGATCCTAAATGGCCAGATTTTCCCCATTTTCACCTGACGAAGAAGACAAAAAAACTGAAAGTGGGGAGGGTAATATATTACTGTGCTCTCCCTTTACAGGAAGACCTGCATGGGAGCTGGGGGGAGGGGCATGTGGAAGGATTCTGGAGGGATGGTTGTGTGTTATGATGAGGCAAGGCTACAAAAAGATAGATAAGCACCCAGATCTGAACTATTAGGGGTTTGCCTATCCCTAGCTGAAGTATCGCCTGAGAGCACTCTCCAGTAGCAATGAGCAAATGATCTTTCAGTTCAGTGGCCAAACTGGAAAAAGAAACGGTTCATTTCAAACTGAAAATGAATTTTTTTGTGTTTTCTTGCTGAAATCAAAAACCAAAACAAATGTGTTCAGGTCAAACAAAATGTTTTGAATGTTGATTCAAAATGCCATTTTCAAAATGAAATGTTTATTTGACTCAACATTTCATTTTGAAGATGTTTTGAAACAAATGTTGAAATGGTTCACTTTGATATTTCTGAAATTTTTGTTTTTAATTTTTTTTTGGCCAAAACCATGAGCTGAATTTTGTCCCAAATTCCTGAATAGTTTCAGTGCCCCCAGAATGCTTTTTTTTTTTTAAAGCAAATATGCCGTTTGCTGTAAAAAATTCACTCACCTCTACTCCCCAGTAGAGCCCTGTGTGGATACAAATTTATAGCTGCGGATGTAGATATCCACAGATATAAATCGGTCGCCGTGGAGGTGCAGAGCTCTACCGGGAACAGCAGTGGGCACCAGGCTCACCAGCAGCTGTGCCTGGTCGCGCCCATGTGTTCAAGTGGCTTGCACGCCCCCAGACAGGAGACGCACACGGAAGGGACTCCTGTCTGGGAGCGTGCGAGTTGCTTGAACCCACAAGCATGACCAGGGACAGCTGCTGGGGAGCCGGGTGCCCGCCCCGGTGGGCAGGGCTGGGAGTAGTACAGCCACACTGGAGGAGCTGCCAGCGTGGTGCGCTAGCTCCTGAGAGCAGCACCCTGACATGCTGCTCCTTTCGCTGCTGTGGTTCCTGGTAGAGCCCTGCACCTCCAGCGATACCGATTGATATCCGCTGATATCCGCATCCGTGGATATAATTTTGTGTCCACACAGAGCTCTACTCCCCAGTCTGTGTAAATATAACATGTTAACTACATGACCATTGACTTGAATAGACCTCACCTACTACTGTTATCAAAAATTTAGGGTGTGACCTTTATGCACTCCTGGTTCCATTTTTAAATTAAGTGTTGTGCAGACTGGAAGCCACTGTTCTGTATGCATTTCTTCATGGAAAGGAAGGATTAACTTTTTAAAGTAATTAGAAATGTTTCTATTCTGTTTCTTCCTCCCATTTTTCCTGCATCTCTATTGCTCTTTCATAACTTCTCTTTTGCCCTTTCTCCTCTGCTTCATAAAGAAGCATCTCCAAAGTGCCGAGAAATTGGGACAATGGAGAAGAAGCAGAAGAGATTGAAAAGAACAAGTTATAAGCGTTGCTGCAGATTCTACAGACTTATTAGAGCAGGCCCTGATTTCTGTTTCAGCCAGTATATGGTGTGGAATGGAGGAAAAGTCCAAGCTCTTTATCAAGAATTCTGCTATCTAGAAGGAAGCTATAACTATAGTTTAGAACAAGAAAGAAGTGAGCTAATAAGTAATAAATTTTTAACATTGTAGTTTAGTGTAGAATGCACCTTTTCTCTAAGAAAGACAAGGAGTACTTGTGGCACCTTAGAGACTAACCGATTTTTTTGAGCATAAGCTTTCGTGAGCTACAGCATCCGATGAAGTGAGCTGTAGCTCACGAAAGCTTATGCTCAAATAAATTGGTTGGTCTCTAAGGTGCCACAAGTACTCCTTCTCTTTTTGCGAATACAGACTAACACGGCTGTTACTCTGAAACTTTTCTCTAAGGAGGCTCACTAGTGGATTCTGAGGAAACTCAGAGCAGCTGTGAGTGAGCATTTTAGAAGGAAGTGTACATGAAAAATGCTGGAAAAGGCAGCCAAGAGATATAGTCAGTAATAGTCTTGTTATTAAAGGCTCTGTTCATATCTCTGAGCAAAGAAAAACCACACCTGTACATTTAGGTACATACTGGAAATAGACGGAAATAACAAGAACCTTTGTTCAGATGATCACAGCAGTTTATAACATTCCAGAATCTGTTATTTTAGTAAGTACCCTAATAGAAACCTCCCTAATCACACTGAAGGCTGTGAGTCTATGAGGTATCCAGGCCATATCTACTATGCACCCACTGAAACAGTCAGTTTTCGGAAACAGCAGTGTGCTAGCTTTCAGTGTATTGGGTTCCTACAGGAAATCATAGAATTATAGGACTGGAAGGGACCTCAAGAGGTCATCTAGTCCAGTCCCCTGCACTTATGGCAGGACTAAGTATTATCTAGACCATCTCTGACTGGTGTTTGTCTAACCTGCTTTTAAAAATCTCCAATGATGGGAGATTCCACAACCTCCCTAGGTAATTTATTTCTGTGCATAATCACCCTGACAGTTAGGAAGTTTTTCCTAATGTCCAACCTTGCTGCAGTTTAAGCCTTTGCTGCAATTTAAGCCCATTGTTTCTTGTCCTATCCTCAGAGGTTAAGAAGAACAATTTTCCTCCCTCCTCCTTGTAACAACCTTTTATATACTTGAAAACTGTTATTATGTCTTCTCCAGACTAAACAAACCCAGTTTTTTCAATCTTACTTCATAGGTCATGTTTTCTAGACCTTTAATAATTTTTTTTGCTCTTCTCTGGACTTTCTCCAGTTTGTCCATATCCTTCCTGAAATGTGGCACCGAGACACAATACTCCAGTTGAGGCCTAATCAACATGGAGTAGAGCAGAAGAATTACTTGTCATGTTGGTAAAGATGGCACTTTGTTTACTGTGAATGTCTTACAAAAACTTAACTCAGGTGAAGGGAAACCACTTTCATCCACCTTAACTGAAGAATGCTTTGATCTTATTGCTGTAACCCTTGTCCTCCATCACCTCTTCCCTTCCCTGCCTTTATGTTGCTCCCTTTACTCATGTCATGTCTAAAATGACATTGTTAGCTCTTTGGGGTAGGGATATGTTCTTTCTACTTAAGCTGTTGGGTGAATACTGTAAGATGCTTAGTAAAAACAACAGATAATAAAAGCTCTTCATTTTAGTTTTAGTTTTTTCCAGCTCTGGAAACGACTGGTTATTATTTTATCTTTCACAGATTCCAAGGCCATCGTCTGGTCTGACGTCCTGTGTAACACAGCCATAGAACTTCCCCAAAATAATTCCTAGAGCATATGTTTCAGAAAAATATTCAGTCTTGATTTAAACATTGTCAGTGATAAAGAATCCACCACAACCCTTGGTAAATTGTTCCAGTGGTTAATTACCTTCACCATTAAAAATTTGCACCTTATTTCTAGCCTGAATTTGTCCAGTTTTAGCTTCCAGCCATTAGATTGTTATACCTTTCTCTGCTAGATTGATGAGTCCATTATCAAATCTTTGTTCCCCTTGTAGGTATCTATAGATTGTAATCAAATCACCCCTTAATCTTCTTTTTGTTAAGATCAATAAATTGAGCTCATTGAGTCTCTCATCATAAGGCATGTTTTCTAACCCTGTAGTCATTCTCATGGTGCTTCTCTGAACCCTCTCCTGTTTTTCAACATCCTTCTTGAACTGCGGACACCAGAACTGAATTCCAGTAGCAGTTGCACCAGTGCCAAATACAGAGATAAAATAACCTCTCTGTGCATATTCAAGGTTCCCCTGTTTATGCATCCAGGATCAGATTAGCCCTTTTGGCCACAGCGTTGCACTGGAACTCATGTTCAGCTGATTAGCCACCATGACCTCCAAATCTTTTCCAGAGTTGCTGCTTCCAAAGATAGAGTCCTCCACCCTATAAGTGTGGCCTACATTCTTTGTTCCTAGAAGTATACATTTATATTTAGCCATATTAAACCACACATTGTTTCCTTGTGCCCAGATTAGCAAGTGATCTTCTGTGTCAGTGACCTGTCCTCTTCATTATGTATCACTCCCTTAATCTTTGTGTCATCTGCAAACTTGATCAGTAGTGATTTTATGCTTTCTTCTAGGTCATTAAGAAAAATATTAAGTAGCACAGGGCCAATAACTGATCTCTGTGGGTCCCCACTGGACACTCACCTGCCAGTGAGTTTTTAAACCATTTAATGTGTGCCAGTGAGTTTTTAAACCATTTAATGTGTGCCATGTTAATTTTATATTATTCTATATTTGTATTCAAAATGTAATGGCACCAAGTCAAACGCCTTACACAAGTCTAAGTATATTACATTAACACTATTAACTTTATCAACCAAATTTATAATCTTATTAAAAAAAGATGTTCAGTTAGTTTGATGGGATTGATTTTCCTTGAACATGTTGATTGTGATTAATCATATTATCTTCCTTTAATTCTTTATTAGTCAAGTCCTATATCAGTCACTCTATTATTTTGCCCATGATTGATGTCAGACTAACAGGCATATAATTATCCAGATCATCCTGTTTACCTTTTTAAATATTAGCACAATGTTAGCTTTCTTCCAGTTTTCTGGAACTTCCCCAGTGTTCCAAGACTTATTGGAAATCAAAATTAGTGGTCCAGCAAGCTCCTCAGCCAGTTCTTTTAAAATACAAGGATGCAAGTTATTTGGGTCTGCTGATTTAAAAATGTCTAACTTTAGTAGCTGCTGTTTAACATCCTCCTAAGATAACAGTGGAATGGTAAGAGTGTTATCATAATTATATGATCAGACTCCATTATCTTTTTTTTCCTCAAATACAGAACATAAATATTTATTGAACTCTTCTGCCTTTTCTGCATCATTATTGATGATTCTACCATTTCCATCTAGTAACTGGCCAGGAGCATTGTCAGGTTTCTTTTTGTTCCTAATATACTTAAAAACCAGCTTCTTCTTATCCTTAACTCTGCAGGCCATAAAGCTCTCCTTGTGTCCCTTTGCTTCCCTTAACAATTTTCTAAAATGAGTAGTTTCTGATTTATATTCACTATTATCAACTTCCCATTTCTTCCATTTGTTATATATTATTTTTTATAGCTGCCCTTCACTTTCCCTCTAAACCAGGTTGTTTTCAGCCAGTGCACCCTTCTTCCTTGTTTGTGACTTTTTGGGCATCCAGTAAAGTGTGCTTAAACAATTCCAAATTATCGTTCACATTATTCTGATTAAATTCTTTCTCCCAGCTGATCTGGTTCATAATTGATTTGAACTTTGTGAAATTGTCCCTTTTAAAAATAAGTGTTATTGATTTGTACTTTATTCTGATTTCTGGATTTTATTGCTTTAGTTCCTATTTTAACTATAGAGCCTGGGCCAATTGTAATGATGGCACATTGGACGACATAATTATTTGAAATGTATATCAAGTTATTTTTTCCACAACTGTTTCCTAATACTCTTGTTTTTCTTTTGTCTTACATTGATCATTGTACAGTTATTATCTTCCAGAAGAGCTGTCAGTGGTATCTTAATATTGTTAGAAAAGAAGCTTCTAATAGATCTCTTTTGGAATTTTCAAATCAGCTGAAAAAGTACTTCATGACTAAGACTAATATTTTGCAATTTGAAAGTCTTTTTCAGTGTGATATAATGGCAAAATTAGAAAAATGAATGGCAGAAAAAAATTACTGTTATTTCTAAAAGAGAACTGCTTTTATGATAAAATCTTAGATAAGAAATTGGTACTGACATAATAATTGCTAGTGTTTAAAAAATCTTTGGTCTTTTTGGCTTTCAAATGAGTTTTTACAAAACAACTGATTGACTATCATATTGATCAATACAGACTTAATTGCCAAGATGGCTAGCAGTTTGCTACTGGTCTCAAATGTTAGAGCATGTTACAGAGGGGAATGAACAGCTCCTTGCCTCACTGGAAGTCTGAGGGAATAACTTGATTTCTGCTGCCATGTTTTTTTTTTTGTTTGTTTGTTTGTTTTTTAAAATGTATTTATAAAACATTTGGGATGGATCCTGCAATCCTTTATCCCATGAATAATCACTCAGTAAAGACTATTCCTATGCATGAGGTTTTGCAGTGTAGGCCCTTTGAAAAGTCACAAATTATCATACATTCCAGTGAGTACCTGTTTCTTTATTTACAGTCACATTTTCTGCTTCAGATAGAGAGGAAGATAAGGTTTTTAAACACATATTTAATTAAAAAAAATCCTACTGAGCTTTTGATTTTTTCCCCTCCTGTTAAATAAATAAAATAATCTTGGGACCATGAGTGATTATCTTCTAGAATCCATGGAGAATGGGGGAGGTCCCAGAGGATTCGAGAATCATAGAATATCAGGGTTGGAAGGGACCTCAGGAGGTCATCTAGTCCAACCCCCTGCTCAAAGAGGGACCAATCCCCAACTAAATCAAAAAACATAATACTGATCTTCCCGCAGCCCCCATTGGCCTGGAGCGGCGAACTGTGGCTAGTGGGAGTCGCGATCGGCCGAACCTGCGGACGTGGCAGGTAAACAAACTGGTGCAGCCTGCCAGGGGCTTTCCCTGAACAAGCGGCAGACCAGCTTTGAGAACCACTGGACTAGATTAAATTACTATAAAGTGGGACATCCCTTGCTGAAAAAAGAGTACCTAAAAGAGTAGTTATCAAAGGTTTGCTGTCAAACTGGGAGGATATCTAGTGGGGTCCCGCTGGGGTCTATCCTGGGTACTATTCAGTATCTTCATTAATTACTTGGATAATGGAGTGGAGAGTATGCATATTAAATTTGTGGATAACAACAAAATGGGAGGAGTTGGTTTGAAATCAATAAGATGAAATTCAGTAAAGAGATGTGCAAAGTACTTAAGAAGGAAAAAAAATCCAATGTACAACAAAATGGAGAATAACTGGGTAGGCAGTAGTAATGCTGAAAAGAATCTGGGGTTATAGTGGATTACAGATTGAATATGACTCAACAATGTGGTGCTGTTGCAAAAAAAAGTTAATATCCTTCTGGGTATATTAACAAGAGTGTTGTATGTGAGACATGTGAGGTGCTCTGTTCAGCACTGTTGAGGCCTCAACTTGAATAGTGTGTCCAGTTTTGGTCGCCACACTTCAGGAAAGATGTGAGCAACTTGGAGAGAATCCAGAGAAGAGCAACAAAAATTATAAAAAGTTCAGAAAACCTGACCTCTTAGGAAAGGTTAAAAAAAACTGGGCATGTTTAGTCACAAGGAAAGTTAATGATTGTTAAGGGCTGTTATAAAAAGGATGGTGATCAATTGTTCTCCATGTCCACTGAAGGTAGGACAAGCAGTAATGGACAGCAAGGGAGATCTAGGTTAGATATTAGGAAAACCTTTCTAACTACAAGAATAGTTAAGAGCTGGAATAGGCTGTCAAGGGAGGTTGTGTGGAATCTCAACCCCTGTAGGTTTTTAACAACAGATTAGACAAACATCTATCAGGAATGGTCTAGGTTTACTTGGTCCTGCTGCAGTGATGGGGAATGGACTAACTGACAACTAGAAATCCCTTCCAGTGCTACATTTCTGTGATTCTGTAATTTCGAATCATGTCAATAACATGGGACATATAGAGCCTGATCCAAAGCCTACTGAAATTAATGAGAGTTTTTCCATTATGTTCAGTAGGCTTTGGATAAGGCCCATAAGTAGTAAAAATATAATTTGCATGGCAGTGATTAAGCACTGGACGGACATACATGTATACCATGCTCTTTTCTCACCACTATATTGTTTAATAATATGCCTCATAGGTAAAATCCTGGCCCAATGAAGTTGATGGCAAAACACCCATTGAATTCAGTGGAGCCAGGATTCGATCCCTATTTGTTTTGATGCTGTTTGATTGTGTATTTCTAGAAACAATTACCATAGGACTTCCAAATCTCCTTTTCCATTTAAAGATTAAGCAGTCTTTTCTACTGAGCTTTTTAAAGATCCTTTTTATTTTTAAATCCTTACAGAAGTTGTTTGGTTTTTATTCCCTTGGATTTTGCCCTTTCAAAGATGACGAGGAAAGAAAAAGGTGTTGAGCCTATTTTTTCATCTCTGTAATGTTTAAAGAGGGACACAAAGGTCCCTTTGCTCCCCAAGAAATATTGGGGATATCAAGTCTTGCCTCTCGTTTTTGTTTTGTTTCATTGGCTGACTTCATGAATAGCTCAGAACTGTGTATTGGGAGCTTTCCCCACCTCTTTTTGAAGAGGTTGAATCCTGAAGAAAGATTTTTCTCAGAAGTGTTTTGGTTAAATGGGTTTTAACAACAATAAACAAATAAACCAAACCAGCCAACCCATAAAAGACAGTTTTAAACAGTCTGAATAAAAACCATTTCCTTTCTTGATTAATCAGCTTTCACTTCCTTGGCACCTGTGATGTCATCATCCTGCTCATTCTACAGTTATCCATAGAGTCTTCCACAAGGTGGATTTCTAATGTAAAACTCCTGCATTACTTAAAAAAAAATTATGTTTCAGGCCTTCTTCATTTATCGTGCTCTGAGCATGTCTAAGACCTGATATTTGCCAGACCCCACAGCAGAAGAGCTGGATGTAGGTCATTGATAGATGTGTGTTTGGAGGGGCAGCACAGTACCTGTAAAAAAAGATAGCCCCGGGGTATGGGGAAACAGAAGGTCAGTGTGAGAGAGGTATTGAGTGAGAGCAGGAGAGAGGGGGAGAGATGATTTCAACTGCTAGTTTTCAGGCTACCTAAGCAGCTGATTTTGGTGCTTTACTTCGGGATAGTGTTGATGGCTGAGGATCCTAAGCAGAGGGAGACGCCGGTCTCTGTCCTGTTAGCCAACAGCACCAGATCAGGCACTTTGGCATCTAAGCCCTTCTCCTCTCCTCACTCCTGGCTATCTTAGATGGCTCCCTGGTCAGATTGCTGGCTTCTGAGGATTCCTTTCTGAGGTGCCTGACTCTCCCCATGCATTGTATAAGGACCCTGGGCACCTAACTCAGGACTGATGATTACACTAGGTGGCAGGACACCAAACATTAGATGTTGCATTGTTGAGCGGAGCAGTGCATAAGTACCTTTTTGAAGATCTGGAAGTCCTGCCAATATATTGTATATGGGGAAGAAAAGTATTGTCAATAGACTGATGATGATCTGCTGTTTTCACTGTGGACTGGAGGCTATGGGCCTACTCTAAGGTGGCCATATCTGCAAAATCAAAGCTAGTACATGTTTATGGCAACACATTCAGGGTTGTGGTATACTTGAAGGCTATGCATTCTGGATCCTTGTTTTGATTCACCCAATCCTCTTTTTGAAAAGTTCCACCAGGAACAATATATTGGGTCAAAGAGAGGTGGCACAGAGGGATCACTAGGTGCTCATCCTGCCTCTACATGCTCCCACCCCCCTGAGAGGCTTCATCAATTCATAAAACTCATATTACAATGATGTCACCTGACAGGTTATCACAGATTTTGGTTTTGACCAATGTGTTGCACAAAACACATACTTGCTATGTAATGAGGGTGAAGCAGGGGTGTTGAAAATATTTATATCAGTGCAGCAATGTGTTTTGAACAAACACTAGGCAGTTACAAAGAAACAGAACATTTTGATTGATGAAATGAAAAAAACAGGATATTTGGGATATCTGAATAGACATACTTAGGGTATTGGGACATCATCTGAAAACCAGGACTGTCCCAATAAAACCAAGAGGTATGCTTAGTTTACTGCAATGCTGCATTGGAATCCAGTAGCATTGAAGTCAGTGGGGTTCTGCATGGGTTCAGGGGTCAGCTCATGTGGAGTAGCTTGCAGGATCAAGGCTATGATCAAGGCAGCACTATGGAGAGAGCTAGTTGAAGTCAATGATCACTAAAGAAACTACATATTTATTTCTAAAATAAAAAAAAAATTACAGGGTTTTGAGCATCAGTCACTTAATTAAACCTTGGAATAATTCTACTTCCATAATTCTTTGAGTGAAGCTAGAGGTTTCCAAATGCTAAATAGAGGAAACCAAATTTAGAAGTTCCTATTCCTTTTGGTTGTGATTATAGCTATTTTTATCATATTATGGCCAGTGCTGTTAATTGTGGATTTTTTATCCACGATGTCCACACTCTTAGGAGACTGTGCCTCCTTACCATAGCAACAGACTCAGTGCTCTTAGAAGTAGGAGTCCCTAGAGATTGTGTAGATGCAGGTAAGTGAGGAGCTCTCTAATTAATGTAAGTACTTGCATTTAAGTAACTGTTTGAATTCAGGCTTGAAACTTTGTTGCTAGGCTTTATACCTTTTTGTATTTTTCCATGCACTCTGTCCCAGAGTGATCCAATATGGCAAAGTGTGTTTTTTCAGACCTGGTAATTTTTTGTGAAAGGCATATTTTATAAGTAATTCCTTTAGTAGTCATTGTTGACTCTCTGTCAGTTCTCAGTTGTCATATCACGAAGACTACACATACATACAAGCTACTACATTATGCATTGTATCTCATGCTTTAGATTCTCAGATTCACATTAATTTAGAAGATGAGATATACTGAGGTAGAATGAACACTTAGCTCTTTACTTGGAAGGACACATTTGACACTCAGGTGTCAAATGCAATAAGCATTTATAAGCAATATGCATTGGTAATCTAAAAATGTGTGATATAAAGGATCTCTATAAAACATTAATTAATGCTAGCTTAACAATTGTCTAAGGCCTGCAAGCCTTAAGAGGCAGAAAGGAAGTCAATCAGAATATGTTTGAAGACTCAGGGATGGCTATGTGCCTGTAAGACTACATCAGGATTAAAGTAGGGAAGATAGAAAAGGAGCACTTGTGGCGCCTTAGAGACTAACAAATTTATTTGAGCATAAGCTTTCGTGAGCTACAGCTCACTTCATCGGATGCATGCAGTGGAAAATAAAGTAGGGTGATTTTATATACACAGAGAACATGAAACAATGGGTGTTACCATACACACTGTAAGGAGAGTGATTAGGTAAGGTGAGCTATTACCAGCAGGAGAGAGAAAAAAAAAACTTTTGTAGTGATAATCAAGGTGGGCCATTTCCAGCAGTTGACAAGAACGTGTGAGGAACGGGGGGGGGGGGGGGGAGGGATAAACATGGGGAAATAGTTTTACTTTGTGTAATGACACATCCACTCCCCATCTTTATTCAAGCCTAAGGGGAGATAGTATGTCAGTAATACCTTGCATGTATATAACTCCAAATGAAGTCAAGGGAGTTCTAGGTGTTTAGCACTTCTGAAATCAGGCTCTGTTTCTCTATATTGTATAAGGCAATGAGGCCACAATCTTGCTGGGGTATCATTAAAACATAAATAAATAATAATAATAATAATGAAACTAATTCCAGGAGCTCATTCAGAACCCGGCCTGATGGAAATACAGTATGTACAATCACAAATAGAAACAAACCAAATTCCAAGGCCAAAGTTTGACTGCAACTGAAGAGTGAACACAAGAGGAGGCACGGCCTGCACCATTAGAGTGAGTGAGAGTGAATGTTCAAACTGTGGCATAGCAGATTTAGATTAAATTTCAGGAAAAACTTCCTAACTATAAGACCAGTAGGACGATTCAACAGACTGCCTAGGGAGGTTGTGGAAGCTCCTTCACTGGAAACTTTCAAAAGGAGGCTGGAGCGCCATCTGCCTGGTTTAGATATAACTTATCCTGCATCTTGGCAGGAGGTTAGACTCGATGACCCTTGGGGTCCCTTCTAACCCTATGATTCTATGATTCTATAGTGCATGAGTGGGTGAAAACAGGTTGCTTGATGACTTGAAAGCCATGGAACACAATGGCATGAATCAGAGACGGGGCTTGATCCAATGCTCTTGCAATTAAAGGGTGTTTTTTCATTTACTTCAGTGGATTCTGGATCAGACCCTGGGTGAGCTACTCAGGAAGCAGGAAGTCATAAAAGGGTTTAAAGAAATAAACAAGCTTTTACATAGTTGCCAGGCGGCAGAGAAGGAGACGAATAGGAATTGGAATTAAAATGTTCAGGTTGTGCCTAAAAGGTCTTAAGCGAAGCACAAATCATGTTAAAGTAAAGAGTTTTGTATGTAATTTGGTGATTTCAAAGAGAAAAGTGTGACTAATTGCTGGAAAATAAAAAGGGGTCTGAGAGAATGGGAACAGAGTATCAAAGGACAACTTTCTAAAGTTTTCTCATATTCTGAAGGGGTAAATGTAAGTAGGTTAAAGATGGGTTAAACCATAAGGTGTATCTTGAAAAAGCATTTTGTTTATTCTTCCATAATTGTTAGTAAAAAGAAATAAATCAACATATTTTAAGGTTTGAAAGCTGTTTAGATTAAAAAGAAACAAAAGAATTCTACTGAGAGTGTTAGTGTGTTGCTATGTGAACAACTGTAATTTAGTAACTGAAAGTGTTTACTATGTACTCGCTGTTCTAAGGGGGATTTCTGTCAGAGGTACTAGAGGATAAGGAACAGTCTTTCTGATGCCCTCTAAAAAGACCTGAAATTTGTTGGAGAATGTTTTGCTTTGAGTAAGTCAAGACAAGCATACTTACACAGAGCAGACAAGACCTTTCAAAGCTGCTGAAGAAATGCTGACAGTTTCATTGTGTAATTGAAGGTGCTTCCATTTTAATATTGAATCAAACATAAAATGTGTATGGGTAACTACCTGATATCAATATCTGATATGATTGTTTTCTTGGGAATATCCAAAGCACAAATTTATTCAGAAAGAAGGTTTGAAAGAAAAAGGCAACCCTGTAGTGTTGAATGATTATAGATCCATTAAGATAGAAGTGACTATTATTTATTGTATTTATATATTTCAATTTATATATATATATATATATATATATATATATATACTATTATTTATTTTATTTATATATTAGTACTGGAGAAGATCTGTTAGGTCACTAATCCATCCCATTGTGTGGGATCATTTCCTACAGTTTACAGTGTTCTTCAGCACTTAGTCCTGACTTGTTTTAAATGACTCACATGCAGGAGCTTCCATCTCTTTCAATAGGAGACTCTTCCAGAGCTGAATTGGAAATCAGATTGTCAGACAATTTTTCCTGTATTTTCAGTCTCTATCATTACTCTGGTTTAAATCTTTATGCATTTTGAATAAGTCCTTTGTTACACTATATCTAAGTACCCTAGGTAAAATTTTCTAAAGCACCTAAATACCATTTTCAAAAGTGACTTAGGCACTTAGAAGCCTAAATGCAGGCTTGAAATGAAAATGTACTCCTAAATCTCTGTATCTCCCTCTCTGTAAAATGGGATATACTTCATACTTCATTAAAGTTTGTAAAGCACCTTGAGATCCTTGGAAAGAAAGTGACATATATGTGAAGTATTGTATATAGGAAGAATAATTTCATTCATCACAGGAATGCACAGGGTGCTACAAAACAGGAAGTTTTCATGCAGTGTGATTGCTCAAAGTGGAATTTAGACAGTAGACCAGGGTTAGTAATCCTATTCTTGTGCAAAGTGCCATGGGATTTTTAAGAAGCACAAGTGGGTTAAATTCTTAGGTCTACAGCTCATCTGAAAGGTATTAACCTCAGTTACAGAGCATGCAACATGACTGGCTTAAAATTTATTCAGAGAAAATTGTCATCAACTGAATTATTAACATTTCTTATTGCAACACCCAGGTATTCTTTGGAAGAATGCCAGTATAACCAGGTCACACTCTGCTTACCTTGTGAGAGCTGATGAGCTCATTGCCTGAGACGGAATGACTGTAAGCCCTCTTCGGTTTTGTGATATTAACCCTGGATAGTACCACAGAGAGATACTGTGGAAGAGTCTTGGTAACTTATTGATGCTGCACTACTGCTATATTATTTTACAAGGGACTAGTCAGAATAAATATTAAAATTAGTTTTATTGTGCTGAACATGTGATTTATTTCTAATTTTTCTTTTTTTTAAGGAAAATCACGATTTTGGAAATTAATACACAGACCTTACTCATATTAGGTCAGGGTTTCCTTCTCCCAATTTTATTAAAAAATTTTATTATTGCACTGATAGGAAAGTCCTGCCCTTTTGATTTTCCATTTGATGACTCAACAAATAGTCACATTTTCAGTTCCAAATACTTGTCTCCATGGGATTTCCTGAGGAACCAGGAATCCTGAACTGCAGTTGCAGATATACTCTGTGGAATTACATTGTATTAACATGTTGAATGTAAACAATGAATTATGAAGTGTTTAGAGTAAATTGTTAAGCACTATCTTTTCTGGCAAAAACCAGAAGAGGAAGACCTGGAAAAACCTTTTAATAATTTTCATAAGGATGAAATCACAGTGTATACAGTGTGTTGATTAATTTGACATTGAAAGTGCCCCTTTAAATTAAATATGGTGGCACCAATTTAAAGGAATATTTGACATAATTGTTAGATATGCGTTAGACAATTTGTCCCATAAATTATTTTTACCTTGTAAATGAGGTTATGTACCAAAAATGTGACTGCAAAAAAAGTATCTTCCTACTAAATATACATGTTACAGCTGCTTACTTATGACAAACAGATTTTTGCTCTTCTTAGCACAGCAGAGAAAACCCACCTGTGGAAGAATGAGCTGGGATTTATTCTGGCTTGTGAAGCATCTACCAAATTAAGTGCTAAACTTTGATTGCAAAATTTTTGTTACTGATAATGACACCCTGGTGATGAGTGTAATATGAAAACACAGAGATGGATTAGATAGGGTATGGAAAGCACAGTTTAATTTTTAGATTCCAGTTTAAATCTGCAGGGCTGGCAGTTGGGAAAATTTCATCTTTTGATATGTAACCTGAGCAACCAATGTAACCATCCACCAATGTGTAAATAATGCCCCCCAAATCTGTACAATACTTAGAATACTGGGAGTCCATTGAGGCCCTGTGGCAGGTCCAACGCTAGTGATTTTCAGTGTTTTCCTCTCCAACAGAAGTCTGTGTGTGCTAAAGTGTTTACCAGGTACCCCAACTATTGGTCTCCTAATAGTTGTTGAGCAGGAAGCAAAAGTGACGTCTTTCCCTCTGTACCTCCAGTAGGCATAAACAATGCAGGGGCAGCTGAATCAACTGGCAAACTCAATGAATAGCAATACAGCACTGTCTCTTCTATATGTGAGGGGAGAAGGAGCAGGCGCTGACTGAGGGAGGAGATGGGGGAGAGACTAGGAACAGATATTAGGGGTAATTAAAGAGGAGAGAAACTGTAGGAGACCAGAGATAGAGACTAGTGGAGAGAAGAAAAGGGTGCTGGAGTCTGGGGGGAACCGACGGAGGAGTAAAGTGAATGGCAAGCAAACAACAAGGCCAAGAGGAAGGTGCAGGTCCATTATGGAACCTAGGAAAGCAGGTGGATGTGCTTTGGAGTTGTGGGGTTGCAAAAGGCAGAAAATGAGAAAAGGGCCCATTTAGACGTCGTGTAGCACACTTAATCTTGTGCTTCATATGGAGAGCACTCACATCTCTTCTGAACTTCATAACATTTGTATCGTCACTTTCTAAATGTAACTGCACTTTCCATATTACAGTGCTGCATCTCCACCTCCCCCTCTCCAACCTTGGCTAGAGTCAGCTTAAAACAGACACTTGGTTTACTGAAAGACATAAACAGAATAAACATATACACTTTAACACCTGAGGCGTGCTCCACTACCGAATAAATAAAGAATACCAGTAATCATCCACAGGCTATCAGAAAATAGAGAATTTCACAAATTAATATATCTGCCATATTAGGAGAGGAAGCATATATTAAATTAGTCTATCCCCAAGGCACTAATATCCAGTGTGATCATAATGTATATTTTTCTTTGTGGAAAAAATATATTTTTTTAAATCATTGCATTTGAATCATATCTTTTGCACTAAAGAAAAGGAGTCAGTGGAATACTGCTGAAGAATCCTAATGGTCAGGAAAGTTTCAGATAGAGTGGTATAGATACCCATGTCTGAGCTGCGGAATACGTGCTACTTCACCACAGATCTCCATTAGGTAGATACTGATTACTGTGTTAAATGCAGTATTTTTTCATGTGGATAAATCTCAACAAAAGACTAGTCTGAGACTGTGGTGAGATCACACTTATGTACTGCTTTCAGTTCTGAACACGCTAATAACAGCAAGGTGATGACAGGCTACTGGAAATTTAGACCAGAGTAGCAAAAATAAGTGAAAAAAATATTTCTGAGAAAGGATTGAAGGATCTAAATAAGCTGACCACTAAGTAGGAGAATGGCATGAAAATCATCTGTACAGATTTGAAGGGTGTGACTCCAAAGAGGCAATTAATCTAAGGTGGTACAAAGGAGCAAGGGTTGGTTGGATTTAGTGAGCGGGTGCTGCGTGGTGGTCTGTGATATACAGGAGGTCAGTCTAGATGGTCTGGTGGTCCCTTCTTGCCTTAAACTCTGTAACTCTGTGAAGCTAGCTCCACAGCCTATAGAATCCCCTGCCCAGACCAGAGCACTGTAGGGGTACAAAGAGAAAGGAAGGGAGAGAAGCCCAGTGTCACTGGGCCAGGGGTCAGAGCATGAATGGGGAAGTAGCAGGAGGGAAAGAGTTGCATCTTCCTCTCCTTGCCTTGGCTACTGTTGGATCTTAGGAAGCTTAAGATTCTTCCATTGGGCATTCCCTCTCAGCCCACAATGGAAGTTGCACCATGTAACTGAGGGCAGAATTGGGCCCACATTTCATTCACACCCTCCACTACATATCTGTGGGGCAAAACTCAGAAAATAATTAGAAAAATATATATAATATAACACATTCTGCCATGGAATGGGGTTGGAGTCCCTCCTATGAAGAGTACTAGATCTGTCTTAGTCCATCTCACCTTGCCTGGGGGCTTCACTTTGGCTCTTAGTGAAACTGCCCAGGTAAGTGTTTCCGAAAAAAAAGTAATTAACTATGGGACCAAGTCTGCAAAAAATAGCGAGCACAGTGTTTACTCCCAGGCTCAATAACTCTTCATATTGATGCAAAAGCAGAATCTAAATTCTGTAAATATGACAGAAGGAAAATATATTTAATGTATAGAACATGTCCGGAGGGGGTTCTGTCTTACTTCTTTATTGTTCTGAAATTAAAAAGTCATGGAGAATAAATTATTTATGAGCGAAACATCTGTTTTATATGGTTAACTCACTAGCATAGTTAGGTTCTACATCCTGCATGTGCTGCCATCTGAAAACAGCAGAGCCTCTCTTTTTTTATGCCTAGTATCTGTTTAGATTTTATGTATAATTACAATCATATTTGACAGTGACAAAAAACAGATAAGCCCCTCAAAAATAAAACAAAAAACAAAACAGAAACAAGCCCAGCAAAACACAAACCAGATCAACTCAATAAATAAAACAAACAAACCTTCTTTGTATATAAACTAAAGCGGTTGTTGTTACTATGGCAAGCTAATACAAAAATTGGTAAAGAAGACAAGAGATACTCTACGTTTTGCCCTGATTCACCGCAGGACTTAAAGATATGTTTATCATTAAGCATGTGAACTGTGGGGGTTTTGCACTTTCTCTGAAGCATCTGTTACTTGGTACGGTGGAAAACAAGATACTGGAGTAGACACTGGTGGACCACTGCTCTGATGCAGTATGGTGGTTCCTATCTGAGTTGTTGCATTGGCTTCACCGGAGAACTCTCATTCTGAAAGTTAGGGTATGTCTACACTTGTAGAGTTTTTGCGCTGTAAGTTTCACCAGGGATAGGGAACCGGTGAAAGTAAAGCGCTGGTTTGTGTACTCACTCGATACCTCAGGCGTCAGAGAGTGTTTACACTGCCATCACTTCCATCGCAGATGAGAGCAGCACTGTAGGGCAGCTATCCCACAGTGCAGCTCTCTTGATAGGTCTTGTGGGAAAGGGAGGTGAGCGGAAGGCATTCTGGGTCTCTGCTCAGTGCCCCCTGCTGCCCTGCTTCATATCCCAGCAGCCCTGTTACTTCCTTGTTTCTTTCATGGCATTTTTTTTAACCCCCCCTGCTGTCTGGCTGCTTTCCCTGCTATATCTACAATCAAAGGGAAAGGGAGTTTCAAACTTCCCGGGGCTTGCAGGAGGAGTGGTGGACATCCATTTACCTTGCATCAGAGCAGCGGAGATGCTGGCCAGAGTGGTCACTTTTGGAACAGTGGGATATCCTTCGGAGGCCAAAAGGAGTTTACACTGGCAGAACATGTCTTTGCTTTCACAGCAGCGCAAAAAGAACAGCGGTAAAAGCTATATGCCTCTCATGAAGGTGGTTTTCTTTTTGCTGTGAAACTTCTGAATTTCAGAATAGGCAGGCTTGGGAGGGCACAATGATGGCTTAAAGTCACCTCAGGCTACTCTTCCGTTGGGCTGTGAGTTCTGTGCAGTGCCTCTTGCAGGTTCACTGCAGAATCTCACTCTTTATCTGTCCATTTTAGATTGTAAAAACAACGAAGCCATCCACAATTTCATGTTTAGCTCTCTGGGCTGATAATCACTTGCTCTGTTTATACATGCAGGCACACAGACCAGGAGTGGGCCCCCTTGGAATAATATCTCCATCCGGGCAGCATTTTCGAAAACATTATTTATGTCCCTTCTCTTCCGTTTTCTATATGTATAAAATGGTTTAGCTTCATTTAGCAGCTGCTTGTTTTGAAAAGGGAAGGTCCCTGTCCAGCACTGCTTTGAAAGGATGTTGATGATAATAGTGTAATTGGGTTAGATAGGTTAGGTAGGGTGCTTGGTTAGAATAGGAAGAGGTTACACACAGGTGTTAAGATAAAACAGACTCTTTATCAGAGAGAATTAGGCGTGGCGATTAAGTTCACAATAGAACAGACTTGTAAAGCAGCACAGAGCTATAGCACAGGAACTGTGTGCCTCAGTGAACAGGATGTACCCTACACTGTAACTTAGAAACGTAGGGCCAGATTCTGATATACTAGTTTACACTGGTTTTCACCTTACTCTCAAGCAGCCCCATTGAAATCAGTGAGGCTATTTGTGGAATTATTATTATTATATTTTATTTATTATTTATATAATCATAGAGCCTAGCAATCCCAGTCATGGACCAGGACTCCATTGTGCTAGGCACTCAACAAACACAGACCAATCAGTTACTACTCAGAGTGAGCTGGGTGGCAGAAGGCAGCCCATAATTTTTCTTGGTGGTTCAGTTTTCTGCCAGGCTCACCCATCACTGTGTCTGCTGTCTCTAGTTGGCAGATCACCAGTAGTGTTCTCATCACATTACTGGTTATACAGGGCTCCCTTACTATTGCATGGCCAGTACTTTCCGAAACCACACTCTGTCACCAAGAACAGTGGGATTTCTTCTCTCTGTAGCACTATAGGGAATGCCTAAAATACTGTTTTCAGTTCTGGTCACCTCAGTATGAGAAAGATGACAACAGATTGGAGGGAAATCAGAGGAAAGCAACAAATATGATTAAAGGGCCTGTATTTGGGTTGGCGAAATGACAACTAAGGGGAATATGAGAACCATGTTAAATGATGCAAATGCCAAGAGTGTAGCCAGAGGAATTGTTTAGGGAGGTCAAAGGAATAAAGGAAAATATCCTGCCAGATCTTAGACTGTAGAATAGTCTCCCAGGGAAAGTATGAGAGCTCCATAGCTAATCATTTAAAAATAGACTTGAGAAAAAACTCTTAAGAATACTTTAGGAAAGAATCCTGAGCTAGCAGGGAGATAGACATAGTGTCCTAATATGCTTTTTCTATCTCTAGTTTCTTGATTCCTGTCTTTTTCATTCACTGAGTATCTGAAAAGAACTTGGTTTGTTCTCACTCTCCCTTCAGGAGGGAAGGGGATGTGTGTTGGGATTCAGATAATTCAAAGGAGTATCACACAAAACTGTGTAGCAAGGGCTCAAGGAACACAACAGACATATTCCCTAGTTTAGTTTGATTTGCTTGGACAAGCGTCACTTTGCAATGACTCACTTTGTGTCTTCGGTTGAGCAAATGACATTGCTTCTCACATCATCTGCCTAGTGGGATATGGGTGGATTTGTGTGGGTGTGATTACAGATCAGAAATCCTAAAATAAACCTACTCATAACACATTTTTCTTCCTTCCCATAAAGTACTTATGTTCCAGGCTGGATCTATCTGGGTGTGAATTTATTAAAATAATAGTTACGTTTCAGCTGTAAAGACCAACAGAAGAAAACAGCAACTGCAACATCATAAGTGATCCTACTTTCAACGTGCTCTCAAAATGTCAGCTCTTAGTGTATTTTGTTGTGGTGAAAATCTCTGTAATGATAACAAAAGCAACAGAAAATGGCTTAACAGTACAGTTGTTGATCAACTTTTTAAACGAAATAGGCAGAATAATAACTTGAAACCTTTGTTTATGGAAACAATGTTAATTTTCTTTTAAGAAACTGCTCTGATTCCCAGAGGTAAGTACTGTGGAGTAATATGAAGCGATTGCTGTTACAGAAAGCAAGTTGGTTCTCCCCCCAGTTATCAACTTCTTAGTCTCATGTAAATGAGAGGTTTCAGAGTAGCAAGCATGTTAGTCTGTATTCGCAAAAAGAAAAGGAGTACTTGTGGCACCTTAGAGAGTAACAAATTTATTTGACCATAAGCTTTCGTGAGCTACAGCTCACTTCATCGGATGCATCCGATGAAGTGAGCTGTAGCTCACGAAAGCTTATGCTCAAATAAATTGGTTAGTCTCTAAGTTGCCACAAGTACTCCTTTTTATGTAAATGAGAGTTCTGCTTGTGTGTCTCTCTACTTCCTTAGGCAAAACTTGCATTGACTTCAGTGAAATTTTGCTAGAGTTTTGCAGCACAACCTTTCCGTCCCAGCCACAGTCTGACCCTTAGGAACGATTTGTCCATTCAGTTCATTTTTGTCTGTATTTACACCGGTTTTCTTTGCTATATTTGTGCTCTGTTTTGCCTTCCCCTTTATTTTTGTGTTTTCTTTGGGTCCCAATATAAAGATTTAGACCATCATTTGGGTTTGGGACTAGAGCTGGTTGCTGGTGAAAAATGAATTGCCATTTTGCCCTTGGGGAAATATTCAAAGTTTTGTGAAAAGCATACAAATCCCGCAGTTTTTGCAGACAAGAATTTGCAGAGTAAAATGAGAAGGAGCTTGAATCACATAGTCCAGTTCATCACTCATGTAACTGCCTCAACTCAGCGGAGTTATGCTTTGGGTGAATTTGGCCCACAATAGTATTATTCCAGCTGAAAAGTCATAACTTCAATAAGCTCATTTTATACTTGGATAATGTACATACATTTAGTTGCATTCTTGGTCTAATTTCAAGTATCCTGTTTGATTTCTGTCTTTACTGGAACATTATTATTTCATTCAGTGAATGCAAATATTGGCTGCTCCTCACAAAATGTAGTTGTATCATCTTTTTAAATATGGTTTCAATAAAAAAATCCCATGTTTGCCTTTTTCATATAAAGTTAACTCAGATGTTCTTACCCCAAAGATTAGAGTAGTACAATATGCTTAGAAACAGGTAAAGCCAACCAAGCATACTCCCTTTCTCTGTCTCATCTGTTTCCTTTAGAAAATCTTCAGAGACTGTACCTGATGAAGAGGGCTTTAGCCCACAAAAGCTTAGGTTCAAAAAAATGTGTTAGTCTCTAAGGTGCCACAAGTACTCCTCATTCTTGTTTTTTACTATGTGTTTGTTCACCGTCTAACACAAATGGGGCCTGAGGCTCCTCGGCTGGTACCTCTGGGCACTTCTGGAATTCAAATAATTCATACTAATAATAATCATAGAATGGCAGGACTGGAAGGGACCTCGAAAGGTCTTCCAGTCCAGTCCCCTGCACTCAAGGTAGGATTAAGTATTATCTAGATCATCCCTGATAGGTGTTTGTCTAATCTGCTCTTAAAAATCTCCAGTGATGGAGATTCCACAACTTCCCTAGGCAATTTATTCCAGTGCTTAACCACCCGGATAGTTAGGAAGAATTTCCTCATGTCCAACCTAAACCTCCCTTGCTGCAGTTTAAGCCCATTGCTTCTTGTCCTACCCTCAGAGGTTAAGAAGAACAATTTTTCTCCCTCCTCCTTGTAACAACCTTTTATGTACTTGAAAACTGTTATCATGTCCCCGTTCAGTCTTCTCTTCTCCAGACTAAACAAACCCCATTTTCTGAATCTTCCCTCAGTGGTATAATAAGCTAATATTGGTCAGCATGATAGGCAATGTTCTCAATGCAATAGCTGGCTCACTTCTGTCCTGTTTTTATAGGCTTCATGGTTTCCAAATTTTTGATACAGTCAGTCAAAACAGGGGGGTTAGGAGGGTAAGTTCTCATGGTCCCCCCGCCCCCTTGACTTGTCAGCTGCCTGCAACACAATCTCAGCCTCTCGGCTTCCATGACTCCTGTCCTCTCCTGGTTCTCCTGCTGTCTCTCTAATTGCTCCTTCAGTGTGTCCTTTGGAGCTTATACCCTTTATTCCTTCTCCAACTTTCTGTGAGGGTTCTGTAGGGCTTTGTCCTTGGTCCCTGTCTCTTCTCCCTCTACACTTTTATCTCTGGGTAATCTCAAACCAGCACCTTTGTGCCTTCCCTCATGCTTGGAAGGAACTCCCTGTAGATATCCATAAAACTGCCTTATCATCTTCCTTCAAATCCTCCTCAAAACTCTCCTTTGCCATGATGCCTATAAAAATAGGACAGCAGTGAGGCTGCCGTTGCATTGAGAACATTACCTATCATGCGGACAAATATTAGCTCACTGATTCTTTGTACTCTCTCATATGCCTACTGTATACATCTGTTGTCTCTTGTCTGATTCTTAAATTATAAGCTCTTTGAGACAGACACCAATGTTTTTCTTCTGTGTTTGTACAGTGCCTAGCACAATGGGGTCCTGGTCTAGGATTGGGGCTTCTAGGTGCTACGGTAATACAAATAATAAATAATAACAATACTGAAATTATCACGCTTTAGTGTGGCAGTCTTGGGAAGAACATAAAATATACTTGACAAAGCTATATCATTTGTGTGTGTGTGCGCATGAGAGAGAGAGAGAGAGAGAGAGAGTCTGGGCAAATGGATGGGGGTCAAATATTTCAAAAAGAGCACATTGTTTACATAGAAATAAGAGAACCACTGGGAATGTCTGCACTGCAAAGAAACTCCTGCAGCAAGAAGTCTCAGAGCTTGGGTTAGCTGACTTGGACTTGTGGGGCTTACACAACGCGGTTAAAACTAGCAGTGTAGATACTTCTGCTCAGGCTAGAGCCTGGACTCTGAGACCTACCCCCCACTCTGGATTTCAGAGCCTGGGATCCTGCCTGAGAAGGAATGTCTGCGCTGCTTTTTTAGTCCATAGCACAAACCCCATGAAGCGGAGACTGTCTGAAAATCTGAGACTTGCTGCCATGGGACTTCATGTGTAGATGTACCCTGTGTTAATTCATATTTGTGCATACCATTATTTAATCCCTAGCTTCCAACTAGCAATTTGTGATTTGTAGGAAAACATCCTGTTCTCTCTGGTGAATGATCTATATATTTGCCTGGCTGCAGGGAGCAGTGAATACTTTAAGGTTTGATGTCTCATGAACTACCATGCATAGAAACTAATAATACCTCCCAAGGTAAAGCGGGTAATACCAGTTTTTCCATTTTATATAGTGTGTTGCTTGTAACCTGGTGGTTTGCAAGATATTGGACCTCAGTATAACACATTCTGATGAATCAATGCTGCACATCTATAAATTTCGAATCCCAGTTTTTAGCCTTCCTTTCTGACTGCTTAAATCATGCTGAAATTTCAACAAGACAGTAATCAGAATGACCAGATTTTTAAAGTCTAGGTGTCGTCTCATTTATTAGGTTTGATGATTATGCAACTGCTTTTGGCAGTATAAGCCGTTCCTATTTCCATATTCAAGAAGAGCTACAACTGCTTAGTGAAGTTAAGTTGAGAATATATTCAACATTGCAAAAAGAAAGTTAATGAACTGTACTTTACTTCACAGGGCTACTATAGCGATTCTTGGGTATGGAACTAGGAACTGCCTGTGACATCAGCAGCAAAAACATGGGACTCAGATGTTCAGACTTTGCGAGTAGAGGCAACCAGCTGAGGGACAAATATTAACTTTTCTTCTTTTTCTGTAACTATTGAAGTTTTTTACATAATTTATGTTCAATAACAGCAAAACATTTTTACAGTTGGTAG
The DNA here is from genome assembly GCF_965140295.1 of Lepidochelys olivacea. NCBI lineage: Eukaryota > Metazoa > Chordata > Testudines > Cheloniidae > Lepidochelys > Lepidochelys olivacea. The sequence goes on from NC_140414.1 coordinate 73,583,371, forward strand.
ACTGTGATTTGCCTCTCCCATACTGGAAGTGGTAATGAATAACTTCTGTAAGTTCTCCAGCCACCTGAGCTGTCGATGTTAACTGCAAGAAAGAAAGAAAGAAAATGATATTTAATTTGGAAAAATAAAAGCGAAGAGGAGACTATGGATTAAAATTAAACTAAGCTTTAGTTTTGAAGCAGCTGGTGTATCATTTCTATATATTTAAAGATAAAAACTTAATTATAAATTAAATGTAGGTAATTTTAGGTTTCAGTTTTAAACACACACAAGTCGGAAGATACAAGAATGCAAGAGGCCTGAATTAAAGTTTTCATAATGCCCTCACACACATTGCACAGATAGAGAGCTCAATCCTGTATTCCAAGCACACCCACTGAATTCAATGGGCTTTGGTTGTGCTATGAATGCAGAAATATTTATTTAGATTAACATACAACTACAACACACATTACAAAATAGAACATAGAGGACTGTTTTCCCCCACCTTAATGCAGAAATAAATGTTGACCAGTTATTGATAAACCCAAACCTCAGCTCAGCCCCTCCACAAAAGCCTGAGGAAAAAAAGATGGACTCTACAGGATGCTAAGCTCCAGCAGATCAAGGGGAGAGCAGTCGTAAAGTCCAGGGTATTTCCTGGAGAACCCAGCTCCCTCCTGTTTATAAGAAAGGGAACAAGGCTCCTAGGAATCAATTTTTCCCTTAGCTACATCTTTGCTACTTCTTTTGACATTGATTTGAGTTGCTGGTGAGTATTTAAGGTTAGAAATAGGCCTTCTAAATATTATGGAAGATATTTAATGGCATAACTAGCAATTTAAAATACTCTTATGATTCAAGTTCATCCCCTATGTTGCTTCAGTGACGTTAGCTGAATTACGCCAGAGATGAGTTTAGCCCAATACGTACAATGTAGATGAGTGTAGGTTATCATGAGAATCCTGGGCTGCATTCATCCCTGGTACAGGCAGGGGTGCTGGAACTAGGGACACCTAGGGTGCGGCAGCATGCCTTGGCTTGAAGTGGTTTCCATCATATACAGAGTTTCCAGTTTTGTTCAGTGGCGCTCAGCACCCCCACTATAAAAAATGTTTCAATGCCCTTGGGTATAGGTACATTGGCTTCATTGAGATAACTTTGACCCCTTAAATTTTATATTTCCTAACTCTGGAGGGTTACAATTGTTGGCTAAATATTACAATGATATAAGATTTTAAATATCATTTACCATTTCTTAAATAAAGGAAGAAAAACAAAGTTTAATGTTTTTAATCACTTTCTGCTGATTTTTCTGTGCACTTCCACAGCTGATTAGTCAAAAATGTTCACAAATATAGAAATCCACAATGAAACAGGAGCACAAAACTACACTGATGTAGGTAATGTTGCTGTTTTGTATGCACTTTAGTCCGAAGTCCTGTAAATAGTATCATGCCTCTAAATTTCATACCAGGCATGTGTAATCCATAATAAATCTGTTCTTTTACAACTGGCCTGGAGTTTTGTTCAGTGCTCAGACATTTATTTCAGTGCTCAGTGAAAACAAGATACCTGGAAAGTTTCAGCTTGTGAAGTTCAGCTGTTTTTCTGAGTTATGCGTGTACAAAGAAAAAGTCTTATAATATTTTTTTTAATAGGAACCTTATTTTTTCTCCCTCACATAACTCAGAACTGTGGAAACAGATCTTGATCGAGCTTTTTCCTTAAAATAAACAAACAAACAAACAAATAATTTAAAAAAGTCTTTGGACAGAGACCAAAATTCCACCCAAAATGAAATCTTCCAAAGTTCTTTGGAGTCAGTAAAAAGACTCCTGTTGATTTTGATGTTTTTTGCATGAGGTCATGATACCCCAATCTTGCAAAATACTAACATTTTCAGCATGAGAATAATCCCATTGAAATCAATATGTGTACTCAGAGTTAAACTCATGTCTAAGGCCCAGATTTTTAAAGGTATTTAGGCATTGAGGCACTCAGTGTTCCAATGCCTAACTGATTTAGGAGCCTAAATCTCATTTTCTAAAGGGATGTAGGCACTTAGGAGCCTAAATGCTATTGACTATCAATGGGACTTTGGCTCCTAAATGCTTAAGTCCCTTTAGAACATGATATTAAGACTCCTAAATCAGTTAGGCATTAGAAAAACACTGAGTGCCTCAACGCCTAAATACCTTTAAAAATCTGGGCCCAAGTGCCTTGCTGGATCAGGGTCTAAATGAGCATGGGAACAGGTGGTTATAATGGAAATCTAAATTTAATTTTAATGATAGCTTTTGCTACTAGTAAAGATATAATAAAAGGGGTGGATCTACTGCATACACATGCAGACCTTTGCAGTTGCAGTTAGAAAAAGGGTCAAGTCAGTTCAAGGAGCCGTGGTACATTTTTGGAAAAGGAGATAGATGGAGGGTATTGTCACTGCCTACTGAGCTAACACAGTGTTTGGATAAGATCTATGTTGATTTCTCCTTCATAGGTTTGTGATATTCCATTCAGTACTGGGTGCAATGGACAATGTGGTAATCTCATGCCCCTTAGCCTTCATGTTCTTGTGTTCCTATAATTTGAATGCTTTTTTATTTTACTTTAAATTTTGAGCCCAAGTTCTCTTTTTTCCTTTTGTGGCTTGGCATACAGCTGGATAAAATATACTGAAACATGCTTTTGGCAGTCCTCATAGATTCGGTCATAAAACTTAAGTTCAAGATGAGAGAAATTTAAGTAAAGTGCATTTTAAAAAAGGAAAAAGAAATAAAAATATGTCACAAACCAGATTTATAACATTCTATAAAATGATCCCAGCAGTTTTACATTAATCATATACTGAAACAATAGCTTGATTTGGCACATAGGGCTTTTCTTTCACATTGTGCAATTAAATAAAAACAAACCACTCGATCGGAGGGCATGGGGGTGGGAGGCTAATGAAGACCAGTGATTATTGGGTTGCTTCCTAAAAGAATTCTATTTCTTTCTCCATTGGAGTCATGTGGTTTGCATTTAGTTTTCAAAATGTACCAATTTTTTCTTTTTCTTGCCATTTTAAATATCTGTAAATGCTACTCCTTTTGTTTAAAAGTAGGTATTTGTTTTATATATAAGGAGTACTTAGTGAACAGCATGGTATGAAAAATATTTACATGAACTCAGAATGACCTTCCTAACTCCTGAGTAGAAGAGTGAAGGACATGAGGTATGTGTGTACATAATACATAAATCCAATAATATATAAACATGTCTCTAAGACCAGAGTGGGTAGAAAAAAAGATGGATTTCAGTTTTCACATGACTCCACAATTTTTCTTTGTTCTATAAATTACTGGCTCTGGCTCAACAGTTAGTCAAATGTGTATTTAGCCATGCACCACACCTTTCCTCCTACTTGATTTAAGCAATTATTTCTGTAAACTCTCTCTTCAGCTCACATTAGGAAGACACTGCTTCTCCCATAACCATATCATTTTCTGCCCTAATAGTCTTAGCCCTGGTCTACACTAGGACGTTAGGTCGAATTTAGCAGCGTTAAATCGATGTAAACCTGCACCCGTCCACACAATGAAGCCCTTTATTTCGACTTAAAGGGCTCTTAAAATCGATTTCCTTACTCCACCCCTGACAAGTGGATTAGCGCTTAAATCGACGTTGCCGGCTCGAATTTGGGGTACTGTGGACACAATTCGATGGTATTGGCCTCCGGGAGCTATCCCAGAGTGCTCCATTATGACCGCTCTGGACAGCACTCTCAACTCAGATGCACTGGCCAGGTAGACAGGAAAAGAACCGCGAACTTTTGAATCTCATTTCCTGTTTGGCCAGCGTGGCAAGCTGCAGGTGACCATGCAGAGCTCATCAGCACAGGTGACCATGATGGAGTCCCAGAATCGCAAAAGAGCTCCAGCATGGACCAAACGGGAGGTACGGGATCTGATCGCTGTTTGGGGAGAGGAATCCGTGCTATCAGAACTCCGTTCCAGTTTTCGAAATGCCAAAACCTTTGTGAAAATCTCCCAGGGCATGAAGGACAGAGGCCATAACAGGGACCCGAAGCAGTGCCGCGTGAAACTGAAGGAGCTGAGGCAAGCCTACCAGAAAACCAGAGAGGCGAACAGCCGCTCTGGGTCAGAGCCCCAAACATACCGCTTCTATGATGAGCTCATGCCATTTTAGGGGGTTCAGCCACCACTACCCCAGCCGTGTTGTTTGACTCCTTCAATGGAGATGGAAGCAATACGGAAGCAGGTTTTGGGGACGAAGAAGATGATGATGATGAGGAGGTTGTAGATAGCTCACAGCAAGCAAGCGGAGAAACTGGTTTTCCCGACAGCCAGGAACTGTTTCTCACCCTAGACCTAGAGCCAGTACCCCCCGAACCCACCCAAGGCTGCCTCCTGGACCCAGCAGGCGGAGAAGGGACCTCTGGTGAGTGTACCTTTTAAAATACTATACATGGTTTAAAAGCAAGCATGTGAAAGGATTACTTTGCCCTGGCATTTGCGGTTCTCCTAGATGTAGTCCTAAAGCCTTTGCAAAAGGTTTCTGGGGAGGGCAGCCTTATTGCGTCCTTCATGGTAGGACACTTTACCACTCCAGGCCAGTAACACGTACTCGGGAAACATTGTAGAACACAGCATTGCAGTGTATGTTTGCTGGCATTCAAACAACATCCGTTCTTTATCTCTCTGTGTTATCCTCAGGAGAGTGAGATATAATTCATGGTCACCTGGTTGAAATAGAGTGCTTTTCTTCAGGGGACACTCAGAGGAGCCCATTCCTGCTGGGCTGTTTGCCTGTGGCTAAACAAAAATGTTCCCCGCTGTTAGCCACAGGGAGGGGGGAAGGTTGAGGGGGTAGTCAAGCGGTGGGAGGAGGCAAAATGCGACCTTGTAATGAAAGCACATGTGCTATGTATGTAATGTTAACAGCAAGGTTTACCCTGAAAGAGTGTAGCCACTGTTTTATAAAATGTGTCTTTTTAAATACCGCTGTCCCTTTTTTTTTCTCCACCAGCTGCATGTGTTTCAATGATCACAGGATCTTCTCCTTCCCAGAGGCTAGTGAAGCTTAGAAAGAAAAAAAAACGCACTCACGATGAAATGTTCTCCGAGCTCATGCTGTCCTCCCACACTGACAGAGCACAGACGAATGTGTGGAGGCAAATAATGTCAGAGTTCAGGAAAGCACAAAATGACCGGGAGGAGAGGTGGCGGGCTGAAGACAGGGCTGAAGCTCAAATGTGGCGGCAGCGTGATGAGAGGAGGCAGGATTCAATGCTGAGGCTGCTGCAGGACCAAACCAGTATGCTCCAGTGTATGGTTGAGCTGCAGCAAAGGCAGCTGGAGCACAGACTGCCACTGCTGCCCCTCTGTAACCAACCGCCCTCCTCCCCAAGTTCCATAGCCTCCACACCCAGACGCCCAAGAATGCGGTGGGGGGGGCCTCCGGCCAACCAGCCACTCCACCACAGAGGATTGCCCCAAAAAAAGAAGGCTGTCATTCAATAAATTTTAAAGTTGTAAACTTTTAAAGTGCTGTGCTTAAAGTGCTGTGTGGCATTTTCCTTCTCTCCTCCACCACCCCTCCTGGGCTACCTTGGTAGTCATCCCCCTATTTGTGTGATGAATGAATAAAGAATGCATGAATGTGAAGCAACAATGACTTTATTGCCTCTGCAAGCGGTGATTGAAGGGAGGAGGGGCGGGTGGTTAGCTTACAGGGAAGTAGAGTGAACCAAGGGGCGGGGGGTTTCATCAAGGAGAAACAAACAGAACTTTCACACCGTAGCCTGGCCAGTCATGAAACTGGTTTTCAAAGCTTCTCTGATGCGTACTGCGCCCTCCTGTGCTCTTCTAACTGCCCTGGTGTCTGGTTGCGCGTAACCAGCAGCCAGGCGATTTGCCTCAACCTCCCACCCCGCCATAAAGTCTCCCCCTTACTCTCACAGATATTGTGGAACACACAGCAAGCAGTAATAACAGTGGGAATATTGGTTTCGCTGAGGTCTAAGCGAGTCAGTAAACTGCGCCAGCGCGCCTTTAAACGTCCAAATGCACATTCTACCACCATTCTGCACTTGCTCAGCCTGTAGTTGAACAGCTCCTGACTACTGTCCAGGCTGCCTGTGTACGGCTTCATGAGCCATGGCATTAAGGGGTAGGCTGGGTCCCCAAGGATACATATAGGCATTTCAACATCCCCAACAGTTATTTTCTGGTCTGGGAATAAAGTCCCTTCCTGCAGCTTTTGAAACAGACCAGAACAGTTCCTGAAAATGCGAGCATCATGCACCTTTCCCGGCCATCCCACGTTGATGTTGGTGAAACGTCCCTTGTGATCCACCAGAGCTTGCGGCACTATCGAAAAGTACCTCTTGCGGTTTATGTACTCGGCGGCTTGGTGCTCCGGTGCCAAGATAGGGATATGGGTTCGGTCTATTGCCCCACCACAGTTAGGGAATCCCATTGCAGCAAAGCCATCCACTATGACCTGCACATTTCCCAGGGTCACTACCCTTGATATCAGCAGATCTTTGATTGCGTGGGCTACTTGCATCACAGCAGCCCCCACAGTAGATTTGCCCACGCCAAATTGATTCCCAGCTGACCGGTAGCTGTCTGGCGTTGCAAGCTTCCACAGGGCTATCGCCACTCGCTTCTCAACTGTGAGGGCTGCTCTCATCTTGGTATTCATGCACCTCAGGGCAGGGGAAAGCAAGTCACAAAGTTCCATGAAAGTGCCCTTACGCATGCGAAAGTTTCGCAGCCACTGGGAATCGTCCCAGACCTGCAACACTATGCGGTCCCACCAGTCTGTGCTTGTTTCCCGAGCCCAGAATCGGCGTTCCACAGCATGAACCTGCCCCATTAGCACCATGATGCATGCATTGGCAGGGCCCATGCTTTCAGAGAAATCTGTGTCCATGTCCTGATCACTCACGTGACCGCGCTGACGTCGCCTCCTCGCCCGGTATCGCTTTGCCAGGTTCTGGTGCTGCATATACTGCTGGATAATGCGTGTGGTGTTTAATGTGCTCCTAATTGCCAAAGTGAGCTGAGCGGCCTCCATGCTTGCCTTGGTATGGCGTCCGCACAGAAAAAAGGCGTGGAACGATTGTCTGCCGTTGCTCTGATGGAGGGAGGGGCGACTGACGACACGGCTTACAGGGTTGGCTTCAGGGAGCTAAAATCAACAAAGTGGGCGTCTTTACATCAAGGAGTATTTCAGGCAGGACTGCACGGAGGGTTCCAATAAGAAATGGTGCACCTAAGTTATCGTTCTTTTTGGAACAAGGAGGTTAGCCTGGCCTCTGATTGATACATGGCTAGATTTACCTCGCTGCACCTTCTCTGTGAGTGACTGCAGTGTGACCTAGAGGAATGAGTCCCCTAGACAGGGGAGGAGGCAAATGAGTACAAAACAAATCTGGTCTATTTCTTGTTTTGACCCACTCCATCTATCTTTTACATCTTTGGCTGGCAGCAGACGGTGCAGAAGGACTGCATGCCATCCACATCTCATGGCTGCTCGGCAGAAGATGGTACAGTACGACTGCTAGCCATCCTCATCTCTTGCCTGCCTGGCAGAAGATGGTACAATACGACTACTAGCAATCCTCATCTCTTGCCTGCCTGGCAGAAGATGGTACAGTACGACTGCTAGCAGTCCGTATCGCCTGCCCGCTCACCATAAGACGGTTCAATAGGACTGACTGCAGGACTAAAGAGAATGACCTGGTCAAGTCACTCCAAATTTAGTCCCTGCGCCCATGTCTGCCCAGGTGCTCCTGATCGACCTCACAGAGGCGACCAGGAGCACCTCGGACATGACGATGACGGCTACCAGTCATACTGTACCGTCTGCTGCCACAAGGCAAGGCGTTGCTGCTACTGTGTAGCAATGCCGTACCGCGTCTGCCAGCACCCAGGAGACATAGGGTGACGGTTACCTGAGCGGGCTCCATGCTTGCAGTGGTATGGCGTCTGCACCGGTAACTCAGGAAAAAAGGCGCAAAATGATTGTCTGCCCTTGCTTTCACGGAGGGAGGGAGGGAATGGGGGCCTGACGATATGTACCCAGAACCACCCGCGACAATATTTTAGCCCCATCAGGCATTGGGATCTCAACCCAGAATTCCAATGGGCAGCGGAGACTGCGGGAACTGTGGGATAGCTACCCACAGTGTAACGCTCCGGAAGTCGACTCTAGCCTCGGTACTGTGGAAGCGCTCCGCTGAGTTAATGCACTTAGAGCATTTTCTGTGGGGACACACACACTCGAATATATAAAACCGATTTCTAAAAAACCGACTTCTATAAATTCGACCTTATTCCGTAGTGTAGACATACCCTTAGAGAAGTAAAATACGGGGAAGAGAGTCACCTGGCTGGGGTAGTGCAAGCAATGGGGGTGATAAAGAAAAAACTGCAGAGGAGTGGACTGAGAAAGCAGCAGTGGCAGAATGATCTATTAGATCATCTCATTCTCCCCCTGCTAATGTGGGATTGTTCCCAATAGTGGGTGAACAATGGGAGTTTTGACATTGATTTCAGTGGGGCCAAGACTTCATCCGTTATATTCACTCTAGTGCTTTGTCCAGGCTAGAGCCTGGGTCAAGATAGAATGAGAAGTGAGAGAGAAGGAGGATGAAGACAGAGCCAACGAGAGAAAAAGGGCCACTTTTATTTCACCTGGCAATCCATCATGAGAGGTACCAGGGTTCCTTCTAGAAGTACCTAAGACAAGTATTAGCATAAGTGTAATGCTGCTTGGATGACACCATCTCCACAGTGCTCTCAGCCACATGCTGAGAGTCTGGAGCTCATTTTGTTGGTTTTGTATTAAACAAACCCAAAAAGAGAGTGGGGTATGTGTATGTGGTGGTCCATGTACATGTGTTTTTAAAGCTTTGGAAGTACTTTGGTAAATCTGTTTTGCCTTTAAGCGGTCACTTCCAGATTGGATTTCTGCAGCTTTCTCAGGGTTAGGCCCTTTTGTAAAGAAATTGTTCATGCAGCTTTGATGAATTTACATTTTTGCTTACAGAGATTATTTGGCCATCTGCATGCTGTATCTCCTTATTTGTGTGTTGAAGTTTTAGCTACAGTTTACACTTCTCTTTGTCTCCTGGTGCTGTTTGACATTTTCCACCCACACAGGTTCCGGAGATGCGTCATATCTATTAATTCTCTTCTGCTGTTGTGTACAAAAGATGCAATTGGAAAAGTTGTTCAGAAGCAAGGTGATCAGTGAAGTTGGATTAAAGAGTTAGGGCTCCTAGGACATCTCCTGTTCCTACTCTAAGTATCTTAACAGTCTTTCCCATTTTTCATTTGCTTCTTAGAGCTAACCATTTTTTTTAAAAAAGGACAAAATAGCAAAACTTACAAAGGCCAATCATAAAAAATGTAAAATAAAAATCTGCTCCCATGTTTGTTTCCTGTACAGGTTTTGCATAAGTCACACTGGTTACTGGTTTGCACTTCATCAAGTCCCTGTTTTAATTATTAAAAAATTAATTATACTGTTGTCTACTTGAGACTCAGGTAAAACGGGTGGTATGTGTATCTCTAGAGAGCAGAGGAAGCAGAAAATATTCTAACCAGGGAACAATCATTTCTGATTTGCTGTTCAATAAGCAGGTGGATAATTAATGGTATTATTCTTATTCTATTGAATGGGGCTGGTCAGTTTTGATGGAAAATTTTTGCTTTTCAATGGAAAACTTGGTTTTCAATTAAATGAAATTTTTCATGAAAAGTGTCTGCTTTCCTTGGAGAATTTTGACTTTTCGTCAAAAAATCCAAAACACCTGAAAACCAAAAATGTTGAGTTGAAATGCCACTCTGATACTTCATGGGAGTTGTAGTTCAGCTGCCTGGTGGCCCCATTCTCTTCAATGGCCAGGCTTCCCGACCAGACCACATTGGTTTTCAGCTAAAAAAGCTTGGGTTTTGATTTGCCATCAATAAATCAAAATGATCTATGGGTAACATTCCTGCCCCATTTTCTGACCAGCTCTAGTATTGAATATTTATTAATGTATGCCAGCATACAGTACACACCACAGGCACATTAAAAGGGTTGTGGTTCTGATTTTTCACTGCCTTGCATCTTGTGTTGTCATTTATACCTGTGTAACATGAGTGTAAGAGCCTCTCAGATCAGAATGGTAGGGCACAATGGCCTTTTTGCTTGCAGTGATTTTACTCTGGCCCAACCGCATTGACTTCAGAACTTCTGATTGACACTAGTGTGACTGGAGAATCAGGTCCGATAGTGTTCTGCACTCCCTTGTCATAGGTGTGAATGACTGCACTAGATGCAAGGTAGAAAACCAATCAAGCCCAAAGTGCCTGATCCTGCTGCCATTGAAGTCCAGTGGCAAAACTCTCCTTGATTTTATTGGTGCAGGATCGTGCCCTTATATAATGGAAAAGAAAATGTTAATTCTCACCAGCTTGACTTGTTTTTTGATGCTTTGGCAAGAAAAAGCCTCTGTGATGTGTTGCTAATAACATAAAAGGGATAGAAAATTTTGAAAGAGATGAAAGAGACCACAAAATAGATGGATTTGCTGTAGCTTTTAATGTTTCTCAGAGGAATTAAAAAAATCAGATAGTGCTGGGAAGAGAGATTCAGTTCCTGATCCTGCTGTTGCCTGTACTTGGATGTGCATAGCCTAATGGAGGCAGACTGGCTATAATTGTAGGAAATGGTTATTAGTCATCCTTTTGTAAAGAATATGCCTTGTTATTTTTAACTAGCCCTTCTGCCTGTCTGCAGCTGGGGAGCATAAATCGTGTAGATTTATATTGTATCAAATTGCGTGATTTGTCACATGCAGAGATCACTATGCAATTGTCTAGTTATAAATTTCATGATTTTTCATCCTGGAGTTCATTCACTGCTCACTTAGGGTATGTATACACTGCAATGTAAACCCGGGGTTAGTGGGACCTGAGTCAGCTGACCTGTGTTAGGGAACCCTGGGCTTGAGGAGCTACACTGTATTTTAACCTTACATTAAGTTTGTTCTAACCTGTGCTTGAACCTATGGTGTCCACACTGGTTTCCACACTGCAAATCAAAGTAACCATATCCCATAGTCCCTAGTGCTGCCTCCTTGAAATATGGCCGCTTTAACCTTAGGACCATGGTGCACTGTGGGAAAACTTTGCTGCTCACCCTGCACATTGCCAGGAAGCAGCTTGCTTTGCAAAAGGCTTGGTAGGTTCACCCTCCATTGCAAACCCAGGAGGCTCTCTGACAGTGTGCTTGCAGATTAGAAGAAAATGAGTTAATGCTGACCTGAGCTGCTGCCATTAGCAAAGGCCGGGGGTGGCTTCTGTTTTCAGTAGAGTAGATTGCAGATTGTTGGAACAGAGAGGACTAAGGAAGTTGTCCCATGGAAATGTGGGATACTTGTGGTTGAGTCAGGTGAGGTTGTGTCTGCACTGCAAAGCGATAAGACTTGGATGCTGAGTCCTGGCTTCACTTGAGCTCGGACTCTCCAGCCCTGCAGGGTCCTGAGACCCTAGGTCCAAGCCCTGGCTTAGCACAATTGAAATGTAGATGCAAGGGGTTTAGGCTTGATCTGGGTTCAAACACAGTCTTACTTTGCAGTATAGACATCCCCATATGTGTGACAGATACTGCAACTTCTGCTGTCCTTGCCTGGGTACTTGGGCTGTAATCCCATGCCTGACTCAGCCTCCTCTGAGTTTAGAACCCACTGATTGCTCCTCTGAAGGCAAACCCCAATGGAAATTCTGTGAGGGAAACCTGAGGGAATTTACCAACCCCCTTACATTTTTTCCCATATAGCGAACAGTCTGGCTGTTAGCAGGTCATATGATGTGTCTCCCTAATCAGATGCTAAAGCTGTTACAGACTGTTTGTTAAGCAAGATGAAATGCATATACATTAATGGCCTTTAGTGATTCACAATTGCAATGCTGTGTCCCAGCTTCCAGTTCCAAGGTCACTGTCCATCTGGCATTCTCTGTCTGGCAGTCCCTTATGTGAGAAGGAAAAACAAACAAACCTCTAGAAACAGGCCCTTTTCCTTTTTTCTATTTGCTATTGAGGCAAAGGTTTTACCCAGCTCAGTAGGCTGATATCATTATTCTTGAGTCAACAGACTGTAATACGATTCTTTTCTTCCTCTTGCGCACCAAGCTTGATTAGGTTAGCTTTTCTATCAAACTGGCTTCCTCTCCTTAGATTTGGCTTACAGTAAATTATCATTTCTTTTCCTGTTTTATTTTTTTACAGGGATATGGGGGGGTATTTAATAAAGGGTTTCTATGTTCTAACAAATATGTGAATAGGGACATATTGCATGCTGGTCTGGCCATCCAGGTCCATGTTTTTGCCTGGTGTGAAGGATGAATAACTCTTTGAGGAAGAATTGCCTCTTTTTTCTTTCCACTTCAATTCTGGCTTGCTGTAGTGGTTGCTGTCTCAAGAACTGTTAGAGCTATTATCGAAGCTGCATATTATCTAAAAGCTTTTAATCTTAGTTTTCAGAGAGGATAAAACATTTGTCTCTAACTTTAGAAGCCTGTGAGAATATTAGCTGCTATAACATGCTGCAACTGATCACAAACAACCTGATTTAGGAAGCAGGGTGTGACGGGTTCCCCCGCACCCTGGGTGCCACTTGGAACTGGGGTACCACTGAGCCTGCTTGACCCACCAGCCTGGGTTCCCTTTACACCATACTGCTATGCAGCCTGTCAAGCCCTTTCCTAGGCTTCAGACTGCACTTTACCAGCACACATAAAGGTAGGAACACATCCAGCACACAGATGCTGAGATCAGCTCTGCTAAGGAACAACCCAGTTACTCTGGTGCACACCCCTTCTGGAATATAAACCCAAAATTATACTGTATTGCGCTGCACAATTCAGAGAACTGCACAGCATAAGTTCATGAAATTCGGTTGCTCCCTCAATGTGGAGAGGAATATACATAGCTTTCTGCCCCAAGTTATGATTTCTACACAGACAAAACAAAAACAAGTTTATTAACTACAAAAGATAGATTTTTAAGTAATTTGTAAGGGATAGCAAACAGATCAAAGCAGATTACCTAGCAAATAAAACAAACACACAACCTAAGTTTAAATATACTAAAGAAATTGGATATGTGTAGCAAATTCTCACCCTAAATGTTGTTTTAGGCAGATTGCAGAGATTCTTGAAGACAAGCTGCACTTGCTTGCAGCTTAAAACTACAGGTATTCCTTTCACAGGCCAGACAACCCTCTAGCCTGGGTTCAGCCCTTTTCCCATAGTTCAGTATTTTTCTTCTCAGGTGTTTTCAGTAGTCTTCTTTCTTGGGCGGGAAGTCAGTGAAGAGCCAACCGTGGTGATGCCACTCCCCTGCCTTAAATAGTTTTTGCATATGGCAAGAATCCTTTGTCTCTCTGAGTTTGATTCCCACGCCTAGTCAGTGGAAAAACACTAGTATTATCATGGAGTCCAGTAGGTGACTTGGTCACATGCCTCTGTAGGGCTGTAGCAGCCATCATGAGACAGAGGCTGCTTGTAACTTTCTCAGAAACATGAGATTAGCATGTTCTAAGACCTGTTGTTCTCCCAAATGGCCCTTCCCAATCAGCCATTTAAACTGATAGAATTCTGTCTAGTGGCAATAACTATGGACAGTGAAGATAGGAAGAATGAACCCTTGAAGTGGTTACATGATACTGCTTGGTACTATGAAAAGTGTGCAAGAAACTAAGCTTATTACTGACCTCCTCTTTTAAGAGACCATCACAAAGTACCCCCAAAGATATTGAATGTTACAAGAAGATAACTTACCCCTCAATCTTTCTTGATCACTGTGTGTTCTGAAGCACATCAAATCATAAAACCTAATATTCTGATGTAATTTGTGTCCTTTGTTCGTCCTCATAGGTTTGTGTTTCATAAAAGTAGATTTTTTTTACCTGTTCAGCTTTTGCTCTGTGTCCACTTGCTTTTCCTATAACTGATCAAATAAAGATGGCTTTTCACTTTAAAAATCCTTTCACAAACTTCCTGACTAATAACAGTAAATTCAAGCAAAAGCTAATAAGCATTAGGACTTGTCTATGTGGGAAAAGTGGAATAATTATTCTGGAATAAACTCACTTTTATTCCAGAATAGAGTATCCACCCAGGGGAGCTATATAGTCAATTTCCCTGGGTAAACAAGTCCTTAGTCATTGGCAATTTCCAGAAACAGTTACTGTCTTAAAATGCATCATGGCTGCTGAAATGCAGAGTTTCGATAAGGAAGGAGAGAGAGGAAGATCGAGATTATTTTCAATAAAATGCACTGAATTGCCATAGAGACAAATTGCTGTCACTGCTAGTAAGGGACCATCCATGACAGCGTCCGAGGTATATTGTTGGGGCAGCATCAGGAAGCCTCCCTTGCTGCCTCCTGTGCTGTATGGAGTAGGAAAGACCCTGAAACCAGCAAAGAAAGTGTAGCCAAAGTCAGCAGAAATCCCCCTGCACTAGAACTTGGAGGCTGGAGCGTTGTGTGCGATGGGGATGAGGGTGCAGGGATAAAGCTGAGGAGCAGCTGCTCTATTTGGCATGCACCCCTGGAAATGGGATGTAAACTGCAGGGCAAGCTGCTGTTAGATCCAATCAGCATTAGCTCCCCAAGGACAAGAAAGACCAGGAATGGGCTGCTGCAGTGGGGGGCAAAAATGCCATTGTGGTTCCTGAGAGAGCCATCAGGGAAATGGGGGAAGAAATCTGGAGAAAGGAACAGGATTTGCAGGGATGTCCCTGGAGCCTCAGGCTTGGAGTCTATTTTCAGCAAGGATTCTCAGGTTCTGCAGGATTTGAGGGCTGTTTCACTTCCCTGAAGTGACAAATCCCTCTCCTCTAAGGCTTGCTCTAGTCCCTGCTCATGGGCACATACTGGTGTGAGCTCTCATCAAGCTCGCGTGAGTATAAGTCACAGTGTAGCTGCTGTAGCACTAGCAGTGACAGTGGAAGGCTCAGGCTGAAGCAGTCCTGAAGGCTCTAACTTGCATCCCTGTTGCAGCGACGCCTATGGGCCTGTACAGGGGCACAGAATTACTGAGGCATGAGAATTGCTGGTAACCGGACCCCTGAGGCCCTGCCCCCTCCTCCGCCTCTTCCCCCAAAGGCCCGGCCCCGTCACTCACTCCTCTCTTCCCTTCACTCACAGGGTTGTCCCATGAAGCATGCCTGCAGGTAGGAGGCAGCCCCGGCTGAGCAGGGGCTAGTGTGGGTTAATGACATGGCGCCTTCCCTGGCCCTGCAGTAACCAGGCTTTGGGTTTGGGTGCCATAAATTAGGGTTGCCAGGTCCCCCAAATCTGGGCACCTTGTAACCCTAAATGGCACCCGGACACAGAAGCCAAAAACCAGACTGACTGGGTAAAAACTGGATGGGTGGCAACCCTAGAATGCCCTGACTTTACCCCCTCCTCCCTCACTATGTTCCTTCTCTCCTCTGGCCCCCCTGCTCCGGGGGCTGCTGCGGAGGTGATGCAGAAATTCTGTGAGCTGGGTCTGTCCCTGCCCTTTTCGCCAGCCTACCTGGTACAAAGAAACTGCAGGGTAATGTTAAATTGGGCCTGCACCACTTCCTGGTTATGTCTTCCCTTTGCATGGGTCCCTCATGCAAAGGAAGTATTTTGGTGTAAGTAGTGATTTTCTTTGTTTCCAGTGAATAACTTACAAAAATAGTAGAGAGAGTTCATTTAATTTCTTGCTGTTTTTGTCCATTGTCTTACTGATGCCTCTAACACAAGATTGCATCTGGACAGAATGGACTATTTCATCTTAGTGTTAGTCTCATGAACTTAGTGAGGGCGATTTATCCTCTTAGTCTTATCAGTCATTAATGCACAACAATAGGAGAATAGACCCCCAAGTTCTGAATATCTACCACTGGTAAGAGCTGCAGTGCATTATAAAGAGGATTTGAGCTACAATTTAGTTTTAAATTTCCTATATATCTACCCCAGGAATAAGGAATGGAATTGTTAATCCAATTCTTTTGAACCACCATGATAATGTCAGACATTTCTGTCGCTGAAATAAAATCACTGATATTTTAGAGTATGCTGAAGAGATAAAAGCTTGTCAGATGAACTTGATAATGAACCATCTTGCATACACCCACCTAAACCTGTCATATATAAAAACTTCCTTGTAATAAAAAGAAACATTGCAATGATAAAAGGAAAATTAAAGAAAAATCTTTGTGTCGTATGCCAGCCAAAGTATAGGAATACAGCCAATCCCTTTGAAATTACACTTAACCACTGTGCAGACTGTGTGATTAATTTAAAAGTTTGCTGGTCTTAATAAACAGAGAGGACAAGCTGAATAGCACCTGTTGTATTCCACAGCTAATATTCATGGTGATATGTTTGCTCACACAGTCACTGCACTACCAGCATCTAGCTCCAGAGAAGGCAGTCTTGTTTAGCAGTCAGAACAACGGAGTGGGAGACAGGAAAGCTGGGTTCTGTGCCCAGTTCTGCCACTGACTTGTGTGTGGACCAGGGCAAGTCACTTAACCTCTCTTTTCCTTACTATCCTCATCCTTAATATGGAACTAATAACACCTCCATTGTAAGGAAATGATGGATAAAAGGCATAATATGAGTGCAAAGTATTGCCATAAATTTTTTTTCAAAAGCACTTGGGAAGAATTTGAATATGATAAATCCAATACAAAAACAAATATTAATCTAGTCTCTTGGCCAAACCCATCAGAGAGAGATTTATTGCTTTTAAAATTTTAATTTAATTTTTACTCATTATTTATCTGCTTTGAATTAAAATCAACAATTCTAGCCATCTATTTACTATATTTCTCAATTCTTAAGAAACCAGAACTTTGTGGCTATTGAATTATACTCCTTCCTATTTAGATGAACTTTTTCAGTAAATGAATGCAGCTAGAAATTATTTCAAATTATTTATTATAACAGGAAAGCATGGTTATCTATTGATTCATTTACATAGCACCAGAACTGTTCACAAGGCAATATGGCCCTGTCTTCACTGCTAAAAAAAAACCAAAAAACAAACAAACAAACAAACAAGGGCACATCTTTTATCTCATGGAAAATAATATCCATGATCTCTCCAAGGTAAAAACACAGTGAAAACCAGGTACTTCAGTTTTACCATGAGGTAAACTGCAAAGTAAACAGCCCTTTACCCTCTTCAAGGTGAGTCTACCTCATGGTAAAACTGAAGGGCCTGGTCTGCATGGTGTGTTCAGGATAGATCATATATGTTAGTTACCCTGAGGTAAAAAGTACACCTTTTTTAGCAGTGAAGGCAAGGCTTATGTGGACACGTAATAGACATATAGCTAGATCCTTTCATCCATTAAAGTAAGTGGTCCCTGTCCTCAGTATCTGACAGTCTAATTCAAATGCGTACATCAGATAACACTTGAAGTGTAAGTACCAGAGGGCACATCATCAGGGAGAGATCAGCCTTGGAATGTCATGAAAGAATAGGTCTTAAGGAGGTTATTCTAGAACAGAGAGAGAGGATACTTGGCTCACATCATGTAGGAGGCTGTTCCAACCTTAGGGTATGTCTACACTACGGAATAAGGTCGAATTTATAGAAGTCGGTTTTTTAGAAATCGGTTTTATATATTCGAGTGTGTGTGTCCCCACAGAAAATGCTCTAAGTGCATTAAGTGCATTAACTCGGCGGAGCGCTTCCACAGTACCGAGGCTAGAGTCGACTTCCGGAGCGTTGCACTGTGGGTAGCTATCCCACAGTTCCCGCAGTCTCCGCTGCCCATTGGAATTCTGGGTTGAGATCCCAATGCCTGATGAGGCTAAAACATTGTCACGGGTGGTTCTGGGTACATATCGTCAGGCCCCCGTTCCCTCCCTCCCTCCGTGAAAGCAAGGGCAGACAATCATTTCGCGCCTTTTTTCCTGAGTTACCTGTGCAGACGCCATACCACTGCAAGCATGGAGCCCGCTCAGGTAACCGTCACCCTATGTCTCCTGGGTGCTGGCAGACGCGGTATGGCATTGCTACACAGTAGCAGCAACCCCTTGCCTTGTGGCAGCAGACGGTACAGTACGACTGGTAGCCGTCATAGTCATGTCCGAGGTGCTCCTTGCCACGTTGGCTGGGAGCGCCTGGGCAGACATGGGCGCAGGGACTAAATTTGGAGTGACTTGACCAGGTCATTCTCTTTAGTCCTGCAGTCAGTCCTATTGAACCGTCTTATGGTGAGCGGGCAGGCGATATGGACTGCTAGCAGTCGTACTGTACCATCTTCTGCCGAGCAACCATGAGATGTGGATGGCATGCAGTCCTTCTGCACCGTCTGCTGCCAGCCAAAGATGTAAAAGATAGATGGAGTGGTTCAGAACAAGAAATAGACCAGATTTGTTTTGTACTCATTTGCCTCCTCCCCTGTCTAGGGGACTCATTCCTCTAGATCACAATGCAGTCACTCACAGAGAAGGTGCAGCGAGGTAAATCTAGCCATGTATCAATCAGAGGCCAGGCTAACCTTCTTGTTCCAATAAGGACAATAACTTAGGTGCACCATTTCTTATTGGAACCCTCCGTGCAGTCCTGCCTGAAATACTCCTTGATGTACAGGCACCCCCTTTGTTGATTTTAGCTCCCTGAAGCCAACCCTGTAAGCCGTGTCGTCAGTCGCCCCTCCCTCCATCAGAGCAACGGCAGACAATCGTTCCGCGCCTTTTTTCTGTGCGGATGCCATACCAAGGCAAGCATGGAGGCCGCTCAGCTCACTTTGGCAATTAGGAGCACATTAAACACCACACGCATTATCCAGCAGTATATGCAGCACCAGAACCTGGCAAAGCGATACCGGGCGAGGAGGCGACGTCAGCGCGGTCACGTGAGTGATCAGGACATGGACACAGATTTCTCTGAAAGCATGGGCCCTGCCAATGCATGCATCATGGTGCTAATGGGGCAGGTTCATGCTGTGGAACGCCGATTCTGGGCTCGGGAAACAAGCACAGACTGGTGAGACCGCATAGTGTTGCAGGTCTGGGACGATTCCCAGTGGCTGCGAAACTTTCGCATGCGTAAGGGTACTTTCATGGAACTTTGTGACTTGCTTTCCCCTGCCCTGAAGCGCATGAATACCAAGATGAGAGCAGCCCTCACAGTTGAGAAGCGAGTGGCGATAGCCCTGTGGAAGCTTGCAACGCCAGACAGCTACCGGTCAGTTGGGAATCAACTTGGCGTGGGCAAATCTACTGTGGGGGCTGCTGTGATGCAAGTAGCCCACGCAATCAAAGATCTGCTGATATCAAGGGTAGTGACCCTGGGAAATGTGCAGGTCATAGTGGATGGCTTTGCTGCAATGGGATTCCCTAACTGTGGTGGGGCTATAGACTGTAGATTATTTACTTTTCAAATTCAGATAAACTTGTTTGGGAGTTGGGACCTGTCTTGAGTTCAAGGAGATAAAAAGAATGGATCTGTTACTTCGCTTCAAAGCAGCCATCTGCCAAGAGCTTCATGAATTTTTGTTTCCATTGTCTTCTGCTCTGGGTATTTTCTGGTGGTTAATTACAAGGGTATGAAGAATGGGATTTTCCCAAAATCATTGCATGTTGGCGTAACTTGGCTCTCACTTAAGTAAATGGTAACACTCCTGTTAATTTCAGTGGGAGCAGAGTTAGGCTAGAATTGCTTTTTTGAAAATCCCACCCTAAAATTATCCGTGGCTGCTAATATATAATGATTTAGAAAATAACATTGCATTGCAGAATTTAAGTGAAACATACTAGCATTGACTTCACACAACTCACAGAGAGAGATGAGTCAGGTTGCAGTCATTTAGTTTACAGGGTAACAGAAAGCTATATTTCCTCTCTTTTTCTCCTTCTCTAAATCTTTCTTTCAATCTCTTTTTTTTTTCATATGGACCAGAGAAATCCATTACTTAACCCCTTGAGCTTTCATTTATTTGATCCCCAGAGAATTTCTGTCTCTCTGAACTACAAACAAAATCATAGAGCATGAAAGTCCTCAAATTCAGTTAGATTAATGAATTTCCTTTGGCAAGAGCTCCAAGATTTGCAGCATTGTGTAGCTGCAGGAATAGTTTACAGGTTGTGATATTTAAAAATGACAGGCAAATGGAAGTAATCAGAAACACTAACCTTATTACCTAAGAAATGTTGCTAGCTTTTCAATGGGGAATATGAGAGAGCAGAACAAGGAGTCTGTCCTTTCTAAGGTTATTTCCAACTCATTTGCAAAGCTGTTTATAAACCACTTTAATCTTTCAGCAGTTACTCTTTCTTCATATGATTTCCCCCCCATTCCATGACATGAGTTATTATACATTTCTTCCATGCTAGCTCTTAACATTACAACAAATATAACTGAATGGCATCCTCTGGACTCATAATATATTTGATTAATAGATGCCAAATGTAGCTGTCCATCTATGAGTTCAAACACTTTAAAACTCCAGAAACTTCCCAAACCAATATTTTAAAAGCATTATTGCCTTTAAACAGGCATTCAAAGAATTATCTGGTTGTGGGGTTTTTTTTTAAAAAAAAACAACAACTTGCATCTGCGATATAGCCTTATTTGAAAATATAAGTGGTTATTCTATAAATTATCTTTAGTTGGAGTTGTGTTTCTAGAAAGTAATTGAACAAGACCTTAGGTGACAGTGCCTTTAGAAGTGGCTAGTGACATGTAGCAGTGCTTGTCAGTTTGTCACCAGAAAAGCTTAACATTTTGAAACACTTCTTCCTTAATCAGTTATCAGGTTTTAATGTACTCTGAGGTCAGTTCAGGATTGATGTAAAAGCCCTCTAACAGTCAGAGCAACTGAAGGAGTTTGTGCTTTACCAAAGATATTAAATTATTTTAGAAAAATTGAGTACTGGATTGCCAATAGAAATTGCAACCTTTTTATTTCGTTTTTACTATTAAAAAAAAAAAAGGGCTTCGTTGGAAGCAGAAATTGAGACAAGCTGCTTCTGTTTTGTGATGACCTTACTAGATTATTATGATGTTAATAAGATCTTTTAATAAATAATAATAATAAAATAATAGCATTTATATAGGACTTTTCATTTGTAGGTAAACCTAAGATACAGAAAGGTAAGGGCACATTTTCAGAAATTGACTCTAATTTTGAGTGCTTCTAATTTTAAGTGCCCAACTTCAGATATCTAGGGGGTCTAATGTTAGACATCCAATTACTGAGCGCTCAAATTTAGATGCTGTTTTTGAAAATTGATTGAAATGAGTCACTTAAATTTCTCTGATCCTGAGCCATGGGAATCAATGGAGTCAATTTCATGTTTGTTTTTAGTCTGTTTCACTTTTAGGTTTTTGGATTGCAAACACTGGAATTCTTCTTTGAAAACTTGTCTACGCGTTTTTAAAAAATCAACAACATGGAAATACTTTTACTAGTCTTAGGTTTTGGGGAAGTTAATTTTTACAAAAATCAACATTTTTACATCAAATTTGAATTGATTGTGTCTTTTCACAAGAAGGTGATGTTCTATGAAGGATTATAACTGTAGTAGCCGTATTCAGAAAGGAAGTAGCAGATACCTCTACTGGCTCTTAAAGAATATCTGTACAGACATGTGGTGCCTTAAAAACTGACAAGTCACTACCTTTTCCTGCCTGAAATTATAGGGAAAATAATTCTGTTTCCAGCAGGTAAATTGCATGTGCGTGCTTAATGTGAATGAGCTCTGCAGTTGAAATGCCAAAAGTGTAATATTGAGTAAACAGCAAGGGTACGAACGTTTGTTTATTATCATGTCACATAGAAAAACACAGTGGTAAATGAAGTCTTAGTGTGTGTGCAATGTGCTCAGGTGGCATGTGATCAGGATGCATCAGTGAATCTGGTCCACTGGTTGGATCCTTGTGACAGCAGAGGTAACTCAGCCAGTCATCACTCCCTCCCTCCAGTTCATTAGCATACTTCAATCCCATTGCTTGAAATGATTCAGTAAGTGAAACTGCAGGTGCTTTGAAGGAGTTCAGGACAGGAATAACGGGCTGCTTCAGATCAGTTGCTATATAGGTGGAGTAGGAAAGAGAATAGAGATTTGCACTGTGGCCCCCTCCACAATATGCCTGGTTCAGGCAAGATCATTTACCTTTGCCTAGTCAAAACTATTTTAGTGCATTTAAACCATGCCCACTTAGTGTGACAGGCAGAGATTCCTCGAGGCAGGCAGCAGGTTTAGGGTTAAAGGTTAGGGTTGTTGGAGGGAGGGAGTGAGTGATGATTGGCTGCATTACCTCTGATATCACTGTGCTACTGCTCATGTTCCTCTGCTTGAAGCACCAAATGGGCACTGTCAAAAGGAATTTGTTATTGATAGAAAACTGATAAAACAATGAAGAGAAGAAGAGGAATTGGCTTTAGAGGGCTTAACAAGCATGTTTGGATTTAGTGGTAGTAACCTGTAAAATTCTACAGGTTCAGGGATAAAGTTTTTCTAAACCTTTTATCATTTTTGTTGCTGTCCTCTGGATTCTCTCCAGTTTGTCCACATCTTTCCTAAAGTGTGATGCTCAACTCTGGACACAATACTCCAGCTGGAGCCTCACCAGGACTGAACAGAGCGGAACAGTTACCTCCCGTGTCTTACATATGACATACCGGTTAATATAGATCAGATCAGGTATTCAATATTAGATATTCAAAGCATATCCCATTGCTTGAAATGATTCAGCAAGTGAAACTGCAGATCAGGACTGAGGTGCTTTGAAAGAGTTCAGGACAGGAATAATGGGCTGCTTCAGATCCGTTGCTATATAGGTGGAGTAGGAAATTGGATTGGAATTGGAGTTTTTATTTAATTAAGGAAAAACCACACATTCTACTCATCAAGATACTGCACTACTTTTTTTGCCTCTGTCTTCACGAACAAGGTCAGCTCCCAGACTACTGCACTGGGCAACACAGCATGGGGAGGAGGTGACCAGCCCTCTGTGGAGAAAGAAGTGGTTTGGGACTATTTAGAAAAGCTGGATGAGCACAAGTCCATGGGGCCGGATGTGCTGCATCCGAGAATGCTAAAGGAGTTGGCGGATGTGATTGCAGAGCCATTGGCCATTATCTTTGAAAACTCATGGCGATTGGAGGAAGTCCCGGACAACTGGAAAAAGGCTAATGTAGTGCCCATCTTTAAAAATGGGAAGGAGGAGGATCTGGGGATCTACAGGCCAGTCAGCCTCACTTCAGTCCCTGGAAAAATCATGGAGCAGGTCCTCATGGAATCAATTCTGAAGCACTTAGAGGAGAGGAAAGTGATCAGGAACAGTCAGCATGGGTTCACCAAGGGCAAGTCATGCCTGACTAATCTAATTGCCTTCTATGACGAGATAACTGGCTCTGTGGATGAAGGGAAAGCAGTGGACGTGTTGTTCCTTGACTTTAGCAAAGCGTTTGACACGGTCTCCCACAGCATTCTTGCCAGCAAGTTAAAGAAGTATGGGCTGGATGAATGGACTATAAGGTGGATAGAAAGCTGGCTAGATTGTCGGGCTCAACGGTTAGTGATCAATTGCTCCATGTCTAGTTGGCAGCCGGTATCAAGCAGAGTGCCCCAAGGGTCGGTCCTGGGGCCGGTTTTGTTCAATATCTTCATAAATGATCTGGAGGATGGTGTGGATTGCATCCTCAGCAAGTTTGCAGATGATACTAAACTGGGAGGAGTGGTAGATACGCTGGAGGGTAGGGATAGGATACAGAGGACCCTAGACAAATTAGAGGATTGGGCCAAAAGAAATCTGATGAGGTTCAACAAGGACAAGTGCAGAGTCCTGCACTTAGGACGGAAGAATCCCATGCACTGCTACAGACTAGGGACCGAATGGCTCGGCAGCAGTTCTGCAGAAAAGGACCTAGGGGTTACAGTGGACAAGAAGCTGGATATGAGTTAACAGTGTGCCCTTGTTGCCAAGAAGGCCAATGGCATTTTGGGCTGTATAAGTAGGGGCATTGCCAGGAGATCGAGGGACGTGATCATTGCCCTCTATTCGACATTGGTGAGGCCTCATCTGGAGTACTGTGTCCAGTTTTGGGCCCCACACTACAAGAAGGATGTGGAAAAATTGGAAAGAGTCCAGCGGAGGGCAAGAAAAATGATTAGGGGACTGGAACACATGAGTTATGAGGAGAGGCTGAGGGAACTGGGATTGTTTAGTCTGCGGAAGAGAAGAGTGAGGGGGGATTTGATAGCTGCTTTCAACTACCTAAAAGAGGGTTCCAAAGAGGATGAATCTATACTGTTCTCAGTGGTAGCAGATGACAGAACAAGGAGTAATGGTCTCAAGTTGCAGTGGAGGGAGTAGGATATTAGGAAAAACTATTTCACTAGGAGGGTGGTGAAACAGTGGAATGCGTTACCTAGGGAGGTGGTGGAATCTCCTTCCTTAGAAGTTTTTAAGGTCAGGCTTGACAAAGGCCTGGCTGGGATGATTTAGTTGGGGATTGGTCCTACTTTGAGCAGGGGGTTGGACTAGATGACCTCCTGAGGTCCCTTCCAACCCTGATATTCTATGATATCATTGAAAGACTCCTTGATCAGATGAGAGCAGTTATAATGGAATGAAAAATTAAATCATCATATCTAGAGATGAACACAGATAAAAAAGAAAATTAAGCCTCCAATCCTACAAACACTTAGGAATATGCATACCGTTAGCACGAGAGTCCCCTTGATTTCAGTTAGAATACTCACGTGCTTAAAGTTAAACACATGCCTGAATGTTTGCAGGATCAGGGCCCAAGATATTACCTTAAAATAATAAATGCATATAAATTCTTCATGCCTCTAGGGACCATAGACTCTCTCCTGCACATTCCTCTTGTATCTAGAGCTGCAATGATATTGACCAATAAACATAATTTGGGAAGATTGGAGTTTTTATTTAATTAAGGAAAAACCACACATTCTACCCGTCAAGATACTGCACTAAGTGAATGTCTCAGACAGTTGTTAAACAGGACTTTCAGACCTCCAGGAGCAGTTGCTATTCATTGGGAGAGTTATAAAAAATATCATTCCAGTTTAAATATTTGCAAGTAGGGGGTGTTTTAACCTAGCCCTGAAATGACATTAACAATTAAAAGATTAATTTAGCAACACTTTTCCTTTCTTGAAAAGTGAATTTATTCTTTATAAACCGTAAATGTATGGGCTACATTTGGATTATACCAGTTACACAATGTAAATGCAGCGTCATACCATTAATATTAATGGTGCATTTACACCGATATACTGGGTCAGAATTTGGTGTCTTTTCTCGACTCTTAGACAAACTCCTGAATAAAGATTACTATTTATTTAATTAGCTGGATTGTTTTAAAAATCTAAATTCACTATCCTGAAGGACATTTTCAATCTCTCTCCCTTAGATCTTCAGGGACTAAGGGTGGGGACACAGAGCTACAATAATAGTTTTCAGAGTAGCAGCCGTGTTAGTCTGTATTCGCAAAAAGAAAAGGAGTACTTGTGGCACCTTAAGAGACTAATCAATTTATTTGAGCATGAGCTTTCGTGAGCTACAGCTTGGCTACATCAGATGCATCCAATGAAGTAAGCTGTAGCTCACGAAAGCTTATGCTCAGATAAATTTGTTAGTCTCTAAGGTGCCACAAGTCCTCCTTTTCTTTATAATAATAGTGTTAGAAACAGGTGTAATATGCTATGTGACCTTATCCACACTTTGTCCATGAGGCATGGGCTTTGGTGAATATTCTTTGCATCTGTCTAAGGGATGTTTCTTCTTTGTGTTGCAGGGGAGCCTGAATTTAAATATATTGGGAATATGCACGGGAATGAAGCCGTTGGAAGGGAGCTGCTCATTTTCTTAGCTCAGTACCTATGTAATGAATACCAGAAGGGAAATGAGACAATTATCAACTTGATCCACAGCACACGCATCCACATCATGCCATCCTTTAATCCAGATGGGTTTGAGAAGGCAGCATCCCAGGTTTGTAAGCCAAGGTATACAAGGATTGTAATCACGATCTGTATCTACCTTAGACTCAGTGAAAAACACCACTAATAGAACAAGCTCAGAAATATATGAATTTTCACTGCAATGACTGTTGACGAGTCCACCTTACACACTATTTTTAATAGTACAATACATTGTAATTGTCCTCTTTAATAAGCTATATGATAGAGCTAGGCAAATACTGCAAAAAATTGTCTCCAAATATTCATTTTAGTTAAACTAATTCACTGTATTCATGATCTTTCTGTTGTCACATTTCATAAATATTCTACATATAAGTTTACTGACCAGAATGTTTTCCCCCCAAACAGCAAATTTTAATGGAATATTGCAAAATATTGGTGGAAGGGTAAGTTTAAGTAATAATTAAGAGTATTCTCACTGGAAACCTGATTCTAAGAATTACATCCATCCAGTCAGGGAACAGAAACATACCATGTGACCTATATGTCTCATAAAACTGCTTTAATTTAAAATATCAGAGACTCTGAACAAGCTTCTTCTAAAAAAACAACTACTGACCAAGACGTATTCAGCAAATTTAGGATAATTTAGGATAATGAATACAGTCAAGAAAATTGTGATCTGTTCATGCAGATCTAAAATTGTATTAATGGATTACTCATGGATGTTTCATCCACCAGTTCTACACTTACGCACACTCGTAATTTTACTCCAATGAATATACCCGTTGAAATGAATGGGACTACTGACATGCTTAAAGTTAAATATCTGCAGAAGTGTTTGCAGGATTGGGGTTTTAGTGTATGGTCACTACTGAGAACTATAATTGCACCTTTAATAAAGATGTGATCGTTTTTATGATTTATAATATAAAATAATATCAAATAGCTATAGTTCAGTTCGCTAACACCATATATTTTCATTAGACTTTGAGTACATTAAATTGTAAAGATTACTGCTAAAGTAATTTTGAAACTTCCCACATGAAAGCTGTATATATTATTAAATAAGCAAGATTCAGTTTCTTAAAAATATTGTTAAACTCATGGAAATGAAACACTTGTGTTTGAATCGGTTACCATCACTGTTTCCCCAAAATGTTCAGTATTAGTGCTCCCTCTAGTGGCAGTAAAGGGGAAGGTATATTTCCCATAAATTACCAGCTGGTCAGTATGTCCTACTCATGTTAAATCACTTTTTGTAAAACTCTGGTTTAAAATGGGAAAGAACCCCTTTTCTGCCTTCAGGAAGAAACTCCCAACAATGCTTTACATGTATTGTTTTAGTGTTACTTGAATTTTATTTGTATAGTGCTACTGTACACAGAGCTTTATGGCAAGTTTGATACACCCCACAAATTAAACCAAAATGATATCTTTGCCATGAATTTTCCATTAGCTAAAGTCATAATGAGCGAGAATACAAATAATCATCAGAAAGTAGTTATGTACACGCTGTCACTGGTCAGCTTCAGGGAACAGATATGTTTTTTTAATGGAAATTGAAAGCATCATAGCCAAATCTGGAAGTTCCTGCTAATGCAAAACTCACATTGTTCCTGATTCCTGAGAAATTCTGAACAGCCGCAACTCTTCTCTGGATGAGGAACATTGACTTTCATAGGAGTTTGTCTGCATAAGAACTTTAGTATTTGATCTTTTAGAAATAATGTGACCTGAAGCAGGATAATAGAAATTTGAACTTTTTGCCATGTAAGGCTGCCCTTCCTAAGAGAATTTGCCTTTAACCTCAGCATTAAGCTACTAACACTCACTGATCTGCAATAATCCAACTCTAGGGCCAAATCCTGAAGTCCTCACACAGTGCAAACTCACATAAAACACTGTTGACTTCAGTGGGAGTTTTGCCTTAGTAAGTGATGACTGAAGGCTTTGGTCCAGGGTGCAAATTTATTTTAGGTTTGTGCTGATTCTTTCTGCATAACATCTCAAAATTACAGCCTTCCCTGTCCATCATACAGATAAAACTCTCATTCAAGCTGTCATCATTTTGTGTCTCAGTTACTGCAACATCCTACTCCCTGACCTTGGTAAATGGAATCTTGCCATGCTCATATCCATTCAGAATGCTGCTCCTTGGGATCATTTTCCTAGCCCATGTCACCTCTCTTTTTGAATCTCTCCACTGGCCTCTCCCTTCCCTGTCACATCAAATATAAGTTGCTAGTATTCACTTTCCAAGCACTTCATAGTCAATCCCACCCTATCTATCATCTCTCTTTCACTATCAACCTGTTGCAGCTTTCTGATTTGCCGATGATGCTGACCTCCACCATCACAAGCACCTTCATGCCTTCTTCCATGCTGCCCCTCATGTCTGGAAGGTGGTCCCCTTAAACATCTGCAAAACTGCCTCATTCTCTGCCTTGAACTCCTTCATCAAAACTCTCCTTTGCTATGATGTCTACAAAAACCATGACAATGGTTAGGCTGCTGTTGTGCAAAGACCACTGCCTGTCACCTATATTGTATCGTTTACTTGTACTCCCCTGTCTTTATCCATCTATTGTCTCTTTCTAATAATTAGATTGTAATCCCTTTGGGGCAGGATCTTTTTGTTCTGTGTCTGTACAGTGCCTAGTTCATTGTGGTTCTGTTCTAGGACGGGCCCCTGTGTGCTACAGTAATACACATAATTAATAATAATATTAATACAGATGTGTTTGTCTGTACAGATGGCCTGAATTACTTTTGTTTTCCCTGTCTTCTCTCTTTTCCCTTTTAGCCTGGTGAACTCAAAGACTGGTTTGTTGGTCGAAGTAATGCTCAAGGAATAGACCTGAACCGTAATTTTCCTGACCTGGATAGAATAGTTTACGTTAATGAGAGAGAAGGTGGCCCAAACAATCACCTACTGAAAAACATGAGGAAAGCTGTGGACCAGAATCCTAAGGTAAATAATGTCCTGTACTTTCACCAAATCATTGGAGTGTGTTTCATCCTTTTCCAAAGAGAGCTCTCTTGCTGGCTCTTACATCAAGAAGCCTATGTTTTTAAATAAATAAGACAATGTTCCGGACTTAGATTAGTTTAAGTAACAAAATAATCCATTTTCTGGTCTTAAATCTGTCAGCTCCTAGTGCACCATTAATTTCCTTCTATTGAATGTTTCATAAACTGGATTCCTCCTTTTGTGTAGCAAGTCTTCTTTGGTCCATTCTGTTAGTTCACATTCACTCTCCTTTACTCCAACCTTCATTTTTTAAGACCAGAGATCATGGAGTCATCCTTGACTTCTTTGTCTCCTACATTTCCCTTGTCGATAAGACATCCTGGTATTGCCATCTGTGGAACACTGCCAGAATTCACTTATACATTGATCTTACCTGCTGGAAACTCAGTTCTTGTTTATGTACCCATATTCTTAAATAACATGTTTGGAGGGGTTCTGCCTACTTCTGATCTTCACATGCAGAATGCTTCAGGAACCCCTACTGGTGCACTGGCATACACTTTTAAGGGGCTATGGCCCTAAAAGCCAGCTTTTGATTACAGATTTTGACAACCTGTTGATGAAAAGTGACTACCAGCTCAGCACAGGTTTAATTTTACTATCTATCCATTGTAGTTAACATACAGCGTAGAATGCACAGTGGACATCCTTGAAATCAACATTTGTTTTTTCATAGTTTTCAAAATTACCACAATATTTGCAATATTTCCTGTGCTATGTGTAGCAGGGTAAAATCAAAGACTGAGATGCAATAAATATAGGGTCTGATTCTGATCTAAGTTACACCTTTTCCTTTGATGTGAATCCACCAAAGTC
The DNA here is from genome assembly GCF_965140295.1 of Lepidochelys olivacea. Classification (NCBI taxonomy): domain Eukaryota; kingdom Metazoa; phylum Chordata; order Testudines; family Cheloniidae; genus Lepidochelys; species Lepidochelys olivacea. The sequence continues at coordinate 73,613,168 of NC_140414.1, forward strand.
AATGGAGCTACTCCAGATTGACATCTGTGCAAGGGCCTAATGTCAATCAGCTGCCTTGACGCCAATGGAAAGATTCCCATTGACTTAGATGGATTGGGCCATCAGTGTGATCAGAAGCAAGCCTGTAATCTGTATTTAAAAAGGCATTAGACTGCTGGATATGTTACTACATGGACTATCAAAGTTAATTGCTGAAAATATCTGTTTTCTTATAGCTTGCTCCTGAAACTAAAAGTATCATCCACTGGATTATGGATATTCCCTTTGTCCTCTCAGCCAACCTTCATGGAGGAGACCTTGTTGCAAACTATCCATATGATGAAACTCGCAGTGGTGTGTATTATACATTAGCCTCATACATCCAAAGATGCAACTAGGATGTAGACATGCTATCCTTCCACGGCTGCTAACTAAGATTCACTTTCTAAATCATAGAAGTATAGGACTGGAAGGGATCTCAATAGGTCATCTGCACTCATGGCAGGACTAAGTATTATCTAGAACATTCCTGACAGATGTTTGTCTAACCTGCTCTTAAACCCCCCAGTGACAGAGATTCCACAGCCTCCGTAGGCAATTTGTTCCAGTGCTTAACTGGAAGTTTTTCCTAATGTCCAACCTAAACCTCCCTTGCTGCAATTTAAGCCCATTGACTCTTGTCCTATCATCAGAGGTTAACAAGAACATTTTTTTCACCTTCCTCCTTATAACAACCTTTTGAGTACTTAAACTATTATGAGCCCCCTCAGTCTTCTCTTCTCTAAACTAAACAAAAACAATTTTTTCAATATTTCCTCATAGGTCATGTTTTCTAGATCTTTAATCATTTTTGTTTCTCTTCTCTGACCTTTCCCCAATTTGTCCACATCTTTCCTAAAATGTGGTGCCCAGAAAGAGGTACAATATTTCAGCTGAGGCCTAATCAGCTAGGAGTGGAGTGGAAATACCATGCAACTGTATAGTAATGAGCTATTTAAATATATTATTCATTAATTAGTTACATGTATTGGTTTAAAGATAGTTAATATGTAATCTTTCACTCTGGTTTTTGAAGATACATTTCCTACAGTTAGAAGGGCCTGATTTCAGTGGGTTACTTGGCATATAATTGGTGTAACACAGGGGAGAATCAGGTTCAGAAAATTTTATCCATTTGCGTAGGCTGAAAATGGAGCTGGGGGCAGAAATGGTGATGGGGGAGCAGCTGGATTTAGAGGGGGAGCTGGTCTGGGGACAGAGAGGGAATGAGGGCAGAGCTGGGCTGGGAGCTGAGCAGCGGGGTGGAGTGGAGCTGGGACTGGGGGCAGAGGTGGTTTGGGGAGAGCGAATGAGGGCTGGGGTCAGTTGGAGCTGGGCTGGGGGCGGAGAGGGAATGAAGGCAGAGATGGGTCTGGAGGTAGAGCAGGACTAGGGCGTGAACGGGATTAGGGAAGGAGAAAGGGTGGGGGCGAAGCTGGTCTGGGAGCGGAGCAGGGCTGGAAACATGGCACTCCCTCGCCACCCCCTGCCACCCAGTGTGCCTCCCCAAATGTTCCTAGGAGACGTGCCCCACAGTTTGGGGACCAATACCCTACATTATATCCTTTTTAGTCATACACCAGATTTTCCTAATCAGGAAGAGGGGAATGGGTTTTGAGGCTTTGGACACCTGTCAGCGAAGAAATGGTAATTAAATATTGAGTTGTGAGTCTAGGAACTTCCCAAGCAAAGTGGTATAGCTGGTATAATAGCAAAAGAGCTTGGGTGATATCCTGCCTCTACTGAAGTCAATGGGACTTTTACCATTAGCTATTGTGGAGCCAGGATTTCACCCTTTCTGTCCACGATGTTTAACTCTCCATATCATCCTCATCATCTCTCTGAAGTATATTCCTCATATTTGGTAATTACCACATGACAACGAACCAGTAGTTATATGTACAATAGCTGACATGTAAGCAGAGGCTGTTTATTTGTGGCTTGCAAACTAAGACATTAGTGACATACTTGTTGAAAGAGTTCTTTATGATGTCAGGATTTAACTCTTGGTACTTTAATAAATAGAGTCATGGAAGTGACGTGTATGTTAGTGAAAATAACTGTATTGCAGTTTCTCCTTCATGAGCACGGCTCGGCAAGTTGTAGTCTGTTGTAAAATGGTTCACCCTGCAGCAGAATCATTTTGTCAGTTTGCAAATAGTATTATTATTGTTTTATTACTTCAGCCACTAACATGCACACAGGTTTAAAATGAATAACCACCTGATTTTGTTTGTAACCCTTGTCCTTCTTCAACCCATTTTCTCCCTACTGTTCGTTACTCTCACTCATCATATCATTTAACATTAGATTGTACACTCTTGAGGGAGAGACTTTTTTTGTTTCTTTGGTCTGGAAAATGCCTAGCACACCTTGGTACTGTAAAATTAATAACAACAATAACAATAATATTAATACTGGTAATCAATAATGAATATTATTATTGATATTAATATTTTGAATAATAGAAATACAGATCATATTAACATATTAAAGTAATGGAATTATTATTAAATATTAATTTTATTCTGCTATATGTGCACTCGGTACTTTACAGAAAAGTAGAAGACACAGTCCATGTCTCAATGAGTTCATAATCCAGTAGTCCTAATCTGTATGACTAACCTGCTGATCAGTGTCTCTGACTTTCTATTCCAGGTAGCACTCATGAATACAGCTCCTGCCCTGATGATGCAATTTTTCAAAGCTTAGCTCGGGGCTATTCATCTTTTAACCCAGCCATGTCTGATCCAAACAGGCCACCATGTCGTAAGAATGATGACGACAGTAGTTTTGTAGATGGAACAACCAACGGTGGTGCTTGGTACAGTGTTCCTGGAGGTCAGTGTCACTTCATGGTACAGTACAGATTCAGTTGCTTTTGAGGATGGTCAGTAATTGTGGTTACTTTAAAATCAGATATTCAGTGACAAATGAATAGAACAAAATTGCAAAGCTCTTCAGCGTTTGCGGGTGTAACAGGCTGAATCTCAGATGGATCTTTAGAGAATATTTTCTTAACTACTGTAGCCACAAAACTCCCATGAAGCAAATGGGAGGTAAGCATGGAACTCCTTATGTGCTCAGCTCAGAACGTACACAAAGTGAAAAGGGAAGCTGACCAGGATGCCTGTTAAAATATTTGTTATCTTTCACCCTACACACCCAGCAGACTCAGAATGTTTAAGCAATTCAGTTCTCAGACAACTGCAATTAAGCCATTTTCTACAGTTAGAGAACAATTAAAAATTATTTGTCTTTTTTCACAAAAAGGTCTGAAAACTGTTTTATCTTCAGGTTTTTAACAAATTATTCAGAGAATAAATGTAAAAAAAAATAATGGATGTATAAAGAAGTGAAATATTGATTTTACACATGCACAGTAAAAAAATGCCAACTAAACACAGTTACACTATTACTTGTGGGAGTATGGAGTAATTTATCATTACCGACAATCTAGGAGAAAAAAGAAAGATACCTGGTAATGAATGGCAGACTGCTGACTGCTATTCACTGTGGCCCAATCGTGAAAGGTGCAGAGTGCCTTCTAGGAGGTGTTTAGGGCCTGATTCTACACCACTGTAGACAATGGAAGTTTTGCCATCAGTTTCACTGGGAGTCTGTAGCAGAACAGTCACCCCACTCCAACCCTGAAAGGGGCTGAGAGAAAAGGCTAGGCTGATTGGGGAAGCAGCCACAGCTGGGGCCACGCCCCAATCAGGCCATAGCTGGCCCTATAAAAGGGCTGTGAGGCAGGGGCTCAGGTAGAGACTCTCTCTAGCTTTTGAGAGAGAAGGACTGGTTGCCTGGGAGAAAAGGGTACCTAGAGTGGAACAGGACTGGGGGAAGGCCAGAGGTTCTGGGGAGCTCCAGCCTGGAAAACCCCCCAGGCTGCAGGCCTTGTTAAAGGCCAGGAAAGGTACTGGGGCTACAAAGGGGTAGCCTGGGAAGAGGCAGTGGGTCCAACCCCCTTGTTGCTGATGAGTGGTTTACAGATTGCAGTCTGCCCCAGTGAGCAGGGGCTAGATGGTGACTGGCAGTAGCCACTGAGGCAAGGAGGGGATAGAGGGTTGGGGGTTCCAAGATTGTGGGTTACTGCTGGGGGCAGAACCCTGAGGGAGAGGGGCACTGGGGTCCAGGAGGGACATGGGGGCCAGTGGCAAGTGAGACACTGGCCTGCAGAGGGCACTCCTTAGGCTGGAGAGTGAATTCCCAGGATGACTAGCAAGAGATGCCACACCAGTGAGTCATTGCATTGCTACAGAGCCCAATCAGGGCCTTAGATTCCTGCATCCCTTTCTCACTTCTTGCCTCTTCCCTATCAGTGGATCCCCAGACTTATGCAGAGCTCTCTGCAGAGTCTAGTGGAGGTGGCAGTACAATGTGGTAGAGGTCATTGAACCCCTTTACTATGTAGGGAAAGGAAATACTTCCACTTGTAGGCTGCAGGGGCATGAACTGGACTTCAGTTTTAACTCCGTTCTTTGCTCAGACAAAACTCCCTTTAAGTCAATGGAAGCTTGAGCTGGTTGGAATAATTCAAATGAAACTTCTTTGGTCAGAATTTGCCAATTAATTGAAATGTTTGGCAGAGATGATTAAGTTCCTCTGGAAACCTGCCTAGTTTTGTGCCAGAGTGCCTGCCCTGCTCCCTGGCAATTCCAGGGTCTGCAGCTCCAGAGAAGCCCACCTGCAGTTTCCAAATGTTTCCTTCCACATTAGACATGCTGGAGCTCAGGACTAAACAGACTTTGCAATTGCAGCTCTGGGATGCTGTGAGCTGGGCGGGGTCCAGGCACCCGAACTTAGAGTAGAAAACACGTCTGTCATACCCAGGTCCCCACTACTGGGTTCAGGAAACATAGAAGAGGAAGCTGCCTGATTTGAATGTGGAGAGGACAACAGGTTGATTTTCAGAGGTGGCAAAATAGATTGGGAGGGGCTGCCAGGGGTGTGGGGAGACTGGTGGGGTGTGTACGGAGGGAGGGAAGGAAATTTACATGGAGTTGGGGTTGTGGAAGACTGACTTGCTGGTCAAGAATATTAGAACTGGGAACTAGAAGCAAGGGAGAGATGGGGCTGCCTGGGCAAGGAGCCTGGGCATGGAACTGGGATCCAGGTGGAAGAGTAGGACGGACTGGGCAAGGAGACTGGAACTGGGAGCCAGGGAAGGAAATGGGGATGACGACTGGAGGCCAGTATATGGGGGAGACTGAGATTGGATGAAGGATGAAAATAGAGGGCTAGTTAGGAGGAAGCTGGGGTACCTCACACATCTCCTTCATTGCATAATCCTGATTCATTTCCAGGCTATTGAATGAGGAATGGTCCTGTGGAAAAATAATGTGTGATCTTGCAATTAAAGACCGTATCATAATACATACACATAAGGGGGCTGAATTAAGCTTACAGAGGGAACCTTAATTCTGGCATTTCCAAAATTTTTGAGTGCTTGACTCTGTTATTTTAATGTTCTGTTAAAGTAGTTTTTGTGTGTAATATCTATATACAGTAACTCATCGCTTAACCTAGCTATGTTCTGGAAAAATACTACTTTAAGCGAAACAATGTTAAGTGAATCCAATTTCCCCATAAGAATTAATGTAAATGGGGGTAGGTTCCAGGGAAATTTTTTTCTTCAGACAAGAGTATATATTTTTATTTAAACAAACAATACTGTACACAGCAGTAATGATTGTGAAACTTAGTTGAGGTGGTAGAGTCAGGGTGGGATATTTCCCAGGGAATGTCTTACAGCTAAATGATGAACTAGCACTCGGCTGAGCCCTCAAGGGTCAACACATTGTTGTTAATGTAGCCACACGCTCTACAAGGCAGCACGAATAGAGGGTGGGGAGACAGCATGGCAGAGAAATACAGAGACACACTGTGTGTGAGAGAAAGAGATGCGCATTGCCCCTTTAAGTAGGCTGACCCTACTCTAAGTACAGAGACTTAAAAAGGCAATCAGTGAATTGAGACAGCAGCTGGGCTCCCTCCATCCTGAGCCCTGTTGTGTCTCCTCTTCTCCCCCCAGCCACTCAATGCTCTGTGGAGGTGGGGGGCAGGAGTGCTGGGTAGAGGGTCACTCTGACAGTAGCACTCCTCTACTGCGCCCCCTGCCCAGCAAGCAGGAGGCTCCTGAGAGTAGCTCCAAGGCAGAGGGGAGGAGTAGCCCTCGGCATGGGGAGGAGGGACTGCTGAACTGCCAGGCAATTGATAGCCTGCTGGATGGCTGCCGCACAGGGAACTTAAGGGAGCTGATGGGGGGGAGGGGGGCTGCCGATCCACCCTGGTTCCAAGCCCCCACCGCTAGCTCCAACGGGTGCCTCTTTCTGCAAGCAGTGGACAAAGCAGGCGGCTGCCAGACAATGTTATAAGTGAGCATTGCACAACTTTAAACGAGCATGTTCCCTAATTCATCAGTGATGTAACAACGAAACAATGTTAACTGTGTGGAGTTACTGTATAATATAGGCAAGACCAAGAAATAATAGCAAATCATCCCCAAGCATAAGTCTCCTATGGCAGTTATTCACTCATTACAGTTTAACTCTGTAATATGTACAATACAGTACTCCAAGTAGCCGTGCAAGGGCCCTTGATCAACTGAGTCTGATCAGATTCTTGTATCAGCATAAAAATAGCATCTCAAAGCAGCTTAAACAATAGGCTAATTACAAATCAAGTTAAGTGTCTTTTTATGCTGTAGTCGTGCCTGACACTTTGTCAGTTCATTGCTGACCTAAATCACATTTCATGTTGCCTACTGCCGAATCAAAGCTGAGCACATTTTCTTTTGGGTTTTACCATGAGTCATGTAGGATGCTCATGCTCTGCGTATCACCCCCAAAACTTCAGTTTGTACCACCCTAAGAACAAGTGCGCCGATGTACTTTGTCACCATGTACTGCCCAGACGTCTGAATAAAGGGTTGTGCTAGTTCATATATTAGCTACTAACACAAAGGTATGTGGGAGTTGCAGATGCTCAGCAGCTCTGAGGATTTGGCCCCTAACATAATATTTATTTTAAAATGGAAGAAAATTTGTTTTGTCCAGATTCTAAACTCATTTATTCCAATGTAAATCCTGTGTAACTCCCTTAACTACAAGGGATTGGAATAAAAGAACAAAGGGACATTCAACTCACTTGGTTCCCTAGAAAATCTTGACTTTAAACCAGCAATGAGGGACGTGAATCAAAGTTGTAGGGGATAGTCTGAAGTTTGCAAAGCATCAAATCGCCATTCCCAGTAATGACATAAGTCCCTCCTTGCTGGGAGTTCTACTTTCCACACTGGACATTGTCAGTACAACTTACCTCCTGCCATTAATGTACAATGTGACTACTACATTATAGTAAAAGGTAAAGTCTGTCCCCCATACACAGAGCCTCTTAATAGCCCCTCTCTTCCAGGAGGGTGAGAGGTAGTGGCTAGAGTGACACAGGACACCTGGAACAGGAGAGGCCATTTCCTCTCCAGAATTTCAGTTACATGTGCACCATCTCAAGGATCTTTTATTATTCACTTTTTTCTCTTTGCGATGAGAAGGATGGAACGATCAGTCAGCTATGGTGAAAGAGACAATGGGAGGGAATGGTTAAGGGGCAGTTTGTTTAAAAGTGTAACTAGAAAGAGGTGTGCCTTGGTAAGACACTTGGCTGGGACCAAGGAGACGTCGGTTCAGGTCCTGGCTATGCCACAGATATCCTGTGTGACCTTGGGCAAGTCATTTAGTCTGTATGTGTCAATTCCCTATCTGTAAAATAGGGATGATGATACTTTCTCTCTCTCTCTCTCTCGTAAGCTTTCTGGGGCAGGGATTGTCTCTTCCTATCTGTATTGCACATAACATGATGAGCTCAAATTTTATTTCGGCCTTTAGGTGCAACCTCAGTACAAATTAAGGAGGACACTTCAGCTGAAAAGTGGCAGATTCAAAACTTTATGAAAGAAAAGGCTTTCACACACCACAGTTAGTCTGTGGAACCCATTAGCACAGCCTGGTAGAGAATGGAACTTCCTACATGCGAATGAGTTTTGAATGATATGAGTCTATTTGCTCAGATCTCTTTGCAGAACCTGGGCCATAGCTGAGAGCTTCGGGTAAAAAACAAACAACCTCTCTCCCCTATTTTTTAAAGAATAAAATAAAAACAGAGAAATTCTACAGCAGATATTTTCTGTTGTGTCCAAATGGTCTCTAATGTAATCATGGGAAGGCAAATTGGACTTTGGAATAAATGAAGGTTTTGCCTAGCTACTAGAGGCTATAGAAGTAGGATACAAACAAATCATGAAATTTGAAAGTCATGGTTTGACATGTAACATGAATTCAGTCACACTGCATGTATGGGACCAGATTCTCCACTGTGCCCACCATGAAGGAGCAGGATGGCATCAGGAAGCTGACTGCAGTTCCCTGATTCTGAGGCCAGTTTTGAGATCCCAGTCACAGTGGAATTTAGATCAGCCTTGGGACTACTGTAATTGCCCTTTGGCAATAATTCACCTGGGGATTGCCAGAGTATACTGTACTTCAGCCAGGCTTCTTCCTGTCCCTACACTGAAAACCACAAGGAGGAGGCATAGGAATTGGCTATACAAACCCTGTGCTCACTGCGAACTCCCCCACACTGGGTGAATCCTCATCCAGGGAAACATGGCTGGCTTCCACTCCTCTTTGTGCAGTGTGAGTGGTGCAGAGGAAGTGGAGTGGGTGTCACAGAAACTGGTCCAGTGAATTTAATGACTCACTGAGGTCAGGCAGATGAACATTTAAATACATAGCTAATCAAAAATACTACTGTACATTTTTAAATTCTCCTAATTAAAGTTGCATTAACAATGTTTTTCATTTATCACATTCAAGTCTATTCCCCATTTCTTTTACTCTGGTGCTGAGTTTGAAAGAAAAAAACCCCAAAAAACAAGAGAAATAAATGCAATAGCTGATTGGAAATTACAGGCCTCCCTTCCTGACTCTCCCACCCCAGTTGAAAATTTCAGTGAAAATGAAAACATTTCATTTTGGGGGTGAGGGTTGTTTGTTTGCAGAAAATCACTGAAAATCATTGAAGAAGGTAGACCCTAAAAATTGTGACGAAAAACACTTTTTTTGTTAAAAAGAAAAATTTTGACCAGATAAATATCTCTTTCAAAGTATTTATGTGATACTTTATTCGCTTTGTCATTAGCTGTCATTCACAGGTTTACAGTGCACATAATGGTCAGTTTCTTTTTTCATCTGGAAATAATTGAACCACACCTGGAAATTGTTTTTAGTTCCTATGAAAGAAAAAAGGGCTTTCCATACTAAGTGTCCCATAGGAATATGCAGGCCAGATGCATGGTCAGATTTGGTACAATCATTACATGAAGTCATGACTGTCAAGAAATTCTGTATTTTCTGTGAAATGAGCATTTTCAGTGAACTCCCTTTTTCTCCCCTGAGAACAGTATATTGGGCCTGATTCACTTCTCTCTTATTCTGGTTTAAACTCCAGTAACTTCAGTGGAATTACTGTAGATCAGTGGTTCTCAACCATTTACCATTGTGTGCCATGTACACAGCTCTCTGTTACGTGGGCTGCATACACACAATATATATACTACCCGTATGGCCCTGAGGATGTCACATGGGCCAGAGGTTGAGAACCACTGCTCTAGATTTACACCAATGGGAGAGGAGAATCAGGCCCATTGTGTTTAATGCAGATTTCTCCTAATTCCCCATAGCATTTAATAAGTCCCTCCTTGCCAGGAGTTCCACTTTCCACACTGGACCCTGTCAGTACATCTTACCTCAGAGCAATGCAAACAGTGTCAACATATCTCTCTGCTGATATTGCAGGAATGCAGGACTTCAATTACCTCAGCAGCAACTGCTTTGAAATCACAGTAGAGCTCAGCTGTGAAAAATTCCCATCAGAGGAAACTCTGAAGAACTACTGGGAGGACAACAAGAACTCACTTGTCAATTATATTGAGCAGGTAAATGGTCAAAATAGAGTTTTCTCTAGAGTAATGCAACTAAACAGAAACTGCCAACGGTGTTAATCTGATTATATGCTGTAGTTATGATTACTCCACACACATCCATAGGGGTAAATCCAGAACTAATAGGTTGCTAAAAATTCAAACTCATCTGGATCTAGATCTGATTTTTGATATGCTATAGTTAACAAGTATATGCCTGTGATTATGATGAGAAAAATAGCCTGTTAGTACAGCTGTTGAAGAATGGGACACATTTATTCTTGAATAATTTATATAAGAAAAAAAAGCCAAAGTTTGCCAGATCAAATATTTGCAATGAATAAATCACTGAGTTTTGCCTGTTAGTTTTACGTGGGATGAAAAGGCAGTATATTTGCACTACAGAATTTCACCCTTTTGCTACAGGATCCCCCTGTTAACGGTCGAAAAAAAGCTTCAGCTTTGCACATGGGTTAATTTTAATTAAAATATGGTCTGACAAGGAATTTTCAGAGTTGTAGATACCGTGACACCTTAAATTGCCCGCTTCTGTAGAACTGCGGGCTAGATCACTGAAGTTCAGTTGCTCTCATCTGGTAGAGGATTTTACTCACCTTCTGGACTTTCCTACATGATACTGACTGGCCAGATTCTCAGCTATGGCTGAGGAGGGTGCAGTAGTACCCAGTAAAGGGTACTTGGCCTTGTTGCTCTCCTGTGCTATGTGCCAGGCTAATCCTTTGTCATAAATTTGAGCTGTCTAAAGGATGTTCTTGTCTAAATGATATCAGCTGCTAATAGTGCCTAAACAACAGCTGAAGATCAGCAGAGTGTAGAGAAGCCTCAGTTGCATACCCTATCCCCACTTGCACTGCTGAATGCTCTATACTGGCTAGTAATGCTGGTTTTAGAGCCACAGTCCAATGGTATTGCAACACAAAATGGCCACATTGCACCAGAGGTACAGTCTCCAAATGAGGATTCCACTGATCCACTCCACTGATGTTAATGTGAATTTTACCATTAACTACAATCGGAGCAGGATTGTATCTTGTGGGCTCAGTCCTCCAAGGGGCTGACTGTCTCATGTAAATTAGCTGATTTCATTGGGAGTTGAGGCTGCTCACACCCCATTTTAGGTTCTGAATGCCTTGCAGGATCAGACCCAAAATTCTTATATTTGAGAAAATTTAATAGCCTGTGGGAAAGATGTGCATCAGGCTGTCTCCCAACACCTTTCATAGAGTGTGAGAATACTAAGTAACAACAGGATTTGAGGGAATGCATACTTCCCTTCATGGTTTGCTGCATTTGTGATGAATGCTGCAGAGCAAAAAAACAAATTAGTCATATCAGCAGCTGAACTCCGTTGGCTCAATCACTTTGTAATATTCCAGTGTGAGGTTTAGAAATTATCCTTGCTGCTTATTTTCATCATGTAGGTATGGGGTGGATAACATGCAGTTTCAGATATTTCATTGACTAAAACAGCTGGCTTTTCCTTTAGAAACAAGCACAAGTAATTTCCCATGTATCTCTGGCTTTTTCAGATACATCGGGGAGTGAAAGGATTTGTTAGAGATCTTCAGGGAAACCCGATTGCAAATGCTACCATTTCTGTGGAGGGAATAAACCATGACATTACATCAGGTGGGTGTCACACCTTAGGTGATTAAGTAAGGAGGCGTGCTAGAATGTATTGCTATGCCTCTGTAGCACGCAACCTGGAGTCGTAGCCTCTCAAATCTAATCTGATATTATTAGCTAAGTGTGGTCAGGCTGCATCAGTACTTAGATGGGAGACAACCTGGGGTTAGGAAGAAGTTTCCCTTGTGGGCAGGATGTTTCATATCGGCCATTTGCAGAATTTCTTGCACCTTTCTTTGAAGGAGATGATAGTGGCTGCTGTTGGAGACTGGTTTGGACTAAATAAATCACTGGTCTGATACAGTGAGACAATACGTTTAGTCCTAATCCCACATGCTATATGAAGTATTATGAAGTAGGTGACACCTTTATCTTTGAGAATATGTCTAGAATGTAATCACGGGGTGTGATTGCAGCTCAGGCTGACATCCTCAAGCTAGCTGCTGTGGCTTCACTGCTCTGGGATATGAGCTAGCAAGATTAAAACTAGTTTGGATACGTCGGTTTGAGCTGCAAACACACCGGTGACAGTTCCATAGTGACTCAGGGTTTGTGCAGACTATGTTCTTGAGCAATGTACTTTTGGAAGTGCCATCTCAAGGATGAAACCTAAAACTCTGGTCCAAATCCCTTGTGATCATTAAAGATCCCATTGTACTTTTTGCAGGATTAGGAGTGTTAATCCCTAATCTCATTGCCAAATTCCAGTTTGGGTAATTGCTTTCTGCCTAGCTCCCTGCTGCTTCAGTGAGATGGTGTACTTTTTCATTTCCTGTTCTAAAAATGTTGTTTAGTAGTAGTGTACCTTTTCATTTTTGCTGAATCTTACCCTAGAGATAGGCTTAGCAGTAGTTTCACATTGACCGTGTGTGAAGGGTTACCTATACATTCGTTGTCATTTTAAACAGCATTTTTTGGTGTAAGGTGCTAATTAAATAAATTTCCCATATTTTGTGGACTATTGTATGCTGGCACTGAATCCCACTATTCCACTGAATTGTATGGCCTGGGATTGCCACCCACTCAGATTGGCATTTCCCTTTGTGATGTGCCCACACGTTACAGGCAGTGGACAGCCATGCCACCAACCAGAAGAGCCAACAGTAACTTTAGCAGTACCTTCCACTGTACATAAAAAAGGGAAGGAGGGGTGAAAGGTAAAGAACAGTAAGTGACCTGCAAAGGGATTGAGAGAAGGAAGGGGGGTGGGGGGAAGAAAAGGATTATGTCCTCCATTTGAAAGGTCAGTATCCACTCCCTATTCTCTGCTGCAGTGCTGGGAGATTAAGATGTAGGATATTGCACTTCTATAGTAGATAAATGCACACAGCCATCACCCCATCATCTCAGATCACTGGATGTTTGTAAAACAGATAGCGGCAATGCAATATCAAAAGGTTTAGAAAGGTGGTCAAAAGTCAGGAAATCTCAAAAGCGAATGGTGAACCTTAATTCTGCTCTTCTGTGAAGGTTTTAACATACAATCTTGCTACAGTGCCAGCTAATAAAATAGATCATATTTTTTTCCACAGAATCTGTCTCTTTAAAGAAAAAATATGGGGGCACTTTAGTTTGATGCCTCCTGAAGCTTTCTCAATTGGACTTTCACCAACTCTGATTGTACTGACCCTGTCAAGTTTACTTGTGAACAATTATATAATATTCCCCTCTAGGCATAGAAGTTTGGTGGTGGTGGTTTTTTTTTTTTTTTTGAAGTGCTGGTGTAGTTGCAGAATTGCGCAGCAAGCATTTAGGAAAATACTGGCATAAGCAATGACACTGATTTCAAGTGGCATTGCTGAGTGACCTTCCAAAGGTTCTTCTAAACTCTGTGTAGTATGCAGGGATGAAGAATTCTTGACAAAGGGACTTTTGTAAACTCCGAAGAAATACCACACTATAAACAATGCCCAGTGGGCCTCTTTATCCACCCATTGGTGTAAAACTGGTGTAATGGAGTGGAGGGTTAGTTCTACTGTGTGGCTTTAGGATTATGACTTTTATATTTTTTCCTTCATTGATTCACTGTAAAGAAAGATTACATAGAATAATCTGGTCCCCCCCCTTCATTTATTGTCATCTTGATAAAAAATGATGCTTCTCTCACTGGGCTATATAATCTCTAGAGTATTTGAATCTTGATGGATGGGGATTTATTTCCTTAACTCACATGTTGATGGGAGACACCCGGGAAAACTGTATATATTAAAAAGATACTATATCCCTAAAGAGATTCCTTATTACAGGGTGACAGTTCTCATATTATCTATTTGCACAAGAGCTGTATCAGTAGTGAAGGGTGGCTAATATTTGTGGAAAACATCTTTTTATAAATAAATTAAAATGGTTTTATATCATTGCATAATTGCCTGGATATTGAAATCCAGGCTGGTATTTCTGGGATTATATTGTAATGGCATTTACAGCCCATCTTTTTTAGCCTAGGATAATGAGTTTCATTTCTTCAGATTCAATGTTTTTCTTTCTCTTCAGCCAAGGATGGTGATTACTGGAGATTGCTTACACCAGGAAACTATAAACTTACAGCCTCAGCACCAGGCTATCTAGCAATAACTAAAAAAGTGGCTGTTCCCTTTAGCCCTGCCATTGCGGTAAGTTCTCCCTCATTGGTTGGTTTTTCTTCCCCTATGAAAGAAGAATAATGGAGCATTGTTATTTATATTCTATGTATATTCACATATTTCATAAAAATATAAGTCTAAAGAAAAACCCTAGCTGCTCTTCATTCATAACTCTTTATAGACCCAAACCTCATCAGTTTAGAAAACAGACTGGAAATTTAGTCAGCCTGTGCACTCTTTCTAATGCTTGTTGGCTTCCACCAAGCAAGAGTAGTGTGTTTGAAGGTGTCTCATTTCTTTTTGCTATTAGTCTCGTCTTTATCCACATAGGTGGGTAAAAATTACACACACATGGATGGACATTAGCATTTTTGTTTAGATAGTCTTTTGGCAACTGAATATTTAGTTAAGATGAAAATCTCCTTTACCCCTGCGCAGAGGGCCAGCACTAGAATACTTACACCACTTATGTGCCAAATATACCCAAAACTAGGACTTCAGTGGGACTTAAGTAATGTATGGGTTTTGGTTTGACCCTCAGCACAGAGGTAAATTTCCCCCTTAAAAACTAACGTGGGACAAACCCAACCTGGATGTAACGCCATAGAACAGGGATGGGCAAACTTTTTGGCCCAAGGGCCACATCTGGGTGGGGAAATTGCATGCAGGGCCATAAATGTAGGCCTGGGGAGGGATTGGGGTGTGGGAGGGGGTGTACAAGGGGGTTCAGGGCAAGCTGTGGGGTGCAGGGAGCAGGCTCCGGCCCTCCCCACTCCTGGAAGTGGCCGGCACCATGTCCCTGCGGCCCCTGGGGGAGGGGAGGGCAGAGGGCTCTGCGTGCTGCCCTTGCCTGCGGGTACCTCCCCTGAAGCTCCCATTGGCTGCGGTTCCCCATTCCCGGCTGGCCAATGGGAGCTGCACGGGGCTATAGTTTGCCCATTCTTGCTGTGGAAGATGCACCAGGGAAGATTTTAGATCAGTACCTCTCTTTAAAATTATTTCTGGTAGACAATCAGCAGTGAGTGAACATAATATGACATTTATTAGGACATACTAACAGCACATTGTAGCAGGGTTGCTATTTACTGAGTGCCCCCTCATGGCCAGTGGTATCCTGCTACTAATGTCTCCCCCCTTCAGGGCCCCTTAATAACTCATAGTTAATAGGTAATTAAAACATTCCCCTCCAGCCCCAATCTCAGTCTGGTCAGTCTCCTGTAGGTAGAGACACCCCAATCCTTCATCCCAGACCTAGCTCCAATTCAAAGTCTTTTAGGCTGTACCTGGCAGGAGCTTTGCCTTCTTTGG
Organism: Lepidochelys olivacea; assembly: GCF_965140295.1. Lineage (NCBI taxonomy): Eukaryota > Metazoa > Chordata > Testudines > Cheloniidae > Lepidochelys > Lepidochelys olivacea. The sequence goes on from NC_140414.1 coordinate 73,628,705, forward strand.
CTTCCAGGCTCCCACATCCTTCTCTCAGTCAAGGTGTCTAGTAGGAGCTGGGCCCAGTACCCTCATGCTTCACTTGGATAAAATTCAGCCTTCTTGCCTGGCTTCTAGGCCCAAACCATTCTCTGACTCAGGGGCTCTAGTGGGAGCCACCTGAGCACTCTCAAGGTCTTCCCTACAGAAGCCTGTCACACTCACTGCAGGCTCTACAGTTTTCAAGACTTCATTACTTCCTCCTGCTGCTCTTTTCAGGGAAATCACCTAGTCTCTCCCAGGTGTCTGCTTCTGTAATCAGCATTGGCTAGTTTCAGCCCTCAATGGGTGAGTCACCCTATTACATACCTAAAATGGTTTGTATGTGAGAAGGAACTCTGTGGTGGCATAAGATAGCATATGTGTTGCTCTGCCATGCAGCAGACAACTGCCTGAATTCTGATCTTGGTGTTTTTCTCCCTGTATTGATAAGTGGTGGACAAAGCCACAGTGGTAATTCATATCATTGCATGCTAAAGGAGTTAGGTACTCAGCTGTTATTGAATTTCAATGGAAGTTGGGCACCTAACTCCTTTAGAGTCTTTTGAAAAACCAAACCTAAAATGGGGGAACATCCACTCAGATCCCAATAAATTTGTTGTCCTATAATTCCTTTCAGTTAATTAATCCAAACATGGACCTCCCTTCCCTGCCCTACATTTCCTGAAGCATGTGTTTTAAAAGTCACCTTTTGGATTGTTTCTCTGACCTAGGTTGATTTTGAGCTGGAGTCATTGTCTGAAAGAAAAGAAGAGGAGAAAGAAGAGTTGATGGAGTGGTGGAAGATGATGTCAGAAACTTTAAATTTCTAAGTGAAGTCTTCGAATTTGCAGTTTTTAATCTATTATGTGTTGCAATTAGTATAATGTGCTGTGGACAGACCCTATATTTTAGATCTTGTGCAGTTCACTATATTTAACTTTGATTTTTTTCAGTAATCTTTTGATTAGTACCAGCACTACTTAAAAAAACTACAAGGCTACTAACTAGACAAATAAAAATTATTAATTTTTATTCCATACTGTTAAAGAAAATTTACTCTCCTACATATACAATACACAAAAAAATGAGTGAATGTCTCAGCAGCCTAAGTGGAAATACAATCTTCTATGTGTAATTTGCAAGTCCAGAATTTGTAGGTTAACTCTGGATTTAAAAATACCCATAATTCTTAGTCAGTTTCAGATACTGGCAGAAATGTCTGGCAATGCATATGAGCAGAGATGTTCTATACTGAGTTATAATTAATGTAGTTGAAAAGGTGTATAAAAACAGTTTGGTGTTATAAGTAATGTTTCACAAGAATTAAAATCCAATATAAAATTCTCTGTCTTTGGTGGTGGAAGCTATTTAAACAAATAAACATCAACGTATAGCTTCATTTTAGTAATGTGGAAGGAACTTGTATAAGCATTTTTACTGAAGACCACCTAATATTAATAATAGGGGATAATGTAACTTTATCCCTTAATCTGTTACTGATACTCCAAGGTTGGATTTGGGGTTTTTTGGTCACTCACTAACGAAGTTAAAATTCTGAATAGCAAAAGAAGGAATGCTGCAAAGTGTGGATTTTGTTAATATGCTTCTTGTGCTTGTGGGGTGTTCCAGTGAGGAAAATGTTCAGTGTTTCAGCTGATATATAACTACTAGTCACCCAGTTATGGAAGAACTGCCAAAGGTTTCAGTATGGTTTGGATGACAAGCCAAAAGTTCTAGTGCTCATCCAAAGCCACCTGACTCTCTTCAATTTACAAAATGGGTTGGAAATCTACTAAGGACAGGCATTCTTTGGTCTGAGCCAGGCAGTAGTAGTGTTGTTTGTTTGTCCCACTCTTGGTCTTGTCTATATCTAGGAGAAACACAGGTGAAATATATATACTAAATATATAGAAATATATATACTAAAATTTTACCAAAATATTTTACAAGGAAAAAATACATTTAAGTTCTGGACAAATTTTTGGACCTCCAATTTATTTTTAATTATCCGAATCAGTTTGTTTCATTATTTAGTCCATAAAAAATGAAACTTTCAGAAGTCACAGTATAAACGTAGACACCAGATCCTCAGCTGATGTAAACTGACATGGTTACATTGAAATCAATGGAACTATGCCACTTTATACCAGCTAGGATCTGACTGAAAGTTTAGAGTGTACTGCTGTGTGTCATTTAATTTAGGATCAGGTGTTTGACTCTTTTTTTTCCCCCAACAAGGAACGGAACAGAAGAAATAGAATATTGTACCATCCTCTCTCAAAGAAATCTGTAGTTTTATTAGCTTGTATTTTCAGTCAATGGGGGTTGCAGGATTCAAAAATTAAGTCATCAGTGCCCAATCTTGCTCCCATTGAAGTCAATGTGAAAAGTTACTTCATGTGTTTAGGAACAGACCCTAACTTGATCTGCTCAAGATACTAGCTTGACAATCATAGCAAATGGTGTCCTTGGACTTCTTGCATTTCTTAAACAAACATAGCTCTTTGACTTTTAAAATAAAATGCCCAAGATACTGCATGTGTTCCTACACTGAACAAGTAATGGAAATGAATAACCTGATTCCTAATGAACCAAAAAATGAGTAACATGTAGATCAGTGCTACGTAAAGTAGTAGACACTGGACTACAAATCCCAAAGGAACTCTTCTATTAAGAGTTGTAACGATGGATTAAGCTGAAACTCAGTGAATTTTGTAACTATATCTCAGTCATGCCGAAGAACCTTTGTCACAAACACAAAAAAAGACATTGATACACAGACATTTTGGTAAAAAAAGGTAACTCCACCTCCCTTCCCAGTGTGTGTAAAAAGTCAAGGAGACAAACACCTACTACACAGTAGCTTAAAATGTAGAGACGTTAAATACAAAACCATGTGTCTGTATGATTAAATGTATGGAACTAATGATACTGGGTTCAGATAAGATGGGCAAAATAAAAAGAATAGTATGAATTAAAACAAAGGAGTGCTGGCATTTGGCAATGGCTACAGAGTTGCTTTCAGCCTGTAAATTATTGTAACAAGGCAAGTGTAGATTTGTACAAAATACAACATAAAACAGCATAATGTTAGGCCAGAAGGTGCTGTTATATGGAGCAACTCCCATCGTGTAGCCAATTTTTCTGCATAGGGAATTCTGTGGTATAGTGCAGACATTATCAAACTGAACCTCATAATGTATTTTTAAGCCTTGCTTGTATTCCATGCATGCCATTATCTGGTCTATTGTTTTATGCATTTGTAAATGAAATGTAATGTCCCCTAAGCTATCGTTGTTTTACTTCAGATGTCTGCTTGCTATTAGCTGTACTGAAACAGGCTAAAGTAATTAAATATAACAGCACCAGAACCACTGCCACTGTTCTTACTGTATGTAAAAATGCTTAAGAACAGCATAACCAGGAGTGTCAATAAATTGTTTATGTAGCTTCTCTAACTGAACTGATCTGTGCTTTAGGATTGTGTACATTGCAATGGAATATTAAAAGTGTGTTACGTGATGCAGAGTTCTTTGGTTGAAAAAGACACATACTGTACTATTGTACAATAAATAGACAGGTCTATTTAAAATGTACCCCTTTTCATTTCCTGAATGCTGAAAGGGCCCAGAATGTGTGCCATGTTTCAGGTGCTTCTCCTACTGCAGTATTTCTGGGAATCCCTATATTTAGAATGGCAGATACCATGGTTGACAATACTGCAGGTGACAAATGTCCAGCTATTAATATGCTCACATTGCAGTATTGCCAACCCCAGCATTCAAAAATCATGAATTTTAAAAGTCATGAGATTAAAAAAACATTTTGGGTTCTTTTTCTTTACCTTTTGGTTTCTGAGCTTTGAGGATGCACTTGGTTCATGTTTCCAAGCTTTTCCTACACAACCATGAGGGCCAGAAACTTACTTAAAAAAAAAAAAGAAAAGAAAAATGGAGGCTCTCACATAATCCTATGCCTCCAGGAGCAAAGGCTCTAAGAAAGACACCACAAGATTGCAAGAGCTGGCAATAGTGCTGTATATCTTTGCTAATAGTGATTGAGGGGCTTGCAGTATAACTGTATTGGGTGGCCTTCAAACCCTGATTCCTGCTCAGCCTGTCTCCTTCACTTTGCTCCTCCGAGCCCTAGATATTATATTTCAACTTCATTTTTACAACCAGCACATAAGCACCTTTTATTACAGATCTAGATCTACACTGAATTAAATGCAAGACTGAATAATGCACTGTCTAGTATCCTTGTGGCCTTTATATTACCTTTTCTGTTATCGCAAGGTACCACAAATAGTCGTACTGAAGACACGATTGCATGGAAGAAGTCATCGAGCAGAGAAGCTGGCGGTTTTAGGAGCTGTGTAGGGGACAGTTGGGGCAGTCAGCATCTGGGAAGGTTATTGGAAACAGTTCAGCATTGTGATATTAGCTAGATCTTTCCGCTAAATATTTAGCCACAAAATGCTACAAGCAGATTGGAGCCCTAGAATCAGTGCAATCAACATCTTATCTGTACATTTAGGTCCTGATCTAAAGATGAGAGAAATCAATAGAAACTCCCTTTATTGGACTTTGTTTCAGGCTCCTAGTCAGAAATCTATGTGATTGTCCCAGACATGTGGGAAGAAAGACAAAATGCAAGGGTTGTGTGGTTTAATTAGGCTGCAACTTATTAACTTCACTCATCTGGGAACTAATTAGCAAAAACTCATATAGCACAGGTCATGAGTCCTTCCTTAATCCTTTCCACCCGGTGAAGTCTGCCGTTAGTCCCCTATCCCACCACAGCTGGTCCCAGCCCATTGCTGGAACCCTACTATGCTCCCTCATAAGGGGGCTGAGTGTAGAGGGCAGGAAGGATTATCTTCTTGCTGTACTAAATATTTGGACCCCAGACCTGTTCTTCAGGTTCTTTAGGGGACATCTTCCCCTAAACCCACTTCCAAGTCTGGTTCATCAGCAAACTAGATACCTGCCACCTACTAGACTTTTATAGGGTAAGCAAAATAAATGTATGCCTTCTCCTCCTCTGCAACAATTTAACAGTCAAATTTTATAGCAAAGGAAGCAGTGTCTTTGGATTGCCACCTCTCTTCCATTGTCTTGATAGTGCTCTCCCATTTATTCCTATTAATAAATAGTGCTTTACAAACATTGGCTCATTAACCATTACACCTCTCTTAGGCAGATATTATATGCATTTACAGATGGGGAAATTAAGTCAGAATAGTTAAGGGCTTTATTGTGCTCCTAAGGTCTTGTCCCACACTTGGGGGCACTGTGGTGGTGCACCGTCCCAGTGGGAGCTCACTAAGACAATAGATGAAATCCTGATGCCAGTGAAGGCCCTGGCAAAACTCCCATTGATTTTTAATGGGGCCAGAATTTCACCCAACATACTGAAATACATATGCATATATAAAATACATAGTGCATTCTAGAGCCAGGGGCATGGTCACAGCAGAGAGATGAGGGCTCTGGCCTTGGCATCTCCCCATTCAGCTTTGGTTTGTAGTTTTGCATAGTCATTGGGCTCAAAGTAACACAAAAACCACACCGTGCCCAGAACCAAACCCTGGTGTCATGTATCCACAGGATCAGCAGTAGGCCCCAGCTTTTCAGCAGTCTCTGGAGGAATCACTTCAATCATGAAGACTCCTAAGGGGCCTCACTCTTCCTTCAGTGCAGGCTGGAGCCCACGGCTGTCACCAGGGTGGGGTGAGTGGGGCATCCCCATGGTGCAAAAGTGTGTGTGTGTGGGGGGGGGGGGGGCAAATGAAAAAATAGGGTGGACAAAAAAAATGGTAGGGGGTAGAGACTTGCGGGACTGGGATCCTGAAGGATCCATTGCCATAATAGCAGGAGTAGGATAAAAATTTTTTCCAAACAATGTAAGTGGGAGTGGGAATTGCAGGGTGGGATGGGGTCAGGATGGGAGAGGGAATAAAAAAAAATAAATAGTCCCATGCAGGGGTCTAGGAGGGAGCACAAATATACTTGCTTGCCTTGGGCACTAAAACGTCTATTTACAGCACTGATGCAGCCTCTGAGACTGAGGCTTGAGGCTCAAGCACTCCTGTTTCATCTGATCTCTTCCCAGGTACGCCAATGGAGGTAGATTCCTAGTCAGAGGCTTGTACACACTTCAGGATCTAATGCACCTCTACAATTATTTGCAGTGTCACCAAGGCAGTGTTTTCAAAACAGTAGGGTGTATTTTTCAACTGGAAGTCCTTAGGTTAGAATAGAGAAATAAAGGTTAACATGTAGTCCATCCGGCCAACCCAGAGCAATTCACCAGCCAAGCAATACTTGACTCCATTTTAGGCTCTTCCAGAAGCCTACCATTTATCCCCGGCTGGTCACCTTCCAGCCTTTGCCTTCAAGCTGGTCTCTGCTCAGCATCATGTTGAGAGGTTGTGGGGGATGTTCTTCCTCTTGGTCATTGATTGCTAGGATGTTCTGGTCACTGGGGCTTCCCATGGTCTCTTTTGGATGCTGCACTGATATGGGTCACTTTCAGCACATTCCAGCCAGTTTCTTAATGACCCATTTATTGTGCCCAGAGAGAAGGCAACACACACTCTCATGCCTCCTGTGCTGACCCAAGAGCAGACTTAACCCTTTCCCACCACCTCTGGATAGCAATGGAATGTACAAAGGAAAACTGAGGCACACATAGGCTTCATCAACACATTACAAAAAATTCCCACTTCATCACACATAGGTACAAATGCTCTTGAGCATTAGCACAGTGTGTAATCTTGTCCAACCCACTTAACAAGGCTGAAGAGGTAGTCAATGTGACAGCACAGAATAGAGCACAAGCATTCATTAATTGAAATCCCATTCATAGTCCATGAGACCACTTCTTAGAACATAAGCTCCTTGGGACAGTGCCTTTGTATGTGTTTGCACAGCACGTAGTAAATAGGTGCTATGGGGGGCCTCTGGGAGTTACTTCAGGAGAGATACTTGTGACAGGTTGGATCACAGAAACCCCGTTGGGACTGCCACCCGATGTGCCAAGACTACTTCTGCCCCGCTTTCCCTGCCAGCTTAGCTGTTTTGCTGAGCCAGCACCCTATTTTGCTGAGCCAGACATGCCAGTCTGCTCCAACATAGACCCACGGTCTGATCTACATGCCCCAAAGCTACAGGCTTGATTGAAAACAACTTAAGAAGTGTTCCTGCCTTTAACACTCAGATGCCCAACTCCCAATGGGGTCCAAACCCTAAATAAATCCGTTTTACCCTGTATAAAGCTTATACAGGGTAAACTCATAAATTGTTTGCCCTCTATAATACTGATAGAGAGATACACACAGCTGTCCCCCCAAGTATTAATACATACTCTGGGTTAATTAGTAAGTAAAAAGTGATTTTATTAAATACAGAAAGTAGGATTTAAGTGCTTCCAAGTAGCAACAGACAGAACAAAGTGAATTACCAAGCAAAATAAAATAAAACACGCAAGTCTATGTCTAATCAAACTGAATACAGATAAAATCTCACCAGTTCCAGTAAGCTTTCTTTTACAGACTACTCTCCTAGTCTGGGTCCAGCAATCACTCACACTCCCTGTAGTTACTGTCCTTTGTTCCAGTTTCTTTCAGGTATCCTTGGGGGTGGAGAGGCTCTCTTTAGCCAGCAGAAGACCAAATGGAAGGGTCTCAGAAGGGTTTAAATAGACTTTCTCTTGTGGGTGGAGACCCCCTCTTCTCTCCTATGCAAAGTCCAGTGACAAAATGGAGTATTGGAGTCACCTGGGCAAATCACATGTCCATGCATAACTGAGTTTCTTACCAGCCAAGCCACATTTCTGGGAAAGCCCAGATGTGGATTGGCGTCTCCAAGTTCATTGTTGGCTTAAGGGCTTCTTGACTGGGCACTTACTGAGAATAGTCTTTTCTCAGGAAACTGACCAACAGCTTCACTAAAACCTACTCAGAATCAAACAAGTATGCAGCCAATATTCATAACTTCGAATACAAAAATGATACATGCATACAAATAGGATTAATAAATTCAGTAGATCATACCCTTTACAGAGATATGTTACATGGCATACATAGCTGTCATAAATATAAAGGGAAGGGTAAACACCTTTAAATCCCTCCTGGCCAGAGAAAAAATCCTTTCACCTGTAAAGGGTTAAGAAACTAAGATAACCTCACTGGCACCTGACCAAAATGACCAATGAGGAGACAAGATACTTTCAAAGCTGGAGGAGGGAACAAAGGGTCCTCTCTGTCTGTGTGATGTTTTTGCCAGGACCAGAGTAGTAATGCAGGTCAGAACTCCTGTAAAGAGTTAGTAAGCAATCTAGCTAGATATGCATTAGATTCAGTTTTGTTTAAATGGCTGATAAAATAAGCTGTACTGAATAGAATGTATATTCCTGTTTTTGTCTTTTTGTAACTTAAGGTTTTGCCTAGAGGGATTCTCTAGGTTTTGAATTGATTACCCTGTAAGGTATTTACCATCCTGATTTTACAGAGGTGATGCTTTTACTTTTTTTCTTCAGTTAAAATTCTTCTTTTAAGAACCTGATTGTTTTTTCATTGTTCTTAAGATCCAAGGGTTTGGGTCTGTGCTCACCTATGCAAATTGGTGAGGATTTTTATCAAGCCTTCCCCAGGAAAGGGGGTGTAGTGTTTGGGGGGATATTTTGGTGGGGGAGACTTTTCCAAGTGGGCACTTCCCCTGTTATTTTTTTAGACACATGGTGGTGGCAGAATAAGGTCCAGGGACAAAAGGTAAAACAGTTTGTACCTTGGGGAAGTTTTAACCTAAGCTGGTAAAAATGCAGGTCCCCACATCTATACCCTAGAGTTCAGAGTGGAGAAGGAACCTTGAGAGTAGCATAAAACACATTCTAGTTATGTCATATATTTCCATAAAGTCTCATGGGGGGCACCATCACAATACTAAACAATAATAGGATTATTAAACTAAACAATAATTGCCTCATGTGACCGGACTGTAAAACAGTGTAAATAATAAAGGAGGAACAGTTACTGTCAATAGTGAAGGGAAGAAAAAGCAACACCCTGCCACATAGACAGCAGTGTTGGCCAAGTTCTTGCTCTGTACTCCGCACATTCTGTGCCTTAAATATCTAATGCACACTGTGCAGTATCAACAAACCTCTTCCACCTTCCAACAACATTAGCACCCAAGGGAAGGTAATCAAACTCCAAACACTAAAGGACTGTAAGTAATGGTAGGATAGTGGATAGGAATTTGTGAATGAGACTTGTTTATTAAAAATAGTTATCTCAAAGGTGGGTTTGTGTGACTGCCATAGTGAGAATCACATCGGTCCCAATCCAGTGAAATGCATTGACTTCAGTGGGACTACTCTTGTGTTTCAAGTTAATTACATGCGTAAATGCTTTGTTGGCTTGATACCATAGTATTCTGAAAAGGAAAGCTTCAGAGTGGAGGTGTGGCTTCTGACTTGTCCTGCCAATGTTAGAACTTTCTGCATGTCTCTGTTTCTCACGCACAGGTGAGCAAATGGAAGGGAGAAAAAAAAAAGGTGCTGATTTTGAATTATGAGACGGGAATAACTGTCTCGAGCCTTCTGCAGCAGACTGCAAACCTGAGCGAAGAGGGAAATTACTGCTGAACCATATCACAACAACACATGATACATTTCTGCCCCAGTAAAGGCAGAAACACTCTCTTGAGCTCTCTCCTTCCAAATAGACCCTACAACCCCAGCATCAACTGCCCTTTTGTATATATGATTATATACCATTTCAGTTTCAAGACATGAAACATTTGCACAATCTTGTGATCATTTTTGTAATATCTTAAAAGTTAGACATAGCTTGCAGTGGATTTTTTTTTTTAAGAAGGAAAAAATTTGAAAGACATTATAAATTAGGTCAGTGGATATTTGTTTGCCGATGGTATTATAAGATGCCAGGATAAACCCACATTAACAAGATAAGTATTCACTACTGTTAGGTATAGCTTTACATACATTTCTGGCATATTACCTTATAAGCGTGCTCAGTTAATAGTCTCCTGGAAAACTACACACACACACAGAGCACACTTAAATGAGAACAACTGTCCCTGGAATATAGAAACTGATCTAATGGAAGTTTTCTTCTGAAAAGCAGCTAAACTGGAAAATTTTTCACTTCGACTTTTGAAATTAATTTCTCTCCTTACTTTAAATCTGAGGCATTTCTAATTCCATTTTAGCTATAAAGCATTGTGGTTTCTAAACTACAAATATTCCTAGGACAGAAATACACAAACTAAAGCAAAAAAAACCCCAAAAACCAAAAAAACAAACAAAAAAACTGGGTAAGTATTTCCAAAGCACCTAAGTGATTTAGGAGCCTAAGTCCCATTGAAAATCCAATGCATGGGCAAACAAATATTTACTGTAGTGCATATTATTAAAAGACAATGCTTTTGAAAAATTGACATGAGGACTATGTAGTTCTCAAAGGTCTTCACTTTCTAACTTCACTATCAATCTTTGTGGTAAGTATTTCCCTAAATTTTATGTATATATATAACCTAGATTAGAGGGATAGGCTGTTAAATGACTCAATGGACAGGGCTGGAAAAAATAAAATACCCAATTCCAAGGGTGGTATTTGGGGGAAGGGGGAGAGGGGGCTCTGGAGACTATAGCCACCCAAAAATTTGCCTTAGCCACCCCATAGCAGCTGCCGCTCTCTGGCCACCCAGCCGTGAAAGCAGAGCGGAGACAGCGGTGGCTGCTGGCTGAGCATCCAGCTCCAGCAACAACACAGGAATGAGCCCTGGCGGGGGGCAGGGGTGTCCAAGGGCAGCCCACAGCCATGTCCCCATCCACCGGGGCATGCTGCCAAGGGCAGGTGGAGAGTCCGTGGCTCTCCACAGCAGCCTGGCCTGACCTGCTCTGGCCTGCTCCTGGGCCCCACCCCATTGTCACTGCTCCCCAGGCACTGCAAGGTCTTTGTTCGCACTGAAGCTAGGTCCCCCCACGTGGGTGGCTTTACTGTCTGCGATCAGCCGGCATCGCACGCTGCTTGGCTCTAGCTTCCAGCCTCTGACCTGGCCAGAGGTCAGGGCCTTGCGGGGAGAGAAGGGGCAGGGATTGGGGTCTCATGGTGATGGGGGGCTAAAGCCCACCTCAGCCCATCCCCCTCCACTGGGAAGAGGCTGGTGTCCTCCCTGCCCAAGTCTCTTTCAACTTGACTCCACAATTATTTTTAAACCAGAATCTGAACTTTTTAAAAATGTTCGGAACTGCTAGAGTACAGTGATATCACTTAACTTTCAAAGCAGCAAAATGTTTTTTCATTAGTTCTATCAGTGTTCCCCAGTATGTGAATGGGAAATCTCTCTCTAACTAACAAAGCTTTCAAAGCATAGAAGAGGGCTGTTCAGTCTAACAAACAAAGATGTAACAAGATCCAATGGCCGGAAACTGAAGGCAGACAAATTCAGACAGAAACAAGTCACAATTTCTTTACGCTAAGGGTAATTATCCATTGAAACAACTCTCCTCGGGGTGTGGTGGATTGTCCATTACTTGAAGTCTTTTAGAAAGACATCCAATCGTGATTTAAGGATATGCTCTAGCCTAACCATGAGTTATGGACTTGACACAGAAACTGTTTAGTGAAATTCAACGGCCTATGTTATGTGAAAAATCAGACTACATGATCATAATGGTCTCTTCTGTATCTAAAAATCTATAAGTTGAGGCCGGGAGCATCTCTAGTTCTGGATTCCAGCTGCTCAGGTTGGCAGATGGAATATATTGCAAGTGACAAATTTAGCATCTGAAAGATGGGGCTATGCTGGCAGCAGTAGGCAGAACAGTCACAGAACATCCTCTTCTCAGCATTTGTAAGAAGTGGCCCATTATTCTGGGCCTCTGCGCAGGAATTATTAAAGAGATTTCCTGGTTTCTAATGAAAAGAACATCCAGTTAAAAAAATCCTGATTTAATAAGTTGTGGGGTTTTTCCTGGGAGATGAGGAGGTGCAGATGGTGGATATGTAGGGGGAATGATGTGTTCCTTCATGTGATCACAGACCACTTTGGATACTCCTTTTTGTCTCCATTTACACACAATTTCCTACACCACCAAGACTCCAATGTCATGGTAAACTATAGTATGAGAGTGTATATTAGACTTGGGGTAGATAAATAGGTAGGCCATGTAATAATAGAATCACACAAGGAAAGCAAAGATAAGGTCATGCATACATCCTTAATTTCAGCTTTATCAGATTTTAAGTGCTTTTCTTTGTAACCTAGATGTTCTTTTAATCTACTGTTTTGTGTGGAACTTAAACAACAAATCTGAAGTTGAGCCTCAGAGCTTATGTTCTTTGTTTGGGCAGCAACAGGCTCATTGGCTTACACACAGTCCTGTTCCTCACAGACCCAGTCTACAGAGAAAGGGGTCCTGTTTACAAAAAGGTTCTGGGAGAATCATTAAGTCAACCATTCTGAAATGCTGCCTCTAATTTTGTAGCACACTCCATTCAGGGATGGATGACTTAGACTTCAAAATGGCTGACCACATGTTTTTATTGGTATTACCCTTCCCAGCTTACCCTGCAAGATGCATTTGTCTCAAAGAGAGAAAAGCCTTTCCAAAAAAAAAAAAAAAGCCTTTCCATCAGCCCACACTAGTCTCTAATCCGCCATCCTCTCTACCTAAGGAAAACAATCCTTTTGAGTAGTTTAAACTGCTTCTTTTTTCCCCTTGGGCCTTCTGGATAGTGTGGAACACAGGTTCAAACCATATAACTTTTCATAGGGGGAAATATTAGGAGATTGCGTATTAACTGCAGCCAGGTAGCTACAGTGGCATGACTATACTCAGCCATCGAGTAGTATTGGGAATTTGAGCCCTTCTGCAATCCTTTAACTCTAATCTTGGGGGCCTATGATGGGGTGACCACCCCCTACAAGCCCATGAGAGGTTAAGGAGTTGGGCCAATTAACTCCCTAGGCTGCACACGGAGGAGGAGCCAGGGAGCAGGGATTGATTAAATGAGGCTCAGTTGGACAGGAACAGGAGGGGCCTATATAAAGCCAAGAAACTAAGTACAGAAAGGGGTTTCAGAGAAATGTACTAGGGAGGTGGCACTGGTTGAACAGTGAATGGGAAGACTGAGATAGTTTGCCCTAAAAGACTTTACCACTCTGGAAGAGGTAAACAAGCATAGTGACCTGGCCAGATGGCCAAGTCATGAAGAAGGAGTACCTGGTGTTGCAGTGGCAGGTGGAGACACCCTCAGAGGAAGGTGCAGTAACTGAAAGGAGCCAATCCCTGGTAGTGGCCAGGAAGAGGCGCCCAAGGGGTGAGTGGAACCTCTTGACAGGGCCATAAATATATAGTTAAGGAAAATATAATAAGGTTGCATTATATTTTTAATCTCAGACTAATTCTTCTCCTTCAAAGAGAGGTTCCACTTTAGGTCATCAAACAATCATATCACAGATTTTCACAACTGACTAGAATATTAGTAGGACACATCATTTTAAGAATGGAGATTCTAACAAAAAAAATTGTACCTACAAATGTCTCAATTTACCAACTAATAATTCTCTGTGCCAACTTTCCTAACTCATAGGTCATAACTTCTGTCATTTAGTAGCTACTTTTTTTTTTTAGCTTACATTTTTTTTAGGTAAACATGTCTTCAGTATAAACTATGCTATTATAAGTATAGGATAAAGATCCTTAGATGATGTAAACAAGCACTTCTCTATAGAAGACAATGGAGCTACACCAGTTAATACCAGCTGCGGATCTGGCCCAAGTATACTGTACTTCCACAGTGACAAATGAGGAACTGAACACAATAAACATGCAGAAATGTAGTTAGAAAGCTGACGGCTAATATCATTCAAAGGAAAAAATATTCTATTTCTGAATAACACATATCCATATACACTAGGGGTGTTACTTATGTAATTCTTTCACTTAGCGGAGTGAGAATTAAATCAGTACAGAACCTCGTATTTCCTGAATCCCATGTCAGAGCCTTAACGTCAAAACTATCTTTTAGTAGAACTGGGAACTGTGTTTCTCCCTGCTTGCCCTTACTTAGACCCACCCCTTCAGGGTGTTTCCTACTGTGTGCCTGCCTCCAACTCAAATCTCCCCTTGAAGTTCCTAATGCTGGGGTTCACCCAGCCATGCGTATACTATAATTAAAGTCTCATAATGTCTATTAATGGCAATGGAAACTATACATCCACATGGAAGGCAAATTACCCATTCTGTTCAATAAAGTCCATAGCCTGCTTCAGAGAGTCTGTTTCCACAATGGTAAAACAATCATTAATGATTAATCAGAGATGATGAAAGGTCTAGAAAACGTGACCTATGAGGGAAGATTGAAAAACATGAGGATTGTTTAGTGTGGAGAAGAGAAGACTGAGAGGGGGACATAGGTTTTTAAGTACATAAAAGGCTGTTACAAGGATGAGGGAGAAAAATTGTTGTTAACTTCTGAGGCTAGGACAAGAAGCAATGGGCTTAAACTGCAGCAAGGGAAGTTTAGGTTGGACATTAGGAAAAACTTCTTAACTGTCAGGGTGGTTAAGCACTGGAATAAATTGTCTAGGGAGGTTGTGGAATCTCCATTGTTGGAGATTTTTAAGAGTAGGTTAGACAAACACCTGTCAGGGATGGTCTAGATAATACTTAGTCCTGCCATGAGTGCAGGGGACTGGACTAGACGACCTCTTGAGGTCCCTTCCAGTCCTCTGATTCTATGATTTTGAGTACATTCTCATGTTAACCCTTGCAGTAGCAAACATTATGTATTTAGTTGAGGCTGCATAGGTTTGTTCACTATAAACCCCTGTTTACATTCATTACACCTCCCCATGCACACAGAGTTCATAGGGGATAACATTTTCTCTTAAAGATGTTCAGAATAATACTAAAATTTGAAACTCAGTGCTCACTAGTTGGACCTGAAGGGATCTCCTCAATGCATCTTCTTTACTGTCAAGGTTCTTTAAATGTCACTCGAGGTGAAATAGAATGGGCTAGGTAGGGTTTCAGTTTCCCTTCTGCAACATTCCCTGAATTGTACTTTTTAAATTCGACATGGGAGTAAAGTAGTTGACAAACAAGCTGACTAGATGCGACATTTTTACTTCCTCATGTAAAACAACGATGGCCCTTGGGATCCTAATTCCTCTCTAGCTGTTTTCGCAGGTGACTTGGAAATGTTAGATTTTTTTTTGTTCTGAATTTAACATTGTATAAATACATTGCCAGAAGCTGTTCATATAGAAAAACGAGGATATACATTGTGCTGAACTAAGAAGCTTTATCTTGTCTTCCCCATGTAAGCATGTAGTTTTTATTGCTCATGTAAATCCCAGTCAGAGAGAGGATGATATCTCTGTGTGACTATTATAATTTGTGAGTGGATTTGATTGGATCAAAATCTTGCTTTCAAAAGTCAGAAACTGAAGAAATTACTGCATATGACTATCAACTAACACTTTACTAATACAGCTTGTAATAATAATAACCAAGTGATTATATATCTGCCTCTGTTATAATGCTGGTAGTGCTTAGATATCAGAGGGATATGTTTCTTAGTACAACCTATAATAGAGGACCCAATTCCATTATTAGTTATCTGTGGACCAAAGCATCAATTTAGGTCTATGGTAGATACCACCCTCTCTCCACAACCCACTCACCTTAATGTCAATGGGACTAAGATTAAGTGTAAATTATATCCTTTATGTGGAAAGTAAACTTTCATTATTTGTTCTGTACTTTGTCTCTTTCAGCATCATTTAATGGGGAAAATATTCTCACCTTTAGGAACGATGTTATTTTGTTCTTTGCTTCTCTTCCTTCCCCAGCAATCTTTTTCTGTTTCACTCCCTCTTCCCTGTCTTGGTGTTACTCCTCTTTTTAGCCCTCTGCATTTCCTTTCCTGAAGCAACTTTCAAATCTGAATACCCTGCAGGCTTTCCTCCCACCTCCTTCTCTCTTCTGTCTGCTAAAACAATTTAAGCAATTTAAATAGTTAATACTTATGTTAAAGTGCCATAACTGGGTGTTAGAGTAAATAACCCCAATGGATTCATTGATTCAGCCCTCTGCAGGCTGAGGCAGCCATTTCTGATTGGTTACAGTCAGGTGATGGTCGGAAAGTTTGTCTTTGAAACCACAAGGGCTAAAGAACTACTTTAAAAATATTCAAAGGATAGATGCTGGAGAATCTAAATGTCATGTGGGCTACATAAATACGTCAAATGGCTTAATCTGGCCCTTAAACTTGGTATTTGACACCCTGTCCTAGATTAAAGAAGGTGTCAGATATTGTGAGTCTAACTGTTATTGCTAGAATTGCAGTACTAACAAACACACATGCACCTCTCCTTTGCTCTGGGACCTTGTTCTGTCAAGTGAGGGAAACTTCCACCATCTGAACTGGTTCCTGCAGTGACTCCCAGATCCTGATCTCCTCTGGGAGGGCCAGGGAAATTCCCCACTTTCCCAAAAACTCACATCCTGCTCTTCCAAACCTACTGTTTAAGGAAAACATGCAAAGAAAAGAGACATTTAGCTATCTGCCAGGGGAGGACGAACTTTTAATCATTTAATCATTAACTCACCACAGAAAGAAGGGTGATATTAAAGTAAACAAGCTGTTGCTCACTTCCCATCAAAATGCTGTGCTCCCCAACTCCCACTGAAGTTAATAGGAGACTGCATATCACAGGATCAAGACCTATGGTCCAATCAAGTTCCCATCAAAGTCAATAGCCAAACTTCTGCTCTCAGTTATATATGTAAATCCAGCAACTTCAGTTTTCAGACTTCTCTGGATTTACAATGCTATTACTGAGAGTAGAAAATGACCTTGTGCCTCTATTTTTGTCCTTCAACCGTCCCCCTTCCCAGTTTTCAGATGTCGTCAGGCATGGCAATTTGGTACATGCTACTACTGCATATTTCACTCACAATTACCTGCTTCCTCTTGCATATGAATATTTGGCCTAATGTGTCATGTTGTGAAAGTGCCACATACCTGAAATGTTTGAAAGAGCAATGTTCCAGAAACAACTGGTTATCAGAATCAGTTGGTGGAGATATGGGAAAAAATTCACCTTGACAGAGAGAAGAGAGAAATTACACTGTTTCCCTAAATATATTACTGTCTTACCTCAAATTTGACTGTTTTCCTTTATAAAACAGAAATGTGACAGTAAGCACCTGAAACACTACAGAAGGACAGCTTTAGGATGAAGTGTTTAGGACTACAATTTAGACAGTTTTTTAATAAGAGGTTTCAACTATGGCAACTTCCACCTTCTCTGTATATATCTATCTATCTATCTATCTTCTTACTATATGTTTCATTCTATGCATCCGATGAAGTGGGCTGTAGCCCATGAAAGCTTATGCTCTAATAAATTTGTTAGTCTCTAAGGTGCCACAAGTACTCCTGTTCTTTTTGTGGATACAGACTAACATGGCTGCTACTCTAAACCTAAACTTCAAATCTATTTTCTTTAAATAGTTGAAAAATCTTCCATTTCTATACAAGACTGTTTTCCCAGTGAAGGGTCCAATCTGCCAACCACGGAATTCAGTGGAAATTTTTGCTGAGTAAGTGTCAAGGTTCCTTCCCCACTCTGAACTCTAGGGTACAGATGTGGGGACCTGCATGAAAACCCCCTAAGCTTATTTTTACCAGGTTAGGTTAAAACTTCCCCAAGGTACAAACTATTTTACCTTTTGCCCTTGGACTTTATTGCTGCCACCACCAAGAATCTAACAAATATGTAACAGGGAAAGACCCCGCTTGGAAACATCTTTCCCCCCAAAATCCTCCCCAAACCCTACACCCCCTTTCCTGGGAAAGGCTTGATAAAAATCCTCACCAATTTGCATAGGTGAACACAGACCCAAACCCTTGGATCTTAAGAACAATGAAAAAACAATCAGGTTCTTAAAAGAAGAATTTTAACTGAAGAAAAAAAGTAAAAGCGTCACCTCTGTAAAATCAGGATGGTAAATACCTTACAGGGTAATCAATTCAAAACATAGAGAATCCTTCTAGGCAAAACCTTAAGTTACAAAAAGACACAAAACCAGGAATATACATTCCATTCAGCACAACTTATTTTATCAGCCATTTAAACAAAACAGAATCTAACGCATATCTAGCTAGATTACTTACTAAATTCTAAGACTCCATTCCTTTTCTGTTCCCGGCAAAAGCATCACACAGACAGAGAGCACTTTTGTTTCTCCCCCCTCCAGCTTTGAAAGTATCTTGTCTCCTCATTAGTCATTTTGGTCAGGTGCCAGCGAGGTTATCCTAGCTTCTTAACCCTTTACAGGTGAAAGGATTTTTCCTCTGGCCAGGAGGGATTTTAAAGGTGTTTACCCTTCCCTTTATATTTATGACAGTAAGTAATGACTTTTTTTCTGAAAATGGCCAATTTACACCTGGGACAAATGTGTGAAAATTATGAATTTTGTTTTGAACCATTAAAAACTGTTTTACTGATGGAAATAATGACATTCTTGTAGCATATGTTTTTTTGATGCCCGAATCTGTAAAATGAAAATTGATTAGAGTTGTGCAAAACTAACAGGTCCCTTCAAGTGCCTGTGTGTGTGTGTTTGCATATGTATGCACTTTAGAAGGGCTGAGAACTTTTCCTTGAATCCAGTGAAAAAGGCTGGTGAAGGTGGACATGCAAAATTGATACATAAAGGTACACTTGGGGTCAGTTTTCATCTCATACTTTCCCTGTCTTAAAACAGATTAAGCATTTAATATCCTGCTAATACTGAGAATCTTCTTGCCCTAATTCTTGCTCATAAGAGTCACACATCCTTACCATGCTGGTACAGTCCTGTAACAATTGCCTAAAAGTGGTAAAATTGGTTGCTAGTTTGAGTGCCAAATAGTGTTATGTTATAATAACTTAAGGTGGTAATAAGAGGCGAGTTATCAGCATGTTAGTGAAGTCTCAGTATCATTATCAACCTGGCCAGGGATGATAAACCTCCTCAGACTAGTATTCTGAGCTTTACATTATCCTCCCCTTTAGGATTTAAAAATATCCAATTATACACAGTTGCTACTGTTACCTGCTCAATTTAAGGCATCTTGCCTATACCCTACCGAGGGCTCAAAGTGTGACCCAATCAATTTAGGCACCCCCACCCTTTTCCTTCCAAGGGTTCAGGGGCCTATTGGGATCCAGGAAGTGGGCAGGCAGAAGACCACTTCCTGGATCCCCCCCCAGCCTCAGGGGAGGATCCACAGAACCTGGAAGCCAAGTGATTTTGGGGGACAACTAATAAAATAACAGGAACAGGAGTGCGGTCAAAGGGTCAAACAAAGGGAACCTGACAGGGACACCGAGCAGAGAATCCCGGACAGTGCCCACTGCTCCTTGAAGGCATGAAGGGAGTCAGTGGATGCCACCCAGAGGAACTCTGCCTGGATGCGTGAACGGACGGAGGATCGGAAATAGGCCCCACAGTCACAGGTGTCTCCATCGGCCAACCTCCTCTCCCTGGTTTTATAGATAGCCATTTTAGCCAAGGCCAGGAGGAGGTTGACCAGAAGGTCCCGTGGCTTTGTGGGGCCACGGATAGGGAGTGCATAGATAAGGAGGTGAGGGGAAAAGTGTAGCCAGAAACGTAACAAAATATTGGCGAGGAGCCGGAATAGGGGCTGCAACCTGGTGCACTCCAAGCCAAGGGCTCAGGGTGTAAGGCACCTATTCTTACCTATGGGGATCAGGAAGAAACCTGGTCAATTTAAGTATTTGCCCTTTCCCTTGGGGCTCAGGGTTCTACAGGTCTGTGGAACCTTTTCCCAATGTAAGAACCTTACACAGTTGGGCTCTAAACATCTATTAGCAGCACACACAGAATACATATACCAAGCAAATCTCTTGTGCTCACCACTCCCGATATACAGACAAATTTCACTCAATGGCCAGTCAGGATTCATTCATCTGGGGGTTCCCAGCGATGCCTCTGCATGTCATGGTCATGCAGAGGGGTCGAGTTCCAGCAGCTTGATGTTGAACCGCAGTCCAGAAATGGTTCCCAAAGAGCATTGTTTTTCATTTACATTATATAGATAAAACTAGTTCCCTCCTTCAAATTTACTAAACCTATCACATTATCCCACACTCCTCAATAACAAACATTTTAACCAATTACGCACTGGCACCTATGTGTCCTCCTTCCTGCCCCAAGTTCTTTACATTTTATCTTTCATGCCCAAATTGTAACTTAATTGTGACCATCTCTATTTGTCCAGATGGTCAGCATAAAACGCTGGTCAGAGCTTATCTCACCATTTGTTGAGTCTCCTTCTGTATCCTCCCTAATTTCCCAGCGTCTTCACAGCCTTGGTGGTTATAACTCTCGTTAGGGACATTCCTGAGGTGGGAGGGAGGGTGCTTTATCAGCAGCAGAACATTCCTTTTTTCAATCGTAGTGGTGAACTCCCTGAGCTTCACCCAAGGTTGGTTTAATGGCGGGGGTTGGGGGTGGGGTTGATCAGGTCTCAGGCCTACACTATCGTTCCAATTGACTATTTAGGAAACAACTTTTTTTTTAAATCAATCAGTTAAAATTTGTTGTTACCCATGTTATTTTCTTTCTTAACAGTGTCTCTGTATTCAATTCGCTAGATAAAACATGTAATTACTATATCAATAAGTTAATCTTTACAAGTGGCTTTATTTAATTAAAAATGGGCAAAGTATCTACCTTTTTTATGTTTTCATAGGATCATGGCTCTGATTCAGCAAGCTACGTACGCACAAGCTTCACTTTATGCACATGAGTAGTCCTATTGAAATGAATGGGACTATTCAAACATTTAAAGGTAGGCATGTGCTTACGTAACTTGCTGAATCAGAGCCTAACACATCTGGTACACAAGAATTAGCTTCTATCCATCCTGAAACTTAATTTACAATCAGGACATTTTCCACTTGTCATAGTGCCATAGCATGCTATCACAACTAATGCAGAACTCCCCACTGATTTGGTTCTCCACCTCTTAAATAAGAGCACTGATTTTTTTTTCAGTGCTTACACAGAGTTGTTAGTACCTAACTGAAGGGCACCGTGTTGAAAATTATTGGCCTAAGTGACATACCCAGCATCAAACAGGCAGATTGTGGCAAAACCACAGACAATATCAATGTCCTGAGTCCCACACTTGTGCCTTAAGCATAAGATCATCCTTCCCATAGAGAGGACATAAGATAAATGTCTCCTATAGTCTAATGGATTGCTACTAAAACCACATCATAAACTGTGTTGTAATTTTATGGAGCATAATTTAAGCAGTGTGGGCTGTTGAGTAGTAAACTGAAATTGAATTGAACTGAAATATTTTGACTATTAGCTGCAATAATAGCAAATACAATTTCAAAATTGGATGACTGATTAACAGAAAACACGCTATGAAATACATTTCTTGATACTGCAACCTATGAAACAGCATAAAGTAAAGAATTAAATTGAAAAAATAAAATAGTGTGCTAACAAGGCAAACTATTAGTACAGGCCATAAGAGCTAGAGGTGGGATGATAAAATCCACTGCTTATATGAGGCAGTATAAAACCACTATGAAAGTGTGCATATGTAGCTGATGGTATGGTAGAAACTAAGAGATGGAAGCATAGTAGGTTCTTCGGCTCCACAGCCAGGAAGTCTGACTTTGATTCCTTGATTTCATTTTTTAAAAATTCTGTCTTTGCCCATATGAAGCACTTTCCCATTCCCTATCTCCAGTGCAGGATCTGTTTCTCCTTTAGGCCAGTTGCCATACAGGACAATTGGGCAACAGTTATTTACTTGGGTATCTCAATGAATATCAACGTTCGGGGAGGTCCTGATATAAGGATGAGATTACTCAGCCTAGAGCAGCAGCATGAGCAGGGGACTACATGGAGAACAGGAAACTAGGAGCATCTTGGTTCTAATCTGGCTCCTCCATTCTTTCACCGTGTAGCCTTGGATAAAGCACAGGGTTAACCTCTGTGTCTCAGGTTCAGATAATTTCTTATTTGAAACTAGCTAGTCCACCCACCCTCATCTGTGAAATAAGCAGGTATTTCTCCTATCTTACAGGGATGTTGTGAAGATTAATTTAAGGTTTGTATAGATCATTCAACAAGTACAGATCTATATGTGTACTAAGATTTTTAAAGGTATTTATATGTGTTGCTCCACTCAGTTTTGCAAGGCCTGAAGTGATTTAGATGTGTGACTACATTAGTGATTCCTGGGTTTCACAATATACAGTGATCACTAGATGGCAGTACAACACCTTTTCAAAGAAATTACTATTGACTACTCTATCAAGCGTTCTTACAACTACAATACCCACCTGCTGAAGTGAAGAAACAAATTGACAGACCCAGAAGAGTACCCAGAAGTCACCTACTACAGGACAGGCCCAACAAAGAAAATAACAGAACGCCACTAGCCGTCACCTTCAGCCCCCAATTGAAACCTCTTCAACGCATCATCAAGGATCTACAACCTATCCTGAAGGATGACCCAACACTCTCACAAATCCTGGCAGACAGGCCTGTCCTTGCCTACAGACAGCCCCCCAACCTGAAGCAAATACTCACCAGCAACCATACCACACAACAGAACCACTAACCCAGGAACCTATCCTTACAACAAAGTCTGTTGCCAACTGTGCCCACATATCTATTCAGGGGACACCATCATAGGGCCTAATCACATCAGCCACACTAAGAGGCCACGTCTACACTACCCGCCGGACGCGATAAATCGATCCCCGATCGCTCTGCTGTCAACTCCGGATCTCCACCAGGGCGAGAGGCGGAAGCAGAGTCAACAGGGGAGCGGTGGCCGTCGATCCCGTGCCACAAGGATGAGAGGTAAGAGATTCTAAGTCAATCTAAGATATGTCGACTTCAGCTAAGCTATTCTCGTAGCTGAAGATGTGTATCTTAGGTCGACCCTCCCCCCAGTGTAGCCCAGGCCTCAGAGGCTCATTCACCTGCACATCTACCAATGTGATATATGCCATCATGTGCCAGCAATGCCCCTCTGCCATGTACATTGGCCAAACTGGACAGTCTCTACGTAAAAGAATAAATGGACACAAATCAGAACTCAAGAATCATAACATTCAAAAACCAGTTGGAGAACACTTCAATCTCTTTGGTCACTCGATTACAGACCTAAAAGTGGCAATTCCTCAACAAAAAAACTTCAAAAACAGACTCCAACGAGAGACTGCTGAATTGGAATTAATTTGCAAACTGGATACAATTAACTTAGGCTTGAATAGAGACTGGGAGTGGATGGGTCATTACACAAAGTAAAACTATTTCCCCATGTTTATTCCCCCCCCCCACAGCTGTTCCTCAGACATTCTTGTCAACTGCTGGAAATGGCCCACCTTGATTATCATTACAAAAGGTTTTCCCCCACCCCCCTGCTCTCCTGCTGGTAATAGCTCACCTTACCTGATCATTCTCATTACAGTGTGTATGGTAACACCCATTGTTTCATGTTCTCTGTGTATATAAATCTCCCCACTGTATTTTCCACTGAATGCATCCGATGAAGTGAGCTGTAGCGCATGAAAGCTTATGCTCAAATAAATTTGTTAGTCTCTAAGGTGCCACAAGTACTCCTTTTCTTTTTGCGGATACAGACTAACACGACTGCTACTCTGAAACCTGATACTGACTAACAGTGCACCATGACTTCTTTTCCAGGTAGATTCTGTGAAGTTCTTTTGAAGATGTAGTTGTGCCCTACAGTATTCTATCTTATTCTAATATGGGTCAAATTCACACCGGCATAAGACTGTGCAACTCTTGATTTTGATGAGGTTGTGTCTGCTTGTGACTCCATTAATGTGGTTATGTCTAGTTCTTTCCAGAACTATCAATGTTACTCATGTCTATTGGCTCTGAGTAGCTTGTTTCACATATTAACTGCTACCAGTGTACAGAAATCTAGCCTAAAATCCCTCATTTAGGTTTGTATCCCCTACTCCTATTTGACACTAGCTCAAATAGCTTTGTAACACCCTTCTGTGAATACCCTTCAGAATCTTTTATACATCACAGATGTTCTCTTTTCATTTCCTCTTTTCTGGTGAATTTATGCCTATTTCATAGCAGAGTAGCATTTTGGGATATGTAAGGAGGTTATGTGACTGGTATACTCTGTCTACCCACCCTTTTTTCCCCTCAGGCTTTGCTGTAGTTTTCTGGATTTGGCCTGGGGCTCAATAAAACTGATAATTATCTTAACAACAATAGCTAAGTTATCGTATGTGTTCAGATAATCATCTCACTCAACTGACTGAATATTATGACAAGTTTCTGTAGAAAGTCTTATGTATGCAACTGTTCAATGGTGCTTTTTAATATATTTAGAAGTTTTATTTGCCTATTTCTGATGGTATTAAGGGCTCTCACTTATTATTTAAGTGATATTATAGTGTGATCTGCTATCCCGGGGTTCACAACAGAGCACTTGATTATTGTCCAGATAGTTCTGAAGACGGCTTTATAATATCAAAAAGAAGCAGGCAGGGAACCCTTCTATTATAGCCCTTGTGTTTATAAGCTCAAAATACGTATTCTCTAAATCATAAAAATTAGAGTGTGCAGAGTTTCATTGTTTGTTCTGTTTCAATGCATATCTTTTTCCATGTGCAGCATTCTTATCCTGTAATCTGTAGAAAACATTTTTATTTAGAGAGATGTTGTTTTGAATTTTCAATTCAGTTATTTTAAAGAAACCACAAAATGTGCTAGACAGCAACATTTATGAGTAGCATTTTACTTCTTTGGTGGCTGCAGGTATGAAGATATACTGTACCCTGAGGCAAGCAATAATCACCTGCTTCTCAAAAAGGCACTCTGTCAAATACCATTCTGCGTTCTATCCCATTGTTTAATTTATCTTTACTTTCCAAGTGTTCATTTATTCTGTCCCTGATTAGTTCTTCCAGTATCTTCCCCAGTATAGAAGTCTCTTTCACTGCTAATTATTTCCACCCTGTCCACCCATCTGCTTATTTTAGCTACTTCTTCCTTCCTCCCTGCTGGCTTCTGTATGGAACTTACTCACAGGGACCAGGGGCTTACATAGCAGATTGATTTGAGGGAACCCTGACCGGAATTCACTCATTTTCTTTGCTCAAGATTTAGAGTGGCTTGTGAAGGAAGTGGGGTGACTGTTTGCCTCTGGTGTGGGACCAAGAAGCCATTTGTTTCCTCAAGTATGTCCCTGAATATTAATCGAGAGATCAGTATAAAAGTTATTGTAATGCCTTGCTTAGCACTGAATCCCAATAACAGAATATAATCCTTATCTTCTAATAGATAACACAAACTCACTGAGCTATGCTTCCTCTTTAACCTCCACCCATTGCAAGGTCATGCTCTTACTGTTGGTTCTAAAAGCTGTATGAACATGAGCCTCCATTACAAACCATCATGTATCAATTCATTACTAGGGTCTAGGCACACATGCACACTGCACAAGTGGTTAGTAAACTTATTGACCTAGGTTGTAGTGTTTGCAGAGCCGTAGCCCATTGTCTCCTCTATATAGCCCCTCATCTTAGACCATTTAAAAAGGTTTAGACCTCCTCCAACAGGTATAAACCTCTTCAACTGTTATATGCCCCCCAAAACAAAGTTTCCTTCCGTTTATGCCCATTGTTCAGCCACACATTCAGATTTCTGATCTATTCCTCTCCTCAGCATAACACCAATCAGGGCCTGCCTGTCTGGGTCACAGACCAGAACAGTGCTTTGTTCATGGGAAACATCTGACATGCTGATGTTCCCCTGACTCCGCTGTCTGACACTAGTGAAAACAAGCCCGCAGAATCTGCTCTTTACTCAGGTTTCCTAATTCCTCACATCCATTTGCTGCACCTATAGTCTACTTCAATACTGCTGATACTTGTCCATATGATGTCTACCACGCTAATATCCCACAAGGGTATTCCCCTCATTGTAATTCTCAGTGAACCATAATATTGCTAATTTTCATTTTTTTAAAAAGGTGAACCACAAAGCAAAAGTGAAAATTGAGTTAAGCAAGTAATACATGCTAAATGACTCTCCGAGCCAGGTGGTGGGGGCTTAAATTAAGTCATTTTAAAAATTCTCTGTGAAAACCTGCTTAGAACTTTGATTTGCTGAAGGCATTCCACAATGCATCCACTTGTGATACCAAAAATACCATAGATTGCATGGGTTGTAAAACGTTTTTGGCATTTGTGATGTTCCATTGTGTGATAGTGCTAAGGACGTACAAAGAAGATGGCACAGACAGGAAATAAGAATTTTTAAAAGGCTTATTATGACTTATTTGTGGTTTAATGCTCCCACAGCCTGGCTAGTGGAGGTATTTTGTACATTTCTGGGCTTAATTCAATTTCAATTTGCTTTGGTGGTGTTAAATATTAATATTAAGAAATGAAATTTTGTCCTCTTAATTCTCCAAATTAAAGATGTCCCTAAGAGTGCCGCCAGGCTTGTATCGAAATAACCCATCTCAAAAACACATCTTATCCAGACCTGTTTATAAAATAAGGTATTTATAGAGTGGAATTATGCTTATTCACAGCTGAGTAGTGATCTTCAGTTTGCAGAAAGCAACAGAATCTGTGCATACCTATTGTTTGTGTGTCACTGTTGGGCAATATATTAGAGAGAAGGCACGTGAAGAAGAGCTCTGTGTAGCTTGAAAGCTTATTTCCGTGACCAGCAGAAGCTGGTCCACTAAAAGATATTCCCTTATCCACCTTGTGTTTCTAATATCCTGGGTCCAACAAGACTACAACAACAGTGCAAACGACAATGGAGATATCTCACAAATTGTGAAGCTTGTGCTTCAGAGTTATACCATAGTACCGCTTCTTAACCAAAACTAGGAGCTATTCTGTCTGTTCTTTCATTTTTATAAATGAAGAGGTAGGTTAGATGAAGGAGCAAGAAGTATTTAGTTTAGCTTCAGAGTAGTGGCTGTAACATTATATATTCTTCTGTATAAATTGACAAATTCTCCAGAAACAACTCCAAGGGAGAGAGGAAAAATCACTGTTGAAAACTTGTTCTAATGATGCACTGATTTGGCTCCAAAAAGGCTGAATTTTGGGGCAGAACCAAAACACACACATATGCACATGTTTCTCTATGTGCACAATTCCTTCAACACTTTGAGTTAGAAGCATCTATTTAGTTCTGGATAGTTGAAGTGCTAAAATGTCTAACTGTTTTGCAATTGAATCCAAGCCAGCTTGGGACACTGCTACAGTTACAGTCTTCTACAAAAATCTTATCCCATTACTCCCCTGGGATTTCCTGCTGAAATTTTGTTCTCATTGCTCTGTTGTTTCCAAAGCATTATGTAAGAAGGAGTAACATTTTGCAGTTTGTCTCTTGTGGGCTTTATTTTTCTGTTCTTCTTTGTTTTAAGTTAGTCACACAGTCTGATTCTGATCTCAGTTGTATATATGGAATAACTCATTTGAAGCCAAAGGAGTTATTCTGGATTTACAGTGGCCTATAATGTTCTAAAGTAGGTGGAGTGTTTTTTTCTTACTTAGTACGGTGGGTCTAAGTTCTAAAAGGTTTCTTTTAACTTAAAGGATGGGTCTATAGTTCAAAAGTGTGACTTTCTAAATATTTATTAAAATCATGTCTGGTTAAAATCCTTTCACGCCCAGCCACGTGATTTCAGAGTTCCCCTTTCAAGCAGTTAAGATTTCCAGATCAGACTACTATCCCATCTGTTTTTCTGTGCCCAGGACAAACAGGGGTCAATTCTGGAATTACCGCAAATCTTGATGAATCTAATTAAAAAATACATTGGCTATAAAGGTGATCTGCAAAGGTCTCTCACCAAACATATTAAAAAAACAAAACAGCTTTTCTGAAACATTCCAAAAGAGGAAAAAAGGTATACAGATATTGACTGAAACAAGTAAGCAGTACTGAATTTTAAGACTGAAAAAATAACTCTCAAATTTGACCTGTATATTTTAAGGGAAGATACTGCAACCCACAGCAATTCTGACTCAGTGAGGAAGTAGTCCCTTTGACTTCACATCTCAGTTAAATCAACAGGATTACCTTGATGAATAAGTGTTAAGAGTTAGGTTTCAGAGTGGTAGCCGTGTTAGTCTGTGTCAACAAAAAGAACGAGGAGTACTTGTGGCACCTTAGAGACTAACAAATTTATTTGGGCATAAGCTTTCATGGGCTAAAACCCATTTCATCAGATGCATGCCGTGGAAAATACACTAGGAAGATATATACAGAGAACATGAAAAAATGGGGGTTGCCATACCAACTCTAACGAGACTAATCGATTAAGGTGGGCTATTTTCAGCAGGAGAAAAAAAACTTTTGTAGTGATAATCAGGCTGGCCCATTTCAAACAGTTGACAAGAAGGTGTGTGTAACAGTAGGGGGAAAATTAGCATGGGGAAATAGTTTTTAGTTTGTGTAATGACCCATCCACTCCCAGTCTTTCTTCAAGCATAATTTAATGGTGTCCAGTTTGCAAATTAATTCCAGTTCTGCAGTTTCTCATTGGAGTCTGTTTTTGAAGTTTTTTTGTTGAATTGTGACTTTTAGGTCTGTAATTGAGTGTCCAGGGAGGTTGAAGCATTCTCTGACTGGTTTTTGAATGTTTTATTCTTGATGTCTGATTTGTGTCCATTTATTCTTTTGTGTAGAGACTGTCCGGTTTGGCCAATGTACATGGCAGAGGGGCATTGCTGGCACATGATGGCATATATCACATTGGTAGATGTGCAGGTGAACGAGCCTCTGATAGTGTGGCTGATGTGATTAGGCCCTATAATGGTGTCCCCTGAATAGATATGTGGACACAGTTGGCAGCAGGCTTTGTTGCAAGGATAGGTTCCTGGGTTAGTGTTTCTGTTGTGTGGTGTGTGGTTGCTGGTGAGTATTTGCTTTAGGTTGCGGGGCTGTCTGTAAGTGAGGACTGGGCTGTCTCCCAAGATCTGTGAGAGTGATGGGTCATCCTTCAGGATAGGTTGTAGATCCTTGATGATGCGTTGGCGAGGTTTTAGTTGGGGGCGGAAGGTGATGTCTAGTGGCGTTCTGTTACTTTCTTTGTTGGGCCTGTCCTGTAGTAGGTAACTTCGGGGTACTCTTCTGGCTCTGTCAATCTGTTTCTTCACTTCAGCAGGTGGGTATTGTAGTTTTAAGAATGCTTAATAGAGATCTTGTAGGTGTTTGTCTCTGTCTGAGGGACTGGAGCAAATGCGGTTGTATCTTAGAGCTTGGCTGTAGACAATGGATCGTGTGATGTGGTCTGAATGAAAGCTGGAGGCATGTAGGTAAGTATAGCGGTCAGTAGGTTTCCGGCATAGGGTGGTGTTTGTGTGACCATTGCTTATTAGCACTGTAGTGTCCAGGAAGTGGATCTCTTGGGTGGACTGGTCCAGGCTGAGGTTGATGGTGTGGTGGAAATTGTTGAAATCATGGTGGAATTACTCAAGAACTTCTTTTCCGTGGGTCCAGATGATGAAGATGTCATCAATGTAGCACAAGTAGAGTGGAAGCGTTAGGGGACAAGAGCTGAGGAGCACTGTTCTAAGTCAATTTGTTAGTCTCTAAAGTGCCACAAGTACTCCTCATTCTTTTTGTTAAGAGTTAGTGTCTGGCCATTAGAGTGACATTACTAACACCACGTTATAGGCTATGATGGAACATTGGGGATATAGTTGGTATCACTTATTAATGGTTGAAATAAACTGTTTTAGAGCTCTTAGTAAGGAGAACTGCATGTACCTTGGTCCAGTCTCGGAATTGATTCTCAGAGATGTTCTCATAAAGCCTTGTAACTACTACCAGCCAACAGAATTATAACTTTAGTACAAGTAGTAGAGGGCTGCTGTCTCTCCCCCCAGTCTCTTTCCCTGGACTTCCACATTCTCTTGTCCCTTGTGTGTCCACTAAGGGGCCATCATCTTGACTGTGAGCAGCTTGATTTTAACACCACCAGAAACCTTGGGAGATGCTGGCCTTCCCCTGTGCCCCGCCTCCCCCTGTGCCCCGCCTCCCCGTCCCAAGCAGCCTCACTTTCATCTGCAGGGGTTCAAATGAGATGGCAGTCATCTTACTGAGGGCAGCCAGTAGGTTCGGTCCAATGGGAGATGGTGGCCATTTCAGGTAAGGGCAAAACTTTGCAAGACTGAAGGCAGAAATTAATGAAGATCCTTAAAATGTCTGAAATATTAGAAACTCACAGTTAAATCATGAGAATTTGCAATACTATATAGGCTGCTCCAACTGAATAACAAGCAAAAATAAACCAATGGAGTGAAATTTCTTCAAATTCTGTACCAGATGATGAATCAATTTCGGGGATAATAACTTTATATGCATTGCCTTATGCTGTAAATCATAAGTATTTATACATTCTTAAATGATAGTTAATCCCATTGCCTCAGTGAATACATATTACAGAGCAAGTTAGCATTTTCACATTTTTGGGCCCAAAGGGTAGGCAGAAGAGGATGAGGTGTAATATACACTATACTGATTTGACTAAAAAGCTTTGCCACTAGGTGTGCAAGGTTTCCTCTCTTTTTTCCCTATTGTGTTCATTTTTTAATCCTGGTCTATAGCCAGATAGCTCTATTGCCCCACATCCAGATTAACTGCCTGATTGAGGCACAGGCATACGTGCTCAGCTGTAAAGACACTATTAGTGAAATATTCTGTTTTGTAGTAACTCCTGGATAACCACCCACCTTCCAGAACAATCAATAGTATTTTTATCTGGATTGGACGCTATGCATCGTGTATGTGCATCTCTATATTTGTAAGGGACATACAATGTTCTTATATTTGGTTAGTACTGTATCTGCTCATATTTTTCTTGCCTAAGAGAAGTCAGGAGAACAGAGACAATCTTACTTCTTGAAACTACAATAATTAGAAAAACTGGGATCTACAGAACAAATGTAGTAGGGAAGGGACTAAATTTTTTGATAATAGTAGTATACTTCATTTCAGTATGCAGGAAAATCCAAGAGTACTTGATAACAAAAACCAAACCATAAAACAGAGCTGTTAGAATAGCTATTAATTTGAACACTGCATGGTGCATTACTTTTAATAAAGTCAAGGCCACTGTAAACCGAATAAAGATTGCCTTTCACTTGCTATTTGGGAAGTAGTGCATTTTGGAGATAAGATAACAGAGCACATTCACACAACCAATGCAAGATTTTAACAAATAGCAGAGTATATAAAAGAGGGAGAACAAACAGCAGGTCTTGATCCAATAACCAGCTAATGGTTGTCTAGGGGGTTTTCATGCTTAATCAATATTTAACATTGTCAACAAAGGCTTTTCAAAGCAATACTCTTCACATTCACTCTGAATGGTGACTATTAATCTACAACTGGAACTGCATGTTTTTCTAAAATAGCTTCATTACTTTGCCTACCTTAATAGGCATATTCAGTAGAGACAGATTTAATTAAACTTGTGAAGACTAAAAGAAGAAATCCAGGGGAGGTTTTGGCACGGGGAATGAAGAATTGCTAATGTTTGTACATAGAAACATTTTGGCAGAAATAATAACGTACAATTGTAAAATTTGGGAATGCCAGGGTTCAAAAAGTTGCAAATGGCAAAGATTTAACACTCAGGTTTGAGAACATTTAGAAAAATTATATACATTGGTCATTTTTCAAGTGAGTCTTAGAAGTAAAGTTAAAATCAGATCCAGACTCATGAGGAGAAATTGTATGCCATTTTGGGCTCCTGTTATGTGATGTAGTGACACACGCTTGGCAGTATCAAAAGTAACACTTTATAGAATTGAGTTCACACTCTCCTACTAATTCCAGCCCTAGAACTGGGACAACATAACTGGCAAAGAAAGATGGTTATAACGGATAGGATCGAGAGAGTGTGGAGATTAATAGATTTCAGAGCAAAGAAATAATAAGTAATGAAAAGAACTGGGGAGAAGGGAAGAGGGAGAAGGTTTATGGAACTTGGCATAGGGCTTGATTCTACATTTATTGAAGTCAGTGACAAAGCTCCCTTTGACTTTAATGAGTAGGATCTGGGTCATATTTTGCAGGGCATTTGGGAGAGAAGGAGGAAAGTACTGAGGGATAAAATATTCAATCAGAGGAGAGAAACCAGGAAAGCAGTAATGCAGAAAAAGACTTGGTCTCACTATATTTGATAGCTGCTTTCAACTAACTGAAAGGGGGTTCCAAAGAGGATGGATCTAGACTGTTCTCAGTGGTAGCAGATGACAGAACAAGGAGTAATGGTCTCAAGTTGCAGTGGGGGAGGTTTAGGTTGGATATTAGGAAAAACTTTTTCACTAGGAGGGTGGTGAAACGCTGGAATGTGTTACCTAGGGAGGTGGTAGAATCTCCTTCCTTAGAAATTTTTAAGGTCAGGCTTGACAAAGCCCTGGCTGGGATGATTTAGTTGGGGATTGGTCCTGCTTTGAGCATGGGGTTGGACTAGATGACCTCCTAAGGTCCCTTCCGACCCTGATATTCTATGATTCTATGATATGCAGCCAATTGAATATGATGATTTATCAATAATACATTCGTAACACAACTCCGTAAGTTTTATTTTTGTGATTAAAATTTGCAGTGAGAGATCTGAGGTAAATTATTCTCTTCCATTTTTCCATCTTGCTATCTGCACTTGTATAACTAGTAGGCCAAATCCTCAATGTGTGTAAATCAATGTAGAT
The DNA here is from genome assembly GCF_965140295.1 of Lepidochelys olivacea. Taxonomy (NCBI): domain Eukaryota; kingdom Metazoa; phylum Chordata; order Testudines; family Cheloniidae; genus Lepidochelys; species Lepidochelys olivacea. The sequence continues at coordinate 73,661,545 of NC_140414.1, forward strand.
CTGGATCTGGCAAGTATGTTTATGGTTTTGGATTTGTTGTGTTGACTCTCACTGTTCAGGAGAGATTTTGGGAATTAGCACTTTCAGAGGCAAGACTTTTAGAATTATGAAAGACACCACCCACTTGTTTGAAGCTAGGTATGGTAAACGCCAGTGCTTTCCTTGCCAACCAGCCTTTAAACATTATTTGGAGATCCCTGCTCTCCAGTGAATATATGTAACCCATTTTTTAAAAACCTCAGTCAATTCTTTTCTTTGTTCTTTTAAAAGTGGCTGCAGGCTATCTGTGAAGAAAGGACAGGGTTGGCTATACTAAGTTAGCACATTTACTTGCATTGCAGTGTTAACATAGCTGTGGCAGAGTGAATAGGTTTCAGGAATTCTGGGAAATCAACACTAGGGTTGGATTCAAAGTTTATAGGTTTAATGACATGGCCTACCTGTGTGTTGAATGTGCCTTTAGAACCCTTTCACCCTGTAAGTCATGTCTCTGAGGGTATAAAGTCATGCACAATTGTTTATACAGATTCTTAAGCAGTAGCAAATTTGGAAACTTGCTACTAAAGCTTGATTTGTACATTGACTAGCATTGAACTGCTTTCTACAGAATAGTTTTGCTCACACAACAGGGTGAAAACAAAGATATGATCAGTGAAGTTTGGAACCAAACAGCTGATGAAATCCAGAGATGAAACCACTCAAACAATAGATGTTTTCAGTGGAAAGTAAAAAAGTGGTTTTGTTTTGTCATAATTTCAGTGGCCTAGTCATGAATGTAGTGATGTTTTCTTTATTAAAATGCCAAGGACACAAGTCTGGAAACAAGGACAATGTGATCTACCAGCCATAAGCCTGAATCAGTGTAGTTTTGGATTATAGTCTAAGTTTCAAATAGTAATGACATTTCATGGACCACTGATGCCTATTCTGAAGAAAAAAGAAAGAAAAAAAAAAGTGACCACCCACTGTTACACAGACTTCACATCTCATCTTCATTGGCTGAAGCCCAGAAAGTTTGAAGCATATTTCAGCCACATTCTTAGAATTTACCACTGATTATTTCAAAATTGAATTGTCTTAGCCAGTTTGAAGCACAGGATGCTGCACAGATACCAAACCAAAACTGCAGATAGCTCATTTACACAATTTCCCTCATGCAGATTAGATGAGTTTGACTGGTTAGTATGACTGCAAAGTTATTTCTCACCAAAGACACACTATGTGAATACTTATACTCTGAGGGGTGTTCTTAACCAGAGAGCAGCAATTTGTCTTATAATTAGCATTCGTGTATTAACTCATACTAGTTATGTGTATTTCTATCCTCTTTACCATATGTCCTTGCACTATGATTGGCTTTTGCCTGCAGAACTGCATGTCCACAACATAGCTGGTCTTCTTAATTCCCATCCCCATCTTACACCTTGCCTAAACCCAGGTGTTCATTTTTAAAGTAGCTACTCTTAGTGGAAGTTGATAGCCTGGGCCTTACTCAAGAGGCAAGAAAAGGCAGAGGAGGACAGTAATAAAAATCTTGATCTGAATGTGATGGGTATCTGAGGTTGAGGTAGCTATGATTGCTGTGGACATATTGATGGAGCATTCTGAGGGTGGAAGAGTTTTCTAGTAGCTAAGCACAGCATGGGTTGGAAAGGAAAGGAAACATTTGCAAGTTATTACTTTAAGTGATCTGTGTTGACACAAATAACTCTAGCCTGAGTTACTGGATACCTTAGCTTTTGGCCTTGGAGTTTTTTTAGTCCAGGATACTACTGTTCCCCTCACATAGCAGGAGTGTTCTCATATTCTCAGTGTTACAAAACCCTGTAAAGAACGTGGGGGAGATCTGTGTTATTTTAATTATTGTGTGTGTGATGCAGGTAGATCTGGTGCCAGCTCTTGCCAAGGCTGTAGATGTCAGCAGAGCACTGACAAACTCATAGCTGGAAACCAGACTAACTCACGTAGTTAGTATTGTTCAGACTTAAAAGAAAGTGTTTAGACAAATTTTGCTTTATAACTGTAAAAATTTTGCTCTGGACCCGGGAACCCAGTCAGGAGGAATGGTCCACCACACATCAAGGACTATCAAAACTAAATGGGCCATTGTGGCACATTGCAATTCAAAGACTTAGTCCCTTTATGAGTTTGAGAGGGCCACAATGTGTAATAAAGCCCAGCCCATCAGCTTCAATGCTGGAAGAAGGGGATAAAACTGGGGAAATTTTTCCCTCTCCTCCTTTGCTGTTTGGACTGGAAATACAAAACTGAAGAAGAGATCCCCAGGGTCAACCTGGGTTAGCCCTAAAAGACATTCACTACTGATGGATTGTAACAACTCTGTCACCTTTTGGAAGCATAGACTGTAACTCATTTGTGTATGTATATATGTTGCCTGCTTTAATCTTGTAATAACTAATTTTTTCCTAGTTAAATAATCCTTAGTTCATTTACTATAGCATTGTCTACAAGCATTGTCTTTGTGAGATCTCAAGTACAAATTTACCTGGGAAAAGTGACTGGTCTCTTGCAATTGGAAACAACAATCTTCTGTGATCTTTGGTGTATTGCAACCAACTATCACAAAGTCCAGTTAGCCTGGGTGGCAAGATAGACTGGAGTGCCCAAGAGAACTCTGTGAGACTCTGTGGTAAGACTGTTACAGTGATCCAGGAGTTCACACTTGTTAGTGGGTTGGTGAAATCTAATTATAGAACCTATCACCAGTTTCTGATGTCTGCTCTATTTTTTGACGTCTGCCCTGAGTTTGGAACTCATGGTCATGAATTGCTCCAGACACCATGACATTGTGTACTTACATATGTTTGATGGTAATTATGCTGCTAGCTAAAAGGTTAACCTCCATGAGGCTCACCTCACACATCCTCAGGAAAGGACTATGATAACTTCCGATAGTCCTCTGTCTACCAGCACTTACAAGACAATGACAGGACAGTTCCCTTTGGTCTATCTCCACACCCTGCCATTCTTGTCAGGTGGGTTTGACAAGGGGCAAGAGTCCCAACTTGTGGACAAAGAACAAAGGGGTCTGCCTTGTTTTAAAAATGCACACTCCCTGAAGCTCAGGGGAGAGACCATGTCTGAAGAGAAGCAGACTGTCCCCAGATGTTCAGGGGTCTGGGTAAACTAGGTCTACCTAAGCTGTTGGGTAATGCTAATGTAGATGAAGCACCTTGGTTGTTTTAACCCTTTGTTTTTGAAGAAGTTGATAAACAGAGGTGTTATAACCCAGTCTAAAAATGGGGTGAGCTGTGGGATTCCACTCTGAGAGAAGTGCACCTATTGACTCTGTAACTTGAAAGGGGTGTCCAGGGAAGGAGTACTGAGATGTCTGTGACAGGAACCTTTAGTTTTATGGGAGTATCAGATAGAAAAATCTTGGAGAACATTGAGATGATGACAATATGAAAAACTGAAAAGACCAATTTAGAGCCTGCCTATTGTTCATTGTCATAATCTCACTGGAGTCAGTGGAACAACTCCTGTTGACTTCAGTGGGCTTTGAATGAGGCACTGAAGGCTATATCCACAAAGATACTTAAATTTGCAATGACTAACCCCTAGGCACCCTATCACTTCATGGAATCCTCAGCCCTTAGATGGCCAGGTTCTTCATATGGAAGAGTTAAAATTCTCAGCCCTGAACCCTCTCCTGGAGTTGGGTGCCTAGGCCAGATCAGCTTGTGCCCTAGCAGATGAAACCCAGACTTCTCTTGTGAAAAACCAGAGAGAACCTCTCCCACCTCCTACTGATGATAGCCAATAACTCAGTGGTTAGGGCATTCACATCAGATGTAGGAGATGAGGGTTCAAGTCTATGCTCCAAATCAGATGGAGCAGCAACTTGAATTTGGGTCTCCCATCAGATCAGAACATAGTAGTCGGTCCCCAAAATTCTTGACCTGGTTGTCTTTTATGCAGGGTCTGATTTCGTACGCATGACATGAGAATTCCTATGGGATTGGGCCCCACAAGTAAGAGAGGTGGGAGAACACTTAGTTTGAGAATCCTGCTTTGGGGTCACATTAGGGCTCTGGCTTCAGCAAGGGCTCCAAGCAGCTTGTTAGCCATGGGGCAACAGCAGCACTTAAGTGGCTTAGCACGTGCCCACCAGCAGAAATTTAGGTGTCTGTGGGGTGAGGTGGCATCTGAATGGTAGTTTTTGATGTCAGTAGCACCTTCATGTTGGATTTAGGTACCTGAAGGAGCAGTTAGATGCCCAAGTGCTTTTGTGGATGTAGCCCTAAGTGCATAGATATCTATATACAATTCTAACTGCTCCCATTGCTCTGGATATTTGACAATGAACAAGACTGTTTCAAGACTCTCTCAATAATCAAATGTGGATTATGTAACTGACTCCATATTTCGTTACTAGTTGTGTTCCCAGAGAGCCAGGGATATTAAATTAAAGGATTCTACTGGGAAATCTTAATCTGCAGCACCTAGACCTCCTTGAATTATGAGCCTAAACTGAAATTGACCTGGTAAAAATCCCTTGGCTGCAATGGAGAGAGCAGTGAACTACTCACTTCTGCAGCCCTCGCTATAATTTTGAGCGGCTATTTGTAGAACTTTACATGTCTCCTGAATCATTTCTAGACAGAAATGACAAGGAAGCTACAGACAGCTTTTGTCTCCTTTAATAAAGGGAATAGTACAGTAATTAAAGCTCTTAATTCACAGCATCCTCTTTCTAAAGGTCTCTTAGATATAGATGTCTATGTGGCACTTACAGTTTCCTCCTCTGTCTGAAGCAAAGGAAGAGAAGCGGTTGTTTAAAAAAAGTCATGCCAGTGTTTACTTGATATAGGTACTTTTGACACATCCTGTGTAGATAACTTGTGACAATGTGATATCGTCCACTGCTGAGGAATAAATCTGAAAATGTGCTGATGGCATAGAAAGTGCTTGCCTGTACACTTTGTATTGACCCTACTTCTGTTTCTAAGTAAACACACCATTCTGATCTGCCTGCCTCAGACCTTATTTCGCTGATCAGAGTTTAATGGAGTACAATAACATAAAATGACATCAAAGGGCAACAGCTCTCACTCTAAAGCAGCAGCAATTGTACCTTAATAAACCATAGTATTCATGATTTATGGCCAGGCAAACTTGCTTCTCTTCGATTTCAGGGGATCTTTTCAATATAATCGTCACAAGCCAGAACCACTCTGACCTTCTACTAGTTGTAGTGCCATGCTCCAAACAAGCAGTCCTTCCACACTGTAAGGTCAAAACATGTTGCACCAGAATTAAGAACACCATTTAAATATGTCTTGGTAAGAATCATAAACAATAGTTTTCCCTTCAGCATGTGCCAGTGTTCGAAGTCCTAACATTTCATTACTAGGCCAATCTTTTGCTGTCTTAATTGCCTTCTCTGTCACCCATATAAAGTGTCAAAAATAACCATCTTATTAATTTGTATTATGTCACCTAAAGGCCCCAGCTGAGATGGGTGACCCAGTGTGCTAGGTGCTATACTTAAACATAGCAACTGATAATTCCTGACCTAAAGAGGAGAAAAACACAAGACAAAGGGCAGGAGAAAGGAAAGGTTATTACTATTTATACTTTAGAGAGGGAAAACTGAAGCACAAAGACTGAATGACTTGCCCAGTATCACACAAGCAGTTTGTGGCAGAACTGGGAAGAGAACCCAGATCACCTGAATCAAGTCAAGTGCCTCCTTTGCCAAAACCCTCTTTCTAGTTTGAACCTGTGGTAATTTCCTCTTCAAATCAGGTGAGAGTGAGAATAGTTTTGTATCTTGTATGGCAATTTAGATCTAATACCAAAAATGTGTACAATAGTAATCCAATAGCATCAAATATTATATTTTTTGCTTTCTCAGTTACCAAAATTTTAACCTGGGAACTTTGTTTTAACTTCATATAGACTGAACACTCTGCTACAAAGATATCAATCTGCTTGCTCGTTACTGGCAAGAGAAACCCATTTTGAGCCCTCTCTTGGCACATCTCCATTCCAAATCTGCTGTACATGTTCTTTCTAACATGCCCTTTTTCTCCCCAGTAGGCACAACTGCTCTTTGTCCTTTACAGGGCAGATCAGCATACACAGAAATCTCATCTGAACCCAAGTAGTGAATTGATTTCGTGGTTTTGGGACCTGAATTATGGCCATCTGTGTGTCTCTGCTTCAGCAAGTTTCTTCTGATTATCATCAAGTATTTCCTGCATGAATTCCTGCACTATTCTTTATACTTGGAAATTGGCAATATTGTGTTAACTTAATTCCAGTGCCTCATCTAGATCATTTGTGTTATTGGACAAGTGTATATTCCTTAAGTTCTTTACCAATTATTTTGCTGCTCAATTCCTTACTTATGTTGCGGTAGGACAGATTCCCATCCCAGTAAGGAAGGGTTTAAAGAACTGCTCTGGGTACAATCTGCCCCAAATCCAGTGGACCTGTGGCAGTCAAACCTGGAGCATGGCAGTTCCTTTTTGTTGTGTGTGCAGAATGGCTAACACAAAGATGGTCCCTGCCACAAAGAGCTTATGGTCTAAGTACATAATGAAAGGCGAGTGGATACAACAGAATTGGAGAGCACAAGGTAACTCCATGCAAATGGAGTTTTTAATGTAAATAATTGTTTGCATGTGTAAGTAATAGTACATAGATTGTGGATTTGCACAAATACAGTAATGGAGAAGGAACATGTACATCAAATGTGTGAGTGGATAGCATGGAGTGGGAAGTTAAGTTGTTGTCAGCATTAACTCTCACTGGATTTTTAAAGCAGAAACAGCCCCTGTTTCAGATGGCCATATCCCACATACAGCTGCTGCTTCATAGGCACAAAGGCTTTCCCTCTCCAGATCTGTGGAGACTGGAATGTTCCATGTGAGTACCAAGGGCCTTCATAGGTTCTCAATTACCTCTGCTCCCCACTTCTCCAGGTTCAACGGTATTTCTTCTATTGTTTACCCTGTTTATTCTGCTCCATGCATCAAATTGGAGGAGAGCATAGGGTTCTCAATATTTCCAAACCATAAATGTAGCTATAATTAAGGTTGCAAAGTGCAGTTCAAGCAAAGATGTTCTGCTCAACTTGTCTGTACCTTTTTATTTTTTTTACACTGAGTTAGTCTGTCACTCTGTTCTTCATAATGGGCTGTCAGGTGCACAAAATAGTGTGAGGCTGATAAACTGGGGTTGATAACTGCTGCAGGTGCAGTTGGAGTTTTGCTTTGTGATCACATAGATAGCGATTTTCAAGCAACTTCACTCCATCACATAATATTAATTGCCAGTTAGTTCAATTGGCAGCTATAACTTAATATCTATGTGTCAATAATACATAACTATAAGGCTTCTTGAGAGCATCTTTATGACATTTAATTTGATTAGCTCACATATCAATTTTCTGACAGCCAGTTTACAATAAATTAGTTGCTTTGATATAGTCTTCTTATCCATTTGTGGACATGAGCAGTCCAGTCAAATTAAACTTTCATCAGAATTGCTTGATTGTGAAACCACAATATTGCTGGATATTTTACCTTGCCACTTATATTCATGAGTGAAGGAGTCTCTTGTGGCAGTAATCTAGCTCTTTGGCATTGCATTAGTAGTTAAACTCATGTCTTTGCACCATAGAATCATAGGACTGGAAGGGACCACAAGAGGTCATCTAGTCCAGCCCCTGCATTCATGGCAGGACTAAGTATTATCTAGACCAGTGTTTCCCAAACTTGGGACACCGCTTGTTCAGGGAAAGCCCCTGGTGGGCCAGGCTGGGCTGGTTTGTTTACCTGCCATGTCCACAAGTTCGGCCTATCGCGGCTCCCATTGGCCGTGGTTCGCTGCTCTAGGCCAATGGGGGCTGCGGGAAGCGGCGGCCGGCATATCCTTTGGCCCACACCACTTCCCGCAGCCCCCATTGGCCTGCAGCAGCGAAACGCGGCCAGTGGGAGCCGCGATAGGCCGAACCTGTGAACGTGGCAGGTAAACAAACCGGCCTGGCCCACCAGGGGCTTTCCCTGAACAAGCGGCGTCCCAAGTTTGGGAAACACTGATCTAGACCATCCCTGACAGGTGTTTGTCTAACCTGCTCTTGAAAATCTCCAATGATGGAGATTCTACAACTTCCCTAGGCAATTTATTCCAGTGCTTAACTACCCTAACAGTTAGAAAGCTTTTCCTAATGTCCAGCCTAAACCGCCCTTGCTGCAATTTAAGCCCATTGCTTCTTGTCCTATCCTCAGCAGTTTAGGAGAACAATTTTTCTCCCTCCTCCTTATAACAACCTTTTATGTACTTGAAAACTGTGATCATGTCTCCCCTTAGTCGTCTCTTCTCCAGACTAACAAACCCATTTTTTTCAGTCTTTCCACATAGGTCATGTTTTCTAGACCTTTAATCATTTTTTTTGCTCTTCTCTGCACTTTCTTCAATTTATCCACCTCTTTCCTGAAATGTGGCACCCAGAACGGGTCATAATACTCCAGCTGAGACCTAATCAGTGAGGAGTAGAGTGGAAGAATTACTTCTTGTGTCTTGATTACAACACTCCTGCTAATACATCCCGGAATTATGTTCGCTCTCTTTTGCAGCAGTGTTACACTGGTGACTCTTATTTAGCTTGTGATCCACTATGACCCCCAGATCCCTTTCTGCAGTACTCCTTCCCCGGCAACCATTTCCCATTTTGTCTCTGTGTAACTGATTATTCCATTCTAAGTGGAGTACTTTGCATTTGTCCTTACTGAATTTCATCTTACTTACTTCAGATCATTTCTGCAGTTTAAGATCATTTTGAATTTTAATCCTATGCTCCAAAGCATTTGCAACCCCTCCCAGCTTGGTATTGTCTGCAAACTTTATAATACAAACCATACAATAATATGAAAGCACATCTGAGCTGTAGATTCTGTTATTCTTGCAAAAACAATTCAATGTTAAGAACATGAGAATGGCCATAATGGGTCAGACCAATTGTCCATGTAGCCTAGAATCCTGTCTGGCAGTGATCAGTACCAGATGCTTGAGAGTCTCCAGCCTCAGCTTCTGGCAGGTGGAGGTTTAGGGACACCCAGAGCATGGGGTTACTTCCCCACTTGAACATGTATCCAACCAAAGGCACAGTGAGCTTTCTACAAATGTGATTCAACAAGACTTTTATGTAAGGCCTGTTCCAAAGTCCTATGAAGTCAATGGAACAGCTTCCATTGCTATTATTGATGCTCCCTGTATGTAAGAATAGGAATTAATATTCTTTTCACTTCTAATTTCATGTCATACGAATTCACATATTTTTCCTCTGCATATGGACATATATTTCAGAGAAGAATGAAAACAGGCATAACTGGTGCTCCAAATAGCTGAAAGCTCCTGGGCAAGAAACTCATGTGGTTGGCTCATGCTATGGTCTTGTAAGCCAACCATCCTGAAAACCTGGTATAAAGAGGTTGAAAAAATACTTTACAAAACTGCAATTCTGCAAATTTTAATATTCAATATTTAATTTATTGTCGACTGAAAATAATTTATCTCCTTTTTAATGTTCTTTATTTTTTTATACTTAACTTCAGGAATATCTGCATTTTATTTTGTCTACAAGCATTAGAAATTGTTACCTGTACTTGATTCACTCCAAGAATATCTAGTTGTATTGAAGTCAAATTGTCTGAGCCAGTCAGATCAAAGGGATACTGTATACTTATTGACTTTTCTGTACAATTATTTCTTATACAATTTCCTGCACTGGCTGAGGAGATCTGACTTGCAGATTTATCATTTAATGTAAGAGAGCTGTAATTAGCTAAACTATCAGTAACTATGCAAATGCCTCTGGCGTGATTGGCTGCTACTTACAGGCCTCCCCATGCAGATTCCCGAAACAAATATGGCAGCTTCAGATGCTGACTCCCTCAAACCCTAGATATTAAGCATCATTTAAAAAAAGAATTACTCAGTTGTGATGGATATGGCACTCTAATCTTTACTTATGGGCCAGTTGACTTGACAGCGAAAAGCTTGGAATTAGCTAACGAAATGGTGGAGAAAGAAGTAGCTGTGACCATTTCGTGGTGAAATGATGATTCCTGAGGAAGAAGCCAATCAATGTGCAAGCCTGACAGGCTAGAGAGCACATTCCAAGATAATAACTCAAGGACATTCCCTGTTACGTCAGTATTGGTTAATAACCAGGTATTTTCCTCCTTTGCTCTCAGACTATTTTTAGTCCAAGATATTGTGGTTACCATATTGAAATAATGGATTTATAACTTTTTGTGGCTTTTAAAACTATCCTTTAAGTGCAGTTTACAGCAGTGTCAACTAACCACAACTTGCAGTACACTTTAAGCGACAGTATATCACTACCTGGGCCCCATGAAGACACAGTGATTTAAAACCATTGACATAACCATAAACGTAATGCCAACTTTAAATGACAACCTAAAACAATAATGCCTTGTGGGGAAACAATGGCCCAAAGAGTAAGTGATGCTGGAACATCAGGAGCATTGGCTGTCCCTGACATTCTGACAGCTCAGGAGTCAGTGAGGAAGCACAGATGGAGCCAGTCTGTACTGGCCCCACTAGACTCACTTCTCTCAAACAGCAGGAAAATAATGAACAGTGCCAAAGTCTGGAATGAGTCACTTAGCATACAATAGGAAAAATTTTGGAATAGTGAAGACCACCTTAGACATGAAGGTAAAGAAAATGTGCACACATATCTTCTATGTGCCATCAATATTCTTATAAACCCTTCTTTGAAATTATTTGTACAGATTTTTCCAGGAAATGTGATGTATAAACAACAAAAAGAAACCCTTTGATTTATACTCTAGACTAAAATATTAACAGTAAAACCTGAAAAATAATCAGGGATATATTTTTTAAAAAAATATTGAGCTGGGGTTACATTTCAGAAAAGGTTGACTTAGAGCCTCATCCATCTCCCATTGAAGCAGGTGACAAAACTCCCATTGACTTCAATGGGAGAAGAATCCAGCACAAAGAAATTAAAGCCTGAACTTTAAATTTAATTTTTAAGTGAAAATATGAAACACATCTAAAGCAGCTAAAACTTATAGGTGAGGTGAAAAGCAAAACTGAAAACAGAATACTGATATTTCTGTGCATAAGTTAGGCAGGTTATGGGAGCATTCAGAACCAAAAGAAGCTTAACTAATCCTTTTTAAGCATTCTTTTTTCCTTTTTGTGAAGCATTTTTTACAAACTGTAGTTCATGAGGTAACATCACAAACACCAAGTTTTATTACAGGTCATGGTATTTGACATTATATTGTAGAATCCATGCAGTCATCCAGAAGGAAGCATTCACAGAGAGAGGAAAAAGAATTATGAAATATTAAACATAATACATTTCTGCTCTGATAGCCTTCCACAGTTTAGTGACTGGGGATGTTCAGCATAAAAATATAGCCATAGCTCAGTGGCCATTTGTGCTCTGCTCTCACTTTAGAAAACATTATTCTGTCCAGAACGTCACATTATATGATAAATGCCTTTAATGCTTCATTATTATCCCACCACGCAATTGCCCTAGAAAACAATTACTATAGAGCAAAGGTAGGTCTCCATAGGTTGAAGAAGCTGCTCTAAAACTTGTGCTACTATAAAATGAGTAAGGAATTACTGCAGAGTAGGAAGTTGCAATGCCAGATTCCATTCTCGCATGGGGATCAGTTCTCCTGAGCTGGCATGGCTCCAAAGTTTTACTCAACCTAAACCCTACTAGGAGTGAGTCTCTCACTAAAGTTGCTTTATAGCACTCTGGTGGCACCTTAAAGACTAACAGATTTATTTGGGCATAAGCTTTTGTTGGTAAAAAACTCACTACTTCTTGAAGAAGTGGGTTTTTTACCCACGAAAGCTTATGCCCAAATAAATCTGTTAGTCTTTAAGGTGCCACTGGACTCCTCATTGTTTTTGTGGATACAGACTAACACGGCCACCCCTCTGATACACTACCAGAGTGCTATAAAGTAAAAGGGCCTTATAATAATACCTACCCATTATAAAGCACTTTCCATCAGCAGATCTCAAAGTGCTTTACAAAGGAGGCAAGTATCTTTATTCCCATCTCTCAATGGGGAATCTGAGGCACAGAGATGAAATGACCTGTCCAAGGTCACCCAGACGGCTAATGGCAGAATTAGGAATAGAATCCAGGTTTTCTGAGTCGTACTCTATCCACTAGGCTACACTAGCTAAATTCCAGCCCAACCTTAAAGTAGGAGTATATGTAAGTTAGGCATCAACACGACAAGCTAGGGGAGTGATTCCCAGCTCATGTACACGTGCTAGCTCATAGTGTGAAGCCATAGCCTTAAAAATAGTGGTAGCTTAAGCAGAAATAGTCACAAACATGTGATGTATACCAAGAAGTATAGGTACCTTCCATGGGGGAGTTGGGGAGTGGGAAAGCAGGACTACCATGGAGAGCAATTGAAAGCACACTCAGAAAGGCCATAACTGGCATTATGGAAGGGGTCCTGGCAGTAGGAAAAGGACTTAGTGGACAAAGAGGCTCCAGTAGGGAGCCATGGGCAAAAGGAGAGGACCAAGATTACCTGAAAAACCAACATAGAGGAGTCTGACACCAGGAAACCAATTCACTCGGGGACTGATCCAAAATGCACAGAAGTCAATGGATAGGCCCCTGTTGATTTCAGTGGGCTCTGAGTCAGGCCATTTGATTTGAACTTTGTTTCATACCAGGATGTGTAAAGTAGCTTAGCCTTTTTTTTTTTGCTAGCTGATTGTCTATTATGTGAGGGAATGGGATAACGAAACCAATAAATCATATGGCAGTTGCAGTTGTTCTGCGTGTTGAATCCTATTTCTATATTTCAGTGTTTCGTCTGTATCTCTTTTACCACTCAGTACTGATTTGAAAAGTTATTCATGGGTCATAGTAGTTAAAGGAAATTAAATTCCATCTGTTTCTGCCATAATAAGTAAATGGAATGAAGGACTCAACAGAGTTCCTTCTTGCTAAAATCCACATCAGTGCTATTTGTGGCTTTATTTCAGAAACTTATGCTTTATATACTTGTACAAAGTAAAACTGCCTGCCCATGAAGAAGACTATATGATCAATCAGTAGTGCCAATTGATCATCCAATCTAGAAAAAAAATTGATATGCACAGCTCATGAGTTTTGACTAGCATATCTAGATCAGTTCAGTAGGATAAGACTTTTTTTCAATGGCAAACCACGTGGATGAGAATTCTAGTTCTAGCTCTCCATATAGAGTAGCCTAATAGAGACATATTCACTTTAGAACCTATTCAATTTTTGTTAATTATAATTTAGAACTTTCAAGTTCTTTACAATCCTTTTTTTAACTAATGCATCACAGCTGATCTGTGAGCCAAAGAAAAATCAATTATATTTATGCAAGAAACAACACTGACATTTGGAAATTGAAATCCATATATTAGGGACCTGAGTTTCTAAAAACGTTCAAATTCAGTGTCTGGGTAGGATGGAGGAGTGGGGCCAAAGTTTAATTATAAACATTGATACATTTTTCATAGATACATTCTTCAGAGGTGCTGAGCACCTTTATCTCCGATCTCAAGCAAAAAAACAAAATAAAAGGGAATATATAGTAGGGACAAAAGGGGACATATAGTGTTCTTGACAGTAGTTCTTGTTTTTTATTTAACTGGAAAAAAGGTATATTGCATTTTAATGATTACCCATCACATTGCAGCTAGCTGACCTTTTTCTTGCTCACTTAAATCGAAATCAGTTGTATAGAAGTCAGCGCAAGCTGACATATTATTTACTATTAATGACACCTTTCACAAGCAAATATCCAGAAGTATATTTCCTGGCATGATTTTCAGATGCTAAGTATCTGCAGCTTCCTATTGATTTAGAACCTAGCATTGCATATGCTCTAGTAATTCCTTATTCACTTTCAGCGGTGTTGAGCATCTGCAACTCCAAAACAAGTGTTGAATCTACTGCTTCTGAGTGAGTGAAGAGCAAGGTGGGAGTTAAACTGCTGCAGTAAGATGGGTAATCTTTTCCCAGTGAAATAAAGATTTGGCAACTAACATATATTGTCAGAATTTTATATCCATTGTATGGCCCCTTTTTGTCCCTACGATATGTCCACACTGTCTAGGTTTTGGGTTCACATGTTCAGAGTTCCACCAGTTTCTGGCAACATCCTCAGAAATAGCCCGGAGCATGTGCTTCCTGTATATTCCGCCTCTCTTAGGCAGAAAAGCTGTTCTCACAGATAACAAACTCCTTTCTGATTCATGGGAATGAAGAGCTAGTGCAATCTCAAACATTTCAGTCTTGCTAACAGTCTTGATGCAATGTCCTCACTCAGAACTTCCTAGAATGGTATGGTCATCTCCTTCTGATATTCTTTGGCATTTGTTAGGTCTACAATATCCTTGGGTGAGATGACTTTATTTTTTTGGAACTCTGTTTTATTTTCTATGTCAGTAGCTTCACTGATTCAATGGAAACTATATTCAGAGTCTCTCTCTCTTTTTTTTCTACTTGAGTTTGTGGGCAGTGTGCCTTTTGCCACTTTAAATAATTTTTTCTAAAAAAAATTTATTTGTGTGTGTTTTAATAAAAGGCCTTTTAAACAAATAATCTTTTAATCCCCTGAAAGTTAATACAAAATAGCCTATTTTCAATGAACAGTCATCTGTTCCCATAAAAAGGTCCCCAAAAGTGAAAGAAGAAAAGTAAAATCTTATACTTAATTGTTTTTGTTTGAAACTGCTGGAACATGATCTTAGGCTTTACTGGTTGAACTAATGAGTGCTTCTTCTGAGAGGTTTTATCCATATCAGTTCTGTGCACTGGAGACAGCTGTATGTTTTGCAGCTCCATCACAGCAAGAGACGTGTATTGTAACAGATTTCCTTTGATTTTTTTTTTCAGTAGACTCCACAGATCCTGCAGCGCAGGGCAACATTTTAAAGCCGTCTCCATTGTATCTACTAATTGCTGCTGGGAAACAAGTCAAGTTTCGGACTTGGATGTTTTGAAAATTTGATCTCTCACCTGGAAAATAGTGGTGCTTGAACTTTAATTTTTCATATTACTCCGAGTATGAAAGATACTATAAGCTCAAATATTTGGTTCTATAATTTGTAGAACTAGCAGCTTGTGTATATATACAGCCTGATTTTTATCTGTTTTTCTCCTATAAAATAAAGGAATTGGAGGGAATTATTTTTATTGCTGACTGTGCGTTACTGTTGTAACGGATGATTCTCTGGTAGCTGGTATATTTAACATGTACTTTAAGATTATATACTGAAGATTCAAATTTTGAATGGTCAGACACTTTGAGTTGTACACACACTCTGATGCACGTGCATTAGCAAAGGTACTGATTCACTTTACGTATGCATGGCTGTCGTAGCTGTGTCGGTCCCACTACACCTTGAATGATCCCTTAGAATATGTGCTAGTTTAGCATAAGTAGTCATCTGTTTGGTCTTGTAGTTAGCTGTGACACTTGGAGTACCTTTACCAGACCTGAAGAAGAGTTCTGTGTAGCTCAAAAGCTTCTCTCCCAACAGAAGTTAGTCCAACGAAAGAGATGAGCTCACCCACCTGGCCTCAGGCATGTACATATGTGAATCAAAATTTGATCCTTTGTTTTCACATGGTATTACTAATAATACATGCAAAATAGGTATCTATATATTTAAAGAGACAGTTGTGTGTCTTCACTGGGGTGCCACATCAGGGCCACATTTGCATACATCACATCGCTGGATTGGCATCCAAGTTTTTTATATCATTACCTTAAACCGTTCATAAATTGCAGAAGAGATGACAAGATGTAGGGCAATGTGACGTTTGTATCCTAAACAGAAGGCCTAAGATGTTTAGAGGATTGTAAATTTTCTGTATCTAGAAAGGCCTCTGGACCTAATCTCTCATTTCTCTCTGTTTTGAACTTTTGAGTAACTTGATATGTGCACCTGCAAACAGTAGGAACACTGCATCCTGAGGTTAATGATACACCAACATTTTATGGGATTCAGTATTTAAAAATCAAATATTTTTCCCTTCAGGGACACAAACAATTCTAAGTTTTAAAGCAGCTATGTTGTACTTACTGGGATATAATAAATAGCATCTCTCTGTATGTGTCCATGCGTGTGGAAAAAATTAACACCTTTTTCATGGCCCAAATAACTTAAATGGCCAAATGGGTTTTTATAAAACTTTTTTCTGTGACAGATTGTCCATTTTGGAGTGCAGACCCACATGTAAGAAATTTCAATCTCAACGGTAATTCTCTGACAAAGTTTTAAGGAACTGCATATTGTGCTTCGGGGCCCAATCATGCGAGGTGATGTGCGCCTCCTTGGTAGGTGGAGTTAGTGTAGTGCCTTTGTGTATATGGGTGGTGATGTCCTCTAGTAGCTGGTCCATGGAGTTTAAGGGGTCTACTTCAGCTGGACAACGGAGTTTTTCTATAGCTCAGATGGCAGCCTTGTATGTAAGAAGCAGACTGATTCAATTAAGAACACAAGCTTTTAAAAGCTCTCAAGTTAGCCTTTGGGATTCATTTATCTGAGGTTGTTGCTGTATTTAGTTCCATGCAGATGCAGCATTTTTAAAGCGTTACCACTCTATTCGACCAGTGTTCTAGTTAGTTCCAGCTCCTTAGGTGTATGTACTGATTGGTTTTGTTAGTGTGAATATCCTCAACTCTCAAAGAGCTTAGTGGGAGTTGAAGGCACACAGCTCCTTGCAGGAGTGGACCCTTAGAATGGAACTACCATGTCAACATTAAAATATGTAGTAGTTGGCAGGGTGCCATGGTATAATACAATTACTATTCACTTACCACTTGATTTTCTAAATACTCCCAAGTTCGGAAGATAAATTGAATGGAAAAAAGAAGGGAATCTCATTAACTAGACTGAACATGTGTTATGAATAAACATAAATGTTCAGTAGCTGTTTCTGCTGCTTCAAGGTAAAAACTGGTGTGGCTGTCTGCACAGAATTAAACTGGACAAATGTGTATTGCCTGCCAGATCTAGGTTCCAGTCTCTTGGGCAGGATGGTGGTGGGGAAGTTTACAATTCTTTTTAAACTCTAATAGAATTGTTCATCTGGATGGCAAATTTAAGAATGATGTTCTGAGCAGAATAGACTAGCATCAGGATTATTTTCTACCAGTCTCTGAGAAATGAAATGTCTTATAGTGATCCTATGTATTCTATTATTTTTAGAAAGCTGTCTGTTAACAGGCTCTGTAAGGATGACCTTTGAAGGAGTGAAGATGACATTTCCTGTCCCCCTCAGATAACAATTTTTTAAAGTTTTTCTTTTCCTGAAAGCAGATGCTCCTGCTTACTTGATAATAAAGGGTGATACTTTTCAAAGAGAAGTTGCTATCTCTCTTGATATTGTCATGCCTGTTTTTGTTTCCTAGTGGTTACTGGAAACATTAAACATTTTTGTATGTTGTATATTTTTCCATTCAATTTGAGTTACCACACAGCTATGGGTCCTGGTTTAACAGGAAAATTGATTCTACGCCTGCTCTTCTGATACATGGAGTAACCAAACTCAAGCTCAAAAGTGTGTGTGTGTGTGTGAGAGAGAGAGAGAGATGGAGTGGGTGGGTGGAGTGAACAGGCTTAAAGACAGTTGTATAATCAGCATGGCAGTTTGATCAACACATTACTGGATGACTATTACCTAGGTTTTCAAACTTTCACAATTAAATGCCATATTTCATAAGGGGAAAATCCAGACCCCATCTCCACATCTGTGGAGGTACCACAGTAGCAGAACTGGTTGGTTTCCACTGTACTGTGAGGTGGTGGGGAGTTAGCTTTGTGGGTGCCATGAAGGGCTGTAGTCATGTTTGTATGGTAAAGAGCTCAGTTCTCAGGGCTACCTGAGCATCAATGTTTGGGGGGCAGGTGGATGTGGGGCATGGGTGGAACAAAAGGATATTTTGTTGCTCAATGACAGTGAGACTGGGCTGGTGCCTTGGGGATGAAATAGCCTCCATGGAGCAGGATCACAGCATTGCCCACAGCTAGAGGTGGAAGGTTCCCCCAGAGATACCCAGCATGCAGTCTGATGCTTGGGTGGTCCCTGGGTGGTCCCTCCCAGTCTTGGGAGGCAATGCATGCTTCTTGCGAGATGTTGCACTCCCACAGACATCAGGATGCTTAATATCGCAGTAGGATGAGACCTAAAACACTAGAAGAAAGGTGAATGACACATGCAGTTATACAATGATTCTTTAGCATGTAGGCAAATATATTAAAAGAAAAGTGGTTTTTGTTTTCATCCAAAAGTATTTGAAGAATCATGACACGGGTATTTGAAGAATCATGACACGAGTGACTTCTAAGTGCAGACAGTATATTTTATTAATCCTGTGGGTACAGGGACAACTTTCACGAAAGGTTTGTAGCAGCAAAACGAATGGGCCCCCAGGCACCAAACTGCATGTGCAACAGAATCCAACCTTGGACAAGTCCAGCAGATACTGCATCTGGCAGCCCTTTAGCATGTATTTGCAACAGTGCTCTTCGACATAAGTTCACAATAGCTATTCTTATTTTCTAAACCAATTCTTAATTATTATCATTGTCCAGAGTTCTGGATTCCACTGCAAAGTTTCCAATAAACTGATAAATGCTATCTGACCTTCACTTCAACAGAAGTCAATATCTAACTCAAACGTTTACCCATGCAGGAGAAATGCATGTATGCTAAGTTGATGCTTTCACATTTCCGTGAGATGATTTTGACCTGAGGCCAGTGAACAGCTGAATATCCCCTAATGGATTCTGGGCACCCATGATTTCCAGACAGGTTACCTTTCTATATGCTGACTTTGATAATACAGCACTGGATATAACTTGGTGTATTCAAGAGTACTTCTTGTAGTCTGTTATGCAAGTAGCGTAGTTACTGTTACTAGGGAAGCTGCTTCCATAATGTCACCTTGACCAGCACCCTCACTGTCCTAATTTATCATCAAGCAAGCAACATCAGTGTGTGATGATAGAACTTTGAAAGAACAGGAAGATATAAAGTTACTATATTCATTTCTTGTTTAAATGATAGTTTTTTTAATGCAAGAACTAAGGTGATTCTGCTGTTGATGGTTTTCCCCCACTCTGACTACAGTGAATACATTTCCTGTTAGTAATTTTTCTAGAACAGATATTTTGTTGGGTTAATGTTCACCTAAAAATAGAGCTGCTGTAAATACCATTGGAAATCTTTTTCATGAGTCCTGAGCGCCAAATCCCTGCACCAGTCTCAACTATTTAATCTGAAAGTGGGTAAGAGAAGAACATTAAAAAGGCAAGATTTGGTATAATGAATAGACCAGTGGCCTAACTAGCCTTTTAGGACAGTGGTCAATGGAAAAGCTCAGTTATGCCTATAACTAGCAATAATCTTATCTCTTGAAGCTTGAGGAATGAGAGTTATAACTTCTATTCCTCCTATAAATGCTGTTCATATAAACAGTACACTCCTCTTCTGAAATGGCCAACTTAAGTACAGCAGAATTTAGGAGTGTGGAGTGGTAGGACTGGGAGGAGGAGGATCTGGGTTCTGATCCTAACTCATTCCACTGACTCACTGTGTGACCCTAAGAGAGTCACTCAACTCTGCTGAGCTTTGACACAATTTTACAGATGGGAAAGTTTAAATACCTACCTCACAAGGAACTTCTGAAACTTTGTTAATGTCTGTAAAGTGCTCTGACTGTCCAAGAACATTTTGTGATATTATTTGCTTTAATAATGTTCACATGGGCTGAACTATGTGGGAGGCAGGACACAGAGGAACTCTGCTTCAGCCTCTTCATCCCCTTCCCCTCCCCCCTACCAACTCCTTTCTTGCAAATTTGGGCTTTGGTCTGATTTGGTCTGGGTTCTTACTGATTAGTTTGCACAGTGTATTGAGGAACAGTAGTTTGCAAAGACCAGTTTTTTAGACTTTTGGGGAGCCATTTGGTATAATCAAGATGGCAGACATGAGCTAGAGAGCTAGTGTACTTTGCTTGTTTCTATCTTCTGAACACTTAACTGACTGCCTCTCTACTAGTTCTTCCCAGGGTTCCTTCTCCCCTGCCCTCTTTTCTTTTTGGCTTCCATTATGTCATTAAAGTAAAAATAATCTTGCAGAGCACTTTGCCCAATCTGGTGCTGCATCAGGAGTTACAACTGGAACAGTGCTGCCTGTACAACATATTACTGCCTGTCCTGTCTTGCTGCTGAGGATCTCTGATCTGATTAATCAGAATTCAGGTACTCTGCAAAATGTCTGGATGACATTAAAAGCATCATTACACCATGGGATATTTGCAAACCTCAGTGATTGGGAGACTGTACTCAAGAGTAGCTGGGGATTACTAGAAGCTTCCATGGAATGTGCAAGACAAGCACTGAAGAAATACTGGAGGATCTTCAAGGTTATAAGCCATATTTTAAAGCAATGGAGAATGATTGGAGGATCCACATGATTGTTAGCATATATTAATTTAAGGAAAAGCTCCTAGAAAAAACAGTTGAAGACAATACTGCACAGCTAATCCATGGCGCACACACAATTGTGCACAGACAAGTCAGGGATGCATGCAATCTTCTATTGTTTGCCCTGAATTAATGCTTGGGTTCATTCAAAACTTTGAACTATCAACTTTGCCTTGTTTTGAAAACTGCCTCCTTCTGGTCAGGCATTCATTCCTCCATTGTTAATTATGACTGCAAATGAGGAATAGGAGCATTGGAATTCCAAAAACAGGGTCAGATTCTCCAGACTGTCCATTTTAAGCACGATAGTGGTGTTCAAGTGGCTAGAGAAGGTGCAGGGAAATTTCCTACCTCCTGCATCAGTGTAAAGAAAAGGAGGGGCATGTCAGGCATGTGGAATAGTTGGGCCAGAGATGGGAGGAGCTCCATTACCCCTGGTCTTCTATTAGTCTAATCTAAAGCTGCCCATGGAGACCCTAAATGTGTGTCCTCCCATCTCCTCTGGCTGTATGCAGCTCAGATGAAGTGGAGAATGGTGCTCAAAGATTTTATTTCCGATTTGGAAACAATACAATAAAATCTAAGCCATGCTGTTTTTTCCCAAAGTTCCCCTGATACAAAACCAATTTAAAGTTGCTCTGGCACAGAATTCTAAAACCAGTTTAAAACCAAATTTCATGACACACATTCTTCTGCTCTCCTTCCCCTCATTTGTCTTTTCTTTTCCATGTTATACTGTCTCCTTGCCCTTTCTTTGTCAAGTAATTCAGGTCACCTCTGCTAGCTTCTGTTTGAATCAGCTTTTCCAGAGCTGTTGCTTTGTTTTTCTGTCCTACTCTTCTCTGATTATCCTTTTTCTTTTCCGCTTGGTTCCTCTCCTTTTAGTTTTAGTCCTTTTCTCTCTTTCCTCTTTTTTGTCATATCTGCATTTTACCCTTCTTTTTCACCAGTGTCCCACTTTGTCTCTTGTCCCCTTTGTTTCCACTGAGGACTTCTTTTAGGGGCAGTCCCAAAATGTAATTGGTGGTGATCACCATCTTTGCCCTGTAATGTGCTCTCCTGTGGAATACTGGATCCCCATTTTAAAAGAATTGCTGTATAGATGGATAATCTAATCACCAAAGCAACTCATAAACATGTCAGGTGAGTAATTCAGAATCATTCCATATTCTTGACATGACCCAGTGTGCCCACGATAAGAGGTACTTTGTACAGCAGAACATTTGTTAGTGCCTATGGTCCACTTAGCAATAGAAGCGAAGAGGTCTTCGTGACATCCAGTTGTCCTAGGGACCCTGGATATTGTACCAGAAGAATGAAGATTAAAAGAGAATAATTCTATATTTCAGGCTTGGTACTGACTCAGATTTCAGATGACATGGAGAGAGCACTGAAAGGTTGTACAGCATATTTTGAAAATAAGAACATGTGAAAACAGGTTTTGAGTTGTCTATCAACCTTAACAGGATGTTTTTCACTTTTTCTGCAGTAATATAGTAATTAGATTGATCTTTCCTTTCTTTAGAGCA
This sequence comes from Lepidochelys olivacea, assembly GCF_965140295.1. Classification (NCBI taxonomy): domain Eukaryota; kingdom Metazoa; phylum Chordata; order Testudines; family Cheloniidae; genus Lepidochelys; species Lepidochelys olivacea. The sequence goes on from NC_140414.1 coordinate 73,683,630, forward strand.
GTGGTTCCCAAACTTGTTCCACCGCTCGTGCAGGGAAAGCCCCTGGTTGGCCGGGCCGGTTTGTTTACCTGCCGTGTCCACAGGTTCGGCCAATCGCGGCTCCCAGTGGCCGCGGTTCGCTGCTCCAGGCCAATGGGAGCTGCTGGAAGTGGCAATCAGTACGTCCCTCAGCCCGCACCGCTTCCAGCAGCTCCCATTGGCCTGGAGCAGCAAACTGCGGCCACTGGGAGCCGCGATTGGCCAAACCTACGGACACAGCAGGTAAACAAACCGGCTTGGCCTGCCAGGGGCTTTCCCTGCACGAGCAGTGGAACAAGTTTGGGAACCACTGATATAGACCATTATATTGCTCCCTTTAAAGGTCTGTCAGCATTTTATCATGTTATTTTCAAGAGGTTTTGCGGTTTTTTTGTGGTGGGTTTTGGGGTTTTTTTGCTACAAAATTGCAGTAAGTGGAAACTTGATTAAAATGGGTCAGAGGAACTGTTCTGATTTTGCTTATGGTAGTACTAGAAATATTTTCAACAGTGCCAATGTTATGGAGAACTTTTAGCAACACAAATTCTATTACAGGTTTCAGAGTAGCAGCCGTGTTAGCCTGTATCCTCAAAAAGAAAAGGAGTACTTGTGGCACCTTAGAGACTAACAAATTTATTTGAGCATAAGCTTTCGTGAGCTACAGCTCACTTCATCGGATGCATTCAGTGGAAAATACAGTGGGGAGATTTTATATTCACAGAGAACATGAAACAATGGGTGTTACCATACACACTGTAACAAGAGTGATCAGGTAAAGTGCGCTATTACCAGCAGGAGAGCGGGGGATAAAAAACCTTTTGTAGTGATAATCAAGGTGGGCCATTTCCAGCAGTTGACAAGAAAGTGTGAGGAATAGTGGCGGGGGTAGGGTGGGGCGGGAAGCTCTACGATACAACCACATTTGCTCCAACTCCTCAGACAGAGACAAACACCTACAAGATTTCTATCCAGCATTCTTACAACTGCAATACCTACCTGCTGAAGTGAAGAAACAGATTGACAGAGCCAGAAGAATACCCAGAAGTTACCTCTACAGGACATGCCCAACAAAGAAAATAACAGAACACCACTAGATATCACCTTCAGCCCCCAACTAAAACCTCTCCAACGCATCATCAAGGATCTACAACCTATCCTGAAGGATGACCCATCACTCTCACAGATCTTGGGAAACAGGCCAGTCCTTGCTTACAGACAGCCCCCGAACCTGAAGCAAATACTCACCAGCAACCACACACCACACAACAAAAACACTAACCCAGGAACCAATCCTTACAACAAAGCCTGTTGGCAACTGTGTCCACATATCTATTCAGGGGACACCATCATAGGGCCTAACCACATCAGCCACACTATCAGAGGCTCATTCACCTGCGCATCTACCAATGTGATATATGCTATCATGTGCCAGCAATGCCCCTCTGCCATGTACATTGGCCAAACTGGACAGTCTCTACGTAAAAGAATAAATGGACACAAATCAGACGTCAAGAATTATAACATTCAAAAACCAGTCGGAGAAACTTCAATCTCTTTGGTCACTCGATTACAGACCTAAAAGTGGCAATTCCTCAACAAAAAAACTTCAAAAACGGACTCCAACGAGAGATTGCTGAATTGGAATTCATTTGCAAACTGGATACAATTAACTTAGGCTTGAATAAAGACTGGGAATGGATGTGTCATTACACAAAGTAAAACTATTTTCCCATGTTTATTTCCACACCCTACTGTTCCTGACATGTTCTTGTCAACTGCTGGAAAAAAATGGCCCACCTTGATTATCACTACAAAAGGTTTTTTTTTTTGTTTTTTCTTCTCTTCTGCTAGTAATAGCTCACCTTACCTGATCACTCTTGTATGGTAACACCCATTGTTTCATGTTCTCTGTGTAAATAAAATCTCCCCACTGTATTTTCCACTACATGCATCTGATAAAGTGAGCTGTAGCTCACAAAAGCTTATGCTCAAATAAATTTGTTAGTCTCTAAGGTGCCACAAGTACTCCTTTTAAATTCTACTTAGTTTCCCAGATATTTTTAACTTTGCTTGGATTTTTAAAACACAAATGATCTTTCTGTAATAAAACCTTATTTAAACCATATTTCTAAAAAACAAACAAATAAAAAAAAAACAGCTGGGTTGTTCTCATTAAAGTGTAAATGCAAAACTAAGTGGCCATTGGCATTTTAGATTTATAAAGGGCCAGCTGTGAGACTTTCACAAAACAACTTTATTTCTTTATTATTAATTATAAGCAGAAGAGTGCAGCGGAAAACAAATCGCACAATGAGATTGGCTAATGAACAGAGCATTCAGGTTCTGTCAATGCCATATGTAACCGAACATGCTGCAGGTCACATGTGTGACAGTGACCTGACTTGTTCACAACAGGACTCACACAGCAAAAAACACAAAGGTGTTTAAAAAAAGAGAGGAAGGTTACAGTATCATAAATATAATAATCCTGACTGTGTGCCTTAGCTGTGGTGCAAACATGCTGGGCTTTAATGGCCTCGGGTATAGGGCCAACAATTCATTCATCTTGTCCTTAACCCTAAGAAGTACCCTTTCCTCTGCCCACAACAATATGTTGCTAATCCATTGTTTGGGATTGTTTTAACAGAACCGTTGGCAGAGCCAGTGAAACCCACTATGCTGAACAAGTGAACAACAGTGTATCTAAAAGCTAACAACATGCACACGCGTTTTTCATCCGTTGCTCTTCTTGTCCATTCAATTTGCTGCTTCCTAGGGTATCTCCTTTCCAGACATTGTGGTACTTATCTCCAAGTAATGCATACATTGATTGTATTTACCCTCAGTTTTAGCAATACATAATCAATTTCCAGTTATCTTTTAAATACTCGTGATAACATCACTTGGACAGCAAGAGAAAATGGCACACAACAATGTGCTAAACAAATATGTTGTCAATTAATGTATGTGGAATGTTTCTCTCCAGACTGTATAATGAAGCTAATGGTTTTACTAGCTGTGCATCAGTTCACTTGCTTCAGGGAACAACCATCCGAAAGACCAGAGTTGTCATGTGTTTTCAGTTTCTATGGCACCACTAGCTGTATTTGACCCAGTTTCCATAATCTAGTTTATATGCCCGTTCTTGTTCTTGGATAAGGGAGAGACTTTCAAAGATGCTGTGTCAGAAGGATCAAGGGAATCTTTCATTCACTTCAATGAGCTTTGAACTGGGAGGCACTTTATATAGTGTCCTAAATATGATTAAATACATACATTATATGAGTAATTTAATTTATATTTTTAAAATCTCTTGCTTATTAAGAGCATATTTGAGATTACACTCCCAATATGTAAAACTATATATACATATCGTACTATAGAGATGTAAAACCTCAATACAATTTTGATAGTAAAATATTTAACATACAACTTAATTATTAAATGTAAAGATATTGCTTTCAGCAATGGTGATTACATTTTTAAATGCCAGGTTTGGGGATTTAAACCAGTACTACTATAAACTACTAAATTAGCTTTCACATCTCTCTTTGTTGGCAAGTCTTGTGGGGGATTGCATCCCCCAACCCAAACAACCGTATTTCCTTTCTTTCACTTCCCACAACCTGCTGTCTGTGATCCTTGTGTTTACTTTTTTGATATAATTTAAGACTGAAAGCTGGCAGCTTGAGTGAAATCCTGACCCACTGAAGTCAATGAAAAACTCCCATTGACTTGAATGGAGAAGATTTCATCACTTATCTTTATATTTTCCTTTCATGCAAAAGTGACATATGGTGTTTGTATAATAGTAAATTATTATTAATATTGAGGCATAAACATCAGACATGGCTCAGCACAGTTATTAAACCACATTAGAACAAGTATAGTATATAAAATAGGTGTCATTAAATATTTGAGAAACTTAGAGTGACTCCTGAGGACCAACTTTTTGGTAACTAACTGGTAACCTAAATTAACTTTGCTACACTTACAACAGCAAAACGGGTGACTGAAGAAGTGCTCATTTTGGGCCTGATTCAAGTCCAATGAAGTCAGTGGAAAGACTCCTCTTGACTTCAATGGGCTTTGGCTCACCCACTTTCTGCATGCCTAAGGAAGTTTTATGTATGAAAAATGGTGAAAGTGCAGGCAGGCAATTTTGGAAAAACTTGGCCCTGAATGGTTATTAATTTCTCACTTAGCCATAGATTCCATGGTATAATGTTCTCTATGTACCTCTTTCCTAATAGTTTATTGAAATTGGATGAAAGATTCAGAATTTCACTTTTTTTGAAAGATTCAACCAAATGCTTAAATCAGTTAAAGCTGCAGCAAGTTGTTTGCCAGTTCTGAAGCCCCTCCAACATCTTACATGTGAGTTTTTGCTGGTCATGAGCCTAATCACATCCATTTAATTTCAGATGGAGAGCAGATTAAAAAGTAAAGAGAAGCCTGCAAAAAATCTCACCAGTTGAACAGGTGAAGAAACAAACCAAGTCCACACTAGGTACTCAACAGCACTACTGAAAGGTAAAGGACCGTTCAGAGCAGTCATGATAGTCTCATTTTGACAGGATGATGGATTGGTTGGCTTTCAGAATGTTTTATGATTGAACTTGATTTTTTTTTCAACACACAAACTAGTTCGGTTCATAGTATTCTATAACTATAGAGTAGAGACCAAATTCTCAATATCTGCAATATGGGCTTGAGCTTGCAAGGTGCTCAGGACACTGGCCCTGATCTAGCAAAATGCTGAAGTTCATGTTTAACTTTAAACATGTGCCTAATCTCATTGACATCCATGGGATTATGGATGTATCAAAAATTAAGCATGTTCTTAAGTGCTTTGCTGGACTTTGGGGGCCAGAGTGCTCAGCACCTTGCAGGATCAAGAATTATCTGTGACCACACCTACTTGCCTATACCAAAAACTATTTCTGGGCCTGACTCTGCACACTTCTTACTCTCAGTGGTAATTGAGTTCATGGGGCATATCATTAGGTCTCTGCCTCTGTTTCCCCCTCTACAAAAGGGAGATAGTATTCACATTTACAAAGTGCTTTGAGATCTTCAGATGAAATGTGCAACATAAATGTTGATGAGTAATTAAATGTTGTTTATTCAAACATGACTACTTGGGACTGCTCACTTGAATAAGGATTATTTCTGTAAATCAGGGTTTGTAGGAGTGGGCCCAAGTAACTGCATATGTAGACTGAACCGTAAGCATGTCGTTTTCATCTGCAAATTGACGTGTCTCTAACTATGTCCATAGTTAAGGGGGCCCATTAATAATTTGGATCTATGAATTTTCATGAGGCTGATAGGTATGAAATAACTATATAGAGAATGTTGTTAACACCCTGTTCTTATTCTTTATTTTTCTCTTGCACTGTTGGAGTTTCATCCACATATCAGAATAACATCAAGAAAAGTAAAATTTTGTGGATGAGAAATCCCAAATCAAACTAGCATCAAAGTTTGGATAATGTTGTGAATTAATTTTTGTGCACCTGAAGAAATATCTTCTCTAATTTACAAATCTTGTCCAAGTCTCAGAATAACATCAGATCAATAAGCACCAAATGCCCTTGCTTTTTGCCTCAGAATAAAAGAGCTAATGATACTGACAGCCTTGATAAAGGTTTCCAGTTGGCCCAATACGGAATAAATTATCCTGAAGAAAAAAGTAGAACTTTTCTCCCGTAATGCTATTAATACAATACATTCCATCAGCTGTGTCTTTAAGTTTTTAATAATGCAGTATAATATAGAAAAGGGATAATGGAAGAATCTGCCTTTATTATTGAAAAACCTCTGATGTACATTTTTACATCTCCTGCATTTTCTAAGAAAAGCTCCTTTAAAGCAAGAAGTGCATTTTTTTCAGCAATGTCAAAGTATTGACTGAAGAAAAGTAAAATGGTTTAAAGAAAAATGCTTATGTAAGGGGTTTTTTTTTGTTTTTGTTTTTTAGTTAAAAAGTCACAGGGAAAAGCAGGAGTGAAAAACTGTCAACTTTCTAGACTGTTAAGTGATAACGATGGCCCCATTTTGACTTAAGCATGTGTCTAATGAGGTAGTCCTAATGAAGTCATGATTAGAATTAGGCACAGTGTTGCCATCCTAAAAGTTCAAAAATCATGAGTGAGATCCCATAAAATCATGAGACTGACTTAAAATATGAGATTTTTTGACTGACTGCTCAGAGGAAAATTCCACTTACTTTGCATGTTCCTTGACATGGAGAAGCTGCCATCTTACTTGCTCTTCTGCCCCTATGTTCTTCCCCATCAGGTACAAGCCTGCCTGACCGCTTGGGTCCATAGTCTAGTGGTTAGCCCATGTTACACTGCTATTTTTAGTGGACTAGCTCTGCTTGAACTAGCATGTGTGTGTCTGTCTGTCTGGGCTGGGAGGCATGTTCCCAGCTGCACTGTAGACATATGGTGAGTGTCCCTTCCTGCCCACTGTCAGCACACGGTAACATCATAAGTAAGGGGAGCCTGGCTTTCAACTTATTGGAAAGCATGGCAGCCTCACGGCTGACTGAAAAATCTTTAGGGAAATGGTAGCCATTGTAAGTGAGGGCAGTTTGACTTCTCTCCCCTTGAGAACAAGGGTGGATAGAAGCCATTTTTATTTTTAATAATGGCTATAAATCCTGAGGTTACTTCTGCTGATCACCATGCACAGTTATTAAAAATGACTGAATTCATGAGACTCCAGGCTATAAACAACTGGGAGTTGTTTGTTTAAAGCCTGTGTACATTAAATATGTGGCAATGAACACCTAGGATATGAGCTGTCTTCATGAAAGCCTTGATTCTGCTTTGAGACCCTCTGTCTACTCCTGCTTGTGTGATACTGCACTTCTGGTGTCAAGCTTCAGGACTGCCTTGAAAAGCCATGTCTGTGGGAGGAGTGGGGGATGCCTGATCTAGCACAAGGATAACATCCTCACTCTATTCTATGTAAAAGGAGAGCTTTGAGCCTCCAGCCCCTTCAGTTCCTTCTCCCTAGCTGTTTGATGTTATTTAGAACTATTAGGTAGAGAGGAAGGTGGGCAGGGAATGTGAATGCACAGAGGTGACACCAATAACTATTGTTTGTTGAGAAAGTAACTTCTCTTCTTGGACAAATTGTCAGTTAACAGGGACCTTTTCCTCCTGTTGTCTGTGATATTGGCTTTAAGAGAAAATCTTCTCATTGTGCAATGAGACAACACATATGCACAGTAGTGTTCTCCCTTAGCTCTGTGCTAGGTTGACAGAACTTTCATAATAAACCTAATGTTTCAGTCCAGCTTGGAGACTGAAATTTGACACAGATGTGGTCATTCCCCTGTTGAGGATCAGCTTACTAAAACAGTTAACAAGAATTTCTGTTCAAGGGTTTGTTACTAGGAACTTGGTTTTGTTTGTATGTCACCAAAGAAGAAAATCTTTAGAACATTTATTAAACATGGGATAATATGTGGGGGGAGAATATAACAGCTAAAACACTTAAGCACAAAACACTAAGTAAATCTTTATTTTAGCAGTCTCTTAATTTCTTCTCGCCCAGTGCACAGTCTTTACAAGTTAGAAACAACTGGCTTAATGGTCCCTTATATGGTATTAAATGTCCTTGTTGATGAATGAAAGATGTCAGCCCTTAGATGTCAGCCCTTAGGTGTCAGCTGTTGTTGTTAAAGTCCAATTCCATTTCTTGTTGAGAGATGCCCACAAATTGGGGTGGGGAGAGGTAGAGAATAAGAAAATACAGCATTTATGTCTGGATTGTAGTTCATCTGGTCATCTTCTAGCACCTATTAACAAATTAATTGTTCTGGGACCTTGGCTTTACAAAATACATGTCTAGATTGCTTTTTGTTTCTGTTTCCAGTTGGTGGAAGGCAACACTTCACTTGAGGTTGCGCTGCTTCTATCTTGCCAAAATGGTCACAGCCAAGTGTTGCAAGGTTAAATCTGGACTGGCTAAGGGCTGGTCTACACTGGAATCTTACTTTGATATAGCTACATCTCTAAGGGGCATGAGAAATCCACACCCCTAAGAGACGTAGCTGGGCCAACCTCACCCCTATAGACAGCACTAGCTACACGGAAAAATCCTTTTGTTGACCTAGCTATTGGCTCTTGGGAAGGTGGATTAAGTACAGTGATGTGAGAACCCCTCCCATCACTGTAGTGAGTGTCTACACTGAAGCAATATAGTGGTGCAGCTGTAGAGCTGAAGCTGTGCCACTGTAGCATTTTAAGTATATCCATAGCCTAAGCCAAATTCTTATAGGACAAAAGACATCAAGAGCTAGTAAAGAGGTACAGTAGGAGGAACAAGAGGGGCAATAGATTGATACCACAGAGGTGGGGAACGCCATGAACTTTAGATTAAAATATCAGGATATAGTCATAGAGATGGTGCACGTTTCCCTTTCCTTCTCTGGTATAAATACTTTTCAGGATCAGAAAAATGAAAGCCCAGCTGCTTTCCCTGATAAATCCTGGGATCCCAGCATGTGGGAGTGATCAGCATTGTCGTCCTGATCATTGAGGAGGTGCTGGTGATATTTTACTCTACTCCAAGCTCACTGCCATACTGACCAAGTGTTTGCCAAATGTTAACACAAAAGAAATTTTCAGAATGGGTTGCAACCATTCCCTATCCAAATTACCCAAAGAAAGTTCCCGGTGCATGTCTCTTCATTTTAAGATGATTCTGGTTTGTCGCTAAACAATTGTGTAACCTCCCCAGAAATCATAAATGCTTAATCGACTGTTTTTAGTTGAAAGAAACTGCATTTACTATGCTAATGCTAATATGATCATTTTGCTAATATGATCATTTTGCTACCTTTTACCCACTTTGGATAATTTAAAACTTCAACCCAGGGGAGGTTTGAACTCTCCTCTGACCCTCAAGTATGAAAAAAAGTTGGGTTCAGTCATACTTTAGCAATAAGGGTACAGTATTTTTGGAGAAGTTCAGATTTTCTTGGCATGTATGTTGCTGAAGACAGCTTTCTTCTTCAAATCCAAACTTTACAAGTAATTAGTACTCAGTGAGAACCAACTGCTTTGACTTTTTTGGAGGATGGGGAAGAAGGAAACTCTTTAAAGTTATTGATATTTTAACATGAGTCTCTGCTAGTACAGTTGTGGAGCTTATTTTCTTATTTCTTAATATTATGAGCTGAGCCAAAACTTGTAATGGATGGAGTTAAAACCTTGTTCAAACTGAGGTGTAACTGCACCTTTCATTTAAGATAGGTGTAAGAAACACTTATGGGACCATACCTATAACAAAGTCTAATAGTCTGCCCATAAACTAGCATAGGCATGAAGGTGGGGAGTTGCACTGGGTATTGTGACCAGGTGTGTTTGAGGCAAGGCAAAACACATACAAACTGAAAATGGAGAGGGAGAGGGCACAGGCAAGAAGCAAGGAGGCCAGGCATTAGCCAGTGAGCACCGTGTAACCCTGGAAAAAGCTAGAGAAACAGCATTTGGGTTTGGTGGCTGAAGAGACTTAGGGCTGTAAGCTAAGAAATGGCTTCTTTTTCCCTTGGCTCCTCCTGCATTTGGAGAAGCACAAATTTGTACTTTTTTTTTTTTTTAAAAGCAGACTTCATCAATTTCTACTTTCGGCTAGAACGTCCCCAGTGCCCTGAACTTTGACTATCTGCTCAGGTCAAAATGGGACAACACTATCTTATGAATAGAAACAAAGCCTTGGTTCTGAACCTTGAATCTGGATCTAAGTTTCAATCAAATTTATTATTCATTTGTATTATGGTAGCTACTAGGAGCCCCAGTCCTGGAGCAGGATCCCATTATGATAAGTGCTATACAAACACAATTTAAAAGACTGATCCTCCTCCTCCAAAGTGTTTTCAGTCTCTAAGGCAAGAGGCTAGTACAGATAGACAGGGAGCACAAGGAAAGAATAATTTACTTTATACTGAGTCAGATATGAAAACATCAACATTTGGGAATTCTGGGTCCAGATCTAGATTTTGGACGCTAAACTCTTGGAGGGTTTGGGTCTAAGGTTTTGTTTCAATCGATTAGCGATACATTTGAATCTGGTGTTTTAGGCTTTATATCCAGAAAAAGCCACAATTCACTTGTTAGGCCACAACCATGTCAGATAGTTGCATTTCAATCATGAAGTGCATTGTGGCCTAACACAGCAACTACTTGTCTTCCTCATTCCCTCTACTTCATTATAGCATCAACTTCTTATATCTTGTTTTAGCTGATTGACATTTTTCATACAGTAAGATTTTTTTCACTGAAAAATATGCTTTTATCTAAATTTTGGCTTTTCTGTAGAAAATCTTAAAATGAAACTTTTCATTTCTATTTAAAACATTTTGTTTTAGTTTTGTTCATTTAAAAAAAACCCAAAAGGACATTTCGATTTGAATCTTCCTATGGGAAAATGTACACTTTTTTCAACTGCAAAAATTTGATTGAAGATCTTTCATTCAGATTTCTCATAGGAAATCTTGTTCTGTCCAACCAGCTCTACATCTTGTCTTAAATTTGACCGTAAACTCTTAGAGCAAGGAGTTTCTTATATGATGTTTCTTTGCTGCTTCCTGTAGCCCCCATAGGCCTGCAGCGGCAAACCGCTGCCAGTGGGAGCCGCGATGGCCAAACCTGCGGACGCGGCAGGTAAACAAACTGGCTCGGCCCGCCAGGAACTTTCCCTGAAGAAGCAGCATCCCAAGTTTGGGAAACACTGCTGTAGAGCGACTAGCACTATGGAGTCTCGATTCTCTGGGTATTCCTGTGATACAAATACTATTCCCAACTTGAATATAGGTATTCAGAACATAATTTGGCCATTACCCTACACTACTAATATCAACTGGATATTCTTATTTACTTTAACAAGTAAGATGCTTCTTTGGGAAGATATGATTGGGTTGCTGCTGGGACTGGTTTAACGCAAAGAAACCAAATAAAGACACATCAGATGAGGAAAATTGTTTCACAGAATTTCATTACAGTTATAGAGTTGAACTGTTGCCTCCAGTCTTACCCATTGGCTTCACTGGATTTGTATAGATTTAACTGAGCACAGAAGTTAGCCCAAGAGTGTGATTTTTAAAAAGCCAAATATAGATAATTCTTCACTTGATTTGCTTGGTTATTGTCCCTCAGTTCGTAGTGGCAACAACCTTTGCTATTCATGATCATGTAATTTACTTTTATTGCCATGGACACATTTATTTGCTGTTCATTTTGGTTTGTAGTTTTTAGTAAAGAAGTATCAAAGCGAAAAGATGGACTGTAGGAGGGTTGCTGTTACTGCATGGTGAATAGTCCTGAACATACATAAAAATTTAGAGCTCTCCATGGTTTTGTGGAATACCTAGAAAAATTTTGGCTTTACCTTTTCTTTTCTTTTGTTCCTTTATTAAAAAAAACAAAACAAAACAACTGAAGTGAAATGCAGAACTACTAAAGCAGAGGGAAATATAAGAGATTGGAATTTAAGCAACCTTATCTTTGAATTTCCTGACTCTTGTGAGGTTCTCTCTCTGTTTTAGCATTCCACTCATGTATTGCTTAGAATTGAGTTTGTTTTGTCTTTGCTAATGGATATGTGTGCCATTCTCTCAGTGGTTCCCTTCTTTGTCCCATTCATTTGGCCAGAGATAAGGGGTCCTGTGGTGAAGTTGCAAATGTAGTTGATGGCTGACTTTTTAGTTTGGCTTTGGCTGTGTTCAGTTTGCTTCAGACAAAGTAAAAGTGTTGCTTTACTATTTTACAAATAATAGTAGATTACAAAACTCTTTCCTACCATTCTTCAGCATTGCAGTGCAGCTGTCTGATGTATACAAGGAAACTAGTTGCATGTCCAAGGCTAAAAGAAAAATTACATCTTGCTTTAGTTAGGAAACTGGAAATTCAAAGGGTAAAGAGAATTGCTTGTTGTGAAGAAATTGGCTTTTTGTTATTTAACATGTACATTCCCCCCTTTTCATCTTAATTGGCATTTGAGAGTCTACTAGCAGTGGTGGCTGTTACTAATTTACATATCTACATACACATTTGTATATATATGAGCATGTATTTCTGGCAGCTTAGGTCTGTGAACCTAATACAAGAGTGTGACAGTAATTTATTTTAGCAACAGAAGAATTCCAGAACGAATTCAACAGCCTTCTCTAACATTGTTGCTATTGCTTCTAGGCATGTGCTTGTGTATCAGATCTGTCAGACACCTCTTTACTTCAGCCAGGAAGGATTTTGCCTTAAAGTAAGATGTGTGCAAATGGATCTCCTATCCATTACAACAAACTGGTGTCATCACCAGAAAAACAAATCCTAGGCCCACTGCACAGAAACACATTTGGTGATTGAGTCTTATCAGCTAGTTTGGGATCTTCTTCAAGCTACTTATCTCCTGGCTCCATATTTTGATGTACCACAACTTCAATATAAGCACTGCTTAGGAAGTACTCCATTTGTATTATTTGCTAACCTTTAGCTCAGATTGCATGCTCCTGAGGGCAGGGAGATGTCTCTTCTTAATTATCAGATATTTTATAGAAATAGTAATTTTAACTTGCATAAGTATGAGATGCTACCACGTTCTTGCATGGTATTATTTCAGCTGGCTAATATCTGAATGCTCAGTACTTGTTAAAGGCTTGTTGTTGGTCTTGAAGAGTTTATTAACAAAATGCGAAGTAGCCTTTAGTTAGCATCCTATATTTTCTGTGGCTTAAGAAAAAAGTAACTGAGCAAATATGAACATATTAAATCTGATTGTGGACAAAGCATATATGTTGTCATCTTGATTCAGTTTGAGATCACTGTTTTTGTCCTGAAAATAGTAAGAGGAATAAAAGATGTGTTTAACTTACTTTTCAAGATTGCTGCCTATTGTTATCTCTCACACACAACTGTTTGTTCTTTTACATAAAAACTGTAGTAGCACAAGAGTAGCTGTCAGACTCTGAGTAGCTGTTTATTCCCAGAAAAATAAGGGCCAGTACCTGTGCAGTGTGTGCTTTCCGTTATCTAGTCAAGCTGGGGATGCTGTGGTATTCTGCTGCTGCGTTCCACCTGAAGGAAGCAGTATTTCAGTGGTAGATAAATGAATCTTCTCTCCTTACCTTGTATTGCAATGATCTCACTGGTGAAAATATGGTGATATTATCCTTTCCTAGTGAGGAACAAGGGATGGCTGAAATAGAAAAATCTATGGTCCAGAGGCAGTTTTTGGATCTATGTTATTGCCCCATTCAGCTCAGACTAGAAGGTTTGAAACTGAAATAAATGGCACCTAAGTTGCTGAATAAACTGGTTATTGATCTGATTCATGGTATGGGTAGGGTTGCCAACTTTAATTGCTAAAAAATGGACACCTCTACCCCACCTCTTCCCCTGAGACCCCTGTCACTCCATTGCTCACTCCGCACCCCCACCCCCCGACTTCCCCAAGACTCACCTGACACCCGCAGAGCCAGGCTGAGAGGAACTAATGTGGTGCCTGCCTGCTCAATTGGGGCACAGTGGTTGGGCCCTAGCTCAGAAAAGGAGCAAGTGGCCGGGGGCATGGCGGGGCAGAGGTGGGTTGGTCCCTGGAGCGAGGGGCTAGGGGCAATCAGTGGTTACGGCGGGGTGGAGGGGAGAGGTGGACAGAATCTCCCCCAGGCAGCAGCGCCGGTACCTACCTCTCAGCTAGAGCCTGGAGCAGTGGGTCTGGGAACCAATTCTCTCTATCAGCAGCTGAGCCGCTACTCCAGGCAGAAGCTGCTGCTCTTCCCATCCTCTTGGTGGGGAGGCTGATTGCAGTTACTCCAGTAACTGGATTTTTAGTGTCCAGTCAGCAGTACTGACCGGACACTATCAGGTCCCCTTTTTGGTAAAAAGTCCCCGGACTTTCTGGTAAAAAACCAGAAACCTGGCAACCCAGGGTTGTAGCTGAATCCCAAAGAGTCCACCTGCTGTGGGGACCTTACCCCATATCATTTGTAAAGAATGTTGTACATAAGAATTAAGGCACAGTGGCAAACAGAGCAGCATGTGGGGAAACTTGTATAGCACCTGGCCTAAATCAGCACTATTAATCCCTCACTTTTGAGAGTACTAAATTCATTCTCAAATGTATATCAAACATTTAATGACTTCTTATAGACTTTTCAAATACTGTAATGTATTTAGCAAATGAATTAGTAAAGATATTAGTAAGCTGGTCTCTGGTACAATTTTATGAGACCACAGAAGGATTAAAAAAGACTTCCCACTACCTCTAGATTTCACATGTATCACAGGCCATGCTGTCTGTCAGTGGGATGCTGGCATTTTTGAAAGACTGGCACAGGGCAACCAGGGTTTCTATTGCCTATCTCTTCAAGCTATAAATGGCAGTAACCTCTGTTTTGTTTCATTTGTCCAAAACCTACCTCATTATTGGATACTTAAAAATAAGCTTGGTCTTCAACTTGCAACCAGTCCTACTCCATGGATTGGAGGCCCAAGAAAGATTAACTTTCTTGTACAACTCCTAATTTTCTGTGCATCAAACCTAAAGAAGCTAGTTGCATTAAAATTATTGGTTCCTTTTACAACATCACTGGAAACGTTTTGGTCTAAGATGATAAAATCTCTGCCAAAGTCTAACCACACGAGCATGAGAGTTCTACGTGGAATTTTGCCATTCCTTTAATGAAAAGAGTGAAATAAAAAAGAGTTTTACTTACTCCGCTATTGTCTGACACAAAGGAAACAGAGCAGATGAAAAGTTAATGCACGAAGAAGGGAAAAGATCAAAATGTAGAGAGAAGCTTTTTAGTGTGTGATTATGAATGTAGCACTTCGTGAAGCAATGTGTTGTAAACAAGTCCATTATTTCTCCAGCCCTTGTTAATTTCTTACAAATAAACAAAGACAATGGGCTTGGTTCTGCTCTCAGATTGATTTTACACTGGGATGACTTACACCAGTCTCAGAGAATCAAACCCAAAGTTCCTAATTTAGAGGCATGTTGGTGTGTGGCTGTAGCTGCTATTTTAGTACCCCTAAAACACCCATGTATCTGACTGTGAAGTTGTTCCTGAAACTATGGTCTCTAGAAGGCACTAGCCAGTACTTCGAAGCACACCACAATGCCAGCAAACCACCATTTTCATCACATTAGTGTCCTCTTCTGAAATGCAGCCTTACAAATATGAAAGGACCAGGAAAGATGCTGAAGGACCTGGTGTTGCCCTCCCAGGCAAGGAGAACTATTAACGGGTTGGATAGTACCACCATTCCAGCAAGTCTTCAAATCCTTGCTCTGTTTCCTGTGATATAGATTATTAACCTTCTAATATAGTGATTCAAACATGAATAGTGTACATTTGAAACAAGATGATTATTTAAATATCACTGGGAACAAGATTCCTGAGATCAGTGATTCAAATTTTTGTCTCACAAAGAGACTTACCATCAACGTAGTGTTCCATTTTCTAAGGGATTTTAGTAGTCAGGAGGGGATGTACACTCAGTGGAAGCACAAGAGGGATAAGGACTAGTTTTAATGGCCATTGAAGTTAATAGGAACCTTTCAGATCCTTAGGGTATGTCTACACTACGAAATTAGGTCGAATTTATAGAAGTCATTTTTTTAGAAATCGGTTAAAATATATTTTATATATTCGAGTGTGTGTGTCCCCACAGAAAATGCTCTAAGTGCATTAAGTGCATTAACTCGGCGGAGTGCTTCCACAGTACCGAGGCAAGCGTCGACTTCCGGAGTGTTGCACTGTGGGTAGCTATCCCACAGTTCCTGCAGTCTCCGCTGCCCATTGGAATTCTGGGTTGAGATCCCAATGCCTGATGGGGCTAAAACATTGTCGCGGGTGGTTCTGGGTACATGTCGTCAGGCCCCCCTTCCCTCCCTCCCTCCATGAAAGAAAGGGTAGACAATCGTTTTGCGCCTTTTTTCCTGGGTTACCCGTGCAGACACCATACCACGGCAAGCATGGAGCCCGCTCAGCTCACCATCACCCGTATGTCTCCTGGGTGCTGGTGAGCTGAGCGGCAAGGCCAATTTAAGCGCTGATCCACTTGTCAGGGGTGGAGTAAGGAAATTGATTTTAAGAGCCCTTTAAGTCGAAATAAAGGGCTTCATTGTGTGGACGGGTGCAGGTTTACATCGATTTAATGCTGCTAAATTTGACCTAAAGTCCTAGTGTAGACCAGGGCTTAGTGAAGGATGTGATGGTTACTTTTGTTCTCTGAATAGCTTACTTGGCTGTTTGCTGTTTTGAATGGTGAATGTGACAACTGTAGAAACTTAACGACTATTGTAAAAAGCTGACAATAATTAAGGGGCTGTATTTTATCTCATTTTCATGTTGCTTGAATGATATGAAAGAACCCCTCACCCCTTGAGCAAGAAAGTTTTATCAGTGAATAGGTAAAAAACAAGCACTTATTAATCAGAAACTGAGCTTGACCTTTTGGAGCTAGATGCTCAATTTCCTCCCAAAGCTATCTTTCTCCACCTAAACTATCTGTCCATGAATGCATGCATACTACTTCTTCGTTCTAATTGTTATCATGGAAATGTGACCAAGTCTTAGGCTGTGATTTGTTTAATTTCCACTGCTTATCTGAGGTTGAGCATCAGTCCTCAGACTACCGGATTGCCACATGTCCATTTTCCCGGTGACATTTACGAAGCTTGCTGGGGTATAGTATGACTAAATATGAATGTTATACAGTCATAAAAAGTTGGTTAAACAAAAGAATCAAATATTCCTGGGAACAAGATTATTGTGGACAGTGAGTCATTTTAATTTACTAGCATATGACCTGATTTACTGTAAACCAATTATTGTCAATCTTGTGTAAACTTAGATTTTTGAATGATGAACATTCTTATGAGGTTAAAGATTTAGCAAAGTATTTAGAAGGACTGCAGCCTGGAAATGGAATCCTTATATTATGTTTGAGTCTTTAATATTTCAAACTTATTTTATGATCTAATGTTTGGTTCCCAGAGGTGAATCATTAAGTGAGGAGAAACACAGAGAGGAGTAGGTAGACAAGTACTCATAAATCAGATGGAGAGCCTTAGATACCTGGATAAATACGTGACAAAGCAAGGATTTAAATTGTAAAATAAATCAATTACTAAAGAAAGAATGTAATGTAACTATTTGCTGCCCCTTTATTTAGATAGGAGTTGCACTTCATAAGATGGGGGTTGGTACCTGATGTTCATTCTCTAGATCTGTACAGCCATAGAACTCTCCCATTTTCCTGCCCCAAGCTTGGCACCTTTTACCAACACTTACAATTAAAAAGAGGATGGTCCAAATGGATAAAGCACTAGTCTAGGATGCAAGAGACTTGGATTTAACTCCCTGCTCTGGCTTCCTGCGTGACCTTAGGTAAATCACTTTGTTTCTCTTTGATGACCCCTTTAAGATCCATAAAATGGGGATAATAGCACTTCCCTACCTCTCAGGGGTGCTGAGAGGGGAAGTATACATCAAAAGATGGGGAGATGCTCAGATACCATGATGGGTGGAGGGTTATAACTTAGATAAAAGCTATGCATGCATGTGTTACTAACTTAGCCATACTGAATGTACACATCTTGTAAGGAGTGCACTGAATGAGATATGGCTCCACAGTGGCCATTACTTTGGAACTCATTCCTTTAATTTATTAATCGTTGACTTGGTTATCTCACTTAAATTTTAAAAACTATAACACAAAAAAGGGGTTAGTGCAAAACATCTGCAGCCACTCTGGACAACTTCAAAAACAAACATCATTACACAAACAAGTTATGGTTGCTAAATGACAATGTAGTTATTGGTTATGCCTCTTGTAAAACCCAGGCACTAAAAAGCCAGGACATGAATAATTAAGTACATAAAAAAATCAAACTTATCTTGCTTAGCAAGAATTTGTTACGTAATTGACTTTTTAATTTTTTTTAAAAAATTTGTAATAGATTATTATTGTGTGATTTGCCAGCTAAATCACATTCTGTTACTTTGCTTCCTGGATTAGATAAATGAAATTTTAATAAACAGAAGGAAAATTGGAGATTTCAAACTGGAATTGTTAATGGGACCAGTGCAAACACATGAACAAGACTTTTTTCTTTGAACATTATTGTGAACAAAGTCACTGAATTCATGGGAAACAAACAAAGAAAAGAAGAGTCATAAATACTGAGTGAATTCATGTTTTTATTCAAATAAATGTTTACATGTGCTTTTTGTAATGTTGACATAGCTCTAGTAAAAGGGCTTTTAAAGATTAGCAAATGCATGAACAACCATCCATTACTGTAGATAAATATAGAGAATCTGCGAGGGTTGGATCAGTATTTATCTGCTGACCATAAAGCAGTAGCCCTCTCACTTTTAATCTTAATATTTTTGGCAGAAATGCCTATGAAGAAAGAAAGAACAGGTCTTGGTATCTTTGGGTAACTCAAGGCAAATTAATAAATTACCCCCATGTTCTTTCTGCTCATAAGAAATTTTCTTTCAAAATAAGAACTTTATACCAACAGATAATCTTTGCGTTCCAGTCAATATCATTCTTTGTTTGTTCCATCTCCCCATAATACTAATACACTGAACTCTTATAATTTCTATTCAACGATCTCAAACACTTTATAAAGGTAAGTTCCATTTCCCCCATAACTGACCTTTTCATGAATGAAGCAACTTCTCCATAGACATTCGATCTACATTGTTTAAATCTGGGGAGTAGAAATCTGCCAGTTAGTACTTTTTTAGGGGGACTGGGAGATTGGAGTTGAACTTCTGTTAATACTGATGCTTGCTAGGCTAGTAACAGTAGTTCATAACAATTTAGTTTTTCAGAGTTCATGAAAGAGGAGCCCACTTTCTTTCCCAACCAATTGAACAAACAAACCAAAACCCAAGGCTATGAAAATTATTCTTAAACAATTTTACCCATTTGGACCTGTAACTAACAATGGACCAGAATGAAGAGGAGAATGTAATAAGATAGCAGAAGTTAATAATGTTTAAGGTGAGAAGGACCTACTAGGATTATCTAGTCTGAACTCTTGCATAACACAGGCTTTACAATGTCATTCAGTAATTCTTTCACAAGAGGGAATTATTCTTCCGTACTATATACTATATTGACGACTACAAGCCCCATAATGAAACCCAATTTCAAACAAGATGAAATAAAAATGAAAAAGTTGGCACCTGACAGTGTGATTTGTGAACTGTGGGCTGAGGTACAAAGAAGCAGAAAAAGACCAAGGAGCATTTAAAATATCTATCTAGATCAGGGCTTGCCTTACCATGAGGTGAACTGAAGCAGCTGCCTCAGGTGCCAGACTGTGTGGGGGTGCCACTAGGACCCAGAGGGTAGAAAATTTTGTCTGCTGCTGGTGCATATGTCTTCTCTCTGTTCTGGATGCACAGAGATGGTGGAGTGCTGTGCTGGAGGAAGGAGGGCACAAGAGACATAACAGGCAGGCAGGAGAAAAGGTGAGAGAGAATAACAGAAAGTAGCAGGAGCTGCAGAAAGAGAGAGGAGGAGGAGGAGCCTCTTATGTACCTCTCTAGCACCCCCAGGAGTCTGGACTGATTTACACCAGCTTCTCACGGAGCTTCCTGTTTCCTGCTGCTTCCCTGAACCCACTTGAGGAGAATAGGCAGTAAACTGAAGTAGTAGGAGCCAGTTAGGCCCTTAAGACACTGATATCTTCCCTCACTCAGGCCCTGCTACCAACCTGCTTATTTGTCCCCTTCAACTGAGTGTTGAGAGCCACTATAGCTGGCACAGAATAGCAGTCATGAATGAAAGAAGAAAACGCCTCTCTGGGGCAGCATTCAGAAAAAGAAAGAAAGCAAAGGAAGCTTTTCTATCTAAGCAGGAAGGAGCTCTCCTGAGATACATAGACACAAAAGTTCATGGTGAGTCTTCTGGCCCCAGTGAGGATTTGAGTGGTGAGGAGATGCCTGATCTTCCAGTTAGAGTGCAGGTGACCTGGCAGCTACTGCAGCATCCATATCTCCATCTCAAATGGATGTAACCATGCACATTCCTGAAGAAAAGTGTAGATCAGAGAAGAGTGTGGTGGAGGCCCAAGAAACAGCTACTGCTGGGTTTAGTTCCTTAAGTCTAGATGATCCAGGACGGTGGATGCACTTTAGCAGTATCCTGAGGGACTTCCTTGTACTGCATGGGCCACAGCAAGTGAAAAACTTCATGTTTTCCAAAGACAATGAAAATAGAAGTTTCCATCCAACACATTACTGGTATGAAATCCCCTATGGTGACAAAGTGGAGAGGCCATGGCTTATGTACTCAAAAACCCAGAATGCTGTATACTGTTTTTGTTGCAAACTCTTCCAGTCTAATGTTCCAGCCACATTGGGTTCTACAGGAACAAAGGACTGGAAAAATCTGGCTAGAAAACTGGCATGCCATGAAAAGGCAGCGAATCTCCAGAGAGCATTCCATAGGTGGAAAGAGCTTGAGATGAGACTAAGGTTAAAGGCCACCATAGATGATCAGCATCAAAAGAAGATTGCATCAGAGTCTCTTTACTGGCAAAATGTTCTGAAAAGGCTCATTGCCATTGTGAGAATGCTTGCTACCCAAAACCTAGCACTGCGTGGCATTTCAGATCAGCTGTATGTGCCAAACAATGGAAACTTCTTTAAAATTGTGGAGCTGATGGCTGAGTTTGATGCTGTACTCCAGGAGCATCTAAGAAGAGTCACCACCCAAGAAATGTACACACACCATTACCTTGGAAAAACAATTCAAAATGAGATCACACAGTTACTGGCATCAAAAGTCAAACAGAAGACTGTGGCAGATCTGAAGTTAGCAAGATATTATTCTGGACTGCACACCTGACATCAGCCATATGGAACAAATTACTTTAATGGTGCGTTTTGTAACAACAGAACCTGCAATGGTGACTGTCAGAGAGCATTTTGTAGAATGTATTGACATTGATGATACTACAGGAGCTGGTATGACAAATGTGCTTCTTAAAAAGCTGGAAGATACGGGAATTGCAATAGCTGACATGAGAGGTCAAGGCTACGATAATAGTGCCAACATGAGAGGAAATAACAAAGGAGTGCAGACAAGGATTCGAGAGTTAAACTCTCGAGTTTTTTTTGTCCCATGCAGTTCTCATTCATTGAACTTGGTAGTCAGTGATGCAGCATCAGTTTCTAGTGAGGCTGCTGAATTTTTTAATAAAAAGAAAAGGAGGACTTGTGGCACCTTAGAGACTAACCAATTTATTAGAGCATAAGCTTTCGTGAGCTACAGCTCACTTCATCAGATGCATATCGTGGAAACTGCAGCAGACTTTATATATACACAGAGAATATGAACCAATACCTCCTCCCACCCCACTGTCCTGCTGGTAATAGCTTATCTAAAGTGATCATCAGGTGGGCCATTTCCAGCACATATCCAGGTTTTCTCACCCTCCACCCCCCCACACAAATTCACTCTCCTGCTGGTGATAGCCCATCCAAAGTGACAAACTGGACAGTCTCTACGTAAAAGAATAAATGGACACAAATCAGATGTCAAGAATTATAACATTCATAAACCAGTCGGAGAACACTTCAATCTCTCTGGTCACGCAATCACAGACATGAAGGTCGCTATCTTAAAACAAAAAAACTTCAAATCCAGACTCCAGCGAGAAACTGCTGAATTGGAATTCATTTGCAAATTGGATACTATTAATTTAGGCTTAAATAGAGACTTGGAGTGGCTAAGTCATTATGCAAGGTAGCCTGTTTCCTCTTGTTTTTTCCTACCCCCCCCCCCCAGATGTTCTGGTTTAACTTGGATTTAAACTTGAAGAGTGGTCAGTTTGGATGAGCTATTACCAGCAGGAGAGTGAGTTTGTGTGTGTATGGGGGTGGGGGGAATGTGAGAAAACCTGGATTTGTGCAGGAAATAGCCCAACTTGATTGTCATGCACATTGTGTAAAGAGTTGTCACTTTGGATGGGCTATCACCAGCAGGAGAGTGAATTTGTGTGGGGGGGTGGAGGGTGAGAAAACCTGGATTTGTGCTGGAAATGGCCCACCTGATGATCACTTTAGATAAGCTATTACCAGCAGGACAGTGGGGTGGGAGGAGGTATTGGTTCATATTCTCTGTGTATATATAAAGTCTGCTGCAGTTTCCACGATATGCATCTGATGAAGTGAGCTGTAGCTCATGAAAGCTTATGCTCTAATAAATTGGTTAGTCTCTAAGGTGCCACAAGTACTCCTTTTCTTTTTGCGAATACAGACTAACACGGCTGTTACTCTGAAACCTGAATTTTTTAATGTAATTCAGAGCATCTATGTATTTTTCTCTGCATCAACTCATCGATGGCAAAATTTGAAGCAATATCTGGGAACATCCTCTCTGACACTGAAACCACTTAGTGCCACATGATGAGACAGTCGAGTGGAGGGGATAAAGCCTATCAAAACACCAAATTGGGAAGATAGATGATGCCATAGTTGCCATTATGGAGGATAATGCTATGACAGGAACTGTTCATGGGAAAACAGTGGCAGAGGGAAATGGAATCACCAGAAACATACATAACTTCAAATTTCTGTGTGGCTTAGTGTTGTGGCATGACATACTGTTTGAAATAAATGTTGTAAGCAAGAGACTCCAAGGTGTTGACCTTGATATATCTGGAGCAATGGAACAACTGGACAAAGCAAAGTCATACCTACAGTCTTACCGGTCAGATGAGATTTCAAAATGTTCTGAAGAGTGCACAGAAGTTGGCAGATGAACTTCACGCTGAAGCTATTTTCCCACCCATTCAAGAATATAATAGTCACCGAAGAAGAAGACATTTTGATTACGAGGCACAGGATAATCCCATAAGAGGCCCCAAACAACAATTCAAAGTTGAATTCTTTAACCAGGTGCTAGATTGGGCAATACAGTCAGCTGAAGAATGTTTCATGCAGCTCAGGGAACACAGCAGTATATTTGGGATGTTTTATGATATTCCAAAACTCCTCACTATACCTGAAGAAGACCTACACCAGTAATGCAGGTCACTAAAGACAGTGTTGACACATGATGACATGCCCTATATTGATGCGAGTGATTTAGGTGATGAACTGAAAGCCCTTTCAAGATACATTTCAGCAGGATCAACTCCAAAGGCTGTTCTGGAATATATGTGCACACATAAGATGACCACCCTCTTTCCAAATGCTTTTGTTGCTCTGCGCATATTTCTAACACTTCCTGTAACAGTTGCTAGTGGAGAACACAGCTTCTCCAAGCTGAAGTTAATAAAAACACATCTACGCTCCTCAATGACACAGGGGTGGCTGGTCGGCCTTGCAACCATCTCAACAGAGCACGAGCTGGCCCAGACCGTGGACCTTCAGCAGGAAGCAGTTCAAATCTTTGCAACCAAGAAGGCACGGAAAGCACCACTTTGATTATTCAAACAAATAAAAATGCCAGTGTTTACTATGCAGACAAGAAAAGTTACATTTGCTGTTCAGGCATTTGAAAGTTAAGTGTTATTTAAAATTTTTGAACAAGGCATTTTAAGTTGTTAGTTCTCCTTTATTGGGGTAGGTAGCAGAGCAGTACCATGAGAGGAGTAGAACAGGAAGAAGGCAGAATTGAGACCTTTCAAAGTTTTGGCCCAAGCGAGGGGACATGGGGGCGTCATTTGAGCTCCCCGCCTCAGGTGCCAAAATGTTGTGGGCCGGCCCTGGTGTAGATTTTTAAATGTTAGTGTGATAGGTTCCCCCTAGGGTCCCACCTGGAACTGGAGTATCACTGATCTCCTTGACCCACCAGCCGGGGCTACCTCTCACACTGTACTGCTGTGACAAGCTGCAAAGCCCACCAGCCTGCACTTTCGTCAGCATTCATACAGGTTGAGACATACTCAGCTGCAGTTAAACGCAGGCTTTCTAACCACCAGCTTCCCAGCCTGGGACCCCAGAGCGTACTGTCCTGCTCTGGTCAAATCTGGCCAGGAATATGGGTTTAATACCCGGTCCGTCTATCTCTCAATGTGAAGAGAACAATGCACACTTGTGGTAACTAAACAGAGGTTTTCTTCAAGTACTCTAGTCAAAGCTCACTGGTTTAGATTAAAATAAAACAAGTTTATTAACTACAAAAGATAGATATTATCTGATTATAAGTGATAGCAAACAGATCAAAGCAGAAAGAAAAGGAGTACTTGTGGCACCTTAGCGACTAACCAATTTATTTGAGCATAAGCATGAGCACCCTGTAGCTCACGAAAGCTTATGCTCAAATAAATTGGTTAGTCTCTAAGGTGCCACAAGTACTCCTTTTCTTTTTGCGAATACAGACTAACACGGCTGTTACTCTGAAACAGATCAAAGCAGGTTTCAGAGTAACAGATTACTCACAGAGTAGCAGATTACTCACAAATAAACAAAAAAATGCCAGCTAAGCTTAATATACTAAATAGATTGGATACAAACCATCAGATTCTCACCCTGAGAAATGATACAAGCAGGCTTCATATCCTTAAGGAGGAAGCTGCACTTGCTTTACAGCTTGGAATCCCCAGGTGTTTCATACACAGGCTAGATATCCCTTTAGCCTGGGTCCAGTGCTTCCCCCGGTTCAGTCTCTGTTCCTCAGGTGTTTTCAGGAGTCTTCTTGTGTGGAGGGTGAAGAACCCTGGATGATGTCACTTCCTGCCTTTTATAGATTCACAGATATTTAGGTCAGAAGGGACCATTATGATCATCTAGTCTGACCTCCTGCACAACGCAGGCCACAGAATTTCACCCACCACTCCTGCAAAAAACCTCACACCCATATCTGTGCTATTGAAGTCCTCAAATCGTAGTTTAAAGACTTCAAGGAGCAGAGAATCCTCCAGCAAGTGACCCATGCCCCATGCTACAGAGGAAGGTGGTTGTTTCTATTGCGGTTTTCTAATCAGGTTGTACCAAAATATATTATAAATCCTTTTTTCTGCTCTTTATAAGAAAAATGAAATCTGAACAGAAAGTGGTCCTTGTGTGTACACATATATACAACCTCCCACCCCCGTGGTAAACTTAGGGCTTGTCTACGTGGTATAGCAATGCGCACTAGAGGAGCATGAATTCTAAAGTGCACCAATGTGTTCAATAATCACTGGCTTGTGTAGACAACTTTTGCATATGGCGGGAACCCTTTGTTCCAAAGCTTGGTTCCCAGACCAGTCTGTGGGAAAAATACTGACATCCCATAGATGGAATCCAGCACCATGTGGCCTGGTCACATGTCCTTGTAGAGTCATAGCAGCCATCACTCACAGGCTATCTAGTGTTTTCAAGAAGGCTCATCAGGTGGGAGATAAACTTCTCCTAAGGCCTATTGTTTTCCCTAATGGCTCATTGCCCTGAATAGGCCCTTCCCAACCAGCTATCTAGACTGAAACCATCTTGTCTAGTGGGTCTTACCCAGGTGTAACTACATTTGAAATACGGATACATAGTCAATATTCATAAATTCAGATACAAAAATGATACATGCATACAAATAGGTTAATCATATTCAGCAAATCATAACTTTTTCAATGACACCTTATATGACTTGACTTGTACAAAATGCTTCATAATTCTATCATCATATAATATTACTGTGAAGAATATGGGGTGCAGTGTCAGTTAGGTCCTATTGGAACTGAAACCCCCCCCAAAATCTCATAGCAACTTCATAGCAGTATAGCTCTTAACTAAAGCAAATCCCCCTCAGCATTAGAACAAGCCTTTGTCCAGACTAAACAAAATCTCTTCAGCCTGGTGTAGGCTTCTGCTAAGCTAAACTGAGTCATTCAGCTTGAGAGTCTGGGCTATGTAGAAGCCTGTCACAACTTTGAATCTTTCAAGACTGTAGTAGCATGTAATCTCCTCCTATGATAGGCTCTGACTAATCAGCTTTGTCCATTTGTTTCAAAATGGAGTCCTCCAGGCAGCAGCTAACACTGCAACCACCCTCAGCTTGAGGAGAATACCATCACCAGTATTGCTTCCTCCAGGTAAATCTATTAACTCAGAGCTGGTTTGCTCCTTTTCTCTACAGAATGCACCCTGCAGCTGGTTTCTACTTTACCATTTTTTTTAGAACTTACTTGAAACTAATACCAGTTAGTGTTGCAGCAACCAATCCCTGTTGGTTGTCTCACGCCACTGACTGATCATTCAATCATACACACTGTACCCAACTGTGAAACCACGCACCCTGGAAGTTCAGTTATCATCTTAACACTTACTTGAACATCTTGTTCGTTATGGCACTGGATCCCTAATATTGTAGCAATATAGTACACCATTCCAAAGTTCTCAAAAAAATCACACTTTGAGAAATCAGAAAATTGTAGAAGTTAGAGATGGAAAAGCCTCATTAAGTAGAAGGCTTAAATAGCTCATGCACTGGCACTGCCTAAAAGTCTATTCATGATCTCACTGATCAAGGTTTATGGTCTCCCATTTCCAAGGCTTGCATGTCAGCGAAGTTAATGGTATTTGATCTTACCAAGGCAATAAGAAAGTCTCATGCGTTTATTGGCAACACCAATGGAGCACAGAGGAGTAATACAATGGGTCCTAGAATTGTTAGCAACTTGTATATAAAAAAAGTACACTGGGATTCAACCTGGGAAAAATGCAAATTAACAGTCAGTGGAAGGAAGAAATTGCCAAGCAGTAATGCTAAAAAACCAACCAACCAACCAAAAAAAAAATTGTCTTAGACTGCATATTAGATATGAGTTTGCAATATGATAAGAAAAGCCATGTTGTATTTAGACTGCATATGCAATTCCAGTGTCATGGAGCAGTGAAGTAACAGTCCCTTTCTATGTGACTCAAAGTGTGATTGCACCTAGAATATTGTATTCAGTTCTGAGCTCCATAATGGCAGGTAGTTGTCAACAAAACTAAAGAAATTGAGAGGTGTGTAATAAGAAAAATCCAAGGCCTTGTTTGTCAGACTGAAGGGTGAAGATTCAAAGAACTTGGCTAAATGACAAATAAAGCAGAATATGGTACTTCTACAAGTATACCACAGCAGAAGCTGTAATATTGTACTTAACACTTCTATTGAGCTTCTAGTCTTTAAAGTGCATTGCAAACACTAATCTTCTGAACACAAATGAGTGGCATTCCTTAGTGAGCACAAGGCAGTGTAACTAGAAGTATTGGAATGAAACTGTGACACTTTGTATCTCAAATTAGCACTCTGGACCCCCATATTCATCACTCTGTTTTGTACAATGCATGCCTTTTGAGGTACCATTTAAGAAGTCTTGCTCTGTTGAACATTAATATCCTGTTGAATTGTATATATTATCATTGTATCTGAAGTTTTGCTATGTGTGTGTTACTGAAATATATTATGAGGTCAGGTGATGCCCATAGCCAGCGTTTTATCACAGGCCAGATAGGTGTTGATGGTCCATCAAGAAGAATCCATTCTCCCAGAGAACTCTTCAGAGAGGGCATGTATCTAACGGGACTGCCTAATCCCCACAGCAAGACTCTTTCTAGCAGCTGAAAGAAAATATAAAGAAGGAACACTGACATTGTTTGGCTTCTCCCCTCTGAATACCGGGAAGATCATCTGGAAGACAAAGGGCTTATCTACACTTACTGGGGGAACAAAGTGCAGCGATCGATGCATCAATGGTCGATTTAGCGGGTCTAGTGAAGACCCACTAAATCAACCGCAGATCACTCTCCCATTGAATCCTGTACTCTATTGGAACAAGAAGAGTAAGGGGACTCGATGGGAGAGTGTCTCCCATCAACATCGTGTAGTGTGGACCCCGCAGTAAGTAGATCTAAGCTCTGTCAATTTGAATTACGCTATTAAGGTAACTTGAATTTCATAGCTTAGATTGGCTTTCCCTTGTAGTGTAAACAAAGCCAAAGACTTTGAACTTGGGAGATTGCCTTACTAGCCTGGGACCAATCCAGCCTGTGTATAAAGAACTGTGAGCTGCCTGTAACATCTATTTGGGTGAGACACTGCTTGATTAAATCTTGCTTAGTCTGTAGAATTTAGACTGCAAATTTATTTTTATTTCTTATGTAACAAACTTTGATCTCTATGCCTGCTACTTATAGTCACTTAAAATCTATCTTTCTGTAGTTAATAAATCTGTTTTATACTTTATGTAAAGCACTGTGTTTTGGTTGAAGTGCTTGGGGAATCTCAGCTCAGGTTAACAAGGGCTGTTGCATGTCCACTCCCCTTTGTAGGAGTGGTGAACTAATTTAATGAGCTTGAGCAATGTAAGATGGTATATTTCTGGGGTGCAAGGCTGGGGGCTGGAGTGATTGGCTGGTGCCTCTCTGTATAATTCATGAGTGGCTTAGAGAGCCTTCCGGCAATTTAGCTGGATGTTGGTCTCCACATGCTGATGACTGAGTGATCGCCATGTCTGGAGGGGTTGGCTGCTGACATAATATTGTGTGAGACAGCCCAGCCTGGAGAGTTAAGGGGGCACAGTGGTCCCACAGTTCCAAGTTGTACCCCAGAGATCCTGTCATAGAAACTGAGAGGGAAAATTAAATGCAGTATTAAAAAAATAAAGTCCTAATAGTGGCCTATTGTTCAATGATCTCCAGAATGAAAAGACAGAAATGGCACTGCATGGAGATGAGTCTCCTCTGGCGGGGGATGGATAAAATGACCAAACAGGTCTCTTTTGGCTCCAGTTTTTGTGGTTTTTTTTGTGGTGAAGTGAATTCCTAATAGTTTAATTTTGTCTGAAAATCCCTGCTGAAATATTGCTAATCTTTAGCTTTACATGGTGTACTAAAAATCCTAAGGCCAGCCTTGGGCATGCATCACCATATATAGACACTGAAGTTCCTGTGCAATAGCTGATTTTACTGGTTATATGTAGCTATATACATGCCCACGCATTGTATCCAAGATCAGAATTAGGCCCTTCGTTCGTTCATTCATTCATTCTTTGACCACGTATAATGACTATGGATATGATTTTTCACTGTAAAATTAAGCAAAATACACAGAACAGTCATGGAGAAAATGTACAAAATTTGGATATGGTCACAATGGGGCTGACGCTGGAGTCCCACTGCTGGAGATTGACAACCCAAACCCAAGCGAGGCTGAAGCTGAAGCCAAAGAAGTCACAGATATTTGTTAAAGTCACAATATCCATGACCTCCGTGAACAAATTGTATCCTTAATAATGACCACGTATAATATTTCTGCTGCAGATACCTGTGTTCAGTGTTAAATTGTTCAGCATGTTCTTGATTTGATATTTTGTATAGCAGATTCTGACTGAAATAAATGCACATTTAATTACCCATATTATGTATTTTTTTTAAAGTAAGGCATCCTGAATTTAATGTTTACCAAAGAAGGTAATATTCGATGTTACAATATGAACAAAGGGCAGTCTCTATCCTTTGCTATAAATAAGCTGATCCTACTTGCAACCTACCTAATACAATTCTTGAATGGAACCATTTGTGTTGATGAAGATAAAAATATGACCATGTAACACACTGTAATGCAGATATGAACAAAAATTGATATAATCTGCATGCTCCAATGAGGTGACTACTATGTATTACTACCTTGGTCATATGCTGGTTTTGCCTGTGAGGTAGATGGTGAATTAAACATGTCAACTGTTTGTTTTGGCATACTCAGTGTGAGATTCTGATTTCACTTTTGTTGCTCAGGGGAGTGGAAAAAACACGCCCTCCCCCCACAAGTTTTGCCAGCGTAAGCGCTCATGTGCACAGTGCTATGTTGGTGGGAGATGCTCTCCCGCTGACATAGCTGTAAGCTTGTAATTATAGACATGGCCAAAGTGTACACAGAAGCAACTCAACTAGAAAACAGGTGTAAATGAGAAGAAAAGAAAGGCTCTAGGTCATTGAAAGTTTTTGTTTCTACCAAAAGAATCTTTCTCCTCCCTACTAATAAAAATACTGCCACTAATGGAAAATTTGAAAGGGAAAAAAATTGTTCTATTTTTAATAGTAAAGAATTTTGTACAAGGACAACTGGCAACAAACAATTATTTGTCTTTCAGAGCCTTTTAAAATGTTGATTTTTTTTTTTTGCAGTGCATAGTGTTTCTAGTGGATGACAGAAAATTTGAGCTAGGCGCTTGCATCAGAAATATAAACTAAAGCCCTTAATATTCTTCTGGAATGTATGTATAAAAACAGGGTTTTATTTAAACATATTCTGTATCTTAGTGTGCATTGGCTGATTTGTGCATTGGATTGGGAACACCGGACTTCTTAAATGGACTATGTGCTTTTGTTAGATTGTACTGTTAAAAATGGAAACATGAGAATTTTGCTTTACGACTGAGCCTAGATAACACTATCAAATGAGGGCCTAATCCATTTCCTATTCAATTTAATAGGAGTCTTTCCATTGACTTTAATGGAAATTGGATTAGTCCTTAATTGGACTGTGAATGGTGGTGATCTAAAGAATTTGCATTATTATGAGAGATGGATTCCAAACACAGCTCTGGATCTGAACACGCCCTAACATTAAAAGGGGTGGAGATATTTGTTTTGAATCCAGACCTGGGTTTCCATTTTATGAGTAATAATGACCTCAATACCTTTGGGCTTCTGGTGAATTGAAATCCTGATCTAAATTTTGTGACTTTGGCCCATCTCTAGTTGTTGTTAATGTGGTCTGTGAACTCAGGAAGAACAAGTTTAACAATTTTCTTGCTGGATTCTGGAACAGCAAAGATAGGCATAAGCCGCAACAGTTATTACAAGATGTGTAAAATTTGGGACACTATTGGTAACTTGTTTGTGTTATAAGAATAATTATCAGTGATTATAGTTATGCATTTGAAGAAGTGGTTTTTTACTCATGAAAGCTTATGCCCAAATAAATCTGTTAGTCTTTAAGGTGCCACCGGACTCCTTATTGTTTTTGTGGATACAGACTAACACGGCTACCCCCGATAGTTACTTCAGGTAATTCTAGATCAGGGGTCGGCAACCTTTCAGAAGTAGTGTGCCGAGTCCTCATTTATTCACTTTAATTTAATGTTTTGCCTGCCAGTAATACATTTTAACGTTTTTTAGAAGGTCTCTTTCTATAAGTCTATATATTATATAACTAAACTATTGTCATATGTAAAGTAAAGAAGGTTTTCAAAACGTTTAAGAAGCTTCATTTAAAATTAAATTAAAATGCTGATCTTACGCCGCCGGCCCGCTCAGCCTGCTGCCAGCCTGGGGTTCTGTTCACCTAGGCCGGCAGCAGGCTGAGTGGGGCCTGCGGCTGGGACCCTGGCTGGCAAGGGACAGGCAGCCAGAACCCCAGACCGGCAGTGGGCTGAGCCGCTCAGCCCACTGCCACTCAGCCCGCTGCCGGTCTGGGGTTCTGTCCGCTGGTTCCTGCCCGCCAGGGTTCCGGCTGCTGGCCCCGCTCAGCCCGCTGCCAGTCTGGGATCCTGACCCTGCCCACATAGAGTGGGTACCTACCTTCTCCCTGGTTCTAGACCATTCTCTTTCTCTCTCTCTGCACTGAGCTGAGTGGTGGGAGTGCACTGAGCACAGGGCTGGGCGTGAAGGAGCAGGCTGGGAGTTGGGGTGTAGGGTCTGGCCAGGAGCTAGAATGAGGGAGGGGGGGCTCAGGGTTGGGGTTTGGGTGTGGAGTGCTTACCTGGGCAGTTCCCATTCGGTGCGCGGGGGCGGGGGAGGGGTGAAGGATTTCCCATTTGGTGCTCAGGGTGGGGGTGGGAATGTGGGGGGTCCAAGAGTCAGGATATGGGGTGTGAGGGGGCTGGGTATGTGTGGGGGGTGCAGGAGTCAGGCAGGGGGGTGGGGGCATGTGAGGGGGGTGCAGGAGTCAACGCATGGGGTGTGGGGAGGCTGGGTATGTGTGGGTGATACTGGAATCAGGGCTGGAGCCTGCGGGGGGGGGGGGGGGATGCAGGGGTCAGGGCAGAGGGCTGGGTGTGTGGGGGATGCAGGGCTCAGGGCAGAGGGCTGGGGTCTGTGTGAGTGGGGATGCAGGGCTCAGGGTAGAGGGCTGGGGTGTGTGTGAGTGGGGATGCAGGGCTCAGGGCAGAGGG
This sequence comes from Lepidochelys olivacea, assembly GCF_965140295.1. Classification (NCBI taxonomy): domain Eukaryota; kingdom Metazoa; phylum Chordata; order Testudines; family Cheloniidae; genus Lepidochelys; species Lepidochelys olivacea. The sequence goes on from NC_140414.1 coordinate 73,715,784, forward strand.
CTGGGGTATGTGGGGGCTGTAGGGGTCAGGGCAGAGGGCTGGGGTCGTGGGAGTGCTCCCAGCCCCCTGCCCAGAGCAGCTCATGGCAGGGGGCTGGAGGGAATATGCCCTGATTCCACCCCGCTTCCCCAAGGCCCCGGCCCCACCTCATCTCCACCTCCTCCCGGAGCAGCGAGCACGCTGCGACTCCGCTTCTCCCCCTCCCTTGCAAGGGCCATCAGCTGATCGGCGGCAGGTAGGGAGAGGAGGAGGGGCAGGAACCCAGCACGCTGGGGGAAGAGGTGGGGGAGGGGGGAGTTTGCCTGCTCTGCAGCAGCAGCCGGGGGGAATGGGGGCGCGGCGGAGAAGAGCGGGCCAGGGCCGGCTGAGCGGGGCCGGTGGCTGGGACTTGGCAGGAGCAGCGTGCCATTAAAAATCAGTGTGTGCCGTCTTTGGCCCTCTTGCCATAGGTTGCCGACCCCTGATCTAGATTATTATTGCATTCCAAATATACGATTATCAAGATTTCATTAGTATGAAATTCGTCAGAAAAACTCATACCTGGTGGCTACTTAGAAAAATGGTTTGCTGGGCATTTGAGTTTGTTCATAAGTCATTGAGTGCTTCCAGTGCTAAAAGGAAAGAGTGTGATGTTTTTGTCCCATAGTCTCTGTTTTGTTTTAGTAAAAGGGGTAAGTTGAGTGCTGTGTGCAACTCAATGCATGTGCAGTTGAAAGTTACCTTCAAGAGGTAAGTGCACAGAAAACAAAATGACATCTGAGTCTTTTCAGTTATATAGCTACATACACCACACTTTTGTTAATAATCGATTGGCTCCCATGAACTGAAGTATAAGTTTCACTGTGAATTTTATCTAGCTGCATATGGAGGAAAGCTGTTCATAACCGCAACTCTACCCTATGTAGATCAACCAAAAGCGTTGGGATAGCTAATCCAGTAAAATTACCAGTCCTGAAGAGTTTGTATTTTTTTTTTTTACTGTGTCAGCAAGGATGTAGATTTGTAAATATCCACACTAGCTGAAAGGGCAATAAGTTATTCATCTTTTGCTTTCTTACGTAATGCACTTCCTTATTTTCAGTAGAAAAGGAAATATAATGCTGAGAACCAGTGTTAGAAGTTGCCTACTCAGTCTTTCTCATAAATATAAGAATGAGTCAGAAGCTGCCACCTTTGCAGGAAAAGCTATGTAACACTGCCGCACAGAGATGAAAGAAGTATATTTTCTTAAGCACGCCTTCTGCTACCAGAGTCTTAAAGAGCGATTAATTATAAAGGCCAGAAGTCAATGTTTGTTTGCAGGGTAAAATTCTGGTTTGGGAACATCTCAAACCATTCACTGCAGATAGTGGAATTTTGGAATACACAACATTGTAGTTCTAGGACTGATGTACCATAAATCATTACAAAAACGTTTCCTGTATTAAATAGAAATGACAGTGGCATATAAAGGTATATATATATAATTAACATGAAGACTGCACTAAAGATTCTGAGTGAAGTTCTGGCCCTATTGAAGCTGTAGTATAGATGTGAGTTAATGTAGGTAAACAGAGTTTACCCATTTCTCATTTGGGGAATATGGAGTCGATACCCTTAGCCCTGGTCTACACTACGGGGTTAGGTTGAATTTAGCCGTGTTAGGTTGATTTTAAAATGAATGCAACTACACAAACAACCCCTTTCCATCAACCTAAAGGGCTCTTAAAATCGACTTCTGTACTCCTCCCTTGCGAGGGGAGTAGCGCTAAAATCGACCTTGCTGGGTTGAATTTGGGGTAGGTAGATGCAATTTGATGGTATTGGCCTCCGGAACTATACCAGAGTGCTCCAATGTGACTGCTCTGGACAGTACTTTGAGCTCCGATGCACTAGCCAGGTACACAGGAAAAGCCCCGGGAAATTTTGAATTTCATTTCCTGTTTGGTCAGTGTGGTGAGCTCAGCAGCACAGGTGACTATGCAGTCCCCCCAGAATCTCAAACAAGCTCCAGCATGGACCAAAAGGGAAACACTGGATCTGATTGCTGTATGGGGAGAAGAATCTATACAGGCCGAACTCCGATCAAAAAGAAGAAATGCTAATATATATGCCAAAAACGCACAGGGTGTGGTGGAGAGAGGCTACAACAGGGACACACAGCACTGCCGTGTGAAAGTTAAGGAGCTCAGGCAAGCCTACCAAAAGACAAAGGAGGCAAACGGTCACTCTGGGTCAGAGCCCCATACTTGCCACTTCTATGATCAGTTGCATGGCATTCTAGGGTGGGACCCTATGACTACCCCACCACTGTCCGTGGGCACCTGCAAGGGGGTGAGTCTCACACAACAGGGAAGAGGATTTTGTGGATGAGGAAGAGGAGGAGGAGGAGAATGCGTAGCAGGTAAGTGGTGAATCTGGTCTTCCCGGCAGCCAGGACCTTTTCATCCCTCCCAAGGATGCAGCCAATACCCTCCCAAGGCGGGATTCCCGACCTGCGACCAGAGAAGGCACCTCTGGTGAGTCCACATTTATAACTACAGTACAGGGTTTAAAAGCAATAGTGTTTAATGTTTGATTTGCCCTGAAGAATTGGGATGCATTCACAGCCAGTACAGCTACTGGAAAAGTCTGTTAACGTGTCTGGGGATGGAGTGGGAATCCTCCAGGGACATCTCCATGAAGCTCTCCTGGAGGTACTCTGAAAGCCTTTGCAGAAGGTTTCAAGGGAGGGCTGGCTTATTTCATCCTCCACAGTAGGACACTTTACCACGCCAAGCCAGTAGCAAGTAGTCTGGAGTCATTTCAGCACAAAGTATGGCAGCGAATGGTCCTGGGTTTTGGTTGCATTCAAACAACATTCGGTCTATATCTTTCTGTATTAGCTTCAGGAGAGTGATATCATTCATGGTCACCTGGTTGAAATAGGGGAATTTTTGTAAGGGAACAGTAAAAGGATCCCGTTCATGCTGGGCTGTTTGTGCTTGGCTAAAAGGAATCATCCCGGAGAATAGCCACACTGCAAGGGGAGGGGTGAAGGGATCATCCCAGAGAATAGCCATGCGGTGGGGTGCGGGGAGGTGTGTGCTGCACATCCACCTGAAAACTACAGCTGCTCCTTTTAAATGTGAAACCCAACCAGTATTGCTTGCTATGGGAAAGGAGGGCCCTGCAGTTTGAAACCATTGCCGCATGTTGTGAAGGCGTAAGAAGCCAACCCCGCATACCCTTTGGCTCACCATGACTGCCTGGAACCCGAATTCTGTTGCGCAGCCGTGTGTGATGTGTCACCATACTGGCAGGCGCTCAATATAAAAGGCAAAATGTGCCCTTGTACCTAAAGCACATGTGCTGTCTGATGTGAATTGCTTGATTCACTGTGAAAGAGTCTCCCTTTTGTTCTCAGAAATGTATCATCTTAAATTTTACTCTCCCTTTTTATCCCCCCAGAGGTGTAAATCTTTCTATGCTCCCCCATCATCTCCATCCCTGAGGTTATTTGCCACGTGTGACCAAAGGGGGGAGGGTGGTTGGTTTACAGGGAATTAAAATCAACAAAGGGGGCAGGTTTGCAGCAAGGAGAAACACACATAACTGTCACACCGTAGCCTGGCCAGTCATAAAACTAGTTTTCAAAGCCTCTCTGATGTGCAGAGCGCCTAGCTGTGCTCTTCTAATCACCCTGGTGTCTGGCTGCTCAAAATTGGCTGCCAGCTGATTTGCCTCAACCTCCATCCCACCATAAACGTTTCCCCCTTACTTTCACAGATATTGTGGCGGACACAGCAATAGACAACAAGTATACCCAGCAATAACAATGAGAATGTTGGTTGTGCTGAGGTCTAACCTAGTCAGCAAACAGCACCAGCAAGCTTTTAAATGTCCAAAGGCACATTCTACCCTCATTCTGCACTCATTAAGCCTATAGTTGAGCTGCTCCTTACTACTGCCAGGCTGCCTGTCTACGGCTTCATGAGCCATGAGAGCAAGGGGTAGGCTGCATCCCCAAGGATAACTATTGGCATTTCAACATTCCCAATGGTAATTTTCTGATGTGGGAAGTAAGTCCCTTTTTGCAGCTGCTCGAACAGCCTGGAGTTTCTAAAGATGCGAACGTCAGTGATTGCATTGGCTACTTGGATCACAGCAATCCCCAGAGTAGATTTTCCCACTCCAAATTGATTCCCGACTGACCAATAGCAGTCAGGCATTGCAAGCTTCCACAGGGCTATCGCTCCTCGCTTTTCAACTGTCAGGGCAGCTCTCGTATTGGTATTCCTGAGCTTCAGGGCAGGGGAAAGCAACTCACAAAGTTCAAGAAAAGTGGCCTTATGCATGCAAAAGTTTTGCAGCCACTGTGAATCATCCCATACCTGCAACGCTATGTGGTCCCACCAGTCTGTGCTTGTTTGCCGGGCCCAGAATCAGTGTTCCACAGAATCAACCAGCCCTACTGCCGCCATGATGTCCCAATTGCCACAGCCCATGCTTTCAGGAACATCTGTGTCCATGTCCTCCTCACAATCATCCTCATGGTGGCGTCTCTTAGCCTGGTTCTGCACATACTGCAGGATAATACGCGAGGAATTTACAATGCTCACAACAGCAGCGGTGAGCTGAGTGGGCTCCATGCTTGCTGTGCTATGGTGTCTGCATGGGTAACCCAGGAAAAAAGGTGTGAAACGATTGTCTGCCATTGCTTTCACGGAGGGAGGGAGGGGAGCCTGATGACATGTACCCAAAATCAACCGTGACAATGTTTTTACCCCCATCAGGCATTGGGAGCTTAACCCAGAATTCCAATGGGTGGCGGAGACTGTGGGAATGGTGGGATAGCTACCCACAATGCACCGCTCCATGAGTCGATGCTAGCCAGGGTATTGAGGACATACTCTGCTGACTTAATGCGCTTAGAGGGGACATACACAGTCGACTGTATAAAATGAATTTCCTAAAGATCGACTTCTATAAAATTGACCTAATTTAGTAGTGTAGACATACCTATAGTGCCTACCATGCCACTTTGTGTCTTGGAACACCAAAAAAGTTAGTTCAGCCACTTCCTCCTTTTAACTACTACACCATTTCATTGAAGTCAATGGGAGCTTTGCCTTTGACTTCAATGAGACCAGGAGTTCACCTACTCCAGCTCACCCTTTCCTTCCAGTCTCCAATAGACAACTCCCTGTCTTAAGCAGTCAAGTATACCCAAGGTTTCCAGTACAATTACACCAACTGTTAATGAACGGTCCTCTCAATGTGTATATTTCTAACGTTCATTAGCTGTATTATCTAGGATGCTCCCTGACTAGTTGTTCTCTGGAATCTTCGGTTTTACTTGAGTTAGACTACCTGTGTACTTAAAATTAAGCTCTTAGGGGCAGAAACTGTATTGCCAAATCCTAGCACAATGGAGTCCCAATCTTGTGTAGTTTGTGTTTCAGTGCAAAACATGCTATTTCATAATGGCTAATTAAAAATGGACTTTTTTGGCCATGGTTTGGAATGAGATTGTAAATTTTAGTGGAGAAATTTTGTTGAAAAATACTCATTACAGACTTCTAATTCAATGAGTACCTTCTTATTCCACATGTAGCTTAATTGAAGTCAGTGAAACAATTTCTGGAGCAAGATGCCAAGGAAAGTATCAGCATCTATCCCTTATTAATACATTTTAATTAAAGGATTTTCTTGGGAAAAAATGTGTTTTTTTTTAAAATGCTGATTCATCAAAACCAAAAAACTTTCTTGAGAAAAGGGTTGACTTTTTTGACAAATTTCTCATTTTGAATTTTTTTAAAAATAGTTCCATTTAGATTTTCTTGAAATAAGATTTTCATTTAACTCATTTGAAACAAATTTTCACTTTAAAATTTAAACTACAGTAAAAAAAGGGGGTGTTGAAGCGGATGTAAAATGTTTCAGTTGACTTTAACTGATTTTTTTTGTTTGTTTATATATAAAAATTTTGACTGTGTCCGGATTGGGGATGGGAAAGTTTTTAAAAATCTCAACCATTTGTGTGGGATGGGACAACTGTTTCCCATCTACCTCTAATTTAAGTTCCACTAATTACGCTATTAAACTGGTTCTTCTCCCCTTTTTTGGGGAGGGGGAGGAGGGACAGGAAGCAAAAGAGAACTGCTGTGGAGCAGAAGTAATCGGACAATACTGCATTATCCAACACCAGTCGAGATTGTCTATATACAAACTTTGGCACTGATCCTGCAAACTGCTGCACAGACATCACGGTGTCTCCATGTTGACATGGAAGGCTGTGATGGGTACAGAGCATGGGAAGGACTAAGGGATCTTTATGTAGATCTAGTGCCCTCCAAAATACTTCATAACTAGTGTGGAGGAGTGGTAGAGACTATAGACTGGAATAACAAACACAGAGGGACTGTGTATGCGCCCTATGCCCTGACACCAGATTGGAGAAAAGTTTTAACCTCCCCAACCCCTCGTCCTCATTCATCTGCAGAGAGCATGGCCATTCAGGCTGTATGTGGATTGACGAGTACGTGCCAAGTCATTAGTAGAACCCAGGGTAGTGAGCCTCATACTCTGATAACTCATCATTGCTTCCTATCTTATGTCTCTTATGGGAGTTTTGCCATTGACTTCAAGGGGCCAGGATTTCAACCTTATCCTTTCTTTTGAAAATTCAAATATGCTGGGTTTCTCTGTATCACTGTTGTTATATCTAATGGACACACCATTTGTGTCAGTTATATGCCAAGATAAAACATTCTTGTTTTTAAATATACAGCTGAATCGTTTTAACCACACTTTGTGCACAATTTATTTATCTAATCAACTCACTTTCCTCCTAATCTGCTACATCCATATCTAAATGATGAGTTGTATCAGACTATAAACTAAACTTGAGGGGAAAAAATCTAATATTGTATTACTCTTCAGAAACTGTTTTTCCCCAAGCATATTTCGGCAGTGGAATTTTAAATGGTCCCCAGATAGTTCACACTACTAAGTTTTCAAATTGTAGCCAATTTTGAGCAAATTACTTCTTTAAATCAAGACTCGCAAGAAGACAGGTTACATTTTGATCAGTGATCTCAACTAATTATGTGATTGTGATGAAATGTAAACATTACAAAATATTATACCCAGTGGTTATATTTTTGAACACTTTTTGTATGATTCCACTGAATTTCTTTACAAAAAAAATTAAAAATACAGTACTTATTTCAATGTTTTGGTGAGGAAAAAGCAAGAAAGCAATTCTTAAAATGAAAGAAAAAAATTGTAGCTACCAGTGAAGAGGTAGATTCAGTTTTCTAAATAGGGCCACAGACTTCATCAGACATCTTTTTTTAAGCTAATTTATATAACCCCAACCACCCAATCCTATCTAATTTTAGAATAGCTATATTCATTCTTTTTGTTCTTTTTCTCTTTCCTATGGATTTTTTTTTATTTCAAGCTCATAAGTTCTCCTTGTTCTGCCTTGTTAACTGTTCAACATACTAGGAAAGTATATAAAGATCAGGGTAAGAAATTAATATTTAAACATCTTCTGTAGTTTAACTCTCATGGTAATAAATGTTAAGGAACTTTTGAATATCTACAGTGGTGTATACAGAATAGTTCTGTGGGGGGATGGGCTTTCTTTTTTGAATCACAGGTGTGGAAGTCAGGAGACCTGTATTCTATTCTTGCCACAGCATTGCCATACCACCTTGGGCAAATCACTTAGGCTAAATCCTCCTTCCTTCTCTGTGGCCACGGTGTGCCTTGATCCAGAAGAACCTATGTGGCTCTACTTTAATAAGGGGAGGCAATATTTGAGAACCTGTTGTCTTCATCCCCAGTGTACCACAGAGTCTCTCCAGGGTCTCTGTGTCCTAGCTTCTGACAAACTTGGGTGGATGAGGAGTGAGCCCAGGACATAGGAAGAGGAACTAACCAGTCTGCGATCTATTGCAGCCATGGTAGCTGCAGGAGCTGAATGGAGGGGTTCACCTATCACTCTGCAGTCTGTGAAGGAAGGATTCCTTTTCACACAGCCTGGCTACCTTGACTGTATATAGGGGTGCAAAATTTGGTCCTTAGTGTCTCTGTGCTGCAGTTTCCTTTTAAAAAAAATTACCTACTAAAACTGGTGTGTTGAGTGGATAAAAATCAGGAATGTTTGTAAATTACTCCGAAGGCCTCAGTTGGAAGATACTAAATACTTTAAAAATGTTCTACCCTTATTTCAAAGGTGGTTTTCCTTAGGTGAAAGGGAATTAATTAACTAATATTGTGTTGCAGGTCAATTAACAAACAACTTACATATTTTAAAAGGGTCAGGTTTAACTTTTTCTCTTGTTTTCTATCTTTGGCTTGTTTGGTAGAACTCTAAAGTATTTTAAAAGAGATTTAGATTTGTTATTTCACATGTTATCATTAGAGCTGGGAGAATTTTCTGCTGAAAATTTTCATGCAGATTCGGATCAACAAAAATATTAGAGAGTTAATGTCCATTTTGGCAAATTGTTGTAGTCAGGGGGTGGGAGTGGAGGTTGCATGGGCAGGGCATGGGGGAAAGAAAGAAAGAAAAGTAGGCAATGTCAAAACTCTTTGTTTTGAAACTTTCAAAATGAAACATCTGTTTTTCAGGGTAGATTCACCAGGGAATTTAGGCACTGAACACCACCATTTAGGCATGTGATAAATGAAGGGGGAGGGGGTTAGCTCCCTTTTGTGGACACCCAGCCAGCGAGTTAGCTGTAAAATCCCTCTTAGTAGCTGTTCTCTACTTACTTTACCTGTAAAGGGTTAAAAAAGCCCATAGGTAAAAGGAAGGGAGTGGGTACCTGACCAAAAGAGCCAATGGGAGGGCTAGAACTTTTTAGAATTGGGGAAAAAAACTTTTCCTTTGTCTGTCTGTTGTTCTCCAGAGAGAGGAGATGCAGAGCAGGAACAGGGCTGAACTATGCTGTAAGAAGCTTTAAGCCAGGTAGGAAAAACCATCAGATCATACCTAGAAACTACTTATTTGAAACCCGCAGATATGTAAATAGATTAGGAATGTCTAGGAAGACGCGATTAGGGTTATCTCTTTTATTTCTTTATGGACTCCTCCGTCCTAACCCCCAAATGCTTTTGTTTTGCTTGTAAGCTTTAAGCTGGACCTCAAGAGAGCTATCTTGAGGCTTAATTTTGTAATTGTTTTTTTTAATCTAGCAAAAAGCCTAAGTTCTGGATGTATTTCCTTTCTTTTTGTTTTTAATAAAATTTACCTTTTTTAAGAACAGGATTGGATTTTTGTGTCCTAAGAGGTTTGTGCACGTGTTGTTTAATTAGCTGGTGGCAACAGCTGATTTCCTTTGTTTTCTTTCTCAGCTCTTCCCCGGAGGGGGGGGGGTGAAAGGGTTTGAGGGTACCCAACAGGGAGGAATTCCCAAGTGTGCCTTCCTGGGTCAAAAGGGTTTTTTTTTCACTTGGGTGGTGGAAGCATCTACCCATCCAAGATCAGGAGAAGCTGTAACTTTGGGAGTTTAATACAAGCCTGGAGTGGCCAGTATTAATTTTTAGGATCCTTGCAGGCCCCACTCGAAGTGCCAGAATGGGGAATCAGCCTTGACAAGGTACCATTCACAAAATGAAGGAAGAGGAGAAGGAGGAGGTGCTGATGGGCCCCTATATGCTCAATATGCCAGTGGTTAGGGCACTCACCTGGGATGCGGAAGGGAAGATCTGGGTTGCGAATTCCTGCTCTCCCAATCTTTGCTGTAGAAGCTGTTCCACTTTGTATAAATAATTGGCCCAGAGAGTGTAAATGACTCACTAGCCTGGTGGTTAAGCTAGTCACCTGGGTAGGAAAGCATCCCGGATCTGGTCCCTGCTCCAATCAACAGATAACTATCTATACAAAGTGGAACAGCTTCAGCTGCGGAGATTGAGAGGCCTATAGCTCAGGGCACTCAGCTTGGAAGGGGGAGACCTGGGTTCAAGTACCTACTTAAGAATGGGAATTTAAGCCCTGGTCTCCTACATCCCAGTTGAGTGCCACAGCCATATTAGGTATAAATAGGCAACCTCTTCTTCCCCCCTCACTTTTGGGAATGGTGCCTAAATATTGGCAGAAGGAATGTAAGTTTCCTTGTGGATTTAGCTCTTTGTTTCCAAATTTCCATTGCTTTTATTGAAAAAAAAATGGTTAAAAATGTCCAAAATTGAAATGAAACATTTAGCTTCAGGCCAAATAAAACATTTGTTTCAACTTGAAACAAATCTTTTTCTGACTTCTTGAGTCACAAAAAATTCCCCCAAAATTTGACATTATTTTATTTAGAGTTTTTGGAACTTCTGGTACATTTAAAAAGATCAGGTTTTTTTCACAGCTCTAGTTATAATTAATTATTGTGTGCGGAGAGAGAGAAGACCAGATCTTGCAATGCCCTAAATTTCCCTTGCAATCAATGAATGTTTAGTTCTTTCATTGCCTCCCAGAACTAAAAGGAAAGAAAAAATATTTTATTACATTTTTATATTTGTAATTCTCCTTTTCATCTTGGATTCCAAACCACACTACAGTTTGTGTTTCAGTTTAACTTAAAATACGAGCTATTGTTTCCAAGAGTTTAATTTTCATTGGGTGGATGAAAACATTCATCCTTAGGGAGGGGGTTATGTGTAATGATTAATTTCTTAGCTGCAGAAAGGGGATGGATATAGTCTTCAGAATACAAAGTGGCCATTATACATGCATAGCCAAGGAGTTTGTATTGGTTGGAGGCCACAGAGCCTAGTTTTTCCTGGATCAGAACCCATTTGCTTCTGGATATTTTATTTCTTAATATTATCTTGCAGTTCATGGAAGTACTTATTCTTAAAATTGATACTTTTACTCCTGTGTTTACATTAACATCCAATGAAATAAGATGCATATTAAATTAGTGTTGATTAGATATGAACTATTAAAAAAGGCGTTTTAAATTTCATGTTGAATAGCTATCCCCCAAAAGTGATCGAGGACAAAGATAAATTCCTAACCCCTGGTTCTTCCAAACAGTTCAAACGCTTAACTCTTTCAACAAATCTAATGCCATTTCAGCTCACTAGCTAAAAATAAATATTGGATTTATTACAATCAAATATCAGCAGCTCTTTAGAGACTACCCAGTCCTTCCTGTGGGAGGGGTAAGAACCTATAATCACACTGATGCTCCAAGATCCATGTGCAAATCACCTGATCTTGAGGTATCTACATGGAGAACCAGCCCCTAGCTACTAATTTTCACTTTCCTCTATCCCAAGGTAACACAATTCAGGCCCAACTGAATTTATTCCTGGCTACGTGTCCATGTCTGCATCATATCCCTCACCCAGCTTTCTTTGGGATGGAGAAAATAGAGGGCTCAGAGCATGAGTTAGTGCTTCAACATGCAATTTTAACTACCTCTGGAATTTCTGATGGACGTTGCACCCTTTCCCCAGGAGATGATGAAGACTACAGCAGTTGTCTCCTAGCTTTGGTCCTTTTCCTGAAAACTTCTTGAGAGATAGTCACACGAATATGTTTCCCTGAGTGTGTATTGGCACTGGCTCAAGATAGAAGCAGTGCTCAAGCACAGAAATAGTAGAATACGGAAAATAAAGTTTATTTAACTTCTAACTTCAAAAAGTTAACAGCTTAAATAGAAACATCAGAATGTCACATTGGCTCTGTTGGTGTCGAAGGAGGGTGACAACTTGCAATGGGCACCGACGTGTGCAAGGAAAGCCTATCCACTTTCCTTGCAGAAATATAAGTCAATGTAAATTCCAGAACTCTACAGCAAAATGTTAATGTCCTGTAAGATGTAAGGGATGTATTATTTATCCCTATTTTATGGGGATTGGGGTGTGGAGAGGGGATAAGGAAGTGAGGTTTAGTGACTTAAGCAAAGTCACACACAAAGTCTATTGCAAAGCTGGGAACATAACTTGGATTTACCTATTTCTACCCTTACACTAAAACAAAACTCTCATGTTCTCCATACATTCCCTTCCTTCAGAACAAATAACACACACAGAACAAAAAGGTAAAATTGAAGATCTAAAGCTGTGGCTCTCCAGCAAACACAGTGAGTGTTCTCCTTTGAAGTTTAATCAGAGAGCAACTATAAAGAAAGAGAAATACGCAGAGGACCCATTTATACTGTCCAATACACACACATAATTTCCATTGGCACATATTGTAGTTCATGCATTTATTTTTGAGGCTAGAATTGCGTCTGGTGTGTTTAAAAACAAAAGCCATGCAAAGTAATTTATACCGCAAGCTGCAGGGTCTCCTACTTTTCCCATCTATGTATGATAAAATTATTTGTAAAGCTGTTGGAAGTAAGTATTTTTTTTAAAAGCTGCAGCCTTTTTGACATCTCATGTGAATGGGATAAAATATTTTTAATTGGAGAAAGGCAAATTAATGGCAGATTTCCTGCATTATGTAAACCAGACCATTTTAATGTGCAGAATAATTTATTATAACTGTGGCTTTATGAAGTTTAAAAGGGTCTCTTGTTCTTATTTGAACTTGATATAAATGTCAGAGTTCAGAAAAACTATTGTAGTGGTCCAAAGGTCCTCTGGCAGTCAGACTTCACACAGTTGTCAGTTTGGCCCCCTTTGTTTTATTAAATTAGTTTTTATTAAAGTCTCAGTCCCCTGAAATTGCTGCCTAAATGAAGTATTTTATTAAATCAAAATAAAACTTTGGGATCTCAAGTATAAGTTTATTTAGTCTAACACATCTGTGATGTAGGCAAGTATTGTTGTTCCATTTTAAAGGAGAATAATCTGAGTCACAAAGACATTAAGGCTGTCTACACTGGGATAAAAACAAAATAACCAAATCTGGTAGTTAAGTACAAGATTGGGGCTGCCACAGACTTCTACACAGGGATAAAAGACCCATGGCAGAACTGTGACAGGCCCAGGTCAGCTGACTCAGGCTCACGGGGCTCAGGCTCCAGGGCTGAAAAATCACAATATAGATGTTCAGGGTTGGGCTCCAGCCTGAGCCCTAGGACTCTGCAAGGGTGGAGCATCCCAGGGGCTGGGCTCCAGCCCAAGCCTGAATGTCTATATTGTGATTTTTAGCCCCACAGTACAAGACCAAGTCAGCTGACCTGGGCCAGCCATGGCTCTGCCATGGGTCTTTTATCCCTGTGTAGATATACACTAAGTGACTTGCCCAAAGCCACTGAAGAAGTCTGTGGCAGTCCCAACCCTGTGTCTTAACTACAAGATTTTGTTATGGTGGTCAGCACTCTAATTAACCCTCACAGTACTGCAGGGGTGCTTTCTATACTTAAATAATATTTGTGAAGCATTAAGACGATGGAAAAACATTGCCATATATAAGGGCTGTGTGCTACTCTGTCTCTAACTGATTTGTTTTAAGGAACATCCTACAAAGAATAATAATCTACTTTTCTACAGTTTTCTTCCTAAGTAGATTTTTGGTGATTTAAAAGAATACCACCATTGGCGTAAGTGTTACAATCCAGAACAAACTGATGAAAATTAATTGGTCATGGCTTTGCTGTTGCTACCCAGGCTAAGCTCTGTTATGTGTACAAATTCTACAGTGTTGCCAGGCTGAGATCTAAACTTGTCTCTGTTAAACATCTGTGCTTTCAGAACTATCAGCCATGTGTCCCCTTGACCTGTTTCATTTGAACTAAGCTGGAAGTAAATTTTTAAATTACTAAATCTAACTTCAGGGTGTGAATCACTGCTGGGTGTTGATAGGTAATTGGATAGTGATCTCAAAAAGTTCATGAGAGCACTGCTGCTCCCATGTTCTCAAAGGAACAAAACCAAAAGAGTAAATGAAATTAGGAAGGAACAAAATAATCTTTTCTTTATAAAGAAAGCACACTTTACAGAGCATTCATTTTTTCTGACCATTGGCTTTATATCTATAGGTCAAGCATTTTTATAAAACTTGTCTTAATACAAGGTAAGTCAGAATTTCTTATCTTCTTGAGTGGACACATCTGTATGAAGCAATCTTATTTGTACTATGCAAATATAGGAATTGGATCAGGAATTCTGAGCTTCTTCATAATTCACCATTCAAGGAATTGAGATATTAAGGGACAAATCCTCTCTTCAGTACCTGTCCCGAGTATCCAGATGGGGGAGGGAGAAATCCTGTCCTACAGCAACTCAAAAGCTCCACAACTGTCCTGAAGAGCATCCTGCAGCCTAATTTGTACTCAATGGATGGCATAGCCTCTACATTGCCTTGCACAGAGGATGCTGAGAGCATCTGTGAAGTGGCAGATCTCCTGCCCCCTCTTCAGCCTCTTGTACTCCATCATGAGGGGAACTTGTGGTGAGAGAGAGACATCATGTTGTCCAGTGGGTGTGGAGGATGATGTCCAGATGCACCCTTGCACAGCAGAACAGCAGCAGTTCCTTTGCCAACGGAGATTCTGTACCTAGTGAGGAAGGGGCTGGATTTGATCCTAAGCCCTTATTAGACTTGCTTTTAAAATGGGGGGAAATAATTGGCATTTTCTGACCAGCTTTAGTACATACATCCCTTTCATGAATGTCTGACACTTGGGGAAAACCAATAAGCCATATATATCTCGTGTTTCCTAGTATTATAGTTACTAGATCAAATTCTGCTCTCAGTAACAATCATGCAGCCCCACTGAGGTGGTGGGTTTACACAGGTGTAACTGAGAGCCAAATTTGGTGCTGTATGTTTATAAACATATGCGCTATCTTCATTATAAGTATTTGTAGTGTGTCACTATCTCAGATGCCTATATAAGGCTTGTTATTTTGGCCCCAATATGGCTTAGTAGCTGCCTGCTGGAAACATATTATCAACATGTTTCTCTTTAGATGATGGCTCCAAAGTAAAGTGTGTATTGTTCCATAGGGAGAAGGATAGGGGAAGAGGTTTATTGTTGCAGTGAACACCCAACTAATGGGGATTCAAACTGTAGTGGAAAAGGACACTCTGGGATTCATTCAACAACATTCATAACCTTGGCCACTGATCCCAGGGTATCAGTGTTGAACTGAATAACATAAATATTGGATTGCTGAATGGAGTTCTCTGAAGTATCTTGCATGTAATTTTGCTCTACATAGTAAATATTTGTAGATCTGTTTTTAGTTAGTTATTGACATAGATTTGGTAGGGGAACCCATGCAAAAAAAATTCAGAAGCTTTTCTAAACAATTACATTATCCCATCTAATACCCTATGGTACTACTTCAATACATATATATTTCTGAAACAAGTGTTTGGGGTGTGGGTGCATGGTTTTTAAAAAAATCATTAAATGTACTAGGATTATCTGAAAGAAAAGCTTATTACATGATGGGTGCCATATTTTACTGAAGGCCACAGCAGACAGAAAAAAAAGAAAAATCTATAATACATTGTCCAGTCACATTTCTATAATGATGCATCATACAATCTGCAGGGGGAAAACAGTGGAACCTATAACTATATTTTAATGCTTTCAAAGTACATTAGTGTTATGAGTTCCACCCTCGTAGAATATTTCCTTTTTTCTACAGCAAATCCATTTGACTATGCTGTCTGAGTACTATGTCAAACCAGGTTTTCCTATTATGGAATCCCATCTGTACTGACTTTCAGCCAGTAACTAAGTGTTCTTCCTAAATAAGACAAAACTGCTAGAATGGCACCTCTCTTTCTGTTACCTCACCCACACACAGGCACACTGGGCTGTGATAGATGTTGGCAGTTCTTTTTCAGATGTTTGTTCATAATGTCCTGTGCCTGTTTTCTTTTCTGTAACTGCATTGGTGTGAGGAGCTTAAAACTAGGTTTAAAGCTTCTAAATACATTCTAGAAGTCACCAAAACGTTTTGTGTTACTAATTTATTGGGATCTGTGGTGAATTTGGAGTTAGTTTAGAGCTTCATTGGGAGCACTCATGCAAATAGATGTGGGCCAAAGCATGAAACAAAGTTCACAGTTCTTATACGCAAAAATGTTTTAGAAATCAGTGTGCTGGTCAATCCACCAGTACTGACCATCCTTGTTAGGATCAACACAGAGTTTGTTTTTTATATTTCTTCATCTTTGTAAATGGCTTTCTAATCTTTCTTGATGTGTGAACAAGGAAATAAATTAAAGTGCTTGCTGAAGCCAATGTTGAGCCTCCACATTGAACTGCCAAGAGGGAAAGGCAAAAAGTGAGTTGAAAAACTCAGAACCCAAGACCAACCTTCAAGAGAATGACTCCTGCTTAGCACCTTAATTTTCCTGGTTATCATTGTGTAGTTCTTGAGACTAGCTCAGGTGGGATGGCTGTCCTGACTGAATGTGCATAGATGGATTCCATTGTTAGAGACCGTTTCATAGAGAGACTGAGTATGAACTCCTGCTATCAATGGATAGAGGACAGACATTCATTCACATCCTCCTTGACCTCTCTGCAGCATTTGATACTGCTGTCTCACCTCAGAGAGGCAGCAGGACTCCCAGATAATATATTAAAATGGTTTAAATCCTTTCTAGGGGGCACACCCAATGAGCTGCACTTCCACCTCTAGACCCTTTATTTGTGAAGTCCATCAAGGATCAGTTCTTTCTCTCTGTCTCCAGTCCTATTCAAGATCTATGTCCAACCACTTGGTAAACTGCTGAGACAATATGGACTGTATGCATAGGACACACAATTCTACCGATCCGTCACGACATATGACCACAATGCTACCACTAAGATGGCCTAGTGCTTAGACAAGATAAGTTTATGGACAATAGCTACTGAAAACTGAACCTGAGCAAGACAGAGGTGATAAACTCTGTAGGCAGAGGAAAGCATTTTGAAGAGCTTGCAACCATGGTGCATCCTCCTTCAGTTGAACTTGCGTGCCCACAACTGGTCAGTTTAGCCCATAGGTTAGGAATACTCCTAGACTGCTCTGTGATGGTAAGCTTTCACATAGCAACATCCATGAGTAGAACTGGGCAACAATTTTTGGCTGAAACTTTTTTTTAAAATCAAGAAATGTAAGTTTGGTTAAACCAAAACATTTTGTAAATTTGTGTTGATTTCAGTGAAATGCTTCAGCTGAATAATTTTTTGGGAAATGTTGAAATGGTTAATTTTTGACACTTTTTTTCAAAAATGAAATTATTCCCTTTTTTCAAGCTTGATTCACAAGGGGATTTAGTTGTCATTATACTTCGTAGCCCAGTGATTAGTGCCATCACCTGGGATGTGGAAGACCCAGGTTCAAGTTCCTCCTCTGCCTGATAGAGCTGCAGAGCGGGGACTTGAATCCAAGTCTTTCCCCCTCCCCAGCTAAGTGGCTTACCCACTAGGCTGTAGTATTATTCTGATGTGGGGCTTACTCAATTTCTCCTATTGAAACTGTTCCAATTTGTATAAATAATTAAAGTTAATTGGGTCAGAGAGCATGAGAATGACTCTATAACCTGGTGGGTAGGACATTCCTCTGGAGGAGACACCTGCATTCCAGTTCCTGCTCCACTGAATATTTAATTCATGCATGGATTGAGACATGGGGGTCTTGCATCCTGGAGTATTGGGTGTAAGGCCTCTGGGAAAGTGGCACAACCACTTCCTCCTGGTGTCTGTGAATTGTGCCTAAATGTTGGAGTCAGACACGCAAGTCCCAGTGTGAATCTAGTCCTTTCTTTACAAATTTCCTTTGCTTTTATTAAAAAAACCCCCAAATCCCGCCCCTGTTAAAAATGCCCAACCTTGTAATAAAATGTTTTGTTTCAACACAAATACATTTCTTCAACTTTTTGATTTGCTTAAAATTATAAAAATAATCCAGTTGTTGGTTCACCTAAAACTGCTCCTCTGCCCCAACTTTCTGCACAGCAAGCAAACTGAAAAATCAGGTATTTTCACAGCTCTGTCATTGATTAAAGCTTTCTATCAACTTGGGTTGGCTGGGAGACACCATTTTATCGTGGCAGAAGATGACCTGGCCTCAGTTATTCATGCCTTTGTCACATCTCATCTGGACTAAAACAATGAAATATACTTGGGCATGAAGCCTTCAGCACTTAGTTGGAGTTTTCTAGTATAGAACACGGCAGTGCATCTCCTCAGCAACATAGGCTACAAACCTATATCAAACCTGTCGTCTGCTCTCTAATGTGGCTTTCAATAGAATATTGAATGTCTGTATTTCAAGGTACTCAATGGCCTGGGCTCAGGATATGTAAAAGATCATCTAAAGCTCTGGAATGAAGACTGTGGTTGACAACTTCATTCTTCTGCCACAATGGAACTTTCTACAATGAGGGTGAAAGCTCATGTTTAGGAGGAATGTTCAAGATGGTGGAATGAATTCCCTCAGGAAAAAAAGAATGATCATAATAGTTATCACCTTCCACTTGGTGTGCAAGACAAATTTTTTGGTCCTTGCCTTAAGAACATAAGAATGGGCATCATGGGTCTAGTTCCTCTAGCCCAGTATCTTAATCTTCCAACAATGGCTGATGCTGGTTGCTTTAGAAGGAATGAACAGGACAGGGCAATTACTGAATGATCCATCTCCTGTCTTCCAGTCCCAGCTTCTATCAGTCAGAGTTTTAAGGATACCCAGAATATGGGTTGTATCCTTGACCATCTTGGCTAATAGCCATTGGGGGACCTATCCTCCATGAACTTATTTAATTCCCTTTTGAACCTAGTTATACTTGTTGCCAGGAATGTTGTGAAGGCCAAAAGTTCCTTAGGTTGGCTGTGTGAAGAAGTACTTCCTTGTGTCCGTTGTAAACTTATGGCCTATTAATTTCATTGGGTGACCCCCTGATTCTTGAGTTTATGTGAAGGGATAAATAACACTTTCTCCATACCTTTAATGATTTTCTAGACCTCTATCATATTCCCTCTTAGTTGCCTCTTTTCCAAGCTGAACAGATCTAGTCTTTTTTTTTTTAGGTGAGGTGACCAGAACTGCATGCAGTATTCAAGGTGTGGGTGCACCATGGATTTATATAGTGCCATTATGATATTTTCTGTCTTGTTATTTATCCCTTTCCTAATGGTTCCTAACATGGTTAGATTTTTTGATTGCCATGGCACATTGAGCAGATGTTTTTCAGAGAACTATCCACAGTGACTCCAAGATCTTTCTTGAGTGCTAACATCTAATTTAGACCCCCTCATTCTGAAGGTATAGTTGGGAGTATGTTGTCCATTGTGCATTACTTGGCATTTATCAACAATGAATTTCATCTGCTATTTTGTTGCCCAGTCACCCAGTTTATTGAGATCTCTCTTTAACTCTTCACAGTCAGCTTTGGACTTAGCTATCTTGGGTAACTTAGTATTGTCTGAAAACTTTCCCACCTCACTGTTTACCCCCTTTTTCCGGATAATTTATGAATATGTTGAACAGCACTGATCCCAGTACAGATCCTTGGGGGAACCCTGCTACTCACCTCTCTCCCCTGAAAACTGACCATTTATTCATACCCTTTGTTTACTATATTATAACAAGTTTATACATCCATGAGAGGACCTTCCTTCTCATGACTGCTTACTTTGTGTAAGAGGCTCTGGTGAGGGACCTTGGCAAAGGCTTTCTGAAAGTCCAAGTACCCTGTATTCACTGTGTAGTGAGGCCTAGCCTCCCTCCGAGAAGGAGAGTGAGGGTCCACTACTCTCCCCTTGGTGGGTGGAGCCTAGCCTGCTCCACCCCCCGCGCCGGAAATGCCAGGGCGGGGCCGGAAGTATAAGAAGGCCCTGAAGCCCAGTTGTGACAGAATATCTGGAGGAGAAGGACGCTCCGGCCATACTGCCATGCCCAGAAGCAGAACCTACCCCCGGCTATCCAATAGCCACAGAAGAGGGAGACCTCGATGAGGAGTGGCCCGGACTACCAGCCGTGGTGTACCTCAAGGAGCCCGACGAGTCCTGGAAGAGAGGTACAAAACCCTGGGGAGGCAGGAAGTGGTCCGGGGTAGCCACAGAGCAGCCAGCTGCATAGCCAAGTGTGGCTCAGTCGGCGTATTGCATCTGGATCCCCACCAACACAGGGGCAGCCAATCCCTGGGCTGGGACGTGGTGGAGTATGGTGGGCCCGCATCCCCCTGCCACCCCACCCTGGGGTGGCCGACTCCCTATAATGTGCAGGGAAGCTCCTGCTCTGAAGAAGGAGCCTCCCTTACCAGCTCCCTTATAGACTGTTGCTTTGCTGGCTGCCTGAGTCCTTGCCAGTCTTAAGCCAGCCCTGAAACTGTTTGTTTGCTGGCAGCCTGAACCTCCTCAAGCCCAGGCCCGAACCAGATCCATAGACTGTGATTGCCTTGCTGGCGGCCGGAGTCTCGCCCCGGTCAAAGCCAGTCTCCTGTAGCCTGTGTTTAATTGCTGGCAGCTTGAGCCTCCCCAAGCCCAGGCTAAAGCCTGGCCATGACTATCTGGTGCCCAGCCCTATTGTGGGGCTGGGAACTAGAGGATCTGGGGGGTGGGGGACCTTGCCAGACAAGCCCGAAGGCAACCAGAACGAGTGGCCTCCCTCCGAGCGGGAAAGCGAGGGTCGACTACACAGCGGGTCACTCTTGTCCACATATTTGTTGACCCCCCTTAAAGAATTTTAATAAACTTCAGGTATTATTTTACGTTACAAAAGCCATGTTGACTTTTCCCCCACATATCATGTTTAGCTATGTGTCTGATAATTCTGTTCTTTACTATAGTTGCAACCAATTTGCCTGGCACTGAAGTTAGGCTTATAATTCTGTAATTGCCAGGATCGCCTTGGGATCAAATTTTTTAAAAACTGGCATTTCAACCAGTCATCTGGTACATACAGAGCCATCCCTTGGGTATGGCAAATCGGGGTGACCGCTCCGGGGCCCCCACTTTGGGGGGCCCCGCGGGACAGTGTGATTGGCCAGCAGGGTCAGTTCTGTAAGTGATGAGTCAAGTCCTGGAAGTGACTGTTTCATCACTTCTTCCCCGGGCCCTGCACCCTACTAGGGACGGCCCTGGGTACAGAGGCTGATTGAATGATAGGTTATATATCACAGTTAGTAGTTCTACAATTTCACATTTCAGTTCCTTCAGAACTCTTGGGTTAATACCATCTGATCCTGGTGACTTATTCCTGTTAAATTTATCAATTTGTTCCAAAACCTCCTTAACTGACATCTCAATCTGGTACAGTTCCTTGGATATGTCACCTAAAAAGAATGGCTCAGATGTGGGAATCTCCCTCACATCCTCTGCAGTGAAGACCAATGCACAAAATTCATTTGGCCTCTCTGCAATGGCCATGTCTTTCTTGAGCGTTGCTTTAGCACCTTGATTATCCAGTGGCCCCCCTGACTGGCAGACTTCTGGCTTCTGATGTAATCAACCAAATAAATTGCGGTTAGTTTTTGTGTCTTTTGCTAGTTGCTCTACAAATTATTCTTTTACACTTGGACTTGCCAGGGTTTATGCTCCTTTCTCTTTTCCTCTGTAGGACTTGACTTCCAATTTTTAAAAGATGTCTGCATGTCTCTAACTGCCTTTTACTCTATTGTTTAGCTAGGGTGGCATTTTTTTTATCCTCTTACTGTTTTTTATTATTTGGGGTGCATATATATAGTATGAACCTATCATGGTGTTTTTAAAAAGTATCCATGAAGCCTGCAGGCATTTCACACTTATGACTATTTCCATTTAACTAGCAAACTCATTTTTGTATAGTTCCCATTTTTGAAGGTAAAGAAATCCACCACAGCAGCATTTGATATTCTCACCCCCACAAGGTTGTTAAAGAGAAGTTGTAATGGGGTCTATAAACCCCATACTGAGCATGGGCAGAATAGGGAGAAGAGTCTCTCTTGTTTACAAGCAAGAAGCTTGATTATACCCCCAAGCAGCAGCCAAAACTGGAATTGTGGTTGCAGCCGTGGTGCCTGCCTCCACTAGGGAAACCAAGACCTACTATAAAGGGGAGAGTACAACAAAGTAAGGGAGGGAGAAAGGCCTGGGATAACAAAGGGGCAACAGCCACTCTGCAGGCTGCCTACAAGAAAACAGCCATGAGACTGCAAGGTCTAAAATTGAAGGGCTGATGAACTTAATTGGAGGTGAGGGTCCAGGAACTAACCTGACTGAGAACAAACTAAGGAGGATCAGTCAGGAGAAGCTGTTGTCTTTTGAGGGGTCTCGGCAACAGATGGGTTCAATGTGGTACCAGAAGCAGGATTTCATTTAACTCTCTGCAGAAAAGGGATGCCATAAAACAAAACAAAAACCTCTCCTACTTTTTTCCTATATACACAAGAGAAATATGGAGGTGAATCATCTCCTGTAATGGCTGGCTGACTCACAAGCACAACAGCAGAGTCAACAGCAGCTTTTCGAACAGATGGTGGCCCATCAACAACAGTTGTTGTAATGGGTGGCAGAATTAGGTACGGCTACTACCCCTCAGAGTTCTGGCAGTATAGGGAATGCGTCTCCTCTAGAATTCAGGGAACCACTCGAGCCATGATGCTCACTGAGATAATGACAGACGATGACCTGGAATCATTCCTGGTAACCTTTGAGTGTGTAGCCACTGCTTCCCAGTGGGCCATCTGGCTTGCCCCACTCCCCATTGGGGAAGCCTAGTCAGTATACCAGAGACAACAACATAGCAGCCTAGGACTACAACCAGATGAAGGCAGCCATATTCATCAAGTTAGGTCTAGATGAAGAGACCGACTGCCAGTGCATTATCACCCCCCAAGGCATGACCGTGGGCAATCACCCGAAGGCTGATGGATATCTGCTGGCACTGGTTAAAGCCAGAGTATTGAAGGGACCCCCAGATAACTGAACTTGTAGGTATGGAACAATTCACAGAGATTCTTCTGCCTCATGGCTGAGCCTGGGTTTGTAGAGACTGACCAGAAACCCTAGGCAAGCCCACCCACCTCATGGAGGAATATATGGCTATTCAAGCCATTCAGGGACCCTCTTCAGAGGTAGTAACAGCTACAGATAAACCAGAGAAGGAAATGATCTGGGGATCCAAGTGTGGTGGCCCTCTTGGGTAAACCCCAAGAAAACGCAGAAAGCTGACTAGTCAATGGACAGGATAGGGGACAGACAAACACCTCAAGGTCCATGGGTAAGATTTTCCCATGACAGTAGGTCCGCACCTTTACTTGCCTCACCTCTCTACCCTATGCCTGCACGGGAACAAGGGCCCAGGGAAAATCAGAGGGTAATCCAGTCACCAGAAAACAAGGGACAGATGTGGTAGCCTGTTACTTCTGTGCCCCTGTTGTTCACAGATTTCATGTCTGCCCCTACATGGAGAGAATAGGGCCCAGAATAAAAGCCAAGGGAAACTCACAATCCCAGTCAAAGTGGAGGGTTGTGGACTCGGGGTGTGATTAGACACTTGTCTGGGAATGGATAGCTGAAGTGTAGGGAAAGTCAAGAAGGGGGAAATCCCTGTGAAATGTATCAGTGCAGATATTTTGTGCTATCCCAGCATGGCAATAAGACTGACTGTTAATGAGAACCAAGATGAGATAGAGTGTGCAAATCTCTGGGCTTCCCCCATCCTGTGATATGAGACTGAGACTGTATTTTCCCGAGCTCTTGCAGAAGCTTCCCTTAATTCAGGAGCACACAGAAGACACACTAGAAGAAATGTTAGGGTTCTTATTGCATTCTAAGGACCTTGAGTTTCTTACCTCCCAGGCAAGAAAAAAAATCCCGGAAAGAAAAATGGATAGAAAGGAAAGAGCAGAGAGACAATCTGCTTAGTAGGCAAAATAGATACCACAGATGCTGGAGCTGATGCTGGTAGGATAAAAGACCCTGGAGAAGGGTTGTCCTGGTGCCCAAATTCAACACCCCCTCCGCAGCTGAATGTGGAGAAGCTAACAGAATTCTTGGACTTTCTCATGGGGGCAAAGGAACAGCAAAACTTTGAGCTGAGCCATTGAACAATTAACCACTATAGATTGAGATGGATCCCTTAAAGGGGGCAAGGACTTGGACGGGGGCTTCTCTTGGGCACCCTGGCCTCCCCACCCAGGGCAGGTGGAGGGTCCAGGGCTCCCCACAATGGTCCAGGCTTCCTGCGTGGCTCTTACTACTGCCCAGCTCCAGCTACTGGCCTGGCCAGGGGTGGGGCCTCAGGGAATAGGAGGACCAGAGGGCGGGACCACAGAGGGGGCAGGGCTCCTGTACGTGTCCTATTTTTGCATTTTGAAAAGGTGGTCACCCTATGTAGACCAAAACAAGAAGACACGAGCTACAGATACAACTGCTAGTTGTGAATTACTACATCTGGGGCACACAAGTCCATGTGCGGAACATCTTGGGAAGGACAATGCAGTCTAGGATCCTGGCCTGATAGGTTTGGCCAGGGGTCTTTAAGGAAATTGAGAATTTCTATGCATCATGTCCTGAATGCCAATTAACAGCCCCTAAGGGAATCGTCAGGGCCCCACTGGTGGAGACTCCCTTTGAAAGAATAGGAATTGACCTTATAGACCCCCTTGAGAAGAGCAACTCTGGACATCAGCATATTCTTGTTCTTGTGGGCTATGCCATCAGATACCCGGAAGCCAAACTGCTCTGGCCTATGAATGCCAAGACTATCGCTAATGAGTTGGTGAAAGTCTTTACATGGGTAGGGTTTCCCAAAGAGGTCCTGACAGAGCAGGGCACAAATTTCACATCCTGGCTGACAAAAAAAGTATGGGAATTATTCATAATCAAAGCATTACACACATCTGTGTACCACGTGCAGATGGATGGCCTAGTAGAAAGATTCAATTAGACACTCAAGAGGATGCTCAAAAAATTCATTGCCCAGGATCCCTGACACTGGAACCAACTACTCCTAGCCTTACTCTTTGACACCAGAGAAGTATGTCCCAAGCCTCAACAGGATTTTCGATCTTCAAAATGCGATGTGAACTACAACCAAGGGCTGTGCTCAGCCTGGTCCTGGAAATCTTGGAAAGCCAAGCACCAAAAACTGAAAACATAGTGCAGTATGTTTTAAAATTAGAGGAGATACTGGAGGATATGGGGGCATACACTAGAGAAAATCTCAAGGAAGCTCAGGAACAACCAACAGTATAATAAACGGGCACAGATGTGCATCTTCCACCCAGCTAACAGACTCTTGTTACTTCTTCCAAGCTCAGAATCAAAGTTAATGGCCAAGTGGCAAAGCCCTTTTGACATGATAGATAAAGTGAGGACTGTGGGCTGCTTAATCAAGCAATCAGCAAAGAAAAAGAAACAACAAATTTACCGTGTACATTTGCTGAAGCCCTGGAAACCTTTTTGTTTTGAAAGGGAGAACCTTTTTCTTTACACCATATCCTGAGAAACCAGAACTAGGACCCCAAATTAATGACTACCTATAAGTAAGCTCATTACCCCTTGGAAAAAAACTAAACCATAAGCAAAAGGAAGAGGCACTCCAACTGGTGGCCGCTTTCCCACAGGTATTCTCAGCTCTTCCAGGACGATGTTGCTGGCACAACATTGCGTTAATACAGAAGTAAAGTAAAGTAATACGGGAAGTGCTTCTATCAATTCCCAACACGTTGTGGGGGCACTGAGAGAGAGAGAGACCAGGACTATGTTAGAACTTGGGGGGGGGTCATAGAATCCCAGAACGATTGGAGGAGTCCTATTATGCGGGTCCCAAAACCAGATGGCTCACTATATTTTTCATAGATTTCAGAAAAGTGAACACAATTTCTAAATTTGACATCTACTCTATGCCATGAGTGGATGAACTCAGACTGACTGGGAGAAACCCAATACATCACCCCTTTGGAGTTGACAAAGGGGTGATGGCAGATCCCCTTAATGCTGGATTCCCAGGAGAAGACAGCTTTTTCTCCATTGCTCGGCCTATTTCATTTTAAGATCATGCATTCTGAGTTGCCTAGGACAATGGGCACTTTTCAACATTTGATGGACTGATTACTCCAACAGCACAGTCAATGTGCAGTGGCACACTTCGGGGACATAGGTATCTATAGCAAGAATTGGGACTCCTCCCTTTGGGCAAAGTAGGTCCTGTTCTCTGATCACTGAGAGAAGTTGGGTTAATGGGAAGCCCTGCTAAATGTGCAAAAAGAAAGGAAGAAGCCAGTTACCTGGGACACCGCTTGGTGGATAAAGTCCATGCTTTACAGGCATAAAAGACCCCCATGACTAAAAGGCAAGTGTGTGCTTTTTTAGGATTAGCTGGTTACTACTGCTGGTTCATACTCCATTTTGCCACCATAACAGTCCCATTAACTGACCTAACTAGGGATGCTACCCCAAGACTGCTGCTGTGGACACCCACCTGCAAAAGTGCCTTTTAAAAACTCAAGGCTGTACTTTGCAGGCAGCCAATGCTGTATAGCCTGAAGTTTGAAAAGGAATTCGTACTACAAATAGATACGTTAGAGGTAGAACCACCCCAATCCTTTCTCAAGAGGTAGATGGAGACCTGATAATATATATCAGCTGGCAAGTCTTCACCCATGAGAAAGTAGACTCCGTGATAGAAAGAGTGCTTGGCTGCCAAATGGGCAATACAGCACCTATGATGCTATCTCCAAGGAAACAAGTTCACACAAGTTACTGATTATGTCCCCTTGCACTGGCTAAATGTGAGGAGACAACCCAAGGTTCATGAGATGGTATCTTTCATTACAAATATGTGCCTTTTCAGATACAGCACGAGGCAGGAAATTTGCATTGAAATGCTGATTTTCTGTTCAGGAGAGTAGCCTACAATAGTCAACTGTGGGACATAGCCTTGGAGAATGTGTTATGGGGTCTACAAACCCCACACTGAGTATAGACAGATGGGGAATGAGTTTCTCCTGTTTACGAGCAAGCAGCTTGATTACATCCCCATGCATCTTCAAGAACTGGCAATCATGGAGGCAGGCACCCACAGCTGCAACCGATAGGGAAAACAAGACCTGCTATAAAGGGGAGAGTGCAAAGAAGGAAAGGGGGGTAGAAAGGCCTGCGATAGCAAAGGGGTGACAGCCGTGCACCAGGCTGCCTCCAAAAAACAATCAGGAGACTGAAGAAGATGGCAAGCCCTAAATCTGAAGGACTCATGGACATAATTGGAGGTGGGGATCCAGGAACTGACCTGATCGAGAACAAACTAAGGAGGGTTAGACAGGGGAAGCTGAGACACCTCAAAAGACCACTCTCTCTGTGTGTATACATATTTGTGCCATTTAAATATTTATATATCTACATATAGAATTTTTAAAAAATTCAAAACAAAACACTGCATACACTTAGAGGATGAGAGAACAAATGTGACAAACATTGGTTGTGTTGCATAATGCAGTACTGGAAAGTGCTCAGATACTACAGTGAGCATAGGATAAGAACTTATCTAGAATAGAAGTCCAAAATTTTGCCCCAGTTGCTAAAAATTAACAATTTATTAATCCTAAATAAGGACAATTGCTATGGGTGTCACAGTCAGTTACAGTAAACCACTGTTTTCATGCCAATGGGTAATAAAACATGATAGAGATTTAGGAACTTGCACTTAAGCATGCTGCCACCCATATTGCATATACACAATATATATTTCCTTTTGGAGGCAAAGCCAAAAGAAAAATCCCAGAAAAGAATGCCTCTCATGTATAAAAGGTTAAATTCAATTTCACTAGGATAAACACGCAATTATGGTAAGGTAGGCATATGCGCCATAAACACCCACAAATAAAAACTCACCCTTTAGTTCAAAGCTCACTGAAGCTCTCCTTTAGTTCAAAGCTCACTGAAACAAAAGCTAAACTCATCACTCTAACCTGAGGTTCACCAGCTATGTGTGGTTTTGCACTGTAGTCAGCTACATATTTACAGTTTCCTAACTTGATCACTCTTAAAATGGCATATGCATATCTGACATCAAGTACTTCCTCTTGGGGTCTCTCTCTACTCCAAGCTATTATTATTGGCAGATTCTTCAATCATTATGGAATAGTTTCAGCAGTTTGAATCTGGCCATTAGTGATTCTGGCCAATGGTTGTAACTACTGTGATGGTATGCAGAGAAAAGTTCATCCACTGGGCTGTTCAAAATTTTCATTATAATATACTTTTGTGAGGGTTTCTAAGTTACTCTTCAAATTCCTTTGTGCTGAAGCTTGTGAAATAAGATGTTTGGGGCACTTAAAATTGAACAAATTTCTGGCAGTGACTTTATGATTTAGTAGGACATCTTTCATCTCAATTTGTCTATTATTCAAGTTGTTTGTGTTTACATCATCTAAATTCTCTGTTTGTAGATAAAGGTTCTTAAAATATTCTTTTGCAAAAAAGCATCTATAAGCATTCTAATATTAACAGTTGTTTTTTTCCGACTCCTTTGGGAACTTATTTTAACTTTTTTTTCCAAATTGTGACTCAATTGCTTGCTGCTACTAGAGCGGCTGGGAATGTCCATAGTTAGAGCCAGATTGTAATGTCAAATTTGCAGTCATAATAAATGCAGCTTTCAAAGGATGAGTGTATGTCCACTATTCTTAGAGGGACGTCAGTAAAAACCTATGAAGGATTTACATGGGAAATTCAGGTTAACCAGGTATAGCTATCATTATTATCTCTTTTGATTTATATACATGCTAAAAAAAAAGTGTCCCCATCCCATATGTTCTATGTGCCCAGGATAGAATTTTAAAATACTATAGAATTGCTACCCAGATGTAACTAAAGTACAGCAGTACGTTTCAGTATCTAATCCATATGTATGAATTATATGAAGAAAATCCCTGCAATGTTTGTAAGAGCCCTCACAGACCCAGTCCAGCAGAATTTCTATATCTATATAGGCTCTCAGATGCTCCATAAGCTGCCTGAACCACTGAGATTTAAAAAAATCTTCAAAAAGATAAAAAGATTTCCATTTTTTTCCCTCCTGGACAATGTCCTGAGCATAGGAAACTCATTTTCCTGCCATCCCACTCTTTAACTGCCCTTTCTTTATAAAAGGTCCCATCTCACAGTGACTTCCCTCCATTACAGGAGAATAGGACATGGCTTCTTCTGGAGCTTGCTGTTTCCTGTACTCTCAGTCAGGGTATCACTATGGTAATAATAAAGTTCATTGACAACCTGAGACAATCCTCATCACCTTCAGGGGATGAATGTGCTATCTGCATGTGCTCTGAGCCACCAGCTGTCCTGTGAGCAAGTTATTTAATTCACAGACCAAAGGCTAATCGCTATTTTCATTAATAAATTTGCTTCCTCCTTTGACCACTGAATGGCTCATACAGCTATTCACCCACTTCCTTATAGAAGTATTTCTGAGTCCATCGAGCTTGCTGATAGGAAAGCTCTTACAAATGTAGGAGTGGCTCTTTCTCATCTGATTTGAACTTCAGTCTGCTCGCAAAGTTGTTTTTAAAAGGCCGTGTGCAAATATTATTGCATTCTTACCTGGTTTGCAATTCCATGCTTGAGGTTGGTTGGGGCAACGAGAAAACACACTGTCAAGGCTGATTCCCCACTCTGGTACTTTGAGTGCAGAAGGTGGGGACCCACAAGGATTTAAAAAAATTAATACTTGCCACTCCAGGCTTGTATTAAACCCCCAAGGTTACAGCTTTTCTCTGACCTTGGCTTGTTAAACGCTGCCACCACCCAAGTGAAAAACTGCCTCTTGCAAATCCTGGAAAAACTCACTTGGGAAGTTTTCCCTGAGGCCCCTCAGCTTTTCCACCTCTCTCTTGGGGAAGCCAAGAAAGAAAACAAACAAAAGGAAAACCCAGCTGTTGCCACCAGCTAATTGAAAA
The DNA here is from genome assembly GCF_965140295.1 of Lepidochelys olivacea. Lineage (NCBI taxonomy): Eukaryota > Metazoa > Chordata > Testudines > Cheloniidae > Lepidochelys > Lepidochelys olivacea. The sequence continues at coordinate 73,745,542 of NC_140414.1, forward strand.
ATATATGCACAGACCTTTTAAGATACAAAACCAATCAGGTTCTTAAAAAAGGTCAATTTTATTAAAAACAAAAAGAAAGAAAATGTATCTGGAATTTAGGCTTTTGCTAGATTTTAAAAGAGCAATTTCAAAAATTAAGCATCCAAAATAGCTTTCTTGGGGGTTGAGCTTAAAGGTTACAAGCAAACAGAAGCACCTGAGGTTAGCACAGAGGAGTCCACAAGCCTTACAGAAAATAAAAGAAATAACCCTAATCGCATCTATCTAAACATTCCTTGTCCCAATGAATCCTTCTAGGTATCAACAATGAATTTCTATACCTGGTCCAAACTTTACACAGCATTCCAGCTGCCCCCATCTCTTCAGCTAGAGAGAACAACAGAGAGACGAAGGGAAAGCTTTTTTCCCATTTAAAAAAGTTGTAGCCTTCCCATTGGCTCTTTTGGTCAGGTGCCCACTCCCTTTTCTTTATTTGGGGAACTTTTTAACCCTTTACCGGTAAAGCAAGTAGCCACCAAGAGGAACTTTACAGCTAACTGGCTGGCTGGGTGCCCATAAAAGGGAGCTACTCCTCCCCCCAACCGTCATTTATCACAGACACATAGCCTGAAAATTAATCCATTCCATTAGGGCAATGGAGTGGTTAGGAGACTGCCGTCACCAGCGCTCTTGATGTGATACTAGGGACAGGAAATATTGTACTCTGGCAAGTAGGTGGGGAGTTCCTTCTCCATCCAAAGATATTGTTTATAAAACCCAGTGTGACAGGACATGCGGTCAAGCCCAAAGTTCTCACCTTTTATTGCACAATAGTAACTTTAGTATATGGGTCAGCTTGTTACAGACCTGAGATCTGTAGCCTATTAGGGCTACCATGTCTCACAAAGCTACAGGTATTCTCCAATTTCAGAGTCACACTGATCTAAAGTTGTACTTCAGTGTGTTACCTGCTTTAAATATATTTATTTCATGCTCTTATTCTCATTTATCAGAAGCACATATCTGTGGCTCTGGGCGCTTTTATACATTATTCTTAAAAACCACATACAAAAATTACATTGGACCAATATCCACAAACCAATGAGGTTTCAAATAGCTTAGAGCTAATATTCTATTTAATAGAATATTAAAGTCTATTCTAGTTTTGAAAGAAGTATTACTTTTAAATCTTCATAAATCTGTGGGAAATTATAATATTGATCCTTTATTTTTGTATTGCTGCATGTTCAATTTAAAGATCACTGAGTGCACTATTTAACTTTTCCTGAAGCATCAGGGACAGGATCATCTATATAGAAAACTGCTATGATATATGGTGTGGGGGGGGGGAGAACTTTATATTGGGACAGTAAGTAAAATCTGCATCCAATTAACCTTCTATTTCTGTGCTCTAGACATTGTCAGGAAACCTTTAGTAATATACCTATCAAGGGTATGATTCAAACATTGACTTTTTAAAAATTATAACTCCAGTTTGGATTTGGGCCAAAGAAAGAGATCTGCTACACTGTTACGTTGTGTAACAAGACACTTACAATGCAGTGAACCATGAACAAATCTTTGGTGCAATTTTTATTTGTCTAAGGTCTTTGATACTCTAGACACCTACTTTACAAAGTTGAGGTCTTCTTGGCTCAAGTATTCCATCATGGACTGATTCTGTGAGGATCTGTGGGTCTGGAACCCAGGCTGGGTGGCTGCCACATCCACAGCACCACCTCACAATTCTGGCAAAGTGGGGAACAGCAGACTATAAGCCCTATGGAGGTCCTGACTGGCACAGCCTACCTCATTCCTTGATTGGCCTAGGCACATTATTTAAGGCCTAAGGGAAACACCCAGAGGCTGTCTGTGCAACTAGGTGGATCCTTGTCTTGCTGCTGGAAGCAGACCCTGCTGCACACTCTGGCTACTTGGCCTCACTCCTGTTTCATCGTCCTAGGTCCTCTGCTCTGCTCCTGACTTCTCATCCTGCGTGTTTGCACTAATCCTACTTGGGCTGACTCACTTGGCTCTGATCACCAGTGTGGCTCTTGACCTTGACTCTGACCTGACCTATCACATGACACTGGGCTGGATTGCTGCTTCTGGCTCTGACCCTCTAGACTGAACTTGGACCACATTCGAGTCTCCTCCAACCCAAGCCCTGGCTTTGACTAATGCCCCCTGTAGCCAGGGTCCTGACAGATTTGGTATTCACTTACTTAGGAGTTTTGGATTATGGACAAAATGTTAGGCACTTCTGATTACTCGGAGAATTCTCCAGGATTCTCTGCTGGATAGACCTGGTGGAAAAACTGGAATTGCATTCCACAGGAAATTCCAAAATTAAAAAAAGAAAAAACAGACCAAAAATGGAATTTCCTGAGGAATGGAAATTCTGAATTTTGTTTGGAAAAAATAAAAATGACATTTTATGTTCTCCTTTTTTGAAAGGCAGCTCATCAGCCTGGGAGCTGGGCAGCTCAGAGAGCCTGACAGCTACCAGGGTTGCCAAGGAGCAGGGAGCCTGAGACCCCTGGCTCTGGGGCAGTCCACTTGGTTGGCTGTGTTTGTATTAATTTAGATGGGTATATATGGGTCCAAAGAATCCATAGTGTTAACATAATCCAGTCACTGTCCAACATTAAACAGCATAAAGGAAGTTGTGGGATTTGGTGTATAGAGACTTCAGCCTTCCTGTTACTATGGCGAATATACCATTACAAATCCTTTTAAACTTTTTACTAAAGATACAGAAAAAAAGGTAAGCATTAATGTGGTTAAAATATAAAACATTCAGCAGACTTTCATTTTAACAACATCCCTTGTTTCTTTTACCTTTATCTGGAGAAAGTTTTTAGAAGGAAACGTCCCCTCCACTCCACTCCCCCTGGGATTAAAGATGGTAATAATTGACCGTTGGGGAAAAGAAAAGTTAGTTGAGATAGGCTGAGGCTGTCATTATTGCTGCTGCTGTTTCCTAAAAGACAAAACATGATTAACACACAAGTAACCCTTCTGCCCGTCAGAGTTGGCAGCAACAAGAGCCAGGTTCAGTATCTAGGGGTTCCATTCCAATAACACAATGCAAAACCGGCTCGAGCCCCCACCCAGTGACCTGGGACAAATATATACCATCCCCGCTGGGCGCCTCCAAGAGGCAATACTTTCCCTCTCGCAAGCACAGAGTCTGAGTGTAGCAAAAAGCCTTTTAATAGCAGAGAGAAACAATGTGGCATTATGTTGGGGAAACACCACCAACAGGATTCATAACACAACCCATGAGCAAAAAACTCACCCCAAGCAAACTGGGGCGTGTTCTTTCCCTTTGGTTTTTGAGTCCAGCAACCCCAAATCACCCAAAGTCCCAAAAGTCCAATGATCCAAAAGTCTCTGTCCTGGTCAGGGCAGCACCAGAGTTCGAAAGTTTATCTGCAGAGTTTTACCTCCCAACCTGGGTGGAGATGGGGGTGGGGGGGGTTAAGGGGCACCTTATGTGATCCAAAGCTGATTGCGCCACCTCTCCATGGGGCTCCGCTCTGCCAGCCACCCCCCATGAGCTGCTCCAGGCATCCGACAAACTGCTCTGCTCCACCAGCTGCTCTGCTCTGCCAGCTCTGGTTACACACACAAGAGGGAAAAGAACAGCAAAGATAGAAAATGCAGTTTGTCTCTGGTGTTGACTCTTACATGCAGCTTTGCTGCTAGAAAAACACAGACACAGCACCATTTTATCAACCACTCCAAAACCAGCAACAGGCAGTGTAGGTCACCGCATTTGGCTGCTTCTTTCTGGTTGCAGGCTTTCAGCAGTGTTGCAAAATATGCAGTCTTGGCTGGCTATTAGACATAAGGAAAAAGGAGAGGGATAGGGGAAAAAACCCCAATACGTTGGGTGGAAGAAAGATGATAAAGTCTCACATCCCAGATGGCATTTGGGATTTAGCCAGATGTGGTATAGGTAGCAATGTCATCTGACTCCTGCTTTCTGGCCCAATCTGGTCAGAACATCTTCCATGACTAGGATGTAAAAGGTGTAGAGTCCCAGGCGATATGGGAGGGTGGCGGCCAGGATGGTGACGCTTGCTAGGATAGTAAATTTTCTCCTAAAGTTAACTTTCACCCCAATGTCTTCTATTTTAAGGATCCCAAAAGGTGAAGTGGAGTAGCTCATCCCCTCATTATTTTGTCCACCAGGTAAACCAATTTCCAACACACCAATTTTGTTCCACTGATTTCCAGTTCCACAATTTTTGTTTACGAAGCACGATTTTAACACAGTCCTGGAATTACATTAGTAGGCCTCTTTGTTTGTACTCATTCACTCTTTCTGTCACTTTTGCATCTTTTCCCATCAACATTTGTTGTTCTAATTTATTGTGACAACTTAACTTATAGTCATGTCTTTACAACTGAGCTCATAATTAGGATAAATTTGTATGCCCAATTATCACAACGGCTGTCCCAGAACGTGGGAGGTCAGGCTGCCTTGGAGCTAGGAGCTTAGGCTCTCAAGGAGACATGAGCCTAAGCTTCCAAAAATCTTGGCTTCACATCAGTCCAGGCAGACTGCCACTGAGCCGAGCAGGTTTCTAATGAAACCCTGCCTGGTTTCCGTTGGCATTGACATGGTCCCATTGAATGGTTTGTTTTTGATAAATTGGCATTTTCCCAGAAAAAAGTATTCTATTGGAAAAATTTTGACCTACTCTAATGCTGGGTTCTGTCTGTGATCTTTATACATTATCAAGAGATGTGTAAAGCTTTCAGTATCATTATGCAAAGGACATTATTGTTTAATGTGGTAGATCTGTAATGTTGTCAGTTTCTTCATTTCAGTCAGATTTAGGGGGGAGGGATAGCTCAGTGGTTTGAGCATTGGCCTGCTAAACCCTGGGTTGTGAGTTCAATCCTTGAGTGGGCCATTTAGGGATCTGGGGCATAAAAATAAAATTGGGGATTGGTCCTGCTTTGAGCAGGGGATTGGACTAGATGGATTCCTGAGGTCCCTTCTAACCCTGATATTCTATGATTCTATGTTCCATATGGATAATTTGGTGTAATCTGTGGCTCCATAGCCACTGACTGGAAAATATCCACAGAATTTTCCCACATCTGGTTCAAGTAAGGGAGGCTGATGGTCACCATTTGTCTCATCTTCTTGAGCAATAGTAGCTTTGGGTGAAAAAGGCAGATCGTGGCCTTCTCTCCCTCCCTATGTGTTTGTGATTCCAAGAGTGGGGGTGGTGGTTCTGTGTCCCTACTGCAGTGGAGTTTTCTGCCAAAGTTTCCACCTTACTGCTACAGAAGTGGGTCTGGAGGTGCCTTGTGTATAGTCAGGTCCTAATGTTAACAACTGAATTCTGAATGACAAGAAAATGAATTCAGCATTCTTTGGATTCAATCCAAAGCTGGCAGCATAGCATGACCTCTGAGATATTTTTTTGCTTGATAATTCTATTTTCAGCTCAATCAATGAATATAAATATCATGCTATACTCCCATCTTAAGGTGAAAATAGATATTGAAAGAGATTTGTGGAAAACTTAGGATACTTTATCACAATTAACTTGATTACAGGAACTTTGGTGACGTATCTTTTGCCTGTAAAGTGTCATGCACATCTGTAGTGGTGTATTAGCTAATAATGAAATGGGAATTGTATATATTTTCAGTCTTACAGGAATTCAGTTTTTCAAATTCTGTGCGGTTGAATAATGTTAATATTCAGTTACTCCTCTGCTTCTCAAATTTGTCTTAAAGTACAGTTCTACACCAAATGACTATACAAAGGACATCATGGACTTCTATGTTTGAAATTCAAATGACTTGAAGATTCAATGTGTTCAGTTTACAAACAAAAAAAGATGCTTTTTTTTTTTTAACAGTCAGTTCTGCAAATTCTGGTTAGCATCTGAAAGTCCAGTGTGGTTCTTTTTCGTGCATATTCATCATCAGTAATGAAGATATTGCAGTTGGAACTTAACTAACAGATCTGTTTGATGATGCACACACCAAATTTTAACTCTTCCTTTGTCAAGAGTTAAAATTTGTTGGGGTCACTGAAATAAGCAATTAGGATTCTAAATGCATGTGGGGAGAAGATCAATTGACTCTAAGGTGTCATCTTCACTTTTAAAAGTAGAATAGCATTTTGTCACTGTGACAGTAATCCTTGTCAGTGTGTGTTTTGTAGCAATGTCACCATTAAAGGGACATTCATCACTTTAATTTGCATGATGTGTTAGACTGGCTTTCCCATCAGATCAGAAGAAAAATGCATGGAACAAAAGTTCTATACAAATCTCATATTTTAATACTATGTGATCAAAGGAAAATATATATAATTTCAGAGTAAGCTAGAGCGGGTGAAAATTTTTGACCAAAACGTTTTATCACTGAAAAACGGGGTTTCATTGAAAATGTTTATTTCTTCAGTGGGAACATACTGTTCTCAACTATTTTTTTTTCAAAGGGAAATTTAAAAATGAAATATATTTTAATTTCATTTTGCTTTTTGGAAACCAAAATCTTTCAAGATTTTGAATTTTTGTTCGTTCCCTCCCCACCCCGCTTCTTCCTTTTTTGTCACTTGATGCATTAGAATGAATGATAGCTAGGATATTTTTACCGTCTTACTTTTTTGTTTTTGTTTTTCATATTCTTTTTCCCTCTCTAACACTTCCAAATTTCTTCAAGTTGGGGAAAGTTCAAGTGGTAAAATGAAACACTGTAACTTTGCCATTCTGTAACTTGAAAAGTGGGAGAAGTTTTGAGAAGGTGCAGAGTGGTAAGTGGGAAAAATGAAGGGAAAAGAGAAAACTCTTGAGATTATTCATTTTATTATTCAGTTTCAAAAAGGAAACAATCTTAAAAAATGGGGGCAAGAATAAAAATTCAAACATCCAAAATTTTGAAAACTATTTTAAATTAAAAAAAACCCCACAATATTGTTCTATTGTGAAATGGAAACAATTTTGAAGATTCTGATTTTTTTTCAATTTTTTTTTTGCCATTTTTGACCAGCTGTATAATAAGCATTAATAGTCACAAAATCACCAAGCCTGTGCTGACTTTGGCACTTTCACAACGTGGGAGAGCCCAGTCCTGTGAGAAACAAAGGTATGTAGGCACCTAAGTGAGTAGCACAGCTTGCGTGAAGACAGGGCAGCACAGGGCAGGCTGAAGCGTGGGTAATACAAGTCTGGCACAGACATTGGCTATGTACTTAGCTCACTAACCCACCCGGAAGCCTGGCTGTTGTTACCAAGAGAGCTGGATTCAAGCTGGTTCGGGTAAGCTAGCCCATGCACCGCTTTTGCTGTGCAGACATACCCATAGCTTTAAAAAAACGTTTTGACTCTGAAAAGCTGGTAAGAAATCCATATCTGTGTGTAGGTTATGGCTGAGAAACTTTCCTGTGCTCCAGGAAGGTTCCCATTGACAGTCTTCAAGACTGAAACATTATTTATTTAGTAAGGGCAGTTTTGTGGTTAAGGCATATGACTGATTGGGAGCTATGTGAGCGGTGATTTATCCGCAGCTCTGCCACAGACTTCCTGTGACTATTATGTGTATGAGTAAGAAATACTTGGCTTTCTTGTAGTGTTATGAGACTCTAAAGTCATTAGTGTTGATAAAGTGAGATCCTCTGATGAAAGGTGCTTTAGAACTGCAACATGTCAATAATATATAAAAACAATACAACACAGACACTGGCAGTGTATATTCCCCACCCTCCCTGCTTCAAACCTGACGTGGAAGACAGCAATTCAGGCAGTGAGAGGGTATTTCAATCTTTCTGGCTTACTCATTCCATCCTTGGGCATTCTTCTGACACTGCCAAAATGGATACACCTTAATCGCTAAATGTGGTTCTGCCAGGTGAATGTTGGCCACTTGGGGAGATTGCCAGCCAGCTAGCAGATTGTAGTAACTTTTGGTCATTACTTACCTGGCTTAGATGTAAACTGATAACTTAGACAAACAATATCTGAATTTAAATCTAAGTGATCTGCTCCCTTTGGACAAGACACTTTTTTACAAATCTCTCTTCTCACACTAAGATAAAATAAATAAAAAAGAAGCCAGAGTTCTCTTCATAATTACTACTACCAATAATAGTTGTTTCTTGTATTTATGGGAATGCAGAATGTTCTCTAGCTCACAAATCCTGCATGCTGTCAAAGTTGCAAGCTGACAAAGTTGAATGAGTCACCAGCAGCAGACTTCTTCAGTCTTAGCAGTTGGTACAATCTCTCTCCAGGGAGCGGTTAGGGGATAACACATACCCTACTGGTTCTGCTGAATTTTAACAGTTGCTATGTAGGTGGTTAATACACATACAGTTAATACACTATGTATACTTTAGTTGCTAATTCTATATACCGGTACTCATTTTTCAATGCAAGTCAGATCTGCAAAATCCATTTCCACATATTTGACAGACGTGTCTGCCTCTGCAATTAAGTTTACCCAAGGTTTGATTGTGAGTATCAGTTTCATGGGATTATCTTTATAATTAGGACATTATTTTTCATGAAGATGAATGTTAATTATTATTTTGTGCTACTTTTAGTTTTATTCTGTGCTTTAATCTTGTTGCATTCCAGGGGAGCAAAGAATTCCCTGTCCTAGAAATTATGTGGCAAAACATACGTAGTGTTACTGTTTCTTTGTACTCAACTAGCATTTCATAAACAACTTATCTGTAAAAGAGATTTTTATGCACTAATTCAGAGCAATGACACTGAGCTACCTTTGCTGTGGTATTGTAGCTTGTTAGCAGATAGAAAATCAGAAATATCTCCTTTAAGCATTGTGGAAGTGCTATATTGGCAGAGGTTGAGATGAGGTCATTTTCCTTAACTGATGTTTTGCCACTAACGTTCTAAGAGTCCACGATCAAACAATTGTAATGCATCATGCAGCTGCCTAAATATATCACTGCTTAGGCAGAGGAATGTTTTTATTGGATTTCAACCACACTGCTAATATTCAAGTAAGTGTATTTGTAACATTTTACACAAATTATGAGAATTTCTTCCATGATGTGGTGGTGGTGGTAGGGAGGCCCTTGCTAGGGAGCAATGAAAATTACTAAGATCATCAGATATATTTATCAGTTTTAGTCAAGAATTTCCAGAAATATATTGATTGGATAGGTCATAAAAAAATTACCACACACCCCTAGTTGTCACCTACTAGTGATACTCCATTTGGGTTCTAGTGTGGGATATCATTAAACAATTCCATCCCGTACTGGATGGGGACCATATCCTGAAAGAAAATTTTGCCAAACCCCTCTTCTGGCCTTCAAACAGCCTCCCCCGCCCCAGCTTCACCAAGCTCATCATCAGAAGCAAGTTCCCCACAGACCACCACTCATCAACTCAAAGCTGCACCAGATGCTGCCATAACAACAGATGCAAAACCTGCAGATATATTTCCATGGCTACGATGATCAGTACCCACCACAACACACCTTTCAATGTCTTACATGTGCCTATGACAACATGTAGTGTACCATATCCAGAGCACTAAATGCACTAACAACAACTATGTAGATGAGACAAGACAATGACTACATTCTCAAATGAACTCTCCCAGAAAATGAGACAAAAACACCCATCATCCATGGATAAACAAAATGATCATTCCACATGTGAAATGGCCTCGTCCTCAAAGGAAACCTGCACGACACCTTCAAAAGAGCTTAAATTCATAACTCTGTTAGACACTAAAAATCACAGACTCAATGATGACTCTGGATTTATGGCTTATTACAACAATCTATAACTTTCTAACACTCCTTTGTCCTATGACTTCAGAGGTGTTAATTGCCTACTTCACTTTGAGTGAGCTCTTACAGCAGTGGTTCTCAAACTAGGGCCGCCACTTGTTCAGGGAAAGCCCCTGGTGGGCCGGGCCGGTTTGTTTACCCGCTGCATCTGCAGGTTCGGCCAATCATGGCTCCCAGTCGCCTTGATTCGCTGCTCCAGGCCAATGGGGACTGCGGGAAGCGGCGCAAGCTGAGGGATGTGCTGGTCACCCTTCCCGCAGGCCCCATTGGCCTGAAGCAGTGAACCGCAGCCAGTGGGAGCCGTGATCGGCTGAACCTGCGGACATGGCAAGTAAATAAACTGGCCTGGCCCGCCAGGGGCTTTCCCTGAACAAGCAGCGACCCTAGTTTGAGAACCACTGTCTTACAGCATGTTAATGCCTACGCTAAACAATCTGTTCCATCTTATATTTAGCTGTGACACCCTGAGTACCTTCCACAGGCCTGAAGAAAAACCCTGTGTAAACTCAAAATCTTGTCTCTTTCACCAATAGAAGTTGGTCCAATAAAAGATGTTACCTCACCCACCTTGTCTCTCATGAATATGAATATTATATGAGCTTTGTTTGCATTGGTGAGGATCTCTCAAATCCATGTCTTCTCAAACATGTCACTTCTCTGCCCCTTTTGTACATTTATAATAAAATGATGAGCTTGTTAGAAGGCTGTCAATGACTTCTGCTCTGCACAGAACACTGTGCCTCACTTTCACTCACACAAAGCTTCTGCTTACACTGTGCTGGAGCAGACCAGTATTTCAGTGCCTGTGGCAGGTCTACACTTAAAACACTGTAGTGCTTTAATGAAGATGCTCTAAGCTGAGGAGAGAGAGTTTCTCCCAGCGGCTTAGTTAATGTACCTTTGTGAGAGGCAATAGCTATGTCTGTGAGAGAAGCTCTTCCACCAACATAGTGCTGTCTACACCAGCGCTTAGGTTGGTATAACTACAGGGTTTAGGGGTGTGGATTAATCACACCCCTGAGCAATGTAATTATAACCAAAATAATTCTGTATTGTAAACGAGGGCTAAGTCCTTCAAATATCAGTGGTAGTAAGACATTGCTCATTTAGAAGGTAGGTGCCCCATTGTTGTTTCCAGATACTACTTGGAAGGGTGAACGTGGTTCAGCTGCAAAATGTAAATCCAGTTTGCCACAGACTAGGATCTTGAATATAATTTTCAAATACTGTGTATATGTTATTAAAAGAAAATTTTATATAAAAAGGTGATCAAGAGCTAGCAAAGAGCAAATATTCCATTTAAGAAACCTGAGCTCCTGAAGAAGGCTAACTGAACAATGAAATAAGAAGTGGGATGAGAGCAGATTGGGTGACTAAAATTGCCCCCCCCCAAACTATCACAATTACCACTGGAAAATGTGCTGGGCATAAACATTAAGTTGTTTGGAGAGTACTCTCACTTCAAGACCTCTTCATAGATCGAAGTCCCTTTTTGCACACCTAATTGTGATCATTTTGATTCATGAGCACAAATTCTTCTGTCACTTGTGCAACCCCACCACACCATATTTAGTTTTGGTGTGAGTGGGTACCATTCCCATTGACATCAATGACAGTTGTTACCATTGTATCAGCATTGAGTCTGGCTCATGGACTTTAATAAGGCTATAAAGTTCCACGTAGTGTAACTGAAAACAGAGTTTAGTTTTGGTGTTTGTCCCTTTTGCCCCAATGAATCATGTGGGTGGTGTGCTTTGCATGTGGTAGCAAGGAATTCAGGGGTGCAATTACAGAAGGAAATGTGATGAATGAACTTGTGCTGCATCTGCACTACTGTTTTTATCTTTGATGGCTTTACATATGTTATTACTTTCTCTATAACACTGTAATCTTGTATATTCATCCTTGAAAATGACACTAATGTATACAGCATTTATTTTTTGCCAGATGGAGACGATCTTTATCATGAAAAAAATCAATGTCTTTAAAAAAAATATAACTTGGCTTAGATTCAGAAAATAAAAAGCTGCTGTCACCATTAGTAAATCCAAGTGGGCCATAAAGCTTTCAGTGGCGGCTAGAGCAAAACATTTGCTGCTGGTTCAAGCTGTTATTTCAAATCTTTTAAAATTTAATTTAAATCAGACGTGTCTACAAGAACCTTCTTAATGATATTTCATTCAGATTCTTCTTGCATCTGTTACTGAACAGAGACCGTGATCATAAACTATATTTAAAACTGGGAGAGTAACTGTATTTTTGGCCCTAAACCCTTTTACATTTAGGACACTAATCAAAAATCATATATTTTAAATGTCAGAGGGAAAAAAAAGTCAGTAACAGTCCTATTCCCAGAGATTCTCCCACAGTCCAGTGCCCCTTGATGAGGGGTATCTATCCTGCGACAGGTACCAAGAGACACCCTGCATCTTCACTAAGAAGACAAGCTGGCAATATGTTCTGTCTCATGAAAAAGGGATCACAGCCAGGCCTGGAGGAAAAATACTGGAAGGATTTTGGAGTGAGTTTTGTGCTATAATACATGAAAGTATCTGGTTAAATAAATAGGTCTAGGTTTTAGAATGTGTTTGATTTTGTTTTATATGTAACCGTTTGTTTTCAGTATTGCTACATGCTACCATTGGAATCTCTCCTCTTTGTTAAATATACTTACTTACCTAGGTGCTGTGTGCGAAGCAGAGCAGTGATCTGAGGTATAGCGTGTAAGCTGTGGCGTACTGCTTGATTGGAAGCAGCAAATCTGAATACTGTGAGTTCCAGTGGAACAGGGGCTGGACACTCCAGGGAGATGCTTGAGGTTTGGAGTGTGCCTACAACTATCCTATAAAGAGAGAGCAGGGCCTACATAGGCCTCGAGGGGAGACCTTGTGTTGGCCATGGCTAGTGGAGTTGGGGAGCTGATCCCCAGCAGGCACAGACACATCTTCCTCCTGTTAAGCGCATGTGGTAACAAGGTGCTTCACAGCCCTGGGTAGCATCACCATTATTCACCAAAGGGATCAGGAGTTGGACTAAATTCTGATCATATAGTTACAACGGGAAAATCACTTAATCATCCTGGATCACTAAATGTTTCAGATGATGGTGATGGTGAAGTGAAGTTGCCATATCCATTTTCTGTGGATCATTATTGTAAGAATTTATAAGTCTATTGAGATGCTGGTGATTACATAAAATATCTATACTGTAAGTGTTTTTAGGATGGAGATACCACATCTTGCCTATTCTTGGCAGGTGGATTTGCTGTTCTTCTAAATCTCCACTTCCTATTGATACACTCATCTAAGTTTTTAATTAAGCTTTGAGAGAGAAGGTTTTGTCTTAAATTGTTGCTCAATGAATCAATAAAGCTTGAGTCAACATTGTTTAAGGCTTCCTTTTATTTAAATATTTTTATATCTAATTTGTTTTTGCCAGCTGCTGAAGCCAGACATATGCACACCACCTCAGGTCTCTCATGAGCTTTTCTGATGGTAGATTTAAAACAGCACAACAAAATAAGTGTTTTCTCTTTCTGAAAGGAAGGCTTAAAAAAATAAAAATCACAACCAACTTTCAGATCTCACTGCAGATCTCATCATATATAGGTAGCAGTAGTGATATGTCTGCTCATTCTAACAAAACTGGAAAAGAAGATGGACAAAATAATTAGTTCACTCAAACCCTCTGGCAGCTCTCTTAAAAAATTGGCTAATTTATCATTTCCAACATTACCATACTTGCTTACTAGCCTCTGTGAAGTTAAAGGTCTGCCAGCAGTTTCACTGCACTCCCTGTACTTTTTTAATGGCTTTTTAGCTTAGTAAATACATCTGGGGTGCTATGGTTGGCCAATAGTCTTGGTTCAAGAAATAATTTGTTTCTGATATCATTGCTATTATTTAGATAAAGAGGTGACAAAACATAAACAGCTGTTTACCAAGTAGTTTCTAATGCTATTTTACTCCTGCAACGCTTTGTGTTTTTAAATGAGGTTATGGAAGCCATTTGTCATTCATGTGGAATGCGTCCGACATCTGTAAATTAATATGATTTGATGATCTGTGATTTCATATGCCCAGTAAGGGCCTGATCCTGCAAATCCTTTCTCTGACGTGAGTGCAAGTTTGGAGGCCTGGGCCCTATTGACGTGATGTCTGCACGCTAACATTTAGCATTAATTTATCAACACCAGCATGCAAAGCAGAGCATTTGCTCTAAACTGCTTTTGATAGCTTGTATGCCCCCATGACATCATTTATGGGAGAGGAAAAAAACATACCCCACCAACAGGACCTCATGTTAAATGATTACATTCTCTTCACAGATAAAAGGAATATTCTTCCTCTTTATTTTACTTAGTCTTATTTATTAGCTATCCTCACGTAGTCTCCGTGCCTCCCTACTTTGCAGAGTACTCTCTCCCAGCGATTCTATAATCTTCTTGTACTTCCATCATCTGATTCGCTAGTTTCATTTGTTCAGTGTGCTCTGTTTCCCATTCATCCTGTAGCTTGGATGCTGTCGCATGCTCTTCAACCTGGGTTCACTATACAGTAATCACAAAGTGAAATCTTCTATCCTGTTTTTATCTTATTGTTTGTTTCGCTCACTTCTTCAAAAGTTTCTCGTAGATCTGAGACCCTCTATTGTAAAACTGTAATTAGATTTTTAAATTTATTATAGGTCAGATTTCTAATTTTCAGCCTTATTTTTTCCACACCTGTTGACTAAGGACGTGGGAGGGTGCTGTTGCCATGACATATGAGCATAAGAAAGAGAGTCAATTTTTGCTACAAAGTAGGAACTTAGTAGGGACAGCAAATATATCTTCAAGGTTTGAAGAAGATTTGAAGAAGGGGTCAAAACACAAAAGGCATTACAGTACAATTATATATTTATAAGTTGTTAGTCTCTTTAAGCTTAATGCTGACTGTTGGGTTTTCATCCTTTCATGCCCACCCCTGGATCTTCCTCGTGCAACACCTCTTGCTTGGTGTCTGTAGTAGGGACTACAGAAGGCCATGGAGTTAACAAGGAATATCTTGGCATATTCAGAGTAAAAAGGAAAGAGGCATGGTGAAATACAACCATTGGCCTGCTCAGAATTATCAGTATCATGTTGGAAGTTTTTATTCGGAAGTGTGTTTTGACACACATGATGAAGGCCAGAAATCCCACAGCTAACAGGAAAATGACCTATAAATAATGACCTACGATGGACTTGTCATATAGTCATTAAATGAAATATTCTAGTACCAGTTTCCTCTGTCTTGTTTCTCAGTTTCCGGCTTCTGTAAAATACTATTTCTTTAGAGATATCTTGCTAACTAGCTGATAGCATCAAGTTTCCTTTGCATGCTTAAAAAGGGATATTTTCTTTTAACAAGAAAGGAAAGGTTAATGTATTATTGGAAAAAATGTTTTACTTTTAAAAATCACTTGTATAGATTTCAGTTATTTTGTCATTTAGAAAACAAAGTAAAATAAAGGGATAGAATGGATATTTAGGTTCTTATACTGCACTCACTATTGTAGTATCAGAACACCTATGTGATATTCATTAGTATGAGAGGAAGGATAATCTGGTGGTTACAGTACTGAACTGGGACTAAGGAGACCTGGCTTCAACTCCTCATTGTGGGCAACCCACTGAGGATATGTCTACGCTGCTATCAATAGGAGGTGTGATTGCAGCTTGTCTGGCAAACAGCCTACTGAAGACAATCTGCTGCCCTAGGCCAAACTTCAGTGTACCTCCACCCCCTACCCCAGAACAGAGGTTTTCAACTACAGGGGGGGTACCCGCTGGGGATTGGGGCATGTCAGACGTTCAGGGGGTGGGGGTGGAGTGCATGACAAGCCTTCTAATGGTTGGGTGGTTATGGTAGAAGTTGAGGGTGTCAAGCGCCACTCATTTAGGTTTCACCCAACCACCTCCTCTGTCATGATGTGGCTCGGAGGGCGGGGGCTGCTAGGCAAGATCTGAGTGAGGGGCATAGTGACCTGGCATATGGAGTCACAATGCTGCTCAGGTTTGACCTGGCCATCCCTGTTGCCCTAGGCAGAATCTGCCGTCCTAGGCAGCTGCCTAGTTTGCCTGTAGCTAGAGTAGCGCCTGGTAGCACAGCTAAAATTGCAATGAAGACGCAGCAGATTGGGCATCAGCATCTTGTTACGGAGTGTAATCTATTTGAGGCAATCTTATATGGTATGTTTGTGCAGTACCAAGCATAGTGGGGTCCTGATCTCAGCTGGGGCCTAGAGGCATTATTTTAAAAGAAATATTATTAATTAGTATTACTATAGAAAAAATCTGATTTATCCATTCAAAACTTCAGACCTATCTCTGTTCAGAGCTGCCTATATGCTGTTGCATGAAAGCTTTAATAGATGTCCCATTTTACATGAGAGCAGTTCAAAACTGCCTGGCTTGCCTTGAACTTAAAACTAGGGGTCTTCCTAATCACTGGAGGTGAAATCCTGGCTACATTGCAATCAAAGGGAGTTTTGCCATTGACCTCAATGGAACCAGGATTTCACCCTGGTTCTGCAATTCAAAACTCTCTTGTTTATTCCAAGTAATGAGGACAAACAGACCCACCCACACTAGATGTGCTTTTGGTAATATGCCTTCAAGAAGCATGCCAAGAGTGAACTCCCTTGAAACACAGTTCACTCAGAAAAGATTATAGAGTATCTTACATTATTTACAAGGCCAAAATACAATGGAAGAAAGACAAAAATAGGATTTTACAGAATCTACATTGCAGAAAATTTTTGAGACAAAGGAAAGATAAGGAGTGTACGTTTTATGACAATCTACAACCCATTCTCTCTGACATCTTATCTAGCCATCTGCATCTCATGAGGTCATGTCATCTGGAAGCTGAGATGGTCTGAGTACATAATATGTTGTTCTTATACCTTCTAGGCCCATTCTCCCTCCTTTCTGCAGTAATGATTGGTCCTTCACAGCAGTTAACACAGTAGATTAAATTTTAAATTACCTCATTTATTACAATTGAGTCCTCCCCTTGGGGCTGTGTTCAGTAACTGGAATGAAGAAGTAGCTTCTTTTTTGTTGCTATTGGAGTCTAAGGGATGATTTCTTCCTTTTGTGTGCAAACTGCAGAATCAGTCTCACTAAATGTGGGCCAGGCCTTTATAATAAATCCTGTTCCCCCTTCACTTAAATCTCAGCTCTCTAATCCAGCCAGCCTTATCCCATCCTGTTTATCTACACTAGTGTTAGTAGTGCCAATGCAATTCCTTCTCATACCTGCAACACTTCATGTTTGCATGACACAAGTGATTGCAAGAGTGCACAAGTGTTCAAACAACTATCATGATTGCATTTGCTTTGAGAAAAGCGAAGCACCTTCTTATTCACCACCTCATTGCCTGCAGAGCTGCAGTGGGTCAATTAGTCCCCCAGGGCAGTTCCACAATGCTCCTGTCCTCCCATTAGTGATGACTCTATCAGCTCAGAGTCCTGGCTCTGCTCACTTGTCGAGCAGGTTATCTGTCAAGTGCATGCAGGCCTGAGAGCATCTAAGCTGCTACCTTTGTAGGTTTGGATGTACGTATTTTCTTCCCTTCCTCTACCTCTTTTTGATCATTTAACCTCAAAACATTACGAAATTCATCAATAGGTTATTGAATATGAAAGGCACATACATTTTATGCATACACAATACTGGCATTAATACTGAGAGAGTTGGATCCACTTATGTCAGCAGTGAATCAGGCCTTTGCTATTCTTCCTGCTCTAAACAGTTGTTCAAAGTGGTGGTATGCTGACAAACAGATACTATTCAAAGTAATGTTAAATGATGAAAAAAATCACATTCACCTAATGACTAGAGCAAAGTGAAACAGAACTTCATCATATTTACAATGAGCCATAGCAGTTCTCATTGTTCCTAGTTCATTGTTCCTAGTCTCATTGTTCATAGCAGTTCATAGTTCTGTCTTATTCTCATTTTGATCTCACTCGAGAAGTCTTCCTTCTTGCTTACAACAGGTGGCTTACAACTTTTCACGGCAACAAGCAAGTTGAACTACAGACACCAACCTGCATTAAATCAATGTACCAGCATGTTCACTGTACGCCTGTCATCTAGTGTTGGGTGTCTAATTTGTGGTCAGTGGGTCTAATGGGGCATGCAAAGTTCTACATTGTGAGTAGGTGATATGGGTCAAAACGGAGCTGTGCATGTGTGATCGGTTGTATCCATAGGGTACGCCTCTCTGTTGAAGGGGAGGACAGCTGTAATCAGCTCCATTTTATGTGAATTAAGTAAAAACCTTTGGGCTCCTGGGAAACTACTAATGTAGCCCAGAGTTGGGCTACGTTTGGGTGTCCCAACTTAGGGACCATACAGCTGGTGGGATAATAGTTCTATTATTCATTTTAATTCTAAAAACTGCAGTACTTGCAAGAGTAAAACTACAGCAAGGAGCTTAACAGATTTTTTTTGCCAATTTCCTATTAATTTATTTAACTTCTGATATTATTTTGAGTTGATGCCTGCATAAACTTCCTCCTTTTTCTAGATCTGCACCCTTTTATAAAAGTACCATTGATCCCAAAGGTAAGATATGGATTTTGAATACAAGTGCAAAAGCCATGGTTTCAAGGAGATCTCCGATTTGGCATGAAGTTCGCAGTCTCCCTTGAATGCATGGTTTCAAATCTCACATCTAACAGCACCCAGTGTTTGATGCTTAGCTAGCGTGGAAGTAAGTACACTAGCCATATGCAGACATATAGTGACACAGAAAGCTCAATTTGAACTTTGATCTTTCACCTTCATCCTTTTGTTGTGATAAATTCAGCAAAAATATTTGTTTTTGAAAACAGCTTTTTGCCCTTGATGAAAGATTGAAAGCAAAAGATTTGCGTTATTTTGCCTTTTTCGCAAAACTATTTTAAAAACAGATTTTCTGATTTAATTTACAGAACTTGCCAAAGTTTTGCATTATTCTCTACTCTTAATATATTTGATTGAATGGTGGCCTGTGGAGTAGGTTCAAATAAATAGACATTTCAAACAAGAGCATGGGCAAATGTAATTTTCTACCCACTAAAAGGGTGAATGTATATTCACAAGTGGAATTTGGCAGGAGGCTAATTCAATAAGATATGAATAGCCACTGCCCACTGTTTTATTGCACCCCCTACCTGGGAATATGGCTCAGCCTTGCAAAGTCTACAATTGCAAGTGGAACCCAAAATTCCAAAATGGCAGGAGTCCAATATTTCAGGTCAGCAGGAAGACTGCAAAGTTGGCAATGAAAAAAGCACCAGCAGAGCTGTAATCCAGACTCAGAATTAATGCTGACATGATTATTTGAAATCCAACTCTAAGAATAAAACAATAACAGGCTTGGCTGCATAGTGTCTAATATTGCCACCCAGTTTGAATTACTGCTGGTGTCCTCATAACTTAATTGTACCGGCACTGTTAGAGCGTGATGGATGTGCCTCTTTGATGAAATTCGGGCTGTGTCAGCCAGTAAATCATATCCCAAATTAAATAACCAAATGAAACTTTTCCCCCCCCGGATGATTATTGTAAAGGGATTTGTGTACAATATGCGTGTCCTGCAATAATTAAAAATAGGAGCTCCCTGAACATTCATTCAAAAAGGTAGAGAATAATAAAGTGCTGCTACTACTAATACTCACCACTTGTGTAGCGCTCTTCATCTGTCGTTCTCACCATGTTTTGTAGTGGGGTTAAGCATTATTTCCCCTATTTTACCTATGGTCAAACTGATATATGGGGAAGTTAAAGGCAGACTTTCAAAGGCACAAATGGGATTGCTAACTCACATTTGTGCCTTTGAAAGTCTCCCCTTAATTGACCTTCCCAAGATCACATAGGGCTTGAGCCAAAGTGGGAAAACTCCCCTTGCTTTCAAAGGGATTTGGATCAGGGCTGTAGAAAGTCAGTTGCGGTGATGGGAGTTTCAGGGGGATTAGCAGAATTCCCTCCTCTGCTCTTGAGCACTTCTATCAACAGCAAAAGCAAAATGATGGAAGAGCAACTCCTTCCTCATAAATTTCCCTTAAATCTAGTAATTGATCTTTCAAATCATTCTCTACTAGATATATTACAAATTATTCTAATGTAAAAAACTGAGAGCCAGTAAACTGGCACTGGCTCTTTTAAAAATGCCTTTTATACATTATGGCTTCATCTGCATTGAAATGGACACTGCATGGATTTTGCTTTAGAGATGGGCTGAAGTCAGAAAATTAAGATCCAGAGTGTGAACATACTTAATGGTGGGATGTTGTCTATCTTTTTTGTAGTTTCTGTCCATACTTCTGAAATTCTGCTCAACTACTTTTGAAATTGCCTATTTTTCAAAAGTGTTTTCTGTTTTAATCACTGTTGGCCCCTTGTGTGGGATCATCCCCATTCCTCCTTTTTAGTGATGCCACTCTGGCTTGTACTATTTTATTTGGTTTTATTATGCCCTATGCATCTTGTGATGTTTCATTTCTTCCTTTTCAGAGCGTTGTACTGTATGCTTACCATTTTGGTATAGGCTCCAAATCTATGACCCTTACTCAGGTTGAGTAGGGTTGTAGAATTTATCTATATATCTATAAATAAGGGCTCCAAAATGTGGTCTTGTTATTATCTTGATTGGCCTTTAGTACATTGTTATTTTTCTCAGTAGTCTGGCTAAAATTTATCACAACAGATTTTCCCTGCACCTACTACAGTGTCAGGATTATTTTTCCTCCTTTCTCTCCCTCCACCAGTGGAAGAATATCATTGTCACAAAACATGGCTGAATTAGGCTGCTGGCTCTTTGTATATTAGTGCAAATAAACCCTAAAATTAAAATGCAGACCTAAAACGTTAACAAATGGTTATACAAAATAATATTTTTTATAAAATGCTGCTGTGTCATAAAGGGAGAATAAGATAAAAAAGCATAATTAAAAATAAATCCTTAGTGGATTGTATTACTATGTTGATATAAACATTTTTTGATATTAAAATTGAAATAATTTCACTCTCCTATTTTCTCTTCACCATCTGTACTTTTTTGCATTTGGCACAGCTCAGTCAATGAAACTACTATTGTCAATTTTAGTTTTGCTTAGTTAGTTTTTGCTCTCTGGTTCTGTGCACAGCACAAAGCTGTTTCTATTTCTAGAAACACATCAAAGAATAGTTACATTTTTAAAATGTTTTTATGAAATAACTGTTGTTAGTATTTGTTAGTAAAACCATCTCCACAATTCTAATCCTTTTAGGTTTTGATTTTAAAAAAAGAAAAAACTAAGTGTAAACTACTTTTACTACAATTTCCTTTGAACTGTGCAGATCTACCTTCATCTGAATCTCCTAGTGGCAGCTCTCATTATGTAAGGTGGTGATAAGTTAGACTTCCTGACACTCAGCCTCTTTTATGGCTAGATTGTGTCACCATGACAATCTCAGGGAAACAAAATATTGTACACGC
This sequence comes from Lepidochelys olivacea, assembly GCF_965140295.1. Lineage (NCBI taxonomy): Eukaryota > Metazoa > Chordata > Testudines > Cheloniidae > Lepidochelys > Lepidochelys olivacea. The sequence goes on from NC_140414.1 coordinate 73,766,819, forward strand.
ACCCACCCCCCATTTCAGCTCCACTGGCCAGCTTGTTCAGGGAACAGAATCAAGATCTGACCATTCCCTTTTCGTCTGCTCCAAGCCTCAAGAGCCAGCACAGAGTGGGAAGGAGGGCTCTGAGTCCCTGTTATGGCCCTGCATGGGCACGCAGTACAACCCACAGTCTAGCCCCTAGACGTACTTATACCTACTTACTGATATGCAAGAGAGTGCAATAAACCCTAAGGCCCTGTGTACACTGGCAAGTTTCTGCTCAGTAAATCAGTTTTCTGCAGTGTAACTCCAAAGGTTTACACACTGTTTACACACTTAGTGCACAGAAACTGCGCAGTTGCAGCACTGTAAAAAAACCACCCCGACGAGAGGCGTCCAGCTTTGTGCACCGGGGGTACAGTGCGCGGTGCCAGTGTAGACACCCTGGTTGATTACAGCGCTGCACTTGGCCTCCGGGAGGTGTCCCACAATGCTTGTTCTTGCCTCTCTGGTCATCAGTTTGAACTCTACTGCCCTGCCCTCAGGTGATCAACCATCATCTCCACTCCATAAGTTCCTTTGGAATTTTGAAAGTCCCTTTCCTGTTTGCTCGGTGATGGTCTCAGCGCATCATTCCAGGTGGTCACGCCTGCTCCACGCACCAGGTGATCTCTGGCTTGGAGCAATGCTGAGGTGCTGGACCTCATCAGCATCTGGGGAGAGGAGGCTGTCCAGTCCCAGCTGTGCTCCAGCCATAGGAATTATGATACGTTGCATTTTGGCTTCACTGATATGACCTTGGAAGCCCAGCCTTCCTCTTTGTTATCGCTGGCTGAACCGCTGCGCAGAATTAGAAAGCAACCAAGAAAAACTACGGAGGACTTTCTGTGTGATGTTATGATGCACTCTGAGGCCAAAAAAGAGGAATTGAAGGAGGTGGGACAGCGAGAAGAGGGACCAAAATGAGAGCGCGGCGCACCAGAATGAAGCCCTGGAGCGACTCTTCAATGTTGTGGAGCGCCAAGCGGACACACTCCAGGCACTACTAGCACTGTGAACCAAGCAGCTCCGTGCCTGCCCTCCCCTGCAGCCGCTGTCACAAAACTCTTTCCCATGCGCCCCCTCAGACACCGCCAACACATTCTTATCAACTTCCTGGCTCCCGTCTGTACCCGCTGCATTCCACTCCTGCCCTGTCACAGTCCAGCCCTGCGGACTCCAGTACCCACCGCACTCAGCACCCGTCCCTCTGCACTTTGGCCTTGCTGAAATACAGTACTCACTGCACTGTACTCCAAAGGAGAAGGTTGGATATGATCCATGGACATTCACAAATCTTTAGCCATCCTGGGACACCACCTTCTCCTGGGACCTTTCCTTCCCCATCCCCCTCAGTGCTGATGTGTTTTTTTGTTTGACTCTCTCCTCTGGTAGTTGTTTTTTTAATAAAAGAATTGTGTTGGTTTGAAAGCAATCTTTATTCTATTAATTGAAAGCAAACAGAGCCCGGCAAAGCAACAGATAATTATCGTGAATCTTCATATTGCATCATCTGCACCAATCACCTCCTAGCATTACAAGCACTGCACTCCCGAGCATAGCAACAAATATTAGTGGCTTTCAGCTTAAAATTGCTGCCTAAAGGCATCCCTGATCTTTATGGCCCTGTGCTGTAGCCGTCTAATAGCCCTGGTCTCTGGATGTTCTAATTCAGCCTCCAGGTGCTGAGCCTCAGCGGTCTAGCCCTGAGTGAAGCTTTCACCCTTCCCTTCACAAATATTATGGAGCATACAGCACACGGCTATAAGCATAGGAATATTGTCATCAGCCAGGTCCAGCTTCCCATATAGGCAGCACCGGTGGACCTTTAAACAGCCAAAAGCACACTCAACCGTCATTCTGCACTTGCTCAGCCTGTTGTTGAACCGCTTTTTGCTGCAGTCAAGTTGCCCCATGTATGGCTTCATAAGCCATGGCATTAATGGGTGAGCGGGGTCTCCCAGGATCACAATGGGCATTTTGCTTTCCCTGTGGTGATCTTCTGGTCCGGGAAGAAAGTCCCTGCTTGCAGCTTCCGGAACAGGCCAGTGGTCCAAAAGAGTAATTCACTTTCATTTATACCTTCTTACAAGGTCTTGTTAATGGCTTTACTTACTATATCCCTCTTGTCCATCCCCTAGTATGGTAATTATGTTACCTCAGACTCTCTGGGACTCAGTGAGGCTTAGTGGATGTGACACTCTGTAACTCTGGGGTATACCCTGCACCCCCTTGTTCATCCTTATAATATGATTGTGTGGTATCCAATGCAAAGTTTGTCATGTTGGGTTACTTCGGAAGGCTCATGATGCACTGAGCATTGTTGTTATAGTAATGTTATGTTATGTAGTGTGATTTCATGTATATAGTTATGAGGCTGAAAATGTGTTCTCATGGCTTAAAACAAGCCCAGGCAAAACTCTCCAGGAACAGAGGGGCAGTTCACACCTCATCAGGGCATGTATGGGACAAACCAAGCCCAGCCTCATAAGAACAAAGGACACTGGCCTAGGCAGCAACAAAGGATCTGTTGGACTCTCAAGTGAGTCACCCGCCCTTCCTTTGGTCAGTCAGGGACTATGATGAGGTAATGCTCACCTGATCTTGAAGGGGGGGCAAAACCAAGAGGGAAGAAAGAACATGATAAAAGAGAGAGACGTTTGCTATGATCTTCCTCTCTCTTCCACCTTCATCTACAGACATCACCACCAAGCAACTGAAGTGCTGATCAAAGGGGAGAATCTGGCTGAAGGACAACCAGCCAGCCTGTGGTGAGAAGCATCTAAGTTTCTAAGGGCATTTAAAAGTGCTACGATCAACTTAGAATGTGTTTTGCTTTTATTTAATTTGACCAAATCTGACTTGTTGTGCTTTGACTTATAATCACTTAAAATCTATCTTTTGTAGTTGATAAATCTGTTTTTTATTCTACCTGAAACAGTGCTTCTGGTTTGAAGGGTGTCAGAGATACCTGGGATAACAAGTCTGGTACATAACAATTTCTTTGTTAAACTGACAAACTCATATAAGCTTGCAGGGTCCAGGGGGCATAACTGGATACTGAAAGATGGAGGTTCTTAGGGCTGGTTTGGGACCAGAGATGTTGGCTAGTGTCATTCGGTTGCACAATCCAAGGAGCAACTTGCATGCTAGAGGCTGTGCGTGAACAGCCCAGCTGTGGGGGTTCTCACAGCGGAGTAGGGTGAGGCTCGCTCCCAAAGTCGAGCATTGGAGTGACCCAGTGGATCACCGGTCCAGATAACACCAGGGGAACGTCACAGTGGTGCAAACTCAGCGAAGACTGGGAAGGGCAGGTGCAAATTTCACACTGCAGCTTTCTCCTGTGCCATCCCTTAAAAGTCAAAAATCCATAAATCCAGTACCTACTCTTCCTTAAAACATATCTTGGCTGGAATGCACACAGAAAACTGCAACCTGATAATGACTAGACAGCTGTTGAGTTGTGGTTATACTACTGACTGGCTAAGAATTGCACATATGCTATTATATTTGTTACCTGTCTCACCTGCCTCACCCCGGCCTGCTTGTGTGTCTCTCCATCCGTTAAGTCTCTGTCTTTTAGATTGCAAGGTCTTTGGGAGAGGGGATCTCATTTATTATATGTTTGTGGCAGCATCTAGCACAATGAGGCCCAACTCGGTTGTGGACGTAGGTGCTACTGCAATTAGGTGACCAGATGTCCTGATTTTTGGGTCTTTTTCTTATATAGGCTCCTATTACCCACCCACTCCCTTCCTGATTTTTCACATTTGCTGTCTGGTCACCCTAGCTGCAATATAAATCTTAAATAATACTACATTTGTCTTGAGGGAGTCTAAGTATGATATACACATTAGGGTGGCTGTAACAAAATATATGCTGAATAAACTTAGGTTCCTTCTGGAGTGTCCTCTTAATTTGTCCCTACACATAGTGGAAAGCTTCTATTCTGTTAAAGTCTGACTGTTCTCCAGTGTAAGGCAGATGGTTCAAAGGAAAAAGAAAACATATAATGAGTTTTCTGTCTGTGCAGTCTCTTTACAGAGATGCACAAATTTTGTGGCACTCATGGCTACACTGACAGCTTAGCAGGGTGGAGATCCACACCCACTTTGCAAATAAGTGAACACAAACATATGGTTTACTTGCATCTTCTTCTATAAATTGTTTCTCTCTAAGTTTGTCAGCAGTTGATCCATTTTAACATTAAAAGCTGCAGTTACACAGAGGGTGGTTGTGGGTTAGGACTTCTTAGGCTGCATTTCATACATCTCTTTTTCCTTTAAAAAGAGTAGATCTTGACTGATAGGGCATGGTGCCCATAATCCAGTATGCTAGCGGTCCTTGCTTTAGTTCTCTGCAGCAAGGAAATGGGATTTCCTGACATGATGAACCAATGCAAAAGGGATTAAATACCTGTGAGAGAGCTCCTGGCCCATGCAGTGGAAGAGGCTCATTTAGCAGAGTTAGCTAGGCTGGCTTTCTTTACAAGTGATTCTTTAGTTTACTAAGCTCTGCAGTGCTGCTGAATTTATCTAGTACATGGGGGAAATCCACCTCAGGTTTTGCCCTACATATTGGATATTTCTAAGTACAGTAACTCATTTTATCATAGAAAACCAAATAAAAACTAGAGGGTAACAACTCTTGCTCATTACCGAGCTTGACTGGAATTGAATTTGCACTCTTAATCTCAAGAGGCTCTTTATCCCACTTTCAACTCTTTGTACAGTCCAAACCTTCCTCTCTTACGTTTAAAAAAAGATACATTGCAACTAGGAAAACACCATCTAAATAACACAGGCATCTGTGCAAAGAAACTAGCTCACTGTAGCTGGTGCACATTTTTGAGCAGTTACTGGAATTGAGTCACCAACAGCCCATCAAGAGACTGAAATAAACACAGCAGTGCAAAACAGAGTATTGTCCTAGAAAAGCAGAATACAATCTAGCTGTGAAGGTTTCATCTGGACTTAGCTACAAATCCTTCAGACTTTTTGAAGGTTTGATGCTGCTCAGATTTGGGTTTCTGATTCATGTCTGTTTTAGCAGTGGGATTGAGCTATTAATTTTGGATCTGAATTCATATCCAAACTTATCTCAAGTTTAAAGGCATTGGGGTTTGAACGTAGGATTCCTATACAAGCAAATCTCTATGAAACCTTCAGTCATACTGAAAAATACTGTATTCTATGAAAAGTCCTGGTGAAGTCAATGGCACTACTTGTGGAGTAAGGTATTGCTCAGGGTGAATAAGGGTATCCCAATGTGGCACTTATATAGCACTGTACCATTGGAGGTTGGTGGCAAACAGAACACATTTCACCCTTGAAGGATTTACAGTCTAAAGGGACAAACAAACCAAAAACAAGGGAAGAAAGAACACAGAATAAAGAGTGGCATTTGAGCTTGAATGCTTTTCTATGGAGCAGGGAGATTTTTAGAAGATTCTTGAAGGAGGAGACAGTGGGAGCTTGATGTATGTTAACAGGGAAGCTATTCCAGGTCTATTGGATATTGTAGGAGAAGATGTAGAGATGAATATTGGCAATGGACACAAAAAGAAAGGAATGGAGAGGGCATAGGAGGAGGTGATGACATATGTAGGCAGGTGCAGAGTTGAGAGTATTGAAGTTGAGAAGAATCCTAAACTTGTTACCAAAAATATTGACAGTTCTGATGTCTTGTGTGATTCCTGGGTCTGTGTGGGGTCACCACATGGATCCTGCCTGGGCTTTTGCCTAGGGCTTGGCTCTGAGCAATAGAGGGATGCGTTTGCATTTTGCAGGTGCTCAGAACAGGATGTGAGTTTCCAAAATTGCTACATAACCTGTGCTTAATTTTGAAAATTCACCTGAATTCTGGAGCATCTAAAACTTCATTCAGTCTCTGCTGTGCTGCATCCAAGCACACTCCCCTCCCTTTTGCAAATTCAGGCAGAAATGACAGTGCCCAGTCCTGGACTGTGCTGCATGACCCCAACTTGCACTGACTTCAGTAGGAGGGGAAGCACCTGGCACCCCAGCAGATCAGATCTGTCATGAACTAAGGTGATACCTCCAGTTCACGGGGAAATGGGTTATAAATAAAATGAATGTGGTATTAATGTGGGATCTGAGGGTATGTCTACAAAGCAAGATACCCCTGTGGCAGTGAGAGTCACAGCCCAGGTAAACTGACTCAGGCTCCAGGGCTCATGGTGTAGATGTTTAGGCTCGGGCTGCAGTCTGGGCTCTGAGACTCACCTCCCTGACCCTGCTCCCCTGCCAGGTTTCAGAGCCTGGGCTCCAGCCTGAGTGGGAACATCAACACTGCTGTTTTTAGACTCGTAGCATGAGCCCTGAAAGCCCGAGTCGGTTGACCCAGGCTCTGAGACTCACTGCAGCATATTATTTAATTTTTTCCCAAAATAGATCCTGGCCTCCTGTTTTGTAAATTCAATTTTGAGCCTATTATTGATTGTGGAGCATGCAACAGAATGGCTTGCCCCTTAAAGGCTAGAGGCTTGAGGCCAGCCAATGCTGAATACTAAGGAGGCACACCTGGGATAACCTGGTTTCCCCTCTAAAGAGCAGTAGGAAGCTGCAGAGGGTGGGGGATACTCAGGGAGATCAGTGACTGCTAGGAACAAGCAGGCGCCAACAGAGAGACCTGGGATTTGGGACTGAGACTACCAGCAAGACAGGCTTGGGAGGAGCCCTGGTAAGTTAGTAAATGCACAAACTTGAGGAGACTTTATTTTGAACTGGTTTGGATGGAAAGAGAAACAGAAGTAAGAAAAGACTCCAGTCAGGCAGGGCTGAGAGTGGCCTGCCAATGCGGGGAAGAGCTGCAGAGAGCAGACTTGAGACAGGGGGAAAAGATGCCTCAGAACTGAGTTTTTTCTGTCAATGAATTACACACTGTGAAAATGGCCATTAGTAGACAAAACGCTTGGGTGGAGTTTACCGAAGGAGCCACTTGAAGGGGAAAAACAAGGCAAGGGAGTGCTTGCAGGGCTCCCCTGAGGCCATGAGGGGTGAGCCAGGCTGGCAACTCATTCACAGGGTGCAAAACCCCAAAACCATTAAGAGTCCTCATCATAAAAACATTCATTTATTGTTTTAATCATTTTGTGGTCTGAGGGAACCTCATGGGATGCTTACAAAACTAGACTCTCATACATGTGAAGATCCCAGGGGACAGTATTTATAGAATGCGATTGTACTTCAGTACATCCAATATAATGCAGAACACTATCACTACCAGAAGAAAATAACACTAAACCATTATTTCAGTTCATTTCACACTGATGTGGCTTCTTAAGAAAAGAGCCCTAAAGTAGGTGGTGACCAGAAAAAAAAATCTCATTTTGTCAAACAGGTTGAGGAATTGAAATTTGTTTTTATTTCACAGCAGAACAAAACTGAGACTTCTAGAAATGAAAGAGCCAGAGAGAAAGATACCTCATACTAGCCAATATCCCAGTGGTTCAGGCACTCACTGGGCATATGGGAGGTCTAGGTTCAAATTCCTGCTCTGAATTCCACATCCCACCATGATATTGGCTTTTCTGAGGTGCATCTCTCCCTCTTTCTAACTTTGACCAGAAATTCCTGGATGTGAGAAATCTTCCCAAAGACATTTTAATGGAAAACAATATGTTTGCACAAAAAGCTTTGATTTGGACAAATTGGCATTTTCCAAATAAAAGCGTTGTTGAAAAATTCCCAACTGGGTCTATTCTAAGGGTTTTATGAATGTAACCTGGGTGTTACCCAACACACAAGAATCAGTTCTATCTGTTCTCAGAAATGTAGAGGATGCAGTGATTATCGAAGCAAAGTCATGCCCAGAAGAGGCTTTACAAAACTGTATATACAACACAAAGACTCATTTTTGGTTTTGGCCTGCTGTCACTTTCATGGCTAAGTTTAATGGCTTTTCTGGCTCCGTCAGTGTGTAAATTACACAACAGACTTACTTGGACTAACATTTACTTGTAGTGTACATTCCCTTATATGTCTCTTCCTAATTTAGCCCTCTAAATCTATGTCTAAACTGGTACACTTAGTCGGTTTGGGGACTGTATACATGCTGCCGGGACCCATGCTGACTGTCCACATTGTTGTGCTGGACACAGGTATAATGCTGTGCACCCACTTATACTCATGTGCACATTGGTGCTGTTATGTGACATTAGTGCTACCATTTCAGGGGCAGTAGCCCAGGGTTCTGTAGGGTATTATCTTTTATGGGACCAACTTCTGTTGGTGAGAGAGAAGCTTTTGACCTTACACAGATGAGTTCTGTGACAGGGTCGGGCCAGATGGCTACAGGAGAGTAATAGAAGGCAGATATATTAGCCCCAGGCTAAGTAGGTCCCTTTTCCCTGGGTAAAGTAACAGGGAAGGTTCCAGAATAATCAGGAACCTTCTGGAGACAATTAAGACAGACAGGCTGATTAGAACACCTGCAGCCAATCAAAAAGCTGCTAGAATCAATTAAGGTAGGCTAATCAGGGCACCTGGGTTTTAAAAAGGATCTCACTTCAGTTTGTGGTGTGTGTGTGAGGAGCTGGGAGCAAGAAGCACTAGGAGTGAGAACGCAGACTGTTGGAGGACTGAGGTGTACAAGCATTATCAGACACCAGGAGGAAGGGCCTGTGGTGATGATAAAGAAGGTTTTGGGAGGAGGCCGTGGGGAAGTAGCACAGGGCGTTGTAGCTGTCACACAGCTGTTCCAGGAGGCACTCTAGACAGCTGCATTCCACAGGGTCCTGGGCTGGAACCCGGAGTAGAGGGCGGGCCCGGGTTCCCCCCAAATCCTCCCAACTCCTGGTCAGACACAGGAGGAGTGGACCTGGACTGTGAGTTCAGAAAAACGGCCAAGCTGAGGGCTGCCGTGGAGCTCCAAGATGAGCAAATCCGCCAATAAGTGCAAGACCCACCAAGGTAGAGGAGGAACTTTGTCACAGTTCTTACTTGTCTCTCTAGGGAAAGAAAGAGACACTCCACAACTTTATTTTGTTCCCTGAAGTTTCAGATCTGCATCACAAGCCCCTTGCCTCTCCGCTGCACAGGGACTCTTCACTGTGTTTATCCAACCACTAGACTGGATCCATCTCCCACTGTTGTTTCCCTTGGTCTGTGCAGCATGGCTCAGTGTGGGGAAAGCCAAGGCACCAGGGACAAGGATGGTAACAATTTTGTAATCTGCATGGCTCCCACTTGTAAGGGGATGGTAACATCAGTGTGTAATCTTCCAAGAGAAAAGGCAACTGTTACTAACTGTAGACAACCCATTGTAAGTTTTCTACAACTGTCCTATCCTCAACCGGGACCTTTCTAACCCAACTCCTCTTGCCCCAGTCCACATTACTGCCTGAAACATGTACAGACGCAGGGGAACAATGAGTTTTCATTAATATTCTGATTTTAAGACATTGCTTTAGCCAAAGGCATAGCAGTGGTTCATGAGAAATCAATAAAATCATTGATTTATAGAGGTATCTTGTTTGGTTGGGATCATTTAGGGCTGGAGCAAAGCAGGGGCTGGATGCAGGGGAGTTGGAGGAGGGTGCTAAGGGGATGAGGCATGACAATACCTTGGCTTGAACACGGCTGTTCCAACTCAGAGACATAGCAATGCATGACATATTGGCGTGGGGGAGTGGAGTCAATGCATGGTCCTTCAAATACCCTGGAACTTAAAATCAGGAATTTAGCACCATGCAAGAGGGGTTATTGGCGGGGACGGTGGGAGTCCATTGTAACTTACCAGCCTCAGATTCTAGTTCCTGCGAGGACTTGGGGTCCTCATTGGGTTTGTTGGGAGGCTTCCTCAATCTGCTTCTCTGGGTAGAGGTGCAGATCATATACTCCTCATCCTCCAGGTCTTCTGTGACAACCTCTGCAGTCCCTGCTGCCTCCTTGCCCTGGCACTTATTGGCATCCCATCAGACTATGAGGCCAGTGGGGGAATTGTGAGCCACTTCAGGCTCTGTAGCAGAAGCCCTTGACAGCACCCAGTCCAGCTCATCATAGAAGGGGCGTGTATGACAAATCCGTCCAGAGCAACTGTTTGAGTCTTTCTGCTCCCCTGTACAGGAGCTTCGGGCACTTGATGCATTCCTGGCACTGGGACAGAGTCTAGTGAATGGCTGCCTGCTCCAGCCTATGTGAAATTTCCCAGTGCAGGTGTACGTTCCTGCTCCTCCAAGTAATGAAGTTGTGGAGGATGGTGTGGTTCACGGGTCAGGCAGCTGCTCGTGGCGCAGGATCCGTGTTGACCTGTACTGATCAAAAGAGTGCAGCAGAAAGCTGTTCTGAAGTGATCAGTGCAGCTCGCTACTGCTGGTGAAAATGTGGGAGACAAGGGACCCTTGTAGATTAGGTAAGAGTCAGGAAGAAAAGGGTTCAGTGCATTGTGGGAATGGGAGTGGAGGACTATTGAAACTCAAAACCAGCTATATGCCTCTTGCCCCCGTCCATACTGTAAACTGACACAGGTACGGGGCCGGGCCACAGCCTGAGGCAAGTACTTACTCATACCCCTGCTATTTTACTTGCCTTCCGAAATGTGCTTCTGAATAATAAGGGGGCTATGGTACCACCGTGCACATGGATATGTGTACAGTTGCTAGTGCAGAAGTACCTTAAATCTAAATGGGTGTAACTAATGCTGAGAGCCTAGGACACAGGACAGGAAAGACAACGAATAGGAGGCTGTAAGATTTAAAGTAGAAGTTATTGTACACACTCTGCTGTCCCCATGTGGTTCTATTTTCAAAAGAGCCCAGCTTCTAATGTTATGAACTCTTTGGAAAATTTAGCCATTTACTTTGGTAGCTAAATGGGAGTTGAGCTCTTTTGAAAATCTGTCCCTGGTTGTGGGTGCTCATATCTTCTGAAAAATCTGGCTTTTGTGTGTAGACTGCACTGACCTGGACTCCATTACACCTACTTACCCTCATTTACTGACTTAGAGTGTAATCACCATACTCTCTAAATTTGACCCAATAAATCTGCAGAAAATAAATATCACTGAAACAGCATAATTTTGCTTGATTATGACATAAAATAATAACTCAGCCACAGAACCTGGTGGTGTGTGAAAACATTCTGCCTCCCCCACCTGTTATGTCAAGTGTCAGTCTTCCACCGTGGTTTCATGACACAGTCTTGTTGGAGTCAGCAGAGTGCTATATAGACTTTGGCCTGAACAGCTGGATGGCTGGCTGAATCTGTTCACTGACTTCAAATCACATGTTATCAGTGAAACCTTTGCTGCTGTGTTTCCTTTCATTGTGTCCTCAAGCTGACCATTTCCTGCTAATGTCCTTTAAGCAGAGAATATACAGAGAAGATCAGGGTCAGCCCCTATGCTGCTAACTCTTCACTTATGGTTTGGGAAGATAAAGCTGTTGTTTTAAAAAGGTTTGAGAAACCATGGAAGTTGCCTGGCTCTCTTTTTTTAACAATGTTATAAAATTGATAAAAAGAATGTGCTCATTTCCAATTAGTAACCAATACTAAAAGGATTTTTGGTATTATATCTGGTGCCGACTGTGATGAATGCGAACTGTTAGTTGGATTGGGGAATCCAAATGTTTAAAAATAACCCTATAAATGCACAGTGTAATGCAAGCAAGGCAAATGTAATGATTCACCCAGGGAAGATAAATTATTAATGGGAAAAGTGCCAAAGTGTTTTAATTTGTAACTACAATAAATCTCTTGGGGAATTCATGTCAAATTGTCCATAGGCTTGATTGCGGTAAGAAATCTTATCCAAAATTATGTTTTATAACTTCATAATTCACAAGGTCATTCTCTCACACGCACTTAATTTAGACAAGAACTGTGTTCAGTAGACACATGAAACACCCTTACCAAACCACACTGGAAAAAATTACTTTAGGTTTAAATGTCAATAACATTTAAGATTGGAAGTTTGAGCTGCAGCAGGTATCAAGGGGGCACTTATCACAGCTTGGACATTTGGCAAATCATCGTAACGACTTAGATTTCCTAGAATGTTGTTAGCCATCTGTTCAAAACTCAGGGCAGGTAAGGTGTGTGGACTTGCCTGTAGCCACTCACTAATTAGAGAACTTGGAATTCTGGCCAGTTTTTGTTTCCAGGAGGAAGGTATGACGTGCAGTGTGGTACAGAACACTTCCTGGAGTTCTGCAGAAGACATAGCCTACTGTTTAGAACTCTGCAGCCAGAGACTTCACGATCAGGCACTGTGTACAGTTTGGGTTATATATATATATATATATATATATATATATATATATAATCACTACAATCCTGTCTGAGGTCACAGATTATTCCTTGCCAAGCCCAGACTTCAGCTTACTAAAGGCCCAATGCTTCATGTGTGTGGCTTTGCTCGAATGAGTAGTCTCAGTGAAGTTACATACATGCTGAAGAATTTGCAGGTCAGAGCCCAAGAGGAATACTGTCATCTCTCTTCTCCTTGCAGCATATTGAAGTTTCACCCTACTCTTGGGTCAAGCAAATATCATTCAAGGGACAAAGACATCTTAAGAATATGGTGAAGACAACTGAACTGTTTTTGGCAGTTCCTAGCATGTTTTCTTCTTTCTCAGAAGCACACCTGAAAACTGTCTATACATCTAATTAATGAATTAATTTTTATGCCAAAAGAAGTGGTGGTGGAGGGGTATGTTAAATGTTTATTCACTACTCTTTTAATAATAGTTTTCCCAAATGACATTGTATACAGTACTTACTATCTGACAGGGTTCTCTATTAACCATAAAAAATAGGATTACTAACATATCTATTGCTCTGTGTCTACTCTGATGCTTCAACTTGTTTTCTTCTTTTAATAATGTGAATTTTGACTAAGTCAGTGATACACTTTTAAAAATTCCTTTCACTATCTTACAAATAACACCTGAAATTTCTAAAACTGAAAAAAATGTAAAATTCAAATATCATTTTCACTTTTTATGCTATTTACTTTTTGCATTTCTTTCAATGTGAGTAATGAATATGGACTAGTCAATTTCACTTTTTCTGTTAACTATAGTATACTCCCACTATTCAAGAATAAAAAGGACTACAATATGTAATATGTTTTTGAAATTTGTAATTCTTAAATCTTTGTCATAAATTGGGCAAGTCTATAATTTAAAATAAACGAAGGCAAGATAGCATTAATGGAAATTATTCCCTTCTTCCACCTACTTCCTGTCAGGCTGTAAATATGCTAATTAATGTTACCCTGTCAGGATGTGCTAATGAAAAATAAATTGAATTGGTCATCTTAAATTTTGTGGTCAAATTATGCAAGAAAAGGCAGCTGTTCTATCAGTGTTATTTAAGAATATTATATAGAATATTTGTTTGCCTGAATCTCTCTCTCTCTCTCTCTGCTTCTTTTGGAATATACCTTGAGAAATGAGGATTGTAAAATATTTAAAAATCGAGACAGGAGTCTATATATAAAGATCTAAATGAAATGGACAATTCTGACATAGGAGGCGGTAATGCCATCTAAAGTTTCTGGTGATATCATAACCCAAAGCTTGAGTGGTTTGTGTAGTTAACAGAACTCGTAAATGGAATTATTGCCCCATAATTCCAAAGTTCACAGGTTTTAATTTTATGTAATAAATGGATTAGATCTATATTTTGGGCACTAACTCCATGTTCTGTTTCTCCTGCTCTCTCTCCATGATACCTGTTATCTGTTTTTCTTAAACCACTATGGACCAGCTCTGGTGACCTTTCCTTCAGCGGCAGAGTGACCTCCACCTTCCATTGGGGTGGCAAGTCCTTCAGTGCCAAAGTTATTCTCTCTTTGCACTCTTTACTGCAAAGGTGAAACAACTTTCACCTTCTTCTCCCAGTAGTTTTGATTGTTTGAATCTCACAATTCATGGCTGTGATGTAATATACATGAATAATGACATTTCTGTGTGCTTGCATTGTCGATTCTGTGATCTAGGGCCAGTATTGTATTATGGAACTAGCATAGTAGCATTGGACAGTCAGAATTAAGACCGCACACTGTGGTGCTATTTTTGGTTCTTTGATGGTCGTAGTACTCTTCTGAATTGAAAGAAAGTGTTACAGAGGGAGAGGGTATTACAGTGTTGGTGTGGCTAAATATTATGACGATAGTATATTTAAGCTTGATTAGTATTGTGTTAGATGTCACCTTAATTTATTATTACTTTATAACTTTAACTGTTTGTGTTTTTAAAAGGAAATACACTTCAGCAACCCTAACTCTAAGTTAACAAAGGTTTTGTGTGAGAATGTAGAGAGAGAATATGTGTGCACACATGAACGCACTGGGGAGATGAACAACAGGTTAGTGAAAAGCAAATTAAGCAACACTTTATTAGTGTTTTATTTTTCATTATTGTATTTTAATTCCACATTACTTTATGCCTAGTATGCATTTCAGGTTGCTCCATGTAATAAAGAGGAAGACAATCCCTGATAAAATGTTCTGCAACAAAACACTGTCATGGCAAAAAGTCCCCCAACAAAATGTCATGCTGCAGTTTATACTCCTGTGATCCTGGGTTTGTCCACAGTCTATTTTTTTTTTCTGAACTAGACTGACTGAGCTTGTTCTGATTAACAGTGGGAGAAATTTCAAAAGTTCAGATGGCTCAACGTTTGCATGATTTTCTAATGATTATCTGAACCTCTTAGGCCCAAGCAGTAACTAAGAGTTAATAATTTCATGTTGAGAACTGACCAGATCTGTCTAAGTAGAAAAAGGGAGCAGTAATTGATTTCTCATTTCTAAGACATTTGCTCTAAAGCAGAGGTCAGATTACGTTTATCTCTCCCTCCCCCTCTCATTTTGTCGTTTTTTTTTAACTGTGGGATGAGGTTAAGATGACTTAATGATGCTTTTTCAGCACTGTCTTCTTTGGTGCCAGTGACCTATGTGATGTGCAAATCCTTTTAGCAAAACTTCCTTCAGTTTTAGTAACCTATGATGATTATACCCAAAATCCAGTCGAAGGGGAGCATTTTACATATTACAGGTCTGATTTTCTGACTTACAGTACATATAACATGATGAACCCACATTGATTCCACTGAGGTTAGTAGAGTTACACCATTTAAAAACTGATATGAGAAATCAGAATTAGGCCCTGTTAGTTTAAATTGGACATTTCTGTTTTTGAGTTTTAACTTAAGAACATGCAGAAGTCCCCTACTATCCTGGCTATTGGAACCATTCAGCTTAGTTGATTAAGGAGAGAGAGGTTGTTAAACTCATCTGTACAGTGTCCCAAGGGCTATTCTAACTTGTTCCATTGGGAAAAGAGGAAATCAGTAACTTCTCAGGCCTCGTCAACCCCCTAAAAGCTTAAGTCAACCTAGTTACATCACTCAGGGCTGTGAAAAATTTCATGTCATGTCGTTAGGCCAATCTAAGCCCCACTGTAGACACAGCTAGGTTGATGGAAGAATTCTTCTGTCAACGTAGCTACTGTCTCTCAAGGGGTTATATTTACCACAGTGATGGAAAACCCGCTCCTGTCACTGTAGTGCTTGTAGTGTAGACATACCCTCTGTGCTGGTATATACGATGAAGTCAACGCCAGTTATCTAAGGTCAAAATTAAATATTTTTTTAAATTATGTATTAGGTAGCATTCTGGCTGGTTTGAATGAGCTGTTGAATGGTAGATTTTTACTCCTCCAGATTTGGGCATGATGACTTTCTTAGTGCTTAATGTGGGTGTCCAAAGTCCTGTGAGGTCTATTGAAAGAAAACTAGTTTGTAATATGCTTTTACTTGCATTTAAAGAGGTGAGAGTTTTCTCTTATAATAATAGAAAACTGTTTGGGTAATAGAAACACAGAATTTAGAGATGGAAAATTCCTGTATGGACATGCACCTCTCAGTGCAGGGTTGCTACAGTAACTAGCATGGTCTTGTTACGGTGCACTTTGGAGAAGGAGAAAATGTGCAGCTGTGTGAACAGGTCATGTGGAGCCACTAGAGGTGGAACTCTCAGCTACTATGAAAACAGGTACAGTACTAACGAAAACCCTAAGGTAGGAGGGTGGGATAGTACAAACAGGCTAAAACGATTGAAGATTTTTCAAAGATGAGGGATGGGTAAAGGTTCAGATGAGTTGATTCATATCAGGTTTGCTCATTCCTAGTGATGATGGTGTATACTGTGGGCCAGTGTCAAAATTAGGTACACTCACATCACTTGCTTGAATTTGCATTCACACATAACAGTTAGGTACCGACTGGTAACTGTCCTTGTTATACCAACATTAAAAGCAATACCAATATGCGTTTTGTATATGCATAAAATTTCAAGTATCTTACAGGCCTACATTTTAAAAGTATGTACTATACAAAATTCAAATCCATTCATTGATTTTATTCTATACAGTAGTTTCAACCTACAGGAATAGAACTTTGGCAAAGAAAAGTTTTGGGGACTGGGGTTACGTGGCACTACATCAATTAAAATGGTAACATTTTTCTTCTGTCCATCCACTTAAGTAACTTAGAAATCAACACACAGTGTCAGACATTGTAGGAACCACAAACTCTGCCACGAGAGTTAAAGGTCTGTCAGCTTTTACATGATTAATGTCTGTGTTCTGGTGTTTATTATAACTTGGCTATAAACAGCCTGGGTTGTGTCTTGGAATGAATGCTAAACTACCACGGGGAAGGGATTTTATGATTTTTTAAATCAAATTTGCCACTTCTATATTTTTATTTTTTACTACTGTACCTTTAAAATGTTCATCACTTTTAAGTCTGTTCTCTTTTCTCAATTGCCTTCACAATTTATTTTAACTACACTTTGCCAGTAAGTGGGACTCTACTGTTTTACTTTATTGTGCTCCAATGAACCAATATTTGAACATGGCAAAGAAAGTGAGGTTTTAAAAGTGGTTACATGCAGTAACTACATTTGTAAGGATATTTACATATATCTGGATCCATAAAGCACCCCTCCCCACCCCCTCAAAAAACCTAGAGCTGGGCAAAGAGTTGACAGCAATTGTATTCAATTGTCCATTATTGAAGTCGAGATTGGGTCCAAAGAAACCTCACTCTATATTATGTTAATGCCAACTTTTTTGTCTTCGATTTTTGAGCACACCGTAAACCACCTTAATCACATAAGTAATGGAAGCATTTCAAAACAGTGCATGAACTTACAGGCCCTATGTGTTGTGTTACTTTGGCACAATGGGAGGGAGTTTCAACCCTGAATTTCATCCTTTTTGTGAGTTTGTCTGAGCATTTACCCTATTTGAACATAGCTTTTTTTCCTTTTGTAGTTTAATTACATAGATCATCCCTCTTCTTCCCAAATTTCTCATTTAATTGAAATCATAAGTAATTCTGCCTTGACTGTCGCATGTGAAAAAATGCTTTGAGTGTCAATTCTTGCGAGAGTGCTGGAAAACAGATGTAAGATTTGTAAATAAAAAGCTAGAATTAAGTAGTTAATCTGTGAGAGAGGCTGATTCAGATTGCTTGATTGTCTCAAGATCATTGAACAAATCCCAATCATCCTGCTGTTTTTTCCTTATCTTTATTGGGTGATGCTGCATTTTTAAAGGGCTTCCCTGCTCATCAGAAAAAGTGCTGGGCAAATTATTTGTAACAAATGGTTTATTCAGTTAAAGTAGCTCCCTTTTTCTCTTTGTGAATTGTCTGTAAAAATCAAAGACTATTTCCAAACTTTTAAAACTTTTTTAACTATGACTGAGGGTTCTCTAATTTTTTCATGTGGACCATGTCTTAATAGCGAGATTGTGTCATGGACACCTCTCCTCCCCTTTGTGATCAAATTACATCGCTGTGGAAACTAGATAGCGACTGTTTACATAGAAAAGTAACATTAGAAAAGCATCTACTACATTTTGAGTTTCTTTTAATGCAACTGAGCAGCTGGAAAAAAAGAGAACCAGTACCATAAGACCAGCTAGCTCGAACAAATAGTCCCTGGACCATGTTTCAGGAACTATGGGCCAATGGAGGTTTGTGAACTACTTACTTCAGTTCTGATTTTGACTGTTCGTTACTGATATTGTTTCTACTCCTTGACTAAATGACCGAAACATTTATAATCAGGAGGAAAATCATAGGTTTCAAGAAACGAACATTCCTAGCATGAGCCTTTGCACAAACACTTATTTGCATGAGCACTCTCGAGGCTTACGCTTTCTACTAGCATTCTTGCTAACAAATACTCATACGAATGATTTCTGAAAATAAGTGTAAAGGGGGCATGAATACCACTGAGGTGAATTCATGGTTTTCATTCTAAAGCATGTTTCCATGTACCTTCCTTGCAGTATTCACCCTGCTCCCAATCAGCAAAACGTTCTAAAACAATGGACAAATTCAGAAACAAAAATCTGTTTATAAGGGTTGAATTTTTTTTTACTTCCATATTTCATTCTGCCACATACATAAATGTTCTAGAAATGCCAAAAAGCCATCAAAGTAGAATTCTCTTGTGTCCGGTAAAGTATTTAATCAAGGCAACAACATTAAAAGCAAACCACATTCAAAAACAAGTATGCACTATAAATAAATTGCTAAACACTATTGAGCTTTTGGACATGTTACAGCCACAGCTGTTAATCTGTGATATTAGGCACATGATCAGGTTTGTGCTTGACTAGGGACACAGAATTAACCAACTTAATTATAACTGATTATATGTGTGGGGAAAGCCTTTGTAATATGGCTACAGTTAACACATCCATACTCCTTGTTATGGACTGAATCCTTGAATCTGCAAAGCAAACCCCACGAATAGGTTCTTGCAGCCATACAGAGCTTCACTATTGTAACTGAGGCTCCACACAAGCTCAGGGGTCTGCCCATGAGGCTTAAGAAGGTATCTGCAGAAGTCTTTCTAATGGCAGTAGACTCGCTGTTTATAGATTCCTGTATAATAATTTAAGACATTAAATTGTTAACCAGAACAAAACATGCTTCCTTGTATTTCAGACCAATAGGAGGTGTGTATGCTATTTTCTGAATGATCATGCACTGAGAGATGATCTTTCTTTCATCTGTGAGGCGCTTCATGTAGAGTACTGAATATCTTCTAATCCCATTGAAGTTAATGGGAGTTGTGGGACTGCTGCACCTTTGATGATCAAGTTTCTGGAAGGAAACTAACCATGGGTTTAAGTGCCAAACTTTGGCACCAAAGTTTGAAATTTTTGGCCTGTGGTCTCATTCATTTGTCTCTTGAAAACCTCTCCATGATTTCTTGTGGATCTTTCCCCACCACAATAGATGTACACCAATCTTGAGAAAGAACTGGCCTGATTTCCAGAAATGCTGAGCACCTCTTGGTCTCCTGTCTTGAACAGGCTTGATGCTTAAACAGGAATTTTAAGCATGGGTAGAAAATTTTGCTATACACTACCTTTATATGGGAACAGCATAAGGCTGAACTTGGACTGAATAGTTTACATAGCATTCAGCATCAGAGAGGCTGCCTCCATTATTAATATAGTGTCTACAGGATCATGGTAGGTGAAAGATATGCTGCCTGCAAATCCTTGCAAATGCTTGCAAGAATCCAGTGCTGAAAACCGTAAGAAACCCAACCTATTAAAGTACTCTTTCCAGCTGTGCTCATTTGCTGGCTCTAGATTGATTTATTGACCATCTTGGGTGTAAAGAGAAAATTAAAAGCAGAAGGGAAGGAAGGGGGAGACAGAGAGTGATATGAACGTTATAATCCGAAGATAACTAAAGAGTAGGCCATTTTGCCTTGAAATTGTTGCCACTTTTGATATTTCATGTGCAGAACACTTTTTTGCCCACTATTTGGCATGTCCTTCACTATTTCCCTCATGAAAGATCAAATTTTCATTGTTTCAGGAAAATTATATTAGGTGTCATGGACCTTCAATTTTGCACTGGCATCTGCCAAAACAATAAGATAGTAAAATAATCGTGTGTGTGTTCTTTCACTCCTCCCCCCACTTCCTGGCTTTTCATTATTGCTGTTCTGAAATGGCTTTATCACAATGAAACATAAACAAGAGATTATGTATCTCATCTGGATTAGCTTCACAGCCTTTCTCCTTTTAACCAGAGAAACTCAGTGACCTGCTAAAATACAGTATCAGCTGAGTTTTCTTTGGCTCGCTTGATTCTCTTGACTTGACACTAGCAAGATCAAGCCGTGTAAGACTGTCAGCACAAGGGATATCCTTTGAAAAACAGGACAAGTTTTTCTATTTGATAGTCAGACTTTTTAAAAACTTTTTTTCTTCATATTTTTGATTCCCTCCTCCTCACCTCCCTACAGAGGGAAGAGAAACCTTTTTAGATCTAGAGTTAGCTTCCTGGTGTTGCTACTCGAGTGGAACAATTATATATTGAACATTACATCAGGATTAACAAATGTTTTTAAAATGCAGAAAAACAATGTCTTGCCAATTTTGCTTTATAAGTCTCATGAGTTTTATTGGAAGAGAGGATGAGTATTTTCACTTCAGTTATTGCAATATGTTTATATAAATGAAGACAAATAGTTTTACAGGAAATCAAATTCTGACTTTAAGAAGCATTACTCTTGATTTTTTTTAAATTGTTCAGTATACAAATAAGCAATTTGATGATTTGTATGAAAGTGGTAATATGCTAAAGTAACTAGATATAGGGGAAAATGTGTGTGATTAAAAACTTTGCCATAAAGAAAATACTTGGGTTTTTTGTAAGATAGGCTGAAGTTGCAGGTGGATTTGATAAAAGAATGTTATCTCACATGCAGTCCATGTCTTACACAAGTATTAAGACTGTGAAAATCTTTGGGTGGCTCATGAGAGAGATTTCTGAGATAATGTGAGAAATAAACTAAACTATTCAGTTTCATTATTCCCTGGAACTATTTTAACTTCCAACAGGAAATCACTCTTGAACTCATTCATCTGTTCTGGTACTTCTTCACAGAAGACAAATTGGGTAAAATTCTCTGCTAGCATGACTCCATTAATGTCAAGGGAGTTACCCCTGTAGAGAATTTGGTCCATGGAACCTGACTGTGATAGAGGTTACCACTTCTGTAAATCAGGAGTAAAATGCCTTTGTCATCAATGGAGTTACCCTCATGTAAAATGGGCTGAAAGGTTGAAAACAGAGCACTATTATCTTAGATCACACTACCAGAGCTGTTGCGTGCACACGTGGGTTGTTCTAGAAGGTTATGTTGCAGTAGTTAGAGAAAACAGCTGGGAGTCAGAAGTATCTGTGACGCTGGCAGACCAGGGACTGGCTCTTGCCAAGGCTCTGGACCCCAGCCAAGCACTGAGAAATTCATTGCTGGAAAACAGTCTGTTTCACCTGTGCGTTAGTATGGTTCTGATGGATTTTGAACTTGTAACAAATGCTTGTAAATTGTGGCATTTGTTAATCTCACTTATAATATCTTTACCACATGCTAAAGGTAATATTTAAGATTTTGCTTTAAAACTGTAAAAAATGTTTTCTCTGAAACTGTGAATCCAGTCAGGTTGAATCGTCTCTTGCCCATCAAGAAGGGCTATCACAACTAACCTGGCCATTGTGGGACATCACAATACAGAGACTTCATTAATTGCCCCTTCACAGCCATGAAGCTGTTACATGCAAAAGGGTTCATCCCATCGCTTGACTCCTGAAAGAAGGAAATAAAAATAGCTGACAAGAAAAAATTTCATCTTTTTTTTTCAGCCTCACAGGGCTGGAGCTATGAAACAGAAGCAGAGATCATAGAATCATAGAATAACAGAGTTGGAAGGGACCTCTGGAGGCCATCTAGTCCAACCCCCACCACTCAATTAGCCACTCAACTGTTTTCCCTCAAGCAATTTACATGCACTTCTTTCAACCCGGCTGAAAATTGGATGTAAATTCAGTGACTTTACTGAAAATGGAATATTTTTATCTGAGCTGAGCTTTTGTTTATAAATACAAATATGTTTCCAAGTTTGGGGTATATACTATTTAGTGGCACTTCCCTTGGCACTCTGCTAGGTGTACAAGATGTTTCCTGTACACTGCACAACAATACAATGGAGTGAATGCTACATACAACGAAAGGGATCCCTAGAAAAGGAGATACAGCAATAGGTCCTGCACCTACCTTATGCACTAACAGGCACAATAGGGACACCAGTAACACATCAGCTCATGAAACACAGCTCCTCATTGGAAATATATGCTATTTTCATGTCTATGACATTTGTGAAAACTTCCCTCAAACTATAGTCTGTCTTAGGTCTTGACCATAGCATGTCATGAAAGTAAAAGATTCCAGTTATTGACTTCTGGAAGTGTCATGTAGTTTACTCTAAATCCAGGGCATCTGCACTTTATTTCAGTAATTAAAACTGTGTGTCAATTTATAGCACTTAATTTATGTTAACAGCTAGCAAGACAATTACAAAAGTTTTAAATGTTGTAACAAAATCATAGTTTTAATAACTAGAAATGTAGTACAGATGGTCTGTGTTTATAGAAATGTGAAAACTGTATCTCCAGTATGTATGATTCATGTAATTCTTTAGGCACTGTGATATATTGATATGCCATTTTTTCCCTTTCCATCAGATGCTGATGCCTCCAGACTCTGATGTATAGACATTAAGGGTATGGACATTACTTAAATGGCATATTCAAGGTTTTTCTGAGTTGCTACCAATGAATCTACTCCTGCTCTTGGTCTCTTGTGTGGCATTGTTTCAATGAGCCATTGCGATGCCAATAGACACCAAAATAATATTGAAGTCAGTCTTTTTGTGATGTTCCCTCTCACAATCAAAGGAGCCTCCTCACTTTACATGGGATATTAATCCACGTCAGGAACTGCACAAACTAATGTTCTGTTTTCAGCTAACTTGGTGCAGAGCCCAACCACAGAGCTAAGCTGAAACCAACCTTTCCACTTAACTCAGCAGAAAGGGTTGCAGCTTTGTCCAGGCAGATGCCATATGTGCTTCCCTGTACAACACACTTCTGTCAGCAGAAATTTCCATCATCTCAAAAGGAAAGTAAAATACACTTTCATATTAAATTTGATGCCACACTTTGCATTATACATGTTTGTTTTCTTTTATACAGACTTTCCAGACACATTTTTAAGTAAGGTAACTAAGACTGGGTGAGAACAGCTGATGTATAATGATCAGTACATTTTGCTAGTTGTATCTCTATAGCTAATACAATAAATAGTGGAACAGCTTGGTTTAATTATATTACATTGCATACACAACAAAACAATAATTTAAGAAAATAATTTATTATGAAAGGTTTATTGCTGTACTGTGCATTTCCAAATGCTGAACCATACTAAGTCATTGGCTAGTAATATAACCACATATATATTAGTCTGAATTCAATTTTTTCTATTGAGAATGTGCATACATATAATTTTTTTACATGGACCAAATGACTTAAGTGACTAGCAATGGCGATACAGAACTTTTCTTCTCATTGGTTTCAAATTTGATCCAGACTGGTAGTGATTGAAAGCCATTCTCTTATGGCAGTTTTGTGGCATATTGGAAATGAGCTGACAGACCCTAGGAACTGGAGTGAGGTAAGCCTGCTCCCTTACAGACAACGGCAGAATTCCCATTATATTCAATGGGGCAGGATCAAACTCGTAATAGATAGGTGCATCCATTAGGCCCATCAGATTTGCCAGCTAACTTTGTTAGTAGTCCTGGCACAGCGAACAGGATCTGAATAGAAGGAGAAGGGTTTTTTTTAAGTGTTCAACTTAAATAAAATGATCTTTTAAAAACAAAAATGGAAGAATAAATGGAAGACATTTTAGCTAATATGAATTAATAAGAATGGGGAGAGAAGATAAGAGAAGAAGGAAAGGAGAGGTTAAATGACAAGCTGTTGTATTTCTGATGATATAGTCCAATTGAGGAGAGAAGGTTTTACACAGTGTGGCAAGACACCTCCTTGGCCTCATCGGCCTCAGCATTTCTTCCTCATGCAGTGGGGGCCTGTAGTAAATCAGTCCCACTCTGGAGAGTTTTTCAATATGTTTACAAGGTGGTCCTCAGGGGAAGCTCAAGTAGTTCTCTTAAACAAAACAACCACCAAAAAAACAAACTCACAACACAAATAGGAATACCTTGCCCTCCCACTCTCCCCGGTGTTGACTTATTACACTGGTTTCTGGTGACCAGTCTTTTCCCAAACACAGTTAACTTGATTGTTTTATCTATGAGGAGGAGACACAGCCATCCACCCAGGAGTAGCTTTTTCTCCTATTGCCACTACTCTGCTGCAGCTTGCTTCTTCTCCCTCTTCCTCTGCTCTCACCAGAAGAGGGGTTTTTAAAGGTCACTGTGGCAGCCCTTAACTGGACTCTGGTGTCTCTAATTAACTTGAGGTAATTGTTCGTCAGTTTATAGGGACAAGGGCCTTCACCATTCTGGGGCTGATATATCTGTCTTCCACTATTCTCTTATGCGGCATCCACTGGTTCCCTTGACACCTTTGAGGTTCTGTCCAGGGTTCTCTGCTCGTTGTCCCCGTCAGGTTCCCTTAGTTGAGCCCTGTGAGCTCACTCCCATTCCTGTTATTTCCTTAGTTGTCCCCCATAATTATTTGGAATCCTGGACCTGTGGATCCTCCCCTTAGGCTGGGGAGAGGTCCTTTAACACTTCCTGGATCTCAACAGGACCATTCTCTTATGCGGCGTCCACTGGCTCCCTTGACACCTTCGAGGAGCCATCCAGGGTTCTCTGCTCGGTGTCCCCTTCAGGTTCCCTTTGTTTGACCCTTTGACCTTCACACCTGCCCCTGTTACATTTTTGATTGTCCCCCACAATTATTTGAGTTCCTGGACCTTGTGGATCCTCCCCTAAGGCTGGGGGAGGACTTGCGCCCACCCACTGCCCGGAGCCCAGTAGGACTACTCTCTTACGTCTGACAGATCTCACTTTGTTATAATAGCAAGAACCAAGAGGAAATGGAGACAGGCAAAAGGAGGCAGAATAGAGTAAGGGGGAGAAAATGGCAGGGGACAAATAGCACTTGGTACTGTGAGTCTTAAAAAATTCTAATATGTTGAAAGTAAAAGAATGACAAACCATGTTAAAAGTATGGCAAGAGCACTTCCATGGAACCCAGCATCTTTGGGTTTTTTTAAATCTAGGTCTCAGTTCTTAACAAAAATCAAATCAGAAGGCTCTTGGGATTGTCAACACATAATTTTCTATTGTATGTGCGATTCCAGCATTAAAAAATCAGTGTATGGGTGCGGTTAATAAAGATGTATGTGCAGAGAAATAAAACGGGGTAGTGGGACATAGCCACTCTAGATGAGGGGGTAGGAAGACAAATGTAGGCAGAGGTCAGTTAATTCTATTTTCTCTCAAAACAGTATATCTGAAAATGTGGGAATTGAAGATTAAATGTTTATCTCCTTGAAAAAACAATCATGGCCTGATTCTGATCTGAGTGTCAGTTACTTAGAACATGGCCTATTGAATCTTATAAATCCCTGTTGTCGCCACCTGTGAATTGTTTGTTCATTCTTGAAAATCCCTAAAGACTCAGTTTTATGAGTCTGTTATCTTACCAGTTTTAACAGCTATTCAGTTTCATCACTGACAACTGAGAGTTGCATCAGTAATGTAAAACGGCTTAATGTAAAAATTTGAGGGGTATATACTCTATTGCCATATGACAAATGCTTTTCTGGGCAAATTGTCATCATATAGAGTTTAATAATTTTTGTATGTTGAGTTGTGTGAATAGTTGAAATTGAACTCCTCCAAGACTATTAGGAGCTGAAGGTTCCACCATATTGTCATTTCGGAGGTAAAAGTAATTTCCCATAGAGTTTCGATAAGATCTTAGATTTGGACTCTGACTTGATCATTGCAAGGTATTGATGATCAGTATAAAGGCAGTGTGCAGAGCAATGACCTGATAGTTCAAAAAACTCCCTATAGCATCAACAAGAAAACTAAAGCTTTCAATAAAGAGCAGCATGTTTGTTTTAAGAAAAAAATCATCTTGGAAACTGTAGATTTTCATAAAATACTCAGAGAATAACCATGGATACGTGAGATAGACACAGGAAATCAAATATTTATTTTGTCTTTGATTGCTAAGGAAGGTATTTATTATAATAAGGTGTTTCCCTGCCATTTTTAGAAGAAAAGAAGGAAAGACAAACTAGCTTACTTGGTTACTAATGCCCTTTTAGTGAAGAAAAACTTCCATGTGATTAGCTGGCTGAGCTCACCAGTAATGGACCCTGCAGGTGATCAGCCCACATCCTTCTCTGCTTCTTCGGCATGGATTGTTGTGGTAACAGAAAACAATGTTTAAGCTGTGAATACTAAAAATATATTTTTACTACAAAGGCAGACAATTTCATTTGTTCCATTAACCACTCCTAACTTTTTATATTTTAATGATTCTCAATTAAATGACTAGAACAAAAAACAAATAGAAAAGTGGTAGCTTCCTGTGGCAAAGTTATCCCAGGCTCTGACCAATCTCTGTAAATTTCCACACACACACCTGAAAAAAAGTTCCCCAAACCCAAAAAACCCCTAAGGGTCAGATTTTGATACTTCATTGAGTAGTACCTTCCTTCCTAAGTGGTCCTATTGAATTCAGTGGAACTCTCATGGTTAAGTTTAAGATTTTGTCATGGTTATTTTTAGTAAAAGTCACAGACAGGACATGGGCAATAAACAAAAATTCACAAAAGCCCATGACCTGTCCGTGACTTTTAATAAAAATAACCCAGGGGAAGGAGAGGGATGACAGCTGGAGCCCCATGGTGGTGGTGGGGGAGGAGGACTGGTAGCCTGAGCCCCACTGCCATGGGGGAGAGAGGCACAGCCCCATTCTTGGCCGCAGCCACGGACGGTGGAGTTGCACAGCCCCAGCTCTGGCCCTGGCTGCAACCACTGACAGCTGAAGCCGAAGAAGTCATGGAGGTCCGGTAAAGTAATGAAATCCATGACTTCTCTGACCTCCGTGACTAAATCATATCCTTACTGATGGTGTAAGCTCCTGTTCAACATGAATGAACAAATCAGAATCTGGCCCTTAGATAAGGTAAAATTAAGGTTGTAAATAAGTCTCTATTAACTTACAGCAACATTTTTAAAATGTTGTAACTACAACAAATACAAACATTGGAAATGAGGAAATTCAGAAATAAATGTGGGTCAACTCTGAAAAGTAAGTGTGAAATTCCATGTTTATTATGTCTCTCTGATTTACTTTTCAAATGTGCTAAATACACAATTAGAAAGACCTCAAAATGGGATCTTATGCACCATCACCAAAACTGAAGTTTCTGCAGGCCAAATTAAACTCTGATTTCATCTGTGCAGCCTCAATGTCTTCAAATCCCATCGCCTTCCGTGAGCTTTTCACAGAGGGTAACTGATTGGAACACAGGAACCTGTTCTGTTGTTGATGTCTAAGAAGGGAAGAGAATCCACTTTAGAATGGAATGACTTTAAATTTGAAAGTCTGGAAGTTGAAAGGTTGTACTTATTTAAGTAGAAATACTTCAATATCAAATTTGAGATACATAAAGACTTAGGTTGTACACACAAACATTAAAGCACCCATGTCCAGGAATAGTCACTTCAGAAAATGTTTGTCTTAATGTCCCTTGCAAAGGACAAACTCTAGAATAATAAAGTCCCCAAACTTGCAAAGACTTATTCACATGAGTAACATGCAAATAGTCCCACTGAAGTGAATGGAACTACTCACACACATAAAGTTATGCATAGGCTTAAGTCTTTGCAGGTTCAGGTCCTAAAGTGACATGTTTAATGTGTTAATAGGGAGTTTAATTTTTATTCACTAGTTTTTGGGGTGTGTGTATGGATGTGGAAATATTTTTGGAGCATGTAATCACTCGCTAGTGAAACACCTTAGATTATTAAGGATTCATTTCAGCAGAAATCTATGGTGTGAGCTGCAGGTGTGGGAGGGGAGGGAAAGAAACTGAGTGATTACAAATATACATATTCTATGTCTGTATGACCCATAGTCTTCCTGCCTATCAGACCAACAAACACATGGTGTGAAATCAACAAAGGAAGTAAGTAAATACTGTAATTAACTTTGGACATTAGAGTTAGCAATTAGAAATACTTGTCAAGCAAGTCATCTGTCTGCACGAGTTTCCGAATCTGTTAAATGCAGGTAACAATCTATGGATGAGAAAGTGACACGTACCAGAGGTGCTAAGATTTATTATTAAAAGGAGCTCCATTGAATGAATTCACTGATTTGAACGTGTCAAACATGATTTATTCAAAGACCCAGGATTTTTTAAGTTTCTCTAATGCAAGGTTCTTTCTTTGTCTGTACAATATAGCTTTATTCATTTCCCTCATACTGTCATTCTGGTGGGATCACATTATACATGGTAAATAAATATTTGCTCTCCTTGTACTGTGGAACATTTTGATTATTCTAGAATTCCAAGGGTTCTGTGAACAGGTACTCACATAAAAGCTGTAAATAACAAACTTATTTTGATTTATTTATTTATTCAGTCCCACTTACTATGAAAGATAAATGTCTTGTTTTGATATTTTAATTTTGTTTCATTCCTTCTAGCAGTGTTCAAGTTCTAGTTTCTGAGCACTGAACATAATTGTCTCCTGCCTAACTCATTTTTCTTTGAACACGGGGTGTTGATGATGTCAGCTATGTACCTTTTTGAGACTGCCTGCTTGAAATAAAGCAACCATCCCTTCCCATCAAGATTAGTCCTTGACCACATTCCCAAAGAGAAAAGCCAGTCAATTATCCAAAGAACAATATAATACAGACACAATTTACAGAGCTAATCCCAAAGTAGTATACTGGGTTCCACAGTATGTGTAGAGCTGATGGTGATAATAGCGATAGTCTGAGAAAATCTAAAATCTGGCTAATCTTTTTCTTATCTCTCGCTCCTTGTACTGTGGGTTGTCTGTCCTGGGCCTCCGAAATCAGACTAATCTACCTCTATTCACACTGGACCTAATTCTTCTCTCTAATGAACAATGAAGTTCCACCCCTATATTGGAGAGGCCTGCAGATGTTAAAAGGTTACACTTGGTGACAAGCATTTTGTGGTGAAGGTGTGTGTTGCAACTTAAAAACATGAAAAGGAGAGCTAGATTATATTGGTATCCAGTTCCTGTGTATGCACAGGCACCATGCAATGGAATTTGTAACTTGGGAAAGGGATGTACTCCTGATTATGAGAAGATTGCCAGCAAATCTCAAAGCTAAGACCTTGAGAGAGCTAAAAAGATGATTTTTCCATTTTGGAAAACAACTGATATTTTATACCACTCTCTGTTATCTGTTTGTTCTTTTATGTAGCACAAAGCTTTATTATAACAGGCAGTTGCTTAATATTTGAGAAGTAAGGTACAGTATCTGGAAGGAAAGGAGTGTCTCTCAGTGCAGTTTCCTATGGAAATAGGAAGTAGCAGAAAGAAGTCTTTTAAAATTTTGTACACAAGGCCTATAGAGAGATATTGAAACGGGACTAAAAATGAAGAGATGTAACCAAAGTTTCTTTTAAAATAGTTTTGCAAGGTTTTGGCCATATGACTAACACACCTCAAATGTGAATGGAAGCCATGCATTTATTGTTGAAAATATAAACCAGGGGTGGCCAACCTGAGCCTGAGAATTTACCAATGTACATTGCCAAAGAGGCACAGTAATACGTCAGCAGCCCCCCATCAGCTCCCCCACTCCACTCCCAGCGCCTCCCACCCACCAGCAGCCCTGCTGATCAGTGCCTCCCCCTCCCTCCCCACACCTCCCAATCAGCTGTTTTGTGGCGTGCAGGAGGCTCTGTGGGGGAGGGGGAGGAGCGAGGGCACAGCAGGCTCAGGGGAGAGGGCGGGAAGGGGTGGAGTGGGGGCAGGGCCTGTGGCAGAGCCAGGGGTTGAGCAGTGAGCACCCCCCCGGCACATTTGAAAGTTGGTGCCTGTAGCTCCAGCCCCGGGGTTGGTGCCTAGACAAGGAGCCGCATGTTAACTTCTGAAGAGCCGCATGTGGCTATATTTCTAATGCATTCATTTAACAGTATGGTCTGTTGGTCTCAGCAAGGAGTCAGTAGTTCTAATTCTATCTCTTCCACTGACCAATTGTATGATCTTGGATGGTAATAGTAATACTTCTTATATAGTGCTTTTTATCTATAGATCTCAGATCTATAGATACAAAGGAGGTCAGTATCATGGTCCCCATTTTAAAGATGACAGAGAAAGGGAAAGTGATTTGCCTAAATTCACTCAGCAGGTCAGTGGCAGAGCCAGGAATAGTGCTCAGGTAACCTGAGTCCCAGTTCAGTGTTCGATCCACTAGGCCATACTGCCTCCTATTATAATAAGACACCATTGACAGTATTTCCAAAGTTTATGGAGGCACAAGTGATCTATGACACTGCCTCTCTGGCTCAACTCTAGCCCCTTGAGGAATCTTCAGAACAGCTGTTGGTTATGTTCTACTTTCCTTAGTTCTTTAGTTGTTTCATGGCTCCAGGGTTTGATTAAGGGAACTGGCTGCTCAACTGGGATTTTCAGAAACATTCTGAAGGTTGCACTTGCTCAGCTTCTTGACTTGGTAATGTAAAGGCACAACTAAGCCCACTAAACACATTTTCAGGAATCCCACTCCTAAGTAACTGAAAAATACACACACACACACACAAGAGAGCACACAATAGAGAGTTAATTTGTAAAGAGTAAATACACACACACACACACACACACACACACAAGAGAGAGTTAATTTGAGATAGATGGGAGAGCAAGCAGCTGCTAAGGGGCTAGGTTGAGCCAGCGGGGGGTGAGACTAGCTAGGATTGGCCCAGTGATGCTTTGAGATAGATGCACCTTGAGTTTCATATTTCTTAGTGGTTATCATTAATAGTTGCAGGTGCAGGTTTTCTGCAGGTGAAGTCCCTGAATTTTGTTGTCTCTGTTTTTGGCTGCTTGCAACAAGACTAGAATGTCTCAGTAGCTGCACATTTCACAGATAGCACCCACTTGCATACAAAGAGCCTCTTTTGCATTCCATGGTGCATGGGCACAACCCAGATCAGAATTTTCAATAATGCGGGTGACTATGTCCTTTGCATTAGCATGTTATTCAGAGGACTGTGATGCTGCCTGACATTGTAGCTTTACAAACTGCTCCTTGGCACAACTGGCTATTGCTAGTTCTTGATGTGCTCTTACTTTTGCAATAAAAGTGGATCATTTTGGGTAGGTGTACTGGAATGGCCCCCTAACAGGTGCTGAATTCTTTTTCTGCTTGCACCTAGCCCCAGGGCAAGATAGCGTGAGTGAGGAGACATTATACCTTCCTATTCCAGCAGTACTGGCATTTCTAATGTCTTGTATATTTCTTATGTCTGTGTCTTATGTCTGTCTGGCCTCCTTCTCAGTGCTGGGGTCCCAGTGCAGTGGAAACACATTTATTTTAGCAACAAATGGGTATACCATACACTACTGTGATAGCTGCCATTGGAGAATCCTGGTGACTGAGCACTCAGCTAAAGTTGGGATACCAGAGCTGGAGTAAAATGTTCAGAATTCCTCCCCCTCCAGTGTTTAAAATTCTGAATTCGGGAGTGTCCAAAATGAAGCATTCACATTCAGTGCTGCACATCCAATATACCATTTTTAAAATAACCGAGCACACTTTTCTGAACCAAATTATTTCCAGATGTAACTCTGCTGTCTTCAGCAGGATCACACCATGAATGAATGTGGCCTTCTTTGTCTTAGTTTTCTCCTCTGTAAAATGGCTAAAATTAAAACAATATTTCCTTACTTCCTCCATTAGTATGTTGTGGCGATTAAGTAATGTTTATACAACACTTTAAAGATATAAAGTGCATAGTAATTGTAGTATTTAATGCACTGGGCAGAAGGTGAAACTGAGGCCATATGTACAATATAATGATAGATACCCTCCACATGTGGGAGGGGATACACAAATACTGAGATGTTAAAATAGTGCTCCAGACAAAAAATGTCCTTGTTTGCCTTAGAATGTACCATCTTTCAATAATCTATACTTTCTTTCCCCAAAGTTAAACCATCCATAACAAACAATCAGAATTATTCTAAAAACATAAATAACTCTGTGACAGGCTGCCATTTACTATCACCACACACACATTCTAACTCCCACTTCTCTTTTCATGTCAATCAGTCAGCACCCAGATGCCAGACTATGGAAAACATTCTTACAGCAGCAGGGGCAGACCTGCCACGTTCTCCAGAAAGCTTTAGAAATGCCTTGGTCTGTCAGATTGAGATGTTTAGGCTGAAGTTGGGTTATACAGAAACCTTGCAGCCACAGATCCCAGATACTCTAGACTCATTCCTGATTCTAAAGTATTTATGTGCATTAAACTGGTTTGTCAATGGGGTTTTCTGCAAACGTCCCATGAGACAAGTTTATGGGGCCTGTTGGACTATAAAAACCATGGGGTTTTGCTCATATGGATGTATTTTATGTCTGGATCCGTTTATTGGTTTCACCTACTGAAGTGTGAAATTTCACCGACAGAAGAATAATTCTTGTAAAAATCCATCATAATGTAATGTAGTAATGACAGGACTCTCAGTGGAAATCAAAACAACAGAGGCATAGGAAGCAGAGGCAGAATGATTTGGGATGGTGGCAGGCTGGCAGCAGGCTGTAGTGCCCGCCAAGCAGACCTCTGTTTTGAGATGATTTAGGCTGTGAGAAGGACAAAAGTCTTGCTCAACAAACACAGGGACCTTTGTCTCTTGCCAGGTAATGAGACAGCAGCAGTGGCGCAATGGAAATGTTTGCGTGGAGGAGTTATACGTTATGATCCTTCTCAACTCCTAGGTGACACTCCTACGCATCCTTTTAAAAAAAGTATATATACAGAAACTGGTGGTGTTACGTTGGTGACATTTCTGATATTAAAAAAAAAATAGATCCTTTATAAAAGGGCAGACTCTCCGAGCAGTCTGATTCCCTAGGAAGTTCCTCTGTCTGTCCTAACCAGCTGGGTACCACAGTTACATGCATGTGAAGCTGCTGTAGTGATGGGTGCCCTAGAAATATATTGGGTGTGTAGGGAGATGAGTGGCTGGTAGACAGTGCACTTGCTGCTATTAGAAGAAATATGTATGTATTAATATGTAATTAATCAGAATAGGATGTTTGTAGGTTTGTGCTTGCCACACTGGCTCGTGTATTCAACAAGCAAAGCATATGCTAACAATCTTGTTATAAATATTTTGGGGGGAAATGTTTTAAGTGAATGTAATGAAAGTGAATTTGATTTCTGTGTCCATGGGATGTGTATCTATTTGTCTCCCTGTGAATTCTAACAAGGACTAATTATGTGGTTTTAGTATTATGTAAATATCTGTCAACTAGGAACTGGAGTGAGCAGTCCAATCCGTTTCACAGAGGCCACCCACCAGACATCAGATAACTACTGACCTCGGTTGGTTGTTTTCACTTTAACCTCTAAGGTTTATTCTTTTAAACATTTTATTATAGTCTTATATTTTTTTAAAAAAACCTATATTTAATCCTATTGTCTTTAAAGGCTGTTGATTAAAAATATGCATATGTAACTTTTGTAAGACTCAAAAGGAAATTTGACATACACAAAAATATCTGAGCAAGTACATGGTTTGGAGACTAGTTCATGAAGTAGTAAGCTACAATGAAAGAAAGCAAAATGAAGTGTTAACAGTGGTCAATATTTCACTGTTTTGGAAAGGAAAAGGATTATGCTTGAGAGATAACAGCTGCTTTTGCTTTTTATGTCTGAACACTGGCTACAATTTTCAGTTTATGTTTTATCCATTTTTGTTTTGCTTTAGTAATTTCGTTGGTGAGCATTTCAGATAATACAGAAAGAAGCTATTGGATTGGTACAATGTTAGATAGGAGCTGAATTCTTCTGATGATATTTAAGATTAACTCTTTTTATGGCTGCTCTGAAGCAATGTCAAACCAATGGTGTAATTAAGGTACAAATGTGGAAAAGTGAACAGGAAAATAAGAGGACGCAAAACTAACACTGAAGCAATAGGAAGACAACACTGAACCATAAATACCTCTCAAATTAAGTGCAGAAAAAATGCATGTGCCAGAGATTTAATAAATGCTACTGGTATGGAACAATAAAATCAAAATATTTGTTTTAATTCGTGTATATAATTTTATATACAATACAAATTGTTTTGTATATTAGTTTGTAAAGGTCAAGTTAATTTTGTTCATTAATTAAAAAAGCATTTGTGTGATGGATTTAGATAAATTGAGGGGTAAAGAAACATTGTCTTCTATAAAAAGAACAGTTAGTACTAGAGACTAACAAATTTATTTGAGCATAAGCTTTCGTGAGCTCAAATAAATTTGTTAGTCTTTAAGGTGCCACAAGTACTCCTGTTCTTTTTGCGGATACAGACTAACACGGCTGCTACTCTGAAAATTGTCTTCTATGTGAGTTCATTATCAGACAAACTTACATTGTTTCATGCTGTGATAGGAAAGGAGATAAGGTCTTGGCCATCTGTTCTGAAGGTCCTGAGTTTAAGTTTCCATGGGAACTAAAGCATGGTGCTAGTGGGAGGGGAGGAATTCATTTGGGAAACTATTTATCTTTGCTTCAGAGAAATAGAAATTTTTACATACATTTGTTCATAAGAAGAGACTGCCCCTGACTTACCTCCTTTCCTGAGACTTTTAAACTTTGGCTTAAAATTTGCTGGTGTTGAAACTTGACCTTTTATAAAGCAAACTGGACACCAGGTGGTAATGATTGCTTAGAGCTTAATTTTTGTTTTTCATGCTTAAACTGTAGTTTCACAGCTAATCTTTTCAGTCTAGTCTAATCTCAATGTTCTGTTTAAATACCAGCTTAATGTGGTTGACAAACTGGAATTTCCTCATGCAAGCATAGTAATGAAATACATGTATTGGTGGCACAAGAATTCTAAACTGGTACCTATCTTTGTTTAATTTCAGTTATTTAGGGCATATTGCTAATATCATAGCCATAGGAGCTGGGGAAATAAATCCTTGAAATCACTCTTGCATCAATTTTCTTGTAGCAGTTAAGAAGCCATTCAATTTGGAACAATTCTAGGAGATGTAAAGATGATACCTTGTACTAGGTCTCCTCTACAAATATGTTAGTAACTACATTCCAATCTGAGGAATTAGTTCTACCTATCTAAACTCTTTTGCAGTTTCAGTTGGACATGATATTCTTTATTGTGCATCTTTTGTGGAATTCTGCATTAAATGGCTGTATTAAATGGCTGCCATGTTCCAGCCTGTGATGGGGTATATAAACCCCACTGGAACAGAAGGGATTAAGGAGCAGTTCTGGGCCCAGATGGCTCTACTCCACTGCACCTGCAGAGCCTCCTCCATCTAGAGGAGGAGCTTCAAAGGGAACCAGACAACTTGAGGGTGAGAGTGTAGGAGAGGAGAGACCTATCTTGAGAGCTCCTGAATAGGGGTACAGCAGGAGTCTAACCTGCAGGGGAAAATCTGGAAGCATCCAGGCCCCAGAGCAGGGACTAGCTTTTCTCTAGGATTAGGGAACTCTGTACTCCATCTTATGCTGGATCATTTGTAAGACTTTGACCATTATGGGTGTGGAGAAAGTAAATAGGGGAAGCATTATTTACTCCTTCTCATTACATAAGAACTAGGGGTCACCAAATGGAATTAATAGGCAGCAGGTTTAAAACAAACAAAAGGAGGTATTTCTTCACACAACACACAGTCAACCGGTGGAACTCTTTGCCAGAGGATGTTGTGAAGGCCAAGAATATAACAGGGTTCAAAAAAGAACTAGATAAGTTCTTGGAGGATAGGTCCATCAATGGCTATTAGCCAGGATGGGTAGAGATGGTGTCCCTAGCCTCTGTTTGCCAGAAGCTTGGAATGGGGGACAGGGGATGGATCACTAGATGATTTCCTGTTCTGTGCATTCCCTCTGGGGCACCTGGCACTGTCCACTGTCTGAAGACATGATACTGGGCTAGATGGACCTTTGGTCTGACCTGGTATGGCTGTTCTTATGTTCTTATACCCTGGACTTGGACATTTTAAATGGTAGGAAATGCCCCAAAGCATTCCAGAGTGTTTGCTATCCCTGCCTAGTGTAGAAGCCTGGGTTGAAGAACTCCTCGAGAAGGACGGGCTGGGCTCCCCAACGAACCAACCCCTGCATGGTCAGCACAACCCCTCTTTCCCTGGAGATAAGACAGAATAGAGACATTGTAAACCCTGCGGCGAGGCTGTCCGCACAGGGGCCTGGAGGTGAGCTGAAGACTTTCTTTTTTGAGGACTTACATATTTTGCTGGGCTTTCTCACCCTGGACTCAACTAGTGATCTGGCTGGAGGGCAGATATACTGTTTGCCAAAGAGGAACCAACACACCACCATAACGACTGCTGGAAAGGATGCTGTAGAAGGGGGAGAGTGAGTGTCCAGTGACCTAACCACTAGGCAGCGCCACCAGTGGGCCCTGCCTCATCACACAGCCCAGACATGTTCCATTTCAATGGTAGGTGAAATAATTCTTTTAAAAATAAAAGTACTGTAGGTATAGAAATTCATTGAAAGACAACTTTTGATTTGTTTGGGCTGAAAGGCATTAAGGAATATAATATGAACACAATATTAATAGTGATTTATGACCCTGGTACTTCCTAAATTTTGATTTTCATGAGGACTAACCTTCATCAAAAGCAATCATACATTCCAATACCTGAAACCCATGTCTATAAAATGGAGCATATGTAATACTGGTGGGTTTCATTTTGCCAATAAATTCCGTAATTTGAGTGAAAGGAGTGAAAATGAAACTAGCAAGAGTAGCTGATGCCTTCCTAGTGGAAAAGCGACAGATGGGAGAGTAGTGTGTTTGTAAATTGACAATATTGCATAATTGTGATATTTCTTTAAAATAGTTTTTAATCTTGTTTTTCTAGTTACTAGCCAAAAAGCAAAGGAAAATGTCTAGAGGGTTTT
The DNA here is from genome assembly GCF_965140295.1 of Lepidochelys olivacea. Lineage (NCBI taxonomy): Eukaryota > Metazoa > Chordata > Testudines > Cheloniidae > Lepidochelys > Lepidochelys olivacea. Next base: position 73,803,905 of record NC_140414.1, read on the forward strand.
CAAACTTACCATAGGGCACAACACAAAGAGTTCTGTATTGGTACGTGGAATCAAAAATTGATAAGGTCTCCCTGTATATAGAAACTCATGGGATACCCTCCCATACATTCCATAATCATGCTGTTACAAGGTGATTATAGTTGGATGGAAAATAGAATTTCTGTCCCATGGGAAATTTTAAGATTTTGAAATTTGTTTTTGTCTCAAATTGGGATAAGAAAAATCAATCTCAGAATTTTTAATGAAATTAAATATTCCAGAAATGTTGTTTGAACTACTGTTTCAATAAGGTCAAAATCTTTCATTTTGACTTTTCTATTTTGACTTTTATGTAGCTATATTATGAATTCTAATATGTAATCAAAACAAAATATTTTGACCTTCATGAAACAAAGCATTTTGACAATTTCATGTCAAATTTCAATGGAATCCAGATATTCCCATGGAACATTTAAATGTCATTGAATCTGCATTTTCTGTCAGAAATGTTTTGTAACCTAGGAAAACACTGAGGAAGACCTGGAACTACTGACATCCCTAGAGGAGAAGTAGGATCTGTGAGGGGATGTAGGGGTCAGGAGAGGACACAGACCAGTCCTGGAACAGAAGCATTGGATCAGCCTACCTGCCTTAGATTAGCTTCATAGATTCATAGATATTAAGGTCAGAAGGGACCATTATGATCATCTAGTCTGACCTCCTGCACAATGCAGGCCACAGAATCTCACCCACCCACTCCTGCGAAAAACATCTCACCTATGTCTGAGCTACTGAAGTCCTCAAATTGTAGTTTAAAGACCTCAAGGAGCAAAGAATCCTCCAGTAAGTGACCCATGCCCCATACTACAGAGGAAGGCGAAAAACCTCCAGGGCCTCTTCCAATCTGCCCTGGAGGAAAATTCCTTCTCAACCCCAAATATGGCGATTAGCTAAACCCTGAACATATGGGCAAGATTCACCAGCCAGATACCCAGGAAACAATTCTCTGTAGTAACTCAGATCCCACCCCATCTAACATCCCATCACGGAGCAAAGGCACCAGTTGAGAGGTACAGAGAGAATAGGTAGATCTCTTTAGTGAAAAGAGATGGGCTCAGGGACAGTTAATGAATTTATTTTGGGGTATGATAGGTTGAAGACAGAAATTATGGATATATTTTTGGAGAGAAAAGAGGTCTATTGCAAGGGAAACTGATTAGTTTACAGCGAATGTCACTTATTAGGTATCCTGACATTGACAACTGTTGGTTATCATCAACATTTTGCTGGGAACTGATCCCATTCCATTCATTTTAACTTTAATGGGTTTTGGATATTAGCTACTGTCATGCTCCCTCCTGACAATTTTTTTTTCCTGTGCAGCCCTATGGGTCCCTAATCCCCTTGCTCCCCATAGAAAGCCCCAGCTGCAGGCAGGTTTGTGGGGCTGCAGCCAGAGAAGGAACAGTTCAGACATGCCGAGCCTGGACCTCTGCTCCCAGGGCTGGGCACAATACAGCGATTGCAGCGTCATGTACAGTGCAGGCCCATGGAAAACTCTGGCCCCTGGGCAGCAGCCCCACCTCCCTGCTGTTGCACTGCCTGAAGCTTACTCTCCCAGCCTCCTCTCCCAGTCTGCAGCACTGGGACTCCTGCATGACTTGCTGTGTGGGTGACAAGTCCCTGGCTGCAGGGCTTCCCCACACTGCTGTCTCAGGCATGAGCCTTTTATGTTGTTAGCAACTTTTCTCTGGGAGCCGAGAGGTTGCTAATAAGCAGCATTCACTGCCCTTTGTTTCGGGGAGCCCATTTCAAAGGGGGTTTTTATATCTACATGTTGCTAATTTTTCACCTTATTCCTATTTTATAGCCTTAAGCTCCTAAAGTGGAGGTTTTGTACGTGTTTCCTTAAATAGTTTCCTAATTGTTAATAGAATTTCAAATTTTGCATTGATTTTTTTTTTCTACTAAGACATTTCACATTTAAAACACTCATCTATGATGAAACGGACAAGTCCAAGGTCTCATTAACATCCTTACTGTGAGAACAACACAAACGCAAATACAAAATAGATAAGCAAATAGATATCTATGTTTGTAATTAACACCAACTTCTGACTTCTACAACTCAAGAAATCTGAAATGCTTTGACCGGGCTATACTCCTCCATCGAGTTTTGACGTTTGAAGTCAGTAGGACTTGCACTTCTAAGTCACATAGATGCTTTTCAAAATCCCATGCTTAGGTGACTGAATATGTAATCAGGGTCCAGATTTTTAAAGGTATTTAGAAGAATCTCTATTATTGGATAATTTTAAGAACAGGTTAGACAAACACCTGTCAGGGATGGTCTAGGTAATACTTAGTCCTGCCTTGAGTCCTGGGGTCCCTTCCAGTCCTACAATTCTATGCTTCTATAAGATGCCTAAAGATTCAGATAGGCACCTAGTGGGATTTTCAAAAGCACATAGGCACCCAACCGCCATGGATTTCAAGGTACCTATCTGCATCTTCAAGCACCTAAATTCCTTTACAAATATGGACCTAGGAACCTAATTTTAGGGTCCTATTTTTGAAAGTTTTGGCTGGGTTACAAAATTTCACATTAAATGTGGTAATGTATTGAAAGTCTATGTAACGTTTCACTGTTACCACTGAATCAATTTTGTTTTGAAGTGACAGAGATTTTATTCCACTAAGAGGAAAGTAGGTTGGGTGCCTATGTGCTTTTAACACAAATACATTTTTAGCCCCAGATGCAATGAACACTTACGCATATGTTTTACTTTAGGAACATGAATGGTCTCAATGAAGTAAAGGGGGATGATTCACATTCTAAATTATGTGTTTTTAGGCTCAGGGCCTTTGTTTTCAGGGGAGGGGATGAATTATTTTATTTATTTATTTATTTATAACAGTTCTGTAAAATTAGTAAGATACCAGTAGTGGTATTTAATGAAAGCACACATAATTTAATTTGATACATTTTAATCTAACATGGCAAGAGTAAAAATTTTCAGCTTAGTTTTGCAAAGGCTCAACCTGATATAAATCAATGATTTTAAAAAATCCAAAGATTTAAAATTAGTGATTTAATTGCCTTGATTTAATGTATCCACCTTGCACAGTTGTAAAAGACTTTGAGGTAAAGGAGGTGCACCCAGTGCTCTCCTGTGAGTATGCACGCACTCACTCTCATATGAAGATTTGTTCTTTCTTTCTTTGGTGTTTTTACTTTTATCTAAAATAAACACCATCCCAATTGAAAGAGCATATTTTGCTTTTAATGTTTAGAAAACATAACAAAAGGTCTCTGCTATGTGAATCACAGAGATGGGAAAGACTTATGTCATCCTCTGCCGGGATCGTTTCCTGTAGTATATTCTTGATTTGTTTTTTTGTCCAGTCTAATTTTAAATGACTCAAATGATGGAATTTCCATTACTTCCCTTGGGAGTCTGTTCCACAGCGTGATAACCATACTGTTGGGCTTTCCCAGATGTTCAGCCTCATGACTGATCAGTGCAGTCTGAGGTGTTGCAGGCCCCAGGCTGCAGTAGGACTCATTGCAGTGGTCCCCCGTGCATTGGGGCCAACTGGCTGCTTCCAGAGATATGGGGATTTGTGAGGTGTGAAGACTCCTGCCTCCCCTTCCTTCAGAAGACATTATAGCCTGTTTGGATGTGGAAGGGTTTGGTGAACTGTATGCATACCACTGCCCACTACTGGTTGGCTTACCCACAGGATAAAAGTACTAAAAGCAAAAGTGAACAGAGATTCTCCTTCATCTCAGGTGGTAGATGCCTATGTTTCTGTAGCTGAAGGTCCAAGATTGTATCTCTGAAGTAGGTGTAAGATTTAGTTGGAGCATTTTATTTTTTTTTATAAACTCCATACACATTGAGGTATGTTTAAAATGTTAAATTAAAATGCACTGGTCGCCACTTGAGGATATTTTAAAGTGGTTGCTTAAACCAGAACAGGTGGCTTGCTAAAGATGATCTGTAATAGGTTGTCAGTCTAAGACCTTTTATGAGAATGCAGGGCTCCTTTTTAAGCCATTTTAAACTCAAGTGCTAGACGCCTCCATTTGGATGCAGAAATGTTTGTGCTAACTAACACATAGATTATGTCAGATGTGTCCAGTTCTCTCCATTCTAGGAATGTAAGAAGGATTGACATATCCCCATGTTTGGGTAATGGGAACTGGGGCTGAGATGCTGCAGAAAAGTCCAAAGAATAGATAAAATTTGAGAGAAGGCTTACACAAAGAGGGTTATGTTTTGTTAGCAACATAGGAATTGTCATACTGGATCAGAGCCATGGTCCATCTAGTCTGTAGATGTGTCCTGCATCCCTTGTTCCTAGATGTATGATCTTGCATTTGGCTGTATTAAATGCATCTTGTTTCAATTGACCCAGTTTATCAAGCAATCTACATTGCTGTTACTTTCCTGTTCTCATAGTTATTTACCATTCCACCAATCTTTGTGTCATCTGCAAATTCAATCAGCAATGATTTTATATTTACTTTCAGATCATTGATGAAACTATTGAATAGCATTGGGCCAAGTACCAATGCCCGTGGAACCCCACTAGAAACACCCTCATTTATTAAGGATTCCCCATTGACAACTGCTTTTTTGGAATCTGCCAGTTAGTGAGTTCTGAATCAATTTAATGTGAGCTTTATTGATATTGTGTAGTGCTAATTTTTAAATCAGAATGTTGTGCAGTACCGGGCATGTTATATCTATGCAGTTATCTTTACCCACCAGACTTGTAAAACTGAAATCAGGAGTGTTTTGATGAGACCTATTTTCCATAAAAGCATGTTGACTGGCATGAATTATATTTATTGACAAACTCCTGTCAGACGTTCCCAGGACTGATGTTAGATTAACAGGCCTATTGTTACCCAAGTCACCTCACTTGCCCTTTTTGAACACTGGCAAAATATTAGCACTCTTCCAGTCTTCTGGAATTTCCACAGTGTTCCAAGTGTTATTAAAAATTAACATCAGTGGGCCAAAAATCTCCTCAGCCTACTCTTTTGGAACTTTTGAGTGCAAGTCATCCAGGCCTGCTGATTTTAAAATATTAATCTCTAGTAGATGTTTAACATCTTCCTTAGTTATTAATGGACTGAAAAGTACTTCCTAATCCTCATGAGATGTTAGTACATCATCCTGCTTCTTTCCAAACACAGAACAGAGATATTTTCTGTATCATTTTAAAAAATTTTACTGTCTCTATCTAGTAATTGGCATATTCCACTGTTAGGAATTCTTTTGTTCCTGATATATTTTTAAAAAACCTCCTTGATGTTCGCCTTGCTAGCTGTAGATCTTTCGCCTGATGTCTTTAGCTTCCCTTATTGTAAACTTTATAACTTCTAATTTTATTATCTACTTTTCCATTTTTATATTTATATACATTATACATATATTATTAAATTACAGAGTATTTACAAGGTCCTCATTACTTTTCTATATATTTTTGTTACATTTTTAAGCCATTCAGTAGGTCAGTATTCAAAATTACTAATTTTATGTCCTCTTATACATTTAATACATGTTTCTCTCTCTTTTTATCTTGAAATATTAATAAAATCCTCTTCATCTAAATCCCTTGGCTTGCATTAACTCATTCTGCTTTTTCATCTACTCTAATATTTTCCTTGCAAGCTTTAACTGACTGCATATTCCTGGCTGGTTCTTTCCCCTTCTCCATTCATATTACAGATGGTTATTTGTTGTCACTGCTGTTATTTATTGAAGGCTGGCAGTGTGCTTGGTGCTGTACGTAATTCAAAGGAATACATAATCCCTCCTCCAAAGAGCATACTGTCTAAAAATCTGTTACTAGTAATGGTGTTTGGGATTTCTTCTAGAGGACAAAACAATTAGAAATTGATACACTTGTGCAGCTCAGACGCTCACTCCAGTAGAGGGTAGTAGTGCACACACATGCAACACCGTTCAATGCAACTGGCAAAACAGTACTTAACAATATTTTATAATGGTACTTAGACTCTAATGAAAAGTCATTTAAAAGAGAGGCCAAATCCTACATTGTGCTGAGCACTGTCAGTAAGTTGCATGCCATCAACTTCTACTTCTTTCACCTTGCAGAACTGGGCCCCTGACTGAATTCCTTATTAGTTCCTTTCTAGAGCTCTTTACAGTTTTGCACCCTTTAGTAACCATGTATTTATGGATAAATAGCTTTGTGCCATGTAAGAAAATGTCCTGTATTCTTCCCATAAAGTAAGTCCATTATGAAATTCAAGTTTTATGAACTTGCTGGGAATTAAATGAGCATACACAGTGCAACCTGCGGTGTGCAGGAAAAGACATTCAACTGATTACCTTTTGGCTACCACCCACACTTTAAAACAAAAGACGAAATGGGCTGTGATCCCACACTCTCCTTGAGAACTCTGCCTACTATTCCTGTGTGGATCAAATTTATCCTGATATATAGCCATTTATTCAAATTGCTGTATTGTTCTTCAGTAAAGTTTGTGGCAACAGAAAACAAAACAGAAGCTATCTGACATAACAAGCTAGTCTAAAAGAAATCAGGCAAAACACTTCACTGCACATCGACAACTCTGATGTTTACTGATAAGAAATACCAATCCACAGTATATGATAAAACTACAATAGTATCTCATTTGGTGGGATCAGGATATACTCATGCTTTGAAATTGAAAACGTTTAGGATGCATAGATATGTGAAAAACTGTGATATACAATGCTAAAGGAAGGAGTTTCTATTGTACAGCTGGCTTTATAAAATGCCTTTGCAATTTATAGATCTGTGATGTGTGATCCATTTTTGACATTTTCCAGAGTCCTATGATCTCAAGTCTTTTATGTATTAATGTACATCTGCATATAGAGAAAAGTAAAGGGTACTGACAGGATCACCAATAGGGATTTTTGTAATATGCTCTACAAAAGGAAAGACCCTAGAGAAAGAGACTGATTGTACTATACGTAAAAGTCTTCTGAAAAACCTCAGTACATTACAGTCCCATCTTTTCCCAGTCATTGACCTATGTGGAGAAGTGTACAAAAGATACTGCCTCCCTTACTGTCTTATTGCTGAACAGTGGAGGCAGTATGAAAATTAAAAAATGCCCAATGGCCCCAATTCTTCAGCATCTCCGTGCACATGTAGGACTTGGGTGCAAGTTCAAAATTGGTTTTTGCATTTTATTATTGACTTGACAGTGGACTTGACAGATATTTGTGTTGAAAACTTATGTTCTACATTTGCTACAATACAGATTACTTTTCTTAGGTCTCTCCTAGGGGAAAACCAGAATGTTAGGGCTTATTGATTCTTCTTGGTTTTATCATGTTTTTTTCCACCAAAATATTTTATATTCTCCACAACTGGTGAACATTTCTCTTCATTGGGATATTGCTATTGAGATATATTCAGTAGTTACTGCTATTGAATCTCTTACAGTGGTTCAAGTTCAGCACCCTGATTCAATTTACAATAACAACTAGGTTTCATCCAAAATTGGAAGAAATTATTTGATGCTTATGCAGAATTGTTGGACTGTACATAACTTGTTCCATTCTCTACTGTATTATCTAAGACTTTGCTAAACAAAAATGCTCACCTCTATCCAATTATAGCTTTCAAACCTTTGATAATAACCTCTTCAAAAGCCAAATCATGCTAATTTTCAGCGTTCCCTGAAGTTATTATTTGTACTAATCTTCTTTGCACATCCGGTATCTAGTCACACTACCACAATATCGAGCCCTGAAACTTTATAGAGAAACCTCCATGTTGTTAATTTAAATACAAGTATCTGAATTCTAATAATTTTCTAAACATTTTAAAAGTTTGTCAAAATAAACATCCAAATAGAACTACAGTACAACGAATAATCAATTACAGTGCAGACTAATAACACCAAAAATACACAGACTGGTCAGGATAACATGAATATACTCTCATTTCTTCACTCCACCTCAAACTTATTTAAATTATTATCCATCTAACATGACAGTCCCCTTCCTCCTTTATAAATGCCTGACCATAACTTATTGAACTAATATTTTATCATGTAATTTCTAGGTATTCATTTGAGGCTCCTTCCACCACTTTTTAGACTTAATCTTCAATTAGTGGAAAAGTACACTTCCTCAGACTCAGCCTGTTTGCATCAGAAAAAGCAGTGGAAACCACGTATTGTTTAGAAGTTTTATTCAGACCTTGCAGCATGGAAAAATCATTTAGCAGAAATGGCTGTGGCAAAGTTGGCAATTCTTAACCCATCTTATGCCAAATCTCCCCTCCCCCCCGCTTGAAAAATTCCATTGATGTCATCACCCCAGTATCTTTTAGTTTTTGGACAAGCCCAGATAATGGGCTATATTTAACCCTGGCTGAATGAAGCTGGGCATTCTTATGCCGAGGCTGAATGTAGCCTGATTTTTATAAGGATACCCTCTTGTCCATCATATCTGCAACTGATTTCATCATATTTTAACATACATTTAAATAGACGGGATCTTTCAATAAGATATTTACAGAATGTGTGACATAAAGTCATAATATTAAATAATCATTACAATACAATATATACGTATGCATCCGATGAAGTGAGCTGTAGCTCAGGAAAGCTTATGCTCAAATAAATTGGTTAGTCTCTAAGGTGCCACAAGTACTCCTTTTCTTTTTGCGAATAAAGACTAACACGGCTGTTACTCTGAAACCTGTACGTAGGTGCGTGTATTTGTGTAATATACCATTGAAAAGGCAAATTAAAATCAGGAGTTGGCTATCGGGGATATCTTGAAAAAAATAGTACACCAGCTGTGCATACCCAGAGCTCAGTGCTCCCTGACCATGCCTGTTCCTATACATTCCCTGAGCTGAGCAGAGTGGGGAGGTTGGTGCAAAGGCTGGCTATAGTGGCTACACACCCACTGAGAGCTCGTCCATACTGAGAACATTCTGACTGATCTCCAGTCAGTTTGCTTCACTTCTTAAAGGGGCCAGAATGCAGAGGACAATATGACCCGATATCTTTTGGATGAGATGTAAAACTGAAGCTTTGACAACAAGTGGGCATGAAATATCGTATGATGCTTTTCATAAGAACAGGATTGCTAATCCCGGTGTTCTAAGAAAACTCAGGTAATTGCATCCTACCTTTCCCCTGAAGTTTCTATTGCATATAGCATTCTTCTTCACTATCTGCTCTAAACTGTTGCATCGAGTCACTGGGCATTGTTAGTTCCACCCTAGATGTGACTGCCTGTTAGTAGTAAGTGAAATTATCTCTTTTTGTATTCACGGGACTGTTGTGAGGCTTAATTAGATAATATTTGCAAAATATTTTAAGATCCTTTGGGCAGAAATTGCTAGAGGAATGCAAAACAATAACATCCTTTCCCCCAAAACAAACGTACTCACTCCTTAGGCCAAAACTTTCAGTCATGAGTGACGAAAGATACAGTAAGTGCTTACATTAATATATCTATTTATAAATCTATATTTAGGACCTGAACAAGTGACTGATTTCCAGTGGTGCTGAGCACCCACAGCTCCCTTTATAATTAAATGGACTGAAGTAGCCTCCACAAAGGAGCCCTGCAGCCTGGAAGTGCAGATTCCTCTTTCTTCCATAAAAAACGAGGAGTCCTTGCGGCACTTTAGACACTAACAAATTTATTTGGGCATAAGCTTTTGTGGGCTGTAACCCACTTCATCAGATGCATTTTCACTCCATGCATCTGAAGTAGGTTCTAGCCCATGAAAGCTTATGCCCAAATAAATTTGTTTAGTCTCTAAGGTGCCACAAGGACACCTCGTTTTTGCTGATATAGACTAACATGGCTACCTCTCTGAAATCTTTCTTCCATTAATCTGTCCACTTTAGCTTCTCAGGCTGGCTGCTTGGCAGAGGATCAGCCCCTTGTAATTTCGTTTCTGTACATCAGAAATAAAATGATTCACCAACACGGAGAGAATTAGGTGTTTTACTGCAATTTAAAATAAGACACAGGGTGAGATTCTGTGCTTCATTTCTTAGAGGTGCAGCACAAAATTCACAGTTCTGGGAAAGGGGGGATTTAAACCAATGTGAGGCCCTCCCATTTCTGGGATCCTCCAGGGACTGCAGAGGTCTCGGATGTAACTTAGACAGCCCTTGGGAGGGAAGAGCCATGCCTCTATGGTGGTGAGGGGAGACAGTGGGACAAGAGATAAGAATGAGAAGTTGGTGATAGGGAACTGGGACGTGGAGTCATGGGGGACATGGGGAGAGAGATGGGGGCTGGAAAAAGGAGACTTAATGGACCAGGGAAGAAGTGGGCAGGATTTGGAAGTCAGGGCTGGAAGGGCCTTTTACCATTAGGATGAATTTCCCTTGGAGCCTGGACTAGACCCAAAATCCCTGAGTCTCACCATTCCTCTGCTAAAAGCAAATAGCTGTAAATCCCACTGACAAAATTATGTTCCTCATCTCCCTCTAATCTGGTCCACATAGATGACAACCTCCTATTGCTATCAGTTACTTTCTTAGCTCAAAGAAAAAAGAAAAAGAGTACTTGTGGCACCTTAGAGACTAACCCATTGATTTGAGCATGAGCTTTCGTGAGCTACAGCTCACTTCATCGGATCCGATTAAGTGAGCTGTAGCTCACGAAAGCTTACGCTCAAATAAATGGGTTAGTCTCTAAGGTGCCACAAGTACTCCTTTTCTTTTTGCGGATACAGACTAACACGGCTGCTACTCTGAAACCTTTCTTAGGCAGAGGTCTGTGCTGTGGAATAAAAGGTTGTAATCCTACTCCTGTACCAGGTGGGACTGAATATAGTTCCACATGCTGGAATTTGTTTTTTCAATTTGCTCAGTTAAAAACTTAGGAAAATGACAAAAACGACATTGAAGAACATTAAGGGTGCAAAGTCAGTCACTCAAAAGTTAGGAAATGGCAGAATTAAGGCTGCAACCTTAATTCAGCTCACTTGTGCATATGCATTATAATAGACTTTCATTACCTGACCGCATACTATTCTTTCATGGGACCTTGCCTAGTTCAGTGCACAGGATGAGCAGTGCTCATGGAATGAATCAGAGCTGTGAAATGAATGAGATTGTGGTTTGCAGGATCACTGTCTCATTTGTTGCTGAAGTTGGAGGATGTGTAATTAATAAAACAGGGATTGCAGGAAGAGAAAGGAAGGTCTCCTGTTAAGGCAATTGAATCCTGCCCTGGATAACTGTATTCTTTCTCTGCCTCTGCTACAGAGTTCCTATGTGATGCTGGGCAAATCACTTAAACCAAGCATTTCACAAGTAACCTTGATTTGATCCTTATTTTCTGGGTACCTGACTTCAGACACCTGGGATCTGATTTCCACTCTCAGTTGCAACTGAAGATGAGAGCTGCGCTGTGAACAAATAAAATGATATAATATGCTATAGTCTCAAAAAACTCACACCTTAGGCATCTAAAATTGGGCACCCTAAGTTAATAGACACTTTTGACATGAATCTCTGTAGGCCTCAGTTACCCATCGGTAAAATGGGAATAATAACCCCTCTCCTCATAGAGTAATCTGAAAGTAATTTCATTAATGTTTATGAAGCACTCGGTCACTATATTATCTGAGTGCCACAGAAAAGACCACCAGGAAATTAATAATACTGTCTCCAGATGGGGTCTGAATAGTTTGAGTAGTAAATAAGGCCTTGGCCACATATTTCACAATGGGGAGAAAACAACAAAATCTTGAATAGCTGCTTGTTAAATGAGCACTGTCTATCCTGTTCACAGAATGAGGCAGGAGTCTTGCGGAGAAAAAGTAGTATGTGATCATATAATTAAAAGACTGAATCCTATCACAGACTGTATCATAATGCATATGCACATGGGGCCTGAATTGTTCAAAGAAACGTAATTCTGGCATTTGCTAACTTTTGAGTGCTTGACTTTGCAATTTTTATGTTCTTTCAATGTTTTTGTATGTAATGTGTGTGTGTGTATAGCGTTTTCCTAGCTATCAAACAAATACATTTACTAACCATAATAAGTTAGTCTTCAACACTCATTGTTACAGAAAAACACAAAGCACAGTCCAATGTAAATGACTTTATAATTACGTTTGCTAACTTGTTTTAAGAATTTGTTTTGTGTACACACTGTTTCCTGCTGTAGTATTCACTACGTATCAAACTACACTTGAGAAGAACTTCCTTTTCAAATGGTTTAAAAGGAAACTTTATCTAGCATACTTTGATCTGTAAAGGAATTTAAACAAAACAAAATAAACAGCTCCCAGATATAACCAGTATCACATTTCACACACATCTTTCACACCTGGCCCAATTATAATCTTCTCATTGTAATTGAGTCCTGTGGGTGTTCCTGACTCCCCTTATTTTACAAATCTGTTTAACCACCAGTGAAGTGAAGCCACCAAGTTTAATTCTCCTCTCTCACATTTGGTATAAATAAGGAATAATCTTTCTGGCGTCTGTTATTGTTTTTATTACACGGGAGCCTAACCAACTGAGATGGGGTTCCCACTGTGTTTGGAACTGCACGAACACATAGTAAGAGGGAGTGCCGGCTCCAAAGGGAGATTTTCTCCCAAGTTACACTGGTCAGAGATGCAAGTGAGGCAATAGTCAGTCCTTGACTAGAGACAAGTTTTAGACACTTGATACCTTGCTATACTGTATATCACTGCAAAGGGGATATTCCTAGATGTCCAAGATCATCCATAGTCTTGGATGCTCCCGAGATATCTGACCTTAAAATTGTTATATTATTTTCTGTACAGATTTTCTTTTAGATAATATCAAGAGGTTTCTAAAATTCTACCATTGTTTTAAAATGACTATTAACTTCATCAAATGATCCCTGGGTCTCTTAACATAGGACATCATAAAATTAATGGCAAAAGTTTAGAAGTCCCAAGCCAGTGTTCTGGTTTTTTCAGTCTCTCCTCATAAGTAAGTCCAGCCGTGCTTCAAAGGTCACTTTCTAGCTCGGTGTTGACTTTCTCCAGAATCACGAACAACTTTGTATTCAATTTTTAAAAAGGCTTTTCGTTCAAACACTCAAAGCTGTTCTGTTGTGGAAGGACAGGGCAAGTAAAGCAATGTGATAGTGCTACTATAGAGACAGGCTGTCACCCCCTCTGATGGAGTCTGGACAAATTCTGATATTTTTACAGAAGTCAGAAAAGGCTTTTTGCCTGATTTTTAAGAGAGATGATTAATCATCTGCTTTGGAGAATTATGCAATCAGAGTCAAAACTGGAGGTCGGTCCTCAGATAATTACTCACTAGCACGACTAGCACTTGACCTGGGCTGCACAATAGGGGATGGGGAGTGGGACCGGCAGTAGGCAAAGAACCTACCCAATCACTTTGAACTCCCACACAGGGGCCAGGCACAATCCAGTTGAGAAGTGCAAGCACTCTCCTTGCTGGCACACTCATTGGTGGTAGATGCCCCCAAAGTCTGAAAAGAATAAAGTGCCAGGAGGGACTGCTATAATCATCTAGAGTCTAACTTCCTGTGTAAGACAGGTCATAGGACCGCCCTGAATTAATTCCTGTCTGAACTAAAGTATATCTTTTAGAAAAACACCCCATCTTGGTTTGAAAAGAAGCCTCAAAATGAGGGTGAGGTCCCATGTGCGGCACTGGCCTGCAAAGCTAGCTGAGCACGGAGGGGAGTATATTCTGCACAAATGAAAGAGTGATGGTGCTGTGTGCAAAGTGGGAGATCTAGGAGGAAATGCCGTCCCCTGCTGCAGCACAGCCAGACTGCACTCCCTAGTTCAGGACATGGCTTAAAAGTAACAGTGTGGCCCTGAGTAAGGATTCCTGGATGTAAAGAATTAAAAAAAAAAGATAAGGAAAAGGTTTATTAAGTTCTATAGTCTATCCTCTAGGTGCACAATTGTTTCCTATTGTAAAATGGTTAGTGCTTTAGTCAGTCTACTTTTTAAAATCCCAATAATCTGCTAGAAACGGACATTGTAGTATAAACCTGCTCTGGCAGATGGATGTACTAGACAACCTAATGGTGGTCTTCTACATCTCTAATATCTATTAATGCAAGATCAATGTGTAAGCATCTTTTGAAATCATGGAAGCATTCAATGGCTCCTTAAAATATTGCAATTGGACAGAATCCCATTATAGGTGGTATCTCTGACTTTCCTGTTTGGTGACCCTACGTCAACAGTAGCAATACAGTGTAATTTAAGTGGAAGATGTTTCTAAATTGGTCAGATAAAGGAAATAAATTTAATTAATTGTAAAAATAACTCTTAAACTAAACACTTAAAACAGTAATCTTCTCCTAGTCCTAACCAGTGATGTACAGAAGAAGAGGAGATTATGATAGGCTAGATGACATCAATCTTCTTGACAATAATATTAGAAACAACTCCAGATAGCTACAGAAAGTGGCATGTAATTTCTTGCCTTCTTTTTCAGTGATCAGATCTGTCTATATGGGGATGGCTATAAATACTTGTTTTGTTTATTCTACAGCCCAAGGGCAAATGTACAGGAGAGACAAGGTTCTGCAGCTGCAGAGTTACAGAAAACTCCGCAGTCTACTGTACCAATAGGAGCTTCTAAGTACGTTTTGAGACAACCTAAAAATAAATCTGTACAGCTAGCCGCATCTTATAGACACATTTATCGAAGAGAGGAAAATGAAAAAGAGCATAATGGTTTAAACAAATGTTTAAAAACAATTTTTTCTAAAGAAGATGTATCTTCACATAAATGTACAATATATTGAAGTGTAATTTATATTCAAATAAATGTCAAGGGTGAAACCCATGGATGAATTAAAATACAATGCACCTCAGAATTTTGGTTCTGAGCCAGTCAAAACTCTGATGTGTCCCTGTAGGTTAGTGGTTTGGCACTTGCAGATCATAATGGCATTTCTACTCTAAATAAATGTTAAAGCCATTACTGTAGAATGCTTCTTGCTCTGTTTACCTCCCTATGTTCTTTTCTTAAATGGGCTATAAATAGCACTTGGTCTTCATTAATAATGTTATTGGACAGCACCAGGGACAAACTCAGGCCAAATTTGTTATGTCACAACCAGAGC
Organism: Lepidochelys olivacea; assembly: GCF_965140295.1. Taxonomy (NCBI): domain Eukaryota; kingdom Metazoa; phylum Chordata; order Testudines; family Cheloniidae; genus Lepidochelys; species Lepidochelys olivacea. The sequence goes on from NC_140414.1 coordinate 73,819,018, forward strand.
AAAGTAAAGATCTATATGACAACACAACATTATCAAGTTGCAATGCACTGTCATCCTGCCTTAACATGGTGATGTTGCTGCAATCCTTAAAATATTTCAGGATGCTTGTATGGCATAAGGCAGCCTCATGATAATCTAGATTATTTTGCTAAAATCTGGTCCTATATACATCAGGACTTTTTACTTAAGTGAATCACTGGTTGATTTGATCAAATCTTTTGGAACAAAATCAGATACATTAAAAATAATATCATTCTTCATTGACTTTCATCAGTTCAGATTCTCTTAGGCAGATATTAACAGATAATTCAGTAATTGGTATGTGCCATATTTGGTCTCTTAAACATAGACTGAGTAAATGGGATTTCTGCAGGAGTCCTATGCTTGGACCAGGTGGGATGGAATGTTCCACCTAAGTCAACAACAGAAATAGCATACTACATCTGTCAGGGCTGTTGCAGCTCATGGGGTTGTAGTAATGTACTTGTTTACCATTCCCTACTCTGTGAAGGCGTTTTTGAAAGTGAATTTAGGTAGCCATGGGCAACTTTGCCCCTTCGCCAGCTTCCCATCTATCCTCCCTGCATGCTTTAGCAGAGGGTATCAAGCTAGAACCTGGCTCAATAGCCCTAAGGAAGTATGCAGAGTCCAGTTTTACAGCCTTTTCATGGTTTGTCTCTCTCCCCCGTACAGAATGATAATGGATTTGCTGCTCTATGGCTTCTGTGCCCTACAGAAAAAGGCCTATAGAAATTTCCACATAATTAATAAGGAAGGCCAAAATTCTGAACAAGATAAAAGAAAAAAAATCCCAAATAATACCCATTTAATAATAAAAGATGTTAGATCTACAACTTATCTCTGAATGAAAGGTAGATTTGTAGTGTAGAGTCTCCTTACCTGGAAATTAGCAACACACCAGCAGTGTTTTCTAATCTGCCAATCAGAATATTGAAAATGTGACTTAGATTAATCAACATACATTTTCCAAATTATTATTTATATAGTACACAAAAACATTACAATACAATCCTGTTCATTTTTACTTCATGGGACGAAAATGCTTGACCATAGTACAATTATGTCACCTGGAGTCTTAAAGATCTCACAGGGCATGTCTTCTTTAAAGGCATATCCAACTGGCTCTCTCCTCCTTCATCCAAGACCCCATTTTCCTAAAGGCTTCAGATCAATATTCCTGGCTGAGAGGTAGAGAAGAATAACTATCCCTCTCCCCCATGGTTTCAGCACCCATGGTTGTATATGTGTATATACATACTAAATCAAAGCGTAACAGTGTACCTAACAAAAAATGCTAAATATATGCAATATGACCAAGTTGGGTTGCTAAGGGAAATCTCATTTTTACTTTTCTGTCTTTTATGGCTTAAATTTTCAGCCATTCATGTATATTTTTGAACCAGAAGCCTCTGTCATAAGCAGATGTAACTCCATTAATGTCGATGGAATTGGACGGGAGCATACTGGTGGAAAAACTGACCTCCAATCTAGGATGCAGTAAAATGAATTTATGGTCTGAGTTTTTTTGTTACACTACCAAGTAAACACTTTTCTGGTCTTCCTAATGAAGATTAAGGCCTTATTGAAAAGGCATAGGCATTATTTTGTGCACAGACCTAGTTACATAGATATGATTGCTGAAGTGTAACCTACAGCTTCCTTTATTAATGTTAACGTAAAGAGTGGATTTTGTTCCTCACACTTCTTCTTCATTGACAACATTGTTTCATAAACATTTTTTTCTACTGTTGCAATATAATAAAACCATTTTAATAAGACTAGAGGCAGCATATTAATGATATTATTTTCTAGTAGCTATTTAGTAACTTACTACTGGTACATTTTTGTCTTCTCCAACTTGTGTCCTGGAAATAGTTAATGCATTGCAAGGACCTCACTGTGCTTGCCAGCTCCCTGAGAAGTCCCCAGGCAGGTACAATAGGAGCAGAGGCTAGAGGCGAAGAGCCTGCTGCTGTTGACAACCTTTGGCTTTCACTAGGGGTCGCAGGATGTCAAAAAATCAATCTGCCAGCAAGGACAAGGCTGCCATACCCAATCTGTGCAAAGCAGCTTGAATGCAATCATTTGCAAACTGAGAGTAATCCTTTGGAAAGCACGTAAATTAGGACAGCACATTAGGGCCATACATTTTCCTTTATCCTGGTGGCACTGGTTCTAGATGAAACCTTGAGTATGCAGAATATTAGCCTGAAGTCTTGGGAGAAGACATCTGATTTTTAACAGATATATGCAGTAGATCAACTGCAGGAAATCTCTCAAATTGGCACAGAGGAGAGAGATTTTCTTTGCTGCTGCATTTAATCAGGATATTAACTAAAGATTTGGTCAGACTCCATATATCATATAATGTCATTTTTAGTAACCAGTGACACACACTACTGTAAATGAATAATACATTTGGTTCATATATGCAGATGTCTCTCTTAGGATCATGCCACTCAGAGGCACTGCTGTTGCTGCAATTTTAGAGCAGGGTATCTGAGTAGCACGTTTGGACTTCCTCTATACAATATTTGATCAATTCCATTTCTAACCATTTACTTTATAAGGTATTGATATTAAAACACAATCCTAGCTAAGGCTCTCAAAAGAGAGAGTTTCTATATTTCTTCACTACTTTAAAAACAAATCCCGTATTTTTCCTACTACAAGATTGTCATTTTAATAACAGACTTAACTTGCTTTTCTGATATCCTAGGGAAACAGACACTCAGTCACTGTAGTGATGGGGGCTATATAAATACTAGATAGAAACAGATACAAATATACAAGAGGTTGAGAATGAAACTAAAGTGGTCTTTTTTTTAATTGAGGAAAACAGAATTTGGAGTATGGGTGGGGAAATCCTCTCAATACACCAAGCTATCCTTTTCTGAATTTATTGAATATCAAAATGTCAGATGCTGCTTTCAGTAAATATATTCTGGCCCAACTCACCGTGTTCTTTCTTTTAAGTATCAGAATGAAAATGAATGAACAGAAGACTCGGATTTCTGAAGGGAGGTGAGAGAGGGGAAAAAATAGCAGACCTCTGCATATCTGCCTGTGTATACACAGATAAATATATTGGAGGGGAGGGGAATATGACATATTTTCACAAGTTGAGGATGATTCTTGTGACTCCAAAGTGTCAGAGTTTGATAAGCTTATCCCCTAAAAGCAGGAAGATTTCTGTCAATTCCCACTGCTATGTGTTTCATTTAGGAAACCTAGGTGAAATTTGGGATTTTATGTTAGAATTTGTCCTTTATTTGCTGTTTGAAGTTGTGCTTTAGAACATTTACATGTAGCCTGTCCGGTAAATTGTTACTGGCAACTCATGACTGTTGCTGTTGTAAATGCAGTATCCGCAGAAATCACAGATTGCACTGTGGCAGGATGAATCAAACATGAAGCTAGTGCTTTCTACTTGTTGGAAAGTATAGAAAGTGAATTTTTTAACATGCCCGAGTAATCAAAACATCACAATCCTTTTGTTTCTATTGCATTTCAGTATAAATATAGTTAAAAAGCTGCTCCTGATTGTTGTGGTAACGTTTTACAAAATGATAAACTCAAATGCCAATTTTAGATCTTGACCCAAATTTCACAAAGCCCTAGGTTCTGATTTGTGGCTCCAGTTCAACACATTATGGAGATACAGACTAGATGTGAAATGTGTGTCCAGGTCAGGATTTGAATTCTGGGTGGGTCTGGAAATCAGATTTTGGTTTGGGCCAGTTATAGTATTGGTATTTCTTTGCCATCAATCATCCATATTTCTTTGACACCTCTACTATCCTCCAATGTGTAGTTTCATAGGAAGGTAAAAAAGAAATATTTCAAAAATATATTTTTGATAAACTGTATGGACCTAGTTCTGCAGCTGCTCAAAGTGGAAGGCCACTGAAGTAATAGAATAATTGGGCTCTGCAATATGTGTATAGACTATACATATTTTATGTGTGTATGTTATTATATGTATAGTTTACATCAGATATTCATTGGTGGTTGGGTATATAGCACAAAACTATTGCTTTGATGATTGAAAAAAAATCTATCTCTGAGTTACAGTATAATGCCTAAATCTTCAGATGCAGGTTATTAATTATTAGCACTTGGCACACTAGTGTCTCATAAAAGAAGCTTTATACAGCACACCCTAGGAAAGAGGCCCATAATAATAAAGGAGAATAATACACACAGTACAAGTAATACTGTAGAGCAGCTGGATTCTATGGATAACATTTAAATTAATTTTGCCATAGACATTCATGATTTTTACAGTATTTGTACATCAGAAAAAGTTGTCCTGGAGTTGATCTACACTAGAAACCTAGCTACACCTACCTACGTTGCTCGGGGGAGGGAAAATTCCTACCCCTGAGAGACGTAGTTAAGCCGACCTCAGCCCCGGTGTAGACAGCGCGAGGTCAATTCTTCCACCAATTTAGCTACAATCTCTCAGAGAGGTGGATTTACCACAACAATGGAAGAACCCTTTCCATCATTGTAGGGTCTACAGTGCTGCAGCTACGCCTCTCTATTGTTTTTAGACTAGACGTACCCTAAGTCACACCATTTATATGATGTTTTTCTGGAACAAAATCATCAGAGCTCTGTGTTCTGAGCCCAAAAGGCCTCATGCACCGTATTAGTCAAATGTATGTCTAGGTAATTTCTATTGTATGTGAGAGAAGAAAGAGATTGCAGTGTAGCTAACTTTATATAAATGTTGTTGCTGCCAGCAGAACAAGACACACAACAGATGACACTGTGGTCATTGATAAAGTGTTTATCTAATTTTCTCAACCTTTACCGTAAGACAATGGTAGAGTCTTCCAAGTTCTGGGGGTAGTGATGTGCTTTATTTATTACTGGTGATCTGGAGTTTTAACAGTCCATTGTATTTGTTCAGATGGACTAATTAGAAATTAGCTACCCTATTTATATTGAAGTTCTCATCTTCATTCATAGATACTAGAGTTGGAGAGGATATCTTCCTGTCCCCAGGCACCACTGCAGGATTATTTTCATAACTTTCTTCCTTTCCTAGTTTTGCCTTGAATATCTCCAATTATATTGGTTTCACATCTGGAATCTCTTGGCAAGCTTCCTTGTATACACCTATTTTCTTTAGAATATTTATCAACGAATTTATTGATAGCCCATTTTAATATCCAAAAGTTTGATCATGCAAATCAAGTTAGAGGTTCTCATCTGAAGTGCATTCCGTTCAAAACTGCTGATCCAATTCTGCAAGGTGCTGAGCATCCTCAGCAACCAGGAAGTGACTGGAAGTTGGGAGTGCTCAGTACCTTGTGAGATCAGGCCCATTGTGGGTTTTATCCTGTAAAAGGTTAGCCACTAGGTTTGATTTTTTGAAATTGATATTTCGACAATATGCTGAATACTGAAGGGAAGAATTAACCCTGTACATTTACTCGTCATTCCCGTAACAATGTTTAATTATAGATCTGGAGTGCACAGAATTCAAAACATACCTACTTAAACTAATGTTCTTTTCACACATATTATTTGAGGGCATGCTGTTGTCACTCAGTATAACCCTGATAGGCAATAAATAAGAGTTAAAAAATCAGGTAAAACCTCGGTAGGCCAGATTCTGCCACCCTCACTCACTTTGAGCATCACTTTTCACAAAAAGCCTCAGTGAAATCAGTAAAAAGAAAAGGAGTACTTGTGGCACCTTAGAGACTAACCAATTTATTTGAGCATAAGCTTTCGTGAGCTACAGCTCACTTAGTCGCTAAGGTGCCACAAGTACTCCTTTTCTTTTTGCAAATACAGACTAACACGGCTGCTACTCTGAAAGTGAAATCAGTGGAACCACTTCTGTTGATGCTACTCTATGTAAGTGAGAGCACCAGAATCTAGCCTACTGAGGCTGAAACAGACATAGGATGCTTTCGCCCTACAATTGTTGTTGTTGTTGTTTGTTTATTTACTGAGTACTGTCACTGTGCTTGGCATTGCGCACATTTGTTCCGTGGCAAACTCAGCCTAAATTCAGCATCCACTCTCAGTCTATGATTCATATATAGTAACATGACTGAATATGAAGTTGGTTTAAAACGTTCTGTTGCTTGCGGGCAATTAAGATTTCAATGATTACTCGAGAAATAGATAATTCCAATTCAACTCCTTTGGACTATTTGAAATATTGTAGATTCTACAGTAATTGCTTGAAGGTGACATATAATTAAGTATACTAACTAAACATTTGTTCAGTTCAGACTTAGTCAAGATTGATTTTTTTGCCAAAGGGTTAAGCTGTTGTCTCAGTATTAATATTTTTGTGGAAAGGATGCTATTAGTACTGAATAGTCTAGAATTGTAACTAAAAACTTATTACAGAAGCCATTTTTTCAACATTAAAATGAAAGTCTTCAACTTTTTAAAAGGACCACAGTGCTGTGACTGTAAAAGTGAACAATAGACATAGCACCATTTTTATAGGCATAACTTAGGACTATTCCAAAATGGAAGAACATTCATTGTATTCCCAAAGAAATGACAAAGTTTACAAACTCAAAATCCAAAATAGCTAATATGGTGTCCTGTCCCGGTCCTGTTGAAGTCAGTGGACATTTTGCTATTGATTTAAGACGCAACAGGACTAGGTAAAGGTTGAGAGCCAAATCTTGCTTGCTTTACATATTTTCACAAATAGTTCTATAGGCGTCATGAATAAGGTAAGCAGGAATCGGCCTGAGTGTGCTACGTGTCAGAGGTTAAAATAATATAAGTCTACTAGTAACCATTGTTAAGTGTATTAAATTCACTGAGCAAATATTTAGATTTGATTCTTTATCTGGCAATCTACATTTCCTTTCAGAGTCAGAAAACCTAATGAAGGACAACAAATCAGCAAAACTTGGCGTTTATGCCCACTGTTTATTAACTAAAAGGATGGCAATTTGTCTCCTAAAACTCAGAATACAGATCTGTGAGTGTGCTCCAGACAAGCATATACTTAAGATAATCTGACCCCTTTAACTTTGAACATTGCTTCCCAATTAAGCTCTTCTGGCCCTGGATCTAAATAGCTGTCCACAGCTGCTGCAAATTGATTTATTCCCTGAGGAGAGTCAGGGATGCTGACCAAACACCAGAGAACAGCGGTTTCTGATTTAGATATTTGTACTAAACAATCTGTTTTATGCTTATTTGCTTGTTTTACCATCCACACAAGTTTTACATCTAATCTTGTGTTTATTTTTACATTTTATATAATATAAGAAATGAAGAGAGGATACAATCATCATATTTTAGGTATAGCTGGGAGCACTGCCCATTATTAAGGTTGCCTGACACTTCCTATTATTAGACTTTGTTTTTACTTTCTTATAACTTTGCTGAACTTTAAGCAGTTGGGCTGAAATTTTCCATGCTGGGTGTCTCCCTCAGACTGATTTTTTTTTTTAATATCAGCCAATATGGTCCAACTATTTCTTAGAATGAGGTCAGGGAAAAAGATGTAGTTTTGCCCATGTTAGAAATGAGTGACCTTTTCTTCAAACAGCTGTAGCTCCACCATGTTTTGGAACAGGGACTTGACATTTGGCATGCGGGTGGCCTTTCTGTCAGGGATGCGCCTTTTGCCATCCCTATGAAAATAGGCCCAAATTTGGTCAAGTTATAAACCTTTGAAAAATCTGTTGCACATGCTCAGTAGAAACTTCTTAGATTTTAGGGGCTAAATTCCTTGCAGATTCCATCTGCAATGGGTGTGCTCCAGCTCAGGGATGAGCAGGATTTTCCCTGCCATTGTAGATCTGGATAGTTGGCCATGCAAGGGGTAGGTCCAGGGACCTTTGTTGAGAGCAGGGAGACTCTCTCCTGTGCTCTCAGTGACCCACCTGTTGGGCCTAGACAGCCTGGAAGAGGAAGCTGCCTGATTTGAATATAGAGGGGACAAGAGCTGGACTGGCAGAAGGGGTATGGAGACTAGACTGGGACAAGGAGCCTGGTGGGGGCATGTAATAAACTGGGACTGGAAGATGGTGGGAAGAGGAGAGGGAAACTGGGAGCTGGGGTGTGGTGGGAGCCTGTGCTGTGCTGGGTAAGGACACTGACACTGAAAAACAATGGGGCAGGGAGGAAGAGGTGAACGGGGAGGGGAGATGGATCCGATGAAGAACTGAGGTGCGTGGCAAGAATTGGCACTGACTGAGCAAAGAGATTGGGATAAGGAGTAGGGGGGTGTAAGGACACTGAGATTGGGGAGGGAGCCTGGACAGGGAGATTGGAATTGGGAGACAGTGAGGATCCAGGGTGATGGGGTTGCTAGGCACAGAGGCTGTGGACAAGGAGCTAGGTGGTGGGATCGGGGTGGAACTGGGAATGGTTGGACAAGGAGACTGAGAATGGGAGTGTGGAGGTGGTGAGACTAGGACTTGCTGGGCAAGAACTAGGATCAGACTTTTTAGTGGAGATTGGGAGTGACTAGGTGAGGAGAATGGGCTGGGCTGAGGAGCCAGGGGTGGGGAAGAGACAGGACAGGGATAGGGCAAAAGAGGGAATGGGCAGAAGAGTCTGTGTCCAATAGATTACACTCCATTCCAGAGCCTGGAATGAAACCCAAGATTCCTGAATGTCACCATTCCTCTGCGGTCAGCAAATATCTGTGAAACCCTCTGGCAAAGCATCTCATCCTCTTCTGGTGCTGGTCCACATGGAGGATGACAGAGTACTACTGCTATCAGTTACTCCATTGCTTCAGGTGGCAGAGATCTGTGTGATGGATCTAAAAGTTGCCTGTGCAACCATAATTTGGTCCCCTTGTTCATATGCATGATGATAGTCTTTAATTACATTATCACATACAATTTTTTCCATAGGACCCCTCACTGATTCAGTGCTTTATTTGTTGCAGAAGTTGGAAGGTATGTAGAAATGAGAAAGGAAGAGAAAGGACAATCTCATGGTTAAGACAGTTAAATGCTACCCTAGAGAATTGAATTCTACTCCTGCCTGTGATGTGTAGAGAGAGAGAACTTTCATTGAATTCACTCTCTTAGGCTCCTTTGAAAATCCAGCCAAAGTCTCTGCCCCAAGGAGTTCATGATTTATGGCCCCCAATCCTTCAGTGGTTTAGGCATGTGCTTAACTTTATACTGTAAGTAATCCCATTGATTTCAATAGGACTGTACTGTGCTCTGCAGATATGCAGGGGAACACATACCCAGTTCGGGTAGAGAGAGACATGCTTGCTCTGCTAGAGCTAGCATGCTAAAAATAGCAGTGTAGCCAGTTGTAGTGTGAACACTTTAGTTGTAGTGTGAGCCAGTTGTAGTGTGAGCACCTTCCTGAGTACAACCCCTACCCAACCCCGGGTATGTACTTGGGCAACTGGCCCAAGCCACTGTTGTGCTACCCTTAGCTTGAGCAGAGAGAGTGTGTGTGTGTCCTCACTGAGAGACATGTGCCCAGCTGCAGTATAAACATACTCTCAGAGCTCAGTGCAGAATTGAGGCCTAAGCAGCAGACACGCAGACAAAGGAGGAGGGGTGTGTGTGACAAAAATGATTGAGCAGTAATGTTTCAGGGTTATCTTTTCAGTTCCATGTTTGGTGAGTTTCTTTTGGTTTTGTTAGTTTATTTGGGGGTTTTTTGTTAATACTTTTTGTGGTGGAAGAGAACCTCGATAGCCCCGTTCCAGTGAATTACACTGAGACAGGATGAAAGAAGTATGCCACCACCACCTATTCTGTATATCATTTACACTATAGCATTTTCAGTATTGTTTGGTTTATAACATATTCAACATTTTGGAGAAAAGTGGAAATGCTGCAGGTTGGGGTTTTTGTTGTTGCCACTGCTGTTGTGTTCCTTTGGTTGGTTTCCTTCCAGCTTATGAGGTCTGTCTCTTTGGCTATGTGTTGGTTTCTTTGGAAACGGCTGTAGGATGGATTTTGATTGATTGATTGTGTTGTCACATGGATTGTCAGAACTGTGAGCATTTTGGAGTGGTAGAGACATATGTGTGATATTCCCTCCCCTCCCCCCCGTTTAAAGTGGTGATTTTTAAATTGTGCAGCCACAAACAAGCTATATTGAATATGGGGACGATTACACTTCTGAAAGTTTTTATTAGGAAATGATGATGTAATCAAATGATTCAAGTAAACCGTGAAAATAATTTCTATTAATGATTAAGGATTTTCTGAAGTGATTGATGCAAGTAGTAGTATACATTTATTATTTCTCTATCTTACGTTTTTCTAGAATACCCATCACTGTGATATCTAAGTGCTATGAACTGTTATTAATGGCAAGAGCTTTAAATTTAAATCGGAATCATTAATTTAATCTGTAGTTGTTATGGATAACAAACACAAAGCAGATCTTGTCCTGAACCTGTAAATCACATCTACTTGATCTGCACACATCATACATCTACATTTTATCCCCATCTACTGTGACAAGCACAGAGGATCTATTTCTATGTCTTTGGCACAGGTGTATGCCTGGGTGTCTTTCTCATCTTGGTTAGAATTCTACCAGGCAAGCTGTCCTCAAGCCTGTTAGTGGCTAGTGCTGTTCTGATGTTTCTGGTGACGCTGAGGTCAGGGGCAGATTGTCGGCTGGAGGCTAAGGGTGACGTCAGTGCGTACCTTGCTGAGAGAGTTAATCTCCCACTGGAAGAGAGCGAGACAGTCTAATAATCATCTCACTGAGAAGACTGGCACATTTGGGATCACATACTGTACACTGTTTTCCCATGGCTACAAAAGAACAGGCAAATACCAAGATTACGAACACTCTACTGATACATGGGTGTGTCCGTAAATGTGTTTTATAGGTTTAAGACAAGTTCTGTTTTGTGTTTGGGATCCACTGCACTTACAAAGAAAATCAATGTTTCAAAGGTAGGTGTATCTATTTATATTTGTATACAGAACTAGCTTTGATTAACAGGACAATAAACGAAATCTGTTTTTCTTAGGGACAAGATTACTGAAGTCCAATTTGTGAACTAAAAACTGACTAGTCACATTTTAGAACAAATATTATATAGTATAATATAAAATAGTAGAAGTTAGGTTTTTGTTCTGATCAAGGCACACAAGCCCGCTCTGTAGAATACTGTATTTGTTAATAGATACAGCCCACCACAGTCCAAAATATCACAGGGATAAAGACAAGCCATTATATTTTAGCATTTCTTTGATGGTTTTAATAGAAACGTTTTCTGATTCCTCTTTGTGAGTTGATGTGCCTGTATTCAGAACTGTTAACTGTTATGAGTGCTGGTCATGGAAACTATGCTGAAAGGAGAAAAATAGCTGCTAAGTTTTTCAGGCTTGTTTGTGAGCTGATGTAACATGCTGTTCGCAGGCTTCTGTAACCCACAATAAACTGAAGTGCTGGCAAATTACCTTTTAAGAAATATTGCAGCCAAATTTTTAGCAGTGTTTACTCATGTTGAGGTCTCAACTTTGGGTTGACCAATTTTAGACCAGATGAAGCCAGAGGGAGCTGTCGATCCCCGTCGCCTCTGAAAATAAGGCACACAATTTCTTAAGTGGGGTCTCCTGAAATTGAGGTATACAAAATTAATGAATGCTTCTGAAAATGTTGACGTTAATTGATGTTTGACACTGAATGTGGTATAGGGCAGCAAGCTACCACTTCCAACTCCTTCCCAGTTTTAATTGCATTAACTGGGGGGGCAGGGTATCTATCTATAGCACTGCACCAGAGCAACACCCACCATTCATTTTTGAGGAGTAAATGAATCTCACACTGATGGGCTCAAATAAAATAGATTGATATAAACTGGATAGCGGACAGCTAGATGTGACTATTCTTTTCTTTTTTAGTAGCCAGGATTATGCAGTCACAGAAAATACATTAATAACTCCAGTGAAGACAAGGGGCTCTTTTAATTAATCCAGATTTGGCTATCAGAATCACAACCCCCAGTCTCACATTTGTGTCTCCTGCTCCTCTTCCCCAAACTTCCACCACCTGAAGAAGAGCTCTGTATAAAGCTGGTCTCTCTCACCAACTGGAAGCTGGTCCAATAAAAGCTATTATTTCACCCACTTTGTCTCCCAAATATCCTGGGACCAACAGGGCTATAACAACACTGCATACCTTCCTCTCATACAGCTCTAATCAGCAGCAGCCACAGCTTAAAGGTAGATCACACATCTAACTTTACAAACACTAAACCTGGAGAAACAGCATTTGCTATAGTACTGAAGTGTAAGAAAATGAAGCAAGCACGAATAAATGTTCAGTCCAATCTGATTTTATTTATGATGACTGTGCCCCCCTGTCTGCACCACACAGGAGCAGATGCATGCATCTTGTTCACATGCTAAGGAATAAGGGACTATCTCTTGCCTGGGGAAGTTGTTAGGACATACAGCCTTTTGAGGGCTCTGATGTAAAATAAAGACAGCATCTTCACAGCCCTTTCAAAAGCCGGTGTTAAATGTGACACCATAACGAGATTTGAACAGCAGAAACTCCCAGCTACCTACCCCTCCTTTCTACCACCCTCCTTTCCATGGAAATTTGTAAAAGGAGGAGGAGTTTGTTAGGGAAAAAAAATCTCACCTTAGTTTACAGTTTGAGGCGTGACTGCAGGATCGGAATCACTCTGTCTCAGAGGGGGAGTTAAATAGACACATGGTATTTTGATCGCTTTAGTTTTATTCCAGCAGCACGTTTTCTTTCTTCAGGTTGGCCGGCTGAAAGGAGGCTCTCCGTGTTGATCCGTTCGGTCTGGCTTTAAGGAAAACAACAACCCACCAACAACTCACCCTCACTGCCTGCGAGTGACTGAATGCTCAGCCTGAATTATACAAAGTCGCGCATTGAAGCCAAGGGAGGAAGAGAGCGAGCTGGCGCTGCTGCTTCTACGGGAACTTTTGAAAATAAACCTTTACAACTCTCCTTCAGATCCACGTGAAAAAAGCAAAGCCGGACTGCCAGGTCTCAGCGTTGCCTGTTGCAATCTGTAATTTTACGTTGCATTTGCCTTTTTATTTGTATCTTACTTTCATTTTGGAACTGCTTCCCCAGCTCCTTGGCTGAACTTTGGAGATCAATGGACCTTTTATATCTCCTGCCCGTATTTAAACAAACTATGGACGCTTAAACTCCCCCCACCCCCACTCATGGGGCTAACGCTGCGCGGTAGCAGTAGAGGGAGAAACACACAGGCACTTCTTTAGAGACGGGGGGAAAGAGTGCAGTGATTTCTCATCCTCATTTCATCCTCACGGATTCTCCCGAGTCTCCTTCGCTGCTGAGAGTTGGCCCGTGTGGTGTTTCATCTGATTCCCGCAAGATTTCCCCCCTCTTTAAAAAAAGAAAGAAAGAAATACCATGCGTTGCTTATCTGTAGAGACAGCTATATGGAGAGAGAGGCATACAGTGAGTGCGTATGTGTTTTCATAAGACTATCAAGAGAGCAGATCAGAAGCAGCCCGGATCCTGACCCTGACTGTATGAATAAGTAAGCAGGATGCTGACGATTGTTAGTTGCTTGTAAGGTTTTTATAAGCTGGGAGGGAAGAGGAGTGGGGGGGGAGGGAGACCAGAGACACAGAGCAAAGGGGGAAAGGGGGAAGCCCTTGCACTTTTTCTCTCTGTTCCCCTCAGTGCTGCTGCTTCTACCCATCACTGTGAAGGGCTCTGAGGTCTGCTGTAGTGGAAATTGTTGTTAGCACCCCTCTTCTCTCTCTCTCTCTCTCTCTCTCTCTCTTTCGCCCGGTGGCAGTTTGCCGATGTGCACACCGGATCCATCTTCCTGCAGCAGCAACGGGATCAGCGGAGCGCTCGGGAGCAGGCAGCCGGCGGAAAGGATCCGACTTGCCCCGGCCCCGGAGCCCTGGCAGCAGCGGTGGAAAGTTTGGCTGGGGGGTGACAGAGGCGAGAAGACGCCCTGACAGGCGAGATCCCTAGTCAGACTACATCCCCCCCCCCACACGCCCTGCGCCCACCCACCCGGCAACTTCTCCCCTGCAAGGGGAGGGGGTGGAGAAGGGGAAGCAACATTCTCCTTCTCTATGGTATGTCCATATGACTGGGGACACCTAGAGACCACAGCATCTCAGCAGAGGAGAAGAGAAATTTCCCCTCCATCCCTTGCCTTCCTGTATCGGTCCAGCGTGGACAGCAGCTCAGTCCTAGCTCCTCTCTGCCCCCTTGCCCACCTCTGTGGTAGAGGATGACAATGCTTTGCTGGAGGCTGGCGTTGTGGCTGGCTGGGTTGACTGCCTGGGGGAAGCTCTCCTCCTGCTCTGGCCTTGATTATGACTACACTTACGATTTCAATGAAGAAGATAAAGCTGAAGCGATAGATTATAAGGATCCCTGTAAAGCCGGTAAGTGACTTCCAAGGCTAACACTGTTAACCGCCCCCCCCCCCCCCAGGTGGTGACTTGGTCTCTTTTTCTTTCCGATCTGTGTGTGTAGGCTGAGAGCTCACCTGCTTCCCCTTGGCCTCGCCTCCCAAAGCGGAGGAAGTCTGGGCAGCAGCAGCAAGTGGAGTTGGGCTCAAGGGCTTTGCTGTGTCACTCGGTGGGATTTCTATGGACCTGCTTTCTCGGGGCTTAGAGTTTCCACTTTCCTTGCACTTTACAACGGTGCTTGGACGACAAAGTGCTTTCAGTGCACTTTTTAGCATATGCTTCTTCCCCCGCCATGGTTTATTAGAAAGCCTTGAATCCCAGAACTGGGCTCATTTCCCCTGCTCTCTAGGAGGTGTTTCCAAGCACTGAAGTCTTGGGGTGGGTAGAAAGGAAACCTGTAGAGAGGCTTCTGGGCACAACCTCATTCCTTATTGTAGCGCTATCAGAATAACTGGTCCACAAGGCTGATCGCTAAGTGCAAACACCCCCTCTCCCCCCGCCGCTTATTTTTATTTACAGCGCAATATTGTTGCTGCTTCCCATCGGCAGCCACTCGATTTGGGAACAGCTGAGAGAACTTGGAAGTTTCAAGGCCACTTTAAATATGGAAAGTGGATGATTCCAGTGAGATTAGCTCTAACGTGCCTCGCCCTGCCTTCCTTGCACAACCAAAACTACCCTTTGAAGGCAGGAGGAATGTTGGCCGTCCAGAAAGGCAGGATCAGGCCCCACATACCGTGCTGTAGGTTTGTTGGCTTCTGCTTGAGCGCCGGGGGTGGCTGGAGCTAGCCCTCCCGGCTGCTGCTGCTCGCGCATGCTGTAGGCTGCCACCACGTGAGGAGAGTTCCTGTGGCCCCCTCTTCCTTTCAGCAGCCTGTCTGGCTGTCTCTCTTTTCTTTCAACCTGTTTCTTGACCCATTCTCTCTTTCTTCCATTGTTAACGGCCAGCACTCACGTTGAGCGATTACTCGGAGCAATACACTTCCCTTGTAATTCTCTCGGTCTTGCACTAAAGAGCCACCTCCAATGGGCGGCCTCTCTTTCCCCATCCTCGGCTACCAGTCGAAAGTGTCTCCCGGCTTTCCATCACAATTGTGCCGGGCTTTTAGTTAAAGAGCAGCTCTTTTTGTGGATTGACTTTGATGGTCCATTGGATGGTCTCTTCAGACTGGTTTCCCTATGAGTATTTATGCTTGTGCTTACACAGACAGAGCTAGAGAGGAGAGTGAATGGGGGTGGGTGAGGGGATTACTACATTTAAACGACATGCCTTGGTGGTATTAATTATATAGTTGACTAGTATTTGTTGTGGTTCAATGTAGTCAGGTTGATAGTCACAGCCAAATAGAAATCTGGGCTGTCTAGTGATCTGTCTCTAGAAATAACCTCCTTTCTTTATTCCCAATTAGACTTCTTGTAATTTCCCTTTGCAAAAGGAAGACCTGGTTTTCTATAGTATTTGTTGACTGGGTGACTTCCATTAAAGTTAATTGCAAAACTCCCATTGACTTCATTGGAACCAGTAGCAAGCTCACAAGTTACTTACAGAGTAGCAACCGTGTTAGTCTGTATCCGCAAAAAGAACAGGAGTACTTGTGGCATCTTAGAGACTAACCGATTTATTAGAGCATAAGCTTTCGTGGGCTACAGCATCCAATGAAATGGGCTGTAGCCCACGAAAGCTTATGCTCTAATAAATTAGTCTCTAAGGTGCCACAAGTACTCCTGTTCTTTTTTTAAATGAAAGAGTGTACCTTGTTACTTGCAAATTTTGTTATGGACATTATTATTCTAAGTCATGGTTGTTGATTCACATCAGCCTTGGTGTAAAATAAGTGCTTTAGTTTTGTAGCTGTCTCCTTTGCATTAATTAGTTATTCGGTATCCTGAAACCTAGTTCAGCCAAAGGTTGTGTTCTCTGTGTGTATGTGGGTTTGCTGAATTTGAGGAGAATGTGGTGAATATATATGCCAAATATGCAGACACTATGTTTTTCTAATCACAAAACTATTCCTTTCTGAGGTGTTCATTGCTAATATTCTTTGCTTAGAGCTGAGGAATGTACAAGTTCAAAAACAGTAGAATTAGCTGCAAACAAATCTTAATTTACTCCAATTAAAAACATGCAAGAAACTTTGTATAAAAAAGACAGTTACCTACATTCTGACCACAATTGATCTGAACTCTTTTGATGTTTTCTGGGACAGGTTTTAAGTGAGATTTCATTCATTTTTTATTTCATAAGAAATGTTTTTGTCTACACTTAGTGAAGTGAAATACTTAGGGTTTTTTTTTGCTTTTTGTTTCATTTTATAAAATTATGCATGTGTGAGTTTTAAATAAGTGTCATAGGTAGGGGAAAAAAGGAGTTGTGGCTGAAAGACAGCTGGAATGTGTTAAATGTGTCAGCTCTCTATTTTGTTCCATTTTGTTTTACTTTTGAGAAGGCAGAAAGAAGGTGACTATTTGGGTCCAATTTAATATTTCATGTAAAATCAGCCATAAATATACATTCAGTCATTATAATGATTAAAAATGAGCCTTGCTCCTACTTAGGATCTTACTCTCCTTTAGGTGCTCAGATAATAGTGATGAGAACCATGTAACTACTAAGATAGATGCATGATAGACTTACATGTGTATAGTTCCCATTAATCTTAAACTGAATCACCTCCATATTTCTCTACACACTGAATAGCCCCTTTAGTTTTTGAATGTACAGTAACTTTGTGAAAACCGAAATGCAACATAAATACCATTTTATATTGGATTTGTACCATATCTTTGAGGGTTCTTTTCTAATCGTGTATACATGAGTAATTCTCCATGTATCAAAATGAGACCGATACCCCTGAAAAAGTTTCACTGAAAATTTTTGTCTTTGAGCTTCCCTGAACACTATGATAGTCTGATTACCCATTGCTGAGTACCCACTGAAGTTAATAGGAATTATGGATGCTCAGCACCATTTAGGATTATATCCTAAATTTTTATTCTCTCTTGGTCCTTATTCCTGTTGAGTGGTAATTTTATTGAAGTCAATTGGACTACTTCCATAGTAAAGTTCCACCCAATGTAAGGAAGGGTGCCAGAATCAGGCTTTGAGCATGGAACTATGAGACTTAACTTTTACATCCAGGTTTGTGTGGATGTGCCATGGGTGAAGCAACAGAACAAAATAAGATAACCTCATCCAGGAAATGTATAAATTGCAAACTAAGTATGTACATTAGATATAATTAAGGTAGACGTTAGCTTTTTTTGCTAGACTTTCAGTGACTATAACTAAGAGTACACAATTATTTTATATAAATGTTTATGAAGAGGACAATTATGTCCCATGGTTTTCCGCTCACTTTTCTACATGAAGAAACACCATAAAACAACTACCATGTTACAGAGTAACACACTCCAAATATTTAGAAATTAAATAGCAGGTTTAGGAGAGCTAGCAGAGTAACATTACTGGTTGTAGTTTGTGAGAATGTGGAGGATGAATTCAGTATTTGGGAGTTCCTTTTGTAAAACAAGAGCAAAGGGAGGAGAAGAGGAACATGAAATAAATAAGAGCACTTTACAATATCCTTTCAGCTGGAAGACGTGCTGATTACAGAAGCTTAACTTGTCACATAAAACTTACGTTTCTGCACCAAAACATAAGCTTAGCTGCATGTTCGATTTAAAATATAAAAGTGGGCATTTCCATTCTGCTTTTCTCCCAGTCAGCCGCTATCATCGTGCTGTCATTTTATGGCTAGCTGCTCACTGTGTTTTCATAAGAATATATAGGAAAATGTCCATAATTTCATGATCCAGTGCACACCATGAGGCAGATTCTCAGCTGGCGTAAATTGTCATAGGTCCGTTGAAGTTAATCCTTCACCCCCGCCCCCCCCCCCCGCGTCTTTTAGTAGGTTTTCTTCTTACTACAGTATCAAAAATATCGGGGGGGGGGGGATATACTCTTAAGGAAGGGTCTAGCGAAATGTACTGGAAATGCACTAGTGAGAGGTCAATGGTTTTTGGTTTTGTTCCGAGGTGCTTGCGTGAATGTGAATCTTCTTGCAGATGTGATTTCTTTCCAGGGAAGCAGGAAGAATGGGATGCACTGAAGACACTACTAGCTAGGTTCATATGCTTCCATGGCTTGTGTGGTGAAAAACTACAGAAACAGGCTATAGAAAGAGGAAAAATACCCCACACGGAAAGTACCTCTGCACTATGACACATCACTCCAACTTAATGAAAGCAGAAATACACACATCACAAGTTCTGCAGACATGTGGAAAGGGCCTGGGGTTGGTAGGGAGAAGTCATGTTGGTGACTGTTAGCTCGCGTGCATTTACAGCCCAAACTTCAGATATTGTGTGCAAGGAAAGCATAGCATTACTTTGTTGAGATCACCCTGAGAACCCTACCAGAAATGGACTCAATGGCAGATGGGTCTGGGGAAAAGGGATGCTGGGTTATGAGTGGAGGATGGTGCTGTAAGGAGGCCATGTTAAGCTTGTGATTTGTGTGGTTTCTAGTGAGTTTCCCTACTGACCTGTAGCCTATGCGTGCATTTTGATTCATGTCGCTTCCCCTTCTGACAAGCACCCTGCATGCTGAAACAGTGGGATGTGATGTAGCACAGTTTTTGTGCTTCTGATGCCTCACATGTTTCCTTGTTTCTCCACCGGAGAGGAACACGCTGCCCGTAAACTCCAGTCGGGCAGTCTAGGTTCAGCTTCCAGATCTAGTTAGTTGAAAGTTGAAATACTGAAGTATTTGTGGCACCTTAGAGACTAACAAATTTATTAGAGCATAAGCTTTCGTGAGCTACAGCTCACTTCATCGGATGCATCCAATGAAGTGAGCTGTAGCTCACGAAAGCTTATGCTCTAATAAATTTGTTAGTCTTCCAGGTGCCACAAATACTCCTTTTCTTTTTACGGATACAGACTAACACAGCTGCTACTCTGAAACTTGAAATACTGAGACAGTCTTCATTACAATAGCAGCAGTAATCCTGTAAAGTTGAAGAATCTAAGAATGGACATCTTAGAATAAGAAGCTTTGTATAAATGGGCTGTTACTCCAGAAACAAAGTCCAGTAGTCAGCAATAAAGGGGCACCGTCCACCTCGTCACATCTGGACATTTATTTAAAATTTTTTTCTCAGGAGTCCTGTTTGTTGCTGTTGTTTTCTTTTGGCTGATTATTATAGCAGCAGCATATTTAAAAAGCAGCCAAAACCAGCTTATAATAAACACACCAGATAAAATCTGCAGGTATGTGCTGAGACACACAGTCAGTGCATATATAGCTTGCTTTGATTTTGCGCACCCAAGAGGGTGTTTTCTTTTGTTTTGCTAATGAAAATAGCATGGAATAATTATCTTCAAAGAATAAGAACAATAATCATTTTTACAGATGGGTAGTTTTGGGGAGTAAATGAGGTTGAGAGTGGCTGGTTAAAAATAGTGTGTGTAGAGCAGGTGGGGATGGGGGGTAGCGGGGGCAGTCTAGTGATCGGAGCAGGAGAATCAAGAATCCTGATTACTGTTTCCAGTGCTGACTCCTTTGAGGTCTTAAACAAGTCACTTGATTTCTTTTTTCCATTTTTAAAAAATCTGGAAAATGGGGATGATAATACTTCTTACCTCACTGAGTTGTGAAGCTTGATTATATAATGTTTTTGGAAAGTGCTTGGAGCATGAGAAGCATGAAAAACACAAAATAATAGGATTATTATTATAACGTGTCATCTGTAACTCTGCAGTCTAGTTCTTGTCTATTGATGTCATAACAACACCTTTTGCAAAAGTTGTTTTTTGAGATTATGAAATGTATGCTGGCTGGAAGGCTGTTGTTGGGCTGTGCCTTGTATTCTGGCATACATGTCTTTCTTTTTCATGTACTGTAAACACACTATTATGCTCTTGGGTAATTGGGAAGTCTTTTAAAGTAACTTATTACACGTTTGAATCTGTTATGTAATTTATATGGTGAAGCTCTTTCTCTATATACGTAAGTATTGCTGGAAATGATGAGATCAGTCCTATGCACTATTTAATCACTTTATTTAGAGAATTTAATGCTCATAATATATGCCAGATGGACAGAATTCGAGTCTGAAGTCCTTTATTTTTCCAGAGGACAGATACAAGATAGGCAGCAGAACAGTAGTAAGCTCCCTTGCATAGCTTCTCAGCTTTGATCTGGACTCACTTTGATTGATTAACAAACTTCATTTTAAATCAGATTTGTTCCTGCAGTTCAGCATTCTGTCTTTCTATTATATCATGCCCATCACTGTGGAATCCAGCAATTTATATATATGTGTGAACATCAATCTCTTGCTCCTCCCCAACCTCCATCCCTTAGTTAATAGGATTTTGTTGGTAGTAATATTTTGGGAAAGCTAGGTTGAAAAAAGCGTTTTACATTTCAGCTACATGTCCACCCTGTCATGCAGAAGACTTAGGGCGTGTCTACACTAACAACTTAAATCGACCTATATTAGGTCAATTTACAGCCACTGCGGTCCACACTACCCTCCTTGGGTCGGTGGTGCGCATCCTCACCAGGAGCGCTTCCATCAACCTAAAAGGGGCAGTGTGGGGATCTGAGAGCCTGGTCCCTCAGCTCTGCTGGCAGCTCCCTACTGGGAGCCCAGCTGCCCCATAGGCTTCCAGGCTCCCGGCAGACTTGCCCTGCCCCCTGGGAAGCCTAACCCTAACCCTGTTCCCTGCCAGGAGTGGAGAAAACTGCCCGGGGCTTCTTGCCTCCCTGTTCCCTGTAGGAAGTGGGATCGAGCCATCGGGGTGTCTTGGTCCCTCCCATTCCCCCCCCACCTGCTTCCCATCAGGAGCCAGGCAGTCTTGTCAATTTCAGGCTCAATTTCATGCTGGAGCTGTGAAACTGACAAAACAGACAATGTTTCCAGGTGGGAGTCTGGGCAGGGAAGAAGCTACCCAGGACTTCTTGACTCCCTGTTCCTCACCAAGAGCAGGGTCCAGCCGCCTGGGCTTCTCGCCCTGGCTCCCAGCTGGGAGCAGGGTCTAATCACCCAGGCTTCTCGCCCTGACTCCTAGCCAGGAGCTGGGTCCAGCCACCCAGCTCTCCAGGGGAGCGGAGGTCAGCTGGGCTCTGGCTGCCCAGCTTTCTTGTCAATTTCAGGGTTCTGCTGGAGCCCTGAAATTGACAAGAGAGCTAACTGCAGATGGAAGTAACTCAGTGTTTACACAGACATTGCCTTGCCCTAACTACACCAACATAAGCCCTACACCTGTCATGAAGGTGGAGTTACTATGTCAGTATAGTAGGGGCACTTACATTGGTGGGACAAGGCAGTAGTGTAGACACTGACATAATTAGGTCAAGGTAAGCTGCCTTATGTCAACCAAACTGTAGTGTAGACTAGGCCTTAGTTTCACATTTAGATCACTTTCCACTGGGTCTTGATTTTGAATGTGCTTATGCCACTGTAAATCAAGAGGGATTCCATTGAAATAAGTGATGTCATATCACTAGTTATAAACTAATGAAAAATAAGATTTATAATAATTTGTGCAAGGTTATAGTGAAATTGCACTTCTTGGAAGGGACACTGTAGCAGACATTGGTTTAAACCTGTCAAGGGTGGGGAGAACATTCTTGGAGTATTCAAAGAGCAGAATTGTTTCCTGTCTGCTTGAGTCTTAACGATCTAGCTGCTTTTACCAAATTCAAAAAGAAAAAGAAAAAATCTAAGCCACAGGTTCTCAATTTTTTTTCATAGTATGGACCACATTTGACAGTGTGTCTTATGGACCTGTTTCCTCCCATATACAACTGTATAGTTCTCCTCCTTCTGTTCAGGATTCTACAGATTTCCTCCCCTTCCATTCTTAATCACAGACAACCTCCATTTACATTAGCATTACAACTCTTTTGCAACTATAGCAACTGCTTACATAGAAAAGTAACACTAGAAAAGTATTTTGGTATTTTTAGCTCTTTTCGTTTAAGCTTTTGTTCTTTGTGAAGAAAGTTAGCTCTTCATTTCATCTCCACCTCCCATCTGATCTGTTCTGTCCCTTCCTCTCCCGCTGTTTTCCTCTACAAACTTCACTGTTGCCTGCTCCTCCTTTCCCTCTGCACAGGCTTCCCTTTCCCTTTGTTGCTTTCTCTCAGTTCATACTGCTCAACCACCTTGTCCTCTTCTCCCCTTGCTCCCCTTGACAAACTGTCAAAATATTCCATTCCCTTCCACCCTGCTCCCGGGATTTCCCTTTCTTGCTTGTGGCTAGCAGCTCTACTTCCCAGGGATTGCTCCTGTTTCCTCACCACCTCTTATGTAACATTGTCTCCTCCTAGTACAGGCAGCTAGGCTGGCTCTTCATCTTTGTTTCACCTGCTTTTATAGGCCTGCCAACCTTTCTTTGCAATGAAGAGACTGGGCAACTGTAAAAACATTTGGAAACCATGAGGAGGAGACAGTAGTATGTGATCAGCCAGATTTTGGAGGTGCTCAGGGCCACCATCTTGTGCTCTGTGGACCACCAGTGTTCCACGGAGAACAGTTTGATTATGAATTTTCCTACATTTACCATGCTTACTCATACAAATCATCCTGTTTGTTTCAGTAGGACTATGTGCATGGGTAGGAGTTTGCAGATTTAAACCATGTGAATACCTGGATCTGAGCCACATGCCTTTGACATACGTGCACAAGCTCTCAAACAGTGATTAGACACCAAAATGCAGGCTTGTGGTTTTTTCCCTTCAATATTTAAAAACACAAATTGTCAGGATTAAAAGAGCCAAAAATCAATTTTGCTCTAAATAGCTCCTGGAATCTTCTTTTCTTGAGGTATGTGAAAAATGATGCCTAAGGGATGCACAGTGTGTGTTGTTTTTTTTAACCAGCCACTCTGAAGACTTTACATTGTTAAGATGAAATCTTTTGACAGCAGGACCAATAATTGAATACATAATTGATTTTAAAATGTTTGTGTTAGCACCAATGACTATAAATTATGTTACAAACAATTTTATTTCATAAGGTTTCAACATCTGTTTTTAGATGTTTTCCAAATCATGTAAATATCTAAATGCTCTTACCTACAATTCCTGTGCTGCTTGAAACAGATCTACAGATTTTTAAAAGCTATTGTCTAAGAAACATGTATATTGGGGGGGGGGGGGGGAGAAAGAGCATTTAAAAATAGATATAAATCAGACTTAAAGAAAAAGACACTACCCCAGGGGAAAAGTTTTACCTCTGGTACACCATGATTATAACTGTCTGTCCTAAAATGTGACAGAATATCTGTATTTTCACATCTCCTCAGGGTTCAAAGATTCATTTGGTCACTATTCTGACATGTTATTGACAATTTCTGTGCTTTTAAAAATGTAGTGAGGAATAATAAGCAATGAATGTGTTGTCTAATCAGCAAGGAATCCTCAAGAATGTCAACATTAAGCAATAACATGTTAATTTTGAAAATAAATGTTCATTGCAATTGAGAGCAAAAATCTGAGGCTTTAAAAAGCTGCTATCCTCTGTGAGTTTAATGTACATTTAGGCCCTGATATGGTACAGATGGATCTCTGCACCCTGATGGAACTAATGGGTCTCCACTTTGGTAGTTCTCTTTACAGGATTGCAGCCTTACCTTGTAGTTTAAAATACCAGATTATGGAAGACAGGGTGAGGCATGGACAGTGAATTAGAATAATATACATAAGGAATAACACAAATGGACCACATGGCCCATATTAAAAGTAATACATTCTTATAACATCTTTTAACAAAAACATGAATTTGTTAATGACATGAGATCACTAAGAGAATTTGTTAATGACATGAGATCACTATTTTTAAGATGTCAGGTACCTCTCTAATTTTTGGGTGCTCAAAAGTGAATAATTATATGGACCAAGTCCTTCAGTAAAATCAATGGGAATTTTGTGTCAGTCTGAACAGGCAGGAATTCCTCACGTCCATTGCAAATGAATTAATAGAACAAAGAAGCACAATTTTGAATAAGGTACAATAATGTCAAGAATAATGTCCAAGTTGCATGGCTTCTGCATATTCCCATATGATATCCGCAAATAAGCGATGAAAGGAATTTCAGATGGTCCTTACATAATATCAAGGTTTGTTTTAGCAGTTTACTAACACAAGCCAATTATATTTGGTTTCATAAAAAGTAGTTTTAGAACAACTCAGTGGGTGTGAGAACATGATGATGATCAACTGCCCAATTTTGCCATCTGGTAAAATTCCCTTATTGCATTTATAACAAATTTGCATACAGGCACCCATCAAATAGAATTTGTTTCTTTCTCACAGCTGATACTTTAATTTTATTCTTTGGCTCACTTTTATTTACAGAAGGATTTTTATCCACATACTGGCCTAGTTGATTAAACCAATAATTTATTTGTTGATGAATATTTCTATAATTAACATAACCCATTATGTATGTTCCTAGTCAAAGTGCAGGATACTGGAGGACAAACGGATATGTTAGGATTTTTTACTTTTATTGACTGGAGAATCCCCATAACCCTTTCTCCAAGGGATCAATACCTGCTGAGAGGATGATGTGTTTCAATGTTGCTATCCTATTACAGACACTCAGTATTTTGTTCTGTGATTTTTATGCTTTTTGGTACCAGTGTCTAAGTGTTATATACCTTACTCTCCTCAGGAAGTTTTTATTCTTTTTCTAAAACACACAGATATTCAAGACAAATCCATAGTGGACCAAATCCTGGAGTCTTTATTTAGTTATAACTCCATATGATATGATGATGAGTGTGGTGTGAAAACCATTACAGAGAGATGCTTTTGCCTGAGTAAGGACTAAGAAAACAACTACTGCTGCTACCATGACTTCGGAGGGCAAGATTCTGATATCTGTACTCATGCTGATTAGTATCTTATTCCACAAAGAGTTCTACTGAAATCTGGTCCTGAGTAAGCACCTTGGGTCATTCTTCACAAACCTACATTCCAAACAAATGTAGTCTTATATCTTTACTGTAATTTAAATAAAGTCACATAAAAGAAGGCCTATCCCAGTTTCCAGATCCCTTTGCCATAATTTAAAGATAGAGTGAAACAATCTTTATGAAACCAAAAGGCCATCCCCTGGCACTGTGAGGAGCTTCAGAGGGTGAAAGGACAACTTGATTGCCAATGGAGTTTGTTGATAAATGTGAAGTAATGCACATTAGTGGGGAAAAGTAAACTACTCATGTGTCTTAGAGTTCTAAATTAACAGTATCATCTCAGGAAAAGGACTTGGGCATCATTGTAGACAGCTCCATGACAACACATGTGCAGTTATGGTAAAAAATAAAAGGGTTAACAAAATGATAAGATGGAGAAGAATATGGAGAATGTAATTCATATGTGATAGTTCACCCACTTCAAAATCCTATTTTTAGTCAGTCTGTTTTAGGATTCTTAAACTTCAGCGTTTCTTTCTGTTACATTTTCTTACAAGTGCTTTGTTAGCTATAATCATATCCTATGATCCTTATTAGGAAAGAATTTAAACATCATACATGAAAATGGCTTAGCTGGAGGAGGCCTGGGTGAAAGAAATTCTCTTCATCAATCTCCTAATGGAATTGTATTACATTGTTCTTGTGGGTTGAGGATTTACCCTGCATGGAAGAAGCAGTGGGCTCTGCTTCCTAGCACTTATGGGTACCCTGATATACTATGTTTTTATTTTGTGGGCTAATTTTAAAAAATAAGCCTATAAGCCTGTGCTTATAGTTTTTGTGTGTGCAGGCTTCTTGGGGGTGTAACATTTCTACACACACAATTGTAAGTGCAGAATCAGAGACTGAGTGGAGACCATTTTGAACATTTTGCTCCATAATGTTGGTAATAGCTGAATTGAATATTAGTTACAGTCAATGATATATGGAGCTTGAACCACAGTCACATAACCCATTATTGCAAAACATTTTGATTAAAAACTTAGATATAAAATTAACATGGCACACATTGAATGGATTAAAAACTGGCTAACTGATAGGTCTCAAATGAAATTGTAAATGGTAATCATCATAGAATGGGTGTGTTTCGAGACAGTCCTATGGGCCTTGGTTCTTCGCCATCCGCTATTTAACATTTTCATTAATGACCTGGAAGAAAACGTGAAATCATCACTCATAAAATATGAAGATGACACAAAAATTGGGGGAGTGGTAAATAATGAAGAGGACAGAGATCTGGATCACTTGGTGCATGCAAAAATATGCATTTTAATATGGCTAATTATAAATGGAGACATCTAGGAACATACTTACAAGATAGGGACTCTTTTCTGAGAAGGACTTACTCTGAAAAAGATTTTGGGGGATTATGGTGGAAAATTAGCGGAATGTGAGATCCCAGTGTGATGGTGTGGCCAAAAGGGCACATGCAGTCATTGGATGCATAAACAGGGGAATTGCAAAGGGCAGTAGAGAGGTTATTTCACCTCTCTATTTGGCACTGGTGTGACAACTGCTAGAATACTGTGTCCATTTGTGGTGTCCACAATTCAAGAAAGATGTTGATAAATTGGAGAGGGTTCAGTCAAGAGCCATGCAAATGATTAAAGGATTGGAAATCGTGCCTTATAGTGATAGACTCAAGGAGCTCAATCTATTTTGCTGAACAAAGAGAAAATTAAGGCGCGACTTGATTAGTCTATAAGTACTTACATGGGGAACAAATATTGAATAACAAGCTCTTCAATCTAACAGAAAAAGGTATAACATGATCTAACAGCTGGCTCCTGAAGCTAGACAAATTCAGACAGGAAATAAGGAGTACGTTTTTAACAGTGAGCGTAATTAACCACGGGAACAACTTACCAAGGGTCATGGTAGACTCTCCATCCCTGACATTTAGCAAAACATCCAATCTTGATTTTAAAAAAGGATATGCTCTAGGAGCTATTTTGGGAAAGTTTTATGGCCTGTGGCATACAGGAGGTCAGACTAGTGGTCAGTGGTCTGTTCTGGCTTGGCATCTATGAAAGTGTGAAAACCTGGCTTATAATATTGGAACCTCTGCAGTTATGGAGGGGAGCTCAGATCCTGAGATGCCACATATGTGGATTACAGGAGAGAGATAGCTCTGTGTTAGAGAAAAATGCAAACTGTTTTAAAATGATTTCAGTCATCTGTGCATAGGGCCCATTGAAAATAATGATGAATTCTTAGTTTGGATGAATTAAATTTGATTAGGTTCTTCTTTTCCTTAGTTTTTCCATATATAAATTAAAAATCCCCATTAGATTACTTTTGGGGCATGATAAAAAACTCTCAGTCATGGATAGCGTGTTTATGCTGACTTTTCAGATAGTCCTACTGGGCCTGGGTATGCACAGGAACTCCAAAGGTTTCCTGAATTATTTGGAAAGACTTGCTTATAAATGTAAACCTTTCTTGCGTCTTTCCTGAACATGAAAAGGCTGAGTTTAAAGGCCATGAGGGAAAACAAACAAAAAACCACACGCAAAACATTGAGTTATATGTGAAACTGTAGTTAGAGAAAAAGAAATTGCTGAATGTAGAAAGAAACATCTCTAAGCCACATTCTCGGCTGGTGCATCGTTGCACATCTTCATTGACTTCAATGGAGCTCTGCCAGTTTACACTGGCAGAGAATGCTCCCTTATCTTCTAAAAATGAGAGGAAGAAGTTGTTACTGTAGAAATCAGCAAAAATCGACACAAGATTTAAGATGCCACTTGCAAATATTAAAGAAACAAAACAACTTTCTTCCACTGGTATGTCCTAATATTTTCTAATTTCTTTTAGTCATTTTGCCACTCACTTCTGTCCTGGATGTCAGGGAGGCACCGTCTTGTTCCTGCTGTCTGTGCTCCAATGTGGTGCTTTTAGCTCCCCCAGGGGGCAGGGAAGAGCACAGGGCAACATCCTCTTCTGCCACCTTCAGAATCTGTTTCTTCTTGCCTATTTGACAGGGAAGGAGTCTATGTTGGGGACTGGCTATGTACTTTTAGAAACTGGACATATAAAACAGACAATATCTTTGATATTCAAATTTCTTTGTTAAACCAGGCTGATGTGCAAAGTTAGAATGGTGTTGTGCGCGGGTTTGTTTTATTTTTTGCCAATGATATTTGGTCCTAGTTATCAAAAATGAGAAGTTTCACTTTCCATTTTAAGTGGAGATTGAATCATTTTCTGTTATTCACTTTGTAAGTTAAGGTTGTAATTTTGATGAAACAAAATCAAAATAAAGATAGGAATTTACGTGTTTCTACTGTGGTTCTTTATAGCATGGCAATTAAATACAAATATATCAAATGTCCTTTCCAGTGAACGCTATGGATCTTTTGTCTTTAGTATGGCTTAGTACTGCATATTTTCCACTCATTCCATGGATATGGTTGGGAGGTTCACATACAGAATGCATGCATCCCAGGGCTGGGTTAAGGAATATCACTATAGGTACACACCTAGTGTCACGGCTCCTAGACTCATGTGATTACATCAGAATCTTAGCTTTTTTTTGAAGAAGTGTAAGTTCCTAGCCCTCATGGTATTGAGGAAAAGTGTGCAAACATGACCTGAATTTAATCAGTGAAGTATCATTTGCCAGAGTTTGCAGACAACCTCAGATATCAGCTCTGAGAGCTGTGAACCCAGAACTGGTCCATCCACCCCAGCGCATGGGGTTAATACTGGAGGACCAGTACTGGAGGATCCCCTGCTTGGCGCTCTTCCATTCCTGAGAGGAAGGGGCCCTACCTGCCATTCCTTGGAGAGAAGGAGGTTCCTTACCACTACCACTATCTCTATAGGAGAGGAGGAGGAGCCCTTCCACCACCACTCTTAGGCTTGGTCTATACTACCAACTTAATATAACTAAGTTGCTCAGGGGTGTGAAAAATCGTATGATACCAAATTACTCTCCCAGTATAGACAGCACTATGTTGACGGGAAGGCTTCTCCCATTGACATAGCCACTGACTCTTGGGGAAGTGAAGTACCTCACCAATGTGAGACGCTCTCCTGCTGGTGTAGGTAGCGTCTTCACTAAGCATTACAGCAGTGCAGCTGCATTAGTGCAGCTGTGCCATGGCAGCACTATTATAAGTGTAGACAAGCCGTTAGTGTGGGATGTGGCCACAGTATAGAGGCATGGCTATGGGAAACCCCATACCATTGTGTGCCTATGGCATGAGATTACCTGAGTTTGGCTCTGGTGCAGACCACACAGTGGAGATTTGTCTGCAGTACAGTGATCCCATCGGAGAGGTGAAATTTATCTTTATTGATAGTAAAATAGTGAACTCCTTACAAAATTGAAGTGATTTCATCACCTTTTAAATTCACTTAAAAATATTAACATAGTCAAACAAATGTGTGTCTGCCTGTCTATATGCTACTGCCCACCGCAGACGCTCAAGACAGTGCACCAAATTCTCCTCTCTGTTACACCAGCGCAATCCCATTGGGTCCCTGTCCTGCTCCCAATTAAGTTAATGAAAACTCTGTCATTGATTTTAATGGAAGCAGAATTTGACCCTGGAGAATCTGACCCACTGATTGACTGCCTTAACTACAGAGCAAAATTCACTCTTCATACAACTTTATTGAAAATCCATAGAGTTATCCTGGGGTGAATGTGACCCACAGTGCTGCTGCTTGTCAGCTCCAAATTCTTCTCTTATCTCCTTTGAAACCAGTTTTCCTGTGGTTTGTGAATTTGCAAAATACATTAACATTGCAGAAAGAAAATCTCACCTCGAACTAGAATATTTTACTATTCAAGACTTAGCGCCTGATCTCCTGGAAATTTTGCCATTACATTCATTTGATGCTAAATTAATCCCCAAATCACTAGTATATATAAAACAATTAATTAAAATGAATATTGCTTGTCTGAGTAAGGAAGAGGGGATAGTAGTATTAGTTATTTTGCTGGGGAGCTTTTATATAGAACACAGATGCAAACTGATTTAAAATACTTGTGTCACTATTAACACAGAACACTTACCCTTTCTCCACAGGGAGTGGAATAAAAAGGAGATTTGGAGTGAGGTTGAGCATAGAGGAACTGTTCTAAATCAGAGCCAAGGTACATCACTAGGAACACTGCTATTATCTGGAAGTCCGACTTCCTGTGTCAGTTTCCTTGTAGATGTCAATGAATGGCAGAAGAAAGGGAACACTTTCCTGTTTGGCTGGCAAGTTTGCTAAATTACTCCTTTTAGCTGCATTCTGACAGTTGTGCTCCATACAGTGCTTTGGGACAAATCCTGCAGTACTGGAGGATCCCCTGCTTGGTGCTCTTCTGGGTCGGGAGGGTACTGAATGCAGGCTTTCACTTTCTGGGAGAGCAGGACTCGGCCTGCAGTGGGAAAGGCAACTTCCTCCTTCACTCTGCAGGGTTGTGGGGCCTCATATGTCTCCTTATAAATACTTGTATGTGTTTTTGTGAGAAGGGTTCAGGGTGTAGTGCAAGGGTGGAATTTGCAATTAATACAAATCCACCACATATTTCCTCTGGAGTAAAAGTAGTTCTTGTTTTAAGTCTCACTGTACATTTTTTCCTACCTGCAAGGAACAGTATTTTTATATTGGAGACATTGCTCTAGTGCTATGCAAAATAGCATGAAATGTTTTATAAAATATGACAGATATATTGAGTACATTTAAAAAAATCTTTGCTTTAAAATAGATAATTAAATTGCTGTTTTGATTGTTTTATTCTGATAACTAGTATGTATATTGATGTTTTAATTTTAGTTACATTATACATAATAAAACTTGTGTGGTAAAAATTGTATGCACTGTAAGAATAATGTAGTGTTGTGAAACAGGTAAATAAGAGGCACAATATTAGGAAATATTGATGCCATATATTTCTTTTTTTTCCCCATTGCCTTGTGCATAGATTTTTTTTTCTCCCATTCTCTGTCCTTTTATTATCTCTATCTAGCACTCTTTTCCTAACATGTATGAGGAAACAAATAAAACATTAATGGCAAATAAATCTTAGTTGCACATTAAAGAAAAGCCACAGAGCCAAACATTCAGTTCAAAGGACACTGTCAACTTGAATATTTTGAATTTGACTATATTGCAAAAAAGACTTGAGAAGTCGGCCCCACCGAGTCAGGAAAATGTAAATTCCTCTTACAGAGTTTCCGCACTAACTTTCCTCTCTAGTGGGAGTAATTGGGGGCTGAGCTGAGTTCTTGAGTAAGTTTTCCTGACCCAGTGGATTCTAGAGACACAAAGAGGCAGGAGATCCGTGGTTGACTTATGTCTCTGCTTTATCCCTTGAAGGAGACATGGGCCAGGTGTATATTACAGGGTACATTACAGGCAGATGTAAAGTCCCGCACTACAACAACTTCATAACTTTCCCTCTGTCAAGGTTCCTCCCCCACTCTGAACTCTAGGGTACAGATGTGGGGACCTGCATGAAAAACCTCCTAAGCTTATCTTTACCAGCTTAGGTCAAAACTTCCCCAAGGTACAAAATATTACCCCCGTTATCCTTGGAATGGCCGCTACCACCACCAAACTAATACTGGTTACTGGGGAAGAGCTGTTTGGACGCGTCCTTCCCCCCAAAATACTTCCCAAAACCTTGCACCCCACTTCCTGGACAAGGTTTGGTAAAAAGCCTCACCAATTTGCATAGGTGACCACAGACCCAAACCCTTGGATCTGAGAACAATGAAAAAGCATTCAGTGTTTTACAAGAAGACTTTTAATAAAAAATAGAAGTAAATAGAAATAAAGAAATCCCCCCTGTAAAATCAGGATGGTATATATCTTACAGGGTAATTAGATTCAAAAACATAGAGAACCCCTCTAGGCAAAACCTTAAGTTACAAAAAAGATACACAGACAGAAATAGTTATTCTATTCAGCACAATTCTTTTCTCAGCCATTTAAAGAAATCATAATCTAACACATACCTAGCTAGATTACTGACTAAAAGTTCTAAGACTGCATTCCTGTTCTGTCCCCGGCCAAGACGACTACAGACAGACAGACAAAACCTTTGTTTCTCTCCCTCCTCCCAGCTTTTGAAAGTATCTTGTCTCCTCATTGGTCATTTTGGTCAGGTGCCAGCGAGGTTACCTTTAGCTTCTTAACCCTTTACAGGTGAGAGGAGCTTTCCCCTGGCCAGGAGGGATTTCAAAGGGGTTTACCCTTCCCTTTATATTTATGACACGCCCCCCAAATCTCAGCTAGGGTGAAACACTGGCTGGGATTTCTTCCTGGAGCTCTAGGAAAACAGAGTTAATAAGACACATGCATCTCTAAATATACTACCAAGTACATAAAGACTAACAATATTTTCCACATCTCAAGGACGATTTTAACCAGATGATTCTGGGAAACTTTCACAGGAGAGTGCATCAGCCACTTTGTTAGAAGCTCCTGAGATGTGTTGGATGTCGAAATCAAAATCTTGGAGAGCTAAACTCCACCGAAGAAGTTTTCTGTTAGTTTCTTTGACGGTGTGAAGCCACTTTAGTGCAGCATGGTCGGTTTGCAGGTGGAAACGCCGTCCCCAAACATATGGGCGTAGCTTTTCCAGAGCGTAGACAATGGCATAACATTCTTTTTCAGTGACTGACCAGTTGCTTTCCCTCTCAGACAGTTTTTTGCTGAGAAACACTACAGGGTGGAATTCTTGATCAGGTCCTTTCTGCATTAAAACTGCTCCCACACCACGCTCGGATGCATCTGTGGTTACTAGGAACGGTTTGTCAAAGTCTGGGGCCCTTAGTACAGGGTCAGACATGAGTGTCGCTTTAAGCTTGTTAAAGGCCTTCTGACACTTTCCGGTCCACGGAACAGCATTTGGCTGTTTCTTTTTGGTTAGGTCTGTCAGTGGGGCAGCGATTTGGCTGTAGTGCGGTACAAATCGTCTGTAATAACCGGCCAAGCCTAAGAAGGATTGAACCTGTTTCTTTGACTTTGGGACAGGCCACTTTTGGATAGCATCCACTTTGGCCTGTAGGGGGCTGATAGTTCCTTGACCCACCTGGTGTCCAAGGTAAGTCACTCTGTTTAGGCCTATTTGACACTTCTTAGCCTTAACAGTTAGTCCTGCCTCCCTTATGCGCTCAAGGACTTTTTGTAGATGTTCCAGGTGGTCTGCCCAGGAATCCGAAAATATGGCCACATCGTCAAGGTAGGCGACTGCATATTCTCCTAATCCCGCTAGGAGACCATCTACAAGTCTTTGGAAAGTGGCGGGTGCATTTCGCAGCCCGAAAGGGAGTACATTAAATTCATACAGCCCGAGATGTGTGATGAAGGCTGACCTTTCCTTGGCAGATTCATCTAGCGGTACCTGCCAGTACCCCTTGGTTAAGTCCAAGGTAGAGATGAACTGGGCCCTTCCCAGTTTCTCTAATAGTTCATCTGTGCGTGGCATGGGATAGTTGTCTGGGCGAGTTACAGCATTTAGCTTACGGTAGTCCATGCAAAAACGTATTTCCCCATCTGGTTTGGGAACTAGAACCACTGGAGATGCCCATGCACTTTCAGAGGGGCGGATTACACCCATCTGTAACATATCCTGGATCTCCCGTTCTATAGCAGTTTTAGCTTGAGGAGACACCCGGTAAGGTTGGACCCTAATTGGGTGAGCATTACCTGTGTCAATGGAGTGGTATGCCCGTTCAGTCAGTCCTGGGGTGGCTGAGAACGTTGGCGCGTAGCTAGTGCACAGCTCCTGGATCTGCTGTCGCTGCATACGCCCAAGGGTCATGGAGAGGTTCACCTCTTCCACACCACCAGCACATTTCCCTTCGTAGTAGACACCTTCAGGCCACTCAGCGTCGTCTCCTCCCTGGGCTGTAAACTGACAAACCTTTAATTCTCTGGAATAAAAGGGCTTTAGAGAATTAATATGATACACCTTAGGCTTTCGGTTGGAGGTGGGGAATGCTATGAAATAATTAACAGCTCCCAGGCGCTCCTGGACCACGAATGGCCCTTCCCACGATGCTTCCATTTTATGGGCCTGGAGCGCCTTTAAGACCATGACCTGGTCTCCTACTTTGAAGGAACGCTCTCTGGCATGTTTATCATACCAGGCTTTTTGCTCTTTTTGAGCATCCTGTAAGTTTTCTCTAGCAAGGGCTAAAGAGGTTCGGAGGGTGTTTTGTAGGTTGGTTACAAAGTCCAGAATGTTAGTTCCTGGAGAAGGTGTAAATCCCTCCCATTGCTGCTTCACCAACTGCAATGGCCCCTTAACCTCACGGCCATATACAAGTTCAAATGGGGAAAACCCTAAACTGGGATGTGGTACAGCTCTGTAGGCAAAGAGCAACTGCTGCAATACTAGGTCCCAATCATTGGAGTGCTCATTTACGAATTTACGTATCATGGCCCCCAAAGTTCCATTAAACTTCTCCACCATGCCATTTGTTTGATGATGGTAAGGAGTGGCAACCAAGTGATTTACCCCATGAGCTTCCCAAAGGTTTTTCATAGTTCCTGCCAGGAAATTAGTCCCTGCATCTGTGAGGATGTCGGAGGGCCAACCTACCCTGGCAAAAATGTCTGCTAGTGCCTGGCACACACTTTTAGCCCTGGTGTTGCTTAGAGCTACTGCTTCCGGCCATCGGGTGGCAAAATCCATGAAAGTCAGTATGTACTGCTTTCCTCTGGGTGTCTTTTTCGGAAAAGGACCCAGAATATCCACAGCTACTCGCTGAAATGGAACTTCAATGATGGGGAGTGGCTGGAGAGGAGCTTTGACCTGGTCTTGGGGTTTTCCCACTCTTTGGCACACCTCACAAGACTGGACATAGGTAGAAACATCCTTGCCCATTCCCTCCCAGTGGAATGACCCCCCCAAACGGTCTTTGGTCCTGTTCACCCCAGCATGGCCACTAGGGTGATCATGGGCTAAGCTCAAGAGCTTGGCCCGGTATTTAGTTGGAACTACCAACTGTCTCTGAGGATGCCAGTCTTCCTGGTGTCCCCCAGAAAGAGTTTCCTTGTATAAAAGTCCTCTTTCTACAACAAACCTGGATCGATTAGAAGAGCTGAGAGGCGGTGGGTTGCTCCGTGCCGCCGTCCAAGCTCTCTGGAGGCTTTCATCTGCTTCCTGTTCGGTCTGGAACTGTTCCCTTGATGCTGGAGACATCAGTTCCTCATGGGATTGTGGACCTAGGCTTGGTCCCTCTGGAAGCGATATAGGGGATGAAGCTGTTTCTGTTGACTGTGAACCGCTCTCCGCTGGTGCACTATGTTGGGATTCAGGCTCCGGCTGAGCCTCTTGTGTAGGGTTATCGGCTGCTGCCAGTTCAGGTTCGGTGGGGCCCTCTGGTGTTGAGGTTGCAAGTACTGGATTCAGTGCTGACACTGGGTCTGGTGTTGGTTGTTCGGCTGGTTCCGGTTCTGGGACTGGTTCCGTCTGGGTCTCTGGGACTGGATCCACTACTGCTGTTGCAGACATTAGCCTGGGGTCCAGGTCCATCACCTCTGACTGGGTCCTGATAGAAGTTTCCGGAACAGAGCTAGGCCTCACGGCTTGTTTAGCCTGGTTGCGGGTGACCATTCCCACCCTCTTGGCCTGCTTCACATGATTGGCCAAGTCTTCCCCCAACAGCATGGGGATGGGATAATCATCATAGACTGCAAAAGTCCACATTCCTGACCAGCCCTTGTACTGGACAGGCAACTTGGCTGTAGGCAAATTGAAAGAGTTGGACTTGAAGGGTTGAATCGTCACTTGGATCTCTGGGTTGATTAAATTGGGGTCCACTAAGGAAGCATGGATAGCTGACACTTGTGCTCCGGTGTCCCTCCACGCGGTGACCTTCTTCCCACCCACACTCACAGTTTCCCTCCGCTCCAAGGGTATCTGGGAGGTATCTGGGCCTGTGGACCTCTGGTGTGATTCCGGTGCAATGAACTGTAATCTGTTGGGGTTCTTGGGGCAGTTGGCCTTTACATGCCCCAGCTCGTTACACTTAAAACATCGTCCAGCTGACGGGTCACTGGGGCGAGGAGGGTTGCTGGAGAACGGGGTGGTGGGACGATAAGGGGTCTGGAGGGTTCTTTGGGAGGTAGGTGGGGCTTTGGGCGGCCCCCGGTAATAGGGTGTGGTCTGGGGTGGTCCCTTCTGGTCTCCGCTCCAACTGCGACCAGTTTTCTTCTTCTCTGCCACCTCCACCCATCTGGCTCCAATCTCTCCTGCCTCAATTACAGTTTTGGGTTTCCCATCTAGGATGTATCTTTCTATTTCCTCAGGAACACCCTCTAAGAATTGTTCCATTTGCATTAGGAAGGGCAAATTTACTGGAGATTCAACACTTGCTCCTGATATCCAGGCATCCCAATGTTTTACAATGTGGTAGGCATGTCGGGTAAATGACATGTCTGGTTTCCACCTTAGGGCTCTGAACCTCCGACGAGACTGCTCGGGTGTTATCCCCATTCTGACTCTCGCCTTGGATTTAAACAGTTCATACTTGTTCATGTGTTCTTTAGGCATTTCAGCTGCCACCTCAGCTAAGGGTCCACTGAGCTGCGGCCTCAGCTCTACCATGTATTGGTCAGTAGAGATGTTGTACCCAAGGCAGGCCCTTTCGAAGTTTTCTAAGAAGGCCTCAGTATCATCACCTGCCTTGTAGGTGGGGAACTTTCTGGGATGGGAAGTGGTACCTGGAGAAGGATTGCTAGGGTTTGTTGGTATATTCTGCTGGGCCTTTATCCTCTCCATCTCCTCCACATGCTTCCTCTCTTTTTCCCTCTCCTCCTCCACATGCTTCCTTGCCTCCATTTCCCTCTTGTGGGCAGCCTCTTGGTGTTGTTCTGCCTCCCTTTCTTGTTCCTTCTTCAGCTGCATGAGTTCTATCTGTCTTTCATGTTCCCTTTGTTTTTCCTCAGCCTGAAATTTGGCTAATTCCAGCTGTAGTCGAGCTGAGGATTTGGCCATTCTAACCTCTCTGTTTTTAACTAACTTTACACCCGAGGTTTAGAAATAAACAAACAAAACTTGGCTGTAAAATTTTGCTGTGCTGGAATAGAATACCTATTCTCTGATAGTGATTGTCAGCCTACAGAAAAAGACAATTCCCTTGTCTCTGCTCTGGGCCCAAATTAAAGCAAAAAACCTCCAACTACTTGGAAACCTGCTTACCCAGCCCAAAGAAGAAAAAAATTTCTTTTCAAACCTGTGCTCCTTGTAAAACAAAAAAAAAAAAAATCAAAATCCTAAAAAAAACCCTGCCACTTTTGTCTCCAGGCAAATGGGTAGAGCACACACCCCCTATTTATTTTTAGGAAGAAAAGAAAAAAAAAAAAAACCTCTGGGTTGGAAGACTGTGAATTTCCCTGCAGGAGTTAAGTACCCTGCCTCCAGGCAAAGAAAACCTGCAATTCACAAGATAATCCCCTTTTGTCTCTGCTTGGCCACAAAGCAGAGAGAAACCAAGCTGCTTTCAGTTTCAAAGCTGCCTTCTGGACTTCCTAAAAATTCCTTTTTAAAATCTGTATTTCTAGTTCAAAAAATCTCAACTGGATCTCAAAATGATTTCAGGTTAATCCCACCACTGTGCCACCATGTCAAGGTTCCTCCCCCACTCTGAACTCTAGGGTACAGATGTGGGGACCTGCATGAAAAACCTCCTAAGCTTATCTTTACCAGCTTAGGTCAAAACTTCCCCAAGGTACAAAATATTACCCCCGTTATCCTTGGAATGGCCGCTACCACCACCAAACTAATACTGGTTACTGGGGAAGAGCTGTTTGGACGCGTCCTTCCCCCCAAAATACTTCCCAAAACCTTGCACCCCACTTCCTGGACAAGGTTTGGTAAAAAGCCTCACCAATTTGCATAGGTGACCACAGACCCAAACCCTTGGATCTGAGAACAATGAAAAAGCATTCAGTGTTTTACAAGAAGACTTTTAATAAAAAATAGAAGTAAATAGAAATAAAGAAATCCCCCCTGTAAAATCAGGATGGTATATATCTTACAGGGTAATTAGATTCAAAAACATAGAGAACCCCTCTAGGCAAAACCTTAAGTTACAAAAAAGATACACAGACAGAAATAGTTATTCTATTCAGCACAATTCTTTTCTCAGCCATTTAAAGAAATCATAATCTAACACATACCTAGCTAGATTACTTACTAAAAGTTCTAAGACTCCATTCCTGTTCTGTCCCCGGCCAAGACGACTACAGACAGACAGACAAAACCTTTGTTTCTCTCCCTCCTCCCAGCTTTTGAAAGTATCTTGTCTCCTCATTGGTCATTTTGGTCAGGTGCCAGCGAGGTTACCTTTAGCTTCTTAACGCTTTACAGGTGAGAGGAGCTTTCCCCTGGCCAGGAGGGATTTCAAAGGGGTTTACCCTTCCCTTTATATTTATGACACCCTCCATGAGAGCTGTAGCACTTAGGTGACTTAGGTCGATGTAGTTAGGGCGACGCAGTATCTGTGTGGACAGTGCGTTACATATATCACCTGTTAGCACTGCTCGGAGCTCACAGCTGTGAGCCTCAGTGCCAGGTGCTGACAGCCTGGGCTCCATGCAAAGCCAACAGCCAGGGCTGTTAGCGCCCCACAGTGGGGCTCTGCATGGAGCCCATAGCTCAGGCTATTAGTACCAGATTTCACACAGTTAGGCAGCCCCTCTAGTTCTCTTTCCCTGCTTGCCTTGCTGGCGCCTGGCCAAGCTGGAACATGGAACTAGGGGAGGAGGAGATGGCAGTTGCTGTGCGTTGCCAGCTTGAAGATGAAGCAATTGGGATGGAGAGTGGGATGAAATGGGGAGTACAGGGTCAGAATGGGGGAGGCTCCAAAATGGCCCCTTCCAGTCTGTTTCCACTGACCCCCCCCCGAAACCCAACTCTTTAGACTGTAAAGGCAAATTGTTGCAAACTCTTGTAATTTGTTGCCAACTCTTGTAATTTTATTGTGAGTCTCACAAGTTTGGGTATATTTCTTACAGCCCCAGCTCCTGTAATTAAGAGATTGCATTAAAATATCAGCTTTTATTTAACAATAAAGGAAATTGCTAGCCCTCATGATTGCGGGGTGGGGGACTTGAAAAGGGGAAATGGGTGTGCACCCCTAGGACTCAAACCTGTTGCCAAATAAAAAAGAATCCCAAATCTATTATAGTTTAAAGTGCTTGATTTTTTTTAAACCAATCGTATGATTTTTGGGGCCTGACTCGTGATTTTTGTTGATTGAGATTGGCAACTCCCACTGCTCCCGAAATCCTAGCTTCTCCACCCTGACAGCCCTGCCCTAACTCCCTCCAATAGCTGCTTGCCCACTGGCTTCCCTCTTTCCCCCTGGCTACAAATCCCCCTGCTTCTGAAGAGTGTGGGGAATAGACTCCTGCTTCCCCCACACCTGCTCCCACTGTTTTTCTTACCATTGAGAGATGTTGCATATGGAACTGCACAGAACTTGGTAGTTGTGTGAAACTTGTTTTTAATTCGTCTCTAGCTTTTAGAAGTGACAAATGTGTGGGATTTAGCTCATAAATTGGAGGAATGTTGATGGGCACAGTTCACGTGACAATATTGGCACTGTCCGCAATTAAACTTCAGCCATAAATTTTTCTTAATTGGTGAAAAAAATCACCTGAGTGCTTAGGGGTCTCAAAAGTCCCACTGTAAAGGGCTTGTGCAACATGTATAAGTTTAGGTAAGTGTGTTTGGAGGAAGAGAAGCTCAATTACATTACTGGAGAAAGTAATGGCATTTTAAGATTGCAAGTCTGTATGGTCACTAGTTTAAGAAAGTATGTTGTCATTTTGGTTGGTTATACGTAAAAGATAATGGAAAACTGACTAATTTTAAATATTTTAAGAATATAGTTTTTAAAGCGCTGAAGCTCATACTACATTGTACAGTTCAGGGAACTATTCAGGGAAGAATAAGAATAAAGTATGCTTTCAGCTGTGGACGTGGAAATAAATTGCCAAGTATGTAGCAACTGGGAAAGATCAGATAACGCACAAAATGCAGCTTTAAAGCATCTGTAGTGTAGGGTCATAAAGACAAAATAGTTATTTTATTCATGGTGGTAGCTTCTTGAAGAACCAAGGGTAATTCTACATGGACAAACAGGGCTGAATTCAGCCTCACTGGATGTTTGTGTAACTTCGTTTGTCTTCAGTGCAGACTGCCCCTGATTACGCAAGGGCTGAATTTGGTAGACAGTAATATTAATTATTTGGTGCTTCTGTTGTTTCATTTGTTTAGCAACGCTGTCTGAACAGATGATGTCTAGGGAATCATCATGTTAAAACTGGATTTCCTTTAAAGCATGGCGGGACCATACTAAATAATTACAGATGTGGTGCCAGATTCTGTGTCTGTTTTTTGTTATGCATCAATTGTTTGTTTTATATCTGGGAAGCATTTGCCACCTCTCTTTTCTCATGAACTGCATGAATTCCTGTGTGAAAAGTGGGTGTATCTTATGGCAGAAAGGAGGGAAAATTAGCTAAGAAATACATTCTGCCCTTAGCTGCAGAAGTGTTAGCCATTGGGCTCTCAGAGCAAAATTTTGCCTAAATATTTACATTCTTCCAGTGCTATGACTTTTGAAAAGTGGATTTGTATCCAATATTGGATGCTTAAGTTACAAATGAATTTGCAGGGAGGAGTAGCTGTGCTTTTGAATCTTGGCCCATTGTGTTTGAGTGAAATCAGCTATAGTCATATTGTTTAGTTGCAGTGATATGTATCCAATCATGTTGAACTCCTTGTATGACATCTTATGTCCATGGATATACCACATATATATGTTTCATTGTGTGTACTTTTAATGTTTTTGTTATTCCTTTACTTCACAAAGAACTATATTACATAATTTCACAAAGATTTTCTAACTGGCCTATAAAGGTAACAGTAACTATTCAGTAGAGACACAATAAATCAAATCCGAAGTGGGTAGATATATCTCCTGTACATATGTGATATTTGTATATTGACTTGGGGAATGATCTTTTTTTGATCCAGTGATAATAAAGTATTACATTTTATTAGACATTATACATGCTGAAGACATGTTGCAAAGAAATGTTGATAAGGAACACTTGTAAATCTAGCAATAAGTAATTAAATAAATGCTCAAGTTAAGTTGAAAACTGTAAGCATAGTAATTAGTGCATAAGAACGTTGCTCCATGGAGAATTGTGGATAAAGCAATAATCAAAACATTAAATACAATAAACATTAACATAAGATTTAAATATCACTAGAACTTCCCTGGATATAATAGCTCTAGTAGATGATGAATCCTTATTGGGAATTCTCAATGCATTAGGTTATCTTAGGGCTTGTCTACACTTACTGGGGGATCAACGAGCCGTGATTGATGCATCAGCGGTCGATTTAGCGGGTCAAGTGAAGATCCGCTAAATCGACTGCGGATCACTCTCTCATCGACTCCTGTACTCCACTGGATCTAGAAGAGTAAGGGGAGTCAACAGGAGAGCGTCGTGTAGTGCGAACCCCACAGTAAGTAGATCGAAGCTACGTCGATTTGAGTTGCGCTCTTCACGTAACTCAAATTGCGTAGCTTCGATTGAATTTTCTTGGTAGTGTAGACAAGGCCTTAGATTTGGGAGTCCAGGTTTTCCTGGCCACACTCAGGCGAGCAGTCCCACTGCAGTCAATGAGCCGGGTACAGATCTAATTCACACCAGTGTAAGAGTGCAGACTTACACTTACACTTGATGTAGTTGAGATAAAAATAGATCCAAGCAGAACTGCTTGAGCGAATAACGCTAGCAGGAGCTATGATAGTTGTGTTCAACAGGGAAGTTAAGATTGGAATTTCAAGCATTTTGATGGCTCTAAAAATCTGATTTTAATATATGTGTGTTACTTGAATTCATTTTCTTTCT
Organism: Lepidochelys olivacea; assembly: GCF_965140295.1. Taxonomy (NCBI): domain Eukaryota; kingdom Metazoa; phylum Chordata; order Testudines; family Cheloniidae; genus Lepidochelys; species Lepidochelys olivacea. The sequence continues at coordinate 73,861,327 of NC_140414.1, forward strand.
TACATTTATGTGTAATCATGTCCATGTTTTTGATCAATTCAGATCAGAATGGGGACATTTACTGAATCAACAATCAGCATGTCTTGCTAGTAAAATTGTCTTTCATTCATGCTGTTGAAATGAATAACATACTTTATTACGAAGGGAGACTTCATCCTGCTTGTATGGGTTCCATTAGGGCTCGATTCTCAGAAATGGACAATTACATTTAGAGGCTGTTGGGACTTGTAGCTACAGTATATGTTATTGTAGAGATGGTTGATAAATAATCTGTAGACAATAGAAGTGCATGAACTTGAGCTTTCATTGTGGAGATGTTCTGGAATTTGATAGTATAAATGAAAAATGAGAAATTTACTGTCACTATATGTTCTTGATAAAATCTTGCAGAATTGTTTGCCAACTTTTCATTGCTTTTAAAATAGCCTAACATTATTAAAATAAGAGTAGTAAAATCTGCCTGGGGGTTTGAAGAAGACTTGCTTTAAAAGCTCACTGTTGTATGTATCATGCATATTTTTCCTGGAAACAAAGTGTGTCTTTCTTTTGTTCCAAATACTGTACTCAAAAAAAATTTGCTTGTGATATAGGAACTCATTTGATAATCAAACAAGCCATACAGGAGTGAATTGCAAATAAATAGTGTAAATGCTGGATAAAAATTACAAGGATGTTGTATAAATTATTTGGTGTCATAAATATGCTGTGTCTAAACCATTTCTTACATAGAAAGCAGTCTTACAGGTTTTGTATTAGTAGCTACACCAGCTAACATCCCATATACTGCTTAAGGTCCAAATTCTGCCCTCAGATGGGAATGTGCAAAGTCAGTGGGAGAAGAATTAACATCCAATGGCAAAATCTGGGTTGGAGCTTTGATTCATAGCAGTTTGGACAAGACCAAATTGACTGCAAGGGACAGATGAGCTGTTAGCTATATTAATTCAAACATAAAACATGACCATCTAATAACAGCAAAATGAAAATTGTTTAGTAAATGTATTGATATATTATTTTATGGGACAAATTTTCAAGGCAAAGTGCAGTAGAGGTGTGCCTGCAAAATCCCAGAGTTGCATAAGCAAACAGGTATGAGCTCATGCCAATCAAATGTCCAAGTTGCAGTCACTAACATGGATTTTACAGGCACAGTGGATGTGTATTCATTTCTACTTTGTCTTTCCAAAGCACAACATTTTGTATTTAGGCATACATTTTCAAAGGGCAACCTCCATTTGTGTGCATGCAGAATTGTGCTTGTATGCACTTGTGTGTCCACTTTAAAGTGGCAAAAACCTGCAGTAGCGAGGCCAATTTCAACAAACACTTGTGTGTACAAGTGTCAGACTATGCACTCACAAAACCTATTGGGGCCATGTAATAACCATTTTAAAGAGTAGAGCACTGCACTAAGATAGAAACAGTTTACGATTGCTTTACAACACTGAAACAATAGTAGTTTGTGTTGTATCCATCATCTAAGACTTTACTGTTAGAATTCTTTGCATGGATTTTAGCTTTCATTCTCATAGAATTTTTATTGCAAATTCCATGACCCAATTTTCTGGTACAATACGTTTAGCTTTATTAAGTATAGAAGTTTGTCCTTTGTTTATTTCCTCTGACAAAAGCTTTCTTGACTGCTGATTGATCTTTTTTTCCAGACAGAGTTTTAGAATTTAGATAAAGGAACAGTTACATTCTGTCACTTTTAAAGAAGATACCTTGTCTTTACAATGTGGCTTTATACAGTCTCTCTAACTCGCTCACTCATTTAACTACAGCAGACTGGGACTTTTTATTCGTCCATGTGCATTGTGCTTTCTAAACAATGATGCTAAAATATTCAGCAAAAGTCTTTAATTAATCCTAGAAGTTCTCTACATTCTGCTTTGGCATGGAACTCCAAAATCTAAAAATAATTGGTCATTGACTTTATATTTAGTAGCATGAGATTTGGGGAAATCTTTTATTTGATAGTGTCATAAATATAAAGGGAAGGGTAAACACCTTTAAATCCCTCTTGGCCAGAGGAAAAACCCTTTCACCTGTAAAGGGTTAAGAAGCTAAGACAACCTCGCTGGCATCTCACCAAAATGACCAATGAGGAGACAAGATACTTTCAAAGTTGGAGGGGGGGGGGGGGGGACAAAGGGTTCTCTCTGTCTGTGTGGTTTTTTTGGCTGGGACCAGAGCAGGAATGCAGGTCAGAACTCCTGTAAAAAGTCAGTAAGAATCTAGTTAGATATGCGTTAGATTCTGTTTTGTTTAAATGGCTGATAAAATAAGTTGTGCTGAATGGAATGTATATTCCTGTTTTTGTGTCTTTTTGTAACTTAAGGTTTAGCCTAGAGGGATTCTCTATGTTTTGAATCTGATTACCCTGTAAGGTATTTACCACCCTGATTTTACAGAGGTGATTCTTTTACTTTTTCTTCAATTAAAATTCTTCTTTTAAGAACCTGATTGTTTTTTCATTGTTTTTAAGATCCAAGGGTTTGGGTCTGTGTTCATCTATGCAAATCGGTGAGGATTTCCCCAGGAAAGGGGGTGTAGGGCTTGGGGGGATTTTGGAGAGAAAGAGATTTCCAAGTGGGCTCTTTCCCTGTTATATTTGTTAGATGCTTGGTGGTGGCAGCAAAAAAGTCCAGGACAAAAGGTAAAATAGTTTGTACCTTGGGGAAGTTTTAACCTAAGCTGGTAAAAATAAGCTTAGGGGGTTTTTCATGCAGGTCCCCACATCTGTACCCTAGAGTTCAGAGTGGGGAAGGAACCTTGACAGATAGTGAAAGCACTTGTGCTCACCACATTCCTGAATAGTCCCTGAAAGTTTTTGTTGGCCCAGCAGTTTATAACAAACATCTCTCTCAAGAGTACACATTATGTAGATATAATTGTGGATTTTGGGCACAGGTAGTCTGAAATAGGTGATCATGACCCTTTCATTTTGTCTCAGACAAAGGAGGATTGTTAGTAAAAGCCTGTTCCCAGACAACAAAAGATTAAACCCTGACTTGTGAATCCTGAGCTACAGTATTAAGATTTCTGTAGCGTGGATTTGACCTTTGCTTTCTATCAGGAAAACAAACACTACATAAAACCATAATGGCCCATTTTACAGCCCATACTTACATATTATAGCTTTGTAGAATTATCGGCATTTCTTTATTTACGGTTAGTGTAGTTTTCAAAATTGTAAAAGTTCCATTCCAAGCAAACACATTCAGATAGTCCTTAGTCTGTTTCTCTTCTCTTTTCAGTGGAGTGGGCTCTAAGAAAGATCCTTCTTAAAATTCTGCCTGCAGATTAAAGTGAGGGTTGGGGTGATTGCCCTGTTTCTGATGGATTTCACTGCGTCTACACAACCGGCACTGTCAGGGATGCCTTATTCTTGGAGCTTATAAAAATACTTTGCCTCTATTTCACTTCACTCATTCTTGACATTTTTTTATCTGCTTTTTTGGGGGGTTCTAGCTACACTTTAGTTTTACAATATCTTCTTTAGTACCAATGGAAGTCAATGGAAAGACTGTCACTGATTTCAAAGGACCTTGGTTTGGGCCGCAGATCTCCAGCATTGCATCTTTGTCAGAGTCTTCCATTCTTTTTTTTCCCTTTAGCCCCAGAATGGAGGCTATTGTAGCTCTGTTGGAGATGCTAAAAGCATATCTAAGCATATCTTTGTCTTCCCTTTCTCATAGCTCTCCCAGTGACTAACCCAGAACTATCAAAATTAATTATTTTAAAATAAAATGTTCAAATAAAAAGAGTAAATGGGTCTCAACAAAACCTGAGCAAATTGCAACCGATAATTTGTTTGACAAATTTAAATTATTTTCTGTTGCAGAAATGCCCATGAACAGATCAAAAAATTCTAAAATTTAATCAGTTATTCAAAAGAATTTGCAATTTCTTCATCAAACAATCCTGATTCTGCAGATTGTTTGTATACAGTTCATTACAATGTTCACAGTTTATACAAAGATGGTTAATTATGTAAGTCATGGGGTATTGTTTTGTTTCTCTGGTTGGATAATTTACACAACTAACCCAACACTGTAGTATTTATCTGAAAAATAGATATGCATACAATTCTACATCTGGTGTCATTGAATATTGAGTTTTAAAATTTGCTTTTCAGCAGTATTAATACTAGTAAATCTCAAATTCTAGGATATTCACAGAAAGCAAATGTGAAAGGGAAAAGAACATAGTCAAATTGAAATTCTCTATATAAGTTGAATGAAGAAGTGTGTAAATTTAGTTTCTAAAAGTGCTCTCTAGTGTTGAAAGGCACTATATAATTCTAAAATATATTTTGTTGTCTTTAAGGGAGAAATAGACAAGTTATCAAATTAAATAAATGCAAAGCTTTAACTGAAGTATTGGGAGGTAAATAGAACAGGGTATGCTAGTGGATGTATGTGTTATGAACTTATCCCAGTCAAAAGGTCCCTCATAATTTTTTCACCTGTTCTTGTGATGTATACTTTTGGCATACTGAGAATTTGCTTGGCTGTCGTTAAGGAGACTTAATGGTTGAATTTATGCACAAGCATTGATTTTTAAGCAAAATGGCTACTTCCTTCAGCAACAGTTCCATATGTGGAATGATAACAGGATATAGGTCTAAATTTGGTATCATTTAATATCTTGATTGTTCCTTTTATAAAAGTTGTTGGACACACCAAGAAGTGAATACAGTGTAAAGGAAAAACTTTTCATCAGGTGTCCAGCTATTACAGTTAATATTGTATAAACATGGATAAGCTTCTTGTCATACTATCATTTTTTTATATTTCAATGCTACTATCTGCTCAGATGAGCTGTAGAGAATTTGTTTGGGCTCATGCTAGCTGCTTGTTAACAAACCCAGCCTTAGATCCCCATCAGTCAGAATCTCAACTTTAATTTAAAAAATCTCCAGGTTTTCGCTCTTTTCCTTGCAAAGATGACCTTGAAAATGTAAACAGATATGAACTGATGTAATTTGATCTCGGGTTTGTGAAGAACATGCAGCTGTGCTCCACTTTTGCAGAAAGAGGTTAGGGAGCTTAAAGATATCCTCAAACTTTTATTTTTAACTATAACAATGATATATCATTATAGCTGCTGCTGGGTCCTTGGGCTGGAACCTGGAGGATTGGGCGGGTCAGGATTTCCCTGGGAGAGTAGCACAGACTTAGAATTGGCATGGAGGACTGTCCAAGACAGCATCTGGAGAGTTTGTGTGGTGGGACTTTGGTACCCCAGAAGAAGACTGTACAGTGACCTGGACAGAGGGCTGAGTCACAAAGAAAGAGCACCCTGAGTCATGGAGATGGAGAGATCCATGGGGGAGGGAGAGCTGGAAGGAGGCGCTAGGCCAGAAGAGCGCTGATCCCCAGACCCAGCCTCATAGCACCCCCAATGGTGTGTGAACCCTGTTACACACACTCATCAGTGATATCTGAGGTTGGAGCTGGAGTTTGGACCATCTATATGGGGAGATGAACTTAGAGATGCTAAGATCCTAGTAGAAGTGCAGCTAATCTACTGAATGGATGGCAAGCTGTTCAACCTTGGCTGCTTCCGATACAGAATCAAAACATCAGTGACTTCAGCCGTCGAGCTTCAGTATGCAGATGACGTTGAAGCGTGTGCTCACTTGGAAATAGATCTTCAGGCAGTCATCAACGTCTTTGCTGAAGTATATCAGAAAATGGGACTGATACTTAACATCAGACAGAAAGACAAAGGTCGTCCACCAGCAAGCTCCTGGTGCACAATTCCCAGCACTAGCAATACAGCTCCACAATAACCCTCTAGAGAAAATTGTGCATTTCCCATATCTTGGAAGCCACCTCTCAGACAGCTGATATTGATGAAAAAATCCAGTACTGGCTCAAATGTGCAAGCCGAGCTTTTTGGTTGTCTGAGAAAGAGGTTGTTTGAAGATTGCGACATCAGAACCAAAACCAAACTCATGGTCTACACAACTGTTGCAATTACCCACCCTCTGTATGGGGATGAAACATGGACAACGTACAGGAGATATCTTACAGCGCTGGAGAAATATCATCAATGTTGTATGCATAAGATTCTCCAAATCAAATGGGATGATTAGACGCATTAACATCAGCATCCTCTCATAAACCAATATTATGAGCATTGAGGTGAGGATTATTTATCATCAATTTCACTGGGAAGGCCATGTTGTCCAGATGCCTGATTCCAGACTGCCAAAACAAATCTTATACTCTAAACTCAGGCAAGGCAAACATGCCAGAGGAGGACAGAAATAATGCTATAGGGATTTCCTCAAGGCTAATATGAGGAAATGCAATATTGACATCAACTCATGGGAAAGTATAACTCAGGACTGACAACAGTGGAGGAACTGCTTGAGGCAGGGAACTCAGCACTTCAAGAATCAGATGAAACTACGTGTAATGGAAAAATGGAAGTGACAGAGCATGCTATGGACCGAACCAATACTCCAGGTTCACCTGCCCTGCTCAGAAATGCATCTGCAATGTTGCAGAGTCAGCAGCTCCAGAATAGGCCTTATCAGCCATCAGAGGACCCACAGATAACTTGAAATGGACAATCCATGAAAGAGAATCATCATCTTACGTGGACGGATTCCTGATGATTATTGGGAAGTAGTCTGGAATCCTGCTCCTTTTAGACTTTCTCCTGCCTTTCAGGGAAGATCCATTGCCCCACCAAAACCAGCATATTAGGCAGGGGGAACTTGCTCTCCCACTTGATCCCTCACTCACTTCCTTACTACCAGTGGTGATGGAAGGCTCACTTACATCAAGAACCAAGGAATCTCATTCCCCAACTGCACATCTCTCCCATTACCAGGAGGACCCACTCCCCACACAACTAATCATGCCACTCTGTCATGGTGCAGGAGGGTCTGCTTACCACCACTGCTGCCAGCACTGCCTGCAGGTCTGCCCATTTGCCATCATTGCTGCTAGCAGAGGTTGCTGGGTGATCCATCTACTACTGTTACTGCATTTGACTGTGAGGAGCCTCTGCGAAGTAGGCCAGCAGGATTGTCTGGCTATGTAGACTCCCTCTTCAGGCCCTTCGCTACCAGCACTCCCAGCTATCTTCGAGACACCACTGACTTCCTGAGGAAACTACAATCCATTGGTGATCTTCCTGATAACACCATCCTGGCCACTATGGATGTAGAAGCCCTCTACACCAACATTCCACGCAAAGATGGACTACAAGCCGTCAGGAACACTATCCCCAATAATGTCACAGCAAACCTGGTGGCTGAACTTTGTGACTTTGTCCTCACCCATAACTATTTCACATTTGGGGACAAGACACATTGTCCCACAAGTTTTACCATTGCCAACTAAGGTAGAAATTCTTTAGGGAGCCTCTTGTTTAAAAGTTAGCAAGTTAGCTTTATTGCAGCTTTGTGTGCTAACACAAGACAAATACATCAAACAAATAGACAATACATCAAACAAACCTTCAGATCAGCGGCACTGCTATGGGTACCCGCATGGCTCCACAGTATCCCAACATTTTTATGGCTGACTTAGAACAACGCTTCCTCAGCTCTCGTCCCCTAACGCCCCTACTCTACTTGCGCTATATTGATGACATCTTCATCATCTGGACCCAGGGAAAAGAAGCCCTTGAGGAATTCCACCATGATTTCAACAATTTCCATCCCACCATCAACCTCAGCCTGGACCAGTCCACACAAGAGATCCACTTCCTGGACACTACAGTGCTAATAAGCGATGGTCACATAAACACCACCCTATACCGGAAACCTACTGACGCTATTCCTACCTACATGCCTCCAGCTTTCACCCAGACCACACCACATGATCCATTGTCTACAGCCAAGCTCTACAATACAACCGCATTTGCTCCACCCCCTCAGACAGAGACAAACACCTACAAGATCTCTATCAAGCATTCTTACAACTACAATACCCACCTGTTGAAGTGAAGAAACAGATTGACAGAGCCAGAAGAGTACCCAGAAGTCACCTACTACAGGACAGGACCAACAAAGAAAATAACAGAATGCCACTAGCCATCACCTTCAGCCCCCAACTAAAACCTCTCCAACGCATTATCAAGGATCTACAACCTATCCTGAAAGACGACCCATCACTCTCACAAATCTTGGGGGACAGGCCAGTTCTTGCCTACAGACAGCCCCCCAACCTGAAGCAAATACTCACCAGCAACCACACACCACACAACAGAACCACTAACCCCAGGAACCTATCCTTGCAACAAAGCCCGTTGCCAACTGTGTCCACATATCTATTCAGGGGACACCATCATAGGGCCTAATCACATCAGCCACACTATCAGAGGCTCGTTCACCTGTACATCTACCAATGTGATATATGCCATCATGTGCCAGCAATGCCCCTCTGCCATGTACATTGGCCAAACTGGACAGTCTCTACGTAAAAGAATAAATGAACACAAATCAGATGTCAAGAATTATAACATTCATAAACCAGTTGGAGAACACTTCAATCTCTCTGGTCACTCGATTTCTGACCTAAAAGTGACTATTCTTCAACAAAAAAACTTCAAAAACAGACTCCAATGAGAGACTGCTGAATTAGATTTATTTGCAAATTGGATACAATTAACTTAGGCTTGAATAGAGACTGGGAGTGGTTGAGTCATGATACAAAATAAAACTATTTCCCCTCTTTTATTCCTCCCCCCCCCCCCACTGTTCCTCAGACGTTCTTCTTAACTCCTGGAAATGTGCTGGAAATGGCCCGCCTTGATTATCACTTCAAAAGGTTTTCTCTCCCCCCCATCCCACTCTCCTGCTGGTAATAGCTCATCTTAAGTGATCACTCTCCTTACAATGTGTATGATAAACACTCATTTTTTCATGGTCTGTGTGTATATAAATCTCCTCACTGTATTTTCCACTTTATGCATCCGATGAAGTGAGCTGTAGCTCACGAAAGCTTATGCTCATCTAAATTGGTTAGTCTCTAAGGTGCCACAAGTACTCCTTTTCTTTCTGCAAAATAGATGAGTTTCCTAAAGCAGAAACTCCATGAGTTGCTGGAGAGGAGGAATGAATGGAATTGATAGATTATTTTCTTAATGAAGGAAAAGTATGAAAATGATGGCTTTTGGAGTATTGGGGGAAGATAGTTTTACCATTGCCAACTAAGGTAGAAATTCTTTAGGGAGCCTCTTGTTTAAAAGTTAGCAAGTTAGCTTTATTGCAGCTTTGTGTGCTAACACAAGACAAATACATCAAACAAATAGAAGCACTAGTCTGAGATCCATTGAACACTCTATGTCAAATCCTAGCCCCATAAAAGTCATTGGAAGTCTTGCCATTGAGTTCTATGAAGCCAGAATTTGGCCTTTTGAATTTCTTCCGTTGAATGATAATTGCTAGAACACTTGTGCTAAATATCTTTGTGCTAACCCCTTTGAAAATTCATAGTGTTCAGTATCACAGTGTGTGGTAACCTAGTAGATTTTCACTGGTCTGCAGTATAAATCATTAGGCACATATTTAATATCTCCCAAGGTATTTTTTACTGGTTGCTAGGTATATCTGTGTTTCTATACTTAGAGACTGACAGCTGCTGTAAGTAGCAGTGCACTTATGGCCGGGTTGAGCCCAAGAAGTTCAAAAAGATATGCAGCAATAGTGAGTCCACTATCAGGTGAAGGAGTATGCTAAGGAGAAGAATCTACTAAAGTGTGGGAGTGTTGTTTAATGGCTCAAGTGGGGGAATGGGAATCAGGACTCCAGTCGTTTAAAATCTTCAAATAAAATGCATTGTATAGGCCAAATTTAGAGCTAACCTCAACTCTCCATTTGAATGTGTGTCTGCAAGTTTTGCACATGAAAATCTTGCATTTATAGATGGACATTTGGGCATGAAAAATTATATAGACACCAGCAGCAAGTACCCAACTCGTATGTACAGGCCTGTTGCATACATAAATGGAAGTGTTTACACACACAAAGAATTATATTCACAAATTTTCACATGTAGCATTAGAAACTGGTTTTGAAAATTTGGCCCTATAAGTTCGAAGTATTATTACAGTTCTGGTGGCTGCATTCCAACACTAGCTCTGGGTTAGAAAGCAAAGTGCTGTGAAAGAATGCATTGTTACTCTATATTCTATGCCAAAACACTTCAGCGACCTTGCCACTGCTGTCCACAAATATAGCACCTTGGGAAAGCCTGATGCATATTTTTCAGATACTGTCACAAAGAATGAACAGTGTTTTTGTTATATGGGTTCAAGAGCTGTGTGTTCTAGCATAGACAATCAAAGACAAATAAAAGTTTTGCAGCAAGAAGATGTGTTCCTGCAAATTTGATGTTAATTATAGCTCTTCAGTTAGTTTCATGAGCTCAAAAGAGTACTCTTTCAAATGTTGACCTTTGCTATTTATTATGTGTTTGTTTATTGCTTTTGAATGAAGTTCAAGGTTCCTTTCTCTACCTGCATCATTCTCTGTCTCTTTTCAAGTGACTCTGGTCGTTTGCTAATGCATTCCTTATGCCTGAAATGGCTTCCTGAATCCCATACACTATGTAGTCTTCAAATCTTTTCTGAGAACCCACTTCGGACAATTATCGCTTCAACACTGAACCCCTTCCCCATTCCAGCTTAACCAACCAACCAACCTACCAAAAAACACATACAGACACAAAAGGAAACAACGTGATACCTCAGGGTGGGTAAACTTTTTAGCCCGAGGGCCACATCGGGGTTGCAAAACTGTATGGAGGGCCGGGTAGGGAAGGCTGTGCCTCCGCAAACAGCCTGTCCCCTGCCCCTGTCCGTCCCCTCCCACTTCCTGCCCCCTGACTGCCCCCCGCCCCAGAACCTCCAACCCATCCAACTCCCCCTGCTCCCTGTCCCCTGACCGTCCGCTCCTGGTACCCCTGCCCCTAACCGCCCCTGGGACCCCACCCCCTATCGAACCCCCCCTGCTTCCCACCCCGTGACCACCCTGCCCCATCCAACTGCTCCCTGTCCCCTGACTGCCCCCTGGAATCCCCTGCCCCTTATCCAACTCCCCGACACCTTACCATGCTGCTCAGAGTGGCAGGAGCTCGCCAGAGCACTGGCAGCACAGCGAGCTGAGGCTGTGGGGGATGGGGGACAGCAGGGGAGGGGCTGGGGGCTAGCCTCCCCGATCGGGAGCGCCAGGGCCGGGCAGGACAGTCCCGCGGGCCGGATGTGGCCCGCGAGCTGTAGTTTGCCCACCTCTGTGATACGTGCAATTTGAAAACTAATAACTTCATAATATATTACTGGGTAATCCTTCCTGCTTTTTCCCTTTAGTCTGTTGTCATCCATATTTTAAGCTGTTCAGGGCAAGGATTGTGTCTTTAATTTGTCTGTGAAGTGCCATGTATATCTATGCAATGTGTAAAATAAATGGGCCAGATCCTGAGTTCCTTACTTAGCTTTTACTTGGCCTTTACTCAGGTAAACTCTCAGTGAAGTAAACTGGAGTTTGCTTATGTAAAAATGAAGTTAGAATTTGAGAATTTGGTTGGCCTAGTAATAAGGTGGGAGGTATTTATCCAGTTATATTAGTATTGAAGAGTTTAGAACAATGGTTTTCAATGTGTGGTCTGCAGACTCCTGGGGGACCACAGACTATGTCTAAGGGGTCCGCAAAAGGTGACTATGATCCCAGAAAAGGCATATTCAGTTTTTCTGATCAATCAAAAGTATGTGAATATCCCCATCTGCAGATCAAACCTGGAAGTGTTGTCGTTACCATAGAAGCTCACAGTTCACCATCTTTTCTCATGCTGTGTCACATCAGGCCAAGCCTTTATAGTTGAATTCTCTTGTCAGTCTAAGACTTCTATGATAGGGGTCTGTGGACCACAGGTTGAATTTCCAAAGGGGTCTACACCTCCCTTAACATTTTTTTAGGGGTTCACAAATGAAAAACAGTTGAAAACCACTGGCTTAGAATGTCAAAGCCAAATCCTGAGACCTGCTGATTGCTTAAAACTATGACTGATGCCAGTGGCAACTGTGGGTGTGTGATGTTATTGACATGAACTGTGACCATATAGATCATTGTTGCAACCAAGGTCCTATAGTTGCACCAAGTCTTGTACAAAAGAGGTCAAGTAAGGTGTCTACAGAAAGGTTGTAATTTGCTGGTTATGATTATGCTGTCTGTATGTGTATATCATTTTTGTATTTGAAGTTATGAATATTGGCTATGTACTTGTATCTCAATGATTTTGATTCTAAGTAGCATCAGTAAAGCATTTGGTTAGTTTTGTGAGAAAGGACTGTTCTGAGTAAGTGCCCAATCAAGAAACACTTAAATGACAATGGACTTTGAGAGACGCCAATCCACATTTGAGTTTTCCTGGGAAAGTTTAGACTAACGTGTAAACAGTGGCATCGGGCCTGCAAAAAGCTGAATCATTCATGGACATGTGACTTGCCCAGGTGGCTACAAACTCCATCTTGTTGCTGTGATTTTGCACAGAAGAACAAAGGGGTTTCCACCCATAAGAGAGAATATAAAAGGCCCTGGAAGCCTCTCCATTTTGTCTTCAGCTGGCTCAAGAGATGGCCTCTCCACCCCAAAGAGATGCCTGAAAAAACTGGAACAAAGGTATGTAACTACGGGGGTGTGAGTGATTGTTGGACCCACTCCATAAGCCACAAGGTTGGTCTGAAAAGGATTGGGCCCAGACTAGGAAGGAGTCTAGTGTGTGAAAGAAGCTTATTGGGACATCTCTGAGGGTGAGCTTTACCTGTATTCAGTTCCCTACTATATTAGGCTTAGACTTGCGTATTTTGTTTTATTTTGCTTGGTAACTTTGTTATTACTTGAAACCACTTAAATCCTACTTCATAAAATCACTTTTGTTTATTAACAAACCCAGAGTAAGCAATTCATACCTGGGGGAGCAAACAGCTGTGCATATCTCTCTATCAGTGTTACAGAGGGCAGACAATTTATGAGTTTACCCTGTATAAGCTTTATACAGAGTAAAATGGATTTATTTGGGGTTTGGATCTCATTGGGAGCTGGGTGTCTGGGTGCTAGAGACAGGAGCACTTGCTCAGCCATTTTCAGTAAAGTCTGCAGCTTTGGGGATGTGGTTCAGACCCTGGGTCTGTGTTGCAGCAGATTAGCGCATCTGGCTCAACAAGACAGGGTTCTGAAGGCCCAAACTGGCATAGAAAATGAGCTCAGAGGTAATCTTAGCACATCAGGTGACAGTCCCAAGGGGGTCTCTGTGACTGAACCTGTCACAGGGTGTTTATCAGGAACTAAGTACTACTTGGAATTTGGCTCTTTGTGGTGCATGGATATTGGTCTGCATACGTGCTGTATAGATGAAATGGCACAAAAGCAAATAGACATTTTGGAGGGTTTTTTCAGGAATATTTGGGGCCCTTTTTATCTAACTATGCATGACAATGAGGAGACTGCAAGAAGAGCAATTTTTCTATTGAAAATAGGACAATGTTAGTAGAATGATATCACTGAGCTATCTCAGTAATGGAACTTAAATAATCTGGTTGATGGGAGTGAAAGGGAATGCTTGTACAAAAATACATCAAGCTCCATTGGAGTCTGTCAATATGCAAGATATGGTCATTTATGTACTAGTTGCTCTAAGTGCTCACCATTAAATAATCTTCCCTCTTTTCGCTAAACCAAAAAAAGGAGGAGATTTTGCTATAATTCCAAAACACTGAGATATGTGTGATGGATACTATAGAAAAAACGAAGAAGAAAAATGATAGCTCTTATATTGAGATTATTTTGGTATTCATTTTTCCCTAAAGGAGAGAGGGGAGGAACGAAATGCTAAAACATACTGTGGGAGATGGTGAATCCTGTTTGATGATCTCTGGAGGAGAGGCATTCCACGCAGGAGAAGTATAGTCCTGTAATAATAGGCATCCTTTTAGTATGGAATAGTCACTCGATGAAATATTTGAATATAAGTCTGAGGTGCTGGGTCATATTTCAGATCAGCTTTCAGATTTGGATTTTTGTATTTTTTGTAGTGGCCTCTTTCCTCTCTGACTTTGGGGGATCTTGATGTTGGTTGCTCTTGAGTATAATGCAAACAAGGTATCATAATGCAAGAAAAAGAAGAGAAAATAGAGCAAACAAGAAAGGAGGAGGTAGAGAGAGTAGCTAGGGAGTGTAAAGACGAGCAGAAATGAGAGAAAATAAAGAATTAAAGCAGAGAGAGAAAATATGGGAGATTAAAAATAAACAGAAAACAAGAGAGGAAGAGAATAGGGGAGGAAAAAAGAGAAACAGTTTGGGAAAACTGACAGGTTAAAGAAGTCATCCTTCAGATTACATGCAAAAACAGGGAAGATGTATGAACATAAAGGGATAGGGAAAAAATAGGTGTTTATGAGTTTAAAAAAGGAGGGGAAATTACATATGAAAGGATGTGTGGACTCATTCAGATTGCATTTTAGGGTTGTGGAGCCGTCGGCACGGACAGTGTTAACTCTCTTTCAGAAGAGAGGGAGAACCACAGCTGTGCCCCCAGTGCGAGGATTGTCAGGCACCTGCCCATGAGGGAAGTAAGGTGGGACCCAGCCTTAGTGAATTATGTTCTCCTCTAAAGGCATTGTAAGAGGAGTGTGCACTGAGAAGCTGCATTAAGAACCAGATCCTCATGTGTGGGAAAGGAGAAATGCTACTGGAAAAGGCTTCTTTGTAGAGTACTTGCACTTGAATTTTGGCTGCATAAAGACATGCTTTTGTTTATTTTGCTTAATGACATGGGCAAAGGAAAGGTAATTTTTGGATTCTCAATTTAAAAATCTCTGGTGGAATGAAGACTTTATTTGTTTTTGTCTAGACATGGGAAAAATCTTAGTTTACCTGGTAGTGCCTCATCTAAGTGCCTCATCTAAGTTTTCACATACATTGCTACATGATTGACAGATCATGCTTTTTCCCTTAGTCTGTACACTGCCTAGTAAAAAGTCTGTTCTTTTCTGTCATGCAAGTGTAGCAGCCCTGACAGCTGTTAATATAGGGGAAGCTGGTTAAAAGAGAGAGGTCAGGCAAAGCCCAGTTAGTCTACCTAACCTGAAACTCATTTAAGGTGCATGGTCCTAACTGTATTCTCTTCTCATGCTGTACTTGAAGCTCTACATACATAGAGTGACCAGATAGCAAGTGTAAAAAATCGGGATGGGGGTGGGAGGGTAATAGGTGCCTGTATAAGAAAAAGCCCCCAAAATCGGGATTGTCCCAATAAAATTGGGACATCTGGTCATCCTATTCGTACATTATAAGACATCACATCTATACAAAGGCCTCGTCTGCATGCAAAAATTGTACTGATTTAACTATATTGTTTTAAAGATCAATTTAGTTAAATCAATGCAACCATCTTCTATAGACCCTTATTTTGGTTCGAGAGCCTTATATTGATTACTTTATGTTTTAAACTTAATACCAAATAAATCTCTCTAAACAAGGGCTTTGGATCAATTTATTAACTAAACCAGTTTCTAAACCTATTTAGTTAAATTGGTACAACTTTCTCATGTAGACAAGGCTAAAAGCTCTTGTATTGAATTACATCTCTTTCTCTTACCTTCAGAAATCATCTTTCCCAAACAGGAGCTTGTTTAATGCTTTGTAGTGGAAGAAGTAGCTAGCCTGGGAGTATAGGCTGAAAGGTGGAAGCTGCAGAAAGAAGAGAGGAAAAGTGTCCAGAAAATCTGATATTTTTCAATGTGGATTTGGAAACTTGTCACTTAACTTTATGTGAACTATGCCAAACGAGAGGTCCAAGCAAATACCACACAACAAAATAATGCAGTACAAACATAGAATGGTGTATAGTCGTTATGTCTAGAATACTTCACAGAACAGTAGGATTTTTCTGAAGAATTAAATATAAGGAAATATATTGTCCATCTTGCCTGTGCCATCTGTATTTAAGTACAATCCACTGTATGCAAAATACATTTCTGTACTTAAACTAGAGATGTTTTCCATTGAAAACCACTTAAAACAGTGCCCAAATAGTGATTCCTTCTTCTATATTGAAGTTATGTTCATGTGTGCTAAGGATCTGGAGAGAGGATTAGCCCCCAGGAGTTCCAAAAAACCTGAATAAGGACTTTTGTAATTATAATATCTATTAAAATTTTCTTACTAAACAGATATACACAATAGTAAATTTGCTTCATACATGATCTGAAGTTAAATTACTGAAAGCAATTTGTTAAATTGCATAAAGTTTCTCAGTTTTATCATATATGATCCAAAAGACTACATTAAACAAATGACATTAGTGTGATTTTGTGACATTCAACTCCTGAACATGCTTTTAAAAAATATTCTAGCTCATCAGATCAAGCAATCCAATTTTTTCAGAAGAAATCAAGAGAAAATGAGAGAATGCCTCCATTGAGATGACCTTGTTTCGCAGAAAAGGGAATAGGCTAACACAGATTGTAGTTTTACTGGGATTTAAATTAGTTTAGTATTAGGTGGGATCAAAGTCTGTGTTTTGATAAAAAGTGTCTCATAAAACTGGGATGTTGTGAGAACATATTTACCAAACTGGAGTGTTGTGTGAGTTACAGGCAGTTGACCATAGTATCTCAATACAAAGACTTCTCAATAGGGTAGGAGGCAACCTGCATGTGGTAAAGACTATGTGGAACATGAACTAATCTGAATGAGTTATAGCTGGTTGGAGAGAAATTGTCTAAAGAGCAACTTGTTTCTATGACACATTTATTTTAGAGGTTGACATAACATTAAAATACATTAAAACCTTTCATATGTTATAAAAGCCAAGGTCACATGTTTTAAATTAAAAGTAATATTCTGTATGCATTAGGAATAGATTTAATTCTTTTAAATTGCACAGGGCTAGCTCTCACTAAGCTACTTTGCCTAGTTTTTACAGTGAAGACTTTTATTTGTTATGAACAAGATTTGACCCAGTTTAATTGAAAAAAACAAACAAACAAGTACTTCAAATCAGAAGTCCTTTTGCTGCTAATCTTACGAATAGGGGCACATAAAGATAAGATGTTTTTAAAAGTTTCCACTAACTTACATCATTATTTGATCTGAAAAAAGGTTTTCAGTGAAATTAATTTCATTATGATTGAGCTCCCAGGCTGATGTAACTGAAAAATACTAACATGCATTTTTCTTACATTCTTTGACTACCAGATTTAGCCACATTATCTTTGTTACTAAAGTAAGCCCTGCAAATGCTATGAACATAACTTCATGAACATGAATAATTCCCTTGAACTCATATTGCATGTTGTTAATAAACTAAAATAGGCCTTGATCCTGTAAACACTTAGTGCATGAGTAACTGTGAGGGTGAAATCCTAATTCCACTAAAATCAACTGCAAAACTCCTATTGACTTCAGTGGAGCCAGAATTTCACCTTGAGTTCAGTGGGACTGTTCTTGTGCCCTGATGTTGCTGGATCAAGGCCTATATTGATATATTAGTATAGTGAGTTATGTCAGATAAAGATAAATGTCACACAGTCATCAGTACATCCAAGGCCGTCCTTACCCATATGCAAAGTACGCAGCTGCGTAGGGCACCAGGAAATTTGGGCAAATTTCCTGGTGCCCTGCGCAGCTGCGTGCTGCTCCAGCCCCTACTCCTGCCCCGCCTCTTCCCCATGGCCTCTACCCCTGCTCTGCCCCCGCCCTGCCCCTTCCCCAAAGCCCCCACCCTGCTCCACCCCAGCCCTTTCCCTTCCCGCCCCAGAGGACTGCAGCAGGGCTGGGCCTGCACTCACCGGCGGCAGGAAATGCAGCGTCCTGGCCTGAGCCATGCGGGTGAGTGCTGGGGGGCGGTCCCCCCCGTCCCCCAAGCCAACCCCTCCTCCCCCGCGGAGGCCTGCCCCCGTATTCCCCCCCCCGTTGGGGGACAGCGTAGGACCCCAGAATAGCTAGGGACGGCCCTGGGTACATCGTATATTTGAGACCTGTTCAATCAAGCTTCAGGCAACCCTTGTCAAAGATCCAGGGCTAGATTATCAGGTGCTGTAATAATCCATTGAAGTCAGAGTAGCCATGGTGAATTATGCCAGTTTCATTATTTTTGTATATATACAATGTGTTCCATAGTCCTCAAACCATTAAAACAAAACAACCACCAAAACACCACCACCAGTAGAAACATCCCCTACTTCAAAGGAAGCAAGTAAGGAATTCTCTTGAATAGTTTTGTAAAGTGTCTATCATATATATTCATAAATATAAAAGCATGCTGTTATCTACACATGAACTGCTTTGCGATGAATAATGAAATAGAAATTAAAATAATTTATTTAAAATCTGAAAGTAAATAAATGAGGATGACATTTATTCATAGGGTCTGTAAATCCTTACACAGGCAAAATGCCCAGTGAGGCACATATATATGGATCTATTCAATGAAAAGTGCTCATGGATAGATTGTTTTAACTGATCCATTTTAGGGCAAAAATCTTTTCTCAGAATAATAGTTAGACAGTCGGTAACTCTGGTGTTCTGTATGTGTGCCTTCCCCAGGATTTATGTACATTTATTTTTCTACTTGCATGGAAGAGGCAATCTATGAGGAAAAGTTGGTCCTTTATGTGAGGCTATTGGTGCACGCCGTATACTGGCAAAGTATCCACTGAGTGATAAGCTTGAAATGCTTATTGGAGAATGGGCTGCATGATGAGTCGGGCCCTACTGAATTCACAGTCCATTTTCTTAAATTTCATGGTCATAGCATTTTAAAAATCTTGAATTTTAAGATTTCAGATATTTAAATCTTAACTTTCATGGTGTTGTAACAAAGCATGAATATGTATTGAAAAACTGTAAAATACCAACATGTAAAGCCCTTAAGTCAACATTTCTCCAACTGGGGAGCCCGACCCAAAAGGAGGTCGCAAAGCTATTGTGTGTGGAAGGGTGTCACTCTTACTTCTGCACTGCCTTCAGAACTGGGTAGCTGGAACATGGCGGCTGCTGGATGGGTGCTGAGCTCTGAAGGCAGCTCCTTCAACAGGAGCAGCGCAGCTTTCAGAGCTGGATTCCCAGCCAGCAGCCTCTGCTCACCGGTCACCCAGCTCTGAAGGCAGCATAGAAGTAAGGGTGGCAATACTGCGACTTCTCTTCAATAGGCTTGAGACCACCTTTTGGGTTGGGACCCCCAGTTTGAAAAATGCTGTTGTACTTGTAGATACATTTACCCATGAAGTTTTGAGGGCAACTTTTTTCTCTGACCCACATGCTGGACTCTGATAATCTGTTCTTCTGTGTTTGTATGTAGGTAAATCCACATGTGCAGTTTCTAGAGTTTCATTTGTTTAGGAATTGAGTATCAGAGAAATCTGTCAACATTTTTACAAGCAAATATATTCTGTTTTCCATTTTAATTAATTTAGCCTAGTATCTATGAAATATTTTTTTCTTTCATGTCAAATAATCAAAGGTCTCTTAAAGACCAATTGGTGGAAATGTTGCCAGTTATTTATTACAGAACTGATCATTGTTTTAACTCCAGTTACTTGATTCATTTTGGAGCTGTCATTTTTTCAAAGAAAAGGTTACACCACTGAGTTTGAAATGATGGAAACTTGCACAGTTCATTGTTTGCTATACAACCAGAATTTATTTTTCAGTCTCTTTTTACCTTTTGCTGGTTAGCATACTATTTGTGTTAGGGGCCACTTCACTTCCTCTGCTCACACTTTAATATGTGTGATTAAGTCCCAATGACATGGTGAGCTTTACTCATGTTCTGGGAACTGTCATTTTTCTCTGATGCATATATTTTTTGCAGTTCTCTTCTCACAGCTGCTGCCTCCATCACAGTGCTCATTCTCTGTTAATCCCAGGGCAGCATGGGTGTAACCGGCAGTTGTGTTAAGGGGCTATTTTCCCCCTTCATTTGTGTGCCTAACCTCCGTTGACATTAATGGGACTTAATCACACATATCAAAGGGAGAATAAACCACTTAGAGTCTCTGCCATCCCTTTGGAAATGTAGCCCAGAGCATACAAGTTTTGAGGTTGCTTCTGAACATGTCTTATTGCATTCTAATGTAACATGTTGCTTACTCTAGCTGGATTTTGATTATTTTTAAGCTGGCCTTTATGACTGTGTGTTCTGTTTCTTTTGTTTTTTGTTTTTGTATGACTGCCTACAATTTAAACAGATTTTTGGTTTAAGGGTCTTGCTGCTTCAAATCCCCTTAATACCATAGTGCTAAGTATACCCTGTTGCTTTAAGGTGCTGCGGATGAAAGTGTGGCATTTCTGAGTTTTATGTGTTACCAGTTCTGTAAATGAGTTCATTTCATTAGCACTTTTGCCACCTATGTATTAGTTTGTTTATACTTTTATCTTGACTAGTTTCTGTTCAGTGTTTTACAACATTGTTGAGTTAAGGATTCTCACAATAGATGTTGATGAGGGAAGAATTGTTAAACAAGTTTGTTTAACAGTGTTGATTAAATAAATGTTACTAAGCCTGTCTCCCCAAGGCAGTGTTTCAAATGGGTTTCACTTTCCTCCTGGTAGAAAATGTGGTTTTAATGAAGTTGCTGTTTATTTGTCAAACATGAGCTTTTTCCTAGTGGTTGTCTTTAAGGAATAAACTAAGTTGTAACCTCATTGTTCTGAATAAAATGGATTAATAAAGATGTAAGAGGATTATGTATTTTAGCTTCTGGATTTTACACTTAATTTGGGAATACTGTTCAGGAGCCAACATAACTTATATGCTAATTTTTTTCAAGCTTTGCTTTGAAGTACTGCAATTCAGGAGGTAGTTTCAATGCACGCTAAATTGTTCTCACCTACAAGTATGTGTCATTTGATAATACTACTTTCACTAGTGGAAGAGTGTAACTACTTATTTCCTTGTATGTAGGCAAATTAGCAATTCAGCATCTAGGTTAAGTTGCTGCTTATCCAAATTGAATCTCATTGAAGTTGTACCAGCTGAGAATTAGTGTAATATAATAACCCAAATTTAAAGTTATACAGGATATTGCTTTTCATTTGAGGATCTCAAACATCTTATAAATATTTATATTATGCCTTACAGTGCTCCTCTGGAGTGTTGACTGTTTTTTTTCCAAAAATGTAAATTGCAACACAAAATAAGTTAAATGATTTATCCAAGACCAGACCTGAAGAAGAGAGCTCTGTGTAGCTTGAAAACTTGCCTCCTCGCCAACAAGAATTGGTCCAATAAGAGATATTAGTGAAACATAGTGGGTGGGACAAAAACAGCTGCAACAACACCGCAAATTACCCAAGACCAGTTAGAAATACAACCCTATATTCCTGACTCTTAAGCCCTACTGAAACCAATGGATGATGTTCCTTCTCATACTCTGCTTGAATATAGTTGCACATCAAAGTACATAGCGACTATTGTAACTATCACCTTCTTCCATCTCCACTGAGCTTGAGTTGTAGTAACTTAAGGTATGTCTACACTGGCAGGTATGTCTACACTGTTGACAGAAGTGTGCAGGGCCATTAATCGCATCCTTCTCTGAAAGACTGTGACTCTGGGCAATGTGTATGACATTGTGGATGGCTTTGCGCAAATGGGCTTCCCTAACTGCAGAGGGGCGATAGATGGCACGCATATTCCAATTCTGGCACCAGACCACCGAGCCACCGAGTACATTAATCGCAAGGGATATTTCTCAATGGTTCTCCAGGCACTTGTGGATCATCGTGGGCGTTTCACGGACATTAATGCTGGCTGGTTCGGAAAGGTGCATGACGCACGCATCTTTCGGAACACTGGCCTGTTCAGGAAGCTGCAAGCAGGGACTTTCTTCCCGGACCAGAAGATCACCATAGGGGAAGTCAAAATGCCCATTGTGATCCTGGGAGACCCTGCCTACCCCTTAATGCCATGGCTTATAAAGCCATACACAGGGCACCTTAATAACAGCAAGGAGCGGTTCAACAACAGGCTAAGGAAGTGCAGAAAGACTGTTGAGTGTGCTTTTGGCTGTTTAAAGACCCGCTGGCACTGCCTATATGGGGGGCTGGACCTGGCCGATTACAATATTCCTATGCTTATAGCAGTGTGGTGTACTCTCCATAATATTTGTGAAGGGAAGGGTGAACGCTTCACTCAGGGCTGGACCACTGAGGCTCAGCACCTGGAGGCTGAATTTGAACAGCCAGAGACCAGGGCTATTAGAGGGGCCCAGCATGGGGCCGTAAGAATCAGGGATGCCTTGAGGCAGCAATTTGAAGCTGAAAGCAACTAATATTTGTTGTTATGCTCGGGAGTGCAGTGCTTGTAATTCTAGAAGGTGATTGTGATTGGTGCAGTTGATGCACTATGAAGGTGTAAGAAAATTGCTTGTTGCTTTGCAGGGCTCTGTTTTCTTTCAATTAATAGAACAAAGATTGCTTTCAAACCAAAACAATTCTTTTATTAAAAAACAACAACCGGAGGAGAGAGACAGACAAAAAAACACATCAGCAGTGCAGGGGATTGGGGAAGGGAAGGTCCCAGGAGGAGGTGGGGTCCTGGGATGGCTAAAGATTTGTGTAGGTCCAGGTCCATATTCAACCTTCTCCTTTGGAGTACAATGCAGCGGGTACTGTACTTCAGCAGGGCTAAACTGTAGAAGAGTGGGTATTGAGTGTAGTGGATAGTCAGAGTCCTCAGTGCTGGACTGTGACGGGGCAGGAGTGGAATGCCGCAGGTATAGATGGGTCCAGGAGGCACTCCATAATGTTGAAGAGCCGTTCCGTGGCTTCGTTCTGGCATGCCGCATTCTCCTGTTGGTCCCTCTTCTCACTGTCCTGTCACTCCTTCAATTTTGTTTTTCAGTCGCAAAAGTGCATCATGACCTCATGCAGAAAGTCCTCTTTAGTTCTTCGTGACTGCTTTCTAATTCTGCGCAGCTGTTCAGCTGGCAATAACAAAGTGACGACAGAGTGGCGCGGGAAAGTTACCCTTAATAGGCCAAGAAACAAAACACCTCTGCCAAAGAACCTGCAGCAGCGGATTGCCCAGTATCTCCATGAGAGTTTCCTGGAGATCTCTGAGAGAGACTCCCATGAAGTGAGGGAGTTTATCAACACCCTGTTCCACCGCTCAGACTAGGCATGTGGTGGTATGCACATCATACAGACACAAGCCTGCTTTCTGCAACCCTCCTGCCCCCAACAACTCGCTTCAGCAATTTCCAAAATCAAAGCCACTTACCAGGGGCCTCCTCTCCTGTTTGTGCTTAGCCAAGATCCAACTGCTGTGACTGGCTAGGCTCCTCCAGGGTAGAGAAGAGCTCCAGGCTGCATGCATCTCTGACCTCAAGTAGTCCTCTGCCTCTTGGCCCCCCCTCCATATCCTCATCCAAGGTTTCCTCCTCCTGGCTTGGTCCACTCTCGACTGGCATGGGAGCCACCAAAGTAGCCACAGTGGTCTTTGCAGTGGAGGTGGGGTCGCCACCGAGTATCATGTCCAGCTCTTTGTAGAACCGGCAGCGGGAGGAGTGGCGGTTTGCCTCCCATGCCTTGTGATAGGCGTTGCGCAGCTCCTTCACTTTGACCCTGCACTGAAGTGTGCCCTGGTCATGGCCCCTTTCTGTCATGCATCATGAAATCTGTCCATAGGTGGTATAATTCCAATGGCTGGAGCGCCGCTGGGGCTGCACAGCCTCCTCTCCCCAAATGCTGATGAGGTCCAGCAGCTCGGCATTGCTCCAAGCGGGGGATCGCCTGGTGCATGGAGCACGCGTGGTCACCTGGAAAGATGCACTGAGACCACTGCATGCATCATTGAGCAAATAGGAAGGGGACTTTCAAAATTCCCAGGAAATTTAAGGGGTGGGGATCACAGTTGGTCACCTGGGGGCAGGGCAGTAGAGTTCAAACCAATGACCAGAGAGGCGAGAACAGGCATTGTGGGACACCTCCCGGAGGCCAATCGTAGTGCTGTAATCAACCAGGATGTCTACACTGGCACCACGCCGCTGTACCCCTGGCGCAGAAAGCTGTACCCTTCTCGTCGGGATGGTTTTTTTATACTAAGTTTTTACACTAAGTGGCGTGGCAGTGTGTACACCTTGGGGGTTACAACGCAGAAAGCTGCTTTACTGCGCAGAAACTTCCCAGTGTAGACAAGGCCCTAGATTCCTTTGTTCGCTGGTAGAGTAGGTGTAAGTAGGGCTAAGGGTTGCTGCATGAGTTGGGAAGAGGAGGGCGTTATACCGATATAGCTATACCTGGAAAACTATTGGTATAACTGGTAAAATTTTCCCATGCAGACCAGGCCTTATTATCAAGGAGCTAACTTATACCACCTTGTATATTATCTCTGAATTTGATCCTAATGCTTTTACACTGTTTTCTGTAATTACATAGTCACGTTTGTGCTCTTAGTTAAAGTTGATATATAGTTTTCATATATTAAACCCAAGGTTTGAATTCCTTCTATACTTCATTCTTTTAGCCTGAATTTATTATATGCTGCTTATATGAGATACACTTATCTCAGACCGAAGGCTAATATATATATTTAGAAGTTTGAAATTATTTATAACATCTATTCTTTTATTATTTGTTATGACCTACATATATGGAAACTGCTGAGTTCAAACGAAATGTTGAAATTCAGAGTTATATGTAGATCTCATAGCCCATATGATATAAAAATACTCACGTAGTACCATATTGATGTGTATATTGGAAATACATAGATCTTATTGTTCTGAGTCATCCTTATATAGGACAGCATCTTCTGAGACATGATTTCTGTGAATTGTATGACAATGCAGTATTAATTTCTTGATCAGTGTAAGTTTGTTACACTTTAAACTGACATTTATTCACCTAGATTTCTGGGACAGCCAGCTGTGACATTAGTATTAGCAACTTCTCACACATCATCAGCCTGATTCGAGCTGCCTCACTTATAGTTTGGGTCACAGCAGTTGTATTGCTTGTTTTGTTCTCTCCCTCCTTCCCTGCCTCCCTCCCCCATTCTTTTTTGGCTTCATTGACTTATCTGCAGTAGTCCTCCTGTTTTATTTGATTCCTTACAGGTAAGTGGAAGTAGTTATGCCCAAGGCATTGAATCTGTTGTTTTTCACTCATTCTCTTTTAAGTACCTTTATCAGCTATTTGCTGATTCTATTCATTTCTGCCTTTGAAGTTCATTTTAGTTCTAAAATTGAAAAATGGATTCTAGGAAGAAGAAAAAAGCCAGAGGTGCACCACTTCTTTTCACTCTTTGGTCTGCCAGACTTCCATTGTATACTTGTTCTTCACTGCATATGCACATTTGTCAACATCACTTGAAAGTCTGTTCCTCATTGTCTCCATTTCCCAGCAAGCACCTAGCCTGCTTTCCAATTCAGGATGATTCTTTGATAGACCTAGATGAGGACTGCTAGACAGTGCTAATTTCTCCATCAGCATTTGAGGAGAATTATGAATCCTTGAAGGGATTATTGGATGATTAGACTCAGTCTTTGAAGCTTGCCCAGCATACTAAGCCATGGATCCAGCATGTTAAGAGGAACTCTTCAGGTGCTCTGAATGTCCCTCCTCAGTGGTATCTAGAGCCTTGTCTGCACTAAAGGGAAATGTCGATCTAAGCTACGCAATTTGAGTTATGTGACTAGCGTAACTCAAATTGACGTAGCTTAGATCTACTTAAGCAGGGTCCACACTATGCAACATTGACAGGAGACGCTCTCCTGTTGACTCCCCTTACTCTTCTCGATCAGGTGGAGTACAGGAGTTGATGGGAGAGCAATCGGCGGTTGATTTAGCGGGTCTTCACTAGACCCGCTAAATTGACCACCAATGCATCGATCGCCTCACCGTCAATCCTCCGGTAAGTGTATTTTTCCTCAAGTAAAAAAGAAAAATGCTCACACAGCTCCTTCCTCCCTACCTCCCTCTTATGTGTGGAATGAGGGAGACTTTAGTAAGGAATCGGAGATTTAGAATGAGACCCAAGAACCTTCCCCAAAAAAATCTCATGTAGGTGGAGCTTAAAGATGTTTCCAGTGCCCTGCAGGTCCATTAACATTGGAAAAGTTGAAAGAAAAGCATCTCCTGTTCTTTTTACATGCATACAATTATGAAAAATCCATTCCACCATCCAGAATATGGTCAAAAACTGCTGAAAGTCTCCTGATGCTCAATTTAGCTATGGCCAAAAACATCAATAAGCAATATAAGTTTTCTAAAGATAGCAAAGAGAATCGGATGGTATTTCCCAAGGTCACTGGAACTGCAGCATCATGCATTGTGTCACTGTCTCCTGGATGCCTCCCTCTTGCCTATATGAAAAAGGAGCTTTGACACCTTTAGCTAACCTGCTAATGTTTCTATCGGAAAATAAAATTATCATTAAAGTTCTGCATAAACCTCTTTTGTATTGTGATTTCCTGCTGGGACCTAGCACCAGCTTTATCCTCTTAATAATAGTAACTGTGCTATGCAAAGAGAAAACTCTGCAGTCATTATCCGATGTAAAAAGACCACTGAACTGGTGGCTTTATAATGAAAACCTTTCGAAAGGTTACACTTTTTTGGACCCATATCATGATAGATGCCATCTTGGTAGTCTGGAAAGCTCACATATAAAAGAGTGGCTCTGGGCTAGTGGTTCCCCAGAGGAGGGAGGCTGCACATCATTGTGGTAGATTAGAGAAGTCAGGCTGGAACTGATCAATCTGAGGGATATACTGGTGTGTCCTGCTTTACAGAAAGAGTCTTGTGAAATCACAGAGAAGAGGTAATTGGTAAAACCATCTTTTTGTTGGTGGTGGTGATTGTCAAATTGTCAGTAAGTTTGGAGGGGAAAAGAAAAATAAATTTCACTTTCCTGGAATGTATGTATGAAGAGGTAACTTTTAAAATTAATTAAAACACCCAGAATGAAGTCCAGGGGTGAGCACACTCACCTGGGAGGTGAGAGATCCTGGGTCCAGTCCCTCTGTGCCAACCACTCTTTCATGATTCATCCACAATGGAAAAGCTTCAACAAGAGAGAGAGTGGGAGTCCCACATGAGAATATCCCATAGCTCAGTGGTTTGAGCACTCTCCTGCAAGGTGGGAGACCCTCTTCCGGCAGAGAAGGGGGAACTGAACCTGGGTTTCCCATTGCCAGGTGAGTGCTCTAATCACTGGCAACAAGTTATAAATTGGGCACTGGCCCCACCACCACCTCTGACCATTTTATGTGGAACGAGGCAGGCGCCTAAATCATTCCCTCATGTTAGGTGTCTAAGGCACCTGACTCCTGGTGGTGGCTTCCTGTTTGCGGATTGCTAGCAGAGATAGGCACCTCCCTGCAGCCCAGACTTAGCTGTCTGTCTCGGAGACATACCCCTCTTGCTGGCATTTCCATTGGCTAGCTGAGGCAGTTCCCCACCTAGCATGCTGGCTTTTATGGATCCAATTCTTAGGCACCTACCTCTCCCCATTCATTTTATAAGGAACTTACGCACCTAACTTCACCCTATAAACCCACTTATTTTTCTTTTGTAATATTCTTGGGGAAAACTTTGTGGTGGGTGGGGGGGGGGGGAGGATTCTTCATCAGCATGTAGGTGCAAGTATACTAACAGGATTATTTAAAATTCACACAGAAAACAAGTCTGAATTAAAGTTAAATGGAACAATACGCATTGCCAGAAGTGTTCTTGTACCTGCGTATTGAATAGATCCTTTTAATTTTATTGGCAGGAAGAGAAAATTAAAAGTATTATTCATAGACCCATGTCATTTTTAACAAGGGACACTAATTAAATATTAAGAGGAAGAGATGGATAGCAGTAGAGCTATATATGTCAGTTTTAACCAAAACTTTCATTTAGCTGTGACACTCTGAGTACCTTTCCCAGATGTGAAAAAGAATTCTGTGTAGCTGGAAAGCTTGTCTCTCTCACCGACCGAAGTTGGCCCAATAAAAGCTATTACCTCACCCACCTTGTTTCTCTAATATCCAGGGACCAACATGGCTTCAACAGCACTGCAAACAGTTTTAACTAAGTAATACTGTTAAAAAAGTAATTTGTTAATGAGTTATGCTGGCTTTTATGAGGGGTGGGGGTAGTTTTTATAACTTTGGATAAACAAAAGTTCATCGTAGTGTACAAATGTTCAAAGTAGATTTTTTTCCAAACAAAATACCATGAAATTTTAGCACTGCCAGGTATTCCTGTCCATGTTATTGTTAGGAAAGACATGATGTGGATATTTGGCTGTTTGCTTATCAGATATCATCTTTTCTATTAAAGAGCAGAATGCACATTGCCAACCTTTTGTTATCTAGTTTCCCGACTGCAGTACAATATTGGGTTCTGCCAAACTTGCTTATATTTTGCAAGCACTCACCATTGACTTAGTTATCTCTTCCTGGTAGTCTGCATCCTGCCACTTAGTTGGAAATGTCACACACTCCTGTTCATTCATGCTTCCTACTAATAGTTATTTGTATTAAAATTGTATACAGAAATATGAAAGTGTGCACAGGAAAAAAATAATTAAATGTATTCTAAACGCTGGCACATCTGAACAAACTTTTGTTGGGAAAACCCCCCAAAAACAATCATGTGAGGAAAAAGATGTGGAAAAATTATCTAATGTGGGGAACATTGGGGAAAAAATGGGGTGATATCTAGGAAGCATCAGTATTAAAATTTTGAATGGTTTTAATATTTAATTTACATTTCAGTGGTGACTGTGTTCTTTCCAACTAGGCTTGTGCAGCACTATAATTTTGTAGTCAATTTACCTCTAGTTGTTGATGTTCAGATTTAATCTGCCCATTTTGTACTTAAATGAATAATATAGAATGGAAATAGCAGAAAAGAAATATAGAAAAATATAGTAAATCATATTAGTATATCATTACATGGCATTTGATGAAGCACCAAAAATGATAGTTTGTAGTTTAATAACTGATTTCAGTACACATTGCTTCAAGTTTCTAACGATTTGAAATGCATACCATAAAGTGGTATTCTCACAAATTAAAACAGTATGTGTTTGAAATGTAGCATTAAAGCGCTTTTTTGAAATGTCAGAATTTCATAAGTTATACTTTTGTTACACTTGGGATCCAAACCTGACACAAGATAGCATATGTATTAAAAACAAGTTTAAACTAATTTTCCTGTTCCAAAACTAATCCAATGATGATTTTTAAAAATGCTTTCAAAGTAATAGATTCTAGGCACTGACACCCAAAGGACAAACTATTACTTTCTTAGAGAAAATTGCCATAATGTTAATCTAAAGACTGTCCAGCCCAGAAGGTATTTGTGTAATGTAGGAGTGGTGAAGCTGACTCTAAAGGAGCAGCAAGTGAGAAATGTATATGTATGCTGGGAAAGAAATCAGTATAAATTAGCTAATATTTATGGGGGGGGGAGGGAACCAATTACCTTTGGCAGGTGTTTACTACTAAACATTATTACGTTTAAAACCTGATTTCAATTTTTTCTTGTTTCTTCCTGATGACATAATTAATTTGTCAAGGACTTGCTTTCTTATTTTTTTTTATTCACTGACAAGGCAGAGGCAGTCTTAGCCATGTGCTTCCCATATTCCTGCTGAGTGCTGACATGGAATTTTTGCCCTGTTACAGTATTTTTCTGTTGAAGTATATGGCCCTTTCTGGGAGTTGCATTTTTTGTAAATAATTTGCCTAGTGATGCACTAACAATCTCAGTGTATGCACTAACAATGCAGTGCTGTGTATGTTAATGGTCATCTTAATTGATTATGAAAATACAGAATGACCTCAAAACCATACTAGTGCACCAGGGCAGAAATACCAGAGATGCCATTCCTTAAAAGCTCCATTTATTTCACTCACAAACTACTTTGACAGAGCGAATAGGAAGAGGGGAAAAAGAAGTAGTGAACAGATCAAATTGTTCATATGTCTGCTGATTATGTCCAAGAGACATTTGCTTTTCTAAACACTTCCACACAATCAGATCTTGCTACACGTTTTTACTTGCATTGACCTTAAAAACTGTCTAGTGTCCTTATCTTAGGCCTATAGGAAAAAACATGTATTTGTGCAGAGGAATTTTCCATAGCTCAAAACAGTTGCGTATACCATACATTATAAAATATGACAATGTATTTTAGTAATTTATTCTCTTTTTTGATTACGTGATTATATATTGTAAGCACCTTCTGCTGCAAAAAATATTAACAATGGGCAAATGACCGATATTTCAAAGGTTTGGAATGGATAAGTACCGAGCCGTATAGATGTTTCTTGGACCTCATTCTAACTTATGCCAAAACTCTGTTATAAAAAAATGGACATAGAATCTTCTTAACAGGTTTTCTTGTGAGATTTATTACGCTTCCTATTTTTGAGGCCTGGTTGCCGCATTCACTACTGACTAATGGTGAGGTTGAGCCCTTTCTGTAGATGTCAGGCTGCAGTTAATAACCAAGAGAAAGCAAACTTTTAGCTCCATTGAATACTCTTTTTCCTCTGGTGAATTCTTTACCTGCCTCACACTGAGCGGTGAGACAAGGGTAGTTCTGTCTATCTTAGTGTGGTGACTGAGTCACCTTACAGGGACAATGCCATCTTGCATGCTTGCCCTGGTTTGTGTTTTGCCTATATTAAGTAAAAGATATAAGATATTTCCTGACTTAAGTTCTACCACCGTACCTTTTTAAGAGAGTCTTTGGTCATTGTTGGCTTGATGGGTCTGATGAATAATGCAACTTGTTTCTCTTCACTTAGTAATTTGAGATTGGTGCTACTTGGATTCCAGCAGGTTGCACTAGTGCAACTAGGACATAGAAAGGACAATTTTTACCATGCCTTTGTGATCCTGCCACACCAGCAAAGACCCTCTTCCCTGTTTTTAACCTTTTTTTTTTGTTTGCTTAGATACAAGTCATATGGATTACTTTTAGTATATATTTTACATTTGTCTGAAAATAACTTACAAATTATCAGAGTTAGTCTGAGGCTCTAGAAGTACACGACTCACAGTGGCCAGAAAAAGATAGAGAAGGTCCTACTTCTGCTGAACCATGAAGATAAGGCTTTTTGGGGGTGGGGAATGGCATGAAGAATGACCAGATCTGCACAGTGGCAAAACACCTGGCCCTTCTCCCAACTTGCCCGATTTCCCAAAAAACATAGTGCACCTAGAATCCAGCTCCTCCCATGATGCCTTAATAGCTCTCATATCAATGATACACTTTGGGCCCTTAGCTCTTATGGAAATGTGAGGTGTTCTCTCTCCTCCTTCCCCTGCCCAAATTTACCCCATTGTAAATTATAAGGATCATTAATTAAAGATGTGTCTGAAGTGCTGCATAGTTCCCATCACTAGAATAAACTGTATTTCTGTACCTTTTGCCCTCCCCACATCTCTCCAGTCTTCAAGATACAAAAAAAAAAACAAAAAAAAAAACACCCCAAACCCACACATTTTCAGATAAATTAATTGTTGTTCTCACATTATCCACTCTACCCACACAAACACGTAGAGTGTGATGGGAATAAGACAGGTCAGATTTCCAGTCTACCACTTTAAACTGAGAATGTGAGCCATGGAACTAATTGCATCAGCCATACAATCTAAGAGATGTGCCTTCATCTGCCTGTTGTGTAAGATTTTAGATGATGTGTATAAGATCATAACTAAAAACAGATAGTTCCATCCCCAAAGAACTTACAATCTAAATAGACTGGAAAGACACAGGGTCGCAGAACGGGATATAACTAGGGTTTCTGATTTTTTATTTTAATCAATAAACACCAATAAAATATCCCTGAGACACACACACAAAAAATCTGCATTTATCCAATAAACACTGGAAATGGTAGCTTGTAACTAAGGGCTTGGCTACATGGCGCACTAGTGTACACCATAGGGTGTTATTTCTAACACGCACTAAAGTTTGCACATTTGTTGGTCTTTGTTGACCCTGCTGGTGTGCATTAAATGTTCCCTAATGCACTTTAATGTAGTGCTGTTTGCAACAGTACTATGTTAAGGCACATTGGGGAATGTTACAAAGAGATGACTCATTATAGTATAAACTACTCTAATGAATAGTATGGTATACACATTACAGTATACACAAAGAGAGTGCCCCAAAATTCCAATGTTTGGACAGCTACATAAAACTCAAAAGTTAGTAGCTAAAAATAATCCCCCCAAAATGAAATTAACAAACTCTGAAAAATAGAAGCTCTAAATACAATGTACAAGTAGAATGAATGATGCGATGATTTGTGAATGCCATATAGTCCCATTATTTATTTATTCATTCATTCATTTGCTACTGTATCTGCTCCTGACGGCTTGAGAATTTCTCTTGTCTCCGGAGCTGGTTCCTCCCTGGAATTCTAGCCTGACCTCCTGAATTTTACCCAGTTATTTCTGCATCAAACTCAATCCGTTATGGGTGAACTATCTTTTAGGAAGACCTTCAGTCTTGATTTAAAGAATCAAATCTTGGAGAGTCCACTACATCCTTTGGTAAGTGATTCCAATGGTTAATTACCTTTGCTTTCATAAATTTGCCCCTTTCTTTCATCTCTGAATATTTCTAACTTCAATTTCTATCCATTGGCCTTCATCTACTAGATTAAAGAGCTCTCAAGTATTAGATAGCTTTTCTTCATGAATGTGATTTGATAAGCTAAATAAACTGAACTCCTTAAGCCTCACATTGCAGCATATTAAATCATTCTTGTAGCTCTTCTAGGAACCCCTTCAGGTTTTCCAACATCATTTTGAAAGTGTAGACGTCAGAACAGGACATGTTATTCTAGTAGTGGTCTCACTTGTGTTATATGCAGAGATAATATAACCTCTGTGCTTCTACTCTGCCCCTCTTTATATACATGTAAGGTTTATGTTGGCTCTTTTGGCCACAGCATTACACTGAGTACTCATGTTCACTTCTTTGTTTACCAGTTACTCCTAAGTTCTTTTCAGAGGCACTGATTTCCATGTTACCTCTGCCTTCCTATAAGTATGACCTACTTTTGGCTATGTTAAAATTCATTGGACCCAGTTTACCAGGCAATTCAGATTACTTTGCATTCATAAATGGTCCTCATCATTAGTTACTTCTCCACCAATCTTGTGTCATTTTCAAATTTTATCAGCAATGATTTTATATTTTCTTCCAGTTCTTTGATAAAAATGTTGAGCAGCTTTGGGCTTAGACAGATTCAGTGATTACTGTATCAGCTATATCTTCATGTGTCAGCTAGCCAGGTTTTAATCTATCTTGATGTAATCAATTTTGTATAATGCTACTAATGTACATGTAATTGCTTTAAGTGGGTATAGAAAAGCCTTTAGTTTCTGTAATAAAACAGGACAGTAGCTAACAAATTGAAAGCCAAAATCAGTTTAACACAATCTTATCTTAAACTGGAGATTCTGATATCTTAAAAAATGCTAAAAGAACAGGAGTACTTGTGGCACCTTAGAGACTAACGAATGACAGATGACAGAACGAGGAGTAATGGTCTCAAGTTGCAGTGGGGGAGGTTTAGATTGGATATTAGGAAAAACTTTTTCACTAAGAGGGTGGTGAAACACTGGAATGCGTTACCTAGGGAGGTGGTAGAATCTCCTTCCTTAGAAGTTTTTAAGGTCAGGCTTGACAAAGCCCTGGCTGGGATGATTTAACTGGGAATTGGTCCTGCTTCGAGCAGGGGGTTGGACTAGATGACCTTCTGGGGTCCCTTCCAACCCTGATATTCTATGATTCTATGATTCTATTAATTTATTTGAGCATAAGCTTTCATGGGCTATAGCTCACTTCATCGGATGCATGCAGTGGAAAATACATTTATCTCTGAATTTAAAGTTGTCTGATTAGTACTGATAAGCTAACCCCCTGTTATCATTATGTCTTCATGAAAGAATTCCTTTCTCTTCATTACATTAGCCTGTAGTTTTAGCATCAACTGGCTGCATCTTGCTGTGAATTAGGACTTTACCCATTAACACATTGCAGATGGGAACATGGCATGAAGCATGTTATCAGTTAAATCTGCTTAGTAAACATTTTGAAACAATAGATATGTACTTCACACAAGGGTTTTACTATGAGCTTAATGAGTTAAAGTAAAGCTGTCAAGGTTTTTTAGAGCAACAACTCATCCAGCCTTGAAACTTGTAAAATATGATGGAAAAACTTCTCTAAATTCAAATTACTATCTATTTTTTGAAAGTCTAGCAGTCCAGTGTAAGGAAATTAATAAAAACCACTAAAACCCAAACTAACAAAACCACAGACCTAAATCCTAAGAGCTGTTTTGTTAAAAACAGCTAACTCACTGGAAGATTTGACAATTGGGTTATTCTGTCAAAAGTACATTTTTGATTGGACGTGTCATTGAACTTTGGTTAACTTTGATATTATAGATTTCATAGTAGCAGCCGTGTTAGTCTGTATCCACAAAAAGAAAAGGAGTACTTGTGGCACCTTAGAGACTAACAAATTTATTAGAGCATAAGCTTTCGTGGGTTACAGCCCACTCAATTGGATGCATAGAATGGAACATAGGGTAAGAAGATATACACATACAGAGAAGGTGGAAGTTGCCATACAAACTATAAGAGGCTAATTAGTTAAGAGCTATTATCAGCAGGAGGAAAAAAAAACTTTTGTAGTGATAATCAAGATGGCCCATTTAGACAGTTGACAAGAAGGTGTGAGGATAATTAACTTAGGGAAATAGATTAAATATGTGTAATGACCCAGCCACTCCCAGTCTCGATTCAAACCCAGGTTAATGGTATCTAGTTTGCATATTAATTCAAGCTCAGCAGCTTTTCGTTGGAGTCTGTTTTTGAAGCTTTTCTGTTGCAAAATTGCCACCCTTAGATCTTTTACTGAGTGGCCAGAGAGGTTGAAGTGTTCTCCTACTGGTTTTTGAATGTTATGATTCCTGATGTCAGATTTGTGTCCATTTATTCTTTTGCATAGAGACTGTCCTGTTTGGCCAATGTTCATGGCAGAGGGGCATTGCTGGTCTATGATGGCATATATCACATTGGTAGATATGCAAGTGAACGAGCCCCTGATTGCGTGGCTAATGTGATTAGGTCCTATGATGGTGTCACTTGAATAAATATATGGACACAGTTGGCATTGGGCTTTGTTGCAAGAATAGGTTCCTGGGTTAGTGTTTTTGTTGTGTGGTGTGTGGTTGCTGGAGAGTATTTGCTTCAGGTTGGGGGGCTGTCTGTAAGCAAGGACTGGTCTGTCTCCCAAGATCTGTGAGAGTGAGGGATCATTTTTCAGGATAAGTTGTAAATCTTTGATGATGCGCTGGAGCGGTTTTAGTTGGGGGCTGAAGGTGATGGCTAGTGGCGTTCTGTTATTTTCTTTCTTGGGCCTGTCCTGTAGTAGGTGACTTCTGGGTACTCTTCTGGCTCTGTCAATCTGTTTCTTCACTTCAGCAGGTGGATATTGTAGTTTTAAGAACACTTGATAGAGATCCTGTAGGTGTTTGTGTCTGTCTGTCGGGTTGGAGCAAATGCGGTTGTATCTGAGAGCTTGGCTGTAGACAACGGATCGTGTGATGTGTCCTGGATGGAAGCTGGAGGCATGTAGGTAAGTATAGAGCTCAGTAGGTTTCCGGTATAGGGTGGTGTTTATGTGACAATCGCTTATTAGCAAAGTAGTATCCAGGAAATGGACTCCTTGTGTGGATTGGTCTAGGTTAAGGTTGGAGGTGGGATGGAAATTGTTGAAATCATGGTGAATTCCTCTAGGGCTTCTTTTCCCTGGGTCCAGATGATGAAGTTGTCATCAATGTAGCGCAAATAGAGTAGGGGCGTTAGGGGATGAGAGCTAAGGAAGAATTGTTCTGAATCAGCCATAAAATGCATCTGAGGAAGTGAGCTGTAGCTCACGAAAGCTTATGCTCTAATAAATTGGTTAGTCTCTAAGGTGCCACAAGTACTCCTTTTCTTTTTGCGAATACAGACTAACACGGCTGTTACTCTGAAACCAGCCATAAAAATGTTAGCAAACTGTTGGGCCATGCGTGTACCCATAGCAGTGCTGCTGACTTGAAGGTAAATATTGTCCCCAAATGTGAAATAGCTGTGGGTGAGGACAAAGTCACAAAGTTCAGCCACCAGGTTAGCCGTGACATTATCGGGGATACTGTTCCTGACGGCTTGTAGTCCATCTTTCTGTGGAATGTTGGTGTAGAGGGCTTCTACATCCATAGTGGCCAGGATGGAGTTTTCAGGAAGATCACCGATGGATTGTAGTTTTCTCAGGAAGTCCGTGGTGTCTCGAAGATAGTTGGGAGTGCTGGTAGCTTAGGGCCTGCGGAGAGAGTTCACATAGCCAGACAATCCTGCTGTTAGGGTGCCAGTGCCTGAGATGGATGGAGCATCCAGGATTTCCAGGTTTATGGATCTTGGGTAGCAAATAGAATACCCCTGCTCAGGGTTCTAGACATGTATCTGCACAGATCTGTTTCTGTGCTTTTTCAGGGAGTTTCTTGAGCAGATGGTGTAGTTTCTTTTGGTAATCTTCAGTGGGATCGGAGGATAATGGCCTGTAGAATGTGGAGTTAGAGAGCTGCCTAGCAGCTTCTTGTTCATATTCCAACATATTCATGATGACGACAGCACCTCCTTTGTCATCCTTTTTGATTATGAAGTCAGAGTTGTTTCTGAGGCTGTGTATGGCATTGTGTTCTGCACAGCTGAGGTTATGGGACAAGTGGTGCAGCTTTTCCACAATTTCAGCCCGTGCACGTCGACGGAAGTACTCTACGTAGAAGTCCAGTCTGTTGTTTCGACCTTCAGGAGGAGTCCACCTAGAATCCTTCTTTTTGTAGTGTTGGTAGGAAGGATTCTCTGGGTTAGTATGTTTTTCAGAGGTGTGTTGGAAATATTCTTTGAGTCGGAGACGTCGATATTATATTGTATTATAGGCATAGATTAGCTGAGGAAAAACTGGAAACCAATTTGGAAAAAATAACAGGTGTATTAGTTTATGGATTAGGTTATTGTTGGCAGTGTTTCATAATTCATGTTTGCAACAACTCAGTATTTGTGTTTTTGGAGTTGCATAAAAGAAAAAAATCAATAAGATAAAGTAAAACAAAACAAACTAATCCTGTTAATTTCAGTTCTGTTCAAAACATAGAGAAAGGGAAATATCAATTTGCCAAATGGAAAAGAATATAATCTGTTGAATATAATCTGTTATTTTTGTACGTCTGGGCTGGAATTAAAAACATTGGATTGTGCACTCTTAAGAAAACATTATTTTTGTAACTCTTTAGTGAGTAGAGCAGATTAAATAACTGATTTTTCAGGTTGGTGGCAGTTAAAAAAAATTGGTTTGTGTCAAACTGAATCTGAAAATTCAGAAAATTTTTGGCCAATTGAAAAAGTCCGTTTTGGCTTGAATGAAATATGTCAGAGTCATTGAGCCAGGGAGAGAGTGAGGGTGACTCTATAACTCTGCTCCAATTAATATTTAATTATTTATACAAAGTGGAACAGCTTTTACAGGAGAAATAGAGAGAGACACACCCCACAGTAGCCTATAGTCCAGGGGTGAGCAAACTTTTTTGCCCAAGGGCCACATCTGGATACGGAAATTGTATGGTGGGCCATGAATGCTCATGAAATTGGGGGTTGGTGTGTGGGAGAGGGTGAGGGCTCCAGCTGGGCATGTGGGCTCTGGGGTGGGGCCAGTAATGGGACTTCAGGGTGCGGGAGGGAGCTCCAGACTGGGGCAGAAGGTTGGGGCATGGGAGGGAGTCGGGGTGCAGGCTCCGGGTAGAGGGGGAGGGCTCAGGCTGAGGGTGCGAGCTCTGGGGTGGGGCTGGGGATAAGGGGTTGGGGGTGCAGGAGGATGCTCTGGGCTGGGATGGAGGGGTTCGGAAGGTGGGAGGGGGATGAGGGCTGGGGCAGGAGGTTGGGGCCTGGGAGGGAGTCGGGGTGCAGGCTCTGGGTGGCGCTTACCTCAAGCAGCTCCCAAAAGCAGTGGCATGTCCCCCCTCTGGTTCCTACGCAGAGGGGCTGTCAGGTGCCTCTGTGTGCTGCTCGGTCCACAGGCACCACCCCTGCAGCTCCAATTGGCTGCGGCTCCAGGCCAATGGGAGCTGCGGAGGCGGCACTTGGGCCGGAGGCAGTGTGCAGAACCCCCTGGCTGCCCCTACGCGTAGGAGCTGGAGGAGGGATATGCCACTGCTTCCAGGAGCCGTGTGGAGGCACGGCACGCGTGGAAATGGGCAAGCCCTCAACCCCACTCCCCAGCTGGAGCGCTGGATCAGGGCAAGCCCCGGATCCCACTCCCTGGTGGGAGCTCGAGAACTAGATTAAAACATCTGAAGGGCTGGATGCGGCCCCTGGGCTGTAGTTTGCCCACCCCGCTATAGCCTCTCACATGATAGGGGGAGCCTGGATTCAAATCCCTCATCCAGAGCTGGTCTCCCAAATCCCCAATGAATGCCCTTACCACTGGGCTAAAAGTTACAAGGTGGGCAAGTCTTCCTTTGAAAATATTTTGCCTAGTTCTGCTAGTGACATGTTCTTATGTTTTCATTAGATGACATGATGCAGTAGTGTCCATACTGTATACAGAAGGCTTTATACAGACCAAGTCAAATATAAACTAAAAGGGAAGGCTTTAAGACCATAGGCTAGATTACCCTAGTGTGGATGTGTAAAGCCGTGGGGCTAAAGGAGCCTTGCCCCCCTCTTTCCTGCTTCTACACTCCATGCAAAGGCCCGGGTAAATTGTGATCCTCATACTCAGGAGTACAGGGACTGTTCCCTCTGTGTGCCCCAGGGCTGCACATCACCCAAGGTGGTGAAGAGGAGGTAGGGTCATTATGTTGCTTTCCCACAATAGCAGCCCACAGAGCCAGCCAGGTGCACTAGGAGAAGAAGCCTGCGGTGTGAGCTAAGCAGCTGCAACGGCCCTGAGCACCCGAGCTTTCCGGGTGATGGTGTGGCTCTGCATTGCATCCAGAGTCTATACCTGAATGGCACTGTTTAGCTTAATATTTTAAAAAGGGACTACATTTCAGAAAAATCTGAGTACAAAATAATAATAATCAGGTGTAAGATAAGAAGCATTATAGTGAAGTCAGACTCTTAGAACAAAGCAGATTTCAGTGATTGAAGCAGTCAGTGACAGTGAGTCGCAGGGTAGATAGAAGCTGAAACTGTCCAGACAGTCATCCAAAGGAGAGATTAAGTGGTCAGGTTATATGCCAGTAGATGCTGAGTTGGAGCCATCTACACAGAAATGATACAAAGTTGAAGTTAACAGTGAGGTGTCTCAGAGGGAAAAAGAAATGGACTAGGGAACAAAGACCTCAAACAACTCCATAGCAGGGGTGATGAAGAGAAGAGGTAAGGTCTCAACCAACAATTAAATAGGAGTGATTAGAAATATAAGGTTCTGACCTTGAAAGAAAAATGTTGGAGACACCAGCTTCTTGCTCCAATCACTCAAGGAGGATAAAGCAATCAACAAAAGCCACATTGAGCTCAAGGGGATAAGATAAGAGAAGTATTGTGGTTAGAGGAAGAAATAGGTCATTAACTACCTGGAAAAGAGGAGTCTGAGTACTATAAATGGGACAAAAACCAGACAGAAGATAATCTAGGAGTCTGTAAAGGAGCAGATGGTCACAAAGGTGACAAGATCATTTCTTCAGAATCATGATGATTTTAAAGGCATGTTTGAGAGAGCACACTCCTTGCCAGATCAAGAGGGTATTTGAAAATGAATGTGACAGAGATCACAAGGGGATATTCTGTTTCCATTGTGTATTTTTCTTAAATGCTATTCTATTTATTACTCCTTAGGAGACTGAAAACTTCATGTAAAACAGGGAGAAAAGGATTAAGCTTTACTGTCGAGAGGTAAAAGCTCAACCTAATGAATGCAAGCTAAATAGAAGTGAGCTGCCGTTATGGTGGGTGTGGGGAGAGCCATGTCTGTTGACAATTAGTGGCAGGTTTGGCAGCTACGGGTCTATCTGGATTAGGATAAACTTTTTTATAAACATGTTAATTAACATGAGGCTAAGGTTCTCCTTGATCAGCTATCGCTTGTTAACATACAACTTGTTAGCTAAAATATGTTGGCTTATGAGTTTTCTTTTAAAAAAACCCACTCTTTGTTCTTGTCTAGACTGACCCTAAGAGGTACTGGAGGTCAGACTGAGGCAGTTGGGGTGCTTATGACAGGAGTAGGGAGAATTAGCAGCTGGGATAGAGAAGTGCCCCTTCACGGTTTTTCTTTTAAATGGCTCTTCAGTCTTTGTTCCAGGGAGTCATGATAGCTCCTTCTCTCTACTGTCCCTTTTGTGAAGAAGGTACATGCATCTGCTTCTCTCCTCTCCTCTGCCTGGTTCCGGTATACTTGTTCTGCTGTGGCGGGACCAAGCACACAGTTTCTTCTGCTCCTCCTTCCTGTTTCCCAGAAATCTTTCTCTTGGGACTAGGAGGAAATATATGATTCCTTCTTCTTTCCCTTGCTTGTTCACTTCTCTCCTGAGTAAATTAATTCTGGACCCATCAGGTGACCTGTCTGAGTTCGGATGTATTTCCAAGCTGATGAGAGAATTTGGTATTCTGCAGAGCTTTTGCAGGCTATTCTGTGGGTGCAGAACTAGGGAAATCAGAGGGCCCTGACTGTAAAGAATACTTTCTCCTTTAAATATAGTATTGAATGCAGTACTGAAGTTTATTGTTGAATGTTTTAAGAAAAATGTATGTGTCTGCAAAGGCACATGTGTAATTTGAGTAGTATCTTCTTTAGGCTTTTTTTAAAAACTGAATACTGAGAATAAGAACTGTTTGCCACACAAACATTTTCCAAATAATGTATGGTCTACATTTTGAAACCCCATAATAATGGTGCCCATTTACAGCTGACTTATATTTTGGATAAACTCTTTAGATCTATTTGAGCTCTCTGCTTAAACACTGGGGAAGAGTTTTGTGAGTTCCTAAACTGAATTATGTACTAAATTTTGAAAGTGAAAAACAAAACAAAAGAACACTTTACAGTGAAAACAGGCTACTCATAGATAACAAACTGAATAATTCAAGCAAACTACTCTGTAACTTTAGATGGCCTTCATCTTGCTAAATGGTAGCTATTTCAAAATGTGATATGATATAAAGGTTTTTACAACAAATTAAGCTGAAAAACCTCATTACAGTTGTAGGGCTTGCTCTGCCCCGATACTGGTCTGGTCTCTGAAGGTACCACCCTTCCCTGGCCCCCTTGTGCCTTTACCTATCCTGGAGTGCAATTCCACTATTTTTCCACTTTTAGACTGGGCTCTGGGCTATACCACCCTGTTTACTGACCATACTTATTCAGCACATCTGACTTGGTTCAGCACCTGTGGTTCTTCCCTTTGACCAGATGGCCTTTTTAAAACAGAAGTGTTTAATTTGAACAATAGGAATAAAGCATTTAGAGAAAAGGATATTAAAACAGTCTACATGGATGTCTAGCTTACCTAAAGCCCATCCTGTGATGGGAACTCAGGCAGGCCTAGCTTCTTCAGGCACTCTTTAAACTGATTCCTTTTTATTAGCTGTCATGTATTTTTGATCATTTAAAGTTAGTTGGTGCTTTGTGTTCAACACACCTTGGAGTTCACAGCTGTGAGACTGCTTTTGATATTAAATTATTTAAAATTTACCATGGTTCTGAGTAACACTGAGTAAGATTTTAACCTTAGAGAGAGCCCTAGATTGACCTATTTATATTATTTTATTGGCAAGATAGAGATGGGTGTACAAGGTCTGTGTTTTTTGTGAAAAATATTTTCCATGTGTTTAGCATGTGTTTAGTGTTCATCCAAATATTTACAGCACTATGCCTTCAGATATTATATGATTAGCTATATAATACCATTTGGACATTGCATCTGGGCTTGCGTGGTGCATTATATGCACAATAAGAACAGTGGCTCTCTTCAAGGAGCTTACAGTGTACCTATATGTGTTTTCTGTGGGCAAGAATCTTCTTCTTTGATCATTTGTTTTTAATTTACTTGACATTTTACATTCCCTTACCACCTTCCTCCTCCCCCTATGTAGATAGTGAAGAATTGCTCTTAAAAGAATGAAGCCATATTTGGGATGCCAATCAGCCGTAATCTAGGAAAGAAATATTTTTTCTGAAAGGTTACACAACTTCCAAAGTAGTATTAGCACTGATGGGTTTGAAATACTGGATCCTAAAGGGTAGAGGTCAACTTATTTAATAAAATATTTCTTGTGGTCCATTTGTTCTGTTATTGAATGTTAACTGCATAAAATATCCAAACATAAAGGAAAGCTTAATATTTGTACCTCTCATTTGGTTCCTGTTCCAGAAAAATCTTGAGGGGCCATTTGAGGTCATCACAGTTGCAGCACTGTCAAGGTTCCTCCCCCACTCTGAACTCTAGGGTACAGATGTGGGGACCTGCATGAAAAACCTCCTAAGCTTATCTTTACCAGCTTAGGTCAAAACTTCCCCAAGGTACAAAATATTCCACCCTTTGTCCTTGGATTGGCCGCTACCACCACCAAACTAATACTGGTTACTGGGGAAGAGCTGTTTGGACACATCTTTCCCCCCAAAATACTTCCCAAAACCTTGCACCCCACTTCCTGGACAAGGGTTGGTAAAAAGCCTCACCAATTTGCCTACGTGACTACAGACCCAGACCCCTGGATCTTAAGAACAATGAACAATCCTCCCAACACTTGCACCCCCCCTTTCCTGGGAAATGTTGGATAAAAAGCCTCACCAATTTGCATAGGTGACCACAGACCCAAACCCTTGGATCTGAGAACAATGAAAAAGCATTCAGTTTTCTTACAAGAAGACTTTTAATAAAAATAGAAGTAAATAGAAATAAAGAAATCCCCCCTGTAAAATCAGGATGGTAGATACCTTACAGGGTAATTAGATTCAAAACATAGAGAACCCCTCTAGGCAAAACCTTAAGTTACAAAAAAGATACACAGACAGAAATAGTTATTCTATTCAGCACAGTTCTTTTCTCAGCCATTTAAAGAAATCATAATCTAACACGTACCTAGCTAGATTACTTACTAAAAGTTCTAAGACTCCATTCCTGGTCTATCCCCGGCAAAGACAGCATATAGACAGACACACAGACCCTTTGTTTCTCTCCCTCCTCCCAGCTTTTGAAAGTATCTTGTCTCCTCATTGGTCATTTTGGTTAGGTGCCAGCGAGGTTACCTTTAGCTTCTTAACCCTTTACAGGCGAGAAGAGCTTTCCCCTGGCCAGGAGGGATTTCAAAGGGGTTTACCCTTCCCTTTATATTTATGACAAGCACCATAAGACGAACCATTGGTGTTTCATAGAGAACTTGCTAGTGGTCCACGGCGAGCTGCCTGGTCACATCACATCTGGATCTTTTCCTGGTTTTCAGTTGCTAAAGTGTATTAAAAGACAGCTTGTAACAGGGTGGCTTGCCCCAGGGCTAGAGAGCCTAAAGCTAAGCCAGCCCTGATTATGAGTGAGACTAAACTGAGAGGAATAGGTGATGCCAATATAAAAGGCAAAAGAAAGCTGCAGGTGGGGCAGACAGAAGAAGGCAGCATGAGCCAGAAGGTTAGACTTCTGCTAAGAGGAATAAGGTCTCTGTGGACGATAAGTGTTTTGGAGATGGGCGTATGATCTGTGGTGCTGTTATGATGGATCTTGTGTTTGGGGCACTAAGGACCGTGTTGAATTACTTTGGACTTCTGATCCAGTTTCAAGGGAAGGCTGGTGATAGCCCCGAGAAAGACCATATGCTGATTCTTAGGGACTCTGAAGAGAGGGAGTAGAGGGGGGAACATCTTTGGCCACAGCGTGGTGCCTGGTTAATGGTGACCTTGCCACACAGCTAAAACATGTTAAATACTTTCTTAATATTACTGTTCCTTGTACCTATGCAAACAACAGTTGTAGCTGATATAGGGATGCTATGCAATTTTGAATCAGAGGGGAAGTGGTATGTATCATGAGTGGGATGGGAAGTGGGGTATGTGACAATGTTCATAGTAAGATGTACTCCACACCATGGAAAAGTTTGAGAAACCCTGTTGTAAGTAGTTCAAAAGGAACTATCATGGCCTGATGAAGGCAAGCAGAGAAGATAACACAGTTGGTGAAAAAGATAGAATCCAATATTTTATTTGGCCCACTGTAGTTTCTCCAACATACAAACAAGAATTCCTTATGAAAACAGGATCAGTGAGAGACTCGGACTTTGAGACTGGGAACTGTAGCAGTGGGGAAAGTATTTGCTTTCTTTTAAGTTTTATGAAATTCCT
This sequence comes from Lepidochelys olivacea, assembly GCF_965140295.1. Taxonomy (NCBI): domain Eukaryota; kingdom Metazoa; phylum Chordata; order Testudines; family Cheloniidae; genus Lepidochelys; species Lepidochelys olivacea. The sequence goes on from NC_140414.1 coordinate 73,905,705, forward strand.
GAACTTTTACCATAGTTAACATGGACACAGCAAATATATCTCAATAAAAATAGGTGAAGTAAAAGTAAAATCAGGCTATTTAGATTATCATATGGCTTTCCTCTGCAGCCTCATTTCAATTCAGCCAGATTTTAGTCAGTTGTAACAAGGTGGCAGACTTTAAGACCCTACATAAGAATTCAAGGCCTCTCTGTTCATAAATTCATCAATTCTAAGGCCAGAAGGGACAATTATGGTAATCTAGTCTGACTTCCTGTATAACACGGGTCATAGAAATTGTCCAGAATAATTCTTGTTTGAACTATAACATATTTTTTAGAAAAAACATACAATTTTCAAAATTGCCAGTGATGAAGAATTCACCAAAACCCTTGTTAAGCTGTTTCACAGGTTAATTGCCTTTCCTGTTCAAAATGTATGTCTTATTTCCAGCCTGACTGTGTCTAAGTCACCCTCTAGTCAGGAGTTTTATATCCGCATAAAATATAGCATAACTAATTCTGAGTCATGTGCCAGGTGTAGCTTGTTAGCACCAACCAAAAGATAGGAGGGCTTGGTGTGTCGAGGGATGAGGTCTTGCAGGGAAACTGTAGAACAACCAACCTCAGTACGGAAGTTTAGGCTGAAGTTTATGTTCTGTTAGTGTCACTTGAGTTCCCAGCAAAGCCTAATCCCAGGGTGGGGGTAAATTTGCACTGTGCATAAGCATGTATGCATTCTTCTTAGAGCAGGGTGGAAACTCCACCTGCTTACTCCAGTATTTTCATAAGAGGTTATTGCTTAATACCCTTTGAAAACTGTAATTCCAAAGCTTTCAGATAATACATAGCATTGGTTCGACAGTAAGTGCAGTGATTCTTGAGAGAGCAAAAACTAAAATAAGGTCAAAATTGAAGAGTCTGTGGCAGGGAAGACAAGATGCCAGAATTATGTGATAGAAAGTCTGATTTCATGAACCATCATGGCTAGAAAAAATGCTATATACCATTGAAAAGTTAATGTATGTACAATACTCATTTCTAGCCCTGGTAGTTAGCTCATTATTGGGCATTAAAACGTGGCAATGATTGTTCAGACCAGCAATTGTTCATTTACTGTTGCTTGACTGAATAGTCTGAATTTCTTTGCAATTTCTGTTTTATTGCCATATCCAAAACACAGTCAGCAGCTGTGCAGAGTCTCCATGGAAAACACTGAAATTGCAAATGTTGAAAACATCAGTAGTTAGGAATGGGCCAGCAAAAAAGGGAGACTTATAATTGCTGTTTTAAACCATAACATGATCTGGATGATGCAAAGTACAGTTTTCGTGCTTCATCCTCTTTATTGTAGAAACCAGAATTGTGCCTTAGTTAGAAGAAAACAGAGTTGGAGACATTTGCTAAATATATAGGTGGAGATAAAAAAATTGTCATGATCCAAGGTTCAGAACCTGTCATCGTAAGCTCAGAACCAGTGCCCACTTCCCCCACCCCCAAAAAAGTAAAAATAAAAAGCATTATGAAAAATGAGGGCCTTTTCGTTGTCCTTTCTCCAGAGCCATGTGGTAGGATAAGGTGACTTAAATGAGGGACATGACAAAAGTTACTGAAGCAGGAAGTTTTAGCTGATAATGAAATAATTTCTGAAGCCTAACAAGGTTTTCTTTAGATTTAATTGAATAATTCTCTATGTCCAACTTTAATGCAGTATAAAATGGGGCAACAGTTACTCCATGTGGCATGAAGAGAACCATGATCCTGAATGCCACATTATCCCCCAAATACACACTTTCCATTCTCTGCTGTGTGACTTTCTGTAATATTCTTTGGTATCATTTAATGGTTATTTAGGGATTTTCTATTTTAGAAATACTGCTTTAGTTTGCTTCTTGGAATATCTCTGAGAGAAAATTAAATAAATTATCTATCATTTATGTGTGAATGTAAAAAGGTTTAAAAAAAGGGACTTCAGTCTGGGTTGATGCTGATGAGCTACAGTATTAATTTTAGGTTTCAGAGTAACAGCCGTGTTAGTCTGTATTCGCAAAAAGAAAAGGAGTACTTGTGGCACCTTAGAGACTAACCAATTTATTTGAGCATAAGCTTTCGTGAGCTACAGCTCAATGGTTAGTCTCTAAGGTGCCACAAGTACTCCTTTTCTTTTTAGTATTATTTTTGCTCATTATTAAGTTCTAGTGCCAAGTTTTTTTTTAAATGTTGTTCTCTGTCATTTTCATAAACATAAAAATTAAACATGGCAAAGATGTATTAAGTCATCTCGTATAGTGGATCTCAACACTTTCTATACCACAACCCTCCTTTCCATACCAATAAGCCCTTCCCATTTAGCAATATGGGAAGGCCATGACGTTTGTGATCCCTGATACCTGTTTGTAACTTCCCAGGAAGTTGTGATTGCCAGGGTGAGAACCCCTGTTCTAATACATCCCCTGCCAGTGTACAATTGTCCCCTACAGTACATTTTCTAATACTTTATTCAATATGGCTTTGAATATTCTAGGTGATAGGTGTTCCACTACCACTGTTGAGGCTATTCCCCAATCTAATACTTGCAGAACTTGCTGTCAAAAAGTTTTTCTTGCTCCTCTGTCTACATTTTCCTTGACTTAATTTCATCCCATGGCCATCCCTAGTTTTGCTTCCCCGTATCACTCTAAATAACCTTCTCTCTCTTCATTGTTTTACAACCTTCAAGTACTTATATTTTTTGTTTTGATTTCCAAAATGTGCTCCTCAGAAACTCAAGGTGCATGTACCACAAATTACTTGAAAATACATTAAAAATGGACAAATATCAACCTTTTCCTTCAACACATTAGGGCTAATAATTTCCACTCCACACTTGAACACAAGCCTGGGAAATTAAATATACCTTATTGTGGCCAAAACTGTTATGTTCTCATCTCAGTTGCTGCTTTGCTAAACTAAACATAGTTAGCGCCTAATCTTCAAGTGAAATCCCAGTACTCCTGGGAAATGGGATTTTGCTATTCTCTGAACGTCTTATAATTTGGCATTGAGGGCATTAGAACTAAACGTGTTATTAGGTGAAGTGGGATGAAAGCCATATAATAACATTAACTCCCTGCTCTGTGATGCAATGATTTGTTTGTGGAGACCAAAATTATCTTGGCCTTGTCTGCTGCAGAGTCTCACTGCAATAACGTATTTAATTGTCTGACCACTGTCGCACCCTTGTCTCTTTTCACAAAAGGCATTCTTCTGCCCTGTGATCCAAAATGCTTGAATCCATCAGATGGTCTTTCAGTCTTCTCTTTTCTTCTGTCATACCTGGCAATGGTAGAGCCCTAAAGTGCATTGCATGGAGCTCTGAAGTGACTCTGTATCAAATCTTCCTTCATTGGAGTGCTTTGTTTCCATGTGGATTACAATCCGTGAGAATTCCCCATGAGCCTTCAGTATATTTTACGCCCTTATTGTGATGTAAATCCTGGCCCAAGGGATGCAGCACACCATCTTTTTTTAATCTGGGCTACAGAAGTGTTGGTCAGGGTTCTGCAGAATGAAGGATTATCACCCCCAATGGGGATTACTTGCCTTTTTTTTCTTGCTGGTGGTTCCCTTTCATTCCTGTCTGCTCTCTGTCTGTCATCTTGGTAATGATCTGGCATATATTTGGTTAATTCTCAGTCTGCTTCTGCTCTTCCTCCTCAAGAGTAGAATGCTCATTGTTGGGGATTAGAATGAAATGCTCCATAGATGTTTTCATTCTGCTTGGTTATTACCCTTCCTAGCTGCCACATTCTTTCACCTCCTTTCTTGTCGCTCCATAACTCTCATCCATCGTCTGAGTTAGTGGTGTCCTTCATAGCTCCTTTCTTTGTGTTTCATTTAATTCGATTTCCTTGGTTCTTTCTAGTTCTTTCAGCTGCTGTTTGAACTCCTCTGCCTTTTCCTAGAGATAGAAGAACGAGCACGCACTTTTGATACAAATGTTGCTCTGCTGGTCTTTGTTCAAAAATGAGCTTTTCACAATTTCCACTTCAGATCACTTTGTTCCTGTGGTATCCATTCTATATCACAGTTTCATTTACTTGATTAGTGTTTCTACACTTGTGACCTGTCAGCGTACAGACACTAAACCGTCTTCCTCTTGGAAATCCCCACTTTGCCGCTACTCTGCCTATTAATGTTTCAGTGTTTGCTGCAGCACAGACCTTTTAGGCCTAATTCAGCTCCACCATTACCGTTGATTTACAGCTCTCAGTAGCCTGCTCAACCTCCACAGGTTGAAGAAAGATAAACCTGGAAAGTTGCCAAGCAAAAGGAGCATCTTCAGTAATAGTGCTGAGTTTATGGAGGCAGGAAAACAAGACCGTGCTTCATTTGAGATAGTTAAAGCATTAAATAAAGCACTGCAATTTAAGAACTTACAATCATGTGGTGATAAATTACAGATTGTGTTTCATATGTAGTCACAATTGTATTATAAATCTCAGTAAATGATAGGTTTAGAAGGCCTCACGTCATATTGGATAATATAAGCTTGCATAGGGATAGTATGCAGTAAGCATGAATAGGTTGGAAGGAACAATCTTCGTAATGATCATAAAAAGATAAAATGCAATTTTTGCGCATGATACTGTGTACTCTATATTATGAACAGATTTCACCCACACTTCAGATTTTTGATCCAATTGTTGTTGTGTGATGAGAAAAGTACAGTTAAAAGGGTTTCTTAAAATGCTAAATAATGAATTGGTTTTGGATTAAAAGAATTGTTTGCCTGAATTTACACTGCACCCAGATTCCCCCCACATTACACAGCTCCAGCATATTATAGCTGATTAACAATGGTGTAACAACAAAATATTTCTTAACAAAAATTAGAACTTTCTATTTAACCCTTATCCTTGCATAGAGTAATAGCAGTTGCTTTGACAGTCATCTTGATTGAGTTGGTGAAATTACTGTCTTTTTTCTGGACAAAAGAAAAATATCTGTGACTTGCATCTTTAAGTGGAGCTTGCAACAGCTGCTCTGTCTGTCTTCTAGCTACAGCAGCTGTTTTATGTAGGTGGCAAATGAAAAACACAAAGGTTTGTTTCTGCTGTGGATTTTTTCATTCTTTTATTTGCAGCTTATTTTTGAAGACATGGATCTAATTTTGGATTTCATTGTCAGAAAAAGTAATTTAAAAAATGATTACATTTTAAAGGCTAGGACTTTTCTCCATGGAGTTAGGTCTCACTCACAAAGGTAAATTTACTCAGATGATAACTTTGCAGAATCTGGCCCTAAAAGTGTTTCCAAAAATGTGAGCTTTCAAAAGCAAATAAAAATATGATTTATTGTAGCCTGTCTATTATATGGGACCAACTGGGGCACTGTGCTATGATGAAATTAACTCTTACAGTCATGATATTTTTACACCTAAGATAGCTGGTGGACATATTTGAGAAAAATTACAGTATTTTTTTTCACTGTACTGTTGCTTTTGTTATAGCTCTCTGTCCATTTTTACATAAACAGTACACTAGCAATGTGTTTCTGTAGCCTCATTAATATGGATATTTTTATAAACACCTGATTGGTTTACATTGGGTGGGTGTCTTGAATCAGTTTGAAAACTGAAGCTGAATGTGATTTTGATGGGTTTGGGCCCTTTGGAATGTCACCTGATGTTCTGGGATGCCACTGAGTCAGCCTATTCTGCCAGCCTGGATCCCCTTTACCTGGCCTTGCTGGGTTAGGCTCACAAGCCTCTTCCAGCCAAGCACACAGGCAGAGCTACACCCAGCTGCACAAAGAGACAGAGATCCGCTCTGGAAAGATTCAGCCTTAGGGGCTTGCCCCAACACTTTGGTGGCCACTCCCTTTAAGGGGCGCAAACCCAAAGGTTTTATGAAATTCACCTCCTCCCTCGATGTGAAGGGAGATATGCACAACTTCTTGTCCCCCCAGTTAGAAATTACATAAACTGGGTTATATTATAAACAAGAAATAAGTTTATTAACCATGAAAGGTGAATTTTAAGTGAATATAAGAGATAACAGATGGAACAAAGCAGATTACTGACCAAATAAAGCAAAACATGCAAGCTAAGCTCTATATACTTAAGAAACAAGTTACAAAATGTAAATTCTCACCCTAAATGTTATTTTAGGCTGGTTGCAGAGTTTCTGTGGTTCAGAGTTCCAGTTATATTTCAGTTCAGAGATCCATTTCAGTCTTGGCTCCCCCTGGCTTTCCCTTCAGTTGCCTTTAGCAGTCTTTCTTCTTGGGCAAACAGGCCATGGAGAAGAGGAGCCCCGTTTGCCTTCCTCCCCTTTCTTAAATAGGGTTTATATAAGGCGGGAATCCTTTGTTTCCCAAACTTAACCCCCCGTTCCCTTCCAGTGGAAAGTTACAAGAAGTCGCAGGTAATGTTTATTATCAGGTGACAACACCACTTGATTTTGTGGTATCACAGCATCCACGAGTCAGTGGCAGTATGAAGCGTCCACAGGAAGGCCAAGTCTTTTCACAGCGCACTGTCCTCGCTAATGGGCCATCAGCCCTGTCTGGCTTTTCCATTGTTCTATCTGAAGTGTTAGCAGTGGGCGTCACCCAAAGTTGATGTGGAAATACAGATACATAGTCAATATTTCTAAATTGAGATACAGAAAAGATACAGGCATACAAATCGGATAATCAAGTTCAGTAAATTATAACCTTTTCAATGATATCTTGCAAGACCCATCTTGAATAAAGTACATCTCAGTTATGTCATTTTCATATCATAAGCATGTTTTCATAAAGAATATGGAGTGAAATGTCACAGTGATTTCCCATCTGAGGTGTTTGTGTGTTTTATGGAGGAGTAGGAATGATGCCATAATTAAGGCTGGGTTGTATTTTCACTTAAAGTGCACATTCAACTCCCTCTTTTTGTGTGAAAATGCAATGTAAATGCCCCAAATGTTCACCACACAATATGGATTTTTGGAAACTTTTAAAGAAAATCTGCAGGTTTCTCACTTCCAATCAGTTAAAAATTGTCCTTAAGAAAAGTTCACATTTTGAGTCTCAAGACTTTTGGACCATTCTAGTTTAAAAGCAGAAGAAAGTGGGAAGTCATACATGTGTACAAAGTGAAAGTTAGCATGCAGAGGTGGGATTCTCTCTTGATTTATGTAATTATTTTGATAATTTGTTCAATTTTCATCATAACCAAATCCTTATGTGCAATGGCTAGTGATAAAGAATAAGAATTACGTTAGCTACTTCCATTCTCCAATGTGGCGTGCAGAAGTCTTTTTGAACAGTTTAGATGAGGAATACAACACTGCTTTTTGTCACATGCTCCCACTGATGTTCCTTGAATCCAAAATTGGCAGTTACCACAGTGATGTATATTGGATTTTGCTAGTCCTGGGACATATGCTGAAGATCTTTGAGAAAGGAATGAAAACTTTTTTGAAGACCAGGTTCTTAGTGAAAATATTCAGCCTAAATTGGCTGAACCTTTGAATGACCAACAGAGTCTTTGACGCAGTAGCTTGTTCTTTGTTGAACATCCTGTTCTTCACGAAACTGTTCAGATGATTCAGGAGCAGAGCATTCGTTCCAGCCAAATGCTTTAACTAAGATCCTTGTTTCATCAATGTAGCGTTTGCTTTTTGAAGATCCTGTTCTTTTCTAGTTCATAGAATCATAGAATACCAGGGTTGGAAGGGACCTCAGGAGGTCATCTAGTCCAACCCCCTGCTCAAAGCAGGACCAATCCCCAATTAAATCATTTTCATTTTTGTTTAGTTGACTAAACAAAAATGAAAAATTGGACAAAAATGAACATTTCAATAATTTTTTTGAGAAAATGGTTTATGAAAACTTGTATTCAGAATACAACTTTTGTCATGGGAAAAATCTTGTTTGAAAATGTTTAATCAGCTTTCCTTCAGTGACTTTAGAAGAGCAATACAATACTGTTGTTACATGTGTTCATATGAAACTGGGGCTAACACAGTGGAAATAAATGGATTTTTGTGTACCATCAGCATCTGTATTGTGCCATAGAGGAAGATCTTCACCAAAGCAGTGGCTACTTTCATAGAGAGCAGGTTCTCATGAAAATTCCTCTTTGTGTAAGTGGAACTCCTGTGCTGGCTGGGCACTTTCACAAAGAACCTGCTTTTTTGTGTGTAAGTAATCTGAGAGCAAGAGAGGGTCAGAGACCTCCTTAATTTAAAAAAATAAGAAGTGGGACATTATTACAACATTGTGCATCACTTAGGATGGTCTGCACATAACATACTAACACAAAGCATGCCTAACCACAAAAACAAAGAAATGAAAAGTTAGGGTGTCTAGCAGTACATACCCTTAATCCTCAAGCAAGAAACACATTTTAATGATAGAACCATCACCTTACACCACAGACAATGCACCACAACTGTAACTAGTCTTCCAGCACCTCTTCCGCAAATGTGAAGACTTGTAGGAATGAAGGCAATAATGTTTGATGGTGGGAATTTTGGGGAAAGTTGGCATCCCTACTGGAGCAGAGTTACGGCTGGGATGAGTTGGGTATAGAGCTGTGTTAGTAGTGAAATACGTATCTCTGAGTGAAGGAGGACAAGGATCACTTTAAATTTGCTTGCTTATTGAGGTTTTGGTTAGATACATAATCATTTGTCCAGCCTTAACTGACATACAATACTGTGATTTTGTGTATTCAAGTATCTGTATTTTAATAATGTTTAACCCTAGACATAAAAAAACTTTCAGCTTTTGCCTTTTTTGTATTTAGAACTTGCCATTTTCTATTATCATTTTTATTAGTTATAGTTAACCCTAACTCTTTTGTATTTAAAATAATTTTTAATTCTCACTCCACTTTATTTGTTGCTTTTCTTATACACCACGGCCTTGCCTCCAAATTCTGTCCCTTCCACAGAAATCCTCATGGTTTAATATTTAGATGTAGAGGAACTTTGGTATAGCTGTTGTTCTTGCTCATTCCCTTGAGGTATCAAGAGTTACAAGAACATGATGTCTTCTCACCTCAACATAGTGCCAGTTGTACTTTTATCTACTTCTGTAGATTTTGTAAATTTTACCTGCTCTGTCTAACAATACTTAATTTTTTATTTGTTTTTTTATTCCAATCAACAGTAGTTTAAAAAGAAGAGGAGGGAAAATCCAAAAATATTAAGTTTCTTGAAGACATAGGAAAGAAGACATAGGAAGACATTGGGCCAAAAGAAATCTGATGAGGTTCAATAGGGATAAGTGCAGAGTCCTGCACTTAGGACGGAAGAACCCAATGCACAGCTACAGACTAGGGACCGAATGGCTAGGCAGCAGTTCTGCGGAAAAGGACCTAGGGGTGACAGTGGACGAGAAGCTGGATATGAGTCAGCAGTGTGCCCTTGTTGCCAAGAAGGCCAATGGCATTTTGGGATGTATAAGTAGGGTCATAGCGAGCAGATCGAGGGACGTGATCGTTCCCCTCTATTCGACATTGGTGAGGCCTCATCTGGAGTACTGTGTCCAATTTTGGGCCCCACACTACAAGAAGGATGTGGATAAATTGGAGAGAGTCCAGCGAAGGGCAACAAAATTGATTAGGGGTCTGGAACACATGACTTATGAGGAGAGGCTGAGGGAACTGGGATTGTTTAGTCGGCAGAAGAGAAGAATGAGGGGGGATTTGATAGCTGCTTTCAACTACCTGAGAGGTGGTTCCAGAGAGGATGGTTCTAGACTATTCTCAGTGGTAGAAGAGGACAGGACAAGGAGTAATGGTCTCAAGTTGCAGTGGGGGAGGTTTAGGTTGGATATTAGGAAAACCTTTTTCACTAAGAGGGTGGTGAAACACTGGAATGCGTTACCTAGGGAGGTGGTAGAATCTCCTTCCTTAGAAGTTTTTAAGGTCAGGCTTGACAAAGCCCTGGCTGGGATGATTTAATTGGGGATTGGTCCTGCTTTGAGCAGGGGGTTGGACTAGATGACCTCCTGAGGTCCCTTCCAACCCTGATAGTCTATGATTCTATGAAAGAGTCTTTTTAGCACATTACATTTCAATAGCAATGTAGAATACACTTTGATTTCTCTTGACACATATAGCTGTGGAAGGATTTGTATTTGTTAAAGTTTTAGTTAGCCAGGACCATTGTAGTCAGTTTTTAACATATGGCTGTGTCCATACATATGGGTCTCAGATATTTTTATGTCTAGTGCAATGTCTACAAAAAAAAATTCCCTCCTGGATCTGTACACAGAGTTGACCCTCTGTGCACAGATGCCCCCCTTCCAAGTAGAGGACTCAGCTGCTAACACTGTGACACCATTCTGAAAACTTGTAGAGGCCTTTCCGTGTTGCTGGAATCTATACTGGGGCAGACTATGAAGCCCAGGGTGTGCTGAGCATGGGGACAAGGATAAGGGGAGTGTACGTTGCTCCCTCTATGGCCCTATGGAAATTAGTCCAAAAAGATAATACAGTAGTATTTTTCCTGCTTCCCCCCAGCTTGATTTCTGGAAGTCCTGGGGAAAGCTGTGGTCAGTGGAAGACTCTGGAAGTATTGCTCTAATGAGTGATTGGAAGCAAGACACACGGTGTCTTCATGGACAGGTCCAGCCTTGCGTAGATCTATGAGGTTTGGGGACATACCACATTGACTGTTCCATGGGGCAGGCAAACCACAGGTGTCATAATGGGGTGACGAGTTATGGGGGATTTCTTTGAGGCCTTCTGCATGGAGATTTCCTGTCTCCACTGATCTTTCTGCAAAAGGGAACTGATCTGGGCCTTCACTACCATATCATCTTCAGTATTGCCAAGTCTCACAATGTCTGTGGTAATTTTAAGGGTTTTTGTGAATTTCTGATTCCTACTTTCAAGTTTTTGAAGTTTGAACTTACCCAGAATGGCCACCAACATGCACTGCTCTCAGTGAGATTGAAGCCTCAGCAATAGGACTACCATGGTCATTTAATCTATTCTAATTAAAGTGAGGTTGCCCCAAGCAAAGGTGGTCATCACTTCCCATTTTTCCAGTGGTGCAGAAGTTAGGTGGTTCTCAGATAAAATGGTGGCCCTTTAGTAACTATGTGAGGGCCAGGCAGGGGGACTGTAGAACTGCAGAGAATTAGAGTAGGGACTCTCAAACTTTTTTACGGGTGACCCCTTTCACATAGCAAGCCTCTGAGTGTGACATCCCTTATAAATTAAAAACACTTTTTAATATATTTAACACCATTATAAATGCTCTGTGCAAAGCTGGGTTTGGGGTGGAGGCTGACCGCTCGCAACCCCCCATGTAGTAACCTCGCGACCCCCTGTGGGGTCCTGACCCCCAGTTTGAGAACCCCCGAATTAGAGGGTATGGGCAGGAGGGAGGGATATGTGTTAGTAAATACATTAAAAAACTGTGAGACAGGAGAATATGGGGAGCAGGAGACAGATAGATGGAGGTGTAGGGGAATGTGTCAAGGTAAAACAGTAGATAGGAGACTGGGAGGGAAAAGGGAGGAAAATATGGGGGTAAGTGAATGTAGGTGTGGGTAGGGAACATGAGACTATGAGAGAGAATGAGTGAGGCAGGTGACTGTCCTATTTAGGGCAGAAAGAATATTGACAAAATGGCAGCTCCCTGGACCTCAGGGAACAGGAGTGAGAGAGAGTAGAGGACACTCCAAATAGTGAACAAGGAGCTCTGCAGATTTTTGCATTTGTACTTAAGGCTGAATGTTGACCCTAAGATGATCACACACAAATTGGGGATGTGCAGCTTCCACCTAAAGATGAAAAAAAATCAGAAGGCAGGTGAAAAACAATGTGATTCTAAACTTCATTTTTTTAAACCATAGTTTTGGGGGGTCCGACACATGGTTTTAGAATGCTTTGTCTTGGCATTAATGACTGCATATTAGTAACTATGAGTAATAATATCTTAGAATGCATTATATGCAATTGGAAGTGCAGGGTTAAAACACTAATTTTACCAGGCTGTGTGGCTTTTTTTCACAGATATACGGAAGTACTGTTTTAACGGCTTTTACCATGCATTGCACTCTTGATGGGAAAATTACAGATTTGATCCTGAATCCAGTAATTTTAAGAACTAAAATAGCTTTGACTCCACTTCAGATTTTTGTATAACCTTTCCTGATATTCCCAACCAATAGTACTGCAAGGAAAGTCAGCCTATTGAAGGCCAAGCGATAAAATCGATATCCGGTAGCTAAGAAAATTCATTGTTTTGCCACCACTGAAGTTCCAGTTTGAAACATTTGTAGTTTGAATGGATTTATAAACAATTTTTAAAATTCAGATCAAATATTAATATTGTTGTGGCGTATTATGCTCATTTGGTTTTGTTCATTTTAATATTTAAACTTCTTCCTTACTGACTTTAAGTAATACGAACATTTAGGAGGATTAATTATTGTTTTTAATGCTTGTTCTACTTTCCCTTTATTCATGTTTATTAAATAAAACCTTCAAAATAAAAATAAAAATTAGTCACAATAGGTATTGTATACAAAATACAAAAAGAAAACATCCAAATCCTCCTCCACCCCAGACTTTGTCCTGAGAACTAAAAAGTCAATTTGATATCATAGGCCTCCATGTCAATTGCAATTTTTCTTTTCTCTCTCTCTCTCTCTTTCTTGTTATTTAATTTGCGTAGAACATCTCTTAAGATTATTGAGATAAGTTAAGTGCAGAACTGAAGGGACATGTTCCCACATAGTGTGTGACTTTAAACCAGGGGTGTAAGATAAATATAATCAGTGAATGTCATATTCTGTAATGAGTTAGAATCAGTTTTGCACACTTGGGTCAAAATCTTCCTTTTACTGGTCAGAATCACAATGGGGAGAGTGTACTGTAGAGCAGGTGCTACTGGGTAAGATGGCTCATGAGGACTAGGTAGGGGTGGACCCTACTGCTCTTTTGAACTCCTGTGTACCCCTGTCTAGCACCTGCTGTTTAGTTAGTAGGCCCAATGCTACAAGATGCAGAGTACCCTCCACTCTCGCTGTTGGGAGTTGACTGTGCTTAAAACTTTCTCAGATCTGGCCCAGTATGCAGTAAAGAACTAGCGGCCTCACTACATCCCTAAAACAGCAGATAATTCTCTTTGTGGCCGAGGGTGGTAGCTAGCCGCTCAAGAAAGCACTCTTTAATGTTACGCTACAGTCTTCTACGGCTGCTGTGAAGAGGATGAGAGCGCAGCTCCTTGTGCCTTCTAACCACCACAACAAAGTTCAGGGTTTTGTCTTTAAGAATGTTGTCATCTTCTAAAATTTCCTCAAGCCTAACGTTGTCATTTCTACAAAATATTTAGGAATAATCTCCCTTCTCAAAATTCTGCATGTTTTTTCAGAACGTATCGTAGTTTTACTTTTCAGTTTGTGCACCTATTTTCAGTACTGTCCACGTAATTTGTTTATAGCCTAATTTGAGAAAGAATTGCTGATGCCTCCATTATGCTGCAATTCCAGAGTTTGTAACCCCGTTTTAAGAATAGCTTTCCAAATAGGAGCATTTTTCCACCTGAGTGGAAAGTTTGGTTAACACATACAGAAATCAAACTAATGTCTACATCTGCAAAAATATTTGTTGGATCACAGTGAAATACTACAACCCAACCCTCTTAGAACTGTCCTTAGTAGCTAAGTAGGTCAACTGCCATGTCACTAAGTACAGTTAAAAGAACAGGAGTACTTGTGGCACCTTAGAGACTAACAAATGTATTTGAACATAAGCTTTCATGGCCTACAGCCCACTTCATCGGATGCATGCAGTGGAAAATACAGAAGGACGATTTTATATACACAGAGACCATGAAATAATGGGTGTTACCAAGCACACTATAATGAGAGTGATCAGTTAGGTGAGCTATTACCAGCAGGAGAGAAAAAAAACCTTTTGTAGTGATAATCAGGATGGGCCATTTCCAGCAGTTGACAATAACGTGTGAGGAACAGTGAGGGGGGGAAATAAACATGGGGAAATAGTTTTACTTTGTGTAATGACACATCCACTACCAGTCTTTATTCAATCCTAATTTAATGGTGTCCAGTTTGCAAATGAATTCCAATTCAGCAGTCTCTCATTGGAGTCTGTTTTTGAAATTTTTTTGTTGTAATATTGCGACTTTTAGGTCTGTAATCAAGTGAACAGAGAGATTGAAGTGTTCTCCGACTGGTTTTTGAATGTTATAGTTCTTGATGTCTGATGTGTGTCCATTTATTCTTTTACGTAGAGACTGTCCGGTTTGGCCAATGTACATGGCAGAGGGGCATTGCTGGCACATGATGGCATATATCACATTGGTAGATGTGCAGGTGAACGAGCCTCTGATAGTGTGGCTGATGTGATTAGGCCCTGTGATGGTGTCCCCTGAATAGATATGTGGACACAGTTGACAATAGGCTTTGTTGCAAGGATAGGTTCCTGGGTTAGTGGTTCTGTTGTGTGGTGTGTGGTTGCTGGAGAGTATTTGCTTCAGGTTGGGGGGCTGTCTATAAGCAAGGATTGGCCTGTCTCCCAAGATCTGTGAGAGTGATGGTTCATCCTTCAGGATAGATTGTAAATCCTTGATGATGCTTTGGAGAGGTTTTAGTTGGGGGCTGAAGGTGATGGCTGGTGGCGTTCTGTTACTTTCTTTGTTGGGTCTGTCCTGTAGTAGGTGACTTCTGGGTACTCTTCTGGCTCTGTCAATTTGTTTCACTTCAGCAGGTGGGTATTGTAGTTGTAAGAATGCTTGATAGAGATCTTGTAGGTGTTTGTCTCTGTCTGAGGGGTTGGAGCAAATGTGGTTGTATCTGAGAGCTTGGCTGTAGACAATAGATCGTGTGATGTGGTCTGGATGAAAGCTGGAGGCATGTAAGTAAGTATAGAGGTCAGTAGGTTTCCAGTATAGGGTTGTGTTTATGTGACCACTGCTTATTAGCACTGTAGTGTCCAGGAAGTGGATCTCTTGTGTGGACTGGTCCAGGCTGAGGTTGGTGGTGGGATGGAAATTGTTGAAATCATGGTGGAATTCCTCATGGACTTCTTTTCCATGGGTCCAGATGATGAAGATGTCATCAATATAGCGCAAGTAGAGTAGGGGCATTAGGGGACGAGAGCTGAGGAAGTGTTGTTCTAAGTAGCCATAAAAATGTTGGCATACTGTGGGGCCATGCGGGTACCCATAGCAGTGCCACTGATTTGAAGGTATACATTGTCCCCAAATGTAAAATAGTTATGGGTGAGGACAAAACACAAAGTTCAGACACCGGGTTAGCCATGACACCTAGCAATATTGTTAATCTATCCAGCTATACTCTTAGCCCAGCAGAAGAATCTGTCCTGTCTCAGGGCCTCTCCTTCTGCCCCTCCACTCCCACGAACATGATACAGTTCTGAGGTCACCTAGAATCCTATTTTAGACATCTCCGACTCAGGGAATATTTCCAACACACCTCTGAACAACATTACTAACCCACACAGACCTTCCTACCAACACTACAAAAAGAAGGATTCTGGGTGGACTCCTCCTTAAGGTCGAAACAACAGACTGGACTTCTACATAGAGTGCTTCTGTCGATGTGCACGGGCTGAAATTGTGGAAAAGCAGTATCACTTGCCCCATAACCTCAGCCGTGCAGAACACAGTGCCGTCCACAGCTTCAGAAACAACTCTGACATCATAATCAAAAAGGCGGACAAAGGAGGTGCTGTCGTCATTATGAATAAGTCGGAATATGAACAAGAGGCTGCTCGGCAGCTCTCCAACACCACATTCTACAAGCCATTACCCTCTGATCCCACTGAGGGTTACCAAAAGAAACACCATCTGCTTAAGAAACTCCCTGAAAAAGCACAAGAGCAAATCCGCACAGACACATCCCTAGAACCCCTAGCAGGGGTATTCTATTTGCTACCCAAGATCCATAAACCTGAAATCCTGGATGCCCCATCATCTCAGGCATTGGCACCCTGACAGCAGGATTGTCTGGCTGTGTAGACTCCCTCCTCAGGCCCTATGCTACCAGCACTCCTAGCTATATCTTCGAGACACCACTGACTTCCTGAGGAAACTACAATCCATCAGTGATCTTCCAGAAAACACCATCCTGGCCACTATGGATGTAGAAACCCTCTACACCAACATTCCACACAAAGATGGACTACAAGCTGTCAGAAACAGTATCCCCGATAATGTCACGGCTAACCTGGTGGCTGAACTTTGTGACTTTGTCCTCAAGGAAATTGCTGGAGGGACCTGGATGAAAAGGGTTGGGGGACGGGGGGGACAGCTGGTGGAACCCCCCCCCAGAATTGGCTGTAATTTTTAAGGTCCCGGCAAGGGAATTGGTTGACGGACCTGGATGAAAAGGGGGGGGGGAGCTGGTGGAAGCCCCCCCACAAAAAATTGTCTGGAATGGAAGGTCCCGGCAGTGGATCTGCTGGAGGACATAAGTTTTGCACCTGCACTACACATTTTAGGTTAGTCCCAGACATCTAATAATAAAGTTGCAGCCTGATTAAACCCATATCTGATGTCTCCTGTCATTCTTTCAGCATAGCCAGACAACTGTCCTTGGTACCTAAGTAAGTCAATTGCAGTGTCATTAAGTATAGTTAGTCTGGTGTTAACTAATGTGTTTTAGGGTCAAATGCCAACAACCTTTTCTCATATATGCTTTTACTCATGTCAATATTAGTACTGTCTCTAATATATTTTTCTTATTAAAAAATGGCTGTGAACATTTAGATTTATCTTTTTATTTAATAGGTAATGAATTGCAAAAACATTAGTATGAACACCAAACAAGTTTCACATCAGATAATTGTTGGTATTCAGTTTACATTAAATATTAAGTTTGTTTACATGTTCATAGATCTTAATGCTGGAGGTGGGGTTGTCATGTTTATGTAGTCTCACTTCCTGCATAACATAGCCCATAGCATTTCACCAATCACTTCTACTCCAAACCTATAACTTGTGATTGAACTGCAGCATATCTTTTAGAAAAACATCCAGTCTTTGTTTAATATAAATATTGATTTGTGTGTGCGTGTGCGCATACTTGTCAATACACAAAATTTTGTTGGGAACTATGTGTGGTTTCTACCACACATTCCAGCCTTAACTCTTCCCCCCTTTTTTTCTTCTTTACAAATCCCTTTCCTAAATAACGCCTGCCCCCTCCCTGCCCCAACGCTAGATATTTGTTGTGGCTATTTGGTGTACTAGTTGGTCATGTTGAGGGAAGGTAACTTGGTAAAGAGATGTGTGCAATACAGTAGTAAAAGGGGATAATAAGAGGCTGGCATCCTAGGGGGACAAAATTAAGGTTGTGGTACGTGGTAGTTGTCGTGCTATTAAGGTGTGTGTGCCTATGGATAGAGGAAAAGAGTATATGTATCATTAGGTGGCTTAATGTCTCATTTCTTCGCTTTTGTCGGTTCAAGTCAGGTAGGTGTATATGTGTGTGTGTGTGTGTGTGTAGCAATGCTAACTGCTTCACTGCTTTTTGTGTATTAATTTTCTAGGGTTCTTTGAGACTTGATTGATTGGGTGAGAATGCAGATTTGTGGGGATGCAAAAGTGCAACAGCATGAACCCTGTGTGCATGAACGCTTCTCCACTGTGACAGAAAATTGTAGCTCCTGCTGGAGATTTTATGTGGGCTTGTCCTCCTCAATGAATCTATCAGGGTTTGTGTGAGTGGTCTCCATCAATAAGGTTTATGTACATTTTGCATAAACTTTCAGTTCCAATGTGAATATTGGCTAAATATGACACTAAATACGTTAAAAATACATATTGCACCAGAACTAGTCAGGATCTGCTCTCTATTAACTTTTCCATAAACAGATCCAATAGCTCTTTCCATGGGAGATTTGATGGACTCATGGATGCTGGTTCCATTAAAAGGTTGTTTATAATGTGCTAGTTTATAATGTGATAGCTGAAGTACTTTTTTTCTGTTGTGACTATTGTTTCAGATACAAAAAACTTACAGTACTTTCTCTAAATTCATTTCAGTGTTAACATTTTCAAATGAAGAGAATAAATTGTAAACAGCAAGTTTAGGGTTCCTTTTTTGTTGTTGTTAACAAAATGGTATACAAGATAAGAAATTAGATTAATTTGAGATTGCCTCCCGATACAAATACCTCCAAGTCTTCCAGTTTTGTTTTGGTCATTTCGCAGGCTTTGTTCCACAGTTTTTGTTTTTTGTTTTGAAGCAATAAATGATCTGATTCTTGCTCATTTCTTGGAGCAAAATTATCAAGAGACGGTTATCTTTACAGGGAGTGATAGACACACATATCCAAACAAGTCAGTCCTGCCAGTAGTTGCAAAAGGAGAGTCAAAAGAATTCTTAACTGTTTATCTCCTCACCACACAATTTCCAACCTCATACACGCAAGGAGTCCTCTGCTTACTCTTACTAAAATCAAGGGAGGCATTCTACGAGAAGACAGCACCTGAATTGCATTCTTGAAATATTTTTGGTCCCTAAGAATTTTAAAACTGGGGGAGGGATATGCATTCAGCACTGGTACCTCTACTCTTGCATAAAATTCCAGAAATTCATGGTGGCAATATTCTGTTTAGTTTTGCTAACTAAGGGATATGTTTCACTGATTGCTGAGCAAAACTCCCATTGCAGTTTTGTTGAAAAATTACTGGAAGGATTATGCCTTCTGTTCATGACAGTCCCAACCTTTTTGTCAGAAAAAGGCAATTATCAGGGAGTTGCTCCCTTTATACTTTAAAAGAAGCATCAAAGGATGGACAATCCGACAGGACCGCATTAACCAGATTAGAGACATGCGACTAATGTTTTTCAGGGGCCCCTTTTTTGTTGTGAACATGTTATTAATGAAAGCAAAAAGGTACCCCAGCTGCTGACAATCAACAAGTCATGTTTATTACTGAATAAACAACAAAAGAAAATCAGTGGCAATGAACAGGTTATAAACTAATTGGATAAATATTAAATGTTATGAGTCAAATGAAATGCTGTGTGTTTAAACCGGCATCTTGCAAGCTTTAAGTGCTGCAAATGTTACTCTATCCTCAAAAAGTGTGTGAAGGAATTCCCAGTCGATTGACATGATAGCAAGAGCATTAAGCTTTGTTTCTACCATAGATGACCGAAAATTATTTTTTTATTAAAGCAAGCTTAAAGAATGCTCACTCTGCTTCACAGTTAACAATGGTTACAGTCAAATACAATTTCAATGCAATGAAAATATTCAGGAAGACATCACCTAGATCTTTGTCATGCAAAAATGTGATGATTCAAGTAGTACTCTTATCCTGCATGTCACAATATCTTATAAATCCTGAAAATGTATACGTTTTGGTGAAAAGCTCAGGCTCTAGCTCATTTAGGAAGGTGTTAAGCTGTGCCTGAGTGAATCTTTTTATCTCCTCTTCACTTTGTACTTGATCAAGAGATGTGCTGAACTATCCACAAGGTATGGCTTCCTTACAATATGCCCTTGTTTTTACTTCTGAATTTAGCTTGTCAAGAATAAGATACAGCACTTAACCTCAAATTTCCTTCTTCCTCAAAATATAGTGTCATTTTTGCTTTACAGTACATTTGTATTCTTCATGGTTGGACTCATCAATATCACTTCCCAATTTTTTTTTTACTATCACCTCAAAATAATCGAACTGAGACTGTAAGCTTGTGACAAACTCTTCCAAGGAAGTTGGCAAATCAACAGCAACAACACGATCCTGACCTGGCTTTTGAAGCTTTATGCTAGTTATGTCAAATCTTTCTAGTGTCACATTCCCCACAATACTCATAAATGCAGTTTTCATTTGGCACATTTTCTTGTGTAACATTTGTGCTTAACTTTGAGTTTCATGGTTTTCCTTGGCGTTGTCCATTCCTTCTTTCAAACAGTGTTGAATTCCCTCATAGTTCACTACAATTGTTTTACAAGATTCAGCATGACAGCATCTCATATCAGACAGGGCTTTTTCGGACCAGGAGAGCTCCTTGTTCACTTGAGGTAAGATTGTTACACAGAAGCTGTCATTGCCTGGGTGATGAGACACACAAAAAAACGTTTCTGGAAAACTAAAAAGTTTGATTGCAAGAATCAGTGCTGTGAGTTCCAGAGAATGAGCTGTGCATGTCACATACACAGCTACTGGGTTTAGTCTTTTGATCTGAACTTGAAGACCTTCATACTTTCCATACATGTTACTTGCATTATTGTATGACTGACTGCTGCAGTTTTCAATAGCAGTGTTGTTTTTGTCCAATAAAGACGTCACAGTCTGGAAAAGTGACTTTCTTGTGTGGCTTTCAATTGCTGTAAACCCATGGAAATGCACATATGTGGCACCATGTAAGCAATATTGTAAAATGATAGGTAACTGATCAACATGAGCGATATCAGGAGCTGAATCTACTATCAAAGAGAAGTATTTTGCCTGTTTGACTTGATTTACAATGAATTCACAAACCTTACATCCCATTAGCTCAGTAAAGTCATCACAGATGGTTTTCAACATGTAGGGCAGGTGACCTTTCCCTTTGTTTCTATAGCATTTGATATGCTCACTTAGAAATGGGTCAAATTCAGCAATGGCTTCAAGAATACTTACATAATTTCCATTCAGAGGTGAGCTGATGATAACTTCCTCCCTTCCTCTAAATGCTAAACTGTGTTCAGTGAGAAGCTCAACAACTGTCACAATATGCCTTAAAACTTCCTTCCAGAAAGCAGTTTGCATTAGAAGCAACTGTACCATCTCCCTGTCTATGTGATTCTTGCCTTGCTACTGTGGTAGTCATGCAACCATGGCAATGCAATGTTCCATGCCGTTTGCATGAGAACAAGTCTTCTCCTGCTTTTTTCCAGTCAGAAATGTCTGGGGTCATGAAGGTGCTAAGATTGTTAGGTGATGAAAAGCCTTAGCGGCAAAACAATACTGCTCCTGTGGATTTAGAATACAATAATCAACCAATTCCTCTGATAACATTTGGTAGTTTTCATTCAAAAACTAGGTGAGGAATACCATTTCTTAAGTTTGTACTCCCACTTGGAAGCTATAAATTTGTCACTGAAATTCTGAATATTGAACAGACCTTTGTCAATACACAGGGTATGAAACTCCGCCATTATCAAACAAGGCTGGATCTTGTGCTATGCTAATGGCAAAGTTATCCTCTTTATCACTACTATTCTCTCTGCCTTCTGTATAGAGAGGTGATAGGAAAAGTGTCCTGGAATTCAGAAACATGTGCCTTTTCTTCTGCTCTTTCTGGCGGGAACAAATTCATATCCATATCTTCACTTTGGTTATCATGTTTTGAGAGGGTCGCTCAGTGTCTTTGAAAGATGATTTTCTGAAACAGTACCAGTAGAGAAATAGTTAGTAAGTTAGAGTAACTTGCTTACAATTTTCTCTCTTTATAATTTAGCTTTCCTTTTTGCTGCTCTGCTTGAAAATTGTCAGCCAGACGTCTCATAGAACAATGCTAAACAAGTACTGTGCGTTGCTGTCATTACCAGGTGGCAATTATTGCTGCCAGTTAGCACCCTTGTCACCAGCAACTGAAAGTCTGAAAAAAATTAAATATGAGCTGTGAAAGCTTAAGAAACTGGGACAAAATTAGTATCATCAGGGGGTATACATGATTTTTTTCTTTTCTTTTTAGTGTTAGCACAAATTTGATCATAATCTCCCTTGTGTTTAGTGTATAGACAAGCATCAGAGGTCCCCCAGAAAAGCGGAGGCCTGGGTCTGCAGCCTTCTGAGCTTCCCTCCACTATTGAGGTATATCAGGTCTCAAGAGAGGCTGCTTCTCACCTATAGTTTTCTTTGTTATCTCCTTTTCCATAACTCCATTTGTCTTTGGTTTTCTTTCCATACCTTAGTCTAGATACAGATACACCTTGTAACTACTGAACATTAAGGGTTACTAAGTATCAGCAAAGAAATTTGTCGTTATAAATCATTTTCTATAACTCATTCCATTGATGAAGACCCCTTCATAATATTAACCCTTCATATTATTAGAAAGAAAGGATGGTCTAGTGGTTAAGGTACTGTACAGGGGCTTACGAGGTCTGGGTGTCATTCCTGGCTCTACCACAGACCTCCTACGCAGCCTTGAGCGAATCACATAATCTCTTTGTGCTTCAGTTTCCCACTGGTAACACTGAGCCTGCAATAGTGAATGCTACTCACAGGAAACAGGTCACTGGTAAAATGATGGCTGTCCGTTATATGTACTACTATATGAACTGGAAGGGATAATGTTTCTGCTGAATCAGTGCCTCTAAGGAAGAAGACGTTCAAAGTATATATAGATAGAGAGAGTGACTGAATAGTTCAAAGGTGTTTGGAATGCCCTCAGATACACACACTGTTTCCAGAAGGCTGTTATTTTATGTAATAAATAAAACTTTAAAAATACATTACTCATAAGGTTCTAAAATATTTTGTTTTAAAATGAATGAGTTCATTTGCACCCCGTAGTGTAGGTATTCTGGCATTTTTTCCCTAAAGAATAAAGGAAGCAATTTACTATGCTTACAAAACTGGCAAGATGAGGCTGGTACTTCAGCTCCTAATTTTGAACCAAGTACTAAAAATGGTTTATAACTCTGGAGTTATTTCACCTCCAACTTGGTATTATCTGCCTCTCTGCCCTTTATTATTTATTTGTTACTGATTTTTAGTAATTTTTTAATATGTAAAGTACTCAGTCTTTGTAACATGTATATCAAATTATGATGGTTACTCTATGTGGCCATTCCATTTATAAAAAAAAGTGAAGTTATTTTCAATGTGATATGTTTTTCCTAGTAGCCTTGGGTTCAAGAGTGAGTGCTGTGGATATAGGGAATGGGTATGCACTACACAGGAGTTCCCCAGCAAAGACACCCTACAAATGATAACTTCTGTGATGCAAAATTGATTAAATAACAGATAACACAAACAGCAATAAACAAAAGAAACTATAATCTTTACAGCAAGTAAAAGCCAGTAAGGGTTTCCTCTAGGGGAGTCACATGGTTAGAGTGATAGGAAAGGAAGGTGTTAACAAAAACACTTTGCATGGATTTGAATGAACATATAGGGACACCAGAGGTGAAGTACTGCAGTAGATGGAGTGTGGACAAGGGTTTTAGTTGTAGGGAAAGAGAGGGAATGATTTACCGTGGAAACTATATAAAGGAACAACCTACTGAAACTGGTGACATACTGTATATGGGGCAAGAGGAGAGGGAAGAGTTGAACATGACACAGGCTGTTTGCCTGGGTCACAGGGTGGATAATGGAGTTATTGTCAGAGATGGTGGAGGCTGAGAGAAGGACGAATTTGAGGGAAAGATCATAAACAATAACTTCAGCTAGTGCAAATTGGCAAAGCTCTATTGATTTCATACATACTAGGTGAGGGTCTGGCCTGCTGAGTTTAGCTTTTGCCACAAGCTTGAGTTGGACATCAGTTTTGCATCTATTTTTTCTGATATTTCATCCTGAAGAGAGGGAGAGATGGGGCTAAAGACAGATGAGCACACATCTAGCTTTTTCACCATTAGCTGTTCAAAGATCCTGGCCCTTTGGTTCAGATCAGCAAAGGGGTGACAGTTTAAGATATACGAGCTCATATAAGTGTACAGAGGAAAGAAGAGGAGACCAAGAACAAACACCTGAGAGAATGCTACTGAGGACAGGAAAAAGTAGAAGGGAAGAGCCGCCAAAGCAGAAACTAACAGAGGGGTAGGAAGAAAACTAGGAGACCATAAATTCATGAAAGCCAAAGTAGCAAGAGAACACAAAATGCGGATTAAACCATGTAAAGGAAATGTATAGGTCAAGCGGGAGGATAATGGGAAAGAAAACTCTTTGTCTTTGTGAAACAGATAAACAATCTGATGAGTATATATAACACATTATAAAGTCAGGTTTCAGAGTAGCAGCCGTACTAGTCTGTATTCGCAAAAAGAAAAGGAGTTAGTCTCTAAGGTGCCACAAGTTGTCCTTTTCTTTTTACATTATAAAGTATGCACTAAACATATTAAAAACAAAATAGTGTTTTCTGGCTTCATTTTCCAGGCTATATTATGTTATGGGCTGTATCTTTGTGAAACTCCTGTTTTGATGGACTTCATATTAAAAAAACGACGACTTTAATTCGCTGTTTTATTTTTTTTATTGTGCTTATAGAGGGAAAAATAGAAGGATTTGTTGAAGATTACTGTCATGTTTGTATGATTGCATCTATTCAATTCAACAGCAAAATTAAAATGCCCATAAAATAAATAAATAAAGCTAAAGGGATATTAAAGGTAAATGAGGGAATATTGGAATGGATTAGAATGCATGTTCCCTAGGTTTTTATGAGCTAGTCAACGTTATAAAATCTGGGTAAAAATCTTTTCGTGAGCTGTGACATGGCAATGTATTCTTCAGATTGGTTTTAATGTTTAAGTAAATGCTTTAATTAAATTCAGCTCTCTTTTATTTAAAGCTGTCTTTTGG
Organism: Lepidochelys olivacea; assembly: GCF_965140295.1. Taxonomy (NCBI): domain Eukaryota; kingdom Metazoa; phylum Chordata; order Testudines; family Cheloniidae; genus Lepidochelys; species Lepidochelys olivacea. Next base: position 73,930,195 of record NC_140414.1, read on the forward strand.
GGAGATATTGCCTTAGATGATGAAGACTTAAAAATCTTTCAAATTGACAGGACAATTGACCTTACGCAGCATTCAAATGAAAGACTTGGACATAACACAGGTATGATGTTAAAGGTGTGACTTTTAAATTTTCTTTAACCTATATTTATTTATTCATTCACAGAACATAACCCTCACTTTAAACCTACAAAACATGGTATCATCTAGGGGTAATATTGGTTTTAAACTTTATAAAGTTGTTTAATCATTACAGGTTTGCTTTCTAAAAGGCAATGAAAAGTAATAGAATTTTGATTTTATTCCTGGTATTTCTAATGAAAAGTCTTCTCTGGAACGTAAAAATAAAGTTTAGTGTTCAGCTGGGGCCAAATCATGGCCTGGTTTACATGGCAGCATACGAGAGTAAGGAGGAGTAAGGCCCCATGCAGAGGGCAGGATGGGTTCAGGAATGGGTGAAGTCTTGACTTTCCCGCTTCACATGCCGTCTAGCACAACTGCACTGACCTGCTGGGGAATGTATACTGATGTGAAACTGGAAGGGAGATTTTCCTCAGTGAATCACAGTCTCCCTCTTAGGGCATGGCTACACTGGAAACTTCAAAGCGCTGCTGCGGGAGCACTCCCGTGGCAGCACTTTGAAGTGCGAGTGAGGTTGTGCGCGAGCACTGGGAGAGAGCTCTCCCAGCGCTCCTGGTAATCCACCTCCATGAGGGGATTAGCTCCAAGCTCTGGGAGCGTGGCTGATTTTTCACACCGCTGAGCCAGCAAATTAGAGCGCTATAAAATGTAGGTGTAGACAAGCCCTTAGTCTGCTCCAGGAGATACACCACAACATGTTGTGCCTTGTTCAGGGCAGAGCATATAGTTACAATCTTGCCCATATGGAATTTTCAATAGAGAAATGTGATTTCCTGTATGAGTTGCATCCTAGAATGTCCATTCCACGGAAGATTCCAGGAATTTGTCAAAATACCATGGGGCTTGATTATTTGTTAAATTCTTTATTTGTTTCAATGTTAGATTGCAAGACTGGACTTAGAGATAGCCAAATAAATATTTACTGGAAAAGTATGAGTATATATGTATATGTATATATATATATGTATATGTATATATATATATATGTCTGCTATTATTTATGTATGTATTTATGTGTGTAGGTATTTATAATGCAGAAGTACAAGAAGCTGCAATCAGGCTTAGTTCTCTGTTGTGTTAGGCATAATACATGAACATAGGAAAACTAAGTTCCTGCTGCATAGCTGTAGGCCCCAGTCTTGCAGTCTTTTCTAGTAGGATTTGGGCTAGTTTGTGGAAAATGGGATTTAAAAGACAAGTGACATAGGAAGGGTGTAGAAAAGTGATATATGCAAACAAATTTTTAAAAATATATTTACTTTTTAAAATATACATGTAAATTCAGTTTCCCCCATCTGACCGTCTATCTCTGCCAATATTAATTTGGTGGGTTTTTTTTATAGATGTTGCAACAGAAGTGTGTCTTGAGGAATGATTTAAAGGAAAGGGCGAGTTCAGATGAAGATGGCCATTTTAATTGTTAATTTTTTCTTATAAATATGTTTAAAATATTTTTTTCATGGATTTACTCTTCTTTGTAACTACATATAATAATTAGAATATCTGTATATTATCCTGGCATTTTCTTTTACTTTCTTCTTAAGCCACCTGTTTGTTCAAGGCAGGATCATTTTTGATCTTTTCTAGATCAAGATTGGATTGAAAAAATCCACTGACTCTTATTAACATTTTCTCAAACAAATCATTTTAATGGGCTTTGAAGTATTTCAGGTCCTGGTTTTGCTGATAAAATATAGAGAGCAAGGTCAGTAATTTCCCTTTAAAGTACTCTAGTTGAGTGATTTATTTGACCTGAAGACTTTTGTTTTAATACCTCTGATGATGTCTTTGAAAGTGACAAAGATCTTTCTGGTGATTGCCAGACAGATGCAAGATAATTTTTGAAGCTGTTTCTTCTCATATTTAATGTTCTACTGTTTCCTTTTCTTTTCCTCCTTATGTTGGGGTATGTGCATTATTACAGACAAGTTGGAGTATTCTTTTCAGGAACAGATAGTGGTACCATGTTAAGGACCAGATTTTGTCAACCATAATCCTCCGGTAGTCCCCATTCGGAGATTAGGTCCTGGTTCTATTTCTATTATTCCTATAAAGCACTGATTCAACTTCTGGTACAGTTAGTGGGAGCTGGACTGGACCCTAAGTGATCATTTTAAAACATGCACTTTTGTTTTGACAGATTTGGAGTATTAAGCTTGAAAAAGTTGGTCTCATTTTACATTATAAATACATGATTTTTCTAAATTCAGATTATTACGTATATATAATATAATGGCACTTTGGCCCATATTTAGCAAAACACTTAAATGTGTGCTTAACTGCCACTCACTGCAATATCTTGATATCTTTTTTGATGAGATTACAAATTTGGTTGATAAATATAGTAGTGTTGATATATTATACTTGGACTTCTGTAAGTTATTTGACTTGGTACTGCATTACATTTTGATTAAAAACTAGACTGATATAAAATTAACATGGCACACATTAAATAGATTAAAACTGGCTAACTGGCAGGATTCAAAATATAACTGCAATTGGAGAATTGTCATCGGCTGGATGTGTTTCCAGTGGGGTCCCGCAGGGATCGGTTCTTGGACCTACGCTATTTAACATTTTTTTCAACCACCTGGAAGAAAAGATAAAATCATCACTGATAAAGTTTACAGATAACCAAGAATTGGGGGAGTAGGAAGTGGATAGGTCCCTGAGTCAGAACAATCTAGATTACTAGGTAAACTGGGTGCAAGCAAGCAATACACATTTTAATACAGTTAAATATAAACATATACAACTGGGAACAAAGAATGTAGCCATACATAAAAGATTGGGGACTCTATCTTGGGAATGAGTGATTCTAAAAAAGATTTTGGGGGTCATGGTGGATAATCAGCTGAACAGGAGTTCCCAGTGTGACACTGTGGCCAAAAGAGGTAATGCAATCCTGGCATGCATAAACAGGGAAATCTCAAATGAGATTGCGGAGATTATTTTACCTCTGTATTGGGCACTGGTGTGACCGCTGCTGAAATAATGTGTCCACAATTCAAAGCAGATGTTGATAAATTGGAGAGGGTTTAGAGAACAGCCACCAAAATGATTACAGGATTAGAAAACATGCTTTTATATTGATACTCAAGGAGTTCAATCTATTTCGTTTAGCAAAGAGAAGGTTAAGGGGTGACTTGATTAGTCTATTAGTATTACTTGGGGAACAAATATTTAATAATGGGCTCTTCAATCTAGTAGAGAAAAATATAACATAATCCAATGCCTGGAAGTTGAAGGCAGACAAATTCAGACTGGAAAAAAGGTGTACATTTTTAACAGTGAGCGTAATTAACAATTGGAACAGTTTACCAATGGCCATGGTGGATTCTCCAAGATTGACAATTTTTAAATCAAGATTGAATGTTTTTCTGAAAGCTCTGCTCTAGGAATTATTTTGGGGAGGGTCCGTGGCCTGTGCAATACAGGAGATCAAACTAGATGATCACAATGGTCCTATCTGGCTGTAGGATCTATGAACCTGCAAAAAGCATGTGCTGAAGGTTAAGTGCATGTTTAAGTCCTTTGCTGAATCAGAACCTTTGTGTCTACCTTTTCGTTCGTTTGCCATCTGGTTGTTAGAGTGACATGACCAAGCAGCTGAGAAAAGAAAGTGCAAACAGTTATTAAATAGAAAAAATGAAATTGCCTGTTTAAACTAAAATCTCTGAACTCAAACTATATTTATTCTTTAAAATTTTGCTATTGTTTACCAGTGCAATTTAAAAAATCTTTAAAAAAAAGCCTTATATACAGATTTTTGTCACAATTAAATAAAATAATTATAATTTCAGTCCTGATTAAGCAAATAGTTACTTGTGTAATTGTGTATATTTGTTCCTATAAACATTTCTATTGAAGACAATGTGATATAATGTGGGAAAAACTAGCCATGGGGGAGTATAATAGCTAGACTGGTGTTTGCAGGGTTTGGCTTTTGCGTTGTAAATAATAGTGCAGGGCCTGATCTTCTAAACTCTGACTCAAGCAGTGGGACTACTCAGTTGAGTAAGGATTATCTACATAGATTTGCAGGTTCAGACAATTACCTTATGAGCTCCTCAGGGCAAGGCCCTGTCATTTTGTTGGCCTGTAAAGCAACATTTATACACTGTGCTGTATAAGTAATAATAATTTAATAAACAACAAAGAGCTATTATGTAGATAGTTTTTACGTAACTGCCAAAAATACGATTTCCCTGCCCCCACACTTAAAACATGTAGATTTTTTAAATTCACTTTTGGTTAGCTTGTGGCTTGAGGTTTACACTCTATAGTGTATGCATTAGTCATATAAAATAAGTCAGGTTAGCTATTTTAAGATATTTGTATTTAATTTCTTATTTGACAGTAGTCCTTTTGTACACCAAACCGAATACACAGTGTGTGCTATTAGATTACCACTACTAGTGTACTACCTTACTCCATATTTTTGTTGTAATAACTATAGATAATAAAGAAATAATAGCTTCCTGTATCAATAAGGTCATGGATTCCTCTCTATTACTGTTATCTCTTTCACATTTGCCTGTTTTCTAAAGATTTCCTTCCTCCGCACCCCCCACCCCCAATTGTCTGGATTTTTTTACTCCACATGTAATTTTGCAAAATAAATGCTAACATGAGATAATTGCATTAATAATGTGAAATGAATGTATATGGCATGGCATATACTATAGCTAACCAAATAATTCCTTGGGAAGGAATGTATTGAAGTATTACCTCATCTTCCTAAAATGTTTTTAAAAATTTGGAAAATTTTTCTCAAGGGATCCAGCAAGTATATGACAGTGTAATCCAAATAATTAGGCACATTATTATTCACTGAGTAAGCATGCTAACTTACTTGCCTTTTATGGCATTGTCTAGTCTGTAATCTGCCTTTTGAACTGCCGTTTAGTAAATACACCCTTTAATGTTGCAGAAATTGTTGTAAAAAAAAAAAAGTAAGAGGAAAAGGGAATTTGAGGAAATTATTGGTTGGAACTAGTATGGCTAATCATGACTTCTGCAATCCTTTATTCTTAGCCACCTCCTCCTGCTGCAGTAGCTTGAAAACACTGATATTTCACAGCAAATATTACTTTGTTTAAAAAAATCACTTATAGGAATTCTATAAAGTTCTCTAAAACCTCTTCAGACATTCTGGTTATTCGTTGCACGCCACAATACTGCCAGCATTCTTTTTTCTTGCTTACTAATGTTTTTTAAAGGAGATATGCAATAATAACTAAAGTAACAGAACCACTATGAAACCGAAATAGTCAGCAGACTGCTATAGATGGCATATGTGGTTTAAATTAATCTGGTGTATGCCTGTAAGTGCGATGGTAAATATTCAGACAATGAAACTCCAGCTGCCTCTTTGGATGGTTAGCTTTTCTGCTTCCCTCTCACTCGTTGGCTATTGGAGCTCCACAGGAATGCCTCAGAGGTCATGTTACTATTCTTTGGTATTTGATAGGTTAGCAGCCCTTATGTGACTGACTGTGCTTTAAAGATCCATTTGCAAGTTAACAAAGAACCGCTATGCTTTGGGGATAAAATCAATCGTATTACTTTTTTAAATCATGCTGCTTTGTTTGTTTGTTTGCTCTTGGTGTCTTAACAGCCTTCCTCTCCCCCTCCCCCCCCTTAGATATGGGAACATTGTGGTATACATTCAGGAAATTTCTGTGAAAGTAGGGTATCCAGCTGTCAATCAATACGGCACTAAGGATGTCAAGGTCACTGAGAAGAAAAAAGCTTCAAATAATAATTAGATGATGTAATTGTCATGACTTGTCTGAATAACAAAGACACGTTGGCTTGTGTTCTGGAATGCATGTTAGAAAATCTTTCAGCTACAAATGTGTTTTTGTTTCATTGTCAAAAATGCTTGAAGAATTTGTATGTAGGTCATTAAAGAATTTTAAACTTCCTTAAAGATTCATTGCATATCCTACAGAGTAATTCCTAATCTTGCTCTATAAGATATTTGCTATATGTATAATGTTCTGTGTTTAACTTCCATAATATTTCCTTTTTCTTTTTAAAGGTGGCTTTGGTGAGCATGGGACATCAAAAAAACGAGGTGCCCTCTATCAGCTTATAGACAGGATAAGAAGATTTGGCTCTGGTATTTTCACTGTTTGAATTAGCAGACTGCCTGATGTGATGTACACTTAACATTAATGACAGTACTTTAACACCTTAAACCCAGTCTGTACCAGTAGTACTGTAAACTATTAAAACAAGAGTAATGAAGAGATTAGCTCTTTTCCTATCTATGCTTTGTCAGAGAGCTCATATTTCATATAAGCTAGAAAAGTTCATACTGGAAGTGAAAATCCTAAAATACATTATTTTAAATTTTATTTTAAATTGTTAAAAAATTGCTAGGTGTTCATTACCAAGAGTATTCTCAGTAATGAATGCAGTTGGGATGTATTTTCATTAAGATTACAGTACTCTTTGTGTATGTGTTATGCATGAATGGATAGCTGCAATAAATTGCTAATGGCCTATGCTGGTTTTGTAGGGAATGGGATACTGTGATGAGTCATACTGCATGCGAAACATTTATGATGTGTTTCATCTCATGAAAACATTTTTTAAATGTTGTAAATTTCTGTAGAATTCAGTGGTCAGTATCTATGGCATCTTCATTAATATTGAGTTAAGTTTATTCACTAAGTTTGGTGCAACATGACTTAACTCTGGTGCCATTAAACCCCAGCGTCTGCAGGAAAATGTAAAGCTCAGTTTTAAACACAATTCAGCATGTGGGAGTGCGTCACTCCATATCTTGCAAAAGTAGCCACAGCGTAGTATCTGACATTACCGATATGTGGTGGTATATAACTGCATGCTTGATCTGAGAACTAGGCACATTAGTTTTGCGTAACTGTCTACCTTCATCTAATTGGTACAAAGCTGGTTGGAAGAATAAGCACTGGTAAAAATGACCATATTGTCATGTAAGCCACCCACATATCATCATCAAATGATTCAGTACTGAAGAAGTACATATGACTATCTGGGATTCCAAGTTTGATTTACATTTTAATAATTACCCGTGTCGTAGATTGTATAATAATTCTCAGTTACAAATTCATTATTTTAATATCAAAAGATTGATGTAAAATTTAAAATGATATTTGCTGAACAGAGATATTGGTGTTCTGGACATAGAACATTTTCCTAAGCCCAACAACTTCCTGTGTGGTTTATAATGTTGCTTAAACTGTACAGTGAGTTAATCTATAAGTAATCTGACTTTTCTGCCCAGGCTTCTGAAACTTTTCTCCCCTTTTTCATGGCTCTTGCACCTTTCCTTATTCTTTTTGTATCTTCTTTGCTAACTTACGGATCTGTACCAAGACCCTTGGCCTCTTACCTTTCATCCACAGTTGCTTCTGTCCTGATCTGACATCCTTCCTGGTCTCTCTGTCATATCCCTCGCTTGTCTGGGATTCCAGTTAACAGACTGTTACTTTATGTTCAGTACGTTTTAGTGGGACCGCTCATAGAGAAAGGTACTATTCAGCAGGAGTGAAGGTGGCAGAATTGGGCACTATTGAATAAGACAGATCAGCTTTTGCTAAAGGTCCATTTTAACCTGCCACCATGATATTTATACTTTTATAAATTGCTCCAGAAAAGGGAAACAAGTAACTATATTGTATGAAAGTCCTTGCATTCATCTTCATAATAATAGTAAAGATTATAATAATAATTAAATTGGACCAGAGAGAGAGAGCGAGAGAGAGAGACTCTTTAATCTGGGCATTAGGGCACCCATTTGGGAGACCCAGATTCTAGTCCCTTTTGTGCCAATGAATATACAAGTATTTATACATAGTAGACGGTCTCAATAGAAATGATTGAGAAAGACATAGCCAAGTGATTAGGGCACTGTCCTAGGAGTTGGAGGACCCAAGTCCAAATCCTTGCTCCACATTAGTCAGAGCAGGGAATTGAATCCAGGTCTCCTACAGAATGCTATACCAGTTTTATAAGTGGGCAGCAGCTGCAAGCTTATCACTGATTACTCTTCTTCTTGTTTCTTTATCTGTTAACTACTTGTTATTTACAAGGCCATGTGAGTTTATGCTTTGTCCATTCTTATCCTCTGTTTCCTTATTTCTATTTTCTTTTATTGTTCATGCAAGATTAAAACGTTTTTTGTTTGTTTGTTTTTCGTTTTTGACAAAGGACTGATCTGGCTTTCATGCCTAACTCCTGGAGAGGAGATAAGATTCCTCCACCGTGTCCTGGAGCTAAATGCCTAAGTCCCCTTGAGGGGCAGAGCTTAGACAGCTCTTCACTCAGCTTGCTGGCTTCTGTGAATCCTATTTTTAGGCAACAATTTCTGTCCATGCAGTGTACAGGGAGTGTGGGTGCCTAACTCAGGTTTGTGGATTTCACAGGTGGCAGGGCGCCTAAAAGTTAGGTGCTGCAATGCTGAGCATTACAGTGCCTAAATCTCCCTTTTGAATACCACCCTAACTTTCTACCTATTTGAGACAGATTACTGTTGGCTCTGGTAATCTCTCTCAAAACAATAGACATTTTTTATATCACCATACCTTTCAAGGTGTAGGGATCTTTTTATCAAGACAATTTAAGGCATATATAGTGTATGTCCATAGAATTCCAAACAGTTAGTTTCCGAAGAATATATTTTCTATGTCCTCGAGTACTTGACAATCCTATTTACATCTGAAAATTTTATGTCCATTGTTATTACAATTAGCTCCTAAGATAACTAACTACAACTGAAAGAGTTAATCTTCCAGTGTGACCGGCCATCAGTAAAAAAGTTAAGTGGACCGTGCACAAAGTGCCGCAAAAGACATGAAGTCAACTAACAGTGCTTCACTACAGCAATGCATGCGGTTGCTCTTTCCCAGGCCCTGCAATAATATGGTTATCTCTGAAAGTAGCTAATACTAAAAGCAGACCTTTGCCCAGATAGAAGTGAAACAGAGCCTGAATACATTTGGTGGTATTGCCTCTGCCAAACAGACTCTTCTAAACATCATCAATGGGAAAGAACCCCCCCCTCCCCTAATTTTTAAAAGGTATTTTAAAAAAAAACCTCAAGGCATATTACTTAGAGGAAGCAGTTTTAGAAAAATGATATATTTTTTAATTGGAGAGTCGAGAAGTAATCATGCTAGTAATGTCTCTTTAAGGTGTTAAAGTGCCTCTTTGCCCCATTGCATGTAAATTATAATACTGAAGATTGAGTCTTTCCATTTGAAGCACTTCTAACAAATAGATTATTGTTTCTACGTCTCATTGAAAAGCTGAATTGTTGTGTAAAAAGCTACGTTCTGTTATTAAAGTGCATAACGAAAACATGGAGCTTTGGCCTTGCAGAAAACAAATGTTTTCATTTGTGAACTCTTTTGTCTCATATACTGTTTTTTTTTAAATATCATTACAGGTTTTGAGCAAAACAATTCTTCTAAGGGAAGATCAACTGTAAAATTCTCAGGGAAAAATGAGAAAAACCGATTTCCCAGAGCTGCTACGTCACGAACAGAAAGAATATGGCCAGGGGGTGTCATTCCGTATTTTATAGGTGGAAATTTCACTGGTAAGACAAAGGGAGAAGAAGGATGAATGTCTTTTTTAAAAAAAAAACAGGTTCATGAAGAGCCAAATGTAAAACCAATTGGAATCAATGGGAAGACTCTTACTGATGTCTTTTGGCTTTGGGTGAGGCCCTAAGTAAATTTTTTTTGTAAATGTTTATCGATACATTAAAAAATTGTTCCCAAAGGCAATCTGGCAATTTATATATAAAATTAGGCTCTGATGTTTCAGAGGAGGTGAGAATGTTTGTTTGTTTTCATTGTCTAATTTCTTGCTATTTATTTGTAGCAGGATACAATTAAATCTGGCTCAAAACTATTGTGGCATATTCAGTACAAGGCTATAAGTGGCTTGACTGGTAGTAAGGTGAATCTTGTTCAACTGACTTCATTGAACAAACTGGGCCCAATTCATCTGTTCTGTAATTCTTTAATGTACTTTGTAGATGAGCACATAAAATGTTATTTGAAATAACCATGGAACTTTAAACTATACGAGGGAAGATTGTAACTGCTTAATAGAAATAATTTTAAAATAATTTAATAATTTTTAAATACAGTGTTATAGAAGCCTAAAATAAATATCACCCTGTAAAGTTGCAAACAGATAAATACTAATGGGGAGGAAGAAGGACATTTAAAAAAAAAAGGAGTGGAGAAAAAAAGGATTGAAAAAGATAGAGATAAATATAGAGCCAGCAGTGCTGTGCAATAACATCTTGCTAATTGTGCCTCAAGGGGATACAGAAAACTGAAAGAGCTTGGGAAAAGAAATGTAGTCAAGAAAGATTAAAAAAATATTCAAAAATATTTCCCCAAAGCTCACAGCTGAAGGTCAGACTTCCAGTTTGGATATTTACACTACATTATACTGAACATGACCTTTGTTTTAGGAATGGCATTTATTAAAGAGTGCTGAACAACTAAGTATAATAGGTAATGTGAAATGTTACACACATTACAAGTTTCTTACACTGAAAGGTAAATTCCAAAACGCTTGTGTGTGTTTAAGGAAAAAAAAAGGGGGGTGGTGGTAGGTGGGAGGATGGAGAGACAGGGAAAGCAGTGATCTTTCATCTTTAGGTCATTGACTTGAATCCAGCCCAGTTTGGTAGTGGCCAACGATTATTGCCATATGATGGGTCTTCAGTTTTTATGTTAGTCTCAAAAATCTTCTCATTGGATAAGTCTCTGTATCACAAAAACTACTACCACAACCAACACTAATTTGCAACCTTGTTGTCAGTTTTGTATGTAATGGTATAGCTAAGTATGTAATGGTATAGAGAATGAATTGCCTCCTCTCGCCCTTGAGATGATTCCTTCAGGTCAGGATTTGAACATATTGGAAGGGTACAAGGAAACCTGTGTAGTTATTAAACACACTTGTCTGTTTATGGACATATAACTTTGCTTCTGATTTTTAAAAATGTGGCCCTTTGTGCATGGACTTTGAAATTGCAGATATGTTTACAGAACAAATTATTTGAAAAACAGTGCCTTCTTCACTTACCTTTCAAAACCTGAGGTAAACGTTTTCTCACATTTTAAAACAACTGAATCTCTAGGTTTTTGCAGCACTGTGTCATACTAAGATTAAAATGTAATGCCAAGAAGAAGGATGCAATTTTGAAAACCTTGTTTATTTCATGTTACACAATTCTTCCAGGCAGCCAGCGAGCAATGTTCAAACAGGCTATGCGGCACTGGGAAAAGTACACATGTGTTACATTCATTGAACGAAGTGATGAAGAAAGTTATATTGTATTTACATACAGACCTTGTGGGTAAGTAGGTACATGTGTTAATGGGTATTTGTACTGTATATCTTTGAGAATCAAGAAGTAAACAGCAATTTGTTAAAGTTCTTTGTCAGTTTTTTCTCAATTTAACATCTACAGGAAAAGCTACGCATTCAGTGTCTGATCCTGCACACATTCTAATTGGCTCTCTAATAACTATAAGTCTATACTTTTGGCTCTTGAGAAAATCTACATGGTGCGCAGGAAGGATTTTAAGTTTATGCCTTTTTTCTTGTATGTGACACTAGATAAAATTAGAGAGACAAGATAGGTGAGGTGGTCTCTTTCATCAGCAGAAGTTGGTCCAATAAAAGATATTACCTCAACCACCTTGTCTCTCTAATATCCTGGGACTGAGACAGATACAACAGCACTAGGTAAACTTGACTTATACTGAGATATAAAGAATACACTGTACAATATATGTGTGCGTGTGTGAGCGCATAATGTATATTAGTGATACATAGGATATATAATAAAATGGAGAAAAATGCAGATATAGGTGGATATTTCTCATACTTTTAGTGTATAGGGTTTATTTATTTATTCTTAGCTCTATTAATTTCACTTGTCTCTATGGTGAGTTACATAATACACTTATTTTTCCACTCTCCTAGTCTAGCTTAATCATCCAAAATATTAACTCTTTCCTTGTATTGACTGTCCTTACTTTAGTTTTGTTTGAAAAGCAAACCTCATGACTTTTCAGCACATTCCTTCTTCCAGGTCACTGATGTAATACAGGTTTCAGAGTAACAGCCATGTTAGTCTGTATTTGCAAAAAGAAAAGGAGTACTTGTGGCACCTTAGAGACTAACCAATTATTTGAACATAAGCTTTTGTGAGCTACAGCTCACTTCATCAGATGCATACAGTGGAAAGTACAGAAGACGTTTTTATACACACAAACCATGAAAAAATGGGTGATTATCACTACAAAAGGTTTTCTCTCCTCCCACCCCACTCTCCTGCTGGTAATAGCTTATGTAAAGTGATCACTCTCCTTACAATGTGTATGATAATCAAGGTGGGCCATTTCCAGCACAAATCCAGGTTTTCTCCCCACCCCCCCCCCAACACACACACAAACCCACTCTCCTGTTGGACACCATCACAGGGCCTAATAACATCACCCACACTATCAGAGGCTCGTTCACCTGCACATCTGCCAATGTGATATATGTCATCATGTGCCAGCAATGCACCTGTGCCACGTACATTGGTCAAACTGGACAGTCTCTATGTAAAAGAATAAATGGACACAAATCAGACATGTCAAGAATTATAACATGCATAAACCAGTCGGGGAACACTTCAATCTCTCTGGTCACGCAATTACTGACATGAAAGTTGCGATATTACAACAGAAAAACTTCAAATCCAGACTCCAGCGAGAGACTGCTGAATTGGAATTCATTTGTAAATTGGATACAATTAACTTAGGCTTGAATAGAGACTGGGAGTGGCTAAGTCATTATGCAAGGTAACCTATTCCCCCTTGTTTTTTCCAACCCCCCCCCCCTTCCTCAGACGTTCTTGTTAAACCCTGGATTTGCGCTGGAAATGGCCCACCTTGATTATCATACACATTGTAAGGAGAGTGATCACTTTAGATAAGCTATTACCAACAGGAGAGTGGGTTTGTGTGTGTGTTGGGGGGGGGTGTGGGGAGAAAACCTGGATTTGTGCTGGAAATGGCCCACCTTGGTTATCATACACATTGTAAGGAGAGTGATCACTTTACATAAGCTATTACCAGCAGGAGAGTGGGGAGGGGGGAGAGAAAACCTTTTGTAGTGATAATCATCCATTTTTTCATGGTTTGTGTGTATAAAAACGTCTTCTGTACTTTCCACAGTATGCATCCGATGAAGTGAGCTGTAGCTCACGAAAACTTATGCTCAAATAAATTGGTTAGTCTCTAAGGTGCCAAAAGTACTCCTTTTCTTGATGTAATACAGTGAACAAAACATGTCTTATTACTGATCGTTGTGACCAGTTACCTCACTCCATCCTGAAATGCTTCTCACAAATGCCGTTGATAATTATTCCAGTTGTTTTCTGAACAAGAATTCTGGATTTTACAAATCAGTCAATGACCTTACTGCATATGCCATATTAACGTCACCCGGGGCTGATTTCCCCTGTAAACACCTGCAAGTTAATTCATGATCATCCTTAAAACGATCCTTTGATGTGGTGCCTACAAAGAAGAAGAAGAAGAAGAAGAAAACAACAGTTAGGCTGCTGGTGTGCTAAAACACAGCCGATCAGGCTGACCAATATTGTCTTATTGTTTCCTTGTAATCTCCGTCTGTCCTTATCCATCTGTTGTCTCTTGTCTTATACTTAGGGCTTGTCTACATGTTGCCTTAGTCTGCACCATCTGGGGTGTAAATTCTAATGCACACTAGCTTGTTGTCCACTAACTGGTCGTGTAGATCCTGGTGGTGTGCACTGAAAGTTCCCCAGTGCATGTTAACATAGTACTGTTGGAAATGGAGCTAAGAGCTAGTCAGCAGATATTTATAAAGCAGGTATCAGCAGATAATTATAAAGACTGCAGGGAGAGTGTTACGTGCCTACAATTATTTAAATGAATGAGCAAAAGTGCTGCTGCATTCTGAGCTATCTAAAAGTGCTGAAGAAGCTCTGAAGAAGGAGGAAATGACAAATAATGATTCTTATGTTCCTGAAACATAAGTTACTTTAGTATGGTTGTCACCTTGCCAGATAAATAAGAGAGTAGACTGTTTGGATAAATAAGGACTGGTATGTACAAACAACTTTGGTACTATGTCTGGCACAGGATTTTCTGTGGAAAGGCTCGAGTCAAAAGAGACACCAAGCCATTTGTACTCACTCTCCACTCCACGACTGACACATCGGGAAATTACCTTGGTTCTTTCCCATGGCACTCTGCTGTGTTGATTTGTCAGCAAATTGTTATCATTATTTATTTTTTGTATTACTGAAGCATCTAGAAAGCCCTAGTCATCGACCAGGACCCTGTTGTGTGATGTGCTGTACAAACACAGAATAGAGAGCTTCCCCAGAAAGCTTATAATGCAAGGGCTCGTCTACACAGCGATTTAGTGCATGACAGGCTAATACGCTGCAAATTCACACCCTGGCTTGTCACACACTATATCACCATGCAGACAAACCCCAAGAATAAGACAAAAGACAACAGATAGGTACAAATAGACAGGGGAATACAAGGAAACAATGAAACAGTATTGGTCAGTGTCCTAAGCAGTGGCATCACGCCAGTGACCTGTTGTCAAAATTTTTGTAGGCGAAGGAGCGTATTAAGACATTTTTTTCCTTTGGAATGAATATTTGCAGATGATTACAAGGTGCTCCTCCCAGCATGAGGGGCAGCAGGAGACAAAGCTCAAAAGTGCTTGTTTGGAAATTTAACAAGTGGATGATGGATGTTGTTATCATGGGCTGATCAGAGATGATGGTTGACATCTTACAGTAAATGAGAGATGATAGGTAGAGTGTGGATAGGCCATGAAGGACCTTGACAGTGAAGACAAGTAGCTAATGTTTGATGCAACAGAGAAGGGTGAACCAACAGAAGATGGTTAAAGGAAGGGGCTAGGAAAATACTCTTTGCAGCAGCATTCTGAATGAGTGGGGCAAGATGGCATTTTTGAAGGCCAGAGAGAAGGATATTACAGTAGTCAAGATGAGAGAGGATGAGAGCCTGAGTGAGTTTTTGCTGTGTGGATGGATAGGAAAGGCTGTGTTTTAGAGATGTTATTCAGCAAGAATTGGCAAGATTTAGACATAGCCTGGATATGAGGACCTAAAGAGAGAGGTCTGAGTCAAAGATAATACCCAGGTGATGGCCCTAGTGACAGGTGAGACGGTGCTGTTGTCCACAGTAATCAAGAAGGGAGGTGGTAGGGGGAGCTTGGGGGAAAATTAGGAAGGGAAAATTAAGAGCTCTGTTTTAGCATGTTGATCTTGAGCTGGTGGTTAGACATCCATGAAGAGTTGTCAGAGAGACAGGCTGAGATTTTGGTTTGGATGGAAGGAGACAGGTCTGGAGTAGACACATAGATCTGTATGTCATCTCCATAAAGATGGTAGTTGAATTTATTTTTGCATATATTTTTACAGAGGTTTCTTACGGCATATCTGAACATGTTCCTTCTTATTTCTCAAAAGGCAGTCTTTGGGGCAAAGTGCTAAGCTATTTCTGAGTCTGATCCTTTCTGTTTAGAAAATCTGTAGTATCTTCCCAAAATGGCATGATAATGAATTTCATGAGGAAACAAACAGAAAAATGTTAATTTATATATTGAGGTATAGCACTCTGCTATGCTAATCTTATCTACACATCAACTGATCCATTGCTTCTCTAATCTCTGTTTAATCATAAATGGCCTGGTTTTCAGAAGTAGGGAGCACATATAATGCACTTTGATTTCTGTGGGAACTGCAGTTCCTCAGAATCTCTGAAATTCAGCTCAGAATTTTTTGAGACGGCATATCATTATGAACAATATGATCACTAACATAGATGGTACAGTTACCAAGTGAGAGATTGTATCAAAGGGAAGAAAACTGCATGGTTTCATTTCCCACTTTTGATTTACTCTTTGCATCTTCTGCTTCTCCATATTGGCCTTTGTTTGTTTCTGTTATAATTAATGCTAATAGTGTGTGGTCATATATGAATTTGTTAATACATGCAATTTTCCTTTTAGTCCTTTCCCTTTATCCCACTTCTCATCCACCTCTTTCCACCATTCTTTCACTTACTTCAAAATGTACTTTGTAGATAGTCATCATCCATATTCTTTTTTTTGCTCACTTATATTAAAATAAAATAAACATTGTACTCTTGTGATTATTACTTAGAAGCTCCTCAACTTCATCTCCATTTATGTTCTCTATTTTTTAATATCTGGGTAATTCAAAGCTTTCATTACTGTTTGCCCATACACAACCTTTTTGGTTTTGATTACCTATGGATCAGGTATCTCCTCATCAGAAGGCTTGTAGCAATTTCCTCTACTCATATTATTCATTTTATTAGCTTCAATTTTGAACTGTGGTTCATCCTCACCATGTCTCATTTAATTAACACAGTGTTTGAGATGGGACCCAGGTATTGTTTCATCATCTATTACAGTTGAAAAGGCAAACACTGGTGAGTTGAGATTCCATAGTTAGTGGATGGTGGTCATTTGTACTGCAGTATGAGCACTGGAAAATAACGATTTATAGCATAGGGTTTATGATTGTTACCAAAGCAATGTACATTGTTATTCTTGGCCACTGGATAAATAATAAATATGGATGTAGTTATTGGGTTGTGGTATGTAAAATTTTTATCTCTAAACAAGTTGAAAGAGTGCCATGTTGTGTAAACCGCTAGTTGGTAATTACAGTCTGTAATATTCTTTAAAGAATTGCTGCTTATGGTTCCTGGGTGGTATGTGGAAACTGCTTGGAGATTCAGTCACTATATTATGCAGTATGAGAAGCCAAAAAAGGGCTCAGCTGTCCCAAGTGGCACTTAATCTCATGCTCACAATAAATATCACTGAGAAAAAGAGCAAGTCTGTTTTGTATGTGGTGAGTCTGAAAAGGAACAATAAGTCACAGTGTTTTCACGCTGCAACATGCCTTTGATCTTCGTGGCAATTTTTGTTATTTACCTGCACACTTAACTACTTTCTTATGGCAGACTTCATGTGATTTAGAGCAGTCACTGTTGATTTTCTTCAGTATGGGTGTTTGAAAAAGTTGTTTGAAGTAAAGAAAACTCATGTCATGAGTTTCATATGCTCTAATCTGTACAGCTTCTAAATGGTCAAAAGCTGTTTGAACCAAATGCCATGTTTACATGCTAGACATTACAGACTGGATTTTTTAAAAAATGGATAAAGGTTATATTCTGTCTTTAAAAATATACTTATGCTTTAAAGTTTTGTTTTAGTAGCTTTATTTCTTGCATGTAGAAATGACTGGCTATTTAAACAGGTGATACAGTTCTTTCATGGAGTTAAAAAAAGTAATATTTATATTAAAATAATCATATTAAAAGGTCTCTAAATGTTAGTAATGGCTACCACAGTCATGCATGAAGAAGCTAGGTCATAGTGAAGCTCTGGTCATTCACCGTTTATAACCCTTCAAGTCATAAGCATGAGTAGAACTGGATAAGTAGTGGGGAGGGGGGAGGAGGAGGAGTGTTACTGAAGGTTTTTGTGAGCTGTGAATCACATTCTAATTCAGTCATGTTTGTACCACTTTTTGTTTGCTTCTTGGAAGTTTGTGTGAGAGTACAAAGTTTTGTTGGTATAGTCTGAATATTAACAGGAAATCAAATTTTGAACCCGTAGCAAAGATTTGTCTAATCAAGAAATGAAATTAACTTCTGACTAAAGGAGAAGTAGTTTATAAAAGTTAAATCATCCAGTCCAGGAAGAGAAACAACAGCATATGACTTACTGAAGGTGACTAGTCGTACAGCTTAAGTAGCAAAGTGGTGTAGACTTAGCGGTGAAATGAGGATAGACACATTGATGGATTTTATCTGGCAGGCTGTAACTTTTGTTAAAGCTAAACAGAGGGGAGGGGCTCTACCCACCCATCACCCATATGCTCCTATACCTGGCAGGTGTTACAGAACTCCTACTCTAGGGTCCATAACTTGGGGTAGTCTTTCCTCAGCCTACCTCCCAGGACTCAGCTCACTCTGATGGGGACAGAGGGTGCAGAAGGGTGAGGACCTCAACCGACAAGGACCACAAAGTCTGACCATATCCTGTAAGACAAAGGGCCTTCACCAAAATCCCAGGTTTTTACCTCTAGGAACTGTTCATTTTATCCTTTAACCCCACTGGGAACAGGGAGTGCCATCTTGATCACCATCTCTCCTCCCCCAACCCGCACAACTCCTGCCCAATCCAGGCCCTCACATTCCACAACCATTTGTCAGTGCTTCCTTCTGACAGATGTGCCCATAATCTCTGAAAAATTCAGGCCTTTTGTAATAGATATCCCTGTGCTGTATCACTGAACCCCCTGTCTCCAGGAATATGCTAGTGACCTCTCTGTTCACTTTCTTCCTTGCCTTGTCCATGCAGGCTGCATCTGCAGCTCCCTGCCAAACCCATCTTGTAGGCTTTTCTGATCATACTAACATAACCGCTGGCCACAGTTGCCTAACCCAGCTAACATCCCTCTGGATTCTATCCCTTAAATTGACTCCTGTGCAGTCCTTGAGATTATTCTCCAAGGTGGATAGCCAGGATGCGAGGGGGTCTGCTTTGTTCAACAATGAGAGTAGAAGTGGCATGAGCTGATCCCATTGCATGCCTCTTCTGCCGAACCACTGGACGCAAAAAGCTTCAGACTGAAGCCTAGCTGAGATCTGCCTGCCATCCTGGCTGCCCCCTTCTACAGAGTGCTTCAGATCTGAATATTAAGTATGCTCTGGGTATCCTCTGAAACAAAAAAGCTTATGGGATTAGTTGCTTTTTACAGTTCCCTGCGATCTTTTCCTAGGTGCAGACATACGTCCTGTAACACCTTGATTTCCTGTACCCTTTCACCTCTACTTTCCATGGACCAAACCCCCTGCAGACATTGATGTCACTGTCCCAGTCCTGAAAGAATGAGTACCAAATATACCTAGGTCAAGAACGTAGTAGCGCAAGGTTTTTCCTCAGTAGCGCAGGAAATTGGTATCTTGTTAGGAAGCTGCCATCACTGTGTGTGGACAGCAGGCCTGGCTGCAGGCTCTGGATTTTTAGTAAGGCTTTCACTGCCTTTACAGGGCACAAGTGTTTGTCTGCACATTCCTTCAACGCCACATATGCCCTTCTCTTCTTTTTGAGGACCTTAACTGCCGGGACCACTGTTCCTGTCGATTGTCGTACTCTGTTAAATTCAATGCTCACTGGAACCTTCCCACAGTTGCCAAAAGCACCAATTCCCTCACTTGAAAAGTGCCAAAGAGGGCAAAAATGAATACCACCCTAAATAAAATGGCCTCCCTCTCACAGCTGCAGACCCATCCTAAAGCCTTTAATAAGACTGGGTTTTCACTGTTATACGTAATGTTGTCCCTCTAGTGCCAACCCCTCCTGTACCACCCTTCTAAGAGCTTCAGTGGTAAAACAAAGCCTGCCTGGATCTGGGAAACCTGCCAGCCTACTTGAGTAGGACAGGCCTGCTATTTCACCAGATATAGTGGAGAGAGCCAACCTGCAGTGGGTCAAAGACACCCCATATTGCACCATCTGGTGTGTAGGTATGGCCCAACCATGATGAAGCCCTTCCTGAGCCCTAAATGTCATGAATTCTCTAAGGCTCGTTCACAGGCCCTGCGGGTATGTCTACATTGCAGTTAGATACCCACAGTTGCCTCATGACAGCTGATGAGGGCTCACGAACCTTGGGCTAAGGTGGTGTTTAATGACAGTGTAGACATTCAGGCTCAGGTATAAAATGAAGGCCCTCACCAGCTTCATTACTTAAGCAGTCTTAGCCAACTGTATATTTACAATATGGACCACAGATTGTTTTTTGCACCAGAAACGCACTTTCTTTTTTTAAAAGCTTTCTCCCCAAAGAGTGACTGCCAGCATTATAGGAAAAACCTTGAGGAAGGTAATGTCTCTTGTAATGGCCAGAGCCACACAGCTTTCTGGCCACTTCTGTGCACACCACCTTCCTTGAAAGTAAACCTGTGCCTCCCAAGATGTCAGATTGTATCTGCAGTTCAGTCTTGAGCAACCAGTCCAAACGTTATATTGAAATCCCATTAAACTCTTCCAGAAATCTTTCCCACACTTTAAAATGTCCTTTCATTTCCCTTGTCATTCTGACAATGGTGGGAATTGTACACTCCAGAAGAACCTGATGCCAGATGGGTGAAGAATGCCTGACTAGGAGCCACCACCCACACACCTTCCTGAGGCTTGGACCCTCACTTTCCCCAAACTTGGACCCATGGACCACCTGTATAAAGAATTTAGGATCCCATCCAGGAGGAATGCACTCCTCTGACCCACCACCACCGAAGTCCTGCTCACCTGTTCTCCTCGTCCCCTGACTCATTATCTGCATCAGTTATCTGCAGGCCATTGGTCTTACCTGTCTTCCTTTGCATACTATTGGCAGCAGCTGCTGCTGCTGGAATGGTAAATAACCCTTTCTCTGCTGGAATGGAGCTGTGCAGGCACCTGCTCCAAGTTAAATTTTATGAGCTTGGGAATGCTGGCCAATTAGCACTCTTCCCATCCCCCACCTATCTGGCTAAGGAGTGCCAGAGACTCCAAGGATGGTGAGGAGGAATTACTTGGTGTCCCTCAGTGAGTGACTCCCTCCCTCACTATTGAGGCTGTCATCCTTCTCTGCCAGGAACATCAACTTTCCCCACCAGTTGAGGAGGGTGGGTGGCATTTCTGAATATTAAGTAATCGAATGAATGCCCACTCTAAACAGTTTACAAACATTTAGCAAGTTGAAATTATTTCTAGTAAACTATTCAGAGAATAGTTTTGAATATCAAACAAATCAGTAAAACTCATGATCTATTTGTGGACAATTTGTGAAAAGGACCAAAAGGGATAAATTCATCAGATTAGAACAAATATTGGCCTTCTGTATTCATGTGCCATTTTAGAGGCTAGTCTGGGAATAAATCAGTAAGCTACTACAAATGGAACAAAAGATTGTGTGTATATATATAGTCCAAAATTAGAATGTAAGGAAAATAATGTGGTTTTGACTACAAGCCTTTTACCAAGAATTATATATGAAGGTGGAAGAAAACTGCTAACAATAATTTTCCTTACAATTTCATTCCTGGTGAAAATGTCCAAGGCAGACCACTATTGCTAACTTTATTTCTGTATGAGTGCCAATCCAATTTCCACTTTACCTAGAGGCATTTTGGATTGTGAATGGAAGGAGTGTGCTTTCACCAGTAAAGTGATTAACAAAATTGCTTCATACTGAGTTCTCTTGTGAATTACAGATTGTTTTCCTCTCTATGTAACCAGAATAAAGGGAGTAATCCGAGTGGGTTTGTGGAGTTCTGCATCATTTTCATCCACAGCACCATGCAGTTAATGTCATGGTGAACTGCTATTATCATTCAATAGGGTGCTTTAAAGTATCACATTTTGTAGTGTGCACCTGTTTAACCCGCCAAAAAACTGAGACTATGATCCCAGAGATTTCCCCTTCCCACTCATCAATTTTAAGACACATTTTATGGCAGCTCTGTGAGGCTCAAAGGGCCCTTATTTTTCAAAGAATAGCGGTAGCGATCACTGCACTTTCTCTCTGACAGTTGTTTCTCTTTGCTCACCATTATTGATCAGCTAGACTGATTACATGGAATTAGAGATTCATAAATAGTTACCATCTTCAACTGCTGTCTGGTGCAATAAAGATTAAAGAGATCAGGAGCTTTAAAGTCTGCCTGTTGGCTGAGTTTGAGAAGGATGACAAGTGCTCATACTGTAGAGAGATGCCTGGGCCTTGTGCCAAGCGCACGTAAAAGTGTGGTCACAACAAAGGTCTTGCAAATCAGTGCCTTTTGATGTATAACTTTGTAATATTCTTGACCCTTTGACTCCATTTTGTTGTCTGAGTGATCAGAATGTTGTAACTTAATTGGATAAATCTGATGTGTGCATGGCAGGGCGCTCGATGCAGTAAATCCTAATGACCCCCCACTCCCCGAGGATTCTATACTACTACTGTTATTTTAAGACACAGTGTTTACTGTTGATGGCTGTTCTTCTTTGAAGTAGAAAAAGAGAATCAAAGAGCTAGTCTGCAATCTGTGTGAAGTGCTTGAACTCCATTTAGTAATCAAAGTTAAGAAATTGCCATAATCAGCCAATTTTTTAAAAATAGGCTGATACTCTGTTTTTAACATAATTTGGCTGCTCAACTTGAGATGCCCGAGGGTGCCTAATTTTCAGAAAGGCCTGTCCATTCACCTTCTGAAGCCAGGACACCTTTACAGTATCTCAAGTTGAGCACCCAAAATTACTGTTTACTTTTGAAAATCGTGCCCACATTGTCTCGCTTTAAAGGGAATAGCAGTAAAATTTCACAAAATCAAGGAATATACTGTAAAAAGCGACCTCATTTTGTGATATAAAACCCAAAGCTCCCTAGGACAATATTTTACACTACTGTTATTCAAAGGCAAATAATTAGTATTTGTTTACATATCAAACATTTTATGTGATTTTATGTGCTGTGGTGGATGTTTTAGTTTTTTTTTTTCAAATCCTATTGCCTAGCTTTTGGAACTAATAGAGCAGAATCTTGAAAGGTTCTATGTTTCTGTTTGAGACAGTCAGAGTAAAGAAGAAGCAGCAGAAGAAAAACAGTGATGAGTACTGCCTGTGGCTGAATTTTCTAGGACTATGCTATTGCCTCATGATTTGAAAAAGTAATTGACAGTGGGATATAAGACACAAAATAGGCTGGTATAATACTGACTGAAGGTGCTGTTGCCTTCTTTGTAAATACAAGGGAATTGGCTCAAACTAAAATAGCCAATCCATGTGTTTTATTCTATTTAAAAATGTTTCCCCCCTAAATATGCAGTCTCAGTTACCCATTGTTGAGGCTCATCTGCGATTAACAGAGTCATGTAACCCGCCAGTAACAGAGCTCTGGCAGTAATATGGTAGCATCTTGGATAAATTATAAATTATTTTTAGTTTATTTTTTCCTTAGATTGCATTTTGAAAACTGTGGTGCATAGATCACTTGAGGGTTACAGAGAGGAGTTGCTCACATTATGCTGGTACCTCTTCTCTCTTCTTGCTTCTAGCTATCAGAGGGGTAGCCATGTTAGTCTGTATATGATGATCAGGTGGTTATCTTCTCCTATTTACTGTACAGGAGCCACAGTTTGGTGGCACCTTAAAGACTAACAGATTTATTTGGGCATAAGCTTTTGTGGGTAAAAACCCCACTTCTTCAGATGCATGGAGTGAAAATTATATATACAGGCAAAAATATCTGTCTGTATCTGTGCGAGTTTTTTCATACAGCTAAATTCAGTACTTGGTACCATGCAAGGCACTGAATTTAGCAGTATGAAAAGATAGGCATAAATATCTGTCTGGATCTGTGCGAGTACCTGTAATTTTCACTCCATGCATCTGAAGACGTGGGTTTTTTACCCACAAAAGCTTATGCCCAAATAAATCTGTTAGTCTTTAAGGTGCCACCGGACTGTGGCTCCTGTACAGCAAACAGGAAGAGATAACCACCTGAATTGCTTCCAGCTGTTTCTGTAGGTTTCCAGACTCTTCAAGGAGGGCCTGCAGGATTAGAATAATAGAAATGTGGGGCTGGGAGTGACCTCAAGAGGTTATTTAGTCCAGCTGTCCACAAAGAGGCAGGACCAAGTGTACCTAGACCATCCCTGACAGGTGTTTGTCTAAGATGTTCTGAAAAACCTTCAGTGATTGGGATTCCACAATCTCCCTTGGATATGTATTCCAGTGTTTAACTACTCTTAAAACTTTTCCCTAATATCTTATTTACATCTCTCTTGGCCCATTACTTCTTATCCTACCTTCAGTGGACATGGAGAACAATGGATCACTGTCCTCTTTATAACAGCCCTTAATATATTTGGAGACTATTATCAGGTCTTCAGTCTTTTTTTCTCAAAACTAACCATGCCCAGTTTTTAACCTCTCTTTATAGGTCAGGTTTTCTAAACTTTTTATCATTTTGTGTCCACATCTTTCCTAATGTGCAGTGCCCAGAATTGGACAGAGTACTCTAACTGAGGCTTTACCAGTGCCGATTAGAGCAAAACAGTTACATCCCATATCTTACAAATGACACTCCTGTTAATACACTCCAGAATGATATTAACCTTTTATGAAATTCTGTCACATTTGGCTGCTACTCTGAAACCTGTCACATTGTTGACTCTCATTGAATTTGTGATCTACTAGAACTCCAAATCCTTTTCAGTAGTAGCCTAGCCTAGCCAGTTATTTCCCATTTTCTAGTTGTGCATTTGATTTTTCCTTCCTCCGTGTAGTACTTTGCATTTGTCTATACTGAATTTCATCTTGTTCGTTTCAGACTAGTTCTCCAATTTGTCAAATTCCTTTCCAGTTCTAATCCTGTCCTCCAAAGTGCTTGCGGCCCCTCCCTGCTTGGTGTCAGCCACTAATGTCAGCATATTCTCCACTCTATTATCCAAGTTATTAATGAAAATATTGACAAGACAGACTCCTTCAGCACCCCACTAGATATGCCTTCCCAGTTTGACAATGAATCATTGATAACTATTCTTGGAGTGCAGTCTTTCAACAAGTTGTGCCTTCACCTTATAATAATTCCATTTAGACCACATTTTCCTAGTTTGCTTATGAGAATGTCATGTGGGACATTGTCAAAAGATTTACTAAAATCAAGATATATCATAGCTACTGCATTAAAGAAGGAAATTAGGTTAGTTTTACAAATTTGCTCTTGACAAATCCATGTTGGCTATTCCTTGTAACTCTATTATCCTCTAGATGATTTCAAATTGATAATTTAATAATTGGTTCCACTATCTTTCCAGGTATTCAAGTTAAGTGGAGTGGCCTCTAATTTCCTAAGTCCTCTTTCTTCTCCTTTGTAAAGATAGGTACTTTGTTTGCCCTTCCCCTGTCCTTTGGAACCTTACCCATCTTCCATGAGTTTTCAAACGTAATTGCTAACAGTTCTGAGATTGTTTCAGGTAGTTCCTTAAGTACCCTTGGATGAATTTCATCGGATCCCTTTTTGTTAATATTAATTGTGTCGGATATCTGATCACCATTAACCTTTTTAATGAAGACTGAAGCAAAATAGGCCTTAAACATCTCAGCCTTCTTCATGTCATCAGTTATTAGCTCTCCTTCCCCACTAAGTAGAAGAAGTACACTTTCTTTCATCTTTCTTTTGTTCCTAATACTTTTGAAGAACCTCTTCTTACTGCCTTTTATGTCCTTTGCTAGGTGTAATTCATTTTGTGCCTTAGCCTTTCTGTTTTTTTCTCTACATCCTTGTGCTATTCCTCTGAACTGCTCCTTAGCAATTCATCCATTCACTTTTTGTAGGATACTTTTTTTTATTTTAAGGTCATTAAAGAGCTTGTGATGGAGTCATATTCACCTCTTACTATTCTTGCTATATTGTACGCAGTAGATAAAGTGATAGAGACAGATGTGTGTCAGAAATCTCAGCCAACCATTTGATCCCAAATATCTCTCCATCCCTATAGGTTTTGCTTTAGTCTCCATTCTTTCCTTTTCCTGTCATAGTGAGCAGACTACATTTTTCCAGACCTTCCAAAAGAGCAGACATCTCAGAAAACTGCTGAGTATGGACGCTGAAAAGGGCATACCAGCTCCATTAGTTTACATTGGAATCATGAAAGCACAGAAAAAAAGGAATGAAAAATGAGAGCAGTTGTGAAGCTGGCTTTTTTTTTTTTCAACCACTCCTCAGAAAAATATGACTCTTCAGGATGAAGACTCTTATCCAAGAAGAAGGGAGAGGGAGAACAAGTAGACCATTTATTTCTGGACTACAATTTCCCAGTATTGAAAGATTACTTTTGTGGGCCACATTATCTGTCACATATACCCAGAAAAATCTCAGCGAGGGGGAGAGATGGCATTCCTGTTTACTTAAGCACAGGAGTATCATGGGATTCTAAACCTCATTTCACTCCATTTCAGGGTTATCTACAAAGTATTCATCTCTCTTCTGTGTTTTGTTCTGTGAGATGTTAGGTAAATCTTCAAAGGGTTATGGTATCATTAACATTTAATATTTCTAAAGCCCTGCAACCATAATTAATGAAGTAGTTTGAATTTTCAGATTAAAAATGAAAGATTTACTTAGGAGCCAACCAGAGTTGAGTGACTATGAAATCTGGATGAGTGTTGGTACGAAGTACAACAGAGATAGACACAGCAGGAATCTACCCCTGCTCCCTGCTGCTTCTTCTCCACTCTTCCCTGTTCCTCGCCCCCACAGCTATATAAGTCTCGTTGAAAGATTGAGATATTGGAACCAAACTCATAGCTTTTGTGTTCTTATTAGAAAGAAAATTTTGTTCAGCCTCAGACCATTTGGTGGTTCTGGAATGAGTCAGAAATACAACAGGAATGCTATAGAGGGGGAATCATTGTGTATTTTTAGAGTTGAGGGATTTTATGGAGACACAAGTCTGTGGGGCCTGGTGAAAGGTTTGGGAAAATAGATGTAGACACAATAGTTTTCTAATTCAATTTCTGATGTGATTTAGGCACCAATTGTCAAAGCACTTAGGTACATGATTAACTTTAAACATATGAATAGTCCCAGTGAAATCAATGGAATTACAGTGGTATGAAAACTAGTGTTTTACTATTGAGAGGAGACTACATGAGAGAAGATTCAAGTCCAGTAGGGTTAGTCATGGAGACTTTACTTTTGTTCTTTTTTTATTTTTTATTTATTTGTCATAGAAAGCATTTTTAGATTTTAAACTAGGTTTTGCTCTTTGCGTACTAAAGTGGAACATTCTCCGTCCATTAGTTCTTGAGTGAGGGCAACTTCTCTCTCCAAGCCAGAAAGCATGAAGATGTGGAGGGTTTCTGGTGTGGACTGTCTCCTCTACTGAAAAAAAGATGTTTCTTCATGGATCCTTATTCAGGGAATGTGGGAGAGGAATTTGAAAAAGCTGATGGCAGCACTTCCTAATGATCCAGAGATGGCTGCAGTAGGTGCTCCATTCCCAAGCAGAGCAGTAGAGGGCCAATCACATCTGGTGGTGTTATATGTGCTACTCTCATATGAAAGACAGCACAGAAGCAGCACAACACGCAAAAAGATGGATTTTAATCACAGCCATTTTATTTTGTTTGTTTTGGTGTATAAATCTCCTTTGTTTTTCAGAATGACTCCAGGGACACAAATAACAGTCCCATTGGGTCACAAGTGGCACCTTGGATAAAGAAATTCATTCTAATAGTTATATATAATAATACTCTGTATTAACTACTATAAATACTAACTTCAGCTTGTTGTAGCATTGTCATGTAATGTACTGTATTGATTTTTTTTTTAAATTACCCTCTAGCAAAATTTTATTTTTAAGTCGTTTTCTTGAAAGTTTTAATCTCTATTGACATTTTTATTACAGGTGCTGTTCTTATGTGGGTCGAAGGGGGAATGGTCCTCAGGCTATATCTATTGGCAAGAACTGTGATAAATTTGGAATTGTTGTTCATGAACTAGGGCATGTGATAGGCTTTTGGCATGAACACACACGGCCAGACCGAGATGACCATGTAACCATCATTAGAGAAAACATCCAGCCAGGTGAGACAATTTGCTACGGGTTCTTAGGTTATATTATTTCACTGTTTATTTTTGTTTTATTGAAGATTGTAACAATTTTTACATTTTTGAAATGAGTCTTTTCAATTCAAATAATTGTAATTGGGATTTTGAGTGTTCTTAGAAAATTCAACATTCTAATAAACTAGCCAAAATTAACATTTTTACATTTACACCATTTTTTTTATCTGGAGGGATCCCCAAATGATTCAAACTATATACAGTTTATACAGTACCACTAAAGTATGAAGTATACCACTGGAGTGGAGAGAAACAGCCAAATAGACAACCAGTTAAGCAACCTGGAGGGACTTCAGGGAAAACCATTAGTCTTATGAAAAGAGCCATGGGACCTTTCATGTTCATACAGCGGAGGCGGGACTGTGGTTTCATGTTAAAGATAAGTACAATTGTGACAAGGCTTGGAAAATGAACTAAACATTAACAGACATTGTTTTTTGACAGAAAATTTAGTTTTTGTCTAAATAACATTTTTTGTGACAAGTGTCTGCTTTATATGGGAACATTTGAGTTTTCATCAAAAATCAAAAGTTTTCTGTTTTCAGTCAGAAAATGTTTGTTTTTTTCAATGAAAAGTCAACATTTTCCATGGAGGAGAACCTTTCCAGCCAGCTCCATCCAGTGCTTACTTGCCCTGGGTCTAAGCCTATTCACCATGTTGAACTATACTGGTGCCTAAGCCTCACCTGCACCAAGCCACACCCCCTACTATATGTTCTCCTACTGATTGTATACTACTGGGCGTGGGTCTGTTGGGTGAACTCAGTTCTTCTAATTAGTGCTGCCCACTCAAATAACACCGGCTAACTTAATTCATGCTGCCTCCGATAAATGAGTGCTGGGCCACTTCCCATACTCCTAAATAAAACAGTTAAGGCTGTTTTGCTCAACAATAAAGTCTTGCTGGACAGCATTCTCCCTACCCATTCATTAAATAAATATATGATCTCATCCCTTTCCCACACATGTACAAGTCCACAAACCCTCTGCTGCAGTGGCACACGCATGACTATGTACCATGATCATCCTGCAAAGCCTTCTACTCCAGGTGGAAGAAGTAGTAGGCTCCTGCTTGACAACCCTGCTTCTTAAAAGTGGTAGCAGCTGCCTCCCACACCAGCTTCAGGTGCCTGATAACACTTCCAAGCAGTAGCAGCACTGAAACTGTCTATGCAGACTAAGCAAGACATCACTTCATTGGTTTACACTTGGTTCACAACTGGAAGGTTTTCTTCATAACCATAAAGGCTAGAAATTTAGTTTTTAATAAGACACTCACCCGGGAAGTCCTGACTTGTATGATACTCAGTTTACCTAACTGTGAAGTAGGCAAGTTGAGATTATCTTGTCAAGATACAAACCTATGATTTCAGAGACTCTGTATTTCAAAGTTGATGTTTTAGATGCTAAAGGCGTGATTTTCAAAATTTCAGAAGCCCATATTGACGTGGAAATATGCCTATGCAATTTTGCATTAAATTTGCATGGACAGTAATGATGATTGTATACATAAAACCAATATTGGTATGCAAATTGATATGTGTTATCTGACTAGCCATTTATACACCCATATTTAAATGCATTAACAAATCAGGTTTACAATCTGGCCCATACAATTGACAGTTTTATTCTTATCAACCATTCTTTGCAATGCTTGTCTGACCTGTTCTTGTTGGAACCAGAGTTGGGCTACAGAAGCTGATTTTGGCCCACAGAGACAAGGACAGAAGAGCGTCTCTGAGAAGAATAAAAATCGCTGCTTCTGCTAGCATGCAAATACTGTGCTTGATTCTAGAAGCCTAGACCTTATGTTGCTGCAGATGCATTTATTCTTACAAATTACTCATATTTAGTTCAGGTGAGTTCTTCATGGCACAGTAACAATTTTGAAATACAAAATTATGTTTAAACTTTTAGGAGATAAAAATGGCTTTTGGTAAAATATAGATTATAGTTCACAAGCAATTTAAATTGGTTTATCAGCAATTTTCATTTTTATTATCAAATGTGGACTATCATGCTGAGCATGAGAAGCAATGTAATCTAAAGGCTAGGGCCCATGCCTTGGAATCAGGATGCCAGTGTTTATTCCTGGTTCTGTCTCTGACCTGGGTGACTTTGGCCAAGTTACTTCATCTCACTCTGCCTAAGTATCATCATTTGTAAAATTGAAGTAATGATACTTAGCTGCTTTGGAAAGCATGTGGAGATCTACAGATGAAAAATACTATGCAAGAGCAAAGAGTTATATTTATTTATTAGCTATTCCAGTCACAACAGCAGAGCATTCTGCAAGAGATGACAGATGACAGCTATGATCTAATCTATTTTTTTTGTCACTTCTTTTATGCCTAATACATAATATTTTAGCAATATTTCTTCCTTTAATTTGCCTTATAGCAAGATCAGATTGTTAGTTTCCCTCTCCTGACAACAGGTTGAGGCAGAACAAACTTGCATTGTCAGTTTCTTTCTCGCTCTCTCTCCCCCCTGACACTGTCTATCCCCTTTTATAATATAGGTTGACAATCACTAATCAGATTGTGCCAGTCCGCAAAACCTGCCTACTAAAATCATTGGCACTACTCACAGTAATAAGCATATAGGTATATAGGCATCTAACTCTCATTGATTTGAATGGGCATTAGGCACATAATTATCTTTGAGGATCTGGGCCATATTCCTTAAGCAAAGGTTTGTACTAGAAGTGCAAATGTTGGCTTGCTCAAGGAAGGTCCATACCTTACCTAACTTTGTCCTGATTGCTCATGCACTGATGACTTGATAACTTATGATTATTCCCTAACTTTTTCACACATGCACAGAATTTTTAATTACATTTGAATAATAATACATACATAATAAACACAAATAATAAATACATCCTCAACAACTTTTTCACATATACAGGATTGACAATGTGCAATGTGTTAGGTGTTTGTGGGGGAAGTATGAGGTTGTAATTAAAGTTTTGCATTGTACTGTGAGGGAGATGTGTAGTCTGTAGAGTGTTTCCTTTACAGTTGGAGTTGAGTTCTTTTGATGATAGAAACAATCTGTTGCTGTCAGTGGAAACATCCTGTGTGGTCTAAGAAGGGTGCTATAACTTGGCAATCCTAGCTTTTTAGGATTTTCACTGGGGGAGAGGGTGTCACACTTAGCCAACTTAAATCCCTTTTAAACATTTCCAGAATGGAATTATAATAACGGCTCAAGTCTCAAAAGAAATATGAAGGTACAGATTAAACAGATATAGGATATTTTAGAGTCCTACAAAATAAATAGCCTAACAGGATAAAATAAAGAGAACTTATTTTTCAGTATATGGGGTTTTTCTGCTTTCATCTTAACAGTGCTTCTGTTTTATTTGTTAACCAATTGCTCAGTGTTTGTGCAGCAGTGTTTTATTTTGCTTTTAGTGCCTTATTTTACCAGATGGCTTGGGTAAAACAAGAAACTAAATTACACAGCTCTTAAACACACACAACATAACATGCAGTTTCGAAAATCTCTTTAAACTAAGTCAGTCTCGTTATGTTTTAAGTGTTACGCTACATGCAACTGATATAGGCTAAGAGTTAAAGTTTGTACCCTGAAAAAGCCATTGTAGGATTTCTTGGTTGTAAAGTAATATTTACATTTTTTAATTAGTGGTGCAATGAAGCTGTTAAGATTCCCACCATACTCCTTAGAATGGGACTTTGAGCAGGACTGGCAGGGAACAGACACTTCTCATGGATCTTATTCTGAAGGATTGAGAGAAGTTCAGACTCCTCCCGCTACCCTTTGAGTCCACACATTGCACATGTGCTCTTCCCTGCTTCCTTGTGCTGCATCCTGGACTCCTATGTGTGCTAAGAGGGCTTGGGTGCAGTAACTGCTCCTTGTCCTCCTTCAGGCTTTGCCTGTGATTGGTGGATTCGTGTCACAGGGAGAACTTGTTGCCACCTGGACCTGCATGTGAATGGGTACAGTATGTACCTTCCTCCTGGGTTGGGCCTGCCATTCTCAGGCCACCCACCCTTCACCTCGCAAGCTTCCACCTTCCTCCTTAGTTCCTAGCTGAAGCTTCTAATGTCCCTTCTTGTCAGACATTTTGGGCTTAGTCATCGGTAATTGGAGTCAGAAAGGCATTTCCATCAAGAGGAAATTGGCATGTGCAGTGAGGGTGTTTTTGATTTTCTGTTAGTATCCAGGAAGTTTGGCCAGTATTGTTTGTTAATGAAGGTCACAACTTTTGACAGGAGTCCAGCGGATCTGGGTTTGAGCAAAAGCCAGTTTGCATACTTGTATACTGACAAGGACCAGTGGCTTTGGGCCGGGACCGGTGGTTGCTTGAAGGACTGGAAGTGAACCTCTATTTCTTACACAGATCCAGGCATCCCTTACATGTGCCCCTAACAGTTGCATTAGGTTAGGGTGGGAGGGGTAGCTGGAAGTTGGCCCAAATAGCTGTTGTGGTAAATGGGGACTGAAAGGGTAGCCTCTACTTAAGCGAAGTCACTTTGGTAGCCAGCCTGTGGAATCCCCACTGAACAGCTATCTGCTGGACTGTTTGTGGAGGGGTGTATTTTTTTCTTCTATCATTGATGGCTAAGTTAATGAATGTTGTGGCCTCCATGTTTATCACAAGTTGGTGTTCTGTGTCTTATTCACTTACAGTGCACAGGTGAATGAAACAGCTAAATTATATGTATAGTAGAATAAAGTTAGTAGCGGGTGTTCTAGGTGCATGGATCTTCCTCCATTCATCCAGTTAATAAAAGAAATTAACTACTCTGAAGCGCTAGATTCACTAAGATCCATGAGTTTCTGTGAATGGCATTGTAGCTCTTTTACCCCTTCCCAATTATCAAAAGACTCATCTGAGACTTTGCTTATGACTCATTTGTAGGTCAGGAATACAACTTCCTGAAGATGGAGCCTGGAGAGGTGAACTCCCTTGGGGAACCATATGATTTTGACAGCATTATGCACTATGCCAGGAACACCTTCTCAAGGTTGGAGTCTCAGGTTATACCTTTTGACTTTTAATTCCATTCCTGTATGTGAAAACTAGGAACCATAGATTTAACAATGGCATTTCCAGAACAGCTTTAAAATATTATATTCCTTCCGCAGAGAGTGTTCCAACAGAAGTCAAAACACAGCTTGTTGGTTTTCTTTAAATCCAACTATGTAGGATAATTTGATTATTTTTTTTAGAAAGACATCGCTTAATGTCCCCTCATAATATTCAATTTCAAAACAGCCTTTGAATCTTATTTTAATTTAGATTTAATGTAAAGATAACCTGGAAACCTCATTTCATAATAGCTGTCTATTATTTTGTAAAACCTCATATGCTGCAAAAAGTTAAATTTAGAAGAATCAAGCAAATGAAATATTTAGGTATGTGTTCCTTTCTCTTAGAGTGAAATTCATGTCAGTACATAAAGTCTATGTAATTTGTGTACCTCTGTGGGTACAGAGAGTGAGATATAAGTCTGGAAAATGTACCCCACAAACCAGGGCCATGGGAAAGGGCTGAACTAGACTAGAGACTGCAGCTCATTCTGTGCTGCTCATGGTGTTAGTGACATTAGAGCCACACAATCAAGAATCCCATTTTTCCCACATTGGGAGCTCCCACATTGCTGCTCCACTGCTGGTTATCCTTGCACAGCCCGTCTATGAAATTTGAGTGTGGGAAAGGGTCTGACACCCATAGTGCTGATTATATTTCATACCCTGTAGCTCAGCCACTAACCACCCTAGAAAAAGGTTATCAGTATAATGCTAATGGAACCCACAAGGGTAAAGTCTGTGGAGGAGGATTCAGGTTCAAGTCCCTTTTCCATCCCAGACTTTGTGTGAACTTGGGCAAATTGTGTATCCGCTGTATGCCTCAGTTGCCTTCTCTAATATAAGCACATAGCAGCATGTACATTAAAAAAAACCAGCCTACCAAAACAGAACACTTCACACACAATTCTCCTTCAGGAAGAAGATGAGTGTGGGAATGAAACACACATGACAGATGTTATTTAATGCACTACTAGAAGGTGCTCAGATACTACGTTGAGGAGGGTGGCATAAGAACTTATATAGAATAGAAAAGAATAACCAATAGTCTTAGTGCTCTGTAATTACTACCACATGAAGATTTGGTTTCTGATCCTAGTCTCAGATGCTCCAGTCTGGCAGAAACTGAGAGTGGTATAGGGAATCATATTCTACCCCTAGGCAGAAGAGAGTGTTTTGTATCACTTACAGAAGTCCTTAAGGCCAATAAGGGTTGCCATTGATTATGTTCAGAGGGGGAATCCTATTCAGTGTGGAACTTTACCATCTGTTAGAAACTAGTATTTCCTTTAGTCACCAGGACCAGGTCAACAAAGACCACAAAACTTCATGAAGTAATAGCCACAACATATAGATAAGTATTAAGACTATCAAGGGCTTGTTGTTTCCATAAGCCTTTTTAAGGTGGTGCTGGAGACCGCAAAAGAGGAATTTAAAATTTTAAATTCACTTGGTTGGTCATTTTCAGGTTATACCAGTGGAAAAATAAAATTGTTTCTCGTTAAAGTTGCTGTTTTGTTTTACAAAAATTCTGCTTTGTTCCTAGAAATAGTTATTCAGGTGGTCAGTTAGTACTTTGAACTGTTTCTTCTAATATTTGAAATAGAAGTATTTCCTACAGTCTGTCTTTATGGAATAATTCCAGTGATGTCATCGGGAGTTTTATGTGTGCAATGACAGCAGAATATAGGCCAGACATTCAAAATGGCCAATCTAGTGTACTTTAAAAAGCAACCTCTATTCTTAGGCTCAGATTTTTGCCTTAACACTGAGTATTATGAAACCACATTATGCAGTCAATACTGATAAATGGTAATACAAGATTTTAGCTTTCGGTGTATGTGCTACAAGTATAAATGAGTATCAAAAATAAGAAAGAAAATCTAGCAAAATGTGTAAGAAGCCCAGTGACATGACATCAGAATTCAAAGGTTTTCAGACTCCGTAGCATGTTAATGGAACATATTTCTTTGTTCATATTTCTCCTAATATTAATTTAATACTACCAAAATTAACTCATGAAAAATCAGGTTTTTAAAAAATCAGACGTAAATCCATCAAACCAAGGACATTCTGAGATAAGATTAATACCTAATCTTGTTCTCTGGTACATCAGAGTCATTTGGAGTAATTCTGCTGAAGTCAAATGAGTTAGCATGGATTTGTAATCGAAAGCAGAATTTGGCTCACCATTCATGTCTTAGCAGCAGCAGGATAGCTCAGGGATCTAACACAACAGAAGAATGCTCTTACTACATACCCTTACATTGAAATAGCTTAGCACAGTTGCATGAATTAAAGATGCATTGGCAACCTTAATTCTGAATCACCCTGCTTTTCATGGCTGTAACTAAGACCTTAAACACCTCCTTGAAACTTCATTCAGAACAGGGACTTTGGAGGAAGAATTTCACAACAAGGCAATGTGTAATTGTTTGTGTTTTTTAAATATGGAATGCTTCACGAATTTGCGTGTCCTCCTTGCCAGGCAGACAAAACAGGCTAAGCAAACAACAGATCCTGTCTTCAATGTGACAAGTGCTAGGTCCCAACAATCTTTTTCATTTAATTTAAATTTGAATAGGAAATTTCTGGGCTGTTATTATCTATTCAGAATACAAAAGTAGTTGCCAGTTTGCATTACAGCAAGACTATTTTCTAATATCATTGCTACTGTTTAAGCCATTTTTTAAACTTGGGGAATTTTTCTCTTCCATTCACTTTTTCTTTTCTTTTGTTTGTTTCATATTTTGCATTTTACCTTTTTAATTATGCCAAATATGTTTATTATTTATAAAATAGATATTATATAATATAAACACAAGGACAGTTTTATTAAAAATTGCTAAGGTTTTATGAGTCTATTTTTTTTTTTTTTTTTTAGGGGTATGTTTCTGGATACAATTCTTCCTTCCCGTGATGATAATGGTATACGACCTGCCATTGGTCAGCGTACTCGTCTAAGTAAAGGAGATATTGCACAGGCAAGAAAGCTGTACAGATGTCCAGGTATTTCACCATAAAAACACACACACACACAAGCATGCTTCACTATGTTGTTGAAGAGAAATAATAAATCTTTTCAGTAGGCTGTTTACTAATCCATTTCCATGCTGGCAAGTGATGTGTACACGTCAAGAATCAGATCATAAAAATGTTGCAGGTGAGGACTGTGGAATGCAAAGCTTTTACGTGTAGATAAACTGCCTGAAACTGAATTTACTCATGTGACAGTTCCATTCTTGCTTGCGTTTAGTTTTTCAGTGACTAGAAAAAATAACATAATACTTTGTCAGTTCTTATTTACATTTTGTAATTTAAAACCCGAGCTATACTTAGATAGATTATAGCGATTTGTAGTGTAACACGACATTGGAATCTGAGTGTCCTCCAAAGGATCATTCTCAACATTTTTGTGTGCACATAAGTATGAATGGAGTGCAGAAATGACATTTTTAATCAATAAACATATTACACCCCTGCAGTGAG
This sequence comes from Lepidochelys olivacea, assembly GCF_965140295.1. Classification (NCBI taxonomy): domain Eukaryota; kingdom Metazoa; phylum Chordata; order Testudines; family Cheloniidae; genus Lepidochelys; species Lepidochelys olivacea. The sequence goes on from NC_140414.1 coordinate 73,966,697, forward strand.
TTATATCTTGTAGATACATTTTGCCTATTCAGAATATGAAAATGTGCAATTTAAAACTACAAATTAAATGAATTATAAGTGCACTGATAAGATCAGATACAGTTACATGTCTATTATAGTCAGTATTTGAATATCATCAGCCTAGTTATCCCAATTCTTTTAAAACAGTTTTGAAGTAGAGTTATAGTCTGATCTCTCAGACACTGATGTAAATCTGAGCAACTCAGTTTAAGCCAAGGGGCTCAGTCCTTTACCACTGTGATGTGTGTCAGAGATGGGAGAGCAGGCTGTGATTTCCCAATTATGGGTTTGGCTGGGGCCAGTTCAAAATTTAGTGTAATTTAGAGCAGCCTCAGGGTTACCACAATGGCCATCTACCAGCCAGAATTTCCCAGAGTGCAGCATGCTCTCACCATGCCCCATATGGTGGGCTAGGAAGGACATGATGGCTGGGAGAATTCCCACATGATTGTTGAAGCCAGTTATATGGCCACTTTGTACCACTTGAGCCACAAAAGGACTCAGGATTGAGCCAGTGGATTGCTTGAGATTTACATTAGTGTCAGTGGGATCAGAATCTGGCAAAAGATGTGTGTATGCACACAACACAAAGTAAGTGGCATGAGAGTTATCAGTTGGCTAACAGTTATACATTGATTTGGTGAATTAAGAAGTTCTTCCATGTACACTGTACAGAGTTGTAGGGTGACCAAGGAAACCATCTTCTATAATTTCCTTTTAAAATCATTTCAACAGCCTGAAAAACCCTTTAGGAGCAATTTTTAAAATGTTATTTGTAATTTTTTACAATATAAATAGGTTTCAATAAATAAGATACTTGCATAAATACATTATGCACTACTAAATAGATTGTCAAAGAGTAAAATATGCATGGGGGAAGAGAGTCTTTTTGTCTTACAAGCACTTAGGAATGATATATACCTACAGGCACCAGCAAAATTCTTGAAGATGAAGAGAGTCAGTAGAGCCAAGAACGCTGTGCGTTGAGTCAGTATTTGTGTGATCAAAATGAATGAGGTAAACACCTCATTATATTCTGACAATATGTAGTACATCTGAATGACACCCTAGGCATGCATTTGTTTTTTTCAATCTATTTGGAAAATAGATTGAAACTAAAACTAACCTCAAAACAAATGTTCAGGGACAAGAAGTTTTTATGTTCACCATGATGATTATTCATAACTGGCCATAGATATTGTCGGTGTTTTTTTCTGCAGTGATCTTTGGGTCTGCAGGGATCTGGCTTTACAATATCATACAGTGCTTCTGTTTTCAATATGTTTTGAAAAATAGTAGCTATTATTTGCAGCACTGACAGACTAATACCCTCATTGTTATGAATGGGACTAGTTGAATGAGTAAGAGATGCAGGAGTATGTCCCTTTTTTGTGAAACACTTTGGCAAATTTTGGGCCGAAGGTTGTTGTATAAGAATCTGGTTTACTTGCATGCATTAGTCCTATCACAATGAGTAAGAATGCTCATGTGAGTAAAACCACAGGATTAGCTCTAAATGTAAAATATTATTATTTAATATAAAATGGTAAATGTCCTCCATTAGTAAAATATTGAAAGCGAAAAAATGCTTAAATTGCAAAACATACAGCAAAGATTTCAAAAATTAACATCCAATAATAAACAAAACCACCTTCAGAAACTGGTACACTATTGTGATTAAAATATATTTCACTGCCGACGGTAAGGAATATTAAGAGTTAATAGAGACATATTAAGCTTTCTGTTTCATGTGAAACAACATGGGATCATGTTAATATATCAGGCTATGAAACTTCTGATGTTTGTTGTATTTTATAGCTATGCTATATTACCTGTATGGGTTGGAAAATGTTAATCACAATGTTTTCTTGTGGTAGAACAACAGTGTTATTAATAGTGTGAATATTTGCATAGTTTTCTACTTCTATGTTTTAATTACATTAATTTTAATAAAATAAAACATAGACACAGAAGATAATCATTTGAATGACATGATTTTTATGGAATATATTCAACTTGGAGCTTTTTAAAGGAATTCTTATGTACTTGACTGTATTCATCCTGATATTTGCACTTCCAAATCTCCAATTAGTCCTATAAACAGAGGCTATCCAGGAAGCCATCTATTGCTTCTGAGGGATTACAAATACTTGTGTGGAATCCTGACCATGATCAGTACTCTGTACTGAGGGTTATTTAGAATAAAGCACCTGAAGAGTTGCTGGGTGAATATTCCTGTTTCTCCAGCTTCTCTAGCCTGTGGGAAAACAGCCTCACTGGTGTTTAGTTAGTGTCATTACCCTAGAAAGTGTTTACAGGATGAGAGACATATTTCAACTTTGGAGAGACTGGGTGATAAAATGATATGTCCTGTTTTCACCAGGTCTGAAGGTGCCAGGACTATAAGATTTAAAAGATAGGAGTTTGATCGTTTGTACTTTTTAGTTTGGATTGTGGTTTTTGTGACCTGTGTCCAGGAGAAAACAGCTACTGATTTGGCACGGTTACTTCTTAATATTAAGTAAACAGAAAATACTCTTCCAGCATTTTGGCCCAGGTGTGCAGACTCTGAGTCTTTGAAATTTTACACATATATTATTAAGAAAAAAAAGGAGTAGGAAAAATAAATGAAGGAGAAGATGGACATTGATAGGTACAAAGCAAAAGAGAGATGAGTAGGAAAAAAGGGGGAAAGGAAGGAGGGGTAAATATGGAGAGGAGCAGGCAGAGCAAGGCTGGCAGTAGAGAGTTTAGGAAGGAAAGAGGCAGGAGGAGAGAAGTTTTGCCAAACAACCAGAGTTTAAATTATGAAAAGCAGTCTCATCACATCATTGGTGTACTGGGACTGTGAAGTTCTTGAGGGGGAGGTCCAGTTTCTTTCCTGTCCTGCTGCTGCTGAAGTGGTCTCTGCTGTTCCTAGATTTAATCCCTGGAAAGTCCAGCTTTGCTTCTTGTACACTGTATAATTGGTCCAGGGAGGGGGAAGAGAGGCTTCTGAGGCTTGGGAGGGGGAGCGGGCCGCAACTTCTCCCTTTCCCATTCCTGCTGTTGCTGAGGAAGACCCTGCTGCTCCTGGGGCCTGGCCCAGACCTCCCTGTTTGGTCAAAAATAGTTGGCCACTAATTCTATACTCCTTATTTTCTTCATGCCCAACTTGAGACACCTGGAGTCTGATTTGCAAAGGTGCTGAGCACTCACAGCTGCAACTGGTGTCAATAGGAGCTGTGTTTTGAACATATAAAATGTTAAGTACTCAGAAAAATCATGCCGTAGGCATATCAGGTTTGCAGCCCAAAATTAGTGGATGCTTGACAATTGTAGCCTTAATTTCATGTGCTTCATATTCACACCCATAAACTGGTGATACGTAATGACACTTTACCTCACAGGGGTGTTGTAAAGATAAATTCATTACTGTTTGAACAACTCATATACTGTGATGATAAATGCCATAGAAAAACCCACAAGGAAACTAATAATTCTGTATTCAGTGCATTGTTTAAACAGTGTGTGCCAAATAAGTCCACGGGGGCCACACACAGAATGATAAAAGGATAGAAGGATTAAAAAAAAATATTGAATAGCTACCCGTTCAGTAAAAACAGTCCATCTTACGAACTGAATGAGGCAGTGGTCCGGTGGAAAAAATATTATGTGATCATGTAATTAAAGGCTGTATCATAATGCATGCACTTGAATTAATTTAGGCATTTCCCAATTTTTGAGCTTTTGGTTTTGCAACCTGAAATACATATGTACAGCACCAATACTATTCTCCAGTCCAGCTTCAGTGCAGGAAACTAAAATACTTCCTAAACATTTTTATACAAGTAAGCCACCATTAAATCAGAGCAGAGTCACCATTAAATCAGTTATCATTTACACACATTTATCATACAGTGGTACTGAGACTCTTTTTAGTATTTCCCCCATAACTGTAAAAGAAGATACTGCAGCATCTCAAACACTTGTATGTAGCAAATACTGATTATGGTTTGGTTTTTTTAGTTTAAAGATATAGTATTTATCTGTTGCAAGTATTTTAAAGGCATCTTTTATTGTGGTGATATGCTTCACGTATTTGTAAATATTAGCAGCCTTGTAACTTTCAAATTTCAGTTTGACTCTTAATCAGGGAGGGAGCAGATCAGGTCAGCAAAATTTTGCAGACATGCTGGGGTTTTGCTAACCTATGCTATATAGTTAATGAAATATTGACAAATTTCACTGCTTTGTATGTGTGTATGGTGTGACACACATGACCGTTTCCATATCCTTTTATCTGTTTGCTATCTGTAAAAATTGCTGATCTTCATAAGGAAGAGGCAGAAATAATTCCCCTCTTCTCACCCCCCCTGCCCCCCCCCAGAACTCCCTTGGTTTCTATAAGGGGTGTTAGAAGTGCAAACTACTTGAGCTGTAAAATAAACAGATTGCCATTCCATACTGGAAGGACTGCAGTTTTGTTTCTACTACATGCCTAACCTAATAAAATTGAAATAGGGCATAACATTTAGAGAAGCCAGGGAATAGAGGAAATACCAGCTATGTTAACCTTTAATAAAGGAGTAAAAGTGATCTTTCTAAAAACAAAGGTGTGTAACATAGAGGTAGTAATTAGTTTATTCTGGCATGAAAAATACCAAAATTGGCTCTTAGGAAATATAAATAAGTCACCATACATTTAATTGTATCATATGGTCACATTTCTTTTTAATAGTGGAGCCCATTACTCATGGACTGCAATGGTCAGTGAAATAGTTTATAGTGAAGCATTTCATAAGCCTAATCACAAATAATGTAATTGTTAGCAGTCCAATTATGGAAAGAAACCTTCTGAATTCTCTTGTGATGGAATTTTAACTAACTGCTTCAAGAACCACTGAACCATTGAAAAGAAATGTGCTTTTAAACAAGGGGGGTGCCCAAATATTGCCCAGTCAAAGGCAGCATTGGCAACTGTCCAGGGACTCAAAGGCTGTGTCTGATTTGTGTGACATATGGAGTAGATTCTATCTGCTCTTATTTTTAATATGGAGTATGTCATCCTATTCTAGTTTAATCTGAGTGAACATTGTCTTTGGAGATGAAAGTAGCCGTTGGCCACTTTGTTCTACTTGGGGCTCAATTTGTTCATGTTACAATAGCAAATTAACAAATAAATCATTAAACTAATTCAGCTTTCAGAATAAAGTAAAGCAAAATGATCAAATCACATGAATACATGACTTTGATTAACAAGCAGAAGAGGTTAATCTACAATCTTTTTTTCTTGGCTGACAAGGGATGTTTAACTTAAACAGTAAATATTGTCAAATATTATGACACAGGAGAGTATTTTAAAACATCAATTATATAAAATTTTATTAGAAAAGATCTGATTTTAAACTCTCCCCTCACTCTATCCAAAGTTTTGGAGTTTTTGGTTTGTCCCGTTATGGGACTCCGTGATTGTTAGGCACCTGGCCTGGGTGTAATTTAAAGCTATAGGAGAAATTCTTCAGGAGCAAACTTGAGCCACTTTGAGATCACTTTGATCCATTTACATTCAGCTGAAGTGACTTCACCACACTGGAGAATCAACCACCAAATCTGGGATCTGAAATTTTACTATTAGCTCTTTTCAGAGAGGTAGTTTAGAAAAAAAACAAACCTATTTCATAGCTCAGCCAGGTAGATGCTGAAATTCTTTAAATGAAATTTTAGGAGCTGTGGTGTTTAACTGGATGAGGCTGAATTTTATAACAATGTAATTTAAGGATCTGAATAGAGTAAATCTCCATATCTTAGCTCTGTGTGCTTTACTGGGCTGCTAGACTCTGATGATTCCCTATGTTACTTCAGTGTCCCCCTCTATTTTTGATACACTGTGGAGTTCGTAACTGCCTTCCATTATATACCTTATGCACTTCAGTGATCTTATATGTGTTACATGGTAATGTGTATACATCTATCTATAGATATATACTGAATTATTGAATGATTTTTTAAATTATGTTTTGTGGTTCAGAGTTAAGGTTGTGTGAAAACAAACACCCCTTACAAGTTGCAATATTGTTAGTAACTCAGCCTCAATGTATGGACTGTAATGATAATGAAATATTTATATGTTACTGTATTAGTTAAATGTATTGCTTAGGTATTTTTAGTTACAATAAACTTGTTATGTAGTTGTTATTGGAATGATAACTATATTGTAGGTTAACAACAGACATCCTAAATGTATAGGAATGAAGCGGGGGAGACTACAGCAGTTCAGGGTCTCTGGGAAATGCATTGTTATTTGAAGATAGTTGTTTGTGTCTCTCGGGTAAATAATACATGGTTTGGTAATTTACCATGAAAGGTTATTTTTAAGCAAAGGCCTGGATTCTTCCATACTGATCTCTTGTACGTGTGGAAGAGGAGGAGACGCCTGTAGCTCCATCCTACCAAGGGAGCTCTTAACAGGATGAGGGTTCGCAGCTGGTGAGAGAAGTTTGAGGAGTGTATGGTTGTGGGGGGAATGGGTGGGAGATGTAGTATATATGTTATCCTCCCACGGGCCTCATGAGTGATCTGCTGAAAAGAAGTTTAGCTTCTATGGTGATGGGGGCCGTATACCTACCTAGGTAGATTGATATGAAAGGCAGCCTGATCTGCGTTACATACATCCTCTCCATGACATGTAAGAACACCACTTCCTCTCTTCAAGAGAGGTTCAAGATGAAGCAACTAAAAGGAGAAGCCTTGGCAGTGTAATCCCATCGAAACCACACTGGTGGGGAGGTGAAAGTGGTGGAGGAGCACGAGCAGGGCTTCTGAAGATAGTGTGCAGTACCTTTGGATCCAGTGGATTTCCTGAATTCCACACAGATCTCATGGGCAGAACCACTCTGGTTCTGCTTCATTGCGTTTGAAGCAATATTATTGTGTCCTGAGGCTTCTTTTAAACCCTGTAGGCAAAGTTTTGGTTTCATATCAGTCAGCACTAGGGAAATCCAGTACAGTTCTCTGCAATTTATCTGAACTTTCACTTATGCTGCATTAAAGTAAACTCTTGTTAATTATGGTAGAGAATTTTCTCTCAAAAGGACTTGTACAGAAGTAATTAATTAACATTTAAGTAGCTTTTCTGTGTATGTAATTTTACATAATTGTAAATTTTTTTAAAAAGAGAGAAACATATTTTTAAAATAAAAGCAGAAAGAGATTTTTCTCTATTTGCTTCCTAAAGGACACAATATTATGCCACTTTGACCTTGAAGATTTTTTAAGGAATGAGAGTCCTTTCCTCCCCCCACCTTTATCACAATCACTATTAAATGTTCAGAAGTCATGCTTACTACTTTGAATGGAGTTTAAACCTGCTGTTACAATGCAGTTATCAGATTACATCTTGGACACATTTTAACAAGGCAGCATCTAACTTTATAGCTGCATTGTCTGTCTATAAAATAGAGTCTCCTTTGTACCCTCTGATCTAAAGGTTTTTCCAGATCATTTATAATTCATTGAGATTTTGATGATACAGTGGTTCACCTGCTGGCAGCTATAGCCCTGTAATTTAAAAGTATTGCAGATCTGATTACACTGTCAGTCACGGGGTAATATTCTCAAGTTCACATCTCTCCGATCACACCTACAAAATCAGTAGGTGAAACAACTTGTTGATTGAAGGTCACAAAGATGACTGACTGTAGGAATCCTACTTGAATCAGCTTTAATGGTAGAGAATGGCAGCAGCTTGTGATGATATAGCTCAGTGGGGAGAAAGAATTATTAATCAGTAACCCAGCAGCTAGCAGCATGATTGACAGGTAAGATAAAGGCTTTTGTAATATAGAATATCAAAGCTTTTGGTATTATGGGTCTTTACATTTGTTTCTCTTTATTATTACTGTACCTCCACAAATCATTTTTGTGCAAGAGATTTTGTTGAAATTAGGATTTAGGTTTTCTGTTCTAATATGAATGAATGACATCAGTTCATATTTAGCCTTAATGCCGGACAATATAAATTATTAAATGAAACCGCTGATTAATTTCTCATATGTCAATCACTTAAGCACTGTGTTTTTCTTTTAGTTCTTCTTAGATAATGTTGGTATGGGTGTGGATACTGCATGTAAATTCAGAAAGTTGTACCAAAATAAAGTCAAAATAAAGGCAAATAATTTTGCCATGTGATTGTCAGCCATAACATTTTTTAAGACTCTTGCAATTTTGGTTTTGTCAGTTGCACAGCGCATAAGTGAAAGGGTTCATGGAAAGAAAAAATGGTGTATAAAACCAAAATGCATAGCAGACTGGTTTAAATCATTGCTTTTGACTAAATCATAACATCACTAGACTACTTTTCATTCTGCCTCTGTACTGAATCAAATCAATTCTAAATAAATATTGTAAAGGAGACACTTCTTCCTGTGTGCCTTATATTTATAAGACACATGAATTTCTCTGTTTTTACCATGTTCTGTTCCTTTACAGCATGTGGAGAAACACTGCAAGAATCTACAGGCAACTTTTCCTCTCCAGGATTTCCAAATGGTTATCCTTCCTACACACACTGTATATGGCGAATCTCTGTTACCCCAGGGGAGAAGGTACTTAACCATTATTTCACCCCCTCTGTCCCTTAAAATAAATACAAGCATTCCTTTTCTAAAAGATACTCTTCCCTGATTATTTAGCCTTTCTTTTTACTTTTTTAAAAAGTTTGCATAATATCAGGAACTGATTCAATCCCTTGAGCGAATATGTTACAGATTTTGAACTGTAGGCAATTGATTTGACTTTGGCCCATGTTGTTAGATGCTCAAAGTTGTTGCCATCTGATGATTGTTTAAGTGAAATAAGTTCATGGCTTTAGTCCACTTCTTAGTAGGTAGATGTTCATATCATAAAAACCCATCAAAACTTGTGCCCCCATTGACAGCTTCAGCCTAGAGGCAGATGGGTTTAATGGGCATGGAGTTTCAAATACCTTCTCATCTGCGTGGATGATCCTTCCAAGATGGGGCTGAGGCACACTGGTTGTACAGCATGGGAAAACCTAGACTGACTGTGCGGCCTACCCAATACCAGCACTTTTAATGCAGTCAGTGGGCTTATATTTGTAAATTGAATATAATACAATAGAAAGTAAGAAGAAACTACTACAAGAGTTTTAAAAGTATCCTTGTAAGCTTTCTCTGGTGTTGTTCTAGTGGAGAATTTGTATACCTTGATTTTGGGAGATTAAGTTTCATTGTGAAAGTTTGCACGAGGCTGAAGCAGAGTCCAAGTTCTCAGCCTGGGTGTAAATTTTAGAAAAAAATGGACCGAGAAAATTATTGGGCTGGTACTAAGTAGGGGAAGGAAATGAGACTTCCTTTCACAAAGGTTCTGTGATATTGAAGGCACAAGCCTGCTCGTCTTTTCTAGGGCATTCCAGCTTTTACCATATTTTGTTCTCATTTATTTACTAGGATATTGACCTCCCTCCAAGTAAACAGATTCAGTGGGATGAAGGGAGAGTTTTCCCACAGACAAAATGTGCAGAAAGAAATACACAAGTACATTTTAAAGAGATGGAAAAGGTATTAGGAGGGCAATATTAAGCAAACTGATACAGTTTTGAAGAGAGAGTTATAAGAACCAAGAAGCACCCTTCATACTAGAGTCAGAAACCCCCAAAACCCCAAAAGCCACCATATTCCACCAGATATTGCATTCAGACCATGCTGTGCTCTCCCACTCAGTACTAGGCTTCCTTCTCTCAAAACAAAATTATTATATTCTTAGTTCTCTCAAGGTCTGTGGCTCTGCAGCCTAAGGAACATGTTTGTTTTCTGATGCACTGATAGATCCCAGAGGGCTGTGAGAGCTGTTGCCATTGTTATGAATAAAAGCAAAGCCTTTTGGAATGTGTTAGTCCTGCTGTTGGCAGGCACATGAAACAGGATGAAAAATAAGCAGCCTCAAATGCTTGGAGGCTGATGGTGGCACTGCAGGCTGGTAGGGAGTGGCAAATAGAAACGGCTGAATAGGAAAAGGTTTGCATGAAGAAAGCAGATACATCTGGAGGGATAATTTTTACATCCCCCCTACCTACACTGCAACACAGTTAATGCTACTGTCACAAAAATGTAATGTCCAGCGTTATTTTCTTTTCTCCCGTAAAATAAATAAATATATAAAGTTTTAGGGTTTAATTGTCGCTGTTTTGTTTAACTTAGAAAGTGGTTCTTCCTGAGGATTTCTAGCATATATGCAATTTCATATGAATGGATCTAAGGACCGTAGGTTTATTATAATATATTTATAATGTTGTTGTGGTGCCCTAAGGCTTGGGGCCCATTATGCTAGACATTGTACAAACTCATAGTAAGAGAGAGCCCCTGTCCTGGAGATCTTACAGTGTAAGAAGACAAAAAACAGATGAAGAACAGAGAATGATTCCCTAAATATACTTTGATATGACATATACTATTTATCAGTCTCAACTCCACCCTGAGGCTCTGAAACAATATCCATTGATTTCTGTAGCAGCTGAGATATATGAATGAATATACACATTTTGTGTAAGTGTTCCATGTATTAAATCAAAGGATTAATTTCTTCCTCATTTCACTCTGTTGTACCTTACTTGATGTAAGGGACTGTGGAAGACTTTGTTACGGCCTAGCTGGGGAACTTCCGCTTTCTCAAGGCCACCCGGTCACTGTAGGACATGGATAACCAGCTATAACCGGCCTTAGGCCAGTTCTGTCTGCCCTGTATGGCCCTTTGCCAGTTCGTGGAAAGCCCCTTCAGGGAAGTACCTAATTCTATATTCATGAGCTGTTTGTGTGTATTGCTTATTATGGCTCGTTGGTCACTCTTTCACCGGACTCCATCCCAGGCAAAGCTCCGGTGTCCTGGGTTCTCCACCTCCGTGACAGCAACGCTTGGAGTCCCCGTTGCGGGTGTGTCACTAACCTTCAATAAAGCCAACAACTCACTGCTTAGCTGCGTGTGGGTCTCGTTTTCCAGAGTACCTCTGCCGGCCTGCGGTGCTTCGAACACCTTGGCCCAGAACACTTGAAATAAATGGGAATACTTATAGAGTAAGAAGAAGAGGAGTACTTGTGGCACCTTAAAGACTAACCAATTTATTAGAGCATAAGCTTTCGTGAGCTACAGCTCACTTCCTCAGATTCATATCGTGGAAACTGCAGCAGACTTTATATATACACAGAGAATATAAAACAATACCTCCTCCCACCCCACTGTCCTGCTGGTAATAGCTTATCTAAAGTGATCATCAGGTGGGCCATTTCCAGCACAAATCCAGGTTTTCTCACCCTCCACCCCCCCACACAAATTCACTCTCCTGCTGGTGATAGCCCATCCAAAGTGACAACTCTTTACACAATGTGCATGACAATCAAGTTGGGCTATTTCCTGCACAAATCCAGGTTTTCTCACATCCCCCCCACCCCCATACACACACAAACTCACTCTCCTGCTGGTAATAGCTGATCCAAACTGATCACTCTTCAAGTTTAAATCCAAGTTAAACCAGAACATCTGGGGGGGGGGGTAGGAAAAAACAAGAGGAAACAGGCTACCTCACATGCACATTGTGTAAAGAGTTGTCACTTTGGATGGGCTATCACCAGCAGGAGAGTGAATTTGTGTGGGGGGGTGGAGCGTGAGAAAACCTGGATTTGTGCTGGAAATGGCCCACCTGATGATCACTTTAGATAAGCTATTACCAGCAGGACAGTGGGGTGGGAGGAGGTATTGTTTCATATTCTCTGTGTATATATAAAGTCTGCTGCAGTTTCCACGATATGCATCTGAGGAAGTGAGCTGTAGCTCATGAAAGCTTATGCTCTAATAAATTGGTTAGTCTCTAAGGTGCCACAAGTACTCCTTTTCTTTTTGTGAATACAGACTAACACGGCTGTTACTCTGAAACCTGTCATTATAGAGTAAGGTACTTAATGTGAGCAAGGGTTGGCAGAATCAGGGTCTAAGGATTAATTGACGTACACAACTCAATGCCTCAGAAACAGATATTTAGGTCCATTTCATGAAAAATCTATGGATGATGGTAGAATATCAGTCTCTTATTCCTTGCATTCCCTATGAAGGAACAATTGAGACATAATTGTGTTTGTATTTTACTTCCTTTGCTTTTAAACACTGAAATAAACTTACAATAATGTTAAGTGCCATCTGTTTTGGGATTTTGCATGCATACTCATTTGCCTTTAAAATAAGGTGTGACCTAATGATGGACTGAGAAGTCTTAACTCCAAACTTCCTGGCTTCTCACGCTCTGGTTTCTTTGGACTGAAAAGTATATTGTTTCAACATAGTCTGGTGGGAATTTTGGTGGGATGTTACTTTTCCCCTATCTTCATTTCAGAATCCACACTGATTTATGCTAGCACAAACCCTCTATGCGGTCATTGGTGGTAGGAAATTATGAGGGATGAGGTTGCAAGTGTGGTATCGGTAAAAAACACTGCCATCTGAAGGGTGAACCCCTGCTTTCTGGCTCCGAGGATTTAGTTAGCATAGGGGGCTAACCTGTACCAATGTTTTCTGGATCTGGCCCTTTGAATATGTAATATTACTCTCTATTTTTCCTTTAGCCTTTATATGGATGCTTAAATAGGACAACTAATCTTCAGTTATTACAAAAGTAATATTCAATTTAAAAAAAATCCTTGGAGAAATATATAGAATAGCTCTGTTTCCACAATGTGTTTTGTTCTTTCTTGTCTCAGCAAGTAAGAGGTGTGATATATTTTATTCTATTTGAGGCTGCAATGGCATGACTGACTTTGCTTACGTAACCAATAATTTCTTAATTGTGCTGACAAATGTTCATTGATTGTCTTTCTCTGGAGACTTTCAGTCATCCTGTCCCCTTGAACTGTTGTTCTGCCTTGTCTCCAGCTCTATGGATTTCTGCAGAGTTTCAAAATGGAATCTTAAATATATTCATGTTGATGTCCCCTGACTGCCCCGACCCCTTTCCATCCCTCCCCGACAGCCCCCCCAGGACTCCCACGCCCTATCCAACCCCCCCCCCCGTTCCCCGACCCCTGAGCGCCCCAGAACCTCCACCCCACCCAACCACTCTCTGTCCCCTGACTGCCCCCTGGAACCTCTTACCCAACTCTCTCACTGCCGTGCTCTTACCATGCCGCTTAGAGCGGCAGGAGCTCGTAGCCCTGCTGCCCGTGCAGTGGCATGGCTGCAGGGAAGGGGGGACAATAGGGGAGAGGCCAGAGCTAGCCTCCCCGGTCCGGAGCGCAAGGGCTGGGCAGGATGGTCCAGAGGGCCGGATGTGGCCTGCGGGCCATAGTTTGCCCACCTCTGACCTAATGAAAAGAGATTGTAGAACTAGTTTTCCATTAAGACTATATTTACTTTTATTTTTGAAGTTCATGGAAAGGCGATTCAATATATAAAAAATAGATAGCTGAAGTATGAAAAAGTAGATAAAATATTACCTAAAACTTTATACCTTCCAATGCAAATAATTAATACATTTCTCTAAAAAGATGTTAACTACTAGAGTAATTAAGAAAAACGTACTGCAGATTCAGGAACAATTGTGACTGATTTTAAAATATTCAGTTCCGATCCCTCAGCTCAGGTTTTAAGCCTAGCATATAATTTGATTAATATTCCATTATTACAGATCTTAGCTTCTGAAATAACTACAGTAGAACCTCAGAGTTACAAACACCAGAGTTACGAACTGACAGGTCAGCAACAAAACTCATTTGGAACCAGAAGTACTCAATCAGGCGGCAGCAGTACTGTGTTAAACGTAAACTACTAAAAAAACAAAGGGAAAGCAGCATTTTTCTTTTGCATAGTAAAGTTTCAAAGCTGTATTAAGTCAGTATTCATTTGTAAACTTGTGAAAACAATCATAACTTTCTGTTCAGAGTTATGGGTATTTCAGAGTTATGAACAACCTCCATTCCCGAAGTGTTTGTAACTTTGAGGTTCTACTGTATGACCCAGAATTCCTACAACTGTTAATTTGTGAGATGATGAAATAAGACCTAAATATTTTATGTTTTCCAATTTATCAAATTTATACTGAAAACATTAATTCTTTGCTTGCAGATTGAGTAATTTAATGCTAGATTCTGGCTGTCCCATATAGTAAGGGGAAAGGGAGAAAAAGATCAAGTAAGGACTGATCCGATTTGTTGCACTGAAAGGGGTGCAGGTCTGTTTTCAAGATGCTTTCCACAGAGCTTATAATATTCCTAAGTGGATAGGAATCAGGCAGAAGCATGTTCTGTTTTCCCCCTCCATCCCAAACTGCCAGCCAGCAAAGCTGGACAGCTGCACAAAGCACTGCTGCACTCATGAAGGGGGCATGGCAGTTCAAGTTCCCTGTAGCACACCAGGGAGCTCTGGGAAAGTGTTTCTGATGCTTCCCCTGGTGCTCTGAACCACCCCGATGCAGGACTGTGTTAAAGGCACAATCTAGCTGTTAAAAGATGGCTAGATTGTGCACCTGTGCACTTAGTCTTGATTTTGTTTAATCCCATTGTTTCATTTTCTTGGGGAGGTTTATCCAGTGTTTTAAATGAGTGTCCGTCTAACTTTTTTCCCAATACTGCCTAACTTTTAAGTTGAGCTATTTAAAATAAGGAAGAAACTATTTTTTTCTTTACTTGAAACTTCTTTCCTTTTCTTGGTATTCAATTGCTCTCAGCCACTTATATTTAAGCTGGGTGTTAGTTTACCTACAATATCTAATTGTTTATTTTCTATTACAAGATCAAGTTGCCTGGGAAAGATTGTGATTTGTGGATAAATACTGTATTGTATGTTCAAAAAGGGACATATACTACACCTTGAAGCAATGAAAATAAACCTTTAAGTGACTATTTGGGTCCATTGTTCAGATTAAAGTGTTATTTTTTTCTTATCACAGTTGGAGTAAGAGAGATTCCCTGACGGTTTTAAATGACAAATGCAGCTGGTACGTGGCTGCCATGGGAATATATTGTAGTAGTGTGAAATCTAAATTAGTGCTCAGTAGTAAATGTTTCCTCTCTAGCAGCATATTTAAAATTTGAGGACTCAGTATTAAAGTCACACGGCACATGCAAGAACGGTCTGTCGCACAGGGTCTGTAATGACTTTCTCTGTTGTAGTGCAAGTGTGCTTCGGCTCAGTCTTTTTATTGAATATTTGGTACCGTACAGTGAGGAATTGTTTTTAAAAGACTTTTGATCTCTTCAACAAAACGCTGTTGCAAGAAAGTAAAGTGTGCTGCTTTCCCCATTGTCCACTAGGTCCAATTTTACCCTTATTTACATGTAGTGTAGCTTCCATTGAAATCGTGAAGAGTTAACCATATGCAGAGCTGTTTCCAGGGTTAGTTTGAATGTTCGGGACCAAACTTCCTAGATTCAAAAAAGGAATAAGAGCAAAGAAGGAAAATGAAAGCTAATGAAAGCCTATGAATTCTAGAAACTGTTTTACAGACTAAACTTGAAATGAGTGATGCTTTATCTTCTTGTTTTGCTGACGTTCTCTTAAATCTGACCTGGTTGTAAGAATCATTGTTACCTTTATCTCGCCTTTATCCCCCTTACAAAGTATGTTAATTTCAGGATACAAAAATAAGTTCCAAGTGAAACCAAAATGTATTAACTTTGACCTTAGCAATGGATTACAGTAATATGTATTTTTAAGCTCCTAATGCTTTACATGTTTACAGCCATTATTTCACAGCAATGTCACCACTACAAGAGAGATATACTTAGCTTCTCATAGAGTGGGCCAGATTGCTAAGGCAGTGCTAGTGAGCTAGGAACCAACCTGTGGCCATTGTGAATGTGTGGCCTCAGTTAACTCTATTCCAGTTGAAAAGCTACATGCTATGATAGTATTGGCTATAATAAGTCTGGAGAAAATGGGATGCTCTGATGCATTATTCTGAACACTCCTCCAGCAATGCTTGTGTCATTAACTAAAAAAATGTGTGTGTATTTATGGATGTACTCAGTTCTTTTCAGCGTGAGTCAGAGACTGCAAGTTCTGAAGTTTCATGTATACACCAAATTCTGATATTGCTATACGTTTATTTAGGGTTTGTTCGAAAAGTAACAGTGTATCCAATTTTTTTTAAATGGTCTTGTTTCCAACACAGGGCACGCCATCACACTGAAAGCACACCCTATATTTTTTGGAATGTAGAGCAAGTTCTCAAAGTAGTAAGGGAAAGAGAACAGTGGTGATTTTATGTCCATAAATAACATTTATACCCATGGATGTTAGAAATGACCCAAGTCCTATTCCCTGAATGGAGCACGGCTTGGGATGAAATAACATCCAATAATGTCTTGTGATGATGTTAGAACAACATTTTACTGTATTGTCACTTTCACATTCGGATTTCTTAGTAAAAACACCCTGGAACTGTTAAGCTAAAGTGGTCAACCTGAAGCCTGCCAGTTTACCTTACACAAAGTTACAGCAGAACCTGTAGGGTTCTCTTATACTTACTATAGGAAATAACTTGGATGCTGCCAAAGGAGTAGCTATTTAACTATCTAGGCAATTGGCAAGACTTTAAGGGTGATCACTATGACTTCGGTTTCACAGCATATTGTTTGGGCGGTCTATATTCTAGTGCTAACTACAACAAAGTGAATTATATGGCATGCTATTCTCCTCTGCATTGCAGATTGTTTTAAACTTTACTACAATGGACCTGTACAAGAGCAGTCTCTGCTGGTATGACTATATTGAAGTAAGAGATGGCTACTGGAGAAAATCACCTCTGCTTGGTATGAAACTGTTTCCCCACTCCGCTCTTGTTCGATGTATAGTTTGCATGCAGAAATTGAACTCCTTGTTTGCTATTCACAATAACTTTGCAAGCCTTTGAAAAGCTGCAAAATTCTCAGGAGATATAAATAAATAAAATAAATAAAAATTCCCCCTTCAGAAAACAAACAAATACAAACAAACAGAAAAGGAAATAAACTTTCATCTCAGTGGAGCAAGACATTATTAAGCAGATGCTTGAATCTGAGCATGACAGATGAGTATGTGTGTACTTAAAATAACTGCTCCTGCAGTATTTCTGTGTTTAAAAAACGAGGTTGCTTTAGATTTGATGGTAGAACTTTAGTAATAATTTTTTGGGGAAGTAGTCAGTGGCACAAGCACTGCCAGTCTGCATAATTGGTAATTGACTTGCTGTGACTAGAACACCAGCTGTAGAGTCCTACTCATCAGCTTGGGCTCTAGTTTTTCTGTTGTGGTTACGAGAGGAGAACTTTCAGTTTGAGTAATGGACATTCAACACACCAATATCTTCTTGCAAGTCAATAATGCAGCCCATGAGACACCCTTTTCTTTAAAAAAAGATAGAGGTGTAGCTTGGAAGATTTGAAACTCCATCATGCCATGCTCAGGCCGTGGCATGCTGGGATAGGTAGGGTATGTAGCATGAACATCCTTTTTCAAGAAAAGGGTGGGCATGGGTATTTATTGCTTCAGGCTGTATTTCAGTAGAGTGTAGGCAAACAGCAACAGAGTTGTTAAACTGGAAAAAAACTGAGATTATATATTTTTGGCCTTTTTAACTAATACAATTTAGGCCTGAGCTATTCTGTGGAATTTGAGAAATATATTGCATGCTTCCACAAATATAGTAGTGGTATTCATGTCCATGTGATAAAGTGCAGATCCATATGATAAATTAGATATATTATGTGCCTTTGTCCGCCATACCTGCAGTCTACCTACTAATCTCATCTACTTCAAAAAGCTGTCATTTTTAAAGTTAAATATATATATATATATATACTGAGAAGCATTAGCATTTTTTCTCCCACAAAATTGGAATTCTTCCTTGACTTTTGCTGACATTATTCCAGTATGAAGTCCAGGATGCATAATGCTCAATTCCAGATCAGTGACAGGCTGAAAGTATGATATCATTTGACTCATTGTGGTTAGAAAGAGGAACACCCTCTTGCCCCTCAATCCCTCTGAAACTTTTACATGTGGTCTCATAGTACTAAAGGAGCCTGGGAATTGTGAAAAATAGCACCAACAAAATTATAATAAAATCTCTCTATCTCTCTACAATGTATTTTAAAGCATTTTTACTGAATTTAAATTGTCATGGTTGGAAAGTATGGGGTGGGGTCAGGCAATAATTATTTAATGACAGTAGCTGTTGAGATTTAAAAAGTAAAACATTTATAACCATTAAACCTTGTCAACATCACATGTCAAAATGTACAAAGTAAATATTGTTAAATCAAACTCTAATGAGTTCTCAAGGAACATTTTTTCTTACTTTGCCTATCTGTACATATCTATTATTATCAATGGAAATATTTTTGTTGATTTGTGTGTATGGTGAAATCAGCATTTATTGATAAAAATCGAATCCTTCCAAGCCTGTTTATAAAGTTAAACCCACGCGTAAGTGCTTGTACGGTTTGGGCCGGAAAGAGCACATAAAGTATGCTTATTCGTTGCTTGTTTTTAGGCAGGTTCTGTGGTGACAAACTGCCAGAAGTACTCACATCTACTGACAGCCGAATGTGGATAGAGTTCCGCAGCAGCAGCAATTGGGTAGGAAAAGGTTTTGCAGCAGTTTATGAAGGCAAGTCCCTGTGAATATTAAAGATGACTTAAGCAGATGGATAAAGATGAACAAGAAACACATTAATATCTTGACAAATGTGGGCATTGATAAAGACTTAAATTAACTTCCTCTGAAATTAGTTTCTTACTTTTTAAGAAAACAGTTTTGGTATGGGCCATCAACTTCATAGATGTGTAATTTTGAAATTGCTGATATGATCACATTACAGACGTCATCCTTTCTAATAGCATCAGTAATGGTGATCATAAGTATATCATGCACATTTTTAAATTCTCAATTAAATGGGAGTTGGAAACTCTCTTAAACGTTTTCAATAGATTTTGAGATCTGTTCTTTAGCACATACCTACATTTCTCCACAGAGCTTACCAAACACAGGGAAGTTTCCATTTTCCTTTAGTTCAGGTGTGTTGAGTCCATTTTGTTAATGACACTTTGGAAATTTAATGTGGCTATCTTTTTCTCATGGGAAGTTTCGGGAGCGGGGAGTTTTGCACATTTCTTGTTGGATACCTTGTTTAAGAGGCAGCGCTGAAGAGAAAATGTATTTAATGTTTTGTTCTATACTTTTAATTCCATACTTCCCCACCTTCTTTCGCAAAATCTGGTTCTATTCCTGCATGTATTGTAGTTTACGTAAAGGAGAACGTTAACAGACACCTTCTTGAAAATCAGTGTAGCCCAGTTTAATACCGTTGAGTAGAAAAGAGTGTGATTTAAATGGAGCCCACAGATGTTTAGTATATGAGGGTAGGCCCCAATCCTGAAAACACTTATGCATTTGAGTAACCTTACTCATGTGAGTTTTTTCACTGAACTCAAAATGTATGTGTTTCCAGGCTCAGAGCGTAGTTTGTAGGTAAAAATTCATAGATGTAGAGGATGAAGTTTCTGTCTCAATATTCTGTTTTACTGAGGCTAATAAACTACATATGGACATGGTTATTGATGGGAAATGTATTTTACATAACCCTAAAAGCATATAAAAAGTGATATTATTTTGTGACAATTTTAATGCCTTTTAAAGCAGTCACAAATCATAAATGTCAATGATTCTGGAGTCTTCTCCAGTGTTAAAGGTACTGCATTATTAAAAACATTAAATACTCTGTGTAAACTGAAAATGTGCAGTAGTTTATACAACCAAGCTTGATTTCAGCAATTTGACCTTTTTAAAGTGTGTACATTTTTTCTTGTATAATTTCATCACCACACAAAATATGACAGTTCAAGAAGAGGGGAAAATGTCAGTCCTGAAAATATACTTAGATTGAGTTTTATGCTTTCATCAGCAATCTGTGGAGGTGAGATCCACAAAAACGAAGGCCAGATACAGTCTCCTAATTATCCTGATGACTACAGACCAATGAAGGAATGTGTGTGGAAAATAACAGTGTCAGAGAACTACAATGTCGGATTAACCTTTCAGGCATTTGAGGTAAAGCCATTTAACTGATTCAGCAAACCATCTAGTGGATAACTGACAGTGCCATTTAAGGGAATCCTCATTAAACCAATGAAGAAACAAAGAAAACTCTCCCCCCCCAACAAAAAAAAGAAAAGAAAAAAAAAGTCTACTGCTGAAGTTTCCTTTCCTTGGGACCTTTCCTGTTGCAGAAATTTTCAAGAAGATTAAAGGGGTTTTATGTTATCTGTGCTATTTGAATTGGAATGTGTTAAATACTGACAATAGTTTCTTTTGACAAATGCATAATCCTGTTTTGCAAGACTGCTTTAGGATTCTATTAAATAATAGAGCTGTTATTTCTTTTCTCAATCTAATTGCTACAAAAAAGGAATGCCTTTCTGGAAAGAAACCACTATTTTCTGTTTTTATTATGCAGAATCAAGTACTGTATTTTTTAAAAAGCCAAATTCATAAAATGGTCTTAAAGCCCATATTTTTTAAATTTAACATATCTGTAATGGATCTATATAAACATTTTTATTGAATGGTACAGGCCAGCAAGCTTGTCCCTAACACAGGCAATTGATATTTCATACAACCCATTATATATACTATACGTGCTGGTTTGAAGTTCACAGCTAAGTTTAGTAATACTCATTCTGTCTACAATTTTTGTTTAAATATTTCACTAGAGTATGAATTTAGGAACCATGGCTCAGATTAACAAAGATACTTAGGTGCCTAAGCCTTGTATTTAGGTGACTACATTCCAGTTTTGGTTCCACTGCAATCTACATTTCCTACGGGCTATTTTAGGTGGCTCCCAGCCCATTGTGCTGGCTTTTGTGGACTGCATTCTTCAGTCTCTGTCTCCCTCCATTTATTTTATAGGGAGCTTAGGTGCCTAACTCAGGTTTTGTGGATCTCAGTGGTATTCCTTTGATTTCCTATTTGCCTAAAAGTGACTCTTAGCATTGCAGTGCCCAAGTCCCTTGTGCATCTGTCTCTTTCATCTCTGTTGTTCCTGGTCTTGCAACCATTAAGTGATGTATGACCCTTGAAAATCAGTGGGAGTTCTGGCATGGAATTATCAGAAGATCAGGACTCGGTGGCAACATTTACCATCAGTAATGACCATATATTATAAACATTAGAAAAGACTTTCATAGGTGTTACCTGCAGTCTCATATCTTTTTGTCAGTCCTAAATTAATGTCCCATACCACATAAGGGCATGAGCTCTTCCGCTGCCCAAGGATCATTTTGAATGCTAGTTAGGCTTTCACTGTCCTGGCTCAGAGTTGAAAATTGTTTTAAATGGACAGTATTTTTAGTAATTCTGTAGTTCTTAATAATCCCTTTCTATATCAAAATACAGAGAGTCTGTTATAATGGATCAGGATTGATTAGGACAGCTCTTTGAAATCTGACGTTAAACAAGATTACTTTGTTTAATGGACAAGGAATGCCTTTCCTGCAATAGCTATACTAACAAAAATATAGAGCAGTGGTTCTGATTTTTATTACTACCTATGAGGAATCAGTTTGTCTTCTCTGAAATAGCAAAAAAATTAGATTATCTCTTTGCTGCATATAAATGAAACAAGCAATGTCCAACTTTAAGCTTATATTGGCAGCAAAGTTTACTAAGCCACTGATAACTTGGTGTCACTCCTTCTTTTGCTTTACCTCCTCTTGTGCTGAAAACTCAAGAGATAGCAAGTGTTTGGAAAAGATTTCAAAGAAATAGATAAAATAAAAAAAAGAAATGTAATCAATATTGGATATACTTATGGCTGAGCTGTAATCCACTCCCCCCAAATGTATTAATTCATGAGCGTTAAGGGTTTATTGTAGTCAGCACATATATCCGTAAAAGAAAATTTTGGAATGTTCTGTTGTTAATGACAAAAGGTATCAAATATCCTTAAATAGTTAACAATACGATAGCAAAATGATCTCAAATATGAGTTCAAATGTGTCACTTTATTTCTATATACTTGGTGCATTGTCCAGCAAAACAGAAAAGTGATTTAAAAATCAGAAGTCCTTGTGTCCAAAAATAGTAAAGGGCAGACAGAAGTTACTACAGTGTGTTTGTGAGAAAATTATTTGATTGTCCTTTGAAAGGTGCTTTTATGTGTCAGAAATTCTGATTGCACACAATGCAATGGAATAATTTTATAAATAACCTCAAGTCTATAATTAAACCCCCAGAAAAGCCAAGAACTTCAGACTTTATCACTGAGTCATCTTGTTTTGCCTGCTGTGGGCACTGCAGCTTCTGCAGAGTGTAGGATTACCTGCTCTTCTTTAGCTCACTGATAGAGGAATTGGACTATGTGATGTTTAGGCAGAGCAGCATAAATATTAGCATCCTTAACTCCACTTAATCAGTCTCTCTCACAATCTCTCTGTGTCTCTCCAGCTGGAGATATTCTACTTTATATAAATAATTTGGTCAGAAGAGAGAGAGAGAGAGAGAGACTTTATAGCCCAGTGGTAGGGCACTCACTTGCAATGTGGGCGTCCCAAGTTGCTAGTCCAAATCATGCAGAGCAAAGATTTGGACCTGAATTTTCGACATCTAAGGTGAGAGCCCTACCACTAGGCTATTGACTATTCTGGGACTGAAAAATAAATTCTGAGAAACTGTCTGAGACAGTAAAAATTTTGAAAATAAGAATCTAGACTGCTCTGCCAGTCGTGTTACCTCCAGATGGGGAAGGAAAGTTGGAGTTCTGTGCATCCCTAAATATGAGAAAGGTGAATTGGACTTGAGCTGTGGCTCATAAAGATGAGGCCTGCTTGTCTCACCAGACCATTAGATCTGGTAAGAACCCTCCTCTAACTCATCTTGTGAGACACTATTTGGGCATGAGGGGAAGAGATAATATAGAATAGGTTGGTTTGGGAGGATGGGTCAGTGTCCTGCCAAGTTCCCACCTGTCGTAACCTCTTTTGGACCATATCCAACCACTTTCTCTGGGTCCCCATGGCCACTTCAAGCAATCTCACCTAAACCTGGAGACCCCATTCTGGCCACTGCTGCTGCCTCTGTCGAGAGGGTTTCTCTGGCTTTCCTTCATCCTCGTTCTGTCATGCTGCCCTGACTTTCTTCGGGAGCCTTCAGCTGCTGATGCTACCAACACAGCTACATTTTTTTGCTGTAAAAATTAAAATATGTTTTATTTATTTAATAACAATTTGCATGTTTTTCACCCACATGTCATCTGAAAGAATGACATCTGAACCCTCCAATAAACAAGGTTTATGGGCCCAGTGAGAGTCATTCCATTACTTTAAATAGGTGTTGGATCAAACTCTATACTGGGAAGCATAGCAGACTTTTGTAGTTTAGCATAGCAGGTCTTTGCATAGCAGTGCTGCCAGATAACACAACACCATAATGTCCTAAAATATGAGACTCAGATAAGGAAAACACAGTTCAAACCAGTTCTTTTTATTTGTTGCCAAAGGGTTTTAAAGTTACTTATTGCTTGTCCAAAAACACTATATTTATCTTCTGGTTTATATTTCAGGTTAATCTCTGAAGATTATTAGTATTGGAACCACTTGCAGTGGTATTGAACTAAAAATAAATTAGTCAAATGATCACCTTACTTGAATGTTTGGTGTAAATCAATAACACTTTATAAGTTGGTTGATTTTTATAATCTTAGATGTTTAGCAACTTACCACTGCCCAAAATAGATTTTTATCTTTCTTCCTCTGCCAAAAATGAAAGGTGATGCTCCGAAAGGAAATTCTTGTGTTTTACTTCAATGAGAGTTGGGCACATGTAATTTAGAGCTGAATTTGGCCCATAAAAATATTTTCCAAACTCCCCTATAGAGTGGAATAATGTTCCTCTATCATAGAAAAAAAATTGAATTTCTGAATGACCTTATGTTCCTGTAAAAATGAACTGTGGACAAAAAATAATACAGTTAGACCCTTTATTGATTTTAATGGGCTTTGAAACAGGTCAAGAGCCCCTACGTCTGAATGCAATAGCTTTTTACTCTATTGCTGTTAATACAATAATGCTAGCAGAATTGCAGATTATAATTGTTAACAATAAAAAATTTTCAATTTAATAACTTGAACAAAAAATTGGAATGTGAAGTACATTTAAAATTTACTCTCTAAACCTCTGAAAAACTGGTGCGCAGATAGACACATGCATGACCACAACATTAGTTGTGCACTTGAAACTCCTACTGAAGTCAGTACAGCGATAATTGTGCCCCAGGTTGTTATGATATTTCTTACTCACCATCCTAACTCTGGTTCTGATGCTACTCATGATCAAAATGTTTAGATGGATCTCGTAATTAATTAAGGCCCTGAGCTTGGAAACACAAAAGCCCCTGTAGCATTACTCATGTGAGTAATCCCACTCATTTTTATGGGACTGCTTGCACTGGGAAAATTACAAGTATGTTTAAGTGTATGCCGTATTGGAGCCTTAGATAAGAAAATGGACAAGTTTTGTAAAAGAGGGACAATTTTTTTTCTTAAAAAAAATGAAATAAACAAAACTGAGCATAAAATAATCAGAAATCCTAATGTACTAAGCTAAAGCTTCTTAGTTCTGCTCATAATACACAGCAGGTATAGTATTTCAGCAACCAATGAATGAACAGCAAAACTGTCATAGAATATATTAATAGGTTTAATTCCATATTACAAAAAATTCCATTTGGGGATGAGATTTAGTTTGCTTGTATTTTTTTAAAAGGGTGGTTCTGTTAATAGATTTGATTTCAGCCTTCTCCTTATCTAAGAAATTTCCTTTTAAAACAGAAATCCTGCCATTTATTTGTATAACCGGTTTTCTCAGAGATATAATTTTATTCTGCTGGATTTAGTTAATTTATTTATAGGCAGGATTCCATGTATTCCATAATTCTAAAACCATGGGGTAATCTAAGGTAAAGCAGCCGTAAGAATTCTGGTTGCATTAGGGGGAAGATTGTCTCTCTCTCTCTTTCTTTGGGAGTCTATCTGAGATCTAATAACTGCAGTTCCTGACATATAAGATCGTAAGGCTCATCTCCAGGTCCTGCTGCTGCTTTACCTTCTGCTGCAACTCCCACTCTGACTGGTGCTCCACACACTACTAGGTAGGGAGTGTGAAGCATTCTAACCTAAGACCTACACAAAATAGTCTCTATGCTCTGAGGTCTTCTGGCAGGATGTGTGGATGAGATGCTCTACCCACGTATTTCTAGTCCAGCTAGGGTTCTCCCATTATATGGCAAAGGTTCAGTCAGCTGCCTGGAATAGTCAAGAGACATCACCTGAAATCAGGAGTCTCCCAAGTGAAACAGGAAACTTAACAGCTTCAGAGATGTAATGATGACATTTTACTATTAATTATTTCACTGCTCACCCTTTTAGCAGCAAATGTGGGTAATTCCAGTCTGCCTCCCACACCGTCTAGGTGCCTAAAACTCTATTCACTGCCAGTACGTCTAGCTTCCCACATCAAATTCTAGAATGTAGTTATGCAGGGTGAATGCATTAATGCAGAATTTTGCACCACAGTGAAAATGAAGAGACAGCATAAAATAAATTGAATTTAACATCAAATTAAAGAACACAAAAATAATACTTTCCTGATTATAGTTCATTTTTATATTCAGTTCAATAAAATTTAAACTTCATTTGTCAAAAACTGCCACTGCATTGCTAGTCTTCTGCACTAAATTGTGCAGAAACCAGGTCTTTCATAGAGTTTAGATCAAGCTTACTGTGGAGTACATGGGGCCTTGCTTTGTAGCTATTTAGACAGAATTTTTTTTTTGCAATTAAGCTATTGTATCTTTTCAACATCTCAACAGATTTTGCTTCTGTTCATGAAAGTGAGTGTAGTAACATGCAGACCTATAAAGAATCTTTTTTTTTCTCCCAACAGTTGTTATACTCTTTTTGACAATAGATATGGACTTCCAAAGGAAAGAACATTTTCTATTCCATTTAACACTAAGGAATTTTATTTAGCTATGTGTTAGTCCATGGTTAAACAGAGCACTGCTGTATATTTACAGATCGAAAGACATGACAACTGTGCCTATGACTACTTAGAAGTCCGAGATGGAACCAGTGAAAATAGTCGTTTGATTGGCCATTTCTGTGGCTATGATAAGCCAGAAGATATTAGATCTACCTCTAATACCCTGTGGATGAAGTTTGTTTCTGATGGAACAGTTAACAAAGCAGGGTTTGCTGCTAACTTTTTTAAAGGTATGTATTATATGGGGATTGACTCTCATATAGTATTGAAATATAGAAGAATTACAATGTTTGTCTGCTCTGTTACAAAGAGCATTAAGGATGTAATATTGGTAGAATAAAAAATTAATATTATTTTAGTTTCTGTTCTGATTAGAGTCGAGGTGCCTGATTTTCCACTACCTTTCACTACCTCTTTCTCATTCAGTCATCAGTACCTAGGCAAACTGGGTGTAAAATGTTAACCAATCAAAATGGCAGTGTTTTTACACTGACTTTGCACACATGTAAATGACTACAAATGCACAGGGTGTGGATGTAGAAGCTGTGTGGACCTGGATTCCCCTCTGGAACCCATGGTACAGGTAACCTACTCCCCCTTATTCCCTTGCCCAGCCACAAAGGGCTAGTGCTGATCTGCCCTTACCATCAGTTTTCACTCTGTACAGATATGGGGGAGGAGAAGATAATTGTCAGTGTTTATTTCAAATGAGAATATTCTTCATATTTGCCACTGTGCAAGGAAATGCTAAATACTACATCTCAGGCATATTTGAGCATGAATATTATGAGCATGTTTCACGGCTAGCAAAGATAATGCCGTATTCCGTTTTTTTCTGATGCATCTTGTTTCCTTTAATATCAGTAGAATGAAAACTGGGATTTGAGGATTCTGTTAATCTGGTTTTGAGTATGAATTCAGGATAATGTACAAATTCATTCTGTTGGAGATAAAAGTGCCCTTCAAGTGACCCTGCTGAGGATTTCCAATCATTCTCTCAGTACTTTACACAACCTTTAGATTGCTGCTGCCTAAATCATTGTATGCTGGCCACAAAATGCTTATAAATTAGGTCTGTAGCTGTCAGTTGCTATTGTAATGAAAAAGAAGAACATAACGTTTTATTGACCCGGTTTCAGGTCTTTAAGATTTTAAAAATGCTCCAGTCAGTAGAGATGATGTGCTATACAGACAAGTTCAATGGCATGCACACCACTTGCTGCAGATAATATCAATCTGTTCAACAATTACAGATGAGGAAGATAAAGACTTTTAATTAATGCCTTTTCCATTCTTTTATGTCTTCATAGAGGAAGATGAATGTGCCAAACCTGACAAGGGGGGCTGTGAACAGCGGTGCGTGAATACCTTGGGCAGTTATCAGTGTGCTTGTGATCCTGGCTATGAACTTGGGCCTGACAAAAAGAGTTGTGAAGGTACAGTATGCTGCTAATTTAAAGAAGTCCTAAAACTGTTAGGTATGTCATTTTATAAAGCCATGTTTTGTGTACTAAAGCTTATGCATTAGTGAGTATAGGTATTATCATATAGTTTGAAAAATATCCTCCACTGTACAATGTCTGTCTATAATAGTCTTTATCCATTTTAGTATTAATTACTAATTTATCCCGTTCAAGTTTTATTGTTAGTTAACTGGAAAATTATATACAGTAGAACCTTGTTTATTCACACTTCACTGATCCATACACTACATAATTTGCCTTCAGAAAAGAGCATTTTCTGTGTGTGTATTAGGAAGGATTTAACAGCATAGCAACACAGTGAGATCTCATATTTCAAAGACTTCATTATTCTTATAAAATTATCTGACATAAATTTACTACATACATAAATATACATTGCTACAATGTATTGTAATTAAAACTAAGCTTCACTTGTCAAATGAATGAAATACCAGTTTGTGATATGTTATCCTTGTTTTTATAACTACATTTGTTGACTTGCTCTCTCATTTGCCAAAATTTAATGATTTGCAATGGGTTTCTACTGTTATTTTAAAGTGTCCTTTTACTTATCGTTTCATTTAAAAAAGTCATGTTTGAAATATAATCGGATATCAAAGCTTTTTATTAAAAGCAAAGAAACTAGATTTAATAATCGTCTGAAGAAATCAAAAAGGCCCTTACATGGAAGATATTGCAAAACTAGGATTGGATTAAGATATCTCGTTGCCCATAACATTGAATATATGCACACTAAATGAAGCTCAGTACTACGGTCATTCAAATAGCGATAATCATATGCTAATTCACAAATACCAGTAAATTCAGACATGAGACATTTTAGACCATCCTTATTTAATCTATTTTGCCTAAGTATTGTTAGTGGTCTGAGAACATTGCCCAGTGACGTGGTTCTGTTTAGATATAGTTAGTAGGTATTATCTCTGAATTCTACGATATTGTGGGATTAAACCAGAATTATGACAGTAACATTCATTATGTATTTTGTATTTAGTTTCCTTGAGCTTTATTTTAAAGATAGTATTAGAAATGCATGAGACATTCTCAGTATGCATAGCTCATTGACATGCATACTGAGAACATGCATAGCTCATTGTCTGGTTCCAGGATCCTGCATGGAGATGCAGGACTTGTCTGCTGACTCATACCGGAAGCCAGAATAGGTGTATCCCAATCCAATTGTAAAAAAATGTGGTTTTTTTTTTTGGTCTGGGTGCCTATCTCAATCAGTAAAGACTAGGGAAGAGAGGAAGGTCTTGCAGAAAACCCCCTAAAACAGACAGTTCAGGAGAAACTACCTCCCAGTGCTCCCGTACAGATCCAGGAGCAGCTCTGATGAGAGTTGCTGTCTTTTCCATGATGTACCTTCTCAACAACTTCCCCTCTGACTGTATTTCAGAGAAGGTAGGAGACTAACTCTGGCTACTCCATTGCCTCCTTCCCGACACAGCCAAGCAGGGTAATCCAGGAGAGGGGAAAGAAAGGAGAACTTGAGGATGAACAGCCACTTACAGCTCCCTCATTCTTGTTAGAGCAGCTTAGGGATCTGTATCACTTGTGCCAACTGGCCATGGTCCCCAAGGCTCTGTAAACCAGATGGAAATAACCAGAGTGCAGTATGTTCCAGCCAACATCCAGCTTTCAACTCACCTTCTGCACCACTAGGAGCTGATATGCTGGTTCTATACCCTCATGCTGGGTTGCAGGGCGGGGATACATATAGGTGGTTTCTGGTCCCTTAGCAATGTCTGTGTTTCACAAATGGAGTGAAGCAAGGTAAAGAATCTGCCTTCAAAATATTGCTCATGCCCTTTGAGTTGACTTTTTTGAAATAGGAGTTTGGCCCTCAGGCGGAAAATTTAGTTACTCCTTTCTATTTGTGGTGTATATTTGGTCAGATGGTAAAGTTCTGCTGCCTGGTTGGGTGATTGAATTTTTTTAATGGGAGAATAATGAATGACTAATGAGATTAGCAGAAATTCTTCTGAAAAAAGGTGAAGCAATGAAACTGTCTGTATTCAGTATATTGCCAAGACTGAGAGAGTGTAGAACAGAATTTGGATAGTTTATTCCCAGATATGTTCTGAA
This sequence comes from Lepidochelys olivacea, assembly GCF_965140295.1. NCBI lineage: Eukaryota > Metazoa > Chordata > Testudines > Cheloniidae > Lepidochelys > Lepidochelys olivacea. Next base: position 73,996,349 of record NC_140414.1, read on the forward strand.
TTTTTCACCATATTATTTGAACAACTGCATTTTTAACAAAAGTAACCTTTGTACATGAGTAATACCTGGGCACCGTGGAATCATAGATTAGGGTTGGAAGAGACCTCAGGAGGTCATCTAGTCCAACCCCATGCTCAAAGCAGAACCAACCCCAACTAAATCATCCCATGCAGGGCTTTGTCAAGCCAGGCCTTAAAAACCTCTAAGGATGGAGATTCCACCACTTCCCTAGCATTCCAGTGCTTTACCACCCTCCTAGCTAAATAGTTTTTCCTAATATCCAACTTGGACTTCCCCCACTGCAACTTGAGACCATCGCTCCTTGTTCTGTCATCTGCCACCACTGAGAACAGCCTAGCTCCATCCTCTTTGGAACCCCCCTTCAGGTAATTGAAGGCTGCTATCAAATCCCCCCTCACTCTTCTTTTCTTCAGACTAAATAAGCCCAGTTTCCTCAGCCTCTCCTCATAAATCCCCCTAATCGTTGTTGCCCCATCCCCCAAATTGTTGTTGCCCTCTGCTGGACTCGCTCCAATTTGTCCACATTCTTTCTATAGCAAGGGGCCCAGAACTCGATGCAATACTCCAGATGTGGCCATACTGTTGCTGAATAGAGGGGAATAATCACTTCCCTCGATCTGTTGGCAATACTCCTACTTTAACACATCCCAGTATGCCGTTAGCCTTCTTGGCAACAAGGGTACACTGTTGACTCATATCTAGCTTCTCATCCACTGTAATTCCCAGGTCCTTTTCTGCAGAAAAGACTTAGCCAGTTGGTCCCCAGCCTGTAGCAGTGCTTGGGATTCTTTCATCTGAAGTGCAGGACTCTGCACTTGTCCTTGTTGAACCTCATCAGATTTGTTTTGGCCCAATCCTCCAATTTGTCTAGGTCACTCTGGACCCTATTCCTACCCTCCAGTGTATCTACCTCTCCTCCCAGCCTAATGTCATCTGCGAAAATCCTGAGGGTGCAATCCATCCCATCATTCAGATCATTAAAATCCCTGGGGGAAGAGACCCTTTGGTAAGGAGAAGGCACATTTATATAACATATGCTGAAAGGACAGCTGAAATCTTTCACCCTTTCAGATTCTGCATCAGGGACAAAGTGTGTTCAGGAGAAGGGGTGAGGGAAGCAGAGAGTGATGCATCCCATGGAGCCTGGGAAATACAGATGAAGAGACAGGAGCTGGGAGGATTGTGGGAGTATATGGAACTGGGTGAGAGAAAAAAGGGTGAATGTGATAAAGTGTTGTGTAGTGTTTCAGTGCACTCAAATGTCTTAAATTAGATTGTAAGATGTTGAAGTCAAGGACTATTCTTTCTTTGTGTTCGTATCATAGTACAATGGAGCCCTGATCGTTATTGGTATCTCTGGATGCTACTGTAATACAAATAATGTCTGAGAGGGCTGAATCTCTTACTTAATATGTTTCTGTTAATAACAAAATGTGGTTTCAGGGGAGTCTGCAAATAAGTGAGGCTCTTCCTTTTCATTTTACATTACAGCGGCTTGTGGGGGACTTCTGACAAAGCTAAATGGGACTATAACCACACCAGGATGGCCCAAAGAATATCCTCCAAACAAAAACTGTGTGTGGCAGGTGGTTGCTCCCACTCAATACAGAATTTCAATGAAGTTTGAGTTTTTTGAATTAGAAGGGAATGAAGTAAGTAACCATGAACTGAAAATTATACAAACTAGTCAACCGTTGCAGGATTGTTCAAAAATAGCAATTGTCTCATACAACACCACTGCTTCAAATACTGGAAATTTCCATGGAACTTCTTGTTTTCATTGACTTTGAGTTTGGGACTGTTTCTAGAGTCTTTCAAAACATACATAGCATGGCTTGCTCTCTTTTAAAGATATGAATATCATAATGTATATGTATTAAAAGAAATGCCTTTGCTGAACTTCAGCTGGGTTTTTTGTAAACAAACTAAAACAAAACAAATGGATGAGCCATTAATTGGAGAGAATTCAAGACAAGACAAAAATCTGGAGGAACTGAATTATGTGTAGAGAATAAAAGTATTGAGTATATATAACTTGGTTAAATGAGGAGTAATGGAGCATTATAGCCATCTATAACCATTTCAAGGTGAGAATCCTAAGAAAGGAAAGTAACTTTTGGAGTGGAACAGGAAGTATAATAAGGAGCAATGGAATGAAATAAGTAAAGAAAAAGCATGTAGTCTGAATATTAAAATAAACTTCCTACTTGGATTGTGGAATGAACTCTATGATTTTTTGTTTTTTATTTTTTAAGTTCCTTGGCTTCAGATAGTTAAGTATACAGCATCTCAGTCTTAATAGTCTAGTCTACAGACATAGAATCATTGAAATGTAGGACTGAAAGGGACCTCAATAGGTCATCTAGTCTGCACTGAGGTAGGACTAGCTATTGGCTAGATCATCTCTAAATGGTCTTGATAATACCCATAGAACATGGCATTTGTCTAATCTGTTCTTAAAACCCTCTGATGATGGAGATTCCACAGTCTCTCTGTGTAATTTGTTCGAGTGCTTAACTACCCTGACAGGAAGTGTTTCCTAATGTCCAACCTAAGCCTCCCTTGCTGCAATTTAAGCCCATTATTTCTCATCTGGTCCTCTGTGGATAAGGAGAAAAAATTATCTTCCTCCATTTTATAACAACCTTCTACTTACTTGAAGACTTTTATCATGTCCCCCCCCACATTAATAACTAAAACCTCACAAATCTCTATGAAATAAAGCAATGTCATTATTAGAAGAAAAATAAATGAAGGAAACTTTTTTTCCTCAAAAACTTTTGTTTTCTAGCCAGCTCTAATTTTTGTCTCCATTTTTCAGATGAGGAAACTGAGTCAGTTGTCCAAGGTCACACAGGACATATGACTGGCAGATTGTGGGGAAAAATTGTCGATCTCCTAACTCTCAGCCCTGTGTTTTGATCATAAGACCATTCTCCTCTCTTGTGTTGCTAAAAATAGATGTTAGAAAGATAGTACTAACAGAAGTTGTGAATTTCAATACTTTTGTTATCCAGAAGAAACTCTTATAGTATATCAGGCCACTAATACATTTTATATAGTGTCTAAAAATACAGACATAAAATGGGTACTAAAAGTCCACATGTTAGAAATGATTTAAATACTTATTTATTTTGAGACTTAGTTAACCATGAAATTGTTTTTGCTGAATAAATAATTTTAAATTAGCTGGATATATTTGTATACATCTTTGCTAATCAATACAATTTTAATGTACTTGTACTTCTATTAATGTTTTATATACTGCCATATAACGGAAATTATATCACTAAGCCTACATTCGAATAATATTACATGTCTAATTTAAACCCACAAAAGCATTAAAATTCACCTTAAGTCATGCTGATAGGCTTAGCATGTGAAAATCCCAGGTATCAAGATGAGAATTTAACACAGGTGAGTTAAAGTAGACGTCCAGTTGTAACTCAGCATTTCCTTGTGCCTGTTACATTAAGCAAGACTCTTAATATTATTTAAGTGGAGTTATTATGAATTAGCTGCATTCCACAGCGGTAACATGTGAAAGTGATTCCAGTAGTTATAAGCACTTTAAACCTTTCCCTCCATTATGGCAAAACATTGGAAATCATTTTTATAGTCCATAAAAAGATAGCAACAAAAGCCAAAATAATATTTTTGTGTAGTTTAAAAAAATAAAGATTGTGATTTATAAAACTCATGCTTTCATTTCATGCACAATCTAAGCCTTGTATGAATCCCCCGGCCACTGTTTTCTCTTAAACTATTAATTGCATAGAACTGGAAAATTTTTGATTAAATGATTGATAGTTGAGCCTAAGAAGCTTAGAAGTTTTTGGGGTGGAAGGTTTTATATAGACATGGGATTATGCACTGAAAGTATTATCCTGGGTTGTAGGCCTTGCATAAGGGGTGATTTTTTTAAACCTCCTAATGAAAATGACACAAATTAGTCCTCTAATTTATATCAGTGCCACTGTTGAGAAGGAAGTGACACTATTAACAATGCAGATTTATACTTTCATAAGAAAATAATGTGGTCTTAAATTTAGAATGGGAAAGACTTGGCTTGCAGAATTTCTGTATTCAAGGTAATATATTTTAGGTTATAGGGTGTTAAAACCAAACCCACAAACATACATAACCCATAAATGTTTATGATTCAGAGATGGCTTTATTCTTCAAAGTGAACATTGTCTCATGTCTTTAGAGTTTTTCCTTTTTAATTTAAATGGCTGAGCTATTAAACACTTTAAAATGTAGAAAATGTAGATACTACATATTCATGCATGAACTTTGTCTTAAAACATATCATTTAAGAACTTAAATATGTTGTAGTGTTTAAAATTATATTAAAACAAAATCAACAAACATTTATAAAGGAGTATCAGAAAAGATGCAAAAATATTAAATATTGAAAAGTCAATAAAATATTAATTTTGTAACATAAATCAACAGAAGATATTACATTTTAAGTGTAGAGGCATTTATATGGAATTTTAATCTATTTTTGGCTAATACAAAAATCTTTCGCTTTCCTAGGTTTGCAAATATGATTACGTGGAGCTTCGTAGTGGCCTTTCTTCTGACTCCAAACTGCATGGTAAATTTTGTGGTACAGAAGTGCCTGAAATTATCACATCACAATACAACAATATGAGAATTGAGTTCAGATCTGACAACACAGTCTCAAAGAAAGGCTTCAAGGCTCACTTCTTTTCAGGTATTAAAAATCACTCCTGTACTATGGATACCTCTGAGTATAGAATATCTAGATGCAGTGAATCTTTTTCACAGGTTGTGTTCTTCATTGCACCAGCGATGAATGTGAAAGGCCTCTCTCCTTTTGATTACAGTTTTAATTTTCGGTTCAATTTAATAAGTTAATAAAATATAACAATAGTTATCTTGAATTGAAATATATGAATAGTGTGGGAAATCTGTGAAATAGGAGGGGTTTTTTCCCTAACAATCCAGAAACATATTCTACAGATATACACAGGCTGGTAGGTAAAAGAGAAGAGAAACCTCACAGTGTGCCCAAAATTTACCATAACAGACTTCTGTTACTCCAGTTTCTTTCTTTCTTTGTTTACAATCCCTGTCATAATGTGATGTAAATAATATGTTACAAAATATAAGTACATTTGTGTTTTGCTTTCGCTACCTCTTTTTCTTATTAAATTGCATTATTTATGACTTGTCTCTTGCTAGGTATTTGTTAAATACTGTAGAATCTTTCTTGCCTGATTTTGAATGTTTTAAAGGTTTGTGGAAGAACAGGCCCTGATTCTGCATACATCTCGGAACATGCTTATCTTTAAGTACATGGGTAGCTTCCATGTGGCAAATCAGAAATGGTATAAATTGCCATAGTTCCATTGACTTCTATGGAGCTATGACATTTTACACCAACTGAGGATGTGCATAGTTGACTTTAATGGGACTATTCATATGAGTAAAGCATGTACGCGAATGTTTTGAGGATCACAGCCCTAGTAATCACCCACTTAGGACTCTGTTATAACCATGTTTCCATGTGGCAGAATACATTCTGTTAATAGTACTAGAATTCTTCTTGTGCACTCTTGTATAATTAAAAATATCAGTTACTATATCTAGGAGTTGAATTTTACCCTCTCATTTTCTGATAAGAATTTAAAGTTCTTGAGAGCTAGAAATATACTTAAGTTTAGTATGTAACAAATGTTTTACTAGCTTACTTTATTATTGTGCTTTTGGCTAAATGTTATATTGTAAAAGCCTAAGTAAATGCAGTTTCTGCTCTGGATAGTTTCAGTAACTGACGCATGCATGATACATTTTGTAGCAAAGTTAAACAGCATGGTCCAGCATATTATGTAAGTAATGTTGCTTAGATCTTTTACAAAGTGGGAAAAATATCTGTCAGAAGCTGTAATGTACGTAGACAAGAAGTTTAAAGTTTAGCAGCCCCAAAAGGAAGTCTGATGTTTTCTTTTATGGTTTCTCAGATGGTTTATTCTAGCAGTGAGGAAAGAGCAAAGTAAATTGTATTTCCCATATATCAGACAAAGATATTAACACGTGTTTTACCTCCTGAAACCTTTAAACATATTGTATTTGCTGATAATCACATTTCTGCAGGCAGAGACATTGAGATCAGTTTCTGGTTTATGTAAATGACATTTTTAAGGTCACAGAAGGTTCTTTTCCTTGTAAAATGCCATTTTAGATTATTGTCATAAAGCTTTAAAGGTTAACTATGTATTTATACCTAAATATCTATGCACATGAAACGTATGGGTCCCATCCTGGAACCCTTGAGTGAATGGTCCTTATTTACATGCTGAAGGGTTACCCATTAAAGGCAGTGTGTATTATCCTGTAAATAAGGGCTAGTGGCTAGCATGATCTAGTCCTACATTTTCAGATCACAGTATACATATTAGTACACAGTATACATATTTCTGAGTTAAGCCCTATTATTTTGATACCTTTATAGGGGTGCTAGGTAGCAAAAATAGCCCTGGTATTCACTGTAATCTGCTTTTTAGCTGTAGCCCAAAAGTTATGGATGATGAACATATTGAATATAGAGTTGGTTTAACAAGCAATCTCTTTTTCTGCATTTTAAGTGTTGATGAATTGTTTAAAGAATGTTAACCCTATTAGTAGTCATAGTTTGTACTAAAAAGAACTCAGAACAACTGTGTGTGGTGGGGAGAGACCAGGGTTGTTGTTCATGGGGTTCAAAGGATGGGCTTGTCAACCTCTGTGACTATTTATTTATTTATTATTTTTCTTTGGTCTCTGTTTTGAAAACTAACTTAGTTCACAAACCATTTTTTCCTGGTAATTTAAACTCACAATTCTTTTAAAGGGCTAAATTTATCTCTGGATTAAATTCACTAAAGTCAGGGAATTTATACTAGGGATGAACCTGAACCAAAATGTTTTTCTGGTTAAAGGGAAACCTGTTTTGCATAGTGGGGATAGAAAACTCTCTCTCTCTCTCCCTCTCTCTCTCTCTCTGACCCTTCAAAAGAACTGGATGGCCCACATGGGTATTCCATATTCACTGTATAGTATGCATTTATTTTTCATTGGAATTCTTTTCCATTCTGCTCCCTGCTCATTTTTCACAGTCTGTCTGTATTTACTTTTCACCCTGTTTGCCATTCTGTTCCATTTTCCCCATCCTTTTTCATTTAGTTGTTTTCTTCTATGTGACTTGCTTTTGTTCCTTTTATCACAGAACACCCACCTCCTAATCTTTTAGTCTAAGTCAAACTTTTGAATCCAAGATGCTCAAATGAGTTTGAAAGTAGATAAAAGAAGCTTGGTTTTTTCTTTATCAGCACACTAGCAGTTAGTCACCCTCTTCTCTCATTACTGCTAAAAAAAGGAGTAAGATTTAGAAATCCATCATTATAGACAACGTGTGCTCTTGATCCAGGCATTGAGGGCAGTATATGTATTGAAATCTTCAGCACATATATTTTGACTTCTGAAAGTTGACATTAGATCATCATTTGGCCTGACCCTATGTTCTTCATTAATTCCTCATTTAATTATGCCTTATGAAAAATACAAGACTATATTTAGCAAAGTTTACAATTAAACAATGTATAGATTAGAGAATTTAGGCATGTATTTATTATTATTTTTCAGTTTAAAAGTTGTATTGGAAGGCCTTTAAGCATTGCACTAAAATCATAATAGAATGAATATAACCTCTTAAAAACTTCACCATTCTAATTATACAGCCCGTCATCACCACAAAAATCTAGCAAAAGGGCAAACCCAATATCTGTATGGCAATCCACCCACCAGCAAAAGGTACATACAATGCTAAGCAAGAAGATAGTAGATTAACAAAACGGGGGCGAGAGCCAAGACATTTAAAAAAGAAAAAGGGTACCATCCTATATAACATTCTTATAGATATCCAAGGGATTATTTTGGGACTCCTTTGCAAGGGAATTCCACAACCAAGATACAGTACCGAAAGTAAAATCCCTGCAAGCTACGTGGAAACTTTTTAAAGACACAATATAGGCGCTCTACTTAAATGTATACCCCAATTTAAAAAACATAGTAAGAGAACCAAAAAACAGCCACCGTGGTTAAACAACAAAGTAAAAGAAGCAGTGAGAGGCAAAAAGGCATCCTTTAAAAAGTGGAAGATAAATCCTAATGAGGAAGATGGAAAAGAGCATAAACTCTGGCAAATGAAGTGTAAAAATATAATTAGAAAGACCAAAAAAGAATTCGAAGAAAGCTAGCCAAAGACTGTGCAGCGGCAGTCAAAAAAGCAAACAGAACGTTGGGAATCATCAAGAAAAGGATAGATAATCAGACAGAAAATATCATATTGCCTCTATATAAATCCATGGTACACCCACACCTTGAATACTGAGTGCAGATGTGGTTGACCCATCTCAAAAAAGATATATTGGAATTGGAAAAAGTTCAGAAAAGGGCAAAAAATGATTAGGGGTATGGAACGGCTTCCATATGAGGAGAGATTAATAAGACTAGGACTTTTCAGCTTGGAAAAGAGGCAACTAAGGGGAGATATGATAGAGGTCTATAAAATCATGAGTGGTATAGAGAAAGTAAATAAGGAAGTGTTATTTACTCCTTCTCATAATACAAGAACAAGGGGCCACCAAATAAAATTGATAGGTAGCAGGTTTAAAACAAACACAAGAAAGTATTTTTTTCACGGAATGCACTGTTAACCTCTGGAACTCCTTGCCAGAGGGTGTTGTGAAGGCCAATACTATAATGAGGTTCAAAAGGGAGCTAGATAGATTCATGGAAGATAGGTCCATCAATAGCTATTATCCAGGATAGGCAGGAATGGTGTCCCTAGCCTCTGTTTGCCAGAAGCTGGGATTGGGTGACAGGGCATGGATCAGCTGATGATAACCTGTCTGTTCATTCCCTTTGGGGCACCTGCCATTGGTCACTGTCAGAAGACAGGATACTGGGCTTGATGGACCTTTGGTCTGACCCAGTATGGCCGTTCTTATGTTCTTATAACCAGGAGTCCTCAGCCATGAAAATCTTGCCTACCTTCTAGCTCATTACTGGCTGAGCCTAAATTCTGTGAGTGGACCCCACCCCAACGGATTGTAAATGTTGAGTACAGGGCAAGAGACAACCTAAATTATGAAGGTTTTTATAGTCTAATATTACAACTTTAATTGTGTCCTTTGGCTAGAAGTTGGGTGTAAGAGACTCCCAGGTGCTAACTGAAGGAACAAACAAGCAACTATATTCTGTAACATTTCCCGTCAATGGAACAAATTTGAAGGAAGTCCAATTAGAAGCACATTACAGTAGTCTCCCTTAGAGCTGACAAAGTCTAGTATGACTGGGGTAGGTTTATGTCTGAGGAAACTTTCCATACAATCTGGAAACACTGAGCTCCATCAGAAATATTTGAGTGTGACCTTCCACACACACACACACACACACACACACACACTTTTGTATGTGTCTGACAGGTATTAATCATTCTGTCAGAATAACAGGCATGCACATACTGCCAATAGGTTCCGCAGAACACTTAGTCTTACCCAGGAACATCACCTCAGTCGTGCCTGGAATGGTTTCAACAGTCTTAGCTGAATAATACTACATAATGGGCAGATACACAGCATTATGCCTTCTTTTCAAACATAAGCATTCCAGTGATACCACCATTCCGTTTGTTCTCACCAAGCACTTCACAAATATATGGGATCTAATGGAATGCTTAGGTGAAGATGTGTAAGTATCCACAGCCACCTTCTTTGAGTTCTTCCCCTCCAGGAATGAGCAAAGTGGAAAAGCAACACTGCACAATGCCTTCTAGGACTGAAAAGATTGGGACAGGTTACCTTAGAGAGGAGATGAATGAGAAGGATCATGATGAAGGTACACAAAATAATGAATTGTTTGGGAAAAGTAGATCCGGAGCTTCTATTCCCTTTTTAAAATGCAAGAACAAGGGGACATTCAATGAATTTGAAAGATGGCAAATTCAAAGCAAATAATAATAATAAAAAAAACTTGTTTGCACAATGCATAATTAGATGATGGAACTCATTGCCATGGCATATTAACTGATAACTGAAAGCTGAGCAGAGTTAAAAAAAAATTAGACATTTATGTGGAGTTATCCAGTTAGACTAGTAAATATATTTTTGAAAAAGTTTTGGAAGGGATATAAACACTCATTATTTAAGGCATAAAGCCATTTCTAACTATTGGACTTTGGTAGGAAAATTCCCTTGGGGGCAGCTTATCCCACAACTGGCTGCTATGGGGTTTTGTTGTACCTTCCTCTTTAGCAGCTGATCCTGGACAGTAGTGGAGACAGAATACAAGACTACATGGCCTATTAATCTGATCCAGTAGGATGTTCCTATGAATTGCCAAGCAACAAATTGACTGTTTCTGTATGAGACATCTCATGTAGTCAAATTTGGTGGACAAAATTATGACAATCACATCCCACAAACAATTCTTGCTAAGCCGATATTGATCCAAAAATCCAGACACAGTGAATTGTGGCAGTACAAGCCTTTCAGCATCATACAGTCAGATCTCAACTGCCAGTTTTAAAAAAGGGTAAATGGGATGACAGGTAATTATAGGCATGCCAGCCTGACATCAGTTGTGGGTAAGATAATGGAGTGGCTAATTTGGGACTCAATTAATGAAGAATTAAGGGAAGGTAATGTAATTAATGCAAATCAACATGGGTTTATGGAAATCAGTCCTGTCAACCTGACTTGATATCTTTTTTTTATGAGATTGTCAGTTTGGCCAATAAAGGTAATAATATATTTAGATTTCTCTAAGGTGTTCGACTTGGTACCATGTGACATTTTGATTTTAAAAATTAAAACAATATAAAATTAATATGGCACAGATTAAATGGATTAAAACCTGGCTGATAGGTCACAAAATATAATAGTAAATGGGCAATTATCATTGAGTGGGTATGTTTCCAGTGGGTCCCGCAGTGATTGGTTGTTCGCCGTATGCTATTTAACATTTGTATCAATGACTTGGAAGAAAATATAAAACCATCACTGATAAAGTTTGCAGGTGACATAAAAATTGGGGATGTGGTAAATAAATAAGAGGACAGGTCACTGATTCAGAGCAATCCAAATTGCTTGGTAAATTGGTCTCAAGCAAACAAGACTTTGATTATGGCTAAATGTAAGTGTAGACATCTAGGAACAAAGAATGTAGGCCATACTTACAGGATGGGGGACTCTATCCTGGGAAGCAGTGACTCGGAAAAAGATTTGGAGGTCATGGTAGATAATCAGCTGAACATGAACTTCCAGTGTCACGCTGTGGCCAAAAGAGGTAATGCAATGCTAGGATGCATAAACAGGAACTCTAGTAGGGGCAGAGAGTTTATTTTACCCCTATATTTGGCACGGTTGTGACTGCTGCTGGAATAGTGTATCCATTTCTGGTGCCCACAATGCAAGAAGAACGCTGATAAATTGGAGAGGGTTCAGAGAAGAGTTACATGAATGATTAAAGAATTAGAAAACATACCTTACAGTGACAGAATCAAAGAGCTCAATCTATTTGCGTAACAAAAAAGAGAATGTTAAGTAAGGGTGACTTGATTACTGTTTGTAAGTATCTAAATGGGGAACAAATATTTAATAATTGGCTCTTCAATCTAGCCCAGAAGGGTATAGAATGATCCAATGGCTGGAAGTTGAAGCTACCCAAATTCAGACTGGAAATAAAGTGTAAATTTTTAATAGTGAGAATAATTAACCATTTAAACAATTTACCAAGGATCTTAGTGGAATTTCCGTCACTGACAATTTTTAAATCAAGATTGGATGTTTTTCTAAAAGATATTCTCTAGGAATTATTTGGGGAAGTTCTTTGTCCTGTGTCATGTAGGAGATCAAACTATATGATTACAATGGTCCCGTCTGGCTTTGGAGTCTGGGAATCTCAGAAACACAAGATAAAAGGATAACCTTGCATGATTGCCATGGTTAATAAGTGTTCGTAGATGCATAACAAAATGTGAGTGGAGAGTTCTGAAAACAAAGGTTTATGCACCAAGTTTAACATGGTCATAGAAAAGTATACATTTTAGGGGATCAGAGAGACTGAGTCAACCACTGAATTCCATTCATACATCCATTTTTTCTAATAATAAATTCTTATCTCTTCACTAGCAATCAGCATCCAAATTTTCCTCGTGTTCCAGGGCGCACAAATTTAGCGAGGAATGCTTGTGTGTGAGTGTATTCATGTGCTGTCACTTGAGGGATGTTTCAAGGTGATTTTCTATAAGTAGCAGAACAGATGTTGTAGAGATGTAATGTCGTGTCTTGAGGAGCGGGAGGGGATAACTTAAAACCATCTTGGGGCTACAGGTAACTGATATTTTTTGGAATTTTTTTAAATTAAATATTAAGTTTTTAAGCATAAAACTTCCTATTACAAGTTTTGTGCCCTTCATGTGAATAATTGGGCAACCTATTGCAAGCTGCTGTGGGCACACAAGGAAAAATAGGCGACTGAATCATTCAACATGGCCTTGCTTCAGAAAAAAACAATGTTTGATTTTCTGTGTAGGAAAGGTGATGGTCATGGGAGCTGCTATAATCATTTCTTTGAATAAGGTTCTTAAACAATAGAATGATTAATCACTGGTAGCAACCTGTTGTTAAACTGCTTCCATTTATCATTTGCTCTAGAGTTATTTTTGTGGTTTTAAATAAATATGATGTTTTGCATGCTCATTTAAAACAGTCACTGTGTCTGATGCATGATAAGAATGAATATTACAGGGGTCTTTTTTTTTTTGGTGGGTTATGATTCAGTGAGCAGTTAAAAAGAAAAGCTTAAATGTTTCTACCTTTGAGCAGATTCATGTTCACCTCTGGCACTATCCTGGTACATTTTTTTCCACAGACAAGAAAACTGCCTGCAAAGAGAAAATTTTTGTTTTTGAATCATGCAAGGACTTGATACAGGTTTCCCCCTCAGGCCGAATACGTATTATTCACAGACTGGTAGCCTCTGGGGGTCTCAGAGGTATGACCACATGTCCTCTAAATTGTTAAAATCTAACATTTTGTTGAGAATGGATCTTTCCCTATGCTGAGTATTGAAACAAACAAAAAGGAAGAAAGCATCCATTCAAAATTAGGAGACTGATTTCAATCTGTCAGCACAACAAATGATTTTGTTTTTACTAAGCAAAATATTTGTTTCTGTAACTAATACAGACTAATTTTGAAACTGAGCTACAGATATGATGGAAAAATCCATACTGATTTATTCAACATCTGTCAGGTTTGTTCAACAACTGCATCCTTCTTTAAGTGTGCAATTAATTATTTCCATGCTAGTGTCACTAGGCTTATCTCTTCTGCCTTTTGATTATTGTTTTGTACAGAGCTGATCTTTGAAGGGATCCATCATAGGACCATTTCTTTATGCACACGTCCCTTTTGCGATTATTCTTCAGAATAAGACATACTTATTTAATGTGAGGTAGACTTTTCTGTTTCAGATAATTTGGTAGACGGGGAACTGGAAAGGGCCTTTATTTTATTTATTACAAAACTTTACTAGAATGTCCCTGTTTGTTACCTTTCATGAAAGCATTTGAACTTACCTTCCATTCTTTTCGCTCGGTTATATAGGAGAGGAAATGCTAATGAGTTTCTGTTATTGTCAGTTGCAATCTAATTTCTCATTTGCTTGTCATCCTTCTAAGTCTGCAATAGGGAGTATGTGCTAATGCTTGCTTTTGAAAAGATGAGAGATTAAAACTTTTGCTTGAAATTAAATAATGCTCCTATTAGAAAGCCTGCAAGAAGTATCCTTCTGAGTTTTTATGCTTTCCTAAATGATCACAAATATAAACCGCTTCTGTGAAGTGTGTTTACTTTTAAACTGTTCCTCCACATTCAACTCTGTTCACATCTGCAGGAAGCTCCCACGTACTCTCAGTGCAAACAGATTTGAGATGTATAGTACAAATGAAAATGCAGTGGAAACTTGGTTTTGACTTGCAGGATTTTGCTATGAATATATATCATCCTGCTGTTGCTGTACAGCAATGTATTGTAAGTACAAATAGAATTTATTGAAGAGCCTGCAAGTCAAAAGTCAAGCTTCACATACATTTTGGCAGGTAAAGCTCAGGTGTGTGTAAGTACTTAGACAATAAAGATTTATTTTGCTGTATTACTATATATGTGCTTCAACAAAGGTAGCGAGAAGTAATACAATATGAGTAAAATAGTAAAAAGAAGCTTAAATTATATATGGCAGCTTGTGTTTTTGTAGAAATTCCTACTGAACCAAACACGGTCTGAAATATTGCATATTAATTTTGTTAAGAAATAACACTCCCTTTCGTATGTCTTAGGAAATCTGCGGGTAAATGAGATGCATGCTCTGCATTCCAGTTCTGAAACAGTCTGACTTCTGATATGACCATAATTTGTTCTCATTTTTTTGCGTGTTGAAACGACAGAGGTCGGTGTGATATGGCTTTATAAATGTATGTCAGGAACACTCTGCCAGTTTTGATTTAATTGACCAGCCCCACCTAAAATGACAACAGCCAAATGACACAGAATGGTGGCAGCTGATGCCTTTTGCTGTCATGACTGCCTGTTAATCTAGTTTGCCTTTTTTCCCTGCAGTGAATTTGGTGGCTGTGTAATGTAGCTCATATTTTCTCCCCTACCGTCTGGTTGATTTCTAACACACTAAAAGCTCTTTTAGAGAGGATTACTTGTTAATAAACAGGACTGCATGCTATATGGCATATCTCCCTGAAATAATTAACATCCGTTTCTTTTCTTTGCTTTTTAACAATGTATTTTCCTTTTTGAGATGTTTTGTAATGTCCAGATTCATTAAAATCAAAGCACATTTTTTGCTCCGCTAGAACAAAACAACGAATTGATAAAGTTTATGCTGAGTAAATTATTTTTAATATCAACATGTGCAGAGCTTGAAACCTTGTTTGGCCTGAACATCCAATCTGCGTACGTTGTAGAACTGGTGTGAGGTGGGAATACCTTATGTGTTTGTCCAAATAGTAAAACTCCTTGTTGTGCATGGAACTGTAGCCACTGAAGAGATACTTTATGAAATCTATATCAATAAAACTAGCTGAAAAAGTAATATTAGCCATTTGTTCTATATCCTTTATTTTCTTGAAACTTTTTTGTCTCTCTTGAGAAATAGACCTCACTTTCTATGGGAATTTACTAAAAGAATAGTGCCATGGTGCAAGGTTGCAGGCTGAACAATGAATGGGTAGAACTAAGGTACAATTAAATTGCCATACTGAGAAGAATAAGGTCTGTGCCTTGGTTTACCCTTTTCTGGACTTAAACATTAATATAAAAATGTTGTCTACATTCTACAAGCTATAGATGTGATGCTCACAGAACCATGTTGTGTATCCCTTAGACAAGGACGAGTGTTCTAAGGACAACGGTGGCTGCCAGCATGAATGCATCAACACTATAGGAAGCTATGTCTGTCAGTGCCGCAATGGATTTGTACTACATGAAAATAAACATGACTGCAAGGAAGGTAAGGGTTAGGGCATTTGAACAGCAGATAGTAGAGGCGACCCGGCTGTCTTTTAGAAGGTTTTCTTCAACTCTGTAGAAAGTTATAATCATGTAGAAAAGGGACATACCTTTTAATGCAAACCAGCAGGGTCTACATGGGACAGTTAGAACACTCGACAAATCACATCCCTCTAGTCTGTACTGTGGTGCCATTTAGACAAGCCCTTACCTTCCTTCAGAGAGTATTGTGAGGCTTAATTCCCTGATGTTTATAAAGTCTTTTGAGATTCTTGAAGGGAAAGTACTTAAGAAGGTGGAGTAGTTTTATCATTTTATCCTTGCTTTATTTAGATTTAAATGTTAGTTTTTATTTAATGAGAGGCACTTATACTAATTCCATTAGGACAAAGAAGACCTTGTATAGTCAGACATTTCTCTGTAGATATTCACAATTCATTCTCAGTCTTTTGCCAACAACAGTATCTCTCTCTTTCTATTAATCGTGGTTTAACAACCAGAATCAAGGTTCAATACCTTTAATGCCTGCTTTAGCGGGAGGGCAGAAAAGCAAAATATGAAATTTTCAGGCAGGAGTTCCATTCTGGGTTTCTCTACTTAATTTTATTTGTGAGGAAGGCTTAGTAGAGGGAATAGCAAAATATTGACTTCATTTAGATAAAAGGTTTAGGCATATCATTCATATATATAGTTTGTTTATAGAAGGTTTATGTGATCCATTGTAAACAACACTGTAAATGTAATGGTCAATCAGTAAACAAGCAATGCTAGATTAATCTCCATGATGTATTTGCCAAAGGTGATGAACATGATACTGGATACTGAGGAGGTAATTAGCTAGCTTCCTGAAAATCCTTTCCTTTCAATGAATCAGTTGATAAAAAAGTCTGCTTTTCCGACTACATCTTAACATAGATTTCTAAACTAACTGATGCTATCATTGTTGGCACAGCTGAGTGTGAACAGAAGATCCATAGTCCGACTGGAGTCATCACAAGTCCTAACTGGCCAGACAAATACCCAAGTAGGAAGGAATGCACATGGGAAATCAGTGCCACTCCTGGTCACAGAGTCAAATTAGTAAGTTATTTAAGTTTTTTTTTTTTAACCAAATTTCCT
This sequence comes from Lepidochelys olivacea, assembly GCF_965140295.1. Classification (NCBI taxonomy): domain Eukaryota; kingdom Metazoa; phylum Chordata; order Testudines; family Cheloniidae; genus Lepidochelys; species Lepidochelys olivacea. The sequence continues at coordinate 74,013,085 of NC_140414.1, forward strand.
CCTGAGCTGACCAGCTACTTTCACAGGCCACTGTATGAAAATAAGATTGATCTATGTTCACTGGTCAATTGGCAGCCAAAAAGTATGCCCTTTATGTTACACTAGTTAGTAAGAATCCACTGACTTTTAAAATAAAAAACATTATTTTTAAAATAATGAATATTTACGAAAATGTGTTGTAAAGATATCAACGTTTTAAAACAAAGATTAATATGAAGTTTAACCTTCAGTGAAGAATTATTTTAAGAGTGTTAAGTAAGTGTTCCATAATACTTAAATGAAAATTCAAAAAGTCTGATTTCTTTTATCTCAAATATTGGTTTGGAGTATTATTTTTGTCTGATTATATATAGTTGGTTCAGGGGCTTGGGACACTTTCATGTACATAATTCACATGGACATTGCAGATTCACTATACAAGGTTTCTGCACTTTGGTTCTCAGCTTTTTTTAGATTTCCCCACATTATTATGGTACAGCACTGAGCTTGAGAGATGGGATGCATTTAAGGGTGTGTCCACACTGCAATTTGAGGTCTGATTGCAGCTCAGATAGACACACTTGCGCTAGCATTACCCCATTCTAGCATGGCTAAAAATAACAGTGAAGACATGGCAGCAGATGCTTCAGAGTGGGCTATATAAATACATGGGTCCATATCCCTTGGGCACATACTCGTGCTGCTAGCCTGTGCTGAAGCCCATGCCCTTGTGTCTACACTGCTATTTTTAGCTTTGCTAGTGCAGGTTGAGCTAGTGTGGGTATGTCTACCTGTGCTGCAATCATACCTCAGAATCCAATGTAGACATAGCCTAAGCCAACTTTGTGCCCTCCTGACCCTGAGCTGCTCCAGGCGCTGGAGAGGACTCTGGTAAAACAGCCCTGGGGCCTGTTTAAGTTATGGCAGATTCCCTGGACTGCCCTCTGGGAATAGCACTGCCCAGCATCTCCTCAGCTCTGCATGCTGTGGCCCCAACCCAACATGCCCTTCCAACCCTTGGGATGTCCCCTATATGTCAGGCTTGTGAAACGATACTCAGGTACTTACAGCCATCTTCTGCAGTGTTAGTGCCAGGAGAATTGTTCTTCAGTCAGTTACTGAACTCTTAGGACCTCTTTCTGCTGCCTTTTCAACCCTTTTCCCTGGCATAAAGAAGCAATGCCTCTGTCCCTTTGTGGATCTGGCTCTAAATGCTTAAACCCTACATGCAAAGAGGGGATGAATGCTCGGCCCATTCACTGGGTTCAGTGAGTGTTCAAGTTGAGTGGAGAGGGAGGGTGGGCCTGTGCTGGCTCATTCCCAACAAGTGAACTTCTCCCATATGAACAACTTTTATTTTGTGTATATCTTATCTAGCCAGAGGCACAGACGGATTTTTATAAAAGCACTTTGAGTGCCTGTAAACTCAGCAGGAAAGCACTTGCATTTGGATTTCCTTGCTGAATTTTAGTTTTCTCTCTTCCAGAAGAAACCATTCTTAAATCTTTATCAACTGTTCCTTTTTCATTTGAAATAGAATCTGGGTAAACATTTTCAAAAGCACCCCAGAGGCCCAGTTTCAAAAGTGAAAGTCAGTGGAAGAGAGAGTTGAATGTCAGTGAGAGTTATGTGCCTAACCTGCCTAGGAGCTTTTGAGAATCCCACTAGGCTGTACTACCGGCATTTTTGGGTGCCTAAATACTATTGAAAATCTGGTCCTAATCACTTTTGAAAATGGGGTTTAGGCCCCTAAACCACTTAGCTGTTTTCAAAAATGTTGTCCTCCATCCTTGAAAAAATCACAGAGCTAAAGGGTTAACAGCCATTCTGATCTGCATAGTGAAACTCTGTTAATCAAACAAAACAGGATTCTTTATTTATCTAATGAAGTGTTCAGCAACCACTGAAAGTTAATGAGAGTGGAGCACCTAACTCCCTTAAGCTCTTTTGAAAATCTCACCATCATGTATAGTGGATAAGTATAACACTCATTAGCAAAACATTTCACAGCTAGAAATTCCCAGCTGTGCTAAATGTTTGTATGGGAAGATAACACACTATATTATTTTGTTCACAGTCTTGTTAGCTGCTTATCACTCATTTTGTATTTGACCCGTATACCAACAAGACTAATGCAAAACTTCCATTTTATAAATATTTCCTATTTTGCTTCCAAACTAAGTTCAAGTTCATTCCTACTTTTACTATGCCCTAATGAACAGAAAAGATATGAGTCCTGAAGCTGTGCATTATTTTTGAAGTTCAGTGTATCTAATCTTTTCCTGTGAGTGCTCTTAGTTTTGATAAATCATTGCAAAGTCTTTTCCTGGTAACAGTAAAGTGAAGAATTCTGTGTAATCAAGGGTTCCAGGAAACAATGGACGTGTACTGTGGAATTTTTAAACTAGATGTCCAGATGAAAAAATAATGCTTTTGAAACTGTCTACATATGGCACAGAGAGAGAGAGAGAGAGATTTTAAAAGCTCACTTGACACTTGGAAATTAGTCTAGGTGAAGCTTAATTTGAGAAACACCCTATTGCATATATAAAGATGATTTTTGAACAAATGCCTGGAAATGCATATAGATAACAGAAAAAATAATGAGATAAAAGAAAACTGCAATAATTTTGCTCAGCCTATTCCCCTAAAAGTTCCCAAGTTCATAAGAATGGCCATACTGGATCAGACCAAAGGTCCATCTAGCCCAGTATCCTGTCTTCCAGTAGTGGCCAATTCAAGATGCCCCAGAGGGAATGAACAGAACATATAATCATCAAGAGACCCATCCCCTGTTGCTCATTCCCAGCTTCTAGAAAACAGAGGCTAGGGACACCATCCCTGCCCATCCTGGCTAATAGCCATTGATGGACCTATCCACCATGAATGTATCTAGTTCTTTTTTGAACTAGGCCTTCACAACATCCTGTGACAAAGAGTTCCAGAGGTTGACTGTGCGTTGTGTGAAGAAGTACTTCCTTTTGTTTGTTTTAAACCTGCTGCCTATTAATTTCATTTGGTGACCCCTAGTTCTTGTGTTATGAGGAGTAAATAACACTTCCTTATCTACTTTCTCCATACCAGTCATGATTTTATAGACCTCTATCATATCTGTTCTTAGTCATCTCTTTTCCAGGCTGAAAAGTCCCAGTTTTATTAATCTCTCCTTATACGGAAGCCATTCCATACCCCTAATAATTTTTGTTGCCCTTTTCTGAACTTTTTCCAATTCCAATATATCTTTTTTGAGATGGGGCTACCACATCTGCACACGGTATTCAAGATGTGAGCGTACCATGGATTTATAGAGAGGCAATATGATATTTTCTGTCTTATTATCTATCCCTTTCTTAATGATTCCCAACATTCTGTTTGCTTTTTTGACTGCTGCTGCACATTGAGTGGATGTTTTCAGAAAATTATCCACAGTGACTCCAATATCTCTTTCTTGAGTGGTAACAGTTAATTTAGACGACATTATTTTATATGTATGGTTGGGATTACGTTTTCCAATGTGCATTACTTTGCATTTATCAACATTGAATTTCATCTGCCATTTTGTTGCCCAGTGACCCAGTTTGAGAGATCCTTTTGTAGCTCTTCGCAGTCTGCCTGGGACTTAACTATCTTGATAGATTTGTATCATCTGCAAATTTTGCCACCTCATGTTTACCCCTTTCTCCAGATCATTTATTAATATGTTGAATAGGACTGGTTCTAGTACAGACCCCTGGGGGACACAATATTTACCTCTCTCCATTCTGAAAACTGACCATTTATTCCTACCCTTTGTTTCCTATCTTTTAGCCAGTTACCAGTCCATGAGAGAACCTTCCCTCTTATCCCATGACAGCTTACTTTGCTTAAGAGCCTTTGGTGAAGGACCTTGTCAAAGGCTTTCTGAAAATCTAAGTACACTATATCCACTGGATTCTCCTTGTCCACATGCTTGTTAATCTCTATTCATCTTGATAGAAATTATGATTCCTCTGATTTAAATTATGCAAAGAGTATTTAAAGTTCTTTTATTTCAAAATTTTATTACCAACCTTAATAATAAAGGCAGCTGAAAAGCAAATTCTTTGTGTCCCTTGAAATGTAGGGATGCTATGGATAAAACTTTAAGCCAATTTCTAATTTGTTTAATATTTCTTGAACTGTTTGAATGTTTTAAATAGTTTAACATATAATATTTGCTTTTTCTTAAATCCTCTAGTTCTCATAAATCCTAATTGTAATTCAAACATTTAAAATAATAGCTTTCACAGATTATTGATTGTAAGGAGTGCTTCTGAACTACTGACCTTTCAGATTGCAGAACTGAAAAAAATACAGTGTGATTTTCCTTTGAAAAACAAAACAAAAAATTAAAAATCAAACTCAGAACTATAGACTGTTCTTACAGCACATACAGAACTCCCATTGATATTCACAGTGGATTCACTGAATTGAATATTTAACCAGCTCTTACAGCCTCTCAGTGGTTTTTGTCTGTTTGTTTGTTTTTGTAATTAATCAAATATTGTTTGGGGCCCAATGACAACACATACCTGGCTGTCTGAAGATAGGATGGTTGATTAAAATTTTAGAGTGGCAATGGGGATTGCTGCACTCCTGTTTTTATTGCATCAATGATTTCCTTCCGCTCATATAAATGTCAGCTTTTCCTATAAAATGAATCTGTGTCCGTTCAGTACTATCTTTTCACTCTCCAGTTCTTTGTGAACTAAAACTGATATTCTGAGTATTCTTTCTCATTTGCCAAAACATCAGTGCTTTAGCTATATGCAATTCCTTTAGGACAGCTGGTAATATAAAGTGCCATCACATTTTATATTGGCTGACTTCCATCGGGGATTCAGTAGATTAGACTTGCTTTGGTGTACCAGACAGAATGATCAGTTATTATGTGTGCTCAGAATTAGACTGTTTGCTTTTATTCCTTTTAAATATTGCTTCTTAATCTTTTAGCTTGCTTTGCTGGAAATACACTGCATACAGTTAGGAGCATTAATTCCTAGAGTGCTTTTGTGATATGTTATTGTATGAACAAAACGTAACTTGAGAACCATAAAATTACTAATTAATAATAATAAATAAATTCCACTGAATGATCTTTCAATTTAAGGTTAATTGTGAAAATGTTCAGAGAAGCCTAGAAGTATTTCAGCCTCTCAATGCTTATACATAATTCTCTATGACCTTTCATCATTAGGCTTCTCGTTCAAATCTAGCCCAGTTCAGTAGTGACCAGAAGTTATATCTCATGGCTGTTTGATGTCCCATTTGTAATAAGCTTGGTGATCTTAGTCCACTCCTGAATATATATCTTCCATATATCACATAAATAGCACACTTGTCATGAGTTGGAACACTAGGTGGCAGTCTCCATGGAGAAGACAAGAAGGATCCGGAGACTGAACCATCCCTTGCTCCTGGAAGTGGTCCCTTAAGATTAGGTTCTGATGATATGGTTCAGAAACTCCCCCTACCTGTGAGCTACCTGTTCTGTGGACAAATAAGTTTAAGATTGTAAAAAGTGACTTGTGATTTTTGGGTGCCCCCATCTTCAGACAGTTTAAAGGGCCTGATTTTCAGAGGGTAGGGGCCAGACTCAGGGAATCAGACACCTTCAAAGTGTCTTCAGCTGGGTACCCTAAAATTGAGGGACTGAAAATCACTAGTCACTTTTTAAAATCTTGGACAACTGGACTCCACTCTCCAGGGCATTGAGGAGAGTTGAGTCTCTAGGAGCTCAGATAAACACTAAAATAAGTGTTGCTGTGTGGAGAAGAAATATACAACAGACCTGAAAGTAAGTAATACTTGTGACCTTTAAGATAACTTCTGCAACTTTCCTCTCTCTTTGAGAGTTGGTGACAAGTAAAAGTGAGTTGTGTTGGGATTTATTTACAAATTCACTCAAAAACCTTTTTTGCAGCTTTCTTAGACTGATTTCCTGGAGAAAGATTATTTTAATTTGCTGAGTGAAGCCTTAAATATAACCAATATTGTAGTTATAAAAATTGGTTTATATGGCATAATTTTCAAAGGACTGTGCTGTATATGTTTTACCTACAAGGGTCATGTGGAAATGTTGTTTTCATTGGTTTAAAGTGTATTGAAGAAGCACATATATAAAAGCACAACATCTCAGAGATGTTGCAGGGCCCCAGTTATAAAAGGAACCAAGAGATTTCCTACTTTCTGGCTGGTTTTGGATGTTCTGTGAAATTTGGAATAATCCTGGAAACTAATTGAATGAATTCAACGGAATGGCTATGGTATTCCAGATTTGCTCTGTTCTGCCATTGATATTCATTGGACACAAGTGTTCTCCTAGTCCCTTTCAGGTGAAGCGGTGCCCTGCCAACGTTAAAATTCACTGTCTTTATTATTACTCTTCTTCCTTAGAGTGCGTCTGTCATTCAAAGGTCCAAGCTTATAACCGCAACAAAATTACATGTGCTATCTCAGTTGCATGCAGGCTGTATGCTGGAAACCTACATAAAGTAAATGTTTGTTATGTATAAGATATAATATGTATTGGAGTCCTTCTTAACACACTATTTTGCTTTCTTTTCAGACCTTTAATGAGTTTGAGATTGAACAACATCAGGAATGTGCTTATGACCACTTGGAAGTGTTTGATGGAGAAACAGAAAAGTCACCAATTCTGGGACGTTTATGTGGCAATAAGATACCTGATCCTCTTGTTGCTACTGGAAATAAAATGTTCCTCCGGTTTGTTTCTGATGCATCAGTACAAAGAAAAGGCTTCCAAGCCACACACTCTACAGGTTAGGAAATCAGGATGTTATTTACTGATCATTTTCCCTTGATGAAGACATTCAGGATTTTCATGTTCTATGAGCAGAATTGTTTAGTAGATAAATCAGTGCTACCAATAAAGCTGAACAAATCCTTCGAGGCAGTAGATGAAATCTAAACTCAGAGATGAAAGGAAATATTGTCAGGATTCTAGAATTAACTCTTTTTTGCGATCTTATTACTTTTTTTGTTTTGTTTTTGGAAGGTTTTTTTCTTTTTTAACCTTAATGTTGTTGCCGGACAGTCATTAAAAAGTAATCAGTTACTTTGAAAAAAGATCTAGTAAAGGCCAAAAGGAAGGCAATGCTGAATTCTTTCCTGAGGAAAGCTATGATTCCTTTTTAAATTCAGCAGATTTGGGAAACAGGTTTTCAAGAAATTTGTATTCTTATAATTGATGCCATAGCTGACTATACTTATAAAAGATTCAACGGCCTCTAATTTCATTTCCAGTGGACCTATTGTAATGTAGTGTGCTGTGTACCAAAATAGTCTCTGATTTTTGTCTTCTACGAATTTAAATAAAACATGGGAATTTGTGTTAACAGGTAACACTATTTCTTCTACAGTAAAAAAGAATGGTAAGCAAAGGTAAAGGTAAGCAAAACAAAACTGACAGTCTTGCTAAAATAAACAAGGTTTTAAAAAGTCTCCTTCAGGCTTAGCAGTTACTTTTGGTCCTTGATAGGAATTATTGTCATTCAAAATATGTTCTGAAATTCTATTAATCGGTTGCTTAGGACATTTTCCATGTTACAAACATTATTTTTCTGAAGTTGCTTGGTTTACAATGACCCCTAGTGGTGACTCTAAAAATGTTAACCTCCAAGACGTTATTTGGAAAGGGAGGAGAAGCCATTCAAAAATATTAGAGAGCAGGGGTGCTGGAACAATTTATATAGTGGGGGTTCTGAGAGCCACTGAACCAAGCTGTAAATCCCGTATATAATGGAAACCACTTCAAGCCAGGGGTTGTGGCAGTAGCCCTAGTTCCAACACCTATGTTACAGAGTAGAATAGAATAATATTTCCCCAATCTCTACAGAAGAAATAATATTTCTTCACTTACCACAATCAATTCTTACTCAGGGATTATTTTTCAAACTGCATATTAAAGCGGATATTATATAAATATGACTTCCAGCATACTGAGGCTTTGCAGATGCACACAAATCCCTAATCTTGATTATAAGAATGAGTAGTCTATATTTTATCCATGTAGTTTAACATTATCTAAAACATCACATGCAACACAAAAGTGCGTGTGCAACTATCAAATCATTATAAATTAATATTAAAATTCAAATTTGGTTTTTTCCCCTTGCATTTTTGTGGAGAAATAATCCTTGATACTTTGTGTGATTAATTTCTCCTTTTGGCATAGTCATCAGACATCAGAACCTGGGCTCTTTCTCACCATTTGTGTTCTGATGCTGGAAAATGAAAGCATTGTTTACCCTGACGTTCAGTGTACTTCTTTTTCGTGTTATGAGACCTGGTTTGCAAACACTTAGTAGTACACTCACGATGTGTTTGCTGGATCAGGCCCTTCCTTATTTCCCTTTGTATCAGCTGCAATTGTACATCTACAACCAAATGTGTCACATGTACATTTTAACTCTTAAGAGGGACTGAAAAAATTATCATGTGTTTTATTTCATCTTTTCCAAATCCTGCAAGATCACTTGCATTACCCTCTCCAGTCTTCTCTACCTTCTCTATAAAGGTTTTATAATGATTTTCACAAAATTATATATAAAAGGTTTGATTGGTCCTGACTACAATTTTACAGTAAATAATTAAAAAACAAAACTATTGGTAAAGATGGGTGTTGTAATACTACTGATTTATGTAGTTTCTTTCCATTTACACAATTGCAGTAGTCATTACATAAAGGAAATTAAAATCTATGTCCGCAGTATTTCTAAGTGTTACCAGTTACATTGCTACATAAACTCACAGAATCATAGAAGATTAGGGTTGGAAGAGACCTCAAGAGGTCATCTAGTCCAATCCCCTGCTCAAAGCAGGACCAACCCCAATTAAATCATCCCAGCCAGGGCTTTGTCAAGCAGGATCTTAAAAACCTCTAAGGATGGAGATCCTCCCAAGGTAACCCATTCCAGTGCTTCACCACCCTCCTAGTGAAATAGTGTTTTTTCTAATATCCAACCTAGACCTCCCCAGTGCAACTTGAGACCATTAGTCATTGTTCTGTCATCTGCCACCACTGAGAATAGCCAAGCTCAATCCTCTTTGGAACATCTCTTCAGGTAGTTGAAGGCTGCTATCAAATCCCCCCTCACTCTTCTCTTCTGCAGACTAAATAAACCCAGTTCCCTCAGCCTCTCCTTATAAGTCATGTGCCCCAGCCCCCTAATCATTTTGTACAGTTAATGACTTACTGGTATTTCCCTTATAAATGTCTATTTGAAGAGGTTTATAACTTCCACTTAATGTGGAAACTTTGTGTATGATATCTCAGCACAGGTACAGTGTTTTCCTTCAGAATGTTGAAAAACAGAATCTGCTCGATTCTTTTTTAAGAATGAAGGAGAAAAAAGGTGTATTTTTGCTCATATATGATTCAAAGTGAATTTTTGAAGGAAAATGTTTCACAAAATGTCCATTAAGGTAACTGAGAAGCCTAGCGACTGATAGCATAGGGATACAGTTTGTATGTACAGTTTGTACAGAATAAGGACTTTATCCTGCAGTCTTGATGAAAGCATAAACATTCATTTTAGTGGGAGTTTTGTGAATGGACACAAATGAATGGACATTGCATTTATGAATATATAATCAAATATATAATCATTGCATATATATATTGCATTTTGAATATATAATCAAAGTTTTCAAAGCATATATTATTTTTCTTCATGTTATTGCTTCCATAACGTAATACATAATATGTCATTTTAAAAGGCTAGATTCCATGGGTGAGATCAGGGGTGGTAGTGAAAAGCTTGTGCCTGTGTAACCCACACACCTTCTGGGTGTGGTGTTGTGTCCCATCTAGTGGCATCGAGACCACTTAGAGAGAGAGAGATAAAATGAGTCTTCTCTACAGCCTTAGCTAACAGCCAGTTGGCTTTTAGCTCATGCGGTAGAGGCTCATGCACTAAGCTCCAGAGGTCCCTCGTTCAATCTCGCCTGCCGATGACCGGGGTCTGTCGGCATTACACCTAACCCTACATGACTGCAAGGACAGGCAGAAAGAGCTCAAGGAGCCATTCCACTCTCTCCTTGTACTGGACACAATCTTCTGGCTTTACAGTTCCTGCCACAAGGCCAGAATGAGCCTACTAATCCCAGAATGAGCAGCCTGATACGGAATCCAAAGCTGAATTCGGAATCATGCCACTAAACTTTGTATTCCCTTCCAGATTTTCTGGACAATTATAGAATCATAGAAATGTAGGTGTGGAAGGGACCTCGAGAGTTCATCTAGTCCAAACCCCTATGCAGGAGCAAGTAAACCCAGACCATCCCGGAAAGGTGTTTGTCCAACCTGTTCTTAAAAATCTCCACTGATGGGAATTCCACAGCCCATCTTGGAAACCTATTCCAGAGCTCAACTATCCTTATAGTTAGAAAGTTTTCCCTAATATTTAACAGACAAGTGTTTCTCATAGGTCAGGTTTTCTAAACCTCTTATCATTTTTGTCACTCTCCTCTGGACTCTCTCTAATTTATCCATATCTTTGCTCAAGTGTGGCACACAGAATTGGACACAGTACTCTGGGTGAAGCTTTACCAGTGCAAAGTAGAGTGGGATAACTACCTCCCATGCCTTACATATAACACTCCTATTAGTATATCTCTGAATGATATTAGTCTTTTTTGAAACTACATCACATTGCTGACTCATATTCAATTTCCAGTTCCCCAGATCCTGTGAATTGATGCAAGGTTTCCAATCACAATTGGGTTTTTTGGTGGTTGGTGGTTTTTTTCAGTTGTGTGGGTTTTTTTTTGTTTGTTTGGTTGGTTTTTTGCATTTTATTTTTGTTTGCATTTATCAGACTTGAGAAGTGATGAGTATTTTGGGAGCTGAATATGTTAAATTTCTTAAACAATTCCAGTGGATTTAAAATATTAATTTCCTGAGACTAAAAATCCATGTCTGCAGCACAGATTAAAAAATTAGTATTTAACTAAAATTAATGTGCTCATAATTTAAAATTAATGTATTCCTGCCCATAATAAAGGGGTGTAAACTATTTAGAAGCATGTTTTAAAAAGCATGTATCTGCCAGGAGATTAAACATTGTTTTTAAATGGTTGTGAATTCCATACTCTAGAACAAACATTAGCCTGAACACATTTTAAACAACTTTTAAAATCAGTTTCTCTACCACAGTTTTGACATAACATAGATGAGTCCTAGAGTAAAGTTTTCAAAAGTACCTAAGTGTCTGAATAGTATAACTCCCATTGTCCTCGATGGCACAGAAAGGAAGACAAGACACCAGGAATGACACTAGGCTGCAGCTTTACTGAATAACACACTTGGAAACTATCCAGCAATAACTCCTTTGGTGCAGGTCATCCTTCCTTCTGTAACCCATACCACCTGGGGGAGGGCTGCAGGCAGCCCTCCACGCTGTGAGCTTGGTCCCAGCACCATTGCTGGGACCCCACCATCTTCTCTCATATAAGTGGGGTTGTCTCCTCACTGTACCAGACATTAGGAGTCCTGGTTCCGTTCCCCACCTTTTTTAGGACAAGCCTTCTAGTAGTGCACTTCCAATTTATCAGGGAACTGGACACTCCATTGAGCAAGTAGCTGCACTGGGCACTTGCTGAGCTGCAACATGAATTTTGCAGTGCAACCTATCGACTGGTTCCTGGGATGCTGAGAGGAAGGCAAAAAAACCCACACTGCCCAGGCCAATCTGGTTAAAAAGGTGACTAGGATGATGCTCACAGTGGGGGGGGGGGGTATTTTGATCAGTGTGCAGAATTGTGCCCTGGGCAGGGAGAAGGGTTTATAAGCCCTTCGCTTGTGTGCATGAGAGCCAATAGGCTTATGCTGTGGCCTTGCATCCAGCCAGTCAAGGAGCCCCCCTTCCTACCCTCCTCAAGCTCACAAGGAGGCTGAGTGCCCATGGGAAGGGGAGGAAACAAGAAAGGGTCAATCCTTACGGGAGCCAAGTGTTTTCTTTCCCCTAATGGCCCTAACAAAGCCTCCCCATCTCAAAGGCTGACCGGGGGGGTGGTGTGCATTTTCAAAAGTGATATAAGCACTTCAGACCCTAAATCCCATTGATTTCTAATGAGCTTTAGGTTCCTAAGTGCTTCAGTCACTTTGGAAAAGTGGACTTAAGATCTTGTGAAAAATTCCTCTCTATTTTTTAAATTGGTTCTCCTTTTATAAATGTGAGAAATTCTTGCTTTAAAATTTTTGCAGCTGGTAATATGGATGGAGATTTCTTTTAAACTCATAGAAAACATAGCATATATGGGGGAAACAGTACATACAGTTGATTAAAAGTATTCCTTTTTTACAGCTGTTCTATGTCTTAAATGTGTAAACCCTCTTACAACCTACCCTCTTATTCCAGTCAAAAGCAAAAACTTAACTGAATTCACCAAAAAGTGAAGTAGCCAGTAAATTAGAATAAACAGTAAACTGAACCCAGGTGAGGCATCTCATCTGTAGCTTTGATAATGCGCAGTTGTGAAGTGCAAAAAATGCACACAAGTACATATGTATGAAACCTCATGAAGGTATCCTGTGAACCAGGTATGGGGGGATTTCTGTTTTTGTCAGAAAATGGTACATGCTTGTCTAGAAAAATTTAAAATTCTATGCTGAGCTATAAATCAAGTTTAATAGAATCATTCCACTTACATATTATATAATATTTTCTGTTTTGCTTGTCTTGATTCTTAATAGATACATTTTCATGAATACGATAAAGTGCAGTTTTAAGCATCCATGTGTTCCTATTATTATTTCCTACCTGAATTCAGAATCTTCAGCATATGACATCACAATTTGTTGTTGTTAAAGTTGGGCCTGATCCACAGAGTTCATGACCAGCTCCTCCCTCCTCCAGAGCTCAGATGTGTTTGGATTCTGGGATTTGTTTTAGCTCATCATAAAATATAATGCCACTGCAGAGGAGCTTAACATAAACAGATTTTGGTATAAAGTATTGGGGTAACCGTGTTACTCTGTATCCACAAAAACAACAAGGAATCTCATCTGAAGAAGTGGTTTTTTACCCACAAAAGCTTATGCCCAAATAAATCTGTTAGTCTTTAAGGTGCCACTGAACTCCTTGTAGATTTTGATATAGTTACTGTAGAAATGAATGTCATAAGCAGAAGAATTTGGCCTGGTGAGAAATAAGGAGCAGATGAACCCGTAAAAATAAGTGATCTATTTTAATTGAAATCTCCATAGGTGTTAAAATTAAAAGATCCCAGCCAAACCTCCCCTAGAAATCTAAACAACAATGCAGTGTTTTTTCAAAATATAGTTTTACATGTGTTCTTAGCTGCTTTTAAATAGTGCCTTTAACTTTAATTCTAATTCACCAATGTAGTATAGAAAGCTAAACACAATGAAAATGCATAACAAAGAACAAATATTTATTAATTCAAACTAGTTAAAATGTTGAGAACAGAAGAAGTAAAATAGTTATGTTTTGATCTTCAAATATACAATAATAGCTGCTTCTGTCAAGCAAACTGTTTGTAGCCCAGTTTATGGGTCTAAACATTCTTTTTCATGAAGTGAAATGTAACATTATTCAAAACAGTTTTTTTCTATAAAATGTAATATACATATTTTTAAACTCGGAATTTTTTTTGACGAGCTACACCTGAGTGAATCTGTAAAACAAAATGTATCGTAAACCATATAATTAGAAATTTACTAACTCATATAGATACATATATTATGAAAATATTGACATACAGTATGTAATGCCCCAGCATAAAGCTTGATTTGGCTGCCCTTATGTGCATCTCAAATGTATATTTTGAAGGATATCACACAGTTTATTTACATTCTCTGCAAATTTGCTATCCTCTTTTGTTAAAAATTATTTACATAATGGGAAATGATGTATCTAAGGGTATAACAAGATGAAAGGAATGAATTCTGCAGCATTTTATTACAATTTAAATTTGTTGGACTCTCATTTTGATTCTTCACTGCACGTTCAGTTCCACATTTGGGCCTTAGCAGGGCACAAGGGTTTCCTTGCTCTCTTTTAGTACCTTATAGGCAAGAAGTTCCATTAAAGTTGTAAATTACTACTTAGAGACAGTAAGCAGAATTAGATCCATATGACTTTTAAAAAATAAATTTTAAATTATGGGCCAGGTTCTGCCACCCTTATTCAGAGTAGTACCTCATTCTGCAAAGTAGTCCCATTAACTTCCGTAGACCTATCTGTGGGGTAAGGAACTACTCATCCTGAGCAAGGCTAACCTTACAGGAAAAGGGAATGATGAGCTGTACTGAAGAAAGCTTTTCCTTATTCTTTCTTTGTTTCCTTCATGCAGAGTGTGGTGGTCGACTGAAAGCTGAAATGAAGCCCAGAGATCTGTACTCTCATGCTCAATTTGGTGACAACAACTACCCAGTTCAGATGGACTGTGAGTGGTTGTTAGTATCAGAGCGTGCCTACCGAGTAGAGTTAACATTTCAGACATTTGAGGTGGAAGAAGAGGCAGATTGTGGTTATGACTATGTTGAACTCTTTGATGGCCATGATACAACAGGTGTGAGACTTGGTCGATTTTGCGGATCAGGGGTAAGTAATCAGTAACTGAAGCTTATATTTATGGACAGAAAAGCTACAAAATAAAAATTCTTACAGGGTCCCTGTCAGGTAGTTTTCTCCAAACTGTAAGCTTTGTCAAAAATAAATAAAATATTTTACCATCTTGGAACAATAGACATGTTTCTATGATTTCAAAAAATATTCCATTGAAATATTTTCAGTCAATAAGTATTCTGTAGTCTTTGTAGCCAGATTATTGCATCATTATGCTAGTGCATATGAAGTTGAAAGTAAAATTGTTTAGTCTGTTCTATATACAGCACTCGTCACTTAAGTATCTGGGCACTTCGTAGTACTGCATTAAGCAATGTGATTAACATCTGTCACGTGGTTTGTTCTCTTGTTCCTTTCTAATTTCTAATCTGATTCTAAAGAAATATAGGCCTAGAATGAGAGAATAATTTTAGCTTAAGTAGGAGGCTTTCCATAGCTGTGCCACCCAAGTAGGATCTCTGAAAAGGAATTGTGGCTCCTGGGAGAAGATAACTTACTGCCACCCTAAAAGGGTGCATCTTATGTCTCCCTTTCAACTGGCCTAGCTCTGCAGGCCCAGTGTGTTGAGGAAAGGGGAGTCAGGGCTCCACGCATTTGTTGACAGGGGAAGAAGGTAAGTATCTGGTGTACAGCTCTTGCTTCTTGTTCTGTTTGTCTCACTGCACGTAGAGCCAATATTTGACAAGATCGGACATGAGGTGGTAGAGAGCATTTACTCCCCTGTATGGCCATGTTGGGACCAAGAATAGTCAAGCCCTAAGAAGTATGAGGATCCAGATGTCTCACCTCAGGCTGACTTGCTCTGAACAGAGCCAAATCAACCCCTTTTAAAGCATATTAGGCTTGAGGGAAAGGAAAGGAGAGAATGATAGAACCCTAACTAACTCTCAAAACAACAAAAATACAACTGGGGCGCAATTCTGACATTCTACACTGAGCAGTACCTCAGTACCTTTGCCAGTAGACCCAAAATATGAATAAAGGTGTCAGAACAGAGCCCTGTTCCACCCTCCGGGTGACACAATTCATAGTTTTATGACATGGGTGAATATTCTGACTGTTTTAGCTTTCTCTAAAGCAATTCACTCATCTCATCCTTCTTGCTATTACCTGCTATAAAAATGATACTGTCTGATCCATCTGATTTACACATCATAGTGTAGTATATAAGCTCCAGATGTGTTGTTGTCCATCATT
Source organism: Lepidochelys olivacea (assembly GCF_965140295.1). NCBI lineage: Eukaryota > Metazoa > Chordata > Testudines > Cheloniidae > Lepidochelys > Lepidochelys olivacea. The sequence goes on from NC_140414.1 coordinate 74,028,894, forward strand.
TGTATAACTGACCTGTCAGTACAAGGAACAGCACAGGCTACATTAATAAAAATCTTAAATATTTTTCAAGTGGCATGCTCCAGATTTTATATTTAGTTTATATTAAACTGACCACCCTTTAATAAAGGGAGAGGAGGTTCAGAGAAAAAAAATGGCCTAGACCTGTTGACCTAGCTTCAAACCTTTTATGCAGGTTGCAGAGGACTCTAACTCTTCTTTTAGACTCCCAACACACCTGAAGCTCACTTCCCTATGCTGCAATGTTCCTATAGATAATAGAATCCTTCCTAAGCTATGACCCTCTAGTAGGTCCCAGCCTTCCGCTCACTTGTCCCTATTGTCTGCATTTACAGTTAGACACATGTTGTTGATCTCCTTGCAGTGCTAGTGTGACCACCAATAATTACAAATCTTACGCAGTCAAGGGCACTGCAGGCACTCTGGGAGCACAGCCCCAAGCGGGGCAAAATTTGAATTCAGTATAAACCAGATCCCAATAGAGCTGCGGTGCTAAGCAATGGGATCATCAGAAGATAGGGGTGGTCATGTTAATTGTGGTAAGTAGGAGCCATTGTGGAGATAGAAAGAGTAGGCATATAAAAGTTTGGATCCACTCCAAACAAGCATTCTAACTGCACTGAATGTTTTAACCTTTTAAAATTTACCCATGGCTAGTTTTCTTGAGGACAGCAATACTAGTTTGTCATGTCTACATTACACAGTTTAGTTGCCATCTGGCTTTTCTAGACTTTACTGTACTAGGATAGATTTTTAGCAGAGCATCCAAATTAGACTATATTCTGCTGTCCATTATGGCAGTATAATTCCAGACTATCCCCTCTGATTTCAGTGAGGTTACTCTGGATTTGTACCAGTACAGTGGAAAGCAGAATTTAGGCCACGGTGTTTTGATGTATTGAATTGTTATAATTTCATTATATAGGTTAGTCTATCCAGAGTAGACTTCAGAGAGACCTACTCAAATTAGGTGAATGGGAAACATGATAGCAGATGAAATTCAGTACTGATGCAAAGTAATGGAAAGTAATAACATTGGAGGAAAAAACACAATCTACTAATACCCTTAGTGTTCTATATTACAGTATCATCTGAGGAAAAAGGACCTGAACATCATTGTGGACAGCTCAACAAAGGCCTCTGATCACGGTGCAACTGCAGTGAGAAAAGGAAACAAAATGTTAGGCTGCCATAAGAATGGGGTAGAGAATAATACAGAAAATTACATAATGCCATTATATAAACCAGTGTTTAATCTTCATGTGGAATACTGTGTATATTACTGGTCACCCCATAAAGGGTGACCAGCAGAATAGAGGGAGTCCAGGAAAGGTGATGAGAATGATTTGGGGCACGGAAAAACTTTCACGTGAAGAGTAATGAAAAAGATTGGGATTGTTTACTTTGAAAAGGAGATGAATAAAATGAGACGTGATAAAAGTACATAAAATGATCAGTGGTATAGAGAAGATATATTGGGAGCTTCAGTTCTGCCAGCCTCCTAATACTAAATCAAGGAAACGGTCAATAGAATGGAAAGGTGGCAAATTCAAAACTGATAACGGAAATACTTTTTTACACAACACATAGCTAGGCTGTGGAACTCATTGCCACATGATGTCATTTATGCCAGGAATTTAAGATTCAAAGAGGGACTGGACGGATAACAAGAATATCCAGTTATAATAGTTAATACTAAAAAAAAAAGTTAAAACCTCATACTTCAGGGTTATCCTCTTGGGGGCTAGGATGAGTCTTCTTGGAGTGGAGATTATATCACCTCTGGCTACTGTGGGGTTTCTTCCATCTTCCTCTAAAGCATCTGGTTCTGACCACTGTTAAAGACAGGCTACTGAACAAGATAGACTATGGGTCTGTTCCAGTGTGTATAGTCCTATTACATTTTTCACTATGTTGTTCTGGAAAAATGCTGTATGAGTCTCTGAAATGTGTTGCTCCGTTGTTTTATAATGTTAGACTAAGACCTAGACTAAGACCAAGGGCTGCCTGTGTAAAGGTGTTGCATCCACCTTGAATGGTGGTATTGGTTCTATCCACTGTGAATGGTGCTGTTAAATTATACTGCTTAAAGAGGAATAAAAAAATCCATATAAGAAAATATCTTAACTGAAAAAGAACTAATAGAGTCAAAGGTGAAAAAAATAACTTTATTTATGTACTTATTTATCCTAGCCACCAGAAGAAATTTATTCAGCTGGGGATGCCGTTTTACTCCATTTTCATACTGATGATACAATCAACAAGAAAGGATTTCATATACGATACAGAAGTATAAAATATCAAGATAGTGTTCACACCAAAAAATAACGCAAGAACCTCTATGCCAGAAAATAAGAAAGAGAGAGAGAGAGTTAGTGTGATGGAGAGGAAGGAAGCCGTATTTTTTTACTGACATTATTAGCACAAATGTTTTATATAAGAGGTTCAGTTGGAAGCAAATTGTATATGACCAGAAACATTTTAGTTCACAATGAAACTTTCACCCATCCCAATGGAATGGACATGGTGATGACATGTGGGCTCCATGCTTGACTGTCTCTGCAAAGCTGGTGAAAAGGCATTGCATGCTTCCAGGGAAACTATAAAAGCTTTTGTTTCCAGCTTGATGTTTGTATAGCTGCTTGCAGATTCAATCACTTAAATTCAGTGGAAGTGACCTTGCAGACTGTTCTTCCTTCTGAAAATTATCTGGTCCAGGAGAAAAAATGCTCCTTCAGGTCACACACTCAGAAAACTGTCCTTATATCTTATTGAAATTGCTTTGGCTTTGTATCAAGGATACAGTGCATGCAAAGACCATAAAAGGAGATATGAAATGGGAAAGTCTTCTGAGGTTGGTCTGTACTTTTGTAGGGATTCATCTCTCCTGTTAGTTTACCAATATTTTGAAACTGGAAAATCACATCTCCTGAAACGTAACTGATTTCATTTTACCAGCATATTGAAAAGTCTGAAACATTTTATTCATCGCCATTATTAGTACACTCAGAATTTGGATAGTAAGTAATTGAAAATGTCAAGTGTATCGGTTAAGTAAGGTATAACTGATGATGTGCTCTTATTTTGCACTGAGCCCGATAAGAGACTGAGTTAATGTTTAACAGACCTGTTGTAAATCAATCTTTATCCACTGGGAAACAGAAATAATCATGAAAAGAATCATCTGAAACTCCAATTACTGATTTCATTTTCAGTAGTAAAATCATAACTGCTGCTAACTCGTATTTCCTTGGAACATTTTATGAACGAGCTAATTATCCGTTTTAGCTAATCAGAAACAAAGCTGAAAGTAGTACCCAAAAGAAACGTTTCTCAACCCATTGACAGAACAATATAATTTGTTTTCTGGAAATAAGAATTTCTATAATGGCAAAAAACAAACAGGATTTGTTGTTGAAAGAGAATTTCTTTGGTGCTATTCCATGAACATTAAACACACAATGAAGACGTTTTAGACCTTTGAGCCAACAACCTGCAGATCATGAATGTCTCACTATGCCTGGCTGCATCTGAAGAATAAAGACTTAATACGCGTATGACGAGATCATTGCAATGGCAGCACTAGTCCTGTGGAACAACTACTACTATTGCCTTAGAATTCTTGCACATGATCAAACAGATCTTCCTGTAGATACATCTTTAATTTGATAAATAATTTGACAACTTGAACGTTTTAATGTATGTCAACGAAAAGATCTTCAAGCAAAAACCCACCTGCAGAGCTTAGATCATCCACTGTAAATACAGTGACCTGCTTTTGATGTAGAAATATGTTACTTTTAGAATGAACTATTCTATGTGCTTTAGGCCATACATGGCTTTAGTCATGATGTATATGCATTATGTAAGTATGTATGAATGAGTGCTCCAGACAGGTGAGAGGTGTTGTATGGATGAACGGTTAAATTGTGCCAAGTTCTGCCAGAACCCTGCTTTACCGTAGCAACTTTTCTTTAAAGGTTTCATAGGCAGGTAAGTGGGACTTCTAGTCAGCAAGAACAGAATTAAAATGAAATGTTACAAGAAATATTATTTTGATATCCTTTGATGTAAGTTGCTACCCAGATTAGCTTAGTTCCTGTTACCTCACCATGAACATTCACTGGCACTAATAAATCTGGTGGGGGTTTTTTTTGGTTGTTTTTTTTACAAAAATAAAAACTAAACACATGTGTAGGCGTCTTTGGCTGTATTAACCACTGATTTATGTTGCTGTATCTCCCTTTTCCCTTCCAAAAAACTCTCACAAGTGAAGTTCAAAGAATGAATCATTTTTATTCCTCCTTTGGATATAATTGTACTTTTCTAATATTGCATGGATTTACTTTTCTATGGATCGTCTTTCAGGGTGCTTGCACAAGAAGAAATGAACAACATAAACTGGCAGAGTGGAGCAGAGTTGCTCCAAAATCTTTCCTTACAAACTCCTGTCATAAAACTTAATGCAGCAGAAAACTATGCTTTAACTTCAATGCACAATATACTGGCATAGTTTGTTCTATTCTGGAATGGAGAAAACATTTTAAGAAAACATTTTATTAAAATAACATATTTAAAGGGCTAGAAGAAGGGTTTGAGGAGGGGATAAAGGGCAGGGTTGCTGGGCTCTTTTCACACCACATCATTGCATGTAATCTTTTTTCCCTTATTAACTTTTGCCCTCTGGTCCCATCACAATATTTTCTTACTAAGTTCTGTGTAGTGCAAACTGAACAACATTTGCCCTAACCACACAGGAGAATTTCAATCCTTTTTTCCTCCCCCAACATGCTACACATTTCCCCACTTGGTGAAGTTTCTTCTGACCACAGAATTTGGCCCACGATGAGGATGATTATTTGGTAGGCTCATCCCAGTTTATGTAGGGAGGGGCTCCTTCGTGTCTGAATCTCCAGTGAGCAATTGGGGTGGTCAGTCACTTCCATTCTGAGGAAGACAGCTTAGACTGGGCAAGTTGAGGAGAGAAGTGAGCAAACTCAGATGGGTCCATCCAGAAAGCTGCAATATGCAAGGGATGGGGTACAGTCTTGGAGCAGCCACAGGAGCTATGTTTCCACATATCCAGTAGCTCCATCTCTGTGCATACTTGGCACAGAGGGGCTGAGACACATACTGGAATAGCAACTGTCGGTGTAGGAGGGGAAAGAGGGCTGCTATGCTTCTTGACATTGGAGTACATTGGACATTGGAGTTAGGGGAGTAATTTCATTCCCTAGCCCCTCCTTGCTCTTCCTAAATAGAGCCCAAACACTTAGGCTTTGGGCCTTGGCCCTGTCCTCCTGAAAAGAATTATAATTGGTCAAGTTAACACTATATCCAAATAAGCAGGGGAGTATATCCCTGGAAGGTTTTCACCTCTTAATTTATTAGAGTGAGCTGTAGCTCACGAAAGCTTATGCTCTAATAAATTGGTTAGTCTCTAAGGTGCCACAAGTCCTCCTTTTCTTTTTGCGAATACAGACTAACACGGCTGCTACTCTGAAACCTGACCTCTTAATTTGTTATATATATAATACACAACCAATGGCAATTAAATTCAACCTATTTTATTACATCGGTCTTCAAGATCTCACAGCAACTAACAAAAGTGAGGTTAGTCTGGGGTGAGGTAGTTATTCTGTCCTCAATTTGTCCTTGTATTATTACACATTTGGTGAATAATTCCACATTGTTCTGAGAACCATGAAATGGCTAACTACTGTATGGTGACCTACACGTGGGGTGACGGCCAGATCAGATGTTTAACATTACTATAACTTTGGTTTTGTATTTAAAAAAGCTGAAATTTTATAAGCTTAAATAATTAAAATAATCGAGTGCAGACTTTGTTGCACTGGAGGGCTACATTGGCAATTTGTCAGGAGAGCAAGGGCCAAGCTTAATTTTTATAAAATGGAGGAAATTGCGGTTGACCTCATAAAATAAAAGCCATGCTAACTCTTGAACTGACCGATTTCTGTTCAGCTCAAGATGAAGCATTATATATTGGCCCTGTAGTCCCTGTGCCACACCTTCTCATTACAATTTGCGTGTGGCCACAGTTTGAGAGTGGTCACCCAGCCCTTCTGTTGTTGTTATTATTATTTATTAATATTTTTGTTGTGGTAGGATTTATGGATCCCATATTGGGGTTAGGATCCCACTGTACTTGGCACTGTACAAACAAATAGCATAGACCCTGCTCCAGAGAGCTGGGTATAGACAATACTGATCAAATGTCCACTGCACTCAATGGTAACTGTTCCATTGACTTCAGTGTTGTTGGATCAAGCCCCATGAATAAGGGTGGCAGAGTAAGGTAATGAAGGCATATGTGATTTCTTAAGTTAGTAATTGGCTGAAATTAAAGCATCACTGCTGTTTTTCATTTAGATGCTTGTAAAATTAATTAGATATAAATGTGAAGAATGAAATCTAGCATACAAAAGTTATTGCAATGACAGGAGCAAAAAAACTGAACAGAGGATTAAAAATATAATTACACCAGAATGAAGAGATACATAGTTAATTTATAAAAAGAAAGAGATCTTAGTGGGCTAAATTCTTCCCTCTGTTTACCCTGGCAACACCATTGGCTTTTTTCAAAGCCTATGTGGTTGCAGTGATGCAATGATGAATGGAATTTGGCTGAATTACATTATAAGTATTTTATTTCACAGAGGCTGAGTGAAAGCATGTACAGTTTAAAACCAACACTTGTGTAACAGATGTGCTAATTCTCCAATTAATCTTTCATATGCATTAGAATGCTTTGTACTATATTGCTTCCATCTATGCTAAAGAAGGCTTATGGAATTAGCTAGATGTGTAGGGTAGTCACTACTCTTTGTCATCCCTGAAACTACATCTGAACTCTAGACAACATAAAAATGATCTGTTTTCAAGTCAGTGAATTGTATGGTGAGCTAAGTTCTTGCAACCCAACCCATGTTCAAAACAAAAAGAAAAGAAAAATGGCTTATCCTGAATTACCTTTTGCTTACTAGCATAACTAATGCCATAATGCAGTTCTTCAGTTTTTCCCCTTAGAAATCTCAATTTTAGCTCATGGGGCAAATATATATAGAGATAGTTGAAGTAACACAGATGTTCTTATGCATGTTGTAATTAAGGTAATCAAAGTCAGTAACCCTGTCAAAGAAGGAAATTAGGTTAGTTTGGCGAGATTTGTTCTTGACAAATTCATGTTAGTTGTTACTTGTCATCCTCTTAACCTGTAGCTGCTTACAAATTGATTGTGTAATTGTGTTCCAGTATCTTTCCAGGTATGCAGGTTAGGCTGACTGATCTTTAATTCCCTGTGTCCATTTAGTCTCCCCTTTTAAAGATGCTTAAACTATGCCCTTTTCAAGTCCCCTGGGACATTATTCTCCTCCATGAATTCTCAAAGATTATCTCGTATGGGTCCAAGATTGTTTCAGTTTGGTTCTTACAAACTGTAGGATGAACGTCATCCAGCCCTGCTGACCCGAATATATCTAATTTAGCTAAATATTCTTTAACCTGTTCTTTCTCTATTCTGGCTTATGTTCCTTACCCTTTGTTGTTAATATTCATTGTGTTCATGGAGGATAGGTCAATCAATGGCTATTAGCCAGGATGGGCAGGGATAGTGTCCCTAGCCTGTGTTTGCCAGAAGCTGGGAATGGGCGACAGGGGATGGATCACTTGATGATTACCTGTTCTGTTCATTCTCTCTGGGGCACCTGGCATTGGCCACTGTCAGAAGACAGGATACTGGGCTAGATGGACCTTTGGTCTGACCAAGTATGGTCATTTTTATGTTCTCATATTCAGCATTTAGTCACAAGTAGCCTTTTTAATGAAGACTGAAGCAAAAGGGAAATTAAATACCTTACTCTTTAGCTCTCCTGACCCACTAAGTAAGTTTTGTTCCTAATCATCATGAAACCAGATTTTGAATAACAAAATCTTCTGGGAATCAGAATTGTCTTTCTCTGCCCAGCTCTAGTTATCAAGCTATTAGTATACTAAATAATGGCAATAGTAATAGTTTGGACTTATAGGGCTCAATCCTGCACCTGATCAATTTAATGGCAAAGCTTCCATTTACTTGAGTGGTACAGGATTAAATTCATATAGCACTTTTCATTTTTGACTCTTCACGTGCTTTACAAATTAACAAACGTAGCTTCAGAAGATCCCCATAAGGGAGATAAGTCTTATTTGCCCCATTTTACAAATGAGAAAACAGGCATAAGGAGGTGAAGTCAAAGGGATATCCAGGTGATCAGCACCTCTGGAAATCAGGCCTTCAGTGTCTCAATTTGGGGATCCAAAACCTGAGGCATTCTAAATTAAAGGACACATTTTTGTATTAATTTGGCTCTTTCTGACTTGCTCAAGGCCACATAATACATTTAAGGTAGAGCCATGAATAGAATTCCCTTCCCCAGTCTCCACCTTAATCATAAAGCCATGTTGAGTTCTGTAGGAAAATTCTGACTCCCTTTAAAAAAAGACTCTTTTGCATAGGGTATTTTAAAGAGCACACAATACAGCTTTTAAGATTTCAACCATCTTAGTACAGAGAATAAAAAAACCCCAAATCCTATAGTACAGCAAGTGGTTGCAAGTCACGTCAGCATCATAGGGTTAAGTTAAGAGCCAAACTTTAAAAGCGATATGATTTTCAGTAGCCACTTCAGGCTAGGAACATTACAGTGTACTATGCCTACCTTAAAAATGACATTCTCCAGCTAAAAGAAAAAAATGGTTGAACCTGCTAAACTTGATTTAAAATTTTTGCTAACCTGTTGAGTGTTTGGGACAGCCGTGCAAAGTTACTGTTTTACATCACCTTCATTTTCAGTGCTGTGGCTGTGTAGGGACTCTGCTAAGAGAGGTGGTGGGTGCTGGAGAGAGGAATGGGTTGCTGAGGCAGCCCTTCTCCCTACTCTCAGCTACTGCCAGTAGTCTGCCTCAGAGTATATAGATGGCTGTACTCTATCTTACATGATGGGACTTTAAGGAGAACATGGTGCTGTAAGAGTTCTGCGGTACTATCAGAGCACTGTTTCACCCTGTGACTTCCTTTGGACTGCAACACCATGGGCCCAACTTTCAAATGTGGGGACTTAAAAAGGATGTCCAAATCATGCATCTGATCATCAGATTGACTCTAATGGCACATAAAATGGTCATTATCATGCTAATCTGAACTCATAAATCCTTCAGAAATGGGCTTTAGCTGTACAGCTAAAAGACCTTTCTCATGATGTGAAGAGAACCTTTATATTGGGGAAATTTTATGAGTACATATTTAGCTTAGTGTATGGTAACATAACTGCACAATACCTATTAATAATTGGAGGTTGTTGCCTCCCACTATTAGTCACTGAAAATTTACCCTTTAAAGTCTCCACATTTTAAGTATACATTTGTATGATATTTATCTGTAAAGCATAGAACGCCTTGTGAGAAATTTTAACACTATATTTATTCTTAAAGAAAAGATCCTGAAATTGCCTGTGAGTAATGTAGTCCAAGGTAAGTGAAATCTTTGGAGTGCTTTGTACACATGAAACACTATCAGTTATTCAAACACTTTATATCCATTCACAGCTCCCACATTGGTCCATCCTTCTGTTCCAGTTCATCTGTTAATGGAACCCTTAACCCCAATGGTACAGATTTTGCCTAAGTTCTGTTACTAGACAACAATATGCAAGGTGTAGCATCAAATGTGCCCACTAATAACATGTTATAGACCAAATTACTCGATATACGGTTATTTTTATTCGTTTCTATTCAAAGTTTATCACACTTTCAGTTAACATTTCTTAATTATCAGTGCATTTTTTCTGAAAACTGCAGAATCTGCCAGGCAGTCTTGTAATTTATTTTTAATTCTGTGTTTAATTAACTATTCCCTCTCCCCCGCCCCCACACACACCATTTCTTCAGTTTGCTGTGGCAGTGGGGGTTATAGGTGGATCCAACACTTGGATATCACAGAACTGCCAGAAGCATGAAACTCTGAAATTTGAGCAAGGGATGTTGTACCACACAAAGGCCAATGATGTTAAACTGGAAACCCTGACTGAGAATTTGCAATGAGTAAAAACTAAGAAAAGACTTCAAAATGCATTAGACAAATTAAGAGTATCTTTGATTTTTTAAAAAATGTATGCGAGAAGAATAGAAGAAATGCTAGACGTTGTGAAAGGGACTTCTACCTTAACTTATTTGTCAGAACTCTTTGGACTAGCTTGAGGCATACTAAGGGAAACAGTGTTGTGCTGTAAAGTAGAGTCTAGAAGCAAATTTCAGGAAATATTGTTAATATATAATCTAGTGTACTATTAATAACAAAGTAGGTATTCTATATCTCTTAAGGGTTTTTATTTTTTCTATCCTAGAAGAGTCATTTGTAGAGCAGAGTTATACATTAAAGTGACTTCATAAAGTGTATAATTCTTAGATATGTTGATATATACCATGAAAGACACAGAATCATACACTTTACATTCACTTTGCGAGTCACTATTATAGTGTTACTTCTGGAAATAGACACCCTTCAGATGCACACTTTTTAAAAAGCATTAGTTTTTCAGATATCCCTGAAGCATATGTCATGACCAATAAAGGTTTGGTGCTTTTTGTTTGTATAATTTTGAATAAATGGCATTCTTACTTATTTATCAAATTTCAACTGTTAACCTGTTCTGGTGACAGTTATCACCTTTTCATATGGATAATCAGCAGTTAGTAAATCTTGCTTTGACTGTCAAAGTGGATCTTTAGCTAAAGTAGCATTCAGATTTATACTTAAAGCAGGAAGACGCATACCCAGATAATAAATAATGACTTGCTTTATTAGTCATATAAGAATGTTTTCTTTACATAATTACAAGATACAGTGAGATTAATGTTTGATATCATTTAAAATACAGTGAAACCTTTATTAGGCATCATCCTGCCTTAAGAGACAACATCAAAGTTTCCCCTAACACATATTAGGCCAGATCCTCCAATGTGTATTGTTAAGATAGCTTTGTGCCACTCTGCTCATTCTTGGTAGACCAACAGCCACCATAACCAGATGTCAGAGGATCCCCCAGTGGAACCTCCTGTGATAGGCGCACCCTAATGACTTCGATCCCCACCCCATTCCCTGTAGCTGCTGCAGGGTTTGTGGATGGGGAGAAAAGAGTCTGGGCAGAGTATCCCTCTGCTAGGCTGTTATAATTGCCCTTTCGAGCCTCTGGAAGCCAGCCCAAGTTAGAACAGTTGGTAATGACCGGCACAGAGTGGCACTATGAGCTGGGAGTGCATTAAGCCACCTTTGTACCACTCCCCCCGACTTGCATTTACTGCTTCTTGGCCAGATCCCAGTATCTTGCTTACTGAGTGACCTGCTGTATTAGACAAGCAATGTTTTATCTGTCCCTCTTTTGAGTGGTCATTTAAAACAGACCTCAGAGTGTTTGCTATAAAGAGCCTCATTTATTTAAAATGCAATATACAGTGAAAGAATTTGCCAGTATTCTCTTTCTTGAATATGATATATTCCATCTACTGAAAGAGGCTGACTAGGGAAGATACAAATTCAGTACTTTTATCTGAAATTTGAAAACAAATGACCTTGAAAAAGAGCAAGTGGCAAGAAAAACAACTTTCGAGTCTCATATTTTGCTGTTGTAAATTATTTGGATTTGTCTTGATCTATCTTTTAAAAAAACACTTGAGGCTGACAATGTCAAAGCAGAAGTTGAAAACAAGAAGCACTGTTGAGAGAGAGAGAAAAAGCTGAAGAATGAAAGAGCGGTGATTAAATGTGGTGGTGTCATCAATTCTGGAAGACAAGAGAAAGTCTTTTTTCTTTTTGTTCATGCTTTTCATTGCTGTAAGATCATGGAAAATATCCCAATGGTTGTTCGAAAATCCCTTGTGGTGGTGAAGCTGTTGAATGAAGAACAGCTGTGTGCATCCTAAGCGAGATGGATTGTTTCAAGTGAAATGGTCTCTGGAAATAGCGTTCAAATGAAAAATGTTCACTACTGCCATCACCCTTACTGTCTGCTGTACATCCAGAACGGAGTGATGTATATGCCTCTTATAGACCCATGTTAAATACTCCTGGTTCAAATACTTGTGACTTGGAAATACTTAATATTTGTTGGTTTAGTTTCCTGTTTTCTTTCTTTACATTAAAAAAAAAAGTTGTGAAAATCAGACACGAGTTTGCAGTTAAACTCATCACATTAGAGGTACTTAATGAAATGAACCTTTGGCACAAATAATACACTTTTGTCAAGGAACTAGAGTATTCTCCAAACTACATCCCCACCCTTGCTTAGTTTGTATTTTGTCATATATCTTTGCTGAACTACACATCTGCGCAGAAAAGCATTTATCATTTTTAACTTACTTTTATTTTCCTATTAGAAATCCTATTAGAAATAGAAATCACCTTTGAGTGAAATGATCTTCTCCATACAGCTGTATTTAATTCTGCAAAAGTGGGCTTGGGTAAATGAGATCTTGTTCATACCAACTAAGTGATTAAATCTTGAACAAAATTATGGTAGGTAGCATGGTGGGGTTTTTTTTTTGTTTTTTGTTTTGGCTTTGCTGCTTCTGTGTATTGCCTTAATGTCTGAAACAAAGTATCTGTGTTTTGAGGAGGGTGTTCTGGGACAGATTCACCAAACATGAGTTAGTTTTAATGCAATTAGCTGCCTCATCTTATTTCATTAAGATCACATTGAAATTTTGAGAATTGCCTCTGTTCTGCTTTTACGTGCCTGGGAACTTTCAGTACAATGGTTTTTATTTAACTTTTTTTAAAAAAACAACAGCAGCAGCATTTCATTCTCCATTAAGGCTCTGCCCTTGCAAACTCTTATTGCACATGTTTCACTTTAAGAAAGAGTACTTCCTGGAGCTACTCACATGCTTACAGTTAAGTATTTGTTTGTAGGATCAGAGCGTAAATCAATAATTCAAGAAGTTGATCTATAAATTCCTTTTATGGTCTGGTTCCAGTGCACTTTAAAGACCATCTGCCTCTCTCTCTCTCTCTCTCTCTTCATTCCCTGCCTGGATAGTTGAGATTATCTGAGACATCTGATCCGATAGTCCTCAAATATGTTTGTTTTGAAGGGTGAGGCAGAGGTGGGTCACAATTCTTTATTTTGCTCCTAAGAAAACTCAGTTTTCTTGAACTGCAGATCATACCAATCTGTTTACCTGGACTTTTTTTTGGGTGGGGGGATGTGTGTGTCTGAAGCAGTAAGGGGTTGGGGAGACCTATTTGTGCAGTAGTTACTGTAGCACTGGTTCACTGATGCCCTGAACTGTTTTTAACTGTTGTTTTAAATCCACCTGGAGATTATAGATAGATGCATCATATACATGTAAAAACTAAATAATTCTTTTCTGGGCTAACTGGTACAATGTGTTCACAATGTGCCAACCTTTCACTGCTGGCATTCTGGTTTATGGTATGGCTCAAGTAACAAATCAAATGAATGTGGAGGGCATCTTAAACCACCACACAGCTTTTGTCTGCATCATCAAGCCTCCTCACTGCTTGAAACAATTTGACAGGACTGATCTTAGACAAGGCAAGTAAAGTCCTGTTGTCAGTCCACTCAACCATGCTCCCTCTAGCACACTAATGGGCTCCCTTCCCATATTTCCATAGACATTCAGACAGTGAGAAAATAATTTTGCAGATGTTTTCTGGGAAATTAGTACATTATTCTTCCCTTTTCTACTCATGAGACATTCATTATCCATTACCTTTTTCTAAATCTTGTAGTCTTTGGTGGATGGATGGCAAAGCCTGCCAGAATTCAAAAGTCAGGCTTTAACATCATATACTTATTTGCTTTTGTTCTAAATCCAGTGAATTCAGATTTCCCTTGATGATAATATAGAGACATCAATATATCACAGACACTCATGGCCCATGCCAGGGCACCATTCCATATGTCATCCATTTGAGAGGTGTGTGATTAAGTGCAAGCACCATAGGCCTGGAGTTTTTCCCCCGATCTCTTTCTCATCTGGATCCAGGACAACAACCCTATCCTGTATACACACAGCACAGCAGAGGTCCTGATGGGTGATAATGGAAGCTCAATGGTTACAAATATGGAGTAGAGGTGTAGCTTCAGCTATTTGCACTATCACTAGAGAAAACCATTTTAACTATCTTACTCCTCTACATTGTAAACAAATATACATCAAAAATTATTACAGAAAATGTGGTGGACTTACCCCAAGGATCATGCTCAACTTTGATTTTTGTTCTTCTTGCTGGGTGTCCCTTAAAAAGAAAATATAATCTACAAATATGAAATTAAATTTATATTTACTAGAAGTATAGCAGGGTGTTAGTATTAACAATAGAAAATTCAAAAAATAATTACCTGAAATGCTTCCACACAACAGTATAGTTATTATTCCTCAAATTTATTGAGGAAAAACAAGACATGGTTAAATCAAACCAAAACAAACAAAAGCAAGCAAACAAAATCAGTTGTGAAACATACTGTAGACACCAGGATAATTAGTCTCCCTTAGAAATGTTTACTTAAAATATAAAACTGCCTTTGGAAATACCGTATCTTGGACATTGTGGATTTTTCTATACGCAATCATTATGTCATGACTGAAGTATATGCCAGTGAAAAATGCAGCAGTACCTTCCACAGATGTTCTATGGTCATTGTGATCTCTATTCTATGAAAACTCAACAATAGAATGTTGTTTTATGGTTAATTTTTCTTTGAAGGTGCTCAAAAAGAAGTCCTTTTATGCCTTTCCCTACCACACTTCTTAGTCTTCAAAGCTACTGTGAACGGAAAATTATTTTTGTACATATTCAGAGAAATCTAAATGAATTCATAAATATTCATCTAGGGACTGAGGATTTTTTATGCCCAAGGGGCTTTATTTAAGGAATGTGTCTCAGTACTCTGAGCACATCATCCTTTTTTTCCCACGTGCAATTTATTTGTTAGACCACCTTATTATCTTCAGAACCAAGAAACAAATATTTTTCTCATTGGCAACCTACCCATCTCTGTTCTAATTTTACTGAAGCCCAATTTTCAGAGAAGATCTGTGCTCTTGCCTGAAGACTACTGGTTCCTAATCAGAGTTTGGTGAACACTATGATTTAGAATAATTTACTCTTCTCCCTTCCTTCTGATATTTATTTAATCTAAGGATTTATTACTATTTCAGCCAGGCTAGGAATGGGCCTTCTTTTGTGTTTCTCAATGCCTGTAATTCAGATAGTCTAGTCCATATTTCTCAGAACTCTAGTTCTTTATTTATCTACCTGTCAATCATTCTATTTGCCTGGGGATCATGAGGAAATCAGTTTTCATAGTCTTTTGGACAGCTGTCAAGATGAGGTGCTACACAGAAATCCAAAGGAGTTGTATAGGCCAGAATTTGATCCCCACAGTTTATCACCCAATATCCTTCCTGAATTAAAAGGGTTCATTACTGTTCATTGGCTTGTTTTTCAACACCACAAATCGACTAATAACACATCTCTGACATTCAGTGTAATCTTTAACCGTCAAAGGAAATAGATGCCAAGTCATTTACGGGCTAAGAGTAAATTGTAATCTTAATAGAGAGACATTTGCATTCTGAGAACTTTTTTCTTTTGTGTAAATGAACTAACTCTCCACAACTTCCTATCCCATAACCAAATCTGAAAGAGCCCACCCACTGTGTGTCCTGGAGCAGGATAAGGAGAAGCTATTGGAATAAAACAGTTTTCAAATGCAAAGCACACAATCCAGTGCACAAATTACATCATAGCACAACAATTTGTGAACTCTTGCCACCTCACTGACAGCATGAGTGGTGTCCAGTACTCCTTTCCCACGGACGTTTTCTCCATGGACAGTTCGGACCTCCATTGTCTCCTCTTCTGAAAGAGCCCTGGGCCTTAATTTGTGGTCAAAACTGCCTTCCTAGCCACAGCCTTGTTGGCCACACTCTTCTTGACATCCTGGTTGGAGTGCTCTCCACATCTTCTTAATATCCACTAGCACCCTCCTGTGGCCTCTTAAACATCCTACACTGCCATCTGCTACAAGAATGCCCCTTGTCGAAGTCCCTGATTACCAGTGACCTTTTGTGCACCCACACCATCTGACATTAATATCTCCACTTATCCTTTCAAAGAGCTCCAGGGCATATTATACTAGACAACCATTCATTGTATTGTATAAGATCTCTTGTTTGGTAAGATAACTCCACTGCTGGTGAAGGCAACAACTAGTGGGTTTCTGTTTTTGCTGGTCTGGCTGGTCTGTAAGGAAACATACAGTATTTGTGGATTTAGAACCTGCATAGCAAACAGCCTTCCAGTGAACCCAGACTCCCCTCCCACCAGCCAGTGATTTCTTTTCTGCATGTAGCATACAAACCAGAAAAAAAAATGTTTTCCCATAGCAGTGCTTGATCACACTCCAGATTCCTGTCTGCATAGCTTCCATTAAAACATTATTGGGAATTTCTGATTAAAAGAATTGATTTTACACAGCAAATAAGAATTCAGATAAATTATCTGAGAACATGTTCCTATACTTGCAGCAGAACAGATGCAAGCTAAGTTAGTGTTACTTTAGTTGTATCAAACAGGACTTCACAAACCAGCTGCATAGAAACAGAAAGATAGAGCAATACTGAGAATGCATTTTGGAAAGGATACATGATTCCTCACAACCCTCTTGAAAATCCAAGTTAGGTCACCCTCACAGTCCCCAGAAGGCACAGCACTTGACCTGCATGTGCATGTATCTGATCTAATTTTCATTAAAAATATAAACAACAAAGAAAACTTTTGAAAATGCTCATGACAAAATGCACAAGAATATATACTGGCATATACACAAGAAGGAAAGCAGGGCTTTAACATTTTGACCAAAAAGGAAAAGACATTTCTTCTCTGAAGAGCTGACAACCATAAGGTTTCAGATGCAGGCCTAATCCTGCCTTAGCAAAGGAAGATGATGATGACCTCTTGAGATGCCCTTCCAGCCCTGCATTCTTTGACAGAATTACTGTATTAGTGGAAGGGGGGGAAACTGAAGACATGCTTTATCTTGATTTTAGTAAAGGCTTTTGACACAGTCCCATAGGACATTCTCATAAGCAAACTAGGGAAATGTGGTCTAGATTAAATTACTAGACAATGGGTGCATAACTGGTCTGCTTGAAAGACCATATGCAAAGAGTAGTTATTAATAGTTCACTGTTAAACTGGGGGCAAGTATCTAGTGGGGTCCTGCAACGGTTTGTCCTGGTTCCAGTCCTATTCAACGTTTTCATTGATGACGTGGATAAAAGAGTGCAGGGTATGCCTATACAATTTGTGGATGACACCAAGTTAAGAAGGGTCTCAAGCACATTGGAGGACAAGTTAAGAATTCAGAACAAATTGGAGAATTGGTCTGATATCAACAAGATGAAATTCACTAAAGAGAAATACAAAATACTATACTCAGGAAGAAAAAATTAAATGCCCAGCTACAAGACGGTAGCTGGCTAGGCAATAGTCCTGCTGGTTCACAGATTGAATGAGAGTCAACAATGTGATACAGTTCCTAAAAAGGCTAATATTCTGGGACGTATTAGCAGGAGTAGTTATTTAACACATAAGTGGCAATTGCCCTGCTGTATTCTGCAGCGGTGAGGCCTCTGCTGGATTACTGTGGGCACCACGCTTCAAGAAAGATGTAGCTAAACAGCGAGTTCAGAGGAGAGCAACAAAAATGATAAAAGGTTTAGAAAACATGATCTATAAGAGAAGGCTGAAAATACTGGGCATATTTAGTCTTATGAAAAGAAGAGTGAGTGTGGGACCTGATAGATTTTAAATGTGTTAAGGGCCGTTATAAAGAGGACAGGGAGCAATAGTTCTCTATATCTGCTGAAGGAGGACAAAAAGCAATAGGCTTAAACTGCAGCAAAAAAGATTTAGGTTAGATATTAGGAAAAACTTTCTAACTATAAGGTAGTTAAGCACTTGAATAGGCTTCCAAGGGAGGTTTTGGAATCCCCATCATTGGAGGATTTTAAGAACAGGTTGGACAACCACTTGTCACAGATGATCTAGGTTTAGTTGGTCCTGCCTCAGCTCAGGTGGATGGCCTAGATGACCTCTCAAGGTCCATTCCAGCCCTACATTTCTATGCGTCTGTATCTTAGTCTCTCAAGCTCAATTGTAACTACAGTTTATGTTTCTATAAGATTTTTGTCTGAGGATCTGTGTTTTACTATTAGTTCATGAAGCCTAGCGAAAGCTTGAGAGGGGTCTGTCATATGCCCCGAGGCACAGAGAGGTTGGGATTATTTCAAGGTGAAGCAGCAAGTCAGTGGCAGAGAGCAGTATAGTACCCAAGTTTCCTGACCTCATGTAACCACTAGCCCACACCCCTTTCTTGTAAAGTGTGTATTTCAAAATTCAAAACAAGGGCCTTGGGTTTTTTTAGGTGTCTCGCTTCTCTTTGCACACTTCATTTTTGTTTTAAGAGGTACTTAATGATCTACAGAGCCATCCACAGACATTATATGTATGAGGAATGTGTCTTGCCTGCTTTGGATATAACTTATAAGCAAGGATAAACCCTTCTATTTATTGTGTTGTGTTGTGTTGTATTTATTGTTAGAGATGTTATTTGTACTTATTCCCAATTTTCTTTCATTTATCCTGTCTTTCCAAAAAGCATGAGGTATACTTAAGAACTTTGAAAGGGACTGAATAGGAAGCTAATGTTTTACTTTCAGACTCTTGGATGCAGTATAGATTATTGCTGAAGCTCTGCGGGAACTAAAATGTTTGGACATTTTTTCACCACTTGACTCACTCAACTTTTTAAATCACGATGGACTCACCTTGTTTGCCTGTGCTGGGCTTTAGTTTGGAATAGTTTTTAGAGCACTGTACTGTGTGTGCAGAAAGCTTGGATTAAAACACAAACCACAGATATGTAATTCTTCGGGGTTTCATAATTAGCTGATCGTACTCCAGCAACACAATAGAATAAATTGTAAAAGCCAAATAAGCCAAAACAAATCCACTACTGACTTGTAAACTAATTCCAAGAAATATTTCTTACATCTCCCAAACACATACTTCTAGTTATTCTTTTAGTGCCAGTCATTTCCCATTTTATTAAGCGGAGTAGGTTGGAAAGAGAACATCTTTACTGAGATTTGCTTTCATGAAGCACCAGTTTCAATTTTGTTAAGAGTTTAAAGCAATACAACATAGAAAGTGGCAATTACCTCTGCATGAAGGTTTGATCTCATAGGTCACTCTCCTAAATCATCACCCAAGTTAAAGAAAAAAAATCCCTCAGTAAAGGCTCGCCGTAGTCTGCAAATAGCATAAAACCGTTAATTGAGATTTGGACTTTTCTTTGTTAGGGATCTGGGGCTCCGTCTTGCTCCCATAGGGAGCCAATGAGAGCCATGCATTTCAAGGAGGTGGTTTGGGCTCATGTGTGGAATGAATACCTTTGTGATCAGACTTGAAGGCAGTTTTGAGATGTTTCTGCTTGATATTTATAATTGTGCATCAGTGAAACAGGTAGGCATGCCGCAATGCGGGTTTATAAACTCAGGGATTTTTAACTGAGTGAGGACTGCAGGATCAGGTCTGAGGTCGTTTAACATATAAATGCCACTTTGGTGAGTGGTGAAGGAATAGCTGAAATGTTTTTTAACAGAAGAACTTGGAAATTTGCAGTCCTCCCATCAGTTAACTCATAATCCTGTGTGTAATGCTATTACAAATCCATAAATAATCACTTCAGGCTTAAGATGAATGTGTTTAAATAACTTTGGAATGCATTTCTTCCTCAGTGATGAAAGAATACAGTTTACCCAATCCAAACACACACACACACCCACCCCTCCAATTTCTGTAACCTCCAATTTTTCTTGAAGTCTTCAGTTAAACAAGCATCTTGTTATAATCTTTGAGATAGCTAGTCTTCAGATTAATATGGTGACTGCTTCCCCATTCTAGATGTGAAGCTGTGCTGGATGATGTCCAAGTGGCCTGAATGCCCTGCTGTTCGTGCCTAATTGTTTTCTATGGGTTGCGGCGGGGAGTTAATCAAGGGTATTTCAGGAAAGCAGAGCAAGTTGCTAGGGCAGTGGCTCAGCCAGCTTTACACTAGACACATTGGGGATCAGTTGGTAAAGCCAGCTGGATTAAGAATCGCTAATACAGTGATCATCTCCCACAGGTGTAGTGGAGAAAGAAGGGGCATTGGGAAAAAGGAATCAAACAGTCTGTTTGAACTAAGTTAATTAAAATTGAGTCTCATAAATGTCATTAACACTTTCAAATGTTTCTAGCTGAGATTACTGGGGATTTGAGGTCACCCAAATTCCTCTCAGCCCAAATACAAGGTAGTAAGAAGGGACTGAAAGAACTGAAAGTGGTTGTACAGATTTCTTTATAGTTCTCCTGGCTGTTTTTTGCCATGGTGGTGTGCACTATGTTAGCTGAGTACAGTACCTGGTGCCATAACAAATAGCAGATGGGTAGAATTAAAAAGGGAATTGTTGTTGTTGATTTATTATCTGAAATGGTTTAAACTGTATTCCAAAATTCTCTGGGCCCCATTTCAGTTGAACAGTTTTGTAGTAATATTTTCAACATTGCATATTGTAATTGGGGAAATATTAAAGTTGTTGGAGGCTCCTATGTCTGGAGATTATGAAATTTAGATAATCTGCTTGGTATTTATTTAAAAATTAGTATCACTGGCCAACTCAGTTACATTGTAGTAATGGAGGGCAGAATTCCCCCCTCCCACCCAATTTTTAGGCATCACTTATTTGCAACACAGAAAGAGAAATCTAGCCCCATTTTTCCCCAGCACCAGATACTGAATGTTCACACAATGAAGGGAACTTCCTCTCCTTGGAATATACTGAAACCAGGTTGGCTTTGCTAGGTCTGTGCAAACCCACTGAAGTCAAAAGGTACTTGGGTATAACTGAAAATGGAATGTGGCCCCCTGATAATTAGATTTCAAAAGTAAGCATTGGCTGAAGTGTCAAATCTGAATTTCGCCGGGGTGCTAGCCATCTGTTCTGAAGATACAATACACGGAAGCCTAACATCAGAGACTGTCAACTAGTTTCCATGTTACTTTAATACAGCTTTAGCAGTATTAATGTAAAGAAGGATTTTTATTATTTGAAGATTTACAGCCAAATGGTGACCCACAAGCATGGTGGAAATGGGGCATAAGACACCCACTACACCAGCTCCCCACATTGCAGATAGCAATGCAGGAGAGTCTCAGCAGAGCTCATATTTCCCTCCTTTTTTCACAGATGGGTAGAGTGGGCGGCATCCTGACTCCCTTCAGGCTCCATGTCCAGAGTTGGAGCTGTGAGAGCGCCTCAGGCACTATCTGCTGCATTGGGTATGTACCCTGTGCCATTCATACTCTCCCTGCAACAGCCAGGAGACACGGACGAACACTGTGATTTGAGCTGTGCAAATAACTTATTTTTCAGTTTGATGGCCAAACTGATTTTTTTAAATTAGTTTTGGATTGACCTGAAACAAAGATTTTGATTTTTTCCAGAAAAAGTTGAAAAAGAATATGTTTGACCCAGAACAAAATATTATGTTTCATTTGGGAGAGTTTAACACTTTTTTTTTTTTTTGTACAAAACTGCAGTGAAATTACAATAAAAAAGTTATTTGAGATTGAAGCATTTCATTGCAAACATGATTTTTTTCAGATTTTTTTTCATTTTTCTCTAAACACTTCAGTGAAGCCTACCCAAATCTGTATTTTTTTTCCCTGAAAAAAAGATTTTGCATGAAAAATTTCACCCAGCTCTAATTGTGATGTTCCACATCACAATCGCCTCCTTCAGCTGCTCCAGGGACAGTGTAGCAACACCATACCCCTTGCTTGGGACAAAGCCATAGTTTAACTCTTCAATATCACAAAAGGCCTTAACGAAGGCACTCCAAGTCAAGTTATGAATACTGCTTTAAAAATAATAAAGGCTTTTAAAAGCTGTGTTCTTTGATGGTGTGAATGCCACTTCAAATGCAGCAACTTAGTTGCAGGAAGGAAAAAAAGATAAGGAAAAATTCCAAAATGATTTGCAATCCAAAGGGAAAACACTGCATAATTCGACAGTGATTGGCTAAGGTGCATTTTTACTACTGCGCTCTACTGGATACAATTACAATTTGAGTTGTGTATCATATTACTTACAACATCAAGATTCTCGTTTAGTTATGGTAGCAGAGCGTGTGCTGTTGGAGAAGAAGGTTCAGATTTATATTCCTACTGTTGCTATGAAATTCCAAATGGATGCGTGGTAACCATGAAATCCTAGGTGTCCACAGCTTGTCGTGTGTGGTCTGTGTAAACCCGACATACATTTCTCACCCAATCTTGCAAAGGACCTTAAACCAGCTTTTAAATTGTACTCACAATTTTTCATGTCCAAGTTTTTGCATGTGGAAATTTTTGTCCCATGTTTTGTGCTTTACATGTGTAAAGGAACAAGAGAACAAGATGTGTAAAATTGTAAGCCAAAATTCAAAAGCTGCTTTTGAAAAGTTCTCTCTCTATTTCTCATCCTGTTTCTGCATCGCAGCCACCTTTTCTCTTCAGTGTTAAATAAATGAGTTTTCTTTTTTATGTTGGAGAATGGGATTATTATAAATGAGCAGGGTTTCTCTGTCTGCGTGTAAAAGCAGGATAGGGAATGGCGGGGAGCCCAAAGGTTGAATGAATGCATACTGTTATGTGTACACACTTTTACATTACTTTAACAAACTATCTTCATTTACGCTGAATAGAAATTTCTCTTCCTTTTTCAGACACAAACAACTGCTTATCCCAAGGCTTACTCAGATTCAGGACCATACTCAGATCAGAACTTTAGATTGATTTATAAATGAGAACTAAAAGCAAATAACAGCTCTTAAATAAATAAATATAATACAATGCAATAAATAGAGAAGTTGTCCCTTGCTTATATCCAAAGTATACAAGACACTTTCCTCATATATATAATGACTGTGAATGGCTCTACCGATAATTAAGTATCTCTTAAAACCAAGGGCCTGATTTTTCCATTGGTGCAAAGCTATCTGAAAGTATAGTATTCCCCCCCGCCCCCACAGTCATAGAATCATAGAATCTCAGGGTTGGAAGGGACCTCAGGAGGTCATCTAGTCCAACCCCCTGCTCAAAGCAGGACCAATTCCCAACTAAATCATCCCAGCCAGGGCTTTGTCAAGCCTGTCCTTAAAAATATCTAAGGAAGGAGATTAGGGCTAGTTTGACTAAGGTATTTGTCTAATCAAAGATTAAATGAATTCAGGGTTTATTTTTTCAGCTTTGAGTTTGGGTTTGGTCTCTGTTCTTAATGCTAGGCTGCAATGAAAACTTAAGCACACTTGTAAAATAGGGACTTCCACTAACTACTTACCTTAGATGTTGGCTGGATCATTTTAAATACATGCATCATGCCTGTGAATCTAGGATCTTTTCAAATCATCCCCTACCTGCACAGTTGCAGTAGATCTGCAGTAACCTGTAGTAAATGAGCTGGTTGGTGTACATACTACTGCTTAGAATCAGAACTGCTTGACTAGGTTTCATAAACCTCAGACATCTAACGGAGCTTTGCCTTTAGCTTAAGTGGTAAGCTTCTGCAGCAAAAGCGTCTGAGGTTTTAGCCCAACAACCACGGCAAAGTTTCAAATGGCCAGCGCATGGAGCACTGGGACCACAGCAACACTCTCGGGGGATATGCATTTGTTACAAGAGGAAAGGTAAATATTTTGGAATTTCCAAAAACTCCAAGCTGTAAATCGTTGAAATACACAGTCACATCAAATCCTTCCTGCAAAGTATTGTGAGTAAAAAAAATTCAAAAATGCTTACATGAGTCAGGAGCCTAAATCCTCTCTACTTGCAGTGAGGCTTAGCCTCCCAGGCCACTTATGCATTTTTTCAAAATGTTACGCTATGCAATCAATTCTCTGACACCCCACATTCTGTATAAGGGAAGGTCAGAGTAGCAGGCAGAGTGTGATGTGTTGTCTAAGCCAAGATCCTGTAGGTCTGAGAATCAGAGGGATCAGAGGAATTGTCTATGCAGAAAAGCCTTTATAAGGTTTGATTAGAAATCAGATGGGTACACATGCAGAGTAAAGTACATTTTTAAATGACACAACTTGCATTAATTCAGAGATGCAACTCCTCATTGTAAGCTAATGTCCTGAAAAATAGCCATTAAAAAAAAAACCCAAAAAAGACAGTGAGCATGTAAGAACCAGACATCTGAAGGTATTAGATATATACTGTCTTTACTGTTGTTTAACTCAAAAGGGCAAAAATAGTCTTTTTGAAATTTGGCACAACAATTTAGACCCTCAGCCCATAATTTTAATGCCAAGTTCTATCCTGGTACACTACCCATACAATGTACTATGTTCCCAATAAATGTGTTTCATAATGGAAGCAATGATAGCACATCCCTAATTGCAGAGGTGCACTGCATGCAGTTCTTGTATTCAGAGTACCTCCAGCTTGCCTTTGTCAACATCGATATAGCCTCCTTTAGCGTGCAATAGCCTTGAGCAGTTTGCCCAATATCATGTAAGAGAGTTGTCCTGGCAAAATGGGCTTATTCTGGAGTAATGTTTGGTCCTCAGGAAAATAAAATCATGTTGGCATACAGTGGGGCTTGACACTACATCACACCCTGAAGGAGGAAGGCACCTTTATCAGCTAAGAGTCCACAAATAGTGGAACCGTTGATACAGACTGTCATGAAACACTGTTAATTGCTGTATAACACTCAAGTGGTGAAAGTGTTACAGCCTTAAAAAGAGGTGATTGGGCACAAAGTCCCACAATGCCCCCACATTCCTGGACAGTACTGGAAGTGAAGCAACCCCCATCCAAAACTGAGGGAAGGTGAGGGTTTCATTGCATTTTTGCTGTGAGGTGGGACAGATATGCACAGGGCCTTTAAGGAGAAAATGAGACCCTTGAATTTGATGCAGAAAGTGAAAGGGAAATTATTGGAAAGAGTTATACGATCACAGCGATGAGAAAGGAAGATGGAATTTAGCTATGTAAGTCAGTGTGTCTTTGTTTACACTAGAGAGGTTAAAATGAGATGTAAGGAAGCCAGAAAGATTAAGGACGTTGTAGTTGTGGCAGGAGATGTCCAAGACTTGGGTAAAGGGTTGGCGGCAGGTATGGAGATGAAGGCATCAACCTGACAGATGTAGCAGAAGAATACAACAGCATATGACAAAAGCCTGGAAGTGGGAGGAAGAAAGTATCTCGTAAAATATGAGCCCAGATTGTGAGCATGGTTGGCAAAGGGGATCGCAGTGACATCAAAGGAAACTGAAAAAAGTATCAAGGAGGGGAAGAGGTTGTGTGTTGTATGAGGCAGTCATGTATAACTTGAACCATTAGCGCATACCACACTCGACAAGAGAAACCCACATTTTAAAAACTGTCACAATCTCAGGCACAGCAGGATTTAAAAGTGAAAGCTTTAAACAATCAATTATAAAAAAGAAAAAAGTGAAAGCTTCACACTCGTTAAACATCGAGGGGCCTGTGCAAAGGTTTCTATGTCTGCCTGCCTTGCTTCCTGCTGTGAGCAGATTTAACGAGTCACGAGCAGTGAAAGGCGGCTGCTATGGTGAAATCAGCGAGAGGATGCTGAGGATTTAATTTAGAATTCCATTAAGCAGTAAGGTTCTGGTTGAGGAGAGAGGTTATTGACCAGCTGGCAAGCATGTGTGCATGGAACCTTGCATACAATTTAGGGAAACACATATCCTGGGTTTGTTATAGCTGTCCTATGATTTACTACTTGTTGTGCTGTTAAACAGAGCCTGCTTTTAATTTTGCTTGGGGCACAGATTTTTATAACTAGGGTGACAAACTTGTCAGAATATTAAAAAATCAGACAGTCACACGATCCCTTTATTTAGCTCTTCAGTCCTATTTACATGGAAGTTTTCAAAGCTTATTCTCCTGAATATCAGCTTGTTCTTGAATTATGAAACAGAATGTAGAAACTCCTGATTTACCTTCCCATTTATTTGTAGACTTCTTTCAGTCTTCCATTAATTCATCTCCTCCCTAAATTAAACACTTCCAATCTTTCCAGTCGCTCTTCAAAATTTCAACTTTCTACCATGTTGTCATTAAAGCACTTCAAAAAAATCACAAATATTTCTGTTATAATGGAACAAGCATGTTCTTCACACTCCTTGCTTTAAAAAATGACTGAACATTTTTGTTCAAACTTTAATTTAAAAAATCTCATATTTGTGCTGGAAAGTTTCAGCCCCAAAGGTGAATTTTTAGAAATTTTCACAGCCACTCCTATTCTGGCAGCATACAGATTGCAGAAGCAGCATGAAAGAGAAATACAGCATTGACCATAAATGCTTTTACACTACATTATTCTTGGCATTAATATACCCATCAGTATTTATCAAGGTCAAAGTCTAGTTCCCTTCCTTCCCCTTCCCACACGACCCGCAAAATACATCCTTTTTTAATGTGTTTTAATTTATTACTTTTCAAAGGGGATTTTCTCCTCCTTTTCAGAATCATTTTACACTTTTATTTTCAGCTCAACATTTCCCCTTTGACCCAGGCATGCTTGTCAGGGGTTCCTTGGAAGCAGCCTTTCAGCTCTCTCTGCTTTGCCAGGAACGCTCTATTGCTCACAACCAAGGCTTTTGGGCCCTCCTTACCCTTCTCTGGCCCTTCATAGCAGTGTACAGGGACTGGAGCCAGGGTGAACATCTCACCATCGGCCTCTTACTGAATGAGGGAGGCAAAACCTAGTGACAGAGGATGTGGAAAAAGCTAATGTGCTCAATGCTTTTTTTGCCTCTGTCTTCACTAACAAGGACAGCTCCCAGACTGCTGCGCTGGGCATCACAACATCGGGAGTAGATGACCAGCCCTCTGTGGAGAAAGAGGTGGTTAGGGACTATTTAGAAAAAACGTGCACAAGTCCATGGTGCCGGACGAGTTGCATCCGAGAGTGCTAAAGGAATTGGCGGCTGTGATTGCAGAGCCATTGGTCATTATCTTTGAAAACTCGTGGCGAATGGGCGAAGTCCCAGATGACTGGAAAAAGGCTAATGTAGTGCCAATCTTTAAAAAAGGGAAGAAGGAGGATCCTGGGAACTACAGGCCAGTCAGCCTCACCTCAGTCCCTGGAAAAATCATGGAGCAGGTCCTCAAGGAATCAATCCTGAAGCACTTACATGAGAGGAAAGTGATCAGGAACAGTCAGCATGGATTCACCAAGGGAAGGTCATGCCTGACTAATCTAATCACCTTCTATGATGAGATTACTGGTTCTGTGGATGAAGGGAAAGCAGTGGATGTATTGTTTCTTGACTTTAGCAAAGCTTTTGACACGGTCTCCCACAGTATTCTTGTCAGCAGGTTAAAGAAGTATGGGCTGGATGAATGCACTATAAGGTGGGTAGAAAGTTGGCTAGATTATCGGGCTCAACGGGTAGTGATCAATGGCTCCATGTCTAGTTGGCAGCCGGTGCCAAGTGGAGTGCCCCAGGGGTCGGTCCTGGGGCCGGTTTTGTTCAATATCTTCATAAATGATCTGGAGGATGGTGTGGATTGCACTCTCAGCAAATTTGCGGATGATACTAAACTGGGAGGAGTGGTAGATATGCTGGAGGGCAGGGATAGGATACAGAGGGACCTAGACAAATTGGAGGATTGGGCCAAAAGAAATCTGATGAGGTTCAATAAGGATAAGTGCAGGGTCCTGCACTTAGGACGGAAGAACCCAATGCACAGCTACAGACTAGGGACCCAATGGCTAGGCAGCAGTTCAGCGGAAAAGGACCTAAGGACGACAGTGGACGAGAAGCTGGATATGAGTCAGCAGTGTGCCCTTGTTGCCAAGAAGGCCAATGGCATTTTGGGATGTATAAGTAGTGGCATAGCGAGCAGATCGAGGGACGTGATCGTCCCCCTCTATTCGACATTGGTGGGGCCTCATCTGGAGTACTGTGTCCAGTTTTGGGCCCCACACTACAAGAAGGATCTGGATAAATTGGAGAGAGTCCAGCGAAGGGCAACAAAAATGATTAGGGGTCTGGAACACATGACTTATGAGGAGAGGCTGAGGGAACTGGGATTGTTTAGTCTGCGGAAGAGAAGAATGAGGGGGGATTTGATAGGTGCTTTCAACTACCTGAGAGGTGTTTCCAGAGAGGATGGTTCTAGACTATTCTCAGTGGTAGAAGAGGACAGAACAAGGAGTAATGGTCTCAAGTTGCAGTGGGGGAGATTTAGGTTGGATATTAGGAAAAACTTTTTCACTAGGAGGGTGGTGAAACAGTGGAATGCGTTACCTAGGGAGGTGGTAGAATCTCCTTCCTTAGAAGTTTTTAAGGTCAGGCTTGACAAAGTCCTGGCTGGGATGATTTAATTGGGGATTGGTCCTGCTTTGAGCAGGGGGTTGGACTAGATGACCTCCTGAGGTCTCTTCCAACCCTGATATTCTATGATTCTATGATATAACATTTCTGAACATTTAATGTAATATTTTTGGCATTAAACAATGAGATTTACTATGTCTCCCTTCCTTTTTCACTCCTTGTATCTCTCCTCTATTTCTAGTGTTTTATTATATTTTCTTATCTTCTACTGTATATTTTGGTGTCTTTTTTTCCTCCTACTTTCTCCGGTATATTTTCCCTGTAATATTAAATGATCATTTCCTCTCTCTCCTTCTTTTCCTGTCTTTCTTTACCTGGTTTGTATTTGTTCCTCCCTTCCGTGATTTTCTCACAATCCTTATTTTCTCTTTATCTTTGTCATATCACTCCCTCACTCTTTCAGTCTGCTCCGTTCTGTCTTGCTCTTTTCCATCCACACTTTCCACACGCCTACAAAGCTTTCAATTCACCCTTTCCCCTTTCAGAGTTTGTTGGGTGGCAGCAAATGAGCAATGCTTAAACAACTGTGTTGCCCCTGCAGGGATATGTGGTTTGCCAAAGTGCTTCTCTGTCCCTGGCATGTCACAAAAGATTAACCCTTAAAGCATCAGTGACAGCTAATGTGTTATTATTTTCAGTATTTTTGTTCCTCAATGCTGTGTGACACTTGTCATGGCGGCAGTTGTAGTGCATGTTGAACATGGAGACAGGACCTGCTTGCAATGCCAACAGCAACAGCCTGGGATTTGGACAACCTCTCAGACTTTGCTGGGAGAGGGAGTCACCTCACAGCTAAGGGTGAACAAGGAAGGTCTGTGACACTTCTAAAAAGTTTTACACTGTCAATCTCAAATTACAAAAATACCAGATGAAAAAAGGAGGCAATGAATTAGCTAGCACCCTCACTTTGAAAGCAGATCATTTTCTTTTCTAGCTTGTACTTTTGAAATAAAATAATTAACCAAAATAAAACAAATAAAACCCTCTTCCTTATAGAGTTATGGATAAATACTTAATAGCAAACTGGGACTACAACATTTCAGCTAGTTCACAGCATTGGTTCTAGCTCTATCAGTTGTAGGGTGACTATTAAAACTCCCAATTAAAGTTAGTAGAAATTGTATGACTTTAATATCTAATACCCTCACAAAACATATGGGCGGGAAAATACTCCCTTACATCATGAGACACCTGAGAATCCTAGCTTCCTAGTGGTGTTTAGCACACACCAATCCTGGAGGTTAACAAGAGTGTCTTTTCAAATGGTCAGTGACCCAGGGCCAGTGTGCTGATCTTCTGGGGAGTGAATGGAGGAGGGAAGGTTATGCCTGTGCTCTAACATTGCCAGGATTATGTATAGTGGGTGCCTAGGGAGAAGGGCATAAGTTGTGGCACTGAAAGGTTTAAATATAGTGGAGACTGAATTGGGGGGTATGGGGGTGGAAATGGTGCTCTGCTAATGAAAAGATGACACCTGCTGGGAATGAGGAGGAGGAGAGGTGAGCGCTGCCTTTCCCTTTCTCCCTGCAGAACCCCAGTGCTAAAGAGAGACTCCCTAGGCTGCATCCCAATCCCCTGAAGTGAAGCACTGCTACCAGTGGCTGCTACAGCAACTTCCAGATCTACATGCAGTAGTGCATTCTAGACTCCAAACCACACTAGCATTGCGTGCTTGACAGGGAATTCTGCCTCCCCTTGGGTGAAACTTCTGTAAATGTTTTCCTGCTCCCCTTGCTGGGGCTGTGAAATTTCTATGTTGTTGGTGTTATTTGTATAACAGTTGTGCCTAGAGGCCCCAGCTGAGAGCAGGGCTCCACTATGCTGGATGCTGTAGTAAGAGACAGTCCCTGTCCCAAAGAGCTTCAGGGCTTATTTACGTTATAGAAGCTACAGTGGCACAGCTACGGTGTTACACTACAGCGCCGTGGTGCCGACACTTGCTGTAGTGACAAGGAGTTTTTCTGTCACTGTAGTAAATCCACCCCATTGAGGTGTGGAAGGTAGGTGGATGGAAGAAGTCTTCTGTTGACTTAGCAGTGTTTATACTTGGGCTGAGGTCAGCTTAACTATGTCTCCAAGGTAGGGTGACCAGATGACAAGAACAAAGTATCAGGACACATGGGCCGGGGGGGGGGGGAAGGGGCAACCACAGGCTCACTCTGCCACCAGGGCCAGCTCTAGGTTTTTTGCCGCCCCAGCAAAATAAAAAAAAAAAAGCCGGAGTGCCGCCGAAGCAAAATATCAGGACAAACAACTAAATGTCGAGACAATCCCGATTTTATCGGGACGTCTGGTCACCCTATTCCAAGCACTGTGAATTTTTCACATCCCAGAGCAACATAACTAAGTCAATAGAGGTTTTAGATGTAGAGCAGATGTCAATCTAACTAGACAAGCCAAAAGGCTTCGGAGGAAGCACTCTCTATTTTACAGGTGTGGAATTAAGGTACAGAGAGATTAAGTCACTCGCCCAGGATCATTCAGGGAGCCTATAGCAGAGCAAGGAATTCAATACAGAACTTCTGACTTTTACACCTGGGCTACACTAGAAAATTAGGTCAATTTAAGTACATCAGTCAGGGCCCTGAAAAATTCACACACCCCCTATTAGTGGTGTAGTTAAACTGACCTAAATCCCCATGTAGACAGCACAAGGTGGATGGAAGAATTCTTCCGTCAACTTAGCTGCAGCCTCTTGGGGAGGTCAATTACCTATGCAGACAGTTAAACCCCTCCCATCAATGTAAGTAATGTCTACAGTGAAGCGTTACAATGGCTGTAATCACAAGACAATGCTTCCTCTTCTGCAGGCAGGGTCTGGGGGAGGGGAGAGGGGCCCTGAAGACTCCACCACTGCCTGTCCTTTCCGTTGGGATAGAGATGGAGCGTACCTTTCCTTGCTCTTAAAAACTTGGAAAGCTTTGATAGTTTTGTTTCCCCACCCATTGTTAAGGAGGTTTTGGTTTAGATGCCCTTTTATTACAAAGATACCCGTCAGAAAGGGCCATCTTCAATAATACCATCAGACTAGGATTAACAGTTCATTGGAAACTTTACAATTATCACTTGTGGAATTGAGGGCTATCCAGTGAGAGATCTCAGCACCTTTTGGGGAAGTTCTCTGACCCAAGAGAACTTATACAGAGGGTCGGACTAGATGATCACAACAGTCCCTTCTGGCCTTGGAATCAATGAATCTTTTCAGTATTAGCATCATTGTTAGGAAATCATGACATATTCAGGCATAATATATTTTTTTAAATAGTCACTTCATTCTTCTAATGGAAGAGGAGAGATTTAAAAATCTGGGATAATTTCCCAATGTATCACTTAGCAGTTTAATTCTGGATCAGATCTATTAATCTGCACTGCTGGTGCAGTTTGGATCTTGACAAGTTTCCTGCCCTAACTTTTGCCTCCACTGTAGAATAAATAAAAACCTGGAAGAAAATTCCAAACCCTGCCATGCAGCACTACTGCACTAGATGTCACTATTGCTCTTTCTTCCTCAAAAGAAGTGGCTGTCTCATGATGACAGCTAAATCATGCTCTACTCATGCTAGGGTGACCAGACAGCAAGTGTGAAAAATTGGGACAGGGGTTGGGGGGGGGTAATAGGAGCCTATAAGAAAAAGCCCCCAAAATTGGGACTGTCCCTGTAAAATCAGGACATCTGGTCACCCTAATCCATGATGAGAAACTGTTTTGTATGAAAAGACACTGCTGTGTGAGTATATCATAGAATGATGCATTTTTCCTTTAAACATTTTTGCATTTAAGCCATTGCATCTGTATTGAAAACAGAAAGGCGCGAGGATATCCTTATCTTTGTAGTCATGAATATTTTCAAAGCTAATCTAACATTAGAAGATTTTGTAGTATACAGAGCTGTATAGAAATAGTGCAGTGATGGGGAATCTAGCTGATGGAAGGTAGGAGCTCTGCTTCATGTCTCTACGTGCTGTGAAAGAATAAGTATGTCAAAAGAAATAAAAATCATAGTATCAGTGAAGCTACTATTAGGCAAGTAGATGAACATCTATACCTTGGTCTGTCTTAGACTAACCACTCTAAAAGTGTGTGCAAACGAATGGAGGATGACAGAATTGGAATGAAAGGTGCTTCCTTTTGTTTGAGAAATAAATTGCATTTATGAGATATGCATTAAAAATAGTTACTTTAAGGCTGAAGAGGTTTGGTGGAAATTCCAGAATCTGCTTTCTTTGTAGGAAAGTGTGTGTTCCAAATGAGCTCTCTTCTCCCTGAGGCAGGGAACTAAGATACAAGAAAACACTTGCTGCTTCATTACAAATCCTGTTTTCTCCATGCACATGCTACCACTGTGGCAAACTGTTCATCCTGATGACAAGTTCAAACTAATGGGCTTCCTGCCTTTGAGAAAATCATCTGCTTTGATTTCCCACCTGGCTTCTCAAATAACCCGTTTCCCCCCACTCCTCTCTGGGTTTCTTTGATTTTCACCCCAAATTCTCCCCAGGCATCCAGCCATCTATCTACTTATGTGGTCTCCATCACTCCAGTATATAAGCACCTCCCAGGTATTAAAAGCATAAATAACAGTAATAATCTCTCTCTGTCTTTCTTTCTTTCCAGCCTGTAAGAGAAGTGGCTTGAGTAGTTTATCAGGTGGTTTGGAATTAGTCTGTTTGTGTGTGTCTATGTGAAAGGGGAAAGAACTTATTGAGGGGGGGCAAGCTATGTCAAAGGTATTAGTTTTGGACAGAGCTCTGCAGGTGGTAAGGTCCTAGACCATCTTGTCTATTCTGTTTATATTGTGAACTTGACAGAAATCCTGTTTGTCTGAGTCTTCTGACAGGATAAACAGCATATAAATACTGGATAGATAGATTTGTAGCACCTCTAGTATGTTAATGCAGAAAGGGGAGCTTGGAATGAGAAGAGGTAGTCCCAAAATGTTTCCTGAATTCTGCCGTGAGTTGAGGTTCCTGACTTGAAAAGATGAGAGTCCATTTTGCATACACACCTGCCAAACCTGTATAGTATTTTACATGACCATCTCTGACATGCCTCCTGTCCTCCTTTAGTACCTTTCCAAATCTACCTAAAGCCTTTGCATCTGCTGCTTCATAGGCATATAACTTAGTTCTTCCTCCAGCTATCCCAGGGCATTAGTGGCCATGGCCAATATTTCTCTCGAAATTCCTCTCTTTCACAGGCTGATTTGTTTTCTTCAGTTAGCTCAGTAGCCTCCACACTGGGATGTTCTGATCTCACACAGTCACATAAAGTGGATGCCTATACTGCTTTAAAGGGGATGATGTTAGATTACCCACAGAGTCCCTCCATGCTCGCTCAGTTGTTACTAATGCACCTACATTACTGTAC
This sequence comes from Lepidochelys olivacea, assembly GCF_965140295.1. Taxonomy (NCBI): domain Eukaryota; kingdom Metazoa; phylum Chordata; order Testudines; family Cheloniidae; genus Lepidochelys; species Lepidochelys olivacea. Next base: position 74,062,831 of record NC_140414.1, read on the forward strand.
ATTTGAAGCACAGAAAGCTGTTAATAGTATCTCAAGAGCAGCTGCTAAGTGGGGCCAAAGGGCAGTCCAGGCCATGCTTTTTTTTTTTTTCCCCCAGATAAACAGGGAGGCTTGTCTTGGGGAACCATTTGCTTCCAGCTAAACAACAGGTACTAAAGTGTAGGTTCCTTTGCCGACATAGAGACAGTACCAGGGTAATGTTCAGTGCCAAAAGCTCTGCTTCCGAATGGAATACTGATTTTGCAGGGTTCATGGATGTAGTCATTAGGCAAAATTGTCCTTTGATCTTTTCAAATAAAAACAGGAAATACTGCAATGCAATGAGTATTGACCAAAATTGTAGTGGAGATCCTGTTTAACAATGTTTGGTTGTTGCTTTCATTCAGAATGATTCTTTTACAATTAAGATTTCCTGGATCTGGACTTTTAAGAGCTTTTTCCACCTCTTACTGTAATATACAAGATGGGAAGTTGCTTTCCTACCGAGGATCAGGCAGCTATCTCCACACACACATCCCAAAGGTACTATTCCACTGCAGCAATTATCCTGAACAATAACTAACTGCAGTGAATTAAACTCGACTTTCTTCTCATACGCTCTGAGCTGAAGGCTTTTCAACATTACAAAATACAAATCACTGCAAGTGGACGGTTTCTTTATTACTTAGCCAGCCAAATGCACAGGCAAGAGCCAGAGAGCATGCCTTTTAGTTGGTTAGGTCATCTATTTCTTGCTCATCATATGTAGTTTTTATTTCTGTAGAAGGGGAAGAGTTTCAAAAATTATTTGAGGATTTCCTAGACAAGGTGGCACAAAAGAGCTTTCTATCCAAACTATTTCAGCCCAGTTAAGATCCATGAACCCTCAGCCATTTCAAATACACGAAGCATCAACTGTGGTCCAAAAGAGGGCACCCTCTTCAGTTGGTAGTTGTACAAACTTGATCTAATATTGTACTTTTTATCATCGTATTTTATAGAGTACAAAATTCAACTTCTACAGGCTTAAAATTACACTGTTTTGTGAATATATTTTCACTCCACAATCTGTATGGGATAATGACTCCCAAGACTTATAACTGCCCTGCATCCAGTGCAAGAACTGTCATGGAGGTCAGTGGGAATTGTACACATGGATGTAGGGCAGTGTGTGTCCCTAAATGTGTATGTTCTTTCTTCATGCACAGAGACCAGATGGCACATGCATCGGGCAATGAATCAGTTCAGTAGTCATAGAATCATAGAATATCAGGGTTGGAAGGGACCCCAGAAGGTCATCTAGTCCAACCCCCTGCTCAAAGCAGGACCAATTCCCAGTTAAATCATCCCAGCCAGGGCTTTGTCAAGCCTGACCTTAAAAACCTCTAAGGAAGGAGATTCTACCACCTCCCTAGGTAACGCATTCCAGTGTTTCACCACCCTCTTAGTGAAAAAGTTTTTCCTAATATCCAATCTAAACCTCCCCCATTGCAACTTGAGACCATTACTCCTCGTTCTGTCATCTGCTACCATTGAGAACAGTCTAGAGCCATCCTCTTTGGAACCCCCTTTCAGGTAGTTGAAAGCAGCTATCAAATCCCCCCTCATTCTTCTCTTCTGCAGGCTAAACAATCCCAGCTCCCTCAGCCTCTCCTCATAACTCATGTGTTCCAGTCCCCTAATCATTTTTGTTGCCCTTCGCTGGACTCTCTCCAATTTATCCACATCCTTCTTGAAGTGTGGGGCCCAAAACTGGACACAGTACTCCAGATGAGGCCTCACCAATGTCGAATAGAGGGGAACGATCACGTCCCTCGATCTGCTCGCTATGCCCCTACTTATACATCCCAAAATGCCATTGGCCTTCTTGGCAACAAGGGCACACTGCTGACTCATATCCAGCTTCTCGTCCACTGTCACCCCTAGGTCCTTTTCTGCAGAACTGCTGCCTAGCCATTCGGTCCCTAGTCTGTAGCTGTGCATTGGGTTCTTCCGTCCTAAGTGCAGGACCCTGCACTTATCCTTATTGAACCTCATCAGATTCCTTTTGGCCCAATCTTCCAATTGGTCTAGGTCCTTCTGTATCCTATCCCTCCCCTCCAGCGTATCTACCACTCCTCCCAGTTTAGTATCATCCGCAAATTTGCTGAGAGTGCAATCCACACCATCCTCCAGATCATTTATGAAGATATTGAATAAAACCGGCCCCAGGACCGACCCTTGGGGCACTCCACTTGATACCGGCTGCCAACTAGACATGGAGCCATTGATCACTACCCGTTGAGCCCGACAATTTAGCCAGCTTTCTACCCACCTTATAGTGCATTCATCCAGCCCATACTTCCTTAACTTGCTGACAAGAATACTATGGGAGACCGTGTCAAAAGCTTTGCTAAAGTCAAGAAACAATACATCCACTGCTTTCCCTTCATCCACAGAACCAGTAATCTCATCATAAAAGGCGATTAGATTAGTCAGGCATGACCTTCCCTTGGTGAATCCATGCTGGCTGTTCCTGATCACTTTCCTCTCATGCAAGTGCTTCAGGATTGATTCTTTGAGGACCTGCTCCATGATTTTTCCAGGGACTGAGGTGAGGCTGACTGGCCTGTAGTTCCCAGGATCTTCCTTCTTCCCTTTTTTAAAGATTGGCACTACATTAGCCTTTTTCCAGTCATCCGGGACTTCCCCGGTTCGCCACGAGTTTTCAAAGATAATGACCAGTGGCTCTGCAATCACAGCCGCCAATTCCTTCAGCACTCTCGGATGCAACTCGTCCGGCCCCATGGACTTGTGCACTTCCAGCTTTTCTAAATAGTCCCTAACCGCCTCTATCTCCACAGAGGGCTGGCCATCTCTTCCGCATTTTGTGATGCCCAGCGCAGCAGTCTGGGAGCTGACCTTGTTAGTGAAAACAGAGGCAAAAAAAGCATTGAGTACATTAGCTTTTTCCACATCCTCTGTCACTAGGTTGCCTCCCTCATTCAGTAAGGGGCCCACACATTCCTTGGCTTTCTTCTTGTTGCCAACATACCTGAAGAAACCCTTCTTGTTACTCTTGACATCTCTGGCTAGCTGCAGCTCCAGGTGCGATTTGGCCTTCCTGATAACATTCCTACATGCCCGAGCAATATTTTTATACTCTTCCCTGGTCATATGTCCAACCTTCCACTTCTTGTAAGCTTCTTTTTTATGTTTAAGATCCGCTAGGATTTCACCATTAAGCCAAGTCATAGTCATATTTAAAATAGACTAGGGATTGGAAGAATAAACAGAGTATGTTGCTGATTAAGTAAATATGCCACAAGTTTTAATAAAATTATTTACAGTACATCTCTCTCTCTCGCACACGCATACACACACACAGAGTAAAAAAAAAATAATAAAGTCCCTAATAAATCTCTTATCATTAGAATTACTTGAACCTCATCTAAAGTGAACAGGTAGGGTGAATCACATGTAGTGTGTGCCAGATCCAATCATTTGGTGGTAATTTCCCATAATCAATATATGTAGCATACTTTTATAATTATTTAGGCTCATTTTTACCCTCCATTTAAAGTAGTTCTCAGGAAAGCCTGATATAATTTGCTGTTTTGTTACAAAATGATGACTTTGGCCAAACTACACATTTTTTACCTTCTTATTAGAACTAGTCAAAGGTCAAAATTGGAAGCTCAAATCCAAACCTCTAATCCAAATTCCAACAGAGATTGGAAGGGAGATTTCAAATCTGAATCGCCAGATGGCAGAGTACAGCAATCACTGCAATTTACTGTGGGATGTGTATAGAATGTTACATTTTCATTTAATATTAATGGTAGGACCAGGTTCTAAAACTGTTACTATACTTATAAAATAGCAATATCCCTACATACAGACAGAGAAGGGAAATTCAGGTTAACAGTTAGGGTTGTTGGGGAATTTCTTGGATAACTACAATCAATGATCTAATAATGTTGCTTTAAATTAATGAATGTGTTTACAACTTTAACTACACCTCTTAAGTAGAGGTGGACCTTTAGAACTCCAATGGGACTCAGGCACAGGCATGTGCTTAAAATTATGCATGTGCTTAAATGCTTTCCTGAATAGGGATGGACAGAAGCTCATGCTTAATGCTAAGGATATTCTTCAGAGTTTTAGTGAAACAAAGCCATTTTTAGATGCTCACATGCCAGGGTGCTGGGCATTGTATTGTTACCTGGTGTTTCCTGGACCCAAAGCAGTGGGAACTTCACAGTTTCTCTCCAAATGGTGAGAATATGGAATAAATCAATGGGAACACAGCTCCTCTGTCTGATAAATGATCGGTACAAACACAGGGCTTTTACCTAAAAACACCTCTTTTATTAGATCTCAAGCTGTCAAGGTTCCTCCCCCACTCTGAACTCTAGGGTACAGATGTGGGGACCTGCATGAAAAACCTCCTAAACTTATCTTTACCAGCTTAGGTCAAAACTTCCCCAAGGTACAAAATATTCCACCCGTTGTCCTTGGACTGGCCGCTACCACCACCAAACTAATACTGGTTACTGGGGAAGAGCTGTTTGGACGCGTCCTTCCCCCCAAAATACTTCCCAAAACCTTGCACCCCACTTCCTGGACAAGGTTTGGTAAAAAGCCTCACCAATTTGCCTAGGTGACTACAGACCCAGACCCTTGGATCTTAAGAACAATGAACAATCCTCCCAACACTTGCACCCCCCCTTTCCTGGGAAATGTTGGATAAAAAGCCTCACCAATTTGCCTAGGTGACTACAGACCCAGACCCTTGGATCTTAAGAACAATGAACAATCCTCCCAACACTTGCACCCCCCCTTTCCTGGGAAATGTTAGATAAAAAGCCTCACCAATTTGCATAGGTGACCACAGACCCAAACCCTTGGATCTGAGAACAATGAAAAAGCATTCAGTTTTTTACAAGAAGACTTTTAATAAAAAAAATAGAAGTAAATAGAAATAAAGAAATCCCCCTTGTAAAATCAGGATGGTAGATATCTTACAGGGTATTTAGATTCAAAAACATAGAGAACCCCTCTAGGCAAAACCTTAAGTTACAAAAAAGATACACAGACAGAAATAGTTATTCTATTCAGCACAATTCTTTTCTCAGCCATTTAAAGAAATCATAATCTAACACATACCTAGCTAGATTACTTACTAAAAGTTCTAAGACTCCATTCCTGTTCTGTCCCTGGCAAGAGCAGCATACAGACAGACACAGACCCTTTGTTCCTCTCCCTCCTCCCAGCTTTTGAAAGTATCTTGTCTCCTCATTGGTCATTTTGGTCAGGTGCCAGCAAGGTTACCTTTAGCTTCTTAACCCTTTACAGGTGAGAGGAGCTTTCCCCTGGCCAGGAGGGATTTCAAAGGGGTTTACCCTTCCCTTTATATTTATGACACAAGCGCACACACACACACATATATTCTGTAGCAGTAGGTTCAGAGCACCCCAAATATTTATAATTACCCAAAGTCTGAGATGGTTTAGAGTGATCAACAGCCAGGCTTCCTGGAGGCCCTCCTTCTGTCCAGCTGCTGGGGAGTATAGGTGTCAGTTTCTTGCCCAAAGAAAAGTTTCTTCTGACTGCTTCAAAGCACACTTTCTAATTAAACTCATTATAGAATTTCTCTGAACAAAGCACATAACTCAAAATAGCCCCTAATAGGCTAACAATTTCCCTAGCAACAGCCAGTAACAGTTCATTATTCTCCTTATCAGCAGAGCGGATTCAGCAAAAAAACGTATAAACACAGATAACCAGAATCAAGGTCAGTTTTCCACATTTCCCCTCCTTCTCATGAATCTGTTCTTTCACTTTATCTATCCCAGTCAGTAAAACTGCAGCTTGCAGCTGTTTTTTCTGCCTAAGCAAGGCCAGATTTTTCTCCTGACTCTGTGGTGTCCTTGCTTCCAGCTTAAGTGGGGGGTTAAATGCAGAAGATGGCTGCGGATTATGTCAAATCCAGTTCTCTCTCAACAGTGTAAACATACCTCGGTAGATAGAGATCTCTTCTTGAATACATAGACCTTTCATAGTGTTTATATATTTCTTCACCAATTCAGAGAGATTGATTTTTGCCTAGGCAGTCCTGCTGCCTTCCGGAGGGAAAAGAATTTCCCCAAGCTACCAATATGCTGTAAAGCATTTTGAAATGGAACAAATGCAGCAACAAGTATTGCTGCCTCTTATTATTTGACTAGTCTATTTGGCACTTCCTGATTTTTGTTTGATTTTTTTTATCTGAACAATAACCCTTGGTCTTTTTATTCCAGCAATATAAAAACGCTTAAAGTAGGACAGAATAACAATAACTGACAGAGAAGAATTCTTACCACTAGCTTTTACTTGGGTTTGGTTGGTGAACCAAAAGAGCCTACAAAGCCTGGGAGAATGGAAACCGTTAAGAGAGTCTGTGGCTAATTTTCTCTTTAGTGTCCCCCCCCCCCCCTTTTTCATAATGTTTGACATTTTTGATATACAGGGATTTGCTACAAACTAATGTATATGGCAGGAGACTGGGGAGATTAGACTGTATTGAGATACAGAACACACACACCCACTGTATGAAAAATTGAAATGACAAAGCTATCCTGATAGCACGCTTCTTTCTGGTCGCTGAGGTAAGTGGCTTGTTGAGTTAGCTGAGCTAGGATAGAATACAGGGAGTAAGTTATTGCTTTATCCTGCTAAATGGCCCATGATTACCATTTCACTATAGCATGCCTGTATATATGCAAGATTGTATTAAAATCATGCTCTAAAATGCCACCTGCTGTTTCCCATTTTACTTGGCAATTCTTTTGCTAATGTTGAGGTTGAAGCATTTCAAGAAAGCTAGACGAGGATTAATTACATTTTTATTATTGTAGTCTTAATCAAAAACAAATGTTTTAAGTAATAAAGTGCATGGGTTGTTTTTTGAGTTATATAAATTACAATGTGAGATTTTTTTCCAAATATGCTTCTTGGATTCTGCATGGACAGCGTCACTTCCCTGAGCACTTTTAAGAGGAAAGCAGCCATTCTGCATCTCCAGCTAAGAGAGCAAACATTCTTTTGGCATGCCTCAAATTTTTCACCTTGGATTTGTGTAATTCAATAAATGACCCTCCAGTGCTGGGGGATGGGAAGAACCTTCTGTCACTCTGCAGTGACCCTTCTGACTTAACAATGGCACTGATGACTCTGAAAATTGTTCTTTTCAATCTGAAGAGAAGTTTTCTCAGTATAGGACTGGGAGACAGACAGGCATGAAAGCTGGAATGGTAAACTCGGGGGATAAAATGAGCGAGTCCACTAATTTGTGGTTGCCTGAATGAAAACAATGAGTAAAATCAATCTTTATTAAAAGAGAAGAGCTTCATAAGCAAAAAGAAGATGCATTTATTATTATTAATTGGCTTCCAGTGATGATGCCAGATTCTAGAGACTCTTACAGATATTGGGGCTCCATTATGCTAAGTACTGTACAAATGCATAGTAAAAAATGGTCCCTGTCTGAGAAGTTTAGAGGCTAAATAGCCATGATGGACAAAGAGTGGTTGCAAGGAAGTTTTATGCTCATTTTACAGATACCAGACTGAGTGCCAGAGAGAGGTGAGTGATGTGCCCAGGTGCACACAAGGATCAAGTTCTACTCCAGTGCCTTAACAGTAAGACCTTCCTTCCTTGCATTTACTCTGATCTTTGTAACCTTCATTGAATGCTTCTCAATAATTTCCCTTTATGAGAGACATGCATGTGATGCGAATGATCAAAGATGTCTTCATGGGACTATTTAGACTTATGCTCTCCCCTCCCCTACTCATTCTCTGTGTTCACTCTAGACCAGCTAAATTGGTGGAGTCATCTAATTGTTGTAAAATTTCATCTGAAATTAAGGGTTTCAGAGTAGCAGCCATGTTAGTCTGTATTTGCAAAAAGAAAAGGAGTACTAGTGGCACCTTAGAGACTAACCAATTTATTTGAGAATAAGCTCAAATAAATTGGTTAGTCTCTAAGGTGCCACTAGTACTCCTTTTCTTTTTATCTGAAATTAAAAATTCCAACCACCATACAGGAAAAATGTGGAAGTTTCCATACAAACTGTTTGCAGATGGGCTCCTTGTTGTAATATTCAGGTTTGTTGCAATCAGAACAGCCCGGTGTAGGATGTGATATGTAGAATGTATATTTTGTGTTTGGGAACATGTGAAAAGATGTGTGCTTCTCTGGCAAGGAAAGAGAACAGCCTGGTGAATTGGGTCAGCAAACTGATCGGGTAAACAACTGGGTCTGCAACCTGATCGGGTAAACAACTGAGTTAGCAAATTAAGCTTGGTGTTAGGCAGAAAAGTGTTTATACAATATATAGTGAATAACTTTATATATAGTGAATAACTTGTCACACTGTATTTAAGGCACACATCTGAATGTGGGTGTGTGCTTGTGTTTAACCCTGTGCTGTGCCCTGTTTCAGTGGACTGATCACTCACTGGAGCAGCAAATAAACAACATACTTCTTCAGCTCCAGAGTCTGTGAACCTGTGCATTCCGGGTAGCGGAAAAAGAATCGGTCAATACCCGGCAAACCCAGAAGTCTCAAGTTGTACAGAAAACAAAGAAACAAAAATATCCAATAACTCCCTCACTCAGAATGCTAAATTATTTATCTTTATTTTCTCCTTTCCCCCCCTTCAAATGCTATTCACCTTGAGTACCTTTTGGCAGGAGTGCCTTTCACTACACACAGCCTCCTCTACTTTAAACTTCTCCCAGGCTTTCAAAAATCACCTTTAAATGACACTTTCATATTCATTTTGTGATATTTTTTACAAGTTCTGAGGATTGTTTTTTAAGAGGTTTTTTTTCCTTTTCCACCCAGCGCTAACTTGTGATGCTGTCTCTCATGAGCACAGACGTAGTGAAATGGCTGCCAGCAGTGCTGAGTGAAATCCTATGACAAAGGGAGTGAACTCAGATGGACCCTGACTGGATTGGCCATTCCTACTTATTTATACCTAAGAGCTCCATCACTCTCGCATTTGTGAGGAAAAGAAGAGATTGTGCAGTAATTCCCCCTATAATACATGTACCTGACCTTCTCTAAAATAAACAATTATTATTATTATGTCTTTATTTGTATTACCAAAGCACCTAGGAGCCTGAGCTATGCTAGGTGCTCTTCAAATATTCAAAGGTGCTCTTGTCCTTACTAACCATTTATGTCTTTGGGATTAAAACGGACAAAGGCCTTGACAACAAACATCAGCCTGGTTCTGTCTAAGGGACCAAAACTAGCTCTACCATAAATGCAGAATATGTTTAGTGTGTGAATGGCAGCAAGGGCTTACAGGTACAGATTAAGTATTATATATACTTTATATATAAAATAAGGCCTGATTTTCAGTCAGAAAGTGTGCATCTACTTTGTGTACACTCCACTATATATATACATATAGAAACTTGGACTTGCAGGAGCACAGTACTCTAAAGGCCCGCATCTAGCCATGAGTAGATGTAAGGTGGTTTATAAATCAAACCCAGTGTTTTCTAATTTGCCCAGGGCAGCCTATACCTTGGAGCCAGCCCTGCATCTCAAAAAGTTTGCGGGCTGTCCTGTTTTGTTGTTCCCTGATAGGTTTCCCTTTCAGACTAAGCTTTTCATTACTAAAATCTAATCCATATCTTTGTTTCTATCACTGCTGCCACCGGCATTCTGGGAGTGAATAACTAATACATCACTGGGCTGTGGAAAATAGAAAGATTTAATTGAAAGTTTTGCATCAGCTGCTGCAGGGGGCCTGCACCCTGCTCTTGGCTAATTGTCAAAGTGCTAATTGATAAGAGTGATATTGTCTAAACACAAGCCATTCTATGTGTGTGGGGCTCAGCAGTGGCACTGAGTACTTTTTGCCTATTAAATTCCATTCTCTGGAGAAAAATGCTGTTTGTGGAGCTTGCATGTGGGGTGGGGTGGGGTGGGGTGGGGAGGGGGGTAGCCTAATGACAAAATAAATGAGAAACAGCATCTCAACCTTTTTCTTATTAAACAGCAGAAATAAGGAAACAAGGAGTAGGAAAATACAGACAAAAACCTGCACTGTATGCTTTTTACCAGAGAGAAATTCTGCTTTTTTAAAAAATGACTCCCACAGTAGAAGGTAGGCATAGTTCTTGATGAATCAATAACATGCAGTACAGGCTGCTTAGAACATGTAATCTTGTAGTAAGGACATTTAACCAGGATAAGAAATGTTCTTTTTATTTGTGGAAATAGAAATGATACACAGCAGGGAGATGGATTTTCTCAAGCAGAAATGTTCTGTTCAGTGACAGAAAATAATGTCCTAAAGAAAATCATATTTGACCTGTACCAGAAGGATTCAGTACAAAACACAAAGAGGTATTTCTTTTACTAATGACAGGCAAGTTATTTAATCAATGCGCAGTCTAAGATGTTTCCTTGCAATGTAGCTTCCTGCTCCAGCTTCTCCCGCTATATATTCTAATCTACTTAAGATGTTCTTATTATAATACTTTCAGTTTTGATAGTGTTTCATCTAATGAACTTCAAGTGCTTTACCAAAGTTGATATAACTGATGCATAAAGTGATTAAGAAGCTTGGACATGCAGTGAGATATTGGCAGAGATGGGACTTTGACTCTGGCTTCCCAGCTTCTAGAGCAGTTAGTGTGCAACTACCATACCACAGAGAAGCTTGCACAGTTGCTCTGTTTCAAGGCTGGTGCAGGTGAACCCTGTTTATCCGATGGTATCTGGGGTCATCCAAAACTTTTCAGTAAACAGGGGTTCAGCTACATGAGAACTTTACTCCTGCACAACTTAGGTGTCCTGCACAGCTGATAACCTGATATGAAGTAGAGCTTCAGTATCCAGGACAGAGCAAGGTGCTGAGGAGGGGGAGAACCAGATGGGTCCTGGCAAAGGGGGCGGGGGGCGGGGAATAGGAATAGGGCTAGGTGTACAGTGCTGTCCCTAGAACCAGCTGAATCAACTCCATTATCTGAGTCCTCTCATCTGGTATTCAACATAGACCAGAACACCATTCCTCCAGAATTTAGGAGCTTAGCTTCAGCCCTGTTTTGCATGTGGGGATTGGAGGCAAGAGAGGATGGAGGAACCAAGGGCCATTATATATGACACACACGCCTCTTGCAGAGGCAACCAGTTTTGGCATTATCCTAATGCAGCCTGCATTTCTTACTGAGATTATGGCAGGCTAAGAAAATGTATAGGGGAAGACCCTATAGAATCTTCCTTGCTGCCCTTGTACAATCATGCTGGGTTAGACTAGTGTTTAGGATATTTCCCTATTAATTTTTAGGGCTTAAAATATCCAATTGGAGATTCATCACCCAGTACAGAGCTCTCTCAATAAGAGATGTCTGGTCTGAATAATATATTCAGACCTAAAAAGAGAGAGGATTATATTCTGGCTTTGGATACATACATGGCTCTCAATGAAGTCAGAGAATGTGATGCACATGTATCTGAAGCCAGAACGTGGCTCTGAACATCACTTTATGTTAAAATTCTTCTCTGTTCATGTGCTAAGATGTTATTTAGTATAAAAACAGCAGTGTATGTCAGAGGGAGAAAACATACTTACGGGAGTGAAGAATGCAGACAATTGCTTCAGCAAGCACAATGCTTTAATAGGCCTACAGTTTCATCAATACTTTAGTTAGGCTTGGCAGAATTGTATTTTTTTATGATTTTTGACTGATAATATTTTAAGCACTTTTGTAGATTTTTTAAAATGAAATTTAAATTTTTATAGTTGTGGGAAATTATTGGCGGAACAAACAATGGGAGAGTCAGATGAGTTATTTAATGACAGATGTTGCGATTCAAAAAGTTAAAACTTTATGCCATTAAGACACAAATTGTCAATATCACATGTGAAAAATATACGAAGTAGATATTCTTACATCAACTCTAATAAGTTCGCATGCAGCATTTTTCTTCATTGCCTATCTGTAAATTTCTCTTATTGTCGATGGAAATATTTTTTTTGTTGGTTTGTGTGTGTGGTGAAACTGACTAACATTTACCAATACAAATCTAGTCCTTCCAAGCCTAACTTTAGTGAATGCTGTCCCTGTCACTTATGCCCCTTTTCACTGTAAGTCATCCCTCTAGTGAGCTTTGGTGAATCTAGCTGTGTGACTTTTAGCTGAGATCTCTTTTCTGAGTAGTGCCCATGCCAGCCTCACACTTGTAAGTGCAGACTGTGTAACACAGGGGACCACATGTCTACCAGAAAAAGTTACTGAATAAAATGTTATGCTAACAAGGTATGTTATGTGACACATTCACTTCGACCTAGCATTCGCCTCAATGGCTTTGCTGACAATTCAAGATCATAAATGGAAATGGGCAAAGAATAGTTAATTGTGTTGAAAACCGTGTTAAAGTTTATGATCTATCACTTTAAATTCTCAGGGCTTTTTCCTGGTGCTGCTTGCAGTCAGGGGGCTTTGTAGGGAACTGTGTAAACAGCCGTCATTTTGCAGACTGACAGCCTACAGTACGGTAGAGTGTGTGTCTCTTTGTTTTGGGGGTCTTGTGTCTTATCACTCTGAATTGTAAGAAATACAGTAGTGTTACCTTGCAACCTTTCAGCCAGAGTATAGTATATTATCTAACGTCTCTGTGTGAACATAAGAAATAGCAAAAGCTAAAGTAAAATAGAAGAGACAGTTGGGGTGCTTAAGAGAGGAAGATTGTTGTTACTGAATTGCAGTATTCAAACAAATTCAGGTGAGCTAGAAAAGCAAGAAAAAAGTCTTTGTTCTAGCTGTGTCAGCCAGAGCATATGTGACAAACTAAAAGCTCTCTGAAGTATTTGCCTTTGATGTTGAAGAGTCTGAATCTTAACTTTCAAGTTAAAGTACTGAATGTATGCTTGATGGTGAGAACTTTGAAACCTAGAAATCTGAGCTGATGTCGGGTGTTAAATTACATATTTCTTGTTGACCTCAGAAAGTTTAATTAAACTCTTTGGCAACAAATGACTTAGGCTATGTCTACACTTGCAGAGTTTTTGTGCTGTCAGTTTCAACGGTGATAGTGAGCCTGTGAAAGAAAAGCACTGGTTTGTGTACTCACTTGCTTCCACAGGCGTCAGAGGGTGTTTACATTTGCAGCACTTCCATCCTGGATGAGAGCAGTGCACTGAGGGCAGCTTATCTCACAGTGCAGCTCTCTCCATTTTGATAATGGGTCTTGTGGGAAGTGAGGGATGATCACAGGGCATCCTGGGTCCCTGCACAGCCTCCTCTCCCCAAACGCTGGTCAGCTCCAGTAGCCAGGGGTGAAAGTAAGGCGGTATGGGCCGGTACAGCGTACCAGTAAAAAGTGGCCGCCTGTACTGGCCCGTACCGCTGACTTTAAAGCGCTGCCATGGCAGCGCTTTAAAGGACCCTGCTTAAAGAGCTGCCATGGCAGCACTTTAACATTGCTGCTCCTTTTGCGCCCCCCTATCGGCGGCCTTGCTGGGTCCCTACTGGCAGGGCCGCTGAAGGGGGGGTGTAAAAGGGGCAGCGACATTAAAGCACTGCCATGGCAGCGCTATAAGCAGGGTCCTTTAAAATGCTACTGCGGCAAAAGGACTCTGCTTAAAGCACTGCCGCAGAAGTACTTTAACATCCCTGCCCCTTTTGCCCCCGCTCCCCGCCCCGGGCTGCCAACAGGAGTGGGGGCAAAAGGAGCAGCTACCTCAGGGCCTGCAATTTTAAAGGGCCCGGGCTGGAGTCTTGAGCGGCGCAAATGGGCTGGCTGGGAGACGCTCGCCCTCCCGCCCCCGCTCCGCCCCTTCCACCCTAGGCCCCCCATACCAGTAAGAGACACATTTTACTTTCACCCCTGCCAGTAGCTCAGCACTGCTCCAAGCAGGGGATTGTTTGCTCCATGGAGCAGGCATTGTCACCTGGCCGGATAAGTGAGCACTTGCCGAGAAAACAGGAAGGGGCGTTTCAAAGTTCCTGGGGCTTTACAGGGGGAGTGTGTGTGTGGGGGGTGTCTGTTTACCTGGCATCAGAGCAGCAGAGCTGCTGGACAGAGTGGTCACCTAGGCACTGTGGGGATACTTTCAGGAGGCTAAAAGCTGTGTAAACAGGAAGAACGTGTCTACACTTGCATATCACTGCAAAATCATCACCGGTAATGGCTGTACACCTCTCATTGAGGTGATTTCCTTGTTGTGGTGAAACTTCTGAGTTTCACCCCAAACAGTCATTGGCAAGTGTAGACGCTCTCATGGTTTTTGTGCAAAAAAGGGACTTTTTCCACTTTAAATGGCAAGTGTAGACATGCCCTCAGAATATGTCATAGCTAGAGGTGTTATTAGAAGGAAGGTCATCATGAAGAATTCCAGCTAATAGAACAGAGATTCAGTGATACTTAAATAGTCTAAGCATGGTGATCAATTTTCATGTAAACAAAGGAAAACATAATGCATTAATTTCTATCACTATAAACTATATGTAGTAAGATAATTTGTAATGAAAATCTGCATTTGTATTTCTGAAGATAATTTCATGAATTCATGTCTGAATACCAGGATTACACAGGAATTAAACATGATTGAAAGTTTAATTTTAAAAGACACATATTACACCGTTAATTATTTTCATGACATTTTATCAGGGTCACACTGGAATCCTGAACTGTTTAGTTAGAGATGTAACTCCCTCCCATGGACTGAGATCTTCCTGAAAGATTCAGCCTTGTCTTTACACCTTGTCATTTTATGAGGAGCTGAGTGCAAAAGAGACAAGTGTTTCTTGGTGTCAACTACAGGAGCTTCTCCTTTAGTTCAGTGCAAAAACTGAAAGCCTAATTTTTCAGGCCTGTAAATCACTCTGACTTAGTATATACTATGGAGTATTCGTGCTAATATCTGCTTACCTCCGGTTGTGAATGTTACTGTAGAAAATACCAAGTCTTCTTTCAATGTTGGCTCAAACAAACCCCACAGATCCAAACACCCCGAATTTTGGCAGTTTTCAGAATTTGGAGTTGGCCCTGAATAGCATGCTGATGCCAAATCTCAATAATTGGTCAAGCTAAAATCCAAGACTCATTAAAATCCCACAAAGTAATGTTCTGTCCAGCCTAATATGAAAGAAAGCATGCTAACAACTTAATGTACTGAAAGGTTGTTTAAAAAGGTATCAGCTAAGAAGATACATGCTCACTATTTCTCTAGATTCTCTCTGCAACTGAATTCATGTTTTCTTTTTTCTTTTTTTTTTCTTTTTATACATTTAGAGCTTGTGACATTCAGAAGAGTGGACAAAACATTCTGAAAATAAAGGGGGGCGGGGCAGCAGTTCCCGGATGGCTGGAGCAGCCGCAGTCCACAGCCCCGGGCAGCAGTTCCCAGCCGGCTGGCCAGAGCAGCCGCGGTCTGTGGCCTCAGGAAGCGGTCCCTGACGAGAGCATCCACAGCCCCGGGCAGTGGTCCCCAGCCAGTTGGCCGGAGCGTCCATGGCTCTGGGCAGCAATCCCCTCCCAGACAGCTGGAGCAGCTGCAGTCTGTGGGCCCCGGCAGCTAGAGCCGCTGGCCCCAGGCACGCCTCCCCCAGCATTGCCCCCCATGACATGTCCTCCAGCAGAAGCCCCCACACACACATAGAGTGCCCCCTCCCATTTAAACACAGGTACTTTTAGTAAAAGTCATGGACAGGTCACGGGCCATGAATTTTTGTTTATTGCACATGACCTGTCCATGACTTTTACTAAAACTACCCGTGACTAAACCATAGCCTTAATCATGGCCTAGTTTCATTTCTTATGTGCAAACAGAATATACTCCGA
The DNA here is from genome assembly GCF_965140295.1 of Lepidochelys olivacea. Classification (NCBI taxonomy): domain Eukaryota; kingdom Metazoa; phylum Chordata; order Testudines; family Cheloniidae; genus Lepidochelys; species Lepidochelys olivacea. Next base: position 74,078,645 of record NC_140414.1, read on the forward strand.
CCCATAATAGAGATACTAGATATTTTAAAAGGGCCAATTTCCCAAATCTGAAAACAATCATTAGTAAAACTAAATAGGAGGAAATGTTTAAACAAAAATGTGAGTGATAATTGGAAATTGATTAAGAGTGTTTTATTAGATTCCAGGGGAAAATAAAAACACAATTCAGCAATCATATAAGAAGTCGTCTATTAAAAATGAATAGAATATTTTGGCTAAGAAGGGAAGAACATGTAGCAATTATTTAAAATATATATATATATATATATATATATATATATATATATATATATATAAACAAATGTAAAAAAGGCATAGTTGATAGTGATGAGTACAAATTGCCAATTCGGAAATGCAGATAATTGATAAGCTAAAGGCATCAATGAAAGTATATGGCCAGTAAGATTAAGGACAATGAATTATTTTAATATACTGGGAACTAATGAAATACTAATCTACTATAAAAATCCTGTAGATCTGATACTAGATAAGGATGGTAAAATTGTCAATTACCATCCAGAAAAGGGACAAGAAGTCTATAAATATTTCTATTCTGTATTTGGAAAGAATCAGGATGGTGTAGTCAGATCATCCAGTGATTCAGAAATACTTTCTTTTCCATCAGTAACAACAGGAGGATGCTAAACAGCAACTATTAAACATTTTAAAATCATGAGAACCAGATAATGTACACACAAGAATATTAAAAGAATATCATAGGCTGATATGGGAGAGAATGTGTAAAAGATTAAAGGATGGTAGCATAATTAATACTAGTCCACATAGATTTATGGAGAAATGCATCTTTTCAAACAAACTTGATATTGTTTTTCAGTGAAATTCCAGTTTGATAAAGATAACTATGTGACTATAATATACTTAGGTTTCTGTAAGGTATTTGACTTAGTCCTGCATGGGACCGGATGCAATGCATCCGAGGATGCCGAGGGAGTTGGCTGATGTGATTCCTGAGCCATTAGCCATTATCTTTGAAAACTCATGGTGATAGGGGGAAGGTCCCAGATGACTGGAAAAAGGCTAATGTAGTGCCCATCTTTTAAAATGGGAAGGAGGAGTATCCAGGGAACTATAGACCAGTCAGCCTCACCTCAGTCCCCAGAAAAATCATGGAGCAGTTCCTCAAGGAATCCATTTTGAAGCACTTGGAGAAGAAGAAGGTGATCAGGAAAAGTCAACATGGATTCACCAAGGGTAAGTCATGACTGACACACCTGATTGCCTTCTATGATGAGATAACTGGCTCTGTGGATATGGGGAAAGCAGTGGATGTGATATACCTTGACTTTAGCAAAGCTTTTGATATGGTCTCCCACTGTATTCTTGCCAGCAAGTTTAAGAAGTATGGATTGGGTGAAAGGACGATAAGGTGGATAGACAGCTGGCTAGATAGTGGGGCTCAACGGGTAGTGATCAATGGCTCGATGTCTAGTTGGCAGCCATTATCAAGTGGAATGCCCTGGGATCGGTCCTGGAGCCGGTTTTGTTCAACGTCTTCATTAATGATCTGGATGATGGGATGAATTGCATCCTCAGCAAGTTTGCGGATGACACTACGCTGCGGGGAGAGGTAGATACTCTGGAGGGTAAAGATAGGGTCCAATGTAACCTAGACAAATTGGAGGATTGGGCCAAAAGAAATCTGATGAGGTTCAACAAGGACAAGTGCAGAGTTCTGCACTTTGGATGGAAGTATCCCATGCACTGCTACAGGCTGGGGACCAACTGGCTAAGCGGCAGTTCTGCAGAAAAGGACCTGGGGATTACAGTGGATGAGAAGCTGGATATGAGTCAACAGTGTGCCCTTGTTGCCAAGAAGTCTAACGGCATATTGACAGCATTAGTAGGAGTATTGCTAACAAATTGAGGGAAGTGATTATTCCCCTCTATTCGGCACTGGTGAGGCCACATCTGGAGTATTTCATCTAGTTTTGGGCCCCCGCTACAGAAAGGAAGTAGGCAAATTGGAGAGAGTCCAGCGGAGGGCAACAAAAATGATTAGGGTGTACAGGGAGATGTCAGCAAACCAGTAAAGTGCCTGAAACCAACCATTGCTTATTGCTAAAAGCAGCCAAGTCGGCATGCTGTAAATTGGCCATGCCGCAGCCACAACTTGACCAAGGCAGGAGGGGAGGGGGTTTTGGGTGCCACAGAAAGGGCAGCTTAACCCTGCATCCTTCCTCATAAGAACTGTGTTGAAGTTGCTGATACATGCATCTTAGAAGAGCAGGATGTTTCCTCAGGAATGTGTCTAACAGGATCTCAAGGCTGCAAACTCTGGGAAAAACCCACATCTGGTTAATCAATAATCAGAAGGAACCTCTTGCTTGACCATTGGAACTGCTTGCTTAACAAGTTTTCTTTAAAAGACATGTAATTCTATTACTAATGTACAAATAAGGGGGGAAAGTTTGAGGTAGTTGGACTCTTCTGGACTCTCCCTCTGGATACATCTTGCAGTCCCCGGCAGCAGATGGGCTCCTGCTGTGCCACTCGAGAGCCATGCTCAGCTTTGGTAATTATCGAGAGTTGGGGATGTTTTACTAACCTGTTGCAGACATGTGTGTAAGTGCTTGAGACTAAGTAAAGTGCAGCTTTAAGTGAAAGCACGCTTGTGTTGTCCTATTTGTGCCAGCCATCTATCAGTCGGACGGCCGTGTCTCCCCTGATTTATTTCCTGACACCACCTCTCATAGAGTAAAAGTTACCAAGAGCTTTGGGTTGAAAGAACCCCGGGTAACAAGGGGGCTGGAGCACATGACTTACGAGGAGAAGCTCGGGGAACTGGGCTTATTTAGTCTGTGGACGAGAAGAGTGAGGGGGGATTTGATAGCAGCCTTCAACTACCTGAAAGAGGGATTCCAAAGAGGATGGAGCTAGGCTGTTCTCAGTGGTGACAGATGACAGAATAAGGAGCAATGGTCTCAAGTTTCAGTGGGGGAGATCTAGGTTGGATATTAGGAAAAACTTTTTCACTAGGAGGGTGGTGAAACACTGGAATGGGTTACCTAGGGAGGTGGTGGAATCTCCATCCTTAATGGTTTTTAAGACCCAGCTTGAGAAAGCCTTGATTGGGATGATTTAGTTGGGGTTGATCCTGCTTTGAGTGGGGGGTGGACTAGATGATCTCCTGAGGTCTCTTCCAACCCTGATCTTCTATGATTCTATGCCAGTGATTTGTTTTTAAAGTTAACACCATATAAAAACAATATAACCCATATTAAATGGATTAAAAACTGGCTGACCAATACATCTAAAAAATAATTTTAAATGGGGAATCATCACCATACTGGAGTGTTTCTAGTGGGGTCTCACAGGGTTCTGTTCTTGTCTCAATGCTATTCAATATCTTTATCAATGATCTGGAAAAAATATAAAATAATTACTGGTAAATTTTGCAGATGACAAAAAAAATGGTGCATTGGCAAATAATGACCAGTAATAATAAGGTCTGGATTTACAGTCTGGATTGCTTGTAAGGGGGGCTCATTTAGCAATATGTGTTTTAATTAATCTAAATGCCATGTAATATATTTATGAACAAAGAGTGTAGGTCATTCAAGATGGGATACAGTATCCTGGAATTCAGTGACCCTAAAAAGGAGTTTAGGGTCATGTTAGAAAACCATCTGAATATGAGCTCTCTGTGCAATGCTGTAGCTGAAGAGGGCATGCAATCCTTGGATGCATAAGCGAGAAATATCAAGTAGTAGTAAGGAAGTTTGTATCACCTCTGTATGTGGCATTAGTGACACCATGACTGGAATACTGGGTCTTGTTCCAGTGTCCACACTTCAAAATGGATGTTGAAAAATTGGAAAGGGTTGGAAAAAAGCAGTAAGAACATTTGAGATCGAGAAAACTTGCCTTATAATGTGAGACATTAGAAACTCAATCTATTTAGTTTAAGATTAAGTAAAAACTTGATCACAGTCTACAAATACCTATGTGAGGAAGAGATTTCTGATAGTAAATGGCTCTTTAATGTAGCAGAAAAAGGCAAAATGAAATCTAGTGGTTGGGGATGAAGCTAGTCAAATTCAGACTATAAATGTGGTGCAGATTGTTAACAATGAGCATAATTAAGCATTGGAACAGTTTACCAGGAATGTGGTGGATTCTCCATCACTTGCAGTCTTTAAGATGGTCTGTCTTTCTCATAGGGTATGTCTACACTACGGAATAAGGTCGAATTTATAGAAGTCGGTTTTTTAGAAATCGGTTTTATATATTCGAGTGTGTGTGTCCCCACAGAAAATGCTCTAAGTGCATTAAGTGCATTAACTCGGCGAAGCGCTTCCACAGTACCGAGGCTAGAGTCGACTTCCGGAGCGTTGCACTGTGGGTAGCTATCCCACAGTTCACGCAGTCTCCGCTGCCCATTGGAATTCTGGGTTGAGATCCCAATGCCTGATGGGGCTAAAACATTGTCGCGGGTGGTTCTGGGTACATATCGTCAGGCCCCCGTTCCCTCCCTCTCTCCCTCCGTGAAAGCAAGGGCAGACAATCATTTCGCGCCTTTTTTCCTGAGTTACCTGTGCAGACGCCATACCACGGCAAGCATGGAGCCCGCTCAGGTAACCGTCACCCTATGTCTCCTGGGTGCTGGCAGACGCGGTACGGCATTGCTACACAGTAGTATCAAACCCTTGCCTTTTGGCAGCAGACGGTGCAATATGACTGGTAGCCGTCCTCGTCGTGTCCGAGGTGCTCCTGGCCACGTCGTGTGGGAGCACCTGGGCAGACATGGGCACAGGGACTAAATTTGGAGTGACTTGATCAGGTCATTCTCTTTAGTCCTGCAGTCAGTCCTATTGAACCTTCTCATGGTGAGCAGGCAGGTGTTACGGATTGCTAGCAGTCATACTGTACCATCTTCTGCCGGGCAGGCAAGAGATGAGGATGGCTAGCAGTCGTACTGTACCATCGTCTGCCGAGCAGCCATGAGATGTGGATGGCATGCAGTCCTTCTGCACCGTCTGCTGCCAGCCAAAGATGTAAAAGATAGATGGAGTGGATCAAAACAAAAAATAGACCAGATTTGTTTTGTACTCATTTGCCGCCTCCCCTGTCTAGGGGACTCATTCTTCTAGGTCACACTGCAGTCACTCACAGAGAAGGTGCAGCGAGGTAAATCTAGCCATGTATCAATCAGAGGCCAGGCTAACCTCCTTGTTCCAATAAGAACAATAACTTTGGTGCACCATTTCTTATTGGAACCCTCCGTGAAGTCCTGCCTGAAATACTCCTTGATGTAAAGACACCCCCTTTGTTGATTTTAGCTCCCTGAAGCCAACCCTGTAAGCCGTGTCGTCAGTCGCCCCTCCCTCCACCAGAGCAATGGCAGACAATCATTCCGCGCTTTTTTCAGTGCGGACGCCATACCAAGGCAAGCATGGAGGCCGCTCAGCTCACTTTGGCAATTAGGAGCACATTAAACACCACACGCATTATCCAGCAGTATATGCAGCACCAGAACCTGGCAAAGCGATGCCGGGCGAGGAGGCGACGTCAGCGCGGTCATGTGAGTGATCAGGACATGGACACAGATTTCTCTGAAAGCATGGGCCCTGCCAATGCATGCATCATGGTGCTAATGGGGCAGGTTCATGCTGTGGAACGCCGATTCTGGGCTCGGGAAACAAGCACAGACTGGTGGGACTGCATAGTGTTGCAGGTCTGGGACGATTCCCAGTGGCTGCGAAACTTTCGCATGCATAAGGGCACTTTCATGGAACTTTGTGACTTGCTTTCCCCTGCCCTGAGGCGCATGAATACCAAGATGAGAGCAGCCCTCACAGTTGAGAAGCGAGTGGCGATAGCCCTGTGGAAGCTTGCAACGCCAGACAGCTACCGGTCAGTTGGGAATCAATTTGGCGTGGGCAAATCTACTGTGGGGGCTGCTGTGATGCAAGTAGCCCACGCAATCAAAGATCTGCTGATATCAAGGGTAGTGACCCTGGGAAATGTGCAGGTCATAGTGGATGGCTTTGCTGAAATGGGATTCCCTAACTGTGGTGGGGCAATAGACCGAACCCATATCCCTATCTTGGCACGGGAGCAGCAAGCCGCCGAGTACATAAACCGCAAGGGGTACTTTTCGATAGTGCTGCAAGCACTGGTGGATCACAAGGGACGTTTCACCAACATCAACGTGGGATGGCCAGGAAAGGTATATGACGCTCACATCTTCAGGAACTCTGGTCTGTTTCAAAAGCTGCAGGAAGGGACTTTATTCCCAGACCAGAAAATAACTGTTGGGGATGTTGAAATGCCTATATGTATCCTTGGGGACCCAGCCTACCCCTTAATGCCATGGCTCATGAAGCCGTACACAGGCAGCCTGGACAGTAGTCAGGAGCTGTCCAACTACAGGCTGAGCAAGTGCAGAATGGTGGTAGAATGTGCATTTGGACGTTTAAAGGCGCTGGTGCAGTTTACTGACTCGCTTAGACCTCAGCGAAACCAATATTCCCACTGTTATTACTGCTTGCTGTGTGCTCCACAATATCTGTGAGAGTAAGGGGGAAACGTTTATGGTGGGGTGGGAGGTTGAGGCAAATCGCCTGGCTGCTGGTTCTGCGCAGCCAGACACCAGGGCGGTTAGAAGAGCACAGGAGGGCGCGGTATGCATCAGAGAAGCTTTGAAAACCAGTTTCATGACTGGCCAGGCTATGGTGTGAAAGTTCTCTTTGTTTCTCCTTGATGTAACCCCCCGCCCCTTGGTTCACTCTACTTCCCTGTAAGCTAACCACCCTCCCCTCCTCCCTTCAATCACCGCTTGCAGAGGCAATAAAGTCATTGTTGCTTCACATTCATGCATTCTTTATTCATTCCTCACACAAATAGGGGGATGACTACCAAGGTAGCCCAGGAGGGGTGGTGGAGGAGGGAAGGAAAATGCCACACAGCATTTTAAAAGTTTACAACTTTAAAATTTATTGAATGACAGCCTTCTTTTTTTTGGGCAATCCTCTGTGGTGGAGTGGCTGGTTGGCCGGTGGCCCTCCCACCGAGTTCTTGGGCGTCTGGGTGTGGAGGCTATGGAACTTGGGGAGGAGGGCGGTTGGTTACAGAGGGGCAGCAGTGGCAGTCTGTGCTCCAGCTGCCTTTCCTGCAGCTCAGCCATACACTGGAGCATACTGGTTTGGTCCTCCAGCAGCCTCAGCATTGAATCCTGCCTCCTCTCATCACGCTGCCGCCACATTTGAGCTTCAGCCCTGTCTTCAGCCCACCACTTACTCTCTTCAGCCCGCCACCTCTCCTCCCAGTCATTTTGTGATTTCCTGCACTCTGACATTATTTGCCTCCACGCATTCGTCTGTTCTCTGTCAGTGTGGGAGGACAGCATGAGCTCAGAGAACATTTCATCACGAGTGCGTTTTTTTTTCTTTCTAAGGTTCACTAGCCTCTGGGAAGGAGAAGATCCTGTGATCATTGAAACACATGCAGCTGGTGGAGAAAAAAAAAGGGACAGCGGTATTTAAAAAGACACATTTTATAAAACAGTGGCTACACTCTTTCAGGGTAAATCTTGCTGTTAACATTACATACATAGCACATGTGCTTTCATTACAAGGTCGCATTTTGCCTCCCCCCACTGCGTGGCTACCCCCTCAACCTTCCCCCCTCCCTGTGGCTAACAGTGGGGAACATTTCTGTTTAGCCACAGGCAAACAGCCCAGCAGGAATGGGCTCCTCTGAGTGTCCCCTGAAGAAAAGCACTCTATTTCAACCAGGTGACCATGAATGATATCTCACTCTCCTGAGGATAACACAGAGAGATAAAGAACGGATGTTGTTTGAACGCCAGCAAACATACACTGCAATGCTTTGTTGTACAATGATTCCCGAGTACGTGTTATTGGCCTGGAGTGGTAAAGTGTCCTACCATGAAGGACACAATAAGGCTGCCCTCCCCAGAAACCTTTTGCAAAGGCTTTGGGAGTACATCCAGGAGAACCGCGAATGCCAGGGCAAAGTAATCCTTTCACATGCTTGCTTTTAAACCATGTATAGTATTTTAAAAGGTACACTTACCGGAGGTCCCTTCTCCACCTGCTGGGTCCAGGAGGCAGCCTTGGGTGGGTTCGGGGGGTACTGGCTCCAGGTCCAGGGTGAAAAACAGTTCCTGGCTGTCGGGAAAACCAGTTTCTCCGCTTGCTTGCTGTGAGCTATCTACAACCTCCTCCTCCTCATCATCTTCTTTGTCCCCAAACCCTGCTTCCGTATTGCCTCCATCTCCATTGAAGGAGTCAAACAACATGGCTGGGGTAGTGGTGGCTGAACTCCCTAAAATGGCATGCAGCTCATCATAGAAGCGGCATGTTTGGGGCTTTGACTCGGAGCGGCCGTTCGCCTCTCTGGTTTTCTGGTAGGCTTGCCTCAGCTCCTTCAGTTTCATGCGGCACTGCTTCGGGTCCCTGTTATAGCCTCTGTCCTTCATGCCCTGGGAGATTTTGACAAAGGTTTTCGCATTTCAAAAACTGGAACGGAGTTCTGATAGCACGGATTCCTCTCCCCAAACAGCGATCAGATCCCGTACCTGCTGTTCGGTCCATGCTGGAGCTCTTTTGAGATTCTGGGACTCCATCATGGTCACCTGTGCTGATGAGCTCTGCATGGTCACCTGTAGCTTGCCACGCTGGTCAAACAGGAAATGAGATTCAAAAGTTCGCGGTTCTTTTCCGTCTACCTGGCCAGTGCATCTGAGTTGAGAGTGCTGTCCAGAGCGGTCACAATGGAGCACTCTGGGATAGCTCCCGGAGGCCAATACCATCGAATTGTGTCCACAGTACCCCAAATTCGAGCCGGCAAGGCCGATTTAAGCGCTAATCCACTTGTCAGGGGTGGAGTAAGGAAATCGATTTTAAGAGCCCTTTAAGTCGAAATAAAGGGCTTCATCGTGTGGACGGGTGCAGGTTTACATCGATTTAATGCTGCTAAATTTGACCCAAAGTCCTAGTGTAGACCAGGGCATAGAATCATAGAATCATAGAATATCAGGGTTGGAAGGAACCTCAGGAGGTCATCTAGTCCAACCCCCTGCTCAAAGCTGGACCGATCCCCAATTAAATCATCCCAGCCAGGGCTTTGTCAAGCCTGACCTTAAAAACTTCTAAGGAAGGAGAATCTACCACCTCCCTAGGTAACGCATTCCACTGTTTCACCACCCTCCTAGTGAAAAAGTTTTTCCTAATATCCAACCTAAATCTCCCCCACTGCAACTTCAGACCATCACTCCTTGTTCTGTCATCTGCTACCACTGAGAACAGTCTAGAGCCATTCTCTTTGGAACCCCCTTTCAGGTAGTTGAAAGCAGCTATCAAATCCCCCCTCATTCTTCTCTTCCGTAGACTAAACAATCCCAGTTCCCTCAGCCTCTCCTCATAAGTCATGTGTTCCAGACCCCTAATCATTTTTGTTGGCCTCCGCTGGACTCTTTCCAATTTTTCCAGATCCTTCTTGTAGTGTGGGGCCCAAAACTGGACACAGTACTCCAGATGAGGCCTCACCGGTGTCAAATAGAGGGGAATTATCACGTCCCTTGATCTGCTGGCAATGCCCCTACTTATACATCCCAAAATGCCATTGGCCTTCTTGACAACAAGGGCACACTGTTGACGCGTATCCAGCTTCTCGTCCACTAAAAGATGCTTGAGCTCAAACAGCAGCTGTCACACTGATGCAGAAATTATTGGATGATCTACTGACTTGTGTTATGCAGGAGGTCGGACTAGATGATCATAATGGTCTCTTCTGCGCTTAAAATCTATGAAAGGTGCCAAACTGGCAGCCCTGGAGACTGACAGCCTTTATTTACCAGGACAACAGATAAAATATGAAAAGCAGCAGGGCAAGCTTTCCCACTACCATGCTTCAAATTCCTACTGCAGGGACCACCTCTACAGGAGAGATGGTGATTTATTATCAATGTCCATTTAGTCCTTGGCCACTCTATTGAGGTGTCACCTCATACAATGTGGTTTTATTTGTAAGAATCACTAGTTTTCACTAGGAATCAGACAGAGGACCAATTCATTTAGCTACCAGCTGGTAATGACTATTGGCTACTGCCAAACAGGGCTGGATATGAATCAGTGACCTAAAATGAAAGGCTCCATATTCCATTATCATGAAATGCAGTCCTCTCACTAGCCACCCACACACCTTCATGAGCAATGGAAAAGGTCCTTCTCCTCCCAGCAGGAAATTTTAACCTTATCTGCTAGCTGACCTTTCTCCACAGGACTGCTCTGAGATCAATGCTAGTAGCTCTTCAATCCCAGTTTCCGTTTCTGTTGTGTGCCACTTTCCCCATTCTGGTTCCCAGCCTGAGGGAGGCAACAGGAAGTGGTAGAAGGGAGAGGCAAGTTATGATGAGAGAGTGCAGGTTATAGAATTGGGGTGGTACCCGCAAGAGGGTAAGCTCTCTCAGAAGTCCCAGCCTCAGGCCTGCAGTTAGGTTTCCTCCCTGCCACAACATCCCCTTCAAAGTTATCGTCCAACCTCTAGGTATTAACCAGTTGTTCGGTGGTACTGATCTTAATGTTAGTTAGTGTACAGTGTTAAAGCATTTAATTGGGCTGGGCTGAGAGCTAACATACAAAGGTCCTGAGCAACAGGACATGTCGGAAATGCAGTAAGTGTCTCTACCTATGCAAGTACTTATAAGGCCTTCATTACTGTGGTATATGCATACCCGCCACCCGCACCCACACACATAAAAAAGTGTCCATGACCTTAGCAAATATTTCCTTAGCAAATATTACCAGGATAACAGAAAATCACTTTTGAAGATTTCAGTTTATTAGAGGAACCTGTAGTGTCGCTCATGGTAGAGATGAGATGAGACTCATTTGTCCCATAATTAATACAGAGGGTCTTGTTTACTCGGAGTATGGACAGACCCATAGTTCTTTCTGGCTCTTATTAGTTTCCTGACTTATAAAACACAACCTATGCTGCCTAGTGTCACACCCCAAATCCTTCAGCAGAAGTCCTGACCTGGACTCAGCAGTCATGGAAGAAAGAGTTGACTACACTGCAGAACCACAATCATAAGCTTACTGTAGCGTCCCTTTTTTGAAAAATTTACAGAAAGCTCTCTGAATTATTTACTATATGTCATAGATTTGATTAAGAATTTCCATAGCAGGCAGTCATATAACTTTTACTGAGCCTACAGAAACAGGGCTTATTGGGAATCAGCTTTTGCTGAACACTGACTTTGTGAGAAATATGTATTGAATCTTTTCTATAATTAAGTGTCCTCTACATATTACTTTTAAAGAAACACCTAATGAGGCATTGGGTATCTTCAGGATTTCATTGCCTTCCAAGACTGCTGTTATATGAGCTTTTTCATTTTCATTACTGGATTCACTCTGTATCGTAAACCTGAAAAGCCTGAGAAAAAGCTTGTTAGCAAATGTTTTATGGCAGCCTAACTGTATTTTGTGGTTTTGCTAGGTAGAGGGGGCACTGGCCACTCTGTTAATGCTTCCCCATAGCTGTGTGACAGCCGAATAGATAACATGACTTTTTTTTTTTTATTATGGCACTTTTAAAATAATAGCTAAAAAGCCAAATCTCATCTCTGGATAGTGAAAAAAACAAGCTGCTGCATCAGCTGGTTTTATTTCAAAATCAGGCCAAACATGAACGATCCTAAGAAAACATCCCTTTAATACTAAGTCAGGGTTTGATGACGCTAATACATGAAGAAGAGCTAGCAAGCTGAAAAATCTGCAGCGTTATCTATGAAGAAACCAGCAGCAGGATAACAAACTTTGCCCGCAGAAGTGTACAAACACTATATCGTCATAATCACCAGAAGCTACATTGTACAAAGACATATAAGAGCCTAAGGTTGAAAGCAGAGTTGTAGCAAATGATGTGTACATAGGTATAAGGTCCTGCATCCAATGCATCTTCCAAAGAAGACTGCAAAAGTCTATATGGAACCATTCTGTATTCCAGAATGTGCCCATCATCATTAGACTGAAAGGGTGAAATTCACCCCATACAGACAGATAGAAGGAGGCTTGAGAGACAATTAAAAATCTCACTTAATAGGCTTTGTGTTGGCTTTCCACACAGGAATACATTTTACACAGAGTGTATGTCAACCAAGTTTGTCACAACCTACCAGCTAATCATACCTATGGGGGAGTTCAGGACACAGATATGGTTGAACATTTTACCTCGTCCTTTCGTCTGTGTTTCAAGCAATGTGTATTTCTGCCCAGTTACCAGCGACTAGGATCAACCTAAATTTGTAAGGTTGTTTTGTAACTTCTTGGACTGTTCCCCAATGGTGAGATATCTGGGCTGAAATTTTGGCACCATTGAAATCAGTGATAAAACTCCCACTGATTTCATTGGAGCCAGAATTTCACCTCAAGGAGTTGCCCTCTATTCCATGTAATGATTCTCATTGTACCATGGTGTTCCGTTCTTGGGACTCTATGTCATTCAATACTTAGCTTAAAATAAGATCTTGCTTGTGCCTTCTTTTGTTGGATGAGAGGAAATGGGATACTTGAACTACTGAATAAAGCTGAATTTGGATTTCAGATTATAGTGTTGCCCTGCGGTTTACCAGGGCAGGAGTAATGCGACATGTTAGCACTGGAACAATTTCAGTGTATGTGTCAAGTGGGAGGCTGTTAAAACTAAGTACATCACACCTCTTCAATACCTCCTATATATCCTTCCTCTGCTGCCACAGCTAAGCGTGACTCCTGTCCATCTTCAGTTTTATGAGTGGAAAGTGTACTTTCTGCTATCTGTGGTGTCCCATTTGTTTTCTCTTGTTATAGGATGTCTTGGGGCTATGCCTCTTTATAGTCTCAGGAATGACAGTCGTCAGCAGCCACCATGAGCTGGTAGAGTTAAGTGCAGTAAAGTAAAAGGTTTAATTCCCTAAAAGAAGCTTAATTATGCAGTTGGAGAGAATAGGGTGCTAAGGGGGGGGGGAAAAAACACATTTGACACTCTGAGTGACAGAGAAGAGAAATTACAATACACAAGAGGCTTTTTTTTTTAGCAAAGCAACATTTTAAAATTAAACCAGTTAATGAGAATGTCAAAGTAATTGTTCTGTATGTATGAGTACCCAAACACAATTCATGTGCAAAAAAGTCATAGCTGTCAATCAGTGTGACTAAAACACTAACAAATATCATGTCTAATCTTTATGCACTACAGTTAGGTCAAGAGTTTGGGCACAAATTGATGGTTTGGCAAGTGCTGGATTTCCAGCCCACAACTGATGTCTTAATTCCTCATGCAGACTATGTCTGAAAAATAATTAATTTTCAGTGTGTCAGCTCTTACCAAAGCTACCAGGGATTCTGGGAATGGAGGAAAAACAGAGAGATGAAAGAGGGGAGGAAAATTCATGACTGTTCCAAATATGCAAAAGGTGCTGATTTTAAACTGGATATCCACAGAGGAAAAAGTTTAAATCGAGAATAATTAAAGATGGCATTTTGGGGTTATATCTGTGGAGTGTCTGTTCTAACCAAAATTAAATTAAATTAAAGCTGAAAGAAGCAGCTGCACATGAAGCCCTAACTGCAGTGTGGATTTGAGTGTGCTACAAGGTTTCTGCCTCAGAGTAAAATAAATACAGTTTCTGCTCAGAACCGGAAAGAAATCTTTCTTGTTGTGTATTCCTTCACTATATTTTAAGAAAAGAGATTCATGTTTCCTCTTGAGAAACCTCTAGAATGATGACAAAAATATCAAAAGTCCTTTGGCAAAAATGGAAGGACAGTGCAGAAAATAGATATATAATGTTTAATTGGGGAGAATGAATATTTTCCCTCCACACTAAAACATCCTTCTAATCAAAGTTGCTTCTTTTGACTCATAGACCAGTTTATTCAAAATATTTACATTAGCTAATCCACTAGACTGGTTTATTTTGAAACAGCATCCTTGTTCAAACTGTCACTAAGTTTGCACAGCACCTAGGTACAAAGGGATGCTGGCCTGACCTTCACTTATTGGAAATCTGATAGCCAGTTTGTTCACAAGCATTATCTTCTTCAGCTAGTCACTCTGAAATGAATGACACATCTTTAAACCAGGTATTATCACTTATCAGATATCTTCACTTCTTGCCAGGAGGACAGACGGAGTGGGGAGAGGGTTGAAACTAATCTGGAACTGAAAGCAAATGAGAAATCTTGCTGCAGAAATAATAGCAGAAGAAGCACCATTGCTTCTATGGTTACATCTAGATGCTCCAAAACCTGAAATGTCACATTCCTTCCTGCTACCATTTGATCCTTATTTAAAAGGTAAAATGAAAACCATGTTTCTGTGATGTTTCAACATTGATTGCTGGAAGATCATCCTTTTTGAACAGCAAGTATAAATTTAACCATACAGGATATTCCTCTTTGGCCTTTAGTTATGTAATTTTTTTTACCAGGAAAATTCTAATGGCAGCCTGAATCCAAAAAAGGTGGTAATTTAGAATTATAAGGCCAAATTATGAAGTTCTTATTCAGTTTTCACTGAGACCCTTTTAGGAAAAGCTCTCTCTGATACTTTTCTCAAAGTAGGAATTTAAAGATTTGTCCATCATGCTTTCATATGAGGATCTGAGTGTGTCAGGGTTCCCTCCCCACTCTGAACTCTAGGGTACAGATGTGGGGACCTGCATGAAAGACCCCCTAAGCTTATTTCTACCAGCTTAGGTTAAAACTTCCCCAAGGCAAAAATTCTTTGTCCTTGGAGGGTACACTGCTACCACCAAGTGATTTAACAAAGAATCAGGGAAAGGACCACTTGGAGTTCCTATTCCCCCAAAATATCCCCCCAAACCCTTACACCCCCTTTCCTGGGGAGGCTTGAGAATAATATCCTAACAATTGGTTACCAAGTGATCACAGACCCAGACCCCTGGGTCTTAGGACAATAGAGAAATCAGTGAGGTTCTTAAAAGAAGGATTTTATTTAAAAAGAAAAAAGGTAAAAATCACCTCTGTAAAATCAGGATGGAAAATAGCTTTACAGGGTAACAAAAGATTCAAAAACACAGCAGAACTTCCTCTAGGCTTAGTTTCAAAGTTACAAAAAACAGGAATAAACCTCCCTCCAGCAAAGGAAAAATTCACAAGCGAAACAAAAGATAATCTAACATGCCTTGCTGGCTTTTATTTACAATTTTTGTAATATGAGAGACTTTTTGGATGGTTTATAAGGAGTTTTCTGACCTGACGCTTCTTTGCTTCCCAAGAGAACACACAAAACAAAGCCTTCCCCCACCCCCCAAGATTTGAAAGTATCTTCTTTCCGCATTGGTCCTCTTAGTCAGGTGCCAACCAGGTTATTTGAGCTTTTTAACCCCTTACAGGTAAGGAGGAATTCTAGGCTACCCTTAGCTGTATGGTTATGACAGAGTGCTTTACAAATAACCTAATAATACATTACAGGTAGGTCAGCTGAGATACTCAGAGGTTATATGACTTGTCCAACGTTATATAGCTGCTTGGTGGAGAATCCAGGAAGAGAAAGCAGGAGTAATGACTCAGTCTCCTGCTCTGTCCATTAGACAACAATTCTTCTGGTCAGCTGTTTATCTTACATAGGTTTGGTCAAAAATTTTATGTCAAAAGTGATTTTGGTTAGAAAATTGTGTTTTGGCCAAACGAAATTTTCTGCTGGAGTGTCTGCCTTATGTAAAAAATTATGACTTGACATTGAACAAAGAAAACCCCCAAATTTTTAGTTTTGGGGGTTATAACACAAAGTTGGAATTCTGCTGAAAATGAATTATTTTGATTAATTTTTGTTAAACTGTCCCCATTTTCCAACCAGATCTAATCTTACCTTTTTCAGAACAAGAGGCATACACTGTGCACTTTATTAATTGCCTGATCACATGATAACAAAACTATAGTATGTGCACTTGCTCCTTCTTTCTCCTCGGGCTGTCAGTCTCCCTTTCTTCTCCTTTACACTTTATCTCTGCGTGGCTTCAACTGCTCACAAGGATTCAACTGTCATCTCCATGCTGTGCTGATGTCTCACAAATCTGCTTCTGCACATCTTACTGCCCCATCCTCAAAGGCCATTCACTCAAGCCTAACATGACAAAATCTGACCTCATCATTTCCTCTCCTAAGCTCTCTTCTGTTTTTCCTGTTAGTGTTGACAGAACTACTCTTCTCCATTATTAGGATGTCACCAAATCCTGCTAATTCTTTCTCCACAAAAATTGAAAATCTGACTCTCCTTTAATGTTCTAATATCTACAACTGTTGTTTAGCATGGATGGATAAAGTTTACGCCAAATATTCTTTCCCATATGCTGATTGGTGGGTTTTTTCAAACATTTACCCTTAGCAGTCTCTTCAGCTCAACCTAACTTCTAATGCCCTCCATCCTCTGCTTTTCCCTTCTTTCTCTGTTCTACACTCAATATCCCTCTTATGTCTATCCCTTCAATGTCTCCCTCCCTTCCTTTTGTTTTTCCATTCAGCTGATCACCCCAGCCCAACAAAACTCCCTCAGTAATAGAAATGAATAAAACTTACTCCACCAGAAAAAAAATCATAGAATTAACTAAACATTTGCCAACTATCACATTCTTTCAGGGCCGGTGCAACCACTAGGCAAACTAGGTGGTCGCCTAGGGCGCCAAGTGGTTGGGGCAGCCAAAAGTGTGCTCTGGGGAGGTGGTGGAGTGGAGGTGAGTTGGGGCAGAGGGGCACAGGGAAGGCCGCCTGCAGCAAGTAACGGGGGGGGGGGGGCAGGCGCACAGGGGAACCGCTCCCCACCCCAGCTCACCTCTGCTCCACCTCCTCTGAGCTCACCGCCCCGCTCTGCTTCTCTCCCTCCCAGGCTTGCGTGCCAACCAGCTGATTGGTGCCACAAGCCTGGGAGGTGGGAGAAGCGGTGGCGTGCTCGGGGAGGAGGCAGAGCAGAGGTGACCTGGGGTGGCGAGTTGCCACACGGCTCCCTTAGGGGAGAGGGGATGGTGGGGAGCTGCCGCGGGGGGGTGCCTCAGGGCAGAGGGGAGCTGCCCAGGGGGGCACTTCAGGGCGGAGGCGGGGTGCAAGGTGGAAGTTTTGCCTAGGGTGCAAAACATCCTTGCACCAGCCCTGCATTCTCTTGTATATTTAAATTATAAGCTCTTCAAGGCAAAGTTGGTTTCTCACTCTGTCTGTAAAGTGCCTAGCACAATGAGGCCCTGATCCCATTTAGGGCCTTAAGATGCTACTTAAAACAAACAACAACAATAATAATAATTAATAATAATAATCAAGCTGGGATTTTTTTTGTAACTTAATGGGTGGTGATGTGCCAAGAGCAATATATTTCCATGTGTTT
Organism: Lepidochelys olivacea; assembly: GCF_965140295.1. Classification (NCBI taxonomy): domain Eukaryota; kingdom Metazoa; phylum Chordata; order Testudines; family Cheloniidae; genus Lepidochelys; species Lepidochelys olivacea. The sequence goes on from NC_140414.1 coordinate 74,096,015, forward strand.
GTTCAAACTGAATACACTCTTTTGGATTTGTCAGCTGCCTCTGGTGCTGTTGATCATGCAATGCTGTTGACATATCTGCAGTGCTACCAGGTGTAGATGGAGTCACTCTTGAATTGTTCCACTCTTGTCTTTTAGAGATGTCCAAGAGGGTAGTTTTAAGCAACCGTTTGTTTCACCTTCTATTCAATGAGGACAAAATTACTAAGTGGAATCAGGTGAGTTTGGCAGAAAGAATGGTCAAGTATCTGAATGAGGCTGCAACTTGGATGAGATTTAACTGCTTGAGATTTTAATAATGCTGGTGGGTTTGGAGGAACAAACCGAAAAGCTCCCAAAGATTATGTTGGTTTACCTGACCGAGGAAGCGCATCTGTTATTGTAACAGAGATTCAAAGAATAGTGCAACTTTTCTTTTCAGATGTAAACCTTGCTGCAGTCATCTCTGCACTAGACTGCGGTAATAAACTGCATGTGGAGCTATGGCACGAAAGCTTATGCTCAAATCAATTGGTTAGTCTCTAAGGTGCCACAAGTCCTCCTTTTCTTTTTGCGAATACAGACTAACACGGCTGTTACTCTAAAGGCTTCAACACTGTATACAGTCCTGGGGTAGAGTGTAAAGTGAGCCCTATTTTGAGATCATTACCTGAATCTACCCCTCTCTTTCTTTGTGCCTGTGGAACATTGCCATAGTTACAATTAGCATCCTCAGTTTTGGAATTTGCTACAACCTAGATCTTCCTGGAATGTGACAAACCTTACCTTTTTTCCTCAGGCATTTGGGTAGGTGGAGGCCTATTGAGTGGTCAGATGTCATGTTGTTAACATTATTATTATGGTGGGTGCTATGGTCGTGATATTGTAGGGGTAGCTTAATATGTACTATCAATTTTGGTTTGGTATTGGATATTTTAGTTATTATAATGTTGCTTAGGATAGATCTAAATAAATATAGAAGATGAGAAATAACAGAGGTTACACAAAGTTTTATTTCTATTTTCTTCCTTGCTCCTCTCTTCTCTGTAGTAATAACTTTCTTTACCACCGTTTCTACCCTTTCACCAATATGAGCTTGATGGGTCCAAAAACATTTCCTTTGAAGCCTGCAGGAATCTTTCCACTGATTTCAATTTGAGTTGGATAAGGCCCTTAATGACAGATAGCTATTAAGGTAGCCACAGCAGAATCATGATAAGTTGGTTAGGACCACTAAAAATAAGCTGATGTTGGTTATTGGTGATCCAGCTAATCTGTGTATTTAAGATACTATTTTTATAAGAACAGGTGTAAGGATAACTAAGAACAGTTGGCCCACAAAATGATGTTTGTTGCATAGGGGTTGTCTATTTTAGAAGTGATCATCTGTTTCTTTCACTATTGGTAAAATGATTGGTTCATTATCAAACACAAAAATGAATGATGGCTTTATCTGGTCAGACACCAGGAAACCATAGGGTCACAACCGTTTGGGAAAAAGAAAAGGAGTACTTGTGGCACCTTAGCGACTAACCAATTTATTTGAGCATAAGCTTTCATGAGCAACAGCTCACTTCATCGGATGCATACTGTAGAAAGTGTAGATCTTTTTATACACACAAAGCATGAAAAAATACCTCCCCCCCACCCCACTCTCCTGCTAGTAATAGCTTATCTAAAGTGATCACTCTCCTTACAATGTGTATGATAACCAAGGTGGGCCATTTCCAGCACAAATCCAGGGTTTAACAAGATCGTCGGGGGGGGGGAGGGGGTAGGAAAAAACAAGGGGAAATAGGTTACCTTGCATAAATGACTTAGCCACTCCCAGTCTCTATTCAAGCCTAAGTCATTGGTGGTGGCAGCAAAAAAGTCCAAGGGCAAAAGGTAAAAAATAGTTTGTACCCTGGGGAAGTTTTAATCTAAGCTGGTAAAAGTAAGCTTAGGAAGTTTTCATGCAGGTCCCCACATCTGTACCCGAGAGTTCAGAGTGGGGAAGGAACTCCTTAGATGAAGTTCTTTCCAACTGAGAGCAAGGAGACATAGAATCTGGTGGAGGAGAGGTTTCATGCTTGTATTTGCTAAGATCAGATCTGTTTGTTTGTTTCTGACCCCCTTCCTTGCCAAAGAAGGGCCACTCAGCTTTGATGGCATCAACGTTGCCTTTGTGTTGGAAAAATAGGTTTATCCACTTACCAGACTTGCCTAGTAAACACACTTCAGTCATATTTCAGCTTATGTTTTTAAGTTTACTTATAATATTGCTACATACACTTCACCATTATAGTATTGGCCAGTGAGTTATTAGTTTTCAAATGATACTTTACAATGCATATCTTGTTCAAAGATTACAATAGTGTGTAGGGGGTAAGTATAGCAGTGTATTCTGTCACACATCCCAGAACTGACTATGACGCTTGTTAAAGGAAACTGCTATACTTCTCAGTTTTATAAGTATATATGACTGTAAGATAAATCTATATTTATATAATTAATTTGTTATTTGAACCACAAACACATTCCTAGTAATACTAGGAAAGACAAAATCAGAACCACCAACATCTGAACATGCACCCATATTGAATGCCAAACCACCTAGTGCTTACAGGATGCAATTTTGCTTTGTTATGTCAGTGTAAATCCACTAAATTTGGTGGAATTGACTGGTGTAACTAAGAACAGAATTTAGTCCTCTTCCTTCAAAGTGATTTGGAAACAATAACTAATTAATCCTCCCAACAATTCTGTGTGGCAGATAATTATGTGGGCTGTTTCCAACTACTGAACACTTCTATTCAAAACATTTTTGTTCATCCATCTTTAAATGTATTGGTTTAATAGTTCTTTTCCTTGGGGGATGGGGCAGTGGGATTATTAGGATGTTATCTTGATTAAATAATTCCAAAATTTATTCATTACTTGTGTTTTTTAATTTGGATGAGAGGACAGTCGTTCATATGTCACCAGCTTAGTTGATGGGCTGAGGCTGTTTTAGCTATGCTTGTTGACCTGTTGGGTATTCAGAGAGATAGGAGTTATGAACAGCTCTTCACCCTGGAGTCTTCTGCAGATTAATAGCTGCAGACTTGAATATTAGTTTCCTCATGTGATATTTTGTGCAGTCATCTGAACTAGAATGTCATGAACATCAGACATTTAGTATTACCCATCCATTTTCCGTAGTCATTGTAGAATCCTGGTATTAATACAGTAAAGGGTGCCTTCATTATTCTACAGAATTGACCACAAAATCCATTATTCTAGATACACTGGAAGAAGGAAACTGAGACTAAAGGTTAATGAAAGAGTAATTAACTAACTACTTGATTATTCATGAATGCTCTCTGTCAGAGTTAATACAAAGCTCAAGGTGAACCTTTATACAGATAAAGAGGATGGAGGACATTGCCTTCTTCTAAGAGTTCAATTTTGCAACAGGTTTCCTAGGATGCTGCAGCAGTGGCTGAATCAAATCTGTAACAGACTTTGTTTGGCTTGTATCAGCTTTAGTAGTTCTCAGAATAGACTTCTGAGCTATTTCAATTTAAATGAGATAAGAGAACAAGAGATATAAATGAATCATGAACAAGCTACCTACCTAGCCATCATCACTAAGCAGGTTACGGTGGAAGTGTGGTGGGGCAAGAAGGCAACATTCCAACATGTTATTTGAGCCATCAGATCAGTATTGTAGCAGCCTGAGACTCACCCGGCAGCACCTCCTGCTGATCATCCAGTGGATTAGCTCGCCAGCCTCCGGAGTGCCCTCCATCAGCCGGTGTCTTGCCTGTCACTGCCCCCATATCCCTCTTGGGCCCTGGTGCCCTTTTCCCTTGGGTCCTGCCCCCTGGCAGTACCCTCACAGTCTTGGGGTCTCCCTCCCCAGGGAACCCCCTATTCCCACCTCGACTCAGTATATGGCTACTGCCAGTCACCACCTAGCCCCTGTTCACTGGGATGGACTGCAGTGTACAAGCCACTCATCACAGGCAAGGGGGCTTTGTACCTGCTGCCTCCGCCTACCCTTGGGCTGCTCTGTTGCAACCCCAGTACCCTGTCTTAGGCCATCTGCCAGGCCTGCAGCCTGGGGCTTTTCCAGCCTGGAGCCACCCAGCTCCTCTGGCCTTCCCCAGCCCTGCTTCACCTCAGGTACCCTGGTACGCTCCCTAGCGACTAGGCCCATCTCTCTCCACAGCTAGAAGCTCTCTGTCTGAGCGTCTGGCTCACAGCTGGTCACGGTTCCTTCCCCACTCTGAACTTTGGGGTATAGATGTGGGGACCTGCATGAAAGACCCCCTAAGTTTATTTTTACCAGCTTAGGTTAAAAACTATCCCAAGGCACAAATTCCACCTTGTCTTTGAACAGTATACTGCCACCACCAAGTAATTTAGACAAAGAATCAGGGAAAGGACCACTTGGAGTCCTATTCCTGCAAAATATTCCCCCAAACCTTATACCCCCTTTCCTGGGGAAGGCTTGAGAATAATATCCTCACCAATTGGTACAGAGGAACACAGACCCAAATCCTTGGATCTTGAGAACAATGAAAAAAATCAATCAGGTTCTTAAAAGAAATTTAAAGAAAAGGTAAGAGAATCATCTCTGTAAAGTCAGGATGGTAAATACTTCACAGAATAGCAGATTCAGAAACACAGAGGAACCCCCTGTAGCTTTAGTTTCAAAGTTACAGAGAGAGAGAGAAAAAAACAAGGATAAACCTCCCTCTAGCAAAGGAAAAATTCTCAAATTGAAAACAAAAGGTAATCTAACACACCTTGACTTATTTACTTACTCTTTTTGTAATATCAGAGAGTTGTACAGGATGGTTTACAGGAGAAGGAGTTTTTTGACCTGATACTTCTCTGCTTTCCCTAGAGAACACACAAACAAAGAGCACAAAACAAACCTCTCCCCCCACAGATTTGAAAGTATCTTTTGTCCCTATTGGTCAGGGACCAACTACATTATTTACACTTCTTAACCCCTTACAGATAAGAAGGCATTCTAGGCTACCCTTAGCTGTATGGTTAAGGCACAGTCCTTTTATAAGGGCCAGCTGTGGTCTGTTTGGGGCATGGCCCCAGCTGTGCCTACTTCCCCAATCAGCCTGAGAGCTACTTGCCCCCCCCCAAAGTCACAGCCCTCTCCTGGCCTGTTTTCAGCCCCTCTGGCAGAAGTAGATGACCACCCCATTACAAGGATGTTAAAGTGTCCTCATCTGAAACTTCTTGTGCTCATCTTATAGAGAGATGTTCTTTTGCAGGTGAGATAGGGATGTTCTTATTTGCACTGACATCTGATACCATAGGGACTGTATCACTCAGTAGTAGCTGCTACTGTACCATGAACAAAAGAGATTCATGTAACTGAATGGATTTTTTTTTTGCAACAATGTTTTGAATTTTAAGAGGTTTTGCATGCTAGAATCTTTCTTTAGTTAACCTTACTATGGATTTAAGTGTGGAGTCTCTGCTGCACTTAATTGAGCACAGACTGGGGGGGGGGGGGAGGGGGGAATATTAGAGAACTGTTCACACTGTTTATTCTTTTCCTAAGCTCTCTCCTAGAGAAGGCTCAAGAAGCTCCAAGTCTATTGTACCAGCAGACAGCAGTTCCTAAGGGACAGTCCGCTAGCCGCCACATCCCTTCCCTGTCATCTCCTTTTGCTGTAGGAGGATGAAGTGGGCTAGAGGATGTCACAGTCTGTCTTTCTTTTTTCAATTAATGTTTGTGTAGGAATTTAGTTAGCATAATAATTATACTTGAAATAGGTTTCAGAGTAGCAGCTGTGTTAGTCTGTATTTGCAAAAAGAAAAAGAGTACTTGTGGCATCCGATGAAGTGAGCTGTAGCTTATGCTCAAATAAATTAGTTAGTCTCTAAGGTGCCACAAGTACTCCTTTTCTTTATACTTGAAATAGGGATCTGTATCTTGAAAGTACAGCATAATATGGCTTAGATTAATGTCCCCTTTATGTTTCACAATAACACTTCCTGCATATGTGGTTAGGTGAGTATGATTACTCCCCTATTTATGTTTGATTGTACCAATAGCATGCAGTAGGATGTAGGCCATAAAATGATTAATTTTAGGATGATGAAACACTCTGCCTTACTGCATCTGTTTTGCATATAAAAAAGTCTCCACAGTGCCTGTTTCATGATCTGGCCTCCTCCCATACAGCACTGTATGCCCAAGGTTACCATCACTTTGCCAGGGGGGTTGGAATACTTGCAGTGTGGTAACAAATCATCAGTGTTAATGATGGCCCACTGGGAGTGCAGTAACAAATCATTTACATTAATGGATTACCCTGTGCTACATGAGCAAATCTTTACATTAAATGACTCCATTTTTCTTGAAAATGTTTTTTTAAAAAATGCAGACATAATGGAGCCAGGGTGCTTAATATCATTCAGGATGGAATTTGTGTAGGCTAAAGCAGCATGACAAATAAATTAGAGGGGCATGCTTTGATGTGGTAATCTAATCTGAACAATGGCTCTTCGTGATGTGAAGTCTCTAGTTTAAAATTCCGCAGGGTAGCTTTATTGGGAGGTGGATGGTAGGGGATAGTTTCCAATTGTAAGCAACTTGGCATTCATTGGACATTCTTCTGCCAGAGGAGAAACAAATGTCTGCTGCCAAATCATGCAGAAATGAAAGGAAACAAACATAAGATACAAAGACTTTTTGGCATCTATCTCTCTTTTTAAAAAATTCATCCCTTATTTTCTCTTTGCTATATAGTGCATATTTGTTTCATTATATGACCTAGAACTATTTTGGCCAGAGCTATTCTTGATTAGGAACTTTTAGAAAAACCTGTTAGTCTCCTTGTCTCCGGACCCCTCGTTGTTTTTTAGAAAAGTTGTTTCCTTCAATTGTCTATTCTTTTCAAATAGCTCTGAAAATTTCTTTCACATCTAGCTTATGGCCAGCAAAAGAATCACAGTGAATGGTTTCAAAAGGTATTTCTTTCTGTCTTTCTCCTGTGTCTTTACTCCAATAAAGCAATTTAAGCACATGCTGAAGTGCATCCCTATGAAGCAAAACACTTATGCAGGTGCTTAACTTCAGACATGTGTTTTCCTGAAAAGAATGTACTGCTGAAGTGTGTGTGTGTGTGTGTGTGGGGGGGGGGGGGGGGGGTTGGAGTGGGAAGGGGGTTAGTAGCTAAATATTTTTACATCTGAAGGCTAGAAATAACACTAGGAAATATTCAGTAAGGACCATCATCCATGGGTTAGTAAGTGGATTAGATGACACTGAGTGTATAAGATGTAATACAATCTACAGAAAATGGAAGTTTATATAGTACAGCTTTTTCCTCCTCAGAATGATGATGTGGGAAGAAAACTGCAGGAACACATGACAAATTGTATAGATCTGGTTGAATAATAAGTGATTTAAAATATTTTCATAAATGGAAGCAAAGTTTTTGCTTCACTCCTATTTGTGGGATCATATGTTTCATATTTAGATGCTGCTACATACGTGTGTAAATGTCCAAAATTGAGTTTTAGCATGCTTGAAAAATTCATACCAGAAATGTATTGTTTGTTATTTGGTAGGGAGCAGAAACAAATATTATGGAATTTAGCTGACCAGTCACATATAATTAATTACAAATACCAAACAGCCAATGCTTAATTTATGCCAGGTCTTGCCAGGCTAGGCTTAGCAATTCAGAGCCCCCGCACCTCTGCACTTACTGCATCAGTTATGAATGTAAAATATAGCTTGAGCCCTGGCATCTATTTCATTACAAATTAAACACTGCAAATAGCTGAAGTGTATTGTTGGGGGTCTGTTCCTGCATTCTCATTGACTTCCATGGTAGTATTCCTATTGATTCAGAGGGTGCAGGATCAAATCTTTGGTGAACAAAGGAGAATCTGAAATTTGTTCACAAACTAGTTGATGAATGCTTGGGAATAACAAACAAAATGTAATATTCACAGAAATCGGGATTTGTTTGTGAATGGAAAATAACTGAGGTTACAACAAATAGTATTCATGATTAATATTCTTTGCAAATAATAATTTGACCAGCTCTAATCACATCATCATACCAATACCTTCTGTTCATATTTCAGTAAATGAACTCCTTCAGCTTGATACTTTCTTCAGCTCCATCATGGATTCACTCTCACGACCTAATTAATATACTTAGCGCTGTCCACAATATTGAATGCATGTGTGTTTGTGCATGAAAACTACGACATATACGTATGTATGTATCAAGTAGCTGGAGCTAAAGGTGCTCACTCAGGGTTCACATAGAAGTGGTAGTTTGCTTACACAAAAGTAAAGTTTTGTATACACAATGAACTCAAACATTGCAGATACAATTAAGGAGGCCGACTGAAAATGTTTCTCTTATTGTAAGCACCAGCTAATGAGTAGAAATGATTTATTGTTTAAATAACAGAAGTGAGATTTTCACAGGGTTTGATTCCCTGGTTCCAGTAGTAAACGTGGCAAAGTCACAGTTATCCAGGAGTGAACAATATTTCCAGTCCATGATTATTTCACAAATGCTGACCACGACCAAGGACTAACTGACTCTGAAAATAATTTAGTGGGAAACCATTACCATAATTGTTCTGGACATAATGTAGCAGTTCCATATAATTGATACAGACAGATCATTTCTGCATAATTTCTTCGCTTTAATACTGGAAGATTAAATACTGAAAGAAGTATAGATGTAACACAAGTATATCTCTCTAACAAATGTTTCAGACTTGTACGTCTTTTTATTACTTTGCCAAGCTTCTGCGAAGCATTTACTCACATCTCATCTGTGCAACTGTGTGAAAATATATGTACTATTTCTTTCGATCTGTAACAGTAAGCCAGGCAGTAGATACTTGGGAGAGAGAGAGAGAATGTTCTCAGGTTGCTTTTCTTATTCCAATAAACTTCACTGTTCAGTGTTAGAAGAAAGTGACTGTAATTCTTTACCATTGTCATATGACACATATCAAAACTCAAACATGAAATATTGATAATGGCAAATGACTGCTGTTTTTGCTGGGATTCCCTGGGCAGCCCATCTGAACACGGTGTCCCAGGATTCATGAGTATTTATTGTTCATTTTAATACTGAGTTGCCTATTCCAGGCTCTAGGTTTCTTACAAACCTAATATTCACATTAAAAAGGTTTCTTCTCCCTTCAGGAGGCTTCTTTACCTTTCTGAGGGAAGACATCAGGGTCCTGATACTATATCGATTGAAATCAAGGCACACAGGATCAGCCACAGGTATTCAAGGCTCAGTCAGGTGCATGGTAAAAATTAGTTTATGGAAATTTGAGAGTAATGCTTTAGCTACGCACCATAAATTACTGTCAATATTAGAAATACTGGGGTGACCTGCTGCCTCCTTGCTATTGTATTGTCCCTATTTCATCAAGAAGGATGGAATGCACTAAATAAAAGTATCTAAAGACTTGTTTCTGTTGTTATATAATGTGGCAGGAGTTCTACTGTAGGAGGCATCTATTGAAATGGCCCTCTTTGTAAAATCACTATGGATATTTACTCCATTTTAGCAGGGGTTTTTCAAATGATAATTAAACAAGACAGCCAGAACCATAGTGATCCATTGGCAGCATGACCTACTCACATGCCCATAACTTAGATTGTCAGTGAGTCAGCTATGTGCAATATCACGTCTGTAGCCTAATAATGAAAAAGTCAGCCAAACAATAAGAACCCATGATTGATCATCTGTGATCTTTTCACTGTCACCTTGAACACAAATTAATCATGATTATTCATGGTGCAATTGACTTAATGCAGGGCACACGGTGTCAGATTAAGTCATTATCAGCCGATGTGACAGTTACTAACATTAATCATCAGCTTTACAACAATAAGCAGAAATTACACAAATGCAATTTTACATCCATATATTTATTTGTTTGCATCCCCGCCCTTATTAGCGGTGACTTACCTAGTACATTTTTACTTGTTATTCACCTGTTCAGATGGACAGGCTACAAAACAGTACACATCCAGTTTCTCCAAGGGAAATTATTATTATTATCATTATTATCATCATTATTCTGTCTATAATATCATGAAGCCATTGAATTCTGACACTTGCATAGTTAACTATGTGAACAATGAAAATACAATTCCTAATATAAAAAAATAAATGATGATCCTTTATTTCAGTGTTTGTGCCAGACCATTGCACCTTACTGTAAAACAGACAAACTATAAAAGCTAGTGGATCTATTAGAGCTGAAATAACTGAACATACCTAAATGCCCTTGTTCAGTTGAATAGTTCAGCAATGAAGACAATATATGTAGTAATTGTGCTGAATGCAGTGAATTCTGTGTAGTGCTAAAACAAATGATTCAAATAACAAGGGTTGTGAGAGACATTTTAACATAGTATATGAGCTGCTAAATTCACAGAAAATAGCCTTAAGAACTAGTAAATTATAATGCTAATGCAAAGCTTTATAAGCTGTTATGCAGAACCATAGCTCAGTATAGTACCTATTGTTTCATCCTAAAAAAAAGATCTTTGTAGCCAAGAATCATTGACTGTTGTCACAAAATCATCCTATGAGAAGAACTGTATATTAACTGGATGGAAATGCAGATAACTGTGCCAAATTATTAGAATTCATCCAATGAAGGGAGCTGTAGCTCACGAAAGCTTATGCTCAAATAAATGTGTTAGTCTCTAAGGTGCCACAAGTCCTCCTTTTCTTTTTGAGGATACAGACTAACACGGCAGCTACTCTGAAACCTAGAATACTTGAGGTGTTCAGTAGGATTCCATATTCAGTGATCAGTGTTGGACATTTTACACACTGGTGTAAATCCATAGTTATTTTATTTACATAAATACACTGTTGTCACTGAGATCCATAAAACCTCCTTCTGGTGGGGTTCACTGTCACTGTGCCTCAGTGGGTCACAGCTGAGAATACCAAATTTAGGACAAATTGTTGAGAAATGGGAGAGACTCACCTCCGAACCGGTTTATACCAAGCCAGTAATGAAAGTGAGCTTCTGTCTCACCACACTGGTCGACAAAAAATGAAAACTGCAGCCTCCTTAGGCGTTCCAGCCCTTGGCTCACCACCCAGCCACTGGACTTTATGATGAATGGTTACTGAACACCAGGTTCACCAGATATAGGGTCCTTCCAATCCCAAAGGATCAGCCACTTAGCCAGGTCAATGTATGACCCAGATCTTACCCAAGAAATATGCTCATGCCAATCTTTTAGTAACTAAAAACTAAGGGTTTAATAATAAAAGAAAAGAAGAGAGATATTAATGGTTAATAGCTCATATACATAGAAATGATTTTTCAGCGTTCACAGATCAAGATCATATCAGTGATGGAATAAACTGCTAGCTTGCAAAAGTCTCTCTGAAAATTACCCTAGCATATCAGGGGTCATGAATCCTTGTTCAAAGCTTCCTTGTTAGAAATACAGTCCAGAGAAACGAAGCAGGAAATGAAGACCAGATGGAGATGTTTCAGGGGTCTTTTTTATCCTCTGTCATGTGCATGAAATGTTACTGTCTCAAACAAAGCTCACAGCTTCTGTTTGTGGAAAGTTACTGGCCCAAGATGAATTCCAGGGTGACCTGAGCATATCACATGTCCTTACATGCTTTGATGACTCACAGGGGGTGGCCATTGGCCCCTGGAATTCTGAGGGGTCCACAGGAACAGGTATCCGGGCAGGACAAGTTTCTTCTATGGCTCATCGTGAGAGTTAAGTTTCCCTAATGGGCCATCAAAGACATGGGTAGCTATCTGGCTTTGAAGTAAATCTTATCTGGTGGGTGTTACCCAGGAATACAACGCGTATAGAAGATGCAAGTCCATGGTCAATATTCATAAGCTTAGGTACAAAGATGATACGTGCACATACACAGGATAATCATACTGAGCAAATCATAACTTTCCCATTAACACCTTACATGATCTACTTTGTACAAGATTTGTTGCAATTGTATAGCAGTGGTAATAGCAATGACATAAATGGCCATATTCAATCATACCGCATCACACTCATTCAACATGCAAACCAGCTGTATCATTTATCTGTTGTATGTTTCTCCTGATAATCAGTTCCTAATGGAAGAATGACCTGCTGTTTATTCCAGGTTAGGTGAATATTGTCCAATAGTCTGTCTGATTACATCAATTAGCTTTAGATAGCTAGAATGAAATACATAAATAGCTTTGCAAACCTTATTACTTGCTAGCAGGTTGCCATCTATGTGGACAAGGCAATTAATTAGTGCCTGCAGTGCCTGTGCTCATTTTTGGCAAGCTCTAACTTTTAAATAAGGTGATATTATTTAGCCTTATCATTTTAACAAAGGAGAATAGCCTATGATCAATAAAGGGAGAGTTTAACCTTATTCATTTATTCCTTACTCATAAAATATAGTGTACAACTTTTCAGCCTTTTTGTAACACTGCTCCAAGGGACGGTGAAAACGGAAAGAAGTAAAACACTGTAAAAATGGTAGTGAGGTTATTAATTGTCACAAGAATATATTATTGCCCATGCCTCTTTAAAAGTGGTGAAAGGGCTACAAATAGCAGTGTCTGGGAGCAGGTCATTTTCTTTATACAGATGTTATACCACTAACAATCTATCATCAGCCTATGATTGAACGTGCCCTCGTACAACGTACAGCTGGCCACATGCAAATATATCATCTTTTAGATGGCAGAAAGTAACACTGAAATTAATGTTCCTTTTGCAATTACCTATCAGTTAAATACATTTATGCAACTTTTTTGGAAAAAATCCAGCATAGAATTGGAGACAGAGGGCTTGAAAAGTGCAGATTGCCTTGTGCAGATTTTCTGCCCTGGTGAATTTCATCCCCAAATGATCAAAATAAAGAATGAGTGTGTGCACGTGTGTATGTTTGTGTGTGTGTTTTTTAAAAAAACAAAAATGACTTGGTTCTAGAGGTTTCAATCAAATTATTGAATTAAATGGAGGAAGGTGAATTACACAGGGCTAGACCCAGGTAGCTTTGCAGAATGTTATGTACCTCCAAATATGTGTGTGTCTGCTGACTGCAAACAGACCAAAATACTACATCCTCTTATTATTTGTATGTGAGCATCAGTACTGTCGTGTTTTCTGGTGTCATTTCCAGAATGACAGTTTTCAGCTGACCGCCCTTTCCAGGCAAGAGGTTATATCCAGAGAAGCTGTAGCTTGATGGTGAGTAGAATGTCACTCAAAGGGCAGTGCTCCTGTTAAATCAGAGTTGGACTCATGTCAGGATCCACAAGAGGGGTTAATGTTGCATATCAATGCCCAACACTTTTTAACTGTTTTCTTTTTTCCTTTAATCTAGAATCATAGAATCATCTATTTCATTTACATTTATTTTCAGCTCAGTGAACACAAAACTTTTTTTTTTTTCTTTTTGAAGGGTTATTGCTGGAAAGACACTAAAGAAAATGTAAATATGCGGCTATCTATTGTTTAAGCTTTCTGGAATATAAGCGCAGAAGCAATTGTTACTCGGGATTGTTGTGCTGGAAATCTAAGCTCTGCAGCAGTTGTAGTGTTTATTTTAGCTAATGAAAGTTGACACAGTTTCTGGGGAATTATTTAGTAGGGAATAAGATCTGTACGGCTCCTCTGTACACCTACACTTGTCAGCTCTTCCTAGCAGGTCTCATTTCAAAACCTATTAAATATAATCAGAGTTTTCTGTACTTAAGTGATTAAGGATGGATGAATCTGTTCCAGAAAGTAAGTATCTCAAAGCTTTTTCCAACCTATGAACCAAGCCAAACCTAAATATTTTTTGCAGTGCGGTTAAGCCTCTACCCCTTTCTCCCAGTGTGACTTTATATTTCTCTTTCCCTTCTCACTGCAGCCCTCCAATAGCCTTTTAACTATCCTGGCTTCCCCACAAATCTCTAAAAGATCCATGGATAATTTTATTAAAGTGCTTACAAGCTGGTCTAAACACAGTTTCTGTACTGCTAACTACATGGTTTAGAAACTGATATAGTTAAAGCAGTACAACCATATAATGTGGAGGCAGTTATGCCGGTATAAAGGTGTTATACCAATGTTGCTTATTATGGAAATTAAGACCAGCTATAAATGACTTTCATTGCTTTTGAAAACTTCACCCCCTAGTTATTTCACTCCAACCAATAACCCTCCAATAAGCCCTTGTTCTTTTCCTCAGCCTTTTTCCTTCCAATATATTAGTTGAAACAATAGTAAAGAATAAAATTGTCAGACACATAGAAGAATATAAATTGTTGCGCAAAAGTCAACATGGTTTCTGTAAAGGGAAGTCATGTCTTACTAATCTATTAGAGTTCTTTGAGGGGGTCAGCAAACATGTGGACCAGGGGAATCCAGTGGACATCATGTACTTAGATTTCCAGAAAGCCTTTGACAAGGTCCATCATCAAAGGCTCTTACGTAAATTAAGTTGTCATGGGATGAGAGGGAAGATCCTTTCATGGATTGAGAACTGGTTAAAAGACAGGGAACAAAGGGTAGGAATAAATGGTGAATTTTCAGAATAGAGAGAGGTAACTAGTTCCCCAAGGGTCAGTCCTAGGACCAATCCTATTCAACTTTTTTTAGTCATAAATGATCTGGAGAAAGGGGTAAACAGTGAGGTGGCAAAGTTTGCAGGCTATACTAAACTGCTCAAGATAGTGAAGACCAAAGCAGACTGTGAAGAACTTCAAAAAAAGATCTCACAAAACTAACTGATTAGGCAACAAAATGGCAAATGAAATTTAATGTGGATAAATGTAAAGTAATGCATATTGGGGAAAAAATAACCCCAACTATACATACAATATGATGGGGGGCTAATTTAGCTACAGTTAATCAGGAGAAAGATCTTGGAGTCATCATGGATAGTTCTCTGAAGATATCCACACAGTGTGCAGTGACAGTCAAAAAAGCAAACAGGATGCTAGGAATCATTAAAAGAGGGAGAGAGAATAAGACAGAGAATATCTTATTACCCTTATATAAATCCATGGTACGCCCACATCTTGAATACTGCGTACAGATGTGGTCCCCTCATCTCAAAAAAGATATACTGGCATTAGAAAAGGTTCAGAAAAGGGCAACTAAAATGATTAGGGGTTTGGAACGAGTCCCATATGAAGAGAGATTAAGGAGGCTAGGACTTTTCAGCTTGGAAAAGAGGAGACTAAGGGGGGATATGATAGAGGTATATAAAACTCATGAGTGGTGTGGAGAAAGTGAATAAGGGTAAAAATTATTTACTTGTTCCCATAATATAAGAACTAGGGGCCACCAAATGAAATTAATGGATAGCAGGTTCAAAACAAATAAAAGGAAATTCTTCTTCACACAGCCCACAGTCAACCTGTGGAACTCCTTGCCTGAGGAGGTTGTGAAGGCTAGGACTATAACAGGGTTTAAAAGAGAATTGGATAAATCCATGGAGGTTAAGTCCATTAATGGGTATTAGCCAGGATGGGTAAGGAATGGTGTCCCTAGCCTCCATTTGTCAGAGGGTGGAGATGGATGGCAGGAGAGAGATCACTAGATCATTACCTGTTAGGTTCATTCCCTCTGGGGCACCTGGCATTGGCCACTGTTGGTAGACAGGATACTGGGCTGGATGGACCTTTGGTCTGACCCAGTATGGCCATTCTTATGTTCTTATATTCCTATTCCCTCAACTCTCTTACCTTTGAAGTTATTATTGCAAGACTCAATCATTGGCCTCTTTGCTGGTCTCCAGTTGCTACGATATTAAAGTATTGCTCACTGGGCACAGAATGACATGTGAAATCTGAAGTTAGTGGCAACAGTATTTTCAGTTTTCAGAGTAACAGCCTTGTTAGTCTGTATTCTCAAAAAGAAAAGGAGTACTTGTGGCACCTTAGAGACTAACCAATTTATTTGAGCATGAGCTTTCGTGAGCTACAGCTCACTTCATCGGATGCATGTATTTTCAGTGGTAAGGTTGCAAGAAGGGCAGCCATTTTACAGCATGGAATGAGAGTTCTAGGATCAGTAGAGAAGCGTATTGAAATGTTTTGAACTGAGGAAAGAGAAGTGGAGCCAAGAAGTTATTGGAATATTTAAAGTAGAAAAGGATGAAGGATTTAAAAGGTTTTGATAAGCTTTAGATAAGCATCTGAGCTTGTGACTGTTTATCCAAACAAAAATTTAATTTTTTCCAGTTTTCCTATCCCATATACATAAAGAATATAATATCATGCATTTAATTAGTACTTTCCATCTAAGAGTCTCAAAACACTTTATAATCATGATTGAGTTAACGGTCACAAATTCCTGAGAGGTAGGAGAGTGTTGTTATCCTAATTTTACAGATGGGGAAACCAGGGCTATGCAATCATTCAGGAGCACAGCCAGAAAAATAACCAGCTCCACTGACACTCCCTACTCCTGTGGTTTTCCCCTCTAGAACATGTTTCCTCTCCACATGATGGAGTGGTGTGCTCAGAAGATTTCACTTCAAAGAATTTTGGATGTTTGCTTTGCTCTTCACTGAGAGAACCTCAGGTGAGTTATGCAGATTTTCCTGAACCAGGGACAGAATAAAGGGTTAGCAGAAGCATACTGTAATGGCCATATTTAGTTTATGCCACTTATTTTTTTCAACTGTTGTCCTTTTTTTAGTTTCTCTTTGCTTTTTCCATTTGAAGTACATTAGTTGCTATGGAAACAATGATGTCACTGGGATGGAATGACGCTTAACAATGTCCACAAGTGCAATAATAAGTCAATTTTTGTAATTGTTTGAAATGTATAACATAGTATGGGAAACATACGTGTTTATGTGGTGGAAGTTTTGGAAAACAATGTAAAGATTGCTTGAAAATATGAAAATAAAGATCCTCATTTTCATCAAGAAAAGGAAAAACTGATGGTGGTTGCCTACTTTGTTCCATATGTTATAAAATGTTTACTCAAAATCAACTCAGTTGGAAACAAGGGGCCAAATGCATTCCTGTTGCCGAAAGGAATTGCACGAGAAATTAATTTGGCCCAAGTTCCAATTTGAACAGTTACCATTATATTAGGCCACAACACAGAGCATAGCCTGCAGCTACATATCAGATTGGTTTGCTGTTGTGAGTAAGAAAACATTTGATTTTTATGGCCTTATGCCAAAGGATACTTTGGTCTTGAATATAGCCATGCTTCCACAACAACAGCTCTAGGAAATCTATTCCAATAGCTTCCTCTCTGGTGGCACAGCTGGTTGGTTTGAGAGTGAATGGAACATGCTGTTTCCAGAAGCCATGCTCAATTTCAACACTAACAGTTGCACTGAAAATTATAAATGAAGAGAGAGTGATTTTCTAGATCTCCATGGCTCATTAAATGGACAGGATTGAACAGGGTGAGTTCCCAGAGGAAAGACTTCCAAGTGACATTTGCTACTGAACGAGTGGCACGTCAGTTGTCACTGGCAGACTTTTAGGTTTGAAAATCTGGCAGTGAATTTGCTAGCTTGTCAGCAGTAGCTGCATATGCACTCATGTTTTGGAAAACAGACTTCTCTGAAGAAGGAAAAAGAGAAGAGGCAGACCAATAGGAGAAGTGATGAAACAGAAAAAATGTTATGAATGGAGATGGGCCCATGCCTCAAAATCTTGAACTCGAGTTTTTGTGGGAGAAAAAAAATCTTCCATAATTTGAGGGGAGGGTCTGTGTATCTAGGATTGTAGTTGGCCCATTATAGTGATGGGCTGGACTTGGCTCTGGGTTCCAGTGCTAGGTTCCATTGCTGTCATACCTCAAGTCTGAAGGTGTTCAGATCCAGGGTTTGGGCCATGAAATTGTCCAATAAACAAGTTTAGAGTGTGGTTGATATTCTACTTCTCTTCAATAAAACCTACTTTCTGCATTTTTACAATATTTGAAAAAATAATTACAGCTCTATTGTGACTTTATGGTGAAATTCCTAAATGGGAATATCCAAACAATGTTGGTGGTGATTTGATGAGGAAAGTCCCACCTATTTGATTGTACTTGGGTGGAGTTTAGCTGCAGTTTTTCCATTGTTGTGGTGGTGGTGGTTGCTATACGTTTTGTTTTTTTTGGTTGAATTGTCATTTTAAATCATTTTAAAGGTGTCAAGCATAGCAGATGAGTGCCTTTTTAAAATCTCATCATTCACAACAAATAAAGGTTTCAGAGGTGTGCCCTGGTAAAAATAGGGGGTTGGAATATGTTCAGCTAACAAATAAGGCAAACCATTGAAAAACAAAGTGAGGTAGAAGGAAAGGAACAAGACTTTGGGAGGTTATTGAATGGGTCATTTTGAAGAGAAAATTTCCCTAGCTTTTTCCATCTCCTACCTCATTCTCTACTGCCATCTCAGCAAAAACCCGGGAGGCGGGTGGGCGGGTGGGTGGGAAATAGCCTGACCCAAAGCCAATAGAAAGTCCTCCTTTGTTTCCCTGGCTGAATTGTCCGTTTAACAGAATATTTCAGAGACATGAAAAGCCTGAGTTGGGTCCTGTTACACTCCCACATAGATATCCTTTCACCCTTTGCACATAGATTGGCACGTGGTCAATATTTGAAATGTGCTTTGGGTCTTCAGTAAATTATTATAACCTCTATTTTGTTGCATTCTTCTGTTGCCATAGCACAGATGCACACAATAAATGCATATACTTTGATTATGTGTTTTACCTTTCTCTCTGGCCCTTCCTATGTTGATTGTGAACTCTTCCGGGCAGGGCGTTGTTTTCACATTGTGTATATGAGCAACACCTAGCACATCATGGGCACTACCAAAATGCAAATAACAGTGAGAAATACAGAAAAAATTCAGATCACAATATTTGGTCATATCCTTCATTTTCTTGAAAGGTCAAATTCTGCTTGCTGATATTATTGCATGTATAATTGACATTGAAGTAAATAGCGTGTTTCAGAGAGAATTTAGTCCAGAACAACCATAACAGTCACACTGCACATACTGTACCTGTAAACATTACAATTAGTACTGTATACAAAATACTACATGTAATCAAGAGGCTATGTTGCAGTTGCAACTGGGAGCCATACCGTGATTTTGCTTTATTTTGTGCATATGAAAGTTTGATGTTAATAGTGCATGTAATTTTTGGTTGTCTTAATTTTTGTCACCTAAGAAAAATATACATGCATACAAGTACACACACACACACACACACACACACACACAAATACTCTTAGTAGTCTCATGTTTATTAGTGGTGATATGTAAGGGATTCCTAATGAATAACCATTTCAATGAACATAGGCCAAAATCTTAGTGTGGATAGGTTGCCTGTATTTCAAAGGTTCATCCTCTTCTCTTCTAGAAGTCAAATATGGGCTTAGGTGCCTACCTTTAGGCACCTGCATTAAGTTATACCGTCATTTCTTTATCTTCCTGTAGATATTCTGTACGATTTCATCATGATTTGTTATTCTAAAGTACATGACAAACTTTTTAAACCCTGTGGCTTAATCATGAAGAGGTTTCTCTGAGTAGTCAGTATTAGAGCTCTGTTGGATAGCTGTGATTTGTTTGATATTATTTCATTCTACAATTTGATGAATGTGCGAACATGTCCAGTGAAAATACTCAGTTTTTATGAATACCCATGTATTAACCTTTGCTTTCCAGTTATGCAGGGAAAAGAAAAGGAACCAACTATTGGTGTACAGTTAAAAGTTCACTTTTGGGGGAAGTAACTGGGGATTCATCAGACATAAAATAACAGATTTAATTCACAAACAGAATGAATTTTCTATCCCCAGAGGAACTTCCAAATATAAACTCATTATGTCTTGTTAAAGAGAAATTGCAGGACTTGTCATTTATATGACGAACTTTGTTCTGATAGCTGTTTCCAAACTTTTAGCAATTAACACTCTGAACTTGAGTCTTTGCTTCATTTGTACAAAATGCATTTGAAATAACAATTTATTTGCATTTCATTTGTGAGGTTACTATTTGATGTCCTGGAAGGTGACACAGTTCTGTTTCCCATGCTGTTTATCACTTTCAAGTACATTAGCTTCAGATGTTCATCTGTCTGTGGGTTATATTCAGTTTATTTTTTGTAGATGTATACATAATGCAACCCCATTAAGCATCAGAGTGCAGAGGTTTTATTTGTTTTTTGTTTTTGTTTTTATGACACACTATATGTATTAGGGAAATGTTAAAAATAAAACTGATGTGAAATGAGTATTAACCACAGCCACAAAAGTGGGACATTATAACACGTGCTTATAGATTATGTCTTAGATTCCAAATTTGACACAACACATATCCAGCCAACATTAAAATGAATCTGAAGATAAGTGGCCCCTGGGAATTTCTCTCTTTCACCTCTTCTTCTCAGTTCAGGCTGTTGCTTCTTCCTATACAATATTACAAACAATTTTCCTCTGTTCCTATAACTAAAACCCTGGTCTGTGCTTTTGTCATCTCACCTTTACTTCCCTCCCTGACTTTCCAGCATCTCACCTCTCCCTGTTCTACTCTGCCCTAAATGATACTGCCACAATCATCCTGTCCTACCACACTTTGCTCTATCTTGTCACCCATGAGAAAGATCTAAGAGTCTGTTATCCCCTTCGGTCTAGAAGAATATATTCTTACAGAAAGGTCAGGGTCTATAATGACCTTTCTATCCACATCATCTATGAATGCATTCTTCAGAACATACTTTAAACTCCCTATAATGGCTGCAGGTGCCTGGAAGCCTGTCACCTCCAATACAGTATGATTTTGCATTTGGATTGCATTCAGATTTTTAGATTATAATTCTTTTATATCCAGGATAGTTTTCATGTTTTGTCTTGTGCAGCAATGAGCACACAGTCAGTGCTTAATAATAATGTCACACATAAACACTGTAGGTTTGGATGTATCCCATATGGGGCCCACTCACCATGAAGGGCAGCCATAGCCACAACAGTCTGTAAGGGATGTGATATCTCCACGGTGATATAGCCCACTTGGCTGCTGACAGAACTTTTGACAAACATTGCTGAAAACCTTTGGATGTGGAGGTGTGCAACTTAGCAGCTGCAAGTCCCAGTACATAGAAAACTGTCATTCCCATCTGAAAAAAACAATAATACATTTTTCCAGGTGAAGGTAAGTGGAAACCTTTCCTTTTCCCTCCTAGCAAGAACCCAGGTCTCAGATCAGAAACTGAAAGATAAGGGAAATGTCCTTTGTACTTCTAGTGAACCAACCAAATGTCTCTTCTGTGGATCTGTTTAACATGATACTTTCTTGGAACATTCACATGTCCTTCTATATTAGCTAATTTCCCAAGTTCCTGGGAAATATGTACTTTTATTAGTTTATACTTTAATACTACAGAAGACTTGTTTTGTTCCTTCATAATTTCTAGTTCTATTATTGCAAATTCTGTTTATTGCCTTTTACCATCTTTCTTTAAAAATTTACTCACCTGTAGGGGGTATGAAAAGTCTTATGTTTTAGTGGTGTCTTAGTCTTATTTTATGTTTAAGTATGTTTCAAAACCTGGGAAGCTCTATTTGCAAGCAGACAGCCCACAATTGCTTATTGTAGAAATGTTTAGTCTTCACTTAATGTCGTTACTTAGGGCTTGTCTAGACTGGCAAGTTTTGTCGATGAAACTAATGTCGACACAAAAAAATTGACAAAAGCAAAGTCACCAAAGCGAGTCTACATTTGCTCCCTCTGACCGATCATGTCCACATTCGGGGCACCACTGTCAACAGCATAAGCAATGCACTGTGGGTATGTATCCCACAGTGCCCGGAGACACCATCAGTCACTAGGCA
This sequence comes from Lepidochelys olivacea, assembly GCF_965140295.1. Taxonomy (NCBI): domain Eukaryota; kingdom Metazoa; phylum Chordata; order Testudines; family Cheloniidae; genus Lepidochelys; species Lepidochelys olivacea. The sequence continues at coordinate 74,117,835 of NC_140414.1, forward strand.
TTGTGGGAACTTGGAAACAGAGCAAGGCACATCCTGGCATGTGCAAAATGTCTCATCATGCATTGCTTTGTGTCCCAGCACTCCAATGGTTTCTGGCTTCCTTTCGCATCTTTCTGGCTTTCCTTTTGCGCCATTTTCCCAACTGTCAGTCTTTGTAGTGTGCACCAGCATCTGCAGTGAGAGAGGATGGATCCCACACTTCTCTCCTATGTGCTGTTAACTGTTGTGAGGACATCACACAAAGTTACTGAGAGAAGATGAATCATAGGCACCTTAGTGTGATATGGACAGCAGTAACTTATCAGTGCTTTTGGCATTCACAGAACAGCTGCATACGGTAGATTCTCGCTTTTGGGCTCAAGAAACAGGCACTGAATGATGGGATTGTATTGTCATGCAGGTGTGGAATGAAGACCAGTGGGTACAGAACTTTAGGATGCGTAAAGCAACGTTTCTGGAGCTACGTGCTGAGCTTGGTGCAAGGACAGCAGATTGAGAGCTGCCCTTCCGGTAGAGAAACGTGTTGCAATCACTGTGTGGAAGCTCGTGAATCCAGACTGCTGCCGGTCAGTTGCAAATCAATTTGGAGTGGGGAAGTCCACCGTTGGGGATGTATTACTTCAAGTGTGCAGGGCAATAAATTGCATCCTGCTGCGGAGGACCGTGTCTCTGGAAAATGTGCATGAAATAGTGGATGGCTTTGCAGAGATGGGTTTCCCTAACTGTGGTGGGGTGATTGATAGCACACACGCTCCAATTTTAGTGCCAGACCACCTTGCCTCAGAATACATCAATAGGAAGGGATACTTCTCCACGGCATTGCAGGCATTTGTGGATCACCATAGGCGTTTCATGGACATCAGTGCAGGCTGGTCTGGAAAGGTACATGACATATGCATCTTCAGGAACAGTGGCCTATACAGAAAGCTGCAGGCGGGGACTTTCTTTCCAGACCACAAGATCACAGTGGGAGATGTGGAAATGCCCATAGTAATCCTGGGAGACCCAATTACCCCTTACAGCCCTGACTCATGAAACCTTACACAGGGCACCTGGACATCAGCAAGGAGTGTTTTAACAACAGGCTGAGCAACTGCTGCATGGTAGTCGAATGTGCTTTTGGCCATTTGAAAGCTCACTGGATGTGTCTAAATGGCAGGCTAGACCTTACCAAGGATAATATTCCTGTGGTCATAGCCAAGTGCTGAACTTTGCATAATCTGTGTGAATCTAAGGGTGAAATGTTTGCTCGGGTGTGGAGCACTGAGGCAAAGCGCTTGGCTGCAGAGTTTGAACAGCCAGATGCTAGGGCTGTCAGAGGAGCCCAGAGGGCTGCTATTAGCATCAGAGAGGCTTTGAGGAACTGCTTTGACAATGAGGGGCACTAACATGTCTGCTTTGGAGTTGCTTCCCTGGTGCATCCATGTACAGTTTGGGGGCCCAAGATCCATGCAACACAATGCTTTAGAAGCCTGTTTCTGAGAGTGATTTGATTGCTATACACTTTTGTAGAACACAGAATAACAACACTGTACAATTAAATGCAATTGGCCTTTATTTATTGCAATTGGCCTTTATTTATTGTTAAAAAGGGTAAAACCTCACAACTGTGTGTAGCTCCAGCTATCATTGTGCAAGTTCTGAGAGGGGGTGGAGCGATGGGGAAACTCAGGAGGGCTGTGAAGTGAAAAGGAATGTCTGGGTATAGAGGGGGGGTTGACAAAGAATTGTGTATGTGCTGCAGTGGAGGTCGACCACAGATCTGCTCAGTCTGCAGCTGTATCAAAGACTTGAACATCTCTGTCTGATCCTCCATAACTCTGTCACTTGCCTAGCAAATGATGCATTCTCTTTTCTGTCCTGACTTTTGGCTTCCCAGCACTCTTTGCATTCCCCGGTCTGTGTTTCATCGCTCTGCAGCAACTCCCTGAACATGTCTTCTTGGCTGTTTTTGGCTTCTTCCTTATCTGCTGAAGCTGGTCGGCAGGGATGCATGTGTTCCTCAAGGTCTCGGCTGGTGTGGGCAATGCACAGAAGAGGGATTGTTACATTCCAGCAAGCGATTGAAATATTTCAGTAACAAGGGCCTTTTGCAACTAGTAGCAATCACTTTTTCTCACTGACTCTAGGCAGGCACACAGCTCCACGAGCACCCCAATCGTGGTGAGTGTCGGGAGTGGGGGGAAGGTGGTTGTGCGTACGGACAAAATGGTCATGGCTCGCAGGGCAGATTTTCAGGGAACTCATTCTAAAATTATCACATACTTTTTCACAGTCAGCCAACCTGCTGGCTGACATCTCATTGCTGTGGGTGAGCAGGGAAACCAGGGCACAACTAGTCCATGCCTGCGGCTTTCACCCCAGTCTATATGCAGCTCAGCTATGTGCCACTTTGGTCCCAGCTCCAGTGATTGCTGAATGGCATGGTACAGTTTCCTACAGTGGGGAAACTGACAAGCTGCAATCCCTTGAAATCTGTGGCAGAGGATTAACACGTACCTCTTGGAAACTTTCCAGAGCCTCTCTTTGGAGGATTCCCTGAAGGTCTCGATGTCCATTGACACCCTGCTTGGCCATGCAGATTAGCTACACAGGGCAATGTCTAGCTCACATAAAACACTACCTACCTCCCACTTTTTAAATCCCTACACGACCCACAGCAACTTACCCGGCATCTCATCTGCTTCCTGCTCCCTGTTGAGCACTTCTGGAGTGGAGAGAAGTTCCTGGCTGCCTGCCTCTCCGGGCAACCCCACTGGGAGCTCCACATCCTCTTCTAGCTCTACTTCTTCATCCAGAATTTCAGCCTCTAGGTTACCCCCTCTTTCTGCTGCCTGCGAAGTATCCACGGGGCTATCGGTCATGGTGTTGGGGTCACCACTGAGGATAGCATTCAGCTCCTTTTATAGAAGCAGCAGGTCTTAGATGCACCACCGGAGCGATGGTTCGCCTCCCACTCCTTATGGTACGCCTGCCTCCGCTCCTTTATCTTCGCTCTGCACTGCTGTGTGTCCCGATCATAGCCCTTTTCGCACAAGCCTCAAGAAATTTGCTCATATGTGTCCCAGTGCCTACAGGTCAATCACATCTGCCACTGAACAGACTCCTTTCCCCGTATACTGATCAGATCCAACAGCTCAGCGGTGGTCCAAGCGGGAGCACGTTTGGTGTGATAGCCAGCTGTGCTGACCTGGGAAGATCCTCTGGGAAGCTCACATGGGAAGCCATCAAGCAGGAAATGAGATTTAAAATTCCCGGGGCTTGCAAGGGGGAGGGGCCGGTTGGCTGCAGGGCAGCGGAGTTAAAACCGCTGACCTGAGCGGCAGCATGGGAATTGTGGGACACTTTCTGGAAGCAAATAAAATCGGGGGGGGGGGGGGGAAGGAGCGGTGTCTACACTGGTTGTTTGTCGACAATAAAGGGACGGGAAAAGACAAAAGTCTTTCATGGGGCGGAAGTTTTTTGTCACCAAAACTGGGGGTTTTTTTTCAACAAAAGTCCCATTGAAGTGTGTACAATATTGCTGTTTTGTCACCAAAAGGCAATTTTTGGCTACAAAACTTGCCATTGTAGACAAGCCCTTAGAGGGACAAGTGAACAGCCATTTGTGCAAGTGTCATCATTCCCTTGAAATAAACAGAATTACCGAATCATAAAATCTGAAGTAATCAGATATGTCATTGCCCTTTTCCGAGGCAGAAGCAGCGTTTGGGGCTTTGGCAGCATTTGAGTTTCCCATGGGAAGAGAAATGTCAAGGTATTTGCTAGTGTAATTTGGTTCTGTACAAAAATCTGCACAAGGGTGAACAGAGGTGGTAACAAACTGAATTCAGGCCACTGTGTTTTGCAGAAACCTCTGCTAAGGTATCACTGCTCTCTCAGGAAGAAGCATCTCTTTTTTTAGTTTGTCTCTTCTGGATTCTCTTGACAACACACTATTCCCTTTTTCCGCTTGTCAAGGTTCCTCCCCCACTCTGAACTCTAGGGTACAGATGTGGGGACCTGCATGAAAACCTCCTAAGCTTACTTTCACCAACTTAGGTTAAAACTTCCCCAAGGTACAAATTAATTTTATCCTTTGTCCCTGGATCTCCACTGCCACCACCAAACTTTAACTGGGTTTACTGGGAAATGTAGTTTGGACACGTCTTTCCCCCCAAAATCCTCCCAACCCTTGCACCCCACTTCCTGGGAAAGGTTTGGTAAAAATCCTCACCAATTTGCATTGGTGACCACAGACCCAAACCCTTGGATCTGAGAACAATGAAAAAGCATTCAATTTTCTTACAAGAAGACTTTTAATAGAAGTAAAGAAATCCCCTCTGTAAAATCAGGATGGTAGATACCTTACAGGGTAATTAGATTCAAAACATAGAGAATCCCTCTAGGCAAAACCTTAAGTTACAAAAAAGACACACAGACAGGAATAGTCATTCTATTCAGCATAGTTCTTTTCTCAGCCATTTAAAGAAATCATAATCTAACACATACCTAGCTAGATTACTTACTAAAAGTTCTAAGACTCCATTCCTGTTCTATTCCCGGCAAAAAAAGCATACAGACAGACACAGACCCTTTGTGTCTCTCCCTCCTCCCAGCTTTTGAAAGTATCTTGTCTCCTCATTGGTCATTTTGGTCAGGTGCCAGTGAGGTTACCTTTAGCTTCTTAACCTGTTACAGGGGAGAGGATTTTTCCTCTGGCCAGGAGGAATTTTAAAGGGGTTTACCCTTCCCTTTATATTTATGACACTGCTTAAGCAGCTGTTTACCTAGGGAATGCCCCAGTACAAGGTTGCTTGCTTTATTCCTCATGGTAACAAAAACTTTGCCTGAGAACTTATTCTGCAGTACAAAAGAACCTCAGAAAAGGTTTGAGTCCTCATGCAGAGACAGGAAAATGCTTTAACCCATTCAATCCCCTTATGATTAGGTGTGGCTACTGCATTTGGTAACTTTAATTCTTTTTGGAGTGAGTTACATTCTGAGTGTTGAAACATTAGTCGTATGTATGACGTTAGCACCTTTTCACAACAATTAAAGTTGACAGTAGCAGAAACAAAGATAATTGAAGGGTCTGGAGAGAGGTTAAGACACTGGGACTTCATGGTTGTTAAATATAATTTTATGCAGAAAATTAAATCTCTTCTTGTCCTGTTGTTAGTTTTTTGTACTCCAATTCTATTATGTTAAGTATTTTGCAGAATCCCAAAAGGGGATCTATGACTTCTGTCCCTAGGAGAGTGCTGCTAAGATTGCATCTGTAACCAAAATCTCTGCATAAATGAAAACTGGAGTCTCTGGTGAAACTTGCTGTACTCCACTGATATCAGTCAGGATTCAGTAGGATTCATCCTAAGGCAAAGAATCTCTTTCACTAATGTGGTTGAAGCCACAGGATTCACATCCATTAGAGAACTTTGCACTATCTACAATAGGTGTTCTTAAACTGGAGGCCAGATGCCTTAGGGGGTCATGAGGTTGTTACATGGCGGGGTCACGAACTGTCAGCCTCCATCCCAAACCCGCTTTGCCTCCAGCATTTATAATGGTGTTAAATATATAAAAATGTGTTTTTAATGTATGGGGTGGGGGTCACACTCAGAGGCTTGCTATGTGAAAGGGGTCACAGTACTAAAGTTTGAGAACCACTGATCTACAACATACATGCTGAAGAAACATCCACAAGTACAAACACTGTACTGTTCTCTATATGGCTAACAATGTAATACTATCACAATTAATATGATTGTAATTCACATTTATTGTGTGGTTCAGCAATGGATTACTACACTGAGCACATTTAATTAAATAAATAAAGCCTAAACCTTTGGGAAACTCATGTGCTCAGCTCTAAAATCTGGCTTGATATTTTTTATCTATCATTTTTCTACTGCACTATGATATACTGTAACATGGATTTGGGAGCATTATACTACTTGCTCATTTGCAAACAGCTCAGATTCTGAATGCAGCTTTTATTTTTAGGACCATAAACTATGTTATGCTAATCTGAGCATACTTGGTTGTGTTTGCCAACGTAGTTCCCTACTCTTTCTCCAGTCACACAGCACGAAGAGGTAATAATTTTATTAAGATAATGTTGAAGTAAAAAGAAAACGGTACAGAGATTAAGCATAGAAGTTTCTGGTTATCAGGGAATAAGGTACAGATTATCAAGGGGTGCGAAATTTGGTTTAAGAATGGGTGGTGTAAGGAATACATAATCTGCAACCTCCCCAATTGGCGGTAAAAGTTTAACCGGTCAAAGTACAGACATTGAGCTATGGGGGTATGTTGTCCATATAATGGCTATGTTCAGGTGTGGAGTATAATGAGTGGATACGATGATGGGGATGGATCTACCCTCATGTACCATGATTACCAAAGGGCAAACTTTTTTGAATGCGTAGTCTCTGTATCCAACCAGTGAACCCTACACTGTGTTTTTCATATGTGAGTGTAGGCTGAGGGCTGGTCTATGCTGGGAATTTACACTGGCATAGCAACATCTCTCAGGGATGTGAAAATCCATACCCCTGAGAGACTTAACTATGCCGACATAACCCCTGGTGTAGACCGTGTTAGGCTGATGGAAGAATTCTTACCTCAACCTCGCTACCATCTCGCGGGGAGGTGACTTACCTACGCTGATTGGAGAACCCCTACTGCTAGCATAGTGTCTACACTGAAGTGCTACAGGAGTTCAGATGCAGTGGGGGTGTAAATGTAGACATAGTTTATGGCAGACAGCAGCTTATTGCAGAACATGGGCATCTCCACTTATGAGAATGCTAGTCATATAAAATAGTAATAATATTGTCAATAAAATAGGTGCTCAGCACCCCTAACAAAAATGTTTAGGCACTACTAGCAACTTCTCAGCATTCAGTCTTCCGATTTTATTAGATTCCTCCCAAGAGAGATTATAGGCTCAAATTTTCAGGCAGAGGCATCTCAAGTTAGGATCCTAAATCCATATTTAGTCAGCTAAAGACATTGCCAGAAATTCAAAGGTGATGAGTATCCATAGCTCCTACTGAAGTCAAATATAGATGTAGATGTCTAAATCGAGGGCTAAGTTTGGAAAATTTTTCATACATTTGCCAGCATCACTTGAGACAGAGGCTTTTAGTTCAAAAAGGGGTTCCAAATGTAGGCAACTGAGTCGAGTTTGTATTTCTGTGAATATGCAAAAATGTAACTGGTCAAAAATGTCCTGTCCTGTTCAATGTGGGATGGATGGGATGCTGGGGCCATGTGCTAGTTTTGGGAGGGGGTCAGGCCCAGTCTGGCTTTTTCCCCACAAATCCCTATGCGCCTGCTGCAGCTACTCTGGCAGCTCCCAGACAGTCCCAGATCACTGTGCAGTGCTGCAGCCGCAGGATGGGTGGAGCCAGCTCTGTAGAACGTTCACGTTCAGTTTCTATTTTGTCAAACTACCAACATTTTCCTGAGAAATGCAACTAAGTGAAGGGAAAGAGTGACTTTCAACACTTCATAGGTCCAGGAAGACCTGAACAGAATTTTATGGAATGATAACAACAGGTATTTCTTTAGCCTGAAGGCTTTTCCAGTGTTGATTTTCAAAATCCTACTATAAACGATAGAGGCTTTACAGTTTCTTCTAAAAAATTACAAGAATCTTTTGTAATAATAGAGTTACTCATCCTAAATTATAGGGGTTTCTACCACCACTCCCTATAATAAGAAGCACAGTCTTATGCCACCATACTAGAATGACCAAGATATTACCAACGTATTATTTAAATATGTCTTTGTCTTTTGAATGAAGATATATCTTTTACATATTTGCAGGCAACCTGCCTTTAAATTGGAAAGATACAGTAAATGTTACAAAAGCAATTTAAAAGCTCAGGCTTCTATATTGTATTTAATATTCAATGCTGAACACAGTGTATCCCAAAGATAGGAAAATAAAAAAGACAACTATCAAAAGTAATAAAAATGTAAATAATTGTACAGTATTATCAACTTTATCAGTTAAGTGGTTTGTAAATTATTCAGTCTACTGCTGATTAGCTTAACTAGTTGAAATCTTCACATCTTTCATTTCAAGTTCCCTCCATCATGGGAAAACAAATGTATTGAGGTAATTCTGGTTTCTCTTTGGCAGTACTCAAGGCTGTTTTCTCTGTAAAAGTAAATCAGAGTATTAACAAAATGCATTTCTCCATTCAGTAATTTTATATACAAAGCCTCAACAATAATGTATTTTCCACTTTGGTTCTACTTGAACAGATTGAAAAGTTTCATATATTTACCAAAATCTACACTTTGCCTGAGTTATGAAGTATGTAGTTACACCTGAATGCAATGATCTATCATATGCATTTTCCTGCATTTTGCACTGAGTATCTTTAATTATGTAATGCAATGCTATTTACAGTTCATTCGTAAGCTATATAATGGAGAAAAATCTGTTTGAACTATCTATAATAATTCAGGATTCGTGAACAAATAAATGAGAAGATATGTTATTTTATAAGCAATTTCTAGGCAATCTTTAGTGTATTCCTTCTCAATTTTTCTGGCATATAATGTACAACAGCAAAAAAAAAAAGTAAAATTTTACAAAAATTGGAGTATTTTTTTTAATATTTATTTTACACAGATCCAGGTAAGTCCTTTTTTCCCTGCAGTGGTGGTTGTTTTATAGAACAATCTATCTATGAAGAGAATTACATCAGTTTGTTCCTCCTACACTTCCCTAGCTACTGCACTGTATGCTCTCTGTGATGTCAAAAGAAATGTATATGTATAATGAAGAAGAAAAATGAGGGATTTTCTCGTACTTGTGGTTGACATCTAGGCATGAATGGGCAGTATTCTGAGTATAGCACCCTTGTAAATGTTTACTAAATTGTAGCTTGTTAAATTAATATTATAACAAATCTATGACCCTGTAGAACATCATAGACGTCAACATGGTTTGCATTCTGGCCACTAGGAACTTCATGGTAGCAATGGGGCTAAAATTCATAACTACCTTTATAAAGACTCTCTCTTAGTCATATAAGGCCTATGATATGTAGTTAATTATGTAGTTCTGATCCCATGTAATAGAGGACGATGATTCTAATTCTAGAGGCCTGCAAGTATTGTACATGTAGTTTAAGAGTGCTAATTAAGTTCATATTTGAAGATTCCATGCACAGCAATAGTATGGATATGTGTCTGCTTTCCTTAGTCATCCCTTTAAATCAAATATACATATCAGTAGGAAACCCACAAGAACCCTCTAGATTAATTTTAAATAACACAGCACATAGGCAGTTGAGGCTTAGCTATATGAGGGTCTTAAACTGAATCAAATCGAGTTAATTCAGTTTGAAAATTCTTGTGTAGAGATGATCCAATCCATCGTTGTGCACTAACTCTGCATTGGTAGTGAACTCTTGCAAAGTGGACTAGGTTTGTTTCTAATTGAATTAGTTCAGACTATTATTCATGTGGATGCAATTTCTGCGGATCACTTTTTGCATGCTTCCAATGGTTCTCTAACAGTGCTTTGCAGGTCAACCACCTGTCCATTTACCTGGGTGCCCTCCCTGCTCTGCTATCAAGTTCCTAGGACAACCATTCCCTTCTTTAAAGGCTAGTGTGGAGCAAGATTTTGCCCATACATTCCAGGATCTCAGTGTGTCTTGCAATACAAACCAATAGCACTCCAGAATGGAACATGCCTCACATAGCCTCTTAGAACTATACCAAGACCCTAGATCTATCTCATTGACATCTGGAAAGAAGCATCTGGTCAGGAAGCTCTTGAGACCAGCCACTGAAATAAAGATTTCTGTGGACATTACAAAGCAGAAATGTGTGCAAGGTCATGACTGGGATGCTGATCCGTGCCAGATAAAGAGCAAGCTGCTCAGGAAAATCTACACTGAAATGGGAGCCAAAAGGAGACATTCCATCAGGGGACATGTGACTTGTCCAGTTTATTTAAAAAAAAATGGACAAGATTCTACACATTTATTGCACAATCCATCTGAGACACCAATCGGATGTTGCTGCGCACACTTGCCTGCAATCAAGGCTGACTGGCAAACCCATTGGAGGATGAGTATGAGGATGCAGGGAGAAGCTTTCCCCTGAGAGCCAGGATCTCTTTGGGACTCAAGACCCTGATGAGGGTCAGCTGGAAAGCCAGCCTTAGTCCTGCTTCACAGGCCCTGATACCTGCTCTGCATCAGCTAAGTCTAAGTCTCAGAAACCCAGGCTGAGACCAAAACAACAGACCCTTAGAGGGAACTTCGGCATGCAAATACCTATCTTTACCATTCATTATTGTGCTATGCTCCCATTCTGGCTTTGATTCGGGGGGGGTCTCATGGCCACAGTCCGTGTACACAGAAGTAAACAACACACCCTTCTGAGGATCCACTCCTCGCCTCCCACCCTTGGTGCACTTTGTCCATTCTGCCCGCCCAAACATGTTTCCAAAATGCAGCTGCTTTTCCCAGGCAATCAGTCTCCGCAACAAGCCAAAGCCATGCCTACTGACCATTTATAGGACCACGGCATCTACCTTGTTTCCTTTCCCTTTTTTCACATCTGGCCTGACCAGCAAAGCTTCCCCCCCACACCCTCTGTGATCAGGTGCCTGGATGGGCCACACTGAGAATGCCACACTTGGGCAGACTGGAAGACACTTACCCTCAGGTCAATATATATATTTCAGATCTTACCCAAATATCACGCCGTCAGCCAATCCTTCGTAAACTAACTAAAGTTTTATTAAGAAAAGAAGAGAGGTATTGAATGGTCAAGGACTCGTACATAAGTGATTTTCAGTGTTCATAGATCAGGATAATAGCAGTGATGATATATCTGCTGACTGTAAAGGTCTCTCTGGAAATATCCCAAAAGGTCAGAATCTAAAGGCAGCTTAGATGTAAAGTCTGTTAGAGACTTTTCATGCATTTTCTAGGATATGCCAAATAACCTCTTTGAAGAGCTCAGTCCCACAACTTAAACTTTCCCTATTCAAAGTTCAGCAGACTAGAAATGAAAGGATCATGCCCAAGGTCCAGTATTTTTAGCTCTCTAGCAGGCTGACAAGCCTCCTCACAGAAATCACCACAGCAGGGCTTTCCAAGAAAGAATAGGCAATGTAGATAGTTTGTAGACTTTTGCTTTGAAGTTAATCTTCTATTTCCTATGCATACACAAGTAAACTAGGTTTCAGAGTAGCAGCCGTGTTAGTCTGTATCCGCAAAAAGAAAAGGAGTACTTGTGGCACAAATTTGTTAGTCTCTAAGGTGCCACAAGTACTCCTTTTCTTTTTACAAGTAAACTAGTTACTCAGTTACATAAGGCAATTAGCCAGTCCTCCATTATAACAGAGATAGTTAAGCAGAAGACAATGTCGCTAATATTATTAGGTTCCTGCAGTATCTCTCATCTTTGATCTTAAGGTTAACAGAACGCAGTCATATATATAATGTGAGGCAATTAAGACAAGAAAAGGAGTTACCTAATAAAAGCTAATTGGGTTACATTGGTAAACTTCTAACAAGATATAGGTCGGGGTGGCCAAACTTACTGACCCTCTGAGCTGCATAAGACAATCTTCAGAAGTTCGGGAGATGGGATGTGCTTGCCCAGGCTCTGGGTTTCAGCCACGTGGGAGCTACCTAACAGGGCTTCAGCCCCACTTCTGCTGAAGCCCCAGCCCAGAGAGGCCTGTCCCATGGGGCTGAAGCTCCAAGACCCCCACTCCCCGTGGGGCAGAAGCTCCTAGCCCAACCACCCTGCCACAGGGCAAAAGCCCAAAAGCTCCCTGCCCCCCATCTGGCAGGCAAAAAATAAGGGAGGATGTGGGGAGCTCCACAAGCCACACTTTAACTGCAAAAAAGCTCCGGAGCCATGGTTTGCCCACCCCTGATATAGGCAAACCCAGACAAATACACTTATCAACTGTTTGATTCTTATCAATACAAAGTTGAATGAGTTGGGGACTGCTAGCCTAATTAACATTTCTTTGATAGATTGTCTTGATTAAAACTGCAATGCCTCTTGCTAAATTGTGATGGGTCATACACCAGTTACCTATTGTCATTCCCCCCTCACCCACCACCTTTCTGCTGCCTCAACATTGTGACTGCAATCATGGCATAGCCACGGCCTGTGCCACTCCCCATGGCATATTTGAATAACAAAAGCATTCAGTTGTGCAAAAGCAACAGTTTATTAAGCCACTGGTTATAGAAAAAAAAGTTTGGGGGGGTTCATAGTTAATATGAGTTATAAATTGGCATTGCCTGCCCCGTAAAGGCAGGAACAATACTGCTCCTAGCCGAGGTACAAATGCCCTGTAACATGCATTCTAGCTGCCATGCATTCTAGCTGGCAATCTCTGCAGTGTCTCCATTTTTTCAGGGGAGATATCACAGAACTTAAGACTGAGAAATTGCTCGGTTTTGTTTTGCATGTTCTAGGAAATAGCTGCGTGCCCTTTTCCCCACCACAGCTTGCAAACCCCTTCCAATCCTGCAGCATTTCTGGGGGGGACCATCCTGGTGAATAACATCACAGAGTATCTTGCTGATATGTCCTTTGTCTTTTTGAATAAAACCATTCTCTGCCTCCTAATCACCCACTTCAGCATAACATCACAGACAGTCAGGACAGCCTAAAGGGGGATATAGAGATGATTGCTATCCAGCTCATCCCCAATGCCCCTCATAACCTCTTCTGGCACCACAGAAGCAGCTTCGGAACACAGCCACAAACAGAACTTCAAAATCAAAACAGGAACATCATTCCAGCCACCGCATCCCATCTGAACTGCATATACAGTGCATCCAGCACCCTCTTAACATGCAGACCACTTACCATCTCTGAGAGTCCCCCAAGAACGAAAGAGTCTCAAGAAGGAAAAGTCAGATAGATAGTTTCTAGCTATCTATCTATCTATCATGTCTTGGCTGAAATATGAACAATAAGGGATTGATTTTGTTGTTCATACTCCTACAGCCACAACACCTGCAACAGCCAGACCACCAAGAACAGGGCCTCTACATGCTACCGAGAGACTGGCCAACCTGAAGGAGTGAAAAAGAAAGACTCGGAATGGGCTGTTTTCAGAATTCATGGCAAAATCCCAAAGGGAAACCAGACTGGCTGAGAAGTGGAGACTGTTCCTCAGGTCCCAGAGGGGGAAAGAAATGCAGCTGTCCCAGAATATCATGGCAGTCCTCAAACAAGTGTTGCAGTGGCCAGAGACAGTGTGGCTGTGGCCAAGGACAGCATCACCATGGCAAAGGAGAGCAGGAAAAAAGACAGTGAGATACAGAGGCAACTCATGGATGCCATCTTGAGCCAGAATGCTTTTCTCCAAAACATGCTTCTGCTCCATCAGTGGGCCCTCACAACCTGTAATCTGGGATCCACCTTTCTCCTTCAGCCCCTGGACTATACTGGGTACTGGGACCAGCAGCAACTTCTCCCTGCTATACCTTTGCAACTGCTACCAGCAGACATTGCTGCATCAGAACCAATCTTTGGGCACTGAGAACACTGGCATCTGGGAACCCAGCTCTTTTGACCCCTGCAATGCCCCTGACAATTTTGAGCCAGGGCACTCAACATCAGAGCTTATGTGGACAAGAAGAGCCAGAAGGAAGTTGCATACACACCTGTTAATTTAACATTGCCCTTCCACTCTCCACAAAAAGTTGTTTATTTTCAATGTTCTTACTGTTGCACTTTCAGTTTTGTTTGCACTGTTTCATTCATTAAAGGTTTGTTTATGGTTGGTTAGTTAATAGATTGCTTAGTTAAACTTATTTGCAAATACAAAAAATATTATTTTTGTATTGGTTCCATAATTTTTTTTTGTTTTTTATTGTTCTTTCAAAATAAAAACCACTTACAAATCATCCAGTATAATTCATTGCATTTCACTCATACATTTCTTTAAATAAAAATGAAACAAGACTCAAGATTTTCAGAAGTATACAGGGAATATTCCCCTTCCAAAACCATACACAATACCCCACTGCTAAAAATAATAGAAATTTAGAACTGGTAGGGACCTTGATAGGTCATCTAGTCCAGTTCCCTGCACTGAAGTAGGACTATTAACTAACAGGTGTTTGTCTAACTTGTTCTTAAAAACCTCCAATGACTGAGATTCCACAACCTCCCTAGGTAACTTGTTCTAGTGCTTAACTATCTCGACAGTTAGGAAGTTTTTCCTAAGGTCTAACCTAAACCTCCCTTGCTGCAATTTAATCCCATTACTACTTTCCTGTCCTCAGTGGATAAGAAGAACAATTTATCACACACACTCCTCTTTATGACAACCTTTTCATACTTGAAGACCTTTATTATGTCCCCAATCAGTCTTCTCTTCTCCAGACTAAACAGACCAATTGTTTTCAATCTTTCCTCATCTGTCATATTTTCTAGACCTTTAATCATTTTTGTTGCTCTCCTCTGGACTTTGCAACAGTATTACATTGTTGACTCATATTTGATATGTGATCTACTAGAACTCCAAGATCCTTTTTTGCAGTACTCCTTCCTACAAAATCATTTCTCAACCTGTATTTGTGCAATTCATTTCTTCCCAAGTGGAGTACTTTGCATTTGTCCTTATTGAATTTCAGACCGTTTCTCCAGTTTGTCATTTTGAATTCTAATCCTGTCTTCCAAAGTGCTTGCAACTCCTTTCAGTTTGGTATCATCTTTTATATATTTCAGCTTGGAAAAGAGACAACTAAGGGGGATATGATAGAGGTCTATAAAATAATGACTGGTGTGGAGAAAGTAAATAAGGAAGTGTTGTTTACTCCTTCTCATAACACAAGAACTAGGGGTCGCCAAATTAAACTAATAGGTAGCAGATTTAAAACAAACAAAAGGAAGTATTTCTTCACACAGTCAACCTGTGGAACTTTTTGCCAGAGGATGTTGTAAAGCCCAAGACTATAACAGGGTTCAAAAAAGAACTAGAAAAATTCATGGAGGATAGCCATTGATGGATCTATTAGACAGGATGGGTAGGGATGGTGTCCCTAGCCTCTGTTTGCCAGAAGCTGGGAATGAGTGACAGAGAATGGATCACTTGATGATTACCAGTTCTGTTCATTCCCTCTGGGGCTCCTGACATTGGCCACTGTCTGAAGACAGAATATGGGGCTAGATGGACCTTTGGTCTGACCCACTATGGCTGTTTTTATGTTCTTAACACTCCAGCACACAGGCTAACATTCAGGCATGAGCCTCAAAATATGAACAAGAGGTATCCCTGACAACATTCCCCTGAGTGTTAGCATTTCCCACAGAATGCCTACCTGACTGCTTGAATTACTGAGCAAGTCCTCATCACCTCTGCGTCCCACCCATCATTAAGGCTTTCTCCTTTGCTCTCACAAATATGCAGAACACAACATGTAGTTATAAGGGTTGGGACATTTTTTCTGTAACTTCCAGCTTGCTCCAAAAGTAACACAATTTGCCTTTCAAATGGCCAAATGCACACTTGACCACTATTCTGCAGCTATTCAGGCAATGGACAAAGGGAAGGAATATTTTAACTAAGTGGCTTGTGAATAGCTTCATTAGCCAGGGCATCAGGGAATACGGTTGTCTCCCAGAGTAACCAGACCAACGTCCACCCCATTAATGTCCAGGGTGCTCCAGGGCAGCAAACAGTTCTTTCTCCATTCATCTAAATAGTACCAAGTTTCAGAAGATCCTAGCATCATGAATCCTGCCGGACCACCTTGCATTTATGTCTATAAACCTGCCATTTTGACCAACCAGCTCTTGCAACATCATGGAGAAATACCCCATTCTGTGTATAAATTCAGTGCTCAGGTGGCAGGGAGCAGGGGTGTTAAAAGAGAGGCACAGGAGTTCCATCAGTTGTCCCATTACAGCTTTATGATTCAGTTAGACAGCACCTTATCAATGGCATAGCACACCTGCATGAGAATGGCCCCAGCAGTTGATCTCCTCACACTAAGTCGGTTGGCTCCAGACTGGGATTGCCGGCTTCCACATGGTGACCCACTTATCCATAGGTATGGGGCACCACATGTTAGTATGTTGTTGCTGCAGCTGCCATTCTGCACAGCCCTAAAAAAAGGTAGCTCTCCCCCTCCTGAAGTTCTTTTGCCACTGCTGGTCCTCCCAGGTTTGCCGAACAATCCTTTCCCACCAACCCACGCTGGTTTCCTCATCTTGCTCCCACTGCTGCAGAGTGTCTTCCTGCTGCTTGGTGTTCTGACGACAGAAGTCCAGTGCTGAATTCATCCAGGTTTGACTGCTGTAATACAGCCCAAGCAGCCTCTGCGTATTTGCACTTGCCACCATAGCAGCACAGACATTGTTGGTCCGTGCTGGCAGACAAGCTGAAAATGGCATGCGCCTGTCCAGAAACAAAGTATAGGGCAGAGCCAGCTGAAATATGGGATTTAAAAAAAATATTTGAACCCGCCTAGTTTCCCAAAATTCACAGTGAAACAATTTCAGAATGCATGCTGCTCAGCAGTGAAGCAAAGGCCCCAAGGAGAACACTACACCCTCAGTTTGCAGCAAACCAACACCAGGTGTTATCATGATACAAACTGAAAACAGAACAGGCAAGTTAGTGGAGCAAGTAGTGCACTGCAAGTTACCTGCTGAGCATCAAAATCTTTGGATTAGCTCTATCCCACCCCGCTTCAATGCCTTTGAATTTGAAGAGAAGCCTGTTGCAAATGCACGAGATCATTGCAGATTAGTAAAGTTAATGGAATTGAAGATACAAATTCTGTATTCATTCTGAGAAACTGAAAGCTGGTAAAGGTAAATAAGGTGGACTGGTCAGGACTGTGACAGGAAAATGACCTTTAAGGGGGAAAAAAGATGATGGATGGGGTTTCCAAGAGCAATCAGTATTGGCCTAACGGTTCCTGTTGAAGTAAGTTTGCATTTTACTGTTGGTGTCTTTTTTTTTTGGTTTGGTTTTTCGTTTTGTTTTCAAGTGTTTATTAACAAGAGGAGAACTGCAACACTAGTGCAAGCACCTTACATCTTCTCCTGATCAGAATACAGATTGAGCAAGTACAAAAAAAGATAGATATGCCTGATCAAAGAATGCTTAGTGTTGACCTAGAGCTATCATGTAGAAATCCATGTACATAAAGAAATAAGTTCCATGAGGTCTGCTCTGTACAGATGTGCTTTTCAAGTGTCAGTCAAGGGGGGACTAAGTCAAGCTCTCTTGTAAACCTGTGTGCATACTTGGTCCTCACAGCGGAGCTCCAGATATAGCTGATCTCCTTCAATCCAATGAGCCCAGCCCCTGTTCTTCTTGTCTCCAGTCTGGACACAAACAAGCTTGTCATTGTCCCAGGTAACTATACTCTTGCATTTTCTATGATCTAGGCCTTTATTGTCTTCCTCAAACTCCTCTCCAATTTTGAACTGGACAAAGTAACTTCTGAAAGTGCTGGTGGTTTGGATGGAGAATGAATTGCCTTCCTGTTCAATGACCTTCTGTGGCTTCAGTATTTTTGCTATCTTGCGAGTTGCAAAGTCAATACCCAAAGCCAGCATGTAACCCTCAAAGTTGTCACTGCTTGTGAGGTTCCAGGTGCCACTGAAATCCACAGGCATGGCTAGGCTGCTAGAGCAAGAACCCCAAAGGGAAGTGTGCATTGACCAGAGAGGAAGGACTGTTGACGTCAATGAGAATATAATTAGACCAATGCTAAGTTGCTCTTGAAAAATATCAGACCTCCTCTGCTTTTTGAGCCTTTTGCCTCAGTAACGAGTGCAGGTGCAATCTTCTTGTCTTTTCATGAAAAACATCTTGCGACCACTGGAGGCAACAGCAAATAAAAGAACATCTGAAGGAACAAATGAAGAGAACCTGTGCTAAAATGTATTAGCTAAAACTTTTTGTTTGATAATAGGACCACTCCATCTATCAGGTATACACTGTACTCCATATTCACTTTGTAACTGCTAACTTATTTAAAAAGCTGATTCCTGGCCCGTTTTCTATTAGCACCCAAAACTGCTTTACAGTTACCTATTAAATCTTAGGTTATTTGATCTTTACTGTGCATGAATGGAGTTGCAAACACAAAATTTGTGTTGGAAAGCAATCCACTTCTGCTTATCTTTATGTGAGGACATTCTTGAAAATCTCTTGCTTTACCCATATCCCTCTTCAGTAATAAAGCAACAGTTCCTGAGGAATGTGCTGGTAATTATCGGTTTATTATCTGATGGCCTGAGGCTAGAATGAGAGTAGAGAACATTCTTATAAAGCAGGCAGGAACTGCAGTAATGGTAAATCTCTCTGGGATTATTGCTATTATGAACCATTTTCAGAAGTTTATGATGCAGATGTGCAAGCTTGAAAGCACCCACATTCACATTAAAGTAGTCACAGATATTTTAGAATTAACAGCTTTTTGTAATGTCATAGCCCTTTCCACCCTGCATTTCAAAACACTTGCTGTACTATTTCATACTCTATTTGCCCTGGGGCTGCTAATGTTCTGTAGATGGCCTCTCTTCTCACCTTTTATGAGAAAGTGGGAGTGTCACATTAGATAGACGTGCTTTCCAGAACTCTGTCCTTCTTAGAGTTAGAAATCCTAAAGCAAATTACAATGATCTAATACTAAACAAAAGAGTTCACTTTCCAGTCCTGCCATGACAACTATTTAATTATGAAGTACTCCACTTCCCAGGAAATGTCCTCTTGGAGAATTTACTTTGAACATTTCCTACCCCACTGGATTTGCCCACATCAGGTATTAGGAGGTCTGCAGTGTTATATTTTGTAGAAGTTATTTCTTTACAGAAAGGTCACTCTGGGAAGCAAGAAAGCTGGCTAAACACAACCCCAAGTTTCTCTGTATTTGCATTCCCATAACTGAAAGCCTCTGCACAATCTTTGCGTAGCCCTATCTCCAGGTTTGAGCTGCTAAATCTGAAATTGGATGGTTCCACATTAAAGAAGGGGGAGTGCCTAGAGCAGTGTGACTAACAGATTTTTCAGTTCACTGGCAAATTTAAAAAAAAAGGGAAAAGTCATTTTGGGTCAAACTAAAATGGAAGCGTTTCAAATTTTTGTGCAAACTGAAAAGGTGGAAAAATGTTCATTTTGGATTGAAAAGGAGTACTTGTGGCACCTTAGAGACTAACCAATTTATTTGAGCATGAGCTTTCGTGAGCTACAGCTCACTTCATCGAATGCATAACGTGGAAACTGCAGAAGACATTATATACACACACAGACCATGAAACAATACCTCCTCCCACCCCACTGTCCTGCTGGTAATAGCTTATCTAAAGTGATCATCAAGTTGGGCCATTTCCAACACAAATCCAGGTTTTCTCACCCTCCGCCCCCTCCCCCCACCCAAACTCACTTTCCTGCTGGTAATAGCCCATCCAAAGTGACAACTCTCTTCACAATGTGTATGATAATCAAGGTGAGGGAGTGAGAGAACCTGGATTTGTGCAGGAAATGGCCCACCTTGATTATCATACACATTGTGAAGAGAGTTGTCACTTTGAATGGGCTATTACCAGCAGGAGAGTGAATTTGTGTGTGTGTGGGGGGGGGCGGAGGGTGAGAAAACCTGGATTTGTGCTGGAAATGGCCCAACTTGATGATCACTTTAGATAAGCTATTACCAGCAGGACAGTGGGGTGGGAGGAGGTATTGTTTCATGGTCTCTGTGTGTATATAATGTCTTCTGCAGTTTCCACGGTATGCATCCGATGAAGTGAGCTGTAGCTCACGAAAGCTCATGCTCAAATAAATTGGTTAGTCTCTAAGGTGCCACAAGTACTCCTTTTCTTTTTGCGAATACAGACTAACACAGCTGTTACTCTGAAACCTGTCATTTTGGATTGAGTTACATGTGTTGTTAACTTTCAAATGGTCTTTCTTACTGGTGTAGAATTCTTTTATATAAAAAATCAGGAAAAAGTGAAACATTTTTGTTCAGAAAATGTCTAAATGAACTGTTTTGACTTCTTGATTTTTGTTTGTTTGTTTTCGCAGGGAGGATGCATTGCCACAAACAGAATTTGGCAAAAAAAAAATCCAAATTTGTGAAATGTCTGTGTCAATTAATCTGCATGAATTACCACACAGAGAAAGTTTCATCCAAAAATGTCTTCCAGCTGTAGGGGTGCAACCTTAAGCCCCTGTTTTTTCCCCTTGGTCATTAGGCATTCTCATTGATCTGGAAGCCTTGTGGCAGAAGATTCATTTTTGACTGGGAATCCTGGGTAGGGTAGAGTAGATCAGTTCTATCCCTTCCAAAAGGATTGAAGTTTTACTGTTTCCTGTGATAGTGTGTGTTGAATGCCTTAGGAACAGTCTAATATCACAGCAGTTGTAGTAAAACAAAATTTATTCAGAACACAAAGAGAAAAGGTCAGATTAAACAAAATACAATGTCTGCACAAGGTATCTAGTTTTAAATGCTGCATAAACTAATTCAGATAAGTCTGTTCTGTATCTTTTCCAGAAAGTGATCTTTTTTTCCTATTTTGTTCCTGTATCCTCTGTTCTGATGGCCATTCTGCCTGTTAGAAAGACAGCCCTCAGTTTCACGACTGGTATCTTCTCTCTTCCTTCCTCTCTCTCCCAATCACCTGTCTTTGTCCCGATTGTAGTCTATAAATCTTTAGATCTCAAAGGTAGGCATACCCCACAAAGGTATTTAGACGAATGTTCTCTCTAATAACTTCTCATGAAGCATCTATTGAATATTTCCCAAATCCATTAGAGGTTATAATCACTCCTTTGTAAAAACAACTTGGACATGTCTAGACTAGGAAAATAAATTGTGTGTAAAGATGTGTAAGATAACACATGTTAATGACATATTTTGAACACTAGCGTAGACCAGCGTTAGCGCCTCTAAAACTTGTGAGTCTTTAGGCAGGAGTCTAACCAGTAATCATAACCAGTCCACAAGTTTTAAGATGCTAAACCCTGTCTATACTCAGTTTTAGAAACGTTTGTTAAAATACGTTAGCTACTGTGTTTTTAAATACAACCTATTTTCCTGTTCTAGATATTGCCTTTGTGATTTTCCTGTTCCCTTTTCATAAGACATTTTTTTTGATGTTGTAACCACACAGCAGCTGTCCCTTACTCCAAGCGCTCTTTTCTTTCTGTTAAGCCTCATGGTTTGAAAATTTCAGTTCTGGTGGAAGTGTCAGCCTGAATCCAGCTCACTCCCTGCCTCTCTCTCTTATTTTTATCCAATCTGAATTATTGATAGATTAAAGATGAGCTGTCACAGTAAAGAGCACAATTAAGATTTCCTCTTGTTCCCTAAACCTCTGGGAAATCTTACACAGCAGGGGTACATTTACCGTAGCCTGTAACTGGGAAGGTATTTGCTATGAGGCTGCACTAAGGAAATATGCAGTACGAAGGCTGGTTTCTATTACTAATATGTGTTTGTGAAATTATCTGCATATGTATGACTGTGTACTCCTGCTAGTTGTTTTCATATCTGGCTGGTTCATTTTAGCTTGTGATTTTTAATTTGCAATATGCAAATCAAACTGACAATACATTGCTTTCTGATGTGGGCAGGCTTCCAGCCACCAAGAGTCAAAAGCTATCACTCCTGTTGCGCAGAGTATCTTCAGCTACATTCTGTCTTCTGCTTGATCTTTCCACATTTCCTGTTCTGTGCCTAACTGAAGCATGTTTATTGAGCTGATTCACAAATTATTACAGAGAAAATGAACAAAGCTAAAAGTGAAATGGTATACCTGAAGACCAATCTGGTTTTTATCAGAGCTACTATCACGAAAAATTGCATCCATTTCCCATTGGGCTGTGATGTGATCAGACATGCTTACAGAGGCAGGTTGGAGTGTGGTCAGTATTTGATCAGTCTAGGGTCAAGACAATTTCATATCTGGATGGGAAAATCGCCAAGAAAAATACAACAGTGCTGACTCGCCTCATGGGAACGACCTTGAGTTCTCTGTGATTTTGGTGCCTTTGGTATACGATGCCTCAGATTGCCTTTTCAATTTTAAAACAAAGGGATCATTGGGAAAGATCACAGTGGTGTGGACATTTTATTCACCCCTGAGGAGAGAGGAAAATTGAAGCAGTATTTGGGGGAAATCTGGCTACTCTGTGACTGCCCCTGAAAAAGACCAAGATCAAGGTCCACCAAATTATTTGTGTCATGGAGAGAAGAGCTACTGCCAGAATGTGAAGCCACCCGTTAACTAAAGGAAGGCCTGCTTTCAGAGTAACAGCCGTCTTAGTCTGTATTCGCAAAAAGAAAAGGAGTACTTGTGGCACCTTAGAGACTAACCAATTTATTTGAGCACGAGCTTTCGTGAGCTACAGCTCACTTCATCGGATGCATACTGTGGAAAGTGTAGAAGATCTTTTTATACACACAAAGCATGAAAAAATACCTCCCCCCACCCCACTCTCCTGCTGGTAATAGCTTATCTAAAGTGATCACTCTCCTTACAATGTGTATGATAATCAAGTTGGGCCATTTCCAACACAAAAGGAAGGTCTGTCACTGCATGTAAAGAGACAAATTCTGACATCAGTTATAACAGTGTAAATCCAAAGTACCTAAAACTGAAGTTTTGGTGAGAGATTTATTTCAAATAACAGTTAGTAAAAGCTTTGATCAACACTTAAAATAAATACCTGGCTTTTTAGGGCCAAATTATACCCAGTCATCAAGGGGATACATAAAATAGTGAGCAGAAGGTTGCAAGGAGCAATCTGTGAATGGAGCCAGGCACAGATGAAGTTTCTGCAATGCCATGAGCATAAGGATGACCTCCTGTTAGAATCCTCAGAGGCAACTGCCACCCCCAAAAGTTGTGGGGAGGAGGCATGGTATAGCCACCTCTGAGCCAGGCACCAAAAATGGCTGCTTGTGAAGAGGGAAGCCTGGTGCACCCCTAATATGCCTATTTGTTCTCCACCTGAGTTGGCACATGGTCCTTTAGCTTATAGTTTAGACTGGTCTTGGAAGTTCCTAATCAATTATTAGGCTACATGAACAATAGAAACTATATTGCAGGGAACAACCCTGCACTAGATGATCTATGTAATACATGTGACTCTGTGATTCCATAAAACAGCTCAGACACTGTTCCCAGCTTGATGACTTCTTTATAAGTCATTAAAGCAATTTTAAAACCAGGTCAATATTAACAGGATGCTGGAGTTTAATATTCTCAGGATGGAAAGAATCTATTGAATCAATTTTATGTGAGTTACAATTCTATCAGTATCTAACTAGTACAAGTTGGAATGTACTGTGGGTTATTTTTCCAGGGACCATCATAAAACACTGTATTTTAATCACCCTCTGCATCAGGTGTAATAACATTAGTCAGGTGCTGACAGTATTCAATAGTGATAAAAGAAAGTGCTAACCGAGGAGCTGATTTTTAACGCAGGGAGAAAGATCAATCAATTCAGCACAAAGTGATAAGAAAGAGGAAATGATGGAAGGGTCTTAAGGAATAATATTTTACTGTTAACTATGTTCATTTGCTCTGCTATGATTTGTGGTACATCTCTATAAACAAACTTCACTGCAGCAGGATAACAGCACACAATAGAGAATGTGCAGAATTAGGTCAGAAGAGTGAAATGTGACTGAGGGCTTGTCAACACTTCATAGCTATATAAATGTTACAGCAGCACAGCTGTGGCTCTTCATTGTAGCCACTACCTTCTGCATAGGTAATCCACCTACTCTAAAGGCAGTAGCTTGGTCGAAAGAAGAATTCTTCTGTCGATTTAGTGCTGTCTATACAGGAACAGAGGCTGGCTTAACTACGCCACACAGAGGTGTGGATTTTTCAAAGACCTGACCTAATTTTCTATTTTAGACCAAGCCTGACTCATCCACTCAGAGGTAAAAGATTTTAAACCTTAGTGGCTGAAAGCCTGTACCCATTAGAAAGCAACATTGGCAGTTAAGTTTGCATACTGCAGATTTAAAAAAAAAAAAAAGCTACAATGAGGCAGCTTGATATGAAATCAAATAGCAGGACCATGTCAGAAAGATTCATCCCTCAGAATCCATTCATTCACAGTGTCAGAAAGCTGAAGTTATCCTGAAATGAAAGTATTAGAAAATTGATAAAAGGAGGTCATGGCAGAGCATAGCTGTCTCATTTCTGTGGTCTGACACATAATAAAATTTAGTACATGTCATAGGTCATTGTGCTACACTGCTACAGGTTCTACAAAATTTTAACAAAGGATCTTACAAAAGGCAATGATAACATAAGCAGCAATTGAAAGTTAATTTGGCTGTAAGAGTGAAATTCACTCTGATACAGAGTATACATGCAAGACCCAATGCATCACTTCATTGGAACATGGAGTTTAAAGTCCTATAGGGGTCCTCTGGGTTTCCTCTATACTATCTTTTGTCTTTCCTGAGTCAGGTACTATTCAATATTTTCATGAATGACTTGGATACTGGATTGCAGAGTGTGATTATAGAATGCACGCATGACGCCAAGCTGGGAGGGGTTGCAAGCATTTAGGATTAGAAATTAAAATGATCTTGATAAATTGGAGAATTGATCTGAATTCAGCAAGATGAAATTCAATAAAGACAAGTGCAAAGTACTTCACATAGAAAGTTAAAAATCAAATGCACAACTACAAAATGCCTAGGTGATAGTACAGCTGAAAGGATCTGGGGGTTCTAATGGATCACGAATTGAATATGACACAAAAATGTGATGCTGTTGTGAAAAAGGCTAATCTCATTCTGGGTTGTATTAACAAAAGTGCCATATGGAAGATCATTGCCATATGGAAGACCACTAGTGAGGCCACCACTGGAGTACTGTGGCCTGTTTTGGGAGCCACACCTCCAGAAAGATGTGGACAAATTGGAAAGAGTCCAGAGGAGAGCAACAAAAATGATCAAAGGTTTAGAAAACCTGACCTATGAGTAAAGGCAGCAGCGTAGCCGGCAGGGGGGAAGAGGGGTGTCTCTGAGAACAAGTGGTGCCTTTTTAATTTATAGGTGCCTTTTAAAATTTTTACTCACCCGGCGGTGCTCCGGCTCCTCGGCAGCGGGGGCCTTCACTCGCTCCGGGTCCTCAGCGGCATTTTCATAGAATCATAGAATATCAGGGTTGGAAGGGACCTCAGGAGATCATCTAGTCCAACCCCCTGCTCAAAGCAGGACCAATCCCCAATTTTTGCCCCGATCCCTAAATGGCCCCTTCAAGGATTGAACTCACAACCCTGGGTTTAGCAGGCCCATGCTCAAACCACTGAGCTATCGCTCCCCCACCCCCCTATTTTGGTAGCGGGGGCCTTCAGTGCCGCTGAGGACCCGGAGCGCCACCCGGTGAGTACAAGCGGGTGGCACCTTTTTTTATGTCCGCTGCCCCTGTTTGCTACATCTAGCTACGCCACTGAGTAAAGGTTAAAAAAACTGGGCATATTTAGCCTTGAGAACCCAAGGCTAGGGGCAATCTGATAAGTCTTTAAACATGTGAAGAGCTGCTGTAAAGACAATGTGATCAATTGTTCTCCATATCCACTGAAGGTAGGACAAGAAGTAATAGACTTAATCTGCAGCAAGAGAAATTTAGATTAGATATTATGAAAACTTTCTAACTATAAGGATAGTTAAGCAATGGAATAGGCTGCCCAGGGAGGTAGTGGAATCTCTGTCACTGGAGATTTTTAAGAACAGGTTGGAGAAACACCTTTCAGGTATGGTCCAAGTATACTTGGTCCTGCTTCCGCACAAAGGGCTGGATTAAGATGACCTCTCAAGGTCCCTTTCAGTTCTACATTTCTATGATTCTGTGAAACCAAATTTCAAAACCTTTTACATTGCCATGAAACCGAATTGTCAACCTCCATTCAACTCTATTGCTGGATCCATACTTACACAAATTCAGTAAACTAGAATTTCTACACAGAGGGTGCAAAAGGTCTGTGTGTTAGTTGGATTCTGCACACCCACACCAATCTCAGCAAAATTCTGCACAGAATGCCTGATTACTCCGGGGAGTCAGTTTCACCCAAAAGACATAATTATGCGGGGGGAGGGGCATAATCTAGTCAGTAGAAAGAGAAACATTCATTGTCATGAAGAACGGAGGTCTCGAAGCACACAAAGAGGAAAGCAAAGGTTCTGACCTCCAAGAAGTAGGACTCAAGTACAGAATTTATTTCACATCCAGTGGTATAACAGGGCTAACACATTCAAAACCATTACCATGTATCTCAGGTTACAGATCTGGGAAATATTCCAAGATGACTGATGTTAGATGATTTACAACTGCAACACAATAGACAACACATAGGAAAATATTTATAACAATGAGCTTTTCTGAAATATACAGTAATAGGCTTAAGGCAATACCATACAGTAGCATGATAGTCATAATATGGGCTTTTTTATTAATATGGTCAAGATACTATTAGAATAACAGCATTCCTGCCTAGTAGAATGGCAACACTATTGCTGCAATTTCGTCATTGAACTAATTCTTTAAAATAGGCCATGCATCAAAAAACACCATTTCCTTAAGCTTATAATTTCAATATTTATGAGTTAATTTGAATCTCAAATCAAAAAAGAGGTTCAGTATGCAGCTGTAGAAAACAACTTATCCTTATCTTATGCATAACTAATTACTTGGAAAGGTTTGTCTGATTTCCTCCTCCTTCCCCCCCCCCCCCAATATGCATACAAGTCAGTAGCTTAATGTCTAAAAGATAAGCAATCCTCATAAAACCTTCTAAATACCCACAAGCCAATTCAATTTTTAAGCAACTATATAACATGGGCAAATGGAAAACAATGGGTTATAAATGTGAATTCTTCTCACATTATAATGCTTATCAGTTTTGTAAAAGTTTTGCAGCCAGTAGCCTCTGGCATTACTGTTTGGTATGTGCTCTTTTCCATCTTAGTTCTGAAGGGACAATGTTTGTTTTTTTCACATACTCAGTCATTCAGGCTTCCCTTTTCCCTTCACCATCTCTCTCTTCCCTTCTCTATTCCCTTTCTTCATCTCCCTAGGTCCACAGCTCAACTTTTTTAAATGATTTTTTAAAAATGCCCCCATGCGAAATATAGATGCTGTTGTAGCTTGTTAAACTGAAACAAAGCTATCTGAAAGTTGCAGGGAAGGAGAAAAGGCCTGACTTAAACCACTGATGTCAATCTATTGACTTCAACAGGCTTCGGATAGGTCCACTGAAAAAGAAAATTTTAAAAGACAGCAGTGATAAGAGTCAGTGTGTGTGCTACAAGCTAGTAGTGGAAGGGCACAGACTAAATGTGCATCTACCTTATAGAAATTAGAATAATTAAGTTTAAAAATAGCCCTGTTGAAATGTGTTCAATATTAATGGACTTTGAATCAAATTCAGTCACTGGTTACGTAGATATAACTCTTAGGCACTCAGAGAGGACAGCGATGAACACATTGTACATTCCTAGCTAGACAAGCAGATTGGATGATTGACAGATTAATTACTAGAAAGTCTCTTGGGGTCATTCCAGATTTACACCAAGCTGACCAAGAACAAAGTTTGTCCATGTGTCTTAAACTTCTACAATTCCTCTTAGTTTATTTTCTTTTTTTAGTCCATGAAGACAGTAGGAAGGGACTGGACAATTATCAGTAAGGATGAGTGAACATCATAGAATCTGAGTCTACAGTTTTTTAGCTTTGCTAGACTAGTTGAAGTTAGCCAACCTTATTTTCAAGGAATTTTAAACCCAATTCTTCCCCCAAGGTGATTTTATATTTAAATAAATCCTTTTCTAGTTAAAGAGAAACTTGTGATTGTTTTTCTATCCCTATCTCCAAAAGTTAGGCTGGCCCAAATGGTCTGGCTGTAGACTATATAGAGCATTGTGATGGGTGTACTAGGCCCTTTGAGGTCCCCTGCTGGAGGCCTCGTGGTCTTACCACACCCCGCTCCAGAAAAAGAGCAGTGAAGGTGGGTCTTCTAAGCCAGCCTAGAGAGGCTACAGGGAAGCAGCCAATCAGAGTGCAGCAGTCCTAGTTGAAAGGAGCTGCAGGGCCTGAGCACCTCAGTTGCTGGCTGGGACCAGAAGGGTGAGGAAGGAGAGGAGTTGAGATCTTCAACTCTGAGGTAAGGGTGAAGTGGAAGGGACTATGTGAGAAGTGGCCCAGGGAAGAGCAGCAGCAATGATTATAGGAAGCGGCATGTGCTTGGGCCACTTCAATCAGGATAGGCTAGCACAGTTCTACTGCCCTTTACTCATACTATACAGATGATAACATTTCATTTACCACTTCATTCAATACTAAAGTGATTTGTAACCCAGTGTCAGCCACAATTGGTCACTTTAGCACCACAGTTCTATCTGTTTTTACCTAGGCAGAGTGGGTGTGATCATGTATACACAGTCTGGTCCTGAAGCCTTTTACCCTCCCCAGCTCCTCACTAGCTCTCAGGGGAGAGCTCCTTTAGATCCTGCTTACACATTCTTCCCTTCTCCTCTGCTTTATGTAGAGACTTTGTTTTTTCATTCCACCTGCTTCATTTTTTATTCTCTCCCTTGCCTAAGTGTCAATCAATATTTCAGTTTAACTCAAACTTTCAAACTAAAAATGTACCAGGGTTTGAAATTGCACAAAACATGTTTGCCTCTTTCTGGCCATATTTATTAGCAGTGTTTGATATTGAGGGATTATTCTGTGTATCTTCACTCAAGCAGAAATGTTCCAGTGATTAATGGACTGACACATAGAAAAGGTTTAAGAAAGACATTAGCACTGAATTTAGGGAACAAAATATCTTTTGGGCCATGCCTAGCAGATTTGTTTGAGAGATTTGAACTGATGGAGGATAAAATTATTTGATAGTCATACATAATGTATATTCAAAACCCTGATAAATTTGTTTTGGACATTTAAGAAATTGTTAATGCACTTTAATATCAATTTGTGCTTGTTAGAGACAAAGCAAATAATTGAAAACATGACCAGTAACACAGTCTTCACTTATAATGCTCTATCTAGGGGATCTGACTTCTGGTAGCATACTGACTACTACATGGGCCTATCTTCACCCTGTTTAGTCTGGGAGGGATGTGTTGAGATTAAGGGGAATGCATTCAGAGTTGCTGAGGTCCTGCCACCTTGCCTCAGAACATGCTTTTATAACACTGAGCCTTTCCAGTGGAGATGTGCCTGCTACCAGTGCTGGAGGTTGTTGGTGGGAGGGTATTTGCAGTAGCTTGTCAAGGACAGTGGGATTGGATTAGGTGGGGACAGAGGGGCATGGTGGTTGCATTGAACCTCTATAGCAGTGGTCTCCAACCTTTTTATGCTCAAAATCACTTTTTGAATTTAAGGGCAACCTGGGATCTACCCTACCCCTACCACAAAGCCCCACTCCATTCACTGCACCCTCCCCTGACGTTGTTTGCTCTTCTCCCCCACCCACTCAGTTTCAGCAGGCTGGGGCAAGGCGTTGGGGTTTGGGAGGGGGTATGGGCTCCAGGCGGAGCCTGGGGCAGGGGGTTAGGTGAGGGGGGGTGTTCCAGGCTGGGGCAGAGTGTTGGGGTGTAGGAGGGGGTATGGGGTGCTGGCTCTAGGGTTGGGGGGTCAGGGCTGGTATAGCGTGTTGGCCCCAGGAGGGGGTATGGAGTGCAGGAGAGGGCATGGGGGGCTGGCTCTGGGAGGCTGCAGGTTGGATAGTGGAAGAGAAATGCTGGTTCAGCATAGCTGGGCCTGCTCTACTCATGCTACTCCTGGTCTTAATGCTGCCCATTGAAGGGGGTAGCACCTACCTTGGGCGGCTCTGGCCCCACACTGCTCCCAGAAGGGGTCAATGAGCCCCTTCAGCCCCTGCGGGAGCACGTGGCTCTGCATGCTGCCCCCCCCCTGCAGGCACCACCCCCACAGTTTCCATTAACCACAGTTCTCCGTTCCCAGCCAATGGGAGCTGTGAGGGCAGTGCTTGCAGGCAGGAGCAGCATGCGGAGACCCCTGCCCCCCCCAGACCTGCAGGGGGGTGCTGGCTGCTTCCGGGAGCAGTATGCGATGGAGGCAGGCAGGGAGGCTGCCTTAGCGGTAGCCCTGCTGCACCACAGGAGATCGCGATCAACTGGGAGAGTCTCCAGGATCGACCGGTTGATCACGATTGACAGGTTGGTGATCACTCCTCTGTAGGTTGGGATAAACATCTGAACTGTAGGACATTATGGAAAATGAACTCCAAACATTCCAAGGTTCCCCCATTTTTGTTGAATGTGGAAGCTCCTGCTTTCTGGCAGAACTGACTCAACCCCGGTATTTTCTGAGTGGATCATATGACCTGAGGTGATATAACCACTTGACCACTCCCCTTGCATTCACTTCCAGGTCTGCTTTTTCCTTACAGAAACAGGCAAACTTACCTTCTTCAAAGTGTTTCTGACTTTCTGTGGCCACTGTTACCTACCCATTTCTCTTACTACTTATTCATATACTTCTTTACATGTGCTTGGCCCTTCATGTGGGCATTTAAGTACAAAAGACCTAATTCAATGCTATGCTGCCATCTATCTAAAAGTGGAGTAGGCCCATGTCTGCTAGTGTGCCAGGAGCCAGAAAATCCCATCACACCAGCTCACAAGCTCTGGTTTGAATTTCCTTTTATAAAGATGAACGTTTGTTTTAAAATGTAGTCAATAACAAAACTCCCAGCGACTTCAATGAGACAATATCAACCCTTGAGTTTTAGCCCCAATATGTTTTTTTCAATTAAGAACACAGCTTTTAAAAGCTCTCATGTTAATCTCTGGGATTCATTTATCTGAGGTTGTCTTTGTATTTAGTTCCATGCAGATGCAGCAGTTTTAAAGTGTTACCACTCTATTTGAATCTACTAATCCCTATTTAATTCTGTAGGGAAATCCCAAACAATGATCAATTTCTGACAGTACAATGATTTCCACAGCAACAAACTCTGTCAGAAACATAGCATAGGACTTTGGAAATTAAGAGGAAGATGAGGAAGAAAATATAACTATTCTTGGAATAAAGCTCATGTTTCTAATGGTGGAAGAAGCCCAGAAAACAAAATGTACATGTCTTTAAATAATTCTTATTCAATTTCCTGATATGTCATGTCTGCAAATCCTTCTTTAAGGCATATGGTGCAAAACTCAGCCTCTCAACACTCTTCTGAGGGACGTAAGGTTTTTTGTTTTAATATTCATTTTACAGATGATACCTAGCTTTTGTATAGCACTTTGCATCAGCAGATCTCAGAACTTTGCAAAGAAGGTCAGCATCATTATCCCTTTGCAGATGGGGAAAATGAAACTCAGAGAGGGAAAGGAACGTTCTGAAGGTCTCTAAGCAGCAAAGTCTGAAATAGAACCCATGTCTCTCAACTCCTAGTCCAATGAGCTATCTATTAGGCCACACTACCTTGGGTGATTTAGTTATGACTATCTTAGATGACTTGCCAATGATCAAACTTCTGCTCATGTTTGTGCAAACAAATTGGTACATCCAAATAAATATCAATACAACTTGTCAGCAGCATCAACAACATTCTTTATACCATGTTTGATTTACAGGTATTTGGACACCATGTTATTTAGAACTGTGTATTCCAAACCTTATAGCAAATTAACAATTGGTTCCCTGACAGATCTCAGTTCTTGCTGTTGTCTTTCGTTGTAAGGAGGGGATTTGTGGGTGCTCAGCAATGCTGAACACTAGACTCCTTGAACTGAAGTGCATACACATGGATTTCTAAGTCCATATTTTAGCCACATCAGTTTGAAAATTTTGGCCAAAACAAGTCAATAATTGTTACACTATAAAGATATGATTAGCCATATCCTATTTCTATGAAAATGAAGTTTGTTTCAGGAAAAGTAGACTTAAAGGAGCATATAGTTCAGCACCATATACATTTATTTCCCCTGAAATGTGGATATATTTGGTTTAACAGATATGCTATATTTATAAAGGGAGAATTCCCCTTATAAAACATTAATCATCAGAGCCCTCAGTATCAATCATGGTTTCATCTAAGCAAATGTTAGTTTCCACCTTCTGACATTTAATTATCAGACGTTACAAATAATGAGGAAGGAAGACTTATCCCATTGAGGCATTAAATTAATATTTAAATAAACAATTAAAACAAAATCCGAGCCTTATTCTTAACACTGATTCAGTGGGGATTTCATACTTTTGTTTTGTTTAAAAGAGTAAATATGTACAATCCTACATTGATAAGAACGTGCCTGTATGCAAACCAAAGAAGAATGAATCCATTTCAGACCATAGGTGCTACCTAAGTCTAATTTCTCTTGTTTGGTGCATTAGGATTCTTTGCATGCCCCTGGTTCAAGCACTTAGGCTGGAGAAGATAATGTTTATTGTGAAGAAGCAATATCTAAATCTATTCAAAGCATGTTTGTGAGCTAAAGCTGTCTCTAACTCTGAAATCTCAAAAAAATGACACACACACCGGCAGAAAAATGATACACTTTATTACTAGTATTGTATTAAAAATACCATGCTTCAAGTTTAAACATTTATTTTAGTTTATATTTGCAGTGAGTGCAGATAAAGAACTGTGTGGTGTTCTTACTATGCTGCAATAGTAGTTACAAAGCATCCTCATCAATTTCATATTTCAATAAAATCTTCCGGAGCTTTGTTTTTTGTCCTTTGTGCTTTCCTTGGAACTCATGCATCAGCATGTAAAAATTCCTTTTGTTTAACTCAGGGGGCTCATTATGTTTTTTTTTTTTTTTTTTTTTGTCCTAAGGCTTTTGAATATGATTCCTCTGTTTTGTTAGACACCGGAAAGCTCTATTTCACTTGACTACCTCTTTCAGAAAGAAGTGAATACAAGTGTTGTGAGTAGAATCAGCTGAACAAATGTGGGTTTTTAAAAATCTCTCTCAGTGCATATGGCATCTACCGAACAACATTCTATAGATACTTGTAGGTCCATAAGCCATTTCATGGTGGCCTCAGTGTTGTGGATATTACCCATTTCACCTCTGAATACAGAGTCGGGGTACTATGTTATGATGTGTTCGACGGTTTTGATGTTCTCACTACAGTCACATGAAGGGGAGTCTTTGATACTCATGCGTCACGTAGCCGCATCTTCCATGGTTTGTTCTGTTATGGTTCAGTGTGTTCCAAAGTCTGCATAGCAGATCAATATTGGGAATGCGGCTTTTTGGATCAGTGATAATGTGGATTAACTGAATGGTGGATGAGGTTCAGACATATTGTCATTCCCTGGCCAGAGACATGAGAGAGCTGCACGTGGCCCGTAGTGGTCTTCATGATTTCAGGCATTGTTGAGGTATGTTGTACATACCTCGCTGGATGAGAAGCTCTTTCTTTTAACTACATTAAAGAACAATTTTACATTTTCTTTTAATTTATCTTGAATAACTATCTTTGATTTACACTAACCACCTGTATATGCAGAATAAGTACTAGGCTAAGTAATCCCCACTAATGTTAAATCTAGAAATGTGCAAACATAATTGGAAGACGCATGCAATTAAGGTGTCTGTCTTTTCCTTTTTTTTTCTTCTCCAGGGTCATCTTCAAATCAAAATGCTGACAACTTAAACCTAAACTTCAACTTTAGAAGTTAGTGAATCTTCACTCAGAGAAAAGAAAGGAAAGAATTTTTGCTATTCTTTCACCAATGCACTCAGATAACTTTATCTATCAGCTTCTTATTCAGTGAAACTATGCTCTGGAATGTGAGATAGGGGCTAAAGCAGAAGACTGGGAGTCAGGACAGCTGGATTCAACTTTTGAATCAAGTTACTGACAGAACCAAGACTTCTAACCTCTGTGGTCCTTAGTTACCCATAATTAAAATGGATATTATAATAACATAGAACGGCTGTGAGGCTTAATAGCTACATTAGACAAGAGAAGAAATTAAAGGGGCCCAAAAAGGGCAAGATATTGCTGAGCATTATTCCAAATTGTAGTAGAGCTGTTAAACACTGAGCTGTAAAGGGTAGACAGCGTTACAAGTGTGACATTCTAAACTATTCATTGTCTTTTTTTTTTTTCTTGATGCCTTTTTTGTCTTGTGCAATGGTGACACATGGAACACCTTGAAAAGAGAACCATTTTGTATGGATACACTGAAGCTATCTTAGCCCTCAGACCTACAGCAGGCCTTACTGTTAGCTTTGAAGGGAAGCAGGTGAGTACTTAGCTTGTTGGATGAAACGTTCCATACAACTATCATTAAGAAGAAATAGGGGGAGGCTTTCATAAATACACCAAAGATACAGTTGTAAAGAGGAAGTTAAAAAAGTGGCTGAGTACATGAGGATACCAGATCCAACAATGCCAAGGACAATCACTGGGATGTCACTTTGTAATTTTTAGCTGTCCTAATTGATTTGTACCCTTGAGAATAATGGTACTGGACAGATCAGTTACACTTGGAAAGCAAAGCAGAAAACTGTTGGTGTGGACCAACTTCTACTGTAGGTGGAGTGTAACAATGAAGAATGGAAATCTACTAGAAAGGTCTGGTCTCTCTCACCATCTGGTCACTTGACTCCCTAGTGAGCTGACTCTCCAGCATCCCAGTGAACCAGCCGGCAGGGGATGCCATCCTTCTGTCTGGGAACAGAAGCAGTCTGTTTACAACAGAAAATACTAATCTACCCTATAAAATGGATTAAGATTTGTTAAGACAATTCAGTTCCTTATGACTGGACTATGTAAGCGTTTATAATCACTGATATAAAGAATCCAATATTTTCTGCAGATATATTCTAAAATCCTTTAATGCAGAGCAATGGTATAAACAAGATAATTTTTATACTGGTTAGAGCACAGGGCTGAGAGTGAGCCCTGAGTTCTTGTCTCAGCTTTGCCACTGACTCACTCTGTGATGCTTTGGGTCATCACTTAGTCCAAAATTCTCCAACACAGTGCCTAATTTTAGGCACTAATATCCATGGTTAGGCATCTAAATAAGTGGCCTGATTTCCCCTGCCCTGAGGTATTGCGCTGCTACTGAAGTTCAGATGAGCAGTGAGTACTTCAGCACCTCTCTACTAATCAGGCCATTTATTTAAGCAGCCAAGCTCAATATTTTGTCCTTTACTTTTCTATGCTCCAAATTTTCCATTAGTAAAAACAAATACTGTCTACTGAGGATATCCTGAGTCTTAATTAAAGCCAGATTTCCTTCTGCATTTCCCCTTGTCACCACAACTTGATCTTAATGTAAAGTCCTTGGACATTTTCCAGTGAAATACATATATTAATATACTTTCTCAACCAAAATTCAGAAAAAGGAATAAAAAGTATAGCACAATTTTTTTTTTCTGAACTGACAGATATGACAATTTCATGCAATAGCCTCAACTGATCTTACTGTATTACATTTATGTATTGTTAGTTGGAATTGTGTGTAACCTTCCTAAGAGGGAGATGTGACAGTTGTGAGACCTGGGAGTCCAAAAACTATATTGAAAATGTGCCATATGAGTAGGGACTTTTGGATCAATAAGTGTTAAGTGGATTTCCTGGGGGACCTTCAAGGAGAAGTTGATGCAAATTTCCCCAACTGCAGTTGTGCAAAATGCAGCGTTTTGAAGCTGTGCCATGATAAGAGGGTCATTGTCTGTTTACTTGTTACGGAAGACCAAGATCAAAGGCCTGAGCTGTAGTTTAGCTTTTTTTTTTTTTTTTTTTAAATGTGCCCAGCCATTGTTCCCGTTCTGGATCTAAGATCGGATAAACTTGTAACCATGGGGAAAACCCAATTGTAGGTTTGAAGGACTGAAAACAACCAGAGCCTTAGGTTGGAGTTGGAGATTACCTTTAAGTTTTTTAGCATGCATGTAGGTTTTATTTTATTGTTTTTAAGGCTTTTACCTTAAGAATAAATGTGCTTTCTTAAGAGCTGAATGGTAACTTATAATGGTGGGCAACACTAATCATAGCCCTCAGAGAAAGCAAAGTGCAGGTTTTGGCCCTTTTAGGCAGTCTGGCTTGCTGGGAGCTGGGTAGCCTTAAAATCCTGTTCAGAAGGATGTGACATGCAGGTCTCCACCCAGGAGAGGCAACAGTTGGGAGCTCAAGGAACCACAGAAGGGGAATACAAGTGCAGTTGCCCTGAACCTGTGACACTAGGAGCATATGCAAACTATAAGGTTGGAGCCAATCCTGCAAACCTCCATGTGTGGAAGAGTATGTACAATTCCTTTTTATTTTTGCATAAGGTTTTTCCTATGGTTCTTGTCCCTGTAGTACCAGAACACCTCACATACACTGAGGATTTTATTCTAAAACCTCAGATGGATGGAAATAGTCTCATTTTACAGACAGAATACACAGGTGCAGAGAAAGTGACTTGCCTCAGTCATACAGGAAGTCTGTGACCTAGACATCTCTTGAGTTCCCATTTTTTATCCTTAACCATAAGATTACAATGGGTATTCTGTGTCTGGAGGATTTTCAAGATCAAGCCCTTTATATAAGTTTCATAAAACTTTTTGCAAAGGTTCCTAAATGTCCATTTAAATAAATGTAATTGATAAACACTGGTCTGGTGCTACAAGAAAACAGGCAGCACTAGGAAGCTGGTCATTCTAACACTGTGTATTACATGCTTTCAAGATTGTGTTTCTCTTTAAAAATCAACTTAAATACATAAAGTGAAAAGCAAATATTGGTGGTTGAGTATAATTACTCTTTAACTAAAGGCAAACACAACTATTCTGGTAGGCTTGGCATATAGTAAGGGAATTGCTTGGAAGCGGGCTGTCTATTGGAGGTAGTAATTTGTATAAGTTCCTTTATTGGAGAATCACTCCCTCCAAGTGCTATGTATGGAGCAAACCCTGAGTGTGCAGATTTCCCCTTGTCTGGATGGGAAAAGAGTCTTCACAATAGTGTCTCCTCTCTACCCTCTATGGGCAGACAGTCATAGGGTAAAAAGAGCAGAAGATAGCTTGGGCTAGGGGACACTAGTCATCCTCTACCACTCCCCTGTCAAGGTTGGTAAAACTGTGAATATGTATTGACATTTTCTTGTGTAGGCACCTTTGAAGGCCATACTGGGGGACAATATGGCTTCCCTGGCACTGCACCTCCAGACAGGTAGGGGACTTTGGAACCAGTGGAGAGGCATAGAGTGTAAGTATGGATGGTGCTGTTTTTAGTGGATCACTGATTCTGGTGACTGAACCATAGTCCATTCTATAAAGGTTCAAATACTCCTTTCCTCCCAATAAGTCAGTTTGGGGAAAACTGAAGGTAAACTCAGATTTTTTTTTTCTCTCTTCCTCCCAGTACCACTCCTGTGCAGTTTTTCGTCCCATTGGAAGAGCCAATTTCCATTCCCTCTTCCCCTATCTTTCACAAATAATATATAAGCCTGATACATTTCTGTTCTGCTCTAGACAGATTCTTACTGAGCCTGTCACCATGGCATCTGTTTGCCTTTAAATTTGAATACTTCAAAGATTTGGCTAGAGTTTATAGAATATTTTTAGTCCTTTCCATTCTCATTGACGGCCTTCATTTCTTCTCAACCCACTTGGAAAGACATAGCTCAGGAGGAAATCCTTAGTCAGCACTCCCCCTTCAGAAGGATGTGCAAAATTGATAACTGCTTTCCAGAGATTTAAAATAATCTGTCTAGAATTTATAGAAAAATGCACGAAAAAATGATTCACTGTATTGTGGCATATTTCAGGGAGTTTAAACAGGCTTTATGCCACCATCTGTGAACAAAAATAAGGGTTTGTCAACATGGTACAGCTATGTGCACAAGAATTCTAAAGCACACCAATGTATTGTGCACTAATGGCCCTGTGTAGACCCTGCTGGCACACACTTAAGTTCTCTAGTACTGTTTGAAATAGGACTACATTAAGGTACACTAGGGAATTTTTAGTGCACAGGCCACTTAAAGCACAACACACTGGTGTGGTTTAGAATTCAAACCCTGCTAATAAGCTGCTTTGTGCCATGTAGACAAGCCCTTAATTAACCAACATTTTCAGTACTACCTTTTAACTCAACATTTAAGTGTAAGCCACCTTTGGGAGGACACATGAGGAAAATTGAAAATGGTGAGAACTCAACTATAGACGGATCTGTGAACCTCAAACTTGAAAAGGAGGCCTGTCCAGCAGTGGAGGGTCCAGTAAAACAGAAAGTAATGTGAATTAGGGGACTGGCTACCATGAACCAGTAGAGACAAGAAGCAAGTCTTTTCTCTCTCTCTGGTCAACAGTGGCACTGCTCTTCTTCTGCAGAAGGAAACGCATTCGATAAGCCTGGCTGGGAGGAAAGGAGGGGCAGCATAATCTGGTTTTTGTGAGGAGTAAAAAGGGGAGAAGGTTTTAAAGATCCCTCAGTGAAGGGGACAGTGTCAGACATAAGCCTAAGAGTACTAAAGAAAAAAAATAGGAGTACTTGTGGTACCTTAAAGACTAACAAATTTATTTGAGCATAAGCTTTCATGGGCCACAGCCCACTTCATCGGATGCATAGAATGGAACATATAATAAGAAGATATATATATATATATATATATATATATATATATATATATATACACACACACAGAGAACATGAAAAGGTGGAGTAAGAGGCTAATTAAGATGAGCTATTATCAGCAGGAGGAAAAAGTTGATAAGAAGGTGTGAGGATACTTAACATGGGGAAATAGATTCAATATGTGTAATGACCCAGGACTGGGAGTGGCTCACACCTTCTTATCAACTGTCTAAATGGGCCATCTTGATTATCACTACAAAAGGGCTTTTTCCTCCTGCTGATAATAGCTCATCTTAATTAGCCCCTTACTCCACCTTTTCATGTTCTCTGTATCTAGAAGTACTCCTTTTCTTTTTGGGAATACAGACTAACACAGCTGCTACTCTGAAACATGATCTTAACAAAATATTTGAAATGCTGTTCCTTTTGCATTGACCATCCTCAACCCGCATATAATATTTCATGTTTCCTTTTTAAGTATTGATAATACTTAAAATGCTGTTTTGTTGGGTTTTTTTAAAGTTGCAAGAGGAAGCTCTTTTGAATTCTGTTCTGTGGCACTCAGACAAGACCAGCAAACTCAGGCAGTCTTAGAATATAACTACAGTGCACAAAAGCTCTGTGTATTTTGTTTGTTTTTCTGTTACTTTTGAAACAATAGAATGGCACTAATATGTAATGGAGATTTTCAATGTAGAGTGTCACATGCATAAATTTTTTGATGGTTCATTTCATCCATATAGGATGATCCATCTGGTAGAACATGTCATGGGGTTTATTATTCATCCCTG
The DNA here is from genome assembly GCF_965140295.1 of Lepidochelys olivacea. Lineage (NCBI taxonomy): Eukaryota > Metazoa > Chordata > Testudines > Cheloniidae > Lepidochelys > Lepidochelys olivacea. Next base: position 74,157,194 of record NC_140414.1, read on the forward strand.
GGGCATCTCAACTAATCTTTGGATTAGCTCTCAACCAATCAAGTTGAGGCTTCAAAAATTCTGTATAATTCTGTGATGGGGGTTTTCTCAGCCTCCTTTGGTTGCTCCCCTCCATCATGTGGTGTCTGTCTGTCTGTCTCTCTCTCTCCTCAGGTTACTCCCTTACTGTGATGTGGGTGATCCCTCTTAATGACCTGGCCAAATGACTAAGCCACAATTAAGGTTATCCAAGTTTCACCGCATGGGCTGACTGGATATCATTCCTGGCAGCCCTCCACCAGTGGCATAGCCTTGACTTGGCAGAACCTTCACCAATCCTCTACTCTGGGTTCTAGCCCAGAGTCTCTGCAATCAGTAGCCAAGGTCTGCTCCATCCCTAAACCCTGCTGCTGTTTTCCCTAGGCTGCTTTCTATTCCACCTCTATTAGGCTTCTTTCTCCACTAGCCCTCTGAGTAAACTCTTCCTTTCAGGGCTAGGATCCCAGGGCTTCTACTCTCCCCCTGGGTTTTCTCCTTTTCCTCTCTAAGCCCAGAGAGTGACTGCAGCCTCCTTTTGCCCTCACCTCCTGACCTTACACAAGCCCCACCTGTTCCTTCTCAGCTGGGGTGCTTGCCTATCAGGCCACACCTGAGGGAGACTTAGGCTTATGAGGTTACTTAATGTTTTCTGAGACACATTAACCCTTTCTGGGCTAGTGTGGGATAAACATCCCACCGCAGAACAGTAAGATAAGTAATGTCCTAGTGTAAATACACACAGGAGGTATCACAAACAAAATTCTGACTTCTCTAGCAATTTTATACTTTGAGGACTGGAAAAGCCTGAAAGTTTTGACACCTTATTTCTAGGATATGGATCCAGATTTTATTTATTTTGGAGTTGTCAAAATATTTGCAGTATTACGCAAAGTAATACATAAAAATTCAGTACAAGAGATACAACTTATAGATAGAGCTGGGGGAATAATTGATTGCCAGGTTTGATCAGCAAATGGAAAAATATTCAGAATTCTGTCTCTCCACCCTTGAGCCCAGTGCTTAGGCTAAAGCAATGGGGGAGAACTGAATTCAAGTCTTGCTCAAGAGCATGCACTGGTAGAAAAGAACTCTTCATGCTGCAATAGCATTCTGGGTATAAATTGAAAGGAGGTTCCAGAGCCTTTGGATTTTGAAAGGCTCAGATTAGCAGACTAGCATAGAGGAAGCTAGTACTAACAGTTTCCTGTACCACATCCTGTGACATTATCTACTTGAGGTTCCTATATAAATTGTAGTAGGGAATATTTTCACTGAGCAGAGAAACAGAAGAAGTGGCAGGAAGCTAGTACTCCCATGGAAGTAGTTTTGCTACTAAAATTGGAAATAACCCATCTCATAGAAGGGAAAGCAAGAATTAATATTAAAAGAAAAAAAATCCCAAAATACAGAGCTGTTTTCATTTTACTAGAAGCATCTCCCAAGGCAAACACAACTACTTCATCTATTAAATTGTCACTTTTTTCTAGCTGTCCGTAACAATGGTCTCAAATAAGCATTAACATGTTGTCTATGCTGTTAATACATACATGTTTGGAACATTATCTAAAGTGTTTTATTAGTGGTTCAGTAAATATAATCTCTTTTAGATTTAACAAGTTGCAGTGTTGCCAACTCATGATCTTTATTGTTTTTCTTAAAACCCAAGTGCCTAACCTCAGTCAACTGACTAGAAGAGAATCTGTTTTCATTTTAAAATAGCAAATTTCTAGTTTTTACAGAAAGAAACTTGAAAATATGCCCCCAAGTGCCTCTTAAAGGATCAAAAATGAGAAGGCAACAAAAGGCTTGAGAAGCCAACCAGAAGGCTAACAAAAAGCATTCAAGAAAGTTTATTAATCTTGTGAATTTGGGGCCTGGTTTTAAATTTTTGAATGCTTAGGAATGGCAACACTATGAGCATTTTCCTCAACACTGGGATCATGTCACAGGAATGTATTTGTGGTATGCAGCTGGGAGAAATTGTCTTCCAAATAAAAGTCAGCATGCTACTCAGTCACATACAAACAGTAGTGCACCGGTGCCCATATGTAATGGCTAGTAATGACATCTTACCAACAGAAAGGAATTAGTGCATGTAAGGCTCTACAGATCCTTGAATTTTACTACAAGAAAAACAATAGCTATGAATCCTGTTCTCCTCCTCCTTCACCCCCTCCCCCCCCCAAGGAAACCAGGTGCTAGAAGCAGGTCACTGGTGTGTTACCTAGTAGCTCTGTGTTCTATAAGAAGAACCAGGCCACAGTACCCAGCCTGTCTGACTCACAAAAAAGTCCCCGTGGCCAGCCTCTGCTTGAACCAAATCTGCATCAGAAGAAAGATTTACAAAAAAACCCTGGGATAAGGGTGACAGGATTAAGGAAACTCCCCTAGCCTCATGTGCATCGAAGATGGGACAGGGAGGCATCTCCATTAGCATACGGAATGGAAAAAGAGAGATTCCAAGGCAAGAACTACACAGAACTCTGGAAGCAGGGAAGCACTGCATGATGGGGGGAATCTCTGCTCCAGATGTTAATGAACCCACACCTGCACACATCCAGCTCAGTAGTTATCATCAGACCAATTTTAGTAAGAAATCCTTTATTGGTATCCAAAATAGTGATGCTCTCTAACTGCATTGTGAGCTCTCTCCCAGGAACACCACCCAAAGCCAGGAATGATCCGGTCCCATTGTCTAGCCTGAACAAAACAACTTTGGTATACTTCCTTGTTTGCACATAAACAAATCTAGTGTTCTCCCTTGAACCATTGTTGTTTCTCTACAAAAAGCCCTATTTACGCTCAAGTAAGCGTTCTGATATCTGGATCCAAAATCTGCATCAGTTCCACTGGGACTTCATCTTCTCCGACTGATCATGCTGGGGCGCTGCCTGACTCCAGCACTCTGGACCCTCAGCTACCAACACCACATGGGACCCCCTCAATCGATTCAAGTTTCACGGAGTGGTGAGAACCTAGCTGTCTCTCAGTATAGCTGTCTGACCCTGACTCTTGTGATCAGTTATAGTTTTCTAAACGTGACTTTTATAATCAAATTTAAGTTATATTAAATCTAACTATTTTGTTTGTTTTTGGTTATCCTATTATTATTACCTAGCAATAAATAACTTTCATAATTAAGCTGGTTGCTTCTTGCTCTTTCTCTCTCCCTCCCCACCTCATGGGTGTTTTTTTGGTTTCCTCATTCGCTCTGCAGCAACGCTCCTCATCCCTGCAGTGCCCAAAAATCCTGTGGGGTTTGTTCATCAAGTGGGTTACTACCAGAACAATTGTAACATGAAAGTGGGGACAGAGACGTGCTGAATCAGGCACATTTGAGGGTGACAGCTTGGAAATGCTGCTCGACCCAGCCTGCCAAGTCCAGGGACATATAAGGGGTCAGTTTGGGGAGTGCTGATTAATCCGACCCTCTCGAACCCGCTCTGTTAGAGTGTGTGTGTTAGTCTGATTCTGGGGCTGGACGAACCCAGCCCTGGGGAACCTAGGTCCTGCAGGATAGCACCACTGGGAGGGAACTTGCAGAAGGGAAAAGTAGAGCTCCATATGAGAATACAAGTGACACAAGCAGTACAGACCCCTGCCCTCCTTCAGAAGAGTAACCCTAATAAATGAACATACCCCAAAGTAACGGGAAAAGCTGGTAACAGGTGGGAATTGCATCATGGATAAAGGGGTAGTAAAGATTCACTGATTATGTTTAGTTGTTAAATTACTCTTCCAAATAAGCTGCTATTTTAGTTAGTTCATTCTTGCCAGCATCATCCTATGAATTGAAATATCTGCTCCATTGACAGCGTCAAACCAGCTGTATGCAATCCACTTTGTCCACTTTCCATGATTCACTTTGAAAACATAAGCCTACTCCTACAGCAAGGGGAGGAGACCATAAGATTTGGAGAGAAGGGAGAAAAAGTGGGGCAAGGAAAAGAGAGTGGGTTGTGTGGGGTGCATTATGTTGTGCAGGAGATGGACAGAAGCCTGGAAAAGGGCTGTAGAGAATGAGTCAGAGGGAGCTGGGAGTGGAAGGATCACATGTATAAAAGGGCATAGGAGTAAGGTGTGGGTTTCAGTTGTTAGGGAGAAATTAGAGGAGTATCATGGCAATTATTGCTGGGCACCACCAGGATAGAGGGGAGACTTGGGGTAGGGCAACTTGGGGTGAGGATCAGAGGCTTAGGAGTACTTATGAACTGGGGGGATGAATAGGGTAAGGCTAATCTTTGTAAGCTCATGATCTATTTGTATTACCCTTTGACCACCTTGCTTGCCTCCTTCTGTTTGTTGCACTCACTGGTTGCATCTAGTTTCAAATTAGCCTGTAAACTCTTTGCGGTGTTCCTATGTGTTCAACACAACAAGTCCCTGATCCAGAATGGCATCTTTGGAAACTAATGTAATAAAACCATGCCAAAGGCACAAATCTTAATTTTGCAGCCCTGTAGTGGACTGAGTAGCCTTTGTTGACTAAGTTATTGTCCATAGGAAGAGTTGCAAATACGCTTTCTGCTGGCCTTCATAAATAAACCTGCCATCTGAACTGTCTGTGCAACGACTGAGAACTCTGCTTCAAAGCCTAGTAGCTGAAGTACCTGTTGAAAGGGGTGAGTTGTGATGCACTTGGCAAGCTACCAAGCTTCTAAAAAGTCTATATCATAGCACTTAATTTACCCCATTGAGTAGGGACTATTACAATATATTAGGATGACATCTTGGTGTTGGCAACATTATGCTCAACAGTTTTAACAGTATCACATGCCTCACAGCCATGGGGGGAGCATTTTGGAAAAGATAATACTAAAAAAGTTGAACTTTTGCCATAGATTAAGTCATGTAAGGTGGATAGGAAGAATGTGAATGCATTTATTGGGATATGGACATGACTTCCAACTTACATTTTTCATACTGAAGTAGACTGCTGCATATTTGTCTGATGCACATCTCAATCACCATCTGAAATGGCTTGACTAATTGTACTAAAACTGATCAGGAATCTTTTAAAGGAAGAGATTAGAGCTTCATAGTTTGACTATGCAACTTGATGTTTATTACTGGAGGATGCTTAAAAAAAAAATACAAAACAAGCAGCACAGCACCAGGGAACATGATGTCCTAAAGGTACAAAAACAAGGCTCTGGCAGTGCTGGAGGAATGAAGGGAACGAAAGCCATACAAATAACTAATATTCACAATATTTACTGTGACATACCTACAAGTGATACAGTTGTAATATTACTATGATGGATATTTTAGAAATGTCTAGTATAGACTCAATGGTCAGTCATATCAGTAGTGTACTGAGGCAAGGACACTCACCTACTCAGTATGAAACAAAGCACTGCCTGACTGAATTGATAGACACCTTATATGATTTCAAAACTGAAGGTTGTTCTTCCTTATCTACTCTAGATGGCTTTTTCTTTGCAGAGTCATGTGTCTAGATGCCCTAGAGAATTTCCATCCCTAGCATGGGGACTCTGATCATTCACAGGTACATTCTGTCTGCTTACAGTATTATCTGACAGTAATGGTTGTAATACTGGAGTCCAATTTTGGTTCATTATGGATTTTTCCTTTTTTTCTTCCAGTTTACTTTTGTGCCAGAGAAGAATTCCTTTCAATAGCCTTAATTTTTAGAATTTTATTTTTCTATCTTTACTTTTTTTGATTAAGTAGTGCAGTTTCTACACACTTTCTTTAAAAAGGACTGTTGTATTATGCCATTTTTGCCTTTTAGTATTACTATCATGTGATTAAATGGAATATCTTCCATATAACTAGTGGAGGTACTGTGTATATACTGTTTAAAGAAATTCAGGCCTTTACAGAAGTAACTTAAAAAACTATCAGTTTTAATACAAACAAATTCTCCTTATTTTCTTCTGTAGCCTATTTATACACTTGTTTCTCTGCACTTCCTAATCCCAACATGCTTACTGGGTTGATTAATTATGACAATGCTAAAACTTCACAAAAAGCTTTGCTGATACTCTTACATTTTTTCTGTTATGCCTGGCAAGGATATTACCTGTAGCTCATTAATTTTGCTGAGCTGTGGAAATGTTACTGGAAACAACATTGTGTTACTACTTTATTTCTGTTAAAACAAAATAAAAAAATAAAAGCATGACTTTTTTTGCATAAAAGATTCATAAACTATGTGACAAAACAGTCCACCAGAGTACAGTCTAGGGCCCTGATCCTGCCATGCAATCTGTTAGAACAGACCCCCTTGGAACTGCACATTGGATGAATGGATATATGGTAATAAATTGTGCTACAAGCTGAGTCCAAATATCAGCAGCAGGCACTATTCTAGGAAGCTGATGTCATTCACAGTGATGAGCTGTTGGCAGCTGAGTTATACACATGACAGATCAGATGAGAATATTTAAAATAAATGTATACATTGAGGGATTGCTAGATTGAAGAGAAATGATGCTCAGCCTACAAATGAGTGTAGACACTATATATTTCCTGTAATATAAAATGCCTTTCACCTGTTTACATTCAGAGCTGGAGATTCCTTTGGTGTAGAGGGAGATCACAGAGGAATTAGAACCAGCACAGCCTAGCTTTGAGGCAACAGGATGAGAAGGAGGCACGGTCAGAGTGCTATTCCTCTTAGGTTGCTCTAAATTACACTGTAGCCAGGGTTGATTTAATACTGGCCCCAGGACTGAGGAATTGCAGCTGGCTCCCACTTGTCCTGCCGCAGTCTGGCCCAGATCATAAGTAAACTGAATGTCATATGTTGACTTTGTTTTAATATGATATATTTGGAATGATGTTTTGATTTAGTTTAAAAATCAGCTAAACTTAATATTTTCTCTTATTAAAATACTTCCTCTTACAGGATGTTTTATACATTTTCAAATGTAATATAAAAGTGCAGTTAATCACTATGAATACATATATACAAAGTTATATGGAATATAATTAACCACAGACATTTGATAAGTCTGCCACAAAGTGATTTTTATATAGTGAGACTGTGTCCCCTTCATTAACGTGAACAATAAAACTAGTTACAAGGATAATATACAAAAGAGAAACAATAATAGACCATAAATAACTCACTTCTATTTAGTAATATAACCTCACACTTCAGGTTTAAAATAATCCTTAATAGTTAGAGACTAAGATGACCCCTTCACTGGGTGAGGAGGGGGCAGATTACTCCACAAATTCCTATTATGCTGTGTTTTGCATCTTCCTCTGAAGCATCTGGCCTGAGTTGCTCTTGGAGACAGGACATTGAACTAGGGCTTGATTTACAGTGCATTTAATTCAATGGGAGTCTTTCTATTGACTTCATGGGCCTTTGGATCAAGCCCCCAGCTGGACCACGGGTTTAATGCAATACGGCAATTCAGATACTTACTATAAAATACATAGGGGGGGTACTTGCAACTCAGCTTTTATCCTCAGGTAAGTCAATGTTTTTCCCCACTTAAAAAATAATCTTATTGTTACTAGTTCAGAGAAATGCGGTAAGGACCCCCTGAGAGCTCTGATATGATAAGGCTGTTAGTCCAAGATGTTTGTCCTTTTCATTTGCATCTAAGATGTACTCTGAAAGTCATTCCTGTTGTTCAATAGACTGCAGTTTTCGAAAGGCCAGCAGAAGACTTGAAATAATGATTTAACTGAGATCACAAACTTGCTGAGCCAACCCAGTGTAAAAAGTTAATAAAGATAGCAACTGCAAACTTCTTTTCAAGACTTCTGCAGAAGAATAGTTACATAGCTGCTTATTGAGGATGCTATACAATTTACACAACTTAATTGGAAGTTGATGGAAATTAATACAAGGGGATTAATGAACATATTAAAGTTAGGAAGATTTTTAAATGATTAATATAAAATGCTTGTTGTCCAACTCACTTTTTCTACCTCACTTTTGTGCATGAGTAGTTCAGCTACTGGATAGTTGCTTAATTTCTCCCTTTGTCTCATTTTAGCCTTCTGCAGTGGGGTGAAATGACCTTGTGCTGACAATGATGACAAAACAGAAATCTGTGCATGTGAACCGGTGTACACATGCACACTACCACCCTCTATTGGTTAGAATGTGTCACTCCTGCCCAAGGGTTTGTAATGGTCATGTGGTCTGTGACTAAAGGCTTAAAAAGAGGATAAATGATAGGACACCGTTCAACCATTGAAGGAGATTTTCTTTAGGAAGTCACAAATATGTAGAGGGCTGATAACTAGAGTTAATTATACGAACATGAAAATGGGTTGTTATATTATTTCATATCTAATCTCCAGGGATGCATCTTCTGAGTATTAAGGAAATGTACTGGTAAATCTTAGAAATGGTAATCTAAAATGTTTCTTTTTGAAGTACAAAACCTATAGAGATTTTCAAAGCCAATGGCTCATCCTAAAGGGGAATAGCCAGGCAGATATCTTTATGATATTAAACTGAGAAGTCTAAGGTAGAGCCATTTCTGTTTGTTTTGGGGGTTTTAGAGAGAGATGATAACATGACTTTACTTTGTTCTGTTGTAAACAGAAAAAGGAAACCCTCTCGAGAAACATAAATACAGAATATGGATAACTTAAGGCAGGATTGTGATGCCCTTTTTCACATTGAATTGTGGTTTATACCATGAGTAGTCCCGCTGAAATCAATTGGACTGCTTGTGGAGCAGGGTACTACACAATGTGAGTAAAGGTATCACAACCTGGCATAAGTTTTGCATAGTATGTAGGACAATTAGGTCCATGTGAATAGAATTCATAGGTGTTACAGCAATACAAATAATAAATGCTAACAATATGTGAAATTCAGTTGAGTAGCCTGTTCTGTTTCCATGTGTATGCACATTTATTTCATTATCTGCAAATATTTACAGTTTTTTCTAAATGTTTAAACATATTCGTGATTTTGCATAAAACTTCACCTTGAAATTTCACAGTCACACACACACTACAGGTCAATCAGCCATTTTAATAATCTGCTCATTGTGCATTAGCATTGCTAGATGGCAGTATATTAACATTCACCATTACATCTCCAAAATAAATATTCATACACCAATTCTGGCTTTTGGGGGAAGAGGGGAAGATTCATTGCAAAATATAGTAGTTATATTACTGTTTAAAATTTATACTATTTTCACTCAACTCTCTAACCTATCACTACTATTTACTTCCAAGTGCTCTAAGTATTTAGAACAGTTGTCATGAACAATCACTTGTGTGGGGTCTGGACGGATCAAGGCCTCTCAATTCTGTAGGACCAATCCTGCAAGGTGTCGAGTGCTGTAAAGTCCCAGTGAAGATGGTGGGAATTGACGGTACTTAGTATCTCTCAGGACTGAGGCCCGAAATGTCCACTTCAGTCACTATTGACGCAGGTTCAGTTTGAAGGTAGTTTCTATCTATTGGGTTTCTTGGAAAAACTTAAGTTCTTCCTCGTGCACAATTGTTCACAACACACAAATCACCAACACAGTTGGTCCTTGCTGCCAGTCTCAGCAGAGATGCCAAGCACTGTACCACTCCAGGTCAAGACTATGAAATGTTGGGAGGACAATGAGGTGAGGCTTGAATTGTCACAGCTTGGGTTTTCTACTGATTTTGAATGACACTGTACACAGCAGCTGATTTGGGAAGAGGTGGTCTGAAGCCCAGAACTTTCCCAGCTGAAACCTATGGGCAGAAAGGGAGACAGTTTTTGAAAGATGGCTGCTTCTCTAATCAAGGGACACAGGCAAGAATGGGCTAAGAAAGTTTGCCTAGCCTAAGGAAGCTGATCTAACCCAGGATTCACAAGAGGGGTGAGCTCAGAGTGGGGATGGATAGGGGCATGCATTCAGGAGTTTGTTTTTCAAAGATCTGTAACTCTCAAGTATGCTTTAAGAGTAAAGTGTCTGGGGTTAAGAAATTCTTTTGCTAAGCCTGTGTTCATTGCTTGCCTGACAGTGTCCATGAAGGAGATAATCAAGAAGCTCAAAACCCACAGCGAAGTCGAACTCTAAGATAGTGTGAATACACAGTGGGCTTGGGCGGGCTGTGGATCTGGTTCTAGGGTAGAAGGTGGCCAGATGTAGGGTCCCACTGCCCAAGCAGGTGTCAGATAGGGAGTCTGCACCTGGGGATATGCCTCAGAGATCCAGAGCTAGGAACAGTGACTAGTTCTGTCCAGATACAGGGGGTTTAGAAGCATGTGGGGTCCACTCATAATAGACTGGTGTCTGTTGAGAGTGGGGATCCTGGCCAGCTGGATTGTGACAGCCACTTCTGCCTGAAATTAATTTATTTTCCTGATAAAGCAAGTTTCAGACTGTTTACAACAAAACTCTGCTCATATTTTCAGACAAAGTATATAAAAGTTACACAAATATAGTCAGCCAAATTGTTCGTGAATATTTTATCACTATTTTTCTATCTCTCCCATCATGAATGGAAAAAAAAATACAAACTATAACAATCTCATCAAATGCGTCCCTGGGACACCAAATTTCACTTTGTCCATTTCATCACCCATTTAAAGATATTTTCTATTCCAAAGCTTATTTTCAGTTAGTTATTTTTAACCATTTTGAATACACTGGCATTGTGTATTATATGTTCTGTTAACTGCCATGTAGTTGGCGCTGTGCTGATCCCAGGATGTTTGAGACATGGGTGAGGTAATGTCTTTTAGTGGACCAGCTTCAATTGGTGAAAGAGACAAACTTTCAGTCCAAAAAAAAATTCTGTTGATGATAGACAACCTTTAGAAGTGAGCTGGGGGTGTGATTCCCAGCTTGCAGAGGCATACTCATTCTAGCTCTCATTGAGCTAGCATGCGAAAAACTGCCACGTAGTTGGGGTATCATGGGCAATGGCTCAGGCTAGTCACCCCAAGTATGTACCTTCCCAGACCTCTTTGGAACATACTAGGGTGGCTAACCCAAGCCCCCACCTGTGTTAGCCTGAGCAGAGTTAGCACGGTTACATCTCTGCAAGCTGCGAATCACATTCCCAGCTCTAAGGGCAAATGTAGCCTTAGTGTTTGCTGGAGAAGTTAATTATCTTCCAGTGGCAGTAAACATAGATTTAGATACAAGCTATTCTGATGTATTTGTAGTTTGTGGCAAGAGAATATTGTGGGATTGATTTTATTTATTTATTGGTTGGTGCTATGGTTAGTTATGTCATCTTTAGGTTTAGGTCTGTTTGCCTAATTCTCTTTATGTTAAAGACTTTTTATATCACTCTGGCACTGTAAAACAGCCTTAAAATAAAAATAAATGTAATTTACAATAAATGTCATGTTGATGTAAAATGGTCTTAGTGTAAAAAGAATCAGACTGTTTTGTCCAGTGAAGGCTGTTTAATAATTTCAAATAACAAATTCATTTGAGAATATCTCCACCTGTTCAGATATTTCACAAGCAGCCAAAAAAACAAACAAACCCATTCACTCACCCCAAACACATTATTTTAAATGAACTATTCACATCTCTTTACTCCAGACTTTTTCCAGTCCCAGGATATGAAACACTTGGTACAAAGGGATTTAAATAAAGATGTTGAACTTACAAAGGATTTGTGATATGGATGCAAAGTTCTGGTACTTTGTACTAATTGCACCTGACTTGTTTGTATGTTTACTTCATTGGCTTTTAAAGGACAGCAATTATGCCATGGTAAGCCTGAACCTTCAAAATTTCATTTATTCTGTGAACTAGCTACCTTGTTAAGACGAGAAACACCCTCAAAAAGAGCTGCAGCTGTGCTCGACATTGTGCCAGAAAATCTGACAAAAGATCTGATTGGACTTCTGAAAATGTTACTAGATGGTCCAAGAATTCCTGGAACAGCATGAATGTATAAGTACATTGCTAGTAAGTCTTAATGTTGCAATTATCCTGAGATGAGACACTATTAACACATTGTTGCATCACATTCTGCATCAGAACCATAATTTCCAGTTAAAAAAAAAAACCCAAACAAACAAACAAAAAAACCCATATGGCACCACAGGAGCTGTGGAATTTTTATGACTGAAATGATAGTTATATATGCCACTGCCATACTTATGTTGCAAGGAAAACAGATTATGTTTCCATAATCCATAGTTGCTGGAAACCAGAAAATAGCTCAGATGTCTTTCTCTTCCCTGTTGAATAGATGGTTTTCTTGATATTCAGGCAATGCCATTTAGTGCCAGAAAAATGGATCTCTCTACATCTGCTTGGAAAAAAGTCTTCAGTTTAAAAAATCAAAGAAATGTTGCACTATAGAAGTCCACTGTAACAGGTTAGGTCTATTGCTGATATTGACAGAACTCAGGATTGTTAGTATTTTGTTGTTGTAAGATGTGCTTTTCAAAGACTGCATTTTCATTGTGGTCCAGAGAGAAGTCACTGAAAATAGATCTTTTACATCCAATATGTTTTCTACCTTTTTTTTTTTTTTAACATCCAGGAGTAGACCAACAAAAATCTTTACTTCATGAGAATGACGAGTCCTGACCAACTTAGGACTCCGACCAAAGAACTTACTGGTTAAAGTTGTGTGATTGGAAGAATGGGTTTGAGGATTTCAGTAATAATGGTCTTCAGTACTATTCCTGGTTTCAGATGCCCTCTTTCTTAAAGGTATAAAATTGGGAGAGTCCTTCCATGTGGCCTTCAAGTTCCCTTTTCAATTGTCATGGTAATATTTGATTATGGTACTTCATATTTTATGATTGCTAGCATTGGAAAGTGAAGTTCTCCATTTAGAAAAAATATCATATAGGCAGTGGCCATGCAAGTTTTCTCATATTGCTCCTACTTCATCAATATACTTCTATTAAGACTTAGAACAATGACCCCTGGGGAGAGGTTCAGTTTCCATGCTGATTGACTCCCTGAGCTTCCAGATGAAACTCCCTGCAATGGTACCTTTTGGCAATTGATCACAAAATTCTTAAAAGAAGCGAGATCAAACTCACTTTACCAAGGTTATCAAATGGATGCCAGGCAGTCAGGTGCAAAGCAGTGGCCTAGAGATGAAGTATTCTGTTACCAAAGTGTGTCATTCTTTCTTGCTTGTTGAAGATGCTTTTTCTCATTATTTTACATTTAATTCTGACAACTCCAAGGAAGAGGAAGAAAAGAATGGAAAGGAAGCAGAACGTATATAGGATTAAGTACGGTTCCTTAAAAATAGGCAGTAAAATAGTCCTATTTCCTCTTGTCACTAATGGGGGGTCATTGTGGACTGCTGTAAGGAAAATATTTGGGGTTTGTATTTTCATCACTGTAGTAACTGAAGGAACATCACTGCCAAAAGGTAGTACCTATAGAGGCAGAACTGAAAAACCTGATTTTCCCCCAAACATTCCACTTCCCATTTCTCTTCACTAAACTAGAAAGGTAAAAACCACTTTTGGAAGTAGAATACAGTACTGAAGTGGGAGATGAGGTAGCTGGAAATGAAGCCAGTTCAGATGCATTGTAACTCTTCCATTTCCCATGATTTCCTCACCTCAGTTGTATAAATGTGCTCCAGGAATGTAGTATAATTATTTCAATACTGCAAGGAACAACGAAATATCAAATTACAGTGGGAGTGTCTCTCCGCAAAATAGATTGCAGTCATTTACATTCTTACACTGGCACAGAATCATTGTCAAAAATCCTATTATCTGTGCTGCGTTTGGTACAACAATATCTGTGGCCTATCTAGCAGCGTACATCCGATGATACTAATTAGATGCAAGTGCTAGCCAGCTATCCTCTCTGCCAATGTTATTGGTAACATGGCAAAAGAAGAAACTGAAAAGCCTTAGCTATAACTAAGAGCAATGCTGTTATAGTCAACGGGGTTCTGGCCAGTGCCCTCTGCAATGACTCATGCCTGCACAATGCCAAACTCAGTTTGATATCACTAAAATGTGAATTAACGACCATCTGTATGTTAAGTGAACAAAATTACACGCAGCACATTAAGTTTCTAGGTCTGCATTCATTGCATAAACTTTCATACTGCAACAACTTGGCCCTTCCTTGTGCATATTAGTTTACATTTTCTATCATGCTAATATTTTCACTCCATTATTACTATTCCTATTATCCGGGTACCATGTTTTCCACAATAACGGAATTTCCCAAAGAATCCGTCCCTTTCTTGCTACAGAAGGGCACCATCCAGCAACCTTTCTGAGCCGCATGTGCCTGTTGAATTGTTGCAGTGAATAGAAAACTCAATACATATCCTGTTGCCTTTGTGGGGGCGGGGAGGGGAAATAAAATTATATATATTTGTAATGGTGATAATTGAATCATGTTGGAATTCACTGATGCTTGGAAAAGATCTTAGATTTATCCACCAAATTATGTTAAATAAGGCAGTGATTGTGTGTTTTTTAAATTCCACTTTTTTAAAAAAAATGAAATTTTAGCAAGAAAATTCTTAATTGAATATTTTAATTGTTGACTTACACTGTATTACAACTTTCCACCTCAGTTCCCATTTCATAGTTAAAGAACCCTGTAGAAAGCTTTTTTAGCACAGATAAACGTAACCTGGATAGAAGACTAAATACTTTTTTAGATAAATAGTATCTGGATTGTTTCAAATGTTTTCATCTTTATTGCTTACACTTCAGCTACCCACCTACTTCATAGATGCCATAACCACTTTTTTTTTATAGTTGTACCATTTGTTGGATTTCAAAATATTTCAGTAGAAGACACTTTCTCTGTAAAGTAAATACCTATTATTGTGAAGCAACTATGGCTGCTATTCTTGTCTGTAAATTTGATCAGTGTATATGGAAGAACTGATCCTGAGAGAAAAGTGTGAATGATGCATGCATATGTTACATGAATGCACATATACTAAGCTATTACATACCATATATAAAATGAGTTGAGCTCTTTTTTATTTGAAACAATTGCCTAACTCATTTTATATATGGTCTATAATAGCTTAGTATATGTGCATTCATGTAATATATGCACGCATCTTTCCCACTTTTCTCTCAGGATCAGTTCTTCCATATCCACTGTTCAAGTTTACAGACTAGAATAGCAGCCCCAGTTGCTTCACAACCTCTATATAAATGTCTATAACCCTTGATTTGAAAAGGTAGAGGCCCAATTCTCCCTTGGTCATCTTCCAGGGGCCCTCTGTGCCAAAAATTGAAAGGCAGCAAAGATTGCAATTTTGGGACAGCTAACTAATAAAGAATCCATATGCAGCTGTGGAAGGACTTGGATGGGCCTGTGGCACAAGGTTAAATGTTACCCCTAGAGCCCAGTCCTAACCAATCTTCAGTTTAAACCATGTTCATTCTGTATCCACCAATACAAATGATATAGAATCTATTTTCTTTTATTTTCAACTATAAAATGCATGCTCATAAATCCTCCACTTAATATCTGTTAGTCTAATCATTCTTGCATATAGAAGACTCTGCACAGAAGCCAGGAAATTGAAGTTATTTTCATGGAGTTTCCTCTGAATTTTTTGGGAGGGTGGAAAGGATTGGGCAGGAAGATTCACACTCTTCCCCCAAACCCGTTCTCCCAGAAAATTGATATAAATATATTCATATAGTAATTGGACTCTCCATGCTGATGATGTATTTATAGATGGATCTGAAGAAAAAAGGAAAGGGTAGAATTGTGAAAGAGGCAAAGAAATAATAAAACTTTGTAGTAAATTTGGCAGGAGGAGGGAGAAAGATGTTCTAGTTCTAAATCTATACAAAGTGAAGTTGCTAAAATTTATTGATCTTTCTTCTGACCCTAGCACTCCCTTCCTTTGAATCTCTTCACAGCAGCACATTCCATAGTCTCTCGTCAATTTAAAAACCCTTCAAAATTCTACACTACCTTTAAATCCATCAGCTGCTGGCCATCAATACCATACTTACCCTCCTTTGTCTGCTTCTCCAATAAGAGATTTTATACTTTCTCTCATGTATGAGACACCAACCCCAGAGTAATCCATAAAGCCTTCCCATCTCAAAAGCCATCTTTTAGACCCTCTCTTATAGTGCCTTTGGGAAATGGCTAATAATAGCTTGATGTGGATTGATACATTTTTTGATAGGACAATAAACAAAATAGGTATCTTACTGTAATATCAATAATAAGGGACATCTCTTCAAGGGGAAAGGGAAATAACCCTACCACTTTCTTTACCAACTTTGAAATCAGGTTTAAACATAAACAACTACTTTGCATACAGTTATGTATGTGATTTCCTCTTTTATTGTGTTAAATAAGATATTTACACTTTTATTATATAAGCCAGATCCTGCTCAGTTTATTCATGAGAGTAATTCCACCAAAGTGAATGGAAACACTAACTAACCAACCAGAGACCAGCCTTTAGTGTCTTATCTTTGACTAGCCATATTCAGTCGTGAATACATTTCACAGAGCATAACATACTTATATAGAATCATAGGACTGGAAGGGACCTCGAGATCATTTGGTCCAGTCCCCTGCACTAATGACAGGACTAAATATTATCTAGACAATCCCTGACAGGTGTTTGTCTAATCTGCTCTTAAAAATATCCAGTGATGGAGAGTCCACAATTTCTCTAGCCAATTTATTCCAGTGATTAATCACCCTGACAGTTAGGAAGTTTTTCCTAATGTCCAACCTAAACAGCCCTTTCTGCAATTTAAGCCCATTGCTTCTTGTCCTATTCTCAGAGGTTAAGGGGAAAAAAAATTCTCTCTCCTCCTTGAAAGAACCTTTTATATACTTGAAAACCGTTTTCAGGTCCCCTCTGTCTTCTCTTGTCCAGACTAAACAGACTCTTTTTTTCAATCTTCTTTCATGGGTCATGTTTTCTAGACCTTTAATCATTTTTGTTGCTCTTCTCTGGACTTTCCTCAATTTGTCCACCTCTTTCCTGAAATGTGATGCCCAGAACTTGACACAATACTCCAGTTGAGGCCTAATTAGTGCGGAGTAGAGCAGAAGAGTTGCTTCTTGTGTCTTGCTTACAACACTCCTGCTAATACATCCCAGAATGATGTATGCTTTTTTTTCCCCCAACAGTATTACACTGATTCATATTTAGCTTGGAATCCACTATGACCTCTGGATCCTTTTCTGCAGTACTCCTTTCTAAGCAGTCATTTCCCATTTTGTATGTGTGCAACTGATTGTTCCTTCCTAAGTGGAATACTTTGCATTTGTCCTTATATGCATACTTATAACCCTACACAACCCTCTCAACAAGAAATTTATTATAACTGCACAGCTTCTTTCCCCAGTTTCAGATAACATGAAAGTGATCTGTAGAATTACTACTAGGACATCTGTTCAATGAATAGATACATTATACAACAGACTCTGCTAATAATTTCTTCTGACATGTTTGCAAAGTTAAGCAGGCTGCCTTTAGGCCAGAGGAGACCAAAGGGCATCCTTTGGCTAAACCTGCATTACTAATTTGCAAGGATGCAAAGGTCTAAGTATCTGCTTTATTCTTTCACATGCTTGAAACCTTTCAGAGTATTTTCTTGATATGGAACATTTTAAAACATAGAGTGCACACCTTACATCTAGGTGGATTAAATACTCTTGAAACCGTTATGAAAGTGCAGGAGGCTTGTTAATGCCTAAAAACCATCAGTGAAGCATTCAAACTGAACATAGACTATATGGGCATTAACTAATCAATCACTTAAGCCTACACATTGGTATTTTAAATGTAATTGTTCATTGTAGTACTCATTCCATCACAATAACATTTAGATACAAACATACCAGGTGATTTTTAGTTGTTTTCCTGGCTTTGAAAACAAGCTACCAGTCTGTAATAAAAGGACAGAAATAGGCGCTGGGAAACTCTAGAAGTTTACAGAAACTTTTCAAGATTTTGCAGGAGAAATACATGTACAGTAACCTTCTCATTTAGGCTACTTAAACTCTCTACCCCACTTTCCACTAGCTCCTTTGCAAGATATTCATTCACCTCATGCAACTTGAAAGTGTCCTTGAGCTCCATAAGCTTCTCTGGATGCCAGACTGCCGACTGTGCATACTTTAAAGTGGACAGTTTTAAACAGCTTTTTTTTATTTATCCCAAAAAGCTGAACTGCATGGGGGAATAAGTCTCAGGAAAATAGGGCTTTAAAGGATTTGAAAGAATCAAAATTATCTTTGATTTGACACCAAAGTTATGAAATGAGCTCTGTGTGGTTCAGGGCCCAAGCTGAAGGTAGGGGGTGGAGACTGGGTGGGCTGTGGTAGGGATGGAGGGGTACAGGCCCATTATTCCCCTTCTACTCTCAAGGAAGTTATGTAGTTGGAAAAGGTAATACACCTTGATTTTGTATTACCTCTCCTAAAGAGCTCCACCCTGGGGCTGTAGTGAGGTGGAGGCCACCACTGGTGTGGCTACAGTGACCTGCCAGTGGACTTGAGGGGCAGGTCACTGAGGGAACAGAGCCATTGTGGAGGTTCAAGGCATCAACAAAGATGGCCCTGGTGTCCTCCAGGTCTGAGGGTGGACCCCAGGAACTTTCTGCAGGGGTTCTCACTCCTTTCCTCTTCTCCTGATGCTGGGTGGAGGGAAAATCCATGCCTGGTTCTTCTCAGGGATTGCCTCAATCAGGTTTCCTCCCTCTGGTTTTTATCTAGGATTGATCTGGGCCTTTGTATTTTACTGCAGACTCAAGTAGCTTCATTTGTCATTACAATCCCAGCCCTCTGTGCCCTCTGTTGCACCTGCATTTCTCCTACAGCAGAGTTTAGTTCAGAAATCAACTGCTAGCACATGGTGGTCAAATTAGTTATGGACAAATCTGAACCTCAGTTCAAAAAGGCCAGACATGGTTTGATTTGACAAAACTCTTTTTATCGTTAGAGACCTAGTTTCATGAGCCTGAACTGCATTAGAGTTCAAAGGACATGACTTCTGGAAGGTATTAATGAAAGAAATTGAATTACATCTATGTAGTCAATTTTCAGACTGAATTTCACAAAATGAATTCTGATTCTTTAACATCAGCAAGGTCACTCATGTCTGAAGTCACCCATATAAACTAAGAATCACGCATTTCTTTTTCTTAAAAACATCCTTGTTGTGACGGAGAAAAGCTTTTGAGTTGTTTTAATTCCTAAAAGCTTATGGCAAAAACCTGGTTATCATCTGATATTGATAGATATATATAGACAGAAAGGCCAGATGGTGTTCTTAATGGAGAAAGATAAGAGTTTATTGGAGCTGAAGTGGATTCTTACACTTTGTTTACAGTAGGAAGGTAAAAGCAGTTTCCAGAAGAAAGAGCTTCTATACAGTGTAAAGAATGCTACCCTCTTCTAAATGTGTCATAAGCCAGTGAGACTGACTGTTAAAATATTCAAACTCCTGTGGTAGCTGGGACAGAGTACATCTTCAAGTCTTAATGATCTCAGAGGATTTGATAAAGAGCTAAATGAATGGAATGGGGTCAAATGTAAGACCTTCGAATTCCTTCCCCTTCGAATTCCTCATCAGGATACATCTTTTAAATAGCCTTCAGAATGGTTGCTTTTTGTACCCTGCTAACTCATTTTGTTCCCTCAGACTCTAATATTCTAGCATATTAAAGTTTTGTTTACATTCACACACAGGTCACTATTAAAAAAGTGGTAGTTGCACCAATTATTACACAGTGGCATCTGAGATTAAGTGTAATCCCACATATACAATAGGAAGAATCTGTTCTAATTGTTGGCAAAGCTATCTTTTTAATGGTTTCTATTTTAGATATGTTATATGTATGATAGTCCTAGCCATGTAACAAACTGTAGGGTCACATGATAATTTGCAGAACTGTATGCGTGATAAACTTCATTCAGTCTGTTTAGATCACCTTTCTTGCACTCTGCCCTTAATCCATCCCTGCTTTATTTCTAACCTTCTCAATCTCTGAACAGCTGTAAACAACCTGCCATTAAAATAAAACAAAAAGCCAGAGAGGCTTTCCTGTTTTTTCCTTCACATGTAGATCGTTCATGTTTAAGATGGGCTCTAGGCAATATGCAGTCCATGATTATAAAGGCTAGAAAACCGAGAACATATAGAAATTGATATTCCATAACCAACTGTTTCCTATTTGAAAACTAATTGGGTCCATGTGTTCTTGGTCATATAAATCAGACTTTATTCCTATGCCCTGATTGTTATTTACTTAATTAGCATCAAATCATTAAAAAAAATCTACTCCAGGAACATAAATGAACTGGATGCATACAGTCTTGAATGTGCAAAGAGGGTCTGAAGACTGAAACTGGTAGCAATTTAGGAAGAAATGGTAGCAGGGAATTTTAGAAATTCTTTAACTGTTCCTTCTCTGGGCCACATTGGATTGGCCAGAAGAACCATTCCTATAATAATGAGGCCATTATAAGACTATTAGGTCAGTGCAGAGAGTAAATTGAATGTTCTCTTGTCACATTCATACTAAATATTTGAATGTACATACCGGATCCTTACTGTAATGATTGGCTTTTAACTGCCTCTCTGCAAAAGGCTTTTGGGGACCCCGCATCCTGTTATCTCTTAAATTTTACTGTGAAGATTCATGTGAAGGAAACTTGATTGCTTGACTATTTGCAGAAAGCAAACACAAAAGATGTGCAAGAATTGTATCACTATTAATGTTAAGGAACGGGCTTATAAAATTGCCCATGACTGCCACATTTCACTGGCCTAGGCCTATTCCTCATCCCTGGATCAACAGCTTCCTGCACCCTTCCACAGTCCCATCCAATTTAAAACGTTTAAAAATCAATTAGCATTAGTGAAGTAAGTAAAACATTTTAGGCATAACACTTTTAAACCTGTAATGCCAGATCCTCAGGTCTGCAGGGTTACCAGGGAGCAGCTCTGTGTGTGTGTGTATGTGTGTTTGTGAACTAGGGAGAACGCAGGGATCGCAATTATGGCTAGCCGCATGTGAAGTCAAAGTCAACATTTATCAGCTTACCACCCTGAACTACCACAGTTAATTCCTCTTTTAATTAGAATACTGCAATAGTGTTGCATGGTTACTGAGGGCCAGGTCCTCATCTGCTATAAATTGACAAAGCTCCATTGACTTCAATTGAGTACTTAGTTTACACCAACTGATGATCTGGTGAATGTCTATCTTAAGGATGATCCTGTGCCTCTTTCTCATATGACTAGCTCCACTTAAGTAAGTAATGGACAAAAGATTAGAAAATTAGATTGTAAGAACCTGTGTGTGTGTGGTTTTTTAAAAAAATATTTTATTTTTCTGCAAAGTATCAGGGACCCTTTTTGGTACTGTAGAAATCGTTGTTAAATGGAATTCAGAAGTGCATCTGGAGCTGCTCAATTCTAATATTTCCTTTCTCCCACCGTTTTTATGTCTTGTTCAGTTAGACTGTGAACTCTTCAAGGCAAGTATTGTCTCTTCTACAGAGCCAGACACACTGGGTTCTGCATCTCAGTTGTGACCTTCTATTACAGATAAATAGTACTTCTAAAATAAATAAATAGCTTTCTGAAAACTTGCATTATTACTGGAACTTTTGATAGGTGGGAAGTAAGGAACTCACTACAGATGGCAAATATTCTTTCAGATTAGGATGTAAATTATTATGCTTTAGTCATTCAAGCCCTAAAACAATGTACAAGGACAGATGTGCAGCAAAATTTTAAATGTGCATTGTTGTTTTAGAATGATACATAATTAGGGTCACATTCTCTTCTGCAAAGATATCCACTAGCACAGGGGCAGGCCATCAGGGAGCCAGTTAGAGCTCTGATTCTCCATCCTGTAGAACTCTAAACCTGACACTTATCTCAGCATGTGTTAAGGGAGTTATGCTAACTGGCAATGGTCCCTAAATGACTATTCACCCACTGGGAATTGCTGGACCACGTTAGTGCTCTAGCCATGCCTCCTGCTCCAGCAAGCCCCTTATGCTGGTGCTGAGATGGGGTATAGTATACTTATGCCAGCTTTATGCCACTAAAGGACTTCTTTTTGCGGCTCTTTTGTGCTGGACTGGGGGAGAAAAATCTGCCTGCGTACTGTGCGAACACTAAGGTTGCTATTTCTTCTCTGTAGAACCAGCACTTCATTGTCTATAAGGTGCAGGAATTGTTTTTGAAAAGATAGCAGCAACTGGAGTTCCATGACTGATTGACCTTAGTTATCATTTTTGGTCCATTTCATTACATTCATTAATGGGTATTAATTCATTGTTGCAAATGGTGCTATACTACACTATGCTCTTTAATATTAAAGTCCCTTCATACAATGTTTATAGATTTATGGTAAATATAACCATTAATAATTAATACAGTTACTGTGGATTTTTATTAATGCATTTTTTTTAGTTGAAAAGGGAAAGGTGAACACTAGAATCTGTATCATAGTTAGAGATGTGCTGAATAATCACAAAAGGAATGAACAAGCTAAAAACTACTTAGACAAGTTAGGTGTCATCAAGTCGGCAGGGGCTGATGAAATACATCCTAGAATACTCAAGGAGCTGACTGAGGAGATATCTGAGCCATTAGTTATTATTTTCAAAAACTCATGGAAGAGGGCCAATATAGTGCTAATCTATAAAAAGGGGAACAAGGATAACCTGGGGACATAAGACTAGTCAATTTAACTTCTATACTGGGAAAGATAATGAAGCAAATATTCAAGCAATAAGTCTGCAAACATCTAAAAGACAAGGTGATAAGTAACAGTCAATATGGATTTGTCAAGAACAAATAGTGTCAAGCCAACTTAATAGCTTTCTTTGACAGGGTAACAAGCCTTGTGGATGGGGGAAGGTGATAATGTGCTATATCTTGACTTCAGTAAGGTTTCTGATACTGTTTCATATGACCTTCTCATAAACAAACTAGAGAAATATAGCCTAGATGGAGATACTATGAGGTGGGTGCATAACTAGTTGGAAAACCATTCCCAGAGAGTAGTTATCAGTGGTGCACAATCAAGCTGGAAGGGCACATTGAGTGGGGTCCCACAGAGATTGGTCCTGGTTCTGGTTCTGTTCAATAGCTCATCAATGATCTAGATAATGTCAGAGAGCATATTTATAAAGTTTGCAGATGATACTAAACTAGGAGGGATTGCAAGTACCTTGGAGGATAGGATTAAAATTCAAAATGATGATTTCTCCAGTTTGTCCTGGTTTGAAGTAAATAGGATGAAACTCAATACAGACAATGCAAGTACTCCACTTAGGAAGGAACAATCTATTGTACACACACAAAAGGGGAAATGACTGCCTAGGAAGGTGCTGGGGGTTATAATGAATCACAAGCTAAATATGAACAACAAGGAGTCCAGTGGACTCCTCCTTGTTTTTGTGGATACAGACTAGCATGGCTACCCCACTGATACTAAGCTAAATATGAGTGAACAGTGTAACACTGTTGCAAAAAAGCAAACATCATTATGAGCTGTATTAGCAGGAGTGTTGTAAGCAAGACACGAGAAGTAATTCTTCTGCTCTACTCTGCACTGATAGGGCCTCAGCTGGAGTATTGTGTCCATTTTTGGGAAAAATGTGGACAAACTGGAGCAAGTCCAGAGGAGAACAACAAAAATGATTAAAGGTCTGGAAAACATGACCTATGAGGGAAGGTAAGACTGAGGGGGGAACAATAGTTTTCAAGTACATAAAAGTTGTTACAAGGAGGAGGGCGGAAACATTGTTGTTCTTAACCTCTGCAAATAGGTCAAGAAGCAATGTGTTTAAATTGCAGTAAGGGATTTAGGTTGGACATTAGGAAAAATTTCTGAACTGTCAGGGTAGTTAAGCACTGGAACAAATTGCCTTTGGAGACTGTGGAATCTCCATCATTGTAGGTTTTTAAGAAGAGGTTAGACAAACACCTGTCAGGAACGGTCTAGTTATTAGATAGTTCTGCCTTGAGGGCAGTGGCGTGGACTAGATGACCTATTGAGGTCCCTTCCAGCCCTACATTTCTGATTCTATAAGCTAGAAAGGGTACTGATCACGGGCAGAATTTTTCTCTAAGCCATAAGGAAAGATGAGTATTGGGTTTGTTCTACATGACCCTGACAATGTGATTAATATTACTGAAAAGGATCAGGAAACTGTCATTATCCATGGTCCTTGGCATGACAAAATACTGTATTTTTGTTACTGTGGAAACATGACTGGAGGTTCTTTAAACTTATTTTCATTTGAATGTGAGCATGTCTCTGCTGTTAGGGACATTAACAGGATGGGGAAAATAGCTATCTTAAATATTCATCTAGATGAATCTTATCCCCTCCAAAATCAATTACTGTATTCCCTGTAGTCTACTGAATAATACATAACTGCACCAAATGTAATTCTAGTAATGTCTTCTGACTTCTTTATTCCAGTGAAAGATTTTATTTTTTACTTTAACAAATCATGATTTATATTAGTGAATATATTGTCTCAATCCCCAAGGAGTCTTTATAAAGAACTCTGGCCTCTCTGACCATATGTTTCTCTGCTTATCTGTTTCCACAGTAGCACATTAACATTCCCATTCAATAGTTCATAGATACCAATGTCTCAGCAGAAGTGCTTTTATATGGGTAGTTTTGAAAGCTTTTCTCTGAGGGATAATCAGTAAACGTTTAATGAATCTAGATTCAAAGAAAATGGTTGGTCAAGATGGCAGGTGTTCATTTCCCATCTTCTATAAAATCCACTGAGCTTTTTCTTTTCATTCCCATTAGCTATTATCCTGTGCATATTCACACTGTTACTCTTACAATGTTCTGTTCTGGTGGTTTCTTGGTCATTCCTAATAACATAGTTATACTTTGCTTTTATTATTGTTTCTCTTGAGAAGAGAAATCACCAAATGACTAAACTGTGTCAGCAACATTGAACAAGCCAGTACTTAGTAGCTTTGTAGAAAAAAGCTACAGGTGGGAAAGCAACAACCCCTCCTCCCTTCCACTTCTCTCAACATGATGGTGGCCCAATGGAAATGTTTTGATTCCAATTCAATACAATAGCACCATGTAGACATGCCTACTGGAAGATGAAGATTTTGGACCAGCTTCATAGCTCCATTACACTAGACTTGGAGTTTTCTTATGATCTTTAATAAATCCAGAAAAGTTTGTTTGATTGAACTTCAGAGACTTATTGGAAACTTTCAGAGATGTGTGGGCAATGAGGTATCCCCCCGCCCCTCTGTAAGAGATTTGTCTATAACTGCATGTTCTGGTCTTATTCAGTTAGATTCTCTATATTTAAACAGATTACTTTTACAAATTGGGAAGGGTATAATATAGTGTCATTTTTGGATCACATTTCAAATTGGACTTCGTACAATATCATTCAGTCAATGAAAAAACTCTGATAGATTCGTATGAGCGATGTAACTATGTACTGTCCCTCTCTTCATAAAGTATATCAGTTGCACTCAGTTGCTAAAGCCTTTTTCATATGTTCTTATCAACATTGCTAAATACTCCTGGCTTTTGCTTTACTGAGATTTGATATTGCTTGTTCAACAAAATTTGCCTGGCCTCTGTGGTTTGCATTGAAGCAGAGCAGGAAAGTAAAGTACCAGGAACGTTATTTAGTACTTACCATGAATTTTTTTTTAATTTGGTGTTTGAATGGGGGTTGCAAGTCACTGAAAATTTAGCACTAGAAGCCCAATGTGAGGATCTTGTTTTAGAAAATAAAGTGTCAGCAAAAATGATCTTATAGTCATTCACTTGAGTTTCAAGCTGGGTTGTTCGAAATTCAAAACACGTTTAAAGTCAAAGGCATGGTACAGAGCTCAATATCAACTGGAGTGTGTGTGCTAATGTTGCTTTATGCTATCTTTGCACTCTCCTGATTCTGAGTTGCTCCAAGGGCTGGAGTATCTGTCCTGAGGCCTTGTTTGAGATACAGCAGCATCCCTGGGCTGCCCTAAGTGCAGCAACACCTTGTCAAATCTCTGCAGATCTGTGTTGCAGCCCTACCACTAACTATTTTTGTCCCCAGCCCTGCCCATGGCATGCCCCCTCCCACCCTTAGTTCACCACTTATGCCAGATCTTGAGAGGGATTCCTCAGAAGTCAGCCTCTCATAGCTATCTTCCACAGTACCTTCACTTGGCGGAATTTTTCCCCCAGGTGGTTCTGGGACTTAATGCATCTGGCTCCTTTACATGGTGTATAGGGTCAGGAGCATGGCTGAGGATCTCACTGCGTATGTTCAGAATAGTCATCATGGGGCATTTTAGCTGTTCATCCCGTAGGGTATAGTGAAAAGGAAATATGATTCCAAAGGCTGCCAGCAGAGGGGGACCTGCCATTCAAAGATGCAAGGACAAGAGGCCACTAATCTTCATTTTAAGAAAATGAAGGGGATGAGGGGATGGAGGTTGAAAGTGGGAGTGCCTGTGGGTGGAATGAGAATTGTGTGAGGCTGTATACCAGTGGACTGGTGAGAACTTCCATAACATGAGCATATGCCTTGCACTCTATCCTATCCCAGACTCACATTGGGGTATTAGTTGTATTAGGTGATCCAAATGAAGCCCCATCAGGCATGAGGCAAGAGAAGCTGTGCTAAGCTTCTCTCAGCTAATGGGCACTTTAACATTATTACATATGGGAAAAATGCATAAGTGGGGCATGCAATGTCAACAACTGGAGCTCTAAATCTGGAATTTTTTGCTTTCCACAACCATTGCCAACTTAATCCTTGCTTGGCTGCCTCCAGGCCCACAGGGCTCTTATTTCTTTGCAAAACTTATTCCTGTATTAAGACTTATGATACTGATCAGATGTCCAGAAAAGGTAACTATTAAGCGCTTTGTTAATAGCTCACTAGACTGAGATTGTAAAGGAATTTAGCAGATTTATCATTTATTACAGCGATAAAACCCATGAAAGCGCAATCAATCAAATAGTCAGAGCAAGTAATGCACTGTCACTGAGTGGTGGATGAAGACCAGTGCCAATAATTAAATCAAAGATGGCTATCTGAAAATTTAACAAGTTGAATAATTTGCAGCTCCTTGTAAATGAACCCTTGATTAACATTTCCCAGATAGCTGCCAAGAACATTTACAAGGCTCATTAAGGGAGGCCATTCAGAGTAAGAATATACTGATGAGCAAACTTGAGAAAGCAGCATAGACTTTCTCTGAAAACATTACCTTGAAAAGAGTTGTTAACAGAAGTGGAATATTTCTAGCTTAAATCTTTTTGAAAAGGATACAGCTGTGGAATATTGTGGAACACCTCCCACCAAAAAGCATGCATAGAAGGCATATTATGAGTATCTTGTTGTCCTGTGTTGGTTAAACATCTGCAAGATTTTGTTATAAAATATCCATGCCTCGATAAAGGAAACAGACTAATACTGGAGTCATTACTATACCAGTAAACAAAGGAAAACTAACTGAAAATAGTGCCCAGACTCTGCAGTTAGCTTTGCATATTTTTAAAAAGATGATGCCCTTTCTGAAAAGAAATATACATTTTATGTCTTAAATCAACTGGTAATGAGTCAGAGCAGAGCAATTTTTAAAAAGAAATATTTACAAAACAGCTAAAGGTTAATGCATTTTCTAAACGTCAAACCTTGCACAGACTGATTACTGCCCTCATTAAGGATTTCACATCTGACCAGCTTTGTATTGATTACTATCTGAATGTCAACATTACATCCTGGACTTACACTTACTTACAATACAGATATAACCTTTTTCTTCTAGTGAAATTACAGAAAAATACATTCTATATGCTTCTAGAAAAATACCAGGTCTCTGATGTCATCTGTTAATTACATTCTGTGCCTTGTACAGCAGAGCTACATGTATTTAATTTTAACAGTATTCTCTCCATGATGAATACAAAAACATACCAAAAGTTTAGCGTTTTCCTTTGAAAATGAACAATCATGAGTATTTCAGCTTCCCCAACAGAACACAGTCCTATGGTGAACTGATTGCACGATAAGGCTCCATACTTCATGAGCAGTGATTTTTAATATAGACTGTTAAATAAGTCACAAGTATAAACAACTGGTCTTTCCAGAGTAGTATGAAACCTGCTTTGCTATTACAGTTCATTTCATGAATGAGAGGGAAAATGGCTTCTTCTAACACAATACAGCCCTTTTAAGGTACCATCCACTAGTACCTATTATAAAGCTTTATATAGAACAATTTGTGATATGTCACAAGCAAGGAATTGCCTTCAGGGGGTTCTGCATTGGTACAGTTGTATACTCACTTGGAGTGACTTGTAAAACTGTACCGCTCAGTTTGCTACCCTCCACACAGCACATTTGTGGCGAGTGAGTGTTGTGGAGTGTGCTGTCCTGTCCTGTTGCATCAGGGGTGGATTTAGCCTTTTAGAGTTTAAAATAAATGAATATGCAGTCCACACATGCTGCTGTCTAACAGGAAATTCTCAATATCATAAGGTAACAGGCAGTGGCAGATTAATGATTTTGCCGCCCCTAGACCCTGAAATAATTGCTGCCCCCGGCCCCATATGAACTTGTTTTTAGTTTTTGTACAAATTCATTTGAACCCACTGGCAGCTGTTTCCTGCGGCAAGCCTGGGAGGGAGGGGGGAGAAGCAGAGCAGCGGCATGCTCGGGGGAGGAGGTGGCAATGGAGCAGAGGTGAGCTGGGGCAGGGAGCGGTTTCTCTGCTTCCCCCACCCAGGTTACTTGCTGAGGCCCTCCCCGCGTCCCCAGCTCACCTCCATTCCACCTCCTCCCCCGAGCTCGCCGCCGCTCCCCTTCTCCTCCCTCCCAGTGCTTTCGTGTGGCAAGCCTGGGAAGGAGGGGAAACACAGCGCGCCCATGGGTGGAGGGGATTTGGGGGACTGAGTTGGGGTAGGGGGGTGCGAGCCTATGGCTATTATAAATTTGCCACCTGTGCAAATTTGCCACCCTGGGCCTTGTCAGCCTAGGCTGACCTAGGTGATAATACGCCGCTGGTAACAGGTCCTTACACTTTTGGTAAAATTGTTTGCTCAACCTCAAGGGAATTATAGTTTTAATGAGAATGTTGTTGCTCTAGAAAGTGTGGATTAACACTTTAGATAAAATCTAAATTTCTCTGTTAGACAAGCTGTTATTTTGGGTCAGATTTGCTTTTAGGCTTTGAAATGTCCGCCAGATCTGTTTTGCAAAATTAGTGGAATATGCAGATTGACAGTAAAGATCATAGAATCATAGAAAATTTAGGGTTGGAAGAGACCTCAAGAGGTCATCTAATTCAACCCCCTGCTCAAAGCAGGGCCAACCCCACCTAAATCATCCCAGCCAGGGCTTTGTCAAGCTGGGCCTTAAAAACCTCTATGGATAGAGATTCCACCACCTCCAGATAGCTGGATACCTGATACTATATCTAATGTTAGTCCCCCTCTTAAAATGTGCTTTATGCTGTTAAATATAGACTTTCTGCCTTCCTCAATTCTGCTGAAAAAGGGGAAAATTTTAAGCTGATTCTGTTGAATTCCACTTGCTTTCCTCTCAGTATTATGTATCATTAGCTTATCATATTTCAGCAATTGAAAGGTAACAGGTTTGACATTTGTTTTATTCTTGTCCTTTTTGCCCTGACACCTTGAAAGTCTTTTTCTCTGTCACATGTTATAAACAGAATCCACTTCCAATCAGAATTTTTTTTCCCCCCAGATTATATCATTTGTATTGTTGGCAGAACCTAGAGATCCCTATTGGACTGAGGCACCACAGTTCAAGGGACTGTACAGACTTATAATGAAAAGACAGCCCCTGCCTCAGTTCTGTTTTCCAGGTTTTGCTTCTCTTTATGTCGATATTCTATTTTTCAGGGAGGTATTTTTAAACTTAAATTAATTGGTTTGAATAGCACTCTTTGTAATTCATTTTGTAAATATGCCATGAGACTTACCATGGATATCTTCTGAAATTGTATACTGCAATGCCTTCAGTTACACACAGCAGAAGACAAGATAGAGGATACTAACGGTCTCTGGAGGAGAAAGGATCAATGGCTGGAAGCTGAAGCCAGCCAAATTCAAATTAGAAAAAAGAAAAAAAAATAACCACAAGAGTGATTAACCATTAGTGCAAACTACCAAGGGAAGTGGTGGATTCTCCACCTGCCGGCATCTTCAAATAATAGAATTGTAGGAGTGAAAGGGACCTTGACAGGTCATAGGATCCAGTCCCCTGCACTGAGGCCGGGTTAAATAGTATCTAGACCATCCGTGACAGGTGATTGTCTAATCTGTTCTTAAAAATCTCCAGTGATAGAGATTCCACAACCTCCTTAGGTAACTTGCTCTAGTGCTTAACTACCCCCTTAGGAAGGTTTTCCTAATGTCTAACCTAAATATCTCTTGCTGCAATTTAAACCCATTACTACTTGTCCTGTCTTCAGTGATTAAGGAGAAAAGTTTATAACGCTCATCTTTATAATAACCTTTTAGTCTCCCTTCCCTTCTCCAGACCAAACAAATCCATTTTTAAAATCTTTCCTTGTACGTCATGTTTTCTAGACCTTTAATCATTTTTGTTGCTTTCCTCTGGACTTTCTCCAATTTGTCCATCTGTCCCTAAGTGTGGTGTGCAGAACTAAACACAACACTCCAGTTGAGACCTTGAGTGCTAAGTAGAGTGGAAGAATTACTTCTTGGGTCTTGCTTACAACACTCCTGCTAACAAAGCCCAGAATGTTCATTTTTTTTGCAACAGTATTATATTGTTGACTCATATTTAATTTGTGATCCACTAGAACTCCACAAGATTCTTTGCTGCAGTACTCCTTTCTGTGCAGTCAGTTCCCATTTTGTATTTGTGCAGATGCTTATTCCTTCCTAAGTGTAGTACTTTTGCATTTGTCCTTATTGAATTTCATCCTATTTACTACAGACCCTTTCTCCAGTTTGTCAAGATCATCTTGAATTCTAATCTTATCCTTCAAAGCACTTGCAACCCCTCCCAGTTTGGTGTCATCAGCAACTTTATAAGTATACTCTATGCCACCATCCAAATCACTTATGAAGATATCGAATAGAACCAGACACAGGACAGATCCCGGTAGGACCCCACTTGATATGCCCATCTGGCTTGATTGAGAACCATTAATAACTACTTAGTATGTTTTTCCAAATAGCTGTGTATTACCCTTACAGTAGCTTCGCCTAGGCTGTATTTCTCTGGTTTGTTTGAGACAGTCATGTGAGACAGCATCAAAAGCCTTACCATCACATCTACTGATTCCCATTCATCCACAAGGCTTGTTACCCTGACACAGAAGGATATTAGGTTGGTTTGACATGATTTGTTCTCAACAAATCCATGTTGACTATTACTTATCACTTTATTTTCTCCTAGATGCTTACAAATTGATTATTTGCTCCATTATCTTTCAAGATACTCAAGTTAAGATGACCGCTCTATCATTCTCTAGATTGCCTTATTCCCCTTTTTATAGATAGGTACTATGTCTGCCCCTTTCCAGTTTATCCTCCCATTCTCCACCAGTTGTCAAAAATTATCATTAATGGCACAGAGATCTCTTCCTAGAATATTTAAGGAACTGGTGGATGTATTTCATCAGGCCCTGCTGACTAGAAAATATCTAACTTGTCTAAGTATTTTTCCTGATTTAGTCTCAGATACTACTCCATTTATACTGACAACTATTAGTTGTCCAGACACTGCTAACTTTTTTGGTGAAAACTAAAACCAAAAAGGCATTTAACGCTTTGGCCACTGCTGCATTTCTATTTTCATCTTTCTCTCCTCATTGAGGCTGTGTTGTCCTTTGTCTTCCTATTATTTCTCATGTATTTTGTAAAATGTTTTCTTGTTATCCTTTGTCCGTAGCTAGTTTTTTTTCACCTTAGCCTTTCTAATTTTGTTCTTACATGCTTGTGGTTTTTTTTAATATTCATCCTTCATAATATGACCTAGTTTCCACTTTTTGTATGATACTTTTTTGAATTTCAGGTCATTGAAGATCTCCTAGATAAGCCGGGTGGTCTCCTACATTACTTCCTATCCGTCCAATGCATTGAGATGGTTTCGCTCTTGTGCCCTTTATGTTTCTTTAGAGAACTCTCTCTTTTTCCTTGGACGTGAGTCCTGTGGGATCTCATCTACCAATTCTGATTGTACTATTCTATAGAACTTTCATTTCATGATCACTTTTTTACCCACACTGCCTTTCACCTTCAAATTCCCAACCAGTTTCTCCTCATTTGTCAAAAACAAATCTAGAATAGCTTCTTCCCTAGTCCCTTTTTTCACCTTCTGTAATAAAAAGTTGCATTCCAAGAACTTGTTGGATAATCTGGGCCCTGCCATATTTCCCCAACAGATGTCTGGGTAGTTGAAGTGCCCCATCACCACCAACTTCTGTGGTTTTGATTATTTTTTTTTAAACCAAAGCCTCATCCACCTCTTCTTCCTGGTTAGAAGGTCTATAGTAGACACCTACCATGACATAACCTTTGTTTCTTACCCCTATTTTCCTTTACCCAGAGATTTCAAACAGGTTTGCCTCCCACTTCTATTTCAAGACTGGATCCCTTTCTGGAAGATATGCTTTAGCCAAACACAAGTTATTGAGCTCGGTAGAAGGGTAACTGGATGAAATGTATTGGACTGTGATATGCAGGAGGTCAGACTAGATGATCTAATGGTCTCCTCTGGCCTCAAACACTGAGAACTAGAGAAGCTGCACTTCATACATTTAATGATTGCTTTGGTGAGTCAAAATGTCCACACCAAACGTCATAAATATAAAGGGAAGGGTAACAACCTTCCTGTATACAGTACTATAAAATCCCTCCTGGCCAGAGGCACAAAATCCTTTTACCTGTAAAGGGTTAAGAAACTCAGGTAACCTGGCTGGCACTTGACCAAAAGGACCAATAAGGGGACAAGATACTTTCAATCCTGGGGTGGGGGCGGGGGAGAGGTTTTGGTCTGTCTGTTCTGCGGGCTTGCCGGACACAGATCAAGGAAGCAAGCAGTCCAACTCCATTAGAATTAGTAAGTACTAGCAAGGGAACGTGTTAGCTTATTTTTGTTTTGGCTTGTGATTTTCTCTGTGCTGAGAGGAAGGTGTATTCCTGGTTTTCTTTTTGTAACTTTAAAGTTTGGCCCAGAGGGAAATCCTCTGCGTTTTTGAATCTTTTGTTACCCAGTAAAGTTATTTTCCATCCTGATTTTACAGAGGTGATTTTTACCCTTTAAATAAAATCCTTCTTTTAAGAACCTGACTGATTTCTCTATTGTCCTAAGACCCAGGGGTTTGGATCTGTGATCACTTTGGAACCAATTGGTTAGGATATTATTCTCAAGCCTCCCCAGGAAAGGGGGTGTAAGGTCTTGTGGGGAATATTTTGGGGGAATAGGACTCCAAGTGGTCCTTTCCCCGGTTCTTTGTCTAAGGCCTAGGCTACACTGGGGGCGGGTTCCAACTAAGATACACAACTTCTGCTACGCTAACCAATCTGAAGTAGCTGAAGTCGAAGTATCTTCATTTGAGTTACCTGGCCGTCCTCAAGGTGGCAAGTCAACCACGGCGGCTCCCCCGTCAACTCCGCTTACTCCTCCTGCCGAGGTGGAGTACAGGCATTGATTTGGAGATCGATTTATCACATCTAGATGAGATGCGATGAATCGATCCCTGATAGATTGATCACTACCCGCTGAGCCGGTGGGTAGTGAAGATGTACCCTTAATCACTTGGTGTTGGCAGCATACTGTTCAAGGACAAGGCTGAATTTGTGCCTTGGGAAAGTTTTTAACCTACACTGGTAAAAATAAGCTTAGGGGGTCTTTAACGCAGGTCCCCAATCTGTACCCCAGGGTTCAGAGTGGGGAAGGAATCCTACACCAAATATTGCCTTTCTTTATACCATGGAAATGCACCTTTTATGATTAGATGTTATCCAGGCAGTTTTAGCAGTTATATCTGAAATGTGTTGTCGATTTGTCCAAAAATAGAAATGTACAGTGATTCAACATATGAGGAGAGAGTCAGAATTCAGCCAGCCATCAGCTTGCCAGATATCATGTGATCCACTCTGAAAAGATTTTCACTGCAGAACCATGTAATTTTATATAGTATGTCCCTGATAAATGAAACATTTCTGCAACTTCTTGCTGAGGCACTGTAACATGGAGGGGAATCATATTTTTTTATAATGGCAAAAATGTGGTGTTTTTACTCTTTAATCAAAATTAGCTGTTTTTTTCAGACTTTGAAGACACAAAACATTCACTGTTGGGATGGGAATAACATGGCATATTTCTGCTAGAAAGATAAAGTGAGCAATTCATAGGACAACTGAAGACCCTGTAGTATGGAAATACTTATGTATTCTTGTTTATAGCCATTGTGACATACTTCATCTACAACCGCAAAGATTACACCCTACCATCCTTAATGTGTGTCATTCGCTGGTTCATGCCATCTCCAGTAGTAAGACAAGTTTTTCAAAACACCTAGGTTTGAAATAGTGTCCCAAGAAATCTCAGGAAAATTTTCAAATCATTGTTGGATCTTAAGGAAACTTTTTTGTTACTATATTTCTGAAGCTCAAACTGCAAAAGTATGAAATCTCCATCTAGGTTAGCTAATTCTAAATTAAGAACATGATTCTTCTTTAAAACCTTATGTGAACCTTAATGGCCATATGTGCAATTATTGATGCTGATTGCTAAATGAAAACACATGCTCCAATGTCAAACAAACTTCTCTTAATAAGTAACATCCAGCCTGTCTGAGCCTCAATTATGTTTTAATTTATGGCTTTCATCATAGCCAGTGAGATTTTACTTCCACAAATAGCTTATATTTTAGTTACTGTTTTTGTGTGCTGCTTCATTTTCCATTATGTTAATTCTAGTTATTAATACAGTGCTTTTGAAATAATTGAAGTTTTAATCTAGCTAAGAGAAGATCTTGAATGAATTTTCATTTCTGGAGGGAACTTACGAGAATATGGACAGTAGTAACAACAGTTTAGTGCATCACACTGATATACCACTGACTCACATTGCCACACTGTGGGTCTTTGTTCTATTCTTTGTATCTAGTCCACTTAAGAGATGTAATGAGGCTGCTATAGCTACCCAGTAGTCCTTTAGTTCAAACAGTAGAAGCCCGTCCTTTTAGTGTCAGGTGTCCTGGTTTCAGTTGCCACTGACAACCCATGGTGGGCAGCTATTGCACTGGGCTCAGAACGTGGATGCGGGGGTGAATTGTACTGGTCCTGGTCTAAGTAATTAGCTGAATCAAAACCATGGGTCTGAGCTGTTAAAAAGACTGCTTTGGGATCATTCAAAATATGGACCTGAATTTTGTAACTTTGGCCCATCACTAATGGTTTTTATATAGGGAAGGAATACATTTTTACTGATACTGCTTGTTTTATCAAAAAGAAAAGGAGTACTTGTGGCACCTTAGAGACTAACAAATTTATTTGAGCATGAGCTTTCGTGAGCTACAGCTCAACTCTTTTTGTGAATACAGACTAACACAGCTGCTACTCTGAAACCTGCTTGTTTTATGAATCTCATGAAAAGTTTGGGAGTTAACAAAAGAATCATAAAGAGAAGCAATACTGATGAATCCCAGTGATAAGGTGACACTGGGGAAAGTTAAGAATGTATTGGAATTTGACAAGGATCCTTGGGTCTAGTCAAGCATTGACATAAGGTCTCAAACTTGTGGCCCGCGGGACATCTGTGGCCCACGAACCTCCCCAATGTGGCCTGCAGGGCTCCAGCAGTTTTGGGGATGGGTCTCTCTCTTGGCCCCACCTGCTGCTCCCGGGTGCTCCCCCCACCCCGGAGATTTAAAATGGCCCGGGGCCCCAGCAGCGCAGCAGAGCTGAGCAGCATCTGCCTGCTTGCTCCATGTGTCTGCTGGGCCTCCCTGCTGCCCTGGGGTGGGAGGGGGCTGTGCCTCCGCATGCTGCCCCCATCCCAAGCGTCCCTGCGGCTAATGAGAAGCTGCGGAGGCGGTGCCTCGGGGCAGCAGCGCGCAGAGGCCCCCCAGCCCGCCCCGCCTTGGAGCCCCAAGTAAGTGCTGCACTCCCTGCTCCCCTCCCAGAGCCTGCACCCCCTCCCCACACCCCATCACACCCCCAAACTCTCTCACAGAGCTTGCATCCCCTTTCTACACACTCCCTCCTAGAGCCTGCAACCCCACCCCCTGCCCTAGCCCAGAGCCTGCACCCAGCACCCAAACTCCCTCCCAGAGCCGTAGGCAGTGCGGGGTGAAGTTTTGGGGGCCAGGTTCTGGGCAGCATGAGTGACATTATTGGCCTGCTGGGAGGATTTGAGGACTGGCACTGGCCGTAAGGTAAATTGAGTTTGAGACCCCTGACATAAGGGGAAGGGGACAGGAAAAGTAGCTTTATGCTTCCTGATTTACCAGGGGCTGATATACTCCCTGGAATAATTTACAGCAGCCTCATGGCTGTTGTCAGATCCAACCATCTAGAAAGGACTCCTGCGAGCTGATATATTTACTGGTAAGAAGCCAGAGCACAACCACCCTCCATCCACAATGCTGACCTACCAGGGTGATATACAACCATGCCAATGGGATCCTCAGCTGCCAAGCATCAGGCTGTTTTGAGGGTGAGGATCTGGCTGATATTTCAAACACTTTTTAAAACAAAATGTACCCATCTGCCTCACAAAAGCAATGTTCTGCCAATTGAACAATGTGATTGGTTAGATAGTGGTGATGGTGATGGGCATGTTATAATGAAAATAACTGTGGAATGAACTCCACCAGGAACTAAGTTCTATCACAAAACTCATTACCTTTTGCTCCAAGTGCAAGGTGCATTTCTTTGACCTGCCTTCTCTAACATAAATGCATAGCAATATTTACTTTAAAAAACACTACATGACAAATTTGTAGTCATGTAGCTTAATGCACTACTAGAAGATGCTTAGCTATTACAATGATGATCATGCTATAAGAACCTGTGTAGAGTAGAATGACCATTTTCATTCCTGTAGTTAATGGAAGTCATGCTGATTGCAACAAAATGTATGAAATTATACTGTGGCTTCCTGGTTTTTAGTTCATGATAGGTGATTTCTAAGCCACAAAAAAATCTATCGTGCATTAACCTATAGAATACTGGCATTTTCTAGACTGCTAGTCAATGAATGCTAAGGAAAACATTTACTAAAATTTGCTAAAATTCACCTAAGTGCCTGTACAATATTAAAATCTAAAAGAGGTTTACTAACGTCAACATAAGTGACACTCACCTCCTAAAGTCTGATTGATATATCATAAGGCATACCCTTCAAGCAAAGGCCTAAGAAAATGCATGTGCCTTGAAAATTTCTAGGGACAGACCCAAACCATATAGGGCTGTATTACTGAACATCAACACTTGTGTTCCAGGTAGAATTACACTGTTGTCTTTGAAGAACTGGTGTAATAGGCTCCACGTAATTGACCTTTTCTTCTTTATCCCATCCCTCTTCCTTATTCTCAGGCCTTGTCTACAAGTTTAACTTAAACTACATTTTAGATATTTTATTAAACTGGTGCAGACCTCCATGAGGGAGCTTTCATTTCTGCTCAAGAGTGGCTTATTTCAGTTTATGTGACACGGTGCTTAAGGAAAAAACACCAAATACTGTGAGACTCACAAAGTCATGAGAGCTGGCAACACTGATTTACTAATGCATAACAGAAATATTTTTCTTGATTTACATTATATTGTTTTTTAAGCTTAACATATAACAGTAATGACCTTGGTATTGAGGTCTACTTGCAATAAACATTTATGATTATCAAATGCTTTAACTGCAGATTAGCATTTAATCTCCTGCAGAAGTTATTTATTGCTGAAAGGTGGTATACTCATGACCCATAGTGTCCCCTTTGTCAGGGTGCAATGCTGCAAGGGAGTTTTCATCCCCAGCACCTCTGGCTGGCTGGCAGCCTCTCCATTTCATCCAGGCCTCAATCCTCTGTCTAACTCACATGAAGTCCAAACACCTTTTGGGATGACAAAGGGTCCAAATGAAAATCATAACAAGTCCAGGGCAATTCTTCTTCATCCCCTTTTGGATTAAACTAATAACTTCTACTCTAGTGGGATTCCCCATGCTGCCTGCTTCCCCACAAGGACTTGGCAGTTTACCGCTGGGGTGTCCCTGCTCCCACTTACAAGCTCTATCCCAAGACTTCTCCCACAGGAGCCTAACCTGCTTCATGTGGGTTCCTTCTATCCACTGTAGGACCTAACTCAGGATTCCCCCCACCGCCCCATGGAAGCCTATTTTGCTGTCCTTGGACGACTTCTACTGGATCTCCCTCCTTATTCCTTTCCCCAGAGCGTGTTTCCACCTGTAGGACACTCTGGCATGAAGACCTCCACCAGCTTTCTTCCCAGAACCGAATGAGAGGAATTCCACAACTGTCTTCACCCCCCCGCCCAAGGGATCCTGACAGATCTCTTGGGGTTCTCGTCTACTCCAAGATGAGATTCAGGATCCCCACCGCTCGAGACCTACTCTACCTTCAGTC
Source organism: Lepidochelys olivacea (assembly GCF_965140295.1). Lineage (NCBI taxonomy): Eukaryota > Metazoa > Chordata > Testudines > Cheloniidae > Lepidochelys > Lepidochelys olivacea. The sequence continues at coordinate 74,195,732 of NC_140414.1, forward strand.
GGTTCTTTCCAGACTGCAGCCACAGCAAGCTGCCTCTAAAGACAGCTCCCTTTATTTTAAGCAACTTTTCCTTAATACTGTTTAAGCAGCCTTTTTCTATCTCCGCTGCTCCTTTACTAATTAGCTAAAGGGGCTCCAGCTGGAGCACCTGAGCGTTCCCATCTGTAGCCCACATGACACGGACCAGTTAGCCCCTCATTCTCCTGAAGGGCCATTGGCCCCATGACATGCTTTAGATACTGTTGTATCATGAAGATTGTTAATTACTCTACAGTTTTCATGTTCTAGCCTTGATTGTCTTTTGCTATTCATAAGAAATGTAGGCCAAATCCTATACAATTGTTGTATGATTATGCAAAGCTCAAATTTATCTATTTATTCACTTTATTTTTAAGATGTCCATCTCAGTAATATCTGTGTAACAACTAAGTGGTACATAGTGTTATGAGCTGAGGACCTATGATACAGAGCTGAGCAGAAACCAGATTTTTTGTTGGGAAGAAATTTCCACAATTTCAAATTAATTTCAGTTCTCAAACCCTCCCCCCCCCACCAAAAAAAAACAAAATCAAAACACTTCAAAATTTTCCTATGAGAATTTTTTTTAAAAAAGATCATTCAGGTCAATTAAATGTTTTGTTTTCAATAAAATCAAAGCATTTCACTCTGATTTTCTATATTTTAAAACTTTTTGTATTTATTTTAATACAAAAATAAATTTTATTTCAAAATAAATTGAAAAGTTCCATTCTGACCATCAAAACTCCTATTTTGACATTTATTGAAATGCTTTTTCGTTTTTTTCTAAACAAATTTAGAAAATCATGTCAATTTTCACCAAACATTTTAGTCTTTATGAAAACAGCATTTTTCATCAAAAATGTTTTCCAACCAGTTGTACTATGCAAACACTTGAAAACACAGTACATGAAATCCTGGCACACTGGACATCAATGGAGGCTTTGCCATTGACATCAATGGAGTTAGGATTTTGCCCGTCATCACAGTAAGTGACATTCATACAGCCACTCCATCACCATAACGTACGTGTACTAATATCTGCTGCCCATCCATTCCCACCTACTGTCCAGGCCCCTAGTACTCAAATGGATTTAGAGTTCTAGCTATTTATTCATATTTAAACATTTTAAAAGTGCCTCTTCTAGGATTGAGAGGCCTTTGACATCATTTTGTAGTTGATTCTATACAGGTTCTTCTCACACCCTCGTTACTGTAGTAGCTGAGCCCCTTCCAGAAGGGCATTGTCAGATGACTGTCAGCTGTCATGTGTGGTTTCTTCTTTCCCTCACCCTCTGCTCCAGGGGAACATTGTGTGTGCAGAGAAATGTTTTGATAAGGGGTCAGATTTTTTTTTAAATATGTGCATGCTTCTATGTCTTTGTGTTAGAGAAGGCATGATAAACCAAGTATGCCTTTCACTTAGAGCAGAAGGTGGTCCGGTTTGTGAGATTTGTGTTCCACTGTACATCTTTTCACCTAGACAGCACCAGCTCCAAAGACATGATGTAGATTTCCCAACCACTTAGGTAGTGGAATTATTCCAGTTCCACTGTCTTGCAGGCAGAGGCAGGCCTTGCTCCTGACTAGGGCTTATAGGTGCTACCATAATATAAATAGTAGTAATTAGGGATCCTGCTTCCATTGAAAGCAATAGCAAAACTCTCATTGATTTCAGTGAGAACAGGACTTAGGCTTTCCAGTATACTCATGCCTTTCTGAGCAGCCTCTTTTATTTCTTCTGTTAGAACTAAAGTCTGATGCGCTGCAGGAGCACTTCCTGATGATATTAGCTTTAAAGAGTATGTACTTGATCAGAAAATTGTAGATAAAATCCGTGATTTCTCCATCAATGTGTAGAAAGTAATCATAATATTGCCTACCATTTTATTCCCCAGTCATTTTAATAAATGCTCAAAACACCTCTTGCTTTACAGCCAAAGTCATAACCACTTTTAGGAACCAGTTATGTCACATTGCATTTTATCCTTAAACGTTTGACGTATAGTCAACGTTGAAACTTCAAAGTTGCAATAATTTGAAACACGCAGCTTCTTCTAAATGATACAAAGGGGACCCAATTGCAGAGCACTTGCCTCCCAGCACTCTCAGACTAGTAAACATACCCAAATACTCACAACCATTCAATTTGTACTCCTGAAAAAAGGAACAATCAATCACACATTCAGCCCAACAATGCTCTGATGCACCTGCCAACAGTCAAATACATTCATTAAAGCTATAGAGGAATACATGCAAGTGGAAACAATGCAGCAGTTGCAGTACCAGCAAAGACAGACCTTTTTTGTGCCAATATACCCACTGGTAATAGAACTGAATACTAATAACATGCCAGCATCTTGCTGTGACTAAAGAGTTGCCAACATGCTCCTGCTGCTTCAAACATTTGAAATAATTTCAGTAAGTAAAAGTATTTCAGAATTTCTGTTCTCTAGCAAAAGAGAGTTTTATTGTGGTGTCCCTCAATATTTCTTTTGGAGCCCAATTTTTCTAGACTTTGGGTTACTCTGCTCAGGAACTTCTATATTTGGATTCCATTTGGAAGCCATATATGGATTATGGTGCCATATCCTTTCCACTGTCAAGCCATGAGAAGAAAACCTCTGTTTAAGTTCTTGCTACTGTTAGCTATGGGGATACAAGAGATTTTTTTCTCTCTTTGTAGGAACAGAGCACTAGTGAACTGGAGGCTGTTCAGTGACCAATGTGAAATGAGTTGGTGGTCTATTCTCAGATCTGGTCTTAATGGGCAAGCATTCACATCTCTCTCAACCTTCCATCAGCACTGGCGCTAATGTTACACCCTTGTTGGCAGTTTCAAAAGATATGTCAGATTACGCGGTTGAATAGATGTGAGACAATAATATCCTGTGGCAGGTGTCCCACTGGATCAGGAGAGAGGCACATTGATGAGGTAGGGTAGGAATAGGGTGACCAGACAGCAAATGTGAAAAATCAGGACAGTGGGTGGGGGTTAATAGGAGCCTATATTTTAAAAAAAGACCCCAAAATCGGGACTGTCCCTATAAAATCGGGACATCTGGTCACCCTAGGTAGGAAAGAGCTGGGAAGTGAAGAAGGGGGGGGGGCGGAGTTGGTTGCAGAGGAAATAAATATTAAGAAAGGGATTTTTAGGATAGGATGTGTGTGAAGGGAGAGAGAACAGAAACTGATGAGACAGTTTGAGGTCTCATCTGCACAAGTAACTTAAGCTGTGGCTGTTAACAGCTTTAGTTAAATCAGTGCAAACCCCCATATGGACAATCTTATTTCAGTTGAAGAGTTGTTTAACTTCGGAGTCACGTGTAAGACTCTGTTTAAAATAAACAAAAACTTTCTCGCTGTCATGGTTGAAGAGAAAAGTTTGAAGACATGCCCCTAAATGTGCAAAAATAAGTAGGGAAATAAAAATAACACATTTATTATTGTTAAAATGTCACAATTTTAAGCCATTTCTTAATCTGGGGGTGCTCACTATTTTTGATTTGCAGTACTGAGAAGAGGGAACCCAGCATTTTCAAACTTTCCCAAGGGGGACGGGGAAGGGTGTGACTAGCATGAATGAGTGAGTTGATGTTAAAAGGCTGTTAAAAAGTAAATAGTTGTTTGATGGTGTGGCCTGTGTAAAAGAGTAGTGATGTGATTAGAGACACATACAATATTGTTCATATAAAATATTTCATTGTTGGTTGTGAGAACATAATATCTGATTTGTCTAGTCTGTACTTGACTGAACTTGTTCCACAATTTTGCATACTTTGGTTTTTCTATAAGTGGAGGTTGTGTATTAAAATTGCTTTATTGCCCTAGATTTTTTTTAAAAACCTTTCTTTAAATGAAATTAGAGAAGCACAGAAGTGGACTCTGAAATGCAAACCTTTTCAAATCTCCATATGAAGAGTCTATATTCAGATTCTAATTCCTAGTCTTATGCGTGATTCTCGGTAGAACTTAATATCAAAGTGGGCCTGTTGTCTGATTCAGATTTGAATATGGATGATGTCTCATAAAAGTAACTTATAATATTTTGACATTCTTGAATATCAACGTGAACCCCAGTGCTGATTTGCCCTTGAATCTGAACCCCTAACTGAAAATCCAGATCCAGCCACTGGCCCAGTTCTAATTGACATAATATGTATTTTCACTTAATAATAAAAAATCTTAATGTCTGAGTGGCAATAAAATTCTTATCAATATCAAAACACAATTGCAAACTATAATTTCATGTAATCACAAATACACTTAGATCCCATATGCTGAAATATGTACATAGAATCTTGCTTAACTGTGCATTGAATCTATACAAAAATTTGATGGTCTACCTCTCAGTCTCTGTCAAAAAGGTAATGTGATGAGGTCCCTCTCACTGAGATTTAATTATTTTTATTTACTTTTAACAGTTGACTATAAATTATTACAAACAATTAGAGCAGCTTAGGAATTTTCCAATGGAACATTTTTTTTTTCATTTGTAAAATGTTAATCAAAATTGAAAAGGTTTGTGGAAAAGGATCCAATTTGAAAAATCTCACAATTGGAAACCTTTATTGGGGGAAAAAATTCAGAATTGTTGAAATGTCTCTGACATTTCCAATATGAAAAGTTCTATTTTTTGGATCAAAACAACTTTGTTTCAAAATTTTAGTTAATATATATTAAAATCAAGGTGGAAGCCATTTTTGAGGGTTGAAATAGAAATGAAACTCTTCAAAATTATCACAATAAAATGTTCTGATTGACCCAATCTGAATTTTTCCACTTTTTAACTCAGTTTGGGATGGGTAAAACTACAAAATCTTGACTGCTTGCAGGATGAGAAAACAATTTCCCACCTAGCTCTACAAAAAATTTAAACTAATCTGAATGTGTTGCAAAAGAGAAAGCAGAGTGAATGTTACAAACTTGTAACCTTAGCAAGTACCTAACAATATTTCCAAACAGATGAGCTGTGATAGATGTGTACTAGACAGTTAAAATATAGTTTATACTTTCCAAGTAGTGCAAGGAATTTAAACACACACATTCCATTAAAGTTAAAGGAAGATGTGTAACTAAATCCTCTGCACTGCTCAGAAAATCACCTCTTTTTTGTTTTTATTGTTAACCCCAAAATCTCTAATTCTATATCTATAGCCATTGAAAATGTTCTGTTCTATCTAGTTTTATTGTAAGCTACAGGTAGAATTGTATGCTACCAAACAATCACTACCAGAAGTGTATTCTCTTATCCTACAAAGTACTGAACAACCGAGTGACTAAACTTTTATCACTTTCTGCCTTAATCAGTTGAGATACACAATGTTGATGTAGGCTGTTAAAAAGCTGAAGTGCTGTACAGCAAGGGTGGCAAAATGAATCCTGTTTTGAAATTGATGTTACATCCTTTGGGATAAAAGGGACCACACTGATGGAAGTTTTTATTAAAATGCAAATCTTTCTAAAGAAGACATAGAAGCAGCATAGTTAAGTGGATAGGACACTGGACTGAGAGTCAGGAGACTGTGTGTGTGTGGGGGGGGAGGGTTGTTTGTTTGTTTTTGTTTTTTTCCCCTGGTCCTATCTGCTGTGTGACCTTAGGCAAATCACTTCACCTCTCTAAATCTCCTTTTCTGTACAATGCAGATAATTAATACTTTCTGTCCTTGGCAAAGTACCTTAAGATCAATGATGAAAAGCACTGCATAAGAGCTAAAGATTATTATAAGGATACTATTGGTGAGATTGTTTGAATTAATGGAAAATTTTGTAATAAGACTGGCTAATTTTGAAAGTGTAAAGCATCTTGAGATTTAGCTGTTTCGATCCATGTTGTGAGTCTGTATTAAGATACTTGGCAATACTTGTCCAATCTGCTTTACCAAAGACAGAGTGGACTTTGTTTGCTTTGGGCTCAGTCATGGCTTTCGGCCAATTCCTAAGCCAAGTGCAGCTGTTGCTGTGCTGCTACTAGAGTCAACCAGACCATAGATAACTCTGAGTCACAGTTTTCCTCCTGGTTTCCCTTTGCTCTGTGAGGGAAGTACCCTGCACCACCAGGCCTATGCTGGTCTCTGGAGTACTTCTCCTGGTGCATTGTGGGGCCAGAGCCAAGGCTCCACTTGCTCCCCCCTGGTTCTCTTGTCTCCTTACTGTGATCTAGATATCCCAGGCAGAAAGAGGATGCCTTGCACCCACTTTGCTCTGCCGGGTGATCTGGGCCACAATCTCGTTTTTGCATCTAGAATGATCTGTAGAATTACTTGAAACAAAGGTAGTGTTTGTGTGCTATTCAGTAAACCATTTACATCTGCAGTAAGCGGAGCACCAAGAACTTCCCAATAGGAAAATGTTAAAATAACTATTGTAGTAGTACTGCATAAAAGGCAGAGTCTCGTCTGCTTGCTAAAGCACAGAACTGGTATCAGAGAATTTTGATCTGTTCTTGGTTCTGCCATGGACTTCCTGCAAGACCTCTGTTCCTCACTAGTATTAGTGGAATAGTGGAATCATAGAAATCCAGCCCCCTGTGCTGAGGCAAGACCTCCAGCTTTGACTAGAAGAGTCTAGAGCTTTTTGTTTTACATCCTGATATCCCAGAGAGAGGCTGTTTTAGTCAACTTTATGGAAATGTTGACCATCACTTTTCTTTAAACCAAACTAATAAATCACATTACAATAAGTAGCCTGAATCTGGTCTGAGCATCAGTCCAGAGCAAGTGGCTTTTTTCTCCATGGCTTTTTATTGTTTTTTCACCACTTACCATGCACAAAATTTAGTTTATATCAACAACTCTCTCCTAGGCCTACAGGGAAACAAAGGAACTGATTTTAATCTTTTTGTTTGTTTTGGAACCTAATCAACTTTTTCTATGAGAGAGATAATGAAGGTGAGCTAATATCTTTTACTGAACCAACTTCTGTTGGTGAGAGAGACAAGTTTTTGAGCTGTGCAGACAACACGGCAAACAAAAATGAAAGATGCTGAATTCTGCCATCTGAAATGGAAACGCCACAACATGAAGAAGGAAGCCAAATTTAACAGTGCATTAACTTCCTGAGCAAATGCAAGAAACAAAACTTCGTCTTCATCATTACCATCTATAATTCTCTGACACTACATACAACCCTAAATATGCTGAGCAGCATTGCAAAAGCACTTCAGACCTCAAGCCCACCTTGTCTCTCTCATATCCTGGGACCAACATAGCTTCAACACTGCAAACAACTAATCTATATGGCATTTTAACATGCCTATCAACATACCACTGAGGTGTCAATCTAACCTTTTAAAGTAATTAAGTCAGATTAAATGCACACTTGTTAGACCTTTTTTTCAGTATAAGTGCTGATGTGTATCTCTTTTTGCAACTGAACACACTTTTCAAACAGTTTAAAATAATGGATGTGATATTCTTCAGAAATAGGTTTTATTGTGAAAACAGTTGTCAGACTGATTAAGAGGGAAACATCACAAGTTTGAGCCCTGTGAAACATCACATTTTGAGGGAAAAAGGAACTGTGTGCTATTCCCTTTTTGCTACAGATAGTAATCATCGGAAGGAGAGGAATAGAAGAGACAGTGATGGACTTAAATTTGCACTCTAGAATGTGACAAAGTTTAAAAGAAAAAAAAAGTATTTGAAACAAGATCAGTATTTCCTTGCAGTGAAATAAACAATTCACAGCTGTAGAGTATGAGGATGGCTACAACATGTCCCCAGCTGGAAAGTAATACAGGCTCTTAAAGTGTATAGTACAGGTAACTAAAAGTGTTCTACAGTGCTCTTCAGCACTGGATGTGTTACTATACCATAGTATCCCTACAAGTGATCTTCAGTAATCACTGAAGTGTCAATCATTAGATGCGGTAGAAATGGTATATCTTGACTTTAGTAAAGCTTTTGATACTGTCCTACATGACCTTCTCATAATCAAACTAGGAAAATGCAACCTAGATGGAGCTACTATAAGGTGGATACAAAACTGGCTGTAAAACTGTTCCCAGAGAGTAGTTATCAGTGGTTCACAGTCATGCTGGAAGGGCATAAGGAGTGGGGTCCCACAGGGATCAGTTCTGGGTCTGGTTCTATTCAATATCTTCATCAATGATTTAGATAATGGAATAGAGAGTACACTTATAAAGTTTGCAGATGATATCAAGCTGGGAGGGATTGCAAGTGCTTTGGAGGTTAGGATTAAAATTCAAAATGAACTGAACAGACTGGAGAAATTGTCTGAAGATGAAATTCAATAAGGAAAAATGCAAAGTACTTCATTTAGGAAGGAACAATCACATGCACACATACAAAATGGGAAATGACTGCCTAGGAGGGAATACTACAGAAAGGGATCTGGGCGTCATACTGGACCACAAGCTTAATATGAGTCAACAGTTTAACACTGCTGCAAAAAAAGCTAACGTCGTTCTGGTATGTATTAGCAGGAATGTTGTAAGCAAGACACAAGAAGTAATTCTTCCGCTCTACTTCACGCTGATTAGGCCTCAACTGGAGTACTGTGTCCAGTTCTGGGGGCCACATTTCAGGAAAGAGGTGGACAAATTGGAAACAGTCCAGAGAAGAGCAACAAAAATAATTAAAGGTCTAGAAAAGAAGGCCCATGACGGAAGGTTGAAAAAATTGGGTTTGTTTAGTTTGGAAAAGAGAAGGGGACATGATAATAGTTTTCAAGTGCATAAAAGATTGTTACAAGGAGGAGGGAGAAGAATTGTTGTTCTTAACCCCTGAGGATAGGACAAGAAGCAATGGGCTTAATTTGCAGCAAGGGGGATTTAGGTTGAACATTAGAAGAAACTTCCTAACTGTCAAGGTGGTTAAGCACTGGAATAAATTGCCTAGGGGGGTTGTGGAATCTCCATCACTGGAGATTTTTAAGAGCAAGTTAGAAAACATCTGTCAGGAATGGTCTAGATAATACTTAGTCCTGACTTGAGTGCAGGGTACTGGACTAGATGACCTCTTGAGGTCTCTTCCAGTCCTGAGTCTATAATTAAAGAGAAACAGAATAAAATATACCTCTTCCTTTTAAATCTGTAAAGCTTTGCACAGGAATACAGCCACTCTGCTTCCATTAATGTTCATGGAAGTGATATAGCTAAGTCCCTGTGCGCTACTTTGAAAATTAAGGCCAGAATTTTCAAAGCCATTTAGCCACCTAACCTGCATTTTGAGGACTAGCTCCTCCAAGGCGCTCAATAGTCCCACTGACTTCAAGACTTTTTCCACAGATAACTTTATGTTGGCCTCTGTTGGGATCATCTGTCTTTCTGATACAGGTATTGGTGGTGGTTATTTGTATTATCATAGCATACCCATATGCAGCAGGATCTGATTTGTGCTAAGCACTGTACAAGTGCAGAATAAAGGTAATGTATCCAGATTGTCAGCACATAAATAAATCCTACTTCTTAAACAATAAAAGTATATGGAGCGCAAGCTACATAAGCACATACCTAACTTTAAGCGATTGAGCAGCTCCATTGACTTCAATAACTTCATTAGGACTCCTTGTATGCTTGAAGTTATGCAAGCTTAAGTATCTTGATCATTTAGAATATGAGTTGTATCATTTAATATCTAAAGCAATTTTGTTCAATATTTGTACTCATGAACCAACAAAATAAAACTAATTAGCTCCTACACTGCATGTTTCAGCCACAAGCAATTTTTTACAGCTGAGCGATAGATACATGACAACACAACACGGAATTATTAATGAAAAGATAAAGCCTTAACAATAATTCATTTTTTAAAAAAATTACAAATGACACTCTTTTTACTTAGATAAATGCTTAAAAATGATTTTGTTTGAAACTTCATCTGGGATAACTACAGTAGTGTCCTCCTGTAATTTTATCTTTGTCTCTCTGGCAACCATTCAGAAAAGTAATTAAGCATGTGCTCAAATCAATCGCTATTCAGGAAAGCAATTTCAGCATGTTTAATTTAAGTGCTACTGCCAAATAGGGACACTTTCTTATATTGGTTGATTGATTGATTGATTGATTGATTCAAAGGGAGTGGTGATGCAGTGAGTTTGCAAGATCAGACCTATAATTTAGTAATCTATGCCCTATTCTGCAATGAGATCCACATGAGCAAACCTCATTGCAGGATCAGGGCCTTAATTCTCATTTTTCTCCATTATATTTTACTTTGCTTATGGCCTATTAAAGAATCTATCTCATGTTTTGAGCCATAATTTCTTTGTTATTAATAGCATTGGAGTGAAGATGGACATAACTCATGCAATGATACCTTCATATCCAGCAGTAAACTTACAAAATCACTATGTAAAAAGAGTTTACGGATTCCTTCATTAGTTATAATATTCTTGAACAAAACAAAAAGACAGTAGAATTCATTTAACTGAACATTAAGCTCATCATATTCCCAAGATGTGTTCATTTAAACTGAATTATGATTTTTATGTAAAAAGTATTTAAAAAGTCACTACTTATAGGTTCCAGCAGTAGCTCTTCTTTCTCTTTTCCATATGAATATCTTTAGACAGCTCTGAAATATAGATCTCATGTTTTTTGCATAGTTAGAAGGAAGTATTGTGAGGAGACTGCATTCTTTTACCGAGTCCCTACTATTTTCTTCTATTGAAAATGAGTCACTTAGTTATTCTAATTTGCCCAGTGCACTGCAGATAAATCAACTTGACTGCTTCCTGAACTGTAATCTTTATATAAATAACATTTGTATTCTCTGTCAATGGATCAAAGGCTTCTTTTATACCAGGAACTGAATCTCCTATTTTAGGGAATGGTGGGTATTAATGAGGCATTCCAGACATCAGCGATGTAACATATCTGAAAACAAGCTTGCTAGGCTACATACTATAGTTACCTGGAGTATCACACATGTGAAGATGAAAGAATTCCTGATATCTGCAAGCAGATTCCAGCAACAGTAATGATCATCTTATTGTTCGTCAAAACTCTGTCTTTAGCTTTGGTACAGAACTTCACAAGTGTCCTGGAAGTGGTAAATTTATGCCTTTTGATATTCTCAGACTCACAAACCAATGTCCTTTTCATCTGATAACTTTTGAAACCCTGATTGATTTTTCTGTCAGTCTTGCTCTCTGCAAAGTAGACACATGCTGCTTTGCAAAAGTATCTTCATACTCTAGAAAATAAGAAACCAGAAAATTGTTAGCTTTCTCTGTCTGCCAAGAAACAAACAAACAAATCCCAAGATGGAAACTAGAGAATATACTCTGCTAAATCAATTGAAAGTTTTAGCATTATCCATGGTTGTTCCTTTTGTCTAAGCTTGTTGGTCATCATACTGTGCTATACCTTGCAATTCTAGATGGAATTTCAGCTTCGTATCTGTCATAAATATAAAGGGAAGGGTAAACCCCTTTGAAATCCCTCCTGGCCAGGGGAAAGCTCCTCTCACCTGTAAAGGGTTAAGAAGCTAAAGGTAACCTCGCTGGCACCTGACCAAAATGACCAATGAGGAGACAAGATACTTTCAAAAGCTGGGAGGAGGGAGAGTAACAAAGGGTCTGTGTCTGTCTGTAGTCGTCTTGGCCAGGGACAGAACAGGAATGGAGTCTTAGAACTTTTAGTAAGTAATCTAGCTAGGTATGTGTTAGATTATGATTTCTTTAAATGGCTGAGAAAAGAATTGTGCTGAATAGAATAACTATTTCTGTCTGTGTATCTTTTTTGTAACTTAAGGTTTTGCCTAGAGGGGTTCTCTATGTTTTTGAATCTAATTACCCTGTAAGATATATACCATCCTGATTTTACAGGGGGGATTTCTTTATTTCTATTTACTTCTATTTTTTATTAAAAGTCTTCTTGTAAAACACTGAATGCTTTTTCATTGTTCTCAGATCCAAGGGTTTGGGTTTGTGGTCACCTATGCAAATTGGTGAGGCTTTTTATCCAACATTTCCCAGGAAAGGGGGGTGCAAGTGTTGGGAGGATTGTTCATTGTTCTTAAGATCCAAGGGTCTGGGTCTGTAGTCACCTAGGCAAATTGGTGAGGCTTTTTACCAACCCTTGTCCAGGAAGTGGGGTGCAAGGTTTTGGGAAGTATTTTGGGGGGAAGGACGCGTCCAAACAGCTCTTCCCCAGTAACCAGTATTAGTTTGGTGGTGGTAGCGGCCATTCCAAGGATAACGGGGGTAATATTTTGTACCTTGGGGAAGTTTTGACCTAAGCTGGTAAAGATAAGCTTAGGAGGTTTTTCATGCAGGTCCCCACATCTGTACCCTAGAGTTCAGAGTGGGGGAGGAACCTTGACATGGTGGCACAGTGGTGGGATTAACCTGAAATCATTTTGAGATCCAGTTGAGATTTTTTGAACTAGAAATACAGATTTTAAAAAAGGAATTTTTAGGAAGTCCAGAAGGCAGCTTTGAAACTGAAAGCAGCTTGGTTTCTCTCTGCTTTGTGGCCAAGCAGAGACAAAAGGGGATTATCTTGTGAATTGCAGGTTTTCTTTGCCTGGAGGCAGGGTACTTAACTCCTGCAGGGAAATTCACAGTCTTCCAACCCAGAGGGTTTTTTTTTTTTCTTTTCTTCCTAAAAGTAAATAGGGGGTGTGTGCTCTACCCATTTGCCTGGAGACAAAAGTGGCAGGGTTTTTTTTAGGATTTTGATTTTTTTTTGTTTTACAAGGAGCACAGGTTTGAAAAGAAATTTTTTTTCTTCTTTGGGCTGGGTAAGCAGGTTTCCAAGTAGTTGGAGGTTTTTTGCTTTAATTTGGGCCCAGAGCAGAGACAAGGGAATTGTCTTTTTCTGTAGGCTGACAATCACTATCAGAGAATAGGTATTCTATTCCAGCACAGCAAAATTTTACAGCCAAGTTTTGTTTGTTTATTTCTAAACCTCGGGTGTAAAGTTAGTTAAAAACAGAGAGGTTAGAATGGCCAAATCCTCAGCTCGACTACAGCTGGAATTAGCCAAATTTCAGGCTGAGGAAAAACAAAGGGAACATGAAAGACAGATAGAACTCATGCGGCTGAAGGAGGAGGAGAAGGAAAAAGAGAGGAAGCATGTGGAGGAGATGGAGAGGATAAAGGCCCAGCAGAATATACCAACAAACCCTAACAATCCTTCTCCAGGTACCACTTCCCATCCCAGAAAGTTCCCCACCTACAAGGCAGGTGATGATACTGAGGCCTTCTTAGAAAACTTCGAAAGGGCCTGCCTTGGGTACAACATCTCTACTGACCAATACATGGTAGAGCTGAGGCCGCAGCTCAGTGGACCCTTAGCTGAGGTGGCAGCTGAAATGCCTAAAGAACACATGAACAAGTATGAACTGTTTAAATCCAAGGCGAGAGTCAGAATGGGGATAACACCCGAGCAGTCTCGTCGGAGGTTCAGAGCCCTAAGGTGGAAACCAGACATGTCATTTACCCGACATGCCTACCACATTGTAAAACATTGGGATGCCTGGATATCAGGAGCAAGTGTTGAATCTCCAGTAAATTTGCCCTTCCTAATGCAAATGGAACAATTCTTAGAGGGTGTTCCTGAGGAAATAGAAAGATACATCCTAGATGGGAAACCCAAAACTGTAATTGAGGCAGGAGAGATTGGAGCCAGATGGGTGGAGGTGGCAGAGAAGAAGAAAACTGGTCGCAGTTGGAGCGGAGACCAGAAGGGACCACCCCAGACCACACCCTATTACCGGGGGCCGCCCAAAGCCCCACCTACCTCCCAAAGAACCCTCCAGACCCCTTATCGTCCCACCACCCCATTCTCCAGCAACCCTCCTCGCCCCAGTGACCCGTCAGCTGGACGATGTTTTAAGTGTAACGAGCTGGGGCATGTAAAGGCCAACTGCCCCAAGAACCCCAACAGATTACAGTTCATTGCACCGGAATCACACCAGAGGTCCACAGGCCCAGATACCTCCCAGATACCCTTGGAGCGGAGGGAAACTGTGAGTGTGGGTGGGAAGAAGGTCACCGCGTGGAGGGACACCGGAGCACAAGTGTCAGCTATCCATGCTTCCTTAGTGGACCCCAATTTAATCAACCCAGAGATCCAAGTGACGATTCAACCCTTCAAGTCCAACTCTTTCAATTTGCCTACAGCCAAGTTGCCTGTCCAGTACAAGGGCTGGTCAGGAATGTGGACTTTTGCAGTCTATGATGATTATCCCATCCCCATGCTGTTGGGGGAAGACTTGGCCAATCATGTGAAGCAGGCCAAGAGGGTGGGAATGGTCACCCGCAGCCAGGCTAAACAAGCCGTGAGGCCTAGCTCTGTTCCGGAAACTTCTATCAGGACCCAGTCAGAGGTGATGGACCTGGACCCCAGGCCAATGTCTGCAACAGCAGTAGTGGATCCAGTCCCAGAGACCCAGACGGAACCAGTCCCAGAACCGGAACCAGCCAAACAACCAACACCAGACCCCGTGTCAGCACTGAATCCAGTACTTGCAACCTCAACACCAGAGGGCCCCACCGAACCTGAACTGGCAGCAGCCGATAACCCTACACAAGAGGCTCAGCCGGAGCCTGAATCCCAACCTAGTGCACCAGCGGAGAGCGGTTCACAGTCAACAGAAACAGCTCCATCCCCTATATCGCTTCCAGAGGGACCAAGCCTAGGTCCACAATCCCATGAGGAACTGATGTCTCCAGCATCAAGGGAACAGTTCCAGACTGAACAGGAAGCAGATGAAAGCCTCCAGAGAGCTTGGACGGTGGCACGGAGCAACCCACCGCCTCTCAGCTCTTCTAATCGATCCAGGTTTGTTGTAGAAAGAGGACTTTTATACAAGGAAACTCTTTCTGGGGGACACCAGGAAGACTGGCATCCTCAGAGACAGTTGGTAGTTCCAACTAAATACCGGGCCAAGCTCTTGAGCTTAGCCCATGATCACCCTAGTGGCCATGCTGGGGTGAACAGGACCAAAGACCGTTTGGGGGGGTCATTCCACTGGGAGGGAATGGGCAAGGATGTTTCTACCTATGTCCAGTCTTGTGAGGTGTGCCAAAGAGTGGGAAAACCCCAAGACCAGGTCAAAGCTCCTCTCCAGCCACTCCCCATCATTGAAGTTCCATTTCAGCGAGTAGCTGTGGATATTCTGGGTCCTTTTCCGAAAAAGACACCCAGAGGAAAGCAGTACATACTGACTTTCATGGATTTTGCCACCTGATGGCCGGAAGCAGTAGCTCTAAGCAACACCAGGGCTAAAAGTGTGTGCCAGGCACTAGCAGACATTTTTGCCAGGGTAGGTTGGCCCTCCGACATCCTCACAGATGCAGGGACTAATTTCCTGGCAGGAACTATGAAAAACCTTTGGGAAGCTCATGGGGTAAATCACTTGGTTGCCACTCCTTACCATCATCAAACAAATGGCATGGTGGAGAAGTTTAATGGAACTTTGGGGGCCATGATACGTAAATTCGTAAATGAGCACTCCAATGATTGGGACCTAGTATTGCAGCAGTTGCTCTTTGCCTACAGAGCTGTACCACATCCCAGTTTAGGGTTTTCCCCATTTGAACTTGTATATGGCCGTGAGGTTAAGGGGCCATTGCAGTTGGTGAAGCAGCAATGGGAGGGATTTACACCTTCTCCAGGAACTAACATTCTGGACTTTGTAACCAACCTACAAAACACCCTCCGAACCTTTTTAGCCCTTGTTAGAGAAAACTTACAGGATGCTCAAAAAGAGCAAAAAGCCTGGTATGATAAACATGCCAGAGAGCGTTCCTTCAAAGTAGGAGACCAGGTCATGGTCTTAAAGGTGCTCCAGGCCCATAAAATGGAAGTATCGTGGGAAGGGCCATTCGTGGTCCAGGAGCGCCTGGGAGCTGTTAATTATCTCATAGCATTCCCCACCTCCAACCGAAAGCCTAAGGTGTATCATATTAATTCTCTAAAGCCCTTTTATTCCAGAGAATTAAAGGTTTGTCAGTTTACAGCCCAGGGAGGAGACGACGCTGAGTGGCCCGAAGGTGTCTACTACGAAGGGAAATGTGGTGGTGGTGTGGAAGAGGTGAACCTCTCCATGACCCTTGGGCGTATGCAGCGACAGCAGATCCAGGAGCTGTGCACTAGCTACGCGCCAACGTTCTCAGCCACCCCAGGACTGACTGAATGGGCATACCACTCCATTGACACAGGTAATGCTCACCCAATTAGGGTCCAACCTTACCGGGTGTCTCCTCAAGCTAAAACTGCTATAGAACGGGAGATCCAGGATATGTTACAGATGGGTGTAATCCGCCCCTCTGAAAGTGCATGGGCATCTCCAGTAGTTCTAGTTCCCAAACCAGATGGGGAAATACGTTTTTGCGTGGACTATCGTAAGCTAAATGCTGTAACTCGCCCCGACAACTATCCAATGCCAGGCACAGATGAACTATTAGAGAAACTGGGACGGGCCCAGTTCATCTCTACCTTGGACTTAACCAAGGGGTACTGGCAGGTACCGCTAGATGAATCTGCCAAGGAAAGGTCAGCCTTCATCACACATCTCGGGCTGTATGAATTTAATGTACTCCCTTTCGGGCTGCGAAATGCACCCGCCACTTTCCAAAGACTTGTAGATGGTCTCCTAGCGGGATTAGGAGAATATGCAGTCGCCTACCTTGACGATGTGGCCATATTTTCGGATTCCTGGGCAGACCACCTGGAACATCTACAAAAAGTCCTTGAGCGCATAAGGGAGGCAGGACTAACTGTTAAGGCTAAGAAGTGTCAAATAGGCCTAAACAGAGTGACTTACCTTGGACACCAGGTGGGTCAAGGAACTATCAGCCCCCTACAGGCCAAAGTGGATGCTATCCAAAAGTGGCCTGTCCCAAAGTCAAAGAAACAGGTTCAATCCTTCTTAGGCTTGGCCGGTTATTACAGACGATTTGTACCGCACTACAGCCAAATCGCTGCCCCACTGACAGACCTAACCAAAAAGAACCAGCCAAATGCTGTTCAGTGGACCGAAAAGTGTCAGAAGGCCTTTAACAAGCTTAAAGCGACACTCATGTCTGACCCTGTACTAAGGGCCCCAGACTTTGACAAACCGTTCCTAGTAACCACAGATGCATCCGAGCGTGGTGTGGGAGCAGTTTTAATGCAGAAAGGACCTGATCAAGAATTCCACCCTGTAGTGTTTCTCAGCAAAAAACTGTCTGAGAGGGAAAGCAACTGGTCAGTCACTGAAAAAGAATGTTATGCCATTGTCTACGCTCTGGAAAAGCTACGCCCATATGTTTGGGGACGGCGTTTCCACCTGCAAACCGACCATGCTGCACTAAAGTGGCTTCACACCGTCAAAGAAACTAATAAAAAACTTCTTCGGTGGAGTTTAGCTCTCCAAGATTTTGATTTCGACATCCAACACATCTCAGGAGCTTCTAACAAAGTGGCTGATGCACTCTCCCGTGAAAGTTTCCCAGAATCAACTGGTTAAAATCGTCCTTGAGATGTGGAAAATATTGTTAGTCTTTATGTACTTGGTAGTATATTTAGAGATGCATGTGTCTTATTAACTCTGTTTTCCTAGAGCTCCAGGAAGAAATCCCAGCCAGTGTTTCACCCTAGCTGAGATTTGGGGGGCGTGTCATAAATATAAAGGGAAGGGTAAACCCCTTTGAAATCCCTCCTGGCCAGGGGAAAGCTCCTCTCACCTGTAAAGGGTTAAGAAGCTAAAGGTAACCTCGCTGGCACCTGACCAAAATGACCAATGAGGAGACAAGATACTTTCAAAAGCTGGGAGGAGGGAGAGTAACAAAGGGTCTGTGTCTGTCTGTAGTCGTCTTGGCCAGGGACAGAACAGGAATGGAGTCTTAGAACTTTTAGTAAGTAATCTAGCTAGGTATGTGTTAGATTATGATTTCTTTAAATGGCTGAGAAAAGAATTGTGCTGAATAGAATAACTATTTCTGTCTGTGTATCTTTTTTGTAACTTAAGGTTTTGCCTAGAGGGGTTCTCTATGTTTTTGAATCTAATTACCCTGTAAGATATATACCATCCTGATTTTACAGGGGGGATTTCTTTATTTCTATTTACTTCTATTTTTTATTAAAAGTCTTCTTGTAAAACACTGAATGCTTTTTCATTGTTCTCAGATCCAAGGGTTTGGGTTTGTGGTCACCTATGCAAATTGGTGAGGCTTTTTATCCAACATTTCCCAGGAAAGGGGGGTGCAAGTGTTGGGAGGATTGTTCATTGTTCTTAAGATCCAAGGGTCTGGGTCTGTAGTCACCTAGGCAAATTGGTGAGGCTTTTTACCAACCCTTGTCCAGGAAGTGGGGTGCAAGGTTTTGGGAAGTATTTTGGGGGGAAGGACGCGTCCAAACAGCTCTTCCCCAGTAACCAGTATTAGTTTGGTGGTGGTAGCGGCCATTCCAAGGATAACGGGGGTAATATTTTGTACCTTGGGGAAGTTTTGACCTAAGCTGGTAAAGATAAGCTTAGGAGGTTTTTCATGCAGGTCCCCACATCTGTACCCTAGAGTTCAGAGTGGGGGAGGAACCTTGACAGTATCATTTCCTGAATTAAGTTCATATTCCATCATTCTATGAGACAGTTTTACCCCCAATTTTAATTACATCTGATTGTACTGTTCCCTTTCTCACTAGAACCAATAATCTGGTTGATGTGTGAATGGTAGAAGACAGAAATCCCATTTTCATAATTTTTAAAGTTTTAAATGGTCTCTTTAACTGTCTCTTCTTGTGGTGCAGAAATAAATGTGTATGTATATTTAGTTTGGCCCAGACAGCATTTTGACTAAGACTGACTGGTAATATACCTAAGGGTTGAATGATAAGCATCTTCCCTTTTTGTCTTTAGTGCATTTAGGATGAAAGTCACCCTCTGCAGAAGGCCAACACAAGGAATAAACATCACTGAAGCACCACTTAGCATCTAAAGCCCCAGTTCTGCAGTCATATCCACACAGGTGGATTTTTGGAAAGGCATCTTATGTGGTCCTGTGCTTAGTTAGTTGTTCCTGGGGTCCCAAGAGGCTTTCACAGATGTGAGTGATAAGATAGTAGATCTTCACATGAGGTTCTGAATTTATGGGTAGGGCCCTATCAAATTTGCAAAGGAGCCAGCAAACAGAGCTGTAAAAAGGGGAGTTTGAGTGCGAGTTCTGTTGGAGGAGAAGGTATTTGTAGGTATTTGTATTTGTATTTGGAGAGGCTGGTAAGGGCAGTGTGCTGGGAAAGAAGCCGAGCCCTGATTGGGGGCGGGGTTTCTCTGACTGGGGGTCCTATAAAGGTAGCCAGCCAGTCAAGCAGCAGCATAGACAGCTGCAGCGGCACAGGAGCCAGCAAACAGAGCTGTAAACAGGGGAGTCTGAGTGAGAGTGTGCAAGGGAAGTTTGTGGGGAAGACTAAGAGAGCCAGGCAGAGGAACAGACAGGGGAGTGAAGGGAGCATGTGGTGGTCTGGGCAGTGTTTTGGTGCTCGTTGGGGGGTTTGTTTTGGTTTGGTTTGTGTTTCCCGGACTAACAGGACTTAGGTGAGAAGTCTATGACAGATACAGAGGCAGCAGTGATAGTGACCCAAGCAGTGGAAGACACAATGAAGATGACTAGATGTGGAAGCTGCGGCATGTACATGATCCTGGAGGGGGTACCTGAAAAGAGTTTTTTGTCTGCATGAAGTGCCTCTCAATAGAGCTGATGGAAGAAAAGATCCGACGATTGGAGTTGCAGGTGGAAACTCTGGTTGAGTTTAGAAGGGGGTTCGAGCGGATTCATAGATACTAAGGTCAGAAGGGACCACTATGATCATCCAGTCTGACCTCCCGCACAACACAGGCCACAGAACTTCACCCACCGACTCCTGCGAAAAACCTCTCACCTATGTCTGAGCTATTGAAGTCCTCACATCGTTGTTTAAAGACTTCAAGGAGCAGAGTGATGGATGATGGAGCAAAGACATGAGGAGGCTGAAGGAAAAAGCTCAGACTTGCAGATGGAAGCAGGACTGAAGAACTCTAAGGGGAGACTGCTGGGTGAGGAAAGTGGACAGTGGAAGCATGTGACTAAGAGAACCAGGCAGAGGAAAAGACCGGATAGTGAAAGAGAAATAGAACTCAGGAATAGGTTTGCAGAGTTGGAAAATGAAGAAGGGGCACAGCAGGTGGTCACTGAAGGTGATAGGGCAAGGAAGAAGAGAAGATCAGCTAGTCCTATAGGAAGAGGGGAAGAGTCAATGGAGATAACACAAAATATGATCCCTAGGAGGATACGGGATAGGTTGCAGAGGATTGCAAGGGACAATAGGAATCGAGAGGACTTGCAGCCAGAGGAAACAGGGGATAGACTGAAGAATCGCACCATCGCCAGAAAAAGGCAGGTCTATGTGATTGGGGACTTCTTACTGAGAAGAATAGACAGGCCTGTAACTAGGACTGATCCAGAGAACAGAAGGGTGTGCTGTCTGCTGAGTGCTAAGATACGGGATGTGGACCTGAGGCTGAAGAGGAACCTAACGGGAGCAGGAAAGAATCCACTGATTTTCCTTCATGTGGGAACAAATGATACGGCTAGATTCTTGCTGGAACGTATCAAGGAAGACTATGCCAGGCTGGGGAAGACGCTTAAGGAAATCGAGACTCAGGTGATCTTCAGTGGGATTCTACCTGTTCCTAGAGAAGGGCAACAAAGGTGTGACAAGATTATGATGATCAACAGATGGCTCAGACAGTGGTGCTATAAGGAGGGCTTTGGGATGTATGGCCACTGGGGAGCATTCATGGACAGAGGACTGTTCTCTCGGAATGGACTTCACCTGAGTAGGGAGGGCAATAGACTTCTAGGATGGAGGCTGGCACAACTGATTTAAGAGAGCTTTAAACTAGGAATTTGGGGGAGATGTCCGGGTAATCTCCACGCCGGATTTTAACATTGAGAGGGAAGAAAACAAAGTAAGAAAGGATACAGCCATAGGTAGGAGAATGGACATAAGTCGGAAGGGTAGTGTAGATACCAGTCGAATAGGTGATACTGGCAGTAGAATGTCTGTGCCTAATTGGATAAAGAATGTGAGAGAAGCCAAACAGCAAAAATTAAGATGTTTGTACACTAATGCGAGGAGTCTCAGTAACAAAATGGAGGAACTAGAGCTTCTGGTGCAGGAAGTGAAACCAGATATTATAGGGATAACAGAAACATGGTGGAATAGTAGTCATGACTGGACTACAGGTATTGAAGGGTATGTGCTGTTTAGGAAAGACAGAAATAAAGGCAAAGGTGGTGGAGTAGCATTGTATATCAATGATGAGGTAGACTGTAAAGAAATAAGTGATGGAATGGATAAGACAGAGTCTGTCTGGGCAAAAGTCATATTGGGGAAGAAAGCTACTAGAGCCTCCCCGGGATGGTGCTTGGGGTGTGCTATAGACCACCGGGATCCAATTTGGATAAGGTTAGAGACCTCTTTAATGTTTTCAATGAAGTAAATACTAATGGGAATTGTGTGATCATGGGAGACTTTAACTTCCCAGATATAGACTGAAGAACAAGTGCTAGTAATAATAATAGGGATCAGATTTTCCTGGATGCAATAGCGGATGTATTCCTTCACCAAGTAGTTGCTGAACCAACAAGAGGGGATGCCATTTTAGATTTGGTTTTGGTGAGTAGTGAGGACCTCATAGAAGAAATGGTTGTAGGGGACAATCTTGGTACAGGTGATCATGAGCTAATTCAGTTCAAACTGAACGGAAGGATTAACAAAAATAAATCTGCAGCTAGGGTTTTTGATTTTAAAAGGGCTTTGTCAAGGTTCCTCCCCCACTCTGAACTTTAAGGTACAGATGTGGAGACCTGCATGAAAAAAACCTCCTAAGCTTATCTTTACCAGCTTAGGTCAAAACTTCCCCAAGGTACAAAATATTCCACCCGTTGTCCTTGGATTGGCCGCTACCACCACCAAACTAATACTGGTTACTGGGGAAGAGCTGTTTGGACGCATCTTTCCCCCCAAAATACTTCCCAAAACCTTGCACCCCACTTCCTGGACAAGGTTTGGTAAAAAAGCCTCACCAATTTGTTTAGGTGACTACAGACCCAGACCCTTGGATCTTAAGAACAATGAACAATCCTCCCAACACTTGCACCCCTCCTTTCCTGGGAAATGTTGGATAAAAAGCCTCACCAATTTGCATAGGTGACCACAGACCCAAACCCTTGGAACTGAGAACAATGAAAAAGCATTCAGTTTCTTACAAGAAGACTTTTAATAAAAATAGAAGAAATCCCCCCTGTAAAATCAAGATGGTAGATAACTTACAGGGTAATTAGATTCAAAAACATAGAGAACTCCTCTAGGCAAAACCTTAAGTTACAAAAAAGATACACAGACAGAAATAGTTATTCTATTCAGCACAATTCTTTTCTCAGCCATTTAAAGAAATCATAATCTAACACATACCTAGCTAGATTACTTACTAAAAGTTCTAAGACTCCATTCCTGGTCTATCCCCGGCAGAAACCAGCATATAGACAGACACACAGACCCTTTGTTTCTCTCCCTCCTCCCAGCTTTTGAAAGTATCTTGTCTCCTCATTGGTCATTTTGGTCAGGTGCCAGCGAGGTTACCTTTAGCTTCTTAACCCTTTACAGGTGAGAGGAGCTTTCCCCTGGCCAGGAGGGATTTCAAAGGGGTTTACCCTTCCCTTTATATTTATGACACGCCCCCCAAATCTCAGCTAGGGTGAAACACTGGCTGGGATTTCTTCCTGGAGCTCTAGGAAAAACAGAGTTAATAAGACACATGCATCTCTAAATATACTACCAAGTACATAAAGACTAACAATATTTTCCACATTTCAAGGACGATTTTAACCAGTTGATTCTGGGAAACTTTCATGGGAGAGTGCATCAGCCACTTTGTTAGAAGCTCCTGAGGTGTGTTGGATGTCGAAGTCAAAATCTTGGAGAGCTAAACTCCACCAAAGAAGTTTTTTGTTAGTTTCTTTTGTTAGTTTCTTTGAAGCCACTTCAGTGCAGCATGGTCGGTTTGCAGGTGGAAACGCCGTCCCCAAACATATGGGCGTAGCTTTTCCAGAGCGTAGACAATGGCGTAACATTCTTTTTCAGTGACTGACCAGTTCCTTTCCCTCTCAGACAGTTTTTTGCTGAGAAACACTACAGGGTGGAATTCTTGATCAGGGCCTTTCTGCATTAAAACTGCTCCCACACTATGCTCGGACGCATCTGTGGTTACTAGGAATGGTTTGTCAAAGTCTGGGGCCCTTAGTACAGGGTCAGACATGAGTGTCGCTTTAAGCTTGTTAAAGGCCTTCTGACACTTTTCGGTCCACTGAACAGCATTTGGCTGGTTCTTTTTGGTTAGGTCTGTCAGTGGGGCAGCGATTTGGCTGTAGTGCGGTACAAATCATCTGTAATAACCGGCCAAGCCTAAGAAGGATTGAACCTGTTTCTTTGACTTTGGGACAGGCCACTTTTGGATAGCATCCACTTTGGCCTGTAGGGGGCTGATAGTTCCTTGACTCACCTGGTGTCCAAGGTAAGTCACTCTGTTTAGGCCTATTTGACACTTCTTAGCCTTAACTGTTAGTCCTGCCTCCCTTATGCGCTCATGGACTTTTTGTAGATGTTCCAGGTGGTCTGCCCAGGAATCCGAAAATATGGCCACATCGTCAAGGTAGGCGACTGCATATTCTCCTAATCCCGCTAGGAGACCATCTACAAGTCTTTGGAAAGTGGCGGGTGCATTTCGCAGCCCGAAAGGGAGTACATTAAATTCATACAGCCCGAGATGTGTGATGAAGGCTGACCTTTCCTTGGCAGATTCATCTAGCGGTACCTGCCAGTACCCCTTGGTTAAGTCCAAGGTAGAGATGAACTGGGCCCGTCCCAGTTTCTCTAATAGTTCATCTGTGCGTGGCATTGGATAGTTGTCTGGGCGAGTTACAGCATTTAGCTTACGGTAGTCCACGCAAAAACGTATTTCCCCATCTGGTTTGGGAACTAGAACCACTGGAGATGCCCATGCACTTTCAGAGGGGCGGATTACACCCATCTGTAACATATCCTGGATCTCCCGTTCTATAGCAGTTTTAGCTTGAGGAGACACTCGGTAAGGTTGGACCCTAATTGGGTGAGCATTACCTGTGTCAATGGAGTGGTATGCCCATTCAGTCAGTCCTGGGGTGGCTGAGAACGTTGGCGCGTAGCTAGTGCACAGCTCCTGGATCTGCTGTCGCTGCATACGCCCAAGGGTCATGGAGAGGTTCACCTCTTCCACACCACCACCACATTTCCCTTCGTAGTAGACACCTTCGGGCCACTCAGCGTCGTCTCCTCCGTGGGCTGTAAACTGACAAACCTTTAATTCTCTGGAATAAAAGGGCTTTAGAGAATTAATATGGTACACCTTAGGCTTTCGGTTGGAGGTGGGGAATGCTATGAGATAATTAACCGCTCCCAGGCACTCCTGGACCGTGAATGGCCCTTCCCACGATGCTTCCATTTTATGGGCCTGGAGCGCCTTTAAGACCATGACCTGGTCTCCTACTTTGAAGGAACGCTCTCTGACATGTTTATCATACCAGGCTTTTTGCTCTTTTTGAGCATCCTGTAAGTTTTCTCTAGCAAGGGCTAAAGAGGTTCGGAGGGTGTTTTGTAGGTTGGTTACAAAGTCCAGAATGTTAGTTCCTGGAGAAGGTGTAAATCCCTCCCATTGCTGCTTCACCAACTGCAATGGCCCCTTAACCTCACGGCCATATACAAGTTCAAATGGGGAAAACCCTAAACTGGGATGTGGTACAGCTCTGTAGGCAAAGAGCAACTGCTGCAACACTAGGTCCCAATCATTGGAGTGCTCCTTTACGATTTACGTATCATGGCCCCCAAAGTTCCATTAAACTTCTCCACCATGCCATTTGTTTGATGGTGGTAAGGAGTGGCAACCAAGTGATTTACCCCATGAGCTTCCCAAAGGTTTTTCATAGTTCCTGCCAGGAAATTAGTCCCTGCATCTGTGAGGATGTCGGAGGGCCAACCTACCCTGGCAAAAATGTCTGCTAGTGCCTGGCACACACTTTTAGCCCTGGTGTTGCTTAGAGCTACTGCTTCCAGCCATCGGGTGGCAAAATCCATGAAAGTCAGTATGTACTGCTTTCCTCTGGCTGTCTTTTTCAGAAAAGGACCCAGAATATCCACAGCTACTCGCTGAAATGGAACTTCAATGATGGGGAGTGGCTGGAGAGGAGCTTTGACCTGGTCTTGGGGTTTTCCCACTCTTTGGCACACCTCACAAGACTGGACATAGGTAGAAACATCCTTGCCCATTCCCTCCCAGTGGAATGACCCCCCCAAACGGTCTTTGGTCCTGTTCACCCCAGCATGGCCACTAGGGTGATCGTGGGCTAAGCTCAAGAGCTTGGCCTGGTATTTAGTTGGAACTACCAACTGTCTCTCCTGGTGTCCCCCAGAAAGAGTTTTCTTGTATAAAAGTCCTCTTTCTACAACAAACCTGGATCGATTAGAAGAGCTGAGAGGCGGTGGGTTGCTCCGTGCCGCCGTCCACGCTCTCTGGAGGCTTTCATCTGCTTCCTGTTCGGTCTGGAACTGTTCCCTTGATGCTGGAGACATCAGTCCCTCATTGGATTGTGGACCTAGGCTTGGTCCCTCTGGAAGCGATATAGGGGATGGAGCTGTTTCTGTTGACTGTGAACCGCTCTCCGCTGGTGCACTAGGTTGGGATTCAGGCTCCGGCTGAGCCGCTTGTGTCGGGTTATTGGCTGCTGCCAGTTCAGGGTCGGTGGGGCCCTCTGGTGTTGAGGTTGCAAGTACTGGATTCAGTGCTGACACTGGGTCTGGTGTTGGTTGTTCGGCTGGTTCCGGTTCTGGGACTGGTTCCATCTGGGTCTCTGGGACTGGATCCACTACTGCTGTTGCAGACATTGGCCTGGGTTCCGGGTCCATCACCTCTGACCAGGTCCTGATAGAAGTTTCCGGAACAGAGGTAGGCCTCACGGCTTGTTTAGCCTGGCTGCGGGTGACCATTCCCACCCTCTTGGCCTGCTTCACATGCTTGGCCAAGTCTTCCCCCAACAGCATGGGGATGGGATAATCATCATAGACTGCAAAAGTCCACATTCCTGAGCAGCCCTTGTACTGGACAGGCAACTTGGCTGTAGGCAAATTGAAAGAGTTGGACTTGAAGGGTTGAATCGTCACTTGGATCTCTGGGTTGATTAAATTGGGGTCCACTAAGGAAGCATGGATAGCTGACACTTGTGCTCCGGTGTCCCTCCACGCGGTGACCTTCTTCCCGCCCACACTCACAGTTTCCCTCCGCTCCAAGGGTATCTGGGAGGTATCTGGGCCTGTGGACCTCTGGTGTGATTCCGGTGCAATGAACTGTAATCTGTTGGGGTTCTTGGGGCAGTTGGCCTTTACATGCCCCAGCTCGTTACATTTAAAACATCGTCCAGCTGACAGGTCACTGGGGCGAGGAGGGTTGCTGGAGAACGGGGTGGTGGGACGATAAGGGGTCTGGAGGGTTCTTTGGGAGGTAGGTGGGGCTTTGGGCGGCCCCCGGTAATAGGGTGGGGTCTGGGGTTGTCCCTTCTGGTCTCCACTCCAACTGCGACCAGTTTTCTTCTTCTCTGCCACCTCCACCCATCTGGCTCCAATCTCTCCTGCCTCGATTACAGTTTTGGGTTTCCCGTCTAGGATGTATCTTTCTATTTCCTCAGGAACACCCTCTAAGAATTGTTCCATTTGCATTAGGAAGGGCAAATTTACTGGAGATTCAACACTTGCTCCTGATATCCAGGCATCCCAATGTTTCACAATGTGGTAGGCATGTCGGGTAAATGACATGTCTGGTTTCCACCTTAGGGCTCTGAACGTCCGACGAGACTGCTCAGGTGTTATCCCCATTCTGACTCTCGCCTTGGATTTAAACAGTTCATACTTGTTCATGTGTTCTTTAGGCATTTCAGCTGCCACCTCAGTTAAGGGTCCACTGAGCTGCGGCCTCAGCTCTACCATGTATTTGTCAGTAGAGATGTTGTACCCAAGGCAGGCCCTTTCGAAGTTTTCTAAGAAGGCCTCAGTATCATCACCTGCCTTGTAGGTGGGGAACTTTCTGGGATGGGAAGTGGTACCTGGAGAAGGATTGCTAGGGTTTGTTGGTATATTCTGCTGGGCCTTTATCCTCTCCACCTCCTCCACATGCTTCCTCTCTTTTTCCTTCTCCTCCTCCACATGCTTCCTTGCCTCCATTTCCCTCTTGTGGGCAGCCTCCTGTACCTCCTTCTCCAGCCGCATGAGTTCTATCTGTCTTTCATGTTCCCTTTGTTTTTCCTCAGCCTCAAATTTGGCTAATTCCAGCTGTAGTCAAGCTGCGGATTTTGTCATTCTAACCTCTCTGTTTTTAACTAACTTTACACCCGAGGTTTAGAAATAAACAAACAAAACTTGGCTGTAAAATTTTGCTGTGCTGGAATAGAATACCTATTCTCTGATAGTGATTGTCAGCCTACAGAAAAAGACAATTCCTTTGTCTCTGCTCTGGGCCCAAATTAAAGCAAAAAACCTCCAACTACTTGGAAACCTGCTTACCCAGCCCAAAGAAAAAGCAAATGGGTAGAACACACACCCCCTATTTACTTTTAGGAAGAAAAAAAACTCTGGGTTGGAAGACTGTGAATTTCCCTGCAGGAGTTAAGTACCCTGCCTCCAGGCAAAGAAAACCTGCAATTCACAAGGATAGTCACAAATTCACAAAGTCTCTGCTTGTCCACAAAGCAGAGAAAAAAAACAAGCTGCTTTCAGTTTCAGCTGCTTTCTGGACTTCCTTTCCAAAGGAAAAAAAAATTCCTTTTTAAAATCTGTATTTCTAGTTCAAAAAATCTCAACTGGATCTCAAAATGATTTCAGGTTAATCCCACCGCTGCCACCATGTCAAGGTTCCTCCCCCACTCTGAACTCTAGGGTACAGATGTGGGGACCTGCATGAAAAAAATCTCCTAAGCTTATCTTTACCAGCTTAGGTGAAAACTTCCCCAAGGTACAAAATATTCCACCCGTTGTCTTTGGATTGGCTGCTACCACCCCCAAACTAATACTGGTTACTGGGGAAGAGCTGTTTGGACACGTCTTTCCCCCCAAAATACTTCCCAAAACCTTGCACCCCACTTCCTGGACAAGGTTTGGTAAAAAGCCTCACCAATTTGCCTAGGTGACTACAGACCCAGACCCTGGATCTTAAGAACAATGAACAATCCTCCCAACACTTGCACCCTCCTCCCCGCTTTCCTGGGAAATGTTGGAACAAAAGCCTCACCAATTTGCATAGGTGACCACAGACCCAAACCCTTGGAACTGAGAACAATGAAAAAGCATTCAGTTTCTTACAAGAAGACTTTTTTAATAAAAAGAGAAGTAAATAGAAATAAAGAAATCTCCCCTGTAAAATCAGGATGGTAGATATCTTACAGGGTAATTAGATTCAAAAACATAGAGAACCCCTCTAGGCAAAACCTTAAGTTACAAAAAAGATACACAGACAGAAATAGTTATTCTATTCAGCACAATTCTTTTCTCAGCCATTTAAAGAAATCATAATCTAACACATACCTAGCTAGATTACTTACTAAAAGTTCTAAGACTCCATTCCTGGTCTATCCCCGGCAGAAACCAGCATATAGACAGACACACAGACCCTTTGTTTCTCTCCCTCCTCCCAGCTTTTGAAAGTATCTTGTCTCCTCATTGGTCATTTTGGTCAGGTGCCAGCGAGGTTACCTTTAGCTTCTTAACCCTTTACAGGTGAGAGGAGCTTTCCCCTGGCCAGGAGGGATTTCAAAGGGGTTTACCCTTCCCTTTATATTTATGACAGGCTTACTTTCAAAAATTAAGGAAATTATTTAGGGAAGTGGATTGGACTGAAGAATTTATGGCTCTAAAGGCAGAGGAGGCCTGGGATTACCTCAAGTCAAGGTTGCAGAAACTATCAGAAGCCTGCATCCCGAGAAAGGGGGAAAAACTCATAGGCAGGAGTTGTATACCAAGCTGGATGAGCAAGCATCTCAGGGAGGTGATTAAGAAAAAGCACAAAGGCTACAAAGAGTGGAAGATGGGAGGGGTCAGCAAGGAAAGCTACCTTATTGAGGTCAGAACATGTAGGGATAAAGTGAGACAGGCCAAAGGCCATGTAGAGTTGAACCTTGCAAAAGGAATTAAAACCAATAGTAAAAGGTTCTACAGCTATACAAATAAGAAGAAAACAAAGAAAGAAGAAGTGGGACTGCTAAATACTGAGGATGGAGTGAAGGTTAAGATAATTTAGGCATGGCTCAATATCTAAACAAATACTTTGCCTCAATCTTTCATGATACTAATGAGGAGCTTAGGGATAATGGTAGGATGACAAATGTGAATGAGGATATGGAGGTAGAAGCCAAACTCCAACAGCTTAATGGAACTAAATCGGGGGGCCCAGATAATCTTCATCCAAGAATATTAAAGGAACTGGCACATGAAATTGCAAGCTCATTAGCAAGAATTTTTAATGAATCTGTAAACTCAAGGGTTGTACTGTATGACTGGAGACTTGCTAACATAGTTCCTATTTTTAAGAAAGGAAAAAAATGTGATCCGGGTAACTATAGGCCTGTTAGTTTGACATCTGCAGTATGCAAGGTCTTGGAAAAAATTTTGAAGGAGAAAGTAGTTAAGGACATTGAGGTCAATGGTAATTGGGACAAAATACAACATGATTTTACAAAAGATAGATCGTGCCAAACCAAGCTGATCTCCTTCTTTAAGAAGAAAATTTGTTAGTCTCTAAGGTGCCACAAGTACTCCTTTTTCTTTTTGCGAGTACAGACTAACACGGCTGCTATTCTGAAACCGTTCTTTAAGAAGGTAACAGATTTTTTTAGACAAAGGAAATGCCGTGGATCTAATTTACCTTGATTTCAGTAAGGCATTTGATATGGTTCCACATGGGGAATTATTAGCTGAATTGGAAAAAATGGGGATCAATATGAAAATTGAAAGGTGGATAAGGAGCTGGTTAAAGGGAGACTACAACAGGTCACACTGAAAGGTGAACTGTCAGGCTGGAAGGAGGTCACTAGTGGAGTTCCTTAGGGATCGGTTTTGGGACCAATCTTATTTAATCTTTTTATTACTGACCTTGGCACAAAAAGTGGGAATGTGCTAATAAAGTTTGCGGATGACACAAAGCTGGGAGGTATTGCTAATACAGAGAGGGACCGGTATATCATACAGAAAGATCTGGATGACCTTATAAACTGGAGTAATAGTAATAAGATTAAATTTAATAGTGAGAAGTGTAAGGTCATGCATTTAGGGATTAATAACAAGAATTTTTGTTATAAACTGGGGACACATCACTTGAAATTAACAGAGGAGGTGAAGGACCTCAGAGTATTGGTTGATCACAGGATGACTATGAGCCGCCAATGTGATATGGCTGTGAAAAAAGCTAATGCAGTCTTGAGATGCATCAGGCGAGGTATTTCCAGTAGAGAGAAGGAGGTGTTAGTATCATTATACAAGGCACTAGTGAGACCTCATCTGGAATATTGTGTGCAGTTCTGGTCTCCCATGTTTAAGAAGGATGAATTCAAACTGGAACAGGATGAATTCAAACTGGAATTCAAAAAGAGAAGGGCTACTAGGATGATCTGAGGAATGGAAAACCTGTCTTATGAAAGGAGACTCAAAGAGCTTGGCCTGTTTAGCCTAACCAAAAGAAGGCTGAGGGGAGATATGATTGCTCTCTATAAATATATCAGAGGGATAAATACTAGGGAGGGAGAGGAATTATTTAAGCTCAGTACCAATTTGGACAGAATAACAAATGGATATAAACTGGCCATCAGGAAGTTTAGACTTGAAATTAGATGAAGGTTTCTAACCATCAGAGGAGTGAAGTTCTAGAATAGCCTTCCAAGGGGAGCAGTGGAGGCAAAAGACACATCTGGCTTCAAGACTAAGCTTGATAAGTTTATGGAGGGGATGGTATGATGGGATAGCCTAATTTTGACAATTAATTGATCTTTGACTATTAGCAGTAAATATGTCCAATGGCCTGTGATAGGATGCTAGATAGGGTGGGATCTGAGTTACTACAGAGAATTCTTTCCTAAGTGTCTAGCTGGTGAGTCTTGCCCACATGCTCACGGTTTTGCTGATCGCCATATTTTGTGGGAATTTTCCTCCAGGGCAGACTGGCAGAGGCCCTGGGGGTGTTTCACCTTCCTCTGCAGCATGGGGCACGGGTCACTTGCTAGAGGATTCTCTGCACCTTGAAATCTTTAAACCATGAGCTGAGGACTTCAATAGCTCAGACAATAGGTCAGGGAGTTGTAACAGGAGTGGGTGGGTGAGATTCTGTGGCCTGCATTGTGCAGGAGGTCAGACTAGACGATCATAATGGTCCCTTCTGACCTTAAAGTCTATGAGTCTGAATTCACAGCCATGAAAAACGCATCATAGACCCTGAAATCTGGCCTCCCTCTCCTTCGCATCCCATGAAATTTGGCCTTTTATGTGCTTTTACCCTATACTATACAGATTTCAAGGCGGAGATCAGCGTTTCTCAAATTGGGGGTCCTGATCCAAAAGGGAGTTGCAGGGAGGGTCATGGTAACCTTAATTCTGTGCTGCTGTCTGCAGAGCTGGGCAGCCAGAGAGAGGAGGCTGTTGGCCAGGTGCCCAGCTCTGAAGGCAGCACCCCGCCAGCAGCAGCAGACAAGTAAGGGTGGCAGTACCATACCATGACACCCTTACTTCTGCAATACTGCCTTCAGAGCTGGGTGGCCAGAGAGTGGTGGCTGCTGACTGAGGGCCCAGCTCCACAGACAGCAGTGCAGAAATAAGGGTGGTAATACCATACCCTGCCATCCTTACTTCTGCACTGCTGCTGGCGGTGGCTTTGCCTTCAGAGCTGGGCTCCCAGCCAGCAGCCACCACTTTCCAGCTGCCCAGCTCTGAAGGCAGCACCGCTGCCAGCAGCAGCAACACAGAAGTAAAGGTAGCAGTACCGCAACCCCCACTACAATAACCTTGTGACTCACCCCACCTCCAACTCCTTTTTGAGTCAGGACATCTACAATTGCAACACTGTGAAATTTCAGATTTAAATAGCTGAAATCATGAAATTTACTATTTTAAAAATCCTATGACCATGAAATTGACTGAAATGGACCGTGAATTTGGTAGGGCCCTAGTTCTGAGGCTGAGTGAGGCAATCTGAATTTCTGAAACAATTTAGTGTTTGAAAAAATTCCACAGGTCATGAACCTAAGACTTCTTTGCCATGTCAGACAACATCTCTTAGTTCCTATGGGAATCCTTTGTCTGGAGGACTATAGATTAGCAGCATGATGCCCAAATTAATCTCAAATCTGAGCTAAC
Organism: Lepidochelys olivacea; assembly: GCF_965140295.1. NCBI lineage: Eukaryota > Metazoa > Chordata > Testudines > Cheloniidae > Lepidochelys > Lepidochelys olivacea. The sequence goes on from NC_140414.1 coordinate 74,228,157, forward strand.
AGATTGAGGATGCACTCTAAGGACTCCGGTTCAAGCTTCTCATTTGACGGCACAGTAAGGGGGCTGAGGTGAGCTGGCACTGGGCTTGTAGTATCATTCACCCAGCTTTCTTGATGCATAAAAACAAATTGTCAGGGGATAGTGAAAAGTTTAGGCTCAGTTCCACCCCTGCTCAGCTGCTGCCTAACCAGATAGGTGCTTAAACTCACATACAGCCTAAATTTCCACAGTAAAGTTCCCCTGGTACCTATACTTTTGCCTGTGGTCATGCTCACTGCAGCCCCAGACAAGCATCAGAGTATCTAGCCCACATCTAATCACAAGTGCAATCTTCAAATCAGGTAAAGATAGGAAAATACCTGAAACATTTAGCCCAGGCGTTAGGGTATTCACTGGGATATGGGAGACCCTGGCTCAATTTCCTGCTCAGCTTGATGAGGAGAAATTATTTGAACAGAGGTTTCCTACCTCTCAGGTGAGAGCCCTAACCAGCAGACGACAGGGTTTTCTGAGGTGGAGCGCTTTTGTTGAAAGGTGTTCCACTTTGTAGTGAATAATTAAATATTATCAGGGCCAAAGAAAGTGAAAAAGCTGACCTGGCCCCTTAGGCTTGAGAGTCTGAGCCACAATGTCCACACTACTATTTTTAGTGGGCTAGTTCAAGCCCCACCAGTACGAGTCTGTCTACTTGGGCTGGGAGGCTCACTCCTAGCTGCAGTGTAGACATATCTCTAGAATGTAGCAAGACCACTCAGCTCTTCAGAGAACTAAGGCAATTCTAATAAGACTAATACCAGCAGGAGGAAATAACCATAGTTAGGTTCTGTGTGGGTGGACAAATTATTTCCAGCATCATTTAAAAACAAACAGACAAAACCCTCTGAGCTTGATTAATACGGGGAATAAGAGGTCAAGTTAGCTTCTGTAACAGGATTTCTGTCTTAGGTCCTTCTGTGGAGGAAGAAAAGTTAATCTGCTGACTGAACAAATCACCCAAACAGAGGAATAAGATTTATCTCTATCTCAGCAAAACAAACAGCTGAGCAGCTCTCTAAGATAAGAGATAGCTTCAAGGAGGAGCAAGAAGTTCTTCAAGGAAAAGTCTTCGGGTAAGTTAGCTCAGGAGGTCTCTTTGGGCTAAAGCAATGTTGAGCTGCAGCCAGGTTTTACTGCTTTTGAGATAAATCACTGAGGCAGATGAATAAAAGCCAGTCCTGAGGAGGGAGGGAGTTGGAGAAGAACATATCTTGGGCTGTGTTGTCTTTGTTATGCAGGGGTAGGGGGAAACAAGCCCTGCTCAACTAGGGCTTCCAGTTGTGCAGGAACACATACTAATAAACCAACGGTCCCAGTAAAGGCCACAGAAAACATTTAAACAGATACCAAAATTGGGTGATGTGTCTACATTAAAATCAGAAACTTGAACAATCAACTGAAAAAAGACCGGTACTGGATGTTAACTTTTGCATTATGGAGTCCATTTCTTTCTTGTGCTATTTAGCAGCTCCCATTGAGCTTCTGCATTTTAATAACCTATTGCTGTTTCCTGGGCCTCAGAGTGTGTGGGTATCCTGTGAGAACACCTCTTGGAAAATCACTGCTTTCGAAAAGTAGCAAAAACACAGGGATGAACAGAGGGGAATAAAGAAGGCAAGAACAGAAAAGCTGTAAAGAAACAGATTGTGGGGAGACTGGGAGAAACTGAAGAGGAGAGGGGATGCTGGGAAGCACAGGCAGTGATAAAGAGACAGACAGGAAGGAAAAATAAATAATGACAAAGAAAGGAAAAAAATAAAGATGAAGTAAAAGAGAAATCAAGGACATTTTAAAGGAAACCTTCCTCAGGGAGAATTTTATAAATATAAATGTATATATATTGGTTAATGCAAGTTTTCTCTGTTTTTGAGCAGAATATGCTTGCATGTACTACATTTCTTATGTAACATAACTGTATCTGTAACAGTCAGATGAGCTCTTTCAGAAGTGTAATCATGTCAAAGAAGTAATGGATTTTAATATCAAGCACACATTCTAGTCCTTCTCAGCATCCCAAAATACTAAGTTATCACTTGCAGGAGTTGCATAACGTGCTATTGAAAATCAGCTTTGAAGGGCATTGAAATATTTTCTGAGGTTATCATGAGAATAGTTTTAAACCTAACAGGGAAAATCTGCAAACTCCTCCAAAAGCCAATGTTACGTGCACCCATATATCTTTGCTTTCTGCAGACCTAACAAAGTGATTTGGTGGAGGACTGATTTGTGCATATTTACCATGTTTTATACACTGGCCTTTAGTAAACCAATACAAAGGGCTTGCATGAAGTCTATGTGATGCTGCTAGGCCTCCATTTGTGCTGTCATGGCCTTGGATGCACATTGCTATCTAGTGTGTGATTAGAAAAAGATTCTTATTAAAGGCAAGGATTATGTTGTGCATTAAAAACTTTACATGAATAGTATTTCAGACATAAGCCCTGCTGCTCCAAATAATTATGCATACATTTAACTTTCTCTATGAGAATAGCCCCAGTGAAGTTGACTGGATCATTCCATAAGTAAAATTAAGCATGTGGTTATATCTCTATAGGGTTGGAGCTTAGTCACTGGCAAGCTTTTGTCTTCAAAATCAAAATTCTTCTTATGTTAAGAAAGCTTTAAACTGCTATAACATTCTTATTCAAAGTCTAAGCCACATATTTGAGGCTTTTTAGCTCAAAGCAAATTGTTATGATTGCATTGTTAACACTTCAACAAGCTTCAAATGTATGGTTTAGATTTTTTTGTTGAATAAATGTAAGAATATACAGAAAACATTAAATAATAAACTACAGCCCTTGGGTCTGGACCCTGAAATCACGTATGCTTAAAGTTCTTGTACAAGTATTTTCAGGAGCAGGGCCATGGATAGTAAATAATGGTACAGCCCACTTATAGGAATGACTAAGTGCTTTTTTTTTTCTCAGCCAGCACAACAAGATGTGAGAATTTTGTATGACACAGTTATGAGTGTTTTACACTAAACAGTGGGGTGAGATTTTCAATAGTACCTTAGAAATTTTGGAGGATATGTCCCATTTTGCATGATACTTGTACTCCTAATTCACTTGGAAACTCCCACCCATTGTGTCAAAATGCTCATGCAATTGGAGATTACTGTAGATTTTCTCACTATACCACCACACAAGATGCACAGGGTCACTGATGTATCTAAAAAAGGAAATCCCCCTTGTAGCTCAAACTAAGGGCCTACTCCTGCAAACGTTTATTCTCATGACTAAATTTACTGACATGACTAGTCCCAATGACCATTTCAAATGCAGAGACTATCTAACATAACTCACAGAATTGTTATCCTAGCTACAAAGGCAGGGTTAACCAAATTTCAAGCTAGTCTGAACAACATTGTCCAATTTGGCAAAGCAAAGGTCTCAAGTTTATTTGATTGTTTTCAAGATAAACACATATTCATCTCTGGTTTGGTGAAGAGAGAATTTTATGCATATTTTCAATTAAGGGACTCAATAACCAAAGCATTTTTTCACTTAATTTGAGTCACACAGATGCAGATAAAGAGAAGCAATTAATTAGTACAACAAACCCTCAGCATTTTATCTCTGTATTTTATAATACACTCCAAACTGTTCAGATACTAAAATGTCAAGTATTGAGTCAAGTTTTGAGTAGAAATATAGGGTTTGACATGCCTCAAGCAGTTTGGCATCAAGCAATAAATAAAATGCATAATTTGTTTATCTGGAACAAATGTATTCAAATACAATGTTTTATCACACACAAAATTCATTACCTTCCATTCCAAGTAACATTTTGGAAAGATTCATAAGCTTCTTATCCCACACAACTGACACAAATGGCATCTCTGTTCCACTGTTTATTGGAATGTCCTTTGCCATTAAACTTTTGGTCCCAGATTGTCATACCTTTAAAGACTTCCTGGGGAAACAGTAGCTGTAGATGTGTTTTGGTATGGGGAAAGCTTAGATATTGAATGTCACTGATCTAGAGTTTTAATACTTTTCCCTTTTGAGAAAGTAAACATTTTTTCTTTCAATCTAGAATCTAGGCAACAAAAATGATTACAGGTATGGAACAGCTTCCTTATGCAGAGAGAGTAATAAAATTGAGACTTTTCAGCTTGTAAAAGAGATGACTAAGAGGGGATATGACAGAGGTCTATAAAATAATGACTGGTGTGGAGAAAGTAAATAAGGAAATTTTATTTACTCCTTCTCATAACACAAGAACTAGGGATCACCACGTGAAATTAACAGGCAGCAGGTTTAAAACAAAAAAAAAGGAAGTATTTCTTCACACAACACACAGTCAACCTGTGGAACTCTTTGCTAGAGGATGTTGTGAAGGCCACAACTATAACAGGGTTCAAAAAAAGAACTAGATAAATTCATGGAGGATAGGTCCATCAATGTCTATTAGCCAGGATGAGCAGGGATGGTGTCCCTAGCCTCTGTTTGCCAGAAGCTGGGAAAGGGAGACAGGGAATGGATCACTTGATGATTACCTCTTCTGTTCATTCCCTCTGTGGCACCTGGCATTGGCCACTGTCTGAGGACAGAGTACGGGGCTAGATGGACCTTTGGCTGACCCAGTATGTCTGTTCTTATGTAGATCACTAGCTCTAATTTTCTCTGAGACATGAGGCAACATTCTCCTCTTGCCTACCTGAAATCAATCTTATGTCCACCATTTGGAAACAACAAAAATTCTGGGAAGCTTGATTTTGTACACTAATGAATTGCAGCACCAACAGCCTTGACTGTCATTGTATGACTGTCACAGTTTTGTATGTCACTGCTTACCTGCCTCCTTTCTCTCAATTCAAATGTCACAGGAGCATTATATATTAATCAAAGTTACCAAGGGCTCAATCCTACTCCCATTTACTTTAGTGGTGACAGGTCAGACCTAAATGAAGAAAAAAATAATCCACAGCAAACTTTTGCTTCAATATATCAGACAATAGAGTTCCATTGTACATAATGGGAGCTCTTTCTGTGGCAACATGTAAAATGTTGAGATATCCACAACAGCTCATTGGACTTACAGGCCCACCAACTTAAAAATCTCACTTCTGCCTCAAATTCTTTTGCCTACTAGTTTTACAAGAAATGCATAAGATCACTATAAATGAAAAAGATTAGAGGAACATATTTATTTTTCCAGTTTGTTTACTTTTGTGCATTTGACAGAACTTTGTTTATACTCTGCAAGACTCTTTTCCCCTGCGCTGAGCTTGGGAACAGCAACAGGGAAAATAAAAACACTTTTAAAATGAAAACATGAACATTTGCAAAAACTCAGAAGGAGGTGCCAGATTTCAAGAATACAGTGCCCCCATAACACCTGGAAAACTGTCACTCCATCTCTTCTAACATCATGACCCTTGACCTTTCTTCTGTACTTGTATATTCTCTTTCTTGTTTGCTGTGGCAGTTGCATTATCAACTGCACTCCTTTAATATCTCTTTACAATTGCAATGAATCATGTGGAATTTTGTTAAGATCAGTGTTGTTTCTATTGATATATCTTAAAATCCCAATAAAGCTTCTATTTAAGAAAAGCTATTCTACCTCTGTCATTTCTACACTTTAAGTTGTCAGTCAAGTGTCTGAGGGTCAAAAAAGGGTACAAAACTTTGAAGTTTTGCATTACCTTAGGGAATATTGTCCTTACTTCAAGTTAGTGTTTAACTCCCTTTCCAGTGTTGAATAATAAAAACCCTCACTTTTACTTCACTTCAAGGTCCTACACATAAAAGGTACAGGTGCATGACTAATATCTAGTAGAGGTAAAGAGTCATTTCCTGGCAGTGCAGACAGTTTTACTCCATTTATTATCTGAGTGGCAGTAGATTAACCTGTCTTATGTTTCCCCATTAAGACACATGCACTATTACTGCTGTTCTGATCCTATCTGTAGCACTGTGAGTATACATAGTGCTTTACAATACACAAACTGCTAGGTCACTTTTCCCAAAAAGCTGATGTGGTTAAAAAAACAAAGTGGCAGTTACATGGTAAGCTTTGCTTTAGATCCCTTTTAGTCCTTTTGGAGTGTACCCCTGTGGGGACAAAGTTTGCTACCTTCACCCCTCTCTGGATGGAACCACATGGTCCTACCATTCTTAGCTTGGATCTGTGGGCTGTAGCCCTGCCGTTTACCAACAATGTTAACATCCAGGGTGAAATGTGTTTGGCATGTGTAAGTCCTTGTCTTTGGGAGCCTGTGGCAGCTGCTGATTAAAGTGACTCAACCATCTTCTTCAAAGCAAAGTATTATTTATTCATTTACTCCTCCAAAGGCATGAAGCACCCACAGTAAAAGAATACAACAAGAAAGGCTGATAGGCTGGGGTCTCTCCTTCAGCTTACTCTCCCCTTGCAAGTTTTGTAAGTTCCATTCAGCCTCCAACTTTTGGCTGGCAGAAGCAGAGTGTCCTGCTGCAGCATGCCCTCTGTGACTCTGTATGTCTCCTTGCATCTCTCTCAGTACTTTTCAACACTTGCTGAGCAGCCTTTTCCTTTTCTATGCCCATTGTCTTATGATTTTGTATGCCCTTTGATACTAGGCTTAAGCATGGGAAGAGTAAATCTTGCCTGTCTGGTTGGAGTCAGGCAGGGGCATTCCCTAGTTCATAGTTGCCCCATTGATTCCTGAAGGACCCCTGGCATTTTCTTATCTTTACCATTGTTTTGTTTCTTGTTGGCTTGCTTCCTGACTGCTTCCTTTGCTTTGAGGATAATATCACACAGAGAACTCTCATTCTCCACACAGACCAAACATGGAGCTCCACATAAAATGCTTCATAGAATATCTGGAATCTTATCAATGAGTGTCAGAAAGAAAGGGAAAACTTTTGGTACACAAAGCTGGGTCAAACACACGAAGCAGCATGAAAAAATGGCACCAGGATGGAAATTAGTGAGGAAACAAAGTGAGAAGTCCACTGTTTGGGTAGAATGCAAGGAGCAGAAGAAGGTGTAGGTCAGATAAGGGAAGAGATGTTGGCACAGACTTTTACAGTCAGGAAGGGGATCATGAATATTCATTAGATGTATTTATGTAGCTAGTTAAAAATGAAAAGCACCAAAGTGCTAATAGAGTAATTACTGAATTTAATGCAATGATGAGGAGAAGCCAAAGCAGATATATGGAGGTAGAAGTGCACGTGATCAGAATGGCAAAGGAATGTTGGCTCCTGAAACAGAAGCTTCACAGCACTGAAACACAGCAACCTTGTACTATCATTTAAGCCACACAAATAATTAAGATTGAGGATGAAGAAAAGAGCTAAATATCAATGTTTTTAATCACCTAATTATCACAATTACAACATAAACAAAACACAAGCCAGATCTACAGTGGTGTAAATCAGCAATGTTCAATTGAAGTCAATGGGATTATGCCGGTTTAGACTAGCTAAACATTTGGATTATATCGATATCCACACACACTACACACAAAATACATTACAAATTATGAAGGGTGCAAAGTCAAGCACTCAGAAGTTAGATAATTCTGGAATAAAGTTGCCTTTGTGACCTTAATTCATCCCTCTTCTGCGTATGCATTAAGATATGGCTTGAGCATACTCAGGGAAACTGGCCTCTTCAGACATTTTAGCTATGAAAATCTAAGAATTCTCCACCCACCATGTGCAAACTTCAATTTTTCAAAGGCTTATAACTTAACCAATCTGAGTGGATTTTCATGGGGATAGCAAAAGGCACATCTCTAATACAAAAGCCACCCACCTGCTAAATTTCAAGTAGTGCATTTCAAGGAAAAGACTGCTATTAGTTTAACATGGGGAAAAAACACATATTTCTCCCTAGCTCCAGTCTCAGAAATGACAGCTATTTTGGCTGACCCTTTCCGAAAAATGTTTGCCTCAAGCAAACACCAAATTGGAAAAGTTCAGCCCAAATGGTTAAATTTTAGCAAAGTTATAAGCAACTGAACCCAGGATCTTACAATGGAAAATGTTGGGCAATCTTAATAATAGAAGGCATTACCAGCCTTGCCTATAATATATATATTTCCTTCTCAGCAATGCAGGTTCAATTCATGAGTTCTGTATTTATCAGGTAAAATTATGGCTCCAACAGTATGGCTGTGTTCAGATCTGTAGGGAAATGAACAGTATATGAAGAGAAAAAGTTGCTGCTCAGCACTGTAAGTGTTAGTGGAGAATGGATGCATCAACTGCCTAGAGTGGATTCAGCACAGTGTGTCTAGAAATGTATCCAGCTGAGCGTACTATAGGCATCTAATTGTTTTTAAAAAGACACCCTGTTAGAAACCAAAATGCACCTACAAGTCCTTAAGGTCTACATAAGATAGAAAAATGTGTTGAAACCTCATAATCTGCTTCTGTCAGCTTGTCCGAAGAATGTACAATAGAACATATTCCCTGCAGAGATTCTGAAGCTGTGTCTTTAATTCAAAGCATGTAAATTTTAGTAGACACCCACACTTTCACACCTAATTCCTTTGGGAATGGGCTGTGTGTGTGAAGAGCCTCTGATTTCCAACTATATTCTATTTAGAGCATACTGCAATGTAATCCAGAATGCTACTGACATTAAGTTGTCATCTTCTGGACTTGTGTCACTCCAACAGAATGTTAAAGTACATATTCTACCTTTGTTTGATATGCAGCATTCATTTTGACAGCTATAGAGTTTTGTGTGTGTTTAAAAAAAAAACAGAGGATCTTTAGGGACACGCAAGGATTAAATGTAAGGGTCATGGGTGAAATAGATGGCTTGGCATTGTGGGACTACATAACAGCTTTTGAGAGGTGCAGTGCAGAAATAGATTGGACCTAAAATTCCATTGACCTAATCATATACATACCTCTCCAAAGGGTGACACACTTTGACATAAAAAGAAAAGGAGTACTTGTGGCACCTTAGAGACTAAGCAATTTATTTGAGCATAAGCTTTCGTGAGCTACAGCTCCCTGCATCGGATGCATACTGTGGAAAATACAGAAGATGTTTTTATACACACAGACCATGAAAAAATGGGCGTTTATCACTACAAAAGGTTTTCTCTCCCCCCAACCCATTCTCCTGCTGGTAATAGCTTATCTAAAGTGATCACTCTCCTTACAATGTGTATGATAATCAAGGTGGGCCACTTCCAGCACAAATCCAGGTTTTCTCCTCCCCCCCACAAACCCACTCTCCTGTTGGTAATAGCGTACAATGTGTATGATAATCAAAGTGGGCTATTTCCAGCACAAATCCAGGGTTTAACAAGAACGTCTGAGGAACGGTGGGGGGTGGGAGGGGGAAAGGAATAAACAAGGGGAAATAGGTTACTTTTTATAATGAATCAACCATTCCCAGTCTCTAGTCAAGCCTAAGTTAAATTGTGTCCAATTTGCAAATTAATTCCAATTCAGCAGTCTCTCGTTGGAGTCTGTTTTCGAAGATTTTTGTTGAAGGATAGTCACTTTGAGATCAGAAATCGAGTGACCAGAGAGCTTGAAGTGTTCTCCGACTGGTTTATGAATGTAATAATTCTTGACATCTGATTTGTGTCCATTTATTCTTTTACGTAGAGACTGTCCAGTTTGCCCAATGTACATGAGAGTGTTTCCGCCGACATGCACGGGCTGAAATTGTGGAAAAGCAGCATCACTTGCCCCACAACCTCACCCGTGCAGAACACAATGCCATCCACAGCCTCAGAAACAACTCTGACATCATAATCAAAAAGGCTGACAAAGGAGGTGCTGTTGTCATCATGAATAGTTCGGAATATGAACAAGAGGCTGCTCGGCAGCTCTCCAACACCACTTTCTACAAGCCATTACCCTCTGATCCCACTGAGAGTTACCAAAAGAAACTACAGCATTTGCTCAAGAAACTCCCTGAAAAAGCACAAGATCAAATCCACACAGACACACCCCTGGAACTCCGACCTGGGATATTCTATCTACTACCCAAGATCCATAAACCTGGAAATCCTGGGCGCCCCATCATCTCAGGCATTGGCACCCTGACAGCAGGATTGTCTGGCTATGCAGACTCCCTCCTCAGGCCCTGCGCTACCAGCACTCCCAGCTACCTTCGAGACACCACTGACTTCCTGAGGAAACTACAATCCATCGGTGATCTTCCTGATAACACCATCCTGGCCACTATGGATGTAGAAGCCCTCTACACCAACATTCCACACAAAGATGGACTACAAGCCGTCAAGAACACTATCCCCGATAATGTCACGGCTAACCTGGTGGCTGAACTTTGTGACTTTGTCCTTACCAATGACTATTTTACATTTGGGAACAATGTATACCTTCAAATCAGCGGCACTGCTATGGGTACCCGCATGGCCCCACAGTATGCCAACATTTTTATGGCTGACTTAGAACAACGATTCCTCAGCTCTCGTCCCCAACGCCCCTACTCTCCTTGCGCTATATTGATGACATCTTCATCACCCATGGAAAAGAAGCCCTTGAGGAATTCCACCATGATTTCAACAATTTCCATCCCACCATCAACCTCAGCCTGGTCCAGTCCACACAAGAGATCCACTTCCTGGACACTACAGTGCTACTAAACGATGGTCACATAAACACCACCCTATACCGGAAACCTACTGACCGCTATTCCTACCTACATGCCTCCAGCTTTCACCCTGACCACACCACATGATCCATTGTCTACAGCCAAGCTCTGCGATACAACCGCATTTGCTCCAACCCCTCACACAGAGACAAATACCTACAAGATCTCTATCAAGCATTCTTACAACTACAATACCCACCTGCGGAAGTGAAGAAACAGATTGATAGAGCCAAAAGAGTACCCAGAAGTCACCTACTACAGGACAGGCCCAACAAAGAAAATAACAGAACGCCACTAGCCATCACCTTCAGCCCCCAACTAAAACCCCTTCAATGCATTATCAAGGATCTACAACCAGTCCTGAAGGATGACCTAACACTCTCACAAATCTTGGGAGACAGGCCAGTCCTTGCCTACAGACAGCCCCCCAACCTGAAGCGAATACTCACCAGCAACCACATACCACACAACAGAACCACTAACCCAGGAACCTATCCTTGCAACAAAGCCCGTTGCCAACTGTGCCCACATATCTATTCAGGGGACACCATCACAGAGCCTAATAACATCAGCCACACTATCAGAGGCTTGTTCACCTGCACATCTACCAATGTGATATATGCCATCATGTGCCAGCAATGCCCCTCTGCCATGTACATTGGGCAAACTGGACAGTCTCTACGTAAAAGAATAAATGGACACAAATCAGATGTCAAGAATTATAACATTCATAAACCAGTCGGAGAACACTTCAAGCTCTCTGGTCACTTGATTTCTGATCTCAAAGTGACTATCCTTCAACAAAAAAACTTTGAAAACAGACTCCAACCAGAGACTGCTGAATTGGAATTAATTTGCAAATTGGATACAATTTAACTTAGGCTTGAATAGAGACTGGGAATGGTTGATTCATTATAAAAAGTAACCTATTTCCCCTTGTTTATTCCTCCCCCCCCCTCCACTGTTCCTCAGACATTTTGTTAAACCCTGGATTTGTGCTGGAAATGGCCCACCTTGATTATCATACACATTGTAAGCTATTACCAACAGGAGAGTGGGTTTGTGGGGGGGAGGAGAAAACCTGGATTTGTGCTGGAAGTGGCCCACCTTGATTATCATACACATTGTAAGGAGAGTGATCACTTTAGATAAGCTATTACCAGCAGGAGAGTGGGTTGGGGGGAGAGAAAACCTTTTGTAGTGATAAACGCCCATTTTTTCATGGTCTGTGTGTATAAAAACATCTTCTGTATTTTCCACAGTATGCATCCGATGCAGGGAGCTGTAGCTCACGAAAACTTATACTCAAATAAATGTGTTTGTCTCTAAGGTGGCACAAGTACTCCTTTTCTTTTTGCGAATACAGACTGCACGGCTGTTACTCTGACACTGACATAATTTCTAGAGTCAATATAATTGGGACAATGCTTGTATTTAGACAAGATATCTAGCCATAAAAACAATACAGACAGTCCCTGGAAATAAAACTACTGAAAAGTTTCTCCTAAAACTCTTTTAACGAAACAAATATCAACAAGAGGGCTTCCTGATTAGACACCTTTCCAAGGTGTAGTGTCACGTTCTGGTATGTCTTAAGCTACCATGGGATCTCAACCTCTTTTCACACCTCTTTCTTTCTATTTCCTCAGCTGCACATCTTTGCTTGTGGCACTTACACCACTGCTACATGTATGGTCTGTGGAATAGTGGAGCTACCTTTATGGCTACATCAGTGACTCTGATCATAGAATCTCAGGGTTGGAAGGGACCTCAGGAGGTCATCTAGTCCAACCCCCTGCTCAAAGCAGAACCAATCCCCAATTTTTGCCCCAGATCTCAAATGGCCCCCTCAAGGATTGAACTCACAACCCTGGGTTTAGCAGGCCAATGCTCAAACCACTGAGCTATCCCTCCCCCCCAAAGGCAATTATCATAGAATATCAGGGTTGGAAGGGACCTCAGGAGGTCATTTATTCCAACCCCCTGCTCTAAGTGAGATGCATCTATTAAAAAGCAGACACTACTAACCAAAATATCTCTTTATCTATATTAAATCCCAAACATGAAATGGATAATTTTTAACCTCTATAAGTTTATTTTACAGTGCCTCACACATTTTTACTGTAAGATTTTGAATTAAAATATCAGGTGTTATATGAACCCTTTGTTTTCTGTGTGCAGCTTTTTTAGATGTGATCCACGGGCCATGAGACTTGCTGGGTTTTGCAATATGCACAACAGCTCACTTCTCATGTACTTTTGTATTTACCCTCTTTTCATTAAGCTCCCTGTCTCTGATGTTCCCTGCTAATAGCCTTGTAATTTTCTTCACTAGTGAACTTTACTCAAGATCATAGGACACAAATTTGAGTGAAACAATTTAACTGAGGGAAAATCTGCACAATTAACCTCTGAGCATGGTGTAATATTAGCCTTACAAAAATATTTGTAATTATCCTGGTTTAATTTAATGCACTTATAGAAATGGCATTCTTAAAATTTCTCCACTGAGAGCTGCAGAGGTCTCATCATTAGTATGGCAATTAAAAAAAAAATAGGAGCCGAAGGTTAGACTTTTAACCCTATACTTCAGCATCTGAGTGAATAGCTAGAGTTCCCAAAGTGAGAGCACCCAGCAGCTCCCTCTGAGGGCAACAATAGGAGCTCTCATGTGGACAAGTTAAGGGCAGCTGCTAGTATTTTAAATTCTGTGTTATGTAGACCTACTCGAGGCAAGGTTAGACAACATGGTACTTCAAATATTAGCCACCTGGAGCCCTGTTTACACTTGGATGCCCACTGTTCATACTGTTAATAGAGTTGAACTCGTGCTAACAGCAATGAAACACTTTTGGCCAAAAGCCTACTGCAGAAATCCCCTTTTCGTGATCAGCTCCCTTCACATTTTGCATTGGTCATGTTCATGATATTTAAACACAGTATACAGATCTGGTCAGCCTTTCAACAAAATCATTTTCAGCCAAGAGAGAAGAAAAATAGCAGTTGAAAGACTGTAGGCAACAATTTAGGCAGGGTAAGGAGCTAATTAAGAAGTTTTAAGATATTATTGAAGTCAGGGGCTTGATTAATCCCTCTGCTTCTGCAAGGATTCAGGGAAGTGGAAAGTGCTGGTATGTAGAGAATTATCGTGTCTTTGCCCAGTCCTACAAAAGCGCTTCTGAAACACTCAGACTAGAAAACTTGGGAATGGCAACTCTGTGTAGCAGCAGCAGCTCCTCACAGTTATATGAGGATTCCATGAGCAAGATGTACCAGATCTGTTAATCTTATCTAACATGGTGAATTGTTCAGGGGCAGCAGCAGGCTTCTGTATGGGAGGGTGCTTCCCTGAAAAACTGGGAAGCAGTGCAGAGGTATTGGGCTATGCATATGGGTACCCCTGATTTTTCTGAATCTCCAGGGATGCACAGCGTAGGAGGATATATCTTCTGCTTATTCCAGCAATGGGACTAATCCAACAAAATTCATCATAGTGATATGGAGGAAATTGTATGAACACCCATATAATTTCCTAACCCTATGTGGAAATTGCCCATGTAGGAGGGAATATGCTCAAAGGAAGTCAGAAACTAGGTGGTAATATCTTTTATAGGACCAATTTTTGTTGGTGAGAGAGACAAACTTTTCAGCTACATGACGTTTTTCTGGGCTGGGAAAGGTACTAAGTGGAATAGTTAAATACAAGATCAAACAGATAGAATAGTTGCTAACTACTTATGCTCAATCAGTTGCTCTCAACCTTTTCAGATGACTTTACTCCTTTCAGGAGTCTGATTTGCCTTGTGTACCCCAAGTTTCACCTCACTTAAAAACTAAAATAAATCAATTGGAATATAAATATTGTATTTACATTTCAGTGTATATTATATAGAGCAGTATAAACAAGTCATTGTATGAAATTTTAGACTGTACTCACTTTGCTAGTGCTTTTTCTGTAGTCTGTTGTAAAACTAGGCAAATATCTAGGTGAGTTGATGTACCCCTTGGAAGACCTCTGTATACTCCCTGGGTACATGCATCCCTGTTGAGAACCACTGTGCTAAACTAACAGACCATTCAAGGTGAAGTGGCCTGTCAACATCCCTGTAGTGTCTAGCAAGGTTATGAATTTAACCTTCCAGGCTCATCCTTGGAAAGTGTTGTGCAGGTTTCCCCTGAGGATGAGGACTGATAGATAGAGTGATCGCTTTGTCTACACAATCAAAAAGTTTTGTTGCCAAAAACTGTCTTTTGTCAAGCAAACAGTGATGCAATGCATTGTGATGCAATTTTTGTTGGGAAAAATATCCAGGTTTGGTAATTAAATACATCCTCCCTGATGAGATTTATGTCTTTTACCTCAACATTTTTCTCGACAAAGTGCCAGTGTAGACACCAGGCTTGATTTCATTTCTTTAATTGGCCTCCAGTAGGTGTCTGAGAAATGCCCATTCTGCTCTGGTCAGCAGTTTGAACTCCACTGCCCTGCAGCCAGATAAACAACCATCCACCCCTCCCACTTAGAAACCTCAGGAATTTTTGAAATTCCATTTCCTGCTGGTTCAGTGTGGAGAGGTCTCATCGCATCTTCCCAGGTGACCATGGTGGGTTATCACACCAAATGCTCTCCCGCTTGGACCACTGCTGAGCTGTTGGATCTGATCAGTATATGGGGACTACTGCTATGTAGTCCCAGCTGTGCTTGAGACATAGGAATTGGGATACTGACAGGGAAATTTCTCAAGGCTTGTGTGAAAAGGGCTATGATTGGGACACGCTGCAGTGCAGAGCGAAGATAAAGGAGCTGAGACAGGCGTACTATAAGGCGTGGAAGGCGAACCATCACTCCGGTGCTTCACCTAAGACCAGCTGGTTCTATAAGGAGCTGGATGTTATCCTCGGTCGTGACCCCAGCTCCACTGCTGAGAACCCCATGGACACTTTGGCGGGCCTGGAGGTGGCAGAAAGAGGACATAATGGAGGATGAAGTTATTGATGAAGAGGTGGAGTTAGATGAAAATGTGCAGCTCCCGGTGCAGTTGCCTGGTGGGGCAGGCAGCCAGGAACTGTTCTCCACTCCAGAGGTGTCTAGCCAGTCTCAGCAGTTGCTCTCTGGGGAGCAAGAAGCAGAAGATGAGATGCCTGGTAAGTGGCAGTGGCTTGAGTAGTGCAGAGGTGGGTTCAGGATATAGAAATGTGGGAGGTTGGCTGTGTTTCTGTGAGCTGGGCATTTCCCTGTGTAGCTAATTGGTACGATGGAACAGGGTGTTGATGCATGCTGAGATCTCATGGGAATCCTCCAGAGGGATCTCCAGGAAACTTTCCTGGAGGTACTCGGTAATCCTCTGCTGAAGGTTCCATAGCAGAGCACCTTTGTTCCTTCCCCCATTGTAGGAAACTTTCCTGCGCCATTCGGCAATCACCTGTGCAGGGACCAAAGCTGCACATAGGCGAGCAGCACAGGGAACAGGGTCGAAGCCACAAGCATAGAGTAGATGTACCCTCATTTCCCTGCTTACCCTTAGCAGTGAGATGTCTGCTAGAATGACTCCCGCCTGTGGAAGACTGGGAGAATTTTAGATTTCTTTTCCTAGAATGCTGCACCACGACCCTTGCAAAAAGTGTGTTCTCTTTTCCCCGTGTGGATGGCCCTCCGCCCCTGCCAACACTCATCTCTACGAACACACAAAGGCTAGGCCTGGCTAGGGTCAGTGATAAAAGTGATTCTTATGTAGCAAAAGATGTATTTAAGTGAAATATTTCAGTGCTGTGAATGAATTTAAGAATCCCGTTTCTGTGCATTGTCCCCTGTGCTTCACCATATGTGGACTTCAGGGACACCCCACGCACCCTGGCCGAGCATCTCTGCCAGGTAAGGGAGCACCCAAGACACAGCAAAGAAGACATGTTCCAGGAGGTCCTGCAGTGCTCCAATGCAGAAAAAAGGGAATGCAAGGAGTGCTGGGAAGCTGAACGGCAGGACAGAAAAGAGAATCATGCGTTTGTTAAGGACACTACTGAGTGGATGATTAAAGTCATGGAGGAGTAAACACAGATGCTGAAGTCCTTAATAATGCTGCAGACTGAGCAGATCCATGCTTGAGCTCCACTGCAGCACGTTCAGAACTCTTTTCTGTGCCCCCCCCACACCTCCGCCCCCACATTCCTTTCCACACCTTGGACTCTTCAGTTTCCCCTTCACTCCACCCCCCCGAACAACTTTCACAACGATAGCTGGACCTACACACAGTTATGAAAGTCCACCCTTCCCTGCTTCCTCCTTTCCCACCAAGCAACTGTATGATTGTGTGTGCGGTTGTGCAATAAAATCAAAGATTTATAATGGTAAATCATCTTTATTTTTTTTCTACAAATTGAGATAGCAGGCACCACCAAAGACATACACAGGCAACGTAATCATTTTCTTACTGGAATATAAGGCCCCAAATGTCACCATTGCCTCCTAGGAAAATTACATGTTATGTAATATTGAAGCACCTCTGCCAGAGAGATACGTTGCTGGTCTCACGCTCATTGTCAAAGTGATGCCTCAAACCTCCCTGATTTGAATGGCCTCCCTCTGGGCTCCTCTGACAGCCCTGCTATCTGGCTGCTCAAAATCAGTGGCCAAGCGGTCTGCCTCAGGACTTCACCCCTGAGCAAACCTTTCACCCTTAGCTTCACAGAGATTATGCAACATATAGCATGCAGCTATGCCCATGGGAATATTATACTCATTAAGATCTAACCTGCCATAAAGGCATTGCCAGTGCGCATTTAATCTGCCAAAGGCATACTCAGCTGTCATCTGGCACCTACTCAGCCTGTTGTTGAACTGCTCCTTACTGCTGTCCAGGTGTCCCGTGTAAGGTTTCATGAGCCACAGCTGTAAGGGGTGTGCTGGGTCTTCCAGGATCACTATGGGCATTTACACATATCCCACTATAATCTTCTGGTTTGGAAAGAAAGTCCCCGCTTGCAGCTTTCTGTACAGGCAGGTGTTCCTGAAGATGCGGGTATCATGCACCTTCCAGGACCACCCCACACTGATGTCCGTGAAACACCCACAGTGATCCACAAGGGCCTTCAACACCATGGAGAAGTACCCCCTTCCTATTGATGTACTCCATCGCAAGGTGGTCCGTGTCAAAATTGGAATGTGTGCCATCTATCGCCCCTGTACAGTTAGAGAAACCCATTTCTGCAAAGCCATCCACTATTTCATACACATTTCCCAGAGTCACAGTCCTTCGTAGCAGGCTGAGATTTATTGCCCTGCACCTTGTATTAATGCAGCCCCAATGGTCAACTTCCCTACTCCAAACTGATTCACGACCAACCAGTAGCAGTCTGGAGTCTCCAACTTTCACACAGCGATTGCCACACGCTTCTCTACCGAGAGGGCAGTGCCCTTGCACTGCAGGTCTGGGACGAGCTATGCACACAGTTCCAGGAAGGTGGCTTTCTGCATCCAAAAATTCTGTAGCCACTGATCTTCATCCCACACTTGCATGATGATACAATCCCACCATTCAGTGCTTGTTTCCTAAGCCCAAAAGCAACGGTGTACCCTATGCAGCTGTTCTGTGAATGCCAAAAGCAATCTAAAGTTGCTCCTATCCATATCACACAGAATGTCAGGCACCTGCAAGTCTTCTTCAGTTAGGAACTTAGGAACAGTTAGGCACTGCCATCTGCAATGTCCTCATGACATTTAACAGAGCATAGGAGAGCAGTGTGGGATCCATCCCGTCTCATAAAGATGCCGGGGTGCACAGCAAAGAAGGGCTTTGGCAAAAATGCTGCGAAAGAAAGCCAGAAGGCCATGGAGTGCTGGGACAGAAAGAAATGGATCACAGGACATTTAGCCTGGTCCCAAGATGCACCGCGATCTTCTCCGCCTTCTCAAAACACCTAGCGACAGGTGTCGAGCTGGACTATGGGATAGGTACCCACAGTGCATTGCTCACACTGTTGATGACGGTGCCCCCACTGTGGATGCAATCTGCTGACAGAGGGAGCAAGTGTGAACTTGAAATTCCAATTTTTAATATGTTGACTTCTGGATGTTGACATCACTTTTGTCGACAAAAATTTGTAGTGTAGACATGGCCTTAGTACCTTTTTCCAGGCCTGAAGAAGAGCTCTATGTAGCTTGCAAGCTTGTGTGTCTGATAAAAAAAAATTGGACCAATAAAAGATACTACCTCACCCACCTTGTCTCTCTAATACCCTGGGACTGACACAGCTACAACAACAGTGCACACAACAAAGAAAGTCAAACCTAAAAAGGACACACCATATTATAAATACAAGGTGGATGAGGTAATATCTTTTATTGGGACTAAGATTTAAAGTTTCACAGATTTCAGAGTAACAGCCGTGTTAGTCTGTATTCACAAAAAGAAAAGGAGTACTTGTGGCACCTTAGAGACTAACCAATTTATTTGAGCATAAGCTTTCGTGAGCTACAGCTCACTTCATTGGATGCACAGAGCTTTTCTTCAGGTTGGGAAAAGGAAACCAGATGGTACAGTTAAATACAAAGTGGGAGAGATTGTTAAGCAGAAGGGTTTCACACTTTGTAGGAAACCACTTAAAATGAAGAGGGCAATTAACACTTCTGCAGTTGTAAGACAATGAAGGATTAGTAGGCAACAAGGTGTCTTAAAGTTGTTGTAATGGCCTGTGATGGGCTGTGCTCCCCACACTTGCCCTGAAAGGGGTTAATGTAGGCCATTAACCTATTAGGCTTTAATGTAGGCCAATTAACCTATTAGGCTGTATTGTGGGTGGGGATATTTAGACAGAGAAGAGAACTCTAATTCAAGGAAGCTCACCTGTGCAGGAACAGGCAGGTTTCTATAAAACTGGGGAGCTGGTAACAGAAACAAGATGGTTAGTCTCTAAGGTGCAACAAGTACTCCTTTGCTTTTTGCAAATACAGACTGACACGGCTGCTACTCTGAAACCTGTCAGAAAGAAGATTGCAAACAGTCTCCCTGGGACAAGGGATAAAAAGAGATTTAGAACAAGAGGAGGGATTTGCCTAGCACATCCAGAGGAAAGGGGTGGGAAGCTGGCAAACCAGGTGCCAGCTCAGGTTAGAACCCCAGGCCAATTCACTGATTCAAAGTGTTAAACATATGAGTGTGTATTCGGATGTTTAAACTTCATGAAAACTAATGGAATGTTACTTGAATTGTTTTCACTTATCTGTTTCTGTTATAATATAATTCCAAACATTTACACTGTAAACATCCCGGCAACTAAATAACTCATCTACCATCAAAGAAGCCTTTTGGAATGCTAATGAAGGACTTTATCACAAAAGGTGCTAATTCCAAAGCAAATGGCCATTGTCGTGATGACCTGAGGTCAGAGACTCAAAGTACATTCCTCACTCATCATCATAAAAAGAATAGCTCATGTGGGTAGAGACACTGTCTGCTTGCTTTCTATGAGAAGATACTGTAAATATGGGTTCAAAGAAAGATCCTTCATCTCTGACTGTTTGGACTATAGACCTTACAGCAGCACAGCTCTGCAGCTGCACTGCTGGTTGTGGTATTCTGTCCCATCTAGTGGCACTGAGACGAGAGAGAGAGAGAGAGAGAGAGAGATTAATGAGTCTGCTCTACAGCCTCAGCTAACAGCCACATGACTTTTAACTCATGCAGTAGAGGCTCAGGTATTTAGCTCCAGAGGTGCCAGGTTCAATCCCATCCACAGGCGACTGGGGTCTGTTGGTGTTACAAGTGGGTGCTCCTCCGGGATTTCAACCGGGAAGTCTCTGAAGCTTGGGATGCACTTCATAGGGGAACTGCAGCCAAAGGGAGCTGCAGGGGCAGTGCCTGCAGGTGGAAGCAGCACACAGAACTGCCTGGCCATGCCTCCAACTAGGAGCTGAGTGAGGGGGGATGTTGCCACTTCCAGGGAGCCACCCAGAACCCGCCTCACCCCGTCCCATGCTCCCACCCCCTGCCTCCTCCCATACCCAAACTCTGCTGCTTCAGTGGCCTGAGACTGCCTCAGCAGCAGCTGGTGTGACTGGCACAGGTGATATGGTGTTTTTGTCTTTATCACTTTTCTGTGTGAGTTCATCTGAGCGCATAGTGATTATCTGGTTTCAACCATACAGTTGTTGGGATAATTGATGCACTGGATGAGGTACACTACATGTTGTGATAGGCATGTGTAGGACCCATGGAGAAAGGTGTGTTTGGAAGTGGGGCTATTGATCATCATATCAGTAAAGATGTCTACAGGTTTTGCATCTGTTATGAGAGGGTCTGGTGCCGTTGGGGTTGGTGTGTCCTGGTCTGTTAGGAGCTTGCTGGAGAAAAGTGGCTTTTTGTGTCCTAAGTGGTTTAAGGATGGTTTCTGAGAGTCCTGGTATACCTTCAGTAAGAGTGCCAGGGCCAGATATGATGGGTCTTGTTTGAATATTTTGGGAAGTGTTTAGAAGGTTCCTGGAGTGGGTTTGTGGGGGATGAAGTTGTAGAATTTCTCTTGGAGTTGTTTGGGGAAGGATTTAATCATATACTTAAATTCCTGTGTGAATTATGGCGTGGAATCTTCTTTGAGTTCTTCATATTAGGTGGTGTCAGAGCATTGCCACTTGGCCCTGTTGATGTAATCATCACTATAGAAGACTGTGATGGTGTCCCCTTTGTCTGCTGGTTGGATTGCTATTTGGTGGTTTGATTTCAGGGACTGGATAGCTATCCTCTTGATGGTAGAAAGATTGTGGTGGATGTAAAGTTTAAGGATTTCACAGGATTTTTTTTTCCTGAGTGAAGCAATTGATGTAATGACCCAGTGTGTGGTTTTGTTTGCTGCTAATTAGTCTTTTTTTCTGTGGTGATGTGGTAATTGGGGGTGGTGGTATCTCTTTGTTATGAAAGAATTCTTTGAGGTGGGCAGAAGTTCATTCCTTTGGAGAGTACAGATAACCTGGTTCTATACAGACCTATGCACAAGTTACAAATATGGTTATACTCACATCCTCCTAGTGTTACATTCTGGTGGATCTCTCATCGATGGATCATCAGTAGAGGGATGGCTCCTGCTCGAGTTTCGCATAGGGAACTCAGTTTTCCTAGTCTGCGCATCCTCTTTTTATAATGTGATTCTGACTATTCCTCATTAGCATTTATGCACATAGTGCATCCTGCGGTTAGGTCATGTTAGAAAAATGTGACTATCGGGTATCTTGTAAGCAAAATATTACTCTTACTGTTAATTTTTCACAATATCACCCATTGGTACATCTTTTTCCATAATCTTGTGGCATAGGGTCATTCTTTGATCACTTTCTTATGTCAAGCATTTCTAAAACCTTTGGCCTTCTATGGCTAAGCTAAAATCTTAAAGGCCTCAGCCTGTAGGTCTTGTGTTTCAGTCCTCCTTACTTAGATACCTAATACATAATTATCCCTTCTAACTAGTAATCAATCTTATACTTTTATAATCCTACAATTTAACTCTATTTAGCACTCAATGATTACATATGACATAACATGTTAGTTAATCATAACACCACACAATAAATCACACCTGCAAACTCTCCAGATAGGTTTCCTGATATTTTTCTCCCAGTGTGTGGGAGCATGTGATGATTTCTTGTTAGAGGTGGTCCCACCTGAAGCATGTGAGGTGAAGGAGTTTTTCTGAAGTCCTTCTGCAGAGTGAACAGCGTATTTGGAGTTGTGTGTAATGGTCAGAAGGTTACAGATGGTGAGTGCTCTGGGGATGATATTCGGTTTCTTGCTCAGGAAGTAGACGTCACTGTTAAATTTGGCTGCTTCTTCATGTGTGCAGTTTCCATTTTATATGAATATATATATAATGCCAGATTATATGAGCAACAAAGTTGTTTTAGTGGCATGACCCATCCTCCTCTGTAACCAGGATAAGCACACAACTGGATGGCATGCCCAGAGTTAAACCACTGAAAACCTATAATAATCTCCTAGAGGGATATTCAGCATTTAGCAATGATTTTTCTGCACGTACACTATAGATCATCTTCATGAAAGATCAAATAGCTGATGATAGACTGTAATTTAATAGAGAGTGTGCTAATACACAGGACACCTGGAAGCTCACTGTGGATGTTCAATCAAAGGTTAAACAAGTCACACGCTGTCTCTCTTTCACTCACTCCTCACTGGAGGAAGAAGTAGGACCTTTGACCTTAATTCAGTCACTCATAAATTCCCTCCACAAATGCAAAAAAAAAAAAAAATGGAGTTAAAAACACATGCAACTGTTAATGAAATAGACATCTAAGCCTTAATTACAACTAACACCTGGGAAGTACTAGATTAAGCTGTGAGAAGCCCTAATATGAATATCTTCAGTTCAGGGACTGCTTGATTACAAAAGGGAAAAGTTCTTTATAGAATCATTCATCTTCTTTTTGGCCTATTGATGTTGTAATTGCCAGAGATGTTTTAGCCAAGTAGCCAGAAAGTTATGATATTATCTGACAGGGTTTTACTAATATAGCTAAGAAAATTGATAAGGGGTAATTTGTTGTCATTTGGAAACTTAGTAGATTTGCATTCTGGTCAGAACATAATCTTAAATCTTGTATCTCTCAAGTAGGTATTGCTGGGTATCCCTTACAAGCTGATTCCACTATAGTCAGTCACAGAATCCTGCTAGACTGACTTTAACCTTAAACAACTACAACAGTGGCTAATACTGATGAGACATATGACAAGTCTGCATGCATGTGCCTAGATACTATTAAAAGTATTGCTGTTCAGATGGACACTAACAGAAGTATGGGTAAATGATAACCTAATGACAACTGAATCTCTTCAGCCTGTTTTCTGCATAAGGAACAGAATGCAAATTATGTCAAAAAGTTTATTCCCCATCCTTACAGCACGAGCAAGGAACATAATGTAGTGCAAATGACTTGCACATTTTTGTGCACTCTGTTGGAAGAATGAATGGGGCTTTCTATGCAAGAGGTTGAGTCAGAGCCAAATTTCTTACTGTTCTCCCCTCTAAAAACTATATACCAAAGGGAGCACAAAGAGCAAGTTAAACTTCCTGAGCCTGCTTCAACATGGATCTTTTGTATTGTGCATGTAGGATTGCAGGAAATAATGGCGTCTGTGGCGTAGTCATCTGCCACCCTTTTCAAGGCAAATAGCTTTAACTTGGAAGCTCAGGTGCGATTCACCTGGTGACCTGGCTACCCACTTGTGGACCCAATTCACAACTGAATGCCTGAAAATCCAGACATCAACCTTCCTCCTGATATCTCCTGCAGTCGTAAATGCCAAGGTTAGGGCAAACTCAGGCATTCCTAGTGATGGCAAAGGCTGGGAATGCCCACTAGCCTGCTACAGTTAAGCCTAAAGTTAAGCCTATGAGGCACCCCCGGATCATGGATGAAGCAAATACCTGGTGCATCAGGGACTCTGTATATAACACTCCTGATGCTCAGGGATGGACCACATGCACTGAAGTCCTTCTTGAACTCTAAATTCTGTACATTTTTACCACACCAGCGATTAAATCAGAAAGTCAGGGGAGCCATGGATGGGAGAAGGGGGGGAAGCTGGTTTGTTGCCAATCCTAAAGTTGTCATAAGCTGAGGTTCCACAACTAGTGAGCCATTGCCTGTGGATCATGACTAGCAAACAGCACGAGCTCCCAGAATCTGTCCTCTTGAAATCAAGACAGAATCGGCAATGTTATTATCTATGCTTGGAATGTGAAATGCACAGAAAAGGATGTTAGATGAAAGGCAATGTGAAACAAATGCCCTCGCCATCTTCATTACCCATGCTGTCTGATATGAATCACTGCCTGGTTGTCAGATCAGAAACAAAACCTGCTTATTTCTGAATTCCTCACCCTGATAATGGCTATCACCAATATAAGGGGAAAACCCCCCAATGAGTATTATCCTTTGTTGTACCCCATGCTTTACAATCTGCTGGCCACTTCTGCTCACCCCATTTCCCTTGGAAATATACTCCAAAACCAATTTCATGTGGAGGCATCAGGTTGTACCAGAACCTCTGTTCTCACTGTCCAATTGCTCGCCAGATAGATGCCCCATTAAATTGATTAAGGAATGTCTCCCATACTCTCAAATCAGCTTTCATTTCCCTTGTTCTTCTGATAAAGGATGCTCCCTGACCCTGGTGGTGGAGGATAAATGCCAGGCACAAAAGGTCCTGCCTGGAGCAACCACCTACAAGCAAAATTCAGGCACCCTGAGATCACCTGGGACTGCTAGAGTGTGGTTTCCCTATGACCCTGAATTGCCTGTACCAATGCCCTTAGAAGATTATCCAGCTTCTCCTAGGATAACTCTGATAGACCCTGCATTGTGTATAACTCAATTGGCAAATATGTCAACTTCAGTGTTGGGCCTTCTGTCTTTCCAAATGCCAACGAAACACCTAAGTATGTGGCCAATCTCTGAAAAGCACTTAATAGGTGGGCACATTTAACTGTACCCCACTGTCCTTCAAAGAGGAGATCATGAAGTTAATGAACCACCTTTTCAAAGACACTCACCCATTCTAGTGTCATAATAAACTTTTCAAAAGATGAGCAGGAAATGGAACAGCAAATTGGCAAGATTGACATAGTACTGAATTTCAAATTGGAAACCCAACAACTTAATCTTTGTGGTGGACAGCAACTGAAATGCAGACTTAATGTCACATTTTGCTAACTGCAATAGTTTAATTATGTATTATAGACTTATAGAAAGAGACCTAAAAACATTAAAATGTATTACTGGCACGTGAAACCTTAAATTAGAGTGAATAAATGAAGACTCGGCAACCACTTCTGAAAGGTTGCTGACCCCTGGTATAGCAAATGGTGAATAATTCTGTACTCTTTTTCAACTTTTTTAGGAATCAAACCAGGGGTGAAAGCTACAGGTCCAGTACTGGTTAACTCCTCAAGGGACGAGCCATCCTTTTAGCTGCTACTTCTACCTCTCTCTCTCTCTTTGAACTATATGTTCAAAACCTTCAATGGACTTTAAATACCTTGCCTGTACATGAAATTTCTCTCCTTCATATCAGATCTGAAGAATTGGATAAAAATCCATTTCAGATATAATCCTTATCTTTTTTGTTGAGAGAGTGCAACAACATGGCCCTTGATACTTCTAATTTAATTGGAAATAGTGCTTTTGTCTACATTTCCACTTCTACCTGCTGTTCCAGCTGAAGCCCTCGGCCCCTAGTAACCACCTCTCCTTCCTCTGGTTTATCTTTTCTTTTGTAACAAGTGGTGCTCTGTGTTGCCCGCCCCAAACATCCTATGTGCATGCTCATCTCTACAATAAGAGTGAAAACATTTTCCTTAACTAAAATCAAAACATATACTAGACTTAAGTCCCCTCATTAGCTGAAGTTTCAGGACTGGTTACCCACCATCTATAAAAAAAACCCCTATGGGGTCTTAAATTCAAGCCACAAATCCTGGTCCTTCCTACCCCACAATCCAATCTCATCTGCTGCTCTTTTTATATTCCTTATATCTCAACAATGCCATGCCCACATACAAGGCATATTCGTGTGCTATCAGGTGCATGTATTTGAGAAGGGGAATACATTGCTCTAGGCTTCATTTGCATATCACACTTGTGAATATGAGAAAAGCTAGGGTGCAATTATCTATAGACTAAAACAGCTTTCACTTTTTCTTTATCATTCTTTTTCTCATCATCATGCTTGCTGTCATCTCTAAATGGGAGGGTGAAAATGTTAATGTATCCTCCTTTCCAAATCTTTTCTTTAATCCCCTTTGACAAATGCACCCCCAGTGACTTGTCAAGTTCCACCTATGACTGGGCATTGCTATCTGGGGCTGGTGATGTCACTCTGCTCTGGTGCTTCGGGGGCCTGCCGTGGAATGTTGTCTTTGCCTCACAACCATGTTAAAAGTGCTCTTGCCTCTGATGGGGGAAATACCTGATCCATAGCCTTTCAGCCATGAAAAGAACCAGAGAGTCAGTTAACTCTGCCATGCCATCCCAGAACTGTACGGTAGCAGTTACAGATCCACTCAGAACAGCAGCACAGGAGCGGGGGGAGGGGTGGGAACACTGATGCCCCCAGGCATAGAGATGCCCTGTCTCCTTGTCCAGCCCCTGGCTCCAACCAGATCCTTAATGGTACACTGCAGTTTTATACCCTGCAGCCCGATTCAACTGACACAAGCCAGCTATTGATTTTTTTTGTACCTTAGAGGCTTCTGAGAAGCCCAATCTTAGCTTAAATAGGGAAGGTGGGGCAAGGGGAGAGGGCACACAGCAGTCATTCACCTGGTAATATACTCCTTTGTCCATCCAATGGCTAATCAGAGAACCACAGGGGGCCGGGGGGGGGGGGAGAGGGAGCAGCAGCCCCCTCCCCTTTCTGTCATACATGTGTTTGGGGTTCTCTTCTTCCCTGCTATACAAAGGGGCTATGCTAAAGGCAGGGACAGGATAATGTAACCACGTGCTACAGTGTGAACATGTGTTGCAATGAAAAATACATCCCAAAGCTGACAGGCATGTACTCCTGTAATAGAACTGATAGTGTAGGCACAGGTAAGTGTTTCTTATAATTTACCTCTGACATATCTCAGTTGTTATGGGTTATTTCTCCTGGGATGATGGACTGCATTTCCATTCTTCACTTAGCTATACTTGCTTCAACTGATGCCATCAGTTCCCACTAACTCTATGCTATACATAGCACAGATTGCACATCTGAGGCTATTTCTATAGTTATGGTCAACATACAGGGATCATAAATGGGTATGCTTTTGTTACACAATGCCTCTACTTTATACAGTGGTACCAACTCACAATTTTATTTTGAGTATCCTAATACATGGGGTGTGTTTGTTTTGTCTTGTTTTTTATTTAAAGTCCCAAGTCCTGAAGTCAAGGGTAAAATGAGAATCTCAACTTTCATTTTTTAAAAAAATAAGTTTATAGTGCTCATGATTGCAAAGAAAAATTTAAATATGTGACCCAAAGGCTCAAACTAAAAGAATCAACCCCCTCCCACACACACACCCAATTTATTGTTTTGGTTTTTTTTTTAATCATGATTTCATAATTTGTAAGATGATCTCAAGATTTCTTGAAGACCTGGGTAATACTGTTTATTGCTGGAACACAACTGTCTGGAGAACCAAATCCAATAGCTGCTGCTCATGTTGTAAATTTACATGGAGTTGATTAAATGAAAGAGCACAGTTAACACTTACTTTGGAGTAAATTTTGGAGCATCTTTTCCATGCATCTGTACTTCAAAGGGCATGATTAGGCCCTCTGTTTGAAAACTATCAATTAGAGACTACTGTGATTGTCTCCACCCACTGCTCAAATGTTACATAAAGATCTCTGCCTTTGTGTCTGATATTTAGCTCTGCATATGAGGAAGAGAGACAGAGAGAGGGAGAGACTTTACATTTCACAGTAAGAGGATTCATTTGGCCAGTCATGGAATGGCAAAATCAACATAATCTCTCTCAATAGGGGTTTGTACAGTATACAAAGCTTTCCAATGTATCAGTACTACTTGTAATGTTATGGAAGTGAACAGTGGTTACCAGAGGAGGAGTAATGGAAAGGCTATACCATCATGGGAATGAAGGGCTACAAAATCTATTGTGTTTACGATACACCACAGATTTCTGAAATGCTGGAATGACAGCTATAGTAGGAAGTAGCACTAAATGCAATGTCTTGTCAGCAAGATAGCCATAAAATACGAGATTCTGTGGCCTGTCTCATGCGGCACTAATCATACATTATCTTCAGGGAATTCAGCACACACTTATATTTAACAAATATCATAGGCTATGTTTTATCTTTATAATCTGCTGCCCAAGGAGCAGCCTGAGGAGGGAATTTTTATTCTGAGAATCACAATTCTTTCCCTGGCAGCCCCTTTGCTCTGTGGGAGAAGTAATCTGCTACTTGTATAATGGTGACTTGTGTGTGTGTCTGTAGGGGGTCGGGGGGCGGATGCTTCTCATTGATAGTTATTTTTTTTTAAGGCCATAGAACCTCATCCAGTATTTTCCAGGTTAAGCCCATAACTCCTGTTTGAGCTATAACATATCTTGTAGAAAGACAGCTAGTCTTGTTTTAAAGATGTCAAATGATAGAGTAGCCACCATGTCCCTTCCAGTGGTTCATTACCCTCACTAAACCTTGCATATTATTTCTAGTAAGAATTTGTTTAGCATCAGCTTCCAACCATTGGATTTCATTTTTCCCCCACACCTTTCAGTGGAAAAACACTGGTATTCCAAGATGGAGTCCAGTACCAGGTGATCTGGACACATGCGCCACTAAGGCCACAGCAGCCATGACTTTGAGGCTTTTGTAGCATCCTCAGGAAGGCTCCCTGGTGGGAGATTAGCTTCTTCTAAGACCCATTGTTCTCCCTCATGGCCCTTCCCAGACAGCCATATAGACTGACAATTTTCTGTCCAGTGGTCATTCCCCAGATGTAAACACATTTGTAATAGATACATAGACAATATTTCTAACTTCAGATACCAAAATGATACATGCATATAAGTAGGACAATCATATTCAGTGAATCATAACCTTCTCAATGATCTCTTACATGACTTGCTTGCATAAATACATCTTAATTATGCCATAATCATATCATAATCAATCTTGATGAAGTACATGGGGTGTGGTGTCACACATGCCACATAAGGTATCAGGTGAATGGTTATGATCTGCTGAAAGCCATTGTTCTATCTAAATATATATATATATCATTAGTGCACATGAAGTTATGAGCTTGTGTTGTATGGTTGTCACTAAAATATGCTGTGATTTGGGGAATCATCCAGATATTAGATCCCCAGAGACAAGAACAAGGGAGCTAACCAACGCGCAGGTGGGTGTTGAACAACCATCAACAGACATTGTCCATCAAGCATTGTACAATCCAATGACTCACTTGGACCAGGCCACACCAGGGGAACTGCTCAACCTTGCCTGATGACTCATTGCCTGGACTTATGTTCTCCACGCACATGGACCAAGGGTATAAAACAAAACACACTGACCCCATGCTTCATTCTTTCTCTTCTCCCTCATTTACACTGAAGACAAAGAGAACGCTGGAACTGAACAGACTGGTCCCGAGGCTAAGAGGGAAAGCCTACATATGAAAGACTGTGACCAACCTCCAATATCCAACAGGATGAGAAACATTGCTTAATCTAGATGTTGCCCAGTCTATAGGTTGAGAGTTTAGACTGTGTGCTTATATTTTCTTCTCTTTTGGTAACCACTCTGATTTTTTGCCAATTACTTATAATCACTTAAAATCTATCTTCTGTAATCAATAAATTCATTTCACTGTTTATCTTTAGCAGCGAGTTTGCCTGAAGTGTTTGGTAAATCTGTTTAAGTCACAAAGGCTGGTGCATGTCCACTTTCCATTGATGAAGTGGTGAACCAATGAATAAACTTGCATTACTCAAGAAAGAGTCATGAGCAGTGCAACAAGGCATATTTCTAAGGCACAAGGCTGGCAGTTGTGGGGATTTGACTGGTGCTTTTTCTGTGTGATTCATGGGAGCATTCATGCTCTCTAGCTGGGTGTGGGGCTCCACATGCAATTATACTGAGTGGTAATGGCACTTGGAGGGGTTTGCTGCTTGCCACCAATAAGGCATTGTGAGAGACAACCCAGATTAGTGAGTTAAGGAGCACAGTGGTCCCACAGTTTCAGGTTGCACCCCAAGAATCCTGTCACACCCACTTATAAAACAAGGATAATAATACTTACCTACTACAGTGGATATTGTAAGGTTTTAAATAGTTAATGTTTGCAAAGTGCTTTGTGACCTTTGCATTGAAAATGGTATAGAAATTGTAGCTAATAAGCAGTTAACAAATACTATGAAAACAGGAGTAATTCAGGTATTGACAGAATCAGAGTATTCACTGACCCATAAATAGTTTGCTTTGCGTCCGTATCAGTCATTCCTTGCATTATAGAACTCAGTGTTTGCTTCCTTTTGCACTGTCTCTCAGAAAGCATGTTGTCATTGGCTAGTCATTATGAACAACTTGTTGTCTTCAGTAACAGAATGAAATTGCTCTGCACTATGGGAAGGCATGTGTAATCATTCAAGGGCAACTGTATGAGATATTACAAAAATGTTTCTACATATAGAAGAAATGTTTCTACATTTTTGTATGAGGAAAAGTGTACTAGCAAACTCTAATACATTGTAAGATCTCATTTTTAGAATCACAAATGTTTAGTGCACACAGAGGAGAGGCTGCTGGGAGCTACTACAGCTTGGCACTTCTCCACCTTAGGGAGCCCCTGGTACACAAGATACTTGTCCGAAGCCATTTCCACACACTTTACAGAGTTTTGTTGGTATAAAGACTGAGGAATATTGAAATAAGTATTTCAGCACTGAACTGAATGGTGTTCTTCCCCCTGTTTTTGTGCTTTGCAATAAGGCGAATTTCATTCCAAATTAACTACAAAATATGTAAAAACCTTAAATATATAGATTAGATAATTGGAGAACAAAGACTACTGCTCAGTCATAGGCTATACAGTGTTTGGATATATGACATTAATGGATGTGGATGATTAAAGGTCTAGAAAACATGACCTGTGAGGGAAGATAGAAAAAAATTCGGTTGTTTAGTCTGGAGAAGAGAAGACTGAGAGGAGGCATGATAATAGTTTTCAAGTACATAAAGGTCATTACAAAAAGAAGGGAGAAAAATTGTTCTCTTTAACTTCTGGAGATGGGACAAAAAGCAATGGGCTTAAATTGCAGCAAGAGCAATTTAGGTAGGATATTAGGAAAAATGTTCCCCTTGTAACCTCAGATACATTTGCTTTCACTTCAGCAGGTTTATGTGATTGGAGATTCCTTACTGAGAAGTATTGACTGGCCTGTCACCAGAAAACTGAAGTGTGCATTGTCTGCTAGGAGGAAGGTTACAAGATGCGGACCTGAGGCTGAAAAGGATCCTGATGAGATTCGGGGAAAAAAATCCAGTGATTGTTCTTCACGTCAGGTCAAATAACATTGCTAGTTTCCTGCTGGAACAGTTCACAGATGATTGCACCAGGCTGGGGAAGATGCTTAAAGAAGTGGAGGCTCAAGTGGAATTCTTCCATTCCATAGAGAAGGAAATGAAAATCAACAGATTATTCAAGGATTGGTGCTACCAGGAAGGTTTTGGATGTTCAACCATTGGGAGGCATTCATGGAAAGAGGATTCTTCTCGACTGATGGACTCCACTAAGTACCTGGGGTTCTAAAACTTCTGGGATCAAGGCTTCCTGGAAAAACAAGCTTTAAACCAGGAAAAGTGCAGGGAAAAAGCTGGGAAAGACTTGTGTAAGGGTACATATATTTTATGCAGTGTTAGAAAGAATAATGAATCATCTTTATTTACTGCTATGGTAAAGGAAATTATGCGTATGCTTAACAATATATGGATTGTATAGCAATACAGGTTCACAGAATACCTAAACCAAGTAATTATTCAGAGTACTAGAAATATTTCTAACTAATTTCAGAGTCCTAACCTCTGCTTTGAAATTGACATATCTGAGGTTGAAATGTTAAAATTGATTTTTAAAAAGCCCTTTTTGGACATTTTCCTTATAATCAGAAAGACATTCCATTGCTTCATGGACAGGATATCAATACAACATGATAATTCTCTTATGTCTCTGATATTACATCTTAGACAATGGTATTACATAGAACTGTATGAATGCCAATAATTTGAGCTGAAATAACAGTGAGTCACCCTGCCAATTAATTAGAAGTTATATTCTAAGAATAACAGAGTGATGTGACTCAGATCTAGTGAGCAATCTGAAATACTTTAAGTAAGTTTACAAAATAAATGTGCAGAAAATAACTGAAACACCTATTAGAAAGATGCAGAGATTAACACATTTCAAGTTTAGAACCCTGAAGATATATAAAAAGATCGCTAATGGGATTTGTTCAATTCCAGGCAGCTGTAGGTTACTTTATACCTTATTCTGCTTATTCTAACTGATGGAAATTAGTCAAAGTTTCACATTTACTCTTTGTGAAGTAGTACTTTTTCTATCATTTCAGTGAAGAAATTTCTTGTCATGACCCATATGGCTGACTGTACATATTC
Organism: Lepidochelys olivacea; assembly: GCF_965140295.1. Taxonomy (NCBI): domain Eukaryota; kingdom Metazoa; phylum Chordata; order Testudines; family Cheloniidae; genus Lepidochelys; species Lepidochelys olivacea. The sequence continues at coordinate 74,260,972 of NC_140414.1, forward strand.
CCTGCAGCTTTAATGACTAGAAAGTTATTTGCAAAGGAATAGCTTGAAACTAAAAGCTTTTTCCCCTTGTAACCTCAGATACATTTGCTTTCACTTCAGCAATATGTTTCTTGAGTTTTTAGTTCAAGTATGTGTTATCAATTGCTACAAATCAAAGAGCAGCTTTTTCAATTCCTGTTCATACCTGTAAATCTCAGGGGATAAGAGCAACAATTTCTGGCTTTTTCTCTCCTCTGCCTCCTTGATTATACCATATAGTTGAGGAATAACATTTGGCAGGCGATGCAGTTGCTGAGAGAGAGCTGCATGTCTTTGGCATGCAGTCAGCTGTACAATGAGATCAAAGGTGCAGAGCCTCCAGGTGCCTAAAAGGCCTCATTGATAAGCTCACAACAATCACACACTCTAGGTTATTCTACCTATAAAATAAAAATTAAAAAAATGTCATAGGATCAGAGGACTTGCTAGATCAGCCCCTTGTCCATCAACCTTGCTATCCTATTTCTGTAGTCACCAATATCTGATTCTTCAAAAAGAGGTAATTTCTGTCACTCCAGTCCCCTTTCTGCAATATCATATGGATCTGGAGTTAATGGGTGGCTTTCTGTTCACTTCAATGGGTTTTGCGTCAGGCAGTGAGTGGAAAGCATAGGGAGTCTTCTAGACTGATGCAGCAATCAGCTGACACCCAGTCTGAAGTCTGAGATGAAACTACCTTTACTTTAGCAGTGAAATGACTACATAAAAATCAACACACTTTAGGATGTAGTTTAATCATTATTTTTAATCCTTGGTGTTTTCTAGAAGACATGGGATTGATGGAAAAGGCAGAATTTAAACTCAGCATTGTTCAAGAAAATAAGTTTTTCTAATGACTGAAGACAATTATCTTAATCCTTAAATTTAAAAAACCTTCCATCTTTGCTTAACATTGCAGTTCCCATTTCAGCTTCTGCCTGACTATGGTGTGAGGTGTCTGAAGCCTTGGAAGTATCTGGGACTCAGGCTGAAGTTGCTCTCAACTAAGAGGAGAAATAACAAAACATATTTTCGTTACTATTTTTGGAAAAAAATCCACTGGAAATAAGGGATCTAATTTTACTTCAGAGAATACATATAGCTCCCATTAATATCAATAATGTTAGCTTCTTCATGTCAAGAGGATAATACCCCCTGCATTTTTTGTTTGTTGATCTTAAGATGTGTATGTTCTATTTAAACAGTAGGCCAGGTTTCTCTGCTCTTTGGTTGGTATCCTTCCTCCTCAGCCTTTGTCAGATCATGGTGAAGCTCACACATTCCAGTGTATAGACCCTACAGGTGGTAAATGCTGCTGTGATATACTTTACACTTCATTTGGACCAAAATTAGGCATTATACCAAAGTTAAATAGCTTGATTGTCCAGTTTTATACCAGCTTAATTCCATGAACATGTATGGTGCCATAAGGTGTAAAAATGCTTAACTGAGTGGAGAACAGGCTTTTTACTGTTTACTCTAATCCCTGCTGAGATCACCCAGACTCCTGACATGAAAGCTTTGGCCAAAAGCTTTCAGTCTAGCTGGCTCTGCTACCTCCCAAAGAAGAACGCTCTGAGGAACAGGTTTACTGCCACTGAGATGTTAAGGGGGTTTTATGTTGGGGAGATCACAAGCAGATTCAGATTGATTGGTTACAACGTTTGAAGATTAATTTTTCATAACAGCAGCTGTTCTTTTAAAATTATTTTAAAAGGCTTTAACCCTAGTGTAACAGTCATAAGGTATTTTACACTTTCAGGACAGGCAATTTTTCAAGGACACCAGTGGGCAATAAAGGCTACAGTGAAGGAAAGGACAGATTTGTATTGCTAGATGGAGCAACTGATGTTTAAACCCCTGTCCTCTTTGCTAGGCCCCAACCCTTTCCCCCTGGCCTGCATGGGAAGCTTGCCCCATCTCTTCTTGCTGTGGGATCCCGCTTTCTGCTGCAGAAGAGGCAGCAGGGCATGTCACCAGCAGGAGGCAGGACAATCAACATGGAACTCCGAAACAGCTCCCAGCATGAAGGACAGCTGGCAGGAAAAACATGACAAACCGGAAGGCTCTTCAACAATTGTGGTGTGTTAGGGGGCTTCTCAAAAGGGAAATATAGATGGACCATGCAGGTGCTCTCCTGTGACAATGGTGAAGATCACAGAAATGTGCTTTTCATCAAATAGTGAATAAAAAACTTTATTTGATAAAAAAAACAGTATTACTAAAGTCACTCTCTATTTCTCTGAAGAGATTCTGCCTAGTAGATTCCCTATTCCCTTCTGCCTGTCTTCCTGATATAGATTAAAAGATTAATACACATATCTGCCACGTGGAACTATTTTTAATTAATTCACTTACTTTATGCCTGCCATTGAAGAGAAAATGCATTAATATCAATAATACCAATATCTGTGGCAAAACAAAATCAAGTTGATGCAGAAAAAATAATCAATCTACATTAGGGTATGAATTCCTTGCCACACATTGGTTATGCTGCCCACAGTCGTCAACCGCCCAAGAAGTGCACCAGTGGTCCAAGAATGGTTACCCTGATGTAGCTTATTGCTATTATAAAAATATCAGTGTGATGATTTGAGATGGAGGCTGGTTATGCCATATGCATGCTCTATGGGGGATTTAACTTGGCTGTGATATCACCAGAAAGATTCAGCCTGCTACTGTATGGGGGAATGATGAGGAAATTGTGATGGGTTGGGTCACAGAAACTCCCTCAAGACTGTCACTAGATGTGCTGGGATACCACTGAGAGCAAAGCCCCCCCGCCATAGAAGTCTTCTCTCTACTTCCGTCTTGCTGAGTAAGACACAGCACAGACCAAGAGGTTGGGCCACACACCGCTGCAGTGCACAGAAACTAAGATTTACTTAACCCAGGGGTTTCTCAGTTAACAGGTACTTTCCCAGCACCCAGTTCAGTCTTTCTGGGAGCCTAAACTCCAGATAAATCCATTTTACTCTGTAAAAAAAGCGTATACAGGGTAAACTCCTAAATTGTCCACCCTCTAGAACACTGATAGAGGGATATGCACAGTCTATTTGCTCCCCCAGCTATTAATTACTTACTCTGGGTTAATTAATAAGCAAAAGTGATTTTATTAAATATAAAAAGTAGGATTTAAGTGGTTCCAAGTAATAACAGACAGAACAAAGTAAGTTACCAAGCAAAATAAAACAAAACATGCAAGTCTAAGCCTAATACAGTAGGAAACTGAATACGGATGGAATCTCACCCTCAGAGATGTCCCAATATGCTTCTTTCACAGACTAGAGTCCTTCCTAGTCTGGGCCCAATCCTTTTCAGACCAACCTTGTGGCTTATGGCTTGGGTCCAGCAATCACTCACACCTCCATAGTTACAATCATTTGTCCCAGTTTCTTCCAGGCATCTCTTTGGGGTGGAGAGGCAATCTCTTGAGCCAGTTGAAGATAAAATGGAGAGGCTTCCAGGGCCTTTTATATTCTCTCTCTTGTGGGCGAAAACCACTTTGTTCTTCTGTGCAAAATCACAGCAACAAGATGGAGTTTGTAGCCACCTGGGCAAGTCACATGTCCATTAATGATTCAGCTTTTTGCAGGCTGACACCATTGTTCACATTATTTTGTACATTCCCAGGAAAGCTCAAATGTGGATTTGCGTCTCCCAAAGTCCACTGTCAGTTAAGTGTTTCTTGATTGGGCACTTACTCAAAATAGTCCTTTCTCAAGAAGCTGACCATATGCTTCGTTGATGCTACTTAGCATCAAACACATTGAGATACAAGTACATAACCAATATTCATAATTTCAAATACAAAAATGATACACACATACAGACAGCATAATCATAACTAGCAAATTAAAACCTTTCCATGGACACCTTACTTGACTTCCTTTGTACAAGATTTGGTGCAACTGTAGGACCTTGGTTGCAACAATGAGCTATACGGTCACAGTTCATGTCAGTAATGTCACAGCAATATTAAATTATATTACACTCCTGTCTTCCTGCACCTCAGATCAACTGTTTGCCAAAGCATGGGCCGGAGGTCTGTCTTTTCAGAAAGCATTACAAGGTGTTAAACCTCAGAGCTACTGTATGTCAAACCATCACTAGATGCTAATAGTTCCCAGTCAACTTCAGAGAGAGAGAACCATACAGTTTAATAAACAAATAGAGAAAGCACACAAAAGCTTTGTAAATAGTATATAACTTTTTAAATAGTATTTGTAACACTGTGAATAACTTTTAAACAAGAGTGATTGGGCAGAAAATCTGGTGTCCCTTGTACAGCTGGCTGAAACTTTTCCAAAATTACCTGTAAACTTGGAATTCCAAAAAAATTCAATTTGGAAATACAATCAGATAGTGTTTCTGAAATGAAATATGCTCCTGGGGACCTCAGCTGCCCCTGTCTGAAATTGACATGCTTCTTATCAGTTTCACAGTGCTATTCAGCAATGAAACTGACAAGAATCATGTCAGTTTCAGCGAGCAGCTGCTCCAGCTTCTGCAGCTCTGAAGCAGAATAGCCATGAGGGCTGCTACGGGACTGGTGACTCTAGGGCTTCCAGACTCCTGGGCCAGCTATCTCTCTGTATTGCTTGTGGCAGGGAGCCTGGCATCCATGGCAAAGTGGGGCTGTCCCACAGCTGTGGACACTGGCAGCCTGTTTTCCCCAATAGCCCACCAGAGCTGGTAGGAAGCCAGGCAGGTTTCCAATGGAGATATGAATATATTCATCTTCTTTCAGAGATGATTTCTTAGCCCTGAGAGTTTGACTGTAATATGTATTGTGGGTCACTTAGCTTTTTCAGAGCTTGAAAAGAATGGCAGCATCTCAGTTAGTTACAAAACACTTCAGCACATTGTTAACAAAACCTAAGTCTGAGGCGCTTTACAGCTAGCAGCTTTCCAGTGCTTGGGTTCACAGTTGACTGGTCTCCTCAGTTGCCGGCGCAACCAAAAGCTGTAGCCTGTATCAAAAATGATACAGGTACTAGGATCAACATATAAAAATATACATTCCATGGATTTCATAAGCCTCTCATGCTACAGGTACTATATTTCCCCACAGCAGAAACCCAGCTAAGTCAGTAAAGAATGTACAAACCCTGAACTTCATTCAGCTTGGCCCTTGGTCTCTCTTTAGCTTAAAGCAAATAGCTAAATGTAAATGTAAGTGTAGCCTCAAAGGGTGCCAGATGTTCTACTTTCATATCTCCCTGTAGGTCCATAAAATGCACTGGGATGGATCTCCTGAGGTCTCTTCCAACCCTATGATTCTATGAAATGTTATCCTACAAGGAAAGGCTTCTCTAGTAAGTAAAGCTGGACTAACCTTTGCCTGTAGCCAAAGTGGTATAGGCATAGGGAACTACCCCTCATAGCAGCCACATCTCTTGGTCCTATGTCAATCAACTACTGAGACCACAGAGCTCTATTTAAGTCCTGTATTTATAAACTTCCTCACCAAACCCCCATGAATTCTGATTGGCTCAGTTCTTAACTGGGGAACACGTGCGGGACTTGCAAGTTTCCTTACCCACAATGAAAAATCTCTATTTTCGGAGCATGTCTAGAAACTACCACATTCTACTTTCTGGATGTTTGAGTTTTTCCAGTTGAGTTGCCCTGACCTGTACTCTGCAAATGTGCAGAGACAGTATTCCAAATTAAAATCTGTATCTCTTACCCACTGCTTCTTTCCCCTTCCTGGGCCAAACTGTGAAATGCTAAAGTAAAAAGCATGTGGACTGCTCTCACAGACTGACTGCACCACACCTTTGTGTGTATGTGGGGGGGTGGGGGTGATTTGTCTTGCTGGTCAAATAATGGAAACAGTTCTTTATGCCTGGGGGCAAGGGGAGAGGAAAACTGCTGCAAGAGGGGACAAGGGGTCAGCCTGGCAGCGCTGACTCATCCCCTGGGAACCGGATGGGCGGAAGGACTTAAAAGGGGCGCTCTGTGCATGAAGCCCTCTTTCACATAGACCAGGCTGAGGTAGCACCCACCCTCTCTCCCTTTTAGGTGGTGAAACACCAGGTTTGGTCAAGACCTGCTGTGGGCATTGCGCTAGACACCACTTGTTTCAGGGGGCCTGGCTGAGCAGGAATTTTTGTCTTGCCACCAGATTGGCCTAGGTGAAGTTGGGGTGGGATTTTTTTTGCCTTCTCCACAGTTGGTTCAACAAGGGCTCTGTTCATGCATGACATGAAGGGCGATAGGCTGTATGTCGCAACGCGTATGTGGTGGATGTCCGGTGCTGCTACTCCATAGGGAAGGTATACAGTGATGCTACTGCAGGAATTCTGTAAATTTTATTTGTCAACTAAATGTGGCTCCAGCATGGCAGTGGGGAGCACAGGCCACTGGTTGCATTGAGGTGGGAGATCACCTGAAGCCCCCACCTCCCCTGCTACAGGGACTCAGCAGTGAGGCTGTACCTGACACAGTGCAAGTGTGTGGGTGTGCACTTCAGTCTCAGCCCAGCAGGATCCAAGTATGGAGGGGCTTAGTGTATGGGGATCCAGGTGTCGGGTGAGAGGTTTCTGTGGGGGTCAAACTGGGTGCAGGCAGATCAGTGGGAGATCCGGATGCATAGGGACTTGTTAGAGGGGTCTGGGTGCAGGGGAAATGGGACTCTGCAAGGGGTCCAGATGCAGCTGGTTGGGGATCAGTGGGCTGGGTGTGGGTGCGGGGGACTCATCAGGAGGGTCCAGGTGTAGGGGGGGTAAGGCTTGTCAGGGTGAGGGTTCAATGAACCTGTTAATGAGGGAGCCCCAGCTGCTGCTGAGGGAATGCTGCATGCCAAGTTCCCACTTCCCACCACGATTCCTCTATCCCCTTTTCTTTTCCATCCCTCTCCCTCATCCCCACATTCCCCCCTCCCTATTCCACTGTCCCTTCCTTTCCCAATGCCTCTTCCCCCCCCCCCCCCACTCCCCTTACTCAGCCCCACCGCGGGCACTCATTGTTGCACAGAAAACAGGAAGGCTCCCAGCACACACTAGGGGAGCATTAGAGAGTGGCACTAGGACCCAGGAGGCGGCATTCAGCTGCAGAATCAGCAGAGCCCAGATTCAGCCTCTTTCAGCTGGGCAGCTCTGCACTTGTAGAAACGAGGGGGGGGGGCAGTGGCATGTAACCCCATGTGCCCCCGTGCCTCACCTCTGTTTGGGGGCAAGCAATCCGCCCTTCAAAACTGCACCCATGGTCGTCCCTCCCAGCGGCATGGCTTCCCTTTGCTTCCCTGCCATCTTCTGCATGGAAGTACAGGAATTCGGGGGGGTGGGAGGGTGTATTTTCTGCAGGTCCAGAGTCACACAGAATCCCCCCAGGAGTAACAGTGACCAGATAAATGGAGAGGAAATGGACTCTAACGGGAGGTGTTTGTTAAAGAAATGGAACAAGGGTGGGTGTGGGGGGAGGTTGAGGACTCCTGTGATTGGTACGGCAAGGAGTCAACCCCCCTTTCTTATAGCCCACCTTAAGTCTCCAATGAGGGAAGGTGGATGGTAAGGTCCAGGTAATGGGTGGCTGGGGAGACCTGAATGGAAAAAGAGGGAGACCTGACAGAAATCCCACAGGTAATTATGGAATCAACATGGGGTTACCTGCACTGTATATTTTTATCTGTTGAGTAGTCCCAGACATTTAATAATAAAGTTGTGGCCTGATTAAATCCATATCAAATGTCTCCAGTCCCCTGTCCTTCTTTCAGTATAGCTGAACAATGTGAGTTTGGGGCTAATTTCTAACAGGCATCTAAACTTGTAAAGTCAGAGTTAATATATCCAGCATTTTACAAAGGCTAACCTGCATTTAGGCATGCAATGCAGGTAATTACATATCTAAATATCCAAATGGTGCTTGTCATTGCAGGATTTAAGCATGTACCTATTTGAGTGAACCACCTTGAAGACCAGTTTGAAGACGTATCTGCTGTGACACACACGAATGCTCGGAATAGAATGATCTATATTGCCTGGCCCCAGTCATATGACATGGATTAGGGTTACAAAAGGTTAATACCAGGGCATATGGCAAGGGTGAGGATCCACTGAGCTAAGTGGCCACAGTTGTAATATTTCCCTCTATTCTCAAAATGCTATGTGGAATTTTAGCTGTGGTCATTTTTTACTCTAATGGGAGACATTAAACCAGAACCTTGTAGAACACTTGGAAAATTAATGGACTCCAGTTTTGAATTTAAATCCCTTGAAATCAGGTTTGTGATTATTTAAAAAAAATTCAGTTGGAATAGATCTATTTTGGAGAGTTTAGTTTTTCATTTTTCACAGTTTTTCCAGATTCCAGTGACCCATTTACCAAGTGTAGAATAATTTGAGAACTGCAGGCAGTTTGAGTCATTTTTCCAGAGAGCTTTTCATTTGTTTCAGTGAAAGTATAATTAAACAGATCCATATTTGTTTCTGATTTTGGCAGCAAGAGTCAAATAAACAGAACCATTTTGTTTCCTTTAAGGACTGTGGACTAGGAAGCCTTTACATCCTTAAAGTTAAAATAATGCCTTATTTTTCATAATTTAAATTCTACTTTTGCTACGATTTAAGTATATATTAAATATTTAAGAAAGCTGCTTGCATTTTATGAGTAAAATTTCTCCATCAAATTAGTATTGATGTAACTAGCTGATCATTACAGTACCTTAGACATGCAATGACATTGGATTCTGTGGTAGTCAAGTTACATCTCCGTTTATCAGCCTCCAGGGGGGAATACCTAATCAGATCAGATTTTGTAACCCATTCATCTTCACGTCAGTTAGTATTTGACACATTTTTACATTACTGGCTGGGCAAAGGTTAAAGTTGTTTAGCTGCCCTTTCCACATATATTTCAAACCACTTCAGAAACACTTGATAGGAATGAAGACAACCCTGTGGGTTGTTTGGTTTGTCGAAAGTAGCTCTCAAACATGCCGCGGCTGAACACACAGTTTATTCATAGTTCTTGGAAGAAGTTTGATATTTCCTCTTCTCCGTACAGTTTACCTGTGGGATTCAGTCTGAGTTGGCTGGCGCATGCTGCTAAACAACTCAGTGTTGATTCCATTGTTATTTTAATCATTGACCCTTTTCATAATTCAAATGTCAGACTTTTGTTATTCCCCTCCGCCCCTCCAAGAGTTGTTATTTCTAAACTGAAAATGTGAAAATGTTGGATGAGTCTTGTTTTATCAGCTCCCTGGGGAGAAGCTAGTGGAACCATGTGTGTGAGAGGGAAAGTTAAAATTTGCCCTCATGAAACAATTTGGCCTTCCTCTGTGGATGGAAGCCAAGCTACAGCCTCCATGTTCATGGGCAGGCTGCTGATTTGCCTCCCCTGTGTATAAATAGGTCTCTGGGGCCACTAAAATGAATTCTTAGATTGTTTAATCTGCACCTAGGATGAAATTCACCCCATATACAGAGCCAACTCAAGGACTGTCTAATACTTCACTGGGATTTAGAGTTTCTTCTGGCTCTCTGCACTGGGGTGAATTTTACACCCCTGAGATTAAATTCCATTCTACCTTTCTGTTTCCGAAGTGGCAATAAAGATTAGCCTAGACATGTCAGGAGAGATTTCTTGTAAGATTTCCATTGCTCCCCAGTGCTGGCCAGCTGAGATATAGATTATATTCCACTATTTCCTGTCTCAGGTGAAAAAAGCAAGTTAAAAAAAAACATTCCTGATTCTCAGAAATGTTATGGGTTCAGTTAAGTTAGGAACATGGATATTGTCATACCAGATCAAAGAAATGGTACTTCAGTACTATATTTTCTTAACTTTTTGTACTAGATTCTGCATGGGAAGGTGACTCATGCAAAAACACATCTAAGATGAAAGGTCTAAGGACGGTTTAAAGATGGATATCAGTTTAACTTTCCCTGTTTGAGTCTCCTATAAGATGTGCACTATATAATCGAGAGAGAATCTCCCTTATCATCTCTATTCATGCATGTCAGATATCCTTTAATTCTCTATTAAATAAAAAATAAACTATTTCCCAGTTTTAATTAAAATACTTTTAGAGATGGCTCCCTTCCACAACTATGAGACCTGCCAAAATGACAACAGATCAAGAATGGCAATGAATATTCATTACATTTACTTTTGTCTTTGGTTCCGTCTCAAGTTTCTAATATATGCGGGTCCCTTTTCAGTGTTTTAAATGAACCATCCACCAAAGGCACTGCAGCAGTAGTAACAGCTGCCTCAAGCATGTTTGTATGCTGAACATTCTATCTTCGACAGACAAATGAAAGGGCCGATCTGGCTGTGACCAACCTCAACTGCTTTTTTGGCCTCTGGCTAATGGATACATGTGCCATAAGAGTCCACTGAGACAACATTAAATACAAAACCCTCTTCTTCCCTCATCATCCACAGCACTGTAAATTTGGTGGGGGCACTATATTGCTCATTCAGCCAAATACTCTACAATATAACATGGAATTTTACCAGACTGATGCCACTTATGTGAGCTGGTAAAAGAGAAAAGTGTTTTGCTTGTGTAGCTTAGAAAACCCAATGTAAATAATGTTTTATAAAAATGGGCTGTATAAACATTTCTGATAGCAGACTGCAGAAGTAACTAACGTGCACTTATATACACAGGAAAACTGACTGGACTGACTGGCACTTCTATGCCTTGCAGCAGTATCTACAATCCCACACAGAGAGGCCAGGAGTTAGGTTAGGGGCTTAAACCAACACCATTATGTAAAACCAAGAGAAAAAGTCAACCCACGAAGTCCCACATGCAGTAATTTCCACTTGACCACACCAAATCAAAGCAAGGAGAATATATACTGAGAAGTAAAGGGGAAAGTGGAGAATCCAAAAGAGAATGAGTGAATCATAAGATTAAGGAAAGTTTCCAGTCCATAAAGTTCTAGTGACAGAAGCTAAAGAAATGTTGCTGCCCAACAAACCAACACATTAACAGTCACTACCTAATGTGGTAATGCCCACTCACACTGTCACTTCTATAAGAGTAGAAACCAACTAAATAGTGAGTAAAAGTCATTGGGCTTTGTGTTTTGGGAGCACCAAATAGAGCAAATTGCAACCCGTGGACCAGAGGAGTAAATGTAGTGAGGCAAGAATTCAGCCAGAGGCATAAAGGTAGCTGTATTGCCTTCTTCAAAACCAAGCATGAAAAATTGAAGTAAAAAGATGATTGTTTTGGAAAAATTCTGAGCATGAGCTAGTAGAAGATGATCCAGCAACTTTATTGCAAATATAACCACAATGAGCACAGCTGTGCACCCACCATCACGAAAAATGCTTTGGAGAATTAAAATGGAGACCTGAGGTTATCCTTCTTCTTGGCTTTTCTATATTTATTTCTCCACTTGAGCTAGTACAAGTTCGTTCATTGTGTGGTAGACTGAACTACAATAGCAAATTCTTGATTTTTCCTTTAGATCTAAGAGAATATGAAATAAAAGCAGTATGGAAAACCTGCTATGTGCACAAATTTTCAACCCTCTTGGGCACACACCACATGTTCCTCAATATTGGCTGTTCAAGCAGAGTTTGAGATGCTGATCTGTGCCATTAGACCACAAGTTGAAGTCAGGCTGCCAGTTGCCATGATATTTTTACAGCAACAATGCGCCTACTGAGCCACTATTCATACATACATTCTGATTCTTTTGCTCCCATTGAAATCAACAGCAAAACTGTCTTTAATAGAATAGGATTGAGCCTTATCATAATCGTTTTATCACCAGTACATGTGTCTTTTACACATGCTCCTTGCAATTTGGGGGGTTAGTACAACTTTGACACCTCCAAGGAATTTGTTCCATCAATTTCCCATATTTAAACCCTATGTTCATTCACTTCCCAGAAGCCTTCAACAACTAGAAATAAAATGAGATTCAAGTTCAAAGCCAGTACAAGGAATGCACAGCCCAACCCTGGGGCCAGTTTGGAGCTGTACCATTCCAGGGAGAGCTCTGGAGACACAATGGGCTTGATTATCCTCTTCTTTACACCAGTGTAAATGTAAATAACTACACTGAAGTAACTGGAGTTACACTAATGTAAAAACATTGTAACAGAAGGAAGGATCAAGTCCATTTAACCTAATGAGGCATGGTTACCTCTGGAGCTTCCCAGCACACAAAGGGGAATGTGCCCACAGTGTATGCTCCCCTCTTTTGGTTGCTGCTTCCTAGCTATGTGTCTTTCTGAGAAAGCTGTACTGCCACCTGTTATCATAGTATTTGAGCATATCTCAAATAAAAGATAAGGGAGCAGTATAGCTTAGTGGACAGAGTGCTGAACTGTAACTGAGGATCTAGTCCCAGCTCTGCTAATGGTGTTCTGGGTAACTGTGGGCAATTCTATTTCCCCTCTCTGTTCCTCAGCTTCCCCATCTGTAAAAAAGGGATAAAGATAATGAGCACCTTTGTGAAATACTGGGCTCTACAGCTGAGAAGCAGACATGCCAAACCCGTGGGGAAAAAAATGGAGAAATTGGGCTTGTTTTGGCTTAATTGGCTTGTGAGATGCTTGTTGGCTAGTTTTTGGCTTGTAGCTTGTTTGACTTGTAGCTTGTTGCTTCTTTTTTTTTCTGAAGCAAGCAAGCAAGCAAGCAAGCAAGGGTGGGGGGAGGGGAGAGTTAGGGGTGCATAGCAGGCCCACCACAGTCCCGACTGCATGTCGGTGTGTGTGTGTGTCTAGTCACATAGTGTGTTGAGGTTCTCAGGGATTGGCTTGTTTTCACCTTCTTTTGAAATGGGATTTGCTTGATTTTTGGCTTATTGTGAAAGTCGGGGTGCTTATTTACCACCTGAAAGTTGGCAACTGTGCTGAGAAGAGCGAGAATTATTTTTTATCTTCCTTGTCTCCTGTAAGAACAGGTTGCACCCCACTGAGTGCTAGCAGGGTGCGGTCCCTATGCACAGGAAGACACAGAGCTTGATACTTACAAGGGGTGTGAGAGAAATTTCTTTGTACCTTCCCCTTTCCCAGTGCAAGAAATAGGCACCATCTGTTCATTAATACTTCTTCTGTGGTTTGTGACTATTTCAAATGTTTCCTTCTGAGTAAATTTTACCATCTGATAAGATTTGTGTTGCTGTCATCTTATCCGTTGTGCTAACTTCCCGACAACAGATGAGGTGTGTGAGGCATGATATCTTTATTACAGAATAGATAGAGTCAACCTTTCTGAGTATTTTATAGGTATAAGTATTGTGACAGGGTCAAGCCAGATGGCTATAAAAGAGTGGTTGAAGGTAGATACATTAGTTCCAGGTTAAGCAGGTCCCTTTTCCCTGGGTAAAACAACAGGGACTATTTTTGAAACAGAAAGGAAATTTCTAGAACTAATTAAGGCAGGCAAGCTAATTAGGACACCTGTAGCCAATTGGGAAGCTGCTAGAATTAATTAAGGCTAATCAGGACACCTGGTTTAAAAAGGCTCTCACTCCAGTTAGTGAGGTGCATGCAAGGAGCTGAGAGGGTGTGCTGCTGGAGGACTGAGGAGTACAAACTCTATCTGGCATCAGGAGGAAGGCTCTGTGGTGAGGATACAGAAGGTGTTGGGAGGAGGCCATGGGGAAGTAGCCCAGGGAGTTGTAGCTGTCACACAGGTGTTACACAAAACACTATAGACAGCTGTGATCCACAGGGCCCTGGGCTGGAACCCAGAGAAGAGGGCGGGCCTGGGTTCCCCCCAACTCCCTATTGGATACAGGAGGAGTTGACTTGGACTGTGGGTCCCACCAGAGGGGAAGGTCCCTGGCCTGTCCCTCGACCCACTAGGTGGACCAGCAGAGACTGTGGGGATTGTTCTCCTTCCTTTCCCCCATGCTGGACAGGGATGAGGTTATCTGAGTGAATGGCAGATTTGAGCCATGAAAGTGGCCAAACTGAGTGCTACTGTGAATCTCTGAGGTGAGCAAAATTTGCCAATAAGCGCAGGATCCAGAAAGGTAGAGGAGGAACTTTGTCACAGTATATATAGATGTAGATATATCTTATGCAAAGATCTTTTTTCATGCCTGTGGATAACTAATTTAATTAGAATCTTGACAAATTTCTTATTGTACAGCCTGGGGTGCCTGGTTTAAAGTGCCTAATTCAGGATTTTGTGATATAGCTTCATGTACTCAGTTTATTGGATGATTAACTAGACTTACTGCTTGATTTATCCTGTAAAAAACACATGTGATTAACAAAGCAGAGTGCTGGTCTCAACTACAACTGAACTGTTATTTTATTTCTGTTACTCGGTGAGATATTCATTTTATTAGTAAAAGTATATGACATTATTTAAAACAATCACTGTGGGGTATTTTTTATCCATTATGGACTATACTGAGCAATATCTTATAACTCATGACTATGAACAGTAAAAATCCACAGGGAATTTGCTCCCCCACAGATCTGCCAAAATCTCTGTAGCTTTTATTTATAATGAACCACATTCTACTCTCAGTGAAACTGGTATAATGCCACAGATTTCAGTTGGGTAGTTGAGGAAAGAATTTTTTGATGTTATCTCTGCAAGGATTTTTCTATTGGTTTTCAGTTCTGGTTAGCACTACTGTTAATATATTTGTAAAACACTGAGGTACAGCCATCTAAAACACATTTATTAACTTAAGGCAACAGAAAGAAAAACATACTAAATATAATGCAATTAAAAATAATAATAATAAAAAACTTCAGCAGAAAACATTGGAAAAACCTATGGTGGTTTTCTTTCAACCTGCAGAGTTCTGAAAAGCAGTAGTACCCCATTTTTAACAAGCTTTTCGGAGCCATGATTGTCTCTGACTATATGGATAGTTTGGCCCTAATTTTGGGGGCCCTTACTCAATACCTTAACACAAATATTAAATTAAAACAATAATATTATTAAATAAGCTCCCTTATAACTGTATTTAAAGGCATATTTTGGCGAATGTGTACTAGGAAACAGCTGTAATATTTGACCAACCACTGTACATTACTTTAGTATCTACTAGCCACCTCTCCCAAATAATTCTGTGGCTAGGCACCTCTTCATTAAACCCCCAGTGGTGAGTGGACCACAGTTTGAGAACCAGCAGTCTAAATAACTTGTAATTAGTTTTCAAAGTGAAGACCCTGGGAAGGTGACTGAGGAAAGTTCTCTCCTCTTTTTGTATTGTAGTCACAGCCCGTTTTCCTAAAGGCTCCATTGAAGCAGCAGTGTCTGTTTATACCCTGACAGCTCTCTTTGCCACCAGATATTATAGGGATAACAGAAACATGGTGGAATAGTAGTCATGACTGGACTACAGGTATTGAAGGGTATGTGCTGTTTAGGAAAGACAGAAATAAAGGTAAAGGTGGTGGAGTAGCATTGTATATCAATGAGGAGGTAGAATGTAAAGAAATAAGAAGCAATGGAATGGATAAGAGAGTCCATCTGGGCAAAAATTACATTGGAGAAGAAAACTACTAGCGCCTCCCCTGGGAGAGTGCTTGGGGTGTGCTATAGACTGCCAGGATCTAATTTGGATATGGATAGAGCCCTCTTTAATGTTTTTAATGAAGTAAATACTAATGGAAACTGCGTGATCATGGGAGACTTTAACTTCCCAGATATAGACTGGAGGACGAGTGCTAGTATTAATAATAGGGCTCAGATTTTCCTAGATGCGATAGCTGATGGATTCCTTCATCAAGTAGTTGCTGAACTGACTAGAGGGGATGCCATTTTAGATTTGGTTTTGGTGAGTAGTGAGGACCTCATAGAAGATATGGTTGTAGGGGACAATCTTGGTTCAGGTGATCATGAGCTAATTCAGTTCAAACTGAACGGAAGGATTAACAAAAATAAATCTGCAACTTGGGTTTTTGATTTTAAAAGGGCTTACTTTCAAAAATTAAGGAAATTAGTTAGGGAAGTGGATTGGACTGAAGAATTTATGGCTCTAAAGGCAGAGGAGGCCTGGGATTACCTCAAGTCAAGGTTGCAGAAACTATCAGAAGCCTGCATCCCAAGAAAGGGGGAAAAACTCATAGGCAGGAGTTGTATACCAAGCTGGATGAGCAAGCATCTCAGGGAGGTGATTAAGAAAAAGCACAAAGGCTACAAAGAGTGGAAGATGGGAGGGGTCAGCAAGGAAAGCTACCTTATTGAGGTCAGAACATGTAGGGATAAAGTGAGACAGGCCAAAGGCCATGTAGAGTTGAACCTTGCAAAAGGAATTAAAACCAATAGTAAAAGGTTCTACAGCCATATAAATAAGAAGAAAACAAAGAAAGAAGAAGTGGGACTGCTAAACACTGAGGATGGAGTGAAGGTTAAGATAATTTAGGCATGGCCCAATATCTAAACAAATACTTTGCCTCAATCTTTAATGATACTAACGAGGAGCTTAGAGATAATGGTAGGATGACAAATGGGAATGAGGATATGGAGGTAGATATTACCACATCTGATGTAGAAGCGAAACTCGAACAGCTGAATGGAACTAAATCGGGGGGCCTAGATAATCTTCATCCAGGAATATTACAGAAACTGGCACATGAAATTGCAAGCCCATTAGCAAGAATTTTTAATGAATCTGTAAACTCAGGGGTTGTACCGTATGATTGGAGACTTGCTAACATAGTTCCTATTTTTAAGAAAGGAAAAAAAAGTGATCCAGGTAACTACAGGCCTGTTACTTTGACATCTGCAGTATGCAAGGTCTTGGAAAAAATTCTGAAGAAGAAAGTAGTTAAGGACATTGAGGTCAATGGTAAATGGGACAAAATACAACATGGTTTTACAAAAGGTAGATCATGCCAAACCAACCTGATCTCCTCCTTTGAGAAAGTAGCAAATTTTTTAGACAAAGGAAACACAGTGGATCTAATTTACCTAGATTTCAGTAAGGCGTTTGATACCATGCCACATGGGGAATTATTAGTTAAATTGGAAAAGATGGGGATCAATATGAAAATTGAAAGATGGATAAGGAATTGGTTAACAGGGAGACTACATCGGGTCCTACTGAAAGGTGAACTGTCAGGCTGGAGGGAGGTTACCAGTGGAGTTCCTGAGGGATCAGTTTTGGGACCAATCTTACTTAATTGTTTTATTACTGACCTCGGCACAAAAAGTGGGAGTG
Organism: Lepidochelys olivacea; assembly: GCF_965140295.1. NCBI lineage: Eukaryota > Metazoa > Chordata > Testudines > Cheloniidae > Lepidochelys > Lepidochelys olivacea. The sequence continues at coordinate 74,278,104 of NC_140414.1, forward strand.
TGCTAATAAAGTTTGCGGATGATGCAAAGCTGGGAGGTATTGCCAATTTAGAGAGAGACCGGGATATCATACAGGAAGATTTGGATGACCTTGTAAACTGGAGTAATAGTAATAGGATGAAATTTAATAGTGAGAAGTGTAAGTTTATGCATTTAGGGATTAATAACAAGAATTTTAGTTATAAGCTGGGGACGCATCAATTAGAAGTAACAGAGGAGGAGAAGGACCTTGGAGTATTGATTGATCATAGGATGACTATGAGCCGCCAACGTGATGTGGCTGCGGAAAAAGCTAATACGGTCTTGGGATGCATCAGGCAAGGTATTACCAGTAGAGAGAAGGAGGTGTTAGTACCGTTATACAAGGCACTAGTGAGACCTCACCTGCAATACTGTGTGCAGTTCTGGTCTCCCATGTTTAAGAAGGATGAATTCAAACGGGAACAGGTACAGAGAAGGGCTACTAGGATGATCTGAGGAATGGAAAACCTGTCTTATGAAAGGAGATTCAAAGAGCTTGGCCTGTTTAGCCTAACCAAAAGAAGGCTGAGGGGAGATATGATTGCTCTCTATAAATATATCAGAGGGATAAATACTGGAGAGGGAGAGGAAGTATTTAAGCTCAGTACCAATCTGGACACAAGAACAAATGGATATAAACTGGTCATCGGGAAGTTTAGACTTGAAATTAGATGAAGGTTTCTAACCATCAGAGGAGTGAAGTTTTGGAATAGCCTTCTAAGGGAAGCAGTGGCAGCAAAAGACCTATCTGGCTTTAAGATTAGACTCGATAAGTTTATGGAGGAGATGGTATGATGGGATAACATGATTTTGGCAATTAATTGATCTTTAAATATTCATGGTAAATAGGCCCAATGGCCTGTGATGGGATGTTAGATGGGGTGGGATCTAAGTTACTACAGAAAATTCTTTCCTGGGTATCTTCCCATATGCTCAGGTTTAGCTGATAACCATATCTGGGGTCGGGAAGGAATTTTCCTCCAGGGCAGATTGGAAAAGGTCCTGGAGGTTTTTCACCTTCCTCTGTAGCATGGAGCATGGGTCACTTGCTGGAGGATTCTCTGCTCCTTGAAGTCTTTAAACCACGATTTGAGGACTTCAATAGCTCAGACATAGGTCAGAGGTTTATCGCAGGAGTGGGTGGGTGAGATTTTGTGGCCTGCATTGTGCAGGAGATTGGACTAGATGATCATAATGGTCCCTTCTGACCTTAATATCTATGAATCTATGAAACATTTTATTGAGGGAAAAGCTGAGATTCCAGAAGTGCCCTGGACCCTAGCTCCATGCCCAACTACTTAAATGGCCTCTCCCTGTGCAGTAGACTTATTACCTTACAGTATCTAAACCCAATATCCATTTATGCCAAATGCCATATTGCTTCAGTGAAAAGGGATAAAAAGCTGAGGAAAGCTAGCAGACAAAAAGGCTGCCCAAATGCAGATGTTGTGTAATGCATAAATCAATCTCTCTTTAAGTCAAATTATTTCCATCCATAGTCACAAATATGTATATTCACAGAGGATGGATCTCACAGCTGCCAACCATTTACTGGAACTTTCTTCCTCTCTTATGAGAAGTAATCAGGTATCCCAAAAATGGTGGTAGAGAGAGAGAAATTGGCAGTACATTATGTGGACATTTGCTGATGGAACTGAGAAGTCATTTCAGAGGAGCTGCTGCATTCACAGGATCTAAAAATAGAATCCATTGCTTTTATCCGTTGAGATAAATTGTCTCATCACAATTTGCTATGGGAATTATTTTAACATTCTAATGTGACATTTTCTGCTCACACACAGAGATCCTCCAAAACCAGGCTAACATTGGCCTGAAGATATCTTATATTAGCCACAGTAACAAGGGAGATAGATCACAGTTTCAGCAAAGGGAGCTCATGATAACCATAAGAACAGATGTGTGAATGAGGTAGAACCTCATCTCCGGTTGGCAGTGCAAAACTCTCAGAAGGTTTGATTTTGGTAATTAGCTGAAATTAGACAAATTGATATGAATCTCTTCCAAAATATTTCAACCTCCTTGGTCAGCAAAATTTGATTCAGAAATAATGTCTGGTATACCTCTTGTCTGGTATTTCAGTACTTCTAGTTCTTGTTGGCAATCCAAGTTGTGGCTGGATGTAGCTGAAACCTAATGGAACCTAGTGGAACTAAAGTGTTTTTTTCCCATGTATCACTAAAAAATGAGAATGTGGCATTAGTCCCACCCCTCAACAGTGAGTTTTACCATTTTCAAAGAGTAAAACTATGGTACCTACCTCATTTGAGAACCTTCCATGGTTAACAGGTTCCCCCTAACAGAGATGGCTACACAATGCCAAATTATTTCTGTTGTAAGAATGCAAAATATTTAATCTCAACCTGTCATTGTGAAAATCTGATACCAACGATAAAATCTGATAAATTTAGGAATGCAGATCTGCAAATCTTACTCAAACTCTTGCTGTGTGCTTTATCTTGAAATACCATGCAGAGTTGTGAAATCTCAGTGTGAGAGACCCTTTCTTTTACCTATCACAATTGATGTCTGAAATTAGGCTATGTCACAAGAGACTATCATGAGATCTAGATACTACCTAATTCCGCACATGTTAATTATGATACAAAAATAGCCTCTTCTCCTGCATTTCTGCTTCTGGTCAAAGAGGTGCACGCCCATCCACCCATCCACACAAACACCAAGAAAGTTAACTGGGACAAAAGGTTCTTATTTTATCTTATCTCAGTTAGTTTGGCCATTCCTAAAATTACATTTTTGAAAGTAGAAACCCTGAGAAACTCTTAAATACTAGTTCAAATGACACTACTCAGATATGCCTATGAACCTTTCCATGTATCTGCAAAATAATACATAACTCACAAAGCAATAATCGAAACTAATAGAAATAGCATTTACATAAGTAAAAATAGATTTCAGAGTAACAGCCGTGTCAGTCTGTATTCGCAAAAAGAAAAGAAGTACTTGTGGCACCTTAGAGACTAACCAATTTATTTGAGCATAAGCTTTCGTGAGCTACAGTTCACTTCATCGGATGCATACTGTGGAAAATACAGAAGATGTTTTTATACACACAAACCATGAAAAAATGGGTGTTTATCACTACAAAAGGTTTTCTCTGCCCCCACCCTACTCTCCTGCTGGTAATAGCTTATCTAAAGTGATCACTCTCCTTACAATGTGTATGATAATCAAGGTGGGCCATTTCCAGCACAAATCCAAGGTTTAACAAGAAGGTCTGAGGAACAGTGGGGAGGGGGGGGATAATAAACAAGGGGAAATAGGTTACTTTTTATAATGACTCAACCATTCCCAGTCTTTATTCAAGCCTAAGTTAATTGTATCCAATTTGCAAATTAATTCCAATTCAGCAGTCTCTGGTTGGAGTCTGTTTTCAAAGTTTTTTTGTTGAAGGATAGTCACTTTGAAATCAGAATCTCAGCCATGCAGAACACAATGCCATCCACAGCCTCAGAAACAACTCTGACATCATAATCAAAAAGGCTGACAAAGGAGGTGCTGTTGTGAATCTATGAATAGGTTGGAATATGAACAAGAGGCTGCTCGGCAGCTCTCCAACACCACTTTTTACAAGCCATTACCCTCTGATCCTACTGAGAGTTACCAAAAGAAACTACAGCATTTGCTCAAGAAACTCCCTGAAAAAGCACAAGATCAAATCCGCACAAACACACCCCTGGAACCATGACCTGGGATATTCTATCTACTACCCAAGATCCATAAACCTGGAAATCCTGGACGCCCCATCATCTCAGGCATTGGCACCCTGACAGCAGGATTATCTGGCTATGTAGACTCCCTCCTCAGGCCCTACACTACCAGCACTCCCAGCTACCTTCGAGACACCACTGACTTCCTGAGGAAACTACAATCCATCGGTGATCTTCCTGATAACACCATCCTGGCCACTATGGATGTAGAAGCCCTCTACACCAACATTCCACACAAAGATGGACTATAAGCCGTCAAGAACACTATCCCCGATAATGTCACGGCTAACCTGGTGGCTGAACTTTGTGACTTTGTCCTTACCCATAACTATTTCACATCTGGGGACAAAGTATACCTTCAAATCAGCGGCACTGCTATGGGTACCCGCATGGCACCACAGTATGCCAACATTTTTATGGCTGACTTAGAACAATGCTTCCTCAGCTCTCATCCCCTAACGCCCCTACTCTACTTGCGCTATATTGATGACATCTTCATCATCTGGACCCATGGAAAAGAAGCCCTTGAGGAAGTCCACCATGATTTCAACAATTTTCATCCCACCATCAACCTCAGCCTGGTCCAGTCTACACATGAGATCCACTTCCTGGACACTACAGTGCTAATAAATGATGGTCACATAAACACCACCCTATACCGGAAACCTACTGACCGCTATTCCTACCTACATGCCTCCAGCTTTCACCCCAACCACACCACCCAATCCATTGACTACAGCCAAGCTCTACAATACAACCACATCTGCTCCAACCCCTCAGACTGAGACAAACACCTACAAGATCTCTATCAAGCATTCTTAACACTACAATACCCACCTGCGGAAGTGAAGAAACAGATTGATAGAGCCAGAAGAATACCCAGAAGTCACCTACTACAGGACAGGCCCAACAAAGAAACTAACAGAACACCACTAGCCGTCACCTTCAGCCCCCAACTAAAACCCCTCCAACGCATTATCAAGGATCTACAACCTAGCCTGAAGGATGACCTAACACTCTCACAAATCTTGGGAGACAGGCCAGTCCTTGCCTACAGACAGCCCCCCAACCTGAAGCGAATACTCACCAGCAACCACATACCACACATCAGAACCACTAACCCAGGAACCTATCCTTGCAACAAAGCCCGTTGCCAACTGTGCCCACATCTATTCAGGGGACACCATCACAGGGCCTAATAACATCAGCCACACGATCAAAGGCTCGTTTACCTGCACATCCACCAATGTGATAATGCCATCATGTGCCAGCAATGCCCCTCTGCCATGTACATTGGTCAAACTGGACAGTCTCTACGTAAAAGAATAAATGGACACAAATCAGATGTCAAGAATTATAACATTCATAAACCAGTCGGAGAACACTTCAAGCTCTCTGATCACTCGATTTCTGATCTCAAAGTGACTATCCTTCAACAAAAAAACTTTGAAAACAGACTCCAACCAGAGACTGCTGAATTGGAATTAATTTGCAAATTGGATACAATTAACTTAGGCTTGAATAGAGACTGGGAATGGTTGAGTCATTATACAAAGTAACCTATTTCCCCTTGTTTGTTATTTTCCCCCCCACACACACACTCACACTGTTCCTCAGACCTTCTTGTTAAACCCTGGATTTGTGCTGGAAATGGCCCACCTTGATTATCATACACATTGTAAGGAGAGTGATCACTTTAGATAAGGTATTACCAGCAGGAGAGTAGGGTGGGGGCAGAGAAAACCTTTTGTAGTGATAAACACCCATTTTTTCATGGTTTGTGTGTATAAAAACATCTTCTGTATTTTCCACAGTATGCATCTGATGAAGTGAGCTGTAGCTCATGAAAGCTTATGCTCAAATAAATTGGTTAGTCTCTAAGGTGCCACAAGTACTCCTTTTCTTTTTATAAGTAAAAATAGAAACTCATCAATCAGAGTGAAAAAATTATTTAAAACTATTATATTAATAGAAGATACTAACATTGAAAACATTAACAGTATAAATGACAATATTATCATGTTCCATGTCTCTGTAGCACAGGAGTAGCTCATAAAACACACTTTCCACCTATTATTTTCACAGTTGAGGTACAAAATGTTGAGATAAGGGGTTGATGAGGCAGAAAATTACACAATAAAATAATCTGAGAACTGGTATATTTTTTTTCTCCTGGGCTTAAATTGGATGCCAAGTTTAGGTGTTTAAAAAATCAGGGCCATGATGCTTAGCAACATACATCACTCTTACCTGTCATATTACAATGGTATTTAGTTTCTATTAGTTACTTTTTAATTGCTTTATTCTCGCTTTCATTCTGTTTGACACTTTTACAACATGGTTGTGCTATGGTTCGAGAGGTGTGTAGTACCTGGACCCCCTCTCAGTCCCTCCCATGGGCACCCTTTCTAAGCCACAGACCATGCATGTGCTTCTCCTAGGGTGAAACCCAGTGGGATACCCCACTTTTAGACTGGACCACCGGGTTTACAGTACCCCATTTTACCAACTGTAGTACCGTTAGCAGGTTCCTGGGTTTGACCCCTACTCTAGAATTCACAGTGGGAACTTGTGACCAGTATGAAAGTATAATGACTTGGCAACATCTTTTGCAAAACAAGTATGATTTATTCATCCCCATGAACATCACAAGTAGCTCAATCTCTTTAGCTTAGCCAAGAGAAGGTTAAGGGATGACTTTATCACAGTCTATGAATATCTACATGGGGAACAAAAATATAGCAGACAAAAGGTATAACAAGATTCAATGGCTGGAAGTTGAAGCTAGATAAATTCAGACTGGAAATAAGGTATGCATTTTAACAGGAGGGTAATTAATCATTGGAACAAACTTACTAAGGGTCCTGGCAACATCACTGGCTATTTTTAAATCAAGATCCGATATTTTTCTTGAAGATATGACCTAGTTCAAAAGGAATTATTTTTGATAAGTTCTATGGCCTGTGTGGCAGAGGAGGTCAGACTGGATGATCACAGTGGTTCCCTTTGGCTTTGTAATGTAGGAATAGGAGAGTGACATGGGTTGAAATGAAAAAAAAAAAACCTTAATGCATATTATCTTACCTAAACCTTGGCCTTTCCTTGCATGTTTTAGGTAGGCTCACAACATTGGGATAGACAAGTCAGACTGCACTCCTGTAGCCTTTACCCTTCAATTTGATTCCCTGTAACAGTGTGTGCCCCACTTAGCTCATAGGTTGCCTTTTGTCCATTCCAAAGGCCCTTTAAGATTTCAAAATTCCTTTCTCTGATTTGTGGCTAGACCCAGAGTTTCCATCCTGCATGAAATTCTGTTACTTCAAAATGTGCTTTCTGAAACGTTTTGTTTTGGCTCAGTTGAAACGTTTTGTGTTGATTTTGACTTTCATGTTACATTATATTATGTTGGGCACCCTTAGTGAGAAGTGGCACTACCATCCCAGTCTGTACGAATTTATATTATAATATAAAAGTCAAAACATAAAAGGCATTTTGAAATGAAGGAGTCTAAATGAAACATTGCAAACCTCTGAAAATTAATCATTTAGATTTTTTTTTTTTTTTTTGGTAAACACAAGTTCATCAAAATCAACACATTTCTGTAGAATATTTTGATTGAGTAGAATCGTGTTTTCTGATGGAAAACTGTTCCCTTGGAAAATTTTTGACCAGCAATACTTGGGACTCTGTGCTTGATCCAAACTGGTGTGTACATTTCTCAGGGCGGGCGGTGGGGAAGAGGCAGCTATAGTATCTCAGTAGATGATTCACAATATTGACTGTTTGAGCACGAGGCAATTGAATTAAAGCCATTGCTGGGTTCCTGGAGAGCGGGAAGAGCTTAAACTGGATTTAGTTCCTAGGCCCACAGTAACCCTAACCGCCAGAGATCACACACACATAAGATTAATGCCCACATTCTTCACAAGTAATGAGGACATTCTTCCGAGGTATGTGAAGGCACTGTGGTTTACTGGCTCAGCAAAGGCATTCAGAATCTCTGTCACCGCATTATCATTTTGTAAGAATTTGGCTTATCGGCATACTGCAGAATTTCTAGCTTCTTCTGCTGAAACATGTCAGTAACAAAATAGCAGACTAACATAAGAACATGAGAATGGCCATACTGGGTCAGACTAATGGTTCATTTAGCCCACTATCCTGTCTTCCAACAGTGGCCAATGCCAAATGTTTCAGAAGGAATGTACAAAACAGGGCAATTCTCAAGTGATTCAGCCTGTCATCCAGTTGCAGCATCTGCCAGTCAGAGGCTTGGGATACCCAGAGCATGAGGTTGCATATCTGACCATTTTGGCTAGTAACCATTGATAGACCTATCTTCCATGAACTATAATTCTCTTATTAATCCAGTTATAATTTTGGCCTTCACAACATCTCCTGATAATGCATTCCACAGGTTGACTGAGCATAGTGTGAAAACATACTTTCTTATGCTGATTTTAAATCTGCTGCCTATTAATTTCATTGGGTGATCCCTGGTTCTTGTGTTATGTGAAGGGATAAATAACATTTCCTTATTCACAAAAAGAACAGGAGTACTTGTGGCACCTTAGAGACTAACAAATTTATTGGCGCATAAGCTTTCGTGGGCTACAGCTCACTTCATTGGATGCACAGAATGGAACATACAGTAAGAAGATATATACATACAGAGAACATAAAAAGGTGGAAGTAGCCATACCAACTGTAAGAGGCCAATTAAGATGAGCTATTATCAGAAAAAAACTTTTGCAGTGATAATCAGGATAGTCCATTTAGACAGTTGACAAGAAGGTGTGAGGATACTAAATTTGTTGGTGCCACAAGTACTCCTGTTCTTTTTGTGGATACAGACTAACATGGCTGCTACTCTGAAACCTTTCCTTATTCACTTTCTCATCACCATTCATGATTTTATGGATCTCTATCATATCTTCTCTCTTTCCCAAGCTGAATAGTCCCAGTCTTTTTAATTTCTCCTCATATGGAAGCTAATACACCTAATAATTTGTGCTACTATTCTCTGTACCTTTTCCATTTCCAATATTTTTTTTTGAAATGTGGGTGTACCCCAGATTTATATAGTAGCGTTATGATCTTTACTCTCCTTTTAGCTATCCCTTTCCTAATGTTAGCTTTTTGATTGCTGCTGCAGATTGAACAAATGTGTTTAGAGAACTTCTATGATGACTCCAAGACTTTTTTTCTTGAGTAGTAAAATATTAACAAAGAATTTAGACCCCATCATTCTGTCTGAGTAGTGGGGATTAGGTTTTCCAGTGTGCATTACTTTGCATTTATCAACAGTGACTTTCATCTGCCATTTTGTTGTCCAGTCACTCAGTTGTGTGAGATCCCTTTGTAACTCTTTGCAGTTTATTTTGGACTTAACTATGTTGAGCAAGTTTGTATCATCTGCAAGCTTTTCCATCTCACTTTTAACCCCATTTTTCCACATCATTTATCAGTACGCTTACCAGCATGGTGATTCATAGTTTCATACTGTTTAATGCTAAAGAAGACCACTAGATCATCTAGTCTGACCTACTGTACAGCATAGGCCATTACATTTCATGCAAATACCACTGTGTTGAACCCAATGACTTCAGTTAAACTAAAGCATTTTAGTCCAAAGAAGAGTAAACTTTTGTGTGCCACAGGCAAAGAAAAAGAGAGACTGAGGCAATGGCAGGGAATTGTTCAGGTGAGACATGCCCAGATTTTAACAGGTGATCCATGCTGAGTGCTGCAGAGGAAGGAAAAAAATAAAACTCAAGGTTTCTGCCAATCTGACCAGGGGAAAAAATTATTTCCACCCCAAATCTAGTATTTAGTTAGACAATGAGCAGTTAAAGACCAACTGACCAAGGCATCTAAAACAAGGATTATCAATACCAACCTCAGAGCATCAGCCTTCCCAAACCAGTGTACTATATCCAGCTGTGACTGATCTGTGATGCTTCAGAGGAAGGCAAAAACAAAACACAGCAAAAAAACAGATTACATTTTTACATCGGGGGGAACTTCTTCCTGCAGGTGACTGTCTGAAGCATGAGATTATAGTCATTATCATAAAACAGAGCTATAAGTATCATGAGTATGTTGGGGGCAATGAAGGCAGTCCTGCTCGCCCCAGTGCCCATGAAAGAAGCAAATGAACAGGGAGATTCATAGATTCAGATTACAAAGCCAGTTGGGACCATGACCATCAAAGCCCTATCCACTCACACAGACCACAGAACCTCTCCGAGAAACTGGATTACAGTTTATTTTAGAAGGATCTCTAATCTGTTTTAGAGACTCCTAGTGATACCTACTGGTTCCAATGTTTAATCATTCTCCCTTCCAGCCTTTGGATCTTATGCTTTCGGCAGAAAGATTGAAGAGCCAGCCACTATCAGATACCTTTGCCATGTATAAGGCCTTTACACAGTGATCAAATCACTTCTCAATCTTTTATTCAGTAAGGTGAATAAATTGATCTCCTTAAGCCTGAGATCATAGCACTTGTTTTTCAGCCCCTAAACAATTTTTGTGGTCCTTCTTTGAACTCCTTCAGATATTTCCACATCCTTCTTGAAGCATGGACAACAGAGTTCTAATAGCAATTTTACCAATCCTGTAACAGAGGCAAGATCACTTTCCCACTTCCACTTGATATTCCTCCTTTCGTATGTCCAAGGATCACATTAGCAGCTTTTGCTACATTTTTTTAGCCTATATACTCTCCCCATCCCTAACCCTTGTAGAGATAATCCCGGTAGCACCACATCCAGCCATGTGCTCTCTGGGGTAATATGCACAGGTAGCAACACAAGCTGTCCTGCCACACTGAATTCCCCACTTCTTACAAGCAAATAATACCTTTCTCTTGTGCAGTTTCACTGGCAGCAAGGGGCTCCTACACTTGTTAGCTCTCTAGCATACAGTGGAATAATTTAGCTTTTATTGTTGTTCGTCATTTCTTTCTCTAAACAGCATTCAAATGTGGTTCAGTTTGGTATGCATAAAAGTGGATGAAGTTACTGTCAAAGTGTTATACTCCCTGGGAGAAAATGGCCACCATAAAATTGCTCTGCAGGCTAGTTTATTTGTAATATTTCTCCTTTGGAACATAGTGAACCAAGACACTGATGCAGCAGGAGGTAATGAAACATATTTTTCATATTCTCACTTTTCATTTCAATGTTTCAAATGGCTATTTAGACTGCTGGTCTAAAGTATGAAGTCTCACTTGTACAAAGCCTTTCAAATCAGTGAGAGTAATTAGAATCTGAATACATTGCTATTTGTAAATGAAAATAAACATACAGTCTTCCCCACAGAGGCCATTTAAAACATTTTATTTAAAGAAATAACCATCAATTTTATTTCATAGTAATAACTTATTTTATTTTCACTTGGGATTGCTTGAAATAATACACATATTCCAGTTTATTGGTATATGCTCTATATATTGGTAAAATTGGTGTATTGGTAAAATGCTCTAAACTTACAAGTATAGTATATTTGGTGTCATGCAGAAATATTGAGAGTATACAAAAAATAAGGGGGGGTGATATGATTTTTCATCTTCACATATGTATTTTCTTAAATTTAATTTCTTCTTGTTGATAGATGAGCAGGAAGAAGTAAATTATCTTGAGTGAGAATTTTATTCAATATTTTTACTGTACATTCCCTAATCCTATGGTTACGTGGCTTTCTTTGGAAGAGGAGAGGGTTAAAGATCATACATAAAAGTAAAAAAAATAGAGAGGGAGAAAAAACAAAAGCAAAAACACAACAGTGTAATAAAAGAGACTAATAAAAGCTAAGGAGATGGAAAACTCAATAGAGGAAAACTGTTTCTAGAAAAAAAATTAAAATCATTAAGGGAGGGAAAATATTCAGCACTAGCAAAAAACCCCAGCAAGTGTGTATAATCCTGATATTGGCTTAGCTTCTGAAATAAATGTAGCAGTCCACAATACTCAGTAAAAATGGATGTGATGCTGATATCACACAATTGGGGTGCAACTGCAGCGGATTTTATAATATTTTTAGGAACAAATATGTTAAACAAAAGACACATTCACATACATCAGTCACCATTAAAATGCCAGCAGTTACCCACAGTTACTAATACAGTGATAGTGCCGAGATTACTGGAGGTGGACTTTGCACTACTTGGTACCCACAGGCTGAGTTCCATCAATGGAAGTCAGTCAAATCCCACCTGTTATTTTTCATTTATATAATATGAGCTTCTTTATTTAATTTAGGAATTAACTTTGGTACTATTTCTGTTAATGCCATCTGTGCAGAAAAATACAGTGTATATTGTCATATATAGTGTAAAAAAAAGTCTATTATTCTTAGTACTTAAGGTGCACTGAGGCATTTCACCCATAGCAAAGATGCATGCTTTATAAAGATTTAGATCATCTTATACTGTAGTCTTTATTTTCCAATACATCTTTACCATCATATACTATCACAACCTTCCTTTGTAAGGAAACAACTCCTTCTGTCCCTCACAGCCCTGCACGCTGTAAACATCTATATGCCTAGGACCTAATTGTGAATTCTTTATACGATTTCTCAGAATATATATATTTTTGCATGACCATCTTTATTCATTTTTAATGTACATTTTTCCTCATTAGTTTTTCTAAAGGCTTAATTTTTAAATGGGTTTAATATACCTTAAACTGCCATGGCAGAATATTACTTGACTTACTTCCAAATTAAAGTGCTAAAAAAAAATGGACGCTCTAGTAATTTTAAATTGCTCTACCTTGAACATAGCAATTAAAAATAATTGCAGCATTTTCAGTGTTTTTTTTAAAGTTCTTCAGTCTCGAAGTGACTGAGCCTCTGGTCTATTACAATAGGGAAATGACTTCAACTTATTGCATTGTTTTATTCTGATATAAATGCCTTAATTTGGAACAGATCAGTTTTCTGGTTTATATGGTTATTCAATGTAAAGGTAGTGGAGTGCTTCAAATGTTTGTAAGCCCTGAATTTCAACTCCTTTAATTATGATTAGGATAATAAAGTAATATTTTATATCCCAAAAATCCAAGACATGTTTCATGGAGCTTCTGGTCTTCGCATTTCCAGCTGTCAGTTATATATCACTTTAGCCAGTTTCACTCTGGCAGAGTGATGTGGAGCTGACAGTTGTTTCATTACTAAAGAATGAAGCTGAATGCAGGTTATATAGAACAAGTGTAATTTTATTAAACACTGTGCATGGCTCTGTCCATGTGGCTGTGTTGCTTCCACCCTTACTCCACCTATTCCCTGTTTCCAAGGTATCCCCTCAATAACAGCCCCTCCAGGAAACATGGGCCCTCTGACTCCAGTTCCACTGATCATGATACATTTTCCCTATATTAAGATGTTTGTAAAACTAACATTAAAAACAAATAATTGATGTCCAGTCCCATCCCACCCTGTGTCCCTTTGGCTAGAGGTTGCTAGAACATAGCTGAGTGGAAGTTTCATCTCTACCACAGACTCATCTGGTTATCTCGTCTTTTAGATAAATTTGATCCGTCAACAGGTGACTGCACTGGGACTAACTTGACTCTGTCTTCCTGTCACTGAGCCTAGCAAACTATCTCTATGGAGTCTCCTCCCTCCTTCCTTGTGGGGCAGGCCTCTGGATGTTTCTCTCTCTCTCTGTTCTGATCTCTGTAGGCTCTCTCTATGGGAGTTGTCTGCTGGCTCATAAATCACTCTTGTTCTTTAGGATCACCTGTTCCTGTAATTGCCTCCAGTAACCTGGGTACCATTGCACTCCTCAATGACTCCTTTAGTCCACTCCTTCTTGCTTCTCTCTAATGGTTGGATCCTCACAACTTTGTTTCCAGGGCCAGTAGGTCCTTGGCTGACCAGTCATATTCTCATGCCTGCTTTCTCTGATTGTTGGCCATCTCCCCTTGGTGGTCTCCCCATCCAACTTGCTCTAACACATCTCTCCTCACTGGAAACAGGATGTTGGTCCTTCATCACGTCAGTGCCCTAGCTGGACTGTTTTGGCACCCCTATGATGGAGTATTCCTGGGTGCCAAAAATGCTAACAAGGGGCCCGACCCACAAGAAACACCTTTGTGTAACAGTCTCTTAGGTTTTTCATAGCTGATTCCACCTTACCATTACTCTGTGGATATGCTGGGGGAAGAGATGTGTTATGTGCAAATTCCTGGAATTCTTCAGAGGAAAACTGGCACCATTGTCAGTGAATACAGCATCCGTAATTCCATATGTTACAAAGTGGGTCTTCGGTTTGCCAGTCACTGACTTGCTTCTTGTACCAGGGAGATTGTCAGCCTCCAAAAAAATCAAATAGTAGTCCACTGTAATCAAGTATTCTTTTCCTTGATGGTAAATAAGTTCATTTCCCCCCTTTTTCACTGGTCGGGTGAGCAGCTAATATGGTAACAGTCTCTTTCTGCTGGTGGTTATCCCACAACTGGCAGATGTTACACCCTTCTATCAAAGGCTGGATTTGTGTCTCATTCCTCACCAAGAAACCCACTCTTGAGCCTGTCTAAGATAGCTGTCATTACCCATGTGTGAGGCATGTATTTTTTGCTTGGCATCTTTACATAACGAGTCAAGGACAACAGCTCTCTCTCCTCGGAATATATTCCATCCTGCACACTCAGCCCATCTTCATTTTGAAAACACGGTTATGCTCCTATTGGTGCTCAGCTTTTTTCTTATGGCCACACTGCTATCTTCATTGACTGTAGTTGGATGCCCTTTTAGAACAAGAAGCAATTCAGCAAGGGTGGTTTAGGTTGGACATTAGGAAAAACTTCCTGTCAGGGTAGTTAAGCACTGGAATAAATTGCCTAGGGAAGTTGTGGAATCTCCATCACTGGAGGCTTTTACGAATAGGTTAGACAAACATCTGTTAGGGATGATCTAGATAATATTTAGTCCTGCCATTAGTGTAGGGGACTGGACTAGATGACCTCCCGAGGTCCCTTCCAGTCCTACGATTCTATGATTCTGTAGCCTCTTTGATTTCCATCACCTTTGCTGTTGAACCTGGGAGACTGACTCCGTTAACATGCTGCACTATTTCCTGATCCCCATCCTCCAACTCACCGATGTTGGATATTTATGCCCTCCTCCAGGTATCAGCTATCCTGTACACTATCTGATCTCTATATGATAGCAGTCAAGGCACATTAGCATAGAGTGCAATCTTGGAGGACTAAGAAGGGGCTTTGCCATGATTGTCTTTCAGGGATTGGGGGTCTCGTTGCACTGTTACTAGGTGGCCATAGGTGTAGTGATGGAATTGTTCCACTCCACATACTGCAGGCAGAAGCTATTTTTCCCACTCTGAACTGGTTAGCAACTGATCGGTAGCAGTCTGGAGTAGTCGGCTTCCACAGTGCAATCGCCATGCACTTCTCCAACGGCAGGGCAGCTCTCATTCTCGTGTCCTTGTGCCGCAGGGCTGGGGTGAGTTCATCACATCAGTCCCATGAATGTGGCTTTCCTCATCCGAAAGTTCTTCAGCCGCTGTTCATCATCCCAGACGTGCATCACAATGTGATCCCACCACTCAGTGCTTGTTTCCCGAGCCCCAAAGCGGCATTCCACTGTGGTAGCACCTCTGTGAATGCCACAGGCAATCTCACGTTGTAGCTAGTAAGCATGGCAAGATCAATATCACACTCCTTTTGCCTTTGTAGTTTAAGGAATAACTCCACTGCCACTTGTGATGTGTTTGTCAGGGTCTCAAACTGAAATGACCACGAGGGCCACATGAGGACTAGTACATTGGCCCGAGGGCCGCACCACTGACCACTCCCCATCCCCACTCCACCCCTCCTGTGAGGCCCCGCCCTGCCCCGCATCTTCCCATCCCTTCCCTGCCCCCATTCCAGCCCCTTCCCTGAAACGGGGAACCATGGCCAATGAGAGCTTCAGGGGAGGTACCTGGAGGAGCGGCCAGGGTAACACACAGACCCCTGTGCCTCCCTCCCCCAGGTCCCAGCCACTTCCCAGAGCGTGCTGGACCAGAGCCTCTCTAGGTAAATATTGAGGGAGCGGGGGAGGGCTGCGGGGAGCTGGCGGGCAGCAGAAAATAACCCCACGGGCCGTGTGTTTGAGACCCCCTGGCCTAAGTAGACCTATTCAGATGTTCACTCATCAAACCCAGACCTGGCTACTTGCCACGCATACTAGTCCTTTGGTTGCGTATTCCGCATCTCTAGCAAGCATCTTTGGAAAGAAGATAACCAGTTTGAGTTTAGGTAACAAGTAGCACAAGATTTAAAAGGTTAATTGAGTCATACATAATATTTAATAAAATAATGCAGAA
The DNA here is from genome assembly GCF_965140295.1 of Lepidochelys olivacea. Lineage (NCBI taxonomy): Eukaryota > Metazoa > Chordata > Testudines > Cheloniidae > Lepidochelys > Lepidochelys olivacea. The sequence continues at coordinate 74,294,210 of NC_140414.1, forward strand.
ATTTTCCATGTTCTCCACATTTATATAGAAATCTATTAGTTTCATGCCTATTAAATTATATTGGGTGTTTCCATAAAGCGTGCCACTCCACAAAACCTGGTGCAAGCATTGTTAGGCTGTAGCCTCCATTATATAGGAAGAAAACAACATAAAGAAACACTGGACTCTACCTATGCTTCATTGTAAACATATTACAACAGAATGGGCATGATCCAAAGCACTAGAGGTCAGTGGAATCAGGCCCTAAGTCATTGCTAGAGAAAATACATACTTATAGCAAATTTGTCTTCAATAGCAGTGTTCCAATACTTGTGATTTTTTCCCATGAGATATGATTTTGCCAGAGGCTGAATCCCATTTCACTGTCAAACAAAAAGTCTATATAAATCATACAAGAAGCTACAGCCCTCTAGTATATCTGAATCCTCTGATTGGCTGTCTGCCCCTCTTGCCCATCTCCTGGGGAAGAATAACCAATCAGAGCTGCAGTAGGCAGAACTTTCGCACACTCCCCTGGCAATCCAAAGCCATTCTTATGGTGGGGGGAGTGAAGGGATCTAAAGATCAGTGAGGACATCTGCTTCTACCCCATCTCCTCCCCTCCTTGCATCACCCAGCCTGGAATGGGGGCAGAAGGGGTGAAGGGCATCTGCTGCTACACCTCTGAGACAAGAAGGTGGAGAGGGGACCCTGCTGCATACCCCCAGCCTGGGGAGAGAGAGTGAGGTGTATCATCTTATAATTACTTTTGTCATTTACTTCACAATTTTAAAGTATTTTTTAGATTTAATATTGACATTTTTACTTCATTCAATTAACTCTTGGTTTAAGACATTTCCTAATACTTTTGAAATATCAATTACTATGATCCTTTAGCAAAAACTGTGTTCAAAAAGGAAAGGAGACTCGTGGCACCTTAGAGACTAACAAATTTAGTTGAGCATAAGCTTTCATGAGCTACAGCTCACTTCATCAGATGCAAAACTATGTTGTGAACTTATTTTGTATGAATTATCATTACCATTTTACTTTAGTGTTCTTCTATAAAATGAATATGATTTAATTCAGTTCCATACCGAGAAATCTAATAATCATGGCTAACTGAAGTCTGTATAATGATTATACAGTAAATTACGTTCTCTAAGATTGAAGATAGTTAAAGTTCTAAAGATGCTAAGTTCAAATTAAGAAATGTTACAGCTTTCTGATCTTTCTTTATTTAGCACTCTGATTTATTTACGCAATGCAGAACTGGTGTCTTCATCTTAATGTTTTGCAGATAGATATTCTACAGATTCTGAAAATAAGGGTAAAAAGCTTAGAAATTGCATAGGAAGTCACTTTAAAAGACACGATTCAGCCCTATAATACAAAAACTAGAGGGATTGGTGTCCTATAATACAAAAACTAGAGGTCTGTTCTTCAGAAAGCAGTAATTATAAGAATAACATAGCATCATCCAATTAAGGACTTCTGAAGCAGCAATGTCATTCTAGTTGGGTCAGGAAGGAATTTCCCCCCAGGTCAGATTGGCAGTGATCTTGGGAGGTTTTTTCCACCTTCCTCTGCAGGGTGTGGATCACTTGCCAGGATTATCTGGGTATATTATTCACTCATTTCCCTGTCATTGTGGCGGCCATGGCCCAGGGTGCACCTCACTTCCTCCTGTTCTCTGCCTGTGGCACATAATGGTCTAGTCTCCTGTGGGCTGTAATACTTTGGTCTCATTTTGGTTGTTGGGTGTAGTGTGCAGGAACTGGGTGGTGTTGGTGGCCTGTGGTATACAGGACATCAGACTGGAAGATCTAGTGGTCCCTTCTGGTCTTAAACTCTATGTCTCTATTCCCTGAAATACCACTTTAAAAACTATCCTATTGGAAGGAACTATAGTAATGATTTAAGATATCAAAAATCCCAATTTAACAGGTGTCCAAATATGTCTATGATTATCAGATTCTGTTTGCTAGACTCTGGCTGTATGATTAACAATCTTCTGCTTACCGGTCAGATTCCATGAGAGTTTAAAGACACTCCCTTTCTTTACCATAAAAGCCTTTTTAGAAACTCTCTCTCTCTGAACTGATTTCCCCATTTAGGTGAGTTTATCCAATGTTGCTCTGCTTTTCTCAGCAGACCTAAATGTGGCTACAAATTGGCACTGCTATATTTTTAATTATCACTCATGGAAGTTCTGTCTGTGGAAGTGCTAATTCTATACATATGATTTAATAACAGAAAACAAAGACTACCTGCTACTGAGACATTTTTCATATAAGCACTTCTGTGCCATCCACTGGTGGTACAGGAATGATTGATGTCAAACGGATGCTTATTTGAAATACTTAGGTTGTCATTTTTTCTATCCCATGGTACTAGCAGATAGTATTAACTACAGCATATCCACTTGTCCCAACTGCACTACTGAACAAACCTAGGTTAGGAGGTCATTAACCCATCTCTTTCTTACAGAACCTTATCATGGTGATTACCTCTTCAGTGCTTTTCTTTTCAGGTTCAAAAGCTGAATGAAACAGTAATGAAATATCTCTGGTGACCTTTTAAATTTTCATTTCTTCACACATTTTCATGTGTGTCTTTGGGGCCTGATCCTGACCCACTAGCCCATGGAAATTTTTTTATTGGTTTCAGTGGGAGCAGGTTGGGAGCATAAATGAGTATTTTAGCTGGAAATGGACCCTGTCTAAAGCTCTGGATCTGAACACCCCTGAATGAAGTCTATAATCTCAATTTTGAAAAATGACCGTATATTTATAATTAATTGAATTATGGAGAATGGGTATCAAAATGCTGATCTGAATTTTATGGTTTAAGCCCATCTCCACTTTTAAAATAGCATTTTCCTTTATTTTCCTTTTTTAATCAGTTACAGTTCCAGTTGTTAATTTATCTGAGGCTTAAGGAAGAAAATATGCACACAGTACATTCTTTGCAGGATTATTAACAATTTTCACCTCTGCAGTACCATGTCCTAGAATGAAGTCCTAAATTCCTGCAACTTAAAGAGTTAATTGTTGTTGCATAAATCTTGTTCTTTTGCTTATTATATCTTGTTTATGATTTATCTAAAGTTTAACATGACAATATACTTTGGTGTAATTAATACATTTTCATATACTCAAATAGCTACAAATTTAGCTGATCAAGCTCAAGAGACACTCAAGATTAAAGATTTTTATTGTTTTACAATTTTTTGTATCTTATTTTTTTGACACTGCATGATCACCATTTAGTATGAGGACACATTGCTTTGTTTCACAACAAGTATCTGTGTTAAATTATATTCTATTAACAATCTACTATTTAGCAATTCTTCCTGGTGTGGTGTTTTTTGGTTTTTTTTTTTTTTTTTTTTTTTGCGGGGGGTGGTGGGTTGGTTTTTGTAGTATAGTATAAAAATGTGTACAGTCCTTAACTATGTATGGAAAGAGAATAATTTGCTCTTGAATAATTTCAAGCTGTGATTTTATATGTAGATTGCCTTTGATAGAATGGAGAAAATAGTTTATTTCCAAAAGAATTTACTGGTAGGTTTGATGGAGGGAAAAAAAATAAAAATAAAAGCTCTAAAGCACAGTAAATTGGTAGTTGAATCTTTACCCTTGAGATGACAGTCTTCTGTTAGAGACAAATAAAACTACTTTTTTTTTCCAGATGTACCTTACTAAATGGAGCTCTGAGGTAAAGAGACTTGCTTTTATGGGGTGGTGAAGATGCATTCTCACTTCACTAATGGCCTGACATTATTTTAACTAGACATTAAAAGCATAGCTGTAGTAAGAAAATGTGCAGCCTTTTATCATCCTAGCTATTTCATTTTTAAGGCATGCTGTAGTTCAGCTTTGATAGTCCCCATTTTAAAAAATGTCTGTGTGTGTTGGGGGGGGGGGAATTATACCTCTGTGAAAATACACAACAAAGACAAAAATCTTTTATATTGCACTAGTAATCAGCATTGAAAACTAAGCTACTGTATCTGAAAAAACTTCCAATGCAAATTACTTCAGTGTGAAAAATTTAAGTGCATATATAACCATTTTTCATCTCTATAATGGCTTTGCATTAAAGAAAGCCCAGTGTAATATAGCACATTTCTACATTATGCTTCATAACTGGGCTATTACAGTGCATAAATGTTATTTTGAAAACATTCTCTGACAATGGAAATTTTAAGGGGTTTGCATGATGTTTACGGTTACGGGTGTACTCATGCTTACAAAAACTGTCCTTTTGGAAGTAGTTTGTCAATGTTCTTAAAGTAGTTTTAATGTTAAGATTTGGTTTTGGTCCACCTGATTTCAAATGGAAAATATCTGATGGGTCATCTAGTCCATTTACCTGCCAGTACAGTATTGTTCTTTATAATAGTTTTTAATCTAATCTATCTATCGCAAATGCAAAACTCTATGCAACATTAAGTTTCTAAATTTAAATTCTCAAAAAAATGAGAGAATAATAAAATTTAATGTAGACCTACAGTACAGTGACTTTATGATATACAGCATATATCAGCTGGTCTATATTGACTACATTTATACTACGAGCTGATTTCTCCGCTCACGTACACATACAGCAAAATTCTCCAAAAACCTCAGGTCACATCAGGAATTGGAGGAAACTGTTTTGCTGTCTGTGTTTCAGTGAAGCATTATACCATAATCTATAATAAGGACAAAGCAGCTAAACAGCTTCTTTATTTCAAGAATTTCCAACCAACACCTAACTTATACTAAAAAAAAAAAACCCTCACACAGTAATATAGCAAAACATAAGTATTTTCTAGCATAATTTAGCTAACTCACGTGATCGGATCACACCACCATGTATTTCTCCCCTCTACGACATATGGGCCAGATAAACTTACCAATCAGTGGTGGTTTAAGTTAATAAGGTCTGCAGGACTGAGCCCATTACTGTTGTTAATAAAGGAAATGTCTCATGCCTTTGCACTGACATTATAATGACTTTGAAGCAACTATATATCAGGACCAGTACAATCATTACACAAGAAGAAACTTTTTTGGGTTCCTGTTTCTTATATATCATTTGATTTTTCATGTGTCTTATGTCAGTGGAGCTGTACTATAGTAAAAAAACAAGAATATTAAATCATAGAATCATAGAATATCAGGGTTGGAAGGGACCCCTGAAGGTCATCTAGTCCAACCCCCTGCTCGAAGCAGGACCAATTCCCAGTTAAATCATCCCAGCCAGGGCTTTGTCAAGCCTGACCTTAAAAACCTCTAAGGAAGGAGATTCTACCACCTCCCTAGGTAACGCATTCCAGTGTTTCACCACCCTCTTAGTGAAAAAGTTTTTCCTAATATCCAATCTAAACCTCCCCCACTGCAACTTGAGACCATTACTCCTATAATAATCCTACATAATATAATGTTCAAGTGGTATAATCTACCTACAAAGAAGAAAATTCAGAATTAATACTGCCAATCCATCCATATTTCTGGGAACATATGTATGTTCCCATGAATTCATGAGATTCCTCAAATATCTGCTCGTGAAAGACAGGTACTTTTTTTTAATTTCTGAGTGTAATGTGCATGCATGTGAAATACAAAATTTTAATATTTTAACTTTTTGTTTTTAAATGCATTATTGACAAACAATTGCAGGATTTTTCTTCTTTTAAAGTAATAGGATGAATTTAGTTCTTATAAAACATCCAAAATGACCCAAATTCTCTATTCATCCAAAGAATGAACAGTCCTTCAAAAAGAAACTGAATTTCATGTAAAAATGAGGGCTGAAGTAGCTTGTGTATCATAGTGTATCTTATCTCCAGCAAATAGAGCAGTATTGATTAATTATCTGCTTTACATCTAGAAGAATGAAATAAGACTCTGTGCTTCTTGTTTGCTTTCAGTTTGATAAGCACATTATTCTTATAAGAGAAATTGCTTTATGAAAGGTATTCCACAATGGCAGCATAATCATTTTACTAATGTTCCATTTTAATATTGAAGCTATACAACAAAACCTAATGTTTATTTTATTAACCATCATTCATGACTAGAGCTAGGAGAACTATTCCTAAAGAATAAATGCAATGATTTTTGCTCTTTCTGCTGTTTACAGCTGAGTGGACAGACTTTGATTTATTAAAATATGTTCACTAGTCATAATTGCCTCGATGAATGTTTCCTGCAGACAAATTTCTGACAAGCTTGTTTCCACATTCTCTTCATCAAATGTATACACAATTTGCTAATACTTCTCTGTGATTGGCCAGTTTACTTTAGCGACATGATATTGTTTCAGGTCACTGATTGGCCGATATTAAGAAATGTTTAAGCCAATGCAGATGCCAGCAGGTACCATCCAAATAGATTTAGACATAGCTCACAAAATTGTAATTCTTCTGTTAGTGGCAAAAAAGAAATGTTGCACAGAATTATTATTCTAAGTTGCACAATTTGATGGGGGGAGAGGGAAGGAAGTTGGGACTGAGAGATCATTTTGAGTAAACGAGATTTGATGAATGCTTTTGCTTATCATAGGAGGAGAATGCAGAAGAGAGCAGTTTATCTAGAGGAGAACAGGATTCAAATCTGCATCGGATTTTCTTCTGAAAGAGAAGATATAGTGGTAGTGCTACCATGGTGCTAGTTAATCCTGACAAACAGAGGGAACACTTGAATGATGCTGTGGATTGGTCTAGGGCAAGTGGAAGGTTCTCTCCATAGTAAAGTGTGGATATCTTACTGTAAGACCAAGACTACACTACACAAGGTTTGCTGGTATAGCTGCTTGCATAGCTATACTGGCAAACCCTCCGAGTGTAGATACAGTTTATAATTGCAAAAAAATGCTTTCCCAGTAGTTTACACCAGTTCCATGAGCAAAATAATTTGTATGAAGAGAAGTACTTTCATGCCAATATAAATTGCATCTACTCTAGGGCTTTGGTGGTATAGAAATGTCATTAAAAAACCACACCCCTAACTGACATCATGCAAGTTTTAGTGTAGACCTGGCCTAAGAGTGTACCAAGAGAAAGCATGAATATATACAGGAGGAGCTTGCCCCTTCCCTTATCTATCTTTTTCAAACTGTCTCTTACCCTCTCCCAGTGGTTTCTTCAGATAAACTATCCAATTAGGGAACATAAACAATATTATATGACTTAAGTGACCAGTCACAGAATAAATTGTAAATAATGAATGTTTGACAAATACGTAGTTTCTCCGCACTCTGTCAGATGAAATGGATTTACACAAAACATCAGTTGAACGATTATGGAAAATAATTTATAAAAATAACAAGCTGTTAAATAATTTGCAAACAAACAAAAAAATGACTAATTTGGCTGAACAAATTAGTCATTGCACACTGTTTGCCTAGCTCTTCTGTGGACCCAAAGATGTATCACAGATCAGTTTTTTTAATAATAGTGACACAGAATAATAAGATTTTGCACATTCTGGTAAAGAACCCTCTGATCCTAAAAGAGGCCTCAATCTCCCTCTCTTGTAGAAAGGCAGATAGGTTCCCTTACATTTTCAAAGAGGTACAGGACTTAGTCACACAGCTTTCATTGGTTTTTCAGTAAAAATGCCACTTTATCATACAGTTTTCAGTGGTACTTAAGTCTTGCACTGGATTACACACCATAAAGGAACATAAAATTTCAGAATAGCAGCCGTGTTAGTCTGTATTTGCAAAAAGAAAAGGAGTACTTGTGGCACCTTAGAGACTATCCAATTTATTTGAGCATAAGCTTTCGGGAGCTACAGCTCACTTCATCGGAATTTATCATGAACTTAAAATGTTATTTTTACCTTGATGGTTCCATCTATTTTCTCTCGACAATTTTTGCCCTTCCCAGAAAGAAAAATGAGGAAAAAGAGGGTATTGGGCAAGTGAGTGGAAATAACAGTAATAACCATAATTTCTTGAAGGCTTTTTGAAGTGGTTTTGCTATAGTGTGCTGTTTGTTACTAGGTGAAGAAAGATTGAGTTTAACACTTCAAATGTTGGGCAACCTAAAAGGAAAAAAATGTCAGAACATATATACAATAAAAAAAGAGATGAAGAAATAACTGATTGTTCTCGTAGTAGCGTCACCCAAAGTGGTAATAATGAACCATATTAAGGCAAATCACGCATTACATTTCAAAGAAGGATTAAACATTGTGACTCTGATTTAATTACCTAATTTGTGGATTAACTAAGCCATTTGTTTGTGTGCACACAAAATTAGAGGCCACTTCTTAAAAATCAGGCTCCTTGGACTAGACCAGTGGTTTTCAAACTGTGGTCCAGTGACCACTAGTAGCTTATGAAGCAGTTCATGGACAGCTAGTTATCTGCTGCTAACTTTTCTTTGTTCCCAAATTACATTAAAAGAAGCTAAAATTATATTTAATACTTTCTTAATATTTCATTCTTAAGTAAACAATCGTCTGGCTGCCATAGAGATTTTATGTGATCATGAATAGGAGGTGAGCTATCTACGAAACAATGTCTATTAAGTTGTGGTCCAAACTGTGGAAACTTTAAGATACAAGCTTCACAACTAACACAGTATTTACTGCTTTTGCAGCTGCTGAATTATTGGCTGTAAGTAATACAATACTGAATGAATGTGTAATGGAGAATTAGGACTAAATTCACAAAGGGGACTTAGTCATGGTGTCATAAATATAAAGGGAAGGGTAAACCCCTTTGAAATCCCTCCTGGCCAGGGGAAAGCTCCTCTCACCTGTAAAGGGTTAAGAAGCTAAAGGTAACCTCGCTGGCACCTGACCAAAATGACCAATGAGGAGACAAGATACTTTCAAAAGCTGGGAGGAGGGAGAGAAACAAAGGGTTTGTGTGTCTGTCTATAGTCTCTTCTTTGTCGGGGATAGACCAGGAATGGAGTCTTAGAACTTTTAGTAAGTAATCTAGCTAGGTATGTGTTAGATTATGATTTCTTTAAATGGCTGAGAAAAGAATTGTGCTGAATAGAATAACTATTTCTGTCTGTATCTTTTTTGTAACTTAAGGTTTTGCCTAGAGGGGTTCTCTATGTTTTTGAATCTAATTACCCTGTGAGATATCTACCATCCTGATTTTACAGGGCGGGGGGATTTCTTTATTTCTATTTACTTCTATTTTTATTAAAAGTCTTCTTGTAAGAAACTGAATGCTTTTTCGTTGTTCTCAGATCCAAGGGTTTGGGTCTGTGGTCACCTATGCAAATTGGTGAGGCTTTTTATCCAACATTTCCCAGGAAAGGGGGGGTGCAAGTGTTGGGAGGATTGTTCATTGTTCTTAAGATCCAAGGGTCTGGGTCTGTAGTCACCTAGGCAAATTGGTGAGGATTTTTACCAAACCTTGTCCAGGAAGTGGGGTGCAAGGTTTTGGGAAGTATTTTGGGGGGAAGGACGCGTCCAAACAGCTCTTCCCCAGTAACCAGTATTAGTTTGGTGGTGGTAGCGGCCAGTCCAAGGACAACGGGTGGAATATTTTGTACCTTGGGGAAGTTTTGACCTAAGCTGGTAAAGATAAGCTTAGGGGGTTTTTCATGCAGGTCCCCACATCTGTACCCTAGAGTTCAGAGTGGGGGAGGAACCTTGACACCTGGCAATGCTAAGCATTGCAACACTTGGCTCCTAGGTGCCCTGCTGCCTAGTTGACTTCGCAATCCCAAGTTTAGTGTTCAGACTTCTTATACAATATATGGGAAGAGACAGGTACCTAAGAAAGCTGAGTGGGGAACCACCTAAATTAGTCAAGTGTGAAATACAGAGGAAAGGGGTGGAACTTAGGGCCCAGAGTCACAAAGGTACTTACACACCTGACAGGCATGCTAGAGGGAGATGCCTAACTCAACTTGTGATTCTCAGCCATGAACCCTCTCTTGAAGGAGTTAAGTGCCTAAACCAGGTCAGCCCCTTCTTGTGAAAAAAGCAAGACACCCCTTTTCCCCCCATTAAAGCTGATAGCAGAGTGATTAGGGCACTCACATGGGAGGTGGGAAACTTGTTTTCAAATTCTTACTCTGCCTGATTTGGCCTGGGGTCTTGAACCTAGGTCTCTCATATTCCAGGTGAGTGCCCTAACCCCCAGGTTATAGAGCAATTTTCTCTTATGCCCAATGACAATTTAAGTATCTATCCAAATGGAACAACTTCAGCAGGAAAGCTTGAGTGAGACCTATATCAGAATACATTATAGCCTGTTGGTTAGGGCACCTACCTGGGAGAGCTGGGTTCAAGTCCCTGTTCCAGATGAAACAAAGTGGGGATTCACACTTTGTTCACCCACATCACATGTGTTGAGGCTGCTTACAAACTAATCTCTGGGGACATTCATGTCAGTCAGCCCCCAAAATTCCTGGTTCACCCCCTGCTGTCTTTTGTGGGGTTAGGTGCTCAGAGCACATGTACTGAGTCAAGTCCTACAGGCAAGATAGGCAGAGGAACACCTAGTTTGAGAATCTCACCTGGTCTTTAGGTATCAGCTAGGGCTCCAAGTCACTCCTTAGCTGTGAAGTAGCATCAGGACATAGTTGAGTACATGCCCACTAGCAGGAATTTAGGTGCTTATGGTGATTTAGGAGCCTACAGAGTTAGGCAGCAGCTAAGTAGTGGCTTTGTGAAGGTCAGTGGTGCCTGAATATTGGATTTAGGTGCCTAGAGAGGCAGTTATGTGCCTAAGTCGCTTTGTGAATCAAGCCCTTAGTGTAATCTCTAAACTGGTTGCTCCACAATACAGTGATCCACAGCAGTGTGAAGTCACAGCTCAAACAGATGCTTTTTTATTTCCCAATCAAATTAGTCACAACCTAAGTGAATGATCCCAGAGTTACTATTTATGTGATTTCATATTGAATATCCAAAATTAATCTTTATAATAAGGGGCAGTGTTAAAGATATATGCCCCATGGAACCCCAGCTTACTCTGCCTTCAATAACGAGCTGCATCTGTTTACTTTTCTTTAGAGCCACATAACAATCATTACTCTGCACAATGACATGTCAGCACATAAATGTTTTATTATTATTCAGTATCATATTAGACAATTTTCTTTATATGAAAGGCAAATATATATATAGACTAGTATAACAAAGGACAGTTGAATAGTTTTCTCTTTACAAGAATTAAACTGGTATAAATGAGCCTAATAAATGAAAAATCTGCATTTAGACTATATCTCCAAATCATTTTAGTAGTTTTTGTGCACTGTCACTAAAATCACAGAGAATTGTCCTCTATATGCGCATTGAAGGATTTAACATCAAGCCTTCCTCTTTTAATATAATTTTGTTTTTCACTTATACTAATTGATATAGCAATACTAATCCTCCAACAGACCAAATAACCAGTTTAAATATATGAATACTAAATTGCCTCATCAACATTGTGGCTTCACAATGTGCTGTTTTCCATAGTGTTTCAAATTAAAGTTTCCCTATGGCTTGATTTACATATTTTTCTAATTAAACATTTACATAGCAAATCCTGCTGGTCAGCCAGTCAGTAGGCCAAATGGCACAATAGGTAGCCATATTTTCAATGAAAGCAACCAGGGCACAGGTCTACCCAACCCAACAGTCACTACTTCAACCCACTAGCCTCATGTGGTGGGGCCACTGGATCAGTATAAATGTGGAACTCTTGGCCATTTCCCTAATCTATCATATCAGCATGCACCATTCCAGCCGCTGCATGACTGGTGTATTGATCTTTTCCATGGGATGTGTAGGGGTGGGTGGTAGGCGGATACAGACAAACACAATACTGCGTGGCCATTTTGTCCACAGCTCCACCATGCAACTTCAACACAGGCGTTTCTACATCTGACTGAACTTCACTCTTCTCACAGCATCACTTCAGAATGAGCCCTCCATTGTACTTGCTTCTGTTTGACTTGACAGGTGCAAAAGAAATGTAAATTCTATTTTGTATTTGCCCTGGTGATTTTTTTTCAGGAATTACCTACCATCTTTGAAAAATAACGCTGATAAAGCTTAATGACCTTTAGACAAAGTTTAAAGTATTTGCATGGCCTAGTAACTATGCTTTCTGTCATCGTTGTTAACATTGGTAGAAAGCCAGACACCAGGATGATTTTGCTGCAATACACTTGCTTTGATTAAACATCATCCTAACAAAGAAGAAATTAAAAAGAGGAGGGATGGAGCCACACATGTTCTAAGCAAACAGTTTAATAGCTGCTGAAATGTGATAGAGCAAAAGCACCTAATCTTTTTATTCTGGAACAAACGAAAATACACATACCTAGATTGTCCACTTATGTATTTAGAATGGAAAGCACACAGGACACTCATGGACAAGGCAGTAATCTTGAATTCCTTGAATGATGACTTAAGTGCCCAGCAGGCTAGAAAATTTATGTTTCTTCAATTCTAATGTATACTCATAAAGGAAAATATATTTATTGTCCTCAATGAGTGGGGCTCAATTTGGATATTCTGCATTAGAAATATTCTCCCAGGAACTGCTACTACTTTTGGACTTGATCTCCAGGTTTACATTATTAAGTGATGTAAATAGGATTTAGCTGAGAGTGTCTACATAGCTTTACAAAAGGAAACTCACAAAGCAATGTTACCATGTTACTTTCTAAAACATGACAGTATTTTTTGGTTATCCATCCCAAACTGAGGGCTGAATTCACCTTGTGTATGCTAGGACCAGCATCCTTGTAACCTCTGTCCAAATGAGCAGCAGCTGCACCAAGGTTCTTTCATCTAGATGTTGCTTTTTGCATCTCATAATAATTAAAGAAATTTTATTGTCATTGTATCTAGGAGACATCCCTGTAAGTACTACTAGAAAGCCTCTTCAGCAGTTGAGAACTATTGGTAACATTGCAGAATTTGGGGGTAACAGTGTTTTATATGCCACCAATACTACACTTACATTATGTAAGCGGACGCAATAATGCTATTAAGTTTTTAGTAAACATGAAGGACTTGAACCTGTAAGGGACTGAGTGCCCTCAATTCTCTGCTGAAGGCGCTCACATCATAGGATCAGGTCCTATGTGGCCCTAACATTGTGATTTGCATCTTATAACTTCTTATATGTACAATCTGAATGGACTTTACATAATTTAAATTGGGATTCTTTTCCTAAAACAATAGATTTTAAGGCCAAAAGGGAGCATTAGATCCTCTTGTCTGAACTCCTGTATATCACAGGCCATACAATTTCACCTAGTCACCCCTAAAGCATATCTCCCAGAAATACGTTTTGTTCAATCCTTGAACATTTCCAGATTAAAAGGAGCAAATATACCATACCTCCTTGCAAGCCCCACAGCTTTAAAGAACAACAGAGACAAACCTAGCTATTTAGCAATATGCCCTGCATTCTACATCCTGCCCTCAGTAGAAAACCTGAACAGAGAGACAGATCTTGCAGCATGCTCCACATATTCCTGGGCGGGGGAAGAGGGAGAGGCAGGATAGAGGGACTATACTGGGCTAAGGAGTTTGCAGGGGAGGAACAGGAACTGGGAGTTGGGTGGGGGGAGTCCAGGCTGGGCAAGGACCCTGGAAGTGGGTTCTGTTGGATTTTATTTATTGGGTCTGTCCTGTAGTAGGTAACTTCTGGGTACCCTTCTGGCTCTGTCAATCTGTTTCTTCACTTCAGCAGGTGGGTATTGTAGTTCTAAGAACGCTTGATAGAGATCTTGTAGTTGTTTGTCTCTGTCTGAGAGGTTGGAGCAAATCCGGTTGTATGGTAGAGCTTGGCTGTAGACAGTGGATCGTGTGGTGTGGTCTGGATGGCATGTAGGTAAGCATTGAGGTCAGTAGGTTTCCGGTATAGGGTGGTGTTTATGTGACAATCACTTATTAGCACCATAGTGTCCAGGAAGTGGATCTCTTGTGTGGACTGGTCCAGGCTGAGGTTGATGGTGGGATGGAAATTGTTGAAATCATGGTGGAATTCCTCAAGGGCTTCTTTTCCATGGGTCCAGATGATGAAGATGTCATCAATGTAGCGCAAGTAAAGTAGGGGCATTAGGAGACGAGAGCTGAGGAAGCATTGTTCTAAGTCAGCCATAAAAATGTTGGCGTATTACATACCCCAGGTTTCCTATTCTGGGCCATTATCTTTCCTCTGATATCATATGATTGCAATATCTGGTCCATACTGTCCACTACTCCCATGTGTTGTGCCATGTGGGAACCTGCCCACTTCAAAACACTTTAACAATGTTCTCTGTATGGATTGTGGAGAGGACATACACATCTTTTTGGTGAATGTATTTTACAGCCTACATTTCCTCAATATCAGAGCACTTACCACCCCAAACTCATGCTTGGTTTGCAATGACATTTTTGTGGTTAGTCTTTATTGTTTAGTAATCCATGAATAATTCTTATGCACACTTACTGTTGCACAGAACTGAGCTGGGAGAGAATGAATTCCTAAAGTATTCCCTTGCTAATGTATTTACTGAGCAAGAGCACTGGGACTGGTCTAGGCAGCTGCAGTATATAGGAAAATAAATAATCACTAGATAAATACTGGGTAAATGTGAAAATCTAAGGCATCCAACTTGGCACCAGGCGTCCATTTATGTAATTTAAGCATGACTGCACACAGCAAGCTCTTAGACAAGCAGACTAGCTCAGCCTCCATGGGTACCACATCACCACCACTCACGCTTTCATCAGAGGCCTTATTACTGGAATTAAAATCACTGCTATCAGCCACAAAATTATGGTTATAGCTGCAGCAACTTCAGCTGCCAATCATATGACCTGGTATTCATCTCAAATGTAGAACTGTATGTGACAAAGACTCAAAAATGAGGGACAGAAATTATTCATGCAGGAACTCAAAATGCTGTGGGATTCATTCCGCTAGTTTAAATAATTCTTTAAGATCAAATTAATGATTCTTTGTTTCTCATGTAAATAACCATTAACAATAAAAGTGAGAGGATATTAAATTTGTGGGGAACATAACGTTGGAACTAATACAAATGACAGCCCTCGAAATTAGGGTCAGTTGAGCCATTATATAAATTAAGGGAGAGATTTTCAGAGACACAAATGGCAGGTAGGTACTAAAATCCCATTGACTTTCAATGAAAAGTGAAAAAGAAAAGGAGTACTTGTGGCACCTTAGAGACTAACCAATTTATTTGAGCATAAGCTTTCGTGAGCTACAGCTCACTTCATCGGATGCATACCGTGGAAACAGTATGAAAAGTCAGTGTCTTTCTGTCATTTGTGCCTTTGAAAATCTCCTCCTGAGCCTAAGAAACATGCATATCATTGAAACTTTTTCATATTGTCCTCTATATTAAGGATAGCGAACTGCATGTGACACAATTATTAAATTATAGTTGTTCCCTCCACTACTACATGGATTCAGATCTGTCACTACATGGGTCAATTCACAATTCAACATGAAAGGAAAAAAATTACAATAAGAGTCATATAATTCTGCCTTCCCAGGGCCCATCTGTCCCTGCACCTGGTGGAAGTCATCAGGATTTTTCTTCAGCATGAATTCCATGTGTTGTTTGTTTGAGGGTAAAATGAAGTATTTCTGCAGCAAATAGTCAATGCTGTTTACTGGACATGTCCTCTGATTAATGTAAAATTCATTTCGGCTCCAAAATTTCATGGCTGTCGTTCTAGGATCAAATGCCATATCATCTGCAAAAGCAATATATTATGCTTTATTGAAAAAAGAAAGAGACCCTAGAATGTCATTATTTACAATCATTAACAGAATCATTAAATCTGTAAACTGAAATCCCATTTCCACTGAAGTCAATGGTGTAAAGATTACTTATTATTATCTGGAAGTGGGGTTATATATAATAAATATATAATAGAGGTTGGGATTTTCAAAAGAGCTTGAGGGAGCTAGGCACCCAATTCCCACTCAAATTCAAATTAAGTTTGATGTCTAATTGACTTAGGCTGCTTTGAACACACCAGTTAGAATTCATAGTTAATTTTATATTGGAAGGTACTGCAAATAACCAAACGAGATAGAAAAAGAATACAGTGGGACAGAGAGAGGTTAGAAACATAGATGGAAAATAACATGGATCTACAGTGATATTCAACTTGAACAAATACAAACTTGCCTAGTACATCTGGAAGAAAAATCATTGAAATCCAGATATTCAGTGGGAATGAGAAAATTAGGAAAAAATATACTGAAGACAACATAGGAGTGATACACATCTGATTTGCTCTACATTATGTGCAATGTGACATGGCCACTAAAAAGGCATTGTATCACAGAGAAGATATCTCCTTTCTATGTAGCACAGGTGCAATTGCACCTGGGAATATTGCATTTAGTTCTTAGCACCTTTGTTTTAATGGAAAAGTATTAGCACATTGCAGGGAGTTCTGAGAAAAGGACTAAAAATGGCTGTCTGTGTTAACAAGCCAGTAATGATTCAAATAGCAGGTATGATGCCTTGATAAAGGCTGCAGATGAGAACTTCATTAACCTTTCTGTTTGCTTTGCTCAAACTACCAGCATCATTTCAGTCTCATCTGGATTGTGCTCAAGCCAGATATCCCTCATTCACATTACTATGATTATCTAATTAGCTAATTAGCTAATTATATACTTCAAGAGCATAAATGCAAAGGGCAGAAGTACAACTAGAAGTAACTGAGTAATAGTTATGAAAGGGAAAATCTTTCCAGGCAGTGCTATTAGGCTGCAGAATAAAGACATAGAAGACATTCCAACACTTGAGACACTAAAAACTATACTGAACAAAGAAAAGAACATGTGTGCTCAACCTGGGCACTGTGAATAGGTCCAGGGCTGTCAAAACCACCCATGCTTTTATTTAAGGTGCTAGATGGAAAGTGGGTCCCAAAACTTTTCTGTTATAACAAGGCGGCATGGCACATAAAATGCTGAGAAATACTTGTACTAAGACATGTACTTCAGGGAATAATACTATTTTGGGAAGGTGATTAAATAGAAGACCTGAAAGATTTTTCAATTTCTGATTTGTGATTTTAGAAAAAGGTGATTTCATATCAAGGTGAGTGAGACTCTTTTTTCCTTTCAATAAAAAGATGACAATTTAGGGAAAATCCTTTCCTGCTGATATGAAATACATTTTGACACCAATAAATCCTAGTAGACATGAAAGAAATGAAAATAGAATTAAAATTACTATAACATGTCACCTGCCTTTATGCCAGTCCAGAGGACTCCATCATACTGTAATGAAATAAGAGGCCAGAATAAATTGTAATCTTCCCTACTAGTGACAGATGTTTAAACTACATTATTTGTTTCATTTTTTTATTCCAAATTATGAGAGACTGCTGTGTTAGAAAGTTTACAATACAGGTTTTTCAGTATAGGTGTTGGCAAAAAGAGATTGTCTATAGAAAAAGCAGATGGTTTGGGAACTTGCTACCTGGCAGTAAGGATTCTAATCAGCATAACATGCTTCTGTCTCTTACTGGGAATGGTTCAAAGAAAAGGTCTCGGATATACCCAAGAGGTTTGTTCTTTTTCATCTTCACTTTCCTACTAAACCTATCCAGCAGTGAAGAGGTTGGCATAACAGTTCACAATGGTGATTAGTTAATAAATATTTTTCAACCACATGTAAAAAACAAATCCCATCTCATTTCCTCTATATTTGGCACAAAAGTAATAATCTCTGCTGTCAATATGTCCTTTTTACCAGCAGGAGTATTAGAATAGTAAGCAGGTTCTGTTCTTTTGTTTTTGTTGGAGAGAATCTTCTTTCAGACCCTAATAGTTTAGGACCAACCCTTAAGTAGTAAAAGCCTATTTATAAAGGTATACAGTAGGTAAGTAACTAGTTCACAAATGTAACAGAATCATTAATGTGTGAATTAAAATAAGTACATAAGTACACAAAATGTACTGCCTTTTTTTACTGGTAGCATATCACATAGAATTTTAGTGCATTTTAAGGCAAAAGTACTACTGCTTTTAAATAAGTAGGCAATCATTATTAATTAATAAGGACAAATTCATTTAGTGGTTACGTGGATGCAACACCTAATTTGAAAACTATCTAGAATAGAAGAATACATTTTAAGTTTTAATGGATGGTCTGTTTTAATGGATGTTGCAAACTATCACCATGGAAGTTAATCCCACAAAGTACATATTGTTATCTTTTACACTGAAATAGAAAAGTGGCTGACTTGCAAAGATACATTAATAAATATGTTCTCTCTTGCTTTTACTGAAGATAGTTCAAGGCAAGTTACAGTGGAGCATGATACTGATTTTAAGTAGTTTTTTTAAAATAAACAAACAAATTAAAATGATTAAAACAGTTTAACAAAATCCCCAAAGGACAAGAAGAGATGTCTCTAATAGCTATTGATCCAGGGTTTTTGGTTTTTTTAAAAAAGCTAAGCAGAGGTCTGCAAGAAGTGTTCCATGCCACAGATTAGGAATATACTGGAGGGTTGTGGATTAATTCTTGTCTTCTAGTGAGGAGAAAATAATATCTCATTGTTTTGCTTAAGGATCTTTTGAATGTTGCTATATCCATCAGCAGTAGAAACCCATCTATAAAATATCATTTGGCTAACCTGTGTATTCTGAGCACATACATACACACACAAAATAGAACTGGATTTTTAATACTTTTTCTGTTAAAGTGAATCTCATCATTCAGATAAGATTAGCCTCTGAACAACCTGTAATTTTTAACATCCTATCTTAAAGAGATACCATCAACTTGAAAATCACATTTTCATCAAAAAATGCTGTATCTACTATAGTTACAAATAAAACCTAAATTTACTATAACTGAAAGAGATTACAGATTTTTTTTTCAGTTTACACACTCTGTGAATTTGATCACACACTCTATATAGTCAGTTTCATGGTTTAGTTGATGATCAGTTGGATTTACTGTCTCGTGCCCTATCATGATGACATCATTCTTATATACTCTAGAGGAAGCTCACATGCATGCTCTTCCCTAAGAGCTAGAGGAGATGTTGACCAGTGTTGACAAATTAGAGACTTGGACATCACTATATTACCGATGATTTAGACCTACAAATATGGAGACCAGTGTGTGAAAACCTGTCCTAGGTTTCAACACCCGCAATATAAACTTAAAAAGCTGCTTTTCATCACCAACTGCCGCCTTATCTACCTTAAAGCAACAAGAAGACAATGAGTCATTCAGAGGCCAAAGAGGAACAACAATTCATGATTCTTATAATAGAATTCCCATTTTTTCAACATAATAGGGACAGAAGATGAAGGTATTTAATCTTGTCCTTTTTTCTGCCAGTGATTTTTTTAGGAGCTGACCCATGACCCTACTCTGTTCTTAGAGGAAGGCATGTCACCATCAGCCCCAAGTATGTCACTAGACACCACTGATGTCTAGTTAGCCCTTGAAATCATTCAAGACAGGTAGTAAATCACAGACTTTCCAGAGAGCATCTGCTAGCAAATGGTAGGCAAGGTTGCAAGCTATTCAAAATCTTCTGTCTCTACAAATCAGTCTCGTTGTTACTTATAGCCAGAGCCCCACATTTTCTGTGGCACAACAGGTGGAAATTCTGCAATGAACCCTGCCCCGCTCATTCCTGCCATATGCCAACTGTAGATTCTACAGCTGACCCAAAATGTTGGAAAAAACTTTCCTAAGCAGACAATTTCATTCAATAAAACATCAACACAAATAACACAACAAAGTTGATTTACCAGTTACCTTATAGTAACACATTAGCCTTTGCAGAAGTCATGAAAGGAAGAGGAACTAGAACTGGAGTATTTGGCAATTAGCAGCAGAATAGAAGGGCTTTTGCCACTGAAGACTATTTAACAGCTGGGAAAGAAATGGATGGCTAGGTGCCACTTTGGGGGATGGACCTTCTTTCTGTTACAGTGGAGAGGATTTGGAGGGGGATCATCTATTCTTTCCTTCCCTCTTCCTCCCTAGATGGAAGCTCTCATAACTGTTAAGATTCTTCTCTCATTCCTGTTCCTCGGAGAGGAGAGAGATTATATATCTTCATCCCTTATACATAGGTAATTTCTGGCAAATCTTATTCACTCCTTCACTTTACAGTGAAGTCATCTCTTTGTGAATAAATGACTCTTTGATGTAGTCAAATTAGACATACATAGTCCTGGCTACCAGTTTTCACTTTCAACAAAAAAACTTTAATTTAAGATTGAAATCTGACTTTTGATATGAAATAGGCATTATCTTAAATTTTGGCATGTTACCTATGAATGTCTGAGCACCATTGCTGATTTCCCAAGATATAAAGTGATGCACAGTGAGTATCAGAGAATAGGTTGAGCCCATAACTAAATTGCCCATATAAAGTAACATAAGGCATAGCTAGAGGAAAGACATGCCTTCCCTCCAAGCTCCCCCTGCAAGACTCTGTCTATGAGTATTTTAATGAGCTTTTAGTACCAATTATATTTCATGAGCCAAAAACTTTGTCACACCCTCTTTAAAAAAAAGAACCACTTCACCATTTTTTCTGACATAAGAGATATGTCTAAGTATCTCCAGCCCAAACAGAAAAAGCAATGTCATGGGCTTTTTAACTATCTAGAAAAGTTCCATTTTAACCCTATTACTTAGTGCTTATATTTCTATTACAGCACTGTGCTTAAATTAACTAATTAATCCTGACACTACCAGGAAAGTATTTTATCCCACATTTTACAGCTGGGATGTTAAGGCAACTTGGCTGCAAACAGATCCATAAGGGCAGGCTCCTATACCAGTATGAAACCCCACTGACTTCAATTTCAAGACCCAGATGATGCAGCCCTTGTGGCTCACAGTATTGATGCCCTACAACATCTTCTTACCAAGTTCTCTGAGTCATGCAAAATCTTTGGGCTATCAATAAGAAGACTGTTATAATGCACCAAGGTTCTTCAGAATCAGTTCCAGATATCACCTTAGAGGGTATTTGTTTCCAGCAATGTAGATCTTGATGCTGAGCTCACTAGTAGAATAGGCAAAGCAGCCAGGAACTGTGGTCCTTTGCAAGACAGAGCTAGGAACAGTAATGAATTGTCAACTAAAGTGAAAATCCATATTTATGAGACATGTTTTATCCACTCTTCTATATGGCTCAGAAACATGGATGACTTATGCCAAACATATCAAAAGACTAAACAGCTTTCATAACAGATGCTTGCATAAAATCCTTTGAATAAGATGACAAGACAGAGTGACAAAGGTAGAAGTGTTAATTTGTGTAGGTGTGTCATTCATGGGAATGTTGATTAATAAGAAAAGTCTCAGGTGGCTTGGACATGTTGAGCAAATGGCAGATTACAGGATCCCAAAGAGCGTGCTGTTATCTGAAGCTCATAAAGGGTCTAGAAAGAGAGCCAGACCACTTGCAGATTTCCTCTTGCAGAGATGACTTAGTAGCATTTGTAACTCTGTGGAGATTGGGAAAGGAGTACAGAATGCCATTCTGTTTGGCAGAATCAGCTTGTAGATGAAGCGAGGCGGACTGGATCAAAGATTTTGATGACTGGCATCAGAGGAGGAAAGAATCAAAGCATTGCTAGTATGGAGGTGTGCCTGACCTGTGAACAGGACTGTCACTCATGCATTGGACTCAGCAGCCATCAGAGAACTCATTGGTGCATACACCATGCTCTGTAAGAGAGATGGTGCCATTGATTGGTTGAGGAGAAAAACAGAATAGGCTGGCACTGGGATAATCACGAAAACCGTGTCAACAGATGGCCAGAAGACATACTGCTGTAGCTTCATGAGTCAGATACCCACTGTGATCATATTGTTACTCATTTTTTGACCCAAGAAGTTAGCCAATATTCTGAGTCCTGACAGTTGTTTTGTAAGGAGAAGAAATTGATGAGGGAGTCAGGTATCTTTGATGCAATTCAGTTTATTTACAAAGAATGCACAAAGTCCCATTTTCCCTGAACATAGTAGGAATCAAACAACGTGATTCTTTGCTCAGTGCTCCAAGCCCTTTCTAGCCAGCACGCAGCCCAAAAGCTCTCTCAGCTTTTTCTCAGGGCCATGCTACCAGTGTTTCTGTGGCCGTGTCTGCTGCTTCCTTGTTGCCTTTTCTCATCTTTCTTCCTCTCTTTTACAGACACCCAACACTTCACAATATCATACTTAGCAAAACCTCTCCACCCATACATGCCTGGAATGTGCATTTGTTTTGGGTGAAAACTGTTATTTTTCCATCTATCTGATTCCACAATAGAGTTTAACTGTTTCTTATATTTATCCCAAATGAATGGTGGCTGATGAACCCATCAATTTCAATGAGGTTTAACCCAAACCATAATGATCTATAAAGATAGAAGAAACCTGAGATATAAAGATACAATTCAAATTCTGTTAGTCATAATGTTTTGGAAAAATGAGACCTTGTAGACCCCCAAGCCAGAACACTCTGAGCAGAGACAGAAAAGAATATTTTAAAATATGAACACATTGTTAATAAAAACAAACATACTGAAAAAGGCCACTGCATAAAAGTATGCTCCCTGTACTGAACACCCATAGTTCCCCAATGTTTTCTTGGAAGCCCACACTTACGTTGCAATAACTCTAATACTTCAGACAGCCCTGAACCATTAATGCTTTATATTATAGGAATTTATATTATATAGGAATGTTAATAATGAGAAGACAGTAAATA
Organism: Lepidochelys olivacea; assembly: GCF_965140295.1. NCBI lineage: Eukaryota > Metazoa > Chordata > Testudines > Cheloniidae > Lepidochelys > Lepidochelys olivacea. Next base: position 74,316,889 of record NC_140414.1, read on the forward strand.
TTATAGTATCGCCAAATCCTAGCTGGTCTGGGCCTTTCACAGCTAAAAATAAATGCTCACATTCATCAAAGGTAATAGTCACTGAGAAGCCACCCACAGGAGAGATACACTAATAAAGAGAGATCAAGTGCTGAATATAGCCATTCAAGAGGGAGACAGATAAACTAATTGAGTTAAAGAGATCTAGTCCCAAACACAGCCATTTAAGAGAAAGGCAGATATTAATGGATTTAAAGATCAAGTAATGAACATAGACACTGAAGAGCGGGATATATGTATAGAGAGATCAAGAACTGAAACATACACCTGAGAAAGACTCAGTGATGAAACCATGCAAAAACTGAACAACTGAATTCATATTGTATTAAATAGAAGAGATGCACACATTGTTACCTAACCTAATAGAACACGGGCCTTCGAGGGAAAATATAGCAGTGATATATAGCATACAATTTTGACAGTTTTTAGAATCAGATGTAGTGAGGTTTGTCACTCTTCTGGCAATATGATGTATTCATGTTTCATGATTATATCCAGATTCACAGAAGTTAAGGCTAGAAGGGAGAATTAGATTATCTAGTCTAGCCTCTTCTTTAGTACAGATCATAGAATTACATCCAGTTACCCTGCTACTGAGGCCAAAAAATTTGTTTTTAGTAAAGCATATCTTCCAGAAAGGCATCCAGTCTTGAGTTGAAGACTTCTAGAGATGGAGAATCTACTACTTTCCTGGTATTTTTTTCCAAAGGTTAATCATCTCCACTGTTAAAAATGTGTGCCTTATTTCTAATTTGAATTTTGTCTGGCAAACAATATTTTTCCAATAATTGTTGAAGTTTGCACCACTGTATCTTCACTGCTAATTGATACCCATGCTAGCTGGTGTGTGGGTATACTGACCAGATAATAGTGTGGGTAAACTGACCAGATCTGCAATCACACTTCTGATTGCAATTAGAGGCATACCCTGTCTCTAATTGTAAGGCAATCTTTCCAGTGCTCACATAATTTTGATGACTTTCTCGATACTGTCTCCTTCTATTTCCATAGATACTATGTACTAACACCAAAAAGAGAATTATAAGGTTTCATAGTTTATCACTAGAAAGCCAAGAAATGCCAAAATTAAGGGGTTATCTGCACTTGAAATTATAGATGGTCAGAAATTTATTATTATACAAAAAATTTTGACACTGTTTTGTTTTCATCAAAAATTTTGTTTAAAATGTTTGAGGCTTTCAGCTTTTCATTGAAAAAATGCAGACACACACACAAAACTGAACAAACATGGACATTTGTCCTGGAAAAAAAAAATGCTGATGGCAATTTTTGACCAGCTCCACCTGTAACTTCATCTCCGAATTAAAATACTAGTTTTTGTCTGCTTATTTTTAAACTGTTACCTTTAAAACATTTATGGCTTTAACACAGACATTTCCAGATATTTCTTATGAAAACATTCAAACTGTATGTAATAATGCACGTATTTACTTTATGTCTTGGTGAATACCAAGTAAAGATTTGCCTCTTGTTAGTTTCATGACATCTTTTCTCTTCCCTGTTCCAGTTAAGACTTTCACAAACCTTGTCTATGTTCCTTTTTATACAATTGTGTCTATGAAGATGTTTCATTGTCATTTCCAATCCATGATGCACATATTTTCAGGCAGTTAAAACGTTCAGCTAACAGATTATTACAAGGCTCTTTATTTTCATCTGCTTGATGCCCTCATCACATCTGATGTACGAAAGTAGTCCTGTTCAGTCACTCAAGGTTAAGATCATGTAGCATTAATCAGTATACAAAACAGATATATCTATTTAGAAACTCAGGCTAAGCACTTTATTCCAGTTATACAAGAATGTTTGGTACAACACCCCTCAGCACTAATATACATTTTCTCTTATGTGTTGAACAGTAACATGATTAGATATGAGGTAAAGCAATGCAGTTATCAGAATTCTGAGTGGGGGGTTGAAGCTATTCAGAACAAGCTTCATATCAAATAACATTGCTTTAATGCTTCATTCCTGGAAGAGATTTGTAGGCAAGAACCAAGCTGCATAGAAAAAAAAATCAGTTCCCATAATGCAATTACGCCTGCCTCTTATCTGAGGAGTAATGGAATGCATTATTTTTATGGTACTTCTTATTATCAGACAACCCACAATGCAAACCACAAGATAGAGAAAATAAGAACTAACTAATAGGTGTACTCTATTTTCAAAGGAAAAATGTCTTTAAAGTTAATGTTGCTATAGCTATACATTTTAAAACAGAGAAAATTAACATTTAAGATCAACAACTATTTGAAATAACAAATCACATAATTAAACTAAAACATAGATTTAATACCTGTCAATATACACACATAGATTACAGCTACAACTGACCAATAATTACATAATTTTGTGAAATTGAAGGGCCTTCTCTATCTACATTATGAATTTATCTAGTTCCCATTATTGTAATATCTGCAGGCCTCCAACATTGTTTAATATAGAAATAATAATATTGCTCTTTCTTCCACTTAATCTGTAGGGATTATAGTATGATTAGCTTATAGGAGATGTGGTGGTGGGCGGACTGGAAATATATTTTTTTATATAAGAGTGAGTGCATTGTTCACCTTGGTTTGTGAGTGAAAGCTAAGCAAAAGAAAAAGTGGGGGGGAGGATAAGAATTTGTTCTGTGCCTATTAGAGGCCACTTTTGTGGTCGTCCTGATCTTGAGCTTCTTTGCAGTCGTCTTCTTCAGTGCTTAGCTGAACTGTCAGCTATAGCGATCATTTGGTCCATTCCAAGGGCTTGGCAGTCCGAGAGTCCAATGCTAGAACAGACTTGCTGCACCTATGTAATAGGTGGTCTGCCTCTGAGCCACCTCCACCCCTCAGTTGGAATTTTATCCTGGATGTTTCAAGCCACCAGGAGAACAACTTTCACTTAACGTCTTGTGGCATTCTGGCGACACATTCAAAAAGCAGAAGATGGATCACAAGCTAAATGAGAGTCAATAGTATAATACTGGTGCAAAAAAAAAGGCCAACATCATTCTGGGAATGTAGTAGCAGGAGTGTTGTAAGCAAGACATGAGAAGTAATTCTTCCACTCTACTCTGTCCTGATTAGGCCTCAACTTGAGAATGTCCAGAGAAGAGCAACAAAGTGATTCAAGGTCTAGAAAACATGACCCATGAGATTGAAAAAAATAAGTTTGTTTAGCCTGGAGAAGAGATGACTGGGGGGGGGACATGATAACAGTTTTCAAGTACATAAAAGGTTGTTACAAGGAGGAGGGAGAAAAATTGCACTCTTTAACCTCTGAGGATAGGACAAGAAGCAATTTAGATTAGACTTTAGGAAAAACTTCCTAAGTGTCAGGGTGGTTAAGCACAATAAATTGCCTAGGGACATTGTGGAATCTCCTTCACTGGAGATTTTTTGAGAGCAGTTTGACGAACATCTATCAGCGATGGTCTAGATAATACTTAGTCCTGCCTTGAATGCAGGGAACTGGACTAGAAAATCTCTCGACATCCCTTCCAGTCCTATCATTCTGTGTTTAGATCATTTGGAGTATGAGCATGGGAAGGAGGAGGAAGAAGAAAAAGGATGAGGAAGTCAGAGGGGCATGAAAATATAATAATTAAAAAGGAAATTAAAACAAATTGTTTTTTTAACTACACATGCTACCTCGTTGTCTTCAGGGATCAAGGGAGGTAACTACACATAAGCAGGAGTCTTTTCTGTAGATAGGGTGCATTTTTATGAGATCTTAGATGAACACAGTAAAGATAGATAGATGGATGAGTAGATGTGAAGCAGAGCAATACAGCAAAGTTATTGCCAACTTTTAATCTTGATAATATTTTATATCACATTTCCCAGATTTATGTTACTCTGTCTCATTTTCATAAAATGGCATAATGACAGAAAGAGCTCAGTTGAGTGCTAGTTATTTTGACTCTGAGCTATCCTCTCTAAGCAATATATACTTTCCTATCAGTGCTGGCATCCTTTTTACCTTTGCAGAATAATCTATCTTCTCTATTTAATCTTTTTTTTTTTTAAGATAAAGAGAATGTACATCGAGATTTCTGCTCCCCCAAGTGTTATGACTCATCTTCATAAGCTGTTAGCCCCTTTAGGAACCAGTGCTTCTGTCTCTTCCTCTTGATGCATTGATTTTACTTTCCTGTTGCACTACATAGCTGTTAATATAAATAACTTTTCTCTTTGATATTCAGTCTCCTCTGTGCTCCTGCAAGTAAACTTCTTACTTCTGGATGTCAAAATACCCACCAATCACAGGGCACTGAGTATAATGACTTCCCACATTTATTGCCTATTCTTGAAATAGCCATCTTTTGCATAAGGTAAATAACTGGTAGTATGCAGCAATATCTAAATGGCAGCTTTCAACTAATTTACTTTAAATATTTATTTTAAATATTTCTTAATTTTCTAATCGCCCAGATGCCTGCCTCCTCCTTTATTATTAAAATTTTCCAGAGACATAAATTGTGTTCTCAAGACAAACTGAGCTTGGTGAATTTTGGCTTTTTTAAAAAAAATCTTACTCCCCACAAAACTTTCCACAAGTTCTCTGTTCTAGATTAGAAGTGAAATAAAAATCACAAGTTTTTCTTTTCTCATGTCTTCTCTCCCCACCACCCCAGTACTTCTGAGTTAATCTCATGCCTAATGATCCCATTTTGATTTTGCCAAGAAGACAGAAAATTGAAACTTCCACAAGAGCAACCTTTTAGCCACGACAAAATAGAAAATGTTATTTCGCAAATGTATTGATAGCATCCCTCCCCCCCCCCCTTTTTTTTTATGTTTACTATCAGTTTCTTCCTGTCCTCTGACACAGTTGTTATAACGGGATCTTGTTCATATCATTAATTCTAGAGATTCTGATGAAGGATTCAACACATTAACAAGAGAAGACAATGGGTCAGGTCCTTAGCTGGTTTCACTCTATTGCTTTCTATGGTACTATGCCAATTTACACTAGCTGAAGATCCGGCCCCAAATCTTTTCATTCTATGTGCATAATATCAACATTTGTATAGGAGATTAACAGAATAACCTACATATAAGGTGATTAGACAGTAAATGGAGCTTGCCACCAATAATTGGTGACATGTATTGCAATAATTTCCTTAGCACTGCTAGCAATCTATCATGTTAGATACTAGTATGTTACACAAAAAATGACAGCAGCAATTGTAAGATAAATTAGAAACTCATATTCTCTTAATTCTATTAAGTGTCTGATGTGAAGGGCATTGAAATCAGTGGGAGGCCTCCCTTTCATTTCATTGGGCTTTGGATCCAAGTCGTAGATCACATGATATTTCTGTGTTGGCAGAGAGACAAACAAGACAATGTGAGGGTAAAATTGAAGTTCACATTTTAAGTATTTGATATCTGTTCAGTGCTTTTGACATGTAAAGAGCTATATAAATGCAAAGTGTTATTATTAATACTAATATTATAATTTTGGAGAGAATTAGATGTACTGCATTTTTCAAATATTACCCTACTTGCATTATGCTGGGGTAGGGAAAAGAATGCTGAGAGTGGAGAAGTGGCTTTTTTCTATTTAAAGCTATTTACAGATTTTCATAAATTCCAATTCATACGTTTCAAGGCCAAATGGACAATTGTGATCATCTAGTTTGACCTCCTCTAAAACACAGACTATAGAACTCCCCCAAAATAATTCCTAGAGCATATCTTTTAAAAAAATATCCAATTTTGATATAAAAATTGTCAGTGATGGAGACTCCACCACAACCTGTAAACTGTTCCAATGGTTAATTGTAAAAAAAAAAAAGCACGCTTTATTTCCAGTCTGAATTTGTCTAGCTTCAACTTCCAGCCATTGAATCATATAATACCTTTCTCTGCTAGATTGAAAAGCTCATTATTAAATATTTGTTCCCCATGTAGTTACTTACAGACTTTAAAACGGCCCTTAACCTTGTTTTTATTAAGCTAAATAGATTGAGCTACTTGAGTCTATCACTGTAAGACATGTTTTTTAATCCTTTAATACTTTTAATGACTCTTCTCTAAACCCTCTCTAATTTATCAATATCCTTCTTGAATTGTGGGCACCAGAACTGGACATAGTATTTCAGCAACAGTTGTACCAGCGCCAAATACAGAGGTAAAATAATCTCTGCACTCCTTCTCAAGGTTTCCCTGTTTAGTCCATCCCAGAATTGCTCTGATTCAACTACCAGTCCCCTTTAGTATTTACCAATCCCCCAAATATTGTGTCATCCGCAAATTTTATCCATGATGATTTTATGTTTTCTTCCAGGTCATTCATACAAATGTTAAATAGCATAAGGGCAAGAACCAATCCCTGCAGGACTCCACTGGAAACACACTTACTTGATGGCAATTCCCCATTTACAATGACATTTTGAGACCTACCAGTTTTTAATCCATTTAATGTGTGCCCTGTTAATTTTATATCGTTTTAAGTTTTTAATAAAAATATCAAATGCTGTACAGAAGTCTATTACATCAGCATTATTACCTTTATCAAGCAAATTTGTAATCTCATTAAAAAAAATCAAGTTTGTTTGACATGATCTATTTTCCATAAATCCATGTGGGTTTGTATAGATTACATTACCCTCCTTTAATTCTTTATCAGTCAAGTCCCATATCAGTCACTCCACTATCTTGCCTGGGATTGATGTCACACTTTCGGACCTAGCCAGATCATCCGGTTTACCTTTTTAAAAAATTAGCACAACATTAGCTTTCTTCCAGTCTTTGGGAACTTCCCCAGTTTTTCAATGCTTATTGAAAAATCAACAACAGTGCAGCAAACTCCTTAGTCAGCACTTTCAAAACCCTTGGATATATTTAGCTGGACCTGCTGGTTTTAAAATGTCTAACTTCAGTAGCTTCAGTTTAACATGCTCCAGAGATACTAGCAGAATGGAAAGAGTGTTATCAACATATATTGAGACTATATCATCGCTTTCCCCCGCACCCCAAATACATAACCAGAAATATTTGTTTTCTGCCTTTTCTGCATTATTATTGATAATTCTACCATTTCCATCTAGTAATGGACCAATACCATTGTCAGGATCATGGGTGGCGGGAGGAGCCCCACTTCAGGGAGGCTAGCCCCTGACTCCGCCCCTTCTGCCCAGTCCCCCTTCCCCATGGCCAGAGCCCCGAGACCCCCTGCCCCTCCCCGTGGCCGGAGCCCCAAGACCCTCTGTCCCCCTCGCAACCCAGAGACCCCCCTATCGCCTTCCCCCATGAGGCCAGAGGAGCCCAGGACCAGCCAGAGCCCTGAATGCCACCACCCCCTAGCCTGTTCAGAGGAGCCCTGGGCTGCTGGCCAGAGCCCCCCAGAGGCGTGCTTCCCCTCCGCAGACCCCAAGCCACCCAACAAAAATTAAATATCTCTTCTCTTCTTCTGGAAGAAGAACTTGAGCTTTTGCTATGCCCCATGCAGGTTCCGGGATGGCTGCTGAGGAGGCTGCATGTGTTACTCAGCATCCAGGGAGATTACAAATGAACCCTGGAAGCTGAATAGCGCATACGGCTTCCTCAGCCGCTCTGGAAGCTGCGTGGGGCATAATAAAAAGTAGAAATTTCTTCCGCCAAACCTGCAACTGGGGTCCCCCAGCAGCAGCTATTTGGGGGAGGCAGAGCCCCTCCTGGCCTTTTGTACCTGCTGCCCATGGTCAGGATTCTTTTGTTCCTAATATATTTAGCAAAAACTCCTTATTGCCCCTAACTCTGCTGGCCATAGATTTCTCCTTGTGTCCCTTTGTTTCCCGTATCAATTTTCTACATTCCCAACTTCTGATTTATATACATAACTATCAGCTTCTTATTTCTTCCCAATATTATATATTATTTTATACATTTTATCACTGCCTTCACTTCCCATGTAAACCAGGTCTTTTTTTTAAACCAGCACAGCTATCTTCCTCAGTTTTGGGATTATAGCTGTTGGGGTATTTAGTAAGGTGTTCCTAAATTATTCCCAATTAGCATTCACATTTTCCTGATTTAATTCTTTGTCCCAGCTTTGTGTAATTGGCCTTATTAAAGCATCAAATATATATTACTGGCGTGGACTTCATTTTGCTCACACATGAGAAATGTGATCAAGTCATAACCACTTGTATCTAATCAGGGCCAGTGTAACTACTAGGTGAACTAGGCGGCCACCTAGGACACCAAGATTTGGGGGCGCCAAAAAGGGCTCTGGCGGGATGAGCGGTGATGAGCTCGCAGGTGGGAGGCAGCTGGGTAGAGGTGGGGGGGTGGGCTTGGGGTCACCCCCCCATGCTGATCGCTCTCCCCCTGCCTCTCCCACTGCAGGTGCCAGCCCCATGCCCAGCCCTGGCTCCCCTGGACCCAAGGAGGTGAGGCAGGCATTGGGGAGGGAGCACTGGGCGCCCAGGCTATGGGGGCAGGGCGAGGGGGAAGGCTCAGGCTGCCGTGGAGGGGGCTCCATGTGCTGCCCAGGGGGCTCTGACCCGTGGGGGAGAGGCAGGAGCCTGGGGGTCGGGGGGGGACCCTGTGTGCCAGGCTCTGGGGGGGAGGGGCGGCATGGCAGGGCTGGCCGGGCTGGGGGGAGAAGCGGTGGGGGCGGGGGGAGGCTGTATGCCAAGCTCTGGAGCTGGGGGCAGAGTCCCATGGGCCGGCCAGACTGAAGCGCAGGCAAGCTGGGCCAGAGGGGGCTGTGTGCCACACTCTGGAGACAGGAGCAGGACTCAGCCATGTGCCGGGCAGGGCTGGGGTGGGGGGCGTACTGTGTGGGTTCTGTGTGCTCGGGGGGAGAAAATGGAGGGGAGTTAAGGGGGGCTGTGTGTCTGGCTGGGCACTGTGAAGGGAGGGCTGTGTGCCTGGCTGGGGGGCTCTTTGTGTGCTGGGCTAGGCTTTGGGGGGAAGGTGTGGGACCAGCGGGCCAAGCCGGCTGGGGAGGGGGCTGTGGAGCGCCCTGGTCCGGGTTTTGGAGGGAAGTGGGGGAGATGCAGTATGCCTTGCCAGGCTCCAGGGGGAGGCAGGGGGATTGTGTGCCGGGAGGCTCTGAGTGTCGGGGGTGGGTGGGACAAGCATACTGCTTCACTATGGTACAAAGTGGCAATGACGTCATTTTCCTCGTCTCGCACAGCCGGTACCCGTTCTGACAGGCTGTTTATAGTGCTAAGTTTACTAGTTTTCAGAGGTTGTTGACTGAGGCTAACTATTTTTCTGAGTTGTTTCAGATCTAAGACTCTGGCAATTGCTGCTGCATCATTTCGCTATACTTTTGTGTCAATTGTGTGTGAGTCTGGGGGGAGGGGAGAGGGAGGAGGGGCTCAAGGTGGAAGTTTCACCTAGGGCTCAAAATATCCTTGCACGGGCCCTGTCCCTAATTAATGTTTAGTTATTGTGATCAGTTTCTCTTTATCTGTTAGGACAAGGTCTAATAAAGAATTCCCCGGCATTGACTGCAACACTTTTGAGTCAGGAAACTGTCATCTATAATGTTTAGAAATTCCAAGGATGTTTTAGTACTGGAAGCATGAGACTTCCAGCATATGTCATTAAAATTGAAGTCCCCCATGATTAGGCAGTCCTCCCCCCCACACACATTATAGACAGGTGCATAAGGAGGTAGTCATTCTGCTCCTTGGTATGATTTAATAGTCTGTAGCAGACACTAATTCTCCATCTTGTGATTTATCTGTTAGGACATTGATCCATAAGCATTCAAGATCATTTTCTTATGAGTTTTCAGTGACTCGGAAACAGGTAATACCATTTTTGACAGAGTGTCACTCCCCCTCCTCTGTGCCTATTCAATCCTTCCTAAATAGGTTATAACCTGGATTTTAACATTCCAGACATGTGGCTCATCCCACCAGGTTTTAGTAATACCAACAAAATTGAGTTTATACTCATACCTGAGCAATTCCATTTCCTCTTATTTGTTATCCAGGCTCCTAGCACTGGTGTATAGGCAATTAAAGAATTTCTTCTCTTCATATCCTTTGGTTCCTTGATTAATTTTGTTCTTGACATCTCAATTTTGTGCTGAGTGCTCATATCTTCCCTATTTTTACCTTCACCTTTTATTATTATTTCCCCCACCCGCCAAGTACTCTACACAGCCTGTTCCTGAGGAGATTGGTCCTCCTTGTACTGAGGTTGAGGCTATCCAAACTACACAACTTCCCTCTCCCCACAGAAGTACCCAATGTTCCACAAAACCAAAACCCTACACCACTTACCTAGCTAGCAGTTCGCTTCCAGAATTTTCTGCCTTCTGTCTTCCTTTGCTTGTGGGACAGGAACAATCTCAGAGAAGATTGCTTGGACATTCTTCTTTAGGATGCTTCTGAGTTCCCTCTACTCTCAGAGTCATCTACTCTCTGCCAGATATCCCCCAACACAGTGTCATTAGTGTCAATATGAACAATCATCAATGGATCCTTGCCCATCCAAGAAGCCTATCCAATCTCAGAATGATGTCTTGTCCCTTTGCACCAGGATGGCAGCACGCTGTCCTGTTGTCCTCGTGTCCCTTGCAGAATTTTCTTTCAATTCTCCTATTATTGAGTCTCCAGCAAGAATTGTCCATCTTCCTTGGACAGCTGGAGAACTCTTTGCGGGTAAGCTTGATTTTCTTACTAGTTGGGCCAAGTTACCATTCACATGTGTCCTGTACATCTTTCCATTCCCTTGGACCTTCTGGATCTTGAGAGGTATCTTCCAAAGTTTCCACTTTGAGGACCTGGTTTCAATTTGAAACTTCTGTGTGGGATTTCTCCTGGTCCTCTTTTCTCTGGTGGCCATGGCCTCTGTCTCTAGCCATGTAGAATGCTGCCATGTCCTTCTGCCTCTGGTGGTTATGAACTGTCAGGCCACTTCTTTGACTTCTTCTCTTTTTCATTCCTTGGTGTCCAATTCCATTCTTGCTTGAACCTGGGCACTGGTGGTTCCTGAATCTGCCCATCTAGGAACTCCTCAGCTTCTCTGATTCTCAATAGTACCTCAGCTTGCCCCTCCAATCCAAGAATGTTTTTCCTCCAGCACACCCATCAACTTTCACTTCATGCAAATAAAATCCCTTTGGTCTTCATGCAGGAATGAGAGCTTAGCACATATTTTGCCTTCAGTGACCAGGGCTCAGAAAAAAATCAGTACATGTACATATGCCATTTTGGTTCTTGTCTGACACTACTATCTTGCGCTCCAAAATCTGACTTTTTTTTAAGTTGTTTTCTAGCTGTTATGGTTGCGAGGAAAATTTTAAAAAAACATGAACTGTGTGTAACTGATGCAGAGATGTCTATATTAGCCTGCACAAAGCCTAGTGCCAATAGTTCTGTAAGATGTGAACTGGCCTATTCATCTCAGTGAGTTGTTAACTTAGATGTCCCTTGATGATCATTTAAATGTCAACATTGTTAACTATGTCATTCCTCATGTAAGACAGGGTCTCAGCTTCTCTGCAAAGATCCCTCCTTAACTTGTTCTCAATCAGCTCAGTTCCTGGATCCTCACCGCAAATGAAGTCTATCAGCCCTTCAATTTTAGGGCTTGCAGTCCCCTTCAGTCTCCTGGCTGTTTTCTTAGAGGCAGCCTAGTGCAGGGCTGTCACTCCTTTTCTGTCACAGGCCTTTCTGCCTCTCTTTCCTTCTCTATACACTCTCCTTCAAAGCAGGTCTTGTTTTCTCTATTGGTTGCAGTTATGGGTGCCTGATCAACAGTTCTGGCTGCTATGTGAGGCTGTGATCAAGCTGCTTGCTTGTAAACAAGAGAAATTCTTCCCCATCCCCCCATCTATGCTCAATATGGGGTTCGTAGACCCCATTACACCTCCCAGTTGAGAAGAAGTCATGCCAAGCCCACAGAGCCAGATTAAAAATTCTGGGGCCCTGTGAACTATGGCAAATGCCCCTCACACATACTTTCCTTAAACTAGACAGAGCATGTTATAGTGGTAGGGGAGCAACATGAAATCAGGGGGCATACACTTTTTTTTTTTTTAAAAAGAGGCTACATACTGTTCCATGGGGCAACAACAATCAGCACCAGCTCTCAGAGCAGTTTGACAGCAGCAATAGCCTGAGCATGCTTTGCTTCTATGCAAACAGCTCTCGGGGCAGGTAGGCAGCACAGTCTGCTACTGGAGCAATAGAATGCCCCCACAGCAGCAGTGGCATGCCTTCTGTAGGCAGCAGCAGGTCTGAAACTCCATGTGGAGGATGCAGGAGCAATGTGCTGATACTGGGGAATGGGGAGGGAGAATTCCTCCCCTCCAGCATGTGAAATTACAGGATGACAGACCAAATAAATTAATTTGGTGGGCCAGATTTTGGCCCCAGGATGCCAGTCAGGAGTCATTCTGAGATTGGGCCCTATTCAAGTGCACCAAGTAAACACTGGCTAATCTGGACCTGTGAGCCCATGGGCACAGTAAGCCACACCAAGGGGAAGCAAGCTCAAGAAGCCCACAGAGCACTCACAAACTTATTTTGTATGTAACCTACTCCAATCCCTGTATGATCTACTGCTTGTAACATCCCACTCCAGGCAAGTCGGCAATGGAGATTGAACACGGAACCTCTATATCTGAATGCATTAGGCTCTACAGCATCCACTAAAAGACCACAGTTTGTTAACCAGTGCTGTAGCAGCCTCATTAGCCTTTATACGTGGTCCAACCACCCCTAGAGGGGGACAGAGCACCAACTGAATGGGAGTGGATACATGATCACCTGCACAACGTACTATGAGTCATGTTTCATTTTGGCAATTCAATTATCAGAGCTTACTCTGAAAGGGTACCACCACCTTTGTTTTCCCAATCTGACCTCTTGGACAGGGACTCGTCTGATGTCACAAACTATGTGAATAGGGTATAAAAATAATTTACAGTTATCAGGTAGTGGTATATCCGCTTGTTGTGTATCTCCAAGGTAAGAAGGCCTGAGTTCACAGTCTTCCCTGGATCAGAAACTATCTATCCTATGTTCTTATTTGATGTCCCCAACACTGAGCCATTATATGCCAGAGAATGGCAAGTTTAATCATTTGGAAAGAAGGGCATCTGTACTAGCCTCAAAACATCCACTGAGTATAGATGAGAAAAGAAAATGGAGGTAGCTCTAGGAGAAACAACAAACCTTATTTCCCAAGCAGAGCTGTACTACATTACTTTGATGACAGTCACACTAGAGGACAAAAGAGTCAATAAGAACAAGACAGCAGAAATAAAAAGGGATAAAAAGTCAAGATCAAAGAACAATATTTAGCACATGATATTCAGTACCAAAATGTTCCTTTATCTTTGCTCCAAGCTTGAAAAGAAGTATTGAAACTCAGGATTAGCACTATCTACCATCCTTTATTGAATTACAGGGTGAGGACTAGGCAATGGGCCAAGAGCCAGGCTTGATTGTGTTTTCTAATCTTGCTAGCCTGTTTTTCTCTTTCCTTACCACATGGGGAAACTGCCGTTATCACTTAGCCCATTATTGTGTAAGACAATCTTTTGGTATAAACTGGGCTTTGCTTCCTCCTCCTCTTGCTCAGGGAAGGATAAGGCAACACTAGAGACTGGAGATTATTTAAGGTCCCAAATAGAAAGGCAGAAAAATTGTGTAAGAGTGGCTTGGGAAGGAGGAGAAGAATAAGGAGGACTCCATGCCTAGTCACCACAGGGCTGAGGTGATGGTCCACAGTGCAGTTCTTCTGTTTTGTTTTATGGCAAAGTAAGACCCATTTGTTTTGTCAGTTGTAAATATTGCTTTCTCAGCACCCTGAGCAATACAAGTTGTAAGGGAGAACATAAACAGTCTTGAAGTGTTTGATTTTTTCATTTGTACGTTTGCTTTTCTACCTCATGAAACACCCTAAATGCTTTCACAGCTATAATCACCAGTCAGAATGTTCCAAAAGAGATAAAGGAAATGCTGGGGATTTGAGTTTCTTTTGTTCTGAATAGCATGCACTCAAGCCATCCAAATCAATTCAATGATTCCAGTATTTCACCCAATAGACCTACTGGGTAAAATTCAACCTTCATGTAACATGTACTTTAATGCTCATCCCTTTTCATTTTGTTGTTCTGCTTGTACAAACTCATTTCCCCTGGCTTCTTTCTAATTTGAATAGAGTTGGACCAGAGATTAATTTAATCCAGTATTTTCTATACACATACCTAATCAATAACATTTCATTTAATACATTATGTAAAGTTTATGCATGATGTACTTTGAGTACTTCTCAAGCCATGCTTTTGCTTACAGGACGTTCAAGTTTCAATATTCTACTTTTTGTAAACTACGTTTGTGAAGACAGGATCACGGCAGAAAATGCTGTGATATCCGAAGCCACAGAGGTTCCCTGCATGACGGGGGCTTCAGCAATGTTTGTAGGATATTTATGTCTCATGTTCCAGTGCCACACCATTTACGAAGGATGAAGCACTTTACTAATTGCATTATGGTATTGCCTAGAGGCTCATTATGTTAGGCACTGTGCATAGTAAGATATCTGTCCTAAAGGGCTTACAGTCTAAATAGACAAGACAGACCACAGGGAGAGAAAAAAGAAGAATTATTAACCCCATTTTATGGCAGCACAGAGAGATTATGTGACTTGCCCTAGATCACACAAGAAGTTTGTGGCAGATCTGTAAACTGAACATAGATCTACTGAATCCCTGCCTGTGCCTTAACTACAAGACCATCCTTCCTGCTCACATTGTTGTGTGGTGATAAAATGAGCCCTCTGGGGAATCAAGACCTCTCCTCCTTTATTGTGTTCCTGGCTGAAGCATCATATACGTTCCCTCATGTCCTATTGAATAGGAACCTTTCATCTACGTTTCCCCTAATTCATTACACAAGGATCCACACCTAATCTACATACATTGCTTATTCTTCTCACCTCAGTCTCCAGCGAACTAAACATGTTTCCATCCCCAATTCTCACATGGAGAATTTGGGGCAGGTGGAAGGAGATATTACACACTGAATCTTAGTCCTTGTAGATGTGGGCCACCAACATGGACAACTTTACCACAAGCTCCAGATTTGATTGAACTACAATAGAACCTCAGAGTTATGAATACCTTGGGAATGGAAGTTGTTCATAACTCTGAAATGTTCATAACTCTGAACAAAACATTATGGTTGTTCTTTCAAAAGTTTACAACTGAACATTGACTTAATATAACTTTGAAACTTTACTTTGCTGAAAAAAATGCTGCTTTTAAGCATCTTAATTTAAATGAAACAAGCACAGAACCAGTTTCCTTACTTTGTCAAAATTTTTTTAAACTTCCCCTTTATTTTTTAGTAGTTTATGTCTAACACAGTACTGTACTTTATTTGCTTTTGTCTGTTTCTGCTGCTTCCTGATTGCACACTTCCGGTTCAAAATGAGGTGTGTGGTTGACCGGTCATTTCATAACTCTGATGTTTGTAACTCTGAGATTCTACTGCACCTGTCTGAAAACTACATGTGTGTCCAATTCCTCTCTGCCCTGATGATAAAGTTTTCTATCAGGAATTGGAACAAATTTTGGCAAAAGATGCTTAAATTAAAAGAGAAAGAGAGAATCCAAAACTTCCAAAACTCTCTGGTAACTTTATAGATCACTACAGCTATAGACAATTCACCTTTGGGCAGGGAGCTGTCAGGTGAATGTCTTCCTGTTCAAATCATGTGCTACTCACAGAGCCTGACTTGATCCACGCCTCATGATTGAACAGACAGGTATCTTTCCTAAAATCAATGCCAATTAGAAATTGCTTTTGTGAAGCTGACAATCCGATGGGACTAAAATAAACTAAAATAAAAGGGCCTTCAGGTAATGAAAAATTACTGGAACAAAAAGGCGAAAACAAACAAAAAAGAAATTCAGGCAACCATTCATTATCTCTACAATTGTAGACAGAGGATTTTTCCAGTGTATAACTAATTCTCTTCTTTTCCTTCCTTTAAAAATGCTTTGACTGATTATGATCCATACTCTAGTGCAACTTATCAAACTGTATCTTATGAGCTATTTTTAGAGGAAAAAACATTTAACTTGCAATGGAATTTAGAAGATTAAAAAGGTGAATTATATCATTCGTTTGATTAAATCAAAAGCCTAGAAACCCTCTTAGAAGGATATTTAAGGTATCCAAAAATTGCTGTCCAGTTTGTTCATCCTTATGAAAGAGAGCTGCAAAGTCTGTACCCTTTGGATGGAAATATTCAGAGACTTTGATATAAAATAGGTCATGCAGTATCTGCATGTTTTCTATGCATATTAATCATGTTTGTCCATCTGACAATGTCTCCCTTGGTGTTGGTAGTCCGTCACTGATGATGACGATATTGTCGTAATTCACATCTATGGCTATGCATATGACTCTGAAGTCTGAACACTGATGCACTGAGTTGGTCGCACTGAGTGCCTGGGAAGTCCATATCTATGATGTTTGATGATGCAGCTCTGTGGTGCCTTTAACGTGCAGCCTGGAGACAATTTCATCATTCCTGCTCAAATCTGTTGTATGCTGATCTTGTCAGAGACTGCCAGTGAGTCCTGTTCTGAGCCATTTGCTAGAGTTCTTTGCAACTGATGACAGCCCACTGGAGACTGCTTTTCAGGTTATCTTTGAAGTGCTTATACAGATAGCCCTTCTTTCTTTTGCCCTGCCTCAGCTCCCAGTACAATATCTGTTTTGAGAGACTGTGGTCTTCCATTCTGATGACATGTCCGGTCCATCTAAGTTGTGCTCTCAATTGCATTTCCTCAATCCTGGTTGTGTTTGCTTTCTCAAGGACTTGCTATTGGTCACTCTGTTCTAAAGATGGCATTAATAACAGGCAGACTATGTTCTGCACATTTTCTCAAGACGAAGAATCGACTGCTGTTCATTTTTCCCACTCCATGTCATCCTATCACATCTCTCCAGTCACTGCTATCTCTAGCATTTAAGTATCCCAGCAGTTTGAGCTTGTCATATGCAGGGTTGATCTGAGGATGGAGTCCAGATCAGAGGAGGACTGCTCCTTGCTTTCCTCTGTGCTGGTCAGTGTAGACACATAGGCACTGATGACAGTGACATTCCGTAACGGATTCAGGGGGAATTGAAGTTTCATGAGCCATTCATTCAGGACAACAGTGAGGTCAGGAAGTTGTTTCAGGAAAGACAATTCTAATTGCAAATCCAACTCCATGGATCCTGTCTTCATCCTCTGCTTTTCCTTTCCAAAAGAAAGTATAGTCACCTCCTAGTTCACTGATGGAAACTTCTCCAGACAGTCTAGTCTCACTCAGTGTGGCAATATCAATATTGTACTGAGTGAGTTCTCTGGAGACAAGAGCTGTTCTTCTCTCAGGCCTTCATGCATCACCTCCATCGATAAGAGTGTGGACATTCCATGCTCCTAAAATAGGTCTTTTCTTCTTTATTGTTTTTCGACAGCTATAGGGGATTATTTGCCAGTCATGGTAGTCTGGCCAGTTGTTACGGGGCAGGGAATGTTTAGGGCACCTTTTCTAGCCCCTTCCCTTTATAAAGGGCGAGCAGTGCTATCCTAAAATGGCTTCTCAGTCACCTAGGATGCTGCCAAACTTCTCCACTGCCCCGGGAACAGAGCTGACTAGTCCCAAGGCCACCTATGTGCAGGATTGTGGCTATGACTGCCAGAGGTCATCTCCACCTGTTGTTTCACCATACCCTCATCACCACAGGACTTGAACTAATGATATGATAAGGAACATTTGATAAGATTATGTTAATGGGATGAGATTTGCGAGAACACCTATGTGGGAAATTTTTGAGTGAGAAAGCTGTTGCACAGGGGCAATCCCACTCTCTCAGCTGCAGAATGCTCCTCTATCAGATGAGCTCCCTAGCTAGACTCCATATATCATGGTGCACTGTGGTCATGGAACTCCAATGATGTACCAAAGAAGCTCAGCAAGAATTGGGATAATGTATTTTAAAATGATGTATATCTCTATATCAATAGCACACAGCAAGCAGCATGGTTATACCAGATACTTCCATTTACCAAGTTGTGAAGGCTACTGAGCAATCTATGTGTTCAATATAACTGCTTATAGCAATAACAATTCATCATAGATTATTGCTTATGTTTACCTTCTAAACTTGGAGGACATACAAGGAAAACTGCTTCTAGCATAGACCCTGGGGAGCGTTTTTCATCAGCTTATGCAGTGCTGCTATTTCTAACATGTACAGAATTATACATTTACAATTTATTGTCAAGCTGCATAGCATCAGGGTGTGCAGACTCCAAAGGAGTCTGCATGATAATAAATCAGAACAAATGATATATGGTATCAAAGGATAGCTAGCAGCTAATAAAAATAAGCCTTATTATTTTCTTAACTGCTTAGGCATCACAATATGCCTTCCTCTTCCTGTGTCAGTTACAATGTATGGCACATGAAGCAACATAAAGCAAAGTGAGAATAGAAATCTCATTCAAACACCAATCAGTCTCAGTCAAACAATTGTCACTTCTGGCCTATCTACTTTAGAGGGTTACTACACATAGATGATATTTTTAGGATCAATTCTTCCATTCAGTATTTATTCTGTTCCATTATTAGTTGCTATAAGATTCCCTGTGTTGGATTGTTGGCCTTTGGGAATCAAGCAAAGGCTACTTGTCATATTCCTTCTACATCTGATTCATCTCCAAAGATTTCTCAGGTCTAAACTGGTTTATAGTTTTCAGGCAAAATCTGCTTTATTACTTTCTGTGATCCTGTGTATATAGTACTTCACACAAAATAACTAAGATTGTGTATGTTTTCCACTTTTATTATCAGTTTTAGTATAAGTGTTCAGTTCTGTGTAATTATGAGGGTTATTTTCTTACACTTATTTTAAAGTTTTACCTGAAATACCATTATACCTCATAGCATTATCTTTTCTTTTAATGTGACTTTATCTTCCCTCTTTATATTTTCCCCTAAGAGATCTCCTAAATTAATCATGGGGTGAACATGGATGACATGAAGGCTAGATAGTTCTGGAATGCCCAGTTCCTTTCAGGAGGAATGACATGTGTGTAATGATCCATTGAAATCTTTATTCCAAGCATTGTGATGTTCATCAACAAAGATTGAAACAGATTTGGAGAGGTTTGTTTACTCCCTCGCTACGATTAGACCGACGATAATAAGTACTTGTGATTTTCTTCAGAAACACTGAAACTTAACAGTCTGTGAATTATTCCAACCTTTGAAAGCCATCAAAGAACTCAAGTGTCTGAGCCATGTGGGGAGGAAAAAACAAAGATGGTTGACTTAGAAGCAGGTCATTGCAGCTTTAGCAACAGACAGGGAGAGATTATTATTATTATTTAAGTAACAGAAAAAATAACTAACAATGAAATCTAAAAGACAGAATGGATATAGTTTACTAGCAGCCATTTGCATTTATGTTATTGATCTAATATACTCTACAGGCATATATTCACCAGGTTTTGAAAACATCTTGGCTCTCAGTCATGGCTCAGTGTTCATTAAGCATTGTACAAACACATATTGACATTCTGTTGAAACAAGTGAATACAGAAACAGTGGATGATTATAGGTTTATTTTAGGATTTTACACTGCTGTCTGTCTCCGTAGCATCTGAGCACCATCCCTGTAAAATCAATAATAATATTGAAGACCCTAATGAGTTTCATGGAATTCCTCCAACTTTTCCATTTTGGAGGGTCCACACTCTGCTTGGGGTAGGGTCTTTTCGGGGTGTATGCTGAAAGGTGTTTGGGAATAAAATGGCTATTTGAATTGTGAGCATCACTTATGGTGGAAAGGCTTTCTCTACAAGGAGGGCTTTGCAACATTTTCTAAAGATAGTCAGAGTCCAGACTGTTCCATAGCAGATCCCATCAGAGAATTCTTTGTCCCCAAGTCTCATGTGCTTCATCCTGGTCTTGCAATCTGTATTGTCCCAGAGGAGCACAGCTGCCACAGGGGTTCATAGATCAAGATTTGGTCTGTGATATAGCTGGAGCTTGATTCATTAATTGCTTTGAAAATTAGGATCACAGCCTAAAAGTGGGATCAGAAGCTGACTGGGAACCACTGGAAGGACTTGAACACAGGCCTGATGTTCTAACAGTGGCCTGAGCCATAGAGAAGGTGGGCAGCCACATTCTGTTGGAGCTTGAGCCTGTGCATCATCTTCACATTCAGCTTCATGTTCAGTGAGTTACAATAATCCAATGGACAAGTGCATGAACTGCTGTGGCCAGATCCTCATTCAGGAGGAAGGGATAAAGTGATAGCAATGCTCATGTAATAACAGCACTGAAAACCAATGTTTTCTGTTTATGAACAAAGCTGGCAGTAATGTCAGTGCAAGTTTCCCGATGCTGCCCAATCAACGTGCCTCGCCCACAACATTGGACTGGAGGAATTGTCTCTGGGCTGAGACGGGGCACTGTTTAGTTTTCCTGCCCAGTCTGTGCTGAGACTGCCAAAAAGACCCATCCATGAAAGCGGTGTTGTAGACACTTTTTCATGAACAGGAGTAGGTTTTATGATGTTCACTTAGTCACTGTTAACTTGAAGGCAGAGACAAAGGATCAAATCCAGACCTGGCATAAACAGGTACAACTGCCACAGAAATAACATCTAGTCATCATCCTGAAACTCAGTACTTACCCATCTGACTAAAAGAGGGACAGTAATGCTAATCTTCAATCCACAAGGTTAAATTCTCAGTAAAATACAAAAAAAGCACTATAATGTGTTAGGAAGGATTTTTTTAACTTACTTTTTTGCCCAGTTTTGTTGTTTCTTTATTGCATTTTATTCAGCTTGGATGGTGGTTAGTTTCTCTTTTCAGGTTTCATCCAAACACAACAATGTTGTGTTTGGGTTTTTGCCGCAGCAAAAAGGAATGGTTATTCATTTGTAAAATGAAGTTTTTACTGGGTTAAACAGAAAACATTTCTATTCTTTTTAGATGTGGTAAAACAGCTTTATTTTAATTTTTTTTAAACACAGACCCTAAATTTTGAGCCTAAATTACAAGAGTATCCATTGGAAGGAATGCAGTGTATGCTGTGTCAGGATGCGATGGAGTGTTCACTCCACACCTTACCTGAAGGGACCAAGGTGACTTGGAAGGGGATAATTAACTTATTAGGCCACACTTGGGAGAGAATTAGGATGGATATCCAAACCCTAATGGAAGATGAAGCTCAGATGAGCAGGTGTAGACTGGGCTGGTACAAAGCTAGGAAGCTGAGAACAGAAGTAGGGGAAATAGATTACAGTTGCTCCATATGGAGCTTGAATTAGACACCATGGGTGGGCAAGAATACCGAGAAAGAGAAGGGAACTACAAAGGAGTACAGAAAAATAGCAATGGAGTAAGCAGGCTGTGGTTGCTGGATAGAGGGTCCCTGTGCTGAGACCTGAAGTAGGGGGTGGGCCTGGTTTCCCCTACCTGCCACTGGGGAAAGTGGCATGGTCTTAGATTAGAGGTTGGCCTTAAAAAACACCTGCACAGTTGGTCTGGAGAGACTTTGCTACCCCATATGGGGAGGACTAAATTGGCCTTCTGGAGGGCCAAGTCATGAAGAGGGACTGCAAATAGCAAGAGGGGCTGTGGTGAGTGCAAATGAAGGAAGGGGATGTCAGACCTAAATGGAGCTAATCCCCAGAGCAGCCAGAAGGAGTTGTCCTAGTGGTGAACAAACCCCCTGACCCAGGAGTATTAACTCAAACAAGGATTTTCCTATCTGAAAGAAGAAAATGTTATCATTGGCAAAAATGAAAATGCCAGGTCTTTGTAATATCTAAAATATCTGTAATCCATAGTAGGACATCATATATTGTTTTTACCTGCAACTGACTGGTCCATATATAAAGATAAGAGTCTACTATAGCTACTAACTAATTTAATTGATCTTTTAGCTCAAGTGTTACAGGCATATGCTTTTAGGAGCTCATACCCCTCTGTTGGCCCAAATGGAGACATTCTTTCTTCTGTTTTCTGCTTTGTCTGACTAATTTTTCTATTTTAGCAAATACCCTATTTTCTTTTCTGACAGCATATAAAACTGGCTTTCCCAAGGGTAGGAGACAGGGGGTGAAGCATAATGTACTGCTGACAGAGTGTTGAGCAACTGGAGAGAAAAGCTGCAACAGGAGGAAATTTAATGTTTCTCACTGACATCTTGTCGTTAGTTTTGTTCATAATATACTGATATCCACATTTGAGAGAGAAATTTTAAAAATCTATACATAAAAAAAGCAAAAACCCTGAAAAGATCTGTCATTTTTTTCACCAGCAGCCATTTTTGTTGTGTAAGGAATAAGCAACAAGAGACCAGGTAAGCTTCAATAAAGCACACACAGAATCTCTACCAAAAAAATTTGGCCATAAGAGAGAGTGTCTGCTTTCTGTCACAACTAAACAACACATTATCAGGAAAAAAGACTGATGGTTCTAAGGAAAATAGGTTAAAAAAAGACAACCAAGAGGCCATAGATCCACATGGAGGAGGGTCGGTAGAACCTGTCCTTTGTTAAGGCAGGTTTGTTCTTCGCTAGCAGAAGCAGCTCCCTGCCCCTAAGGCCATTTTATCTAGATCCCAAAAGATCTCCCAGCTCCAGGTGAATCCTTGAGTAAAATAGAACTTTTGTAGCTATACGCTCTCCCCTCTCCCTGGCTGTACAATGAGAATAGCCACGGTAAAAAGGTGATGGCCAGAGCTCCTGAGCAGGGCAATCTCCAACTGCTATAATGGCCTTTGGAGTGACTAGTCCAGATTAGCCCCAGAATGAGGGAAACAAGGGTAGTTTAAAGCTATATTTGCACACACTTTTCCTCAGCTGTAGCTCAATACTGAGTAGACAAATGCTCTTGTGGCTCAAACAATGGAACAGGATACAGGAAAACAAAGTTCAATATGAAATTTAGGGGCCTAGGTGGGCCTGAGCAGCAACAGTCACACCACTATTATTAAGGCACTAGCTCAAGGCCCGTTAGCATGAGTCTCTCTACTTGGGCTAGGATTCTTGCTCCTAGCTGCAATGTAAACATACCCTATGTGGAGCAGCCACTACAAGGGAAAGAGACATTATGCTTTTTCAATGGACTTCAGAGGATTATTAACTCAGAAATCCTGTGTTCTGTTCCTGGTTGTGGAGAGGAGTGTGCTTTTACTGATTATGATTACACACTTCCTGCCCCTAACAGCCTGGTGTGTTCTATTACAGTCTCTTTGACTCTCCCTGTGCCTTTCCCCCCAAAGTCTGTTGATGAGCCCCTGTACCATTCAATTCAAGCTGTGTCCTCCTTTTCCTTCCCATTGTCTTGACCTAACAGGAAGAGCTATGAGAACACAAGAGCTTCCCTGCGCTTCGCTCTGGTGCCTAGAACCACAGCAGGATCCAGCAAGTGGGAGGAGCAATTGCAGGGAAAGTCCTGCTGCATGCCCTGTTCAACTGGAGTCTTTGGAGAATTTAGCTTCCAAACTCCACCAAGTTTCTTCTCATTAAATTGTCAGCATTTATTATGGTAATGTCTAAGGGCCAACCAAGGGAGGGACCCCATTGTGTATACTGTACACACACACATAAGTGGAAGTTCCCTGCCCCAAACTGCTTGCAATCTAAATAGATAAGACGCACACAACGTGTGGGAAACTGATATACCACAAGCAGAATGAACAATGTCATGACAGCAAATGTCATATTAATTTCACAATTTGGTGCAGGGAAAAGGGTCTAGAAGGGGATCAGCTCAATGGAAAGGGAGGGCTGAGGGACATAGGACAGGGGAGAAGCTGGGGGGTAGGTGTGAATGAAGTGGAGGTGAAGAAACTGGGAGGGTTGGCGCAAAAAGCCAACCAACACAGAGCAGCAAAAGTCCTGTAAAAGCTCTCCAAATGTCCAGATGTTCAAAGGTCCCTGGTTTGGCAGCTTCTGCCCCTAATGGCTGAAGCCTCTGGCTGGCTGCTCTCTGTGGTTTTCTCCCAAACCCATATAGCAGGGCGGAGGAGAGGCACCACTTGTGTATCTGCACAGTTCTTGGTCCAGGGAGTTGCTGAGGGGAGAGGGAATCCCCGCTGGGCCCTATTTTATTCCCTGCCCCTTTTTACAGCAGTTCCTGCTTTAACTGCTTCTGCCCCTACTAGCTGGAGTTTCTACTGAGCATGTGCAAACTGCAATTTCCAAAGGCTTATAATTCAGCCACATTGGGGTAGATTTTCACTTGCACAGCAAAAAAGACATCCCTGAAGCCAAGGCAACAATCCGCCCTACTTCCTTTGCCATATTTCAAATCCCTTCCCCAGACCACAGAGGTTTTAGAGTTTCTCACTGCAGCAGCAGTAAGAATTTTCTAAACAGTGGATAAACAACATTTTGCCTCAGCTTTGTTTTCAGGGCCAGCTGAATCACTTTCACTGAAACTTTGCAGATGAATTCAGCTGGAGATAGACAACAAGCATGGAAAATTCAGCCTAAATGGTTAAAGTTTTGCAAAGTAATAAGCCACTGAGAAGAGGGTATTATAATGGAAAAGCATTAGGCAACCTTATCTATAGGCTCTGGTGACAGCTCCACCTACAATCTTGTACAGAAATACATAGCCAGACAATCCCAAGGTAAATAGGAAATTAATGCAGCATTTCAGATACCACTGTGATAGTGGCAGGTAAATGGCCTTTGAATGGAAATGGCTGTATGCAAGAGGAAGGTTGGTCCAGTGGTTAGTACACTGGAATAAGCTATCCAAGATCCACGTTCAATAGTCTATTAGTTGAAGTAAAAGAATGTTTCACTGTGAGGCAGTAGCTTATGGAATCAATCATATGAATTGCTGTGCACCTCCTTAGGTGTGGTGTCCACCCTCAACTCCCACAGACTTCCAGTGTCGTTCTACAGGATGTGCAGCTGTTGGGTGTGCGGCCCTAGTAATTTAAAAGCTTCAGTGGTCTATTTTATGCCTGTACACAACACCCTAAGTATCAAAGGGATTTACATGCATTTAATGAGTAGAATGAATCTCTGAAGTCTGAAGATCCTCCCATGGTTAGTAGTTCACACATGAACAGCTTGTAAGAGAAATTTTGAGAAATGATAAGAGAAATGATATTTTGGTAACCATAGCACTAAAACATTGCACAGAAACAATGAATATCAAATATTACATAATCTAATACATCAAAAGCATATGTGCAATTCAAATTATTGATGACTCTTACATTTAACAATATATGAATAGTAATCATTCAGCATTTATCTAGTAGCCTATCCATGTATCTACCTAATTCAAACTCTTTGATTTCACTACAAAGAATTTCTCACTCACCAGAAAGTGCAGTTGTATTAAAAATTAATTTAGAAATATTTAAAAATTAAACATGTTTGTGCAGTAGGTCTGAAATGATAGAAATGTTGTGCTAAAAATAATAAGCAAAACATTCCACTAAACATGGGAAAAAACCCAAGCTCCAGACTCCCCCCTTCCTCCCACCCCGCCCTCACCTGCTTAGTATCACCAGAGGTGTGTGCAAATATCAACAGGTCAAGCAAATTCCTTACTGACAAATTTTTAATTTTTACTGCTGTTCTTGCTGTATTTATTATGCACCATAGCTTCATTGTGTGGCACTAAAAGTGCCCCCCCCTTCTTTTTTCCTCAAGACTTGAGGATTAAGTGGTGTTCTAAAAATGCAATATTCTTTGTATAAGTGAAACAATAATTAAGAAAAAGAACACCCTGTATCCCAGTAGCCTTTTATCATGTTTACACCAGAAATAAAAGTGTGGAATTAAAGCTAGTAGCATGTCATCTTAACTTGAAAAACTTCTAGTTCATTGGCATGTACATCCAGAGAATTTTCATGTTTAGCTCAAGTTGAGGAGAATGGTCTGGTGCAGGAGAAGGGATTTTGCCAGGTTTATTTTGTTTGCAATAAGCTAAGACTATAAAGAGTTGTGTGCATGAAAAAGGTTTACCTTTAATATTTCCTATATATCTGACTGAATTTGCATACGGTACCGGGCAAGATGGGAATGAGTAGCAAAAGTTTCCAACAGTCCTATGCCACAATTCTCAGCTCTGGCAGAGGAGTGCACAATGCAAGAAGTTGGGGAGTCATGAGCTTGGTTGCTTGAGTTTCAGGGCTGCTTTGCACTAGACCCAACACAAAGTTGGCACCCTAATGCTAACAATTACATAAATTGAAGAGTCTGCCAGGCTGAGAGTGCATAGAAAATTAGTGCCCTTCTTAAGTGTAGAGTGATGGTTATATTTTGTCATCCTACGAGTTCCACAAATGATGGACCACTCGAGACGATTCAACATTTGGATTCAGTCTGGATAAGCACGCAAAATATCCAGTGCTGTCCAAACCATTGAATTGTGCAAAATCTGGCTGTAAGACGCTTGTAAGATTGCTGGTACTTCATACAGTATTTCTGCTCCATGCTGGTAATACAGCAAGAATGACCGTTAATGTGGGGCTTAATTTCTGGTTCCAATCCCTGCCAGAACTCATTGCTTCAGAGACGCATGAAAATAAAAAATAATGGGAACAAAAGCCTGGGAACCAGCTGTGACATTGCACTCCATACGATTTTTTGAAAATATGCTAATGAGTGTGAATATAATGTCACTAGAATATGCTTCCTACAAAAGGCCTCTTGTAAGGTATCATTACAAAGCTTATAATCTCCTGAGTATGGTCGTCCTATTTGTATAAATGTATCACTCTTGTATCTGAAACTAGAAATATGAAATACAACTTTGAGGGCCTATTGTAATTATGCAAAGTGTGGGCCATTAATGGTGGTTTGGAATCTTGATGGCTTCCATTAACCAGGACAATTGACTGTAGATGGCTCTGTTTAATTGTAAGTCTTCCTGTATACCTGTGTGCTGGCAAGTGGGTAATATAATCATGTCAGCTGAACTGGAATCCACCTTTAACCTGGTGGTTTTCCATTTAGAAGAAGGGGTGGGGACCCAGAGCAGGACAAAGGATTCCCACTTGTGCAAAAGATATATAAGGGGGTGGAACAGAACAAAGGGGGCTGTAGTCATGAGAAATCCCCTAGCTACCACCTGAGCTGGAACAAGGGCTGTACCAGGGGAAAGGATTGTGCCCAGACTCGGAAGGTGTCCAGTCTGTGGTAGAAGCTTATTGGAACATCTCTGAGGGTGAGATTTTAACTGTATTCAGTTTTCTTACTGTACTAGGCTTAAACTTGAGTGTTTTATTTTATTTTGCTTGGTAATTCATTTTGTTCTGTCTGTTATTACTTGGAACCACTTAAATCCTACATTTGATATTTAATCACTTTTTACTTATAAATTAACCCAGAGTAAGTATTAATACCGGTGGGGGGGCAAACAGCTGTGCATAGCTCTCTATCAGTATTATAGAAGGCGAACACTTTCTGAGTTTACCCAGGGTAAAATGGATTGATTGGGGTTGGACCCCATTGGGAGTTGGGTATCTGAGTGCTGGAGCCAGGAACACTTCTTAAGCTGTTTTCAGTTAAGCCTGCAGCTTTTGGGGGACGTGGTTCAGACCTGGGTCTGTGTTTGTAGCAGGCTAGCGTGTCTGGCTCAAACCAGGCAAGGCACTGAAGTCCCAAGCTGCCAGGGAAAATGGGCTCAGAGGTAGTCTCAGCAAATCAGGTGGCAGTCCTAAGGGGGTTGTTGTGATCCAACCTGTCACACCAGCTTTTTAGAGGAAAATTCTGTTTAGCACTCCAGAAATGAGCAATGTTTCCAAAGGTGGGAGACAAGACAGGTAGGACTTTTTCTCCAACATATGAGTTTGCTCATTTAGCAAACTGCAAAGAAACTAGAAAGAGAGAGCCATGCTGACATTCAGAGTGCCAAGAGGTAAAAGCAGTGGTATCCAAGAGGCTAATGGAAAGGGACAGGATGGACAGCTATATAGAGATGAGCGGAAAGAGCCCCCATATCTCTTCGTAGCAGTCCAAATTATCCCTGGCTTATATAATAGCTCCTTACATGTCACTGTATCTTTCTTTGACTCTTCTTTCCCTGTTTGGCTGCACCATAGTAGCTCTCATCACTAGTATCTCAGTGCTATCATTTATTCTCCTCATGCTATGATATTACATGAGTATTGTTTCCATAGGCCTACAGAAGAGCAGGAGAACCCCTGGGTTGAATTGTTAGCCTCCATGCTCCAAAATGACTGTCTCTTCATGTCCCAAACTGATCAGATTCCAGGGTGGTACACACTCCTCAAAAGTGTGTGTGTGTGGTGAGGGGGGGGAGGGAGGATAATTTTTTTAGAATACAAAAAAAAGGTTTTGAGAACTCAAAATGATTAAAAGTCTTATTCTCTTCCTGCTCTCTCTCTATATACACTGCAACACCAACCAGCAGTACTGTTGGAGCCATGTTAATGCTTCCTTTTCACACAAGGAATTACAATAGTATACTTCTACACTATTATCCAAGGCTAGTCTTCAGGGCTAGTCTCACAGCAAGGGCCTCACCTGGATGCTGACTCCATGGGGAACTTAAAGGTGACCACAAACTGCTAGACCAAGCTGTTCACTTGGGAGCACCACCACTTGGAAGGTGAGACCGTTGATCATTATATTGCAGACCTACAGAATGCATAATGGCCACTGAATGCATAATGGCCACTGAAACCACATCCATTTCCTGACTGAACCTTGGTATTAGATTGATGGATAGCTACCAAACCTGCATTGACTTGATCTGCTTTTTTTTAAAATATAATGCTGATGCTTGCTATTTTATACACAGTATAATTCTAACTTCGTTGGCTGGGAAATTTCAGAGAGTTGGAATTTTAGGCCTTGGAATTTTGTTGAGTCTAGTGCATTTTTATTGATCTTTATAAAGAACCTAACTTGTCACACTGTCAAGTTACATTTTTTAGAATAAGCTTTTCTTACTTTAAAATATTTCAAATGCCTCTGAAATGTAGGAAATTGCCTGTGCTATTCCAAAATTATAAAGGTGGACTCCAAATCCACTGCAACCTCCTTTTAAGTTATTTATTATTTCCCCACAGTTTCCCCAGAGCCTCCCCACTTTTGCTCAGCAAGATATGAGTCTGTCTAAACCATAGTGCATATCAAGAGACAACATGCCAAATCCTTTCCTGTTGTGACGCTACACAATGAGATGTGAGTTCACATCAATGTGACCTGATGAAATCTTAATAAATAAATAAAAATCCCTATGACTCTGGACTGTTAAATGAAAGTAGAAAGCTTTGATCCAATATTTTCATTGGTTGCTAACTGGAGAATATTGGCTAACAAAGTGTTCACTTGAATTTTTCTGCAACCCTAAAAAATCCTTAGCTGTCATTGTGATGCACAAGACTCTTAAGAGTGGATTTAAATGCATCATGAAGTAAGAGTTTATATACTTTGGCTCTCACATCTACCTACTATAACAGGCAAGAAGAGATTTTATTTTTTAAAAAATCATAAAAATAAAGGCCTAACTCTATATGTCTGATAGGCTTCAGTTTAACTTGGAAATTTCTTCAAACCCAGCCTATGCATCAAAAGCAACCCTTATTCATGCTAGTAACCCTAATCTTCTTGAATGAATAAAGACTAGAGCTGGGTGAACTTTTTCAGCCAAAACTTTTTCCTGCCAAAAATGTAGATTTGGGTCAATTTCAACAAATTGTTTTGTTTGAAAATCAAGGAGGAGAACTGAAAATGTCAAAATGGTTTATTTCAACATTTTTAACAGTGTTTCAGGTTTTTCATGGTATATGCACAAGGGAACTTAGTCACCATTCACAAAATTGCGGAAGAGGTGATGCTACCCTATACCCAAGACACTCACCTGGGTTGTGAGACACGTAGGTCCAAATCCTTGCTTTAGACCAGCGATTCAAACCAAGGTCTCCTATATCCCAAGTGAGTGCCCTAACCCCCAGGCTATGGGCTATTCTGCAGTGACTCTCTCTCAGTTGTTGCTGTTCCACTTTGTAAAAAAATTAAATACTCCATGGGCCAGACCATGAGAATGATTCTATAACCTGCTGGTTAGAACACTCACCTGGGTCTCCACTATCCAAGGTAAAAGTCCCTGCTACAGAGTGGTGACTTTAACAAAGATGTGGATAAATTGTTTCCCTTAATCCCCCAAAACCTACTAGTTTGGGGAGTTATGGGATGTGGGAGACCCAGGTTAAAGTGGGGCACCCAAAACTGAACTCAGTAATCCAGCTGAGTTCTTACCAGTGCTGAGCAGAGTGCAACAACTATATTCTGAATCTGACATATGACACTCCTGTTAATATACCCTACAATATTAGCCTTTTTCACAGCTACATCACCTCGCTAACTCATGTTCTATTTGTGATTCATTATAACCTGACATCCTGCAATTTATCAAGGTCATTTTGAATTCTAATCCTGCTCTGCAAAGTACCTGCAAGCCTTTCCAGTTTGGTGTCATCTGCCAGTTTTATAAGCATACTCTCCACTCCATTATCCAAGTCATTAACGAGAATATTGAATTTTCCCAGACCCAGTTTACTTATAACCCTTGAAACAATTGTGAATACTGTTAACACTAACAATTTCAGAGAGTTTTTCCCCCTAACTTTAGTGCTTGTTACTATCACAAGTACGAATGCAAAATATACTAAAGCATACACACACGCTCCTAGGGTTGTTCTTTGTAAGGATTTACCCTTTCAGTTGCTAAGGAATGGTGTCCAACCCACAGTCTGCTTCAAACTCCCTTGAGTCTCTGCAATTTGCACCGCCTGCAGCAAATTCTAGTTTTCTTCTTCTCCTCCATTGCGGTGAGGGAGCTAGCAAACTCAATCCAGAGTCCATGGAACCAATCCTTACAGCAGACATTTCTGATCCTTGTGCTGCTCCGCTGCTGACTTCAGTCTGACTCTCACTCCTCCTATTTATTAACTTCTCCCCCTCCCCTTGAGTACCAATTGGTTCCACTCTCAGATACTGACTCTGGATGTGTCCTACTGGACTGCTCGCCCACAATGGAAACAACTCAGTAGCTTCAAACAGCTAATAAGCATGCTAAGTGTCCACCACATGCAATTTCTGGACAACTAAGGCCCATCCAGCCAAGTCACCCTGCCTGACTCTGCACAGTCTCCAAGCAGAGTCCCCCAAAAGAAAAAAAACAAAAAACCCCACAAGAACTATGTATCTCCCCATTGTTTATTCCTTAATTACATCACAATCCACCGGATTCAAATGCAAGTTTTAAAGAATGTTTATTGCTTTTTTTATTTAAAATTTTCAACTTTGTTTATCAGTACAGGCTCACAAGAAAATATTATACTTTTAGGACCTGGTTCTGCTCTCATGTAGTGCTCTTAAATCACTAACTCCATTTTTATCAGTGAAGTTAGTCTCGATTTACACTGGTAAAAATTAGAGTGGAATAAGCCCGCTAGACTATGTCTCCACTTTGAGCATGGAGGCTGATTCCCAGGCTTGAGTACGTATCCCCACGCTAGCTCTCATGAGCTAGCGTGAGTACAAACGGTTGTGGTAGCACAGGCAGTGGCAAGGGAGGCACAGGTTAGCCTGAAATTGGCAGGGACTTAGTTGACACAACTGAGCTTTGCCTTCACTGATGCTACTGTGGCTGCACTGCTATTTGTATTCTTGCCTGTTTGATGTCAACACGAGTAGGGGGAATGATGCTCCGAGATCGTTGTGTAGCCACAGTTTTAGTGTCTCTAAAAACAAACCTCATCTTAACGTCCTACAGTTAGTACTTCTCAAAACATATTACATTTATTTTACTTGTTAGAAATATAAAGAAGGGGGTCATATCTGATTTAACGTCCAAATTTGCTTCAAGGAAGTAGTAAAGAGGATATGTTCATCTTCTATCTGATGATGTGCAGTCTTCTTTGTTCTCAACTTGATCAAATACAGTTAGCTGATACAATGGGCAGACTGGAAGACTCCATTAATGGGAAAAGTTGGCAGAAATTGAATGCCTCTGTAGCAAAGCGACTCCAGGTTCCCCTCAACACAACTGAAGTCATAACTGAGCCTTAGGGCCCCAGTCCTGCAACCATTTATCACACACTTAGTTAACGTCCAACTCCTGAGTTGTCGCATTGAATTACTGAATGCCTGGGAAATTGTTTTAAAATATTCAATTGGCTTTAGAGTTGAGAGCAGAGTGATTTTTAACTACTCAAGAAATGTAATATGTAATCCCACAGCAATGCAATTCCAGTAATCTCATTGCAGTTATGAAATTTACATTTACAAATAAAAATAAGCAGAAAAGACAGTCAGTATCATAGGGGAAAAGAGATAAACAACCAGAAAGCTCTGTTCATATCCATTGTTCTTAGGACACTACTGTGCCCCTGAGGAGTTTTTTGTTTTTTTGTTTTTTAAAGAAGAAAGTGGCTTGGGAATAATTAAGGGGGAAATAGTGGTATTCCTGTTCAAGGCAACAGGAATTTAGGGGAGGATAGAAATAAGAAATAGTTATTACAGCTATAAAAATAATGTTATATGTTCCTTATTGAAGTTTTATGTTGTTCAATCCATAGCTATCTATAAAACATTTGAAAGACTGCAATACATTAATGAAGTTTCTTTCATTAAAAATATACAATTTAAGCAATGTTTTAAAGAAGAAAACAAAACCCATTTCAGCTGAAGCCTCATATATCCCTAGCAGGACACATTCAGTTCAGTTAGAGTAGTGTACATCCGGGCTCACCCTGCTGAAGATCACATTTAGAACTATGTAACTAAGAGCAGATTTTGCCTATCAGCTCTGCATGGTGTAAAATGGCTGAGGTACAGCTTCCAAAAATATTGTTGATCTAAGACTCAAAAAAACCCAAAACCACTTTATAAAAACATGGACAAAGGGCCTGATTTGAAATCAATGGAAAGACTCCGATTGACTTCAATAGGTATTGAACAGTCCAAAGAGAGGGAAGCTTTAAATCACTATTAAGCTTCCACCAATGACTGGATTGATTCTGTGTCAGTAGCAAAGACTAGGGAAAAGATCCTCAGATGGTGTAAATTAGTCTAACTCTGCGCTGGGGAGAGTAACAAATTAAAAAAGGAAAATGATGGCTTTTCAGAGAGACTTGTGTTTCTGCTCTTCCACCCCCTTAGTAAAAAGTGGCTGGATGTCATGGGTGGGTGAAAAATTCTGTTGAAGGGGAAAAAAAATGAACCTGGCAGGCCGTGTGAGGTGAATCTTGTTGAACAAAGACAGGTATTGCCAGCCAAATCAAGCAAAACAAATACACAAACCCTAAAGTGGTGATCCTCATGACAGCAACTACTCAATATTAATAGTGAATCCAAATTACATTATGAGAGATAAAACCATTCAGATTTAGCTTGGTGGTCATTTATTAGGGAACTAATAAACAGTATATATAGTAGACTTGTTAGTAGACATATATAGTGCCAGCTGACAGTGAAGGATTTATGAGTGAGTGCTAGTTTCTCTGCAGCAAAAGTTGACTTTGCTGTGTTAATGGAGTTTCCACAGATTTGATAAGGAAGCTCTTACATGTGACCCCAGCTGGATGTTGCCATATGGATCCAAGAATTGTTAATGAGGGAGAGATCAAGCATTGAGGAAAGAATCAGCCAAATACTTAGTACATGCAGTAAGGACATTATCTAACTCATTTCCCTGTTTAGAGAAGATAATGAAAAGATACAAACTAAGGTGTTTATCTTTGCAGTTTGCTGCTTTTATTGTTAGTTGCCTACATACTTATAGCAAAGATAAGTATAAGCTATTTTCTCATTATTTTAAGATAAGCTACACATTTATACCCAACATAATATATCATGTACAGTGTAAAATAACTATACTTCTTTATTTTAAGTTCTGCCTGGTCAATAGGTGATTTGGAAACAAGGTTAACAAAAGTCCACACTGAAGATTATGTTCAGAACAAACAAGGGATGGCGTTAAAGCAGACATGTAAGAGGGTGTCCTTTCTTAGCTTCTGCTGCAAACAACAAACTCAGACAAAAGTGCAGCATTGCAACAAAAGGGAAAGATAGTAGTAGGACACGGTAATTAAAATCCAAATAAAATCAGTCAACATCCCTGAGGCCCTTTGAAAATCCCCACTTTTTTTTTTTTTTAAGAATAGCAGGACTATTTAAGTTAAGAAGTGTAACTAGTTTTGAACAAATCAGTTTGGACTGAAAATGTAAATTTTATTTTAAACTATTGTTGATTACTGGGTTATCATTAAGTGGAAAAAATTCCAGGTCTAAAGAAAGGAATATGTGGACTTAACTCAAGCTCCTGGTCTTCCAATTTCTATGTAGGACTAGGATATGGTGCATGAGAGACTTAATTCAGTGAGGGATGGTGGGAGTTCATTCTGTTTTTCTCTGCAGAAACAGAGTGTTTATATTCTCTCTCTGCTCCCAAAACATGCCCTTTCCACTCTTGTGTCCATGGTACCTGCACATAGCTGGCCAAAAGAGAGCCCCCTGAATGTAATGGTCGGGCACAGAAATCCATTTAGTGAAGCATGACCTCCATAGCCTTTAGTCATTTCTATCTATGCACAATGCTTGTTAAATACCACCAAATCAAATTTCTCTGCTTACTTACATTTGACACCCATTTTGCACAGCTGTAAGTGACCCCACAAGGTGCAAGGCAGTGGAAATTCAGGCTCTTTGGCTCTAAACAGTCTTGATGGGTCTGAAGTGGAATGCAATCTTTGGAGAAACGAGACTGTTATTTGTAAATTACTCGGTATACTTAGTGCTCAAATATCCAAATACTGAAGTTCAACGTTCCTTGCACTCAGTCTTTACATAGGTTTACAAAAAAACCCACCTCCCTATGATTACAAGGAGAACTTTGTCTAAATAAAGATTGAGGGAAAAATGAGTCAAGACTTCAGAATTTATTCCACTAAGACTAAAGATTTAGGAGCTTATGCAAAACCATTCATTGAGTCTTGATAGAAAAAATCTTTCTCCAAAAGAACTGAACAAACTGATTCTGATTCTCTGTTCCACACAACAGTGCAGCAATTCAATAGCTGCTTCTCAAAAATGCACAATGTCTGCTGACCACAGCCAGGTTTTTGTGAAAGAAAAGGATGGAAATGAAAAACAGTCAGAAGATGGTACAGTAACATCTGTCAGGCAGGTGCGCATATCTCTATATGCTGCTATAGCTGTCACTACCATTCAGTGTCAAGGGGGAACCAAATGCAGCACTATAAAAATCAGCTATTTCCTTGAGGTTAAATCTGTTTCTGAGGAGCATTAGCAAGAGTTCTAAGACAATAGGAGGTAAATTCTAAAGTGTTGCTTGTACAGTACATCTATGACTCCCATTTATGGTAATGGATTATATAGCTAAATACTAGCAACTCTTTAGAGCCGTTAGCCTGTAAGCTTTCATTCAATATAAATGGGGTTTGAGTACATGAAATGCTATATGAGCACGGCTTGCATTTTACAGCAGCATCTCCATGCTTTACCCCGAGTCATAATAAATTATTCTTTCTAAGGATATTTTTTAATTTCTAAGACTGAGAGGTACATTTGCCTAAAGAAAACTAAGTTTTAAAAAAGGCTTCTTTAGAAAGATTAATAATATAGGAATTTAATTACACACACACACAAAAGTGCTTTAACAGAACATTATTCAGGTTGCAAAGTCAAGCACTCAGAAGTTAGAACTTGCCAGAATTAAGGTTCTGCGCCAAGGAGCTTTACTCTTACTGTAAATCCTAGAATCCTATTTTTGACATCTCCGACTCAAGGAATATTTCCAACACTCCTCTGAACAACATACTAATCCACAGAGACCTTCCAACCAACACTACAAAAAGAAGGATTCTAGGTGGACTCCTCCTGAAGGCCGAGACAGCAGACTGGACTTCTACATAGAGTGCTTCCGCTGACGTGCATGGGCTGAAATTGTGGAAAGCAGCATCACTTGCCCCACAACCTCAGCCGTGCAGAACACAATGCCATCCACAGCCTCAGAAACAACTCTGACATCATAATCAAAAAGGCTGACAAAGGAGGTGCTGTTGTGATCATGAATAGGTCGGAATATGAACAAGAGGCTACTCGGCAGCTCTCCAACACCACTTTCTACAAGCCATTACCCTCTGATCCCACTGAGGGTTACCAAAAGAAACTACAGCAGAAACTCCCTGAAAAAGCACAAGATCAAATCTGCACAGACACACCCCTGGAACCCTGACCTGGGAAATTCTATCTACTACCCAAGATCCATAAACCTGGAAATCCTGGGCGCCCCATCATCTCAGGCATTGGCACCCTGACAGCAGGATTGTCTGGCTATGTAGACTCCCTCCTCTGGCCCTACGCTACCAGCACTCCCAGCTACCGTCAAGACACCACTGACTTCCTGAGGAAACTACAATCCATCTGTGATCTTCCTGATAACACCATCCTGGCCATTATGGATGTAGAAGCCCTCTACACCAACATTCCACACAAAGATGGACTACAAGCCGTCAGAAACACTATCCCCGATAATGTCATGGCAAACGTGGTGGCTGAACTTTGTCCTCACCCATAACTATTTCACATTTGGAGACAATGTATACCTTCAAATCAGCAGCACTGCTATGGGTACCTGCATGGCCCCACAGTATGCCAACATTTTTATGGCTGACTTAGAACAACGCTTCCTCAGCTCTCGTCCCCTAATACCCCTACTCTACTTGCGCTACATTGATGACATCATCATCTGGACCCATGGAAAAGAAGCCCTCGAGGAATTCCACCATGATTTCAACAATTTCCATCCCACCATCAACCTCAGCCTGGACCAGTCCACACAAGAGATCCACTTCCTGGACACTACGGTGCTAATAAGCGATGGTCACATAACCACCACCCTATACCGGAAACCACTGACCACTATAAGTACCTACATGCCTCCAGCTTTCACCCAGACCACACCACATGGTCCATTGTCTACAGCCAAGCTCTACTATACAACCGCATTTGCTCCAACCCCTCATACAGAGTCAAACACCTATAAGATCTCTATCAAGCATTCTTACAACTACAATACCCACCTGCGGAAGTGAAGAAACAGATTGACAAAGCCAGAAGAGTACCCAGAAGTCACCTACTACAGGACAGGCCCAACAAAGAAACTAACAGAACGCCACTAGCCGTCACCTTCAACCCCCAACTAAAACCTCTCCAACGCATTATCAAGGATCTACAACCTATCCTGAACGACGAACCATCACTCTCACAAATCTTGGGAAACAGGCCAGTCCTTGCCTACAGACAGCTCCCCAACTTGAAGCAAATACTCACCAGCAACTACATACCACACAACAGAACCACTAACCCAGGAACCTATCCTTGCAACAAAGCCTGTTGCCAACTGTGCCCACATATCTATCCAGGGGACACCATCACAGGGCCTAATAACATCAGCCACACTATCAGAGGCTCGTTCACCTGCACATCTACCAATGTGATATATGCCATCATGTGCCAGCAATGGCCCTCTGCCATGTACATTGGTCAAACTGGACAGTCTCTACGTAAAAGAATAAATGGACACAAATCAGATGTCAAGAATTATAACATTCATAAACCAGTCAGAGAACACTTCAATCTCTCTGGTCACTCGATTTCTGATCTAAAAGTGACTATTCTTCAACAAAAAAAACTTCGAAAACAGACTTCAACGAGAGACTGCTGAATTGGAATTCATTTGCAAATTGGATAAAATTAACTTAGGCTTGAATAGAGACTGGGAGTGGCTAATTCATTATGCAAGGTAACCTATTTCCCCTTGTTCCACCCCCACCCCCCGTTCCTCAGACGTTCTTGTTAAACCCTGGATTTGTGCTGGAAATGGCCCACCTTGATTATCATACACATTGTAAGGAGAGTGATCACTTTAGATAAGCTATTACCAGCAGGAGAGTGGGGTGGGGGGAGAAAACCTTTTGAAGTGATAAACACCCATTTTTTCATGGTCTGTGTGTATAAAAACATCCTCACTTCGTTTTCCACTTGTATGCATCAGATGAAGTGAGCTGTAGCTCACAAAAGCTTATGGTAAAATAAATTGGTTAGTCTAAGGTGCCACAAGTACTCCTTTTCTTTTTGCGAATACAGACTAACACAGCTGCTACTCTGAAACCACTCTTACTGTTGACAGTTCTAACATGCCAGAGGAGTGAATTGTCAGCCACAGTCTTTGTTGTAGAGCCCTAGATGGTCTTTTATATGCCCTGGGCCAAGATCATGGAGAGCTTTGAAGATAAGGATCTGACACCTTCAGCCCCGTTATACGTCTGCATTATGATACAGTCTTTTATTACATGATCCTACTATTTTTTCCATAAGACCCTACCTCATTCAGTGCACTGGATGGGTGGTGCTCAGTCGATTCAATATTTTATTTTATTCTCTGGTCAGTGCCTGGCTACAGGCCTTATTTACTACATGCTATTCAGACTCTGCTTTGAAGACAGAATTATTAAATTAAATAGGCTTTCCTGTGGTTCTCATCACTATAGTATTCAAGTGCTTCACTAAACCTCTGTAAATGGAAGAGGTGATACCAGGTAGGGAGCTGAGATACAAAGAGATTACAGTCAAAATAATCCACTAACTTGAGATGCCTCATTTGTGATACCTGGGACCTGACTTTGTAATGTACATAGCATTATAGAAACAGACATGTAGGGTGTGACCTGCATGCTGGCAGGCTGATTGTGAGTGACTCAAGTTGGGACGACAATAGCAAAGCATCATTGAGGCACCCAAAGTTGCAGGGCAAGCGGTGACAAACCCTCAGCGGTCTGGATTGCACCCGGAAATGTGACACCATCCTTTAATTGAGTCCCATATCAGCCATTTGTTCTTGCCCAGGAACAGCTTCACTAATAGACTCATAATAAATGCCATTTAGCCTTTTTAAATATTGGCTCAATTGCTTTTCCCCCCAGTCATCTGGAACTTCCCCATGTGCTTCGAGACTTATTGAAAATGAACATTAACTGTCCCAAGAGCTCCTCAGCCAGATCTTTTAAAACTATTGGATGCAAGTTATCTAGATCTGCTGGTTTTAAAATGCATAACTTCAGTAGCTGCTGTTTAACATTCTCCTTATTTACTACTGGAGTGGAAAGTATTTCATCATCATATGATATGAATACATCATCTGGCTTTTTCCCTCAAAACATGCCAGTAATATTTATTGAGCACTTCTTCCTTTTCTGCGTTATTATTGACAATTCTACTTTTTGTTCCTAGTATATGCAGAAGCCAGGTCCCATAACTCCCAGTCCCCAGCTTTAACAGCCAAGTTATGTGGACTCCTGAGATATCAAAGCAGTAGGAAGGATTCATTTGAAGTGGGCTCAAAGCGCACAGGGACTATCTGCAAAGTCACAAATCAAAAGGCCTAATCTTCACTAGTGTCAGACAGAGGGTTTATCATTCTATTACTTCCATTTCGATAAAGAGGAAATCTACATAGGACTGTTATAGGGCCTTATGCACACATTACTCAAAAGTGACAGCCTCATCCCCCAAAAAAAGCATGCAAGATGATAAAAGGCAACTTCTATAGCCTATTTGCAACCAGCCATATAAGGATCTCGGGAGCAAAGCCACCCATATAATTATATGAAGAAGCTGCCAAGGTACAAATTCATTTGTGAGAAAGCAAATACTTTAGATCACTTGACATGCAGATCTGTCAGTTGAAAGGAATATCAAACTGAGCTTAATTGAACCCACCACCACCAACAGAATATAACAAACCTCTCTATGATGTTACTTGAAAGGAACATTACATTACAGAACCCAGAAATTGCTTACCACAAAAAATGCTTTTTTTCTTGATAGCTCTTTCGGTTCTGTGGGTGGGAATTCCCGAGACATCCTCCTTTCTCAACTGCTTAATACATTTATTTCCTGCTGTCATAAATATAAAGGGAAGGGTAAACCCCTTTGAAATCCCTCCTGGCCAGGGGAAAGCTCCTCTCACCTGTAAAGGGTTAAGAAGCTAAAGGTAACCTCGCTGGCACCTGACCAAAATGACCAATGAGGAGACAAGATACTTTCAAAAGCTGGGAGGAGAGAGAGAAACAAAGGGTCTGTGTGTCTGTCTATATGCTGGTTTCTGCTGGGGATAGACCAGGAATGGAGTCTTAGAACTTTTAGTAAGTAATCTAGCTAGGCATGTGTTCGATTATGATTTCTTTAAATGGCTGAGAAAAGAATTGTGCTGAATAGAATAACTATTTCTGTCTGTGTATCTTTTTTGTAACTTAAGGTTTTGCCTAGAGGGGTTCTCTATGTTTTTGAATCTAATTACCCTGTAAGATATCTACCATCCTGATTTTACAGGGGGGGATTTCTTTATTTCTATTTACTTCTATTTTTATTAAACATCTTCTTGTAAGAAAACTGAATGCTTTTTCATTGTTCTCAGATCCAAGGGTTTGGGTCTGTGGTCACCTATGCAAATTGGTGAGGCTTTTTATCCAACATTTCCCAGGAAAGGGGGGTGCAAGTGTTGGGAGGATTGTTCATTGTTCTTAAAATCCAAGGGTCTGGGTCTGTAGTCACCTAGGCAAATTGGTGAGGCTTTTTACCAAACCTTGTCCAGGAAGTGGGGTGCAAGGTTTTGGGAAGTATTTTGGGGGGAAAGACGCGTCCAAACAGCTCTTCCCCAGTAACCAGGATTAGTTTGGTGGTGGTAGCGGCCAATCCAAGGACGACTGGTGGAATATTTTGTACCTTGGGGAAGTTTTGACCTAAGCTGGTAAAGATAAGCTTAGGAGGTTTTTCATGCAGGTCCCCACATTTGTACCCTAGAGTTCAGAGTGGGGGAGGAACCTTGACACCTGCTGTAAAACTAAACACACAAGAATGGTTTCTTGTGTTTGTCCCACAGAATTAGCTTGTGTGAGCATCATCTCAGCATAGCAGGTGGATCCTGTTTTAAAATGTATAGAGGGTGGGGCACTCTTGTACAATCCACTACAGACTTTATAGGTAAGAAAGATAAAGTGCGGAGCAAGTCTGACTACTTACTACTATTGATTTACACAAGGTTTCATTCCTAATGATTGATGAAACATAAATACTGGCCTCTGTGATAAATTCACCAAATCCAGAATTCTTGAAAAATGTGTATACTATTCATTAGCTTTGTTTTGGAAAAACCATCATTATAACTGCAAATGTGGGCTATATACAGTAAATCCAGTTCATTTAGGTGGTATGATGGATTAGGGCACTGGAAATTGATTTGGCCCGATGTTATTTTCCAGCTTCAAACTTTGCAATGACTTTGTCCCCATCATAGTCAGAAAACTGCTATAGGAGAGAATTAAACTCTTTCACTGGGATTAAAGCCACTGACTGAACCCAGAGGTGCAATCCCAGTGGATTAATCTAGTATCCCACCTAGCATTTCCTTTGGTTTCAATATACAAAACACATCATTTATAATAAAGAGTACCACACATTTCTCTGTCTAATTCAGTCTTAAATGAGTAATGACTTTTTAAATGACCCTTTCCTGTGGGCACCTACTCTCCAGTCCAACAGACCTCATTGTAAGGAATATTTTTTCCTGATATTCACTTTTAAATTTCCTTTACTTATTCTTTTTTCAATGTAGTCCCCTTTGGACAACACTTAAAGATTCTTCTCCCTCCTTATTCTTTATACCTTTCAAGTTCTACAAACAGTCATCATTATTCTGTTTTTAAATCCTCATCCCACTCTCAACAATCATTTGTGCCAAGCTGTAAATGTTTAATTCTTATAGCATTCCTTTAGGGTTATTTTTTCCTTGGGCACAAACTTGAGCAAGAGGTGGCACATAAAGTGCAACACTCTGGAAGTATCCCTGGAACCGCTGTCCCTCAGAGATAAACCTCTGAAGGATAAATTACCTCCCCTGCTTTCCCCATGCTCTGGGAGAGAAGTCATTTTCTGCTGATCTATACCAACGGTAAAACAACACTCCCCACACTCACTTATCCAAGGCATTCACCCATTTCAGCCCCTTCCCAGCCTACTTCTCTCTGCCCATCTACTCTAGTGGGGTGAGGTAGGTGGAAACACATCATTCACTCACTCCCATGTGCCTGGACCCAATACTCAGGTAACCCATACTAGAGTGCAAGTGAGGGCTCTTACTCCTGCACTGGCTTGTAGTCCAAGTCACTATCTAGCTCTTCATCTTCATGTATATTTAATGAAACCTAAAGAAGTCTAATTCCCAACTCACCAGCCTGAATAATTTTGTACCACCAATGAAAATTCAGTAATTTACCTTTAGCAGCGTGTGACTTTTTTCTCTGTGTATTTTTTCTCTGTTGTATTGTTTTAGTGATTTTATGCAGGTTCTGCTGTCCACTGTGCCCATGTGCAGTCTCTTTTTCCCCCTCCAGGTTTTCATATTTTCCTTTCAACAACAAAGTCATCGTTCAGCTGCTCAGGTTCCACATTGAGTGCTATTCA
Organism: Lepidochelys olivacea; assembly: GCF_965140295.1. Classification (NCBI taxonomy): domain Eukaryota; kingdom Metazoa; phylum Chordata; order Testudines; family Cheloniidae; genus Lepidochelys; species Lepidochelys olivacea. The sequence continues at coordinate 74,359,475 of NC_140414.1, forward strand.
TATTCGGTTTATGTGAGTGCAAAGTATTGATATGCTATCCTGTCATAAGGCCATGTATGCAATGTCTGTAACAAAGAGACACCCAGGTATAATTGATTCAGTCTTCACCAGCTTTTGAAAGCTGGTCAGCCTCTGTCTGTACAAAGAAAGAATAAGGGGAATGAATAGACCATCTTTCTCTGAGTAACTAGTGAGAGGGAAAGAATCTATCTTTAAGTAAAATGTTATCTAAACCATGGATCAGGAGCTTAAAGAAAGGTTGCAAGCTGTACCCTGGCAGGAACTTGATATATTTCACATCATTGGCTGTACAATTTTTTTCCAGCTGCCACAACAGTATTTGTGAACTATACTGCTTGGTGACTGATGATACAAAGGATAAACAATGGACAGAGAATGGGAGAAGAGATGAAAAGAAGCTCTGTTGGCATGTGGAGGAGAAGCAGTCCATCATTCTATCAGGGCTACTGCTTTGCAAGTTATACATCACTGTCATCTGCCTCACAGCCAGGGATGAGTACTACACAATAAACTCATTAAAATAGAGTTCTCAGTGTTGTATGTATTTTTAATCTGCAATGGGCTTGTTCTTCTGTCAGCTTTACTGAAATACTTGTCTCTGGTTTGTTGAATGCAATGCATCTGTGCTGATGTAAACTATGCAATTATGATATGCATTTATATGTGAGCAGTAAATAAGAGGGACACTTATTTGATAGCGCAAATCAGTTTCAATACTGTTTAGAACTACACAATGTCTTTCCATTCCTTTTTTTCCAAAGGAGAGGCGCACTCTACTGCGTCTGATTTCTTGCTGAATATTTTAAAACAAATAAAGATTGGTTTATGGTTTGCTACAATATGAACCTATCAAGTTAAGTTTTTATAGAAGTTTATGACTTCAATTGTCTCAGTACCAACACTATAAAAAAATCCCAGGTTATACATTTTTTATTTCAAATAAGTGCATAGGAAAGAATTGCTCATTTAAGGTACTATCATTGCGTCAGGGCAAACATTTTTTATATTACTAACAGTTATGAGCGTACACCAGCAACAGAATAGAACCTGTTACTTACTATCAAATGCATTTCCTAAGATTGACTGTACTTGCCTTGATTCAACAGAGTTGCAATCCCGTTTTACTGGGACAACTGTGGAAACTTTGTTAATGTGAGGTGGCATATAATATAATAAATACACTATGGATTGGATCCTGAAGTCCTTGTACAGGCAAAATTCCCAGGGACTTTAAAATTGTGTAACATTTCAGGATCTGGCCTTGTTATTACCTAGAAAATCATGTCAATATAATCAAGATACCAGAGTACTATTAACTGGAATAATGTGGAGACCTCTGATTTTAATTTTACCTGTCCTATTACCATAATTTTTAGAAAACACTTTTACCCTGAAATATAATGTTCACTTTATGGTTAATTATCTTCCCCTTTCCATGTTTGTTTTGTCTACCTGTTATTATTAAACACTGTAAACTGCTTCTGGCAAAGAGTCTTAATTCTTCAGATTTGTATGGTGCTTAGCACTGTGGGCCCTGATCGGGTCCTTTAGGCACTATTATAATACAATTTATACACAAAACAATAGTTATCAGCTAGACTTTCTGAACCTAAATGAAATAACTATTCACCCAAAGATCCAAGCTGACAGACAAGGGAAGACTCAATGCAAGCCTCAACAACAAATACTCAATGGAAGCCTCAAGACTCAACGCAAGTACTTTGTATGGAAGGCAAGGGATTGTATCTCACAATTCCTTGCTTGTTCAGGAAGGCCTGTAATAGTGGCTTCTTCAAAACAAATGTAAATAAGTGAAATAAAGGCTCAGTTAGTTCTCCAACAATAGCTTACACATTCAGTAGCTATGTACCAGTGTATCACTAGACTCCAATTAGAAGGTTTCAGGAAATGCAAAGCTCAAACAAAGTGTGGAGACTGCAGCCAAAATTTGAAATGATATAAAGAAAATTTTCTTATCAGCCTCATAACCCTGCAGCATCTCAGGGCATCTTTTCATCCTTTTTGGGATTCTTGCAGCCCTATGGAACGCCTCATTTGTTACTCTACCCAACTACTAGTGACACTCTCTCACCTGACTCCAGTTGAGGACTCAGCAAGAACCTCCACGCCTGCTAGTACTGCTGTTTTATCCAGAGGGAGTCAGTAGAAAGCAATGAAATTCTGTCTCTGCTATACTCATAATGCAAGGTTGTATCCCTATTTTATAGCTGTTTGTTCATTTAGGAAGTATAAATTATTTTACAAATCATTAACATGAAGTTACCACAAACGTAATGTTAACGTTTGCAAAAATGGACTCAGCCAAAAAAAAAAAGTGACATGTCAGGATATAACCAATGTTATCTATTGGGCTGGGTTTCACCACGTCAAAGGATTAACCTTTAACCACCAACCTTTAAACACCTTCTTCATGGATTTTCTTCAACTGAAACACATGTGAGTAAAATTCTGGAACCACTGAAGTCAATGGCAAAGCTTCCATCATCTGTCAGAGAAACCACTGGAAGTCTACTATAGTTACTAATATTTTTAAAAGGCAAATGTGATTTTATTTTATTTTGCTGTGAAGTGTACTATGTCTAAGTATTAGATAAATGGTAGCCAAGGCTGATTTCCTGGCTCCACTGGATTCAATGAAAATTTCACTTCAGATATGTATTTATATCTGCCAATTTTGCTGTACACACACTTGGTATGTTAAATGAGAGATCATTGTTATGGAAAAGTTCACAGCAGGAGTACTAAAGGATGCTTTGGTAATCTATATCCAACAGTTGTAACATTTGGAAGAGCTTGGGGTAGTGGGCACACACGTCCCCATGAAAAAAATTTAGCTTTTCACTGAAACAACAAAAAAATTGGCTGAAAACTTTTTATTTGGGGGTTTTTCAGCAAGAGTCAATTTTTTTCTGGAAAGCAGACACATTCTGTGGAAAAATTTATAGTGTCAAATACCCAATTTTTGTGATGAAAATCCTTTTCAGTGGAAAATTTGACCAGTCCTAATATCTGGTTATGAATCACATCCATGCACTCATTAACAATTGGGCATGTCCACCAAAGATACATAAAATCACCTTGTCCCCTACAATTTCTCCAACATCTGCGCCATAAATAATTTTTTTTATGTAGATAAAACTTAGACACGAATGAAACAAGGTCTTCAAGAAATTTGTATTGTACTACAATCAAGGTTTTCCTATTTATACTTGATTTAATTTGAAATTCAAAACACATTTTTCAGAAGTCTCAGCCACACATCGACACACATCATATAACATTAATGTTGGTTAATAAACTAACTCCCTCACTAAGGGCTTACAGTAATATTTTAATTCAGATATAAAGGTTTAGCAGGAAACCTCAGAAGTAACTTGATCACATTTGAGGAACTGGAAGGAAGATGAAATTAGGTTGTAACAGAAATAGCCACTGTAATCCCAAAAGCAATCAGTAAATATGTTTACCATATGCTGGTTTGAACTCAAAATATTTACCACCATTTTTTCCTCAGGACACCCTATAAAGAGATGTTTTTAAAGAGCTCTGCTATTCAGTTTTGACATAGTTAATAATACAGGCGTCAATGTCCCAGAAAGAGTGCCTAAGACAAACTCGAATCTCCTTTAAAACAAAATGACAAAATAAGAGTTTACTAGATGGCTAAAAAGGCATGATTCTACAATCAAGAAAGAGGACAACTTTGGCAAAAAGGCCCATCCTGGTTCAGTGGTGAAATGAGGGCACCAATTAGAAATAAAAAATATATAACAGATGGGGAAAAGGAGAACTAGATCACAGTCAGTATAAAAGAGGATTCCACAGCATAGGTGGGGGAAACCAGTAAGTAATGGTTTATTCAGTCATTGAAAGTTATCTGTTTGATGCAGGAATTACTGGGTGCAGTTATATGACCTGTGTAATACAGGAGGTCAGACTAGATTGTCACAAAATAGTCTTGCTGCCCTTCAAATCTGAAATGATGATGGGGTCAGTATAATTTTATGTACAAAAATTTAATGAGGTTGTTGGGAAGACAATATCTCCTTCATGGTCATCTTCATTAATAACCCTCTCCAAACACATGGCTCCACAACCACTTGAAAGGGTTTTCATGGGGATAGAGGAAGGTAGAACAAAGCTATGGAGGCAGCGCTTTCCTGGACTGGGATGCACTAAATCCTCATATTGTTTACTTCCATAGAAATAGAGGCTATGATATATAGTGCCCACTCGACGTCAATGCAACTCTGCACCAAGTCTGGAACCCCTATAGCTCTTGGCAGCACAAAGATTGTCTAGATAATCAGACAACTCTTCCTACATGAGGGGAGTAAAAATTAGCTCCCAAGCTAATCTGGCCTCTACACTACAGTAGACAGTGAGGAAAACAAAACAATCCTATTGCTCTTCAGCAAATAGTCCTCTGGTCAGGACACCTACAATCTCATCTGGACTGACTAAGAACTTACTTTTCCTTGGGTATTATCACTCCACTCAGCAGGGAGGTGCACAAGGAGAACAGAATCTCATATTTCTGTGAAACCTTTGATACACTGGATCACCCAAGTGTGTTTTTCCCAGGAATTACGAAGTGACTTTTTCCAAATGAAAACTCTGTATGAAGAAATCTTTTTCTGCCTCTTCACACTGAGCTCAGATGTGTTACAATTAAAATTTCCTCTTAAAATAATCAGCTTCCTACTTGTATTTCTGACCCTCCCCCTAAGGTGACTTTCATTCTTCCTGACAAACAAAATCAGTGACAATGTAAATCAAATGAAATAGCTCTTGCTTGTTGATATCTGAAAGCACATACTCTCCTTACACCATAGAGAACATTGAATAATGAAAACTCTTAATGTTGTCAGCATCCTCTCCCATAAAACACCTCAGCTCCATCTATTATCTACCTAAGCTACCACAATTCATAAACCTAAAATCTATTTAAACAGATTAAATAGATGTTCCTCTTTTAATTTGTAATTCACATAGAGCGATATTAAATCTATGTGCCTGGTAGAAACCAGAAAGATATTGTGTGACTTAGATGACCAACTACAACCAGCCCATCCAAATTAAAAAAAAAAACACCACTATAAAAATGTGCCATAAAATTATTCAGAGTGGTCGTCACAGAAATTATTTGTATTACCATACTGTTCTGAAGCTCTGACCACAGACCGAGTTTCAGCTGTGCAAGGTGTTGTACAAATACAGAACAGAAAAAAAGACAGCCCTGCCTAAAGAGCATACCATCTAAGAGACACAGATGGAGACAAACAAACAGATGCAGGAGTACAAAGAAACAATGAGACAATATTGTGACTGTGAGAAGTATGATACCAGCCTACCTGCTGTCAACTTTTTTTGTAGGCAGCATGGCAAAGGGGAGTTTTGAGGAGGATTTTTTTTAAATTGCAAATCCATTTCCCCCTCAAGTTTTAAAGATTTTACTCCATCTTGTGATAAATTCTCACCTCATGAACAAGCATTTATCAATAAGCCTTTGTTATGAATATTTTTGCCTAGTTCTAGTGGAAGATTCAATCAATGTAGTGGCAAACACACAATAAGGCAAAACCTAAGGAAATTGAAAAGTCTTCCCCCCAAAACAGTATTTTGCTTTATTTGCTAAGCATTTAAAGTGCCATACAGAGAAATGAGGAGACAGGAGCCTGGCTCCCAAGGACTACATCCACATACTAAAAGAGAAACAATATATGTATGTTCTTACCTGAACAGAATTGTGTTTTGGACAAGGAGGCAGATATTTAGCTGATGTGAATGGCCATAGCTCCATTGAAGTCTATGAAGGATCTGCCCCAGGATGTACATGTCACAAAGAAGAAAATGTCATTAGGTAAAAGCCTGACCCCACTGAAGGCAGAGGAATTTTGCCATTTAGTTCAATGTCACCAAGATTTCATCCATTGAACACAAGCATAGAAAAGACTGCTAGCTAATATAAATACTGTTTTTCACTACATTCAGAGACCAGCATAACTGGCACCCTTGTTCAAAGCCGTGCTGCAGATCTCTTACAAACAAAGCCAAATAGAAGGCACAGCCAAAGCAGAAATGCTGGGTAGAGAACCTTCATGACAGAAAAGGGTGGTCTTGTGGTTAAGGCCTTGAATAGGATTCAGGAGACCTGGCTTCTGTTCAAGGACTTCTTGTGTGACCACGTACAAGTCATTTAATTCTCTTTCTACTTCAGTTCCCCTATCTGTAAATTAGGAATAATAATAGTTCCCTAACTGAGAGTGGTATTGTGAGGATAAAATAATTAATGTTTTTGAGGAGTTTATGTACTACAGAAATGGGGGCATATAAATATCTAGAATTAGAAATAAGATATATCCATATGCAAACAAGGCTAAGGAGAATGTTTTCAGAAGCAGAAATAGGCTCAAGCTGAACAAATTTAGATCTGGAATTTCAATAACCACTCTGCAAAGATCAGGGATGCAAGCAGCTGGAGTTGTAGTTTTACCTGATTGCAGATATCTAAGTTTAGATGCAGATCTGAACCTGCATCAGGCTCTGAACCTTCTTGAAGGTTGGGGATATTCATAGCATGAGCTCAATTTTTTTTTTACTTTTATAAAGAAAGAACCCATTACATACAGGTCAGGCTTTGAACTTCCCCAAAATTCAGGGGTGTTTGGATCTGGAACTATAGTTATGGCAGATCTCTAGTTACAAGCTATATCAATTAATGTGATAACTAATGACAGACCATTATTAAGACTGGCAACATGAAACAAAACTAGTGAGTAAGATTTTCATCCAAGCACATTTGGAAACAGAAGGAAAAAAGAAAATTCCATTAAAAATATTAAAAATTACTAGAATTCAAAATCCTATTGAACTGTAGACACTTTAAATTAATCTTCTAAAATCCACTATTTAAAACCCTTCCAAATATAGTCTAATGTAGAGCTGAAAACTCATTCCTGTGTGCTTTATTTTGGGGGGTTAGCTTTTGGGTTTTGAGAGTCTTTTTAGGTGTCTAACTCTCCCCATGCATTGTACGGGGAGCCTGGATGATTAATTTGGAGCTGTGAATTTCACTAGGCAGCAGGGTTCCTAAAAGGTAGATGTGGCAATGGTCAAGATCGCAATGCCTAAGCCCACCTTGTGAATCTAGCCTGATCTGCCTCTTTCTTCAGCTATGCTTATTTTCTACACTTGCTTTGATGCGGCATAGATGAAGCCTATGGAAAAGAAGAGAAAAAGAAGGAAGAAAGTTCAAACAATAGTCAAGAACAGCCGTTCATTTGCATATTAGCTTTGTATTCTTCAACAAGTCAATTTTCCTTTGCCTTCTGGTGATTATTCAGCAACTTCCTCCTTATGTAGGAAACATCACTGTTGACTACAGCATCTAGATAACAGCTGAAAATGCAGCATGGGTCCAAAGATTAATAGGAAACACAAAATAAATCACTTTAATTCCACACAGCAAGTATATGCACTTTGCTAATAGATCACAAGGAGAGGCAGAAAATGCTGCAGAATTGTTTGTCTTGGCAGCATGTGGTAGGAGACAATTGGTCTTATAATTTCATTATCTTTCCCTCCGTAACAAGCCATTCAGTGGGCCATGCTATAAATGAAATTGCATGGATCATTTTATTTATGAAAAAGAAATTAAGAATTATTAAGCCATAAGAAAGGTGTTGGAAAAATATTTTTCTAGTTTTTTAAAAGGATTAAAACATTTTAAAAAGACAGCTCTCATAACATGTCTGCATCTCTATTATCCTAAATTTATGTTATAAAGAAAATTGTTTTATAGCATATAATTTAAAAACACATTATGAAAAAATCCCCCCCACCCCTCACAAAAGCATGTTCTGGAAGCCAAGTCATTTCCTTGTGGAGTTTCAGTGACAATCCTGAAACTGCTTATGCATGCAGACATAAAAGTACACTTAGTAGCTGTAATTACAGCTTTTACAACAGTCTAATTAAAGAGCACATCCATCATATATATTGTCTTCTTGGCTGTGAACATTATAAGAGGCTGTTGTCTCTTCCTCCCCACCTACTGCTTCTTCAGGTAAGCAAGCAATAGCCTGAGGAGGGAAAATCCCCCAGGATAAGAGACTGATAAAGGACATAACTTTCTGTTCTCTGCACTTCTTGGCTAAAACACAGGCAATGCTTTTCATGCTTTGTTACTGTGGTTTGGCCACTGGTGTGTTGAGACCATAGTTTATCATGCTGATCACTCTTGACTTATTGTTTCCTTATATTTCCCCATCTGTTTGTATCCATCTGTTGTCTCTCGTCATCTTTAGTTTATAAGCTCTTTGTGTAAGGGACCATCTTTTTGTTCTTTGTACAGCACCTCTCACAATGGGATCCTGAATGACTAGGACAGCTAGGTGCTACAGCAATACAAATAATCTATAGTAAGTTTTATTGTAACAAGTTTCATATTATTTTTTCAGTCATTAAATGTCTAGTCCAGGGATCGGCAACCTGCGGCTCCGGAGCCATATGCGGCTCTTTGGCTTCCCCCTTGTGAGCAGCCATTTTTTGAGGGAGTGCGAGGTGCAGGCTCTGGCCAGGAGGCGCTTACCACAGGTAGTTCCTGGATGGCGACATACCAGAGCTCAGGCAGGCTGCCAACCTGCCCTGGCCCCATGCCACTCCCAGAAGTGGCTGGCTGCTGGCACATCTCGGTGCATCCCTTGGGGGGAGAGGGGCAGTGGGTCTCCATGCACTGCCCCCACCCATAAGTACCTTCCCTGCAGCTGCCATTGGCCAGGGTGAATATTATTCAGCAACTTCCTCCTCATGTAGAAAACATCTCTGTTGACTACAGCATCTAGATAACAGCTGAAAATGCAGCATGGGTCCAAAGATTAATAGGAAACACAAAATAAATCACTTTAATTCCACACAGCAAGTATCTTGGTGGATTTAACTTCTCATTTGAATGTGTTGAATCGGAACCTACAGGGAAAAGAAATACTCCAATTTCACTTTTGGAAGTTCTTTCATTTGAATGAAAGCTGTCTTTGTTTTCAAGGGACATTGAGATGGGTATGTTAGTGCATTACCCAACACTGAAGCAATTCAAACAAATGACTGTGACATTGACGTTAGGTTCCTTGCAGAACCAGGCATCAAAATGCAAGCTGCATTTGCTGACCAATTTCATGAGTTCAGAAGGGAAAAGGCCACTTTGTCATTTCTGTTGAAACTGCTTGAAGCTGACACTTCTGCATTGAATTTTTCAGCATTTGCGTGAATCGACCGAGCACAATTTTAACTTGAATTAGTGGACTTGCAAGACAAGGATTTATGGAATTCAGAATTGAAAGATTTGTCACTGAACTTCAAAATCTGGAAAGGCAGAAATCCACTCTGGGACTATAACACAAGTGGTCTGAAATGGACAACCTTAAATGGCAAGATCAGATTATATTCAATGTTTGGAATTGTCTACCAGATACAGTCAGCTGAAGAAGTACTCATTCGGGCTTCTCTCAATCTCTGGTTCAATGTACTACTTTGAACAAGTGTTTTCCAACCTGAATTTAATCAAAAACAAAACTAAGGAGCCAAGTGCAAGATGCTAATCTTGAGTCCTGCTTGAAAATGAAATGATGGCATATTCACTGGACATTGAGCAATTCTCTAAAGATGTTCAACAGCAGAAATCACATTAAAGGTATTGGTGAGTAGTAATAACTTTAATATGTTCAATTATTATTAGTTGATAAATTCTAACTCTACAAGTAGCTTTGCATGTGATGCAGCTCTCGAAATATTTTGGTCAAAGACAAAAACAAAAAAATGGCTCTTCTTTGAATAGTTACCAACCCCTGATCTAGTCAACGGAAGCATTTGATTACCATGATTTTGAATTTGTAGGTATGTGTCTAGTCATTCTGATCTAGATAGTTGCTTTACAATATGTCCTAAGTAATGTGTGAGGCTCAACAGCGCTACAGGAACAGACAAAGGAACAACTTGTGACACTTTCATTATTATTTGTATTACCGTAGCGCCTAGGAGCCTCAGTCATGGACCAGGACCCCACTGAGCTAGGCACTGAACAAAACCACAAAACAAAACAGGACAAAAAACCAAAACAAAAAAAAACAAGCAGCCCACTGGCCCCTATGCTCAGGCCAGTGACTAAGGCTGGAAAAAACTAGGTCCCCTCCCACTTCCTTCCCCCAACCTCTCCACTCCTTTTGTACTCAGTTTCTTCCAGAAGGGAGTATCAGGCAAGTAGCCTGGTCTATCCCCCAAATCCAGGGTCACAACCTCAACAGGGCAGAGGAGGGGTCAGGGTGGTCCTACTCACCTTTGCACCTGTGTATGGGCTGTGATAATTTAGCCCTATGAGTCCATAGGATCAGGCCTTAAGTCAGTATTTGTAAGGAGGTCTTTTGACCTGAAGTTTCCATAACTGGCAAATATGGCTGTCAAGGTTCCTCCCCCACTCTGAACTCTAGGGTATAGATGTGGGGACCTGCATGAAAAACCTCCTAAGCTTATCTTTACCAGCTTAGGTCTAAATTTCCCCAAGGTACAAAATATTCCACCCATCGTCCTTGGATTGGCTGCTACCACCACCAAACTAATCCTGGTTACTGGGGAAGAGCTGTTTGGACGCATCTTTCCCCCCAAAATACTTCCCAAAACCTTGCACCCCACTTCCTGGACAAGGTTTGGTAAAAAGCCTCACCAATTTGCCTAGGTGACTACAGACCCAGACCCTTGGATTTTAAGGACAATGAACAATCCTCCCAACACTTGCACCCCCCCTTTCCTGGGAAATGTTGGATAAAAAGCCTCACCAATTTGCATAGGTGACCACAGACCCAAACCCTTGGATCTGAGAACAATGAAAAAGCATTCAGTTTTCTTACAAGAAGATGTTTAATAAAAATAGAAGTAAATAGAAATAAAGAAACCCCCCCTGTAAAATCAGGATGGTAGATATCTTACAGGGTAATTAGATTCAAAAACAGAGAACCCCTCTAGGCAAAACCTTAAGTTACAAAAAAGATACACAGACAGAAATAGTTATTCTATTCAGCACAATTCTTTTCTCAGCCATTTAAAGAAATTATAATCTAACACATGCCTAGCTAGATTACTTACTAAAAGTTCTAAGACTCCATTCCTGGTCTATCCCCGGCAGAAAACCAGCATAAAGACAGACACACAGACCCTTTGTTTCTCTCCCTCCTCCCAGCTTTTGAAAGTATCTTGTCTCCTCATTGGTCATTTTGGTCAGGTGCCAGCGAGGTTACCTTTAGCTTCTTAACCCTTTACAGGTGAGAGGAGCTTTCCCCTGGCCAGGAGGGATTTCAAAGGGGTTTACCCTTCCCTTTATATTTATGACAATGGCAATCCTATGGGACCAATTGATAGTGTTAAAGTCAGAGCTCTGATATTGATAATAACTTATCCATCGGTATAGTAGCTGCATCACAGAGAAACAAATACTGATTTTTAATTGTTTGTAATGAGCACCTTCTCAATCGCCAACCGACCATGAACAATTGGGAACTTAAGAAGGTGAATTAAATAAAAAGGTTTCAAATGTTTAGCTCTTCTGAGGCCAAGTCTCAATTCAGTAGGTGAATGTTGTTGACACTCTGAAGACTATGAACGTGCTACTTCTCTCGACTGTACTGAGCCATTTAGATGCAGAGGCCTCTTAACAAAGGGGCCATTTTAAATCAAACCCAGAAAGGAATTTTACCAAATCCCTCCCCCCTGCCCCTAATATTATGTCAAATTTGTTTGATGATGACCTGTAACACTCACTACCACAACCACATACTAAGAAGTGAAATAGTCCATGCTCAGCATCACTTCCTGCCTCCATACCCAGGCAATGAAATTGAGCAGTGTTTTATGAAACTTCTTTAGCCTTCATTTTACATTTTCTAAAGAAGCATTGTGGGGAGAGGAGATTTTCCAGAAGTGATAGTGCAATACCTAATTATGTTGAATTCTGGATGGGTCAACTGCTTGGGAAACGGAGCAAAAACCTTCACCCAAATTTCAAGATGAACCTTGTTAAGTAAAGGATCCGGGGAGATTGTAATATAGTAGAACTTCAAAGTTAGGAACGCCTTGGAAATGGAGGTTGCTCTTAACTCTGAACAAAATATTATAGTGTTTCTTTCACAAGGTTAACATTGACTTAATACAGCTTTGAAACTTTACTATGCAGATAAAATGCTGTTTTTAACCATTGAATTTAAATGAAACAAGCACAGAAACAATTTCCTTACCTTGTCAAATTTCTTTTAAACTTTCCCTTTTTTTGTAGTAGTTTATGTTTAAAACAGTACTGTACTGTATTTGCCCTCCCCCTTTTTTGGGGGTCTCTGCTGCTGCCTGATTGCATACTTCCAGGTCCAAATGAGGTGTGTGGTTGACTGGTCATTTAGTAACTGAGGTTCTACTGTAATAATTTGCACATATAGGTCACGTTATACCTGAGTATCTCAAACTGTATCGCAAATATTAATGAATTCACCCCTTGAGGTATTAGTATTATTATATCCAAAGAAAACAGAGATTACATGTTTCTCAAAAAACAAACCAACATCTACACAGCAAGTCTGGGTGACAACCAGGAAAAGAATAGTGAATTCCCAGCTCACTGTTCTAGCCATCAGATCATATTACCTTTTTCAGTTTTATTTTAATTTTCAGTTGCCTCTCCATTTGGACAAAGTGTAAATGGAAGTTCTGTACAGAAATACTGTGGTGGAGGTTTATTCTTGCTTATTTCTGACTTACTTTAGTCCAAAGTCCAAAGACATTTAGATGAGTTTAGCATCCAAACATATGGTTGTTTATCCAAACATTTCATAGTTCATTCATCACAATAGAGATGAAGTACGCTACACTCTACAGAGACGTGCTATTGTATTTCACTACCAAACAGGTGTTTTTTTAAAAAAAATACGGAACATATTTTACTTCACCTTGAATGAATCTGCACATAGTGTTATATGCTGCAATGTGCAGAACGTACATCCTTGACAATGTGCTTTATGAAGAAAGCAAAAAAACCCCCAAACCCTGATCCACAATTCCTTTAAAAAAATAAATAAAAGCAGGAAGGAACACACAATAAGTAAAATGAATATGGTGCACAAGAAATGTCAGATTTGCTGGAAAGGAATGTGCATTCATGTACCATTAACGGCCAGTTCCCTTTCTTGATATAGCTCCTCAGGTGACCTCTATCCACAACACTGTAATACTAAAGAATTCTTAATTCCTCTATTCATTCCCACAGATCTCTGGGATTCTTTGATGTCAAACAGGCTAAAACATTTAAAGACTGTTATTCCATTAAACTGCGTATGTAGCGGTGATGTATTAGCATACATCTACATCAAACTAGAAACTCCATTTTGCTTTGTGAACACCATTTTGACTGTAAAGTGCACTGTGCCTTCACTGTTGCTATATCTTCATCTTGGACTGGGATCCCAAGAGATATTAGCAGATGATTAACAATACAAAGCAATCAGGAATCATGAACATGGCGGGGCAGGGGGGAAGGGGTCTCGCATTCAAATAGAATGAATTAGGACACTGAGCTAGCTATCATTTTTACAGGGGCACAACAAGGGGACTAAGGAGGCCCAACTTTTCACTGACTGATAATTGCCCTATCCTCCATCATGGCAGAGGGGCAACTGGGCCAAATTTGGGCCAACCCCAGGCATGCTCCCACATTTGCAGTCCTTTTGGCACCTATGGGCACCAGCCCCTCCCCCAGTCCCCAGGGAGAAGCTAAGCAGGGTCACTGGGAACCCCCAGTTCCAGGAAGGTGGGAGGATTGGATCTGGGGTTTTGGTGCTTGCTGAGAAAACACATACAGGAGGAGGAGTGGGTCTTGGACTCACAGACCTGCCTGGCCCATGCTTGGGATAGTGTTCTTCAGCCTGACTGCCTCTCTGGGTAAGAGCTCCGAACATTTTTAGAAGAGTACAGAACAAGACAAGACTGGGGCAGAGGAGGAGATGGTTCTGGTGTGACAGATTTATGTTACCAATCTGCCTTGGGCTTCAGGTGATCAGGCTGAAGCTATAGGATATTTAGGGGAGGAGATGAAGGAGCACACCAAGTGACTAAGTTTAAAGCTTTATTAACCAAACAACAGTGGTGAGAGCTGGGCACGCCCCACCTCACTCAGAGGGAGGAAGAAAGCATTAGTGCCCAAGGCCTAACCCACTTTCATATTTACACATGCACAACCCATTGCTGGCCAAGCCTGTGTGTAACATACGAAGAAGAGCGGGGGAAGGGTAGACGATAATTCTGCTCTGTGCACAGGTTGTCTAGGGTCCGCTGTAAATCTCCAACTTGCTTCAGCTCTCAGGAGGGTTTTAAGCCCTGGGTTTTTCCGGAAGCATTTTCGTCCAGGGACCCTCATCCCCCGTGCTCTTGGTACCAGTCAGAACTGGCCTTCCGTGGCTCCCTTAGTTTCCCCAAAACACACCGGTTTCAGGGTCGCGAGACCGTTGTTTTTAAACTCACTGACCTTCACAATCTTACTAGTTTTGCAACGCCTTCAGTTCTGTCTGGCTGAGTTCTCCTTTCTCACGGCTGGCCGGGGTTGAGATACAGGCTTCTGGCTGTTTGGCAGCAAAGAGCTTGTTTTCTGCGCTGGCCTTGGGCTGCAGTTTCATTCCTTATCTTTGGGCCTAGCTGGATCGTTGAGTTAACCCGTTCCTTTCTTCCTTCCTCCCCCTTTGGCTTCTTGTAACTTGCAAAGGAATCTTCCACTCCACACTCACACCTTCAACCCTTCCCAGAAGATGCTTTCCAATGCATATAAAGGCGTTAGCAATATACAACACTGGTGCTGACCCCGGAGACCCCATGGGGGGCATTTTATTGTGATACTGGGACCCTGAAATGCCTGACCATATTCCAAAGGTCTCTTTGAGTGGTTAGGAAACTGAGGCAGGGTTTTGCAAGTAGGTTTTTGTTATTTTCTATAAAGGTGTATATATTTTGTGCTTTGTGATTAAAGTGTGATTGGTTTGAAAATTCCTTTGCAAAGCCTTCATGCTCTTTGCTTTCATGGACACACAGTCCCTGAAGTGGGAACAGTAATAATGCAGCTTATGTGGAACTCTGGGAGCATGCAATAGCTACTGAGGTGGCTTGGGTTATGCTAAACAGGAAAAAGGCACTCATGTTTCAGACTAAGAGTATCACACATGGAGTTATTCAGGAACACCTACTGCACTTTAAGTTCATACCCTAACTTAATCAGTGTAAACTTTCAAGTGTAAGAGAGCCCTTAATCTCTCTCTCTGCCTCAGTTCCACATCTACAGAAAGAGATTAATACTCCCTTTCTCCTCCATTTTTGCTATCTTGTCTATTTAGAGTGTAAGCTCTTTGGGGCAGGACTGTCTACTACTATGTGTGCATACAGCTTCTAGTACATTAGGGCATCTAGACAGTCCAGCAATATAAATTCATTATTAATACTAGACACTTAAATGGTTACAGCTACTAAGAATTCCACTTTTGACTGGCCAGGAGGCAGTGCCCCCTCTTATAAACTTTGTACTTAGACATAATGATTATCATATTTCAGCT
The DNA here is from genome assembly GCF_965140295.1 of Lepidochelys olivacea. NCBI lineage: Eukaryota > Metazoa > Chordata > Testudines > Cheloniidae > Lepidochelys > Lepidochelys olivacea. Next base: position 74,375,143 of record NC_140414.1, read on the forward strand.
TCCAAGGTGGATTGACAACTTTCAAACCCACTTCTTTGGCATAGCTTTCACATAAACAAGTAAATATTTTAGGATGTGGGGAGAGAAAGCTAAAAATCTTAAATATGTTTACTTTTTGAATTGGTCATTTAGTCAGGTAGCAGGGTGATAAGCGCAGTTTAAAAGCCTAAATAGTTAGATTAGATTGATAGATACATGCAGTGGGTGCTTTTCTCTGTTTCATGGACAGCCAGCCAATATTCCTGAAGATAATTTCTGTGGCATTCTATCAGTGAAAATTGAGACATTGAAAGATTTCAAAGATAGTCTATTGCTATATTTGAAGCAACCATTTCTGTCTTTCCACATATCACATGGGACATTACTTAGAAAGACAAAAGGGAATAAAGAATTAGTATACTATGGAGAACAGTACACAATGTTTTCCCAATTGCAAATCGTAATAGTGTAAACATGCTTACAGTAGCTGAGGTACATAATAGTGCAGGTCTTGGATTTATACAGTTCTGAGGAGTACAGAGAAGGTTGATGCCAACAAATTATTCAAGGGAATAATAGGCTCAAAAACAAGAGGACATGAACTAAAGCTAAGAAAGGACTAGGCATGAAAAGCACTTAGGAAAAATGTCTTGGCACAGATGGTAACTTATGTCTGAAATGGACTGCAACAGGCAGTAGCAGAAGCTGCAACGAAGAACACTCAAAAAAGAATTAGCCAACCCCTTAGAAGAAAAATCATTACAAGGTTCAAAGGCTAAACAGATAGCTGGGTGGATGTAGTTGGGCAGTAAGGCTCACAAAATGTTACTTTGTTACTATCAGACTAGGCAATCTGCCTCCAAACATTTACTTAATGCTCTAAGAGAGATTTTTTCTCTATTGCACATGGAATAATGGCCATTATTCCACTATCCAAGGAAACAACAGACTGTTAGCACACCTCCTGCAAATAGGTGTGCAAGTTAACTTCTCCTTGGAGAATGAAAATGAGTTGAGATGTATCACTGGAATAGATTGACCTATGGAGAAGAATATCTATGGAGAAAAGCGTAATACCAGCAGACCATAGAGAATGGGGAAACTCCCCATAATTTCATAAAAACACAGATTACCCACTTGTCCTGCTACCTACTTAGGCTATGTCCACACTGCACTTTCGGCGTTAAAACTTTTGTCGCTCAGAGGTGTGAAAAAATCCCCTGAACAACAAAAAAGTTTTAATGATGAAACGCGCTGGTGTGGACAGTGCTTCGTTGGTGGGAGATGCTCTCCCAGCGATGAAGCTACCGGCCCTCACTGGAGGTGGCTTTATTTTGTCGCTGGGAGAGTTCTCTCCCAGCGACAATCAGCAGCTGCCCAGGGCACCGTACACCAGTGCGGCCGCAGCAGCACAGGTACGCAATATAGACATAGATGTAGTCTCAGGGGGTGTTGAGAGATGCTCCATGAGTCAGGAAAGAAATGACGAATGGACTGAGGGTGGATGACAGTCACGTCTGGGTTGGTATGTATGTTCTATCAAGAACTGCCAATATGAGAGGCCTGGTCTATACTAAATATTAGGTATGTTTAATTATGTTGGTCAGGAGTGTGAAAAATCCATGCACCTGAGCAGTATAGTTAAGCTGACCTATGTCCCCATGTGAAGGCCACTAGGATGACAGAAAAATTCTTCTGTTGACCTAGCTGCTGCCTCTGGGCAGATATTACCTATGCAATGGGAGAACCTCTCCTGTTGGCGCGAGCAGCATCTGTGCTGCAGCACTATAGTGTTGTAGCATGCTGCTGCAGCATTTCAGGTGTATACAAGCCCTTAATAGAGCTACCTTGGAGAGACAATGAAAACTAACAATTGGACCATTAACTCTATGATTACCACCTAAGAGGACTCTTTAGCATACGGATGGACAGTGGCATAGCTGAACCCAACCCTTCCCCTATCTGAACTGGGGCGGGATGAGCTGGGATTTGAGACAAAGGACACGGGAGCAGAGGTAAGCAACTTCAGGTATTCCAAGTTGGGGCTATTGGGAGGGTCAGGGAAGTTTGCTGCAGACGTGCAGTCTGTCCACCAGGCCAGTTCAAAGAGGGACTGTCCTAATCAAGCAAGGGGAAACTGGCTGGTATGGGGAGAGTTATACATTTAGGCTTTCCTTTACCATTTTAACCAAATATCCCTGAATGCTGGACTCCTGCTGACTAATAAATATTGTCTCACTTTGAAAAGGCTGTCCTGTGCCACTACAAATGTTTGCTGGTTGCACAGCTCCCAAGATGAGAAGTCTCGAACAGGAGGTACAAGCTCATTTGGACCTGCTGAAGGAGCTATGGTCAAAAAAAGAGGTGCTGAAGCCAGGGATCAATTCTTGGAGTAGCAGAGTCATGGGGCTCCTCCTTGAGCAAAGTGGAGGCTGAAGGCCTATCACTCACAAGGGTGCACACCTGGAAAGATTGCAAAAGGGTTGGAGGGAGAGTGTGTACTGTACTATTGAGACAGAGTATTAAAGAAAGGAAGAATCATTCCAAATAGGAAAAAAAATCACCTGAATAATCTTCCCAAAATAAATCCTCACTAAAGGCTTAAATGAAGAGTGATTAGTTATGCTCATCTTCTCTACCTACACAATGGTACAGAATATTGACTGTTTGTGTAGCATGATATAACAGAATGTTATGAGTAATAATCCTATTTGACTATTTCCACGGATACTGTCTATGGTTTATACATATTTGCCTGCTTGAAATCCAATGAGCCAAATTCATCACAGGTGGGTCTAATTCATTCCCAAAATTCAGTTGTGTTGTTTGCACAGAGACCTGCATAGCAGTTGGTATGGAGACAAACCCATTCAAGAGGATAAATGTGCCAGATTGGGTCATTACAGGGGAACGGAGGGTCAGATTCCTCACTCAGAAGGGAGGGAGGGCCCCTGACACAGACTGAAGCCAGCAGTGCTACTGCAAGAGCAGAAGGGGAAGACTCCTTACAAGACAGAAGGCAACAGAGATTGAGGAGTCAGAAGAGGGAAGGGCCTCCCATGCTTTGGATATTTCAGTGATTTTTGTAGTTAAAACTTTTGGATGCTTCTGACCTGTGAAAGTTCATCCACCTCTGTTTAGTGTTAGTATTGATTATTTGTTTTATATTAACATCGAGGCCCCTCTGTCAGTGGTGCCATTGTGCTAGGCATTGTACACCCCAGAGTGAGAGAGAGTTCCTGTTCTGAGGAGATTACAATCAAAACAGACAAAAGGCAGCCGGGGAAAAGAGGCACAGAGGGGTAAAGTGGCTTGCACAAAATCTCATATCAGGATGGGAACAGAACCTAAACCTCCAGATTCCCAAGCCAATGTCTTAGCTGCCTCCCCTGTGTCACAAATGTTTCTATTATTTACTTTTATATCATACAGTCCGATGCTGATCTGGACATGACTGTCTAGTGTCATTCATCTCAAGTACTGCTGTGTTTAAAAGTGTTTTCATCCGAAAAAGATTAAATAGTCATTTAACGCTGCTAGGTCCTTTTACAGAACACCTGTGAAAGTTCAGCCTGGTATGTGCTATTTACTGTCTAATTAAAAAAAAACAGTGGATGTCAGTGTAGTACATATATAATCAATGTGACAGACTTGAGGGAAATTTTATTCAAACCAGTATCAATCTGGCAATTCATTAAAGGCCAGAGGATAGAATGAAAGAAAAATTTAAACTACCCAAAGGTATTGTGGCAGCAACAATATGAGCTGTCTATGTATCGTTTGTAAGGGAAAACATCTTGAAAGGCAACTGAACCACAGTTGTGGTAGCTTCCTCCTCTAAAACCAATAGATTTTCTATGAGTTCCCTAAAGTCCATTTTTCTCATACCTTCCCCATGTACAGATATCTGCATATATGTTTTATAAATACACATACACACAATGTGTATGATTCAACTACATACATTGCCTATTACTATCCCTGTCCTGTAACCTCTGCCTACTTGTCACAGAGCTCTTCTCCAGGTATGGAGAAAGTAACCTCTAGGGAAGACTCCTTGAAGCTCGAAAGTTTTTACTTCCCACCAACAGAAGTTGGTCCATCGTAATATATTACCTCACCTGTCTTGTCTCTGTCCCCAGAGTGTTTTGCAAATGCCCAGAATCAGGTGGGGGGATGATACCATAAATAACACAAAGAAAATATGAATATTCAGAGTATTAAATGGAACTGACAATAGTATTATCAACTGTGCAGTACTATCACCAATTTGTGTGGTGGCTAAAGGCTGTATCTGAGCCTTACTCATATTATTAGTTCCAATGATGATTACACGTTAGTAAAGTTTTGCATAACTGGGCACTCAGAGAACAGCATGTATTCCTTCTTCTCCTATCACTCAAATACAATGAAACAAAAATAATAGTCCGATCCAAACATATACTTTATGCTAAAACATTATTCTACATAGTGAAGCTGAAATCTTAATGAATAGAGTCTTCAGTGCCAAGCAGCAGACAGGGAGATAAAGAATCTGAAATGCAACTCCCCAAAGTTGAAACTCAGTTGAACAGTTCTCATTTAGTTTGAAGAACCCCTCACACCCCACCACAAGACATTAAAACTTAGAATTTGCCAGTTGATCGGCACTGCTAAGCAAACTCTTTTTGCTTAATTTCAAACTACACAAAGTAATGGATTCAAAAGCCTGACTCCAATTCAAATTGTATTGGGTGCATGTTCTGCTTAGGACAGTTTGTTTTTAAGATGCAGAGAGAGGGCAGAGAGAAAAAACAAACAAAAATAGGGTAAAAATGAATTGAGAGAGAAAAACCTCTAATAAAAATAAGATGAAAAAAGGAGACAAGAACAAGCAGAGTCAAAAACATTTAGGGGGAAGTGTGGAAAAAGGAGCACAGGAGGAGAAAGATAAATTCCAATAAGGTCAGGGGAGCCACATCCATTTAATTCAACAGAGAATTTGACCCAGCTTATACACAACACATATAGAGAGCACTCATGTGGCAGCCTGGCTTCTGAAGAAGAGTGGGAAGATTCTTCTGTTTCTAATAAATAGCACAAGATTCTCATTTCCTAGAAAAACACTCTTAAAAAAACCTAAATCACCTTTGAAAGAACACAAGGATTTAAGTTAGCAAGGAGAGAGGGGAGGCAAATTCTGGAACTCAAACAGGCTGTGCAGACCCTATGTGTGGGTTGCAAAACCTTGACCTCCAGAAAGTGTTTATAAAGGTGTACTATCCATATATTGTGCAGTGGCAACTCATTACTCCTCAATTGACTAAATTGGCCATGCCTCTCCTGGAGAAAGCAGTGTCACTGGTTGAATACATTGTTTGAATGTGCTCACAATTTGCCACCAGCACAGATGTGTTCAACATTTTTCAACATCAACTGGCAACATGCCCTTCACTCAACCCAGTTTATTAATGTTAAAGTGCCTCGACCCCCAAAAGAGACTATGGAAAGCAGCCCTAAATTGCCACAAGAAGCAACCAGATCCATTGAAAGAGGTGTCCGTATTGTCTGGTTTTAAGAGGTTTTACCTTCTTATCTTTGACAAATGGAAAATGAACTGAAATTTTCACTGCTCACTGTCATCTATTATAGGCTGAGTATGCCGTATTACATTGTTTTGATGTATACTGAATAATGATGATGGAATCAAACAGTATGACTACTGCTCCCCTGAGAACCTCACAAACAAAGAGTATACTGTGTCTAGGAAGCTGGCTAATAGAATAAATTTTTAAATTAATAAAAGGATTAACTTACATGTCATCAGATGAATTCAATGATTTAGGACCTAACACCTGTAGCATTTTGGGGTGGCAATATTGCCTACCACACAGTGTCATCTGCAGAGATACAGATCTTCAGAGCAAGGTAAGGAAACATTTTCAGGTTCATGTTCCAAAGTACCCCAGCATATCCTTCAAGAATTAGTCTATTTAGCAGCACCATGGTGGTTTAATATTTGGGGAATAAAAAAAAAAAACAGTCTTATGGGCTAGATTCTGATATCTTTATTCCTGTTAAATTGTACCTTATTCCACAAACAGGAAAACTGAAGTCAATGTACTTGTGAAGTAAGGTATCAGAATCGGGCCTTATGTTTGTAAAATCTTCTTGTGAATTTTGGATACTATCCTAGAACCAGTTTAGCAGCATTTTTGTTTCCCCAATCCATCTGACAATATTGAAGCAGCAAATTGTTTCCCAGTTTTGTTCTATAGTAAAGTCTCTCTAACAGCTTCTCCCTTTTCTCCTTCATCTTCAGGCTTTTAAAGGCTGTTGCCTATTCATGCTGCCTTGAATTCTCCTTCAACTCCCTCTTCACCTTTTCTGCCCTTAACTAAAGTGAATAAATGACCTGACTAGAAGAGAGGTGAATTTAAGATTCTCTTCCCCATTCTCACTGGTCTTAAGGAAGCCTTTGATGCTGTATAACACCCCCTTTTATATCCTACCTTGTTTTTTACAACTCTGACTTGCTTTCCTAAATTATTGGTTGCTCCTCCATTGTCCTTTTGGGGGCTCCTCTTCCTTCTCCCTTTCATTCTGTAGGCACCTCTCAGAATCCTGTCCTCAGTTCCCTCCTTTTCTTCCTCTATAGCTTGTTCTGTAAGCAGCCTCATCCATTCCACAGTTTCAGCTGCCATCTCAGACTGTTTGGTCTTTAGGGAAGGACCAACTTTTTGTTTTGTGCTTTTACACCATCTAGCACAATGGGGTTCTGGTCTGTGACTGAGACTCCTAGGCAGTACCTCAATGCAAATAGCAAATAATGATACACTGATGATTTGGAAATCTACCTCTCCATCACTGACCTTTGCATTTTACTCCATTTATTCATCTCTATCTCTTGGATGGCCCTTTGCTATTTAAATTTCAAACCCTAAAATTCTCATCTGTGCTCCAAAATCCCTTTTTTCCCCTCCTTTGCTTTCTTGTTCACAATTGACAGCTCCACCCATTTCTCTGTCACCTAAGCTGACAACTTAGGTCTGTCACCTTTTGACCCTTTCCAGACAAATCCTATCACTTTTCTTTTATATCTCTACATTTCCTATTGCTCTCTCCCAATCTCTCTAAATCCTTGATTATCTCTCATATTGACTATTGTAACCTCCTCCTTTATGGTATCTGTGCTCCTCCCCTCTCTAGCCTACTTACATATTATGCATGTGAAAATTACATGTATTTTTCCCATATTGGCTCAGACAGGAGCAGATGGCCTCACTATCCACCCTATTACCAAAGATTTGTGTATGAAAATTTACAAAAGATCAGTTACATTAGTCTAGGATAGTTATTATATGTTTAAGAGAGATGTTCTTAATAGCATAGGTCCCTTGTAAAGGTTGAGATAAAAAGAACTACACGTGTGAATTTGGAATCCTTAGCTGTAATGATGATATGCCACAGCAGCAGAGAATATGAAAATGTGATTGAGATATGTAAAAAGTCTGAGAGTGCAAAAAGAAAAATAGCCTAGTGGCCTATTTAGTAGATAATGTGTCTCTCTCTCTCAGCTCCACTGTGATCTTCCGGACATTTCTGTTTTTATTAAATCTACTGCTGCTGCAGTGTAAGAGTCAAAGCTCTAGATGAAGAAACAGTTCCTTTGTTACTGAAACACACAATATTACATGGAAGGCACATCTTTTAATGAAGATTTGTGGGAATCACACAAAGCTTGCCTGCGAATCGTGGTTAAAGGGATGATCAGTGGCATTACACACTATTACTATATTTGAGAAATTATTGAGGCTTCTCTCCCCCCTAGTTCTTGAGCAGTTTAGACAGCTGTCTATAAACAATCTGCCTTCTTTAGAATTTTCTGGCAGCAATCCTAAGCAGGGGATGCAGTCGAACTAAGACTGAATAATCTTGTAACTCCTCTGTAAGTAGACCATGGAAATAAAGTTCAGAAAGTCAATGTTCTGCAAGTAAAATCAGGCTCAGCCTCTTTTGTTGGCACACAGTTTTGCCACTGCCTTAATCCACGTTAAATGACTGTACTATACTGTCAATGTATGTCCCTCAAGCAGATGGCACTCCAATTATTCATATTTGTAATAGCCTCTTTTTTAAAAAAAAGAAAAAAGCTAACATGACACCATTTCCAGACACCAAAGCAATTTGTTTTAATACCCTTGAGTTAATCGTAGAGGACTTTTTAACCCCTCCACCCACATCCTATATGGAAATGGTGAGCAATTTCTTAGGTCAGTTTTTATTGCCTCTTATTTCCTCATTATATCTTTCAACTGTGTTTTCATTATACTTGATAGATAAATCCAGCAGCAAAAATCATAGTCTCTCTCAAGCACGTTTATGCAATTCATATTAGAAAAATAAAGAAGCGAGATACTACCTCTGAATTTTGTCTTCAGTTGGGGTAAACTTTGTTTAAAAGTTCCAACTCTGAAATCTCAAAATAAGTTCTGAACTTATTTTCTAGGTCTCATACATCAGAATATATTTACATGTTTGGGGAGAGGAAGGAGGGGAAATTGTGCATCCAGCAAAGTACTGAGTTCAAGGAGAGTTTCAAAGTAAATGTGTGGATACCCGAAAGCAAAAGTGGCAACATTTAACTTCTTAAAGAACATTTTTCTGGTATGGTCCCTGCAAGGTTCACTATCTTGGTTTCTTGTGGGCACAGAAACCCCAGATTTGAGCTCTAAAAGTGATATTCTTTTCTACCGTGCACAGTAAAATAAATCTTGCCCAGACTACTTTTCTGGGTTATGATGCTCAGTGTAAATCTTTTGTTGCCAGAATCAATTATGCAGAAAACTGAGATGTAGGGTCTGAATTTTGTGAAAATGAGGATGGCTTAACCAAGGATAACACTCTAGTTCCAATAAAAGTTTCTACTAGAACTAAAGGGAGACGATGGCTCCACAGGAGTATATCTGAGTTACTAGAGCCCTGAAGATCCCATTGGGCAAAGAGGAGTCTAAAGCCACAAAACCACTCATGGAGAATCTGAAATGCTGAAACTAGATTGAGTGAGTGGTAGATCCTATGTCTCAAGCATGCTTAGTCCCAATTAAAATTAATCAATCTGGGCCAACCAACACTGATTCTTTCAGCTTCACTGAATAATAATAGGTTTGTGTTTCTTTTTTTCCTCTTTTTTTTTTACAACCAGCTATTAAAAGAAAACAAAAACAATTATATATTTTTCTGTATTTGAACACCAACATCAGAAAGTGAAGGATTGTGTGTTAAGTAACAGACTTTACAATGTACCTCCTTTTTATGTCTCTGAGATGTGAATTGTGGAATTTTTGCTTGGTCTGTGAAAGGTCACATTTGTGACGTGAAATTATCTAGTTACTGAGTTACGATATGTTATGAAAAATGGGGAAAAATCTATTTGGGATTGTCTTTGGAGTAATGTTATTTAAGAGCCCAGAGATAAATTAAATAACTCAGTTTACTAAAATAAATTAATGCAATTACACATGCAAAATGGACTTGGAAAAGTCTGCTTTGTCGCTCAAAAAAAATCTAAACAGGACAGTGACTGAAGCATTATTTTATCAAACAATTTACATGGGCGAAATAGTGATCCTCAGAAGGACACTGTTACTTTTCTGCAAGTTGTTGATTTTACAAATTAATCCTTTCATAGGTGTAATGGGATTTTTCTGGACTTGACCCAAACCTACCCAGTATAATTCTGTTCCAGCTTTGTTAGAAGACCTTCCATTATGCAACTGATTTTTGTTTTGGTCACTGAAACAGAGGTAAGTTGTACAACGCAAGTCACTTTTTGCACTGGTGCACGGTGCCTACACTAGGGGTTTGCAACAATGCAGCTACAGTAGTGCAAAACAACCAAGGACAGATAGAAGAGGCCTCAGTATAGGAAATATCATACCTACTGCAAAGGCCATATTATCCAAGGCAAAATTGCAAAATGAGTAAGGATGACCTCTTGTGATGCAATTCATTTAACCCATATAAAATGAGTAAGCAAGTTTTATGCAGGTATCGTGAGTGGGATCATGGCACAGGGTGGCAGCAGACTACTCCACAGCTATTACTCCTGCATCTGAGCAAGAACTGACACTGAACTCCTTCATATTACTGACTGGGGTGTGAGAGTCACTTGATCCACATAACTATGGGATCCTGACCATCTCCAGTCTCCACACCAGTTTATAAAGGTCTACCACAGAGACTGGCTTCAGTAAGTGGCTAGGAGACCTACTGTACTATGATAAATTTTACCCATAGGGTGAAATTCTGGGCCATGTAGCCATGCTGAATAAAACAGCTTTGCTCATTGTGACGGGGTTGGGACTCACCACCGCAGCACCTCCTGCTGTTCAGTCCAGAAATTAGCTCCGTTCATGCAGAGCACCCTCTGCCGGTGGTGTCCCATCCGTCTCTCGCCCCCAATTGGTGTCTCAACCCACATTGGTCCCAGCTTGCGGCATCCTCTTCGGGGCACTGCCCTCCGGCAGTGCCCCCAAGTCCACACTCGCCCCCTTCCAGGGGGAGGGTTCACGGCAGTCTTTCCAGTTCACTCCTGCCGCAGTGGCCAACCACAACCCCTCAAGTCTAGCCCCTCTGTTGCAGTCTGTCACTATCACCATTCTATGGCCAGGTGCTGTACAAGGAGGAAGGGGGTGACCCAGGCCCACCCACTACTCTGAGTCCCGACCCAGGGATCCTCTAGTAGCAGCCTCCCTGCCCTCCGTCTAACTGTCCCTGGGGCACTTCCCCTCTGGCCCTTCACACCCTCTAGGCCCTTTCTATCAGGGGCCGCAGTCTGGCAGCTATTGGGCTGAAGCCCTTCTACGCTCCCCCCAAGCCTTCCCAGCACTGCTCTGTCTGAGGTGCCTGTCTCCTGCTCAGCAGACAGACCTTCCCACATGTAGGTCTGGGACAAACTACATACTCCCTTCCTGGGCAGCCTTTATATAGGGCCTAACCTAGCCCTGATTGGCTGGCTGTAATACTGGCCCTGATTGGCTCCCAGTAGGCCTTTTCCTGATTGGCTGCCCTCTGCACAGCCGCTCTGGCCTACTCTAGCCCTATCTTTCATAGGGGTAGGGCAGGAGCCCCACCACACTCATGTACAAATTTGATCAAACATCACAGAGCTGAGGTAGATATTCCTCGGTTCCAACCCACAGTAGTTGGCATGCAGCAATGCCATTACCTGTATTGTATATGGGAAAGGGGGGTGGATGTGTCCTTCTGCTCCTTCATGCGCAGAGTTTTGGCCCAGCAGATCCATACTGTGTGCTGAGCCACTGGCAACTCTCACAACTTGCTCCCTTCTCCCCACTTCTGCTGTTTGCCATGAACAGCTGAGGCATGTGGAAGGGGATAGAGTTGGCGTCTCTGTATTCTGCACAGCATGAGGCACCTGTGTAACAGAAATACTCCATAATCATGCATTCTGCATAACCATCCACAGGATTTGACTCATACCCTTTCTTATAGGGACACTGAAGAACATGCATGAGGATCTTGTTTCTGCAATTAATAAAATAGTCTTCAGAAAGACTGAGTTACTGACAGTAACCTGAGTGAGGAATTAACCACAAGAACTCATACCACAAGAACTAGGGGTCACCAAATGAAATTAATAGGCAGCAGGTTTAAAATAAACAAAAGGAAGTATTTGCACAGTGCACAGTGAACCAGTGGAACTCTTTGCCAGAGGATGTTGTGAAGGCCAAGATTATAACAGGGTTCAAAAAAGAACTAGATAAATTCATGGAGGATAGGTCCATCAATGGCTGTTAGCCAGGATGGGCAGGGATGGTGTTGCTAGCCTCTGTTTGCCAGAAGCTGGGAATGGGCGACAGGGAATGGATAACCTGATGACTTCCTGTTTCTGTTCATTTCCTCTGAAGCACCTGACTTTGGCCTCTGTGAGAAGACAGGATACTGGGTTAGATGGACCTTTAATCTGACCCAGTACGGCTGTTCTTATGTTCACAAATATTAATGATGATTGAAAAAACATGAAAGCACTAACCTAGGGTAAAGTCTTCATATTTAAGGACCATATTCTTAGCTGGTAGAAATTGGTGCATGCTGACTTACGCCAGCTGAGAATCAGGCCCTTATTGTCTACCTTTAGCACCCAGCACTGAAAATGTTTATTAACATGTTCTTTATTTCTATGTATTCCCATTGTACAATATATTTCAGGTGAATGATTACCCAAAATATCAAGAAGATAGAACTACAGTTTCTTATTAATTTTCATTGCTAATATACTAATAGCCATGATTTACAATACAAGTGCAGAAACTATATAATTTAATCAGTTATAGGTTTAACATGACATTTTATTTCCTGACAATTGACACCATGGGACTGTGTAGGTCAGCCTTATTATATGTGGTTTTTCATGTTATTTTAAAGACCATGATATATTTTAATGTACACACTGTGAGAATACCTACAAATAGTTGGATTCCAAATCCTTTCAGTAGAAGATAAAGGTTATGTTGTGTGTCACTTGAAAGGTAAGTTTCCCTAGCTGTGTAATAAATTCTTAGATTTGACTAAAGAGCTTGATGTCATCATGATTTGGCCAATTTTAATAATCCTGCTCTTCTAACTAGCATAGGTACCTGCATGGCCCCACAATATGCCAACATTTTTATGGCTGACTTAGAACAATGCTTCCTCAGCTCTTGTCCCCTAATGTTCCTACTCTACTTACGCTACACTGATGACATCTTCATAATATGGACCCATGGGAAGGAGGCCCTTGAGGAATTCCACCAGGATTTCAACAATTTCCACCCCACCATCAACCTCAGCATGAACCAGTCCACACAAGAGATCCATTTCCTAGACACTACAGTGCAAATAAGAGATGGTCACATAAACACCACCGTATACCGGAAACCACTCACCACTATACTTATCTACATGCCTCCTGCTTTCATCCAGAGCACATCAGATGATCCATTGTCTACAGCCAAGCTCTAAGATACAACCGCATTTGCTCCAATCCCTCAGACAGAGACAAATACCTACATGATCTCTATCATGTGTTCTTAAAACTACAATACCCACCTGCTGAAGTGAAGAAACACATTGAAGGGTACCCAGAAGTCACCTACTACAGGACAGGCCCAACAAAGAAAGCAACAGAATGCCACTAGCCATCACCTACAGCCCCCAACTAAAACCTCTCCAAAGCATCATTAAGGATCTACAACCTATCCTGAAGGACGTTCCCTCACTCTCACAGACCTTGGGAGACAGGCCAGTCCTCGCTTACAGACAGACGCCCAACCTGAAGCAAATACTCACCAGCAACTACACACCACACAACAAAAACACTAACCCAGGAACCAAACCCTGCAACAAACCCCAGTGCCAACTATGTCTGCATATCTGCCTACCATCATAGGACCTAACCACAACAGCCACACCATCAGGGGTTTTGTTAGGATATAGATATTCAGGCCTGTTTGCAAAGGCCTGTATTGTAAGAATTTAGGTGTATTCTGATCACTTGGCTAGTTACAGAGGTATAAAAGAAAGAATCAAAATCACTGTCTGCCAGTGTAATGTCCTTGTCTTACTGTGACAGTTTGAGGCCCTGTGCTTAGGCTAAGGCCTTTGGCTAGACAACAGAGGCAGCCATAAGCTGGGAAGTGAACGGTCACATCCTCACATTCCAAACTAGTCACATTGAAATAAGGTGCTACTGGGCTGTTAGGAATATAATCCTGTCCTGATAGTGCTTATCGCCTCCAGAGAAAGGGAAGTGCCTAGAAAATGTAAAAGGAAACTTAGTTTGATAGCATCCTGTCTGGCAAGAACTCACTTATCAATAGCTGGGATGTGAAATCCTCACTTCTGTATTGTTTTGTCATTATAGTTCCCACTTTGCTATTGTTTGTCTGTATAATCTCTGTCTGGTTCTATGATTGTTCCTGTCTGCTGTATAATTAATTTTGCTGGGTGTAAACTAATTAAAGTGGTGGGATATAATTGGTTACATAATCATATTACAATATGTTAGGATTGGTTAGTTAAATTTCAGGAAAATGATTGGTTAAGATATAGCAAAGCAGAACTCAAGTTTTACTATATAGTCTGCAGTCAATCAGGAAGTGAGGGTGTGTGTGTGTGTGGGGGGGGGAAATGGGAACAGGGAATGTGGGTAAGGAAATTGGAATCATGTTTTGCTAAAGGGGGAGATGGGAACAAGGAATGTGGGTAAGGAAATTGGAATCATGTTTTGCTAAAGGGAGAAATGGGAACAGGGAATGGGAGAAAGGACATTGGAATCATGTTTGGCTAAGGGCAGGAATGGGAACAGGGACACAGGTGTAAGGCTCTGTGGTGTCAGAGCTGGGAAGGAGGATACTAAGGAAGGAAACTGGAATCATGCTTGCTGGAAGTTCACCCCAATAAACATCGAATTGTTTGCACCTTTGGACTTCGGGTACTGTTGCTCTCTGTTCATGCGAGAAGGACCAGGGAAGGAAGAGGGTGAAGGAATAAGCCCCCTAACAGGTTTGTTTACTTGCACATCCTACCAATGTGATATGTGCCAGCAATGCCCCTCTGCCATGTACATTGGCCAAAGCAGACAGTCTCTTTGAAAAGAATAAATGCACACAAATCAGACATCAAAAATTGTAACGTTCAAAAACCAGTAGGAAAGCACGTCAATCTCCCTGGACACTCAATAACAGACTTAAAAGTGGCCATTCTTCAACAAAAAACCTTCAAATACAGATTTCAATGAGAAACTGCAGAACTGGAATTAATTTGCAAACTGGACACCATCAAATTAGGCCTGAATAAAGACTGGGAGTTGATGGGACACTACAAAAAGTAATTTTCCCTCTGCTGGTACTCACACCTTCTTGTCAACTGCTGGAAACGGCCAACATCCACCTTAATTGAATTGACCACGTTAGCACTGACGCCTGACTTGGTAAGGCAACCCCCCCATCTTTTCATGTGCTGTGTATATATATATACACATATATATATACACACACACACACACTGCTTACTGTATTTTTCACTCCATGAATCTGATGAAGTGGGTTTTAGCCCATGAAAGCTTATGCCCAAATAAATTTGTTAGTCTATACGGTGCCACAAGGACTCCTCATTTTTTTTTAAGTTGTCAAACATTTTCTAAAGGAAAAGCTCTGGTTTTCTGATTTGGAATGACTTTTTTTATTGAAATTTAAGCTAAATTAGATTGAAAGGGGTAAAAAAAAAGTTGAAACTTAAATAAAATGTTTTGAAACCATGGAAAGAATTCAACAAAAATGGTGGGGAGGGGATGGGAATGTGTGTTTTTTCTGGTTCATAAATATTTTTGAGATTCCAACTTTTCCTCCTGATTGGAGATGGCAAAACAATTACAAACTCTCAAAAATATTTGTGGGATGAGAAAACTGTTTCCCACATAGTTCTAGTGGTGAGGCTTTAATTTGTTAATATTTGTAAAGTGCTTTGATATGCTCTAAGCAAGGAAGGTAGAGCTTACTATTTTAAAGTCAGTTTATCTGCATATGCATTTTTGTTGTATTAGCTAATTAACAAATAAGAACATTCATCTGATATATAGTTTATTTCCCTAGATTGCTAGAGTATGTTAATCCCATGCTATCTTTGAAGTCAAAGAAATTACACCTACTTATGCCATTGTAAATTTTGCAGTTACAATTCAGCTGTATATCACAATCTTATTGACTCACTGTCACCAGCAGTCACTTCCTGTCCCTTCATCACCAAAGCCAAAACTTTTGTGCAGACCCTCATCATGTCCCCCTTTACTACTTTGACACTCAGGTTACACTCTTCTTCCATTCAAAATGGAGCATTGATGGTCAACTTTCTTTACTATTATTCTGATCCTCAGCTCTGATGACACAAGTGAACATTGGTAAAGGAGTTTTTATTACTGGGAAGGGCCACACTTTCATATATTATTGAATTATAATTGGTAAATATACCATCTGCATTTGATGAAAACTAAAAAAGTAAAATTGTAAACTGAGGACAGATTAATGTGAAATTACTATTTGACATAATACCTTCATTTGTCAATTAAGAGAAGAATTTGTCTGTAAAAAAATCAGTTGAGTCTGATGTTTTTTTCTTTCTCAAATTCCAAACAAACAGATGCAATATGTGGCAGTGTTCATAGATTTGGTTTCTTTCCCATTCTGCTAAATAAAAATCTTCCTCGTGTCTGGAAACAGACACAGTACAATATTGAATAAAAACAAAACAATACAGTTTGAATCATAATTCTGGAGGGTTCACAGTTAATTATTTATTTTGATAAATAGATGAGCTGAAGAACAAGTATAATTTTTATTAGATCACTACAATCTTCTTCGGTGTCAATAGCATAGTCAATCTTTTAGAAGAGCCCTTTAATAATGTGTTGTCCTTTTAAATATCCTCTTTCTCATCTTCAGATAAATGTTTATCTTTACTATTCATTGGGATATGTGATAACAATGGAATCAGCAAGCTTTAGCTAGCTATTTGCTAAAAGATAGTCATGGATTTAAGGTTATGCATTGTAAACTGTTATCCTGATTTTTTGGTGAAAGACCTAAAATCACGTGACCAACTGCATGCTAAGGAGAATCAGTGCATACTAGGAACTTTTTTTTTTTTAACACAACAACTAGACTTATGAACAAAACAACCTTGAAGCAATTTCAGAAGTTATTAGCAAAGACTGTTTCAATTAAAAGTCTACTGATAAAATACGGAAAGGAAAGGAAGTCTGGGGGGACTGACGAAGCATGAAACCCAAAGTAAGCCTTCACATTGGACTTGTTTGCCAGTTGTATTTTATTTGCTTTGTCTTTTTCTATGTTTTACTTCAGAGCTGGTTGAAATTTTTTGAAAGTTCAAAATTTCAACAATTTTTCACAAAAAAATGTTCACTATTTTTCAACCAACAATCTTTATTTCTTTCCATTTTAAGGTCCTGATCCAAAGCCTACTGAACTCAAGGGAAAGACTCCCAGTTTACTTTAACTGGCTTTGAATCAGGCTAAAATTTATGGCTCAAAAAGTAAAAAGCCTATTGAATCTCAGGCTATAATGTGCCCCAAGTTTGACAGTATGACCTAAGTGGTCCTGGATTTGGTCCTTGCCGGCTCATCTTGTGTCACCTCTGTTCGCTCCACCAAGAAAAAAGAGAAAGCTTTATTCACCAGCTGGACCATACCTGTACTCCAGCCTTCAAAGTTGACCACAAATATATATTTGTGGTCAAGCAGGGAATCTCCTCCTCCTCTACCTAACTTGAGACACACAGAAGACTGAAAACAATCATTATCCAAACTGCAAAAAGGAACATTTATTTCTGTCCTTTTCCCTTCTAACTTTCTTCTTATTAGCTTTTAGCTGTTTCTGGCGAGGGGAAGACTAATAGCTTTGTAAGCAGGCTGAGAATATTTTGTTTGACAGTTAACTGTTCCCAACAGTCAATAAAATTGTTATGAAAGAGAAACTGGTTACAATTTTTCTACATGCTGGTGTAAAAAAACCTAAACTTTGAGTTTAGCACTCATCATGGAATGCACATAACAATGTTCATAAATCATGATCAAGATTATAATGGTACAGTAGCGCCACATTGCATCACAACTTCTCTTTAAAGGTTGAGCATTCTAGCTCCTCTAAAACTGACATGCTTAGTCAATGTGTTTGAAATTTGGTATGCCTCAGGAGGGTCAAGGATAGGACCCTGGGGTCATTTCAGCCAGTGCTTCCAAAGGTATAAGCTCTGAAAAAGCAGTCATTTTCAAAAAGTTTCTGGGTGGGAGGTTTTGGCCCAGAGCTAGAGATGAAACTACTGATGTGATGTAAATCAAAATGGTCTCAGTAGGTCAATTTTTACTCAAGGTCGTGAACTAAATCTTTGGGGGATCCAAATTGAGAATGGTATTTAAAAACATGTTCACTTCTTTGTTTATCGAGATGTGCAGTCTGGAAGGATTACAGTGCATATGCACCAGTAAAGAAAAATTGTGAGAGGGTTTCCTTATAGCCACTTTATGGTTGCCTAGATAGTTCAAGGGAATGAGCTGATGCTACTGCCCCAGTGAACACTCCATCGCTGATGTTTCAAGTCTGAACCGTTGTACATCTCCACAATAAAGATTTAATAACTCATATTACTTACTATTAGTTGTCTCTGTTATAAGTATGCTTTTATTTTATGGGGGTGTTTACTGCAAACACAACAGAATAATCACCAGCCAGTCAAACCAATTTTTTTGTTATATCAGATTGGGAGGTGCTGGAGACAGAGGACTTTGTGTGGAGGGTGAGGATATGGATGAGAGGGACAGGGAGAGGGATTACAGCTGTAGTGGAGTTGGGCAGCGAGGAAAGGTCGTTGACAAGCTTTGGATTGATTGGTTGTTTGAGAAAATCTGTATTTTACTAGCCCCTGGAGGTGAAGGGAACAACTGGCTAGTGTCCTGGCTTTGGGGCAGATTCCTGTGATGTTTCCGAAGTCAAATAGCTCGTAATTGACAATGCAGGTACCTTGACCTCTGAAGGAAAAGAAGTATGTGTACTGCCAGCATTACAATGAGCGGATTCTGGGCAATTCCTGGATCATGAAGTTGCAGAAATTTGCAGGCGAGCAAGGAGTGCACTATGGCGTGGGGATTGCTGACTGGAGGTTCATTTGAGCCAAGACACGATATATACAACTACCTAAATGACTACGAGCTCTGATCAAAACCATATTTTCCTGTTTAATAAATCTACCAAATTCAAAGGCAAAAAGCTATATTAACTCAGAGTTAAAGTTGCTTGGTAGACAACATTTAACACTTTGCCTTCTGCTAATTGCAAATTTGAAAAGAAATGTAACAATGACTTCCTCTGACTTCAAGGCTAACATAAGAGCCCTGCTTGTAATTACAGCAATGTTTGTGCAATTGAATCTTTTTCTGTAAAAGAAATTAAAATGTGAAGTAAAACAGCAGATAATAGTGTTTTATTCTTTTAGTAATTACTGCTGCCAACTCAACTTAAGAAAAAGTGAGCTGTGAATTCAAAGCTAAGAGCTTCCCTAGCAGCATGTTTTCAATTGAGGCTCTTCACTTTTCTTTCTTGCTTGCAAATGGGCCCTGGATTAGTATTATATATAAAATATGAAATGCCAACCACTGTTCTCTTTGATGTATACTTCACAGCTAGAGACATACTGAATTTAAAACTCCTTTTCAGCTTTCTGTAAACATCCCTTATCAATCCTATAACAACATCAATGACAAATTACTCCAGATTTTCCAAACTTATTTGGCAATAATTCCTGCCACTCTGTGCTCAGTACAAAGAGCCACAGAGCATCCACAAATCTTGACAAGATTCTCATTAATACTAATGGGGACTTCTGTGTACAGATCAAATGCAATCAGTGGCCTTTCACTGTTTTTTTACAAAGCCAAAGGGCCCATGTGTTCATTAAAAAAACTGTGTTCTTATACAATAAATAGTAAGAATTTGAGAGTCAAATTATTGCCTCCACTTCCATAATTAGAGGGGACAAAAACCCTTTGGTTTTTCAGCCAGACAGTGCAAGAAGAGGACATACCACCCTCTGTCATTGCCCCTCCTGGCCCTGTGCTCCATGGGAGGTCCTCCATGACCTGTTGGGTCAGGGGAATGGGCACAGCTCAGGGGAATCCACACTAAAGGTAATTCAGAATGTGTGAGCATTAACTCATGTGCATTCCTCCATGTCCTGGACCCTGCCCCTAAGAAGAAAGGCAATTCTAGGGGTAGGCATAAGCAGGAGAGCCCATGAGTTCTGACACTACAGCTCGAGTTTGATATACGCTGCCATAGCAATGACGGGAGGATTGTGTTTATATTGATGGACTGTATGGGCTCAAAGAGTTAAAGGCATTGTTCATTATCAAACATTAAACAGTGTTAAACAAGGTTTGGTATAAAGATTTATGGTATACTTTGGTATACAGCCTGCTTAGTACCACGGCAAACATATCATTACACATTGTCATAACCTTTCTCTTAAATATACAGAAAAGTATGGAAAAACAGTTAAAGCATTTGAAAGGTAAAGAATTAAGTAAGACTTTTATTTTAACAATATCCCTTGTTCCCTTTCCCTTTAGCCATAGAGAGCCTTAGATGGATATAAAACCGCTTATTTGACAGTCTCTTAGATGGCATTAAACTGTCTTTTTTAGGGAACAGAGAAAAAGTTAGTTGAGATGGGCTGGCACCGTTGTTAAAGTCTGATCCTTTTTCCTAAAAGACAAAACACCTAAGAGGGAAGGGAAAACAGCAGCAAAGACAGGAAATTCAGCTTCTGCCTCTGGTGTTGACTTGCACTTGCAACCTCACTGTTGGAAAAACCCAGGCACAGCACATGATCTTATCAGCCACTCTCAGACCTGGCAAACTTGTACCAGTGTCAAGTAGGCTAGGGCATTGCTTTTAGCTGACTTTCTGGTCACAGAAGTGTTGCAAAATATACATTCTTGGCTAGAAGACATACTTTCATTAAACAGAAGGGAAAAGGAAAAGTGGGAAAGGAAAAAAGACATACAGGGTGAGGGGTGATAAAATCTCATGTCCCAGGTGGTATTTGGGATTTAGCCAGAGCCAGTGAAGATGGAGATGTCATCTGGGTCCTTCTCTTGGCCAGAACTGCTCAGGACATCTCTCAGGATCAGAATAATAAAGGCTCGATGATATTACGATAGGACTGAGGGTGGTTCTGGCAGCCACAGTGGTGAAGTTTACACCTTCTCTTCTTTCGGTCAGCAATTGTTGCACTCGTGTTCTGCTCCAAAGTCTTTTCTTTTAAGGACCCCAAAAGAGAGTGATGGGCAGCATAGCCCACCCTCTTTTTATTTTGTCTACCAACTAGGCCTAATTTCTGACATACCAATTTTGGTTCACTGATTTCCAGCCCCACACTTCTCTTTTTCACCAAACACTAGCCTTGAGTTAGAGCAGTAGGCCTTTTTGTTTAGATTAATTCAGGCTTCTGTCTCCCTTTTGCACCTTTCCCCATCGACATTTGTTGTTATGTGATTGGAACTTTTCATAAACTTTTATCCACTTTCCCACAACTGATCTCACAATTACTGTAAATTTGTAGGCCCAATTATTACAACAGAAGGCTGGGGCTCCTGATGTGGCATGGAGCCATAAAGCCTTCATTTGGACAGCTGTGGCATGTGGATCCTGTAAGATACTTAACAAAGGCAAACCTACTATCCATTCCATGATGGACCAACCCCCTTCCTTCTCTTCCTACCATAACATTACAAAGGAAACTCAATGAGGACTTTCTATTCTTTATGGAAGTTGGATCTGGGCCTTGGTTTTAAAAGTCAAAACTACTGCCAAAAATAAATAAATAAATAAATAGTTTTTAAAAAAACATTTATAGAGTACACATTTGTTATTTTCCAGATCTCCCACTGTGCTGTCTCCTTGGAGCTCCACATCAAGTAAAGAGACACTGGTAAAAGACATGACATGTCAAATGCAGCTGTGCATTACTTGTCACAACAAAGACGATCAATCTCAGTGAAGTACATCTAAAGTTACCTTGTTTATAAAACAAACTCTTTGAAACACTTGATTTTTAGAAGAAAGTTAGTTAAAAAAAATCAACATTTTCCAAACTAGCACCTGAAATTTATAGACCAAATATGTATGGACAAGTAACAGTAAATGAGACATATACATAAAATGGGTAATTGTACTCTTTAATGGATAGTTATATGCCCATATTGCATACATGAAAACCTGTTGGAACCCATAGCCTTATAACAAAGCTGTATGCACAGGTTTAAGCATTTCATTTTGAAAATGGAAACCTCAAGCCTGTTGTACATGCCTTGTATGGAAAGCTGCTTTTAATTTACAAAGGATATTTATGTGCTACCAGGAGTAAAATCCTAAACCTATAGAGGTACAAATAGGTAAATAAAGATTGTTTGTTAGTTATTTTTTTCTTTAAAGGAGCTATCAATCTTTTGGCACTGGATGCACAAGAATACATTTCAAATACTGTTATTTATCCCTTCCTTTGTCAAATGGCTGTTTCAGATCTCATTTTGAACAATGAAACTATAAATGGGATCCATAAGGTTTATAGTACAAAAGGTTCACAGTAACATGGCAACTACCCAAGCCACTGAACTGTCTGAGTGCCACCTTGTGTGCTAGTTCTTTTTTATATAGGACATAATGATCAGATGCTTCCTATAGCTATTCCTGTGTGACATGCCAACATCACATCACATTACAAGAATGCAATGTATTATTCTGCAATCTAGAAGCTGTAACCATATGCAACACTGAAGGGGTAAACTAAACTAATCTCGTCCACTAACACAGTGATACTCAGACTGAGGCTCGCGAGCCACAAGTAACTCTTTAATGTGTCTGCTGTGGCTCTTTCCAGCACATGATATTAAAATAGTGTGTGATTTAATCATTAACCAGTCTAAGTTATTCACAAATCAGGATGCCTTTGCTCTGTTATTAACCAATTGTAGCTGATAATATTGATCAGTCATTTTGCTGTGAGAATGAATATTGGTATATCTATCAAAATAGTAAATGAAAACAATGAATTCAAACTCCTGTGGCTCTTTTGGGTAATGCTGATCCCTAATTTGGCTCCTGAACTGAGTATCACTACATTAAAAGGTAGTTTATAGCCAAATCTCAGCACCCATGCATATAACTAATGCAAATCTCATTGCCTTCACTCATGCATTCACACAGCTCTTAACCACTAGTGCAGTCATCCCCATTTCTCCCATAATGCATTTACTATAAGCTTCATCTCAGAACCATAACAAAATCCTTTTTGATATAATTTGATTAGTGATGCTTGTCAGCATTTCTGATAGATACACTTTAGTGAGAAATGCAAACATATGGCAAGTGTAGACATGACAACTGGGATTGCCTGCAACTCAGCATTCCTCAGTTACAAACCAATGAACATTATGCCATTAAAAAACCTATAATGACATACTGCCTCATAGCACATTTACTACAGGGATGTCATTTTTCTTTCTTTTGAAATTAAATAACATTCATGTGTATATAATTATTAATAAGGAGTCAAAAATAGTATTGCACTGCATATTCTGGGCCTGATTTTCAGGTGGGCTGTTCTGGGAGAAGGGGCAACACTAACTTTGGTCCTTCATACACAAGCATGCTTTTACTAGAAGTAAATATAGAATTGGTAAGAGACTCAAATGTGCTGTGTACCACTGGTGTTTACTTATGCAAATTCATAACTTACATGGAGGATACATAAAATAGTAGACACATGCTTTCCAGTTTGTTTATTTAGCACAATATTCACCCCTGTTCTGGTTTTGTATACACAGATGAATTTCACCCTTTGACACTAGAATGTAAGAACCTTTTTGAAATTCCCTATCATTTCTCCTATTCACAAGATAGGGCGTACAACTCATTTCAGAATACTAACACCACCATCTCCCATTATAATCTTCTGTAAGGAATTCCACCCCCCCGCATTTAAATTACAGCATAACACAAAATGATTACTTGCTTATAAGGATCAGTTATGCAGGATATTTTGCCATTTCCATCCAATTTCGAGGGGGCTCCATAAATCCAGCTTTTTAAAATTAGATGTAGGCTCAAGCTTCATAAGTAAGGCTAAATAAGGGAAGCATTTATCTGTAAATAATTATTCAATAAAAAATGCAAATTCTTTCTCTTGCACATATGGAGCATACATGCAATTGAGTATACTCACTCCAACAGCAGAGTCCCCCTCCACAGTCTCTGTGTGAAATTTAAGTGGTATGGTAGGTCTTTATTGTCCTTCTGCATCATGGGTAAATTTCAGCCCATGAGAACATAATCATAGGGTTTTCAATTACATGATCACACAACCCTTAGCAATCTGCCATGCTAGTTGTCAACTATATTAACTTTAAATTTTCCAGCTTGTGTGTATTTAAACTCTAAAACTTAATATTGTATTAATATAAATGTTTAAACATTTTGTTTTACTTATTTCCTTTTTTGGTTCCCTCTTGAATAGTTGCTCTCCCTCACCAGTTGTTGGGACCTTTCGTGAGAACCACATAAGCGTATAAATAGAAAATCAAGAAGAAACAGTGACATTCATCCTTAAACTCACATCTCTGGCCACCAAACCTCCCCAAATGCCATAGCTAATACATACACTAGCCTGGTGAGAAGCCCCAAATCATTCTTCTTCTGAAGAAATCTTGTCACAATCCCCTCCTTCTACCATCAAATGCCCTGATAGATAATTCCATATGTTGAAATGTGTATCTCTGTGTGATGCTGTGTATAAGAAAGGTGACCATTTATATCACTGTTGTGACCACTACTATACAATCTTCATAAGTCTTGTACAAAGTATGTCATGTATGGTATGAATGGAAATTTTTTTTTGCTAAGTATGATTATCCTTTACAAAGCATGTATCATCTTTGCATCTGAAGTTATGAATATTGACTATGTATTTGTATCTGAAACATGTGTTCTATTCCTGGGTGACACGCCCCAGATAGGTTTACATTAGGGCTAGACAGCTATGTATTGATGGCCCTTTAAGGACTCAGCTTGCACAGTGGGCCACTGAAGAATCTCATCTCACCCAATAGGTCTTTCCTTTGGATGCCTCAGACTGAGAGGAGCCAGTGGCCACCCCTGTGATTCAGCAAGACATGTAGGGTCATGTGATATGCTCATGTGACTCTGGACTCCATCTTGGGTCAGTAACTTTCCAGGCACAGGGGCTGTAGGCTTTGTTTGGGACAGTAAATTTCCATGCATAAGACAAAGGATATAAAAGACACCTGTGGCATCTCCATTTTGCCTCTTTCCTCCTCTAATTCACTGCATTGTGGATTTACAATTAAAAGGAGCATCTTGAATCATGGACTGAGACCTTCCAATCTTTTGGAAGTTACCAGAAAGACTTTTGCAAGCCAGCATTCTATTCCATCACTGCTACGCACCTCATAGAAGGAATTTGCAATTATTTGTATGTATATGATCAATGGATCATATTTGGCATTTTAACTCTATTTTTTTCTTTTATTAAGAATTTTTTAGTTAGTTTACTAAGGATTGGCTGAGAGCATGATATTTGGGTAAGATCTGAGATGCATACTGACCTGGGGGTAAATGTCTGATCTGTTGGGATTAGTAAGAACCTCACATATGGTGAATTGAGTTTTCAGTATCCTCTCACTATATTAGACCTGTTTGGCTGGATGGGAGCCAAGGGCTGGAATGCCTAAACACATCTTTGTTTGGCTTGTGGTTAACCAGTGTGGTACTACAGAAGCTCTTTTGTTACTGGCATGGTGAATCTAAATTATAGAGTAAACCGCCAGTTTTTGCCTGCCCTTTGCTTTGCAGTAAGCCCTAAGTGTGACATTCTCAGTATGGTCCATCCGAGGCACTCAGTCACACCCTATTATGCATTAAAATAGACCTATTGAATCATGGACTGAAACCTGAGAGGAGGTGAGGATTTTATATGCATGCTAACAGGCTTAGAATATGAGGACTGAAAGGAACAAGGAGGGCAGATAGGCATGGTGGGGTTGTTGAAAAAAAGATGTCAGCTCCAATGTGGAACAAAACAAGCCTTGCTGTATTAAGTGGCAAACAAGCCTTGCTGTATTAAGTGACCATTGCTCTTTGATACTTACTGAGAAATTGCACTGAAATACCGTCAAATAATTGTACTGTACCGAAAGAAAAAATTGCATTCCTGTCACCTAAATTGCAGCTACTCGGAAACATCCTTTAATACAACCATTCATATTGTATTAAATTGCAGCGATACAGAAAGCAATGGCAGGGAATATTGACCTCATATCTAGAAGAATATTTCTCCAACCCATGCAGCAGCAATCTACATTTCTACTGCAAAGTCAGCACTAAATTCACTATTCATTTCTCCTTCAACACACAAACTTATTTCTGGCCACAGTGAGCTCTGAGCAAGCTCAGCCTAGTGAAACAGAGACCCAGTTTGGTAAGATGAGGATATAAGATGTGCTTATGGAAGACGTATCATTTCACTATCAGAACTAATGCTACGTAAGTACTTCAGGTGACCAGAAGCGATAAAAATCTTTCCATTCTTGCTCTTAAACAAAACATTCTAGTACTTAAAAACAGAGGGCCCCATTCGCCTCTCACAACAGGTATAAAATATCACAGTCCAAACTGTCCAACACTACAAACTTTAACCAAATAGGTTGGCTCTTAACATAGTTTTGTCTGCACAACACATGTTTGTAACTTAGCACACATTTTTCCCCCCAATGTAGACAGCACCCCATATCATGCCTCTGTAACCAGTTTGGCTGGTCCTCATCCTTCTATGACCATGTCCACAGGGGGATACTCAGGAAACTTAACTAAAACCTCTTCATTCCTGAATGAAAACAGCCACATGGGGGTTTAATGTGCCTTAACTTATGCATATTGAGTTCACACCTTTATTTGATTTGCCTTAAGTATCCAGAGTGTCTCCTTGTAGACACGCCCTCTCAGCTATCTGTGTGGTAGAGCATCCCATAGTGCACAGCAGCATGTACTGCTGGTTTTGCTTTGAGTTTGTGGTCCTCCAGGCTGAGGAAGTATGGGAAGCTGCCTAAATTATCCCAAAATACACTGATACAAGTGCAGTTAAGCTAGGTAGCAAATGAGGGTTGCAAACATGGTTGTGATGGTAGAAAAGAAATGGTGTGGACAGAAACTGAACCAAGTTAATTATAACCATTTAAAGTTATTGTTTGATATTTGCAAAGGTGATGCAGATTTAGCTGCCTAACTCCTGCTAAAATTAATGGACACTGTGTGGCTATGTTGCTTAGTCAACTCTGAAAATCTCAAACATTTGCCTTTAACCGGTTATAAATCATGATTGTAGTTGTAATATGCAGTCATTCCATTGATTTTCATGGACTTACTCCTGATTTACAATGATGTAAGGAACAGGAGAATCAAAGCCACAAATGCTATAGATTACAGAACGTAAGTGGACAGCCCTCTCTGCTGAGTGCTTTGTTGGCCTCCTGCCACTTTCTTAATAGTGTCTGATAACTATTCAGGTCTATGTATCATGTTTCACAGACCATTCAGAATGACCATTTTCTTCCTTGGAGAAACGTATCATTTCAGTTCAGTAACAGCTTTATGAAACAGAGCTCAAAATAGTTAAGTAGATGAATGTAACAAATAGTTGACAAGATTTAAAGTAAGGCTTAGTTTGGCATTACTTCTTAAGTATTAAAAATTGCATTTTAGTTAATGAGAGAAACAAATCAAAACAGTAAGTGTGAAAATCTAAAGAGCATTTGTCATAAATATAAAGGGAAGGGTAAACACTTTTAAATCCCTCCTGGCCAGAGGAAAAACCCTTTCACCTGTAAAGGGTTAAGAAGCTAGGATAACCTCGCTGGGACCTGACCAAAATGACCAATGAGGAGACAAGATACTTCAAAGTTGGAGGGGGGAAGAAACACAGGCTCTCTCTGTGTGTGTGTGTGTGTGTGATGCTTTTGCCGGGAAGAGAAAGGAATGGAGTCTTAGAACTTAGTAAGTAATCTAGCTAGATATGCATTAGATTCTGTTTTATTTAAATGGCTGAAAAAATAAGCTGTGCTGAATGGAATGTATATTCCTGTTTTTGTGTCTTTTTGTAACTTAAGGTTTGGTCTAGAGGGATTCTCTATGTTTTAAATCTGATTACCCTGTAAGGTATTTATCATCCTGATTTTACAGAGGTGATTCTTTTACTTTTTCTTCTATTAAAATTCTTCTTTTAAGAACCTGATTGCTTTTTCATTTGTTCTTAAGAGCCAAGGGTTTGGGTCTGTGTTCACCTATGCAAAATTGGTGAGGATTTTTATCAAGCCTTCCCCAGGAAAGGGGGTGTAGTGTTTGGGGAGGATTCTGGGGGGAAAGACGTTTCCAAGCGGGCTCTTTCCCGGTTATATATCTGTTAGACGCTTGGTGGTGGCAGCAATAAAGTCCAGGGGCAAAAGTTAAAATAGTTTGTGCCTTGGGGAAATTTTAACCTAAGCTGGTAAAAATAAGCTTAGGGGGTTTTCATGCAGGTCCCCACATCTGTACCCTAGAGTTCAGAGTGGGGAAGGAACCTTGACACTGTGGCAGAGCGGTGGGATTAACTTGAAATCATTTTGAGATCAATTTGAGATTTTTTGAACAAGAAGCACAGATTAAAAACCTGTACTGCACAATCAACATGTGTCAGCAGGCTTAAACCCATAGAATCAATTTAAAAGCCTATATATTAAGGGTATATTCAAGATATGCAGTGACCACTCCCAGTGCATGAAATATTTCGATTCCATATGGAGAATTTAATGGATGACTCCAAAGATATACCATTTAATTTATGGACTCTTTGACCTGAGGAGAGCTAGAGTTGAGAAAGGCGTGAAAGCAATTGTGTTAGTCTGCATTCACTCTGTCCAGAAAATTCTGTGAGATAATTACATGTTGGCAATTTGCAGTTGCAGTACCAGAAGAGTCATTTCTGCCTTCAGATTAAAAAGGCCACATGCTCACTGGGTGTAAATATGAATAACTCCATTAGCACCCTAATATTAGTGTGATGTTGTGGTGGGAATCTATTATAGACCACCGGACCAGGGGGATGAGGTGGAAGAGGCTTTCTTCCGGCAACTCACAGAAGTTACTAGATTGCACACCCTGGTTCTCATGGGAGACTTCAATCACCCTGATATCTGCTGGGAGAGCAATACAGCAGTGCACAGACAATCCAGGAAGTTTTTGGAAAATGTAGGAGACAATTTCCAGGTGCAAGTGCTGGAGGAACCAACTAGGGGCAGAGTTCTTCTTGACCTGCTGCTCACCAACCGGGAAGAATTAGTAGGGGAAGCTAAAGTGGATGGGAACCTGGGAGGCAGTGACCATGAGATGGTTGAGTTCAGGATCCTGACACAAGGAAGAAAGGAGAGCAGCAGAATACAGACCCTGGACTTCAGAAAAGCAGACTTTGACTCCCTCAGGGAACTGATGGGCAAGATCCCCTGGTAGAATAACATGAGGGGGAAAGGAGTCCAGGAGAGCTGGCTGTATTTTAAAGAATCCTTATTGAGGTTACAGGGACAAACCATCCCAATGTGTAGAAAGAATAGTAAATATGGCAGGCAACCAGCTTGGCTTAACAGTGAAATCCTTGCTGATCTTAAATACAAAAAGGAAGCTTACAAGAAGTGGAAGATTGGACAAATGACCAGGGATGAGTATAAAAATATTGCTCGGACATGCAGGAGTAATATCAGGAAGGCCAAATCACACCTGGAGTTGCAGCTAGCAAGAGATGTTAAGAGTAACAAGAAAGGTTTCTTCAGGTATGTTAGCAACAAGAAGAAAGTCAAGGAAAGTGTGGGCCCCTTACTGAATGAGGGAGGCAACCTAGTGACAGAGGATGTGGAAAAAGCTAATGTACTCAATGCTTTTTTTGCCTCTGTCTTCACGAACAAGGTCAGCTCCCAGACTACTGCACTGGGCAGCACAGCATGGGGAGGAGTTGACCAGCCCCCTGTGGAAAAAAAAAGAAGTGGTTCGTGACTATTTAGAAAAGCTGGACGTGCACAAGTCCATGGGGCCGGATGCGTTGCATCCGACAGTGCTAAAGGAGTTGGCGGATGTGACTGCAGAGCCATTGGCCATTATCTTTGAAAACTCGTGGCGAATGGGGGAAGTCCCGGATGACTGGAAAAAGGCTAATGTAGTGCCAATCTTTAAAAAAGGGAAGAAGGAGGATCCTGGGAACTACAGGCCCGTCAGCCTCACCTCAGTCCCTGGAAAAATCATGGAGCAGGTCCTCAAGGAATCAATTCTGAAGCACTTAGAGGAGAGGGAAGTGATCAGGAACAGTCAGCATGGATTCACTAAGGGCAAGTCATGTCTGACTAATCTAATTGCCTTCTATGATGAGATAACTGGCTCTGTGGATGAATGGCTCGGCAGCAGTTCTGCAGAAAAGGACCTAGGGGTTACAGTGGACGAGAAGCTGGATATGAGTCAACAGTGTGCCCTTGTTGCCAAGAAGGCCAATGGCATTTTGGGATGTATAAGTAGGGGCATTGCCAGCAGATCGAGGGACGTGATCATTCCCCTCTATTTGACACTGGTGAGGCCTCATCTGGAGTACTGTGTCCAGTTTTGGGCCTCACACTACAAGAAGGGTGTCGAAAAATTGGAAAGAGTCCAGCGGAGGGCAACAAAAATGATTAGGGGACTGGAACACATGGGTTATGAGGAGAGGCTGAGGGAACTGGGGATGTTTAGTCTATGGAAGAGAAAAATGAGGGGGGATTTGATAGCTGCTTTCAAACTACGTGAAAGGGGGTTCCAAAGAGGATGGCTCTAGACTGTTCTCAGTGGTAGCAGATGACAGAACAAGGAGTAATGGTCTCAAGTTGCAGTGGGGGAGATTTAGGTTGGATATTAGGAAAAACTTTTTCACTAGGAGGGTGGTGAATGCGTTACCTAGGGAGGTGGTGGAATCTCCTTCCTTAGAAGCCTTAGAAGTTTTTAAGGTCAGGCTTGACAAAGCCCTGGTTAGGATGATTTAATTGGGGATCGGTCCTGCTTTGAGCAGGGGGTTGGAATAGATGACCTCCTGAGGTCCCTTCCAACCCTGATATTCTATGATTCTATGATTCTAGTGTCCCAGGTATCTGGCCCATAGAAAATCTTGACTTTACAGGGAGCTAAGAGAATTATTAAATGTCTTCTATATTAATACATAGAGAAGACAGAACCTTCCTGGGTATACTGGGGCCCTGAGTGAAGAATATTTTGGTCATCTGTGCTGCTCTCTCCCCACAAAATCAGTAAAGGGACTCCATCATCTCATTTCTTTCCATATATCTTTTGTTGTCATGTCCTTCCCTCTGTATCCCAGCTTCAGCATTTATTTGATTTACCCCCATCCTCCACATCTCCACTCTGCCTCCTAGTACAAGGCCAGGAAAGTTGACTTGTGGCCATCAATCCTTCTCCTAGAGCCTTGTCTTTCAGGGTGACATCTCTAAACATAGCAGATTTGATTTGGAATTCCTCTGCTGCCCTAACGTGCACAGGGGAGCAGAACCAGCCTCTGATAGCCCCAGAGAGTTGAGACAGTATAAACCACATCTTCTCAGTCCAGGTACCAGGCTCTGCATGAGGGTCTTCTTGCCAGATGGCTTCTAATTTCAATGAAACTCCTTCCACAGCCAAGTGAAATAAGGCACTCTAAGCTGCTATCCAACCTCTGCATAAAGGCACTCTGACTAAGAATCACAAATTATCCATTTCATTGACCATATGAAACCTGCTTTACTTTTAACACAGAAGAATAATCCAAGGAGCTCAGAGTTCAAAACAGCAATTTAACTAGTTATTACTCACTAGCAGCTCTCCTGTACAGCTCTATCTCCAAACTAATTAAACACAAGCAATGTGTTGGATAGAATTACCCAGGCACTTCTAACCAACAGGCAGACAAAAACTGACAAAATCCAGGTTAGCCCATGTGAGTGCCCAATGAGACACATTAACCACTTATTACTGGATTGATGACAACTATGCACAACAAACATAATATCAGGTTTAGCTTCAAATATTTATGAGGAATTCCCCGGGACCAATATGAAGGGCAGAACAATAAATAGACAGCAGAGGCGGGGGGAAGAGATGAAAAACAGGGGTTTGAGTTGGGGAATTGGAAATTTGTTTTAAAGGTGTGCAAAGAGTTATCAAATAAGCAGGACTCTTCATTTTGTTTTAAGAGGTTTTCGTCACTCCACATTATTTTGTGTGAATGGAACAGAACATGAAATGGAAAGAAATATGTACTCTGACTTGCGCTCTGCCTATGTGAGGAGAATTGTCGGTGTTTGCTCTGGCTCCAGAACGAAATATGTGCTCAAATCCAAGTCTTTATAATGGTGAGATTTAGGAAAACATACTGAGCAACCTAACCAGCTGGACCTAGCTAGTACTTATGGGCATACAGTAGACATTTGTGCTT
The DNA here is from genome assembly GCF_965140295.1 of Lepidochelys olivacea. Lineage (NCBI taxonomy): Eukaryota > Metazoa > Chordata > Testudines > Cheloniidae > Lepidochelys > Lepidochelys olivacea. Next base: position 74,407,277 of record NC_140414.1, read on the forward strand.
AGCACAAAAAAAAAGATGAATTTGTGCAAAAATCCATAATATCTCTAGCACTAGCAGATGAAAGTAATATTTTTCCCAGTAGGAAATCTCACTAAATGACCAATCTCTGTGTGAATGTGGAGCTGTCTTTTCAGAAAATTATGTAAGTAGAGCTAAGAGAAATTGCATCCATTTACCTTTAAGCATACTTTGCTATATTGTCCTGAAGCAGCCAATGTGAGACCAAGTTTGTTCAACTCCTTTCCAGTTTCCAGTGGACTGAATGGCAGCAGACTAATGGACATTTGTTTTTAAAATGGGCTTTAAATATTTGTTTCACTTTAATGTTTAATGTTTAATTTGAAGGCACCTGTGCACTACTTCTTTCTTCTTCTTTATATGTTGAGGTTTGGGATTGGGTTTTTTTTAAATCTTTGCAAGTTTGTACCATGTTTTCAAGAGCAATTTTTACAAGTTCTGGTTTTTTCCCCCCTGCTTTTTAATAGGGCTGCTCTGGGATGGAAAGGGGCTTACAAATATTCAGTTCACACTAATGGGAAGTTACAGGTGGAGTTTTCAAAAACATCTATGGCCTAACTTTGCTCCCATTGAAATCAGTGGTAAAAAACTCTCATTTGACTTTAATGGAGCAGAATTAGGCCAACACTTAACCCTTTGGAAAATCCCAGGCTGAATGTAACTGTCAGCCATGGACCAGATCATTAATGCGACATTCCTTCAGTTGGATCCACACAGGTGGTACTTATGTCTACCCAGAGTCCAATTACATGCAGGTATGATTGCAGTATTGGGGCCTAAGTGAATAAGTATTCCATTATTGCTGAGTTGCTCTCACTTTAACTATCACATTTTATGGATTCAAAATCCGCCCATTCCTCCCACACCTCCGATACAGTAGTTTTTAAAATCAGCCTACTTATTCAAAAGTGGAAGAGAATGTATTGTAATGGTGTATTTTCAAAGATCTATTCATGCATTTGTTCTGAGCTTGAAAACTATTGTTTGGCACCAAAGTACCCAAGGCTGAATCTCTTTTGCTAACTAGAGTATTTTTTAGTTTCCTAATGTTCAGTAATGAGAAATGTCAATATCAGCCTCCACAGTAGAATCGGTCAAAAATGGAATTTCCATTTTGTGAAAAATAGAGGATTTCACAATTTTGTTTTGTCCCAAATCAGACCAAAATAATTCCGTTTTAAACACAAACATTCTACTTCAATGTGTCCAACATCAAATGGCAAAACAAAACCATTTTGACCCAGAACAGGGAACACCCGAATGGCCTTTTTATTCACATCTTTCACTGGAGATTAAGCTCTGCCTCTGAAAAAATAAAAATCAATCCAAGAATGGGGGGAGGTGGGTGAGATGGCAGTGCAAGCGGGGGAAGGGAGAAGGGATCCCAAAGACACTGTGGGCACTTTATAATCAGGGAGTACTTCAGTGTGGCCTCAGGGCAGCTATATGTGGGTACCCATCACCATTGTGCCAGCAACTCTCCAGTCAGAGAGTACGACCTGAGGCAGCATCACTGAGAGGTGCTGAGGAGATTCTAGGACCCCTCCCATCTTCCCAGCTCCATGCCACCTATCGCCACCAACCCCATTATCGAGTCTGATCCCCAGCACCCATTCCTTGTGTGCACAGGCCCAGCCCACACCATCTTGCATAACTCCTATTCTGGAGGAGTAAGACCACGGATAGTTGCATCTGTGAGCAACAAGATATCAGAGACTGAGCTGCTCTCTGCAGCAGCTCAGGGAAAACATCAAATGCAGGCTGAGTTCAGGGTGATACGGTGTTAGGAGTGGGCAGCAGAGGCCAGGGAGCATCTCCATGCCCATTTGGAGTAGCAGAGGCAGAAGTTCTTCTGGTGATGGGCTGAGGTCACAGCCCTGTTTCTGGGCCAAGCTGCAGCCTCCAGCTCCAGGGACAGTCTGGAGGAGGAAATAAAGGAGTCCTCTAATTTGTAGAGTGTTAGTTTGTAGTTGTTACTTGTTAGTTCTGTCTCTCTGTTGTTACTTGGGGACAGGGCCTATAATAGCCTTGTTCTATGCTGGCTCCTAACCACATGTAGTATGCATTTGAATGTGTCACATTAGGCATTCATCATAACATAACTGTGTTTTGCTTAGCATCTCTACTCCTTTTCCTTTTTTTGGCGGGGGGAGGGGAAGAGATGGGGGCACCTTATCATCACTCCTTTGACATTCTAAACAAGTTCCAGTAGAGTTCCAGCTGATCACCATCATTTGTTTCTTCCAGTGCTATGGCAGTTTGAGTGACTTCTACAGCTCTCCAAGTGGTTCTGTGCAGCATTCCACACATTTAAGGGTTTGAAGTAGCCACAGAGCTTCCTGGCTATTGACAACAGCATTGCATGTCTGGATCCCCCTCCAGATATTCCCTTACAACCAGACTGAAGAAGTGAAGGTCAGGGACCTTTGGGAAGCCACAGTCACACGCTGCCTTTTAGATATTTACTCCACTGTCTGTTGCTACAAACCCAGCAGATAGGACCTGGGACCTTAGACATGTTTCCATGACAGCACCCAGTTTGTCCAGACTGTTCTGGGAGGTGTGCTGTTTTTCAAAGCCAGATATGCAAAGCATGGTTTCTTTGTCAGTGTTGCTAGTGGTCTTTATGTTACTGCTCACCCAGTGAGCTGTAAGACATATAGTCAGTTGTCTGACCACTGGTCCACATGTCATAGTCAGTTGTCTGACCACTGGTCCACATGTCAGAGATCAGGTGCACCTTCCCACCTTCACAGTTACCTCAGCCATGCCATATCACAATTCTCATAGCAGTCCAGATCTCTGAACTGCTGGAGTTTTCTTTTTGTTTTGTTTTTTAAAAATAGGAGCTGTTAGGGATCTCCCAACTTGGGGCAGCTGTAGCCCCAAAGCCTGATCTTACATGTAGGAGGAAGGAAGCATGTCTATGGCCAACATGCTGATACGTTCTCTGTTGAGAGTTGAGCTGATCACCCTATTTGGGGTTGGGAAGGAATTTTCCTCCAGGGCAGGTTGGCAGAGGCCCTGGGGGGGTTTCACCTTCCTCTGCAGAGTGGAGCATGGGTCACTTGCTGGAGGATTCTCTGCAGCTTGAAGTCTTTAAACCACGATTTGAGGACTTCAGTAGCTCAGACATAGGTTAGGGTTTTGCTACAGGAGTGGGTGGGTGAGATTCTGTGGCCTGCATTGTGCAGGAGGTCAGACGAGATGATCATAACGGTCCCTTCTGACCTTAAAGTCTATGATTCTATGAGTTCCACAGTACGGGGAGATTGTGTTCATATTTTTGCTCCCTTTGAACACACTCAACTAACGTCAGTTGGATGATTCTGCTGAATTTAGCTGACAAACTAATGGAAAATACTGGTGTTGGGATATTGTACCTATATATATCCATATACCCATGTATTATGTTATAGGCCATGGAGGCCTAGTGTGGATGGACTAGTGTGTTTGACGTGAGTACATGCGTTGCGTGTTGGCAATTGAAGCGAGAACTTAAGGTCAAGTGTTCAAGAACTATTTGTACAAAACAATTTTGTTATGACCCTGGAAAGTATGAAGAATCAACAGATAAAGAAATAACACCAGCTGCTATAAAATTGTGTAAGGATTGAAGGTAATGGCACACCTTGGATCATGGCAGCCCGCTCAGGATTGTCTCTTTGGAACTGAGTTGTGGGTGAAAGGCCCAAACAATAGAGACAAAAGACTAATGATGTTACAAAGTCGATTATAAATGGTGTCTTCACACATTTTCAGTGTGGAGTCTTTCAACAACCAGAGCCCTGTTTGGATATAGATGTGGTCTTTTGCTGGCTTCCCACATCTTGTGATCTGATCGAACCTCGACTGGCCAGTGACACTTCATTCTGATCTGCAGACTCGGGTGTAGTGTGTTTGGGGTACGAATGTGGAGTGAATGAGGTTTATTTTGTGAGCAATAAAGAGTACTTGGAGTATTATATACCAATCTGCTACCCCACCCCATAGGGAGCCCCCTGTTGCGGGTCTAACACTGGTAATATCATGGTCAACCTCTATAGTAGGCCCAGTGATTCTTTGCTTTTCTCCAGTTCCTGAGGCAACCAGTTGTGGCATATTCTCTGTGATTGTGCTCAATGTGTTTTATCATTCCTGATGTCCCATATCCTCAGGCAAAGTGGATTCTGTTAGTTTCCTTACCCTCTATTTGCAGAGCTAGCAATTGACAGTGGTAGTGTTCCCAGTATCAATTTGGAAATATTTCCATAGCCATGATGCAGCTGGTTTCCTGTTCACATACTGCAGGAATGGGTTGGTGGATTGTAGCTGGTGGTGACTGTTGGTGCTGAATGAAATGCAGTGTGAGAGCACTGCCTACCCCCTAGACTTCTCAAAAGCACGTCCAGCAAAGATGTAGGCAATGACCATTCCTCCCACTCACTTGGGAGCCATGACTACCTGCGCCAACCACATCCTTTCTGGGAATAGTGGAACACATTTTTAGAGGAAGTAGATGATTTCAGGCCAGTGGCCTGCTGCTGCAGAGGCTTAGCCACAAGACTCGTGGTGCTGGACTAAAGAGAGATGCACTGCTAGCCTTCTCATCACCTCTTCCTGCACCCTGAAAGGTCTAGTGTGCCTGAAGGAAACATTTCTCTTCACAGGAGCTGCCTGCCTCAGGCAACTCAGATTTGGCTAGCTCCCTGACCTTCACTTAGATTCTAAAGCCAGAAGGAACCACTGTCATCATCTTGCCTGACCTCCTGCATAACACAGGACACAGAACTTTCACAAAATAATTTATATTGGAACTAGAGCATGTCTTTTAGAAAAACTTCTGGCTGTCCAGGCTGCGGAGTTTCTCCATTAGAACATTTCTGGAAACTTTCTGTTGCCTAAGCAGTTTCTCTCTTATATCAAGCTCTCGGTGTCTTCAGCCCACATGATTGAAAGCTCCACTTTTCAGATTGCAAGAGTGCTGGCCTCTTTTGTCCCTTAAGTGATGATAACTAACATTTTTTGGTTCCCCTTGAGTGTTTGCTAAACTGTCATCCTTACCCCTTGTTTGCTTGACCACTTTGTTTACTATATATATATATAAATTTTGTGACAAAGTTCCTCCTCTGACTTGGTGGATCCTGCGCTTCTTGGCAGATTTCCTCGCCTCAGAGATTCATGGCAGCCCTCAGCTTGGCCACTTTTGCTAGTGGCTCAAAACTGCCATTCACTTAGCTAACCTCATCACTGGCCAGCATGGGAAAAACGAAGGAGAACAATCCCCACAGTCTCTGCTGATCCACCATGTGGGTCAGGGAACAGCCCAGAGTCCTTCCCCTCTCATGGAACTCACAGTTCAGGTCAACTCCTCCTGTGTCTGATCAGGAGTTGGGAGGTTTGGGGGGAACCCGGGCCCATCCTCTACTCCGGGTTCCAGCCCAGGGCCCTGTAGACTGCAGCTGTCTAGAGTGCCTCCTGGAACAGCTGCACGACAGCTACACCTCCCTGGACTACTTCCCCATGGCCTCCTCCCAAAACCTTCTTTATCCTCACCACAGGATCTTCCTCCTGGTGTCTGATAATGTCCTCAGTCCTCCAGCAGTATGCCTTCTCACTCTCAGCTCCTAGTGCCTCTTGTTCCCAGCTCCTCGCACGCGCGCCACAAACTGAAGTGAGGTCCTTTTTAAACTCAGGTGCCCTGATTAGTCAGCCTGCCCTAATTGGTTCTAGCAGTTTCTTAATTGGCTCCAGGTGTCCTAATTAGCCTGCCTTCCTGAATTTGTTCCAGCAAGTTCCTTCTTGTTCTGGAATTGCCCCTGTTACCTTACCCAGGGAAAATGGACCTGCTTAATCTGGGACTAATATATCTGCCTTCTAACACTCTCCTGTAGCCATCTGGTCTGACCCTGTCACTATATATATATATATAGTTTTTTAATTGTCCTCTTAATCAAGCTGGTCAGACAGGTAAATTTGTCTAGGGCATGGTTAGTGTATATATTTCCTCCCAAATAGATTTTAAGAACATATTTCTAGTGCACATCTATCCATCACACAATGACTTTTGGGACCAGCACGTCAGCAATTTATATATAACACCTTACAAGATACCTTTTAGATATATGCTGTGATAAGCGTGTTAGGGAGTCAGGCCTGATATGAGTTACCATATAGTGGGCTCTCTGCCAGTGGGCTTTCATGGGCTCTTATGGTCACAGTTTATAGACATCTCTACACTATCCAAATAACATGTTCTATAATTGTAATCAAAACCACAAGAAAGCAATACATCTCAAAAGCGTAAAATGTTCCAACTGCAAAGGGGAAAATAAGTGATTAATTAAGCAGTGTTTGTCATCTCCGTTGTCCAAAATTGTTGAGACCTTTTGTATGCTGGAAATTTAGAGTGCATTAAATGTAATTGTCTAGACAATTAACCCCAAGGTAGACTTTGTATAGTAAGTGGAAAATAATAAATTAAGCAGTTAGCCACAAATTGTAATATGAAATAAACAAAGGGTGGGGGCTACAAAGACCTGAAGATTGTGAACCATGTTGGTCCAGTGCGAATGGATAGCCTGATGATCTCAGAAGTTGGTAAGTAATTGCCTCTCTGTAATGTGCTGTCATTTTCTTTGGTCAGGGCAACCTGATTTAATATACTTGGTTGAGCTTACTATTTGATATCACAGTAATCAATACTTTAACAGAACTTATTATTTACAGGGAGGAGAGGCATGTGGCTAAATTGAACCAATCGAAAAAGGCTGAATGAAATGCTGAAGTCAGAACAAAGCAAAATGGTAAAGCCAAGGAAAATTTTTTAAAAAATTCAAATCATTCTCAAAATTTTTTCTTCAAAAACTTCATCAAAATATGTTTATGTGATCAAAATATTTAACAAAATGGCATTTTCCTGCAAAAAATGTTTCAATGAAAAATTTTGACAAATTCTAGTCCATAGTTAAACATCCTGAGATAAGCATGGTAAAGTTACCATAGCAGTTAAAAGAAAAGGAGTACTTGTGGCACCTTAGAGACTAACCAATTGATTAGAGCATAAGCTTTCGTGAGCTACAGCTCACTTCATCAGATGCATATCGTGGAAACTGCAGCAGACTTTATATATACACAGAGAATATGAACCAATACCTCCTCCCACCCCACTGTCCTGCTGGTAATAGCTTATCTAAAGTGATCATCAGGTGGGCCATTTCCAGCACAAATCCAGGTTTTCTCACCCTCCACCCCCCCCCACAAATTCACTCTCCTGCTGGTGATAGCCCATCCAAAGTGACAACTCTTTACACAATGTGCATGACAATCAAGTTGGGCTATTTCCTGCACAAATCCAGGTTTTCTCACATCCCCCCCACCCCCATACACACACAAACTCACTCTCCTGCTGGTAATAGCTCATCCAAACTGACCACTCTTCAAGTTTAAATCCAAATTAAACCAGAACATCTGGGGGGGGGGTAGGAAAAAACAAGAGGAAACAGGCTACCTTGCATAATGACTTAGCCACTCCAAGTCTCTATTTAAGCCTAAATTAATAGTATCCAATTTGCAAATGAATTCCAATTCAGCAGTTTCTCGCTGGAGTCTGGATTTGAAGTTTTTTTGTTTTAAGATAGCGACCTTCATGTCTGTGATTGCCTGACCAGAGAGATTGAAGTGTTCTCCGACTGGTTTATGAATGTTATAATTCTTGACATCTGATTTGTGTCCATTTATTCTTTTACGTAGAGACTGTCCAGTTTGACCAATGTACATGGCAGAGGGGCATTGCTGGCACATGATGGCATATATCACATTGGTGGATGTGTAGGTGAACGAGCCTCTGATAGTTGGCTGATGTTATTAGGCCCTGTGATGGTGTCCCCTGAATAGATATGTGGGCACAATTGGCAATGGGCTTTGTTGCAAGGATAAGTTCCTGGGTTAGTGGTTCTGTTGTGTGGTATGTGGTTGTTGGTGAGTATTTGCTTCAGGTTGCGGGGCTGCCTGTAGGCAAGGACTGGCCTGTCTCCCAAGATTTGTGAGAGTGTTGGGTCATCCTTTAGGATAGGTTGTAGATCCTTAATAATGCGTTGGAGGGGTTTTAGTTGGGGGCTGAAGGTGACGGCTCGTGGCATTCTGTTATTTTCTTTGTTAGGCCTGTCCTGTAGTAGGTAACTTCTGGGAACTCTTCTGGCTCTATCAATCTGTTTCTTTACTTCTGCAGGTGGGTATTGTAGTTGTAAGAAAGCTTGACAGAGATCTTGTAGGTGTTTGTCTCTGTCTGAGGGGTTGGAGCAAATGCGGTTGTATCGCAGAGCTTGGATCTACAGAATAATGTGAAACATTGCAAGCCTTAGTGGTTTCATTTCTTCACATGATGTTGAAGTAAAGATTGCTGAAATGTGACCTCTTATCAGCAAGCATTTATGAACAACTATAGCTTAGATTATGTATTAATTATATTGATTACTTAAGAATACCCAGTTATCACTTTGAGGATTGCCAGGTTCCTGCTCAGTATTATTCAAATTATTATATAGTTGGGAACCCTCAAGTGCACAGTTGCAACACTTACACTATAGGAACTCTTTTATATTTACAAATATAGTTTATTAATACATTTAGCACAGTCACAAACACCCCAACTCAGTAAGGTAGATAGAGAAACTACAGAATGAACATCTGCACATTCATATACTCACACCATCCCTTGTAGAACACATGAACAACCTGAAATGTTAGCCATCATCTTCCTCATCACCATCACCTTCCCCATCATCACCAGTCGCCATCATTCTGGAATTTTCCGAGGACTACATCTCTCTCTCCTACCGCCCCTAGGCTGGGATGCCACTTTTATAATATGTTACACTAACACCGTTATGTTTGATTCATATTTAGTAAGGGATTTTTCCCCCTTTCCTTATTTGTATTTCCTCACCTTACTAATGTTGGAGTGTCTTTTTCCTGTAGGTTTGTATATCAGTGATCTCAACTTATTATCAAATATGTCAATTCGTTACCATGGCCTGTTTGTTATTTCTCTCCTAAATGGTTACTTTGGTTCTTTCCAAGTTGTGGTGTACCTGTTAAGTTTCAGCTTAGGAAAGCCCCTATGCCAACCTGCTTTAACACATCCTCTACGTTAAAGGGCACAGCCATACATGGACCTTATGCTTTAGCTCATCACCATCTATCTAGGTGAAAGGTCCCAAACATATGCATGCTAACTTTGCCTTAGCTTACCATGCAGAATGTGGCCTGCAGGTCCCTTGTGTTACAGCCAAAATATACTCTAATATAAACCAATAAACATTATAATAAAACAAATAATCAAACCTATAAGAAACATAAAAAAAAAGATGTATATAGGCAAGCAAGCAGGCTAGCCTTAAATGTATCTCATGTACCTGTTAGTATGTCAGTTCATTCCCAAGACACTTCTGTGGTTGAATTATTTACCTGTGATCAGAACTTCCTCTTAAACTCTATTTTCAGCTCCCCAAATACTTTTCCATTGGTCCGTTTATCTGTTCAAAGTTCTTAGGTCTCAAGCCTTATGCTAACTTGCAGAAGCTAATGTCTTACAGGATACAGGCCCGCAGGTTCCTTGCATTACTGCTGAATATAATGCAAAACAGAACATAATGCAAAGCAGTAAATATAATAAAGGCAAGCTCACCCACTGGGCTACACAACAAAACTAAAATCCATTTTCCATTTTGGATCAGTTTGACCCAAAACTGGAAAAATTTGTTGTCTTATGGGGGCTGTGGTTCAGGAGCCTGTTGCCCCCTTTCTCTCCTATGAGCCAGGCTTCCTAGAGGACTACGTATTCATGTACTTCTGCAACCACAAAGGCTAGACAGGTGGTACATCTCCATAAATGCTCAGGCTGTGGAGGCAAGCTTCTGGCCCTAGATTACCTGATGGTGTTCCTTTAGCATGTACGTTATGTTTTCAAGGCACAGAAAAGGCATTTATTAACAAATGATCAGGTATCTTTACTGTAAATCATTAGACTTAATTTAAGAGTCTAGGGAACATCAACATTTTGTAAATGTCATCCTTTGATTGAGAATCCAAAGACTTACGTAGCCTGGATGCTTAGTGAGCTTTCAATGGCTCGGGGCCACACTCACTATTACAAACCATATGTCATTAGTGAACGGTAAATGCATTATACTGTTTACAATAAAACCACCATTTTTAGGTAACTCCAGTTTTAGGAGACTGCCCAAAGATTCCTCAAGTTTACTGAGCACATATTGGCTCCACTTTTATAAGGAAACAAAGAGTATGTAAAGCAATCAACGGTGTTGATCCCTTGGACAGTTCACCTTAGAATAGGTTTCACTGTGTTTCAATATATTTATGCAGCCAGTGAGTAATTTGTAAATTGTGACGTGTTAGGATGTGATACAGACTTCCTTCTCACTCACTCACCTAGGAAGGACAAGCTCAAATTTTAAAAGTATGTTAATCACTCTAATTTTCATTCAAACGTTTACTTAATGAGCCTTTAAAAGTAAGAGTTGAAACAAAATTGCAAATGCTAATATTTATCTTGCTTGATTTCTTATTACACTGACAAATTAATAGCATTACACAAAATAGGAGCTTTAAGATATATCTACACTAGAAATGCTGCAGCTTCATTGCTTTAAGAGCTATAGTGTAGATACTACAGTGATGGAAGGGGTTCTTCCGTCGCTGTAATAAATCCACCTCTCTGAGAGGTAGTAGCTAGTTATGTGTACACAAAGGTTTAGACTGGCTTAATTACACTGCACAGGGCATGAAATTTTTCACAGCCTTGAGCAATGTAGTTAAGCCAACCTAACATTTTGGCGTAGACCAGCCCAAAGTCACAAATTAATTTTCATGCTAAAATTGCAGTTTATAATATTTGGTTTCTATTTTTTCCCCTCCAAGTGATGTATACAATTTTTTTGAACTAAATCAGTGTTTCCCAAACTTGGGACGCCGCTTGTTCAGGGAAAGCCCCTGGTGGGCCGGACCGGTTTGTGAACCTGCCGTGTCCACAGGTTCGGCCGATCGCGGCTCCCACTGGCCACGGTTCGCCGCTGCAGGCCAATGGGGGCTGCGGGAAGTGGTGTGGGCCGAGGGATGTACCGGCCACCGCCAGGGGCTTTCCCTGAATAAGCAGCATCCCAAGTTTGGGAAACACTGAACTAAACAAAACACATGCTTAGTGGCCTCAATCCTCTGATCTGGCTTGGTGAAGAACCCAGAAGGGGTCAGAGGTGCCTGCATGTCACTTTTACATGTGGAGTGTTTCCAGGGTGCAGTTTGGTGTTCTATGAGATAGTTTGTCTCTAATAAGTTGTGGTGCATAACTGAAAAAAATTGAGACACTCTGGTTTGGATATCACAGCGATGGGTACAACAGAAAAACACAAAGACAGCTTGAAATTCCACTCATCCGACTTGCACTCATCTTTTTTAAGCATTCTAGAGAAAGCTCCCCCAAAAAACAGCATGATATCACCCTATCAGGCCGGGCACAATCACCACAGATCTAGCAGGATTTTAGAACAGGAGGAAGAAAAGAATTTGTAGCCAGGCAGAAAGCATGATTTACTGAAATTAATTACTTTCATACTGAGCTACATAAAGGGCCAGCTTCCACAATCTGATTTTAAAAAACGCTACAGGGCCAGTTCATGTCTCTGAATGCCACAAGACTTAAGAACAGTTCTTACTTTGTAATGAAAGAAATGCCTGGGCTCAAGAGATTCGATGCAGGGCTCAAGCCATTTTTTTGTACTTTCATAATTGGGGCAGTAAGCCCAGACGTGGCCGGGCAATAAACTGCCAAGCCTAGAGGTGCCAGGGCTGAACCCTGGAACAAATTAAGCACTGGTGGAGAAGAAAAAAAACATAAGTAAATGGAAAAAAATAAGAAAGTTATGGTAAGCAACATAGGGGTCTCTTTCTTACCTTTACAAGGTTACAGTTAAAAGTCAAAAAGTAGCCTTCAGGGCTAAAACCACTGGCGAGATGAGGAGGCAAACATGGTGCTTCTTATCCCCAGAGGGAACATACTGATTAACAGCACAAGCAGTGTATACAAATGCACACATGAATACAGTCTTCAAAATCATGCTTGCATGCACTTCAGAGTCCACTCAAACTTCAGGAGGCAGCAGCTTAAATATGTCACAGTAATTTACTGTACATTAGGTTAAATAAAGTGTTATCATCCTAGCCATTTAACCCAAAGGGTTACTGGTACAAGCTAAAGCCTCTTTTAGGAATAGGCCAATTGTGACACTTCAATATATATTTGTATGTATTTCTTTTTAGGATTAGCATCCATGGTGGCTAATAGAGCTGGTCAAAAGTTTTCCAACAGAAAGTTTTTTTTTTCTAAATCAGAAAATGCTAATTCTACTAAATCAAAACATTTTTCATGGGAAAGGAAAAGGTTATTTCCCCAAGATGATCTTAATAAAAGATGGGCCTGAATTGGTACATGGAATCCAAATGCCACAAACTTTGCTGGGACAGAGCATTTAAATATAGACCTGAAACCAGAGCTGAATTTTTCATCTTAGATGCATTTCTAATCTAAGCCTTTCAAAAAGGTTTAAGTTTGCTTCAGAAGAAAGGTTGATGATCAAAACAGTTGTTTTTATTTTTAAAGAATTGATTCGCTAATCCCTAATTTTAGCCAAGTACAGTGCAAGCAAAGCGGCTAACACCAGGCAATAGAACACAAAGTCACCACTATCATTATGACAGAATCTCTTGTGCTTCCCAGCTCATAGTATTAACAGTGAAAGCAAATTTCTTATTTCTAACAATGCAGCTCCATCAGGGAGCAATCTCTGCTACATGTACGAAAGGCAATAAAAGGTGCTCAGGTAAAGAATCTAGTAATAAAAGAATAAAAAGCACAGCTTATAGTGGTACTATTGTTAATAAACTTGTTAGTGGGTTTTGTAATATCAATAATGGGACTGAGAGAATTCATGACTACAGAACTTAGCATTCCAGCCTCTCAGATGGCATTTTTCTTTGGTCATTTTCTCCTAGATGTTACCATTTTATTGTAATATACCTATATATCTTCTGTAATTGTGATTATCCCCAGCTGAGAAAAAGCTTTTTAACTCTCTTATTGCTAATATGGAAATCTTGAGTCTCCAGTCATTTCTAGCAAATGTGGTACTTTCACCTACTTGTTGTATGTAACATGCAATATTAAAGGATAATTCTACCCAAAGTACTCTGTGGATTCCATAAGAATATGCAAATAAGGTAACAAGCAAATCATGTATTTTGGGTATGTACCATTTCTTAATATCATACAAAGGCTAGAAGGATAAATCAGGTGACAAGACCATCAAAGTGAATCTGAATTTCAACAATACAGTATCTTCTCTATAAAAGGAAACAACTATTGTCAGAGGCAATGGGCAGGTGTTTCACACAAAGTCTTAAAGCGACGCCGAGGAATATATCTACGTGGCATTTTGGAGTGAGCCTCCCAGCATGGGGTAGACAGATTAGGGCAGATGTGATTCATGCTAGCACTCTAAAATTAGAGGAGGCAGATGGACTTCAGAGTCCAAGCTGCAACTTCAACATGTGTCTATGCATCACTAACTCAAGTCTGTCAACCCGGGTTGGCCCACCCACTCCAAAATGCTGTCTAGATATACCCTAAGGATGTGTCTATGCTGCACCTAAGAGCATGCCTCCCAACTCAGGTAGACAGACTCGCGCTAGCTCTGTGAGAGCTAGCACACTAAAAATAGCAGGGTGGATATTGTGGCATGGACAGTGGCTTGGTCTATCCACCCAAGACCACGCCCACCCAAACCCCAGGTCCAAGCTCAGGTAGCAAGCCCATGTCAACACCCAAGCTACAACATCCCTGCTGCTATTTTTAGCACACTGATTTGAGTAGAGATAATGCAAGTCAGTCAACTCACTCTGGGAGGTACACTCCCAGATGCAGTGTAGACATACCCATGTTATCTGAAAACTACTTAAGACATTAGGGTGCATTGAAAAAGTGATTATTTTTCAAGCCTTTCAATATCTCTTAGGCCTGGTCTACACTAGTGGGGGGGTGGGATCGATCTAAGTTACGCAACTTCAGCTGCGTAAATAATGTAGCTGAAGTTGACATACTTAGATCTACTTACAGCAGTGTCTTCACTGCAGTAACTTGACAGCTGACATTCTCCCATTAACTCCGCCTGCGCCTCACGCCCTGGTGGAGTACCAGAGTCAATGGGAGAGCACATGACAGTTGATTTATCTAGACTAGACGCGATAAATCAATCCTCGCTGGATCGATCGCTGCCCGTCGATCCAGCTAGTAATGTAGACAAGCCCTTAGTCTCAGAGAATAACATTGCTTAGCACCCAGAACACTGATAATGTTCCAAGTGTAGAGGACATAAAACTATTACAGGGTGGTGCAGGCAGGCACAAGGAGCAGAGAGGGGCACTTGTGGTTACAAAAGAGGTAAATAACTTATTGGTACTAGTGTAGAAGTGACATAGTAAGTACTAGCACTGGGGGGGGGGGGTAAAATACCCAATACTATGAATGTTTAAGGGCCACAATCCACAGCTCACTGAGGTCAATGAAAGCATTGACTGCAGTGGGCTTTGAATTGGACCCTAAGTGCCTTACAGCAAATATGCAGTGGCCAAAACAGTCATTTCTTAATTCTTTGGATTCCACAGATTCCTAGACAAGGTTCAGAGCCATGGTTCTTAATTCTGAATGGTACAACAGAACACCCAAAGAAATGCTAAATTGCAGCCTCCAAATATAGCCACTGTATATCCAGCAGGCAATAGATCACTTACAAAAGAATCAGGAAAGCAGTGATGATATTTCTTCATTTTAATTATAAAAAGAATTGCCATTTTAAGGGTTTTCCTTCTACCTCTAGGTGGCATCCTAGAGAATACAGGCTCTCCCTTTATTTCAGGCTCAAAATAGGGGTGTCTGTCCACAAACTCCACACTGCTTGGTTTCATGATTACCAAGGGACACTTTCTTGGTGGGCTTCCTCCAATTTCTTCCTTCCAGCCTTTCCACCAATATCTTTGCCAAACCTCTTGCATGCCCCATTTCAGCTCCCTCTCTCTGAGGAATTGCCATGGCATTGGCTGAAATTCTGACTCCCCAGAGGGCCCTGCTAACATGGCAACTAACATGGCTAACAGGGCTCTTCTCTATGGCTTCTTCTAGGTCCCCCGAGACATCTTCTACCAAGCCTGTAATGGGCTCCTTCCTCAACTTGCCACAGTAGTCCTAGTCCAGAACATGGTCACTTGAGAGGCGTATAGCAAGTCACTATCCCTGCATGCTCTCTCATTGAGAGACCTATCTTTTATCCTGGTACCCCCATCCTAGCAGGCCTTGCTGTATCCCATAGTGCCCTGATCTGGGAGGAATATTAGGCACTGGTGGGCTAGGCTTTGCTCCTATGAAGGCCCAGCTCACCCTGTGACAAACACATGAATTGAAATCTCCCAGAACCTTTGGCTGAAGCATGTAAATCTCATTCCAGTCAACACACAATGGCATCCATTTGACTAACCTTTCAAAAGTTTACTTGACTTTACTATGTTCCCTACTGGGACAGGAATCAAACCAAATCTACAGGATTTTCAGAATCTACAAACTGATTTTAGAGCTTTCTTGAAATCTCTAGCATGAGCTCCCTGACCTGCACATGTGCATCTGCCAAAACACTGCGCCTGGCACTCTGAATGTAATATCAGAGCCAGGCCACACATCCCTCCTTGTACATCAGCTCTTGGACTAGGGCCAGCACAGGGAGGATTGCATACTTTGCTCAATGAAAATGAATCACAGATGATGATCCTCTGTGTGGTTCCCATAGTGGCCTCAGAAGCATTCCTCTGCACATGTCCTTTGCAGGCAGAATCTTTCCAGCCAGGCCCACTGATGCAATATCTCCATCACCATGTTCCCAGTGCAGCAGTGCTTCCTAAAGCCACATACCACCCTCCTAGTAAGGGCCATATATTGTTTTATCCCTAATGTTGGTGTTCAGGGAGTGAGGAGAAAGAGAGAGAGAGAACAAGGAGACATTTCTTTTGTGTCCACCCAACACAAGGGTCAGACACAACAGTAGTCTCTATGCTTGGGAGAACATAAGGACTTCTCCCTCCAGGCACTCTTTGGAGCTCAGAGGGGCTGAAGAGGGGCAGGGGCTGTGGCCTTGCTCTCCTCTGTATCATCACCAGAGAGTCACAAGAAATTGTGATTTGTGAAGCACATTTCTCAGAGCTCCATAAGGCAGTGCACCACTCCAACACGGGCCATGTGTGAACGGCACAATCTATCACTAAGCTTCCACTAAAAATGGGATGCACCCCTAACTCAATACTGTCAATATTTAAAGTATTCCCCAGACACCTTTTACCTGCAAATATTTGTAAATACCAAAAGGACCTACATCTTCAACGAAAGAAGCTCACCGCAAAGTATAAGAAGTTTTGAAGGCCAAAATCTTAGTAATTAAATCTTGGGGACAGCAAAAGTGTCTAAAATCCAAATATTTCTATATAGTAGTATTTGTTTGTAAAGTTCTTTACTATACAGGAAAAAGCCCAGTAAGTCAGATAGGGTATGCAACATAGACTAATTCAATTCCAGCTGTTAAATTGTCATTTCAAAGCTCCTTAAATGCCCAAAGAGTCACCACTCATACTACAAACAATATTGTGAAGATGAAAAATGTTCACATATAACAATGAATCCATGTTGTACCTTAAATCTAATATAAAAACGCCTAAATAGTTAAAGGCACAAAATGTAGGCAGTCAGGATGTACAGCAGACACAGACCTGCACACAGATACACATGATAGAATGCTTGATATAAAGACTAACAAAAGATCACCTTTCTACTACCAAGTTGCTATTTACTACAACTGCCTTGTGACACCCAAAGGAAAACATACAGGGAAGTCTTCGACGGTGCATATAAGTTGTCTGCTGGCACTGCTACAAAGGATAGTCCAAACAACATCATGTTTTATAGATTTCTCCTAAAGGACAAGTTATCCCCTCAAATATCTCCTGACTCTCAAATAGCATCAGAATGGGCAATCTTCAGTGCCTGAAAAGAAATTATTCAGCAACTTTCTATTCTTTCTTTATACATTGTAACTGGGTAGCCTGCCCCTTTTAAGACTGGAGAGCTGGAACCAACCAGCTCCACCCAATTAGCCCTGCCCATGACACCTGGAATGAGTTAATGGTTAATTAGTAGAATCAGGTGGGCACAGATGAGCTGATTCCTCTATAAAGAGCAGCAGGAAGCTGAGGCAGATAGGCAGGTTTCCAGGAGTGAGTAGGTGCTACTAGAGAACCCTCAGTCTTCAGGGAGAGAGAGCCTGGAGTATAGATTTGCTAGGGATATTGACAATTTTATTTTGGGAATGATTTTGTTATTTTAATAACTCTAGCCCCAAAGAGGGATATAGCTGAACCAAAGAAGAGTTTGTCTGGTAACCTGACTGAGAGAGCCCAGTAAAGTAGGGAAAACTAAGGCAGGGCCACCTCTTGAGGGCTCCCTCATGCCTTAGTTTCCCTACCTACATTCTTTATGTCTTTATCTCCTGTTCTGACAAATTGAATTCTTTATTGTGAGTGATTATATGGAGTGAATATCTTTTGATTTCCCCAGTCTCTTAACACCCCCTCTCCTTCTACGCATGAACAACCTAATTTCTTTGTCTTCCCCTTGAACTTTTCTTTGAGCTTTGTCCCCCATTCACCAGAAGTATCCAGAGAATAGGGCTCGATGCTGCTCTGGGGCAAATTCTAGGCTTTAAGGGTATGTCTACACTATGGAATAAGGTCGAATTTATAGAAGTCGTTTTTTTAGAAATCGGTTTTATATATTCGCGTGTGTGTGTCCCCACAGAAAATGCTCTAAGTGCATTAACTCGGCGGAGTGCTTCCACAGTACCGAGGCTAGAGTTGACTCCCGGAGCATTGCACTGTGGATAGCTATCCCACAGTTCCCGCAGTCTCCACTGCCCTTTGGAATTCTGGGTTGAGATCCCAATGCCTGATGGGGCTAAAACATTGTCGCGGGTGGTTCTGGGTACATATCGTCAGGCCCCCGTTCCCTCCCTCCCTCCCTCCATGAAAGCAAGGGCAGACAATCATTTCGCGCCTTTTTTCCTGAGTTACCTGTGCAGACGCCATACCACGGCAAGCATGGAGCCCGCTCAGGTAACCGTCACCCTATGTCTCCTGGGTGCTGGAAGATGCGGTACAGCTTTGCTACACAGTAGAAGCAACCCCTTGCCTTCTGGCAGCAGACGGTGCAGTACGACTGGTAGTCGTCCTCATCGTGTCCGAGGTGCTCCTGGCCACGTCGGCTGGGAGCACCTGGACAGACATGGGCGCAGGGACTAAATTTGGAGTGACTTGACCAGGTCATTCTCTTTAGTCCTGCAGTCAGTCCTATTGAACCGTCTTATGGTGAGCAGGCAGGTGATACGGATTGCTAGCAGTCGTACTGTACCATCTTCTGCCGGGCAGGCAAGAGATGAGGATTGCTAGCAGTCGTATTGTACCATCTTCTGCCAGGCAGGCAAGAGATGAGGATGGCTAGCAGTCATACTGTACCATCTTCTGCCGAGCAGCCATGAGATGTGGATGGCATGCAGTCCTTCTGCACTGTCTGCTGCCAGCCAAAGATGTAAAAGATAGATGGAGTGGATCAAAACAAGAAATAGACCAGATTTGTTTTGTACTCACTTGCTTCCCCCCCTCCCCTGTCTAGGGGACTCATTCCTCTAGGTCACACTGCAGTCACTCACAGAGAAGGTGCAGAGAAGTAAATCTAGCCATGTATCAATCAGAGGCCAGGCTAACCTCCTTGTTCCAATAAGAACAATAACTTAGGTGCACCATTTCTTATTGGAACCCTCCATGAAGTCCTGCCTGCAATACTCCTTGATGTAAAGACACCCCCTTTGTTGATTTTAGCTCCCTGAAGCCAACCCTGTAAGCCGTGTCGTCAGTCGCCCCTCCCTCCGTCAGAGCAATGGCAGACAATCGTTCCGTGCCTTTTTTCTATGCGGACACCATACCAAGGCAAGCATGGAGGCCGCTCAGCTCACTTTGGCAATTAGGAGCACATTAAACACCACACACATTATCCAGCAGTATATGCAGCACCAGAACCGGGCAAAGCGATACTGGGTGAGGAGGCGACGTCAGCGCGGTCACGTGAGTGATCAGGACATGGACACAGATTTCTCTGAAAGCATGGGCCCTGCCAATGCATGCATCATGGTGCTAATGGGGCAGGTTCATGCTGTGGAATGCCGATTCTGGGCTCGGGAAACAAGCACAGACTGGTGGGACCGCATAGTGTTGCAGGTCTGGGACGATTCCCAGTGGCTGCAAAACTTTCGCATGCGTAAGGGCACTTTCATGGAACTTTGAGACTTGCTTTCCCCTGCCCTGAGGCGCATGAATACCAAGATGAGAGCAGCCCTCACAGTTGAGAAGCGAGTGGCGATAGCCCTGTGGAAGCTTGTAATGCCAGACAGTTACCAGTTAGTTGGGAATCAATTTGGAGTGGGCAAATCTACTGTTGGGGCTGCTGTGATGCAAGTAGCAATCAAAGATCTGCTGATATCAAGGGTAGTGACCCTGGGAAATGTGCAGGTCATAGTGGATGGCTTTGCTGCAATGGGATTCCCTAACTGTGGTGGGGCCATAAACAGAACCCATATCCCTATCTTGGCACGGGAGCAGCAAGCCGCCGAGTACATAAACCGCAAGGGGTACTTTTCGATAGTGCTGCAAGCTCTGGTGGATCACAAGGGAACTTTCACCAACATCAACGTGGGATGGCCGGGAAAGGTACATGACGCTCGCATCTTCAGGAACTCTGGTCTGTTTCTAAAGCTGCAGGAAGGGACTTTTATTCCCAGACCAGAAAATAACTGTTGGAGATGTTGAAATGCCTATATGTATCCTTGGGGACCCAGCCTACCCCTTAATGCCATGGCTCATGAAGCCATACACAGGCAGCCTGGACAGTAGTCAGGAGCTGTCCAACTACAGGCTGAGCAAGTGCAGAATGGTGGTAAAATGTGCATTTGGACGTTTAAAGGTACGCTGGCGCAGTTTACTGACTCGCTTAGACCTCAGCGAAACCAATATTCCCACTGTTATTACTGCTTGCTGTGTGCTCCACAATATCTGTGAGAGTAAGGGGGAGATGTTTATGGCAGGGTGGGAGGTTGAGGCAAATCGCCTGGCTGCTGGTTACGTGCAGCCAGACACCATCGCGGTTAGAAGAGCACAGGAGGGTGCGGTACGCATCAGAGAAGCTTTGAAAACCAGTTTCATGACTGGCCAGGCTACGGTGTGAAAGTTCTGTTTGTTTCTCCTTGATGAAACCCCCCGCCCCTTGGTTCACTCTACTTCCCTGTAAGCTAACCACCCGCCCCTCCTCCCTTCAATCACTGCTTGCAGAGGCAATAAAGTCATTGCTGCTTCACATTCATGCATTCTTTATTCATTCATCACACAAATAGGGGGATGACTACCAAGGTAGCCCAGGAGGGGTGGTGAAGGAGGGAAGAAAAATGCCACACAGCACTTTAAGCACAGCACTTTAAAAGTTTACAACTTTAAAATTTATTGAATGACAGCCTTCTCTTTTTTGGGCAATCCTCTGTGGTGGAGTGGCTGGTTGGCCGGAGGCCCCCCCACCGTGTTCTTGGGCGTCTGGGTGTGGAGGATATGGAACTTGGGGAGGAGGGCGGTTGGTTACACAGGGGCTGCAGTGGCAGTCTGTGCTCCAGCTGCCTTTGCTGCAGCTCAACCATACACTGGAGCATACTGGTTTGGTCCTCCAGCAGCCTCAGCATTGAATCCTGCCTCCTCTCATCACGCTGCCACCACATTTGAGCTTCAGCCCTGTCTTCAGCCCACCACTTACTCTCTTCAGCCCGCCACCTCTCCTCCCGGTCATTTTGTGCTTTCCTGCACTCTGACATTATTTGCCTCCACGCATTCGTCTGTGCTCTGTCAGTGTGGGAGGACAGCATGAGCTCGGAGAACATTTCATCGTGAGTGCGTTTTTTTTCTTTCTAAGCTTCACTAGCATCTGCAAAGGAGAAGATCCTGTGATCATTGAAACACATGCAGCTGGTGGAGAAAAAAAAGGGACAGCAGTATTTTAAAAGACACATTTTATAAAACAGTGGCTACACTCTTTCAGGGTAAACCTTGCTGTTAACATTACATACATAGCACATGTACTTTCGTTACAAGGTCGCATTTTGCTTCCCTGCACCGCGTGGCTACTCCCTCAACCCTCCCCGCTCCCCGTGCCTAAAAGCGAGGAACATTTCTGTTTAGCCACAGGCAAACAGCCCAGCAGGAATGGGCTCCTCTGAGTGTCCCCTGAAGAAAAGCACTCTATTTCAACCAGGTGACCATGAATTATATCTCACTCTCCTGAGGATAACACAGAGAGATAAAAAATGGATGTTGTTTGAATGCCAGCAAACATACACTGCAATGCTTTGTTCTACAATGATTCCCGAGTACGTGTTACTGGCCTGGAGTGGTAAAGTGTCCTACCATGAAGGATGCAATAAGGCTGCCCTCCCCAGAAACCTTTTGCAAAGGCTTTGGGAGTACATCCAGGAGAACCGCGAATGCCAGGGCAAAGTAATCCTTTCACATGCTTGCTTTTAAACCATGTATAGTATTTTAAAAGGTACACTCACCAGAGGTCCCTTCTCTGCCTGCTGGGTCCAGGAGGCAGCCTTGGGTGGGTTCGGGGGGTACTGGCTCCAGGTCCAGGGTGAGAAACAGTTCCTGGCTGTCGGGAAAACCGGTTTCTCCGCTTGCTTGCTGTGAGCTATCTACAACCTCATCATCATCATCATCATTATCTTCTTCGTCCCCAAAACCTGCTTCCGTATTGCCTCCATCTCCATTGAAGGAGTCAAACAACACGGCTGGGGTAGTGGTGGCTGAACCCCCTAAAATGGCATGCAGCTCATCATAGAAGCAGCATGTTTGGGGCTCTGACCCGGAGCGGCCGTTCGCCTCTCTGGTTTTCTGGTAGGCTTGCCTCAGCTCCTTCAGTTTCACGTGGCACTGCTTCGGGTCCCTGTTATGGCCTCTGTCCTTCATGCCCTGGGAGATTTTGACAAAGGTTTTGGCATTTTGAAAACTGGAACAGAGTTCTGATAGCATGGATTCCTCTCCCCAAACAGCGATCAGATCCCGTTCGGTCCATGCTGGAGCTCTTTTGCGATTCTGGGACCCCATCATGGTCACCTCTGCTGATGAGCACTGCACGGTCACCTGCAGCTTGCCACACTGGCCAAACAGGAAATGAGATTCAAAAGTTCGCGTTTCTTTTCCTGTCTACCTGGCCAGTGCATCTGAGTTGAGAGTGCTGTCCAGAGCGGTCACAATGGAGCACTCTGGGATAGCTCCCGATAGCCAATACCATCGAATTGTGTCCACAGTACCCCAAATTCGAGCCAGCAAAGCTGATTTAAGCGCTAATCCACTTGTCAGGGGTGGAGTAAGGAAATCGATTTTAAGAGCCCTTTAAGTTGAAATAAAGGGCTTCACTGTGTGGACGGGTGCAGGTTTACATCGATTTAATGCTGCTAAATTCGACCTAAAGTCCTAGTGTAGACCAGGGCAAAGACTGGAGATAAAAGCAGGGGAGAAGGGCACTGCCTAGTTGACATGTAAGTGCTCCAATGGACTTGGGCCTGACAGATAGCTGCCTTCATGCAGGTTGCCTGCTTCAAGGCTGCTGGAGCAGGGAAGGCAGAGAAGACTTTCAAGTAACTTATTGTTTTTTTTCTGCTCCCAGGCATCACTGCATCTATTAAGTTCCCAGAGGAATGGGTGGGCGCAAGCCTGCCCACACCTAAAGGCCCTTCCCCCTGCTTAAGGGGAAAAGCTATTGAACCCAGGGTTCAAGTAAGATTTGATAGTGGTGAGGGTTACAGGGCCATAAGCAGGGAGCCAGAGAGAGCTGGCATCACTGGAGCTGAGAAGGAAGCTCAGACCAGCAGGGGATATTCAGGGGGAGGATTACTTTGTGAAAAGGACTGTGGCAAGTTGCCCCAAGGACACCTTAGAAAGGAATAAAAATGTGGGAATGAGAAGTATACTGACATATGTGTAAGCAGTGTCAGGATGAGTTCCACCCTGACATCTGGTGGTGAGGTGTGGCAAGTTGTGGAAAAGAACTTCAGGGGCAGATCTCATTTGCATAGGCACACCCACCACGCCTAGAATGAGACCATAGCTGCCCAAATGGTCACTTTGGCTGCTGTGGGATCCCCAGTGTCTCTGTTATTGGGGCAGGAAGAATAAATTGTTATTACCCTGATTATGGGAACTGTGCTTGGAACTGTACGTGGCCTTTTGTTACGATGGAGGGATTCACCATCATCTAAGTAGCACTCGCTAGGCAAGGGTCATGGGTTCCAAAACTGTGTGAATGGAGAGAGGCTGGGGACAAGTATTAATACTTGGTGGTATGGGCCCCTTGGTGAGGGCCTTACATGCTGATTGTACTTCCTCCTCTCTCCACTGTGGAATATCAGAGCTAATTTTGATTTCATTAGAAGTCTAGTTATAGGCTGCTGAGCTCACTTTGGGCTGACAGTGCACCAGCACTGGGGCTCCCCTACTATAAGCTGAATTCACCTAAGAGCTGAAATCACTGAGTGTTGTGTTAAGTAGTGGGGGAGCCTGAAGATATATTGTGGAGCAGTTTGCGGGACGGCTGGTGAAGTAGTTCGACGCGGAGCAGTGTGTGGATGGCAGGAGCTGCTTGTGGGCCGTGGAGCTGAGTGAAGGAGTTCGTGGGGCGGCTGGCGGAGCGGAGCGCAGCTGAGCGAAGGAGTTCGTGGGGCGGCTGGCGGAGCGGAGCGCAGCTGAGCGAAGGAGTTCGTGGGGCGGCTGGTGGAGCGGAGTGCAGCTGCGCGAAGGAGTTTTGTGGGGCGGCTGGCGGAGCGGAGCGCCGCTATGGAGCTATGGGGCGGTCAGCTTCAGATCACATAAGGTGCCTCTTACCCCCGTCCCATTTCCACCCAGGTTGGGAGGTAAAGCTCCACCGATAAACTTTCGAACTCTGGGGCTGCCCTGACCAGGGACAGAGACTTTTGGGGCATTGGACTTTTGGGGTTGCTGGACTCAAGAACCAAAGGGAAAAGGGCATGCCCCAATTTGCCTGGGGTGGGGTTGTTTTTGCTCATGGGTTGTGTTATGAATCCGGTTGGTGGTGTTTCCCCAACATAATGCCACATTGTTTCTCTCTGTTATTAAAAGACTTTTGCTACACTCAGACTATGTGCTTGCGAGAGGGGAAGTATTGCCTCTTTCTCTGTTATTAAAAGACTTTTGCTACACTCAGACTATGTGCTTGCGAGAGGGGAAGTATTGCCTCTTGGAGGCGCCCAGCGGGGGTGGTATATATTTGTCCCAGGTCACTGGGTGGGGGCTCGAGCCGGTTTGCATTGTGTTATTGGAATGGAACCCCTAGATATTGAACCCGGCCCTTGTTGCTGCCAACTCTGACGGGCAGAAGGGTTACATATGATTTCATATTGATTGACTCAACACCACAGTATGCATTGTCCCCTGAAGTGCCTGCTACCAAAAATGTGAAGTCTTCAGAGCTGTTGCAACATTTAGTAACCAAACATTAGTCACTGAAAGATAAACCTAAGTATTTTTTTTCTGAGAAAACAAAGATTTGAAAAATCAACAAGACTTGATTACTCAAACTGGCAATGTCAACACACACTCCCTTCAGACATCCCCTTATTTGGTATTGCTACATATTGCACAACAGTGTAAAGTACAAAGTTTTTCAGAAAACGGACATTGGGTCAAAAGTTATAGTGCTCGAAGCAGCTCCAAAATTTGAACACAGTGCCTTTTGGCAAACACCACTCTCTTATGCCACATTAGTTGATGTGCAGAGCTAGTCAGAACAGTTTTGTCAAAATGATTTTTTGGCTAAAGATGCCAGTCTCATCAAAATCCAAACATTTAGAAAAATGTTGATTTTCACACAATTTAGTTTTGAAAAAAACAAAACAAAGCAGTTTCAGAATGGGATATTTTGATTTTTCAATTTGAAATGACTTCTAAATGAAATTCATTTTTATATACTTTTTTTTTAAGATAAAGGTTGAAATGTGAACAAAGTATTTGAGTTATCAAAAAGAAATATTTAAATTTATCCCATTTTTTTTTCATAGTTTTGTTTTGTGGGCAGTTTTGAAATTTTGCTTTCATTGTGTCTTCGAACAGAAAATATATTCAAAATTAAGGAATTTCCCATTAAATGGAAAATCAAATTCGCACACAGCTCTAGTGATGCAGCTGAGGATGCCTGAGATCAAATAGTTTCAAATCTCAGGAACAATGACTATTTAACAATTCAACATGATGAGTCAACTGATATGGCTAATGCTGCATAGCTTCTAGGTTTTATTAAAGAAAGATTACTTTTGTGTGAAACTGTGCCAGGACACACAGCAGGAGAATGCTTATTTAAGACATTTCAGGAAGCAGTCAAAGATTTTCACAGTCAGTGAGTGTGATATATTGTTGGCTGCACAGATGGTGCCAAAGCAATGACAGGTAACAATAATAGTGTGTTGTCTCACATATCCAAAACACTATACCACCTACTTCATGGCTTTGCTGTTCTACACACCATCACAGTCTTGCTGCTAAAAACATACCTAAAAAAAATGGTGCAAGTCCTCCATCAATTTGCGGCTGGGTAAATTTAATAGAAGGTTGTTCAGGGAAGTCTCAATGTTTTGCATTGTTTGCATGAGCAAACATGGGAGATTTACTGCTGACCCAGCTTCTCTACTTACTGGCACCTTCAATAACTCACTTTTGTGGCCTATTTAGCCTACATTGTTGACTTCTAAAGCTAAATGACCCAAACTCTTCTCTCCAGGGATGGAATATGCATGATGGGGTAGAAATATTATTCAGAAAACTGAGAAATGGTCTTTAGAGCAAAGAAAGAAATTTGAGTAATTTCTCTTGTTTCTGACTTTTGAATTGTTGAGCTGTTCAGGAGCAATCAGGAACTTATTAAAAACACCTCTGAAGGAACATCATTCCCAGCTATGGGAATATTTCCCTGATGACCCACAAAGGGGAAAGAGATAGATCATAAATGCATTCAGACAAGAGACTGTTTACGTAGCAGCACTGCAAAACAAATTGTGACAAGACCCTGCTGTTGATGGTCTCTAGTCAATAACTGATCAGATTTTGGCTGTCTCTGATGGAGGAGCATCCGGCTTTCATTGCAGAAGCCTTGAAAGTTTTCATCCCATGTTCATTCACCTATCTCTGAGTCAGGGGGTATAACAGTCAAGCGTGGATTGAAAATTACTTGAGACTGTGCATTTCTCCAGTTTTACATTGTGTGTGACTACCATGTGTCATCAATACAGGCTCATCGGTCACATCCAACTGTAAGTACATTCACAATGTTGTCTCTTCTTTTATCATTAAAGTTCACTTTTCAAAGTGTTATAGTAGTTTGTTGTTTTATGGTAGTGTTGACAATTTCACCGGCTTATGGTTACAGTTAGAGATTTTGAAAATGAGGACATTATCAAAACACTTCTTAGTCTGGAAAGTGAGTCACTAGCTCTGAAAGTCTGGGAAAATAGGTTTTAGACCCTGCTTCTTTTATTGTGCAGCACTCGCTTTTCCAGGAGAATTTCAGGTTCTCCTCACCCGAATAGTTTGGATGCTGAGGAAGACTTGGCTTAGATCTATGCTTGCAAGGAAATCCTCTTAATATACAGTAATTTCTCTATGTTTCTGAATATACATGAAGATGGGCTGGACCTTCATGTATTCTCACTTACAGGCATTCCTCCAGCTCCTGACATGTCAAAAAATCAGTGACTCCTCAGCTTCTCTGCAAGGCAAAGAACTGTGGCTGCTGGTGCTACCAGGGAGAGGGGACAAAAGGAATATTTTTCGGCCAAACAATCTTCAGAGGGCACTAAATAACTATCAGAAAGGTCAACATATGTACAGAGTTATCCACTGTGAAGCAGTGAATGTGACAATGACAAAATATTGACAAAGTAACCACAAGTAGACTCCTAGAAGGGTTGGGTTGGTTTTTTTTGTTTGTTTGTTTTTTTAAGTAGCAACATCCAGAGGCCTCAAAATCTTCACTTGGCCCCAGCCAGTAATGGGACCGTAGAACTGACCCCGATGCTCTGCTCCTCAGTTCTTGCCTTTCCTCCTAAGAAAGCAAGAGCAGTGCCTGGCCGACTCTGTCTCCATTCTTTTTCCTGTTCTGTCCTGGAAAAAAGAGACATGGTCTTGGGGTTCTTACAGGAGCAGGAGCAGCTGGGCCATGAATAGGCAAGTAGGCTTTTCAAGCCCTGGTATAAAGGACTCTTAGAACTCATCTGAGTTTTTACAATCACAGAAGTAGAGGACTGCAAGGGATCTCATAAGTCAGCTAGTCCAACTCACTGCATCTAGTTCAGCCCAGCCCAAGGCAGGACTACGTAATAACTAGACCATTCCTGACAAGTGTTTGTAAAAACCTATTCTTCTTGTTAAAAGGCAATGTGGTTACCCAAAAGTAGAAAAATAATGTGATGTTTCTTTATATATTAAGTACTGTACAACTTCAACTTGTTCCTGTATGCTTGGAAATGGTATCTGACATGAGAACTTACTTTGCCCTTTACATAGACTACTTTCCCTACATGAGTTTATAGAGGAACAAAGGAAAAAGACATTGTTTACTAGTCACTCAGTACATAAGATGTGGGGAAAACAGTTTAAAATGTTAGTTAGTTTTATAGATGTACCAGGTAGCCTGTTATAGAGGAGAATTAAGAGGCAGGATTGGGATAAAGAGACAGGGAGATTCTTATTTATTAGTTGCCATTGTAAGAGCTAAGCGAGAGACATTTGTTGGAGCCCCTTGGTTCGGCAGCAATGCCATTTCCAATAAGCTCATTTAAATAAGTTTTTATAAAGGCAGAGAGAAAAAATAAGTATTCATTCTGTAGAAAGGGTCTGAAAGTACCTTAAAAGACACACCTTTCAGTCCAGATTCTTTAAATCTGCTTTGAAAGAATTGCTTTTGAAATGTTCCCTCTGGTAATAATATGCCCCACATGTTACACACTAATATTAAACAGGGCTTTCAGCATTTGGATATGCTTGAAGGTCATGTCTTCAGAACGTTTTTTAAAATTATAAAATGGAGAAAGCAGGCACATGGTTTTGATGGTATGAGGCAGCTGCCCAAGACACCAAATCCAAGAACAAATGCATTCAATAAATCCATAGGGAGCCCTGTAAATAATATATTTCAAAATATACTTTGGACATGCTCTCCTGCTCCTGTCAGGTTGAAAGAAGAGAAGGTGAGCAGTGAAGGCATTTGGCAGAATAGGAGCTGAGCAGCACAGCAATAAGGAAAAATACTGGAGACCACAGGAGATTTTAAAATGTTTAACCACTGTTATCCCAGGCCCTCTGCAGGTGGTGTGGGGCCCCCCGCAGGTGAGCTCTCCATTTTGTCAGGGATCTTTTTAGTAAAATTCAGGGACAGGTCATGGGCTTCCGTGAATTTTTCTTTATTGCTCGTGAACTGTCCTTGACTTTTACTAAAAATATCCATGACAAAATCTTAGCCTAAGTCATGTACCCTAATGAATGCCAGTGAAAATAAGGTAGGATCAGAGGCTAAAATAGGGAAGGAACAAAAAATTACTTAGACAAATTAGATATCTTCAAGTCTCCAGGGCCCAATGAAATACATCCAAGAATGACTCAATGAGCTAACTGAAGCGATATCTGAGCCATTAGTGATTATCTTTGAAAAGTCATGGAAGACAGTTGAGATTCCAGAGGACTGGAAAAGGGTAAATATAGTGCTCATCTACAAAAAAGGGAATAAGGACAACGTGGGGAATTACTTAGTCAGCTTAGCTTCAGTACCTAGAAAGATAATGGAGCAAATAATTCAGCAATCAATTTGCAGATATCTACAAGATAATAAGGTGATAAGTTACAGTCAGCATGGATTTGTCAAGAGCAAATCACGTCAAACCAACCTAACAGCTTTCTTTGACAGGGTAACAAGCCTTGTGGATAGAAGGGAAGCAGTAGATGTGGTATATCTTGACTTTAGTAAACGTTTTGACACTGTCTCATGTGACCTTCTCATAAATAAACTAGGGAAATATAACCTAGATGGAGCTACTCTAAGGTGGGTGCATAATTGGTTGGAAAACCATTCCCAGAGAGTAGTTATCAGAGGTTCACACTCAAGGTGAAGATCATTTTGAGTGGGGTCCTGCAGGGATTAGTTCTGGGTTCTGTTCAATATCTTCATCAATTATTTAAATAATGGCAGAGAGTACACTTATAAAATTTGTGGATGATACCAAGCTAGGAGGGGCTGCAAGTGCTTTGGAGGATAGGATTGAAATTCAAAACAATCTGGACAAACTGGAGAAATAGTCTGAAGGAAATAGGATGAAATTCATTACGGACAAATGAACAGTACTCCAATTAGGAAGGAACAATCAGCTGCATATATACAAAATGGGAAATGACTGCCTAGGAAGGTGTACTGCAGAAAGGGATCTGGGGTCATAGTGGATCACAAGCTAAGTATGAGTCAACTGTGTAACACTGTTACAAAAACAAACAAACATTATTCTGGGATGTATTTGCAGGAGTGTTATAAACAAGACACAAGAAGTAATTCTTCTGCTCTACTACATGCTGATTAGGCCTGAATTGGAGTATTGTGTCCACATTTTAGGAAAGATGTGGACAAACTGGAGAAAGTCCAGAGAAGAGCAGAAAGCATGACCTATGAGGGAAGATTGAAAAAACTGGATTTGTTTAGTCTGGAAAAGGGAAGACGGAGGGGGAACATAACAGTTTTCAAGTACATAAAAGGTTGTTACAAGGACAAGGGAGAAAAACTGTTCTCTTTAACCTCTAAGGATAGGACAAGAAGCAATGGACTTAAATTACAACCAGGACAGTTTAGGCTGGACATTAGGAAAAACTTCCCAGCTGTCAGGGTGGTTAAGCACTGGAATAAATTGCCTAGGGAGGTTGTGGAATCTCCACCATCGGAGATTTTTTTAAGAGCAGGTAAGACAAACATCTGTCAGGGATGGTTTAGGTAATACTTAATCATACCTTGAGTGTAGGGAACTCAACTGGAAGACCTTTTGGGATCCTCTCCAGTCCTACGATTCTATGATCTCCTGTATTTCCTGCTCGTCCTCTGCCTCTATGCACAACTCAGCACTCCAGTTGAGAAGTGTGTGAGTTCAATCTATTTCAGTCTACAAAGGCTCAAACTAATGGCTAAAAAGTTCTCAATCACTCTGCCATTTTTCTGGACTCTCTCTTCTTTTTAGCTACTCAGAAATCTTTTCCCAGCTCTAGCCTTGAGGACTGGTCCCCCAGACTACATCTCTCTGAGGTGTCTGTTAGCCAGCAGCCTTTGGCTCAGGCCCCTTCAGAAGAGTACTCTGCTCCCAGGGTTTCCTCCTTTAAGACTGAACAGTCTGCCTTTTATAAGATCCATATCCTCTAAACTATCACCTGCTACCTCCCAGTTCCACCACTTTAACAGTAAAGCAATTAATTAGATACATCTATTTCACCTGTGCTGTAATTTATTGGCTATTCCAGACCATGATGGAGTTTAACCCCACCACAGTAAGTGATTTGTATTATTGACTACAGAAATAGGTTAGAGGCCAGTCATGGAAAAAATCTCTTCACAAATTTTTGATATCTATAAATGCGGTATCAAAATATCTACATGTTTTATTTTACTACTTACTATAATAGTTTGCATTACAGGCTCTATTGTCAGTCATTTCAATTGATTTATAAATACCAGATGGACAACAATATAGAAATGGTGACAGCTGAAAAGAAATCTAAACATTTTAACATAGCAATTTTAAAATATATTCTTTTTAAAATTTACTGGAAGTGTGTATAAAGGATCACTCTTCTAATAGCTCCCACTGGCTAGATGAATGGAGAAAAGAAATGAGGGGAAAATATTAAAAATCCATTATGTTTATCTAGAAAAGTTGTTTGAGATTTTAAGCTCGGCAGGGTGGAGTTTTCTATCAGATAGGCAGGTAGGCACATTTGGCACCAATTCTGTTGCACTTAAATATTAAACAGCAGCATAAAAACCAAGCATACATATCTATAACAGAGAACATTTTTAAGAAATGGACATCTGTCCTCTTTGCTGCATTTTTTTTTAAAGGGGAGTCCTTACTGCTGCTTTTTGTCATGGCTCTATTGGCTTGTAGAAGAGAAATGTCAAAAACCTTTTTAAGAAGATGAGAGCTTTATCTTTACTGTAGTATTCATCTTTCTAAAGGTTTTCCATTCAGCCATTTGGTCAATGTAAAAATATTGCCAAAACAGCTTCTGCTCCTTTTCCTTCTCTGGTCATACTAAACCCACATTTGGTGTCCTGTGTATTTACACTGAAACCACTTCATGACAAGGCCCCGAGTAGAGCGTCAGGGGCTTGAGGGGGGTTCCCAGTGAGAACAATGAGCGGGTTTAACACTCTCAAATCTCTTTTCTTCTCATTCCAGGTTTCTGCATTATCTTCCACTAGCAAGAGATGGACTTGATGAGTTAATAGTTATTTTCCTTCTCCATTTTCTATTATTTTAAAGATTTTTTTCCATTGAAGCTGCAGAGAATGTTAGCAATTGTGTGTGACTCCTTATTTAACCAGACACTTTAATCAATTTTTCCCTGTGTTGATCAAATGTAAATGTCACTTAAGTATTGGTAGTGATGAACTTCAGAAAGGTAGTGTCTCCTTTGCTCCTTCCTCTTTTCAGGCTCTCAGGACATCCTGATTTCATACAGGCAAATGTCTTTCTACAGAACACAAAATGAATAGGTAATGAGATATTGTACTCAGTGGTTCTATCCTGAATTGCCATTGGCTGCATGTTGTGGACACTTTTGAATCCTGCCTGCTCTTGCAGCTGGTCAAAGTTCCAAATTTATATAGCATTGTAGGTAAAATACTAATAAATAATTCTAAATTTTCTATCTTCGTAATGAAAAGAAATCCAGAAAAGTGACTGGTCATACTAAGGGCTTGTCTGTACTGCCCTCCAGTTCAGACTATGGAAGTGTAAATGGCGGTACACTCCAAAGTGCTTGGCTGTAACTCCCTTCTGTGGATGCTGCAGGTACAAACTTAAAGATTCCTACTTTGCATTAAGGTAGTCCTTTCACACATGGGAGTTACAGCTCAGAACTATGGTGCACACTGATATTCACACTCTGTCGTCCAAACTGCAAGGCAGAGCAGAGACAGCCTTAGTGTTTCAGATTGAACTACTGTATTTAATTTAAGAAATCTGACAAGGTGAGTTTGTGCGCCACAACTTAGGAAAACTTAGGGACAAAATGTGAAAAGGAGAGGAACATGTCAAATATAAAGGTTCATGAACCAATTTTTTCTCCTCAATTAGTTCAAGTGATTTGGACCAGCTCCTAACACTTCCTGATTCTTGA
Organism: Lepidochelys olivacea; assembly: GCF_965140295.1. Lineage (NCBI taxonomy): Eukaryota > Metazoa > Chordata > Testudines > Cheloniidae > Lepidochelys > Lepidochelys olivacea. Next base: position 74,439,959 of record NC_140414.1, read on the forward strand.
AATGCAGCTAGTACTGCTGGTTAAATTTAGGGCTGATCAAAACCTGGAATTACCATCTGATGGAAAATTCCAAATTCTGACATTTATTTTTCTTCCAAATTAGCACAAAATAATGAAATATGAAAATTTTCTAGGAACTGAACATTCTAAAAGATTTCAACTTGACATTTTCAGTAAAAATAAAGCACTTCACCGATTCCCGAAGTAAAATGTTTCATTTTGCTTGGTCAAAGCATTTCTTTCCGCTTAGTTCAACATTGGCACTGTGCTGCCATAATGCCTCATGGGTGTTGGAGCTCAGATGCCTCATGCGCCCATTCTCCTCTACCGGCTAGACTCTATATTTCCACATTCCCTGTGATGCCCCACAGTGGTTCAGTTGGAGGGGAGACTTCAGTGCATCATCTGAGATGAAATTAAGTCCTTAGGAGATAATGGGGGGCATGTGGCACTTGAACTCAGATGGACACAAGTTAGCATTGAATGGACCATAAACTAAATGTTTTGATTTGCGATGACCCAACTTGAAACAAAATATTTCATTTCAGTTTGACGGAAAATTGAAAAGTTTCAGGAAAACTGACACACAAAGGTGTTATTTCACAATGAATGGCAGAGGAACTGGTACAAAAGACATTTATTTTATTAAGATGACGCACATACTTAAACATTTTCATCTCACCCAGATGGGATGGCCTGGTAACAGTTCTGATCAATACAAAATATTCCTCAGAACTATTATGATAAAAAGTTTACAAAGGTGTGTAACTCTGCAATACTTACCTGTCACAACCCCACAGAAAAAAGTGGTGCTGAGCCTAGTAGACTTCCCCACCTCCCAACTTTAATAAAACATATTTTCCTGGAAGGAATTTAGGAGAAAAGTTAAAATGTATTTACACTCCTTTTCAACTTTGTTATTTGCTCTTTGCTTGCAAACAGATTAATTTCAATGAAATATGGTGAGATTCGTAGGGTCCATTCTTTCCATGATTGCATGCATGTTTGTGAGAATGCGCCATCTCCTCAGGAGTTAAGAAAGAAAGAAAGAAAGAAAGAAAGAAAGAAAGAAAGAAAGAAAGAAAGAAAGAAAGAAAGAAAGAAAGAAAGAAAGAAAGAAAGAAAGAAAGAAAGAAAGAAAGAAAGAAAGAAAGAAAGAAAGAAAGAAAGAAAGAAAGAAAGAAAGAAAGAAAAGAAAGAAAGAAAGAAAGAAAGAAAGAAAGAAAGAAAGAAAGAAAGAAAGAAAGAAAGAAAGAAAGAAAGAAAAAGAAAGAAAGAAAGAAGTTAGACCCCTATTAAGGACAGACAATGTAACCAACATTGCTGTCACTTTTACTTACACCAAAAACTTTGGAAAATTGAGCTAGCACTATTACCAGTTGCTGCATAAGAAACTTTGAACTCAGGTCTTCGTATGTAAAAAGGTTTTCTCTTCAATTTTGTAAAGAATGAAAAGGAAATCCTGGCAGGGTAGTACACCTTTCACACCGTTCAGGCCATCTGGAGTACAAACTAAAAGGACTGATTCTTTTTTTTACATGGAATCAATGTGTTGCTCTGGCAGAGATAATGGCAGATTAGAGACACTGGTGTATTAGAAGTGGGGTTGAAAGAATGACTCTGTATTGTTTTAATTTTGTAATGTTTAACGAATGCCCTCCTTTTGTAGTGCACAGATGGTGTCTCAGAAGACTTTTCTGTCTAAATATCTGAAACAAATAGTAAATAATGGCATCATCATTATGCAAAATCAAAATGACGAGAGGCATTCAGGTACGTGAAAGTACAACAACATAACATTTTAAAAGCCTTTAACAGAGCCGCCAACTTTCATCTATAAAACTTGAAAACAAAATCAATTTCTGCTTAAAAATAACAAGTGATCTAGTAATTGAAGCAATCTTTACCATACAGGTTGTGCAGTGACAGAAGGAAATGTAACACATTTTTTATTTCGCTAGAGAATGACTCCGAGGCAAAGTGAGCTTAGCCCTCTGAGACCTGCAATAACCCACAATGAGGGCCACAGCCGTCACACAGAAAATATAACAGATAGACGCATGGTTTCCTCGCTCTCAGATACAGGTTGTTGAACAGTTGCCTTTAATATTGGAATTGCTTTATTCGTCTAAGTCTATGGGGTAGCTTTTGTACGTAAGTCATTTATAAACCAATGTAAAACACCATAGGGAAATGAGTAAAGTTACAAATGGCAAAATGTCAACAGAAATTCAGATTTAGAAAGGATAATGTGATTACTGAAGTTACCAGTGTAGACTGAGACATAACCCTATCCTTTAGAAATGCACTGTATATATTGCACATTATCACGAGGTACAGTACAATTGTTCAAAAAGCACACATGAAAAATCTATTCTAAAAACTCCATCTGCTTTGCTAGAAAGGCCAGCCTGCCTGACAGGCAACAAGTCACCATTTTTGGTTGCCAGCTGTTAGACATGCAAAAGCAGGAACACCCGTATTGGGAGAAAATCACTGCACGTAGCAAAAATGAAGATGGTTATAAATATTTTAAAAGGTAAAAACAATTTAGAGAAGAACTAAGCTATCCAAAGGTAAATCATGTAGAAGCAAACAAGGGTTGATTCAAATTTATCATCCCCAACAAAATAGCATTCACACAGTAGTTCACATATATAAAATATCTATTTCATGGGTATAGGTAATCTTGACAAGTTCAACCAAAAGAGACAGATTCAGTTTCCACCTAGTGGTACATTATGTACATCTTTAGCACCTCTGGTAAAGACATATTCGGCATTTTAAGAGATGGGGTTTAATTCAGGTCCCACTGAATTCAATGGCAAGATTCCTACTGATTTCATAGTGTGTGCACGTGCTTAGGAAAATTACAGCTTTGTGGGGAAGGCAAAGATTCATCTAGAAATTGAACTAATCTCTCTCTCTCAACACAGGAGTCTTCCCTCTGTAGATGGGACATCCTAGCAAACATTTTCTAGCTACAATCACATTGATTCTACCAAAAATTACTTTCCTTTACCCAGGGAGGAGCACAGTTCATCCAAAACTTTTGTCTGTTTTAAAATCAAAGCTATATTTTGTGCTATAAAAGGGTATTAACATACAGTACGTGAAAAGGAGAGTTGGCCTCTTATTTAGTGTCCATCATTTTCCATCTGGAAAGAGAAAAATGGGCCTTGGTGGAAAATCTGAGAATGTCTGGAGGAAGGGAAATATAAAGCAAAGTTTCTGTGAATGTTATATTGTATGTTGGGATAACTACTGTACATTACATTACTTTGCTGGAGACATGGATTTGGAAGACGTAAGTTCAGATTCATCACAGAAGGTAACTTGATAGAGTGCCACACAACTGATGATGGCCTTAATCTACTTTTTAAAGGAGGAAGGATGGCCTTGTGGTCTGGAAGCTTGAAGACCTAGGTTTGAATCCCACTTTTTCACAGACATCCTGTGACCTTGGGCAAGTCCTTCTCTGTGCCTCAGTTCTTCACCTACAAAATAGGGAAAATATTTCCCCTCTTCACAGGGGCGTCATGAACACTCAGCTACTATGCAGATGAGTATAGGAATCTAAAACTGGCAAATTTATAGTCAGGTTTGGTTGGTGGACCTGAAGAGAAAGTAGTTTGATATGTGGGTAAGGAAATAAAGTTAATTAGCAATCATTTGTTTATAGCAGAGGAAAATGTAAGCCCTCCTTCCCTCGTGGCCTTCTACTCAGGGTTTCAACATGTTTTAATTTGTCAAAAAAATTAACTGTAGCCATAGGGCCAACATTTTTTCTCCAACAGCTAACAGTGGAAGCCCCACCATTTGGGACAGTTTCAGCTACATGGGACAAAAAAATTAGGAAAAAACCCTGGGGGATTAGCCTGCACTTGTGGAAATCCCAGGCGGCATTCCCACCCTTCTCTAACTACTCTGATTCTATAGTAAAATAAAGACAAGAGACAGAGATTGACTTTGTATCAAATGGCTTTCACTTAAACATTAAGGTTATACCTGCTAATTGCTATATCACAAGGAGTTTAAACTATGTAGGAAGGGAAGAAAGGGTAAACTTTTGCTCCTTATGCTTTACAGGAATCAATATTAGGTATAGTGTCATTCACTATCTTCATTACAATTAGAGTGTAAACAGTATTTAATGGAATATGTAGACTAAATCAAACTGGGAGCTATAAAAACAAGTGAGGACAGAAATAAAGGAAAGATACTTCAAGAAATGAAACATTAGCAATAATAATAATTAATAATAAATAATAAAAGGAGATTCAATCTGGAAAACTTCAGGTTAATATATCTGCAGAAAATAATCCAAAACATATTCAGAGGGAGGAACATACATGCAAAAACTTTAATGCTGGAAGACAACTGGAGATGGTGAACAGGCAGTTAAACACGAGTTTGCACTCCAGTGTGTCAGAATAAAAGGCCAATGCAACTTTAGGTGAAGATGCAAAGGCATCACATCAAATGGCATGGAAGTAATAACCAACCCATGGTTCAGGTGCAACAGTGCCCATAATATTGTGTTCATTTCTGGACATACTTTTATCAGAAAAATATTGACAAATTGAAATGAGTTCAGAGAAGAATGACTATATGATGAATGATCAATATGGTGCTGGGAATGATTTATGTGGAAAGATTAAGAGCACTTACTATGCTTACTTGGCTTAATTACAAACAGGGAGTGAGAGGGATGATAAAACAAACATTTGAAAGGTGTAAACCCCAAGGAGAGAAAGGAATAATTTAGACCAAGGCAAGGAGATATAATTATTTTCCCTTTTATTACTTCATCTCATTCTTAATTTTTCTGAATAGCAGAAAAAAGGGTTATAAAAGTGATCTGTAGTAAGCCATGGAATATTATCCAAAGGAGGTGATGAAATCTCCATGATTTGGGACAGATGGGCTGAATAAAAACAAAACATGTACTACTGGGAAAAAGCCATTTATGGGGGAATATAAATTAGCGCTAATGGATCTTGCACATCTCTTAATTCCTACAGAATAGATTTTGCCCCCTTTCTCAGAATAAGTAGAACAGCTAATATTCCACGGCATGCATCCGATGAAGTGAGCTGTAGCTCACGAAAGCTCATGCTCAAATAAATTGGTTAGTCTCTAAGGTGCCACAAGTACTCCTTTTCTTTTTGCTAATATTCATTGTGACTAGAAGTGCCCAAACCTGGTCTTTTGATTCTATCACTAATTCAGTGGGTTTTGTTGCTGTAGAGCTCATTTGAGCTTCTGACAGTACACTATTTTCATCTTTCTTTATATCCATTGCTTAGCACACTCAGTGCTATCCATTGTTTAGCACTATAACTTACAAAGTTTTGAGCCATCTATATACAATTTTTACCCAGTTGCAAACATTACACTATAGAAATGCTATAACAAAAACATTTTAATAACATAATAAAAGAGAATGTGTATATTATTTCAGTCCTATGGCTACAAAAGTGACACTACCAAGATGAACACTGTTTACACACCTGCTTTTCTTTGTTATTAACATAAAAATGCATACAAACTATAACTCCTCCTGCAAAGACTACAGAGATACTGTTTATTTCCTTTTTAAAAGACACACAACACACAGATGGAGCTCATTCCAATTCCTTGGATTCAGCATCAACCGGAGACATGTTTATTCACTCAAATGGACTTTGAAGAATAAAATAGCAGAATCTGTTTGAACACATGGATCTACAGAAATCATATTAGTAACTTTTTTAGGTCACTGAATGTTCTGTTTTCTGTAAAAAAAAATTCTGCAACCATACCAGTTGGCTTTCAACATCTGTGCCTGCAAATTGATTTCACACAGCCAGTCACATGTATTAGCACAGTTCTTATCAACACATAACAATGGAAAGCAAGTCTGGAAAAAAACAATAAGGCCATATACTCATTATACTCAATGTGAAATCATACAAAATAGCTTTGGTAAGAAATATATACAGTAGCACAATTACTTCAAATTAAATTTGCAACTTTTTCTAAGTAAATACCCTCACAGCAGTACTCTGCATTCCTCATAGTATTCTCACTTCATATTAAATAGCATGACAGGGCCGTATTTTACAGAATTTTGAACCTACTTGAATATTATATGTCTAAAAGCTCTAGACAAACATGTTTTTAAAGGTTTGAGTTCCACTCTCTAGTGTATTCTGAATAAGGGGTACTCTCCCCTTGTTCTTTTCTGGGTTTGTGATCATCTTAGTAACTATGGCAATGGATCAGAGACCTATAGACTGGAAAGTAAAAGTAAATGTTTTGTCAGAGGGCTGGATGGTTTGGAGGTGGAAGATTTCAGCTGTTAAGAGCCAAATCTAATGAGGTGTGGAACACTCTGACCTGCCATTTGAGCTAAGGGAAGGCTGAGGTTGGTTAGAACCTTGCAGGCCAATGGATGATCAGACCCTGATGCTGCATGTCCATATCTAGACCACATCCTTCCATAGTAGTGCAGCTACTTTGTGACTGTCTTAAGTGCTACCTATGTCATTACATATTTTCTGCAAGTTCTAAACATTTGGAGAAATATCAGACTTCCTCACATTCTCCTGTCTTTCAATTCCTGTGTAGAAACAGCCGTGAGATGTCAAAACTGATTCAGGAAACTCCTTGGTTTGACATTCAGGCACCGTCCTTCCTTAAGCCAGCAACATAAATAAAATCTGGGGTTTGTTTGAAAGTAAATAAATTCCAGAGCAGGTGATAAAATGCACCCTCAATTACACGCCTCATATAGCTGAAGGAAGGTAAGCTTTTGGTAGAGTTATTTGGTAGAGAACTAAAGCTGCGCCAGAATAGAGCCTAGAGCAGACAGTTGGTTCTACAGTTAAAGTATCACAGGCACACATATTATAACTGCAACCCGAATTAGAAAAAATTATGAAGAATTTTCTCTTTCCCCCTGTCCCAGAAAGTCTTTAGTACTGATGTACTTACAGAATTCATAGGAGGAAGAAAAAAAAACACATTGCAATATATTTTAACAAAAAGCCATCTGACTGAAAATGCCTGCTCTTTTTCAGTTTGTCTTTAATCCCACCCTCTTGTTCTTTAACCAGATTCTTCAGACACCCCACTGCTCCAGAAAATATTCTACTCATCTCTTGAATTCACTTAAACTGTCCACTGTAATTGCCTTCTCTGATAACTTTTTTCATATGTTCATTACCTGTGCTTTAAGTAGTTCTGCCTCAGTTCCTTATTTGCTTCTTGCTTTCCCAGTTGTTAGATTCTGCCCACTTGGTTTTTGACTTCATTAATAGTATACAAAATTGTCTCTATCATATTATAATCAGTCTCTTTCAGAATCATGCACTGAATGTGATTCTGCAAAGTTTAAAAGGTTTATAACAGCCACAAATTTTCCCCAGATTGGAATGAACTTTTTAAAATCACAAACAACTACTATGATTCAAAGCAAAGAGATTTTCTTAAAAACACATGAATGTCTTTATACCAAAGCAAAGATAAGAAAATGCATGTCTCAGTTCTCTGTGCCACTTTCCCTGCTGCTCTAAAACTGCAGTGAAAGAGGCCTGCTGACATTTTATGAAATAGTGATCCATGCCACTTGACCATATATTTGTATGGTGATTTATCTCAGTATACTTAACACAGTCGAATGTCCTGTCCAAGCTCATTTTTTTTTCTCTGCCTGCTCCTATAAAATATTTATTCTGGATGTGGGGCTAAATGAGCCCAAAAAGCACTGTCTTGACTGGAAGGAGCACCACCCTCCCTAGGGGACCGACAGAAGAGATGTGCCTAAGGAAGGCACAATCGCTCCCGGGGTTCTGGAGGCCCAGAGGTTACACTCCCATGTGCACTTGCACATCCCTATGGGCTGTGGAGGGAGGAGGTGGAGTTATCACCGCACCTTTCCCCTTTTACTCCAGGGGATACCCGGCGGTGTCTTTGGAATCCCTCATACTCTGGGACTGCAGTTGTGATTGGCTTTTAAGTGTGCTGTGCAAGGGGGAGGTTGCTGGTTCCCCACCCCTTGAAGTCCCATATATACATACAGGCCAGCCACAATCTCTGTTAACCCACTCCTTCCCTTTCCGCACTGAATGCTATTCAGAACCAGTTACAACCCCAAAGAGGTTTAGTCACTAGCAAAATGACATTCCAAGGGACATTGACTATGAGTTTTAAGTATATTCCATTAGTTAAAGATTACAGCCACTAACAGAGTCTGATTTCGTACACTTTATGCAGAACAGAGCCACGTGGATCCGCTCCTTAGGTGTGTCAATGAGGGAATATGGCTTAGGTAAGGAGAGCAGTATAGCGACAACATTCCTTATCAGAAAAAGCTTGTGTGAAATAGTTTCAGCACATGATTGTTTACTTAACTGTTGATTCTATTGCTCAGTAAGGCTCTGATCCTGCAACTGGACACTGCTTGGAACAATGCTCTGACAAGCGCTTCCACTAGCCAATCGGATTGCAGAGTTGAGGCCACAAGGAGTACTTACTATGGGCTAGATGCACAAAAGGACCCGGACACCTAAAGTGGCAGTTAGGTGCCTTAGTACAACATGTAGATGCCACTGAGAGCCTCAAAACCCCTACTCAGCTGCCCAATAACCTTGTAGGCACCTAAGCTTCCACAATGAGCATGTACAAAACCACCTAAATCTGATACCGCCAAGCTGCTTGGCACCCTTGCTTACACCTAAGCCCTGGCAGGATTCTCATAATAGGCATTCCCTGCCTATCTAGCCTGTGGGGCCAGATCTGGGAGACATGCTCAGAGCACACTTCACCTTCACAAAACTCAACCAGGGCCAACCAGATCTCATATGAACGTGTGTTCCAGAATACTGAATAGTTGACTGCTTAGGGGACTCACCTGGGATATAGGGGACCAATTTCATAAAAAAAACTTTAGTTGCTGCTGTTTAACATCCCCCATAGTTACCGTTGGAATAGAAAGTATTTCATCGCCATCATTATCATCAGAGAACACACCACCTGACTTTTCCCCCAAATATAGAACAGAAATATCGATGGAATGCTTCTGCCATTTGTGCATTATCATGGAAAATTCTACCATTTTCATCTAGTAACCATTGTTAGGATTCCTTTGGCTGTTTGTTTTATATACTTTGTAAACTTTAAAATATATGTATATGTCAACTGATCATTGTTGTCTGATGACCATAGATTTAATCAGTGTAATCTTTTTTGACAACCAGGATTGTGGCTTTACAGGCATGTAATAAAGTGTCCTTAAACAGTTACCAATTATGATTCACACTTTTCTGTATAAATTCTTTTCCTCAGCTGAGTTGGCCCATAATGGTTTTCAGCATTGTGAAACTGGCCCTTTTAGTGCACCAAGTATATATCTCGGTGGTTTGGGTTTTATTTTGTTTCACATAACAAATAGATGTGGGGAGAAAGTGAGTTGTTCAAAGGTCAGCTCAAATATGGGATATGGAAACTTTAGAGACCAAAATCTCTGATGACTTACACCCTGTCTCATCTCATTGACCAACTCCACGGATTTCACTGAAGCTGTATCCATGTTTCTGAGAAAAGAATTTAGCCCATTGGGGTTTCACAAGCGATCTCAATCAGACACTCCTCAGGGCAGAGGCACAAATGTGACAGAGAAGAATTTGGCTCATTACCTTCAGCTGTTTAAGTCAGCACAAAATATGATCCTAGAGCTTTATTTTCTGACCTTTAGAGGAAAGCGACAAGAGATATTTCTGATATTATCAATAAATATAAATCCCGGTATCCCAGCTGTTGGCCACAAGACAAGCCTTTTACTGTGCTAAAAAAGAGGGGAGATGCTTTCCGCACAATTTGAGAGTATATCCTAATCCTACATCACCTTTAGCCCCTCTCTCCCCCCACCTCCCAACAACTAGTATGAACCAAAATAATTTAGTTCTTCATTCTGGTTTATATGTAAACTCTAACTGGTTTCGCCATAAAAAATTTCACACAGACTACAAATTATTTTTCCAGTTCTGCCTGATTTTATGTAAGAAGAGTAACTGCAGCTCAACAAAAGCAAAGACTATATTCCATACCGCTGACTTCAACAAACATTCCACTCCAGGATTAGCATTGTAGATTTTTTTAAACTTGTGTGCTTGTGCTTTCAAATGTGAAAAACACACCCCTTCTTCAAACATTCACACACGCAAAATTCATTTCTTTTGTATTTTTTCCCCCAACCAAGAAATCATTCAGAGCTGATAGAAAAGAGGGGGCAGGACAGTGCACTAACCATAAAATACTTCTTTTATATTGAGGGGGGAAAAAATCAAAATCCTACTTCTTATGCACACATAGACACTTTAGGGATGGTAAAAATTACTTCCAGGCAATCTTTAAGTAAATAGATTGATGCAAAGTTGAAGTATGTTCTGTTACATTAAAGTATAGGAAGGATGTCCTGCGGCTATTAAATTTAGAGCATCCATATTTGGTTTTGAACAATAGCTATAGCCTGTTAGGCACAATACAGTTTTACTTTCTTAACTGCTGGATATAATGTTAATCAAAGTCTAGCAGTGTATACTCTGGGGCAGATCCTCAGCTGATGTAAGCAGCTCGTTTGGAGGGTATGCTCCTCTCCCTGGATGTATATCAGTTATGACACTGGAAAGGGAGAAAAAAGAAGACCACCTGGCTATGAAAATGCTAGAGCTGGTCAGAGAATTTCTGACAAGAGGTTTCCATTTGAAAATGCTGATTAGTTCAAATGCAAAACATTTCGTAGATTGTCCATTTCAACAAAACGCTGAAGAAAAAATAATGCTTTGATAAGGATGAAACATTCCATTTTGATCTTTTTTGGAATAGAGCTTTTGAATTTTCTTTTTTGAAATTACTTTTCATTTCCATTTTTTAAAATTTTACATAAAATAGAAGTCAAAACTGGAACAAAACCGTTTGATTGACCCGGTATAATTTTCTATGTATTATTTACCTTCCTGGGAAATAACATGGGTTACAAAGTATTTTTGGACCCAGCTATACAGTTGGCATCTCCAACACTCCTGTGCCACTTAATAGTGACTGGTAGGTGACTAGTATTACAATAAAACAAACTAAATCCAAAATTATAAAATACTTATAAATACAGAATTAAAGACATACACCATTAATCCATATATAATGACTCTGCCATTTGCCTTTTCCTTATTTTAGCAGCTGACCATGCAACTAGGGCCACTGCTTGAATAATAGCTACATTCTATTTTCTGAGCGATCATAGACAAAGGCATCTGGGACAAAAACATAGAAAGCCAGTTTGACCTCAAATTGGCAATACAAATTACAATGTAATAAATAATGGGGTAGATCTTCCACCTGTTCTAAACTGCACGGACAGAGGCAATTACATTTCTCAGTGCCAGTATATCGGTTTTCTAAGTAAGCTGTCTGCATGGATTTGAAATAGAGAACTGTAAAGGCCCACCTTAGAATGTTATCACATAGACTATGTAAATATTTGGCATATCTATGAGTCATTTTAACAAGGGAAAAACCAAGGTGACATATTTGGAATAGAAATAACTGCCATAACCAGTTGCTTATTAATATTCTGTAGTATTGACTTGATTAGGGATTTCACATTTTTAAACTTAAATCTAATCATTTCCGATTCGGAGACATCTAGTGAATACAAAGAATTTTGAATATGCTGTAACCAAAGAAATCTATAGTAGACAGTCCTGCTGAGCTATTCCACTGAGCAGAGCCTTGGCAAATGCTGTGGGTGCATATTATGAATATGCAGCCAAAACTTAATACTATGATGTTGCATTTTGGACAGAATTGAATTCATATATGTTGCAGCATTAAGAGGAGGTATTATTTGGGAGACCAATAATCTTCCTAAGAAATTTGTTTCAAATCACCTCTGGTCCTATGGGATCATCTCCATATTTCTGCACCGTACAAAATTTGAGTACATACCTTAGCCTCAAACTCTCTAAAGACTGATTCAATTAAGATTATGAGTCCAGATCAAATGTAACATAGCTTGTGTTGAATTTAAGGCCTTCTCTTTTGTTACTTGAATATGCTCATCCCACAAACCATTCTGTGACAACTAGATACTCAGGTAAGGGAAAGAGATAACTTGTTCAATATTTTGCCCATGCAGCTTCTATCTCTGAGAAAGACAACTGCTTTCAGTTTTGGAATAATTTATTGAGAGGTTGAACCATAAACAGTATAAAGCAAATACACTTAATAAATGCTTCAATCCCAAAGCTGTTTGTGACAGTAAAACCATATCGTTTGCATATAATGAGACAGACACAGTGTTATTCATCATTTTAAGGGGAAAATACTGAACCTCTTTTAATGGTAAAACATCACTGATATCAAAATTAAAAAGAAAAGCAACCCTGTCCATCTCCCTTTGTAATTGGGATGGAATCAGTTGATTCCCCACCCAGGCCTATTTTAACCTTGGCCACTTTTCATCTGTGAAGAGCCATTAGAAGAATATGTAACAGGGGATCTGTACCAGAAATCTCCAGTTTGCTGCACAGACAGTGCCCATCAGTGGAATCAAAGGCTGATTTTTAGATCAACAAAATCTGCATACAATGCCCCCCCCCCCAAGAAGCCATGTATTTGTGGATCTAATAAGAATGAATAAAACAATTAGTTGTAGTGGAGCAGGCATTTCAGAAACCAGCTTCTTGCTCAGTAAATAAATTACTTTTCCCTGCCCAGTCCTGCCCTACCCTACCCAAAATATATCTGGCCTAAATTTTTAAAGCAACATCCAATTAACTAATTGGGCGGTAATTCCTGGAGTCTTTCCTCTCCCCTTTTTTATAAAGTGGAGTGATAATACTGGTAGCCCAATGTGAGGTGAAGATCCCTGTATTATTTATATTAGAAAAAAGTATAGCCAAAACAGGTGCCACCAGTCACTCTTCCCCTTAAATACTTCCACAAGGATATGCAGCTTTAGACACTTTTGGCCTAATTTTCAGAAAGGTGTCGCGTACCTGCAGTCCTCATCGACTGCAGTTTGCACTGTGAGTGGTCATCTCTGAAAATCAGACCCAAGGTTTCTCAGATTGGAAACCCAGAAATTAAGGCACCCAACATTAGAGCGTACTTCTGGAAATTTCATCCTAGCCCTTTTATAGCAACAAATATTTTACATGATGTATGTATTATCAATGTGCTCTAATGGAGCTAAATCCAGCAACAATCAAAGGGATGGAAAAAATGGTAATTACATAAGATTACTACAATCTCAATTAATAATTTCAAACATTTGATTTCTCTAATTCAGAGCTGCAACATTCTACTGCTCATGATCAAGTTGTAACCCAGTAGCCAAAGAGTAGTCTTTCCTTCTGCCTTTTATCATTTTTTCCAAATATCCTTGGGCCAGATACTATAGTGTTGTTTCTCTTATTAAAACTCAGGAGTCCAACAACATAAAACAATACCCAAAACAATTAATGTTACAAGCTGGGTTTACAGAAATCTGATTCTCCTGGCAAGACTGGTGCCTTTGTTACATAGCGCTGGGTCTGAATGCTGTCGCTCAGTCTCTTTCCACCATAGAACATCTGCTAATCTTCTCAGCTATATGAAGGAGCACAGCAGATCTCCTGTTGCTTCTCCCCGTGTCTTCCACAGAACAAAGGGGGAGGGGAGAGGAGGGAGTTCCTCTATCTCCTAGAATCCATCTCTCAAAATGTGTCAACTCACAGGGCTGGAAGAGTAAGCAACTTTCTTCTCCCCAAACTGCCTTGATTCAAGGGAGGTGGCTACATCACCCACCTATGGCTATTCTCATTAGGGAAAAAAAAAACATTCACTCTGCTTCAGCTGTCAAGGATGGAATACAAGGGATGACCCTATCTTCCTCCTTGCAGTTGTGTCTAGTCTCAGAGAGAAAACCTTCCCCCGCATAATGTGAAAAGCGTGTCTGCTGTAGTTTTGCTTCCTCGTGTTATTGCCCACTGAGGATTTACACAGGTAATTCCTCCTTCTGTTAAGAGCCTCCAATTATCAGCTACACTACCCCAGAATACTACTACTCCTCTAGACTTTCATTGCTTTTAAAAGCTATTACACTCATCAGTAAACTGCTGGAATAATCTATGTTCTATGCTCTATATATTTTGCATGCTATCTGTTTCTGGAGTCCATTTATCAAGATCAGTCACGTATGATTTCAGAAACAGCAGATGGCCAAAGTTCAGACTCTCTGGAAACTTACATTTAGTGCCAAGAGTAAGTTTTTTTACAAGCACTCTAAAATGTTGTGTGCCCCCCCCCTTTTTTTTTAAGCATTTAAAACAGGTTTTCATTACTTCCTGAGCTCATGTCTCCAGCGGAAGCTTGTCAAGTGGAAATTTGTCAAACGCTTTATAAAACGTCCAGATGCATAGGTCATTTGTCTTGCAATATTGACCTTCACTGCAACTTCTTGAAAAGAAAAGCTAGGTGGTTGGCTAGGTAGGAGGGAAGGTTGTCTTGAAGAACAGCAGCCAATACCCAAGGAGTCTCAGCTATATAAAACATCTTAGGAAATGTATGCTGCTAAGGTGGAGGCTGGAAAAGTGTTGTGTGCTTTGGGGTGGTTTTTGTTTTGGGGTAGGGTAGGGGATAGAGTATATTAAATCATTAGAAAACAGAAAGTCAGAATTTAGGAACCAGAAGTTTTCAAAAAATAAGAACAATTTTCAGTTTGCTCATTGCAAATTGCCCCATTTTCACAGGTGTCAAAAGCTTTTCACAAAACAAATGTGCAACAAATTTCTTGGAAAAGTTGCCATGTATTTTATCCCTGTTGGCAATTTGTTAGCAACAATTCCCCAACTGCAAATACTTTTCACAGGTGGCCATTTATTTTTGTACCGCAGTGGTGTATAATATACTATCTTGTGGGAAGTAAATCCAGGCAAACACAGAAGCAGAAGCAACAATGTTTTACTGAACAAATGCCAACATCCTGCTTCATACCCAACAGCTGACACTCCACTGATAGACTCCACTAGTATCTTGGCATTCCCCTGCTTAATTTTATTTTGTGGATTTTTGCACTTGTAGCTACACCAGTGCAAACTCCTAGAGAGAAATCTTGACCTCCCTGAAGTCAATGGGAGTTATGACACTGATTTCAATGGAGCCAGGATTTCACTCGTAGTGTAGATGTACTTGTGCAGACTACCTGGGATTAAAACAGTGGCATAAACTTGCATAGCTACACAAGTGCAAAACAACCCAGTGTAGACAAATCCTCTGCTTACAACTATATGGTGGCCTTATCATTCCAACTTAATTGGGGTCCAAAATGATGTATCACTCTGATAATTTACCTGAAAAACACACTGAAAGTAAATACAAATTCTTTATAAAACGTAAAGATTTAGCTGCAAATGCATGCAGAAAATCTTTATGCAATAAGGCCCTAAGCCAACGTCCATTGAACTCAATAGGCGTCTTTCCAATAGGTTTGGGATCAGGACCTATAAATCTTCATTTGTTTGCTCAGCTATTCTGTAAAGACAAGCGCACTTACATCTGGCACATTACATGAGGGGGCTGATTGTCCTCACAGAATGGTGTAAGCCCCCTGAATTTAGTAGAGTTGCCCCTATCATATACCAGTGCAAATGAGAAGAGAATTAGGTCCTCTGCCCTTCAGCAAAAACTTAGTTAATAAAATAGACACATGCTGATATGCAAAGTGAACTTCCACGTAGCTCTTCAGTGCTTCTAGCAAGTAACATCTGTTAGAATTAAACAGATTCTTCCCAGTTAGGAAGCACAAATGCCTAGCCAATTGTTGCATTGTACTCAAACTTTTAAAGTTTCAACATTAACTTTTTTATTTAAAGAATATTTTCTTGTAAAAATAAGAAAAGAGAGACAAGGTCAGAAAATGTGGGTAGAAGCAACAGATGGAGTGTACTGGTATGTTTGTGATGTGGCTGGCAGCTGACGTCTGTGCCACCATTTTTACATAGAGTTACTCAGGGAACTGAACAACAGAATTGGCTCTAATTCAGTGAATGAGATCTTGTATATATATTCAACCATAATATTAATAATGCCAGAATGAATTTAATTTTATTAGAGTTGGTGCTGGCAGCAACCCCTAAAATTGAGGTTGCAAAACAGTTTATATTGTAGTTCACTATTTTCATATGCTCCTAATAGTTTCCACCTTTGGGGATGAAATTTTATATGTTTGGTCTTTTTCATAAGGTAGTTATTTGGGGATGGGCACTTAGGAAGGATGAAGAGGATTCTGAGGGGAAATCATTCAGAGTTAAAAATAGAAAAAAAAATTTGACAGCAAAAAATGATAACCCCTACCTTGAACAGGGGTACAGCATGGAAATATTACAATTTGTAGCTTAAGGGGAAAGGAGATGATCTCTTCCTCTGTTTTTAAGTAGTGCTCAGCACTGAACTTGCCATTCATGATGTTTAACTCATAAAATGTGAGCAGGCAAGTAGAATCATAGAAATGTAAGGCTGGATGACTTCTCAAGGTCCCTTCAAGATCAGCCTCCTTTGCTGTGGCAGGAACAAGTAAGTACACTTAGACCATCCCTGACAGGTCTTTGTCCAACCTGTTTTTAAAACTTCCAGTGATGGGGATTCCACAACCTACTTTGGAAGCCTATTAGAGAGCTTAATCATCATTATAGGTAAATAGTTTTTCCTAATATCTAACTAAATCTCCCTTGCTGCTGATAAAGCCTGTTATTTCTTGTCCTACCTCAGTGGACATGGAGAACAATTGATTGCTATTCACTTTATAACAGTCCAGTATTTGAAGATTATCAGGTGCCCCATCAGGCTTCCTTTCTCAAGACTAAATATGTCCAGTTTTTTAAACCGTTCCTCATAGGTCAGATTTTCTAAACCTTTTATCATTTTTTCTCTAAACTGAAATCTCTCTAATTTGTTGACATCTGTCCTAAAGTATGATGCCTAGAAGTGGAAATAGTACTCCAGCTGAGACCTCACCAGTGCTGTGTAGAGCAAGGCAATTACCTCCCATGTCTTATATATGACACTCCTGTTAATACACCTCAAAAGATACTAGCTTTTTTTTTTCAGCTGCATCACATTGTGGACTTATATTCAATTTGTGATCTGCTAGAATCCCAAGACCCTTTTCAGCAGGTCTACCACCTAGCCAGTTATTCCCTGTTTTGTAGTTGTGCATTTGATTTTCCTTTCTAAGTGAAGTACTTTGCACTTGTGTTTATTAATTTTATCTTGATGAATTTAGACCAATTCTCCAATTTGGCAGTCATTTTGAATTCTAATCCTGTTCTCCAAAGTGCTACCAACACCTCCCAGCTTGGTGTCATCTGCCAATATTATAAGCATACTCTCCACTCCATTATCCAAGTCATTAATGAAAATATTGAACAGTACTGTTCCCAGAACTGAACCCTGCAGGACCCCATGAGATATGCCCTCCCGTTTTGACAGCAAACCATTGATAACTATTCTCTCAGTATGGTCTTTCAACCAGTGCTGCACCCACCTTCTAGCAATTTCATCTACACAATGTTTGCTTATGAGAATGTCACGTGGGACTGTGTCAAAATCCTTACTAAAATCAGGATACCACATCTACTGCTTTTCCCCATCCACTAGTCCAGTCATTTTGTCAAAGAAGGAAATTAGGTTGATTTGGCATGCTCTATTCTTGACAAATCCATACTGGCTGTTCCTTGCAACCCTATTATCCCCCAGGTGCTTACAAATTGATTGTTTAATAATTTGTTCCAATATCTTTCCAGGTATCTAAGTTAGGCTGACTGGTCTATAATTCCCTGAATCTTTTTTGTTCCTCCTTTTAAAGATATTTAGATACTGCCCTTCTCCAGTCCTGTGGGACCTGACCTATCCCCTTAGGAATTCTCAAGGATAATTGTGAATGGTTCCAAGATTGCTTCAGCTAGTTCCCTAAGTTACCCCAGAATGAATTTCATCAGGCCTTGCCAACCTGAATACATCTAATTTATCTAAATATTGTTTAGTCTGTTCTTACTCTATTTGGGTTTGCTTTCTTTCTCTTTTGTTGTAGATTTCTCAAGAGTTGTTCCTACCCAATAGAACTTTATCCAAGAGAAGGACTTTGTCACATTCACTACTATGGTGTTGTCTGCTAATGTGACTATTCCTTATTTCAGGAAGCAGACTTTTATAATATTCATTTTGATGAGTGTATTATTACTCCATTCTGACTGGCTACTGCTATTGGCAATTGCCTTCCTTTTCTCCTATGTTCTAAATTAATTCAACCCGCATTTGTCTCCCTATCATATTGGGCAGTAAAAAGCACCAATGGGCCAGGCATTCCCATTTTTTTTGGTAACAGCGCAGTGTACTCACAAGCAAATGTATCTAGGAATGAAGGGATAAAGTCACATTTTGTAATTAATTCAGAAATACTCCTAAAGTGTGTCCAAAAGGAAGAAAATCATTACCTGCACCCCACCCTTATGTGTTTCAATAGACATCCAGTGGGCCACCCTCCCATTCTAGGTAGGCTGGACCCAATAACCTCTTTATTAGGTTCTGCTTTGCACCTGAAAGCACTGTGGAAGTTGAGAAGCACAAGAAATACACAAGAGGATTGTTTGAGTTATTGTAGTCTGAATGTTATTCCTTTGTGCATCTCAAGTTAAAGTTTCAGAGTAACAGCCGTGTTAGTCTGTATTCACAAAAAGAAAAGGAGTACTTGTGGCACCTTAGAGACTAACCAATTTATTTGAGCATGAGCTTTCGTGAGCTACAGCTCACTTCATCGGATGCATACCGTGGAAACTGCAGCAGACTTTATATATACACAGAGAATATGAAACAATACCTCCTCCCACCCCACTGTCCTGCTGGTAATAGCTTATCTAAAGTGATCATCAGGTGGGCCATTTCCAGCACAAATCCAGGTTTTCTCACCCTCCACCCCCCCACACAAATTCACTCTCCTGCTGGTGATAGCCCATCCAAAGTGACAACTTTTTACACAATGTGCATGATAATCAAGTTGGGCCATTTCCTGCACAAATCCAGGTTCTCTCACCCCCTCACCCCCCTCCCAAAAACCACACACACAAACTCACTATCCTGCTGCTAATAGCTCATCCAAAGTGACCATTCTCCCTACAATGTGCATGATAATTAAGGTGGGCCATTTCCAGCACAAATCCAGGTTTTCTCACATCCCCCCCCACCCCCATACACACACAAACTCACTCTCCTGCTGGTAATAGCTCATCCAAACTGACCACTCTCCAAGTTTAAATCCAAGTTAAACCAGAACATCTGGGGGGGGGGGGTAGGAAAAAACAAGAGGAAATAGGCTACCTTGCATAATGACTTATCCACTCCCAGTCTCTATTTAAGCCTAAATTAATAGTAT
This sequence comes from Lepidochelys olivacea, assembly GCF_965140295.1. Classification (NCBI taxonomy): domain Eukaryota; kingdom Metazoa; phylum Chordata; order Testudines; family Cheloniidae; genus Lepidochelys; species Lepidochelys olivacea. The sequence goes on from NC_140414.1 coordinate 74,459,409, forward strand.
CCAATTTGCAAATGAATTCCAATTCAGCAGTTTCTCGCTGGAGTCTGGATTTGAAGTTTTTTTGTTTTAAGATAGCGACCTTCATGTCTGTGATTGTGTGACCAGAGAGATTGAAGTGTTCTCCGATTGGTTTATGAATGTTATAATTCTTGACATCTGATTTGTGTCCATTTATTCTTTTACGTAGAGACTGTCCAGTTTGACCAATGTACATGGCAGAGGGGCATTGCTGGCACATGATGGCATATATCACATTGGTGGATGTGCAGGTGAACGAGCCTCTGATAATGTGGCTGATGTTATTAGGCCCTGTGATGGTGTCCCCTGAATAGATATGTGGGCACAATTGGCAACGGGCTTTGTTGCAAGGATAAGTTCCTGGGTTAGTGGTTCTGTTGTGTGGTATGTGGTTGTTGGTGAGTATTTGCTTCAGGTTGCGGGGCTGTCTGTAGGCAAGGACTGGCCTGTCTCCCAAGATTTGTGAGAGTGTTGGGTCATCCTTTAGGATAGGTTGTAGATCCTTAATAATGCGTTGGAGGGGTTTTAGTTGGGGGCTGAAGGTGACGGCTAGTGGCATTCTGTTATTTTCTTTGTTAGGCCTGTCCTGTAGTAGGTAACTTCTGGGAACTCTTCTGGCTCTATCAATCTGTTTCTTTACTTCTGCAGGTGGGTATTGTAGTTGTAAGAAAGCTTGACAGAGATCTTGTAGGTGTTTGTCTCTGTCTGAGGGGTTGGAGCAAATGCGGTTGTATCGCAGAGCTTGGCTGTAGACGATGGATCGTGTGGTGTGGTCAGGGTGAAAGCTGGAGGCATGCAGGTAGGAATAGCAGTCAGTAGGTTTCTGGTATAGGGTGGTGTTTATGTGACCATTGTTTATTAGCACTGTAGTGTCCAGGAAGTGGATCTCTTGTGTGGACTGGACCAGGCTGAGGTTGGTGGTGGGATGGAAATTGTTGAAATCATGTTGGAATTCCTCAAGGGCTTCTTTTCCATGGGTCCAGATGATGAAGATGTCATCAATATAGCGCAAGTAGAGTAGGGGCTTTAGGGGACGAGAGCTGAGGAAGCGTTGTTCTAAATCAGCCATAAAAATGTTGGCATACTGTGGGGCCATGCGGGTACCCATAGCAGTGCCGCTGATCTGAAGGTATATATTGTCCCCAAATGTGAAATAGTTATGGGTAAGGACAAAGTCACAAAGTTCAGCCACCAGGTTAGCCGTGACATTATCGGGGATAGTGTTCCTGACGGCTTGTAGTCCATCTTTGTGTGGAATGTTGGTGTAGAGGGCTTCTACATCCATAGTGGCCAGGATGGTGTTATCAGGAAGATCACTGATGGATTGAAGTTTCCTCAGGAAGTCAGTGGTGTCTCGAAGGTAGCTGGGAGTGCTGGTAGCGTAGGGCCTGAGGAGGGAGTCTACATAGCCAGACAATCCTGCTGTCAGGGTGCCAATGCCTGAGATGATGGGGCGCCCAGGATTTCCAGGTTTATGGATCTTGGGTAGTAGATAGAATAGTGCTTTTCCTGGTATCTATTAAAGTGCTCTATTAAGAGACAATATTTTAGGTTAAGTCAATCATCAGACAAAGTGATGTTAGCAGGTAGATAAACAGTAAAGCTAAAAGAATCAGACCTTGAGTAATTTTCATACTTCTGGAGGAAGCAGAGACATTTATTAGTGACAACAAAAGAGTGGCTGACAAACTGGAAAAGTTCTATATAGGCAAAACAATTACCTTATTGTACATAAATTCAGTACTGTCATGCAGTATCAGAAGAAGAAAATAATGTGAATTTCTTGTATTATTTTTCCATTTAAGGGAAGAATTCACATTTAACCAAACTTATCCTTCAACTCAGTCTTTTACAAACCTTTATCTAGAGACCAGATTCTGAGATTTTTGCTCGACTGGGAAAACAGTTGTTCCTCAAGCCAACTCCCATTGAAATCAATCGGAATTCTGTCTTGAGTAACAGCTGAATTAAAGGAAAAAAAATGTGAGTATGTAGCTTAGGACCTGACCATAGATTTGAAGTTAATCTTGACTCATTGCTTCATTGATGCAGGCAGTATCCAATCCCTCTCCCCATGGGTTAAGTACTGCAAGTCGTGTTTGCCACAAACTCAGTTTCCTTTAGCCTGAGATTTTTGATGCCATTCTTAAACCTGTGCTCTCCTTCACAGCAGCTCAATGAATTGTCATTACGTCAGGGGGAGAGTTAATTTCTTAATTACTTTATGGGACTGAGAAAAAGCCCCTGTTGGATCTAAGGGACTTTCACATGCCTTGCAGTCAAAAAAATGACAAATGAATGACAGCACACACAGGAGAATCTTATCACTAACACTTCACAGCAGGCAAGCTGATTTGCCTGTCACATATAAGAAAAAAGAAGTTTAGCTCATCCCTTAACCACATAAGTAGTAGCGCCTCACATTTTCACAGCTGCAATGCTGTAAAAATAGGGGAATTGGTATAAACAGAACTTTAAAAAAATGTTTCTCTGTTCTCAATTCCCTTTGTTAATTTGGAAATGTCATACATCGCAGTTAATAACAAAGGATTGTAGGCAGTGCCTAAGGTAAGTACAGTACATCAATATACATCCCTTACAGGGAGATCTACACTCATAATTGCTTTGTGACGGTAACATATTATACAGACAGACTAAAAATGGACCATAGCATATTGAACCAATGTACAACACCCATTGTCAATAGAAGGAGTTCTGTGTGCACGGCAAGGATAGTATGTGACCCTAGATGACCATGAATTGGCATTGCAATAGGTCTCAGGTGCCCATGGTTAATAGGTACAGATTCTCTTTCTCCTTCCTGTTCTCCTGTTACAGTGCTATCATTTTAGACCAAAGGCCTGCTCCTGCTTCCATTTAAGTCAGTGGCAATTTAAGAAAATTAGTCAGTTTCTCAGTTTTTTTACGGTATTCTTTATTATTAAAACTACTTATTGAATAGTAACAGATGTACAGTGAGGTACGATGTGACTTTGTATTACTGAAAAGTTTTGTGCAAAGACAGAGTGATGGAAGAAGGAGGTGAGCCAGATATGTTGTTCCATCAGAAAGTGTCAAATAGACTCTTAAGAGTGTGGGTAAATACTGAATCTGAAGTTTGAAACCCCCTAACATTCACTAGATAAGAGTCTGATTCTTCTGTGATGTATACAGTAGATCCTTGCTGTAGCGCCCATCACAGTAGCAAACCTTGGGCTATAACGAACATGGTCCCTGGATCCCACCTGCAGCCCCACACAGTGTGATGGGGGCTGAGAGCTCTGTCAGCCCTGCACTGTGGTGGGAGGCAGAATGCCCCTCTGGCCCCGGGGCATTGATAGGGGCAGAGTGCTCCTCATACATACATTCTAATCTTTTAAATGTACATAATAAAGGAGAAAAACAGGCATGTTCCCGTCAACTCTTGCCTCCAAATCCTTCTACAGGAGAACCACACTAGTTTTATTTCTAAATGTTCCTCTCCATCAGTGGCAGAAAGGACTTAATTGGCCCCTTACTTAGAAAAAAGCACTAATTGGATAAAGGAGAACACAAATAACTTAAGATGAAATTCACTCTTATACAGAGACCTCACAACTCTCAAAATGGGGGTTAAGTGGTGTACAAGGTTTTTGCATGGAGGGAGTTTCAGCCTTTATATCTACACATAAACACATCATGTTCCCAGACAGTTTTTTAATGTGCTAATTGTTGAAAGCATTATATACAAGGTGAGAGAACAGAATCTTTGACAAAATATAGAAACATTGACTACTGTTTGCAGTTCCACTGAGCAGGCATACCACTGATGTTATAAATATTCAGGTTAAGTTGCTAGAAACCTGCTTAGTTAAAGGTTAAGCACAAAACCTGAAAACAAAGCAAAAAATCTGAAGTATTTGTTTTTATCTGTTTATTTGTTTTATGGTGGTTCAGGAATCTTTACATTTTGTTTAAATTCATTAGAAAATGTTTGAATCTGATTCTGGATGTTTTCTCCCTATTTCTCATGTGGTCAGGTACAACAACAAAGAGAACAAAAGCCAAACCCAAACAAACTAAAAACCTCCATGCACTTTTCTCTTGTCCATGCCCCAGAGATGAAATTCTGGCCCTCTGGAATTCAATGACAAAACTCACATAGCCTTCACTGGAGCCAAGATTTTGCTTGACTAGTATATGTAATGTGTTGCTTTCTTTGTCATCTTTATACAGCCTGTGTTCCTCTGCTGTGCTTTCATTCTTTCATTCCAGGGTGATTTAATACTGGATGTTCAAAGAACTAGTGATCAGGCCATTTCTGATAACTATAGTCCATCTTAGACTCGGATTTGATGCAGGAAGGTCTTGTAACTTTAACTAGCATGGAAACACTCTCAGTTATTATTTAACTGATATCACGGACAGAGACTGTCATTCTTAGTGGATACCCTGGTAATTACAGCTAGGCAGAAATCTGACTTTTACTCAGGCTTCACTCATAGGCTGTAATTTCTTTAAATTGGGAACCATTTTGCTCATGACATTTTTACCCATAATCTTTATAAAGCAAGGAGACATCAATGTCTATTTCAGGTTTTGAAAGTAGCTGGGTAAGATATAAAGCCTAACCATTATCTGTTTTTTTTTAATCCAGCAGGGAAGAGGAATGAAATAGCAGTGTCCTTCAAAGCAAAAGAACGTTTAGGAAGATCATGTAGTAGTGAGGGGTGCCAACAAAGAGGGGCTACCCATCCCCTTAACAACCTAGCCCAGAGCTTGGATTACCAGACTATGCATTGGGGGGATCTAGGGAATTGGGAAGAAGGAACTTTCCCTTTGCTATAAGATGGAGAGCAGCAGCAGAACACCTACCGAAGCTCTGATGCTTTTGTGCCCGTCTCCACAGTGAATCTATTCTCTGTGGCGCTGGTGATCCATTCAGCCCTCCACAAAATCCACTGCAGAGGAGCATTCAGAGAGCCAACAAATAGAGCTATGTTCTGCAGTGCACACCGTTCCTTGAGCACACTTTCAAAGTCCTACCATGCACCATTGACATTGACACCACCGGTTCTGCTGTAGGATCCTCCTTCCTGAAGGAAAGATGGAGATGAGCAACAGGATTTCTCTTAATGTACTGTACAGAGATGTCATTGGATGAAAAAGAAGAACTCCTTTACAGCAGCAAAGAGCAAGATTTCATCACTGACTCTGCTGAAGATCAATGGACTTAATTTTACGCTTACGCTGATATAACTCTATTCAGGACAGTGGAGCTAAAATTGGTAAGAAAGAAGAAGCAGGGCCAATTGTATCTGAAATTAGCAGTAAAAGAAAAATGAAAAACAAATTGAAAAAGAAAAAAATGGACTCTGTGCTATTATTTTTCACCACATTACTTAATTATAAATACTACCAAAACAACAGCTAACTCAACAGCTAGTACCTGAGATGTAATTCAGGGCCAGTTGTAAGGCTGCCACATAATCCATTTTTTAAATAAAAATAAACATTTTACCTGTTAATTTGACGTCTCCAAGTCCCATAAATTTTCCAGCACAGACTTTTTATATCTTTGTATAATAACTATTAAAGGCAACTTAAGTGGCAACACTTTGATTTATCACTGCTGAAACAATGATCCTTTCAGATCAAAAGTGCAATGTAAAAAATGTGGTAGTAACCCATTTGCATGTATAATAAACAAGAAACCCATAAAGTGTACTGAGGAAGCTTGAAAGCTTTTTGCAGTGTACAGAGTACGCAAAGGATGTTGGTGATATTTGAATCTCAGTTACACAGATATAAATGGAATTACTGCAGATTTACATCTGGATTACTGAGTCAGAATCCAGCCAATTGTTTATATTTTTGCCCTGTTTGAATGAACAATGTTTCTGAGTCATTGACAGCACTGAACCAAGCCTGTCATGAGATGGCTGAACCAGTGTAGCATCTTGCAAAACAATCTCCCTTAAATTTTACTGCAGTCAATTGATGTCCAACATGGGATGGACACCTAGGCTTTACATTCTGCACCATAAAACAAAACAATCTTTTGCTGGCTCAGTCATAAGTTATAAGTCATAAGTTAGGCCTCTGACCAGGCCTGTATTTTGGGTTAAAATGGGGAAATCCTTCCTCATGCTCCATCTTCACCCGAAACAGCCTCCCCCTCCCCCACACCCCCTGGAGGAAGCACTCAGATATTGTTTTCTGGGCCCTGATTGTATTCTGCCCATTCCCAGCCCTTCTAGCTGCTGGAGGACCAATTCTCATTAGTTCTGCCAGCAGCTGACCCTAGGTGACCTCTCTAGGCAGTTTGGGAGTTTTAAACTTGCTGCTCTTTTCCTCCAAAAGAGCACTTTCTTTGGGTCAGGGTCTCCAGCAGGTACACCTCATCTCATCACACAGCATCCTAAGGTACCTATGTATCCCCATTTATTGTACAGAAGCCTAACTCAGGCTTTGTGGATCACAGCATTCCTCCTTGTGATTTTTCTAGGCACCTAAAGGTTAGGAGTTGTGAGACTGAGCATCACAGCACCTTAGTCACGTTTGTAGAATTATGCCTTAGGTACTTTTGAAATTTTCCCTGTATTTTTATCTTTTCTTTTCCAGCCCACACATGGTGAACAACTGTGTTACCACAAAATTCACAAAAAGAAAGTCAGAAGAGAGGAACTGGTTGTTAGGATATAGATATTCAGGCCTGTCTGTAAAGGCCTGTACTTTAAGAATTTAGGTGTATTCTTATCACTTGGGTAGTTAGAGGTATAAAAGAAAGAATCAAAATCACTGCCTGTCAGTGTAAGGTCCTTCTCTTACTGTGACAGTCTGAGGCCCTGTTCTTAGGCTAAGGCCTTTGGCTAAGCGACAGAGGCAGCCATAAGCTGGGAAGCGACCGGTCACATCCTCACTATTCCAAACTAGTCACATTGAAAGAAGGTGCTATTAGGCTGTTAGGAATACAATCCTGTCCTGATAGTGCCTATCACCTCCAGAGAAAGGGAAGTGCCTAGAAGATGTAAAAGGAAATTGAGGTTGATAGTTTTCTGTCTGGTAAGAACTCACTTATCAATAGACACAGCTGGGAAACTCTTATGTCTTTATAGATGTAGTTGTGAAATCCTCACTTCTGTATTGTTTTATCATTATAGTTCCCACTTTGCTATTGTTTATTGGCATGGTCTCTGTCTGGTTCTGTGATTGTTTCTGTCTGCTGTATAATTAATTTTGCTGGGTGTAAACTAATTAAGGTGCTGGGATATAACTGGTTAGCTAATCATGTTACAATATGTTATGATTGGTTAGTTAAATTTCAGTAGAATGATTGGTTAAGGTATAGCTAAGAATATTACTATATAAATTAGGGGCAAACAGGAAGTAAGTTGGGATTAGAAAATAAGGAAAAAGGAACTTGTATTTAAGCTTGCTGGAAGTTCACCCCAATAAACATCAAATTGTTTGCACCTTCGGACTTCGGGTATTGTTGCTCTCTGTTCATGCGAGAAAGACCAGGGAAGTGGGAGAGTGAAGGAATAAGCTATCTAACACTGGTTACATCAGATTTCAACCAAACACTGAAAAAACATTTCCCAAGTACCAAATAAAATGATTTCACTGAGGTCATAGTAATTCAATTCTCATATAGCCAACCTGAGTGAGGAAATAGGATAAAATATAGAAGTCTAGTGTAAATCCAGAGTAATTCTACTGATTCAGTAAAGTTAGTCTGGATTTATACTGGTCTATCTGAGGTCAGAATAAGCTTTATTACTATTTTTACAAGAGTGAATGTTTATGCTTGATAACTAGAGCAAGTACACTTCCCACACACTATACTGAAGCTGGCTTATGGTATATTTTACACAGAATTTCCCCACCAGTAAGGAATGTTCAGAAAAAGAAATAAAAAATAAAATAATTCATAGAGTAAGCCCAAAAATCACTTGAGTTTTAATAACAACCCTCACTGGAAGAAAAAAAGATGGATGGCATTCTATAGTAATAGCAAAAACCCACTTCAGTGTTATTGGTGCAAGTTGTGATGCTTTGGCTCATTACTGCAGAATACTGTGACAGCTTTCTGTGACAAAAAAGGCAATCTTGCTAAGCTTCAAAACAGAATCTACAGTATTCCTTTAAGCATTCTCTCATCTCAACACATATCAGTGTATATATGTTACTAATAAAAACAGTAAAGCTCATGTAAATCTATCAGAAGCATTACAGACAAGACAAGCTGTTTTCCTTCACTAGAAGTGAAACATAAAAAGAAATGCAAGCACCACAAAATGAATAGTAATATGTATTTTTAAAAAACGGAAAAAGGAAACGGTGCAAGAAGGAACTTAATAACATTTATCTGATATTAATAAGACACATAGCAAACTCTAAGGTTTAGTTTTTCTTTTTTGAAATGCATCATGTGAGCCTTCAACAGCTCTATTTGAAATCTACATTTGTCCCAGAGGTGCCACGTGGAGCGATGTGAACTCAGTATATCTTTTTACTTCAACTGTCTGACATTATTATTGCTGATAGCTGCAGGCAGGGACCTGTTTGTAAGCCAAGATTGTTCTGCCTCCTTGTTTACGGAACACCTGGCTGGGAGTGAGGGGGGCGCTATTGGGCATAAGAGTACCATAGGCCATTTCTCCATCTTACTTTTTCACTAAGAGATCTAGAAACATCATTTTTGCTGCACATGATAGAAAAATTTGATGTGGTTACAGGTTTTGGTGGATGAAACTATTTTAGCCGGTATAATAACTGAAATATTAGTAAGGTTCTTAATATGTTCCTATGTGGAAAGCCAATAGAGAAATTGCAAATATACTGTTTTGTTAAGAATAAGGAAATGTGGAGTTTATGTATATACATATATTCACACACAAACCTCATATCTCCTTCCCTACTAATAACTGAAAACAATACAACATAAACCTCAGACTAAGCTACCTCCTTAGCTGGGCTGATGCTTCTTAAAAGCCACTTCCACTGCAGCCTGGGTGGAGTTAATGAGCCACACCTACCACAGTGACTCAGCAGAATTTTACCAACGTTATAGACGGTTCTAACAGCTGCTCACAGGAAAAGGTAACCAGAAGAGTTCTGCCATCTTTTTTTACAATACTCATATATAGGATTATGGAATGAGCTATTAGGACCAGCCCCCAGAGTAAGGGATAGTTGGAAACTGCCCCTCAGGATTAGCCCAAATTGGCATTGTCCCTCAAAGGGTATTCCTACACTTCGAGCTGGAAATGTGTTTCCCAGTTCAAGGGGCCATACTTGTACGACTAGTGCACTAAAAACAGAACGTAACTGTGGCAGCACAAGCCATAGGAGAGATTAGTCACCCACAGTACATGCCTAGGGTCTTGGATGGGCATGTACTCCAAGTGGTTAGCTCTTCCCCCGGCTCATGCTGTTGTGGCTACAGTCCAATTTTGAATGTGCTAGCTCAATGAGAGCTAACGTGGGTCTGTCTCCTCAGGATGGGAACCACACACCCCAGCTCAAAGTGTAGGTATATCCAAAGATCCACCTCTCTTCACCACCTATTTTACAAGTGGGGACAAATTTTTAACTGGACAAGATTAGGGATTCTCTCCTTGAATCCATATTGCTTCTCATTTTTATTCTAATCTGTGCCTATTAAATAGAATCCTGGTGAAAAAGTCCTTGGGAATAAAATGTGTGTGATATCAACTCAATGAAAATACAATTCTAACATAATTAGAAGTTAAGATAAGAAAAAATGGAGCCCATTTGCTGCTTACTGATTGATTCAGGTTACTGAAAAGTCAGTAAAAATTATCAGTGTAGATCATATTGAATATAAACTTGGCATGCTTCCAGTTCTACTTCATCCCACCTTTTAGGAAACAAATACTACAATTTTTGTAGGTAATATCTGTGGGAAAATAAGAATCTGTAAATAAATATAGAAAACTCATATCTTCCAAGGTAATTTCCTACATATTTTCCATTACATCTTCATTATCCATTAGGGAACCTAAGAGTTTAGCAAAAAAAAGAGAGAGAGTTACAATAATCCTTCCTGTTTACTTATCACAAAACAAACATTTAATAATCTGGCTATCATTGCAGTGAATCTTCCTCAGTCTTTGGTAAGTAATCCAATTATAGCTAATGCTATTAATGCCTTTGGTATTTACAGCAAAGCATATCTGTATGGCTTAAATTGAAGTATCAGATAAAAATCTGAAACAATGATTGGAAATAATATTCACTTGCTAGATAATGCTACTGGACAGGAGAATATGATACTTCTTGCTCCACAAATGAAACATCGGTTGGGAGGCTCTCAGTACCATAAGTAAATGCAGTTAAAACACTATGTTTGGAACTCTTCAAATAGGTGTGTGCACAACCTAAGGGCAAAAATATTCTGATGTACAAACTCACATAAGCTTTGAGCCATTTGTGCACATATGTTGTGTACACATACACCCTTGAAGGCTCGTCTCTTGTTTCCCTACTTCTCATCTTATTGCATGGGTTTCTAGCCCTGGGGCAAAAAAAAGTCCTTTTCTGCCTCTCATTTTTGTTGTGTTGCATCCATCTTTGTGATATTCAGGGCAATAAAGAAATAAATCTGTGCAATTGTTTCCAACAATTGCACAAATCAAATCCAGCTCTTTGTTTTCCATTGTGTCTGCCCATTGACAAGATAATTATTTGATGGCTCTGGGCTCATGTTGAGAAAAACCCCACAGTGAACAAAAAGAAAAGGAGTACTAGTGGCACTTTACAGACTAACTAATTTATTTGAGCATAAGCTTTCGTGAGCTACAGCTCACTTCATCAGATGAATTCACTGGAAAATACAGTGAGGAGATTTATATACACACAGAACATGAAAAATCGGTGTTATCATACACACTGTAAGGAGAGTGATCACTTAAAATGAGCTATTACCAGCAGGAGAGTGGGGGCGGGGGGGGGGAAAAACCTTTTGTAGTGATAATCAAGGTGGGCCATTTCCAGCAGTTAACAGGAACGTCCGAGGAACAGTGGGGGGTGAGGGAAATAAACATGGGGAAATAGTTTTACTTTGTGTAATGACACATCCACTCCCAGTCTCTATTCAAGCCTAAGTTAATTGTATCCAGTTTGCAAATTAATTCCAATTCAGCAGTCTCTCGTTGGAGTCTGTTTTTGAAGTCTTTTTGTTCTAATATTGCTACCTTTAGGTCTGAAATCGAGTGACTAGAGAGATACAGATAGACAGACATCATCTTCCTTTCCAAATGCAAATAGATGGACATCGTACAAAAGGACTGAAGGTAAAAAATCCATTACAATCTACATACCACACAGACTATGCTGACAGCTTGTGCCACACGCTCTCAAAGAAACTGCGGAACCACCTGATCAACATCCTCTATGGCAAACAGGGAAAGATTAAGAATGAGCTCTCAAAACTGGATACTCTCATAAAAAACCAACCTTCCACACAAACTTCCTTGTGGCTGGACTTTACAAAAACTAGACAAGCCATTTATAACACACACTTTGCTTCTCTAAAAAAGAAAAAGGAAACTAAACTATCTAAACTACTACATGCCACAAGAGGCCACAGCAATGGTTCCCTTAACCCACCCAGCAATATTGTCAATCTATCCAACTACACTCTTAGCCCAGCAGAAGAATCTGTCCTATCTCAGGGCCTCTCCTTCTGCCCCTCCACCCCCACGAACATGATACAGTTCTGTGGTGACCTAGAATCCTATTTTCGACGTCTCTGACTCAAGGAACATTTCCAAAATACCTCTGAACAACATACTAATCCACAGAGGTCTCCCTACCAACACTACAGAAAGAGGGATTCTAGGTGGACTCCTCCTGAAGGTCGAAACAGCAGACTGGACTTCTACATAGAGTGCTTCCGCCGACGTGCACGGGCTGAAATTGTGGAAAAGCAGCATCACTTGCTCCATGACCTCAGCCGTGCGGAACACAATGCCATCCACAGCCTCAGAAACAACTCTGACATCATAATCAAAAAGGCTGACAAAGGAGGTGCTGTCGTCATCATGAGTAGGTCGGAATATGAACACGAGGCTGCTCGGCAGCTCTCCAACACCACTTTCTACAAGCCATTATCCTCTGATCCCACTGAGGGTTACCAAAAGAAACTGCAGCATTTGCTCAAGAAACTCCCTGAAAAAGCACAAGAACAAATCCGCACAGACACACCCCTGGAACCCTCACCTGGGGCATTCTATCTGCTACCCAAGATCCATAAACCTGGAAATCCTGGACGCCTCATCATCTCAGGCATTGGCACCCTGACAGCAGGATTGTCTGGCTATGTGGACCCCCTCCTCAGTCCCTATGCTATCAGCACTCCCAGCTATCTTCGAGACACCACTGACTTCCTGAGGAAACTACAATCCATTGGTGATCTTCCTGAAAACTCCATCAGGCCACTATGGATGTAGAAGCCCTCTACACCAACATTCCACACAAAGATGGACTACAAGCCGTCAGGAACACTATCCCCGATAATGTCACAGCAAACCTGGTGGCTGAACTTTGTGACTTTATCCTCACCCATAACTATTTCACATTTGGAGACAATGTATACCTTCAAATCAGTGGCACTGCTATGGGTACCCGCATGGCCCCACAGTATGCCAACATTTTTATGGCTGACTTAGAACAACGCTTCCTCAACTCTCGTCCCCTAACGTCCCTACTCTACTTGCGCTATATTGATGACATCTTCATCATCTGGACCCATGGAAAAGAAGCCCTTGAGGAATTCCTCCATGATTTCAACAATTTCCATCCCACCATCAACCTCAGCCTGGACCAGTCCACACAAGAGATCCACTTCCAGGACACTACGGTGCTAATAAGAGATGGTCACAAACACCACCCTATACTGGAAACGTACTGACCGCTATTCCTACCTACATGCCTCCAGCTTTCACCCAGACCACACCACATGATCCTTCATCTACAGCCAAGCTCTACGATACAACCGCATTTGCTCCAACCCCTCAGACAGAGACAAACATCTACAAGATCTCTATCAAGCATTCTTACAACTACAATACCCACCTGCTGAAGTGAAGGAACAGACTGACAGAGCCAGAAGAGTACCCAGAAGTCACCTACGACAGGACAGGCCCAACAAAGATAATAACAGAATGCCATTAGCCAACACCTTAAGCCCCCAACTAAAACCTCTCCAACGCATTATCAAGGATCTACAACCTATCCTGAAGGACGACTCATCACTCTCACAAATCTTGGGAGACAGGCCAGTCCTTGCCTACAGACAGCCCCCCAACCTGAAGCAAATACTCACCAGCAACCACACACCACACAACAGAACCACTAACCCAGGAACCTATCCTTGCAACAAAGCCCGTTGCCAACTGTGTCCACATATCTATTCAGGGGACACCATCATAGGGCCTAATCACATCAGCCACACTATCAGAGGCTTGTTCACCTGCGCATCTAGGGTGCTTTCAGGGCTGGAAGGGACCTCAGGAGGTCATCTAGTCCAATCCCTTGCTCAAAGCAGGACTAATCCCCAATTTTTGCCCCAGATCGCTAAATGGCCCCCTCAAGGATTGAACTCACAACCCTGGGTTTAGCAGGCCAATGTTCAAACCACTGAGCTATTCCTCCCCCCAATGTGATATATGCCATCATGTGCCAGCAATGCCCCTCTGCCATGTACATTGGTCAAACTGGACAGTCTCTACGTAAAAGAATAAAAGGACACAAATCAGATGTCAAGAATTATAACATTCATATACCAGCCGGAGAACACTTCAATCGCTCTGGTCACTCGATTTCAGACCTAAAGGTCGCAATATTAGAACAAAAAGACTCCAAAAACAGACTCCAACGAGAGACTGTTGAATTGGAATTAATTTGCAAACTGGATACAATTAGCTTAGGCTTGAATAGAGACTGGGAGTGGATGTGTCATTACACAAAGTAAAACTATTTCCCCATGTTTATTTCCCTCACCCCCCACTGTTCCTCGGACGTTCCTGTTAACTGCTGGAAATGGCCCACCTTGATTATCACTATAAAAGGTTTTCTCTCCCCCTCCCCCGCTCTCCTGCTGGTAATAGCTCATTTTAAGTGATCACTCTCCTTACAGTGTGTATGATAACACCCATTTTTTCATGTTCTGTGTGTGTATATAAATCTCCTCACTGTATTTTCCAGTGAATGCATCTGATGAAGTGAGCTGTAGCTCACGAAAGCTTATGCTCAAATCAATTGGTTAGTCTCTAAGGTGCCACAAGTACTCCTTTTCTTTTTGCGAATACAGACTAACATGGCTGCTACTCTGAAACCTTTCCCTACAGAGTACCTGCACTGGATATCCACCATAAGAAGACACCAGCAGATACAGTTGCTTAATGAGGTGGTGTACCTCAGTTTCCCCCTTGTACAACAGATGAGGTTTGTAATGGTTTCTCTGCTGTCCCAAGCTTTAAGTTTATTTACAGGTAATAGTTGAAAGGCAGTATTACCCTGAGAACTTTGACATGAAATTTGCTTTCATTTACCATCTTTAGCATGCTTACTATTTTTTTAAAAAAATCATACAGATTACACATTGTTACAGGGTTAGTCACTAGCATTTATCCCAAGCTTTGACATTGTGACAGTCAGATTACTCAGAGCCACTTTAAGTCTCAGTGTTTCTGACATTGCTTCTTTGTACATTTCACCCCTGCCTTTACTTGAGAGGTACACTGTCTTATCTTTTTGTTTTCCTCCTCCAGTTCTTAGCTGCTGTTTATTACTGAAAAAGGATCCAGATCTATCCCCATTCCCTGGGTTCTGGCTGCCCCAGTCATGGCTACATTCTCTGGTCCTTATTAAAAAAGATATTAAACTTTATAAAAACATAGAAGCTCCCAAAGGGTTAAATGCTAAATACCAAAGGCACATCACACTAGCTGCCGGTGTCTGGCACAAGGGTCTGTCAGTGTTGCAACACTGAATGAGAGATTGAAATGGAGTTTTAGTGGCATTGGTTTTTTATTATTAATATTATTATTTAAAAACACAAAACCAACACAATTTATCTTAAACTTACAAACAGGATTTCACAAACCATGAGTGTTGGTTTAGGTCCTTAAAACCTTACATAATTACATAAAAATATTTACACATACACAAAAATACCCAGAAGTCACCTACTACAAGACAGGCCCAACAAAGAAAGTTACAGAACACCATTAGCTGTCACCTACAACCCCCAAATAAAACCTCTCCAGAGCATCATCAGGGATCTACAACCTATCCTGAAGGATGATCCCTCACTCTCACAGACCTTGGGAGACAGGCCAGTCCTCACTTACAAACAGCCCCCTAACCTGAAGCAAATACTCACCAGCAACTGCACACCACACCACAGAAACACTAACCCAGGAACCAATCCCTGCAACAAACCCCAGTGCCAACTCTGTCCGCATATCTATTCAAGGGACACCATCATAGGACGTAACTACATCAGCCACACCATCAGGGGCTCATTCACCTGCACATCTATCAATGTGATATATGCCATCATGTGCCAGCAATGCCCCTCTGCCATGTACATTGGCCAAAGCAGACAGTCTCTTTGAAAAGAATAAATACACACAAATCAGACATCAAAAATTGTAACATTCAAAAACCAGTAGGAAAGCACTTCAATCTCCCTGGACACTCAATAACAGACTTAAAAGTGGCCATTCTTCAGCAAAAAACCTTCAAATACAGACTTCAATGAGAAATTGTAGAACTGGAATTAATTTGCAAACTGGACACCATCAAATTAGGCCTGAATAAAGACTGGGAGTGGCTGGGTCACTATAAAAAGTAATTTTCCCTCTGTTGATGCTCAAAGCTTCTTGTCAACCATTGGGAATGGGCCACACACCCTCATTAGCACTACAAAAATTAATTTTTCCTCTGTTGATATTTCACCCTTTCTTGTCAACTGTTGGGAATAGGCTACATCCACCCTGTTTGAATTGGCCTCGTTAGCACTGACCCCCCCACACACACACTTGGTAAGGCAACTCCCATCTTTTCATGTGCTGTAATATATTTATACCTGCCTACTGTATTTTTCACTCCATGCATCTGATGAAGTGGGTTTTAGCCCACGAAAGCTTATGCCCAAATAAATTTGTTAGTCTCTAAGGTGCCACAAGTCCTCCTTTTCTTTTTATATTTCTTTAGTGATTTTGATTACATTATATTTACAAACCATTCCTGTGGGAAAAGGGTCCATTTTCCTTCAGATTAGCTGTAAAGGCTTCTCGGGACAAAAACATAGTGGTGGTAGTAGCCACCTGACCCCCTTGTATAATTTAACTATCAAGGTTCCACCCAGACTGTATTGAGTTGCACATATATTTACATTTATATAACTGGGTTTTGTTATTAAACCACAAATTCCCTTCTTATAACACCACAACTGTTACTCTTTAAAATCTTCACAACTGTTACATTTTAACATTTCCACAACTCACAACTGTTTACTTCCCTCCAAACTTCCTCCAGACTCTGTGGTATTAATTTCTGCAAAAGCTACTTGTAACTATTCTCTCACTTTAAATCACTTACTTCTACATTCAGTTCTTTAAAGCATTTTGCCTGTAATGACTTAGCCACCAAATACAATCCCTGCAGCACAGCTGCCTTACCCTGTGCTGTTTTAACCTTGGGATTGTTTAGAAAGATGGTAAAACTTTGTCTCCATGGATGCCCATGGGTCTTTTACTCCAAAAATTTCAACGGAATCCAGCAGACTTCTGTCATGCTTTGTCCAAACAAACTTTTCATGAAGTATCTAAAGTATCCTCCATTAAAACTTCAGAGGAACAGAAGTCCGAGGGGGCTGGGGGATGGAAAGCAACAAATTAACCCTGTGAGATTGTCATAAATATAAAGGGAAGGGTAAACCCCTTTGAAATCCCTCCTGGCCAGGGGAAAGCTCCTCTCACCTGTAAAGGGTTAAGAAGCTAAAGGTAACCTCGCTGGCACCTGACCAAAATGACCAATGAGGAGACAAGATACTTTCAAAAGCTGGGAGGAGAGAGAGAAACAAAGGGTCTGTGTCTGTCTGTATGCTGGTTTCTGCCAGGGATAGACCAGGAATGGAGCCTTAGAACTTTTAGTAAGTAATCTAGCTAGGTATGTGTTAGATTATGATTTCTTTAAATGGCTGAGAAAAGAATTGTGCTGAATAGAATAACTATTTCTGTCTGTGTATCTTTTTTGTAACTTAAGGTTTTGCCTAGAGGGGTTCTCTATGTTTTTGAATCTAATTACCCTGTAAGATATCTACCATCCTGATTTTACAGGGGGGATTTCTTTATTTCTATTTACTTCTATTTTTTATTAAAAGTCTTCTTGTAAAACACTGAATGCTTTTTCATTGATCTCAGATCCAAGGGTTTGGGTCTGTGGTCACCTATGCAAATTGATGAGGCTTTTTATCCAACATTTCCCAGGAAAGGGGGGGTGCAAGTGTTGGGAGGATTGTTCATTGTTCTTAAGATCCAAGGGTCTGGGTCTGTAGTCACCTAGGCAAATTGGTGAGCCTTTTTACCAAACCTTGTCCAGGAAGTGGGGTGCAAGGTTTTGGGAAGTATTTTGGGGGGAAGGATGCGTCCAAACAGCTCTTCCCCAGTAACCAGTATTAGTTTGGTGGTGGTAGCGGCCAGTCCAAGGATAACGGGTGTAATATTTTGTACCTTGGGGAAGTTTTGACCTAAGCTGGTAAAGATAAGCTTAGGAGGTTTTTCATGCAGGTCTCCACATCTGTACCCTAGAGTTCCGAGTGGGGGAGGAACCTTGACAGAGGTTATTTTAAAAGTACAGGCCTACAGCAACAAATTAAGCAAATGGAGGAGAAGAAGAAAAGGATATAGTTAACTCTGAGCAAAGGATAGGGCTCCCTAAGTTTAAACAGTTGGGAACCCTTACCCCCAGGTTTTTATCCTGGCTCTGAGAGAAGAGTGGAGGTTATTACCCACTCCTGAAAACCCTAAATTTGTTCCCCTGTGGTCTGTTTCTTTTATTTGCACCCCAACTGAGTTGCAGGAGTGCCCTTCTCTGTTGCAGTTAACTGTTTCCAAGCAATTCCATGGGTTAAACCCGCTCACTCTCTGCTTTTCACTTTGAACGTTTTTTCCTGCACTCCCCTAGGAGCAAGTCGCAGCTTCTGTCTCATAAGGTGGTCTGTTAATTCTGCTTCTGACTCCAAACACTGTTGTGCCAAATTATTTTTAGCCATCCTTAACTCTAATTTACAATCCTCCAGTTGCCTTTGCTGGAGTAGCACTAAACTTGAGAGATTACTGGTAGCCTTCCATAATGCTGCTTTTACTTCAAACCTCTTACAAATGGACCTAGGTGCCCCCTTTCCCTGGAAGGCGTCCTGCTTCCATCGGCATGGACCACTTACCAAGGGGAGTGGACTCATCAGCCAGCCCCCATCCCTCTGGGTCCTCTAACACTGTCCCCATTTCTTTTTTAATTTCATCCCAGGTTGACCCCTACACCTGGAATGGGCCCTGATCCTTCCATATCCACATAGCCAAAAAGACCATTACCCCAGCTTGCAAGAACTTGCAACTACCATAATGAGAACCTGCCATACTCTCTCCAAGCATCTGTGTGGACTGTTGGTGAGGGAGACTTAGCTGGCTGCTACTTACCTGTCCAACATGATGCATCTGAGTCATGGCATCAAGATGTTAGAGGGCTTTCCCTCCACCCTCTCCCCTTGTGCTTGTCACGCAGACAGAAAGCAGAAGACCAGAAGTCCGAAGTGCAAGCAATGCAGTGTTTATTGGGGTTAGTTCCAAGCAACATATCCATAGCTCTACAAGCCGGCAGATTCTGTTTCCCGGTGGTCCATTCCCAATTCCCACCTCCTCCTCCTTAGCAGGACCAAATATACCTGCAGTGCATAACCCTAGTCACACCCCTTACAACTTATAGTCATGTTCCATTTGGGAGGATCGTGAGTTGGGTCTTCATCCCACTTTTTTTGTTTCCCAGGGAAGGGGTAAGGACTGAGGTTGTACTCTGATCAGGGCAGGCATTTCTCTGGTCTTTCAGTGTTTTACCTTCCCCTCCATATGCCTCTTGCCCATCCCAACTGGTTGCTTGACCTTGCCTTGAGATGAGGAGTTGAGGCAGTCTTCAAGTGTGCATTCATATATTACATGCCCACGATGCCCAATAACACTTTAACTGCTCTTATCTATTTCCATTATACTAACAAAGCATCTGGATTAGGCAAAAGCAACATTTACAGTGTCTGTATTTGATTTTACTAAGAATCCCTTCATACATTAGTATAAGATACAAGAGTATCAAAAAGTCAAACCCAAAATTCTCTCTCAGGCTGACGATCAAGCCTGTATGGTAACATGCTGAAACAATTTGCATTGAGGTGGTGCTGAGAGCCATTGAACCAGACTGTAAACCCTGGATATGATGAAATCCACTTCACTCCAGGAGGGATGCAGTAGCACCTCCAGCACCTTTAGTTCCAGCACTTATGGAAGGGGCATCAACTGGTCCCATAACATGCCCCTCCTCCCATTCCAGCGCAGGACTGCTTCACAACTATGGTGACCAGATAGGGTGACAAGTGTGAAAAAACAGGACAAGGGGTAGGGGCTAATAGGTGCATATATAAGAAAAAGCCCCAAATATTGGGACTGTCCCAATAAAATTGGGACATCTGGTCACCCTAATCACCACTGAGGCCCAATTGCAAACCACCAGACAGACTGGAAACCTACTTATGAGCCCAGTAAACAATAGTGCCCACAGATCCACACCACCATGTGCCTGGCCCATCTGCCCACATCTGAATGAATGAAACACCATGGTAAATTAACATGGGTTCCAACACTTGGGTTCTCATGCACATTCTCTATGCTTTAGAATGCTAATGCCCAATTACCTGAATTTATCTGAGCCCCCGTACCCTGATGGGCCCCTGCTGTTGCTGTCCCGCTCCTAAACAAGTGGAAATCAAATTCACATGCTGGGAGCCCCTCCTCGTCAGTCTCTGTCTTGAAACTGTAACAAACTGGTATGTTCTGAAGGAATTCCTGTCACCATGAATAAATAGGGGCTCATTACTCCCTGGTCTTATCACCATGTATGCCCTCACAGCCTCCACAAGGCAGATCCTGGGCTCACCACCCTACTGTAGAATAATGGATTCACCCTGGCCTCCTTGATATGTCTGACTTCCTCAAGGTTAATATAATGCTCCCTGTGTCTATCCCTCAGATGCAAAGCCCTTCGCGAAGAATCCCGACAGGACCCAGGTACTAGCTCACTTATCCTAAAAGTTCCAGACATGCCATCCCGAACAAGGCCACTACCTGTCAATGTTTATCATCCTAGGACTGGCGCTTCAAGAGCATCCAGCTACAAAACCTTCAAACTAAATCAGGGGTGGGCAAACTACAGCCTGCGGGCCACATCTGGCCTGCAAGCCGTTTTAAGCCGGCCCGCAAGATCCCACTGCGGAGCCAGGTGGGGGCCGCACCACGCAGCTCAGTCCCACTCTGGTACTCCAGCCGGGGTGCCGGTTGGGGGGGGTACACCACATGGCTCACAGAAGCCGTGGCTTGGCCCCACTCCGAGGGTCAAGGGCTGCTCCACACCTATGAGCCGGAGAAGGGACATGCCACTGCTTCCGGGAGCCACTTGAGGTAAGCGCCGCTGGGAGTCTGCACCCCTGAGTCTCTCCCCATGCCCCAACCCTGATCCCCCTCCTGTTCTCCAAATCCCTTGATCCCAGCACAGAGCACTCTCCTGCACCCCAAACCTCTCAACCACAGCCCCACCCCAGAGCCCACACTCCCAGCCAGAACCTGTACCCCTTCCTGCACCCCTGCCCCATCCCTGATCCCCCTCTGAAACCCTCGGTCCCAGCCCAGAGCACCCTCCTACACCCCAAACTCCTCATCCCCTACCCCACCCCAGAGCTCTCACCTCCTCCTGCAACCGAACCCCAATTCTGTGAGCATTCATGGCCTGCCATACAATTTCTATTCCCCAATGTGGCCCTCAGGATAAAAAGTTTGCCCACCCCTGAACTAAATTCTGCTGCAAGGATCTGGGTAACTGTTCAGTCAACTGACAAACGTAAGGGCGGTAGGCAAGTGGAGATAGTTGAGGGCTCCTGTTGTTGGATTGCTAATGACGCCATGTACTGCAGCATATGTTCCTCTGTAATGGGCCATATTGGTGGCAGGCCCTTCCAGCTCCTGAAACTGCACCAGATCATTCAAACTTCTCTCATACCCCCACAGTATTGGTGGCACCGCTGACCTCTGTGCTACACTGACAGCCATCGTATGCCAAGGTTCCATATTGCTAGAGGCATCCATTCAGGTTCCTTGCTGGTTCCTGTTGCCAGCTTCTGAAATCTGTCCATGTGAAAATAAGAGAATGCATCTGCTATGCTGTTACTAACCCCAAACACATGCTTGGAAAAGACACAGATGTTAAAATTTAAACATTGTAGTACAAATGTCCTTACCAAGGTCATAACCCTGTGTGATCTGGAGGACTGGCGACTGTGAACATGTACCACTACCATGTGGTCACACCTTTTATTAGCAAACTCCATTCCCCAAATGACCACTGCAACCAAAATGGGGAAAAATTCCAGCAATGCTATATCCTACACCATCCCTTTTTTGTGTCCAGGTAGAGACCCATTCTGGGCACATCATCTGCCTTGGTCAAAACCTGTACTTCCCAAAGCATCCATGTGGATCTTTAAATCAGCCTCCAGTATTCATTCCTCCCTCCATAATGGCATTCCATTCAAATGGCTCAAACTGTTCCCACACCCACAAATCCTCCTCCATCGCTGTAGTAACTTATAAAATGGTGAGATCTTGCTATGGCTACGGTGGTCACTGCAAGCTGGGTGCAGAATGCTCGCCCTGGGGCTAGCAAAGTTAAGATGCCCAATAATAGATTGCAGCTCATGAAGCATAACTTTCTTGGACAGTAGCTCCTGACAGAATTGCAATATACCTGCCAGTGTTTCTAGCTCAATCCCCAGGTAGGTCCGTGTAGTAGAAGGTCCCCTTATTTTTTTCCCACCAAGGGTACCTCCAATTTGTTAGCAAGGGCCAGAAAAGTGTCCATCAGGTTAGCACACTTGTTCAAATTCACCCGGTACATGAACAAAAAGTCCTGTATGTAATGCACTATTTGCTGTATCACTGACCCCTGTAGCATTGTATTAAATTTCTCAAATGCCAAACAGGATATTGCACATCCCATGGACATAGCTTTATCAAAATAAAATTGTCCCATGAAAGAGAAACTCAAAAGATTGAAGTCAGAAGGCTGCACAGGCAGCGGACAAAAAGCAGACTTGCTATCGCACTTAGCCATCAGCGCCCCGAGCCACAAAACCTAACCTCGCATAAAGCCTCTTCAATGGCGGAATAGCATACAGGACACACGACAAGATCTATTCCATTGTGAACTGAACTACCCCGTGAGTATGACAAGTGGTGAATTAAGCAATATTCATCAGGAGCTTTCTTAGGGACCAAACCTAGGGGAGAAACCCGCAAGTTCTGTATAGGTCACTGACTGAATGGCCGTGCTACCCTATTCTCATTTAATTCCCATGTAATCTTTTTCTTTACAATATGGTCCATTTCCACTAAGGACTTAAATTTTTTAGACATCACATCACTCTCTTCACATCCCCATGTTGACCTGCTCTGCAGCAGAAAGTCATTCACTGGCTGTCCAGCCCTTAAAGGAGCGCACACTCACACACACATATAACAAAGTCAATACAGCAAAATCAAGAATGGTAATGTGTATCAAAAGTGATTTAATGTTTCCAATCCTTCATCCAGCTGTTCTTGATGAATAGGGAACAGTTCATAGTTGGGTGGGCTTTTTTGGGCAGTTTTGCACCAAGGAAATACTCCTTAATAACCTTGAACCTTCATTGTTGCGGTCTTTGACTGAATTCAACCATCTTTATTATTTCTGTAAAACAATGTCTCTGCTGGCAGTTATAATGCAGAAGGATTAAATTCTGTGCTGATTTCCCCTTCTCCTATTAAGTTCAACGTGGACTACACAGGGAAGAAAGAATTTAGCCCACAGTGTTCTTTGCATTACTTTAACGATAGAATAGTTTCATACTATAATCCCATTAAAGTTCAGTGGTTAATCACATTATGAATACGCTATTATATGCTGCTTAACTCTCCTAGCAGCAGCACGAGCTGCATGAAATGCATCTCTAATTTTTTGTCAGCTAATATTCATTTGTCACATTAGGAAACAGAGCAGTCGGTATTTGCTGTATCAGACAATCACAACTGTTTAGCTTTAGTTTCTTTATTCAAAATCATTTTTATATATAGAAGTTTATTCCACCCACAAGAAACCAGTTCTTGGTGAAATTCAGTCATTATAGATATGGTAAACTCTTAACTATAAGTATTTAAGAAAATAACATGTCTATGTCCCTCATACTAGGATAAGGTCTATAAGAAACAAATGCAACATTAGCTACCATATAATGAAGAAAAGACAAAACAATCATCTTAAATTATAAATCTACAGTAAATTAAAAAAATACAAAAAAGAAAAAGAAAATCTTTCTTATGGGTTTTGTCTTGATCCGAAACTTATCTCTTGAAATGTAATGAAACACTAATAAATGGCTCTACATAAGTTAAACAGTTGAATAGTTGAATGATTGTGGGAATGTATCTGAAACATGAGAGTTTCTGATTTTTCAATAGAAAGCTATACAAAACTTCAAACTACTAGTCTATACTGTTAAAAATCATTACAGTATTCAGCTAAAGGTTGGTTACAAGAGTCTTTATTTTGCAAACTATACATAAACAGTAAAAAAGAAAATGCATTATACTTTTTAATAGTACATAAGATAAACATTAAATTTAGTATTTAAATGTGTAGAAATCAAATGCAAAGAATAAACTGATTTTCCTATAATTTAACTGCAGATGAAAATCAGGGAAACCAGTGATCCGCTGTTGAAATTACACAATCAGTCGTGTAATATTACATAGGTTGTTTCAGTTTTATTGTGGGCGGAAAGCCATAGGTCTGATATGCATGAAGGTGTTGGAGTTCCAAAACGTCTACACAATTAATTAACATGCTAACATAAATACAGTGATTAAAGTAATTTTCTCTACAGTCAAATCGTAAGTGCTACTCTACACAATAATCATAAACTAGTCCACATGGTAATTACATAACAATAGAAAAAAATTAAAATAACCCATTTTCTTCATTCCAGCAGCAGTACCTATACTGGTATTAATTTGGTAATTGGGTGTGCTTAGCTATTGCCTAACAGCCTATATTGGTATGCATGCTAAAACCTCTATTTCTATTTTTGCAAGGCACCTTACCATACGTTCTCTAAATTTCTGCACTAATAACAGAAAAGGACATGAATTAAGATAAAGATGAAACTATTTTCTGAAATAGAAAAACTAACAGGTATGGTTAGGGGTGTTTAGAACTGTCTTGGGGAAAGTTCCAGTACTCTCAAATACAGTATTGTATAGATGTAATATATTTTACACAAAGTTTTTCAATTTAAAATATTTTATGCTCATCTTCTGGTTTGAGATATAGAAATAAAGGGTGAAATCATCATGCTACTTGAGTAAATAATGAAGTCTATATGAGTTTGACATTAAAAGAAAAAATGAAAAAAAAGGACAACAAAAGTTTAGATTTGTAGAATCAATGCTTGTCCATGTTTACTGCTTTTGATAAACATCCTTTCAAGAACCTAGACATTTCCTAATCAAAAATATAACTATAAATGCAAATACAAAGGAGGGCCTTACATTATTTTCTTCTATGTGACAGTCACACCTTTGGTTAAAGGTTTGTGAGATGCTACTTGTGTGTTGAAATTTCTATTGTAATAAGTTGTTGATTCAGGTCATGCACAATTATGAAATCTACTACATGGCCTAAATCACTTGCGAAATTAAAGCCGCCTTAACATATAACCAAGCTCATGTTTAATGAGGCCACCCAAAGTTCCAAACAATAGTAAAGATCATTTTCATGGAAGTTTTTACAAGTTTGGTTGTCCTTGCACATTTATTTTTGTAGTAGCACATCACATTTCCTTATTCAGGCCAGACTTCCAATTTGTTTTCTTCTGCTCAAAGGCATATAAAAACTCAAAAGCACATAATATAATGATTCTTATTTAAACAAAGAAAGTCTATGACTCCAGCTGCAATATTTGAAATAATCATACAAAATATACACATTGTTTAGAATCCTTTTGATCTTGGAGAGCAAAGGAATTTTCTATGAGATATCACCTTCTGAATTTTAGAAAGGAAGAATTCATTGACCTCTAATATTGTCAAATATATCCATCATGATCATCATCATCCACATCATCATCGCCTTCATCCTCATCATCATCATCATCATCAATTTCATCTTCATCATTCATTATATCATCTTCGTCATCCTCATCATCTGTCCATTCATGAAAATCACCACTGGCAAAATCACCTGAGATCTCTAAATCAATAGCTAAAAAAAAGTGTAAAAGTTACACTATACTGATAGGAACACATGGTTACAGAACTAGCTGGCTTCAGGTCAATTGATTTAAATTAAATAATGAGGTAAAGTAAAAAAGTAATACCACTGATAGGCTGTCTCTATAACTATCACCATGATAGATGCTACAGAAATTAGTGAAATAAATAATAATAATAATTACAAATTGACTTCTAAATGTGTGTTGTTTGGTCCCAGTCATATTCTCATTGAAGACATTAAGAGTTTGACCACTGACTTCAAAGAGAAGAGGGAGTCTAATTCAATAATGAGCAAGAATTCTTCCACTTACCACAGTCTGCAGCACCATTTGTTCTGGAACCTGTTACCTCATTACCATATCTGTCAACACACCAGCACTGCCCTGCATTGCCATGGCATTGACTTGGTTTGTAATACCCATCTTCATCACATAATGGGATGTACTGCCCTATGACACATAAAGATTAAATTATAATATTAGCAGTCACCTGTACAGAATAAACCAATATTCTACATTACGCCAGAAGCAAAATAAAAAATAAACAACCGTGTCTTATCTCTGTTCAATGTCCTCCCTGATTGACTTACTCTCTGTTACTGAGGTCAGCCAAGAAGTGTTTTATATGTAATACATTTGCGCCTTCCTCTTATTCAGAGAGGGAGAGCAGATATCAAATATATGGGCCTCTCTTTGAGTGACCTCAAGAATGGACATGCCCAGTCCATCAAGGAATGTCCCCGTTCCTCTTTCAAGCTCCTCATTGATTCTCTGACATCTGCTCCTTATTATACATCAGACTCCCTGACTGTTATAGCCAAAATCTTGAATGCCATATGTAGACACCAGGCTAGATAGGGAGTAGCTCAGATGTCTAAATTTTAAGTTCTGCAACCTGTGCTGCCATGGCTTCAATGCTATTGTTACTCGAGCTAGGTAAATCAAAGCTAGCTTGGGTATGTCTACACATACTTCGGACACATCTCTGACTTCAGTATAGACATAATCTCTGTCAACTATTCCAGTGATTCAAAAGAAAGTATAGAATTCATCATATTCCTCCAAAGGTGTATTGATTATGCAGTGCTAAGATGAGCAAAAACAAAAAAACATGTATTTTTGTAAATTAAGTAAGCAGCTGTGACTTGAAATATGCTCACAGAGCAAACCTGTGAGGTAAGAGGGCACATTTTTATGTAGTACCTTTTCAGAGTAGACACACTCTTTCAAGTACAAGTATGGGAGTTTATAGCAATGAATGAATATGATTTTTGTTCCATATATTTATTTTAACAGACACATTTTTTAGGGTTTTCAACTTTTGTAGTCACTCTATGCCTTACTAAACAGTCCTAATTAATGGCAGTCACAGGTTGGGTGAAATCTTGTCAATGGGAATTTCGCTATTGACTTCAATGAGGTCAGAATTTCACCCCTGGAACCTAGCCATGCTAGTCATTGGTTTGGATGCTTGCAGTTCTTCAGATTTTTAATTTCACCAAAATTGAATAGTAGATTTTAGTGAACTAAGATACTTAATAACACTAAAATGTTGATAACAGATTACAGGTATTTGCCTATTTAACTCATATTTACCAAATACCTAGGCAAATGAACCATGCAAATGAACCCTTGTATAGAGCCCCACTGAAATTAACAGGGCTCCATAAGCATAGCAATGAGTTATAGAATCAGAACCTTAATTCTGTAATAACTTCGTCCTTGAAATAATCAGATGATCTTTGAAGAACTGAAAATGGTAACTAAATCACATTTAAAAAATTGTCAGTACTGTAAAATGCATGAGATATTTTTGATCAGAGTAATTTAAAACTATCATCTCAAACAGGTTTCAGAGTAACAGCCGTGTTAGTCTGTATTCGCAAAAAGAAAAGGAGTACTTGTGGCACCTTAGAGACTAACCAATTTATTTGAGCATGAGCTTTCGTGAGCTACAGCTCACTTCATCGGATGCATACCGTGGAAACTGCAGCAGACTTTATATATACACAGAGAATATGAAACAATACCTCCTCCCACCCCACTGTCCTGCTGGTAATAGCTTATCTAAAGTGATCATCAGGTGGGCCATTTCCAGCACAAATCCAGGTTTTCTCACCCTCCACCCCCCCCACACAAATTCACTCTCCTGCTGGTGATAGCCCATCCAAAGTGACAACTCTTTACACAATGCATGATAATCAAGTCTGGCTATTTCCTGCACAAATCCAGGTTTTCTCACATCCCCCCACCCCCATACACACACAAACTCACTCTCCTGCTGGTAATAGTTCATCCAAACTGACCACTCTCCAAGTTTAAATCCAAGTTAAACCAAAACATCTGGGGGGCGGGGTAGGAAAAAACAAGAGGAAACAGGCTACCTTGCATAATGACTTAGCCACTCCAAGTCTCTATTTAAGCCTAAATTAATAGTATCCAATTTGCAAATGAATTCCAATTCAGCAGTTTCTCGCTGAAGTCTGGATTTGAAGTTTTTTTGTTTTAAGATAGCGACCTTCATGTCTGTGATTGCGTGACCAGAGAGATTGAAGTGTTCTCCGACTGGTTTATGAATGTTATAATTCTTGACATCTGATTTGTGTCCATTTATTCTTTTACGTAGAGACTGTCCAGTTTGACCAATGTACATGGCAGAGGGGCATTGCTGGCACATGATGGCATATATCACATTGGTGGATGTGCAGGTGAACGAGCCTCTGATAGTGTGGCTGATGTTATTAGGCCCTGTGATGGTGTCCCCTGAATAGATATGTGGGCACAATTGGCAACGGGCTTTGTTGCAAGGATAAGTTCCTGGGTTAGTGGTTCTGTTGTGTGGTATGTGGTTGTTGGTGAGTATTTGCTTCAGGTTGCGGGGCTGCCTGTAGGCAAGGACTGGCCTGTCTCCCAAGATTTGTGAGAGTGGTCAGTTTGGATGAACTATTACCAGCAGGAGAGTGAGTGTGTGTGTGTATGGGGGTCGGGGGGATGTGAGAAAACCTGGATTTGTGCAGGAAATAGCCAGACTTGATTATCATGCATTGTGTAAAGAGTTGTCACTTTGGATGGGCTATCACCAGCAGGAGAGTGAATTTGTGCGGGGGGGTGGAGGGTGAGAAAACCTGGATTTGTGCTGGAAATGGCCCACCTGATGATCACTTTAGATAAGCTATTACCAGCAGGACAGTGGGGTGGGAGGAGGTATTGTTTCATATTCTCTGTGTATATATAAAGTCTGCTGCAGTTTCCACGGTATGCATCCGATGAAGTGAGCTGTAGCTCACGAAAGCCCATGCTCAAATAAATTGGTTAGTCTCTAAGGTTCCACAAGTACTCCTCATCTCAAACAGGTTTGCCTATGTCTTTTACTCCAGATTTTATAAAGACTGCTAATGCTAGCATTTAGATTTTATATCCAAAATAAAAGTTATGTAAATGAAACATTTTTGATACAATATGGAATTTTTTGTAACAATTACTTACATAAATATTAGAGTTAAATATCAGCAGAAATGTTAATTTAGGATTGCTCAAGTCTTTTTTCCTAATAACTGTAAAAATGTACAGTCTATCAGGGTAATAAAATGGATGTAATATCTTTCAGTAGGTAATGTAATAAAACTAACTTTAATAGCTTTCAAAAACTTCATAAATTTTGTTGCTGGAATTTAGTGTGGTCTATCTTTGTTGGATTAATATTGATTTTATGTAGCTGTTTCACTAGGGTTATTTATGTAAGCAATAAAACCTTCAAAAGAATGATCTATGGCTCACCTAGGAGCTTCTTTCCTCCTTGCTGCTTCTGAATGTTGCTGAGCTCCGTCTGGCAAGGTGGGTCTGAAATGACATAAAAATTTTAAATAGATTACATCTGATCAAAGGAAGAAAGTTGAATGATTGAGTTTTCATCAGGTTTTTATACTTTAGGTTTCTTCTAATTATTGCCATTAAGAAACATATACATCCTCCCTTAGCAGATTTTGCATTTCACATACTCAGACTAGACCTTTCCAAATCTGCACCTTAGAAAGAGCGTTTTTAACGTAGATATAAAAGTCTGATATATCTAATAAGACAACCTTAAAAAAAAAAAGAAGAGTACTTGCACCTAGTTAGAAAGACACATAAGAAATTAATAGATAAGGGGGGGTAGTGTATGTGTTTGTGTGTATATGTACTCAGACAATGACTGCACCACAACTAAAGGGGGGCAGAATTTGTCTGGGCTTACTCAAAGAAGGGCAGCTCTGCTTTGTGGTTGGGGGTGGGGGTGGAGAGGAAGAACATCAAAAACTGCTGTAAAAGGTGCTCAGTGGTCAGCTTTGCAGCAATGACTCACCCCCACACCACCCCCTGGAATGTGCATAAAGGTACGAAACATGGGTGGGGCAAGTCTCTATGTCCAAGCAGCGAGGAATCCAGCACCCACCCACCCTCCCCTAGTGGAGGTGAATGGGAGGCTGGGTTAGGACCTGCTGTGGGCATTACGCTAGTTGCCCCTTTTAAAGGGGGACTGGGAAGGAATTTTTCCCACACCACCAGAATTGGCTTCAGTGGAGTGTGGTTTTTTCGCCTTCCCCACAGCGGGTGTGAGGATGGACTTTTTCTGGTGAATAGATAAGGTGGTAGACCATATGTAGCAACTTGTTTTGTAAGGTTGGGCAGATGTTCGATGCAGGTACTCCACAGGGAGGGCAGCCAGTGACCAGATAAATGGCCTCATAAAGGACTTAAAAGGAGGTACTGGATAAAGGAATAGAACGGGGGAGGGGGTTCGGGGACTCCTATGATTGGTATGGCAGGGAGCCAACAACCCCCCCTGCTTTCCCCCCCCCCATTCTCCTAGCCCTCCTTAACCCTCTTATGAGGCTGGTGGATGGTAAGGTCCAAGCCATGGGTCGGCGGCAGGACCTGGATGGAAACAAAGGGGGACTTGGTGGAAGCTCCGGAGAATTGACTTGAATAAGTATGGATTTGCCTGCACTGTACATTTTATCTGCCGGGTAGTCCCAGATATCTATATAATAAAGTTGCGGCCTGATTAAAACCCATAACAAGTCTCCTGTCCTTCTTGTCGTATACCCAGACAATAGGGCGTGTATTAAAGTTAGATCTTAAATTGTCCAAAATTGCCATGCTCTTTCTGAGGATAAAAAATCATTGTGTCTTGTAAGGAGATCTCCTAAATGTGAACATTTTTAATGACAGGTTTCAGAGTAACAGCCGTGTTAGTCTGTATTTGCAAAAAGAAAAGGAGTACTTGTGGCACCTTAGAGACTAACCAAGACTAACCAATAAATTGGTTAGTCTCTAAGGTGCCACAAGTACTCCTTTTCTTTTTGCAAACATTTTTAATGAAACCTTTTCATATGAGATTTTAAGATAAAGCACATGTGCAGTAAACCAAACTGTATATTCATGGAGTAACATGTATATCATGTTAGCATGAAAGTTGTAAACTTTTTTACTCATGAAGCAACTAATAATGTTGTTTATTTCTTAGATGTTTTAACTGCTACAAATAATCAAATAAAATGCAGGGAATACACTTTCATTAGCTGTATATAGACTTCTTACAATATCCCTTAAAGGCAGTTTAGATATTACAGTGTTGGGCACCGTGTAAGAGTACAATGCAACTTTTATTGAAGCCAACAGGAAAACTTCCGTTAACACTCATTGGGAGTAGGATTGGACTTTAACAACCAAAAATAGATGAGAAAATAGAATGTATATTCAGGGTGCCCATGTGCAGCAAAGGAAAATTTGTTCTAGAGCTAGATTCTGGCCTCAGATGTAGATAATTCTATTAATATGTGTAGTTAAAAGCAAAAGTGACCAACTTTCCTTTAATACTTCCCAAATGTTTTGATACCAAAGGATATGATCTGTATCATGGTGGTGACAAGAATAAGTAAATGAACACATTCTATTAATAAAGTAATGAACAGAGTCACCACTTTCTCTGTTGAAATTTGTAGGATTTTGGTTCTAATATGGCAATTTAAGGCCCCAATTTTGCAGACCCCTGTATCGACACACAAGTTGAAGGACTGGGGCCTAGAAATAACTGAAATCTAACTAAATAACTAGAGATGGCTCTGAGCTGCAGAATATGGATTCAAATGCACAATTCTTCAAACTTCAGGGTTCTGATTTTTATGGTTTTTATCTCTAAAAAGCTAAGTCAGAGCACTACAGACAACTTCCTTGAAAAAAAAGATATGATATGAATGCATGTATACTACTGTACAGAAAGAGAATGAAGGCTAGTACTTTTCTTTGAACACTGCATATGCCATATAAGAAATGACAGGGTCACAACTGAGGCATTTTCCTTTCTGAATCAGTAGTATTCTTGTGGCATGTAGTCTGAGGTCAATGGAGCTTGTAGGACAGATGACACAGAATATGTTTTTAGCCTAGATTGTCCCCAAGGCAATATCCTATGAAATCTCAAATTCAATCAATACTAGCTTATTTAGTGACAGGGTAGCCTCACGTGTAGTATAGAAGCTAGATATATCAGCATACCTTTTGTATTATTCATGAGATCTGAACTAACAGAATAAATACAAACTGGAATCCAATAGTGACCTCTCATACAGATCAGGCTGTATTTACCCTTGGCTTTACATTTTGAATGACATTTTAAATAGTCTTTTAAGAAGATACATATGTATGAGCTTAGAAAGGTTGTGGTTAATATTCTAGCCCCACTGAGGTCAATGGGCGTTTTGCCCATTGCCTGGTCAGTGGGCCAGGATTTCACCCTAAATAGGCAAGGATTCTGTTTGGAATAAAATCCCTATAAATTGCCTCTTCTTCTAAGATGCTGCTCACAGGGATCTTAGTGCAAGAAAGAATGTCCAAGGGATGTATTTTCTCTGGAATCAAACATTGAAATTCTCTGACTCTGAACCCAGCTCAACTCCTGATCATCACGGGATGTTTTCTACCTTTACAGCAACAGTCGACGAACATTATCTTGTATTTTAAAATATAGCCATTTATTTTTAATGGTTTCTGATTATGAGAAGTGTCTTTATGGGAACTGAAGCTACTCAGCACCTTGCAGATATTTACCATCTTTCAGAAAAAATTCCTCTATCATTCATGTTGATTATAGATATCAACTCTTAACTGCTCATTTTTACCATTGTTATTTCCTCATGTTTTATATAAGTTTGAACTATAACCCTTCAGGAATTGCTTCTTTCCCACATCTAGGACTTAAAGACAAGGGTCCAGATATCTTGTGATTATCATTAACATACACAAGTATGTAAAGTATAGGTTATAAGTAACATCTTTTAATTTTGCTAAAAGCTGCTATATCTTAGACTTGTTATTGCATATGGTAACATCCATTTATTTTAAGTGTTTGATATTGTGCTGCCCATACAACTGAGATAATATTGGGGGCAATAGTAAATGGAAGAAAAGAAGGGTGATACACAACTTCCAAAAAAGATGGGAAATGTGCTGAATGAGAAGGAACTTGCCCAATAAAGTACATGTATTGTGCTCTAGGGAAAAAATCCTAAATCAGGAACACAAAGATACACGTACAAAAGTTGATGCGGGGCAGTTTTAATATTATGTACTGAGCCTAAATAATCCTCATCACTTATTGCAATAAATCTAAAATTAATAATTAGAAAATATGAAATACCACTAAGCAATATGAAAGGTAACAGTATTGGTAAATTACTTACCTGTAATTCTGCTTCTCTGAAGATATAATCTTGCAGGATTCTCACTACTGGGTTTTAGCTTCTTAGCACAAAACTGACAGATTTCTCTTAGCAGG
Organism: Lepidochelys olivacea; assembly: GCF_965140295.1. NCBI lineage: Eukaryota > Metazoa > Chordata > Testudines > Cheloniidae > Lepidochelys > Lepidochelys olivacea. The sequence goes on from NC_140414.1 coordinate 74,492,882, forward strand.
TACAGCTGTTTAGTCCTAAAAAAGTGGTAGCAAGGTAGAACTCGAGCTAAGCCCCTAATGGATGACACATGCCACCCTTGCAGAGTGTAAATGCTGCCATCTTGTCTTCCAGTCAGTTCCAGTGAGTGGGAGGCAACACTCCCTCAGATTCCTGGACTGATTTTAACTCATAATCAGTGGTCTTAGCTTCTGTAAAAACTAAGGAAAAGTAGGATCATTTCCTCCACAGTCACTATGCTGGTGCTCCTCTGTAACAGAAAAGAACTTGGCATCAGATGAGTCCTGCTCATCTGAATAACAGACCTCATTGCACTGATCTTCAGCCAGCTCTCATCCAAGTGGAGTGATCTAGATGACAGGATGATGGTGGAGTGGCCTGCATTGTGGTAAGTGCTCCATGAGACATTAACACTAGCTGTGCTGCAGCCTTTAATGCAAGAGGCACCTGTGTTGAGGCCAGGGCTTCCTTTGCCAAGAGTATTGACCCTTGAGGTATTTGCATGCAAATGTGCCAAGAGATCCTACCCTGCCAACACAGAGAGAGGGGAATACTTAAAAGTGAGTACTGTGGGGCTTGCAGAGGACAAATTATGTCCAATTTACCAGTTTATACTGGACTCTCCATTTCCCCCTGTCTCTGCTTCAAGTGCATTAATGCAGGGGGAATGGGAAATCTGGAGACCTGTTATAGAGTCACCTGGAGTGAGGGGCTTCAACAGAAGTGCATCAAGGAGCTGCTGGCCTACACCTTGTGCTTCCTGCCTTGGTCTCCTGTATGGATTTTCAGCTCATTCAAAGTACATCTGCTTGTCAGTGGATGCTTGGTGGAGCCTCTCTGTTGTTGACACAGGGTATTTTGGTGGTGAGACCACTCTGTTGTGCATACTGATGCTGGGTCTCATCCAGTGCCAATATGGGTAGCACTAGCTTTTCAATCTGCTTCTCAATAGTCTTGGGCAAGTCAGGCTTCAGCTTTCAGGGTCTACCCTTTGAAGCACTCCAGGCCAACCTCATGCTGGACTTACAGGAGGAATCTTTTTGGGTGCCTTAGCAAAGGCTTGAGGTGCACATCACACTTCTTCAGTGCTATCTATAAATATGTAAGAGCCCTACAATCTGAGGAAGATGACATAAGAAAGATGGACCTCAGTCTTTGTCATTCTTCTGTACCACAGACTATGTTTGAAGACATTACATGGTCTTGAATCCTCTTTACTTACTATATCCTGCAAAAGAAAAGAAAAAAGGTATAAATGCATCGAGAGATGCACCGGGCTAACAGACCGAAGTGGTAAGCAGCAATGGAGAGATCTGAGGTTCCTAACAAACTTTGGCACTCTAGTATCTAGATTCAGGTACTGGTGCACCAAGAACACTGCTGCCTCAATGAGGAAGCACTGGCAAAAAGAAAAAACAGTCACTAGAATGTCGAAAAGGCCAAAGTCTAGTGGTGCTTCAGCATTAAGGTACGCAATGAAGCATTAAGGCAGGTATCAAAGCACAAAGAAAATAAGTGCTAAAGGCAGGTGCTGAAGTACTTAGATAAACGGTTGTGACACCCAGAAAGAAATGGGCCAAAGCACAAAGGCAAGCAATAAGGCACTGACAAAACTCAGGCACTGAAGTGCTACAGAAATATGGCAAAGTACCCAGAACAAATACCGCAGATATACTAAACCACCTGGCTTGGAAGCAGAGGTGTGATCAAGAAAAGATACGACAAGCATCACTGAGATCCAGAGGAGTGTTGGCGCAACAGTAAACGTGGCAAAACAGCTGCAGGGAGCGCTTTTCCTGCCCAAGAAGGAACTGACTGGAATGTATGGAAGGCAGTGTTGATAATCAACATGAAATGGTGTGCAAATAGCCAGTAACAGCTAGTTCATCCTCTACTTTGTTATTACTTTCCTTAAGGGTGAAACACCCCCAAACATCCTACGGATTGGGGTAATCCCACCGGACTTGCACTAAGAAGTTGACACCAATGAGTGAGACTCCTGCATAGATGGTAGCTTTAACAACTGTGCCTTTATATATAGGCTTTGAAGCCTTTGTGATATATTGCACAGGTTGCATTCTTGTATTCACTTTAAACACAATCAATAGCAGTTATCAAGGTCTGTACACCGTGTTTTGGAGTTGTAAAATTGCACAGAAAAGAGCTACAAAGGTAGCTGAATACAGAGAGCTCGCTACATGATTTACAACTTTTTGTTAATGGAAACTTACTCAATGAACATTACAAGGACACCATTAATCTTCTCTACCTAATAATTCTATCACCATTAACAATTAGAGAGATATTTAGATTATGCAATCCAAACAATAAAGAAAAACATCAATGCAGTACAAGGCTTAGCATAAAACTGAAATTTACTAATAGAGGATTGTTTGGCTTGTTCATGCTAAAGGGAGACAATTATGCATAAAAGGGCTAATAACAAGTAGCTGACAAAGAGAACAGTAACACCCCCCACCCCCCGACATGCATATTTAGGTTTGGCAAAGGAAGGAGAAGACGGGTTTTGGTGGTAGTGTTAATTTTGGGAAGGGGTGCATGGAAGTGTTCTAAATATTCAAGGAGTTGCCAGAACTGAGATTTCACCTCATTACCGGTGTTCAGGGCATTCTATGCCCACTCTCAGCCAAGCTGCTGATAACACTAACAATGTAATCTCATTTAAATCAGTACCTTGTTGTCCCATCACAGGCCAGGGAGGGGGAAAAAATGAGGAAGGAGGATAAACCCTTGTGATGGCCAGTCCCTTTGCTGGATTCTGAGACAGGGAGAGAGCTCTCCACAAAATGCTGCTGGTGGGTTTGACTCCATTTTTAACTTTATCATTATGACTAAGGTATATTTACGTCAGACCCTGATTAGCAGTATCCTGAGCAGTTGTTTTTATACATAGTGTCTATAGAGTGTAGACTACAAAACTGACCGTAACTATCCCATGGAAGTGCCCTTTGCACATAATGGGTGAAAAATATGCTTTATATATACACCAGTGGTCCCCAAAAGAGGGGCGTGCTCCCCCAGTGGGGCATGGAGGAACATCCAGTGGGGCATGGCAAGGCCCAGGCCAGGCCCCACAAGGGGGTGGGAAGGGAGTGCCACCCAGCCCTACTCTGCCCCCAGCCCCAGTCCGCAGCTGTGGCCCCGCTCGCAGCCCCAGCTCTTGGCCACCAGCTCCTGGCTCCCGCTCCCAGCTGCCCGTTCCCAGCTGCAGCTCCGCTCCCAACCACCGACTCCCGGCCACAGCCCAGCTGCGACTCTGCTCCTGGCCCCAAGGGGGATGGGGGACAAACACATTCTATTACTGGTCGGTGGGGTGCAAGTAATAAAGTTTGGGGACTGCTGATATACACAGTATAAAACTGGCAGGAGAACCAATTGGTAGAAGAACAAAAATTTGTGATAAATTTCATCTTACAGGTTGTAACATGGCTGCACTTTTTCAGACAACTGAAAAAATTTGCACCCCTCAAGATATTCATGATCTCATCTAAAATAATTGTATTCTTTAAAAAGAACTGGTTATGTTCTTTAATAAGTAACTTGGGATAGAGGATACTTCATTTATTGCTTTTAGCAGCAGTACACTACTTCTAAAAATTAAAAAAAAGAGACAGTTCTATTATAAAGCAAGAAAGATTGTTTGGAAGATGAAATCTTGACCTTTTGCACGGGATAGTTATCAATATGCTTATATTTGATAGCATGTTTTAAATAGGAAAGAAGGCAGTCAGCCAAAATATATCCCCGGAAGTATATCTTTATTTTTGTTCAGATTTACAATTCAGAGTTTAAAAAGTCTAACCGTGCAACATGGTAAGCATCTTCAACTCCCAGTGAAGTCAGGATTAAGCCCTAATGATGAACGTTAATGGGACTTAAGTGGAGGATTTTCATAGGCACAAATGCCAATTGTGCACATAAGGTAAAATTTTCATAAGTGCTTCAGCGAGTAGGAATAAAAGTCCCACTGAAAGGCACTGTCAACTTACTTTCAGTGGCAGTTAGGTGCCTGACTGCCATTTGTTCCTTTGAAAACCTCCCCCTAAATCATCTTGCAAATAAGAAGCTCAGTGGATGCATTTCAATTTTCTGTCCCGTTTCAGCTAAGAAACAGTGACCAGGCTTTTCAAAAATCTTATTCTAATTCATTTTTTTATTTTCTAACTTATGGAATATGTCATTTAGATATAAAATTGTTGTTTGAGTTTGATTTAATTTACATTCGTGGACAATTAAGAAAGGACTGCCTCTAGATATTTTGAGCTACTATTTTCTTAGCCAAAGAATTTCAAGAAGTTATCAAGAGTTTAAGCTAGGTCCTGAAAATCAGTGGCTTTATGGCCCAATGAATGCAAATAACTTTATGCATAATATTTAATTTCTTTCAGTTAAAATGTTATAGCCCAGTAATAAAAAAGTAAAAAAAAAAGTTAATTTTATAATGTGGGAAAAAGAGAGAGAAAATGAATGCTAATAATTTTGTCCTTTTCTTTTGGTCCTTCCCTTTCCTCTCTGTGGAGGTTGGTAAGAGAAACAATACTTCTATCAAAGCATTAATTGCTCTTTTACATTTTATTTAGAATTTCTTGAATCTCAGCTAAGTTTCTCCAGTTCAGCTTGATTTTTAGCTTTCCTTTTCACTTTCTATTCACAGTAGCTCAAAACCTTTAAGCAAATTCATAGCATAGCACTTAAGAGCTTGTAATTGACTCTAAATTTTTTAACATGTTCCAGAAAGATAAAACAGTACAATAAGGTCAGTCAGCATCTGCAAGTTATTCTCATCTTTTACCTTGCTGTCTCTGGAAGCAGTAGCACCACTCATTGTTAGATATCAAACTGTCCTTGTACGTGTCACAAGAATTGAAGAATGCCTTGGTGCACTGTTCATTCTTGTCAAGGTAAATGCTTCCAAGCTCTGACTGGTCTAACAGCAGGTCATAGTTTGTATCAAGTCTGTTAAACATCCAGCCAAGGGAGTCCTTGCAAATTGGCAAAATGCTGGTATCAAACCCTAAGAGGTAAAAATATAAAGACATCAGATAACAGTAAAAGATACAGCTGGTGTTAAACTCCGCCAAGGGAAGAAAGTGCTGTGTCACGGGGCTTTACTGGAACAGACACAGTACATGAATAGTGAATGTTATTGACAGCCCATGTCTAAGTAATATGCTAACTCAAAAAAAAATCAATAACTTCATCTGTTAAAATTGGCCCCCCATCACGCTCAAAGCGTTCAAAAATATGACCCTTTCCCCCAAAAATTTATACAGGAAACACATACTGGAGAATAATAAATGATCTAGAGTGATTTTCAGAAAAGTAATTCTCTTCAGGGATTTTAATGACATCATATGGAATGGGGGAATGGAGCTCAAATGGTTTGTGATGTTCACAGAACCAGGAAAAAGGAATAAATTCAGTGGAACTCATTGCAGCCCATTTGTTGCTTCCTATGATACGCATTAAAACTTTGAAAGGCTATTCTCATCCTTAGCAACACTTTAAAAATTATAACAACTTATCAACAGCATGCACTAACAATTTTGCTCAAAAAACAATTTATTAATTCCTCCCTCCCCTATGCCTGACTGGCATAGTTAAGCCAGCCTAAGTTCCCCATGTTGACAGTACCAGGTTGATAGAAAAATTCTGCCATCAACCTAGCTACCGCCTTTCGGGGAGGTGGATTACCTATGCTGATGGGAGAACCCATTTCCTCAGCATAGGTAGTGTCTACACTGAAGCGCTACAGCAGCACAGCTGCAGAAGCAAAGCTGTGCCACTGTAGGTTTTTAAGTGTAGATAAGCCCCAAGTTGGCAGGGTCTGACAAATACTTAAGGAACTGTCAGAAGAGGTTTCTGCGCCATGAGTAATTATCTTTGAAAACTTGTGGAGAGAGATTCCAGAGAACTGGAAAAGGGCAAATATAGCATCTGTTTATCAAAAGAGAATAAGGACAACCCAGGGAATTATAGACCAGTCATCTTAACTTTGGTACCCAGAAAGATAATGGAGCAAATAGTCAAATCCATTTTTAAGCACCCAGAAGATAACAAGGTGATAAGTAACAGTCAATATATATTTGTCAAGAATACATCATATGAAGCCAACCTAATATCCTCTTCTGACAGGGTAACAAGTTTGTGATAGTGGGGAAGCAGCAGATGTGATATATCTCAACTTTAGTAAGGCTTTTGATACTTTCTCATGTGACCTCCTAAACAAACTAGGGAAATGCAACTTAGATGGAGCTACTATAAGGTGGGAAATATAGCCAAGACAAACCTAATATAAGGTGGGTGCGAAACTCAGAGTATTTATCAGTGTTTCACACTGAAGCTAGGAGGACATATCAAGTGGGGTCCCACAGGTATCTGTCCTGGGTCTAGTTCTATTCAATATTTTCATAAGTGATTTGAATAAGGGTATAGAAAGAACATTTATAAAATTTGTAGATGATGCCAGGCTGGGATGGGCTATAAATACTTTGGAGGACAAGATTAGAATTCAAAATGATCTTGACAAACTGGAGAAATGGTCTGAAATAAATAGGATGAAATTCAATAAGGAATAAGCAACTGCACAAATACAAAATGGGAAATGATTGTTAATAAAGTACTGCAGGAAAGGATCTGGGGGTTCTAGTGGAACACAAACTAAATATAAGTCAACAGTGTAATACCACTGCAAAAAAAAAAGTGAACATAATTCAGGGAGTTTTTTATGGAAGACACAAGAAGTAATTCTTCCACGCTACTCAGCACTTATGAAGTCTCATCTGGAGTACTGTGTCCAGTTCTGAGCACCACACTTTGGGAAAGACGTGGATAAACTGGAGAAAGTCCAGAGGAGAGCAACAAAAATGATTACAAGTCTAGAAAGTGGTTCTCAACCAGGTGGTACACAAAGGTCTTCCAAGGGATGCATCAACTCATCTAGATATTTGCCTAGTTTTACAACAGGCTACATAAAAAGCACTAGCAAAGTCAGTACAAACTAAAATTTCATATGGACAAAATGAGGAAGTAAGCAATTTTTCAGTAACAGTTTTGTATTTTTGTCTCATTTTGTAAGCAAGTATTTTTAAGTGAGGTGCACAAGACAAATCAGACATCTGTAAGGGGTACAGTAGTCTGAAAAGGTTGAGAACTACTGGTCTAGAAAACATGAGCTATGAGGAAAGATTAAAAAATGGGTTTGTTTAGTTTGGAGAAGAGAAGACTGATGGGGGACATGGTAACACTCTTTAAGTACATAAAAGGTTGTTATAAAGAGGAGGTTGATAAATTGTTCTCTTTAAGAACTGAGGACAGGAGAGAAGAAATGAGCCTAAATTGCAGCAAGGGAATTTAGGTTGGACATTAGGAAAAACTTCCTGACAGGATGGTTAAACTCTGGAGCATATTACCTAGGGTGGCTGTGGAATCTCCATCACTGGAGGTTTTTTAAAACAGGTTAGACAAACACCTGCCAAGGACAGTCTAGATAATATTCAGTCCTGCCTTGGTGCAGGGGACTGGCCAAGATGACATACTGAGATCCCTTCCAGTTCAACATTTCTGTGATTCTATAAAAGGCAAGCAACAGACACCAAGATTTTGTTGACAATGTATCTCCTCTCCACACAAGCATATCATACATCATTTGAAAGATTATTATGTGTACTTTAAGATGAGGTGTGATGTGGAGCTGTTAAATAGTGCCATTACCATAAAAACAGGGGATTAACAATGACACTCTCAACACATTAAAATGACCACTGAAATATTTTCTTTTTGTTAGTTTAATAACTCCATGTATTCTTTAAAGACATAAAATGGGATTTCTTGTGAACTCAGAGCATCATAAAACAATGAAAAAGATAAAACTAATTTAATAATAAATTTGTACAGGTATCATTGAAATGTAATCATGCCAGTGACATTTCTAGTTAACATCATTATCATCTTGTTATCATTATGGCCTCTGTCAAGACTGCATAGGTTACCACAGTCTTCACTGCCTTGGAATGTACACAGTTCTGTACAAGGAAGATTGCACAGTGACTTCTCCTGGTGCAGGCATAAATAAGATCTTGCTGAAGTTCAGATGCTGTTGGGCCCTTGAAGAATACAGGAAGTAGTTCATCATCCACATATCTCCATCCATATTGCAATACTGATCCAATATCTGGTTTACTTATGTGTGAAGACATCAAAACCTTTGTTTGTCATATCTTTTTTTGACATGCTCTTCAAAACTGTCATCATATGGTGGGAGTCTAGTCAGTGACTTGTCCTCTTAGGTGGTTAGATTGAGGCACAAGCAATTCAGGTCTCGGAGGGTCTCCTTTTCTTTCTCACTCTGGTCATACAGCACTGCTGCCAACTTCCTTGCTTTCTTGTCCGTCACGCTCTTCAAATTTGGCAAGATCTCTGATGCAGTAAACTCCCTTAATTTTGGCAACATTAAACTCAGGGTTTTTTTTTCCTAATACTAAATCAGGATGATACTGAGTTACATCTCGTTAATGGGTGTACAGCAGGAAGCATGTTGCAAAAGTCAGGAGTGCATCACAAATTGCATGCACAGATATGAAGCGATGCTTGTTACTTGTGCTGGAAATGGTGCCTGTTTCAATCCATACGTTATCTGTGTGTTCCATTTTTGGAAAGTAATGAACAGCAAAGACCAAAACAGCTGTATCAGGCGACCGAATCACTCCGGTTCCTTTGACACCAAAAGCCATATAGGCACATACAATGCAGAAGCATCCTTGTGTCCATTTCCTCTTGAGTTCTGTACAAGTCTTGGGCTCCTTCAACACCTCTACTAGTGATGGACTTTGCTACTTCACCATTGGAAAAGCCTGCAGCAAGAAAATCTATTTTGTTGGTTGTGCTCCATATATTCATAAAGGAATTTTACAAGTCACTGCCTGTTGGATGCCATGTTTAGAATTTTTTTCCATGGAGGCACAGGATTGCCACCTGGTATTTCTTTGCATCTGACTTTAGATCCTGTCTGGCTCGGTCTTTCTGCAGTTTTCACAGAGTTCCTGTTGTCAACCTGTCAAAAACTTTGATTACAAAATAAACCTCGTAAAATCTTTTTAGGGCAAGCCGCAAGTACTCAGCAGCCAATTCATCAAATATGTGGAATCTGTCTCCAGACATAATTTGTCTTACAGCTATGGCATCTCTGATATACACATGGTTTCTTTGTTGCATGTTCTTAGCTCATGGATTCTTTCAGCTTAAGCTTCCAGTGGATGCCCTAACTCAGCTTTGTCTGTTCTTCTCACTGGAAGAGGGACATAGGCACAGTCCTATTAGGTGACTAAGAACAGATGCTACTGAAATATCATCTCTGCATCTCACTCAGCACAGGGCTCTGAGGAAAAAAACTTCTGGACTGACAGCTGTTGTGATAGTCTCTCCCTTGCCAGACTTAAATGTGATCTTCTTTGTCATATCAGCAAATGTTTTTATGCCAGATTTCTTGACTGGGCTGAAAAAGCTGCATATCCCATCAGAATCAAGTGCACCTCTCACAAATCTCTCCATTTGTTCTTCAACTACATCTGCTATTTTGAGTAGAGACCACAACTACAATACCCACCTGCTGAAGTGAAGAAACAGATTGACAGAGCCAGAAGAGTACCCAGAAGTTACCTAATACAGGACAGGCCCAACAAAGAAAATCCAACAGAACGCCACTAGCCATCACCTTCAGCCCTCAACTAAAACCTCTCCAACGCATCATCAAGGATCTACAACCTATCCTGAAGGATGACCCATCACTCTCACAGATCTTGGGAGACAGGCCAGTCCTTGCTTACAGACAGCCTCCCAAACTGAAGCAAATACTCACCAGCAACCACAACCACACAACAACCACTAACCCAGGAACCTATCCTTGCAACGAAGCCCATTGCCAACTGTGTCCACATATCTATTCAGGGGACACCATCATAGGGCCTAATCGCATCAGCCACACTATCAGAGGCTTGTTCACCTGCACATCTACCAATGTGATATAGGCCATCATGTGCCAGCAATGCCCCTCTGCCATTGTTGATACTAAACTGGGAGGAGTGGTAGATACGCTGGAGGGGAGGGATAGGATACAGAAGGACCTAGACAAATTGGAGGATTGGGCCAAAAGGAATCTGATGAGGTTCAATAAGGATAAGTGCAGGGTCCTGCACTTAGGACGGAAGAACCCAATGCACAGCTACAGACTAGGGACCGAATGGCTAGGCAGCAGTTCTACAGAAAAGGACCTAGGGGTGACAGTGGACGAGAAGCTGGATATGAGTCAGCAGTGTGCCCTTGTTGCCAAGAAGGCCAATGGCATTTTGGGATGTATAAGTAGGGGCATAGCGAGCAGATCGAGGGACGTGATCGTTCCCCTCTATTCGACATTGGTGAGGCCTCATCTGGAGTACTGTGTCCAGTTTTGGGCCCCACACTTCAAGAAGGATGTGGATAAATTGGAGAGAGTCCAGCGAAGGGCAACAAAAATGATTAGGGGACTGGAACACATGAGTTATGAGGAGAGGCTGAGGGAGCTGGGATTGTTTAGCCTGCAGAAGAGAAGAATGAGGGGGGATTTGATAGCTGCTTTCAACTACCTGAAAGGGGGTTCCAAAGAGGATGGCTCTAGACTGTTCTCAATGGTAGCAGATGACAGAACGAGGAGTAATGGTCTCAAGTTGCAGTGGGGGAGGTTTAGATTGGATATTAGGAAAAACTTTTTCACTAAGAGGGTGGTGAAACACTGGAATGCGTTACCTAGGGAGGTGGTAGAATCTCCTTCCTTAGAGGTTTTTAAGGTCAGGCTTGACAAAGCCCTGGCTGGGATGATTTAACTGGGAATTGGTCCTGCTTTGAGCAGGGGGTTGGACTAGATGACCTTCTGGGGTCCCTTCCAACCCTGATATTCTATGATTCTATGATTCTATGTACATTGGGCAAACTGGACAGTCTCTACGTAAAAGAATAAATGGACACAAATCAGGCGTCAAGTATTATAACATTCGAAAACCAGTCGGAGAACACTTCAATCTCTTTGGTCACTCTATTACAGACCTAAAAGTGGCAATTCTTCAACAAAAAAACTTCAAAAACAGACTCCAACGAGAGACTGCTGAATTGGAATTAATTTGCAAACTGGATACAATTAACTTAGGCTTGAATAAAGACTGGGAGGGGATGGGTCATTACACTATTTCCCCATGTTTATCCCCCCCCCACTGTTCCTCAGATGTTCTTGTCAACTGCTGGAAATGGCCCACCTTGATTATCACTACAAAAGGTTCCCGCCCTCCCCCCGCTGGTAATAGCTCACCTTACCTGATCACTCTCCTTACAGTCTGTATGGTAGCACCCCTTGTTTCGTGCTCTCTGTGTACATAAATCTCCTCCCACTGCATGCAATCTACTGCTACTGGTGCACAAACTTCAGTGGAGAGTGATCAGCAAATTTCAATTGAAAATATAGAAAACAATTATTTATGAGATGTGGGTGGGTGAGCTGTGACTACAGTGGGCAAATGATGACAAAGTATTAGAAGATTTATGTTTTAAAAGATCTATGAAATGTCAAAATTATTTTGCAAATATTGTTTGACCAAAATTAGTTATGATCTAACCACCTAGGGCAGCTTTCCTATTTTATTAGGTTTTGGAAGACTAATAAGTATTTCAGTTAAGGATGGACACCTAGTAATATTCAGATTTTGAAGCTATTTCGAACCTTAAACTATTAATCCCTTAGGACACACTCCCCAAGACACTAATATCTCACCACAGCTACTCCTGCTTCCACTACTAGGGATGCCTCACTGGCTCTGCGTGTAAAACCCTTCTTAATCGCTTGAATTCAGTTGCTAAAGGTTTTCTGTCCACCGCGAGAGCATGACATGAAAGAGAATGTTTCTAGTCCTGGCTCTGTGTGCATGTGTGCGTGTGTATACACGTACATGTACGAATGGAAAATGGTGATTTCTTCTGCCCAAAATAACTTTTTGAAGTTGGGTTTGGTCTCTGCCTAAGACAGCTGCTGAGAGGGAACAGCCACTTGGTGTCCCTGAACAACAATAAGGAGGTTGTGGGGGTCATGTGGCTCCATAAAATGTCAGACCAGACAGGAAGGCGAGATCACAGCCAACAGTAACTAAACCACACCAAAAGACATCAAAAGAGGAATCTTGAGGCCAGTTGAGATGGCAGGGGAGAGAAGAGCTGAAGGCAGAGGGAATCCTGTAAGAGGGTTTGTTGAAGGATGGATCACTAATACTTGGGATACAAAACTTTAAGATTAGTATTTGAAAAAATGCTAGAAAGGCTCAAATTTGAACCATTAAAGACATCAGTTGCACATTACTAGCTTCTGATCTCCATTCAGTAGATTCCAAATGTGCATAAGCTACACATTCCTACCACATTTTCTTGACAGACCAAGAGGAAATAAAATTGCTTAGCTGCATTTCATTGGATTTTTACTATCCTCCTTCCAATCCTCTCCCAAAGAAGCGAACACACAAAATACACTGAAAGACACACTGTCACAGGTCTCAAGACTGTATGAATTACTAAATCACAGATGACAGGTTTCAGAGTAGCAGCCGTGTTAGTCTGTATCCGCAAAAAGCTGTAGCTCACGAAAGCTTATGCTCAAATAAATTTGTTAGTCTCTAAGGTGCCATAAGTACTCCTTTTCTAAATCACAGATGCATTTACACTATACTCCCTGTCTCAAAAAACGTCATCCCTCATTCTTTCTTGATTATGTTTCACACCAATTTGCCAACTGATTACATCACAGATTCTTGTTCTTCGCAAATTTTGTGGTTTTTTTTTTTTACTTTGAAGCCTTTAAATAGAAAATGTACCTTTCCTGGTGATTTCTTAGTGCATATGTGGGTAAAGATGGAGTTAAAAAGAGGCTATTTTGTGGTTCATGCTTAAATTGGTCATCATAAACAATTAAAGAGAAGATATTATTAAACATTATTGGAATAAACTAAGTACATTTGGGCTCCAAGAAATATATATTCATTATATTTTTGTAATTTAAGATATAATAGGCATACAGTTGAATATTGAAATATACCATTTGATATAATGTTTTATGATGCCGTGGATTTTGGAAAAACTAAGCATAGACCATCAGAGATACTTAGAAAATTGCCTAATTTTGAAATACTCCATCAGAAAATTGTAGTGCCTTTTAGGTGCTATAATGTAGCATATTTATTACAGAAAGATTTGGCAAATTTAAATGTTTCAGTCAGGGCCAATTTCTACCACCCGTTACTGATATTGAATAGTATCATATAACACTTATCTCACTAGTTCTATGGGGTAATTCAAGTTGCTCTGATTCCCTTCTCTGGATAGGTCAGTCCAATTCCAGACCCAGTGGCAGCATGCTGGATTATCCTGGGTCATTCAGAAGAGGCAATTTCCCTTTCATTAGGTCTGGGGCTTTTGTGAGAATCTGAGTGGGTTTGGGAGACTGTTTCTGTTCTGCAATGTTTTTCTTCCTGAGTGATTGCTTTATGAGAGTGGCGTTTCCCCCTTTTTATTTGTAATTGTTATGGATTCTGTTTTTAATCGATGACATGGCCCAGTCCCTAGAGCTTGCAATAGAATTGTTTCATGTTGTTAAGTTGAAACAAATGAAAAAATAAAATCTGCACTGAAGATTAAATGTGCTACATAAGGGAAAATCTGCTATAGCCTCTGCAACTCAGAAATGCCAGGCTGAATACAGTCAACAGCAACAAAATAACTTTGGGGAGCAACTGAGTGTTGAATTGGTAAAAATTCCCTAAATTGGCTATCAATTAGTCACAAATTTAAGAAAATAAAAAAATAAGTACTTTATGTAGGATAGTGCAGGCATGTTTTGAAAGAAAAAAATGGAGTTGTGAAAAACTTTTATTGCACAAAAATTGCCTGATCAGATGACCAAAACTACCATTTCTAAAAGCACTTATATTAAATGACAATTTCTTCAGCCATTCCACAAGGGGGATTTTCTCCTCCATATCTCAGAGAAATGTCATTTAGTGCTGAAATACATCTTATCTCGGGATGTGTTTGAGCCACAAAGTGTGGAGATACTGGTTTGTCTCTATTTAATGATTCAAGAATTTGTGATTGGTACCTAATATCAGCAAAAGCATTAATGAGGTGAAAATGTGCCCTAAACATGATTAGATTCCACTATAATGGTGGCAGCAGTAAATATTTGACCTCTATTCTGTTATCCAGTGTAGACAGACTTCAAAGCCAATTAAGATCATTTGAGGTATGAAGCTAGATAGATCGCAGTTTGTAGTAGTGCTGAGAGGCAAGCTGCAGCATCTGCAAGACTCTCACGCCATTTACTGCAGAAGGTCAGACCACTCCTCCGGGGCTCTCTTGGAATAGCTAGCAGTGGGCAATGGAGACTGTAGCACACATCCTACATGTTTTTACGAGCACAAATGGAGGATGCAGGAGAGGAGTTCCTCTTGCAGCAGCTACTACAGCAAGGGAGGTTGCTCCACGTTATCAGCTACAACCTGATTGAGCCCCGGAGAGGTCTGAATATTCTAACAAGCAGACCCAGCCGCAGCATTTTGGACTAGAACATGCTTTTGCTGTCACTCTCCTAAAGCCCATAACATTCATGCTCACTATGATCACACCAATATGCACAAGGTTAGCTTCAGGGTTTTGGGAAGGGCTGGTGAGATGATTATTTGGAGTACACCTCATTTTACATAAAAAGTGAGCACATGTGTCCAAGAGAAATAATTTCTACTGATAAAATAGAGCACAATGGCAAGTTCCCTTCATCCCTTGCATCTGGTCCATACTTTGAAGGCTCCTTTGCAAGGAAACAGGATAGAAAATGTATTGTATAAAAAAAACCCTAAAATCTGCCTTGAAACTGGTTACTCAGAGGCTCCTCCAGCTCATAAGTTGCTCAATGTTATGAGACTATGTGGATCAGCAGATTCCACCCATTTGGTGAGTAGGAGTAACCGTTCAGGTCTCCTAAGGAAAAAGGTTTCAGAGTAGCAGCCATGTTAGTCTGTATCCGCAGAAAGAACAGGAGTAGTTGTGATGGATTTCATGATTTCAACAATTTCCATCCCACCATCAACCTCAACCTAGACCAATCCACACAAGCAGTCCATTTCCTGGACACTACTGTGCTAATAAGCAATGGTCACATAAACACCACCCTCTACCAGAAACCTACTGACTGCTATACTTACCTACATGCCTCCAGCCTCCATCCAGGGCACACCACACAATCCATTGTCTACAGCCAAGCTCTAAGATACAACCGCATTTGCTCCAATCCCTCAGACAGAGACAAACACTACAAGATCTCTATCAAGCATTCTTAACACTACAATACCCACCTGCTGAAGTGAAAAAACAGATTGACAGAGGCAGAAAAGTACCCAGAAGTCACCTACTACAGGACAGGCCCAACAAAGAAAATAACAGAACGCTACTAACTGTCACCTTCAGCCCCCAACTAAAACCTCTCCAGCGCATCATCAAAGATTTACAAGCTATCCTGAAAAATGATCCCTCACTGTCACAGATCTTGGGAGACAGACCAGTCCTCACTTACAGACAGCCTCCCAACCTGAAGCAAATACTCTGCAGCAACCACACACCACACAACAAAAACACTAACCCAGGAGCCTATCCTTGCAACAAAGCCCGATGCCAACTCTGTCCACATATTTATTCAAGTGACACCATCATAGGACCTAATCACATTAGCCAAGCCATCAGGGGCTTGTTCACCTGCATATCTACCAATGTGATATACACCATCATGTGCCAGCAATGCCCCTCTGCCATGTACATTGGCCAAACTGGACAGTCTCTGCGCAAAAGAATAAATGGACACAAATCTGACATCAGGAATCCTAACATTCGAAAACCAGTAGGAGAACACTTCAACCTCTCTGGCCACTCAGTAAAAGACTTAAGGGTGGCAATTCTGCAACAGAAAAGCTTCAAAAACAGACTCCAAGGAGAAACTGCTGAGCTTGAATTAATATGCAAACTAGATACCATTCACTTGGATTTGAATAGAGACTGGGAGTGGCTGGGTCATTACACATATTGAATCTATTTCCTTAAGTTAAGTATCCTCACACCTTCTTGTCAACTGTCTAAATGGGACATCTTGATTATCACTTCAGAAGTTTTTTTCTCCTGCTGATAATAGCTCATCTTAACTAATTAGCCTCTCACAGTTTGTATGGTAACTTCCAACTTATCTGTATCTCTATCTATATATCTATATCTATATCTATATCTTACTACATGTTCCATTCTATGCATCTGATGAAGTGGGCTGTAGCCCACAAAAGCTTATGCTCTAATAAATTTGTTCGTCTGTAAGGTGCCACAAGTCCTCCTGTTCTTTTTTTAAGGAAAAAGGAAGACCTAGATGTAACTCAGACAGTTTTCCCCTCTAAAAGAGACTCAATCCAGCCAGACCTGAGCCAACAATACTGATGCTCATTGCTTTGGTTTTTAATTTTGAGCAAAGAGGGTTTTCTTTCCAACTCCTGCCCAGAAGCATGTTCTTTCTTTTAGCTCCTACTGTAGCCAGTTGGCCCTTCACCAAGTTGGCACATGCACAAGGTCATTAAAAAAGAATCTTTCTTCCTTCCAGGAAACTTGCCACCATGTTGGATATTGCATGATGTATTGAATTCTACAGCTTGCCAACAACTTCTTTTACAGTTCAGGGTGCTTGGCATTTTCTCATACAGTAAGCTCAGCAGTGTAGGTTTTTTTTCTTAAGGTGATACCTCCAAATAATATTTCTCTCTTATA
Organism: Lepidochelys olivacea; assembly: GCF_965140295.1. Taxonomy (NCBI): domain Eukaryota; kingdom Metazoa; phylum Chordata; order Testudines; family Cheloniidae; genus Lepidochelys; species Lepidochelys olivacea. The sequence goes on from NC_140414.1 coordinate 74,509,758, forward strand.
GAGAGCAATCATCCAATCTCAGAAGTTCAAAAATGAAGCCAGGTTAGGCAAGAATCATTCTCCAAATCTCTGTTTGCTCAGTGTGGCTCTGTATGACACTTATATAATAAAAAGGATGGGAGTAAAAATAATGCTTTAATTTGTGTCTGCACAATCTCAACTGTATCTCTTCCCACAGAGGGTTCTCTGGGATTTTCACAGTACTTAAGAGTGTCAAAGTAGACTCTTGAAATGACAATTTAAAAAAAGTTAGATAAAATTGACAATTTCTTATCTTCCTTCAATGTCAGTATGTCAGCTTCTGAAATCCCAGTGAAATACTTAATTACATTAGTTCTGTCCAAGTGGACAAGTGATTTTTTTCATGTCTCGTATCTTCTCTAATTTCTTCAAAACAATTACCAGATCAACATGCAAGTAGTTAATGTCTTTCAGGGCCATTAGGAGACGCACCATGTCTTCTTCAGCCTGTGATCGTTCAATGTCTAACACAAAAGCCTGCAGTAGGACTTCTTCAGAGACAGTCAGTCAGTCAGTTAACCGAAGTATTTTGGGAATTACATTTCTTGCTGGACATTAATTCCCTTCCACTGCTCCCCATCAAAATTAATAAATACATAAAAGAATAAGCAGAGTCTATTAAAACTATTTTAATAAACCAGTAAAATCTGATTTAATCTTATTTTTCCTCTGTTCCCCATCTGTAAAATGGGGGTAATAATATTTCCCTAGTTTCATCTATGTTGTCTATTAAGACTGTAAACTTCTCAGGGCAGGGACTGTGTGTGTATACAGTGCTCAGCAGAATGGGCCTTCTAACTACAACCTGAATACAAAGAACTATTAAGACATTCCCTCCTTTTTTTCTGGGCACCAACTGGATTCTGGGGAAGACAAAGTTTGTAAATTAAATCCCTTAAGTATTAGAAAGCATTCCGTTTACACCACTAAGGAGCATCACATTTTAAATATAAGCAACAGCTAAACAAAATTTCATAACCATAGATTAAAAAGCAATGATCTGGGCTTCTCCCATTTTTTTAGCTTGATAGCAGCACAGTAAGCTAATTAATTACTGACAGTTTAGAGGCTATGTCTATGTCAACTTATGAATTAGTTTTTGTTTTATGAATAGAATTTATGATTGAAACCTTCACTGCAGTTTAGAACTTCCATTTTGTAGTGAAAGCAAACTATGTCTGTGAAGCTCAAACAGGGCTATCAACCTCAAATAGTTCCACCCTGGTGGGACTGGCAGAGTCACTGACTTTTATGACGACTTTGCCCAATAGCCAACAAGGGGAATGGAGAATGGAAAATCTCCAGCAGAAGAGATAAAGGAGCCACAGACTGCTCTTAAAAGTGATATGCTCTAAAGAAAGCAAATCCACTGCCAGAAACAGAAGACATAGATGGAGCAGTGGTATGTGTGTGTATGGGTCAGGGTGGGGCAGAAGGAGCGTTGTCTTCCCTCAAGGATACTGATTACTTCAAGAACTCTCTGGAGTGGTGAGGACTGTGATGGTGGAGATTGTATGTTTATCATTTTGCATAGGTCTGTATTGCCTGTGCTGTCTAACAGTAAAGAGAGAGAAAGAGAGAGAGAGAGGGGTTCCTTTGCCAAGCCTGTATTCCTTGCTTTAACTGTCACATGGTTCCTGGATGGTAGAACTCTGAGGAAGCACACATAAGAGATTGGGAAGGCATAGGAACTCTCAGCACTGGTCTTAGGGCCTAAGGCAGTTAGATTTCAGAGTCCCACTTCTCCTTCTCCTCAAGGAAGGGTTTGACACGGGAGTCTGCAGCCCAGGATGTGCTGTAAAGGTCCAGAGCTAGAGACTGACTCCAGAAGACCCCGCTGGCTTGGAAACATGGGGGATCAAAAGGTTGGGTCCACTTAACACAATCCGTTGACCATCTGCTAGAAAGACTTAGTCAGGACTGTTTCATCTTTCATTCAGGATTTAACCTTTGAGGAAGCAGAGCAGCTGACATATCTAAAGGATTTCTTAATAGGGATTTATTATGCTCAATGGATCTCATTCTTCACGTCTTTGTGCACAAAGAGAGTAACACATAGGTAGCACCAAATAACCCAATAAGACGTTAAGAGTATATATTTATCCTGAAAATTATAGAAACATTGCCAATCACTTCAGGAGTTGTAATGACTTCCTTTGCCCCAAAATGAACAACTTTTAAAGGAGTACTTGTGGCACCTTAGAGACTAACCAATTTATTTGAGCATAAGCTTTCATGAGCTACAGCTCACCTCATCGGATGCATACTGTGGAAAGTGTAGAAGATCTTTTTATACACACAAAGCATGAACAGGAGAGTGGGTTTGTGGGGGAGGGTGGGGGGAGAAGAAAACCTGGATTTGTGCTGGAAATGGCCCAACTTGATTATCATACACATTGTAAGGAGAGTGATCACTTTAGATAAGCTATTACCAGCAGGAGAGTGGGGTGGGGGGAGGTATTTTTTCATGCTTTGTGTGTATAAAAAGATCTTCTACACTTTCCACAGTATGCATCCGATGAAGTGAGCTGTAGCTCACGAAAGCTTATGCTCAAATAAATTGGTTAGTCTCTAAGGTGCCACAAGTACTCCTTTTCTTTTTGCGAATACAGACTAACACGGCTGTTACTCTGAAACTTTTAAAGGAGCATATCAGAAAAAAATATGTAGTTGTCTTAATAAAGTCACATCTGAAATATTTCAGTTATCCCAAAGCCACAATTTAAAGCAGAACCAACTGGTCAGCCTCATTCACTGCACAGTGTAATCAAAAAGAAAAAATAACCATATTTCAATGTTAAAAATACATAAGAAAGTAATTCAGTCCCCAAACAAGCAGACCCACTGCAAACATTTCCTGCCTAGCAAGTAAAATAAAGGAGAGCAACATGTGTAACAGTGTATGAGTATCTGTAATCTGTTTTCAGAGATGGTACACTATATTAGGTAATTAGTTAAGGAATAAAAAACACATTTGTTGCATCAAACTTATTTGTGGAGAGAAATTACAAGTGATTGAATATTTAATGACTCTCTTATTCCTACAGAAAGAGTTTGTCCAATCATTCTCTTTGCACTGACTTGTTTAAATTAAATCTAGTAAATGAGAAAGCTTACACCTCATCTGTATTGGACTGAACAAACAGGATATTCTTACTTTTAAAACCAATTCAGATTCACAAGTACTACAACAATTTAAGTAGTTGAACATGTTTCTAACCCCTTGTCGACACTACAAGTTACTTCAGTATAACTTATGTTGCTCAGGTGCGTGAATAATACGCTACATAAGTACCGATCCAAGCCCTAGTGTAGGCAGCACTAAGTCACCGAGAGAGCTTCTACCGCTGACATAGCTACAGCCTCTTGAGAGGCTGCCTTTTCCCTTTTCCCTACTACTTCATTTAACATCTAGTGGCTTCTTTTGTCACATCTTGGAGTTGCACTCCTGTTTATACTGGTTCAGTCCTTACTAGTTCCTGGAGTTTTACTCTCCAGAACCATTATCAGGCTTGCACAGGCTTCTCCATCTTAGACCCTCACCTATTCAACCAGCTCCCTGCAACGGCCTACAAGACCAGTATTTGGCAAGGATCAGGACCCAGTGTATCGCTTCATTGGTATAATCAGATATTTGATTGAATGATGCTTAATCATCAGACAGATTATGAAGTGTATTTGATTAAGTATATTTTAATTTCTTGTTGGAGAGGCCAACATTTTTCTATTTTTCTTGTTTTAATTAGTGTGGTAACCAGACTGCACGATGATAATCACTAAATATATTTTTTAAAATTATTTTCAGTTTAACTGGTACCCATTATCATCGTGCAGTCTGGTTACCACACTAATTAAAACAAGAAAGATAGAAAAATATTGGCCTCTCCAACAAGAAATTAAAATATACTTAATCAAATACACTTCATAATCTGTCTGATGATTAAGCATCATTCAATCAAATATCTGATTATACCAATGAAGCGATACACTGGGTCCTGGTCCTTGCCGTGTGTGTGTGTTTGTGACACTGGGTCCTGGTCCTTGCCGTGTGTGTGTGTGTGTGTGTGTGTGTGTGTGAGAGAGAGATAACTGTAATAAAACTTCTTTAAGAACAATAAAAAGAAATAGAGAAATAGAGCTTTTCCATTTTCTAACAATTCTCTCCATACCCTGCCTCGGAAGCAATTTTCCCTCAGATCGTGGGAAGAATGCTTCCTTGATAAGACAGATTCATCTTTAATTCATTTTGTTTTTATACTATTAGTATTATTTTAGCATGAGAAATCACACAGAGAAATAGCATTTCCAATTAAATGAAAATAAATGGGATTTTTTGGTAGAGAAAAGTGTGTGGAATGGAAGAACAGTATTAATAGATTGCGAGGCCAGAAGGGACCAGTGTGATCATCTAGTCTGACCTTCTCCAAACAGGCCATAGAATGTCCCAAAACAATTCCTAGAGCATATCTTTTAGAAAAAAAAACCATATAATCTTGATTTAAAGATGGTCAATGATGCAAAGTCCACCACCATTGTTGGTGAGTTTTCCAATGCGTAATTACTCTCACTGTTAACAATTTACGCCTTATTTCCAGTCTGACTTTGTCTAGCTTCAACATCCAGTCATTGGATCATGTTATACTTTTCTCTACTAGATTGAAGAACCCACTATTACATATTTTTCCCCATGCAAGTGTTTATATACTGTAATCAAGATACCTCCTAACCTTCTCTTTGTTTAGCTACATAGATTGAGCTTTCTGAGTCTACCAGTATAAGAAATGTTTTCTAATCCTTTAATCATTCTCATGGCTCTTCTCTTAACCCTCTCCAATTTAATAACATCCTTCTTGAAATGCGAACACCAGAACTGCACACAGTATTCCAGCCATAACTGCACAAGTGCCAAATATATAGATAAAATAACCTCTCTACTCCTACTCGAGATCCCCTGGTTTATGCATCCAAGGATCGCTTTTAGTTATTTTGGCCACAGCGTCACATTGGGAGCTCAAGTTGAACTAATTATCCACCACAACCCCCAAATCTTTTTCAGAGTCACCAGTTCCTAGGATAGAGTGTCCAATCATGTAAATATTGCCTACATATGTACATCTATACATCCACATTTCATCATATTGTAAGCAAAGTCAGGATGACATCTGGTGGTGAGGTGTGGCAAGTTGTGGAAAAGAACTTCAGGGGCTGATCTCATTTGCATAGGCACACCCATCCCGCCTAGAATGAGCCCATAGCTCATGGTCACTTTGGCTGCTGTGGGATCCCCAGTGTCTCTGTTATTGGGGCAGGAAGAATAAATGGTTATTATCCTGATTATGGGAATCAAAGACAGTGGAACTGTACTTGGCCTTTTGTTATGATGAAGGGACTCGCCATCAACTAAGTAGCACTCACTAGGCATGGGTACTCTGTGAATAAAGAGAGGCTGGAAATAGGTATTAGTACCTGGTGGTGAGGGTCCTTTTGTGAGGGCCTGAACCATCAATTGTACCTCTGTCTCTCTCCATGGTAGAACATCAGAGCTAATTTTGGGTTTATTAGGAGTCTAGTTACAGGTGCTGAGCTGAATTCACTTTGGCCTTATGATGCACCAGCACTGAGGCTCCCACTACTACAAGCTGAAATTGCTAAAGAGCTAAAATTACTAAGAGCTGAATCACTGAGCACTGTGTTAAGTAGTGGGGAGCCTGAAGATCTATTGGAGAGTGGAACAGAGCAGTTCGCAGGACAGCTGGAGCGGCTTGTGAACTGGCTGGCGGAGCAGTTCATGGGACAGCGGGAGCTGCTTGTGGGATGCGGAGCAGAGCGGAGCAGTTCGTGGTACGGCTGGCGGAGCAGAGCAGAGCGGCTCATGGAGTGAATCGGACTGAAGCCCTATGGAGCTGCAGGGCAGTCAGCTTCAGATCATGTAAGGTGCCCCTTACCTCTTCTGCCCTCCCATCCCCCCCACACACATTTTCACCCAGACTGGGGAGTAACACTCTGCAGATGAACTTTTGGGTTGTTGGACTTTTTGGACTTGGGTGATTTTTGGGTTGCTGAACTCAAGAACCCGAGGGAAAGGACATGGCCCAATTTGCTGGGGTGGGTCTTTGCTCATGGTTTGGTTGATGAACCCTAGTTGTGGTATTTTCCCAATTTAATGCTGATGTCATTTACCTCATGTTGTTAAAGATTCTCTGCTACACCGAGACTCTGTGCTTGCGAGAGGGGAAGTATTGCCTTTTTGAGGCGCCCAGGGGTGTGTGTAAGATTTTCCCAGGTCACTGGGTGGGGTTCGAGCCAGTTTTGCATTTGCTTTGATGAGAGGGAACCCCTGTGTACTGAACCCGGCCCTTGCTGCTATCAACTTGGCCTGGCAGAAGGGTTACAATATTAAAATGCATATTTTTTCCTTGTGCCCAGCTTATCAAGTGATTCAGATTGCTATCAGTGACCTGTCCATTATGTACCACTCCCCCAATTTTTGTGTCATCTACAAAATGTATTGGTGATTATTTTATAGTTTCTTCTGGGTCATTAATAAAAATGTTAAATAGTGGGGGGCCAAAAACTGATTGGGGGGCGGGATAGCTCAGTGGTTTAAGCATTTGCCTGCTAAACCCAGGGTTGTGAGTTAAATCCTTGAGGGGGCCATTTGGGATCTGGGGCAAAAATTGGGGATTGGTCCTGCTTTGAGCAGGGGGTTGGACTAGATGACCTCCTGAGGTCCCTTCCAACCCTGATATTCTATGATCCTTGCAAGACCATACTAGTAACATACCAATTTTAATGATGATTCTCCATTAACAATCACGTTTTGAAGTCTATCAGCCAGTTTTAATCCATTTCAAGTGTTCCATGTTAATGTTATATCTTAATGTTTCTAGTTTTTTAACCAAAATGCAATATGAAATCAAATGCATTAAAGAAGTCTATCATCAGCCCTATTACCTTTATCAATCACACCTATAATATTGTCAAAAAAGATATCAAGTTTATTTGATACTATCTATTTTCCATAAACCCATGTTGATTGGCATTAATTATAGTCTTTAATTCTTTATTATTGGAGTCCCATATTAGTCACACCATTATCTTGCTCAGGATCAATGTCAGACTGACAGACCTATAATTACCCAGGTCATCCCATTTGCCCTTTTTACACATTGGCACATTAGCTTTCTTCCAGTCTTCTGGAACTTCCCCAGTGTTCCAAGACTTATTGAAAATCAACATTTATGGTCCATTGAGCTCTTCAGCCAGCTTTCAAAACTCTTGGATGCCAGTTGTCCAGACCTGCTGATATAAAAAGGTCAATTTTGGTAGCTGCTGTTTAATATCTTCCAGAGATACTAGTGGAATAGAAAGAGTGCTGTCATATGATATGAAAAGGAGTACTTGTGGCACCTTAGAGACTAACATTTATTTGAGCATAAGCTTTCGTGAGCTACAGCTCACCTCATTGGATGCACATGATACCTCATGTGTTTCTTCCCCAAATACAGAACAGAAATATTTATTGAATACTTCTGCCTTTCTACATTATTATTGGTAATTCTACCATTTCTATCTAATCATGGACCAATTACATTGTTAGAATGTTTTTTGTTCTTAATATACTAAAGAAACCTCCTTCTTATTCTCCTTAACTTTACTGGACATAGATTTCTCTTGTGCTTCCCTTATCAATTTTTTTTGTTTCCTAGCTTATCATTTATACTTATTACTATCATCTTCCCCTTTCTTCTATTTGTTGTTTAATTTATAATTTTTTTAATAACTGCCTTCACTTCTCTAAACCAAGTCTTTTTTTTTTTAAACCAGAACAGCCTCCTTCCTCAGTTGTGGGATTGTGGCTTTATAGACATTGGATAAAGTATTCTTAAACAATTCCCAATCATCATTCAGATTTTTCTGATTAAATTCTTCCTCCCAGCTGATTTGGCTCATAATTGTTTTCAGCTTTCCCCTTTTAAGGGACCAGGTATATACAACACTGGTCTGGACTTTGGTTTGTAAATTATAAATGTGTTCAAGACACAATCACTTGTATCTAAATCTGTTATCAGTTCCTCCTTATCTATCAAGATGAAGTATAATATACAATTCCCCTATCTTGGATGAAACACTCTTAAAGTTAGAAAGCTTTAATCTGTAATATTTAGAAATTCCAAGTATGTTTTAGTACTGGTAGCTTGAGATCTCCAGCATATGTCACTCAAATTGATCAAATTCCCCCCCCCCCTACACATTATAGATAGGTGAGTAAGGAACTGGTCATCCTATTCTCTAGTGTGATTTGGTGTTCTGTGGCAGACCAACTAACACCCCATCTTGTGTTTATCTCTCAGGCATAGATCCATAAGCATTCAAGATCATTTTCTTCTGAGTTATCAGTGACTTGAAAACAGGTAATGCCATTTTTGACATAGCTTGTCATTCTCCCCTCCCCTTTTGCCATGTATACCAGGTTTCAGCAATACCAACTAGAGTGAATTTATGCTCATAAATGAGCAATTCCACTTCCTCTTGTTTGTTACTTAGACTCCTAGCACTAGTGGATAGAATTTCTTCTCTTCATGCTCATTAGTTCCTCATTAATTTTGTTCTCAATATCTTAGTTTTGTGTTGAGTGCTCATATTTTCCCACTTTTTACCCTCCCCTTTTGATACAAGGTTTATGCCCTCCTGACTACTCTAGCCAGCCTGTCCCCAGGAATTCCTTCTATTGAAGTGGAGGCCATCCAAACTAGATAGCCCCCTCTTCATACAAGGTGGACCAACGTTCCACAAAGCCCAAACCCCACTCCACTTACCTAGCCAGTGGTTCGCTTCCAGAATCTTCTACCTTCTGTCTACCATCGCTTTTGGGACAGAAAGGATCACAGAGAAACTTATTTGGATAAGCCATCTACTATCTGCAAGATATCCTGTGACACACTGTCCTTAGTGCTGATATGACTCATTACCAATGGATCCTTTTATGTTGACTTTAAAAGCCTATCCAATCTTAGAATGCTGTCTTGTGTCTTGGCTCTGGGAAGGCAGCACACTTTGTCCATCTTTCCTTTGCAGAATGTTATTTTGATACATTTGAGTATTGAATCCCCAAGAAGGAGCATCTGTCTTCCTTGAACGGTTGGAGAACTCTTTGTGAACAAAACTGATTTTCTTACAGATTAGGCCAAGCTGCCATCCACATTGTGTCCAATATATGTCTCCATTCCCTTGGGCCAGCTGGATCTTGAGAAGTATCTCCCACAGTTTACACACTGATGACCTGGTATCAACTGGAAACTTGTAGTTGTGTGGAATTCCTCCTGGTCCTTTCTTCTCTGGAGGCCCTAGCCTGCCTATGGTTGTTTATCTCCAGCTGTTCAGAATGGCACTATGCCTCTCTGACTTCCTCTCTTTCCAACTCCTTGGTGGCCAGCTCCTTTCTTCCTTGATCATGGAGTACCGATGTTTCCTGAATCTAGCTATCTAGGAACTACTCAGCTTCTCTGATTCTCAGCAGTGTTTCTACCTGTGTCTCCAATCCAAGAATCTTCTCCTTCAGCACATCCATCAACTTGTACTTCATGGACAGGAAGTCACTTCACGGAAGAAAGAAAATATGGCACATCCATTTCAGTTCACCACCACGATTCAACCTCAGTCCATCTTGAAATTGCATGTAGAGCTGAAGCTGAAAGGAAAGCCTCTCATACTCCTCCTCTAAACTCCTGCCAAAACTCTCCTGTTACCAGCTCTCAATTTCTCCTACAAAGTGACTTTTTATACCAAGTATAGGCCCTAACTTGAGGAGCCTTTCATCCCTATTAGAGGCATTCTCATTACACTGATGTCTGTGTACTGTATTCTGGCTTTGAAGGACTACAAATTCCATGGTACAGTGGTGTGCACCCTCTGAGGCTGGACTCAGCTTCCTGGGTCAGAGGTCATGGATTCCATATCAGGGAAAGGAGCTGAAACTGAGAGCTACTGCTCCTTTTGGGGGTTTGGGTAAGGAAAAGCTGTGACAGAGCCCTGTGTTGAGTTGCTAGGGTTGAAGACACGTGACCAGGGTTAAGATTGCACTACTGTTGACAACTTGCTAGTGCTGGGCCACAGCTCATGGCCTCCTTCTCCCCACTGAGGCACAGAGTGGAAGCCAGAAACTGTCGTTACGCAGCTGGTGTGAAGTTGGCTTATAGACAATTGAGGAAATGAGTGACTAACCCCTGGGCTATGCTCTCTGGGTTGAAGAGAGACTGCTAAGTCTTAGTGTGGCTACATTATGTCTAAGAAAAGACGGGGAACTTACTGTATGGTGAGAATCATGGGCTACTATTCTCCAACAGATAACAATTGTTACTATCAGCTAATACTGTGCATTCTATGCTGGTTGCAATACAAAACTGTCTCATGTGGACTCTTGTGTTTCATCTGGAGTGCCTTCGTTAGATGTACAGATAGCTGTCCTGGACTCCATCTTACCCTGTGCACCAATGGAAGAGAGGGCCCAGGAGTATAAACTTAAGGGAGAATGCACACTCAGGGTTGGGGTGGATCCATGTATAAAACTAAGATCACTGGTTAGCTTTATGTTGCTGCTGAAAGCTGCAGCCATTAGCTGAACTATTGCAGAGTCACCTACTGCCCTGATACAATTATAACAGTTTCACCTTACTCATCAGTTGCATTTTCCATTGTATGTTGTTAGGATAGCTTAGGTAAAATTGTGTTGGTTCTATTTTGAGTGTTGATTATTTGTATTTTTTGTTCGGTAGGCAATCAAGGTATAGCCACAGGTGTCCATGTAGACATATATTCATACAAGTAAGAGGACTACTGCAGAGGGGTGACTAGAGGATTACCACCTATTTTCCCATCTCAGCTGGCACCCCCAAGATCAACATTATCCTTAATGACATGAGGAGCCCTGGCAAAAGGTACCTGTTCCCGAGTAAGTTGGGACGGAAAAAGGGGTTATACAAGTCACCCTGCTTAGCTCAGCTCCTCCCCTCACCACCAGGCTGAACAAACAAAGACAGAAACAAACTCAACAGTTTAAAAATGCTAACAGTGAAGGGACCAAAGTAAACATTCAGGAGTGGCCAAGTTCCATTCAACATATATACAGGAGAAATTCATAGAGAGTTTGCTCTTCATGTTAATGTAGGGTACAGGTTTAATGCTTACAAAGTCTAATTTAACTCCGTACTGCAGTGTGACACCACGCTCAAGAGCTCTACTGCATGCTGTAATTGCCATTTTAAACAAAGCCCTTAGATAATTATGTAAGTTGATTTGTTGATGTTTTCTAAAACAAGAATTCTATTTAAATATTTAAGGTAGCTAAAACCAAAATGCCTCCCCTACTATTTCCACTTCATTAGCACTCCTGACTCTTCCTCTTTTGAAGTGTATCCTTGAAAACTGTTTTATTTTACATGCTTCTCTTTCATATGTTCTTCTGTGTCAGCATCCACTGTGACACCAACTGGAGGTGATGGGCTACATATAATTAAAAGCTTGTACACAGCAGAGCTTTCCAACGATTGGGTAAGTTGCTAAATGGCTCCCTCAGCGGAGCAGTTACTTCCTCCCTTTTTCCCTCCTTATAGAGCAACTAATTATCATGATCTAGCAAAGTATTTCTGCCGTATTACTAATAGCAATCAAACCTTGGGCTAAATAATAGCTTTGTGAGTGATAGGTTTCATATAACTCTCTCATCAGCCACTGTTTTGCAAAACAATAGTCCTTTTTAGAAACTTGAGGTGAACGTTTGATGTCGATACAAAAGCATAGTTCTACACCCTAAGAAGAATCTCAGTAAGAAAATTAACTTTTCAAAGTTATAGATTACTGTTTCTATACAGGTTTGCTGTATAAAGCTTAGTTTTAAGAGTCACTAGAATAATCAAAGTCTCATTAATGGAAAAACAAAAGTGTGGAAAAGTAGCAAAGAGAATATCAAATATCAAAAGAAGAAATCTCTTACTACTTCTTTCAGGCCTTTGTAAAATTCTAGTCTTCTTGGTTTGGATTCCGCTTTCATGAAGTGCCTTGAACCAGTCTCTCAGTCTGTTTGCAACCTCCCTGAATTCCAGGTCACTGCATACTGAAATAAAATATACAAAGTTCTTTAGTTATGTATTTTTTTTTTACTGTATGATAAATGCAATCTTTCAAATTATGCTAAAAATTGAAAAGTGAAAAACAGAAAATGCAACATGTGGTCTATGGTTTCCTTTTCTCTAGTAATTTCCATGTTCAGTATTTAATTAGACATTCAAAATATGACTTTTTTAGTATAAATAATTTTATAAAAATAATTTTCCAATATATCTTGCATTTATCCAGTTCTACTCATCCAGATGATACCCAAGTACTTTACAAACTACTATATATCCACACAGATCTACACAAAGGAATCACTCTATTCACCTGGAAATATATCCGTTTCTGGGGAAGAAAGTGCAGCTATTTAACAGCATTCACTTTAGGGCAGGAAGTGAGGAAGAACATCAAATCTAACAAACTGTAGGTGAGAATTGAGGGAGGCAGGATAGCGTAACATGGAAATAAACCACTCACACTCCTGAGAAAAGTGTCAAGGGATCCTAATGACCACAAGTTAGTAAGACCTTGGCTTTAGCATGATATCCCAAAGACACCTTCAATAGCCCAGCATTCTCTAAAATACCAAGCTAGAGCTGTTTCATTTATACTGATTCAATAGGAAGAAATAGCTACCTACTAAATAAACAGTCACCAGGATCATTTCCCTGGAGGTCTTCATCCAACCACAAACCCACAAACTAAGCCCAAACTTACTTACCTTTTGAGAGCTGATAAACTCCAGACCAAAGCAGAAATCATTTGTTAAAACAAATTGTGTTATTTGCATTTTGTATATTATGTTGCAATCCAAGAAACTTGGTGGTAAAGTCTAATGCACATTTTATTTACATGGATGACAGTCTGGACGTTTTGTTTTTGATTTTAGAGTAAAACTGAAGCATGTCAGTATATCAGCGAAGACGATGATTTCTACAGGGACAAGTATCTGTATATTTGTTTATTCATCTTTGCTCATAACATAGCTCTGAGACTTTAGTTTTTCTCATGAATGACTTTCATGTTGAATTTGTGCACATATTTACATATATTATAAACAAACTGGAGCTTATTATAAAATCATGTTTTGTTCCTCTTTTGTGTAACTTACACAAAATCAGAATTCCTCATCTCAATATGCAACACGAAACAATTCTGGTATTGGCCTATGAGTGGGTAAGGTAAGCTCAAAATGAGCCAGACCTTTCTAGTAGAGTGAAAATGGGCTCCTGAGCCAAGATTACACGTACATAAAATAATCACATAGGATATTTTAAATTAAGATCTGCTTTGGCCAAACCTACTGCTGGTGACAGTTCAATACAAGTATTATACATCTATGTGGCAGACAACACAGATCCTTAATTTATGCTGTACTACTTGGGAAATATTGAAATGAGCTTCCTTTCTCCCACTGGCTGTATGGCAGGTGCGTGTTTGAAAAAGAAATTGGGTGGAATCAATTTGAAACAAAGTGTTTTCATGATGGGTGATGGTGCTTGTCACTAACTCTTGGGGAGGCAACTGCTGATGTATCAAGGCTCTGGCTCTGTTAAAGTCTGTTGGGTTTTAAATAATGTGTTCTCCCCCCATTCCTTTGGATAGCCCTGATGTTGCAATTTTTTACTAGTCTAGTACTTCCTTTCACATTTTTCAAAACAAAATCTTATGTTAACACTAGTGATAAAATCTTGGCATCAATAGCAAGGAGCCCATAGTAATTCCATGATGCTGTCAGTCTCCACAGATCCCATGGGTACCCTTCATTCCAGAAAAGCAGCCTGGGTGACCATCTGTATCTGATCAACTCCTACCCCAAAGATGTAGCGTCTACATCTTATTTAGTATAGGTGTGAAAAGAAGGCAGCATCTCCTTGATGTCCTTGGCTCCCAGCTCTGAAATGGAACTAAAACTGAGTACCCCGGGGTTGGGGAACACTGCTGACTGGAAGTGTGCAGAAGTGAGAGGAGGATAAATCTTTTGCATCTATAAATGTATAGATGGCTGTGAGCTGATCAGACTGATCCTGTCCCACCCTAGCCTCATCTTTTACCCATGTTATAATAGTTAATGCTAACAAATTTTGGAAGGGGAATTAAACTTTATGCTTCAAGGATTTAACCAATTTCTCATTGTTAGAGATCAGGATAAAACAATGTGGAGGGCAGATTATCCCACATTTGCCTACTGGCCAGTTCCTTACACCTTTCTCTGAAGCATGTGGTACTGCCCATTTTGGGGGACAACATGACAATTCCTGTTTCTATGTCTCAAATTCAACACACACACACACATTTTGAGGAGCATTATGGGAGGGGTGATGGTGGGAGGAGGAGAAATACATCCTATATGATCTTAAATTAGGGCCATTCTTATAATATAAATTAGTACACTTTTCCAAACTTTATTGTTCCAGACTGAAACTTTAAATGATGACTTGGACCCAGAATAGAAAAAGAGAATGAAAAAATGATAATTTTTGTTACTAATTTTAATTAGTTGGATTATTGTAAAATGGGACTAGATCGTCATCTTCAAAAATCAAGGCGATGCAAAACAACCTGATTACAAATTGTCATTTGCCTATTTTATGCCCCAAAGCTATAGTACTGGAATCAGCTCTCAAGCACTGCAGGTAATTACATTTACTACATTATCAATTTAAATGCACTGTGTATATTTGGTTCATGACATTTCTAATATGTCAAGTAAAAGCAGATGTCTTTTATATGTGAAATTTACAAGAAAGATACAGCGGAACTTCACTAATCTGCACACTTAATAATTTACATGGAAAAAATTGTGGTGTCCTCATTTCTCAGCAGAGAGAGCTGTAACAAGATCTCATATTTCAGTACTAAAACATCAGCATTTTAAATAAATACTGTAATCCGTAGTTCAACTATTAGCATATAAACATGCAATTTAAATAATAGAACTGGATGGAAAATCAAAATCTTTCCCATGACAAATTTCAAGCAAAATATTTTGATTTTCCAGAGAATGTTTCAAAATGATTCAAAATGAACATTTTTGTTTCATATCAACTTAGTGTCATTTCATTTTGTTTTTGGAAATAAAAAAAAAAGTTTTTTCCTGTTGTCATTTTCCAAGGCTCCCTCCTCCCCTATTATCTCTCCCTTCTTAAACTTTCCCATTGGGAAAGTTCAATTTCAATTTGCTCACTATTTCCCAAAAATATTTTGCAAGATTTTCCTATTCCTGACAACAAAGCAGTAGGAGAAAGCCAATTCACAAACAATATGTGGTATTAAAGAGGTGTGGCACATAGGTGTGATAGTAAAACACTTATCTGAACATTCAGTTCTTTTGAGCAGTTCAGCATTATACAATTTCTAGAAAAGTGTATAACATCCATATAAATTTTGATTACTGAAAAAAATGCCAATAATATATTTTGAGACGAACAATCCACCATTCACAAATTAAAACAGGAATAAGGAATTTAGTGGAACTTGACATCTTGCATGCTGGAAAACTGACAGAGTAGCAAACAGTTGTGTGGAAGTACATATAGAGGAACAGAATAGGTGAAGGAAAATAGTTGATTATAGCTATAGAATACATATGTATGATTTCCCCATGCTTTAGAAGAACAGACTTGCTTGTAGGGGAAAACAGAGTATACCTTGTTTTAGGAACACATAGGTTTTTTTTCATATTTAAGGGTAATAAACATTTTTCTGTCTACATCCTTACACAACACCGTGAGATCTGAATATCTCTTTACAGATGGACATCGGCTGATTTAAATTTCATATCACAAAGGAAGCTGGAATGCCTTAGAGATACATGTCACAAATGACTGAACAAAAACTAGAGATCCTTTGAGAGATCAAATGGTCACTCAGTCACTAATCTAATCACAAGGGCTAGGACCCACCAGAAACTAAGTCAGTGTAGGAGCTGATTTGGCTGACTATAGTTTGAATTCTGACTTACTACTTATGCTTAAAGTTTCTGACAAAAGATGGCAAAGCTGATCGGTGACCCTGAAGGACCTGCCTCGATAATGAACTGGGTGCAGTTGTAGTAACTATTTACCTATTCTGTCCTGCCATTTTATGTAGATGAAGTTAGTTTCACTTTTTAAAAACTATTTTTGCCAAAACAAAATATTTTTTAATATATATTCCTTGGGTTAGATCACAGCTGGTGTAAATCGGCATAGGTCAATAGAGTTACACCAATTTACACCAGCTGAGGCTTTAACTATGTGTGAGTACAATTCCTTGAACAAGAAACAATATCACAAACAAACTGCAAAGATACTCTTTTGAGTAATGGCAAATATTGAAGTCAGGTAAACCAAAGCGCTCCTCAACCAAGTAGTTAGTAAAGAAAGTGGGATAAAATCCTATAAAAATAGTTAGAGAGGTTAATTTACTCAATCAGGGTCTAACAGTCACTGCATGGACGGAGGGGTCCCAGAGCCCATGTTTCAACCTGAGCCCAGATGTCTACACTGCAGATTTATAGCCACACAACCTGAGCATGCAAACCCGAGTGAGCTGACATGGTCCAGATGTGGGTGTATAGTTGCAGTGTAGACATACCCTGAGACTAAGTTAGCATACAGAAATCTATGTAAATTTAAAGGGATCTGATTTTAGCCTTGTGAATCTAAATAAATAAATATAAAAGTTAAAGGAATCAAACTAACTATGAAGTGAATCTAATCTGAAGCAACAAACTATTTTCTAGTCTCCTCAGTGTGTAAGTTAAATAAACTTAGACTCCTTGTAGTCTTTTAGACTAACCTCTGAATCTGGCCTACAAATCCTAGGTTTTTATTTACCTTGAGGACTAATCTGAGTGCCTTTGAAGCTCCAAGAGTAGGTTATTCACAAGTGAAAGAGCTCTTCATTCTACATGAGATTTGTTGCGTGACCAGTTCTTTTATATGGTATTGTACGGAAGCTTGTCAAATCCATTTTAAAATTATTTGCAAACTATGTTTTTGGAGTAAACTTAAAAAAAAAAACAGAAATCAAATGAAATGTCAGACTTTCATAGCACAAAAGCATAGATGAGGTACAGTAGCACAATCGAAAAAATTCAGTATTACTGATTTAACAGACATAATAATGGCTAAAGCTAGACATCCATACTGATATTTTGTAATAAAAATGATTTATAACCCCCCCAAACATGTTGATAAATATACTGACATATTGCCTAATTTCACTTTACAGTGCTTCATATAAGAACTTCTGTATCTTCTATTCAATGCTATTTTGTAATTCATTGCAGGAAAAGATATCCCTGCATATCACAGAATAATACCATAGACTGCTTTTTCTCACTTATTTCTCTAGAAAAGGAAGACTACAACTGATGTAAAGGGTAGAGTGCACAGTCTTACTACCTTTTTGACTACGCATTTTGACACGGACTTCAAATCATTGATCACATACTATTTCTTAAATAATACAATATAACAGTACCAAGCAATTTTCCTCACAACCTTATACAGACTTCATCTTCTGCTGTACTGCAGTACCGGTGTATGCCAGAAAAAACACATGTTCATTAATGTAATTTATATGCAAGTGAACAGTGAATGGGGGCAGAGTTCCTGGAGTGCTCTGCTTCATTAACCACACCAATTGCACGATGCACTGTATAGACGTTGTAGAAAAAAATTATATAATTTTGTCTTATAAATATTATGTGATCCTAAGAAAATATTGTACTAAAATTTTAACATAGGCATTGTCTTATTTCTGAATGCTTAATGTGCAACATTTTATTTATCTTGGCCTTTTGAACATGGAATTTGTTTTCTTAAAAAAAAATTCCATCGTGCTGTCCTATAAAAGTGTCTAACAGAACTAGTCAGATAATACAGGTTTTTTCCTGTAGAGAATTTCAACTTTTTGGCAAAAATTAAAAAAAAAAAGACAACCAAATGTTTTGATTCAGAAATGTCACTGCAGCATCATGGGAGTTATATTTCAGATCCCTCATATTCCCATTCTCCTCAATAGGCTTGGTTCCCTGGTTGGACTGCATCAACGCGTGAACCACCAAAAGTCTTGCGACTTGATGAAGGGACGCAGTGCTGTGGCAGTGGTGACTGTGCATATGGGATATATAGTCTGACTTAGTAGCTTGGCCCATAGAGAAGAATGAAGACATGAGGAAACAAAACCACTATTCTCATGATACACCACGGCCACGTTTCTGAATCAAAATATTTGTTTTTGGCCAAAATATTTTGGGTGCTCTGATATTTGATGAAAAAAAAATTTCTACGCAAAGCAGATTTTTTTTTAATGAAAAAATCTGTTTAGCTGAAAATCCATTCTCCTGTGACAAGACAGTTTTAATGGAAAAATTTTGACCAGCCCTTGTGTGCTCTTAGGATATGATCCAAAAAGCACTGAAATTAAGGGAAAGAATCCCATTGACTACAATGAGTTTAGGTTAGGCTCTGAGCACTTAAGGTAGAGACAGACACACACTCTCTCTCTGAAGGCTTTCTTAACTTAGGATATTAGTAAAAAGTGTTACAAAACTGCATACAAACTACTGTACATGTGCAAAATGTGACTGTCAAACCCTAATACCTTGGTCATATCAAAACCAATTTTTCTGTTTCTCTGCCATATTTCAACCTTCTATTCCCTTCTATTTAGGGATGTACTTTTTCATTTCCCCCCCCCCCCATTCAAACACCAATGAACAAATTTTGCTTAAACTTTCCAAAAAATACCCACATTTAGTCAGAGCTTAAGTCTATAAAATTTTAACCCAAAAAGTGAGTTTGAGAAAGTCATAAGTGACCAAAATGAAAACAACTAGGTAATCGTAAATATAGATGTTACCATCACTCCCAGTAAATTAGCAAATTAGACTGCAGAAGAAAACCCTAACTAAAACCTCTTAAAGTTACAAAAATACCTCCGGACCCATTGGAAGTTTCTAAATATTCTGAATTTGTTTCCTTGGTGTTGGTTTTTCTATGTCTTTCTCCAATACATCTGATACAGCTCTTCCCGCATGCCACAAGCACCCATTCCCTCACACAGCACAAACGTTTGCTAAGCAATGTATAAAGCTATATATCGGGGTCGGCAATCTTTCAGAAGTGGTGTGCCAAGTCTTCATTTATTCACTCTAATTTAAGGTTTTGCGTGCCAGTAATACATTTTAATATTTTTAGACCCTCTCTTTCTATAAGTCTAGAATATATAACTAAATTATTGTTGTATGTAAAGTAAATAAGGTTTTTAAAATGTTTAAGAAGCTTCATTTAAAATTAAATTAAAATGCAGATCTTATCAGTTTAGTGTGATCCTTGCCCTTGCTTTTCCCTGCTGAGTTTTCCAACGTCTGGCATGTATTTGGATACTTTAAGCTGCACACAGGCTTCTGAGTGATCAGTTGTTAACTGGCTCCGAGGGGGACAGAGGACAGATTTCATGTGTGAAAATACCTGTTCACACAGGTATGTGGATCCAAATGCTGAAAGCACTGCAAACGCAATTTTCTTCAAACAGTTACATTTCACTGGCAGGGACGTCCAGCAGGTGAAAACAGAGGCCCCATGATCTCTCTCGGTAGCTTCAAGTGCACTCTGCAGATCTCCAAACTTTGATGCCCACAATTCTGAGCTTTTTAACAGAATGAGCTGCATTTCAAAATCTTCAACACCCATCCACTGAAATACAGACAAATCCAAGTCGCTTTTCTTCAACTTTTCAGGTTTAATTAGAAAAGAAGGCATTGGGCCAAATCACTGGAAATCTTGAAATCTAACAAAGTTCTGATTCCAGTTCTTGCATGTACATTCTAATCTCTAATCTCAGCGCAGTGCGCTGTTCCATGTGGCGTGATAGTGAGGTAGGCAGCAAATCAGGACTTAAAAATATCCCAGGACAGTGGCGCTAGAACAATGTTTAAGGTGGGGGTGCTGAGCCAGTGGGCCACAGCTGGGGGTGGCTGAAGCCAGTACCCTAGGCCAGCAGCGGAGCCCCTGGGACCGGTGGCTGGGACCCAGGGCCAGCAGCGGGCTGATCGGGGCCAGCGGATGGAATCCCAGGCCAGCAGCGAAGCCCCCAGGACTGGTGCCAGGATCCGGGCAGTGTGAGAGCCACTGAAAATCAGCTAGCGTGCCGCCTTCGGCACGCATGCCATAGGTTGCCTACCCCTGCTGTATGTTGTAGCTGGGCCAGTTTAATGTTTTTGAGGTGTGTGCTGTAGGTATATGCTTGATCAAGGGTATGTTATATGCTGAGTAACCTTACTAACATGTCTCTGCATTCTGGAATATGTTTAGGTGGTACTTCTCTTACAAATGATCTTTTTCTGAAGAGATATGCTACTGAAATGATATCATTGGTCTGCATTGATTTAAAATAGGTCTAGATGAGGTAATTCAGATCTATTCAGACTATTATTTCACCTGATAGAGTGGCAGATGAATCTTTAATGGCAAAAGACAGACAGTAAAGGTTCTGGAAGGTTAGACAGTAATCAAAAATGCATATTATATCAGACAAATCTATTCAGGAACCTGCCAAGAAGTGCTTCTGCTCTTGTCTAATACCAAATGCAAGGCATTTCTGCTATTACAATCAATTCTAGTAGCCATTAAGAGAATTAGTGTGGGGTGAAATAAAGTCACCAGCTCAAAGGTTACTTTCTTCTGCTATCTTTTGACGTAATAAAAACTGACTGGTTTTAGAAAACCAACATATATAGCTATGGAACAAATGAAGGAATTTGAAAACTCATAAGTACATGTTCTAGAAATATCTTTATAATAAATATTATATAAATGTTAAGAGAAACCAAATGTTCAATTTGTTTTCATATACAGAAAATGGTAGAATTTGTGTTGGCATTTGAATATAATTTACTGATTGGAAGCAGAATATCTGAATATGCTAATCAGTGTATATTCCTCCGCTGCATTTTCAAATCTGGAGCTAATGCTAATTGAGAGAGGAGTAAAAATAGGGATACTGAAAATTATAAAGAGAAATAGAACATATATTTCTGAAACAGTGTGATGGACTAAGTTTCCTTGCACATTTAAAACAAACAATCTCTTCTTTCTGGAATAATATGCAGGAAATTATTTATATTAATATAGGCTACATGACCAAAATATAAATTTACTGCACTAAAGTATATGAACATTGAAAATATAATAGTTTTATATAGTAATTTTTATGAATGAGGTCTTCCAACTTCAAAAAATCCAAGGGAAATGAATACCATAAAGTAGCCTAACTGGGTAGGAAAATAAGGATTCAATTTTTGTACTCTGTACTAGCTTACAAAGCTGAATCTGTTCAAGTGAAAGGCAACCTCCCAGGAGGCAGAGGTTGGATCTCTGCTGTTTTCAAAAATTAATACTGGATGCTTAACTTCCATCAGGACATCCAAAGAGAAGAGCACAAGAGGCTTCAGTTTAGTCTCTACTTCAAAGGCCAGAACCTTTGACAGCTGTGAGGAACACCAGAAGGGACAAACCTCAAAAAGCTATTAAAGTCCATTTTAATTAGATATGTAAAATGACTATTTCCCTATATACAGAACAGAAGACAGTAAAAGAGTGGTAATATAAATAATAATATATAGTAAGCACTGAGCCCTTAAATCGGGAAGTACCCCTCCATAGAGCATTATCCTAAAATCCAGTACTGTGGTGCAAGAAATATATGGGGTCATCCCTGTACATCAGATCCATGTGATTCGCTCTCTCACTATATGACACACTATTCTCCTTAAAGGGTAGAAAGTCGGTCATATGGCCTGTGCTGTTGCTCCTGCTTTTATACACAGTACCTCTGATGGCCAACATTTGGAATGTAATATAGTGCAGCACCCATGCAGTATCAGTATCATTTAAGGGTGTGATCCTGAAAAGACATGGATATGTGTTTAATCTCAAGCAGATGAATGAACCCACTGAAATTAAGCATGTACATAAGTATTACCACTCGTAAATTTGGTAAACATTTAATTCACTGTACATACACAAACTGAGGAAAAATATTTCCATCAATAACAATCAAAATTTACAGATAGGCAAAGTAAGAAAAATGCTGTTTAAGAATTTATGAGAGTTAAAATCCAGTGATTCAGACTTCTGAATTAGATTTGTTACAAATAGACTAGTGAATGACGGGTAAAGTAGTATGATTTTTTCATTTAAGGATATTTATTCCGTATATTTTGGCATGTGATGTTGACATTTGTATTTTTAACCATTGATAAAGCTTTAACATTTGGATCTCAATGTCTACTGTCATTAAATAATTGCCTGACCCTCCCATTATTTCCCACAAATGTGAAAATTTAAATGGATAAAAATGGAGGGGGGGGAACTTAAAATCCACAATTTTACACAACTGTGAAAATGTAAATTGATAAAAAAAATTAAAAATTGCTTAAAAATAAACATCAATGTTAGCCATAAAAAATATTTTAAAAATCAAAATCAAATTCTGACAAGCTTAAGTATATAGGATCCGAGCTTGAAACCTACTTCACATTTATTTTTGATTAGCAGTTAAAGTAATATTTAAGTGTGTTGTAACAGACATTTCCCCTTAAATTAAACAATGGATAAATTACTTCTGCATTACAGAGAATCATTTCTATTTTTGTATCATGTCTGTTGTAAATTAGGAGAACAGTATTTTCACACAGTGAACATGTCAGAAAATGACAATAAATTTGGCAGAAGTACAAAAAACTTACACTTGAAAATGAAAAATATGGCAATTGTTTTAGTCATTTTGTTCATAGCCATATTTGTTTAATTAGAGTAAAAAGGCTGCAAATTGGAAAAGTTCACACTTATAATATTACTACTGTATTTTTATAATCCCACTAAACATATTGGCCATCTGTTACCTTTAAAGCCTATGGTTTCTGGAGGATACCTTAAAATTAACAGATAAAAGCATTTTGATTTCCTCACTATTTAACTAAACATAATGGATTTTCTACTCCAGTTATTCTCTTATGAGATAATTAATATAAATACTGCAGATATCATATCAGGGAACTACAGCTGCTTGTTTTTACTGCCTCAAATTAATGTTCCATACAGACACTCTGCTCTTGATTAACGTATCATAAAATTTAAAATGATTTAAATTAAATTACATATTCATTAAAATAAATCTGATCTTATTGTGTCCACACAATTGTTAAGGCCACTCAGAGTCAAATATCAGGACTAAGGCCCAGTACAACTCTCACTAAACTATATTAACTAAACTATACACACTAAACTATAATGCACAGTAGAGATTCATAACATGCAGAATTTATATGCCAAGATATTCTAAACAACTAAAATGTGAAAATGTGCTAAAAACTTGTAATGTCTGTTTGTTTGTTTTTTTAAAAAATACAATGCTCATTTCCTAATTTATTATTTGAAAGATGAAATACTGTAAGGTATATGCTGTCTTTTATTGCTGAAAGTTATATTCTCCTCTCTCTTATCATTCCCTATACCCAACCAAAGGCAGCTTCAGGTATGCTGAGGTACATATCAACAAGTTCATGGAAACCAACTTTTCCCACAGCAAACCTACTTTTCTTCCCTAACATTTATTTTTTAACAATATTGCTCCTCAACATGTAAGTGCTAGTGACCTTTCTAGGGATATGGGTCCACATTAGGCCTAAACAGACAATGGATTTAAATTGAGTTTGGATTTTTAGCATGAGTGATAAGCCCAAAGTATGTAAAAGGATAAGATCATGAGAAAAATAAGTTAGTTGTAGTGACCCTTAAAATACTAGTTATAAGATTTGAGTGACCCTAAAATTCCCTCATCTAGCTTTAGCGAAGGTCTGATAACTGACAATGACATCACCTGTTTGTCAGTGTATAAAAAAATACAGGTTCTCTAGGTTCTAGATTCTTTGTCAGTGCTTTTCCTTACCCCTCTGGAAAATGCCATGATGGCAAGGTGCCTCCAGGGCCTGATCTTGTTGTGAATATTTTGTCCAGTGCTTAAAACTAAATTGCTGTTAGGTGTAGAATATAGGATGACAGGGTCATGCCAGATGGCTAGAGGAGAGTGATAGAAGGTAGATACATTAGACCTAGATTAAGCAAGTTCCTTTTCCTCCGAGTAAGAAAATGGACTGTTCCAAACAATCAGGAAGTTGCTGGAACCAATTATGGTAGGCAAGCTAATTAGGACACCTGGAACCAATTAAGAAGCTGCTAGAATCAATTAGGACTGGCAATTAGATACCTAATCAGGGTAACTGGTTTAAAAAGGACCTCACTTTAGCTAGTGAGGTGCCTGGGAGGAGCTGGGAGCAAGAGGCACACAAAAAGCTGAGAGTGAGAAGGCATACAGCTGGAGGACTGAGGAGTACAAGTGTCGTCAGGAGGAAGGTCCTGTGGTGAGGAGTTGACCTGGACTGTGGGTCCCACCAGAGGGGAAGGTCCCTGGCCTGTCCCGCAAACCACTAGGTGGGTCAGCAGAGACTGCAGGGATTGTTCTCCTCCTTTTACCCATGCTGGCCAGTGATGAGGTTAGCTGAGTGAACGGCAGGTTTGAGCCACTGGCAAAAGTGACCAAACTGAGGGCTTCCGTAAATCTCTGAGGTGAGCAAATCCACCAAGAAGCGCAGGACCCATCAAGGCAGAGGAGGAACTTTGCCACAAGGAGTATATGCTTTTGTTGTACACTGGGTGTAATTATTATCAACTGGCCTTTCAATTAACAAAGGAATGCTTGTGTGGAAACTGAGTCGTGATAAACCTTAAACTTACTAGGAAAATAATTTCCAACAAACTTTCACTAAGACTGATGGTAATTCCACTGTATTGTTTACAAAATTAAAAATTAAAATTAAAAAAGAAAACACAGTTACCTACCTTTTCATAACTGTTGTTCTTCGAGATGTTATGCTCATGTCCATTCCATTTTAGGTGTGTGCGCGCCCACGCACATAGTTGATTTCTGCCTTAGCAGTATCCATAGGGATAGCTGTGGAGCCCCCTGGAGGGGTGCTCCGATTGTACCGGGAGACTTTGGCAAATCAGTAAAGTGCCTGAAAACAGTATGGCTTATTGCTAAAAGCAGCCAAGTCAGCAGGCTGTAAATTGGCCATTCTCCACTCTCAGTTTGAACAAGGCAGGAGGGGAGGGGAAGTTTTAGGTGCCACAGAAAGGGCAGCTTGACCCCACATCCTTCCTGATAAGAATTGTGTTGAAGTGGCTGATACATGCATTTTCGAAGAGCAGGACGTGCCCCAGGAATGTCTATTGGGGCCTCAAGGCTGCAAACTCTGGAAAAACCCACACCTGGTTAATCAATAATCAGAAGGAACCTCTTGCTTGAAACTATTGAAACTGCTTACTTAACAAGTTTTCTTTAAGTGACATGTCATTCTATTACTAATGTATAAATAAGGGGGAAAAGTTTGAGGTAGTTAGACTCTTTTTGGACTCTCCCTCTGGATACATCTTGCAGTCCCCACTGGCAGACGGAAGATTTGGCCACCGGAAGCCTGCCGCTGTGCCACTTGAGAGCCACACTCAGCTTCGGGTTGTTATCAAGGGTTGGGGTATCAATTATCAAGGGTTGGGGTTGTTTTACTAACCTTTTGCGGACATGTGTTAGTGCTTGAGACTAAGAAAAGTTTAGCTTTAACTGAAAGCACTCTTGTGTTGTCCTGTTTGTACAACCATCTATCGGTCGGACGGCCTTGTCTCCCCTGATTTATTTCCTGACACTACCTGGCACATAGTAAAAGTTAAGAAGAGCTTAGGGTTGAAAGAACCCCGGGTAACAGAATTTGGAGGCCCCAGCGAGGAAGCGGTAGAGAGAAAGGAGACGGATGGTACAAACAATTTGTAGTTTGTCCATTGTAATAGGAGGTAAAAGACAGCAGGGTGGGGTTGCTTCCTACAAGTTCCTGTGTCACAGTTTGCGAGTTAATTTACGGATACATTCCGTTACTGGGACTCAGAACTCAGGCTGATTGCCTGCTCGAGTGGAGAAATTATGTCCACGGACAGGGGAAACAACTGGAAAGAATGAATAGTTGAACATGATGTTGGGAAACAGCTTGACAGATTTTGTACAAGAGTATGGGGGTAATGGACTCTGGAAGTCCGGTGCCTTCACTGGCCCCGAAGCCTTCCTGCAGCTCCACAAACAATGGGATATCTGGGTTAGTGCAGGAAGCTGGGGAGGTCCGAATGGTAGGGCAAAGAAAAAGACTGCTTTGCAGGGGTTGTGGATGGTTGCGACAACACTGGATCAGGAGATAGATCGGTTAAAAGACCAGGTGCAGGAATTGGAAAGAATCAGAGCAGAAAAGGAAAGTGAAGTGATTAATTTGAAGGCAGAATCTGATGCTCTCAGAGCTATGTCTCTGACACAAGCAGCACAGATTGTCGGAATGCAGAAGCAGGTATGTGACTGTGAGTGGGTCAGTAGTAAGTTGCAGGAGGAAGTGTCTGAGTTGAAACAGCAGACCATGGAGAGCAAAGCTGCAGTCAGAGCCCTTTTGAAGGATTCTCAAAGAGAACCCAGGCAGACCATGGGGAATGCCAGAGACAGATTTGTGCCCTTAAGGCTCAGTTGGGAGAGCAAAGGGGGATCGTGGCAGCGATCAGAGGGAATTGTGGCTGGGAGGAAGACATAGAATCAGAAGAGGATCCCAGTGCATGCCCCCCTTATTGCAATTATGAACTGACGGACCCTGGTGAGTTCACCCTGGATCCCATCGGGCAGTCTCCATATAGCCCCCTACGGGAATCACTGGAAGAGCTGCAAAGGCCTCCTCCAATGGCCCACATAGTCAGTACCTCTGTCATAAAAAGGGGACCTCAAGGAGGTCAGGGAGGAACAGAGGAGCGGGTGGAGACTAGACCCTTTACCCCTGACCAGGCTAGGGCAGTAGGGAAATCAGTTGGCCCGCTGAGTAGGAGCACAGCCTTAGGGTGGATGGTAAGAGTATCTGGCATGGCTGGATTCACTCCAGCTGATGTGGCAGCTATATGCAGGGAGTGTATGTCCCCCGAGGATTTTGCAGGGCTCCCTTATGATATGCAGATGGGGGCCCCACCCGGAGCAGAATGATACAGAGAAGTATATAAATGTGCAGAGGGAAGTAATACACACCTTCTTTGCGGGAGAAAGCCCTACAGTTATATTTCACCAGGAGAAGCAACAGGCCGAGAGTAGAAAATTATGTAGCCAGAAAGAAATTGGCATGGAGACATTCTCAGCTGACAAATGTCACTAACCCAGAGTTTGCAGCCCTCCCTTTCAAGCAAGCTTTAATCCAAGGATTTCTCCCTTTAATTCGTATGGCCTTAGTGGGTATGGATCCGGCAGCAGTTGGAACAAGAGATCTTGAGGATAGAGCAAAGCAGGCCTATGAGGTCCAAAAGGATATGCACCCTCCTAAAAGGAAACCTGATAAGGTGGCTGCTACAGCCCTGTCAAATAGCACACAGGGAAAAGAAAAAGGAGACAGACCCCATAAGGGTCGAGGCAGAACCCCCGACCCATGGTGTGGGGAAATTTGGAAGCGGCTTTTAAAATATGAGCAAAAGGAAATGATAGACCGACTGCCTACTGCTGAACTCCTAGCGAAACTGGCAGAACATGAACTGGCTGAGTATCAAGGAAAAAGCGCCAGTGCACCACTGATTGCTGCCCTATAGGGAGGCCAGGTGCCCCAGGATCCCTCAGCTGTGGCACACTTAAACAGTGATGAGTAGGGGAGGGTCACGGTTTATGTGAAGTTTGCAGGAGGGGCGTTCGGACAGAATTTACTAGTGGACTCAGGTGCCACCTACTCCCTAATTAGTACCCAAATAAACACCTGTTTGGACATCCGGCTGGAGTCAAAACCTTATAGGGATTTAATGAGGCACAAAGCATTGTCCCCTTCTGTAAAAAAATCCCATATATTGTGGAGACAAAGAAGAGCCAAGGGCAATTTGGCTTGATGGATTTGGGGGGGAGAAGGTATTCTAGGAATAGATGCTCTGAGGGAATTGAGAGTGCTAGTTGATTGTGCTAACAGGGTTTTGTGAGAAATGCCTCCTTGCACCCCGTGGGAGCCTGTGGAGATTTCAGCCTGCTATCAAATAGCAGTGATGTGGAGCACTCTGTAAATAACTGTCTATCATGTGCAGCCAATAATGCTGATCCCAAAATAATCAAAGGACCTCTGAGACATCAGAGAAATAGAAAGACCATGGGCCCGACTGCGAATTGATTTTATTGGGCCCCTACCCAGGACCACAAGGGGTAATCAGTATTGTCTGGTGATTGTTGATCCCTTTACTAAATAGATTGAGGCTATCCCTACTTGAAATAACACAGCTCAAACCACAGCTCGGGTGCTCACTGAAAAAGTAATAACCAGATGGGGCACCCCGAGGGAAATAGATTCAGATCAAGGGCCCCACTTTATTGGGTAAATCACAAAAGGAATCTGCCAAGTGTTTGGGATTAAACAAAGGCTACATAGAGCTGGACACCCCCAAAGTTCAGGCCAAGTGGAGCGAACTAACCGTACTCTCAAAACGGCTCTCAGCAAAGTAGTACACCAGCAAGGGAAAGATTGGGACACCAATTTAATCGGTCCCTATGTTGTCTGAACCAATGTCAAAAAGCAATTGGTTCTTGACCCTACTCACTCCCTCAAAAAGGTCATTCTAGACCTAAGTTTGATAAAGGTCTCAGTGATAGAGCCTAAGTGTAAGCAATTTGTTCCGCCCTTATTTGAAGGTTAGAAAAATTGGATAGAAACACACAATATTCCCAAATCAGAAAGTTCTGGCAGGGAAAGTAGAAGGGTAAAAAGAGACTTATGGGGATCAATTGGAATGGGAGGAGCAGTCCTTAACAGCATTAATGAAGAGGTGCTTGCAAACAAGATGAATGCAATGGGAGCTCACATAAAAGATTTGGCTACACCTATTAGGGTCTCATTTGAGCAATTAAGCTCTCTGGAATTCCAAATAGCAAATATCTTAGAAGAATGGGGAAAAACCCAAGAAGAAGACCATCACCGCCTCTTGCAGGCTGTTGGCACTCTGCAAGCTAACACTTCTTTAGCTATGGCATGTATGCAAATGCAAGTATGGATGATTGATGTAGTAAAAGATATGCTCACTTCATCGGATGCATACTGTGGAAAGTGTAGAAGATCTTTTTATATACACACAAAGCATGAAAAAATACCTCCTCCCACTCCACTCTCCTGCTGGTAATAGCTTATCTAAAGTGACCACTCTCCTTACAATGTGTATGATAATCAAGGTGGGCCATTTCCAGCACAAATCCAGGGTTTAACAAGAACATCGGGGGGGGGGGGGTGGAGGAGCGGGAGGAAAAAACAAGGGGAAATAGGTTACCTTGCATAATGACTTAGCCACTCCCAGTCTCTATTCAAGCCTAAGTTAATTGTATCCAATTTGCAAATGAATTCCAATTCAACAGTTTCTCGCTGGAGTCTGGATTTGAAGTTTTTTTGTTGTAATATAGCAACTTTCATGTCTGTAATCGTGTGACCAGAGAGATTGAAGTGTTCTCTGACTGGTTTATGAATGTTATAATTCTTGACATCTGATTTGTGTCCATTTATTCTTTTACGTAGAGACTGTCCAGTTTGACCAATGTACATGGCAGAGGGGCATTGCTGGCACATGATGGCATATATCACATTGGTGGATGTGCAGGTGAATGAGCCTCTGATAGTGTGGCTGATATTATTAGGCCCTGTGATGGTGTCCCCTGAATAGATATGTGGGCACAGTTGGCAATGGGCTTTGTTGCAAGGATAGGTTCCTGGGTTAGTGGATCTGTTGTGTGGTGTGTGGTTCCTGGTGAGTATTTGCTTCAGGTTGGGGGGGCTGTCTGTAGGCAAGGACTGGCCTGTCTCCCAAGATTTGTGAGAGTGTTGGGTCTTCCTTCAGGATAGGTTGTAGATCCTTAATAATGCGTTGGAGGGGTTTTAGTTGGGGGCTGAAGGTGACGGCTAGTGGCGTTCTGTTATTTTCCTTGTTAGGCCTGTCCTGTAGTAGGTGACTTCTGGGAACTCTTCTGGCTCTATCAATCTGTTTCTTCACTTCCGCAGGTGGGTATTGTAGTTGTAAGAATGCTTGATAGAGATCTTGTAGGTGTTGTCTCTGTCTGAGGGGTTGGAGCAAATGTGGTTGTATCGCAGAGCTTGGCTGTAGACGATGGATCGTGTGGTGTGGTCAGGGTGAAAGCTGGAGGCATGTAGGTAGGAATAGCGGTCAGTAGGTTTCCGGTATAGGGTGGTGTTTATGTGACCATCGTTTATTAGCACTGTAGTGCCCAGGAAGTGGATCTCTTGTGTGGACTGGACCAGGCTGAGGTTGATGGTGGGATGGAAATTGTTGAAATCATGGTGGACTTCCTCAAGGGCTTCTTTTCCATGGGTCCAGATGATGAAGATGTCATCAATATAGCGCAAGTAGAGTAGAGGCGTTAGGGGACGAGAGCTGAGGAAGCGTTGTTCTAAGTCAGCCATAAAAATGTTGGCATACTGTGGGGCCATGCGGGTACCCATAGCAGTGCCGCTGATCTGAAGGTATACATTGTCCCCAAATGTGAAATAGTTATGGGTAAGGACAAAGTCACAAAGTTCAGCCACCAGGTTAGCCATGACATTATCGGGGATAGTGTTCTTGACAGCCTGTAGTCCATCTTTGTGTGGAATGTTGGTGTAGAGGGCTTCTACATCCATAGTGGCCAGAATGGTGTTATCAGGAAGATCACCGATGGACTGTAGTTTCCTCAGGAAGTCAGTGGTGTCTCGAAGGTAGCTGGGAGTGCTGGTAGCATAGGGCCTGAGGAGGGAGTCTACATAGCCAGACAATCCTGCTGTCAGGGTGCCAATGCCTGAGATGATGGGGTGCCCAGGATTTCCAGGTTTATGGATCTTGGGTCGTAGATAGAATATCCCAGGTCGGGGTTCCAGGGGTGTGTCTGTGCGGATTTCATGTTGTGCTTTTTCAGGGAGTTTCTTGAGCAAATGCTGTAGTTTCTTTTGGTAACTCTCAGTGGGATCAGAGGGTAATGGCTTGTAGAAAGTGGTGTTGGAGAGCTGCCGAGCAGCCTCTAGTTCATATTCCAACCTATTCATGATGACAACAGCACCTCCTTTGTCAGCCTTTTTGATTATGATGTCAGAGTTGTTTCTGAGGCTGTGGATGGCATTGTGTTCCGCACGGCTGAGGTTATGGGGCAAGTGATGCTGCTTTTCCACAATTGCAGCCCGTGCACGTCGGCGGAAGCACTCTATGTAGAAGTCCAGTCTGCTGTTTCGACCTTCAGGAGGAGTCCACCTAGAATCCTTCTTTTTGTAGTATTGGTAGGGAGGACTCTGTGGATTAGTATGTTGTTCAGAGGTATGTTGGAAATATTCCTTGAGTCAGAGACGTCGAAAATAGGATTTTTTTTCCTACCGCCCCCCTCTCCTCAGACGTTCTTGTTAAACCCTGGATTTGTGCTGGAAATGGCCCACCTTGATTATCATACACATTGTAAGGAGAGTGATCACTTTAGATAAGCTATTACCAGCAGGAGAGTGGTATTTTTTCATGCTTTGTGTGTATATAAAAAGATCTTCTACACTTTCCACAGTATGCATCTGATGAAGTGAGCTGTAGCTCACGAAAGCTTATGCTCAAATAAATTGGTTAGTCTCTAAGGTGCCACAAATACTCCTTTTCTTTTTGTGAATACAGACTAACACGGCTGTTACTCTGACACCTATAATCAAGACTCAGAGGAAATCATGGTCTTTGTTTTGCTAATGTCCCAAGCAGAAATAAAATGGGTTTCTCCCATTGTGGCTTTAGGCCTCAATATTAATCAGACCGTAATGGAACCTATTGACCACAGAGTGTGGGTGGTGAAAGAGGATCATAAACGGAAAATGGTAGAATTGGGAGCCTGTTTAGAGAAATCTGGAATTGGATTTGAATGTAACAAAAACGTCCTCCACCCTCAGGATGTATGTTTGGAAGTAACTGAAGGAAAATGCCATTAGGCTTTAACCCATTTGTAAGTAACAATTCTGTGTTTGTGTATCTAGGAAATCATTGTGCAAGTCTTCCAAGTTGGTGTCCTACGTTTCTTGTTAATTTTGTGCATAAAGTAAATCATAATCCTTATGAGAATAAATGTTTCTGTCATATTGTGGCAATTGGGGGATGTGATTTTGAATTTCATGTACCCAAATTGAAATATAGTCAGTTAAATGTGTCTTATACTTTGTATTCTATTGTAAAACCTGTGCCCCTTGGAATGGATTTAACTGCTTTACAAACATTGCTTGTACATCCTGATTTACAGAACCAGTTACATACTACAAAACAGGAAGGGCGCAGAGTCATTGTTACTGTGCATCATAATGCCAATGAAATTAAATGGGTATTTGCAAGAATTGGCCAGGACCTGTCGCACCACTGGTGGGAAGTATTATTGGGATGGTCCCCCACTGGTACAGGTGTCCTGAATTTGGCCCTACACCCCATCATAGTAATCTTGGGCTGCCAAGTAGTAGTGGTTTTTGTTACCAGCCTAATGACATGCTGGATATGGCACAAAATCCGGCAATTGCAAGTCCCCCGACAGATGAGTCAGTGGTTACTGCCACCGGCACTTGTACCCCCGGGTAAGGAACATATTGAACTTGTCGCACCTCCCTCAACTGGGAAAGGAGGCTAAGGCGATTGCTTGTCAATTGCTGTGCTGGTGTGCTAAGTATGGGATTCCAACAAGAAGATAATTTGCTCAGTCTCGGCTGAGAGCCTTGAGCTTTCATTGGATCTC
This sequence comes from Lepidochelys olivacea, assembly GCF_965140295.1. Classification (NCBI taxonomy): domain Eukaryota; kingdom Metazoa; phylum Chordata; order Testudines; family Cheloniidae; genus Lepidochelys; species Lepidochelys olivacea. The sequence continues at coordinate 74,542,743 of NC_140414.1, forward strand.
AACTCAAGTGCATCCAGAAAAGGTGTGACAGCGATCATGTAAAGGCCCCCTTGTGGAAAAGGTGACCTTTAAGGAGGGGAAACTGTACGGGGAGACTTTGGCAAACCAGTAAAGTGCCTGAAACCAGAATGGCTTATTGCTAAAAGCAGCTAAGTCAGCAGGCTGTACATTGGCCATTCTGCATTCTCAGTTTGACCAAGGCAGGAGGGGGGGGGGGGTTGGGTGCCACAGAAAGGGCAGCTTGACCCCACATCCTTCCTGATAAGAATTGTGTTGAAGTGGCTGATACATGCATTTTTGAAGAGCAGGACGTGCCCCAGGAATGTCTATTGGGGCCTCAAGGCTGCAAACTCTGGAAAAACCCACACCTGGTTAATCGATAATCAGAAGGAACCTCTTGCTTGACTATTGAAACTGCTTAATTAACAAGTTTTCTTTAAGGGACATATTCTATTACTAATGTATAAATAAGGGGGAAAAGTTTGAGGTAGTTGGACTCTTTTTGGATTCTCCCTCTGGATACATCTTGCAGTCCCCATCGGCAGACGGAAGATTTGGCCTCCGGAAGCCTGCCGCTGTGCCACTTGAGAGCCACACTCAGCTTCGGTAATTATCAAGGGTTGGGGAAGTTTTACTAACCTTTTGCGGACATGTGTTAGTGCTTGAGACGAAGTAAAGTTTAGCTTTAAGAGAAAGCACTCTTGTGTTGTCCTGTTTGTGCCAGCCATCTATCAGTCGGACGGTCGTGTCTCCCCTGATTTATTTCCTGACACGACCTGGCACAGAGTAAAAGTTACCAAGAGCTTTGGTCTGAAAGAACCCCAGGTAACACCATGCGGCGGTATATCAGGCACCACCGGTCCTGCGCCCTCTCAGTTTCTTCTTGCCGGCAACTCCGACAGAGGGGTAAGAGGGCAGGAAATGGAATGGACCTGAGCAACACATCTTGAAGAACAGGACCAACACCTTTGTCCGCAATCCAACAGGTGAACCATTTCCAGTTGGCTAGGTAAGTTACTCTGGTGGAAGACTTCTACTCTTGCATGCTTAGTCACACAGCAGTCAAGCCGTCAGATGTAATGCTGCTAGGTTGGGGTGCCAAAGACTGCCGTGGTTCTGGGACAACAGGTCCGCATGGAGCAGTAGCTGGAAGAGGGTCGCCACCGAGAGGTCCAGCAGAGTGCTGAACCAGTGTTGGCGTGGCCATGCCGGTGCTATGAGGATGACCCTTGCCCTGTTCTGTTTGATTTTCATGAGGACGCTGTGTAGCAACGGCACCGGAGGAAAGGTGAACATTAGAGCCCCTGACCACAGGAGCGAAGGCATCTGACAGGAATCTTCTGTCCATGCCCTCAATCGTGCAGAAGATGTGGTATTTCCTCTTCTGCCAGGATGCAAACAGTTTCACCTGGAGAGCTCCTCACCTGTGGAAGATGGAACTGGCCACCTCCGAATGAAAGGACCATTCGTGGCGAGATGAGAACGTAGTGCTGAGGTGATCTGTCAAAGCGTTCTTGGTCCCTGGAAGGTGAGCAGCTACAAAATGGATGTTGTGCTGCAGACAGAAGTCCCAGAGCCAGAGGGCTTCCTGGCAGAGAGCAGATGACCTGGCTCCACTCTGTCTGTTGATATAGAAGACCATAGCCATGTTGTCCATCAGGACCTGGACTATCCTGCCGAATACGTAAGGCAGAAAGGCTTGTCAGCTCCCTGACATTGATATCATAGAATCATAGAATATCAGGGTTGGAAGGGACCCCAGAAGGTCATCTAGTCCAACCCCCTGCTCGAAGCAGGACCAATTCCCAGTTAAATCATCCCAGCCAGGGCTTTGTCAAGCCTGACCTTAAAAACCTCTAAGGAAGGAGATTCTATCACCTCCCTAGGTAACGCATTCCAGTGTTTCACCACCCTCTTAGTGAAAAAGTTTTTCCTAATATCCAATCTAAACCTCCCCCACTGCAACTTGAGACCATTACTCCTCGTTCTGTCATCTGCTACCATTGAGAACAGTCTAGAGCCATCCTCTTTGGAACCCCCTTTCAGGTAGCTGAAAGCAGCTATCAAATCCCCCCTCATTCTTCTCTTCTGCAGGCTAAGCGATTGCCTGGATATGCATGGAGCGATTGCGATTGGACCAACGACCTTGAGTGTTGAAAGTGTCTAGGTGGTTCCCCAGCCGAGGTCTAACGCATCGGTGAACAGGGTCACCTACCAGATCGGGGCTGTGAAGGGAACTCCTTCCAACACTGACTTGGGATCCTACCACAAGAGCAGGGATGACAGAATGCTATCCGGGATCCTGACCACCCCATCCATGCTGTGCCAGTTGGGGACATAGACTGACACCAGCCATACCTGAAGAGATCTGAGGCGGAGCTGTGCGTGTCCAACCACATATGTACACATTGCCATGTGGCCCAACAGCTTCAGGCACATGTGCGCACTGGTGAACGGTTGAGCCCACAGGCCTGTGATGAGATCCACCATGGCCTGGAACTGAGACTCAGGGAGGAAGGCCCTGACCCGAGTGGAGTTGAAGACTGCTCTGATGAATTCTGTGCATTGTACTGGTGTCAAGGCTGACTTTTTCTCATTTATTAACAACCCGAGGTTGGAACAGGAGGAACATAGCAGGTCAAGATGTCACTGTACCTGATCCAGAGACCGGCCCCTTATCAACCAGTTGTCAAGGTATGGGTATATTTGGACTCCCTGATGTCTCAGTTAAGTGGCCAGTGGTGCTTTGCACTTTGTGAACACCCTTGGGCTGATGAGAAAGCAAAGGGCATCGTCATGACCTGGAAATGGCACAGGCCCAATATGAAGCGGAGGAAACGCTGGTGCCCCGATAAGATGGGAATATGGATGTATGCATCCTTTAAATCAAGGGCGGTGTACCAGTCTCCCCGATCCAGGGTGGGGACAATGCAGGCCAGGGAGATCGTGCAAAACTTCAACTTCTTGAGAGACTTGTTGAGGTGACGCAGGTCCAGGATGGATCTGAGACCCACTTTTGCCTTCAGAATTACAATTAGTGGGAGTAGAATCCTTTGCCTTCCATGTTCTGAGGAACCTTTTCCACTGCCCCCAGATTCAGGAGGTTTTCGACACCCTGAACGAGGAGAGAAGGGTCCCTGAAGAGGGACGGGAAAGAGGGGTGAGAGGGATGGTCAGATATAAACTGCAGGGTTTAGCCCGAAGAAACTCTATCTAATACCCAGTGGCCCGAGGTGACATAGGACCAGACCAACTGGAAGCTGGCGGAAGTGGCTGAGGAAAGGGAGCGTTGGATCCAGTACATTGGCTGAGAGACGGTGTTCGGCATCTAGGTGACCTATGGCCAGACAATTGTCGGTACTGGTGGTACTAGGAGTCGCACCGCAAGTTCAGAGTCCCTCGCCTAGTCGTGGGGATCTCGACGGAGATCTAGGTCTTCTGGCTAGTGAGCTAGGCTGCAGTGCCAGGTTCTGAGGTCGCAGTGACAAGGACTTGCACCTGCAATCCAGTGACCTGGGGTGTTTCGCCAGTCTATGCTGCAGCACCCCGGTGGCTTTCCCCTTTGGTTTTGGGAATGGAGCAGTATCGGTCACCTGGCATGGCACCTGCAGAGCCAGTCAGCCTTGCTTCTTAGCCTCTGGGACCACTTCAGACACTGAAGGCCCCATCACTAGTTGGGAACCCCTACCACAGCCCTGGTGGGGCTGGTGGGTCCAACTTCTGTGGTACCCCCATGAAGCCCTGTATCGAGCACATGGCCTGACGCAGATCCTTTGCATGAGGCCGCTCTCTCTTTCAGTGCTGAGGGGCTTCTTTTCTTCAGCTTCTTCTTTGGCACAGGAGAAATGGAAAAGGGCCGGACTTGGCCCGGCACCAGCAGTGCACTGTGCGCTGAGGTCAAAGTGCTGGGTGTGGGTGCCACAGTGGAAGGTGCCGATGCCGGATGAACAGCAGCCTCCACCAAGTGATGCACTCAAGCAGATATCCCGCTCTTTCTGGGTTCATGGGAAAAAGTTTTTAAAGATGCGACACCTGTCTTTGTGATGGCCTTCTTTTAGATACTTAAGACATGAGGATCATGAGGATCGCTGATCGTCATCAGTCTGCTGCAGGACTGGTAGATGTGGATATATAAATTATAAGGGATAATACTCTTTAAAACAAAAGGGAATGTTCAGTGCCAGTAAGAGGACTCAAGGGCTAGCTCCTCGTGTAATGCTGAGCAAGGACTCGGGGGGACTGGCAGACCCTGTTAACCTGTTGGGAGAGAGAAAGTCTTAAATCATTGTAGACTGTCCATACCCTCATAAGGGAAGGTAGAAGGATTCAGCATTTGTGCTGAATTATGAATTGACGGTTGGGAGTTTGGTTAAGTGAGTCAACTCTCATCCCATCATTGTATGGCATAAAATCATTTATACTTTCACTGGATCCAATTTTGCTGTTAGTTATTGGAGGTAATTAGGAATAATAATAAAGTTGTGATCTGACACTTTCAATCAATTCACATGTCTATGTCTTCATCCTCCTGCACATTCTTATAAAAAAATAAAAACAGGGACAGACTCATCAATAACATCCTCGATAATTCCTTAAAATAGTTTAATGAGGAGCTAGCATATTCACACCACTCACTAGAGCAATCAAGACTAGACAAAGCCTCAAAGGAGTTCGAGCCGTGACAAATGTCATGGGGGTGAAATGGGATAATGAGATTAAACACTTTTCATATCATAGTTGTCCGAATGTCTTTGACAAATACATGTGAAATACAATGTTATCGTAATGCAATTACTCCTCAATAGTCCTAGACCCCAAGTGAACTGTTAAGGAATGCCTGATGAACTATATTGAATCTTTGCGAGGGGTACATGAATATTCATCTAAATTCATAAACACGTGAATTCATGTTACCTGATTATTCTTGTGTTTACTACAGTACGTATTCCAAATACAAAATCTGAAAGACCAACGGTGACTCTACAGAGGCACTCTCAATTTAGACGATGCACGAAGAGGAAACTTCCCTCAAAACAACAGAAGAAGGGTTACAAGGGAAAAAAAGCAATAAAATTGCTCCACAAGTATTTAAAGTAGAGCGTTCTGCTGAACTAAGTGAAAACAATCTACAATCTGAATATAGGAGACACAAAACTACAGCCTAGTGTGGTTCACAGCACTAATAAATGGAAAAGGTATTGCTTGCTGAAATCTGGATTCAATGGGGAATAATATTAAGATTAAAATTCTTCACACTGTAGTCAGAAAGTAAGGTTTTCCAAGGTGATGACTGTGTCTGTGGGGGTCATGGAAAATATTTTTTCAAATAAAATCTTCATCTTTCACTGAGAATAATGTTTGTAGATTTGGGGAATATGTGCTAGAATCCGTAGTACTGTGGGAGCCATTAAGAATATCAATATTCTCTACTGCAAGTGCCTGCAATATCCACAATATCACTTTGTATTTAGTATACGAGAAACTATTGTACCAGGCTCTGCCAAGCAGCAAATGTGCATACAGTATGAAGTATGAACAATAAACATTGAATAAATAATAAATAGAGAACTTGTGCCCACTGCATTTTTGGAAGTCTGGGGTAGGATAGCAACACATCTTGGCTTTTATACTGTGCCCATTGGTGTGGTACTGGAGTGTCTTCTTATTACACGCCAAGAATGTGGTCAATATACCACTATTTTGTAACTGAGTTAGGTAAAAGGATGGCATTGTATCCATAATTAAATGAAAAAAAAAAGGCTCTTTATTGGGGGCTGAGTATTCTTAAATACTGTTTTATCCTGTGCAACTCAAACCTGGGTGCCAAATTTAACATTGGAAACTTAGAATTCTTCTGTAGTTCTTCTTGCTAACTAAAAAGTTAGTCTGAGAGGTGATAGACACGTTTTTCGATTTTGATTATTCCAAATACTTCTCTGGATGAAAAATATCCTACTAAAAGCATGAAAATTAGCTGACTTTTCAGAATACGAGGAAATTCTTAAGAACTTTTGCTTCCCTGAATTTTGATTTGCACTTTTAGTTTTGAAATTTTGCAATTTGCAGTATTAAAATTACCAATTTTATTTGTAAAGGACTTCTAAACTTTGCATGAGAATAAAATCCAACACGTTCTCCAGGAAACAGGCCTTTTTGTCCAATAAATGTGGTAACTGCATGTGCACTGACCTCATTTGCATGCATGAATACTCATTGATGCTGGTAAGATACAAGTTTTATGTGTGGAAATGGTTGAAAGTCCAATTATTAGACACATTTAGGCACACTTTTCATGAAGAAAAATGTCATAAATGATAATCTTTAAAATAAATGAAATAACACCATGTGTATTACTGATGGCAAGCTTGTGGAGACCTTATTAATGTGAGTGCACTATTGAAGTGAAACAAGCCTAATCAAATGAGAAAGTGTCAGAGCTCCGCAACCTGGTCCTGAACAAGTAGCCACAGTATTTCTCGGATTTGAGGATGATACTAAACTGGGAGGAGTGGTAGATACGCTGGAGGGCAGAGATAGGATACAGAGAGACCTAGACAAATTGGAGGATTGGGCCAAAAGAAATCTGATGAGGTTCAATAAGGATAAGTGCAGGGTCCTGCACTTAGGACGGAAGAACCCAATGCACACCTACAGACTAGGGACCGAATGGCTAGGCAGCAGTTCTGCGGAAAAGGACCTAGGGGTGACAGTGGACGAGAAGCTGGATATGAATCAGCAGTGTGCCCTTGTTGCCAAGAAGGCCAATGGCATTTTGGGATGTATAAGTAGGGGCATAGCGAGATCGAGGGACGTGATCGTTCCCCTCTATTCGACATTGGTGAGGCCTCATCTGGAGTACTGTGTCCAGTTTTGGGCCCCACACTACAAGAAGGATGTGGATAAATTGGAAAGAGTCCAGCGAAGGGAACAAAAATGATTAGGGGTCTGGAACACATGACTTATGAGGAGAGGCTGAGGGAACTGGGATTGTTTAGTCTGCGGAAGAGAAGAATGAGGGAGGATTTGATAGCTGCTTTCAACTACCTGAGAGGTGGTTCCAGAGAGGATGGTTCTAGACTATTCTCAATGGTGGAAGAGGACAGGACAAGGAGTAATGGTCTCAAGTTGCAGTGGGGGAGGTTTAGGTTGGATATTAGGAAAAACTTTTTCACTATGAGGGTGGTGAAACACTGGAATGCGTTGCCTAGGGAGGTGGTGGAATCTCCTTCCTTAGAAGTTTTTAAGGTCAGGCTTGACAAAGCCCTGGCTGGGATGATTTAATTGGGGATGTGTCCTGCTTTTGAGCAGGGGGTTGGACTAGATGACCTCCTGAGGTCCCTTCCAACCCTGATATTCTATGATTCTCTTTAATAGATTATATTTTCCACAGTTTTCTCATATGAGAAATCACCTAAAAGTGGAGCACCCACAAGAACATTCCTTGGAGAAGAAGAGAAAGTTACTCACCTGTGCAGTAACTGATGTTCTTTGAGATGGTTGTCCCTGTGGGTGCTCCACTTTTAGGTGTTTGAGCGCCCCTGCATTTCTAGTTGGAGATTTGAGGTAGCAGTGCAGCCAGCTTGTGTTGCTCTGAGTATCGTGCACATGCAACCAACCATCCGCCAGTTCCTTCTTTGCCACGGAGGATTGAAGAGAAACTCTGAAGCAGAGCGGGGGGAGGGGAAGGTAGTGAAGCACCAGGTTCCACTTTTAGGTGACTATGGAGCAGTACCCTTCAGTGGAAAGAGCGGCTTCGGAGATGTTTGCTGAGCGGTGGATAATACCAATTCGCTGAAATGAGCGTCAGCAGCTGATTACACCATAGAGAAGCAATGTCTGGTGAAGGTATGGGCTGATGCTTTACATATATCAGTGATGAGTTATCTTTAAAAAAGGCTATTGATGTGGATATAGCCCTGGTGGAGTGCGCGCAAAGACTAGAAGGGGGTTCTAGGTTGTGTTCAAGATAGCATAATCGGATGCACTCGGATATCCATTTTGAAAGTCTTTGTTTGGAAATGGTTAGTCCTTGAGATTGTTCCGTTGGGGAAACGAAAAGTCTGGTGGATTTTCTGAATGTCTTTGTTCTATCCATATAGAACAGAAGTGCTCTACGAATGTCCAACGTGTGAAGAGATGCTTCCCTGCTGTCAGCATGCGGCTTTGGGAAGAATAAAGGTAAGTAGATGGGCTGGTTAAGATGGAAGGATGAGGTCACTTTAGGTGAATTTCAGACGGGGGCGAAGGATTACTTTGTCCTTGAGGAATATGGTGTAAGGTGAAGTTACGTCAGGGCACCAAGCTCTCCAACCCGTCATACCGATGCAATTGCGACTAGGAAGGCAACTTTCATGGACAAGTGTAATAGTGAGCAGGTAGCCAGAGGCTCAAAAGGTTTCCCCATGAGGGTACAGATAATTAAGTTAAGGTCCCACATACAGGTAGGGTCTCTGACCGTAGGATAAGTATTTTGTATACGCTTAAGGAAGGGTTTAGTGAGAGGATATGTAAATGTAGTGAGGCCATCTTCTTTGGAATGGAAAGCTGTGACTGCAGATAAGTGTACCTGGAGTGAACTGATAGAAAGACCTGATTTTTTTTTAGGGTCAACATATATTCAAATATTGCAGATAATGGAGCCATTCGAGGGGAGAGTTGTTTGTCCCCACACCATGTGGAGAAACGACGCCACTTTTGAGTATATGTTTTTCGTGTGGTTAATTGTCTGCTGTTCATCAAAATATCCTGGACCTCTGTGCAACAACCTGCCTCCAGAGGTGTCAGCCACAGATTAGCCATGCCTTGAGATGGAGGATAGGGATGTTGGGGTGACGGAGACGACCTGAGTCCTGTGTGAGTAGGTGAGGTATGAGTGGGAGGGGCCATGGTGGTGTTGCGATCATCTGGTTGAGGTAGGGAAACCAGGTTTGTCTGGGCCACATTGGTGCAATCAGGATTACGCAGAATCTGTCCTGTTTTATCTTGTAAAGAACATGAGATATCAGACGAATCGGGGGGAAAACACACATTAGACGCACTTCCCATTTCATGAGGAAGGTGTCCCTGAAGGAGTTTTCCCTGAATACTGCCCGGGAGCAGTATTGAGGGAACTTGGTATTGTGGGGTGTTGCAAAAAGGTCTATTGTGGGGAAACCCCAGCATTGGAAGATAGTGGTGAGGATTCCCAGGTCCATTTCCCATTCATGTGTCTGGGAAAAGTTTCTCCTTAGCATATCCGCTGCGCTGTTTTGGCTTCCCGGTAGGTAGGCTGCTTTGAGGTCTATATTGTGGGACCCAAAGGTGAACCTCCTCTGTGCAGAGTGGGTGAGATTGAGCCCCACCTTGGCAATTGATATAAAATATGGTAGCCAAATTGTCTGTAAGGGTCTGCACTGTCTTGTTGCAAATGAGGGGCAGAAAATGGTGGCATGCATTGCAGACTGCCTGAAGCTCCAATAGATTTATGTGGAGCATGGAATCCATGGAGGACCATCTGCCTGGATGGTCTGTTCAGACAAGTATGCCCCCCAGCCCAGGAGAGATGCATCCGTGGTTATCGTTACTGATGAGGTGTGTCATTGGAATGGTTTGTCCACCAGGAAAACAAGTTGTTTATGGTGATGGGCATGGTCAGTCGCTTGTGAATGGAATGTCTGAGGAATGTATACTGTACAGAGCTGCAGGGTTCCTTCCCCATTCTGAACTCTAGGGTACAGATGTTGGAACCTGCATGAAAGACCCCCTAAGCTTATTTCTACCAGCTTAGGTTAAAACTTCCCCAAGACACAAAGTCTTTGCCCTTGGATTAGATATAACGCTGCCACCACCAAGTGTTTTAGACAAAGAACAGGGAAAGGACCACTTGGAGTTCCTATTTCCCCAAAATATCCCCCCAAGCCCTTACACCCCCTTTCCTGGGGAGGCTTGAGAATAAATAAGATGAACACAAACCCCTTGGATTTTTAAGATCCAAAAAACCTAATCAGATTCTTAAAAATCAGAACTTTATTAGAAGAACAAAAAAGGGAAGAGAACAACTCTGTAAGGTCAGAATAGAAGATAATCTTACAGGCAGTCAGATTCAAAACATAGAGAATCCGTGTAGACAAAACGTTAAGTTACAAAAAGACACAAAAATAGGAATACACATTTCCTCCAGCACAGCGAATTTACAAGCCAAAACAAAGAAAACCTAAAGCATTTTCTAGCTAGATTACTTACTAACTTTACAGGATTTGGAGGGCTTGCATCCTTGATCTGTTCCCAGCAAAGGTATCACACAGACAGGCAAAAGCCCTCCCTCCCCCCTCCAGATTTGAAAGTATCTTGTCTCCTCATTGGTCATTTTGGGTCAGCCCCTTTTGCTGGCACATAATACTTCTTGTCTGAATGTTTACAAGAAGGTGGGACTGTGGTTGGTGTCTGCCAGACCATTTTTGCTGGGTCCATAATGGCAGAATTAATCGGCAATGCAATCTTGGCCATAGAAGAGGCATGGAGAATGTCAGTGAGCTTATGCTGTGTTTCTGGCAGCTCTTCTAAGCAGATGCCTAGGGAATCAGCCACATGCTTGATGAGATCTTGGAAAGATTTAAAGTCATCCCCTGATGTGGGGGAAGGCATGATTGTGTCCTCCGGGGATGATGAAGAAATATGGGTAGGAAGTAGGATGTCACCCTCTGTTAAGTCCTCATTGCCCTCTTGCTCCTCCCTGGTGACTTCAGGGGAAGCAGGGGTAACCAGTGAAGCAGATCTAGCTGATCTTGGAGACAGGAACACCACAGGGAACAGGAAGGGGTAATTCTGGGCAAAAAGGAAAGGAAAAAGGATTCTGAGGAAGATTATTCTGAGGCACTGCTATTGTTCCAACCAAAGCCAACAGCAGCAAAGAAGGAACTGGGGGATGGTTGGCTGCACACGCACAATACCCACTCAGAGCAGCACGAGCTGGCTGCAGCGCATACGTGGCTAACCAAGGCACTGCTACCTTAAATTTCTGACTAGACGTGCAGGAGCTCCCTAAAAGTGGAGCAGCCACAGGGGCATTCCTTGAAGAAGGATATTTAGATTTTTCCATTCAAAACTTTGCCACGTGAAAGTCAACAATCTTGAATGTTGAAGAGGAGTTGCCAATGTTCAAATGTATATTTCTTCATAAAAAAATAACCTCGAGGCATATATTGGTGGGTTTATCTTTAATGAAGTACTTCACTTTTACGGCCTCATTAAGTGCCAGTGAAAATGGCATCCTCTTTCCCATCAAAAACTTCAGAGATTTTTTCCCCAAAAGCATTTGCTAAAAATGCATCCTTTTTTCACCTCAAAAATGACAAAATTAGAGGGTTTTTTTTACCTGTTCTACTTTGTTAGGAATTGAAGAATGCGTCCAAATAACTTAAGGTGCAATTGACTAGATTCTAATCACAAGGGTGCTGCATTTTCCTGTCACTGCTTAGGCACCATCCCAATACAGCTATACCAATCCAACCCAGCTGCAAGAATTGATTGTTGGAAAGCTTCATTCTTTTATTCCTCCTATCAGTGGACAGCTTTAAAGGAAATCCTCATGTATATTAAACTAGGCAGAAGAAGTCATCTACAGTTTCATCCAATTGTACTGAGAAATGATGGCTCTTCTGAATCTTCCCAGTAGGCCAGGGAGACAAAAGAAAACATTAGGCATTTGGCTTCAGCAAAACAGCAAATAATAAAAATACTTTATTCCTTGGGATCCTGGGAAAACACCAAATTCTACAGAAACAAAATCAGAGTTCACAGGACCGTGACGAAGCTGAAGCAGATAGGCATTGCTGCATTGGTTTATGCTCAGTTCACATTTTCAAGGATGTCTCTAAAACTTTGATGGCTAGAAACTGTTTTTATTTTTAATGAAAGGGTAAGACTGGAAGGGAAAGCTATTGGAGATCCCTAGAAGGTCATGACCCACATCTTGGGAATCCCTATCAAGAAACTGCTCTGTAGCCAGTCCAGTGGTCTAATGATAGAATTCTACATTGCTATGTTGGAGATCCAGGTTTGATTTCTGAACTTTTCATGATACCCTGGCACCACTGAAGTTAATGAAAAACTTCCAGTGACTTGAAAGGAATCAGAATGCATCCCTGGATTCTTGCTGTCTATACTACCATGCTGTGTCACTGTAGAGGTGGAAGGGAGTGCTATACATTGCTTAACAGATGGATGATTAAGGAGTTGTGTTGACATGCTCCAAAAGGAGTTCCAACTCAGTCTTCCACCATTAGAAAAACAGTTTACTTCTACTTTTAAGTTTCTATATGAGCATGCATATTTTGTATATTCAACAAGATATTTTAAATATCTATCCCTTGCAGCCTTGTGTAACTTTTTGATCTTTTAATAAAAATAAGACTACTAATTTAGTGGGACGAGAGATTACTGTACTTGATTATAAAACTGGATGCAATCATTTACCAGGGGCTTGTCTATACTACAGAGCCTTTGACAGGACAGCACAGCCCATAATGGAAATCCAGCAAAAACAGAAAAGTAGTTTTTCCTGCCAGCATAGCTACACCACTTCCCTGAACTTGAGGTTCTCCTGAGACCTCTTCCATTCAGTTCTTCCACTTTGTATATTTTTCAGAATGGCTGTAAAGGCTTTTTGGGGAAAAAACATAGTGTTGGTAGTTGTCACCACTTGACCTCCCATTTGCATAATTTGTTTGATTACTAAAGATTTTATCAGGCATCACTGCACCACGTTATACTACCATAACTGGGTTTCATTATGAAACCAAGCATTCTTTTTGTAAAAACACTTTAAAGTCCTCTTTCACACTTTATTACTTCCATTACCGCTCCGAGCTCTGCAGTATTAATTTGTGCAAAAGCTCCTTTTAACTGCACATATCTTTTTTTAAATTACTCATTTCAGTTTTTCATTGTTTAATAAGACCTTACTAACTACTAAATTCTGGGACCATAACTTCTTAAATTTTATTTCCCAGAATAACACATTTCTTAGCTGACTTTTTTTTGTGATGGTCTCTGAGCTTATCTTTTATGTTTTTCACATTTATTTTTTTAAACTTACTCCATGTTGCCTGAAAACCTGTACTCACCAAATATAGTCCTTGAAGGATGGCTGCTTTTTACTTTGGGTTTATGCAAATAGGTAATAGACATTTTCTTTGTGACCTTTTAGGAATCTTTTCATTTTAGATTGTTTCCCCCTTTACAATTTTGATTTGCATTTTATGCTTTTAGCATTCATCTCTTAAGTTGGCACATACTGTCTGTAAAATTTTAGCCACCAGAACTAATCCTTGTAAAACTGCTGCTTTGATTTGAGCTTTAATTTTTTTAAGCCTGAGGATTAACATTCCCCACTTCCCGCCTAGATACTATTTTTTTTCATGGCTGACAATAGGTCCTATTTTTTTTGAAAATTTCACTGGCATTTAACAGACCTTTGCTGTGCTCTACCAATAATTTATGTATATTTATGGCATTACTGGACCTCTGCCAAATATGTTTTTTTAAAATTTAATACCACTCTCTGGAGTTCCTTTTTCACCCAGTCCCAATATCCCTCTAATACCTAACACGTCTCTGGGGAGTCCATAGGGTCTGCCCTTAGATTTAACCCATTTCTCCAGCAAGTACTAACTTCCTTGTACTTAAACCCTTAAACCCTTCCAGTACCATTTCCCTTAATGCTAGGTTGTGACCTTCACATTAAGTTGTGTACATATTACCTCCTCCAGACAAGTGTATCAGAGTCATAGAACCACTACGATGGGGTTCCTTGAAGACCTCTTACACACTGTTCCCCAAGAACTCAGTTTGACTCCAGTCTCGTTACTCAGATTCCTTCATTCGGCATACAGCACAGTTATGCTGAGTTGATCAGGCTCAAGCATAGAGCATACCACACATCCAAAGATACACCACAAACCTCTTTCTTTTGATATATTTACAGATTACATTGCATTTACTATACATTACATCACAAGTTTTGCTCTTCCACGCACTGTTATTGTATGACTTATTCTTTGCCTCACGTTTACATTCCCGACTTATCTTATCCATTGTTATCTTGTCTGTTGTAAATGATTCCGAGTGTTTACCCTTATTTTAGTTAGTACAGACATTGTTTCCAGCCTGCCGATCCATATACCTCCCTAATCCTGTCTCCTGAGAAATGAGGCTTCACCCATGTCTAATTACTCATGTCAAGCCATGCCTACATGAACGATGTTAGCTAAGCGGACAAAAGCACTCCTCTGATAGTATATTGTCTATACTGGGGGGTATTTCCAACTAAGGGTGTGATTTTTTCAAACTCCTATCCAACTCAGCTTTGCTGGCAAAACTTTGTTGTGTAGACTAAGCCTTAAAAAACACATTTATTCAGGACATTTCCTATGTAAAGTCCATGAAAATACATTAGAAAATACAAAAGGCCTGCCATTAGTTTTCGCTGCACAGTTTTGAGCCATGTAGAGATTAAAACATACATTTTTGTATCTAGTTATTATACTGTCACATTTATAAAGAGCATTTCAAGAAAAAAATATGGACAAAGAGATACCAAGCAGTAATTTATTCAGTCATAAATTTGCTTGTTAATCATAAAGCATGAAAGATATTTGAACTAACTGGATGTGTTGATTATCAACTCCATTGCCTTCAGCTGAAAAGAACTGTCAAATGTCATCAAGTGTGAGCCTCTTTTCTACTGCATCTTGGTTTTGCAACAACTGTTACCTCTAATAACAGCATAACTATTCTATGCTGCTTGCAAGATTCATGAAACTGAGACTGATTAAACTGTCAATGATGACATCAGCACGTTGTCAGAAAGAGTCTGAAAATAATCTGTCAGTAGCTGATGCCTAAAGAAATAAAACAACAAATGTTTAATCTTTTTTAATATCCAAGTGTATTGTGATGTTGTTTCTGAAGATATCTCAAAGGCCAACAGAGACTATGCAGTGTGGAACTGTGTCCTCATAGTAAAATAGTAAAAATAGTAAAAACTATTTTCTGTCAAACTGGTTTTAAAGTAATCTGCTAGTTATTTAGATATCCCTATATTTTAGCTCTATTGAGTTCAAATTTTATGCATGTTTCTGCTTCTGTCTTTTGTGGAATATGCTTTTAAAAGTGATTTCAGGTTTGAAATGATAATATTAAGTACACATAAACGTGTACAAATACAATATCATGGTGATACTTTAACATAATTAAAATATAAAAGATATTAATCTTAATTCTTAGTCAATTATCATAATTAAGATCAGCGTGACATGGAGTCCAAAAATAACAGAAGACCATAGTTTAATTGTTAGGCCGGCTAGTTGAGTAGCATATTTTTTGGATTCAAAGAAACTACTAAATGGTAACCAGCTAGCAAAAATGCCGCATATATTTCTGGGTATCAAGGTTTATAAGTTTCTTCATAAGGAGAATAGCTCATATTTTGTTAAATAAGGAGAAATCCTAGTGCCATTTAAATTAATAGGAGTTTTGCTATTTACTTCAATGGGACCAAGGTTTTACTCAGAGAACACGAGAGAAGAACTTAATATGCAGTTACAGGGCCACCCCCTGCCCTGAGAGAAAACATTCCTAATATTTACATGATTTGGGAGTTGCAACTAAGAGGCCACATTTTTGAGCTTTACAATTATTTAATATTGGAGGGTCTACTAGCTGCCAGATAACACTGCATTGTAAGTTATTTAAATAAAAGTTGTGGACTTGGCCTTTCGTCCAGTTGCCAAGGTGCTTATGCTATCTCTGTATCTTCCAAAGAGGCATCAGCAATATTTATTTGCTAACATGAGAGCCAAGAGAGCTATTTCAGATTATGCCTAGCATATACTAAGTTGCTATACAGCATCACACGCTACTGGTACAGAAAACTGCTCATTTCACCTCAATGTATATTGCTATATTTGTTTTAATAAAAACACAAATTTTCTCTGCTAATCTCTAGTACATGCAGTGCTGTTGTAGCTGTGTTGGTCCCAGAATATCAGAGAGACAAGGTGGCTGAGGTAACACAGTATGTTGTATGTGGATTAATTTAAGTTGCTACACATATGGTGACAAAAGTATTCATACAATCCTAAAGCAAAACACACATATAGTTTGCCTTCTTATATTTTGAAATCAGTCACGAATGACTAATTTATATCTTTCTACTTTTAAAATGGCCTGAATGGTGTTAAGTGCTGTGAAAATAAATAATCATAGTGAATACTTGTATTTTAGAAAAAAAGATTACTATAGTGTAATTATTAAATTACAACATAAGATCAGCTGGATACCTTACTGGAAGCTGCAAATGTTTGACTGAATTAAAAACCAACTACTGTATGTTTGTTTTTTTATTTAACTTGTTTTTGGTAGAACATAGAATATAATCGAAGTGTTTATGATTGAGATTTCAGAAATGATTTTACAATTAACCTGGTTGTTTTCAATGGGATTTAAGAATTGAGATATTTTATTAAACTCCTCCCAGTGTAGTACTATAGAATGTCCAAAGGGCCATTACCCTGATTTTGCAACAATGAAAATAATGGAAGATTTGTCTTTCACTTCAACAAGGGCAGGACCAGACCCCTTAGAAGTGCCCCTTTCCAAGAGCTAAGGAACAAGACTACAGCCAACTTAAAGGTCAATAACATAACCATCCAGAGACTTGTTAAAACATCAAAGAGAACCACACACATCAGCTATTGATTCTTTTGGTAAGACAAGATTTGACAAATGTTAAGACCAAAATACATTCACAGAGTCATAAATTTTAAGGCCAGAAGGGATCATTATGATCTTCTAGTCTGACCTTCTGTATACCATACACATAGAATTTTATCAAGTAATAGCTCCAAGATCCATAACTTCTGGCTGAGCTAGAGCATTTTTTTTAGGAAGACATCCAATCTTAATATTTCCATGACTTTAAAAAAAACGACACACCTCCTTCAAGTCACCTGTGGTGTTTGTAACCCAATCGTTACTCCACTGCCCTTGGGTATGACAATTTGAAAATGAAATAGATTAGACACTCACTAAACCCCAAACTGACTAATCTGTTATATTGTCCAAATTGAGAAAAATGCAAAAAAATTACACTACCTAGTGAAAAAGAAATTAGATTTAATTCCCCCCCACATCTGTTAATAGACGTTATTTGTATTGTGCCATAATATCTCTAATCTGGGACCGCCAACACTCAAAGATATTAATAAATATTATATTATATACAAGACATAATAGAGACAGTACCTGTTGGGGAATTAATGGGCACCCACCTTATAAAATGGACCATGACATGGGACCTGGGAGGCAAAAGGGTTCTGGACTGAAACCAAAACCCAACACATGTAGTGGGCCCCTTAGAGTTAACCTACCCCTGCTCAACACATCTGAGAGAGAGAGTCGGAAGAGGAGGACACTATCACGTTGTATCCTAGAATGGAGACCAGATTCCTGCCTCGATCGGCTGAACCCAGTGAGAGCTCCACTTCTTCAGCCCTAAACCCCATGGCGGAAGCATTTAGGCTCATGGCTGGCACATCCATGAGACCAATAAGACCAGCCTGAGATGATGAGTCTGCCCCTCCAGCATTCCTAGGCCACTTTGAAGAAAAACAGACCTGTGATGACACACCTAATTGTTTGACAGTGGGGACATACAGGTGAAAGATATCCCTCCAGTACTAGAAGAGGAGACGTAGAAGCCTATGTCAGTAGCTGAGGAACCCACACCATCCCTAGTCCAAGATGAAGTCCTCCCTGCCCCTGAAATGCCTACTTTCAACAGCGGAGAAGTTGTGATAGGCCATGAGCTTCAATGCCCCTCAACTTTATGGTCTTGATTCAAAACCCACTGAAGTCAATGGAAATACTCCAACTGACTTTAATGCATTTGTGTCAGACCCTGTATTTTCTTTTCAGCAGACGCAGTCGGGGCTGTAGCAGAAATATAAATTGTTTACTCCTTTTCTTTTGCAAATGGACTAAA
Organism: Lepidochelys olivacea; assembly: GCF_965140295.1. NCBI lineage: Eukaryota > Metazoa > Chordata > Testudines > Cheloniidae > Lepidochelys > Lepidochelys olivacea. The sequence continues at coordinate 74,560,765 of NC_140414.1, forward strand.
ATACAGACTGACAAGCATAAGACTTGTTGCTCAAATTTCTCTAAGGCAGAAATGTTATTGAAAAATCTGTCCCCAGTACTGTTGCTTTGAAGCCTTGTTCCATTGTGTATTTCCATTACTTTATCTGCTTCAAAAGAAAAGAACACAGAGAGTAATTCTATTTTCTTTGTCTTCGCTGAAGCTCAGAGTTTCTCCTTTTTGCCAGTTCAGCATGCATTTTGTTAAAACTGTATGCTGCTTTTCCCCCTTGCCTTCAAAGTATAACAACTTTTAGAAATAAAGTAACTGAATGAAACAGAATGATGAGTGACCTCTGGGATATCCTTTAAAATACAATCCTCTTAAATTGTGCATGTAGAAATACTACAGGGGATGATCAACTTCTTCAAACATTGACCTTAAAAGAAAATCTGGAAAAATCCTGATTCCTGTGAGACACGGCAAACTGGATTATAAACCCGCTTAAAACTTTCATCACTTCCTAAATTTAGATAAGGAGATAATCCCGCTGAAAAGGCAAAACTGTACACAAATATTTTAATGACTTAGCACCCTGAAAGCTGGGTTTACATTCATCTTTGTTTACAGACTTCAAGCTACCCCTGTTATGAGCAGAATACCACAAAGGTCTCAAGAACATTATTGGGATTATTAATTGGGACGTTATTAACAGAATAAACAAGGCAGGGACATTTTGACAAGATTTATTATTCACTGTACATGAATGAAGAATTGTTTCCCTATATATTTGTTTTTTTTCCTATCAGAAAAATACGTTAATACTAGCAAAACCCAATGCAGATCTATTTTTCGGAGCCACTCAACTTTAGGAGATAGTTATGTGTTACAGCTGAATTCTTTTCATTTAGCAGTCAGCCAATTATAAAGGTGCTGCTATGCTAATGAGGCAGAACTTATAATTGCATATAACTGAGCAACTGTTGATGCTTGCCTGCAAGGTGGCTTTAGCACTTGATCGAGCAGTATCAGCAGGAACAACAGTTAAAATGGATACCACAGCTAATTTCATGGATCTAGGTGCCTACAGGGAAGAAGCTGGTATTTTTTGTATGCAGGCTTTAATGTTTTATTTAGTAGATTTATGGCAAGCTAGGGTAGTCTGTGGCTGGGATGTAAAATTCAGATATTATGAAAAAGAACAAAAATAATATTGTATTCCAAGAAACACACAAAAAGCACCACAGATGGCTAATTATATGAAATCATTTACAACCAAACCACAGAATATTTATCCAATTATTCTATTCATGTACATGTCCATAACACATATTATCACAGGAGGAGAAGCAGTGGAGGAGCAAAAGTACATTATCTGAGATTAGTTTTTCTTAGCAAAAGTAACTAAGTGGCATCCAAGGTTCACAGGAAGGTTAGATCTTTCAATGTACCATTGGATAAACACTGGCCATAAAAGTAGCATCTACAGTGCATCAAAAACGTCATCCACCCACCTCAGCGGATGCAGAACTTGATGCGGCCCATGGTAAAGGAGGACAGTGAGGGAGACATTCTCTGATGGACACCAGGTAGCTCCTCTCCACCTTGGAGTCTCTGGAACCCATTGGCCATTTGGGAGGGAGAGCTGCTGATTGGCCAGCATTCCCCAACTCCCAGGATTTAAACTGGAGCATGGGCCGTATGGAGCCTCTTTCAACTCCATGCCTGTGATGACCAGACTACTCACTATTCCAGTAGTAGTCACGAGGCAGAGGAGGACAGCTAAGAATTCTGGAGCTCCTCCCCCGGGAGCAAAGTGGCTTCCCCAGCAGGGGGCTCTCTGCTCTACCACAGGGGTTGGATTCCTGTCCCAGAGCAAGGGGGATCTGCCCACTACCAGAGCAGGATTGCCTTCAGGAAGGAATTCCAAGTAGGCTTCCCCATATTCTGCCCTTTTTGCTGAAGGGGAGTGGGAAGGCTAGCAGTGTGGTTGAAAGGATAAAATGAATGGTTCCCAGAGGTAAAAAAAACCCTGAGATTTTGCTGAAGGGTCTTGAGCTCATGAGATAGTGAGAGACATGCTGGCCCTTGTGAGCCAAGGTCCCCACCTTTCTGCACCCTCTGTCCTCCTTAAGGGGGTGGGAGGTGCAGGGAGCAGTAGGACTCAGAAGAGTGAGCTGAGTCCTGAGGGGTAGGCTGAGGAGGGCCTACTACAAGTTAGAGGTTATACAGTCAGAGCCCTATAACCCCTGCACTGGAACCACTCCTGGCATAGGAGAATATGGATGATGGGTGGTAGAGCGCCTTTAAGTTTAATAAAAGTTGCAGCCTGCTGGTTAAAAATCCATCCATGTGTGTGTCCTCATTTTGCCTCTATATCCAGATAAATGTGACACAAACCAAAACACAACAAATACTCCCAGACTTCAAAAGCATCTATAGTTTGATGACATGAAAGGAATTACGTGAGTTAAATATACCTGGTCATCGCTATTAATTAAAATACATTTCCAAAGCGGAGTAACTTAGATTAAGTATAGCTTTAAAACAGGAGTTTTAAATCAAGATGTATCTCCCACTATGTCCCACCTCAAGGTCTATTTAATGACAAGTAGTACCAATTCCCATTTCCATTTTCAAAAGCTACCAGGAAAAAAAAAAAAGGTTAACTGGATATGCCAATTCATAAAGCAAAAACATTATTCCATATGTTCCACAGACTGATATTTGACTAATACTTTTTTTCTGTAGGGCTCCTAGGGGAAAACAAAACAAAATAAAACACAAACAAAAAACCCTCATATCACTCTTTTTTAAGAATAGCCAAAAAATTGAAAGATTGGCAATTATGTTTTGTGTAATAGTCCATCTTGTAATTTGCTCATGAAGGAAATAAAAATGTGTGGAAGCGCTAATGCCAATAATCTGAGCCCTGGTCTATACTACAAATTGATGTTGGTATAACTAGGTTGCTCATGGGTGTGGATTCTCCTTGAGCAATGCAGTTATGCCAGCCGAACTCCTGGTGCTATGTAGACAGGAGGGACACAGCTACTGCCTCTCAGGGAGGTGGAGTATCTATGCCGATGGAAGAAGTTCTCCTGCCAGCGTAGGAAGCATCTTTGCTAAGCACTATAGCTGGTGCAACTGCACCATTGCAGCATTCTAAGTGCAGACAAGCCCTGAGTGCATATTTTCTCAAAGAAGTAAGGAAGTAAAGAAAGAGAGGCAGAGAAGACTCACACATATCTGAGCTACTTACCAGAAAGAATGGAAAAGCTGGTAAGATGGAGGCAGAATTAGCTTGACAAAGATATTGTATTGTATATTGATCTCTAGGAAGATCACCAGCGAAAAGGATGCATATTTGTACACACACACACACACACACACACACACACTCACACTCTCAGGCCCTGATCGTGTAAACATTTATGAATGCAAACAGTTCTTTTGACTTAATTTATGTGAATAAAGTTAAGCATGTGTGTCCTTGTAAAATTGGGAGCGTCAAACAAAAAAGGAAGACTTGGGGGAAGGTACTAGGGAAGTATACAAGGCCAACAACAACATTGTTTTGTATTTTCTTTGGATCAAACCTTGAATATGTTTGCAGTGGTTTGGTCAGCAGTACACTTCCCACCCCCACACTAGTGATGCAGTAAATTAAACACCTGTTTTATTCCCCATGCTCATAATCATAGAATATCACGGTTGGAAGGGACCTCAGGAGGTCATCTAGTCCAACCCCCTGCTCAAAGCAGGACCAATCCCCAACTAACTCATCCCAGCCAGAGTTTTGTCAAGCCTGACCTTAAAAACTACAAAGGAAGGAGATTCCACCATCTCCCTAGATAACGCATTCCAGTGCTTCACCACCCTCCTAATGAAAAAGTTTTTCCTAACATCCAACCTAAACTTCCCCCACTGCAACTTGTTCTGTCATCTGCTACCACTGAGAACAGTCTAGATCCATCCTCTTTGGAACCCCCTTTCAGGTAGTTGAAAGCAGCTATCAAATCCCCCCTCATTCTTCTCTTCTACAGACTACATAATCCCAGTTTATGGGAAAAGCTTATGCTCAAATAAACTGGTTAGTGTCTAAGGTGCCACAAGTATTCCTTTTCTTTTTGCGAATACAGACTAACATGGCTGTTACTCTGAAACCTGTCACTTTTAAAATTATTTCTTCACAAAAATGGCTTCTTAAGTTAAGCTTTAACTCCCACAAGTACTTATTGTGCATCCCACCATCCCTATAAAATTCACTTGATCTTGTCAACATTACAAGGGTCCTCTTTCCACAGACAAACTATTATTGAATGAGTTTTGGAAGATACAATATGGGGCACAAACTGTTTTTTCACAAATATCTGGTACAAATATCTTTTATTTCAACTGGGTTCTTCCCTCTGATATATATTTCTGTGGACATTAGAATCTGTTTCCCTACCCCCATCATCTATCTACTCGAGTTCCCAATGTTAGTCATCTACAAAGTACAGGATTTACAGGAATTTTGCATTCATGTTTATGTTTCAGAGGAGTAAAAAGTCAATTCTCATTGCTCAACACGTTATCTGCTCTTTTGTATCACTGATTTTCCCTCCACTCCCTAAATGGCATAAATGTAACTAGAATGTTTTGGCGTCATTGTTTTACTTTATATGAAGGAATCTTGTTTTCTACAAGACAGATATTTGTGACGGGGCAAGACCAGATGGCTATAGAAAAGTAGTGGGAGATCGATATATTATCTCCAGGCTAAACAAATCCCTGGTACCAGGTTAAGTGAAATGGAATCTGCTCCAGGTCAATTAAGACACTTGGGGCCAATTAAGAACTTTCCAGAAGGCAGGGAGAATGCTAGGTTGATTGGGACACCTGAAGCCAATCAGGGGCTGGCTGAAACTAGTTAAAAGCCCCACAGTCAGTCAGGTGGGTGTGCATGTCAGGAGCTGTGGGAGGAAGTTGTGCTATTGGAGAGGCTGAGTAGTACACACCATGTCATGCACAAGGAAGGCAGCCCTGAGGTAAGGGTGAAGTGGAGCCTGAGGAAGTGAGGCCTGCTGTGGGGGAAGTAGCGCACGGAATTGTACATGTCATGTTTCTAAAAGGTCAGCTACCATAGCTGATACTATTAGGGTACCTGGGCTGGAGCCCGGAGTAGAAGGTGGGCCCGGGCTCCCCCCTCACCTTTGCCCCCTGATTAATCACTGAGACTGGGAGACAACAGAGACTGTGCAAGGAAGGATAACTTCTCCTCACCTCCCTTGCTGGCTTATGATGAAAATGGCTCAGTAGACTGTGACCCCCGTCTCTCGAGAAAGAAGGGTTATGTGGAGGGTCACAGTGAGCCTCTGAGGCTCCTGAAATCTGCCAGGAAATGTGGGACTCATGGTGAAAGGACAGAGCTTTGTCACATGTTTTACTGCCATTTCCTGTCCCTAACACACTCTTCCTCCTCCCTCCCCCCTGAAGTGAAGAAATCAGGAGATTTTCCATTAATTTTTTTTTAATCAATAGGTCATTTTTCAACAATTTTTTTTGACCAACTCTAGTTCTTATAAGTCTTTCTTAATATGGTAGATTTTATATGTCGGAGATCTGAAATTTCATCCACATAAAGCCACAGTACCCATGCCTATGTGCAGGTGAAAGGCAACGAAGGAGAGAATAGACTTTGGGAGGTGAAATCCACTCATAGGCTGGGCCTATGGTATAGAGCAGTGCTACAATTTCCCAGGCCTCCAGTCTATGGCAATGCTCCCTGTGTGTCACTCTTGTACTATGCGTGTGGAAGTGGGGTGCTGTTTGACTATGTAAATATGGATCCCTTGGCTCACCTTCACTGATCAACTTTGTCTTAATCTGCTGTACGTGAGGCTAGTACAGACACACTTTTCTTCATGTGCAAGGGCTATGAAAGCCTCTCTATTAGAAGCCCTAACACAGAGCTTATGTAGCATGATGGGTCTTTTGCTAGCATTCTGCATCTAGGTGAATTTCACCCAAAGGATATCAGTGCAAAAACAAATATCCTTACTTCCGTGCTTTTCAAGATATGGTACAGAGCTGCTATATTTTTATTCTTCTTAGAAATCTAAATGAGATTCATACAGAACTTTTGAACAGTGGGGGAATAAACAATAAAAATGTCTCCATTAAAGCTTCCACTATTCCACAAACACTGAAGTAAATGTCCATGTTTGGCATGAATAGGAAATAGCATTCTTATATAAATACAACAATAAAATCTTATTGTACTAGCAATTTCCCTTTATATCATATCACATTCCTACTGTAACACTAGTAATCAGTTTTAAATTACAAATGAATATTACTGAGACCACTACACTACTCTAGTAAAATGAATGTTAATATTATAAAAATTTGTAAAGCAATATTTTTTTTAAATTTAACAATAGCAGTCTATATTACAGAACTATCATGCAGAAAATGGACTATGAAGCAGTTATAACACCGAAGGAGAAAGAGATTCTTTGTCAAAATTACAGTCCAATATCAAGGCGTAAAAGTTTGAAATGAGGGCACAAACTGCCACAAAAGACCCACATTTTAAAAGTTCAAAATTGTAAATGAGTGAATTAGTAAAGGCAAAAATGTTTTGGTATATATGTAAAGATTTGAAATAGAAATGTGATGTTGAACTTATTTAAAGGAAAATATTTTGCATAAATATGATACAAAGCAAAAATGTGAAAAAACTGACATTTACTGCTAAATTAATTGTCACTGGAAAGAGAATTAGATTAATAATAATAAATTGCATTTCTAGAACTCTTTTCACTGTGTCAGCTCATAGTACTTTATCAGCCTTAGAATCATAGAATATCAGGGTTGGAAGGGACCCCAGAAGGTCATCTAGTCCAACCCCCTGCTCGAAGCAGGACCAATTCCCAGTTAAATCATCCCAGCCAGGGCTTTGTCAAGCCTGACCTTAAAAACCTCTAAGGAAGGAGATTCTACCACCTCCCTAGGTAACGCATTCCAGTGTTTCACCACCCTCATAGTGAAAAAGTTTTTCCTAATATCCAATCTAAACCTCCCCCACTGCAACTTGAGACCATTACTCCTCGTTCTGTCATCTGCTACCATTGAGAACAGTCTAGAGCCATCCTCTTTGGAACCCCCTTTCAGGTAGTTGAAAGCAGCTATCAAATCCCCCCTCATTCTTCTCTTCTGCAGACTAAACAATCCCAGTTCCCTCAGCCTCTCCTCATAAGTCATGTGTTCTAGACCCCTAATCATTTTTGTTGCCCTTCGCTGGACTCTCTCCAATTTATCCACATCCTTCTTGTAGTGTGGGGCCCAAAACTGGACACAGTACTCCAGATGAGGCCTCACCAATGTCGAATAGAGGGGAATGATCACGTCCCTCGATCTGCTCGCTATGCCCCTACTTATACATCCCAAAATGCCATTGGCCTTCTTGGCAACAAGGGCACACTGCTGACTCATATCCAGCTTCTCATCCACTGTCGCCCCTAGGTCCTTAATGGACTAAGCATCATCATCTCTGTGCAGACAGTGAAACTGAGTCACAGGCAGCACAAGGGTCTGATCCTTTTCCCACTGAAATCAACAGCAAAATGTCCATTGACTTCAGTGTACAGGATCAGGCTTTAAGGGACCTAAGCAAGCCTATGGCACAGACAGGAAAAGAAATCCAGTCTAACTCCAAGTCCTGTGCGTTAGCCACAAGACCATCTACTTCAGATGCTGCTTGGCATTTAATTTCAGTATAAACTGCTTTACTGCTTTCAGTCAGTCAATATTGTATTGTATGAGACCTCTTACGGTAATGAACTAAAAACCTGAAATACAGATAGAAAGAAGAACAGTGCAATAAAAAATTGACCAAAACAAGGGCTGATTCAGCAAATAGCGTGTGAAAGATTTCCAATCAGCAAACCTGACTTAATGCTGCTGCTTTTGAAAATGCCCACTCATTTATTGAGCCTCTTCTCTCTAAGAAAGAGGACCTCTGAAATGGCAACAGTTTCTCCATCCTGAAAATAAGCACACTTCTCTTAAAGGCATTTGTTGCCAATTTAATACAACTTTTTTTGGGGGGGAAGCCAGTATTTTCTATAATCGATATTTATCAGTAATACAACATCACTTACGGCATTCCTATTTTGTGAAATATATTCAGAACTCATGTTAATTCATATGAGTAGATTTATGAATATAAAAACAAGACACATCGTAACATGAGAGCCTGCTTACTGTAGGGGTTCATTTTTCTGGATTTGAAGTCTTAATCTTGAATATAAAATAAAAATCTAAACATTTTTAGATGGGAATCTAACCTATTCTTATATAAATGGCTTCATTTGGCCACCCCATAGCTAATCATTAATGTTGTCAGGTCTGACTAGTCTAGTGTATATTTTAAGGCATATGGAGTTCATTCCTGAAGTTAATTTTATAGAGAGAATAAAATGTACTGTTTTTCCTTGAAAGGTAATAATGCAAAGTAGTGATTAAGAGGTTATTGCAAGTGTTACTCTCATCCCTCTAATTGTACATTTGTGATTTTGGGAAACTGTTCCACTTTCTCTTTCAATACAAACAGCAGAAAAAATGGTTTATTTGGTATCCACACCTGTATGATGTAGCAGGGTTTTTACTCATATAGTAAGAAGATAGTGCCATGTGTATAAAAACATAACGAGGCTTTCTGGGAATGCTGTTATGCAATTTGTTTAAAAACACTAATTACCTATATTTGTTTTTTAAGTAGCAATAGTAGTACACAACAGGACCCACCTTGCTGTTAATCTAACTGTATGTGTGTTCACATCAAGTTTTCCCATCTCCTGTAACCTACATAAACTAATATAATGGTGCTCCTGGAACTTATTTGCTAAAACTGTGATTAATTGAGTGACAATATTCAGCACATTACGGTGTCCCCTTGCTAGGCTTCCTACATTCATATGCTTAATGCCCCTCAACGCTTACAACAGATGAAGGCATTTTCAGTAGGACACTTTGCCTTTTGGCTTCACATTGGCAGAAGAGTACTCTTAAAAAAAATATCATGCCGGTGGTAGTAGTTGTCCAGGCTACATATGAATTCCTCCTTACATGACAAATTAATGAAGACTCCTTTTTCTCAGGAAGCCTCTTACAATACAAACTTTAATTGACCTCTTACCAACAATCTTAATGGGGAGTTATTCAAAACATTCCCAAGAGTGAACACTTCTTTCTTGGTGGCTAGTGAACATGGAAACTCTATTCATTATTCATAAGGTCATGATTGGTCCATAAGAAGAGCACAACCTATATGCACCCATCCAGAGCCCATTCAGCCAGGTAAGTCTGCCATCCCCAGCAGTTGTAAATGTAGTTAATAGGGCAAATCTCATTGACAAGAACACTCCATACCCCTTCTGTAGTCTCTCCTGACACTCAAAATCTCAGGATCTGGTGTCAATGCCAGATTCAGTATGGATCTCATTACAGCGGTGGGAATCCTATGTACATCCCATCTACATGCCCCTCCAGACTCAACAGTGGAATGAATGCAGCCACATCGGATACTAAGTTTCCTGGCTTGGATGGAAACATCTATCCATGATCAAAATATTTGGTCCAGACAGGAAAGAAAATACACCAGCCATTTACAGCTTTGCACAGTAAGACTTTTTGTACATCTAATATTAATTTATTCAGATAGTGAGGCTTCAGTCACTCATATACACAAGACAGGGATGGGAGTAGAAGCAAATGTCTGCCTTATAAGGGAGTGTCACTAGATTAAATGGGTGGAAAAGCACTTGGAGTTAACCAGAATCAGTCATCTCCACTCAGAGTGGCTCAACTTTCAGTATTTCCCCCAGAGGGAGAATAAGCTTCTCTCTACAAGATTTCACATGCCACAGCCTCTGCCTACTTCTAACCATCCTCAGAGATTTCTTCAAATGTTGTTTGTTTACAGAGTACTGAGTATGGCTATCTTGCACCTGTGTTCCTACCCTCCTGTCATTTAGAGTTCCTTTGCCTCAAGTCTAGATTTCTGCAGAGTCTCTATCACTCCAGAAGTTTACTTCATGTCAATATTATAAGCTTTTGACCAATAGTTTTGTCCTGCTATGGAAGGTGGTTATAAACAGGGATACTAAAAATCAATCTGCCACATAAAAACGCAGAATTTGCGCTTTTACAGATTATCTTTAGTTTTTCCATTTTGTGAAAAAATAAGAACATACACAAAGGTGGGGCTCTGGCTGTCAGTTTAAAAATTGTAAATATTTCAATAAAACAGTGTGTTCAACTGATACCTACATATATTGTTACAGAAACTAAAGTTCAGTGTTTCGTTGTAATGGTGGATTTTTCCTTTTTTTTTTTAAATCAGAGAATTGTTTTTTGTTTTTAACCACAGAAAACTAGGATCCCTCATTATAAATATAGAGGTATTCAGTAAAGGAAGTCCAACTAAAAAAATCTTCACAGCATGAGTCACATGAGAGGGGGACCAACCTATATTACAGACTGAGGTAAAGACACTGCAGAAATCCAATATAATTACAACCTCAAAGCTCTTTACAACTCTGTTCCTGTCCTGCCTTACTGCATTACCTCCACCCCAGTCAAAATACCAATGGCCAACATCAACTGCTCAGTTCTCCATTTAAAGGTAGCGTATGTTTACTTATCTATTGTGTGTGTACACACACACAATGTTAAATTATATATATAAAAAAGCAAATGTATTTTAGATTGCACATAATCGTTTCCCTTATCATTTAGATATTGTGTGCTTTCATAGATTGTAAGCCTCTTGAGGTAGGACTACTGTCCTATGTTTGTACAGCTAATAGGGATCCCGATCTGCATTATAGCTATAAAATAAATGTATCAGTAAATAAATAATAAGCACAAATTTGCTTTTCCCCTCTCATGCTCTGCATTTATACTGTTTGGTTATTATAATTTGCTTAGGGCCATGACAGCTGCCTTTGATATTCCTTTTTGTGAATGAATTGAAGCATTTAACAAACCCAGCCCAACACCTCCCCCGTCCTGTGCTTGGCAGCTGGTATCAGAGAGGTGTCGATCCTAGGTTCTATACTCTATCCAACTCACAAAAGGAAGATTAATCTATTTTGGTACTTTTGAAATATATTAATGCATTCATTTTATTTCCACCTTCCTTCAAACCAGATGTGATTTAGTCAAGTATGTACCCTGATAATCAAATCCAGTCAGACCATCTCCTAATTTCAGAAACTTCCTGGTACATTATTTTTTGCTTAGGAGCTGTGTCTCTGTATACTTAGATATTTGGTTTCCTTTTTTAGCTTTTATCCAGATAGCAATAATTGTCAATTTGTGGTTCAAAAATAAATGAAAAATACAGCTCACTTCACTTTAAGTCTTCAATATTCTTTTTCAGTTCTGCATATTATCAACTATCCACATATAACATTTTGTAGAAAATGACAAGGAGACCACACTTAATTGTAGCGGTTAATGTGGCATAAGGCTAGAGAGTGGGGTCACACACATATTCAGAGGTAATTCCCTATAATTAGACCTGTCACATTGATTGAACAATCACCAAAGTACAGAGACATGGTTTCTATAATCTTTAAAATATATTTTTACCTCCTTTTCAAATATGCTAAAAGAAAGAACTATAAAATGATATAGAAGGATTTGGATAGAACTTTGCAATGAAGGGATCTGCAAAGGAGAAGAGATCTGACACTCTGACTCCCAGCCCCCGCCCCTCCCATCCAAACAAACACAAAAAATCCAACAGTGAAGATCTGACAAAAAGTCAGGAGTAAGGCCCCACAGCTTCATCCGTTCAAGACTCCTGACAGCCTAACAAGTCAGCTAGGCTATCTGACAAAGTGCTCTGCCTGATTGGCTGAAGAAGCTTCCTGTACCCAGCCTTGCTTCTGCCTCAGAACCAGCCCGCCTCCTGCCTTCCCTGATTCCTGGTAATCTGGTTCTGACCCTTGGCTAAGATTCCTGGCACCAACTCTGTCGCGACCCTTAGTTCTGGCATTTGGACTCACAGCACTAGGTATGACAAGCCGTCCAACCTAGTTCCCCAACACAAGATGAGTCATAGTATTACAAGAGTGTGGGGAGGCTGGGAATTGTCCAATCATAATAGTATAGACTGGCTTAGGGTTGAGGCTAGACAAGGACCTTATAAATGCCTACATATGCTTAAAAACAAAACAAAAACTAAATAAGCTTTGTAAATAGGCAAAATCTATGCTAGCATTCCAAAATTTGGTGGAATTAAGAAAGCAAGGGGCTTGATCCTTTATCTCTGAAGTAAATGAAAGTTTTGCCATTGACCACAATAGGTGCAGATTTGGACCCAAAGTGAACATGGTGCAATGAAAGGAAATAGTCAAATTCATAAGTATAGAAGGGTATGTCTACACTAGAAATGTAAGTCAACCTATATTACGTTGACTAACTGAAGTGTTGCATATCCACACTACCCTTCTTGGGTCAGTGGTGCGTGTCCTCACCAGAAGCACTTCCACCAACCTAAGAAGGGCAATGTGGGGAGCCGAGAGCCTGGTCCCTGAGCACCCAGCTGTCCCACAGGCTCCAGGAGCCCAGAAACCTGCCTTGTCAATTTCTTGGTTCACCAAGCTGAGAACCTGACAAGGCTGCCCAGCTCCCAGTGGGGAGGTTGGGGTTGCCAGGGCTTCTTGACCTGGCTCCCAGTTGGTATGGGGTCCATTTTCTCCCAGGAGTATGGTCCAGCAGCCCAGCTTTCCAGAGGAGCAGGGAGCAGTTGGCTTCTGCTGTGAAATTTACAAGACAGTCAGCAGCTGATATAAGGGATGCAGTGTCTACAAAGACACTGCATTGCCCTAACTACACCGACATACCCCTTACGCCTCCCATGCAGGTGGAGTTATGAGGTCGGTGTAGTAGGGCACTTACATCAGCGGGGGGAGGCTGTAGTTAAGACACTGACATAATTAGGTCAACATAAGCTGTCTTATGTCAAACTAACTTTGTAATGTAGTCCAGTCTGAAGAAGTCTGGGCAACATAATTAAGTTGCAACAGACTACAGTCTCAGTGACGAGAAAAATGCACCTAACAACGGATTGTCAATGTGAGTTAACATGGTACTATTCACAGACTGGAGAGTACAAATGAATCTGTACTGGACACAGAAAAGAGAAGGGATTCAAACAGTCATATACTGCCGTTTAAGACTCATGCAGAAAAACTAGGTCAGCAGTGGGGGGGGGAGGGAAGCAAAATGGGTTAAAAGGTAGGAAGGATTTTTAAAAATATATAATGTCAAATTATTCTAGTTCTACAGAACACATTTTTATCTGAATTAAATTCTTATACACAGTTACATGAAATCTATTAAAGAGACACAGAAGGGCTTTAATACAATAGCGTTTTCATCAACTTCTCTACGATTCCACTATTAACTTGCTTAATTCCCCCTGAAGAAAATTCTGCTGTTTATATTTTAAACTCAATTTGGCTGAACAGGAACATGAATTAAATTAAGTCAAAGTAGCTAGTTGCCACAAACTGCACACTACATCACTAAATTAGCATGCAAGTTTGGTGAATTATGTAACATTAACTTTCAGATACTGTTATTAAACTTATGTTTTATTCATGCCAAAAAAGTTGCTTGGATTCATTAAACAAACAATTTGGTAGTCCAGCTATCTACAATGTGATTATATTTCTCACAGTTATATTCTTGAGGATACGTCCTATATTCTTTTGAAAATTGCAGAAGCATGACAAAACACTCCCAACCGTTTCAACATGATTCCTAGATGACACTTTCTTGATCAAAGCACAGATGAGCATTGTTAGTCAATCCCCCTCAATGTTCTCTAACACACACAGCATACTACTGCTGGAGCGTTATGCCCTTTTAACATAAATGAAATACTAGCAATGATACTCAACGTACTTTCACATTTTTCATGGCTCCTGGCCTTTGGCACTGAAAAGAAACGACACTCACATTTTTACATACTGCTGATCTGCAGCTGTAAGAAAACCTTGTACTCTGTTTGTCCTCACAATCAGGCAGGAGAGGATTACTTTAAATTCTCACTGCCTTTTCCCTCTACTCAACTGAACATAAATGATCTTTATCCCCTGACAGGGTAAGTCTTTAGGAACAGTTCATTCCGAAGAGTGCTAATTAAAAAACAGTTCCATCTTGTTGAAGCCGCTAACTCATACCTATAATTTATTTTCAGTATTTAGATAATTTTAGTATTAATAGTAGGCTGTGATTGAAAAATTCACTCATCTAGGACAAGTAGGAATTTAGATCAGATGAATGGGCTGGAAAGGAGGCAGGAAGCAGAGGGCAGGAAGTAGACGGCTGCTACTGTTACTTTATTTTAGGCATAGGTGCTGGAAATAAAAGTGATAGGGGTGCTGCTGTTTGGTTCAATAGCTCTCAGCAACCCCACTGCACAAATTTTTCTAGCAACCCTGATTGTAGGGAAGATGGGGGCCAGGGGCAGAGTTACCATATGCAGAGGTGAAAATGGCCTCCCAGGGTGAAGCCTCTCAGTTGATTCTCCACTTCATACCTACTGCTGGGCAAGCAGGAGGCAGGTAGCCAGGCAGGATCATCTCTCTTACACCCATGGGGGAGTCTCTGGTCTATACTCAGAAATAGCCCTAAATCAGCAATTGGTTACCAGTGATTGGTATCGCTGAACCATGCGGGGACTTGCACCAATTAAGCTAATTGAGTTTTACCCCTGCTTCAGTATTTTTCACCTGAGCTACCAGGGTGAGTAGATGTTGCAGAATTTTTTCAAGCCCTGATAACAGGTACCAAAGCGCAACTAAAAATTAATGTAATTAAAAAACCCTGATGCCTTATTGTAGTGCAGCAGTTTATACTAGAGACGGTATTTATATAACCCTTAGTGATTTTATTGCAGAAAAAAAGGAGTGGAATAAGTGATGTTTTAGCACAGTTTTGTAATTGGTTGTGTGTGCATGTACATGTATCCGTGTTCATTGTGGTTACATCTTAATTCATTGCTTAAAATTAACTAATCCACTCTCTTTTTTTTTTAAAATCGTAAGAAAAATGTACTTAATCAGCAGCTAATGTTTACAATGGAGGTAAGAATTCTCTACACAATTTAAAATAGCCCATGAAAGTTAATAAATTAGCTTCAGAAAGTACTGATATAATAATATACACCAAGACCATAAATGCTATTTATTTATTCTTTGTAACGTTGCCAGAGAAAAATATCTTCAGAAGACCAGTATTCATATATTCCAGCGAGGAGAAATAGCATTTATACACAAAGAGGTTCTTTAAATGCAGAGGAAAGAAAGACAAAGTCCCAGGCTCTAGCTGTGCTGCATTTGGCACACTTAGGAGGTTTGTGCACAAAGGTGAATTTAAAACCACCTTTGTACACCCTCCCAACTCTGAGGTCATCCATCTAGCAGCCACTAGAGCAAACTCCTGCTGTTATATAATTTACACCAGTTTCATACAGCCACAATGGGCTGTTCCAGCACTCAGGAATCAGTAGAATCTAGAAGGGGTTGGTCACAAATCTTTTTTTTTTTACCAACTGTGCGAGGGGCTCAGAAGCACCACAAAGCAACCAAATGCTCTGCTGACTCAAATTTCACAAAAATACCGTGCACCTGGTTCACAAAGTCATCAATGTCTTCTCATTCAGTTCTCACATACAAGCTCACCTTTTCCATGATGCCCTCTAGTTGTGAGTACGTAACAATACAATTGCTGCTACTTAAGGATAATTTTTTAAAACTAAGTTACTTCCCACCCTGGATTCTTTAGTGCATCTTTGTCTTCTTGACCTTTAGAGTGAAAGCAGTTTGGAGCAAAGACTGGTTTTTTTTTTCCTGTGTGTTTTGAGCATGTTGTGTTCAACAAAAATACAAATATCAACAATGGTTTTACACTACAGTTAGCATGGAAAAATATTGTCTCCTACTCTAGCTGTTATTTCAAAACCCACTCTAAGAAAAAAAAACCCTCATTTTTCTTTAGAATAGTCACCATTTAGTGATCACTGTATTCTTCCATGAATTAAATCATATTCCTCTCTAAAAATTGCCTTTACTTACCTCTCTGACCATTTCTGCCTATAATCGTAGGGTTATCTGAAGAGCACAGGCAACGTCCTTCACACTTCACAGAAATCTGTTTTCCTGAGACGCATGCTTGATATTCTAGTTTGCACTGTAATAAGAGAATGATGAAAATTAATGTAAACATATTTTATAATATAAATTCCAGTTCATTGAATATTTTGAAGGAGCTTTTGTTAGTCATTCATCACTTCTTGTTCTTTGTGGTTATAAATGCAAGAAAAATAACTGTACAGTATATAGGTTTCAGAGTAACAGCCATGTTAGTCTCTATTCGCAAAAAGAAAAGGAGTACTTGTGGCACCTTAGAGACTAACCAATTTATTTGAGCATAAGCTTTCGTGAGCTACAGCTGAATGCATCCGATGAAGTGAGCTCTAGCTCACGAAAGCGTATGCTCAAATAAATGTGTTAGTCTCTAAGGTGCCACAAGTCCTCCTTTTCTTTGTACAGTATATATTGTCTTTGCACTTTACAGTTTGAATAAAAGATGGAACCAAGCTGTAATGTTCTGTCCTCTAATTTCAGGTGGCAGTTGTTTTAAGCTCTCTACTAATAATGCATTTGTTTAATTACATAGATTCAGTGATATGTACATACTCCACCTTCATGTACAACACTGACGCTGTGAAGACACTAAATATGGCCAGGCTGTGAATCACTGAAATATAGCTACACAGGAAAGTAAAGGGAAATAAGCCCCTTCCTCTTTTGTGCAGCCATATTAGGGCTCCCTAAATCATAGTTCCAGGCAAGGAAGACTAGATTAAGAGTGCCACTGATACTGTAAAAATGGTGCCCGTGCAGATTTTCTGTTATTTGTCTTACATCCTGCAACATCCAGTCACAGGTATGACAATTCCCTACGTTATGTCAAGGTTCTGAAGATACAGTAAACTATTGATATCAAATCAGTAGATTCATTTAAAGTTCTGTAATGATAGTAGTCTTTTCTTCTGTTCTGCTTCATGGCATAGAGAATAATACATGTAGGTTCTCAGACTATATTGATTCTACCTGTTCTGTATATGTTAACGATCAATAAGATAGCAAGGACAGAAACAGGAATCTATTTATAGTGTTTAACAATTCATACCTTTCTATTATTAAAACAATAACCTACTCAAAATAAAGCCAGTATGTCATAGACAATACAATTTAATGTATTCCACATAGAGCCCAATTGAAACTGTCACTATCTTCTATGATATAAAACTAAGTTGAAGGCTGCTTAGTTCTGATTTGTACACAATGTGTGTAAAACATGCACAGGGATTATGGACAATACTTAACAATACTAAAACAAAAACCAGAAATATAATTTCAAAAAATGAAAGTAACATGGACAATACATACAGGTGGATAAAAATAAAATTATGATCATTATTGTTCTAATCAAAAAGTTAAACTCTTCTATATAGCTAGAAAAAAATAGGGCCACATTGATCCCATGAACCTCTTCAAACAAAGGTTCGTTCTTGATTTTGGCCTGTAGGATGGTTTGATATTAGGAACAAATCTGTAGTCACCTAGTAAGGAGCTTTTGTGGGATGAAAGGAGGAAGAAAAAAAAAAGATGATAGGGAGTATCATCCAGTAGATGATGGAAGCTCTCCAGTAGAAGGATGGAAGACTTCCCTCTGCTCAGTCAGGTGAAGGAGATACAACCCCAACGTTTTTTATTTCAGAGGACAGGTTCAAATGGCAAAGAAAAACATAAGAGGAATTTTCTGAAGCATCATCCAAAGTCAGAGAAAGTCACCAGATGTCTATTCTCATACTCCCTGATTCATCTTCTATTTGTTTTAGTTTCATCTGAACCACACTACATAACCCCAGTGGCTAGGTTCTCTAGCAATCTCTATAGTGACTGCTGACACTGCTTAGAAAGGGCTTTGACTTTCTCTTGCTAACTTCCTTTAAGGTAAGGGGCAGGAAGATGGCAACTTGGGGGAGCACAGATATTTGTTTGAATGTGGGCTTGTGGGAACAGCAGCAGCTTAGGTTGTAAACTTGGTCTGTTATTTCCAGACCAAGTTTACCCTCATCTCAGGTTGATTTTAGAATCTATAAGCATGGGAATAGTCACATTTGTTCTACAATTATTACAATGTACGTATGTTATTTTGATATGAGTTCTGTATTTATCATTCTTGTTACAATGTTAAAAACACTATAAACAAAAAAGCATATGTTTTTCTAACATTCTGCCAAGTTCTACTCCAGAGGCAAGCTGCTTTTAACCTAAGGTAAATTTATCCCTGTTCTCTCTCTCTCTTCAAAAGCAGGGATCCAGAGGAGAACACTGAGAAGAGAACCCCAGACAGTGGCCACTACTAATCCAGTGGATGCAGCCCAGAGGAACTCCGCCCAGAGATATGACTTCAGCAGGGATCTGAAGTAGGCAATCACAGAGCACCCTGTCCAGCTTCGTCTCTTAGTTTGGTGGATGGCCACCTTGGCCAGTGCCAGAAGGTCTCACAACTTCATGAGGCCACAGATAGGGTGTACATAAATCAGGAGGTGCAGGGAAAAGTGCAGACAGAACTGGAGGAGGTTTTAAAGGACCTGTAAGAGGGGCTGCAACCTGGTGCACTCAATATAAATGTGTGCCAGGGTCCCTCTCTTGCCACAAACGTGTTGAGGCTGCTCCAGGTACATGCCTGTGCTCACAGCTCCATGAAGGAACTGCCAGCTAATATCCCCAGTAGTCCACAGGACCCCAGTGGAATATAGACTAGCCTAGGCCCAAGATTCAGACTTGTCTGTACAAAGTGCAAGCTGGTCTCTATATTGGAAGAGAAGATTGAAGGTCTGGAGCAACAGATAACGACCCTGCGTTGCATACGAGAAACTGAGGATTTTCTGGACAAAAGTCAGGATATGCTTCTACGGGCACAAAGCTCTAAAGATTTAGAGCTGGTTGCACAGTGGAGCCAAGAGGCCAGTGAAGAAGCTTGGCAACATGTGACCTCCAGAAGAAGAAGGGGGAATGTCCGGGTTCCAGCAACGCGGACACAGGTAACTAACTGCTTTCATGTTCTCTCCACAGGTACCTTTGCGGAGAGTGGACCAGATGATATGTCTGGGGGGAGAAAGCAGAAGGAGACTCCGCTGGTTGGAAGGCATGAGATGCACTGTCCTGAGATGGGGGTTCCACGACCACCACTCCCAAGACAAGGAGGTGGGTGGTGGTGGTCGGGGACTCTCTCCTCCAGGGGACTGAGTCATCTATCTGCCGCCCTGACCGGGAAAACCGAGAAGTCTGCTGCTTGCCAGGGGCTAAGATTCGTGATGTGACGGAGAAACTGCCGAGACTCATCAAGCCCTCAGATCACTACCCCTTCCTGCTTCTCCACTTGGGCACCAATGATACTGCCAAGAATGACCTTGAGCGGATCACTGCGGACTACGTGGCTCTGGGAAGAAGGATAAAGGAGTTTGAGGCGCAAGTGGTGCTCTCGTCCATCCTCCCTGTGGATGGAAAAGGCTGGGGCAGGGACCGTCGAATCATGGAAGTCAACGATTGGCTACACAGGTGGTGTCGGAGAGAAGGCTTTGGATTCTTTGACCATGGGATGGTGTTCCATGAAGGAGGAGTGCTGGGCAGAGACGGGCTCCATCTTACGAAGAGAGGGAAGAGCATCTTTGCGAGCAGGCTAGCTAACCTAGTGAGGGGGGCTTTAAACTAGGTTCACCGGTGGAAGGAGACCAAAGCCCTGAGGTAAGTAGGAAAGCGGGATACCGGAAGGAAGCACAGGCAGGAACGTCTGTGAGGGGAGGGCTCCTGCCTCATACTGAGAATGAGGGGCGATCAGCAGGTTATCTCAAGTGCTTATATACGAATGCACAAAGCCTTGGAAACAAGCAGGGAGAACTAGAGGTTCTGGTGATGTCAAAGAATTATGACGTGATTGGAAGAACAGAGACTTGGTGGGATAACTCACATGACTCGAGTACTGTCATGGATGGTTATAAACTGTTCAGGAAGGACAGGCAGGGCAGAAAAGGTGGGGGAGTAGCACTGTACGTAAGGGAGCAGTATGACTGCTCAGAGCTCCGGTATGAAACTGCAGAAAAACCTGAGTGTGTCTGGATTAAGTTTAGAAGTGTGAGCAACAAGAGTGATGTAGTGTGGGAGTCTGCTATAGACCACCGGACCAGGGGGATGAGGTGGATGAGGCTTTCTTCCGGCAACTCGCAGAAGCTACTAGATCGCACACCCTGGTTCTCATGGGAGACTTTAATTTTCCTGATATCTGCTGGGAGAGCAATACAGCGGTGCATAGACAATCCAGGAAGTTTTTGGAAAGCGTAGGGGACAATTTCCTGGTGCAAGTGCTAGATGAGCCAACTGGGGGAGAGCTTTTCTTGACCTGCTGCTCACAAACAGGGAAGAATTAGTGGGGGAAGCAAAAGTGGATGGGAATCTGGGAGGCAGTGACCATGAGTTGGTTGAGTTCAGGATCCTGACACAGGGAAGAAAGGTAAGCAGCAGGATACGGACCCTGGACTTCAGGAAAACAGACTTCGACTCCCGCAGGGAACGGATGTGTAGGATCCCCTGGGGGACTAACATGAAGGGGAAAGGAGTCCAGGAGAGCTGGCTGTATTTCAAGGAATCCCTGTTGAGGTTACAGGGACAAACCATCCCGATGAGTTGAAAGAATAGTAAATATGGCAGGCGACCAGCTTGGCTTAACAGTGAAATCCAAGCGGATCTTAAACATAAAAAAGAAGCTTACAAGAAGTGGAAGGTTGGACACATGACTAGGGAAGAGTATAAAAATATTGCTCGGGCATGTAGGAACGAAATCAGGAGGGCCAAATCGTACCTGGAGCTGCAACTAGCAAGAGATGTCAAGAGTAACAAGAAGGGTTTCTTCAGGTATGTTGGCAACAAGAAGAAAGCCAAAGAAAGTGTGGGCCCCTTACTGAATGAGGGAGGCAACCTAGTGACAGAGGATGTGGAAAAAGCTAATGTGCTCAATGCTTTTTTTGACTCTGTCTTCACTAACAAGGACAGCTCCCAGACTGCTGTGCTGGGCATCACAACATGGGGAGTAGATGGCCAGCCCTCTGTGGAGAAAGAGGTGGTTAGGGACTATTTAGAAACAAGAGGAAACAGGCTACCTTGCATAATGACTTAGCCACTCCAAGTCTCTATTTAAGCCTAAATTAATAGTATCCAATTTGCAAATGAATTCCAATTCAGCAGTTTCTCGCTGGAGTCTGGATTTGAAGTTTTTTTGTTTTAAGATAGCGACCTTCATGTCTGTGATTGCGTGACCAGAGAGATTGAAGTGTTCTCCGACTGGTTTATGAATGTTATAATTCTTGACATCTGATTTGTGTCCATTTATTCTTTTACGTAGAGACTGTCCAGTTTGACCAATGTACACGGCAGAGGGGCATTGCTGGCACATGATGGCATATATCACATTGGTGGATGTGCAGGTGAACGAGCCTCTGATAGTGTGGCTGATGGGATTAGGCCCTATGATGCTGTCCCCTGAAAAGATATGTGGACACAATTGGCAACGGGCTTTGTTGCAAGGATAGGTTCCTGGGTTAGTGGTTTTGGTGTGTGGTTGCTGGTGAGTATTTGCTTCAGGTTGCGGGGCTGTCTGTAGGCAAGGACTGGCCTGTCTCCCAAGATTTGTGAGAGTGTTGGGTCATCCTTTAGGATAGGTTGTAGATCCTTAATAATGCGTTGGAGGGCTCTTAAACTTGAAGAGTCGTCAGTTTGGATGAGCTATTACCAGCAGGAGAGTGAGTTTGTGTGTGTATGGGGGTGGGGGGAATGTGAGAGAACCTGGATTTGTGCAGGAAATTGCCCAACTTGATTGTCATGCACATTGTGTAAAGAGTTGTCACTTTGGATGGGCTATTACCAGCAGGAGAGTGAATTTGTGTCGGGGGGTGGAGGGTGAGAAAACCTGGATTTGTGCTGGAAATGGCCCACCTGATGATCACTTTAGATAAGCTATTACCAGCAGGACAGTGGGGTGGAAGGAGGTATTGGTTCATATTCTCTGTGTATATATAAAGTCTGCTGCAGTTTCCACGATATGCATCTGATGAAGTGAGCTGTAGCTCACGAAAGCTTATGCTCTAATAAATTGGTTAGTCTCTAAGGTGCCACAAGTACTCCTTTTCTTTTTGCAAATACAGACTAACACGGCTGTTACTCTGAAACCTAATCATTTTTGTTGCCCTTCGCTGGACTCTTTCCAATTTATCCACATCCTTCTTGTAGTGTGGGGCCCAAAACTGGACACAGTACTCCAGATGAGTCCTCACCAATGTCTAATAGAGGGGAACGATCACGTCCCTCGATCTGCTCGCCATGCCCCTACTTATACATCCCAAAATGCCATTGGCCTTCTTGGCAACAAGGGCACACTGCTGACTCATATCCAGCTTCTCGTCCACTGTCACCCCTAGGTCCTTTTCCGCAGAACTGCTGCCTAGCCATTCGGTCCCTAGTCTGTAGCTGTGCATTGGGTTCTTCCGTCCTAAGTGCAGGACCCTGCACTTATCCTTATTGAACCTCATCAGATTTCTTTTGGCCCAATCCTCCAATTTGTCTAGGTCCCTCTGTATCCTATCCCTGCCCTCCAGCGTATCTACCACTCCTCCCAGTTTAGTATCATCCGCAAATTTGCTGAGTGTGCAATCCACACCATCCTCTAGATCATTTATGAAGATATTGAACAAAACCGGCCCCAGGACTGACCCCTGGGGCACTCCACTTGACACCGGCTGCCAACTAGACATGGAGCCATTGATCACTACCCGTTGAGCCCGACAATCTAGTCAACTTTCTACCCACCTTATAGTGCATTCATTCAGCCCATACTTCTTTAACTCGCTGACAAGAATACTGTGGGAAACCATGTCAAAAGCTTTGTTAAAGTCAAGAAACAATACATCCACTGCTTTCCCTTCATCCGCAGAACCAGTAATCTCATCATAGAAGGCGATTAGATTAGTCAGGCATGACCTTCCCTTGGTGAATCCATGCTGACTGTTCCTGATCACTTTCCTCTCATATAAGTGCTTCAGGATTGATTCCTTGAGGACCTGCTCCATGATTTTTCCAGGGACTGAGGTGAGGCTGACTGGCCTGTAGTTCCCAGGATCCTCCTCCTTCCCTTTTTGTAAAGATTGGCACTACATTAGCTTTTTTCCAGTCATCTGGGACTTCCCCCGTTCGCCATGGTTCATGGTTCATATTCTCTGTGTATATATAAAGTCTGCTGCAGTTTCCACGATATGCATCTGATGAAGTGAGCTGTAGCTCACGAAAGCTTATGCTCTAATAAATTGGTTAGTCTCTAAGGTGCCACAAGTACTCCTTTTCTTTTTGCAAAAATGATTAGGGGTCTGGAACACATGACTTATGAGGAGAGGCTGAAGGAACTGGGATTGTTTAGTCGGCAGAAGAGAAGAATGAGGGGGGATTTGATAGCTGCTTTCAACTACCTGAGAGGTGGTTCCAGAGAGGATGGTTCTAGACTATTCCCAGTGGTAAAAGAGGACAGGACAAGGAGTAATGGTCTCAAGTTGCAGTGGGGGAGGTTTAGGTTGGATATTAGGAAAAAGTTTTCTCACTAGGAGGGTGGTGAAACACTGGAATGCGTTACCTAGGGAAGTGGTAGAATCTCCTTCCTTAGAAGTTTTTAAGGTCAGGCTTGACAAAGCCCTGGCTGGGATGATTTAATTGGGGATTGGTCCTGCTTTGAGCAGGGGGTTGGACTAGATGACCTCCTGAGGTCCCTTCCAACCCTGATATTCTATGATTCTATGATTCCCCACCCTCCTTGGGGGGTAAGAGGTCCTGCCACTTAGTGTCGGGGCAGGATATGAGGGTTTGGAATGATAGTAGTGAATGAGGCAGGAGATTACAAGAAGAGAAAGCATGGTCTCATGATGAGTAAGGCAGCTGAATAATTCCCTGGATAATTGGATTCTATTCCTGCCACAGAGTTCCTAAGTGATGCTGGGCAAGTAATGCCAAACTTTTCATAGGGGGTTACTAATTGTGTGTTCTCCATTTTTTGGTGCCCGCCTTAAGACCTTCCAGTCTGATTTGCAGAAATTCTGAGCTGTCATAACTGTGACTGAAGTCAATGGGAGCTGTGATGTGAACTTTTAGATTCATCATGTAGACCTACGTCACTTCATCTCACTAAACACCTGATTGCAGTAGTAGGTTGTCATCCCCTATCTGGTTCAGCACTTGACAGGGATGAGACATACTTTTGTTTGTGGATTTCACAGCTATTTGCTGACAGCAGAGGAATGAAATCTCAGGGTCCATCTAGTTTTGGGAGGGGAATGTGCTGTAGTCGGCACAGGCTCTTCTACCCATTCCCTCACCTACTTGACTGCTTCTTCCCCATCCCTTCCAACCTGTCCCTTCCACTCCCTGGCATGTCATCCCAGTCCCATACTCCTCTTCTAGCCAGTCCTAGTTACCACTCCTCAGGCCTCTCATTGCAGTTCCAGTCTTCTTGCCTAGCCAATCCTAGTCTCCCCCTCCCCCGCCCAGACTATGTTCCAGTCCCAATCTCTGCCCCACAATTCCTGATCCCATTCACCTTGCATAGCCATTCCTACTCTCCTACCCCTCCCAGCTCTTCATCCAATTGCTCTATCTCCTCCCACTGACCTCACTCCCACCCTCCATTCTGCAACCCCACTGCCTCCCAGTCTTCCTCTCCAGGCTTTTCATCCAAACTCAGTGTCCTCCCCACTTCCTCCATGGCTCCTTATCCTAGCATCTTTTCCCCTTTCCACATTTATCTACCTGGATCCCAATCCCATTCTCCATATCTACCAAGTAGCCTTTCCCCACAGCCTGCAGTCTCAGCCCGCCCCAGGCTCCTTGTTCCATTCAGCTCTCCTCATCAGCTCTGGCTCTGATCTCCTCTGCATTTGAATCAGGCAGCTTCCTCCTCCATTCTACCCCAAGTAGGGTGTGTGTGCCACTGAGAACACCGGAAATGCAGGCACTCTGCACTCAAGTGCCAGTGCCTGGACCTGGCATGATCCCCAGAGAACCAGAATGGCAATTGTAGGTAAAGTCCTGCTCAGCCCAGGACTGGAGCATGATCAGTGTGTACAGAATCTTTGGAGATTTTTAGCTTTAAGGGTCTAGCAAGTCTCTAATCAGTATATGCAAACTGCAGTTTTTTCAAAAGCTTATTTCTTGGCCAGTTTTGAGTAGATTACATGGCAAAAGGCAAATCACTGATGCAAAGGCCCCATTCCCAGTCAAGTTTCAAGTCCCTGCTCCAAACGACAGGGGCATTAGAGAATTTCAAAGAAAAGTTCACCTGAATTTAACACAGGAAAAACATATATATTTTCCCTAGCCTTATTCTCAGAAATTGCTAGATGATTTTGGCTGAAATTTTCCAAAACAATTCTGCCTGAGTCAAACCCTGCAATGGAAAATTTCAGTCTGAATGGTTAAAGGTTAGCAAACTAATGAGCAACTGAAAACAAGGTCTCTAAATGGGAAGCATCAAGTAACCTCAATAATGAATGGTGCTATCAGCCCAACCTATAAGGTAAGATTTGTAAAGTGCTCTGATATTCTTTGCAAAGAAAGTTAGACTCAATTACAGACAAAAACACAAAGTTATTTAAGTTGCAAAGTCAAGCACTCAAAAGATAAGAAATGCCAGAATTAAAGTTGCCCACACAATGTTAATTCTGTCCCTGTGTGTATATGCATTATGATGCAGTCTGATTACAGTATCATATACTATTTTTTCTACACAACTGCTTCCTCATTTAGTGCACAGTATGGACTGTGAATCTGATGTGAATTGAAATCTTATTGAAATTTCACTGAGGCAAACAGGAACTCTTTCTAGAACATTAATATTAGTACATTACTGAGATACTTTTTAGACAACTCATAACTAGTAATTACACAACTGAAAAATTTTTTCATGTTTGAAAGGTAGCCGTCATCTTTAATTGTAACTTATCTAGGTAATGAAACTTCTTTACAGGCCAGTAATTTATTATGTGGGAATTTATTTTAAAATTAAACAGCACACTCTTAATAAGAAAATGCACTCGTGAGTAATTCAATTCAGCTGATACTTACTAGTGCATATGTTTCAAGTGTTAAATTGGATTACATATGTCTGTATTGCAGAATTATTTGTCAAAGTGAATAATCTTTAGTCAGAATTACTGACCACTCATGTAGATTATGAATCTAATGCTTGCCAGTGACAAAACAGGGGCAGAGGGAAGGGTACTCGTCCCCAGCTCCATGTCTATTCTCAGGCCCTGCTCCTCAGTTCTAACCACGCGTTCTGGTATCTGGAGCAGGGGAATGAGTGATACAGAGTGTCTGGATCACGGGAGTGGGAGACCCCCTAAGTCTCTGTCCCTCCAATATGCCTTAATTTACACACACACACACACACTCTCTCTCTCTCTTTTTCCATAGTGCTTTGCACTACCACCACCTCCAGCCCCCACTAATTAAAATGTAAGCAATTAAACAAAGGGGCTGTGAGCGTACAGGGGCTTGGAACATCCCCTCCAACCCCACACAACTGCTTTCCTCTAAGAAAAAAAACTCACACTTATCCCTCTCATGCTTCCTTCCTCCAGGTTCCTGTGACCCTCAAATGTTGCAGGAAAAGTTCTTCTGTGTAAGACCTTACCCATGACCCCATGCTTGCAAAGATCTCCATGTCATTTACATCTTCACAACTTTGCTCATCCTTCCTATTCCCCGTCGCACAGCTTCATTCACTCACACTGCCTACTTCCCCATGCTGCTCCATACCACACTCCGCTCTCGCCTCCTATAACCTCCTGCTCCTCAGCTCTTCACTTCTGCTTCTGTCACCTCTTCCACAGGGCTCTCCTCAGGAGAACATACTCATGGGGTCTTCTGGGGGTAGAGGCAATAAATAGTCCTTTCTACGATCCCTTTCCTTTCTCTTCACTGGGTGACCAGATGAATTTTCCACCACAGAAAGTGTAAGCCCATTAGAGGGTAGGGAGATCTTGTCCTGTGAATCTCAATCCAATAGGGCTTTGAATTTCAAAAAAAAAAAAAAAGTATCCAAGCCCTCTGGGAACCAGGAAGATCTTTGTCCTGATGAACACTGCAGATCATGGGATTTCCTCAGGACAGGAAAATTCTGTTGAAGAGGGGTTAGGGCTTCCCAGAATTCCTCTCGAAACACCAGTGCTGTCCCCCTCCCAACCCCATGACTCCTCTTCTCTCAACTTTCTGCTCTCAGCTCTCCCCATAACCCGTAAGCTCCCCTCACAGACACTGTGTTCAAGACTACCCATTTATTTTGGCATATACATGTAATTTTGAAGATTTGGATGTGGGAAGCTGCATGCTGGAAGTGAAAGAGTTGTGGAGTTGAATATGTTTGGATGTTTTGAGTATATGTTTTGTGAAACGACATCATTCTGAATATCGTGTTGTATAAACTGGTGATTTCCTGTATCTTCAGCATTTATGTTGAAAGCAAACTCACTTTTGCAGCCTTAACTTTAAGTAACGTTTTTAGTACAATTTAGAAATAATTATGTCCATATATAATTCTTATAAGAGCCTTGAGAAAAGCAGAAATATATTTAATATAAAGTTTTGAACTAAAAACCTCACTTAATCAACTGGAAAGAATCCCAATGATATCATAGCATCAGCAGTTCTTGGGCATTATTTCCAGTTGACTACGTTTTTAGCTCAAAACCTCATATTAAATATGTTTGTGCTTTTCTGAAGGCTCTTATAAGAATTACAGACATTTTTGTAGGTAACAAATTTGATTAGTAGTTAGTGCAAAATGCTGACAAACATGTTTTTAGGCTTTAGAGCACAAGAATTAAAACTATAAAATTATGTATTAAAACTGAACATCCTCCAAAAGTCTACAGTATTTTAGTTTATGATCAGCATCAGTTGATGATCTTTTTATTTTACACTAACCACTAATCCAGTGTTCTACCTACTCATTCAATAAGAGTATAGGTTAAAGCTATTTCAGCAGATTAGCACTACTGTAAAAACAAAACAAAAAAACACTTGGGGGAATACAGGTAATGTTTTGACCCAGAAACAAAAGGACATGTGCTTTTGAACCAGGACCTTTAGAAATCAAAAGCCTATTGTGCTTGAAAGAGAACTGATGATACATTGCTTATAAAGCTATGAACCAGAGAAAGCAATTTACAAGGCACACTGAAAATCTGTATAAACAATTCTCTTCCGGTTCTCAGGAAACTCATTCTCCTGTATAGCTCTTGGTCTTGCCAACTTTCTTCAGCACAGTGTAGTGCAGTGATTTTAAAAAGGGACTATAAATCAGGTCACCTAGTTTCTAATACTATTTATTGTATCACCTTGAGGAAGTCACTTACCTTTGAAAATCTCACCTAAAACTGTTATTTAGGCACTTAACGATATAGGTAGGTGCCCAGTGGGATTTTCCAAAGTGTCACCGGTTATAAGGAAGAGGTCTTTTTTATATTGTGTTCAGCATGTTTGACTTTTTAAAATAATTTTCACTAGAAACACTTAATAAGCAAGTTGTTTTAACTTTAGAGTAGCAATAAAGGAATGATAAAGGAAAAATAACTCAGTAAATATTTCCGTGTTATGCTTCCTCTCCCCCAAGTACAGCTGCATTAATACAGTTATCCTGTAACTATCTAAAATATATCCATAAGGTTGGTGCGCTTGGGGTATGTGTGATTATGTATTTTGCTCTATATTACACACAAGGAACTATGTTAAAGAAAATTATTAAGGTTGCAAAGTCAAGCACTCAAAAGTTAGAAAATGTCAGCCCCTGGCTCCCAATCCCAGTTTTCCTGACATCCCAACTCCAAGTCCCTGTTTCTCTCCCCCCTCTTCAACAGCCTCCACTCCCTTATTCCACTCCCTGACTTCTTGTCCCAATCGCCTCTCCCCACACCCAAGCAGATCGGGCTGTTCTCCCCTCTGCATTGAAACCACTGAGAGTACAAAAGGGTCTCTGCTCTAAGTCTCAGGCCCCAGGCTCAGACCCAGCATGTCCCACAGCAGCTCCAAGCTACAATTGAAGGTCAAGTCTTACTCAGTCCCAAAGCTGAAGAATGCTCAGTCACACATAATCTTTGAGGGAATTTAGCTGCTACAAATCTGTCTGTGCACAGAGCATGGGCAAATTGGGATTTTCTAAATACTTATAAATTGTCCAAATTTGGGCAGAATTTCAAAGGGACTGCAAAAGGCATATCCCAGACATAAAGGCCATCCGACTGCCAAATTTCAAGGCCCTACTTCAAAGCATAGGGTCGCTAGAACTTTCCAAAGAAAAGGTCATTAAGAAGTTTTTAACATGGGCAAAAACAAGGTAATTTTCCCTACTCTCATTCTCGGAAATGGATGGACTGTTTTGGCTGAAAATTTCCAAAAAAATCAGTCAAGGCAGATGGCATGTACAATTTCAGTATAAACAAGTGAAATTACAAGCAACTGAGAACTGGGTCTTATAGTGGGAAGCATCAGGCACCCTGGATAATAAGTGGTGCTTCTAACTGCCCTCTTTCTCCCCTCTTTCAACCCCACGCCCAATAACAAAGAGAGAGAGAGAGACAGACAGACACAGACACACAGAAGTATGTGTGAATTTGGCTTCTCAAAACATTGAACTTTTGTTAAAGATTCTACTCAGGGCCTATTAAAATGTTTTATAATTCCACTTTTTGGTGTAATATACTTTCTCATACTACACTCACTGATTGCATTACTAATTAATCAAGTTCAATTTACCTAATTATCCCAAAGTTGAAATATTTATAAATTTATAAGTGAACTAAAATATCACATAAAGGGCATGCTCATTAGTCTTTAATTACAGAAAAGTAATGCAAATACCATATACAGACAGGCCTAGTTAATCCATGCTTGGTTATCCCAGTGTCTAAGTGTCAAAAACATTTAAACTTTACTGTATGGTAATCAGAAATGGTAGCTCACAAACTGATTCATATTCAGGTCAAACACCGGTCAATGCATGATCTGTCAACATGAAAAATGTTTGTAGGTTCAAAACTTAGGAATTCACCTAGATACAGAAAGTGACATATCAGATAAAGGGTCTCTGCTATTTCTCCTTTGTTCTTTTGCAATTCTAAAAATCTATGACAAAGTTTACTTTAACTTAATATACTAGATATTTAGCTTATTTATATGTGGTCCTAGATACATAGGATTCCCTCAGTTCTGTTGGAAGGAAGTGTTTTACAGAATGCTGTGTTTATTTGTTTTCATCTTGCTGGGCATGAAATCCCTTCCAGGGGGAACAGGTGAAATTTTAATACTCCAAGGCATGTTCTTCTCTACATGGGTTATGAATAACGCCTCTTGAAGTCAAGGGGAGATATTCATATTCATTGGAGACAGAACTGATCCCCAGGACTGGGTCTGAACTGTCCCAATAATTGTTTCTGGCATTTCACAACTTAAATATGTCAAATATTTTTTCTCCAAATTTCAGACTAAACAAAACAAACACTTTCACTCACCCAAGGATCTGTCTCAACTTCTCTTACATTGTTTCAAATCCTTGTGGGCTCTTACAATTCTTATTTTGTATATATTATCTTATGTTATTTCTGAACCCTCTCATTACATTTTTATAGACTTACTTACTCTGCTTTCAGAGCAATTCTGACATACTTCTTTCTCACCCAAGGGAGAAAGGGGGTATCAACGTATTATAATTAGGGAATGACCAGTGTCACTGTGGCCCCAGAACTAATGCACGACAGAGTGCACTTAAAGAGCAAGTTGATACAAATTAGCCTGTGTTAACTTTATACTATTTACTGGGGAAAGTTTGTTTGTGAAACAAAAACAGGCTAGGGGCTAGCTTCCCATAAAGAAAGGAGATAGGAGCAGACTAGCTGAAAAGCCCCTGAACATAAGCTAACAGGCCAGGTAGCGGTGCTTAGAAAATAGTGGAATTGAAAGGCTCTTCTCTCTGCCAGAAATCAGCTGAAGTTAGGAGGAATCCTTCCTACAGAAAATGACTAAATGTATTACAGGAATCCTGGACCTGTTAGAGGGAAGGGGACCTGTGAGAAAAGAGATCACAACCATAGTCCTCTTTCAGCTTTGAGCCTCAGAGTTCCACCTAAATGTCTACACTGTAATTTTACAGGACAGCTGCAGGGTTGATTGCAGTGTAGACATATCCTGTGACATCATGACTAGTTCACAGGAAGAGCAGAGTTTTAAATTAGTGATAGGGTGTTTGATGTTGACTCTTGAAACTTTACAGTCTCTCAAGTCGTCACTAAGTGCTTGTGAACAATGCATAAGAATATTTTGCTTAGAAGTTGAACGCTTTGATCTGTTTGATCTCTAAACTAATTGCAAGTTCTAATACATTTTAATTTGAATAGTTATATTTTCTCTAGTCATTTTTTACCTCATTTGCAGTTCTGTAGCTTTTCAGATGCTTAATATTCCATTAATTGTCACAGAAAAACAAAAACAAGATAGCTAAATAATGTTAAATGTGTCTTCTTTTATGCTTGCTATACAAACACATTGTTTTAAGACCTCTCCTGAAGGGAAAAAAGGAATTACTGGAGAAATTAAAGATTAATCAAAAAGTGCAGCAAATGAAAACCCACAGAAATTATAGCTCTCCATAAAGCTGTGAAACATAACAGAGACAGTCGGAGTAACAGAACTTAATTTAGAGGTCTATTCCTTCTTGATGAGCACACATTTAACTCCCATTAATGTTAAGAGGAGTCAAGGAGGAACACCAAAGAAAAAGCTGGTCTCTCTGGTTCAGTACACTTGAAAGTGATGTTTAGTTTAAATGAACACACAAAAATAAACGTTAAATTGGCATTAAGAAAATTACAGAAAACAGCAGAAGCAAGGCAATTCAAAAATGAGATTTTTCATGTTTTAATGCACCACATTGTAGCTACATATTGCAGCCTGTAGGGTAAATTCAGGAAAATGACCCCTTTAAACCCCCAAATACAACTGTTGGGCACAGCATACAGGTGACAGGGAGCAATAAATACACAATCCTCTTCAAGCCTAATCATCCTGTGGTATTCAGAATCCCATGCAGAATGGCCAGACCTCTTCATACCCTAGGAGGTGAATGTGCTTTCATTTTTGCACAAAAATGTCACCAGTCTGGAAATGCTGCTAAATAGACAGGAGCTATGCGCAAAGCCCATATATGAGGGCATGGCTCTCCCAGTGCCTCTGGGACATTAGTATGTGTTCACGGCAGAAAGGAAATATGTGAATCTAACAATCTAGCATCCCAATATGCAAGCGAAAGGAGAAAATATCATATGTCACAACTTTTCTCTTTTAATAATAAGCTTTTAATAAACTTTTTCTGGGTTAATAACTGCCAGATCTTATTCTGGCCTTCTCCATGAGGCCCTGATCCAGAAAAGTCTAAGTGTATGTTTAAATCCTTTGGTAGACAAGGGCCTAAAAATCTTCTTCCTTACATCTTCACCCATTTAAAAAAACAAAAAACAAAAACAGCGGCTAAATTTCTATCCTCTCCTTCTTTCTCCCATCCTCATCAAAATCTCCAACTGTTATCTGCCTCTAACCCCTCAAAAGCCCCTCCCCTGACTCCTGTCTTGTTCTTTCCCTTGTGTCTTCTTCCCTTTTGGCTATATGTAAACACTTGTGATCCCTTTGTTGAAAAACACATTTTTCAAACACACCTGTCTCTTCAATTATCTTATTTCCTCCTCCTTCTTTCCGACTATCTTCACTCTACTGAAGTCTAGGTCACTAATGAACTCCTACCTGTTAAGTCTGAGTCAGACTTCTCTATTATTCTTGATGTCCCTGCAGTCCTTGACACAGTTAATCATTATCTCCTACACTGCTTTCTTGGATAACTGTTTCATTGCTTTCTTGGGTTCTGCACTCTCCCAGTTCTCCACCGAGCTCATTGGTTTGAGAATGTCCTTTTTTGGCTCTTGGTCCTCCCATATCAATTTTTCTGTTAGCTTGGAGTCTGTCCACGCTCCCCTCCATGCCCTTATCTGTTACCACATAATTGTGCTAATGGAAGCTATTATATTTAGCAATGCTCACTGGTTTGCCTGTGTCTAGTTATAGTTAAAGTTCTCCAGGAGGAGGCAATCTTTTCTTTATTTTGAAGGCCTGCTGGCAAGACAAAGTGTCAAAAACTAACATCCTCGAAAAAGCAAAGCCAACAACCATCTAGGCAATGATCACCAAAGCTCATGGACAAGTGACGTTATCAGAATGGGTGATGACAGTTTCCTAAAACAAGTCTTCTACAGTGAACTGAAACTTGGAAAGCACAGGAAAGGCAGTCAATGTAAATATTTCAAAGACAAACTTAAGCAGTACCTCAATTCATGTGGCATACATACCATTAACTGGTCATTGGGAAGTTTAGACTTGAAATTAGACAAAGGTTTCTAACCATCAGAGGAGTGAAGTTTTGGAATAGCCTTCCAAGGGAAGCAGTGGGGGCAAAACACTTATCTGGCTTTAAGATTAAACTTGATAAGTTTATGGAGGAGATGGTATGATGGGATAACATGATTTTGGTAATTAACTGATCTTTAACTATTCGTGGTAAATAGGCCCAATGGCCTGTGATGGGATGTTAGATGGGGTGGGATCTGAGTTACTACAGAAAATTCTTTCCTGGGTATCTGGCTGGTGAATCTTGCCCATATGCTCAGGGTTTAGCTGATCGCCATATTTGGGGTTGGGAAGGAATTTTACTCCAGGACAGATTGGAAGAGGCCCTGGAGGTTTTTTGCCTTCCTCTGTAGCATGGGGCATGGGTCACTTGCTGGAGGATTCTCTGCTCCTTGAAGTCTTTAAACCACGATTTGAGGACTTCAATAGCTCAGACATAGGTGAGAGGTTTTTCGCAGGAGCGTGTGGGGAGGTTCTGTGGCCTGTGTTGTGCAGGAGGTCGGACTAGATGATCATAATGGTCCCTTCTGACCTTGGTATCTATGAAAAACTTCAAAAAGACAGCCACTGAATGGAGAGCAACTATCAATAAAGACTAAACACTTTAAGACAAACTGACATGAAAACTTACTGAAAAGGGGCCAAGCATGATGTCAAGGCTTCAGTGGGACCCTATACATTCCTATACGACATCTGCTCCTCACAGATTGGCCTATGCAGCCACAAGAGAACACAGGAGATACCACACACAGCCACACAGTTAACGGAAGCTACTACATTTACCTGTGCTCACATTTAGCTGTGCTTGTGCCCGATTATAGTGCTAGTATGCAAAGTTCCCTAGGAGTCAGTGGTTCTAGTGACACCATTTTCAATATTGTTTTGATATTGATGAATATAGATGAGTCAAAGCTACTGTACTGGACCAAATTCATATCTGGTGAAATCCCATTTCTTTCAACAATCTTCCACTAGTGATAAATTTGATCTAATATGTCAGTTTGAGAAATGAACACTATCCATTAATATCTTTAAATCTGAACTTTAAGTAATATGATTTTTGTTGTATTGAAAATCCTGTTTCAAAGTTACCACACAAATAAAGGTTTCCATGAGATGATAGTTAAAGCATCCGAGCCCTATATAAATCTATAAATGACTCGGCATCAGTGCTCTGATATGGAAAACACTGAGGAAAATTTTCCTTTCTCCTGCCTGTCCCATTTTCTTGTTGTCTCACCCATCCAGATTAAACTGTTATTCTAAAAAAAAAATGTATTATTAATTTTTTCACAAAGTCAATAAAATATATATATGAAAAAAAATCCTGGTTTTAGACTGGGTTACATTTTCATAAGGAGAAAAAAATCTGTAAACATTTCATTCATTTAGTGAACTACTGAACTTTCTATTTAGAGTTTTTTCTGGATGATCAACTAAATATTTTGCATTAACAAGCAAAGCGTTTCTTTTTTTTTTTTTTAAAGAAAAATCTGGATTCAAGTACCACCCTTGCTAGTGTAGCTGAGTTAACACTTGGTCCTAGTCTATGCAATGTCTGGCTGACCCTACGGAAAGGTAAAACTATTACAGAAACTATAAGGCAAGGTATCATGCTCACTGAAGCTATGATTTTGTTCTCTGCAGTGGCAGTAATTATTTACTTTGGGATAGATTTCACAAGAGCAGATTAGGGAACAGAAATATCAGTCACTATCATCAACCCTCTTGTATTGTAGATCCAAATAAGTGGTTTATTCACTGTGTGAAACCTTACAATGAATAACCATGGTACATTATGCCTTAACCTTAGCAATCACCACCCACCTGTTGGGAAATCTGAGACTCCACAACATAACCAAGACAACATGGCAAAGATGTAGGATCTGGTGAAGTGCTATTGCTGGCACCAGAGGCTACAATGAAACAATCCAAAAAAGCATATCTAAGGGAGTTTGAGATTTTACAGCTTGCTCCTTTGCAAGTACAAAGAATTAGTAAATAAACAACGATTACCCATGTAGAGGAAGATCCTGATATTAGAGACAGAAAAGAAGGAGCTGATAAAAAAGATACTAGATCTGGAATTATCAGTACAACAGAGAGGTACTGTAGAATGAATGTCTGAAAGACACAATGGCTTTTCTCGGTCCATAACACAGTAACATTTGAACCCCACAATTGTTCAATTGAACAATTGAAATCCCATCAATTTCAAATTTTTAGGGAATGTTCTAGGCCTCGGTAGCCAG
The DNA here is from genome assembly GCF_965140295.1 of Lepidochelys olivacea. Classification (NCBI taxonomy): domain Eukaryota; kingdom Metazoa; phylum Chordata; order Testudines; family Cheloniidae; genus Lepidochelys; species Lepidochelys olivacea. The sequence continues at coordinate 74,596,655 of NC_140414.1, forward strand.
AACCATACTGATTTTGGTGAAAACTGGACAACCAGAAGGGGGAAATAGAGAATGTAACTCTTTACATTTGAAGACCCCGCAGCTTCAACCACCTCCATAATAGACCATAGGTCAAAGAACCAGTTGATGGCAGCCATTAGCACCTTCCAGAATAACAATACTCCCATCTGGTTCTGCCTATCTTCCCAATACAATTTAAAATGTTGACACCCTGAATGACTTATTTCTTTTCCTTCTGTCTGGGAGATAAGAATGGTGGGGGGAAGGAGGCACACACAGAGCCCATGTCATGGTGGGGACAGACACAGAGCCGCTGGCTTAGAGAGAAGGAGAAATGTGGGGAGACGCATGGAATCACTGATGGAGGGTAACATGGGGTCCCTTTTATGGGGAAAGGGAGCAATGAAGAAGTACATGGAGCCTCCACCATGGAGGTGGAGAATGGGGGACAATGGTATGGGGGGAAAAAGGGAGACATAGGGAACACAGAGCAACTAGCATATTATAGAGAGGAGCATAGGAGGCACAGGGGAATGATGGGGCACACAGAGATCCTGTTATGATGGGAATGGGGGTCTCTGGGGAAGGTTTGAAGGCGCTCTTTAATATGGAAAGATAGTTTCAGTTCTTGACAAATGGCTACATTCCCTAATCATAAAATATTAATATAGTGATAAATTTAGTAGCATTCAACATATATTTTGGGATACTTGTGGCCTTTAAAGGTCTAAACCATGACCCTCGGATATGGCTGAGTGAAGAAGAAACTTTTAATTTGACTCTGTATGTTTTGGATCTCCAAACAAGCTTCAACTTTACAAAAGCCTTTGGCCAAGGTTTTGAAAAGTAAGTGCTTAATGCTAGACTTTTCTTAGTCCATACTTATTTGTCTTACAGTGGTACCTGGAGACCAGGGCCCCATTGTCTTAAGCAAAACAAAGAGACAGTCCCTGGCTTGAAGAACTTGGAATTCAAATGTAACATGATAGACAATAGATGGATAAAACAATTGGGGGAGCACAAGGAACCAATGAAATGACACTGGTCAGCATGATGAGCAGTGGTCACAGCAAACAAGCGGACTACTGTCTATTTTTTTGTAGGCATCAGAAGAGAAGAGTTTTAAATTGGTATCTGAAGGAGAACAGTGAAGTGGATTCAATGGTATTTATGGCATATTGCATAAATGGCAGCACTGGAGAAAGCATGGAGGTGCTTGTTTAAAAATTTAAAAAAAGGGTGATGGATGCTGGGATCTTTTGCAGCACAAGGGCATGCATTGATGTCTCAGTGTGGTAGAAGAGATAATGGGTAGGGTGGGGACTCAAATAGTTTGTGTTTGATTTGATAAAGGGGAGCCAGTGCAGAGACTTGAAGAGAGGGATGACATAGTGGAAGCAACAGGCCGAGAAAATGATCTTCGCAGCAGCATTTTGAATGGATATAAGTAGGCCAAGATGGGTTTTTTCACAGCCAGAGAGTGAGATGTTGCAACAGTCAGACACAGGACGAGGGCCAGGACAAGAGATTGAGCTGCATGGACAGAGAGGAAAGGCTCATCTTACAGATGCTACACAGGATGAAGTAGCAGGACTTAAAACATGACCTGGATGTGAGGGCCTAGAGAGACAGCAGAGTCAAAGATGACACCCATGTTATGGGCCTGAATGTCAAGGAGAATGGGGTGTTGTGCACAGTTACTGAAAAAGTAAGGAGGGCTTTTAGGGACAGATTAAGAGTTCTACTTTGACCAGATTGATTTTATACTGACAGATGGACATCCACAAGGAGATGTCAGAGAGACAGGCTGAAAGTTTAGTTTGGACAGAAGGAGACAAATAGAGAATGGAGAGGTAGATGTGAATTTTCAGCATAGAGATAATAGAACAACTTGCATTTGTGAATAAGATCATCCAGAGATGAGGGGTAGCAGAAGAAGAGGAGGGGATCTCCTTTGGAACACCCACAAAAAGTTAGAGGGAGGAGGATCCTCTAAATGACACAATGAAGGAGAAGAGAGGTAGGAGAACAGGAGATGACAGAATTACAGAAGCCAAAGGAGGAAAAGACATTAAGAAGAAATGATGGTGTCAAAAGCAGCTGACGAAATGGAAGAGTACGGAGTCCTGGTTCTGAGTTTAAACTAGAAAGGTCATTAGGGACTGATAAGAGCCACTTCTGTGGATTACAAGAGCAGCATATGAAACGAGTTTTACAGATATTCTTCCCTTTTATCATCATTTAAAAAAGAAAAAGATAAAGGCTGAAACTGGAATATGATGGTGCTTTGTTAAAAAAAATTAGATGGGGAAAAATAGCTTTTGGACAAATTTTGAGAGATGGTGAACACCTGGAACTTTCACTTACCAATGAAGTCAGTAGAAGCTGTGAATCTTATCACCCATGAATATCTATCACTGGCAAATATACTTCTGTTGCTGCTTAATAAGACACACAGTTTAAATGATATAGAAAGCTTCTTCTTCCTTACACGTTGCAAAAATTCTTCAAAGACATTCAATTTTATAAACTATGCAACCAGTAACTAAAGTGAAGGCCCTTTAGAAATGCATGCTATTAAATAAAATAGTCATAATAATAGTTAATTTCTGCACCAAGGACTGATATATATTTAACTATCTATCTCAATCCTTGGTGCAGAAATTGCCTCGATACTATTCCATCATATACATATATGATGGAATAGTATCGAGGAGGCAGGGATATTTGGCTTCAGTAGGCATGTTTCCAGTTTGTTCTTTCAGGGTTAATCTAACATGCAGCACCAGATGAGGTCTGAATCTGCGGTATAATCCCCTGGGTACACAGGTGGGTGGCTAGCAGATAAGGAGGTTCACAGATTAGTTTGGGATTGAGGATATAGATGCAGTCACAATCAATGTAATATTGGTCAAGGAGAGCTATAACTAGGGAAGATCTCTAAGTTTCTGTAAGGATTTGGTAGAATGAACTTTTATCTCCTGAAAGAATATCATTTACAAGACCTCTCAGATGGCAAAGTTTCAATACCTACCTGACTGGGTAGGTGTGTGCCAGAAGATTTATTTCTTACAGATTATGTGGCCCAGCATTAAAATCACATTATTTTCGTCTGTGTCTCGTATACTGCTGTGTCCACTCCAATAGAGTTTCATTTTAAAAAAATCAGTCTAATTAAGAACAGCATGACTGATGTCTGCTCAATCAGGCACATGTGAAGTTGTTTCTATTTACGGTTACCAAATAAAGGAGTCAATATTTAAACGTTCTGACAGCTAACCTCTCCACAAGATACCAGTTTGGACTAATATGAATCAAATAATCCTACAGGTTATGCAGACTGAATACGTACACAGCTTTGGTTTATCATCTTTTCTGAACTGGAAAGAAAATGCCAACAGCTCAAACATGTTTGAAAATATCACATGAAGTTGATTAAGCAGATGGGATTCAATCAATTTCACATTTATAATAGGGTACACCAAAAAGGTTAAACAACTCTACTTACTTTTTATTTCTAAAGACTCCTCCAAATAAGCTTTTTTCCTACCCTCAACATTAAGGCATGTGGATAGTTTTCCAACATAACAAAACCTACTTCTAAAAATACACTGACGCCAAATAAAAATAGCACTGGCCTTAAAATGGAAATCATTAAATGTGGGGGGAATTAAGTTAAGCATGCAGAAAGTTAGATTCATGTAAATTTATAAAACAAGTAGTTGAGATTTCCACACAGCCAAGAACAACATAATGAACATATTCATTGCTATTAACATACCGAGTCACATTTACATCTCTGGTGACTCCAAATCATAATACCAGAAGGTTAAAAAAAATCACTATATATGTGTGTGTGTATATATATATATATAGATAATATATAGATAATCAACAGTTGGTTGTGTGTGTGTATACACACACACACACACACACACACACACACATGTTGATTATCTAAGTGCAAAGTACCACCAGGAGTCCATGCCTATCTTCCAGACATTATGGATATCTTTTCTATTTCCTTTCCCTTTGATCTCCCCACTCAGCCCCAAACAGTTAGGACCCATTACATTTTTGAGAAATAGTCTTTAATTTAAACTTCATTTCCCTAATTGTAAGGAACCAAATTCGTCTTCCTGTAATCATGATTATTGTTGGGATTTTTTAGGTGATTAAAAATGTTTATGGATACATGCTCTATCAACTGAGTCCTTTCTTCTCTAAGAGTAACTGCAGACATACCACCAACCAGATATACTTTTCATAAATAGGAAAGAAAATCAATTGGTAAAAGTTTGCTATCAGGGTGAAAAGGACTTGATATCCTCAAGGAAAATGCCACTAGATAAAAAAATGATTTGTGGCTTATTGCCAAGGCTATGCTGGAATGAAACCAAAAAGCAAGTGGCAAACTTTGTTTTAAACGTAGTTTGTTTCTGTAGCACTGCCTTTTAAAAATACTGAATGTGTTGTTATTCTGTAATTATTAGGGCTAGATCATCCCACACCTGCAATAAATGTTGAGCAGTCAATTACACTGTATGTATGAAATCCAAGGCACTACATATAGATTAAGGTAGCATTCAATATATGGATAGAAAAATCTGTTTTATAATTATGAATTAATAGAGCTATATTTAAAATAAACAATCCCTTACATTATGGCAGTGTTTGAGTATCTGTACGTAAAATTGACTGAAAACTGACTAATCTACTTTCATTGCCCAAGTTGCAAGAAACGCAGAAGGTAAACCATGACCAATAATGAAAATATTTGTAACAATTTTTTTATTAACAAAAGATGTTGTGAAAAATGCAATGTAGATAAGAAAACTACAGTGTCCCTTTAAATTAAATTCTTCCTGTACAGTCGCTGATGCTGATTTTATTAGTCAACATTTCATTATGCATTTTTCCCCCTTTTAGTGTCTCCTTCATTCTGTAATAAGCTTTTGACTTTTCCACTCTTCCTTTACACTGACTGAATGTTAATAATTATGGGCCAGATACTCCTGCTGAGTAGCACATTAGCCTGCTCATTTGTCCCGCTGAAATCACTGCAAGATATGTGGCATTATCAAGCTCTATATTATCTCAGTTTTGAAGACAATCTTTTAAAATGTTTTTTCACTGTGGCTCATTTACCACATATGACTTCACTTATTGTTTTGGGAACCAAAAGCACATTTAAAGTTTTGACAATTATGCAGTTCAAACAGCAAACATGGTATGGGCTTAATCTGAAAGAACAGGGCATGGTATTTCCAAATCAATGTCCATGGGGAAATTATATCAATGCTCTGCACAGTTCTATAACACGGATATCGTTTATTGACTTGTGTTCAGAAAATGTATTCTACAATTTGCAGTCATTGACAAATACATTCCCAATAAAAGAAAGTAACTATATTGTAGAATGTGGCAGGGTGCTGGTTGAAAAGCCCTTAATCAGCTCCTGCCACTCCAGCCCCAATTAAGGGGAATGGATTGGGGTTGGGTGAATAGCCCTGTATCTGCCTGGTAACTGGCCGCACCTGCCAGTCTTATTAGCCCCGAGCTATAAAGGCTGGGAGGAAGCCAGAGAAGTGGGAGAAGGAAAGAGAAAGGTCAGGCACAAAGAAGTTGGAGCCTTCTAGTCTGTTGATGGCCAGGCCTGTTGTAGGAAAAGTAGCTGTGACGCCTGTATATAGTTGGGAACTGGTGGTCGGAAACGTTATGAGAATAAAGAGCATGGGTGTTGCACCAGACTGAGGTGGTCCCTGACTCATGGAAGAGGGAGGCCCAGGGGCCAAATACCCAAGGGCATAGCATGAACCCCATTACATAGAACAATATTAAGCTTTCACTGAGCTGTATGTGTCTTTTTAATTTGAGAATTTTCAAAGTTTTTTAGAAAAAGCTCTCATTCCACCCTCTCTGAAGCTCTTAATTGCACAATGCATGTATAGCTGCTGTTAGAATATCTGAAACTCCTGTGCCACGGTGTTCTGAATACTGTGCTCTGAATACTGAGGTACTTCACAAGCCAAACATGAAACCATCACCAACATATAGATATGAAAAATTAAGATTTCTGGAGATACTCAAACATGTTTCAGAAGTTAAAAATCTCCTCCCATACCTTTCTCGCATCCTCTGCAATTGTACCCCATAAGGAAGAAATGGCTAGGAACAACCACCATTGCTGGAAAAATGTTGTAGGCAAAGAAAGGTCACCTGTCTCTTCCCTTAGGGAGTAGTTAGCAGTCTTGCTCACTCCCACATAAAAGGACTGGGGAAGAAATGGCTGGGAAAGAGGCATTCAGGAACTTCTAGGTTTGTTTTGTTTTGAATTCTCTTCAAAGACAGGTAATTCCTTTGGGATGAGGGTAGGATAGAAGGAAGATAGGGTGACCAGAAAACAAGTGGGAAAAATCAGGACACTTTTTTGGGGGGTGGGAGGCGGCGTATGGTTGCATATATAAAACAAAGCCCCTAATATCAGGATGTCTGGTCACCCTAAAGGAAGATGATACACTCTGAAAAATCACAATCTGGCTTTGGCACCAGTACAGAGGTGGGGAACAGGGCTGGGAGATTTTGTAATATGTAAATTCTATACTTTTAATACAATTAGTTATTATTTGTTAATCTATTTCTGTTTGTCTGGCTTTTTAGAGGATAAGATCTTTGAGACAAGGACCATCTTCTTTTCTCTGCATGTGCAGTGCGTAGACCTGGGGCCCATTTCCTGACTGGCCCTTTGAGTGCTACCATATGGAATTACTAAACAATGACAAGATATTTGGCATGATTTAAGCACGTTTCAAACAGGTTTTAATAGTTCCCATATATATATATATATATATATATATATATATATATGCAACAAGTAATTTACTGTGAATTATTTATGACTATTTCTCAAACACTAAAGTCAAAATAGTATATCCTCATTTTAAAAGAGCACAGTATTTCCAGTCCCAAGCATTCAGAGCCTCCAACAACTCAGGACATTGGCTTAGAAATCATGAGGTTTTTTTCAATAGTCAGTTTGGGGTTCTTTTTTGTTTGCCTTCTGAGAGTTTAAAGTGCACACAGGTCACATTTCCAAGCTTTTCTCTACAACTACAAAGGCTAGAATCTGACTTTTAAAAACATGAATTCTGAGCTTCTCACATAAATCTCTTGACTCCAAGGGCTGGAGCTTTAAGAAATGTATTAAATATAATGAGATTCAGGATAAAATCATAAGAACTGAGAATGAAATGTTGGTCATATCCTGACGTGCTTATCTTATCAAAGCTGAGCAGGACCACCCTTCTTTTGGAGATATAAAGTTGAGTGTTATCGCCACAATGAAGTGCTTTCAGTATGGTGATGACATTCAGATTTGTATCTCCTTTTTATCCAGCTTCAAGAGTGCAGTCAAGTGTCTCAGTCAGTGTTTGGGAGATACTTGGGTACGAATAAGAGTAAGTTTGTTGAGAAAACATCCATGTAAATCTAAGGTGCAATTAAAGGATTTGGCTAAATTTATACTTAGCACCAGCCCCATATGAGTGTAAAAGAGTATGCACATAATTTTCAATACAGTTTGTAACTTGTGGACCTGGTTAAATTTCCAGTTGCTTTTTTCCATGTATGCCTAGTCCATGGGATGCAAACTTTTCTTCTAGATGCAGACATGACTACTGTAATCCATACCATTGTCACTTCGAGATTAGACTACTGTAACGTGTCACACCTTAAACCCATTAGGAAACTGCATCTAGGGGAGAATGAAGCAGCTTGCTTATTATTAATATCTCACAGTGAGCATGACATCTTTGTCCCAGAATTTGCAGTTGCGGTCTACTGGTGGCCAGTGGGTAGAGTTTAAAGTGTTGTTTTTTCCCCCATAATAGCCTGAGACCTATCTACATGGATGACTGTTTCTCTCCTCATTCACCACTGCCACAGTCACACTTTGCAGAAGGGCCTGGCCTGAGTTTCCTTGATTTAAAAAAGTGGGAATTGTGAGTAAGGGATTCTTCCTTGACTTTGCAGTTTACCCTCCATAGGTCTGAAACAGCTTGAATTTTCAGGCCATGCTGCAAAACCCATCTTTGAACAGGCATTTATGAAGTCTGAGCTGGGTAGAGAGGGGGAGGGAGTAGGATTTCTTCTGAAATCTGAGGTAGGGAAACAGCAATCAATCAATAAATAAAATGATAACTATTTGTTTTATGTTGGGTGAGATTTGTTGCTGTTCTGCTTTTTAGTCTCACAATGTTTTGGATTTTTTGTGGGTGTCAGCCCAGGATAGCTTTTTATGCTATTCAAATCAAGATAAATAACTGCTTCCTTTTATTAAACATTGGGATATTTGACTGTTTTTGGAAATATAAATTGACTTTAGCACCAAATTAATGAATAATTTGATTATTTTATTCTTACCTGAGAAGAATATGTATGACCATCTGATCCACAAACAGGATTGGTATAAACTACTGGACACTGCTTGCAATTTGAAGAAATGGGACCACCTCTCCATTGTTTATGGCCTAAACCAGCCTCTTTCATACTGTAAACAAACAAAAAGCATGTAACCTGATAAGCAACAGTATTTATAAAAGCATTTATATTCACACTATAATTATTAGTCACCTGAGGACCTTGTGTATTAGGTTCCAGTTGGTAAAAACATCTTTTCTACACTCTCTCTCTCCCACAGCTTTTAGATGACACTTATCACTGGGCACCTCCATGATATCTCAATACCTAACTCTTTACAGTAAGCAAAAAATGACTGAGAAAGAAGATGTAGTAACACCTATTCCTATTGTTGTAGCGGAAAAAAATCCAGCAGGTGCGCATACATATAAATGGGCGAACATGAGGAAAATGTAAAATGCCTACCACACTATTGGGTTTATATAAATAAGAGAATAAAATAATAATCGGTGATTTCTATGCATTTATTTATGCATTATTTATCTGCTCGGAATCTTACTAAGGAACAGAAGAAAAAAAATCCGAGAAAACTGCAACACAGTCTCAATCCACTGGGCTGTGTCCTTAGCAGCGAGTCTCTAAACTGATATTGTGAGGAAGTCCATAGAATGAAAGTTTCTCCCTGTTCTTCCATTCCATGGTTCTCAAAGTGTTTCATATGCAGACAACCAAGAAGGCTCTGCTAATCGTCGGGTGGTTCCTGAGTCACAGTTTGAGAATTACTTGTCTACAGTGATTAAAGAAAACTAAAAAAATAGCACCCTTCAATTTATTTGTGAAAGAAGTAAAAAAATGTGCAGGGGCATACACATATATCTGATGCTGAATTGCTGGTAGTCAAAACACACTGGCCTGGATTCTCATTTATGCTATAGCTTCTCTACACCACTCTGGCAGTGAAAAGGGAGTTTAAAGTGTGTCAAGACATAATTTATATGCCTAACTGTGTGTACAAATATTGTGTGTGTGTAAATTATGAATTAGAACAGTGTAAACGTGTTAATGTAAAGGAAATCAAGCCCACTGCACATAAAAAATAGCACTTACTACTGCCAAAAATCAATGACAGCTTAAATTATCTGCAGAATAAATGCTTTTATGCAAGTCAAACCTGCCCAGAAAGCCAGTCAGAACTAGATATATAGCTACAGGACACAAATATCCATCTACAGGCCCCAGATCACAGGCCCCATCTACAGGCCCCAGAAAACACTTAAGAACATGCTTAGAAACTTTGCTGAATTGGGGAAATAGATCTGCAAATGTACCTTAGTTTTGACTGCAATATTCCTGTCATTCTCTCCGGAATACTGAGTCATTCATGACACATTTTGGTAAACTGAATTGCTCTGTGTAGACTAGCATCAACTGAAGACTATGTTAACACCATTAATCTCATCTCACTTGTAACCAAGACAAATCTGAATCGGATCTCTAGATACGAACAGCCAGTGCACTAATAACCTATGACAGCTACGTCCTCCGTCCTCACTCCTCTGAAACTGTCACGCTTTCACTTGTGCATCAGTGTAATTTGATCCGTTATCCGTTGTTTTTCATCTATAGGATGTTTTCAGATTCCCAGCATGCAACGCCATTATACAGTTGTATGAGAAATAAAAGTAAAAAAAAATATTTTGCTTAAACTACATATATTCGCCTTACTTTTTTTTTTTACGTGAGCAAACACAGCACATACTACAGTACTGAGAGAGGGAGGGTGGTCCAGTGGTTAGGGCACAGCCTAGTATGATAGACCCTGGGTGCAGTTTCCTGGTCCACCACATATTTCCTATGTGACTTGGGCAAGTAATTTAACGTCTCTGTGCCTCAGTTCCCCATCTGTAAAAAGGGGAACAGCAGCACTGCCCTACATTACAGGGGTTTTGTGAGGATAAATACATTTAAAAAATATCTGGCCCTCCAACACGATGCTAATGAAGCCATATAAGAACTTGATATCGACCTTCCTTTGGTGATGTATAAAGCACATACTTTACAAGTGATCTGTACCTCCCTGTTTGAAATTAAACATACTGACATGGGAAATTTTGAAAACCAAACTGTCTTACACCAAAAACAAAACTACTGCATCTGAAAACATGTACACTTCTTAATTATTAGTAATGGTTTCCATTCTGATGCATACCAATACTTTCTTACAAACATATATTATCTAAAATACAAAAGACGTGTGGGCTGTCCTTTACCATTCTCAGTTTTTCAAGGTATGTAGCCTCCAGCTCATGAATGAAAATATGTATGAGCCTTTGACATGTGAAGAGTTGAGAGGATATATATTATATAAACTAAACTGAATTATAACCATTACTACATGTTGATGATGGCTTGAACTAACATACAGTATACGATTACTTGGAAAGTTACGGAGTTTGAATTGTAAATAGGCTTGGAAAATTGAATCTTTTGTCAGTATGTCGATAAACATGGACTTCTTCATACACATACACCATTTCAATGGTGAAAAGATATTTTTAATGATAATTATTATTATTATATTATTTACAAACAGGCAAAGTAAAAAAAAATACTACTTCAGAATTTATCAGAGTTTTATTTAAGGATATGTACTTTGTATATTTGATGTGATGTTAGTATTATGTGTTTTAACTGTTACAAAGTTTGAACTTTTTGAATCGGTCTATTCTCATTAAATAATTGTCTGATTCCCCCCTTATTGTTTGACCCCTTGCCCCACAGTTTTGCACAACCATGAGAAAGTATATAAATAAAATTTAAAAAAAGACTTAATAAACCAATATCATAATTATAAAAATACTAAATTCTATTGAACCTAAATATCAATCCATAGTCCCAATTTTAACTCACAAGGGATAAATAAACTTATTAAAGAAAACCTCCACATATACCAGTATAAAAGCTCAACTGTACTTTTTCCCTATGAGCAGCAGAGTATCTATTACAAAATAAGGATATTTTAATGTTTCAATTCTTGGGTATAGCAACATATTGTGAACATTAAAGAGTGTAGAGAGAAAAAAATCAGTATACAGAATAGATGAGTAATTAATATTCAGTCGGTCATATCTTTATTTTCTTTATTATTTTTAATAGAATTAGAAGGGGGAAAAATCCAGAATTACTATGATGTGCACATGCTGACTATGAGTAACTGTCATTGCATTACTATAATTCTTCCTGATCTCATTCTCTTCTTACTGTTTTGTCATCCTTACTTGTCATAGTAAAACACAGATTGTAAGGTGTCTTTCTAGGTCTTCAGTGAAGTGGCCAGTATGCTCTTGGGCACAATATAAAGCGCACAAGTCCCCCTCCTCCCCTCCCTTCCCTTCCAGATATAGTCTTTGCTGGTACTAAAAAAAGTAACATTAAGTGTACATGTATAAACATCATGGGCTACATTTCCAGCTTAATTTTACTTGAAACATTTGTGATTACATCAATTTGCATGCACAAAATCATGCATATATGTGTAGACTGAGTAATTGCACATGCAAGAGGATAGTTAGGCACATAATTAGCCAATCTGCCCAATTAATCATGCAAATACCTGTTTGCATACATCAGTGTATGCACAAATATCTTATCCACAAATATCACGTGTCCAGTTAAAACAGGTCACTGAAACTGTGGCTTTGAACCAAAATTCTAAGCAACTCTATTCACTTAAAGATTTATATATCTATATCTATCTATATATACACACACACACACTCAAAATGAACACATTAGTCTGCACAGAGAAGACAGATAGCATGTCTGAGTTGCAAAAAAAATTATATTTAAGAGTCCTTGATTCAAATATGACCAGAAGCAGTTTTTTCAGAGTGCAAAGTTATTTAAAGTAAATGGGGTTGCTATGTGGACCTTAGATATGATTCACGGGACTTGTACAATTCTTGCATCATGACTATTGCTGTGATGCTAATAGACTTCCAAGGCACTGCTATTTAAAGGTTTTCTGATTGTGTGCCAGCATAGGGCTTTGAGGGGACTTGTATCTGGACAGTATCATTAACATAATTGGATGAAAGACTTGTTTAGCACTAATCAAACTGTTTTCACTGGAGCAGATTGGATTTCTTTTGGAACACACTCTCTGTCTAGGACTTCCCTGAAACTGCAAGTAGGAATGAAATATCACTGCCACTGTATTACTGAGATTTTCCTTTTAAGGGACAAAATCAAGCAAAGCACTGCTGTTCCAAACTTTTTGCTGCTATGTGTTGGCCTGCCACACTACTTATAGTAAACTAACAAAACGTAAGAAAACACTGTGACAAGAAATAAATAGTTAATCAAACCCAAGAGAAATAAACAAAACAATGTTAGTTTTGCAAAAGACCACTTAAAATAGAAGACCCACATAGAAGTCAACTCATATTACCTTTTAGCATTTTGAATCTCCATGGCACTGAAAAAGAGATAATCAGAACATGCAGCGTGTGAGACTATATAAGTGTGCTTTTGGGTTTTTTAATATCTTCTAACAAAAAGCACCCAACAGTTCAGGTTTGAAAAATTATGCATAAGCTATCATTTTGGTCAAACTTTCTCAACATACATACATGGTAGGTTTCAAGATGTTAATGGCCAGGTTCTTTGTGTATGTTTAAAAGGGATACTATTGTTTGCTTATCTGAACTGGAGATGGGAAACATAAAATAAAGAAATATTCTTGAAGATGCAAATATCCAAATTCCTCGTGCCTGCTTCTGCCAATACGTTGCATCAGTAACACATATCTAAACCAATGTGATATATGCCATTATGTGCCAGCAATGCCCCCTCTGCCATGTACATTGGCCAAACCAGACACTCTCTATGCAAAAGAATAAATAGACACAAATCTGACATCAGGAATCAAAACATTCAAAAATCGGTAGGAGAACACTTCAATCTTTCTGGTCACTCAGTAACAGACTTAAAGGTGTCAATTTTGCAATAGAAAAGCTTCAAAAACAGATTCCAATGAGAAACTAATTAACATATTAATTTAATATTATATTTAATATTAATTTAATTAATATGCAAACTAGATACTATTAACTTGGGTTTGAATAGAGACTGTGAGTGGCTGGGTCATTACACATATTGAATCTATTTCCCCATGTTAAGTATCCTCACACCTGCTTGTAAACTGTCTAAATGGGCCATTTTGATCATCACTACAAAAGGTATTTTTTTTGTGTTTTTTTCCTCCTGCTGATAATAGCTCATCTTAATTAATTAGCCTCTTACAGTTGGTATGGCTGCTTCCACCTTTTCATGTTCTCTGTATGTATATTTATATCCTCTTACTATATGTTCCATTCTATGCATCTGATGAAGTGGGCTGTAGCCCATGAAAGCTTATGCTCAAATAAATTTGTTAGTTGGGACTGCCACAAGTACTCCTGTTCTTTTTGCAGATACAGACTAACATGGCTGCTACTCCGAAACCTCTGTACTAGATGACTGGAAAATAAAAAAAATATAACACCGATTTTCCAAAAAAGTCTCCACAGGCAATCCCAGGGTGGATTTGATTTAAATCAAATTGATTTCCATCATTATTTAAATCACTAGTCAGGAAGACTCGATTTAATCATGGATTTCTACATAAAAGTGCATTCTTGGTTGTTATAACCTTAATACATATACTTCAAACTCAGATAGATGTAGGTTTCATTTTTAGAAGGCACACACTATACATTTATAAAGTGATTCATTTTGAAAACTTTTCAGATTAGTTTTACAGCTATATCAGAAAATGAATGATTGTCTGGTTATTTCATTTACCAAAGATAATCAAAGCAAATATTTATGAAGTCATTGGGAGGTGAACTATCTCCAAGTCAACAATTCAATGCATCCAATGAAGTGAGCTGTAGCTCACGAAAGCTTATGCTCAAATAAATTGGTTAGTCTCTAAGGTGCCACTAGTACTCCTTTTCTTTTTGCTAATACTTGGAGGATTTTCTTGCCATGATGTATTAGGAGGAGATCACCACCAGACAGACATTAAATTGTTTTATTTAACTAAAACAATGTTATGTATTCTGGATGTTTTTCTTCAACAGCCAACATATAATATTTTAACAAAACAAGCATATGAATTTTTGAATTTAGTTAAACATTCAAAAACAACGAGGAGTCCGGTGTCGCCTTAAAGACTAACAGATTTATTTGGGCATAAGCTTTTGAGAGTAAAAAATCCCACTTCTTCAGATCCATGCATCTGATTTTTTACTCACAAAACCTTATGCCCAAATAAATCTGTTAGTCTTTAAGGTGCCACTGGACTCCTCGCTGTTTTTGTGGATAAAGACTAACACAGTTACCCCTCTGATACTTAAACATTCAAGTTTTTTAAAATTGGGTGTGTTTTTGTTAAAATTGTTTAACTAAAATAATTAAATGAAATATTTTAAAAAAAAACAAAAACAAAAAAAAAACCAACCCAAAATTAAAATGACTCTGTCAGCCAGGTCAACATGAGAAACTTAAAATATTGGCTTCTGCAGCTAACTCAATCGTCTTCACCTTCATTTTCCTGTTTGTTCATAATCTGGAAAAGAAAAACAAGCTTTCTTGCTTTTTCAGGTCCCAAACAATTTCTCAATTTGGAATGAATTAGTCCAAAGGAAGAAAATACTCTTTCCACACCAGCAGAAGAAGCTACTGCTGTTAAAAAGTGAGATTATCACTTCAACAATCTCTGAATCCAAGTGCTTAAGTAACTTCCACCAGTTCACTGGTGTGACTTTCTTTAAAACATCATCAGCAAACATATTTCTTGAATGGTTCTTATTCCCAAACTGGGTCTCTTTTATGGCCTGATGCCATTATAGGTTTTCCCTTCTAGTGAGAGAATGGTATGGTAGATCTCAAATCAATGAAGGCTTCACTCAGAAAGACCAAGACTTCTGGAATATGCTGCTCAAACATTTTCACTTTTGTTTCTACTGCCTGTTCCTCCCATCTCACATTTATCTCCAGGCTTCTTCTCCTGGTCCAGATCAATTCTGCCCCCAACAATCTTCTGTTCATTGAATTTTTTTAAACTTTGCACTTTTAGAGAGAGGTAAGGGATTAACTCTGTGTACACAAATTTGCAAAGGCACAATAGGGTTGAGGTCTGTTATTTCTCACTTCTATATATTATTTATTTATTTTAAAACATTTTTGCTGTTAACAAGCATGTTATCTCTGGCGACACAAATCCACAGTTTGAGAACTGCAAAACTAAGCATCTCTGATGGTATCTTCTAGACTGAGCACTGAATCCCATTGGGTAGATAGAAAGATTAACCTAAATAATCTATAAAGAAGCCCCTGGAACTCCATAAAATTGGGACCCTAATCCATGAACTATTGGAACTCATTTGCAAAACTTTTCTTAAACATTACATTAATATATTGTCTCATTCTATAGAATTAGAATTTGTAATCCCTATTCCACGATTAGGAATCTTTGAGCTATAATGTATCTATCTTTAGATATGCTTTTTGAGGAAAAAAACTTATATTAAAAAATTCAATTGAAAGAAAAAAATCCAAACTTTTTATTTAAAAAAATAAATCAATCATTTATTTTTATCCACCCTGGGGAATCCTGACAATTACAGGCCAATAACCTGTACTAGACAAATTGGGTGAGGGAACAGTTGAGACAGGATTTTGTAAAGGGAAATCATGCTTCACCAATCTATTAGAATTCAACGAACACATGGACAATGGTGATCCAGTGGATATAGTGTACAGTGGACTTTCAGAAAGCCTTTGACAAGGTCCCTCACCAAAGGCCCTTAAGCAAACTAAGCAGTCATGGGATAAGAGGAAAGTCTTCTTGTGGATCAGTAACTGAAAGACAGGAAACCAAGGGAAGGAATAAATGGTAATTTCTCACAATGGACAGAGGTAAATAGCAGGTAAATAGCAGTACAAAGATCTGTACTGGCACCAGTGCTGTTCAACAGATTCCTAAATTATCTGAAAAGGGGGGGGGGTAAACAGTGAGGTGGCAAAGTTAGCAGAGTATACTAAATTACTCAAGATAGTTAAGTCCAAAGCACACTGCAAAGAATTACAAAGGCATCTCTCAAAACTGGATGACTGGGCAACAAAATAGTAGATGAAATTCCATGTTCATAAGTTGAAAGTAATGCACATTGGAAAACATAAGCCCAGCTATACATATAAAATGATGAGGTCAAAAGTAGCTGTTATCACTCAAGAAAATGACCTTGGTTGGAGTCACTGTGGACAGTTCTCTGAAAACATCTGTTCAATGTGCAGTGGCAGTCAAAAAAGCTAAGAGACTGTTAGTAAAGGAATATATTCAGAAAGGAATACAGAAGAATATAGAAAATATCATAATGTCACTATATAAGTCCATGACACACATACCTTGAATACTGCATGCAGTTCTTGTTGCCCTATCTCTAAAAATAGACGGCAGAACTAGAAAACATACAGATAAGGGCAACAAAAATGATTAAGGATATGGAACAGCTTCCATATGAAGAGAGATTAAAAACAGACTGGGACTGTTCATCTTACAAAAAAGAGATGACTAAGGCCATCTCTAGCTAGAGAGATCTCTCATGCAGCCACTCTATGTCGATGGGAGATTAATCTACCCCCAATGAGCAGCTGTGCACACTAATGCTTATGGCAGCATAACTGATGTTGCTCGGGGGGGTGTTTGGTCATGAATTATATGGTAGAGCTCAAATCAATGAAGGCTACACTCAGAAAGACCTCAAGACTTCTGGAATATGCTGACATAAGTGGTAGTGTACACATAGCCTCAGAGGAGATATGAAAGAGGTCTATAAAATTATGAACTGTGTGGAGAAAGTGAATAAGAAAGTGTTATTTACCGTGTCACATAACACAAGAACTAGGTAGGGGTCACCACTGAAATTAATAGGCAGCAAATTTAAAACAAAGATAAGGAAGTACTTCACACAATGAAGAGTCAACCTGTGGAGCTGGATGCCATGGGATCTTGTGAAACCAAAAGTATCTCAGGGTTCAAAAAAGGAATTAGATAAGTTCATGGAGGATAGGTCTATTAATGGCAATCAGCCAAGATTGTCAAGGATGCAACACCAATGCTCAAGGTGTCCCTAAGTCTCTGACTATCAGAAGCTAGGTCTGGACGACAGGGGATGGATCACTTACTGCATCTGGCACTGTCCACTGTTGAAAGACAGGACACTGGTCTAGATGGACTATTGATCTGATCTAGCATGGCCATATTTGTGTTCTTAATGTCACTGCCTCACCAGGAGCACTCTCACTGCCAATGGTTTCAGACTGCTTTCATTCCTGATTCTGCCCCAGCCAACCATTGCTCATGCTTTAGTCCTGTGCCTGTTTCCATATAACCAGCCCTTGCTGCTGCCCAGATCTGCTCCTGCTTCAGCCAGGGACTGACATATTACTTGTTTGATAAATATCAAGGTGATTAGGCAGCAAGCAATATGTGTTTGTAAATAAACAGCATTTCTACGTTTCTCAAGGTCTGCGTGTCATAACATGTAATTTTCACTGTGAATATCCGGTCATAACGAAATATCATCAAGAAATGTCTAAATGAGACATTTTGTCTTTGCATTAAGTATACAGAGGATGGGTTTAAAGTTTCTGGGTGAAATCCTGGGCTCACTGAAATCAATAACAAAACTTGTGTTGACTAAAGTGGGGCCAAGATTTTACCCAGAAATTTTAGGCTTCACATAGCACAACTAGAGTGACAGAATACTGAAGAAAGAATACAGCCACAATGGGATGGAATTTAAGCTTTTTTTTTTTTTTTTTTTTTTAGTGTACAGCTTTTAAAAGATATTTCTTCCATATGTGCACCAATGTGCATTAACACAACGCTACATGCAAAAGTCTGTACGAGCAGGCCTCACCAAATAGCTTTGAAAGATATGAACTAGCCCCATTCATTTCAACACGCTGTTAATTCAAAACTAATTATGACAATTCAAGTGTCCACATTGTAAACTATTCTGCTCTTTTATGCATAAATATCCAATGAATATGTTTATCTAATGTGGTTGAATTGTCAAACAAGTTAGAGATGGTAAAGACCCCCTGTTAGGGCTACAGTGCAAAACCATAACCATAGCCACTTGCTGCATTTTCCTGTAGAAGCAGAAAACTATTGAGAGCAAACAGAAAAAAAGTGGACTGCTTATGAGTGGGGTAGATAGGGTAAGTAGATCCTGGTGTTTCCAGTGTATCTGGTTAAGGAAGGTTGCAGAAGGAAGCCACTTCTTCTAGGGTCATGGAGGACTCCACACTGCATCTCCAAAGCCAATACTTGACTTTCAACAGCTACAGAAGATATTGCCAAGTATTTATTAAAACTTCAGAGATGAGTAGGGACCTTAGCTTGAAATTGCAAGGGGAGTGGGAGGCCTCTCATAAAGTTGCAGGCATTTTCATGGAAGTTCAGAAAAATGTTTTCTGTCTTGCTCAAAAAATATGAGTATAAATTGTTGTCCACCTGCTGAAAGGATCAAACTAATTTCACAGTTCATTGCAGTAGCTTTGAAGGGGACAAAAGAAAGTATACACCCATTTTTACCTGAAACCAAAGTAGATGAGGCCAAAAGTCAGCTAGAATGGACAGGCTCATTGTCTCATTCTGCAATCCAAGAAGAAATTTACTTACTTTATATATATATACATACACACACACACACACACACACATGATAATCTGTAGTGACAGATATCTGGAGTTAATTACCATGACTGCTATTTGTGCCTCTTAAGAGGTACCTAGATTTGAGAAAAGACTTTTTATTTATGAGCCTGGGGGGAAAAACAACACAGCAAACACTCAGCAGACTCAAACGTACATTTCATCATGTATGTGGCCATTTCAGAGATACACTACAGTCATGACCAACAGTACAAACCACTAAGAACTCTGTTTCCGAGAACCATCATCAGGCTGCACACACCTTGCTTTGAAACCTTCATAACATATTTTGCCTTGTAAAGAGCTTTGTAAGCTCTCAAAGTCCTAACAAAAAAATTGCATGTGCACTTAGTGATTAAAATACTATGTGCGTCTATGTGCAAATTAGGTGTCACCCTTGTACTCCTGAAAATTTACCACAGTGCCTCTCAGTGGGTTGCACACAGCATTTTGTTTCACCACATCTTGACACCTTTACTTTAGCTATATTCAGATTCTTCTTGTTATTACAAACATGCTATTGCTAAACATACAGATGATGTTTTGAAAATAAGTTTTCCCCTTAAGATTTGTATGGTAATTAAGAAATTTCTTGGCTATATATACACCTCTGCAGCACTGAAATTTGACTTTGTCCTTCAGGGGATTTTCTACCCTGCAAAGTGGAAAAAAAGCCTCTTGGGGGAGGAAAAGAAGACACTCTCTTCCTGCAGGACATGTGGAAATTTAATGTTCCCTGAGTGTAAGTCAGTCGTAATGAACTATGAAGCTTTTAAATATGAACATAAGCTATTTATGAAAGTAATAAATTGCATCTTCCAAATTGTGTCAAAGTTTTAAAATAAATGTCACTCCTAAAATGGTACTATCCTTTACACTTAGCCTTTATTTTGCCAGAAATTGATGCTCTGAATAATACAGTATATATCCAGAGTTACACAAATATATAGTTTATGATTCTATAACATGTTGCTGTACTACACTGTAATCACTAACATTTTCTGTTTATTTCAAAAAGCTTATTTAGCTCAGACTCTTATTCATTTCACTTTAACAGGCAAGAATCTCCTTGGAAGTTGTGGAAGAAGAAAGATGATGATGATGACGATGACGACTTGTAAAAGAATCTCAACCCAGAATAACATCAGGGTGGGTGAGAGGCTACATAGAACAGTTTTATTATTTAGTTTGTGATAGGAGACTTTTTAATTTACCAGAGAGAGGAATTTGCTTAAGAAGTAATATATTTAAATAGTCTATACTTACTATGAGTATTGATACCTGAGAAATACCAGCATTGTCAGTTATTCTGAGAATTAGTCATCACATCCATTCATCTATATTCAGGTAAGAGATAAGGTACAGGTAGCGAACCAATAACATGTATACCCAAAATATCTCACACTGCCAATTCAGCAGATGTAGGCCAACCCCACAATAAAATCAAGGTGGCCCAAAACATTGGAGCAACTAGGAAATACTGACAGCACAGATGAGAATTAGAAAACCATGCAAAGCATGAATGAGATACAATGTACCTTCGTAGGACATATGAATGTAGTTAATAAAATATATAGTACAGTTTAGGAATTTTCGTTTTCTGCACTTTCTGTGTAGGTTGTTGTGGACTTAAAAGATTTCATGTGCCATTTAACATTACAAAAGTGATAGCTCTGCACTGGCATCATCAATATTGAACACACAAAAAAAGCTTAAAATAATCTCTTAGTCACTAAAAGGCAGGCAGTTAGTGTGGAAGAAAAATGAAGGTGATGCAGTTTTTTGATGATGAAAAATGTATGTATTCAAGACAAATGGTAATAGGTATCTTACAACTTGAGTGAAGTATGATTTGTTTACTTAGGATGCATAATTCTAACTGGGGCCATAGAAACAGTGGCATTATTTTAACTGACTAATAATTAATGTACTCTAGTATTAAGCCATATTTATGAAATCAAAATACTGGCATATAAGTGAATATCAAAACTCAGTACTTCCTGAAAAATAGAATTGATACACTAACCTAATCTTTTGGAATTGCAATGCAAGATTAGTTTTTTCTTATATGGAAAAATATGTTATCTATGAATCTCACATAAAGCATTATTTGTAGAAATATGTATATTTGTATATCCATATTTTTAATTTTCATAACAAGTGCCATCAAAAGGGAGCAATGATTTATTATTATTTTACTCTCAAGAATCACTGAAAGATGATACTATTTAGACTGTACTACCAGTTATAATGGCACTGTGCAATCCAGCTGACACATCTGATAAATAAAGAACAGGCCCATGGACTGAGTTTCCAGTCTAAATCCTTGATCCTTCAAAGATGCTAAGCACTCTGACCACAGTCCAGCAAAGCACTTAACTGTGTGCTTAACTTTAAGCATGTGAATAGTCCAACTGAAGTCAATGGGACTACCCCTATGGTTAAAGTCAAGCATGTGCTTAAGTGCTTGCTGAATCAGGACCAGAATGCTCAACACCTTGCAGGATCAAGCTAAGCGGCACAGCAGATAGGGCACAGTACAATACAAATGAAAGGTAAAACTGAAAGAGTTGGGCTTGAATGTTTTTAGAAGTGTTTTGAAAGATCTGCAGAAACATTTCTGCAGAGCCCCCATGGCTAAATAACAGTGAAGTGAAAGCTTAGAATGCAGTAAGCCTTATAGTAGAAATAAAAAAAAAAAAAATCTCCCTTTTCTGTTTTGCACAGGATGGCTTAAAAATTGATGATTTTTTGTAGAAAAAAGGTAAAAAAACCAGACTGTTTATTTAAATTATATTTTTCTTTTAAAAATAAATGTTTAAAATGAATTTAATACAGAATATGTTAAGGTCTAAATTTATTATAATCTTGACACTTTTTAAAAAGAATGATACGCTTTAAATCCACGGCACTAGCAAATACTGAGTTAAAACCTGATTTTCTATAAAAGGAAAGACCCGGGGAAAAACA
This sequence comes from Lepidochelys olivacea, assembly GCF_965140295.1. Lineage (NCBI taxonomy): Eukaryota > Metazoa > Chordata > Testudines > Cheloniidae > Lepidochelys > Lepidochelys olivacea. The sequence goes on from NC_140414.1 coordinate 74,618,813, forward strand.
TCAACCTGTGAGGTCAAGCTTTATAAGTATGGCACAATAGGTCAGCCTAAGCAATTTAGGAGACTGTCTTATTTTCAAAAGACTTAGGTGAGACTAGGAACTGAAGCTCCAGTCACTTTCATTTAGGTATATCTGAAAATTTTCCCAGACTGAAATAATCAGTTTAAATCACTGATTACAGTTAATCCCTCTCTTTAATAAATGATTTAGTCGTAAATGTGAAACATGTTTTGATAAGAGATGTCTAGGTATCCAAAATATTTAAGCTGGTTAATAAAAATTAATTTGTATGCTTTTTTGTGTTTAATTAAATTCTAGTTACCATCCTAATGCAGCTTGACATAAATTATGAAGAAAAAGTTAATTATATAGAAAATAAGCAATATATTTCTAACACAGTAAAATTGTACAATTAATAAAAATCTGAAAATATTAAGCTATATAATTGCTTCAATAAATATATATTGTTACAGTGTACCCACCTAGATAGCAAAAAGATGTACCAAATCTAGTGTGAAGGCTCTATTTGGTTGTAAATCAACATGTTTTAACAGTTATATCAATCAGTGAAAATGTATCTTTCATTAGAAAATAACTGAAGTACAAATGGAAAAGTATTAAGAATATATTTTAGATTGCGGCTTTCTACTAGGTGATTTAAATCACTCCTTTAAATCACCCTGATTTAAATCAATCCACCATGTTTTGGTGTCAGTTTCTGGGAGCACCAGAGAAAGCTTGCCTGCAGCTGAGTGACAAAAACAAAACGGAGGTGCGTTTTTGTAGCTGGAACTATCCTTCCCTAACAAGCCTAGTTCTGCCCTCAACTACAGTCTGGAGAGCCACTGTAAAGCATCTGTAGATGCGTCACAACAGGAATTGAAAATTGTCCCTAACCCATGGAATGACATGACAGAAGGCTCAAAGGTAAGAGTGAACAAAGAGATGGGAGACATGTTCAGAAACAAACAATTCAAAAGTATAGTCTTACAGGTTAAAATCCCCATGTAACTGAAGATAATTGAAACTTAGACCTGGTAAGGAATTTTTCAACAACGTTTTTTTTTTCTAGGATTTGTCAAAACTGAAAATTTTCATGGGAATGTACAAGTTTTAACAAAACTTAGTTGGAAAGGTTTCTCGGGTCCAGAATGGAACTGAGAGAAATCAAGACATCACAGAATAGCCAACAGCATTGTGGTCAGGACACTACCTCGAATGTAGGGGACACAGATTCAAGTCATTGCTGTTCCTGCTTGAGAACAGGGACTTGAGGCTGGGTATCCCACATTACAAATGCATGTTCTGCCCACAAGGTCATTCAGTATTCTAGGTCTGTATTTTAACCAGGAGATCTTCAATGATTTAAAAATAAAAAAAAGTCCTACAAAAAGTGTAAACTAGGTCAAATTACAAAGGATAAATATAAACAAATAACACAAGTATGTAGGGACAAAATTAGAAAGGCCAAGGCATAAAACGAGATCAAACTAGCCAGAGACAAAGGGTAACAAGAAAACATTCTACAAATACATTAGAAGCAAGACAACGACCAAGGACAAGATAGGCCCGTTACCCAAAGAGGCGTAGAAAATAACAATAACAATAACAAATGTGGAACAATAACAATAGAAAATGTGGAAATGGCAGATGTGCTTAATGACTTCTTTGTTTCAGTTTTCACCAAGAAGATTGTTCATGATTAGATGTTTAACATAGTGAATGCCAGTGAAAATGAGGTAAGATCAGAAGAGGCTAAAATAGTGAAAGAACAAGTTCAAAATTACTTGGATAAATTAGCTATCTTCAAGTCCCAGAGCCTGATGAAATGCATCCTACAATACTCAAGGAGCTGACTGATGAGATATCTGAGCCATTAACGATTATCTTTGAGAAGTCATGGAAGACGGGAAAGATTCCAGAAGACTGGAAAAGGGCAAATACAGTGCCCATCTATAAAAAGGGAATAAGGACAACCCAGGAAATTTCAGACCAGTCAACTTAACTTCTGTACCCGGAAAGATAATACAGCAAATAATTAAGCAATCAATTTGCAAACATCTAGAAGATAGTAAGATGCTAGGTAACAGTCAGCATGGATTTGTCAAAAACAAATTGTGTCAAACCAACCTGATAGCTTCCTTTGACAGGGTAACAAGCTTTGTTGATGGGGGGGGGGGGTGGTAGACGTGGTGTATCTTGAGTTTAGTAAAGCTTTTGACACGGTCTTGCAGGACCTTATCATAAACAAATTAGGGAAATACAACCTAGATGGAGCTACTATAAGGTGGGTTCAAAACTGGTTGGAAAACCTTTCCCAGAGAGTAGTTATCAGTGGTTCAGGGTCATACTCCAATTAGGAAGGAACATCAGTTGCACACATACAAAATGGGAAATGACTACCTAGAAAGGAGTACTGCAGAAAGGGATCTGGGGGTCATAGTGGACCACAAGCTAAGTGGTCAACAGTGTAATGCTGTTGCAAACAAGCGAACATCATTCTGGGATGTACTAGCAGAAGTGTTGTAAGCAAGACACGAGAAGTAAGCTTCTGCTGTACTCCACTCTGATTAGGCGTCAAGTGGAGTATTGTGTCCAGTTCTGGGCACCACACTTCAGGAAGGATGTGGACAAATTGGAGAGAGTCCAGAGAAGAGCAACAAAAATGATCTACGAGGGAAGATTGAAAAAATTGGGTTTGTTTAGTATGGAAAAGAAAAGACAGAGGGGCCATGATAACAGTTTTCAAGTATGTAAAAGGAGGAGGAAGAAAAATTGTTTGTCTTAACATCTGAGAATAGGACTAGAACTAAAGGGCTTAAATTGCAGCAAGGGAGGTTTAGATTGGACATTAAGAAAAACTTCCTAACTGTCAGGGTAGTTGAGCACTGGAATAAATTGCCTAGGGAGGTTGTAGAATCTCCATCATTGGAGATTTTTAAGAGCAGGTTAGACAAACACCTGTCAGGAATGGTCTCACTTAGTCCTGCCATGAGTGCAGGGGACTGGACTAGATATGACCTCTCAAGATCCCTTCCAGTTCTATGATTCTTTTCATGAAAAACTTTGAACAATCTTGGGTTCAGCCCACTGTGGAAAGGGAAATTTTTTGAAATCTTAATTTTTTGGGACATGAAAACCATTTCTCAACCAACTCTATTTAAATTATGTGACCATTGAAAGGACATTTTAAAAGACTAATTTCAGAAAGCTATTATATTCTTTTCTTTCATAATGCTACTGAAGATGAAGAAGCAAGAGCACTGGAATGAAAACTAATATATGCATTTGAGATTGATTAAATCAAAGCAAGCTTTCATAAAAATGAGAATCCAATTTAAGAAAACACCCCCCCCTTTTTTTTTGGACAAATCCAAAAGAGAAAATATTTCTAAAAACGGGTTAGTGCAGTGATGCTATTAAAGTTTTCCTTTACATTGATGTACATATTATAAAACAACTTTAGATTTAATTCTATTTTTAAAGTTCAAGGCAAGTCTATTATAGACTTGTTTACTGTGCATGGCCTAATTAAACATCAACAGAAAGAATGAACATTTTGCTAACACTACAGGCTTAAACCAACCTGAAAATACCAAATTACTTTCCCATTTTATGGTGCACCATAAAGCTTGTGCATCAGGTTACAATTGCTTTATTATCTGAAATGACATTGCTCAAATTATTAGATGTAATATACCATTTAGAGGGCTTACAGATATAGGAAATTGTACCAACCCATCCTGAATTTCCCAAGTGTTCTGGATATTACCAGGAAAAGTCTTCATTTCCACAAGAAAAACACACTTCTTCTTAGAGGTACTCTTCCTTCCTCCCTGTTCTGGTCGTACACTTGTCCACTGCCCCTTGGGGGACACACTCTCCTTAGTCTACTACTTTTCTTTTCTTTTCGCATTTTTACATTTCTTAGGACCCTCTTCATATGTCACACCACTTGTCACATTTAGGCAGGCCCTTCCTTCTCTAGACTGCCTTTGGAGTATCTCTTCCCCAAGCCCTTTCTGAGTGCTCCCTCTGCCAACTCCCATTCCACTCTTTTGTCTAGGCTTCCACATTTGAAATATAGCAGGACCCCCCTCACCTGCTGGCAACAGTGGTCTCTTTGCCACTGCTGCTGTCCACAAGCGTCACTGCTTGCTGCATGTCCCGCTGCATCTCCTGCAGCTGCCAATGCTCCTGCAGAAACTACAGAACAATTTTCTGAATCCATTGCTGCTAATCAGCTAATAAACAGTTTAATCCATTCTCTTCATCACTGCACAGACAGGAGGGAATCTTGCAAATCCTGCCAGCTAAGCTAGCTGTAGTGGACCAGGTGCCTCCTGTGTGACCCTTCATGGCCTAGGATCATATTACAGGCAGTTTTGCCTCAGTTTCCCCTCTTGGACTGGTCAAAAACGTAAAAAAACACTTTTGTCCATTCCTATCCCTTTTTCAGGCTCTGCTTTATTAAGTGAACAACATTCAAAATAAAACTTATGTCTATCCAAAAGCCCACACAAAAGGAACAAAAAGAAAAGGAGTACTTGTGGCACGTTAGAGACTAACCAATTTATTTGAGCATGAGCTTTCGTGAGCTACAACTCACTTCATCGGATGCATACCGTGGATACTGCAGCAGACTTTATATACACACAGAGATCATGAAACAATACCTCCTCCCACCCCACTGTCCTGCTGGTAATAGCTTATGTAAAGTGATCATCAAGTTGGGCCATTTCCAGCACAAATCCAGGTTTTCTCACCCTCCATCCCCCCACACACAAACTCACTCTCCTGCTGGTAATAGCCCATCCAAAGTTACAACTCTCTACACAATGTGCATGATAATCAAGGTGGGCCATTTCCTGCACAAATCCAGGTTCTCTCACCCCCTCGCCCCCCTCCAAAAACCACACACACAAACTCACTATCCTGCTGGTAATAGCTCATCCAAAGTGACCACTCTCCCTACAATGTGCATGATAATCAAGGTGGGCCATTTCCAGCACAAATCCAGGTTTTCTCACCTCCCCACCCCCATACACACACAAACTCACTCTCCTGACATCCTCTACAGCAAACAGGGAAAGATTAAGAATGAGCTCTCAAAAATGGATACTCTCATAAAAAACCAACCTTCCACACAAACTTCCTCATGGCTGGATTTTACTAAAACTAGACAAGCCATTTACAACGCACACTTTGCTTCTCTACAAAAGAAAAAGGACACTAAACTTTCTAAACTACTACATGCTACAAGGGGCCACAGCAATGGTTCCCTCAACCCACCTAGCAATATTGTTAACCTATCCAACTATACTCTCAGCCCAGCAGAAGCAGCTGTCCTATCTCGGGGCCTCTCCTTCTGCCCCTCCACCCCCACGAACATGATACAGTTCTGTGGTGACCTAGAATCCTATTTTCGACGTCTCCAACTCAAGGAATATTTCCAAAATACCTCTGAACAACATACTAATCCACAGAGGCCTCCCTACCAACAGTACAGAAAGAAGGATTCTAGGTGGACTCCTCCTGAAGGTCAAAACAGCAGACTGGACTTCTACATAGAGTGCTTCCGCCGACGTGCACGGGCTGAAATTGTGGAAAAGCAGCATCACTTGCCCCATAACCTCAGCCATGCGGAACGCAATGCCATCCACAGCCTCAGAAACAACTCTGACATCATAATCAAAAAGGCTGACAAAGGAGGTGCTGTTGTCATCATGAATAGGTCGGAATATGAACAAGAGGCTGCTCGGCAGCTCTCCAACACCACTTTCTACGAGCCATTATCCTAAGATCCCACTGAGAGTTACCAAAAGCAACTACAGCATTTGCTCAAGAAACTTCCTGAAAAAGCACAAGATCAAATCCGCACAGACACACCCCTGGAACCCCAACCTGGGATATTCTATCTACGACCCAAGATCCATAAACCTGGAAATCCTGGGCACCCCATCATCTCAGGCATTGGCACCCTGACAGCAGGATTGTCTGGCTATGTAGACTCCCTCCTCAGGCCCTATGCTACCAGCACTCCCAGCTACCTTCGAGACACCACTGACTTCCTGAGGAAACTACAGTCCATCGGTGATCTTCCTGATAACACCATCCTGGCCACTATGGATGTAGAAGCCCTCTACACCAACATTCCACACAAAGATGGACTACAAGCCGTCAAGAACACTATCCCCGATAATGTCACGGCTAACCTGGTGGCTGAACTTTGTGACTTTGTCCTTACCCATAACTATTTTACATTTGGGGACAATGTATACCTTCAGATCAGCGGCACTGCTATGGGTACCCGCATGGCCCCACAGTATGCCAACATTTTTATGGCTGATTTAGAACAACGCTTCCTCAGCTCTCGTCCCCTAAAGCCCCTACTCTACTTGCGCTATATTGATGACATCTTCATCATCTGGACCCATGGAAAAGAAGCCCTTGAGGAATTCCACCATGATTTCAACAACTTCCATCCCACCATCAACCTCAGCCTGGTCCAGTCCACACAAGAGATCCACTTCCTGGACACTACAGTGCTAATAAACAATGGTCACATAAACACCACCCTATACCGGAAACCTACTGACCGCTATTCCTACCTACATGCCTCCAGCTTTCACCCTGACCACACCACATGATCCATCGTCTACAGCCAAGCTCTGCGATACAATCGCATTTGCTCCAACCCCTCAGACAGAGACAACACCTACAAGATCTCTGCCAAGCTTTCTTACAACTACAATACCCACCTGCGGAAGTGAAGAAACAGATTGATAGAGCCAGAAGAGTTCCCAGAAGTTACCTACTACAGGACAGGCCTAACAAAGAAAATAACAGAACGCCACTAGCCATCACCTTCAGCCCCCAACTAAAACCCCTCCAACGCATTATTAAGGATCTACAACCTATCCTAAAGGATGACCCAACACTCTCACAAATCTTGGGAGACAGGCCAGTCCTTGCCTACAGACAGCCCCGCAACCTGAAGCAAATACTCACCAACAACCACATACCACACAACAGAACCACTAACCCAGGAACTTATCCTTGCAACAAAGCCCGTTGCCAACTGTGCCCACATATCTATTCAGGGGACACCATCACAGGGCCTAATAACATCAGCCACACTATCAGAGGCTCGTTCACCTGCACATCCACCAATGTGATATATGCCATCATGTTCCAGCAATGCCCCTCTGCCATTTACATTGGTCAAACTGGACAGTCTCTACGTAAAAGAATAAATGGACACAAATCAGATATCAAGAATTATAACATTCATAAACCAGTCGGAGAACACTTCAATCTCTCTGGTCACGCCATCACAGACATGAAGGTCGCTATCTTAAAACAAAAAAACTTCAAATCCAGACTCCAGCGAGAAACTGCTGAATTGGAATTCATTTGCAAATTGGATATTATTAATTTAGGCTTAAATAGAGACTGGGAGTGGCTAAGTCATTATGCAAGGTAGCCTATTTCCTCTTGTTTTTTCCTACCCCCCCCCCAGACGTTCTGGTTAAACTTGGATTTAAACTTGGAGAGTGGTCAGTTTGGATGAGCTATTGCCAGCAGGCGAGTGAGTTTGTGTGTGTATGGGGGTGGGGGGGGTGAGAAAACCTGGATTTGTTCTGGAAATGGCCTACCTTGATTATCATGCACATTGTAGGGAGAGTGGTCACTTTGGATGAGCTATTACCAGCAGGATAGTGAGTTTGTGTGTGTGGTTTTTGGAGGGGGGTGAGGGGGTGAGAGAACCTGGACATTTGTGCAGGAAATGGCCCACCTTGATTATCATGCACATTGTGTAGAGAGTTGTCACTTTCGATGGGCTATCACCAGCAGGAGAGTGAGTTTGTGTGTGTGTGGGGGGGTGGAGGGTGAGAAAACCTGGATTTGTGCTGGAAATGGCCCAACTTGATGATCACTTTAGATAAGCTATTACCAGCAGGACAGTGGGGTGGGAGGAGGTATTGTTTCATGATCTCTGTGTGTATATAAAGTCTGCTGCAGTATCCACGGCATGCATCCGATGAAGTGAGCTGTAGCTCACGAAAGCTCATGCTCAAATAAATTGGTTAGTCTCTAAGGTGCCACAAGTACTCCTTTTCTTTTTGCGAATACAGACTAACACGGCTGTTACTCTGAAACCTGACAAAAGGAGCAGTTACTTACCTTGTACAGTAACTGGAGTTGAGAAGTGTGTCCTTCAGAATGTGCACACACTCATGCAGTCTTGATCAGAGATCTTCCCCAGCACTGTCCGCAGGTCTGTGCCTGCACCTAGGTACCCACGTACCCTGATATAAGAGTACATAGGAGGGGTGGACCTGCCACCAGTCTAGTTCCTTCTCAACCCCCAAAGTCCAATGAGATACTCAGAGGCAGAGGGCAAGGAAGGCAGCTAGTGGAGCACTTATAGGGACACCCATCTCTAAGAACTACAGTAACTACACAAGGTGAGTAACCTCTGGCCCTTCTTAATGTGCTCCATTAACAGGAGTTTCAGCCGCTCCTCCCTCAACTTCTTAGATCTGCTCCCTTCAAGCAGAATCATCTGCACTTTCCATTGGATGGAGTTGTGAAGAGTTCTATCTGTGGATGTCCCCACGTAAGACATATCTCTTGGAAAATCTCATTGCATAGCTCCCATTCATGGTCATGGAAGTGGAGAACCCATATAAAAATAACTCTGAGTCAGATGATGTATTACTCCCCATGTCCGTTGAGGAATGGAGAGTGCTGGTACCGTAGGTCAAGTTGGTTCCAGGCTACAGGGAAGTACCAGATTTATTGGTACAGAGGTTCAATAATGGGTTATCTGGTGAGGCAGCACTGGGTGAAGTCATACTGGTATCAACTGGAAATCTTTCTCAGTACTTTCCAAGAGTTTGACTGGAGACCATATGAGTACTGAAGGACAGGACACTGTCGAAGATGGCACAGATGGTGAGTAAGTATGTACCAAGTAATAAGTCAGTGCCGGTGGAGCGTGTCTCTTTTTGGAAAGTGGGGTCTTTTCTTCTTTGAAAGTCTGGATGGTGCTTACTTCGTTTACTACTGGATCAGAGGCAGTCAGCAGGTCCGATTTACAGGGGGGGTGACTTGGACCCTGAGAGTCTCAGCGAGTGCTCCTTTAACAGCAGTTTCAGCCTTTCCTCCTTCAACTTTTTAGATCTCTTCTTAAATCTTGAGAAGATCTTATATTTGGAGAAGATGAGAGATACTCCAAAGCAGTGGAGGCAGCTTGAATGTGTGTCACTGGAAGAGAAACACCTATACCAGGTCTGGCAGGGTTTGAAACCCAGGATGTTGGGCATAACCTGTACTTGAGGCCATAGATTGAGGCCAGAGAAAAATGACAAAGGCCAAGTTTGGTCAAAAAGAGAGAAAGGGGGACACCTCCCCCCCAAAAAGCACAATTTCTGCTAAACAAAAAAAAATAATATTGTGATGCTCAGTACATCGGGGGAACACGCTACACCCCCATGTTCATCTGTCATAAATATAAAGGGAAGGGTAACCACCTTTCTGTATACAGTGCTATAAAATCCCTCTTGGCCAGAGGAAATGTCCTGTTACCTGTAAAGGGTTAAGAAGCTCAGCTAACCTGGCTGGCACCTGACCCAAAGGACCAATAAGGGGACAAGCCACTTTCAAATCTTGGCTGGGGAGGAAAGGCTTTTGTTTGTTCTCTTTGTTTACGTGGTTTCTCTCTCTTGGGACTGAGAGAGGCCAGATAGAATTCCATCTTCTCCAATCCATCCTAATCCAAGTCTCCAATATTGCAACCAGTATAGGAAAGCCAGGCAAGGCGGATTAGTTTATCTTTTGTTTTATGTGAATTTTCCCTGTGTTAAGAGGGAGGTTTATTTCTGTTTTCTGTAACTTTAAGGTTTTGCCCAGAGGGGGATCCTCTGTGTTTTGAATCTGAATACCCAGTAAAGTATTTTCCACCCTGATTTTACAGAGATGATTTTTACCTCTCTTTTTTTTTAATAAAATCCTTCTTTTAAGAACCTGACTGATTTTTCCATTGTTCCAAGATCCAGGAGTTGGGTCTTTGATGATTTTGTAACCAATTGGTTAGGATATTATTCTCAAACTCCCCAGGAAAGGGGGTGTGTAGGGCTTGGGGGGGATATTTTGGGGAGAAGAGGTCTCCAAGTGATCTCTTTCCCTGTTCTTTATTGAAAACGCTTGGTGGTGGCAGCATACTGTTCAAGGACAAGGCAAAGTTTGTACCTTGGGAAAGTTTTTAACCTAAGCTGGTAAGAATAAGCTTAAGGGGGTCTTTCATGAGGGTCCCCACATCTGTACCCTAGAGTTCAGAGTGGGGAAGGAACCCGGACATCATCCTTATAAAATGATTGTGTGGTATCCAATGCAAAGTATGTCATATTGGGTGTCTTCGGAAGGCTCATAATGCACTGAGAATGGTTGTTATAGTGATTGTTACAGTAATGTTATAGTAAGGTTATAGGTTATAATTTCAAGTATATAGTTATGAGGCTGAAAATGTATCCTCATGGCTTAAAGCAAGCCCATGCAAAAACTCTCCAAGAACAGAGAGGCAGTTCACACCATCAGGGCACGGATGGGACAAACCCAGCCCAGCCTCACAGGAACAATGGACACTGCCTTAGGCAGTAACAAAAGAATCTGTTAGACCCTCAAGGGAGTCACCCCCTTCCTTAGGGCAGTTTGGGCCTACAATGAGGTAATGCTCACCTGACTCTGAAGGGGTGGAGGTGGGGGAGGCAAAGCCAAGAGGAAAGAAAGAACAAGACATTTTGCCATACTCGCTCTCTTCTGCCTATATCTATAGGCAACACCACCACTAAGAAACCCATTGATCAAAGGGGAGAGTCTGGCTGAAGAGCCAGCCTGTGGTGAGAAGCATCTAAGTTTGTAAGGCCACTGAAAGTGTTAAGATCATCTTAGAATGCAGTTTGCTTTTATTTCATTTGACCAAATCTGACTTGTTGTGCTCTGACTTATAATCACTTAAATCTACCTTTATAGTTAATAAATCTGTTTGTTTATGCTACCTGAAGTAGTGCATTTGGTTTGCAGTGTGTCAGAGACTCCCCTTGGGAGAACAAGCCTGGTACATATCAATTTCTTTGTTCAATTGACAAACTCATATAAGCTTGCAGAGTCCAGTGGGCATAACTCGACACTGCAAGACAGAGATTCCTAGGGTTGTTTCTGGGACCGGAGATATTGGCTAGTGTCATTCACTTGCAAGTAGCTGGGAGCGGCTTACATGCTAGAGGCTGTGCGTGAACAGCCCGGGAGCGGGGGTTCTCACAGCAGAGCAGGATAAGTCTGGCTCCCAGAGTCAAGGATTGGAGAGGCCTAGCAGATCACCGGTCCAGATAACACCAGAGGAGAACATCACAAACATGATAAAGGAAATACTATAAAAATACAGGAAAAAATAAGCAAAAGGTACAGTATAACCATGTGTCTAGCTAATGGATGTAACAGCACCCTGCCTCAAGCTGCAGGTTGTAGAGAAGGAACTGAAATGCTGGTGGGACTGCCTCTCCCTAAATACCCTCGTATTGGGGCAGGAAGGTTCTAGGGTGCAGATGGAACCGTGGACACTGCTGATGAAAATCTCAAATCAAGAGAGCACAGGCACATGCACATCCTGATGTGGCACCACCCACAGGGACACTACTAGATGAAGAACAAACGTTTCTCTTCCTAAGAGCAACAAAAATGATTAAAGGTCTAGAAAACATGAAAAATTGGTTCATTTAGTCTGGAGAAGAAAAGTTAGAGGGGACATGATAACAGTTTTCAAATACATACACAGTTGTTACAAGGAGGAGAGACAGAATAAACAAGCTACCTCTTTTGACTGAAACCACTCCCCCGCCCCCGGTCACTAAATTCAGTTAAACAACTTTAGATTCACTCTCTATTAAGACTTATTTTCCACATGTTCAGAAAGCCACTATATTTTCAGACTGACAATGTTCAAATGAGGAACAAAGACTTAAAATTTGTGATACAAATATTATATTCCTGGATCTTAAAACAAAGTAAGATTAAATGTATTTATTTACTTTAGAATTAAAGAGTTTTTCCCAATAACTTTAGTTTTCCTAAGAAAAAGACCAAACACTTTCCAGTGTATGGACTCATTTCAGCAAATCACCTAAAACCTCCACAAACTTAAGTCCCATTGACTTCAAGCTAAACCTATGCTTCAGTGCTTTGATAAATTGGGGCCACAATAACTAATATTAAAAGCAAAACAGCAGCATTTTTGTGGGTTTAGTTAGATTTGGGTATTAAAATAACATGTTTTGGCACTTGTTGGACCAGAGGGCTGGGCATTTATTTGAATATTTTGGCATCTTAAAAATTAAATAAAGACAGTGTATAGTAAGTATCTAGAAAGCTAAAGACATTATTCTAGGAATACATAAATGGAAATTATCGATTTGTTTAGATTCCATCATATGGTTTCTTCTGTTGGTTGTTTTTCTCAGAATATTAACATCATAGACACAGAGGTCATTATCACATATTTTAACACCCAATCATCTAAAAAACGATTGTCGGTGAAATCAAGATAAGCGAGACAGGTAAAACTGACTAAATCTACTTCCACAGCTTTCCAAGGTAGAATGTTGATTAAAATACTTTCTTTAAAATTATTAATAGAAGTGCCTCCTTCATTATTTACTAGCTGCTGAAAAAAACTGCTGGATTACTTTTTATAGAAAATGCCTAATTTTCCAACATACACATGGAGCTGTGCCTAATAGTTCAACAGATTGGTTGTCACAAGTGGTTTTTCGTTTTGTTTTATTTTCTTTTTTACCATTACAGAAGCATGTTGAGATTACACCTTGATAGTTTTCAGAGCTCTGCAGACAATGCAATCTTCATGCTACCTATATCTCCCATAGCCCCATAAGTGCAGTGCTGATACTGTGTTTGCTCCTGATGTCAGTACCTGATGTTCCCCAACCCTTGTCTTCCTAATGCATATCAATCACTATGTCTGGCTTGAAAGAAATTCTGAAGAAGGAAATTCTTCATTTACAAGAACTACAAATAATCAGTGTCTGAACTCTGTAAAAGTAGGAGTTCCATTTTCCCCTTTAAATATGGATATTACCACCACACATTTGATGTGTCAATCACTAATTCTGGGGTCTGCAGGCAGCTTAAAAGTTTTGCTTTCTCCACCAGCATATTTATGCAACTTTTATATAAAACACCTTGCTGGCTGGTGAGTAGAGAGCACCAAGGTCAAACATACAAGTATTTCATGCTAATATGTCATATATGGAAATCTCTCCTCTTAGGTTAGATCATTAAAGTGACATCACTTCCACCAAGCAACTAGAATAGTGTAAACACTTAAGACAACTATTTAAGTTGATGAGATAAAACGCTACTCCTCTTTTTTGTACTTTTTCAAAGCTCTCTTTACAGCCACCAAACCTCCCCTATTTGTATGCTCTTCTGAAGAGACACAATTGTCCGGTTAAAGGTCTATTCATCAGAGGTATAGAGGTGATAAAATATTTATCATTCATATCTATCCACATCAATTTACTCTTGCTAAAATGAAAATAATCACATTCAAGGAGGATGTTAGTTCAATATAGTGGGATTATCTTGTCTATCAGCAGTAATATCCAACCCATAATTAAGCAGGAAGCCCCACTAATGAAGGTACCCAAATCTTTACATCTTCCCATACAGTCACCATGCTTTCCCCTACTACAGCTTCTTTCTAAAAAATCATTTCAAGGGTGAGAAAATGGTATGAAAGGATGGATTAGAATTCATTAGTCCCTAGGAACCTTTTGGAGAAGAGAAAACCATATTGAGGAGATAAGCTCCATCTTAACCACAGGGGAAGGAAACTGAAAATGGAAAATAAACTGTTTTTGATGGGGCAAAGGTAGAGCATGACAGGAAGGAACTGAGGGAAAGCTAACAGGTGTTAGAAAAAACTCAGGGATATACCACGAATACCACAGCGTAGGTGGTTATATATTCCAGAAGGACCCTTAAAATATCATTTTAGGAATTATGTACTGAGCTTTCAGTGGAAAAAGAGAATAGAGGATAAAGAGGTACAGGCATCAATCCAAACAAAAGCGAGGTTTTGGTTAAATCAAGCCATTAGCAATGGCTGTAATGCTAGGAATAAAAAGTACAATTGTCTTTATGTTAATTCTAGAAGCCTATAACCACAAATGGGACAGCTGGAACATAAGCTTGTCAAGAGGGGATCAATATATGGGAAATCTTGACTCGGAAACAGAGTAGGATAATACATAAAATACATAATAAATAAAATTAGGTAATCACTAACTATGATCCACATGGGAAAGGTAGGTTACACCAGAGAGAGACAGACAGATTGGTATATACATAAAGGTGACCATGAAGGAAGCTATTGAGAGTTATTCCAGGGTGGGGGGTATGGAATCTACTTGGTTACAAAGCCCAAATAATGTATATACAAGATATTGTTATAACCAGTATCCCATGTATTTTGCAATTCTTCAGCAAGGAAATCTGATGCAGAATCCACGTTTGGGAGGCCAGAGAGCTATTCTTAAATTCTTCCTAGTGCAGCTTCCACCTGTGTGTGTGGGGGGGAGGGGAAGGGGGGAGAAGGGGGCTATTTTCAGTGCTTCCCAGTTGAGCTGTCTCATGACAAGACAGGGACTCCTCTCCCAGAACATTAATTTACATACTTTAATGAGACCAGACCTGACTTGCCCTATGCTAATGGACTAGATTTTTCACCTTTTTCAAATCTTTGTAATCTAGAATTATAACTTTAAAATCCAAATTCTCCATTATAATAACTAGAAAAGACAGTTACCTTTTCCATAACTGGTGTTCTTCGAGAGGTGTTGCTCATGTCTATTCCACAGTACGTGTGCGTGCTCGCCATGTGCACTGGTGCCATAAGTTTTTCCCATAGCAGTACCCGTAGGGAAGTGCTCCTAGTGACCCCTGGAGTGGTGACTCTATGGCGCAGTATAAGGGGTGCTGCACGCTCCCCCCACCCTCAGTTCCTTCTTGCCGGACAACTCCGACAGAGGTGAAATAGGGCGGGATGTGGAATAGACATGAGCACCAAAGAACACCAGTTACAGAAAAGGTAACTCTTTTTTCCTTTGAGTGATTGCTCATGTGTATTCCATAGTAGGTGATTCCAAGCTATATCTGTTGAAGGTGGGTAGGACTTCACAAACTCTCGGGATGAGCACAGCCCTGCTGAACCCAGCGTCCTCCCTGGTCTGGGAGATGATCGCATAATGCGAGGTGAACATGTGAACTGAAGACTATGTGGCAGCCCTACAAATGTCCTGAATGGGGACATGGGCTAAAAAGGCAGCTGGTGAGGCCTGCGCCCTAGTCGAGTGTGCCCTCACAATAGACGGTGGGAGAATTCCCGCCAAGTCATAACAGGTACGGATGCACGAGGTGATCCAGTTGGAGAGCCCCTGAGTGGAGATCGGCTGACCCCTCTTGTGTTCGGCCAAGACGATGAACAGCTGTGAAGACTTTCGGAATGGCTTAGTCCATTCCAGGTAAAAGGCCAGAGCCCGTCTCACATTCAGTGTGTGGAGGCGGCTCTCCTCACTGGACACATGGGGCTTGGAGCAGAGGACTGGCAAGAAAATGTCCTGACCCATGTAGTAGGAGGAGACCAAATTTGGGAGGAATGAAGGATGTGGACGGAGCTGGACCTTATCCTTATGGAACACCATGTATGGGGGCTCGGAGGTCAGGGCCCTGAATTCCGAGACCCGTCTAGCTGATGGGATCGTCACCAGAAAGGCTATCTTCCATGAGAGGTGCGACCATGAGCATGTAGCTAACGGCTGATAGTGGGGACCTGTCAACCAGGCCAGCACCAAGTTCAGGTCCCACTGCGGGACTGGGGGCCTAACATATGGGAAGAGACCACCCAACTCCTTAAGGAATCGGCCAGTCATAGCATGGGAGAATACAGTGTGCCCCTGCACCAGCAGGTGGAAGGCCAATATGGCCACCAAGTGCACCTTAACGGATGAGGGTGCTAGGCCTTGGGCTCCAAGATGAAGGTGGTAGTCTAAAATCAGCTGAATCAAGGCAGCCATGGGAGAAATGTCCCACTCAGCTGCCCACCAGGAAAACCGAGACCACTTTGCCAAGGAGGCTGACGCATGGAGGATCGTCTGCTTTCCAATAGGATGCACTGAACCCCTTCTGAGCACGTCCTTTCCTCTTAGCCTAATCATTGAGCAGCCACGCCGTAAGGTGGACTGCTGCTAGGCTGGGGTGGAGGAGGTGACCTTGGTCCTGCGAGAGCAGGTCCAGGTGGGATGGCAACGGCCATGGCGAGGTGACCGCCAGGCTTGTGAGGGTCTCGTACCAATGTTGCCTGGGCCACACCGGGGCAATCAGGAGGACACGGGCCTTGTTCGTCTTTATCTTTTCCAGGACCTTGCCAATCAGCGGGATCAGGGGGGAAGGCATAAGGAAGATGGCCTAACCAGGATAGGAGGAAGGCATCGGAGATAGCACCCATTCACAGCCCCTACCCGGAGCAGAACAGGGGACACCGGCGGTCCCGCTGAGTTACAAACAGATCCACCTGGGGAGTTCCCCACTCTTGGAAAAGTCTGTGCACCACCTCTGGTGTACAGACCACTTGTGCTGAGAGGAGAAGTCTCAGTTCAGGTGATCCGGCCCTGAGTTACGGGCACCCGATAGGTGGTAGGCCTGTAGGCAAATGTCATGGGCTATACAGAAGCCCCACAGCCTGAGCGCTTCCTGGCAGAGCAGTGGGCCCTGCCTTGCCTGTTGATGTAAAACATCAAGGATGTGTTGTCCATAAGAACCCTGAACATTCTGCCAGATGCGAGCGGAGGGCCACGCGCGCCAGCCGAACCACCCTGCGTTCCTTTACTTTTATATGCAGGGCAAGGTCCCGTGCAGACCACAGACCTTGGGTCTGAACGTCCCCCAAATGGGCTCCCCAGCCCAGGTCTGAAGTGTTGGATACCAGCTCCACCAATGGAGGCCTACCCCTGAACAGGACCCCGCGGAACATGTTCCCTGGGGAGGACCACCATTGTAGGCAATCACCGGCTCGGGCGCAGTGTGGACCTTGTCCATCCTGTCTCTGGCCTGGGAAAACACCAAGGCCAACCAGAGCTGGAGGGGCCTCATCCAGAGTTTGGCATGGCGAAGCACATATGTACATGCCAACATGTGACCCAGGAGCTGGAGACACACGCTGGCTGTTGTCACAGGAAACTTTGTGACTGTGTCGATGAGCCCTTTTAGGGTCTCGAATCTGTCCGGTGGGAGGGAGGCCAGCCCTGGCTGACGTCATGTCCAGGACTGCCCTGATAAACTCTATGCGCTGCACTGGGACTAACGGGGACTTGGTGTCATTCACCAACAGGCCCAGGGTGGCGCACATGGACAGGAAGAGCATACCCCTTGTATTTGAACTCTGCTGGCACCACTTCCACCGCTCCTGAGCCTGCTCGAGCAGGGCCTCGTGAGAGGGGTCCCCCAGGAGGGACGGGGGCAGAGGGTGCTTGGGCAGAGTAGAGGAAAATTGGAAGGTGTCGCCCCGGGAGATGGTTTGAGGACCCATCGGTCAGAGGTCAGCCATGACCACTTCGGGAGAAAAGCACACAACCAGCTGGAGAAGGGAAGTTTTATTGTGGGTGGATCCCTGGCATGAACTGGTAGGTCGCCCCCTGACATTTCCCCGCCTGTTTACCTGTGGAGGACCCAGGCTGGAGGGCAGACCGGGACTGCCTCTGTGGGTGGTTCTTATAGTCCCATGACTTTATATAAGGAGGCTCGTATATAGAGTGGGTAGCCTGGGTGGGAGCCTGCTACAGCTTAAACTTAGGTCTAGCTGGAGCCGGAACATAAAGGCCAAGTGTCTTAAACGTAGTGCGGGAGTCTTTCAGGCCATGCAGCTTCACGTCTGTCTGTTCCGCAAACAGGGCCTTGCCATCAAACGGGAGGTCCTGCAAGGAGTTCTGCACCTCACTGGACAGCCCAGACATCAGGAGCCTTGACGGCCTCCTCATGGACACCCCAGAGGCCAGGGACCATGCAGCTGTATCCGTTGCATCCAACGCTGCCTACAAGGTTGCCCTGGCAGCAGCTGTACCCTCCTCCACGAGAGCTTTGAACTCTTTCCTGTCATGCTCCTGGAAGGAGTCCTCGAATTTGTGTAGAGAGCCCCACAAATTGAACTCATTGACCCAGGAGAGCCTGATGGTTCACTACCCTTAACTGGAAGCTCGAGGACGAATAAACGTTTCTCACAAATAAGTCCAGCCTCCTTGAGTCTTTATTTTTTGGAGTAGGGGCCAGTTGGCCCTGCTGCTCCCTGTGGTTGACCGAGTCAACCACCAGGGAGTTGGGGGCATGGTGGGTGTACAGGTATTAATTCTCTCATTTTTATTTCATGCTTCCCAAGTATACTAGTCAAAATGTATTTACTATTCTCAGTTTTGTAGGTTCAACCCAGTTTACAAAAATCAATTTTTACTGTATCAGCTTCACATTTCATCAGAAACAGATTCCAACCTGACTTGGAATGATCATTGCAAGGATTTGTAAAACAGAACAAATACACCTTTCCACCCCCACCCATCCTGACGGGCGGGGGGGGGGAGAGAAAGCTGTCTTCCCTTAGAGGACTGAAAATAAGAGAAAACAAACTTATTTTGACAAGCAAACAAAACAAATATAACATGGAAATACTGACAGAGAGTTTCCAGTAAGTTGGAAGTGGTACTGGCTTATTTTTTAAACTGAGATTCCTAAGTATAGCATTTAGACAGCCGTATCATAAATTTTAGTAAGGTTGTATCCTTGTTGTTTTGCACAATACAGTACTGACAGTCTCTGTGTCTTGGCTGCTCTTTAGAATTCTGAAATATTGGTATTAAACTAGGAGTTCAGTCCTGCAACCAACTGCCTCTGTGCAGACAGACCTTTGCATCTACACAGAGGTAGTTGAAGGATCATGGCTGATATTAGAGAAAATTAATATATTATCTGCAAGGGATCCTTCACATCATCTTATAATTTATATTAATGAATTTACTACTCCACTTCTTTGAAAACTGTAACATATATAGAGATTGTAGGTTTTATTTATAGTGCCCTTAAATTGCGACAAAAACAAAAATACATTTTGTTCTTACAGTGCAGGTATATGTAAATGTTGCAAATGTTATTTTCACAAACAAGATTCAATGAGCAACTCTTACTTTTATTTCTGGACCTAGTGAAGTTCAGTTTGGAGACCAGTAAGATTTATTGGTTTTGATTTGTTTACATTTTTGGGAGAAGATTGGTGCAGAACTATTTCATGTCTGTCCTGGCATAAGTGCAGCGATAGTTGAAGACACAGAAGACAGACTCTTTATATTTGGGTCCCTATAACTTGCACCCTAACACAAAATCTTGACAGTGACCTCAGCAGTATTAAGGCAGAATAACTTCCCAAATTCCTGGAATGTGTGACAGTCATATATGCTGATCTGTTGCCATAATACATAAGGTCACTGTTAAGGTTTTGCATTAGAGTGCAAGCTTGATGAACTGGCAGTAAGTAAGTACTTGCTTATTGTAGATGGAAGTGAAAGCTTTCTGGAGTGTCTTAACAGCACTGAAGGCCATATGAAGACGAAAGAAATGCACAAGTCTTTCCCTTTATCTTCTTTTAGACCCATGCTTTTAAGGTTGGGGTAAATAGGGTGTCCTGCTGCAGCTTTACCTGACACTAAATTATAGTTTTGTTTGCTAATTTTCCTATTAGATAGTAATTCAGTAACTCTAACTCAAGAAGAAATAACTATTTTTCTAAGGGCCCAACTAGAGACTCAAGCTGATAGTAACAGATAGGAATGAATAGAATATGTGGGGAAAATGTTTCTGGAGAACTGTGATTATTATTACTACATATTTCCACTGCAATTGCGTCTACAGGCTGCAATTAGAGATTCAACTGCTCCACTGTACATTCAAGAAGTAAAAAAGACTAAAGCAGTATCAGCATTGAAATCTTGTGAAAAGCAGGAATAATTTTAATCATGATTAGTTACTGAGGAAATATTCACAGTACTACTGTGTGTGTGATATCCTACCATTTGAATTTTAAACTTGCAAACATTGCTAGTTGAAAAACGGGGGATGATTGACAGCTAAAGTGATAAATTTTTGCAAAACAATTTTCTGAAAAATGTGTTCCTTTTTTCAGTCAACAAAATGTCTAAACTTTAAAATTTTAGATCACCTCACCTTGCCAGTTGAATATATACTACACATTCAGTTGGGAAGGTTAACTCCTTCTTTTCTCTCCTCCCTGGCTCTCTAGACTGTGGTAGTTCTTGACGGCTCTCACAATGCGCTCCCACCATTTTTTGTCAAAGGCATATTTTTCCCATTGATGGTAATTCACATTAACAGCAATTAGCTATTGCTCAATATTATGCGTCCATCTTCCTCTCGGTCAGCCACCGTAAGGATTGCCTTCCAGGACATACCTTAGCTAGCTGATCTGTGTTCCATCATCCAAATTATATATCCTGCCCACTGAAATAATTGGGATTTCAATATTAACCGTTTATTTTCTTTTTTAAATTTTTTTTATTTCCTTTATATAGACCATTTCTTAGATTAAGGGGGGGGGGGGAATCAGACAGGTTTACTCATAAGGGACAGAAATCTGAGGTGCAGGTTTAAAGACTCACTACCTAATCTACCTGGATAAATATTTGGTTGGGATTTTATAGGTTTCTGTAGTTCTTAATAATGATTGCCAGTGGAAGGACGCAGAAATCTTTGAATTTGCACTTATAATAGGTGAGGATTTTTGTTTTTCACTGACAAACTGTTAGTAATTCATTGGGGCTTGATCCTACAAGGTGCGGAGCACCCTGACCTCAATACAGCAAGGCATTTAAGTTCATGAGTAGACTCATGCTTTGCTGAAACAGGCCATAGCGCTCAGTGCATTATAGGAATGTAGATTATTTCTTATTATCTGTTTGTATTACAGCAGTGCCTGGAGACCCAAAGTGAGATGGGGATCTCATTGTGCTAGACAATGTACAAACATACCGAGAGATGGCCTCTGCCTTTAAGAGCATATAACCGGAGGCCCTGGACTGTGTTTGCATGGGCAGGCTGCTGCACCCATGCAAAGCCCAATTGATTTACCATAGAAGTGAGATTACAGTTAGGCTGCTACATAAGCAATTCACACACAGTAGACCGACATTTCTGCATCAGAAGACTACCAATACGGGTTTGACTATTACAGACGTACGTGCTAGCAAAAACCTGTGTTCTCATTCAGTATTCTAGTAAAGTCAGTGAGACTCTGCATGGGCTGATGATGGTACCTTGACAGTACATCTGTTTCCAGGAACATTATTTGAACAAGATTACTGTGTGATTTCTACTGAATTCTGACACAGACATTGTAATTTAATTTTTAAATTTTCTTTTCCAGAACAGCTGAGAACGACAACTGAGGAAATGCCCCTCTAGAAATTATTTTACTCTCTGGATGTTTTTAAGAGGAAAAAAATAAAGTAGCATGCTGCTATTAAATTAGTATATATTAATGGATTAATGATATTTACAAAAGGGGCATTCCTGTGGGGAAGACATTGATAATATTAAAACTGGGCAGTTGTGCTGGATGGAACTAGAATAATTTGTAAGGGGTATGATGAAGTCTCAGGAGAAGAAAGGAGTATAAAAATGCTAACACCAATTACAGAAATGAATAAATGGCTTTTAAAATATGCTGATTTCTCTGAAGTTTCCAGCTCATTCTCCAGTTTCATTTGCTCGCTCCTTCATTACATTTGAAATTCCTTATTTATGATTGGTACGGTCTGTAAACTTGACCAAAATTATATGTTCTCAGTTCATTTGTGGGCATCTATTTCAATTGGAAAGATTTTTGCTGATCATCTAATATATACACTTTATACTGCTGGATACAGTATAGGCCTCCTCTTTCTGTTCACTTTCACTGGACAATACCAAAGAGACCCTCCAAGGACAGGACAAGGTGAATTGCAGATCCAATTTAATATCTAAAGTAATAATGTTAATTTGGCACATAGACTGATATATAATTTTTAATTAATGGGTTCATATTATATTTGAGATTTGTTATAATATTTTTAATTAGGTCTATCATCACTTTTAACACTTTAGAGAAAAAGTGAACACACATCTCCTCAGGCAGTATACTAAAACTGTAGACTCCACTGGACTCTCTACAAGTGCCTAATTTAAAGCACATTCCTGCTGCTTTCTTTATAGGAATGGTGGTTTTACTCCTTCCACTTCTATTAATCTTTTTTTTATTATTATATTTTCCCCAGCTTCATAGATTATCATATCCAAATGTCAGAAGTGTGGGGGAGGGTACAGCAACAGTTTATTACACAGTGTAAAGTTTATTTGAAATAATTTTCTAATGAACTGTACTATAAAATATTTTGCATTGAGATGACATAACTCAACAGCAGACTTCAAGCAATCAGGATTTGTGTACAATGACATACACAACAAACTAGCTTGAACCAGCTACAAAGCTCCAGGAGGAGAATTAAGAACTATCTCCCTCTAGTGAATAAATGTAGCAATGCCAAGGTATGCATTACAACCATTACACAATTCCATCCTTCTTTGTAGATAAGTGCTCCAACTTGCTCATGTGTAAGGATTTTAAAAGTAGGTTTAACAGCCTGAATGAACCAGGATTTCTTTAGAGTCGCTAAATGTCATGGTACACACTATTGTAGACATTCTTTCTGACGATCACACCCACTCCAGACTGCAAGATCTCCAATTTGTTTACAACTCTTGAAAACTTTTTCCAGTCACCTTGCCCTTGCTGTTCTTTAACCTAACTCCTTTATTCACCTCTGCACTCTAGTTCACGGTAATGCTATGTCTCACTTGACAGCTCAACTTTTTCCACCTGCCAATTTTGATTAGTCATTTTCTTACATGCCCGCAAGCATTGCAACTGCTTTTACCTTTTATATTAATATGCTATATTATAAGAAGCTAGGCCTTTAGTGTATTTTTATTTTAAAAAACCTCCCAACCTCGACACTTATAATTTCAATTTGCAACATTGGGCCTGATTCTGGTCTCAGACGGCTCTGAATCAGGAATACTGATATCACAGAGTAAGAACAGCATGAGTGAGGAGAAGTGGGCCCCTTACATCTACTTTCCACTGACTAGTGAAGGCTTGAAATGGTCCAGCTGTTTTGACAATTCTAGTGCTAGCATTACTTGTCCTTCATTCCGCAACCAAAACTTATCTTTCTAAAATCATTTTCAAAGGATCAAATAATCTCATAGCTTTAATTATAAACTCTCAGATATAATGTATATTCAACCAAAGGTTGCCTTATGCTGTTTGCTCACTAAGCACTGGAAACATATTCCCGGTTTTCATTAAAAATTAATACTATTAATCAGAGCTGTCTTAGCTAATGAGATTAACGTTAACCTATGTTATAGGCTGGTTATGATGTTTTCAGATGATACCTGTAGAAAAGGTGTCAAGGGAGCACTTGGCAAGCTGCTAGCTTTAGCTTTGTGAATTTCTAAGAGAATGATATATGTCAGCACTGAGACTATGTTCTGGCACTGTTTAACAGCTATATTTTTATGAAAAATACAATTCATGCAGAAGAGCTAGCTAGCTCTCACCCTATCTTTATCTAAAATGGAAGGAAAATAGTAACATATCAGTTCCTTTTTCCATTTTTAGCCATAGCCTTCTAGAAAAAATGCAGCACAGCTTTCAACCCAGAATATTATCTCGGCTGATTTCCTGAATACAGCCTGGTGACATCTGAAAATGGGGAGGCAAAACTAATACAAAGGGATGCTCAGAGCCAATTTACAGCAGCAAGTAAAGGTCCTATTATATCTAACTCAAAAGTGGGTAGTCAAAGCATACCCAGAAGAGCCTCCACTAGATTTTATTGAATTCTATGGATCTTTTTACTACACTGGTCTCTATAGAGCAAACAACCCTCAAAAAAGCCCTTTTTTTTTTGGCGTGGGGGGGGCTGTTATAGAGGCCTTGCTGGCTCTCTTCTAATTCAGTTTAGATTTCCTTCTCTCGCCCCGCCCCCCTCAAATCTGACACACAGTAAATCATCTAATGAGTCTTTATTTTATCTGAACTTGGTGAGATAAAGCACAACAGTTCTGAAGGCTCCATATTGCTTCTGTTTGTCCTTATTCTTTGTGTACTATCACATGGAACTATTATGTTGTTACAGGAATGTGATCATTCCAATCATCTGTTATAGTGATCAGCTCACTATATGGATCAAAATTAGTTTTCAAAATTCAGTTCCCATTACTTACATTTGCTTTCATTTAACTGATTTAGGGGCCGTAGGTTGTAAGGCGGAGGTTAGATAATATTTTGATATATGCAGAAGCAGGACAATTTCATTTTTTTGTTCATTGCAGGTTAACAATGTTACAGCCTTTAGGAGTACTTATTGAAGCCAGTTAGCATTTGATTTGCCTGGTATAGTGAAAGGTATATTAAAAGTGCACAGACAGCCAGGACTAGCACCGGGATAAAAATCACATTTTTAAGAAACAAAATTTCTCTCTGAATTACCACCACCACCTTAGACTACTACAAATAAAACAATTTTAAAAATATGATTTACTTCTCACTATTTATACCAGCTGCTTAATTTTTGCACTTCATTGAGCTTAGACAATGAAAGTAGATAAATTTATCTGTTTTGTTTGTTTATAGACAGTTTCTAATTCTCAAATACACACATGACAGCTTTGGGGCATCAACTACTGTAGTGTAATGTTTAAATCAAAACATAATATGAGTCTATTAAAATGTATACAAAATCATGAAGAAATTGTTTCAAGATTTGCAAAAAACAAAATCAACACAGAAATCCCCACTGCATACTTAATATAAGCTACCTAACCATATTGCTTTAAAATGCCTCAGAACTCACACTTGCATGATAAAGGTTATATTTCATGCATGTCTGACTCTAATATTCCCATTTTTTTAATCTGAATTTAACAAAACTCGGATTGGAAGTCACTAAGATACTGCAGTAAGAAGGGAAATTAGATAGACATTAATATAAAGGAAATACAGAACAGAGGAAGATAAAAATTGCAGCTTCAGATTGTTGCAGTGGTGTTTGTCCCTCTAGTTCAGTATACTGTTCAGACAGTGGCCAACACCAGATACTTCACAGGAAAGTGTACACAACTTCATTGTGGACAATCATGGAACAACAGACCAGCAGGGAAAGTTTCTTCCCAACATATCAATTAGAGGTTGGCTGATGTCTGAAGAATGAGGATTTGCATAGTTTGTTTTATTACCTGCCTCATGTAACTGTGTGTTCTCGTTATCCGTGCAAACATTAATTGAGCCTCACTAAGATTTAATCTCAATCATATCTTGGTGGCATTGAGTTCCCAGAGAAATAACATGGTGCTTATACTTTTTTTCCATGCGTCTCTTTTAAATCTGCTGCCTCTTGAAATACAAGAACAAGGGGACATTCAAGAGAGTAAATGGAAGTGGTTATCTATTTTCTGTATGTATACTGCTATCATTTTTTCTCTAAACCGAACAGACTAAATATTTCACTGTTTGTTCATCTGGAAATCTTTCTAAGCCTTTGACTATATTTATTACCCATCTCTGAAGCCCTTCTATACCCATCTCGTAATCATTAATTTTTATCTCTGAAAACTGATGGAGGACAGGTAAGAGGTCCCAGAGGCCTGCAGTAGGGCAAACATAGTACCTATTTTTCAAAAAAAGGAAGACAGATCAGTCAGTCTAAATTTGACAGCTGGAAAGAAACTACAACAAATTATTAAACCATCAGTTTGTAAGCACCTAGAGGATAATTGGGCTATAAGTAATAGACAACATGGATTTGTTGAGAACAAATCATATCACACCAATCTAATTTCCTTCTTCTACATGGTTACTGGTCTATTGAATAAATGGAAACTGTTGATGTGCTATATCTTGATTTTAGTCAGGCTTTTGATACGGTCCCACATGCCATTCTCATAAGCAAAGTTGGGAAATGTGGGCTAGATGAAACTGCTATAAAATGGGGGCAAAATTGCTTGAAAGACTGTACTCAAAGAGTAGCTATCAATGTTTCACTGTCAAACTGGAGAGAGGTATCTAGTGAGGTCCTGCAGGGGTCTGTCCAGGGTCCAGTATTATTCATATACTATTTTCATGAATTACTTGGATAATACTGAGGAGAACGCTTATAAAATGTGCAAGTGACTCCACTGGGAGGGGTTGCAAGCACTCTGGAGAACAGGATTAGAATTCAAAATGGCATTCACAAATTGGAAAATTGGTCTGAAATACACAAAATGAAATTCAATCAAGGGAAGTGCAGAGTACTTCACTTAGGAAGGAAAACTCAAATGCACAACTGCAAAATGGGGAATAACTGTTTGGGCAGTAGTATTGATGATAAGGGTCCAGGGATTCTAATGGATCACAAATTCAACATGAATCAACAGTGTGATACAATTGCAAAAAAGGCTAATATTCTGAGGTGTATTAATAGGATTATTGTATGTAAGACATGGAGGTAATTCTTCCACTCTGCTTGGCAATTCTTGGTGCCACACTTTAAGGCATCTGGACAAACTGGAGACAGTCCAGAGGAGAGCCAAAAAAAAAAGTGATAAAAGATTTAGAAAACTTGAGCTATGATGAAATGTTAAAAGAACTAGACATGTTAAGTCTTGAGAAAAGAAGCCTGAGGGGGTTAAGGGATGTAAGGAAGAGGACTGTGATCAATTGTTCTCCATGTCTACTGAAAGTAGGACAAGAAGCAATGGATTTAGTCTCCAGCAAAGGAGATTTAGGTTATATATTAGGAAAAAAAACTAACTATAAAGGTAGTTAAGTTCTGGGGTAGGCTTTCAAGGGAAGTTGTGGGATCCCCATCATTGGGTGGGTTAAGAGAACAAGTTAAACAAACACCTGTCAGGGATGGTCTAGGTATACTTGGTCCTGCCTCAGCTCAGGGATAGACTAAATAACTTCTCAAGGTTGGTTTCCAGCCCTACATTTCTGTGATTCTATATTTGTTGTCAAATGGGGTGAACAGAAATGAAGTATTCATTATTATTATTGCAAATTAGGGTATAAAACTGATTCATATAATGCCATCATAGCATTTACAGTATTATTTTCCATACCATTCTTTACTCATCCGAACATTTAATTTGCTTTTGGGATTACTGCTGCTGCATATTGAGCAGAAGTTACATTAACTGTTCACACCACCACTTAGGTCTTCATTCTAAACAGTTACAGTTAGTTTAGAATATAACCATTATTCCTTTTAATGTGTGTTAACTTGCATTGTAAAAAGAACTGGAGAGGTGTGGGACAAAACAACGTGTAAATAACATCTCCAGAGTTTGTTAGTTGAGGTCAAGGATTCTGATGATGTCAGGGCATTCTTGGCATTTGAAAAGCACTCAGTCTCCACTCTGCTGCTATTGGTGTGAGCTGAAAGATAAAGAGTTTATAGGGCTGGGTAGCAATAGGTGGAGCCAATATGGGGACACAAAGCAGGCCCTTATTTACTACTTTGCTGTTTTGGGGGCGAGCTCTGAGGACTGAGGCTTTAATGTTGATCCTAAGTTTCTCTGGCTGAGGTTTCAAAAGGGGTAACAGGGAGGTCATTGGATCCTCTGTCTTTGAGTGGCCTCCTGTGAATCCTGATAACATCCCTAGATGGGAACATTGGGGATGTTACTGTTCCAGAATTAGTCCTAGTTACGAGATTCCTAGCACCCTCACTGATGCTGCCTTTTTTGTTTTCTTCTCCAATTTTAATAATTTCTCTCTGTACTACTTTCCCTTCCTGTCTGCCCCTTTCTCTGATCCACACAGATTTACATTTAAGATTACTGTGGAAGCACTTACAGTGTGAATTAAGCATATGTGTTTGATAATACTGCATTCAAGCTTCAAATTCACTCTTTGTAACTATTTATGTGAATAAAACCTTAGTAACAGGAGAGTTCTTTGAAAGTGAATATAAAAAGTGTGAAGGCCAAGTCAAGGAGAATTTATTCTTCAGCTGGAGCAAATGCTTGCAGAAATCTCTATTAACTCAACCAGCTCTGTTGCTAACCAATCCACAACACTGTATTACCATACAACTAAGCACTGTACATACCAACCTTTCTGACAAATACATAAATAAATTAAAAAGTTATGAAATGCTCATTTGGGAGATTTTTATCTTCTCTACATAGGTTGCAAATGGTAATATTTAATTAGAAAACAGAACATTCAAATGATACTGACATTCTGACTGATCATCATGCATGCATCCATGCTTGAAACATACAATCTAGTATTCAGAACAACAGTAATAGCATTAAGGATTGCTCATCAAAATAAACTCCCTAATATCTCTCTGAATATCTTGATCCCATGGGTGCCATGAACGGGCTTGGGGAGATGGGGGGTTGTGACCTTTCCCCCTTTTTCTTTTTTAAATGGCTAGGAGGAACAGGAGGGCGGTCCTGAAATCTTTATTCTTTTTTATCATGGGGACAGAGTGGAAGAGACTGGGAACTGCTGGGAAGAATATTATCTTTGCTTCCATCTTTTATTCATTGTTTTATACTCTGTTCTTTTTTCTTTGAAAATAAAGCAATAGTCAGAGCTATAAAACTGACTTTTCCCGAATACAAATGTTCTGAACATATTTTTTGTAAATAATAATAGCAAGCAGTTTCTTATATATTATTACTTATATCACATTAGCACCAAAGACCCAATTATACTAGGATTGTACAAACATACAAAAATATGGTCCCTGCTCCGAAGACCTTACAGCCTAAGGGACTAAACCAAAGTTCACTGAAATCAATTAGAGGCTTTCCATTGACTTCAGCAAACTTTAGATCAGACCTTAAATTCTTACCATTACTGTACTGTTTGATGGACACTTGCTTTTCTACAAAAATAATTAACTCAGAAATGGCCCAATCCAGAAACCTTCATTTGAGTTATCCTTGCTCATGCCATAGGTCTCTTGAAATCAGTGGGGAGTACTCATGTAAAGATTTCTCATACAAGTGGAATGCAGGATTATCCCTCAAAATAACTTGCTTCTCTGTGACATCAATTAAATTATTTATTTTACTCTGACGCAGTAAATAAATAATTTACAGTAACAAATGAGATGCAAGTTCTGCTAACTTCTTCATTGTTAAAAAAGTTATGTGAAGTACCTGTGTATATGTCTGTTCTTGTGTTCAGGTAACACTAGTAACTTATCAACAAGCTGTTTTACACAATAAAGACCTGATCCTAGTGTCCATTGTAGTCAATGGAAATGGAATGGGTAGTGGATCCAACTATTCATGTCTAATGGTATTGCTACAGTTGTTCCATGAGAGAGATTGATTTATGGTTTCCATACAGCACACTTGAAAATCCAAATAAAAAGAAACAGAATACTGCAGTACAAATAGGAATGAAAAATAAACATCTAAAATCATACATGCTGAGTAACAGATGACAAACAATTAATGCTAGATGTAAATATGCTGCACCCTCAAACTAAGTTTTCTTATTCTATGCCAGGTCCAAAAATGAAAATAACATAATCAACTAAAAACACATCAGAACTGGCATATCACGACAATATAAATACTTGGTTGCTCACATTGCTTTATTTTTAAAATAATAGTAGACACATAATGACAAATGTCACCAGCTTCCATAGTTAACCTCTCAATTGAAAGTCCTGCCTGAGAGCACGACTGGACATTAGCGAGACAGTTTCTATTCCTTAAGCACAATCCCCATACTCAATTTTGCACAACTGACAGTCTGCTCAAGAGGGCCCCATAAGTGAAAAAACAGATGTGTTAAAGGTCACGATAGCAATATAGAAGCCAATTATGTGCGAATGCACATATAGCAAGCAAAATGCATTAGACTTGACTCTAGTCAGTTGCAGGAGTTCCCATTTTAATGAGAACAAAATCCACATGAAAATAAAAAAAACAACCACCTCAATTCTTAATCCATCCCACTATGACTAAGTATTTCAGTAACATCCAAAGAATGGGTAAATAGTCTCTCTAAAAATATTTAAAAATAGAGAAAAAGTTAGCAGACCAAATTATAGACTAATTGTGAGAAAACATATTTACAGTAGGCATTCTACAGCTGCTAATGAATTTTAATAAAAGTTACAGAAAATTGATATTGACAGCATATCTAATACTTAAAACATTAATACTACGAAAATAGAAAAGTATGGGAGATGTTAAGAGCCTAGGCCCCGCGCTTGCAAAACAGATACCTGTGTAAGCCTTTTGCAGGATCAGGGGCTTTAACTGGTCTTGCATTTTTGGTTTGCATATATTTCCTGATGAAGGAAATTTTAATATTACTATTAACAATTTGTATTACTGTAGTGCCTAGAGGCTTTAGTCATGGACCAGGATCCCATTGTCCTAGGCACAATACAAATGCAGGAAACAAAAGTCTCTCTGCCGCAAAGAGTTTACAATCTAAGTACTAATTACTGTTTTGTGACATTTCTTAGAAATCAGTGATTAAAAATAATCAATTTGGATAATCAGTGCTGAGTTTTATCATTATGGGCCATAATCATGTCCCAGTAGTTAATATTCCAATATTAACCCTATTTTCAGCATGCTTTTTAAGTTTGTCTACAAAAAAAAAATCTTTCTTTTTGAGCTGAAAATTCTCAGGATAAATCTGGGGGAAGAGGACACTTTTTTTTTTTTGCTTTTTTTTTAAAATTAAAGACAAGCAAACCAGAGCCTATTTTTGATTTATGGGACAGCATAATGTAACATTCTGAATTCTGTTATTCAGAGAACTATTTGGACTATTAACATAAGAAACACAAAAGTCCTGTTCAAGTCAAGTCATATTTTTATCTCTCTTATTTCAAGTCTGCTTCAGTCCCTCTCTAAAAAGATATGTTTTGTGACATGAGCCAACAAGGCAAATTGGAAAAATTCTGTTTCTTAGATATGCATGGCTGTTTTCTCCCATTTTGTTTCCTACTGAAAACAATTTCCAATGTGAGATTTTGTTTGCCAAGTTTCACTGAGCAGAAATTATAACCTAATAAATAATAGGGATTATAAAGGAAGTGTTGATACAACAATATCTATTCTCTCAAACTGCATGCATATCTTCCATTAAGGTTTGTGAAAGTTACTTATGAACATAAAAAGACAATGGACTCCCTTAGGGGTCCTATTCTCTTCTAGCTGTGCATCAACAACTCCCACTAACATTAATGGAAGACATGCAAAGTGAGGGAATAATAGACCCAGTTTTGCCCTTTTATAATACTAGTACAGATGATACATTGTATCATTCACTAACCTTTATTCTTCCATAAGGGAAAAAAAAGGTGGGGGGGGGAAGTTAGCAATTAAAAAGTGGAATGTTTGATATTATAATAAATTAAATAAGTACTGAATCATATAAAAACCTTCAAAATAATCTCAAAATTTTACCTCTCCATTTGTGATATCATAAAAGCACAGACTGTTACTTGACAAATTGGATTAAACTATGGATAAGCAAAATTTCTTTTTCAGTACTCGCTGGAGTACAAGAATTACCACAATTGTATAGTTATATAATAACTGGACTAATCAAAGCTATATAATGTTACCATTGTGAAGAAAGTAGGGTTCCTCATTAGCCTATTACAAAAGAATTACTGTAAATTCAGCCTACGTGCAGCATCACTTCCTGTGCAAACAAACATAGATAATACAAGAAGCTTGAAACCATTCCAAGCTGGCAGACTGGCAGAACAAATTATGCAGAGCAACAGAAAGCCTTCAGTAGATTCAATAGAGCTTGGAGCATAAGAATGATTAAGTGTTTCTTTACACAACTACAAATCACAGTAATGAATCAGAGTAAAATTTCCAATAAGGGACTTAACTGCACCAGCTGGCCTTCTTTAGAGAGCAATGTTATAATGTGAAATGATGACATTCTAAATAGCAATGTTTGCAACTTTTGCACAATCTGCCTAAAGCAAGTCTATTGTTTGATGGGTTTTTTGTTTTGTTTTTAAGAAAAGCATAATAAACTAACACCTAAAAATATATACAGAAGCTGAAAAAAAAGTCTTTTTAATTATCTAGAAAGTGAGTCTGATCCAACAAACAATGAAGTCATTGGGAAATCTCTACTGTTCACTTTAATAGGATCTGGATCAGTCCTGCTCTGAATACATAGGACTGTAACTATAGAATTATGCAACAAAAATGCAGTTGTTTAAAAACAAATACAAACTCTTTTCTATAAGCAAATGTGAATTAAAAAATAAAATAAAATAATAGCTATCCTCTTTTTGAAAACGTGTCCATGCATGAGGCACCAGAGGAGGAGTCAGCTGCTCAAAAAGAAATCTGCATCTATGATCAAGAAATGTGGGGACATTTCCTATTCAAAGAAGTTGATTCTCTTGTAAGCAGCTGACTCTCCTTCATTCCCCGTGTGCGGCATGCTTTCAAAAAGGGACTTGGCTAATCAGGTTTTCAAAGAGCAAAGATATCACACTAACAACAATACTGTTTTCTGCTGTGTTATTCAGAAAATCAGACAATATTTTCATAAGGTTGCTTCTACCATTAAAATCCATTAAGCTAAAAATGTATAACTGGCAACTAGATCTTCTTAAAGAATACTGTCACTGATTATACATCAACTTTTCAACAACACTAGCATTATTGGCACTTTAATCTAAAGACAATATTTCCAAATAACAACAACAAAAATCAAATTTTGCAACATGATCTCGCACTCCCTCAGATCCTGGCGAGGCTGCCATAAATAACCCATGAATAGAGGCTAGAATTTTCAGAGTAGTATCTCCAGGCAAATGCAGGCCACTTTGCAGACTGACACATATTAGCTTAAATACAATCTTTGTGCTGCACTACATTAAAAAAATGTTTGTAAAATACATAGGAACAAGATCGGCCTATTTTCTAGCATTGAATCGAAATCCGGATTTCATTAACTGTTTCAAATGTCATGGGAAGAAAACATCACCAGGCTTCTCAGATGCTAATCGATGACTTATTAACCTTAAATATAATCATGAAGGAGTAGCTATGGCATAGCATACGTATGTGGCAATATGTATTTACCTTTTACTGTGTGTGATAGGGCAAGGCCAAATGGCTATAGAAAAGTTGTGGGAGACAGATATATTAGTCCCAGGCTAAACAAATCCCTGGTACCAGGATAAGTAAATGGCACCTGCTAAAAGTCAATTAAGACACCTGGGGACAGTTAAGATCTTTCCAGAAGGCAGGGAAGATAGGTAGGTTGATTGGGACACCTGAAGCAAATTAGGGCTGGCTGAAACTAGTTAAAAGCCTCCCAGTTAGTCAGTTGGGCGTGCATGTCAGGAGCTGTAGGAGAAAGCTGTGCTATTGGAGGAACTAAGCAGTACAAACCATATCAGGCACAAGGAAGGAGGCCGTGAGGTAATGGTGAAGGAGATCTTGTGTGGGAGTTTCTGTGGGGAAATAGCCCAGGGAATTGTACACGTCCTATTTCCAAAAAGTCAGCTACTGTAGCTGCTAATATTTGGGTCACTGGGCTGGAGCCTGGAGTAAAGGGCAGGCCAGGGCTCCCCCTTCCCGTCCGGATTAATCACTGAGACTGGGAGACAACAGAGACTGTGTGAGGGAGGGTGGCTTCTCCTCACCTCCCTTGCTGGCTTATAATGAAAATGGCTCAGTAGGCTGTGAGCCTTGCCTCTAGAGAGAGGGTCACAGTGAGCCTCTGAGGCTAGCGAACTCTGCCAGGAAGTGCAGGGCCCACTGAGACAAGGACAGAGCTTTGTCACAACTGGTGTTTGCAGTGGGATTATTGTTCACAGTGTGGCGGAAGAAAGAGTTTTTTTTTAAAAAAGTGCACTGGGGTTTTGGGTTTTTTTTGTGTTTGTTTTGTTTGTTTGTTTTTTGTACCACAATGGAGGTAGTGGTAAGAACTCTGGTACAAGCCACAGCAGCCCAGCAGGAGGCCACCCGGGTTCAGGCAATGGCACAACGGGAGATGACGTAGAGGCATATCTCCTCTTATATGAAAGGGCTGCTCAGCATGAGGCGTGGTCCCAGGGCCAGCATTCTCACCCCTTTTTTGTGCCGAGAGGCCCAGAAGGCCTATTTTGACTTGCCTGTCACGGATGCCATTGACTATACCCACCTGAAGGCAGAGATCCCAGCATGGTCAGAAGTGACGGCAGTGGTATGGGCCCAGAGGTTCCATAAGTAGAAATACCAGGAGAACAAACCCCCAAAGTCCCAGCTATTTGACCTCATACACCTCGCACAAAAGCGGTTACAGCCCAAGGCATGCAGTCCAGAAGTTTTGGAGACCCTGGTCAAAGACCATTACATGTGGGGACTGCCACCAGATCTCTGTAAATGGGTAGGCCAGAACAATCTGTCCACCTACAACGAGATGATCACGTTGGATAAAGACGGATGACAGCCAGGGAATTGATCCAACTACCCAAGGAAAGCCCCTTTTGAAAGAAGCACCCGACCCCAACCCGGAAGGTTGGGCAGCCAAACCCCTGGGGAGTCCTAGGTGGAAGAAGTGGGGAGGGCGAAAACCAGCAGGGACCCCAGAAGGAAAGAATTGGCTTGAGTGGGGGGGACCCCTAGGACTAACCCCCCTAACCCCCAGGATAGGGGCGTGATTATAGATGTTATGCCTGTGGGGAGCGGGGACACATAGCAGCACAGTGTCCCAGCACTGAGGAGCCTATGCAATGTAACTTGGGGGATTGGGAGGTCCCGTGCTCCCTTATCCACCTCGCGGGGGTTGCTTTAGCCCCGCATAATTACACCAGACCAGTGAGGATAAACGGAGCAGAGACTACAGCACTTGTGGACTCTGGGAGTGTTATCACCCTTATATCACGTAAGCTGGTGAAAAGGTAGCCAGCTGCTGCAAGCCAAACACATAGCAGTGACGTGCGTGCATGGGGCCATGAGCCATTACCCCACCATCCTGGTGCAGATAGAGGTTCAAGGGAACCCCATTGAGGTGACTGTGGGCGTAGCTCCTATACTCCCATATCCTGTAGTCATTGGGAGGGACAATCCAGGGTTTGATAATTTACTCCCCTCGGAGAGGCTGGAGGGAGGTGGGGACCCTGAGGACAGCGACTCGTCACCAGGGGAATGTCAACCCCCGATATTCCCTGAGATTTCTCAGGATCCATTCTCAGTCCCCTGAAAGACCCGGAAGACAAAAAAAGAGAGGAAGGATGCAAAGGCCTTGGGAACCCGGATCCTGACCCAGGGCCAGAAGACTGCCCTCATGGGCAGATGAACATGAGTAGTCAACAGAGAAACTTCCACCCCAGAAGGTGAGCCAGAGGCCACCCCCTGCTGTGACGGCAGTGAGCCGTTGGAAGAAGCAGAAACCAGCTCCTGGGAGCTTGGGCAGGTTAGTCCCGGGAAAGGACTTTCAGGCAGGACCAGGCGGAGGACCCCATATATGATAACGCCAGAAAAGTGGTGGCCGAGATCAATGAGATACCCGTGGATGGGGAGATGAAGAAAGATCTTACTTTATAGTGAAGATAGATCTCCTGTACCACATGGTGAAAATGCATGAGCCAGAGATTCAACAATTTCTGGTGCTATGAAAACATCAAAGCCATATTGAGTCTCGCCCACAATCACCTGTTTGGAGGACACCTAGGGGTAGAGAAAACCCAGTCATGGATCCTGTGGAGGTTCTCTGGCCAGGAATACATGAAGATGGCAGACGATACTGTACCTCTTTGTCCGGAGTGTCAGTTACATAGCCCTCGCCCACACTCGGGGGCTCCTTTGATACCTCTTCCAATAATACAGGTTCCTTTTGAACGCGTAGCCATGGATCTGGTAGGGCCCGTAGTGAAGACAGCTCGGGGCCACCAACATGTGCTTATTGTACTGGACTATGCAACCCGGTACCCGGAAGCCGTTCCCCTACGCAATATGGCTTCCAAGACAATAGCTAAGGAGCTAGTACAGATCTTTGCCCAGGTTGGGCTACCCAAAGAGATATTGACTGATCAAGGGACATCTTTCATCTCCAAGTTGATGAAAGATCTCTGTTCATTGCTCCACGTACAAACTCTACGGACCTCTGTATGCCCCCTGCAAACAGACGGCCTTGTGGAAAGGTTCAATAGGACCCTTAAGGCCATGATCAGGAAGTGGTGAGCCGGATGGGAAAGACTGGGATACCCTATTGCCTTACCTCATGTTCGCCATCCGGGAGGTTCCACAAGCTTCCACGGGTTTCTCTCCATTCGAACGCCTATATGGGCGCCACCCTCGGGGCATATTGGATATAGCCAGAGAAGCCTGGGAAGAAGAGCCAAATCCCTGAAGGAACATAGTCGAGCATGTATTGCAGATGAGAGATCGGATAGTCCGAGTTACACCCATTGTATGGGAACACTTGGAGAGAGCATAGGTGACCCAACGAACTCATTATAACCACCAAGTAAAGTTTTGACGGTTCCAACCAGGGGAATCGAGTGATGGTACTTGTGCCCACAGCAGAAAGTGAACTGTTGGCCAAATGGCAGGGAGCCTATAAAGTGATCAAAGCCGTAGGAGAGGAGAACTATAAGGCACGGCAGCCAGGCCGCCGGAAACTGGAGCAAATTTACCACATCAATCTTCTAAAATCTTGGCACGATCGAGAGGCATGCTTAGTCACCCAGGAGATCCTTCCCCAGGAGGATAATTTACACAAGCAAGTGAGGATATCACCTGACTTGACGCCAATCCAAAAGATCGAGGCAGCCGACATGATTAATCGCAACCGAGATGTGTTCTCTACAAAACCGGGGCGGATGACTGAGACCTAACACCATATCCGCATGATCCCGGGAGCCAAGGTAACATTGAGACCCTACCGAATCTCAGCAGCCAAAAGAGAAGAAATCAAAGCCGAAGTAAAGAAAATGTTAGAATTAGGGGTTATTGAAAAATCTTACAGTCAGTGGTCCAATCCAATCGTTCTAGTGCCTAAACCTGACTGTACTACGAGATTCTGTAATGACTTTTGCCGACGGAATGAAGTATCACCATTGGAAGCATGCCCCATAACACGCATCGATGAACTGGTTGACCGACTAGGTACTGCCTGATTCTCGACTATGCTGGATCTGACAAAAGGATATTGGCAGATTCCCCTGACCAAAGAAGCTAAAGAAAAGACAGCGTTCTCCACCCCAGATGGTCTATTCCAGTACACCGTCCTTCCTTTTGGGCTACATGGGGCCCCAGCCACATTCCAGTGCCTCATGGATAAGATGCTGCGCCCCCATACTAGTTATGCAGCCGCATACCTGGATGATGTCATCATCTATATGCCAGACTGGGGAACCCACTTGGAGAAAGTTGAGGCAGTACTGCGCACCTTAAGGCGGGCTGGCCTCACAGCTAATCCTGCTAAATGCACCATAGGGCTAGCAGAGGCTAGGTACCTCGGATATATTGTAGGCAGGGGCATAGTGAAGCCCCAAACAAATAAGCTAGAGGCGATTCAAAACTGGTCCTGGCCGACCTGAAAGAAGCAGGTCCACGCGTTCCTAGGCGTGTTAGGCTACCACCAACATTTTATTCCCCACTTCTCCACTAGGGCAAGTCCCCAATGGACCTGGTGAAGGCCCAAGTTCCAGACATGGTGAAGTGGACTGACACAGCAGAGGGAGTGTTCACAGACCTTCGGATGACCCTCTGTAATAACCCTGTACTCATAGCCCTGGATTTTAACAAGGAATTTATTTTACAAACAGACGCTTCTGAGCTGCGGTTGGGGGCAGTTCTGTCGCAAATGGTGGGAGAAGAGGAACACCCAATCCTCTACCTAAGCAGAAAGCTTCTCCCAAGAGAACAGAAATACGCAGTAGTCGAGAGAGAGAATGCCTTGCTGTCAAAAGGGCCATGGAGACAATGCGTTATTACCTCGTAGGCCGGCAATTTACTCTTGTGACAGACCATGCACCCCTTCAGTGGGTGCAGCGTAATAAGGAAAAGAATGAAGGGTCACCACATGGTTCTTATCCCTCCAACCATTCCAGTTCTGCATATGGCACAGGGCTGGATGCCACCATGGCAACGCTGATGGTCTACAATGAGCACACGGCCTGGCATCCCAAGTTGCCCAACATTATGGTGTTTGAGCGGGGGTGAGGGGAAGGGGAGGATGTGTGACGGGGCAAGGCCAAATGGCTATAGAAAAGTTGTGGGAGACAGAAATATTAGTCCCAGGCTAAACAAATCCCTGTTACCAAGGTAAGTAAATGGCACCTGCTCCAGGTCAGTTAAGACACCTGGGGCAATTAAGATCTTTCCAGAAGGCAGGGAAGATAGCTAGGTTGATTGGGACACCTGAAGCCAATTAGGGGCTGGCTGAAACTAGTTAAAAGCCTCCCAGTTAGTCAGTTGGGCGTGCGTGTCAGGAGCTGTAGGAGGAAGCTGTGTTGTTGGAAGAACTAAGCAGTACAAATCATATCAGACACAAGGAAGGAGGCCCTGAGGTAACAGTGAAGGAGATATTGAGTGAGGACTACTGTGGGGAAGTGGCCCAGGGAATTGTACATGTCCTATTTCCAAAAAGTCAGCTACCATAGCTGCTACTATTAGGGTCCCTGGGCTGGAGGTCCCCTCTCTCCTCCCCGATTAATCACTGAGACTGGGAGACAACAGAGACTGTGTGAGGGAGGGTGGCTTCTCCTCACCTCCCTTGCTGGCTTATGATGAAAATGGCTGTGACCCTTGACTCTAGAGAGAGAAGGGCTACATGGAGGGTCACAGTGAGTCTCTGAGGCTTGCGAAATCTGCCAGGAAGCGTTGGACCCACTGAGACAAGGACAGAACTGTGTCACATGTATTAAACTATGCCAATACACTTCCTGTGCACCTGCATGCACACAGTGTTAACACTACTGCTGTGGAAAACACAGGCTGCATAGTAGCTAGAGCACTTTGTACCCGAGAAATTGATTATTTCTATTTAATAGAAAAACAGTAGATAGGAAATAAATGTAAATTAAGATTAATCTTCTAACAAAGAACAGTTCCTACAGGTAAGATTTCAACAGTAATAAGCTTTAACAGAAAGAGCAGTGCAATTCAAACTTGCATACTCATCACAAGTAGTTGGGGCCAGTTTATTTGTTTAGTGGTGATGAACTTCAATGCTCCCTCCTCTGCAAGTTGATAAGAAGACGACTAAAGAAGGACTTGAGAAGTACCGAAATGAAATGCTCTTAAAGATGGGTGAGGATCACAGAAGCCTCAAAAAATGCAAAAGGGAATGGACACTGTACAGGTCAACAATAATGGTGCTGAAGAACAGGGACAGAAAACCAGTCATTGACAGAACAGGGATGGATGCGGTCTGCAAAGATTTCTACACTGAACTATTTGTATCTCAGTACCAACACTTCAACAGACCAATAAGCATGTACTCCCAGTCCTCATCAGCGAAGTTCAACATGCAGGTCACCAAATAAAGGAAGAAAAAGCCCCAGGAAAAGATGGACTGAAAATCAAAATGATAACAGCTGTAGGCCAAGACCTCAGGGAAACCCTTGCTCAGAGGTACAGCTGTTACTTGGAAATGCAGAATATATCATCTCTCTGGAAGGAGTCCAGCTGTACAAGAAGGGCGACCGTGAAGATCTAAAGAACGATCATCCAATATGTCTGCTCTCACACGTCTACAAGCTGTTCACCAAAATAATAAACTGACTTTCACAGAGTCTTGACGAGCAGCAGCCAAGAGAGCAGGCAGGCTTTCGAAGGAATTTCAGCACAATGGACCATATTTTCACGATATACCAGCTATTGGAGCACTCAAGGGAATACATATTCCCTTTATGTATTGCCTTCTTTGACTATGATAAAGAGTTTGACAGTGTAGAGATCAATGCAGTGTTGAAAGCTGTTTCATAGTATGGCATCAACACAAACTACATCAAAGTATTAAAGGAAGCACATTCTGACTGCTCTACAGATATAACTTTATTCGATACTCCCCTTCGCATCCCAGTTAGGAAAAGTGTGAAGCAAGGAGATATGGTTTCACCAAAACTCTTCACAGCCTGCCTCAAAATGGTAATGACGCAGATGAATTGGAAGGGTGGAATCAACATCAACAGAGAGAAGTTAAACCATCTCAGATTTGCAGACGATATTGTGCTGATCACTGAAAATACTATCGAACTACAGAAAATGCTGTGAGAACTCAACACAAAAAGAAGCCATGTTGGACTGAAAATTAACTGCTCCAAAATTAAATTTATGTGACCAGATACTTTGCCAAAAGCCCAATCAACAGTCAAGGGAGAGCAAATAGAAGGTGAGCAAAATGTATATTTGGGCCAATAAATTAACATGCGCCACGATCGGGAAGGTGAACACTCATGAAGAAAGAAAGCAGGTTGGTACGCATCCAATTCTATCAAGGATATCGTCCAAGGAAAAAATCAACAAGGCAACATGCACCAGTCTCTTCAACTCAACAGTACTGCCAGTAATGTTGTATGGCAGCAAAACATGGGCGCTGATGAAGACATTGGAACAGCAACTATCTGTCACGATGGAAAGAAGAATTCTGGGAATTTCAATCAGCCATCTGTGTCCCCAATGAAGTGATCAGACAGCAGAGTAGAGTGCATGATGTTGTTGAGAGTAGGCATAATAAAATATGATGGGCTGGGCATACAGCGAGGCTCATTGACAACCGATGGACTACAACTGTCACTGAGTGGTACCCATGGGAACTGAAACGACCACTCAGCCGACCTCCAAAGAGATGGGAAGATTTTATCGTAGAAAAAATATGGTCACGCATGGAGAAGGAAGGCCAGGTTACAAGAACAGAAGACGTGTTGTGACTGGAGCAATCTATATGAGGGCTGAAGGACTGATCGATTAAGGTGATACTCATCACAGAATTACAGCTCAGTTATCTTTCTAATTGTATTCCTTCAGATAACTTCATCCTTATTTTAGCCCACCTCAAGTCTACCACACAGCTCAATACCTTCCTGAATCCTCCCCATACATATATGCAATGACTCTTCTTTATTTCTTTTGCTTGACCATGTGTTCTATGTGCCAGAGCAAGTGAATAAAGCCTACTCCCCCCTCTGTTTAGACCCCTGGGTATAGTGCCACTTAGAAGCACAGAAGGGGACCACACTAAGTGCACTTATCTATTCAATTTTTTCTTTGACTTCCACATCACTAGGTCACAGGCATCTATTCTGCTGCAAGCTGATTACTGCATATGACAAGAGGTGTCAATTTGGGCTCTTAAATACAGAACATAACATTTAAGCCATCCTGAATTAATCAGGCTTCAGTAACAGCAAAAAATATGTTAAGTACATCAGAAGCAAGAAACCTGCTAAACAATCAGTGAGGCCAATGGACGATCAAGTGCTAAAGGAGCACTCCAGGACAATAAGGCCATTGCAGAGAAACTAAATGAATTCTTTGCATTGGTCTTCATGGCTGAGGATATGAGGGAGATTCCCAAACCTGAGCTATTCTTTTTAGGTGACAAATCTGAGAAACTGACCCAGATTGAGGTGTCATTAGAAGAGGTTTTGTAACAAACTGATCAACAGAAATAAGTCATTAGGACCAAATGGTATTCACCCAAGAGTTCTGAAGGAACTCAAATGTGACATTGCAAAACTACTAAGTGTAGTCTGTAACCTATCTTTTAAATCGGCTTCTGTGCCAAATGACTGGAGGATAGCCAATGGGATGCCAATATTTAAAAAGGGCTCCAGAGATGATCCCAACAATTAAAGGCCGATAAGACTGACTTCAGTACCAGGCAAACTGATTGAAAATATAGTAAAGAACGAAATTGTCAGACACATAGATGAACATAATTTCTTGGGCAAGAGTCAACATGATTTTGTAAAGGGAAATCATGCCTCACCAATCTACTAGAATTCTTTAAGGGGGGTAAAAACAAGCACGTGGACAAGGGGGATCCAGTGGATATAGTGTACTTAGATTTTCAGAAAGACTTTAACAAGGTCCCTCACCAAAGGCTCTTAAGCAGAGTAAGCTGTCAATGGATAAGAGGAAAGGCCCTCTCATGAATTGGTAACTGGTTAAAAGATAGGAAACAAAGGGTAGGAATAAATGGTCAGTTTTCAGAATAGAGAGGTAAAAATAGTGGTGTCCCCCAGGGGTTTGTACTGGGAGCAGTCCTAGTCAACTTTTTCATAAATGATCTGGAAAAAGGGGTAAACAGTGAGGTGGCAAAATTTGCAGATGATACAAAACTACTCAAGATAACAGGCAGATTGTGAAGAGCTACAAAAGGATCTCTCAAAACTGGGTGATTGGGCAACAAAATGGCAGATGAAATTCAATGTTGATAAATGCAAAGTAATGCACATTGGAAAACATAATCCCAACTATACATATAAATGATGGAGTCCAAGTTCGCTATTACCAGTCAAGAAAGAGATCGAGTCATTGTGGATTGTTCTCTGTGGATAGTTCTCAATGTGCAGCAGCAGTCAAAAAAGCCAACAGAATGTTGGGAATCATTAAGAAAGGGATGGATAATAAGACAGAAAATATATTGCCTCCATATAAATCCATGGTACACCCACATCTTGAATAGTGCATGCAGATGTGGTCGCCCCATATAGGAAAAAAAGATATATCTGAATTGGAAAAGGTTCAGAAAAGGGTAAAAAAAATATTAGGGGTATGAAACGGCTTCTATATGAGGAGAGTTTAATAAAACTGGGACTTTTCAGCTTGGAAAAGAGTTGGCTAAGAGGGGATGTGATTGAGATCTATAAAGTCATGATTGGTGTGGATAAAGTAAATAAGAAGTGTTATTTACTTCTTCTCATAATATAACTAGGGGTCACCAAATGAAATTAATAGGCAGCAGGTTTAAAACAAACAAAATAAAGTGTTTCTTCACACAATGGACAGTCAATCTGTGGAACTCTTTGCCAGAGGATGTTGTGAAGGCCAAGATTATAACAGGATTAAAAAAAACTAGGTAAGTTCATGGAGGATAGGTCCACCAATGGCTATTAGCCAGGATGGGCAGGGATGGTGTCCCTTGCCTGTGTTTGTCAGAAGCTGGGAATGAGTGACAGGGAATGGATCACTTGATGATTACCTGTTCTGTTTATTCCCTCTGGGGCACCTAGCATTGGTCACTGTTGGAAGACAGGATACTGGGCTAGATGGACCTTTGGTCTGACCCAGTAGGGCCATTCTTATGTTCAGACTTTTAAGAAAAATGTATCCCACTTCTGATATCAAATTTACTTTCTCATTTTTATTCTTTTCCACTTTGGCAACAAAACCTTACTGCAACTCTATATTTAATTTCTTGTTTTCCACACAACTGAAACCTTAAACTTAACTTCCACTAACACAGGTTTTTGGGTGTTTTTTTTTAAATGGAATATATAATTGACCAATGGCTAGCCAAATATTGAGGGTGACATTTTCAAGATGCCTAAACAAGAGCTAGGTTCTTAAGTGTCTAAGTCACTTTTGAAAAAAATGTCTGAGGATGAAATATTTAATAAGTGCTTATGTGATTTAGGACCCGAAGCCCCATTAAAATTAAATGACCCTTAGGGTGCTTTTGAAAACTTCGTTCCCTAGGTCAATTTCTACATACATAAAATTAAGATATTATTTACCTAGCACAAATGGGTATTACAAGCATGAGTTAATGTGTGTAAAAATGCTTTGTCCAGAAAAGAAGTATATTATAACAACATTTTTCAGCTACTTGGTAGCCATCTCAGCCATCTGGGGTCAATAATTTATTAACTCTGGAGACATCACCTTCTTAGCCATGTAGTGCCACAGAGTAGAAACAGAGTAAGTGTTGTCACTCTGAGTATTGAATGCAGTAGAACTACTATTACAGTACTGTAGCACTTGGAAATTTATTTTAGGTTTTGTCACAGCATCCATCATGGACAAGGTTAACCAAATCTCATGCCTCAAGGAACAAAGCTGATCACCTCTGAGTTGAAAAGGAATGTTTCTTCATGTTAAAGTACTTCATATATCTTTAGATACTATGGTAATAAGGATCATATAAATAAGTAGATAGATTTTTTTCCCC
This sequence comes from Lepidochelys olivacea, assembly GCF_965140295.1. Classification (NCBI taxonomy): domain Eukaryota; kingdom Metazoa; phylum Chordata; order Testudines; family Cheloniidae; genus Lepidochelys; species Lepidochelys olivacea. Next base: position 74,663,175 of record NC_140414.1, read on the forward strand.
CTTCCCATTTTGCCTCCATTTTTTTTTTGAAGGCACTGGCAGGAGGCAGGGTTCTGAGACATGATAAGGAACTAGAGGCACCAATGATTTGACTCAATATAGCAATCTGAAATTTCCATACATTATGTAGCATCTTCTCTGCATTTGGAATAAGATCAAATGTTTATCAATTTTAACATAAAATCTATCAGGAGACTATATCCCATCCTGGCAGAGGGATAGATTAGATAAAACCGATTTTGCCATCTTTAATAAATGTGGTATTCTTGGCATGCTTTGTTAAATTAATTTGCTCATGTCACTGTGTGACAACCTTAAAAAAAGAAATGCATGAACCTCATAGGGGGAGTATTACAACTCTTGGTCCAGACATCGCATTCAGGATTTGTCCCTGAGTACCCATGAAAAGTTTTGGGCCGATGGGTATGTAAATAATTAATCAGTAATTCAATGATTGATACAGTTATATGTCTAATTAGTTATGTATTTAGTGGTTTGAATTTATGAAATAGCTAGCTTGATTACATTTACTAAGCAAGTGTTAATTAGCAATGGTTAATCAGCACATAACAGAAAGGGATATACTTTACAACAGTCGGAGAGAACTGATCCTCCCAGTAATTAACAGGCTGGTTCTGGGATTACAGCTTGACACAATTACACTAGAGTTGCTTACAGTTTCATTTTCATTATTTCATGTTTTGCATAGACATATCTTATTTTAGTATTGTATAAGAACATAAGAATGGCCCTACTAGGTCAGACCATAGGTCCATCTAGCCCAGTATCCTGTCTTCCGACAGTGGCCAGTGCCAGATACCCCAGAGGGAAAGAACAGAACAGGTAATCACCAAGTGATCCAGCCCCTGTCCTCCATGAATTTATCTATTTCTTTTTTGAACCTTGTTATAGGCTTGGTCTTCACCACATCCTCTGGCAAAGAGTTCCACAGATTGACTGTGCATTCTGTGAAGAAATACTTCCTTTTATTTGTTTTAAACCTGCTGCATATTAATTTCATTTGGTGACCCCTAGTTCTTGTGTTATGAGAAGTAGTAAATACTTCCTTATCTACTTTCTCTACACCAGTCATGATTTTATAGACCTCAATCATATCTCTCTCTCTTCCAAGCTGAGAAGTCCCAGTCTTATTAATCTCTCCTCATATGGAAGCTGTTCCATACCCTTAATCATTTTTGTTGCCCTTTTCTGAACGTTTCCCAACTCCAATATACCTCTAACCCAATATAACGCGATCCGATATAATGCTACTCCTGTCATGTGGGGAGCTGCTATCCATTTTGCTATTTGATTGTACTAGTTCACTTTTCATTGCTATTAATTTTTATTGGGGCTTAGGGCATAGCTGTATTACTTTTAAACAGTTGGAAACGAGTGCAGCAACCGCTTACCTTTTGGCACTTCACAAGTGAGATGTATATGGGTTGTGGGCCGGAACATTTTCAACACTATTTCATTAGTGCATCCAGATTTTAATGGAAGAGCTTGGTATTGCAGTTTTCATTTCTAACTATAAGGTGAAGCTGTAACAGTTTTATGACCATAATATTCACTGGACATTATTTCCTTATGTTTACACGTGGTGCTCAGACTCTTGAAAATTTGGGACATCAACCAATACCTAGCACTGCCAGTTTTATTTTTTCTACTTCTTGCTTTTTTCTCTCCATATTTTGACTTCTTACTATTCAGCTTTTCTTCTAAGGTAAGAAAGATGAATTTGGTGATAAGGAAACAACTAGTAAATAGTTATAAGCTACTGTATTATGCGGTATCCTTTTCAGTGTTGGCCCTGCTCCTCAGGGTCATACTTTGAACTTGAGATAATTAATTTTTCATCTATGTTCATGTTTGTCCTCTATGCATTCAAGAAAACAACTCTCTGCATGCTTTAAATGGATATTCTTACTTATTTATCACAGGTGCCTACTGGTTAATAAAAATCTGTAGAGTACCATATGAATGCTAAGTATTGGTATTAAAGTAACATGGGAAGACCTTGAAGAAACAATGGAACACAGGTGATGGCAAAGGTGACAGCGCAATGAGACTGAGCACAAGAAAAACTATCACAAGAAGCAAATAAAAAGATTGAAGAGACCACATGAGAGCCGACAAGGTGGAGGCCAACCGAGAATAGGTGTGAATGTGTAAAAGAAAAGTAGATGTTTTCTTCAAAGAAATAAAAAGGAGAAAAGGGAAGAGAATCATAAAAGGAACAAAAAACAGTACACAAAATGGAGGAAAAAGGAAGGGAATGGAGAAGAATGTAAGTTAGACAATGGAATGAGAGAGATGATGATAAAGATATACACATTGTCTGGCGTTCATAAATTTTATTTAAGTTATGCCCCTTTATTATACAATATTTCCCTGAGGACCTCCTACATATCAGTAATTATGGGACAAAAGAAGTGGATTCTGAGCATTTACATTATATTACTATTGCTTGCTACTCTGAATTCTAAAATAACTGAAAAAAGAGAGAAAGTTACTTCAAAATTTGCCAGAGTGGATGGGGGATTAGGAGCATCTAGCCCCCAACCCTGTGAGGAAAACTGGTGTGTGTGTGTGTGTGTGTGTGTGTGTGTGTGTGTTCACCACCATTCACAGCATGAACAGCTGGGATCCATCTTTTCTGAAGCAGAATAGGGTGGTGGCAATTTAAAAACTTGAGCGGATACAGAAAATCACCTTGGAAACCATCCTCGATATCCTAAAGTAGTCCAAATGATCCACCCCGAAGTGCTACCGTTGGATCTGCCAATAAAACTAAACAAAAAAAAGACCTGGCTATGATTTAAAAACAAACTAACAAACAAGCCTTTACAACGTAATGCAGAAGGCTCAATCTAAGAAACAAAATGGTGTGCATCTAACAGTTCTGTACATGGATACCTCATTTACAAAAAGGGCTATTGTATTTGATCTTTTTTGGTTAAATCATTCTATGCTTATGCAAGAGGAGAACAAGGCTTTTGTGTTTTATCAGACTCCATTAAGAGCAGTCAGTGTAAGGTTGCTCACTATGCTCCACAACATCCAAGAAGCCCAGATGATGCTGGATCTGGATGTTTAGCACAAAACAGTGTGCACATTCTGTGTCTCAATCTACATGTTCTGGAAACATGTTTCTAAAATGTTACTGAGCAACTCATCACTTGGCACTTTGCCAGTTCCTTGCAGTCACTAGTCAAAGCTTAGAATGGTCTTTACAATGATAAGGTTTCAACTGAATGTGCCCTCATTTGTAAAATGTCTCCTGCAGCTGAACACATATGAGATAAAAACAAAAGGGAAATTTGTCAAAGTAGGGGAAGATGCTGTTGAGATATTTTTCCTCCTTTTCTGCCTACAAGCTGAGTTTAAATATTTTTACTTTGATAAATATGTATTTGGGCCCCAATCCACCAAAGAATTTTAATGGAAGAGCTTGATATTACAGTTTTCTGTAGTAAGCCTATTGAAACTAATGGCAATACTTGTGCTTAAAATTATGTACATGTTTAGCACTCTTCAGATTTCTTTTGGTGATTTTCTGATCAGAATGCCTTTACTCCACCTGTAAAAGATGAATTGCTGAATCTGTTTTCTCCATCTCTAAAGCCTTCTCCATCAGAGAACAAGGTACCAGTAAACAACAATAAAGGATAGAAAATAAAAGATGTCCTCCAAAGCAATTGATGACAGGCAGATCAGGTCTATGTGTAAATTATGTTCTATGAGTAATGCAAATATGATTCCTACATTGGCAACTACTTAACAAAAAACAAAAGAAAAAGAATGACATGAATTTTTCATTGATGCAATTAATGATGATGTACACAGTAAGTGCATTCTGAAGAGACTAATCAGCTAACTGTATGTGTCATATCACCATATCACAAGAACAAGCCTGATAGAAAATTATGAGCAACTGAATAAGACTCCTAAAATATAGAATGAATGCATGCATTTATTATAGGAGAAAATGAAAGAGTTTATTATATTGGTCAAATCAGTTTTGGAAGTCTTGTCCCTAACACAGAGCAAGTATTTTTAAAATATTTTTACATACAACATTTGACCCTGTTTCCAATTAAAAGTATCATAAGAATGAAGAATGAAAGCACATACTGTAGTCATACAGGTTAGAGAGGAGTACTGGGTTCCTATGTATTATGTCAGAAAATATAAACTCAATGCATTAAGGTGTTTTTACTTCTGGAGAAGTAATAATATTTATTATTTTTGACACCACGGAATCTCAATTTTCATTTTCTAATCAACAAAAATCAATAATTAACATTTTGTCTTCTCGCACTTCTCTATCAGGGATCTGTTGCACAGTGAAGTCTCATACTAGCTACATTACTTTTTGATAAAACATATCACAATTAATTTGTTAATATGTCATTTAAGGTATTATAATTAAAATTATCTCAAACAAAGTTATACTTCACAACATCCTTAAATCCATGCAATATAAAGTTATGTATAATTTGACTATATATAAATAAGGCAACAACCACACTTTCACACAACTTTGAATTCACATATATAGATTTAAATGAAAATAAATTTTAAAAGATAAAATCACAAGAAAATTTGTAATGCCATATTTTCCCCTATTTATTCACTCTCTCACTATTACTTAAAGGCTCCTATCCAGTAACCCTTAATTATGGGAGATATCCTCTCCTATACAAGTAGCCCAATGCATTTCAGTGAGATAAGACAGACAAATACACATTTTGGACCAAATCCCACCCTATTAGATCTTCACGTAGAGGGCATCCGTGACACAGATCTCCATACTTCCACATGCACAGGGGAGTATCGACACCTCACTAGCACCATGCCCCCAGCATTTTATAGAGGCTTCTTCACACAGCCCAGGAACTGTGCTGGGGAGAGTCAGAGACTGGGTGAGTCTGGGTTGGGGACAGGGGGAACCATACACATTGTCACCCATCTAGCCCCATAGAACGGTGTGGGTGTGGGGAGGGAGGAGTACAACCCAGGGCTGCCTTGTTTTTCCTGTACAACTCCCCTGAAGGAGTGGGAATAGTTCCTGGAACAGCCAGTGGAAATTGGCAATGCGGAAACTAGAGCTAATGTGCCCTAATGGGAAGATCTGAGTGGATCTTTGTGTGGACTTTCCCCAGGAGAATTAATTCTCCAGAATCCCCCACACAGATTTTACAAGAGAAATAGATCATCTTGGCCTTGACTGTGGCGGAAAACAATCCTACCTGTGAGGAATAAAACATGACTGGAGGTTCTTAAGGATGAAATTTTGCAAGGATATATTCTCAGATGTTCCATCCATACAACATTACTGGGAAAAAAGGCTATGGGTCTTACTCAAAAACCTGGTAGGTCCTCAGAGGTCTGCACAGAGGCTGGCCCCCATTAGTGCCCTGCCTTTCCTCCCTCCTCCTACCCTATGTACTGCTGTCCCAGTGAGCAGATGTGTGGAATGCTCAAAAGAAGGGACAATGTATTATACATAAAGAAAAACAAATAAAGAATGATGGAGCCCAATGCTGTATTACCTTTCTCACCTAATGGAAAAAGGACAATATATTTTGTTCTTCCTCTCCACCACTTTCACCCTGGTCAGGCCACAAATTGCATGGAAAGCACCTCTTCAGGAAGAGGATGCACCATGACAGAAAGGGCTGGCCCACTGTTCTGGGAGAAAGGGTAGATCGAAGCATGTAGGGTCCACTCTGTGCACAGATCTGGCTTAATACTGAATAGTTCACATAAGTTTCCTGGTTTTCAGTTCTAACTACTGAGTTTCTACCATTCTAAAAATTCACATAATGAGTTTTGATTATATTCAGACAGCATTTCGAGAACCAAAGCCCACCTTCCTGTACTAGATCAAGGGCAATGGGGAAAGAAGGCCTTTTACAAATATTTATTCAAGATGGAAAAAAATATTTATGCAAATACTGTAGGCAATTGCAGCTAGTCTTCAGGACTTTTCAGCATCTACTTTACACAGTTTTTTTTATTTATTATTTTTCTTCTTCTACGTAACACCCTCTTAGAAATATAAACATATTTTCTCACAATTATTTTGTCCTTTTGCATCTGGCAACCCTAACCCCGGCCTTGATATTTTCCCCCAATGGTTTGAATGCAACTGAAATTAGCAAAGTGATTTGACAAGAACTCTTTCAATTTCTATAATCTGAATACCAAAATCTCTAATTTTACACCATCATTGGTTAATGTCAAAAGCATAACCCTACAAATAGTTTTTGTTAAATAATTGTGGCTGCACAGTCTAAAACATTACTTTTTACATCACAAAAATACTAACTTGTTTCTTTGATCAGCTATAGATGCGTATATTTCAGCATGACTAGATATTAGGAAATTGAGAACATTCCTTAACGAATATAGGTTTATAACTGCTCTACCTCAAACACTTGATACTTTCCCCTTAAATATAGTTTTCACCAGCCAAGAAATATTATTATGTTACTGGTTAAACATTTTCATCATTATGGCCCCAAACTCAGCACTTCAGCACATGTTTAGTTTTAAGCAGGTTGTTGAGGCCCATTAAAGTTAATAGGAGTTCAACACATACTCAAGTGCTTTGCTAAATTGGGGCCTATGTACAGTAGTTTGCTCTTCTTACAAAATACATTTTAATATTTCACAGCTAAAACATTAAATATGTTCCCAAAAGAGAAGTACAAGGGGGAAAATAGTCCACGTTCTGACCCTATGCAAACTGTACCACACATTTGCTCATTGTGTGTAACTGGTATAGAACTCAAATGATACTACATCAAAAAAAACCTGGGGGTGAATATTACACCTAAGCAAAAAAGGTACACCAAATAAATGTTGGGATTTACCTTATCCAAATACAGTCAGACAAATGTGTACACAATAGTATAACAATAGTATAATAATGTAGCCTTTGGAAGGGAAGAACACTGGGAATTCTAAAGAGATTAAAAACAATGAAATCACAGCAGTGGAAGATTATCTCCTGCGATAATTGTTTTTGTTGCAATTGGTATAAACACTATTTCGTTGAACGTAGCAGTAGTTATATCAGCAGCTTACTCTATGTACATGTGTACATCCTATAACACACCATGTACAAATATGCAACAATCAGAGTAATTAATCAGTGCATAACTATTAAAAAAAATCTTCATCTCAATTTCCTCCTATACGGTATGTTGCAGAGAAACTACAGTATTTACAATTTGTTTACAGGTTGTAGTCCTTAGTGAAGACAGTAAACTAATCAATAACATTTACTTTAAATCATTTACCTGTGTGTAAGTCTCCGATGACTAATGCAAACAGCAGTCTGCTGGTCTTGAGCAATGCATACCTTATGGCGACTACATTTCATCTTTAAGCATGGATCTTTAGCAGGGTCTAAAGCTAAAAACAATTGTAGAAAAATATTTTAAAACCTTTCTTTAGTAAATATCCTGCAGTAAATTAACTATTTAACATGTTTGCTTGTTCAGCGCCTTGTACAATGGAGCCTTGATTCTCAACTGGAACTCCTAGATGCTACTGTCATTTAAATAATAATAAACCAAATCAATGTTCTAACTATTTAAATAGAATCATTCTTTGTTAACTGACTTTCCTACTTGTTCTCATTTATTTTAAAATACTTATTATAATTCAGTTAATTTATCAGATTGTATCAAGTCACAACTCTGTTTCAACACTTTCAAAAGCAGAACAAAGCAAAACAGCACAATCAATGATGCATAAACTTGGGCTGTGCAACTTTTTCAATTTTCACTTAAAGAGAAAAGCAGATTCTCAGGATTTTTTTTAAAAAGTGTGTGAAATTAAGCATGTTTTACAACATATTTAAAAATCCTAAATAACCTCCCCTCCTCCCTAGCTTATCAGCACACACAAATGGAAATTCATATGATATTTAGACCTATGAAGGTTTATAGACACCAGCACTGACTGCTAAGTAAACATTTAAAACAAGTAGCCGCAAGCAAAAAGACAGCAGGGAAATCACATCAGAAGGTATTTCTGAAGGAATACCATAGGACACCCCACTAGCCTACCAAAGATGTGAATTATTAAATGGGGAGGTAGAGCTGAATATAATTCAGAGGAACGTGAAGGCTCAGGCCTTACCTTCTCTTTTCTACTATGCAGAGTAGGGTGAATGGTACTCCTGAGGGCATTTTGCACCAAAAAATTAAAAATTCTGCACCAAAAATTTAAAAGTTCTGCACACAATATTTTACAATTCTGTAAATTTTGTTTGTCAAATAAACGTGGAGAATCCAGCATGGCATTGGAGCGCACAGGCCACTGGCTGCACAGAGGTGGGAGATCACTGTGCAGCTTCCCCCAGGAAAAGGGCTCAGCGGTGAGCCCTGACACAGCGCAAGGACTGGGCTTGTCCCAGAAACACACCAGGACCCTACCCTTCTGTGCCAGGTGCATCAGGTGTGCGCGGGCAGGCTCAAGAAGGTAGGATTCAAGTGTGGAGAGCTTAGTGTGGGGGATCCAAGTGTGGTTAAGAGGGTTCTGTATGGGGCAATCTGGGTGCTGGTGGCTCAGTGGGGGATCCAGGTGCAGGGGGGAATCTGAATGCATAGGGGCTTGTTGGGGGGTCTGGGTGCAATGGTAATGGGAGTCCGCGGGGGGGGTCAAAGTGAAGGTGGTTGGTGCTCAGCGGGGAGGGATCTGGGTGTGTGTGTGAGGGGTAGACCTTGTCAGGAGGGTCTGGGGAGCTCAATGGAGGTCAAAATGCTGGGGGAGTGGGGCTCATTGGGTTGGGGAGCCAGATGCAGTTGATTGGCTCTTGGTGAGATGGGGATCTGGGTGCGGATGGCTTGTCTGGATGGTCCAGGTGCAGGGGGAGTGGGGCTCATAAGGGTGGGGTTCTGAATGCGTGGGGGTGAGGCTTGGCAGGAGGGTCTGGGTACAAGGGGATCTGGATGCACGGGGGTTGGGCGAATAGGGGAGCATCTCCCTGTACAGGGATCCCTCCCCCTCCAGATGAGGAGCGATGGGTGTAGGAAGCGGGGGGTGGGGTGGTGTTTGCAGAGCTTCCTTCAGCCAGCGGAGAAATCTGGGGGTGGGGCTGACTTGGCCCCAAATGCCATGCAAGGGAAGAGAAAGTCCTGTCCTCCTCAGCCCAGCTGGAACTAGCAGCTGAGCCTGGCACAGGGAAGGAGCCACCAGCTGAATCTTCCCAGACCTGCCTCCTGTGCCAGTGATTTACCTCTCTGCTGGCTGCTCTGGGCCCCCAAAACGTGCTGCTAGGGAGGGTCACATATCCACTCTTGTGGCTTCCCAGTCAGAAAGTCATTTTTCTGCAGGGAAGCAAAAGGAATCTGTGGAGGACATACATTCTGTGCATGCACAGTGGTGCAGAATTCCCCCAGGAGTAGAGTGGGAACATTAGCTGCTTTTCTGGAATCCAGCTCACACATGGTTTGCTATTTTGTTAGCAGTGCAAAAGTGGCAACTATAGCACTAACTTTGCATCAAGAGAGGAACTGGCCCCTCAAGTTAAATAATTATGAAGACAAACAAAAAAGGAATTCTCAGTGTTGATGCTCCCTTAAGGTGATTGATCTGTTACAATTAAATTCATAATGGAAGAATGAACAATTTAATGCACCCTTCATTGTTCAGTCTTACCCAATCTTGTATTATTGTATCTTTTAATAAGTTATTTTGATTTTAATATACATACAGCAACATATCAAAATGACATCAATTATAGCATATCAATATACATTAATGTCTATATCTTATTTTAAATCAAGAATTCTTCAGATACTGGGGAATAAACACAAAAAATGGATCAGAAAATGTTCATGAAGCTTTATTTTGATGGTGCTTATCATAGCATCCAGGCACATATTCAACGTGGAAGAAATCATTGTCCAGTCAAATCCTCAAAACTGAAGGGGCATGTAGAAATACAGTGAGGATAATGTACACAATTTGGACACAAATAAACCACATCGAAGAATACAAACGATTTGGAGAAAAAGTTGTAAAAAGTATTAAAATAAAACATACTGATGCAAAAATAAATGTTTACACTGATTTACTTGAATTAGTTCACATGTAGCTACTACTACACAGAATCATCAACTGATTTTCCAACAACTTTGAGACAGCATTCATTGCAAACCAGTTAAGACTCAATGTGCACTTGAAGTGGCTACCTTGAAGAAAAGTGAAGCCATCAGTAGAAGAGGGAAATCTAACCACAACTGCAGAGAGAGATATGGCAGAGAATGCAAGTAGGGTGTGAGGAGATATCTGGGCAGAATCACTTGATCGGAACAGCAGAGAAAGAGAGGTCAGAATACAGAGCTATGTAGTTGTGAGGTAAACAAGCTTTGCTGGTGAAGGGACGATGCTGAGGAACAGAAATAAAGAATAAGGCCATTGGGTGGAGGAAGATGTTGCAAAATGAAACTAGGATAAGGAAAACAAATGGGAAAAATATCTTCTGTATATGTTTAAATGATAGTCCAAGCCATAAAGAAATTGTGATATAAATATTTGGCTTGTATCCAAAGTGTCTGGGCAAGCAATGCCCACTGTAGGTGGAGTTCATTGTACTTGCAGACACTGTTTTACATCATTACTTGCTCTAGGTCAGACAGCGCTTTGTGCTTGCCCAAACATCCCACAGTACTTCTCAGTCCATCACCTTGCCACCCAAAAATACATTTAGAACCACACAGGGATTTTGACACCTCACTGCCACTTCAGGCACCTAAATACAAAATGTGGATACTCAAAATCCCTGCTCAGCTGCTGCTTAACCCAGTAGGTGCCTTTTTATAAATAATCATTTATTGGTGTGAGTGAGAATAAATGAATAATTATATACCTTAGTAATTAGCACACTCTCCTAGGAGACCCAGAGTCCAGTCCCTGTTTCAATTAATATTTAAGAATTTCATACAAATTGGAACAGCTTCAACAGGAGAGACAGAGACCCACACCAGAGTCCCTGAAGTCCCTGTGGTTAGGGCATTCACATGGGAAGTGGGAAACTTGGTTTCAAGTACCTGATTCAAAACAGGTGTGTGTAGAGTGGGAGAGGATGTTGAAATTGGGTGTCCCACATCCTAGGTGAGTGCTCTGACTACCCAACTATAGGGTACCAGAGGAGCATAGGATGCACCACCACTGTCCTGGGTTTTTCCAAGAAAAGCACCTGGACCAGGTGAGAGCTAATTCCAAAAGATGGCTCATAGCTGCAAATCCAAAATGGAGATAGAATCCTCAAAAGGAATGTGGACATACTAGGCAGAAGAATAACTAAAGTTAGGCATTGCAACATTGAGCTTAAATTCCCTTTGTGGATTTAGCTCTCAAAGTATTAATTCAGATTCCAATCACCCCAAATTGCCTTTACGTAGGGATACACTGATGTCACTTCCAAATTTAATCAAGATGTCTTTACTTAGCTTTGAATTAAAAAAACCCTCAACATGTGTGGAAACACAGCAAAGCCACATGTCAGAAAATTAACAAAGAAAGAAGTGATGGTAAATGATCATTAAGGCACTTTCATCCCTCGTAGATTTTTGGCATCCATGTTTTCCCTCTTCTAAGGCCTACTGAAACAACGTATGAAGGTACTTTAATTACAGACGTATTGCACCACAATCTAGAATGAAGTTTACACTCTAAACTATGATGGAGAGTGTAACAAATCAATAGATAAAGGTGGCTATAGGTCTGTCCTTAAGCAAGCCGAACCACAAAGCGTAAAAAAAAATACAAGAAATTGGTTTGGCCCAGCTACAAAAGCCTCCCAACTGGATTCCTATTATTCTCTATGCATTCCACATAGCTGGAAATGACTTGGCATCATTTATTCATTGAGGATAATTTACAGGTTTAGTGATAATGAAGAAGAAATTCATGCTCCAGCTAGGTTCTGTTGGTGTCTGGGTAATATAATACTCAAACATGGTGTTCTTTTAGCAATTGCGACTTAATTATTGTAATCCCCGAATGTAGACATTTAAATCTCAAAATGCAGCTTAAATTGCAGGTATAGCAAGATATGTCATAGTTCCTTGTGAAGTAAATCACAGGGACCTAGTCCCTTGCAAATCAAATTTGTGATTTTTCTTTCTATTGCAAGTTGAACAACAAGTATAAAGTGCTGCTTTGTTTTGTCATCAAGATGATTAACTGAAAGGCAAACTTTGATAATCACATTTCTTTACTAAGCAAAGTATTTTTGCACTATCCATCTCCAAGCTAAAGATTTTGACCCTCAAAAATAACCTTCAAATTGAACTCATAAGTGGTACCCCAAAAATCATCTTTGTGACTTAACAGTAAAATTTAACTCAAATGTAAGCCAATTAGTCCATCTGTTTTAGATTTTCCAGAACACACAATATTCTAATAGTTCTGGGGATGACTCCCCCTCCCCCGCCACTCTGAACTAGGACCATAAAGGAATGCCCAGTGCAGCTTTAGATTTAAAAAGACCACCAAGAGAGCCTAATAGATAGAGATTAGGAGACCTTGCTACTGGCCTTTAGGTAAAGGAACCAGCTAAAATGCCGAGGCATGGAGCTGGAACAAGATTGGAGTGGGAGGGTTAATACAAATTTGGGGGGGGACGGGACGCAAAGTAGTTTTGGGTTTAAAGGATGGAAGAAATTTTGCCTGAACCAGTTATCTGTATCCACATTTAAAACTAGAAAAAAAAATCTGAGTGAGCAGCACAAAAAAGTACCTTTTCTTTTTATTGTGTTCAGCACACACATGCAGTACAAGATAGGCATTTCTATTGCAAGTACAGCACTTGAAAAACCTATTTTCCAGTGAGTAAGTGAAGTCACTGGGACCAGTAAGCAAAGTAGCTGGAGCTGGTAACACCTTCTCCTGCCTAGAAGCATTGTTGGCTAGAGACTATTGTTTCTTTGAGGTTTTGTCTAGATCAGGAAAAGACATGGAGATTAGGCTGGGGTTAGCGAACACACAGTAGCTAAACCTGACTTATCTTGGCCTCTTTTCCTAATTGAAAAAGAAGCCTGAGAGTAGGAATGGAGGAAGTAGGGAGCAAAGCAATTCAAGAACTAATGTTGAAGTGGAGGGGGTGGGATAGAGGGGGTGGGACAGAGGGAGTGAGAAGGGAGCCTCTGAGTAGATAACTGCATATGGAGGAATATGAATGACACAGAATGAGAGAGATCAAGAAAGAGGACTTAGGCTCAGCACTGCAACACCTAGCTTTAGGTGCCCTGCCACCCAGCAGGCTCCCTATATAATGCATGGGGAGAATAAGGCACCTAAAAATGTGATCCACAGAAAGCAGCAAACTGAGAAGGGAGCTGCCTAAACTAGCCAATAGAAAAAAAACACCTCGCAAAGAGAAGTAGGCCCCAACCTCTGGCCTATCTTCACTTGGGATTCTCAGCCATGGATTGTCTCCTGGAGGTAGGTTCCCATGCCAGGTCAGGCTTTTGGCTCTCTCCCCAAGTATATCATTGTGGTCATATACTCAAAAGAGTGATTAGAGATGTGGGAGACCTGGGTTCAAAATCCATACTCTGCCTGATTCGAGGCAGGTTGAACTCAGCTCTTCCACCTCACTAGTGCCCTAGACAGTGTCCTACCCCAAAGTATCTTACAGTTCAGCAGTTGCAAACCTGGTTTCTACTTTCTGCTCTGAATCAGACAAAGTGGGGATTTGAATCTCTCATATCCTGGCTGAGTGCTCTAACCACTTGGTTGTCAAGTATCAGAAGGTGACTTAATCAGATAAGTGTACTCTTAGGCAGACGTTTACACTCAGCTCTTGGAATGTGGGACTCATATGCAAATGGAGCTAGGGCCCCCCTTCTGCTCCAAATTCTGAACTGGGAACTCCCTAAATGAGTTTGGCTGCCATGTGTGCTCGTGCGTGTGTGGGAGAGACAGAGGGAGAGAGAGAACACTGAGGAATCACTGTTCAAATCTCATATTTCTCTTAGAAGTAGAATAATCCTCAAATATTTTGATTCAATGCATCACTTTTCTCCTTCCACATTTTCAAATGTGAATGTGCTGTCAAACTCTTGGGTCTGTTGTCCCACACAACAGAGCAGTGGGAGTGATTTACCATTTCACTCAATACAGTTTGTACCTCATCCCTACCATATACACAATCCTAAAAAACATGAAATTGTCATGTCTGATATATGAAATATCTCCCTTGTTTCAGATTGTTCTGAGCATATTAAATTTTGAATTAGCCTACTTAAGGCAAGTAGGATTTACTTTCAACATCATTAAGTTAATTATAATAAAAATACAGTACTCATAGGATGTGAGTATATTGTACTGTACTATTAATATGATTTTATAAATTTTTGTGTTTTATATATGTCCTCCAATTTCCTGATATCCCTGCAAGGGCTATGACAAAAGTGATTCCAACATTAGACAAACCCTTCATTTTTGCTTTTGACAATAATAAAGGGAGAGCTGGCAGCAGTACCTATTAAGGATGCCCAATATTTCCCATTACAAGACCCTATTTAAAGTTGCATATAAAACTTTGACCATTTGTTCTGAAATTTTCTATGCCCAGTATCTTCCACATGGTGAACTCTTTTAGAATGTTTTGGCCAAAAGACATTACCAACAATGAGGCTAGGGAAAAATATGTTAAATACATTTTGGAATGATAAAAAAAAAAGGTCTGGCAATCTTATTTGAGATACTCAAGCACCCCAGTGCTTTAGAATAGGGACTCACTCTTTGGCAAGGGGTGGCATTTTGAGTGTCTTTTGTCACCCCCATGAAAATACAGTAAAATTATAAGCCTCTGAAAAATCTCAGTTTGCACATGCTCACTAGAGACTTAAGAGTTTAGCAGCTAGAATCTCCAAAGATTCTATCATTAGTGAGCATGCTCCAGTCCCTCACAGCTCCTAAATGTGACTGGACTGCATATGTGCCATTCCCACAGAGCAACTGAACATGCTCCCACCCAAGAATTCAGGGGTGAGGCTGGACTTTCCCTATAACTGCAGATCCTGGCTGCTCTGGGCCAGAGTGGGACTGGGCACCATCTCTCCTGTGCTCTCAATGACTCTCCCTGCTGACACTCAGGCAGCATTCAAATGCTCAAATGCAGAGGGGACAAGAGCCATACTGGGGGGAATGGAAATTAGTAATTTGGGACAACGAGTCTGGCAAGAGTGGGACTGGAGGTGGCAGAGAAAGGGAAACTGGGACTGGGAGATGGTAAGGGAGGCTGGGAAGGGCTAGGCAGGGAAACTCAGCCTTGGGGAAATTGGAACTGGTAACTGAAGGGGTGGAGCCAGGGAAGCTTCAACTTGGGCTAGGAGACAGGAAGTTGGTGAGAGAAATGAGGGGGAGGGAACACTGAAATCATATGAGAAACTGTGTGGAGAGCATGTGTGGGCGGGGGGGGGGGACGACACTGGTCAAGAGGACTGGAAACCTCAAGAGGGAAATGGCAGTGGTAATGGGGGTGGATGGAAGACATCTAAAAAGGAGCTGTCTAGACAAAGACACTGGGACAAGTAGTGAGGGAAGGGTGTGATTGAGACAAGGAACTGAGGAAGGGGGAGTCTAGGACTAGCTCAATAAGGATACTGGGATGAAAAGCCCAAAGAGTGGAGACTAGGCCAGAGTAGGCAAAGAGAACATAACTGGGACAAAGAGGACTGGGACGGGGCAGGTTATTGGGACTGGACAGAAGATGCAAACTGGTGAACAGCGGAGCGGCTAACAGAGGGAGTTTGACTGGGAGTTCGCCTGGGGCTCACTGGGTCTTTAATTTTTCAGGATTCTCTGAGTAGTTACTGCAACAGCTGAGGAAGCTCTTGGAAGGTAATATGGATAGTAAGTGTCAATATCTATTTTTTCAAGCTTGCTTTTTAAAAAAGCCTTGGAAATTACACAAACTAAAAACTACATTAAAAGAACGTTAAATTAAGATTGCAAAGTCAAGTGCTCACAAGTTAGGAAATGCCAGAACTATGGTTACCTGCTCAACCCTCCTTTGGCTGTCTTGTGCATATGCATTATGATACAGTCTTTAACTACACGACTGTGCATTTGTTTTTCCATTTCTCTGATTTTTTTGTTTAGTAAAGAATGTATGTATACAAGTTTACTAAAAGCAAGTTCACGTTGTTCCTGTCTGCCTTCACATTCAAAAGTAAACTTTAACTTACAATATGAGCAGCTTTGTATGTTTGAACTGCCAGGTGTTGTTAATATAAGGCTGAGTAAGCGAGCAGCACAGAAACCAGAACCAGTGTCTGATAGTTAATTAGAGATTTGACAGCCAATTTTGTGGTACTAAATATGATTAAATATAGCTTCGAGTCATTGAAATGACTTTCTTATTCTGAACCTTTCTTAACACATTCAACTGTACGAAGCTTATGCAACCCACTCTAAACAAAAGTAAAAAAGTGATGGAATCCATAATATAAGAACTCTGCAATGCAGACTGAAAAAAACCCATTTATGTAATTACACATTAATATATCTAAATAATCGACAGACTCTAGCTGCTTTGTATTTCTACAGCCCTGAAAAATATCCATAAATCTGCCTCAATAGGCTCTATCACATGTTTATGGTTTTGATATGGTTTGATTTAAGCCTTTGTCAAAAAGACTAAGTATTGGATAGGCACTTCTTAAAACTTGCCATATAAACTGAAATAAATAAATAAATATAATAAATATCATTAATACTGCTTCCTGATAGTCATTAAGTTTCCAAGACAAATATTATTTCCTTTGTGGTTCTCACACCTTCAGAATGTATGAGGAAATAGACTTCATTATCAGCATAAAATTAAAGTTTTGTTATTTGTACACAAAACAGAGAACACTATTTGGTATCCACTGCTAGGAGTATTTCTTCCTCTTTCTAAGTTAGTAGAAGTGTACCATGTTGCTGTCATATTATGCATAAAACCTTCCACTGCACTTGAAATGTATTTAAACTGCTAATTCAATACAAATAAATCTTAATGCACTGTTAAATGGGAAATTTTAAATCACAAAATCAGGAAATTGTTTCATTTTCAAAGGGCAAAATCCATGGACACTCCATGTGGTTAGTTAAAGTACAAAAGCAACTTAAAAGCTTCAAATAGGCTATGGAGGGCTGCAGTAGGGAGTCTCTGAAGGGCGTCAGAATAAAACAAGAAAGGAAGGAGTCATGTTGAAAATACTAATTCACCAAAAATTTTGATTCTATGAAAATAAATTGGATTGAACCACCTTCTCAAACTAGATAAATATTCACTCCAGGCATGAGATACATGTTCAAGGTCCCAATAGTTTTTAACATATAAAAACATAGTTTGTAAAAGTGAACTTTAGTAGATTCTGGTTTATAAACAAATAAATTATGAATGTATTTGGCCAACACACTGTGAAAGTATTGAGATTTCTTGCATCTCTTACAATCACTAAATCACACAACCCCTAAATTAGTCTGCCGTAAAATAAGAAGTTGGAAACCAACTTCATTCCATCTTAATGTTTTTGAAATTCTGGACCTTTGATGCTATATGAAGCCATTGTAACAAGAAAAAAATGGCAAACACATTTTTGAACTGAACTGAGGGGGTTCACACAGCTCTAACTGCAACAAGATGTTGCATTCTGAGGTAAATACAGTGTTTCCTTACCGGCTAATTTTAACTATAAGGAGAAACCAATACAACCAATGAGGGTTTTTTTTCTGATTGATCTATCAAATAGGTGGTGACAGCCAATGCAGAAGCAGCTTCTGCGTCCCCACCCCCAACCAAGAACATACTCTTCATGTTGTTTCTTCTGCTTGTTTCCACCTGTGACCTTCTCAAACTGAAAACCAAGAGGTTAGCCTAATTTGACCCACCAAGCTGCTGACCTCTTTAGCCTAAGACACTAATGGTATATTTTGGGGGAGTATCTGTACTTGTTTTCCCACATCATGTGAAAAAGCTTGGTGGTAAGAGTATTTATTTCTCTATTACGTGACTCTTCCAGTAACAGATCATAAGTCTGACATAAGCAGCAACATCAAGCTAGCACGAAGAAAGAGCAGAAGTAAATGGCAGAATTTGGAGAAAGACAGAAGGACTAAGAGTTGAGGGCAAAGAAAGATTATTCAAATAAAATCATTCTAAATGTTTTAAGATAATAAACTCTTTGGGACAAAGACTGTTTTCATTTTAAATCTCTATATAGTGCTATACATTTTCTGCACTTAACAAATAAGAATTAGTCTTTATCATTGCTGAACTGTCCTAAATAACTGCTGCTAAAATACTGTACCAACTGATGAAGATGCACTGTGGGTAATGAAGCTTGAATACTTTCCAGATGGCCATTCTGCAAAACTCTTCAACAGAGGCTTCAACTCAAATGAAGACCACTGACTTTCTGAGCAGAAACAATCAGCAACATGTAAGAATATTGACAATTGACTACAATTGAATCCAGACTTGAGGAGAGAAAATGAAAAGTGGGCTTTCCCATTCCCTATCTAGGAGCAGTCAATGAAGATGACAATGTAATTTCCATTTTCCAAGACCATGGGTCTCTGCAGGTACATCTTGAGAGCCCCATTCCGATTTAGAGTCTAGGAATACTTTTTCTGCTGAGGTTAGGCACAGAAGTTAAAATGAAAGGAAGAGACTGACTCTGGAAACCAGAGAAGATACTGGGCATTACCTTTTCTTTATGGAAATCTACAGGGAGTACCAGACCAGACATGTCTGCTAGTTTACTGACTGTTATGGCTGATCAGATGGAACCAGAAAGACTGTTCCAGGACAGGAACAGCAAAAAGATGGAACTGAAGTTCCAAAGGCATTAAAAAGAGGATGAGAGACTCAAAAGAGCAACCACGGATCTAGTCAAGTACGTGATTATGGGATGAAACATTGAACTCTAAGGTAATCTGTGGGAAAAAAAGTTGTCCAAATCCTCCCATAAAAACTCTAAATTTGTGGGGGACAGGCCTCCATTGTTCAGAGGTTGCAAGAGTTTCATGAGGACCAGAAGGTTAGTCAAGTTCTGAAATCAACAAGCTACTTTACTCTAAGTTGAAGCAGGATGTTGAAAACACTGTGCCAAAACTATGTTCCTGAGCCCAATCACAAGTCAAATGTTTTAAATTAAAAATTAAAGGGTTGGTGTGGATCATGTCCTTTAGAGCTATCAGAGCTAGCTGCACAGCTCTGAGTTCTAGAATGTTGCTGGAGTGCCTCATCTCCTAAAGAGACCATTCTCCTTGTACTGAATTAAAATTAGAGTGGGCTCGGCACACAGTAGGAACTAGTACTTGTATTTACAGGTCTTCTCCTATCCACAGAGAGGGGAAGAGGAAGAAAGGCAGGAGAATTCTAGAATGCCCCTGAATCAAAAGGGACAGAATCTTGATTAAAATCTAGAAATATCTTGAGGGACCCATCAATATGGCTCTGCTGGAAAAGTGACTGAATTTTGTGATTCTCTGAGAAGACAGAAAACTCTTCTGCAGATGACTTTCTATTCATCTGTAGGTGAGTTATCTCATACAGAGTTATTGTTGTGGTGCAGATGTGCAAATGCTTACAAAAGTGTAACACATACACAGTCTCCATGACTACTAGCCAAGTACATGGAATGGACACTACCTTGCCCAGAAGGAACTTTAACTGGAAGTAGAATGAAATCAAAGGCCTTTCTGAGAGGACTGAGAAAAAGGAATATGAAGGCACACTTCCCTCAAATTTGACTCAGGCAAGAAAGTGTCCATAGCTATCCACTGCCATAACTATTCTATTATGAAGAACTGAATAAGAGTGTCTCGTGTAATTAGTTGTCTAACTTATGAGTTTTGTTTATCTTATATTGATTTCTTAACTTGATGTATACTTTTTTGTTTCTTTGAATTGTGTTGAGGCCCTGGCACTAATAAATCCCTTATTTGCCCAACCTAGAATATTAGTTGTATGGAAAAGGTGTAAGGAGATTAAATTGCCTGATTTGCTCTTGAAGCAAGCTATGTTAAAAACATATGTGAAGAGGGATACCAGGGGATTTCATTCTGCTACAAAAACAACAAAACCTGAGTGGTAGGAGCAATACATGTTTATAAAGTAAAAAAGGATCTCTGTCTGATCGACAAAGCTAAGATTTTGTCATGGTTATTTTTAGTAAAAGTCGTGGACAGATCACAGGCAATAAACAGGTTTCAGAGTAACAGCCGTGTTAGTCTGTATTTGCAAAAAGAAAAGGAGTACTTGTGGCACCTTAGAGACTAACCAATTTATTTGAGCATGAGCTTTCATGAGCTACAGCTCACTTCATTGGATGCATACCGTGGAAACTGCAGAAGACATTAGATACAATAAACAAAAATTCACGAAAGCAGTGACCTGTCTGTGACTTTTGCTGCTGTGGCTCCATGGTTTCTTCTGCCACCATGATGGCTGGGAGCTGCAGAGTTCTCTCCCCCCTCCCTGTCAGGCTGTCCCCAGTCTCTGGAACACTGAGGAGGCCCCCCTGAGGATGCTGTCGCCTGTCGCCAGAACCCTGCAGGGGTGGGGGCTCTGGCTGGGAGTGAAGCTCTGGGGTGGGGCTGGGGATGTGGGGTTTGAGGTGCAGGAGGGGGTGCAGGCTCTGGGGTGGGGCCAGGGATGAGGTTTGGTGTGAAGGAGGGGGTTCCGGGCTGGAACAGGGGGGTGGGGTGCAGGGGGTGAGGGCTCTGGCTGGGGGATTGGGCTTTGGTGTGAAGGAGGGGGCTCAGGGATGGGGAGGGGGTTGGAGGCAGTATGGGATGCAGGGTCCTGAAGGCGCTTACCATGGCTCCCAGTATGTGGCCACCAGGTCCCTGCAGCCCCGAGGCGCATGGGTGGCCAGGGAGGCTCTGTGTGCTGCCCTCATGCCTGGAGGCATTGCCCCATCAGCTCCCATTGTTCACAGCTCCTAGCCAACAGGAGCTGTGAAGCCGGCACTAGGGACAGGGGCAGTGCATGGAGCCTCCCTGGCTGCCCATGCTCCTAGGGGCCGCAAGGACCTGGCGCCAGCTTCCAGGAGCCACACAGAACTAGGGCAGGCAGGGAGCCTGCGTTAAGCCCGGGCCCCCGCTGTGCCACGGACTGCACTTTTCGACTGGGCGTTCTGGTCGAAAACCAGATGCCTGGCAACCCTAGATGTCTCTAAATTCAAGTATACTGAGGAATTTACTTCATTATAGTTGTATTTATTTGGAAGTTGCAATATCTTAAAGTGCAGCAAGGGCAATACTACATATTAATCACCTAATGTGAAACCCAATTACCTGAAATGTCAAATCTCTCTTCATTTTGCCAGCATGGTAGCTCAGCAAGCTACAGGCTAATATTGCAAGTGCTTTTGGAAACTGTAATTCTAGTAACAGGAAAGTTGTTTGTTGAAAAGAGTACACAAAAGGAAGATGCTATACAAGCCCTTTTGTTTGGTTCATTTGGCACAGATACCATGGAAACCACACAATCACAAAACACGCAGGGCTGGAAGGAACCTTGAGCAGTCAGGTTTCAGAGTAACAGCCGTGTTAGTCTGTATTCACAAAAAGAAAAGGAGTACTTGTGGCACCTTAGAGACTAACCAATTTATTTGAGCGTGAGCTTTCGTGAGCTACAGCTCACTTCATCGGATGCATGCCGTGGAAACTGCAGCAGGCTATTTATACACAGAGAATATGAAAAAATACCTCCTCCCACCCCACTGTCCTGCTGGTAATAGCTTATCTAAAGTGATCATCAGGTGGGCCATTTCCAGCACAAATCCAGGTTTTCTCACCCTCCACCCCCCCACACAAATTCACTCTCCTGCTGGTGATAGCATTATAGCAGTCAGTTAGTCCTGGCCCCTTCACTGAGGCAGAACAAAGTAAACCTAGACCATCCTTGACAGGTGTTTGTCCAAACTGTTCTTAAAAAGCTACACTGCCAGGGACTCTACAACCTCCTTTGAACCCTAATTCAGTGCTTAACTATTCATATAGATTTTTTTCCTTGTAGCTAACCTAAATTTTCCTTGCTGCAGATTAAGCCCATTACTTCTTGTCCTACCTTCTTTTGACCTGGAGAACAACTAACACCATCCTCTTTATAATATCCTTTAATATATTCGAGGACAGTTATCAGGTCGGCCCCTCAGTCTTCTTTTCTCAAAACTAAATTGTGCTTGAATACATATATTCAAATATCGTCAATTGAAGCTACAGGTGTTAAGCACCACTGAAAATTATTTCAATCACAGAAAGTTCGTAACTATAGATTTAGGAAGTCTGATTGAGGCAGGCAAGCTTGAAAATTTTAGCTTAAGACTTTTCACAGTCTTTAACAATGATAATTCTTAGCACTTATATGTTTTTACATTTTCAAGATGCTGTCACATTCACCACAATGCCTATCTGAGTTACGTATTATCTCTGTTTTACAGATAAGGAAACGGAGCCAAAAGTTACACAGCAAGTCACTGGAAGAACTGGAATTAGAAATCTGGGCTTCTTGCCTTCCATCCCACTGCTCAGTTCACCATCTCTGCCACCTCCTTTAGGTATTTATGCCAAAAATCTTTCTTTCAGAAGGATGATGTAGTTTTACAATGGGAACTGTAATTGCAAAAATAATGCAATATCTTGGAAAGAGAATAATAATCATACTGAATGGTAAATGAGGGTCTTATCAATTTTTCTTAGCCATCAGCCTGTTATCCCCAGTAAGTTTTATAGAACAGTACCTTTCAAGTTAATCATCTGACAATTATATTTCACTGTCATTGAATTATGGTTTCATTGACTGCCACCAAACCATGTGTGATAAAATCCCCCCCCACCCCCTCCAGTAATCTGGATAATGACAACAGAAGTGATTATCCATTTTCTGACTCAGGTAACTAATGCATTGTTAGACATTCCCATCTGTAACTCTAATCAGTTATAAATTAAAACTCATAATTGCTATTTAATAAAGCACTACAGCTTTAGCACTGATCTCTCAAATATATATGTTACCTTGTTAGTAAACTGTAATTTAATTCCAAATCATATTTTACATATCAAGTGTGGTTCAACTGTGATTTTGTAAAAATAATTACACAAGCAAATATAGACATACATTTTTAATTGGCAATCCTGCTAACTCAACCCAAACTCTTAGTGTCAAGAAGTCTGGCTCATGCACCGACAACAATGAAATCTGTAATTGGAATTTAAACAACAATTCTGATGGGAAATGTACCAATAAGCTTCCATATACCTGTGCTGGCTCTACAGTGGTGCTAGTAGTAAAAGATAGGGGGGAAAACAGTTTTGTTAGGAAAAGCAAATAAACGTGACTGAATACATACTGGAAACAGGTCTACCTGGTAAGATTTTTATACCATTGCATTCCCGAGTAGAACTCTACCTAATAGAAAATAGTCTATAGAAGTGTATTTTTAAAAACATACGCAAAAACAAAACAAAAAAACACAGTTCAGTTGTGGGGATTAGTTACCAAAACACTAAATGTCAAAGACACCAACATGTTTTCAAAACACTTTGAGAGCCTGAAATTTCCCAGTGAAAAGGCTAAAATCTATGAAATTAAATCCTTTCATTAAAGACTAAAAATACCCATGTCTCTTGTCTCTCTATGGAGTCCTGTATAAACATAAAGACAAAGATGTTAAATTAATTACATTGGAAGACAATCAAATTAGAAGGGAGGCCAGAGGGAGTTTACAGCTCACATACAGGTAAATTTGAGATTTATTTAATTATTACAGCTTTAGATTAAGAAGTATCTAGAGAAGATGGAAATATAAAAAAGTTGCCAGAAGAAAAGCACGAGATGTTCAAAAGCCTAATCATCACAGACAAAAATGTCTCTTACTCTGTGTCCTTGTTTTGTTCATCACATTGCATTAAGCCACTTTGCAATGCAAACACCACAAATCTTACTCTCCAATTTCTAATCTTTGGAATTAATTTAAATTGAGATATGCCTCTAACACATATACACGACTCTGCTACATAAATAGTACAAATCATGTTTTGTTTTTTTAATATCCTGGACTTCACTCAACCCAAAGCTCTGGGTGCTATGTAACACATCGGACCTAAATTTTGCAACTCTGCTTCCCCTCCCCTAATGCCCTCGTCTCCTTACTGTCCATTGTCCCTTCACAGTCCAGATCAATTGATACATTAATATAAAAATACCCCAAAGTATATTTTAAGTTTTAACAGAAGCTTTCAGGGAAAAGCTAGAGGTTTTGACATTTCGGTAAGAGATAACTGAGGCTTTAGATACTTAGGTCAGGTCTATCCTACAGGCTTTTGCCAGCATAGCTAGGTCATTTAGCAGTGTGTGGGGTGTGTGTGGGGTGTGTGTGTGGGGGGGGGGAATCAAATCACTAACGAACATAGCTACACTTGCAAAACTCCCCATGTAGATACAGTTTACAGTTGCAAGGGTGTCCTTTTTGCTGGCATAGCTTATCATTCAGGGGGGTGGCTTGCTCAATTACACCACCTAAAGATCACATTTTGCCAGTATAAGTAACTAGAGGGTTTGCTGGTATAACTAAACTAGCAAAGCCTTTAAAATGTGGGCAAGACCTTACAAAGGCCTGAAGCATAGTTGGAATTTTTGATATCTAGGAAACAGAGTCTCTTGATGTTGGTAAAGGAATGAAACTCTTTCCCTCCCCTCTCTTCTTCCACCCCTCCCCCCGCATCGTCATATTCGGGAGGGGCACAAATAATTTAATTTGGGAAGAAATTAACTTTTGACACCAACTGTCTGCTTCACTGCAATCCACACCATATTATGCTACTACATCCTGTAATAACAAACTCACTCCTTTTTGATGTTCCTGCTAAAATGAGGAACCATGAAATAGTTAATGCGTACACTGAAAATGTCATCAGTAGTAATATCCCATTGAGATGAACAGGAACAGTTTGCATATCTCTCAAAGTTATTTACTGCAGCTTCAAGCAAACATCAATCCATCAGTTTGTATTAAGTTCAGTTTTGTAGATTATTTTTGTAATCATAAAAAGCTAGAGGCTGTCCCTCACCCAAAGAGAAATGAAAGCTTATATTCTAGAGCAAAATTAGATGGCTATTAAAAATGGGTGATGGATTTTTCAGTGTTAGGGGAAGGCTCTAGATCAAGACAACATGTTTTATAAGACTTGCCACAAAAAATGTATCAGCTGACTTGACTATATCAGTTCACTTCTCAGGGCATGAGTGGGAGACAACCAGCTTCTAGAAACCACTCTGATCTCAGCTATATTAAGAACTGATAAGACTCCAGCGGCAGCTATGGGTTTACTTTATTAATTTAGTTTCAAAATGATATTTGACAAAGTTCCTCCTCTGCCTTGGTGGGTCCTGCACTTTTTGGCAGATTTGCTCACCTCAGAGGTTCATGGCAGCCCTCAGTTTGGCCGCTTCTGCTAGAGGCTCAAAACTGCCATTCATTCAGCTAACCTCATTACTCGCCAGCATGGGGGAAATGGAGAAGAATCTCTGCAGTCTCTGTTGTCCCACCTAGTGGGTCAGGGACAGGTCAGATCCCTTTCCAAATTAGACCTTCCCTCCTGCTGTTGCTCACAGACCAGGTCAACTCCTCCTGTGTCCGATCAGGAGTTGGGGGGTGGGGGGGAACCCAGGTCAACCCTCTACACTGGGTTCCAGCCCAGGGCCCTGTGGATAGCAGCTGTCTACATCTCCTGTATCAGCTGCGTGACAGCTACAACTCCCTGGGCTACTTCCCCATGGCCTCCCCCCCAGCACCTTCTTTATCCTCACTGCAGGATCTTCCTCCTGAGGCCTGATCACACTTGTACTCCTCAGTCCTCCAGCAGCATACCTTCTTGCTCCCTGGTCCTTGCACGTCCTCGACTAACCTTTTTAAACCAGGTGTCCTGATTAGTCTGCCTGCCATAATTGATTCTAGTACGTTCTTAATTGGCTCCAGGTGCCTTCATTAGCTTGTCTGTCTTAATTGGTTCGAGCAGGTTCCTGATTGCTCTAGGGCAGTCACTGCTCTGGTCACTCAGGGAACAGAAAACTATTCATCCAGTGGCCAGTATATTTGCCTTCTACCAGACTCTCCTGTACCCTACTGGTCTGGGTCTGTCACAATATATAAAAACACTTGTGAGTAGGTACGAAATGTTATATATACATCACAAACACAGAAAGAACCATTAAACAAAATATATAGTGATTTCTTCAAAATAGGTTTACTTTAGATCTAAAGTAGTTAAAAATAAACTAAAGATTTGTTGCTGTCTTTAGTTGCTGGGAAGGCATGGAAAATAATTAGGAGCATCTGATTTTTTTTTTTTTAAGATAGATTTGGGTCTGTGACCATTATATGCTAGGGAAAATTACTATCTCCAAAATTGATTCAATTACTACTAATGGATCCATTTATTTATCATTCACACTTGGCAGGGTGAGACAGCAGGATTACCCATTATCTCCCCGATAATTCAATTTTGTTATAGAGCTCCTGGCCATTGGCATTAGCCAGGATACTGTTATTTAGGGTATAATGGCAAATCAAGACTAGCAAGACTTAATACAGGAATAATCTTTATACAAGTTCTGTGGCTGAAACCTCACTGAAAACTTACCTTCTAAAAGGACATTCTGACAACTGCCTAGTGCACCCCAAGAGGTTCTGAACACCATCGACTCCCAGCAAAGTCGACGAGACACGATCAGGCACAAAATTTCCAGACTCTAGTCTTAGATCAGCCATTTTTCCAAATGTTGGTCATGACTCAGGGATGGGCAACTAAGAATGAGTTATACATTTGTCTACCATTCAAATCAAATGCTAATCTATTTGGAGGTTCATTAGTGCTTTAATTTAACTCCCTTGCTTTCCAAGGGTTGGATGGCCTTCTCAACTTGGTTTGGCCCTGCTTCTGATCCCTTAAAGTTTATCATGGGGGTTTTGAATTTGACATGTCCATAAAGCCTTTTGGGACAGAATGTGACTCAAGAATAGTCCCTACTGGGACAAAGAATAAGAAAAAAAGCTGGAGAATCTCATTCCTCAGAGTACTTTACCAGGTAAGTCTCTGTGAGTTCACCTAAAAGATATATTTCTGAGAAGAAAATGTTGAGGAAGAGAAAAATAGGATCTCTAGGAAGACCCTGGCACCACTAGTGATAAAGGTAGAGTTTAACTGGAAGGAGGAAGGGTCTGATGCATTTACTTATTTTTTGGAGGTTAAGATCAGCATCAGAACCAAATTTCCAAACCTTCTGGGACTTGCAATTACCATCCATGGAATGTTAAAATATGAATATCGCAGTGAAAAATGTTTTATTTTGGCAAGATACCTTAAGGAAAAGTATTTAAGATGAAAAAACTGTTACAGAATAAAATATATGCCAGACTGAAAAGGATCTAATGATCAATCGCATTTGGTATCCCATCTCTAACAATGGCATATGCTAGATGCTTCTGAGGATGCCGGAAAACCCAACAATGCATACAGTAAGTGTGCAATACCATTTCATGGTGGGAAAAGTGATGAAAAAGCAATTTTTCCTGATCTGATTAGTGTATGAATGAAGCATTAGGACTGAACCTATTTTTTTTTTAAATCACAAATGTAACTGCTGGTAAAATTAATGTTTATAACAACTATTTTTTCTCCAAAAATATTGATTGAATATCTGCTTCAATAATCATAGAATCATAGAATATCAGGGTTGGAAGGGACCTCAGGAGGTCATCTAATCCACCCCCCTACTCAAAGCAGGACCAATCCCCAATTAAATCATCCCAGCCAGGGCTTTGTCAAGCCTGACCTTAAAAACTTCCAAGGAAGAAGATTCTACCACCTCCCTAGGTAACGCATTCCAGTGTTTCACCACCCTCCTAGTGAAAAAACTTTTTCCTAATATCCAACCTAAACCTCCCACACTGCAACTTGAGACCATTACTCCTTGTCCTGTCCTCTTCTACCACTGGGAATAGTCTAGAACCATCCTCTCTGGAACCACCTCTCAGGTAGTTGAAAGCAGCTATCAAATCCCCCCTCATTCTTCTCTTCTGCAGACTAAACAATCCCAGTTCCCTCAGCCTCGCCTCATAAGTCATGTGTTCCAGACCCCCAATCATTTTTGTTGCCCTTCGCTGGACTCTCTCCAATTTATCCACATCCTTCTTGTGGTGTGGGGCCCAAAACTGGACACAATACTCCAGATGAGGCCTCACCGATGTCGAATAGAGGGGGAAGATCACGTCCCTCGATCTGCTCACTATGCCCCTATTTATACATCCCAAAATGCCATTGGCCTTCTTGGCAACAAGGACACACTGCTGACTCATATCCAGCTTCTCGTCCACTGTCACCCCTAGTTCCTTTTCCGCAGAACTGCTGCCTAGCCATTCGGTCCCTAGTCTGTAGCGGTGCATTGGGTTCTTCCGTCCTAAGTGCAGGACCCTGCACTTATCCTTATTGAACCTCATCAGATTTCTTTTGGCCCAATCCTCCAATTTGTCTACGTCCCTCTGTATCCTATCCCTGCCCTCCAGCGTATCTACCACTCCTCCCAGTTTAGTATCATCCGCAAATTTGCTGAGAGTACAATCCACACCATCCTCCAGATCATTTATGAAGATATTGAACAAAACCGGCCCCAGAACCGACCCCTGGGGCACTCCACTTGACACTGGCTGCCAACTAGACATTGAGCCATTGATCACTACCCGTTGAGCCTGACAATCTAGCCAACTTTCTACCCACCTTATAGTGCATTCATCCAGCCCATACTTCTTTAATTTGCTGACAAGAATACTGTGGGAGACTGTGTCAAAAGTTTTGCTAAAGTCAAGAAACAATACATCCACTGCTTTCCCTTCATCCACAGAACCAGTAATCTCATCATAGAAGGCAATTAGATTAGTCAGGCATGACCTTCCCTTGGTGAATCCATGCTGACTGTTCCTGATCACTTTCCTCTCATGTAAGTGCTTCAGGATTGATTCTTTGAGGACCTGCTCCATGATTTTTCCGGGGACTGAGGTGAGGCTGACTGGCCTGTAGTTCCCAGGATCCTCCTTCTTCCCTTTTTTAAACATTGGCACTACATTAGCCTTTTTCCAGTCATCCTGGACTTCCCCCGTTCACCACGAGTTTTCAAAGATAATGGCCAATGGCTCTGCAATAATATTCTGAAGCAGCAAGTTTAATAAATTAATTATATAATATATAAAGTGATATTTCCTTGAATCTACTTTACATCTGTTGTTTTTTAATGACAAATGTGTCTTTCTTTCTTTCTTTCTGACTAAGGTTAAAGAAAGGGCTCTCTGTACACCTTTAACTATTTTACATGGCTTTATCATATCCCTCTAACTCTCCTAATCTTTTCAGTCAGTCTCATGTAGACTGACCCCATGCCTCTAGTGACTTCTGCTGCCCTTCTCTAGTCCTCGTTTTGATTTCTGCTATGCCTTTTATAAGCACACAAGACCAAAACTGGACACATTATGGTCCACCACCGATTTATTTAATTACAGAACATTTTCAGCATATTTCTCTCTTAAAACACAGCACAATACCTTATTCGTTTTTAAATCTGCTATGCACTGAGCAGTCACTTGACCCGTCTACAATAATACCTCCATCTTATTCCCGAGACGCTTTAAATAATTTAATCCATCCACTGATGGATTTAGAGCTATCATGTACTTATCTGAAAAGAGTTAGATATGCCACCATGCTGTCCAACTTTTGTTTTGTTTGGCCCCCTGGAGTTCTCACAGTACTCCCTAGTCTTGACAAAACTAAATAATTTTGTGTTATCAGTGAATTTTGTCATGCCACTTATCTCCATTTACAAGTATATTAATAAACTTGGAATCATAGAAATGTAGGGCTGGAATGGGCCTTAATGGGTCATCTAGTCCAGTCCCCAGCACTGAAGCAGGACTAAGTATTATCTAGAGTAAGACCATCCCTGACAGGGGTATGTCTAACCTCTTCTTAAAAACCACCTATAACAACATTCCATAACCTCCTGAGCTAATTTGTTCCAGTGCTTAATAGACTAATTTTATATTTTACAATTATTACAACATTCATTTTACAAATGAATATTGGAAATAAACGACCCCTATTTATTCAAGTTTTCTGAATATGCTTAGATTACACGTTGACTTTGTTTCCTACAAGAGTTCAAGGTTTATATTTGTGCTTCACTGCATTCCACTCTTTGAATGATGAAAATCTATGTTTAAGAGTGTGATTTTGATAGCAGTTTCAGAGAGTATGAATTTCAAATATGACCCTGTCTATACAAAGTAAACATGCCTTATTCTACAATAGACAAAAATAAGGTAGTGTATTTCAATTTTGTTTCCCACATGCTGTATCCTATTTCTATTGGGCCTTAAAGTACACTCACATGAAGTATGTCATGTAGGTTCAAGACATGTATATATACACACATATGATAAAAAGATATGCATCCTAAAAGACCACAAACAAGTTGATTTTGCTTTTATTTCAGCATCAAGAGCAAACAATATTGCTGTTGTAAATAGTTCAAGAGAAATTATTTTCTACACTTTTTTGCATTTTGCTAATGCATTTTGCTAATGTTTCAGTAACCATATTTTGCCTTTATAATTTTGTATTTGCTGTTGTGTCTTATTTAACTTATTTATCAAATACTAAACAAAATCTGTTTAAAGGGGTGCATAAATTTAATCTTATCAACAGATTAATTAGTGTTTATATCTACAGTTTACATCCCTGAACATGCTTATTACTGAAATTACTTTATCTTTGCTATTACTACGAAGCTACTGAATGTCAGCTAAATTCAGGCTTCTGCATATGTGTGATGGGGTTCTTTATATAGTTTAAGTGACTGCTAAAGTAATGAACTGGGAGAAAATCCTGAACTGGCTGAGGGAGATAATCGATTATAAATTAAAAGTTATCTGTAAAATATGGGATGGGACCCATAACACCCTGAAGCCACCCCATGAAAAATAAGGTGAATGTGTGCACGCACATGGATGCATGCCCATTTATGCTTGCTGTGTTTCACATTTGCTGCCCTTCAATGGTCCACTGTCCAACTATCAGATAACAATGTACCTCAGTCTCCCCATCTGAAAATAGGGGTATTGCAAACCTTCAATCATTAAGGTTTGTACATTGCCTTGGTATCTTTGGAGGTGACAAGTCCTGAAGTTTTTTAATCAAATGTTATGATAAAGGCTGCATTTAACCCTGTTGTTCAGATGTTCAAATTTCTGAAAAATTTACCTTTGAAAAATTCCAGCCCAGATTTTCAAGAGGAGTTAGTGATTTTGAGTGCTTCAAATATTGGGTGCCCAACTTCAAAATTTGTAAAGGGGCCTGATTTTCAGAGAGTGGGTCCCCAGGCCCACCTTGGGTGCACAAAAATCCAGGCAACCAAAAATCACTAGTCACTTTTGACAATCTTGATTCAATTCCCTAGCCTATATGCTTCATCTTCAAACCAGAGGTGAATGTTTATTTTTTGTTTTATGGAAGTTTGACAAAAATCTCTTCACAATTTTAGAGTTATAGGAGAAAGGAAAAATTAAACACAACACAACCACTTTTCCCCCTTCCCATTATTTTGTGTTTTTTCTTGTGTTTATTTTTGTTTTGTTTTGTGTCTTATTAATAATTCAAATGTTTGGTGGGAACCTTCCAACTGAGGGTCAAATTCTGCTCTCTTACACCTGTGTTAACTCAGAGTTACTCCGCTGAATTCAAACTGAAGTTGCCAGACAATGGAGTTACTCTGGATTCACACTTGTGTAGCTAATAGCAAAATATATCCATTTATATACAAATAGTCTTTGCGAAGGTGGTGCTTAGTAGGTTTTGGAGGTTAGGGAAAGAAGATGCATGGGAATGAAAAGACACGTTAGGCATACTCGGCTGGCATCTTCTAAGATTTCAGCAGCTTTTAATGAATAATCGTCTTTGTGGCATCATATCCTCTATTTTTCCTATCTGGACCCACGTGGCCAGCAGCTGCTTCTTGGGATATTGTGAAGGTGGGAGATGGTAAAACACACCACTAAAACACACACACACACAGAGGACCTGATTCTGAAGACATTGCCTACAGTCATGCTTACTACCATAATTGATCTCACTGGACCCAATTGCTCCATTCATAGTAGTAATGAATACACCCAAATGTGTTTGTAGGATCAGGCATTTTTCCCTTTGCTACTCTGACTGCATCCATTTCTTTGTTATGTGTTGTTGTCCTGTAACCTTGCCAAAAAATGTCACATTCAAACAGCAGCAGCAAAGACCTTCCCCTTCTTAACTTCTAGTCTCAGTAGCTTTGTCTACAACAGGGGTCAACAATGGATGCAGGTGAGCCAGTGCTGGATATATTGCCAATTTAGACAAGAACAAAAACAAAAACAAAGGTATGTGCAGTACCAGTTCGAAACAATGACTAAAATATAATTCTGAAGTATTATTTCACATCACTAGCTATCTTTATAACTAGGCTACTTGCTGACTGCATTGTGCTAATGTTCAACTAGTAGGCTGGTGGTTAAATTCTGAATTTGTGCTGTCAACTTAGCTGTAAATAAAAAGCCTTTTGATGGCCATTGTGTAACCACAACTACCATCAAAACAGAAGAGCTGCTTGAATTATTGCTATAATAATTTAACAGTGTAGACCCTACACAAAAAGAATATGAGAGAATATGTACTGAAGAGGAAATGGGTAATGCAAACCAACTCACAGGAAAATGTGTTTTCATTTCCTTGATCAATTTCTGCCTACAATTAGCAAGTTAGATGAGAAACAAAGAAAAAGGATACTTTATTTCTACAAATAGAAGTCATGCTTTTAAAACTTAAAAAGTGTAATATTTCACCCATTATTTCTTCTGACTTTGTTAAATCTAAATTAAAACAAAAGATAACCTGAAAATGTTACATAAATAGGGCAACACATTAAGTAGTATTGCATATACATTTGAAAACAATTTCAGTATAACAAAAAATCATCTGGTAATACACTTAAGCTAAAATTGACCTGAACAGTTCAGATCTCACACACCACATGCTCCACAAAACACCAAGAATAGCTGAAATCACACCCTGCAGCACAGAATACAAAACACATTCATTTTTTTCAGGTCAGTGGAGCTTTTGTACACCTCTCGCTAGGACAAACCATCAATGAAGTGTCAAAAGACCCAATGGGAAAAGTATTCAATAAGGTGCACAAGGAGAAAAAGACACCTGAAAAGCCCTGTAGTCTGAAATATTGCAACTATAAAAGGGGGAAAAAAAACACAATATGCCTCCATTTTTAAATATTTAAAGGTGTTTCATTGTTTCACATTAACAATCAGTTACTGAGCTAATAAAAACTTAGATGGATCCAAACAGTGTTTAAAAAAATCTTGAGTTTATTGTCTGGAATTATTAATTTAAAACACACTATAGATGTGCCCCACAAGAAATTCACCTATGTAGGGACGGGTCTCAGGAGTTCCCTGGAATTCCTGGTTTCTGCACCCAGGAAAGCTTTTTAAGACTCTGAGAAAGCAAGCTCCTTGCACCCAGAAAACAGAGACTTAGGTATTCTGCATGGCTCAACTTTTATGGAGTCTGATCCAAGGCATTTGTGCACTTTAACTCAGTTTAACAGTCAGACCCAATACCATACCAAACCACCCGCAACCTAAAGCAGGAACAAGATCTGTAAGAGATACTTAATTATTTACAGTATATTCCAGCAGAAGTGAATAGCGATAGGGAGGCAGCATTCAGGTTGAGGTATTTGAAAGTTGCACAGTATTCAGTAACCATATTTCAAGTTACTGAATGCAGACAGTTCCAAAATTAAGGCTGACACTGCTCTGCTTAGGACACCTCATTTATGGATTAACCAAATGGTTTTTACTCTAAGATTGATTTTTATATTAGCCTGACAAATATAGAGCCCGATCCCTGAGCATTAATGTAATTTTATTTGTTCATAACTTGTTTTTATTATCTGCATGATTACTGTACCATAACAGTAATTATGTTTTGACTGACAAAATTTTGCTGAAGATTTGTATTTGGCAAGCGTCTCTCCATTTTAAAATATTTAAATTAAAGTTTGTATAAGTAATGTGTAGCACATGAGCAATAAGCTATACTCAACACACTAAAATAAAGTGGATCAATACCTATACAAAATGTGTTTACAAGGCAAAGACAGGTGACATCTAGTCTCTTCTTTGTGCATGTTAGCAAGGGTTGCAT
Source organism: Lepidochelys olivacea (assembly GCF_965140295.1). NCBI lineage: Eukaryota > Metazoa > Chordata > Testudines > Cheloniidae > Lepidochelys > Lepidochelys olivacea. Next base: position 74,697,522 of record NC_140414.1, read on the forward strand.
GCACAGAGCATCAGAACTGACCTGATTTTAGCCATACTTAGTATAGCCATAAAAACTCATCACATGCTCCTAAGTAACGTTTCACTTAGTCTACCACTATACAAAAAACGTAAGTGTGGTTTTCCTCTGAAGGAAGACTGAAAAAAAAAACAACTTCATGTTCATTGTGCCTCACTAATTTCCATATCAAATACATTCAATGTACCAATACAGTAGAATGTCTCAAAGATACGAACACTGGAGTTAGACTGACCAGCCCATCGTACACCAAGTGGAATCAGAAGTAACCAATCAGGCAGCAGCAGACACCTCCCCCCAAATACTCTACTGCTCCTGTATTGCATCCTAAAGATAGGCACATCCCCAGCCGCACACGCGGGGCAACCACTTACAGCAAGACTCTAGGGCTGCCAGCCAGCCAGCACGAGCAGCACTGGGGTCTGCACTGCTTTCACCCCTCCCTCCCCAAGCTGGGAGGGGAATGCACAGTTTTCGTTTCCACACACCCATTCCCCAGGAGGTGGACACACAATTTACACACACACACACACCCTACCTCTCTCTCTCTGCTGGGAGGTGGGCAAGCTGGCAAACTCATGTTGGTGCTGAGTAGGGAGCAGCTCAGCTGAAGCGTGACCTGGAATGTCAGCTGCTGGACCTGGAGCCTGAACTGCGCTTTGTTTAGAGTTATGAACATTTCAGAGTTACGGACAATCTCCATTCGCAAGGTGTCCGTAACTGAGGTTCTACTGTATAAAGATGCTTTTACTGCCAGCCCTACAATCTCAACTGCTGACCTGGAAAGTCAAGCCGGATTCTTAGCATTTCTTGCATCATCACAAAGTTTCTATTAGCTACATTAGATCTTCAGTTACCCCTGTTCTGTAGGCTCTCAGTGACAATGAAGTTTCACTGACTTCAACAGAAGAGCAGAGGTGTAACTGATTGGGGATGATGCACAAGAACTCATCTCATTCTCTTTTAGCTGTGTTGGTTCTAGCGCAGGGGTGGGCAAACTTTGTGGCCCGAGGGCTACATCGGGGTTGCAAAACTGTATGGAGGACCAGGTAGGGAAGGCAGTGCCTCTCCAAACAGCCTTGCCCCCGCCCCCCTCTCCGCCCCCTCCCCGCCCCCTCCCACTTCCCTCCCCCTGACTGCCCCCCTCAGAACCCCCAACCCATTCAACCCCCCTGCTCCTTGTCCCTTGACCGCCCCCTCCTGGGACCCCCCACCCCGCGGGACCCCCCATTCAACCCCCCACTCCCTGTCCCCGACTGCCCTGACTCCTATCCACCCCCCCACCAGGACTCCCACGTCCATCCAATCGCCCACCACTCACCACCCCCTTACCATACCACTCAGAGCAGCAGGAGCTTGCATTCCCACTGGAACCAGCCACACCACCACGCACTGCCCGGCAGGAGAGGCGGGCCAGAGCGTGGGCAGCGCAGCAAGCTGAGGCTGCAGAGGAGGGAAGACAGCAGGGGAGGGGCCGGGGGGCTAGCCTCCCCGACCGGGAGTTCAAGGGCCAGGCTAGATGTGGCCATAGTTTGCCCACCTCTGCTCTAGCATCTCAAGGCGTTAATATTGGTAAAAGGGTATTTTTGACACTAACATAGACAGACAGGATTCTGAATGAAAACAATTGATAGATCTGCTGAGTACCAAGTTACCATTCTGCATAGCTACTTTTCAGGTAAACCTGCACCTTAAGTTTCATCTTAGAAAAAAGAACGTGCCAGTGGGAGGAAAAAAGAATCTTATATTGGCTTTTTTTTCCTGAAACTTCTTCCTCCTTACTTCTGCTGAATCTAGGGTTGCCGACCCTCCCGGATTCACCAGGAGACTACCCAAATAAACATCAATCTTCCAGTGACTACTGAAAGCACTCTGGGAGATCTTAATAGGCCGCTAAAAGTCCAATCAGCAGTGCAGCAGAGCGAAGGCAGGCTCCCTACCTACCCTGGCTCCATGCCACTCCCGGAAGGGGCTGGCATGTCTGGCTCCTAGGTGCAGGGGCGGCCAAAGGGGTCTCTGCACACTGCCCCTGCCCCAACCACCAACTCCGCAGCTCCCATTGGCTGGGAACCATGGCCAATGGGAGCTGCGGGGGCAGCGTGCAGAGCCACCTGGCTGCCCAAGCCTATGAGCCAGAGGGACATGCTGGTCACTTCTGGGAGCTGCCTGAGGTAAATACCACCCAGCCGGAGTCTGCACCCCTCAACCGCTCCCACACTTGAACCCCCTGCCCCAGCCCCCTCCTGTATCCCCACTCCCTCCCAGAGCCCGCACTCCAAACTCTCTTGTGTACCCCAAACCCCTGACCCAGCCCCCTCCTGCAAGTTGAGCCCTTCATCCGCAGCCCCACCCCAGAGCCCATGCCTCCAGCCAGAGCACTCACCCCCTCCCGCACCCAACCCCCTGCCCCAACATGATGAACATGAGTGAGGGTGCGGGAAAGTAAGCAATGGAGGGAGGCGGGGATGGAGTTAGTGGGGGTGTGGCCTTGGAGAAGGGGCGGGGCAAGTTGTTAGGGGTTGTGTGCTTAGAATGTTGGCAACCCTAGCGGAATCTTAACCGGAGGAATGGAAAACACGTCGGTTTTTGTTTTTTTTTTAATTCCTTTTGCTTTCCTCTTTTGTTACTTCTTTTCTCTCCAGAAGAGGAAGATGAGGAAATGTGTGATCTCAGATTTTTGGTTCTTGATGACCAGTGCTGTGTAAGTCATTTATTAGATCCCAATGGTGAACACAACAGGATGTTCACTAGTTCTCTAAAGGAGCCTATACGACAGACACAACCCCAATTCAGTCCAAAACAAAGGCCAGATGTAGGCCAGAGTGATTGACTCAAAGAACTACGTGACTACAGACTGGATCACCTGGGCACATTGGAAAGAAGCAGTAGAAGGGAGAGGCCACACCTCGGTTTAGGAATGTTTCAGGAAGCTAAATTCCACTTGTCTTTTTCAGGGAGAGATTCTGAACCTCAGGGGAACAAATTTGGGAGATTATTACAATTATTTCATGCCTGTTTCAAAACCCCAAATCAAACAGCCTATTTAGGTAACACAATGTATTTTATATGGGGAGGGAGAGGTTTTTGTCTAGAAATACAGAGACTGGAAATAACTCATCGGGAGGGCTGAGGAGTAAATCTTATCAAAAGAGCATGAAAATTACAGAACCATTTTTGCTTTGTTAGCATTCAAATACATCCATTTTCATTTTAAATAAATACGATTATCTAAGATGACATCAAAAATTGGCAATGCATCCCTGCCTCTCCACCTGGCTTTTTTTAAATATTCCCATCAACTGCAAGAAGTACTTAACACACAAAAGGTGGTTCAACAGCTCAATATAAAAAAAAAAAAAGAAAGGAAGGGGGGAGGAAGAGAAAAGATACAGCAAGGATGTGTTGTAGATTTATATTTCCTGGGGTTTAAATAAGAGAGAAGATACAATGATAACTCATGGTTAATGTGAGGTTTTTGCTGCTGTATTTTTGGTTGTTTTATTTAATATTGTAGGTTGCAATTTATTAGGAAGTAAATGGGGTGAAAGAGAACCCCTGCTTCTGCTTTCGTATTCTTGCTTTCTTCCCTAACAGTCATCTTTTCTTCCTTCCCCTTTCCCAACAGCCCTGATGTGGCAGCCTCTCCTCCAACATCTGCTGTTAGTGCTATGAGGAATTCAGTTTGGGGTAGGGGACAGCTCTGTCTGGAATGCAGGAGAGACAGCAAGGATGTGAAAGGACATAAAGCAGCAGAGTTTGGGCAGACGAGGAATACAGAAAGAAAATACTGAGTACAGAATCACACTGGGGACAAAGCAAACAGCCATATTTCAGAGAGAAGCAAGGCCCAATCATTATTGCAGGAGTGCTTTCAGCCTCCAAAACCAGGGTCCCAATTCAACAGGTCAACCACTTGTCTGAGTGCCTACATTTGGGACGAACCAAGAAAGGGTCATACACTAAACCCACACGGCAGTTCTGTTCCAAACCAGGCTACATCTCACTATTTTTTTCCCATTAAAACACAAAACAAAAAAAAACACCTTTTGACACAAAAATAAGTTTAATACCATGAAACAGCTACTTCCTTCAAAAATTCAAGAAGTTTGAGCACAACAAATGTTGTGTTTTCTCAGGCATAAGTATCTGTTTCCCTACAAATCACTGGTTACTTCCTTTAAAATGAAAAGACCAATGTAACATTAGTTACTGAGTTACCATTAGGCCACAATAATAAACTGAAAAGTTTACCAGTGTTTTAGCATTCTGTTAAAAAACAACAGTTATTTCTAGATTAATGTTACAAACCACAAGTGATTACACCTACTGGTGAATTAGAAATAGCTTTGAATCATGAACTGCATACTTGATGTCATGCTGAGGCCAAAATTACATCACCAAAATAATATAAAGATCAACAATTTTACTACTTTGTGGTAAACTTTTATTTATTGTGATTTGACTTATTTCTTGGTAGATTTTGAACTAATTGGTAGATACAGACATCTAATTTAATCTTTGAACACTATCATATGCATTATATTTATTTTATTTTCTACTCTCTCTTATTCAAAGAAAATGGAGCTTAATTTTACTTACAATTTATAAGTTGTCTCAAGACTGTGCTTTAGCTTTAAAATTATATGTAATTTTAAAGTTGAAGTGTATTACAATTTTGGTCACAAAGTGCTAGAAATTGTCCTAGAAATGAGGATGTAACAGGGTGGTCCCTGCAATTCCTTGACAACCTCAGTCACAGACCACAACTGCTCCACATCTTCTTAACCATCACCATAATTTATTATATGTTATATTTACAATCAGTAGCCTGCTTCCCCACTTGCTTCTGGGGAAGCAGGGGAAGCAACAGCAAGTGTTGCTGACAGTTCTGGCTACTTCTGCCTTCCTTCAGGTTCCCTACTCTCCTCCCAGCACTTCTTTCCAATATGGTTATATAGCCCTAGCGGCTGAGAATACTTCCACCCAATTAGCCCCTCAGTAGTATCACCACTCAGTTAACCAGTCTCCTCCGCTAACCGCCTTTCAGTCAGAGTTCAATTAATATACAATGGGGGATTTGAGTGACAGGGTGCTGAGTCAGCTCCTGAGTCAGAAGACTCTGTTACAGAGGCATCGTAACATTTTTCTAGTTCTACCGTATAGTAAAAACCCAGTGATAATTAATAATTATTATTTTTTTCCAAATACAACAAATATACCAAAATACCAGATCATCATAATAGACAATGTAAATAAAGAAGGTTAAGGTAAAGTGAGGGGAGGGGAAATTATATACCTACCTTCAGGTCTACATTGATCATAGACCTCTTAAAAAAATCAGCCCAAATTGCTTCATATTTTTCAGGCATTCCTCTTCTGTGGAATGCCAGTCGTTCGTTAGCTGTGAGGTCAGCCTTATCTTTGAGCCAGGCATCAGCGTTTAGTCGGAATCAACTTTTCAGTTTTTACAGGATTAATTTTTTAATGACCAAAACTGCACATTGGAACCACCCTACCTTGTTACCGGGCAACCTCCAGATATCAGGAATATATCCAAAAAGTAAACATAAGGAGGAGGGCTCCAACTGACCACCCAATATCAAACTGGTCCTTTGACCCACTTCATAGTTGAAATTCTTGATACAGGGGCACTCCCAAAACATACAAGCTGATGTAGCACCCAGGGAGTTACACTACCAACAGTGATCAGCATTTATCAGGCCCATTACAGTTGGGCTATGAGGAACCAGTATATTCGAACATGTCTTTAGGCAAAAAAGCCATAGCCTCACCTCTACAGATGCTTTTTAACATCAGATACAATTGTATTTCATTGGACCAGAGATAGTTGTGTATTCAAATCTCTACTCCAAGTAACTCTCAAAGGTTGTTGTTTTTTTTTGTTTTGTTTTTTTGTTTTTTTTTTTTTGACAGAAAATTGTAAAAGAATCCAGCTGGCTGAGAAAATCCATGTAATTTCCTCCAAAATAATAAGAGTTCTGGAGTTCCCAATGCATCTGGTCCAAATACATACATACATTTCCCCATAAGGAAATACCTTATCTGGAGATATCTCTGTGCTCCAGAGCAGGGCTAATCAAATTGTTACTGAAGATCTACAAATGGTTAAAAATGATATTTGTCAATTAGCTGTGATGCAGCCAGAATTCTCACTTCAATTCACACTTCAGTCTCCCTGGTCACTCAACAACAGACTTAAAAGTGGCAGTTCAACAACAAAAATTCAAAAACAGACTCCAATGAGAAACTGCAGAACTGGAATTAATTTGCAAACTGGACACCATCAAATTAGGCCTGAATAAAAACTGGGAGTGGATGGGTCACTACAAAAACTAATTTCCCCATACTAATTTCCCCCTACTGTTACTCACACCTTCTTGTCAAGTGTTTGAAATGGGCCACCCTCATTACCACTACAAAAGTGATTTTTCCTCCCTTAGTATTCTATTGTTAATTGAATTGTCTCGTTACTCTGACCCTCCACTTGGTAAGGCAACTCCCATCTTTTCATAAACTCTGTGTGTGTGTGTGTGTGTGTGTGTGTGTGTACACACACGCTACTGTATTTTCTACTCCATGCATCTGATGAAGTGGGTTCTAGCCCACGAAAGCTTATGCCCAAATCAATTTGTTAGCCTCTAAGGTGCCACAAGGACTCCTTGTTGTTTTTGCTGATACAGAATAACATGGCTACCACTCTGAAACCAGTCATAAAATCTATAATAATTCAATCCTACAATGCCTGAAAGGAGAAGAGGATATACCAATGCTTGTTCAATCTTAACCAAAGGTGGGGTCTGTGGGGTCATATCTAACAGCCACAATGATGCCTGGCTTAATAAAAAGGAAACATGATAATTTTCTAAGTTGGGAAAATGAAATTGTCCCAGTGAAAAGGGAGCAATATTTCTTTAAGTTGGATGGTGGGGTTTAGGAGACAATGTTTGGAGATTCCCTGTGGGCCGCTTCAGAGCTCAAGCAACTTGCACCCACCTTGGTCACAGTGCCCTCTGGTGTCTTCTAGTGGTATTTTAAAACCAGAATGTGTACCCATATATCAGATGCAACAAAGCAAACACTGAACTTCTATTTTAACAGTCTTCAACAAATGGATCATCTTAAGAATTCCTTATGAGTTTCTGGAGCTTGGAATGTCTTACAATTAAGTCAACCAAACTGTTTTACTGAAAATGAATGTATATATTGTTTCACGACACAATATGGAAGGTTATTCATGAATTACTTTCTATATCTATGGCAAGTCCTTGGTCAATGGCATTATTTAGAAATAAAGCACAGAAGACAAAAAAATACTAAAATATAAGTGGTTGAAATTGCTTCAAACCTATTTCAGCTGAAAACCTGGGTAAATGATATTTACTACAAGATACTCTTAAGAGCCAACTATAATGCATTGGAGTGGTCGAGAAAAAGCATTATTAATGTATCTACAGACAACAATACCTGCAGGGTGTTCATCCTCTATGGAAATGTCATTTCATATCTTATCCATGAGATGAAAATACTTCACTGTTCCTCCAAGGTATTTCTACTGAAAAAAGAAAAGCAGCCTCTGTGCTTTAGGAACTACTCAAGTGACTTGGTATATTCAATTTTATTCAATAGCCACACTATCCAAGCTCTGCCAAAATCTGTGTTCTAAAAATAAAGTGCACTGGAAGTATATTGTGCATTTAGCTTTGTTCCTGGTGCATATTAGAAATGGTGAAAAAGTTTTGATTTTTTGACTTGATAAAGGATATCACAGTATATCAATTTTATCAATATGATTTCAGCTCTTCATTTATAATATCAGGTTTAATCCAAATGCTAAATGCTTTTGTTAGAAGTACAGTAAGATACTGAAATACTCAAATTGTTTTTTTTCCAAAGATACAAAAATAGGGTATATTTGTGAATAGAAAGGAAAACGCTATTCCTTTAGCAGAAACTAAATATATCAATAGAATAGCTCCGAGTATTTGTTCTAGAAATACACCACCCTCATGCACCCCATGCTTTGCTTTTTAAGAACAGTATTTCTCTACACTGATGTAAGAACATAAGAACGACCATACTGGGCCAGACAAAAAGTCCATCTAGCCCAGTATCCTGTCTTCCGACAGTGACCAATGCCAGGTGTCCCCAGAGGGAAACAGAACAGAACAGATAATCACCAAGTGATCCAACCCCAGTCGCCCATTCCCAGCTTCTAGCAAACAGAGGTTAGGGACACCATCCCTGCCCATCCTGGCTAATAGCCATTAGTGGACCTATCCTCCATTTACTTATCCTCCATTAACCTATCCTCCATAAACCCTGTTATAGTCTTAGCCTTCACAACTCCTCTGACAAAGAGTTCCACAGGTTGACTGTCCATTGTGTGAAGAAATACTTCCTTTTGTTTGCTTTAAAAACCTGCTTCCTATTAATTTCATTTGGTGACCCCCTAGTTCTTGTGTTATGAGAAGGACTAAATAACACTTCCTTATTTACTTTTTACACACCAGTCAGGATATTATAGACCTCTATCATATCCCCTCCCCCCTTAGTGGTCTCTTTTCCAAGATGAACAGTCCCAGTCTTATTAATCTCTCCTCATATGGAAGCCATTCCATACCCCTAATCATTCTTGTTGCCCTTTTCTGAACCAATTCCAATATATCTTTTTTGTAATGGGGCGACCACATCTGCACGCAGTATTCAAGATGTGGTCACATCATGGATTTATATAGAGGCAAGATGATATTTTCTGTCTTATCATCTATCCCTTTCTTAATGATTCCCAACATTCTGTTAGCTTTTTTGACTGCTGCTGCATACTGAGTGGATGTTTTCAGAGAACTATTCACAATGACTCCAAGATCTCTTTCTTGAGTGGTAACGGCTAATTCAGACCCCATCATTTTATCATTTATTGGGATTATGCTTTCCAATGTGCATTACTTTGCATTTATCAACACTGAATTTCATCTGACATTTTGTTTCCCAGTCACTTGTTTTCAGAGATCCTTTTGTAACCCTTAAGTCCCAGGCAGACTGCAAACTATCTTGAGTAGTTTTACATCATCTGCAAATTTTGCAACCTCACTGTTTACCCATTTTTCCAGATCATTTATGATTATGTTAAGTAGGACTGAGCGCAGTACAGACCCCTGGGGGACATCAATATTTACCTCTCTTCAGTCTGAAAACAGACCATTTATTCCTACCCTTTGTTTTGTATCTTTTAATCAGTTACCAATACATGAGAGGACCTTCCCTCTTATCCTGTGACAGCTTACTTTGCTTAAGAGCCTTTGGTAAGGGACCTTGTCAAAGGTTTTCTGAAAATCTCAGTACACGATAGCCACTGGATCCCCCTAGTGCACATGCTTGTTGACCCACTCAAAGAATTCTAATAGATTGATGAGGCATGATTTCCCTTTACAAAAAACATATTGACTGTTCCCCCAAAAAATTATGTTGATATGAAATGGCCTTATTGTCCTTGAGTGCTCCTTTAGCATCTTGACCGTTGAATGGCCCCACTGGTTCTTTAGCAGGCTTCCTGCTTCTGATGTACTTACTTTTTGGGGGGGGGGCTAAAATTTTGAGTTTTTAGCTAGCTGTTCTTCAAAAAAAAAAGTTGGCCTTCCTAATTATATTTTTACATTTCATTTGCCAGAGTTTATGCTCTTTTCTATTTTCCTCACTAGGATTTAACTTCCGCTTTTTAAAGGATACCTTTTTGCCTCTCACTGCTTCTTTTACTTTGTTGGTAGCATGGTAGCACGTTTTTGGGTTCTTTTACTATGTTTTTTTTTTAATTTGGGGTATACATTTAAGTTGATGCTCTATTATGGTGTCTTTAAAAAGTTTCTATGCAGCTTGCATGGTGTGGCAGGAAAGGGGTTAAAAGAAGTCCTAGGGAGGCTTCACGGGAGCAGCCAATCACAGAAGGACTTATAGGAGCAGCCAATCAGGGCTGGGCTGGCCATATAAGGAGGGCTACAGAACAGAGCAAAGTAATTCATTCCCTGGAGCTTGAGAAAAGAGGAGGACTGGCTGCCTTGCAGACAGAGGGCAAGCAAGCACTCTGGACAGAGCTGTGCTGCAGGCAGAGACCCAGAGAGCAAAAGGCAGCTCCTGGCAGGCTGCAGGGATCTACAGACTGAGGCCCTGATGCAAGGGCAAAGAGGGTGCCTGAGCCATGTTGGAAGTGGCTAGATAGTGGACTGCTGTTTGCCACTGAAGAGAGTGGCTGGACAGTAGACTGCAGTTCCCCTGAAAAAGGGGGAACATATGAGTGTGGCACAGCCAGAGGGAAGTGTAACTGAAGAGGATGTCACAGTCCTGGGAGTGATGTGGGTCCAGGAACAGAGGTGATAATGAGCGAGACACCACCAGAAGAGGGTGCAGCACTAATTCTATAGACAGCCAGCAGGAGGTGCCACAGTGGTGAGCTGAACCCTGTCACACAGGGATTTCACTTTTGGTGCTGTACCTTTTAATTTCTGTTTAACTAACCTCCTCATTTTTGTGTAGTTCCCCTTTCTGAAATTAAATGCTACAGTGTGGGGCTGTTTTCCCCACCACAGGGATGTTAAATTTAATTATATTATGGTGACTATTACCAAGTGGTTCAGCTATAGTCACCTCTTAGACCAGATCCTGTGCTCCACTTAGAACTAAATAAAGAATTGCTTCTCCTCTTGTGGGTTCCAGGACTAGCTTCTCCAAAAAGCAGTCATTTAACCTGTCAAGAAACTTTATCTCTGCATCCTGTCCTGAGGTGACATGTACCCAGTCAGTCAATATGGGAATAGTTGAAATCGCCTGTTACTATGGAGGTTTTTTTTTATTTTAATAGTCTCTCTAATCTCCCTGAGCATTTATTTCACAGTCACTATCACCATCCTGGTCAGTAATATATCCCTACTGCTATATTCTTATTAGAAGAACATGAAATTACTATCCACAGACCCACTCCTGCATTTAAGATTTTTTACTTTGAGTCTGTTATCTTTCACATTTAGTGCCACTCCAGCACAACCTGTTCTGTCCTCCTGATATATTTTTACCCTGGTATTACGGTCTCCGATGGTAGAATGAAGATAATCAAAGTTTCTGTGATGCCTATTATATCACTATCCTCATTTAAAACAAGGTACTCTAGTTCACCCATCTTATTATTGAGACTTCTAGCATGGTATATAAGCACTTTAAAAGCTTGTCCCTTTTCAGCTCTCTGCCATTACATGATGTAATTGAATGGGACTCTTTTTTCATTACTGTTTTTCATCCGTTCCTACCTGTATTTTATCATCATCCATGCTCTCCTCCTTACTAGGACAGAGAATCTCCATTAATAGATCCTCCCCTAAGGGATGTCTCAGTCTGAGCCACATGCTCCTCTGCACCTCCTCCCCCAGCCCTTAGTTTAAAAACTGCTCTATGACCTTTTTAATTTTAAGTGCTAGCAATCTGGTTCCATTTTGGTTTAGGTGGAGCCCATCCTTCCTATATAGGCTCCCCCTTTCCCAAAAGTTTCCCCAGTTCCTAATCTAAAACCCTCCTCCCTACACCATCGTCTCATCCATGCTGGACACCATGTAGTTCTGTCTGTCTAACAGGCCGTGTGCATGGAACTGAAAGCATTTCAGAGAATGCTACCATGGAGGTCCTGTCTAACAGGCCGTGTGCATGGAACTGAAAGCATTTCAGAGAATGCTACCATGGAGGTCCTGGACTTCAACCTCTTGCCTAGCAGCCTCGATTTGGCCTCCAGGATCTCTCTCCTGTCCTTCCCTATGTCATTGGTACCTACATGTACCATGACCACCAGCTCCTCCCCAGCACTACACACAAGTCTATCTAGATGTCTCAACCTTTGCACCAGGCAGGCAAGTCACCATGCGTTCTCCCAGTCATTGCAAAACCAGCTATGTTTCTAATGATCAAATTCACAAACTAAAAAAAGCTAAAAAACCAAGCAGCTCAGTGGAAAATACTACTGAATGCATCGGATGAAGTGAGCTGTAGCTCACAAAAGCTTATGCTCAAATAAATTGGTTAGTCTAAGGTGCCACCAGTACTCCTTTTCAGTTTGCGAATACAGACTAACACAGCTGCTACTCTGAAAGTTCTCAAACTTTCAAGAAGTCTGGAGATAAATATGAGATGGGAGGGACAGGCAGTAGAAAGAAAAGTGAAACTGTTTGAGCAGCATATTCCAAAAGTCTTGAGGTCTTTCTGAGTGTAGCCTTCATTGATTTGAGCTCTACCATACCATTCTCTCACTAGAAGGGAAAACCTATAATGGCAGCAGACCATAAAAGATACCCAGTTTGAGAATATTTTAATGAAAATGTCTAGTACACAGCTTGGTCCCAGACAATACTGCAAATGTATCCAAGATGGGAAGAAATTATTTGGAAGTGAAGAGCGTCCAAAGCTAACATACGATTGCAGTGCTCATTTGATGCATCTCCTAGCCAAAGGCTTCAGTGTTCCAGAAATAAAGGCTAATGTTGAAATTCATAAAATCACAGAATATCAGGGTTGGAAGGGATCTCAGGAAGTCATCTAGTCCAACCCCCAAATTGCAAAATGCTTCCATAACAACCACTTTGCAGCAGCTGCTCTGAAAAAAGGGGGAGGAACCAAGCAAACTCTCCCACAAGATGTGCGATGAAACTCAGTAGTGGATTGTTTTGAGCACTATATCAAGAACTGGCCTAATCTGATGACAGTTTGTGAGCAAAATCAGAAGAAATAGATGGCACTGTCATAGCCAAAGTTCTCAACATCAGGCTTAAGAGAAATGTTGAACATATGCTGAGCCACCTGAAGCCTATTTCTGTAGCCTTGAACAAAATGCAGGGAAATAGCGGTTTTATTGCTGACATTGTTGAAATTTGGAAGGAACTGAGTGAGATCAAAGAGAAATATGCAATGACAGGGTTAAATTACAAGCATTAAAAACACAAATGGGACAAGCACCATCAGCAGCTCACTTTCTTGCAAATATTCTCAATACTCGGTACCATGGTCAAACCTTAATTGCTGAAGAAGAGGAGCTGGCTATGACATGGAAATCTAGCAGTCATCCCTCCATTATGCCAACTATAATAAACTTCAGCGCTAAGGGTGAACCATTTAAGAAAAGTATGCTTGCTGATGATGTTTTAAAGAAAGTCACACCAGTGAACTGGTGGAAGTCACTTAAAGCACTTGGATTCAGAGAGACGGTTGAAGTAGTAATCTCATTTTTAACAGTAGCATCTTCTGCCAGTGTAGAAAGAATATTTTCTTCCTTTGGACTAATTCATTCCAAATTGAGAAATCATTTGAAACCTGAAAAAGCAGGAAAGCTTGTTTTTTCTTTTCCAGAATATGAACAAACAGGAAAATGAAGGTGAACAAAACTGAGTTAGCTGCAGAAGCCAATATTTTAAGTTTCTTATGTTGACCTGGCTGACAGTCAGTTTAGCTTTTGTGTGTGTTTTGTTTAATATTTCATTGAACTGCTTTAGTTAAACTATTTTAACAAAAACAAGCCTGATTTAAAAAAAATGTTTAATTGAATGTTTAAAAGAATGTTTGGGGCGGGGGGGAAGGATAGCTGAGTGGTTTGAGCATTGGCCTGCTAAACCCAGGGTTGTGAGTTCAATCCTTGAGGGGGCCATTTAGGGATCTGCGCCAAAAATTGGGGATCGATCCTGCTTTGAGCTGAGGGTTGGACTAGATCTCCTGAGGTCCCTTCCAACCCTGATATTCTGTGATTCTAAACCCCCCTTAACTAAATTCAAAAATTCCTATGCTTGTTTTGTAAAAATGTTTGCTGTTGAAGAAAAAAATTCAGAATACCTAACGTTCTTGTTTTTGTTAAAACAATTTAAATGTCTGTCTGGTGGTGATCTCCTCCTAATACAGCATGGCAAGAAAATCCTCCAAATATTAATGATTAACCTGTTGAACTGCAGATCGTTCACCTCCCAATGACTTCATAAATATCGGCTTCAGTTACCTTTGGTAAATGAAATAACCAAACAATCATTTTCTGATATAGGTGTAAAACTAATCTGAAAAGTTTTCAAAGTGAATCACTTTAAAAATATATAGTGTGTACCTTCTAAAAATGAAATCTACATTCATCTCTCAGTTGTGAAGAATATGTATTAAGGTTATAACAACTAACAAGAATGCACTTTTATGTAGAAATCAATGATTAAATAGTCATCCTGACTAGTGATTTAAATCAAATTGATTTAAATGATTTAAATCAAATCCACCCAGCTCTTAGCAGGAACTGAATTCAGAAGTGTCCAGTTATATTGCTTGTTTCCAGCAGAATGTGGGCACACACATACACTGCAAAATTGACAATATATGCACCCATTTTTATGTGCATAGGTGCTCTGTAGAAGTGGCTTTAATATGGATAAGCTTCCATACTCAGACAGAATATGGATTTATAACTTGTATGTAGCATGCCGGTCATTTTTCTCAGGGAGAAGGAAACCTAAGCCAACCAAAAATTCCTATCCTAACCTATAATTTGCACTATAGGGGCTGATGGAAAATTATAAATATGTAATTGTAAATGAAGTCAGTGGACTCCATGAAGGCACAGCAGTCTGCCCATTTGTAACAAATAGCAAGATCAGGGCCTAAAAGAGGATGTGGGGTGAAAGTGAGATGTAATAAAAATACAAACTGACAACAGATCACCATCTTGATCCTCAACCTAAGTAGAGCTGCCAACATATTCAACTCAAAATATCTAGGTTTATAATGGAAACATCTATTCATCCTTAGCTATTTTACAACTCTGCAAATTATAGCATTTCAACACACAGTGCATACCATCCCTATCCCTACTACTTGCAGTCACCTAGGGAGTACTCAGTTTACTCTTTAAGTGCTCAATATTGCTATCATTGTATTCTTTTCCACCAAAGTCAATGACAATGCAAATCAGTGAAAGCATCACCCACATTATTCTACAATACTTGTGTTTTGTTGGGGGTTTGTGCTTGATTTTTAGACTTTAATTTTTTTTAATTACAGAAAACTTTACACTGTTTTTTGAACATTCATTCTCAACAGAAAGTATTGAAGGTTGTCTCATATCACAAGCCATCTCTTAAAATAAAACCTAAAACTTAATGGAAAGAAAAAAATTAAAATATCCAATTTAAGCAGATAATCATTCATCCCACAGAGTCTCTGACATCAGTGTATCAATTTAACAGAAGTCTGTTTGAAACCTGCATACATGAGAGATTTTCTCATGAGATAAACCCAACTAAATATTCTGCTAAAAACATTATGAAAAATTAGCAACTTGTCTTACCTACTGGCTCACTATTAATATCCCACTATTAACATCTAAACAATACAATTTTTTCTTCAAAACATCAGAAGGAAATAAGTAGATTAGAGTGTAAATTCTTGCATCTTTTTAAAATTCAACAGTTCACACATACAAGATAAATATGCAACTATTTCTTCCCTGCATTCTTACAGGAGACAGATTTTTTTTAAATATACAATACAGTCTTGTGCCTCAACTAAACAAAGCATTTAAGAATGTACTTAAAGTTAAGCATGTACTTAAGTGATTTTGCTGAATCGGGCCCTAAAACTTACAATATTAACACAACAGAACACACTAATGTTCTTAACCTGTCCTGTTCAGAGTATTCAACCCTGATTCTGCAAATCTTTGTTCTTTGCAGGATAAAGAACGGTCTCAAAAGGGTCACATGCTGAGCATTCTGGCATCAATCCAGAAATGTATTGAAGCATGTGAGTTATTCTACTGAAGTAAATAAGCTTTTCAGTTTTATTTTTGTTTGAAAAAACTATTAAACCAGCCTGAAATTAGAAACAAATTACATTGACATAAAAATGGAATATCTAAATTATGTCAGACAGCAAGGCACAGTCATATCCCTTCACTCCTTTTAAAATAATAATAATAAAAAAATACCATCTCCTCCATCCCTTTCAAAAAAGTTGTAATAGCAATATTTGCACAAAGGCTGATGAATATGAGGTTCAATCAAGAAAGGAAAAAATACAAAAAAGTTGTGATTGCAATTACATGTGAATCTCTGTATGACATTTATAGCTTCAGTTCAGAACAAGAAATAAACTAAAAAGTAAACAGCATTACATATTTTATTAACAAAATTAGTCATTTCTGCCAAAAAATGTTGTTGTTTTTCTTTTAAAAGATTTGATTAAAATAGTTGAAAATATAGAAATATTATAGTACTTTCATTTGCCTTAAATGTACAAGTGAAAGGCAATTTACCATTCACTGAAGCAGGGAAAGCATATTTTTATAAAAACACAAATCACCTAATATCCATTGTTTTAATAGTAAATAGAAAATGTATCTGTACCTCAATTGAGTTCAAGAATAGTTATTTTTATTATGTAGTGTCTTGCTTATTTACTACATTTTATAAAAATTTACAGATTAGCCTCTGAAAAAGCCAAATAAAATTGAAGTGAATAAAATCCAAAATGAAGCACTGACGTTGGCAATAAACATATGAAATTGAAGAGACTCAATTCTTGCCCTCAAGAAATTGTTTTCCTGTTCTTAAGGTCAGGTTGCTCACTGTTGTAGCATTATTACAAATTGTCATGTGGAAACTTGTTGGGGTGAACCTCACCTTTACCTTTGTCTTCAAGAGGAGAAGTATTGGTCCTTTAGTACAGGTTTGTTCCTAGATTTTAAAAACTTCAGGATTGGACTTATAAATTGCTGATTACCCTTATCCCCTGTTAAGGAAAAAGTTCTATGCACTACACAGGATGACCTTACTTAAGATGCAAGCTCTTGTCCTGTGACCAAAAAAACAAAAACAAAAAAAATCAATGAAAGCATGTTACTAGGTCCCAATTCTACAACAAGATCGGCTAGTGCAGATTACTGAGCCTGTAAGGAATCCCAATGACTTTAAAAGCAGAACTCCACACTAGTAGATTCTGATCTCTAGTTATTGCCCAAAATATTTGATATTTGTATAAAGTTAAAAACAGTGAATAACTTCCACAAAAGTGTACAAGTATGGCAACTGAGTTGATAAATTAATGAGTACATTTTATTTTATGGGACTCTTTAAATAAACTAAGCTCTAAAATGATACACAATTGGAGTAATACAGCACTAGTCTTCTCATGTACCTGTTATGGAGGCCTCTCAGTATGTTGTCATAAGACTCCATTTTAAGAGTCTTTTTTCCTGCAAATGTAAAATGCATAGAGGGGACTGGATAACTCAGGATTGGTGAGAGATCTGGGTCACAGGTTTGAATATAACCCAAGTCAATGGATGATGGTGTTTTGATAGTCTGGTTTAAATAAAATAGTTGTGTCAGTCCAGATCCTTTGAGTCCACACCCAGCTCACAAAAAAACCCAAACCAAAATATACCCCCCTTTTTTTTTCCATTTTTTGCAAACACTGAATGAGCATGGAAATGACCTACTTTTTCCACACCTTCAGAACAGGGTTTAGTCATATTTAATCCATCAAAACTTGTATATTGAAACCTAGTATCCGAATATTTTATGAAATGAAAAATTTCAAGTTATGATGAACAGCACATAATCTTCCCTAGTTCTCTCCCTTCTTCACTGCTACAACAGTAAGCTTATTACTATTTCTAAGATTGCCTGGAGACCCAATCCTTGTTGCTCTAGGCACTCTACTAAACACAGCAGACAAGAATGTTCCTGTTACAAAGACTTCAGTCTTCTGCTGTAAAGTCTCTCCATCTGCATGGGACAGTACGGAGAAAAGTTGTGCTGCTAGTGCTGCTGCTGCACTTGTTCTATTGACATACAGAGATCCGCAGAAGACCTCAACTTTTGACACCTTCCATGACTATTAAATTCACCTTTAAGCAAAAGACATTTGTAAGACTTCCATATCTTTATCGCTTCATAACAGGTTTCAAAGGGGTAGCCGTGTTAGTCTGTATCACTAAAAACCGGAAACCTACTGACCTTCATACTTACCTACATGCCTCCAGCTTTCATCCAGACCACATCCATTCTGTACAGCCAAGCCTTCAGATACAACCGCATTTGCTCCAATCCTTCAGACAGAGACAAACACCTACAGGATCTCTATCAGGCATTCTTAAAACTACAATACCTACCTGGGGAAGTGAAGAAACAGACTGACAGCCAGAAGGGTACCCAGAAGTCACCTGCTACAAGACAGGCCCAACAGAAAGAAAGTAACAGAACACCACTAGCCATCACCTACAGCCCCCAACTAAAACCTCTCCAGAGCATCAAGGATCTACAACCTATCCTGAAGGACAATCCCTCACTCTCACAGACCTTGGGAGACAGGCCAGTCCTCGCTTACAGGCAGCCCCCCAACCTGAAGCAAATACTCACCAGCAACTGCACACCACACAACAGAAACACTAACTCAGGAACCAACCCTGTTGACAACTCTGTCTGCATATCTATTCAAAGGACACTATCATAGGACCCAACCATCAGTGGCTCGTTCACCTGCACATCTACTAATGTGATATATGCCATCAAGTGCCAGCAATGCCCCTCTGCCATGTACGTTGGCCAAACCAGACAGTCTCTAAGGAAAACAATCAATGGACACAAATCAGACATCAAGAATTGTAACATTCAAAAATCAGTATGAGAGCACTTCAATCTCCCTGGACACTCAACAACAGACTTAAAAGTCGCCATTCTTCAGCAAGAAAACTTCAAAAACAGACTTCAACGAGAAACTGAAGAACTGACATTAATTTGCAAACTTGACACCATCAGATTAGGCCTGAATAAAGACTGGGAGTGATTGGGTCACTATAAAGTAATTTTCCCTCTGACACTTTCTTGTCAATTGCTGGGAATGGGCCACATCCACCCTGATTGAATTGGCCTCATTAGCATTGACCTCCAACTTGGAAAGGCAACTGTCAAATATAAAGGGAAGGGTAAACCCCTTTGAAATCCCTCCTGGCCAGGGGAAAGCTCCTCTCACCTGTAAAGGGTTAAGAAGCTAAAGGTAACCTCGCTGGCACCTGACCAAAATGACCAATGAGGAGACAAGATACTTTCAAAAGCTGGGAGGAGGGAGAGAAACAAAGGGTCTGTGTCTGTCTATAGTCTGTCTTTGCCAGGGATAGACCAGGAATGGAGTCTTAGAACTTTTAGTAAGTAATCTAGCTAGGTATGTGTTAGATTATGATTTCTTTAAATGGCTGAGAAAAGAATTGTGCTGAATAGAATAACTATTTCTGTCTGTATCTTTTTTGTAACTTAAGGTTTTGCCTAGAGGGGTTCTCTATGTTTTGAATCTAATTACCCTGTAAGGACTCTACCATCCTGATTTTACAGGGGGGGATTTCTTTATTTCTATTTACTTCTATTTTTATTAAAAGTCTTCTTGTAAGAAAACTGAATGCTTTTTCATTGTTCTCAGATCCAAGGGTTTGGGTCTGTGGTCACCTATGCAAATTGGTGAGACTTTTTATCCAACATCTCCCAGGAAAGGGGGGTGCAAGTGTTGGGAGGATTGTTCATTGTTCTTAAGATTCAAGGGTCTGAGTCTGTCACCTAGGCAAATTGGTGAGGCTTTTTACCAAACCTTGTCCAGGAAGTGGAGTGCAAGGTTTTGGGAAGTATTTTGGGGGGAAAGACATGTCCAAACCACTCTTCCCCAGTAACCAGGATTAGTTTGGTGGTGGTAGCGGCCAATCCAAGGACAAAGGGTGGAATATTTTGTACCTTGGGGAAGTTTTGACCTAAGCTGGTAAAGATAAGCTTAGGAGGTTTTTCATGCAGGTCCCCACATCTGTACCCTAGAGTTCAGAGTGGGGGAGGAACCTTGACAGCAACTCCCATCTTTTCATGTGCTGCATATTTATACCTGCTTACTGCATTTTCCACTTCATGCATCTGATGAAGTGGGTTATATCCCATGAAAGCTTATGCCCAAATAAATCTGTTAGTCTCTAAGGTGCCACAAGGACTCCTTGTTGTTTTTATAGCTTGAGTGGCTCTTTCAACACAACATGAGACTAGAGGGCCAAATGCAGTAGCCTTTCACATCTGAAGAGCTGAATTCAAATTAAAAAGAGCAAATTTGAAAGTTTTATAAGTCTCATTCATTCTCTTGAAGAAAATATTTACAACACAAGGCAGAAGAAAGTTCATTCCTACAACACAGATTATATGGTAGGGATTTTTTAGGAAGCTTGTACTTTACCTGTCTATTATTCCTGGATCTATTCACTAGTACTGTCACTTTCACTCTCAAGAAAAATAATAATAATGTAGAAGTAGCTAGTTAATTGGAAACATCTGCACAATCACAATATGACGAGAGTACAGAAAACCCTTCTAGCTAGTTCTTAAGAAAAATATTGCTTCTTTCGACAAACTCCCTGACCCAATATCAGTGAAAATTCAGATTGTGCATTTCCTGTCCAAGTTAATTACCTGACAAAGAATGTAACAAGGTTGCCATAGAGAAATTGAAAAGTGGTGTATTGGCAGGTAAAAATATCCCCTGAATCTGTAAACAATAAATTGTTTTGTATTTAAGCAATTTTCCCTTCATTAATCTGTTAAAACAAGTGTTGGAACACTGTTAATTATTAAAAGTGCCTTCCCCAGCTAATGCGGTTTGTTTTTCTTTCAGTTACAAATCACACAGTATGATGTGCATAAAAGAATTGTTGTATGCATGCAACTCACATGCCACACTGAGGAAGATGCATTTCCTCTTTTAATGTTATTTTTCAATTGAGTTACATGGTTGCAGCAAACAGAGATGTGCAGGTCCAGCAATGAAAATATTCACTATCTAAGGAGTGTTAGGGTACAGTAGCCCATGAAAGCTCTTTGTAGATTGTTTGGCCATATTGCAGTTCTGAGAGAGAAATAAGTTTTAATACAATCATAAAATATATATATATACCAGAGACTCAGTTAAGAACAAAAGAATAGCCATAGTGGGTCAGACCAAAGTTCCATCTAGCCCAGTATCCTGTCTTCCAACAGTGGCAAATGCCAGGTGCCCCAGAGGGAATGAACAGAACAGGTAGTCATCAAGAGATCCACCCTGTCGCCCATTCCTAGCTTTGGCAACAGAAGTAAGGGACACCATCCCTGCTCATCCTGGCTAATAGCCACTGGTGGACCTATTCTCCATGAATTTATGTAGTTCTTTTTTGAACTCTGTTATAGCTGTGGCCTTCACAACATCCCCTGGCAAAGAGTTCCACAGGTTGACTGTCCATTGTGTGAAGAAATACTTCATTTTCTTTGTTTTAAATCTGCTGCCTATTAATTTCATTTGGGGACCTCTAGTTGTTGTGTTATGAGAAGGAGTAAATAACACTTCCTTATTTGCTTTCTCCACACCAGTCATCCTTGGTAGATGAATCCAAATTAATTAGAGCTCATTTAATTAATTAATTAGAGCTCATTTAATTTTTCAAAGATAATGGAAAATCCATGAGTGTCACTTTATAGTTGTTGCCCTATACTGGACTGCTTTTTTATTTTTGCTCATAGAATCATCAGAATCATAGAATATCAGGGTTGGAAGGGACCTCAGGAAGTCATCTAGTCCAACCCCCTGCTCAAAGCAGGACCAATCCCCAATTTTTGCCTCATATATTTTGCAAACTAGTAGAATTAAAAATTGATAGAAAACTATAACCACCTCTATCATACTCCCCTTGGTTGTCTTTTTCCAAGCTGAAAAGCCCCAGTTTTATTAATCTCTCCTTGTATGGAAGCTGTTCCATGCCCCTAATAATTTCTGTTGCCCTTTTCTGAACCTTTTCCAAATCCAACATCTCTTTTTGAGATGGGGCAACCACATACACATGCAGTATTCAAGATGTGGGTGTACTAACATATATGACAAACTGTACACGTATCAAACCCAAGCACTCAAGGAGGCGTAGCTTCTAAGCCCTGGAAATATTACTATACTTTTCAAAGCACTCCTGATTGACTGACATACTCAGTTTGCTCCCCTTCTACTCAGCTTATCTACTTTCAATATAGTGGTCATCAGCAACTCAGTTTCCCTTTGCGGGCAGAGTAATTCAAGACAGACACCTTAAATAACCCAGGATTACACTCTGAGCTGGGGTAGGATTTCATTAGAATCTGACTTGGTATTGAATTAATGGCGCCCTTTTTAATACCAATTTGTGCACATGCTACTAAAACATCCACACTCCACAATCAGACCTTGCTTGTCTATCCTACAAAATTAAGTCAACTTTATCTAATTCAACCTCAAGCCTCCAAATTAATTGAGTCAATTGTGCATGGCCACACCATGCTCATTGTCTCGATGGAGTGCATCCTCAGTAGCAGTGCCTGCATCGATGCACAAAGCAGTGCATCATGGGTAGCTATCCAAAAGTGCAACTTGCCGCAGTGTGTTTTGGGAAGTTTGTGCAATGCCTCATGGGACCAAAACATTGCCGCAGGGGAGAATGGGAACATTGCATCGGCATCCCATGATGCACTGTGCTCAATGGCAAACAACCCAGTGGGTTTTGCACCTTAAAACCGACACGTGTATGCCATAACCCCAGAAGCATGGAGCCTGCTCAGTTGTGCACTCTTGCTGTGAGCAACTCAAACACCTTGCGCCTTCTCCTGCAGTATTTCCAGAGCGAAAGTAGGGTCCGCCGCACGGAACATAGTGATGTCCTGCAAGCAGCCCTGCTGCAAGCCATTGGAAAAAAAAACAACAACAATTCACAGTTGCTGCTGGCCATCACAGAGCAGCTGCACTCTGAGCGCTGTTTCTGGTCCCATGAAATGAGCACTCTGGTGGGACCGCATCGTTTTGAGGGTATGGGATGATGAGCAGTGGCTGCAGAACTTTCGAATGCGGAAGGTCACCTTCCAGGAACCTTGTGCAGAGCTTTCCCCCTGCCCTGCAGTTCAGCAACACAAAAATGAAAGCTGCTCTGACAGTGGAGAAGCGAGTGGCAATCGCTATTTGGAAGCTTGCAACACCAGATAGTTACCAGTCAGTGAGGAATCAATTTGGAATAGGAAAATCCACCGTGGAAGCGGCTGTGCTCCAAGTGAGCAGGACCATTAATCAACTTCTGCTATGAAGGGTAGTGAGTCTGGGAAATGTGCAGGACATAGTAAATGTTTTTTCTGTGATGGGATTTCCTAATTATGGTGGGCTGATAGATGACCCGTATATCCCCATCTTCGCACCAGACCACCCTGCCACAGAGTACATTAACTAAAAGGGATATTTTTCAATGGTGTTGCAAGTGCTGGTGGATCACAGGGGGTGTGTCACCGACATCAACATAGGATGGTCAGGAAAGGTTCATGACATGCACATCTTTAGAAACTCGCGACTGTTCAAAAAGCTGCAATCTGGGACTCATTCCAGACCACAAAATGAACATTGACAACGTTGAGATGCGTATAATTATCCTGGGGGACCCAGCCTACCCCTTGCTCCCATGGCTCATGAAGTCATACACCAGCTGTCTGGACAGCAGTAAGGAACTGTTCAACTGTAGGCTCAGCAAGTGCAAAATGGTGGTTGAATGTGCCTTTCGTCATTTGAAAGGGCGCTAGAGAAGTTTACTAACAAGGTTGGACCTTAAGAAAAGAACATCCCCATGGTTATCACTGCCTGCTGTGTGCTCCATAGTATCTGTGAAAAAAGTGGGGAAATTTTCCGCCCGGGTGGGCAGTTGAGAGTGATCGCATGGCAACCATTTTTGAGTGTCCAGACACCAGGGCAATAAGAAGAGCACAACAAGGGGTGCTCAGTATCCTCAAGGCTTTGAAAAGCTGTTTCAATAATCAGACACAGTTATGTGAACTGCTTGTATGCATTTTGTCTTCCCAAACTTTCACCTACCCTGTATCACTGACCCTGTAAAGCCCACCCCCAAGCCCACTGCTTCTACTAAAAAACAAAAACAAAAAACAAACATTTATTTCTCAAATCTATTTACTTTATTTAACATAAATAAAGAGGGGAAACGGGGAAAAAAGGTAATCTGGAGAAAAGGGGTTGTAAAGGTGGAATGGGAGAAACATTTTCAGCTGTGTAACATAATACCACATTCCAGACCATCAAAGGTCTGTGAATGTTCCTTGTATCCTCCCCCTAAGTTAAGTGAAAGGGACAATGGACTTTTCGCCTATGCCTCAGGGAACACTTGTGGGAGGGTGATTCTGTGCCAGGCGATGCTGGCTGGCTGTCCACCAGGGTATGCAGAGTAACTTTACCCTCCTGCTTCTGTTCCTGCAGTTCAACCAGATGCCTCAACATGTCTGCTTGGTCCCTCATAATCCAAAGCATCTCATCTTGCGCCGCATGCTCTTGCTCATTGGAAGCTTCCTGCTCTCCATCCTCCACACTGTCAGCTCTCTGTCAGCTGTCCTGGAGATGTTCATTATCTTGGTGAACATGTCTTCCCGCGTTCTGTCTCCTTCTAATCAGCGAAAATTTGCTTTCAGGTGTTGATGACATGCCGAAGGACACATTTCCAGCTGTCAGTCATGGGGAAAAAAATAAAATAAAGGAGCCATTGTACATGAATAAAATGTTTCCATAGCAAGGCCATTTTCATTTTTAAAAAACAAAAACAAAAAACCCTACACCTTACGCTAGGTGCAAGCCATAACAGTCAGAATCGGTAATCATTCATGTGCCGTTTTGCTGCTCCAGCCATGGTGAGTAGGCCCCCTGGGGTCATGGGTGACCGCATTTTTAATGACATTTATGGCAGGCTCATTTCGGGAGCAGAGGTAGCTAGTCAAACAATGGCCCTTCCCCATAGCACCACAGGAAGCTGTTTACGAACGGGGGTGGGGGAAAAGAGAAGGGTGTTCGTGTTTTCACTCCCAAATTGCAGAATCTCTCACGTGGGGCCCCAGTCCCTTATCAGCCACTTTAAACTACTTGCCAACCTATGCCGAGCACAGTAAAGGCATAGTAGCGATCACATGGTTTGGCGATCTGGAATGTGTGTGGGAGGGTCTACATGCCATTTTTTCACTTGTAAGAGCACTTTTAATGAGAACTTTCCCCGTTTCCCCTAGGCGACCCTAAGTGATATCAGTTTCCCGAGGGTAACAGAGACGGAAAGGAAGGAGATGCTGCAAGCGTCTGGGTATAGACCCAGTCCTTATGCTGCTATGCTGTGTATGCCAGCAGAATTAATTCAGGAGTTACACAGAAAAGTGTCCTACTCTGGTGGAAGAAATAAGACTGCCCTGCCCAGAAACCTCCTGCAAAGGACTGCAGAGTACCTTCATGAAAGTTTCCGAGAAATATCCATGGAGGATTCCTGGGCTATCCCAGTCCACAAAAAAAACAGTCTTTTCTGGCGGCCATCCTCTGCCAGGCTGGAGCAGCCTCTTGTAAGCAGAGAACCACAGCACCTCGCTTTTTCTTCACAGTAAACATGCAATACCACTGAATGTGCATGCCCACTAAAGTTTTACTGGATTTTGATTGTAACTGTATACTCATAAGAGGTGCCTTCCCCAGCATCACGGTTGGCCACCGGGATGTCCTGCAACCTACAGGTCTCCAGCGTTAAAAATATTTCCTGGCTCTCGGGGAGAATGGATCCAGTGCTCGCCTATCTCCCATTCTCCTCCTCTTCCTCATCCACCATATCGTCCTCTTTGTTGTCCCTAGACTCTCTCACCTGTGAGGTGTCCACGTTGCTTGTTGGGGTGCAGGTAGGGTCACCCCCGAGAATCGCATGCAGCTCGTTGTAGAACCGGCATGTGGGGGGTTCAGCACCAGGACGACTGTTCCCCTCTCTTGCCTTCTGGTACGTTTGGCAAAGTTTTTATTTTCACATGGCACTGCTGTGTCCCTCGCACAGCCCTTCTCCCCCATTCCACGAACGATCGTTGCACAGGCGTCAGTGTTTCTTCTGCTGGATCGGAGCTCTGCCTGCACAGACTCTTCTCCCCACACAGCGATGAGATCCGCCACCTCCTGTGCAGACCAGGCCGGAGTGTCGTCTTTGGGGCATGTAGTCTCCATCATCAGCTGTGCTCAAACTGGCATGTTCCCAATGCTGATCAGACAGGAAATGGGAAATCAAAAATTCCCAGGGCTTTAGCAAGGGAGGGGCTGTTTCCGGTGTACCTGGCTGCAGTGCAGCAGAGTTGAGAATGATCTCCAGAGGAGCGTTATGAGACACCACCTGGAGGCCAATTAAGTCGAATTACACAACGCCTCACAGTCGACCCATGAAAACCAAATTAAGCGCTACATCTCTCACAGAGGTGGATTACAGAAGTTGACATTAGAGGCGACTTGGGTCAGCGGAAAGGACCTGGCAGTTTAGACACATACATTAACAGGTTGACTTAAGGCAGCTTCCTTCGACCTAACTTTTCAGTGTAGACCAGGCCTCAGTGTGTTTTGAAAACACCTCTTTAGGGATCCTTACTGTAGCAAAGAATTAGGGAACTGGTAGCTAGACTTAACCGAGTAAAAAGTTCCCTTTACTTTTTGACAGAGTCTAGGAACAGGACTGTTTTCAAAATGCTGTTAATCTAAACCCCATTTCAAATAAAGCAAATTGAAGTTGATACACACTAGGCCACTACTAGAGGATCATCTGCCTTACAGGAAAAACTGTTTCCAGGAACAAAAATTTGCAATAGTGCAAACAAGACAAGACAGATAATCCCAGAACGTACTCTGGGTTGGGCCTGTTTGGAAATTCAGAAATGTGTTCTACGAACATGAGTATCCAGGACCCAATTAAATGTTCATTAAAGTCAGTGAGGGTTCTGGTTGCGTCTCCAAATATTGCAAAACTCAAATTCAATGGGAAAAATTTATTTATTTTAATGACTAAATTATGCAATATGTGCGCCTATTTGAAAAATGTTTTAACCATCCATGGTATGTTGAAAACATGAACAAAAGTCACAGCACAATCCCCTCAACATCTCTCTATAAAACACACTGCCACCATTCATTTATTAAACAAAACCAACTCCCCTATTCTCCAGTTGACAATCTCAGCCCCCAGTCGTGCCCCTCCCCCTCTAAGGGTTAAGTAAAAAGGACGTCTTACAGCATGCCTAGGAGTCTCATGAACTCAGGTGTCAAATGTAAAGGGAAGGGTAACCACCTTTCTGTATACAGTGCTATAAAATCCCTCCTGGCCAGAGGCAAAACCCTTTCACCTGTAAAGGGTTAAGAAGCTAAGATAACCTTGCTGGCACCTGACCCAAAATGACCAATGAGGGGACAAGATACTTTCAAATCTGGAGGGGGGGGAGAACAAAGGGTGTCTGTCTGTCTGATGCTTTTGCCGGGAAGAGATCAGGAATGCAGACTTACAACTTCTGTTAAGTTAGTAAGTAATCTAGCTAGAAATGCATTAGATTTCCTTTTGCTTAATGGCTGGTAAAATAAGCTGTGCTGGATGGAATGTATATTCCTGTTTTTGTGTCTTTTTGTAACTTAAGGTTTTGCCTAGAGGGATTCTCTACGTTTTGAATCTGATTATCCTGTAAGATATTTACCATCCTGATTTTACAGAGGTGATTCTTTTACCTTTTCTTTAATTAAAATTCTTCTTTTAAGAACTTGATTGATTTTTTCATTGTTCTTAAGATCCAAGGGTTTGGGTCTGTGTTCACCTGTACAAATTGGTGAGGATTCCTATCAAGCCAGGAAAGGGGTGTAGGGCTTGGGGGGAAGACATCTCCAAGTGGGCTCTTTCCCTGTTCTTTGTTTAAAACACTTGGTGGTGGCAGCATACGGTTCCAGGACAAGGCAAAGTTTGAACCTTGGGGAAGTTTTTAACCAAAGCTGGTAAGAATAAGCTTGGGGGTCTTTCATGCAGGTCCCCACATCTGTACCCTAGAGTTCAGAGTGGAGAAGGAACCTTGACATCAGGCTATTTTGGAGTAAGTTGGGGAGCCATTTTCAAAGATGAGAAGGAAAACATTTCACAGAAAACACATTCGGTTATCAGCCCTCTGTCTTTTACAGTAAAGGGGATCAAGCTCAAGTGCCCTCATTTATCACTACTGTGATGGTGTGTCAATGGCAGAGATGGTCTCTCAAGCAGACATGTCTCAAGCCATTTAGTATTTTATAGGTTAAAAGCACCACCTTAAATCCACCCAGAAACCAACAGGCAGCCAGCACAGATTACAGAGTACTGCTTATATAAGCTTACACTAAGAAGCACCACTTAATAAGCAGGCAGCTGCAAAGCGCACTGATTTTAGTCAGGCAAGGATTTCACCCTATATGTATCTAATTTCAACAAGTAATACAGTCACTATTAAAGACCTGCACAGCTAAAATGGGAGAAAAAGAGGCTCGAGAAACCCCAGGCAGGGGTTTAAAATAATGATTATGGGGAGCAAGGAGCCAATCAGCAGCCATCTCCTTCTGGCTGCCCAACAGGTGGCACAGCATTCATGGACAGAAGGCCCCTTTCATTCTAAAGTGGTCTGGCACCTTGCAGATCTAATCAACTCTCTCATCTGTTAAAATCAGGTAGCATTGTTTGCTACAAATAATTATGAAACAAACCAAACAGTTGTTTTTATAGGGGCACTCACTAGTGACTTAATGTTTTTCTTATTATTTCTAATGCAAAATCATTTTTGGAATTTATATTTCAATCAGATTCTATCACTGTGAGCTGAAACTTGTCATGCAAAGTTTCAGAATCTAGAAATGATGTTTTCCCCTACTCAGTCAAAATTCAGTTTTCCTTGTTGAGTTTGCTGTATGTATACTGCATATTAAAAATAGCTTGCTATGGTTTGGGGGGATTTGTTTTAGAATTAAGAAATGAAATGTAACATTAATTTGTCTAAAGAAATTAGACAGTGATCAAATTTCTACTGGGATTTAATCAAAAAATCAGTTACTGTAACTATCAGTTAAACAATGTTTGTCTATTGTTTATGTAAATGCATATAATACAAATAATCTGAAATGTATTTTCTCCTAGAAACTCTTTACGATACCCCCCGCCCCCATTCTACCTCAATTATTGTGTATAGCTCTCTTCCTCACCTAGATTCCACATTCCATAGCAACTTTCTCATATCCCACCCACCTCATAAACTCAGACTTTAGATGATCATGATGGTCCCTTCTGGCAGTAGTGTGGCCACAGAACTTCACCCACCCACTCCTGCAATACACCCATAACCATTGGCCGAGTTACTTAAGACCTTAAATCATGATTTAAAAAAATTCAAGTTACAGAGAATCCACAATTTACACAAATTTAAAATCTGCAAGTGACCCATGCACCATGCTTCAGAGGAATGCAAAAAATCCCAGGATTTCTGCCAATCTGACCTGGGAGGAAATTCCTTCCCAACCCCTAATATGACAATCAGTTAGACCCCGAGTATGTGGACAAGACCCACTGGCCAGACACCTAGAAAAGAATTAATGTGATTGTCTCTCAACTTCAACTCTCTTAATTGCAAAATGATTTTTAATCACAAAGACTTCATTTAAAATTAACAAAAACACACACACACACACACACATTAAGGAAGAAGCATTTAAAAAAAAAATAAGCACATTCCTCCGCGTTGTCATAGCATCTCTTCCCCTCTAAGTCTCCTCTCTTTCTATCCACCTCTTGTGTGTAACTCTCATTAAAGTCCCTTCACTGTGAACATGCTATTGTAGCTATCAGGAAAGAAGTCTCCGTCTCTAAAGTGCTCTGTTTTAGAAATTCAAAAAGCAAGGTTATAGTCGCTCTCACTCTCCTCCTAGCATGCTTTGGAGCAAAATACAAGAACTGGATTAGATGGACAAGGGAATATGCAGTTGTCTAGTCCTTGTTTTCATACAAGAAGTTTAAGGGTTGAAAATGTCTAATGGCTCGACTGTTTTGTTTGCTGCATCTCACTCAAATGTTCAAAAACCGATCACTGTACTAAAGCATTTTTACAACTCCTCTCCATCCATGCCACCCTCAACCTAAGGACTGTTCTTGCAAACTAAAGAAGGGACTTCCCTACATTAAAGGCTTTCTATACTACAATATAGTAGACAAGCTTGTCAGAGTCCTTTGACAACAGAAAGCATCAATAGGGCTCAACTGTCAACTTTTGAAGTGATTTCCCAAGTCTGAACAATGCCAAAATAGCTCCCAAAACATTTTTATCCAGCAATCTTCATAAACCCGACTCACAGTGGTTGCCCCTAAGGTTCCATTTGGCTTTCTCACCATGATTGCAGAGAGATGCTGTGGAGCATGCTCAGTGCAGGTGGAGTGTCCAAAATATTCAGCAGCAAACCTCTGGCAAGATCTACTGAGCATAATTAAGACTACAAATATTGATTCTCAATTGTTTATAACTCAGCAAAATCTGAATGGATTTTTTACAAGGACAGCTAAAGCATCTAACTCTAGACCCGTCCTCCTTCCAAGTTCCTCTGCAGAGTGCCCCAAGGGTCAGTCCTGGGGCCGGTTTTGTTCAATATCTTTATTAATGATCTGGAGGAGGATGTGGATTGCACCCTCAGCAAGTTTGCAGATGAAAAACTGGAAGGAGTGATAGATATGCTGGAGGGTAAGGATAGGATACAGAGGGAACTAGACAAATTAGGGGATTGGGCCAAAAGAAATCTGATGAGGTTCAACAAAGACAAGTGCAGAGTCCTGCACTTAGGACAGAAGAATCCCATGCATCACTACAGACTAAGGACTGCATGGCTAGGCAGCAGTTCTGCAGAAAAGGACCTAGGGGTTACAGTGGACGAGGTGCTGGATATGAGTCAACAGTGTGCCCTTGTTGCCAAGAAGGCAAACGGCATTTTGGGCTGTATAAGTACGGGCATTGCCAGCAGATCGAGGGACATAATTGTTCCCCTCTATTCAACATTGGTGAGGCCTCATCTGGAGGACTGTGTCCAGTTTTGGGACCCACACTACAAGAAGGATGTGAAAAAATTGGAAAATGTCCAGTGGAGGGCAACAAAAATGATTAGGGGACTGGAATACATGATTTATGAGGAGAGGCTGAGGAAACTGGGATTATGTAGTCTGCAGAAGAGAAGAATGAGGGGGGATTTGATAGCTGCTTTCAACTACCTGAAAGGCGGTTCCAAAGTGGATGAATCTAGACTGTTCTCGGTGGTAGCAGTTGAGACCATTACTCCTTGTTCTGTCAAGTTGCCATGGGGGAGGTTTAGGTTGGATATTAGGAAAAACTTTTTCACTAGGAAAGTGGTGAAACACTGGAATGTGTTACCTAGGGAGGTGGTAGAATCTCCTTCCTTTGAGGTTTTTAAGGTCAGGCTTGGCAAAGCCCTGGCTGGGATGATTTAGTTGGGATTTGTCCTGCTTTGAGCAGGGGGTTGGACTAGATGACCTCCTGAGATCCCTGATATTCTATGATTCTATGAAATCATGGAAGTGTTTGACCTCTATAAAATTTATAATAAAAAAAAACAAAAAAAACCCCTTGACAAATATTTATAATGGGAAGTGTTAAACAACCTTACATAGGTTACTATTGCCCTCCCATTATTTTCTCCAGCATTTTCTCCATATTTTCTCCTAATAAATAATTAGTTACAATAATTGTGGATATAATAATTGGAATGCTACCTTTCCCATTGTGGTCCTGTTTTAAATCTACCAGAGTAACATCAAAAAGACTTCACAATTTCATAAAGGTTTAGAGTTATTATTTTTAAAAAGGAATATTATCCATTTTAAAGCATTTGCAATGGTAATACATTTTTAATAGGATAATTTCTTACCTTGATCAAATGGTTTACCCGGACTCCATGTGCGGAAATAATCATCCTGGAAGGGGAAAAACAGCCTACATTTAACATGACATAAGAAATCAATGCATACATACAAAAAAGGAATGCAAAATGCAGAAGATATATATACAAACCTCTACTTCCTGCAAGGGGCAAGCAATAAAAAAAAAAAAAGTTATAGTTATCAAAACAGAACACACTGCTTGCTTGGAATAGAAAGCAAGCATACAATACAATTCACATGCCATGTCAAGCATTAACTGAAACAGATGATGTATACTATTATGAAAAGCAAGAAAATACAATAGCCATGTGCAGGTTTTACTTCTGCTTATAACATGTTACAGTAATTATGATGTGAATCTAAAATATGTTTCTATAATGTTAACAAACAAGCTTATTGAATAAAATAAACCAGAATGTTACATTAATACTGAACTTGTCTAAAGCTAAGTTCTCAAGTTATCATGAATAGAAAAGTAGTCTATAACAAACATTTCCAAATTATATAGGAGTTGTACATTGGTATATTCTTGGAGAAAAATCTCTATCACTCAATACTCTCAAGCACTCCATTTCCATTTAACAAATAATCAGCCTAACCATTAAGACTGACTCCTGATTAAATCATGTATTTGCCTATGTGCATGAGAATAAAAACTAATATTCAAACATCTTTATTGTAAAACTTTAAGATGTTTAGTAATAAATAAAAAATTTGCAACTGTAGTAGAAAGAGAGCCTGAGACATAAGCCCTGTATCATAGGTCTGGTATGAGGCAGAACCTGCTTACAGAATTTGGCAAGAACAAGGCTGATATTGCAAAAATACACATTTCTAAGAAGTGCTAGCCACAGAGAACTCACACAAACATCCTGATATTAAGTGGTACCAGAACATCCCAATATCAAGGATGGTACAAAAACGTTCCCCAAGAATAAAAGAAACACATTGACCCTTCCTAAAAAGATAAGGTCAGGATGATAGTATACAATAAAAACGTTTTAATTAAACCATCATGTACAAGGTAATGGGTAATAATTAGCCACATTAGGGGGCAGTAACTAACTATGTTAGAGAGGCAGTACTAACTTGTTTGTATCAGGGTATAAAGATGTATTTCAGAGGAAGTATTTTTCTTTGGCCTAGGGAGAAACGGAAAGTTCTGCCATTCACTCAGCTGGTTCATTGTTACAGGCATACATGTATTAGCGGTCCGGTAAAGTCTGCGGAATACTAGTACCGTGCTTTGTCAGCAATAAACCTGGCTAGGTGCCTTTGTACCTTAATGAATCTTGTGGTAATTGGGCGGTTCACTCAAGGTCTGCCATACCAGCTGTTTGCCCTGGGCTGGGGCAGCACAGAGAGGAAACACACACATGCAGCCAAACATCTAACCACAACAACAATACATACCAATAGCTTAATTCTTTGATGTACCCACTGACACTAGAGATACAAGATGAAGACTGGGAAAACTGATGGAATCTCATATATATTCAATTCTACTTTATGCCTTTTCTAGAATAATCTCAAATAGATTTTACTGGACATCAGAACGTCTACATAAAGTTTATTTACTATGATTAATTAATTGGATAAATTACCAACCAGCAACTCTATTTCCCCCCCCCCTTTTTTAATAAACAAAAAACTACAAAAGCTTGGTCAGATCTTTTCATAACACTGGAAATAAAGAGACATGCCTTTACCCAGAAGTTTCTGTGCTGAGATCCTCTAGCAAACACCAAGCAATGGGTACTGAAATCTCAGAGGCAAAATGTACATTACAACTGTCCATATGTTCATGATAAGTTAAAGAGTTATCAAATACAGCTTTAAGGGAGAAAATATATTTGCATAGGTGAGGAAATAGTGAAAAATACACTAAAATTTGGTTTCACATAGATGCAAAAAAGCGGTTGTAGTATAAAACAGATCTTTCATGCATGGTGTTAATAAAACTTATTTTTACAATACATTTGTATCATATACACTGAGTTCATGATCCTATGCTGAGCCATGCCAACCTTGGAAAGGGAAAAAAAAAAAAGAGAACAGAACCTTAAAGTGGGAAGCACTCCTCTACCCTAATGTTGATGGCTATGACTGTTGTACAAGTTAACAGTCTCTGCACTGTAGTATACTTTTGTTTGCCTGCCTTTGTTCCATTCTTGAAAAAAAATACAGCAATATAAAATGGGAGAAAATAAAACAAAGTTATAAAAGCTTATGAAAGCTGAACAGAAATGATAAATGATACTTGTTTTTCTGGTTGTATTCCTCCTTATCAAAGTTTGGATTCTCTATTTTCTGTCTATATCAGGGATCTCAAACTCGAATCACCACGAGGACTAGTACATTGGCCCGAGGGCCGCATCACTGACACCCCCCCACCGCTGCTCCGCCCCCACTCCACCCCTTCCATGAGGCCCCGCCCCCCTGCCTCTTCCCACCCCTTCCCCACTCCAATCCAAACCCTTCCCCAAAGTCCCCACTCCAACTCCGCCCCCTCCCTGCCCCTATTCCAACCCCTTCCCCAAATCCCCGCCCGGCCCCGCCTCTTCTCCGCTTCCTCCCCTGAGCGCACAGCTCCCTGCTCCTCCCCCCTGGAAAGTGCTCAGCGCCTGGAGGTAGGCAGAGGAGTGGGGACACAGCACGCTGGGGGGAGGGGAGCTTGGCGAGCTGCCGAAAATAACCCCACGGGCCATGTGTTGAGAGCCTTGGTCTATATAATGTTCATTATAGAAGTTGAAGGAGTACTCAATGCACATGATGATCAATGAATCAGCTGAACAGAGGAATACATATAACAAACTTTAAGTATATCATTTCTGTGATTAACTTGTAACATATCAGGCTGGTGAGACTGCAACTTAGTTTCCCTTCAATTCTTCAACAGAAAACTTGGACCCCTGAAGTCAAGGGGAGTTTTGCCAATGAGTTCAGTGAGGCCAGAATTTCATCCTTAGTGTTGCATCTTACAGTTTATTCAATAAGTCTCCGATCAGACATACATGGGTGGACCTTTGTGCTGTGCCACATTAACTTCAAATAGGTTCAGCTGTGTGGAGCTAGGGCCTAGCATATTAGGAAAGTTCCAGAAGTCAAAAGTAATTTTGTAGGTAATGTTACATTAAAAGAAAAATCTGAATAAGGTGCTAAAAATCTAAGAGCTAAAAATCAGTCTTTTCCAATTTAAAATTGCTGTGGGGCTATATGGTATATTTATGTGTATATATTTTACATAATACACACACACACACACTAACAAAATGGTGTGTGTTCAAGGCTTTTTTTTCATTTTTCTTTCTTTTATTTCTATGGTCTTCAAAGGTAAATTATTTAAAAAAATTAACTTCCATCATTTATTTTCTGTATCTGATGCATTTTGTTAGCTATGATAAGACACAGTACTGACAAAAATAAATAAATAAAAAGTTTAAAAACTCCTCTTTTCTGAAATGCCTAAAATATTTACACCATTTTATGGACAGTCCACTGACTGTCGGATTTTTTTTAAAAATGAGAAATAAGATACTTTGTGTTCTGCAAACATGAACATGTGAGTTATCTTATTTGCTGTTGCTTTCATTCATATACAATGTATATTAAATACAGTTGACTTTTGGCGATGGGAAAGGAAGACATTCTCAATCTGCATATCTGAAATTTTGTTTGCTAATTTGATATTTGCTAATGTAATCATT
This sequence comes from Lepidochelys olivacea, assembly GCF_965140295.1. NCBI lineage: Eukaryota > Metazoa > Chordata > Testudines > Cheloniidae > Lepidochelys > Lepidochelys olivacea. The sequence goes on from NC_140414.1 coordinate 74,733,084, forward strand.
ATAAAAGCAGAAAAAATGTTTGATGAAAGTGCTCATAAAAGCAACACAAAACATATTACTACTAGCATTTTTATTTATTTTTTTCTGTACACACTGCTTTACACCTGAAGGAATAAATGACATGGTAAACTAACTGGTATTTTCTTTTTATGAATCTCCACTTTATTGTAATACATTTAATTGAAAATTTGGTTGGATTCAGATAATATTTTTACTACTAAGGTGCTGAAAAAACAGAATGGATTATAATTAAGAAAATGCTCTATTCTGAAAAAGCAGACAAATGGAAGCAATTATGATTGCTACTTGTATGTTAACACTAACACCCAACTATTTCCCTAGAACATGGAACCCTAACGTTAATCCAGAGAAACAGCAAAATACCCAAAATATATCAAGTCAACCATCTCAATCATACAACTGAATGAGTGCAGATTACCTATGCTTTTCTTTACAGTAAGTGGTAACACAGCAATTTCAACTACAGTAAATAATTAAGGAAGGGCATTTGTGCCAAAACATACCTCAGAAGTAGAAAACTTGTAAAAAGTTAACTTGTTAGCCAAAAACCTTATTTTTCCTAAAGTAAACTATATGTGGTTCCAACCTACTAGAGTATATTCCATTGATATAATATACCTTTATTGCTTTTCCAAACCAATTGTCACCAAAACAACCCTTACTTAAGCACAAAATCCATTTTAAAATGGACATTTTTACAAGAAGGCCTATGTGCCCTAAACACAAAATAAAAATGTTAACTAGTTATTAGATGAAGATTTTTGGTACTTGCTCAGTAAGTAGGAGTTCAACAAATATTTCATTGTTCCTAAAACTTGTAGTGTCAATCATCTTTATAATACTTTGACATGCTAGTCTTTTCAGAAATATTGCTTCCACCAAGAAGATTCTACATACTATAAAATTCAATGTGCTACTCAGTCAGCAAGAAAATATAATTTACTAAATCTCATTATTTCATAACTTTAATATAGTATAAAACTATAAATGGTCACACATATGGTTCATGTCTATAGCGAAGGTTGGCGATAATTATCTTAGGATTCTTCCTAACCACAGTGTCCCCAGATAAGCTGTATATGCCAGAAGCTAATTTCTCAGAATTTTGGATCCAAGAATGAAATTAGATGAAGATACAGCCTCTTTCTTTCTTGGTTGTCTTGTTCTTGTCCCTACATACCCCGAGCACATACAGGTGCAAGGTGAGGTCAGTTCTGAACCATGTCTGAGATTGCATTGTTTTTCCATCAAACACCTAGAGGATGTGTGTTTTCACAGTGACAATCTCACTGAAACTGAAAGTGACACCTCCACAATTCTCTAAATTCCCATATACTGAAGATGACATACACTACCCATATTAGCCATAACTTTATAGACTTCAGTGGGACGACTAACATTCTTAAGAAGTTAGGGACCTGCTTAAGTACCTTGCTGAATCAGGATCATCCTGATCTGGTGATCCTACAAATAGAAGTTTCTCTAAAATAAGTGTTTAACTGTAGGATGAAACCAATATATTTTGGGGCATTTCCCAAATGGCTTATCCTATTCAAAATGAACTATCCATTTAGGGTTAAACAAAAAACAAAACAAAAACAAAAAACCTAGATAAGTTCATGGAGGATAGGTCCATCAATGGCTATTAGACAGGATGGGCAGGGATGGTGTCCCTAACCCCTGTTTGCCAGAAGTTGAGAATGAGCGACTGGGTATGGATCACTTGATGATTACCTGTTGTGTTCATTCCCTCTGGGGCACCTGGCATTAGCCACTGTTGGAAGAGAGGACACTCAGCTAGATAGACTTTTGGTCTGACCCAGTATGGATGTTTTTATGTTCTTAAGTGATTTGATAATCAGATGGCCTTAACGAAAGTGTCTAAAAAAGGCAAAAAGCAGCTAACCAGATCATAAGGAAAGCATGTTCCTGCTCAATTCACTGTGGCTTGAAGGTACGGCAAGGCAGATAAAATAACTCCCTATGCTCTGCCAATTGGCCCATGGGAGAAAAAAATCCTTCCTGACTCCCTGAACAGGCAATCAGTCAGACCTGCAGCATCTGTCAGGCCAGATTCCCATTCCTGGTTCAGGTGGGTAGAGTGATCTGCTGGAACAGAGCCAAAAGAGGCTCCACATGGCCCCTGTACTAGGCTAAATCCTACAAGCTGAAGAATGCTGGCTAATCAGCACCTCTCTCTACGAGCTAGACAATGGATGCCAGAGACTCCCAAGGAGAGGAGCTACTTAATGTCCCTTGGCAAGAGTCTCCCTCCCTTGCTACTGGGACTACCCCCTTTCACCACCAGCCCCATCTATTTCTCCCACCTGGTTGATGTGGGTGGGTGACATTTTTGTTTCTCCTTTCTGGATTTATCTGACACATTTCAGCAAATATAAAACCAACAGTTACATTTTGACTGATTCCCTTCCCCCCGCCCACCCCACCCCATTCTTGAAAAGCAATTGGTGCTCTCAAAAACAAAAAAGTATCAAAATATACTAAAAGAGGACAAAGGCTATTGTAAAGACATTATTTATTAACAATCCTTTCAGTTGATTAACAGGCATGAAACATCCCTGAAAATATCATTAAAAAGTGCTATACAATTCAAGCCACTTGCAGCAGAATCTTGACATGAAACCGGGACAGATGCCAATATTCCCTCTTCCGCAACTCTCCACCAATCCTGCAGGAACACTCACTTTCTTTTCAAACTATTTGACAAACAATAGCTAATAAAACAACCCTGGGCATAATTTTCCTTCTCTCAGTCCTTTCCATGTCAGCCTTACTGCTTTCTACATCCCACTGTGAAGACTGTCTATCATCCATAGGGAGGGGGAGGATTCAATTCATTCATGCAGAATTGAAAAAGAACTGGGGCATCCTGTTCTATAACATGCTTCTACCAAACACTGCTGAGAAGGGGTGAGGATGTTAACCCCAGAGTGTTTGAGGAAGTGTGGATGGAAGACCCTCTAGCAGCCTTAAAGACCTGAAAGGAACCTGCATATTCCCAGAGGACTGATCAGAGTGGTAGTCTCCAGTTATTTATTATGTGAGACTGATAAGAGTTCTCCTGGGTTTCTTACAGTGCAATATGCCTACACCTACTGACTTCTCTTTCCAAGAAATACGGACCGGGAGCCCCCCCAAGGTCAGACCACCTTGGAAAAAAAAACACTAAAATGTTCTTTTCTCCATATGACCTTCCCCTGATGTGTGTCCCTCGAAACACCAAGATCTGAACCTCAAATGTTATATAGATATAATTTGTGAATTTCCTCCAAGACACCAGATTCATGGAACGTAGTTCCTTCCTTTCAGATTCCCAGCTGACTGGTTAGGCAGCATTGGATATTGATTCAGGATAGGACCTAGTTTTGTGTGTTTGTTGGGAGTTTGAAGAGAGGTTCCAGTTACAGCTAAATCAAATCTGAGAACCATGACATCAGGGTTTATTAATACATTATTATAATTACTGTGGCCTATTCCCTCATGTTTTTCTTTAGCATCTTTACACACAGTAGCTAAGATGGGAATAGACTTATAGCACATTTCTGAAATAAGAGGACCACCTCCTCCTCCATCATGTTTGAATCTCTTTTCTCCCAATGTTAATGATAATTGGGAATTGTTTAGGAACACCTTCTAGAAGACCAAAAAGCAACAACCCTAGAATTGAGAAAGGAGGACATATTGGTTAAAAAATGCCATAATTTAGAGGGAAGTGAAGGCAGCTATAAAAAAATAAAATAAAAATAATATATACCAAATTGAAGAAAGTCAAAGTTGATAGTAGTGAATTCAAATCAGAAAGTAGGAATTGTAGAAAGTTGATAAGGGAAGCAAAGGGACACAAGGAGAAATCTGCAACAAAAAAGTTAAGGACAATAAGATGGATTTTTAAAAAACATATTAGGAACAAAACCAATCCTGACAATGGTACTGGTCCATTACTAAATGGAAATGGTAGAATTATCAATAATATTGCACAAACTTGCATGCAATAGATTTAAGAAAGCCAGCTGAGGAGCTTGCTGGACCATTAATGTTGACTTTCAATAAATCTTGGAACATGGGGACGTTCCAGAAGACACAGAAAAAAAGGTAAGGTTGTGCTGTCAAATATAAAGGGAAGGGTAAACCCCTTTAAAATCCCTCCTGGCCAGAGGAAAAATCCTCTCACCTGTAAAGGGTTAAGAAGCTAAAGGTAACCTCGCTGGCACCTGACCAAAATGACCAATGAGGAGACAAGATACTTTCAAAAGCTGGGAGGAGGGAGAGGAACAAAGGGTCTGTGTCTGTCTGTATGCTGCTCTTGTCGGGGATAGAACAGGAATGGAGTCTTAGAACTTTTAGTAAGTAATCTAGCTAGGCATGTGTTAGATTATGATTTCTTTAAATGGCTGAGAAAGGAACTGTGCTGAATAGAATGACTATTCCTGTCTGTGTCTCTTTTTTGTAACTTAAGGTTTTGCCTAGAGGGATTCTCCATGTTTTGAATCTAATCACCCTGTAAGGTATCTACCATCCTGATTTTACAGAGGTGATTCCTTTATTTCTATTTATATTAAAAGTCTTCTTGTAAGAAAACTGAATGATTTTTCATTGTTCTCAGATCCAAAGGTTTGGGTCTGTGGTCACCTACGCAAATTGGTGAGGATTTTTACCAAACCTTTCCCAGGAAGTGGGGTGCAAGGGTTGGGAGGATTTTGGGGGGAAAGACGTGTCCAAACCACGTTTCCCAGTAAACCCAGTTAGAGTTTGGTGGTGGCAGTGGATATTCCAAGGACAAAGGATAAAATTAATTTGTACCTTGGGGAAGTTTTAACCTAAGCTGGTAAAAATAAGCTTAGGAGGTTTTCATGCAGGTCCCCACATCTGTACCCTAGAGTTCAGAGTGGGGGAGGAACCTTGACATGTGCCAATATTTAAAAAGCGTTAATGGGATGACCAGAGTAATTATACACTTATCAGTTTGACATTGATCAGGCAAGATAATGAAGAGGCTGATATGGGAGTCAAAGAATTAAAGGAGGGCAACATAATTAATGCTAATCTACATGGGTTTATGGAAAATAAATCCTGTCAGACTAACTTGATATATATATTATAAATAAAGGGGGGGGTTGACTTAGTTTTATTACTGATAAATTCCAATGTATACATCTAGGATTACATGAGGGGGTACCCTATCCTGATAAACTGTGACTCTGAAAAAGATTTGGGGATCATGGTGGATAGTCAGCTGAACATGAGCTCCCAGATTCATAGAAATGTAGGACTAGAAGTGACCTCAGTAGGTCATCAACTCAAGTCCCCAGCACTGAGGCAGGACTAAGTATTATCCCTGAAAAGTGCTTGTCTAATCTGTTCTTGAAACCTCCAATGACAGATTCCACATCCTCCCTAAGTAATTTGTTCCAATGCTTAACTACTCTTACAGGTAGGAGGTTTTTCCCAATGACTAACTTAAGTCTCCCTTGCTTCAATTTAAGCCCACTACTTTTTGTTTAAGGAGAAGAACAATGTATACACCAATCCTCTTTATAGCAACCTTTTAATGTATTTGAAGAGGTTTTTATAAGAGGATAATAAAGAATGTAATAATTCCCTCAGCTGGTATTACTATGCCCCTACTGAGGAGGCTGCAGCCAACTTAACATTAGACAGAGCAAGTACCTCTGCCTAGGAATTCTCCTTCCACTTTATTTGCACACTCAAATCAGAGGAGGAAGAATTACATGGCTTTTAAATGGACTTTGCAAGGTGGTGGGTTTGTTTGGTTTTTTTGGTTGGTTTGTATTTTTGTTTCATTTTTAAAAATGAGCACCTGTGAACTCAGCATTCCCCCTATTCCGGGAAGCACAGATAAAAATGAAGTATGACACTCAACGCTTCAACTTTAGAAGATCTAGAGGGGAGACTCTCATAAAATTTTTTTTAAGACTTTGTGCTTTCTCTTTAAGAGCGGATTGTGAGCAATACAATTCATGAGTCCTTGAGCCAAGCCACCTGAGGGAAATGGAGAGGGGTTCTGTATGGGAGAGAAAGCATTACCAGGGAAAATGAAAGGACAGTCTGCAGGCATATAGCTCCCTGAGGAAAATAAGAAGAGGTGGTAAACCCTTCCCCCGGGGAAGGGGATCCAAATTATTTCATCCCACGGTCTCTGCTGCTGGATATGGCCTCGGTGGGGACTGACAGACCTGGAGGAGACTAAGCCAGAGGCACTGGGGCCAAATGATATCAGAAAGGTCACAGGAGCTAGCAAGTTTCATGGTAGCTGAGGACTTGCACGTAAAAACAGCCTGTGGGAAAGAGGGATGCTTTGCAACATTTTCAACCATCTTGACACAGAACCTGCCTACATCTGGGTAGGCAATTGTTTCCTTGGGTGCAACAGGGGAGTCATGCCTTCCTCTGAGATTCAAGGATCTCATATTTGGTTCCTGCTTCCTTTGCAAGTTGTGGGAATAGGAGTCCCATGTCCACAGGAGAGGCAGGGGGCTTTGAAAATCTTATCCTTGGCTCCATGCCACTGAGTCTGGCATGGTCTCAGTCTTCCAGAGGCCTGCAAAACAGTCTCCTCATGTCTCTTCCCACACACTGGCTGTGGTCATTGTCTGTCTGCCATGACTCAGTGGGGAGGGAGAGGTCTGTCCTCCAAACCCTTCTAAGAAAGCATTTTTTAACTTTAAAAAAAGATTAAGAAAAGTGTGGAAGCCAAGGAATAAACAGGTTTTTAACTAAAAATCTTCTACAACTCCTGTGAAAGCTCTGCTAAAAAAGGAATCTGCTATTTTTGCCATTTGGAGCCACAGACTCTTGAAGAGCTCTTCCTGAGGGGCTGTCCTAAACCCAGGTTCAGAGCCAAGATCTGTTCTGCATCCAGTTGCTATAGAGATGTGAAATGCCCCACTTAGAAGGCTCTCTGACTTGGAGAGGACTGAGAAATAATAAAACAAAAGGCAAGAAAACGTTAGGACATTGTCATAAACTAGGGAAATATGGTCTATATGAAATTACTGTAACGTAGGTACCCAACTGGTTGAAAGACCATACCCCAAGAATATTTATCAATGGTTCACTATCCAGCTGGGAGGGAGCATTTAGTGGGGTCCCAAAGGAATCAGTTCCTGAGTCCAGAACTGTTCATTATTTTCATTAATGTATTGGATAATGGAGTGGAGACTCTGCTTATAAAATCTGTGGATGACACCAAAGTGGGAGGGGTTGCAAATCACTTTCATGGGCAGGATTAACATTCAAAACCATCTTGACAAATTGGAGAATTGGCCTGAAATCAACAATATGAAATTCAGTAAAAGCAAGTACAAAGTACAAAGAACTGAACGCACAAATATAAAATGGGGAATAACTGGCTAGGTAATAGTCCTGCTGAAAAGGATCTCGGGGTTCTAGTGGATCACAAACTGAATACGAGTCAACGATGTTATGCAGTTACAAAAAAAAATAGCAGCATTCTGGGGTGTATTAACAGGAGTGTTGTAAGTAAGACACAGGAGATAATTGTCCTGTTTTACTCAGCACTGATGAGGCCTCAGCTGGAGTACTGTGTCCAACTCTGGGTGCCAACACTTTAGGAAAGACATGGACAAATTGGAGAGAGTTTCCAGATAAGAGCAACAAAAATGATCAAAGGTTTTGAAAACCTGATCTACGAAGAAAGATAAAAAAACTGGGCATGTTCAGTCTTAAGAAAATCTGACTAATGGAGGACTTGATAACAGTCTTCAAATAGGTTAAGGTGTGTTAGGATGTGATCAATTGATCAAGTCCATCTTCCATGGACATGGAAAAGTAATGGGCTCAATCTGCAGCAAGGGAGATTTAGGTCAGCTATTAGGAAAACCTTTCTAACTATAAGGATAGTTAAGCACTGGAATAGGTTTCCAAGGAAGGTTGTGGAATTTCTCCCTTCCCCATCTCTATCACTCAGGTTTTAAAGAACAGGTTGGACAAAAACCTGTCAGGGATGGTGTAGGTTTACTCTTTCCTACCTCAGCACAGGTGCCAGACATGATACCTTTCAAAGTCCCTTCCAGCTCTTACATGTCTATACTTACAGCATATCTAAGAGTGCAGCAAAAAATATGCACAGATGTAAAAACAAGAATAAGGGAAAGAAAAGGATGTCACCAGATTCAGAAAGGAAGATCACATGGGCAACGAGGAAAAAGTGTGCTTATATCATACTAAACAGATGTGGCCTATGTTTAAGAATCTGTAAGCGGACTGATCATGAAGATATACATCTGTATATCAGACAAAGACCTGGCCTCAGTTAATGCATGTTACCTCTCAGATGGGTTACAGCCATGCATTATACCTGGGCATGAAGCCTCAACTAATTCAGAATGCTGCAGCACATCTCCTCAGAAACACAGGCTACCACAAACACATCAAACCTGTCCACTGCCCTTTGCACTGACTTCCCATGGAAGTCTGAATCAAGTTCAAGGTCCCAGTCCTTATTTTCAAAGTGCTCCATAACCTGGTCCCAGGATATCTAAAAGACCATCTAAAGCTCCGAGATGAAGACTCTGGTCAACAACTACGCTCCTCTGGCGCAATGAAATTCTCAACAACAAAAGTAAAGCCCATCTGTGTGTGAGACAGACCTTTCTCCAGGCTGATCTGAGACTGTGTAATGAACTCCCCCAAGAATGAAGGACCATCAAAAACCATACTACCTTCCACTCAAAATCTGAGGTGCATTTCTTTGAGGTGCATTTCACCTTACCCTCTCCAATGTAAAAACAAAGAGCTACAGGAACATTTATATTTTTAAAAAAAACCTACCAGCATACGGTACTGCACTCCACGAGTTTCTCTCTCTGAGGCAGGGATGATAGAACAAACATTTGACAGAGGTGTTGTCATAAAAATAAAGGGAAGGGTAACCACCTTTCTGTATACAGTGCTATAAAATCCCTCCTGGCCAGAGGCAAAACCCTTTCACCTGTAAAGGGTTAAGAAGCTAAGATAACCTCGCTGGCACCGACCCAAAATGACTAATAAGGGGACAAGATACTTTCAAATCTGGAGTGGGGAGAAGAAAGGGTCTGTCTGTCTGATGCTTTTGCCGGGAACAGATCAGGAATGCAGACTTACAACTCCTGTTAAGTTAGTAAGTAATCTAGCTAGAAATGCATTAGATTTCCTTTTGTTTAATGGTTGGTAAAGTAAGTTGTGCTGAATGGAATGTATATTCCTGTTTGTGTGTCTTTTTGTAACTTAAGGTTACCTAGAGCGATTCTTTATGTTTTGAATCTGATTACCCTGTAAGCTGTTTACCATCCTGATTTTACAGAGGTGATTCTTTTTGTGGGGTCACCCTCAAAGTTATATATGTAGTAGTAGAAATAAAGATAGACAAAAGAGTTTATAGGTATTGTAAAAAGGTATGATCATCAGTTCATTGCTGTTGAATTTCACTCTGTAACAAATGCAAGGCCAAAGTGCTAATTATTTCAGGCCGGTACAGGACAAAGCATCTGTGCTGGAAAGCGATAAGAACTTTGAGAAAACAATGCTGTTCCTGAAACAACAACCTGATGCTCTTCCCCCGTGGGGGCCCCTTGTCATGCCTATGTAAATCTTGGTATCCAAAGAGGGAAAATAGAGAAAAAAATAGATAGTGGGATAAAACTTGTTAAATGAATCAAGAGTCATAGATTGTGTTGTTAAATAAAAGAATGAATGCTGAGTGCATGGAATTGAGAGCCTGAAGCAGGGAAATAATTGGTTAGTAAATGGTACCAGCCTAATCCTCAGAGTTTCAACCTTGGTATCGATGGGCCAAAGACTATGCAAAGTGGAAATAACCAGATGACCCCCGGAGGGTGAACCGGAATCCACCCAAAACGCATCAAGGAAGAATGAGAAGATAACACCTAGCTATCATGGATGTACCACCTGCTGATGGATGGTCACCTCAATTGTAAATTCAGCATGATGAAGCAACTTCCATAGACTTGTATTGAACCAGAGACCTATAAAAATTGGGTCCAGGGACTGTGTTCTTTGAGTCTGGTTCTACTACCACCCTCCAGGAGCATCGGGTGCGCATCTGACAACGACTCGGCTCCACTCCACCTGGCCAGTGACTTGGCATGAGCAACGTCTAGGCCGGTAACTATAACAACCTTTTTGTAGAACCTGTGTGTGAACGGATCTATATAGACATTGCATATAGGAATATTTTGTTGTATTTACAATAAACGTGGCAATTTGCCTTGTCCCTTTTACAAGATCCTGTTGGTATCATTTTTATTAGTGTAACATTTTGCACTTTCTTTAATTAAAATTCTTTTAAGAACCTGATTGATTTTTTCATTGTTCTTAAGATCCAAGGGTTTGGGTCTGTGTCCATCTGTACAAATTGGTGAGGATTTTTATCAAGCCTTCCCCCGGAAAGAGGGTGTAGGGCTTGGGGGGATATTTTGGGGGAAGGCGTCTCCAAGTGGGCTCTTTCCCTGTTCTTTGTTTAACACGCTTGGTAGTGGCAGCATAGAGTTCAAGGACAAGGCAAAGTTTGTACCTTGGGGAAGATTTTAACCTAAGCTGGTAAGAATAAGCTTAGGGGGGGGTCTTTCATGCAGGTCCCCACATCTGTACCCTAGAGTTCAGAGTGGGGAAGGAACCTTGACAGGTGTAGTGCCATTACTGGAAGGCACTCAGATACAACAGTGATGATGAGCACTGTATAAAAGCCTATACCTGAATAGAATAGAATTTATGAAGACAAGAGTTGGATAGTTCAGTAATTGTTTACCTCCAGTTAAAGCTAAGTTGCTAACACCTAACGGAAAAGGAAAGCAGCATATTTCCCATTTTAAATTTAAGAAATTTTCTTTGTAAACTAGGTAGACATTTCCCGTATTCATGGAGAGCTAAAGTGCAAGGATGGAAAACATTTAGGGGAAAAAAGATTAAAGATGGAATATGCACCAAAAGTCAGTGTACTCATGCACTAGTCCTGAAAGGTATTCCGATACCAAGATATAACTAGAAACTGAGAAGTGATATTTTTGGTTAAACATTTGACTTATTCATTCAGGGCTGGCACTTACGTTATTGAAGGCTTCTCCTCCAGAGTTATCTGCTTAATATATTGCAAAAACTAAGCATCAAGTTAATTACATTTTTGCAATTTCCTGCTTTCAGTGGTCTCATTTCAGGTAACTGGTACCAGAATCATACAATGGTAAATTCTTTAGGAAAATTACTAGTCACATTGCGTCAGTGTAGGGCTTATGATAAAGGGAAGTCTAATTTCACAACGTTCAGGAAAAATAGAAATATTGTATTGAAAAGTCATTAGTCTCCATAGAAAAAATAGCATATATCTGGGACTGCCTTATTTTCAGGAGCATTGCAGATTGAGTTATATTATTTGCTAAACTCTATCAAGACCCAAACAGGCTCTTCCTCATCAGGACACTTAGGTCATTTGACATGCTTACACTAGCTCAGGACCATCCATGCTTTCCAATCATGTAGGAGAGGGGATAGATTTATGTCTCCCCCTTTTACATGGTCTTCAAGTGTAAAGAAGTCTATAATGAACTGTATTAGATAAATAAATATTAAATGATATTAGAGAAGTAGATATTGTATATGTAATACTGTTATAAGAAAACTTAAAATAAAAAAGAACTTTTCTGCTTTCCCTAGGGGTCTTGTTGACACAGCTTTCAAAGGCTGTAAAAAGTCAAAGTTGGTTGGTGTCTCGTTTACAGTGGGTTCTTAGTCTGTGTAGATAACAGGATGAAGCAAACAAGACAAATGTGTGATTTACTAGTGAGGTGCACACTTTCCTAGTAAAACACAGTAGGGTGGCTGGTTACTGAACGAACAGAACTAGCCAACCAGTAACTCCAAGGTCAGAAGAAGCAGATAAGTAAGAATATGACAACTGTTGTCAGGAACACTAGAACACAAGAAAACAATGAAAAAAAAACAGACGGACTGAGTAAGGAAGAGAATAGTAATGGCTTAAAAATAAGATAAATAAGGAGATATCCTCCTAAAACTCTAATTGGGGTAAGCAAAAATGCATCAGTTAAAAAGATTCTGAATTAGTGTGTCAGAAAATATATTTAGAACAGAATGCTTATAAATGAGGTAGTTTTAATTATCTATGTGATGTTATGAGACAAGGTATGAAGGATGTGAGTTTAACAAAGTGGGGTGAGCAACTTACACCAGGTCAGACCAGCATGGATCGGAGGCTGACAGAAACAGCCTAGGCCCCAAGACTGGGTAATTGATCATTATGCTATCCTACTTGATCTCCCTTTTTTATGCTTAATTAAAGTGGTAATATTTAGTCCTAAAACTTTCTTATTAAAACTTCAAACTAGTCAAGCTCAGTAATTGGCATGGACTGTTCATCACTCAACACCAAGTGAAATTCCCAGCAACTTCTCTAACACCTTCAGTGAACCAGAGCAAACCTTCTGATGTTTAGTAGCCTTTCAGATCACCAGCAGAGCAAGGGAGAGAAGATAAATTACTACATAAAGGAGAGCAGTGATATTTGCAATCAGAAGGTCCAATTATTCCTCAAAAATAAGAACATTGGGCTATTTGCCCATGCCTAATGTGCAGTATCTTTGCACACTGATGAAAGACATTGATGAAAGATGTAAACATTTGTAAGCAGACTGTTCATTAACAAGGAATATACTTTAACTTTAGCCATGGTTATGTATGTTAAATAATGGCTACTGCACATCACATATAAAAAAATTGCAGACATGTTCAGTAATAGAACAATTTAAATACATCACAGGACGTTGCAAAGTTTTATGAATAGAACATTGAGTTACTCCAAACAGTTCTCAGAAGAAAGCAATCATCATAGTCTACTGTTGGAAAAGTAAAACAGAGGGCATTTTTTAGCACAAATTGAATTCTTATCTTTCTACACAATTCCCTCGTAAGGAAAATCAGCTCAGAAAACAAGCTGAACTTCTGTACTTTATGGACCATGACATTAACAATTAAAACTTTGCTGCTGCTATTAGTGTGCAAGAGTATGTGAGTGAGGGCACACAATCTAATGCTCATGAATGAATGGTGCTAGGTACGAGCTTGAGAGAGAAAAGCTGTACGTTTTCTGTAGGGAGAACCCCAGAATAAATTGATAGTTCCCAGTAGGCTACCTTGCAGTTTACCAAGATAGCCAAGCTCACCTCAACATCAAATAGATAATGATAAATTATAGTCACCACCTACCTGAGCTAGATTTGAATAGTTGACCTACTGTGTAAAGATTCCACATCCTATTAACCTTTCCCTAAATTATGTAGTCTCCAGTTTGAAGACTTTTACCCTTGGTATCCTAATAGGGCTGTAGCCTTAATACATTTTGTTTAAAAGTATACTGTTTTTAACAAAATGTATTGGGGCTACAGCCCTAATACTGCTTAGGGGTAGTTGTAATGCCTTGTACTTCTTAACAGTCCTCAAAAACAAACAGCTAGAATAGAACCACTGGAACCATCAGTAGGTCTTCATGGAATCAGATATTCTTTTAAGACTGGAAAAAATAGTAATAAAAAAACCCTCTGGTCCCCTAGAAGATGATCCAGTGCTCCTTGTTTGTTTGTTTTATTATTACTACTACAACTACGACAACCGTTCAGGTCCCAGCTTCACAATGCTGCTCACAGGTGCAAAGTTTTGAAAGCTTTTTCCCTTTGACAATATTTACATTTTTCTTTTATATTCATAAAACAAACCAAAAATATAATGTAGTCCCCAGCTCTCGTTCATACTTGGGAAATCTAAAAATCTGGTGCCTCCACATCTTTTATTGCAGGCCACTGCACATTCATTCTTAGATGATGGGGCAAAGGTCACATTCTTGCTTGTCACATGCCAAAATGAGTGAATTCCATTTCAGTGCCCCAAAAGTTGGAGCACTTTTGCAAAAGATTACTGAACAGGGTTAGTTCCTGTGAAAGTATATGGGGGATGGGAGGAGATGAGCAAAATGCGATCTCATATTTAAGATTCTCTCTTCCTATTTATCTATCATATTTTTTTTCCTCTGTTCTCCATTAACCTTTGAGCCTTTGTTTTTTTCACTGAAATTGTACATGCTATTTCCAGATTGACAAACAGAGAGTTGGCAGAAAGATATTTCTGCATATTCACATTGAAGGCAACCAAGATGACAGTCATCCAAAACTTTCCGGAAACCTGTCCCTTACAGGCCTTGCACAAGCACCACCTAATAGCACTAAATATTTGGGGTCTGTGGCTACAAAAAGACCCAGGAGCCTTAGCCACCTCAGGTCCTTACTCCTGAACCTCACAGGACTGAGATGGATAGGAAACTATGAGGAAGAGGAAAAGGTTGAATGGTAATATGTACAGGCAAATCTTGAAAAAAGGAGGAGGTTGAGAAACATACAATGTGCAGTAGGTGTTTTAGAGCTGAACAGACATTCACCTTTGAAGGAGACTTCCTCACTCTGTCTGGGTGCTAAATACTAGACCACAGGAATGCAGCCAGAAGCATCTCTGGATAAAGGTGTGAGCTATCAGATACTTAACCATTGCATCAGATGGATGGATGTACCAGATCCTTCTCTACTTTAGGTTCCTCAGAAGTGGAAGAGACATCCGTGTACGGGCCTGAAGAGACATCCATGTACGGGCCTAAAGATACCAATCATGCAAACATGGCACTGGTATTTAAAGTAGCTGAGCTCTTTGTGACAGGGATAGGAGAGGCTAGTGTCTGAGCCAGAGACTGACCCAGCATCAGAGCACCAGTCCACAGTAAGCTAAACAGCAGAGTCGTATTTCAACCCTTTTCCCATCTCAGTTAAATAATGGCTGCATATGTCTACACTACACAGCTTTTAACGGCATGGCTGTGCCACTACAGCCGTGCCGCTAAAAGGCGCACAGCATAGCCGTTGTTTGTTGGCAGAAGAGAGCGCTCCTGCCACCAAAGAGCTATTCACACCGGTGCTTTCCCTCAACAAACCTTTTGTCTTTCGGGGCGGGAGTGGGGAAGAAGGGAGAATTAACACCTCTGAATGACAAAAGTTGCATCATTCACTTGCCAATGTAGACAAAGTCTTAAGTGCACGTCTAGAAATACTTCTTGCACTAGGACTAGTGATTCCAGTTCTAGAGATTCTAGATTCTGGTGCTGGTACAATGCAGATTATTGATGAACCAGAATGAACCTTTTCAAGTGCACCTACTGTGGTAAAATCCTCTTGGTAGGAGTACAAATTCCCTCAGAATAGAGCTATAAAATACAGTTTTACAATAATCAAAATCACAAAAGTTGCTGCTGATAAAATACTGCTGGAAATACAAAAGGCACAAACTGGCAACAAATCTGTTACCATGATCAAGAGAACAAGTCTCTATAGTGTAGATATCATATGTCCAAATCAAATACAGTAGCAACTAAAAGCCATTAGCGACTTAACAGAATAAGAGCTAGTATAAAAAACAATATCAAAAACAAAGAAAAATTCTACAGCACATTCAGTTCCACAACTAAAATAAAAAGAAGCCTTGAGCTATCCATTACCACTGCTTTCCCCTCCACCATCACTGCCTACTGATCTACCATATTTACTAATTCACAGTGTAATTAACAAATAGCACTCTGTTAGTCTTTCACCCAATCTATCAGGTGCAAACTACAGGTTAGTAGTTAGTCTAGAAAGGGAAAGTATGATCTGTTATCTAACATTTATATCGGTAGGGGTATAATTGTTTTCCAAAACAGGATATATCTTCCCCCTCACTATCCCCACCCTACCTAAGGACTAATATCTTAAACAAAATGTTTTCATATGTAAAATATTTTCATATGTAAACTTCTGCCTTAACGAAGGCAGTATTGATATAACTGACACCTTTTTAAAACAATCCTGTTAAAGTAAATCAAATATGGAGTTTAAAGTTATATTAATTTTCAAACAGTTGCAATTTATCCCATGGTTATCTGAACATACATGAAATGTAAATTTTAACCAGATTATCACAATGCAGTATGTGACAGCAGAACAAAAAGTAAGGAAGTTATAAAGCAAATTTTGTACTAAAATTTCAGCTGTCACATTGTCTGAATCTGAGATTTAAGCCAGAAGTAGAAAGAAGGGGGAAAAATGCTGAACTTGAATGTTTGAACATGACACTATACTTTGTTACATTTCTATGGCAAATGGGCTCCTTTTCATAGCTCTTAAAAACTATTACTGGCTTTTTAAACCTTCTTCAAAATTGTTGTGTCAGCAACTATCCATGAGAAGCAACCTGCATTTGGATCATAGAATATCATGGTTGGAAGGGACCTCAGAAGGTCATCTAGTCCAACCCCCTGCTCAAAACAGGACCAATCCCCAATTTTTGCCCCAGATCCCTAAATGGTCCCCTCAAGGACTGAACTCAACCCAGGGTTTAGCAGACCAATGCTCAAACCACAGAGCTATCCCTCCCCCATGGAACCTAATTTTTGTTCCCTGCTGGGCTTTTTTTTGAATATTTAAGGATTTAATTATCTGCAATAAACTATTCCTAGTGAAAAGAAAAACTGCTCTTTGGTTTCATTCTGTATCTGAAAAAAATTGTAGCATGATCTAATAGAAAAAAATCTAAACAAACTGATATGATAAATAGCCATGGAATATATTGAAAGGGGCTATTTCCTTAGTTTAAATCAGTGATGAGATCTCCAGAAAGCAAAAAAAGAAGCAAGAAGATCAAGAGATAGCCAATTTACCAAGAATTGGAAGATTAATATTGTCAGTCAATTGAATCCTGTCAGGAATTCACATTGCTAATTACAGTCCAGAGGAAAACATTCAAACCATACATTTCAAAAGAAATGAAGCAGAACATTATGGTATTTGTGAATAGATCAGGAAGGTAGCCGCTCTCCAAACACATAAGACAGCACAGAACCCGCCCCATATAGTTTACAATCTATCACAAAACAAAATGAACAATGGTGATAAATAGTAGGAGGGAAACAGGAACGGAAAAGAAGGTTATCAGTAATGTATGTGTGAAGCTACAGTGGCTACCTATATGCTCATTTCAAAATACTGCTGTGAAAAAGGGGTTTTTTGCTTTATTATTTTGCCTCTAACTTAGCTGTAATCAGTTGAGTTGTTTCATGAAGCCACCACACTGGAAGACAGGGTTGTGGAGGTATTCAGAGAAGATGATAATGGTCTTACAAACTAGTTCAAGGAAAGTGTACCATTAATAAAGGTCACTATGAAAAAATGTCTGAAGATAGTTAAGGGAGAAGCGGACTAATAGACAACAAAGCCTGACATCACTGGTCTCATAAATATAAAGGGAAGGGTAAACACCTTTAAAATCCCTCCTGGCCAGAGGAAAAACCCTTTCACCTATAAAGGGTTAAGAAGCTAGGACAGATAGGAGGTTTTCATGCAGGTCTCCACATCTGTACCCTAGAGTTCAGAGTGGGGAAGGAACCTTGACATGTGGGGACCTGCATGAATACTTCCTAAGCTTACTTTTACCAGCTTAGGTTAAAACTTCCCCAAGATACAAACTATTTTACCTTTTGCCCTTGGACTTTATTGCTGTCACCACCAAACGTCTAACAGGTATATAATTGGGAAAGAGCCCGTTTGGAAACGTCTTTCCCCCCAAAATCTTCCCAAACCTTACACCCCCTTTCCTGGAGAAGGTTTGATAAAAATCCTCACCAATTTGCATAGGTGAACACAGACCTAAACCCTTGGATCTTAAGAACAATGAAAAAGCATTCAGATTCTTAAAAGAAGAATTTTAATAGAAGTAAAAGAATCACCTCTGTAAAATCAGGATGGTAAATACCTTATAGGGTAATCAGATTCAAAACAGAGAATCCCTCTAGGCAAAACCTTAAGTTACAAAAAGACACAAAAGCTTTAGATCCCCTGTATAATCCCCCTGTATCTAGAAATCCCCTGTAACTAAAGTATCTGTACTTTAGAAAAATACTGTTTCCTACTTTACTCAATTTTATGCTAATTTGCTATCACTATTTGTGAAGTTTTGCAATTTGCAATTGAAATTTTATAAAAGCTTTTATAATTAGAAACTCAAGCGCCTCTCCCTCACCCGCACGACCTGTTCTGTCCTTCAGATATATTTTGTACCCCGGAACGATTGTGTCCCATTGATTGTCCTCACTCCCCAGGATGAATGTTTAGCACATCTGGCACATAAATATCTTGTAATGCTAGAGACAACAGTGCCATGGAAACACCTGTAGTCACTTTCAGGTGACACTGTAAACAAGAGGCAGGCAGCATTATCTCCTGCAAATGTAAACAAACTTGTTAGTCTGAACGATTGGTTGTACAAGAAGTAGGACTGAGTGGACTTGTAGGCTCTACAGTTTTACATTGTTTGGGGTTTTTTGAGTTCTGGGGGGTTTTTTGGTTTTTTTTTTTTTTTTTTAAACATAATTCTACATTTGTAAATTCAACTTTCATACTAAAGAGATTGCAAAACATTATTTGTATTAGGTGAATTGAAAAATACTATTTGTTTTTTACTGTGCAAATATTTGTAATAAAAATAATATAAAATGAGCACTGTACACTTTGTATTCTGTGTAACTGAAATCAATACATTTGAAAATGTAGAAAACATTCACAAATATTTAAATTGTTTTCTATTATTTTTAACAATGTGATTAATCAAGCAATTAATTTTTTTAATCGTGCAATTAATCACAGTTAATTTTTTAATCGCTTGACAGCCTTAGTTTTAAGAAAAGATGTAACTTTTCCTAACCTGCTTTTTTTGCCCATCTTTGGTCAAATACAGACCACACTACACTCCATTTGCTTTTATGGAATTTGTCTATATTTTATTGTACAAAACCAATTGTAAAGCTACTTGCATCTTCCAACTTTAAGCTCTTTGGGACAGGGATTTAGGCTTTGTTTCCCTGTTATAAAGTAACAGAAATTATTATGGTGCTAAAAACAAAATTCAACAGTTTCATGAGTGCAGTATTCTGAAGAAAATTTAAATCAGGGCTGAAAACTTCCACATCAACTGCTATACCTTTGCAAAATCTAGGTCCCAATCTTATGCCAGCATCTCAGTTAATAAACACTTTCATACAATTGGGGCCTAAAACAGCAGGGTGCACCACTGTGATACTTTTGTACTTCATTCTATACACTTTCCTTTTGCATTTTATAAAAAAACAATCAATCATTTTCCTGTCACAGGAATTTAAACTCGTGCTGCATACTAGTTAGAAAAGACAGTTTCCAAATATATACAACTGTATAATAATCCTGAACCTGTGCAGCCTCTAGGCATCTATAATTTGTTAGTCAACAAATTATATTGATATTTTTCTGATATGCTTTGCTTCATGCATTCCCCCAACTCTTTTTTTTTTGGTCATGCTCAGTTCACTGTATCATGTATAAAATTTAGATTTAAGCTCTTTGGAATATAGATAATTTCTTTCTGGGTCTTCCATGGAACACCTAACACACTTTTAGGTGCTGTGAAAATAATACCAGTATTCACCTGTCTAATTAGCTATTCAGTAGGCTTTCACTATGTGCTTTGGAACAATACTAATGAAAAAAATTCTTACATAAAGCAAGACTAATATGTTTAGTCTTTTATTCCTGTTTGGTGAAGAAGTACAGTGACTTGAGAAGTGGGAAGAAAAATGCCGTTTGTGTTACACCAGAAAAAGGCAGCCAAAGTCAAGAAAGTAAATGTGGGATGTATTTTCGAAAAGATATTGCATGACTCAGCATTATTCAGATTCACACTAAAAGAGCTCATGGTCTGGCCTGGGAATAATCCAGTCAGAAGTATGGTATCAAGAAAACCAATTTTGACTATTCAGTTAAATAATGCTAGTTATATCTTTCACTTAAAGTTTGATCTAGTAGCATTTATTTATCGAGGGTGGTGGGGGAGGAAATGTGATCCGAGCATGTATCAGGAGAGTATTTCCAGTAGAGATAGGGAAGCAGTAATCCCACTGTACAAGGCATTTGTAGGACCTCATCTGGAAAACTTAATTCAAGAAAGAGGAATTCAAACTGTAATAGGTACAGAGAAGAGCTACTATAGGATAGGCTCTCCATTCCCCATATCTTATGAGAGGAGACTAAAAGAGCTTGGCTAATTTAACCTAGGAAAATGAAGACTTAGATGGGACATGACTGCTCTTTATAAATACATTAGGGGAGTGGGAAGAAGAAGAGGAAGAAATAAGAGCTATTCAACTAAAGGAAAATTATGGCACAAGAACAGATAGGTATAAACTGGCCATGAATATATTTAGATTTGAAATTAGAAGGTTTTAAACAATCAGAGGAGTGATATTCTGGAAAAGTCTCCCAATAGGAGTGATGGGGGCAAACAACCCAACAAGTTTTTAAAGGGAGCTTGATAAACTAATGAACAGGATTATATTATGCAGTTCCCTGTGATAGCAGGGTACTGGACTCAGTGATCCAGGAAATCCAGACCTATGTTCCTCTCTTCCAAATCAAGACAGTCAGAGTTATCTCAGGATGCTGGTATGAAACTAAAGAAAATGGGTCTGCATTCAACAGAAACAATTTTATCATAAAAGTATCCACAAACCAGCATTCTAAATATAGTGTCCTGTAAATTAAAAAAAACAACCACAACAACGAAGAGTCCTTGTGACACCTTAGAGAGACTAAAATTTATTTGGGCATAAGCTTTCGTGGGCTAGAACCCACTTCATCAGATACACACACACGTACATTTGGGTGCGTGTGCGCGTGTATGTATATGTATATGTGTGTGTGTGCGCGCACACATCTGATGAAGTGGGTTCTAGCCCACTGTGATGGGGCGGACTGGCCCCGCACTGGGACTGAGAGGGTTAACCCTTCCCTGCTGGCAGAGGAAGCCACGCCCCTGAGGCTCTGCTGGATATTCTCCAACAGGGAGTCAAGTATAAAAGCCTGCTGAGCTGCTTAGTCAGGGCTGGCGGCGGAGGAAGGATGACACCCAGTGGAGGCGCCAGCTCAGGTGCAGTGGAGACTCATCTAGGAGGGAGCCAAGGGGCCAGGAAGTGGGACCAGAGACTGGCAGTTATGGGAACCACCCAGGAAGCACCTGCGGCTGAGGAACCTGAAGACCCTGATGCCACAAGGACTGCTATGTTTGGAGAATTAGTACGAAGTGACCCAGGAAAGGGAAGGGAGTGGTATCTCCCACCACTCTGAGGGCAGCATGTTGCGGTAGGATTCCCTGCTGACCCAGGACAGATCACGCCGTCAATGACAGGGCCCTGGGTTGGAGCCCGGTGAAAGCAGGTGGGCCAGGGCTCCCATACCAGGGGTCTCTAAACCTCCTCCCTCCATTTTGTGTGTCAACATAGTTCACCGACCCCTCTCTTATCTCAAAGGAGATAGACGAACTCCGCCCACTGGGCCGCACTATCCTACAAGGGGAAAGAGGACTTAGAGGGACTCGCTGCTTTAGGAGCACACTATAGAGATCCCAGCCACTAGGCCATGCTATCCCACCAGGGGAAGAGTTTCGGGAGACTGGCCATTGGGCCACGCTGCTTAAGAAGCGCACTATAGGGACTCTGGCTGCTAGGCAACGCTATCCCCCCAGGGGAGGAAGATTTAGAAGTACTCTGGCCATTGGGTCATACAGCCCTGACTACTGGGGAGATGGTAGAACTGGCGTAGAAGCCAGGAAGTGGGGTTAACCTCGCCCGCACCCCTCTCCCCCCCCCAATTAAAGGGGTTGGCAAGGTACAAAACCTGCCATGCCCACGAAAGCTTATGCCCAAATAAATTTGTTAGTCTCTAAGGTGTCACAAGGACTCCTTGTTGTTTTTGCGGATACAGACTAACATGGCTACCACTCTGAAACCTATAAATTTAAATCCCTTGTACAATAATCGAACAAAATATGAAGACAAAACAATCTAGTTATGGCTGCATTTTTCTGGTGTAACACAAAGGGCATTTTTCTTCCCATTTCTCATGTCACCATGCTTCTTCACAACTAGAATAAAAGACTAAACTTATTAGTCTTGCTTTATGTAGAGACTAATGGAAACATGAGCTATAATTGGCATGGGTTCATAGAAAACAAAACTTGCCAGACACACTTCCTTGCTTCCTGGGAGGCATAAATTGTGGCTAGAATTAAATTAATGATTTAGAGGAACACATCAGATACAACGTCTTACTAAAATGTAGATACTTGATTCAGTGAAATACAAATAATTTACCAAGTTGCTGAGGAGAGCAAGAGGCATCCACTCAGGTGTTGCGTGGGTTACAGCAGTAGGTCTAATCTTATATCTTTATTATTAATCTAGGACAAAGCTGAAAGATAAATGAAGGCAGACATATTGAAATACAAATTGACCTGGGGTTACAAGTATGGACAAAAGAAGAAAAATCTTTGGACATCATGGAAACATTCAAGCTAAATACGAGCATCTAGGAAAAAGATTGTTGGAAGCACATGTCTATGGAGATCAACTTGCTCTAAAATGTTATTCAACCCTCCACCGCCTTATCTAACATTATTCATGTTTCCTAGTGGCAATCTGGAATCCATTATTACATAAATTTAGAAAAGATCAACTCCCTCAAGGAAGAGAAAGAAAGCACTTATTCCCACCCTGACATATTAAAGGAGAATTTTACTCTCAAGCTTTATTTCTAAAGGACACAACCAAAGCCATTTCTCAATTAATTTCTTAGGAAACTACTTTCCAGCTGAATCATGTATCATACCTCAAAAAGGTGACAAAGCTTAGGCTCAACTTTATCTCCAAAAGGTAGTTAATTTCACAGCCAAGAGCTGTCCTCTGAGAACACTCTGTTATCTCTTGCAACAATTACTACTAGGTTTTAGCTCATTCTTCCAACTCATTGATCTTTAGCGTACAAAACTGGCCAAAACACGTCACCTCACTTGTTCCTGAACTTTGTCTGCTTTCATGCATCCTCTGTCTTATTTCCAAGCCATGTTCTGTATCTCCTAAAGTTGCTTATTATAGAATCAGTACCATACTGATTATTCTGTTAATACATTACTCGTTGTGAGCATGTCTAACCTCAGTGATTAAGAGAAAGGGAAACATAAGAATTTCCCGACAATGGTGTTATAAAAGGGATTTAAGGTTGAGAGTACATGTCAAAAATTTAGGATAAAATACATTATAGGAATGGCAGCTATTTTGAAAGATAGTATCTGTACATGCCGTTCTCTGGATTTGACCATTCCTGAAGGAATAACTTTCACTTACAAAGTTAAAAGGAGAAAATCACCATTAATTAAAAAAAAAGTCTTCAAATGTAGTGTATGCACAAGATTCCAGTGGGTTTTAACAGCAAAGAAGTTTGAAGCATCTGCATTATTCTTTTATTAGAATAAATTCAGGATATTTTAATAGTGGCATATCTTTTCATTAAGTCAAGTTACGCTAATAAACCAATTTACTTGTAAAATCTTTGAAAATTCATTCTGTACACACAGGAATAAGTGCAGTAATTTTGGAGGGTATGACATATTCTTCATATGTAACAAAGACATTGAATCCCTGCATAAATGCAAAACTCAACGTAGCGTTAACCATGGAACTACAAGTGGTGCTCCACAGTACTTACCTCTAAAATAGAAAGAGACGCATCAAGAATAAAGGAGTTACCAACTGCCCCCTTGAGTGCTGCAGGTGCTTATATCTGATAAATTGAAAAGGGACCATTATACAGAAAGAATGCTGGGAAAGGTTCCTACAAGGGGGAGTTTCAGAATTGCTAAGCATACAAAAAGAAAGGTGTTTGTGCAGAAGTTGGAACACCTCTGTACCTTTTCAAGATTGAAGCATTTTTTTCTTTTGGTCCAATTCAGTGTGTTGCTGTTATTCTCTCACTCCTTATCTTATATCGTCATATTCTTCCGGCCCACCTCCCTCAGAGTTTTTTTGCTTTCACTCATTGTACTTTTACCACAGGACTCTTGAATAGACATTGATCACCTTAGAGTATTTCCACTTTTATTTTGCATAACTGATACAACACTAAACTATGCCAAGTTTTCTTCCAGTGGAATTCAATTGTCCTTTTTTCAGCTTTTCATGCTTCTTCGTCCTGATGATAAATGTCATTAGGCAACTACTGTTGCCTAGATAGTTTCTTGCATATGCCTTCTATTTTATTCATAAAGTTGTTTCATGCCAAGCCAAGCTCCATGCTGTACACCTGCACAGAAGGGTAGGAATCATAGGCTCATACTAGAACTCTAAAAATATCTGTGTAGACAGTGCTCTGATGTTGTGGCTTGGACTGGAGTTTCGGCTCTGAAGCCCACCTCCCTTCAGAGCCTGAGCTGCAACTTCAAGGCCTTGTCTACACAGCTATTTTTAGAGTACTAGCACTGTCCTGCTAGCTGGAGTCTGGCAACCCCACCTCAGAGGCTCACTGCTGCAGGCTGTGCAGACACACACACAAGCCACACAGTGGCTGCAAAGTCTACTCCAATGTAATGGCCAGAGTAGGATTCATGCCCCGTTATGTTCCCCCCAACACTATCAGGAAGCAGAGGAAATATAAAAGTATCCATGTAGGAGTAAACACTCTGGCCTGCTCCTATTTCCAATGATTGCTGCTATGCCAGAATCTCTGAAGAATAAAATAGCTGTACCCCCTACTGAACTTCTGCCACTAAACTTCCTACCCATCATGGAAGCTCCATGATCATTTAACCAACAGTATTTATTCTGAGATCATTTATAACCTTGAATTTATTGGATCAATGCTAGAGCCTTTAAAGGCCTAGTCTAAAGCCCACTAAACTCAACAGGCTTTAGTAAGGTATGGATCAGGTCCTAAATGAGGAGTTCCGTTCCCTGCTTCTATTGAAGATCAGGCTCTTTCTGTGGAGATTAAATGCTAGGTTTGGACACAAGACATTTCAATTTCTCCTTTTCAAGCAGCTGACAAAATTTCTTCTAGCAATGTACTACTTTTCTTACATTATATTTAAATCAAATAATTCTACACCATATTTAAAGAAATTCTGTTTTTGCCCTACTTCCCCTAAATTTAAATCTACCCTTAATATTGCCCTTCCAAGACTATTCTGTTATCTACTCCCTTCAGGTCCTGTGACAGGCTATTATCTCTTTCAACCTCAAACCAATCAGATTCAGATCTTTGCCACTACTGACCAGAAAAACATACAGTGCTACAGGAAACTACGTTGATGATTCATAGGTGATTTAGGTATTCAACCAATACGCCAGCACAGTATTCGGAAACACTGATGCGAGAAGCTATTTCTCTGGTATGGCACTTAATACTAAGGTCCTCACTATTTATCCTAAATCTTGTTCGTTGTAATTAAAATTGCTAAAATCTTGATAGCTGTAATTAAAAATGACGTGGCTCTTTTCTCAAGAGGAGGAGTATCAGCCTCTATGCCCTGAATACTTCCAGTTGGAAAATTAAATTCTGTGTACCTAAGACATACCTGTATTTTAAAAAGATTAGAGTCTCTTCGGTCTGCCTTAAAACAGAATTACATTGCTGGACCTCAAGAGTTGGATGAATTTCAGTAACATTTAACATTAACCCTTTATAGAATATGGATTGCAGAGTGTCTTGGGATCCTTCTGAATGAAAGGCAATATGTAAATTTTAGCCCTTTCTCTTCTTATTCTTCCTTTCTCTCTACTGTTCTTCATTTATTTACATCAGTCCCATTATTATGGTCTATCCCATCTTCCAGAAATATTGATGTCTTTTCTATTCAGAAGTTATCTATTGTATTCATATAAATTAGCCTTAATGTTAGAAATCTAAATTTAAGTATACACCTTAGCCCCATTTAAAAGTAAAAATCAAACCACCTGAACTAATTTTATTATATATACACACCAATGTGTAAACGACATTGAATACTCACATTTCTAAAATACTACTGTATAAAAGACTCTCATTCATATTACTGGAAAGAAAAAAAAGAAATCGGACTTTTTATTTTACTTCATCAATTCCAAAGCCTCAGAAACACTCACCTACAGACCTGATCCAAACCCCATAAAACTCAAATGAAGCCTTTCCATTGATTTCCACAGGCTTTTGGATCAGGCTTTGTCATTAGCTCTACATTGATTATTAGTAGGAATGAATATGAATGAACAATTCATAGTTCATATGAATTCATATACAATAGAAAAGAAAGAGCTAGAGCTGATTTATAACAATTTCCTGAAGTGGTGATTTCTAATATTTTCAGCTATCTAGCAATATTGTCATAATATTTCAAGTTGTAACACCACAAAGTTGTGGCTACCGTTAATAGCAGGAACAGGGTGGGTACTCTGCTACGTTTCATTTGGAGCACACATCCTCCTTTGGACAGAGTTTCATTCACAAAAAAAGCAGCTGAATAGCTTAATGTATGTTAAATAAGGAGTCTGGTATTTGATTATTTTTTGTACCACAAGTCACTCCCATTTTCCCCCTTCTACTTTAAAATGATGTCAGTATTTCAATGAAGTATTTATCTTTCTAGGATATATTAACTGCATTGAACCAGATTCACAGTATTACACAAGTGTCTGCCAGATAAGCTTAGGCTTATGGTCCCAAGCAGAATGTTTGTTGAGGAGAAGATTCTGAAAGGAAACACAAACTCTCCCCTGCTGTATGAACACTGCCTTTCAAGGTAGCCATAGCTAGGGGATGAGCCGAAGTAACTCAAAGAAAAAAAGGAGGAAAAAATACTGAGCCAGACTTCAGGGGAGTTACTCCTCTGATCTACATGGTTTTAAATTGGGGTCTCAAACTCAATTTACCTTAGGGGCAGTGCCAATCCTCAAATCCTCCCAGTGGGCCAATAATGTCACTCATGCCACCCAGAACCCGCCCCCCAAATCTCTGCCCCGCACCTGCCTAAGGCTCTGGGAGGAAGCCTGGGGTAGGGGAGTGGGGTGCAGGCTCTGGGAGGGAGTTTGGGTGCAGAAGGGATGAGAGGTTGGGCTCTTGGAGGGAGTTTGGGGTGCAGGCTCTGGGATGGAGTTTGGGTACTGGGTGCAGGCTCTGGGCGGGAGTTTGGGGGCAGAAGGAGGTATGTGGGGAAGGTGTGGGGGTGCAGGCTCAGGGAGGGGGTCGGGGGGGGTGCAGCGCTTACCTGGGGCTCCAAGGAGGGGTGGGCCGGGGGGCCTCCGTGCACTACTGCCCCCAGGCACCACCTCCTGCAGCTTCCCATTGGCCACAGGAGCGCTCGGGGCGGGGGCAGTGCGTGGAGGCACAGCCCTGCCCAGGGGCCGCAGGGAGGGGCAGACAGACACGTGGAGCGAATAGGCAGATGCTGCTCAGGCTCCGCTGCGCTGCCAGGGCCCCGGACCATTGTAAATTGCCGGGGGGGGCGGGAGAGCGCCCAGGGAGCAGCAGGTGGGGCCAAGGGGGAGACCCAGCCCCAAAACTGCTGGAGCCCTGTGGGCCACATTGGGGAGGTTCGTGGGCTGCAGATAGCCCGTGGGCAGGGAGCTTGAGACCCCTCGTGTAAATAAAAAGAGCATCAGGCTCCCTATATTTGTGTGGCCCCCTTGTATTGCCCTTCCTTGAAACTACAATGATTGAAATTTTGCTCTGATCCATCTAAAAATAAATCAGTATAGATTGGCAGATCTCAAATAAGCTGTAAAACACCAGAGAAGAGAAAAGAATCAAAAGGATTTTAGTAGGCACATAGCAATCATCAGCGGCAACCCTGACTCACTGCAGGAATCTAGACAGACAGTATTTTGATGGTGTTATATTAAGTTTCAGTTTCCTAAAATGCTATCCTCTAGTATATTATACATACAACAGCCTCTTTCAACAAGTCAGCTACTGAAGCTGTGCAATACATACCCATATATTTAGGAGGAGGATCAAGCCCCACATTGGGAAGATATATGGTCTTGTCTGTGAAACTCTTTGGCATCAAACACTCTGCAATGTCTAATGATAAAGTTTTAACCTAGTTTGCATCCATGCTGGACATCAGAATAATGTGGGCCAAGTACCATGGAGTTTCCTATTGACTACATGAAAAGCCAGCATACAAAATTCTTCAAAGATATGAAAAATAAACCAGAACAAAAGCAATGTAATTCATAAAAATGAAATGTTCCTTCTGCCCTTCACTACCATAAGCCCGTTAATAACCAGCTAAGAAGGCACCTTCCTATGCCTACACCAATGCAGATTATATGGTATGCTAATGGACAAACCTTAAACTTCATGCCAAGCCTCAGGACAGGAGCTCAGCATAGGAGATTGTTACTGGAACTAGGATCCTCCTCTTAAGACTACTTTGAGGCTGAGGTTGGGAGATCAGAGGGAAGAGGATCCATGGGCTTCCCTGCTCTCCCTTAACATCAGCATAAGAACCACCTTCAGAAATTCACAGCTTTTTAAGTGGGGCTACAGTAGGAATGTGTTTTCTTCCCTGTATCTCTGGGAGCAATTCTCCCACATGCCAAACCTAGTATGTGGGTTTGGCACTGGGGAATTCACAAGAATTGGGAGAAAAACTTTTCCAAACCAGGCCACTTAACAGTCACTGCTGCAACTTCAACAACATCAACAGCCCACGCGCACACTCAACACATGGGAAACTCCCTACTAGATTAATATAGTAATAGATCCACTGGTTCCGTCGGCAGGATCAAATGCGCAGCTTGTTGTTCTGAGTGAGATTTGCACTCCATATACTGGTTGTGATTTTAAATGAGATTTAAGTGTGGTGACTAGAGATCAGTCAAAGAGGTTTCCAGTTTGTTATTTTCCGTTTGCTTATTTAGGGAAAGGGAAGTAAGGACAGAAAAGCAGCAAGATGAGTGAAATAGTGAAACAATTGTGAAATTGGAGCTTTTTAGACTTCAGGTAGAAGAAAAAAGAAAAAGAAAAAAAGACTTTTGGAGTTAAAACAATTACAGATAAAATAGATGAAAGCAAAGGAGGCCAGGCAAGCAGCTGCACACCAGAGCATTTTGGAACTGAAACAGATAGAGACTGACAAAGAAATTAAGACCCAGAAACTAGCCATGGAACTGAAAGCTAAAGATGTAGAAGAGAAGGAAAGAGAAAGCACCTACTGGTCTTGCTACAGAAGCAGAACCAGACAAAAAATTTGATGAAAAAATGGGAGTGGGAAAAAGGAATTGCAAGCTTTAAAGAAATGTTTAACCTTGTTGAATATTATGCTGGAACCCCAGAGGGAAAGGGTGAAGTCCCAGGGGGGTGGGGCAGTCCCAGTGCTGAGAGTGGAAATCTTAAGGAAACCCCAAGGCGGGTGGTGGATATTTTTGCATAGGCATAGCCTTGGAGATCAAATGCAGCTCCACAGAGGACCAGCCAACATGCAAGGTCCGCTCACATCCTTACCTCACCAAAACCCCAAAGACATACATAAACTGAGAACCCTTACCAAAGGGGATACTGGAAAAAACATACAAGGGGAAGAAAGACCAGTATCTGAACACATGCTGTGGTTCAGGGAGGAGTTGAAAAATACAATGAGTATTAAACAAACCAGATTGTATAAACCAAAAACATGGTATAATACTGATACTTGGAAACGCCTACCTGTAATAAAAAGTTGGTGCCATTATTACATCTCATAATACAGAGTTGTTGCTCACAGTAAACCTTATGACAAAGAATTTGGTACTGATAGTAAGTGCTATAAAAAGGTGTAACATGCATGATTTTGGGGGGAAAGCTTTTGAACATGCTAGGAGTGGTATCAAAGAAATCCTATAATGATACTGCTTCTCAGCTAATACCTATAAACAGGCTTAGAGCTTGGCACAGCAGACTCTGTTTGTTATGGTTTCCCTGCTATGTGGAAGGGGAAACTGAGGCATGCCACCTCATGGCATTAGTGGTTAAATGCCAAGGCACTAAAAGATATCAATATCTGCATTATGTTAACAATGCTATGCACAAGAATGTTTTCAGGGAACCTGGAAAAAAACAACTTTGCAGAACACCTGTGGGTGACACTAAAATGTTTGGTAACACTTGGCAGTTGTATAGCCAAAACCTAAATAGAGCATTAGACACACTGCCTCCGCATTAGTCAGTGACTAACCCTCCGGCAGTAATCTAAGGGGGGAAGGTGTGACACTGCACCCCATATTCTTCACAGTTTTATGATTATGACATAATGATGCATTTTGTACATGACAAGTCATCTAAGAGGTCATTGGAAAAGTTATGATTCGCTGAATAGCATTATCTTATTTGTATGCATGTATCATTTTTGTATCTGAAGTTATGAATATTGACTATGTATCAGTATTTCAAATGTAGTTACACCTGGGCAACACCCACTAGGCAAAATTCAGGTTTCAGAGTAACAGCCTGTTAGTCTGTATTTGCAAAAAGAAAAAGGAGTACTTGTGGCACCTTAGAGACTAACACATTTATTTGAGCATAAGCTTTCGTGAGCTACAGCTCACGAAAGCTTATGCTCAAATAAATTGGTTAGTCTCTAAGGTGCCACAAGTACTCCTTTTCTTTTTACTAGGCAAAATGCTTCCAGTCTAGATAGCTGGCTGTGAAGAGCCTATTCAAGCTAATGGACCATTAGGAAAAACAATATGCCTTAGGAGAAGGTTATCCCCATCTGGTAAGCCTTCCTGAGAATGCTTCAGACAGCCTGTAAGTAATGGCTGCTATGACTCAGCAAGGTATGCAAGGGCATGTAACCAGGCCACATGACTCTGGACTCCATTTTGGGATGTTTGTATTTTTCCACAAACTGGTCTGGGAACCAAGTTTGAAACAAAGGGTTCCTGTCATATGCTAAAGCTATATAAGGCAGGGAGTGACATTGGGGGTTCTTCACTCCCCCATAACTGAACACCTAAGAAAAGCTCCTAAGGAAAAGGACTTGGAACGGGAGTGGGGACCCCAAGCTGAAAAGCAAATGCAGTTTGTCCCTTAAGAATCTGCAAGCCTGCTTGTACCATCAGCCAAGGTGAGAATTTGCTAATTAATGTTTTATCTTTCTAGTATTTTAGCTTTAGTTTGTGTGTTTATTTACTAGGTAATCTGCTTTGATCTGTTTTTGTCACTTATCACTAAAAAATTTTGTAATTAATAAACTTTTTTTAAAGTTTTAATCTAAACCAGTACATTTGGAGTGAAGTGCTTGGGCATCTTAGTTTAAGGGACAGGGGCTGTTGCATTTCCTCTCACAATGAAGGGGAGGTGAACTGGATAATGAATTCATACTGGTTGGCGTTTTGGCCAGTGCAGATGGTACAGCTCTGGGATCCTAGGCTGGGAAGCTGGTGGTTATTTTGGCTGTAGCCTCTCTATTGTTGGTTCATGCAGTGGCTGGCCAGAGCCTGCATGCTGCTGCAGCTGGGTGTGTTCCTAACTGTGTGAACGCTGGTACAAACGCAGGACCAGGAATAGGTCTGCAGCTTGTCACAGCACCAGTGTGAGAGGGAGCCCAGGCTGGTGAGTCAGAGGGCTCAGTGGTACCCCAGTTCCAGGATGCCTGGGGGAAACCAGTCACACCACTCTCTTTGGCTTTCTCCAAGCACACCTGTGCACTAAGGTGCATAAAAGGCTCACAAAGCTATGTTCTTAGATCCTGCCTAATGGAACAATACCAGTTCTTCTGCATCGAGTCCCTCAGAGCATAAGAATGCAGTCAGGTAGACAGGACTGGTCCTTTGTATTAACCTTTATTCACAATATCACTTTATATTACAAATTCAATGAATTAGGCAGGGGGCGGAGAGGGGGCCTGTTAAGCCTTGAAAGCTATATAATTCATAAATATTTATTGTTTTGGGTTTAATTATTAATGCAATGAAGATTCAAGAAACTGAAGCATGTGCTTTGCTTCTGCATCACCCCACACCTGCCCACCTCCCTAAAGGCTAACTGTTTGCATTGAAGCAAGACATTTATAAAATTAATATGTAAAGGCTTCAAGATGATACTCTAAGAGCCACAGAAGAACCTACCTCTAGCACCCTTTACCACCTGATCCTTGACACCAGCATCTTCCAAAGACAGTAAATCAGAACAAAGACATAACAAAATAAGAGAAACAAAAACACAAAAATGGAACAAAGATGACATTTTATATGGAGCAGTCCATAAATTGGGCATTTAAGCAGAACGTAAAATGTGCAGCAATACAGATTTGGGGGAAAACATTAAATAAAATAATTTATTCCTCAAAAATCATTTTTACTTATAAACATACTACTTATTAAAAAGGTAGATTTAATCAAAAACTAGGAACATTCTCCATGAAACTTTGTTTGTGGAAAGTGTGTCCTGTGTCTTTTTTTTTTCTTTGAAAAATGTCAACCAGCTGGATTAAAAAAAACAACCCTAAAATTACAGAGCCATTATTCCAAACCTCAGCTACTTTACTTCTAATTTGAAGTGGCTTCTATAAAAGAAGTAGTACAAAGAAAATCTTGCAGGGACACTGTATGCAACCTATTAGCCTGTATATAGTATGGTTCTATGTATGCATCTCCCTTCCTACTGCAACAGCATACCCTTTTTACCTAATTTATTTCTTTACATTTGTTTTACTAGCGTTTAGCTTTTGTGGTAAAAGTGTGCCTCCTCTCTGCACTGGTGACTTGTGAAGTGCCATTTTGTAATAACATTCAGATCCATGGAAGTCTTCTCTACAGGATAACTTTTAATACAAAGCAGTATCTTATTTACTGTAGAATCTCCCAGAATATTATAAATACTGTACATCATTTACAAGAATTCCCAATTCAGGTTGTCTTTTGCTGTAGTTCTAAATGTACTTCAACAGCAGGGTGGATAAAACTGAAATAAAAAATCAGATTTTTTTAAAAAAGTTCATTACATTGGATTTTTTTGATAAAATGCTTTTTGAGGAAAAAACATACCTAAAGATAGTTTAATTAAGATACATTATAGCTCAAAGCTCATCATGGAATATGGATTATAAATTCTATAGTATGAGACAATATATTCATGTAATGTTTAAGAAAAGTTTTGTAAATGAGTTCTAATAGTTCATGGATTAGGGACCCAATCTTATGGGGTTCCAGGGGCTTCTGTATAGATTATTTAGGTTAATCTTTTTATCTATCCAATGGGACTAGGTGCTCAGTCTAAAAGATACCATCAGAGATGCTTAGTTTTGCAGTCCTCAAACTGTGGATTTGTGTCGCCAGGGATAACATGCTTGTTTACAGCAAAAATGTTTTTAAAAACAAACAAATGTATAGAGGTGAGAAATAACAGACCTCAACCCTATTGTCCCTTTGCAAATTTGTGTACACAGA
Source organism: Lepidochelys olivacea (assembly GCF_965140295.1). Taxonomy (NCBI): domain Eukaryota; kingdom Metazoa; phylum Chordata; order Testudines; family Cheloniidae; genus Lepidochelys; species Lepidochelys olivacea. The sequence continues at coordinate 74,766,502 of NC_140414.1, forward strand.
ATCAATCCCTTACCTCTCTCTAAAAGTGCAAAGTTTCAAAAAGTTCAATGAATAGAAGATTGTTGGGGGCAGAATAGATCTGGACAAGGAGAAGTCTGGAGATAAATGTGAGACAGGAGGGACAGGCAGTAGAAACAAAAGCGAAACTGTTTGAGCAGTATATTCCAGAAGTCTTGAGGTCTTTCTGAGTGTAGCCTTCATTGATTTGAAATCTACCATACCATTCTCTCACTAGAAGGGAAAACCTATAATGGCAGCAGGCCGTAAAAGAGATCCAGTGTGGGAATATTTTAATTAAGTTCCTCTACCTGGGGGTAAGGCAGGCATGCGTGCAAAATGAAACAGTGCAACAAGGAAATGCAAGGTTTAATACCCCAACTAAAACAACATCATGAGAAGTGTTCCTTCTCAGGAAGAAGCTGCATTGAAGATGATGAAAGGAACATGTCTGAACATGCAGGATCTTCATGTTGGTAAACTTTTTTATTTCATACTTCTTTCTTAAGGACTGCCTGTCTTCCTTCTGGACTATTCTTGAATTTTCATGTTTGAGCAAAAAATATAGTTGTTACTCTATGGTATTATCATTTTAGATGTAGTTGTGATAAAAAATAAATAGCTAAAAGAGGCAGATCTTCCTTTTACAATTTCACCTTTAAAGTAGTACTGAATGTCAGTGAATGCAATGAGTAATACTAAATGAGCAGTATGGTAATAATTTAATAATTGCATTGACTTATTTTGTTTTGGAGAATCCATCCTCAACATACAGGATTCTCAAGACTATCCACCTTCAAGATCACCATCATTTTCTATAGTTTCAGAGTTATCTGCCAGTGGTAATGTTTCAGGTACATCATGTATGTCGCATAGCCACAGTATATCACTTGCAGCAAAAAGGAAAAAAAAATCTCCACCATCCAGAAACAACCAGATAAATTTGTGAGAAGAACCAGCATATTACAAAAAGAGATAATTGATGAAAAATTGCCCGATTTGTTTATGCATCAAACTCTCCTTTTCATATGATTGAGAACCCACACTTCATTAACATGGTTCAGTCATTAAGACCAGGATACAGTCCATCCAACAGAGCAGATGTCGCAGGCAAATTGGTGGATAAAGTGTACAAAAGAGAAATTGAGCAGTGTGCAAAAGGTCGAGAGGGTAAAATTGTTAACCTGAGTCTTGATGGGTAGAGTAATGTCCACAATGATCCTGTTGTATGCGCTGGTGTGACAACAGAAGAAGAGACTGTCTTCCTTACAGAAACAACTGATACATCAGGAAACGCACACACAACAGCATACTTACAAGAAGTAGGAGTAAAAGCATAAGAAACTGTGAAAAAAAATTCAAAATGTCTAGTATGCAGCTTGGTCACAGACAATACTGCAAATGTATTCAAGATAAGAAATTTAGAAGAGAGTGAAGAATGTTCCAGTCTAACAACATACGGTTGCAATGCTCAGTTGATGCACCACCTAGCCAAAGACTTCAGTGTTCCAAAAATAAAGGCTAATGTTAAAATTGCAAAATACTTCCATAACAACCACTTTGCAGCAACTGCTCTGAAAAAAGTGAGAGGAACCAAGCTAACTCTCCCATAAGACGTGCGATGGAACTCAGCAGTGGACTGTTTTGAGCACTGGATCAAGAACTGGCCTAATCTGATGACAGTTTGTGAACAAAATTGTGAAAAAATAGATGGCACTGTCACAACCAAAGTTCCCAACACTGGGCTCAAGAGAAACGTTGAACACATGCTGAGTACCCTGAACCCTATTTCTGTAGCCTTGAACAAAATGTAGGGAAATAGCTGTTTTATTGCTGATGCTGTTGAAATTTGGAAGGAACTGAGTGAGATCTTAAAAAGAGAAATTTGCAATGACAGAGTTAAATTACAAGCATTAAAAAAAATGAATGGGACAAGCACTATCTCCAGCTCATTTTCTTGCACATATTCTAAATACTCGGTACCATGGTCAAACCTTAACTGCTGAAGAAGGGGAGCTTGCTATGACATGGACATCTAGCAGTCATCCCTCCATAATGCCAACTATAATAAACTTCAGAGCTAAGGGTGAACCATTCAAGAAAAGTATGTTTGCTGATGATGTTTTAAAGAAAGTCACACCAGTGAACTGGTGGAAGTCATTTAAGACTGTTGAAGTGATAATCTCACTTTTAACAGCAGTAGCCTCTTCTGTCAGCGTAGAAAGAATAGTTTCTTCCTTTGGACTAATTCATTCCAAATTGAGAAATTGTTTGGGATCTGAAAAAGCAGGAAAGCTTGTTTTCCTTTTCCAGATTATGAACTAAGAGGAAAATTAAGGTGAAGACAACTGAGTTAGCTGCAGAAGCCAATATTTTAAGTTTCTCATGTTGACCTGGCTGACATGGTCAATTTAGTTTTTGTGTTTTTTTATAAATCCATTTAACTATTTTAACAAAAACTAACCAGATTTTAAAAAAACTTAAATGTTTAACTAAAAGCAAAAATTCATACACTTGTTTTGTTATAATATTATATGTTTGCTGTTGAAGAAAAAAAATCCAGAATACAGAATGTTGTTTTAGTTAAACAAAACAAATTTAAAATGTCTGTCTGGTGATGTTCTCCTCCTAATACAGCATAGCAAGAAAATCCTCCAAATATTAATGATTAACCTGTTGAACTGGAGATCGTTCACCTCCCAATGACTTCATAAATATTGGCTTCAATTATCCTTGGTAAATGAAATAACCAAACAAGCATTCATTTTCTGATAACTGTAAAACTAATCTGAAAAGTTTTCAAAATAAATCAATCACTTTAAAAATGTATAGTGTGTACCTCCTAAAAAGGATAGCTACATCTATCTGAGTTGTGAAGAATATGTATTAAGGTTGTAACAGCTAACAAGAATGCACTTTTATGTAGAAATCCATGATTAAATAGAGGCTTCCTGACTAGTAATTTAAATCCAGATTGAAATTAATTTGATTTAAATCAAATCCACCCTGTTCAATAGGCAACAAACCATGACTTTCCCTGTAAAAATCTGAATTATAGTGTATGAATTTATTTACAATGTTCAAATATATCAAGTATTTCACATCTCTCTGTGGCAACAGCCACCATAAGGTCCATTCTTACCTGAAACTCAAGAGACTATTACCTGGCCACAGGGATAGTGCAAGCCTTCTATAGCCCACTGAAGATGTTATAACACCCTTGGCATGTTAGGCAGTGGACTGGAATTGTAACAAACCACCACTCACCCTGGAAGACATTAAGGCACTTCAGAATGTTTAAATTACTTGTTCATTCCCTGGAGGCCTGGCATTCTGCTACGAAGCAAAGCTGAATACATGGCTGAAAAAGTACTATATTCATGTTTCCTTTAAATATAGTATGAAAAATATTTTACAAATGCATTTACTTGCCCAATCCCCATATCAAAGACATCACACAACTGATATTTTTGTGAAATGTCAAATCCACATTTTTATATCATCTGATTTTATGAACAGTGCAAACACATCACAGCCCTGATCCCAGACAATTTTTCAATAAAGAAAACAAAGACATTAGCAAATGAACACTAATAATAATTCTAAAAATTTTGATTGAATACTGTTAAGGACAGAACATAAGTAGGTTTGTTGTTTTTGTTTGGCTAGAAAACCTCTGTCTTTGTCCAGTGATATGGCTGCTTGATCATATTGATTTTATCTGAGAAGCAGTTAAAAAGAATCAGTGTGAAAAGGTCACTGTGTCAGATGAACAGCTGCAAATTTTAGACCAATTGTTTTGATAATGGAAAATACTTCAAGTCAATGACAGACAAAAAATGATCTGTTCAGAAAGAACAACATCCTCCCTCCCCCCAGGTCTTCAATTTCCAGTAGTTTGCCCTTGAGCTAGGCCATTTATTGACTTGTCACCTTACCTCTTACCTAATAGCCCTTTGTCTACACCACATGCCTTTCCCATTTTTAAGTTTCTATTCCTTTTTACAATACCATTCTATCCCCTTTTTGCAGGCATACATTCTTATTTAAGCACTAATTTATTTTCTTACTAAAGAAAGCATTATTCCTCTGTTGAATATTCAAGTGTCATCCCAATTTAATTTCCTAGGGTTTAAAACAAAACAAAAAAAAAAAACAGAAAGAAATGTTTGTTGATAGAAGTTAGTGGTCATTTAGATAGTTGCAGTTTTCATCTATTTTTGCGGTTAATAGGCTACAGAGGCTAGGTGATAATCAAAAGACCCTAGCTTTTATGTAGCACTTTTCATCAGCACATCTCAAAGAATTTTACATCATCATTATTCCTATTTTACAGATCAGAAACTGAAGCAGAGAGAGGTGAAATGACTTGCCCCAGTCACCCAGCAGCCCAGTTGCAGAACTAGGAACTGTCCCAGTCCACAGGTTGAGGTCACATGGCTCCTATGCAACTCCTCAATGTTCCTCTCCACTCCTGTGGATTTTGTGGAATAGAGATAATGGGTGTGATCTGAAGTGTTTGCAACATGTAGTTCCTACTAACCGGGCCAGTGAGAGGAAATCTCAGTCATGATCTCTGTCCAAAAACATTAGAGACACAAGGTGAGTGCGGTGCTACCTTATAAAAGGAAAAAGATATTATAAAAGAATAAGAGATTATCTCACCCACCCTAATTCTCTAATATCCTTGGACCAACACTGCTACACCATTACTATATCCAAAAACATTGATAGTTTTATTACATGGTTGTTACAATACCTTTAAACATGAGACAGAAGACTGATGCATCTCTGCTCCACCTTCTGCTCCACCATTCCCAGCAACTTGTAGCCCCCTCCATCAACTGTTCCAGTTTCCCCTCCCCATTGCACTAAGAAAAACATTTTTTCCCCTGGAGACTATCTAAGGAACACGGTGGTCAAATAGCCCCAAATTCGGATCACTATCAATACCCTTCTCCACCCCCCCCACCCCCAAATGAAGCACACCAAATTTCAAAGCTAGCTGATTTACTGTATTTTAGAAGAGTTGAGCTTCAAACACAAAGCTGTCCCTCTGCTATAATACTGTTTGTGTTTTTTCTAAAGGATCTGTAGTTATTTCATTTTTCATTTCTAATGTATTATTTATATTAAATATTTTTCTACTTTTATTTTCATTGTGGCTTTCAAGAAATAGATTTCTCTTACTATGCTGGCAAAACAAGCTAAAAATAATAGAGGAACGATATAAATATTTTGAATTTCATCTCCAGACAGGACAGAGCTTCTTTAAGTTTCTCTACTCACCAGTACCTTGTTTAACAAGTAAAACTTCCAAGAAGCAGGCTTACCTCCACAATTTCCTTGCAAAATATTTGCACAAACTGCACATTAAGATAAGTTTTAATAATTTTCCCTGAAAGTTTGCCTACATAAATTTTTTTGTCTTTTGCACTGATTTTCCGTAACATACTTCACATGTGGCAAAATTCCATTAAAAGTGTAAGCTAATATGAAAACAAATCCACATATGATTTCAAATTGTAAGGCTTTCTGTATTACAATGGAGGTCCAATATTGGGATTAATAATTTTACATTATGAATAAATGCACAATCTAGGAAATATCACACGGCTTCTATTAACTATCATTTATACTCCTTACAGGAAACCAAGTGTATTTTTTTTGGTCTGTTATTTACCATCAACTCCCCACAATTTGTTAGGTTAGATATTTTACAATATAATTGGGCGGACAGAACAAAAAAACAACAAAACAATAAACAAAAGATTTGATCCCAGCCAGCTCCTGAGAACTTCCGAGCATGTAATTGTGTAGGTACATTTTCATTAACCAGCCTAACATCCAATCAATAGCACAATGTCATTTCCAAGGACATCATTTCCCAAGGTCATGTCTTGAAAGTAGTTCCTGGTGTGTATGATATTGTTATATCACATATACGGATTGGCTGACACTTCAATGTCTTTTCTCACTTCCTAATACACTACAGACCTAATTCTAATACCCTTACTCAAATCAAGTAGCATCTTACTCCACAAACTGCCCCACTGAATAGACTTTTAATAGAAAAAAATTAAACCTCAGAAGAGGACTGCTCTATTAGTGTACATATAAGGGATTTGTTTGATAAAATATAAGAAAATTGCATTTTGTTGTACAATTAAAATATATTAAATACAGATAAAAACCAGTAACCTGCCTATAACTGTTGCTCTTACACATGTGGTGTAGACATGTATTTTTGGGAGTGTGCATGTCCCATGCATGGGAGTCAGCGAATTTTACGTAGCAGTACCCATAGGGTCCGTGCTCAGGTCCTGTGGCTGTAACCCATCCCCTGCTGTGTCAGGGCACCACCATTCTGACTTCCTCAGTTCCTTTGCCCCGAATGTCAGAAGTGCAGACTCCAATGCAGAGAGAATGGAGGACTGGTCACGGAATACACATCCGCATCACATTTCGAAGAATAATAGTTAGATAACATTTTTCTTCTTCTTACAGTAGATGCAGCTGTGTATTCTATATGGGTGATCTACAAGCACTTCTCATAAGAGTTGGAGCCTATTTAAAGAGGCACTGCAAGAGTGCATTCCCAATGTTTGCATCTGCTCTGGATGCAGCCATAATGGCATAGGGGTTTGCAAAAGTATGCACAGAAAACCAAATGGCCACTCTGCAAATGTCCAATATAGGAATATCATTTGGAAATGCCACTGATGTCACACCTGAGGTCTCATGGAATGCACTCATACCCCTGGAGGAGGTGCAGCCTAGGTTAATTGTATGGTGCCATGATACAGAAAGTTATCCACCTGGAGATGAGAGACTCCTTTTAAGAACCTCATTGCCATGTGGTTTAAAAACACTGACTTCACATGGATAGGCAGATGAAATGCCAAAGTTAGCACTAGGTGGACTCTCAGTAAATTAAGCACAAGAACACAAGACTGAAGGTGTAACTGGTACGCCAAGATGCCTGGACACCATGGTGATTGCCTGGACACCACATCCATGGTGATTGCACTCCCCAGGCTAACAAGCATACTGAGAATCACTTCCACTTGGTCAAATAGGCTGCCCTGTGGAGGGCTTCCTACTGTTAAGCAAGACCTGCCTGACCACCTCCAAACATCATTCCTCTTCCTCATCTAACTACACAGCATTCATACTGTGAGATACAGGAAACTGAGTGCTGGACGCAAAACCTGACCTTGATGCTGAGTCAGGAGGTTGGGGTGAGCAGGAAGGGATATGGGAGGATAGACCAATAGCATGAGGAGGTCTGAGAACCAATGTTGCCATGCTGTAGCAATGAGAAGGAGCATGGCACAGTCCTATTTCAGCTTGAAAATGACTTGCTGGATTATCAGAATTGGAGGAAAGGCATACAAGAATGCAGATTCCAAGCTCCGTTTAAAAGCTTCAGTCAAGGAGCCTGGATTGAGACCCCCTCAGGAGCAAAACAGCTGGCATTTCTTATTTTCTCTCAAGGTAAACAGGTTGATTTTCAGGATGTCCCAAACTGCAGAGATGGACCATCGGATCCTAGGTTTCAGAGACCACTCTGATTCAAGGAGAAATTCTTGCTTACGTGCTCAACCAGGTGATTGTAGATCCCAGACAAGTGATCGACCACAGGCCAAATGCAAAACTGCCAGAACCTGACTGCCTCTGATAAAGCAAATTGGAATGTGCTTTCCCTGTCCGTTCACATAATACATTCCAGTGATACTGTCAGTGAGTATGAGAACCGCTGAGCCCTTGCTGTGATCTTGAAAGGCCTGACTAGCACAGTAGATGGCATGAAGCTCCAGGACATGGATAGAGAAGCTTCCCAGTCCGATGCAGGCCTTGAACCTTCAGTGACTCCAAATGTGCTCCCCAACGTATTAAGAAAGCATCAATGACAATAGTTCTGGTTGATGGAGACCAAATAAAGGAATGCCCTGGCTCACATTGTCCTGAACAGTCCACCACTACTAGTGGAGGAAGATGGACCAGTCTGTCCAAGGGATGAGGATGGAGATGATGGACCAACTTCAGCCTCATTTGAAGAGGACAAATGCACAACCTGGCATATTGGGCTAGCAGTGTGCATACAGCCATATGGCCTAGCAATCTCAGATATAGTCAGGCTGTGGCTGAGGGTTAGGACTGCAGCTCCCGACATAAGGGGCAAATGGCCTGGAATCATTAGGTCTGCAGAAATGCTCTTGAAGTCATAGTCTATCAGGGCCCCAATGAACTTAGTTCTTTGAAGTAGAACCAATGTTCACTGCCTGCTATTTAGGATGAGACCCAGATGAGTAGGCGTAGTGTGAACTGGACATGACAGAGGATGTCCTCTCTGGATTTGCCCCTCAAACAATCGTCCAGATACAGAAAAAGATGAATTCCCCTCTTCCTGAAATACGCTGTCATCATGACCATGCCTTTGATAAAGACCCATGGGGCAGGTGGAAGACAGGCCAAAGGACAACACAGTGTACTGGGAGAGCCAGTCTGCCACAACAAACCAGAGAAACCTCCTGCAGCTTAGAATTGGTACATGAAAATAAACAACCTGAAGGCCTAGGGCAGCAAACCAGTGGTTTAAGGCATGGAGGATAGATACTAGGGTGATCTGGAATCTCACATACATGATGTATTTATTGTGATTGTAGAGGACTAGGGTGGGGAATTGGGAGAGGGGACAGAGGAACTGTATTGCATAGCTGGGTCCTAAGCACCCTCAGATCAGGCTGTCAATTGTAAATCAAGCCCCAAACACTGTAAAAACAGGCCAGCCTGTCTCCAAACAAGCGGGAGGGGGAAGGAGCAGTTACCACTAGATCACTGTCTTGGATACATGAATCAAAACGGGCACTTGCTAGATGCCAGGGAGGTGGGCTGGGGAGAGGGGGCAGCTGGCTAAACCGAGAACCTGAGGACCCCCTCCTTTGGGATCTATGGCTCTTTCTGGAGAAGACCTGCTGCTGCACAGGAAGGGAAGGATGGTCTGAAAGATGCTGCAAGAGGAATTATTGTTGCAGCTACTGACCACTATAGTGGAGTCTCCTCGTGGCCAGGCACACACTCCCAAAGCAGCTCAGAATTCTTTAAGTGAATGCAAAGTTTTATCTGTCTTTTCTGAAGACAAAATCCCACCATCAAATGATAAATCCTCAATGGTCTGCTGTACATTGGGTGCAATGCCTGAGTTCTATAGCCATAAGGCCCTCCTCATGGTTACACCTGATTCCAAAATCCTGGCTGAGTCATCCATCACATCCGGGGCTTCCTACAATGAAGTTTTGGCCACCAAACAGCCCACCAAAATGAACTTGAACTCTTTCCTGGATATTTCTGGCAACTTGTCCATGAACTTAAACCTGGCTGCCCAACTAACAGTCATATTTGGAGAGCCTGATGGTTCACGATGAGCATCTGCAGGGAGGTGAATATATAAATCTCCCCCCATCAAGTACCTTCTTTTCGACTCTCCATCTTTCAGTGTAGATTTATACCTTCCCTACTGAGTCCTGTCATTTACTGCAGTCACCACCAGGGAGTTAGAGGCTGGGTGAGAACAGAAACCCTCAAATCTTGCATAGGAACAAAGTATTGATTCTCTGAATGTTTCACCGTAAGGGGCAACAAAGCTGGGGTAGTCCAGAAGGCCTTTTCAGGATCCCAGAAAGCCTCGTTTATTACAAGGGCTACTCTCCCTAGAGCTGATGGTTGGAGAATATACAGCACTTACGTGCATTCCGCTTGGATACCCAAGGTAGTGGCCATATACCTCAGGAGCGCCTGATATGCCTTAAAGTCCTTGGGCACCAAGGGAGGGGAAGCTTCTGGCATTGTAGAATCATTTGGGGAGGAGGAGAAGGCAGTTTGCTGTAGATTCATAGAATAGATTCATAGAATATCAGAGTTGGAAGGGACCTCAGGAAGTCATCTAGTCCAATCCCCTGCTCAAAGCAGGACCAATCCCCAATTTTGCCCCAGAACCCACTAAATGGCCTCCTTAAGGATTGAACTCACAACCGTGGGTTTAGCAGGCCAATGCTCAAACCACTGAGCTATCCCTCCCCCCTAAATGTACTAACCATGGATCCTGTTCTTGTACCACAGGATCTGGTCGGAAGAGCTCCATAGGACCAGACAGATTCAGCAGTCATGGGAGCCACCATAGGGACCAGTGACCTTGCTCTGAAGCAGGTTGAAGAGCAGGACTTCAGGGACCAAGGAGCATCCCAGGGATTTCAAGGAGGCCACTGGGCATATGAATAATACATTGGTGGTCAGTAGATCCTGGACCAAGAGCCTTGACTTTGGGACAGATGGGTATCAATAGTGGTCCAAGGATGACCCTGACTGGTACCTTGAAGAACCGGGGAGGTTCTGTAGTGACAATGGGGCAGCCAGCCCCAGTGGGGAAAAAACAAAAAAACAAAACAATCAGTCAGACTCATCTGAAGCCCAATAAGGAAGCGGCATTGGTGCCAAAAAGTAGTGGTGAATCTGCACCGAATAATGGTGTTTGTCCTCGCTGGAGATGGAAAGCACAACTTCAGCCTTTAACATTTTTCCTTCTACTTCTGCAGCCCAGTTTTTCTCTTTTGTTGTTTGTCCTCCCTCTCACCCACCCAAATCACGGAAGACAATATAAAACAGGTTATTGCAATCACCGGTCAATCAAAACTGACTTACAGTGGTGCATTTTCCCAATTCAATGTCATGCAGCCATCACATGGAATCACAAGAGTATTTAAAGGTTTCAGAGTAGCAGCCATGTTAGTCTGTATTCACACAAAGAAAAGGAGTACTAGTGGCACCTTAGAGACTAACCAATTTATTTGAGCATAAGCTTTCGTGATGCATCCGATGAAATGAGCTGTAACTCACGAAAGCTTATGCTCAAATAAACTGGTTAGTCTCTAAGGTGCCACTAGTACTCCGTTTCTTTAAGAGTATTTAAAACATTTTATCTTTTTGAATCTTCATACTTTGTTATTTCTTGTACAGTTGTTATAAAATTGCACATGCTCATATTACAGATTATACATTTTGGAGGAGAGGGTCAGAATGTTCGGTAGGTATTCACTATATCCAACATTTGGGCAAAGCTGCAGTAGACCATTACTGTAAAAAAAAAAACAGTGTTTGTAAATAAAATGTGTTAAACAGTACATCACATTCAATACTGTATGCATGTGTACCAAATACCATAAAGGTACTTGAGGTCCAACTTTCAAATTTGTAACATCTTCTAAACAAAAAAATATAATTTTCTAATAGATCCCATGTAAGATTTCAGAACTGAACTTATGTCCAACTACAAATACACACAACAATAATTCTTCACTAGAGCCAAGGATACTTCAAGTATTTTTTCCTTCTGCATCTTGGTCACAGTCCAAGAAAGAACCTATTTAACTAAGCACAAAATCAATGGGATTGCTTGGAGCATAATTACTCACATGCCTGAAGTACATGTTTTAAGTACTTTGCTTGATAGGGCCTATAGACGACTTGCATTCCTACAAAGAACTAAGTAAAATAGTTTTACCAAAATCCAGGTTTTATTTTTAAATTTCTTGTAAACACAAAGTATAATAGTTAAAGTTTAATATGTCATCTGGAATACTTTAAATGTTCCAGTTGGTGACATATTGGATATTAGACTCCAGTAATTGTTTGCCAGGCTTTTCTCTACAGCTGGCCACATTTCAGTGGCGACATATATAAATATACATAATTAAGTGCTCTGGGTCAATTAAAGAGGCTATATACTTCACATTGTATCTTAACAAAATTACAAATTGTTCTGAAATAGCTGCAGCACTCATAGTACTGATGATCCAAAAAGCAAATGGAATCAGTTATAATACGAAATACCATTGAAATGTGCAATAGTTAATATTCTGCTTCTACCTCAAATGAAAAGATGTGACTAGTCTCAAATCTAAAAACAATTTATGCAATAGTAATGACAAAACTATTAAACACCCCGTTTGTCTCTATACATAGGCAAACTAGAAAAGTAAGCCTATTTTTGCAGATACACGAAAAATTACTGATATCAGGTTTGTCTGGAAGATGAATCCTTTAATATTTTTCTTTCATTCTGCTCTTCTACACAGTCAGATCAGGTTATTGGTGACATTCTTATTACATGGCTCATTACATGGCTAGGATCTACATCACTTTGCTAAACACTTAAAATGCAACTTTTAATTGGGTTTAGAAGTAAGATGACCAACATCCTTATTCAACTGCCAGAATACTGTATATGATTTTGGTGTGGGTTTTTTGTTTAAGAGAGAACACAGGAATTTAAAATCATACTATTTTTCATCATTTTCACGTCAGCAAAGATCTGTATTGTAAATGAGAGTATGTCCATTTTGAGAAATGCTCATATTTCAGCTTTTTGTGCCTTAACATTTGTCTAAAAAGCATCATGCACACTTATGCTACTCTAGGAATATAAATAGTTCTTCATTCTACTTCCATGTCCTTTACACTATTTTGGAGATTTACTGGAATCTATTTCTTGTGTAGGGGGAAATCTAATTTAAGATCTCCCCTGGATGCTCTTCTGTCCAATCAACATTAAAACTAATCTTTATGAAAAACATTACCAATGTTTCACAGCTCTGCTACAGACTTCTTGCATGTCTTTGGGAAAGTCATTTAATCTCTCTCTGCCTCAATTCCCCCATCTGAGAACATCTTTTATCTGCCTTGGCTATTTTGATCAAATTCTTCAGGGCAGACTGTTTTACACTATGTGTATATAAGTAGCACAATGAGGCCCAGTCTTGGTTGAGGCCATGGGGTACTACTGTAGTACAAATAAAGAGAGACAACTTTGGCATAATATATTCATTGTCATATATATTTTGTGACAAAGTTCCTCCTCTACCTTGGTGGGTCTTGCACTTATTGGCGGATTTGCTCACCTTGGAGCTTCACAGCAGCCCTTAGTTTGGCCGTTTTTGTGAACCCACAGCCCAGGTCAGCTCCTCCTGTGTCTGACCAGGAGTTGGGAGGTTTGGGGGGGGAACCCGGGCCCGTCCTCTACTCTGGGTTCCAGCCCAGGGCCCTGTGGAATGAAGCTGTCTAGAGTGCCTCCTGGAACGCTGTGTGACAGCGACAACTCCCCGGGCTACTTCTCCATGGCCTCCTCCCCACACCTTCTTTATCCTCACCATAGGACCTTCCTCCTGGTGTCTGATAATACTTGTACTCCTCAGTCCTCCAACAGTATGCTTTCTCACTCTCAGCTTCTTGCGCCCAGCTCCTCGGATGCACACCACAAACTGAAGTGAGCTCCTTTTTAAACCCAGGTGCCCTGATTAGCCTGCCTTAATTGATTCTAACAGCTTCTTGATTGGCTGCAAGTGTTCTAATCAGCCTGTCTTAATTGTCTCCAGAAGATTCCTGATTGTTCTGGAACCTTTCCTGTTACCTTATCCAGGAAAAAGGGACCTACTTATCCTGAGGCTAATGTATCTGCCTTCTATTACTCTCCTGTAGCTATCTGGCCCAACCCTGTCACAATATATATATCAGCAGTATGATTAACTAGCAGCTCTCACACTTCTCAGGATGTATGAAAGAATGACCAGTAAATACTATCAGTGCAGCAATAAAACATTTTTGTTAAAAGAAAAATAAATGTTTGAGTTCATATAGTTTACAATCTTGCATATCCATGCTCAAACTTGGTTGGATGTGCAGTGCTAAGGAGGAGTTTTCATTTTTAAATGGGACTTTCTCCAGATCATCCATTAGGTCACTAGCCAGCAGATTTCTTATACTAGTACTCAATGTGTACACAGTTTTGGTGTAGGTGAGGTACAGCAAAAGCCTCCCTAAAGTTTCCAAATGTCTGATTGACTTAGTTTTAAGGAATAAAGTTAACACAAAGAGACAGAAGATTTAGAATTACAAAAATCCTACGGAGATGAAAGGAGGCAACTAATACCTCTCGTAAATGATAAATCTTGTCCTCTCCTCTAGGACTGTGAAAAGCTTTCCCAATAGAAGAACATGTGTTCTAGTGCACAGGGATTTGGAGAGCTCATGCAGGAAACACAAACTTGTATTCCACAAAACCAGCTCCACAGGGGTTCCCTGCATACCCGGTGTAACAGGGATTTAGACATATGATTAATGGATGCTCTACTTTGCAGATTCACCTCTTAATTCTCCCATTTGTAGTCAGAGCACAAACAGTGTGTCGGCTAGAGTAACAACTGTATAGTGGCCTTGGAGAGAGGAAGGATGGATTTCTCCCCATGATGATCCAGGAGGAACTCCTCAGTGCAGGGTCTGGTTGCTCAAAATATGTACTATTAAAGATAGGATTTATAACTTAAGCAGTTCACCTCATGTATTTTTGACTGTCTGCTGAGCAGTAAGTTTATATTTAGGAGGTCCGGTTTACAACTGCAACAGCTAGAAAAAACTGCACATTTAAACTCCATGTAAGAAACTGAAAAATACCCCCTCTCTCACCAGAAAAAAAATTCTTGCTCACTCCTGGAGAGTCAACTTCTCAATCCTGCAGTAAAATGTTGGATCCTGGGGTGTGTGCGGGGGCGGGAGAGGGGACCAAACGAAACAAAAAAAACCCAAAAACCACCCACTGCTATTCCTATTAAGTACAGAAGAAAGCTAGAGGAACATTGACTTACATGAGAAGCTAACTTTAGATGCTAGTAATCATTTGATTGAAAAAAGTTTGTACTGTAGAGTTGGCCTTTCCATTTTTCTTAAGTTGTTTTTATGTTTTCAGCCAGTTACTTTCTACAATTTTGGACCCAAGACATTTAAAATCTTACACTGCTCACCTTAATTTATATTTTTAAATTTAAGAAAAGAGGATTATTGTTACTGCTAGTGCACAATGCAATAAAGTCAAATAATAATATCAGTAAAGATACTGCAGAATAAAAAGTAAAAATCTATGGTCTTTAATTTGTCTGGAGATGAAGTGCCAAGAAAATAACTTAGTATTCAAGCAAATGTTGTTAGTGTATGAAAACAACTGCTTCTTATGCTCTTATTTAAAACAAAACAAAAACCTGAGTAAATGCTAAGAGTACAAAGGAATTTTTAAATACCAAGCATGCATGACAGAACAGCGCTAAGGATCAGTGAAGATCTCTGAGAAGTAACTTGTGCTACAGTAAATCTGCATCACAAGGACAGGTTTCAGAGTAACAGCCGTGTTAGTCTGTATTCGCAAAAAGAAAAGGAGTACTTGTGGCACCTTAGAGACTAACCAATTTATTAGAGCATGAGCTTTCGTGAGCTACAGCTCACTTCCTCAGATGCATATCGTGGAAACTGCAGCAGGCTTTATATATACACAGAGAATATGAAACAATACCTATTCCCACCCCACTGTCCTGCTGGTAATAGCTTATCTAAAGTGATTTCCAGCACAAATCCAGGTTTTCTCACCCTCCACCCCCCCACACAAATTCACTCTCCTGCTGGTGATAGCCCATCCAAAGTGACAACTCTTTACACAATGTGCATGACAATCAAGCTGGGCTATTTCCTGCATAAATCCAGGTTCTCACATCCCCCCCACCCCCATACACACACAAACTCACTCTCCTGCTGGTAATAGCTCATCCAAACTGACCACTCTTCAAGTTAAAATCCAAGTTAAACCAGAACATCTGGGGGGGGGGGTAGGAAAAAACAAGAGGAAACAGGCTACCTTGCATAATGACTTAGCCACTCCAAGTCTCTATTTAAGCCTAAATTAATAGTATCCAATTTGCAAATGAATTCCATCAGCAGTTTCTCGCTGGAGTCTGGATTTGAAGTTTTTTTGTTTTAAGATAGCGACCTTCATGTCTGTGATCACGTGACCAGAGAGATTGAAGTGTTCTCTGACTGGTTTATGAATGTTATAATTCTTGACATCTGATTTGTGTCCATTTATTCTTTTACGTAGAGACTGTCCAGTTTGACCAATGTACATGGCAGAGGGGCATTGCTGGCACATGATGGCATATATCACATTGGTGGATGTGCAGGTGAACGAGCCTCTGATAGTGTGGCTGATGTTATTAGGCCCTGTGATGGTGTCCCCTGAATAGATATGTGGGCACAGTTGGCAACGGGCTTTGTTGCAAGGATAAGTTCCTGGGTTAGTGGTTCTGTTGTGTGGTATGTGGTTGTTGGTGAGTATTTGCTTCAGGTTGCGGGGCTGTCTGTAGGCAAGGACTGGCCTGTCTCCCAAGATTTGTGAGAGTGTTGGGTCATCCTTTAGGATAGGTTGTAGATCCTTAATAATGCGTTGGAGGGGTTTTAGTTGGGGGCTGAAGGTGACGGCTAGTGGCGTTCTGTTATTTTCTTTGTTAGGCCTGTCCTGTAGTAGGTAACTTCTGGGAACTCTTCTGGCTCTATCAATCTGTTTCTTCACTTCTGCAGGTGGGTATTGTAGTTGTAAGAAAGCTTGACAGAGATCTTGTAGGTGTTTGTCTCTGTCTGAGGGGTTGGAGCAAATGCGGTTGTATCGCAGAGCTTGGCTGTAGACGATGGATCGTGTGGTGTGGTCAGGGTGAAAGCTGGAGGCATGCAGGTAGGAATAGCGGTCAGTAGGTTTCCGGTATAGGGTGGTGTTTATGTGACCATTGTTTATTAGCACTGTAGTGTCCAGGAAGTGGATCTCTTGTGTGGACTGGACCAGGCTGAGGTTGGTGGTGGGATGGAAATTGTTGAAATCATGTTGGAATTCCTCAAGGGCTTCTTTTCCATGGGTCCAGATGATGAAGATGTCATCAATATAGCGCAAGTAGAGTAGGGGCTTTAGGGGACGAGAGCTGAGGAAGCGTTGTTCTAAATCAGCCATAAAAATGTTGGCATACTGTGGGGCCATGCGGGTACCCATAGCAGTGCCGCTGATCTGAAGGTATACATTGTCCCCAAATGTGAAGTAGTTATGGGTAAGGACAAAGTCACAAAGTTCAGCCACCAGGTTAGCCGTGACATTATCGGGGATAGTGTTCTTGACGGCTTGTAGTCCATCTTTGTGTGGAATGTTGGTGTAGAGGGCTTCTACATCCATAGTGGCCAGGATGGTGTTATCAGGAAGATCACCGATGGATTGTAGTTTCCTCAGGAAGTCAGTGGTGTCTCGAAGGTAGCTGGGAGTGCTGGTAGCGTAGGGCCTGAGGAGGGAGTCTACATAGCCAGACAATCCTGCTGTCAGGGTGCCAATGCCTGAGATGATGGGGCGCCCAGGATTTCCAGGTTTATGGATCTTGGGTAGTAGATAGAATATCCCAGGTCGGGGTTCCAGGGGTGTGTCTGTGCGGATTTGATCTTGTGCTTTTTCAGGAAGTTTCTTGAGCAAATGCTGTAGTTGCTTTTGGTAACTCTCAGTGGGATCAGAGGGTAATGGCTTGTAGAAACTCGTGTTGGAGAGCTGCCGAGCAGCCTCTTGTTCATATTCCGACCTATTCATGACGACAACAGCACCTTCTTTGTCAGCCTTTTTGATTATGATGTCAGAGTTGTTTCTGAGGCTGTGGATGGCATTGCGTTCCGCATGGCTGAGGTTATGGGGCAAGTGATGCTGCTTTTCCACAATTTCTGCCCGTGCACGTCGGCGGAAGCACTCTATGTAGAAGTCCAGTCTGCTGTTTCGACCTTCAGGAGGAGTCCACCTAGAATCCCTCTTTCTGTAGTGTTGGTAGGGAGACCTCTGTGGATTAGTATGCTGTTCAGAGGTATATTGGAAATATTCCTTGAGTCGGAGACGTCGAAAATAGGATTCTAGGTCACCACAGAACTGTATCATGTTCGTGGGGGTGGAGGGGCAGAAGGAGAGGCCCCGAGATAGAACAGCTGCTTCTGCTGGGCTGAGAGTATAGTTAGATAGGTTAACAATA
Source organism: Lepidochelys olivacea (assembly GCF_965140295.1). NCBI lineage: Eukaryota > Metazoa > Chordata > Testudines > Cheloniidae > Lepidochelys > Lepidochelys olivacea. The sequence continues at coordinate 74,784,414 of NC_140414.1, forward strand.
TTGCTAGGTGGGTTGAGGGAACCATTGCTGTGGCCCCTTGTAGCATGTAGTAGTTTAGAAAGTTTAGTGTCCTTTTTCTTTTGTAGAGAAGCAAAGTGTGCGTTGTAAATGGCTTGTCTAGTTTTAGTAAAATCCAGCCACGAGGAAGTTTGTGTGGAAGGTTGGTTTTTTATGAGAGTATCCATTTTTGAGAGCTCATTCTTAATCTTTCCCTGTTTGCTGTAGAGGATGTTGATCAGGTGATTCCACAGTTTCTTTGAGAGCGTGTGGCACAAGCTGTCAGCATAATCTGTGTGGTATGTAGATTGTAATGGATTTTTTACCTTCAGTCCTTTTGGTACGATGTCCATCTGTTTGCATTTGGAAAGGAAGATGTCTGTCTGTATCTGTACAAGTTTTTTCATGCAGTTGATAGATTTCCACTCCATACGGCTAAATGCAGTGCCTTGCATAATGACAGGTTTCAGAGTAACAGCCGTGTTAGTCTGTATTCGCAAAAAGAAAAGGAGGACTTGTGGCACCTTAGAGACTAACCAATTTATTAGAGCATGAGCTTTCGTGAGCTACAGCTCACTTCCTCAGATGCATATCGTGGAAACTGCAGCAGGCTTTATATATACACAGAGAATATGAAACAATACCTATTATTATGAAACAATACCTATTCAGGGGACACCATCACAGGGCCTAATAACATCAGCCACACTATCAGAGGCTCGTTCACCTGCACATCCACCAATGTGATATATGCCATCATGTGCCAGCAATGCCCCTCTGCCATGTACATTGGTCAAACTGGACAGTCTCTACGTAAAAGAATAAATGGACACAAATCAGATGTCAAGAATTATAACATTCATAAACCAGTCAGAGAACACTTCCATCTCTCTGGTCACGTGATCACAGACATGAAGGTCGCTATCTTAAAACAAAAAAACTTCAAATCCAGACTCCAGCGAGAAACTGCTGATGGAATTCATTTGCAAATTGGATACTATTAATTTAGGCTTAAATAGAGACTTGGAGTGGCTAAGTCATTATGCAAGGTAGCCTGTTTCCTCTTGTTTTTTCCTACCCCCCCCCCCCAGATGTTCTGGTTTAACTTGGATTTTAACTTGAAGAGTGGTCAGTTTGGATGAGCTATTACCAGCAGGAGAGTGAGTTTGTGTGTGTATGGGGGTGGGGGGGATGTGAGAACCTGGATTTATGCAGGAAATAGCCCAGCTTGATTGTCATGCACATTGTGTAAAGAGTTGTCACTTTGGATGGGCTATCACCAGCAGGAGAGTGAATTTGTGTGGGGGGGTGGAGGGTGAGAAAACCTGGATTTGTGCTGGAAATCACTTTAGATAAGCTATTACCAGCAGGACAGTGGGGTGGGAATAGGTATTGTTTCATATTCTCTGTGTATATATAAAGCCTGCTGCAGTTTCCACGATATGCATCTGAGGAAGTGAGCTGTAGCTCACGAAAGCTCATGCTCTAATAAATTGGTTAGTCTCTAAGGTGCCACAAGTCCTACTTTTCTTATCACAAGGACAGTATCTTCTTGCAGCATGAGGCAATACTTCAACAGTTAACAGACCTATTTCCAAATTGTTTCACTTCAGTTAGTATGAAGTGGCCCACAATTGTTTAAAAAGGTCAAATACATCCCAAAACAGTTACTCTAGCAAAACAGCACAGAAAGAGTACAGACTTGCAGGGTTTTCTCATCATTCTGCCTTTAGAGTGGGGTGAAGTCCCACCAGTGAAAGGGGAAGAAGGTTCAGCTAACAAATCCCAGAGGACTAAAATCATTCATGAAGAGGTCCTGTATTTTCTCACTGTCCCTATTGTCAACCAACACATCTCTGCTCAGTGTGATTCCCCATTAGGCTTCCCACACAGCAGGTGCCTCAAGATCCCCTCTGACAGAGATGAAGACAATTGGAAACTGCCATTAGTGTAAAGAAAAGGAGTACTTGTGGCACCTTAGAGACTAACCAATTTATTTGAGCATGCTCAAATAAATTGGTTAGTCTCTAAGGTGCCACAAGTACTCCTTTTCTTTTTGCGAATACAGACTAACACGGCTATTACTCTGAAACCTGCCATTAGTGTGAGCGGGTTCTAAGCACAAGTAAGTCCTGACAGGATTAATTTGCTCTGAAACGTCTCACTAAGTATGTATGTATGGGGAGATAGGGTATCCGGGTTGACGCGCAGTCTGCCCCAGTTACTCCTCTCCCTTTCTATTCCTCCCTAAGATGCACAGGGAGAATTCTACATAGTATCAACGGAGGGCTGCATGGGGTCTAAAAAAGGGGATAGCACTAGCCCCTTAGAATACACTGAAACAGACCTACCAGTTCAATATGTTGAATCAATAGGGCACGATCAGCATAACGAGCATAAATCACATAGGATAGAGACATTTTATAGCCGGTTTTTAGGGTGACTGCTGGTGTTCTCCAAATTTCAAAAATATAGTTTACAGAATCAAGCCATGTTTTATACTAGAAACTGATTAAACAGGAGGACAGATTGTACTGATTAAGACAATAGCACAGATGGCTTGTAATTCACTGTGCTCATCAGGTTTTCTAGAACAGAACAGCTTCAAGTTTCACTTTTGCTCAGTTCTTGTAATAGAACTGACTTTCCAACTCTCTCTACTCCTGAGGTCTCATATTTAGAGGACAATTCAAAAGGTCAAACAATGTTCTCTTAGGGTCTGAGCTTGCGCCATTCAAACCAATGAAGGTTCTCTCACGGACTTGAATGGGAGTAGAATCAAGGTCTTAATCTCCAAGAGCAATGCAGATTAAAAATATCCTTTACACATCAAACTGCTGTTAGGTGGGTGGTCAGAGATTTCTTCCATTCAGTGGTAGCACAATCACTGCACCTTTGGCAGTAAATGCATTTTTGAAAGCAGGCTGTTTCAAGTTTGCAATTTATGATGATTGACAAATTTGGTGGATGACTAACAGTGTGGTCATCCTTAGATGGTATTCAGATAATATTCTCAATATTAGAACTATTACCTACATGTCTGTAAGGAATATCAAACATTATTTTGGTATTCAAGACAATTCAAGTTTTCACAAGTAACAGCTGTAGATGTCTACACCATAAAAGACAGTATTTACATATCTATGGCACCCTGTTACTTGGAGATTTTTGGATGAACAATAAAGGTTATGTCTAGACTATTAATGGTTCTGGCCTTTTTTGCAAAAATAAAGTGAGCTCCACGTCACAGTGAATTTCCAATTAGCTGATATAAATTCTAAAAATGTTCCCATGGTTTCATTTCCCTTTCCTTGCTTAATAATGCCATATGCATTACCTTTTGTGTTCATAGCGTGCAGAATAGAATGCCATAATTTAGGACTGGAAGGAACCTCGATAGGTCATTTAATCAAATCCCCTGCACTGAGGGGCGTTTGTGAGCCCCCAGTATTATCTAGACCATTCCTGACAAGTCAATCCTGTTCTTTAAAAATAACCAATGATGGAAATTCTCCATCCTCCCTAGGTAATTTGTCATGGTGCTCAACTACCCTCACAATTAGGAAGTTTTTCCTAAAGTCTGACCTAAATCTCCCTTGCTATAATATAAGCCCATTACTTTTTGTTCTATGCTCAGTAGTTAAGGAGAATAATTTATCCCCCTCATCCTCAAAACAACTTTTTACATATTTGATGACTTATGTCCCCCCTCGGTCTTCTCTTCTCCAGAGTAAACAAACCCAATTTTTTTCCAATCTTTCTTCATAGGTCATGTCTTCTACACTTAAATAATTTTGTTGCCCTCCTCTGGACTTTCTCCAAATTTGTTCACATCCTTCCTAAAGTGTGGTGCTCAGAACTAGACAGTACTCCAGTTGAGACCTATCAGTGCTGATCCTACATTGAGTACAACTTGGCTGGGCCACTGTGTCCTTAAGCTTACATAAATTACTAATGTAACAAACTACATTAATCTAACAAATCAACATGAATTTCGCTTTTAACACTGCTTTCATTTTTAGAACTATTATATTTTGCATCTATTAACTGATTACACAGTGAGGAAGTTATGCTAGTATAGGATAACAAACAAAAGGTTCAAATGGACAATTTATTACATATATCTGCCAGATCTTTGGTCTCAGTTCTCTGATTCTCCATCACGTCTCTAACCAGTTGTTGGAAAACCACAGAAATATTCCAAATTTGCAGGAACTTCCACATATGTCTCTACAGTACACAAATCATACTTGAACCATGACACATGCAGAGCATTATATCCATGGAAGACAAAACGAAGTCACTTCATGTCTATTAAGAAGGACTTGTGCAAGTGCTAGCTCTAACTATGGACTACTAGTTTCACAATCAGTTTAAAAAAAAAAACACACAAAGATGTAATCTTCCTTTTTGTATAAAAAGTAGCCACAGGAAATGCAGGGCATCAGACAATGGCTCAAATATTTCAATTATTTTTACTAAATAATCTGGCAAACATCAAGGTATTTAAATGGAAATAAAAAAAATTAAAAAAACACTGAGTATGGCTCTCAGAAAAATGGCAGTGTCAGCAATAATTCAGACCAGACCTTTTCGAAGGAAATATTTTGATTTTACGTGGAAGGTGCTCAGATATTATGGTGATGGACAGCAGTGTAAAACCTTAAGAGCTATCTGTTCTCCCCACGGTCTCTCTTTCCAGAGAGTCTAGTTCATTTCTTGTGGGGATTTCTTGGTGTTTTCATATTGGGTTCAAGAACTCAGGCAGTAGACAGGCTCTTGCTGTGGTTTCTCCATTCAGATATGGCTTGATTATTCTGGCTCCATACCACAGCTGCAGCCATGACAGGCAAGATAGCAGAAGCTACCTGCAACCTTACAGTTCTGCTGGCATCCTCCCAATTCACATCTACTTATATTTGAAGTTCAAGGACACCAAACACGACCTTCACAACAAGAGCAGGTAAAGGAGATTGCCTCATTTCTTGCACTCTAAGTCTCCTTAAACTCTTTGTCTCAAACTGCTTTATACCAAAAATATTTAAGCTTTCATGTGACAAAATACAGATGGGTGGGGGGGGGAGAGAAAGTAAAATGGCTGATGCTTTTCTAAAAGAGGACGAGAAGAAAAAAAGAGGAAAACCAAGAACCTAGTTTTTCTAGCCATGGGCAAATATACTTTTTGCTAACTGACCTGCTTTGTAATGGAAGAGAACAAAATGTCCCATCCCTTTGCCAGCTCCCTAGATTCGGAAAAAGTAGAGGAGTGAGTTGGATTTCTTCAGTAGCCCTCAATCTCATCTCTTCCTTTTGTCACCAAGAGCAATAAGAATCCCTGAATTTTCTTACTGAATAAGAAATGCAATATAGAATAATTCTTCATATTAGCTTAATGACTGCATACTTTTTATTTCTTATCATTCAGTACAAACTGCCTGTGAATGGGTCAATGAGAAACACTAAAATTTACTATGTAATTATATGATCTTTTAAAAAAAAAAAAAAAAAAAAAAAAAAAAAAGGTGTGTCAAGTTCTTAACTAAAATCTTTAACAAACTGTTTTCTTCTTATTCACCTGCTTAGAAAATATTAAATCATTTATTTTGTATTAGTACAGTGAAAATATGGAATCTTTGTTGTTTCAGGATTTGTACTGAACTCTATATTTGCACATATAAACCCTATCAATGTTAACAGGAGTTATAAAGACAAATTTAGTTACGCTCCTGTGTCCTTGCAAACAAACCAAGCCATACTTGTCTGGCATTTACATAATTTATTTTATGGCATTTTAATTTATTTATTACTTGCATTACCATAGCACTAGGAGTCCCGGTCATGGACTAGGACCTATTGTTCTAAGAGCTGTACAAAAAAAGACCTGCCCCAAAGACCTTACAATCTAGGACAAGAGACAACATACAAGTACAGAAAGTCTGGGAAAAGTAAACAAATGAGACAATATTTATCAGTGCGGTAGACAGTGGCCTCAGGACAACATTGAGGCTGCTAATATGAAGTTTTCTGAAGGCATCACACCAAAAAAGAGTTTCAAAGAGTTCTGAAGGAGGATAATGTGTTTGCTTGTGTTTATGGGGAAATGTCAAGTGAAAGGTAGCATGGAAGAAATTACAAAAGGTGCTTGTTTGAAATTTTAAACAAATGGATGACAGAGGTTGACATCAAGGGAGATTAACTGAAATGTGAGATGAGAACTTGGTCAAGAGAGTTTTAGGTGTGTAGATGCATATGAAAAGCTGTATCTTAGAAATATTATCCAGAATAAATCTGTAAGGTTTAGAGATGGCCTGGATTAGATAAAACAGTAAAACAAATGTTCTAACTAAAAAGAGCTTTTAAGTGAGTACAAATAATGATTTAAGAGACAGAAAGGGTCACCTGATAAAATATTTATGAATGCCTAACAACAATGCCTATATTAGATTCAAGCAAAATTTCTCACCACATGCTCCAGCAGATTACGGACCAAACTCTCAGGTCAGGACCCCACCCCCAAGAATCCAACATCTGCTTCCTTTCTCTCTTTTGCTGCAGTAAAGGTGATGGAAAGGGATGTCTTAGGGTGTTTGTCCCAACTTTGTATAGTTTCAGTCTCCCTCTTGGGGAAAAGAACAAAAAACATTTTCAGCTGAGAACTAGGACCCAAAGAGTCCACACAGAAGGACATTCCCAGCTGGCTTTTTCCACTTGTTTGAATTTGTCTTCACTTCCGGCTTGAGGACTCTGTTTACTGCTTACATGAAAGTTAAGGCAAACACACAGCTGTTTGTTTAGGACAAATCTGTTTGCGAACTTCTGTTTGGGGAGGCATGTGGGGTTTGGAACATGTGTTATCGCCACCACACAGGGGAATCTTCACTTCACATACAATGCTGCCACACATTTTACCAGGACAACGCTGACCAGCAAATTGAGTTTTCAAATACCACCTTACAAGGCATAATATGTACAAAGATTTCAATAATGTGTAGGGTGTGAATATAGGGGTGTATTGATGTCATGAAGTGATAGGAAGAGGGGGACTGGACTTCTCTATCTCCACCCCCACTCCCATCGAGACTGGGATAGGGAGGTGAGAGAAGTAGCAGCATGCATCAGGGTGGGCAGTTGGAAAGGCCATGCCAGACAAAGGAATCCAGGTCTCTGTACGAGCCAGGAGCTGGAGGGAGTGAGACACAAAGAGGACATGGATAGATGTGATTTCTTCAGAGAAGGAGTGTGTATTTGCAAATGTTATCTCCTCGGGTGGAAGATATTTTGATAGAAAAGTTTGAGAAACAATAAAATCTCATTTAATCATAAATCAACATCATTTTATTCTTAAAAAAGTACTTCATCTAAAGTATGGATTCCCCTTCGCAGGTATAGGTTAATCAGCTTTTTTTATTATTATTTTAAACGTTTATTCAAAAGAGAAGAACTCCATTATCTTGAACTGGAGAGTCAAAATCTTTAAATGGCTGCATTTGTATTATCAAATAAATACATAATTGGTAGTTAATCTACATGGAGTAATTCTTTTTTTTTTCCTAAAGTTACTACTGGCACCATAAAGTGTGGGAGCTCAAAGTAATAAAGTTATATTAGAAAGAAACCCTACCTGTCTGAAGCTTGATTGCTGTGGTTCAGTATGTGTAAAGCTAGCAAAGAGACAACTAAACCGTCTGATTTTAAGCGTAAGGCATAAATTGGATCGATCTAATTTGAAGACTGGAAAAAAGCAGAAGCAGCAAGTTTGAACCCCACTGAGACAGAGGAAAAACAATGACAGTGGAAAACCATAAAAGCTTGAATAAAGCATAAAGCTCAGGATTATTTCATTTTATCTTACATAACCTAGGTTCTGCTAAGAAAAATGCTGGATGAAGCCCAACAGTATGTTTTCCTCGATCTTTACAAGACAAACACGATTACAAAAATGTTAATTATACTGTTTTGGAACACTGAACAAAAAACATTTGTTTTTCATGGAACAAATTGCTTTAAGGGCCCTATTCAGACCAAAATTAGATTTCTACATTTTGAGCTCAGAGCCTTCTGGAGGCTTTCACAGGTAGGCTGCCATGGAACCCAATTCTCATTCAAGTAACAAAAATTACCCTGAACTGCTATCATGGAACTTGCAATGAGCTTTATAATAACTCCTTCAAGCAAGGTGGTCAGGCATTCTCACTTGTATATGCATGATGTCCAAGTGAGTATGTTTAGATAGAACGCGGACATCAGAAGGGCAATGAGATATTAATTGATAACACATCAGCCTTAAAATAAAGAGAGAGATTAGTTGTCTTTGAATCAGTGCATTATCAGAATTTTCATTTCATGATTTACTCAGATATTTGTAAAAGTGGGAAGATTGAATGTATTGACTTAATCTCTGAAGTTTATTCTGCAGGAGTGTAAACCAGATTGATTGTTTCTGTTATGTCTTAAATTAGATTCAGATAACATCATCCTTAAAAAATATAAATGTTTGCTATTTACAAACTTTAAACAGTCTTACAGTTAAGGATTCTGTCATCTTTTTCAAGGAATTTGCAGATAAAAGGCTCAACTGAGACCTCACTTTGCGTGAATGAAGAATCAAGCTCAGAAATTTCATCTTCTCCTGTACACATAGGAACCTATTGTCTTTCTTAATAGATTAACTGATTTAGATTAATCCATCATTTTTGGATTACAAAACTTTTATTATACCCTATGCCTCTGAAGCTCTTTAACAAACAGTAGTGTCACAGGGGGCCCTGCGTGTTACGTATGCCCACCGCTGTTGGCCCAGTGCAGAGTTGGTACATCCTGTCACACAATAGCCGGGTCTCCCTATTGGATCATTCAATTTCAGTTAGGGGACTCAGGGCCCCTTGCAGGGCCCAGTAAAGACTCCATCTATGCCTCCTGTGTGGGGCAAACAATTGCAGCTGGGGCTCTGACCCGCTCAGCAGGACAGAGCAGTCAGTCAGTTTGTAGCTTCTGGGTGGGGCAGAGCAGAGCAGAGCAAAGCAGTCTATGGCTCCTGAACCTCCTGGCTAGCAGTCGGGGGTTGGGGGGTGACTCTCTGGGCAGGGCAAAGCAATCAGTCAGTCTATAGCTGGAGTCCCAAGAAGTCATACCTAGTGTGAATGGGTGGGGGGGGGGCCGAAGGGAACCTGGGTCCACCCTACTCCACCAGATTAGACACTCATAAGGATAATGAGAATGTTCAGTTACATTAAATATGATTAAAAGTAGTAAGTCAGTGATATAAATCTTTACGCTTCAGGGCATATACCAATGGAAGAAATATCCCGTATGGATATGGACATGCTTTTCCATAATTGCCAACTATAGGTTTTCTTGCCTTTTCATCTGAAGCTTCTGGTACTGCCCCTATCACACAGGGGATATTAGCCAAAAACGTACCAATGGTCTAATCTAATGTGGCAATTCCAATGCAGGTGGTAGAGACAATGGATATAGATGAAATCAACCAAAGGGGTCCCTGAGGAAACAAGAAAAAAGAAAGAGGGGGAATGACTGAATACTATGCTATAAAAATTAAGAAATTTGAAGCATAAAAATAAATTTACTTCAGAGCTAACCCTCTATCATATATTAGTAGTTCTTATTAAGAAAGGGGGCATATAATATAGCACATGGACTTCTGGTTTCTTAATAGGAATTTCTGTACTGACTCCTACTTTTAATAGGAGCGGTGGTGGGGGGCGGAGGGAAGGGGCAAACTTATACTGTTATGGACATTGTTAATGCAGCGCCAGCAGAGAGTTCCTTTATAAATTAGTCTAGCCACCACACCACTAGTCAAACAAATCATTACCCTACATATGGAGGGAAATGTTTCAATTTTCACTGAATGAAACAGCTACTTTGCCAAGCTCCTGTTAATGGAATGCTTCACTCACTAGATGGAACAAGGTATGTTCTCTTACCTAGCTACTCCTCTCTCACACGACCCACCTCCCCCCCGCTTTTTTTTTTTTTTAAATGCGGGCCTAGCCTTTTTTTTTTTTTCCTTCTTCTACCCTTAGGTAATCTAATCATCTCAAGATATTATAGTGTAAATCCATAATGTAATGCCATTGTAAAACAGATGCTCATTTTCACTGTACTATTTTAAAAGAGGCATTATCTTTATTAATTGTTCCACAGATGCATATTTTTCAAATAAAGTTAATGGGGCTGATTCAGCACTACATTCCTCCAGTTTTACTGGGAGTTGACTGGAATAATGCAGGGGTGAATCTGGCTATATTTTTTTTAAAAAAGCGAACTCTAGTAAACAGCAAAAAAAAAAAAGCAGCTCACCCAGAGCTCCCCAAGCCTTAGGTATGACTATAGGGAGAAAGAAAGGACGGTATTCCTGGCATCCCCTGCACCATCCCCTCATTTGAACAGGGGGCTGGATGGTCTTGGATACAACCTTTTGCACTGCACCACCTAGCAGAGAGATGCCAGTATGCCACAACTAGTAAAGACCTGGCAAATTACTTCCCCTGGAAACTCCAAGAGTAAATGCGAACAGTCACAATTACTCCTTGGGACAGGGCACCTACATACCACCCTACCTCACACTTGAGGCACTTGAACAAAGTTTCAAACTAGTTTAAGTGATTTAGAGCAAAGTTTTTAAAAGGTTTTATAAAAGGTTTACATATCCGGGCTTTACTCACTAATAGAACACACCATGAATACTGCGGCAATCAAGACAACCAACTAACAAAATACATGGCAGTCTGTTTAGGGGTCTCAGAACAGACTAAGTTTTGGGATAGTTTCTGTCTCCTCAAGAATGATAAACCCTAAAAAACATTAATTTACCTTTTTACAAATATGTCCATTCAAAACATTTACAGCGATTTCCCAATATTACTTAGGGGGCAAAGTGTCTTCTTTCCTAAACAAGAAGTGTCCCCTGAAAAGATGTTTCATCAGCTCTAAATACAACAAAAAGGTGCACAAAACAAAAAAATAATTCCATGTGCATACTACAGCTCATCTTGGTACAACTCTTTCCAGCTTCTTAAACAAAACAAAACCCAAAGTCACACAAAAGTCATCCAGTTTCAGGTTTAATTACAAAATTTAAAAACAAAAAAAAATGCTCAAACTCATGAAACAATCAAAAAGCCCAACACTGGTCATCAAATGGTGAAATGTGGTGGTTTGATTGGGCTTCACAGCACAATTTTGGAGTCATTTTGATCTCTGTGAATCAAAATGAAAAAGCGTTTGCACAAAATACTGTACAATCAAATTGTCAAGTTTTGCATGTCATTATTTAGATGGCACATTTCCCCTCCACGAGCTACTTCCAAGTTAAAATATCTGTATTTCTAAACACAACAGTGCACAGAAAAATTCAAATATGGAGCAAAAAATGTCTATATTTTCCTTGGTATAGCCATCATCTCAAACTTCTGTACAGGTTACCTTCCTTCCCATCCCCCATCTTCCCATACGTGGGCAACTCCAGCCTCTCTGAAGAGCCACTTCCAACCAACAGCCTAAACTCTTAAATGGACAAATACACACATACATCTCCTTTCCTTACTTCTCTGACCCTACCGACACACCCTCCCCCCCTTATCCTAGATAGTGCACAGCTACATGGACTATCCAAACCTACTTTCCCTTCAAAGTCAAATGCAAAATAGGGTTCCTTGGAAAAACAGAATCCACACCTCATCTGTGAGTAAATGCAGAACCCAGAACTGCAAATTATCATCCTCCTATTCCACTGAAAAGATAAAACTCACATTAACCAAAATTTCCTGGGCTACATGCATCCAATCCCCCTCTGCCAGCAAACAACCCACTTTCATTCTATGAATTGAGCCTATTTACACTACTAGAATTAATGGATACTGAAAAGGAAAGTCAGCTCAAGATCTGAGAGTCAGACCCCCTCCCAATCCTGAATGCTAGAGAGAGTTTTAAGCAAACAGTGCCTTTGTGACTTGCCTTCTGGATTAAACCAGTGCAATATACCTGGGCATGAAGTCATCAGTTTTTAAGAAGTTTCTGCTAGTATAGGATGCTGCAGTGAGTCTCCTCAGTAACTGATTCAGAGTGGGAGTAAAGCAATATTGGGATAGGGAAGGCCTCATCCCTCAACAAGTGCAAAACATGTTCTCAGTGGAGTAACAGTTTAAAAGGACACTGGAAGCTCAAGAGAATGACGGGGGGAGACAATGAGCTGCAAGTGGCACCAGGAGAAAAAATACTGATGAGGAGAGCTGTGCCAATAGTTGCAACAGCTTTGTGAAGGCTGTACTAGCAGCAGGGACTTGGATTCCCCCCACCTGTTTGGGAGTGAAAAACCCTGAGAGAGACTGGGTGACTGAAAATGGACACTAAAGATATGTCTATACTGCAATAAAATAAATAACAAACAACATACACCACACATGGCCTTGGGCAGCAGACTGGAGATAAAATTGCAGTGTAGATGTTAGGGCTCTGGTTGGCGCTCTGAGACCCACCCCCCTTGTGGGGGTCTCAGAATTCGGGTCCAAATGTCTACACTGCAATTTTTAGCCCCACAATCTGACTCCCATGAGCCCGAGTCATCTGACCCAGGCCAGCTGAGACCATGCCGCGCAGGTCTTTTATTGCAGTATAGACACAGTGTAAGACACTGAATAGAGTCTGCTAGGCCAGCAATCACACCCCCAACTGAGGAGCTCCAGACTGGTAGGAAATGACTGAGGGGGGAAACCAATTTGGGATAGCTCAATAAACTGGGCTGGACATTCAGATAAATCCCTAGGGGCATGGGTCAGGATCCAGTGGAGTGAGTGGGCCTGGGTCCCCTGACTTTGCCTCCCCACATCCCAATTCCTCTGTAATGACTGAAGCCCATGGAGCAATCTGAGTACAAAGGGGTGATTGAAGCACAGGCAGGGCCCCTTGTGATGGGATACCTGGGATGCAACCTGGGACTGTGGGACCACTGTGCCCCCTTTTTCTCACTATCTTGGGCTGTCTCTAACAAGGCCTTATTTGTGGCAAGCAGCAAAGCCCTCCAGGTGCTGTCATCACTCAGCACAACAGCATGTGGAGCCCCACCCCAGGCTAGATTGCATGAAAGCTCCCAGAGCCACTCACGAATCACACAGAGAGAGGCACCAGACAAATCCTGCCCAGCTCCCAGCCTTGTACCTCAGGAAAATATCGTTTTGCACAACTCAAGACCCTTTCTTGAGCAATGCAAGTTTATTAATTGGTTCACCACTTCATCAACGGAAAGTGAATATACACCAGCCTTTGTAAACCTGAGCAGATTTACCAAAGCTTCAGGCAAACTCACTGATAAACAGTAAAACAAGTTTATTGATTACAAAATATAGATTAAGTGATTATAAAAGCGATAGACAAAAAGTCAGAGTGGTTACCAAAAGAAAAGAAAATATAAGAATGCAGTCTGAACCTTAACCCTTATCACACTAGACAGTATTTATGTCAAGCAATGTTCTCACTCCCACTGGATCTTACAGTCCTTAATATACAGGTTTTTCCCTTAAATCTGAGCCAATCTCCTCTGTTGAAATCTGTCTTCTCAGCATCCTTGTTGCTTGCAGCATAGGTCGGGGGAGGAGATAAGACTATGCTTGGGGCCACTGTGTTCTGTTTTATACCCTTAGCACATGGACTTGGAGAACAAGTCCAGGCATATCTGGGGAGCATTGCTGAGTCCCCAGGCAAGGTTGAGCAATTCCCCTGGTGTGGCCTTGTCCAAGCGAGTCATTGAATTGTAACTCCCTGGCTGGACAATAACTGTTGATGGTTATTCGATACCTGCTCAGGCACTGGTTACTTTTCCTTGCTGTTGTCTCTGGGGAGCTAATATCTGGCCAATTCCCCAGTTTACAGCATGTTTTAGTGACAACTATACAACACAATCTCAACTTCATATGCACTAATGATATACATATTTAGATAAAACAGCAGATCATAACCTTTCTCCTAAAACCTCCTCACATGGCATGCTCTATATGCAATATCACAATTATATATAAATGAGGAATATGAGGGTTACAGGGCATTCCCCTGAGATACAGTGTCACACCCTCTCTGGAACAACTAGCCCAACCAAAACTATAAGGCCACAAACTGAACACTAGGCCAGCTAGTCATCAGACCTTCCCACTACACCCATCTTCTACTATGGCTTCACATAGAATACAGAGTCAAGATCAGGGTCTCAGTCCTTATCTTCAAGGCGCTCAATGGTCTGAGACTAGCATACCTAAACAATCACCTGATGCTCCTGGTTAAGGACCATGATCGACAATCCCATTCCTCAGGCACAATGAACCTGTCATCCATGCAGGGATAAAGTCTACCTATGTAGGAGACAGCTTTCTTGGTGGCTTGCCCAAGGTTGTGGAATGCATGAACAGCCACAAGTTTCAAGAATCACCTCAGATAGCACGACTGTCCATTCCAAACCCAAGATGTGCTTCTTTAACCTTGCATTCAAACCAGCATAACACAGATATACAAATAATTTTAAAAAACATTTTAAAAGCCTCATACAATAAGAGAAAGATCACACATGGCAAATGTTAGTCACATAATTTAAGGCAATTTTGTAAGGTGGTACAATACCACAGCCATGAGTAACAGCCTGAAAAAATAGATTGCATTCCTTACCAATGTCAGCCACCAACAGCTTATTACCCCTCTGTTCTCCTCATTGCTTCTTCATAGAAGAGAGAGCCAAGTTCATAGTTGAAGTTCCCTTCCTATATATTTTATAGCCTCTCTCTCAAAAATAAAGGCCTAACTTCAACAGTTCTTCAGGAACTACCAAGATCTCACCTTCAAGAGTGATATTCGTATATGAAAGAGAGAGAGAGAGCGCGCGCGAGCGAGCGAACACGCACGCACACTCTCACAGAAATAAGGTCAAGACTTTGGAATTTATTAGAGATAACTGGAATATTCACTAATCTCAAAACCTTCATCCTGAAGATTAAACTCAACTAAAAATACCAGGGGGAAAGGGAAAGGTTTTAAAAAGAGACAAAGAGGAAGATAGGAGGAGAGAGAGGGTTGGCGTTTTTTTATTTTGTTTTGTTTTAAGTTTCTTGTTTGTCAGAGCAATAGGAAAGAAAATTAGGTCAAGGGCTGTTAGCAATAAGTTATAAGCTCAGTTCACAAGGTGATCAGATACTATGGTGATGGATGCTGTTAGGAAAACCAGGACCACGATACCTCACTCTTTGCCTCGCTCGAGTGGCTCCTCCTTTTCTATCACAAACATAAGCTGCTTCTATTCACTTTCAAGGACTTACAAGGTCAATACCTATCCTGTCCATCTCATTCACTATTGAGCTTTCAACCCTCACCTCTATTCAGCCCATGATGCCAGCCTTCACTGTCCACTAGTTAAATATTCAACGTCTTAAAATTTCATACTACCCCCAGCGCTCGGAAGGTGTTCCCCCAAAACATCCCCAAAGCTACCTCATTATCCACCTTCAAAACCCTCCTCAGAACTTTTTTTTGCTGAGATGCCTACAAAAAGGTCTGAGAGTTCTTAGGCAGCTGTATGTTGAGCTCACTCCCTATCATGTTGACCAATATTGTCTTGTTTTTAACTTGTATTCCCAGTGTCTCCATTTGTTGGGTCTTGGGCTTATACTTAGATTGTGAGCTCTTTGGGGCTGATACAGTCTTATTGTTCTATATTTGTACAGCACCTAGCACAATGGGCCCGACCCATGCCTAGGGTTTCTAGATACCATGTTAATACAGATAATAATTTCATTATAGTGCATGCCATGTTATCACTACCTATCTTTCAGAATTCTTTCTGAACATGAGTAGAATTGCATCTAGGACTTAGATTTGGATTTAATAAAAAATTCACATGACTTGTATGTTGCAGGAGCTGGCACAAGGCATGAAAAATAAATTTTTCATTGCTTCTGTAGCCCTGAGGATTTCTGCAGAGTGCAGGAGTTGGACACAGATTCAATAAAAAGATCTCTTTTTGCATTCTCAACTGAATAGCATCTGTCAGGACTGAGGATCAAGTAATCTTTCCAAAAGCCTCCTATATTCCATGCTAGACAGACATCTTGTATTTACTTTATTTCCCCCTCCACATTTCAAATGAGTCCATTTTTTTATGCCTTATTCCCCTAGATTATCTTGGAAATATAGTTTTCCGACTTTTCAATAGTTGCCATTACTACTGCATATTTAAAAAAAAAAAATAGGTATCATCCAGAAGAACTGGTACTTCATTAACCTGCACCAACGTCACAAAACAATGACTGAAATCTCCAGTATGTTCCTTCCAATTTTCAAATCAATTCTTTATTCCAGAATATACATTTTACTCACACATTTGTAAAACATCCCTCATTTAACATCTCTTTTCATTTATTAGCACAGGTGCCTTGCAAATGAATATTAAGAACTTACAAGCAACTAAAGCGTGTGGCACCTTCAGTAAATAAATGCAATAAAAAAGGGATGATTGAGAGCGTTGTGCCCAACATATTCATCTTAATTAAAAACTTTACAAGAAAATATATCACAGATCTTTAAAACAACTGAAGATTCCGTTTGTGAAATTTTACTGATCAATATAGTGAGAGCACTTCTACTCTGCATTATTGTACATTTTAAATACATCTTTTAAGCCGTATGCAGTGTTCTTGTAGCCATCTCAGTCCCAAGATATTCAAGAGAAAAGGTGGGTGAGGTAAAATCTCTTACTGATTCAATTTCTGTTGGTGAGAGAGACAAGCTTTCGAGCTTGCACAGAAGCTCTTCCTCTTAAGCGCTATCATTTTCATGAAATGAACATCTAATTCTGAAAGAAACCATATAGTAAATCAACACTGGTTTTGCAGAAGACCACTGTTAATGAAGATGCATCAAAATAGAATTTTGTAACTATACTCTGTTTAATTTTTCTATTAAAAGGGACCCCACCAATCTGAAAAAAAAAAAAAAAACATTTGGCTGGAAGTTTTACTTATTCAACAAGATAAAAACAGTTAGTAAAAAAAACCTTATGTCCCCTTCCCTCTTTTTAAACTTGTACATTTGACAGCATTTTGTGTATAGTCAGTTTCATTGTATCTTGATAGTTAGTCCATTAAGTCCCTTGCTGAACAGATTCTTTTAAGCATCAACAAAAACAAACTTGAAAAAATAAAAATCAAGAAAAAAAACTATTTAAAAAGTGATCAGAAATTAATTTTTTTAAAAAGAGTCAGACTGACAGCATCCCTTTAAAATATATAGTTATTTATAGAAGTTTAACATTTTGTTTTCATTTTTAAAAATTTACAGTTAAATTAATATGTCTAAACAGAAGCCAATTTTGTTGACTTTCCAAAACCGAACATCTGAAATTTGGCTAGATTCTGCCATCCTCAGTTCAAAGAGCAACAAACGGAACAACTCACAGAATACACTACTGAACATAGAGGTGGCAGATTCTAAGTCTTTATAAATAATCTGCACTGCAACTTTTTCCTATACTTTTTTTTTTTTTTTTTTTAAGAATTCTTCGGTTTGACTAAAACAGAAAATGAAGAGATTAAGAGAAGGTTTCGCAAGAAGTAAAGTAAAACAAAAAAGCAAGAAACAAAAAGCCAGCCACTGCCACTGTTTAACCTTTATAACCACAAATTATTTGAATTGAAAACTAGTGTTTTGTAATCACTGTTCTAAATAAAAGCATTTGCATCTAGCGTCAAATATGTTCTCTGAACTAAGGATTCATCTGTCCCCTGGCAATCAGTGGCTAAATGAAACAATGTAGTATTATCATTACACTTGTAAAAGAATCATGGTTGGCTTAAGGGAAAAATGACAGCTTTTAGTATTCAAAAACACGTCTATCTGTGACATGTCTTCTCACTGCAAAGACAACATTTGGAGCAAAATCTGACACAAATACTTGGTTAAGAAATCATTCATTCAATAAGGAGTCATTATTGTTAGATCAGACAGATAACTCCGCTATGTGGTACTGAGTATCTAACATTTATTATAGTAGGGGTTTCATATTCCAAACTCTCATATTTTGGACCAGCAAAGGCCTGGGGGCATGGCAGACAAGAAAATATCTTCTGGAGCTCTCACTCTCATTGAAAACTGTTGCAGAGCAGTAGAAGTAGTAGTAGGGTAACCACACATCCCAAATTGGTCTGGACATTCCTGAAATGCAGAGTTGAAGTCCCTATCCCCGCGGCACTGCTCTGCACCTGCTTGAGGCTCAGGGGTGGCGCCAGCCTCTTCCAGGTGGGGACGGGGAGTGTTTGAGGTGGGCCTTAGCCACCCCCTCACCCCTGTTCCTCCTCTCCCCCCAAAACCCCCGCCCACTGGTGAGGTCAGAAGCCAGAGCCAGGCAACAGTCAGTAGTAAGAGCCGCCCAGGGAGCCTGGGTGCTGTGCGGAGCCCCGGACCCTCCACCTGCCCTGGGTGGGGAGCCCCAGGGTAGGAACATAGACCAGAGACTGCTCTCAGGCACCCCAGCCACCTACCCAGGGCAGGTGGAGGGTCCAGAGCTCCCCACAGCAGCCCGGGCTCCCTGGGCAGATATTACCACTGCCTGGCTCCGGGTTCTGAACTGGCCACGGTGTGGGGCCTCAGAGGGAGCAGGGCTCCTGCATGTGTCCCACTTTTGCCTTTTGAAAAGGTGATCGCCCTAAGTGGTAGTCACTATAAATTTATAGCCTGATTATCCAAATTTATAGCCTGATTATCCAAAACCCTTTCTCCCAAAGTGAACCATTTTGCAGATTTTATCCTACAGGAGAGCTTTTCTGGAATTTCTGTTCAAAGTTAGACCTTTTTCAAGTTACAATTTGAAATTTTAGTTGTAATATAGTTCAATATTATTCCAATACATTTCTGACTCAGCATCACTCCAAAGTGGCTAGACCCTACATTTGTTTTTTGTTGGACTGCTGAGAATTGTTTATTTGTATTTTCAGGAGGGGCAGCGGAGATTTTAAAAACAAAACTGCATTTACACTTATAAAGACAAGTGTGTACAGTATAGTTTAAAAACATTTATTAAGCACATGTGACTCCAGCTGCTTGGTCAAAGTCAAAGGTGAATGGAGATGGATAAAAAGATTACAGGGATATGTGTGAGAGAGCAGAGGATTCCACTAAGGGGTATAGAGGAGAACAAGGGAAGATGGACTGAAGTACACCCATGAAGAGGTGATATGAAGCAGTCTTTCTTGGTTTCACAATAGGATGGTGAGTAGGGTGACCAGACAGCAAATGTGAAAAATCGGGATGGGGGTGGGGGACAATAGGAGCCTATCCTAAGCCTAAGAAAAAGACCCAAAAATCAGGACTGTCCCTATAAAATCAGGACATCTGGTCACCCTGGAAGAAACCCTAGGGAAGTCAGGAGAAGACAGTTTATGAAGAATGGGCAGGACACTGGCAGGGTATGAAATGAGGCTCAAAGTGCTGCTGGGGTCCAGAATAACAAACACAGGAGAGACATGGAAGGCATGGGCAGAGGACCTATGGCATGAGTAAAACAAGTACAGTTCTTAAAAGTCTATTTCCATACTTATGAGGGTTATTTATCTGAGGTAGAGTATTCTAGGAAAATTACAATACAATACATTTTTTGTATGTAGGTAAACTCCACTGAAACACTCTTCCCACCTTTACTCTTTCCCAATAAGGAGGTTTTGTTTACCAATATTCTAGATCTTAAAGGCATCTAAGTAAAAGCGATCAGTCTTGAGCTCACTGTTGAGCCACAGCAGCTGGCCTAAGGCACATGTGAGAGGAGACCAAATCCTTCCCTCTCCACATCCCACCCAAGGCTGCAAGACTACTGTACAGAGGCCACCACAACCTAATGCTCAAAATAGCCTCCATGGCCCTTTTTGAAAATGCACTTGGGGTGGGGGGGGACACTATGGAAGAGAAAGCTGCACACACTTGCAGATGCTTGTAACCCACCCTAACCCAGTCTTCGCATGCTCCTGTGCAAGAAGCTCATCTAGAGTAGGGTGCAATGCCACAGAGATCCATGACTCCTAACAACCACTCCCTCAGCCAAGGGTCCTCCAAAACTCCAAAGGCAGGGGCAGGTGTTCCAGATGGTGAAGTCTTAAAATGTAAATTGGTTCTACTACTCTAATCCCCTTGGAATGCAGCAATGATCACCAGTAGGGAGGCACTAATTGTTGCATTCCAAAGGATTATGAGCTCAAGGCTAGACAGGCAAGGGTACTGTTCTCCCCTAAGGAGAGACTTACAGAAAAATTCACATCTCCTACATTTGATGCAGCTATGCATGGTAAAGAGTGAAGAGCATCTGGGTCTGGCTTGCTACAGCTGGAATGAAGACATGACCATTCAGAATCCAGCCCACAGCTACCAAAGCCCCTTGCAAATGCAAGATTCAGCAGTAGCTGGGAACATCTGAAAGTGGAGACAAAAGTGGTTCTCAGTGAAACTTTAACATGTCAGTTTACACCAATGAGTCATGATTTATGGTGTCAGATGCCAAAAGGCAGGCAATTCTTATGCTGCCTGCCTCAAAAATTCTCCACTGGCTGCACAAGAAAGAAATGGGAAGGCAAGCTTGAGCACAATGACCAGGCCAGCTCTAATAGTGAAACTCCACTTTGAAAAACAGACTCTACCGTAAAAAGATTGCATTGTATTTTCTTACCACTGGGGATGGCAGTTAACTTTCTGCAGAACCAGATGTTCAGCAACTGTATATATAAGTAGGCATTTGTTTGAATGGTTGTAATTTTAAATTGCCTCGTTCTTGTGCTATTTGTGGAAAATTTATTAGATTTAACACTCAAAAATATAAATAAAAATGCTTTCAGATATACCAGTATGCTAGGGTTTATTTAAAATAAGAGTCGCATTAAATATACTATAGTAATGTGAACTGGAAAAGAACTGAACAAATGGTGTTTGAAAAGTGACAATACCGAGACTTACTCTTAAGACTAGGATATTCCTGTTTGCTTCCATCAACATTCAAAGCAGTAGATTTTACCTAATCACTTTTGTGTGTAAAAAATTATTATTCAAATTCCTTGAGTACCCAACCATTAAAAAAAAAAATTGTGCATGCATCCGTTCTATGTGGCACAAACTCAAGTAGCTCTGTGGCAACTACTACTTATTACCTCAATGAGGAGCAAGTTTCAAATTCCTGAAAACTACTTTTTTAAAGAATATACTTAGGTCTCGTCTACACTGGCACTTTACAGCGCTGCAATTTTCTTGCTTAGGGGTATGAAAAAACACACACACACACCCCCCTGAGTGCAGCAAGTTTCAGCGCTGTAAAGTGCCAGTGTAGACAATGCACCAACGCTGGGAGCCACGCCCCTCATGGAGGTGGGGGGGGTTTGTTTGATTTTTTTTTGTTTTATTTATTTATTTTTTTTTAAAAAGTGCGGGGAGAGCTCTCTCCCAGCGCTGTGCCGCGACTACACAAGCCACTTTCGAGTGCTGCCGTAGCAGCGCTTTAACATTGCCAGTTAAGAGAAGCCCTTAGTTTCTCTAGCCTTTGACCTGGAGTCACTGTCAGATACTCGTTGATTCCTACTGTCTCTTTCATTTACTTTATACCGTAGGGTTTTTTCCCTTTTGTTTTTCTCCCCAAGTTTAAAAGACAGGCCCTGCGGTTGTGCGAGAGCCAGGGAAGGAAGCAGATGTCTGTCGTCCACTACCGATCCCTGCACCTGAGACGGAGCTCTGCTGTGTCAAAGACCCAGAGGAGCTACTGGGACTGCCACTGGTCATATACCCCGGGGAGACAGAAGAATCCCAGGAGACAGAGATACACTCCACAGGGGTAGTAGGAAGTAGACCAAGGACACAAGACAATAATCCAGTTGCTAGAATTCTGGTCCGCCTGTTTCGGTGGGATCCCCACTGACCCTGTGACGGAACCATCCTCCACTGTTAGGGCCCTAGGCTGGGACCCAGTGGAGTCAGGTGGGCAAAAGTTCCCCTACCCCTGCGGCCGCACCCACCCCTTGGGTGGCCCACCAACTCACCTTAGGCCAAGAGGCCTGTGTTTGTCCACTGTCTACCTGAGCCAGGAGGCCAGGCAAAAGACTGCTTAGTGCTCTGCCCTGTCCAGAAGGTCATGGCCTCTTTAAACAGCTTGCCGCTCTGCCTTGCCCTGAGACTGCTTATTATTTTCTGCCCTGAGACTGCTAATTCCCCATTGAACCTTGCTTTTACAGATACATGGTAGCGAGAGGCTGTGGTTTCCTTCAGAGACTGACAGGGAGGGACTGCCAGACTTCTACAACTATGCATTGCAAAATTGTTTTTCCATTTGTCCAGGCACTGTTCTAAAGTTTTTAAGAACTGTATTCACCACTGCCCCAACAATTTGTCCTGCTCACTAGTAATGTATAGTGGTCAGTAAGGCCCATTATATTTTTCTTAGGCTTTGTCCCTGGCCACAGCGTCTCAAGATTCTCTTCAATTAATGTAAAAAAGTGAATGTAGGGAAAAAAAAAAAACTAGAATACTTCTAGTTTGTTGAACAATCTTTAGATAGGTTTTTCATTCTTGTCTCTTCTCTCAACCCTCTTCTATTTATGAACATTTTTCTTGAACCAGAACTGGACACACAGTTCTGGTTCAAGAAAAATGTTCATAAATAGAAGAGGGTTGAGAGAAGAGACAAGAATGACCAGGGTCGATAAAAATCCATGATTTAAAAAATAATAGAATAAAAATAATAATAATAAGCGTTTTGATTTAAATCAGATTTTTTTGATAGGTTTTTGCCTCAAAAACCTATCTAAAGATCGTTTTAATTAAGATACGTTATAGCTCAAAGATCTCATCATGGAATAGGGATTATAAATTCTAATTCTATAGTATGAGACAATATAGTCATATAATGTTTAAGAAAAGTTTTGTAAATAAAATTTCAATAGTGCATGGATTAGAGACCCAATTTTATGGGGTTTCAGGGGCTTCTGTATAGATTATTTAGGTTAATCTTTCTATCTACCCAATGAGACTCAGTCCTCAGTCTAGAAGATACCATCAGAGATACTTGTTTTGCAGTTCTCAAACTGTGGATGCGTGTCTCCAGAGATAACATGCTTGTTAAACAGAAAACAAGTTTTTAAATAAATATATAGAGGTGAGAAACAGACCTCAACCCTATTGTGCCTCTGCAAATTTGTGTACACAGAGTCAATTCCTTACTTTGCACTTTTAGAGAGAGGTTTCAAAAAGTTCAATGAACAGAAGATTGTTGGGAGCAGAATAGATCTGGACAAGGAGAAGAAGTCTGGAGATAGATGTGAGATGGGAAGGACAGCCAGTAGAAACAAAAGTGAAACTGAGCAGCATATTCCAGAAGTCTTGAGGTCTTTCTGAGTGTAGCCTTCATTTGAGATCTACCATACCATTCTCTCACTAGAAGGGAAAACCTATAATGGCAGCAGGCCATAAGAGAGACCCAGTTTGGGAATATTTTAATGAAGTTCCTCTACCTGTGGGTAAGACAGGCATGTGTGCAAAATGCAAACAGTGCAACAAAGAAATGCAAGGCCTTCTTACCCGAATGAAACAACATCATTCCGAGAAGTGATGAAAGGAACATGTCTGAACATGCAGGATGTTCAGATTGGAACAACCAACAAGAATGCACTTTTATGTAGAAATCTATGATTAAATTGAGTCTTCCTGACTAGTGATATAAATCAAATTGATTTAAATCAAATCCACCCTGACAATGACTAAAAGGATAGCATCAAGGAGCTTGATCTATTTATCTTAACAAAGAGAAGGTGAAGAGGTGCCTTGATTACAGGCTATAATAATATTATAGGGGAATAAATATTTAATAATGGTCTCTTTAATCTATCAGAGAAAGGTTAAGACAATCTGATGGCTGGAAGTTGAATCTAAAATTCTGACTTGAAATAAAGTGCAAATTTTTAAACAGTGAGAGTAATTAACCTTGGGAACAATTTACTAAAGGTTGTGATGGATTCACCATCAATGGTCATTTTTAAAATCAAGATTGGATGTTTTTCTAAAGGATATGCTCTAAATTATTTTGGGGAAGTTTTATGGCTTGTCTTATACAGTAGATCAGACTAGATCAGTGGTTCCCAAACTTGTTTCTCTGCTTGTGCAGGGAAAGCCCCTGGCGGGGCCGGACGGTTTGTTTATGTGCCGCGTCTGCAGGTTGGGCCGATTGCAGCTCCCAGTGGCTGCAGTTTGCTGCTCCAGGCCAACGGAAGCTGCTGGAAGCAGCGTGGGCCGAGGGACATACTGGCCGCTGCTTCCAGCGGCTCCCATTGGCCAGGAGCAGTGTACCGCAGCCCCTGGGAGCCATGATCGGCCAAACCTGCAGGCGTGCCAGGGGCCTTCCCTGCACAAGCAGCGGAACAAGTTTGGGAATCACTGGACTAGATGATCACAATCTTGGAATCTATTAATGTTCATTTGAATTTTTAAGATAAATTTTATGTTTATACTAGTCCTCTTTTTGTTGTCACACTGGGTTGTCAACTCATTCTAAGGAATGAGATGACCACCAAGATAGATTTCAAAAACAACAAATTTTAAGCAAATGCTTAAAAATAGTAATGGTGAGTAATATTGAATTCATATCCATGAATACCAGAATCAGGAAGGTTTGTTTCAATTCAATGAGTTTCCCCCAGGAAATAAGGGAACCAGAATACCATGTGATCCACATGTCCAATGAAAGCTAGCATACTCAACTTGAATTTCAAATAAACGCTCAGAACTGACTGCTTGGTCTTTTGTCCCCAGACCAAGAATTATTCAGAAAATACTTTCTAATAGATACATTATAGAAAATTGTTAGCTGTTCATGGACAATTAGGAGAGGGAAATTTTTTTCTTTTTAAAGAAATGGTTATAGAAGTTTACCCTGATCTAGTTCACTTTAAGGTAGTTAGGTCTGAAAGCCGGGCATTGGAAATGAAAAGCTATGCCACTTGTTTAAGAGTCCCTCTGGAAGGGTAATTATTCTCTCTCTCTCTCTCTCACACACACACACCCCCTATCTATCTGTTTAGATCCCAGCAGCTCTCCCCCCACATCTGTCATTTTCCTCTCAAAGGTTACTGAGTAACAGCCGTGTTAGTCTGTATTCGCAAAAAGAAAAGGAGTACTTGTGGCACCTTAGAGACTAACCAATTTATTAGAGCATAAGCTTTCGTGAGCTACAGCTCACTTCATCAGATGCATATAAAGTCTGCTGCAGTTTCCACGATATGCATCTGATGAAGTGAGCTGTAGCTCACGAAAGCTTATGCTCTAATAAATTGGTTAGTCTCTAAGGTGCCACAAGTACTCCTTTTCTTTCAAAGGTTACTGACATTCTAGATCAGACACAGCAGGGATGTACCATACAGCAAGACTGTATGGTACAAGAGAGACATTTCCCCACAGCTCTTTGAATTAACTCTCTGGTGATTTTACTATGATGGGCCAAATACTACAAATCTTAACACAGGTAACCTCATAGAAATCAGTGGAAAAATGTGCAGAGTAAAGTACTATTTAACATGTATGTGTAACCCTTCTGCCCGTCAGACTTGGCAGCAACAAGGGTCAGGTTCAGTATCTAGGGGTTCCATTCCAATAACACAACGCAAAACCAGCTCGAGCCCCCACCCAGTGACCTGGGAAAAATATATACCACCCCCGCTGGGCACCTCCAAGAGGCAATACTTCCCCTCTTGCAAGCATAGAGTCTGAGTGTAGCAAAAAGCCTTTTAAATAACAGAGAAACAATGTGGCACTATGTTGAGGAACCACCACCAACAGGATTCATAAAAACACAACCCATGAGCAAAAAACCCACCCCAAGCGAATTGGGGCGTGACCTTTCCTTTTGATTCTTGAGTCCAGCAACCCAAAATCACCCAAAGTCCCAAAAGTCCAACAACCCAAGAGTCTCTGTCCCTGGTCAGGGCAGCCCCAGAGTTCGAAAGTTTATCTGCAGAGTTTTACCTCCCAACCTGGGTGGAGATGGGAGAGGTTAAGGGGCACCTTACGTGGTCCAAAGCTGATTGCCCCACCTCTCTATGGGGCTCCGCTCTGCCAGCTGCCCCCATGAGCTCCGCCAGCCATCCTGCAAACGGCTCTGCTCCACCAGCCACTCTGCTCTGCCGGTCGTCCCACAAACGGCTCCATAATATATCTTCAGGCTCACCCACTACTTAACATGACACTCAGTGATTTTAGCTCTTTTGTGATTTTAGCTTGTAGTAGGGGAGCCTCAGTGCTGGTGCACCATTAGCCCAAAGTGAATTCAGCTCAGCAGCCTGAAACTAGACTCCTAATAGAATCAAAATTAGCTCTGATATTCCACAGTGGAGAGAGGAGGAAGTGCAATTAGCAGGTAAGGCCCTCACCAGCAGGTCCATACCACCAAGTATTAATACCTGTCCCCAGCCTCTCTCTATTAACTGGGTTTTGGAACCCATGACCCTTGCCTAGTGAGTGCTGCTTAGTTGATGGCGAGTCCCTCCATCATAACAAAAGGCCAAGTACAGTTCCACTGTCCTTGATTCACATAATCAGGATAACAGTTTATTCCTGCCCCAATAACAGAGAAACTGGGGCTCCTACAGCAGCCAAAGTGACCATCTAGGCAGGGTGGGTGTGCCTATGCAAATGAGATCAGCCCCTGAAGTTCTTTTCCATAACCCACCATGACTCGCCATCAGATGTCAGGGTAGAGCTCATCCTGACTCTGCTTACATCTGTAATAAGGGTATCTGACTCTGACCACACAGTGTTATTTTCAACAAACAAAGTAATAGGGCTGGTTATACTATATTATTTAAACTAAATCTTCCCTTTCACTTATCCCAAATGTTACTTAGTTTTTAAGAAAAAAGGTCAATATAGGAAGAGCTAATACGTTAATTTTATATGGGCAGTATTCCAACCTCTGTTTCACAGGCCCTTCCTTCACAGGGTATCTAGGCAAAGAGTTTAAAAAATGAAGTAGATCACTTTTATTCCATTTTTCTGACTTTGATTGTCTTGCACCTGGTACTAAATCAGAGTCTTTATTCAAGTCTATGTAAATCATATTTTGTCTTTCTTTGCATTGGATTGGACATTCAAATCTGGACTAAGGTATTTGGTTGTAACTCCTTGTCTTGCAAAGTTTTTGTTTTTCATTTGTGTCCAATGCCCCCATTGCCAGGGATAGACACTCTTTGGTTAGCACCTTTTACAATACTTTAACATAAAACCATTATGTTGTAAGTCCAACAAATGAACCTCTAACCTGTACCATTCTGGAACATGTGACATAGATAATCCAAGCTTTCGATACATTATAAAGCAGAAACAGGAATTTCAATACCAGATCAGTGATGTCCATTAATCCAGGATCCTGTTTCCAACAGTAGCCAGAATCAGATGTTTCAAAGGAAGGGGAAAGAAACCCTGTACCAAACAATTATCGAATAGCCTTCTGACACAGGAACATTCTTCCTAACACCTGTAAGGCAGCATCTGACTTATGCTCTGAACGCATGAAGGTGTTTCGTGGGAGAGCATGAGAGAGAAAGAAACTTGCATGTTTTCTATCCATATAATGAATATCTAACTCTTTTCTTGAATCCTATTAAGTGAACAGACATAATAGTTATTAAAATAGATTTTATTAATCTTGCTGACTATTTTTACTATTGTTAACATCTGGTTCTGAAAGAAGGAAAGAAAGAGGCCCCAAATAGTGAAGTTCATATCTCAAATCTCATAGGAATCCAAACTAAAGACTGGATCCAGTGTTAGTCTGTGACCATCATTGTTTTTACTCCAGAATTTTAAATATGAATTGAGTATGTTTCTCCTCTAAGCTACAGCAGCTTTAAGCCAATGTACCCCTATTGACTTCAATAGTTATTTCTGATTTTACATCAGTTTGAGAGAAGAATGAGGTCCATTTATCTTCAATCACGAGATGTGTTTTTAAAAGTTTGTTCCTGCAAATTTTAGTATTAATTTCAATTAAGAATAATGTACAAACACAGTAAAAGCAAAATAGTTAACCTGCACATCCACAAAGGTTGCTTTTGTCTATCACATCAGGGAAGTCTTTAAACCCTAAATCCCCATTGCATTTACAAGATCAAATATACCAGTTGCTTAGTTTATCCAATGATCCAATGGATAAATGCTGCAGAAAAGCAGATAAAAAGCTGAATGCTTATAACTGAAGATTTGATTGCATTATGTAATTTCTGAAGACAATTACAAAGTGCTGTAGAGCACTCATCCCACAATCATCATTATTCATTCAAGTGCCGTCCATAAATTACTCAACATGGTTGGGGAGGGAGGGGAGAAAGTTTTTTTACTTAAATATTTAGGACAGTTTGTTCAGTTTAAAAAACCAAGAACATATGTGGCTCTGTTCACAAGAACTGAAAACGGATCTTTTGAGACCTACCTACCTTTTCAGAAAAAAAAGTATCACATAGTATGTAAACTTGTAGACCTTCATGAACATTAGGGACTCAAATTATCAACATCATAATTGTCTGAGTCCAGAATAAATCAGAACAGCCATAAGGAACTCTTTAGAGTTGTTGAAAGGAGAAAAAAAAAAAGAGGAAGCCAAATGGATAATCTGTCTGCATAATGGATGTTTTAACTTCCTACCAAAAGAAAGAATAGTCCTTAAGCATCTGTGGAACAAAAAATGTTGGCTGCCAGAGATTTTTCCTTTGGAAAGAGAAAACATGCAACTCTTGCTACTGCTGATCACTACCCTCTACTTATTAGTTGCTGGACCAGGGACATACTTCTCTCCTGACAACTTTTAGGGGCAGCTCCCTCTGCCAATAACTACTGGCCTTAAGGTACCCTCCATGGGGTTTGTGCTGCTACCAAAAGCCCACACAAGTAGCAGATGGTATTGGAGGAGCCTTCCGCAATCACTCATCTCACATACCACATGACAAAGACAGAGAGAGCTATGTCAGAACTTTGGCACGCTATCTTCACCTGTATGACCTCATCTAATCTAGAAATGGTTTCTAGAAGTTATATTGCAGTTCTATGAAGAACAACAAATGTACACAGGAGACTAAGGGCCAGATATTCAAGAGTGCTCAGGAAGCCCCAATTTGCATTTACACACACATGCACAAACAATCCCACATTTGTAGTCAGCGACACTAAGGCTATGTCTATACAGACTCAAACTTTCAACCAAGTTTGCAAAAGAGCAGGTATGCTCTTCCCAGTACTTTGAGCTTGTCTAGAGGGCTAAAGAGAAGAGTAAAAGGAGGTGGTTAGAAGCAAAAAAGTCATCCTTTAAAAATTGGAAGCCAAATCCTACTGAGGAAAATAGAAAGGTGTATAAACTCTGGCAAATCAATTGTACAAGTATAAGAAAGCAGGCCAGAAAGAATGTGAACAGCAACTATCTGAGGAGACAAAAACTAAAAACAGCAAAAAAAAAATTAAGTATTTCAAAAACAGAAAGCCTGCCAAACAATCCATGGGGCCACTGGATGACTGAGGTCCTAAAGGAGCACTCAAGGAAGACAAAACCATTCCAGAAAAATTATATTAATTTTTTGCATCATTCTTCAGGACCAGATGGTCTTCACTGAAGAGTTTTGAAGGAACTCAAATATGAAATTGCAGAACTAGGTATGTAACCTGTTGCTTAAATCAGCCTCCGTACGAGATGACTGGAGGACAGCTAATGTAACACCAATTTTTAAAGAGCTCCAGAGGTGATCCTGGCAATTACAGGCCAGTAAGTCTAGCTTCGGTACCCGGTAAATGGGTTGATACTATAGTAAAGAACAGAATTATCAGACTCAAATGAACCCAATCTACTAGAATTCTTTGAGGAAGTCAAACATATGGACAAGGGTGACCTAGTGGATGCAATGTACTTGGATTTTCAGAAAGCCTTTGAGAAGGTCCCTCTGTCACGCTGTCTGGAGTGGCTCATAACCATGTGCCAAGCTCAGGACAGACTGTCAAGCAACAAGGCACTAACCCAGAACTGGTTGTGTGGGCTATACTTATATTTCACCAACCAAGTGTGAACACCTAAAGCACTAAAACAGCCTTCCCATGAAGTCACAGACAACCCCCTTGGTACTCTGGTCTATCTTACAATGCCATGCAAGCCTGCCTCTGTAATACACAGTCCTTTTCACCAAAAATCACAATATTCAGGTTACTCCCAGTGCCAATGGACCAGTCACTTGCCCCCTCGATCTTTCATGAAAGATAAGGTTTGTCGCCAATCATGTAATAAACTAACAAAGGGTTTATTAACTTGGAAAAATAAAGTTATTTACAAGGTTAAAGCAGGTAAAGACACACACACACACACACACACGATACAGTCTCAGTTCCAAAAGAAGATAGTAGATACCATAACAGGTATGCTTTATAAGTCCTTTAGGGACATATACCGCTAAACAGCTGGAGACTCCTTGCTTCTGCTTAGAAATTTGTGCCCCCTAAAGCACACAGGAATAAAGTTTCTTCTGGTCAGACATTTTTATTCCCTTTCCCCAGAGTTCAAACTGATAGAACATATGTTGGCACCTTTCTCCTCTTCACATGAGTGGGGAGGACAACCAATGTCTGTCCTTTATGTTACATAACAGCTCATTTGATTTCAGTGGACCCTCTTGTCTGCAGGCCCAGCACTTTACACTAATTAATGTGTCTTTCCTGTTTAGTGAGCGACACAACTACAGAGTTTACAATGCAAACATTTGCTATCGCTCTATAACGTGGGGCCTAAGTGAGAATAAGGCTAGGTCTACACTACGCACCTGGTAGTGACACAGCTGTGCTGCTAAAAGGTGAGCAGCGTAGCCGCTCTGTCGGCAGGAGAGAGCTCTCCCACTGACAAAGCACTGTTCACACTGGCACTTTTTGTTGGCAAAACTTTTGTTGGGAGTTTGTGGGGTTTTGGGGGTGGGAGGTGTGCGTGTTTTTTTT
Source organism: Lepidochelys olivacea (assembly GCF_965140295.1). NCBI lineage: Eukaryota > Metazoa > Chordata > Testudines > Cheloniidae > Lepidochelys > Lepidochelys olivacea. The sequence continues at coordinate 74,815,431 of NC_140414.1, forward strand.
TCCCCATTCAGTTTCCAGTGTATTCAAAGTCTAATACATGCAGCATCCTACAAGCTATTCATAAGAATGTGTTTAGTATTTTGACCTTATCAACTTAAGATCTATTTTAACAGTGCTAACACAGGTGAACTAGACTGGCTTCCAGCTATACATTTGCCAGTGTTCAGAGAGACCCAAGGCCTTGGCAAGAGCTGGCACCTAGTCCGCCAGTATCATGCCGTCAAAGCCTTAAGCAAAGCAAGTAGTCATGGGAAAATAGAAAAAGGTCATCTTGTGGATAAGGAACTGGTTAAAAATATAAGGAAGAGTAAGAATAAATGGACAGTTTTCACAATGGAGAGAGGTAAATGCCAGAGTTCCCCAAGGAACAGTACTGAGGCATGTGCTGTAAAACATTCATTAATAATCTTGAAAAATGGAAAATACTGAATGACAATTTGCTGAAGATACAAAATTACTCAAGATAGGTAAATCCAAATCAGATGGGAAGAACTACAAAAGGATCTCACTAATTTAGATTTCTGGACAACAAAATGACTGATTAAATGCAAAATGATCCACACTGGAAAAAATAATCCTAATTACACATACAAAATGACGGGGTCTAAATTAGCTGTTACCACTTAAGAAAGAGATATTGGAATCATTGTGGATAGTTCTCTGCAAACATCCTCTCAATGTACAGTGGGAGTCAAAAAAAAACAAAAACAAAAACACACTAACAGAGTTAGGAACCATTAGGAAAGGAATAGATAAGATGACAAAAATATCACAATGTCACTGTAAAGTCCATGAATACTGAACTTCAGAACCGCATGCAGTTCTGGTCATCCCATCTCAAAAAGATATTAAATTGGAAGATGTAAAGAAGGGCAAAACAACTATTAAGGCTATGGAACAGCTTCCATATGAGGAAAGATTAAAAAGACTGGGACTTCTCAGCTTACAAGAGAGAGCTGGAGATGGGGGGAGGGGGAAGAAGGGAGGGATATGACAGAGGTCTATAAAGTCATGAATGGTGTGGGGAAATAGGAAAGTCATTTACCCCATCACAACACAAAAGCAAGGGGTTGCCCAACAAAAATTAATAGGCAGCAGGTTTCAAACAAACATAAGGAAGTGATGCTTCACACAATGCACTGTCAGCCTGTGGTACCCGTTGCCATGGGCTGTTATGAAAGCCAACAGTATAACCCGGTTAAAAAAAAAAAAGAGAATTAGTTAAGTTCATGGAGAATATGTCCATCAACAGCAATTAACCAAGATGATCAGGGACATAAATCCATGCTCCAGGTGTCCCTAAAGCTCCAACTGCCACAATCTTGGCTTGAACAACATGGGATGGATCACTCAAAATTGTCCTGTTCTGTTCATTCCCACTGAAGCACTTGGCACCAGTCATTGTCACAGACAGGACCATTGGTTTGACCCAGTAAGGCCGTTTTTATGTATTTATTGTGTTGCAAGCTGGGGTGTAAATCTACAATGCATAAGCCAGCTGTGCATGAGGTGGCCATGTGGGGACTTCTGTCACACACTAACAGTTCTGTGGTGACCAAAGTGCACTAGCAAACTTTCAGTGCATAGCAGCAAGGTCCATACAAACAATTGAAATAAAAGATGGCAAAAAAAGCGGTTTCCCAAAATGTTGTTTCATTGCTTCCAGCCAAATAATAGCTGGCTTGTTTTGTGGTCTACACCCACTTGATCTTAATAGATTATCACTGTTGAAGCACAACAGAAAGGATTAAGGGAGAGAGTGGGGAAATAAGGGGGGAGAAATGAAAGAAGTCTATTGGTATGCAAGGATGAAACCTCTATCCCCACCCATAATTTAGGGCTTGTCTACATTGGCAAGTTTTGTCGCCAAAAATTGGCTTTTGGCAACAAAAGAGCAATAGCGTACACACTACAATGTGACTGGTTTTGAAAAAAAACAAAAACCTAGTTTTGGAGACAAAAAACTTTCACCCCTGTGAGACTTGTCTTTTCCCCTCCCTTTATTGTCAACATGTAGTGTAGACACCATGTGTTTTTTCCCCAATTTTATTGGCCTCCAGAAAGCATCCCATAATTCCCATGCTGCCGCTCTTGTCAGCCGTTTGAACTCCGCTGCCCTGCAGCCAACCCGCCCCTCCCCCTTGCAAGCCCCGGGAATTTTAAATCTCATTTCCTGCTTGCTGGCTTCCCAGAGGAGCTTCTCAGGTGAGCATGGCTGGCTATCACACCAAACGTGCTCCCGCTTAGACCACCGCTGAGTGGTTGGATCTGATCAGCATATGGGGAGAGGAGTCCATTCAGTCGCAGCTGCAAGTGACCCATAGGAATTGGGACACATATGGGCAAATTTCTCGAGGCTTGTGCAAAAAGGGCCAGGATCAGGACAGAGTGAAGATAAAAGGAGCTGAGACAGGCGTTCCATAAGGCGCGGGAGGCAAACCATCGCTCTGGTGGTGCACCTAAGACCTGCTGCTTCTATAAGGAGCTGAATGCTATCCTCAGTGGTGACCCCTACTCCATCACTGATAGCCCCGTGGATACTTCGCAAGCAGCAGAAAGAGGGGGTAACCTGCAGGCTGAAATTCTGGATGAAAAAGTCAAGCTAGAAAAGGATGTGGTGCTCCCAGCAGGGGTCGCCCGGCGGGGCAGGCAGCCAGGAACTTTTCTCCACTCCAGAAGTGCTGAATGGGGAGCAGGATGCAGATGAGACTCCAGGTAAGTTGCTGTGGCTTGTGTAGGAAACTGAAAAGTGGGAGGCAGGTAGTGTTTTCTGTGAGATGGACATGGCCCTGTGTAGCTAATCTGCATGGCCAAGCAGGGTGTTGATGGACATCAAGACCTGCAGCAAATCTTCTAGGGAGGGGCTCTGGAAAGTTTGAGGGAAAAAAAGGTACTTGTTAAACCTCTGCCACAGATTCCAAGGGATTGCAGCCTTGTTAATTCTCCCACTGTAGGAAACTGTACCATGCCATTCAGCAATCACTGTAACTGGCTGGGACCAAAGCGGCACATAGCTGAGCTGCATATAGACCGGGGTGAAAGCTGCAAGCATTCAGCAGCTGTGCCCTGGTTTCTCTGGTCACCCGCAGCAGCAAGATGTCAGCCAGCAGGCTGCCTGTGAAAAAGTGTGGAATAATTTCAGAATGAGTTCCCTGCAAAGCTGCCCTGCAAGCCGTGACCATTTTGTCCATACGCATAACTGCCTTCCCCCCACTCCCGACACTCACCACGATTGGGGTGCTTGTGGAGCAGAGTGCCTGCCTAGAGTCTCAGAGAGAAAGTGATTTCTACTAGCAAAATGCCCTTTTCAGTAAAACATTTCAATCATTTGCTGGAATGTATCCCTCTTCTGTTTAGCACAGACCTTGAAGAACACATCATGCACCCCCACGGGCCAGCTTCTGCAGAGAAGAAAGAACCCTAGGCGCAGCAAAGACGACATGTTCCATGAGGTGCTGCAGCACGATGAGAGACAGGGAATGCAAAGAGTGTTGGAGCGCTGAAAGGCAGGACAGAAAAGAGAATGCTGCTTTTGCTAGGCAAGTGACAGAGCGGATGATAAAAGTTATGACGGATCAGACAGAGATGCTCAAATCTGATACAGCTGCAGACTGAGCAGATCCATGGTCGACCTCCACTACGGCATACGCACAATTCTTTGCCAGCCCCACCCCCTCTATGCCCACACATTCCTTTTCACTTCACAGCCCTCTTGGGTTTCCCCATCGCTCCACCCCCTCTCAGAACTTGCACAATGATAGCTGGAGCTACACACAGTTGTGAGGTTTTACCTTTTTAAACAATAAATAAAGGCTAAGGTATTTAATGGTAAAGCACTTTCATTCTGTGTTCTACAAAAGCATACAGCAATCAATTCACTCTTGGGAACAGGCTTCTAAAGCATTGTGTTGTACGGATCTTGGGCCCCAAAATTGTACATGGATGCAACAGGGAAGCAACTCCAAAGCAGATATGTGTTACTGCCCCTCATTGTCAAAGTGGTTCCTCAGTGTCTCTGATGTTAATAGCAACCCTCTGGGCTCCTCTGACAGCCCTAGCATCTGGCTGTTCAAACTCCGAGGCAGAGTGCTTGGCTGCAGTGCTCCACACCTAAGCAAACATTTCACCCTTAGATTCACACAGATTATGCAAAGTTCAGCATGTGGCTATGACTATGGGACTATTATCCTCGGTAAGGTCTAGCCTGCCATTTAGACACATCCAGCGAGCTTTCAAATGTCCAAAGGTACATTCAACTACCATGAGGCACCTGCTCAGCCTGTTAAAAACACTCCTTGCTGATGTCCAGGTGCCCTGTGTAAGGTTTCATGAGCCGGGGCTGTAAGGGGTAAACTGGGTCTCCCAGGATTATATGGGCATTTCCACATCCCCCCCACCACTGTGAACTTGTGGTCTGGAAAGAAAGTCCCCACCTGCAGCTTTTTGTACAGGCCACTGTTCCTGAAGATGCGTCCATCATGCACCTTTCCAGACCAGCCTGCATTTATGCCCATGAAACTCTCCCAGTGATCCACAAGCACCTGCAACACCATGGAGAAGTATCCCTTCCTATCGATGTATTCGGAGTCAAGGTGGCTTGGCATGAAAATTGGAATGTGTGCGCCAATCAATGTGTGCGCCACTAGAGTTAGGAAAACCCATCTCTGCAAAGCCATCCCCGATTTCATGCACATTTCCCAGAGTCATGGTCCTATGCAGCAGGATGCTATTTATTGCCGTGCATGCTTGGAGTAATACAGCCCCAGCAGTGGACTTTCCTACTCCAAATTGATTTGCAACTGACCAGTAGCAATCTGGATTCGCCAGCTTCCACACAGCGACTGCAACACACTTCTCTACCAAAAGGGCAGCTCGCAATCTGGTATCCTTGCACCACAGGTCGGGGGACAGCTCAGCATATAGCTCCACGAAGGTTGCTTTAAGCATCCTAAATTTCTGTACCCACACCTGCATGACAATGCAATCCCATCAGTCATTGCTTGTTTCCCTAGCCCAAAAGCGACGGTCTACCATATGCAGCTGCTCTGCGAATGCCAAGCACAGATAAGTGTCTGCTATCCATATCACACTCGGGTGCTATGATTCATCCTCTGCTAACTTCGCGCATGGCAGCACTGTTACTGAGTTACTCGCAATGTCCTCATGACAGTTAACAGCGCATAGGAGAGAAGTGTGGGATCCATCCTCTCTTACTGCAGATGCTGGCACGCACTACAAAAAGAATGAGTTAGAAAAACAGAGCGAAAGGAAGCCAGAAACCTTTGGAGGGGCGGGACACAAAGCGGTGCATGATGGTACATTTTGCACATCCCAGGATGCGCCGTGCTCCGTTTCCACATTCCCACAATACCTAGAAACGGATGGTGTTACCAGGCACTGTGGGATACATACCCACAGTCCATTGTTCTTGCTGTCGATATGATCGATTGACAGAGGGAGCAAATGTGGACACTTTGGCTACTTTGCTTTTGTCAATTTTTCCTTGGTGACATTAGTTTCATCAAAAAAATTTGCCAGTGTAGACAAGCCCTTAGTGAGAATTTCAATTCTGTTAATCTGACTAAATCACACTGACAAAATAATTAATCCTATTTGTACTTCAACCCATGTCTACAGAGTGAAAAGCTAATCAAAATGCTTTAGAGGACAATCTAGCTCCTCCATGCTACCAAAACTACATCAGTTCTTTATTAAAAATTATTTTCTTTGATTTTCCAAGTGTAATTCTTTCTCTACGTCCTCAAAACCTTATTCTTGAGATTTTTCAATTTTCTCTTCTTTGTTCTTTACACAGGAAGAAATCCTCTATATACACATTTCCTCTCTCAAAGATATTTGAAAACAAGCTTATGAAGACACATTAGTTTTTCCACAGTTAAGGTGACAACCAGGTTCCAACTATATGTCCTACTTTTGATCTCCCTATAACTTTAGCTAGTAAAATTTGTTTGGTCTGAAATTTGTCAGTCATGCTGAATGCTAAGGAGAAAAAAAATCTACATTAAGCTTGAAGAAAACTAGTAAAACTGTTCTGAATTACAGGCTATTAAAATGACCAATGTGCTTGGGTCCTCCTCTATTTCAAGAGCTACCTACAGTGTGCACGAATTGGGTAGTATTTTTAATCAGTTTGTGAGTCTTGTCATGTCTATGTGGCAGAAGCCACCAGATCCCTATCAGGTTGCTAGACCTTACATGTTATATATGTTTACAAAATGATTATTTTCCCTCCCCCCCCCCGGTGTTGGTGTGATAACTTTATATTGTTTGTTGTGTAGAGAGTAAAAGACCCAACACTACCCCTTCAATTTTTTCAGTTAAACCTTCTTGAAAACTCATGTATAGGCTATATTAAAAGAAAGCAAATTGTCATTAACAATTGTACCTAATTGTTTAGTGCAGTTGGGTGCGTACTATTTGTTTCTGGTGGCCAATTCCCGTGTAGGCTGTATCTACATAGGAGAAATAAACCAGTGGGATGGCACCAGTGTTATCATTGGTGCAATGTATCCACATCAGTCATGCTGTTTCAGTTTAACCCTGCGTCCACATTTGTTCTTTATTACACTATTGCAGTCATACTGTTCTCTTGGTACATATCCCACAGTTTCTGGCACAGATCCCTGAACCAATGGTTCTGGGAAATTTCCCAACTCCTTTGGGAGCCCAGAAGAATTTTATCACACCTCCATAATCTCCTTAGAATGTCCCATTCTTCCAGAGGAGAAAGGGTAGCGACAGAGGGAGGGAAACTATCAGTAACCCAGTTTCATTTCCTAAACCTTTTCTCAAAATAGAAAACAATGAACACAAAACTCTTTCTTGCTCAGCAAGAAAAAGTTTTATGGGAGCTTATCTAAAGCAGTTATGAAACACCACCTGAGGAGAGTAAATTGTGTGAACTCAGATAATTAGCAGCAGCTAATGGGGCATTTTGCTGAAATGGTCATGCTCCACTACACCAGAGAAACTGGCTCAGTGCAGTACTTAAGAATGTTCATTGGTGGCATGCCATTTTATGTCTGGCCTACAAGTACAACTGAATTGGTCTGAGATAAGCAGCAGTGGTTACAGAACTTCTGAATGAGGAAGCCTTTCTACCCACCCACATGAGGTGCGGTCTGATGCTGCAATAAATCAGACTTAAGGGAAGAGATTGCCATGCCAAGTTCTGCAAAAACAGAACCAGCCAAGGACCTTCTGACACTCAATTGCTGCCCAGATGAGCAGTAACTTTCTGGGGTGACAAGCAGAAAATAGGCAAATGTATAGCATGTTGCAGTGCATGTGTGATCAAGGTGAACAACATGCCAAGGACCACAGAGGAGTTTAAACAACTAGGATTCCCAGACTTGTGGAGGAGCTGTTCATGAAATGTATTTGCTTATTTGGTACTCCCCAAGAAGCCCCGCAGGGGTACTATTCAGTGGTGAGAAAGGCCCTGGCAGGACCTTCCAATACGATCTGGAGATGTACTGTATACAACAGAGTTGTCAAGCAAAGTGCATATGTCAGAATGGTCAAGAATCGGCAGTTATATGTTTGAAGTAGCAGTTTTAAATATTTGTCTGCTATTTTTTTTCAATGTATGTGAAACCAAGGACAGTGACTTCTATGCACAACTAAGTGAGGAAGCAGCAAGACTTGCTATGATCTATGCACAGCCAGACAACATAGGTCATGTGAGGTTTTGTTAGTCTAGCCTGCAGTCAGCATCCTGATGAAGTTCAAAAGCCTCTGTGCATGTGTTTTCAAAAGGTGGTGGTGAATTTGGGTTGGAGCAGTGAACTAGATTTTTGAATTATTATTAATCATTTACAGATATACTGGTGGTAGATTTCTTCCTCTGCATTGCATGTAACCTGTGTCAAATATTCAATTTTGATTTGTATAGGGAGATGGAATTTTTATTTCCAAACAGTATACTTGATAAGCAGGTTACACACAGCCTCTCTTTTCAAGGCATATATTGTATGCAAACCCTCTTTCAGGCCAGTCACAAACAGCAAAATGAGTTTTTTATATATAAACTGAAAAGGGCAAAAAGGTTGAAGGTTAATATTTCTCTCAATAAAATTACAAATTCTTTCCACAATCTTGTAAAGGAGTTCAAAGCCCAGGAAATGGCCGAGAGTGAGGTTATATGCTATTAAGTAGCAGATTACTTCAAGACTTGTTTGTATGCCAATTCTGGCAATGATGCTGCCAGATCTTAAGTATTCATTAAAAATTTCCCTTCACAATTGTCCATCCTCCATTCATATTTCTCTCATTCCAGAAGTCCAGCATCATTTTCTGTCTGAATCAACGCTGTCTCTCAAATAGTAAACTTCATATGTACAAGTTTGAGAAGCAAATATCAGGGCTTTGGAGCTGTGCTCCAGCTCCGCTCCAGTGCTCCGGCTCCGCTCCAGCTCCAGGCAAAAACCTGCAGCTCCACTGCTCCAGAGTTGCTCCACACTCCGGCTCCGGGCTCTGCTCCAAAGCCCTGGTACATATTGTCAAAGAGGTTACTCAGGTGACTAGGTAAATCCAAGAATAGTTCTTCTGAGGTCCTATTTCTTGATTCTGAGGTCCATGAGCTTTTGCATCATTCTTCTTCCCGGAGAAGAGCAACAAAAATTATTAAAGGTCTAGAAAACATGACATGATGAAAGACTGAAAAACTTGGTTTTGTTTAGTCTGGAGAAGAGAAGACAGAGGGGCAGGATAACAATTTTAAAGTACACAAAAGGTTGTTACAAGGAGGAAGGAGAAAAAATGTTCCCGTTAACCTCTGAGGATAGGACAAGAAGCAACAGGCTTCAATCACAGCAATGGCGGTTTAGGTTGACATTCGGAAAAAACTTCGTGTCTGGGTAGTTAAGCACTGGAACAAACTGCGTAGGGAAATTGGGAAGTCTCCATCATTGGAGATTTTTAAGAGCAGGTTAGACAAACACCTGTCAGGGATGGTCTAGATAATACTTAGTCCTGCCTTGAGACCTCTCAAGGTCCCTTCCAGTGCTACGATTACACACCTACTTCACATCTACACTGGGACATCCATAGCCCTAGAATAGCCATTGAAATGAAGAAATAAAGGAGTTAAAGCAAAGCAACACTGCACTTTTATCTTTAAATGCTAGAGAATGTAATAAAAATAACAATTTCTGATGGTTATGAATTCCAGTAACATTCTCCAAAGCAAGGGAAAGCCGATGAACTTCCAGTAGATATATTCATACAGATGCTATCAGAGAAACAGCTCAGTAAATGGGAAGGTGCATAAGCTTCTTTTGGAATAGAAGGAAATATGTATTACCACAATTTTGATTGCAGGTCTGGAGTACAGGGATTAAGCATATAAATTAGAATATTACAAAAGTACATATTTCCTCCTTCTTCCTGCCTCTCCCCTTCAGTCCTTTCCTTCCCTTTTTGCCTGTTTGTGTGCGTCTTATTTTTATTTTTCATGGTTACACCCCTCCCTAACGCGTTATGTCCCTGTAATATTGCCTGTTACTATACTGGTTGGTCTTGTAGCTTTGACAATTTGTAAAATTGCGTAACTGCATAATGTCATTGGACATCCTGTGAAACGTGTGGTACTTAGTAACATACAAGCTGTGAATCATTTATTTTGTTTTTTTATGAAAATTAATAAAGATTACTCAAATACAAAAGTTTCCAAATTCATAGCCTGTTTGAGGATCACTTTTTATACATCAAATTGCAACAGACAATCGAATGTAAGGGCAGGTTAACAAGAGCTGCAAACTAAGTGAGCAATCCAGCCCGATGGATGGTTCAGGAGGCATACTAATGCAAATGCTCTAGCTATATGTAGTGTCCAATATAGAATTTCTTGCAAAAAATGTAATCTAGTGTTTTTAGGTTTGAATTTTACTTCAGGTTCTATACCATTTTGAGAAAGATCATATGACATGGCCCAGCCAGTCACTCTGCATGCAAGTTGTGTAATTCCACTTGCCCCAGCACAAAAACAAAAGAAAGAGTTGATAGTACAGGGGTGGGGTGGAAATCATGGAGATGGAGAAAGTGACTAAACAGGGTGGGCTGAGGAGAGATTCAAAAGCTGCAATCTGTTTTGCAGAGACAGGTAGGAATGGGGGTGGGGGAAAAGAATGTGAGAGGAGGGAGACTAGGAAAATGGCAGAGTGGAGGGGTAGGCAGAAACAGGCAAAAGGGATACTTTCCACCTTTTACTCTAATGGTCACATTCATAAGAAACTCTTGGCCCATAAAGCCAATGCCCATAAATATATATTACAAAAAACTGAATACCTGCTTGTCCCCCCAATTCCTTCGCCTCCTGCTGAATGGACTCTGCTGGTTTTTTCACTGCCATCTCTGGATCCCAGATTTCATACAAGCAGATTTACGAATCCGATAGTGTATTTGTAGTAATTCTGGTAGTAGTATGTTTAGCATCTCCCAATTCAGCTCCTCTTTCTGCTGATCAGCCACACTCAGAGAGCTAGTGTTCCTAGTCTATTCATAGCTCACTACGTCATGTAGGTAGGCCTGGCCTGACATGAGTAATTAAGCATATGGGGAGGCCTCATTCTTTTGAAAGTAGAAGTAGGAAGGTAAATAAACCATCAGGCTAATAACAGAATGTTTTGCTAACTAAGATAAGCAAATGGGTCAGAAAGCTGAGCCAGCTAAGATGAGAGGGAGAACACACAAAAAAAGCCATTTACTACGAACAAAATAAGTTTAAAAAATGTAAGAATAAAGTAAAAAGAAGATTGAGTGTAAACAACATGCGGACAGAGCACATTGCACAGGAATTGGTTCCTGCAAAGTAACCAAGCCAATTTAAAAAATGTGTAATGCAATATATGGTAAATATAATGAAATATGTAAGTGTATAGAAAGGGAACTCTGGAGCTGCAACTTTGAAGCTGTAGCATACCCTGAATCCTCCCCTTCCGACACACACTCTCGTTTGAGTTGGACCAACTCAGCGTAGCTTTGGTATATGCCAAATAAAAATACCTGAGTGACAAAGTCTGAAGTCATACTGAATTCTTGGAAGGCCAAGTGGAAAAAAAGGAGGAAATTCCTAGAGTACATAGAGCCAAAGTGCTATCCAAAATGTTGCTCTTTGAGAAAAGCTATATTGAATCTTGTTGATTCAGCCCATCATGAGAGGAGCAAGTTTTCCACTCCTACACAGACTATTATTGTTGTATTCTAAAAGGATGGACTTCCCACCCCACCTCACACACACACACACAGAGCACTGGTTGCCACTCCTACAAATGTCCATCTCTGCCAATCACTTGGCAACCATGCATACACTAGAGTATTGAAGTTAACAGTTCAGCTGACGCTTAATCATCTTTCTCCAGCTGAATATCAGTGTCCACACATCAGCCTCAGGCCAGCTGACACATGTTCATATCATGGTTTACTCAGAAATGCCAAAAATGCAATTAGTTGAAGTTGAATAAAGTCAAAGTAGCAGTATACGATCGCTGTAATAACGTCTGTGCCAGGGTGGATAAAAATGATTTCTTGTTTAAAAATTGGATTTTTTTAATAAAAAGGTTTTTGCCTCAAAAACCCTTTCTAAAGATAGTTTTAATTAAGATACGTTATAGCTCAAAGATATCTCATCATGGAACAGTGATTATAAATTCTAATTCTATAGTATGAGGCAATATATTCATGTAATGTTTAAGAAAAGTTTTATAAGTGAGTTCCCATTAGGGACCCAATCTTATACAGTTCCAGGTGCTTCTGTATAGATTGCTTAGGTTAATCTACTTAATGGGACTCAGTGCTCAGTCTAGAAGATACCATCAGAGATGCTTAGTTTTGCAGTTCTCAAATTGTGGATTTGTGTCGCCAGAGATAACATGCTTGTTAACAGCAAAAATGTTTTTAAATAAAGAAATAAATATATAGAGGTGAGAAATAACAGACCTCAGTCCTATTGTCCCTCTGCAAATCTGTGTACACAGTCATTCCCTTACCTGTCTCTAAAAGTGCAAAGTTTCAAAAAGTTCAATGAATAGAAGATTGTTCTGGGCAGAATAGATCTGGACAAGAAGAAGTCTGGAGATAGATGTGAGACAGGAAGGACAGACAGTAGAAACCCAAATAAAACTGTTTGAGCAGCATATTCCAGAAGCCTTGAGGTCTCTCTGAGCGTAGCCTTCATTGATTTGGGATAGCAATACCATTCTTGCAGTAGAAGGGAAAACCTATACTGGCAGCAGGCCATAAAAGAGACCCAGTCTGGGAATAAAGAGCCATTCAAGAAATATATTTGCTGATGATGTTTTAAAGAAAGTCACACCAGTGAACTGGTGGAAGTCATTTAGGAACTTGGATTCAGAGCCTGTTGAAGTGATCATCTCACTTTTAAACAGCAGTAGCTTCTTCTGCCTGTGTAGAAAGGATATTTTCTTCCTTTGGACTAATTCATTCCAAATTGAGAAATCATTTAGGACCTGAAAAAGCAGGAAAGATTGTTCATAATCTGCAAAAAACCCACAAACAGGAAAATGAAGGTGAAGACAATTGAGTTAGCTGCAGAAGCCAATATTTTAAGTTTCCCCCGTTGACCTGGCTGACAGTCAATGTAATTTTGGGGTTTTTAAAAATATTTCATTTAAACTATTTTAGTTAACAATTTTTACAAAAACAAACCTGATTTTAAAAAACTTGAATGTTTAACTAAATTCAAAAATTCATAAGCTTGTTTTGTTAAAATATTATATGTTTGCGGTTTAAGAAAAAAATCCAGAATACAGAACTTTGTTGTTTTAGTTAAATAAAACAATTTAAATGTCTGTCTAGTGATGTTCTCCTCCTAATACAGCATGGCAAGAAAATCCTCCAAATATTAACGATTAACCTGTTGAACTGCAGATCATTCACCTCCCAGTGACTTCATAAATACTTGCTTCAATTACCTTTAGTAAATGAAATAACCAAACAATCATACATTTTCCGATATAGCTGTAAAACTAATCTGAAAAGTTTTGAAAATCAATCACTTTAAAAAGGTATAGTGTGTACCTTCTAAAAATAAAAAAAACTTACATCTCTCTTGAGATGTGAATAATATGTACTAAGGTTATAGCAACCAACAAGAATGTACTTATGTAGAAATCCATGATTAAGTTGAGTCTTCCTGACTAGTGATTTAAATCAAATGGATTTAAATCAAATCCACCCTGGTCTGTGCATTGCTATTTGTATAGTTAAGTGGCTCTCACTAACTTGAACCTTATGAGGGAAGTACAGGGTAAACAAACAGGGCTAAGAAGTCACCAGTGCCTAGCTATTATCCCCATATTCATCATCTACACAAGCATTGTAATAGTAAAGTCCCGCACAGCGGAGAACCACAGAGTGGTTGGCCTTTCTCAAAGCAAGTCTGATCCAAATGGTAGTTGTAAATCCTACGCACTGACAGCAGTACTCTTGTACATATGTAAGGGTTTCAGAGTAGCAGCCGTGTTAGTCTGTATTCGCAAAAAGAAAAGGAGGACTTGTGGCACCTTAGAGACTAACCAATTTGTTCGTCTCTAAGGTGCCACAAGTCCTCCTTTTCTTTATATGAAAGGGTGTTACACATACTGATTTGCTAAAGGGCCAACATGGTAGCTAGCATGCCAAATCTATGCAAGATAAATTATCTTAAAGGCTTTATCTAAGAATCCTTGCACAATTCACAATTGTAGCAGAAGCATCTCATTTCCTAAAGCAAAAAGGCTCTGTGCTTTCGGAGCTAGAGCACTAGGGATCAAGTTGGTCACAGGTTTCGAGCAATAATATAGAAACTGAGTGGTGAGATTCCAGAATGGCTGTCACAGCTAGATATACTTCCCTTCCATTTGTACATGTGAACTACGAAAGCATTCTTATACTTTTAGGGCATGATACCCTGTTCCCATATAGTCTTGAAAAGGCTGGTGAGTTTCCTGACCTCCATATTTATACATTTCAGGTGGAAAGTCATAGGGCTCTGGAGACTGCCAGTAAACAACTGCTTGAGGACCTGAGTCCTTACCAAAAGAAAAAAGTTCACAGACAGCTCCTCCAGGATAGGACACTGTGGGAATATTAAGTAACTTTCAAATAAAATTAGGTAATAAGTCTACCAAAGTGCTATTCCTATGCAGACTTTGAATTGCATCAGAAAGCAGTTTGTTAAAGTGTAGGATTTGAAGAAGAAGAAGAATATTCAAAGTAAGTGCGCGCACACACACACAAAACAGGCTTTATTCTGTTCTTCTTTCCAGTTGATTTTCTCAGTTTATAGCATGGAGTATGAAGCACCTGTATTTTCTGGAACCAGACTCAAATATTTGTATCTAGTCAGCAAAACAGAAGTTTGTATAGTGGATCCCTCTAGACTAGCAGCTCTCAGTCCAATATTAACATATTTCTGGTTCTTCTCAGCCTGTGCGTCAAAGAGGAAGATACTGCCTATAGTCAAGATGTTTCAGGTGTTGATGAGTCAGCAAACATGCCTTCCTCAGTGAAGTCCCAGAGGCAGTTTCTATATTTATAGCATTTTGCCTCCAAGCTCTTTGGCTTTCAGACTAAGGATATATAGTACAAGCAGAACAGCTTATCCATAAGGGAGTTTTTCTATAGTGTTTCAAGAAACCTACTGAGCATGCTCAGCACTACCTTCTGGCTGTTTCTGGGATCCAGAGTCCCCAGCTCTGCTCTCTATTGAGATAGAATATTTGTTGTTTGAATTTTCTCCACACAGTTTGCCTTTTCTTTGGACTTAAAAAAAAACTTTTGTGGTATAATGCCTGCAAGTTACATAGTGTTCCTTTTATATTTATATATAACCTCCGAAGTAGCAACCTCAAATTGAGTGATTTGTCTGGTAAACTAAGTATGGCACCTACCTTATTCAGTCAAAGTGGTTTGGTTCCTTGTTTGTTTTATTCTTCATTTTGAAGTTGCTTTTATTTTTGGTTTACATTTTTAAATCTTGGCTATCTACTAGATCAGATTTTAGAAGTTTTCCTTTGTCTTGCTAAATATCCTCTTTGAACATACATTTTTGTTGGAAATGGAAAATGAATTCATTTTATTTTTTTCCTAAGTTTTATACAGCTTATTTTACTAGACTTACAATCAACTAACTATTTTGTTTACCACCCCGTTGACATATTACACTTGATTTCAGTGATTTTTGTTTTTTAAAGATGTGGTTAACTCATCCCTGTGCAGCCTTTTAGCAGAGTAACAGTTCAGAGGTAGGCCCACTAGACTTCAAATAGCCACACTTACGATGAAGCATAAAAACCACACGGAAGGCAAAATTACATACCCTCTACATCAAAGGTCCCCAAACTGAAGGGTGCACCCTCCTACGGGGGTGCAGAAGAATGTTCAGGTGGGCACCACAGGCTCAGGCCAGCCCCACGGGGAGGGAGCACCACCCAGCCCTGCCCTCAGTCACGACCCTGGCTCCTGGCCTGGTGCCTGGCCCCATTCTCAGCCTTCGCATGGCTCTGCACTTGGCTGGGGGCCCAGCTACCAGCCACCACCTCGGACCAGCTGTGGCTCCACTCCTGCCCCCAGCTCTAGACCCACTGCCAGCTACAGCCCCAGCCTCGGGTCCCTTACTCCTGTCCATGCCCCCCTGCCCTGCTCCTGGCTCTGGCTCCAGAGGGGAGATGCGGGGGAGGCAGACAGGGATGGGGGCGGGAGCGGCCAAAAATCCTAGAGCTGGCCCTGACTGTAAATAAAAGGAAGTGACTCCTATTTTAATGACTACTGGTCCTCCTCAACCAGTTCTATCAAGAAAGTGTTACAAACATGCTTACAAACTCTTAAATCAGGCTCAAATTTTCTCATAAATCACCTCTATTTTCCTGCAGCAGCAGCAAAGAACAGTGATGAAAAAGTATGACTAACTACATGTAATACAAGAGTGAACAAATCTGAATACTTCAGGGACAAGCTCCTATATTACGCCTCTCTTCTGTGAGGAGTAAAACCGGTTGTTTTTTCTTTGTTTTAAGGACACTTGGGAGACAGAGATGCATGTTCCAGGAGATTATGGGAACAAACATGTTCACGAACCCTGAATGATGACACTAATGGAACAGACCTCCACTAATCTACCTTACAAATAAATATATGTAAATAGGTTTTCATTTAAGTCACATGCAACATATGACACCTGGCAGCAAACTTCCATTCGTGGGTCTCCCCCTCCAGCCACACACTTTTTTAAAAAAAATTAAGGACAATTTATAAATTTCCAATTCTATATCTATTACAAATAGACTTTCCCTTCAGTCTTTTCCATATCTACTCATCTCCTGTTCTCTCAGTCCCATCCTCTTCTTCCCTCTTTGCATTCCCAGTCAATCACTTCCTAGTTCACTTTTTCTCCATCCACCAATTGAGATACACCAGAGCTTGAAATATGCCCCAAAAGGTTTTCCTCCCACACTTACGAAGTACATGGCTGGTGCCCTAGCATTCAGTCTCATCCCTGTTTCAGTTGTTCTGAGGGTGGAGCAGAGAAATAACTTTTGCTTCTAAAAGAACTGCAGACTTGGATGCTGGGGATTGGTAAGTGAGCCTCCACAGGAGAGCCCTATTATGCAGCCTCTCAGATAGCAGAACAATTAGCTGAATATTCTTGTGAATAGATACATTGAGTTCTGTTTGTTATGATCCATGGAGTCATTCCTAATTATGTTCATGTATTCTTTTAAATGTCTTTAACGAAAGTTTCAAATTTTTGCACAAGTGTTTGGCAAGTCTCACACACATATGCACACCCTTCTCCCATCCCACATTTTAAAACATTCAGTCGTCCAATCAGGAAGTAGCAAGAGCACATCAGTGATGAATACCAAGTAGCTGAAGCAAACAATTCAGAGACTGGAGGTAGCATTTGTAAAATTCTTGGCCTGAATAGTTTTGACAAGTGATTAATGATTTTTGGGCACCTCAAAACAAAAAAGAGTCACCAAAATCATTAGTCATCTTTGAAAGTCATGTATTTAAATACAAATATCCATTTAAAAAATAAAGGATCCACGCAAAAATCAGGACTGGTTCAAACACATCTTTAATGATTATTGTTCTAAACTAGTAGTTCAACTAGCTCTAACTACTGATGTTATGCCTCTAGTGATTGGAGAACTTTAACTCCATGCCCCTGTCCCTCCTGATGTTCCACCTCAAAACTAAGTCAACATCAGATATTAAGTTTCTGCACAGCTTGGAGAGACAGCACAGGCTGGAATCATAGATACAAGTAACAACACCTCTCAAGGCCTCCACCTACAATACTTACTCCAATTTTTCGTAGTTCTTATGTCTTCAATATAGGGATAAAGTTTTGTAGGGTTGGGGGGGGCGGGGTTTGGTGGAGGTGGCGTCAACTGAGGCACCGGTTCTGAGCAAAACAAATACACAGGGAAGCACCACTCCTACATTATTAATTTTCTACTGTACTAAAACGTGTGCTGCTAATCAGCCTTAAAAAAAACACCTATCTTCATACCCATAACTCTATGGAATGGTCTCCATATAGTACAAACACACAGCTAAAGCAAACAGTCTCCAGAAACAAAATTCACGCCTTTAGCAAAATCTTGGCTGAAATCCTACTTTGTGGTTTTTCATTCTACGATGGAAGTTGGTTGTTTGTTTGTTAGTAAGTATTTGCAAAACAAAACAGCTAGACATTTTTTAAATACCTACTACAGAACGCCAAGAGTGACTCACAGTTGCGGCAACTACTTTTCTGTGCCAACTGAAAAAAAACCACTAGTAAAATCTCTTTTTGGAGAGAAAAAGATAATTCCAAGCTTCCTCCTGCTCCCCCTACAAATACTTAGAAACATACTGTTTAATGTATTATTAAATTATATGGGTCCCCCCATGTCTCACCAGAGTCCCACTTTCCTGTAAGGAAAATATATAATCTATAATACAGATTGCTGCAAAAGGGAAAATATACTTTTCTACTAGCTTAGACTACAACATCCTGTACGTAAAAAGACACCCCGTAAAGTAGAATCATAGAATCTCAGGGTTGGAAGGGACCTCAGGAGGTCATCTAGTCCAACCCCCTGATCAAAGCAGGGCACAATCCCCAATTTTTGCCTAAAATAGAATTCCAAAGCATCCCTTCTGCATGTTTTATATCTACAGTTCCAACTGGAGAAATGATTGAATTAACATCAACACCTCATCTGTTTTTCCGATGGCACTCTAGAAGAGAAAAATATTAATGGCTCAATCTGGCAACCTGTAGTCACACAGGATTACTACTTTGAATACAGGTAATAGGATCAGGCCCTAAATCAGGGGTTCTCAACAAAAAATTTGGTGGCTGCTCTGAGAATTTTTCCTTAAATATTTAATTAACTTTTGGAAAAACAAATAAATATGCACATATACAGGTCCAAATCAAAGTAATTTATTTATGTAGATTTTTTTGCAAATCTAATAATAAAAAGAATGTGCAGCCATCGGTATTCTTTATTGATCTCAACAGAACAGAAACAAATATGGTGCTTTGTATGTTCTGGTCTTTTGTGGGTTTGTTTGTTTTTGCTTTTTTGGTTGCTTTTCTTTAGCTAGTAAGACTGCTTCTGTGAATAGTGATATTTGTATGTTTGTTAATATCACTTTTCACAGCAGCAGATTTGATAGCTAGAAGGCAGTGAAGAGAGATATTAACATACAAATACCTCTTCTCACAGACTTACTCAACCCTGATAAGACAGAGGACAAAATTAAGCCCTGGATGGGGAGGTGGATAGGGAGGCAGCAGGGTCCAGGGGAGATGGGTGATGAGCCTGCGGCTAGAGCCCAAAGCCCCATAGCTGTAGGATGGAGCCTGCTGCCATCTGCCTGGAGGACAGAGCCTGCCACCCCAGAGCTGAAGCCTAAACTCCACTTCCCCTGGGAAGGTGGGAAATTCACACTGGCTACCTGCTCCTCTTTTGTTTGTGACTCTGCTGCTTCCCTCCCACCTCAATCGCTGCCCAGGAGGCTGTAGCTGCATTTGAGAAATGCTGTCCTAAGTCACCTTCAGAAAAAATAAGGCTTATTACACTCTTGCTATGAACTGATGTAACAGAGCACTCTGTTATTGTACTCGTGTATCTCATTAAAAACATACTATTTTACAATACCCAGTTTTACAAAACTGACATTGGAGACAAAAAAAAAAAGTTGTTCTGTTTACTGTATTTGACAGCACTATTTTGCTGCTTCTCCAATACAACTATACGTTTTCCCTCTTGTTTCAGTAGTTCTCTCACTGCAACAGGGGAGAGAACAAACATTAAAAGGGAAAAAAAAAAGAAAAATAGGATAGTAAATGGGAACACACATGGTACCCGCAACTACTTTTTAGAAAAAGATTTGACTGATTCAAGTATACAGCATCCCTTTTTCTGGGCTGACCTCGAGACCAAGAAGTGATAAGCTGGAAACTGGAAGTCTGTATATTAACACACTTCTAAATTAAAATGCAGATCGTATTGATTATGTTTTGTTAGTTAATCCATTGGTCAGGTGGGGGGGGGGTGCACGCACACGGTACAAGGCTGCTCATGACACCACACTATATCATCACCTCCCTTACTTCCATGACTAAAACTTTCCTTTGTATATAAATGGGAAACAGACAAAAGATGTACCAAGAACAAATTTTAGTATTGCTAC
The DNA here is from genome assembly GCF_965140295.1 of Lepidochelys olivacea. Taxonomy (NCBI): domain Eukaryota; kingdom Metazoa; phylum Chordata; order Testudines; family Cheloniidae; genus Lepidochelys; species Lepidochelys olivacea. Next base: position 74,835,147 of record NC_140414.1, read on the forward strand.
AAAGCTGTAAGAAACTTAGGGCATATCATCGAGTTGTCAGCAGCAATATATCAATGGTCTAGTTTTCACTCTGAGTTTTCATCATGATTTTACACGATTTCTTCAAAAGGTCTGTTACTATACACTAGAGATCGCTTTCACTCCCAGGCCACAGCTCCATCTTGAATCTAATAAATAACCTTTGAGAGCTTTGCATGTTCAAACAATCTCTCAGGTGATTTTCTTCCAGGAGGGGATGTGTAACACTTATTACTACAAGCCTAGGAGCATGCAACTTTTCATGAATTCCTCTCAACTGCTACTTCGCTTTGTACAAAAGACAATACTTCTATGAAAACAAACTGGCCAGTTAATTCAAATGTATCAGTACAAATAATCTAATCCGCACATTCAGTTTTATTTTCTGAAGTCTATAGGGAAATATGCTGTTCTCTAGACTAGAAAGAGTATTTCCCAACTAAAGCCCTATTCATCCCAATTTTCTTCCTCAAGATGTTCCACTCAAAGTATTTTTTCCCTTTTCTGCAGAACTCCTTACAGTGCTGTGTTACACAGTAACACATTTATTTACCTAGATATTACTGAGAGTCAACAGCATAGAAATATTAAGCTAGTAATGTACTGTTGTGTTCTACTGGACAAACATTTTTATAATACCTGTTAGTACGCAAGCACCTACACAATAGCCAAATACCAAACAGGAAGGGATCTTTAATTGGATTAATGCCTGAGGAAGAGACTTTTCCCCCCTGCCCTGATTGATAAACAAAGTCTGAACTTTAGTAGCAAAAAGGAAGATTTTAGGGAGGCAGGCAAACTTTTTTTTATTTGCCTACATGGAAAGGGCCACATATTCGTCAATGGGATTTAAAATCAGTAATGCATATCTGGAGAGAAGTATTTGCCTTGATGTAACAGGGTGCTGGCCAGGAGGTCCTGAGCCAGGCCCCTGTTAGCCCAGCTCCAATTAAGTAGTATTAAATTGGGGCAGGCTGAGTATGCCATGCCTAATTTCTGGGAAAGCAGCACCTGAGGGCCTTATTAGCCAGGGGGCTATATAAAGCTGGCAGAAAGGGGAAGGAAAGGAAAGGGAGGAGCCACAGGCTGTGCATCCCTGCTGGCTGGAGAAGCTAGCTATCCCTCAGGTTGCTGATTTACAACAACTGTCTGTTAATAGAAGGTGGTGGGAGCAGACACTGTTAATAAAGAAGCACTGGTGATTGCACTTAGAGGAGGTCTCTGACTGATTTGTGCAAGGGCAAGGGAAGGCCTCATTACACTTTATTATGCCCCAAACCCCATTTGCCCAGTGTGGTAGGCATCCATCGGTTTACCATGGGTAGAAGTCTGCAACCGCCTCTAGCTTCCAAGTAAGTATATCAAAGGGTCTGTTTTGTGGTACAGGTGGCTCATTAGATCAGTTTCCTCTTGATCTGTTCCATATACAATTATACTGGTTCTTTTCATTATGTTTACTCACTGAAATGTGAGTTTGTGCTGTGACATATTCCCATCCTTGTAGATGGCAGGTTTTACTTCATTGTGCCTTAAGACTCAGCCACTATTTTGGCAAGTGACTCTCTGAAAGACTTCCCTGAACATATTTGAAGGCTATCACCTTTGCTTGGATGTCTGCTTTCCAGGATCATAGCAACTATGTTAGCCAGGATTATGGCCAGCAAGGCAGAGAAACAAAAAGGACTTATGAAGCAACTGAGATGCACCTAGGTGCACTGTTCTTTCAAAGGCTGTTTCAGCCCATGTTGCCTTTTAACTTTCCACAGGAAGAATTTGTACAATTCAAGACATAGTACTCACTCACGCAAGTAATGTAGATACTACAGATCCTTATGCCTAGTTTATACCAAGTATAGAAAAGGCCAGAAGTTGTCAACATCTTCTCTGTGCAAGGGCTTCCATCGGTGCTACACCTAGTGGGAACACCCTATGCCCCCATGTTCATCCTTATAAAATGACTGTAGTATCCAGTGCAAAGTTTGTCTTGAGTGTCTTCGGAAGGCTCATGATGCACTGAGCATTGTTGTTAGTGATGTTATAGGAATTGTTGTTACAGTAATGTTATAGGTTATAATTTCATGTATATAGTTATGATGCTGAAAATGTATCCTCATGGCTTAAAGCAAGCCCAGGCAAAAATTCTCCAAAAGCAGAGGGGCAGTCCACACCTCATCAGGGCATGTATGGGACAAACCCAGCCCAGCTTCACAGGAAAAAAGGACACTGGCCTAGGCAACAACAAAGGATCTGTTGGACTCTCGAGTGAGTCACCCCCTTTCTTTGGGGCTCTGAAAAGGGGGGGGGCGCAAAGCCAACAGGGAAGAAAGGACATGAAGAGCATGGCAAAGACATCTCTTCCTTTTATCCTCTCTTACATCTCCAGACATCACAACCAAGCGACTGAAGCACTGATCAAAGGGAAGAGCCTGGCTGAAGGGCAACCAGCCAGCCTGTGGTGAAAAGCATCTAAGTGTTAAAATCAGCTTAGAATGAGTTTTGCTTTTATTTCATTTGACCAAATCTGACGTCTTGTGCTTTGACTTATCACTTAAAAATCTATCATTATAGTTAATAAAGATGTTTGTTTATTCTACCTGAAGCAGTGCATTCGGTCTGAAACATGTCAGACTCCCTTTGGGATAACAGGCCTGGTACATATCAATTTCTTGTTAAATTGACGAACTAATAAAAGCTTGCAGCGTCCAGCAGGCATAACTGAACACTGCAACACAGAGGTTCCTAGGATTGTGGCTGGGACCAGAGATACTGGCTAGTGTCATTTGGTTGCACAATCCAAGGGAGCAGCTTACATGCCAGAGGCTGTGCGTGAACAGCCCAGGAGTGGGGGGTTCTCACAGCAGAGCACAATAAGGCTGGCTCCCAGAGTCAAGGATTGGAGTGACCTAGCAGATCACTAGTCCAGCTAACACCAGAGGGGAACATCACAACTAGGGCAAATGAAGCTGATAGAACCAGTAGGTATTATTCCCTTGCGTATAGCTTTAGTGCTAAAGTAATCTCAGAGATGAATCTGCTCACTTATCACCTGGCAACTCTCATAGGATACAAATCCATATACTTTGAAATAGCAGTCAGATACACAATCCCTTACACGGCTGAACTTTTAACACAGCTGCTACTCTGAAACCTTGGATTTGCTAAACTTTCTCACTGGCCTTAAAACAGGTCAGTATTAGAGGAATAGGAAGGTCTAATTCTACACCAAAGGGGGGAAAATATTCTCTTTATGACATTTTGCTACCTGTTATTGTCTCCAACAAATAGGGTCATCCTGGAGGTACTGTGCAATGACAACTCTCCTTATCTCAAGTATTCCCAAATAAAATCAGTCCTCTTTCCAATTCTGACTCAGAGCTGACCTTCACGGAAGAGCCTGAGTCCTTATACCAGCTTCTCTTGGCCTTTGCCTCTGTTCTGAAGACTTTTGCTTGGAATAGAGCTAGTGTCTTAAAGCATGAAAGATTGAAAGAGCTTGATAAAGAAAGTTCTGGGACTCAGGGTTTTTTTTGGGGGGGGGGTTAATTGGTTTTTATTTGCAGCACCCTCTTAGGGAGGTAGAGTGTGTCAGGCCTCTGTAGAGGAATATCTGACACAGGATTAAGAAATTCCATGAAGAGCCAGGTTGTAGATTTCTTTTCCTTTATATGGTGTAGTGTTCACTTTACTGTCGCCAATATAGTTGCTGCGTTGTTTTTGTTTTTTTAAATGGCACTTATGCAATGTCTACGCTGCAGCTGGAAGATTTAAAATTTGAGCTCAAGGAGACATACCTGCACTACCTCTAATAGAACTGGCAAGCTAAAAATAGAAGCGTAGCCACAACAGCGCAAGTAATGGGAAGGGCTTGCTGCCCTAGTATATACACCTATGCTCTCTGACAGGATCATACTTTGGGAAGTTTGCCCCTCCTGCTGCTATCAGAACTAGCGTGGGTATATCTATAAGCTTTAAATATACATCTTCCAGATCTAGTGTAGACATACACTTAGGGACCAGGCCTGCTGATATCTGCCTGAGCCTCTGTGCAGGGATATATGCCCTGGATGACTAATTCCAGGGAATTATCAATGGGAATTTTGGTTAGCTGGGGAAAGGGAAAGTGGGGTGGAGCTTCCCCAGGAGAACCAAAGACATGTAGCACAGACATACCTTGCTCAAAGCTTTCCACAGTGACAAGCTACTGGCTAAGACCCTATACATGTGGCACAAGAGATGCACAGTTCTGGGAGGTCAGCGAAATGAGGCCCAGAGGCCTCATCCCTATAATAGTGTTACAATCATGCTAAGTTCTTTCTTAGGAAAGAAAGTCCAAAGAAGACTGATTTGTTGTACTTGAGTATTCAGTGTCCATTTGGAAGCTTAAATTTACTAATACCTATGTAGGGTGACCACATGTCCTGATATTATCAGAACTGTCCCAATGTTAGGAGCTTTGTCTTACAAAGGCAACTAACATCATCACCCCCTTCTCATCCCAAAAAAAGAAAGTGCTCCGATTTTTCACATTTGTGTATGAAAAAGAAAAAAAATGGACACAAATCAGACAAGGAATTGTAACATTCCAAATCCAGTAAGAGCACTTCAATTTCCCTGGACACTCAGACTTAAGTTGCTATATATATTTATTTTTATTAAAGAGAAAACACAACACACTGCATCCTTCAGAATCAGACTTCAATGAGAAACTGAAGAACTGGAATGAATTTGCAAACTTGACACCATCAAATTAGGCCTGAATAAAGACTGGGAGGGGCTGGGTCACTTCAAACAATTCTCTCTCAGTTGATATTCACCCCTTCTTAACTGTTGGGAATGGCCACATCCACCTTGATTGAATTGGCCTCATTAGCACTGACCCCCAACTTGGTAAGGCAACTCCCATATTTTCATGTGCTATATATTTATACCTGCTTACTATAATTTTCCACTCCATGCATCTGATGGAGTGGGTTATAGCCCACGAAAGCTTATGCCCAAATAAATTTGTTATTATCTAAGGTGCCACAAGGACTCCTCGTTTTTGCACAAAAGGTTGAAATCTTCAATAATTATTTCTGTTCTGTATTGGAGGGGAAAAAGATGATGTAGTCAAATATATAAGATTCAACATCCTCCTGAGTTACTAAATGGATTGGAAAACAGCAGCTACTTAAGTTAGACATTTCTATATCAGCAGGTCCAGGTAACTTGTATCTAAGGAGCGTTTTAAAAACAGCGGACTGAGGAACTCACTGGACTGCTAATGTTGACTCAAGTAAATCTTAGAACACCAAGAAAGCTAATGTTGTTCCAATATTTTAAAAAGGTATATGGATTGACCCAGTTATCCTATAGGTCTGTTTGACATCAATACCAGGCATATAGAAGAGTGGTTGATACAGGAACCAAGGATTAAAGTAGGGCAATATAATTAATGCCCATCAACACCGTTTTGGGGTGGGGGGAAAGCCTGTCAATTATAATTTTGATTGATAAAGGTAATAGTGCTGATGTTATATCCTTAGTCTTGTGTAAGGTATTTTTGACTTGTGTAAGGTATTTTTGACTTGGCTATCGATTAAAAACCTAAAATGATATAAAATAAACATGGCTCACATTAAATGGATTAAAAGCTGGCTAACTGATAAAATATCAAAAGGTAATTGTGAGCACGGAATTATCATTGCATGCATGTGTTTTTACTGGGGTCCTGCAGGGTTTGGATCATGGCCCTATGATATTTAATGTTATTAATGAGCTGGAAGAAAATTTCAGTGATTTTATATTGTCAGACGATCAAAAAATTGGAGATGTGGTAAATAATGGAGAACAGGTCACTGATACAGTGTGATCTGTATCACTTGGTCAACTGGACACAAGCATACAAAATGAATTTTAGAAGGCTTAGCATAAAAGTGTATGCATCTAGGAGCAAAGAATGCAGACCATACTTACAGGATGGGGGACTCTATTCCGGAAAGCAGTAACTTTGAAGAAGATTAGGGGATTGTGGTGGATATGCTGAACATGAGCTTCCAGTTACAGGCTGTGGCCAAAATATCATTGTTGGATGCACAAACAAGGGCATCTCAAAACAGATGCAGAGAGGTTATTTTACTCTATTTGACATTGATGCAACTGCTGCTGGAACAGTGTCCAGTTCCAATATCCACAATTCAAGAAGATGGCTGACAGATCAGAGAAGATTCAGAGAAAAGCCAGAAGAACTACTGAAGGATTAGAAATCATGCCTAACAGTGGTAGTCTCCAAAAGCTCAATTTATTTAGCTTAACAAAGAGAAGGTTTAGGGGTGACTTCATTACTGTCTGTAACAGGGTGGCTTGCCCCTGGGTTAGAGAGCCTGGGGCTAAGACAACCCTGATTATAATGTGAGCCCACTTGAAAGGGATCATGGATTCCAACATAAAAGCAACAGGAAGCTGCAGAGGGTAGGGGTATTTTGAGAGGTAACCGAAACCAGAGGCAAGAGGCCCGACAGTGAGCTAGGAAAGCCCAGGACAGGAGACTGAGTGGAGCTGGAAATGAGGACAGACTTTGTGTTTGTTTTGAGTTCTGTTTCGGACAACCTCTGCTGGCACCTCAACAAAGACTAAATTAAAAGGACTCTGGACTGAGAAGGCAATTGGAAAACGGTGTGTGTTCTTAAAGAGCCCCTAGTGAAAGGGAAATAGGAGGTGGGTGGCAGCCACGGTACTACACAGTCTATAAATACCTCCATGGGGAGCAAAATATTTAATAAGGGACTAATCAATCCAGCAGAGAATGATATAGTACAATCCAATAGCTGGAAGTTCAAACTAGACAAAGGTAGACTGAAAATAAGGCCTTCAAAACACACACACCACAAAACATTCAATGACAGTTTTTAAATCAAGAATGGATGTTTTTCTAAAGATGTGTTCTAGGAAATATTTGAGGGAAGTTCCATGGCTTGTGTTATACAGGAGGACAGCGGTCCCTCTGGTCTTGGAATATATGAAGACAAGTAGCTAGAGTCTTTAGGAGTCTACCTAGACATTTGCAGGTGCAAACATCTTATTTGCTTGTTCATTTGCAGTTAACAAATATACATGCAGAACTCACAAAATAATTTCTAAATTTTGGCTACATGGCCAAGGTACATGGTAACAGAGAGCTTATTAAGAGTTATTTTTATATGTTTGAAAGAAAAAAAATTCAAAATGCCTTGGTCCTACCACTGCTGTTTATACAGCACTTTAACAACATAGATTGAAGTCACTAAAGAGACTCATTTCCTGCTGTTTGACAACTTAAAGTATTTTCTTTTTGTATTGTACTATGATATAAACGGACCTGTCAAAAATACTGGTGCTACAATTAATCTTTCTAAAAGTAGCATAGTGTTTTATTTTCTGTAGTGTCAGAGTTATACTTTCATTGGATCAACAACTATGAGTCTTTCAACAATAAGGTTCTAAATAGCGGATATCGTGTACATATATTTTTCTGCACGGATTTAGGTCACAATCCAGCAAAGACTTAATTTTGCACAGTCATTCAATCTGTTGTAGTTAGTATCCAGCTTAGCATCCAATATTTTTTTTTCTTTGCCTGCTGACATAATATGCTTACTTGGGTTGAGAAAACTTGCCAAATTCTTTTGAAAGAAAAATAGAGAAAAAAAGTAGAACTTAAAAAAATTGTTTCAAGTCATGCTAAAGATAAAAAAGTTGTACGACATGAATATTATAATCACACATTTTAAATGCGTCTACTACAGTAACACAGCATCCTTTCCTTCACCAAACTAAAGATGGCCCTTTTGGCTTGACCATCTTTGGAATGAATCACTATTTTCTTACTGCTTTACAAATTATTTCAGGTTCCCACTTGTGCCTTAATATTTAAGCATGGCATTTTCACCAAGCATCAAAATTGTATACTTTAAGTTTAGATAGTATGTACAAACTACATATTCTAAGCCATATTATGTCTTAGAGAAAATTACATACCCTAGGTATGCCATTAAACAATCAAAGTTTCCTGTTTAATAATAAATTCATTATCCATTCCAAAACCAGAGAAGCACACTACTGTTCACTGAAGGGCACTGCATTTAAGCTTCCAAATATAAAGTTGAGGGGTTGTTCTCCACAAAAACATGGTTGTGTAGAATTCTACACAACTTTTACTAAATATGCTTCTCATTTATTTTAGCTGGCCCCAAACCCCTTTTTTGTACTTAGGGAACAGGTTAGGAAGCTTGTTAGTTACGCAAGGAGAGTACACCTCTCTAAATGGAAAAGCAAAACCAAAAAGTAAGAGGATGATGAAGCAAAGTTAAAAGTTTAGCCCAAAATGAATATACAAGATTACGTTTAGTCTTCTACCTAAAGCTGCAATCTAGAATAGAGTGCAATTTTAACCATGGTGAAAAAATAAATTCTCAACTCAGCAGATTTGCTAAGTTCTCAGTGAAATTGGCAGCATTACTGTGATCATATATTTTCACAAAGGTGAACGATTCCTCTACTGTGCTGCACAAAGATGTGCAAAAGATGATCATGTCACCCATCCATTTGTGCTCTTCAATATATTTTTATTAGTTGTTACAAGGAATATTGTATATATTTCAGTTCTCCTACATCCCTCTTACAGTTTAATAGGGTGGAGATTGCAAACAGAACTTTGGTCAGCTACATTTTGTTTTAGTAAAAGACATCACATTTACAAGTCCAGTAGTGCAGGCTTATTTCCATACTAACTTTAATGAGGAACTTTTAACTTTAGCAGCGCATAAACATGGTTTTTCATTTGTAAAGTATGAACAATTCACCAAGTTATAGACTATCAGGGTTGGAAGGGACTTCAGGTCGTCATCTAGTCCAACCCCCTGCTCAAAGCAGGATCAATCCCCAACTAAATCATCCCAGCCAGAGCTTTGTCAAGCCTGACCTTAAGAATATCTAAGGAAGGAAATTCCACCACCTCCCTAGGTAACGCATTCCAGTGTTTCACCACCCTCCTAGTGAAAAAGGATCTTTTTCCTGAGATCCAACCTAAACCTCCCCCACTGCAACTTGAGAACATTACTCCTTGTCCTGTCATCTGCTATCACTGAGAACAGTCTAGCTCCATCCTATAAAAATATAAAAAAAAAAACAATTAAAAAAATATATAAAAATAAAAATTTTATAAAATATAAAAATATTGCTCGGGCATGTAGGAATGAAATCAGGAGGGCCAAATCACACCTGGAGCTGCAGCTAGCAAGAGATGTCAAGAGTAACAAGAAGGGGTTCTTCAGGTATGTTGGCAACAAGAAGAAAGCCAAGGAATGTGTGGGCCCCTTACTGAATGAGGGAGGCAACCTAGTGACAGAGGATGTGGAAAAAGCTAATGTGCTCAATGCTTTTTTTGACTCTGTCTTCACTAACAAGTTCAGCTCCCAGACTGCTGCGCTGGGCATCACAACATGGGGAGTAGATGGCCAGCCCTCTGTGGAGAAAGAGGTGGTTAGGGACTATTTAGAAAAGCTGGACGTGCACAAGTCCAGGGGCTGGACGAGTTGTATCCGAGAGTGCTAAAGGAATTGGCGGCTGTGATTGCAGAGCCATTGGCCATTATCTTTGAAAACTTGTGGCGAACGGGGGAAGTCCCGGATGACTGGAAAAAGGCTAATGTAGGGCCAATCTTTAAAAAAGGGAAGAAGGAGGATCCTGGGAACTACAGGCCAGTCAGCCTCACCTCAGTCCCCGGAAAAATCATGGAGCAGGTCCTCAAAGAATCAATCCTGAAGCACTTACATGAGAGGAAAGTGATCAGGAACAGTCAGCCTGGATTCACTAAGGGAAGGTCATGCCTGACTAATCTAATCGCCTTCTATGATGAGATTACTGGTTCTGTGGATGAAGGGAAAGCAGTGGATGTATTGTTTCTTGACTTTAGCAAAGCTTTTGACATGGTCTCCCACAGTATTCTTGTCAGCAAATTAAAGAAGTATAGGCTGGATGAATGCACTATAAAGGTGGGTAGAAAGTTGGCTAGATTGTCGGGCTCAACAGGTAGTGACCAATGGCTCCATGTCTAGTTGGCAGCCGGTGTCAAGTGGAGTGTCCCAAGGATCGGTCCTGGGGCCGGTTTTGTTCAATATCTTCATAAATGATCTGGAGGATGGTGTGGATTGCACTCTCAGCAAATTTGCGGATGATACTAAACTGGGAGGAGTGGTAGATACGCTGGAGGGGAGGGATAGGATACAGAGGACCTAGACAAATTGGAGGATTGGGCCAAAAGAAATCTGATGAGGTTCAATAAGGATAAGTGCAGGGTCCTGCACTTAGGACGGAAGAACCCAATGCACAGCTACAGACTAGGGACCGAATGGCTAGGCAGCAGTTCTGCGGAAAAGGACCTAGGGGTGACAGTGGATGAGAAGGGGGATATGAGTCAGCAGTGTGCCCTTGTTGCCAAGAAGGCCAATGGCATTTTGGGATGTATAAGTAGGGGCATAGCGAGCAGATCGAGGGACATGATCGTCCCTCTATTCGACATTGGTGAGGACTCATCTGGAGTACCATGTCCAGTTTTGGGCCCCACACTACAAGAAGGATGTGGATAAATTGGAAAGAGTCCAGCGGAGGGCAACAAATGATTAGGGGACTGGAACACATGAGGTATGAGGAGAGGCTGAGGGAACTGGGATTGTTTAGTCTGCAGAAGAGAAGAATGAGGGGGGATTTGATAGCTGCTTTCAACTACCTGAGAGGTGGTTCCAGAGAGGATGGTTCTAGACTATTCTCAGTGGTAGAAGAGGACAGGACAAGGAGTAATGGTCTCAAGTTACAGTGGGGGAGGTTTCGGTTGGATATTAGGAAAAAGTTTTCACTAGGAGGGTGGTGAAACACTGGAATGCGTTACCTAGGGTAGTGGTGGAATCTCCTTCCTTAGAAGTTTTTAAGGTCAGGCTTGACAAAGCCCTGGCTGGGATGATTTAATTGGGGATTGGTCCTGCTTTGAGCAGGGGGTTGGACTAGATGACCTCCTGAGGTCCCTTCCAACCCTGATATTCTATGATCCTCTTTGGAACCCCCTTTCAGGTAGGGGAAGCAGCTATCAAATCCCCCCTCATTCTTCTCTTCTGTAGACTACATAATCCCAGTTCCCTCAGCCTCTCCTCAAAACTCATGTGTTCCAGTCCCCTAATCATTTTTGTTGCCCTCCGCTGGACTCTTTCCAATTTTTCTACATCCTTCTTGTAGTGTGGGGCCCAAAACTGGACATGGTACTCCAGATGAGGCCTCACCAATGTCGAATAGAGGTGAACTATTGCAGAGGGAGTTTGCCTGGAATCTGCCTGAGAGGAGGTACGCTAAGGGCTGCATTAGGGAGGCTGTGTTGGCGAGTACCTGAGTGTCTGTTGTGGGGACAGTTTGACCATGTGCTTGATTGGTAGTTTGAAAAGCGTGAATTGGGAGTGCTTTGTTCCAGGTGAGCCTTGAATGGGCCTGACTGTATAAAAAGCCAGTTGGCTGCGAACCAGCAGAGCAGCTAACAGAGGGAGATTGCCTGGGATCTGCAAACACTCCCAACATTCCAAAAGCCCCTGAAACTGTTATCTCCTTAATGCAATAAGTTAACCAACAACTTGCTCCAAATAAAATCCAAAACCAAAAAATTAGTTCTCTGCCCTTCTAAGATCCTTCCCTCAAATGCCAGTGAGGGGAAAAAAAGGCTTTGTCCCATGTTCAGAAAGTTCAGAGGAGCTCTCAGAGAAGCATTTACAAGTAGATGACTCCCATTCACAGCAAGGAGACAGTAGTTATAGTGTCTCCACTTGTGAGAGATAGGAAACTAAGGGAACATCAAGGGAAACCTGAAATGATGAAGTGCAGAGCCCACATGAGGATGTGGGAGCAATGAGACAGAGACTTGAAGTGGAGGGGATATGGAATAAAACCAAACAGTCAGTGCAGAATCTCAGATGGACAAGGCTTAAGGTCTTATACATGCGGAATGGAGGGTAAGGAAGTACCATGATGGATAGACTTAAGAGGCTCTAGAGTAGGCCAGAGAAGAGGTTGCAGAGAGGTAACCAGAGCCTACACCAAAAGGTTTTAGCAGCCGACACAGAGGAAGGGACAAAATGTGCATATCTTATAGAGCAGCAATTCTCAAACTGTGGGGCAGGAACCCAAAGTGGGTTGCGACCCCGTTTTAAATGGGGTGGCCAGACATGACATTAAACTTGCTGGGGCCCGGGACTGGGGCCAAAGATGAAGCTGGAGCCCCACTGCCTGGGGCCAGGTTACAGGCCCCTCAGGCTCGCTGAACTGGAGACAGAGTGCTCAGTACCTGGTAGGTGTAAGCCCATAGTGCAGGACTACCAAGTAGCCAAGCCTCCAGCAACCAAAAATCCCAACATAATTTGGGACTCACTTTACAGTACATCTACTAATCACATTGCATAAAAAGGAAATTTGCATGAGGAGATCAAGCCAATAGATCCTTTCCTTCCCCAGAGCCAAAATTTTAAACACAATCCCATCTCCTCAGGGATTAAAAGCTACATGAAAGCATGGGACATAAAAGAGGGGTGGGGAGGAGGACCACCCCCTAAAATATTTAAAACACTCCAATGTACATATTTAGTTGTTTTTCCATTATATAATCAAAAATATCCATCGCTTCCCAAGGCACCCACAGAGTGAGAGCGCTCCCTCTGGAATCAAGCAACTGGAACAGATTTAAAAAAAAAGTATATGAACAAGCCTATACAGTACGCAAACATCTATATGACAAAGAACTCTAGGCACCAGCATACCTCTGGATGAATACGCTCTTACAAATTTTAAGTATGGAACAGAACACTAAAAATGTATGAATGAGAGTACTGTGTCTCCTCCCCCCCCCCATAAACAGAAAACTGCAATAAAATTGTTTAAAAAGGCCCTTGAGTTACTCCAAAGCCCATTCCCTACAGCACAGACTTAACTACTATGGGTAAGTAGAACAGAAAGAAGAAAGGAAGAAGGAAGTTTAACAAAAAAATTGACAGATGGAAAATTAAACCATTTGAGAGAGACGGCAAAGTAATATACAGTATTTAGCCAAAATTGAATCCTTTTTTCCATACTTGTATGATCTATTTTTATCTCTCAAGCAAAAAGATTAAAAAAAACACATTTTAAACTAAACAAATAATAGGCTAGGATGAAATGCACTTGTTCTAAGACTTTTCATAACCCCTCCGTTTTTCTCAGAAGGCTAATAATATCAACTGCAGATTCTCCTGCACCAGAAGTCCACATCTCATAGGAGAGATGGGAAAGACACCAAGAAGCCACTTACAAACTCCCTGATGCTGTGGGCTGGCCCCAATACAATTTAGAGCTACTGCTCAGCAGGTTAAAGTTACACCACAGACAGAGTGCTTACTTGGTTCGACACCAGTGGAAATTTGGTAAAGTAGAGCCCCTGTGTCAGTCCTGACCACACCAGAACAGATTTTTCCATGAGCCATTTACAATCACCCTCACTGACCCCAGGACTATGCCAAAATTTCCAGGTCGTGCTGCAAATCACTACTCTTAACACTGAAGTCTTTTATAAAAGGCAAGTGCCAGACCACACCATAACATAAGGGTCAGATCACTACCAAATCTCCCTATTTATTTCTCACACACAAACTACATTTAGCGACAGTTAAGACTGCATCAGAACAACCTTATCCACCCACCACATTGGAAAAATGAAAAATAAATACTCAGGAATAAGACTTGTAAATCCTTTCCACCTTCATACATACCACACCACCACATAAGGCTTTAATCTCCTTCTTGAACAAATATCAAAAGCAACATGTATCCCAGCTTCATCAAATAGGAATGTATTGCAAAAATCTTAGTAGTGTTAAGGCAGAAAAATGCATGGCATAAATGACAGTAAGATCTACCAATGTGTGGATGAGTCTGCAAATTCACTTAAGTTTTTGCTCATATTAGAGACCTGTATTCTATTTCTGACTGTACATGCAGAGAGCTTGCATAAGTTCTCTGCAAAGGTGTGTGTATAGAGAGGGTTTAGCAACTCTCCTGGGACTGCCTTCTAAGGTTTGGGTTCCTGGCCTTAAGTCAATAAAGAGTGTGAAGGGCATGACAATATAAATAGCAGTTAGAATAGGTGAGATTTGAACTCCTGCAGGGACACCTTCAACCCCACTCCAGCTCCTTTTTTGACATGTAATAAGACCAGAGTGGAGTAAATGGGTCTTAAAAAGACCCTGTTACAGCTCTGGGAGGATAGCCTGAGCAGAAACACTGCAGAAGACAGCCAGAAGGTTGCTTCCTGTGGACCCCTTTGCAAGTCCTGGTATTGAAGGTGGGGCTGGACATAGAACAGATATACTGGGTGAGGAAGGATTTTTTGGGTTAGGGCACTAGCCTAGGATTCAGACACCCACATTCAATTCCCTGCTGTACCTCAGACTGTGTGACCTTGGGAAAGCCACCTAGTCTCTTTGCATTCTTCTACCCATTAGGTCTCATGAGGATAAATTATTTACGACTGAAGTGCTCAGATACTATGGTGATTGGGTCATATAGGAATCTAAGACAAAAGGGGTAGGGCAGAGATTCTGGCATAATGTAAACAGGCTCTCGGGGCTGTCTAAATTATGCTAGGGCCCTGGAGCAGCCTAGGATTGGGATTGTGCAAAAAGTGACCCATTGCAACTACTGCACCTGAGCTACAAGTATGGTGCTGCACCTCATCTCATTCCAGCTCTCCTCTTTTCCATTCAGGGAACTTTACCCTGCCAAATACCTCTGTAGCCTATGGGAATACCTCATACTCATTTTCTCCCACTAGAACAGAATCAGCAATGGTGTTCACACTGCAAACAATTTGTCAAATGTAGCATGTTTGGTCTGGTGCCTACATATGCCATTACATCAGCATATATAAAAGGTATCTCAGGTGGGGGAAAACCTCTACCTGTACATAACTAATATTGTTGGAATCAACACTTGATGAGGAACATTGAAACATTCTGGGATCTGATTTCTTGGGCGGGGGGGGGGAGGAATCTTTTTGCCATTTAACTTCTTATTCCCTGTATCAATTTCATTTTTCATCAATCTACCATGCAAAACTAAAAAGCTTTCATTCTGTATTTTGCCATTTCAATGAGATTTTTAAAATAAAGGTTTTAAACTGAAATCTCTAAAAACCTTAACTACGATGGAGCTTCCACTCCAGCAAAATGAACACAAAAGTCACTGTCAAATTATTTTTACAGTAAGACATTAGGCCAGATTCTGATATCTACTGCACCAGTGTAAAATCAAAAGCAAGTCCACTGAAGTCAAGGGAATTACTTTAGATTTAATATTCAAGTAACAGATCAGAATCTAATCCATTATGTAACTCTGCATTTATAGCCAGGATGTTACACAGGTAATTCAAATCAGCCCACATATACCATCCCCAGAGGGTTCTATCAAGGTATTTTTAACTACTGCTCACATCACCATTTTATGTTAGACCTTAGTGGGCTCTGACGACACTGGTAAATCAGAGTGAAGCTCAAGTGGCATCCAATGTTAGGCTATGTAGCTTGGAGTTCTCCTTAGTCACAAAAATAAACATTACAAGGAAGTGCAAGAGATCACAAGATTTGGCCATGAAACAAGATATATAGAGTGTTAATCTGAGCACTGTGTGACATGAAATTGGTGTGCTAACTGGGTCAAAAGAAATCAGAAAAGGCACAGCTGACAGTAACTAATGCTGCAGCATGCCAGGAGATCCTTGCTACAATGTTAGGGTATATCTCATTGTTCTGCCGCCCCCCCCCCCTTTTTTTGTGAGGTTCACCAAAGCTGTCAAAATTGTTTAAAATTAGATTAGAACTTCTAAATATTTCTACTGTATGATGTGGAGTTTTGTCTGACAGCGTTCTTTTAAAAAACATTATAGTGGGCAGAAACTTAAAGGGGAAAAAGTGCACTTATTTCAATTTAAGGTGGCTAGTACTCAAAATCTGCTGAGGATGACTTGATGACCAGTTAAGCTAACAAAGCCTCAGCCAAATGTGACTGAAGCTTCAGCATATTTAGGGCAAATAAAGTTTGGACTTTATTGGTTGAAAGTGCAATTGCAGAAGTTAAACGAGCTTTCATCATCAATCTTCAACCTAGGGACTGAAAAGAAAAAAAAAAAAACAAGCAAACAAACAAACACACCACCCCACTATCTACACAATACTGCTCAAATCAAAGTGTTACGCTACATCCTAATACTTGATCTGTACCAAGATTAGGAAATGTACCAATTCCCATACTGGGTGGTTCATCTAATCCAGGACCCTGAATTCAACAGCAGTCAGTACCAGATGCTTCTCAGGAATGTGCAAGAAACCCACCAGTAGACCCTCAACATTAAGTCTCCTCCTAATCCCCAGTCATTAATAACCAATTTCAGCCCTGAAACAGGTAATTTAATCTCTTATTAAGTGCTCACTATGGATATTCGGAGAAGAAATCTTTTTGAATCATGCTAAATATCTGGCCTCAAGTGGATCCTGCAGCAGTGAATTCCATAGTTTATATGTTGTGTGAAAAATTATTTTTAATTTTGTTTGTGAATTTTTACTGAATAGCCGTACAACATCTCCCATGAAGTTCCATGGGGCTGGGTTCATTCAGAGGTGAGCCCACAGTGCACCATAGGGAGATTAAGTCCAGTCAGGAAGCCCAGCACATAGGAGCCCAACTACAACTCCCCTGAGGCAAGACAGTGGGTCCAGCAGATGTAAATTAGCAGTGAACTAGCTTGTTACAACACATTTCAATTCAGTTAGACAAAAAAAACAGTATTTAGATACAGATCAGCTTGATCCATAAAATATTGTTTCAACTTCCCCGATGGGAAACATAAAATAAGTTAGCAAAACATTTTCTTCAGCAAAAAGGTTGATTTTGCAGAAACCACTCCCCCCCCCATTTAAAAAAAAATTCTCAACCAGCAGTAGAGACTAACCACAGATTAAGAACTTCTACATGATTTCAAAAAACAAATAAAAACACCACACTCTACAAAACAGACCATTAAATATCCCCCATGGAATCTATAGTGAGGGGGTGGGGGAGATTAATTTTGTTCTTAAGTTCTGATTTGCTTTCCTTCCTTTTCAAAATGCAGACAAAAATATTCAGGAAAAAATTTTTAAACTAGATTTCTGTTCAAATGCAGGTTTTCACAGGTGGACTAAAATCACCAACATTCTGATCCAGTTCCCACTGATGTCAATGAAACGATTCCTACTGACTTCAGCAGGACCAGTGCAGAACACTACAAGAAATAGGTCTTGCAGAAAGTGATGGAAATAGTGACAAAGTCAGAAATAAAGTGAGTTTTTCAACTTTACTTAAATTCAATAAATCTTTGCTTCATATTCTAACAAGTGCTCCAGAGCAGGGATTCTAAAACTGGGGGTCATGACCTCTCAAGGAGTTGCAAAGTTATTACATGGGAGGTCGGGAGCTGTCAGCCTCCATCCCAAACCCTGCTTCACCTCTAGCATTTATAATAGCGTTAAAATAAATTAACACTTTTTTAATATATATAAGGGGGAGGGTGTCACACTCAGAGGCTTGTGTGTGAAAGCGGTCACCAGTACAAAAGTTTGAGAACCCCTGCTCTAGAGTCTTACAGACCCAGGTTTGAAAAAGGAATATCTATCGTAACCCCGATATTTAATTTGCCACTTAATGATGCGGGGTCACGGAACATTAATCATCAAGAGGTTATTTTTTAAACCTTACAACAACTCAGCAATATGAAAATGAAAGTTTTCAATCAAGCATATCTTGACAGATACCAAGCATAAAACAGTAAATCACAATGTCTTTCATTTCTTCCCCATGCTTGACTGCTCTTGGCTAGGTTCTTGGTCTAATAAGCAAGTTGCCCGGCTGGAAAGTACCTAAATTAAGCAACTGAGAGACCAGTTGTCAATTCTGAAAATACAGCTCTTTTTGGTTTCACATTTATTTTCATTTTTTCTAAACTGAAACAGAGTTGATAAACACTGGCATCATTTAGATTTGTTGTGCAATTCAATTATGAATCTTTAATTGTCACCATTGCACTACTCTGGCAAAAGAAATTAAGACGCTCTTATGGCTGTAAGTGAACACTAAAAATCCTAACCCCTTACTGATAAAAGCAAACACAATTAGGTCCTAAATGTGAAATAGCTAAAATTCAAGTTATTATTCTATTTTCAGATGAATGAAGTTCTAAAAAAAAAAAAAAAAAAAAAAAAAGTGTCCTGCAGTAATCCAAGTCAGAAAAAAAAAAAAACACCACACTTTTTTCCTTCTCAAAAAGAAGTGTACTGTAAACAAGTTGGCCACCCCTCATGGCCAGAGTTGCCTCTGCATTGCCCTGCTCTTTATTCTCCCTCTTCTGGGCCTCTTTTACACAGACTTAATTCTCTTGCCATCCAGTCACCACCCTTACTAGGGTCTAAGCTTATTCAGACCAAAAAACCCCAGTGAAGTAAAACTCAAGAGTCCCAAAAATCTGTCCCTGGGCATGGCTCTTACCTCAGAGTCTGGGTTGAGCAATATAGTTCCTTCAGAGTCTGTAGGTGATGACCTGCTCTGGGGTTCAGCTTGCTGCTGCCCTGCTCAGAGTTGACTCCCATGAAGACTTCCAAAAAAGAGTCAGCTCTTCCCAAAGAACTACAACTTGAGGTTCACTCCCCACACTTCATGTTTCTGGTTGGCTCATTTAGAAAGCCTGCTCCAAGTCTCCTTGTAGGCAGCTCCCTCAGTCCTTCTCACTCCCATTACTGTCTCACACTTGCATATTTTTAGAAGACTTATGTTTGGCAGTAAGTGTTTAAAAGACGTGCACAAGGTAAAAACTTTTCTAGAAATCATTGTTTAAGAAGCTTAAACATGATCAGTACTTATTCAAAAGTCATGGCCAAAAATTCCCCTAGGTTTTCCAAGTGACAGGAGCAAACTCAGTCTGAGGGGTAAGGACACTTGATTAGGAAATATAATTTATACATTTATTTCATAATGTTGTGGGCAGTATTAGCTAGATTCTAATTTAAATATGCTATTTTCTTATTTAACAAAGAATGTTAGTTAGGAATCCTTCGGTACCTTTAAGATGTCTGAGGTTAAACTCTACACTACAATACTCTAGAAATGTCTAAACACATACAAAAGACATCTGACATTTAATACTAATAATTTTGATGCTTCTTTCCACAAGCCACACTTTGGGGACTGAACATATTCTTGCTTCTTCAGCATTACATACTCAAGTTAGAAACCTAGAATTGCCAATAAAATTCTGAACTCCATTGGAACAGTTAATCCATATTACTCTTCTTATGCACAGAAAAAAAATGTTTAAGGCACTACTTATCCAATCAATGGGACTTTATGGATTTGGTAGCTAGCTGAACTTTGGTAACATCAGGAAATCAGCGTTGTGCATTTTTTGTAGCCCTTTCAACAAGTTATTTAGTAAGATGTGGGCTAAAAACGTTACAGCAGCCACCAATTGTTGGGGCTCAGGTTGCATTTCCAGTTTTAGACATGTAGGGTCAGATTTTGACAGATGCGGAGCACATACAATTCTAGATGAAGTCTAGCTATAGGTATCCATAACTACCACAATTTAGAAGTCACCACATCAGACACCCCACTTTCAAAAGCTGAAAGATTGGGTGGGAGGAGGGAGCCACCTAGCACTTTCCCCATGAAACAGTAAACTACAACTACACATATACAGAATGGTTGGAGAAGAATCAAAAATGTAGAGTGCTAACTTGGGAGCAGTAGGAAATTTTTGTGGGAGTGAAACTTGGATGCCTTTGGAGGTTCAGTATCTGTAGGAGAGAACTTTAAGCATTACACAAGTGTTGTCCCACTGCCAACCTGCCTCACCACCCACCTCCAACAAACCACCACTAAGGACCTTGGGTTTTAGATCCCCATACTGTGTAAACATCCATTTTAGACCCAGTATACAAGTGTCACAGGTTAGGGGTGAGCTGCACCTGTGACCTCTATCTCTGTAAGCACATCCCATATGACCTGCAGTTTTCAGAGCAAGACCTCATGATTCACTCTACTCTTGACTGGACCAGCAGATTACAGCAATCCATATCTTAACTATATCACCTCCAGCTAGGTTTAGCCCCTTCTACAGAATCCTCTCTGGGAGCGGTGTTCAGCAGGTAAATGCAATTACAGAAACTAACTTTTTCAAAAGAGTAAGTTTTATTCAGCCATAGAAACATCACAAGCAGAGAAGGGGTTAAAAACAACAAAAAAGCATAAACATAGTGTCTTACCTAAGCTTAGCGTTTCCTTGCCAGTTACAGAAGATTACACTTGATCCAAGCAACTCCTAAGCATTGGAGCTATGAAAAACAGTCAGAATCCTGGCAATTGCTGCCTTTCTGACAGTCTGATGCATGCCCCCGCCCCGGTCAGTGCCTCCCCCCTCAAGGCAAAAAGTTTGTTTGAAAGTTCCTGCCTAAACTTCTCCTGAGGTTTCAAGCAGGGCTCCTGAAGTTAACCAAACTGTTTTATGCATTTCTCCAGTGGGGAGTGGAACTAGTTTTATACAGCTGATTCCTGTTGTTGTCCACTTGAGCACCAGAAAAGTCTGTCTACAACCATTGCTTTGTGGTTCCTGCAGGATTTGTTTAGGTAGTAATACAATAGCTAAAACATAAAAATTTAGAAAAAACCTCACAATTTTTATAATTAACAATAAGGTTCTTCTTCCCAATATTTAGTCATTAAAAGGAAAAATAAACCTGTTGCTTTAATAAAACATTTCCCTATATTTAAAATAAAAGGGGTCATCTTTTCACACCCAATACAACACACAGCAATACACAGCTTTCATAAGCTAAGGAATTCATGCACACTCCAGTTTGTTTCCATCTATCAAAGCAGCACTGAGTCTTCAGCCATGAATAGCCCTGAAGGTTCCTACTGTTCTAAACAACCACTCAGCTAAAAAGCAGATATCCTAATAGATTCTGCTGAGAGAAACTGAGTCTAGAGCAGTCTCTCCTAACCAAAGGATTGTGCATTTGTTGCTCCTGAAAAAAATTAGAGTAATGACAATTTCTCGTAGCAAACCTTCAGACATTGTGTGTATTGGGCAAGTTTCTATGAGCCAAACAGAGAGAATCTTCATCTCACTGAGAGCTGAGGATCCTGAACACCTTAGCTGTTCAACGTCTTGCAGGTTCAGTCCTGTATTGTGTTGCCCCTATTCAATGAGAGCCAGGATTAGAATTTAGGGATGAAATCTTGGACCAACTGAAATGAATGGGAATTTTGCCATTAACTTTAACGGGGCAGGGATTTTAACCAAACTCTTCCTGACTCCCAACCCTGTGCTTCTTCCTCTACAGTGCACAGCATCTCCCTGATAAGTCATTAACTACAACAGCAGCAAAGTAGTAAGACTATTGTATTGCCCTAGGACAGGCATGCAATCAATGAACATCACCAAGAAAAGCTAACAAGTGATTAATAGCAAGCAATGAAGCAAAAAGAGAATGTTGAAGGTTACAACTACTAGTTGTCAAATGTCTGCTTTCTGAAAATTAAACTTTATTATGAAGATAACGAGAATAGAGTCAACACTTATTAAATTATATGTTAACACTATATTGGCACTCTAAGTTACTATATTTGTATTCATGATAAATATGGCAGTTCTCAGCACTGAATAGGCTCAACTAGAGGTTAACGCAAACTGATTTAGATACAAAAAGTTTAATTATATTTACTAAAAATCAGACATGCACAGTTCATAACAATATTGCTGCAGATACAATATTTTACTTGCAAAAAATCTTTGTCATCAGAACCATAAGCCAAAGAAAGAGCTGTTTTATAATCTAATTTCAAGCATTTTTTGGTCAGAAAAAGTTCTCATGTCAGAAATAACATTTCAGAAGTGAAATGAATTTAAGAATCACAGGCCCAGAACCTAACTAAGTGGCCCAAGTTTTCAGCGGCTCCTCACCTCTACTCAGAGTTGTGGCACCTCAGCATGCCTGAAATTCAAGCTATTTTCATTTTCAGTACTTAATATTAGGGGCTTAAATCTGAAAACAGACCAAGATCTACAAATTGTTTAAATATTAGTACTTTAGTATTACATCTTTGAAACAGCTATTTGAAAGAATTCTTTCAAATATTTTAAATAATGATTACTGAAAAATGTGAAAAGATTTAAAAAATACATTTAAGGGATTAGAGTGAAAAATCTGAATATTTCAGCTATTCTATATAGAATTTTTAATAATAATGGATCCTGTAGCTTCATTCATTCTTCCTCCTCAACTATAAAACAACTCTTGCAGCTTCTGCTGCTACCACCATGTATTACTGTATCAAAGCTATTTATACTACACTATAGTAGGCACAGATGGCAGGAGTCAATCCCAATAAGATTTAAGGAGTAAGACATGACAAGCTGTGAATATCCATATCCACTAAATAACCTAGAGCAAGTAAAATAGAGATTATTGTTCAGAGAAAGGAGATAAAAGATAAGTACTGAACAGAGTTATCTGCTTTACCTTAGATTATAAAGCCAATCTAAAGAAAGAATATTACAGTTTACTTTACTCCTAAATAAAGAGCTTCCAAGCCAGTGCTTTCCAAGAGAGAGTTGTTTAAAGTTAACAATAGTTTGAGATTAGTACAGAACATCAGAAGAAAAAAATAGTTCTTCACAGAAACAAGAGTTGAAAGATAGACCAAAATTGACCCCCTCCCAAACACTTCCCCACACAGGAAAACAAACTGAAGACGATCATACAAATTAAAGAGTTCCAGTGTGCAAGAAAATACAAATCCTAAATAGACTTTACTTCGATTTACATATCTCCATTTAAAAATGCTGAAAGTTTTAGATTTACTTTCTAGAATCTAAAGTATATATGACAGAATACAGTAATTTATAATTGTCACAGGTTTAAAAAAAAATACTGGCCATTTTTCCGGTTACTAATTTCATTCTAAAATTAATCAATGAAATTCACTTTATTTATAATAGATTGTAATACTAAAGTCACCAAAAAGGCATAACAAATACAAGTTTTATGAGAATTGGTGAGCAAAGATCTTATAGCTCTTCGGGATTGGACAAAGCAGTAATTTCCCTTAAAGTAGCTTTATTCATGGGGTTTTTAGTTCTTCCCACCACCACCAGTTCCCTGAATCTGCATAGAATTAATTTATCTTCAAGACCTTTAACACAAGACATCTCTAAGGTCACCCTAGGCACAGGTTGGCAGTCTAACATTTCTGAAACACTAAGTACTGAAAGTTAGGGTTTTTAACCAATTTAAGCCACAACACACACACACACACACACACACACACACACACACACACACACACACACTCCTGCTTTCCTATCACAAGTTCTGTTACTACAGGAATGAAATCTACACATCCCGTAAAATAGCTAGTTTCACATTGTTCTTCAAACCTCAGATCAGTGAAATGCAGCTTTGCATTTGAGGTATTATATGACTAATACATTTTGCACTGCCTGCATCTACAATGACATCAGGAGGGGAGAAGAGGACAAGACTGTCCCTAGAATATATGTATTTTAAAAAAAAAGGCGAGACACCCACCCACTATCAATGCAACAGGAAGTAGAACAGTAGCTGGGGCCAAGAGAGAAGATGCAATGAAACCCTCCTGTACCCACAACTGATATCTGAAAAGCACCAATCACTCTGAAGATCAAAGAAAGAGCAGCCAGTATTCAGACAGATTGGATCCTTATGACCTACATAGGAGAAGTGCACTTTCTAAGTAAACTGTAGCAGTTTCCCCAACAGACATTTCTTATGGACTTATTTATTAAGCAAAAATTAACATTCGGAGTCTGATTTAAATTATGTAAATTTTCAGTTAACTATTTTTATTTTACTCCTGCCTTCATAAAACCTACAGAGTTATAACAGATAAATTACAAAGACTAAAGTACATGCTTTAATATAATTAGGACCAGGCCACCCAAGATGAAAACTACACCATGGAAGAGTCCTACAGCCAGGTATTTGAGGCCAATCCTTTTATCAGTAGAACCCTCAATCAAAATGTGATGAAGGAGAAGAGTACACCCTCTAACATTTGACAATAATTCAAGGTCAGCCACCATTCATATTCTGGTTTTGGATAAAACACCTGATCTTGCCTACATCATAGAAACCCAAATTTAATACCACCCCATGTAGCCCAGGAAAATAAAAAGAAAAGGTTTATTAGCAGTATTGCTCCACTTCAAATTCAGGAACCCAATAATATAGGTTAGAAACAAAAGCCTTTCAATACATCAGCCTTGTTAGCAAAGCAAAGGGCAAGACACACCTGGGATGACTCCCCTCTAGAAAAAAGGCCTTCTTAGATGGACTAAGGGATCCACTGCTCAACATGGTCCTGGAGACCCCCAGTTCATTGTTCCCGGCAACTTCAGTTTCCGTATACACCATCCCAAGGCTAGATCTGCCCTCATTTAAATTGTTTTATGTAACAAGTCTCAGGGTCCTGTTCATCTATTCTCCAAGCCTAGAAGATCAGATGGCATTTTTAACACTGATGCTTTCTTCCACTTCCAACTTATTAGGAAACTTTAGCCAGTTTCTTCTACATGTAACCCTTCAGATAGGTGGGAGTTGGCAGCAACAAGGGCTGCGTTCAATAGCTAGGGGTTCCTCTTAACAATACAAGCCAGGATCAGCTCACGCTCCCACCCACTAATCTGGGAACATTAAATACCACTCCGGGCACCTCTACGAGGCAATACTCCCTCTCACAAGCACTGACTCTGTTTATAGCAAAGAAAGCTTTTAATAAAGAGGGAAAAGGAACCCAGCATTAATTTGGGAAAACACACACCAGGATTTGAAAGCCTATGACCCACTCATCACCAGGGATCCTTGAAATCAATTTGCCATGGGAAAAAATGTGGAATCTTTGTTTTTACAAAAATGTTAAAAACAGAGTGGAACTCCAATTATCTGTTCTAATTGGGACCAGGGCCAGATCAGATAATCAAAAATTCAGATAATCAGAAGAAAGGGCAGGACTCAGCCGGTCATCTTAAATATATATCAGTAAAACATTGTGTTCAATTGATACAGGTTTGTTTTTTTAAATCAGAGAATGGGGTTGGGGTGTTAATCAATGAAAACTAGGATTTCTGCTCCTCACAAGATGTCAGGGGAGAGCTCATTCAGACCCTGCTTACATAGAGGAACAATGGTTCATGAGCCAATCGCTTCTGGACAGGATTATTGTAATGCATCTGGAGCTGAGTTGAAGGTGAAAGCATTTCCCAGTGAAAGAGGACAAGAGAGTAACTTCAGCGTTACAATGCTCCCACCTCACAGCTGACATTGGTGTAACAGTCTGAAATCTGATCTCATTCACTTCCATGTAATAGTTACATCAAAATACCGTAGATGTTCCAGCCACAGCTTCCTAGTTACATTTGTTTATTTGCTATAAACATATTTTCATCACAAAGGATCCAACACAAAAATCATTTTAGTACAATATAAGCATCTTGGAGGTAAAAGGCAATACTGCACGACAGAACAAACACTATATCCACCTAGAACTCCAGGTGGAACACTGTAATTAACATGCTTGCAACAAAAAAGTAGCATGTTTAATTATTAGAAGTGGATTGGAACTTGGCTTTAAATATTGTGTGAAAGTTATTACTCTTAGGGTACCTTTCCACTACTAACACACAACAGACCTGCAGCAGCAAGTCTAAGAGCCTGGATCAACTGACTCAGACTTTAGTACAGAGCTAAAATATAGCAATGTAAACATTCCCACTTGAGCTGCAGTTTGGTCTCAGAAATCTAGCAAAGGGGAAGGGTCTAAAGCCAATCTGCAGCCTAAGCACGAATGACTACATTGCTGTTTTTTGCCCCATACTGCAAATTGACCCCGAGTCAGTTGACCCAGGCTCTCAGACTTGCTGCCACTGGGCTTTTTTCCCAAGTGTAGTCATACCCTTCAAGTTTCCTCTAACCACATCTTGGAGTTTGGGTTTAGTATTGATTCAACGAGAAGGACGACACACAAGATTCCATGGAGGTCACCTCTCTGATCAGTATTGTGTGTAATCATTCAATCATAGAATCTCAGGGTTGGAAAGGACCCCAGGAGGTCATCTAGTCCAACCCCCTGCTCAAAGCAGGACCAATCCCCAAATAAAATCATCCCAGCATGGGCTTTGTCAAGCCTGGCCTTAAGAATATCTAAGGAAGGAGATTCCACCACCTCCCTAGGTAACGCATCACCACCCTCCTAGTGAAAAAGGATCTTTTTCCTAAGATCCAACCTAAACCTCCCCCACTGCAACTTGAGACCATTACTCCTTGTTCTGTCATCAGCTACCACAGAGAACAGTCTGGATCCATCCTCTTTGGAACCCCCTTTCAGGTAGCTGAAAGCAGCTATCAAATCCCCCCCTCATTCTTCTCTTCTGAAGACTAAACAATCCTAATTCCCTCAGCCCCTCCTCATAAGTCATGTGTTCCAGTCCCCTAATCATTTTTGTTGCCCTCCGCTGGATATTTTCCAAATTTTTCTACATCCTTCTTGTAGTGTGGGGCCCAAAACTGGACACAGTACTCCAGATGAGGCCTCACCAATGTTGAATAGAGGGGAACAATCACGTCCCTCCATCTGCTGGCAATGCCCCTTCTTATACAGCCCAAAATGCCGTTCGCCTTCTTGGCAACAAGGGCACACTGTTGACTCATATTCAGCTTCTTGTCCACTGTAACCCCTAGGTCCTTTTCTGTAGGACTGCTGCCGAGCCATTCGGTCCCTAGTCTGTAGCAGTGCATGGGATTCTTCTGTCTTAAATGCAGGACTCTGTACTTGTCATTGTTGAACCTCATCAGATTTCTTTTGGCCCAATCCTCTAATTTGTCTAGGGCCCTCTGTATCCTATCCCTACCCTCCAGCGTATCTACCTCTCCTCCCAGTTTAGTGTCCATACTAACCTTACTCAGGTGGTGTGATTGTGAGCAGTCTCGAACTATAGATAATCTAGATGGGACAGCCAAAGCTAGTTAGGACTTAGTTTCTGGAATATAGTGATACAAACAAATATAGAAGCTGTTTCGCGAAAGCTCATGCTCAAATAAATTGGTTAGTCTCTAAGGTGCCACAAGTACTCCTTTCCTTTTCTTGAATACAGACTAACATGGCTGTTACTTAAAAAAATTTCATTCTCCTTTGTGTGTGACAATCACTCCTAGGCTCACAGCCAACCCGACTGGGTTCCCCAGTCAAGTGCACAAAGCAATAGATTTTCTTTTAGCTGTCAGTTCTAAAGGCATGGAACAACCAGCAGTAATCTTTTCCATGTTGTTTCTGGGTGGCATTAATATCACATCACTACTGTAGTCCCATATCAGGCCTACCTTCCCTTCATAGGCTCTGGCAAGCAAGCAGCAGTCCCTCAATCAGCTATTTGTCCCAGACAGGTTTCTCAGAGTAGAGCTGAAGTCTGCACTGCTCCCCCACCAGCACCAAACTGAGTGCTTCTGCATATAGTATCTATCTGAGCCAAATATTGAGCTCCCAGCTCTTTAGGAAGCAGTAAAGAGTCAGCAGCTAAGCCACAGATTGAATCCTATTGCAAACAGCATGGGTGGGGCGAGGCATTCGGCATTCTGAAGCAAGAGACGATCACTAGAAAACTTTAAAGAAGTCACAGAAAGAATAAAAAGTTTTCCCAGGTTTTGTTTCTGTTGGATATATTGCATTATGTATAGTAAGAGTTTAATATAAAAATCAGGTAGTAGGGTTTACAATGTTATAACAAGAGATTATGCTATTACCACTACCCAGTCAACTTGCACACTACTATTTTGAATTAGTGATAATCCACAGAGAAAGAAGAAAGCTGAATTTGAGAATTATTCATTCACCAGATTTCTGGTTATTCACCAGCCACTTCGCTCCAGTTCATCAGCACAAAGCATCATAAACCCAGCAGGATCTGGGCAAGAGAATATTCACCTCAAATTGGCATCTACTACACTCCCCCCATTCCCAGTCACCACTGCGCAGTATGTAGCTAAGTGAAAAGGTGGCATGGCTGAAGCACTTAGCAGGCAATTGAAAACTAGTATAGAGTACAATAGCCCTGAGAAGACTGCTTAATTCTGAGCACTGGGTCTGCAGCTAGGCAGCAGTGAGACTGAGGAAACATAACTGGAACCTTAGAGCACTTTTACCCCTCTTTCCTGCACAAGCTGCACTAAGTACAGTTCAGATACAGCCCTGTATCTGATCCATCGGATCTGTCACACTTCTGGCTCTCATGGGAATGAGTACACCTTGTGTATAAAAAAAGTGGGCTAAAGTATTTCTGAGAAGAAAAATAAAAAACACCTTTAACATTCTATCCTAAATTTTTGCACAAAACCAGTGACATCCATGAGAGTTCTGCACATAGATCAATGCCAGTGTATAGTAGCCCCCAACATATACACAGCTTTCCAGCGTTCTACACGAGAGACCAGTCTCCTTATAAACCAGTTCCATAATTCTCTACAGATTTGTCACCAAGATCAAGGACTGCAGTGAAAAAAAAAGACACTCCAGGCAAAGAAAAAATAATCAGTTACGTGTTTGTCTGAACAAAGCTGTAAAGATTCTTTAAGCCAATATTATTACTGAGTTAATGAATGATTGCATTGTTTAAACTTTCCCTAAAATGCTGACATTCTAGGAGACATTAAGTTAAGAAAATTTATGTTAGATCAGATTTAGTTAAAGATCATGTTTATGAACATTCTTTCATTGTGAAATTAAAAAAATTTAAGAAATTGAGCCAATGTGGCAGAAGTCAGTCATTACCTTCCATATTAATCAATCATTATTTCATAAAGTCTTTAATAGAATTTTTTTTTTTTTGGTGTGAAAAAAGTATCTCCTGCACACAACTGTTTTTTTTTCTAGTTTCCTTCTGAATAGTGAAAAAAAATTATGAATACAGGCCTCACAAAGCTGCACTTCCAATCTTAACTCCTTGTGTGTGTGTGTGCGCGTGTAAGTAAAGTATATGTATTTGTGCTGTTCTGTCCTAAGGCAGGAGGCAACATTTGCTTGTCTTAAAACTTTTTAAAGCACCAATGAAGTTCCTAACCCCAATTTCAAAGAGTTGTGTTACAAAAAGTCACATAAGTCATGTATAACTAGTAGGATGTGTTTATAACATTTCACCAATTCATTAAAATGTTTTACTCAGTTATCTAAGAATTGAAGGTAGTAGTTCAAGGCTGCTTGAAATTGGTTCTGCCTTTTATTTTATTTTGGCAAACTGCTGGGCAAATGGATACATTCAGTTATTGATTTGCTCCCGTTATATTCTATGGATTTCTGCAAACCCACCAACAGTTTAAAGATAGTAATACTTCACTGCAAAAGACTTTCTACTATAACCACTTCCTAATAAGTTAGATTTCAATACAATAAGCAACCAACTCTTATTCTGTATGAGAAAGATTAAAATCCTCACAAAAATATCAACTTCATAAAACCATGAGAATGTATATAAAAACAAAGAATAAACCAGCATACTTGTAAGGGTTGCCTAAAAGCGATCTTATTCAGTGCTCACTCAGAATAGTTACTTTTAAAACCCTTGGGATACCTACCTGTCACAGAGTAAATTACCTGGCTAATATCCAGTATATGCCAATGGGCACCCAAGAGACAGACATTAGACAGCACTTAGCATCTCCAGCCTGTCTGGAAGACATCTTATGGAAGTGATATTGTCTAATTATAAAATTTAACTTATGAGTTGTTTGGCATTGTTCACAACAGTACTTCATCCTATAATATTTACACAGCACTGCATGTTTCTGAAAAAACTACTGAAGCACAACATCTTAATTTTTTTAAACAAATATTAGTATTTAAGAGGTGTTTGACATAACTCACAATACAGGTTTTAATTGTGTAAAACATTGTAGAAGTGAATTTCCCATAAACGTAGAATTGGCTCATTTTTTATTCATGCAAACTTAGTTCTCAAGTTCATATCTCACCTTAAAATATACATTAAGCTATAATGTTCAGAAGTGCATTGATATGGCTCCTTTTTAGAAAAAAATCATTTCCCCAGAATCACTAGAGCCAACTACAGAGATGTGTTATCGACAAACTGTAGGAGGCGAACCTTTTGAATATTGGAGTCTTAAGCCAATTCAATAAGGGATAAATAAAAATCCACTGAGCAGATAAGTCCTACATCTTGTAGCTTTTGTGTCACCCTTACAGTTCCTGGAATTGATTGATTGAAAAACAAACAAACAAAAACATATATACACCAGGGCATGGCAAAGATAATGGAGAGTGATCATTTAAGATAACAAACAGTAATGGTATACAAAATAATAATAACCCATTAGCTTCCACTAAATTAAGTTGTCATGTTTGTTATGGCAACAACTGAAGTGATCCGAGACATCAGAACCACTATTTAACGCTCATATTTGGGCAAGAATTCGCTTTAATGTTCAGGTACTATTTCCATGGAGCTGAAATATCTTATGATATACAAGCCATTTATACCCTTACTTAGGTTCCATAGTAGTATATTTCATAAAAAGTATTTAGGAAAAGTAGCAGCTATCCATATAGTCTGTTATCCTACTAATACTTTCTCATTAGAACTTCTTGGTGTTGCAAAATGAATTTCAATATTGACACAAACTGTAAAGTACACACAGCATATTTTTAAGCCAAATTAGTATTTCTGCAGTAATCCATTTCAGGAGAGAGAGAGAGACACAATCCATATTTCAATAGCAGTGGTGTTAACCCCATTTCAGGGGAAGAAACCACTAGACTCTAAACAGAAACTTACTGTCTTTCCGTTTTACACATGGAACAATTTGTCAAGAGTATCATGATTGCACTTGAACTGATTTGTGGAGCTGAACCCGATTTGTCTTCATTGCCTGCACTGGCAACTGCCTCTTCCTCTCTTTTCACTTTGCTCCTTTGATGCCTTGTGAATTTCATGTTTGGGCTACAGAGGTCACTGGAGGCCAAATGCTGGTACAGTGTTTCTATCTCCCATTCTAATGGGGAAAAAATAGCTAGCTAGGTGGGCTATGCCCTAGTAAAAAGTGACTGACTAGCTCTGGAATAGCTCACACCTGACATCCTAAACACTGGAAACGGAAGAGGGCAGTTTATTACAGGGCTCCTCTCAAATCAGGTGGAAAGAATGGCAGACATACCACAGCTAACGATGCAACAGCCAGATCCGACCGGGGGAGCCTCCTTTACTTGAGTGACCCTTTGCAAAAGACATAGTCCGAGTTAAGCCTTGTATTGTCACCTCCAAGGAGGCCTGGGGCTTAAGAAAGGGGGGGGGGGCGCACACGTCGTCCTTTAAAAGTTAATAGATCAACAAAGATCAGCACTTATGATGCCGGTACTAACCCTGCGCAAGTAGCCCCTTCCCCTCCCCCCCCCCCCCCCGGTTGAGCCGACATCCCCCCTCACCGCCAGCTCTAGCCTAAAGTTCTTTAAAGGCCTATGAGCGACCGGATCGATCCTTATTGCTCAGCAGCAGGAGCACATCAGGGATCGCCTAGCAGCAGCACCACCGTGGGAGGGCACATCTTCCCCTCGCTCGCTGTGTGTTTACACTCAGCGCACCGCCATGGTGCGGAAACATCATTCAAGAAAAGTTCAGCCCGCACCGCTGCGATGGCTGCGCAGAAGGGCCAATATTTTGCCATGCCATCAAAGCCAGCCTGCAGGGAAGAATTTAGCACAGCCTCGCTCCAGCCTTCCGGGGCCGGGCGGAGGGAACGTGCAAGGTCTGCCATAAAGACGCGAGAGGGTCTGAGAACTTATGCCCCTTCCGCCGCCCTCCCCCAGCTAGAAGGGCCGAACCCACCCGCGGGTGCACCCAGACGAGTAGGTGGGGAGGGGCTGAACTTACGTCTCGGAATTTGTTCCACTGTCCGACCTCCTTGTCATACTGGGAGACCGTCGTGAGCCATTGTTTATCATCCAGAAAATTGCCGGGGTCCGACCTGCCCCCGGCCGCCGCTGCTGCTGCTAGACCCTGGCTGTACCACGCTGCTGCACACACGCACATGAAGGCTGCCACCTTCAGCATCTGTGCAAGAGGAGACACAAAGCGAGGGGGGTTCACAAACAAGAAGCCACACCACAGTGCCACACGGGAGCGCTCCCCGGGCAAAGGACGGGCGGGAGGAGGGCAGGTAGCGGGAGCCGGGGAGAGGCGCGGGAGGGATGTTCGCTCCCTCCCTCCGCAGGGCAGAGAGAGAAGGGGAGCTGAAGCCGGGGCGCGTGGAGCAATGGTGCCTAGCCCATCACCTTGCTGCAAGCCCCGCACCGGGCTCCCCGCTCCTACTGGAAATGCGGCTCGACGCTGCCAACTCCGGCTCTTTCTGGAGCTGCTGCACGCGCCGCCGTCGCGAGCCGTCCACTCAGCTCCCTGCGCGCGTTCCACCCCGCCCTCCTCCCCGGCCCTCCCCTTGCTCCGCGCACGGCTCCCGGCCAAGGCCCGCACAAGGCGGCGGGGCAAGCGGCCCCCGATGCAGGGGCGAGGAGCGCGCGGGTTCTACTGAGCCCCGCGGAAGCTGACGCTGCGGGGGGAATCAGCCCCTGGCTTTGACGAGGATCATTTCGCTAGCGTTTTGTTTGCCACAGAAAGGCTGAAACCAGAAGCCCAAGTGGTTTGAAAAACTTCGCCCCCAGGCCACAAAATGTACTAACGCCTCGTTCCTGGGGCTTGTTGTTTGCTTTCTACCCTCCCACCTTGGCAGAGCTTCTTGTGGGAAACTCTTGACAAGAAACTAAAGGCTGGTTTTTGCAACAGGTGTGTTTAATACGCCAGTAATCTCATTCAGTTTATTGGGGCTAATCACATGGGGAAAGCTAAGCATGCCTGTAAATGCTTGCAGGATTATTGCCTGGGAGCCAGATTTACAAAGGTACATTGGC
Source organism: Lepidochelys olivacea (assembly GCF_965140295.1). NCBI lineage: Eukaryota > Metazoa > Chordata > Testudines > Cheloniidae > Lepidochelys > Lepidochelys olivacea. The sequence continues at coordinate 74,868,267 of NC_140414.1, forward strand.
ACTTAGGTAATTATTACCCAATTTGCTTAGAAGCTTTTATAAATCACAGGTGCCTATCTGCATCTTTAGGCATCTAAACGTGTATGTAAATCTGGTCCTAAAAACCCCCTTTTCAAAAGTGGCTTAGGCACCAAGGTATTTAGATGCCTAAAGATGTCAGTAGATCAGGTGCCTAGTGTGATTTTCCAAAGCACCTAACTCCCTTTAGGAAAATTGCACTAGGTATTTGTCTGCATCTTTAGTCAATGTCTGTCTTTTAGGAGCCTAAATCTCATTAAAAGTCAATCTCATGCCTAAATACATAAATCACTTTTTAAAATGTTGCCCTAAGAGCCTAGTGAAATTCATAGGAACTGCCATACTGGATCACTCAGTCCAGTATACTGTTCCCAACAATTGCCAGCACCAGATGCTCAGGAAGAAGGTGAAAGGAACCACACATTAGGCAGATGTGGGATAATCTTATCACCCACCCCCTATGAAAGTTACAGCTTAGCTTGTAATATGACAGATATTATGGACACATGGACTATCTTTGAGAATACTGTATCAACTTTATAAACATTACAGGTATCGTATGGGCTAGGGTTCATACTTCAGCTCCACAGCAGGTGATGCGGGGGGGGGGGGATTATAGGAGTTTACTGCAGGAAGGGAGGTGGGGGTTAATGTAGCTAGTCTGAAAAAGCCTTACCCACTTGGGGGGAAATTGGACATCCTGGTTTGAACTGTTTACAGTAGACTAACAAACAAAGAGCTGAGAACTGTATAAAGTGACCACCCTGGGGGAAAGGAAGTACTAAGTCACTCCACCTCAGTCCAGGAATTGACATGACACTGTCACCAAGCAGAACAGAACCTGTGAGAGGGGTTTAGAAGTATTCATTCCTATGAGGAAAGGAGGACTTGTGGCACCTTAGAGACTAACCGATTTATTTGAGCATGAGCTTTTGTGAAGTGAGCTGTAGCTCACGAAAGCTCATGCTCAAATAAATCAGTTAGTCTCTAAGGTGCCACAAGTACTCCTTTTCTTTTTGCAAATACAGACTAACACGGCTGTTACTTTGATTCCTATGAGGGTCTCTGTGTGGAAGACGGATGATAGCTTGGCAAACTTGGATCAGCGTGTAAGATGTTTATTGTTTTTAAGATATATTTTCTCTGTAATGCCTGTATTCTGAGTAAACAATGCTTTGTTTATGAAGGTTGACTGGTCACTGGTTAACATGTCATTGTCCCCTGAGAGAATTGTAAGTGCTAGATTAAACTCAGACCAGTTGCAATAATCACAGTGAATTGCAGCCTAAATCCTCAAGCTAATGGAAGAGTGTCACAGGATTCTGCCCAAGAAAGGTGACAGGTAGTGGCCTGAAAGCTAAGTAGGATGCTCTCAAGGAGCTTTCAAACGGGTCAGAGGTGCAGTTGCCTTTGCCTGACACACATAACACTTAAATCCTGAAGCATGGGATTTTATATCCCTTCCTAAAGGATTTGTTACCACTAATTAATTATAACTCTGGCTATATTTGCTATCCAAATAAGAACCTAGAGCCTCTTTGAATGTTGCTAAATTCTGATTTTAATGACCTCTGATGGTAAAAAGTTCCAAAGTTTAATTGTATTTTGTGTGAAAAAGTATTTCCTTTTACTAGTTTGAATTTGCCACTTTTCCATTTCCATTTGGTATGTCCCCTTGTTCTTGCATGATAGGGAGAACAGGAGTTCCTAGTCTACATTCTCTATACCAGTTATTATTGTGTGTACTTTTATCAGGTCCCCTCTTATTCAACTCCTTTCTCACATGAACAAACGTCTTCTTTTCAATCTCTCATCAAATTAGAGTTTTGCCACCCCCCAAATCATTCTTTTTTGCCCTCCTTTATTAGGGGGATGGCAAAACTCTAATTTGATGAGAGACTGAAAAGAAGAGGTTTGTTTATCTGAGAAAGGAGTTGAATAAGAGGGCAGTAGAGCCCAAGTCATGTACTAGGGTGCCTTTGTGCCGGGCACTGTACAAAAACACAACAAAAAGACTAAATTATTTTTTCCATTAGACTTTATTTTTGTTTTAAATTTAGTACTGCAGTAGTTCCTAGGAACCCTAATAATTGATCAGGGCCCCATTGTGCGAGGCACTGTGAAAATATAACAAAAAGATGCCCCCAAAGAGCTTACAATTCTCGGCCCCAATTCTGAAAACACTTACACACGTGCTTAACTTTACTGGAAGTAGAGCTTCTTTAAACCCCCTCAAATTCTACAATTTCTCATGTGAGATGTGTGACTAGTACTGTACTCTATTCCAGATGACAGTGAACCAATGATCTATATAAGGGCATTATAATACTTTCTGGATTATTCTCCAGTCTGTTCCTTAACATTTGTTTTCTTTTTTTCCCCACCACAGTTGCACACTGAACAAAAGTCTTCATTGAACTGTCCAAATGGTTGGTCCTTTCTCTGAACTAATTCAAATAAATTGGAACCTAGGAAGGTACATCAATTGTTTTTCTCCTCCAATGTGCATTATTGAATTCATCTGCCATTGTGTTGCCCATTGACCTAGCTTGGTTAGTTCCTCAGAATTTCCTCACGCTCTTCTCTGGACTTGACTAACCTACATCATTTTGTGTTACCAGCAAAGTTTGTCACCTCATTGCTCATGTCCTTTTCCAGATTACTACTAAAACCATTAAACAACACTGTTTCTAGTGAAGCTCTGAGACTGTTAACCTTTCTTCCATTATGAAAACTGACCTATTTTTAGGATTCTGATTCAAAACTCAACCTAAAACCCCCAAAAGATTCTCCAGCTTTTCAGGCAAAACAGCAAATTTTTGGTCTGATGGAAAAGGTAGATGGAAGTGGGGCAACAGATGGGGTGGTTGTTTCTACTGAGTTTCACATTCAGTTTGGTTTTGAAGCTAAAACAAAATTAACAGATACAAAACCTATGAAAACCTAACTTAAGCAGAGTGAACAGACCCCATGAACTAAAGTTTCACATAGCTCTGCACATTATCCCTTTCAGGTCCTAATCCTGAACCACTGAAGTCAATGGGAGTTTAGTCACTGATTTCAGCAGGCATGGGATCAGGCCGTAATAGATCATTGGGTATGACTACACTACAAAATTAGATCAATTTTATAGACGTTGATGTTTAGAAATTGATTTTATACAGTCGATTGCACATGTCCACACTAAGCACATTAAGTCAGCGGAGTGCATCCTCACTACCATGGCTAGCATCAACTTACGGAGTGGTGCACTATGGGTAGCTATCCCCCAGTTCCCGCAATTTCCGCCGCCCACTGGAATACTCGGTTAAGCTCCCAGTGCCTGATGGGGCAAAAACATTGTCACGGGTGCTTTTGGGTACATGTCATCAGTCACCCCTCCCTCCGTGAAAGCAATGGCAGACAATCGTTTTGTGCCTTTTTTCTGTGCAGACAACCTACCATGGCAAGCATGGAGCCCGCTCAGCTCAGCTCACCATCACCACTGCTGTTGTGTCCTGGCTGCTGCTGTCAGAAGACGATGCAGTACGACTGCTAGCTACCATCATCCACTGCTTCCACTGCAACTCTGCTCTCCTACTCTTGTAAATGAGCTCAGTCTCAATAGCAAATTTCTCCATGTTGTCGTCATCCACCACTTCAGCTGCAACTCTGCTCTCCTGGTGCCATGAATCCACATCGCAGGTCCTCTTGTCATTCTGTATAATGGTCTATTCTCATGGCATCCGTCGGCATCCAGTGCAACTCTGCTCTCCTGCAGATGCCATACCATGGCATGCATGGAGCCTGCTCAGCTCACCGCTGGTGTTGTGAGCATTGTAAACACCTCGCGCATTATCCTGGAGTATATGCAAAACTGGGCTAAGAGACGTCAGCACAAGGACAATTTTGATGAAGACATGGACACAGACATTTCTGAAAGCACAGGCTGTGGCAATTGGGACATCATGGTGGCAGTGGGGCTGGTTGATACAGTGGAACGCCCGATTCTGGGTCCGGCAAACAAGCACAGACTGGTGGGACCACATAGTGTTGCAGGTATGGGATGATTCACAGTGGCTGCTAAACTTTTGCATGCATAAAGCCACTTTCCTGGAACTCTGAGTTGCTTTTCCCTGCCCTGAAGTGCAGGAATACCAAGATGAGAGCTGCCCTGACAGTTGAGAAGCAAGTGGCGATAGCCCTGTGGAAGCTTGCTACGCCTGACTGCTACCGGTCAGTCGGGAATCAATTTGGAGCGGTCAAATCTACTGTGGGGGTTGCTGCGATCCAAGTAGCCAATGCAATCATTGACGTTCTGTTATCAAGGGTAGTGACTTTGGGAAATGTGCAGGTCATAGTGGATGGCTTTGCTGCAGTGGGTTTCCCTAACTGTGGTGGGGCGATAGACAGAATGCACATCCCTATCTTGGCACTGGACCACCTTGCTAACCAGTACATAAACCACAAGGGGTACTTCTCAATGGTGCTGCAAGCACTGGTGGATCACAAGGGATCTTTCACAGACATCAACGTGGGATAGCCAGGAAAGGTGCATGATGCTCGCATCTTTAGGAACTCTGGACTGTTCGAGCAGCTGCAAGAAGGGATTTACTTCCCAGACTAGAAAATTACCGTTGGGGATGTTGAAATGCCAATAGTTATCCTTGGGGACCCAGCCTACCCCTTGCTCCCATGGCTCATGAAGCCAAACACAGGCAGCCTGAACAGTAGTTAAGGAGCAGTTCAACTATAGGCTGAGCAAGAGCAGAATGGTAGCAGAATGTGCCTTTGGACGTTTAAAAGCTCACTGGTGCTGTTTGCTGACTAGGTCAGACCTCAGCACAACCAACATTCCCATTGTTATTGCTGCTTGCTGTGTGCTCCATAATACCTGACCGAGTAAGAGGGAAGATGTTTATGGCAGGGTGGAAGGTTGAGGCAAATCGCCTGGCATCAGATTTTGAGCAGCCAGACCCCAAGGTGATTAGAAGAGCACAGCAAGGCATGCTGCGCATCAGAGAGTCTTTAAAAACCAGTTTCATGACTGGCGAGGCTTCAGTGTGACAGTTGTGTATATTTCTCCTTGATGCAAACCCTCCCTCTTTGTTGATTTTAATTCCCTGTAAGCCAATCACCCTCCTCCCTTCGAAATAAAGTAACTGTTGTTTTGAAACCATGCATTCTTTCTTTATTTATTAAAAAAAAGGGAGATAACTGACATGGTAGCCCAGGTGGAGGGGGCTGGGGGAGGAAGGAAGGACAAGGACAAGGCCACATTGCTTATTGTGGCACACTACAAATCAAACTGTTTGAATGACAGCCTTCTGTTGCTTGGGCCATCCTCTGGAGTGGAGTGGCTGGGTGCCCAGAGCCTCCCCCACACATGTTCTTGGGCATCTGGGTGAGGAGGATATGGAACTTGGGGGAGGAGGACAGGTGATAGTACAATGGATGCAGCGGGGGTCTGTGCTCTTGCTGGCTTTCCTGCAGCAGCACCAGACACTTCGTTTGCTCCCCCATTAACCTTAGCACTGCCTCCTGCCTCTGCTCTTCGTGCTCCTGCCTCTGCTCTTCATGTTCACTTAATGCTTTCCTAGCCTCTAACACTGAATGCCTCTATGCATTCAGCTGTGCCCTATCAGTGCAGGAGGACTGCATGAGCTCGGAAAATATATCACGAGTACTTTTTTTTCTCCACCTTCTAATCTGCGATAACCTCAGGGATCGAGACGATAGGGGGAGCCTAGAAACATTTTTACCTGGGGGGAGATAAAAAGGGAGAGTAAAATTTAAGATACATTTCTGAGAGCAAAAGGGAGACTCTTTTACAGTGAATCAAGCAATTCACACCAGACAGCACATGTGCTTTAGGTACAAGGTCCCATTTTGCCTTTTATATTGAGCGTCTGCCGGTATGGTGACATCACACACAACTGGGCAACAGAATTCGGTTTCCATGCAGCCATGGTAAGGCAAAGGGTACCCGGGGTTGGCTTCTTACGCATAACGTGGGAATGGTTTCAAACTGCAGCGCCATCCTTTCCCATAGCAAGCAATGGGTTGGGTTTCACATTTAAAAGGAGGGGCTGTGGTTTTTGGGTGGATGTGCAGCACACATCTCCCTGCACCCCACCGCGTAGCTATTCTCCGGGATGATCCCTTTTAGCCAAGTGCAAACAGTCCAGCATGAACGGGGTCCTTTTACTGTTCCCTTACAAAAATTCCCCTATTTCAGCCAGGTGACCATGAATGATATCACTCTCCTGAGGCTAACACAGAAAGGTATAGACCGAATGTTGCTTGAATGCGACCAAAACCCAGGGCCATTCGCTGCCATGCTTTGTGCTGCAATGATTCCAGAATACTTTCAGAGTACCTCCATGAGAGCTTCATGGAGATGTCCCTGGAGGATTCCCACTCCATCCCCAGACATGCGAACAGACTTTTCCAGTAGCTGTACTGGCCGCAAATGCATCCCAATTCTTCAGGGCAAAACAAACATTAAACACTATTCTTTTAAACCCTGTACTGTAGTTACAAATGTGCACTCACCAGAGATACCTTCTCCAGCTTCAGGGTTGTGGATCCTGCCTTCGGAGGGTATTGGGTCCAGGGTGATGAAAAGGTCTTGGCTGCCGGGGAGAACGGATTCACCGCCTGCCTGCTGTGCATTCTCCTCCTCAACCACAAAATCCTTCTCCTTGTTGCGTGAGATTCCCCCCTTGCAGGTGTCCATGGACAGTGGTGGGGTAGTGGTAGGGTCCCCTCCTAGAATGGCATACAGCTGATCATAGAAGCGGCATGTATGGGTCTCTGACCCGGAGAGACCATTTGCCTCCTTTATCTGTTGGTATGCTTGCCTCAGCTTCTTAACTTTCACGTGGCACTGCTGTGTCCCCCTGTTGTAGCCTCTCTCCAACATGCCCTGTGAGATTTTGGCAAATATATTTGCATTTCTTCTTTTTGATCAGAGTTCGGCCTGCACAGATGCTTCTCCCCATACAGCAATCAGATCCAGTGTCTCCCTTTCGGTTCATGCTGGAGCTCGTTTGCGATTCTGGGACTGCATGGTCACCTGTGCTGCTGAGCTCGCCATGCTGACCAAACAGGAAATGAAAATCAAAAGTTCCCAGGGCTTTTCCTGTGTACCTGGGTAGTGCATCGGAGTTCAAAGTGCTGTCCAGAGCAGTCACAATGGAGCACTTTGGGATAGCTCCCGGAGACCAATACCGTCGATTTGCATCCGCACTACCCCAAATGCAACCCAGCAAGTTTGATTTTAGCAATATTCCCCTTGCCGGGGAGGAGTACAGAAGTCGATTTTAAGAGCCCTTTAAGTCCATAGAACAGGGTTGGTTGTGTGGACGCATTCATTTTAAAATCGACCTAACGTGGCTAAATTCAACCTAATCCCATAGTGTAGACCAGGCCTGATTGGTACCTATGTGCCTAATCCTGAAAAGACTTTCTAATACTTTAGTAACCCCATTGCAAACTTACAACTTAGGGGATGGAAAGACTTTATACATAGGCTAAAGAAGTGTATAAGTGTTTTCAGACTCATACCTTGTCTGGTCTTATTTTTATATGGGCCAAAGTTTATTTTAACAACTTTAGTTTTACTGTTTTCAGCAAACCTTTTGGCAAAGAAGAAAATCTAAATACACCAAACTCCTTTTTAAAACAAATTCATCTACTTAGTTTATGTATTTTTAAAATATGTCACTCCCAGGCTTTGTAGTTTTACCTTCCAATCAAGATCACTTCTTTTGTTTTTAATAAAGCTATACTTCACATTTTCAGTTTTAATATTATTCAGTACTTGAATTGTTATTATTTCATAATTGCAGGAGATACGTGGAATAAAAGTGGCTGGGATTTGTTTTCAAGAAAAATTCTTCAGAAAGGGACGTCTGGAGTGGTTTGGGCTTTATAAAAGTTTCACTGTGATTTGTCTAAAAAGTGATCTTCCACACCTATGTCTGCAGTTGCTACAGACGAGATAGACTAAATGATCAATTATCTGTAATTTTTCCTAAACCAAGCTTCTTGAAGCTTTTAATTTTAAATATATTGCTCAATAATTTTAAGCACTCCGATCTCCACATAATTGCCTTAAGAGTCTCATTTTGATCAAGGACTTTACACAAATTGTTAATTCCGTTTATTTAAGCACACATAAAAACTATATAAAGGTACAAAACTAAAGACATTACCTTTTTCTCAGCAATGTACCCCTTTTCAGTGGGGGGGTGTGTGTGTACACACACAGAGAAACAGACAATCGTCATTTATTACATTTAAAACAAAAATAAAGTCTAATGGAAAAATTTACAGTCTTTGTTATGTGTTTGTACAGTGCCCGGCACAATGGGGCCCTAATACATGACTTGAGCTCTAGCCACTACTGCAACAAACAATAATAATAGTGAATATATCTTGCCTAATTTTAAATTGGGATCATTGAAGTTGTAACCCATAGCTCTTTTCATCATTGTCAGGTTAGGAAATATTGCTGCTATTAATTTAACTTGCCTTTCTATCTGACTTCCTGATACAAAATTAGAAATTCAAAATACATTGTACTGTGAATTTGCTTGTTTAAAAAAAAAAACTAACTCAGCTGAAGAGGTTTGCTATTGTTTGTCCCTTCTCCATAAAGATTCACTAACTGTTTATGACAGTTACCTCTCTATTATACAAAAAGAAAAGGAGTACTTGTGGCACCTTAGCGACTAACCAATTTATTTGAGCATGAGCTTTCATGAGCTACAGCTCACTTCATCAGATGCTGTAGCTCACGAAAGCTCATGCTCAAATCAATTGGTTAGTCTCGAAGGTGCCACAAGTACTCCTTTTCTTTTTGCGAATACAGACTAACACAGCTGTTACTCTGAAACCTCTCTATTATAGCAGATGGCCAGCTCTACTGCAGTTAAGACAGAGAATTGCTCTCTGTTTAAAGGTAGGCTGTTGTAAGTGCTCTAAAATCCACATGTTCTCTTAGATTGTCTTTACATTTGCCTTGCGGGGAGTATTAGTGGCCCAAATAAGGGGTTATTTGAGCAAGAAGTCCCAAAAATACAACCCCCAAATAGCATTTTACAAAATCTTTTTATTCTATTTCCTCTCCACACACACTAGGGGTGCAAACTGTGGTTCTGATCCTGCCCAAACTGAGGTCTGCCATGTGGGATTTATCTAAGTGGCACCCACTGTCCCTTTGGGGGAGTTCTAAGAAGTTATTCACAATTAAATTAGGAACTCCAGGAACGAGTATCAGTAGCTGGGGCCAAAGAGAAGGATATGCATTCCCAGTAGCACCGAGGCTATGTTCACACTGCAATCAGAAGGTATGATTATAGCTTGTATACGTATAACAAAGCTAGCTTTGATAGAGCCAGCTCGCTAAAAATAGCAGTGTAGCCACGGTGGCATGGGCTGAGGCTCATGCCAGCTGCCCAAACACAATCCCACCTGGGACCCTGGATATGGACTCGGGTAATTAACCCATGTCGCTGCCTGTGCCATCGTGGCTACACTGCTATTTTGAGCGAGCTGACTTCATAAAAGTTAGCTCGGGCATACCTACATGTGCTGTAATTACACCTCCCAATTGCACAGACATATGTAGGACCCTACCAAATTCAGAGTCCATTTTGGTCAATTTCACGGTTTTAGGATTTTAAAAATTGTAAATTTCATGATTTCAGCTATTTAAATCTGACACTTTACAGTGTCGTAATCGTAGGGGTCCTGACCCAAAAAGGAGTTGTGTGGGGGTCACAAGGTTATTGTAGGTGGGGGTTGTGGTATTGCTACCCTTACTTCTGCACTGCTGCTGGCAGCGGTGCTGCCTTCAGAGCTGGGCAGCTGGAGAGTGGTGGCTGCTGGTTGGGAGCCTAGCCCTGAATGCAAAGCTGCCGCCAGCAGCAGTGCAGAAGTAAGGATGGCATGGCATGGTATTGCCAGCCTTATTTCTGTGCTGCTGCCTGCAGAGCTGAGCCCTCAGTCAGCAGCCACCACTCTCCAGCCACCCAGCTCTGAAGGCAATGCAGAAGTATTTTTCCAAAATACTGCAATACCATGACCCCCCTAAAATAAGCTTGTGACCCCCCCACCGCAACTCCCTTTTGGGGCAGAATCCCCAATTTGAGGAACGCTGGTCTCCTCCATGAAATCTGTATAGTATAGTGTAAAAGCACACAAGAGACCAGATTTCATGATCTGAGACACATTTTTCATGGCCATGAATTTGTTAGGGCTTTAGACGTAGGTTTTTAACAGCCAAAGGGTTTCTAGGAAGTCTGTTGTCACAGTAACCGGATGGCTTAAAGAGACCTGCTGTGGTCACTAAACCTGCACACATGCACTGTGATTTTAAGTCCTATCCTTGGCACTTTTCAGAGACTGAGTTGTAAATGTACTTTGGTGTCTGCCTACATTCAAACAGGGGCTCCTTTTGGAAGTCTTGCTTTGAAACCAAACCTGTCTGTTTTAAGAGCAATATTTTAAAGTGTTTCAAAATACACATGCAGACTCTGATTTTACTTTAAAAGTATTTTCAGGGAAAATCATCATTAATTCAAGAGAAGGAAGATGGAAGACTCTAGAAGCATTTAGAGCAGTAGTGAATTCGCATTATGAGTTCAATTGACCAAAAATCTGCCAGAACAATAGGCCAAGTGAGCACATTACAAAAGCTCATTGTCCATTTACTAAAAAACCCAATGATTAAAAAGCTACAAAACTGTTTTGTTACCCGCTTTTATTTTATTTACAGGAAATCATGAGTACTATTAGAAAGACATCTTCAGTTATTGCTGCAGAGAAGAATGCAAGAATATTTTTAATGTGATATGATGGATCCATCTCTACTATAAAAAGAAATTATACTAGCCACTGATAAAAATACAGCAGGTTCCCCACTACCAGCTGGTAAATGCCCCTCCAGTTTGGATATCTCTAGCTATTTTGAATTTGGTAGCTAGTAGGTGGCAATTCACAGCTTTGGCCAGATTTTCAAAGGTACTCAGCACCCAAAAGTGAGGATGGATTTTCTGAAGAACTCAGCTCCTGTTGAAACACCAAAATGAATGGCCAGATGGGTGCTGAGCTCTTTTGAACATCTGACAACGGGAGCTTCTGGGTGCTGAATACTTTTGAAAATCTGGCCTTTATTTTAAATGGCCTAAATGAGAGTTGAGCTTTTTCCAAAATCGGCACCTCAATTCTAAACTTAACTGGTGTTTGTACTGTGACTTGCTTTGAATACTGTGGGCTAGTTGCCACTGTGTTTTCCTCTCTCTTTTTACTACCATCTGTGCTCTCCTGTACTTTACAAAGATCTTTGGATATGCATTTTTTCGGCTGTATCAATTTTTATCATGGAAAGTATGCAGAAACATTATCAGGCATGTGATATTTTTATTCCTCTGAACTAAATCTGCAAAAGTCATCAAGGTGATTGCTCCCGAAAACCAGGGTATATTTCAAATGGTGAATCAAATTTTCTTTTGCTCTGAAGTATTGAATAGGCCATGGATTCTAAAATCCATACTCAGCTCTGTTGTCTAAGACTCCTGTGCCAGATTGTGCCTCAAAGCTATGGAAATAGAGGAAGCCCTCCATGTGTGCAGTTCTCACCCTTGAAGCAGAACGGGAAAGAGGGATTAGCTACCTCAACACCACTGTCCCCTGGAAAGCCCTCTGAAGAATCAGGATCCACAAAATGGGGAAGAGGTGGGAACAAAGAAAGTTTCATCATATACCTAGTCTTATATTTGTCAAATGCTAAACCAGACATGTACAGAATATTTTAGGTTTAGTTCCAAATTTCCAATGAATAAGAATACCCCCCACCAAACACACATTACATTTCTGCAGATCACGGTCTACTTTTCTCCCCTCTGACCCACCTTAAAGCAGATTCCCCTGTTCCTCACTCAGGAGATTACCACCATCTCTTAAGAAATGTCTGTCCATTGTGAGTTTTTAAAAATCCATTAATTATTCTTATTGTTGACTAAACAGGTAGGAGGAACCTGTTTTCTTTTCCTGTTATTTTTATTTTTCTTTGGTCAATTGTTCCACTCAGTTGGAGACTTTTCGTCTTGATTTGCAGCCTCCCCATCCTCTGTAACTTGAAAGAAGTCCTTTTGGGATGTTAATCAATCTCTTTTCTCATGTTTACTGTACCCAACTCCAGGTCATTGTCAGCTTTTGCTTCTTAATTTAAAGAACAAGGACTTTTATAATTCTTAGATTTCTCTCTTAATAACAATTCTGTCCTCTAATTAATGTGACAAACAGGAAAACGATTCAATGAAAACATTCACATTTCAAAGTTGCTTTTACTTCACATGGTTCAAAATAGTTGCATTTTGACAATTTGTTTTGCAAAATCATAAACAAAATGATCAAATCTTGTTTCTCTAGTAGAGAGAAAGCCTGGAGCACTGGGCCTAGTGGAAGATCAGAGGTGAACAAAGTCAGGTCATGTATTAAAGCAGATGTTTACAAGTTCACTGTGCGGTACATGAACTTGGCAAAGTTGTTGCTAGCATACTGGACACTATTTACGTAGCTATATTCCAGATGGTACAGATACATCCTAATCTAGTACAAGATAGTGGTTTGACAACAATCAATAGGGATGTTTTGTTCAAAATATCAGGAACAAGGGAAGGTAACAAACAGATGTCATGAAAAATAGATGTCACCAATTGCCTTGCTGACTGAATATGGGTTGGTCAGTCATCCCATGCAAATAGCTGGGTGCAGTGTTATGATCTTCACAACCCTCACTGTAGATTGTTCACAACAACCATTTGCAGCCCATCACGAATTTGTGGCTGCACATAGGATTTGAGAGGGTCTAACATGTACTTTATTACTGTTTTGGAGATCTATTGTGTAGATTTGTGAAAAAAAATATGCCTATAGGCAATTGATGCCTTGATGTACTTACCATGTTACATGTAGACTTCAGATCATGCTGCAGTCAGGAATGTGTCTACTTTATAATAGGACAAAAAGCACATTATTTAAATTTATGGACAAGCCACAGATTACATCTACACTTTGGCAGACTAATCACCATTTTGTAGTGTCAGAAAGTATATGGTACAACTTGCTCCCATTTCCACCCTGTTGTCCTACCAGTGGGGATCTTTCATAATTGAAGTGAGTAATTTTGTCTTAGTTGGATGAAAAGTTTTTTGCATTGTTATATTCAGGTCAAAACCCTCAATAAAAAACCCACTGAATTTGACAAGATTTCTCATAAATAAGGCAACAAGGATTTGACATTAATTTGTTATGGGACTATAGGCCTTATTGTATATACTGTATGTCTTATATTAAAAAATATTTGGAGACAGGAAGTGATTCAACAATTTGAAACAGTTCTTTTGTAAATATCTTGATGTTCTATTATCCAAGTCCTGGATTCCCAAACTATAGTATGTGTACCACTGGTGGTATTTCATCTTGTTGGAAGTGGTACACTTAACAGGGTGCTCTGTCCAGTTTAAAAGGTAGTGGAGCCAAGGACTAGCTAGCTCCTGTTCTATGACATGGTTCTTTTAAGGAAAAGGAGTATTAAAAGGAGCAGCCAACTGAGGAAGGTAGCTACCTCCTTAACATAATGAAAACCAGCTCTGAGACAGGAAGATTGAGAGGGAGAAAGCAAACAGCCTGGACAGCAGAATTGCAGGAAAGCATCAAGTCAGGATCGAGACTCCCTGGGATAGGAGCCAGAACCAGAAGGGAGCCTGGTGGGCTGGGGAAGCCTGTCTAAACACATCTGAGCCCAAAAGAAGGAGGCATGTGGGGTCTCAAACCCAGGGGATCAAGCATGCAAGTCCAAGGACCAAGGGAGGCTTTGTGAAATGTGGTTGCAACTGGTGGGCTGATGAAATCTGCTTGAATCATGGGACAGTGCTGTTTTTCTCTCCCATGAAATGTTTTGTTATTTAATTTTTTTTCCCATTCTGCATCAGGAAGAAACTGAGACCTTCTAAAGTTTTCCCATGGAAAACCAGAGAGAGTGACACCCATCAACCCCCAAATAACCAATTGCCTGGTGGTCAGGGCACTCACCTGAACCAGGCAGACTAAGGACTTGATATTAGGTCTCCCACATCCCAGCTGAGTGCCCCAACCACCAGGCTCTTCTGGTGTGGGTCTTGATCTCCATCTCTCTGGTTTTCAGCAGAAATTCCGTCCTGGACCAGATAAATCTTCCCACCAAAAGTTTAGTCAAAACCCGTAGGTACCTGCAAATATTCAGTTTGGACAAATTGGCATTTTCCAACAAAAGAAAAAATTTAATCAAAATTCCCCAACCAGCTCTAACCCTATCACCCACACTCCCTTCACATCTAATCTTCACCAGCCAAACTCAACATTTATACTATAAATCCATTAATACTTAAGCCTATTAAGGCCTAAAATAAGTGCACAAAGAAGAAATTTGCATGTGATGCTTCAACATCAATCTTTTGAGAAGGTGTTACATGAATTAATAAAGTTTGAGAATTGCTGAACTAAGCCTTTAAAACAATCTTGTTTTTTAATAAACTAACAGGTGTAGTCATTTTACTTACTGTGTCATTTAAAAGTGAAGAAAGTGAATCAAAGAATCTTTTAGAAAAAAAGGATAAAATTTTGAACACAGCTCCACACATTTATTTCCAAAAATTGATTTGTCAGGTTTTCTGTGAGTCTAAACATTTAATTAACCCAGTCCTGTAGCTGATCTGCATGTAAAACTAATCACTTAGCAATCACTGGTCACTTTCTGAGCACTCTCTATCACTTGCTGTATTGCAGAATTTGTTCTCTTCCAATCTTCCCACCCTATCACTCAGATCTTTCATGATTTCCTATATACCAGGCTCCAAATTCTCGTCTGCTTTCAGCTTTCTTCTTTCCTTCTTTATCTCACTCCCTTCTGTTCCCTGCATTGATTGTACTGTATTTTAAAATCTACTCATGTATTATCTTTATGAAATAATTTTATTGTAAAAAAAGTGCTAATAATTACAAAAAAACATAGAAAACAAAGTACTATGTAAAGCCATATTCATAATGCATCCACCTACTGAGAGCAGAAAAAGTGGCTGGAAGCCACTGTCACCGGTTGCTAAATTTTCAAACATGCACCTTCATAATTTCTCCAATACTGCCCCCCACCCCCATGGTTTGGGGGAGCTCCCCATAAACATCCACAAAATTAATTCATTATCCTTCAACTCTTTCCTTAAAAAATCTCCTCTGATGTGATTCCTACACAAAACTTGACAAGCGTTAGGCTTCTGGTGTGCTGAGAACAAAGCCTATCGCATTGACCAATATCTTCTCATTATTTCCTTGTTCTCCCCCACTAGTGTGTCTGTAGCCTTCTGTTGTCTCTTGTCTGATACTTCAATTGTAAGATCTTTGGGGCACAGACAATCTCTTCCATTGGTGTTTGTGCAACACCTAGCGCAACAGGGTCTTAGGTATTTCTGCAATACAAATAATTAATAAATAATAATTATGTGAGGGGTAGGGACTGGCCATGTGGGCTGCTCCCAGCTCTTTCTGGGGAATCCACGGGAAGCTGTATCTCCCTTCCACTGAAGTAGATAGAGCTGCCGGGAGCAGGATTTTATACATTTTGCCTTGTTTGAACTTTCATCCATTTTCCTCCAGACTAAGCTTGAAGCTTTTTCTATAGAGTAAATGGTGGGCACTTTGACTGTGGCACATGGATTGTGGGGGTGGATTTAAAGAATGGGGGAGGCAAATATGACTAAGTATTGTAGTTCTGACCTGTCATGGTTATGCCGTGAACATATTAGTTTTTATCTTTGTTTCTTATTGTCTTGTGTAATTAGGCCTTGATACATGGGAATTTCTTCAGAATAAGTTATAAATGCAAACAAATAAAGTTATTCAGGTTTAATTCCCCACATGCACACTTATTCCACCATAAAAGTATCTTTTTGTGTGTGCATAGTTTATGGTACATAAGGGGTTTTTAAAACCCCCTTTTATATTGGAATAAGAGTGCCCACACAATGGGCTCATTGTATCACTGTAACTGGTAAAATGTCCTTGTGTACACAGTCCTTAGATAAGTTCTTTTCAAGGCAGGAACAGCCTTTCACTCTGTCTGTACAATGCCTAGTACTATGGACACCTGACTCTGTTCGGGCCTGTGACACACTGGGGCACAATCCAGACTAGTGGAGGGCTATATCTCCCCTGTACTGCAACCCTGGGTGCCTTCAATGCCTTGTTGTCATAGCTCCCACTTGAGCTGCTCATAAACAGCCTTTCAAGCCACACCCTGAGTGTCTCTGTGTAACTACAGCTTGTCAGCTACATCCTGGCTCTACCAGCCTTAGTTATTCTACAGAGTGAACCCAACATACTCCCAGGCCCAGATATTCCCCCAGGATTGTGTGTCCTGGACTGCCCAGCCTCTTCTGGACAATACAAATATATTAAATTTCTTATTCCTTTAAGGGAATAATATGCCATATTACCTTAAATAGTTACCCAGACACTTCAACTTAAACACACCTGATTATATAAAACAGTAAAACAAGTTTATTAGCTATGAAGAGGCAGATTTTGAGTATAAGTAATGAGGCATAAAAATCAGAAATGGTTACAAGAAAAAAAATAAAATGCTTACTAATATCTACTTCAGAAACGATCTTAGTTGCAAAGCAAACTTTCTCACCACATGCTCCAGCAGATTACTGGCCAAACTGTCAGCTCAGGACCCCTCTCCCAGAGACTAATGGCTGTTTCCTTTTGTCTTCTCAGATGTGGAGAATGAGGTGGGCAGGGAGGGGGGTAGGATCTTTTGGCATTTGTTCCTCCTTGTTATAGTTCAGTCTCCTGCTTGAAAAAACATTTCCAGCTGAAACTCAGGAGACAAAGTCTGTGTGGAAGGATATTCCCTGCTGTGGTTTCCCCCCTTGTTTGAACTTGTTTGTTTTCCCTTCCTGCATGATGACTCTGTTTACAGCTTAAATGCTAATCAAGGCAAGCACACATTCCTTCCTTTGTTTAGGAGAGATCTGACCTCTGCCTCAGCATGGCTGTGGTGTTTAGAACATGTGTTAACCTCATACAGAGGCATCTTATAACTTTACATACAATGTTGCCACATAATTACCAGGATAACACTGATCAGCAAATTATGAGTTTTCAAATTATGGGATGTTAGATGGGGTGGGATCTGAGTTTCTACAGAGAATTCTTTCCTGGGTATCTGGCTGGTGAATCTTGCCCATAAGCTCAGGGTTCAGCTGATCACCATATTTGGCACCAGGAAGGAATTTTCCTCCAGGGCAGATTGGAAGAGACCCTGGAGGTTTTTTGCCTGCCTCTGTAGCACGGGGCACGGGTCACTTGGTGGAGGATTCTCTGCTCCTTGAAGTCTTTAAACCACGATTTGAGGACTTCAATAGCTCAGACGTAGGTGAGAGGTTTTTTGCAGGAGTGGGTGGGTGAGATTCTGTGCCCTGCATTGTGCAGGAGGTCAGACTAGATGATCATTATGGTCCCTTCTGACCTTAATATCTATGAATCTAAGAATTGATATCTTACAAAGGTATACTTTGTACAAAGATTACTACAACAGTGTTTAGGGTGTGAATAGAGGGGTGTATTCCATCACAGGGCACCTGGGCAATACCAGAGTACAAACAAATAATAATCATATAACAAAATAATATTTTGCATCTGTTCATAATTTTATGTTGCAAGAAAATTCAGAGGAAAAGAACCAAAGCAAAGAGAAACAAACCAGAAACAAACCAGCCACACAGACCCAGAAAAAACATCTAACAGAGACATCAGTAAAGCTGGTTGGAAATTCTCTTCCCAAAGGTGCAGGTGGCGGGTGGGGTCAAGATTCAAAACATTTGAATGGAACAGGTGTTTTCTTCAAAATCAAAGTTTTTCTATGGGAAAATGTCAGTTTTTCTAATATTTTCTGATTTTCCATTGGAAAAAATCTAAACTAAACATTTAATTTCATTTCAGGTCAACCTGAACTGAAGCAGTTCAGTGTGTCAAAATAAGAACATAAGAATGGCCATACTGGGTCAGACCAAAGGTCCATCTAGCCCAGTATCCTGTCTTCTGACAGTGGCCAATGCCAGATGCACCAGAGGGAATGAACAGAACAGGTAAACATCAAGTGATCCATCCCGTCACCCATTCCCAGCTTCTGGCAAACAGAGGCTAGAGACACTATCCCTGCCCATCCTGGCTAATAGCCATTGATGGACCTATACTCCATAGATTTATCTAGTTCTTTTTGAACCCTGTTATAGTCTTGGCCTCCACAAGATCCTCTGGCAAGGAGTTCCACAGTTTGACTGTGCATTGCATGAGAAATACTTCCTTTTGTTTGCTTTAAACCTGCTGCCTATTAATTTAATGTGGTAGCCCCTAGTTCTTGAATTAAAATGTTACATTTTGGGTGAGTCTGACATTCTGCATCCACTTGAGCAGCTGCAGTACTTCATAGGAGTTGTACTTCAGGTGACTCAGGCCTGTATTCTCTCCTGTGGGCCAGGCCCCTGGTAGACTACATCTTCCATGATGAACCACCATCTCCTTTCAAGCCAAGCTATCACAGTGCATCATGGGAGACCTAGAACTGTGGTGCATCATGGGAGGTATAGTCCAGTCTCCCATAGGGGAGAATGTGGACACAAGGCACTCAAACTACAATTACAGTGGTGCATCATGTCAGTCCTGGTGGACACAGCTTTATGTCAAACTGACCTGAAATGAAACATTTACCGTCTATTCAACTGAAAGTAGAGCTTTAGATTTGAGAACATCAAAATATTTCAATTGAAAATTTCAAAATTAAATTTCTGAATCAATTTTTTTTTTGAATTTTTCATTCTGTGAAAAGTTTTGAGATTTAAACTTTTCTTCTCAACTTGGGTGAAAACAAATGTCAAAATATTGGAATTTCCTGCAAGATAGAAATTCTGATTTTGGTTCAGCTCTAAACAACTGTCTATATATGTTTGAGACTTGCTCCCCCTTCACAGAACTCTGGCTTCTCCTCAGGGTGATGTGGGTGAAATAGCCCAGGACACCATTTCCACAGCTACCATACACTGCAGACAATGCATTACAACTTTAATTCTACCCCCCATGGACTCCAGCTTTCCATCCATGCTTTTAACCAAACAAGCTCCTCCTAACACAACCTACTACTACATCAAATATCCACAGCTTATAGTTTTGGGAGTGCTTAGTTTGGTAAACCTGTGTGTTTTGCAGGGGGTAAGTTAAAGTTGCAGGTCTTTTCTATAGGACATTTAATCAGCCTGTATACAGTTGGGTTTGACACAGGTCTTTCGATGGATACTCTCATTTCAGAATAAATGTGTCCTAATTTAATTTTACTTAAATGATTCAAAACCATACCAGCCCTTACATCCAGATTCTGCCCTTTTGAAGATCCATGGTCTTAGGTTGAAAATCTTTCATATGCATATCACGAAGACAAAAAATATAAATTACTCAATATGTGGTTTTTTTTATTTTTGTACACTGGTGGAGCTAAGCTAGGGTAACCAGCTGTCCTTATTTTATTGGGACAGTACTGATTTTTGGGTCTTTTTCTTATATAGGCCCCACCCCCCATCCTGATTTTTCATATTTGCTGTCTGGTCACTCTAATCTAAGCTTTGGCAGTATTTAAATTTAGGGATTTTAATCTAGCTAGGCCTAATTGGAATAGTCAAACTATACCTTGACCTTCTCCACTTAAGAGATAGTATGTCTAGTCCAGTCAATTCTCTGGAAAACATAGCACTGATGGTGGATACTGCTTCAATGGACTAGTGACTATAGTAGCACAATAAATTATAGTAATTGTTACACTGTGGGGTAGAGCTCACAAATCGTTCCACACAGTCAGACACTTGCCTGCCCAGAGCCCTATTTAAGTCAGTGGGGCACAATGTGAGTGCAGGCATCTACCTGTGTGGATTCATTGTAGACTTTTGTCCTCTATTTGTAAAGGCTATCATCACGATTTTCAAAAAATGGTTGCCTACATTATGTTCCTAAACCCATATTAAGACACCTAAATACATAGCCTTAAAGAACCGAGTGCCCAATACACATTTACTGTAGTCAAATGATAGTAAGTCAATAGAGGAAATAGTTCACCATACTAAATTTTAATTTTTGAAAATCCTGGCCATCATTTGTTTGAACTTTCTAGTAAATAATACTAAATTTTCTGCAGACTACCATGGTAAATTACTATAATTCATCATTTTACCACAGTAATTGTACACTCCTGTAAATAATACAATAGTTTCCATGCAGACCACCCCTCCAGCACTGTAGTGCACATTATAGTAATAATGATTTATGACTACAGTTGGTTGGGAATTTTTAAACAAAATGATTTATCAGAAAATGTGGATTCAGCAAAAATCGTTCTCAGGTCCAGGGTGGAATTTTGAGTAAAACCTGCCCTAGAATAACCAATAGACTAGTGGTTAGGGTGCTTCTCTAGAATATGGGAGACCCAGCTTCAAGTCCCTGCTGTAAATCAGGCAGGGCATAGACATGAACCTCAATCTCCCACGTTACAGGTGAGTACGCTGAACTCTGGGCTACTGGCTAGTCTGGTCTCTTCCTTGATGTCAAAATTTCACACACAGCGGGGGAGGGTGAAGAGTAGGGAGAAGGACTCTAAAAATTTAAAACCTTGATTTTGGGGGGAACAAAGTTCTGGTTTTCTGGCCAGCCCTATCTACGACCTTATTCCAGTGCATGTTTTTCTGAGCTTCTTCTTGGTGTCATCAAGGTAAACACCAGACAATTGAGAAAGAATTTGCCCTTCCACTCTGAAAAACCATGCACCAAAAATCCTTTAAGAGTTACTGCAAATCTTTGGAGTTACTAAACATAATCTGACATTTTGCTGTGCTGTTGGAATTAAATCTTTTTGCTTTTATAGAGTGTCAGAATCAGTGTCCAGAAACTTGAACAGACAGACAGAAGTCAGCAGAAGGAATTCTTGTGAGCCACCATTGGCTGAGGAAGAGGATTATTATTGTGCAGTGATGCACATTCATACCTCAAAGAATTATGCCACACCACAAATTATTTTGTTAGCCTGGAATGGAGGCATTCAGCCCCATAAACCACTGTAAGGAGTGAGCCTCCCTCTCAGAGATGACCTCTTGTTTCTAGGATAGTCTCTCCAAAAAAACAACACTGAAGGACAGAATTGATAAAAAAAACTGTACCCCTAACAATTTGGCTCCCTCATACAACAAAAAATCCTATAAGCACTAACAGTGAATTTAATCGACATTTTCTACTCTGATCCATACCCTTGATGGCTAGGGCGACAGTTGAAAGCATAAAGGAGTCCCCAGCTAACAAACTGTCAACACCTCCTTCAAAGGGGGAATTGTACCACCCACGATAGCATACAATCATTCCACAATAAAAATAAATGGAAAAAATAAATGGTACTGGTCTTTCAAAATACTATCCAGCCTCTCATTTTTGAGCAGATGGCTCAAGAAGCTATCAAAGTGTCATCTGGAGTCCTCTCAGTCAGGCCATGGAACAGAGGCAATATTGGTTACACTGACAGAAGACCTCTTCTTCTAGAGGAGCATCCATGCATGTAACCTCATTTTGCTCAGTCTCTCTGGGGCACTTATGCTGCTGACTACCAAATACTCCTGTCCCATCTGAGATGACTCCAATCCTTCCTGTTTGACAGACAGTTATGATGGGCAACTACTCCTTCACCTGTGGAGTTGCAAGCTGTAGAAGGAGATCATGCAAGAGCACAGACTCAAATATGAGCAGTATGTGGATGACACCAAGCTCACCATGTTTTTAACATCAAATGCTACCTGTGTTGTTAGAATTTAGAAGAAAAATAGGTGGCTAATCTAGGCAATTCATTAACTACCAGGCAAAATAGAAGTTATATTGTTGAAAGAGCTTTGATGCACTCTTCCATGACATTACCCTCCTCTGAAGGTGCCTGCTTTCCAATTGTCAATGCTGGCCCATAGCTACAGTTTGTAAAACACTCTTGTCTTCAATCTGTGGCTGGTCAGAACACTGTGCCCACTCTACTCAGGATATAGTTTGGCTATTTGCAATTTGTTATACTTAGTAATGAAGCTGCCAAACCTAAAAACAAAACAATGTACAAAATACTCTAGTTTAGAAAGTAGCATTTCGCTGTGTCAGAAAGACAGCTGGTAAGAGCACATCAACTCAGTGCACCCTCTCTGCTTTGGCTCCTCAGGGAGCTGAAAACGAAATTCTATTTTTTGATCCCTCCACATGACTGACCTAGGTTATCTGTGTAATCAGCTATCTCTGTGGGACCATCATCACTCACAACTACATCTCATCAGAATAAAGGATCTGTCAACCGCTAGTGTGCCATGAACACAGGGGTCAAAGCTTTCTTAGAAGCTGGAGCACAACTGTAACTAACTTCCAAAACACATTAGAAAGACTACAAGTTTTATCACCTTCAGATAAAATAGATTCAGATGAAAATATTTTGTTTTCATGTCCTAATTAGACTGTTATAATCAAAACAGACTGAACTATTCACTAACTTGCATGTAACTAATATATGACAACATTTTGTATGAGAAATTTCCATTATGATGTCTTCTCTCACACAATGTTTTGAAAATGTTACACAAGATTAAGATGACAGAATCAAAATGATAATCGTATAAAATACTATGGATCACTGGAAAATCATGCATTGGTTTAGACACCAGTCATTCATAATGTGTCACAAATGTGCATTATATCACTGAAGGCTTGATTTTATATTTGGATCTCTGATTCTGCTCGATTGTAACTCCGGAATTCATATATTACAGTGATGGGCCATAAAAGAATATCAGACAAATATAGAGGATACAATGTATATGTTTTTTCCTTAAAGGCAATTTTAGGGTTTGTGCCTTCTTCCTGCCCTGTTTGGCCATTTAAAATGTTGTTTTAATAACACCTGCAAACCCAGTTTTACTGTTTTTCCCCCCATGCTTTTAAAAGACTATGACCATGATTTTGCAATTGGCCACACACAGGCAGACTCCCCTGCTTGTGCAGAGCCCCATTAACTTCAATCAGACCCCATGCAGGTCTGTATGGAGCCAGTTATAGGACTGGCATCATTTATAAATAGTTGGAAAATTCTGCTGTCATTTTAATTAGGACCACTTTCATTGAAGTGACATTGGGCTGAATTCTGCTCTAAAGTTATGCTAGTGTAAATTCAAAAGTAACTACTGAAACGAAGAGGATTTACATAGAATATCAGGGTTGGAAGGGACCTCAGGAGGTCATCTAGTCCAACCCCCTGCTAAAAGCAGGACCAATCCCCAACTAAATCATCCCAGCCAGGGCTTTGTCAAGCCTGACCTTATATTTATAAACTGACAGTGATGTAGTCAAAGCAGAATTTGGCCTATTGTGTCCTGTTTTCCAGATTGCAGAGAAAGTTAAACTGTAATTTCCCCCCTTAATCCTAACTGGAACTACTCACATTTAGCAAATTGCAAAACTTTATGTGACTGGAAATGTAATTATATTTTTCTTTCCTCCATATTTTTCCACTTTCTAAAGTACTTACAGCAAATCCAGATATGCTTTTTGATAAAGGGCTGAGGAAATATAAACAACACAGTTAACATTGAACACTTATTGGATGCTTTTTTCTGCCTTTAACTCAAAGAGTATTAAATTATCCATGTACTTCTGAAGAAATGTATAATACAGAAGTCAAGGGAAGGATTAACTGATGTTAACTTAATGATTACAAGCTGACAAAGAAGATTAAGAACATGACAGTCTTAGGAGCACATCTATTGAATTCTAATAAGGGCTAAGATATTTCATAATAATCTTCATGCACAGACAAGAAATGAAGGAGAATACATTAACATTCCCAGTTTCTCAGAAGAAACATTCATCCTTTCTTTAAAGAGAAGGCAGACATTCAAAACACAATTATAAGTGAACTCAAAGAAGAAAGCCAAAGATTCATACATTCACCAAAGTGTCCATTGACAAATTAATTTTCAGATTTTACCATTTAATGCTTACTTCTATAAACAACGGGTTTTTTTGGGGGGGGGTTGGTTTTTTACAGTGTACACATGCACATGTACTTAAATTCTCAGTGAGACAACCTGTTTCAGAATTCTTGCTGCCATAAGCCCATTTCCTAATTATTTAGGAGAAGAGTGCCCCCTAGTGATAACTGAAAACCACAATAGCAGCTGAGAAGTAACTAAAACATTCTATGTCTTTAAAATATGATTCACCTACTGTGCATGGTCTCCAGCCAGAATTTTTCATTTCTATATCACTTACAATTAAAAACAGATGTTACCTAGTAATATATTTTAAACATTTTAATTAAAGGGCACCTTTAAAATCTTGTTATCAAACTAATGGAGTGCAAAGGCTGTTTTTTAAAAAACTTATAATTATAGCAACTTTGCTTCAAGATCACAAACCCTCTGTGTTTACAGTGATGAGACTGTTTCTAGAAATGCAGTATGATTGACATATTTTAGGATTGCTCTTCATTGAGAATTTAATGTGGGAATGACAGTAAGGAACATACATGCCCTCAGTTCTCAGTGGAGCTCTCATTTTAATCAATGAGAGTTATGCTCACAGATCATGGACCGCAAACAGACCTATGTTTACAAGTTTCTCTAAGAGTTACCAAACCAGAATATGAAAATGACAGAACAAATTAATGAAGGTTTAAACAAAAGAAAACTGAAATTAGTTACACAATATACTCAAGGATTTTATACAAAATTACTGGACTCATTTTACCACTATTTACCAACAGATGATAATTTGTTCAACAGATTAAATTGAAGAGAAATTTATACTTCATTATAATCCACTTTCAGAAAGACAAAAGACCACTCCAATACAGCATGTAAACTTCCCTGCTTATTGAATGGCAACATCCTGGCACCTGACTATGTGTTGGTGGAGTTTTGACATCCAGGAGTCAGCAGGAAGGGAGCGCCATTTCTTTTCCTTATTCCCAACTTCTTAGCCTCCCTCCCCACTTTCATGTTCCCTCCACAGCAATTCAAGCTCCCTCCTTTTCCTTCTCCAGGTAGGTAGGGGCTTTAGCAGCAGCCTGGAACTCAATAAACCATTCTGATTTTGCTGGGAGAGAGAATCATGTGAGGAACAAATTCATACTTAATTTTTCTATTGTTACCATGGAATAACAAAACTATTGAGAAAATGGACTAAGTTAGATGATACCCACACTTAAATCAGGTCATTATGATTCCTATCTTTTTTTGCCTTTGAATCTCCCCACATTTCATTTTTAGCATGATGGTCAAAGCCAATATCTTCTCACGAAGAACTGAAATATGATGTGTAAGCTCAATATCAGCTGATAAATGGGATTCTGAGCTTTCAGGTGGTATACAACATTGGATCTAGTTTTAATATTTCTCAGTATAGCAGACACTGAAACTGCTCAGAACAGAAAAGGAGGAATTTGAAAACAAAATGTTATTATAATTATGCCGTTTAAAGTCTGATGTCTCATGAATATATACAGTAAAGGAAAAAAGTGTTACACATCCCTAGAAAGCTGAAATACCTGGTGTATAGCTTTATTTCCTATCCCTGGTAGTTTTAAGAAGTTCCTTGGACAAAGCAAAAGTATACACCATTTACTAACCAAGCTAGGAGTTTAAGAAACAGAAATACCCAGAGCAAGTCTATCTACAAGCCAGTAAGTATCTACTGAGGTTGCTAATATAAAGGACATACTGAGAAAAGTAAAAAGCTAATGGATGTAAAATGGGTATTAGGACTCAGAGCGAATTCTTTGAAATTGGGAGAGGTCTTCAGAATGCCCTTTAGTTTGCTCTCACTGTTGGAGGGAGCAGCTAATGATACAGATAGTAATAGGCTCGTGTAAGTACTGTGTTTTGTTGTATTGTATGCCTTTTGTTTTTCTATTTCTCAACTATTGACTTTTTATCACAAAACCAGGTGGTATAAAATTGATTATTTAAATGTGTAATTGCAGTCTAAGGCAATTTCTTCTCAACCCCCTTGTATATATCAGTCTGTCTCTCAACTAACAAGATTATAAAACATTTGCATTTTCACTGTATTCTCTTAATAGCAGAAAGGATCATTCCTGTTAGTCAGCTTCCCCTGTAACTAGTACACGTTATATTCTTCCTCGTCTTTTCTTTTGTGGGTTTAACAGGATGGTAGGATTCCATTCTTTGTAAGCTCTTTGGGACTTTTTGTTCTGTATTTCTACAGCACCAAACACAATGGGGTCTTGATCCATGACTGGAACTCCTAGTTGCAATAATGCAAACAAACAATAATAATATTGTTGTCCTTGTCCTGCCCTGTTCACAAGTGTTGGAATCTTGCAGAGATCTGCAAGTAAACTTCTGCTGAGTAGAGCTGGTAAAAAACATTGGAATTTCTGAAATTGTGATGAAAATTTGTTTGCACAAAATATTCTACATTCTTCATCTATCTCTGCTACGGATTCAGTGGAACAGGTGTGGCTCATTATACTTCACTCTGACCAGTAGAGGAAGGAAGGGTCTGTGACACACAGCTCCGTAGAAAAGGAACCCTATGAGCAGCCAAGCCTGATTAGAACTCTTAGACTGGGGTTTCATCTAGTATTATTTTGGAATTACCTTTTTGTTAATAAGGTCAGGCTTCAGGAAGAATGTCTGTTGACTCTACAAAGAGTATGTAGTTTATGTTTGGAGCTGGGTAGGAGCTCCACCATCCCACACCTGGTTACTCTTTGTTTTAAGAAAGACAGAACGAAAGCAGATGGCGAAAGAATGATCCAGTGGTTAGGAAGCCATCAAGGGACTTGGAAGACAAGGGTTCAGTTCCATCCTTCAGCATGACATATAACTTAGGGCTAAATCTTTAAAGGTATCAAGGTGTCGATTGGGATTTTCAAAAGCATCTAAGCACCTAACACGTATTGAAATCAATGAGTTTTAAGCATCAGGATTTTTTTGAAAATCCTGCTAAGTGCCTAACAACTTTTAAAAATTTGGCCCTTAGTGCATCTCTACTCAGAGACCCAGTGTGCAGTAAACCAGGTTGTGAATGGATAATACAATAGCCTGCCATGCACTAAGTCAACATGTGGACCTTGCTACCCCATGCTAAAAGTTCCACAGTATCACAGAAGCATAGAAATGTAGGGCTGGAAGGGACCTCAAGAAGTCATCAAGTCTAACCCCCTGTGCTGAGGCAAATAAACCTAGACCATCCCTGACAGGTGTTTGTCCAAACTGTTCTTTAAACCACCACAGCACTTCCTGCTGTTCAATCTGGGAATTAGCTCAGTTCATGCAGAGTGCCCTCTGCCAGTGGTGTCCCATCCGTCTCTTGCCCTAGATTGGTGTCCGGACCCGCGTTGCTCCCAGCGTCCTCTTCAGGACACTGGCCTCCTGCAGTGCTCACTGCTCTGGTCTCACCCCCTTCTGGGGGTTTGGTGTTATCGGCAGTCCTTCTCTTTGCCCCAGCCACAAGGGCCAAGCACATCACCAAAGTCTAACCCCTTTTAGTAGGGGTCTGGTGCAGTCCGTGATGGCCACTCCTAATGGCCAGGTAGAAGTGCAAGGGGGAAGGGTGGGGACCCAGGCCTGCCCTCTACTCCGGGTCCTGACCCAGGGACCTTTTGGTAGCAGCCTTCCTTTCTGCCTGCCGTCATTCTCTCCCTTTGTTCATCTCTCTCCCTGGGCCATTTCCCCTTCAGCCGCTTTGCACAAATCATAGTTGTCTTTATAACAGCCCTTAATATATTTGAAGACTGTTCGCGGGTTCTCCCCTGCCTACTCTTCTTTTCTCAAGACTAAACCTGCCCAGATTTTTTTAACCTGGCCACAAAGGTCAGGTTTTCTGAACCTTTGATCATTTGAATTGCTCTTCTCTGGACTCTCTTCAATTTGTTCACATTTTCCTCAAAGGGTGGCATCTAGTATTGGACACAGTACTCCAGTTGAGGCCTCACCAGTGCCAAATAGAGTTGGACAATTTACTGCCTGAGTATGACGCTCCTGTTAATATAACCCACTATATTTTTTTGGAACTGCTTCACATTGTTGACTTACAGCTGTTTCAAACAGATATATTTCAAAATGCCCTACAGAACTTATGCACAGCAGCCAGGATCACACAGCCAATTATTGTGTAGAAGGCTAGGGCACTATAGCTTTCCATCCTGGCTTGCCATACACTGGGTTTCTGTGTAGATGAGCCATCAGTCTCTCTCTGCCTTTGACTTTCAATGACACTCAGGCTCCTGAGTGCCTACATAACTGAAAATTGTTCCTGTAATTTCTTCAGGCATAGGACTTATTTTATTATCAGTAACCACTAATATAAAAGGTTTTATGAACAATTTGGCTAAGAAAACAGCATTAAAAAGGATCTGTACATTTCTGGCACACAAACTGGATCTGTATATGGAAGGAAACGTATAACAAAGAAAACATGCCCATTGTATTTCTTATTAAGGCCCCTATCCTGAATACACCTGCACACATACTTAACTTAAAGTCAATGGGGCTACTTACAGTGTATAAAGTTAGGCAGGATCCAGGCCCAATTTATAAACACACTAAGAGGTTAAACTCTGTCTTTAGAAGTCAAAGAAAACCACACACACACACACACACACACGTATAAGAGCAGAATTTGACACACATTATAGGTAGGGCCTTACCAAATTCATGGCCATGCATCACGGATTGTGAAATCTGGTCTCCTCCCATGAAATCTGGTTTTGCGTGCTTTTACCCTATACTATACAGATTTCACAGGGAGACCAGCATTTCTCAAATTGGGGGGTCTTGACCCAAAAGGGAGTTGCAGGGGGCTCATGGTATTGCCACCCTTACTTCTTATTGCCTTCAGAGCTGGGTGGCCAGATAGCGGCAGCTGTTGGCCAGCTGCTGAGCTCTGAAGGCAGCAGCCTGTCAGCAGCAGCACAGAAGTCAGGGTGGCAAAATCATACCAGGCCACCCTTTCTTCTGCACTGCTGCCTTCAGAGCTGGGTGGATGGAGAGTGCTGGTTGCTGACTGAAGGCCCAGCTCTGCAGGTAGCAGCACAGAAGTAAGGGTGGCAATACCATACCCTGCCATCCTTACTGCTGTGTGGCTGCTGGCAGGGCCAGCTCTAGGTTTTTTGCTGCCCCAAGCTCTGAGAAGTGCAACTGCCTAAGTTAAAAAAAAAAAAAAAAGGTTGGCCAGAATGCCCTGTAATTATGCCGTCTCAAGCACGTGCTTGCTTTGCTGGTGCCTAGAGCTAGTCCTGGCTGCTGGCTCTGCCTTCAGTGCTGATTTCAGATTTCAGCAGTGCAGAAGTAAGGGTAGCGGTACAAAGACCCCCTACAATAACTTTGCGACCTCGCCACCCACAACTCCTTTTTGGGTCAGGATCTCTACAATTACAACACTGAAATTTCAGATTTAAATAACTGAAATAATGAAATTTACGATTTTTTAAATCCTATGACCATGAAATTGACCAAAACGGACCATGAATTGGGTAGGGCCCTAATTATAGGGCAATGTCTCATTGCTTGTTCACAAATTCCTCAGGGACATTTTGAAGAAGCATACATAGTAAGAAAATCCAGAAAATGACCTGTTTAGGACAAACAACTTATTACAATATGTATTACAGCACATAAGCTCTTGTTGGCTGTGGTGTGGCTGTTGTGTCTGTATAACGTAAAATTTGCTTCTCACATGTGCCTTAAAACAACTTTGAAGAGCATGACACAGAGAGAGAGAGATTCTTACTTCCCTGAGGCCCTTTTATGCCAGGTAAAAGTGACAGAGCTGTATAAAAGCTATCTTCCGAGGTAAACCCTGGTGTAAGGGCTCAGATCAGGCCCCAATTCTGATATAATAGGCATCACAGGAACTTGGTGGAACGATGATAATCAGTGGGACATAACACCATGTTACAAAATATATAGGAATGGCAGTGTCTGTTGCGCTGGTCATGGAGCAGCACTATATTTGAAAGAAAACAGAGTCAAATATAGTAGAAATCTTAACAGAGTAAAATTGTGCCATAAGTTTGACAATGGATAGAAATTCCATGCTTGAATTTTAAGAGAGTTTGAATAATAGGGATATACTACTGACCACTTGACCAGGATGGTGCGTGTGAAATCCTCAGGGAGGTTAAAGAGGCTAGGAAATCAGAAAACCCAATAATAATGTGGGATTTCAACTATCCCCATATTTACCGGGTATGTGTCACTTCAGAATGGGATGCAGTGATAACATGGGGGGGGGGTAGGAAAAAACAAGAGGAAACAGGCTACCTTGCATAATGACTTAGTCACTCCCAGTCTCTATTTAAGCCTAAATTAATAGTATCCAATTTGCAAATGAATTCCAATTCAGCAGTTTCTCGCTGGAGTCTGGATTTGAAGTTTTTTTGTTTTAAGATAGCGACCTTCATGTCTGTGATTGCGTGACCAGAGAGATTGAAGTGTTCTCTGACTGGTTTATGAATGTTATAATTCTTGACATCTGATTTGTGTCCATTTATTCTTTTACGTAGAGACTGTCCAGTTTGACCAATGTACATGGCAGAGGGGCATTGCTGGCACATGATGGCATATATCACATTGGTGGATGTGCAGGTGAACGAGCCTCTGATAGTGTGGCTGATGTTATTAGGCCCTGTGATGGTGTCCCCTGAATAGATATGTGGGCACAATTGGCAACGGGCTTTGTTGCAAGGATAAGTTCCTGGGTTAGTGGTTCTGTTGTGTGGTATGTGGTTGTTGGTGAGTATTTGCTTCAGGTTGCGGGGCTGTCTGTAGGCAAGGACTGGCCTGTCTCCCAAGATTTGTGAGAGTGTTGGGTCATCCTTTAGGATAGGTTGTAGATCCTTAATAATGCGTTGGAGGGGTTTTAGTTGGGGGCTGAAGGTGACGGCTAGTGGCGTTCTGTTATTTTCTTTGTTAGGCCTGTCCTGTAGTAGGTAACTTCTGGGAACTCTTCTGGCTCTATCAATCTGTTTCTTTACTTCAGCAGGTGGGTATTGTAGTTGTAAGAAAGCTTGACAGAGATCTTGTAGGTGTTTGTCTCTGTCTGAGGGGTTGGAGCAAATGCGGTTGTATCGCAGAGCTTGGCTGTAGACGATGGATCGTGTGGTGTGGTCAGGGTGAAAGCTGGAGGCATGCAGGTAGGAATAGCGGTCAGTAGGTTTCCGGTATAGGGTGGTGTTTATGTGACCACTGTTTATTAGCACTGTAGTGTCCAGGAAGTGGATCTCTTGTGTGGACTGGACCAGGCTGAGGTTGGTGGTGGGATGGAAATTGTTGAAATCATGGTGGAATTCCTCAAGGGCTTCTTTTCCATGGGTCCAGATGATGAAGATGTCATCAATATAGCGCAAGTAGAGTAGGGGCTTTAGGGGACGAGAGCTGAGGAAGCGTTGTTCTAAATCAGCCATAAAAATGTTGGCATACTGTGGGGCCATGCGGGTACCCATAGCAGTGCTGCTGATCTGAAGGTATACATTGTCCCCAAATGTGAAGTAGTTATGGGTAAGGACAAAGTCACAAAGTTCAGCCACCAGGTTAGCCGTGACATTATCGGGGATAGTGTTCTTGACGGCTTGTAGTCCATCTTTGTGTGGAATGTTGGTGTAGAGGGCTTCTACATCCATAGTGGCCAGGATGGTGTTATCAGGAAGATCACCGATGGATTGAAGTTTCCTCAGGAAGTCAGTGGTGTCTCGAAGGTAGCTGGGAGTGCTGGTAGCGTAGGGCCGGAGGAGGGAGTCTACATAGCCAGACAATCCTGCTGTCAGGGTGCCAATGCCTGAGATGATGGGGCGCCCAGGATTTCCAGGTTTATGGATCTTGGGTAGTAGATAGAATATCCCAGGTCGGGCTTCCAGGGGTGTGTCTGTGCGGATTTGATCTTGTGCTTTTTCAGGAAGTTTCTTGAGCAAATGCTGTAGTTGCTTTTGGTAACTCTCAGTGGGATCAGAGGGTAATGGCTTGTAGAAACTCGTGTTGGAGAGCTGCCGAGCAGCCTCTTGTTCATATTCCGACCTATTCATGATGACAACAGCACCTCCTTTGTCAGCCTTTTTGATTATGATGTCAGAGTTGTTTCTGGGGCTGTGGATGGCATTGCGTTCCGCATGGCTGAGGTTATGGGGCAAGTGATGCTGCTTTTCCACAATTTCAGCCCGTGCACGTCGGCGGAAGCACTCTATGTAGAAGTCCAGTCTGCTGTTTCGACCTTCAGGAGGAGTCCACCTAGAATCCCTCTTTCTGTAGTGTTGGTAGGGAGACCTCTGTGGATTAGTATGCTGTTCAGAGGTATTTTGGAAATATTCCTTGAGTTGAATATTTTGGAAATATTCCTTGAACCTGGATTTGTGCAGGAAATAGTCCAACTTGATTGTCATGCACTTTGTGTAAAGAGTTGTCACTTTGGATGGGCTATCACCAGCAGGAGAGTGAATTTATGTGGGGGGGTGGAGGGTGAGAAAACCTGGATTTGTGTCTGGAAATGGCCCACCTGATGATCGCTGTAGATAAGCTATTACCAGCAGGACAGTGGGGTGGGAGGAGGTATTGTTTCATATTCTCTGTGTATATATAAAGTCTGCTGCAGTTTCCACGATATGCATCTGATGAAGTGAGCTGTAGCTCACGAAAGCTTATGCTCTAATAAATTGGTTAGTCTCTAAGGTGCCACAAGTACTCCTTTTTTTTTTTAAAAACAATTAAGCGGACCAAAAATGTCACATGGCTAAACAGAGTAAACGAGGCAATTAGAGGCAAAAAGACATAATTTAAAATTGGAAGTGAAATCTTAATGAGGAAAATAAAGTTTGGCAAATCAAGTGCAAACGTATAATTAGGCAGGCCAAAAAAGAATCGGAAGAGCAACTAGCAAAACCCACAAAAACTAGCAGTAATGTTATTTTAAAACATATCAAAAGCAGGTGCCAAATGATCAGTGGGGCACTGGACGACCAAGGTGTTAAAAGAGCACCCAAGGAAGACAAGGACGTTGCAGAGAAGCTAAATGAATTCTTTGCAGGATCTTCACTGCAGAGGTGGTAAGGGAGATTCACACACCTCAACCATTCTTTTTAAGTGACAAATTGCCCCGGACTGAGGTGTCAGTAGGAGGTGGTTTTGGAACAAACTGATAAATTAAACAGTAGTAAGTCACTAGGACCAGATGGTCTTCACCCAAGAGTTCTGAAGGAACTTAAATATGAAATTGCAGAACTACTAATTGATATGTAACCAATCACTTATATCAGCTTCTGTACCAGATGACTAAATTAGGGTAGCTATGTAATACCTTTTTTTTTTTTTTTAAAAAGGGCTCTAGAACTGATGCTGGCAGTTACAGGCCAGTAAGCCTAACTTTAGTTCCAGGCAGATTGGTTGAAATTACAGTAAAGAACAGAATTATCAGAATATTAGATGAATATGATGTGTTGGGGAAGAGTCAATATGGTTTTAGTAAAGGGAAACCATGCCTCACCAATATATTAGAATTCTTTGAGGAGGTCAACAAACACGTGGACAAGGATATAGTATACTTGGACTTTTAGAAAGCCTCTGACAAGGCCCCACAGCAAAGTCTCTTAAGCAAAGTAACCAGTTATGGGGCAAAAAGGAAGGTCCACTCTTTGATCAGAAACTAGTTGAACGACAGGAAACAAATCCTAGCAATAAATGGTCAGTTTTCACAGTGGAAAAAGGTATAGTTGGTTCTCCCAAAGAACTGTACTGGGACCAGTGCTGTTCAGTATATTAATAAATGCTCTGGAAAAAGGGGTAAACAGTGAAATGGCAAAATTTACATACAATGCTAAATTACTCAAGATAGTTAAGTCCAAAGCAGACTGTGAAGAGTTACAAAGGGATCTCACAAAACTGGGTGAGTGGGCAACAAATGGCAGATGAAATTCAATGTTAATAAGTGAAAAGTAATGCATACTAGAAAACGTAATCACAACTATATATTCAATTTAACTGTTACTTCTCAAAAAAGATCTTGGAGTTACCATAGATAGTTCTCTGAAAACATTGCTCAATGTGCACCAGTAGTTAAAAAATGTTTACAGAATGTTAAGAACCGTAGGGAAAAGAATAGATCAGTGGTTCTCAAACTTTTGTACTGATGATCCCCTTCAAATAGCAAGCCTCTGAGTGTGACCCCCCCTTATAAATTAAAAATACTTTTTTATATATTTAACACCATTATACATGCTGGATGCAAAGCGGGGTTGGGGTGGAGGCTGACAGCTCATGACCCCCCCATGTAAAAACCTCATGACCCCCTAAGGGCTCCTGAACCACAGTTTGAGAACCCCTAGAACAGATAATACAGATGATAATGCCACTATCTAAATTCATGCTGCACTCATCTTGAATCCTGCATTCAATTCTGGTTGCCCATCTCAAAAAATAAACTGGAAAAGGTACAGAGAAAGGCAATAAAAATAATTAGGGGTATGGATCAGCTTCCATCAGAGGAGATATTAAAAAGGCTAGGACTGTTCAGCTTAGAAAAGAGACAACTAAGAGGGGATATGGTAGCGGTCTATACAATCATGAACAGTATGGAGAAAGCAAAGAGGGAAGTATTATTTAGCTCTTTGCATAACACAAGAACCAGGAATCTCCCAATGAAATAATAGGCAGTAAGTTTAAACTAACATAAGGAAGTACTTCTTCACACAACAGTTCATAGTCAACCTGTGGAACTGATTGCCGGGGATGTTGTGAAGGCCAAAACCAGTAACTAGGTTCAAAAAAAAAGATTAGATAAGTTCAGAGGATGGGGCTATCAATGGCTATTAGAGAAGATTGTTAGGGACACAGCCCCATGCTCTGGATGTCCCTAAATCTCTGACTGCTAGAAGCTGGGACTGGATGACAGAAGATGGATCACTCAGTAACTGCCCCATTCTGTTCATCACTGCTGTCATAAGCCAGGATAATAAGCTAGATGGACCATTGGTCTAACCCAATATGGCCATTCTTATGAGTTTTCATTTTGTACGTTATTTACAACTCTTCAGTGAGTCCAGAAGCTATCTGAAATTCCAAGTGCAGAGGAGAGACTATTTTTAAAGTTTTAGTAGGAGTTTAGATACTGTCTAGACACAAGGAGTACCAATTTCATTGCACACCTTCACAGCAAACTACAAAAATTACTATTAAAGAGTGTAACTGGGCAATGACTCACCAGCTGCACCTCCTGCTGGTTGTCCTTGGGAATTAGCATTCCAGCATCCTGAGCGCCCTCTTCAGGCCAGTGTCTCGCCTTGCTGCTGGCTCCCATGTCCCTCCCAGGACCCCGATGCCCTTTTCACTGGGGGCTGCCTCCTGGCAGTACCCCACAGTTCAGGATCTCCCCCTCCCAGGGGAACCCCCCCACACACTATCCCTACCTCGCTTCAGTCGTAGGCTCCTGCCAGTCACCAGCTAGCCCCCATGCCCTGGGGCAGACTGCAGTATGAGCCACTCATCACCAGCAAGGTTGGGTTTGGACCTGCTGCCTTTGCCTACCCGTGGCTGCCCCTGCAACCGCAGTACCTAACAGGCCTCCCCAGGCCTGTAGCCTGGGGCTTTCCTAGGCCAGAGCTCCCTGGCTCCCTTGGCCTTTCCCCCAGCCCTGCTCCAAACTAGGTCCTCTATTCAGGTCTCTGCAGCCAGGTCCCTTCCTCTCAGAGCGAGAGAGAGAGAGTAATCTTGTGGGCCTCTGGCTCACAGACTTTATAAGGCCCGCTGGGTCTGTTTGGGGCATGCCCTCCCCCTCCCGGCTGCGGCTGTTCTGCCAATCAGCCCAGCTCTTCCCCTGCCCCAGCCCTCTCTCAGGGCTATATTAAACCCTTCTGAGCCTGAGGGGGTGTCCACCCCACTACAAAGAGGCAACATTTATGTGTATTGGCATCAGCTATTTCCTATAGTTTTAGTAAGAATTTGCAATTTTCTAGGTACTTCTGTGTGGTAATGGTGTGTTAACAATGTAGTGACAGTCACTAACTGAAGTACTATGCCTTAATTTAGAATAAAATTGACTCAGCAAGTTACCTTTCACTTTATCTATTTGTGTTTTGTTTATTTTGAAAAAGTCACATCTCCTCAAATGTAGCAAAAACTGAGGACAGGAAATCAAACTAGTATCCTTTGCAGCACCCACCCTGCCTGATGCTGGGACTGGCACACTTAATTAATTTCTATGTGCAAATATGGAAGTTTGCAGGAATGTATGTTGCACAATTGTCTCATAAATACCCCTTTATGAACTGGAGAATTTTGCATACTATCACTTTCCTTAGCTGTTTTTACTTTAAGGACCTAATCCAAAACTCAGTGATGGCAATGAGAGTCTTTCCATTGAGATGAGTGGGCTCTGAATAAGGCCCCCCCAGCCAAACTCAGTGAGTTTATCCACTATAAATCCTGACCAGTTTAAGGTGTTGCAATGCATATTTAAAATTTATTTCAGATATGTGTGACATTCCCCTCTGGTGTTATCTGGACCGGTGATCTGCTAGGTCACTCTAATCCTTGACTCTGGGAGCCAGCCTTACCCTGCTCTGCTGTGAGAACCCCCACTCCTGCGCTGTTCAAGCACAGCCTCTGGCATCTCAGCTACTCCCAGCTACTGGCAACTGAATGACACTAGCCAATATCTCTGGTCCCAGACACAACCCTAGGAACCTCCGTCTTGCACTGTCCAGTTATGCCCGCTGGATGCTGCAAGCTTATATGAGTTCATCAATTTAACAAAGAAATTGATATGTACCAGGCTTGTTATCCCAAGGGGAGTCTCTGACATGCTTCAAACCAAACACACTGCTTCAGGTGGAAAATAAACAAATACCTTTATTAACTATGAAAGATAGATTTTAAGTGATTATAAGTCAAAGCATAACAAGTCAGATTTGGTCAAATGAAATAAAAGCAAAACACATTCTAAACTGATCTTAACACTTTCAGTGCCCTTACAAACTTAGATGCTTCCTCTCACCACAGGCTGGCTGGTTGCCCGTCAGCCAGGCTCTCCTCTTTGATCAGTGCTTCAGTCGCTTGGTGGTGATGTCTATAAATGGAGGTGGAAGAAAGAGAAAGAGCATAGCAAACATCTCTTCCTGTTATCATGTCCTTTCTTCCCACTTGGCTTTGCCACCCCTCACCCTTCAGAGTCAGGTGAGAATTACCTCATTGCAGTCCCAAACTGACCAAACGAAGTGGGAGCAACTCACTTGAGAGTACAACAGATCCTTTGTTGTTGCCTAGGCCAGTGTCCTTTGTTCCTGTGAGGCTGGACTGGGTTCGTCCCATATATGCCCTGATGGGTTGTGAACTGCCCCTCTGTTTCTGGAGAGTTTTTGCGTGGGCTTGCTTTAAGTCAAGAGGACACATTTTCAGCCTCATCACTATATACATGAAATTACAATCTATAACTTTACTATAACAATGATTACTATGACATTACCATAACAACAATGCTCAGTACATCATGAGCCTTCTGAAGACACCCGACATGACAAACTTTGCATTAGATACCATACAATCATATTATAAGGATGAACATGGGGGCGTAGGGTGTTCCCACAAGGTAAAGAATGTCACAATATGCTTTTTTCTACTGTGTATATCTTCATGCAGCTCACCAAGTACCTGATCAGCATGTATCCCTAATGTAAGTGAATTATACCACCTGGGGAAAGTCAGAAAATATCAACTTAGAAAAGATCAATAAAGAGAAAGACATGATATATTCCGGG
Organism: Lepidochelys olivacea; assembly: GCF_965140295.1. Taxonomy (NCBI): domain Eukaryota; kingdom Metazoa; phylum Chordata; order Testudines; family Cheloniidae; genus Lepidochelys; species Lepidochelys olivacea. Next base: position 74,906,188 of record NC_140414.1, read on the forward strand.
GTGAAAAACAGATTCCAAGTTATAAAAATGACAGAACCTGAATGCAAGATAGAGTATGGCAACTTGATAGACTCCAGAGACCATGGCAAATATTAAGAAAAGAGATACCTAAAGTAAGAAATGTGTTGGAATAAGTCATGAAAGACTGCAATATGAGAGGAGTGAATATAAAGTGAACTATGAAAGACACGTAAAATATATGAAAATCAAATGGTGTAACATCAACAGAATCAAAGATCCCATTATTCTGGATTTATTATTATGAAAGGAATAATCAGAAATTTAATTAAGACTTTCACTTTGCAATAGATTGTTTGTTTGAAAAAGTTTACGGTATGTTGAGTATTTGAGGTACTTCATACAATTTCCAAAATATTCAGGACATTAAAGGATATAGCTTTCCCTACAACTAAACCAATTTTCAGAGGGAAACAAGAATACTTGTATATAAAATTTATAAGATGAAAAATGGGACAATTACATAAAGAAGCAGACACACTACTGAGAGTAGCAGAGCAAGGGCTAAACAGGGTTCATTAGATTTCTATCTACGGTATTCAGATTTTTTGCACAATATGTAGAAGCAATAGGTTAGATTTTAAACATTCCCTACTGTGAGTTAAACATTTTCAGTTGATTGTTATATAGTTTGTAATGAGATCCCGTAATTTTCATATTTTGATAAGCTCTGGAATTGTTTAATTGGTGATTTTGCACAGCTGAAAGACCAATGTTTTACTGTAAAATGGATTTTCAAATTCACAGCTGTGAAATATAAACTATGAATTATAGTTAAAGGGACCTCATCTGGAATTTCAGCTTTGGACCTATGTAATTGGAGTATACCCTGTGAACTCTATCATCTGACCAACTGAAGTTAAATATGCATGGATATAAGGGTAATGCTTTTGGCAGGGTGGGGCTGTGGAGAAGGTAGCTGTGCTAGTATTTTTCATCCAAGCTACTAAGTTTTGTGTTTGGGCAAGTAGTTGACCATCTTCTAGGCCCAGCCTAGACATTTTGGAGCTGCTTGTTGGCCCACATTCCTTGTTAGGACATGAGAGGTTGGGAAGGGGGACTGTTTGGGTTGGTGCTGCTTTACCTCCTGAGCCAGCCGCTCCCCATGTTCATGCCAATGGCAGCTGTGAAGACAGAAGCAGCAGAGTGATATGTCAGACAGGAGTCAAGCCTACAATCTTCTCATCCACAGTCAGGCACTTAATCTATTGCCCATGTCTGGCAAGTGCTGCAATTTGCTTTATATGTTGACCTTCCTTTAACTCTTTTTTGGTTTATTTCTATGGATTAAAAATGTAGACTTGCCGCTGAGAAGCAGTAAAAGCCAGGAGAAGGGGAGCCAAGACGAGCAGCATCCTGTTTCTAAGTCCCAATACCTCCCGCTCCTAAAGAGGAGGGGAAGCAGTTGCGATTAGATATCATGGAGAAGAAGAAGTCAAACCACCTGGCACCACTTGTACAAACAAGTCTGGGGCCCTCGGCAAAGCCATTTTATTGGGACCCTCAGGTACAAAACTAGACATTCAGTATTTGAGCTTCTCCACCACACTTTCCTCAGACTCCTAAAACATGCAAAATGGTGAGGAGAGGCAAAAAGTGGGTTGGGGGAAAGAAAGTTCAATCCTGTGGAGAGAAATAGATCTTGTGTCCAGAATGCATGTATTTGTGGAGGGAATCAGGGGAACAATGGATAGAACCTTTCCATTAAACAAGAGGAGAGGGAAACCTGTGATGTCCTTCAGCGATGCACAATAATGGATAAAAAGAAAAGGAGCACTTGTGGCACCGTAGAGACTAACAAATTTATTTGAGCATAAGCTTTCATGAGCTACAGCTCACTTCATAAGACACTCTTTCCCCTAGCATCATTCAAGTTATTATTACAACAGAGCTCTACCTGTCTGAAGGAGCTCATACACCACATGGACCTGGAACATGAACAGTAAGCATCCATTAGCATTTCAAGCCATCTCTGGTGGGATGAGGACCCCAATGATTGGGAGGGAAACCCCGCAGTTACCAGTTTTGCAGCATTGTTGGAATGGGCCCTGTCTCTGACTTTGGCACCCAGATGTCACATGGGACATCTGTGCAGCTTTGGCTGTGTCTGTTCCTTTTCTCTATATATGTAACTCAGACCTAAACTCAAATGTAGTTTGGGTAGATGGAGGTGATTGTTGATGTAGGATAGCACTGGGAAGGGACATTGGAGCCAGAGGGATAGCAGGAGGGACTTGGAATTCATCAAAACAACCAGACAAAAGGGTAGAGTGGGGGAAGAGAAAGTAAAATAGCAGATCTAAGAAAATATAAAAACTACAGAAGCTCAATCACTTTCTTGCCCAGTATTTTTCACCTCCTGACCAATCAGTTTATATTTTATCTATTTAGTTTGCTTGCTATAGAGGCTATTGCCTTGTCTTGATATTTAACACACCAAGCATACATCTGACACCATATAAATGATAATAATGAAATTAAGAAGAGTATATGCTGATAAAAATAGATTCTCTGTATAATAAACGTGCTATAGGAGCAATGTAATGACTATAGAGCTCCATAGCATTGGTATTCTACAACCATATCTTAAGATTTGCTATAACATAGCCTCAGAATCATGAAATACAGTTTAAGGAACTGACATTTCTACTATATCCTACTGTAAGGTTGATCAGACAGATCCTTCAGAAAGATCAATAAAACAAAATTGTTTCATTTCTCTGAAACAGCCCAAAATGTTCTTGCCTTTCAGTTTGTTCTGTTGCTTTAGTATAGATATAGGACAAAATGGGTGGGTGGTGGTGGAAGGGAGGCAAGCTGATGTGGCATAGTTTTGACCTCTTTTCTAGTGTGTTAGAGGCTAAGGTTCTACCTCTGCAAAAGAAACAGCACATGCAAGCCTTCACGCACAAGAGGAGTCCCATTGAAACTAATTGAACTCAGTGCAAGTAAGGACTGTGAGCATATGCTGCTTTGCAGAATTGGGGCCTGATCTGGCATTCAGTTACAGTACTACAGTGATGATTACCTTAAACGCAGAGAAGGGGACATCATCAACTGGGGTAAATTGTTATAGCTCTATTGACTTAATGGAGCTATAACAACTCACACCACCTCAGAATCTGACTCTAGAGTCTTCAGCAACCTTTATAAAATAATCAGTCACTGTCTTCTATTCAAGATGTCTATTAATTCACTGACTGACTCGTAACCAAACTCCTTTTTAATATAGTGCTGCTATTAAAAACATACTATACATGTATTTAATGACGAATTAACTTACTAGGAATGTATCTTTTATTTCAACTAGTATTATTTGTATTGGAGCTCACCAAACCAAAGTTTTTACTTACTGGTGAAGGACAAGATTGTGACTTGCCCTGTGTGTCTGCATAAAGATAATAAGAGTTTGTGAAATGCATCTCTACACTCCTCCATTGCCTATTCTCTGTGGGGCTGCCACCCCCCACTCACACAAATACAAGAAGGCAAAGTGAGGCATGACTGAAACCTTAACTCCACTCACCCCACTGTGCCAGCCAATGCATCTGAGTTGATATTGAGGGAGCATAATCTGTTACTGATCTAAATCAGTAGTGGATTACTTCCCTTCCTGGAGCAAGGAATGAGCCTGCAAGGGAACTGTGCTACTCAGAATTGCTAGTCCCTCTTTCCTCTACTCACAGTAGATTGTAAACTGACAGTCTAGTTCCAAAGGTTTTGGGTTAATAGATAACTGTGGAATGGCGATGTGTACAGGGACCGATGTTGATGTGGATAGAGGAGTGAATTATCAGTTCTGTATGAGGACAATTTTCTGGCTCTGTGGGGTATTTCTTGTCTTGAGATGTTAAGTTCCGACTGTATCATTTTTTCTCTCTAATTGTTTGTCTCACTATGCTTTGGTCCTTTTTCTTACAACACAAACCATTAAATAAATATTGTGTGATGATTGTGATGCTCCCCCGGGGTAACCAGAGTTGTGAAGCACCTCACCACTACCTGCCCTTAGCGTGAGGAAGTATTTTCTAGGCCTGCTGTAGATCAGCTCCCTGAAACCACCATCCTCTGGCAGCACAAGCATGACCTTCCAGGCCTCCACAGGCCTTGCTCTCTCTGTGCAGGTAAGTGATAGATGCACACGAATCCTCGAGTCTCTGGAGCATTTCCTACAGTGTCCATCCCCTTATCCACTGAACACTCACAGAATTACCAGGCCCACTGTCCCCAAAGGAACAGTACACACCAGCTTATAAAATTTAAGTCAGGGCCAGCACTTCGCTTAACACCATAGCACTTAGATATATTTATAGTGAAAGCAAGAATAAGGTTATTATCAAACATTAGAGACGCGAGTAATAGTGAGTAAGAATATTGGAAACAAATGGCTACATATAAAACAAAATCATAACACACTTTCTAGAAACTAAACTTAACTAACAGGTTCACCTTCCATCTACAGAAGCTTTTCTCACCCAAAATTCTCTCCAGAGTTTTCAGCCAAGTCTGGTTGTGACCCTTTTTTCATGAAGTAAAAGTGCTGTTCATTCACTTCCTCAGTGAGGGATGCCAGGATGTCTCTATTGTCCCCCAATATACACAAGCAACCTTTGATGAGTACCTCAAGATTGGGTTCTCATCCGCCTTGACTTCTGTGTTTGCTTCTTCCTGTTACTTTTCTACCTTTGAAGTTTTTACTATCCTTCATTAACATTCTGTTCAGTCTGGTGATAGGAGATCCATTGTGAACTATAGAATACTTTATTTACTTGTAAACCGCCAGCTAAATGAGCATTTCTCGTCTGAAAACAAACTTGTTTTCCATCTTTGCTGGTGACCAGTCCCTAGATAAAGACATTTAAGAATAGAATTTTCAGTGTGTAACTCCTTACACAACATCTGTACATGCACTTCGCAATGATACTGTTGACCAGTATGACTCCGAATATTATTTGAGACCTCACATGAAACTCTTTGTTGAACTAGAATGTACTTGCCAGACTAAGAGGTACCTGTAACTCTTCTGCACCCCTTGCAAGTTAGCATTAACAGGTTCTTGGGTCACAGTGATGTGATTCATACGACTTTATCTTTTACTTACTTTTGCTCTTTTTTTCTTATTTCACTTGAGTTGTGAATTAGTTTCTCTTGTTTTCCTTAATACAATAAATGTACATAACAATTAAAACAATCCACCCTGAGTTGCTTGGCCTAATTAAGAGCAACAAAAATGATTAAAGGTCTAGAAAACATGACCTATGAGGGAAGATTGAAAAAATTAAGTTTGTTTAGTCTGGAGAAGAGAAGACATAACAGTTTTCAAATACATAAAAGGCTGTTACAAGGAGGAGGGAGAAAAATTGTTCTCGTTAACCTCTGAGGATAAGACAAAAAGCAATGGGTTTAAATTGCAGCAAGGGTGGTTTAGATTGGACATTAGGAAAAACTTCCTAACTGTCCGGGTAGTTAAGCAGAGGAATAAATTGCCCAGGGAGGTTGTGGAATCTCTATCATTGGAGATTTTTAAGAGCAGATTAGACAAACACTTGTCAGGATGGTCTAGATAATACTTATTCCTGCCTTTAGTTCAGAGGACTGAAGTAGAAGACCTCTTGAGGTCCCTTCCAGTCCTCTGATTCTATGTTTAACTAACATTAATCTAAATTAGGAGTAACTCCACTGAAATCAATGATGTTACACTTCATCTCCTCTTGACAGATGAATCAGGTCTGCTGTTTCTGCTCATGCTGTTGCTAACCAGTCATTTTAACTGGTTGAAATTAGAGAAGCCCTAGATCAGCACATAGTGATGAAAATTCATTCATAATTTATCCATCCAGGAATAATATCCATGTTTTAATCTAATAGAATATTCCTCTCTTAACTCTTCAATGGAATGTTATGCTGAGCAGAAAAAAAATGTTGCTTTCATCTCTAGGGAGCAAAAATCTATATTGAATACGGTGAAATGAAACATCTAATTGATTATTCATAAGTTCAAGAATAACCAGCTACATGCAAGAGAACATTTAATGGTTCTCTTTTACATAAAGATTATGTTCAAAAAGTTACAGTCCTGACCTCTCATGCAGAAACTTTTTGAAACTGAAACAAATTAATATTTGTTCACCAGACTGCTATGCATTTTTAATATCAAAACTATAATGACCAATCACAGCTTTGACTTATCTTTCTATAGATAGATTTGTATGAATGAGAATGTTAGCAAGTGAAAGGCAGAATGATCTAACTTTTTTGTGGGAGGGGCCTTATACACCTTTTAGTGTCATGAATTTGGGATGACTGCTTGTGATATGACTGGGCTCACCAGTGGTACTCCCTAGTGGTTGGATCCCTGAGTCACAACTCTCCCCTGTCTCTAGCATTCCCTGCCTGTGGTCGCTCCAGCATGGTGATGGTCTCTCCTCCAGTAGACAGTAACTTGGCCCTTCAGCCAGGTCATCACTGATGTCTACCTCTTTCTGGGTAAGAGTCCAAAAAAGTATAGAAGTCCAACATCCCCACAAAGGCATTTCCATCCCAAGTCCAGGCCCCCACAGGCCTCACACCCTTAATTCAGGGATTACAGTGTCTTTACCTCCCTTATGTCAAGGTGGGATTGGAGCTGGTGGGGAAAGGAGCCTGGGCCCTCCCTCTCTACCAGGCTCTGACTGAGGGACCTACAAGTGGCAGCAATATCAAACACTAAAAAGTGCTGCAAGGTTGCCTCCCTGGGCCATTTCCTACCACTTACTCTCCAAGTCCAGGACATGGTCACTGTCTCACAAACAATCCAAGAAAGGATAGAGGAAAAGGTTCTTTAATCCTTAAGGACAAACTAGTCTCTCCTCCTAGGCCCGGGGTAACAGATGCTAGTGGACCCCCCTTCCCTGCCGCAAGGTCTCCCACTATGCCTGTGCTCAGAGATCTCAGGATGGGTCCATACCCCATCCCTATATTCTGTCTGTTCCTATTCTTGCTCCACCCCTGCTTTCTGGGCTGCATGGCTCTTTTAAACTCCTCCTCTATCTGGAGCAGGCTCTAGAGATCTGGTGGAGTGGGACCCATTTAGTCCCAAAGCTGCTCTTTAGCCCCTTCAGTACACAGCATGTGGTTTATATACCCCATCACGCTGCTTTATTCACAATCATTTGCACTTGTGACTAATCCCATGCAGGCTGGGACCTTAAAGCTATGCAAAACATGGCATTTCTGTTGGAAGGATTTTGTCAGTTTCACCTTGTCTAAGTTTCTACTAACTAAGGTTTATTTTGAGTTTTCAGATTTGAATCCAAAACAAAAGTCAAACTCAGGCCTAACCATAGATGTTTACCCAGGCTGCGATTAAAACCATGTGAATCTCTTGAGTTTTACACAGGATCTCCACTCAATGCTATCTTTTCGTGTGACCGTAAGAGCATGCCATCACCAGAGGGCAAGAGGCTGCCTGGTATCTAGCAGTGAGTTTCAGCTGGCTTAACCAGTGTGCCCAAATTCATTGATGTCATGATCTTTATTTAAAAAGGGTCATGTAATATATCATAGGCAAACTAATGACACATTGATAAAATATTTGTATCTAATACTATGTGTGGAGTTATGGATATTTTCTGATATTATTTTTTAAATTCTGTTTTTAATGAAGTAAAAACTGGTTTGCCAAGGTCTTGCATACAAAGGAAGCTGGACTGACCAGTGACAATGGGAGTGCAATTTATATGTGCAGTAAACAGAAAGTTTACAAGACAGTTGGGCAGTCAGCATGTACAGATCCCAAAGGGCTGTGTATTTGCTTGTGTGACCAGCCTGGTCATCAGGCAGACACAGTGAAGGAATATTTACATGCAAGATAAACAAAGCCATCAGTACAGCAGTTGGGGAAAAGATGATCACTTAACAATCTCAACAGAGGATGGAGATGGGACACCAGGAAGTCTTCCTGCCTCTTAAAAAAAGGGTCAATGCATTTTGAGAGATATGCTTTTCAAAGGTTTACTGGATTTAAAGGGAGGGGCAGAGAACCCCCAAGTTATCCATCATGTGAAGGACTAAAGAGGCCAGAGCCATTGAGATCACAGAAAGATGGGTCCTTCAACCAAGGGGGTTGAAATCTCTGGAAAGTGAGAAACCTGCTGAGACAAAGACTGTTACTCTTTAAAATTAAGTTTTAGTCTTACAAGTGTATTTCTACTTTTGTTTGTTTATAACTCTTTCTAACCTTTATTCCTTCTTCTTTGTATCACGACCTATGACTTTTGATTCATACACTATTTTACTTTCTACTACAAACCAGTCAGTCCTTTGATTAAAATAGAGTTTGTTAACACCAGGAAGGTGGTAAGCTGCTGATGTACTGTTTCTTTAAAAGGGAACAGCGAACTTAATAACTTCTCTAAATGTAACAGGAGAGGGCTGGCCACTTGAGGGCAGACACATTTGGGGAAATTTTGGGGTGGGAGTGGGGAGCTCATTCATCCAGTTTAAAGCGGGACAGTCCTAGTTTTGTGGAGCACTGTCTCTGTCCTCTAGATTTCAGAGTGGTAGCCGTGTTAGTCTGTAGCAGCAAAAATAATGAGGAGTCCTTGTGGCACTTTAGAGACTAACAAATTTATTTGGGCATAAGCTTTCGTGGGCTCAAACCCACTTCATCAGATGCATGGAGTGGAACATACAGTAGGGAGGTATAAATATACAGCATATGAAAAGATGGGAGTTGCCTTACCAAGTGTGTGTGTGTGGGGGGGTCAGTGCTAACGAGCCAATTCAATTTAAGTTGGAAGTAGGCAATTCTCAACTGTTGACAAAGAGTGGAAATCACTTTTTTAGTGTTAGTGAGGCCAATGTAAACAAAGTGGCCCCTTTGAAACAGTTGACAAGAAGGTGTGTGTATTTAGCAAGGAGAAATTAGTTTTTGTAAAAACAATGAGGAGTATTTGTGGCACCTTAGAGACTAACAAATTGATTTAGTTTCTGTAGTGACCCATCCACTCCCAGTCTCTATTCAAGCCAAATTTGATGGTGTCCAGTTTGCAAATTGATTCCAGTTCTGCAGTTTCTCGTTGGAGTCTGTTTTTGAAGTTTTTTTGTTGAAGAACTGCCTCTTTTAAGTCTGTTATTGAGTGACAGGGAGATTGAAGTGTTCTCCTACCGGTTTTTGAATGTTAGGATTCCTGATGTCAGATTTGTGTCCATTTATTCTTTTGCATAGACACTGTCCTGTTTGGCCAAGGTACATGGCAGAGGGGCATTGCTGGCACATATCACATTGTTAGATGTGCAGGTGAACGAGCCCCTGATGGTGTGGCCGATGTGGTTAGGTCTTATAATGGTGTCCCTTGAATAGATATGCAGACATAGTTGGCACTGGGGTTTGTTGCAAGGTTTGGTTCTTGGGTTAGTGTTTTTGTTATGCAATGTGTGGTTGCTGGTGAGTATTGCTTCAGGTTGGGGTGCTGTCTGTAAGCGAGGACTGACCTGTCTCCCAAGGTCTGTGAGAGCAAGGGACTTAGCATTGGACATGGGTTTGTGTGGTGAAAAGGAGAGGAGAGGGGAGGAGACCCTGGATGCAGGAAGATGCCAGGCGGGAGGGGTGTGTGTGGTACAAACATGCAGAGTGATGCCGGCAGTGGCAGGCCCACACAGAGGGAGGGTGGGCCCATGCTCCATGTCTTTCTGACCATTCAGCATGCACAGCTGGACCAGTTGCAGCAGCTATCTTTCCCTGTGATTTTCTGTTTGAGGCTGCAAACCAGAAAGCCAGCCAATACTTTGATAGGACTAACAGCTGGTTAGACTCTGATGCAGAGAGCTAAGCTGGCTTGTGCTGCAGTTTGTCAGGGATTGGGAAGCCAGCAGAAAGGAGGTTACAGTAATCAAAAGATGAGATTACAGTGAGGAACTGGAGTTTTTCAGGAAGCACAGAAACTCTAGAGAGCAAATCACAGACTGATGTGGGGGCAGAGGAGAGGGAAGAATCAAAGACTACTCACAAGTTAATGGTCTGAATGACTGACAGGAAAGATGATGTTTCATCAGTAAAGGAAAATACAGGAAGTGCTTAAGAGGACAGCAGTTCCATTTTTTGTCATGTTAAGTTTAAAATGGAGGTAAGACAGAGAGAGAGAGAGAGAGAGAGGTAGGCTAAAATACAGGACTGAAATTGACTGGATGGAGACAACTCTGAATTAGAAAGGTAATTTTGTGTATCAAGGCCAAGGACAGGGTCCTGGTGGCTGACGGAGATGCTGACAGGCTGTTAGAACAGACGGTCTCCTAAACTGAGGCCCTAATATTAAAAAGTAATATCAGACTCTATCAGGAACCCATGTCTGTTTGTCATCAATTTTGTGAACAAAACAGTAACAGACAATGTACTTAAAGATTCTTAAACCCAGACTCCAGAGCCTGCCACACTTGACTCTCCCAAGTAAAACATGTGGCTCCATCAGATGCATCAATACATTGTGTTTATCAAAGTCATTGGTGATGCTCATGCTCTAAAAAAATGCAGAGGAGAAACATATACGGCTTACAGTTCACTGCTGGTCTGGATAGGCTGCCAACAATGAAACTGTCTCTAACAGTGCATTGTGGGAGAAATCCCTTTCCAGCAGAACTTCTGCATCTGGTATCAGCACTTCTGTGGCACCATTGCCTCCACAACTAGGCAGGGTGGAAACAGCACATTATAAAACATGGCTGGATTTCAGAATAACCCATTTACCTTAAATACACATTACTGAGACCTTTCCGAGCAACTGGAAGGTCTGGCTCATGTTATGATCATCTCAATGGGCCCCACATGTAGTGCCTCCATTGCAGAAAAGGGTAGCAAGTAGCAACATAACCAAATGGGATTTTAGGTTTCACTCAGAGCAAAGGTTCAGATTCAGATCTGGTGTAAGATGGTGTGAATTTCACTGAAGCCAATATTTTGCATACCAGAGTCAAAAAGAAGCTGCTTCTTGGGGCCTGATTGGGGCTCTTCGTATTGTTCTCTTTAGGTTCTCATACAATGCCTGCCCCATAGTATGGGAACACCTACCTGTCTATCTGAATCAAGATAATCTCTGATTCTTTATGAAATCTTGATACATGTTGGGAAATTAATCAGGATCACTACAATGCCCATACAGATACCTTGTGAATCAGGAAACAATCAGTTTTCCCACTGTGTCTGATAAAGGCAACAACATCTCCAAGGTTTTTTTACAGTCACCATGCTGAAAACTATTTTCCAGGACACGTCTGTGGCTAAAAACTTGACTTGCAGAAAAACCCAAACAAAAGCACTGAGGAAGAATGTTTAGCCCCATATTCAGTTCAGGAGCATTTAGAATATATTAAATCTAATGAGCTATATTTTTCTTTGCCAACTGATGCTTCAAATAAGAGAGAAACAATGTGTTTTCCATTAGTCTTAAGGTATTTCAGTTTTGAAAAGGGGATACAACAATTTTTCCTGGATTTTTATAGTGATCATCAGAAAAATGTGCAAGCCAGTGCCACAGAAATATTTGCAAAACTCAAGGCTTTTGACCTCACTCTGGAGAAGCTGTCAGCAGCTGATAATGTCAATGTAAATTATGGGAAGCATAACAGTGTTTACCAGAAACGGAAAAATGCCAAAGAGGACAATACAGCAGCCAACTGCTTAGCATGCATTTTTCATAATGCAATGGAGCATGCTGCAGGAAAACTTGATGTTGATGTAGACCATTTAATTTGAAAGATTTACTCTCACTTTCTGCTACCAGAACATAACATTTTAAAGAGATTTGTGTCTTTGTTGAGATGGAAGAGTACGATCTATTGAGGCAGATTAACAGGTGACCAACAGATTACTGAACTGCTGGAAACCACTAACTAGCTATTTCCAGAGTTTAGGAGAGGAGGAGAGTCCCAAAATAATTTGGAAGTTCTTTGGAGATGAGGGGACTGCCAATGAGGTGAACTATATTTTCTCTTTCTGAGCCATGCTCTGAAGCTATTCACTGACGGTACTGAGGCTTTAGAAACCAAATGTTTTAGTTTAGTCATAAATGCAACAAATATGAAACTGGAGAGAAGGATGAGGGACAAGTTCTTTGGATACACATTGAATTCTAAAATCAAGAAACTTACTCAAAATATTACTGGAAGTGTAAAAAGGACTTTATGATCTCTTATGGAAGAGTAAAGAGATATATCCACAACAGGTATGACTTCTCTGAAGACAGCTAACAAAGCAATGTCCAAGTTAGCTCTTGAAAATCCCATCAGCTTTGAAGAATTTTCTGAAGCTGTTCATGCTTGCAGCATGGAAGAAGTGGAGATGGATGAGCTCTATGAAGAATTTGGCATTGTAGAAAGTCAAATCTTCTCCTGAGTTAAAGGGTTGCCCAATTAGTGAGGAGAAGTACCTAAACATTTTCACCAAAGCACAGGGCAACTTCAAGAACTTGAAGAAAATCAGTTCTTACATAGTTTCAATACCATGAAGCAATGCTAACACAGAGAGGGTTTCTCTCTGATGACTACCACTTGGAGAAATAAAAGGAATAGTCTGGATATAGAGAGCTTGAAAGCAAAGTTCCAGATGTGTCAATTTGACAAGGGAATGCAAGGATATATATGCTGAGTTCCTCACTAATAGAAAGCTTTTGAAGGAGGCCCAGGAGGGGTAAAAGTACACAGAGATAAAGGGTTACGGTACTCTGTGAATTAGGCACCCCACACAATCTGCTTCTTGCTAGCAAGTCTAATTGTATTTATATTGTCGCATTGTTCTCTAAACATAAGTGCCTGCTATTTCCCCACCCTGCCAGTGCTGGCTTTTTTCTTTCACTGCTGGCTTCTGTGCTTAGCCTGTGCTGATGGAGCTATGTTGGTCAGTTCACAGGAGTGTGTGGACATCAGACATCAATGACCAGCTATATGCTTCTGCCCTCAGTGGGTCAGCTTGTTCCTGGCTCTTATATGTGGCAGGGAAAGAACAGAAGGAAGGTCTCACTTCCTTGGGTCCTCCCCACTGGGATCAGAGACAGTCCCAGTGTCATCCACCAGTTAAAACTGTGTGGATGATAAGGAGTTTGATTGCTCAGTATTATGGTCCTTCCTTCTATTCATAGAGACTACTGAGTGTGTGCAGTTTCTGGAGCTCAGTGGCACTAGGGATTCAACAGAGGTGCAAAGCATACCCTGAGCTGCTATCAACAAAGAGAGAGAGACTATCAAAGATATAGTATGACTGAACTATTTTTTCATAAAAACAATTCCGAGTCTTCATGGACTGTATAAGCAGCCACAGAGGAGTTGTTTTCATTGGCTTCACACCTCCTGAGAAGGCCTGCTCAGAAGTCAAGATTTGTGTGATGTTTTGATGCCCTTCTTGCCCAATGTGAAAGCACAGAATTTCATTATTGTGTTCCATCATGCCATGTAGAAAATGAGCTGCTGTAGGATTGCCTGACAGAGAGTCTGTTCATGAATAGTTTCACTTAGGGAAAGTTATTTGAAGTAAAAAATGGGGGGATAGATATCTACCAGAAAATAATATTATTAGGGAGTATGCATTGTCCAGATTGAACCACCATGCCTGTGCCATTGCCAGGGTTACACCTACATTCAGTGGAGCTCAGTGGCTGCTCTCTCTTTCATGTACCAATGAGAAGCAGAAAGGAGTGTGCACATGGACCTGTCCACCCTCCACACTGGGTCAGAGATGCTATGGTTCACACACTCCCTTGGGAACTGGGGAGCTCCACCGGGCGTGACCCTATACCAATTCCTACTCAAAGCAATGTCTAATGATGCACACTAGACTTCATTGTTCTGGACCCCTTTGTTTGAAGGGAATGACACAAATCTAAAATGTGTTCATGTGACCAATATTAATTGGTGGGTTTTAAAATAAAAATTAGTGTTTATATTCACATACAAAGAGTGTGTGTGTGTGTGAGCATGCCCGCCCTCCCTCTCCCCCCCCACCCCGAATGCTGCAGGCAGAAATCTAACATTGCTGAATCAGAAGAGTATCTGATTCCCAACAGATATCAATCAACTGCTGAAAAGGCAAGTTGTTAGAGGAAAAAAAACGATAAACAGAAAATCCATTATGAAACTATAATTCTACATTTTAACTTCTGTCTTTCTCATATTGTCATCATGCTGTGGGTATATAATGATTTTAAAAAATGAGTTTTTCTTGCTTACAACAGTCATTTCAAAGAAGCACAGTATGAGCACAAAAGTATGTTCCAAGGAATGCTATACTAGAAAGGTTTAAGGAACTTCAAATATATTAAATGAAGGCTAATTCATAGTCTTAGAGGCATTTTCCAAGTGAAATTCGTTCAGAAGTCTTCTCTTGTATTGAGGTATTTAGTTTGTTATGCTTAATTTATTGGGAATATTTTGAGGCAAAGAGATTCCTAAGAAGGGAGAAAATGTCACACAACTCCATTATTTTTATGTGTTAACAGACTAACCACAAGCCTCTATAGACCTGTACATTTTGTATCATCTCTAGTAAGAATCTTGGAAACTATGCCAAGAGATGTGGTGTGCAGGAAAGAAGGAGGCAACTGAAAAAACACAATTTGATTAAGGATAGTCAGCATGGATTGAGGCCGAGGAGGTCATGCATAAGTAACCAGCTGGGGTTCTTTGAAGACATAATGGCTATGACAAATATGGAAAATTCAGGAAAACTAGTTTACTCACATTTTCAAAAGACATTTAACAAACGTCAACATCAAAGCAAAAGTGACTAAGGTAAAGAATCAAATGGAATAATAGGCAATAGTGCTGAAAAGAAAACTGGCTTCGAAGGAGTTATGGGTGAATCTTCTAAGGTTCAGAAGTTTTGGTTAAGCCTTGAATATTGAACTACTTATCTGATGATTATCCAAACTTTTGGTATTAAATTCATTTTGGAGGGAAAACACACTTTGAAGATATAAGTCACTCACTTCCTTGAAGATAGTTGATGTGGAGATTGAGATCAGTGAGTATTCCTGCTTGCTCTTCTCCTGCAGAAGCGGTTGCCTCGGTTGCCTCTACAATGGGGTGAATTTCTTTGGCAAATAGTAGTTTATTTGCCAAAAATACATTTTTCAGTTTCACAGAACTGTTATTGAATTCAGGTCACACTAAGTGAATAGTTTTAGCCAAAGAAAACAATTTCATAAACATTAAAATTGAAATATTACATCTTTTTGTTTTTGAAACCATGTTTGATTAGAAGTGGAGGTGGGTTTATTTAAAAGGGAAAAAAAAGAAGTAAAAACGACCCCATCAGAAATGTTAGAAATGTAGTGAAACAAAATGAAAAACTGGGAAAAATTGTTTTGGGATTGAACAGAATATTTTGGTTTGATCCAAAATGGCTATTTTCTTTCAGATTTTTGTTTTAGCCACTGAAGCAAAATAATCAGTTATTCGCTCAGCTCTAGTTGCACCCCACTGGCACCTGGAGGGTGAAGAAATAACTGACCACTGTTTCCATCACCCCTTAAGACTTGCTTGTGAAAGATTAGTGTAAATCTAAAAGAGTTTTGCTTGTGTAAAAAAACCCCAAACAGCAAACCAGACAGAGTTTCTTGTGGTTTTGTTACCAAGGTTTCATATTGTTCTACTCCACAATTCCTGGTAAGGATCGGTACCACATACTGGCATTGCTAACCTCTCTGTGGGGGTGATCACTGATGAAGATGTTGTGTAGATGACGTATTGGGAGTAGTTGACCCACTAAAAACATTAAGGCCTCCATTTTATCAGTTACAATGCCTTGTGGCCTTCTTTATCTGGGGTAGTGTTATCAACAAGGAGATTATCCCAGGAGAAAGGTTAGTATAAACTTTGCTTTTGCCATTGTTTCCAGTTTTGCATCAGCTAGGAAGAAAGGTTTTGATTTGTGTGACTAACTAAAGTCTGAGTTTCCCATCATTTTCTTCATTTGTCAGCTTGTTGATAAGTGGCCATTCTGCCAAAATTTATAGTTTTTAATGATAATTTGCATATAGCTACCCAGATAATGATGATTTGGTGGTGGACACTCTGTAAATTAATTATGTAAAATAGTAAGCTAAGACAAAATTTCAGCATTTAGTTGTTTCATGCCAGAGATAAACAGGTTCAAGGCAAGTTTGGTTTTGTACTATTCAGATTTGGATCTGGTTCTGAACTTCTCAAATGTTCAGTGACATTTGGATACAAAAGTTTAGTCTTTGATCACTAATAATTTCAAGACAGGAAAGATGTTCCATTAGGTTGGCAGGCCACAATGTAGATTCTACTAATATCCACAGGCCTACTGACAATCATTGGGTGGGGAAAGGTGGAGCAGGCAATAAATCCACACTCCCTCTCCCTCCACACTCTCTCCAACCGGCTAACCTCATTTGTCTTCTACCTCCAGAAGGTACTGACCCTTCCTTGTATTCCTTCCCACTGCACCCCAAATATAGGGGAAGAGTTTGATAAATTCATACATGGCAGAAAGAAATCAACTTAGCCGATTACACTTGTGCCTGTGGTTGAAAACATCAAATCCGATCCAAATAGAACAGTGGGGAGAACACATACACTTCCCATTATCCCCAACTTGTCTCAACTCTCCTGACTGGTAAATTTCTCATCTCCCACGTGATATTCACCCATTTCTAGTATTCCCTACCTATGACTCCCCAGAGATTAGTGCCCCCCAAATATAAGGCTCTCACCATTACACAAAAGAGGAAGATCTCACCTCATTCAATCCAACCTGCCTACAAAAGAGATTGGAACAGAGCTGGATCATATTTTTCAGCAGAAACTTTTTTGGCAAAAAATGCAGATTTGGCAGCTCCCAAAGTTTTTGCCAATTTGTGTCAGTTTAGTCAAATTTTTCTTTTTGAAAAAGAAATATTAAACAAAAAATCTAAATATTTCATTTTGACATTTTTGAAATTAAGTATTTTGATTGTTTTGGTTTGAAATTACTGTTTCAAAATTGAACATGTTTGAAATGGTAGATAACAGAAAACATTTTTTTTTTAAAAAAAATTGCATTTGACCTGAAACAAAATTTCACAACTCTTTGTTTAACTGAACACTTCAAAATTGAACATTTTTGGTCCAATTCAAAAAAACATTTGTTTTTTATTTTTCAAAATTGTCAAAGAACTAAAACATTTGCTATTTTCCCAGCTGTAGGTTGGAAAGTTGGGTCCAACCTAAGTAAATGTGTAGGAAAGACCCACTGCTTATTTCACACTAATTCCATGAGGCTCACTCCTACAGCAAAACATATTGGAAGAGGGGGTGTACATGCATGGAGTAGGAGGAACGATATTCACTCCTACCCTATCCACTTCAAGAAACAACACAGCAAAACCAATTGTATTATTTTCTTCTTACGCTCCAAATGTTTGCAGACACGTCCCCAGCCTTGGTTCTGGCTGTGTTACGGCTAACACCGTTGCTAGAGGAGGCAGATAAGATGCTCTTTAAAAGGTTCACCTCCTAGATCAGTGGTGTCCAGCTGCATAAGGGTTGGTTGAGTATGTTATTTCAAAAGAGTCAGGCCCCCACAACTGATATTGTAAGTCTTTCCCTAAGTTCAGGCAGAACCTGCTCTGCTCCTGTTCTGCTCTCCTGGGGCACCTAGAACTCAGCTGGGGAGTAGGCAGTGGAGCAACCAGAGGTATTCTCTCCTTCCACCTCAGCAGGTGATTCAATGGGGAAGGGCCAGCAACAAATCAGAGTGCTCCCAGCTCCTCCCAGAACTGAAGCAGTGGGAATTCACTAGCGAGGGCACTACCTCCCCATTTCCTGTAATAACTGTCCTGATTGAAACAGTTTAGAAATCAGAGGGCATGGTTCAGGGAGCACATTGCCAATTCATAATCAAGTACAGATTTTCTTTTTAATACACTTGCTCTAAAATTCTGTGGTTTAGAGCCCTGATATCCCCAAGTAGCTCTTGGGCACTGTCCTAGTGGCAGAGTCCTAGCTGGAGATAGAGGTGCGCTGGGCCAGAGGTATGGTGAATAGATCGCCTCTGGGCTCATCATTTACTGAGCTGCTACTGCGGATACAATACCATCATCACTGTGTGATGGACGAAACAGTAACCCACTTTGATTTTCCATGTTGAGAACAATGGTTTCCATTGTCTAAATGCTGAAAATAATTTTGAAGATCAATGAACAATAATAATATTCTTATATTCTACATATAATACTTATCAGTATATCTCAAAGTGCTTCAAAAAGGAGGGCAGAGAAGCCAGTGGCAGAACCAGGTCTCCCAAGTCAGCCCAGTGCTCTATCCACTAGGCAACTCTGCCTCCCCTCAAGCTCAATTTTACAAATAAAACCTTAAAGGAATTAGCTGAAGAAATCTCAGAGCCATTGGCAATAATATTTGCAAACTCATCGATGATAGGAGAGGTTCTGGAAGACTGGAGAAGGGCTAATGTGGTGTCCGTCTTTTTAAAAAGCGCGGGGGGGGGAGGGGAGGTTTGTGAGGAGGAGCTCGGGAACTATAGGCCTGTCAGTCTGACTTCAATACCTGGGAAGCTACTAGAATAATGTATAAAACATTAAATTTGCAAATACCTGGAGGATGAAGGAGTAATCACTAGCAGCCAGCATGGATTTACTAAGAACAAATCATGCCAAACCAGCTTGATTTCCTTCAACAGTGTAACTGGTTTGCTGGATAGGGGGAAATGTGGTGGACATAATATATCTGGGCTTCATCAAGGCTTTTGGCACAGTCCCACAAGACATTCTGATAAGTAAGCTGGAAAAATGTAGACTCAGTGAAACCAGAATTAAGTGGATGGATACATAATTGGTTAGACAACTGCAAACAAAAAGTAGCTATTAATGGAATGATGTCAGATTGGAGGGAGGTCTCAAGTGGGGTTCCACAGGGATCTGTTCTGGGTCCAGTGCTGTTCAACATCTTTATTAATGACCTGGATGTAGGAAGAGAAGGCATACTGATCAAGTTTGCAGGTGACACAATGACACATTTGCAGATGTGGGGAGTGGGGGGTTGCCAACACTTTGGAGGATAAAGCTAAGATTCAGAAGGATCTAGATAAACTGGAGAGCTGAGCTATAAACAACAAAATGAAATTCAACAAAGACAAAAGTAAGGTACTACCCATGAAGAAAAAAACAAATGCACAATGGTGGATAATTGGCTTAGCAGCACAGCTAAGAAGGATCTGGGAGTTGTGGTGAATCACAATATCAACATGAGTCAGCAATGCAATGCTGTTGCAATTCCCCCCCGCTCCCCGCCAAAAAAACAACCCCAAACAAAACCAAAACAAAACATCCATAACGCAAATGTAATTTTAGGTTGCAGTAACACAGGCGTACCGTGCAACTCATAGGAGGTGATAGTACTGCTCTACTCAGTTCTGGTTAGGCCTCAGTTGGAGTACTGTGTCCAATTTTGGTAACCAATCCATAGAAAAGATGTAGAGAAACTGGAAAGCATCCAGAGGTGAGCAACAAATATGATAAAAGGGATAGAATGCAAGCCATATGAGCAAAGGCTGAAGGAACTGGGTCTCTTTAGTTTGGATAAGAAGAGATTAAGGGGGATATGATAGCCATCTTCAGATACTTGAAAGGCTGCCACAAAAAAAAAATGGAGAAAAGTTGTTCTATTTTGCCACAGGGGGCAGGACAAGAGGCAATAGGTTCAAACTACAGCATAGCAGATTTAGATTAAATCTCAGGAAAAAAACTTCCTAACTGTAAGAACAGTAGGACAATAGAACAGACTGCCTAGGGAGGCTATGGAAGCTCCTTCGGTAAAGGTTTTCAAAAGGAGGCTGAATAGCCATCTGTCTTGGATGGTTTAAACACAACAGATCTTGCATCTTGGCAGGGCATTAGACTAGATGACCCTTGTAATTCCATCTAACCCTATTGTTTTATGATTCTTGTACAACAGACAGGAATGTCAACTGTTAAGAACCTTAGCAGTAACACTGTAATAATAAGACACCAAACAAGTTGTAAACCTGCCTTCCTCCCTGCCAAGATGCAAGGGGGCTTAATTTTAATTCTATTTAAAAGTACACTGTTATAAATGGTGTGTACAAGACAGAAATATGGGGGAATCTTTCATGACTGAGGGAACCTCCATTGTACTCTAGAGGTATAGGCTAGTGAATTATCATTTTATTGATATTCTGCAGAAACCCACAAAATGCAAAATTACAGAACTGTTAAACTTTTTTTTTTGACAATTAGTGCTCTTGGGCACTCTAAACTGTTAGATCACATCCACAGTGGTCCTTTTCCATGAAATTTTAGTAACAAAGCAGTTGGTTTAATGCTAATACTTTGATATGCCATTATCTTTGAGTCATTGTGTGCTCCTTGAGCTCTTGTTTCTAGAGGGCAAACCTGTTCTACTATATAATATTTAAAGGGCATGTTTTCTAATAGGAAGGATGTTGTCTCATTCACACCTACAGAAGCCAGTCAGAAGACCTGTTTCCCCTGTATCCCAGTTCAAATATATGTAACAATAAAATCCAAATAAAGCAAACAGTTATTTTCTGCATATTTCTATGTATTACATTGATGATGAACAAAACAATAAGGGTTTTAAAATGTTTAGACTACAAGCTTTTTCTTTTCTTGTACACTAAAAGGCACTGACTACAAAGTATCTGCTTGTTAGACAGTATTGCTGATTGTAAGTTCCCTTGCAGAACAAAACAAATCTTTATCAAGCATGATTAAAGACATGCAGGTCAGAGTAATGACTAGATGTATCATCATCTTTTCTTTTAGGAGCTTCCTGTTTTTCTTTGGGTCGGTCTGCTTTATCTAAAGCATCCTGTAGCTTTTTCTTTTTTCCACTTTGAAATTCCACTCTTTCCGCCATAGCACCCCATTCTCTCGTCTACAGCACTCCATTTTATAGTACAAGTGCTCTATAGCTGAAAAAAGAAAGGTTGTTTAGCCACTAAACCATTTTACCTAGGGCAATATCCTGAAGTCAGTTTAATTGAAGGTAAAGGGAAAGTAAGCCTAGCAAGCCATATAATTGGCTACATACTGCCCCAACCTATTTTGAGAAAGGTCAGATGAGGCCAACTGAGTGATTTAATGCCCTGTGAGACTTGCGGGAGAGGGGAAGGGAGAAGGAATGGCTCAGAGAATTACAATTAGGTTGTACATAGGGACCCAGTGCTTGCTGGGAGTGGACTTAAGGAGACTAGTGAGTGTGAGTGTAGACATGTTTTTATTAATATTTTTATCTAGTAAATGACAATTACTCAAGTTAGAAAAAGCATAACAATGAAAATCAGAATACATTACTTAGCTAAGTCATCAAATTGCTTGAATAATTTGTGTTTGTCTCTTAAGCAACTAAGAGTGATGTCCTTTCTTTTTTGAAAGTATATAAAAGAAGAAACCAGAGTGATTTCAACAAATACTTTACTGTTACTATAAAAAAAAATTTAAATTACTGATTTAATTTGGGTTGCATATAGAATCTGGGCGAGATCCAGATCTGTTGTTATGTAGACCTGGAATAACTCCATTTTAATAGGGTTACTCTGGATATACACTCAAACAGATCTGAACCTCACTCTCTGTGATTGAAAAGCTGTTTCATATATTAACTTGTGTTTGTTTCCAACTTGCTGTGTTGGTAAAGCAGCTTAAACAGTAAAAAATAGTAAATAGTAATAGTAAATAGTAAAAAATAACCACTTTTTATTTCAACCTCCAACACACTTTATTTGTTGTCAAGATCACAAGTACATTTCAACCAGCAAGAGACACCAAATGTAAACCCATTAAAAGCATTGCACATAATTGTCATTCCACACAGTTCTTCTTTGCCTAAACAGTGTAAATTTTTGTTTTCCGATCTAGTCTAAACCAGATGAAAGGAAAGAAATTGTAAAACACGATTTCCCATATGAATTATCACATTTCCTATGCTTAAATTTTGGCTGACAATTTTAGCTATTATGTTATCTGTTTCTTTTGACAAGTACAATTACAGTTGGCATGTGCATCCAAATTGTATTTCACTTTTCTAAAGAAGCAGCTCATTATATGACGGGTAAAGTCTCTAGCAAAAGGAAGGTACAGAAGAAATACTGTATACATTTTGACTGGTATCTTTCAGTAAAAATGTAGAACAAATGTAAATCACAGTTATAAAAAGTAAAAAATAAAAATAAAAAAGGTAGGAAGAACACTATTGAAAAACAGGGGGCAGTTTATGGAAGTAGCTGAATTGAGTAGATTGAAGAAGAGAGAACCTCTCCCCTCAAGATGCGGAGTTGCTCCACAGTTAATCCTGCAGCCCTGAGGCTGCAGGAATGATGGATGATCCACATAGTAGCCAGCCCTCTAACCCTATCCTCTACTTTTTATCTAGCCCACATATAACCTGCCTGCTCCTGAACCAATGTACTGACACATAGGAAAACTCTGTTGAGCTGAACTCCATGGGTACGTTGGGGAAAGTATCATATTCAGTGTTTCAGTTTATTGGAGTGGCTGTGGAGGCTCTATAGTTAAAGGTTGAAACTGGCTGATTTCCATAAACATAATGTACATACACTGACCCCATGAATTATCTACATATATACTAATCTTGAAACTGCATTGCAATGATTTATGCAGACACCACCTCCACCAGTAGATGTTTCTTAAATTTTAATGATACGTTGTTGTCTTGAATGTTATTCTGTTGTTGATCTGGGAGTTTAGCAAGAAGTTCAGTCCCACCTGTGCATATTGGAGTTGGTACTTGCAGTGTTTCAGTTAAATCCCTGACATTCTACAAGCAAGTATTACAACTGGTGATAGCAGCTTCATGGTGGCAAAAAGCACTTTTCCCTGAAAACTTTTTTTGCTGGTCCTGCAGATGAGACTAGAATCAGTGAGTAGACTTTGACAGACTTTGAGCTTTTGCTCTCTGAAAAAGTGGACTGATGAGAGAGCCGCACAGTACCTAGCAGTGTTTTTGGATAGTGATGTCAAAGCAATTTACCAGCAGCTTCTCAGTGTGGATCATGGTTCTTATAGACTGTTACACAAACAGCAATATGATCATTATGATGCAGGATTGGTCCTTTTGAAACACTGGAAGGAATGGCAAGCCAGGAGGAGGCAGGAAGGGGAAGTCCTGCATTTGTGTGCATTGAAGAGACTGTTTGATAGAGCTTTACCTACACCAGGGGAGATCATTTGTATGAAGCAGAGCCTGCTGGGCAGAATCTGGAGCTGGCAATGTACAGAGGAGACTATGCCCAGTAGCAAGTCATGAGAGAATCTTGTATGAAAAGTGAGTTTATTAATGGTTTAGGAGGAGAACTTCAGAACCTGCTGATGAAGGAAGATAACATAGTGGATAAGCCTCTGGTCCAGACTATATGCACAGATACAAATGTGGAAGCAGAAATTGATGTTTCCTTATAGGTATCAGCTGTTAATTCTTAGCCCCAGGGTAATTCCTTGGCAGTTGTTTGAGAAAAGATTGCTAGTTAGGTGGCTAAAAAATGGGATGAGTCCCACATGGGTCAGATGAGAGAAACTGTTTCCCAGGTGAGTTGCACACCTGACGACATTTGCAGGCAATGCAGAGGAAAAGGCCATTAGAGGTAGAATTGCTCAAGTAGAAGGAAGCCAAACCAAGGGAAACTATAAGTTGCTGATGCAGGATGGCCACCATTAGCCACTGTTAGAATTGTCAATGTGAAGAGCTGCCCAAATACCTATTACTATATGTCTGGAGACATTGATGGCTAAACTCCCCGACAATGCTGTTGGACTCATAAATATAATAAATAAATATAATATATAAATATAATAAATAAAATAAATTCAATCCAGAGAGAACACCTAACACTGAAGGGGAAGATTTGTATGCAGGAGTTAAATTCATCACTATTAATCATCAACACTGCCGATAACAGGAGAAATCCAGCTTCCACTGAACTTGGGGTCTCTGCATACTAATAGACTTTTGCTGTGGTGACCAAGATTTCTAGTGCTGTTGTATTGGGAATGGATTTCATCTGAGGCCATCATAAATACTCCTAGGGTGTTAATAGAGCACACTTGTCTCTGGACAATATTTAGATATGCCTGCTGGATGTGGGTAGGAGGAAGTGTGGACCTTGGGGCAAGTCTTGGGGTTTTAGAAGTGCCTCCATGATGACGAGAGAAACTGTGGTGGCTCAGAATAAAGTTGTGGTGAAGCTAGATCATTAATAACTCTAAGGATAAAAGGTTGCTGTAGTGAACCTGTGGAATGTTTGAAGCTACCGGTATCCAGTCAGGATTGTTGGTTAGCAGAACTGGTTAAGGGTGAATTCTGGGTAAGAAGAATTAATGTAACTGACCAGGAAGTGGAGCTAGTAAAAGATCAGACCATGGGAACAGTGTCCAATGTAACTAGTGTCCCAAAGCCTCTAAGAAGGGCAGAGAACAAGACCTGTGAAGCAGCCCTGTCAGCAAGAGAGCAGGGGGTTGGACTTGACAGAAGCAGCTGTACAAGGCAATAAAAGAAGCAATTACAACAGCTGATCTTACAATATGCTAGTGTTTTTTGCAGTGTTAAGTTGTTGGCTTGTGTGTTATTATATTGTATTTGACCGAGGGGATTTAGCTGAAAGTCAAGTTCTGCCTATGTGGTACTTGCAGTGTTTCAATAAATTCCTGTGAGTCTATAAGTGAATATTACAGTATTCATCCATTGAAGTATGCAATAAGAGGGCTCCTGGTTGGCTGAAGATACTGCAACCCTCTAAAGGTTAGAATGCTCCTGTCTGCTGCCAGGTGTCGTAAGGACTGTAAACAATGGGAGGATGGCCAAAGCAGGGAATACAGGCTTCTGGGGGACTGATTCTCTTCAGCCCCACAGAGGCAGACTGGGAGCTCCTTAAAGTCTCTCTATGCCCTGTGTTCCTGCTTCTCTAGATCCAATAACAAGCATGTGTTTGTGGGGAGGGGAGGGTTTCTGAGCTTGGGCAAAAGGGAACTTTTGAACCTGTTGGTGGTGGGTGTCAGGTAGGAATGAGAGGGTATTTGGAGTCTGGAAGGTTCTGTGGAGTACATTTTGAGCCTGGGAGTATTATGTGGATGAGGTTCCATAGCTGACTGTATGGTTGTGATGAGCTGTGTAGAGGTTAGGTAGAAAGTGGAAGGCTTCTCAGCCTGGGACATAGTGTCTTTGTGGGATATTCTGAAGCAGATGGAAATTGCTGGAGAGTCCTGAGCTGGGGGTGGCTTGTGGTGGATTGGCAAGGGGCAGGGAGTTGATTGGAAATGAGGATGTTGGTATATTGGTGGGATGTTGGTGAGTTGGGGAAAAAGAAAGTAGGGAAAGTGGCAAGGTAAGAGATAGATTTGGCTTTCAGTGTACCAGATCCTTAAAAACAAAGGCACATGAAGTGAGAAGTATGCGTGTACAATGCCATTTTGAACATGATATTTTAAGAATATTTAACCAAAACCCCCTGAAGTAACTGGTGCTACTGCTGTGGATATCCCTCGGCCCGTGCCACTTCCTGCAGCCCCCATTGGCCTGGAGCGGCAAACCACAGCCAGTGGGAGCTGTGATTGGCTGAACCTGTGGACGCGGCAGGTAAACAAACTGGCTCGGCCTGCCAGTGGGCTTACCCTGGCGGCCCACGTGCCAAAGGTTGCCGATCCCTGATCTATTGTTTGATTTATAAGGAAATGAATATATGTGTGGGTTAGCATATCAGAAAGTTTGGCTAGAAACAAAACACAAAGGCAGTCAGAGGAATTTTGAATGTTGCTGTACACCTGCAGGATAGAATGGGATGTCTTTAAAGCTTTTAAAAGGAGACCAAAAATGTAACACGCTTTAATTACTTAGATATTGATTGGAATAATTATGTAAAATCTGAGGAGGGGAATATGTTTGTAGACAGAATTGTTTGTCTACATCAGACTCAGCCCTGCTCCCACTTAAATCAAAATAATTTTTACCCTGGGCTTTAAATGGAGCAGGACTGAGCCCTTGGTTTTCTGAAATGGTAGCATGGACACAGAGGCTATCCAGGAATTAATCCCAGGAAATGAGACAGGTACGACAAGTAAGATTGAAACTAAGGAACATCTAGCTGTAACATTATCATTCCATGTGAAATACTGAAATTCTCATGAGAGCAAGTACTATCGCAAGCAACACAATTATTTTATTTTAGTACAGGTGGCTTTGAAAGAAAGTGAAATACTCTAAGGAAATGTGATAAGAATTCTGTAACAGAAGGGAATCTAGCAAAGCAAAAATACTTCAGAAAGAATTGAAGATAATTGAAATTCATCCCAGTTAAGCCTAAACAGGGAGTAGGACAGTAGGGGCCAAAGTCATTAGGTGAGAGTGTAAAGAAAAGTATAAACAATATGCAAAAGAATTTTACAAAAAATATAAACAAGCTGTTAAGGATGAGGAGAAATTGGAGACCTCAAAAATAACCAGAAGCAAGTTAAAAGGTCATTAGATAAGAAGAAAGTGTTATTACACTGGTGGGGGTAGGGGGAAAGGATGAACAATAAAAAGTTCCTCAGTTACAGTTTATGTATATGGTTCTTCAACAGAAAGTAAAATTTAACCAGACATGACCCTTCTTTCTCCAAAGCAGCATATAACAATTCTGGCCTCTATTTGGGTCAGCAAATTTATAACAAACATACTAAGGAAGGGAAAGTGTATCTAATCTCTCTCACCTCTTCTTCTCTGTCTCCACTCTTTTATTTTTGTGCTCTATTATTCACCTATGTTTACATATTTCATTGTTACCTTTTAAAGGTAACATATCATCTACAATTATACCCAACCTTGGATGGCACTAATCAAATCCGGTTTATTTTGTGGACTGATAAAAAAACAAACCCTGGACCGTAACCATTAGAGAAGTTTGGGTCTGGGCCAGAATTTTGCCCAAGGCCCATCTCTGGATTATTTATCCATTTTTAAAAGGGCAAACGTACGTTTCTGCATAAGATCCTTAAAAAAATACCATTTCATCTTAACAAATAAAGCCTTTCCTCTTTCTTTATTTTTTTCCTATTATCTAGGAAATATAATAAAACAAAACACTAATTACTGGGCCATATCTTTCCCTAGGTTTCCCTGGCAGAGATTTCTATACATTCTGTCAAGGATGGAGGGAAGGGCTGGCCTTTCCACAGGAAAGCAATATGGGGCTCAATCCTTAATGCAAGTGGATTCTGGAGCATCTACTAAGATATGGGGACTCATGTGGAGGCCTTGTGCTCCTGCTGCCTTGTCAGAACAGCTGTTTTCTGAGATCATCTTCCACACTGACAACTGGAACTGCAACAGCCCTAAAGGGAGTTTCACAGTATAGAAGGGAAAAAAAGTGAGGAAGTTATTAGCTACAAGAGTTCTTTGAGGTTGGAGGACAACTACAGCCCTGACTAACATTTCCACAGATCCTGAAGCTTGTGAAAGGTTGGGGGAAGGGGGAATTAGCAGCATGGCCTCCTTTTGTGATTTGTGGAGTCAGCTGCTGGATGGGCTTTTGAAACACAGGGTAAAGATGAGTAGGAAATAGAGTAGTACAAATCCTCCAATGAAATATTTTAACTGAAGAATTGTATTCACCATTGTTAATTTATTTTTGTCCTGGCTATTTTAAAATATACTTTAAAACCTATATATATCATATTTTCAGAGCTAATATTTGCAGTGCCCTTGCAAGGTAGGTAAGTATTATCTTCATTGTATAAAAGAGGAAACAGAGGATGTGAGGTTAACTCGTCTGAGTCCCACTGCAAGTCAATGACAGAATGATATTCAGGAATTCTGGACTTCCAGCCCTATGCTCGGTCTAGAGAAAGATATCAAAGAAAACCACTAATTCCTGTGTTTTAGTTCAGGCTGCATCCAGCCTTAGGGTATGTCTACACTATGAAATTAGGTCGATTTTATAGAAGTCGATTTTTTGGAAGCGGTTTTATACAGTCAATTGCGTGTGTCCCCACTAAGTGCATTAAGTCAGCGGAGTGCGTCCACAGTACCGTGGCTAGCGTAGACTTTCGGAGCGGTGCACTGTGGGTAGCTATCCCACAGTTCCCGCAGTCTCCATTGCCCATTGGAATTCTGGGTTGAGCTCCCAATGCCTGATGGGGCAAAAACATCGTCGCGGGTGGTTTTGGGTACATGTTGTCAGTCGCCCCTCCCTCTTTCCCTCCCTCCATGAAAGCAACGGCAGACAATCATTTCGCGGCTTTTTTCCTGGGTTAACTGCACAGGCGCCATAGCACTACAAGTGCGAGCCCACTCAGCTCACCGTCACCGCTGCTGTTGTGGGCAAGTCTACTGTGAGGGCTGCTGTGATCCAAGTAGCCAATGCAATCACTGACATTCTGTTATCAAGGGTAGTGACTCTGGGAAATGTGCAGGCCTTTTTAGATTTTAGGTGCATCATATTCCTGTCCTTTGTCACTGGTGAAGAAGTCTTGCAAGCACATATTCCACATGAAACAGCTCCAGGGCTCCTGCTCTTTTGCCTTGGCCACACAGCAGCAGCTCCTGGGCGCCTTCGCATCAATGGTGAACGGCTCCACTGCTTCCGCTGCAACTCTGCAGCAGACGGTGCAGTAGGACTGCTAGCTGTCCTCATCAGTGGTGTTTTGCTCGCTCCACCGCTTCCGCTGCAACTCTGCTATCCTGATTTCCTGCGAGCTGGAGGCTTCTGCCTCAGGCTGTTCTCCCAGCCGGCAGCACCGTGCAGTTTCACCTGCCCCCGCCTACCCCTTGCTCCCATGGCTCATGAAGCCTGGACAGTAGTAAGTAGCAGTTCAACTATAGGCTGAGCAAGTGCAGAATGGGGGTAGAATGTGCCTTTGGATGTTTAAAAGATCGCTGGCATTGTTGGTCAGACCCCAGCGCAACCAACATTTCCATTGTTATTGCTGCTTGCTGTGTGCTCCATAATATCTGTGAGAGTAAGGGGGGGACGTTTATGGCAGGGTGGGAGGTTGAGGCAAATTGTCTGGCATCCGATTTTGAGCAGCCAGACACTGATTAGAAGAGCACAGCAAGGCACACTGCGTATCACAGGAGACTTTGAAAATGAGTTTCATGACTGGCCAGGCTATGGTGTGACAGTTGTGTGTGTTTCTCCTTGATGCAAACCCGCCCCCTTTGTTGATTTTAATTCCCTGTAAGCCAACTACCCTCCCCCCTTCAAAATCAAGTAACAATTGTTTTGAAACCATGCATTCTTTTTAATTAAAAAATAATTGAGATAATGGACAAGGAAACCGCCAGTGGTTTTGGGTACATGTCGTCAGTGACCATTCCCTCCCTCCATGAAAGCAACAGCAGGCAATTATTTCTCGCCCTTTTTCCTGGATTTTCCTGCATACACCATAGCACTGCAAGCGGGAGCCCGCTCTGCTCACTGCTGCAGTTGTGAGCATTGTAAACACCTCACATTTGCCCTTGGAGATTTTGGCATATATATTGACATTACGTCTTTTGTAACAGAGTTCTGATAGCATGGATTCGTCTCCCCATACAGCGATCAGATCCAGTTCCCCCCACTTTCAGGGGACTGCATGGTCACGTGTGCTGATGAGCTCGCCATGCTGGCCAAACAGGAAATGAAATTCAAAAGCTCCCGGGCTTTTCCTGTGTACCTGACTAGTGCATCTGAGTTGAAAGTGCTGTCCAGAGTGATCACAATGGAGCACTCTGGAATAGCTCCCGTCGGCCAATACCGTTGAATTGCGTCCACACTACCCCAAATTCGAGCCAGTGATGTCGATTTTAGCGCTAATCCCCTTGTTGGGGAGGAGTACCAAAATTGATTTTAAGAGCCCTTTAAGTCGACAAAAATAGCTTTGTCATGTGGATGGGTGCAGGGTTAAATCAACCTAATGCTGCTAAATTCGACCTAAACTCATAGTGTAGACCAGGGCTTAGAAAAGTAAGGAAAGCAGAGAAAGCATGATTTTGCACACCTTCTTGAAATTGCTCTTTATGACGGGGCCACTCACCTCTGGCAAACGCCCCTGCCATCCCGGTGTGTCTGCACCATTACTCTCAGCTTTTCTCTACTTGCAGTGACCCCTGCTGGCAGTTGATCTTCTCAGGCTGGCTTCAGCCCTCCAGCCAAGTCACACGCAGTCTATGTGAGCACAAACAAAACAGACAGAGCCCTCTCGGGGCACACAGTCCAACAGGGCCTATCCCAGAGCCCTCAGTTGGTCTCTTTGGTCTTCTTTATGTGCTTAGTGCTCAGCCCCCCACCTGGGCTGGCCTTCAATCTGTCCCTCAGCCCAGTGGTTGTCACCGTTGGGGTATGCAAAGGTCTTCCAGCGGGTACATCAACTCATCTAGATATTTGCCTAGTTTTATAAAAGGATACAGAAAAAGCTTTAGCAGAGTCAGTACAAATTAAAATGTCATATAGACAATGACTTGTTTATACTGCTCTATATACTATACACTGAAAAGTAAGTACAATATTTATATTCCAATTGATTTATTTTATAATTATATGGTAAAAATGAGAGCATAAGCAATTTTTCAGTAATAGTGTGCTGTGACACTTTTGTATTTTTAAGTTTGATTTTGTAAGTAAGTAATTTTTAAGTGAGGTGAAACTTGGGGGTACGCAAGACAAATCAGACTCCTGAAAGGGGTACAGTAGTCTGGAAAGGTTGAGATCCACTGTCGCAGCACCTTCAAGACTAGCACTCAAATGTTCCTTCTCAAATGGTCCCTGCTCTGGTATGGAGCAGTGCCCTCCCTGGAGACTCTTTGCTTCCCAGCAAATCGCAGCTGACCCCAGCTGTGTCACTCTCTCAGTTCAGTTCCCTTCTGGGACTGATCAAAGTCCAACAAATGACCTCTTTGGGGTCTTCAGCCTGCTCCCTAGGGCTGTTTACAATTCCCTTCCCCAGGGCTTTGGCCACTCTGCCTGTGGTGGTGGGCCCGGGCCTGTCCACTACTCCAGGTCCCAACCCAGGGATCCTATAAGAAAGCCTGCTGCCTTCCTTTTACTCTTTGCTGATGCATTTTCCTAGGCCACTTCCCTTCTTAACACCAGCACCTTCAGCTTCACCCTTACCTCAGGGATGAGTCCCTTACTGTGCACGTTCCTTGCTCCTCTGACTCTAGCCGGAAACTGCTCTGTCCAAGTACTGCAGCTCCCGCACCAAGCCAGGAACACCATCCTTGCTCCCCTGGTTCCAGACAGAAACTTAATCTGCTCTGTCCAGCAGCTCCTTTTATATGAACCTACTGGGCTCTGCTTGGCTGCTCCCTGCAGCCTCTCTGATTAGCTGCACACAAACCCCACTCACAGTCTCTCTAGAGAGCCTGGAGAACTCTGCTGTTTCCTGGGGTAGAGTGTGGTAGGGCCATGAGACCTCCAGCAGGGCCTGGCACACCCCATCACACTCTTCCTATACCTTTTTGCAGAAATGGCTTGATGCAAAGTCCACTGAAATCAATAAGGGGGTTTACATTGACTTCACCGAACTTCAGATCAAGCCCTAATAGCAGCAAGGAGCAGCAGCAGCACATTATGCCTACAGTGCCCCTATCCATGCAGATGTTAAATGTTTCTCATAGAACATCCCCTATTGCAGATAATTCAGAGGGCAAAAAAGTGTAGCAAACAAAAAGAGCTTTACTTCAGCTGGGGAATATATTCAGTCAGCTTTCAGGACTAAAGAGAGCTCTGTACCCAACGAAGACTAAGGTGGAAAATAAGGGGGAGATTTTCACGCACACAGAGATGTCAGTTAGGGAACCAGCTTCCACTGATAATCGACTGCCCTTTGAGCCTTTGATAAACTCTCCTGCATGGAACTTGTATTTCTGCAGAAATTAAATAATTCCTATCAAACATTCCTGGACATATTAAGAGCCAGATTCACGATACATTTGGCTGCTTTGAGATACAAAGCATCTGTAGCCCACCTTAACTGTCCAGTTAGGCCATTTTTATGGCTACTTTGTGTTGCTCGAGTCATGCAAAGCAGCTGGAGCATGCTGGTGAATCTGGATCTTCACTGTTGTTACAGTACTAAATGCACATGTTCCTGTACCGAGCCCGGGTTGGGGGATTTATAAGGAAATGAGGGCAGGGGAAGGAATCCTCTACTCCAAGCCACACAGTACAGCCATTAATGGAGCTCTGGGGGTGCAGCAGCCCCTATAACTAGGTGGTGAGTCCGTAAAGGGGTGGTTGCACTGGTGCCTGCCCACAGATTTGCTCCTTAACTCTCTGTTTGTAGCATGTAGAGAGACCAGTTGGAGCACAAACCTTAGGTGCACAGTGGGTGTAAAACTGGTCTCTGGGGCCCCACACTGGTTCTGGTGGGTCTGAAGGCCACGATGACATTATTTTGCCCCTAATTAATAAAAACCAAAGCATTTTGAAAACCAAAATACTAATTTACCACTGAGGTCTATCACTTTTTCTCCTATAAAGCTAGCAGATAGTCCTGTCTTGGTTTGAAGGCCAGCCAGCCATAAAGGTAAAACTACTAAAAATGCAAATGGAGAATTGGAGGCAGAGATAACAAAATGACAGATATTAAACAATTGCTATATTTTCTGTGTGTCTTTAAAGAAAAAAAGAGGATTGATGGAGTGCTGCCTAACATATGCACTATTTTCCCTGGTACAAAACAGTACACATTTGTAGTACACAGATAGCAGTGGAAATGGGTCTGGAAAGGTTAGTGACACATTAATATAAACAACAGACTGGCTCTAGGAGACATACCTCTAGGAGACTGAAAGGAAATGAAGATGGAAATGAGGGAAGTTCTTTGATGATGCATAGGTCAGATAGCTGGAGATTGGAAAGTAGCAACCCTCACATCATTATTCAGACAAGGACCACAATGAGAGTTCCAATCACTTCACCCAAACCAATACAAAAATACAATGACACCTTCTAGACAAGAACCTGGTAAAGGAACAAACCAGTTAAAGAATAAATTTGCAGTGCAACACAAGCTAAGACAATAGAAAAGTGACCTGATCAAAGAATAGTTCAGATAAAGAAGTAGAGAGGTGGTAAAATCTCAAAGGATTGATTCTTTCCTCTGTAGTCATTTCTCTCAGGAGTGTTGTGAGACTTAATTGTTTGGAAAATATTTGTGCAGCCTCATTATTAAAGGGTTATCTCATTTTCTCTTTACCACAGCAATATTACCGTAAATTTCATAAAACAGCTGAGCCCTAGTGAATAAGCACAGTTTTGGTTGAGGCACAGCACACAATTGTAGACCAGTTAATTTCAGCTGTAGGCAAGAGACTGGATGGCAAACAATTCTGTGGCACGCAGTGTGGGAACACGTTGGAAAACATGTTTTGTCAAAGGTCCAATATGGATTTAAAAGATAAAGGTCTCATTAAAATAACTTGTTGGAGATCTTTAAAGTGCTTACTGTCACAGCAGGCAAGAGTAAAGCAGTAAATGTTGTATACCTAGATTTTCAAAAGTATTTTATAACAGGCTAGTGTATAATCCTCAGTGTAGGCTAAGGCAGGAAGCAAATACAATAAATGTGCTTTAAAACAGGTGCCCAATTTTGTGGAGAGAAGGTAATGGTGCCTGTGAGTTTGGCTGCATAATTGTGAGGAAAATAAAGAGCCTCAGGAACCCCACCACTCCTCTGTGTGGACTATCTGCACTGCCAGATCATGTGTTGGGGTGAGAGGGCAAGGAGTGGGCCGACAGATGTTGGGAGAAGGTAGAGTTGAGTTGACATGGAAGGAGGAGTAAGCTGCACCAGGAAGAGGGATAGCACAGTTTATTTCCTCTATGGAACAAGGGAAAAGCAAGAAGTGACTCGTTCCTGCCCAGCTCCTGGCACAGCACAGCTATGTACTGCCCTTTACTTGGCCAAGATTGCAATGTGACAGTTCAGCCCTAGACAGGGAACTGAAAAACATTTGGAGGACATGGGTTTCCTGGACGAAATGGCAATTTATTACTCAATTGTGTTATATTATGTCCCTCGCTGACAGCATTTGTGGTATAATTAATATACAGCGCTCCAGTACCTTGATTTAAAACCATTTCCAAAATGGTGGAGCTTTCATTTCAGAATGAAACTTAGCAGATATGCCACTGTAGCATCATTTAAAAACTTCTAAGATTTGTTTTAAAGCCCGGGAAGAAAAATGACTGCAATAAAAGTTAGTATTCTCATTTTCCTCACTTGTATATATTGTGAGCTGAATTGTATCTTTAGGGGGTAGCATTCTTCCCCTGTGGAAGCACCTGGTGGCAATGTTCTAGAGGCAGGAACAACAGGAGCCTAGGGAGTGTGGGGGGAGGACTGGGAGCCAGTTTTGATGAGAAAGGGGTGAGACTGAGATCAGATGAGAAGCCGAAGAAAGCGGGCAAGGAGACTGGGCCTGAGAGGAGAAATCCTGGACATGGGGGAAACTGGGATGATGAGATGGGGTCAGGGGAGGGTGAAAAGAGGCAGGACTGGGATAAGAGACAGGCTGGAGGCAGCAGCAGCAGAAATGTCTAGTGCACACTCCCCTCTAGAACCCTGAATGGAACCCAAGATTCCTAAGTCTCACCATTCCTCTGCTTTTAGCAAATATCTGTCAAACCCACTGGCAAAGTGCATGTCTTATCTCTCTCTAGTGGCTGGTCCACATAGAAGATGACAAGCTACTATTGCTATCAGTTATTCCATTAGCTAAAGTAGCAGGGGTTGGCAGTTGATCTCAAGGTTCCAAGCCTGATGATTAAACATATGGATATCAGTGTTATGCAGGAGGCCAGACTAGATGATCAGTCGTCCCTTATGGCCTTAGACTCTATGAATAGGATGACACATGATGGAATTTCTAATTATTTTTCTGTTTTCTTCTTTTAAAAAAAATCTAGGAAATTACAAAAAAGAACTACATTAAAAGAACATTAAGATAGCAAAATCAGTTGGACAAGTCCAAATTAACATCACCTATGCAACCTTAATTCTTTCCCCTTGTGCATAAGCATTATGATACATTCTTTAATTATATGATCACATACTATTTTCCCCACACTTTTGAGTGCTTGACTTTGTAACCTTAATGTTCTTATACTGTATTTTTTTTGTGTGTAATCTTTGTTCATCACCATACTAACATCTTCTCAAAGGGCCAGATATTGTTCTTCTCATATAAACATGCTAAAATAATCCACTGCCCTCCAAAGATGCATGACTTTGAGACACTGCCCCACTATAGCTATCCGTGTTGCAGATGGGGGTGTGTGGGAGTGTGATTTATGAATAGGATTAGGGAACACAGGAAAAATCAGTGGATCTCCAATCACATTCAGGGTATCGCTTACCCTCTCCCCCAATAACTTTGCTGTCACTCATCACTAGCAATGGCAGCATGAATCATAAAGATTCTGTGCCTTTTCCCCGCACCAGCTCCACAAACTTACTCCACCTTCTCCATAATGGTTGGATAAAGCCATGAAGGAGTAGATACTGCTACTCAGGTGACCTTGCCTCCAGGAGAGGACAAGCACAGTTCCTACCTGAATTTGCTCATAACTGCTACAGGTGTTGACCAGAGAGGGTTGTTTGAAACCAATGTAAAATGCTCCCTCTCTTAGGCCTTCTCTACACCAGAAAACTCTGTACCCATTTTCCAGCACTAGCATAGCTGCACCAGACCAGTGCTATCAATAGTGCAGGTGCAAGTGTACGCAGAGCTCCATGGAAACTGGAACTGAAGTTATTAAAATCAGTTATAATTCACACCTTCTGTTATATCAATGGAAGTCCGTGTGTGGACACTCCTATTTCGATACAGAGTGTCCACACAGACTTGCACCAAAATAATTAAATCAAATTACATCTGATTTAGTCATTTCACGTCCAGTTTCTGTGAAGATAAGCCCTCTACTGCTTTTACCACTGTCCTCTGAAAAGATAGACATCCTATCTCCCCCAAACCTGTGTACACTACTGCTTATACCAGTGCAAGTAAATAGACACAAAACATTTCCTAGCCTACATCCAGTCTGATACAAAGTACCTCTCAAACAGGTAAACATGGGTAGACCCTGACAGTCAGAGGAGCACAGGACCCTCATGCAGTGAAAATATTAGCATGCCTTTAAACAATCAGTGCCAGATGATACTGCTTTAACAAATAGTTTAATCCTATGTAGAATTCCACTCCCATCACCTATCGTGTCAATTGTGCACTGTGTCAGATCAGTTTAAGAAATATTTAGCTTCTCCATCGGGACACCATGAATACAGCATATTAATGCTGCATATACAGAGTTTTCACTTATGAGCAAATAATGCAAAACCATAAAATGGGAGTTGGAATTAAAAATGCAAAACCCATACATAACTGAACAGCTTTATACACGCAGATCCTTTAATTACCCTCCTGATATAAACCCATAACAAAATATGCACATTTTTTCCTCAGCATTTCATAGAAATATTTTACCAAAGAGTATAATCAAGCATTATTTTTTACGTTTGTTGGAGACAATGTCTTTCTGTGTTACCCATTATGCTTTATTTTGAATATGAAATCGTTAGGGCAGAGACAGGGGTATAAATTAGGCTCTCAGACAAAGCTAATTTATATACACGGAATCCCTATTTTAAATCTCAGATCCTTAGGACTTCCCAAACTCACATTTGGAAATTCGGACAGATGCTTAGGCCCATAGATACCATGTCAATACACCAAAGGGCTGACGTGAGCTTTCAAACGTGGGATTTGGATGCTCTATTAATTGGTTTATGTTTAAAAACTGGTCCATGTCCCTGAACACTACTTTTGATCTTGATGTGATGCTACACTCAAGCGATCATAGGTTCATTTTAAAAGAATAAAATTAAAAAAAAAAGCTGTGGGCTAGATCCTGAGCTGGTAGGAACTGGCGTAGCTCCATTGACTTCAATGGGGATTTAGCACTGTGATTTTATTCCTTATCCCTTTTATTCTAAATATTATTCTCAATTTAAAAGATGACACAGCCACCTGAAGGGGGATATCTATTTTATAGGAATCCATAGAATACATGGTGGAGGGGTGGTGGTGTCTTTAAGGAACAGAGCTGATATATCTAGTGAATACTTGGTGTATGAGAGTAGAGAGGGCTGTTCACCAAGGGAGTCCTTCAGTTTCTCAAATAGTGAAGGCTGCTTTTGTGTGAGGATTGGAATAGGTCTCCACTCTCCAGTGGCTCTTGCCCTTTCTTCACAAGTAGGTATAGAATCATAGAATATCAGGGTTGGAAGGGACCTCTGGAGGTCATCTAGTCCAAGCCCCTGCTCAAAGCAGGACCAATCCCCAACGAAATCATCCCAGCCAGGGCTTTGTCAAGCCTGACCTTGAGAACCTCTAAGGAAGGAGATTCCACCACCTCCCTAGGTAACACATTCCAGTGCTTCACCACCCTCCTAGTGAAAAAGTTTTCCTAATATCCAACCTAAACCTTCCCCACTGCAACTTGAGACCACTACTCCTTGTTCCATCATGTGCTACCCCTGAGAACAGTCTAGATCCATCCTCTTTGGAACCCCCTTTCAGGTAGTTGAAAGCAGCTATCAAATCCCCCCCCTCATTCTTCTCTTCTGCAGACTAAACAATCCCAGTTCCCTCAGCCTCTCCTCATAAGTCATGTGCTCCAGTCCCCTAATAATTTTTCTTGCCCTAGACGTTTTCCAATTTTTCCACATCCTTCTTAAAGTGTGAGTCCCAAAACTGGACACAGTACTGCAGATGAGGCTTCACCAGTGTCGAATAGAGGGGAACGATCACGTCCCTCGATCTGCTGGCAATGCTCCTACTTACACAGCCCAAAATGCCATTAGTCTTCTTGGCATCAAAGGAACACTGTTCACTCATATCCAGCTTCTCATCCACTGTAACCCCTAGGTTCTTTTCTGCAGAACTGTTGCCTAGCCATTCAATCCCTAGTCTGTAACAGTGCTTCTGTCCTAAGTGCAGGACTTTGCACTTATCTTTGTTGAATGTCATCAGATTTCTTTTGGCCCAATCCTCTAATTTGCTTAGGTCCCTCTATATCCTATCCCTACCCTCCAGCGTATCCACCACTTCTCCCAGTTTAGTGTAATCTACAAACTTGCTGAGGGTCAGTCCACGCCATCCTTCAAATCATTAATGAAGATATTGAACAAAACCGACCCCAGGACCGACCTTTGGGGCACTGCGCTTGATACCAGCTGCCAACTAGACATGGAGCCATTAATCACTACCCGTTGAGCCCGACGGTCTGGCCAGCTTTCTATCCACCTTATAGTCCATTCATCCAGCTGATACTTCTTTAACTTTCTGGCAAGAATACTGTGGGAGACTGTATCAAAAGCTTTGCTAAAGTCAAGGAATAACATGTCCACTGCTTTCCCCTCATCCACAGAGCCAGTTATCTCATCATAGAAGGCAATTAGATTAGTCAGGCATGACTTGCCCTTGGTGAATCCATGCTGACTGTTCCTGATCACTTTCCTCTCCTCTAAGTGCTTCAGAATTGATTTCTTGAGGACCTGCTCCATGATTTTTCCAGGAACTGAGGAGAGGCTGACTGGCCTGTAGTTCCCCGGGTCCTCCTTCTTCCCTTTTTTAAAGATGAGCACTACATTAGCCTTTTCCCAGTTGTCCGGGACCTCCCCTGATCGCCATGGGTTTTCAAAGATAATGGCTCTGCAATTACATCCGCCAACTCCTTTAGCACTCTCGGATGCAATGCATCTGGCCCCATGGACTTGTGCTCGTGCAGCTTTTCTAAATAGTCCCGAACCACTTCTTTCTTCACAGAGGGCTGGTTGCCTCCTCCCCATGCTGTGCTGCCCAGTGCAGAAGTCTGGGAGCAGACCTTGTTCGTGAAGACAAAGGCAAAGAAAGCACTGAGTACATTAGCTTTTTCCACATCCTCTGTCACTAGGTTGCCTCCCTCATTCAGCAAGGGGCCCACACTTTCCTTGACTTTCTTCTTGTTGCTAACATACCTGAAGAAACCCTTCTTGTTACTCTTAACATCTCTTGCTAGCTACAACTCCAAGTGTGATTTGACCTTCCTGATTTCACTCCTGCATGCCTGAGCAATATCTTTATATTCCTCCCTGGTCATTTGTCCAATCTTTCACTTCTTGTAAGCTTCTTTTTTGTGTTTAAGATCAGCAGAGATTTCACTGTTAAGCCAAGCTGGTCGCCTGCCATATTTACTATTCTTTCTACACATCGGGATGGTTTGTTCCTGCAACCTCAACAAGGATCCTTTAAAATACAGCCAGCTCTCCCGGACTCCTTTCCCCCCTCATGTTATTCCCCCAGGAGATCCTGCCCATCAGTTCCCTGAGGGAGTCAAAGTCTGCTTTTCTGAAGTCCAGGGTCCTTATTCTGCTGCTCTCCTTTCTTCCTTGGATAGGTAGAGTCAGATACTATCAGCCTCCCCACAAAGTTACAGCTGGAGCAGAGCTTGCACATGGCAGATCATCTCTGTCTTGCTTTCGATCCACATGTATGGGTATTAGAGTAGATCGGAGTTTCATTGAAAGTCAATGGGACTTTGGTGCCTAAGTCCCTTTTGAAATGAGATTTATGTTCTTAAGTCACTAGGTCTTGCAATGCTGATCAGAGTGACACCTGAATATCTTTTAAAAAAACTGGGCCTTAATAATTTAGAAGCATAAGTTAGTCAATGGGACCTCGGCCGTTAAGCGAGTTCAGTACTTTTGAAAACGTTACCCTTTATCTTTTCTCTGCAGTCTTCAGCCTCACCATTCCTGCTGTGACATGGAGTGTGAAAATATTAGAAAATTAAAATACTGTTTGGAGAATTTTGAGTAAGCCTTTTGTAGAAAAGTCACATCTTCTCTATTGAAATTACATGACAAAAATCAAAGTTCCATGAGGTTTAAATCCCAGCAGATTCTCTTGGACTTTTACAGCCATCTAAACTAAATTAGAACATTAAAGTCAGCGATTAGTGTGTGATGTATCTTACTTTTCACACTTGTACATAATTAATTTCTGTGTTGTTTGAGAAGCAACAGAAGTGATATTTTGTTTGCAATAAGGTCTTTTTATTTATCCATGTTTAGAAAAATAGGATTTATAAAAAACAATTGTTCTTTGAACCACTTCCAAGGTAATGATACAAATAACTAAATAAAAATACTGCTAATCAAATGAACATTTTTTTTCATTTGTTCATGACAAATCTCCTATTAATGTTCTCAGAACATAGCCCCAGTTCATTTTGCTCTTAAACAATACATAACTGTTGCCAATATACTTTTTCCAAATGTGGAGGTACAAATCACAGTCCCAGTTCTGCAAGCAACAGTGCACACGGTTGGACTGATGGACTGGCACAAACCCTATCAAAGTTAGTGAGGTTCCACATGAACATGGAAGTCTGTCCATGTACCATCAAGTGCAGACTCACAGATTAATAGATTAGAGGCTCAAAACTTGAAATATTTAAGAGAAGGCACAAGAAATCTCTTCCTTCCTTTCTCCATTCACTACAGGCTAGAAAGGAAGTGCAGTGTTAGAATTGTTCCTGAGAGGATAATACACATAGTGATGCATATCAAAGATTCTGTATATTTTGTGACCAAAGACACAGTTTTTAAAAGATGCATTTTAAGGCTCTGATCCTGTAAAGCCTTGTTCTAGGCAAGCAGACCTTCTTGCCTATTTGGACCCCCACTGACTTTAAAGGTCAGCTAGCATGGATTCGATGGCAGGATTGGGGCCTAAGCACATAACAAGGTGTAATTTAACATCAAATTGCACACACACAATCCATTCAGGGATATTTTTATAAAGGCAATTAAAAAGTGCCCATCACAGCTAGAAATAAAGGATTGTGCATGTCCAGCTGTAGCAAGATTTGGTCTCCAGCTCTGTATTATTGTTTATAATTAGCATAACAGCATTAACTAGAAGCTCCAAATGAGATCAGTGCCCCATTGTGTTGGATCCTGTGCAAAAGCATAGTAAGAGAAATGCTTTGTCCTAAAGACCTTACAGTCTAAACTGTAGACAAGACAAAGTGTGGAAGGGGAACAGAGGCACATAGCAGAGAAGTGACTTGCCCAAGATTACACCGCAGGCCAGGAGCAGAAAAAGGAACAGAACTCTGGCTCTCAAGTCTACGCCTATGCTCATCCATTGGACCTTTCTTCTTCTCCATGCACAGTAAAAACTAATAACTTACATTTATAGATCACCTTTCATCCCAGGGGATACCCAAAAGCTTTAACAGTTATAATTTCCCTCACAGCTGAGAAGGAGTGTTCCGACTGTGACACAACAACTTCTTAACAGCACACAGCAACAATACCCAGCTGTCTAAAATTTTGCAATAGAATCAGTTTTCAGAAATGTATGGCCTGGTTTAGTCTCACATTTGCACCCTGATCAGCATTGCTTTGCTCGTTAAGGTACATGTTCTTCGCTAATTGTGCTATCATTTGCACTATGTAAATAGATGCAAACAACTCCTTTCCCCTTATTAGAAGGCTATGAAACCAAAAGAAAAATTAGTAGCAGGTGAATGCCTTCGTAGCAGAGGAAAACTGTTTTCTTTCATCTCTTAGTTTTTTCAAACCCACAAAAGGTAGAAACAACAGTTAATATTTGCAAAGCACTATGCAGAAGTAAATGGCTAAATATAATATTATAAGAGTGTTTGCATGAATGAGCAGACTTAGCACTTCCTTTTCATATTTACTTGGGGCCAAATGCTGCCATATGGGTGTGGAAATCTCTAATCAAAATGGAACCATTTCATTTCCACTGCACAAAACAGACAGGCCATGGACAGGCTGCATACCCTGTATGCCGCAGCCTTCTGCTTTCATAGCATGCTGGAGGCAGTCTGACAGTCTGGTGGGTCAGTCCAGGGTTGAAGCTGTGGAGAGGCCAATGAATCAACAGAGAGAATACACTGGTGTTTCAGCATCAGATGCAGCCCATAGGCTATAGTTAAAGTTGCTGGGCAGCTGTTCCACACCTTGGTGCTAGATTACAAGGACAGAGTCCTTTTCCTCAACCAGTTAGTTCCCTCTGCAAAGTCCATTTACTCAGGCTTTGCATAGAGAGTGGCTGGGAAGATATAAATCATTTTACCTTTGAGCTGTAGATGTAATTTAGGTGTGTAGCTATTTCCAGAAATAAGAATAAATCATTTGAAGAAGTATTAGTGGATCATAAGGTGGGTTTATCATCACTGGTTTTTAAAATGGTTTTATATTGCCTTATTTGAACTTTTTTTAAAATTTTGTTGGATATATGTTTATTCACAGCTGATTGTAAATGTTTTTTGTGATTGTGTCTAAGAATCTATACTCTTTAGTAATCTGAAGTGTGTAGAGATGGAAGACAAAGCATTAGAAATCTTTAGGTACATGATTATACATGAAAATCCACAGACTAATTTTAGGTGTCCAGTTAGGCAGCTAACATGCATTTGCCCATTTAAATAGATAGATGTGCCCACAGAGCAGCCCATTTATTTCTTTACTTCTTTTTTTTTTTGACCCTCACTCATCACTACTTGGTAGTTTTTTATGTCAGCTTTCAAAATGTTAAAATGTGGTCACATGTAATTGAGTGCTTGTTTAGGTGCACAGTTGCCTATGAAAAGCATACAATTTAGGGACACCTTTAAAAAAAAACCCACACATTGTCCAAAAATAAAATGTGTTATGCTTATAAATTACTTAGCTGAGAGAGTGATTTGGTGAATAGTTGGTGCTACATATCTCAGTGTTAAATTTAGTCACTCCTCAGAGGTTTGTAGAAATAAATGGGTCAACACAAAGTGTTGCACTTCAAAAACCAATGCATGTGAAGGTTCAGGGTGAACAATAATTCTTGCATTTTACTGTTGTAGTTGTAAATAGACAGCACACTATGGCAAATGCTGATAAGAGATTCCAGGAACCTAAATTCATGTTTAAGATTTTGGTTTTATTTTTTTTAAAAGTGCCTTCAGCAGTACCTTTAGAATCTTCATATTTCAAGGATGATCTTGCTCTCAATATCAACTTCAAGACAGTAATTATGATGATGAAAAGAGAATTACTTATTTTATTAATTTGAAAGTACAAAGAATTAATTACTAGCATTTTATTCCTACACATCTGCTGTTCCTGAGAAACATGTATTTTATCTTTTGTTCTGTTGGTCTGAATATGCACTATTTACTACTGCCACAGCAGCTTACCTCAAAAGGTTCAAACAAATCTTCAGATGTTCTAGGTTTTCTTATCATTCAGACCAGCATATCTCACCCTTAATCCAAACCATGACCAATATCTACTAAAATAATTGATACCTTCCACAGAACCATGCTAATTAAATTAGCAGAGAAAATATTTAGTGATAATCTTAAACTTATATTAAGTTAACAATATTAAATGAAATCATAAGCTATTCACCTTGAGTACTTTCCTACTATACATCTTATGAATTGTATGACAGAAATAAGGATGTGTTTTTCATATGGAAACTGATATTACATACTTTGCAAAAAAATTCCATTGGAGACAAAGGGAGTTTGGGGCGTGTAAGGAATACTGGATTCTCAAAGCTTTGCTTAGCACATTAATTTCAAACTATTCAGAAAAAACTCCCAAATCATTATTAACTTCCTAAAAGAAATGCATGTGTACAAAAAGGGAACCACATATGCTTCTGTGATCTTCAACCTCTTGAATACAGTCCCGAGGTGCTAGAGTGTAATCTTCAATATAGCAATGGATGATAAACAAAGCTATTCATTTATTTAAAAAACAGCTCTACACAGAGTTCTCTCATGACACATTAAATGTGATAGGCAGAAGTGGCAGGGTGCTAATTACTCTAGTGATGTGATCCATTTTCTAAATGGTGAGAACATCAATAATTCATCAGAAGTGGCTGCTAAAAAATTTAATGTCTGACAATCCAAGCCTGGCAAATAGGAAGATAATCTTTTGTGTCTACTAGTTGGCATTCAGAGACTTTCTTTTCATTATAAAATATAAATGCATTGTTCCTACTTGAGGCAGTTTAGATTATAAAAGATGGCAGATGTATAATGTGTCTCGTTTTGATTGTTTGAGGTAGTAAGGCAGAGCCCAGCAGAGACAAACGCAGATGTTACATATTGAAAGAAAATGAGTTTTACAAATACTTTTAATAAAGTCTGAATGCTTTCTGCTAATAGAAGCAGCCCAATTATGGGAAACTGACTGTAGCAATAGAAACATAAAAAAATTGAGTAATCAGGTAGTTTCTCTGGCTATAATGTGCACTTCTAGTTAAAAAAAAATCTCCCACTTATTAAGGAAGATCTTAATTTGGCTCTATCAAAAATTCATGAAAAGAACATTAAATTAATAAGAACTTAAAGTATCTTGTAAAAGTGGACCTGTTAAGTATCATATATGATTATATTAATTCTTATCTTTTGGATTCTTGCAGTAATAATGACACAAAAAAGGAGTCAGATTACTTCTTATCTGTTTAGACTTGGTAGAGTGCAATTGCAGATGAGTATTTGAAAATTAAAGGTTAGAAAGATGCTGCCACCTCTCATAAAAAACAAAAACAATAAACTAGGATGTGTACACAAACCCTAGGTCCAAACAAAAGCACTAGGTTCTTTAAGTTGCAGATTAAAAGCTTCAAACTGGAAAATAAGAGAACCATCTCATAGCTAATGGGAAGACTACTA
This sequence comes from Lepidochelys olivacea, assembly GCF_965140295.1. Classification (NCBI taxonomy): domain Eukaryota; kingdom Metazoa; phylum Chordata; order Testudines; family Cheloniidae; genus Lepidochelys; species Lepidochelys olivacea. Next base: position 74,950,952 of record NC_140414.1, read on the forward strand.
GAAAAAGAGGTTAGCAAAATGATACTGCTCTCCTTAGTGGTTCAAACGAAACTTTAATGAGGGTCTCATAACTCAGTCTCAACATACACAAAGAGCTGAACACTTTAAATCCTCAACTCCTTAAATCATCAATATTTCAGTCTTCACTATTTTGCTCAGGATAAATCAACAGAGTTCTACATTGTTTCGGAAATCCCAGATATAACCCTTTATTAAAATTTAGATTGATCCCTAAAGATGATACTTCCAATTTTGATCATTCTTGCTTTTGAGTGCAGTTAATTTATTGTATATGAGAATAAGTAGGATAATGAGCATGTGTCTGCATCATCTCAGGCATTGGCACCCTGACAGCAGGATTGTCTGGCTATGTAGACTCCCTCCTCAGGCCCTACACGACCAGCGCTCCCAGCTATCTTCGAGACACCACTGACTTCCTGAGGAAACTACAATCCATCGGTGATCTTCCTGAAAACACCATCCTAGCTACTATGAATGTAGAAGCCCTCTACACCAACATTCCACACAAAGATGGACTACAAGCCATCAGGAACAGTATCCTCAATAATGTCACGGCAAACCTGGTGGCTGAACTTTGTGACTTTGTCCTCACCCATAACTATTTCACATTTGGGGACAATGTATACCATCAAATCAGTGTTTCATAAATATAAAGGGAAGGGTAAACCCCTTTAAAATCCCTCCTGGCGAGAGGAAAAATCCTCTTACCTGTAAAGGGTTAAGAAGCTAAAGGTAACCTCGCTGGCATCTGACCAAAATGACCAATGAGAAGACAAGATACTTTCAAAAGCTGGGAGGAGGGAGAGAAACAAAGGGTCTCTGTGTCTGTTGGTATGCTGCTTTGCCGGGGATAGAACAGGAATGGAGTCTTAGAACTTTTAGTAAGTAATCTAGCTAGGTATGTGTTAGATTATGATTTCTTTAAATGGCTGAGAAAAGAATTGTGCTGAATAGAATGACTATTTCTGTCTGTGTGTCTTTTTTGTAACTTAAGGTTTTGCCTAGAGGGATTCTCTATGTTTTGAATCTAATTACCCTGTAAGGTACCTACCATCCTGATTTTACAGGGGTGATTCCTTTACTCCTATTTACTTCTATTTCTATTAAAGGTCTTCTTGTAAGAAAGCTGAATGCTTTTTCATTGTTCTCAGATCCAAGGGTTTGGGTCTGTGGTCACCTATGCAAATTGGTGAGGATTTTTACCAAACCTCTCCCAGGAAGTGGGGTGCAACGCTTGGGAGGATTTTGGGGGGAAAGACATGTCCAAACTACATTTCCCAGTAAACCCAGTTAGAGTTTGGTGGTGGCAGTGGTTATTCCAAGGACAAAGGATAAAATTAATTTGTACCTTGGGGAAGTTTTAACCTAAGCTGGTAAAAGTAAGCTTAGGAGGTTTTCATGCAGGTCCCCACATCTGTACCCTAGAGTTCAGGGTGGGGGAGGAACCTTGACACAGCGGCACTGCCATGGGTACCTGCATGGCCCCACAGTATGCCAACATTTTTATGGCTGACTTAGAACAACGCTTCCTCAGCTCTCATCCCCTAATGCTCCTACTCTACTTGAGCTACATTGATGGCATCTTCATCATCTGGACCCATGGAAAAAAAGCCCTTGAGGAATTCCACCATGATTTCAACAATTTCCATCCCACCATCAACCTCAGCCTGGACCAGTCCACACAAGAGATCCACTTCCTGGACACTACGGTGCTAATAAACGATGGTCACATAAACACCACCCTATACCGGAAACCTACTGACCACTATGTCTACCTACATGATTCCAACTTTCATCCAGACCACACCACACGATCCATTGTCTACAGCCAAGCTCTACAATACAACCACATTTGCTCCAACCCCTCACACAGAGAAAAACACCTACAAGATTTCTATCAAGCATTCTTACAACTACAATACCCACCTGCTGAAGTGAAGAAACAGATTGACAGAGCCAGAAGAGTACCCAGAAGTTACCTACTAAAGGACAGGCCCAACAAAGAAAATAACAGAACGCCACTAGCCATCACCTTCAGCCCCCAACTAAAACCTCTCCAATGCATCGTCAAGGATCGACAACCTATCCTGAAGGACAACCCATCACTCTCACAGATCTTGGGAGACAGGCCAGTCCTTGCTTACAGACAGCCCCCCAACCTGAAGCAAATACTCACCAGCAACCACACACCACACAACAGAACCACTAACCCAGGAACCTATCCTTGCAACAAAGCCCGTTGCCGACTGTGTCCACATATCTATTCAGGGGACACCATCACAGGGCCTAATCACATCAGCCACACTATCAGAGGCTTGTTCACCTGCACATCTACCAATGTGATATATGCCATCATGTGCCAGCAATGCCCCTCTGCCATGTACGTTGGTCAGAGTGGACAGTCTCTACATAAAAGAATAAATGGACACAAATCAGACGTCAAGAATTATAACATTCAAAAACCAGTTGGAGAACACTTCAATCTCTCTGGTCACTCGATTATAGACCTAAAAGTGGCAATACTTCAACAAAAATCTTCAAAAACAGACTCCAGCGACAGACTGCTGAATTGGAATTTATTTGCAAACTGGATAGAATTAACTTAGGCTTGAATAGAGACTGGGAGTGGATGGGTCATTACACAAAGTAAAACTATTTCCCCATGTTTATCCCCACCCCCCACTGTTCCTCAGATGTTCTTGTCAACTGCTGGAAATGGCCCACCTTGATTATCACTACAAAAGGTTCCCCTCCCCGCCCCCGCTCTCCTGCTGATAATAGCTCACCTTAAGTGATCACTCTTGTTACAGTGTGTATGGTAACACCCATTGTTTCATGTTCTCTGTGTATATAAATCTCCCCACTGTATTTTCCACTGAATGCATCTGATGAAGTGAGCTGTAGCTCAGAAAAGCTTATGCTCAAATAAATTTGTTAGTCTCTAAGGTGCCACAAATCCTCCTTTTCTTTTTGCGGGTACAGACTGACACGGCCACTAGTCTGAAATGTGTCTGAACTGTTTGTCACGTGTTAAACACTTGGTATACTTGCATTCAAGTTTTAATTAATAATATCATGGGAAACTCCTGGTCAAGTGCCTCAATTTTTGGATGCTTAGTTTGAGACACCTGAAAAGGGCCTGATTTTCAGCTTTATAGTGTTAAGTTGAAAACGGAGACACACAAAATCATTAGTCACTTTTGAAAGTCTATGCCAGTGGCATTGAAAGGAGAGTCATGTGATGCTCTGAGAACAGAAGCAAGCTCACTCTATAAATATTCTCTTAAAACCTAACCCAATCTGGTTCATGTGAGAAGATCAGTGATGTCAGGATATCAACCTGTCCTAGGATCAGAAAAAAGGAACAACAGTTAGGTAGGCTAGACATAAACACAAAGGAATAACATCAAGGAGATCTGCCAGAAAAATTCAAGATGGTTCCCAGGTAACTGACATCTAAAGTAAGGCCAACAAAACTGTTGAAGAGATCACACTGAATTCATTTAGTATGATAAAGAATAAAAAACCTGGAAGTGATCTGACTAGCTCACTGTAGAGACCCTATCCTCAAAATCTCACAGCATATCTGAAAAGTTATAGGAATTAGAACAGAACACTGCAGACACAGGAGACATTTAACAATGTTAGCCCAACTCAGAAATGCTCAGATCCTAGGATCTAAGACTGATTTCAGTTCCTCAGCTTCTGATTGAATCATCTAAAGATTTAAAAAAAAACAACCCTGTCTCACAGATTAAATGATGCCATAGACAGTTGACCAACTTCTGTGGTGCTTCCCCAGTGGGAAGCTCCTTGCCCTGAGTTGCTGGATCAATGTCTATGGGAAAAGAAAAAGAAAAAAATCTAAGTTTTTTTTTGTCTTGATAGTTATGAAATCCTCCCTATGTGCTGTAATACTGACAGCCTATTTTATTAGTGTAAAAGCAGATAGCATACTCTGAGCAGCGAAGCACTACGCCAATAGGAGAATCATAGTAGAGTCTCTGGAAATTGCTGCACATCTTTCTTTGGGTTAAGGAACCAGCCTTCATATGGAAGAGAAAAAGATGAAATAAAAAGAATGAAGAAAGAGGGACACATACTCACTGTGCTGTGATCTTATCAGTTCTAACTTACATCACTTTGCTTATGGTCAGGACTTGGTATGGGAATTCTCCAAGGAATAACGGTATCTTTGTAGGCACTCTTCCCTTTGAGATTTTACTACCCATGTCTCAGCATGGTGGTAGGGAGAAGTGTATTTCTGAAGGTGCAGTCATTAAAGGACATAAAAATGAGGTTCTGACTGGGGCTGGTTTCAAACCAGAATTTCCATTCCATGGGAAATTCCAACATTTCAAAATTTGGGAAACAAAAATGCTGAAGAATTTCCATTTGGGACTCTCATAATATTTACTTTTAATAGTGTTGTTTCATTGATTCCAAGACTGGAAGGGACTACTGTGATCATCTAGTACAATCTCCTGTATAAAACAGGCCACAGAACTTCCCCAAAACAGTTCCTCAGTTCATTTAGTTTTAGAGAGACACGGTGGGTGAGGTAATATCTTTTATTGGAACAACTTCTGTTGGTGAAAGAGACATGCTTTCAAGCTATACAGAGCTCTTCTTCCTGTGGTTTTGACTTTTATATCATTAAAATATTAAGTATGATATATGCACAATATTAAATACATACATACCATAGTAATCTTTAACATAATATTTTATATAATATAAAAATCAAAAACTAAATGATTCAATGTTTTGACATTGTCAGAACATTTAGATTTTTTCCTGTTGATAAGTTTCATCACAATTGACATGTTCCTGCAAAATGTTCAAATTTGACAAAAATGAATTTCTTTCAAATTTCTTGAAAAAAAAAACTGCTCTGTCAAAAAAATTTCAACCAGCTCTTCTTCTGACCACTTATGTTTAATAAAGATTCAGTGACTTTTTCCTCAGAGCACTGCTAGTCATTCTAGAGCACAAGTAAATTACAGTTTGAGCCATTATAGTGTCCTAGAGCCACGGGAATACAGACAAGACACCATGAATGTGATTTAACTAGGTCATATCTTTATTAAGTTAATACTGTTAAGTTAACACTGGGAAACTGTTTGGCAATAACCACGTCCAGTGCAGGTCAACTTTCTTTCTGTAAACCGGGGCACAGCTGCTCTCAGCCCTGCCCCTTCCAAACTTTGAACTTGGTCCAGCACCATTGCTGGAACTTCACTGCCCTGCCCTCATATGAAGTTTGAGAATAAATGGGTGATATGAGGTGATTCCTTGCTGTACCTGAGATTTGCAGCCCCAACCCCATTTAGGAGATGCCCTCCCCTACTCCCGCCTCCAATTCTGGCTTGTTAAGGAACTGCACCCCATAGTAAACTAATACCTGCACTGGACACACGCAAAGTGGCAACGTCATGAGCACCTCACAATCTAACCTTCCCAGCAGGCCCCTGGACTGCTTAGTGGAAGGCAACCCCCTACCCCAGGCCAGTCTGCTAGTGAGAGAAAGTTTCTTTCCTAGCCCCACATATGATGCCCATGGCTTAGCAAGGCTCCCATAAGGATATGCAGTCCTGTTATCATCCTGAAGTGGGAGCTCTTTTTGCTCTGGGCACAGAATGGCACCCTAGGCAGGCTTATAAATCCTTCTCTCAGGTGCACAGGAGCCAATGGGCTTCTATCCAGCTGATCAGCCAACGATTCCCCTTTTCCCATTTCCAAGCCCATGGGGAGGGGAAGAAAAAAGTGGGTGGCAATCCTTAAAGAAGCCTACAGATTTTCTTTCCCTTGTTGGCTCAGAAAGTCTTCCACCTCTGAGGGAGGGAATTTTGTGTATCAAATCATTCCCTTCAGTTTCAGTTGGACTTGGTATTCTTCCAAATAAAAATGTTGGTAAAAATGTAAGCGGTGTATTATTGTTAGAGTGAGACAGAAGAAGAAAGAGGAGAGAAGAATGAAAGTAAGAAGGGTAACAGAAAGAAAGGAGAAAGACTGTAAAATAATAGGAGAGGAGACGGCAAAAGAGGGGAAAAGGAGAAAATGAGACATGAACAGGGAAAATGTAGAGATTTTACAGAATGTAAATCCCCAAAGAAATATGGGAAAATGTGTAAATATTCCATCATGTTTTTCATCTGTGCCATTAAGCTTTCCAGTTCTACCTCCAGTGAAGTCAATTATTTGCAGAAGGCAGCTAATCTGCAGAGGGAATTTTAGGTTGTTTACCAGCTATGACTTCTGTGCTGCCTTTGGCAGTGCTGTTTTTGAGTTTTTGTAAATTTTAATTAGTATTTGGCAGCACCGTTGCTGCTGCCGTGTTATCAAAGTATGCAAGCATCAATGTACTCTTAGCTATACGGCTTCTCTGATGACAGGAGATTACAACATCTGACAGAGGCACAGCAATGGCCCTGCCTCATGATAAGTAAAGATGAAGACAAGATTTGAAGGAGAAGTTGCACTGGGGACAGCACCATGTAAGCATTAAAAATGAAGCACGTCATCCTGCACATGCTTAACTTTATATATGTAAGTAGTCTCCATCAACTTCAATGGGATGATTCAGATGTATATTTGGAGGATCAGGAAGTGTTGCATGAAGGTGGAGAATTATCCAATACTGTAAATATCTTCCTGGCTGGGTAAGAGGGGGAAAAGTAGTATGTGATGAGTATTGTCCTTAATATGGTCAGTACCTTTTGGAATTTTCCCAATCATACTCATAGGGTGGAGTTTATTTTTGAATAATTTCACAAGATTCTATTATGTTTTTCATTTGTGCCATTAGGCTTTTCAGTTCTACGTCCAGTGAAGTCGGTTTGGATCACATTTAATCAGACTTTTCATGCCAAGTCTGGACATCTGAGTTAGAGATTGATACTGCCAGACCAGACAAAGAATGGCCATGTGGTGTCTATGGCTCCAAAGAATGAGGAATATGGCTTATCAGCCTTAATTTTGCCCATTCTGACACTGTCATTTCTCTCTTATGGTTCCTGACCACAGCTCCAATCACACAAGTTGTATCTAGGATCATCATAATATAATTTCCTCTTCTGGATGGATAACTGTAACAAGGCCCAAATACTGCACTCCCCTACCCAAAATCTGTTTTTTTAAGAGTTGATTATTATTATTTGGTTCTCTTCTACATATGAACATACCAAAAGTAGATTTAACAGGGTAATTTTAAATAAGTGACTAGCATACATTTTCTTACCTTCATATAACTTGCAAAAACATCTAAAGCATTTTTACTTTTTATTTTCCTGCTGTAGTTAAAACACTTAAAATGTAAATATCTGCCTTTTATTTCACAGCAGGTGGTTAAAGCTTTGCTTTTGTGGTTATTTTAAAGGTCATCTTCATCAGGTGACATTAAAGAAAATAATCTTTCACAGATGTTTGTTTCCATAGCAGACTGCAGAGAATCCACCAGAATGTTACTGTGTATTTGTTACCTTTTAGGGAACTTTTATTATTTAGCTGTCATCATTAAAAATTCAAAGCAATGGATTGGTGAGGCAAGCTTGAATAGTTTTTCACCCATTTATGGCTAAACAGTTGTGCTGGAAAGAAAAAAAGGAGAGGTTGCCCTTAGGAACAATCATCTTTAGGTTCTCTAACAGCTGCAAAATTTGATAAAAAAAATCACACAGTGTTGTGATAATTCTTCTGTCAACTTTATCTGGGAAAACAAAGTAATTATGAGAAATGGCAAAGAGGAAACCACTTGAATATCATATTAATTAAAATAGCTGTATTGGGACTGATGGATGATCTTAAACTTCTTAATTCTTGGCTTTAGAAGTCATTTCCAGGAGGCTTAGGTATAGAGCAAGGCTGGGCCAGCATCAGGCTAATTTTGCAGCTATTTCTCTTGGATTTTAAGTTACATTTTTGGCATCAGTGAACATTTTACTCTAGTTATAGAGGTTTTGCAGAAATGGGCCAAATACATCAGAATAATCTCATCAGTTTGAGACAAAGAACATTTTGAGTTATACACAATATTGATCTGCTATATCTGTTTTTTGCCAGAGTTCACAGTTTGTTGAAGGAGCTGAAAGAGGTCAGAGACTAATTTAGTATTTTGCTTCCATTGCATTTTATTTCCCTTTCGCTATTGGCTTTTGTTCTTACACTTGAAACTGAAGATACATAAACATTTGAAAACATACAGGTCCTGATTCAATGAACTTCTGTGCTGCATATGCACTCAGAAGACCAAAAAGGTCACAGATCCTGTTTCCAATGGAAGCCAAACTATTCAACCGAAAACCTAATTTGCTGTATAATAAAGCCCATTCTATCTACCACTCCATCCCTCCTCCATGTCAGAAATTTCTGACGGTGATTAGATAGTGGTAAGCCCACTCATATCAACTCTTTTGTACACAAGACCAAATTAAGTAGAATTCTATTCCCCAAACTGTGCTTCACAGAAAAATTAAGGATAATTTTTTTAAGGTATTTAGGCATCTAACTCCCACCAGCCTTAACAGCTTAAGAGTCATTTCTGTGACTATGAAAAAAGGATGAATTCAGGATTGATTATTCCACCTTCTGAAGATAACCCAATAATAAATAAATAATAATAAATACCTAGCTCTCAAATACATTAAAATTATCCAGAAAAATGGATGCATAGGTAGGCTGGGTTGTGCCTCTTTCCTGAGGAACTTCATGGCCTCTGTAGCTCTTCCAGGAGACACAATCCATTCATGAGGTCTGCTAGTGAAAGTTAGAAGGGGAACTATGGCAGGAGTAAAAAAAAAAAACTGGCATATATGTGTCTTATATAAAAACATCTCTCTGGCTCACTTTTATAAAGTCAGGTATAGTACATTACAAAATTCAGCCACTTCAAAAACAATTTTTCCCCATGCTCATTCTTTACTTCAAACATGAAAGGATTCCACAACTGTCTATGTTACCCAGTGCATGTTTCAAAATATAAGGCCCGCTTCCCACATATGTAGCTGGGCAGAATGAACACAAAGGGTGGTGGTGAAATAAGTAATGTTACTCTGCATGTGCCAAAGAACAAGATGAAGTTTCAATTTCTTTTACTGAATCTTTGAATCTTTCCAGAGGACTCATGAGAGCCCATGAGTCCCCTGGAATTGCGCAATGCAGCCATGAGACCTAATGATAAGTAAACTGTCACTCAAGGGCAAAAAAATTGGTCCAGTTTAAATTCTTTAAAATGAAAACCATTTTCAATTTTTCACAAAACTAGTTACTCATTTTTCAACCAGTCATCCAATAGTCAAGATTCAGGTCAAAATAAGTCTTCTCTTTTTACAAACTACTTATTATTTTTAGCAAATGCACAAGTTGTACAATAAAGATGGGAAAAAGATTCCAAATACAAAATATAAAGTAGGAGATAAAACACGTATAAAAAACAAAGTAAAAATATAAAAAGTGTCAAAAGGTCTTAGGTAGACATTGTAGCCATTGAAGAGTTTCAGAATTAGCAGCATGGAGTCTGGAAAGTCCTTCTGGTAGACCAGCATGAGATGAGCAGCCATTCAGTAGCTCTATGGCATCCTCAACCGCACCACAGCAAGCAGTTGCTGAGTCCCAGGTGTGGTATGTCGTATACCTCCCATGAGATCCACATCTGAATGATAGCGCTTGTACCAGAGATAGCGTGGCAGCTCGAAGCCAGGCAGTCTGTCATCAGGCTGAGTGAGGAGAAAGAAATTCCTTATGGAGGGAGCAACTTGCTTGTGAGAATGTGATGGCATTCATAGTCAGTAACACAGTCCAGATAGGTCTTCTGCTGCTGAGTTAGTGATGAGGTGCCTCGAATACATCTTTGAAAAGTGGCAGTTGTGGTATTTCTTGCATTTTGTCAAGGATGTTCTTTGCTGTAATATAATGCCTGATATTAGAAGGCTGGGTATTAGAAAGGACTGATAACTACTTGGTGTTTGTTGGTTTTTTAGTCCCTATTATTATTCTTTGATTCAATTGCACATCAGGTAACAAGAGCACAGTATTCTCCAACTGAGCGTGGTAGAAAGCTAGCGTTTGGGCATTAGCTCCCCAAGTTGAGCCCACAACCTTATTAAGAGACAATTTCTGCTGTTAATCTTCTGAGCTACCTTGGTGAGGAGGTCCATACAGGTAAGTGTACGAGAGAAGAAAAGGAGACTTGTGGCACCTTAGAGACTAACAAATTTATTTGAGCATAAGCTTTCGTGAGCTACAGTTCACTTCATCGGATGCATTCAATGGAAAATACAGTGGGGAGATTTATATACACAGAGAACATGAAACAGTGGGTGTTACCATACACACTGTAACAAGAGTGATCACTTAAGGTGAGCTATTATCAGCAGGAGAGCTGGGGGGCGGGGGAGGGAACCTTTTGTAGTGATAATCAAGGTGGGCCATTTCCAGCAGTTGACAAGAACATCTGAGGAACAGTGGGGGGTGGGGGTGGGGATAAACATGGGGAAATAGTTTTACTTTGTGTAATGACCCATCCACTCCCAGTCTCTATTCAAGCCTAAGTTAATTCTATCCAGGTTGCAAATTAATTCCAATTCAGCAGTCTCTCACTGGAGTCTGTTTTTGAAGTTTTTTTGTTGAACTATTGCCACTTTTAGGTCTGTAATCGAGTGACCAGAGAGATTGAAGTGTTCTCCAACTGGTTTTTGAATGTTATAATTCTTGACGTCTGATTTGTGTCCATTTATTTTTTTACGTAGAGACTGTCCAGTCTGACCAACATACATGGCAGAGGGGCATTGCTGGCACATGATGGCATATATCACATTGGTAGATGTGCAGGTGAACAAGCCTCTGATAGTGTGGCTGATGTGATTAGGCCCTGTGATGGTGTCCCCTGAATAGATATGTGGACACAGTCGGCAATGGGCTTTGTTGCAAGGATAGGTTCCTGGGTTAGTGGTTCTGTTGTGTGGTGTGTGGTTGCTGGTGAGTATTTGCTTCAGGTTGGGGGGCTGTCTGTAAGCAAGGACTGGCCTGTCTCCCAAGATCTGTGAGAGTGATGGGTTGTCCTTCAGGATAGGTTGTCGATCCTTGACGATGCATTGGAGAGGTTTTAGTTGGGGGCTGAAGGTGATGGCTAGTGGCGTTCTGTTATTTTCTTTGTTGGGCCTGTCCTGTAGTAGGTGACTTCTGGGTACTCTTCTGGCTCTGTCATCCTGTTTCTTCACTTCAGCAGGTGGGTATTGTAGTTTTAAGAATGCTTGATAGAAATCTTGTAGGTGTTTTTCTCTGTGTGAGGGGTTGGAACAAATGCGGTTGTATCAAAGAGCTTGGCTGTAGACGATGGATCATGTGGTGTGGTGTGGTCTGGGTGAAAGCTGGAGGCATGTAGGTAGGAATAGCAGTCAGTAGGTTTCCGGCATAGGGTGGTGTTTATGTGACCATCGTTTATTAGCACCGTAGTGTCCAGGAAGTGGATCTCTTGTGTTGACTGGTCCAGGCTGAGGTTGATGGTGGGATGGAAATTGTTGAAATCATGGTGGAATTCCTCAAGGGCCTCTTTTCCATGGGTCCAGATGATGAAGATGTCATCAGTGTAGCACAAGTAGAGTAGGGGCATTAGGGACGAGAGCTGAGGAAGCGTATGAGAGAGTTATTCTTAGATATACTGGCTCTGGGTCATGTAGGGCCATTCAAGGAGATATTGAGTTCTACATATGCTGCATGAGTAATGAAACTGAGTTAACTATGCAACATTGGAATTTTTAAAAAATAATCATAAATAATTATTTAGCTGGAGGACTGAGTTCACCAAGAAATACCTTTTAAACCAGAAATTACAGAATTAGGGCAAAGACAACTGAAGTGAAATCCTGACCCTGCTGAAGTCAATGGGAGCTTTGACTTCAACGAGGGGAGGGCTTAACCCTTGAACTTTTGGTTGTTTACCTGAACCAAACCTCTTAACCTTTTAAGCAATGGCTATCACAAGTAATTGAGCATCCTCAACAAGTGATCAGAGTTTGAGAGTCAAGAATTCCTGAGTTCTGGTCCTGACTCAGCTCTTATTTGCTGCATAGTCATGGAAAAATCATTTAAAGGGGTGCTGTCAATTTGAAAACCAGTCTATTAAAATTATTAGTTAAAAATAATCTCATATAATACCTGTCTCTCGCTTTCTCTGCCCATTTGTACAACTGAATTTTGCTGTTTCTAAAAATGCTTGTCTTTCCCTGGTGCTGTGTGAGAGGGGCACACATAGAGCAATGGAACTGACCATTACTCACAAATCCACTTGGGACCAAAATCCTGCTCACCTTACTAATTAAATACTTATACTGACTTTCAGTGGGAGTTTTGCATGAGAAAAAGAAATATGATTTGATTCTAAGTACTTTCATTTCTCTAAGACTATCTTTAAAAGTAATTTTCACAAGTAGCATGATAACAGAAGGTAGGGTCGTAAGTCATACTCAGAGTACAGAGAAATCCAAACTATGTTGAAAGATTAATAAATGCTGCTTTCCAGATCTGTAATTTAATGCCCTGATTCTGCAATGAACTCTCTCTGGGTGAACCCCTGCACCCACATGGGTCCCCATTGCTGTTAATGAGAGTTTGTGCAGGCTTCCACCTGTGCATAGCTCATTGCAGGATCAGTGACTAAAATGATACTTTATATAGCATATGTGCATACTCGCAAGCAAGTGAAGCATTTGTGTGGCCTGTGTGATAACCAGGAGCACCACTTATTCTGTTGCATTAACTATAAATACACATTTTGGAGCAATGCTAATAGCTGACAGGATAGGACCAACATTCAAATTTTTTGGAGAACAGTGAATACATGGTACAAAAGTATTTAGGTTGATTGTATTGTTTTAATCCCAATAATGGCAATGTTATATCTGGATTGAAACTTCAACAGAAAAAAATACATCTAGCTTTTCCATTCCTTTTTCAGACTGCCCAAATTATTATAGCCACTGACTGGTGCAATCTTCAACAGCCTACAGTGCATTGAAAAAAACAAACCATTAATGTCTGGCAAGTTTTGATAAGCGAAAACTCACCAGTCACTAGAAAGACACTGTGACTTTCTTTCATCAAATATGCAGAAAAGAACATTAGCAAGGCCAACACATGTGAGCCAACAAAAAAATTAGGACAATGTTTGAAAAGTCATCAACTGTGACGTTTTTAAACACCATATATTAAAATGTAAGCAGAGACAGGGTGGGCTCCACCCTGACATCTGGTGGTGAGGTGTGGCAAGTTGTGGAAAAGAACTTCAGGGGCTGATCTCATTTGCATAGGCACACCCACCCTGCCTAGAATGAGGCCATAACTGCCTAAATGGTCACTTTGGCTGCTGTGGGATCCCCAGTGTCTCTGTTATTGGGGCGGGAAGAATAAATTGCTAGTACCCTGATTATGGGAACTGTGCTTGGAACTGTACTTGGCCTTTTTGTTATGATGGAGGACTCACCATCAACTGAGTAGCACTCACTAGGCAAGGGACATGGGTTCCAAAACTCTGTGAATTGAGAGAGACTTGAGACAGGTATTAGTGCCTGGTGGTGTAGGCCCCTTTGTGAGGGCCTGAAGCACCAATTGCACCTCTGTCTCTCTCCACTGTGGAATGTCAGAGCTAATTTTGGGTCTATTAAGAGTTTTGTTACAGGTACTGTGCTGAATTCACTTCAGCCTTATGGTGCACCAGCACTAAGGCTCCCACTACTATGAGCTGAAATCACTGAGAGCTGAAATCACTGAGCACTGTGTCAAGTAGTGGGGAGCCAGAAGATCTAGTGTGCAGCGGAGCTATTTGTGAGACGGCGGGGTGAGCAGAGCCGGTCGTGAGACAGCGGTTTGTTCGCGAGACGGCGAGCTGAGCGGAGCCGGTCGTGAGACGGCGAGCTGAGCGGAGCCGGTCGCGAGACAGCGGTGTGTTCGTGAGACGGCGAGCTGAGCGGAGCCGGTCGCGAGACAGCGGTGTGTTCGTGAGACGGCGAGCTGAGCGGAGCCGGTCGCGAGACAGCGGTGTGTTCGTGAGACGGCGAGCTGAGCGGAGCCGGTCGCGAGACGGCGGTGTGTTCGTGAGACGGCGAGCTGAGCGGAGCCGGTCGCGAGACGGCGGTGTGTTCGTGAGACGGCGAGCTGAGCGGAGCCGGTCGCGAGACGGCGGTGTGTTCGTGAGACGGCGAGCTGAGCGGAGCCGGTCGCGAGACGGCGGTGTGTTCGTGAGACGGCGAGCTGAGCGGAGCCGGTCGTGAGACGGCGGTGTGTTCGTGAGACGGCGAGCTGAGCGGAGCTGTTCGCGAGACGGCGAGCTGTGCAGAGCAGAGCCGGTCATGGTGGAGCGGAGCAGAGCCCTGTGGGGCAGTCAGCTTCAGGACACGTAAGGTGCCCCTTACCTCTTTCCCCCACACCCAGGCACTTTTTAGCCAGAGTGGGGAGTAACACTCTGCAGGTGAACTTTTGAACTCCGGGGCTGGACTTTTTTGGACTTTGGGTGATTTGTGGATTGCTGGACTCAAGAGACGTTTGGGTTCTGGGACTCAAGAGCCTGAGGGAAAGGATGTGGCCCAATTTTTCTGGGGTGGGTCAGTGTTCATGGTTTGGTTAATGAATACTAGTTGTGGTGTTTCCCCAATTTAATGCTGATGTTGTTTGCCTCATGTTATTAAAGATTCTCTACTACACCAAGACTCTGTGCTTGCGAGAGGGGAAGTATTGCCTCCTTGAGGCGCCCAGGGGGTGTGTAAGATTTTCCCAGGTCACTGGGTGGGGGCTCGAGCCAGTTTTGCATTTGCTTTAATGAGAGGGAACCCCTGTGTACTGAACCCGGCCCTTGCTGCTATCAACTTGGCCTGGCAGAAGGGTTACAAAAATTTCTTAACTAGTTTTTCCAAACTTCCTAGAAACATTCTGTCCTAGGATGAGATGTGCCATGTGAAAGGTCAGTGGTATTGGGTTCCTTTGGGGAAAGTTGGGAGGTGGGATGAAAATTTGACTTATAATGTGACACTAAGTTTAGCCTTAACTGTGGGGAAACAATAAACCACTCCATAAAAAAGTAAATATTTTCACAAAACTCAGATTTATATAGAAAAATAATATTTTGAGCAGAATCTCCAGTTTCTAGTGCTCTCCACTGCTTGCATGCTCTCTGTCACACACAATCCAAAGGTTTATGGATGAAAATTCTCAAAACAAATTCCAAAGTCAAGAAGTTGAAAGCCAATATATTAAATACTCAGAGGATTAGGAAACAATTTAAAATGTATATAAGTAATGATAGCAGGATTGGAACCTACACTTTAATCAATGGGGATCCTCACACAGGTAAAATTAAGCAAGTCACATTTGCAGGTTCAGGGTCCTAATTCAGTATTCTGGGGGTTTTGTTTTTGTTGTGTTTTCCCCCTCAGCGGTTAGTGCCAGATGCTTCAGTAAAAGGTGCAAGAAACTGTGTAGTGTACAACTATGGAATAACCTGCGCATAGAGAAAGTTTTTTTTTCTAAACCCTGTCAGTGAGTGGTTCCTTTATGCCTTGAAGTATGAAAGTTTATATCCCTTCCAAAAAAAGTTAGGTGCATGTTTCAGAAAGCCTGAAAACCCCACCTTTTGTTTTTTAGTCTTACCTAACATATCCGTGAATGTTCTCTTTAGCCATATAAGTGTCTAAATGTAGCTGTGAATGTTCTCTTTAGTCATGTAAGTGTCTAATCCTTTTTAGGCTCTGACTAAGCTCCTAGCCTCAATGATATTTTGTGGAAACGAGTTCCACAGGTTTTATGGAAGCTTAAGCTACAATTTGCTTTTGCCATCTAATATCTGTTTTCAAAATCCTACATATTTATCAGTAAATTGAATTAGGAGTTACAGTAGCCTGTGTCAGTCTCCACCTAAGGAAGGAAAATATCTGCTCTTGTAGTCCAACCCTTCCCTGACCACAGTAAAGCCATGACTAACTCAGTGAAAAAATTCATTGTTACTTCATTGTGACTAAATGCATATGTGTACAACCTCCTTCCCTCCACCCCCATCATTAAAAGTGATGGGAAAAAAATCAAAATCTGATTTTTTCCAATGAAAAACAAGGACAAAAGTTTCACATTTTTTGAGAGTGGAAGGCTGCTCTAGTGATTAGGGTGCCACCCCCAGTTGCCAACTTTCATGTGGTAAATAAGCACCCTGACTTTCACAATAAGCCAAAAATCAAGCTAATCCCATTTCAAAACAAGGCTGAAACAAGCAATCCCTAAGAACTCCAACATTCTATGCCGCTAGATCCCCCCCAACATGCAGTCTGGGACTGTGGTGGGACCACTGTGCACCCCTGACTCTCTCCCCGTCTTGCCCTGCTTGCCCCCCCCCCCATTGCCCCTGCTTTCTGGGAGCTGATTAAAAAAAAAAAGACGCAACAAGCTACAAACCAAACAAGCAACAAGCTACAAGCGAAAAATTAGCCAACAAGCAACTCACAAGCCAATTAAGCCCAAAACAAGCCCAATTTCTGCATTTTTTTCACAGGTTTGGCATGTCTGTTGCCAGCCTGGGACATGAGGGATGCAGGTTCAATTTCTTGCTCTGTCATTGACTTCCTGTATGACTTTGGGAAAATTTCTCTGTCCTGGAGTTCTCCATCTGTAAAATGGGGACAATAGCACTTCCCCACCTCAAAGGGGTGTTATGAGAATAAATACCTTAAAGATTGTGGAGTACTCAGATATTATGATGATCGGGCCATTGTAATGATCATTACTTTTTCAATCAATTATAATTATAAATATATCTTCAAACTCTGCGTACAAAAATCCCAAGAGTTCATTGCTGACTTGTTTGTTTTGTTTTTATAGAAGATATTGATATAGAGTATTAACTGGTTTCCTCAGTGCAAACTAAAAGAAAATGAATCAAAAGGTTATCTCTCCTATTCTAGCTCTGTTTTGTTCTCAATTCTCTTTAGCTCCACTTGTCCTAGTTGCATTCCACCTAACTCAGCATCTTCCAGCTTCCCCAGTCTCGTTTTCCGCCTTCTGAAGAAATAACTGAAAATAACCCGTTTTTTGTAAAAACACCACCTGCTGGTTTTAATAGTGCTTCTCTCACAGCCATGCTGTTTCTAACTTTCAGTTTTAATTAATTAAAATAAAACCTCAGGAGCATGAATTACCTCCCAATTTCAAACTTTTCTAAAATTAATAATATGATGGTCTGAGGTGAAATAGTTTAAAACCTTCAGTCAGACTGGTGGCTTCAGTTTAGAAACAACAATTTCTTTTTTTAAAATTCAGTATTCATTTCAGCAAAATCAGAGTTGTTATTCTGACTCTTATAATCACTTGTGTTGTATCTGTGCCTGAATTACAACTTCTTTACACTGGATATCTGTGGTTTACCTAATTAATCTGAATTTTAGAAAGAAAGAGAATACATCCTTTCAGAACAAGATCATGGCTTACTCGACATACCCACACAAGGTAAGAAAAATCTCCATTCACTCCTTTGTAGGAGTTATCAATATTATGGGTCACACTCTAGGAACAAGCCTCCATAATTCTGCTACTCCCCTACCTCTATAGGAGGCAGGAAATAGATATACAGCCTTGACACCACCCCCACACCATAAATACAGCAGCCAGCACAGTGAAACTAGTGCAGAAGAAAATGTAATATTCTACTCATACCTACCAGTAGCAGACTACTTCACCACTGAGAATTCCTTCCCTGGCTCCCTCCTTGCTATGGGCTGAGTAAACTCTCAATCTAACTCTTAGATAAATTTTACTCATGGATTGACTGCCATGGAAGAGCAAAATCTTATATATTTTCCAGTGTCTGTGTTGCCACCAGCTTCCCAAGACTGCCCCACTTATGTTCCTTAGACCTGCCCTACAGGAAAAGAGAGAGAGCACAGGGTAACTTAAGATCAAATGTGGCAGCCCTCACATGGCAAAACTCCCAAATAATGTCGGGAGGACGATTGCCTGAAGGCTAAGGGCCAAATCTTCCATTCTGCAGGTAGAAATAGCAGAAGTAAAGGAAGTTCTGATACGTCTTCCTGTCCAGAAGCAAGGATGGTGTCCCACCATGGACCATGGCCTTAAAAGTGTGATAGGATGAATTGAAGCAGTGAAAACAACTCCCTGAGAAATCACCACAAACCTGTAGATGCAGCGGTAAGTAGCAGAAGAAGGAAGAACAGGAAGGCTATTCCCCAGGGACCCTTGAGTGTATGGCACCTCCAGGGCTGGGGATGGAGAAATTCAAAGGTATTTTTTCTCTTCTCTACAAGGGCAGCTTTGACAAATGTGATAACTCCTGATGGGTTTGGAGGGGGATGATGCTGTAGGCAGAAGTCATCCCTTTGGTCCTTGAATTCTGAAATTTCGATATTTTGACTTTGTGTTCTGATTCAGAATATTTTTTAAATATTGGAATTTCTTGTAGTATGGAAATTCAGTTTTCTGACCACTTCTTGGCCACACTTCTGAAATCTCTCACCAGAAAGAAGCATAGACACTTACAAGTGATTCTGTCCATCCCTGCTACACACAAAAGACTTGTCAACCCCATTAGTCAACTGATTTGAGTGAATAATAAAACAATTAATTGAATAATATTTGTTTTCATCCCTAAAATTAGCTGAACAATTATTTACATTGTTCAATTAGCTCTATAAACTGATCAAATGGCATTTATAAAATTATTGGACTCCAATTAAAGTGAGTGGGACTTTTGAGTAAGGTCTGCAAAATGAGAAAGCCTCTGATGACTTTCACCCTGCAAGCAAAATATTGCCTAATCATATCTCAGGCAAGTTGGTAATATAGACAAACATTATGAAATTTGGCTGCCTTAACTCAGAATCCTAATCCATATTTAGGGTCCTAAATAAAAAAAACCCTTAAAATATGGATTTGAGAGCCTAATTTAAGCACCCAACTTAAAGCCAATTGCTGTAAGTCTTTAGGGGAAGTGACATATCATATATCCTTGTGTTTGTGTACTGCAGTGTATTGGAATGGAGTAGAATCCCTTTACATAGTTTGTGAGCATTCTAGTGGCTCTCACTATCCTATGTGCTTCAGAAGCCACCAGATCCATGTCAAAGGAGCAGTGTCTATATGTACTATGAAAAGGAGGACTTGTGGCACCTTCGAGACTAACAAATTTATTTGAGCATAAGCTTTCGTGAGCTACAGCTCACTTCATCGGATGCATTCAGCGGAAAATACAGTGGGGAGATTTATATAGATAGAGAACATGAAACAGTGGGTGTTACCATACACACTGTAATGAGAGTGATCACTTAAGGTGAGCTATTACCAGCAGGAGAGTGGGGGGGAATGGGGGGAACCTTTTGTAATGATAATCAAGTTGGACCATGTCCAGCAGTTGACAAAAAGTCTGAGGAACAGTGCGGGGGGGGGGGAATAAACGTAGGGAAATAGTTTTACTTTGTATAATGACCCATCCACTCCCAGTCTTTATTCAAGCCTAAATTAATTGTATCCAGTTTGCAAATTAATTCCAATTCAGCAGTCTCTCGTTGGAGTCTGTTTTTGAAACAAACAAACAAAAACAAAAATAAATAAATTTTGTTAGTCTCTAAGGTGCCACAAGTACTCCTTTTCTTTTCACCTTAAGTGATCACTCTCGTTACAGTGTGTATGGTAACACCCATTGTTTCATGTTCTCTATGTATATAAATCTCCCCACTGTATTTTCCACTGAATGCATCCGATGAAGTGAGCTGTAGCTCACGAAAGCTTATGCTCAAATAAATTTGTTAGTCTCGAAGGTGCCACAAATCCTCCTTTTCTTTTTGCAAATACAGACTAACACAGCTGCTACTCTGATATACGTACTATGTTTCCCATATATGTAATTTGGACACCAATTTGCCCGTGTGATTCATGTTACATATGTTGTGTAAAGACCAAAAGACAATATATGAATGCTTGCTTCTGCTGTGTATTTTAGTCAGCAGTCCAGTCGGGAGTTAGACAGATGCTGTGTGGTAACATTGTAGCAAGAACCTCAGTCTGTAAATTAGTAAACCAGGAAGCTACAGGATCTATGGGTATCCAAAATCCTGGATAAAGAGTCCCTTTTACGTTTACTACACCACAGTCTTGTCTCTTCTCTTCACAAGGGCCATAATTCACTACACCAAATCAATGGCTTTATTGGAGTTGCAAGGACAATGATAACTTTCATAGCATTAACAAGACAGCTGAAAAGGGTTATTTTTACCTGTTAATATTTTTAATAGATGGAGAAAAGATATCTAACATTTATGCCAATTTAAAGGAAACTAACATCTTCCCTAACTGATAAATTTCCCCACTCTATTCTTTTTGTTTTCCCAAGAAGCTTTTTGATATTACAAGAATCATGTTTGAAAGCTTAGATATATTTAACTAAGGAATCATTTTAACTCAACTTCAGAAAACTTGATCAAATTTATCTATGTTCAAGAGACATAATGATATCTTTAAACGTACTCTGGATTTAAAGAAGTGAAGAGTTATAAGAGATGAAGACAATCTTACATACACTGACAAGTTCAAGGCAATGATAGATGACTTCGGAATGAGAAAGCTGACACCCCTGTGTTTTTGTAGTACTAAAGGCAAGTGCTAGTAAATAAATCATTGAGCAGATTAGGTTTTCAGAAACAATGTGAAATGGTTTGGACATGTAATACTATTAAATATCTACGGTAGAAGAAAATACAAAAAGATCATCAGCTTTCATAATTAGAAAGGACAACAAATTATGTGCAAAAAACATGTTCATGCAAATGTAAGACTGAGATTTTAACTACAAAAAAGATAAGAAATTCAGAGTTACGTTCCCCACTCCAATCTTACTTTGCCCCCATGTAGCTATGCCAGGGTTAATTACATGATCATACAACATGCAATATAAAATGCTGCATACTTTCATATAACAGCATAGCCATTCTATTACATTTAATTGAATGGTTTGCTAAGTACTGTAGGCTCATTTCTTGGATCTATTATTTCAGTGGCATAAAGTAGCCTTTAACCTGGCCAATTTGGATATCTGAGCATATGTCTTGTGTAAAGAAAATCCTTGGGTGGTGTACAGCTGGCATAAGGGCTCTGTGCAACCCTCTTTTAGATGCCAGGGCTGTTCTTGCAGAAAAGGGATCTTGCATCTCAATGAGAGGGCTGGCAGAACAGCCCTTTGGTACTATGCATGTAAGAGCAGATTGTTCTGTAGCTCAAGTAATCTCAGTTTTGGAAACAAAGATCCTCAGTTTCACCCACCATCTGTGTGGGTTACCTAATGACCAGGGTGAACTTTCTTTATGGTGACAGATAGGTACATCTCACTGGAAAACCCAAAATGTACTCACGCCCGGGTGTATTTATATTATTTTGTGAGTTTTTAATACCTGTAGTATTTTCAGAATCACCTCAGGAAGTTAGGCAGATAACTCCCTTAGGCACTTATAGAAATTTCAACCACTGGCTCCCTACACTTGGGATGAAATCTTGGCTCCTTTAAACTCAACAGCAGTACTTAGTGACTTCAGTGGGGCCCAGAATTTCCCCCAATGCAGTAGAATCACTTGTAGCTATGGGTATGTCTACACTGGCAAGTTTTTGCACCAAAAGTTATAACGCTTTCATTAAAGCACGTTACTTAAAAGCGCTGTTGCGTGTCCACAATGTCTTCCAGTGGTGCCATAGCATGTTCATACTTGTGGCGTTTGCATTGCCAGTGAAAGCAGTGCACTGTGCAGCTCTCCTCTTTCTACTGCTAGCTCTTGTGGGAAGGCGAAGGGAATCGCGGCGCATCATGGGTCCAGGCTCAATGCCCCGAGATGCACTGCTTTCCGTCCCAGCATTCAATGTGCTTCCATCTTCAGTTTGCAGCATTTTTCAACATCCTTTAGTGCTTTCCCTGCCACATCTATCTGCAGGAATGGACCCCTCACTGCTCTCCACTGCTCTGCTAGCTCTCACTAGCACACCGTGAGTGGCAGTGGAGTTATTCTTGAAGTTACAAGACAGTGGCAGTCACAGTTGCCTGATGTGGTGTCTGACATGGAAAACAGCAACATTAGATTGCTTTAGGCATTCACGGAGGAGCTGAATGCAGTGGAACATCACTTTTGGGCTCAGGAAACTAGCACAGAGTGGTGGGATCACATAGTTATGCAAGTTTGGGATGATGAGCAGTGGCTGC
Source organism: Lepidochelys olivacea (assembly GCF_965140295.1). Taxonomy (NCBI): domain Eukaryota; kingdom Metazoa; phylum Chordata; order Testudines; family Cheloniidae; genus Lepidochelys; species Lepidochelys olivacea. The sequence continues at coordinate 74,973,198 of NC_140414.1, forward strand.
AGAACTTTTGGCTGCGGAAAGCCACCTTCATGCCACCGTGTGCTGAGCTTTCCCCAGCCCTGCGGCACAAGGACTCCCAAATGAGACCTGCCCTCTCGGTGGAGAAGCGTATGGTGACTGCAATGTGGAAGCTGGCAACTCCAGACTGCTACCAGTCAGTCACAAACCAGTCTGGAGTGGTGCTGTGTTAACGCAAGTGTGAAAGGCCATTAATCACATCCTGCTGCAAAAGACGGTGACTCTTGGCAACATGAGTGACATTGTGGATGGTTTTGCAGACATGGGTTTCCCTAACTGCAGAGGGGCAATAGATGGGATACATATTCCAATTCTGGCACCAGACCACCTTGTGACCGAGTACATCAATCGGAAGGGGTACTTCTCTATGGTTTTGCAGGCGCTTGTGGATCACCATGGGTGATTCACTGGCATTAACGTGGGGTAGTCTGGAAAAGTGCATGACACATGTATTTTTAGGAACACTTGTCCATACAGAAAGCTGCAAGCAGGGACTTTCTTACCAGACCAGAAGATCACTGTAGGGGAAGCAGAAATGCCCAGCATTCCCCTTAATGCCATGGGGCATGAAATGCCCAGCGTTCCCTTAATGCCATGGGGCATGAAGCCATACACGGGAAACCTAGATAGCAGTAAGGAGTGGCTCAACAACAAGCTGAGTAGGTGCAGAATGACCACTGAATGGGTGTTTGGCTGATTAAAGGAGTGCTAGTGATGCCTATATGGCAGGTTAGACCTGAGTGAGGAAAATATTCCAAAGTTTATAGCCGTGTGTTGTGCGCTGCATAATATTTGTGAAGGGAAGGGCGAACCATTTTCTCAGGGGTGGACTGCTGGGGCAGAACGCCTGGCTGCTGATTTTGAGCAGCGAAATACCAGGGCTATTAGAGGGGTGCAACATGGGGCAGTAAGAATCAGGGATGCCTTTTGGCAACACTACAAACAAGAAAACCCATAATGGCTGTTGCTATTCTTGGGACTGTAATGATTACTTAAATCTGGTAGCCTATGAAGCAACTGTGATTGTTCAGGCATGGGAGGGGACTAATAAAAGTGTTGATTTGGTGCAATGAGGTCTCATCCACTTCAGGAAAATAAAGAAAGAGTGTGTATAATTAAAACATTGTGCTTTCATTGAGAGACAAACCACACCAATACACAGACACACAGAGCCATACACACAGTTGGTGGGGGGAAAAGAGAATGGGAGGGGGGTGATTTTTATAGCTGAGTATAGGTCCAACTTTCATTGGAACAGCTCTCTGCAGGGGTGGAGTGTAGAGGAAAGTGCAAAGTGCCAGAAGGTGGAAAGGAATGCGCAGGGGGAGTTTGGTGATTGCATGGGAAAGAGTTCACAATGCTGCAAAGGGGAGGGTGGGCATGCATCTGCTCAGTCTGCAGTGTTATGAGAGTCTGGAGCATGTTGGTTTGATGCTCCATAACTTTAATCAGCCTTTCTATGGCATGCCTGTTGTAAGAATCCTTCTCTTCTCTTTCTGGCTTTTCACTTTCCCTCCACTTCTTGCGTTCAGTGTTTTCAGCCTCTCACTGTATCAAGACCCGGAACATATATTCCTTGGTCCATCTTGGACATTTTCTTATCTTGCGCAGATGCTCTGCTGCTGTATGGTGGTTGTTTCTCAGGGTGAAATCTGGAAACACGTGGTTCACAATAAACAGAAGAGCTATTGTCAGCAACTCAGAGAGCATTGAAACAATAACATTCACACACTGCTGGTAACATGCCTATCACTTTCTAGGTGACCCTAGGCAAGCACACGAGGCAGATTACCCCAACTATGGTGAGTGAACCCAGGGGCAGGGGCATTTTTTATTGCACTGAAGCAATCTGCAAAGGTTTCGAGTGACTTAAGGGGGGCAACACTCTAAACTTTACCACCATTTTCCGTAGGTGGTGGTCACTGTGGAAGATATCTCACTCCTGAGGGTAAGCAGGGAAGCAAGCGTCTGCTAGACACTTTTCAGAGTAACAGCCATGTTAGTCTGTATTCACAAAAAGAAAAGGAGTACTTGTGGCACCTTAGAGACTAACCAATTTATTTGAGCATAAGCTTTCATGAGCTACAGCTCACTTCATTGGATGCATATTATGGAAAATACAGAAGATGTTTTTATACACACAAACCATGAAAAAATGGGTGTTTATCACTACAAAAGGTTTTCTTTCCCCCCACCCTACTCTCCTGCTGGTAATAGCTTATCTAAAGTGATCACTCTCCTTACAATGTGTATGATAATCAAGGTGGGCCATTTCCAGCACAAATCCAGGTTTTCTCCCCAACAGGAGAGTGGGTTTATGGGGGGGGGGAAAGAAAACCTGAATTTCTGCTGGAAATGGCCCACCTTGATTATCATACACATTGTAAGGAGAGTGATCACTTTAGATAAGCTATTACCAGCAGGAGAGTAGGGTGGGGGGAAAGAAAACCTTTTGTAGTGATAAACACCCATTTTTTCATGGTTTGTGTGTATAAAAACATCTTCTGTATTTTCCATAATATGCATCCGATGAAGTGAGCTGTAGCTCATGAAAGCTTATGCTCAAATAAATTGGTTAGTCTCTAAGGTGCCACAAGTACTCCTTTTCTTTTTGCTAGATACTTGCAGCTTCTGGCCTGGTCCCTATGTTTCTCGCCTGTGTGCAGCTTTGGTCCCTGCCCAAGTGACTGTACAGTAGCGTGGGAAAGTGTCTCTCAATGGGGGAAGGAACAAGGCAGCTCTGCCAAGGAACCTCCGGCAGACGATTGCTGAGTACCTCAAGGAAAGCTTCCTAGAAATCTCAATGGAGGATTCCAATGAAATTTCAGAGTGCATCAACTCCCTGTTCCGCCGTACTGCCTAGCTGCATGGGGAAATGCCCAGCACATACAAGCTAAGCCAGCCTTCCACATGTCTCTGCCCTCAACCCACTTCAGAACTTTGCAAAGCAAAACCACTTACCAGGGGTCTGCTGTCCTGCTCTGACTCGCCTGAAAGCGACTGCAGAGACTGGCTAGATGCTTCTGGAGTATGGAACAGCTCCTGAACGGACATATCACGGGGTTCCCCATCTTCAGCCTCCACCTCTTCATCAATGACTTCCTCCTCTGGGTGAGGTACACTTTCCACCGGCTCCAGAGCCACTGAAGTATCCACGGTGCTCTTTACAGTGGAGGTAGGGTCGCCACCTAGGATAGCATCCAACTCCTTATAAAAACGTCAAGTCTGGGGCACAGCCCCAGAGTGACGGTTTGCCTCCCTTGCCTTGTGGTACACGCTCCTCAGCTCCTTTACCTTTGCTCGGCACTGCAGTGTGTCCCGGTCATATCCCGTTTCCTGTAAACTGTGTGCAATCTGGCTATAGGTATTAAAATTCCTATGGCTTGTGCACAACTGGACTGAACAGCCTCCCCTCCCCAAACACTTCTCAGATTGAGTAGCTCTGCAGTGGACCAAGCGGGAGATCATTTGCTGCGTGGAGCCGCCATAGTCAGCTGGGAAGATGTGATGTGAGGTCTGCACACTGAGGAAACAGGAAGGGACTTTCAAAATTCCCAGGGCTTTAAAGGGGGAGGGGGAGATGGTTGTTTACCTAGCCTCAGGGCAGCAGAGTTGAAACTGCTGACCAGAGTGGCCAGGATGAGCATTGTGGGATAGCGTCCGGAGGCCAATAACAGTGCTAAAATCAAGAATGATGTCCATACTAACACTACGGCACTAAACTTTCAACGCAAAAACCCTTATGACTCTCGTCAGGATGGTTTTACTGCAGCACTAAAACTGAGGAGTTTCAGCACAACAAGCTGACTTTTTGTGCAAAAACTTGCAAGTGTAGATCAGGCCTCTGAGAATGCTTTCACAATCAAAAACATGTAAGTTTGGTCTTACATATCTGTACCTACATCCTGGTGCATCTCCCTGAATTTAAGGAAATGATCATGCTGTGCCTGCTCTTTTAAAATATATGTATTTTAGGATTTGCTTTTCCAACTAAGTATCTGGAAACATGGTAAAGATCCCAGTACCAACCAGGAGTACATATGTGATGGGTGAAATTTTAGCACTAAATCCATTTAGATTTAATCCAGGGCCAAAAAAGAAATTGGAAAATGTCTTGACACATGGAGAAAATGTACTTTTCGTAACTTAAAAAAGGAGGAATGGATTTTTAAGAAACTTTACAAAAAAGGAATTCATTTATGAGTTGGGCCTAATCATGAGACATTTTAACTCAAAAGTTAATTATCAGATAAGGAAGAAACTGACTGACAAGAGGGTATTAGAATGGAACATCCAAATCATCATCATAAAACTTCAAAATGGTCATTTTCACCAACATACAACTAAAACAGTATAAATTTCCAATTCTTCACCCAGTGAGCCTAGGGGGTGTATCAGAGTTACTATATTAAATCTGTTCAGTCATCTGTAATTACACCTATGCTGATACATACCAGTTAATCACACATGATTAATCCTCAGATTCCTTTTAACACCAGCTATTCCCAGCTGCCATAATGGCCTCTTTGCTCACTAGCTGCTATAAGTTGTGCCAAGGGACAGGCGTGGGGCACAGCCGTTCCGGGACTGCAGAAGCACAAAGGTGGCATAAAGCCTTTTGCATTCTCCAGACTGAGTTGAACAGTACGCTCTTCAGGGCCATAATCTACTTGCCCACTCTTACTATGAAGATGATGATTATGAAAAATAACTCCCCCAACAGACAAGCATTACCTACAATTGCCTACAATTTGTAAAAAATTTCTAGGGAGAGTTTGGCCAAAGGGTAGTTTAAAAAAATAGAGCAAAAAAACCCCAACCAACCAAACAAAAAAACAGCTTGGTGTACTAAAAAGTACCAAGAATAGGGAATTGTTATGTCTCTCAGAAATAGTGAAATTTGCTCTTGTGGAATGGGGACCATTAATCAGAGTGAGAGAGAAAATATTATGGTATGTAACAGGACTATTGCAAGAAAATCTCAGTTTAGGGAGCGTGTAGAAGCCCACTGTATTTATCCATGTTAAATGGATGCAGAGGAACTAACTCAGGTGCAATTGATCTTGCATATTTCTTGGGATATATTGTAACTAAGTCTGTTTATTTTCACTTTTTATAAACATGTTATCTCCAAGGGCATTCACAGATGGCAGAGTGAACATTTTGAGTTTTATTTTATTTAATTAAAATACTAAGAAAAATACTGTTTGGGGAGGAAGTTATACTGTATTTATTAGCAGCTTTTAAATAAAAGTGTGTTTATTTTGTGTGGGATTCCTGCCATCACCTCTGCTCACTTCTTGGAATCTAGTTCTTATGCACTCAGAGAAAGTCTCATAGATTAACCAACAAATGATGTAGGTAACTCGAAAGTTTTGATATCTATATTGTTATTTAATGTTTTTCTAGCGGGGGGGTTGCTACTGAGTGACATTCTTCATCAGCTAGTCCTGGACACCTCTCCTCACAAGTTTTCAGGCTAAAACTGTTGCTTCAGAGTTTTTAATGTAAAGCTATTTTTGCAGAGCTTGATGCAGAATATATCCCCACTTCAAATAAATATAAAATAGATGACTAACTAGAAATGATCACCTTTTTAGTGCTTTAAATAATATTTTGGTTTTCCAGCTTAGCTAATTTTTCATGATCCCTTCCCTGTAGCTTTAGAAGAAAATGTTGTTGTTGTTATAATCATCCCCAGTGACTCCATTAACAGAAGGATGAGTCTGTCCTTCAGACATAAAACATCTTCTGGAACACTCTCTGGAGATCTAAGGCAATCCTAAAACAGCAACTTCATATTTTTAAACAATTATTTTTCATCATTATGTTTTCAGTACTTCCCATAACACGTGCCCTCAGTCTTTCCAGTGTGTTCATAGAACGAATAAGCATTGAAAGACATGGTATGATTACTACCAAAGACTGTGTAGACTAGCGGACAACGTGTCTGGTTAATATTTGAACAGTCTCAACACATGTTGATTCTACAAAAATGGAATGATAGAAGAGAAGTCCTGGCAGTTAAGTGTAGATTATTAGAATAAATACTTCACTCCTTCAGCATTGAGGATGAGTGCTGTATATGGGAATGCTTTTATTTGTCCTCAGTGAACTGTACTGAAGAGATGAAGTATTATTCATTCATTTCCAACTCTGTTTGCTACCCTTCCTCAAAGAACTGTAACCCTCCCTCATCTCCTCATGCCTGTGTCTTCTTCCAAATAGCCCAGTCCTCCTACAGTCACTCCTTCAATGCTGAACTGAACTACTGCCTGTGTTAATTCCTTTCCTCTGCTGACCCACGGTCCACTCTGGCCTGCTTTGCTTCTCTGCTGGTTCCTTCCACAATCCCTATTGACTTGCAGTCCCCATCTGACTATCTCCTATCTAATTCTCTGCCTTATGATTGAGTAGAAAACTGGCAGTGGGATGGCACCTTGATACAATGGTGTTGTGCACCCTAGAAATACACAAGAAAAACAGATACTCTGTTGGGAGCATATATCCAGATCAATGAAGAGTTCTTCTACTAACAGAGAATTGGAGTGATATTCTTCAGGCAAGTTTCCAACTTGACCCACTCCCCCAAAAAGTCCCTAGTCTCTCTCTCTTCCCCATTAGCTTCCTAAGTCTGACCCTCAAGAAGAAGCCACTTCCCAAGGGTTATTGACTGGCAAACTAGCCATTGTGTAAAGAGTTATACCCAGGGCAACTACAGTGAGCTAGGAAACACTCCCATCAGACAATGGAATCTGCTAAGGACCACAGAAATATAAGTGAAATTATGCATCCAAGTGACTGCAATAATTCACACAGTTGTAGTACTACTGTTCAGAAGGGAAATAGCTAGGATATCTGCATAACAAGGGATCCATGCCTGGTGTCTGCTTCTCATTTGTAACCGCCTTTGCAAAACTGTACATGGCACCTCTGCAAACCTAGTTGCTATGGAAAACATGGGCTTCTACAATATTGCCACATAAGCACATTTTCCCGCCTCTAGAGAACTTCATATACACAGTAGGATTGGGGAGTTGGGCGAAGTATTGTTTATAGTGCCACATCTTATCAATACACCTTTTAGCAAATCATGGTTCTGTGTAACATGTATTTTTGGCTCTTCTTCAGTTGTTAACTACAAGATACTTCATCAATAATCCATCAATCTATACCAGTTTACCAATCAAGAGTCTATACTTAAATATGTATACAGCTCATTCTAGCGTGATGAACAGTACCTGTAAATAACCCCTAATTTTAAGAAACATTGCTTTTCCCATTACTTTATTTTCTCTTTGCCAGTGCTGCTGATTAAAATCTATCAATGCAAAAAGAAACAGCAGTAGCAATTACTATTGTATGCATTTAAGTTGTCACTATAATGGGCATCACTCCATGGACAGCAGACAGCCATTAATGTCTCCTTTCCATTTTCTAATGAAGCTGTCTGGGAGCATGATGTCCTTTCGACTAGCAGCTCAAATGTGTACAACAGTTATTCCTGTTGATAATTTTTAACTACCTTGGGTTCTTTTTTTCAAGATGCAGTATACAATTACTGCCCAATTCAGTGGTGTTTTATAAGCAAGCAGACTTTTTTGCTATTTATGTTTTAAATGTCAAATATAAATAGATATGATTCTTCAGATTAAAGGGTTGCACAAAAAATCCATTTTATTTCTATTTTTCTCCAAAGTGTACATGTAGCTCAGAAATATAGATCTTGAGCTCCTTAAAGAGAGTATGATTATGGGACACATTTTCTAATGGGCCTTGCCCAAGCTTTTAAGTCAGAGGCTTAAAAAAATAGTTGTGTAAGTTCAGGTCAGTAGGGAAGGAAAAGTTTTTTGTTCTGTCAAGAAAAGTGATGAGTTCAGGAGGAGATGGAACTAGCCAGGGGCAAAATACTCTGGCTCCAGCTTTAGAAGTAGGCCAGAGATTTGCACCAGATCCTCTGACCCATTCTTTTATTTGTCCAGAGCAAAGGTTCAAGCTGTCGTTCAATACAGCAGGGAGGGACAATAAATACTAATCTTTCAAGGGGGGTAGGTCTTGATCTAGATGACAGCAGTGGCTCTTTCATTTGGAGCTGCTCTTACTCAACATAACCAGGCACTAGAGGACCATCACAGGGCACTGGCCAACTGGGTTCTCCAAATGTCCCACAGGACAGACAGGCTGACTCTATCCAGTGTTCTTCAGTAAAGGAAGAGGCACTTCCTCTGTTGCATTGCTATTAGTAGGTTTCTGCTCTGTTACATAGTCAGTTCACCTGAATGTTGTTAATATACAAGGGTGAAACCATGATTTCTGAAAACTATAAAACTATGTTTTATATTGCTAAGAGATTAAAACATGTATATTTTCTTTTCTAATTGTGTTCCGAAGTAAAGTGTGATATTTATTTTATAATTGCCATTGCCATAAAGCAAACCAATAGAAGGACATTACTGAAGCTCTTCAGGCCAGGGAGTCTGTCTTCTGTGTTTGGAAATCACTTGCCACATTTGGTGCTACCAGAACATAAATAATAATGAATATTATTATTATCCAACACAAATTTATCAGGAAGGAATCATGCCAAACCAATTTCTTTCTTTGTCCGGGCTACTGGCCTAGTGGATGGGGAGGGGGAAAGCTGTAGACTTGATATATTTTGATTTTAGTAAGGCTTTTGACACAGTCCCACATGATATTCTCATAAGCAAACTAGGGAAATGTGGTCAAGATGAAATTACTATAAGATGGTGGCAAAACTGGTTGAAAAACTGTACTCAAAGAGTAATTAAGGCTAAGATTTTGTCATGGTTATTTTTAGTAAAAGTCACAGACAAGTCACGGACAATAAACAAAAATTCACGGGAGCCTGTGACCTATGGGTGACTTCACTAAAAATAACCGGTGGGGTAGGGTTAGGTGGGGCAGGGAATGGAGTCCCATGGGGGGCAGGGACTGGCAGGCCAAGCCCCCAACCATTGCAGGGGGCATAGCCGCAGCTCCAGAGGCCACGGGGGGCATAGGCACTGGGGGGTGCACAGTGCCTGCTCCAGAGCTGGCTGTGGCTGTGGGACAGGGGTGCACAGCCCCAGCTGCAGACCCCACCAAGTTCCAGCCACAGTCGGGAAGGGGTACGGCCCTGGGATGTTGAGAGGGGGGGGCACAGCCCCAACTGCAAGCCCGCGGGGCAGGGGCTGCAGGGTCCTGGCTCCAGCCCTACTTGCAGGGCAGGGCTGCACAGTCCTGCCTCTGGCCCCAGCTTCAGCCCCTGAAAGCTGAAGAAGCCATGAAGGTCCAGTAAAGTCATGGAATCCGTGACTGCCATGACCTCGTGACTAAATCGTAGCCTTAGTAATTATCCATGGTTCACCGTCAACCTGGGGGGAAGCCCCCCAGTGATCTGTTCTGGGTCAGCACTATTCAATAGTTTCATGAATGAATTGGATAGTGGAGTGGAAAATCTGTTTTATGACACCAAGCTGGGAAGGGTTGCTAACACTTTGGAGGACTGACTTAGAATCCAAAACAACCTTGAGAAACTGGAAAACTGATATGAAATCAACAAGATGAAAGTTAATAAAGACAAGTTCAAAGTACTACATTTAGGAAGAAAAAAACCAAAGGCAGAACGACAAAATGGGGAATAACTAGCCAGGCAGTAGCACTGATGAAAAGGCTCTGTGAAAAGGATTATAGTGGATCACAAATTGAATATGAGTCAACAATGTGATGCAGCTGCACAAAAGACTAATATTCTGGAGTGCATTAATCAAAGTGTTACATGTAAAATATGGGAGGTAATTGTCTCCCTTTTACTTGGCACTAGTAAGGCCTCAGCTGGAGTATTGTGTCCAGTTTGGGGCACCACACTTTAAGAGAGAGATGGATAAATGGGAGAGAATCCAGAAGAAAGCAACAAAACTGATAATAGGCTTAGAAAACTTCCTATGAAGAAAGGTTACAAAAAACTGGGCACGTTTTAAGAACAAAAGATTCAGGGGCACGTGGTAACACTCTTCAAATAAATTAAGGGCTGATATAAAGAGGACAGTGAGTGATCAATTGTTCTCCAGGTCAACTGAAGTTAGGACAAGAAATAATGGGCTTAATCAGAAGCAAGGGAGATTTAGGTTAGATTTAGGTCAAAAAAAAAAAAACCCTCTCAACTGTAAGGATAATTAAGCACTGGAATAAGCTTTCAAGGAAGAATGTGGAATTCCCATCATTTGGGATTTTTTACAACAGGTTAGACAAATGCCTGTCAGTAGGTATACAGTAGGGGACTGGACTAGATGATCTCTCAAATTCCCTTCCAGCCCTGTGTGTCTATTATCAGAATTTTTAAAATATGTTGGGCCATAAGAACACAAACCTATTAATTAATTCTATAATGGAAATAACAGCTAAAAATTAATAGAAGAATATGTTCAGTTGTTGTGAAGAGCTCCCTTGCTGTGAAGAGCTTCTAGTAGAGATTACACTCTCTCTAAAAGTGCAACCAGATTCCTGTATAACATTTTTCTCTAGGCGAGTTAAAACGGAACTTAATTTTCCCCAGATCAACAGATGGATCCTGTTTTATTATCATAGATAAAAATGCAGTTTATTTATTGTGAAGATTTTTTTTTTAATTAGGTAGGTGAATCCTGTTTGGTTTATCATAGATGGAAGACATCTCTTGCACTTGACTTGTGTGAATAAGAAAAAGTGAATAAGAAAGAGAGAGAAGAACAAGAAGAATAGAAGAAAAGAGGGACAGCACTGGGTACAAGAACAGAAGTTTAGGAGTGAGTAAAATTAGCTCTTCCTGCAAACATTCCACCAGTATACTCATTTACTAAAATGTTTAGTGAAAATGAACATCAAAGGAGTATGAATACGGTGTTAAGAATATACTAAAAAAAGTGAATAAATATTTCCAGAGAATACATTTGCATTTTTCAGATAGTTCTGTAGGAGTGGATCACTGGGAAAAAAGGTTAGGATTAAATTTTGTTTTATATTTTGAGAAAAGTGGCCCTTTTGATGGCTTCTGACATTTATGTCACTGTTATTACCTGATTCCGTCCTCAGGTACTCTCCCTCCCAAACAAATGCCTATGGAAGTTGCATGAGAGTAATGGAGAAAAGAATTTGGCCCAACATTTAAAATGTCTCAAAAGAAAGGAGATTCTGGTACCTCAGGAGGACAGAAGACATAACCACATTTTTTGCTAAAATAAAGAAAGCAAAGATTGTGAAGAACCTAACCATAATTAAGTCCATTTTATTGCACCATCAGGTAGCACAGAGTGAAATTCACTCCTGAGCACAAAACTTCATGTCACTTCTTAAGAGTCATGTGGGAGTGTGATCCTGTTTCTTCTGCCATTTAGAAAGTCTTTCCTAAATTGTTAAAATGTTTGCATATCCTAGTTCATTGTCTTTCTGTATCTATGTGCCAATGCATATTTGTTAAAAGTAGAGATGGTCAAAAAAGAAAAAAAAAGAAAAAATGCAAATTGCTTCTTGTTCCTCTGAAAAAAATCAAGACTGCACATTTTCCAACCAGCTTTAGTGTTAAGTACTAGAGTTAGGAACCTTTATAATTCAAAAGAGATTTTTAATAAAATTTTTGATGACTTTACAATCGGCAGAATATACACAGTATTTTTATTTGGAACTACCCATTGTCCTTATTGACAGGTTTCAGAGTAGCAGCCGTGTTAGTCTGTATTCGCAAAAAGAAAAGGAGTACTTGTGGCACCTTAGAGACTAACCAATTTATCTGAGCATAAGCTTTCATGAGCTACAGCTCGTAGCTCACGAAAGCTTATGCTCAAATAAATTGGTTAGTCTCTAAGGTGCCACAAGTACTCCTTTTCTTTTTGTCCTTATTGAGGCTAGTCCCACTGATTTTTATTTGGAACAACATTGCAATCTGACAATATATTAAGCCCTTGTTGTGGAAAGTCAATGGGAGTTTGCTAAAAGAAGAATATTGAACAGGGCTCTAAGGTATCAGCAATTTTTCCTATGCAGTATTATCTTTTCTATTTTAACAGGAATTGTTTGTGACCTTTGTATCATAGCAATATTCTATAGTATTAGCAAAAATTAATGTGTTAATGCAAATGGAAAAGTTGCAAATAGGATAGAAGGTGTTACTAATAAGATTTTTGATATCAGGGCAAGAAATATACTATGCAGTTGTAAGTAACAATATGGCATTAGCACCATTTTCTTTCAGTAACTTTCAGTTTGTTGTTACCAACAATTTGATTTAAGATATCTTAAAACCTCAGTGTTGTGAATTGACAAAATGTGGCTCTTGTGCCTGGAAACTGTAATGAAGGAGACGGATATTGATAAAGCTCTCAGATAATATAATGTATTCACATTTGCCAACATTTCTGAATTCACAAGATTCAAATTTTAGACCACCATCTATGGATCAAATTCTACCCTAGAATACATATGCATAGCTCCCATTAACTCAGTGGGATTTGAGTGCATTTTAGGGAGGAATCTGGCCCTTCGTTTTGTGACTGTTATATCGTCACAATTTTAACATGGATTTTTGCACTGGAACTAACAGCCACAGGGAAATATTTTGTATCTTTGATAAAGGTCCTTATTTGATCATCTATACTGTATGTGAGGTTTAAATGGGGTTGGCCCCAGATATATTGCTGCTTATGTCGGAAAACATTTTTGGTACTCCCCACCCTGAGTGGCTGAGCAAAAAAACCACATAACCAAAAAACCAAACAAACCAAAAATGGCTGGCCAATCAGAGAAGCATAAGCAGCCAATAAGTGGAGCACACAAACAAAACAAAAACGAGCGTCACGATGGAAGCTGGTGGTTTGGAAGCTAAGGCAACCGCCCTGCTCCCCTGCCCCTAAAACTAGCCTGAGGTTTAAAGTTACCTTTTTACTGACTACCGAAATAGGGGGGAAAAAAACTTTTTTTTTAAATGCACCATGACTCCTGTCTCATAGGAACTCTGCAAGTTCTCAGCGTTCTGCATTCATAGAGTGTGGCCCGGATTGACAAAGGCTGAGCGCAGCAGCACTTAATATTTAGGCATGTAGAAAAATTACTAGAACACCGGGATACAGAAAACCTGAGGTAGGGACCTGACATTTAAGAATGGGATCCACAAAAGCCAGCATGGTAGGCAGCAAAAGTGTTTTTTCTTTTCCTTTATGACAACTCCACTTTAGCCAAATAGATTGAGCAATAGTCATGCGACCCAAGGATTCTGTCCCTGATTCTCACCCAAAAAAGAACTGTGACCTTTGTAAGGAGAGAAGGGAAGAGGAACCAAGGGCTCACTGCTAATATCTAAAACTATAGAAACCAGGGTGGAGAGTTCCCATTAAAGCATGACAATGATTGGGGGAAAAGCCCCTCGGCATCACATCTCAAAGATTGGCGGAAGGTCTTCTCTTAGGCTTAAGAAAGGTTTTTTGTTTTGTTTTTTAAGTGATTCATAGTCCTTAAGCCATACTCAGAACTTTATTTCCCTATCTGTAATTGTGTTGGGTTTATTCTAGCCCTAGGGCTTTAGTAACTCCAGTAGTCATGTGACACCAATGTGAGAAGAGAAGGCAGGTTGGTTGGTGGGGAGGACTCCTGGACATCAAATGGTGACTGGCTCATTTGCACAACCTTTACTTGAGAAGATCTGATGATCTTGTCCACTGAATTTTTTTCTTGTTCGTTTGACTTTGTCCTGAAAGGTCATCCTGCTCTGAAACCATCATCCCAGACTGTTTTGGCAGTAGAATGATTTGGAAGCCTTGGATATATTCTACTGCATTGGACAGACAGTATTTTTGCCTCTTTCCTTCTGTATCAGAAGAGATTGCATTTGTATGGAAATTTTCCATAAGCTATATAACAAACTCTTTGTATTTCTCTGAAGACCTTTTTTTCTTTTATTCTCCACTATATTTTCTAATATTTGACTATAGAATGCAGTAGGAAGAGAAAGTAAATATAGCAGTGAGGGAGAAATGAAGAGAAATTATGCCAATTCTGAATCCAATAAGATGCCAAGGAAAGTTAGCACAGCTGAGTGTGTGACTTGTGATCTACTCCTTAATTCAATACAAGATGATAGTTTTTAATCTGAAATATCTCTCAATCAGAAATACTGATGTTGTAGCCATCATCCTGAGTCAAGAAAGTTCAGAGGAATGTTTGGTGCAGATTAAATGGAATACATTAACTCAGAATGGACAAGAAATTAAGATTCTTTCCTGTACCATTTTTTATGTGGATGGGGGAGAGGGGAATTTTCTTTTAAATAAAAATGTATAAAATTTATTTATCATGTTTTCCGCTTGCTATGTATTAGAATTCCACGTTGCAACCTGTCCAAAGAACACTTTGCAGCCTCAAATCTGGTTTTGCACTTGCTTTCTCAATAGAAATTTGTTCTCTTGGGACCTTGTTTGCTTTCGCTGAGCTACATCTCAATCAGCCAACAATTCACTGAGGAGATTCAGTTTGAATTCTTGCTTCATCTAGTCACACTCAATTGAACATGGATGCCTGTGATCATTAAAGGCCACAGTTTCCTTCTGACAGTTTCATGAAAGAGGTCCAGAACTACTCAATGTCTGAATTTCATATTTATCTGAAATTGGAGATGCATGCTGCACAGTGAGATGACCCTTTCCTGATTTTTTATCTCTACTCGGAAAGTTTATACTTACAGCAGATATCTCTGCAAGGACAACCAGCATAATAAAATGTAGATATTCATTTAACATAAATAAGCACCTGTTATCTGAATTCTGCATAGTTCAAATAATTAATGTGTTTAGAGGTTCGAGAATTTTGAAAACTAGTTTTCATCTGAAAAAATGGATTAGAAATATGTCAATACCTTATAAAATACCATTAACTTACAGTCATACCACACCTAAGGATCCCCAAAGTGTTACGCAAACTAGGAGGCAAATCTTGTCCTTTCCTCTGTCGCTGCATGAAGTGGTGGTTGCTGGTGTCCTTTGTCTGCACAGAGGGGAGGACTTGAGAAGCCCATATAGAAGATTTGTTACTTGAGCTTTCTAGTGGAGTAGGCTTGAGATGAGGAAACACTTGGAAAGGGAGAAAGGGCGGCTGTACTCCCTGATGTTTCTGAACAGGAGGTGAGCAAACCCTAGTGCCATTCCACAATGGAAAAGGAAGAAAATATATGGGAACATCATGGAATTTTCCTCCCAAGGACCTTCCTCCCATGGCCCACATATATCTGTATGCTTGGGAATAACATTATTAATATAAAGGTCTTTATCAGTCTTGGCACATTCTTGGAATGTCAGAACCCCACTCTATACCCTAAACACAGCAGTGCTCTCAGGGCTATTACTAGTGCAGATAATATTTATAAACTGAAAACAGTGAAACAGATAAATACACTTATTCAAAGCTCTAGGCACTTACATCATTTCATCTTAAAAAATACATACAAAATATTAAAGTGGGCTCATGGAACACTCTACAAAAAACTATCCCAGTGCCCTCTTTGCGTGCTTCAACCTAATATGCTACCTCTCAAGTCATAAAGCCTTGCCACACAATACAAATAAAGTTAAATGAAATCCCATGAGACAGTCTCTTTCATGAACCAGGAGTAGGACAACCAGTTGTGGAAGATGTTACACTAATCTTATCAGAAAACTTAGAAATGCTTTGATTCTCCAGGGCTATGAAAGGAGAATAGCAAAGCAATAATTTCCCTTCTTCTCTACAATTCCAAAATAAGATGTTAATGGCAATTAGAAATGGAAAAATAATTAAGTCATCTGTCCATCTCCCTGCCAGGGCAGGATTTTCTGACTTTTCCTTGACGTCATTTAAAAAAAAACCTCACATTTGGCATGGTTAGCATCTAAATGTCTTTGAAGTAAACACTATATTGAGATGAATGGCAATAAAACTCATACCTTTGCTTGTGCTATTGTTTGGTTGGAGAATGTTTTCTGAAAAGCCAGTTTACCAAGACAGCTATGCATCAATTCAGATTGTGAATGCTGCATTTGCAATGGAAAAGATATGAAACTTATTTATTAATTGATAAATGAAAGCTCAGTTTTGATCAGGTAATGACAATCAGTTATCAGGTATTGGAACAAGGCATTCTTTGCAGCAAGACCCTGTGGGTGAAACCTGTTGCCAAAAAGAAATCAGGCTCAGTCCGGTCCTTACAGCATTTAGATAGAGTTGTAAAACATACCTTTTTGATAAAGCTTTCCTCAAGGGTCAGTGCGTGTGCACAAACATTCACCACCCTCCTCTATCCTGTTGCCCTGGAAGGATGGAGGAAAGAAAACATTTTGCTCTGGGCTTTTATGCTTCTTAGGGCTTGACCACACTGAGGATTTGCCCCAGCTAGCCATTGGTGGCTGAGCACTGGTGCAACCCCTTAATGTAAACTGCCAAAGCCCCTATTACCCATGTTTCAGGTAATAATGAACTACAACAATGCACATCACATCTTATAGCAGTTTATCTTGCCTACACCATGGGTTTGCTCCACTTTCTGATTGCCAATGGCTGGGACTGGGATTAAATGCCTGTGCCACAGTGACATATAACTAAAAACAGTTATTTAAGATTAGTTTAGATTAGACATAGTACTTTGCTATTTTTTTTTTTTGCTGATTAAGAACATAAGAATGGCCATACTGGGTCAGACCAAATGTCCATCTAGTCCAGTATCCTGTTTCCTGACAGTGTCTAATGCCAGATGCTTCAGAGGGAATGAACAGAAAGAACAATCATCAAGTGATCCATTCTCTGTCATCCAGTCCCAGCATCTGGCAATCAGAGGCTTAGGGACACTAGAACAGGGGTGGCCAACCTGTGGCTCCGGAGCCACATGCGGCTCTTCAGAAGTTAACATGCGGCTCCTTGTAGAGGCACCGACTCCGGGGCTGGAGCTACAGGCACCAACTTTCCAATGAGCCGGGTGGTGCTCACTGCTCAGCCCCTGGCTCTGCCCCCACCCATTCCAGCCCCCTCCCCTGAGCCTGCTGTGCCCTCGCTCCTCCCCCTCTCCCCCAGAGCCTCCTGCACGCCAGGAAACAGCTGATCGGAAGTACGGGGAGGGAGGCGGAGGCGCTGATTGGTGGGGCTGCCGGTGGGCAGGAGGCACTGGGAGCAGGGGCTGGGAGCTGATGGGTGGGGGGCTGGTGACATATTACTGTGGCCCTTTGGCAATGTACATTGGTAAATTCTGGCTCTTTCTCAGGTTCAGGTTGGCCACCCCTGCACTAGAGCATGGGTTTGCATCCCTGACTGTCTTGGCTAATTGCCATTGATGAACCTATCCTCCATGAACTTAATTATTTTTTGAATCCAGTTATTTTGGCCTTCACAGCACCCCATGTGAATGAATTCCACAGGTTGACTGTGTGTTTGTGTGAAGAAGTACTTCTTTTTGTTTGTTTTAATTGCCTAGTAATTTGATTGGGTGACCCTTGGTTCTTGTATTATGTGAAGGCATAAATAACACTTCCTTATTCACTTTGCCCACACCATTCATGGTTTTATAGACCTCCGTCATAGCCTCCTTAGTCATCTCTTTTCCAAGCTGAATAGGCCCAGTCTTTTTAATCTTTCCTTTCACAGCGTCCACTCACAGCAGGTGGCACCTCCTCCTGGCTGCTCTGGGGATTAGCTCATTCCAGGTCTGGGGCACCCATCTGCTGCTTGCTGCACAACCTACTGGAACTGTGTCTCTCAGTCTCTGCAACTCTGGCTGCTATTTCTTCATGACTTGGCCCTCCGGCCAGGTCACTATGCATGTTTCCCCCTTCTGAAGTCTCAAAGTCTTTCCTTACCAGCAGTCTTAGGCAGTTTTCCCATTCAATGCCCCTATGGTGCCCCTTCCCCAGGAGCTCGTAGGGTAACTCAGGCCTGCCCTCTACTCTGGGTTCCAGCTCAGGGACCTTTTAATTAGTCATAAGGTCTGCACCCTCCGGGACCTTACTGCCTTTTCCTGAGCCATTGTCTTACCTTCTGGCTCTCCCACATTGTCTGGGCTTGCCAGCCTTACAACTCTCTCCTCTCAGGAGGAAACTGTAGGCTACTTGCCTCCATAGTCCCAAACACACCCCCTTCTCCCAGGGAGTGACTGCAGCCTATTTCAAAGCAGCTCACAACTGCTCCTAATCACTGGGCTTCATACATGCCCCTCCTGATCCTGTCCAGCTGAGCCTCCTGTCCCTGACTCCTCCTCCAGTTGCAGGCGGGGGAGTTAATTGGCCCAGCTAGCCACTTTAACCCATCCAGGTCTGGGAGACAGGGGGTCAGACACCCCCATCACATCTCGCTATATGGAAACTGTTCCATACTTTTAATAATTTTTGTTGCCCTTCTCTGAACCTCTTCCATTTTTAATAGATCTTTTTTGAGATGGGGTGACTAGAACTGCACACTGTATTCAAGGTGTGGGCGCACCACTGATTTATATAGTGGCATTATGATATATACTGTCTTATCTATCCCTTTCCTAATGGTTCCTGACTTTCTGTTAACTTTTTTGGACTGCCGCTGCACATTGAGAGGATGTTTTCAGAGATCTATCCGCAATGACTCCAAGATCTCTTTCCAAGATCTGAGTGCTAATAGCTAATTTAGAGCCCATCATTTTGTATGTATAGTTAGGATTATATTTTCCAGTATTCATTACTTTGCATTTATCAATATTGAATTTCATCTGCCATTTTGTTGCCCCGTCACCCAGTTTTGAGATTGAAACCTCACATAGAAATAGTACAGCAGCTAGTATATTTGGATATCTACAGAATTCCCACACATGCAGGTATTTTAAATACATGAGCAACTGAACTAATTATCAAGAACTTTAGGCCAGGAAGTCAAACAATTGGCTAAGCAATTCAATTTATAACAGTCGCTAATAGGACTTGGTAAAAAGTTAACACACTGCGACAGCATCATGGAAAGCACTTAACATCTTTGTTCCTATGTTTTTCTATGTAAATATCTCTTCACATGCTAACATTCACTGTACAGTATTACAAAAGCAAGACTTCCAGATCCTGGTCTAAGTATCCATCACTGTGAACTAGGCAGAACAAAGAATACATAATGCACTAAAATCACAGAATGAATGTTAATAAATAATATGCCAGTTCTGTTGTAAAATTATGGAGTGTGTGAGGAATATTTATCATCCTTGGTAAAATGCTCAAATCTGTACAAAGGGAAGATTGTGGAACTGCAGAGAACATAGCATTTGTATCTGTAGCTATACACAGCACATACACTGTATAAATAATCTGTGAGCAAATGAGTATGGAGCAGGATTTGTAGTGATTGAAGAGGCTGCCAAACACCATACTCTGCCTTCAGGATATATATGATACCTTTAAAATTGGTGAAAGGCTAATTAATCTTGAACTGTCGGTGGATGATATAAAAGACAATATGTCCTAGCCTGATAGCGCTTTGGGATGGCGGAAAGACAATTAAAAACTGAGCCACAATTTTCTTGACAAGACAGCACAGAGAAAAGGAATTACTATATAGGTGTGTGAGAATTTAAATAGCACTTGAAATAAAACTTTAAATTCAATCTCTACTGTACACACTATAGATACAAGAGAGCTAGTCTAGGGATATTTGAACTCACAACTCATGTTTCATTGTGCAATTTTAATCAGTGGGGAGGGACTTTTACATACTTCCCAGTAGTACCACTTCCAAAACAAAAAAAGCATGTATTTACTTTAACAGAACAATCAAGATGTGTGCGCACCATAACTGTGTTATGTAATTATGCATAAACCTTGTACTTCCTCATTAAATATTCTTAGTGTTCGCTAATCTTACCCCCTGTCTCATGTGGTATACAAGAGGTCAGATTAGATTATACCAATGGCCCCCTCAGGCCTTGGAATCTATGTGTATGTCTAAAACTGGATTAAAAACTTCCTAGAACAGGAACCGGGTCTTTATTTGTTCTGTAAAGTGCCTGGGCACAACTTTGAGAGTTCTATACATAATAGAATAGCAATAACAACGGCCAAGATTTTCTTAAATATGTGCCTGAAGGTAGGTTCTGAAATCCTGATTTTCAAAAGTACTGAGCACCCAGGAAGATACTGAATGCACTCAGCACTTTAAAAAAACAGGTCTCTTATTTGTGCACCTGAATATGGACTTCAATGTCTAATTTAAACATCCATGTTTGAAAGTCTTGGCCAGTATGTCTGCTCATCATACTGATACGTATCACTGATGGTTCCTCCAAACAAGTGCTTCCAGAAATTATATCAGTGTTTGGTGTGGGAAAAGGAAGGAGGAGATGGACTGCTGACTTGTTTCTTTAATTTCTTGGCATAAAGGATTCAGTTTATTCAATCCTTTTGTGTCTGGTTACTCTGGATTGCATTGTTCCATGTGATATATTACATTATTCAGTGTAACCAAACACCAGATGAGACTTGGAACAGGTGTTTTCTCTTTTGCATGTAAAATTGGGATTTTTACCTGCAAGTTAACCGGCAGGTAATCCATTTCCCTACTATTCCCCATATGGGTAGTTTCAGGTAGCAGATGTCTCATATAGCTCACACATTTCTAACATCGCATCTAATGGAGCTCTGCATCCTTGTTTACAGTACCTAAAGTACCTTTTACAATGTGTTGTTTAAGGATATCTGCATTTCAAAAGAACAATGATCCCAAATGCACAGCTTACTCATATACTAGATGAAAAAAGCAAAAACACAACTATTTTATGTTTATTACAAGTATAATATTTTACAAGTTTGTCATTGTTATTGAAGTAAGATACTATACCAATGTGACATCATGCCCCTTCCCCCATTTTGCTTTCAGTTGCTCAGAATGAAAGTCTAAATGCAAGAATACATGCTACTAACAAACAGGAAAATCTTTTATTTATTATTCACCAATCTCCAGAGTTGCAGTGCCACGCAGAATTAATGTACTTCTTCTACATATTATTTAAGACTTTGCCATTCAAATGACATAGCTGAAGCAGACACTAAATAATTTTCAATGCACATCACCACTGCTGCAATAATAACAGTTAGCTAGACCATTTTCTTTTATGCCAAAAGCTTGTTTTTATCCATCTTGGTGCTTGGGTCTACAGGAAATGTTTTGACAGCTAGTACTTCAAGCAGGTGGACAGAAAAAAAAAAGTGCTTAATTTTGGAAATGTCAACTTAGGATTTATTAGTGATCCTCAGCTCAGTAGTGATATAAAAATAAGAAGAATCACTCTTTTTCATTACTATTATCCTTTTAAAATTGTTTATCTTTAGTTTCCTAGTTTTTCTGCCATGTAGCTTACTTTGGAGAACAGAAATATCTCTGGAGTGTCTGTACCTTGTAATGAAGACCCCAACACAGAGCTTTGAGCAAAAAAAGCCTCTGAACCCCTCACTGGCTTGTAGAATCAGTTTAATTTGCTTTGTATTCTGAAGCAGAACCACATAATATTTTGCTCATAGAGCCTTTCTTCAAAATCAGGTATGCTTAGAACATTCTGGCTGGTAAGCATATGTACCCATATCTTCTGCTTAATGGAAATAGAACTCCTGTAGTCTGTGGAAACAGCAAGGTCTAGAACACTAATCAGCATTCCTACATTCTATTTCCAGTTCTGTAACTGATTTATATCATTTAGGTGAGTCACACTTTCCTCAAAAAGAAAAGGAGTACTTGTGGCACCTTAGAGACTAACCAATTTATTTGAGCATGAGCTTTCGTGAGCTACAGCTCACTTCATGATGCATGAAGTGAGCTGTAGCTCACGAAAGCTTATGCTCAAATAAATTGGTTAGTCTCTAAGGTGCCACAAGTACTCCTTTTCTTTTTGCGAATACAGACTAACACGGCTGTTACTCTGAAATACTTTCCTCAGTTTCCCTAATTGTAAAATGGGGATAATATTTACCTAACTCACAGTAGTATTGTGAGGCTTGATTAATTACTATTTGTAACTAACTTTGCAATTCTTGAATAGAGTGTGCCATATAACAGGCTAAGCATTTGAGATTAATTTGCCCTGAGGTTGACCTGCAAATAGGATATAACCCCTGACCCAGTACTGATGACCAGATTTCTCAACAACCATTGGTGATAATGGAACCAACATGTCATATCTACAGGAGAAAGCCTGTAACAGAGCTAAGTCTTATGGAATGTTACCTCTGAACTTTCAAACAGGCCTAAAAATCACAGAACTAAAGTCACACCAAAAAGACCTTTCCGTTTCCACAACTGAACTTTTTTGATAGGTTCCACAACACTGCAGCATTGCTTTGTGTATGAGCTAAACGTGTTTACTATAAATTGGACTATTGGCAAACTATAGAAAGCACATCTGTATATAGCCTGGGCACTTTATTATGTGCTGAGGAAGCATAAACCCAGAATAACTGTGAAAAAGAGGTAAGAAGTTCATTGTTTTCTTCTTGTTGGTTCTGGGTTTTTTCCTCCATAGCCATCCTTTTTAATTTTTTTCATTCCAAGGTAGATATCTAAGGGGTATAAAACCCCAGGCTATTTCTTGGATTTAACGTTGGTCCTCAGTTTTATCTTTCCCCGCTCCTCTGATATCACTTCTGCTGCTCTGTGCCACCAGGAGACGTGCGTAGAGAATTACAATCCAAAGTTTAACTGATGAGCTGGAGCTATCACATAGATTTTTAAAAAATCAGTGTAACATCACAGTATAATGATTAAAATAATTATTAAAGAAAAGTGATAATTTATTTTATCTTCCTTCTGGTAACACTGAGGCTTTATTCAAAACTGAACAAGTGACAAATCATCTTTATCACATTTGTCTAGCATTGATGTGACAAATCCACTATTTTATTTTCAATTGGCAGGCAGTGGGAAGAGGCAGTTGGGAGTGTCTGAGAGGAGGAGTGAGAGTACAGGGAGAGGCTGGTACTTATTTTGTGGGATCGTGGACACAGAAGGGATCTGAGCATTGTGAGGAATCTTTGGAGGTAGGGGTAGAGGGAGGATGCAGGTAAGGGACCAGTGCTGAGTTTCAGCTAGAAGCCAATCTATACTTTAAATGTATAGTGGCACAGGATGTAATAAGATGAAATATTGCAGGAAACAATCACTCTTGAAATCCACTACATGTTACCTGGTTGGTATATGTGACTGTATGTTCTTTTCACCTTTACTCTCATCATCTCTCCTTTTACACCTCCAACTGATTATTAGACCCTGTTGTTTAGTCTTATCTTAATCTATATTGTAAGGTCTTCAGTACAAGGACCATCTTTTAATGCGTATTAATAAAATGAGGTGTGAAGCCAAAGTTCCTGTGGGCCAAAATTTGCAAAAGTGGTCTATGATTTTGGAGTGCCCAGTTTGAGGCAGCCTGCGTCTTATTTTCAGAGGTTCTGAGCATCTGGAACTCCAAGAGAAGTCAATGGGAGCTGTGGGGTAATGAGCAACTTTTCTAACCAAGCTTAGGTGTCTCAAGTTGGGCAACTAAAATCAGAGGCCACATCTGAAAAATTTGGCCTATAGACATGATAGTCCTGAGTATATTCAGAGAGCCCACAAGTACAGGCTCACACATGAAAGGGCTGAAACCTGGTGCTCTTTTGAAAACAGTTTGTTACTAGTTTTTAGGTAGAACAGACTTAACTCCAGAGGGACAGCCTGGATTTACTCTACATGATTTCCACAGTAAACATTGCATAAGAAAAAGTAATAAGAAGGAATATGAGAGAAGGCGAGAGAGCGATGAGAACAAGAAAAATTTGACAACTAAGTGACTGTGATAGGTTGACTGCCACCTGGGGTTCTTGATTTCATCTATCCTGGGGATTGGCTAGACTGGAAGTAGTTCTTTACCCATTACAGGATCGCTAAGCAGCCGTGTAAGGAGAGCAGGGAAAGTACAGGGACGCTCCCTTATATGCACTATGGAAGCCAGTGGAGCACATATTTAAAACCTTCTTATATGAAAGTGAACAGCATGAAAGTGATCATAAAATAGTAATGGAGCAACTCGATGAATATTTCAGCCCCACACAGAACCTCATCCATCAAAGAGATTGTATTTAATCAGTGGAACCAAAAACTCAGGGAAACAATAGAAGCTTTTACAAGGAGTTTATATGAATGAACAAGACTGTTCCAAATTTGGAGAAAGTAAACAGGAACACAACAGGGACACGTTCGTCACTAGGTTCTCACAAATAGTCCCTACAAAACTGCAGCTAAAATCTGACTTGACTGTGGAGGAAGCAACAGACTGAATTTATAAACAGAGTAAACTAAATAATATATGCAATTATATCACACCTCTATTTATCATAGTGCAGTGTGGCATAAGAATAATCTTAGGGCCTGAGCCAGAGCCGATGGATATCTATTGGAGTGTTCCATTTACTACAGTGGGCTTTGGATTGAGCCCTTATAAAGCACTTTTCACCCAAGGATGCACTTTTGCACTTTGGAAATATTAACTAACTCATAGGAATTTCATGATGTTGAAGTGTTGTTATGCTCATTTTACAGCTAAGGAAACCAGGGTAACAGCAAGACAGAGGGTACGTCTACACTGCAATCAGGAAGTGCGACTGCAGTTTATGTAGGCATACCCAAGCTAGTTTGAGATTCTAGCGAGATCAAAGCTAGCTCGAGTAAAGAACAGCAATGTAGCCATGGCAGCATGGGCTAGCTTCCCAAAAACAAGCCTGCCCAGGGCCATGGATATGTACCTGAGTGACTAGCCCATGCCACTGTGCATGGCTTCTCAACTAGCTCGGTGTGCTTAGAATAGAGCCTAAATCTCTTGACTCCTTGTCCCATGCTTTAGCCACAATAGCATCCCTCCTCACATTTCTTTCTGAGAGATCCTAGAAAGTTTTGGATGGGTATTTTCTATATATATATATATATATATATATATATATATATAGTTCTCTCTATTAATCGTGTATTCATTAGAATCACATGAGATTGCTTGGATTATTAGTTTGTAATCAGATTTTTTTTCTGGGTGTGTAGTGGCTTCCCCCCCTCCCCCGTCTTAAAATTGTGAATAGTATTTACAAAATAAATCTACATAATGTATTTGTTACATCCCTAATTGAAGCTGATGTCATTTGCCTCTCTCATAATGGATGTTTGGTACAATATTTCCCTTTGATTTTATATTTGTTTTCACTTTCCAGCTGCTTTTTTCAAATGTGGGTATAAGATGCTGATACATGTTTTATGAACCCACTAGTATTTGAGTCATCTAAGAAAGATCAGTTGAATGCTGATGTTCTTACAGCTGTTCTTAACATTTTCCTATCACATCATTGGCTTTGGTGAGAAAGATTTCTGTTTTGAAGAGTTGGGTTAAATGTTCCAAACTAAGCTGTTGTTCTAATTCCCCGATTTATCCTCTTGCTTGCTTTCTACAAAGAGCTTGAGCTGTATCAGACTAGCAGGCTAGATTTTATCAAAGTTGTATAGTCTTGAGATTGAGGGTTCTTTTCCTTATTTGGAATCTTCCAAAATCATCTCTTTTCAGACAGCCTCAGTTTTGGAATGTACAAATTACAGGCATGTATAATTGTGGGGGCAGTCTTGAAAATCAGAAGCTTGAGTTGATGTGACCTAAACTGTTGGATCAAAACTGGGACCACAAGTTTGGGCCCACAAAAATAGAGGCTTAAGACTGGATTAAATCATTAACCCTTTAAATAATCTTTAGAGTAATTTTCACAATGTAGTAAACTTGGAAAGGAGACAATTTACATAGTCTGTAATTTCCATTAGTCTCCTTAAATGGTGCATAGGCAGAGGAGTGAAATTCATTAAGTTTTACACACCATTTAAGTTCCATTTGGACCTTAAGTGGTGCTCAAGTGGTCCATAGGCCTGGTGCTGGTCCTCTGCACAGGGCTAAATTTCACTGTTGAAGATATTTGTGTCATCACTGCACCAGACTGCAGTTCCTGTTACAGCACAGTGCTGCTGAAATGTGTTTCTAAAGCCTTCTAAACTAAAATGGGGAGGATGAGCCCAGTGTACAGGTGATCCTCCAGAAACACAGAGCCATCATAGGGTATCCACCATGACTTTCCTCCAAACACACCCTTTTCCTTGCTACACTGGCAGCAGGGAGACAAGGGATTGTGCCTGGGTCACACTGATCCCTGGCTGTGTTTTTGGCCTTCAGGGGCCATTTACAACCAGCATAAATTCAAACGGCTTGAAAGGGAACCACATGGGCTCCCACTTTCCAGAAAGGCACAAACCTCTCTGAATTGCACTCTGACCACTTTATCTGTAGCAAGGATCATTATGTCTCACCATAAAAAGCCATTCCCTTGGTCTGGCAGATCCTGCAGTAACGCTGTAATGCAGTTTTTGTGACATAACAGTGTGTTGCAACACTATGCTTTGAGATTGCAAAGTCAGTATTAAGACATTAGTACAGGACAAAAGGTGGAAAATTGTTCAGTTTATTTAAACTCAAACCGTCTCTGATAATCAACAAATGCAGTACAGTATATTGTAACAATAATACCTGTAGTTCTGTACTACCTTTCATTCAAGGATTTTAAAGTGCTTTACAAATGTTGTGTAAGAAATTATACTCTCAAGGAAATGCCCTGAGCAGGAGGTAGAGTAGAAGAATTGTGCCTCAGGAACACTCCCAGGGCATAAGAAGGTTCTGTAGCTCCTCAAAAAGATTAGCTGCCACTGGAAGTGAAGGAGGACACTCAATAAGATAATCAGAGGAAAATGTAGAGTGCAGGTCATGAGTCATAGGGAAGGAGTCAGAGACTGGTTGAAAGAAAAGGAGTACTTGTGGCACCTTAGAGACTAACAAATTTATTTGAGCATAAACTTTCGTGAGATACAGCTCACTTCATCGGATGCATTCAGTGGAAAATATAGTGGGGAGATTTATATACACAGAGAACATGAAACAATGGGTGTTACCATACACACTGTAAGGAGAGTGATCAGGTAAGGTGAGCTATTACCAGCAGGCAAACGGGGGGGTGGGGGGAGAGGGGGAACCTTTTGTAGTGATAATCAAGGTGGGCCATTTCCAGCAGTTGACAAGAACATCCGAGGAACAGTGTGTGTGTGGGGGGGGGGGGGCGAAATAAACATGGGGAAATAGTTTTACTTTGTGTAAAGATCCATCCACTCCCAGTCTTTATTCATGTGTAAGTTAATTGTATCCAGTTTGCAAATAAATTCCAATTCAGCAGTCTGTCGCTGGAGTCTGTTTTTGAAGAATTGCCACTTTTAGGTCTGTAACTGAATGACCAAAGAGACTGAAGTGTTCTCCGACTGGTTTTTGAATGTTATAATTCTTGACGTCTGATTTGTGTCCATTTATTCTTTTACGTAGAGACTGTCCAGTCTGGCCAATGTACATGGCAGAGGGGCATTGCTGGCACATGATGGCATATATCACATTGGTAGATGTGCAGGTGAATGAGCCTCTGATAGTGTAGGTGATGTGATTAGGCCCTATGATGGTGTCCCCTGAATAGATATGTGGAAATAGTTGGCAACGGGCTTTGTTGCAAGGATAGGTTCCTTGGTTAGTGGTTCTGTTGTGTGGTGTGTGGTTGCTGGTGAGTATTTGCTTCAGGTTGGGGGGCTGTCTGTAAGCAAGGACTGGCCTGTCTCCCAAGATCTGCGAGAGTGATGGGTTGTCTTGAGGATAGGTTGTAGATCTTTGATGATGCCTTGGAGAGGTTTTAGTTGGGGGCTGAAGGTGATGGCTAGTGGCATTCTGTTATTTTCTTTGTTGGGCCTGTCCTTTAGTAGGTAACTTCTGGGTACTCTTCTGGCTCTGTCAATCTGTTTCTTCACTTCAGCAGGTGGGTATTGTAGTTGTAAGAATGCTTGATAGAGATCTTGTAGGTGTTTGTCTCTGTGTGAGGGGTTGGAGCAAATGCGGTTGTATCAAAGACCTTGGCTGTAGACAATGGATCATGTGGTGTGGTATAGGGTGGTGTTTATGTGACCATCGTTTATTAGCACCGTAGTGTCCAGGAAGTGGATCTCTTGTGTGGACTGGTCCAGGCTGAGGTTGATGGTGGGATGGAAATTGTTGAAATCATGGTGGAATTCACTGAAGGGTGTGAGATAAAGGACTATGAGATTTATTGGAACCAATGCAGGGAAAAGTCAGCCTTCCACAGAGCCAACATTTGCATCTGACTGAAGGATGCACAGACGGAAAGATTGCAGATACTTTGTTAGACCAAGCTCTATGTTTCTCTTGCATTTGCCATGTGCTATTCATTCAGCAGGTCTATTTTATCAAAATCAGTTCAGTTTGGTCAATGCACACAAATTCCTCACCATGTTGTGCATCATTGTGTAAAAATATTTTAAAAAATTAAACATCCAACAAGAAATACATGGAAAACTGGAACCTCATAGGTAATAGATTTGAATAAGAATATTGTTTTCTTGGATTAAGAACATCCAGTCTTCCACAGAACAGCCCACAGAATGAACTGAAACATTAATGACCAAAAAGAAACAGACCAGATTTTTCAAGTGTTTCATCGGTTCTGCTTTTCTCTGAACGGCAGAAGATATAAATATTATTGTTAGCCTTAGGGCTCCCTTCCGAAATGCTTGTCGGTATTAGCTCATCTTGTGAAAAAACGTGTCAGTAACTGTGTTAAACCACTGCAGGCTGAAACTGAAAAATGGCACAATAATATTCCAACCTTTGCATGCAAGTTCAAAGCTGTTAAGAGGGGGTGACAGGTAGCATAAACGTCCCCAGGCACTGACTCACTAGAGGCATGACAGCACTCAGTATAACTATAATAAAAATAATCCCAATAAAGACACTGTAAAAAGCTTCAAATAGCCTGTTTTATCTTTGACCCCATGGTCCCTCACTGATAAATCATCTGGCAGCCCTGCAAGAAGAAAAGTGTAATTGTATTTTATGTCCACTTACATGGTTAAAAATTGCCAGGTATCCTACTACTTTTGGTATATTTTAATGAAAATAGATCAATTACGATAATTCACAATAAAACCAACAACACAATACAAACCTATAATAAATGTTGTCTCCAAAGGAACTACATCAGCTGAGGATCTGGCTCATTATCTGTCATATATATCAGCAATTAGCCATTGGCTTCTCCTTACAAACCTGTGTTCATGCAGGTTGTCTTTACTTTAGATAATAAGGTTATCTTGACTGAACAAGTATGGGTTTGCATAGATGCACTGAAATTAATATTTTCTATCAGACAATGTAATGTGTAACACTAAAATCATTTTGATTCATGGTCGGTTTTAATTTAGGACCCCCGCACCACCACCACCAAAAAAAGGATCATTACCTAACACTGTAACAAAAGGAAACACTACCTTTCCCCTAGCCTTTGCGAAGTGATTTTCTTAGGGTTTCTTTGTTACATATAGCTATAATAATTTTTCAAAAGGGCTATCTATCCTAACAGACTGTATTCAGTTTAGGGCAGTGAGAATAGTATGTTACAATACATAAAGTAGATTGATCATTATTAATTAGACAGTGTGTCCAGCAGGAGAACATTTATTCTGGAAAGAGATAAAATTATAACACAAATAAATAAAAAAAAACTCATACATTCTGCCTCTTAACTGCACTGCACAAAGATTTAGTTATTGAGTATTTGGGATAGAGAAAGATATCCTCCCTTTTTAATCCCCAGTATACACTATTTCATATGTACTGTGATAACAAAAAAACCCAACCAACGAAACAAAAAAGAAGCTCAGAATGTACAAGAATGCAAAATCCAGAAAGAGAAAAATAAGACCCAAAGAATAAAACAGAATTTAGATGAAGCTGTTTGGGCTCTTAACCTATAAAGAAATTATGCTGCAATTTTTCTTGTGAATGTAACCTCATATTCATTACTTCAGAGAGAGGCAGGAACACTAGTCAATTTACATGAAAAGCCCTGGTACAACATTCACTCAGAGGCTGAATTGGGAGTTGATTTGAGTGTTATAGTAGCAGCAGACCTGCAGAGGGGAAAAGTGCTTCTCCAGCAGCGTGGATGAGAATCAGAATGGCAATTCAACAACGGTCTGGTGTCTAAGAAAAAATCTGGAAGCAGAACTGCAGAGGAGGGTGTTGCATTCCACAGGTTTGCATGGAAGGAAGGGCACTTACCCCCAAACTGAAAAGTTAAAATCCTAGTACAGTACTTCATGTGAGGGTGAAAGCTATCACAGATTAATTGCCGTTTGCAGATAGGCAATTTTGTTTATTTTTATTTTAAAAAGTACCTTTTAATATAGTTTTTATTTAGAAACGGTATATACTATCACCCTAGTAATTAATGATCCATTGGGTTTAGTGCTATCTGCACAGGTGAAGATCATGGGCCAGATGGTGGTTTTTCATTGTGATGCAGCATAGTTTGGCTTAACCAGTAGAGGGAGAATTGTCCTAGTTTAAGTGTGATCCTCACCTGGCTCACAACAATAGGCGTGGGGGCTCTTATGCCTAGAGCCCTGAGCAGATACAAAAAGCTGTATCCACATCCGACCCGCAATCCGCAAAAATTGTCTGTGGATATCCACATCCGTGGCAGTATCATTGCTCACGTAAGCATTTGGCCCAGAAATGTTTGGAAAACAAAGTATATACAAACATTTGAAGAAAAGCAGCTCATATATTAGAGAAACTATTCAGGAACAGTTTGTGTGTATGTAAAGATTATCCCCGTAATGCTGACGAAGTGTGCAGGAGCATGGCTTACCAGCTGTGTGCCATATGTATGGATCATGTTTCTCAAGGGCAGATTTAACATAATCTGATTTTCAAAAATCTTCTCCAAATGAATTACTATCATTTGCTGTCTTTTGATAGATTTGATTCTTTCTCCCTCCTTTTTTACCCTTTTGTGTTATACATCTACCTCCCCTATATCAAATGCCTGTTGAAATGGTGAATATTATTTTCAGGCAGTCTAGAAAGAAGAGAAACAGTGCAGGCTTTTTCTATGTAACCTACTAGAACATTGTGGTGTGTGAGGCAATTGACAATATCTGTGATTGACAATATCTGTTGCAACTTAAGTTAATAAAGATTCTTGTGGGTCTTCATAACAATTATTCTGTAACTCTTCTTTAATTTAACCCATCACTGAAAACTGAAACCTGTAACTGAATATTATTCTAAACTCTAAATCCTCCAATGATGCTTTCAAATACATTTTTCCTCAGTAGGCATGTAAAACATACAGAATATTAATATGAACATTTGTCTGTTCTGGGTTGCCTGTCTCAAAAATTAAGGGCAAGATCTTCAGCTGGAGTAAATCACCACAGCCTCATTGAAGTCAATAGATGGAGTTATGATGATTATCACCAGGTGAGGATCTGGTGCTTGAAGCCCTATTACCCCAGCAATTCAAATATAAGGACCACACACCTCTAGTACTATTAGCTTGTGCTTAATATTAACATATTGTTAATATGTTATGGTCTAACAATGTGTTGATGATACACAGAAACAGAGGAAAACATGGTCTGTGGCCATTCTTACTTTACAATCCATATCGCCAGACAAAGCAGTACAGATACAAACTACCCCAGATAACCAGAGGAAGGTTATCATAGCACTGCAGTTTTTGTATTTTATTATTAATTGGGTATATAACAGCATCCATAGCTTATGTAGGTTCACAATGGCAGGCTTGGTGGAAGGCAGGGCTGGCATTATGGAGTAGCAAGCAGGGCAACTGCCTACGCCGCATACCACAGGGCGCGTGGCAGGGTTTGGGCTTCAGCTTCAGGGACGTTGCAGAAATTCAGTGTGTGAGCAAGTAAGGGAGGCAGGGTGGGGGCCACTCCTCATTTTCTTCCCTGGGCCCCAGCAAGTCTAATGCCAGCCCTGGTGGAAGGAGTGCCTTTTAAGGAGGCATTTGAGCAAAGAGTGACAGGCGAGCAATCACATTAGAGTTAGGAGGGATGCCAAGAGTTAGGGGCAACCTGAAAGAGGGAACGAAGATGACCAAAAATCATGGGATGAGCTATTAAGAAAGACAGAGAGAACAGAATGAAAACCTGTTGGGGCTGGAAGAGTCTACTTGTTTGGCCCAATTTTCAACTCTATAGCACTGGGTAACCATTCACAATGCTATACAAATAATTATGACTACATTTTAAAAGCCTGGAAATGACAAAGTTCAGTGGGGTTGGTTCATGATTTATTTCCTCTCTTTTTTGCCAAAGACAGCTCAGGTACTCCAGATTAAATTTCTTATTTGTCTTGTTTGCTTTTTGGTTTAATTTTTTAATGAATGACTATTTCATTTGTTTCCATGGCCATTGTTTAACAAAGGTTGGGCATTTCAGTTGTTCCATAAGACCGTGATACAGCAAAGCATTAAAATTAAACATGTGCTTAAAGCTCATGTTTAACTAACTGTAAGCATGCGAGTTGTCCTAATGAAGTCAATGTAACTATCCTCCCCTCTTTACCATGGTATCTGAGAACCTCTCTCCTAGGTCTCAGCCTCTCATACAACAGCTGTTTCCATTGGAATGCTGACTGTGGGTGTCATACAAGATACACAAAAACTAGCTTATCCAAGGGGAGAGGTTTCACTGGTTGGCTACTTACTTGGCTTATCTGGCTACCAGTTGGCACACACAGTATGTCAGTCACTCTTTTTGAATGGGTTAGACTTACTTTGGCTTGTAAATTAAAACTTCAGATAAATATGCTTCATATGCAACTTGAAAGTGTGTGTATATATTATATATATATATCCACACACATGCAACTAGGGCAGAGAAATGCCCTTAGTATTGAAATGACACTTAAACTTTTGATTCCCATATTACACTCACAATCCTTCTCTCCCATCAGTTTATGAAGAGACTGTACAAAATTGATTCTGAGGAACTTCATCATATGCTGAAAATTATTGCCTCTGGAGCCGTTTTAATGTCAGCATCAGATGCTCTTGAAAATGTAATGGATGTAACATGGTTTCCTCTTCCCTGACCGATTTGCATCTTTGAAATGTTGTGCAATTAAATTTCACCTAACTCTTCACACTTCAATGGTGGTGAGTTCTGAACCATGGAACCCCCAAAATGCCTTGAGAGTAAGACAGATATATGTTTGGATATACATCTTATATAGTACAATCATTCTTTTTCTAGTGTCAAGAAGAATTTTCAGAGAAAAAGTTGCGAGTGGATAATAAATGTGAAGACTGGTAGTCCTATAACACCCTTATTATAATATGCTCAATTAGGGTCACCTTGATATAAAATTGATATTACAAAAATGGAGAAGGGACAGTGGAGAGAACCAGAATGATTCAAAGTTAAGCAGAAAGGCTAGTGAAACTAGGCCTCTTCCTTTGGAAAAGAAAAGACTTTCAGGCAAAAGGATTAAAGGATAGATGCTCTGTAACTTTTTGGAGGGTGAATTTCCAATAGACTGTAGCTGCATAATTCACACAAATGTTAGTGGTAAGTTTCTTGACACAGTAATGAATACCTGTGCTGAGATTATATAAGAAATAGGTAACCAGGATCACAAATTGAAATCAGCACAAAAATGTTGCATTGGACTGTAATAGCTGACTAGTAATGAGGCTGGCCTCAAACTCGATGTCTGCCTTTGTAAAATAGAAAGCTGATCAGAAAATAAAGAATCAAGCCTAACAAACATTTAATCAGACTTTTCTCCACAAACATGAACTAGAAACTTGGTTTTAAAAATGAATTGTGAAATTCTCATGTAATCACACTATTCCAGGAGCTGAGGCTTTAAGAAAAAACAAGAAAATATTGCCAGAATTGGCAACATTAAATTGCAAGGAACCAAACAAAGTGGTGACAGCAAGGTGTGAGTGTGTCTTATAAATACATAGCTCAATGCAGAGATCATATACTGAATTTCAGAATATTAGAATGCTGTACAACGCAAAGCCCAGTGCCTTCAATAATTCTCTGAACCTATGTAACTAGGTACAGGATAGAAGATGCATATCCTTGGGTTGTACAAACATAGTTGTTATATATTTTTGGGTCAGCTGGGAGTTGCAGAAGCAGAAGAGTCATATGAAAAGGAGCATGCTGCATAGAAGGCAGCCCACTGGAGCTCCCCAGAGAGATTTAAACAATGCACAAGGGCAATGTTTGAATCCTTCACTTTCAGCAAGCCAGGTAAAGCCTCCATGGGCTGGGATAGTGGATCAAATTCAATGCACAAAGGCTTTAAGCTGAGCCAGGATGGGGGTGGGGGAGGATGGGAGAGGACCACTGGATGAGAGTGGGGAACTGTAGGAACCTCCACCTCATTTTGCTTGGTCTGCTGTGTTCTCTTATACCTATATATGTGTATATATAAATACACATACAAGTTTTCCATATGTTTTTACAATACTTGACTATACAGGGTTCCAGCAGTCGCAGAACTGAGCTGCATTGCAGAACCGTTGCAACAAGTATCAAGGTCCAAAATGGCTAGATGAACAACATCAGAAGAAAATGTATATCCACCACTCAAGATAACTCATAATTAGGGAAATGTTTGCATTTAGAAATGATAAAAACATGCTTGCCCACATTTTGGATTATTTTTAGGTCTTACAAACAGAGCTTCAGCAAACATCTATTTTTTCACACCTCTGTCATCATGCGTTGTTTTGGTTATGCTAATTAGCTTATTCAGGGTTTGTAAGATTTATGGTGAGTAAAGTGGATTTTATATTCAGAGAAGGTGTTCATAAGCCTTTATTCTGTGTCCCATAAAAATGGCTAGCTGCTAGTAGGCTTGGATTCTCTCTGCAATCCATGTAAGCCCTGAAGTAGAAAGAGGATGTAAAATTTGTCAGAAAATGGTTCATTCATTGTTATTAAATCAAATGGCTGACAGAGTACTGTTAATCTGGAACAGAGCTGAGGAAACATTTTACAGCAGGATGGTTCCTTTGCGATAACAGTCCTCACAGCAGGTTCAGTCTCTGATGTAAAAATCTTATTACAAATTACAAATAAGAAAATGGGACAAGGATGCTCTAGCTTGTGTGTATATAACAGATAGCATATGCAGTAGGAAATACTGTAAAATGTGGAATGGATCGTATTTCCTGCCAATTTGGATTTTACTAATTAGTACATAATGAAAAAGGAAATAAGGGTAATTTTTTACTTATTACATTTAAAATTTATAAATACCAGAATCTTGTTTGCCTTTTTATTCATTATGTGTTTTGCGTGAAGTTGTTAATTTTAGATGGACTCACCATAAACTTTTAAAGGACAAATGTACTGTATTTATGGGAAAAAATAGATATTTAGATGTAATTATTAATAAAGGAACAGACTGGGTTGGGGAGATGGTTAAAACCTAACATTGTTGAAAAACATTTCTACTAAAATGACAACAGGTTTATATGAGCTGTAAACGTTATACCAAAACATTGCAGCATTATGCTGCTGCAGGAAATCCTGGGAACTGGGGAATTTGAAAGAAGTGTTCAGGCATCAGATTGGCCTTGGCAATGTGATTTTTAAAAAAAAAAAATCTTTAAGCAGCCCAGGTACTCAGTGGGTAACTTAGTTCAGAATGTTTTCCTGTTGTTGCAACTTGGCAGGTACTCAGTGCAGGTACTTCTAAAGGATCCAGTGAAACTGGATTAGGGGAGGCTATCCCTTAATCCACAGGTGGGGATTGGGACCGAGGCTCCCAATGTCTGGTACAGTGAGGCACCAACCCCCTTTCCTCAGCCCTTCAAACCTCATATGAAAGGTGGGCAGTGGGGTCCCAGGAATGGTGCTAGGCTCAAGTTCAAGTTTTGGAGAGGGATGGGATTGAGAGCGGCCCTGCCCCAAGTGCTACGAACTGTAGAAAGAAGGTTGTTGGCCTGCTTTGGATGAGCTATTGCCAGATAATTTTGTAGAGGTGTTAAATTAATAAAGTGGTGGCCAGAAATATAGTGTAACTAGCCCTGAACAAAAAAGGCATGGCCAGGGTGCTGGCATGTTCTAGTAATCTTTGGGTTTAGGCAGACCTGAGGATTAAGCTCTATTACTTCTAATAACCTGACAGTGACCCTTTGAAGCACTGGAAGATGGAAATTTAGATGTGACTGATGGTAAGTTTTTAAAAACATACATATACACACACAGCGCGAGTGAAATGGCGTGTTTACTTTCAGTTTATACAAGCTCCAGTGGCATGTCAGATCACTCTCTGTAGGAAACAATGTCTTGTAATGCAGAATTTGTAGGACTCCCTCAAGTATCTGACAGAATCTGAAAGCTCCTTGTCTGCAGCGAATGCTGCTGTTCAACCATCTCCGCTGAACAGTGGGAACAACAGATAAGCAACCATGAGATACATATAAATTTACTCCTGAGCAGCACATTGTACCAAAAAGAAAAGGAGAGGTGAGTAATTTATGAATGATCACTTACGATATCAATTGTTATGAGTTCTAATGATGATTCCATTTGTTTCACTCCATAAAATACATTGAGATGTCTTTAAATGTCTTGCTAGTTAATATCTGTATCTATATTGATCTTTTAACTATACTCTCTCTCTCTTTTGTTTTTTTAAATAAATTTTAGTTTAGTTAATAAGAATTGGCTGTAGTGTGTATTTGGGTAAAATCTGGAATATTCAGTAACCGGGGAGGTAACGTGTCCAATCCTTTGGGACTGGTGGAACCTTTTCTTTTATATGATGAAATAAGGATTTTGACTTAGATACCTGTATGGAGGCCTGAGGCTGGATCATTTTAAGGGAACTGTGTGGTCTGGACTTCTGAGTAACCAGTAAAGTAATAAAGATGTTGTTTTATGTGGGCTTAGTAAATCTCAGTATTGGAATATCCATCAGCTTTATGGCCCATTCTTTGCAGTTCACCCTAATTGAGTGACCATAGCTGGCTCCCCACTAGGACCCCAGTCATAGAATCATAGAATATCAGGGTTGGACGGGACCTCAGGAGGTCATCTAGTCCAATCCCCTGCTCAAAGCAGGACCAATCCCCAATTAAATCATCCCAGCCAGGGCTTTGTCAAGCCTGACCTTAAAAACTTCTAAGGAAGGAGATTCTACCACCTCCTTAGGTAGCGCATTCCAGTGTTTCACCACCCTCCTAGTGAAAAAGTTTTTCCTAATATCCAACCTAAACCTCCCCCGCTGTAACTTGAGACCATTACTCCTTGTCCTGTCCTCTTCTACCACTGAGAATAGTCTAGAACCATCCTCTCTGGAACCACCTCTCAGGTAGTTGAAAGCAGCTATCAAATCCCCCCTCATTCTTCTCTTCTGCAGACTAAACAATCCCAGTTCCCTCAGCTTCTCCTCATAAGTCATGTGTTCCAGAGCCCTAATCATTTTTGTTGCCCTTTGCTGGACTCTCTCCAATTTATCCACATCCTTCTTGTAGTGTGGGGCCCAAAACTGGACACAGTACTCCAGATGAGGCCTCACCAATGTCGAATAGAGGGGGACGATCACGTCCCTCCATCTGCTCGCTATGCCCCTACTTATACATCCCAAAATGCCATTGGCCTTCTTGGCAACAAGGGCACACTGCTGACTCATATCCAGCTTCTCGTCCACAGTCACCCCTAGGTCCCTTTCCGCAGAACTGCTGCCTAGCCATTCGGTCCCTAGTCTGTAGCTGTGCATTGGGTTCTTCCGTCCTAAGTGCAGGACCCTGCACTTATCCTTATTGAACCTCATCAGATTTCTTTTGGCCCAATCCTCCAATTTGTCTAGGTCCTCTGTATCCTATCCCTCCCCTCCAGCGTATCTACCACTCCTCCCAGTTTAGTATCATCCGCAAATTTGCTGAGAGTGCAATCCACACCATCCTCCAGATCATTTTTGAAGATATTGAACAAAACCGGCCCCAGGACCGACCCCTGGGGCACTCCACTTGACTCCGGCTGCCAACTAGACATGGAGCCATTGATCAGTACCCGTTGAGCCCGACAATCTAGCCAACTTTCTACCCACCTTAGAGTGCATTCATCCAGCCTATACTTCTCTAACTTGCTGACAAGAATACTGTGGCAGACCGTGTCAAAAGCTTTGCTAAAGTCAAGAAACAATACATCCACTGCTTTCCCTTCATCCACAGAACCAGTAATCTCATCATAGAAGGCGATTAGATTAGTCAGGCATGACCTTCCCTTGGTGAATCCATGCTGACTGTTCCTGATCACTTTCCTCTCATGTAAGTGCTTCAGGATCGATTCTTTGAGGACCTGCTCCATGATTTTTCCGGGGACTGAGGTGAGGCTGACTGACCTGTAGTTCCCAGGATCCTCCTTCTTCCTTTTTTTAAAGATTGGCACTACATTAGCCTTTTTCCAGTCATCCGGGACTTCCCCCGTTTGCCACGAGTTTTCAAAGATAATGGCCAATGGCTCTGCAATCACAGTCGCCAATTCCTTTAGCACTCTCGGATGCAACTCGTCCGGCCCCATGGACTTGTGCATGTCCAGCTTTTCTAAATAGTCCCCAACCACCTCTTTCTCCACAGAGGGCTGGCCATCTATTCCCCATGTTGTGATGCCCAGTGCAGCAGTCTGGGAGCTGACCTTGTTCGTGAAGACAGAGGCAAAAAAAGCATTGAGTACATTAGCTTTTTCCACATCCTCTGTCACTAGGTTGCCTCCCTCATTCAGTAAGGGGCCCACACTTTCCTCGGCTTTCTTCTTGTTGCCAACATACCTGAAGAAACCCTTCTTGTTACTCTTGACATCTCTCGCTAGCTGCAGCTCCAGGTGCAATTTGCCCTCCTGATTTCATTCCTACATGCCCGAGCAATATTTTTATACCCTTCCCTGGTCATATGTCCAACCTTCCACTTCTTGTAAGCTTCTTTTTTATGTTTAAGATCCGCTAGGATTTCACCGTTAAGCCAAGCTGGTCTCCTGCCATATTTACTATTCTTTCAACACATCGGGATGGTTTGTCCCTGTAACCTCAACAGGGATTCCTTGAAATACAGCCAGCTCTCCTGGACTCCTTTCCCCTTCATGTTAGTCCCCCAGGGGATCCTACCCATCCGTTCCCTGCGGGAGTCGAAGTCTGCTTTCCTGAAGTCCAGGGTCCGTATCCTGCTGCTTACCTTTCTTCCCTGTGTCAGGATCTTGAACTCAACCAACTCATGGTCACTGCCTCCCAGATTCCCATCCACTTTTGCTTCCCCCACTAATTCTTCCCGGTTTGTGAGCAGCAGGTCAAGAAAAGCTCCCCCCCAGTTGGCTCCTCTAGCACTTGCACTAGGAAATTGTCCCCTACGCTTTCCAAAAACTTCCTGGATTGTCTATGCACCGCTGTATTGCTCTCCCAGCAGATATCAGGAAAATTAAAGTCACCCATGAGAACCAGGGCGTGCGATCTAGTAGCTTCTGCGAGCTGCCGGAAGAAAGCCTCATCCACCTCATCCCCCTGGTCCGGTGGTCTATAGCAGACTCCCACCACTACATCACTATCTTGTTGCTCACACTTCTAAACTTAATCCAGAGACACTCAGGTTTTTCTGCAGTTTTGTACCGGAGCTCTGAGCAGTCATACTGCTCCCTTACATACAGTGCAACTCCCCCACCTTTTCTGCCCTGCCTGTCCTTCCTGAACAGTTTATAACCATCCATGACAGTACTCCAGTCATGTGAGTTATCCCACCAAGTCTCTGTTCTTCCAATCACGTCATAGTTCCTTGACATCACCAGGACCTCCAGTTCTCCCTGCTTGTTTCCAAGGCTTTGTGCATTTATATATAAGCACTTGAGATAACCTGCTGATCGCCCCTCATTCTCAGTATGAGGCAGGAGCCCTCCCCTCACAGACATTCCTGCCTGTGATTCCTCCCGGTATCCCGCTTTCCCACTTACCTCTGGGCTTTGGTCTCCTTCCCCCGGTGAACCTAGTTTAAAGCCCTCCTCACTAGGTTAGCCAGTCACAGCATCTCTCTTCTTTAAATTAAAATAATTTCCCAGGTTTTCTCTTCTGATGATTTATCAAATCAACTGGTAGCTGAACATTATGAGGAGGAGTAAATTGAGTTGCTCCAATCCCTTGCTAGATGCTGGATACAAAAAGTGCTTTTTGCCTAACTCTCAAAGTCACTTTAAAAAACATATTAGGACTGGTCACATTTCCTTGCAACTCTGCGGTATTTAATGTTGGTTAAGGCTATGTCTACAATGTGAGCTGGCGGTGTGATTTCCAGGTTTTGTACTTGCGCTAGCTCAGAGTGAGAGAGTGTGAATAGAAACAGTAGCATAGCCCCCCAGTAGCATGGGCAGAGGTGGCATAGCTGAGCCGTGCCGAGTTCATACCCATGGGATACAGGTGGGGATATAATCAGCACGGCTAAACTGTGCCGCCAGTCTCTGTCCGTGCTACTGTGGCTACGCGACTGTTTCTACTCATGTTCGTTCTCATGGAGCTAGCGCGAGGATGTGCACGTAAGCTCATACCATAGATGTATCCTAAGTTAACTTTTTAAACATGCATTCTGAAACACACAGGAATATTTCTGGTAAAACCACATGCAAAGGAGGTTGATATAGTTATTGCTCTCATCCCTTGATGTTGACAGGAGCTAAAATCTTGTCTCGCTCCCTCCCCTTTTGATTGCTTTATTTTGCAGCCTTTACAGTGCCTGGTGACCTGTGAATTATTTCAATTGCTTTATTTAAAATAATAAAGTTGGTTTATCAGGTAAAAGCAGATGCTAAAGCTAGATTCAATAATTATTACATAAAATGGATGCATACATATGTATGACTTTATCAGGTAATAACACATACTGAATATTTATCCCTCCAGCCACAATAGCTACACATTACAAATTTATGACTCTTCAGTATCTACTGTGCAGTTAGCTTCCAGAAGCCTCCAATGGACAAATCTCAC
Organism: Lepidochelys olivacea; assembly: GCF_965140295.1. Lineage (NCBI taxonomy): Eukaryota > Metazoa > Chordata > Testudines > Cheloniidae > Lepidochelys > Lepidochelys olivacea. Next base: position 75,014,164 of record NC_140414.1, read on the forward strand.
CTCTCTCTCCTGGGGCTATGATGGGTATATTTTATTACCTTCAGCTTGTATAACCACAACTAATCAAGGCATTGTGGCGCCCTCAAAAAAGTGTGTGTGTGTGTATATACACACACACACACACTGCCCCTTCCCCCCACACCCTTGGGGCAGATTTTGCTGTCAGGAAACTGTTTGTATCAGGAGGTTAAGAAACACACAAATTAAAAATACTGAGCAGACAAACATTACTTTCAAGTCAAATAGAGAAGCTTTCCAGGTCACCTTGAGGTGTAGCACTTTAAACATCTCATAAATTTCCTACGAGATGATGGTCTGAGATGAAATTCCCAGAACACAGTGTGAAATTTGAAGCTTTTGTTCGCTAGACCTCTATAGGCTTACTTATGTTTTACAGAATGTAAAAATACCTTTGACCCTGCTTACAAAAGGATCTTCATAATGAGAGGATATGTAAATGTGTAAACTAACCCCCCCTCCATGTGAAGAATTCTAAGTACTACATGCATATACTTTTTCACATTATAATTATCCCAGGGCATAGTCTACTCCTAAAACAAAACAGTTTGAAATTTCTAATGATGTTCTCCCAACGCATGATCCTCACTGGGTGTATAGTTTGTGTAGGATTAGAATCATAGAATATCAGGGTTGGAAGGGACCCCAGAAGGTCATCTAGTCCAACCCCCTGCTCGAAGCAGGACCAATTCCCAGTTAAATCATCCCAGCCAGGGCTTTGTCAAGCCTGACCTTAAAAACCTCTAAGGAAGGAGATTCAACCACCTCCCTAGGTAACGCATTCCAGTGTTTCACCACCCTCTTAGTGAAAAAGTTTTTCCTAATATCCAATCTAAACCTCCCCCACTGCAACTTGAGACCATTACTCCTCGTTCTGTCATCTACTACCATTGAGAACAGTCTAGAGCCATCCTCTTTGGAACCCCCTTTCAGGTAGTTGAAAGCAGCTATCAAATCCCCCCTCATTCTTCTCTTCTGCAGGCTAAACAATCCCAGCTCCCTCAGCTTCTCCTCATAACTCATGTGTTCCAGTCCCCTAATCATTTTTGTTGCCCTTCGCTGGACTCTCTCCAATTTATCCACATCCTTCTTGAAGTGTGGGGCCCAAAACTGGACACAGTACTCCAGATGAGGCCTCACCAATGTCGAATAGAGGGGAACGATCACGTCCCTCGATCTGCTCGCTATGCCCCTACTTATACAAGTATTTAAGTGTTTTAAGAATAATATTCTTAAACCATGGAAGTGTGTAAATAATACACAAAGATGGGAAAAGAAGATACAGATGACATTTAGGCAGAGAGTTAGAGGTTTGGCTCCAAGGTTGAATCAAAGCCAGGGCTTGGTTTCCAGTTTCACAGGGCCAAATTCTTGAGATTTTGACTGCTTCCAAATCAGAAATCAAAGACACCCCCTTCAGCCTTCCTGTATTGGGTCTGTCCCCTAACAAAAAGTATATGGGCATCTTTGAATTTGAAGTCAATCCACATCTTCCCAAAATCTGAAGGGGCTCCAGAGTTTATTGCCAGTTTTGAATCACTACTCCACAGAATTATAGATAGACAACATTACGTATTATTACTAACACGTCCCATTATAAGTTGCTTATATCTTTGCCAAACTTCAGCCATTTTGGCTAAATTAAACAATTTTCACACAATTTCAGCAGAGGCTGGAACATCTGAAGATGTATAATCATTACTGCCAGGCAAACGACTCAGCCAATTAACAGCGAGAGGGGGAAAATAATTAGCACTTACATATACCTTTACACTTCAAAATTCTTTACAGAGATTAACAAATTCATTCTCACAACATCCCCGAGTGGTATGTGCTATTTCCCCCATTTCACAGAAGGAGAAATTGAGTGACAGTGTGGGAGACAGAGACTTGCTCAAGCCCAAAGGAAGAGGTGAGAAATTAGACCACCAGTCATCTTCTCAAAACAAATCTTATATAGTATCTGATTAGGGTAGCGAAACCTCTGAGAAGACTTCATTACACAATATCCATGCCTACATAGCACCCCAGGCTTTCCAAGTTGGATTGTTTACTGGTGAGCTAAAACCATATCAGCTCAAAATAAATGCCTAGTAATGTGTCTTAGTATTGCCACTTACAGTATGTCAGTAAGCAGTTTATCTGTTTCAAGGTTTTATGTTTCAATGATTTTCAGGGACAGAGGTTGGCTGTGGAGGGGAACTGGGATTGTATTCCAGATTTTTTTTTATCATGAACTCTTCATTGCCCAGCAATATTTTTCAAAATGTATTCTGGAAATACTAGGTTGGTCCAAATGCCGGGTTGTTGGTTTTTTTGGTTCTCGTCCATTACCCCAATCACCCTGTTCAAAATCCATTCTTGTCTCCTGTGTCTGAAGTGGCTGGAATGCCATACAAATTCTTGGACTTTCTACAAGAATATAGAGCCACATATACTGAAAAATGCTCAGAATGATTCTGTGAGCACAATTAATTGTGGAGGATTAGGGAATGAACCCCAGAATATTCCCAGCTCTTCCTCAGCTATGGTGAACATGGCAGTTACACTTAAACCAAGAGCTCCGCTGTATAGAGCACCGTCTACTAACAGCTGAGTCATCAGGTCGGGCTGTTTCTCCAGATTTTTTTTTTTTTAGGAATGAGAAGTGTGACATTTTCTTAATGAGCTGAACATTTTTTAACATCACCAATTCATTGGGTACTATGAAAAGGGGATGATGATAGGCCTTTAATCAGTTAGGTCATAAAGTATCCTTGAATGTGTGTACGGAGAAAGGAAAATTTTCCTATCAGAGACCTCTATATAGGGATGCTGTGGAGTGACAGCATTAAAAAACTTGACAAGAAAAATAACAGGAGAAAAGGCACAGTTGTTTTCATTCTAATACAGCATTTGGGGATTAATGGTTTTGCATCTTTAGTGAATCTGATGCAAAATGTACAGCAAACTCTGGTCTTTCTTTGTGCTTTTAAATTACAACAATCACATTACAGGGACCTCATTATCCCACTGCAGGTTACAAGTAACTCCTTATGGTTATTTATAGATTGTAGTGGGAAAACAGGATCCCAGGTGAGTAAAATATTTCCTTCTCTGTAAAACTGGAACACCACAATTATATGCTCAAAAACATATTTGCAGGATTGCTCTTTTGCAACTGAATCTCAAAACTATTTGCTCAAATCAAAGCTGATATATAAATACCTATATTCATAACATGACGGTAATGAACATACTGAGAGGTAATAAACTGAACTGGTTTTGTCTGTCTCATTTAGCATCACATTCAGGAAAAACAAGAGGCCAGTTTTATTCAAACTGGCATTTCCATAATAGTGTTCTAAATAACATAGTGAGCCTCAAGTGGAATAAGAACCATTTCTCTCACTCAGTAGCATCCTCTATCCTGTATCTATACTTTTGTCAGAAGCTCCAGATCGTGCACCATTCAAGTTTGTACAGCACCAAACAAAATGGTGAGGTTTGTAGGCACCACTGCAATATAAATGTTAAATAATAATCTGCCCATCTTCATGCTCTGCCCAGGCTGCTAGTCCACTTCTGAATCAAATTCAATGTGATGGTTACACTCTTCAAAGTCCTAACTTGGTCCCAAACTATTTATGACAGCAACTTCCTCTCTTCGTATACTGCACCAAAATAACAACACTTGGAGGGAATGTTTTTGGCTTGAGATCCTCAGGTTGAAGTTTGAGAACATTTAGATGCACTTGGTAGTGGTCTCTCTGAAACTGCTCCTGGCAGAAATTACTTTGGAGCCTTAGCCTGGCATGATGTAAATTTACATCTCTGTGGCTTGGCTTTTCCATATTGGCAGGCTCTAGGTGTCCTCTATTGAACTCTCTGGGACTTCTGTCATTGAGTTAGATGAAGCAAGGATTTTACCCATAGACTCTGGTTACCTTTTAAAGTCTCTGCTCAGTAATTAAGATAACTAAGAAGAAATTAACAGAGTATGTGCTCCCCATTCTTCTGATGTTTGGTACTATTGAAAAGTGCACCTAGATGTTGGTTGCCTGTTAAAGAGTTGCAATAATAATTTTCTTATTAATGTTCATTACACAGCATTTTTATTATTAATGGGCTGTATTAAAATGCTAATAGCAGAACGTCAGTAATGAAATATGCATGTTGGTACATGAAGACATCATTAAAGCCAATCCACTTCATTTATAATGTCATACAATTTGTGACTTCATATTTTGTACCAGCTCTTGACAGAGTAATTAAAGAACAATCAAGCCTTTGTCACTAATTAACATTGCCATTATGTTTGTGTTCCATGTAAAATGTGATAATGAGTGGAGAACTTTCATCATTTTTGGGTTGGTAACATACTGTGTTTATCCTCAATCACAGAAGGAATTTAATAAAGAAACATCTGGGAGTTGGTGCTTCTTTCTACATTAGTGGAAATCAAAGAAGGGCAAGTCAAGATAATGAATAAAAGAAAGATTAAAATCATGAGAAATAATAGCTCTCTCTCTCTATTCATCAAGAAGATCTAGGCTATAACATATGCATAACTTTTTTTTTTTTTTTTTTTTTTGCAAACTGCGGGCGGAGTTGCCTCCTTTCCCTGCACAGGTGTGCCACAGTGTGAGAAAATGTGGGAAGAGCCTTCTCTCCCCGGACATCCCCCTCCGCCAATGCCTGGTATATGCACAATCTCTACACACAGGAGAGAATAGGAACTATTCTCTCCAACTGTCCCCAGAGATACAAGCTGCCCCAAAGGATGTGGAGAGGTGCAAGAGCCATAGCTCCACCTTGCCTTGCCACCTGCAAGCGGAACTGGTACTGAACGCACAGGGACATGTGTTGGTGCAGTACATCTGCTGCCCCTTCACACCAGATCTTTGGGAGCGATTGTGCATCCTAACACAAAAATCCCTCCTAGAGCTCCTGCTGGGTGACACAACTCCAGACCACATAGGGATTTCTATAAATTGCAGAACCTGGGCTTGAGAGTAGAGTACAGCACACTCTATAACTTTAAAGGAATTGCATTACGTCAGTCTAAATTGCTCTGAAGGTCTGAATCAGACTAGTGATTTGTATTGTAAGGCGGACACCAGGGACATTTCTCTTCTCTCTCATCTTCCCCCATATTATATTTAGTTATGAGAAAAAGGAATTCTTTTTTGTTTTTCACATATTTTTCTTTAGTTTGCATGACCATTTTCTAAATTTATTTAGAAATACTCTAGTCCACAGCCTAGAAAGTGTTCTGGGGTTTCTCCCAGTACATATTTTTGCAAATATGTCACTGGAGTAGACCTGTTTTCCTTTCCACCAATATTATTTGCACTACTTTTGAGAACAGAGCAACCTACATTTTCTTCAGTTGAGGAAGTTTTTGAATGCACAGAATATCCACCAACCATTCTCAACAGATCACAGAAAAAACAGAGGACTGGTGTTCTAACTTCATCCCTACTTGCTGATTTTTTTACTCTTAATTTAAGAACTACAAAATATAAGCATCAGTCTACACCTTTCCATGCTAGGCACCTATATTCCTGCCCCCCCAGCTCTCCCTTTCCTCAGGAAGGGAAGACTCAGGCTCTTATATGTTCCTGGTTTACAAGTAATAGGATGCACCTGAACAGGCTGCCAGGGCAAGTCAGCAGAATAACTAGCACCTGACACAGAACTACATAAATAAAGATTATTATATTTCTTAAAGCAACATTTTTTAAATTAGTGGTCCCCCTATAAAGGCCATGTAATTCTCAGTTTGCATTTTTCCCCAAAGAAATTTCCATTATTCTGCTCAGAAAACAATAGCTCATTAGCAGACCAAGTGGCATATTGATAATGCAGCATCAGAATAATTATAAAAGACCAAGTGATGGTGTTTATCCAATTAACCTCCCAAAGCACTTCAGTGGAGGCTCTGCCCAATACTTGTTGGCTACCATTAGCTACTGTTGGGAATATCATTTAGCACCACTACATTGTGTTCCTTTGATCACAGATTGTGAGATTAAATCCTTGATTCTCTAACACAGCCTAAGAGACCCATTACCTAACAGAAAAATGACAGCATTGTGGGGGGAAGGCAATTTGCAATGTAACTTGGAATCTTTTGAATTGTCTTCTGCCCAAAATAGCTTGATTATTGGGCAACTCCTCAACATATGCCTTATATGGCAAGGAATTCTGGTCATGTCAGAGACATTGTCTAATCAGGTTCTTTACCCAAAACACTGGGTAGCTGCAGATGCTGTGTATCACTCTATACAACAGAGCTTTCCAGCCAGTATAAATAAAGATTTGATGTGCTTTATTCCAGGTCTGCCTCCAGATCCAATTTCTGAAAGCAGCTGCCAAGTCTTCATACCATTGTTCATTCATAGGATGTTAGTCATATGTTTATGAATTGAAAGTCTATGAAGTCTTGGTGTAATCTTAAAATAATATTGATAAAGCCTTCCTCCCCAGCTATTTCAGTGAGTAAAGTGGAGATTATTTGGATGTGTATATTTTCAACAGTAAGTAAATAAAACAATCCCGTACAACTGGTATAAAGTTGGCTTCTTCAGATATTGTATGCTAAATCAGAAAAGAAGGATAGCAACATTGTACACAAATTGTGTGAGAGGCAGAATTCCTGTCTTAGCTCTAAACAGGTATTAAACAACTCTGAGAGTCAGGCTGTGTGCAGCTACCAGTTGGGAATGCGAGGAGTTGGTAAAAGGAACAGAGAAAGGATCACCAGGCTTGTAGATTCCAGATTAGAGGGAAGTCAAACACTAAACATCTTGTGACACCTTAGAGACTAACCAATTTATTTGAGCATAAGCTTTCGTGAGCTATAGCTCACTTCATCCGATGAACCTTAGTCTCTAAGGAGCCACAAGTACTCCTTTTCTTTTTGCGAATACAGACTAATACAGCTGCTACTCTAAAACTAAACATCTTGTATACTGGAACAGCTGAAATTGAGACTTCATCATTCTGTAGCATTGGAAATTAGGCAGGGCAATATCACCCTCTCCCTTAGAGAGCTAAAGAGCTGTGAGACAATTCATGGTCTGCTGCACCACTGCCATATAAATTTGCTGAAGGCCTTATGAAGGTCTTGGAAATTGTTTTCAGCTGTCAGCTAGGTGGTGATGAAAGATGTTTTAAAAACTAAGAGCATATTTCCATTTTAATAGCATTTATCGTTCCAACCCAGGACACCACCGCATGTGACCATTTTTGCATGTCCTTTTAAACATTGATTGTACAAAATAAATTCCCAAATGTAGATTTTTTTCAGAGTCCCAGATTTTAAATAATATCTAATTATATTTAGACTGAGGGAAGGGGGTGGGATATTGCCTGGGTAACTTACCAGCATAATTTTGGATTTGACTTCACAGGGTTGCCTCATTCATTGAGGATGGTTGGTTATCTAATGAAAGAGACAGAAGTCCAAAAGGAGTTGGATGATGTGCAGTGAATGGGAAATGAGGCTGCACACTTAGCAGATTAAAAATAAAATATTGAACAGGTGTCTCATTTATTCCACACCATAGAATATGCCCTATGAACAAGGCAGTGGGTTCTGTATTGAAATCACATATAAGTGGTGCTGTGTGCACACAAACGGACATTTAAGGTCATATAGACAATCTTAATGGCATTTCCAGTCTTTTGAGTACCTCTTTTTGCCACTCTAGCATTCGGTATGGACTAATATTTATTTTTACATTGTCAGATTCACATGGATTTATTTTATCAGCAAACTAGGACTGACATAAATCTCTGATTTGTGCAGGCTTGAATCCAAATTTCGGTACGATTCACATATATGGTATTTTAAATGGCCATCACTACATGGCATGTGATGGCAGATCTTTTAACTATGGCCTGGCTTCCACTGTCTTAGCTTCTTTATTGCAACTGGACCTCAGTCCGAGACTTTGCCTATCTGCTGCTTCCCTCCACTCTGAACCCAGAGTCAACCTAATCTCTCCCTTCCTCAGCCACTCTCCACCCTTAGAGTCCTCCCTTCAGTTTCCACACTCTCATTCTTTCCTTGTCATAGTGAGAGTTGCTGCTTTGCCACACAGGCACATGGAACACTGTTTTAATAAGAAAAAATAAACACAGTGGGAGTTAGACAAATTTATTTTCATCCCAATTCTATGCTCTATCCAATTCTTCCAGGGAAGTAGTGAATCTAAGGGCAGCTGTTCCATTGCCTGAGACATCAAATGGCATGTGTGCACATTTCTATAGGGGCAGTGAGGAAGCAGAAACTTTTAACTGTACAGCCCAGCTGCTATAAGAGAGCAGTCAGGGTCAACTATCAAAAGCACCCTTTCTTAACGAATCATCACTGTCTATTCAGATTTAAGATTCAGATTTTTTTCTCAGACAGACCAGCAGCCTTCACCCATTGCCTGGCAATATATATGAGATTTATTACGTCCCTATTAAAAGCTGCAGTTTGAGAAATGTGACTTTTAAATATAGTATTCCTTTCTAAAGCATGATGAAAAGATAGTTAAACTCTTTCCTTCTTTTCACACAAATGCACAAACTTAAACAAACTTAAACCAAAACGAAACAAGAAAGCAACAAATTGGTATGAAATTTGCTGCTCTAAAAACTAAAGGATGGCCTTCGTCCCTTCTTTGTGCAACATCACCAATAAAAAGTGAATGCCTGAGTAGATACTGTAGAATTCCTTGGTTTAAGTGAACATAGAATATCTGAATGCTCTAAGGCTTGCTTTTTCATTATTAAGAAATCAGATACATAGTCAATTTAATTACGTCAGCCAAAGCAGTGTGTATTTTCATAGCATAAAGAAAATAATTTAATATTTTCATAGCATAAAGAAAATATTTTTGTGGTGTTACCTCTTCATTGTTTGGGAAATGTTCTGAGAGCCAAATGTAAGCCTGTATTATTCTTTTCAAATAGCTCTAAGCTGATTAGGTGGTCAAATATTACATATTTAAACAAGACAATGCCTATGAGAGTAATCTAAAGCAATGCAATATACCGTATGTCAGAAACCAAAGGGCTTATGAAATGACTGCATATTACGAGGGCAATAAAATAAAGAGGAAAAACTATGCAGCACTAGAGGTTTTCCAATGGGAACGAAAGCTGAATTAGAGATAATTTAATGAAATATTTATTACTGACTACAAGATATGGTTTTTGCATTTTCCCAAATGAAGCTCCCTTGAAAGGAATATTGACTGAGCCACATGTGTTATTGCACTTTTGTCTTTAGCAAATGTTTATAAAATCTTTCTCTGTATTTATGATGTACTGTTGAATTCATTTTATTTCCAAGAGTAGATTTTATTATTTTTACTTTTATTTTAACAGAGTATTATTTACAAAATGCTCTTGAGAGGAAAATATAAAATACCAATGCAAGACTATGACATTTAGAACTGAGGTTAATTTAGCACCAATAAGCTGTAACATAAATATTTTGAGTATTTTTATACAGTAGGTGTTACATTTACTGGCCTGCTGGCATACCTTACCTATTTGGAAGAAGCCCAGGTTCAGATACCTAGGATCACATCACACCAAGAGGTTTTTCTGGTTGCACGTTATACATAGCCCAATCTAAGGTACTTATATGGCTCCTGTTACTGTAACATTTTAGCACCATACCATCTTCACATATATATCTCACAGCACCTGTATGAGAGGTAAATGCTATTATTCCCCATTTGATAGATGGGATACTGAGGCAGAAAGGGACAGGTATTTAAAGATAAGGTACCTAAAGATGCAGATAGGTTTCTAAATACCGGGAATCTGGGCCTAAAAATCACACAGGATGTCAGGGCAAAGGCAGAAACCAATCCAGGGTCTCCTAAGTCCCAGGCTACGCTGGACCATCTTTCATCTTTTCCTTGAACACTCCTTTACTTTGTGAGCAATCTGTTGAATTGAGTGGGGGCTTTTTGCAGACTAAGCAACTGTACAGCATGACAGGTTTCAGAGTAGCAGCCGTGTTAGTCTGTATTCGCAAAAAGAAAAGGAGTATTTGTGGCACCTTAGAGACTAACCAATTTAATTGAGCATAAGCTTTCATGAGCTACAGCTCCCTTCATCCGATGAAGGGAGCTGTAGCTCACGAAAGCTTATACTCAAATAAATGTGCTAGTCTCTAAGGTGCCACAAGTACTCCTTTCCTTTGTACAGCATGAGTTTCAAGGTTCCTCCCCCACTCTGAACTCTAGGGTACAGATGTGGGGACCTGCATGAAAAACCTCCTAAGCTTATCTTTACCAGCTTAGGTCAAAACTTCCCCAAGGTACAAAATATTCCACCCTTTGTCCTTGGATTGGCCGCTACCACCACCAAACTAATCCTGGTTACTGGGGAAGAGCTGTTTGGACGCATCTTTCCCCCCAAAATTCTTCCCAAAACCTTGCACCCCACTTCCTGGACAAGGTTTGGTAAAAAGCCTCACCAATTTGCCTAGGTGACTACAGACCCAGACCCTTGGATTTTAAGAACAATGAACAATCCTCCCAACACTTGCACCCCCCCTTTCCTGGGAAATGTTAGATAAAAAGCCTCACCAATTTGCATAGGTGACCACAAACCCAAACCCTTGGATCTGAGAACAATGAAAAAGCATTCAGTTTTCTTACAAGAAGACTTTTAATAAAAATAGAAGTAAATAGAAATAAAGAAATCCCCCCTGTAAAATCAGGATGGTAGATATCTTACAGGGTAATTAGATTCAAAAACATAGAGAACCCCTCTAGGCAAAACCTTAAGTTACAAAAAAGATACACAGACAGGAATAGTCATTCTATTCAGCACAGTTCTTTTCTCAGCCATTTAAAGAAATCATAATCTAACATGTACCTAGCTAGATTACTTACTAAAAGTTCTAAGACTCCATTCCTGGTCTATCCCCGGCAGAAACCAGCATATAGACAGACACACAGACCCTTTGTTTCTCTCCCTCCTCCCAGCTTTTGAAAGTATCTTGTCTCCTCATTGGTCATTTTGGTCAGGTGCCAGCAAGTTTACCTTTAGCTTCTTAACCCTTTACAGGTGAGAGGAGCTTTCCTCTGGCCAGGAGGGATTTCAAAGGGGTTTACCCTTCCCTTTATATTTATGACAATGAGTAAGGGCAATAGTCATTCAAACATGTGGTGATAAGCAGTGTGGTACTTCGTGACATGGTTTTACAAACAGACACAGAGAGGCTTACGGATAAAATACCATTATACTGTTGTCAATGTAAAAGAAAAGTCCTATAAAGGCAAAGTACAATGAGTTAGTTTAAATATCTGATACTCCTAGATATATCCAGTAATTTTGACACTACAGAGTAATCCCTAGAAATATCATCTGGAGGATGTACTTTTACTCAGGAGTGCTGACATATCCATGGATTAGTAAAGATACATGTTTTTAATTACTTTCTGTGCCCACACAACACTAACCCTTACGTTATAAGTAAGATGTACATCATCTGTTGAGCCATGTGGATGATAATTATGGATAAAACTACATGGTTTTGTACCGGTACTGTTAATGAGATTATATCATAAGGTATACCACAAACTACATGTAACTTTCGAGTATTAACTTACTATAAACAATAAAATTATTTTTCTGGGTAAGGTTATTTCTGAGTTAATTTAGACATTTCAACTCTTTGATTTCTTTTTTAATAGAAAAACCAATCAGAATTCCTCCCAGTGTTCTGAGGGGCCACTGAGACAACATGATTAAACAAAATCCTTTTACTTTTTTTAGAATACTTAATGCTGTTTGTAGAGGTAAAACTGTATTTAGTACAAAGTACCTTTTTGCAAGTGCATTTATCCAATTTGCCTTCACAATTGTGATAATTACATGCACAATTGCAGGTTAATATTTTGCCTCTCACTATGTATTTCAGTGCAAACAGATTCAAAGGATATATATTTTTTTTCGCCAGTGAAATACATAGGTTTTCTGTTTTTGCTCTCATACTTAGTTATACTCCTTGCAAGTGCTTTTCTTCATGAAGACTTGGCATACTTTTTGCTGAGTTCCAAAATAGCACCAAAATCTACACTCCTTTTATATAAATCTGGAGTAACTCCACTCAGATCAATGGTACAACTTTGTTTTTCAACTGGGAAATGGATGCAGTGGTGTAGCTCCTGGGTTTGTAAAGCAATTATATTTTACTCTGAACAAAAACAAAACAAAAAAGTCCCCAAAACAAACAGCAACAAAAAAGCACCAAAGACAAAATTCACTGAAGGGAGGAGAAGATAGTAAAAAGGTGACTGTTGAGATGTAAAGTATCATAGTAGAGTACAATAGCACTCAAAGGGGCATTTTTAATGTAATTTTGTTAACAGAGCCTATTAGAGCTAGATTTACAGAGGGGATTTACAAAAAGAAAAAGAGGACTTGTGGCACCTTAGAGACTAACAAATTTATCTGAGGATCCGATGAAGTGAGCTGTAGCTCACGAAAGCTTATGCTCAAATAAATTTGTTAGTCTCTAAGATGCCACAAATCCTCCTTTTCTTTTTAGAGGGGATTTAGGTATTGTAATGCCTAACTCCTTGGCACCCTGGGCTAGATCCACAAAGGAGATACTCTTAGGTGCCTTGCTGCTCAGTGGAATTCACAGCCCTGAGTTAGGTGCCCATACAATGCATGGTGAGGGTTAGATGCCTAGGAAAGGGATCCTCAAGCCAGCAAGATAAACAGGGAGGCTCCTAAGCTAGTTAACAGGAAATGCTTAGGCCCTACCCAACCAAGATAGTTAGGTGCCTAGCTTCAGAGCCAGAGGGAACCACCTATCTCTGCTCAGGATTCTCAGCCACGCACTGTCTCCTGGAGTTCGGCACTGAAGCCAGATCCATCCTTTATCACAAGAAATTAGAGAGACACACCCTCCTCCTCTAGCCTCATCATAGCCAACAGCCCAGTAAATAAGGCACAGTCCTGGAATTTGGAAGACCTGCTTTCAAATCTTTACTCTTCCTTGTTTGGAACAGGGACTTGAACCTAGGTTTCCTACCGGAGTGCCTTAACCATCAAATAACTGGGAATTCTGGTGTGGGTTTCTCTCAGTCTTTCTTGTTGAAGTTGTTCCACTATGTATAAATAATTAAATATTCATTGGGCGAGAGGGCGTGCGAAAGAAATACAACATCAGGTATGTCTACACAACCAAAAAAACCAACCCTCCCTCCCCCAGCTGAGTCTCAGAGCCTGGGTTAACTGACGTCAGCTTACACTATGGGGCTAAAAATAGCAGTGTAGATGTTCCCACGGGGGCTGGAACCTGGGCTCTGAGACCCACCCCTCTCGCCAGGTCACAGACAAACTGTGGACAGCAGCCAGCCAGAGACTCCAGGTGGAAGCAGCAGCAGCCAAAGCAGGGACCTTTGGACATTCTAGTCAAAACTGTAGAATATTCTGACTTTCTCTGCCCTGTGCTGCCTGGCTGTTTGCTCCAACCCTCTCCCTCCCTCCCTCAGTCTCTTCTCCTGAACTTCACTCCAAACCTGTCTCTTGCATCCTACCCTTTCCCCTCACTCCTCTTCCCTTCCCATTTAACTGATCCCTTGCCAAGTAAACCCACCCCCAAACCCAAATTCCCATCCCAAAAAAGTCATGGAACTAACAGGATGTTTGCCACCAGCACATAGTTCACTCTGCTTGAAGGTTCCCCGTACCTGTGTCTCTCTTGTGTATTTACACACTACTGTCCCATTATTTCTTTGTACTCTCTCATCTTGTCTCCTTTTATATTTAGATTATAAACTCCTTGGAGTAGGACTGTCTTTTTGTACGGTGCCTAGCACAGTCAGGTCCTAATCTGTGCCAGTGGCTCCTATTATGATAATAGAAAGAGAAGTTGTCTCTGAAACATGATAGCTCCTGGGACGACTCTTAGCAAAAAGTGAAATCCTGTACCTAGATGAATGAACAAAGAGATAGGCATGAACATATCACACTGTGTGTAGCAATACAGAATATAACTACAGCACTCCAGTACACAGATTGAAAAGAAACTGTCAGTGTGTTCAAATTGCCAGGTTACAATGCTCTCAGAAAGAGAAGCTAGGTGCTATAGAAGTTGTTTCTAGTGGTTGGCTCCAGACATAAAGGAAGTAAAGGAAGGGTTATACCAGCTTGTAAGGGAACATTCACAGAGTCACCTTCTGCAATGGCAAAGGAATGTCCCACTTTCCCCTTCTTTGTTTGCCTCAATCTATTGAACCAGCAGAGCTTGTAGCTAAAAAGAGTCCAACAGTACATGAGAACAGTAAACTCTCATAGTAGTGATTGGAACCAGTGTTCTAATATGCCAGGAACTCTAAGTCAGAATGCTATTTCTAATAAAAGAGAGTACTCTCTCCCTCTGCTATATCCTTCTTGTAGCCTGACTTGTCCGTTCGTTGCTAGTCTGAAACTATGAAGAGGTGCTCACCATTTTGGATACAGTATAAAACCAATACAATTAGTAAACTTTTAAATATATCTCCAAAACATACGTGCACAGTAATATAGTAGACTAATTTCATGATTAATTGAACAGACTCAGACATTTGGTTCTGGATAATAAAGTTGTAATTTATTTATCTATATTAATACATGTCTGCTGTATTTAAATGACTTCCCCATTTGCTTCATATGTAACAAATTATTCAAAGGACCCATACTGTCAATTTAAATGAACTTGCAAGTAGGATGAACATTACAATTTCTATACTACCAGAAAAGTTCATTTATGTTGGGAGGAAATTTTCTTGCCTCAATGCAATTTAATTCCTAGATTAATGAGAAAAACTTAAATTTCAGGTCCACCTCACTGCTTTCCCTGAAAAAACAGGCATTGGCAGATAGAGGCTATTTAGCTTCTAAAAATATAAAAACCAAGTGTACAGATTTCTTGAATTTTCTGTTTGCTTGTTTTGTCTTGTGACTTACTTGAATTTGTAGGAAGAGTAGAGAAGTTTCATCTGGTAGGTGATTTTCTGTTGTTAAGATCTGTGGGCAAATAATTTGAAAAGTAGTTGCATAATCATGTAGAAAGGCTTCCACAAAGACCTTTGAATTTAATTTCAAGCTACTGTAACTGTAGAACGCCATATGAAAATGTCCCAGATAGACAAAAATATGATCCGACTAGTGACTAAAATTTTGGAAAGACATCAGATGACACCATTACAGAGGGTGCTATGAACACTTTTTCTGAAAGTATAGGAGTTAAATCTTGAAGAAATACTTATTGTCAACTGTGGTGCAGTTCTTAGATACTGACCCTAGCACTAATAACATCTGTTTTGCCTTAATCTCTGACTACAAATCCTTTACTTAAGCGTAACTGCTTTCTACAGATCATACCAAAACAAGCAAACAAAACATGCAATGCTAAAGCATCACAATAGCCCATTCAACTGGAAAGCTAAACAAAGCGCTGATTCTGCTACCCTTACCATGTTTAGTAGTACCTTACTGCACAAGTAGTCCCAAAGAAATCAATGAAGACTGATTCTGAAGTAAAGTATTACTCCACATGAGTCCAGGGTGACAATGTCCAAAATAGCTTAATCAAGGAGTTTTGCAAAATATCTATAAACTTTTACCACTGGGGGGGGGGAATGGGGGTGTCAAGGTTCCTCCCCCACTCTGAACTCTAGGGTACAGATGTGGGGACCTGCATGAAAAACCCCCTAAGCTTATCTTTACCAGCTTAGGTCAAAACTTCCCCAAGGTACAAAATATTCCACCCGTTGTCCTTGGACTGGCCGCTACCACCACCAAACTAATACTGGTTACTGGGGAAGAGCTGTTTGGACGCGTCCTTCCCCCCAAAATACTTCCCAAAACCTTGCACCCCACTTCCTGGACAAGGTTTGGTAAAAAGCCTCACCAATTTGCCTAGGTGACTACAGACCCAGACCCTTGGATCTTAAGAACAATGAACAATCCTCCCAACACTTGCACCACCCCTTTCCTGGGAAATGTTGGATAAAAAGCCTCACCAATTTGCATAGGTGACCACAGACCCAAACCCTTGGATCTGAGAACAATGAAAAAGCATTCAGTTTCTTACAAGAAGACTTTTAATAAAAATAGAAGTAAATAGAAATAAAGAAATCCCCCCTGTAAAATCAGGATGGTAGATATCTTACAGGGTAATTAGATTCAAAAACATAGAGAACCCCTCTAGGCAAAACCTTAAGTTACAAAAAAGATACACAGACAGAAATAGTTATTCTATTCAGCACAATTCTTTTCTCAGCCATTTAAAGAAATCATAATCTAACACATACCTAGCTAGATTACTTACTAAAAGTTCTAAGACTCCATTCCTGGTCTATCCCCGGTAAAGACCAGCATATAGACAGACACACAGACCCTTTTGTTTCTCTCCCTCCTCCCAGCTTTTGAAAGTATCTTGTCTCCTCATTGGTCATTTTGGTCAGGTGCCAGCGAGGTTACCTTTAGCTTCTTAACCCTTTACAGGTGAGAGGAGCTTTCCCCTGGCCAGGAGGGATTTCAAAGGGGTTTACCCTTCCCTTTATATTTATGACAGGGGGGAAGAACAACACCTGTGCAAAATATTTGCAAATCTACAATCTATTTGATTAGGTTTTGCAGAATACATGTCTCAAGTTTGAAAGCAAAGACAAAGAATTTACAGTATTATATGGAGAGACACCTTTTATATCCACGTGACACACAGAAATATGGGAGCCCCTTAGTTTACTGAAGAACCCTAAACCCTGACAAACTAATGGAGGACATGAAATCAGAGCTACTTCAAAACAAAAAGTCTTACTACTGTATATATGGGGGGTGAAAGTCCATTGCAAAACTCCCATTGACTTTGAAGGGGGCAGGATTTCACATAGGACCTCAAAATACTTAACTGTAGTTTCATTTTATAGTCTACTTCAAGAGGGCCATATTCTCAGCTGATGCAGCTCTAGTGGAACCCTGCTGACTTATACCACTTATACTTTTATCATATAGCAGGTCTTATCTTCAAATCTACTGTCCCAAACCTATTACTAGACACCACTGTAATGCATATATACCCCCAAAAGAAAGCAAAATTTGTCAAAAAGAGACAATGAAATGCACCTAAATATATGTATGAGATAAAATAGGTACTATAAAGATGGAGGCAGAATTGATAGGACATAACTAACCGTAACTTTGCCTCTTTGTTTCTCCAGTTTTAATTCTCATCCTTTTTATCAAATGTATGAAAAAAGTTTACATTGTCATGTTATGAGTATTCACCTTTATTTCTATCTGACCACTTTAAAAATTGCACAAATACAGTTTACTCTCATATTTTGGAGGGTTTGTTTGGTGGTTTCGTTTTGTTGTTTAATTTTTGTTAAGCCGATAAAATGGAAGATAAAATAAAATAAAATATTGTCAAATAAAAATATAAAAATATGTTCTGATTGCTGCTCCTCTGCTACTGGATACCTTGGAAGCAGTGCAAGGGAATGCTGTCCCAGAGGGAGCTCTTGGGAGTACTGTACTATTGTACTCCAGGTATGAGGGCCATCAATGTGACACCCTTCAAAAGGGTCAGCATGAGCTCCTCTCTGTGACCCCCTCCCCCCCCAGGCAGATTATCAGGTCATTGAGGATGGGGTAAAAGATGTCACTCCACCCTCTCTGCCCTGATTTTGTACAATCATTGCAATCTCAGGCATTCATTTTTTGCATGCCTTGCATTCCTGTATGCCAAGGTTTATGTAGAGTATCCAGACAATGAGGAGTAGGCTCCGAGGGCACCTGCACAGGGTTGGGCATATTTAAAAACAATGGGGGGAAAAATAAGTTTGAAAGTTGCATGCTTCATGTAGGATTAAACTATAATGTTCCTTAATGAAAAGGGTCTTCATGATAAACAAAAACTGATAACTAACAGTGATAGTTTGTCTTTTGTATCCTTAACTCTAACAAACTGCTTTTGTATGGATGCAATGAGGAGCAAATTCTAAAGCCATTCCTACCACTACCCTCAAAATGCAGCTCAGATGGTATTAATAAGAGCCAGACCGAATGCTATTGGGATGCCATACAGGATGGGAAAGCGTAAGGTGATTTCTCTTTTTAAAAGGTATGTGGTTTTGTCTTGATGTTCTGTGTAATGTTTAGTGAACCTCATTTCATCCCACAGCTCATTTAGCCCCCTTTCCCGCTCATGTTGAGAAATGCATCAAACTGTCAAACACTCTCTCTACTGTCCAGATTATTCCTTGGTGGATTTTTTTTAATGACATTGAGCTATCACTTTGAACAGTGAAAGTAGAAGTAGTCATTTGAGTTGATATCACTGCCCATTAGAGTTTTGCAGTGGAGATTGCATCTTCTTCTCTGTGCAATGATGTAATTGATTGAATCCTTGTGGAACTGATCTAGAGAGCTTCAAGGAACTATACTTGCACTATGATATTGAAATGAAAGGTTGTTAAGGGCAATCTCTTTCTCAGAGAAAAACTTAATGAGTCAGTGTCCTTGTTCACTGAGCTCTCCCAGTCCACAACATGCCATTACATTCTGATCAGAACCTCTTCCCACACTGTAGCACTTCACATCCTCAGTAATTACAGCTCATCATGTTTTGGCACAGTATCAATGAATTCCTTTAGTTGGCTGTAAAACACAACAATTTTACCATCGTTGGCTGTTGAAGTTGGCTCATTGGCTTAAATGATATTCAGATTTACTGAGGCTCCCTTTGAGACCAATTGAAATAAGCCTGACATGGTCTGGATTTTATCTGAGCAGCAAGACAGATGCATCTTTATCCAGAATAAATACCACTCATTTCTCTGCTCTCTTTCCCATGTTGACGTATATGACCACATCCCCTTTGGGGGCAGGTAAGTAGCTTTTTGCCAGTTTGTTGGATCTCAGGATGCCCTCTGTTGGAAATGTTTGCATGATGGAATTCCCACTCAGGACAAAAATGTTGTTATCCTTGTAGGAGGATTGTATGGACCAGTTATTCTCTATTTCATTAAACAGACCACTTTTTTACTGTCAGTTAGAATCTCACTAATAACAGGAAAGAGAATTCTTGAAGTGAGTCTTGGTTACAGCAGGTCAGAAAAGCCATTCTCACTTCTTCTCTTTTCCATTGTGGATGTTGACTTAAGACCTTCCAAACATAGTGGTTTGTGGCCAATAATTTATTTTTGTTTACATGACATGGACATCCTCAGATAAAAGATTGTTGTTTATTTTTGTAATTACTGAAAGTTTTACAAGAGAAACTCACAGAGCTTTATTTAGAAGTATGCTCTGCAAGAAGTAAGCAGAAAATATTTATGAGAAAATGCTATTTTAATTATTCCTCAAGAAAATGGTTTAAGTTGCATCAAAGGAAATCTTGGTTGATGCTACAGGCACAGTGAGAAAAACATACTGATGATGCTATGGGGGTACTTATGCAGCAGTTGCCCAGAGAAGTAGTGACCTGTGGCATTCAGGGTTGATTAGGATACTGAAAAATATTCTTCTTTTCCGGGATTTAAATACCCTCAAAATAGCCATCAGCAAGTTTCTTTTATAACTTTTACTCATTTCATGAGGATCAACTTCCTAAGTAGTTGGAGCCAGTGAAAAGAGGAGACCCTTTCTAACTGAACCTTGTTATTCTAAACAGAGGGGAGAAAACAAACAAACAAGATAAAGTCAGTCAGTCAGATATGGAAAATAAATCAACATTACCTGCTTTCCCCTTCACTGTTTTCATCTTCTGCCAGTTTTTCTACAAGATGCTGCCTTTGGTATTTTGGAGTGTCTACCCAGAGATGCAGTCAGAGTTCTGAAATCATCTCCATGTGTGCAGCTCCAATTTGTTCTTATGGCAATTGTGCATGTGCAGCTGAGGGGAAAATGTGGTTGAATGTCGCTAAAAATGAATATACATAAATACCACAGTGTTATTTAGTAGAGACCGTAGCTTTTCGTGACAAGAAGCCATTCCAGTAAAAAGAATGAGCCAAGATACACAGAGAGTTACTAATGGCATTCATAAAGGATCCTCAGATGCTTGAGCTGGGTAAATTGAACTAAAATGAACAAACATCCTCATATGGCAAATTCAAGCAAGCACTACCACACAGTATACCTGAATATTTACATTGGCTATTCGGGTTCAAGAGGACCATCAAACATGATGTCTTTAATAAGGTTGACTCTGCCTTTCTGCAGCTGAAAGTCTGGCAAAATAGGACATAAGAAACGCTAGCTTTCAACTCAGATGTGAATTTGGGCCCAATACTCCAACTGATTTGCACTGAAAACTCCAAATGATTTCATTAGTAATTTGGTACGTATTAAAACTTCAAGACCATGTCCATTACAGATTACGCAGCAGGTGAATACCATTCAATTTTAAGGAGAAAAAGAATTCTTAGTAAGAGATATAACACAACTGCAAGTTTTCCAGTCTCATTTGTGGTACTGTCTGGACCCGATCTAATTCCCACTGAAATCAACA
The DNA here is from genome assembly GCF_965140295.1 of Lepidochelys olivacea. NCBI lineage: Eukaryota > Metazoa > Chordata > Testudines > Cheloniidae > Lepidochelys > Lepidochelys olivacea. The sequence goes on from NC_140414.1 coordinate 75,034,700, forward strand.
AACCGGTTTCTGCTACACTGGAACCAACTATACACTAAAAGAACAGAACCAAACTTTGGCACTATAGGACTATCTGAAAGGCTGTTCAGTTCTGCTGAAAACATTTGCTCTGATCAGAGGCTTACTGTGGATTCTATCCGGTCTTGACTGAAACCGATAGGTCAATTCATACGTTTAAGGTTAAGCATATGCTTGAATGCTTGGAACAAATTGCCCAGGGAGGCTGTGGAATCTCCAACACTGGAGATTTTTAAGAGCAAGTTAGACAAACACCTGTCAGGGATGGTCTGGTCATTACATAGAACTGCCCTGAGTGCAGGGGAGTGGACTAGATGACCTCTCAAAGTCCTTTCCAGTCTTACACTTCTATGATTCTGTGCTTTGCTGGGTCAAGGATTATAGTGATCAGTACTTTACAAGATCAAGCCCTAATCCTAGAAAATGGAGGAACTTCTGTTTTTAAAATGCAGTTTATACACACTGAAGAATTCAAATATTAAAATACTAAAACAAACTTATACATGCTATGTTATTGATACCACATTAATAACAATCATTTATTTCAGAAATATTTTATAACACCGTAAGAAATTTTTCCTAATCTCACTGCATGACTAACAATTTTTAATACATCTTTACTATAGTGACAGGTTTCAGAGTAACAGCTGTGTTAGTCTGTATTCGCAAAAAGAAAAGGAGTACTTGTGGCACCTTAGAGACTAACCAATTTATTTGAGCATGAGCTTTCGTGAGCTACAGCTCACTTCATCGGATGCATACTGTGGAAACTGCAGCAGACATTATATACACACAGAGATCATGAAACAATACCTCCTCCCACCCCACTGTCCTGCTGGTAATAGCTTATCTAAAGTGATCATCAAGTTGGGCCATTTCCAGCACAAATCCAGGTTTTCTCACCCTCCGCCCCCCCCCCCAACACACACACACACAAACTCACTCTCCTGCTGGTAATAGCCCATCCAAAGTGACAACTCTCTTCACAATGTGTATGATAAACAAGGTGGGCCATGTGGTCACTTTGGATGAGCTATTACCAGCAGGAGAGTGAGTTTGTGTGTGTATGGGGGTGGGAGGGTGAGAAAACCTGGATTTGTGCTGGAAATGGCCCACCTTGATTATCATGCACACTGTAGGGAGAGTGGTCACTTTGGATAAGCTATTACCAGCAGGAGAGTGAGTTTGTGTGTGTGGTTTTTGGAGGGGGGTGAAGGGGTGAGAGAACCTGGATTTGTGCAGGAAATGGCCCACCTTGTTTATCATACACATTGTGAAGAGAGTTGTCACTTTGGATGGGCTATTACCAGCAGGAGAGTGAGTTTGTGTGTGTGTGGGGGGGGGGGCAGAGGGTGAGAAAACCTGGATTTGTGCTGGAAATGGCCCAACTTGACGATCACTTTAGATAAGCTATTACCAGCATGACAGTGGGGTGGGAGAAGGTATTGTTTCATGATCTCTGTGTGTATATAATGTCTGCTGCAGTTTCCACAGTATGCATCCGATGAAGTGAGCTATAGCTCACGAAAGCTCATGCTCAAATAAATTGGTTAGTCTCTAGGGTGCCACAAGTACTCCTTTTCTTTTTACTATAGTAAATACTCTGAACATATATTTTTCTTCATAGACTATGAAAAAGTTATACAGATATTACACAGTGAAATTTTTAAAATGAATTTGCTTTTAAAACTCAGCTAAAATGAGTTTCAGACTTGTCCCATTATCCAGATTCATATTTAGTATCTAATGGTTTCTATAGCTATATTTATAATTATTCCATAAAAGGGAAAGCTATGTTGGATTCCGGAATGCAACTTACAAAAAGACTAATCTTTATCTAGCACTCAGAATCAGTAAATGAAAGAATAACGTATTGTAAATATTGGTAAGATGATTTAATACTGCAGTGTTCTAATGCCTGAGTAAAGTTCAGATGATTAGAAGTGCATCCTTCATTTTTTAAATTTGATTTTATTGTTAAAAAAAAAAACATATAAAATTCCAACCAAGCCAGTTGGAAGCTTTGAGTGCAGATCAAATGTAAGATTAGACCCAATATTCATATCTTAATTTCAATCTAAATTAATCTAAATAGAATACAAAATTGTAAGGCTGCCAATGTCTTATGTTATGACGGTAAGAGTGATGCCATGATCTTAAGCTCTTTGGAGAAATATAGCAGTGAAAAGAAGATAGTGATATATACAGTGAATAAATGAGTATGGGTACACTTTGGATATGTTTTGTTGGCTATTTGAGTTAATAAATGTGAATCTGGGATCCGGTGTGAAGTTGACTAATTCTATTCACAGGCCCAATTTTTGTACAGAACTAATTAATGGAGAAGAGAAGAACAAGAAGGTTAACAATTTAGATAAATCACTGTCAAAATTAGGATCAGTTAAGAAAATGGAGGGGAGAGAGTGCTTTAAACACACACACACACACACACACACACAAATCAAATTAGTTAAACGTTTCCTGAGTAAGTGCTGACTATCCCACCTATAGGTGAGCATACTTTATGTATGTAAAGCTGAATGCACTACCACTGTAAATAATGTGGCAGGAAAAGAGATTTCTCTAGTTTTATTTATTCAAAATATATAACACTTCACCTTTTTGTCAAATAGGTCATCTCCATTTTTTTTAAAAAAGGAGCCATTTCCATTTTATCTCCTAGTGAAAAACAGGAAATTATTTGGCATGTTTTTGTATAATTTAATTCCAATTTATTTTAACAAGGACCATCTTAGGTGACTTTGTAAATAACCTAATATGAAATACGTATAAAGACTAAAAGCATAAACCATCAGAATCTTTTTTCCTTCAAAAAAGCATGTTTGCTAGTTAAAATAGTACATTTATAAGAGAGAACATTTAACCATCTTAAACCATTTGCATTCTGTTGAGATAAGTTATCAGGAGTTCAGTAATTGAATTTCTTTCTAATTTATATGGAGTCTGCCTGGAGGGGACACATTAACTGCTAGGCCCAAGATTACATAAACTTTAAAATGTTCTCCTGGAAATCAAATAGCAGCAAGCCAAAACAAACAGCATACACAAATGCTTTGAGTGAAGTGGGTTTTTTTTTAAGTTCAGTTGTTTGAAATATGAAGTTCATTCTTGGGATTAGACTTCCACAGTTTGCTAAACTATTGCAAATAAATAACCAATTTAAAACCCATATCACTATCAAAATTATATAAATACTAATGCACATTATGTTCCAAACTGAGATAATTATTCTGCAGCCTCGAATAACATGGCCACTTGAATGGAGTCAGGAATCTAGAATACCATCTTTTTTTCCAATGGTGTACAGTTAGCTTGTCTACCAGCCAGTCAGAATTAGCAGGAGATTGTGTTCTATCTGGGGAGTCATCTAGCAGCAGTTATGTTTTTGATAAAGATACGTTTCAAAGGAAAATGTGAACCTCTAAATGAATGAAGCTCAAGATGACTGTTATCTAGGTGCAACCATATAATACGAGTTGGATTATGGGACCCACAGACACATCAGAGCAGATTTTCAGCCAGTAAAAATTGGTGCATCTCCATAAACATCAATAGGATTATGACAGTTTACACCAGCTGAGGATCTGGCCCACTGAGTGGTACAACAACAGGACAATAAAGAGGACAACTTATTCCCAGCTCCACAGTGGTTGAGGGTATAAGTGCTGCACTTAAAACATAAGTGGCAGTAATACTGTTTAGCCTGAAGATATCAGTCTTCCAACTCAATTGGGAGATCACCAATTATTCTCTTAGCCACAAGTGATTTGATTTGACTGTGCAATCAGTAAAGGGATGAGAGGTGAAAGAAGAAAGTAAGTATCATACAGGAAACATAAGCACTGCTCAATGACAACTTATTCCTCCAACAATACCCTTCAAATTTGAAAAGTATTTTACAAAAGTTTAATCACAGTTTTAACAATAATCACACTGTTAAATAATAAAAATACCATTTATTTAAATATTTGTGGATGTTTTCTATATTTTCAAATATAGGCTTGGGGCTCTGGTCTTCAGCCCAGCTTGGGGCTTCAGTCCTGCTCGGGGTGCAGGGCTTCAGTTCCCTCCACCACCTCCAGAGCTCTTGGCTGAGGCTTCAGCCCCCTTGCCACCAGTGCTTCTCTCCCAGCCCAGAGGTATGCAATTAACATGTTAATTTTATTTTCAGTTAATCACAGGCATTAACTGAGATTCATTGATACCCCTAGTAGCTAAATATTTCCAAGCAGGTGGCCTTATTGTTATGAATAGGCTTGACCTTGGAAAATTTTTTAAAAAAAGCCAGTTTGGGTCTGAATTGTAATTGGCTGCATGACCACTTGAGACTGTGTGATGTTCTAGGCTTATTCCTAATCACTGGAAGATCAAATTGTACTTTTAGTTTCACCAAGCTATATTGGAAGTGACTGCAATGAAAGATTTTAAGCTGTACATGGTTTTGTGGCAGTGCTCTTGTTTTAAAAGTGAGATCTTGGTTTGGTTCCTGCCCCGGTAGCTAATTCCCAAGGGCTCTAAGGAATGCTATAACAAGAAGTATTTGCTAGTCTGCAGCCAACCATCATAGGTTGTGAAATCTTGGCACACCTCACAAGCTAAATTTGGTTGAGCCCGATCAATATTTTTATAGGATTAAGGGTGTTCATTTCAGTGTAGCAGGAGAGCTATGCTGAACTATCAAGAGCTGCACAAAGCAAGGTGCACTATCACCCACAAAGGACTGCACCTAATGTGGTACTGATAGCATTCAGGTATCACAGGTCAGAAAACAATGGGACTGTTGTCATATTAGGCTGTGGGTTCACACCAAGACCATCCCTCAATTTGAATGAGCTCTGATTAGCAGCTGTCCCCTGGGGAGAATAGGATTTCCATCCCTGCCATTACCATAAAAATTCCTAGCTGTGAGACCTAGCAATTGTCTTTAAATTGTAGTACTTCTGGTGAATCATGGTGTGATACACCTGGTGTTATCTCCAGGCCTCCACCACTAAAGGGGCTGAAACTAGCAAGGTAGAACTGGAGCCATAGTGTCTTTCAAGAAAAGCTGCATCTCCTTCTCCTCCCATCCCCCAAAGCCAAACAACTCTGAAAAACACAGAACTAAAGAAGTCTTTTTCTCATGTAATAAAGGTAAAAGTAACTGTTAAAAAGCTTTAGTGTGTGACTGTCTTTTGTTACCCCAATACATATTTAAAACTAGAAAATGTGAGTAATCTAGTTCTTTAAATTTCCTCTAAGAAAAGGAGCATGGATTTTTTTTTTATTGTAAATGCCTGTTTTTCTGAAGGGTTATTAGTGATTATCCTTGTAACATCCACAATAGATAAACTTGAATGGAGAATTCAATCATTCAGCAGGACATGTTACAAAAGGAAGCATTGAGCGTTGATACAAGGCTGCCACAACACTGAACAAGAACGTAAAAAGAAAAACCCTTCTGGAATTCAGTGTTGTGTAGTGGGTAAGAGTCTCCTTGGTAATTTCCTTTTGAACTCAACCTACTTTCATTGTCCACTGCTACTGAAAAATGAAAGCAAGAGCTAGAATGTATGGGGCGTGATTATCCTCCCATTTGTGCCAGCTTTACACTTGTGCAACTCCATGACCTTGTGAAGTAACTTCTGATTTACACTGTAAGTTTTGACTTAGTTATAGATTCTTCTGTGGGGTGTAACAGCTATGCGCTGCCCCCTTAATCATGGCTGAAAGTAAAGAGACAATATAGCCCTACACTTAGTGTCTATCTATCAATGAATATTTATCGCTTATTGCACTTATTGCTTTAATATGCAAGTTATTTTAATAAATGAAGTGTCCACCTCCACTGATATATCTAAATGATTCTATATGTGCAAGATATGTTTATAGTATAAACTAGCCAGTTGATTATAACAGAAGTGTCAGAAAAGTGTGGGGAACTGAAAGCCACTATATTAATGATGGATGTATATTTTGCATAGGAATCTTAATGCTGATTACCTACAAGAGAAATGCGACTTGGTATAAAAGATGGCCGAACCCCTAAAGACAGTACAAATAAGTAGCCAATAACCTCTGTTCATTTGATATTTATCAGCTGTTTTTTCAGTGATTGTTAAAGTACTTCAAGTGAAGCATCATTTAATAAATTTCTATATCTGAGAAAGGATAAATAAAGCTTGAGGGTTTTTTAATATCACATGTTGTGCAGATCTAACTGTTTATATATAATAAGTTATACTGATTTGTTTGTTTTCTTTTGTTACGAAGTCCATAACACAGAGTGACTAATTCATTTTAATGAAAGGATTGGACTTGACAATATGGAACCTTAATGTGTGAAAACTGATACTCTGAATTTATTGAATTTCAGTTCAGTGCAGTTTTGTTTTTCACATCACTGAATTACCATTCATTTAGAGTTCTTCTAGAGTTACTTTACTAGACAAAGCAGATTGTAGATCTGTAAGAAAGCTCAATTTCAAAACATTTGTCTTGTCTGACTAGCCTATTTGAATCAATATCTAAATCATTGGATTATTAGGCCTTGTTCTCTTTTACACTAGTGTACATGAGGAATAATTCCAGTAAAGCCAGTGAAGTTGTACCAGCGCAAAACGAAGCAGGAAAAGAGTCTAAAGCTCATTATTTCTAAAGGTAACCAACAATATTTTTGAGCTAGATGTTAAAATTTTCCAAACATTCTAGGGAAATAGACAAAAAAATATGCCATAGAAAGAAATGAAAGATATATACCTAATTCTTCTACACGTCTTTAAAAATCTTAGCCACAGCATCTGATTTGACTACATCATGTGGTTGTTCAATCACAAAGTTTAAATCAGTCTTTATATGGACTGGATAGCTGCATTAGGATGGTTGTCTGGTTATTTAATCACAATAATCCCACTGCAAAGTACTAAAAATACAAGTGAAAAGGTTATGTGAGCATCAAGAGACAGGTTATAATTTCTTTTCCATCCTCAGGTGCTTGTTGCAAACCCTATATTAAACACTGATGGTATCAAAAGTCTTTGCCAGGCCATAAGTCAGATTTAACCTGCTGTTTCAATAGAAGTAAGAAATTATGGTAACACTGATTGATAGAAGATTTTATCATGGAGACATGGCAGTATCTTAATCATTAAAGTGGAGACCTGCTTTGTATTACAAGTTCAGTTGTGCCACCTCTTTTAAAATTCTCAAAAAAATCTTGCATATGTGGACTGTACCAGCAGAATTTATTTTGCTCACAAGTAACTTGATTTGGAAAAGCTGTTTGAGACATGGGCCTCCGGGTGGAAAAAAAACAAGTGTTCATCTTAGGGCATGGAAAAAACATTTTAAAGGATTTTTTGAACTCTCTCAAAAGTAGTTTGTCTTAGAAACTTTAAACGACAATTACGGTAGTTGAAAAATGTTATTGAGGTTTCGGATACAGGGCCAATTCTGAGATGGGGAAAGTTTATGTTGAGAAAGTGTTTTGTGTTGTTTTTTTACTAATAAACTAGAAATGTCAGAACATGCTATCAGGCACCAAAGCAAACAAACAAAAAATCAGTTTTGCAGCTCCCAAATTCAAAGCTAAAACCAGTGTGTGCAGATGAAATGAATCACCGCCTCAAACTCTCACCTCCCACATCTAATCCCTCTGACCTTTTGGAAAGCTGGTTTGAGTACACAGATTTCTGGCTGCAATTCATATCTGAATGAAAGTGAAAAGGAGGACAGTTTTTAAAAAAATGTATGGTCTAGATGACTTGCCCAACGTCACAAAGGTGGTCTGTCAAAGAACTGAGAAGAGAACGACAGGCTCTTAACTTCAATTCCTGTGCTCTAACTAACGGTATAGCTAGACTAGATCCTGAGTTAACTGGTTGCCCATTAAATGGATTATCTAACATGTTTTCAAATGTTAGATCAGATACTAGAGCATTTGTTCTAGGACACAAACATTTGTGGTTTACTCTACACTGAGCATACACAAACATGTCAGTTAAATTGAGTTAAATGGCAATCAACTCACCTTAAAAAAAAGCTTAAATGCTAGTCTGGAAATACCCCAAAAGATTAATCCTCCTTCTATTTACCTCACTTACATCCCTACTGGAGTACACAAGTACAATTGAAAGACAGACAGCTGTAGCGGCACAGAAGCCAGCAAACAGAGTTGTAAACAGGGGAGTTTGCAAGGGGAGTTTGTCTTGTGGTGCTTGTTTGGGGTTTGCTTTTGCTGGTTTGTGTTTCCCAGATTAACAGGATTTAGGTGGGAAGGCTATGACAGTACAGAGGCAGCAGTGGGAGTGACCCATGTAGTGGAAGACCCAATGAAGATGACTGGATGTGGAAGCTGCATGTACATGATCCTGGAGGGGGTATCTGTTAAGAGTTTTGTCTGTATGAAATGCCGTCTGATAGAGCTGATGGAGGAAAAGATCCGAGGATTGGAGATGCAAGGGGGAAAGTCTGGTTGAGTTTAGAAGGGGGTTCAAGCAGATTATGGAGCAAAGACATGAGGTATCTGAAGGGAAAAGCTCAGACTTGCAGATGGAAGCAGGACTGAGGAATTTTGAGGGGAAACTGTTGGGTGAGGAAAGTGGTCAGTGGAAGCATGTGACTAAAAGAACAAGGCAAAGAAAAAGATAGGCTAGTGAAGGAGAAATAGAGCTCAAGGATAGGTTTGTAGAGTTGGAAAATGAAGAAGGGGCTCAGCAGGTGGTCACTGAAGGCGGAAGGGCAAGGAAGAAGAGAAGAGAGGCTACTCCTATAGGAAAAGGGGAAGCGTCAATGGCGACTACACCAAATATGAGCCCCAGGAGGATACAGGATGGGTTGAAGAGGATTACAAGGGAGAATAGGAATTGAAAGAACTTGCACCCAGAGGGAACAGGGGATAGACTGGAGAATAGCACCTTCACCAGAAAAAGGCAGGTCTGTGATCAGGGACTCTTTACTGAGAAGAATAGATGGGCCTGTAACCAGAGCTGATCCAGAGAATAGAAGGGTGTGCTGTCTTCCAGGTGCTAAAATATGGGATGTAGACCTGAGGTTGAAAAGGATCCTAAAAGGAGAGGGAAAGAATCCCCTAATTATCCTTCATGTGGGAACAAATGATACAGCTAGATTCTCACTGGAAAGTAGTAAGGGACACTATGCTAGGCTAGGGAAGACGCTTAAGGAAATCGAGGCTCAGGTGATCTTTAGTGGGATTCTGCCTGCCCCTAGAGAAGGGCAACAAAGGTGTGACAAGATTATGACTACCAACAGATGGCTTAGGCAGCGGTGCTGTAAGGAGGGCTTTGGGATGTATGGCCACTGGGAGGCATTCATGAACAGAGGACAGTTCTTTCGGGATGGACTTGATCTGAGTAGGGAAGGAAATAGACTTCTAAGATGGAGGCTGGCACAACTGATTAAGAGAGCTTTAAACTAGGAATCTGGGGGAGATGGTTGGGAGATGTCCAGGTAATCTCCATGCTGGATTTTAGCATTGAGAGGGAAGAAAACGAAGTAAGAAAGGATACAGCTGTGGGTAGGAGAATGGACATAAGGAGGAAGGGCAGTGTAGATACCAGTCTAATAGGTCATACTGGCTGTAGAACGACCATGCCTAATCAGGTACAGAATGTGAGCGAGGCCAAACAGCAAAAATTAAGATGTTTGTACACCAATGCGAGGAGCCTAGGTAACAAAATGGAGGAACTAGAGCTACTGGTGCAGGAAGTGAAACCAGATATTATAGGGATAACAGAAACGTGGTGGAATAGTAGTCATGACTGGACTACAGGTATTGAAGGGTATGTGCTGTTTAGGAAAGACAGAAATACAGGTAAAGGTGGTGGAGTAGCATTGTATATTAATGATGAGGGAGAATGTAAAGAAATAAGAAGCGATGGAATGGATAAGAGAGTCCGTCTGGGCAAAAATTACATTGGGGAAGAAAACTACTAGAGCCTCCCCTGGGAGAGTGCTTGGGGTGTGCTATAGACCGCCGGGATCTAATTTGGATATGGATAGAGCCTCTTCAATGTTTTTAATGAAGTAAATACTAATGGAAACTGCATGATCATGGGAGACATTAACTTCCCAGATATCGACTGGAGGATGAGTGCTAGTAATAATAATAGGGCTCAGATTTTCCTAGATGTGATAGCTGATGGATTCCTTCATCAAGCAGTTGCTGAACCGACTAGAGGGGATGACATTTTAGATTTGGTTTTGGTGAGTAGTGAGGACCTCATAGAAGAAATGGTTGTAGGGGACAATCTTGGTTCAAGTGATCTTGAGCTAATTCAGTTCAAACTGAACGGAAGGATAAATAAAAATAAATCTGCAACTAGGGTTTTTGATTTTAAAAGGGCTGACTTTCAAAAATTAAGGAAATTAGTTAGGGAAGTGGATTGGACTGAAGAATTTATGGATCTAAAGGCAGAGGAAGCCCGGGATTACTTTAAATCAAAGCTGCAGAAGCTATCGGAAGCTATCATCCCAAGAAAGGGGAAAAAATTCATAGGCAGGAGTTGTAGACCAAGCTGGATGAGCAAGCATCTCAGAGAAGTGATTAAGAAAAAGCAGAAAGCATACAGGGAGTGGAAGATGGGAGGGATCAGCAAGGAAACCTACCTTATTGAGATCAGAAGATGTAGGGATAAAGTGAGACAGGCCAAAGGCCATGTAGAGTTGGACCTTGCAAAGGGAATTAAAACCAATAGTAAAAGGTTCTATAGTCATATAAATAAGAAGAAAACAAAGAAAGAAGCAGTGGGACCGCTAAACACTGAGGATGGAGTGGAGGTTAAGGATTCTCTAGGCATGGCCCAATATCTAAACGAATACTTTGCCTCAGTCTTTAATAAGGCTAATGAGGATCTTAGGGATAATGGTAGCATGACAAATGGGAATGAGGATATGGAGGCAGATATTATCATATCTGAGGTAGAAGCGAAACTTGAACAGCCTAATGGGACTAAATCGGGGGCGCAGATAATCTTCATCTAAGAATATTAAAGGAATTGGCACATGAAATTGCAAGCCCATTAGAAAGAATTTTTAATGAATCTGTAAACTCAGGGGTTGTACCATATGATTGGAGAATTGCTAACATAGTTCCTATTTTAAGAAAGGGGGAAAATAGTGATCTGGGTAACTACAGGCCTGTTAGTTTGACATCTGTAGTATGCAAGGTTTTGGAAAAAAATTTGAAGGAGAAAGTAGTTAAGGACATTGAGGCCAATGGTAAATGGGACAAAATACAACATGGTTTTACAAAAGGTAGATCGTGCCAAACCAACCTGATCTCCTTCTTTGGGAAAGTAACAGATTTTTTTTAGACAAAGGAAACGCAGTGGATCTAATTTACCTAGATTTCAGTAAGGCGTTTGATACCGTGCCACATGGGGAATTATTAGTTAAATGGGAAAAGACGGGGATCAATATGAAAACTGAAAGGTGGATAAGGAAATGGTTAACAGGGAGACTACAGTGGGTCATACTGAAAAGTGAACTGTCAGGCTGGAGGGAGGTAACCAGTGGAGTTCCTCATTTAATCTTTTTATTGCTGACCTCAGCACAAAAAGTGGGAGTGTGCTAATAAAGTTGTGGATAATACAAAGCTGGGAGGTATTGCCAATTTAGAGAAAGACCGGGATATCATACAGGAAGATCTGGATGACATTGTAAACTGGAGTAATAGTAATAGGATGAAATTTAATAGTGAGAAGTGTAAGATCATGCATTTAGGGATTAATAAGAATTTTAGTTATAAGTTGGGGACACATCAATTAGAAGTAACGGAGGAGGAGAAGGACCTTGGAATATTGGTTGACCACAGGATGACTATGAGCCACCAATGTGATATGGCCGTGAAAAAAGCTAATGCGGTCTTGAGATGCATCAGGCGAGGTATTTCCAGTAGAGATAAGGAGGTTTTAGTACCATTAAACAAGGCACTGGTGAGACCTCACCTGGAATATTGTGTACAGTTCTGGTCTCCCATGTTTAAGAAGGATAAATTCAAACTGGAACAGGTACAGAAAAGGGCTACTGGGATGATCTGAGGAATGGAAAACCTGTCTTATGAAAGGAGACTCAAGGAGCTTGGCTTGTTTAGCCTAACCAAAAGAAGGTTGAGGGGAGATATGATTGCTCTTTATAAATATATCAGAGGGATAAATACTGGAGAGGGAGAGGAATTATTTAAGCTCAGTACCAATCTGGACACAAGAACAAATGGATATACATTGGTCATCAGGAAGTTTAAACTTGAAATTAGAAGAAGGTTTCTAACCATCAGAGGAGTGAAGTTTTGGAATAGCCTTCCAAGGGAAGCAGTGGGGGCAAAAGATCTATCTGGCTTTAAGATTAAACACGATAAGTTTATGGAGGAGATGGTATGATGGGATAACATGATTTTGGCAATTAATTGATCTTTAACTATTCATGATAAATAGGCCCAATGGCCTGTGATGGGATATTAGATGGGGTGGGATCTGAGTTATTACAGAGAATTCTTTGCTGGGTATCTGGTGAATCTTGCCCATATGCTCAGGGTTCAGCTGATCACCATATTTGGGGTCGGGAAGGAATTTTCCTCCAGGGCAGATTGGAAGAAGCCCTGGAGGTTTTTCGCCTGCCTCTGTAGCATGGGGCATGGGTCACTTGCTGGAGGATTCTCTGCTCCTTGAAGTCTTTAAACCATGATTTGAGGACTTCAATAGCTCAGACATAGGTGAGAGGTTTTTCGCAGGACTGGGTGAGTGAGATTCTGTGGCCTGCATTGTGCAGGAGGTCAGACTAGATGATCATAATGGTCCCTTCTGACCTTAATATCTATGAAAGAACTATTGTCTGCTAATTAAAAAAATAAACATTACTCAAAGAAGTTTTAGTATGGCATTATGGTTAGTTCTCATCCAAATCCATTCTCTGACTATGTTTTCTTATGACATGTTACACACTTTATGAGAGTTTACTTTTTTATTGTTTTAAGTCAAAGCACCAAACAATAGTGTCTGCCTTGAGAAAGCTCAAATCATCATCATAAACAGGAAGAAATCTTGACTGTGAGACAATCTGACATGAAAAAAGTAGCACTGAATTTTTTGATAAAACATATTTTTGGTAGACAGCAACTATACAGTTCTACTCCTTATGAATTACTGTATAGTTTCCATGGATACATCTATCTTCACCACATGCTCAACTAATATCATGAAAGTTAAAATAAAAATCTTTAAAACAAACATAACTGTATATATTCAGATTGCAACCAGTCGGAGAACACTTCAATCTCTCTGGTCACGCAATCACAGACATGAAGGTCGCTATCTTAAAACAAAAAAACTTCAAATCCAGACTCCAGCGAGAAACTGCTGAATTGGAATTCATTTGCAAATTGGATACTATTAATTTAGGCTTAAATAGAGACTGGGAGTGGATAAGTCATTACGCAAGGTAGCCTGTTTCCTCTTGTTTTTTCCTCCCCCCCCCCCCCCCCCCCGCCCAGATGTTCTGGTTTAACTTGGATTTAAACTTGAAGAGTGGTCAGTTTGGATGAGCTATTACCAGCAGGAGAGTTAGTTTGTGTGTGTATGGGGGTGGGGGGGATGTGAGAAAACCTGGATTTGTGCAGGAAATAGCCCAACTTGATTGTCATGCACATTGTGTAAAGAGTTGTCACTTTGGATGGGCTATCACCAGCAGGAGAGTGAATTTGTGTGGGGGGGTGGAGGGTGAGAAAACCTGGATTTGTGCTGGAAATGGCCCACCTGATAATCACTTTAGATAAGCTATTACCAGCAGGACAGTGGGGTGGGAGGAGGTATTGTTTCATATTCTCTGTGTATATATAAAGTCTGCTGCAGTTTCCACGATATGCATCTGATGAAGTGAGCTGTAGCTCACGAAAGCTTATGCTCTAATAAACTGGTTAGTCTCTAAGGTGCCACAAGTACTCCTTTTCTTTTTGCGAACCCCAGATGACTAAACTTAAATAAATTGCCTGAAATGTTTACAGAATTCACATTTAAAATTAATCTCTAGTCACAGGTAAACGAAGCCTCCACTTACCCACACTAACCCCATTTGCTTTTACTTAAACTTTGTATTAATCCTCAAAGTGTGGTTCTAGTAGAAAAAGGGACTCAATTAAAAAATTGTATTGTGGGTTCCATCTCTACTGTATCTTAATGATTTTTACCAGATCTCTGGTGCTACTAAATTCACTTTGCATCACCAGGGCATTTTTAGATAGGGTTAAACCTTTCCTAATGGGGAAGCTGGCCATTTTTTCACCACAGGGGAATCCTCGCCCTAATGGGGCAGCTTTACTTCAGCCCTTCCTCCCTTGTGCCCCAATGCAGGAGAGAGGTGGAGCCAGCTGGTGCTATAGAGGACTTTCTGGGAAATATATGAGATGGGACCAGACCATGATGCACTCTGCTGATCCCCAGCTGGCAGAACAGTCCTAAGCGAATAATTTCAGCCAACAAATAAAGGTTGCCCTGTGGCTGTTTTGACACATGCTAGACCCAGATGAGGATGATGCCCCAAACATTCAGTTTCAAAGTAAAGAGATTTCTTTTTCTTGCTGCCAGCTTTGCAAACTCACCAAGGCTCTGAAAGTCTATCTGGGTTCTTTACTTCCTGCAGACCACCCAGGTTCCTCAGGCAAATTTTTCAGTAAGTTACACTTGTGCCAGTCTGTTGCCTTCAAGACCCATACAAATTCCCATTGCCTTCAGTGGGTTTGCACAGGTAAAATGGGCTGGAACTTAGTAAACAATCTTGATGATGCATATGACATTGCACTCCATATGTTTTATGGAAATATGTTTATAAGTGTGAATATAATGTAACTTGAATATGCTTTATGCAAAAGGTCTCTTGTAAGGTACCATTACAAAGCTTATAATCTACTCAGTGTGTTCATCCTATTTGTATGAATGTATCTTTCTTGTATCTGAAGCTAGAAATATGAAGTATTACTCTGAAGTCCTATTGTAACTATGCAAAGTGTGGGCCATTAATGGTGGTTTAGAATCTTGATGGCTCCCACTGACCAGAACAATTGGTTGTAAATGGCTCTGTTTACTTGTAAGCCTTCCTGTGTTCCTGTGAGTCAGGCCGGAAAGAATGGAGGCTTGGGGTCTCACAGGACATATGACCATGTCACATAATACTGGAATCTATCTTAAACGTGGTGCTTTTCCATTTAGAAGGAAGGATGGGAACCCAGAGAAAGATAAAGGATTCCTGCCTTGTGGCAAACATATAAAGAAAAGAACAAAGGGGGCTGAAGTCATGAGAAATCCCCTAGTTACCACCTGAGCTGGAACTAACAAGGTTTGTACCAGGGGAAAGTATTGGGCCCAGACTAGGAAGAAGTCTAGTCTGTGAAAATCTTATTGGAACATCTCTAAGGGTGAGATTTACCTGTATTCAGTTTCTTAATGTATTAGGCTTAGACTTGCATGTTTTATTTTGCTTGGTAACTTACTTTGTTCTGTCTGTTATTACTTGAAACCACTGAAATCCTACTTTTTATACTTAATAAAATCACTTTTGTTTATTATTGAACCCAGAGTAAATGATTAATACCTGTGGGAGAAAACAGCTGTGCATATCTCTCTATCCATGTTAGAGGCCAGACAGTTTATGAGTCTACCCTGTATAAAAGCTTTATACAAAGTAAAATGAATTTATTTGGGGTTTGGGTCCCATTGGGAGCTGGCTATCTGGGTGCTAGAGAGAGGTGACTTACTGAGCAGGTTTTGTTAAAATCTGCAGCTTTGGGGGCGTGGACCAGACCTGGGTCAGTGCTGCAGCAGACTAGCATGTCTGGCTCAACAAGGCAGGGTTCTGGAGTCCCAAGCTGACAGGGAAAATCGGCTCAGAGGTAATTCCAGCACGTCAGGTGACAGTCCCAAGGGGGTATCTGTGACCAAACCCATCACAATGCACAAGAAGGAAGAAAAGCCACCTCACACCCTTAGCTGTGCTGGTTCTACTGTGCTAACAGTAAAGGAGTACCAATGTTTTCTTCTCACTACGATATGAAGGTATAACTATAAAACTCATGGCAATAAGAGGAGGTCCTGGATGACTGGAAAAAGGCTAATGGCATCTTTAAAAAAGGGAAGAAGGAGGATCGTGGGAACTACAGGCCAGTCAGCCTCACCTCAATCCCTGGAAAAATCATAGAGCAGGTTCTCAAGGAATCAATTCTGAAGCACTTAGAGGAGAGGAAAGTGATCAGGAACAGTCAGCATGGATTCACCAAGGGCAAGTCATGCCTGACTAATCTAATTGCCTTCTATGACAAGATAACTGGCTCTGTGGATGAGGGGAAAGCAGTGGACGTGTTGTTCCTTGACTTTAGCAAAGCTTTTGACACTGTCTCCCACAGTATTCTTGCCAGCAAGTTAAAGAAGTATGGGCTGGATGAATGGATGATAAGGTGGATAGAAAGCTGGCTCCATGTCTAGTTGGCAGCTGGTATCAAGTGGAGTGCCCCAAGGGTCGGTCCTTGGGCCGGTTTTGTTCAATATCTTCATTAATGATCTGGAGGATGGTGTGGATTGCACCCTCAGCAAGTTTGCAGATAACATTAAACTGGGAGGAGAGGTAGATACGCTGGAGGGTAGAGATAGGATACAGAGGGCCCTAGACAAATTAGAGGATTGGGCCAAAAGAAATCTGATGAGGTTCAACAAGGACAAGTGCAGAGTCCTGCACTTAGGATGGAAGAATCCCATGCACTAATACAGACTAGGGACCAAGTGGATAGGCAGAAGTTCTGCAGAAAAGGACCTATGGGTTACAGTGGATGAGAAGCTGGATATGAGTCAACAGTGTGCCGTTGTTGCCAAGAAGGCCAATGGCATTTTGGACTGTATAAGTAGGGGCATTGCCAGCAGATCGAGAGACGTGATCATTTCCCTCTATTCGGCATTGGTGAGCCCTCATCTGGAGTACTCTGTCCAGTTTTGGGACCCACACTACAAGAAGGATGTGGAAAAATTGGGAAAACATCCAGCGGAGGACAACAAAAATTATTAGGGGACAGGAAGACATGACTTATGAGGAGAGGCTGAGGGAGCTGGGATTGTTTAGTCTGCAGAAGAAAATAATGAGGCGGGATTTGATAGCAGCTTTCAACGACCTGAAAAGGGGTTCCAAAGAGGATGGATCTAGACTGTTCTCAGTGGTAGCAGATGACAGGACAAGGAGTAATGGTCTCAAGTTGCAGTGGGGGAGGTTTAGGTTGGATATTAGGAAAAACTTTTTCACTAGGAGGGTGGTGAAACACTGGAATGCGTTACCTATGGAGGTGGTGGAATCTCCTTCCTTAGAGGTTCTCAAGGTCAGGCTTGACAAAGCCCTGGCTGGGATGATTTAGTTGGGGATTGGTCCAGCTTTGAGCAGGGGGTTGGACTAGATGACCTCCTGAGGTCCCTTCCAACCCTGATATTCTATGCTAAGTGCATAAAGGGTGCAGATCCGCTAAGCGCGCAACAGCACATTTCTATACAGTCTCTTTTCAGGGAATTGTAATAGAAACTTTTCTATCTTTTGAATTGGGAGTTCATCTTCGTTTTTATTTCTCTTTTGTTACCTTTCTTCTTTTCAACCAAGTACATTTGTTTCCTGATCTATGAAATAAGACTGGCAGCAATTTGCCTTTTCAAACCTATCGTGACACATCACGTTTTCACTGTTTGGAGTCTCTTTGAACTGAAAGCAGTCAGACTCACAGGCTCTCTTTTCTTTGAGTATGAGCTAGTGTTATAGGAACAACCCTGAGACATTGGGTCAGATTCTCAGGTATTGTAAATTGACACAGCTAACGGAGATGCACTGATTTATCCAAGTTGCAAACCTGGCCTAAAGTGCATCATGTAGGGCATATGTGCGGCTACATTCTACATTGTGTTCAGCAGGAGATGTGGTACTCAGAAATTCATCATTTATGTGTATTCCAGTAAAAAAGCACATCTGATGTTAATTCTGCCTGATATAACTACAACCATCATCATTTTAATGCTCTAATGGAATTCTCTATCCCCCAGAACTGCTAGGACTAGCTAACTTGACATAAGTCATGCTCCAAGATGTTATATCATCACAGAACAAAAGACATTAACTGACATGAATGCAGTACTTGAGGGGAGACCAGCAAAATTTCCTTTGGGAAGATTGAGAAGAAAGGAACTCAATGGAAAGAGTGAAGAGAAAGTCAATGAACATTGCTCTGATGCCTCACACTATTCATGTCCCTTGCTACTAATAGATTAAAATCTTATTTGATCCTTTATCTTTTAGAACAATCCCAGTTCAACCGCCACTGCATTTCCTGTAATTTCTAATGCAGTTATAAGCAGGGTCATCTTTCTCTATACTGTTCTTTATGCATCCTGTTACTGTCACTTTTTCAGATACTTGGTATTCTTCATTAAGACAGCTGCTGAAAACTTTCAATCCCTAGTGACTTCAGGTTGAGTTGAGAGTGCTGAACCTAAATTATTCAACTAAAAATGCTTTATCAGTTTTAAAAGCAAATAATTATTTTAAAGGAACCAGATTAAAATTGGCTTTCACTGCACAGATACCTTTCAACAGCGAGTCATGAAACTGTTTTGTCTGATTTTGTTTACAACTCTGGTTATATTCTGAGAGAAACTTGAAAAATCAAATAAAAAAAAAGAAACAATAGGAGCCATTATATAAAATATTCTTGGCTATGTCTTTGCTTTGTTAATATACTAGGCTAATATTGTGCTAGTCAAGGGGGTTTTAAGATTTGAATCTTCTTTTAGTTTCACCTGGGAGCAGAAATTGCTCAGTGGAGTTTTGCTGAAACAAATCTTTACTAAGTTATAACTCCAGACAATCTGCATAGAATCCTATAAATGCAGGCCTGGAAGGGACCTTGAGAAGTCATCAAGTACAGCCCCCTGTGCTGAGGTAGGCCCAAGTAAACATAGAAGACCATCCCAGTCAGCTGTTTGTCTAATCTGTTCTTTAAAACTTCCAATGATGGTGATTCCGCAACCTCCCTTGGAAGCCTATTCCAGAGTTTAAATATCATTATAGTTAGAAATTTTTTTGAAATATCTAATCTAAATCTCACTTGCTGCTGATTAAGCCAATTACTACTTGTCCTACCTTCAGTGGACATGAAGAACAATTGATCACATCCTCTTTCAACAGTCCTTAACATATTTGAAGACTGTAATCGGGTCCCCCATCAGTTTTCTTTTCCTCATAGATCAGGTTTTTAATTGTTTGATCAGTTTTGTTGCTCTTCTCTGGACTATCTCTAATTTGTCCACATCTTTCCTTAAGTATGGCCCCCAGAATTGGACACAGTACTCCAGCTGAGGTCTCACCAGTACCGAGTAGAGCAGGACAATTATCTCCTGAGTCTTACATATGACACTCCTGTTAATATACCCCAGAATATTTGCCTTTTTTATAACTACATCACATTGTTTACTCAACTTGTGATCCACCAGAAACTTCAGGTCCTTTTCAGCAGTATTACATTTTTCCTTCCCAAGTGAAATACTTTGCACTTATCTTCATTGAATTTCATCTTGTTGATTTCAGACCAATTCTCAAATTTGTCAAGGTCATTTTGAATTCTAATCCTATTATCCAAACTGCTTTTGACCCGTCCTAGTTTGGTGTCATCCACAAATTTTATAACCATACTGTCCACTACTTTATCCAAGTCATTAATGAAAATATTTAATAGTGCTGGACACAGGACTGACTCTTGTGGAAACCCACTAGGCACAACCTCCCAGTTTGGAAGTGATCCATTGATAACTATTCCTCGACTACAGTCTTTAAACCACTTGTGCACCCACCTTATAGTAATTTAATCAAGATCACATTTCCCTAGTTTTCTTACGAGAATGTTGATGGGGACTGTTGAAAGCTTTACAAAAAAAAATCAAAAACCAACAACCAAGAAGTATCAGTCTACTTCTTCCCCCCACCCACTTGACCACTAATCTTGTCAAAGAAGGGAATTAAGTTGGTTTGGCATAATTCATTCCTGACAAATTCATTCTGTCTATTCCTTATAACCCTATTATTCCCCATGTGCTTACAAATGGATTACTTAATAATTTGTTCCAGTATCTTTCCAAGTATCAAAGTTATACTGACTGGTCTAATTCCCCAGTTCCTCTATGTTCCCCTTTTAAAAAGATGCATATTAGTCATTAGAACAACAACAACAAAAAAAACAACCTGAACAGTTGAGATTTAAAGCTATTATAAAAGTGAGTCTGATCTTGCCATGATGGGAGGCTTGCCATTAACCTCAAAGGAAGGATTGACTGTCACAAGATAGAGGCAATAGCCACTGACTCCAGTGGTTACAGTTACATTTTCCTTTTTTTTTTAAATAAAATGCCTGTGAAACAAAAGGTCAGCCAAAAACAACTGCCTCAAACTGATGCAGCCAAGTTTATAAAATGGTAACAGAGGTGCATAAAATGGAAGTCAGACTAAACATGAACTTCACCAGCAGTGAATAGGATTATGCTGCTTCTTATTGGATATTTGCCAATAACTAGCATTTCTGAACTGATTTGACTTTCTGATCACATAGCCAGTGGTCGCTTGTTCTCAAAACAGTTTCCTCTAAAGTGTCCTGACTTCAATGGAAGCTGCAGGTGTTCAGTACCTTGGAAAATTTGGCTAAGGGGATGAGATCTTTCAAAAGCATCTGAATAATTTAGGAGCACATATTTTACTGAAAGTCATTTTGGCCCTTAAGAAAATTCCACACTTCTTTAAAAAGTTTGGTCTAAGCTTTTAATACCTAAAATGTCCACAAGAACCTTTTGTTTCTCTGAAGAGATTCATAGATTCCAAAGCCAGAATGACTATAATGATGATCTAGTCTGACCTCCTGTATAACACAAGCCACAGAACTTCCCAAAAAGAATGTTTTGAACTTGAGCATAATTTTAAAATATCCAATCTTGATTTTAAAAATGGCCAGTGATGAAGAATCCACCATGACAATTGGTAAGTTCTTCTAATGGTTAAATGCCCTCACTACTAAAAATGTACATGCTATATCCAGCCTGAATTTGTCTAGCTTCAATTTCCAGCCATTGGATTGTGTTATACCTTTGTCTTCCAGACTGAACATCTCATTTTCAAATATTTGTCCCCATGTAGGTACTTATAGATTGATCAAGTCATGCCTTAGTCTACTCTTTGTTATGCAAAATAGATTGAGCTTCTTGACTCTTATTATAAGCCATGTTTTCTAGTCCTTTAATCATTATCATGAATCTTCTCTGAACCCTCTCCAATATATCACTATCCTTCTTGAATTGTTGACTCTAGAAACAGACACTATTCCAGCAGTGGTTGCACCAGTGCCAAACGCAAAAGTAAAATAAACTCTGTACTCCTACTCAAGATTCCTCTGTTTATGCATTCAAGGATCACACTAGTCCTTTTGGCCACAGTATAACACTAGGAGCTTATGTTCCGCTGATTATCTACCACAACCCACAAGTCTTTTTCAGAGTCACTTCTTCCCAGGATAACTCCCCATTTTGTAAGTATGGCCTACATTTTTCCCCCAGATGTTTACATTTAGCCATATTAAAATGCATATTGTTTGCTTCAATCCAACTTACCAAGAGATCCTGATCACTCTAAATCAGTGACTTATCCTTTTAATTATTTACCACTCCCTAGTTTTGGGGTCATTTGCTAACTTTATCAGTGATGATTTTGCTTTCTTTCAGGTCCTTAAAGGGGGGGTGGGGGGAGTTAAATAGTGTAGGGCCAAGAACCGATCCTTGAAGGACCCCACTAGAAACATATCTACTCCCCATTTAGAGCTACATTTTGAGACTCCTCCTTTAGCCAGTTTTTAATCCATTTAATGTCTGCCATGTTCGTTTTGTATCATTAGGGTTTTTTTTTAATTTTCCCAAGATGACAACAATAAATGATGCAGGAGATCCTGTGGCTCAGTCAGACATTTTAAGGGTAATTAATATAAAAAATGTTTGTGGCTTTTTACGCTTAAAATAATAATGAATTTACAACAATTATTTCAACCCTATTATGACCCAGTCCTAAGGTTGGGCCCTGGAACAATTATGCATTGCAGTTAGACGTAACTATTGCAGCACATTTCTTTGCACCAGGACTTTGTATTAAAAGTTTCATGACATTAACTTATTTTCCACACAAAAGTACACATTTTAATATAATCTATAAATGACACGGTGATCACTGGTGCACACAGTGTCTTTGAAATCTGAGCTTTCAAAGAGTTAATCCTTCTCAACTACTCAGATTCCTCTGCTCCTCCCCAGATCCATTTTAAAGGTCAAACTTCTGCTTCTGCTAAATTTTCACCGGTTTTTCACTGTTATCAAAATTGTTTTTCCAGGCACTGTCAAGGGGTGCAGGAAGATGTTCCATATATTTGTATTCCTTTACACTGATGTTTCCAAGGTAACTGTGCCCAGGGGATCTACTGAATAACTAAAAGTAGAAAATAATATAGCTTTCATTTTGAAATTACTTTTTTGATGGGGTAGGGGAATTGCATTCAAACAAACTTTCTTTCATAATCCTGCTGCTCTCTAACAAAATCACAGAACTCAAAATTTAATGCCATGGCATTATATCGTTTGCAACAGATAGAGGTGATCTGTATTATAGTGATGTATGGCAGACAGTGCTGAATGTTAGCGCAAGCAGTGAAACCTGGGTAAAACTTTAAATTGTTATTGGAAGTGGACAAACTGCTTCAGATAAAATAAGATCTGACATAACCATTTGCCATGCTGTCAGACCAAACCACTATTGAGATTTCAAAAGTTTGATACATTTATATTTTCTAGAACTGGACAGAATTTTTCCTCCAATGAAATACTTTTACATTTTGGCAAAAAACTTAAACTAAAATGTTTCAGCTGAAAACC
This sequence comes from Lepidochelys olivacea, assembly GCF_965140295.1. Classification (NCBI taxonomy): domain Eukaryota; kingdom Metazoa; phylum Chordata; order Testudines; family Cheloniidae; genus Lepidochelys; species Lepidochelys olivacea. Next base: position 75,057,697 of record NC_140414.1, read on the forward strand.
AAAATATGTTGGTTCAGAATTGTAGAAGCTGCAGTTGGATGATTTATACTCCTATTCTCCTCTATAGCCTGAGCTCCCTAGCTGGATTACATCTCCCATAATGCACCACAGTGCATATAAATGAAGTGATTGCAAGTACAATTACTTGTTCAAACATTTACCCAATTTGTCTCGGGAAATATAGAATTTTGTGCATACAGTCATTGTGTTGGTCATTACAGTATTGCCCTGTAAATACAACCTGTTTCAATTCTTCTTTTCTGGGGTGGTAAAACGTGAAAAAGATATGCAGTCTGTTTCTGAAAACTTCTTGAAATATAGCTAGGTAGACAGATCAGCATGATACTGCACAAAGAGCTAACTTTTTTTTAAGTGGAATATCTTCAGTGACTCACTGTTGGCATAGCATGTGAATAAGTACCATTTACTAAGATAAGTTTTGTACTTGCATTGTCTGGCTATGCCGAAAGATGGACAGGAGACATTTGACATGGGTTAATCCGGCCACAACTTTATTATTAGATATCTGGGATACCCAGCAGATAACAGTGTACAGTGCAGGCAACCCCATGTTTATTCCATAATTACCCTTACGGGGCGGGGGTTGCCAGCAAATCCCTGTCTTTTTTCCATCCAGGTCCCTCCAGCAAATCCATTTCTGGGACCTTACCATACCAGGGCTTCCACCAGCTCCCCCTCTTTTTCCCTTCAGGTCCCTCCAACAAATCCATTGCTGGACCTTACCATCCACCCTTCCCCCTCATAGGAGGGTTAAGGTGGGCTATAAGAATGGGGGGTTGACTCCTTGCCATACCAATCATAGGAGTCCCCAACCGCCCCTCATTTGTTCCTTTAATGAACGCCTCTTTTTAAGTCCTTTTCCAAGCCATTTATCCGGTAAAGAGGAAGCCTCAAAAACCCCTTCTAAAACCCTGCATTCCCAGGGGATGAGTCAGCAACCACACTGCCCCTTTTGCAGCAGTTTTCAGCTTCCTCCCCGCTCCCAGCCATAAAGCACTATTCCCTTCACTCTGCCAGCCAGCCAAACACTCTCCCGCTTAAAGGTGCAGGGTGGTCATTGTAATGTAGATAAGCCTTAGAATGTGCTGCAGAGATAGCTTCCATGTGAGTAACTGGCCACCATCTTTAAAGAAAATAAAACAGATTAGCTATTGCCTTAGGGAGGTAGTGGAAATCCTATTGCTTGAGTCACTTAAAACTGGATTGGACAAGCACTGAAGAATATACTATAGGGACTAATTTGACATTGGTACAGGGTAGGGGAGACAAAATAACTTATTGACCTTTTCCATATTTGATTGATCTGATTATCTGACATCTTTTATACAAAATGTGATGCTAATACTGTATGGAATATTAGTTACCATTAATATTAATGACTATATATTTTTAATAGCCATTTATTCTTAGATATGCTGCTTGGATGTATCCAATCCAAATCAAATAATAAAAGAAATAGGTTTTCAGCTTTCAATTTCTACTGGAAAAGTAAAATTTTAAACCTTGGAGCTACTGCTTTCTAAAAGTATATACCATGTAGCCGACATATTACCTCATGGCCTTTAAGGAAAGATTTGAAGGCTGAGAAAATATTACTTTTCAATTCCTCTTATTCCCTCTTCACTCTGTTCTACTGTTTTCCTAAGACATAACTTCTGTAGTGTGATCTTTACGACAAGTGTGAACATCAGCCAAGAACCAGGCCACATGAGGCAATTGCAATGTATGCCATAGTTCACTGTATCACAAAGTAGGAAGACAAGTGACTTTTTGATACCTACTCTTTGCCATATACCTGCAACATCATTTGGAATTATGCTGACTCATTCAGCATTGTTAAATTAATTGCAGTGCAATAGGTCTGTCCATTAAGTGCAGAAGTGTGCTACTTGTTCTGAACCACTCTGTAAATGGAATTCTTTATTAAACTGAGATATTTTCCTTGACAGCCTAAACAGATATTATAGCCATGCCAGACAGAGAATAATGCATTATTAAGCATTTGCTACAAAAAGAGTTGAAACACAGGTTAGTTTTGACTCATGAAGGCCATTCTCAATAGACTATGTTTTAGTACCATTGTTCTGATTTCCTGGAAGATGACTAATATTTATGACCCAGGCCATTCCTGGAATAAAGCGGTAAAAGTAATGCAACAAAGTTTGAAGACAATGACACAGTATTATATTTTAAATTATGATTTCTTACATTGTAAAAATCCAGAAGCTTCATAAATATAGTATATTTAGTCATAATATATAGAGGACACTGTGCATGTGGTCAAGTTATAAGGCTATACACACAAATCCTAGAGTTCTGGTAATATAGTTACTGCAAAAGCAATACTCCAGAGAACTATGATGTTACCAGAACCATGAAGTATGTAGGGGTTTAGCATTTGTTATTCTTTGTTAAGGTTTATATACAGAATTATATTAGTTAACATCACATTTTGTCAGTAAGAGCCAAGTCCTACTAATTAAGCAATAATATAATGAAAAAGCATGCATTAGGTTACACGAACTGATAGAGTCTAAGGCGAGAACAGACCATTGTGATCATCTAGTCTGAGGTCCTGCACAACACAGGCCAGAGGACTTTCCCAAAATAATTGAGAGGGCATAATCTTTTAGAAAAGCATTTGATCTTAATTAAAAATTGTCAGTATTGGAAAATCCGCTATGACCCTTGGAAAATTGTTCCAATGATTAATTACTCTCACTTAAAAGTTTATGCCTTATTTCTAGTTGGAGTTTGTCTAGCTTTGTCTTCCAGCCATTGGATCGCATTATACCTTTGTCTACTAGATTGGAGGGCCCATTATTAAATATTTGTTCCCCACGTAGGTACTTTAGATTGTAATCACATCATCTCTTAACTTTCTCTTTAAGATTAATAGATTGAGCTCTTTGAGTCTATCACTATAAGGCATGTTTTCTAATCCTTTATCATTTTTGTGACACTCATGCCTAAGATGTTATGGTATGAGGCTGAATTAGAAATAAATTGAATTGACTAACATATAGTTTACAGTGCTTGGGCTGTTTCAGATAAAATCTGCCTACTGTATAAGCAGTTAATGTTTAGATAACCAGGTGATAGGTGCCTTAGAAATATTATAGACAGGTAACAAGAGATCCCATGGCACGTTTTGTACAATGTAAGTACATTGTACAAACCATCTAGAATGGCTGATGAGTGAGTGCCGACCTCAGGGTAGACTATTAATAAACAAGGCACAAACCCCAAATTGGTTGTGTGCTCTAATACTTAGATTTCACCAACCAAGTACCAAGTGTGAATTCCTCGAGCACTACAACTACCTTAGAAGAGGGTGCAACAACCTTAGAAGTCACAGACAGTCCCCTTGGGCACTCTGATTTTTCTCGCCACGCAGGCAAGACTGCCTTTGTGATAGATGATCCCTTACACCAAAACCACAATATTATTCAGGTTACTTCCAGTCCTAAAGGACTAGTCAATTGTACCCTAGATTTCTCAAAGACAACGCTTGTAGCCAATCCTATAATAAATTAACAAGATTTATTAACTAAGAAAAAGAAATAAGAGAATTATTTACAGGGTTGAAGCAGGTAAGTATGCACACCCAAATGAGTTACAGTCTTAGTTTCCAAAAGGTAATAGAAACTGTTGTGATGTGCAAGCTTTCTGTGTCCTCTAGAGCTAACTCAAGGTAAACTGTTTGGGAATCCCTGGATTATTCTTGGAAATATTGTCAAATTTCCAAGCAGAATAGTGATACAGTTCCTTCTGGTCAGGGATTTTTATTCCCTTCCTCCAGAGTCCAAATGGAAAGAACAAGTATCGGCACCCATCTCCTCTTCATGGTTGTGTGTGTGTGTGTGTGTGGCCAGGAGGGTGGGGCAAACAACAAAGTCTTTGTCCTTTAATGTTTCATAATGGCTCATTTGGTTTCAATGGGCCTTCTTGTGCAGGATCAGCACTTTAATAAATGTTCCTTTCCTGTTTGAGTGACACAACTATAGGGATTTACAATGTAAACACTCAATATAACTTTATACCATGAGCTACAGATGTTATAAGTGAAATCAATACACACAGCATCCTACAAGCATTTCATCAAGTTGAAACAGTAAACACCTTCTTATAAACTTACAATATATTTTAACAATGTGAACACATGGATGAGCCAGTCTGTTTTCCATCTATGCATTTGTCAGTATTCAGTGAGGCATAAGGACCTTGGCATGAGGTGGCACCTGGTCTGCCAGTGTCACAGTAGGGATTTTCCCTAGTGTCCCTGCCCAGAATTCCCCAAAAACTCTTTCCATAGTTGTACAGTGTGCTGTACACTGGTGGCACGCCTGGATGTTGTCATCAGCCACTAAACTACATAGGGGCCTGGGAATTGCCATACTTGAGCAGAGCAGAACACTTACCCATCTCTGCCAATAGTCAGAATCAGATGTTTCAGAAGAAGGTGCAAAAATCCCTATAGTTGACAACTATCGAATATCTTCCCCATAAGGGAAGTTTAACTCCAACCCCCTTCAGTTAGTGGTTGACTTATGCCCTAAAGTATGAGAATTATTTCCCTACTTTTTTTATCCTCTCTCATGCCATAGTGGTTGTTCTCGGTATCTCTTTTTTTGAATTCTACTAAGATTTGGTCTCAATATCATGTGGAAATGAGCTCCACAGGTTAATTATGCATTCTGTAAAAAAGTATTTCCTTTATCACTTTTAAGTTTGCTGTCTTTCCATTTCATTGAATGTCCCCTTGTTCTTGTATTATGAGAAACAGGAGCTCCTGATTTACTTTCTCTATATAATTTACCTCTATCATGGTCCCTGTTAGTCATCTCTTTAAACTAACCAGCACCAATCTTGTCTTTTCTGTGCAGAATCTCCATACACAGATCTTTTCAAATCTCATCTTTTTTGTCAGCTCTCTCTGGGTCTATTCTATCTCAGATATATCTTTTTTAACATATAGGGCTGAGCAGTAAGGTGCAAGAACTGCATTCAGATAAGGCATACCATTATAGTAAAATGGATATTTGCAGAATTATTTTCTATTGCATTCTTTATACATAATATTTTGTTGATTTTCCTGATTACAGCTAACATGAAGGAGAATTTTATGCTGAGCTATGCACTTTGACTCCCACATGTTTTTTCTGAAACATTAGAACTAATTTTGAATTCAGCAGTGTGTGAGTAGTTCATATATTCCTTCCAGTATACATCACCTTGGATTTGTCCACAATGAAATTAATCTTCCATTGGGCTGCCCATTCATCTAGTGCCTAAGTCCATCAAGTCCTTCTGAAATTCCTCAGAGTCTTTTCTAGTCATGTGTGGCCTGGTTGCCTCTGCATCATCCTCTTGTGGCCTGTAAGGGCACAACTCACCCACTGGAAGGTCTCCTCTGGTATGTCTCTGAGGCTGGCCCTCCAGCCAAGAAAAACTTCAGTCCTAGCCCTTCCAAAGGAAAATTCAGAACTAGATAAAACAGGGACATCCTACAAATCTTCAGTGGGAATCCAACCTTGTACTCAGAGCTTGTCTCAAAACAGTCCATGTTTCCTCTGATCTCACAGGGACTGGTCATCCCTTTTAGCAGGGGCTTAGCTCAGTTTCAGGACTACAACCAGGCTTCTCTCCCAGCTACTCTGCTCTCCTTCCTGGTCAGCCCTGAACTGATCTAGGGCTCTTCCTTTTAACTCCCCTCTTCATGCCTGACATTTGCTGCAGATGTAGCAGGGCAGGGCCAAATGGGTCCACAGGCTGTCCTTAACCCTCTTTTTGTCAGTGTGAGACCCATCCACCTCATCACATAATGATGAACCTAAATGATTATCTATCATCTGCAAATTTTTCCATATATATACACCATCTTATGACTAACATGGTTCTGCTCTACACAATCCAGGATAGCATGAGACAAAGGATAGAAGTGGAACTACCACCACAATACGATGGTTGCAGAGGGGGTCGACGCACCCATGGCCCATTTGCAAATATCCATCACATTATTTTAAAAAATGCAGAGAATACAACTCACCCATTGATTATATGCTTCATTGACAACTCAAAAGCATTTGATACTGTCTGACATGAATGTCTTTGGAGGATACTACAAAAACAACAGGGAGCCCAGTGGCACCTTAAAGACTAACAGATTTATTTGGGCATAAGCTTTAATGGGTAAAATACCCACTTCTTCAGATGCATGGATACAGACTAACGTGGTTACCCCTCTGATAATTGGAGGATACTGCCAGACTTGGTGGTTCCAAAGTATCTCACTGAACTCATTGCACGTATGACATTCCAGGGTGCAATCCAGACCAGTGAGGGGTTGTGTCACCAGCTGCCCTGCAACCTGGGGTACCTTACAATGCTTTTCTGCTGTAGCTCCCATCTGGTCCGCTCACAAACAGCCTACCTGCAAGCAGGTCACACCCTGTATATGACCACAGCCCTGTTCCAGCAACTCTGACCCCCAACACAGCCTGTCATCAAACACCCAGCCACACTGTGGCTTCCAGCAGCCTTGGTTATTATTTCCAGGGTGACCCCAACACTCTGTCTGGAATTTTCCAAAAAAAATTGTGTTCTGCCCTGTCCAGCCCTCTCCTGGACAATATGGGCCACCTTGACGAATTTCTGGAAAAATGCACCACAACCAATGATATACTTGAGATATGTCAATGATATTTTCCTCTTCTGGACAGATGACAAATTCCCTCATACATTTCCACCACAACTTCAACCACCACCACCAGTTCATTAAACTACCTCTGGAACACTCTCACACTCACATCAACTTCCTGGACACCATGACCAGTTTTAGCAATGGAATCCTATAGACAACTATGAAACCCACTGATCACCATACCTATCTTCATAGAACCAGTGACCACCCCAAACATACCAAGAAATTTGTTTTCTACAGCCACACACTCAGATGGTGCAGAATATTCTCTGAGGAAAAGGTCTTGGATATACATCTTAACACACTCAAAACTGCCTTCACCAAACAAGGACACTTCACCAGAGAAGTAGATTGCATCATGGAATGGGTCACCTTGAGTTTCAATACAGAAATAAAACACCCTCCAACTGCACAAACTTAGTTGTCACCTACCACCCCACACTAGAACCCATATGGGGTAACAACTACAAACCATACCCAATGTGGACCCCATCCTGAATGGTCCCTTGAAAGGTATTAACTATTTATGTTAAGCAATCTGTTCCACCTTGTATTTAGCTGTGACTCTGAGTTTATTTCCCAGACCTGAAGAAGAGCTCTGTGTAACCTTGGAGCTTCTGGCAGCTAGCCTAAATTGAAGCACCCTTCAGGTTGCTTGGTCTCATGTCACGGATTGGGCCAGTGCCAAAATGATACAAAGCTGGAGGAAATGTCAAGGTAGTTTGAAGATACTTTTGAACCCCCTCTCCTGAGCTCTGTCTAGTGCACCTCAAGATCTTTGTAAAAGCACACAATAATTGCATAATGTATAATGTAGCTGTTGAAAATGCAATGACTTATTAAAATACTATAAGTCCACAAGCTGGATTGTTCATCAACCAAGGTAAGAGAAGATATACGGCTATCAATGTCTGAAAAGTAACATAAGAGTAGATAAAGAAACAAGTTATTTTAGCTATCCAGGGAGTGAAACTTGCAATGATGACACCATGCTAGATGTCAAGCAAACAATATCAAAAGCAGCAAACAACTTCCATAAGCTTACACTATTTTTTACACTATTTTTCCTAATTATTTTTTCCTAATTATTTTAACACAAAAATACAATGTCAGTGTTAAAAATTGTATCTGTACTTCTTTACAGAGTAGAATTATGGAAATCTTCCACGGAAATTGATAAGATCAATGTATACTAAAATTCCTGTTGAAGCTCTTCAGAGTCCGTTGGAAAGAGTTTGTTACAACATCAGAAATTCTAAGTAGAGCAAACCAATAATCTAAAGCACCAAACACAGTAAGAAGATTGGTAAGACATGCTTTAAGGTTGCCCTCAAATGACTTGCACTGCAAGTGATAACATGGACACCACCTGGAAAGAAAAGAAGAGGGCAGCCCAGAGAAACATTACACAGAATAAAGAAAGAAGCCAAATCCATCAACATGACATTCAGAGGGCTAAGCAGATCAGCACAACACCAAAACAAGTGACAGAAACTAGTGGACATCCTATGCAGCTGAGGGTGCCAAGGATAAAGAAGAAGGAATGAAGTAGTCCACTCTAATTTTTTGTCTGGAAGAAAAGTTGCCCATCACAAAGGTATATAATGTGCAATATTTCCATATATATTTCTTCTATCCTTGGAATATCCTTTTACAGTATTTAAAGTCTTATTACACTACTTGTTGGCTTTTATCAGAAAGTTGACATAACATCCTTTCAAAAGTTGGTAAAAGACAGGGTTGAAGTAACATATTAAAAAGTAGATATAAATTGATTAGTGCTCCGTGTTGTAACGGAATCCTCAAGTAACTAAACCATCCTCCTAGCCATGAGTCCTGCTCTGATCTTGTTATTGCTCTTGAGAGTATGTCTGAATGTTTGACTTTAATCAGGCACAGCCATTTCTGATGACTTAATATTAAATTTTGAAACAATCACTGAGACTGAGCCTCTGCTTTTATCTTAAAGCAGAAAGACAAGAGACATATTATGCTTATAGCAGAAAGAAATTCAGATAATCCAGCATAAAAGGAACAATGTTGTGATGCAGGGAGCTTCTCAATACCAAGTGGCAGAGGGAACACCTTACCATAACCCATCAGGCCTGCCCTCACACTCACTGCACCAACTCTCTGTTGTCCTAATCTAAAAGGTGTCATGTAAGGTTTCATATGCAGACTGGTAATATGCTGATCATTAATGTTATTGCATGATGTACCTACAAGTGGTGAATAAAGAATTATAACTGTGTGCTGGAAATACGTTTCTTGAAAGTGTTTGACAGACAATGCCTAAGCCCAGCCAGTCCTAGAGAAAAGAATGTTATTTCACAGGGTTGACTGTCTCCAATGTAAATTTTAAAAAGTGTAACATGAGATAATGGAAAGTACATTTATGTTCAAGGTAAACAAAGTCATCAGGGGATCAAGAGGGGGAAGAAGACCACATGATAATTTTGAGCAGGGATGGAGACTACACCCCCCAAAGAGGTCTTCCTGCCTCTTGAAATAGGGTCAATGAACTTTGGTAGATATGATAAATGAATGATAAAATGATGATAAAATTATTTGAATGATAAAAGCAGTGGCAAAAAACCATGTTGTTATCCATCACTGAGAGGGCAGTAGAGTACAGCACACTTTGAGCATAAAAATTGGGTCCCCTTGTCCGGAGGACTAGGGTTCTGATCACTTGATGTAAGGAGGAAATTGCTTAAGTAAAGATTGTAGCTTCCTAGTCACTAGAAAGCATGGTTTTTTTGTTGTTTTTTATTTGCAATCTTTCCTATCTTTCACACTTATTTGAAATCACTTAAACCTACATTCTTTGTTAATAAACTTATTCTTGTTTTATCACACAGTCATCTCAGTGCTGTGTATTTAAATTGAAGTGTGGGTTTTCAGGCAAACTAATAAGCTGGCATGTATTCTGTCTCTTCAGAGGCAATGAATTTGGAAACTTCTGTGAGAATCCAATGAGAGGGACTTGGGAGTTGAAGGGCTGTTGGTGTCACCCTGCAAGAAGTAATCAGGATGGTGGAAGCCCCATGGTGAGGCCAATGTGCTGTGAGCAGGCTGCTGGTGTCAGAGCTCTAAGACAAAGCTGCATAGCACAGAAGCACCCAAGGTTACAGGGCAGGTGATGAGAAACCCTTCCTGAGCTGGATGAAACCCAAAAGCATCAAATGTATTTACACACAAATCTGCAAATTACAGTACTTCTGGAGATGCTTCCCCTGCTGCCTATCATCCGCAATCTGTCATAGCTTGTCTATGCTTCACCAACCAAATGATGAACACTCAGAAATCAGAAAACTTGACATTTAGAAAGTAAAACAAGTCTTTGGAACCAACTTCTTTGTAGAATTAAATTATCACATACTGTGCTGCATATGTAATGTACAGACAATATTAAGATAATAGTAATATAAAAGATAATTACTTTGAGTGAAGTAAGGCAGTTATTACTCTGCAGTGTAGATTTACTGTACAAGCCACTGTTATGGATCCTCACCAACAGAAGTGAAAAAAAGTTATCCTCTGCGCTACCCTTATAGCGGTCACTCACTATAAAGTGAAGTGTTCCTACACCACAAGATCAATGGGAAATCAATTAATGAAGTCCTTGTTGTAGTTTACCACTTTTCAGTGAATCACAATCTACATGGTATAATCTATAATACCCTTAATCCAGATATTAAACTCTCCTCGAGGTCAATAGTAGAATTACCTACAAGTTAAAGGTACTTAGGGTGACCCGATGTCCTGATTTTTATAGGGACAGTCCCGATTTAGGGGTCTTTTTCTTATATAGGCTCCTATTACCCCCCCACTCCCTGTCCCCATTTTTCACATTTGCTGTCTGGTCACCCTAAAGGTACTATTGGAGTCTGTTAGCATCCCATTTAAATTGGGGTAATTAAATGAATTTAGAGATAAAATCCTGAAATGTTGTATGTACTGCTGTATTTATGACCCAACTTGTGATTTTTAGGTTATTTTAATTTGCTGCAAGGCAGAGTTTGAGACATTCATGTTAGCATTATATTGTACTGTGTTGAAATAGAGTAAAGCTTCTACATTTGTGTTGATTTATTTTTACCTAGTTTGATGTTCCCTATGTTGTACATTTAAATCTAGCCGAAGGCCCAGCTTCCTTTAGTTGGGTGCAATTTGCACCCTTAACTTTGTGCCTATGAAATGAAGCATGTGTGCAAATAAAAATACTTGTGCCTCTAGCTGCCTGATTTGCACCTGCAACTGGGAGTTTAAGGCTTAAGAATTTTTGAGAGACGGAAGCAGTGCAGTTCAAAAATGGGCACAAAATTACAAGCACAAGTAGTGACTGCTAACGGCACACTTTTGTAAATTTGGCCCTTAGGATACACCACATATACAAGATATTCTACAGAATGTTCAGCTGTACAATACAGGTAGTATTGGGCCCCATGGGTATTGGTAGAGAAGACAGCTTGGGGCCACCAATATGTGCTTATTGTACTGGACTATGCAACCCAGAAGCCATTCCCCTATGCAACACAGCTTCCAAGACAATAGCTAAGGAGCTAGTACAGATCTTTGCCCGGGTTGGGCTACCCAAGGAGATATTGACTGATCAAGGGACACCTTTCATCTCCAAGTTGATGAAAGATCTCTGTTCATTGCTCTAAGAACAAGCCCTACGGACCTCTGTATACCACCCGCAAACAGATGGCCTTGTGGAAAGGTTCAATAGGACCCTCAAGGCCATGATCAGGAATTGGTGAGCCAGGATGGGAAAGATTGAGATACCCTATTGCCTTACTTCATGCTCGCCATCTGGGAGGTTCCGCAAGCCTCCACGGGTTTCTCTCCATTTGAACTCCTATATGGGTGCCACCCCCGGGGCATATTGGATATAGCCAGAGAAGCCTGGGAAGAAGAGCCAAATCCCTGAAGAAACATAGTCAAGCATGTATTGCAGATGAGAGATCGGATAGTCTGAGTTACGCCCATTGTATGGGAACACTTGGAGAGAGCACAGGAGACCCAACGAACCCATTATAACCACCAAGTAAAGTTTTGACAGTTCCAACCAGGGGATCGGGTGATGGTACTGGCACCCACAGCAGAAAGTAAACTGTTGGCCCGGTGGCAGGGACCCTATGAAGTGATCAAAGCCGTAGGAGAGGTGAATTATAAGGTGTGGCAGCCAGGCCACCAGAAACTGGAGCAAATTTACCACATCAATCTTCTAAAATCTTGGCACGATCGAGAGGCATGCTTAGTCACCCAGGAGATCCTTCCCCAGGAGGATAATTTACACAAGCAAGTGAGGATATCACCTGACTTGACGCCGATCCAAAAGATCGAGGCAGCCGACATGATTAATCACAACCGAGATGTGTTTTCTACAAAACCAGGGCGGATGACTGAGACCTATCACCATATCCGCACAATCCTGGGAGCCAAGGTAACATTGAGACCCTACCGAATCCCAGCAGCCAAAAGAGAAGAAATCAAAACCAAAGTAAAGAAAATGTTAGAATTAGGGGTTACTGAAGAATCTTACAGTCAGTGGTCCAATCGTTCTAGTGCCTAAACCTGACTGTACTACGAGATTCTGTAATGACTTTCGCCGACGGAATGAAGTATCCCCATTGGAAGCATGCCCCATAACATGCATCGACGAACCGGTTGACTGACTGGATACTGCCTGATTCTTGACTACGCTGGATCTGACAAAAGGATATTGGCAGATTCCCCTGACCAAAGAAGCTAAAGAAAAGACAGCGTTCTCCACCCCAGACGGTCTATTCCAGTACAGTGTCCTTCCTTTTGGGCTACATGGGGCCCCGGCCACATTTCAGCACCTCGTGGATAAGCCGCTGTGCCCCCATACTAGTTATGCAGCCACATACCTGGATGATGTCATCATCCACATGCCAGACTGGGGAACCCACTTGGAGAAAGTTGAGGCAGTACTGCGCACCTTAAGGCAGGCTGGCCTCACCGCTAATCCTGCTAAATGTACCATAGGGCTAGCAGAGGCTAGGTACTTCGGATATATTGTAGGCAGGGGCATAGTGAAGCCCCAAACAAATAAGCTAGAGGCGATTCAAAACTGGCCTTGGCCGACCCGAAGGAAGCAGGTACACGCATTCCTAGGCGTGGTAGGCTACTACCAACATTTTATTCCCCACTTTCTCCACTAGGGCAAGTCCTCTAATGGACCTGGTGAAGGCCCAGGGTCCAGACATGGTGAAATGGACTGACACAGCAGAGGGGGTGTTCACAGACCTTCGGATGACCGTCTGTAATAACCCTATACTCATAGCCCTCGATTTTAACAAGGAATTTATTTTACAAACAGACGCTTCTGAGGTGGGGTTGGGGGCGGTTCTGTCGCAAATGGTGGGAGAAGAGGAACACCCAATCCTCTACCTAAGCAGAAAGCTTCTCCCAAGAGAACAGAAATACGCAGTAGTCGAGAGATAGAATGCCTTGCTGTCAAATGGGCCATGGAGACACTGCGTTATTACCTCGTAGGCGAGCGATTTCCCCTTGTGACGGACCATGCACCCCTCCAGTATTATCAGCACTTTATTAGCATTAGTATTATTGACACTTTAATCTAAAGACAAGATTTCCAAATAACAACAACAAAAATCAAATTTTGCAACATGATCCTGCGCTCCCTCAGATCCTAGCGAGGCTGCCATAAATAACCCATGAATAGAGGCTAGGATTTTCAGAGTAGTATCTCCAAGCAAATGCAGGCCACTTTGCAGACTGACACATATTGGCTTAAATACAATCTTTGTGCTGCACTACATTAAAAAAAATGTTTGTAAAATATATAGGAACAAGATCAGCCTATTTTCTAGCATTGAATCGAAATCCGGATTTCATTAACTGTTTCAAATGTCATGGGAAGAAAACATCACCAGGCTTCTCAGATGCTAATTGATGGCTTATTAACCTTAAATATAATCACGAAGGAGTAGCTGTGGCATAGCATACGTATGTGGCAATATGTATTTACCTTTTACTGTGTGTGATGGGGCAAGGCCAAATGGCTATAGAAAAGTTGTGGGAGACAGATATATTAGTCCCAGGCTAAACAAATCCCTGGTACCAGGATAAGTAAATGGCACCTGCTACAAGTCAATTAAGACACCTGGGGACAGTTAAGATCTTTCCAGAAGGCAGGGAAGATAGGTAGGTTGATTGGGACACCTGAAGCCAATTAGGGCTGGCTGAAACTAGTTAAAAGCCTCCCAGTTAGTCAGTTGGGCATGCATGTCAGGAGCTGTAGGAGGAAGCTGTGCTCTTGGAGGAACTAAGTAGTACAAACCATACCTCACAGCCTCCTTCCTTGTGCCTGATAACGGTGAAGGAGATATTGTGTGGGAGCTTCTGTGGGGAAGTGACCCAGGGAATTGTACACGTCCTATTTCCAAAAAGTCAGCTACCGTAGCTGCTAATATTTGGGTCACTGGGCTGGAGCCTGGAGTAAAGGGCAGGCCCGGGCTCCCCCTCCCATCCCGATTAATCACTGAGACTGGGAGACAACAGAAAGTGTGTGGGAGAGGGTGGCTTCTCCTCACCTCCCTTGCTGGCTTATGATGAAAATGGCTCAGTAGGCTGTGAGCCTTGCCTCTAGAGAGAGGGTCACAGTGAGCCTCTGAGGCTAGCAAACTCTGCCAGGAAGTGCAGGGCCCACTGAGACAAGGACAGAGCTTTGTCACAACTGGTGTTTGCAGTGGGATTATTGTTCACAGTGTGGTGGAAGAAAGAGTTTTTTTAAAAAAAAAGTGCACTGGGGTTTTGGGGTTTTTTTGTGTTTGTTTGTTTTGTTTGTTTGTTTTTGTACCACAATGGAGGAAGTGGTAAGAACTCTGGTACAAGCCACAGCAGCCCAGCAGGAGGCCACCCGGGTTCAGGCAATGGCACAACGGGAGATGACATAGAGGCATATCTCCTCTTATATGAAAGGACTGCTCAGCATGAGGCGTGGTCCCAGGGCCAGCATCCTAACCCCTTTTTTGTGCCGAGAGGCCCAGAAGGCCTACTTTGACTTGCCTGCCATGGATGCCATTGACTATACCCGCCTGAAGGCAGAGATCCTAGCATGATCGGGGTGACGGCAGCAGTACGGGCCCAGAGGTTCCATGAGTGGAAATTCCAGGAGAACAAACCCCCAAAGTCCCAGCTATTTGACCTCATACACCTCGCACAAAAGTGGTTACAGCCCAAGGCATGCAGCCCAGAGGTTTTGGAGACCCTGGTCATAGACCATTACATGCGGGGACTGCCACCAGATCTCCGTAAATGGGTAGGCCAGAACAATCTGTCCACCTACGACGAGATGATCACGCTGGATAAAGACGGATGACAGCCAGGGAATTGATCCAACTATCCAAGGAAGGCCCCTTTTGAAAAAAGCATCCGACCCCAACCCTGGAAGGTTGGGCAGCCAAACCCCTGGGGAGTCCTAGGTGGAAGAAGGGGGGAGGGCGAAAACCAGCAGGGATCCCAGAAGGAAAGAATTGGCTTGAGTGGGGGGGACCCCTAGGACTAACCCCCCTAACCCCCAGGATAGGGGCGTGATTATAGATGTTTTGCATGTGGGGAGCGGGGACACATAGCAGCACAGTGTCCCAGCACCGAGGAGCCTATGCAATGTAACTTGGGGGATTGGGAGGTCCCGTGCTCCCTTATCCACCTCGCGGGGGTTGCTTTAGCCCCGCATAATTACACCAGACCAGTGAGAATAAACGGAGCAGAAACTACAGCACTTGTGGACTCTGGGAGTGTTATCACCCTTATATCAGGTAAGCTGGTAAAAAGGTAGTCAGCTGCTGCAAGCCAAACGCATAGCAGCAACGTGCGTGCATGGGGCCTGAGCCATTACCCCACCATCCTGGTGCAGATAGAGGTTCAGGGGAACCCCATTGAGGTGACCGTGGGCGTAGTTCTTAAACTCCCATATCCTGTAGTCATTGGGAGGGACAATCCAGGGTTTGATAATTTACTCCCCCCGGAGAGGCTGGATGGAGGTGGGAACCCTAAGGACAGCGACTCGTCACCAGGGGAATGTCAACCCCCGATATTCCCTGAGATTTCTCAGGATCCATTCTCAGCCCCCTGAAAGACCCAGAAGACAAAAAAAGAGAGGAAGGATGCAAAGGCCTTGGGAACCCGGATCCTGACCCAGGGCCAGAAGACTGCCCTAATGGGCAGATGGACATGAGTAGTCAACAGAAAAACTTCCATCCCAGAAGGTGAGCTGGAAGCCACCCCCTGCCGTGACGGCAGCGAGCCACTGGAAGAAGCAGAAGCCAGCCCCTGGAAGCTTGGGCAGGTTAGTCCCGGGAAAGAGACTTTCAGGCAGGACCAGGCAGAGGACCCCATATATAACAACACCAGAAAAGAGGTGGCAGAGATCGACGGGATACCCGTGGATGGGGAGATGAAGAAAGATCTTACTTTATAGTGAAGAAAGATCTCCTGTACCGCGTGGTGAAAATGCAGGAGCAAGAGATTCAACAATTTCTGGTGCCATGAAAACATCAAAAAGCCATATTGAGTATCGTCCACAGTCCTCTGTTTGGAGGACACCTAGGGGTAGAGAAAACCCAGGCACGGATCCTGCGGAGGTTCTTCTGGCCAGGAATACATGAAGATGTCTGACGATACTGTACCTCTTTGTCTGGAGTGTCAGTTACATAGCCCTCGCCCGCACTCGCGGGCTCCTTTGATACCTCTTCCAATAATAGAGGTTCCTTTTGAACCCATAGCCATGGATCTGGTAGGGCCCCTGTATACCACCTGTCTTCTCTACCAATACCATTACCAGTTCTAACATTATAAATCATACCAACAATAACAGTGCTTTGTACATATCAGAACCCTGAAATAAACATTCATTCTTATAATATGCCCACTTTGAGTGTGGTTTATTACATGTAATACTTGAGTATTACAACAATCACAACTACCAAGGTGTATTTTTTGAGGCAGTTGCTCGCGGTTTTAGCCACAGCTCCTATTGGAGCAAATTCACCCAGCACAATCCCATTGACTTCACCAATATCAGTCAGTAAGTCAGCTTTGAATGTAATGAAATACACTGAAAATCAATGCCACAATTTGAAATATACTCCCTCATATATGACAGAATTTTACTCAGCACTTATGGATATATTCTTCCATTAATACATGTGATTTACTCTGATTAACATCAATAGGTATCTCACACAAGTATGGAGAGATTAACCTCCTTATTGTCTTTTCTTAATGTCATTATATTTTTAATCCTCTATAAGTATCAGTGTATTCTGAAAAAATAGTAACTCAGATGGACTAAGAGTAAGACACAGACGGCTGGATTTTCTGGTCCACTAAGGCAATTTCGGACCATGTAGAGATTTTTTTCCTGTGCAGTGGGCCTCTACTCATGGAAATTTGGAAGAGGTGGCTCCTCTGTTTCTGTTCTATTTAGGTTCTTATACTTCCATCACCACACTATCTTGAGATCATTTTCTAGTAGTGTATTAAGCAACATGATTACACATCAGCTGTTTGTTCTCTCATCTTTCTCCCAGGGGAGAAACATGTGCAGTGCAGTGTCTTATTCTGACACAAGGGTTTTGCTGCTTTTAAAAAAAAAATACACATGTTGCTATGTGTTTGTTAGAGAAAGCGCAATCAAAGCAATGCATCTTGCACTTGGAGCAGAAGGTGGTGAGGTGCACCTTCTACTTCTGGACATACAAGATATTCAGAGTGAGAACTCAAAGGCATTCTGAGGTGAGTCAGATAGGGAGGAGGCATGGCCAAGTGGAGTTCAGTTGTGCCTGATCTTACACGAAAACTATTTAAGTTAGGGCTCCCCCTAGTCAGTGACAAGTGGGCACAGCAGAGAATCAAACCCAGAGCCCATAATACTGACAAAGAACGCAGATATGACTTGCTTCAATACATCATCAAAAATTCTTTTAAAGTTATTTAGAGACAAGTGGGCAACTCAAAGAGGGTTCAAGCTCAGGATTTACCCTTAATGTTAATGAATACTGAATTGGGCATGATGTCCAGTGTAATTGCTGAAAGTGGTCAAATAACTATTTGGAAATAATTATACATCAAATTCAGTGTTTTTTCTATTTGTGAATCATAAGTGAATCCATTCATAGAAATCACAAATAAGTATTCACTACCTAGTTTAGATAGTGTCAGCTATTTTTTTTTTGCTGTTCAATTTTACTATTTGTTTGCTCTTTGTGTTTTAGGAGTGGTTCTCTAAGTTACTGTATGGTATTCTATGGTATGGTTTCTGGTCCCTGACTGACTGAAAGTTTTTAAGCAGGATGACAAATGATAAAAACTGAACAGCATTTCCTGCATGAATTTTAGATAAATAATGATTCATGCTAAATTTCTTGGATCCTTTTGTAATTCACAAATAAAGTAGGTCATCCAAGTACTTGTGAACAATCAATAGCATGATCTCATGTTGAACAGCAGCAGAGAAAACTCACCATGTTTATTAGTGAAAATATTAGTCACTTTCTATATTATTTGGCTAGCTCTAGTTGACATCTCATATCTTGGACACCAGAGATGTAGTATAGGTGACAGGACTGAGGAATGTATAATTTTGATAATATATTTGAACAGACCTCATGAGTTTTTTTAGGAACTACAAAGTACATTGAAACTAGGACAATTCTATTGGGGAGATATAAGGGGGGAAGATAAAGACAAACCAAATTAGTCAAGAAACAATGAAATATGTAAAAGGCACAAGTCCAAAAGTCTCAGGCACAAGATTCCTTATTGTCCCTCAAAAATGTTAGAAATAAGCCTAAGAAGTTTATACTCCTGAGTGCTTAATCAAACCAGCACAACATTTTAATCATTATTCTTGTCCTGGGCTTTAGGGGGGTATAATGGTGACTTTTATTTCAACTTTAATGCATTTGTCTACCTATAAAAAGAATAACAGGAAACATTTACAAATGTTTCCACTGAAAATAAAACAGAGGGGAAAACCTACTGGCTCTTATTTCCCCTATTATAACTCCCTAGGTATCATGAAAACTAGAAGGAACCATTGGTAATTCCACAGTTTCCACCAATAGATGGCATTAAGCAATTTCTACATGTGTTACTATATGTACACATTATAGATAGGGCTTCTGATTTAGCCAACAAACAGCAATAAAAGATGTCTGATCTCTCTTCCCCCCTTGCCCCCCCCAAAAAAGAGTATACATCTAATAAACATTAGGAAAACATCAGAAATGGTTACTTATACATAAGGGCTTGTCTATATGGAGCAGTAATGCAGACTATAGGGGTAGGATTTCTAAAACACATTAAACATGTATTATTTGCTGGTGTGCACTAAAGGTTCCCTAGCATGGGTTAACATAGTGCTATTTGCAACATGTTAAAGCCCACTGGGGAATATTACAAAGATTACTCATTACAGTAGAGACGAGAGAGAGCCCCCAAAACAGATTTTTTCACATCTACATAAACCTGATTAAATTGTTAAAAATAAACTCCAATATCAAATTAATACATCCCAAAAACCAGGAGTTCTAATTATGGGCGAGATTCTCAACTGGTATATATTGGCATAGCTGCATTGAACTCCAGAGAACCACACTAGTTTATTCCAAATCAGAATCTGGCACAGTATTTTTTTTATTAGGACAGACTAAAGCTAAATGAAGGTTAACACTGAACAAGCAAAACATTATTAAACCTGGACACTGCTCTGTCCATGTGGCTGAGTTGCTTCCAGCATAACCCCCCATATTCCCTGTTCCACTGGTGTCCCCTCAGTAACAGTCCCTCCAGTGAACATGGGCTTCTCACTACTGTTCTACTAATGATACATCTTCCCTATTTTACAAACATTAAAAACAAAGAATTGATGCCTAGACCTCCCACGACCAACCTGTGTCCCTTTGGCCAGAGATTGCTAGCCCTTAGCAGAGTTGGAGACTCATCATTACAACAGACTCAGCTAGCTACATGGTCTTTGAGACAGTTTGATCTCTGCAGCAGGAGACCATACCAGGAGTAATGTGTGTCTCCTGTTACGAGTCTCTGAATCCTGAAAATTCTCACTCTGTGGGGTCTCTCCCTCCCTGTGGGGTTGCCTCCAGATGGTTCTGCCTCTCCATTTTATAATCACACTTGGCTTTCTGGGTGTTGTCTGTGTTAGTGCCTCTTGTTCCTTCAGATCATTTATCCCTCTTGCGTAGTACCTCTTCGGTAGCCACTGTCCCCCTCATGACTCCTTTAGTCCACTCATTCTGGACTCTCTCTAATGGGTGGATCCTTGCAGGAGTGCCTAACTACAGGGTAGACAGGTCCTTGCCTGATCTGTTGTACTCTAGTGCTTGCTTTCTGACAGTTGGCCATGTCATCTCAGCAGTATCTCCATCCTCCTGGTTGCAACAAGTCTCCCTTCACTGGTAAAAGGATTTTGGGTCTTTGTCCCATCAATGCTTGCACTGGACTATTTTGACAACCCACTGATGGGATAGTCTTATTCACCTGATCAACATCCTCTACAGCAAACAGGGAAAGATTAAGAATGTGCTCTCAAAACTGGATACTCTCATAAAAAAACAACCTTCTATACAAACTTCCTTATGGCTGGACTTTACAAAAACTAGACAAGCCATTTACAACACACACTTTGCTTCTCTACAAAAGAAAAAGGACACTAAACTATCTAAACTACTACATGCCACAAGGGGCCACAACAGTGGTTATGCCATCATGTGCCAGCAATGCCCCTCTGCCATGTACATTGGTCAAACTGGACAGTCTCTACGTAAAAGAATAAATGGACACAAATCAGACGTCAAGAACTATAACATTCAAAAACCAGTTGGAGAACACTTCAATCTCTCTGGTCACTCGATTACAGACTAAAAGTGGCAATACTTCAACAAAAAAACTTCAAAACCAGACTCCAACGAGAGACTGCTGAATTGGAATTAATTTGCAAACTGGATAGAATTAACTTAGGCTTGAATAGAGACTGGGAGTAGATGGGTCATTACACAACGTAAAACTATTTCCCCATGTTTATCCCCTCCCACTCCCCACTGTTCCTCAGACATTCTTGTCAACTGCTGGAAATGGCCCACCTTGATTATCACTACAAAGGACCCCCTCCCCCGCTCTCCTGATGATAACAGCTCACCTTACCTGATCACTCTTGTTACAGTGTGTATGGTAACACCCTATGTTTCATGTTCTCTATGTATATAAATCTCCCCACTGTATTTTCCACTGAATACATCCAATGAAGTGAGCTGTAGCTCATGAAAGCTTATGCTCAAATAAATTTGTTAGTCTCTAAGGTGCCACAAGTACTCCTTTTCTTTTTGCAAATACAGACTAACACAGCTGCTACTCTGAAACCTAGGATTGTTAGGTCTTCCACAATGTGGAATGCCTGAAATGGTTACTCAGTGCTAGGTAGTAAGCCACAATGTACTCCCCTCCCCTCACCCACACCCAAGGCTACAATGGTCTGCAACTGTAAAACACTAACATTGTAAATGGTTACCAATGTACACAATGGTAAGGTGTAGTCTTTTCACTCTGCTTAACTCAGTTGTGGTTGGGAACTGGAGTGTTCGTCTGAAAAAAGACTGAAGTAGAGAGTTTTACAGAGTATCATTTTTTGGCCCTGAGATTACACTTTTTTCTTTTGAGAATGCATTGAACTGTTTTTTGAAGTACTGAGACAATAATGTACTGTTTGATGTCTGTTTTCAGGCATTTCCATCTCTGCAGCCCAGCCACAGGGATTCAAACTGTCATGAAGTGGTCAAAAAGGAAGTGTATCCTTGACAAACTTCTGGTGGACATGCCCAACAAGCAGATACAATACTAAAGGGAAAAAAGGATTCATACTAAGTGAAGAGGCACAGGCAGGCACAAGGAGGGAATTACAGCACATGAGAAGAGATTTGGTGAAGTGTCTGCAGCAGGCACATCACTTGGGAGAGAGGACAGCACAGCAGAAAGACCTGCAAGAAGTTGTTTGCACTAATGGTAGTCCAGGCATCTGCTTCACCTCCATCATGTCCTGAGTTGCCTCCAAGGTACCATGTCCCGCAGAGCCATGATGCATTGGACAATACCATGGTTGGGTGGTCCATGCAACCAGGACTGAATGCTAGTTGGGTTGGGCAGATGTACCGACTGCAGTCCTCCACCCACACTGCAATCATCCACTCCTGTGCAGCAGTGCCAAGTGTGTGCTAAACATGGTAGAAAGGGAAATGAGAATGGAGACCAGGAGACATGCAGAAGTAGGGGAATTATTTTGCATCGTTTAACTGTTCAATGTGTGTGTTATACACTTTATTTTATTACTGGCTTTGGTGTTTGTCTTGCAGGCCAGATGCCATTAAATTCTTGAATATTGTTTTTTGTAATACACCCATGTTAAAAATAAAGGCTTTTGTTTAATTAAGAAAGTTTATTACCATCACTGCATGACATCAGCTAATGTGCATTTCAAAATATAAAGATGAAGACATAAGACAACTGGGAACTTGTATTCAAAACACAATTTTTCAATAAATCTTTTCAGATCAATGCATAATGAAAATCTTCAGCTCATATTACACAAACCACCACTGCCTCCACAAGCCATTGTTTAAGTATTCATGTCATCCATAATGAAAATTCAGGACAACTACATCCCAACCATCCCATTTGCAGTGTATAGCAAGGGTACTTCATTTACTGTTAATGTTGCTGGACAAATACATCCATAAACATCCTCTTTCATTGGCCATGCAAGTCCATAAGGTGGGCTCACAAAGCATCCCTGATTTCTGTTGCTCATATGCATCCTGCTTCAGCTGTGATTAGTGCACTTGCTGGATGAGTGTACTAGTTCAACAATGCATTGTTGTCACAGGTCTACTCATGGGCTAATAGCTCATCTTTGGATTCACAAAGATTGAAGAGCACAACAAGCTTCAGTAATTCAGACGGCACTGGTAACACTGGAATCCAATGGCAGTACAATACCAGTGGGATTTCTGCTGCTAAATGCATATTCAACCACCATTCTACACCCACTGAATGTAATTAAACCTTTTACCAGGGCCTCTGAGATCAGGCTAAGGTTTCAGAAGCGAAGGCAAAAGGGGATACCTGCAAGATCCCCTAGAACAATGGGAGACAATTACTCCATATATGATAGAATTTGGCGGACGGTATCCCAGCTTATCCATGAAAGCAGATCCTTGATTTCATCATACCGGGGTTTCTGCCACTTTTCCAGTCCATGTTGACATCCATGAATGGGCCTCTGTGGTTGACAAAGACCAGCATAACTATGAAATAAACTGCAAATGGTACAATGTACTCATGTGCTCCTTGAGGATCATCAACTATGGGAACATGAGTCAATGGCCCTGGTGCAGTTAGGAAACTCCATCCTCTCAAATCCAGCAATTAATTCAGGGACACTCTATATGCTCATCACCTTTGGTAAATCACACACCTGATTGCCTCAGAAAACTGTCACCATAGCCCCCATAGTGAATTTGCCAAAGCTAAACTGGTTAGCAATGGACCTGTAGCAGTCTGGGGTAGCCAGCTTCCAGAAGGTAACAGCATCCCACTCCTAAACCTGGCTTCCCTCCAGCCTATGTCCTGATGCTAAAGTGTCAGGCAGGGCCAGATGATGACATTCTGAGGTCCTAAGCTATATCAAGTGTAAGAGGCTCCATACGATTAAAAAAAAATTAACTTATTTTCACAGAAATGACATTGAATATACACACACAAAAGCTTTATATTTGCATATATACAAAGGCAAAGTTTTAAAAATAGAAAAATAATTTTCATTTTCAGCAGCCCTCTCTAACGATGACATCATGACAAAAATAAATTTTAGACAAATTCTTTGAACTAATTGCATATGTAAGTAGAGTAGAAGTAAACAATATAAAATATAAAATAACAAAATACTGTAAATAATACAATTTAATAATACAGTAATACAAGAGTGCTCAGGAAAGTCTTATTCTGTTGGGGCATCTAAATTTCGGAATTCCTTGTCCGAATACACAATGAGTCTCTTAGAAGATACAAGATGGCAATAGAGGATACAAGAAGCAATGGAGGATATAGGATGCGGCTAACCCACAAGCTTAAAACTCAACTTTTAGTTATATTGATATGAATTACACTCAGGTAATAAGCAAACCATCAGCAAATTGTAAGTTGGTTTTATTTTTACAATAAATTGATTTGTTTTTATGGAAAATTATGCTGAATTACCTAATATTCATACTAAAATTGGTAGCAGAAAGTTTTTATTGAATTCAGAAACATTTTTTTTAACCTGGATATTTCTATGAAAGTTAATCCTATTTTGTCTATGTTCTCACAGGAAAACAAGAGAGGATATATAATGTTTTTATACCATAAATAAGGAAAATTATCTTGCTTGTCATATGAAAATTAATCAAATGCTTTTTTCATTTATCGTTAGGGAAATACATTAATCCAGATGACATAAAATATATTTACAAATGTTTATTCCGATTTACTTTTAGCTACGAATCAATGAATTGTTGGATTTTTCTTTTGCCATACTGTAAAAATACAATGTATTATGTATATGATATGTGATTTATAAGTCTATAAAAGAATTTTTACATAGCATACAACCTATAATAAAATATTACCTTGCATGCTCCAAACTGCCGAACAGAAAAATCTTGGTATTTTTTTCTCGACAGACATCTCTCTTCGTGTTTGCTTCTCTATCCCCTGTCTTCCCCAGGACCACTAATTAATCTCGAGTAAACACCTCGGACACACAGAGTGACAACAAGATATATGTGCGAAAAAGAATTTACCAGAAAAAAAGACTGATAATCTTTAGACAGGCATTGAGAAAGTAAGAAAAACTAGCCTATATTCAGACAAATATAATGAATATTATAGGCTTTAATAGCCTATAAATCATATATGCACATAGTTTGAAATAACTTGCTCACAAAGTACTCACAATATTTTGTTATATATCTAGATCTTCCTTCACTTCTCTCAAAACCTTCTAGTTATCCTTTTGTCAGCACTCTCTGATATTTACTGTGAAGGTTCTCGAAACTGACAGAGGGAAGCCAACACAAATTTATCCTCCTCAAGATCTATTTGACCTAAATCCATAAGATGATAATCGGCAAACTCAATCATGTGAAGCATGAATAGCGCATGAAGCAGAAAGCGGCATGCGCACTAAAATACACAATTGTATTACTCCTGAAGGCACTCTGGGCCAAAAAATTAAATTCTGCGCACATTTTAAAATTCTGCAAGTTTAATTTGTCAATAAATAAATGCAGAGGCTCCAGCATGCCAGTGGGGAACACAGGCTGCACGAAGGTGGGAAATCACCCTGCAGCCTCCCCACCCCCAGGACACTGACTCAGCAGTGAGGCTGCACAAGATCCTGCCCCCATGGCTGTGGTCAGCGGAGGGGTCTGAGTGTGGGGGTCTGAGTGCTGGAGGAGTGGGGCTTGGTGGGGTGGGGGTCTGGGTGCAGCTAGTCTGGGGTCAGTGGCATGGGGGTCTGGATGTGGCGGCTCAGGGTGGTGCTGGGGTGGGGCATCAGGGTGGGCGTTGAGTGCAGGGAACTCAGTTGGGGGTGGTCTGGGCACATAGGTGAGGATCCGGAGGCAGGGGGTCTGGGTGCAGGGGGCACCAGATGCAGGGATTGAGGTTCAGTGGGGTGGAGTTTGGGTATGGAAGGCTGGGGGTGTGGGGGGTGGTTCTGGATGTATGGGTGAGGCTTGGCAGGGGTGTCTGGGTATGGGAGGTCTGGATGCACAGGGGTTGGGTGGATGGGAGAACAGCTCCCTGTACAGTGACTCCTCACTCCTCATCTGTGGAGGGATGGGGGCAGGAAGCAGGGGAAGATACAGAGCTTCCTGCAGCTGAGGGAGGTTTCTGAGGGTGGGTCTGACATAGCCCGAACCACTCCTTGCAGAGGAAGCGGAAGTCCCGTCTTCTCCTGCCACCAGCCCAGAGAAGACTAGCAGCTCAGGTTAGGAGCCACTGGCTGGGGTATCCTCAGCCCCATGGTGATTTACCTCTCTGCTGGCTGCTCCAGGTGCCTGAAACAATGTACCTGCACTGCTAGGGAGTGGTGAGTGACTGCTCTTGCAGCTTCCCTATTAGAAAGGGATTTTTCTGCAGGAAAGCAAAAAAATCTGCAGGGGATATGAATTCTGTGCACATGCAGTGGTACAGAATTCCCCCAGGAGTAACCTAAGTACAGATCAAAAGAAGAAAGAACATACTAACATATGAATATGAGTTTGGCAGGATTGCTTCACAACACTGCTGTCTGACCTCACCTTTTTTCCCTGATTTTGTCAGCGGTGATATTGATTTATTTAAATAAGTAACAAAGGCATGGTTAGAATTTTCCTAGTAGCAGCTGGCCAACAAAACGCTGCCTTAGGAGGCTGATAGCAGACTTACGCATAGAAATACTAATTTTACAAGCGCAATTGTTTTTTTCTCAGCCCTGGCCTCCTTCCTGTCAATAATTAACAATTAGTGAAGGGTAAGGGTATTTGTGTAGCCAGATGTGTATATTTGTCATATTTGAACAAAAATGTCTATTTTGAGATCACCTTTTCCCCATATCTCCTTTATTTATCAACTGATTTTGATAAAATGTAAAATGGAATCAGTTTTTTCTTTTTTAGAGGCCCCAAGCTGTAGCTTAGTTAGCTTATACCTTAATTCGGCATTGGTGTCAGAGCAAGCTGCTCACAAAGCTCCATAAATGCAGCTTTATAATGTAAATAATAAAATGGGTGAACTAGAGTGTTAAATGAGGACATTGATATAACAGGCATCACAGAAACTTGGTGGAATGAGGATAATCAATGAGATGCAGTAATACCAAGGTACAAAATATATCAGAAGGACAAAACAGGTTGTGCTGGTGGGTGAATGGGATATGTGAAAGAAAGCGTACAAGAAAGAATCAAACAAAGTAAAAATCGTAAATGAATCAAACTGTACTATAGAATCTCTATGGATGGAAATTCCATGATCTAATAATAAGAATATAGCGGTAGGGATATATTACCAACCACCAGGATGGTGATAGTGACTGTGAAATGCTCAGGGAGATTAGAGAGGCTATTAAAATAAAACACTCTATAATAAATAATAATAATAATAATGGAGGATTTCAATTATTCCCATATTGACTGGGTACATGTCACCTCTGGACGGGATATAGAGATAAAGATTCTTGACACCTTAAATGACTGCTTCTTGGAGCAGCTGGTCCTGGAACCCACAAGAGGAGAGGCAATTCTTGATTTAGTCCTAAGTGGAGCACAGGATCTGGTCCAAGAGGTGAATATAGCTGGACTGCTTGGTAATAGCGATCATAAAATAGTTAAATTTAATATCCCTGTGGCAGGAAAAACACCACAGTGGCCCAACACTGTAGCATTTAATTTCAGAAAGGGGAGCTACACAAAAATGAGGAGGTTAAACAGAAATTAAAGGATACAGCGCCAAAAGTGAAATCTCTGCAAGCTGCGTGGAAACTTCTTAAAGACACCGTAATACAGGCTTAACTTAAACGTATACCCCAAATTAAAAAAAAACATAGTAAGAGAACCAAAAGAGAGCCACCGTGACTAAACAACAAAGTAAAAGAAGCAGAGAGGGGCAAAAAGGCATCCTTTAAAAAGTGGAAGTTAAATCCTAGTGAGGAAAATAAAAAGGAGCATAAATGCTGGCAACTGAAGTGTAAAAATACAATTAGGAAGGCCAAAAAAGAATTTGAGGAAAATTAGCCAAAGACTAAGAGCAATTTTTTTTTAAGTACATCAGAAAAAGGAAGCCTGCGAAACAACCATTGGGGCCACTGGATGATCGGGGTGGTAAAGGAGCACTCAAGGACAATAAGGCCATTGCGGAGAAACTAAATTAATTGTTTGTATCGGTCTTCATGGCTGAGGATGTGAGGGAGATTCCCAAACCTGAGCCATTCTTTTTAGGTGACAGATCTGAGGAACTGGCCCAGATTGAGGTATCATTAGAAGAGGTTTTGGAACAAATTGATAAATTAAACAGCAATAAGTCACCAGGACCAGATGGTATTCACCCAAGAGTTCTGCAATTTCACATTTGAGTTCCTTCAGAACTGCTAACTGTAGTCTGTAACCTATCATTTAAATCGGCTTCTGTACCAGATGACTGGAGGATAGCTAATGTGATGGCAACTTTTAAAAAGGGCTCCAGAGGTGATCCCAGCAATTACAGGCCTGTAAACCTGACTTCAGTACTGGGCAAACTGGTTGAAACTATAATAAAGAACAATGTTGTCAGACATATAGATGAACATAATTTGTTGAGGAAGAGTCCGCATAGTTTTACTAAAGGGAAATCATGCCTCACCAATCTACTAGAATTCTCTGAGGGGGTCAACAAGCATGTGGACCAAGGGGATCCAGTGGATACAGTGTACTGAGATTTTCAGAAAGCCTTTGACAAGGTCCATCACCAAAGGTTCTTATGCAAAGTAAGCTGCCATGGGATAAGAGGGAAGGTGCTCTTATGGATTGGTAACTGGTTGAAAGATAGGAAACAAAGGGTAGGTATAAATGGTCAGTATTCAGAATGGAGAAAGGTAAATAGTGGTGTCCCCCAGGGGTCTGTTCTGGGACCAGTCCTATTCAACATGTTCATCAATGATTTGGAAGAAGGGGTAAACAGTGAGGTGGCAAAATTTGCAGATGATACAAAATTACTAAAGATAGTTAAACCCAGGTAGACTGTGAAGACATACAAAAGGATCTCTCAAAACTGGGTGACTGGGCAACAAAACGGCAGATGAAGTTTCATGTTGATAAATGCAAAGTAGTGCACATTGGAAAGCACAATCCCAACTATACATATAAAATGATGGGGTCTAAATTAGCTGTTACCACTCAAGAAAGATCTTGGAATCATTGTGGATAGTTCTCTGAAAACATCCACTCTATGTGTAGGGGCAATCAAAAAAGCAAACAGAATGCTGGGAATAATTAAGAAAGGGATAGATAATAGGACAGAAAATATCATGTTGTCTCTATATAAATCCATGGTATGCCCACATCTGGAATACTGTGTGCAGATGTGGTCACCCCATCTCATAAAAGATATATTGAATTGGAACAGGTTCAGAAAAGGGCAACAAAAATTATTAGGAGTATGGAAAGGCTTCCGTGTGAGGAGAGATTAATAAGACTGGGACTTTTCAGCTTGGAAAAGAGATGGCTAAGGTTTGATTGAGGTCTATAAAATCATGACTGATGTAGAGACAGTAGATAAAGAAGTGTTTATTACTTCTCATAACACAAGCACTAGGGGTCATAACATGAAAATTAATAGGCAGCAGGTTAAAAAACAAACAAAAGGAAGTATTTTGTCACACAACGCACAGTCAACCTGTGGAACTCCTTGCCAGAGGATGTTGTGAAGGCCAAGACCACAACAGGGTTCAAAAACGAACTAGATCAATTCATGAAGGATAGGTCCATCAATGGCTATTAGCCAGGATGGGCAGGAATGGTGTCCCTAGCCTCTGTTTGCCAGAAGGTGGGAATGAGCAACAGGGGATGGATCACTTGATGATTACCTGTTCTCTTCATTCCCTCTGGGGCACCTGGCACTGGCCACTGTTGCTAGACAGGATACTGGGCTAGATGGACCTTCGGTCTGACCCAGTAGGGCCATTCTTATGTTCCTCATGCTAAAGTTCTGGAACCACTGATGTGATCCCACCAATTTGTGCTTGTGGGCCTGCTCCAGAATCCATGGTCTGTAGGGGGCATTAGTAACTATACTGAGAATTGTGAACAGCAGTCCATTTGGGTCTGCCATGTTTCTATTATCCTCTCCTTAAAGAGGACTTAGGTAGATCAGAAAACACCACTGGCGTGTCCATCACAGTCCCATGGATATTCTCTCCATTTCCTGGCACAGGAGTGAAAGCACATGTAGGACAAATTCTTCAAACGGTGACTTCTCCATGTTACTGGCTCTAGTTTCCAGGAGAATGCAGACCCAAACGACGATTTTGGCTGGATGTGTTGATGGGCTGCAGCAATTCCTGGGACAGCACAACAGGACAGTCAGTCAAGTTTTCCCACAGAACAACACAAAGAGCTGCTACAGCCACAGAAGCACAAAAGTGTTAGAACTGGTGCATCATGTTAATGGAT
Source organism: Lepidochelys olivacea (assembly GCF_965140295.1). NCBI lineage: Eukaryota > Metazoa > Chordata > Testudines > Cheloniidae > Lepidochelys > Lepidochelys olivacea. The sequence continues at coordinate 75,087,715 of NC_140414.1, forward strand.
TCAGTATCCTGATCCCCTTCCCCAACTCACTGAGAAGTATATATGCCCTGCTCAGGGTCTCAGTAATCATCCTGGACAATATCTGATCTCTACCTGGCAGCGCATGCTGCCATCTACCATCTCTTTTGGAGCACTAGGAATGGGCATTGCCATGATTGTCTCTAGGGTGTTTGGTTTGATTGAACTATTACTGGATGGCCATACGTGTATTGATGGAGTTGGTCCAGTCCAAATACCACAGCCAATTTTTTCTATTTGGGTGTACCACTCTTCAGTTTCTGTCAGAGCTCTGCTGGCATAAACTATAAGCTGCTCTGAAGAGAGCTACACCCAATCCTTTCCCATCACACTGCAGTGTCAATGGCTCTCCTGGCTGGTAGTACTTCAGGACTGGGGCACCTCTTATTTGTTTCAGCATGTCCGTGACTGCCACTGGGGTTCCTGCCCAGTCCCACTCAACAGCCTGCCTTTTGAGATGACATATGGGTTCCTCTACTGCAGCCACATGTGGACACAACTTTCACAAAAAAATTATTATTTCTATGAAGTGCTGTGCTGCTTTCACATCCACCGGAGTTGGCATGTCTATCTACCTTGATCTTGTTGGGATTTGCTTTCAGTAGATGTTCAATGTATGCCACCTAATGTTAAGTCACAATTTTTTTGGGTTGAGTTTTATGTTCTTGTCCTTTCATCATTGTAGAAAAGCTTGTAGTTCTCTGTCATGGTCTCATTCAACTTCTGTATCATTGCTCCCTTCACCTACAAAAGGATCTGATCTGCAGTTATTTTCACGTCAGGCAGTCCTTCCAGTGTTTGGGTGAGTCTTCTCTGGAACATCTCTGGTGCTGAGCTTATGCCCATTGCCATGCACAGCTGTCTGTAGTGACTATATGATGTTGTGAAGGTCACCAGCAGGCTACACTGTTTATCTAGGCTTATGTGCCAAAACCCATTCCCTCACACCAGAGACTCTAAAATTCTGGCTTTGGAAACTTCTGGCAAGTTGTCATCAATTGTGGTCAGTGGCATCTTTTCAATACTTGTTTCAGTGGCTTTAGACCTATGTAGCCACAAATTTTGCTAGAGGCTTCTTTGCCACCACATGATGCTTACCTAGACTGCACTGGCGTGCCTACAGGTGCTAATACCCTTTCTCTGCAGGCTTAACTCCTTGTGTACAGGTTTATGTAGTTCCACTGGAATTTTCTTTTGTGCAAGCACACAGGTTCCACTGTGTGGTCTATTTCCAACCACAGCAGCTTTCCTTTGAGGCACCAGTCCCCTTTAAAAACAGCTCCATATGTTTTTAGTTGTCTCAGCGAGACTCCCCCTTTTGCTTCTTGCACAGTAGCTATAAAATTATGGCATTGCAACCTAATGAGATCCATGGCTTGTATGGCAGTATTCCCAAGAAGGACCTGGGGTTCTTGCCATCTTCTACCATAAACCGGAGGTGGCATCATCTGTTATTTTTTGGGTTTGTTACTATGAGGTCACATTTTCCTACTGGCTGCATTATGCTCTCATTGAGCATTATTAGATTGCTCCTGATTTTTGTAATGAGTTGTTCGAGTCCATTTCAACCCAGGAATCACATTGCAGGAGACCCCGGTATCCAGCTGAAGTTGCACAAGGTGTTTCTCTAGGACATTGCTGTATGCATCAAAGTTGGTATTGTACCTTGTTGCTTTCCTGTCCTTACAGCCAGAACCTGACATGGTCTTGGACTCAAAGAAAGACTCATGATGTCACCAGTGCCATCTAATGTGCCATCACCCCATGGTACACGTGTAAGTGGATCTTCTTCTTCTCTTTCACACACTGCTAAAATGGTTTAACTTGACACATTCCTTTCAATGCTTTCCTAGTATTAAGCACTTCTCCTTTAACTGCTCATGCTGTTTCCCACAGTAAATACCTCTCACTAAGATTATGGAATCCTGGGTACCTGCTTTCCTTCACTGCATGTACTTTTTGGGGTACGGTGCCTCCTAGGGCTTTCATCCATTCTCTTGAGGCTTCTCCTGTACACCCCATGTCTAAGCATCTGTCTAATGTGAGATTGCCTTCCCAGCACAGTCACTCCCACAGGTGGTGATCTCAAGTGCCCATTGCAATTCAAGAAGTCTGTGAAGTCCCCAAAATGGCATATCACTCAGTGTGCATAATGCAGTAATACAGGGATCTATCCCCCTCCATTTGGATTGGTCTCCAGTGAAAAGTGCTACTCCATTTTTTTTCTGCTTTGGGAGCAAAAGGCTTACAGAGACCCTAGTACTGCTATGAGGCTTGAGGTCGTGGTGAGCTTCAGAGTGCTGCAGCCCTCTCTGCCTTGTACAGGTAACAGCTTTACACTCCTGCTCTTGTCTTACTCCTGAATGGCCAGCTCTGTTTACAGCTTAAATGCCTCCTTCCACCAGGCCAACTGCTGGGCTAGATGCATGTCTGCAAAATCAAGGGGCCTGCAAGGCTTCAAACCAAGTTCCATGGCTCATACTGCCAGCTGCGGCACTGCAGAGAACTCAGTCTCAATGCTACCATCATGTCTCATCAGCAAAAAGTGAAGCTGAATGGATGTGAAGTTGAACAAGTGAACCATTATTAAACTCTGTGCATTGCTCTGTCCACATGGCTCAGCTGTTTTCAGCCTAGCTCCACCTGTTCCTTGGTGTCCCATCAATCACAGTCCCTCCATGGAACAGGGGCCTTTGACTCCATATAACAGATATCTTTATAGATAGTACAGAATAATAAGCAAGCAATATAATTTCCAGAGGAAATGTGTTCAAAGGAGTACAATTCTGAGGTTTTAAAACTGCCTCTGAGTGAGACTATGTGGCTAGACAAAGGAAAGTGAAAGTAAATTAGGACTGTTAATAATATCTCAAGACCTGGGGAGTCCTATACTATTTGGAAGGTGCTTTCTAGGACCTGCTTAATCTTCTTATATTAGAAGAAAGGCAGCAGTGTGTACTTCTTAGTCTGTTCTCTACAGTAATTAGTTTAGCTAAGAAGTAGAAAGCAAGAATAAATTAAACTGGTTTGAGTTATAGAATCATAGAATATCAGGGTTGGAAGGAATCATTTAGTCCAACCCCCTGCTCAAAGCAGGACCAATCCCCAAATAAATCAACCCAGCCAGAGCTTTGTCAAGCCTGACCTTAAAAACCACTAAGGAAGGAGATTCCATCACCTCCCTAGGTAACCCATTGCAGTGCTTCACCACCCTCCTAGTGAAAAAGTTTTTCCTAATATCCAACCTAAACCTCCCCCACTGCAACTTGAGACCATTACTCCTTGTTCTGTCATCAGCTACCACTGAGAACAGTCTAGATCCATACTCTTTGGAACCCCCTTTCAAGTAGTTGAAAGCAGTTATCAAATCCCCCCTCGTTCTTCTTTTCTGCAGACTAAACAATCCCAGTTCCCTCAGCCTCTCCTCATAAGTCATGCTCCAGCCCCCTAATCATTTTTGTTGACCTCCACTGGACTCTTTCCACATCCTTCTTGTAGTGTGGGTCCCAAAACTGGACACAGTACTCCAGATGAGGCCTCACCAATGTCGAATAGAGGGGAACGATCACGTCCCTCAATCTGCTGGCAATGCTCCTACTTATACAGCCCAAAATGCCATTGGCCTTCTTGGCAACAAGGGCACAATGTTGACTCACATCCAGCTTCTCATCCACTGTAACCCCTAGGTCCTTTTCTGCAGAACTGCTGCCTAGCCATTCGGTCCCTAGTCTGTAGCGGTGGACGGGATTCTTCTGTCTTAAGTGCAGGACTCTGCACTTGTCTTTGTTGAACCTCAGATTTCTTTTGGCCCAATCCGCTAATTTGTCTAGGGCCCTTTGTATCCTATCCCTACCCTCCAGCATATCTACCTCTCCTCCCAGTTTACTGTCATCTGCAAACTTGCTGAGGGTGCAGTCCACGCCATCCTCGAGAACATTAATGAAGATATTGAACAAAACTGGCCCCAGGACTGACCCTTGGGGCACTCCACTTGATACCGGCTGCCAGCTAGACATGTCAGCGAGCCATTGATCACTACCTGTTGAGCCCGATGATCTAGCTAGCTTTCTATCCACCTTATAGTCCATTCATCCAGCCCATACTTCATTAACTTGCTGGCAAAAATACTGTGGAAGACCATATCAAAAGTTTGCTAAAGTCAAGGAATAACACATCCACTGCTTTCCCCTCATCCACAGAGATAGTTCTCAACATAGAATGCAATTAGGTTCATCAGGCATTCTATGGGTTGAGTCAAGCCTGATGTCAGAATGCATCCTTGATCAATATAGTTGAGAGGGACATTTAAGGGGCCACACCTTAAACAAGGCCCCGTAGTGTCTGTCCAGAAACTAGCACCACGTGGGTGAAGGGTTATACTCAGTATTTATTCTGACCTGTGTATGTATATAAAAAAGATGGGTACAGTGCAGACACAAATCAGAGTACAGAAACAGATTCAGAAGTAAAGACACAGAAATCCAAGCAGCAGCCTGGGAGCACAGTGTATGACCCTGGAAAAAGCTAGAGAGAGTGGGGGTTTTTTGGATCATGTGTTGGCTAAAGAGGCTTTGGGGTTGTACTAAGAAACTATTCTTATGTTTCTTGTTCTTCTATATTTAGAGAAGCGGGACCTTGCACATTCCTTGTAAACAAAGAAGATTGCATCAAGAAGATACCAGACTCCAGTGTCAATTTTTACTCCCAATAAGAACATCCCAGTTTCCTGAACTTTGACTAGCCACCCAGGCCAAAAAAGGGCAATAGTATATAAGAGATGGTGTCAGTCCTGTCAAACCACAGGAAATAAAAGGCAAATATTTAGAATTCCAGAAAACATAGTGAAGTCATTCAGAAAGTATGAAAGTAAGCACAAACTATTTCAAATCTTTATCTTTGACTCTGTATGAGAATAATATGAGTCCATTGCATAGCAACTAATACTAATGAATCTAAGTAGCTTTCTAAGTTTTTTGGGGATAAGGATTCTCTTTCTGTTCTGTGTTTGTACAGCACCTAGCAAGATGAAATTCAGTGTTCGTATGTGCAAAGTAATGCATATCGGAAAACATAGTTCCAACTATATATAAAATGATGGGGGTCTAAGTTAGTTGTTACCAATCAAGAAAGATCTTGAAGTAATCATGGATATTTTTCTGAAAACATCTGCTCAATGTGCAATAGCAATAAAAAAACCCAAATCTAACAGAATGTTGGAAACCATTAGGAAAGGGATAGATGATAAAATATAATAATGCCACTATATAAATACATGGTACACACACACAAACCTTGAACACTGCATGCAGTTCTGGTCAGCCCATCTCAAAAAAGATATTACAATTGGAAAGGTAAAAGAAGGGCAACAAAAATGATTAGGGATATGGAACAGCTTCTGTATGAGGAGAGATTAAAGAGTGGGGCTATTTATTTTAGAAAAATGACAACTAAGTGGGATATGATAGAAGTCTTTAAATCATGAATGGTATGATGAAAGTGAAGAGGGAAGTATTATTTATCCTTACACACAATACAAACATCAAGGGGCACCCAATGAAATTAATAGGTGGAATTTTTAAAACAAACTTAAGGAATTTCTTTTGCACACAATGCATACTCAACCTTTGGAACTCATTGCCATGGGATGTTGTGAAGGCCAAAAGTATAACTGAGTTCATAAACAAATTACAATAAGTTCATGGAGGATACATCCGTCAATGGCTATTAACTAAGATTGTCAGGGATGTAACCCCATGCTTTGTGTGTCCCTAAACCTGCAACTGCCAGAAGGTGGGACTAGACAGCAGAGGATGGATCACTCAAAATTGCCCTCTGCTGTTCATTCCCTCTGAAACATCAGGCACTGGGATCTGCTGGAAGATAGCATACTGGGCTAGATGGAACATCGGTTTGACACAGTACGGCTGGTCTTATGTAATCGGGTCTTGATCTATGACTAGGGTCCCTAAGTGCTATCGCAATGAAAAAAATTACTACAGCATTAACAGCAGATGGAATCTGCATAGAGAGTTGAAATGCACTACTGTTACCACAGTTGAGAACACAACTATAAAGTCCTGGTCTTACTGGCATCAACATGGCATAGCCAAGACAGATTTTTGAATACTGTAATTAAAACAGGACGCTGTTTAATAGCACACTTATTTAAAGGATGTGAACTTGATTTTCATTTAGCAGGATAACCATGCACAATTCAGAGCTCAGACCATTGGCACAAAGGATGAATGAGCAGTTGGCACAATGATGGTGATTGAATCACAAGGTATGGAATTTCCTTAATACTCTGTGAACATTTTCCTCCTGAAAAAATTGGGGGTCACAAAAAAATTTGCATAAATTAGATCTGGCCCTGGGCAACTCTAAATTTACATGATCTTCCCATGCTTCCTTCTTATGACGAAAGAGAGAGGTCACTCTAATTTTCTTTGGGATAGAAGATCTCTGGTGAGAATGAAAAGTCTCAGGAATTGTGAGGAAAATTTTTTAAAGATTGAATTTTACTCAGTGCTATTAACTTTATTCAGAACTACTTAAGGATACAAATAAACCTATGCAAATTAGTATTTTCACATTCATTTCAAATCAATTAACAAATTCCAGAGTTTGCAAAACCTTCCTAAAAATCTGGTATAAAATTTCCATATATAATTAGGCAAAACATCCTCTTATTGTCAGGGGCCATAGTGATGGTGAGCCTCACAACAAGGTTTGCGGGGTTGCTTTAGCTCAACACTGATATTTATATGTTTATCCAAAACTTACCTCAAATTATTTGAGCTTTTGATGGATTATCTATCATTTATTGAATCTCAGAAAGGCTAGTGTTTTTGAGAGATAGGAAAAGAGTTGGGGGAGGGTGAAGAGGTATGTTAGTGTGTCCACTCTTTGAATACTGTGTATCACTAGAGCAGTCATAGGTTAAAGTTTGCTCACTGACTAAAGTCAAATCAGCCATCAGATCATATGAACATTATGCAGCTCTTAAGACAATACATTTAAGCAGTGATTATATATATATATATATATATACACACACACACACACACACACATATACATACACACATATACAAACAAACATACACACACACACACACACCGACAATAATAAAGTAATAACAGTCAAATAGCTGAACTACAGTCTCAAGCAGCAACTCAAATCACACTTCTGAATATGAACGATAACTTCAAAATAGTGTTAAGCCTTTGACATAGGCTGGCATCAGTAAGACACATTGACGCTCTCACTTAGTTCCAGTTATGAGATTGGCAGTGTGTTCAGTTAGTCCTTCAACTTCTCTGCAGTACTCAGATCTACCAAAATGTAGCTAGGGCCTGCTTCCCCAAATGTCAAGTCTATACACACTATGCTCTTCATTAAACTCAAAGCCAATGGTGAAAGCATTTTAAGAACTATTCATGTCCGATATTTGCTCTTTGTCATTTAAAATTTATTTTTAGCTAATACTTGTTTTACTTCTCCAGAATGTGTGTGCGGGGGGAGAGAGGGGGAATCAGGGGAGGAGGAGGGAGGAATAGAAATGTACCAGGGGCTATTTCTTCTCCCTGTGCATGTATAACTCCCAGTGGAGTCCTTAATTCTACTTTTAACTAGTAATTAGAGAGGTATAATTCCTAGTGATTTAAATATGATTTTTATGCCTGTGTAAAATATACCTACATAATACCTTGAGCAGAGTTGTACAATTTGGGTTGTTCACATCCAAATATTGCCTTTAGAGCCACTTGCAAAGAAAATGAAGGAAGGAGGAATTAGATTTGGGTAAAAAAAATAACCCCCCTTGGATCTTCACCTATTTCCAGAACTGAGCTTCAGTAGAATCTCCTTTGAGGTTCTGAAATAAGTGATTTGTACTGCTGGTTTCCTGCTGGGGCAGAATGAGAAATGCAGAAACACCAGGAGAATAGCTGTTATCACATTATTTCCAGGCAGCATTTGAAACACAAGAGCTATATATTCTCATAAGAAAACCTGTTCTAATGAGATTTCCAGGCCAATTTTGGAAATTCATGATGTTCAGATAGTTTAGGAAAGCATCTGAGCTTTTGGCTGTTTATCCTAACTGGAACCTCAATCCAACATGTTTGAGGCTCACACACCCGTAAACACAATGACCTCCCCTCCCCCATATCTAAAACCAGATTTTCTGGGTACAATTTAACTATATGGCTCACTGCAGCATTATCCCAGGGATCAGACTCTGGGTCTGAGCACCTGGATTAGCCTACCCTAGGCATGACCATCCTCACAGCAAAGCCCTGTTGGAGTTTCTGTATCTTCACTCTTTCTGCACTAGGGTGTGTTTGGGAACATATCCCTTGGCTCTTTGTGCTGACACTCTAGGAGTCTTTCCCAGCCAATTGCAATAGAACTTGTCTGTGTTTTGGGGAAGAGGGGCAATTGTGGGAAGGCACTGAAGGTCTAGTGGCAATTGAGTAAGGTTCCAGCCCACGTCAAAGTGGAGCTGAAGTTCTAATCCACATCCCCATCCAAATAAGTTAGTTTTAAAGCACCTCCAAACTTGGGTGTTTGTGTGGATGGTAATGGGGTTTGGGTGAAAATCCAGGTAAGGACAGCTGCTGGAGCAACACAACTGTGGGACCACTGTGCTCCCTTAACTCTCTAGCCTGGATTGTATCTCAGAAAGCTATGCCAGTGACAAGCAGCAACACCCCGGCAGGCACTGTGATCACTCTGTCATCAGCATGTGGAGCTCCACATCCCGCTGCATTACATGAATGCTCCCTCGGCTGCTCATGAATCATACAGAGAGAGGCACCAGCAAATCACCCAGCTCCCAGCCTTGCACCTGAGAAATGTACCAGCTTACACTGCTCAAGATTCCCTTGGACAGTGCAAGCTCATTAATAAGTTTGCCACTTCTTCAAAGGAAAGTAGACATGCACTAGCCTTTGTAATCTGAGTGGAGATTCCCCAAGCACTTCAACCAAAATACACTGTTTTAGGTAAAATATAAAACCGGTCTATTAACTACAGAAAGACAAATTTTAAGTGATATAAGTAGTAGGCATAGAAATCAAATCTGGTTACCTAAGAAATAAAAATAGAAATGGAGTCTAAATTCTAACTTTAACAGACTAAGCAAGATTTGATTCAAGCAGTCTCTCACCCTAACAGATGATACAGGCAGTTTACAGTTCCTCAATACACACACTGGTCCCTGGCTGGAGGGGAGTTCAATCTCCCTAGTTCCAAGTCTTTGTCTTCTGGATTCTTCTTGACGACGCATTAATGGCTGCTCCTTTATTGCAACCGAAAGGTCAGCTGTGGCATTCCTAATCTCAAAATATATTTCAGTAACACATCGCAATACTCCATAACTTCACATACATGGATGGTTATAAACTGTTCAGGAAGGACAGGCAAGGCAGAAAAGGTGGGGGAGTAGCACTGTATGTAAGGGAGCAGTATGACTGCTCAGAGCTCCGGTACGAAACTGCGGAAAAACCTGAGTGTCTCTGGATTAAGTTTAGAAGTGTGTGCAACAAGAGTGATGTAGTGGTGGGAGTCTGCTATAGACCACCGGACCAGGGGGATGAGGTAGATGAGGCTTTCTTCCGGCAGCTCACGGAAGCTACTAGATCGCATGCCCTGATTCTCATGGGTGACTTTAATTTTCCTGATATCTGCTGGGAGAGCAATACAGCAGTGCATAGACAATCCAGGAAGTTTTTGGAAAGCGTAGGGGACAATTTCCTGGTGCAAGTGCTAGAGGAGCCAACTAGGGGGGGCGCTTTTCTTGACCTGCTGCTCACAAACCGGGTAGAATTAGTGGGGGAAGCAAAAGTGGATGGGAATCTGGGAGGCAGTGACCATGAGTTGGTTGAGTTCAGGATCCTGACGCAGGGAAGAAAGGTAAGCAGCAGGATACGGACCCTGGACTTCAGGAAAGCAGACTTCGACTCCCTCAGGGAACGGATGGCCAGGATCCCCTGGGGGACTAACTTGAAGGGGAAAGGAGTCCAGGAGAGCTGGCTGTATTTCAAGGAATCCCTGTTGAGGTTACAGGGACAAACCATCCCAATGAGTCGAAAGAATAGTAAATATGGCAGGCGACCAGCTTGGCTTAATGGTGAAATCCTAGCGGATCTTAAACATAAAAAAGAAGCTTACAAGAAGTGGAAGGTTGGACATATGACCAGGGAAGAGTATAAAAATATTGCTCGGGCATGTAGGAATGTTATCAGGAGGGCCAAATCGCACCTGGAGCTGCAGCTAGCCAGAGATGTCAAGAATAACAAGAAGGGTTTCTTCAGGTATGTTGGCAACAAGAAGAAAGCCAAGGAATGTGTGGGCCCCTTACTGAATGAGGGAGGCAACCTAGTGACAGAGGATGTGGAAAAAGCTAATGTACTCAATGCTTTTTTTGCCTCTGTTTTCACTAACAAGTTCAGCTCCCAGACTGCTGCTCTGGGCATCACAAAATGGGGAAGAGATGGCCAACCCTCTGTGGAGATAGAGGTGGTTAGGGACTATTTAGAAAAGCTGGATGTGCACAAGTCCATGGGGCCGGACGAGTTGCATCCGAGAGTGCTGAAGGAATTCACGGCTGTGATTGCAGAGCCATTGGCCATTATCTTTGAAAACTCGTGGCGAACCGGGGAAGTCCCGGATGACTGGAAAAAGGCTAATGTAGTGCCAATCTTTAAAAAAGGGAAGAAGGAGGATCCTGGGAACTACAGGCCGGTCAGCCTCACCTCAGTCCCTGGAAAAATCATAGAATCATAGAATATCAGGGTTGGAAGGGACCCCAGAAGGTCATCTAGTCCAACCCCCTGCTCAAAGCAGGACCAATTCCCAGTTAAATCATCCCAGCCAGGGCTTTGTCAAGCCTGACCTTAAAAACCTCTAAGGAAGGAGATTCTACCACCTCCCTAGGTAACGCATTCCAGTGTTTCACCACCCTCTTAGTGAAAAAGTTTTTCCTAATATCCAATCTAAATCTCCCCCACTGCAACTTGAGACCATTACTCCTCGTTCTGTCATCTGTTACCATTGAGAACAGTCTAGAGCCATCCTCTTTGGAACCCCCTTTCAGGTAGTTGAAAGCAGCTATCAAATCCACCCTCATTCTTCTCTTCTGCAGGCTAAACAATCCCAGCTCCCTCAGCCTCTCCTCATAACTAATGTGTTCCAGTCCCCTAATCATTTTTGTTGCCCTTCGCTGGACTCTCTCCAATTTATCCACATCCTTCTTGAAGTGTGGGGCCCAAAACTGGACACAGTACTCCAGATGAGGCCTCACCAATGTCGAATAGAGGGGAACGATCACGTCCCTCGATCTGCTCGCTATGCCCCTACTTATACATCCCAAAATGCCATTGGCCTTTTTGGCAACAAGGGCACACTGCTGACTCATATCCAGCTTCTCGTCCACTGTCACCCCTAGGTCCTTTTCCGCAGAACTGCTGCCTAGCCATTCGGTCCCTAGTCTGTAGCTGTGCATTGGGTTCTTCCGTCCTAAGTGCAGGACCCTGCACTTATCCTTATTGAACCTCATCAGATTTCTTTTGGCCCAATCCTCCAATTTGTCTAGGTCCTTCTGTATCCTATCCCTCCCCTCCAGCGTATCTACCACTCCTCCCAGTTTAGTATCATCCGCAAATTTGCTGAGAGTGCAATCCACACCATCCTCCAGATCATTTATGAAGATATTGAACAAAACCGGCCCCAGGACCGACCCTTGGGGCACTCCACTTGATACCGGCTGCCAACTAGACATGGAGCCATTGATCACTACCCGTTGAGCCCGACAATCTAGCCAGCTTTCTATCCACCTTATAGTGCATTCATCCAGCCCATACTTCCTTAACTTGCTGACAAGAATACTGTGGGAGACCGTGTCAAAAGCTTTGCTAAAGTCAAGAAACAATACATCCACTGCTTTCCCTTCATCCACAGAACCAGTAATCTCATCATAAAAGGCGATTAGATTAGTCAGGCATGACCTTCCCTTGGTGAATCCATGCTGGCTGTTCCTGATCACTTTCCTCTCATGCAAGTGCTTCAGGATTGATTCTTTGAGGACCTGCTCCATGATTTTTCCGGGGACTGAGGTGAGGCTGACTGGCCTGTAGTTCCCAGGATCCTCCTTCTTCCCTTTTTTAAAGATTGACACTACATTAGCCTTTTTCCAGTCATCCGGGACTTCCCCGGTTCGCCACGAGTTTTCAAAGATAATGGCCAATGGCTCTGCAATCACAGCCGCCAATTCCTTCAGCACTCTCGGATGCAACTCATCCGGCCCGATGGACTTGGGCACGTCCAGCTTTTCTAAATAATCCCTAACCACCTCTATCTCCACAGAGGGCTGGCCATCTCTTCCCCATGTTGTGATGCCCAGCGCAGCAGTCTGGGAGCTGAACTTGTTAGTGAAAACAGAGGCAAAAAAAGCATTGAGTACATTAGCTTTTTCCACATCCTCTGTCACTAGGTTGCCTCCCTCATACAGTAAGGGGCCCACACATTCCTTGGCTTTCTTCTTGTTGCCAACATACCTGAAGAAACCCTTCTTGTTATTCTTGACATCTCTGGCTAGCTGCAGCTCCAGGTGCGATTTGGCCCTCCTGATATCATTCCTACATGCCCGAGCAATATTTTTATACTCTTCCCTGGTCATAAGTCCAACCTTCCACTTCTTGTAAGCTTCTTTTTTATGTTTAAGATCCGCTAGGATTTCACCATTAAGCCAAGCTGGTCGCCTGCCATATTTACTATTCTTTCGACTCATAGGGATGGTTTGTCCCTGTAACCTCAACAGGGATTCTTTGAAATACAGCCAGCTCTCCTGGACTCCTTTCCCCTTCAAGTTAGTCCCCCAGGGGATCCTGGCCATCCGTTCCCTGAGGGAGTCGAAGTCTGCTTTCCTGAAGTCCAGGGTCCGTATCCTGCTGCTTACCTTTCTTCCCTGCGTCAGGATCCTGAACTCAACCAACTCATGGTCACTGCCTCCCAGATTCCCATCCACTTTTGCTTCCCCCACTAATTCTACCCGGTTTGTGAGCAGCAGGTCAAGAAAAGCGCCCCCCCTAGTTGGCTCCTCTAGCACTTGCACCAGGAAATTGTCCCCTACGCTTTCCAAAAACTTCCTGGATTGTCTATGCACTGCTGTATTGCTCTCCCAGCAGATATCAGGAAAATTAAAGTCACCCATGAGAATCAGGGCATGCGATCTAGTAGCTTCCGTGAGCTGCCGGAAGAAAGCCTCATCATGGAGCAGGTCCTCAAAGAATCAATCCTGAAGCACTTGCATGAGAGGAAAGTGATCAGGAACAGCCAGCATGGATTCTCCAAGGGAAGGTCATGCCTGACTAATCTAATCGCCTTTTATGATTAGATTACTGGTTCTGTGGATGAAGGGAAAGCAGTGGATGTATTGTTTCTTGACTTTAGCAAAGCTTTTGACACGGTCTCCCACAGTATTCTTGTCAGCAAGTTAAGGAAGTATGGGCTGGATGAATGCACTATAAGGTGGGTAGAAAGCTGGCTAGATTGTTGGGCTCAACGGGTAGTGATCAATGGCTCCATGTCTAGTTGGCAGCCGGTGTCAAGTGGAGTGCCCCAGGGGTCGGTCCTGGGGCCGGTTTTGTTCAATATCTTCATAAATGATCTGGAGGATGGTGTGGATTGCACTCTCAGCAAATTTGCGGATGATACTAAACTGGGAGGAGTGGTGGATACGCTGGAGGGGAGGGATAGGATACAGAAGGACCTAGACAAATTGGAGGATTGGGCCAAAAGAAATCTGATGAGGTTCAATAAGGATAAGTGCAGGGTCCTGCACTTAGGATGGAAGAACCCAATGCACAGCTACAGACTAGGGACCGAATGGCTAGGCAGCAGTTCTGCGGAAAAGGACCTAGGGGTGACAGTGGACGAGAAGCTGGATATGAGTCAGCAGTGTGCCCTTGTTGCCAAGAAGGCCAATGGCATTTTGGGATGTATAAGTAGGGGCATAGCGAGCAGATCGAGGGACGTGATTGTTCCCCTCTATTCGACATTGGTGAGGCCTCATCTGGAGTACTGTGTCCAGTTTTGGGCCCCACACTTCAAGAAGGATGTGGATAAATTGGAGAGAGTCCAGCGAAGGGCAACAAAAATGATTAGGGGACTGGAACACATGAGTTATGAGGAGAAGCTGAGGGAGCTGGGATTGTTTAGCCTGCAGAAGAGAAGAATGAGGGGGGATTTGATAGCTGCTTTCAACTACCTGAAAGGGGGTTCCAAAGAGGATGGCTCTAGACTGTTCTCAATGGTAGCAGATGACAGAACGAGGAGTAATGGTCTCAAGTTGCAGTGGGGGAGGTTTAGATTGGATATTAGGAAAAACTTTTTCACTAAGAGGGTGGTGAAACACTGGAATGCGTTACCTAGGGAGGTGGTAGAATCTCCTTCCTTAGAGGTTTTTAAGGTCAGGCTTGACAAAGCCCTGGCTGGGATGATTTAACTGGGAATTGGTCCTGCTTCGAGCAGGGGGTTGGACTAGATGACCTTCTGGGGTCCCTTCCAACCCTGATATTCTATGATTCTATACAATGCCAGTACACACAATCCAACAGTATATTAATGTTCAGTAGATCAAGCCCCAAGCCTGTAGCAAATCCACACTTTATCCCCTATGTTACCAATGTCTACCATGAAGACCGGTGACAAAGTTTATATATCCTTGAGCATTAGGGTTCCCAACTCAACCCCACTCCTTACATGAAACTCATTAGCTTCCCACCTAATCCTGACTAACTCATTTGAGATAGTAGAGAAACATGACAGGACCAGCTCAGGTTATTTTTGCCTGTATCCTTACTCTCTAGCTCATCTATTTAAACCCTACCCAATGCATTCTTAGTATTAAGCCAGAAACATGCACCCAAAATTGCTTTAGAAAGCATCATTTGGGGAGCTGTCCAGTGTAATACAAGGGGTTAAACTTACTTTCCTAAAACACAGATGTGATTTGGGGAGTTTTACCAGAAATCTATATAAGCCATCTGAAATGCATGGCCTGGCAAGGAATAACCCAGGCAATCTAGTCACTGAATAAAAACTCAATAATCAGTATCAGAGAGTTCCTGTCAGGAGAATATTTGTCTTTGATTCCTGCAGGAGAATATTTGCTCAGACTCATATTTATTTGCCCGTCATGCTTGTTTTGATACTCAGCTGACAATCTGCACAAGATGACTGACATGAGCAAATGCTGAAGGGTGTCAGTGTTGAAATGAGATGACTGATTGTATTACCATTTTAAATGGTCTGTCTTATTCTGCTGAGTATGGTGATTTTACTCTTTCCTTACATGTCATGCTTGATTAACTAGAACCCACGGTTATCTTGTGATGTTTCAAGTTGCACTCAGCCCACAGTTTAGCATGACAACTGCAGTTTCCTCATATTACAGCAGCATTCTACTTCACTTTCCTTTCCCTCTATAGAGGAGGTCATTGGTGTGTGGGAGATACTCTGCAGTAATGTATCTGATTGTGTTCTGAGAGGTCATTTGCTTTCTGCGTATGAAAGTGGAAAACACTGAGTGCTTTGAAAGACAGTTCCTAGACTCCCATGTTGAAACAGAAATATTTTGTTTCTTGCCCAGACTTCAGAAGCTCCTTTGAGAAGAGAAAGACAGGGCATAATACATCTACCCTACAATTCTTATCAGGGTTTAGACATAAGGCTTACAATATCAAAACACTGCCTGCAGCAAAAGCAAAGGAGTTCTCTCTTTACATTTATAATTTATAGAATGACAGAAAAATTAAGCAGTACCATAAAACAAGTAATAGATAGAAAGATAGTTTAGGTACACAGTGATTTGTTTTAAAATTCAATGGAGAGATCAGCTTCTCTGAAACACAACAGCCTAGTCTCAGCAAAAGTAGCACAAAGGTCTTCTTAAAAAAATTAAGCTTAGAGGAATATTAATGTTTCACTCAGATGCTTTAACTGTCTCTTTGTATAATACAGGCCTAATCCTTTTCAAGCTGTGTAAATGGTTAGTTTTGCTGTTATAACACTCATGTGCACCATAGTCTTTGATACTGAGCACTGTAGATTCGATCAGAGCATCTATTGGGTTACTAAAACTCAGTAAGTTCAATAGAGTCTTGACCCCACCTCTTCCCCAAGATGACATGACAGTGCAGCTGTCAAATAAGGGGCAAGAGATCTGTTCCAGGTGACAAAGGGTAGAGAAATGGGAGAACAAAGACCAAATTATGACTTTCATCATAGCTGCACTGTCCCAGTTATGCACTGCTTTTACTTATAACTCCACAACTGAGCCCTCAGATTGTACTTTCTTTGATGCAAAAAACATATCTTTCTATTTTTTTGCACAACAGGGGTCTCAATCACATTACTCCAATAATGACCTATAATTTTAGTTCCCAATACTTTGTGTTTAGATTCCTCAGGACTGCAATTTGTGGAACCTCACACTTGTCATCTGGTTTTCTTGATAGTTCTGTTTAAAGATCATGCAATGTCTTGCAATTACATGATTTCCTGGTTTATTTGAGAGTGGCATAATCAGTGTACGGGCAGGCTTCTTTTCTTTTTCCTACTGCCGGTTTCCTCTCTGTTCTGCAGAAGGGGATTTAAAGAGATGTTAGTTTCAGAAGAATTTACCATTTAAGGTCTTTTTTCTGTGTGGCTCTGACACACATTAGTGGCCCCTAATGTGTGTCCTGAAACAGTGACAATGTTTCAGAATATTTGTATGATGACTGAAGCAATGGCAGGTGTGTCCTTAACGCACACGTTTTTGCAAGGTACTGCACTTCCCTGCTGACTATCTGGGACTACTTTATATACTGGCTGATCCCCTATTTTTTTGGTAATAGTATGAATCTGCTTTTTCCCCAACAGGCTTTTGGTTTTGCAGGTCCCCACACACACTGACAAATTCCAGAAAAAAGAACATGATCTCCTGGGGAAGTAGTGATATTTTGAGCAGTGCTATGATGGTAATCCTTGTTTGTGGCAGCAGACTTTCTGAAGTGTTCGTTGACTAAATCAAAAGCGTCTCTTACCCACTCTTACCCATGCTTTCCACTTTTAATCACAGTTCTTCACTGATTTCTCATTAAGTAAAATATAATGTCTATTGGGAAACACGAAGCCCTCCCATAAAAAAAGATAGACTGGAGATAATCCTGTTGTTTTGTTATATGTACAGATATAAGCATATATAAGCATGTTTAAAGACTAATTCAATTTCTGGTCTTCAGGGAGCATTCTCAACATTAATAGAACACTACTAGCAATTCACTCAGTTTACCCATTTTCCTCAGGATGATATGGGGTTTTTCTCAATCCCACAACCTGGCAATACAGCTGCAGCTTATGGAACATCTGGTTTTCAAATTCACCACGGTGGTCATGGTGAATTCATTTAGGAACTACAAATTTCAAAACAAATTATTCAAAATTTTGTCAGCTGCAGTTTTCCCAGGTTTGTTCCTTGTGGGATAAGCCTGTGCAAACTGGGTAAAGTGGTCTGTAAAATCAGGGTATACTTAGAACCCCTGATGCTTTTCTCATAGTGAAGAAAATCAATTGAAGCTAGCTCAAATGGTTCCATAGTGTCAATAAAACATAATGGGGCTTTGGTATATTGCTTGCAGGCATTGACAGACCTGACTCAATATCCTCAGCCCTCAATATCCTCCTTCAGATGCGGCCAATAGAAACAAACAGTCTTCACCAAGATGACCCATGTTTTCCTGTAACTATACACTGACTTGGCTTTAGTTCCTTTCAAGTACTACCAACTGGTTGCAGGTAGTAGTTTTGTGGTAAAGGAATATCAAGGCTGATTCCCCACTCTGGCACTTTGAGGGCAGAAGGTGGGGGCCCGCAAGGATTTTAAAAATTAAATCTTGCCACTCCAGGCTTGTATTAAACTCCCAAGGTTACAGCTTTTCTCTGACCTTGGCTTGGTAAAGGTCACCACCAAAGTAAATAAAACTGCCTCTTGCAAATCCTGGAAAAACTCACGTGGGAAGTTTTCCCTGAGGCCCCTGGGCGAAGCCAAGAAAGAAAATAAACAAAAGGGAAACCCAGCTGTTGCCACCAGCTAATTGAAAAACATACGCACAAACCACTTAGGACACCAAAAATCCAGTCCTGTTCTTAAAAAAAGGTAATTTTGTTGAAAAACAAAAGAAAGAAAATACACCTGGAACTTAGGCTTTTGCTAGATTTTATAGAGCAACTGAAAAGTGTTAAACACCAGGAATGGCTCCCTGAGGTCCAGCTTAATGTTACAAAAGAAAACAAATATACCTGATCTTAGCACAGAGGAATCCACAAGACAAAATAAAGAAACAAACGTGTTCACATCTATCTAAACATTCCATGTCCCAGTGAATCATTCTAGGTATGGAAGATTATTTTTCATACCTGGTCCAAACTTTTTACCGCATTCCTGCTGTCCCGTCTCTTCAGCCAAGAGAGAACAACAGACAAAGGAAAAGCTTTCTCCCCCGTCCCCTCCCCACAATTTTAAAAGTTCTAGCCATTCCATTGGCTCTTTTGGTCAGGTGGCCACTCCCTTTCCTTTACCTGGGGACTTTTTAACCCTTTACAGGTAAAGCAAGCAGAGAACAGCCACCAAGAGGGATTTTATAGCTAACTGGCTGGCTGGGTGTCCATAAAAAGAAGCTACTCCCTTCTTATCACATGACTCTATCATTATCAAGGTACAGTTCTGTGCCCCCCCCCTACCTCCCCCCCCACACACAATAAAGCAGAAACCTGGCCTGCCCTGCATCTTTTCCATATTGGTGGCCTGTATCCTTTGGCTTTTGCTCCAAGAATTGCTTTCATTATTGGGCCATCTTCCATTGCTTTACTTAGGACTTCCCAAAAAGATGGGTCTAAGTGTTGACCCAGTACAGTATCATCCATAAGGATAGTAGCTATCCAGGATACAAGCCCTTCATCTTGGGCCTGGACTGAGTTTAGTGCAGCATTTGCAACATCCAAAGATGTTTCCTTAGTACACCTTTCCACGAATCATAGAACCATAGAATATCAGGGTTGGAAGGGACCTCAGGAGGTCATCTAGTCCAACCCCCTGTTCAAAGCAGGACCAATCCCCAAATAAATCATCCCAGCCAGGGTTTTGTCAAGCCTGACCTTAAAAACATCTAAGGAAAGATATTCCACCACCTCCCTAGGTAACGCGTTCCAGCATTTCACCACCCACCTAGTGAAAAAGTTTTTCCTAATATCCAACCTAAACCTCCCCCACTGCAACTTGAGACCATTACTCCTTGTTCTGTCATCAGCTACCACTGAGAACAGTCTAGATCCATCCTCTTTGGAATCCCCTTTCAGGTAGTTGAAAGCAGCTATCAAATCCCCCCCCCCCCATTCTTCTCTTTTGCAGACTAAACAATCCCAGTTCCCTCAGCCTCTCCTCATAAGTCATGTGTTCCAGTCCCCTAATCATTTTTGTTGCCCTCCGCTGGACGTTTTCCCAATTTTTCCACATCCTTCTTGTAGTGTGGGTCCCAAAACTGGACACTGTACTCCAGATGAGGGCTCACCAATGTCGAATAGAGGGGAATGATCACGTCCCTCGATCTGCTGGCAATGCCCCTACTTATACAGCCCAAAATGCCATTGACCTTCTTGGCAACAACAGCACACTGTTGACTCATATCCAGCTTCTCGTCCACTGTAACCCCTAGGTCCTTTTCTGCAGAACTGCTGCCTAGCCATTCGGTCCCTACTCTGTAGAGGTGCATGGGATTCTTCCGTCCTAAGTGCAGGACTCTGCACTCGTCCTTGTTGAACCTCATCAGATTTCTTTTGGCCCAATCCTCTAATTTGTCTAGGGCCCTCTGTATCCTATCCCTACCCTCCAGCATATCTATCTCTCCTCCCAATTTAGTGTCATCTGCAAACTTGCTGAGGGTGCAATCCCCACCATCCGCCAGATCATAATGAAGATTTTGAACAAAACTGGCTCGAGGACCGACCCTTGGGGTACTCCACTTGATACCGGCTGCCAACTAGACATGGAGCCATTGATCAATACCAATTGAGCCCGATAATCTAGCCAACTTTCTCGCCACCTTATCATCCATTCATCCAGCCCATACTTCTTTAACTTACTGGCAAGAATACTGTAGGAAACCATGTCAAAAGCTTTGCTAAAGTCAAGGAACAACACGTCCACTGCTTTCCCCTCATCCACCGAGCCAGATATCTTGACATAGAAGGCAATCAGATTAGTCAGGCATGTCTTGCCCTTGGTGAATCCATGCTGGCTGTTCCTGATCACTTTCCTCTCCTCTAAATGCTTCAGAATTGATTCCTTGAGGACTTGCTCCATGATTTTTCCAGGGCCTGAGGTGAGGCTGACTGGCCTGTAGTTCCCAGGATCCTCCTTCTTCCCTTTTTTAAAGATGGGCACTACATTAGCCTTTTTCCAGTTGTCTGGGACCTCCCCTGATCATCATGAGTTTTCAAAGATAATGGCCAATGGCTCTGTAAACACATCCGCCAACTCCTTTAGCACTCTCAGATGCAGTGCATCCAGCCCAATGGACTTGTGCTCGTCCAGCTTTTCTAAATAGTCCCGAACCACTTCTTTCTTCACAGAGGGCTGGTTGCCTCTTCCCCATGCTGTGCTGCCCAGTGCAGCAGTCTGGGAGCTGACCTTGTTCGTGAGGACAGAGGCAAAAAAAGCGTTGAGTACATTAGCTTTTTCCACATCCTCTGTCACTAGGTTGCCTCCCTCATTCAGTAAGGGGCCCACACTTTCCTTGACTTTCTTCTTGTTGCTAACATACCTGAAGAAACCCTTCTTGTCACTCTTAACTTCTCTTGCTAGCTGCAACTCCAGGTATGATTTGGCCTTCCTGATTTCACTCCTGCATGCCCGAGCAATATTTTTATATTCTTCCCTGGTCATTTGTCCAATCTTCCACTTCTTGTAAGCTTCTTTTTTGTGTTTAAGATCAGCAGGGATTTCACTGTTAAGCCAAGCTGGTCGCCTGCCATATTTACTATTCTTTCTACACATCGTGATGGTTTGTCCCTGTAACTTCAATAAGGATTCTTTAAAATACAGCCAGCTCTCCTGGACTCCTTTCCCCCTCATGTTATTCTCCCAGGGGATCCTGCCCATCAGTTCCCTGAGATTGTCAAAGTCTGCTTTTCTGAAGTCCAGGGTAATCTGTATTAAACAGGGCTCAAACTCAAGTGTTTGACCCACACAGAAAAGGTAGGGAACATGTAGAAATTACAGCCTCTGGGGAACACAATGGGCAGTTGTCCAAAAAAGTTCAGCCACTGTGAAAACTTCATTTTTCTGTACAAGATCCTAGAGCTCCTCTTTGCAATCACATTAATTTGTGTTCTTTGTCCTCTATAATAGCTATGTTGTATGTTATGTGTATATTAATAACATTTGAACTGTACTCATGACAGATCCACTCCTGTATCAGTGGTATAGCAGTTTTGAAGTTATTCAGGGTTACATATCTTAAAGTGTGGGCTTCATGATATCTCATGGCAGCAATTGTTCCAGAGAATTCTGATGTCTGCTGCACACTCCACCTAATCTAATTTTTATTAAAAAAAATATAATAACCCTTTCCATAGATATCCTCCAGTATGTAAGCCAACCACTAGAGAGCAGGGCTAAGTGAAAAAACTTTTTGATGGAAAAAAACCCAATGGAAAATATCATTTCCATGTCATCAAAATCCTCTCCAGGAAAATTACAATTTTGTTGATGATGATATTTATTTTCAATTCTTCCAATGGAAAATTAAAATTTGTTTTGGGTCAGGTTAGCATTAGTCTTTGTTAACCTGAACTGCCATGCTGTCTCATGGGAGCCATAATTCAGGTTTCTCATGACCCCATTCTCCACTACAGGCCAGGTTCCCTAGCTGGAGTACGTCTCCCATGATGTACCACAGTCTCCTTTCTTATTGAACCAGTCTGGTGGTTGAACCACTCTGGTGCATCATGGGAGTCTCATGACTTGGGTTCATCACTAGATGCAATTGACGCAGTTCAAATTTAGCTGAGACAAAAGGTTGTGATTTTGTTTGACAGGCTGATTTGGAAATGTTTATTCTGATAGAAAATATTGAAAAGAAAAACTTTGACATTTTCAAATCAATTTTTCTGAACTATCCATTTGGTGAAAAATTTTGGCATTTTGACCTTTCGGCCCCAACTAAATGTTTGAAACATCAGAATTTCCTGTAGTGTGGATACTCTGACTTTTGACCCGCTCTACAAAATATTTGTTAACAAATCTTAAATACATATTTAAACTTCTGCAGTTTGTTGCAACACCTATTTCTCTCCAACAGTGTAATATCAATGAGGTGCTATAATCATAGAATCATAGAACATCAGGGTTGGAAGGGACCTCAGGAGGTCATCTAGTCCAACCCACTGCTCAAAGCACGACCAATCCCCAACTATCCCCAAGCATTTTCTCAGTCTCAAAAATTGCATATACTAACAGGTGTTGCCAATGGTAGCTGTTTTTTGTTTTAATTATCTACTCCCTACAATAATCCCACAGTAAAAAATCTCCCCCAGACCAGAGCCAGTTCCTCAGAAGCCTGAGAGTCACAAACACATGGGGAATCCCCAGCTGCCCTGTTAGGACAGCTTTACAACCCCTTCACACCATGGGATGGTGGGAAAGGAACAAAGATAAGTATATAGGGGGAAAAAGAGTTTCTTTTCAATATGTAATAACCAGAAATTTATGCTTTGAAATGGACAATGAGCCAAAAAGTACCCAGAGCATTAAAAGCTGCTCAAATCGGAGTTAAGCTTGTGAATTGAGGGCAGTACAGTTTGTGCTCCAAAATAATTACAAAACCACATATACAAGTTACTCATAACTTGCCCGACACCTACATGGTCCCTCCTTTCCATGGGGATAATCTTAATTAATCCCTTCACCGCTGCTGGCATATGCATATGTCCTGACACTAGTTTTTCATATAATGTGATTCAAATAAAATGAAGACTTGGACAAAAGGAGAAGGTACCATGTACATCATTCAGCCTTGAAGTTAATCTAGGATTAAAATATTCTGCTTAATGCAAGTGCCACTAAAATCCATTATAATGAATCTATGTAATGTTGTCCCCTTCAGTAAATAGGAGACACACTAACATTTACACCATAAAGCATGTTTTATTCCTTGCTGTTCCATAGTTTATGAGTGCCATCCTTTAAGATCAAATAACAGTTACTGACTGAGTAGATTAAAGTTTAAGTTTTTTTTCAATATGAATGATAAAGGGCTCATTTTTCCCTTCTACAGTGAAACACTAAAATGCTGGTAAAGGCATAAACTGCATTAAAATGGAACATTCAGTGAATAACTTATAAGAGGAAGGCAAGAATATAGTTTATTAATTTTCTCATTCACTTCCAAAAAATCTATAAACAATAGACCCCTTCAAGAAGTTTCAGATAGCAATTCCTTTTCTTAATGTAAAGGCTTTCATATTAACAATTAATCAGCATGAGTTTGGCAATCTGTTAACTACTTGTGGTGTTTAGATGTTGCTTGTAATTACTAGAATTGGGAGCACTGGCTGTTGGGAGTCTGAAAGGACAGGAAACAGGAAGGAGGGGGGAGGAGTTGAAGAGGCTGAGGGAGAGCTACTGAGGGTGCAGCAGCAGCTTGGAAAAGAGGTGTCCACTTTATTTTTTAAAGTCCTATTGAAGTTTGTTAGTACCTTGTCTGGCTATTACAACATTTTGGTGACTAGGATGGATCTTCTGTCTCTGAACACACATGCACCCTTTCTACAAAGCCCAGGTGAGCCTCAAATTGCTTTTACTGCCTGGATCCATATGTTTGAGACTTATCTGCTTGCAATCAGTGCTACAGAGATTTCTGAAGTAAGAAAGCGTGCTCTAATCCACTGCCTTGGAGCAGAAGGGCAGCGTATATTTTACACTTTTCCCCTTGCAGATGATAAATATGAGACTGCACTCACTGCATTAAAGAACTTTTTTGTACCAAAAGTGAATGTAGTAGCTAATTGCTACAGATTTCGCCAGTGTGAGCAGAAACCAGGGGAGACTATAATTCAGTATATTGCTTCCCTGGGGAGTCTGATTGTAACTTGTGACTTTGGGAATATGGCAGATGAGATGATTAGAGACCAGCTCATTGAGAAAACAACCATGCTTCGTGTAAGAGAACGTTTACTTCTAGAACCGCAACTTACACTAGAAAAAGCAATAACCATTGCTACCCAGATTGAGTCAGCTACAGCTGAAGCCAAAATAAAGAGCATGAATACAGGAGGCACAGTCCAGGCTGTGACTCCTTTGCAGAAAAGTTCACTGTCGCTGCAGACAAACAATTACAAGAGGAAAACTGATGAAAAACTACCAAATCAGCAAATTTAAAATACAGTAAAAGCATGCTTTTGCTGTGGATCCCCACAACACCTTGCAAGCTAAACAGGATGTCCAGCAAAAGTAGCTCAGTGCAATCATTTCAAAAAGATTGTGCATTTTGCTAAAGTATGTCGCAGCAGCCAATTCAATCAACGGGTGCATGCAGCTAAAATACCAGATCTTACTGTGCTGAGCGTGGACAAAATCACAACGGCACATATTCCAGAACAAATAAAGTGCATAGTAAATGTTTCCGCCATACCCTCAGGCAAATCACACTCTATTCAACTAACGTTGGACACTGGCTCAGCAGTATCTATACTACCTGATTCCATCTATTTGCATTACTTTAAAGACGTGCCTCTGACTGAACCCAAGCTTCACTTGATGTGCTATTTGAAAAACCATATTCCAGTACGTGGCTGCCTGCCAGCAATAGTTACTTTTGGTGATTGCTGTGTAACTGCAGAGTTCTACATTGTCCGCAAAGGCACTCCTATCCTTGGCAGAGATTTATTGGCTGCTTTAAATCTCAGGATAGTTAATGAATGAATTGATCTTCCTCAGCAAAGCACTCTTGTGGTACACACAACAGTTTCAGCTGGGACCCAACACCAGGTTGAGGAGAAACTCGGCTGTGCTTATGGGTTTCTGCATAAAGTTAAAATGCGGAATAATGTGATGCCTGTACAACAGAAATTATGGCGCTTACCATTTTCAGTCAGGGAAGCTGTTTCAGAGGAACTTAGAAAACTTGTTCAAGAGGACATTATTGAAGAGATTAACTCCTCGGAGTGGGTTTCACCTAGAGTAGTGATGCAGAAGAAGGGTGGAGGCATTCGCCTTTGTGTGGATTTAAGGGAATCAAAGTTTCAGTGTGGTTCCTTCATTAGAATATGAAAACCTGGAATTTTATGCAAAGGGGACCATAAATTCACAGCTCCTCTTAAAATCATAGAGAAGAAGGGACCTTACACCTATCAACTTTTTGATGGGCGGGTATGGAATGCTTCTTATCTTGCACCTGCCTATGCACCAAGAGAAGATTATGCCAACACCCAGTCTGCACTGGATGACTTCACCATAGTATCAACACAACAAGACATTGCACTGGAACCGGGGCTTGAGAGACGGCCTGTCAGACCCAGACAACAACCTGTCTGGACTAGAGACTATCTATAGTGTTTTTAGTGTAATAATTCTGTCAACAGCATAGTGCCTTGTTTTTTATTTGTTCCTATGGTTAGAACAACAATGTTTATTGTAACTGGGAGAGTTTAAGAGAGGTGAGAATGTGGTGTTTAGATGTTGCTTGTAATTACTAGAATTGGGAGCACTGGCTGTTGGGAGTCTGAAAGGACAGGAAACAGGAAGGAGTGGGGAGGAGTTGAAGAGGCTGAGAGAGCTACTGAGGGTGCAGCAGCAGCTTGGAAAAGAGGTTTCCACTTTAAAAAGTAAAGTCCTGTTGAAGTTTGTTAGTACCTTGGCCTGACTACTACCACACTACCCAATGTTAACATGCCAGTTTTCAAGTACAGAAAGCAATGTGACCTGCACCCACTCTATTTATGTGTTCTCATCACATTTTATAGCTTAAGCAGAGCTTGGCCTACTTGGTGACTGGACAGAGACTTCCAAGGAGATTCAAGCTATTGTAGAAAGTAGTACTTGTGCTCCAGAAAGTGGCCCTCTACTCTGAGTGTTAAATCAATATGTTGGGCTCTGTGCTCCCACACTTCATTTGAGGGGGATCTCATTCATTTTATTTCCAAAGTTGCTTACATCCCACACAGATTTGATGTCCTATCATTTTAATGGTTGAAAATTATTTGTATCAGAAATAAAGAATTATGTAAGTGGAATTTTCGAAAAAGTTATTCACACTGAAGGAATAATTCCCAGTGTATATTTAATACAAGTGATTCTTCCTCCCTTATTCTGTGTCTTTTTCACACATTATGTTCCGCATTTGGGCGGGTTGAGAGGTATGTCTGTGCTACTAGACATGCTTACTGGGTCTCATCATCTGAAAGGCAAAGTCAAAGCTATCCCTATTTGTGTTTCTTAAATATCTCATAGCACTTTTTCAATGTATCTGCTTCTTCCCTGGAAAAATACAATGAGGAATGCTTCCAGGCAGAACAAACAATACTCATCATTCAATCTATTTTACTGACTAAAGAAAAAACACTTCAGAGCAGTGGTTCTCAAAGCCGGTTTGCCGCTTGTTCAGGGAAAGCCCTGCCGCATCCACAGGTTTGGCCGATTGTGGCTCCCACTGGCCGCAGTTCGCCGCTCTAGGCCAATGGGGGCTGCGGGAAGCAGCACGGGCCAAGGGACATGCTGGCCGCCCTTCCCACAGCCCCCATTGGCCTGGAGTGGCGAACCACGGCCACTGGGAGCCGCAATCGGCTGAACCTGTGGACGCGGCAGGTAAACAAACCAGTCTAGCCTGCCAGGGGCTTTCCCTGAACAAGCAGTGTCCCAAGTTTGAGAAACACTGGTTTAGCCAAATGTACTGTCTTCATTCCATGGGCATTTGCCTGACCAAGGCTGGAGTTAAAAGCTGAACGAAGACCATACTTCACGATTTGGCCCAGTCATAGGTGCCTCCAAATCAATGCTGGAAGAATTAAGCCAGACACTGAATGGTTAATAATGGGCTGTTCACTGCTAAGAAGCTTCTTTTCTGTGGTACATATAGTGGCCCTAGATCTGCTGAGGATGTGGTGTGCTTCCTGAGAGGTTCAGTACAGAAGGCACAGCCAAGGAGAAGGGGAGACAAAGGAGGCCAATTATTCCCAGATTCTTGGCTACTGTAGGAGCTGTTCTAATATAAAGCAGTTTCCTTATAGCTGCCAGCAAGCTATCTACAGCCCAGAATAGCTAGAAGAAAGAGTGCTCCAGCTCAGCTGGACCATTCTCTCCCACCTCCACTCACTCTTCCAGCTGCTACTACACAGAGGGCTGTGTATGAACACCTATACTGCCATTACACCCAGTCCTGAACTAGGGAATTACTCTAGGGACTATTTTTGACTCCTTTGAGGCCTCTTTTCATCTCCAGAGTGTTGTGAAGATGCCTTAGCAGGGCATAATCCTTCTGCAGTAGCTCCAAACAGCAGAGAGGTCTGCCTCACTGGAATGATCCTGGACAGCATATTGTGGAATAAGAACAAAACGGTTTTCTGTGACAGGGATGGCGTTCTACATTCAGAGCCTGAGCAATGAGCAAAATCATAAAAAGCAAACAACTAAGGAAAGAGTGGAACTCTGAGAATGACCCAAGGACAGAAACATGGAGAATTCTACTCCTTTTGCTCTCGTATCATTCCTATTCCAACCCTATCTGTGGCATTGTACATTTGTAAATAACTGCAGATCTGGATGATGTATTCATCTTGTGTATGCTGCTTAATAATTTCCTCTCCTAATAGAAACAATCCTGTTATTGAGTCAAAAGTACGCTAAACATTTGGTTCCGTGACAGTATGTTGAAGTCTTAATAGGTGTTACATATACAAACAAGTCAAGCAATGGCTGCCTGAATTAACAGCAGACAATGAGCATGAGTTTTTCCAAATATTCATCTAAATGCACCGTGCTGAGTCTGTCAGGCTGCTCTCAGTGATTTTGTGATATGTCACTCCAAGTATATTTGACATATCATATGACAGTCATGTAACACTCTTATGACCACTGTCATAAAAATATAAGGGCAGGTACTCACCTGGTGTAAAGAGGCATAATGCCACTGTTTTCAGTGGATCTATACTAGTTTAGAACACCTGAGGATCTGGTCCATAGCCTTTTCTTCATCTGATTTACCTATTGCTATTACAGTAACAACCTTATGACTACAACTTTTACCACTGATTACTTCTGTACTTAGGAGAAGGAAGTATTTTGGAGCCATCTGTGATTAGCTCATTAATAGGACTATGAACTCTCAATGACTTGAATGCAGAAATCATGTAAATTCTAGTATTCTATTTTCCAGGACATCTAAGCCTGAAAAAGCATAATTCACCCAACATTAGCTATGCACCTTGGCCAGGCACTGAGTAAAAATAAAACAGTGTGGCTCACTCCAGAGAGATATATGCAAATTGTTATGCAAAAGGTACAATCTTAGAGCATTTTCCTCAAATGAGAGTGAATAAAAATTATTACTGGTAGGTGCTATAGTATTCTGTCAAGCAGTGGTTTGCCTCCACCTCTCTGCACATGAAATGTTGTTCTCTCACAGGGAGAATTGCACAATCACAAGCGATAACAGTAATATCATGTACAATAATTGCCTGACACAAGGTCCCCAACTTACAAAATTGAGATTGTCAGTTTGTGTGACTCATATGCTAAAATTATTTAAACAATAGTGACAACAAAAAAATAAAAGGGAAAAGTAGACACAGTCATCCTAATCAGTATATAGCTTTTTGGTTTAATAGTCACAGGGATATGAAACCAAGGTCTGAGGAAGTGAGCCCTTTTATTTGGGCTATGCTCTCATGCAACTGCTACAGAGTGCAGGGCAAATCCAAACCTCCTGAGTCAAAAAAAGGGCCAAGACACCAAGGCACATCCAGGAAGCATCTGTCTACTGAAGGTTTAGAGGAATTAACAGACATGGCCCATTGCTCTCCTGCAATGAATTGAGGCCAGTAGATTCCACACATGCACTGGCAACATCCTTGGCAAATCTACATTTCAACTTTCTTTGGTATGTTGTGGTGCTGCAGATCTCTCTTCCCTGGTGTGCATGGGAGTGGAGAATCGTCCTGTGCTGATGCTACAGGTTAGGAAATACAGCGTCACAAACATACATAAGTGGCCTGATGATTTACAGTACGGTATGGAGGAAGATTGCAAAAATAATGCAAGCATGACTTGATATAGTTGATATAGTGTTCTTGGATTTTCAGAAAGCCTTTGTCAAAGACCCACACCAATGGCATTTAAGCAAAGTAAACAAGCAGTTAGGAGCTTCCCTCTTATGAATCAGTGACTGGCTGAAATATAGGAAACAGAGTAGGAAAAAAATGGTCAGTGTTCACAATAGAGAAAGGTATATAGCAGGGTTCTGTAAGGATCTGTTCTGCCCAATGTATTCAATGAATTGTAAAAAAGGAGTGAACAGTGAAGTGTCAAAATTTGCAGACAATGCACAATTACTCAAGATTGAAGTCAGCTTTGGATTTAACTAAGAGTGAAAGGGATCTCTCAAAACTAGATGATTGGGAAACAAAATGGCAGATGAAATTCAGTGTTGATAAATGCGAAGTACTGCATACTGGAAAACATAATCCTACCTATATGTACAAAGCGATGGGGTCTAAATTAGTTGTTACCACTCAAGAATGATCTTGGAGTCATTGTGGATAGTTCTCTGACAACATCTGCTCAATGTGCAGTGGCAGTCAAAAAAGCTGACAATGTTAGGAACCATTAGGAAAAGGATAGATAAAACAGAAAATATCACAGTGCCACTATATAAATCCATGGTACACTCACACCTTAAATAATGTGTGCAGTTCTGGTCACCCCATCTCAAAAAAAATAAAAGATAGTAGAACAGGAAAAAGTACAGAGGAAGGCAATAAAAATAATTAGTATATGGAACAGCTTCCATATGAGGAGAGATTAAAAAGCCGGGAGCTGTTTAGCTTAGAAAAGAGACAACTAAGGAGGGATATGATAGAGATGTATAAAACCATGAATGGTATGGAGAAAGTGAATAGGAAGTGTTATTTACCCTGTAATGGAATTCACACACCACTCCAGTGCCTCCTTGTGGCCGATATGGGAATTAGCTCTGGTAGCCAGTGCATCCTGCTCTGGTAGTGGTCAGCCCATCACCTCTTCTGCTCCTGAACCCACATCCCTCCCAGGACCACAGGGTCCTCTTCAGTGATACAGCCCTCTAGCCATGTTGCACACTGTACTCCCCCCTTCTGGGGGATGTCTCTGCAATCTCTGTCCAGCTACATCTTGCAGTGGCGACTGCAGTCTTCCTAGCCACTTCCCCAGAGGTGAAGGTGTGGGGGGGAGAGGAGACCCGGGCCCACCCACTACTCTGGGTCCCGGCCCAGGGACCCTGTAGAAGGCTGCTGCTTGCTGCACCCCCTCAACTCCTCAGTAGATTTGTCTTTGTCACAGGGCCTCAGCCTGCAGATCTCTGCAGCTAGAGTCCTGAGTGGATACAAAAAAAAGTGTATCCACATCCAATCCACAAAAGTTGTCTGCGGATATCAACATATGCGGATATCTAGATTTGCAGGACTTTAAACAGCTCCACATGTCACTGTGCAGCAGTGACGCTGGGCTGTGCCAAGCCTCCAGCACCCAACCATCCCCCCACTTCTCCCCAGAGACCTTCTGCCCCACTCTCACTGTGCCTCATTTCCCACTCTAGGTAGGAAGGCTACAATCCTGGACCCTTGTGTGCAGCACCACCCTCTGTGGGGGGCAGGGGCTGTAATGCATGCAAACTCAGCTCAGGCAGAGAGCAGCAATAACTATTCTCTTCTTAGCATGTGCCCTTGCCGCCCGCTAGTTTAAATTACAAACCACACCTCTTTCAAAATGGCTCTTGGCTCACTCCCTTCTGGGAGTTGTAGTTTACCTCCTCTGTCCAAGCAAGGTGGGGACTATAACTCCCAGTGGGCTACCCCTGCAGCTGTGAGCTGGAGCCTGCAAGCTGTGTGACAGCCACTCTGTTCTGGTGAGTCTGTGCAGAGCCCTGCACAGATACAAAATTTGTATCTATAAAAATGGTTCATGGATATAAAGCAGATACCCATGGATTTGCAGAGCTCTTCCTGCAGCCTGTCAGGAGCTGCCTTTAGCTCTCTGGGTCTCTGCCTGATGTACTAGCTCTGTCCAGGGTGCTAGCTCCCTTCAGTTCACATAGCAACAGTCCTTCTCAAGCTCCAGCAACTGACTGAAGCTAGTCAGCCCTGCAGCTCTTCTTTATAGGGGCCTGCCAGGCCCTGATTGGCTGCCTCCTGTGAAGCCTCCTTAGGCCTCTATTAACCCCTTAGAGCCCAGTATGAGACAGGCACACCATCACATACCTCTTCACAAAGCACAAGAACTAGGGGGTCACTCAATGAAATTAATAAGTAGGTTTAAAACAAATGTAAGGAAATACTTCTTCACACAACACAGTCAACCTGTGGAAGGGGTTGCCATGGGATGTTGTGAAGGTCAAAAGAATAACTGGATTCAGAAAAGAATTAGATAAATTCATGGAACATAGGTCTATCAATGGCTATTAGCCAAGATTGTCAAAGATGCTACTCCATGCTCTGGGTGCCTCTAAATCTCTGACTGCTAGAAGCTGGGACTGGGCAACAGGGGATGGATCACTATATAATTGCCCTGTTCTGTTCATTCCCTCTGAAGCATCTGGCACTGACCTCTATTGGAAGGCAGGTTACTGGGCCTGACCCATTGATCTGACCTAGTATGATCATTTTTATAATGTAATACTTCAAAAACACATTTGAAAAGGTATTTCAATTGCTAGTTTGAGCTAACAATAGCTCCATTTGCTATTCTACCTGAAGAATTGGGGAGGTTAAAATAAGTTTATATTTGATCTTTGGTTTTTGTGGAAGTTGGGGTGAAGGAGGACTGCAGAGTTGTTTGATTGCTATCCAGGTGTCCTAATTAATAAATCACAATCCAATTATATGTATTTGTGTATAATGTTGTATTTTATCATGATGCTCTGTCATTTGTATGGTCATTGCAAACCTACAGCCCCGTCATCATAGATCACAGCTGGACATGGTTCTCTCTCCCTCTCTGCTGTCATATCTGAACTACAGCACAGAAAATTAGAATAAATTGGGTGTGAGGAGCTATTAATATTTTTTTTGCTGGAATTAAGCAGCCATCCAAAGCAATTCAGCTAATCATGATAGCAGATTCACCAAAGCATGTAGTCTGATAAAAAGAGGGAAATTTACACCAAAATCTTTGTACATTACTGTCCAATGACCATACTCTTAGGTACATTGAGTACAACCTTAACCCTGAGTGGTCCCATCAAAGTCAATGGTACTGTGTATAAAGTAAGGTGCTATTCAGTGTGAGTAAGCGTATCTGAATCCTGGCCCTAAATAAGGATAATCTCTGGAGATTATTTCACCACCATGAGTTAATGCCAACTTTAGCTGAAATAACCAATGCATATGAGCATGCTTAGACATGCAGCCAAGAAGGAGCCATTTTTTAATATGAAAGCATGTGGTGGGTTTACAGATGCTACAGTAGAAGGGTGACTTTTAATGAGAGATGGTGCTTGTAAGTAAGGATAGAGGCTGTAGCCGCCTATCTTATGGGGAGCAGTCATTTTTGGGGAAATGCCATGTGTTTTGACTGCTGTAAGAGTCTAATTACTTGGGGTTTTTTATACATCTTTCAGTTAAATTGGAGACCCAAATGCCATGCGTGGCATTCAGGAACATTATGCGAATGGTTGATTCAGCATAGAAAGTTTTGGGTTTCTAATTTATCCACATATCAATGAAAATATCATCCTCATCCTTCCAGTCTAGGGTTGTTGTTTTTTAAAAAAGATCCTGGGGTGGTGTAGGTCACCATAACGAATGAATTCAATGTGGCTATGACTACACCAGCTGAATTATTTACATACATTTTCATTTTTATTATAAACCTGAGGTACCAATGACAATGAAGTCTTGTTTTCCTATTGGTTGCAGACTGTATTTCAGATGCTAAGTGTCAGCTGACCAGGCTGAGGGCAGTCTAGCCTAGCAGTCACAGAGGGTAGAGGGCCTAGTGAGCAGCAGGTCTCACAGCTGGAGTCAGAGCTATAGTCAGAAGACAAAGTCAAGGGTCAAACCAGAAGACAGAAACCAGATCCCAGAGCTGAGGGTAAAGATGTAGTCAGGAACTGGAGCCAAGGGTCAAACCACAGAGCAGGAACTGGAGTGAGCAGGCAAGTAGGGGCAGGACAGAGGCAAGGCTGGGTGCAAGGCAGGAGCAGACACAGTGGTGGGTATGAGTGTTGAGAAGCCAGAGAGCTGCTGCTGCTGCCACCTTAGAGCCAGCTGCTGTTTCTGCCTTAAGAGTCAGCTGCTGGTCCCTGCAGCCAAACAGGCTGGGTGCCTAATCAGGCAGCCTGCTGCAGGCCCGCTGTACTAATGATACTGCTTGAAGACTAGCTTTGTTGCAGGTCAGGGTTGCCCCAGATCCCTAAATGGCCCTCTCAAGGACTGAACTGACAACCCTGGGTTTAGCAGGTCAATGGTCAAACCACTGAGCTATCCTACCTAAGGCTTACGACCCAGCAGAGACAAGGAAGCTGCCCTTTAGTAAATATAACCAGTGCAGTGTAACTGATGTGTCACTAATATGAGTTAAACATGGTCTTCATTTTACTGATTGTTTCAGAGCACCATATGTGAGAGAACACAACTGAATGGAAGTAGCATATAAAAAAAATGATGAGCAACTGTAAACTAAACTGTCTTGATAGGCCACACATTTTGAGATTTGCAATAATCAGTACTGAAATTAGCCATAGCAATGACGGATAATTATGACAAACTTCTGTCTCCTCCCTACGCCTACCAATGTAAATAATAGTCCAGTAAATGTGGAATACATGATAGTTTATGCAGTATTTGACTATTGAAGTTTTGTTGTTTTTTTGGGGCTAAGTTGGGCTTGGATTCTATGGGAGAAATGCTGGAATCATTGAAGTAAATGGCAAAACTTCTATTGGCTTCAATAGGTCAGAATTTCATCCCATAGTCCTTCTTTACTCAAATATCCCATTGCTTTTAGTGTGGATTTTGACTGAGCAAAGACTGCAGGACTAAGTCACTACCTGTAAGCTACATTCCAGTTCTTACAGTTATTACCAAATATATTGTCTTCTGAATCTTAATGAAATCTCTGTGGAAGAGAGAGAGAGACTAAATATGTGAAATCCAAGTGATAAATTGCAAATTCATGTGACAAATACATTTAGTAAGCACCTTTGATTGGCTCACCTGCCATTTCCTCACTAATTTATTTTTAGATGTAGAAAAGATATATGGGTCATTTAAAGATTGATTTATGGCTAGGTACCTGATATACAGGCAGAAGCTACAAATAATTGTCGCAATTATTTTTAGAACATTCCTAAAATAGTTTTCTGTAATAGATGTTCCATATACAGAATATAGTGGTATATTGAAGGTTTTTTTCCCCAGACTCATATGAGATTATCTACATTATTCTTGAGTGAGTTTGCCAAAGCTTAGTGGCAAAAAAATTCTAGCTGGTGCAAATCATCATAGATGTTGCCTTTCCCTTGTCTCTTCACCAGTCCTGCTGTTCATTGTCTGCTCTTTCCCACTATCTGGCAGATGCTGGTTCAAGGATTGCTCTTCTACAGCTATTGGGGAACAGCCTGCGGGTATCTTTTTGTCTCAATTATTATCCATCTCTTTTCAAAACTCATCTGAAAATCTTTTCTCTCTTGCTTGTGCCTGTTAATTTCTTGTTCCCTCTGTTAATAACTGTATGACTGAATGTTTTAATTTGTTCACATACACTCTTTCAAAGCTGCCAATTGAATTCTGTTGGATCTTGTATGACATGTCCTCCAGGGAGTGCCCACAGACAGTGTGACACATTGAATGTTTGTTCTATGACATTTACATGAGCTGATCTACAGCATGTGTGAGGATACATTTGTCTATCCATTTGCTTAGTGTCTTCCCATTTGATGTGGCTGCTATACATATTGGTTATACTACTTGAGTATGTTCTCATATACACCTGACAAGGTTTTCATTTTGGCAAATATAGGAAGCAGTTTTTATGGTGCAAAGGCATGAAATGCCCTACTTGTGATAGATCATGCACCTTAGAGAGCTGTTGGGGCTAACATGAAGGAGAAGTACAGAAATCCCTATCAAGAGTATGCAATCATTGGTGGTATACATGTTTTTGCCTTGAAAGAGAGGAAAATTCTTATTTCTGCTTTTTATCCAAAATCTACCTAGCAGATTTGATGGGTGGAGTTTACCTTTAAAGCATAGATCATGTCAGAGCTGTAAGAAATAAATTGATATTTGATAGTCACCATCACTGTGATAGATGGAAAAACTGAAAAATGAACTGAGAGTATATTATCAGTGAGTAAATCACAGTAGATGGTGTTGAAAAAACACCTCTTAATGGATCAAACCAAGAGCAATCTAGAAAAGAAGTCTTTAAACTATTCAAACCTTTAAAGTCATTGGAGGCACTCTGGTTCACATTGGTGCAAATAGGGATAGAATTTGGCCCATTATCTTTCTCTAACATAAAGAAATGCTTTTGATTTGTGTCACTAAGCAGCACATCCTGTTTGTGTCCACCAACTCTACAGTGGCCCTGACCATAGCTGAAGCCTTGCTTGTCAGCAACACTCTCCTCACAGCAAGGAAGGAAGAAAAGTAAGTAAAACAACAATCAAAAGTAAACATGGCAAATACCACTTAGCAAATGTGCTGAAGATATTTACATCATTAGGCACAAATAGAGAGGCAAGATCTCAAGTCATTACTCATTAGTGTTAATACATATGTTATTCAATTTTATTTTCCAAGCGAAAGAAAGTGAAATCTGCATAATGAAGAACTAATTGACAGAGGTATAGACATATAAAGCAGCTAAGCTCTAAAGCTTAAAAGGCAATCTGAAGAGGCTAAATGTCAGTGATGTTGTTCATAGCAACATCTGGTACTTAATTCCATATGTGCACCTTACAGGCTGATCCAGCTTTTCTTGCACTTCTAGTGATGCCCTTGAAGTCTGTGGGGATTTGTGGTATATCAAAAATACAGGAACCAGAAGATGTAACCTACTCACTGCAAGTTCTCTAAGGGAGAAATTCACTCTGATGCAGCAATGGCATTAGGTCTTCTCCACCCAATAAGGATTACGTAGGAGATGCATGGGGGCTGCCTGCTGAGCAGCTACCTACCTGTGGCAGGAATAGCCCATGTTTTGCCCTATGCCTTGGGTACTCAGAGATTAGGCTGCACTTATGTGGATCTAGTGGCCCAGGTTTCCGAGTCCACAGGTTGGAATATCAGGTGCCACAAGTATAGTTCTGTTGCATGAGGCTGTACCAGGATTTGGGGAGCCCATCCAGTGCATATGCATCCCTAGGCACAATACAGTCTGCAGGGGCTCCCTGTCCAGAGTGAGGTTGGAGAGGCTCTGAAGTTGCTCTGCTGCAAGGATTCCTCCCCACTGCTTCACAGGAGCTTCCCAGTGTCCTGCTTGGCTACTTGGACTGTGGGATTTAGGCATTAGGCACTTTATATAGCTCTTTGGTTTGGGTTGGTCTGCAGATTTAGGAATATAACATTGCATCAATTTTCACATCTGGGATGAGATTTGCAAAGTTAGCAGGTACCTAGAAAAACTTATTCTCTTTTTTTTAATGAAAGCTTAGATTCTGCAAGAAAAGATGAATAAAGCCCCCTGATCATTAAGGAAAGTTACCTACACCTAACTGTTAAATGAATGAATGGATTTGTCAAGTTCTACCCTGTGATGTCTCTTTAGGGCATTAATCCCAGTTAAATTACACAAGAAGGTCTATTTAATTTTATAATACATCCTTATCAAAATAGTGAAGGAAATTCTTACACTGAATATCAAAGGAATTCATTATGATTTGTCACTTGCTACAAAGACTTTTTTAAACAGACATGAAAATGAAACAAAATGCAAATTTCGTGTATTTTTCCTCAAAACAGTATAATTCAAAAATGAATTGCAAATGATATCATTTAATGTAATAACACTTTCTATTAATTGTCACAAATGATACTGTAAATGCTTTAAAATTAAGTAATCACTGTAAATGTCATCTGATTATATATATTTCTTATCTAGCAACCCCATTGTTACCAAACTTAGGTGTCAGCTGAGGTTCCTATTGTAATAAGATGGAAGGGATTGTGTGTGTATGGATTTTTCCTTCAATTCGAACAAAACAAATTTTTTTATATAGGGTAATATTTTCAAAAGTGACTAAGTGCTTTAGGAGCCAACATCCTATTTTCAGAAGTGACTCAATCACTTGGGAACATACGATAATGGGACCTTGTCTTCCCTGGTAGTCCTACGTGTGTATTCAGAACTCTGTAGAGAATGTAGTCCAGTACATAGGACATGCAATTAAGAGCCAGAAAAGCTGGGTTCTGCTCCCAGGCTTTGATTCAGCAAAACACTTATCTTTAAGCACATGCTTCAGTTCCATTAAAGTCAATGGAGCTTGAATACATACTTAAATTTAAGCATGTCCTTAAGCATTTAGGTGACTTAGGGCACCAGCTCTGCCACTGATTCTGTGTGACTTGAGCAACTCTTAAACTGTCTATTCTTTACTCTCTGCATGTGTAAAATGGGAATGATACTTTGTAAAATGCTTTGAGATCTACTTTATGAATGAAAAGTACTTTTTAATTTAACAAAATGCAAGTGTTACCAGATATTCAAATGAATACAAATGTATCTTTCAAATGAAGAACTTGGAAAATATTGGCACTCTGTCATGGGGCCAGTACTGCCATCGCCCTGGGGTAGGGCGAGGGCATAGTAGCCCCACAGCACAGCCACTAGGGTTGTGTCCTGCCTCAGGGTCACACAGCCCAATGGCCAGAGTCAGGGGGACTCCCCTTGTCAGCAGGGTAGTGCAGCCTAATGGCCAGAGTCAGTGGGACTTCCTTTGTCTACAGGAAAGTGTGGCCCAGTGGTCAGCATCCATAGAAGGCAGGGGGGGAGGGTTTGGTGGGCTCCCCCCCACCAAGAAATGGGGGGGCAACCAGGTAGGGGGACCTGGGCCCTCCCTGCTCCACTGAGTCCCAGCCCCAGGCTCTGGTAGTGGCAATGGGATTTGCCATGTAGTCAACAGGGAAATCCGCCTACAACACGCCAACTACTGCAGGGACACTGGCTGGTCCCTCCCTGGGCTGCTTCCTACCTTGACTCCTGTAGCTGTAGGGTACGTTTCCCCGCCTCAGCAGTCAGCCCTGATTGAGCTGTGTAGCAGCAGTTGGAGCATGCATAGCAGTGTTGAGGGGGCAGGGCTTCTGCTGCTAAGAGTGTTGCCTTAACCCCTTCCTCTCCAGTGCAGGGCCAGTACACCCCGTCACAAACTCATGTTAAAAAGCACTCAAAATAATCTTACTCATACAGTACAGTGCATGACAAACCTGTATCACAATACTGAAGAGCATGTATCCAAGTGTATCTCTCAGATGAATTTGTGAAAAGATAAGTTGATAGATTTTATTGTATATTGTATTTTAATGATAGTATGTATCGTTATTACTTCTGTCTATTTTAAATATCAACCTGCTTCAATACAGAAATACAGCCACCTCCAACTGCACGCCCCTAGTTGCCACATACTGCCTCACACTGGAACAGATATGGGGCATCAAACTACAACCCGTACTTGATCCTAAAAGAAATATTTCCTGAACCCTCTATTCTGGCCTACAAACAACCCCCCCTCTGCCAGTCCAAGCTCATCATCAGAAGCAAGCTCCCCACAGAGCAGGATACTCTGGTGAGGCCTCATCTGGAGTACTGTGTCCAGTTTTGGGCCCCACACTACAAGAAGGATGTGGATAAATTGGAGAGAGTCCAGTGAAGGGCAACAAAAATGATTAGGGGTCTGGAACACATGACTTATGAGGAGAGGCTGAGGGAACTGGGATTGTTTAGTCTGCAGAAGAGAAGAATGAGGGGGGATTTGATAGCTGCTTTCAACTACCTGAGAGGTGGTTCCAGAAAGGATGGTTCTAGACTATTCTCAGTGGTAGAAGAGGACAGGACAAGGAGTAATGGTCTCAAGTTGCAGTGGGGGAGGCTTAGGTTGGATATTAGGAAAAACTTTTTCACTAGGAGGGTGGTGAAACACTGGAATGCGTTACCTAGGGAGGTGGTAGAATCTCCTTCCTTAGAAGTTTTTAAGGTCAGGCTTGACAAAGCCCTGGCTGGGATGATTTAATTGGGGATTGGTCCTGCTTTGAGCAAGGGGTTGGACTAGATGACCTCCTGAGGTCCCTTCCAACCCTGATATTCTATGATTCTATGATACACCAACTCAAAGTGGCACCAGACCCTGCCAGAAAAACAAATGAAAAACCTGCAGATATATCTCCACTGCTACAATGATCACCACCCCCCACAATACGCCTTTCAAGATTCCTGGTTTCTACACATGCTTATCACATGTGGTATACCTCATCCAGTGCACTAAATGCCCCAATAGCAACTATGTGGGTGAAACCAGACAATCACTATGTTCTTGAATGAACTCACACAGGAAAATGATAAAAGACAAAAAGATCACATCACTTGTTGGTGAACACTTTTCACAAATGATCGCTCTATGTCTGACCTATAAGTCCTCATCCTCAAAGGAAATCTGCACAACACTTTCAAAAGACAAGCCTGGGAGCTTAAATTCATAACTTTGCAAAATACTAAAAATCATGGTCTGAATAAGGACACTGGATTTATGGCTTATTACAACAATCCATAACCCACTAGCCCTCCCCCCATTTTTGTCCTATAACTACAGGGGTGTTAACGAGCCACTTCACCTTGAATGTGTGCTAACTACTTACACTAAACTATGTGTTGGATCTTGCATTTAACTGTCACACTTGGAGTGCCTTTCTCAGATCTGAGGAAGAGCTCTGTGTAGCTCAAAACCTTGTCTCTCACACCAACAGAAGAAGTTGGTCCAATAAAAGATATTACCTCACCTGCCTAGGCTCTCTACTTGTTTCTTTTAGATTTCAGAGTAACAGCCGTATTAGTCTGTATTCGCAAAAAGAAAAGGAGTACTTGTGGCACCTTAGAGACTAACCAATTTATTTGAGCATGAGCTTTCGTGAGCTACAGCTCACTTCATCGGATGCATACCGTGGAAACTGCAGCAGACTTTATATACACACAGAGATCATAAAACAATACCTCCTCCCACCCCACTGTCCTGCTGGTAATAGCTTATCTAAAGTGATCATCAAGTTGGGCCATTTCCAGCACAAATCCAGGTTTTCTCACCCTCCACCCCCGCACACACAAACTCACTCTCCTGCTGGTAATAGCCCATCCAAAGTGACAACTCTCTACACAATGTGCATGATAATCAAGGTGGGCTATTTCCTGCACAAATCCAGGTTCTCTCACCCCCTCACCCCCCTCCAAAAAACACACACACAAACTCACTATCCTGCTGGTAATAGCTCATCCAAAGTGACCACTCTCCCTACAATATGCATGGTAATCAAGGTGGGCCATGTCCAGCACAAATCCAGGCTCTCTCACCCCCCCCCCCCTTTTTTTCCCGGGGACACACACACACACACACACAAACTCACTCTCCTGCTGGCAATAGCTCATCCAAACTGACCACTCTCCAAGTTTAACCACAATGTCTGGTGGGGGGGGGTAGGAAAAAACAAGGGGAAATAGGCTACCTTGCATAATGACTTAGCCACTCCCAGTCTCTATTTAAGCCTAAATTAATAGTATCCAATTTGCAAATGAATTCCAATTCAGCAGTTTCTCACTGGAGTCTGGATTTGAAGTTTTTTTGTTTTAAGATAGCGACCTTCATGTCTGTGATTGCGTGACCAGAGAGATTGAAGTGTTCTCTGACTGGTTTATGAATGTTATAATTCTTGACATCTGATTTGTGTCCATTTATTCTTTTACGTAGAGACTGTCCAGTTTGACCAATGTACATGGCAGAGGGGCATTGCTGGCACATGATGGCATATATCACATTGGTGGATGTGCAGGTGAACGAGCCTCTGATAGTGTGGCTGATGTTATTAGGCCCTGTGATGGTGTCCCCTGAATA
Organism: Lepidochelys olivacea; assembly: GCF_965140295.1. Taxonomy (NCBI): domain Eukaryota; kingdom Metazoa; phylum Chordata; order Testudines; family Cheloniidae; genus Lepidochelys; species Lepidochelys olivacea. Next base: position 75,129,120 of record NC_140414.1, read on the forward strand.
GATATGTGGGCACAGTTGGCAACGGGCTTTGTTGCAAGGATAAGTTCCTGGGTTAGTGGTTCTGTTGTGTGGTATGTGGTTGTTGGTAAGTATTTGCTTCAGGTTGCGGGGCTGTCTGTAGGCAAGGACTGGCCTGTCTCCCAAGATTTGTGAGAGTGTTGGGTCATCCTTTAGGATAGGTTGTAGATCCTTAATAATGCTTTGGAGGGGTTTTAGTTGGGGGCTGAAGGTGACGGCTAGTGGCGTTCTGTTATTTTCTTTGTTAGGCCTGTCCTGTAGTAGGTAACTTCTGGGAACTCTTCTGGCTCTATCAATCTGTTTCTTCACTTCCGCAGGTGGGTATTGTAGTTGTAAGAAAGCTTGACAGAGATCTGGTAGGTGTTTGTCTCTTTCTGAGGGGTTGGAGCAAATGCGGTTGTATCGCAGAGCTTGGCTGTAGATGATGGATCGTGTGGTGTGGTCAGGGTGAAAGCTGGAGGCATGTAGGTAGGTATAGCGGTCAGTAGGTTTCCGGTATAGGGTGGTGTTTATGTGACCATTGTTTATTAGCACTGTAGTGTCCAGGAAGTGGCATCATTTAACAGCATGTGTGTTGGCCTTGATCAACCCCCCACTGTAGTCAGTGCAAAGACTCTCACTGACTTCAGTGATCATTGATCAGGATTTTCATTATAATGATAATGTAGTTTCAAAAAAAGTAAATGGAAAGGTCCAGATTCTTGCTGCCTTTTACTCAGGTGTATGTGTGAGGGAAGTGCATTGTGTGAAGGACCAGTCTCCCTTTTCCTGATGCTATTATCCAAACGAAGGCCAGACACAATTGCCAAACCTAGACTGAAGGCACTTTGCTGTGCCCCTGGCATTTACCAGTCCAGTTATGCAGAGGCATACCCATGTTCCAGTACTTCCCATTGGGCAGCATGGCTCTATAGTTATTGCCCTCAGTACAGAGCTGTCACTTACATGCACGACTGAGCTCAAAATGAAGTTATTTAAACACATGTTTTGGTACTACTTTTTGTGTGTTTATATATTATATAAATGACTTTATATATAACATATTATATATATATATATATATATATATATATATATATATATATATATATATATTACTTTTGCCAGGGGGTGATAAGCAGGGTCTTGGTATAAATGTATATACCTGCACAACTGCATTGCACAATTTCATGGTTAGGGTTGAGTGTGAGAGTGTGACTATATGTAATACTCATATGCATTATTATTTTTCTAAGCACTTTTTCTTCCTTCGTGGCCCTGAATTAGCATAGGATATAAGCATATAAATAATGGTAAGAACATGAACTCTTCACAGGACTACTCAGTACTTAAAGTTAATGTACATTAGGGTCTAGCTAATGGAGCTGCTTATGTATCCCATTCGGTAGAGTTATGCATGTTTGAAGCTTAATGCCTTTGTGAAGGATAAGGATCCAAAATGAAGACATAAAGCTTCAAAAATACAAGACCGATGACATGCTGAAGTAATAAAATTGTAATGCTTTATAATTTAAAAATCAGGTGTTTTCCTTTTCATTCCTTTGTACAAAGAATGTTGCAGAGACTATTATTGATAGTATCTATCATACAAATGCATTTACTAAGAACAAAAGCAAGTTTGTTAACATTCTGGTGTTACAGCCTTCATTAGACAATACAGGGTAACTAACAAAATGTAAGACTGAACAGGTTGCCAAAATCAATAGCAAGCAAATAAATATATATATACACACACACACCCCTATGTGTAAATATATACAGTGTTTATACTGTATCTAAACATCAATAATAATAAATATAGTATTCATAAATAAACACAGATTTAAAAATAGCAGAGTGGGAAATAACTGATCTCAAGGACAATCTTATTAAAAACATAAAAGAAAGACTAATAGTCCTCTGCAGTTTATTTTGGACTGAGTATAAATCAAATAAAGTATCACAAGTAATCTCTACATACTAAACATAGGGATACTGTGATGCTAGCAAAGTTGAAGCAATTTAATTTATTCAGTATTAAAGTTAACTTAAAAACAAATCAAAAGCATGGATTTGAAATGCATCATTTCAGTAAATGAGGGCTAGTTTACACCAACTGCTGTAGCATGTCTGGTGAACATGCTCTATGCTGATGGGAGAGAGCTCTCCTGTCAGCATAATAAAGCCACTCCATGAGAGGCGGTAGCTATGTCAGCGGGAGAAGCTGCCCGCCAACATAGTGCTGTCCACACCAGCACTTAGGTCGGTGTATTTTACACTGCGTGGTGGGGGGTGGCTTATTTGCACCCTGGAGTGACATAATTTATATCGACATAATCTGTAGTGTTGACAAGCCTGAGTGCATATGCTACATTCCAAAGCCTGAAAGCGCCAAATAATAAGGGTGGGATTTAACCCAGCTATCTCAGCTCCTCTTTACAGCCCTTTTCTCTTTTCCTTTCTCTTCCCCACTCCACTATTCATTACTGCTCCTGCTCTGCCCCCCCAGTGCTTACGCTAGCAGAAGCCCCGCATTCCATGCAGCAGCTCCACACAACCCTTCCCTCTGCTTCCTAACTGCAACTTCGACCTTTTATACACTCAAATGTAGGATTTCAAGGAGAGTGAGTTCCACATCCTAGGGGATGTCTCAACAAAAGCTTGATCACCATCTGGCTTTAAGCATGATAGGTGAACCCCTAAAAGGAAAGTGGTGTCAGAGTGCAGGTAACTACTAGGATTAGGTTTATAAAGGAGGTATCAAGCATAACCTAGTCTTTTCCATGAAGGACTTCAAAAGTCAACAGTGTCATCTTACAACCAATGACTTTACAGGGAGCTACTGCAGGGAACACACAGACCAAGTGTAATGTGGTCACAGCTGCTCAGTCTAGAAAGCTGACATGCTGCTGCATGCCGCATTAACTACAAGTGACAGCAGAATCCTCCTGAAAACCCTACTAAAAGGGAATTACAATAATCTAGCTTTGTAGTCATAAGGGAATATGTTGCTGTTGCAAGGACATCATTGGATAAATAAGGGCACAGCTAGTGCAAATTGCACAACTGAAAGGAACATTTTCATATCACATCCTACATGTCACTCTGTATGCAAAGGGTCAGGTCAAAACAAAGGCAAGTTCCTTGATATTGCTCATGGTTTCCGAACAAGGCCTATCAGGCAGAATCATGAAGATGACCCTTAACCAATTAATGTGCTTCTTTCTACCCTGCATTGAAAATTTGATAGCTCTGAGAAATGTTGTCCACAATATCATCCAAAAAACCGTCCAAGTCTTAAACAAAGTTAGCTTGTGGATATGGACCTTGCTAAGAATTGTATGGTCAGCAGTATGGTCATCATCACTTGTGAGGTAGCTCCCTTCTGTTCATGTGTCAGGGAGAAGGGATAGCTCAGTGGTTTGAGCATTGGCCTGCTAAACCCAGGGTTGTGAGCTCAATCCTTGAGGGGGCCATTTAGGGGTCTGGGGCAAAAATTGGGGATTGGCCCTGGGGGTTGGATTAGATGACGTCTTGAGGTCCCTTCTAACCCTGATGTTCTATGATTCTATATAACACCTGCATCTGTAATTTTTATTCCATGCATCTGAAGAAGCGGTTTTTACCCATGAAAGCTTATGCCCAAATAAATCTATTAGTCTTTAAGGGGCCACCAGACTCCTTGTTTTTGTTGGTATGATGATGATACTCTAGACCTTGGTTGGAAACAATTTAGCTAAAAGACTCCTAAAACCAACAAGGAAAATTGGCTGAATTTTGAGTTCTTTCAAATTTCTTAGTGTTGACAAAGTTATCAACTTGACACTGAGTGGCTAAAACCACTAGTGAATGGCTCCAGGCATATCAAAATATGCTTTCTAACACAGGAAGTACCTACAGTCAATTATAGTAAAGGTCCAGCAAGATGAAAATACCCAAATCACCCTAACCTGAAGTTAGCAGGAGATCAATTCTAACTCTGATCAAAAGGTCTCAATTTAAAAAGAAGGCTTGTAAATGGATTGGTGCTACCTAAGATGTCTCTAGCATTGAGGTGAACCTAAAGCTGAAAAACCAGCAATTTCTTCCTTTCTATGAAAAGGGTGGTGTCAAATGGCAAGCTCTCTAGTAGGTTTTTGCAGGAGAAAATCCACTACATACCTCTTGGGAGAGCTTTTGAAAATGCCCACTAATAAGAGCACCACACTGCACACTTTTTAGCAACTGAGGTAAACAGGTAGTAAAACAACCTCATTCATAACACTGTACAACATCCACAAAGCCCTGCCCTCATTCACTGTACCTTTTACTATGTAGAGAATGAGACAGGGCTCCTTTAGCCGGTTTCTTTGTTCAAGGTGAACCTTAGCATTCAGCACACATCTTCAATAAGAATATTCACTACACAGGTAACTAGGCTAACAGCCTTCCTATATTTGGAACTTTTCCAATATGTGCTAACAAATTTATCTAAATACTGCACATGCAAAAAGTGAGATTTTCAAACCCTTATAACTTCTTATCAAATTAAACTCAGTTTTTTACTGGAACACTTAAAGGCACTTTTCAAAGACTATTTTCGTGCTAAATTCCAACTTTCTACCTCCAGCCACGTCAGTGCTTACAGTTGTTTTAAACATGAACACAATATTTTTCTATTATGTAATTAAGGAAGTGGAGGGAGTTCTGCTGTTATTGTATTGTTCTGTTTTGTTTTTCCTTTTCTTTCATTGTGAAATGACAGAAACATTTTTGGACAAACAAATTCATCTTTAGATGGAGATCAGCTCTAGAAATATCCCCAGCTGAGTAGTTAACATATAGTATTAGAATGTTTATAATTTTCAATTATCCCATGGAGAGATTGTCAAGGAAGGACTCACGTTTAACACCAATGAATGTTTGTATATAAAAGCATTTTTAATAACTTTCACTTGTTTCCTTTTCATTTGTTTTGTTTTTCTTTTAATAAGAAATATACCAGCTAAAGGAAAAGGTGACCAGTTAGGAAGATATCATAGAACCATCTTCACTCTAATGAAAGAATATGGCCTTCCAAACCCTCATGTATTTCATTCAGATGTTGTTGCCAATCTAAGCACATTAAGCAAATTATTTAAACTATTTCATTTAAAAAGGAAAATACATGAAGTAAATGATCAGATATACCTCAGAAAAGTGTAAGTGTAAGGGTTAATGCAGTCATAACCAAAAAGACAGTTCTGCTAGGGGCTAATGATTTCTGAATGATATTTAATGTTATGTGTTTAGTGTGGAGCACAGCCAATAATCCATGAAAAATTTCTATTATGGTGACCAGTCCAGTTGAAGTTTACTTGCAGTTTAACGAATTAATCAATTTCTCTTTTGATAATGACCCATCTGTACATTTGTTACAGAACATACCAAGTATTTAATTGTCCTAATATCTCATTACATTTATTGTTTTGATTCATAACAATGATGGACCCACTCAGCAAATGATTTAACAGGATTTTTGGCTGTAGTCATTAGGTAAATCATTGACAGCCCTAATCTCTTCCATACCTTTCTTGGAAAATAACTTTCTAACATCTCTGTGAAAACATCTAGCAAAGGCATTAGGGCCGAGGGAGCAGATTACTTATTTATTAGTTTACAAGTTTGGGTCAATGAACGCACACCAACTGTCACTGCATTGCTTTGACTTTTGATAGATAGCACCTTGATTTGGAGGAAAATTACTACCGGCCATTTATTTAAAAAAAAAATCTACTTTTTTCCTAATATTTCAGAATCACTTGATCTTACATAAAAAACCACGTGGCAAAATTCTCATTTGCACTGCGTTTACACTTGGCACCACTGTTAATAGTGGCAGCTTGGAGAGGGGAGGGGAAAAAACAGATATGGGGTGGGAAAGGGACGCAAGAAAAGTGTACAAAACACTATACATATGTATTTTTATTAATATTTTAACTTGCATTTTTGCTGGACCACTTACAGGTGCTGGGAGTCAAGGAATAGTTGTAAGGGATTGTGGGTGATGGAGTAGGTAAAGGGGAAGGGGAGAAGAAAGACAAAAGAACAGCAAAAAGCACAATGAACGGGATACTGAACCTGAGCAGTAGAAGAGCATATGTTATTAAAGAATACCTGGATCTCTAAGTCCAGTTTTGATCTGTTGGAATGAGTTATTATTATTAAAAAAAAAAGGCCCGATCCTTTATAGGATCATTCCTATTGACTTCAGTGGGGAAAAGATTGGGACCAAAGTATGTTTCTGGTTTCTTTCTGACTAAGGGCCTCTGGTAATGTGAATGGAAGGGAGCCAGTTCATCCCAATTTGTGCAGGTCGGGCATGGAGAGCAGCGGTTCTACTTCATTAGAGCTGTAGAAATGCCTTCATATTAACTGCATGGGACTGGGGCTCTGCAGGTGAGGAGAGAGTGAACAGGAGCAGGAGGAGTGGAGCCTGGAAGCAGCCATGAGAGCTAATGCTGCTTCAAGTAAAAGTAGGGAAAGTCTGCAACAACATATGCTGCTGCTCCATCTGCAGTTTAACCCCTCCCCTTGGGAGGATTCTGAGCCAGACAATTGCTGGCAGAGCATGACTACTTTGTGGAAGGCTTAGGCTTCAACTCAGCAAAGCACTTGAGCAACTACTTAATTAATAAATAATAATAAACATATTCTTATATAGCACTTTTCATCAGAAGATCTCAAAGCACTTTATAAAGGAGGTCAGTATCATTATCCCTATTTTAGGCCCATCCATATTCAGCAAAGCATTTAAGCATATGCTCAAGACTTACTAAATTCAATGGGACTTAAGTGCTCATGCTTCATTGCTTTACTAAGTTGGGTTGGGTTTAAGTATGATCTTAAAGTTAAGCATGTGCTGAAGTGCTTCACTGAATCAAGTCCTTAATGGAGAAACAAGGTTCTTCATAAACCCTTTGCACTGGATTAAACTTTACTCTAGAGGTAAATGAATTTTGCATTGAAAATATTTTTGTCCATTTTCAAGGAACTTTAAAGAAACAAATCTAAAATATGTTTACTATGAAAACTAAAAGTTTCACAGAAATTGATTAAAATAAATGTGTATAAATCATTTAATTTTGATATTAAAGTATTTATGACACTACCCATCTAAGCATGATGCATAATCAGTATAAATAATTTACATTTTAGAAATTATTGCAAATCTACAAAAAATGTAAGCTGATATGTTCACCGATTATCTGTACAGAGATCACTAATATCAAGGCATAGGTCAAATCTATTACCTTATTGGAAATCTAAGGAAAACTGCTTTTCAGTGAACTTCATATCCTAACAGTCTATGAGCAGCTGAAACACCTCCGTTCATATAATCAGAATCCCCGTATTATATAGATATATGATAAAATCTCAAAGCTGGTTTTCTTATAAAATAGTGTGACATGATTGCTATTCTGAATCATTGCTAATATGGTCTTCACTGACATCAGACTCACTTTGTAGATGGAGTCTTTTTCTGTTATTTTATAGCATACTTCTCTAGACTGCCCTCAAGTTATATTTTTGAACTTTCTCTTTAAATCTTAAAATAATTTATCTTCAAAGTTCAGTCTGTAATGTATGTATATTTGGATGGACTTTGTTCAATCCACTGCTGAATTTCTCCCATACAAGAAAATTAGATCATATAAGAAATACTTTAATATAAAATACCTCTTTTCCCAAAAGTCCACCTTGGGGCAAACAGTCCCTTTAAATCACTGTGCCTACTTCTTCCTTCCCTTGTTTGCTATATAGACATTTACACCTGTGCTAAGTGACAAGAGGGTGTAAAATGTACCATTATTATCTGGAACAACTGACCCCAATTGGCACAGCTGTAAATGACAGGTGGTGCAAGGCAATGGAGAAACAGTCTCAATGGGACTACTTGCATGAGTAAGGCAACCAGGATTTGGCTCTTTATCATTGCTTCTATATTGTGTGTGGTGGTCTGGGTTTCTTTTTTTAGATCTGAGGTTTTGCTTATTTTAACCTGCACTAAACCTTTTTTTCTAGCGTAGTTAGACCTTGGAGTTTGATTTAACTGGTTGAGCTATAACCTATGCTTCTGAAAAAGCATGACTCTCCAGAATTCAAGGGAGATTGGCTCATTCAATTGTACAGACAGGTTCGGCTGTCAGATTCAGATCTGGACTATTGTTAAGATTCCAACCCATCTCAGAGATTGGTGAGATCTGATCCAGGATTTTGTGATGGATCCATCTGAATCACAATGCCATTTCATGGATTAATTCAGGAGTGCCTAGATTTGCTAAACTTTAATGCCTCCTGAGAAAGTAGAAGCTAATTTCTAGAGCTGCCCAAAAATTATGGTCAAAATTACACTCCTAAATCCATAATTATGCATCTAAATATGCTCAACAGCTTTAAAAATCAGGCCATCTATTCTTTGGTAAATAGTAAATATGGATTTAAAAGACTAACTTTAGGCATCTAAGTTTGAAAATTTTAGCATATTTCTTTTCTCTGGTTCTTTTCTTTTCTCTTTAGAGATCTTTGCATCTATTTTGAGTCTTGTTTTAAAATAACCTTTTCTCACCTAAAAATGTGTAAAAGCATATAGTCAATGATATCACACAAAAGAGTTTAAGACAACCAAGTCCACATTGAAGTGTCATTAATACTAAAATCTTGTACAGACACAAAGAACATACATGCACACGTCTACATTTACAGATGCAAATCTGTTAATTGTCTTGTGTGGATAGCTTAATTGGATGTACTACAAATACAAGTATACATGCATGGGTGTAAGTGTGTGTGTGTGTGTGTGTGTGTATAATCAGCTGCTACTCATTCGAAAATTTGGCCTAATGGGTCCAGTTCAATCCAGAAGAAAATTCTATTATCCAGCCATTTTCTTGTTGGACAGTTATATTGAACAAGTTACTTCAGGTTTTTTTCTAGCCTTTTCTAACTTTTACTCTTACAGTAAATGTATAAAAACTGAATATAAAGACTGAAATTGCATCCTCTCTCTCTCTGTGTGTGTGTGTGTGTGTGTGTGTGTGTGCGCGCGCGCGCCAGGTTTAGGTATTACAGAATTTTCCATGTCACAGAACAAGTAATGCAAAAACCTAGGAACAACAGAAAGAGTTGAAGATAATTAGAGAGCCTGATCTCTGAATTTCCTGGCTTTTGGGGTTAAAGTCTGATACTGTTATACTAACAGTTTTCTCTGATCTAATTATGCATTGCTTTTAACTGGAAGTCTCGATTAAAACAGTCTCCAGCTTATTATTCAAAAGAGAAATTTACAAGGGTTATAGAATCTGAAGAACAATTAGAAAACAACTGCTGTTTAGTATTTGCTGTAAAAAGTCAAGATTCCTAGTAGATTTTCTTTAGAAAAAGTCAATTAGTAATTTGGAGCAGAACAAAACTCATCACCATTGCTGTCCTCACCAGCATCAGGGGAGTTCTCATTTGATTAGGAAACTTGCAGCAGGGGTTTCCTTTGTATGTTTCATAATGAAGATTGCATTGTACAGACATTCTTTAAAGCATTAGAATCCTCAGAACACAGGTGGGGAGCATTGTGTCCATCATAGTTATGCTAAATGACATGGACCAGGCACATTGATTGACTTGTCAAATTAGTAGGTGAGGAAGCAGGATATTTCCTGACAGAGCTACTCCTATGCATCTAGAGCACAGGGGAACATTCAAACATATGCCATAAAATGACTACAGTAATTAGGAGTAGGTGAACACTAGCAAAATTATATTGAACACAGAGGACACTGTAAGCTGTGGTATTGATCTGCAGGAAGTAAACTACATTATGTCTGAAAGTGCCCAAAGATTACCTGTTAATGTCTGGACTGGTTGTCCAGTACTCAAGTCCAATACCAGAAAAACACAGCAAACTCAAAACCGAATATCTCTAAAGATACTGAAATTCCAAGGTTCTGAGTACTCCTGAGAGATGCAGAGTGCTTCTGACTCCCAAAAAAGTAAATGGTATTTGAGGGCACTCAGCTTCTTGCCAGATCAAGTGTAAAAGGAGAAAAACCTCTTTGATTATACAGTATTTGGTGAGCAGCAGAGAGAGTCACTTCAATGGGATACGACCATAAGAATGGGAATACTGGGTCAGACCAGTGCTCCATCTAACCCAGTATCCTGTCTCTAACAGCGGTCAGCATCAGATAATTCTGGCAATTGAAGGTTTAGAGGCACCTGGAGCATGGGGTTGCATCCCTGAGCATCTTGGCTAATAGCCATTGATGGACTTCTCCTCTGTGGACTTAGCTAATTCTTTAATGAACCCATTTATATTTTTGGCCTTCACAACGTCCCATGGCAATAAGTTCCACACATGGACTGTGCATTGCGTGAAATAATACTTCCTTTTGTTTGTTTTAAACCTGCTGATTGTTAATTTCATCAGGTCACCCCCGGTTCCTGTGTTATCAAAAGGGTAAGAAACACTTCCCTATTCACTTTCTCCAGGTCATTCATGATTTTATAGATCTCTATCGTATGACCCCTTAGTCAACTTTTCTAAGCTTCACAGTCCCAGTCTTTCTAATCTCTCCTTGTACGGAAGCTGTTCCATATACCTAATCAATTTTTTTTGCCCTTCTCTGCACCTTTTCCAATTAATATATCTTTTTTTTTTAGATGGAGAGAGCAGAACTGCACACATTATTTAAGGTGTTAGTGTAACATGGATTTATATAGTGATTATATTTTATTTCATATTATCTATCCCTTTCCTAATGGTTCCTAACATTCCATTAGCTTTTTTGACTGCCACTGCACACTGAGCAGATGTTTTCTGAGAAACACCCACAATGACTCCAAGATCTCCTTCTTGAGTGGTAAGAGCTAATTTAGACCCCATTATTTTGAATGTATACTTTGGGTTATTTGTCCAACGTACATTACTTTGCGCTTACTAACATTGAATTTCATCTGCTGGTTTGTTTCCCAGTCACCCAGTTTCATGAGATCCCTTTGTAACACTTTGCAGTCAACTTTGGGACTCAGCTATCTTGAGTAATGTTGTATCGTCTGCAAACTTTCCACATCACTGTTCACCTCCTTTTCCAGATCATTGATGAATACATTGAACAGCACAGGTCCCACTACAGATTCTTGGGGCACCCAGCTATTTACCTTTCTACATTGTGAAAATAGATAATTTATTCCTATCCTATGTTTCCTATCTTTTAACTAGTTGTTAATCCATGAGGACCTTCTCTCATACTTTTTTTTTGCTTAAGAGCCTTTGGTGAGGGACCTTTCTGAACGTCTAAGTACACTATATCAGCTGGATTGTCCTTGACTTGGTCAAAGAATTCTGTAGATTGGTGAAACACAATTTCCCTTTACAAAAGTCATGTTGACTCTTCCCCAGTATGTGTCTGATAATTTTATTCTTTACTGTTCTTTCAACCAGTGTTCCCTCTAATTTTTCCCATGCATGTGTGGAATGAACTTTGTTATGTGCACCAATATGGAAGTGATGTGTGACACATCACTTCCATATTGGTGCACATAACGAAATTCATGCGGTGGGGCTAAGGGGTTTGGAGTGGGCTCAGGGCTAAGGCAGCGGGTTGGTTGTGGGGAGATGAGGGCTCTGGCTGGAGATGCAGGCTCTGGGGTGGGGCCATGGATGACGGGCTCAGGACTGGAGCAGAGAACTGGGGTGCAGGGGTTGAAGGCTCTGGCTGGAGATGTGGGCTCTGGGGTGGGGCTGGGGATGAAAGGTTTGGGAAGCAGGATACCCCAGGGCTATGGTGGGGAGAGATGCCTCCCCTCAGCTCTCTCTCCCCACAGCAGCATCTGGGTTGGGGGCGGGGAAGAGGTGCCTCTCCCCCAGCAGTGGCAGGTGTGGGCCGGGCTGGGTTGGGGCCGGAGCACTTCTCCCTCAGCCAGGGTGGGTCCAGGGCTGGGCTGGGGCCAGCTGGTAGAAGCACCTCTCCATGCCACAGCACACCAGGGGAGAGTTGCCTCTCCCCGCCGCAGCCTGAGCGCCTGCACAGCCCTTAATAGGCTGCTGCACGGCCATACAGTTTGAAACATAAGTTCCCTATAACCAATTTGCTTGTTACTGAAATTAGGCTTACTGCCCTGTAGTTACCAGGATCACCTCTGGAGCCTTTTTAAAATATCAGTGTTATAATAGTTACCCACAAGTCATCTGGGACAGAGCCAGATTCAAGTGATGGTTACATGCCAGTTAGTAATTCTGCAATTTCATAACTGAGTTTCTTCACTATTTGTGGGTGAATACCATCTGGTCCTGATGAGTTATTACTGTTTAAATTATCAGTTTGTTCCAAAACCTCTTCTATTGACCCCTCAGTCTGGGCCAATTTCTCAGCTTGGCACCTAAAAATCTCCCTCACATCCTCTACAGTGAAGACCGATGCACAGAATTAATTTTGCTTCTTCACAATGGCTTTTCTTTCTTGAGTGTTCCTTTAGCACCTCGATTGTCCATTGGATCCACTGTGTGGGTATTAGTTTTTGTGTCCTTAGATAGTTGATCTTCAAATTCTTTCTTGGCCTGCCTTATTATACTTTTACACCTGACTTGCTAGAATTAATGCTCCTTTCTATTTTCCTCACTAAGATTTGACTTCCAGTTTTTAAAGGATGGTTTTTTTTTGCCTCTTACGACCTCTTTTACTCTGCTATTTAGACATGGTGGCATTTTTGGGTCTTCTTACAGATTTTTTTTTTATTTGGAATATACACTGAGCTTGAGCCTCTGTTATGGTGTTTTTAAATAGTCTCCATGCAGCTTGAAGGCATTTTACCCTTGTGACTATTTCTTTCAATTTCTGTTTAACTAGCTTCCTCGTTTTTGCGTAGTTTCTCTTTTTAAAGTTAAATGCTACTGTGGTGGGTTTCTTTGGTATTTTTCTCCCTACAAGGAAGCTAAATTTAATACATTATGGTTGCTATTACTGAGTTGTTCAGCTATATTCATCTCCTGGACCAGATCCTGTGTGCCACTTAGGACTAACTCAAGAATTGCCTCTCCACTTGTGCAGTCGAGGACTAGCTGCTCCAAGAAGTCATTTATGGTGTCTTGAAATTTTATCTCTGGGTCCCATCCTGAGGTGACATATACCTAGTCAATATGAGGATGGTTAAAATCATCCATTATTATTGCATTTTCTGCCTTTGTAGCATCTCTAATGACTCTGAGCATTTCACAATCACTGTCACTATCCTAGTCAGGTAGTCAATACTCTTATTGTTCAGCATGGAGTTTCTATCAGTAGAGATTCTATGGGATAGTTTGATTCATTTAAGACTTTATTTATATGACTGCTTTCTTTCACATGGAGTGCCACCCTCCTCACCAATGCTACCTACTCCGATATTCCTATGTATTTTATAACTTGGTATTATCATGTCCCATTGATTATCCTCATTCCACCAAGATTCCACAATGCCTATTACATTAATAGCCTCATTTAATGCTAGCCAGTCTAATTCACCTATCTTAGTATTTAGACTTCTAGCATTTGTATATAAGCATTTGAATATTTTGTCAATATTCAGTTGGTTGCCCTCAAGTGGCATATTTAAATGTGACTCTTACGTTTGACTGTTCCTCACTAATTCCTACCTGTACTTTACCAACTTCTTACCTATACTCTTTACTAGGATGTATAGTTCCCCTTTTAATAAATTCATCCCTAAGAGATATGTCTCCACCCAAACATTGTGCTCCTCTGCACTTGGCTTTCCACAGGGATGATAGATGTCCTATTTGGGTCTCTAAAATGAATAAAAAGGAGAACAACAAGGAGTCCGGTAGCACTTAAAGACTAACACAGATTTATTAGGGCATGAAAGCTTATGCCCAAATAAATCTGTTAGTCTTTAAGTGCCACCAGACTCCTTGTTGTTTTTGTGGATACAGACTAACACAGCTACCCACTGAGACTTGACAAAGGAGAATGAAGCCCATCACTATATTAATATATTTATTAACACATCATTTTTTTAAAAAAATGCTAACCTTTTCCCTCATGCTTGATACAGTTTCTGTAATACTGTTGATGACAGTATAATGATTATGAACAGCTAACAGAAAAATTTAGTATGTCATATTCATGCAGTTACACTTTTGACTCAATGCGTCACAGAAACAGTAAGAGATAATTAAATATTTCATGTGTATTGATGTGTCCAAACTATTTGTTGTTACAATTGGTTCTTCTACCTTAACCTGAAGCTAAACTTTCCTTAACAAACAAGGTCTTGTGATGAGTTAAGGCATGAGGAAACTCATATATATTTCTGCAATTACTATATGCACTCAGAAGAAGATATTTTCCCTCTACTTGTATTCAAAATCAGTACAAGTATTTCTGGAACCCTAGCCATCACTAAAAATGGGAGGCTATATTCTTTACTAAACAAACAGGAATTTGTGGTCATTGAACTCCCCAAATAAGACCTTGAAGTCTAAACTAAAGTACAAATCTTCTCATGATCTCCTGCTGTAGCCTCATGGATGTGTTGAGCATGAGATGCAAGAAGCCCAAATGAAGCTGGTGTGTACATGTTCGGGCCTTCACAGAAGAAGAGCAACTGCCCAGTACCTCAGGAGATTAGGTGTCGTAGGAAGTGGCCTATCACCATCTTTCTTGGCTTCCTCCAGTGTCCTACATTCCATCCAATCAGCCTTAAATATGGATAAAGTGGGAAGAAAGCAGTTTGTGCTCATAAAAAGCTTCTCAGCACTATGGACAGAAGTCAGACTTCCTTGCTAATGCTTTGCAACTTAACAGTGACCTTCAATAGTGTTGATCATGAGGTGCTTGCAACTTATGTATTGGACCTATCATGGAGGAAAGGAGTCATTTTAAGCTAGTTTCCTCTTGCAGAGATCCCAGAGGATTTTGATGAGTACTTGTGCTTTTTTCCCTGACCTACGTAGTGTCCCACTGAGCTTCATTCAATCTTGTTACCTTCTCGGTTCAACATATACATAAGGCTTCAATGGAAGATCACAAGATGATTTGGGCTGCAGTTAAATGACAGCTTCACTGTGATACAGAAAACAATTTCTTGATCATAAATTCTGCTTTTATGAGTCGGACAGTTTTTAATACAAGTAATTCCGAAAAACAATAATTTTTTTAATATTGGGGTTGTGTATTCTTCTTTGCATATACAAAAAACAACAGTTCTGATATTTTAAAAAGTATAGAATTTGGGTGGGGGAATGAATATTTTTTTAATTGTGCTCTCAAAACATGAATGCATGTGAGATGCAAGTTGCTGTCTGAATGGAAAATACAGTCGCATAGAAAAAATAGTGTTTTTGCATATGGCACTACCCATTTGTGGGTATGTGTTTATTTATCAGGATACAAATGAGGCATTTATTATAAAAATGGCCTTCAGTTCTTCAAGAGACCAGATGGCATAAGGAATTAATAATGGGCTTTGGCATCTGTCCTATTTTATCAATCCATTGAAATCAGTGGGACTACTAAGGTACATAAACTTGTGCATATATTTACATGTTTGTAGGCTTGGGGACTGTCATGGGATCACTCACCACACTGACACCTCCTGCTGGGCATTTTGGGAATTAGCTCAGTCCCAGCAGGTGTGCCCTCAGGTGGTGGTGGCTCCTCCATCCTCACCTCTGCCTGCAGGCCCATTACAGATCCCTTCTCTCGGCATTTGCTTCATGGCACAACCCTCCAGCCATGTCACCATCTGGTTCCCCCCCACACACACACACACTTCTGGGGGACGACTCCAACAAGAGTCCAGCAACTGCTTGCAGCAGTTTGGTAGTACACAGCCGGGTGCTCCTTAAGGGGCTAGTGGGGGGGCAGGCCTGCCCACTACTCCGGGCCCCTAACCAGGGACCGTGCAAACAGCAGCTTCCTGCTGCCTCTTCCTTCCACCTCACCTCTATTCCCAGGGCCACTTCCCCACAGCCTTAGTTCCTTCTGCTCCTGCCTCTGCCTCTAGCTCCTTTGCCCTCTTCCCAGGGCTTTGAGCCTGTAAGCCCTGGCAGCCCATCAAGAGCTCTCTCTAGCTCTCTCAGTCCCTGCTAGCAGCTGCCCCTCCCCAGGTGTTGGTCTCTCTGTAGCCCTCTAGGAAGCCAGTCTTCTCCCCAGGGCTCCCTGCAGCAGACTAAATCGCACGGGTCTGCAGCTTCCTTTTATTTGAGCTGGCTGGGCCCTGATTGGCTGGTCCAGCTGCCACCCTAATTGTCTGCGGCCACAGACCTTTGGCTGCCTGCAGCTCAGCATCCCTAGGCTGGGGGAGGGTCCTTTAGCTGTGGGTGGGTTTACGCCCACCCACTTCCCCTGGAATTTTCAATAGGAGCCTCCCTGGGGTGGTTTTATCCCTCTCAGAGCCAGTATGGGGCAGGCACCCCATCACAGGGACTAAGTAACAGATTTTAATCCTGTTAATTTTTTTAGTACCGGTAATTAAAAACTGGATATTTCAGTGAAATGAGCAGATAATATTAGTTCAGTTCCAGCTGTATCGTGTAAACATCACAAAACTTAGTACCAATAATATCATCCTCAGTGGCTGCAGAGATGCAAAGAATCACATGGACATTGAGACTGAAATTCCTTCCAGTCTTAAGGGAACTCTCTTTGAAATATAACAAAATGCTTTGAACCACTTTGTCCAGTCCTAGGATCACTAATGACAATATCACTAAGATGGGGCCTCAGCTGGTTCAGATACAGATGTGTTAATTAAATTACTTAATTTCTCTAGAAACCTCTAGAGAAGTTATCTACTGCAGGGCATGAGTTGGGTTTGGGTGGATTTTTTTGGCTCATCTGGAATGTAAACACTAGTTAACATATGCATTTTATGATTTCCAATTAATATTATTATACAGTTCTTCTCCATTTCAAATTATCAGAGTTTTGTGCTGATTATTTTTGCATGACCTTTGCTGAAGCAAACGGAAGGAATCAGGCATTATTAGGCAAATAAAGTAATAGTTTACTACTATGTGGTATTCAGTCTTGCACTAGGAATCGCAAGCCTGTATGGAATCTTTATAAAAGAAATTTTCATAAAATAATTTACTGGAAAGTAGTTTATTTATTGCTATATAATATAATGCTTTGAAAGTGTTTTGCTGTAGCAGAGCCATTTGTTTGACAGAGTTGACTGAATGAAGATTACGTGTAACCATGTAATGTAATTTGTATGCACACAATATGTTAATATACTTCAGAAATGAATAAATGTGGATCTTGCTGGTGAAAGCAAGCTTGCCATATTTTTTTCATCTTCCTCTTAGATTAAAGCTGCTTGAGAGTATCCATATTGTATGTTTCTTAGGTTTCACATAAGATTGCTTCAGAATAAAAATAAAAGTCAAATTAAAAATAAGGATGGGAGAGACTGCATTTTCAGTTTGCATTCATTGCTCTTTATTGACCTAAACAGCTCCTGTCCTTTTAATAAGATCTATTGCTTTCCCTCATTTTTGCTGTGAAGAAGTAGGAGACTCTGGCAGCAAGTGGGGCTTTTATTTTAAAGCACTAGCTTTAATCTACAAAAGCAAACACACACAGAGGGGAAATTACTCCGGAACATGGTCAGGTGGTCTTAATTCATGCTATGGAGGTGTGACATCATGCTCTGTCCTAGTTATAGGATTAGTCTTTAAAACTCAGAGCCTGATTTTGACAGGAGCAATCTAAAGAAATATTTGCTTCTTGAAACAGGAATAGACTCTTCAGCAGTTGAAACATAGAAGCCCTACGTAGACCCTAGAGCCAAAATAAATACTGAGTCCTAATCAAGTCTTTAGAATATAATTTGGGGAAAAAATGTCTCATCAGCCTCATAGTATCTTCACCAAATGTGTTATCTGTATGATTCCTAAAGTAATTTCTGTTTCTTTCCTGAAATTAAGTGCAAGATTTTTCTGGCACAGTTCTTGCTTCCATAGAGCCCATAATGACTTACTACTTGAGGAATAATGCAATAAACAACTGCCCAGGGCTACAGTAATTTAAAATATCATGCAAGGCAAAATGTAAAAACAGGCAATTTAAAAAGAATTACAAAATCAGTTTTTGATAATGTAGGACCTTTATAGTACGCTACACAGAAAGTGGAACATTGATCGCTAGTTTCTTGTATTAATGGACAATCCCCTATTACAGTTTAAGATGGTTTTTAAAAGTCTTCCTGTTTCTCGTATTAAAGAGCCTTTAAAATGTAGTGGAAATACTTACTGAGAAATGTCTCATTTAACTGACTACTTCACAGAATTTATGGCAGCAGAGCCTTGTGTCCAATTTCAACTGATTAAAGAAGTTTTATGGAGAGAGAATCAAAGGAAAATGGAACCATCTGATCTCAGGCCATAAATATTGTCAGGACTGACAAGCCTTTCCGCTGTGTTTATTTAAAAAATGACTTTTCTTACCAGTTGCTGTATTCTATGCAAAGCTCTATTGCTCTCACTTTCACACATATAATTGTGTGCTGGGCTCCTGTTCTGTCGAAAATCCTTGCTTCCCCTCTTTTAGTGCACAAACCTTTTTCCCCACTGCTGAATAGTAAAGATTAATTCATTATGTGACAGGAGAGTCTTATTGTATAGCAAAAGACAGAAAGGGAAGAAAGCCTGAGAGATAGCATAACTATTCCAAATTGAGAGTCTTTCAAGTGATTTACAATAAGGCTTTATCTCCCACCTGTCTGAAACCAATCACACAAAGGAAAACATACCACGAAGCTGTTCAGATGCGGCTAATGATGTTCTTTTGCTCTTTGTATGGGCAACATATCATATTGCATGGTATATTTTTTTCCATGAAACGTCTGGGTTATAAATAATCCATGCATAGAAAGTATTCAGGGGTAATTCAGCTAGCAAAGTGGGTAATTCTATTCTCAAATATTATTTATTTCAGATGTTTCTAACATTCCTTGTTATGTTTCTGTTGCATCTTACTTCAGTTTGTATTTTATGATGTCATTTTCACATCTTGTTACCGTGTATTGATATATGTTTTGAAGCTAAGTACAATAAAATAGCAGACTGTAAAGTAAAGGGCATCATACCAAATAAGTAGGATGTTAAAGATCACATTTACTTCCTAATCAGGTCCATCATCTGAGCAAAAAAAAAATACAATTGAGTTCCCTAACTGCTCTGTTTACCTTTCGTACACCACTAAGCAAGCAATTAGGATAAGTTTTTTTAGAAACCAAACAATGGCCTCTTGTTGTTCAGTTAAGAATGTAATTAGGCTTTGTCAAGGTTCCTCCCCCACTCTGAACTCTAGGGTACAGATGTGGGGACCTGCATGAAAAACCCCCTAAGCTTATCTTTACCAGCTTAGGTCAAAA
Organism: Lepidochelys olivacea; assembly: GCF_965140295.1. Lineage (NCBI taxonomy): Eukaryota > Metazoa > Chordata > Testudines > Cheloniidae > Lepidochelys > Lepidochelys olivacea. Next base: position 75,148,509 of record NC_140414.1, read on the forward strand.
CTTCCCCAAGGTACAAAATATTCCACCCGTTGTCCTTGGACTGGCCGCTACCACCACCAAACTAATACTGGTTACTGGGGAAGAGCTGTTTGGACGCGTCCTTCCCCCCAAAATACTTCCCAAAACCTTGCACCCCACTTCCTGGACAAGGTTTGGTAAAAAGCCTCACCAATTTGCCTAGGTGACTACAGACCCAGACCCTTGGATCTTAAGAACAATGAACAATCCTCCCAACACTTGCACCCCCCCTTTCCTGGGAAATGTTGGATAAAAAGCCTCACCAATTTGCATAGGTGACCACAGACCCAAACCCTTGGATCTGAGAACAATGAAAAAGCATTCAGTTTCTTACAAGAAGACTTTTAATAAAAATAGAAGTAAATAGAAATGAAGAAATCCCCCCTGTAAAATCAGGATGGTAGATATCTTACAGGGTAATTAGATTCAAAAACATAGAGAACCCCTCTAGGCAAAACCTTAAGTTACAAAAAAGATACACAGACAGAAATAGTTATTCTATTCAGCACAATTCTTTTCTCAGCCATTTAAAGAAATCATAATCTAACACATACCTAGCTAGATTACTTACTAAAAGTTCTAAGACTCCATTCCTGGTCAATCCCCGACAAAGACCAGCATATAGACAGACACAGCCCCTTTGTTTCTCTCCCTCCTCCCAGCTTTTGAAAGTATCTTGTCTCCTCATTGGTCATTTTGGTCAGGTGCCAGCGAGGTTACCTTTAGCTTCTTAACCCTTTACAGGTGAGAGGAGCTTTCCCCTGGCCAGGAGGGATTTCAAAGGGGTTTACCCTTCCCTTTATATTTATGACAGGCTTCTTTTAATGTAATTCACAAGACTAAGGCTATGTCTGTGCTAGAGAACTGTGCCGGCAAAACTTTTGTCACTCGGTGTATGGGGGTGTTTTTTCACATCCCTGAGAGATATACGTTTTGCCAACCTAAGTGGTAGCATAGACATGGCCTTAGAAATTCTAACCCAGCCACTATGTTACTGAGTATGTTTTCAAAAGTATGAGTCTGCAAGCAGATCTGAGACCCACGATGCCAACCAAGAAAGCTAAGGGACAAGGTAGGTGAAGTAATATGTTTTATTGAACCAATTTCTGATGGTGAGATAGACAAGCTTTCAAGCTGACACAGAGCTCTTCTTCAGGTCTGGGTAACATAACTGAAGTGTCACAAGTGCTAAATACAAGGTGGAACAGATTGTTTAGTGTAAGTAATCTACATATTTCAAGGGACAAAAGACAAAAACACCATATCACCTGTGGGTGAACACTTTTCACAAAGCGATCACTCTATGTTTGACATATCAGTCCTCAAAGGAAACTGCACAATGCTTTCAAAAGACAAGCTTGGGAGCTAACATTCATAACTTTGGCACTAAAAATCATGGACTGAAGAGAGATACTGGATTTTTGGCTATTACAACAACCTATAACTGACTAACAAAACTGCCCCTGCCACCGCCTTTCCACCCTGTGGCTAGAGGTGGTAATGGGCCACTTTACCTTGAGTGGTCTCTTAGAATGTGTGTTAACTACTTTTGCTAAAAAATCTGTTCCACCTTGTATTTAGCTATTACACAGAGCTCTTCTTCAGGTTTGGGAAATGTACTCAGAGTGTAAACTGGAAAGCTTGTCTATCTCACCATCAGAAGTTGGTCCAATAAAAGATATTACCTCAACCACCTTGTCTCTCTAATATCCTGGGACTGTCATGGCTACAATAACACTGCATGCAAGAAAGCTAAGGATCAGAGTGTTTCATCATATATGAGTGAACAAAGTGGAGCGGATGCAAGAAATGTTCCCCTTGTTTCTGCCTCCTGGAGACAATCACTTATGTCAGCAAAACTTTTGTCACTGAAAAAACATCCCACTGAGTGACATAGTTTTGCCAGCATAATTGGTTGCGTGAACAGCTCTCCCATCAACATAGCTACTGCCACTCATTGGAGGTAGTTTAATTATGTTGACAGGAGCGCTTTCTCCCATCAGCATAGAGCAGCTACACAAGAGATCTTACAGTGGCACAGCTGCATGGTACAGCTGTGCCACTGTAAGGTCTCTAGTGTAGACATGGCCTGTGTCCTTGTACTCAGGGAGCACAAGAACTGCTTAAGGCTGATGCTGACAGCTGTATCAACTCTCTGCATGAGTCATCAGCAGGGATTAAACCCTAGGATTTTGGTACTAAAACCATGGGCATCTTGAGCTAAAGGAGTAACTCTGTCTGATTCTTTGTGTGACTCAGTTAAGGGGGATGTGATGCATACTGTGGGTTACATTATCTTCTCCTTCCATGGGGCAGTAGAATAGTCTGGCAGCCACTCTCGTCAACCTCACTTCAAGATCCATACAAGGTTAGGGTTTTCTTGTGGCTTTTGTATCTCAGGATCATTCATTTCAAGAATCTGCCTGATGACACTCCAGCACCGTGCAGCATTTTGAAATATCCATATTTCATCTCACTCTTTCCACCTCTTAATCAGTAAGAGTTTGCATGGTTTGGGGCATACAAAATAAAGGCAGAAGAGTTCTAATACATGAAATGCATGTATTTAACATTTGCAGTAGGAATAATTAACACATATTTGAAAAATGGGGGTATCTGAAAAGGGAGTTGTGTACAATGTGGCCCTCAATTTCATTTGATAAAGTGATCACTCCTTTTAATGTGAAAAATATTCATTATAAATTCATTTTCATTACAAATATATATGTTCAACAAGTTTATATTTATAGTAACAATGGTTTTAACCAAATATTTCATTGTCAGATCATTATAAATGATTACTAGTGTTCCTTCTCACTACTTGTCAATGCTGTTTTCATTTCCAAATGAAAACGCTTACTTTTTCAGGTCATTGCAACACACCACACAGGCTTGGCATCCACATAACATGGTAAATGTCAGTTTGGTTTTGTTATATACAGATCTAATAGATTCACAGTGCACCACTCTCACAAGAATACTTGATTAACTTCCAAACACCTGGAGAAGCGAACATGACATTGTCTGGTGACGCGTTTGGACACAGAGACTTGGAAGTGTCATTGCATATTCATCCACACTGCAGTGAATCAAGGAGTGGTGCATCTAGATCTAAAGCACTTTTGACAGGTTTCAGAGTAACAGCCGTGTTAGTCTGTATTCGCAAAAAGAAAAGGAGTACTTGTGGCACCTTAGAGACTAACCAATTTATTTGAGCATGAGCTTTCGTGAGCTACAGCTCACTTCATCGGATGCATACCGTGGAAACTGCAGCAGACTTTATATACACACAGAGATCATGAAACAATACCTCCTCCCACCCCACTGGCCTGCTGGTAATAGCTCATCTAAAGTTGGGCCATTTCCAGCACAAATCCAGGTTTTCTCACCTTCCACCCCCCCACACACACAAACTCACTCTCCTGCTGGTAATAGCCCATCCAAAGTGACAACTCTCTACACAATGTGCATGATAATCAAGGAGGGCCATTTCCTGCACAAATCCAGGTTCTCTCACCCCCCCTCCAAAAACCACACACACAAACTCACTCTCCTGCTGGTAATAGCTCATCCAAAGTGACCACTCTCCCTACAATGTGCATGGTAATCAAGGTGGGCCATCCACCTTGATTACCATGCACATTGTAGGGAGAGTGGTCACTTTGGATGAGCTATTACCAGCAGGAGAGTGAGTTTGTGTGTGTATGGGGGTGGGGGGGTGAGAAAACCTGGATTTGTGCTGGAAATGGCCCACCTTGATTATCATGCACATTGTGTAGAGAGTTGTCACTTTGGATGGGCTATTACCAGCAGGAGAGTGAGTTTGTGTGTGGGGGGTGGAGGGTGAGAAAACCTGGATTTGTGCTGGAAATGGCCCAACTTGATGATCACTTTAGATAAGCTATTACCAGCAGGACAGTGGGGTGGGAGGGGGTATTGTTTCATGATCTCTGTGTGTATATAAAGTCTGCTGCAGTTTCCACGGTATGCATCTGATGAAGTGAGCTGTAGCTCACGAAAGCTCATGCTCAAATAAATTGGTTAGTCTCTAAGGTGCCACAAGTACTCCTTTTCTTAAAGCACTTTTGCACACTCATACCTGAAGATGTGATCATTTTACATTTTCTGTAAATACTTCAGTTAAGGGTGGTAAGGAGCTGATCTTTGATATTGACTTGGAACCTTTGCCAGTTGTCACTGCCCATAATTTCTGCTGTGCTTTCAACTTGGTGGGTGTGAAAATATAAGGGATACCATTCCTCTGGGATCAGAGGCCTGCAGGTGGGTATCTGGCTGATTAGCCCTGTGCCACTGTACCTGAGAAAGAGCTGGAACTTAATTAGCTAACCCTTATAAAAGAGGGCAGCAGGAAAAGGAGGAGAGAACTGCAATACTCTGCAGAAAGCTGAGGGGCTGAAGGCAGTACTTCCAAAGGACTACTACTGGAGTTGCTGCAGATAGGAATTATTCCAGAAAACAGACAGAAGGGAGATTGTGTGGATTTCTTTATTCCTGGGGCATTATGGCAAGAGCCAGGAAATTTTGGTTATTGGAGTTATTCATGTAACAGACTTGTCGAAATGTGAAAATGGCAGAAGTGCTAAACAACTTTTTTGTTTCAGTGTTCACTGAAAAGGTTAGCAGTTATTGAATGTCTAGCATACCAGTGAACACCACTGAAAATGAGATAGGATCAGAGGCTAAAATAGGGAATGTATAATTGAAAAATTACTTAGACAAGTTATATGTCTTCAAGTCACTTAAGCCTGATGAAATGCATCCTAGAACACTCAGGGAGCTGACTGAGGAGATCTGAGCCATTAGCGATTATCTTTGAAAAGTCATGGAAGATGGGAGAGATTCCAGAGGACTGGAATAAGGCAAATATAGTGCCTATCTATAAAAAGGGAAATAAGGATAATCTAGAGAATCAGAGACCAGTCAGTACCTGGAAAGATGGAGCAAATTAAGCAATCTATTTGCAAACACTTAGAAGATAATAAGGTGATAAGTAACAGCTTGCAGTTTGCATCAAGAATAAATCCTGTCAAACCAACCCAAAAGCTTTCTTTGATAGCACAACAAGTCTTGTGGATGGGGGGGGGAAGCAGTAGGTGTGGTATATCTTGACTTTAGAAAGGATTTTGATACTGTCTTGTATGTCCTTCTCATAAACAAACTATGGAAATACAACCTAGATGGAGCTACTATAAGGTGGTGAATAACTGGTTGGAAGACTGTTCCCGGAGAGCTGTTATCATTGGTTCACAGTCAAGCTGGAAGGGCATATCAAGTGGGGTCCCACAGGGATCACTTCTGGGTCCAGTTCTGTTCAATATCTTTATCAAGGATTTAGATAGTGGCATAGAGAGTACACTTATAATGTTTGTGGATGATGCCAAGCTGGAAGGGGTTGCAAGTCCTTTGGAGAATAGGATTAAAATTTAAAATGATCTGGAGAAACTGGAGAAATGGTCTGAAGTAAATCGGATGAAATTCAATAAGGACAAATGCAAAGTATTGCACTTAGAAAGGAACAATCAGTTGCACACAGACAAAATGGGAAATGACTGCCTAGGAAGGAGTACTGCGGAAAGGGATCTGGGAGTCATAGTGGATAACAAGCTAAATATGAATCAACAGTGTAACATTGTTGTAAAAAAAGGAAACATTCTGGGATGTATTAGCAGGAGTGTTGTAAGCAAGACATGAGAAGTAATTTTTCTGCTCTACTTCGCCTTGATTAGGCCTCAACTGAAATATTGTGTCCAGTTCTGGGAACCACTTTTCAGGAAGAATGTGGACAAATTGGAGAGAGTCCAGAGAAGAGCAACAAAAATGATTAAAGGTCTAGAAAACATGACCTATGAGGGAAGATTGTAGAAATTGGATTTGTTTAGTCTGGAGAAGAGAAGACTGAGGGGGGACATAAGTTTTCAAGCACATAAAAGATAGTTACAAGGATGTGGGAGAAAAAATGTTCTCCTTAACCTCTGAGGATAGGACAAAAAGTAATGGGCTTAAATTGCAGCAAGGGCTGTTTAAGTTGGACATTAGGAAAAAACTTCCTCACTGTCAGGGTGGCTAAGCACTCTAATAAATAGAGAGGTTGTGGAATCTCCGTCACTGAAGATTTTTAAGAGCAGGATAGACAAACACCTGTCAGGGATTGTCTAGATAATACTTAGTCCCGCTATGAGTGCAAGGGACTGGAGTAGATGACCTCCCAAAGTCCCTTCCAGTCGTATGATTATATGGTCTATCTGGATCTTTGCCATGAAGGAGTTAAGGGAGCTATGTACACAAGTACTACTTTGCCACAGTAGGTGGACAGAGAATGAGTGGACTCTTGGCTTCACCAGCATGGGGGACAGAAATTATAATTTACTGGTGGTATAGGCCAGAGATGAATTACTGTTGCCTGGGAACAATAGAGGAGCATAGAGGGATCTGTGGCTCTGTAGACCACTATCCCATCCCTGGGATGTTCCTGGGTTGATGAAACAACTATGGGCGTTAGCTGTGTGAAAATACCTAGTCCTAAATGTGCATAAAGTGCTCTGAAGATGAAAAGTGCTAGAGATGAGGAGAAGGATGCAAATGAACGTTTAAAAATGATTCATTATGATTTTATCCGCTTTTGTGTGTTGGAACACTTTGTTCTCTTTGTCAAGATGATTTTATAAGATTCCTAAGGCTCTACTTTTTTGTTATAAAAATAACATTATGATGCTACTTTGGGGTATAGCAGTGGTAAAATAGTTGTTGGCTCTTAGCTAAATTCTTGGAAATGCAGCAGGAGGAAGGAAGAATAGTACTTGGATAGGGGAAATAACAGATTAAGTGCTTGGTAAGTGAATTTCCAGGTATGTGCTAGTCATGTTTCAAAGCAAAGGAAATACATGTTTCAAATGCTGGGATGTTGCATATTTCAAATGCATTCAGAAAACAACAAATAGCCGAAAGGTTAATATACACTTTTGCCTTTGTCTCTTCAAAGGCAACACATACTACAGCAGTCAATGTCAGACACTGTAAGTACATATCTAAAACAAAGCCTTCTATGGCAAGCAAAGCAATCATTGATGGGTTAGAGTAGATTTGTGCCCAGATGTTCAAAGTGATTTTCCAGAAACTGAGCTCCAGAACTTCCTCTCCAACAGCTGAGTCCCCGCACTTCTCTTATGTTAAAAAAGGAGTTCAGTGTTTCATCTGACCAAGCAAAGTATCAAAAATGAAATAGCAAATAGAAGGAATGAAAGAAAGGGCAGGCAATTTCAAAGGCTGAGCAGAACATTCGTTGTACTGAGCTCACTCTGACTTTTTCTGAGGTCCCTTTTCCTCCCAAACTCAGACCTGCAGGAAGATTCTCAGCTGGTGTAAACTGTCATAGCTGTGCTGACTTCAAAGGAGCTATGATAATTTAAGCAAGTTTAGGATCTGGCCCATGCAGCGTTATGGGAAATACCTAATTTTTATTTCATCCTTTGAGTATTGTTTGGGGCACTTTTGTTATGAACTTGAAGGAGACATACTTCAATTCTGCTCAATGCTTTGTTTTGAAAGTACACTCTGTTAGATATGAAAGTGACAATGAGTTCTGAGTGTAGATTCTGTGAAACTGAAATAAATAAAATTTGCATTTCTAACCCTAGCTGATGGCCACTTTCTTCACAGTTGTATCATATGCAAAAACAGTGGTCCAGATTGTCTCTAGCCCACTCCCAAATTGTGGAGTGCTCCCCCTGCATGTGCGTGAAGGACTATATCGGGGGAGAATACCCTGAAAAACCTTGGATTTGCTGTCCATAGTTTCTGCTTTCAGTTTTAAAATGAAGTCCTTAGCTGTTATGGTTGTGAAAAAAACCTTCAAAATTTGAAACAGAAACATCTGCCTGAGTTTGAAGAGAGCCTGAAACAATATCTGAGGTGCAGACTGATGGATACTTTATATGTCAACATTGTTAAATATGTCTGTTTAAAAAAACATAAAAAAGGGGGGAGGAAGTATCCTATTATGAAGATCTACACTAGCTTTCCCTAAAGTGTGGGTTATGCCAATTTGATGGGCACAAGATCTAGCTGGGGCAGGTGTGCAGAAGATGTATATGTTAAGATGCATACGCCTGTATTTTCCCAAAGGAGGTCAGCTTTAAAAGGTTTAGGAAACACTACTCTAGACCTTATTTGGTGAGAATGAATTTGGCTTACATTACAGGTTTTGAGAGAAGGGTGATATTGGAGATTAATTCATTTGTTAGAGACTGTAAACTATTTTTCATTCTTTGTTTCATATTTGCATGAAGTATGTTCTGATTCCACAGTCAATGTCACGTTCTGATGCCAAGAAGCATCTGATGCCCCCTGGAAAATGTTTCACTAGAACAATTCTGTCCATTCTTTTTTTCTGATTGTTTTCTTTCTTCACTTTTATTAGTAAGGACATTTTTGTGAAAAAAGGATCTTTGTGTCACAAGAGCTTATCTGCTTCTGCTGCTTACTTGTAGTTACAATTCATCTCTACATAAACCAACAAGGATGTCACCTAGGCCATGACCCACAGTACACTAAAGTAAATTGCAGTGTTTTCATTGCTTTTTATCAGGTTCAGAGGGGATTATGACATTACAGAGAAATCAGATGAAATACTCAGTAACAAAGATTCTATTTTCATATTTCTCACTTAGGAATAAAAGTGGGGAGGGAAGGGAATTTTTTTAAATTATAGATATTCTCTTTATCTGTAAATATGTTCTATTACTGAACATGTGAATAGATTGTTAAAAGGAAGCATCTCATGCGGTATCAGAGGTCAAGGCTCTGGACCCTTTAGTTCTAAAGTGATCACTGAAGACAAGTCAGATCAGAGGCCACTATGCTCCCATTGTTCTGCAGCTCTCTCTTTTCAGAGTTTTCTCTACTGTAAGCTCCACTTCTGCTCCCCAATTCCACCCCTGACTGCTTGACTTCTCCACATAGCTACAGCTCTTCTTATAGGTATGTGCCCACAAGGGCCCGGGGGGAAGATATCAGCAAAAGGAGGACACTCAGGCCTAAGAATAGTAAACTACGCTTTATTGAAGGAAGGAAGGAAGGAAGGAAGGAAGGAAGGAAGAACTTACGCTCCAATCTGCGTGGGGAGACCCTAGGATGCGTGGAGGGGCTGCAGGGGACTTTGGCTGTTCGGGACAGCTGACCAGGCAGGACTCCACCGGCGGCAAGTCCTCTGCAGCGCTATATTCTCTGCGCTTATCTCGGAGTTACATGGGGTCAACAGCTGGTTACATTCTTATATGTATGCTTATTACATAAACTAACTTGTTTACAGGCAAAAATATGCTGAGCTATGCTATGATATCTTTTGGCAGGGTCTGTTGGACAAAATTCATTGAAACTGCCTCCATCCTCCGCTTACATCCAGTCACATACTCAGTCCACCACTTAGCTCCTTGCCAATCTTCCGCAACCTTGCCCCTACAAGGTAGATGAAAATAAAACCATTGTTCACAGACCTCTTGCCCATTTGGCTCCCCTTACTGCTGTAGCTACCTTGCCTAGCTGCCTCCACTTTTCTGTCCAAGTCTCCTGCTTCACCTCACTGCTCTGGTTCACCTTTACAGACTTCTGGTAACCCCTTCCCTACAATAATTGCCATCCCCCACCTGAACTGTCCTTCAGCACTGTTCCTCCCCCACCCCCCATGTGTAAGTCTTAAAGAAAGAATTCAAGATTTACGTTCCCAAACCTTCTCTTTAGTAGCTAAAAACTGCAACCCAAATGTGCTGTGTCCTAGTCTTGGGCCAACTGACCCTATTGGTGAGTGATACTAGCAGGGCCAATTGTAAAGCTAGATGGAAGTAGATTCACATTGTGTTCCCATACGTCTCTATGATGTCATACCATCACCTGCCAATCAATAGCCTACAAAATGCTAATTTTAACACACTTGGGCCCCGTTCTGCCACCGTTGTTCCCTTAGTACTGGTAGCAGAACCAGGCCCTTTTATTTTTTTAGCACATTTCACACTACACATGTTAGAAGAGGATTTTCCACATTGCTCTGGTGATAAAAATGAGTGCAGCATCTCTAAGGAATTCTCAGCGTAACATTAGGTGCTGTAGCTGTTTTAAATGTCCTCCTCTTGCACAAATCATTTTATAAAACCAATGATGGCAGCGCAACACTTGACAAGTGACCCAAGAAAAAGAGCTAAATGCCCAGCCTTATTTTTTCCTGTGAACTCTTACCCAGGCAGACCTCAGCTACAACCTTCTTCAGCAAAAATGACCTCCTGTCTGAGGCACTAAATCCTATTGTGGTCATTCTTTCACTACAAACAAGTGAAATGACATGAACCCTTCTCGTAGCTTCCTCATCCTTGCTATTTCAGGCAGTCATACTAATGTCGTTTGTCTGCTGAACAATGAAAGCTTCCATCTTCTGTATGTTTTGTTGACTGCCTGAGTACAGCTTTCACAATTACTCTCTAAATGGCTAGCTAGAGAAATGGTGCCATTCTAGAGGTACATTAGTACATTGTAACCATAAAGCAGTGAGTGTACACTTGAGGCTCTTTTATTTCTGTACGCTCCAGTGGCATTGCAACAATATGAATCCATTCCATACTTAAATGTGATATTATGAGGCCCAAATGAACACTTCGTATCCTGAAATCAGAGGACAATCATACCAATCGTGCACCATCATTAAATCAAAGAAGAAAGCCAACTAACAAATGAGCATTGAGTGTGGCTGTCAACCATATGATCCCCTTGACCTATATGTTTTCATTACTCTGCAGAAGAAGAAAAACTACTTTGAATGGGCAAGAGGAATGTGGTGATACTGTGTTTGTGGCTGCACATATTCCAAAAATTGAAATTGACATTTTATATTGCACATTGTTAACCACAATGCATTACTGTTCACCTTAGGCACAATGTAACTTCAAATATTGATACCTTGAGCTACTGGGAAACAACTTTAAACATTTATCTACAGCTAAGAAAAAGTGACAATACTTGGGAATTGATTTCACAGCATAAGAATGGCCACACTGGGTCAGACTATAAAAATCAATAACCATTCTGGGGGAAGGGAAGGTATTTTATGTGACCCTATCAAACTGCTCAGTTCATGCATACCTGTTCCTAATCCTATGAGTAAGTCATTTAGGTTCTATTTCTTAGAGTTCTAGCAGAAGGATATATTTGTTTTACCTTAAAAAAAGGCCAAACAATGAACCATAGAACAAATCCTGAAGGTAACAGATAAAGCTCGGGCTACTGCGAGGCTTGATAGGCAGGCAGGTGGGCTGGGACTTCCTACATTCACTAGTTGCATTAGCTAGTAGTTTAGGTCTTGTCACTCATCACCTACCTGGTTGGCCATGCACACAGGTTACATTCTACCTTAGTGGGCCTGTTTGTGGAGTAAAGTAAAACTATGCATGATTAAGGGAGGCAGAATCTGGCCCGTAACTAGTAGAAAGTAAATCAATTTGTAAAATATTTTGGTTCTAACTAGGTAGTGTTATTATAATAGTAAAGATCTCCAAGAACTTTATGATGGATGTCAGTATCCGTCTCCCCATTTTACAGACAAGGGCACTGAGGCACAGCAAGGTGAAGAGACTTGGCCAGGGACACCCAGCAGACCAATGGCAAAACCAGAAATAGAATCCACGTCTCTTGGGTCCCAGCCCAGTGCTCTATCCACTTAATAAATTAATTTTTAAAATGGCTTTTAATACACCCTGACAACTTTATATCATATTTTAAGAACAGGGTTTCCTCAGAGAGTGGAAAACATACTCCCCTCTCTCTCCCTGTTTGAGCTCCTGAATAGTGCCCAGTACATTCTGTTTTAAAGCAATACTTTCAGGCTTCACATAGTTAAAAAACTTTACTGCTATTTTGCTTTACAAACTGTAAAGCTTATTTACAAAAATTGGCATTTACAATAGGATGCTTTTGAGTCTACCTATGCAAATTAATACACTGCTATTATTAATTAGTGATACAATTATTAATAATAATAGTATCAGATTACTACCCCCTGGAGCAAGGCACTGTATTTACCTGCTGCCTCTTTCAGAGGGCTGACAAATTGCACAAACTAGTCCACTGACTTCAACAGAATTATTCATGGAGTAAAATACTGCTGAATAAAGGAGTCAGTACTGGTCCCTATATTGGTTGGTTGTTTTTGCAGTAATCCCAAATAGGACAGTAAAAAAAAAATCCCTTAGATTCACTGTTCAGAAAAACATTTTCTAGTCAATTATAATTTTACAGTTTACTACACAATAGCAAAATGCTGTAATGTTTGGGTTAAAAATGGTTTGGCATTTTTAGAAAATCATTGGAATATATCTATTGATATTAGTTTCCAATATTATTATTTTGTTTATTATTCTTTGTAATAAGGCCCATTGACCCAAATGTAGTATCAGAACCCCATTACTGTAGGTACTATGAAAACACTTGTTCAAAGTACAATCTCTTCCCTAAAAAAATCTTACCATCTAGGTTAAATTAGGATTCCTTCCGAGACCAATTCCACTCAGTTCCACTCACATGCTTTAGGATTGATTTACTAATTTTGTGAACCAATCCCTGTGTAGATCAGGAGTTATCCAGGCACTGCAAAGAGTGCTCATAAGCAAAGCTGCAGCTGCAAATGTCACACATTACTCTTATTAATTAATTATTTTTACTACTACATCTACTAGCTATGTATTATTTACAAGGCCAGTTGTGAATTCCTGCTTTGTCCATTGTTAACCTTTGGTTCCTTGCTTCTGTTCTTTCATTTTTATTCATGCAAAGCCTACATGTTATAAAGCCTTTTAAAACAAAACCTAAATTTAAGGCCACATTTAGCAGACCATTCCTTTGAAGCCCAGCTCAGATCTGTAACACTCCAGACTATAGAAGACAGATCTTTATTCTGTTATAAACTCTAATCATGATATTCTGTTACTTTTTAATCTTTGCTATTTTTGCTGCCCTTTTATCTTCTAACGGCCTTGTGACAGGCCCAATATTAAGTGGATGGGTGTAGGAACATAATGCAGTTCATTGTAAGTTAACCTTGCTTCATGGTGGTGACATGAGTTAATTTCATTCCTGTCACAAGACTTCACAAGGGGAGTACTGCACACTACCACAAGTTAATGCAGCTGGAAATCATTACTTCCAAAGCTCCCCTTGTAAAGCCTTTATAGCACCTCTTAAAAATGTGTTCAGTACAATGTAGTACAAATATGTTTTAGATATACAATGAAGCAAACAGCAATAAGCTGAGTATAGCAATAGTTGAGGGTTACAGTTAGGGAACCCTGAGGAAAAAAGTGGTGTGTAGGGCTACATTATCTTTCCAGCTGCACCAGGAAGCCCCAGAAACCACTCATCCCTACTTCCCCTGCATTCAGAGGAGTAATAATTCTGTGCTGGTCTTCACCAACAGTAAATAACTATATAATCACACCCTGGCACATACACACACATTGGCTCAGCTCCACCCTTTCCCCACCACTCCAGCCCACCTGTTGCATGGGGGGGATGTGAGGAAAAGCTCAGTCTCACCACCTATAAAGTGGTGATAATACTTACAATTGCCTACCTCTCAAGGCAGTTGTGAGGAGTAGCTAATGTCTGTGTGAAGCACTTTGTAAACTTGGGGATGGGTGGAAGGAAATGGGCATGCAGCATCTCCTTACTCCTGCACAACATGACTCAAGGTCCAGATAACCCGCACAAGGATCCTATTTTGTGTGTGGACATATATTCCAAGTCACAATCTATCAGTTAATCTGAATCTGACCTCAAACTATCAACCAAAAGTTTGGATGTTAGTCTGAATCCTTTCAACTATTCAGTAACTGAGCATCACAAATCTGAAAAACTTGGCTAGAAATCGCATAAGACCATCTTCTTTTCAGGATGGAAAGCCCCCCTCATAGTATTCCAGCACTTCTGTTTCTAATTCTAACTGGAACCAGGAAGTACAGAGGCACAAGATCATGAGAAATAATGTAAGGATACAGAATTGAATGTTATGAAATGTCATTAAAAAGGGTTGGATTGGGCAAAGTTTGTTTTGGAAGAAAGGTGAAGCCCTTATTTTATCTGAGCTATAACAATTCTTGATATCTAACTGCTATATAATGCAGTCCAATGTGTTACCTTTGTTGGGTAGTGAAAGACTGAGAATTACTGAATACTTGGGAAATCCACAGCAATGTCTTTGGGGACTTCATTACATTTCTTTAGAGACTTTAGCACAATAACTGAAACACTAGCTTTGAGCACATCTGCTGTGAAAATTCAGAATGTGTAGCAACATAAAGAACACTTGGGCACTGTGAATACCTCTTAAGATCTTTATTTCATTTTAAAATTACCTATGTGTACCTATCAATGTGTATTTGTTTCATCATTGAAATGAATTGCAGAAGAGCTGACACAGTTAAAAATTTGACAGCATTTTCCTTGTAAAACCTGACTTTTAGCCATATCATAAAAGGCTTATTTATTATTGGCAAAGAGTCCCGTGGCACCTTATAGACTGACAAAGTATTGGAGCATAAGCTTTCGTGGGTGAAACCCACTTCGTCAGATGCATGTAGTGGAAATTTCCAGAGGCAGGTATAAATATGCAAGCAAGAATCAGGCTAGGGGTAACGAGGTTAGTTCAATCAGGGAGGATGAGGCCCTCTTCTCGCAGTTGAGGTGTGAACACCAAGGGAGGAGAAACTCCTTTTGTAGTTGTAGTTCACAGTCTTTGTTTAATCCTGAGCTGATGGTATCAAATTTGCAAATGAACTGAAGCTCAGCAGTTTCTCTTTGAAGTCTGGTCCTGAAGGTTTTTTGCTGCAGGATGGTTACCTTTAAATCTGCTATTGTGTGTCCAGGGAGGTTGAAGTGTTCTCCTACAGATTTTTGTATATTGACATTCCTAATATCTGATTTGTGTCCATTTATCCTTTTACGTAGGGACTGTCCAGTTTGGCCAATGTACATAGCAGAGGGGCATTACTGGCACATGATGGAATAGATTACATTGGTGGACGTGCTGGTGAATGAACCAGTGATGGTGTGGCTGATCTGGTTAGGTCCTGTGATGGTGTCACTGGTGTAGATATGTGGGCAGAGTTCGCATTGAGGTTTATTGCATGGATTGATTCTTGAGTTAGAGTTACTATAGTGCAACTACACATCGCATAGTAACTCTAATAGAGGTTGATGTTTTGAGGTTTCAGAAGAAGTTGGTTTTCAGGAGGAATTTGTATTTAGAGAGGAAGGTAGGTGGATGTTTTGGCATAGGACACTCATTCCAGGCACATGGAATGTCACAGAAGAAGGCACAAAGATGAGAGTGGATGAATTGGTAGAGGAAGGGATGAAGACTGATGCAGTAACAGAGCAATGCAGAGATAGGGAGGGCAGCATCTGAAAGGGATTGGGGCATATGCAGTCTGGCCTAGCAGTCAGAGCTTCGGTGGGATCCACATATCAGGGAGGGTAGTCAGTGGGCAGAGGTCGCAGGAATAGCTAGAGCCCGGTTCAATAAGCAAGAGTCAGAGTGAAAGTCAGGCCAAGGTCAAACACTGGAGATCAGAGGTAGCACCATGCTGGAATTGGGAGGCAGAAATCTGGGTCAGAGTCAGGCTGGGATCAGAGACCGCAGATCAGGTGACAAGGTGAAGGCTGGAGTCACTACAGGCCCAAAGCCTGTGTTGTTACCGAGACAATTTCCTGGGGCACCCTTGGGTTAAAGAGGGTGGCTGATAAATCAGAGGGCCAGAGGGTACTGCCACTCTGGGTCCCTTGGGTGGTACTTCCTGCGGTGCCTATTATCCACAGTGATCCCTCTGTGGGTCTCTGCATAGCCTCCTAATGCCAGTGTGGAAACATTAGCCATCCCAGGCTCTGCAGACCCAGGTTCAATTCCTTGCAGCATTGAGCTGTTCCCAGAGAGCCTCTAGTAGTTAGGCTTTTGCAGGTGTTGGGCTGCCCAACAGTCCAAATGAGCCAGGCTGTGGAGCAAGTATCAGTTCAATAAACACTGTGCCCTCCTCGCCCCCGCCCCCACCCCCACCCCGCCGCTGCCAGGAATAGGGTTCCCATTCTGCTACATGGCTTTCTTATACATTGAGGAGAATCTGCATCTTGCATTTTGAAAGTCAGTGAGAATGAGGTGCCTAACAAGCTTACCTGCTTTTGTAAATCTCACTAAGCACCTATCTGCATCTCCATACCTTCATAATCTGGCCCTTAAGCACATGCTTGAATTTAAGAATGTGAGTAATCCCTGTAAAGTGAATATAGTTAGGCATTGGCCACTGTCAGTAGACAGGATACGTGGCTGGATGGACCTTTGGTCTGATCCAGTATGGCAATTCTTATGTTATTATGTGCTTAACTAGTCTAGACTAGTGCATGTAGACTAGAAGTACATATGGCTACAGGCCATAGAATGTTTGTACAGTGAGGAGGAAGCAACCAGAGGAGAATGAGATTCAGAAGAAAGCGGATGTAATGGATAGCAAGGGAGCTGGAAGGAGGCCATAATACAAAGGGATATGGGCTAGCAGAGCAGAGCATGTAGACTAGAAGTAGTCTACATGCACATGAACACTTCGTGGCTTCAGCATCAATGTTAGAAAGAAAAAAAAGATTTGAGGCAAGGCACTCTTCAATTAAATGTAGGCAAAGAAATAAGAGAAGAACTTAACTTTCAAGGTTTACAGGCATTGAAGCATTAGTGGTTTCTTCAGAAAGACAGAGATGTTAGCCTTCATCTTTACAGAATAGCTGCATAGTTTTTAGATACATATGTTTCAAACTTAATCAAAGCAGGCATATATCATCACTAGATTAAATGAAATAATCCTGTTGAATAAATGGTGAGAAAGTAAAGTCTGCAGCTAAATGCTGAGAATGAGATTAAAAAAAAAGGCAATTTATAAAAATACTCCTTACTGCTTCTGAAAGTTGAGTAATTTGAGCTACCTTCCATGGAACAAAGAGTGGAAATGAAATCTCACAGCACACTGGAATAGTGGTTGCTTATTTATGATTTTTTTTTGATTGGGCATTGTTTGAAATATTAAGCCACCTCCTAAATGGACGACTTCTGTAAAAGTTCTGCCTAAAGAGGACAGAGAAATAGAACTAAAATAGATGACATCATCTTTGTCAAGACTAAGGGTATGACGAACAGTGTCTAAAAGCAGAGAGGTCAAACAGGCTGAAGATGGAGAAAGAACCCTGAGATTTCACCAGGAAGAAGTCATTAGAGACCTGATGAGAGCAATTTCAGTTGATTGGAAAGGGAACAGGCATGAGCACTGATGACATGTTCAATGAGTTTAAAGATGAAGAAAAGAAGGGAGATAGGCTTGGAGGTGGAGGTGCAGGTGGGTTTCTAATGGGGTTTATTAGGATGGGAAAGGCCATAGCATGTTTGTACAGTAAGAAGGAAGGAACCAGAGGAGAATGAGAGATTCAAAAGAAAGCTGATGTAATGGATAACAAGGGAGCTGGAAGGAGGTCATAATGCAAAGGGATATGGGCTAGCAGAGCAGGTGGAAAAACCTTGATGTCAATGACAGGGAAGAATGAGGGGAAAAAAGGTGATGGGGGAAGAAGGGAGCTTTAGTTTACATATTCTTTTTGGACAAGCATTCTAGCATTGTGGAGAATGTGTTTACCTGTAATAAAAAGCTTTCTTTTACACAGCCTTTTACTCTGGTAATGAAGAGGAAGGTGGGAGGGAAATGAATAGTGATTCAGCACACTTCTGTGAAAGAGGGAAGGGAAACATTTACCAGATAATATAAAATTGCAATTACATATGCTGCATTATAGTTCAAATCTATTTTAAATAGTGAATAGAATCAATAGCTATTTTTAATGGCCTCCATAACTACTAATCATATACCTTGAAGATATTCCAGGATTCTGGTAATGACATTGATGGTAATTGCTATAGCATTACTGACGGCCATAAAGGAGGGGATTTCTCCACTGATTTCATTGGAATGCAAAATAACACCTGCCATTTCTGTTCAGCTTAATCAAATATTCCTTTGGGGACTTCACATTCCTTTGAGCAGAGTATTGTACAGTCATAATCATTCTAAGAATGCTAAATATCAAAGCATAATATTATTAAAACTGCTCAAAACCAAGCCCAGAAAGAATAAAACCATTTTATCTCTTTTGCCACCATATTACTTCATCAAGTTGTTACATCTTGAAATAGTTAAAAAATAGCTCGATGATAACAGCAAGACCTTTCTTTCCTATGATACTTCCCAGTAATGTCATTATGACTTTTCAAAAACTACTAGCTGCAATGATAGGAGTGTGAAAGCTGGAGTGTATATTTGAAAAATGATCCAATTATCGCTCTTTGAAACAAACATAAAACCTTATAACCATTATTTTTCCAGGTTTTTGCACTAACCCCTTCTGACAATGTAGCTATGGAAATATCACTGCTCAGATATTATTCACTTTCCCCTCCCTTCTAAAACCATTTAGAAATATTTTATAGATTCATTTTCAATGACATACAATGATGTTTGTTCCTAACATTACTAGAATCAAAGTAACTAAAAGGTCAAGATCAAGCTTCAAGGTCAAATTTAAATTTCCTGTGAATCATAGAACTAGCTAGAGAAAAGAAGTACTCAAGTGAGAAGCCCTTCAAACAAATTCCATAGCATTACATACTACAATCAGCTCCATTTTCCAAAGTGGTTTTCTTTTTTTTCTTTTTAACCTTTTATCCATGCAATATCAGATCTGGGAACAAGATACAATGGATGTTGTATCAGTGCATTGGTACAAAAGAGCCTGAAGTTCATGTTGGAAATAAAAATGAAGTTAGCTAAGTGTTTTGGCCATGAGAGCTTCATCAGGAATGATCTATTCAGCTCTCTCCTTTTTGTCTCTAAAGAAAGCAGCACTGTTTTCTGTTGTAAGATTACCTTTCCCTGCAGAAAATACTTCTGAAGATGATCCCATGCTCAAATCACCATTGCATCACTTCATTTTCCAAGTTAGTGTTTTCATATATTAGATGGCATTTCAGACATGGTGTGAGGGGTAGCATATAAGGGGTGTCCAGTATTCACCTTTGTAAATAGAGTGTGTGTATAATAGGGGAAGGCACTCAAGATCAAAAAGAATCAAAATACAATTGGCAGGTCTACTTTTATTCTCTGTATAAAAACTGTTCTAATTTTATACCTGCTTTGCATGAGTGTACTTGAAAAACACTAATAAAAATCATTGTCATTTTTCGGCAAATAAAAGATCTGGGATGAGCATTAATGTAGATCAATAGCAATTCAGGGTGTCTACACGATGTGTTAGTCTTCAGAGGGGTGTGAATTCTAATGTGCACCAGTGTGTTGCATAATAACTGGCCCGTATGAACCCTTCTGGCAAGCACTAAATTCCCTAGTGCACAGTAATGTAGTTGTGTTTGAAATTAGACTACATTTTTTGTGCATTAGAGAAGTGTTTCTCAACCTATGGATTGCAACCCAAAAGTGATACCACGATTTAACCCAACTGAATGCATGTTTTCTCGAAAAATGTGCAAACTTGCAGATATTTATGGAAAACAAAATTTCATATTTCAAATTAATCAGAGCAGAACTAAACTACTGTCACCTAGGCCTTGACTAAAATGCTTAAATATCATAACCCCCCTTGATTTAAGTTATTGCCTTTTAAAAAGTATATATTCAAACTGAAGTGAAAGAGACAAATGGTGGTAGGATTTGCCTATCTATTTCAAATAATATTTAAATTAATTTAGTGATTTTTTTAATGAGAAATAGAGAAATGTCTAGTAGGTAGAGCAGAGAAATGAGTAAGAATCACCAGTTAATTAACAACGTATGCACAAACCTCTGAGGACACAGAATCCAATCCTGTTCTTAATCTTAAATTTTCTTAAAAACAAAAAAAGAAAATACATTTGAAAATTCAGGTTTTTGTTAGATTTAAAAAACCCACTTACAAACATTAAGCATCAAGAATAACTTTCTTGAGGTCCAGCTTAAAGGTTACAAGCAAAACAAAAGCATTTGGGGTTAGCACAGAGGAGTCCACAAGCCATAAAGAAATAAAAGAGATAAAGCTAATCACATCTTTCTAGACATTTCCTGATCTACTTACATATCTGGAGGTTTTAAGTGAGTAGTTTTTAGGTATGATTCAGATTTTTCATACCTGGCCCCAAGCTTCTTGCGGCATAGTTCCAGCCCTGTCTCTGTTTCTCCCCAAGAACAACAACAGATAGACATAGGGGAAGTTTTTTCCCAATTTTAAAAAGTTCTAGCTTTTCCATTGGCTCTTTTGGTCAGGTGCCCACTCCCTTCCTTTTATCTATTCACGGAGACTTTTTAACCCTTTACAGGTAAAACAAGTAGAGAGCAACTACTAAGAGGGATTTTGTACCTAACTGGCTGGGTGGGTGTCCACAAAAGGGAGTTACCTACCTTTCATTTATCACACCACATGTATTCTAATTCAGAGCACTGTTTTATTTCCTTCAACCTGCTCCCAACCCAAATGCAACATTCTTTCTCATCTTTTCCACTTTCCTCTAGCCTCTTCCTCTTTTCTGTCAAGTGGACTGAATGCCTCATCTTCATGTTCTAAGTGTCCACCTGCCTTGGAAATAAAATCCTTCTTGATTTTACTTTTGATATTGGGTCTCAGGCATAGCATCATGTATTTGCATAGTGCAACTAATGGCATGGTTTTGGCCAGTCAAAGCGTCATCATGTATACTTATGCCAATGATTCAACTCTATAGATACAGGAATCTCTCTTTCCTCAGATTTCTATAATATCCATTGCCATAGTGTCGGAGGGCCAGATTTGCAAAGGTGATTTAAATGGTAGGAAAGTGTCCAATCTGCTGAGGTGTTTTTGAAAATTCCACTAGGTGGGTATCTACTCTAAAAGCACCCTTGAAAATGTGGCCCAAAGTGTTTCCCAGGTAACTTAAACCGACTTGGTGAGTGCCCTGCTGGAATTCCTTGTCCTTTTTTTTTTTCTGCTCCATGGCTTTGGTTAAGGAATATTTGTCTCTTCACACCCCTCCCGATCATTGTTATTGCAGTTGTGGTGGAAAGTTTGTCAGACAGATTTCTTGTGTGCCCTGAATATGGTTAGACTCTGGATTAGTTTAATCTCTATAGGAGGCTCAGTCCACAGACAAAACCCGTCTGTAAAGAAGTTATTTCTGCTCTCAAGTGTTTCATCTGGGGCTTTCAAAATATTGTAGAGGAGAAGAGCTGTTTATGTAGGTCATGAGTGGAGATGCTTTCACTGATGTAGGTGATCTCTTGCCCCATTGAAACCTTTGAATACCAGGACCAAGTTTAAACAATGGGAGAGATGGTAGGCTAATGGAGGGATCAAAATACAGAGCTAATATGTTGAGGGCAGTCCAGCCCATTGAGAAGGAGTAAGTCATGCCTATGAGCAGATATTCTATTTTGTATCCACCTTCCACCCCAGATGAAGTCAACTGCTGTACTCCTGTCTGGAAGAGACAAGTACATGGATCACTGTGACCAAATTCCTGTCCCACAGACTTTCCTAGCACTGCAGGAGAAAGAAAGCTATCTGACTGTATAGGCAGCTTGCCAGGACACAAACTGTGACATTGATAAAAGAGGGATGAGACTGTGCAGATGCCTTTGATGGACTGGGATAACATCCCTCATAAATGTCTTTTTCTTCTGACCAGGATCACCTTGTTCTTGCTTGGATTCAATCTGAGCCAAGTGTTGTTCATCCAGGAGCTGATCCTTATAGGGTTGTGATATCCTTAGAATACTGTTGGTTGCATCAGTGAAAAATGTGATATACATACTGATGTGTAGTATACCATTGTCAGTGCAGAGCATGCAGTGATACACCAACTCTCCAAGTAGTCTCCTGTTGATATTGAAGAGAATGGGAGGTAGATTTCATCCCTGTGAACCCTTGAGGAGAAGGAGTTGTCCATAACCACTCTCTGGTTCCTGTTTTAGTGGGATGGCTGGAGTAATTTTTAGCTGAGGTTGAAGGGGAACGTGACTGATATTCCACCTCCTTTTTTCTTTCTTTTTGCCCAATTCTGGACTCAGTCTTGCTTTGTGCATAATAGCCTGTGGGGACTAGCTAGGTAGAAGATGGTTCAAAAGTAGACATAAGTCAAGTGTTAGTGATGCAAGCTTCTTTGGGTACCACATCACAAATCAGATCACGCATGGTGATTCAGCAGTAAAAGTTTGACCATCTTGTCTTCTGCCCTATTTGTTGTGGTAACTAGATGAGGAATGCAGAGGTAACTAGATGAAGGAAAATGGATTTATTTGCCTGCTGGTAGGTCTTTGCCTTTGTGGGGCCATGTTGTCCTTTCTCATTAGTATCTTCCTTTTCCAATTAACACTGAGACATTGAGGACTTAGTTACATATGGTTCTTTGGCTACCCTGTCTCCAGGTACCAAGAGCACAGAAGTTCTGCTCAGTGTGAAGAGGCTGTTGGTACTGTAGCATGACGGGACTGTGGACTGAGATATATAAAGTAATGGACACTGTGTGTTTTGAAGTGATTGCCTCTCAGAAGGCGGTAGGAGGTTGAATTGGCATGCTCCCCTTGCAGTAAGTAATGTTCTCTCTTTGAACGCAATACAGAGAATAAGAAGTATGTTGCAGTTAAAAAAAATAACATTCCCTAGTGAGATATTTCAGTTTAGCTAAATTCAAACTAAATAAATAATAATTAATAATAATAATTGTCAATAGTCCCAGTGGTTAAGAGATTCTGAAACTGTTCAGCAATAAAACTAAACATGGCTGCACTTAACACCAGTTACGAAAAGTGACATGCTAAAAAAACCCACAGCCACTCAGACAATATAAAATGATGATTCAAGTTTTGCTGTTCCATTCTGAATTGCATAGATTTTTGAACAAATTTTTACAATGCTTCAACTTATATCATTTCAGCATACTTAAAAACATCTTCCATCATGCTGATGTGTGTTATTCATTTACTCCTGTTCAAGCCAGGCATAGCTAAATGCCCAGCACATATTTCCTTGCCGTGCACAATTTGTATTTCTTCCTATTGTTAATTTTGGCTACAATTTGTTAAGCCTTTTGTTTTTACTGACATCTTTCTCAGAGGCTTTTCTAAAGCACTGTTTGTTCTGTTCAGCTCCTGTTTCAAATGTGAACCTCATTTTTTCTGATTGAGCTAAGTCCTAATTCCTTGTGAGTGCAAATGAAGAAATTCTTGAACACTTTCATAGGTCTGCCAGCTAGAGTTTACTATGCTGGACAGTTTAGCACTTAAGATATAAACTAAATTCTGGACTACATTTGTCAAAGTTTTGTCTTGGAATCCTTCACCTACACAGTGGATGACTTGGACACTGGTGATAAAACACTAATGTGAATGTCTGACTCTCTGGTCCAGAAGTTGAACTGGTGAAGCAGAAAAGCAGAGTACCAGAAATTTTGTAGATATTCTAACCAGGTGACATTACTTCAGTAAGACTTAAGAGTTATGAATGAAGAATGCCCCTGCAATCATGTGAGCACTTCAGGATCACATTTCAATAGGAAATTAGTTACAACCAGTGCTCCATTTATGCCCCACACACTAGCTATCACAGGGCACAAGAGAGAAAATATTTTTTCTGCGCTCTGTAGGATTCCTTTCCTGAATCACAGCAAGTTTATGTAGGTCAGCTAATAATTACAGTGCACTTATATCATAGCTTTTGCCTCATAAGCATTAGTTAAGCCTCACAATAGTCCCTTTAAGGTAGTTTTATATCCATTTTACAGATGTGACAGTGAGGCATTTAGAAGTTAAATGACTTTCCCAAAAGACACAGAGCTACTCAGAAGCAGAGGCAGGAATAGAAACAGTGTTTTGATCCCGCTGTCCTCTCATATAGCCAATAGAAAACACCCAACAACAATGCACAAAATATTGCTTATTTCCTAGTATGTTTAAGTGCTCATGCTAAAGCATCCTTCCACAGAGCATGGGAGGAAAAAGTAACTGGTTTTCTCTATAAAACTGATACAGAATACTGGGCACAGACATATGCAGCATTTATTCCTCATGGGGTGAGCCCATAAGAATTGTAATTTGTATTCGCTTTGAAATCCTATAGTGCTGTGTATGCTTTCAATAGTATATCAATCCATTTGCTGTAGCAAACGCTGAAATCTTGATTGACCTCTAAAGCTCATGATGCTTGTTGTTAAAAATCATAGCATTGATTTGAGTATACTGTACAGTTGCCATCTGGAACCATAGCAGGGGGGCTGAATTAGCATCACTGGTCTTCCCACCTCATGAATTAGATTGGGGGGTGGCATGCTGCTTTCTTTTAGCCAAATCTCTTTCATCTGGCAAATTGTATCTTGATAATCTTCACTCAGGTTGAAATAAATTTGATCTGAGACAACTGCATACTTCAATCTTTTCATCCAAGCTAAGTTCATGTTGCCTCTTCCTTGTAGCCATAGTAATAAATGACTAATGACAGATTCTAAACTACAATTTTAGGTTGCTATATATAGAGTGATAATGCTGGCTTGTATAGTATCACTGAGGCTTGCATAGGCATATAATAGTTTCATGGCTTCCTGGGCATTCTTTGTAACTTTATGCTTTAACATGATTACATTATATGAGAAATTATGTTCATACAACAGTAAGGTTGAAATTTTAAACAAATTCAAAATTAAAGTTCCTATCGCAACGTTAATTCAGACCCTCATGCTTATACACTAAACGTTATGCATTCTTTATATTCTCAAAGAGAGAAATTGTTATTTCAATATTTAACTACTCAGGAAGCACTCTGATACCATGATAGTAGAACAATACAAATACTTAGATAAAAAGAATCTCTCATTATGCTCAATCACATGCAGTATACAGCAATATAAACTGTTTTACTCAGAGCCAGATTAAGGCAATGACCTATGTCGGCTGTGGTGTGAAGTCTTATTACACATTGCAACTCCAGACTCTTAGGTGGGTAGAGCACAAGCTCCCTCTATGACTGGCCTGTTCTGCTGAGTTCTGCTGATGTGTGTGAAGGGTGGAGTCGTGTGTGACACCCCCAGAGGCCTTTGCTTCTGGCTTTGCTTTTGCACAGCTATTAGCAAGTGAAGGAATACCCAAAGTTACAGGCAGGCTCTCCCAGCCTCTCATGAACTATACACAGGGAGACACCAGCAAATCCCCCCAGCCTTGCACCCCAGAAATATACCGTCTTACACTACTCAAGATCTTCTGACTAGTGCAGGCTCATTAATTAGTTTCCCACTTCAAAGGCTAGTGGACATGCACCAGCCTTTGTAATCTGAGCAGATTCCCCAAGCACTTTAGACAAACTCACTGGTAAAGAAACATTTATTTTAATGTTTTAACTAGAGAAAGATAGATTTTAAGCTATTATAAGTGTTAAGCATAGAGGACAGAGTTGGTTACATAAAAAATAAAAGGTAAAATTGCAGTCTAAATCTTAAACTATCTGACTAAGCAAGATGTGAAATGTAAGAGATCACAGTTCTTAATACACAGGCTGAGTTTCCTTCTCAACCTGGGACAAAGTATTTTCTGCCAAATGTTCTTGTTGCCTTCAGAGGAGGTGTGGGAAGTAAGAGGGGTGGACTCATGATTACTTTTATACTCTCAGTTCATGTGTCTGGAAAAGTACTGGCTCAAACATTGAGTCAAGCATCACATGTCCTGATACCTTGCTGAGTCATGCCATTAAGTAATCTCCATTGCGTAGAGCTTGAGCAATGGTCTCTTATTGAATTCCCCTGCTGGTCAATGACTGATGATGGTCGCTTAACACCTGCCTGGGTGTGGGTCACCCCCTGTGTTACCACTGGAGAGCTGGCTGTGGGCATGTTCCAGACTCACAACATATTTCAGCAACAACCATATAGCAAAATCTCCTAATTCCATATACAATGATATACATATTTTGAATGAATAATGAAGTTCAGAAAATCATGACTTTGCATATGGTACCTTACAAGGGATTCTGAATATAAAATATCATAACCATATAAGAGTGGTGAATGTGGGGGTTACAGGGTGCTATTTTGAGGTACAGAGTGTCATCCCATGTCATGCTTCCCCCCCTTCTTCTCCGGTAAGTAGGAGAGTGCAAACACTTCAGTATTGGTGCAGGGAGTGTAGGAGGACATATGCAAAGCTCCTTGTGTTTTCATATCCCTTGTGTACCAATGAGAGGTCCAAGCACAATCTGATCCTGTATGTGGGTCAAAGGTTGTAGAGAATGGTGTTGATCCATTATGAGTGCTCAAATTATGATTATTCATAACTTTTAAACTCATAAGAGTGGGAACTTTGCCATTATACATCTGTGTTTTGTTCTGTCATCCCTTGCCTCATGTACCAACAGGGTATTACTTACTAGTTTGTCTGTTCCTCCCCTGTTTGTATGTATGCAAACCCTTATGGAACAAAGGCCCTCTTTAACAGGTGCCCTTCCCTCACCCCCAACATCTTCCCTCCATCCTAGTGGGTTTTCAGGGGATGTAGAAATTTCTTCTCTTCGCCAGCATCAATTAAAATTTCTGACAGAAGCATTTAGCTGTCACTCAAATAATAAGTGGCAGATAGTGACAGCTGTTTCCATCTTTTGAGACAGCAAATGCTTTTTTTCTGCAAATTCTTCGAAAGGACCGAAGACACTTCTATACGAGACAAAACTGTTCAAGGAGCCAATTTAAAAGTAAAGGAAACAAAGGTGAGGTTTATTTTAGACATTTGGAAAGTAACCAATTGAAAGAAGATTAGTACCATAGAAGTAGTGTTCAGAGGAAATCAAAATAAAATGGAAGCAATATTTAAAAGAAATTAATGTCAACATTTTAAAATATGGGGTCTTAAAAGTAAGTTTTTTAAATGCATATTAATCACCTTATTAAAATGGCCCAATTTTTAAAAGTGCTGAGCACCCACAAATCCCTAGTAGATAACCTATCAATACAGGAAGTCTACTGGGGGTAAGTTGAGGCCATGTGTGGTAACTTTCCACTCCACCAGAAGCCCCACTTATATTAACTCTTTAATAAAAATATTTCTTGTTAACTGACTTCATTGTAGCATTGTGCCCTGGGTAGCTGTAGGGCGATTAAATAAATAAATGAGCATTTGGATCCTTCCACCAAAAATGTAGAAATTCCAGTATTATTTCCTTCAACATGGAAGATTAAGATTTTAAATGTGTTTAAAAATAAATATAAACCTACCCGGTGATTATCTGTAATTCTGCCTGAAATTGAGTCACCACAATGGCAAATTAAATTCCTGTGATAATACTAATAAGCATGCACCAAATCTATTGGGGTCAAAATACCTTCGCATATTCTTGGACACAGAAAAAAAATAGATGTTAAAAGATACATAGGTAATGCATTCTCAGATCCAGCACTCTATAATTTTTTTAATGTGGTTCCATGACTGAAATGCTCTGTTTTTGGGCCTGAACTTTCACTGGTTGAAGTCCATCTCAAAGATCCCATTGACTTCAATGGTGCAGGATCAGGCTCTTTGAAAGCCTTCAATACTGGTCAAAAGGAGGAGTCGTGATTTTTTCAAAAGCACCCAAGTCCCATTTTCAAAATTATCTTAGGCACTAAGGAGCTTAGGTCTCATTAAAAGTCCACTTAGGAGGCACTTTTGAAAATTTGACCCAGTGCTCATTTTGACTTTAAGCTGGGAGAACTGCCTAAAAGGTGCATTATACCTTAAACCAGTACAGATTTCTAAAGCAAACAGCAGGACAAAGGAAGTTTCATGCTAGATTTTAAGGTAGTAACAGTGGTCAACACAATTTATACTCAGTATTAGGGTGACCAGATAACAAATGTGAAAACTCGGGACAGAGGGTGGCGGGTAATAGGTGCTTATATAAGACCCAAAGCTCTGGACACCGGGACTGTCCCTATAAAACTGGGACATCTGGTTACCCTACTCGGTATCAACTCATCAAAAATTTCTTGTGAACATAATGAAAAATTGCCATCCTGGTTCTTTTTTGTGAAAAGGTAATCAATGTGCTTCTGGCAAAAATGATGCATCTATTCAGTAGAATAATTATTTTATTTTATTATTGTTTGGTAGAAAATGTTGTTTGTCAAGTGCACCAGCGATTGCCTTTGAATTAAATATAATTGACATTCCAATAAGTAGTCTATTTCCTTAATGACACTGTTCTGTAAGTGCATTATTTATTACAATAAATTATCAGAATTCAAAGTTGGCTCTATTAATTGTTGCTTTCACTTATGACTATAAACATGGCAAGAGGAACAGCAGTAAATTAATGGTTTATAATGGTATACTCAAGGTCACCAAAAACATGCACTTACTTTTGTACTACTTTGAATTGCTTCGCTGATGTACAGCTGAATCCTCTTGTATCAAAAAACATTAGTTTCATAGAGATACATAAAGATGAGTTCACAAAAGAAAAGACAATTAGTAGAGACCACGTTCAGCCAAATGATGATGAAGGCTGTCCAGATACTTGTATTTTCTTTTGGACAGCTTGGTAAGGAATGAATATCTCATGGTTATAGGGATATTACTCATAGTGGATAAATGTATTACCAGAGAAGACTGTTCTTGATTACTGGTGTGACATGTTGGTACTATTAAGTTGTCTGTAAGTGGTGAAGGAATATGACAGGGATGGTGAACACAGAGATGGTTGAATATATATATTTTAAAAGAAGATTTCTACTTGTAAAACCACCCTTAATTTGCACTAACATCTGGAGGTGACTATATAACAGGTGAGGGGGTGTTTTTTCCCCCCACAAATCAAAGAACACGGGGGGGGGGTTCTATCATTTTCACAAGCTGATAGAATTTTTTGCATAATTTTAATCAAAAAATTCTCATCTTCCAAAATTGCCCTTGGATGTTGTACTCAGTACAAATCATTCTACAAATGTTCCTGGCATCACTGTGTTACCCAGGGTTCTTTCAACCCAAAGCTCTAGGTAACTTTTACTCTGCGCAAGGAGGTGTCAGGAAATAAATCGGGGAGACACGGCCATCCGACCAATAGATGGCTGGCACAAACAGGACAACACAAGAGTGATTTCACTTAAAGCTAAACTTTACTTAGTCTCAAGCATTGGACACATCCGCAACAGGTTAGTAAAACACCCCCAACCCTCGATAATTACCGAAGCTGTGTGGGGCTCTCAGGTGGCACAGCGGCAGCCCGTCTGCTGGTGGGGAACACAAGATGCATCCAGAAGGAGAGTCCCTGAAGAGCCCCTTCTGAGAAATCCAGCGACCTCAAACTTTCCCCCCCTTATTTATACATTAGTAATACAATGACATGTCCATTAAGGAGAACTTGCTAAGCAAGCAGGTTTTTAAAGGTCAAGCAAGAGGTTTCCTTATGATCGTCAATTAACCAGATATGGTTGTCTTTTTATCCAGAGTGTCCATGCCTTGTGACCCTGACAGACACATTCCTCAGGGTACATTATAGACAAACTTCCTGTTTTTCTAAAATACATATATCAGGAATTTCAACATTCTTAGCAGGAAGGACACGGGGTCAAGCTGCCCTGTCTGTGGCACCCAAAACCCCCTCCCCTCCTGCCTTGGTTATGCTACGGCTGCTGCATGAACAGTTTACAGCCTGCTGACTTGACTTTACTTTTAGCAATAAGCAATAGTTGTGTCAGGCACTTTACTGGTTTGCCAAAAATCTACCTGTACAACTAGACTCTCCCGCAGGTTCTCACATCTACATTGCTCACAGGACAATTGTGCTGTCATCCTATGAACTGTTCCAATAGTTCCATGAATAAAGCTCTATCAAACTTCTTCTAAAACATTTTATCATATTGGACAAATTCTAATAGCTTCTAACTAAAAACTCTAAAGTTTTCATATGAAGTATTCACCACTAAGTAGTAGTTGTATCCTGATGCTAATAAAATTTGATTCACTGCATATAAGCCATTATATGTAAATCTTTTTGAAATCTTTAATAAATTCTTGAGGATTCAGCACTTGTAGCATATAATAAACTATATTTACAGAATGACCTCACCGCACATTAAGCAGTGGGGGCCATTGTTTGGCTTGTTGGAAAAGGTGTGTGTGTCCCTTTAAGGCTAGAGAGCCAAGAAGTGACTTTTTCCTGCAGATGCAGACCAGATCAGAATAGGGACACTGACCGCCCCCTTCCACCCACAGGGGACCAGAAGGGGTTTGGGGGGGACTATATAGGTCTGTGCTCATACACAGTGCTTAATTTGTGATGAAAAATGTGCCAGGGCTCAAGCAATTTTTTTACTTTCATAACTGACATGGCAAGCCCCAAGATGCCGGGGCTATGAACTGCCAAGTCTAGTCTGTAAAATGCCTATTACATCTATTAATCCTTTGTTAACTCATGTTAAATTTTATATCTGTACCATTATTATAAAGTATGGCTGAATATTTTAGATGAATATTGAGCATTATACATTTGGATGACTGAATGATGTTGCATTCTTTTTTATGTCATTAGTCAATGGATGGCTAGAAAGCTGATAAACTTTACAGTGACATTTGCTCATTTGTCCTCCCATATGTTCATTTTTTGCTGTTACAAGTTGGCTATGAAATAATGACACTGGTTCTTTTGGGTAAGTAAAAAAAAAATCATAGGCCTATCAACATTTCTAAAACATAGCAACTGCAGAGGACATGAAGTTTGTAATTTAGCTGGTTACCAAAACAAGATGAGAAGAGAAGAAAAAAGTTGAACAGTGGTTTGGCAAAAAGCCAACTTCTCCAGAGTTAAAATTCTTGTTTGTGCTGCACTTTGAGTCCTAAGAGGATTCTTCCTGATCTTTTCCTACTGTGAAATTTTATGCAGCCTACACTAGTAATTTTGAGTAAATTTTTGGAGCCCCCAGAAGGAAAGTTAGTCATCCATTTGTTAGACACTTTTGATCTATGAACAGCCTTTTGTTTCCAATGTTTGTTGTCTTTTCATGCTAAGATTTACTTTGATTATTTTTCTTAGACACCCTTATTTGCAAGAAATCTTGACCAAGATTTTCATTAACAGGTGCCTATATTGAAGCTCCTAAAAATATATTTAGCTATCTAAATGGCGCAATTTTCAAAAATGCTCATCATAGACAGTCTGTATAGCAGGATATATATATATTTATATATGAACTGATATTTGTATGAGAAGGATCTGAAGTCAATAAGACTATGACAATTTATACCAGGTGAAGATCTGCCCCATTGTTCTTATCTATAGGGAGATATGAGTCTGACATGACTCCTGTTATATGAAAAGGGTTACTTTTAAAAATCAGGAAATTCAAAAAAAGAAAAAAGGGAAAAAAACTGTCCACACAAGTTAACATATAAATTGTCCAAACATAGCTTGGAAATTCAGACCTCATTGAGATGAATGTAATGCTGGAATAGCTGACATACCGAAGGAGACATGCTCTCTAAATATAACCTGTTTTCCTATTGTTTATAAATTTCATTTCAGAGTAGCAATAAAAAACCACTCCAGGCAGTACGTTATAAGTAACTATGATACTTCTTGAATGGTGAAGGTCCTGTTGTCTATGCTATGACCCAAAGCAAACAAAAATTTCCAGTAATGCATTGACAGTTATATCGTATTACTAAATTTAAACAGATACTTAGTTTATTTATCATTCATGGACATTCCACTCTTTTGGTCAAATGCCTCTGTCAGGTAAGAAGTAGAATAAAAAAAAGATAGTTAAACTGGTATATAAGGTCTATAATTCTGTGTTAAATATTATGTAAAACATTTAAGACTCACAAGAGATATAGATATGCTGATGTCTTTAATTGCATGAAAGATCTAAAAAAAAAAAAGGAACAGCAAATAGTTATAACTCTTTGAGAGCAGTTTCTTGTCTACCTCCACTTTCATTTTCTTGTGATGAAAACAAAATACTGAAATATAATGGGAAATATTATATTGTGACAAGCATATCTGACAGTATAGCTCCAATAGTAAAATCAAAAACATTGATGATGCTTAATCATGCCTTATGATTGTATTTGAATGGATGAGGAGGCATTTACAAATCACATTATATTTTTACAATGCTGAAAGATTAGAACTAGGGTGTATTTATACTGATACTGTGGATATCGACTGCTGAATTTAAGCAAGTGTTATGTAGTATATACACTAGTGTGGCATAAACTAAAGTCCTGATTCGGGAAAGCACTGGAAATTTATACATATGTCTATCTTTATTCAGGACAGCACTTGAGCAATGTGGTTAAATTTAAGCGTGAGCTTACATTATGGCCTAAATAGGGATTCTTTCTTGAACTGGGACCTAAAGGTGGTCAAAAATGTTATATTTCAGTTATAAAGTTTTCATAATAAAAATAAACAAGTGTAACCACATTTGTACAAATTCAAAAATTTTAGTATTGAATAATGTGTAGGCCCATAAGCCTGGATTAAATTTTTAAAAGTAGTAATGAATTTTAAGGCTAACAAAACATGAATTTGACATCCCTGGAGACTGAAATCCACTACCCAAAGCATAGGTTCAGTATACTTCATCATATTGCTTTCCCCATAGTGCCTCGCACCAGTTGTATCTGAAATGGCTCGCATCACTCACTGCTTGGCTGGGGCCTCTTCCTGGACACTCTGGGGATTACCTTGAGGCCAGCACTCCCCATCTACAGCTTGATAACCATCACTGCATCTGCCTTCATCCCCTCTCGCAACCTCAGGAATCACAGCTCCTTCTTTGCGACTCAGCCCTCTGGCTGTGTCACCTTCTGTGTTCCCCCCTTATGGGGGTAAGTATCACAGTCTAATAGTCCAGCCACTCCCTCAGTGGTAAGTGGGGGAGACCCAGACCCATCCACTACTCCAGGTCCCAGCTCAGGGACCTTGTAGATGACAGTCATGTGCTGCATCCCCTCCAACTGCTCAGTATGTTTCCCAGAGCTGTTTCCCCATGGCACCAGCACCTTCTTCACATTTACCTCAGGGCCTCAGCATGTCAGTCTTAGCAGCCAGCCAGCCAGCAGATCTTGCACTCTCCCTTAGGGCATGTCTACACTTACCTCCAGAGTGATCAATCCAGCGGAGGTTGATTTATCGCATCTAGTGAAGACATGATAAATTGATCGCCGAGCGCTCTCCCATTGACTCCGGTACTCCACTGGAGCAAGAAGCGTAGGTGGAGTCGATGGAGGAGTGTCAGCAGTCGACCTACCGTTGTGAATACACCGCGGTAAGTAGATCTAATTATGTTGACTTCAGCTATGTTATTCACGTAGCTGAAGTTGCATACCTTTAGATCAATTCTCCCCCCCACCCACTTAGTGTAGACCAGGCCTCAGTCTCTGCCAGCAATTGCTCTGTCCATGGTGCTGCAGGACTCGCAGCATACTAGAGACACAGTTCTGACTGTTTGAGCTGCCAGCACCCACTGATCACTTCTGACCCAGCAGGTTCTTTTATGTGAACCTGCTAGGTCATGACTGGTTGCTCCCCTGCAGCGCTTCTCTGATTTGTTGCACCCAACACAGCCTCTCTAGGCTGCTTGGAAGACTCCTCTCCCCTGCTCACACCTGAGATTAACCTCTTTGACACCTGTGTGGGGTAGAACCCCATCACCGTATTTAACATAATAGAATACATTATACTTCCTCCCTGAACTGGAGGGACCACTGCTAGGAGTGAGAATGTAGTGCTGTTTCCATGCTAATTCATGTCCATAATTTGGCCTGTCTGCCAAGACAGGATAAAAGGTTGCCAAATGCAGTGGTGACTTTTGGGAATTATTAATAAGATCTTTATCTTTTCACCTGTTGGTTACTCATCTGAATCTGGCTTAGACTGGCAGTGATCAAAAACTGTAGTAGCTGTTTGGTTTCCTATGTGAAAGGAATTGATGGTCTCAATTTAGATACTAGTAGATAAATATACATTAGACCAAGTTTGAAAATTAGATTTTTTTTCCACAGAAAATTTTGATTTTTCAGCAATAAATCAAAGACCAAATTATTTCAGCCAAAACCCAGCACCATTTGATTTAGAAATGCCACTGTGGTGCCTCATGGGAATTGTAGTTCACGAGCCTCATGCTTCCATTCTCCCTAATAGGCCAGGTTACCTGGCTGGAGTACATATTCCGTGATGCACCATGTGCTCCTCTCTTTGTGAGCCACTTGATGCATTGTGTGAGCCTCATGTCTCTAAGAGAGCATGGGAGAAGAAATCCAGTTGAGAATCCAAGATCATAGAGAAGAATGGGGAGCTGAGGCACCTGAACTACAACTCTCATGAGGGACGGCGATGGCATAACCTAATGAAAATCTTTCATTTTTCAGGTATTCCGTTTTTTGACCATTGTGACGGAAGGAAACTCGCAATGTCAAGTGGCAAAGGGTACACCATACCATAACTCATCAGACCTGACACACACATTGCCCCAACTCACTGTTGTAGTAATCTGTATCTATAAGGTGTAATATGAAAACTGATAACATGCTGATCATTAATATTATTGTGTGATGTATGCATGGACAGTCTATAAACAATGATAGATGTGTGCTGGATATACGTTCCTCAAATGCGTTTGGCACACAGTTCCTAATCACAGCCTGCCCTAGACAAAAAGGATTTCACAGCCTTGACTGTGTCTCCAACATAAATTAAACCTAAGACCAGCAAAAGCACTTTTACATGCAAGGTAAACAAAGCCATCAGGCAAGCAATGGTGGGAAGATGACCACTTAACAATCTCAATGGGAGATGGAGATTGCACTCCCAGGAAGACTTCATGCCCCTTCAAATAGGTCAATGAACTTTGGGAAGATATAAGGGGAGGCAAAAAGCAAATGTCTCATCCTTTACCTGAGGAGACAAAGAAACCAAGTGCTTTGGGCTCTGTGTAGAATCCTGGCTGATGACTGGAAGAATGACTGTGGTGAGAAAACATTTTTGAACAAAAGACTCTAATGTGTTAAGTTAGAGTTTAGTCTTAGAAGCACATTTTCACTTTTGTTTCTTTGTAACTGTTTGTATCCCTATTCCTTCTACTTGGTATCACTTAAATCTAGGTTCCGTTGTTAATAAACTTGTTTTAATTTTGCAAAACTATCTCAGTGCTGTATACTAAGCTGAGGGTTTCATTATTTTAGTTTGTCTAGGAGCTCGGTGTGTATTCTGTCTCTTTGAAGGCAGTGAACTTGATAACTTTTGTGAGGATGCAGTGAGTGGGACTGGACACTACAGGAGTGACAGTTTTGGAGAAACTCAGGACTGGAGGGGACTGTTGATATCAGCCTGCAAAGGAAAAACTAGGCTGGGGGAAGCAAAGGAGAGGCCATTATGCTGTGAGCATGCTACTGGTGGCAAGGCTCTGAGACAAAGCTGCACAGGATAGAAGCTTGCAGGGCAGGCAGTGACACACCTCTTACTGGTCTGGGTGAACCCCGAAAGCATCACAACAATGCATTTAAATTTTCTGTGGAAAGCAGATATTTTTGAAAAAAAAATTTAATCAAAACCCAACTTTTCATTAAAAATAGCTTCGGCTGAAAGTGTCTGAGCAGTCCTTATGTACCTGTCCCTGAATCATGTTATAACTGGTCCTTGATGTCAGTCTCAGCACAGAGGCCAGAGATGAAACAAGTACATAGAAACGGCCTCAACCACTCACCCCTGAAGGTGAGACCCTTTTGTCCCTCCTGAGTTAAGATAAAGCACATTGGCAGGGCAGCATGAGGGAGCTTGGACTGGTACTGCCGGTTCCGTACTATACTAGTTATGAGGGGGAACAGAGGATTATAGTATGTAGGGCTTTTTGATCTTGTATTTATTTTTGTGCTTTAGTTCACCCATATGTTTTAAATAATCCTGTGCAAAGGTTGGTGTAAGGTCCACTACAGTGGGTAGCTGTTATTGACAACAGGGGAACCAAAGCACAGATTGGGTAAGACTTTTCCAAGGTCAAACAGAGACTGGAATAGAACCTATATAGTCAGATGCCCTGTCTTCTGCCCTGTCCACTGGACCACACAGCCTTTCCCATCCAGCATGGAAAGTAATATATTCATTTTTTAAGACTTTAAATATATATGTAAATTCTAAAGTAATCTCAGAAAAGTCAAGTTTAAGACCACATCACTATAAATTTATTTGTGTATGATGACAACACAACACTGGGGTTCAGTTACTAAACTGCCACTCACAGTAAAGACTTACAAAAATGCACAGTCAATGTAGCATAGACCATCTGTCAATCAAAGGTGTGCAATGGGTAGAGCATGATCTATATGATTTGACATTTGTATGGGAAGGATTTGAAACATTTTGCTTCAGGCCAAATGTTTTTCTCCCTTGCTGGTAAAGAATCAGATTACATCATTAGCTCTCAATTCTGACACTCAGCAAACAGAAATCCAGTTTGCTTTGGAGAAGACTATTATGAGAAAGTCAAAAGTCAAATATTTAATTTGCCATTACAAACATCAAGCGAATGACTGCCATCATTCTTTAAAAGGAAAACACAAACAACTGCATGACTGCAGCAATTATTGATTAATATAACAATATATTTTAAAGAGAGAAAACACGATTGAGATCATACATTACAATGATTAATGACTGCTTTTCAGAATGCATCCAATATGTCTTATCAAATTATATTCATATATGAATTAATTAATCTAAAAGCTTTACAAAAAATAAAGGGCAAAATGAGGTTAGCTGTTTGCCCAAATTTGTACAAAGAGGGTTTTTTAAAAACAATTTGATGGATTTGACTATATTTAAAGGTCTTGACTAAAACCTTTTAAAAAGGCATATTTAAAGGTCTTGACTAAAACCTTTTAAAAAAGGCCTATTTGAAATAGTTTTTCCTTTACCTTTTCAATATACTGATTTCTAAAATAGGCAACAATGATATTCCTGTTTTCTAACATATCTAGGAGACAGTCTGAAAAGCACATTTGAAAAACATACATTTTAACACTCCATATTATTGTTCTGTGTGATCTGGGACTACTGCACATAGACTACTGCAGCCATGTGATATAAATAGGTTAGCCAGCTAACATTCCAGTATATTTGATGCAGCCTGAAAAAGTACTTACAGACAACATTTTGCTTCCAGCCCTGTCTTCTATTTCTAGCTCGTCTTTTTTTCAACTGCTTCTTTGTTATGTGACATCCAGGGGTGTCATGCAGTTTTTTCCCACAGAAGTCACAGTGATAACAGGATATCATGGGAATGAATGCTCCTGAAGATCTGGAAACTGGAATTGTTTTTTGGTAAAAAATAGTGATCCTCTAGGTTGTGTAAAAAAAAAAATGTAGGTACTTTAATAGCATCACTCACTGTTAATGAAGCCCTGGTGTTCTCTAAATATAAATGAGATAATAATAATAATAATTATCCAATATGTATTGTGGTAGTGCCCAAAATTTGTTAGACACTATGCAAACACATAGGAAGACACTGTTCCTGTCCAACATAGCTTACAATCAAAATAGACAAGACAGGTAAACATACAGGCAAAATGTTAGGTCTTGATAATTGCACATCTTGTTAATTGCCCCTTTTCCCCAATATCACTAAACACTTAGATTTAATCTCTTTTGGGTAGGCATCATCTTTTTGCTCTGTGTTTGTACAGCACCTAGCACAATGGGGTCCTGGTCCAAGACTAGGGCTCATCGAATAGATAATGATGATGATGATGATAATAATAATTATTAATTAATAAAAATTCCCTTTTTCATTTCTTTTATGTCCAGGTGATTCAACCAACCTGCTTTTTACACCCTTCGTGCCCCAGGCTCTATATAGCAGGTTGTGAAAGAGAAACAAATGAAAACCTCAAAGTCAAAACAAAAGTCAGATTATGCCCATATTGATAACAATGTTTGAAGGTCAGGGGATTCCCTGGGAACTAGGGCACATGTTTTATTTTTCCACCAGTCATCACTGTTAGATCCTGTCACTTACTCTCAGCCCTTAGAGGTAGGGGAGAGGTTCACTAAAAGTTATATAGCATGTTGAAAACACTTGAACATCTATGGACTTCTAGCCATTCAAAAGAAACTCTTTAAAAACTACTTTATAGGAATTTTAAAGATGTAACTTGTATATAGGAAAGCAGTCTCCAGAAGCAAGGATGTTCAAAGGTAAGGCTGAAATCCAATCATTAGCGTGCCTTTTTGAGCCCTGTAGGTGTAGAAGACAACTATCAGAAATGCGATTATAAAAGTTGTGTAGCAATAGAAAATTGCAATTCATAATATTTCACCAGTTGTTCTGGTCTTTGCATAATTAATCTGGGCACTGGCTTCTCTCCAGAATCTGGAAACAAGAATCAGTAGAACTTTGTAAGGCTCCTAAAACACCCATAAACAAATTTCTACATGGAGAAAAAATTCAGAATGGTGAGAAAGCTTCTCTAATAATACCATTCCAAATGCAGTGACTACAAAGGCATTGATACAGACAAAACTGACCTAGGCTTAGCTGCACAAAACCCCAAAAAGCAGTTGTATATTGTATATATTGCTAATCTACCAGAAAACTGTTTCTAAGATCTTAATTAGAACTGGGCAAATAAAATCCTATGAATTTTTATTCACTTCAAAATAAATTCATTTAATCTATGTTCATGCCACTTATGGGTTCACTTTCTATGAACATTTACTTACAAAAGTATAGCAAACAACATATATTATTTTGCACTTAAATATAAAAGCTAAGATGTGGAATTATTAGTACATTTGTCACTTTGCCAGCATAGCATTTTAAATTTATAGGAAGCTAAAAGCAAATTACTTGATCCACTGAATGAAATGATCTGGTTGATTTTACCTGACCTTGTTGAGAACAAAGATTGAATTAAAAACCTTTCTAAAAGTATAGAACAAATTGCAGATTTCATGTTTTTTTGCAAACAAATAAGCAAAATAAATTGCTGCATTGTTTTTAATAGAATAATGTTGGAAGAGAAACTGGAGTGGACAGTTGTGATTCAAAAGAGGTGACTTTAGTGGCTAATGGTAGTAAGGGAAGTTGATCTAGCATTTAGCAAGTAACTATGGTATATTAAATGATTGCAGTATTTTTAATGAATTCCTAATATTAATTTGAAATAAGTCTCTTTGCCAGCAACAAGTGTGTTGTCCCTAGTGAGGAAAATAGCAGACAAGTTGTGTTGTGTGAAGAGTATAGTTTGCCCTTTTCCTTACTGATATCTAAAAAATACAATTACCTGGGCAAAGCTTAATAACAAGCGGAGAGAGAGAGACTGAAGTCTAGCCACCTCAATTTGTAAACATGCATTTATGTATATAAGAAAAATGGCAAACCATGGCCACCGGGAGCTACAGGAGGCTGTGCATGCGGACAGTCAATGTAAACAAACTGTCTCGCAGCCCGCTAGCGGTATACAGTGATTGGATAAATGGTTTGGAAAACTACTTCAAAAGAGGTGTTCATTAAAGGAACAAATGGGGGGTGGTTGAGGACTCCTATGATTGGTACGGCAGGGAGCCAACCCCCATTCTTACAGCGCATCTTAACCCTCCTATGGGGAGGGAGTGGATGGTAAGATCCCAGCAAATGGATTTGCTGGAGGAACCTGGATGGAAAAAGAGGGGGAAATGGTAAAAGCCCCCTGGAGTAATTATGGAATAAACATGGGGTTACCTGCACTGTACACTTTTATCTGCTATTTAGTCCCAGACATCTAATAATAAAGTTGCAGCCTGATTAAACCCATGTCAAATATCTCCTGTCCTTTCAATATAGCCAGACAATCTATACCACCTCTGCTCAGACCTGTGACTAATAGATACAACCTAACCCTATAGGTAGTCTATGGAATTTGTAATTCTGCAAAGGCTTTTGAGGATTAGTGAAGGTACCAAACAAAATACATTAATAATAGTAATCATTTCACGGATAACATCTCTGATTTTTTACCAGAAAGATGTGTGTTATGACTGTACTCGATTCCACAATAATTTAGATACAAATGGTGATATATAGTGAAAACTGTGCAGTGAAACACCCTTATTAGGTATATGTACTGTCTTACAAGATCAGTACTAAATATTCCCAAACACACTGAATTCAGTTGTTATGCTCTGGTTTTTGGGGGGTTTTGTTTGGTTGTTAGTGGTGGGTTTTTTAAGATCACCTCTACTGCAAAACCAGGTTTTGGGATTGGTCCCACAAGTATGTAAAGTAATTGTTTGGAAACTATTGACAGCAATAATCTATTGAATACTAATGTGAAAAAATATCTATTGTGTCCTGAGTAGTGCCTTGGCTGCTTTTTATACATACAGATCTATAAAACGGAACATTTCTGAAAGTTACAATCTTAGCAAATAAGGGACACTTGAGCAGCTAGTAGGCCATTAGTCATGGGTTATTCTTCCCACAACTAGATTGGTTAGGAGGTCAACATTCCATAATAGAACCAGCCTCTTAAAGTACAAGTGTATTTTAAATCTTGATACTATAAGGAACCTCTTCCTCTTTGTAGAGAAATGATATATTACTGTGTTAGCCGCATGAAATATAACTTACTCACAAATTTATGAACTGGTAATAAATACTTTTTACTTTGTTACACCACTAAATCACATTTTTCTCCCTACCATTTGTTCCCATGTACCAAGATATTAAGATTACATATTTCCTTTTCAGTTTATTTTTCTATGAAACAGGTCTGCAGAAATTCCAGGTCAAAACCCCACATGTCATGTATTGCTTTACATCACCTTCATTGTCACAATTCTATGTATTATGTCACGTGTACTGGGCTCTGATTGCTCTTTGATGGCCAGACCTGGGAAAATACTCTGACTTAAAAGGGGCTTTTGATCAGACCTTAAAAGGATTTGAAATGTTATTTGCAATTATTAAGATGCTCTTATTGCTTTTCTAATTTATCCCTCTTGATCCATCATAATTTTGCGCTGATTTCATTTTTGGTCTTGGTATAACAAAAAAAGATGTGGGCCCACCTGGGAACAATTAGAGAACTATCTCTGTGCATTTGGTAAGGTTGTAGAAAAGTATTTTGAAGCGCAGGAATGCACAACCACTGAAAGTAAAGTGTGTGTGTGTGTGTGTGTGTTATATAAATTGTGTGTATTTAAATATAAATAATATAATTTAATTAATATGTGTATATCTATAAAGAGTACAGTGACAGTAATTTGCTTAATAACTTTTCTATTGCCAGATTTGGCCAGTTCTGATATTGCTAATGACAATGGTCCTCCTGGGGCAGCTGGTCCCAAGCTCACTCAACTCTTTCATGACTGCTTTATCCACCTGCCAGAGACTGATAGATGTTATCTTGGCTGTTAAGACCCTGATTCTGCAATCACTTACACATGCAAATAGTCCCCTCACCTTTAGTAGGTTTACTCACAGGTTCAAAGTTATGCAGACATGTAAGTTTTTGCAGGATTGGTGCTTAAATCACATTTATCAGTGGCCCTTTCCTTTGTCAGTGCTGTTATTGTGTAGTCGCCTGGGTGCTAAATGGTTTTCAGAGGGATGCTGTGCTGAATTTCAGCTTGCTGCAGGGCCGCTTTTGTGGCTTGCTCAGTAACAGATTGAGCTGTTATATTTTATTTTCTGTGTATGTGTCCAGTTTATTGAGAACCTGAAGTTTATCTCCAGCCCCTTTTGGTTTTGCACTAACCATTCCCATGAAGTCAGATGCAGTCACTTACACTAGGACAAAAGCTGGACCTCAATGTATTTAAAGCCTATTATAGTACTGCAGAGTTGTCAGTGGATTACAGGTGCAAATGACCTGGATACTGTCTTTACACATTCTAGCATGTGTAGGCCCCGGGATGCCCTCTCACACCACCACAGCACCTAAATTAGTGTACATATAGATTAGTCTCATTAATCTCTTTTTATTTTAAAATGTCTATTACCAGTGGTTCTAATATTCTATCTTTTACCTCTGATACTGTATGATTGAAATATGACCATGTATGTAATTAATATTGCCACTGTTAGACAATTGCAACAAAACTTGTACAAAGTGTATCATGCAATGGAAAAGTTATAATTTGCTAAAATGATTATCTTGTTTAAATCCATGTATCATCACTGTACCTGAAGTTTTGAATATTAACTCTCTCTCTCTCTGTATATATATATATATGTATATGTATATATGTATATGTATATGTATCCCAAACACCCACCAGGTAAAATCTATATTGAAGCCAGAAGGCTTTGTGCTGGTGGTCCATCAAAGGCAATTAACTCTCACAATAGGTCATAGTCCCACCTGGTGAGTCTTCCTGTGAATGTTCCAGCCAGAAGCCAACCAGAATTTGGGAAACACCTTCCAATGTGAGTCAGCAAGCATGTAAGGGGCATGTGACTTAAGTGACCTTGGATTCCATCTTGTGCCTGTAATTTTCCGCAAACTGTGCTGTCTGAACTTTGTTTTGGGGCAGTAAAATTCCAAGTACATGGCAAAGGGTATAAAAGACTCTGGAAACATCTCCATCTTGCCTCTTTTTCTTGTTCTGACTCTCTGGACTGTGGATTTACAACTGAAAAGAGCATATTGACTATGGACTGAAGACCTTCCAATCTTTTGAAGTTACCAGAGACTTTACAAGCCAGCAGTCCATAATATCACTGCTACAAACCTGATATAAGAACTTTGCAATGATTGTATGTATATGCTCTATTAACCATTTTAACTTTTTTCTTCTTTTCTCTTACAGATAAACCTTTAGATTTTAGTTACTAAAGGATAGGCAATAGTGTGATTATTGGGTAAGATGAGTTATATATTAACCTGGTTATGTGGCTGATCTCTTGAGATCAGAAGAACCCTTTGCTTGAGGAAATTGGTTTTCAGTAACCACTCATCATAAAGTCTATTGTCTGGGTGGTGCGACAAGGGCTGGAATGCCTAAGGAGACAGCATTTTTGACTTCTTGTTAACCAGTGTGGTGAGACAGAAGTTTACTTTTGTTGTTACTGGCTTGGTATAATCTAATGATAGAATAACCACCAGTCTGGGGGTGAGTCTGCGCTATTTCTCAGCAGTTTGTCCTGAATCTGGTGTCCTCACCTGCAACCCACTGAGGCATGGTGACACCATCCTTCCATCTCCCTTTGTTCTGAAGAGTCTATCCAAATAGCTGCACTGGACTAAACATTTTTCTATGCCAGAATCTTCTAGCGGGTTCTATCAGGTTTCTGCAGATGAAAGAGATCAAGATGAAACAGTTTCTTACATTCTATTTGGTCTCTTTGATTACATTGACAGGCCCTTCAGTCACTGTAATATGCCACCAGCCTTTTACCCTGCATCTCAAGCTGTGACAATTTAGATAAGTAAAATTTAAATAGCTTTCATGGAACCACTGCAGCACTTCTGGAATTAATCGGAGCAGGAATGGACCTTGAAAAACATCACAAACACCTTAATCAGAAGAACTTAAAACTCAGGGACTTTAAAAACTGCCTCTAAAGCAGTTTACATTGAACAAATCTCAATATAAATCAGAGAGACTTGGCTGGCATGTTTCACAGAGTATTAAAAAAGCTCACTGAAATGCAATCTTTCAAGTCCTGCTATTTTTATTCAGATAACTTGTCAAATAAGTCTTAACAAGTGATTACCATGGACCTCAACAGTGTTTAGGGAAAGATCCATTTCCAGGGCTGGGAATTTTTGTTACACAGCTAATGAGGAGCTGCTGAAAACACACAAAATACTCAACCATTTTTTGTTTGTTGCAGGCACTTGTAGGCTTCCTCCTTTGTCCATTAAGGAAGAAAATGCCAACAATCTACAGCTAAATATTTATGAAATAGTAT
Organism: Lepidochelys olivacea; assembly: GCF_965140295.1. NCBI lineage: Eukaryota > Metazoa > Chordata > Testudines > Cheloniidae > Lepidochelys > Lepidochelys olivacea. The sequence continues at coordinate 75,192,541 of NC_140414.1, forward strand.
CAATGACTATCACCACACTTTACATTTCCAGAAAACAGAATATGAAATCTTACATCTGAAATATGCAAACTATCTGATTTCACAGTCCATGATAAAACAAACAAAAACATCATTCATTCCTAAAACATAGGACTTCTTATACTAAAGGCTAGATTACATCTGGGACTTGTGGCATAGCATCCAAAAAACCTGCCCAACACATCTTACTGGATCCATTTCATTCATGCACCCAATGGAGAAACAGATAGGAATAGAAGATAGGGTCATGACTCCCTCTGCCAGCCTCCTCAGAGTAAGCAGTCTGGGTACATTAGGGGGAGGCTTGCAGTGATACCAAAGAGAGAAAAAAGCCAGCTTCTTGATCACATGTCTGAGTCGCTTGCTAAGCAAGATGTTGGGGGGACTCAGGCTCCTCACTCATGTCCCCAAAAACTTACTGATGGAGGAAGAGAACACCACAATAAAGATGTGTAATTTTGTGCACAGTAAAGTTTGTATTTGGATCAATTTTCCTCTATCTTCAATGGGATGTACACAGAACCATCATGGGGGAAGGAAAACAATGTTCTGTCTGCAGCACCAGCTTGAATGTTATATTATCTGGAAGTCACTTACTGTTTATTACTCTAACTTGGTTTTCTTTTCCTCCAAGCCAATTTCTTGCTCGTTTTGGGGAATCTGGAGGTTCAGTAATGGGTTATTCTGGGAGTACATATTTCTTTTTTCTTTTTTTAATGGCATCTCAGATTCTTACATGCAGGGACTTTTTCTTACTGTGTAAACTGCACCATAATGTGCAGCCTCAGAGGCATCCTGATAATGGTCCTAGTAGTTTACTTTGTTCAACAGACCATTTCTCGTTCCCTCTGGACATAATACTGACTTAATAGCAAAAGTGGCAGGACACATGCATCCCACAATCACTTAGAAACATAACTCTAGAATGTAGAAAGTGAATTCAATCAAATTAGGATGGCTGGAATGTAGAAAATTTCATCCACACCTGAGCATCTGTCTGATGGGAGGTATAATCATTCTCAGGAGACTGTATGTATATAATTAAGTTTTAAGTTTGGAGGTAATTTGCTTGAACTTGCATGGAGTTGGCTATTTATTAGGAATGTAATTAAAGATACTACCTCACCCACCTTGTCTCAGTGATTATAAATTAGTCATTTAAACATCTTGGATTTCTTTTAATGTATACACTTGATGCATATAAATCTATTTCTTTACAACTATTTCCTTTGCAAGACATATTAGGTGAAGAGAACACTGAAGTTATGCACATTGCAGGAACCTAGAGATCACTACAGAGTTTGTCAAATGGTCAGTAAAGCATCTGTGCGCACTACTGAAGTTCTACAGGAACAGCACTAAATATCCTGCAAACTCCTACATCTTGCAGCCAGAATATTTTATCTGACAACACTGTATTTGTTTGAATATTAATTTAATCGCTTAAGAGAAATTATGGTGCGCTATCAAATACTCTCGATTATGAAGCACAAAGGAAAGGCCCAAAGGAAGGATTACATGGCTCAACTTCTCCTTTGTTTGACAGTGTAAATGTTCCTACCTGTTGAAGAAAGCAGATTTGACAACATGGGCATATTGTTTGTTTTTTAAGATCCACTGCACCAACCATTGAAATGTAGCCATTTGTTGGGTGAAACACTGCAGTTAGCTATTTAAATTTGATCAGGACTTTGTGGTTATATCCTGTCATGATTCTTTAAAGGCCACATGTGGTCAGGCCATAACTTTACAGCTCATCCAAAAGGTAGTATCTACTAAAGCAATTCTTAAACATTATCTTCTATGAGACACTGCTTCTTCTAGCATACATTGCAAATGTTGACTTTATGAGATTTCTTATGATTTCAACAGGCACAATTTCCATGAACAGCTATGATCCAAAGGTTGCATACTATAATTCACCTGGTCACCAGTTTTGTGGTTCTAGTTGGGTAGTTTTAAACACTCACCAGCAAATCCTGCCAGAGTGAGATTGCTCTAGTTCTAATATCAGGGGGTATCCGTGTTGGTCTGTATCCACAAAAACAACAAGGAGTCCGGTGGCACCTTAAAGAATAACAGATTTATTTGGGCATAAGCTTTTGTGGGTAAAAAACCCACTTCTTCAGATGCATGGAGTGAAAATTACAGATGCTGGCATTATATACTGATACATGAAGAGAAGGGATTTACCTCACAAGTGGAGAACCAATGCTGACAGGGCCAATTCGATCAGGGTGGATGCAGTCCACGCCCAATAATTGATGAGGAGGTGTCAGTTCCAGGAGAGCGAAAGTTGCTTTTGTAGTGAGCCAGCCACTCCCAGTCCCTATTCAAGCCCAAATTAATGGTGTTAAATTTGCAAATGAATTTAAGTTCTGCAGTTTCTCTTTGAAGTCTGTTTCTGAAGTTTTTGTTCAAGTATGGCTACTTTTAAATCTGTTATAGAATGTCCAGGAAGATTGAAGTGTACATTAGTTCTAATCAGGGGTGAAAGTGAGCCGGCACCGCCCCATACCCAGCCCACATTAAAGTGTTGCCGCTGCAATGCCTTAACGTCCCTGCCCCTTTTGCCTCCCCTGTCGGCGGCCCTGCTGGTAGGGTCCGTACCAGCGGGGCCACCGACGCGGGGGTGGGGAGGGGGAAAGGGGCAGCAACATTAAAGCGCTGTCGCAGCAAAGGACCGCCCTTAAAGTGCTGCCGCTGCAGTGCTTTAACTTCACTGCCCTTCCCCCTGTCAGTGGCCCTGCCGGTAGGGTCCGTCCCAGCAGGGCCACCGACAGGGGAGGCGAAAGGGGCAGGGACATTAAAGCGCTGCCGCTTTAATGTTGCTGCGCCCCCCCCTCCCCCCCCCGTCGGCAGGGCTGTGGCAAAGGACCCTGCAGTGCTTTAACAATGGGCAGGGGGGGCAAAGGGAGCAGCTGCCCCGGGGCCGGCGATTTAAAAGGGCCCAGGGCTCCGGATGCCGCTGTTGCTACGACAGCCCTTTAAATCAGCACAGGAGCCCTGGGCGGCGTGGGCTAGCTGGACTGGAAGGGCTGGCTGGGGAACGCTGACCCCCCCCCCAGCCCCACCCCTTCCACCCGAGGCTCCGTCCCTTCCGGGGACCGGAGCTGCCCCACCCTGTACCGGTAACTTGCCTCAGTTACTTTCACCCCTGGTTCTAATGTAAACCATTTAAATACATTTACCATGGCAGGAATAGAATGAGGAGGAGTTGATGTGTTTTCATTGTTCTCCTCTATTTCACAATCTCTACTTCACAATCCCTGGCCATAATTTGACATTTTAGATAAGAATTTTGCCAGTAGCTGTCTGTACAATCTTGCACTGCACTCTCTCTCTCTCTCTCTCGCTCATAGGCTTTGCTGTAATGTGCAGCCCACAACTTCATGATATATATGCTGTAGAAGTTACTTCACTGTAAGCCTAGCTAGCAGAATCACTGATAGCAGCAGACATTGATCAAGTGCTGAAATCTTGCTCTTTAATTATGATAAAAGTCTGAAAGGATGAAATTTGCCAACGCACTGACATTGGCTTGGCTTCTTCTCTGGCAATTTGTTCTTAAAATTCTACCAGAAAAGAGCAATAATAGATAACCATGTGTAACTAGCAGAATTATTGGGCATGCTGCAGATCTCTGAGTATACTCCCTTTTATACTGACCTAGGCCATAATTGCATAGATACTTTTATTTGGGTTATAGTAGGATAAACACGGTGACCAGGAGAGTCAGAAATTGCCAGGAGAGTCAGAAATTATTTGCTTGATTTCTTGTCTAGAACAAATCTGATTTCTTCTATGAGGTCCTTTCCATTTGTGCACAGTTGTCGGGACAGTTAATTTTGCAAAGATTGTTCTTATCTTAGAAATATATTTTTCAGTTTTGTGTTTTACATTTTGAACCGCAAGTCCTGGTATTTTATTAGTAGAGTTGGGTAAGGAATGGTTTTCCCATCCCAGGAAATTTCAATTCCTTTTTCCCATCAAAAATTGAAATTTCAAATGTTTTTGTAAACCAAAAATCTGAAAATAAAATTAGGTTTGGACAATTGAACTGTTTCATTTTCATATTTTGAAACATTTCTTTTTTTATATCATCCTTTGATTTAAATTTTTTTAACTACAGTTTATTTAAATTGTGAAACAAAGATGCTCTGAAATGAAAAATGGAACTTGTCCCATTTCAACAGTTTTGAAACTTCTTTTCAAAGTTTCTTTTCAAAACAGAAAAGGAGTACTTGTGGCACCTTAGAGACTAACCAATTTATTTGAGCATGAGCTTTCGTGAGCTCGCTCACGAAAGCTCATGCTCAAATAAATTGGTTAGTCTCTAAGGTGCCACAAGTACTCCTTTTCTTTTTGTGAATACAGACTAACACGGCTGTTACTCTGAAACTTTTCAAAATAGGAAATTCATCAAAGCCAACGTTTCCCACAAAAAGTTTTGGTTTAGACAAATCTACATTTTTTGATTGGAAAAAAAAATGTCAAAAAATTCCTGACCAGCTCTGGTTAATAGACATTAATTAACATCTTAGTGCCATAGTCTCCTAAATAAGTATTTTGTAAATTGAGTAGAGCTTTTAAAAAGTTTTCCCCCAGAGCATCTTTAACAAAAATAGCTTTATGACCAAAAAGCAAATTTTTTACTGATAATTTTGTTTTGAAATTCTTTTCCTCAATGTTTCAACCAAAAAAACCTAACACTGAAATCAAAAAGCAGAATGCAGCTTATAACTTATAGGTGTAGCATGCCACTTTTAAAACTTTAGCAGATAAATGTGTGTCCAAGATTGTTTTCTCCTTGCTTCTCTCAAAACCTTCTCTATCTACTCTGAAACTGTGTATTTAATTCTTCCTCTAGAAGATCAAGGCCTAAATTTTCAGAGGATGGCCTCCAATTTGAGCATGCAAAACCTTATGTGCATGTATTTTTGCCTGCAATACACTTTTAATAACTTTTTGCTCTTTATTTTCTCTTTTAAGGTTGTTCGTTTTCCTGAAATTCTTTTCCTTTACATGTTTACATTTAGAAAAGATTGTAACTATTTTATTTCTCAGGCCTAATTTTACTACTACAAGGAGTTTATCATTCTTACTCTGATTGAAATAGGATGATGTAGAGCCAAATTTTGTTCTCCCCTGTAAATTTGGTGTAAGACTGAATTTATATGTGATAAGTGCAGAATTTGACCCTAATTTTATTTGTCCTGTCCTTTTTTTGTCCATGTTGTTAAAGCTCATACTGCTTGGACTTCTACTAGCTAAAGAGTAAATAGGATCACAGTATATTTGTGGAATGCAAAAACTTAAGTGATTTATAGGTTTAATTCCAATTTAAAGTCTTATTTACACAGGATTTATAACTGTAGTAAGAAACCATGTTTAAAATCCCTTTCTAAATTGACTAGCTAAGCCAGTTTGCTATGTCTGTTACAATAATCTTTTAGCATGAATTTCAACACTATTCTACAGCTGGCACCACATGCAGTGGCAAACTATATCATGGTAGAAACCATTCTAGATGGTATTGTGTGTTTTACATAAAAGGATTGGTGAGTTCAAAAGACCTGGGGACAGACTTTAACTCTTTTATTCCTGATTCCCACTGGATGAGGTTATATGTAATAAGTACTCTTCTCGTGATGCTCTGTATATTCATAGATGCTAGCAGATACTAATGTTTGAATGGCCAAGGTATCTTTAAAGATGATTCCATGTGATTCAAGAGCCATGCTCAGTGCCTGAGAAATTGAAAAGATCATAGATCTCTCTCTACAAGTCAGAGAAGCTTCTTCAGTAGGCCCAGAGCTCTGTGGCTTCCTCCTAAACTGACAGACTTCAACTTGTTTTACTCTGCATTCCCCCCTCCTCATTTAAACATTTCCAAGTATCTTATTGTAGAAATGGCAAACAAAAGGAAGGAGTTTCATGAGTGAATTTTATTTTACCAACTAAAAATGCATTTAGGGAGTTAATAAGCCCTTACACTATTATGAGAAAACTTTCATATATTAATGCATATCTATATGTAATGACAACATTTTATTTATTTTGCTTTTCCTTTAAATCATTAGAAAGAATACAGAATAGCAATGTAGAAACTTGACTCTATGACCTTAATAACAACTTGACTTTTCTACTGCATTTTCTAGGGAAAGTATATTATCCTATCACGTTTGTTTATTAAAGCTTTGATTGCACCAATGCTTTCAGCTTTTATTTTAGCAGTTGCCATGGCTATCTGCACCTACTGGAACCAGAATGGTTTATAGTATGCAAACTAATACATTTTGATCTATTTTAAAGAAGCATACGGTTGCCCATACATTTCTCTTCTACTTCAGAGGATTATTAACCATGGTTTTTGATTTGTTATCTTAGATCTCTAATCAGCCACCCCTGCAGTACACATCCTATCAGCAGCAGGAAGGATACAGGAGACAATTTTCTCAACCACCAAAGCAATTCAGTCTTCTTCACAAAGGATTGCAACCACCCAGCAATCAAGGAATATTCCAGGAACAAAGGCAATTTTTCTTTTCTCTATTCCAACTGAAAGGACGCTAGACTATTTTACCACCTGGAGAGACTAGTTTCTCTGAAAATTAGTGCAAATATGTGAAATTATGAAATTTCTTTTTAAACCATAGCAGCATATGCTATTGTAAAGGCTAAGCTTGGAAACCAAGCAACATTTCATTACAGCTTATTCTATGATTTCAGTGTTTGAACATAAAGACTATACAGACACCAGTACATCCCATTTGAAATTAATATTCCTTTTCTATTTGCTAATATGAAAAGTTGTTAGATGCCCTAGAGATTCACCTTTTTTAAAAACTAAAGTAAGCCTTAAAATGTAAATATGCATTGAAAATGCATTTGGTTTTGAATTAAATGGAGGAGACTGAACACTTACCGTTTTAGAGTTAATGTAAAATATAATTTTCTCTTGGATCATTGGCTAAAAATGGACAATTTAACCCTACAAAACTAATATCTTCTAATAGGGATATATAAACATATGTATACTCTATATTGTTTCAAAATGTAATGGCAAGTGAATCACCTGAAACTTGTGTAATCCACATTACCAGTGTGATTTCATCCTCCCCTCTATTGGCTAGTCAACATTTAGTGGTTTTGGAGTCTGCTGATGCAGCTAAACTAAAGGACCTAGTCCTTTAGTTCAGTCAGTAACAATTCATGTCTTTGAACCCATAGATCTCAATTTCAGTCTGCACAATTGAACCAGCCATGGGTGCATTACACTTGCACAGAAGAATGAAGAAGTCTTGGAAGAAATAAGTGTACTCTGACTCTAAAGGAGTTTATTTTATTAAGCAATGGATTTGGAACTTTAAAGGTCTGTCCACTCCACTTCCAAATCACCTCAAAAAATAGACTGAGGGCCAAATTCTGCTCTCAGTTATATTGCAGTAACTTAAGTCTCTGATGTACCCAAGTGTTGAATTTGGCCCAACAGTTTATTGATATTCAGGGATGTGGCTAAAAAAATCTAAATGGTGGAAGAAAGAATATTTTCTTTAAATACAGTTTACACTATCATGGAGTTTAAATTGTTCCTGATTTTTCTTGACGGGCATAATGAAAAAAAAAAGTTACCCTATTCTGTGATCTCTGTTCACAGAGGTATGTAGTATAAAAAGTACCCTGAGATCTGCATTAGACATGACTGTGTATGCCTAAGTGGTAATGCAAATTACCTTCTTAATGGACTATTAGACTAAAATAAAATTGGTTTTGGGGGCAGCAAACATATCACTGAACTACAACTCTAAAGTTTGTAAATTAAATGAAATAAGAAATACTGTATATAGGGAAAACAATGAGGAATCCCTGTGGCACCTTATAGACTAACAAATTTATTTGGGCATAAGCTTTCGTGGGCTATAACCCACTCCATCAGTTGCATGGAGTGGAAAATTATAGTAAGCAGGTATATATTTATATTTATGCAGCACATGAAAAGATTGGAGTTGCCTTACCAAGTGGGGGATCAGTACTAACGAGGTCAATTCAATTAACGTGGATGTCGGCCATTTCCAACAGTTGACACGAGGGTGTGAGTATCAGCAGAGGGAAAATTACTTTTTGTAGTGTCCCATCCACTCCCAGTCTTTATTCAGGCCAAATTTGATGGTGTCCAGTTTGCAAATTAATTCCAGTTCTGCAGTTTCTCGTTGAAGTCTGTTGTTTTTAAAGTTTTTTGGTTGAAGAATTGCCACTTTTAAATCTGTTATTGTGTGTCCAGGGAGATTGAAGTGCTCTCCTGCTGGTTTTCGAATGTTATAATTCTTGATGTCTGATTTGTGTCCGTTTATTCTTTTGCGTAGAGACTGTCCGGTTTGACCAATATACATGGCAGAGGGGCATTGCTGGCACATGATGGCATATATCACATTGATAGATGTGCAGGTGAACGAGCCCCTGATGGTGTGGCTGATGTAGTTAGATCCTATGATGGTGATATAGGGAGGTTTTTTGCTGATCTAAAACAAGTAATTTTGTCCCCAAACCTGGAAACCTTTCATCATATTTCTCAGGAGTGAAAAATTTCAGCCTTAATTGCTTTCATTAGGGGTGTCGGAATAGATTTGTACTGATTCTTAGCCATTGTAAATTGTAATATGCAGGATCCATGAGCCTTCTCAGCTTCTGTCAATGGCTGAGTTTATTTGATATTTTCTGGCAGGACTACTCTGGTGCACCTTGCCTTTTAATGTGGCCTTAATCATGTGCCAGACTTTCCTTTTCTTCATCACATACTGTTTACAACTAGTCTTTCTTAACTGTTGTTTTCTCTCATTTTGTATCTGATAACACTGTGCAAATCAATTTAGTACTGCTACTGATGTTTCCAATCCTGCCTTAATCAGTATAAAATATGTACACAAGGAACAAAATCAAGAAATCTACTTTAGAATGTGGTTCTCCTACGCATTTGATATGTTTGTGCTGTAGATATCTAGTCTACAAAAAAAGAAAGTCATCCGCTTTACGTGATAAGGATCCCAAATCCAGATGATACTCAGTATATACTGGCCATGCCATCTAGAGTTGAACTTAATCCTCTTTGACATTCTGAAATGTTAGTATTTTGCCATTTGCAAGAACTCATAATCAATGTAAAGATCCAAACGTAAAATAAAAATGGATCCTGTTTAAGACTAAATGACCCATTTCCCTCGTTTTATTCATCTCACTGGTGAACGAAAATGGCCACAATTGTGTAGGCATTCTGGGGCATATAAGCTTTTTTTTTATGACTTTCCCTGATACCTGATAAAATTGATACCTTTTTTCCTAAACATAATTTACCAGAGACCAGTAGTTTCCAAGTCAACAGATTTTATCCTTCCAAGGTCTTTCTCAATCCATTTTTATGTCTAATAGGTGGATTTGATCCCTAGTGGAAAAGTGCTGACACGTCAGCAAAATCTGCTGTGCTTTGTTTTCAGTTTGTTTATTTAATATTAATATCTACAGTAATTTTTGGAGTAACAGATATTGATAAAAAGTGATCCTAAAGAGCACCAAAATGCATCAGCTTTGGTGCTTTACCTCAAATATTCTCACTGAATCTGTGAAAAAATATTAGGGCCACCTGCCTCCACCAACACATTCTTTGTAATCTATTCTACTTCCTCAGAATCCAAGAGCAATCCTGATTAAAAAATAGTAAATGGATATGGATAAGGTCATTGATTTCAATGATACTCTAAAAATGTCATTGTTGCTAGGTGCAGTGTTGTTGTAGCCATGTCAGTCCCAGGATATTAGAGAGACAAGGTGGGTGAGGCAATATCTTTTATTGGACCAACTTCTGTTGGTGAGAGAGACAAGCGTTTGAGCTACACTGAGTTCTTCAGATCTGGGAAAGGTACACAGAGTGTCATTGCTAAATACAAGATCAAACAGAGAGTTTAGCATAAGTAGATAGCACATATTCTAAGGGACTAGTCAAGGTGAAGTGACCCACTGTTGCTAGGTAACATAAATTTTATTTTGAAATCAAGTAACACTTCCACGCAGGGCTTTCTGTATCAAGGATAGCAAGCTGACCCTAGGTTCGTCTATATGAATTACAATACTTGTGGGTCTCGGTTTTATTCCATAATTATTCCCTTAAAAGTTTTCATAGCAGCAGTTCCAAATAAAGCAGAACAAATAATTTGTAATGAAATTTATTAGACAATTTCATTTCTATTTCTGCTTGAAAAATATTTTTCTCACATTTACTGGCTAATTGAAAATTTTTACAAAGTGCATATTTCAGTGATCACAACCAGTGCTGTAACTGGAACGGTCTTAGCTATGCTGCCAAAGCGATGGCTGATTGTGAGATACAGTTTAGTGGTTTTGGAGCAGGTTACTCCTTCACCCTCTACATGCAACTTTCACAGCTGCTTCAGAACAAATTGCTTCCTATCTTTCTTCTTTCCTGCTGTTCTCCTTCCTGTTCAATTTTCCTGAAGGCAAGTGGGTAAAGAAGGGCAAGTCAGAAAGCAGCGGGGGAGCAGATTGAAAGGACTGAAATCAGGCATAGATCTCCTTCACATCCCAACCCTGTTCTGTTAGTTCAGATCACTTTCAAGTGCAATGCAGATTTCTGTTGTATATCCACTACATTTGTATATTTTTCATGGATGTCAATGGAATCCATTACCATGGGGACAAAAATTTTACTCTGAAGCTCCAAGAACTTGTGTTGGGGCTTTTTTTATACTCAGCACCACAGCTGAAGTGAGATTACACAATCATATGTGTGTTTGATTAAAAGGAACTGAAATCCATTCTTTAGCAGAATGATTTAATATTTCAGCAAAGGGCACTAAAAAAGGAAGCCATAGACAAAGCAGAGTTCCAAGAGAGGGTGAGAACCTGACAAATATACTCATTTATCCTGGACCTGTGTTGCTTAAACTGTAACTTTACTATTTGCTTTTAAAGTTCTCTGTACAGTCAGTCTACTGTGCATGCTAAGGCAATAAAGCTACATAAAGACCTAGGTTTATTGTCACTTTTCATTGGCCAAACAGTAACTCACTTGCAGATAGCTCAGATACTGATTTATTAACTATTATTAAGATCTGTCAAATATATTGATAGCTTAAGAAATATACGTATAATTTGTCCTCAGCTTTGGAATCCTGAGTTTTATTATGAATTAAGTGTATGCAAATTAATTCAATGAAACTAAAAGCCTGGGTATGGGCTATGATGCCCTTTTAAACCAGTCCTAGAATTTAAGCACCAACTGGTGCAACAAGAGGAAACTTTATACAGAGCATAGATTTGAGTTTCAAAGCTCTTAACTGGATTACTAGCTGCAGTTCCAAACTGGTTACAGTAGGGAATAGCACTTTTGAAAAAACTAATGGAGGGGATCTAAGCTCCAAATGTTTAATATATTTTGTTTATATAGTCTCTGGTTTAAAGACCCATTTTGAAATTAATGTAGTGCAACCAAACATTCCCAGTGAGACAATATATGCTGACATAGCCCCTTATTTTTTGTCATAGATGCTTATGCAGCATCCTTCAATGTCTTCTTTTGGTGACTTTGAATGCTAATTTATTATAAGTGACAAAAAGAATTAAAAGGAACTTTACTGGATAACTGAATAAATAAAAAGGTAAAGTGTTAAAGGTGTTTGAAACCCAAATGTCAGCATCACTTCTTGGAATGTATAGTTCTTATAAGATAAGGCATTTTGATACAATCACTAGAGATTTGATTGTGGTACACGGACTCGGTTATCTGAAAAGTAGCTTAAACAGTAAATTGTTCTAAATACTTAACCATGACTGCATAGCTGTAATTAACTCCTAAAGTGTCCTCAACCAATAGAAATGTAGAACGCTAGTTTTAAGGTCTAATTGGGATGATTATCAGTGCAAGACCAAGGGGATGATTTTACAACAGTGTAACTCCATGTATTTCAGTGGCTGTATCCTGTCTTGATGTACTGTGCTGTCAGCAGGCAGAGAAACATGCACCCTATACTTGGCAAGAGTGGTACATGATTTTCCATTGCGCGAAGTCAAAGCAATCAGGAAATTCTGTTATTGACTATTTTTTTTTTCAGAATACTGGAAATCATTTTTCTTGATTATTTCTGTAGAAGTTTGTCATTAGGGAGCAGCAACAGTGGCAGATTCACTTGACTATGATATAGTGCTGGTGGAATGTTGAGTGTACTTCCATATTGAATGGTCCCATGCAAATCTTCTTCCTTTGGCAAGATTCAGTATGAGAGGACTTAAATCCCTCAGAATTGCATCTTCCAACCTCATTCATGGTCAGCTTGTGCTCTACTTCCTTTGACCTCTGGTTTATAAATCTTCTGTAAAAGCATACCTTCCTCTGCACGTTTTACATAACTCCACCATTGCAGTCATCTTGTTCTTAACATGTGCAAGACAGCAACTTGACGGGATCATCTAATTATCTCCTTTGTTATGACAAAATCAATCAATGGATGTTAAGAATACACCAGAACATTTTACACTGAATACTATTTAGTTTCCTTTCCTCAGCTGTTTTTAACACTGTTTCTGCTCCATAAAGCAGAGTTGTCATCACTACCACATAGAATACGATAGCTTAGCTATCTCACAGACATCCTGTTATCCAAACAGAGGCCTTTGAAGATGCCAAAATGCTGTTTAGGCCACACAGATTAGACATGAGACTTCTTCAGCTATAGAACCTCTTGTTGTCAACTGGCTACCCAGAGAGACCTAGCTATTCACCCATTTGATATCATTTCCACCTACATGCACAGTCATCGGGACATTCATTTCCATTGTATAGGAGACATGCACAGCTTTGGTTATGCCACCATTGATCTTAAGTCCCATAGATTCTGCTCTGTGGAATGCTACTGAAAAATGACTAGAGTGACAAAAGGAAGTTATGTCACGTTTACGGACTTTTCAGCTGTTTTTAACTCAATGCATTGAACAACACTGTGGATTCTGCTACAGCAATATGGGGTGCCTGAGGATTTAGTCTGCCTAGTGAAAAAAATGCAACCCTATACATTTAGCCATAGGAAGGCTCATGGTCTTATTACAGACTTGTTTTCAAAAGCATCAGGAGTATGCCAGAGATGCATTCTCTCACCAGTGTTATTTAATGTTCTATGACTATCTGATGATGAAGCTGAATGAGGCCAAAGTACAAGGTGTGAAATGTAAAGCTTCATCTTTGGAGGATCTTGAGTATGTAGGTGATATTGCCTGACTGGGAGAGACCACTGATAAACTACAGCTCATGCTGGAAGAGGTACTAAAAATTACAGAATGCCTGGTTGTCATTTGACACATTTCTGTAAATGGTAATGAATTACATTTACATAGTGTCATTCATTCAGAGATACCAAAACCCATTCAACCTTGATATAGATACAGATATAATCATCAATTTGCCAACATTGAAATGCAGCCATCTCTGGGATAAAATATGAGTATTTTTTCCAGTGAAGACATTTATACTCCTCCTAATTAAGAGAATTATGGCTGTGCTTTGCTGTTAAATATTACTAAGGGTGCCTTTAGAAAACTAGAAAAATTCCTCCTGATTTATGTTAGCTAGGATTTTAGCCTTATATCAATTTTTCCGTTTCCTGTGACCATTTCTGCTAATTTGTGGTTGTTGCAATTTTTCATCTTTTTCTGAGATTTTCAAAAGTGCCAAAGGGATTTTGGAACACAAGTCCCATTGATTTTGAATGGGACTTGTACTCCTAAATCCCTCATATGCTTTTGAAAAACGAACTCTAAATGCACAAGCAGCAAAGAGTCCTGTGGCACCTTATGGACTAACAGATGTATTGGAGCATAAGCTTACGTGGGTGAATACCCACTTCGTCAGATGCATGTAGTGGAAATTTCCAGAGGCAGGTATAATAAATATGCAAGCAAGAATCAGGCTGGGGTAATGAGGTTAGCTCAATCAGAGAGGATGAGGCCCTCTTCTCGCAGTTGAGGTGTGAACACCAAGGGAGGAGAAACTGCTTTTGTAGTTGGCTAGCCATTTGTTTAATCCTGAGCTGATGGTGTCAAATTTGCAAATGAACTGAAGCTCAGCAGTTTCTCTTTGAAGTCTGGTCCTGAAGTTTTTTTGCTGCAGGATGGCTACCTTTAACTCTGCTATTGTGTGTATAGGGAGATTGAAGTGTTACACAAGTACAGACAGATATCATCTTCCTTTCCAAATGCAAATGGATGGACATCATACTAAATGGACTGAAGGTGAAAAATCCATTGCTATCTACATACTGCACAGACCACAGCAGAAGAGTCTGTCCTTCTCGGGGACTCTTTTTGCCTCACCACCCCCACAAACATGATACAGTTCTGCAGTGATCTGGAAGCCTATTTTCACCGTCTCTGACTCAAGGAATACTTTCAAGATAACACTGAACAGTGCACTGATACACAGATACCCACAAACAGCACAAGAAAAACTCCACATGGACTCCTCCTGAGGGTCGAAATGACAGTCTGGACCTATACATAGAATGCTTCTGCCGACGTGCACAGGCAGAAATTGTGGAAAAACAACATCGCTTGCCTCATAAACTAAGTCGTGCAGAATGCAACGCCATCCACAGCCTCAGAAACAACCCTGATATTATAATCAAACAGGCTGATAAAGGAGGTGCTGTTGTCATGAACAGGTCTGACTACCAAAAGGAGGCTGCCAGACAACTCTCCAATACCAAATTCTACAGACCACTTTCCTCAGATTCCACTGAGGAATACACTAAGAAACTGCACCATCTTCTCAGGACACTTCCTACACTAACACAGGAACAGATCAACATACCCTTAGAGCTCCGACTGGGGTTATTCTATCTACCCAAGATCCGGAAATCCTGGACACCCCATCATCTCGGGCATTGGCACTCTCACTGAAGGACTATCCGGATATGTGGAGACTCTACTCAGACCCTACACCACCAGCACTCCCAGCTATCTCCGTGACACCACTGATTTCCTGAGAAAACTACAATGCATTGGTGATCTTCCAGAACACACCATCCTAGCTACCATGGATGTAGAGGCTCTCTATACAAACATCCCACACACAGATGGAATACAACTTGTCAGAAACAGTATCCCTGATGATGCCACAGCACAACTGGTTGCTGAGCTCTGTGACTTTATCCTCATGCACAATTATTTCAAATTTGGTGACAATATATACTTCCAGACCAGTGGCACCGCTATGGGCACCCGGATGGCCCCACAATATGCCAACATTTTTATGGCTGACCTGGAACAATGCTTCCTCAGCCCTCAACCACTCACGCCCCTTCTCTACCTATGCTACATTGATGACATCTTCATCATCTGGACCCATGGGAAGGAAACCCCAGAAGAATTCCACCACGATTTCAACAGCTTCCACCATACCATCAACCTCAGCCTGGACCAATCTATATGGGAAGTCCACTTCCTAGACACCACGGTGCAAATAAGTGACAGTCACATTAACACCACCCTATACCGAAAACCCACCGACCACTACGCCTACCTTCATGCCTCCAGCTTCCATCCCAGACGCACCACACGATCCATTGTCTACAGCCAAGCTCGGAGGTACAACCACATTTGCTCCAACCCCTCAGACAAAGACCAACACCTACAAGATCTTCACCAAGCATTCTCAAAACTACGATACCCGCACGAGGAAATAAGTAAACAGATCAACAGAGCCAGACGTGTACCCAGAAGCCTCCTGCTGCGAGACAACCCCAAGAAAGAAACCAACAGAACTCCACTGGCCATCACATACAGTCCTCAGCTAAAACATCTCCAATGCATCATCAGTGATCTACAACCCATCCTGGACAACAATCCCTCCCTTTCACAGGCCTTGGGAGGCAGGCCAGTCCTCATCCACAGACAACCCACCAACCTGAAGCATATTCTCACCAGCAACTACACACCACACATAGTAAGTCTAACTTAGGAACCAATCCATGCAAAAAACCTCGATGCCAACTCTGCCCACATATCTGTACCAGTGACACCATCACAGGACCTAACCAGATCAGCCACACCATCACTGGTTCATTCACCTGCACATCCACCAATGTAATATATGCCATCATGTGCCAGCAATGCCCCTCTGCTATGTACATCGGCCAAACTGGACAGTCCCTATGTAAAAGGATAAATGGAAACAAATCAGATATTAGGAATGGCAATATACAAAAACCTGTAGGAGAACACAATCTCCCTATACACACAATAGCAGATTTAAAGGTAGCCATCCTGCAGCAAAAAAAACTTCAGGACCAGACTTCAAAGAGAAACTGCTGAGCTTCAGTTCATTTGCAAATTTGACACCATCAGCTCAGGATTAAACAAAGACTGTGAATGGCTAGCCAACTACAAAAGCAGTTTCTCCTCCCTTGGTGTTCACACCTCAACTGCGAGAAGAGGGCCTCATCCTCCTTGATTGAACTAACCTCGTTACCCCTAGCCTGATTCTTGCTTGCATATTTATACCTGCCTCTGGAAATTTCCACTACATGCATCTGACGAAGTGGGTATTCACCCACGTAAGCTTATGCTCCAATACGTCTGTTAGTTTACAAGGTGCCACAAGACTCTTTGCCGCTTTTACAGATCCAGACTAACACAGCTACCCCTCTGATACTCTAAATGCACAGTTTCTCATTCTGTTTTGAACATTTCACAATATATAGCTATGATAATGAAGGGGTGTGGAGTAGTTCCCTTTTATGGACCTAGCTAGCCAGTTTGCTATAAAATCCCTTTTAGTAGCTGTTCTCTAGTTGCTTTATCTGTAAAGCGTTAAAAAGTATCACTGTGATGCATAGGTAAAAGGAAGTGAGTGGGCACCTGGCCAAAAGAGGCAATGGGAAGGCTATAACTTTTTAAAATTGAAACAAAACTCCCTTTTTGTCTGTCTCTTGTTGCTCTCTGGAGAGAGGGAACAGGGTAGCGATGCTGTAAGAAGCTTTGGGCCAGGTATGAAAAATCATCAGATCATACCTGGCCCAAAGCTTTTCATCTATATACATCTGTCAATGGTTGAGTTCATTTGATACTGTCTGGCAGGACTACTCTAGTGCACCTTGCCTTTTAATATGCCCTACTCATTTGAAACCCCAGATATGTAAGTAGATCAGGGAATGTCAAGGAAGATGTGATTAGGTTTATCTCCTTTTTTATTTCTTTATGGCTTGTTGACTCCTCTGAGCTAACCCCAGGTGCTTTTGTTTTGCTTCTAACTTTTAAGATGGACCTCAAGAAACTGTTCTTGGTGCTTAATCCTTGTATTTGCTCTTTTTAAATCTATCAATAGCCTGAGTTTCCAGATGTATTTTCTTTCATTTTGTGTTAATAACATTTACCTTTTTTAAGAACAGGATCGGATTTTTGTGTCCAAAGAGGTTTGTGCACATGTTGTTTAATTAGCTGGTGGCAGGAGCTGTTTTCCTTTGTTTTTATTTCTCAGCTCTTCCCTGGAAGGGGAGTGAAAGGGCTTGAGGGTACCCCACAGGAAGGAATTCCAAAGTGCACCTTCCTGGGTCCTGAAAGGGGTTTTGCACTTGGGTGGTGGCAGCATCTACCAATCCAAGATCAGAGAAAAGCTGTAACCTTGGAAGTTAAATACAAGCCTGGAGTGGCCAATATTAGAGTCCTTGTGGGCCCCCACCTTCTGCACTCAAAGTGCCAGAGTGGGCAATCAGCCTTGACAATAGTGTATCCCTTGCAAAGGGCTCTGTATATGGCCTTAGGTATAAGAATCCCATAAGCCAAAAAACATGACATTTCAATTAAACACCACTGAACACCTCAAGATTTTGTCATGAACATATAAAAAATTGCACACAAAATAAGCATTGGACTAAATATATATAGTTGTCATGGAGTCACTGGGCCAATGCTCTGGAACTACTCCATATGAAGCCAGTCAGGACACTGGTGTAGCATGCCTCCTCCCTCTGAGCTTACTGTCAGCAGGGCAAGAAGCTTACACAGCTTTGACCTTCCTGGGTCTGACATCGGAGCATTCAGCATCCCCTTTCACATTGTGCGCTTCCCACAGCGAGTCCACCCGGGTGCGGCTCATAGGGAAGCCAGAGTGCCCTGCACCCCAACTCCGCAGTTAGCAGGGACTCTCAGCCAGCATGTAGATTTATTAGTTGACAGGAACAGAGCGTAGAACAGAGCTTGCTAGCACAGAAATCAGTGACTTTCAGCCAAGTCCATCTTGGGGGAACCCCAGGCCAGATACCCTGGACTCCCCCTCTTCTAGTCCCCCAGAGCAGACTGCCCCACTGCCAGCTATCCGACCTTCAGCAGCCCCATTGCTCCCCATCCTGGTGTTTGTCTTGCTTCCTAGGCAAAGAGTTACCTGGATGGATCCTCCTCCTGGTTCTCAGGTTACGAAGGGCACCGGCCATAGCATACACTCAGGCAGCTGGAGCAGCCTCACCTGCCCCAGAGGGTCTCAGCCAAAGTCACACACCCTAATTCCCACCAGCTAGGCACTGGTGCAGCACACAGGGAACTGAGCACACACAGTACTCTTGCAAAACAAAGATTCACATAGGCTGAACAGTAAGACTCACATAGCTCACATACAACATAACCAGGGGAAATCCCCACTTTGTCACCCTAGTCCAGTGCTTATTGTTTAAACACTGTAGTCAGTAAGATGTTGGGATGTTGATTGCCTTATCCAATACTGAGAAAGAAATGAAAGTAATGCTGTAAGAATAAATGAGTGTTTCATTAATTCCTGTGTACCCATGTTGACTGTTCCCTTTTAAGCCAAACAGAGCAATAGGATAAGAAATGGAAACAAAATCAGTACAGCTGGTCAAAATTATGTCATCAAGACTAACTTTTCATTGCAAATGAAAATTTTCCTGCAAAATTTAATTTTTGATTACATTTTTCTTTTTTGTTGAAATCACAAACCTGAAAAAAGCTCATTAAAATTTTTTCCAACACCACCCTCTGCTATACATTACAGGAGCCCACAAATTAACACCACTTCATTAAAATTCTTTACATTGAGCTAAGTGGTTTGCTCATTGCCCTTTGTGACTTAAGACAGCTCCTGCTTGTCAAGGTTTCTTCCCCACTCTGAACTCTAGGGTACAGATGTGGGGACCTGCATGAAAACCCCCCTAAGCTTATTTTTACCAGCTTAGGTTAAAACTTCCCCAAGGTACAAACTATTTTACCTTTTGTCCCTGGACTTTATTGCTGCCACCACCAAGCGTCTAACAAAATATAACTGGGAAAGAGCCCGCTTGGAAACGTCTTTCCTCCCAAAATCCCCCCAAGCCCTACACCCCCTTTCCTGGGGAAGGCTTGATAAAAATCCTCACCAATTTGTATAGGTGAACACAGACCCAAACCCTTGAATCTTAAGAACAAGGAAAAAGCAATCAGGTTCTTAAAAGAAGAATTTTAATTGAAGAAAAAGTAAAGGAATTACCTCTGTAAAATCAGGATGGTAGGTACCTTACAGGGTAATCAGATTCAAAACATAGAGAATCCCTCTAGGCAAAACCTTAAGTTACAAAAAGACACAAAAACCGGAATATACATTCCATTCAGCACAACTTATTTTATCAACCATTTAAACAAAACAGAATCTAACGCATATCTAACTAGATTACTTATTAACCCTTTACAGGAGTTCTGACCTGTATTCCTGCTCTGGTCCTGGAAAAAGCAACACACAGACAGAGAGAACCCTTTGTTCTCCCCCCCCCCCCCACTTGCTCCAGCTTTGAAAGTATCTTGTCTCCTCATTGGTCATTTTGGTCAGATGCCAGCGAGGTTATCTTTAGCTTCTTAACCCTTTACAGGTGAAAGGGTTTTTCCTCTGGCCAGGAGGGATTTAAAGGTGGTTAGCCTTCCCTTTATATTTATGACACTGCTGCACAGAAGTTCAATTGGGGACGAGATGTAGTGGAAGTGATGGTATTCTTCCAAAAATCATGTCTTGTGACACCCACTTCTCAGGAATCCCATTTACTTAACTGTGGGCTTGGCTACACTTAAAATGCTACAGCAGCACAGCCTCGGTGTAGACACTACCTATGCAAATGGGAGGATTCTCCTGTTGGAATAGGTAATCCATCTCTCCGAGAGGTGGTAACTAGGTCAAGGGAAGAATTATTTCATTGACCTAGCACTGTCTACACTGGGAGTTAGGTCAGGTTAGCTACATCTCTCAGGGGTGTGGATTTTTCACACTCCTGAGAGACAAGGCTATATCTATGTAAATTTGTAGTGCAGACCAGGCCTCATTCTACTTTTCTATTTTCCCCATAGAGAAGACTGAGCTATATGGTGGGAATTACACTGAGTAATTATCTAGGGCTTTTGGGAGGCAAAAGTGCTAGATTAACATACTGACTGTTAGGTCCTGGTTCCTAACACCACACTGTAATTGTACAATGGTAGTGCCTAGAGGCCTCAGTCAAGGGCCATGCTGGATGTAGTATAAATTTATTTTATTTGGCATATGCAGTACGGTCAAGCCAAGCCATAGCATTCTTATCAATGTATAAAGTATAAATGAATAAATAGAATGGCATGGCGCCTGCCCTGAAAGTAAACTTCACTAGGATAGTGGTTTTATTTTGATTTTCTCTGTTACTTTTTTTCTGTCAGTTATTAATAATCCTATAGGATTAGCTGTGCTTTTTGTAGCCATAGCCAATGTCACAGTTTCAGTGTAACTGCACCTCTGTGGTCTGCTCAAGGATTGCCCTCTTAGGGCTAACTGCACAGACCCAGGTGCCTCTCCCCAGTTACCAGGGGCTGAGGTTTGCTGCTACATTGCACTTACTGTGATTCTCTCCAGCAGGTTTGACAAAGAGTCTAACCCCTGCACCCTTTTCTCCAAGGGCTGAATAGTGTATGCCAGTAATTACAAGTTTATGTCAGCAATTACATCTCTTTCAAAACAAGGTACATTCATTTAAGGACAAAAGCATACAGAGAAATCATGTGCAGCAATTAAAAGGTCTAAATGCATACTAAATGTTTGAAAAATTGCCCATCTACCGCATGAGATCAGATCAGACTCTTTCCAACCCTTCAGCAGGGTCAGGTCCCCTTTTGAAAAAAGGTCAGGTGTATTTCTTTAACCCTCTGTCAGGTTAAATTCAGCCTTTTATACTAAACGCCCTTTCTTTGTCTCTTGGCCGTCTAGTACCTATCTGAATCAGTGTATGCAAATCACCTTCAGAGAATGATACTTCTCTGAAGCTGTTTACAGTGCCAAGGATTGCAGTATTTATCCCACACTGTTTTCCATTCCTTCCCCATGGAGTAGAACATAATCCCTAGCCCATAATGATCCATATAATATTCATAAAATTAATACAACAGTCCCCAAAAATACTGCATGTAGTTTCAATATCTGTCACACATAACATAATACTTTTTCTTCTGCATCATAATTTTATTTTACTGCTTTCTTTACTTTTCTATATATTAAAGTGTCCTTACACTTTAATGAGTGTGACTGGGATGAGAATTTCTGCTGCTACTTCAAGTGAGGAGCAATATGTTTTCCATCTTGTGATGAAACTGAGTTGCAAAGTTAAGATCTAGATTTTTGTTTTCAAGTTTTTGCTGCAGCTCATTGTAGAGATTACAGCCAGATGTGAAATCCCAATCCAAGTACAGATTCTCACCTGCTATAAAGTCCAGAGGTGTTTGGGTCTGGGTGAGGACCTCAGGGCCATCTTTAACTCCAACCACTTTCTTTATAGACATCTTACAATACTAGATATTTTTTTCTTACAAGGTACACGGTCACTTTTCATTCAATCTTCACTTGGAACCATTAGCTAGCTTTGTAATTACCACTTCTTTGGCACATTGCACTGTTGAGGAGCTGCATTCAAATACAACAACAGTTGATATTGTTTTTCCTCAGAACACCAATGTTCTTTTTAGGTCCATTTTCAAATTCCAGTCTGATACACTTCACAGGAGTCTTTTCTAATTTTTTTTCATTTTGCTGAGTCCAACTACACCTCTCAGAGTTGATGATCCTTACTGTATGTCAGGTATTTTTTGTCTAATATGCTGGAAAAAACATTTACTGCAGCCCTAGGAGAGCTTACACGGTGCTGTGTAAACTCTGAAGTTCAGTTCTCTTCCATTTAGTCCATTCTAACATCAAGAGCAAAGAAAAGGAAGGAAGGAAGGACTTCTCAGTGGCGAGGGCACAAGCTTGGAACTTTGAAGATTAATTCCCAGCTCTGCCACAGACTCTCTGAGCATTCTTGGGTAAATTGCTAAATTTCTCTGTGCCTCAGTTCTCCATCTGTAAAATGGAGATAATTGTACTTCTCTACATCACTACAGTGTTGTGAGGATAAATACACTAAAGATTGTGAGGTGCTCAGTGTTTTGGAACTTAATGCAAAGATTGTTACTTTGATTTAGCTTTCCTTCAATGACTTCTTTACACACTCAAAGTACCATAAATAAGCAGAAGCAAGTAAACAAAAAGCCCCATAAATTAATCAAGCTATTTCTCCAAGCTGGGAAAAAAGAGAGAGAGAGAGTTATTTTATTTCTATTTTAAAATACTGGGATCAGATGAGACACAATGGCCCTGCATGCCATAAGAGTAGCTAAAAAGCTAGATACTCATTCCACTTCCACTTCAGTACATTGCAAAATGCATCCTTGCTGAAAGCCAGTATTTTTCTGTATATTGAACATGCTTTTCTTTCGGAATTTAGCATCTTTAGTCTGTTTGAATTTTGCCATGGTTGGTAGGGAATTAGGCACTGAGCCCAGCAGAACTGTAATCATTTGAGGGAAAGGGAATAGCCACAGGTGGGCTTGGGCCCCTCAGAGCTGAGCCTGCATGAATGCCAAGTGTAAGTAAAAAAAAAAAAAAAATTAACCATGTACCTCATAGGCAGGAATTCAGGTACTGGAAAAATAGACTATTTCAAAACTATGTAGCAGACTTTGGCCAAGCAAAGACTAAGATATTGTGAAGCAATGTTTCTGTGGGATCCTCCTCTCACACAACAAACTATGTGAAAGCAGTATTTGATTGACGAGTTGTGAAGCATGTGGCTTGCATGTGTTGGAAGTCCCAAGCATTTCCATATTCCAGCTTTATTTTAAATGCACATGGTGTAAGCAAACTTGTAATCTACCTGCAGTGCTTCAGTCAACATGGCAAAACAAATGAGTATTAAATCTCTTAAGAAGACTACAGAAAGGTAATGAATCCACAAAACCAACTGACATATCTTCTTCTGAATCTGAAAGTCCTTCACTGACATCTCTTTCAGCAAGGGAAATGACAACCTATGAAAAAAAATGCGGGACTGTCCAGCTGCTACTATGATTGCTTCTCAGGAAAGAAAACTCCAAGCTGGCCTTCTGATTTATCTAATATTAATGAATCACTGACTCAGCCAAAACTTCAGCGTTTTCTGACTTCTGTTATCTGCTATAAAAAAATTGCAGTTTTGCATACATTGGTATACAAGATCTCAGTGGATGGAATATCACATGTCTAAAAATGCAGGGTTTTGCAAGATATGTAGGCATTCTGGTGACTTGCTCTGAAGACATATTCTGTCAGCATGGCTTTAGTGGTTGGAAGCATATGTATCAGACTTACTCCAAACATGAATCAAGCAAAGTGCATGCAATAGCATTCTCTAAATATGGCAGGTGATGGAAATATTTTGAACCAGCTAAACAAAGATACAATTAAAACCTTATTGATAGATAAAAATAGTGAGCATGTTAAAGTCATGCTTGACATTCTGCTGTGCTGTTCAAAACAACAAACTTCTTTACATGGACACAGAGAAGGCCAGGAAAGTTTAAATAAAGGGAATTTTCTTGAGCTTTTCAAACTAATCAGTAAATATGACAAGGAAATTCTTAAAAATTCTACTATGATGAGCCCAGATATACAGAACGGCCTTTAAGAAACTGAAGCCTCATTACTTCTGGGCAAGGTTAATCAATAATTACATAAACCTCTCAGCACTTACTATGCAATTCTTGGCAATTAATTCAAAAATCTTTCAAAATGGGAGCTTGTTGAAATTTTATGTGCTAGACATGTGCACATTGTATTAGTTAAAGAAAGAGTAGTGAAATTTCTGTATACCGGTGACATAACTGCAAATGGACTTTCTGAGAAAATTCTACATGTTTTGGAAGTGCTTGAACTGGAACACAAATTGCATATCTGCTTCAGTTTAGATGCGGCATATGTTATGCCTGGAAATAAAAGAGGAGTACATGTAATTCTGAACAACAATTTTTGTGAGTGATTTATGTGCATTGTAACAATCATTGCCTTAACCTGGTCCTTACCACAGTGACTAAAATAGCTGCAAATATTGCCATTGTTTTTTTGAGCTTATAAATGGGTTGCACACTTTTACAAAGGGCGTTTACAGGCATTTTCGGTTTTTGTAGAGTCAAATGAACTACATCCAAAGCAAGAGTACCTTGAGCTTGAACAGGCTATCGATACATGTTGGAGGTCCAAGTCTGGTGCAATGAGCAAAGTACTAATGCTTTATGATGTCATAAATGATGTGTTAGTGGAATTTGCATAATGTGGAGGACAAATAACAGGGGAGACTCAATCTCTTCTCCAAAAAAATTTGAAAAAAAAGTTCTTGTTTTTAGCAGTAACTTTTGGAAAATTGTTTGAATGACTGCACTGCCAAATGGTTGCAAATGACCTCACCACACATTAAGAGGTGGTGACCCTGGTCGGGCTTATTGGAGAAGGTGTGCTGCCCCTTTAAGGATGGCTGGAGAATCAGAATGTTACCTACCACATGAAGGCAGCTCCATACCAGGTCAGCGTGAAGATGCTGACCCATCCCCCCCACAGGTGACTGGAATAGAAGAGACTATTTATGTCCAAATTTGTACAGTAAAGCCCTCTTTTCACCAGGACCAGGCTGAGTATTACCCTCTCCCCGGCCCACCACACTCACACCCGTGGAAGTAGCTGAAATACCAGGTTTCATCATGATTCACTGTGGACATTACACTAGTTGCTCCTTTCTTGGGGCACTGGGAAGGAATTTTTTCCCTCACCACCAGGTTGGCCAGGGCAAGATGGGTTTTTTCGCTTTCCCCACGGTGAGTTGGCCTCTTAGTGAGAGGCAAAGAAC
Organism: Lepidochelys olivacea; assembly: GCF_965140295.1. Lineage (NCBI taxonomy): Eukaryota > Metazoa > Chordata > Testudines > Cheloniidae > Lepidochelys > Lepidochelys olivacea. Next base: position 75,217,803 of record NC_140414.1, read on the forward strand.
AAAAGGCTACAATGTCACAATTCATTATGTAAACTTGGGGCATATGTCCAGAGCGGGTACTCCATAGGAAATGTACATGGTGATCAGATAAAATAGATGGGGAAGGATTTAAAGGAGGTATTCTTTAAAGGAGCAAAAATGTGGTTGGGGGGGGCTCCTATGACTGGCCTCCTTTATAGTTCCCCTTAGGGGGAAGGCTGGGGACAAGAATGAGTAAGGGGAGGGCTATCAACATCCCCCCCCGGTATATGTAAATAAATTATTGAATTAACTGCACTGCACAATTTTGTCTTCTGGGTACTCCCATTTAGGAATAAAGTTGCAGCCTATTTAAATCACATCGAGTTGTCCTCCTTCCAGCATAGCCAGACAAGCACAACTCTGTCCATTATTGACTCTATTGATCTGATAGAGGGCCTTAAAAAGAGTATATGTAATTTCATAGAATCATAGAATTGTAAGACTGGAAGGGACCCTGAGAGGTTTTCAAGCCCAGTCCCCTGCACTCAACGCACCACAAAGTGTTAGCTAGACCAGGGGTAGGCAACCTATGGCACGCGTGCCAAAGGCGTCATACGAACTGATTTTCAGTGGCACTCACACTGCCCAGGTCCTGGCCACCGGTCCTGGGGCCTCTGCTGCTGGCCTGGGGTACCAGCCGCCGGCCCTGCTCAGCCCGCTGCTGGCCCCGGGTCCTGGCCACTGGTCCGGGAGGCTCTGCTGCCGGCCCGGGGTCCTGGCCGCCAGCCCGGGCTCTGCAGCTGCCCCCAGCTGTGGCTCACTGGCCCCAGCCTGGGGCAGTGAGGGGTGCAGACAGGGGTAAGAGGGGGCACAGCTCAGCACCCCCACCTTAGAATTTGTTCCAGCGCCACTGTACTGGCATATTTTTAAGTCCTGATTTGCTGCTTATACCACTATCATGCCATGTGGCCCAGCGCACTGCGTTTGACATTGAGATTAGAATGTACATGCAAGAACTGGAATCAGAACTTTCTGACAGATTTCAAGATTTCCAGCAATTTGGCCCAATGCCTTCTTTTCTAATTAAACCTGAAAAGTTCAATGAAAGTGACTTGGATTTGTCTATATTTCAGTGGATGGGTGTTGAAGATTTCGAAATGCAGCTCATTCTGTTAAAAAGCTCAGAACTGTGGTGTCACGGTTCCTCCCCCACTCTGAACTCTAGGGTACAGATGTGGGGACCTGCATGAAAAACCTCCTAAGCTTATCTTTACCAGCTTAGGTCAAAACTTCCCCAAGGTACAAAATATTACCCCCGTTATCCTTGGACTGGCCGCTACCACCAAACTAATACTGGTTACTGGGGAAGAGCTGTTTGGACGCGTCCTTCCCCCCAAAATACTTCCCCAAAACCTTGCACCCCACTTCCTGGACAAGGTTTGGTAAAAAGCCTCACCAATTTGCCTAGGTGACTACAGACCCAGACCCTTGGATCTTAAGAACAATGAACAATCCTCCCAACACTTGCACCCCCCCTTTCCTGGGAAATGTTGGATAAAAAGCCTCACCAATTTGCATAGGTGACCACAGACCCAAACCCTTGGATCTGAGAACAATGAAAAAGCATTCAGTGTTTTACAAGAAGACTTTTAATAAAAAATAGAAGTAAATAGAAATAAAGAAATCCCCCCTGTAAAATCAGGATGGTAGATATCTTACAGGGTAATTAGATTCAAAAACATAGAGAACCCCTCTAGGCAAAACCTTAAGATACACAGACAGAAATAGTTATTCTATTCAGCACAATTCTTTTCTCAGCCATTTAAAGAAATCATAATCTAACACGTACCTAGCTAGATTACTTACTAAAAGTTCTAAGACTCCATTCCTGTTCTGTCCCTGGCCAAGACGACTACAGACAGACACAGACCCTTTGTTTCTCTCCCTCCTCCCAGCTTTTGAAAGTATCTTGTCTCCTCATTGGTCATTTTGGTCAGGTGCCAGCGAGGTTACCTTTAGCTTCTTAACCCTTTACAGGTGAGAGGAGCTTTCCCCTGGCCAGGAGGGATTTCAAAGGGGTTTACCCTTCCCTTTATATTTATGACATGTGGGCATCAAAGTTTGAAGTGCACTCTGTGGAGTGCACTTCAAGCTACTGAAAGAGATCATGGGGCCTTTATTCTGACCTGCTGGACGTCCCTGCCAGTGAAATTTAAATGTTTGAAGAAAATTGCGTTTGCAGTGCTTACAGTATTTGGATCCACATACCTGTGTGAACAGGTATTTTCACACATGAAATCTGTCCTCTGTCCCTCTCAGAGCCAGTTAACAACTCAGAAGCCTGTGTGCAGCTTAAAGTATCCAAATACATGCCAGACATTGGAAAACTCAGCAAGGAAAAGCAAGGGCAAGGATCACACTAAACTGATAAGATCTGCATTTTAATTTAATTTTAAATGAAGCTTCTTAAACATTTTAAAAATTTTATTTACTTTACATACAACAATAGTTTAGTTATATATTATAGACTTATAGAAAGAGACCTTCTAAAAACGTTAAAATGTATTACTGGCACACGAAACCTTAAAATTAGAGTGAATAAATGAAGACTTGGCACACCACTTCTGAAAGGTTGCCAACCCCTGATCTAGACTATCTCTGCGAAGATGTTTAACTTGCTCTTTAAAGTCTCCAGTGATGGAGATTCCACAACCTCCCTAGGCAATTTATTCCATTGCTTAACCACCCTGACAGTTAGGAAGATTTTCCTAATGTCCAAACTAAATTGCCCTTGCTGCAATTTAAGCCCACTGCTTCCTGTCCTATCCTCAGAGGTTAAAGAGAACTTTTTTCTTCCTTCTCCTTGTAAACAGCCTTTTATGTACTTGAAAATTGTTATCATAGCCCCCCTCAGTCTTCTCTTCTTCAGACTAAACAAACCAATTTTTATTAGCTTCAATTTCAGTTTAAGAAGCAATAAAGTGAATGGTTTCAGTCAAGTGCTGTAGTTAACTAATGATTTGATGGAGAGGTATGAAACTGAAATCTGAGATGTGGTGTCATGTCAGAAGAGAAAATAACTAAATCAACTGGATGGTTCGTTTGTTACTTCATCTTTTGAAATTCAACCATGGTGCATTTTAATGAATAATTGACAGCAATGGGGAGGCATAGTTTAGATTATCAGCTTTCTAAATTGAACAACCACTTTCAGAATAACACATGTTGCCTCATGAAAGTCATGGCTGCATGCTTGCCAAAATTGCACACATTTTGGCTAGTAGGAAAGTCTCAAATCAGCATGTATCTTGTACAGTATTGATCTGAATTAAGCTGATGTTTCAGCGTTCATTCAACAAATGAAGTGCAAATCAACCACTGAAAAAAATTATCCAACACTAATAGAAGTTTTAGAGGATTGCCACTTGAATATCTTTCTCCATATGCATAGACTTTTAAGAGTTTTGATTACATGCCCAATGACTTATACAGTAGAAATGCTCTACTCCACCATGGATAGGATTAAAACAGCTGTGCAAACAGCAGTGCTGACAAGTCGCCTGACTATGCTGTCTCTCCTGTCATTTGAAAGGAACCTATGTGATTCTCTGGGTTATGACCCTGTAATTGCCATACTTAATGGCAAATCCTAATGCCTTCTCCTGTAGAAAGGTGGAGTGGAGACAAGAAGACTCTGCTTAGGTAATATAAGTAATTTGCTGAGTTTTATTTAATTTACTAATCAGTTAACATTTAAAATTAATATGTTCTTTCTGGTTTGGTGATGCAACTTGTTTGGCTCTTTAAAGTACATTTATTGCAGTTTTATGTGGAATCTATTTGTTTATGTTAAATGGATGCACAGGGCTAACATTTAATGGATTTGAGTTTCATTGTTTTAAATCAATTGCAATATAAATTATTTGTTGTGACATCAGACATTTGGTCATGGCCATTCACCATAAGTCGGTGCCCCACCCAAATTTCCATTCCTAGCTACATCGCTGTGTGACATCTTCAGTGTCAAATACCTATCATTCTTCCCCAGCATGACCAAATTTTTCTGTTTCTGCTCTCTTTACTTCTTTCTCCTTGCTAATTTGTTTAGTAGTCACAAACCTTTTACTTCTTTTTATTCCTTTGGTGTCTGTCATTGTTCCTCAGCCTCTCTTTAGCTACCATCTCTTTGTACTTGGATGAGGCAGTCTGCTTAATTGAAACTATGTCATCATCTTGACTACCTTTTCCCTCTTTCTAAAGTTATTCCCATTTTTAATAGTATTACTTTTAGAAAATTATAGTACATCTGCATTTGTGCTTGTACATGTTTGTGCAATGCTATTTCAAGGGGAAAATGAGAGTCAGTTCTCAGGCTCAAGCAACAAGCCTATTGTTGAGGGGGGGATTGTTATAACTAATACTGTTAGAAATAGGTGCCTCTCCTTCTCTTTGGTAATTGTAGAACATCTACTCTAGCAATCTGGCCAGCTAACAAGACCAAAATCAGACACTTGTATGCCAAATATATAGTTAACTTTGTGCTTCCCCTGATCCATCTGCAGAATATACAGCATTCTGGATGAGACTGCAAAGCCCTGTGAAAGTGTGCAAGAGGAGTGGAAAGGTCACAAGGTGCCACCCTCCATTTCTTTGCACAATAGGTGTTTATAGATTCATAGATTCATAGACATTTAGGTCAGAAGGGACCATTATGATCATCTAGTCTGACCTCCTGCACAATGCAGGCCACAGAATTTCACCCACCACTCCTAAAAAAGACCTCACACCTATATCTGTGCTATTGAAGTCCTCAAATTGTAGTTTGAAGACCTCAAGGAGCAGAGAATCCTCCAGCAAGTGACCCGTGCCCCATGCTACAGAGGAAGGCGAAAAACCTCCAGGGCCTTCCAATCTGCCCTGGAGGAAAATTCCTTCCCGACCCCAAATATGGTGATCAGCTAAACCCTGAGCATATGGGCAAGATTCATCAGCCAGATACTACAGAAAATTCTTTCCCGGGTAACTTGGATCTTACCCATCTAAAAACCCATCACAGGCCATTAGGCCTATTTACCATGAATATTTAATTACCAAAACCATGTTATCCCATCATACCATCTCCTCCATAAACTTATCGAGTTTAATCTTAAAGCAAGATAGATCTTTTGCCCCCACTACTTCCCTCGGAAGGCTATTCCAAAACTTCACTCCTCTGATGGTTAGAAACCTTAGTCTAATTTCTAATCTAAATTTCCTAGTGGCCAGTTTATATCCATTTGTTCTTGTGTCCACATTGGTACTGAGTTTAAATAATTCCTCTCCCTCTCTGGTATTTATCCCTCTGATATATTTATAGAGAGCAATCATATCTCCCCTCAACCTTCTTTTAGTTAGGCTAAACAAGCCAAGCTCCCCGAGTCTCCTTTCATAAGACAAGTTTTCCATTCCTCGGATCATCCTAGTAGCCCTTCTCTGTACCTGTTCCAGTTTGAATTCATCCTTCTTAAACATGGGAGACCAGAACTGCACACAGTATTCCAGGTGAGGTCTCACCAGTGCCTTATATAACGGTACTAAAACCTCCTTATCCCTACTGGAAATACCTCTCCTGATGCATCCCAAGACGACATTAGCTTTTTTCACAGCCATATCACATTGGCAGCTCATAGTCATCCTATGATCAACCAATACTCCAAGGTCCTTTTCCTCCTCCGTTACTTCTAGTTGATGCGCCCCTAGCTTATAACTAAACTTCTTGTTATTAATCCCTAAATGCATGACCTTACACTTCTCACTATTAAATTTCATCCTATTCCTATTACTCCAGTTTACAAGGTCATCCAGATCCTCCTGTAGGGTATCCCTGTCCTTCTCTAAATTAGCAATACCTCCCAGCTTTGTATCATCTGCAAACTTTATTAGCACACTCCCACTTTTTGTGCCCAGGTCAGTAATAAAAAGATTAAATAAGATTGGTCCCAAAACTGATCCTTGAGGAACTCCACTGGTAACCTCCCTCCAACTTGACAGTTCACCTTTCAGTAGGACCCGTTGTAGTCTCCCCTTTAACCAATTCCCTATCCACCTTTCAATTTTCCTATTGATGCCCATCTTATCCAATTTAACTAATAATTCCCCATGTGGCACAGTATCAAACGCCTTACTAAAATCTAAGTAAATTAGATCCACTGCGTTTCCTTTATCTAAAAAATCTGTTACTCTCTCAAAGAAGGAGATCAGGTTGGTTTGGCACGATCTACCTTTTGTAAAACCATGTTGTATTTTGTCCCATTTACCATTGACTTCAATGTCCTTAACTACCTTCTCCTTCAAAATTTTTTCCAAGACCTTGCATACTACAGATGTCAAACTAACAGGCCTATAATTACTTGGATCACTTTTTTTCCCTTTCTTAAAAATAGGAACTATGTTAGCAATTCTCCAATCATACGGTACAACCCCTGAGTTTACAGATTCATTAAAAATTCTTGCTAATGGGCTTGCAATTTCTTGTGCCAATTCTTTTAATATTCTTGGATGAAGATTATCTGGGCCCCACGATTTAGTCCCATTAAGCTGTTTGAGTTTCGCTTCTACCTCAGATATGGTGATGTCTACCTCCATATCCTCATTCCCATTTATCATGCTACCATTATCCCTAAGATCCTCTTTAGTCTTATTAAAGACTGAGGCAAAGTATTTGTTTAGATATTGGGCCATGCCTAGATTATCCTTGACCTCCACTCCATCCTCAGTTTTTAGCGGTCCCACTTCTTCTTTCTTTGTTTTCTTCCTATTTATATGACTATAGAACCTTTTACTATTGGTTTTAATTCCCTTTGCAAGGTCCAACTCTACTTGACTTTTAGCCTGTCTCACTTTATCCCTCCATATTCTGACCTCAATAAGGTAGCTTTCCTTACTGATCCCTCCCTTCTTCCACTCCCTATATGCTTTCTGCTTTTTCTTAATTACCTCTCTAAGATGCTTGCTCATCCAGCTTGGTCTACAACTCCTGCCTATGAATTTTTTCCCCTTTCTTGGGATGCAGGCTTCCGATGGCTTCTGCAGCTTTAATTTAAAATAATCCCAGGCCTCCTCTACCTTTAAACCCATAAATTCTTCAGTCCAATCCACTTCCCTAACTAATTTCCTTAATTTTTGAAAGTCAGCCCTTTTGAAATCAAAAACCCTAGTTGCAGATTTTTGTTAATCCTTCCATTCAGTTTGAACTGAATTAGCTCATGATCACTTGAGCCAAGATTATCCCCTACAACCATTTCCTCTATGAGGTCCTCATTACTCACCAAGACCAAATCTAAAATGGCATCCCCTCTAGTTGGTTCAGCAACTACTTGCTGAAGGAATCCATCAGCTATCGCATCTAGGAAAATCTGAGCCCTATTATTATTACTAGCACTCGTCCTCCAGTCTATATCTGGGAAGTTAAAGTCTCCCATGATCACACAGTTTCCATTAGTATTTACTTTATTAAAAACATTAAAAAGGGCTCTATCCATATCCAAATTAGATCCCGGCGGTCTATAGCACACCCCAAGCACTCTCCCAGGGGAGGCTCTAATAGTTATCTTCCCCAATTTAATTGTTGCCCAGACAGACTCAGTCATATCCCTTTCATCGCTTCTTATTTCTTTACATTCTATCTCATCATTGATATACAGTGCTACTCCACCACCTTTACCTTTATTTCGGTCTTTCCTAAACAGCATATACCCTTCAATACCTGTAGCCCAGTCATGACTACTATTCCACCAGGTCTCTGTTATACCTTTAATATCTGGTTTCACTTCCTGCACCAGTAACTCTAGTTCCTCCATTTTGTTACCTAGGCTCCTTGCATTAGTGTACAAACATCTTAATTTTTGCTGTTTGGCCTCACTCACATTCTGTACCCTATTAGGCACGGTTATTTTACTACCAGTATAACCTATTAGACTTGTATCTACACTGCCCTTCCTCCTACCTACAGCTGTATCCACTCTTACTTCATTTTCTTTCCACTCTATGCTAAATTCTGGCGTGGAGATTACCTGGACATCTCCCAACCATCTCCCCCAAATTCCTAGTTTAAAGCTCTCTTAATCAGTTGTGCCAGCCTCCATCCTAGAAGTCTATTTCCTTCCCTACTCAGATGAAGTCCATCCCGAGAGAACTGTCCTCTATCCATGAATGCCTCCCAATGGCCATACATCCCAAAGCCCTCCTTATAGCACCACTGCCTAAGCCATCTATTGATAGTCAATCTTATCACACCTTTGTTGCCCTTCTCTAGGAACAGGCAGAATCCCACTAAAGATCACCTGAGCCTCAATTTCCTTAAGCGTCCTCCCCAGCCTAGCATAGTCTCCCTTAATACTTTCCAGCGAGAATCTAGCCGTATCATTTGTTCCCACATGAAGGATAATTAGGGGATTCTTTCCCGCTCCCTTTAGAATCCTTTTCAACCTCAGGTCTACATCCCGTATCTTAGCACCTGGAAGACAGCACACCCTCCTATTTTCTGGATCTATTCTTCTCAGTAAAGAGTCCCCAATCACATAGACCTGCCTTTTCCTAGTGACGGTGCTATTCTCCAGTCTATCCCCTGTTCCCTCTGGCTGCAAGTTCTTTCCATTCCCATTCTCCCTTGTAATCCTTTTTAACCCATCCTGTATCCTCCTGGGGCTCATATTTGGTGTAATCTCCATTAACTCTTCCCCTTTTCCTATAGGGCTAACCGCTCTTCTCTTCTTCCTTGCCCTGTCACCTTCAGTGACTACCTGCTGAGCCCCTTCTTCATTTTCCAACTCTGCAAACCTATTCTGAAGCTCTATTTCTCCTTCACTAGCCCGTCTTTGCCTCTGCCTAGTTCTTTTAGTCACATGCTTCCACTGACCACTTTCCTCACCCAGTCTCCCCTCAGAATTCCTAGTCCTGCTTCCATCTGCAAGTCTGAGCTTTTCCCTTCAGATACCTCATGTCTTTGCTCCATAATCTGCTCAAACCCCTTCCTAAACTCTACCAGACTTTCCACCTGCATCTCCAAACCTCTGATCTTTTCCTCCATCAGCTCTATCAGACGGCATTTCATGCAGACAAAACTCTTACCAGGTGCCCCCTCCAGGATCATGTACATACCACAGCTTCCACATCCAGTCATCTTCATTGTGTCATCTGCTACATGGGTCACTCCCACTGCCACCTCTGAATCTGTCATAGCCTTCCCACCTAAATCCTGTTAATCTGGGAAACACAAACCACACCAAAACACCACCACCCACAGCAAAACCAAACCCCACACAAGCACCACAAGACAAACTCCCCTTTCAAACTCCCCTGTTTACAGCTCTGTTTGCTAGCTCCTGTGCCGCTGCAGCTGTCTGTGCCACTGCCTGACTGGCTGGCTGCTACCTTTATAGGACCCCTAGTCAGTGAAGCCCCGCCCCCTAATCAGGGCTCAGCTTCTCTCCCAGCACAAAGCCCCTACAAGCCTCTACACATACAGATACTACCAATACAAAACCAAACAAACACAAATACCTTCTCCTCCAACAGAACTCCCACTCAAACTCCCCTGTTTACAGCTCTGTTTGCTAGCTCCTGTGCCGCTGCAGCTGTCTGTTTATAATCATCATTACACTGCTGTGAACACAAAATCTGCTCAAAGTTAGCAGGGGGGCATGGAAAGGGCATCACAAAGACTTCTCCCTCCTCCCACCCCCACCAACAGAGAAGGTGCATATGCTGGAGCATATGCTGTTTACCGTCAAAGGATGGAATAGTGGCTGCCGTCTCCAGTGGGAGTCTTGTAGTCACTGCAATCTATGCCTCTCCTTACAGCCACTGTCCCAGCCTGGAGTATGAAGAGATGGTACAATGTGGGAAACTGAAGCCCTGTTCCCTTACCTACCAACCTGGGGAAATTCCCTCTCCCACATAGCTCACACCAGCCAGGGAAATCTTCCCAACATCAGGGAACCTGCCCAACTCAGGAACCAAAGGGAACCTTTTCCCCAATTGACTACACCGCTCATCATTAAAGGGATCTATTCCCCACACAACAGCCAGAGGCCACAGGATGACTTGTCTGCCATTTATTGCTAGCAGAAACTGAAAATGGAGCCCACCACTGCTGCCGCTATGATGAACAGCTGTGAGGTAGGCTGCATCTAGAGGGGAAATACTGGTGGGTCAAAAAGCACTGGGTGGGGGTGCGGGATGAGAAGAGTATTGGGTCATTTGGGAGGAAGAAAAATTATAGGAGTTGATGGATTATTTCTTTTGGAGAGGCCAAAAGGACACTGTGCAACCAGTGGACTATTTGTTGGGCCAAAGGGGAGACATTGCTTGTATCACCAACTGCAGTGAAGATTTTTAGATGGAGGCTTTTGTTACAATTTTGGCAGGACATCCCTGACTTTATTTTCTTACTGCCTCATGTTCTCTGCCTCACTTAAATGCAAAAGAGAAGTTTAAAGTTTGCTGTTGCCTCATGAATACAACACACTGGAAAAAAAATTTAAATGAGCTTGCTCACCAGTTTCTGGCATTCTCAAAAATAAAGGGTCACATTAACATAATTTCTGTAATGTCTTTGTCAACCTGCTGTGTGATTTCTCCCCCCATTCAGGAGAAAGAGTAGTAAAACAGCTTACTTGTGACTCTTGTAAAGCAATATGATACCTGTTCAGTGTGAATTTTACTAAGGCATATAAAGGATTGAACTTCATGAATTGACCAGCTGTACATTCTTTTCAGATAACTTCCTACTTGTTCTGTTTTATTTTCCATCCCCCATCCCCCTTTTCTTCATATGTCCTTTGCTTGGTGTCACAGAGGACTTTCATCCATGCAGCTCTTTCTCCTTTTTATTCTGTTTCCTCTCCTCTGTTATTGCTGAACAGAAACTCCTTAGCTATTATCTTAATTCTCACTTTTTAAATTCATTAATTCATTGCCTTTCACCCTCCATTGCCTTTCTCCATCTTGTTTCAAGGCTATTAAGATTAGATTCAATCTCTGATGGTTTTCTGTTTTTCTGTTTGACCCATAGAGTTTATCAGCTTCAATCTTCTTCATCATACTTCTACAAATGCATGTTATAGATTATTGTCATCAACTTGTCCATCTTTTTCCTAAACACTTGCTGTCAACGCTAATGTTATATGTGTTACAGTCCTGTCATTCCCCTGTATCATCCTCCTTAAATGCTGACCACTGATTTCTTCTCCCTCAGTTCTCACTCTTCTGGCATTAAACTTGTTCAGCGTTTGCAGCAGTGTTACTCTGGATGATTTGCAGGGTCTCCTGAACTCTTAGAGTTTTTTTGTCTCACTAAGTGCATTAGCTGAGCACTGCCTGGATTGGTCTGGCTCTGATTTGTCCTTGATATGTCCTTCTTCAAACTCAGATAGCTTTGTAATTTAGATATGATTTACCAAACTTTGTTATAGTTCCACTTTAATCTTACTGCACTAACCTTTTCCTTTTATCTTGATCCAATTAAAACTGCCACATTTATGGTCAACTTATATTTTAGCTTCCCTCTACGGATAATGTACTGGAGGTCTTTTCCTATAGAGATTTTCCTCTTACTATTTGTTTGTATTACAGTAATGCTTAAAGGCCCCATTTGAGATTGTTGATCCATTGTGTCAGGTCCTGTACAGATGTAGAGTAAAAAAAAGACCACACCTTGGAAAACATACAGTCTAAATAGCTAGACAGATGAAAGGAGTGGGAGAAGGGTTAGCATCCAAGTAGATTGATATCATGGCCAGAAAATGTCATGGTAGATTTCTTCAGTCAAGTTTGGGCAAGAAGGGAATAGAAAGACAGAAGGAAACAAGAGGGGAAATTGCAGAGAGTGAGGTAAGTGGGATGGAAAGAGGGGAAGAGGGAAAGAGCAGAGCATGGAGGGCAGCAGGAGTTAGGCTGAGCTGAAGAGACTGGTAGTGGTTTAGAACAAGCAGCCTGTCAGTAGATGGGAGAGAATGTTCAGAGGAAGAGCTATAGAAAAGACTCTGATGAGATCATCCGTGTTTGAGGATCCATGCTGCAACTGCTGCTGTATCTACTCCTGCAGGCTGAACCTCTAATCATGAGCTGAGTTCACCTTGCATTTCTCTTCCCCTTGGGCTTATATGGCATGGGGAAGAGGGAGATTTCATGGATCCTTGTGTTCTTGGAGAGGGACTCCCAGCTGCAGAGTTCTGGGTTCAGGGGAAACAAGGAATGGGGTCAGCCTGGCTGGGTCCCTCTCTCCCCTTCTACCCTGTATGCCCTTTCTTATACTTTTATTCAATAAAGCAGCTCATATCCCATATACACTGACTAGACTTTCCATTGCTTCTATCTTCCCCTTCTCTAAAACCGCCTCTCTCTTTTCAATACAAATGCTATTATAGTCAGTGCTAGAATTGAGAGGTGTATGTAGGGATGTCATAGCCACACTATTTACCGTCACTGGGTGGAAAAAAATGTGAGGCAGAGCATATTATCACATTATTCCCCACTTCAAGCACTTATATTTGGAATATATACCGAGGGTATAAATTCCATTAAACTAGGTGAACTCTAGCCTTACATTAGCCTAGCTTATGGTTTGCATAAAGTATCCCCACCCGAGCAGTTCACAGAGAAGATATTTAGCTAAGAAGAACACTCTTAGCCTGTTGAGTTAATAACTGTAACTAAAAGCATTCATGTGCTTCAATTTCCAGTTCTGTTTGCAGGATGAGGTCTAAGGTGAGTTAGCTTTTCGAACTCAGTCATCTCATTTCCCACCCAGTCTGTGTTTTTACTTATTTGTGTGGGGGAGAAGGGGGAGGGTTGAAGAGGAAGATTAATATGTAACTCCACTTCCTTGTGTAGATTTGCAGTATGCTCATAAACTGTTGCCAGATTTCCCTCTGTGTTTTAGTAATGGGCAAAGAGATTCATACGTATCACTATACAGTGTAGTAAAATTTATAGAGCTCTTTGGAATCTCCATTATAATCACTATATGGATGCACAGGGCTGACATAAATGCATTGTTACTAACATTATAATTTCCCTTTGAGGGAGGGTTCATTTAGATTACTTGCTATCTGCACCTTGTTAGCCAAATAGTATAAAGATTATCTATCAATGTATCCATATATGTTTCATAGATTCATAGATATTAAGGTCAGAAGGGACCGTTATGATCATCTAGTCCGACCTCCTGCACAATGCAGGCCACAGAATCTCACCCACCCTCTCCTGCGAAAAACCTCTCACCTATGTCTGAGCTATTGAAGTCCTCAAATCGTGGTTTAAAGACTTCAAGGAGCAGAGAATCCTCCAGCAAGTATTAATACAGTTGTTCTTGTACAGGTGCCAGAACCATTCATGTTGTCAGCACAATGCTGGTCAACTGTTGCTGCAAAGCCAGCAAGGGGAACACACCACATGTTACAGGCATATGTTCAGAAGGGCATATGTGCTGTCAGTCATTCATGAACAGCTTGTCCTTTTGTATGGACATCTTTGAGTATGTTCAATGGAGGTCAATTGGATCTACAGGAAGGATTCTTACAGAAGATGTCAACAAGATTTTATTTATTCCCCAAACCATCCTTCCCCCCTCCCCATCCCCAAAATAAAATATGTATGAAGGCAAAGACATATAAAACAATATTTGGTGTCACCTTTTCTTGTGAGGTGCTGTTAAAAATATATAAACAAGAACTTCCAAAATCTTTAATTTGTTTTTACAGCAGGATAATGTTTATTTTTACACTATTTTGAGGAGATCCAGTTTGCAGAAGGATGCTGCAGTCCAGAAAATACTGATCTATCATCTTCCAGATTTGATATTTCCAAAAATGGCACCACAGCATTGTAGCTGTATGAATGCCTGTGTATTAGGGATTTTTTCACCACACATTTACTTCTCTTCACTTCAGTTTACCGAGCTGTAAAATATTCTTGCTGGAACGTTGCACCATAACACTACTGGATTACCTAGAATTCAGAATTATAACATACAAGACCCCAAAAACAGAAAGAGAAGCAGGCTGCACCCTAAAACAGAGAAGCATAACTCATCTACCTGACTCTAGGCTGGCTATCTGCAAACTGCCACCTCCCAGATCCCAGACTTCCCAACAGAACACGCCCCTTAGCCTGCGCACAGAAGCAAGAACACCCCTGACATTTTAAGTGACAGACTGTAATTCTTTTAACACCGTTTTCAATACACTGCAGTATCCATCCACTGGACCTCATGCACTCTTGGCTGTCTGGGTCTGAGCACAGTCTAGTTATTGTTTCTGACTCTGAGGCTCTAGACACATTCTCAGGGTACAGAGCACCTCCATCTATCACATCTTTTGAGAGATGGGACTCTGCGACCAACTGCCCAGACCTTCCAACTAGTGCCAGCTTTTCCAAGCCTCCCCAGTAGCTCTTGCATGCTTTCAGAGAGCCACTGAAACTGTGGACCCTCTGAATTACTGTTTCCCCCCCAGGGACTACATGACAGTGAAAGTGAGGGGGACACAGGCTCTGAAAAAGAATTTCTAAACCGATCACATTACTCACAAAGCACAAGTGATATGTAGTACGAGGGAAAATAAAAGAAACCTGTACATAAAACGTTGCCTCAGTTTCCTCACCTTTCCAAGAGCCCTTTAGGTTTTGGTCAGTGTCCTTTCAAGATCCCAGGACCCTCCATTTTTCATTCTCCTCCTGGCAAGACTTGCCTTCTTATGCTTATATCTCTTCTCTTTCTAAAATGGCCAGTGAGAGAGTTTTCTATAATTTTCTGGACCCCGGTGGGATGACTCTCCTCAGTGGCTTCATGTTTGTCATCAGGTGATCCATTGCTTGGTTACAAGCCCACCTGGGAGAACTTCTTCCTTTGGTGGCAGCTACATCATTATCCTACGGTGCTTCCATTTGAATGTCAGACCCTCCAAGTTAATGACACTTGATTGCTCTGCATCACCAGCCTTCTGCTAGGTGCAGAAATATCTCCTGACATTTCCTGAGGGTTTCAGCTCATTATTGAGACTGTAGAGCCATAGTGAAGGCACAGAACAGTTTTGCAATCAAAATTGTGTTCACAAAACAAAGTGGAGTTTTTAGTTTGATATCGACATGTACACACATACTTTACTCCGTCACATTTTTCTCTTCCTTTTCTTTCTGAACAGAGCCCCAGACTCAGACTTGATTCAGCTCTGAACACTGATTCATTGGCCCATCATTTCTTTCAGTTACTTTTAAAAGTTCTTTTACAGCATTTATGACCCTGATAGGACAGGATATGAGAGTGGCTCCTTTGATATGAGAGAGGCTCCAAAGTCAATCAGTCCCATCTTGTGCATATGAGGAATTCCGGTATAAGAAGGTGCTGATTATTTTACTTCACATTATCAAAAAGGAATATGAAATGATTCTCCCCAGCTGGATTTCTTTGGCATAATCTAGGGCTTCAAAATGATGAGCACCTTCTCCAAAATGGGAAACATCCTTAGTTACCTTAGCCTTCAACAGATGTCCAAGGTGCTTAGTATCTTACAAGAGGTGTGTTGTTAAGTCTCACTTTTTTACTATGCACTGAATACCATCTGCCATCTGAGACCCTAGTCGCAAAGACTTGAGACAGAGACCCAAGCTATGACCATAGCAGACCTAGACTTCTTTAATTAATTTTCCCTAAATCCACTTTCCTCAATTCCCAACTCTAAACTTGCTCATGAGGGCTCAGTCCTAACCCAAGGCATTCCCTACAGTAATCAAGCAAACTCAGAACACCATGGGTTTATATAAACTAGAACAAATACCTACAGCATGTCTGAATTTTCTGAGTAAAGATTTCATTGCCTTTCATTGGGCATGATTTGCTATTGTACTACATCAGTTTTCTGTTATTTCATTGATTTTCATGGTGTAACACAGTGGTGAAGGAGGTTCATTATATTTACAAGCTACCACCACACCTCATCATAACAATTTTCATTTTTGGTACAGTAAGTGCAATATTCAACTCAGGCTTACCAAAGTCAGTAGCTACATCCACAACCTTGGACTATTAAGAGTCTCTTCAGGTTGCATAACATCAAAAAAATTAGTGACAAGGATGTGTTCTTGAAGATACCATTTCTGTCTCTGGTGTATCCAACTTCTCTCAGCTACTGCCCCAAAATATTTCACCACCTACTGAATAGTATCAGAGTATCACTTCTAGTTGAGAAAGAAAACAGTAATGTTGCTATACAACACAAAAAGCCCCTCAATTTTCCTCCTCTTCTTTTGCTAAATGAATTTTAAATAGTTCATGAACTGTTAAAAAAAACCCATAAGCACTACAGAAATGCTAAATGTTATGAATAAAATCACTAAGCATTTTGCTACAGAATAGGATCTGTGTCTCCTGAATTTTAGCCAAAGCAATCTGCCATTCAGTTGTGGATATAAAATAGTGACTTTGAGTCAAGGAGAGAGAAAAAAAGATCATAAAGCCTCAAACAAGGAGTCTTTTTAGGAGACAACTATGTTGCAGAACATACTGATGGCAAATGATAAAGCAGTAGTGACTGTGACACTATCCGATTCTAGAAACAATTTTGAAAACTCTGTAGCAGGGAACACTAAAGCAAGCAGTATATAAAAAGGCAAAAATGTAAAACCCCACAAAGTAAAATATACTTCAAAAAGTCCCTCCCACATGCATTGTCTTATTAGTGTCTCAACATTCAATATCCTGGCCTCCACTGGCCACATTAGTGAAGAGACATTTCCCTAGATACACAAGAATTGTAGCTGAGAATTCCTAACTCTTATAAGACTTAAAGATGAGTATAAGTATACTAATCTTCCATTTACCACAGAGATCTTGGGGCTTGTCTATATGGAGAAATAGTGTACTGTAAGCTGGGGTGTAAATCTACAGAGCGCTAACTCACCACGTGCTAACTGGTACGGGTGGCTGGACAGCAGTACATCATATCCCAAGGGCTGGTGTGAGACAAGAGGCCTAAGCCTGAGAGGGTGCCCTCTAGATCCAGAGCTAGAAACAGTGATTGGAATCTACCCAGACCTAGTTGCCTTGGAAGCATGTGGGACCCTGAAACTGGGTCCACTCTCAACAGATTGGTCATGAATTTGGGTTAAGACTCAACGGTATTGTAAAATCTCTTTGATCCCTGCAGGTGTAGTAGCATATGGCCAGATTCTCAGCTAGTATAAATAGACATACTGTAGTACAATTACAGTCAGCTGTTGGTGGAGCCATGCTGGTTTAAACCACTTGAGAATCTGGCCCCTTGTCTTTCTCTAAGCAAATAGCTAGACTTTGACCCAAACTAGGACAACAGAAAATACATAACTGGATTCCCTGACTCTTCTACTGCTAAAACACTTTTATCATTAGTTAATCACGTTATGCTCAGAACATTAGAATAAGCTTCCATTCTTTTTCATGTTCAGTGAATCATTTATCTCGCTGTGTGTTAATAAAGAAACATTAGAATTTCTGGAACAGGGAAGACTAACAGTCTATTTTCTACTACAGTAACCTGTCTCTGACAATGGCCAACTGAACAAGCTTCAGAAGCTCCACTCCGTGCATCTAATTGTGCAGACTATACCGTGGGAAGAAATCTCTCTCTGACCCCCACTGCTGACCATCTTATGCTCAAAAGCCTGAGGACTGAGAGCCTAGCAGCTTTTTATTTTATCCTCAGTAATTTAACCACAGGTGCCATTTTTTTCATATACAAGTGATTAATCTGTTAATTAATATCTGCAAAGCACTTTGAAAATATAAATGGCAATACACTGTAGTGTTTTTAATTTAGAGTTAGATTCAGTCTTTAGTTTCAGCTGCTCCAGTAGCAGCCCTGGGAAGGAACCGATCCACAGAGAGATTGTTTATAATACACAGTCCACTCCCCAACACGTGTCCAACCAGCTCTGCTAGCCAGGACATGGGAGGGTGTAATCGACTGAGATACATATGTAAGGTGAGATTCTGTGCGGTGCCTCTAAGAATGCAGCCTAGAATTCACAGCCCAGTGAGAGGGGAATAAGGTGGCTTTAAATCACCTTTTGCACCCTACTGATGCTAGACTATTCCTGGGGCTCGAATGGTTTCTGGCATAATTCTGACAGCCCTGAGTTGCTGTCTAAATTACAGAAGCCTCCCTGGGCTCCCCTATGAGAGGCAGCGCTGCCTAGAATCTCCTCAACAATGTGTGCCGTGACTCTACCCCAAATATGCCCTTCCTGTCTCCATCATGCCCCCTTTGCCCAAATTGCAAAGGGATCCTTAGAAGGTAGTCTGTGGAATCTTCCACAGTTCCTTTACCAGGGAAATCTTCCCTCAGCTAGTTACAGAGCTTTTAGAGACCCTTCCAGAGATCCCACTGCTTTCACATGGTAGAATGACACCAGAGCAGGGTGTGACGTCTCCTACGGGTTACGCTAAGGGCCAGTGGTAGCGAGATGCCTCACAACCCTGAGTGCCTCCAGCCAGCATCACACAGGGACAAGGATCTTTCCCATTCCATCTACCTTTTTATCATTAGCTACCTCCAGATACTGGGCATTTTGTCTGTGGAAGTGGAATTCTTTACCTTGGTAAATTTACTTTGTTGACTCTCTTGATCCAATTCAAGGCAAATTTAAAACAGAAATTCTCTTCAGATTTTCCTTTACTAACTTTTTTTTCTTGATTCTGCCTTTTTGCACAATGCTTTGGTGTTTGCCACAAGTGTTTAATTACAGCAGTAAAAGTAGTAAATTATGTGCCATGTACCACTTGCTTAACATAATGTGAGTTGAGCAATGCATCAGTTAGAGAGATAAAAGTCCACAGCAAAATTAAAAAGCAGTTTGTTTCTCATCTTATTCTCCTTGTTTTGACACCACTGCCCCCCATTTGGGGGGTTTAATTCCTTTTTTATGCTATATATATGAAGGTAAGTGTCAGAGAAACAACACTTTGCCCAGACCCATCCAGTCATTTTGAGGTAATTACAGTAATGAATGTTCAACCTGAAGTTTTCCAGATAATTAGTGGTTCAAGTTAGCTGCCTATCTGTTGGTAGCAAGTATTTCAATTCCAACTCATCTCACTATTAAAATAGACCAAAAAAAGCACAAAGAGAATGACATTCTCTGGGCTTCATCAGAAAGCTCCAGTCAAGTAGCCAACTCCTAGTGTAACTTTTCCTAATTTTATCCTAAGAACAGTGAAAATCTTTAATCTGTTTGGTGAAATATGCCACTCAGATATCTGGAGAAAAATAGCCTTATCAAGTTGCATTAGAGGCTGATGATTATTGTCCGAGATGATAGAACAGGGTGAGTAATTCAAGTGACTCCCACAGAATCAATTATTTATTATTAATTTTTTTATATTGCAGTAGCACCTAAAGACCCCAGTCATGATAAGTGTCTGATTGCACTAGCCAGTGTGCAACACATACAATGACAAAGGTAATATCCTGGCTCCATTAAAGTCGATGGTAAAATTCCCAAAGACTTCAGTAGAGCTAGGATTTAATCCATGTACAGTCCTGTGCCCTGATGACCTTACAGTCTATAACCCCTATGTAGCAAGGAGCTACACACCGGGTTAACTGTACACATGTGAGAAGTTTCATTAATTTCAGTGGGACTACTCTCATGCATAGACTTTAGCAAATGAGTGTAACAAACATTAGAAGGATGAGAACAACAGTAAAAAGAGCATAGGTTTAGGTAGGTTAGCTATGTACATACTTTGAGGAAATGGAGTCACATAAATGGTTTTTAAAATATAAATACATATCTGCAATCCCACCTAGTTTTAGAGGTTTTGTAAAATCCCCCTTGAGCATTGTGTTGGCAAATAAGACATTTCTTTATTCCCTGAGACTATTATTTAGCACTAGTGAGGTTTTGCAAGAACTTACTCCCTTAAAAGTGTGCACTTTAGTTATGGATTAATTTTGAAGTGGTGTTTATCACTCTTTCACAAGGCAGGCAGCACTCATGGCAATGAATACGGCTCAAATGGTTACATTCTGCACTTTGCCAAAACATGTATTAAAACTTACTGTCCTCACAAAACGTTGCCATCCCAATCAGCAGAGAATCCTAAAAGAGTCTCCAAAGCAGCAACTGTACTTAGTTCTAAGAATCTCTCTTAATCAAATTAAAAGCCACCAGCACTGCACTACTGATTTAATGAACATTTTCATCTCTTAAGGTAATGGCATCAGTTCAGCTCTCAGAAGAAACAACAGTTCAGCTCTCAGAAGAAACAACAATATATTTATGGACTCATAGTCAAGAAGGGCATTAAACCTGTAAATTCCA
The DNA here is from genome assembly GCF_965140295.1 of Lepidochelys olivacea. Classification (NCBI taxonomy): domain Eukaryota; kingdom Metazoa; phylum Chordata; order Testudines; family Cheloniidae; genus Lepidochelys; species Lepidochelys olivacea. Next base: position 75,238,101 of record NC_140414.1, read on the forward strand.
TTTCACATATCCCTCTGCATATAATTAAGAATGAAGTTCCTTGTACTGTATTTGAGCCACAAGCAATCCTCTGAGGGGCTTTTTAATATGTGTTAAGGATCACAGTATACACGGATTTTAGAAAAATATAAAAGGTATCAATGAAAGCAACTCCAAAAATTATGCTAGTACTAAGACCACAGTTAAGTGTCTTATAATAGAAGAGAATCATTTTGATGGGATAGACTACCCATCTGGGTTCTAGGAGTGACAGGATAGCAACTGGGTCAGAGAGCTGATATTATATCAAAGACAGACTGCAAGGCCCTCTATTACTCTTCTATGTTTCTGTAGTCCCATCCTGTCATCGTCTGACCTAGTGCTAGCCATTCCCATTTTAGTGGCACTGTTGCTGTTACTCATGACCCTCCTGATACTGCTGTTCACCATTCCTTCTTTGAGTTCTATCTAGTTGCAGCTCAGCATCTATCTCTGGATGTCACTTTCCAAGACAATACCAGAAGGCTTCTGTTCCAGGGTAGTCATTCCTTCTCCTAGATGCAATCCAGATTCACAGCAAGTTGACCAGGTACATTGATGGTCCTAAAGTATTGATGCCAAGCTGCTGACTCTTCATTTGCTGCTCCCTGTGGTGGTTGTATACCGATAACCCCAATTTTCTCATCACTACTATAGATATATTTTCTGCCTTCTGCTGCTCTGCAACGACCTCAGTCCTTCTCCTTCCAACCTCTTTGAGAATGGCCATAGGAGCACTGTCCATGTGAACACTCTTGTGAATGTTGTTCATGTTAGTTGTCATGACACCTGCTTTCAGAGAATATTCTGTTGCATAAAACCTCACTTGCCTGAATGCTCATGGGGGTCATGAATACCAGAAAAGCAAATCAGCTAGTTTTATTCACAAGGATATTCACAAATATTAATCTGCTGTATTCACCCAACTCAATTCCTAATCCTGAATGAGCTAGAGCCATTAATTTCATCTCCAGGAATGGCCTTGGAGTGACAGATAAAGGTACATTTGACTAGTGCGACAATGGACATATAGAACAATGAGGAAATCTGACCGCTGATATGGAGTTGCTGTGAGAAAAAATAGATTAAGATATTTGCTAAGAGAAACACTGTCACTGAAGAGAATGGATAAAATTAGCAGTATGAGAATAAATTAATCTATAGTCATTGCTTTGTATAAAAAAATATAGTAAAAGTAGGATAAATTATCATTCGATATGGAGAGTTACTAGAGGGTTTTGTGCAGACACAGATTCTCTACAGCAGTAATTCTTTTACAAAAGGGTAATACATTAAAAGAATATTTGTAACTGTCACATAGTATTTATGGAATGGTATAATTCAGTGGTGAACAAACTGCGGCCCGTGGACCGCATGCGGCCCATCAGGGTAATCTGATTATGGGCTGCAAGACATTTTGCTGACATTGACCATCCGCAGGCAAGGCCCCCCGCAGCTCCCAGTGGCTGTGGTTTGCTGTTCCTGGCCAATGGTTGCTGCAGGAAGTGGCGGGCCGCAGGGACATGCTGGTCGCTGCTTCCTGCAGCCCCCATTGGCTGGGAACGGTGAACCATGACCACTGGGAGCTGTGGGGGGCCAGACCTAAGACAGGTCAATGTCAGCAAAATGTCTCGTGGCCTGCCATCAGATTACCCTGATGGACTGCATGCAGGCTGCAGGTTGCCCACCACTGGCATAATTCAACTATACGGAGATTTGAGAATAATAGGTGAAGAAGGAACTTGTTTTCCCTATTTTCTTACTTGCCAGAACAGCATGGGTTTGAAAATTTCACTCCATCAATATCTGGTTTGCATTCAGTTCTGGAGAGACTAGGAAAAGAAGATCACAGAGTGAGACAGATAGAAAAGCAAAAATAATTACAATAGAAGAGATTCTGATCTCACTTGCGCCAGTGTGCTGTGAGCCCAAAGTAACTTTGGGCTTTTCTGGAGTTGCTCCATATTTACAATGATGTAAATGAGATCTGACTCTGACCCAGAAAGGATACAATATGTACAGTCCAGTCCCAGGCACTTCAACATGATGTCTGATTATCTTTCAGAGAGAGTCTTCTATCAGTAACAATATTGGGTCCCTCACTCTCTGGCCTGGCAAAGCTCCCTAAGGGGAATGGTTTCAGGGGAAGGAATAGAATAGAGACTATAGAAAGGATGGATGCTCATTCTGGGTGAAGTTCACGTCTATGCACAGGACCAGTGCAACGAGCATACACCACTTAATTCCTACCTACACCCTCAAAATAGGGCTCAAATGGGACCATCTATATGAGTTCTTTCAGCCCCCTGGTCTACAGCAATGTTGGCAAAGGCATCTAACGAGCATTCCTTCCTGGCCAGGCCCCATCTGAAGAGAAAGGAAGCTTTTAGGGACAAATGGTAGCCCTCAGAATTAAAATGGACCTAGATACTTGGCACAGAATCTGGAGCAGGCCTGTTTGCTTTCAGACACAGGGCAAAATAAACTTATAGTTGAATGCCAAGGTTTGTTCAGTACACACAAAACAGGGGCTGAAAAAAGATATGCATGAAACAAGGTAATGTGAACATTGCACGTCATGTTAAGGATTCAAATTTATATTCCCTACATTTGGATCCATTACATGTATAGTGTAATAACATTTTAAGTGGGGGGAAAAGGTAATTTTGACCATTTTTCAGGAGTAAAGCTGACTTCATCCTAACATGCCCTGCAAAATCAAGGTTCCTGACAGAACTCCCCTAGGAAATTAACAACTGAGTTTAATTTATTATTGTAAAATATTTCTAACTGTGGAGTCTCGCTATCCTGATGCTTTTGCTTTCATGCTGCATTATGTCATCCAGACTCTGATTTGGACAGTGAATCTGTTTGCCGTGAAACAATATACACCAGAGGAGAGCAGTTTTCTAAAGTGATTTGTATCTCAACCATGAGAAAAACCTAACAGATGCATGCTGTTTTGAATAAAGCATTCATACAGGCATTTAAATCACTTACAGTACATTTTGTGTATGAATTACCATTTATAACTAGATACAAAACAGATGGCAAAGTTTTGGTTTAAAGTTATGTGCCCATTAAACTAGATCACTGTATGCTACAAGGAAGATTTGCTGATCGGAAGGGAGTTTTTTGCCTTAAAATACATTGGAAGCAAAGAGTGGGTCACTATAACAAGGAACTCTCTACAACCTTCACTGGAATTATAAATGATCCTGGATTAAATTATCTGACCACCCAGACACTCTTCTTGCTTATGTGTACTACACACTTCTTTCACCAAACCTATAAACCTTGCACCTTCCCCTTCCGGAACAAAATTCTGGAGGGGGGGAGTTTGTTTGTTTATTTGTTTTTGTTAAATTGTGTTAGTAAACCAGTTGTGTTTCACATCTCTGCTTGATCATTTTGCTTTTGTTGCATCCCCATTCCTAGGGTTCTCTATATATTGACTATATAGACAGTAAATGCTGAGTTGGTAGCAACAATAGGCCAGATCCTAAGCTGATTTAAATCTCTGTAACTTCCTTGAAGACAGTGAATTTTCTCTCCTTTATACCTGCTGAAGAGCTGATTCTTTATCTTCACATTTGTCTGTGAAGCCCCTTGCACATGTTAGACCCTACATAAATATTAAGAATAATTAATGTGTATTTTGAATACTTGAGCAAAAGGCATTATGGTTTTATATCATCACTTGAAGAAGTACTTCTGAAACCCTGCATTAGATAGTGGGGAGGTGCTGCTTGGAGCTGATACAATTCAAGTTGGTGACAATCAATATTTTGGAACTTGGTAACACTGAAAATACATCTGGGACCCATAGTCTAATACCCAAACCTTTTGCAAAGTGACATGGTCCAGCACTGATTTTATAGTTCACTGCATATCATTTATGTTTCTTTATAATATAGGTCTTTAGTCCCAGAAGAATAATCAAGACAATATTAGAGGCCAATTTTTACTTAGGTTGTGATATTCATTTTTAGTTAGATTTTTTTTAAATTTTACAATATGCTAACAATGTAATGCATATATGTCTGAACACTTTTTCCTAACTACTAGGTAACATCAGCTCTTCTTGTACTACATATTATGTGTCATTAGTTCTGTCTTTCCAACACTGTATTATGGCATATAAACATTTTCTGTATTGTGGCATATAAACATCCAGCATGTGCCCCTTTTTGCTTAGAATGGTGCAATATCCCCAGCCTCACGGAAAACAGAGGCAGAAGCCTAACTAGCCATCAAAGTGGTAGCAATAAGATCTCCTGCATAATTGAACTTTTGTGTTAGCTTTACTGTGTCCAATAGAGACTTGAGAGAAGTATCAGAGGGGTAGTCATGTTAGTCTGTATCCACAAAAATAACGAGGAGTCCGGTGGCACCTTAAAGACTAACAGATTTATTTGGGAATAAGCTTTTGTGGGTAAAAAACTCACTTGGTTTTTTACCCACAAAAGCTTATGCCCATGCTCAAATAAATCTGCTAGTCTTTAAGGTGCCACCGGACTCCTCATTAGTTTTGTGGAGAGAAGTAGCATTCCTGGCAGGGGAGTCTTGTAACTTCAATGAGAAATTAATGGAATATAAGAAATTTGCATTATCCAGGGTATTGTTTCCTGCAGAGTAGTAGCCAGAAAGATGTATATATTCTCACAGAAAACAATGCACTTCCCAGTAACTGCCACCATACTGTTTCTTCCCCTATTATTACATTTGCTTTCATTTACCATATTTCTTCTCCATTGCAATTAGCTGAAAAATAAATACAATGTTTAATCATAGAAAGTAGTGGACAGATGATGCTATAAGTTACAGGGGGGAATGCACCTGCATGTATCATTTTGTCCAAGATATTTCCTCAGGTAGCTTTGCTATTGAGATGTTTTTTAGACTAGGGGGTAGCAGGAAGTACCCCGTTACATTTACACAATGTATGTGCATCCATGTGGCATTTTATTACTCAAGGTTTTACAAACACTCACTCAGAGATGTCTTAGAAACCCAAAACCAAATAATTAGTACAGTTTTAAAGCACTCTCTACTTACCACAGATGTTTCTGCACATTACTTGAAACAAATGTACTGCTACCCCAAAAGTAATGTTCATATAATCTACCTCCTGATTTATAATTCAAAAGAAATCCTAACTATATAGACCTTTCTGACTACTTTACAATGAATCATCATTCTGTAAAGGAATGCTGTCAGCAATAGCAACTGGTAAAACAAGTGAGGGGTTGGGGCTGACAATTACATACATGCCCTCCCCCGCAAAAAAATATTTCTGACACCATCACATCCTCCACGCACAAAAAATTTTCTGATCAACAAACTCATCAGTTTGTAGCTCCCTCAAAACCAATAATTCCTCTGGTGTAATTGCTCCCTTATCCCTTCTGAAAATAAACAAGCATCCTTGGCCACTCCATTCTGAGCTTCACCTCCTCTGTGCCCCTTTGCCAGGCCACAGATCATAAGGACATAAGAATGGCCCTAGTGGGTCAGACCAAAGGTCCATCTAGCCCAGTATCCTGTCTTCCGACAGTGGCCAATGCCAGGTGCCCCAGAGGGAACGAACAGAACAGGTAATCATCAAGTGATCTATCCCCTGTCGCTCATTCCCAGTTTCTGGCAAACAAGAGGCTACGGACCCAATCCCTGCCCATCCTGGCTCATAGCCATTGGTGGACCTCTCCTCCATGAACTTATCTAGTTTTTTTTTAATCCTGTTATAGTTTCGGCCTTCGCAACATCCTCTGGCAAAGAGTTCCACAGATTGACTGTCCATTGTGTGAAGAAATACTTCCTTTTGTTTGTTTTAAAGCTGCTGCCTATTAATGTCTTTTGGTTAACCCAGGTTCTTGTGTTATGAGAAGGAGTAAATAACACCTTCCTTATTTACTTTCTCCACACCAGTTATGATTTTATAGACCTCTATCATATCCCCCCTTAGTCATCTTTTTTCCAAGCTAAAAAGTACCAGTCTTATTTATCTCTCCTCATATGGAAGCCGTTCCCAACATTCTATACATTTTTTACTGTCGCTGCACACTGAGTGGATGTTTTCAGAGAACTATCCACAATGACTCCAGGATCTCCTTCTTGAGTGGTAACAGCTAATTTGGAACCCATCATTTTATATGTGTAGTTGGGATTCTGTTTTCCAATGTGCATTACTTTGCATTTATCTACATTGAATTTCATCTGCCATTTTGTTGCCCAAGTCCCATTTTTGTACGACCCTTTTGTAACTCTTCACAGTCTGCCTGGGACTTCACTATTTTGAATAGTTTTGTGTCATCTGCAAATTTTGCCACCTCACTGTCCACCCCTTTTTCCAGATCATGTATGTATAGATTGAATAGGACTGGTCCCAGTACAGACCCTTGGGGGATAACATTATTTACATCTCTTCATGCTAAAAACTGACAGTTTATTCCTACCCTTTATTTCCTATCTTTTAACCAGTTACTGATCCATGAGAGGACCTTCCCTCTTATCCCATGACAGCTTACTTAGTGTAAGAGCCTTTAGTGAGGGACCTTGTCAAAGGCTTTCTGAAAATCTAAGTATATGATATCCACTGGATCCCCCTTGTTCACATGCTTGTTGACTACCTCAAAGAATTCTAGTAGATTGTTGGGGAAGAGTCAGCACGGTTTTTGTAAACGGAAATCATGCCTCACCAAATTATGTTAATCTATGTGTCTGACAATTTTGGTTTTTACTATAGTTTCAGTTTTCCCGGTCCTGAAGTAAGGCTCACCGGTCTGTAATTGCTGGGATCACCTCTGGAGCCCTTTTTAAAAATTGGCGTCACATTAGCTATCCTCCAATCATTTGGTACAGAAGCTGATTTAAATGATAGGTTACAGACTACAGTTAGTAGTTCTGCAATTTCACAATTGAGTTCCTTCAGAACTCTTGGGTGAATACCATCTGGTCCTGGTGACTTATTGCTGTTTAGTTTATCAATTTGTTCCAAAACCTCCTCTAATGACACCTCAGTCTGGGACAGTTCCTCAGATCTGTCACCTAAAAAGAATGGCTCAGGTTTGGGAATCTCCCCACATCCCCAGCCATGAAAACCGGTGCAAAGAATTAATTTTGTTTCTCCGCAATGGCCTTATTGTCCTTGAATGATCCTTTAGAATCTCGATCGTTCAGTGGCCCCACTGGTTGTTTAACAGGCTTCCTTTTTCTGATGTACTTAAAAAAAATATGCTGTTACTTTTTGAGTCTTTGGCTAGCTGTTCTTCAAATTCTTTTTTGGTCTTCTAATTATATTTTTACACTTCATTTGCCAACGTTTATGTTCCTTTCTATTTTCCTCACTAGGATTGAACTTCCACTTTTTAAAGGATGCCTTTTTGCCTCTCACTGCTTCTTTTACTTTGTTGTTTAGCCAGGGTGGCACTTTTTTTGGTTCTCTTACTATGTTTTAAAATTTGGGGTATACATTTAAGTTGAGCCTCTATTTTGGTGTCTTTAAAAAGTTTCCATGCAGCTTGCAGGGATTTCACTTTTGGCAGTGTACCTTTTAATTTCTGTTTAACTAACTTCCTCATTTTTCTGTAGTCCCCCTTTCTGAAATTAAATGCTACAGTGTGGGGCTGCTGTGGTGTTTTCCCCGCCACAGGGATGTTAAACTTAATTATATTATTGTCACTATTACTAAGCAGTCCAGCTATATGCACCTCTTGGACCAGATCCTGTGCTCCACTTAGGACTAAATCAAGAATTGTCTCTCCTCTTATGGGTTCCAGGTCTAGCTGATCCAAAAAGCAGTGATTTAAGGTATCAAGAAACTTAAGGTATCGCTGCATCCCATCCTGAGGTGACATGTACCCAGACAATATGGGAAAAGTTGAAATCCCCCATTTATTACTGAGTTTTTTAGTTTCGGGCTCGTCTACACTACTGTGAGGGGTCGATCTAAGATACGCAACTTCAGCTACATGAATAGCGTAGCTTAAGTCGACGTACTTAGATCTATTTACCATGGTGTCTTCACTGCGGTAAGTCGACAGTTGATGCTTTCCCTTCAACTCTGCTTGCCCCCCTCATTCTGGTGGAGTACCAGAGTTGACAGGAGAGCACTCAGCAGTCGATTTATCGTATCTATACCAGACGCGATAAATTGACTCCCGCTGGATCAATCACTGCCCGCCAATCTGGCGGGTAGTGTAGACAAGCCCTTTGTAGCCTTTCTAATCTTCCTGAGCATTTCACAGACACTGTCACCATCGCATTCAGGTGGTCAGTAATATATCCCTACTGCTATATTCTTATTATTAGAGCATGGAATTACTATCCATAAAGATTGTATTATACAGTTTGATTCATTTAAGATTTTTACTTCATTTGATTCTATGCTTTTTTTCACATATAGTGCCACGCCCCCACCAGCACAACCTGGTCTATCTTTCCAACATATTTTGTACCCTGTATTATTGTGTCCCATTGATTATCCTCATTCCACCAAGTTTCTGTGATGCCTATTATATCAATGTCCTCCTTTAATATGAAGCACTCAAGTTCACTCACCTTATTATTTAGATTTCTAGCATTGGCATATAAATGCTTTAAAAACTTGTCACATTTTAGCTGTCTACCATTACATGATGTAATTGAATGGGACTCTTTTTTATTTGACTATTTCTCATCAGATGCTACCCGTATTTTATCATCTTCCACCCTCTCCTTCTTACTAGGACATAGAGAATCTCCATTAATAGATCCTCCCCTAAGGGATGTCTAAACCATATTTACTCTGCACCTTTCAGCTTTCCCCCAGCCCTTAGTTTAAAAACTGCTCTACGACCCCTTATCCTTATTTTACTGCCTCCTTGAAATCATAGGCTAGTGAGCTCCTCGCTCCCTCTGCCTCAGCGTTCTCCCATTAGGGTCCTTAACACTGCTCCTAAAGAAGGGGTGCAGCTGTCCACTGTGGCCACACCTGAACTCCCTCTCTGGGACTACTCTAATTATGCCTCAGTTAGAACTGAGCAGGCAGCCTGTGAACATGTGCAGCTTTCAGAGCTCTTCTATGCTTGCAGTGGAGGGTCCTTTTAAAACTATAAAGGTGGAATCTAGCCTCAACATTTGAATTTGAATTTTGGTTCAGAACATTACAAAGACAGAGACCATTTGCACAATTCAGAGGTTTGGGTTGTAAACAGTCTCAACATTTGTGGCTGATAGAGCAGCTGGGAATAGGTGTGATGTGTCCGAACCATGTCTCTGCCAGCAGCAGGGAGACTGCTAGAGTTAGAACCACAAAACCATCCATAGACCTCTACTGGGGTGATCCTCCCACAGCCAGCCCCCTTATCTTTCAGGCTATACTCTTCTAGTAATTCAGCACAAAGCAGCCATACTGGAGAATACGGGCTTGCATGTCAAAAATTAGAAGGGAACTTTAAACATCTCCAATGCTACTAATTTTTAATTAGCAATCCAGGACTTGTGTCTTATTTTTTGTGAGTCTTCTCAATCCCTGGGGCAAAGTCTATTATCCCAAATGGATTTTTCACAGTAATGTTAAATTGAGCATCACAGATTTGTAGTGCACTAATTTAGCTCAATTTGATCGGCATTTTTGATCAGCAAGTCTTAAATGTTTGAACGGGAGAAATGTGGTGACATTAAAGACAAACTGAGTTCTGTAGGTTTCTTATTTGAAACATTCAGCATGTTTTAAAAATTGAATTGGCCCTATAAAAATGTTGTTTTGGATGCAAAAGTTTGTGTCATCGACGCAAATGAAAAAAACTAGCACATAAAACAGTCATAGACTGGGAATACTATCTGATTTTGCAAGTTCTTTTGTATGGAAATACAAAGGAATTGTACACTTATCGGAAACTATTAGACTCAGGGTCTCATTTGTTTGCCAGCACTAAATCTGGAGGTTAGTATTTTATATCGCTGACAGGTAGTAACTTCTTGATTTGTCAGTCTATTTGCACCAAAAACGGAATGCTAATGTTAGAACATTTAGGTAACCATCTGCTACTTAAAATGTCTTCAGAGCGAAGTTTTACATCAAAATCTTTTTTTAAAAAACTAAAATAAAGGCAGCAATCTCAATAGGCCCTGAATTGACATACCTGGAGGCCAAAATTTTCTATTTGTCTGGAGGCTAGGAATAGCACAGGTAATGGCAGCATGCAAACTTCCCACATACCCTCCATTGTGCCCCAAATATACCTTGGAGAGACCGCCTCTGGCATGACAATATAGTTTTTTCTTTATGTGCAACCAATCCTTTGCCTCTCTTGAGACTGAGAGTTCTAACTGCTCAAGTGGTCAAGTAACTATGCTGATTATTTTCTTTTTATATAATATTATATATATATATATATATATATATATATATATATATATATATATATATATATATATATATATATAAATCCTGTGCAGTTTTGGATCACTACCAGTCCCTCTCGGTCACATCAGATACTTGTTTTACTTCTGATACCTGTGCAGAATGTCTCAGAATATCTTGCTCCAACTATATCCTGTGATTTGAGAGATAAAGGCATGCAAGGATTCCAGACCACAATTAATCAGTGCAGTGTTTGTTTAATGATAACATCAAGAAAATAAGATTGCAACACATTCTTTAGAGATATACATATGTTTTAAGAGCTCTTTCTTATTTTCAGGGGTCTGTACTGAAGCTTTCTGAATGTTATAAAGAGTGTTGTAACTTTTTCCATTTTTAAGTTAGACTTGGTTTCCTGTTAAACAATGACCTTAATGAAAGATATAATGTTTCATTTTGAAATCACCATGTTAACTTTCCAATTGCTTCTATTGTTTCTTACCAAATGTAAGTATTAAAGAACTGTTCCACAAATACAAAAACACTAACTTTCTCAGGGAATTTTGATCTTTCTAAAATGTATCTTTGCTAAGGTGAACAAAAAGTCTTTTAGCAGTTACAAGAATCTTAAGATACTAATGGTCAGATTTAATACGTTTGCTATGTTTTAGTGCAAGCAAGTAGTCTGTCAACTGAATGACACCAAAGACTGGTCGCAACTGTGCATTTTGATGGTGATAAAGCAAAGTCTCTCCTCTTCGATTTTGCACAATCAGAATGTATTTTGTTCTGTGCCCCATTTGTCTGATTCCCCTGACGTATATTAGGATTCCCAAATCCAAAGGATGAGGGAGGACTGTGTACTCCACCAGCAGGGAAACCCTGTGCCAGCTAATCACAAGCAACACATAGGGTCCATTGCCTTAACTTGGACAACAGTTGTAATGGCTGGTGAGGCCAGTTGTAATGGCTTTCTGGTCAGGTAGCCCTTTATTCTGTTCTTTTTACTCAGTGTTCCATCAGAGTATGCTTGTTGTTCCCAGATTCACTTAAGGCCAAACACTGGCCGGTTTATAGGGGGTAGTTGATGATTTGGTTCTCAAATACTAAACAGCTTGGCATGGCATCTACAATCATTCTGGAAGAGGAGAGAGACAGAGCAATATGTCTTGTTTGTATTACAACATACATTAAATGAAGTTCACCTGGCAAGTTCTTCCTGAATGGAGACGGCAATCAACTACCCTCTACAAATTTAATATGCTGCTTCAGCTGTACTGCCAATTTAGAAAATGAATGAAAAAAGAGTTTAATTGATACTAAGAGAAGAATTTAAAAAGAAGAAGTACAAGAAATAATTAGATTGGTTCCTTTTTATTTAATACAGCAAATGTGATTATACTAAGAGTGACTATAAAATAAACATGAAGGGGGTTCCATGTTTATGGTCTCTCAGTAACTTTCATAGAAATTTTGCATAGTTTATACAAATCAAACCATGGTTTGTCAAACTGTCAGCCCTGAAATTTCAAACTAGAATCTGAAAATCAAGCTCTGTTCTCTCTACCAGCATCTCCTACATCATTGCTAGTAGTAAGATTCTGCTGTCAGAATGTTGGTGACAATTGTACAAATGGTGAGGCAGAATAAAATCCAGTTCACTGTTCCACAGCCATATTGGCTCTTCAGCACTAGCACACTTTCTGTCAGAAAGAGAAATGCCTGTGGCTCAAAGATAATATGCAGCATTATCATCTATAATTTGGCCCCAATCATAAGATGTGATGTGACCCTGCAACTCCCTTTAGTGGTCAGGATCTGATGTATGGTGTTTGACTTTCAATATATTTTATTTGTACATAACATGCACATCAATTCTATAGCTAGATACTGGCAGGTGGATTGCACAGTGTGCCTCATATTGGTGATAGTGCAACTCCATTTACAGGGAAATTGAGAGAAAATCTCAGATTGCTTGAGTGAATTGCAATGAACTTTCACTCCTTTTGAAGGCCATGACTAGACTAGAAAAATAATTTACATTGTAAAATGTGCTGGCTAACGCATTTTAACTAACATGATTTTTAACAGGACTTGACCTAATGGGCAAGTTGTGGTGAATTAAAAATCTATTTTCTAGTTATGATCAACTGCAGCTTCCCCACTAGGGAATTAGAGTAGCACCTAAAGGCTCCAACCAAGATCAAAGCCGCATTGTACCAGGTGCTATACAAACACAAAGCAGTAAAAAGCCTCTTCCCTAAAGACCTTACAATGTAATCTAAATAAACAAGACAGAGGAAGGAGTGAGCGACAGGAAGTATTGCTATTCTCATTTTATACATTGGGAACTGAGGCAGATTAAGGAATTTACACAAGGTTGCATAGAAAATCTGTGGCATAGCTTGGAACTGAACACAGTGGTCTCAGTCCAGTGCCTTTACTACAAGACCTTAACCCTCCTTGTGGTTATTTAAGCATACCTGGTAAGTACACAGATGGGCATTTGGAATGGCAAAGATATGCAAATATTGCTAATGTGCATAGAAGATATGTGAGCTTGTTAAATATTTGATGATGGTGTTCTTTAAAGAATCTGATCCTTACCCAGAATGCCAATGAAAGCTCAGCTGTTATTATTAGGAAATTCTGACAGAAACTCAAGTGGGCCCTGAACAGAAACTGTCTAAGTTAATCAAAGGTAACTTTGACAAGAGCTGCATTGCTTGTACACCTGCTGTGCCAAAGCCACTCATATGAAGAAAGAGTGTAAGGCTCTTTCTGGTGCTATTAGAATAACTCCAATAACTTGCATTTGAATTCTTTATAATATTTGGAGTCTGGACCAATTGATGTAATCTGTGAAGGGGACTTGCCTAACTGATTGGTTGTGATCTGTAAATAAGGAGATACATAGGGTGACATTATAGGTCTCGCTGAAGGCAGAAGCCTGCTGTTGGCCATTATTACAAGCTTCCTCAAATAAATGATAACCTTGAAAATTCATGCAAGAGCTGCTCCTTTTTAGGGGTTCTGCCACAGCAGGTGTGCATTGTGGTGTCTCTTGTTAAACAAAGGATTACAGCAACTTGTTTTAAACAAAAACTAACCTTATAATTCCACTTCTCCAGTATTAGATATAATAAGCCTGTTCCCTCACTGAACATTAGCTGGTTACAAGACGCAAAAGACTAAGACTGAATCCTGTTGATATCTTTCACTATATCTTAGTCATTCTGGAATAACGCATTTTATCCCTATTGTCACTGCTGTGTCTACAGAGAGCAAGCCTTCATAGCATAATTGTAAAGAGTGGCATTATATTAATATGCAGGCTGTCATAAATATAAAGGGAAGGGTAAACCCCTTTGAAATCCCTCCTGGCCAGGGGAAAGCTCCTCTCACCAGTAAAGGGTTAAGAAGCTAAAGGTAACCTTGCTGGCACCTGACCAAAATGACCAATGAGGAGACAAGATACTTTCAAAAGCTGGGAGGAGGGAGAGAAACAAAAGGGTCTGTGCGGTTCCTCCCCCACTCTGAACTCTAGGGTACAGATGTGGGGACCTGCATGAAAAACCTCCTAAGCTTATCTTTACCAGCTTAGGTCAAAACTTCCCCAAGGTACAAAATATTACCCCCGTTATCCTTGGACTGGCCGCTACCACCACCAAACTAATACTGGTTACTGGGGAAGAGCTGTTTGGACGCGTCCTTCCCCCCAAAATACTTCCCAAAACCTTGCACCCCACTTCCTGGACAAGGTTTGGTAAAAAGCCTCACCAATTTGCCTAGGTGACTACAGACCCAGACCCTTGGATCTTAAGAACAATGAACAATCCTCCCAACACTTGCACCCCCCCTTTCCTGGGAAATGTTGGATAAAAAGCCTCACCAATTTGCATAGGTGACCACAGACCCAAACCCTTGGATCTGAGAACAATGAAAAAGCATTCAGTGTTTTACAAGAAGACTTTTAATAAAAAATAGAAGTAAATAGAAATAAAGAAATCCCCCCTGTAAAATCAGGATGGTAGATATCTTACAGGGTAATTAGATTCAAAAACATAGAGAACCCCTCTAGGCAAAACCTTAAGTTACAAAAAAGATACACAGATAGAAATAGTTATTCTATTCAGCACAATTCTTTTCTCAGCCATTTAAAGAAATCATAATCTAACACATACCTAGCTAGATTACTTACTAAAAGTTCTAAGACTCCATTCCTGTTCTGTCCCTGGCCAAGACGACTACAGACAGACACAGACCCTTTGTTTCTCTCCCTCCTCCCAGCTTTTGAAAGTATCTTGTCTCCTCATTGGTCATTTTGGTCAGGTGCCAGCGAGGTTACCTTTAGCTTCTTAACCCTTTACTGGTGAGAGGAGCTTTCCCCTGGCCAGGAGGGATTTCAAAGGGGTTTACCCTTCCCTTTATATTTATGACACAGGCATACCAAGAGCATCATTCCTCATTTGATAGCTATCTGTGTTGTTATATTTCATACAATTTTAAGACAGTCATACCTAGCTGTCAGGGTTGCAATGATAAATGGTGCTGCCGAATGGATAATCACACAATCCAGTTTGTATTATCAGTTTCTTGCAATCCTGTTCTAAAGGCATTTTCAGTAAAACAGGTTTTATTGTGTGATCATTTACAGCTAATATCATTTTGTTGATATCCTTCTTGTATCTTTCCCCGCATATTATGCTACTTGTATAATAAACATCAATGTTTATCTACTGTATTAATGCACTACAATTTTTAGATTTGATCCTACTTTTCATTACTTCTAGAGTACAACAGCGGACAACATAAGCAGTGAAAAGGCAACTTTCAAAATGTTGTCTGCATCTCACCTCCATGCAGACTTCTCTTGATGTGATCAGGAGTTTATTTGCATATTATAAAGAAGATAAGTAAGGGTGAGGGGGATATTAACATGCATGGAACCAGAGGCTAGAAGTGCCAGCCAACATGGATTCCAGGCTTGTCAGGGCTCAGTATTCTGTTTCCAAAGTAGAAAGTAGCTTTGAACATATCTTAAATCTGGAAATATTCCAGACATTAGAAGGGAATGCTGACATTTTAGGCCTTTGAGATATGCCAGCATTCTAGTTTCCCTTTGATTTTTTATGCCTACACCTCCTCCTACACTGGAGAGCCCAGAAGCATTTTCTTTATCCAGTTTCTCCTCCTTCAATTTAGGGATCAAAACTAAATGTCATTAATAATGATGCTATTCCTTATTGTTAGTCACAGATAAACACATGGGGCACATTGCTTAATTCTTAAAATCTTTATAATAACTCTATTTGGTCATTTAACACACAGGTTCTAAAACTATGGTCTGTACAGCTGGCTGATCACATGGTACTGGCACTCCTTGTTTCTAGAAGCTAAATTGCAACAGAAGACAGCTAAAATACATTCAATACTTTCCTAACGTTACTTTTCCACATAAGCAATGGTTAGAGTTGTGCTAGGGATGCTACAGGATTGCAAATGGGAAGTGAAGCGGTCTGGTGTTAGTCACAATTCCCTGTCTGGTTTGCTCCTGCAGCAGCTCAGCTATACACTGCCCCTTTCTCAGGGCAGATTTAAAATTTATAATCACAGAATATCAAGGTTGGAAGGGACCTCAGGAGATCATCTAGTCCAACCCGCTGCTCAAAGCAGGACCAATCCCCATTTTTTGCCCCAGATCAACTTAACAGCCCCCTCAAGGATTGAACTCACAACGCTGGGTTTAGCAGGCCAATGCTCAAACCACTGAGCTATCCCACACCCCTACATAAGCTCTCATGTCACATCAAGCTAGGGGACTTATTTCCTTAGAATGACATAGCAAACAGCAATGAAACTACGGTGCCTTTCAAGGTGTGGTCTATTTTGATAGACTCCAGCTACACAACCAAACAGCCACAGTACAAGTGGTAGCATGCTCCCCTAATTCATGATAGGTACTTGAATTAGAACTACCTTCAAAGCCTGTAAGCCTCATAGGAATACCCGTTACCAGTCTTTTGTGATTTCTCTTTCTCCACTACACTATACTTGACCTTTTTAATGCCAAACTCAATGCAGACTGTTAGCTTATGTCAACTAATTGGAGTTATAAAGCTTAGTTTGGGACTGATAGAATAAAATCCTGTTGGAAATTCTGTGCAGTAAATTCAGGGGAATGTACAGTATGAAATGAAAAGCCTTATCTAGTACTTTTAATGGTACACTTTACATGCCAGGTAAATGAGCTACTGCCACAAATGATTTCATGTGTCAGCCAACCTAGCTTACTAACTATGCGAACATTCACAGAAAGATAAAAAAAAGTAAAGCTCTTAAAAAAACAAAAACTATGTCCTGTCCTTAATACATTCTTACTCTTTCTTATGAGCACAGTGTTGCTGTTTTATGTGTAAGTACAACATGAACATACTCTGCCTTGTTTAAGATATAGCAAAAACACTCCTACATCTCAAAGCACAGGAACAGTTTCCCACATGACCACAACAATTTCTCCTTTTTATATGGCTCGGAATGCCTGAAGGGCCATCTGCTGGCTAGTTGAAGATAATTATTCCTTCATTAGCACCTGTTCCATTTGAAAATCCTTGGAACTTCTAGTATGTCCTGTTAGTGTGGGCTGTTCCTTTTCTGCCTGGCAGAGAGTAGGGAAGCTGACCCACTACTAGAAAATTACTTGCTTACCAAACTTTCAATTTGTGTTTAGTGATTTTAGGTCACAGGAACTTCATTTGTTACAAGAACCCCAGAGAGTGCCTAGCAGAATATATTCTTATTAGAGCTGTTGATTCCAGATTCAGGATATATACCTTTGACAAGTACACAGTAGAATGGTAAAAAGAAAAGAAGTACTTGTGGCACCTTAGAGACTAATACATTTATTTGAGCATAAGCATAAGTAGTATGATGTGTTTTCTATAATCAAACACAGAAATAAGTCTAAGCTACTCTGAAAAAAAATCTTTGGTATTTTTATTTAAAATTTTATTGGCAAAACAGAAGGATTACAAGGCATGAGGGATGATATTACAGAATAATAATTTGAAAGGCGAATGATGATAAACTACTTCAAACATATCTTTCCCTTTCAGCCTCTGTGCCTTCTCCATTACCAACTGAACATTTAAAGAATAATCATTTGGACCGTTAGAAACTTCTATTCCCAGATCCTTTTCCTATCCTTTCCTGTAAAGGAAAGAGAACTGGCTAAACTTTGGCCTCTGGATATGAAGGGGAAAAATTAGGCTGTGTCTACACTACACAACTTTTAGTGACATGGCTGTCTCGCTACAGCTGTGCTCCTAAAAGCTGTGCAGTGTAGCCACTGTTTGCTGGCTCTCCTGCCAACAAAAAACTTCCACCCCCAATGAGCAGCGTTTGTGTTGTCGGCAGGAGAGTGCTCCTGCTGACAACGCCCTATTCACGCTGGCACTTGTCACAGCAAAACTTTTGTCTTTCAGAGGGAGAGGGCTTAGCATCTCTGAAAGACAAAAGTTTTGTCATTCAATTGCCAGTGCAGACATAGCCTTCGGCTGGCTGGGGGAGTGTCAGCAAATCATTCTTGTAGTCACTTAGCATTGTGCTAGGGTCTGAAGGCAGGGCTACGCTAGAACTATTGGGCTACGTCTACACTTGTGAGTGTACACAGTTACTTGTCCATGTGTTGCTAGACTTGTACTCTGTACCCACACCAAGTATCCACATATGCTGTGCTGGGCATGGGTATACACTGTGCACTGGCATATTCCTTCATTCAAACTGCACCTTTTTGGTATATGACATTAGTGCCAACATTTCAGGAATGGTGTCCCAGAGGCCTGTGCACCACAGGGGACACTCTAGTAACTGCCTTACTGCACGTTGATGGAGCTGTTAGCCACCTTCATGCATTTGATGCTGGCAGCTCCCTGCCATCTCTCCTTTCTGCCAAACTGCGTTGGAGATAAAGAGCAAGTCCATGATGATGTCATTCTGTTCCTGCTACTGTTCACTGGACAAATGTTCATGCAGCATGGTACCAGACACTGGACGGAATCGGTCTATAGAGAGCTGACCCGGGGAGGAATGAAAATCCACTTGGGTCCCATGGAGCAGATGTTTTGAATGCAGGGATCATGACAGTATGCCCAAAGGTGGACCACCGTTTCTGGTCCTGGAGAATCAGCCTGGTGGGACCAGATTGTCTTGGAAACATGGAATGACAACCAATGGCTGCAGAAGTTCTGAATGAGGAAGCAGATAGTCATTGATTTGAGTGAGGAGCTTGCAGTGATTTTGTGCTGAGGTGAATGATAATGCATTGTAATGCCATCATTTAACAATGTTTTTGTTATGCTAAGTGCACTGTTCCAGGCTGGTTTATGGGGAGCACTTAAGCATTGTTAAAGTAGTTTTTAAAAAGTACTTTAGGGTTTTGGGAGGGAATTCACAAATTCCTTCCTCACAATGTTTTCTGGCAGCATTGCTCACAGCGCTTGTCAGGAGCCCTGCGTGATCATCATTCCCATGGTATGACTACTCTCCCATGGTTGTCAATAGTAATGGCTGTGTAACAGATTTATGTTACTTATTTGCTTGGGGCATTAGGTGATTTGGCTGAGGCCATAGGATTTTTAGGGAGGAGATGATGGAGCACATTACGTAACTGAGTTTTAAAGTTTTATTGATAAAATAATAAAATAACAGCGGAAAGTGATGGGTGCTCCCCACGTCACTCAGAGGAAGGAAGAAAGCGTTAGTGCTCCAAGCCCTAATTTACTTTTATATTTATATTTATATTTGTATTATTTGAGCCTGGCCAGGCCTGGGTGTAACGTAAGAAGAAGAGGGGGAGAGGTGGACAGGAGTTCTGTCCTGTGCGCACAGGTCATTCAAGTCCCCTGCCAATCTCCAAATTGTTCCAGCTCTTAGGAGGGTTTTAAGTCCTGGGTTCCTTTGTGGGTGTTCCATTCCGCGACCTCTGTTCCTGGTGCTCTTTGTACCAGCCCAAACAGGCTTCCTGTGGTCTTCTCCGCTTTCTCAAAACACAATGGCTCCAGGGACAGGAAAGCTCTGCTCCCCCCCCCCAATTGTCTTGCCAGTGTTTTCCATCTCTGTAGCCATGGTTTAGTGTACTTTTTTTTTTATGGCTGGCTATAGCTAAATAAAATAATTTTTTAATCTAGCAGCGTAACCTTAAACTGGGGCCAGCATCTTATTGTTAAACTAAGCTTGCTAGCTGTAATGTTAAGTTAACCTGTTCTCTGCTCTTTTTCTCCTTTCCCCTTTGGCCTCTCGCAGCCTGCAAAAAAAATCCTCCACTCCCCACTCACACCTTTAACCCTTCCCTGTGTTTGCCCTGTGTTATGCTATACAAAGCACATGGGATCTTTTATAAGAGAGAAGGCAAATATGCCATATTTATTGAAAATACAACAGTTAGCATACGCTTATCAGTCACACAACATACACAGAAACACACACACACAAGTCCTGCAGATGGTCTTTATAGTTACCAGTCTGTTGTAGCTCAAGTCAATCTAATAGATTGAGCTTGAGTGAGGAGCTAGGCTCTTTCGGTCGCGATCTGATGCTCCGAGGTTTTGCAGGACTGAACCCCGAGTTTCATGGCAAAACACCCAATCTTTATAGTTGTAAATTCCCATTTGAGTCCATGCATTTTGCAATGTCATCCTGTAATCATTAGTTCTTAAGTGGTGTTAATCTTGGGGGGGGGGGTTGCTGTTATCATTTGATGGTTATTGTCAGGCTTCCCATTGTTATCTTCTATTTGTTGTCTTGGCTTTGGGGGTGCCTGCCTCACCTCTGAGGTCATCAATGCTACTAACATGTTTAGCCTCTGATACAATGGATATTTTCTGATTGTCTCCTGGTGTTTCCAAGTCTCTCACTTTTTTTTGACCATCTGGACGTGCATGCATTCCTCATTCACACAAACAGTCTCTCACAGAAACCTTCAAAGGTATACAGAATACATTGTAAATTAAGTGTTCAGAGTGGCAGCTGTGTTAGTCTGTATTCGCAAAAAGAAAAGGAGTACCTGTGGCACCTTAGAGACTAACCAATTTATTTGAGCATAAGCTTTCGTGAGCTACAGCTCACTTCATCGGATGCAATCGATGAAGTGAGCTGTAGCTCACGAAAGCTTATGCTCAAATAAATTGGTTAGTCTCTAAGGTGCCACAAGTACTCCTTTTCTTATTGTAAATTAAGTCTTGCTAAATCTTATAACTAAAACAATTCACATTGGGCCTCAACATTTCTCTAATCCATTTATCATAGACACAATACAAAATCTTGTCTTTTACTAACTAAACTTTATAACAGGTCCTAATTGTAATGCATATGAGAAACAGGATCCCAGTCTCAGACAGTCATTCCTTTCTTTTATTCAAAAAGGGTGGCTGGCAGAATGAAATCAAAGTTTACATCAAGTCTTATAGTACAATTATAAAATCCTGGTTCTACACCTGCAATGCTTGTAATAGCATTAGCAATATACAGTGCTAATCTGCCTTCCCAAAAAAACCCTGAGGGTGGGTCCGTGGGGGTGTAACAGCTGGGCGGGAGGAAAGAGGTCATAAATGCACTGATCATTGTCAGATATCTTCAATGTTATTTTACTTTTGTTTCTTTTCTCTTTATTGTTACGTAAATTATTAAGAAAGACAGACATTTCAGTTAAATTCTTCTCTGTTTTCAATGTGTTGCTTAGGACAACAATAGTTATTTTACAGTTTACTTCATTGTCAAGAAACCTTTAAAATAGCAAATTCATTGGCAGGAGGAGAGTTTGTGGAATGAAAGTGTTTGCATTTCCACGGCACCAGACTTTTAATAAATCACAGTCATGCGCTGTGAATTCTGCTACCCCATCCCAAAACTCTGGGAAGTATCATGTTGATCATACTTGGAAGACAAGGTACACCCAAGTGAAGTGAACAGTAACTTTTATTTATATATATTGAACCTAGATCAAAAACGGTGTTTGACAGGAACAAATGAACCCAAAAAAAAAGTTTGTAGCGAAGTGGGCAAACAACCATCTCCTTACTCTTCCCCTCCCCCTCGCCCTGCCAAGGGGATGGTGGTCGGGGGGGGAGACTGTGGATTATTGTACAGGAAGACAAATCGGGGACATCTACTGCATGGAATTTGGGGGCTGAGCAAAGGCTGAACTACAGCGATAGCATGGGGCTCATCACCTCCCTCCTTCATACTCTGAGGAGATGATGGGTTTTGGGTGCTGCAGAGTATGTTGTTCCAAGCATCCAGCATGCTCCTGTGTGGTGGGAGGTGGGGAGTGGGAATTCACTGCCTCAGCAGCAGTGTGGACAGCAGCTGGAAGAGGAAGAAAAGGGGGAGGAGGAAGAGGTGTTGCCCATTCTGAAGAGGAGCAGCGGCGATGGCAGTGGGTGGGCCCCAAAAGTGTTCCACCACCTAGTTGGACTGGGGATTACATGAGTGCATGGTCCTGTTCCCTTTGTGCATGCTCCCATTCCCTGTGGGCACACTCCCATTGCCTGTGCTGTCTCTCCATTTGCAGAAATGCCTCATCCTCCCTAACAACCCAATCCTGCTTTTCCCAAAGAAACTCCAGCTGCTCTTGATTCTTTCTGTCTATGCCAACAAGCATGTTCTCCAGAGTCCATCAGTATCTTCCTCTGTTACCTCTGATTTGCTGCTCCTGTCCTCTGAGATGAATGTGTTCCCTCCCGGCATCGGAATGCCCTGCCAAGTCAAACGCAAGACTAGCTTTATATTTTATTTCTTCTTTGCAGGAACCTAAAAAATCACGCCACCTAACATAACAGTGCAGCCAAAGGCCACAAGATGGATACTTTTTGGCATCCCATGAACGCAGCTGTTACAGCCCTCTTCTTTCAGACCACTTTTGCTGTCCACAAGGAAGGCGCCGAAGCTAAAAATGGTAAGATACAGTATATTAAAATGTTGTAATGTGTACAATGACTCCAGGGGTCAGCTGGGGTGTGTTACAGTTAGGGTGACCAGACATCCCGATATTATCGGGACAGTCCCGATTTTAGAAAATTTGCCCTGTGTCCCGACCTTACATCCGTCTGGAAGCCCTTTGTCCCAATATTGAGACTGTCTGGACTGCAGCCATAGTGTCACTGCTCACCGGTTCCTGGGGCAGCTCCCGGCCCCGCACCCACCAGCAGGAGCACCATGTGCTGCAGGGGCGGGGCTTGCAGATGCCAGGAGTGGGCAGAGAACCTTCTGCCCCCCCACCCCACCCCACCCAACCTGTGACCCTCGGAGCCAGACGGACCTGCCTGCCAGATGCTTCCCAGGATGGGAGCCGCCCCAGGTAAGCACCGCCGGGACTCCCCACCTCGCCCCCTGGCAGGTTCCTCTGGCTCTTCAGGTGGGAGGGCTCTGCGTGCTGCCAGCACCTGCAAGCCCCATTCTGTGGCTCCGGCAGCTCCCATTGGTGCTTTTCCCAGCCAATGGGAGCCATGGAGCTCGCGCTTGTGGTGGGTGCAGCATGTGGACAGTCTGGAGACTCCCCTCACCGCTCTCACCCTAGGAGCCAGAGACCTCCCAGCAGGGCTGGTGAGTGCGGCCAGGGAAGGGGGCAGGGTGTGATGGTGACTGTCTGGGAGGTGTGTGGAGGGCGCTGAGTAGTAGGGGAGGTTGTGTGTTTTGGGGTGCTAGGCAGTGGGGGTGTGCTGGGGGGGTGCTGGGCAGTGGGGGAGATCTGTGTGTGTCAGGACACTGGGGGTCTGTGTGGGGCATTGTGTAGCTGTGGTGGTGGGGCTGTGGAGAAGAGCACTGGGAGAGAGGAAGGGAGGGAGGGGAAATCTGTGTGCATTGGGAAACTAGCAAGTGGGGGTTCTGTGGGGGATGCTGGGCAGCTGTGGTGGGGCTGTGGGCAGGGGGCGCTGGGCAGGGTGTGTGTGCACAGCACTGTGCATTTGTGGTGGAAGGGTTGTGGGGGGCTCTGGGCATAGTGGATCCAGGGGGTGCTGGACAGGGGAGCTGTGTGGCGCAGCATGGGCCCACCCCCACGTGCCCCCTCTCATGGCTCTGATTGGGGCTGTGCACCGTTGTCTGTCTCCTTTCCCTCTCCCCCCCGCCCAGTGTGTCCTGATATTTCACTCTAGTGATCTGGTCACCCTAGTTACAGTTCCTTTAGGGAAGTGTTACTAGTTGTCCTTTTCTTCTTCTTCGAAGGGTAGAGAACGTAGCTGTTCTGAAAATATCAGACTGGAAAAGAGAAGAGGCTTTCTAGGCCTGTGGAGGATATACAGCCATCATTGCCAGATAAATATTTTGCTAATGGTGACTCCTCTACATAATGCTAAGTGGAGGGTTTGGTGAGCTATGAAGGTGGACCAAGCACATTTGCCCTGCCTTAAAACCCAAAGAACCAGCTTGAATTTCTGCTACTCCAAAAAGTTGCTGAATTATGCTTATGGGGAGGGGGTGCAATTTGAGAAGAATCCGCAGCCACATGCCCACAACATGCATTCAAAATAACAAATGCATTTTTTAAAAAACAAGTTTCCCATTTTTTAAAAATTGAAAATAATAGAGAACATCAGTACAACTGGTGAGTGGAGAACAGAATTAGTTATTAAGTACCGAGAACTCAAAACTAGGATATGTGCTTGCTTACTAAAACACATTTCTCTCTCTAAAAAACACACTGAAAACAGTGCAGTTCATATGACAGTGTCCCTAGAGAAGCTTCTCTGCATCTCAGAGGTATTGTAGCACAAACACAATGTGATATGACAGCTGCTGGAATAAATAGTCAAATTAAACAAGAATAAATTGCATAAATAAGTACATGTACTGTAAGCAAGTGCAGTCTGTCTAAGATCTGCAGTAAGTGCTGTATGTTCTTTTTATTTTCCAATTAATTTAATTAATTTGCACATATATTATGCAATAGCTGAGACCATTTCTTTTGTGGCTGGCTGTTCTTTCTTTATGAAAGGAGTCTGCATACACAGGAGAGTAAAAGGCATGATAAATTGCAAATATAAACAAACATAATGTGGTGTCCAATCATGTGGATTAGCAAAATAAAGGCAGATGGCAACAAATTATATCTAACACTTCTTTATTGTAAGCAATTCACTGTCATTAAGTGATGGGCAAATCTCCAAGGTTCAGAGGGAGTCATAGAATCATAGAATATCAGGGGTTGGAAGGGACCTCAGGAGGTCATCTAGAGCCTGGTACAAGGGTTTGTGTCTCATTCCCTGGATTGGCAAAGGCTAGAAACAAAACCGTGCACTCAGAAAAGTTTATCCTGAGTCATTCTACATCAATCACTGTGGCTGAGGACTGGCACTGGTGAATTCTGAAAGGAGTCCCATATAGCTCTCCTCCACCAAAGCACAATGTAGGCCTTTAATAGATTGGAGAGTTGGGCCACCCTCCAACTGAGGATTAGATAGAGGAAAGGTATTCTTCACCCAGGGTACCCCCCAAAAGTTTAAGAGTGATAATTTCAACACTGATTAGAGGATCTGGACATTCAATTCCCATTCATTGCTAATGAGAGCTGGCAGTCACATCCCTTAGGTAGCTTTGAAAATCTCACTCTAGAGTTCATTTCAGATATTTATCCTTGAAATCCACCCGATCAAGCTCTCCGGAGCTTTCCCATCTCTGCCACGCACTCTCAGACACTCTTGCTAATTGGAGCTTCCTTAACATAATTGTCCATTACAGTTGCAGTGCCACCTCAGTCCTTCATAATTACAAGTTAGTTCCAATTTTAAAATGTATGTTAGACACAACAGACCAAATTCCCAGCCACTGTAAATAGGTGGAACTCCATATGAACTGTACACATGTGTACCAGCTGAGGATGGGATCAGGAAGACAAAAAAACAAGGCAAAAACAAACTCCAAAATACCTTACTCTGTCACATATTTCTATCGTTTGTGTGAATCTGAAGCCCTGTGAAAACAGGCCAAAGATCTGATATAATTTTGGCCCCAAAAATCACAAGATCCAAAAAATATACAAGCAGAGCCAAAAGTACTTTGTCTATTGAAAACTAAGAATGGCTGCAGTTGGTAATTTGCAAAAGCCAAGTACTGTCCCAAATATGATTGAGAGAGCAACCTGGTTACTAACCAATGGACAAAGCTGATTTTACCTTTAGGGTTTCCTCTTTAGTTATAACTAAAATTATTAGAAGGAGATTTTTTTTAAGGTTCATGTTATTAAATTCCATGGGCCAGATCGTTTTGGGTCCATGACTGCGCATGGAGAGAAGAGAATTCAAAGGCACAGATCTGTAAAGGTACGTAGGCCGGATTTAGATGCATAAGTTCCATTTTTAGGCATCACAGTGATCCACAAAACCCCTGCTCAGCTTCTGCCTTGACCCTGTAGGTGCATAAATTCAATCAGTGCCTACATTTTGCAATAAAAGTTCCCTATGTGCATAACTTTCTGCCTCTGGGCATACAGGGAGACTTTGGCAAACCAGTAAAGTGCCTGAAACCACTATGGTTCATTGCTAAAAGCAGCCAAGTCAGCAGGCTGTAAATTAGCCAAGTCAGCAGGCTTAACTTAACCAAGGCAGGAGGGGAGAGGGGTTTTGGGGTGCCACAGAAAGGGCAGCTTGACCCCGCATCCTTCCTGATAAGAATTGTGTTGAAGTTGCTGATACATGCATCTTAGAAGAGTAGGACGTGCCTCAAGAATGTCTATTGGGGCCTCAAGGCTGCAAATTCTGGAAAAACCCACACCTGGTTAATCGATAATCAGAAGGAACCTCTTGCTTGCCCATTGGAACTGCTTGCTTAACAAGTTTTCTTTAAGGGACATGTCATTCTATTACTAATGTACAAATAAGGGGGGAAAGTTTGGGGTGGTTGGTCTCTTCAGGACTGGACTCTCCCTCTGGATGCATCTTGTGTTCCCCACTAGCAGACGGGGGGCTGCTGCTGTGCCACTTGAGAGCCACACTCAACTTTGGTAATTATTGAGGGTTGGGGGTGTTTTACTAACCTGTTACAGACATGTGGGTAAGTGCTTGAGACTAAATAAAGTTTAGCTTTACGTGAAAGCACTCGTGTTGTCCTGTTTGTGCCAGCCATCTATCGGTCGGACAGCCGTGTCTCCCCTGATTTGTTTCCTGACACCACCTCACACAGAGTAACAGATACCAAGAGTTTTGGGTTGAAAGAACCCCGGGTAACATGGGCATGCTCATTGCCGCCTCTCTCTAGGCATCCCATATAATCCCCAGATTGATTCACCTACCTTGTCTGCAGGACCAGATCTGGTAGATCTGCTCAGAGGCTGCCTCCACACAAAATGGCCTGGAGGAGGAGGTGTTCACAGCCCACCCTTATAACTATATGTGGTTAGCACACTAATCCAGGACACGGGAAACCCCAGATTCTAGTCCTCCCTCTGCCTGATGAGGCAAAGGGATTTGAACAGGGGCTCAGGGATATTCTGATGTGGGGCTTCCTCAGTCTGTCCTGTTGAAGCTGTTCCCCTTTAATTAATGAAACAATTGAATAATTACACAGCAAGTGGGCCAGAGAAAGTGTGAGTATTGCAACATGTAAGTACCTTGGTGGATTGGGGCCAAAGAGCCTTCACTCCTCTCAGACACCATATACAAGAGCCAAAGATATGAGGAGTCCCCGTATTTTAAAGAGTGCAAGGATTGCTCCTCTGTGGCCTCAGGAACACACATCACCCCTAAAGGTGTAGGGGGCATTACTCAGTGTAATTTTCTAGTGAAGAGAAACCCTCTGATGCTTTTTCAGTGACATCACTGAGGTTCAGGTGTGTTTAGGGCCCTTCATACCTGAAAGGAGGCAAGAGGGTGAGTGAGCAAATGTCTTTTACACCCTGCTCCGAAAGAAAGTGCCACATGTTGTACAAGGTCAGTACTCACACCCTTTGTAGGCTTTGGATTCATTTGCAAAGAAACTAATAATATGACAAATTCTAGCCCAACCCTTCTCCCCAGGTTTTTCCTGAAGACGCCTACCTAGGACCCTCTGCCCACAGAGCCAATCCAACCTCCTCTGAAGACATGGTAGAGTTAACAAGCTGTATGTGCTGCTGTGGATCACCAGGAACCTATTAAAAGAGTTCCCCAAAGGGTTCCAATCCTTGTTGACAGGGGAGGTCAAAAGAAGAGTCCTGCCACCCACTTAGGTAGGATTTGGCCTATTGAGAGTAAATCTAGAGAGACAATAATGAAACAGAAACATTAGTTTGTATTGCATCTTCTTTTTGCCTACAAAATGTATGACGTATCCTTGGACTATTGGAGTATTCTCCTGTCCTGGATCAATGGCTGTCTTTAATGTAAGACCTTTTATCAATGGATTATAATCAGAAGCAGAGTAGCTTTTTTGGAGAAGGACTTTTTAGAGGAAAAGTGGTTTCCATTATTGACTTTCTTTGAATATAAATGATTAATTACTAGGTCATCTAACCCTCAGGAGGGATACGGTTTATTGACCATTACTCTCCTTCTTCGTATTCAGTATTTTATTTTGTGTTGTAATGTTTGTGTGTCAATAAACACATTTCTAAAAATCAGTATACAGTACAGTTTCATTTATCTTTCTCTAAATTCTTTTACCAGTGACAGCTGACATGATGCTTAACACAACATGTTTTTGTCTATGCTGAGTGTAAAGATGATGTTAACATTGTGCTAGTTAACATAACTTCTCAAAGTCATATTTTAACTTGATGTAAGTTTCAAGTGAAGACAAACCCAGAGAGGCCACACACAGGGATTCCACAATTCTGCATGCCATAAAACTGTGCTCCACAGTGCAAAGTGAGAGTTTGGGGCATACTTGGAATAGGCAACAATTATACAATTCCATAGGTCTAAAGCCCTCTGGTATTCAGAGCCACAGCTGCTACCACCCCCCAAGAGCCACAGCAGTGACAGAAGAGCAGCTATATGACTTATCTCCATCAAACAACAATGTTGTTGGAGCAAATTTCTTCTCCTTCAATCTAACTTAGATCCTCTGCAGAAAGCCCAATGGTATGACCTATTCATGGAGAAAGGTTCAGCAGTATTCGACCCCAACAGCAATTTTTTGTATCTAGAGGTTGTAAAGTCTAAGCATGTCCCACGTTGTTTTGCAGATAACTCCCAGAAATTATAGACCATGGTACATGATCAAAGAAAGTAATAGGATAATGGGATCAACCTGGAATATACTTATATTAGACAGACACCTGAAATAATTTTATACATTAAGAAACAATCTCTTTGCCTCAGGTAGTTGTTTATTGTAGGATTCATGTACTGCTTCCAGGATATATACCCCTTCCTCTTCTTTAAGAGTGCTATTCATGTCTTCTGACTCAGAAAAACATCGTGATTGGTTACAGAAGCCAATAGAAATGTTTTGTTAGCTTTCAGTCATTACCAATGTTTCCACGCATGTATGGTTTTTAAATGTCATCTTTTAAAAAATAAATCTTTATTGACAAATAACAGAATGTTTCTTCATTCTGAATGTTAAAATCTGTACTGCATAATCATAATAGTATCATTGTGAATCAAGTCCCTATGGTGACTGACCCCCTTCCTTTCTATTGTAAATATATTGGGAATCCTGCTCCCAGCAGAAAATTTGGATCTCTTGCCTGGGTCTTGATAAAATAAGTGAGGGTAGTTACAGTTATTTTAATATTGTTCTCCATTTTCTTGGTGCTGTGCACAAATGGATTTTTGCACACCTTCAGAGGGGCAACTGAAGGGGGAGGAAATCTCCTCTATATTACTGTACAATACATTTGTTACTTTAATAGTTCCAGCATTTTATTGTTCTATTTACATCAAGTTATTCGCTGAGTGTCCTTCCTTACATAATGTTCTAATTGGGAAGCTCAGAAATATAACAGGAAGTGTCAGAGATTTTAGGCATCCTTTTTTTTCTTATTATGACATGAATTTCAAGTGCTATACTGGGGATTTTTTTGGCCATGAAAACTAAAAAGGAAAAGGTCCAATGTCATTTAAAAAAGAGAATTAGTTTAAGGTCATAAGTAAACGTGTGTAACCAGTGTAACACTGATAACTTTAGGAGGACTTTCTTTCCCACAAAAGAAACCCTTCTCATCATAATGAGGAGAGGTTTGTTCATATATCCAGGGAACTTTTAAGAGATTGAATTAATTGTGTAATATTCAACTTTACTATACTTATACTGTTAATAAAGGCCTTGATTTCAATTACAAAGGGGCAATTTTCAAAGGAAAGGCAAAATATTTCACAAAGGCTATCACATACTTTGAAACCTTTGGCTTACTGAGTTGGTATCCAGATTACTTATCTCAGATTCTTTGTTTCCGCTCATCCATTTCATTGGAATATATAAGTCTGATCCAAAGTCCACTTATGCCAATAAGACTCTTGCCTGATCAGAGTTTTAATGTTATGTTATATTCCAATCTTTCTTTTTCATCTTTCAACCATCTTTTCCATTATGGCTGTTAAGTTGGCAATGATCTCCACTGTATTTTACTCTCTTACCAAGTTCTGAGTCAGCATTTCTTCAACAACTTCCTCTGCACTTTGACCTTCATCTTTCCATCCTTTTTCTCAGTTTTTGAGATGAGCAACTTCTATTGGTTCAACATTCTGGAAAAAAATCTTTACAAAATTGATCAACCACTAGAAAATTGTATATTAAATATCTTGCTGGTTTTTTGCTTGTTTACAGATGTAAAAACAGGCAGGACAGCTGCTCACATTGCATAGATCAGCCCCATATTTTTACCATATAAAACTGATTTTAATGATTTCACACTTAGTATCTGAACTATTACAATGGTGGTGGTTAAAGAATCCTTCCTTTAGTGTAATGCAGGTCAATGACAACAGTGTCAGGAGTCATGGGATATTATTTGCTTTTGTTTCATGATTCTAGACAGAGAAGAAGTGGGTTAGGAACATGTACAATAAAATGCAAAACTATTCCAAATTGAAAAGTTACTAGATTCTGTTACAACCTTGAATATATGCCAATTTTTGTGGAAAGTTTTTCTAAAATATGCAGATTTTTCGAGTAATAACAGGCCTACTTCATAGTAGAAATGGGCAACTTTTGAGTGACAAATGTGTGTTTCTTCCAAGACATCTATTGAAAAAAAATGTTTCCGAACTGTAAGCAAAAGGTGGACAAATGGAGGATGAAATGAAAGTGCCAACTTTTCAGGTGACAATTCTGCAAAACATATACTTGGTTTTGCAGAAATTCACCAAACTCTGCTGTTGAGACCCTAACCTGCTTGTGGAAAACCTGAAACTCCAGAAGATTACACAGTTTCAACTATGAGAAATTAAAGCAGTTTTTAAAATGAAGTTTTAACTTTCAGCAAGTGAGAACAGGGTACAAGTAGACTACTCTTTACAGAGAAAAGAAAGAAAGGGGATGAAAGGCAGGCATGATGAGGAAACAGCATGGAGTTAGAGAAGGAAGCAGAACACTTTGTTGAGCATTTGTTCCATAAACCCAAAGTACAGAAGTTACAAAACCTGGACTCTGCTGTAGGCTGAATTGACTGGGAAGTATTGCACTAGTGTAAAGTAGCAACAAATATACTAACTGAGCTGCCCTCCTTTTGGATCAATATAGTGCACAACCTGCTGATCAAAGTTTTTTTGAAGAATGCGTTTCTCCCTCCCTGTTAGACTCTAGTTCTACTAACGTTTCACCAGGAGGAGAAAAAAACTACAAGTTCAAACTTCTGGAAGGTGAAAAGGATGGAGAAAGATTGAACCTTATGAGATTTAGAGCTAGTTTTTAGAACCAGGCAGCACACGCGAGCTGTTCCTGAGAGTGCATAGACAGGGCATGCATAGACAGAAACATATTTTCACAACACCTCAGTGTACAGCCATGGGTACTGCAGACAAGGATAAGAACATATACACACATAGCTTGGAGTAGCTATGCTCTGGAGTTGTTTGAAAGCACTCACAATGAGCAAACACTATTTTGGAGATAAATTCAGGACAGCTTAGCCCTGGTCTCCACAGGGCGGGGGAGGGGGTGGAATCGATCTCAGTACGCAACTTCAGCTACGTGAATAACATAGCTGAAGTTAACAAATAAGTCCTCCTTTTCTTTTTGCGAATACAAACTAACACGGCTGCTACTCTGATAGCTGAAGTTGACGTACTTAGATCTACTTACCGTGGTGTCTTCACCGCGGTGAGTCGACTGCTGCCACTCCCCTGTCAACTCTGCCTGTGCCTCTCATGGCAGTGGAGTACAAGAGTAGATGGGAGAGCGCTCGGGGATCCATTTATCACATCTAGACTAGACACGATAAATTGACCCTGCTGGATTGATCACTGCCCGCCTATCCGGCGGGTAGTGTACACATACCCTTAGATACTAAGGCTTTCCATCCCCAAGAGGTAGAAAATTTCAAACACAAAGGGACCTGGGAGCAGGTGACCAAAGCTTCTAGCACACTGTGGTTCAGCAGTGTTTAGGAACTGCCACACCTGGAAGATGATGAAAGACTGAGTGAGTGGAAGATTTTCCACCCTGCTCCAAAATAGATCTGCACATGCTCTGCAATGTAGCCTCTATAATTGTTACCCAGCAACTACAGAGGTTAATTTATACCAGACTTTGTATGTTCATAGTTCCCTAATTTAGCACAAATTTGAAATAATAGTGTTCTTCCATGGATGAAGGAGTATAGAGCGTCACCCTGCCTTGAAGTAGGAAGGCCTGGTTGTGATCTGTTGTGACTGACTGATGACTATTGCTCTACAAGGTTATACAGAGGCTATAGAGGCATTTGAATGTGCTACTGATAGTGAAGCCATATGGCTTTTCAATCCATTGATCCAAGGGCTTGCCGTTTCCATTTTGAGGTAGGATAAACAACAAAATGATAACAACTGAGCAAATACAATTCAACTGTGTCCCATTTTAAGAAAGCTATTTTAAAAAATGGAATTCCTGAACAGTCCCATCTATTTTTAAAAAATCAGCTGAAGCTTTTGTCACCTATCAACAGCATTCCAAATCGCAGCATACCGTCTACTACACATTATAAAATATGATTTGGAATATCATTGGAGCTTTAAGGAATACGGAGGGGATGCAGACAGCATATTCGTTGATCCGGT
This sequence comes from Lepidochelys olivacea, assembly GCF_965140295.1. Classification (NCBI taxonomy): domain Eukaryota; kingdom Metazoa; phylum Chordata; order Testudines; family Cheloniidae; genus Lepidochelys; species Lepidochelys olivacea. The sequence continues at coordinate 75,270,633 of NC_140414.1, forward strand.
CGGAACAAGATGAGAGAAATTGTAAGTTAATTGTCTACAACCTACTAAGCATTTTTAACATGATAGTATAATGAATAGTCTCAAGGAGTCTGGTCTGAAGAGTAATCATTTTTTATTCTCAACTCCCTAATTTTTAAAAGGTCAGTCAGCCCACTGTGGTTTTTACACTGACATTCATATTACACGTTGCTTTCCTACATTAAGAGCAACTGTTTAACAAAATATAGTGATTGAGAGTGAGCTCTCTAGTAGTGACTTTAATAGGTTGGGGAGTTAATTTTCCATGACCCCAAATTATCTTTTTCCTGGATCTAAGGTCTCTGTTGTCTAGAACTACTTTTATACAGTTACTTTAATACTAACGGGGTTCTTTTCTGGTTGTTCCTATAGACAATTTAGCCTAAAATTCCTCAGAAGTGTTAATTCCCTTTGGGTGCTTCAACTTTGGTCATGCTACTTGAGACACCTATTAGAGCCTGATATTTTTGTTCTTAGAACAGTGCTAGCAAAACTGTGCTATAGATTTAACCACACCATATGTACTTACAGACTGAAAATACTTTGCCATATGAGTTAAGAAAACTATGAAAAAACCCAGCTAGCAACCGTCATGTTTAGCAATGTAGTGGTGCTGGAACAATTTGTAGAGTCGGGGTGCTGAGAGCCATTGAACCAAACTGTAAACCCTTGATATGATGAAACCCGCTTTAAGCCAGGGGATGCAGCAGCACCCCCAGCAGCTCTAGTTCCAGCACCTGTGCAGCTATGTATACATTTAGCAAATGTTTAGCAAGGCATATGCTGTACCTAGAATGCCGCTGCTCACACAGTGTACACTGGGCTTAATGGTTCAGTAGCTTCTCAGCCATTATTTATTATATATAAATATAATAAAATAATATTCAGTTATGCACCAAGTTGGGTTCCGATTTTCTCTCATGTACTGAGGTTCATTTCTAATTGTTTTTACAAAAATGTTTATTTTGTACAAAATATATTCTGTAAAATAACTATATATTTGTAGCCCATTCATTATGATTCATTATGGCCCCAATTAAGCAAGGTAAATAACACTTCCTTATTTACTTTCTCCGCACCAGTCATGATTTTATAGATCTCTAACATATCGCCCCTTAGTCATCTCTATTCCAAGCTGAAAGTCACAGTCTTATTAATCTCGCCATATAGAAGCTGTTCCATACACCTAATCATTTTTGTTGCCCTTTTCGGTACCTTTTCCAATGTATCTTTTTTGAGATGGAGTGACCAGATCTGCACACAGTATTCAAGTATTTATATAGAGGCAATATGATATATTCTGTCCTATTATCTATCCCTTTCTTAATGTTTCCCAACTTTATGTTCGCATTTTTTGACTGCCACTGCAAATTGACTGGGACCTAAGAGCTAGCCCCTGGCTAGCCCATCCTATTGTAAGCAGTGGTGTGGAGGGACACCACCCCAGCAAGAAACCAAGAGTCACAATGCCTCCCAGAGCTCCCTGCTTGTGCTTGGGTACATGAGGGTATAATTTGATATACCCCTTTAAAAGGTACACCATAATCTTCACATAGTTAGCCAGCTCTGCTGGTGAACCCACAGTGTCGGAAGAGGCAGAGCACAGAGGATGCTGTTCTGTCAGGCCCTTTCACAAAATGCAGAAGGGAAGAAACTCCTCACTTCCATGCCCCAGCATGGTCGCATAACTGCTGACTTGCATTATGCATTCTTAGCAGGCATGTGGTCCAGCACTGTCAGAAATAAAGACATGAAATTAAAGCACTAAATTAGTAAAATATTTAGTAGCAATTACTAATTTAGTATCAAACCCCAATTTGTTGTTGTTGTTAATGTATTAATAAAACTTGCCAAATGTGTGCAAGCAGTTGTATGTTAGGTACAGGAAAATGTTCACTTTGATCCTAGATTATGGTTCTGCCCACTGTAAAAACACAAAGTTCAGATCCAGATCTGGGGTTTATTGACTTCAAATGGAAGTTGACTGCATGCAACTGACAAGATAGGCTGGTGGGTTTGTTATCCAGGGGCCTGATTTTCTTCCCACAATAGAAAATTAATTCCTATTGAATCATATCAATGTGTTTCATTCTTATCTTGCTGGGGACATAGGGGCAATTATTAGTTTTTCATATCTTCATGTGAATTTATAATACAGTGACATGCTTAAATCCAGTTTTCCTTAATCCACATTAGTGCAATAATTTTACTGATGCTCTTAATTAGTTTGATTGGCCCCAGATAGAAATAATTTAAGGAAACTTTCTCCCTGACACTGAGTAAAAAATTCAGTTGAAAATGACTAGGATCTCCAGGTTCACTTTCTAGGCCCAATCCTGCAAGCCCTTTGTGCACAGGACTTTCATTGAAATGAATGGGCTTTCCAGGCAGAGTGCTTTCAATAGAAGTTCCGCTGCAAACACCCATACTTAATAACCTCGCTGTGAATACAGGCTTAGGTCATCCACTTGGGTACAGAGAAAGAATAAACTATCTGTACCATTATTTATCTATACTTGGTATAGGTCATGATCACTAATTAACATTCAGGCCAGTCATTATTATTTCCCCCTCCTTCTTCGTGAGCACTTGCTGCTCCAGGATCCATTACAACTGTAGGAGAGTTATTCTTTCTCCTCAACTTCCAGGGATGGAAGTGCCTCTCTCTCTCACTCTCTCTTTTATTTTTTAATTCAGTTTCTTCAAGTTCTGTCGTTGAGGGCGGCTGTTCAGAGTGCTGCTCTTTTCCCCAACTTCCCAGTCTCTTGTATTCACTAGGAGAAGCAGGAAGCTCTTCTTAGCTCTCCTCTCTTGGTCTCCAGGCAGGAGCTTTTTCCAGTATGTTTTTCTCCCATTTCCCAAAACCCTTAATAGAAATTTTAGGTCAGGGGACTTCAAGTAACTAGTACTGAAGAGAAAACAAAATACTGTAGCAGGACACTGTGGATGAGCTAAATGGCTAAGTATTTTTCCTTCAGTGTTGATTCCACACCGGATATTAGTCATACTGATCAGCTGACATTTACTGTGTGCTATGTGCTGAATAACTGCACACCTGTAGAACGCTTCTTGAATTTTGTTCCAGTTACATTGCATACAGCTCTTCATCTGTTTAATGTTATCAATGAAATCCTAAGTAATGAACTAAATATCAACCTAAAGGACTGCAGAGGTCAAACATATGGCAATGCTAGTAACATGTCTGGCATTTATTCTGGTGTGTAAGCTCGGGTAATTGCAGTCAATGAGAAAGCAGCGTACATCCCATGCATGACCCACTCACTAAATCTATGTGGTGTTGCTATTGCAGAGTCATGCACTGATGCAATTACATTTTTTGGATTTGTCCAAGAACTGTATGTTTTTTTCTCATGTTCAACTTATCGCTGGGGCCTGTTGCAAGATTCTCTGAAAGAGGAGACATCTGAGACCAGTAAGAGAGAACTTCTCCCAAAGCACCTCAGTGATACAAGGTGGTCAGCTCGAGTGGATGCACTTGACAGTTTATCATGCAACTACAAAAGCTATAAATCCGTGCTTCAGGCTTTTGGTCCGGACACTGTGCAGAACAGTGAAAAACGAGCAGAGGTAAACTCATTAGTTGAAACCATGGATCAGCTGGAGACTGCATTAATGACAACATTTTGGAGTAGTATTCTTACAAGAGTAAACAAAACAAGTCATCTTCTGCAGTCTGAAACAATGGACTTAGGCACAGCTGTGATGCTGCTGAAGTCACTATCTGAGTTTGTGGAAGCACAACAAAATAGTTTTGAGGAATACCATGAATCTGCAATGTCTTTGAGTTCTACACTAACTTTCAGGTAAAGCAGCAGCATCATCCAAAGCGTATGGCTGATGATAGTGAAGAACCTGCTGTTGTGCTGACAGGGGAAAAGACATTCAAACTTGAATCATTCTACACCATAATTGATTCACTTGTCAGCCATCTCAACAGAAGAATGCATGCACATTCAGAAATAAACAAACATTTCTGTTTCTTAACAGGTGACCTTGACAGTACTGCTGTTAAAGAGCCTCTCAGAAGATTAATTGAATTCTACTCAGGTAACCTCAATGAAGAGATCTTTGAAGAATGGGTACAGTGGTGCTCACTTGTAAAGCAGCTTGCCTCCAAGCCATTATCACAAGCTCTGTCTACAACACTGCAAATGCTGACCATAATGAACATGCAAAATTTTGCAAAGAGCCTTTCCAAATGTCTTTGTTGCAGTACACATTTACACTACCAGTCTCAAACTGCAGTGGTGAAAGGTCTTTTCACATTTAAAAAGGACAAAAAGTGCTTTACGTGCTACAATGGTTCAAGAAAGACTTAACGGTCTTACTCTGTTATCCATTGAATCTGAGATGGTAAACTCTACAGACTTCTCTAGTTTAATTGAATCGTTTGCTGCAGCAAAGGCACATCAAAAAAACTGAAGAAAACTTTCATACATTTTATTTACAGCATCATTCTTCATACTAGTCTTGCTTCAGATGAGTAATTTGTATATTACATAGCAAGTATTAATGTGAGTAACTTAACTCAACCAAACCACTTTGTGTAGCTATCGTTAATAAAACCTGTGCAGCTATGTGCTGTGTCAAAGACAATTTCTGTGTCGATCTCCTGGCTTTTACAATCATTCCCCAGGGGGACCCCCAAATATCTTTGGCGCTGGGCCCACAAAAAGTTAATCTGGCCCTGCACAGAGGAACCTTCGTTTTCTGTGTTTGTAGGCCAAGGTGCTCAGAGGTAGAAAGAGAATAGGATAGTGGGAATGCCAGCATTTTTCTGACATATATCTGAGTGATTACTTAGAATGAGACGCTCTGAGGAGGAGAAAGAGGGGAAGTCCCTAAGCTTGTGGGAGGAATGCTCATGCAGCAAAAAGCTTCCATGCCTGGAGACAATTGGCACATGTATCAGCTCCAGAGCATGTAGTGTGACCAAATAACAAGGCAGAAAGACAAGCATGCGGGGACAATTGCCCTATGGAACCACCTCTGGAACCACAGCAACAGTGACATAGACAACTGAAGATTCTGGAATTTCCTAGGCCTGCTTATCTCCTAAATTTGTCCCCTTCCTAAAATGTTCTCTATTCTCTTCAAGAGCAATTTGATACCCTGCTTATTTCTTTAAGCTCTTCTCCCATTATATCATCCTGTCAGGGAACCATTCCATGTGATTTAGGTGAGCGATCATTCAGCTCCAATGATGAATGCTTGAAAGAGTACTCGTTATACATGGCTTGCAGCAACTCAAGAAGACCCAAGTATTTTTGTAAAAATTATTTGTTAAACAATTATGAATAACTTTAAAATTAGTAAGAGTCATGATTGGTTCCTGGACAGAAAAGGCCAAATCTGGTGAAAACATTGTCTGTGATGAGTGGTTCAACAAGCTGTATTTACAACTACTTCTCAAGAAACATACTGCAGCTGTTTCTGCAAATGTATCTGCCGTAATTAGCTATACATCTCTCCAATGTGATCAGCTACTGCCCTTGAAATGGTCCATCCAGATGGCCACAAATCAATGGAGCAATACCACAAAAAACGTTCCTCATATTAATTTGGATAATTAGGTTAATTCAGTCCAGGTACCTTAGCACCAAATTTATGTTTGCTTTCAGTGAATAACCGACTGAATTATCTTACTGGCAGAAATATTAACCGAAAAGCAAATTTTAAATGAATATTGCAGAATGTTTGCAGGAAGTGAAATGTGAATATATTTTCAGAAGCACTGATACTGGAAATCCAGTTCTAACAGTTATGATAATCTCTTCACAGAACTGAAATGTACCATGTGATCTATGTATCCAGTCAAAACTGCTTGAATTTTGAATACTCACAATGAACTGGTCACAGACTAAAATCAATAATTATTTGCAGATATTTGGCAATGAATTTTGAATAATGAATACATTTTATATTATGGACAATCTGTGAAGAGAAAAGGGGGCAAAGTTCATAAAATAAAATATGCTTTACAAATTATTTACCAGTCTCTAACTACAGCTAATATGGCCATATAACTTTTGACCATCTCCTCAGCCCTCACAGTTTTCTCAAAATTTCTTCCTTGCTCCTCATTTTCCCTTACAACCAATGCTGGAGTTCAGTTTGGCAGATCTGAAAGAGGATAATTGAAGCTTGGATTTCTGTGTGAATTGTTCAACGACCCCTACTCACCTCCCATTTGAGAGAGAAATAGCACAAGTTGAAAAATCATGAAAAGTCAGTAAATTCATGGCTTCATTGACACTGTTTCCAAGTAATGGTTATTTCCTTTTCCAAGTAATGAGAAAAGTCTTGTATCTCAGATACCACTTTATGGTAACTGTTGGCAAATGTTGATTTTTTAAAAATAGTTACCATGTATGTGTCTATCTAGAGAAGAAAGACTTTTGAAGAAAATACATTTATGATCATTTGTTTAAATAAAAAACATGAATGTGCTTTTAGTCACTTTGCACAAATGTTCTTAAGAGCCATTTGTATGCTTGCAAGAATGTTCACAGTAAATGTTGCAATACTTGTGCAAATTTGTATAAAATAGAAAATGTTTTACCGATATAAAATTTAAAAACTCTCCAAAACAGTGTTAAAATAAATAGTTTTCTATTACATGTCATATACAGAATATAGGCTGATGTGGTGCAATATAACAATATTAGTATCACACATTTAGGTGAATTCCAGAGCTGAATATCCATCCCAAACTCATTACAGTGTGTTGCTGATGACAAAACCTTCATACTACACCACACCATCATGTCTTCTCTATGCAAACAAATATGTCTGAGAAAGTATATTGGCATTTATTTTTATACAGGTAAATATAAATAAAAATAATATATGGTAAGATAATACATTACTTTGATTTTAACACATTTAAGGTTAAGATAAGCCTTTTGGTAAAGTTCTCCCTTTCAGCAATCCATATGGAAAGGAAAAAAACAAAGTGAAAAATATGCACTTATTCTTATAAAGTGAGAACCTTTTGAAAGGCAATGGAACTGCTTCAAAAAGTGAAACTGCTTCAAAAAAGTGAAACTAAGTTTAAGGCCTATTTACTACATGTTGACTAATTTCATTAATATTTTATTCATTTGGGTAATGGTACATTTTCTATATTCCTAAAATCCCCAAAGAAAATGCCTTAATAACATTTCCACTGGCAGAAATTTAAGATGGAAGATTTATTGCATATTCTTTTTAATGAAGAAATCTCTGATGTCAGCACATTTTTTGCACTGAGGTACGTTTGCCTGCTATTCACAAATTCAATTACCTTTTCTTGGTATTGAACAATCTTTTACATTATTTTATTCTGTAGCTTCAAGTTTTCTTCCTGCTGATTTTTGCTTTGCTTGCTTATTTAAGTCTGCCATCTTTTGAAGATGTGTCAGCAGGTCTCATCATGGGGGGAAAGGGGAGGGAGTCAAGGAGTGAATAACAGCTTCAGTTCACACTTTGAAGCAAGTTAAGATAGGGCTTTTTGTTGTTTTCCTGCCATGATAAAACTCTTCTACTGATAGATATTAAACAAAAGTGACTTGTCCCTCAGTTTATTTTCAACCAGTAGCTGTGTTTAGATGTTTGTCTTTTTCTTCAATCAAATTAAGAAATCAAATAGTAAACAGACTCAGGTACACTGTACTTTTTGTAAATGTGCTGTCATATATGTAAACTAATGTTCATTCTAATTACATGACAGATCTTTAGCAGTATTAAGCACTCATAACTAGAATGGGAACGGTGCGTGTTTTACATTCCAATTACATGCACACACCTTACCCTTACCATAACTACCATACACCACAAACCATGCATCACAACCTTAACTGTACCACTTAAAGGAGGCAAGCATTCCAGCACCCTTTTACAAAGCCACTCCTGAAAACATATCAGACTATCCCTTAACCTTCTCTTCTTCATGTACTACCCTTTCCCAACACTAAAAGCTGTGGATGTTTAGTGCTGCAGTTTGGTATGTTTGCAGGGGATAGTATGACTTTAGCAGCTACCCCTACCCTCAGGGCTGGCTCCAGGCACCAGCGAAGGAAGCAGGTGCCTGGGGCAGCCAATAGAAAGGGGCAGCACTCTGTCTGTGATTGAAGTAGCACGTCCGCATCTTCGGCTGCGGGTCCTTCACTCCTTCTCTCCCTCTTTGGTGGCAATTTGGTGGCAGGCCCTGCTTCTTTTTTTTTTTTTGTCTTTGCTGCTTGGGGAGGCAAAAAAGCTGGAGCCGGCCCTGCCTACCCTGTTATACCTGGAGCTAATGCTAGGCCTGGAGGGAGAAGAAAAGGGGAGAACTTGGCTCAGTTCAGGGCTGATTGATGAAGAAGCAGGAAGTAGCATCACTATAAGCCTGACAGCTGCTGGGGGAGAAGCAGTGTGTCCGTCACTGAAAGACAGACTGTTGAGGAGACTGGAGAGCACCCAGCAGTGACTGACTGCTACTGTTTGCCTATAAGGACATTGTGGGACCCCTCCTCCCCCAGAGAGACCTGAGACTACAACAGGATCATAGAATCATAGAATATCAGGGTTGGAAGGGACCTCAGGAGGTCATCTAGTCCAACCCCCTGCTCAAAGCAGGACCAATCCCCAATTAAATCATCCCAGCCAGGGCTTTGTCAAGCCTGACCTTAAAAACTTCTAAGGAAGGAGATTCTACCACCTCCCTAGGTAATGCATTCCAGTGTTTCACCATCCTCCTAGTGAAAAAGTTTTTCCTAATATCCAACCTAAACCTCCCCCACTGCAACTTGAGACCATTACTCCTTGTCCTGTCCTCTTCTACCACTGAGAATAGTCTAGAACCATCCTCTCTGGAACCACCTCTCAGGTAGTTGAAAGCAGCTATTAAATCCCCCCTCATTCTTCTCTTCTGCAGACTAAACAATCCCAGTTCCCTCAGCCTCTCCTCATAAGTCATGTGTTCCAGACCTCTAATCATTTTTGTTGCCCTTCACTGGACTCTCTCCAATTTATCCACATCCTTCTTGTAGTGTGGGGCCCAAAACTGGACACAGTACTCCAGATGAGGCCTCACCAATGTCGAATAGAGGGAAACGATCACGTCCCTCGATCTGCTCGCTATGCCCCTACTTATACATCCCAAAATGCCATTGGCCTTCTTGGCAACAAGGGTACACTGCTGGCTCATATCCAGCTTCTCGTCCACTGTCACCCCTAGGTCCTTTTCCACAGAACTGCTGCCTAGCCATTCGGTCCCTAGTCTGTAGCGGTGCATTGGGTTCTTCCGTCCTAAGTGCAGGACCCTGCACTTATCCTTATTGAACCTCATCAGATTTCTTTTGGCCCAATCCTCCAATTTGTCTAGGTCCCTCTGAATCCTATCCCTGCCCTCCAGCGTATCTACCACTCCTCCTAGTTTAGTATCATCCGCAAATTTGCTGAGAGTGCAATCCACTCTCCAGATCATTTATGAAGATATTGAATAAAACCGGCCCCAGGACCGACCCCTGGGGCACTCCACTTGACACCGGCTGCCAACTAGACATGGAGCCATTGATCAGTACCCGTTGAGCCCGACAATCTAGCCAACTTTCTACCCACCTTATAGTGCATTCATCCAGCCCATACTTCTTTAACTTGCTGACAAGAATACTGTGGGAGACCATGTCAAAAGCTTTGCTAAAGTCAAGAAACAATACATCCACTGCTTTCCCTTCATCCACAGAACCAGTAATCTCATCATAGAAGGCGATTAAATTAGTCAGGCATGACCTTCCCTTGCCTGACTAATCTACACAAAAGGTCCCACAAGGGGGTGCTACACAGGCAAGACACTACAGACTCTCGGGACTATAGGGGCCATGCCCAAAACTGAAGGTCATAGGTAGGAAGTAACCCAAGGAAGTGGACTTAAACTCTCTTCCTGGATCACCCTGCCAATGTTTCTTCACACAGGGCCCTGGACTGCTACCTGGTAGAAAAGGAGGTCCAGTGTCCCCCTGCCAGAGCTCCTTAAGAGGTGAGGCCCAGGTGCAAATGGAGGCCAGAAGATTTCCCACCTAAGGTTAGGAACCAGAAGCCTCTGCTAGCAAAGCAAGGGGCTGGATGTCAGTTGTGCTAACTGCTAGAGTGCCCAGTCCTCCAAGCATCCTATCACACTTCCAAAAAAGAGAGATCAATGAATGACAAAGCATGAATGTGCATGAATAGCTTTCAGATAGTCACCAGATCACAAGCTAATGTAATATTTGTATTTGAATAACAGACTTTGCTTGAAGCACTAAAACAGAAAAGTACTATTATCTAACAGAAATTTTTCTGATGTTCGGAGTGAACAATAACCCATTTCTTGTATTGCAGGTAGTATTTCTCAAACCATCTAAAAAGGATATAACTGTGTATGCATGTGTATAACAGGATCAAGTGTTAAAAGTATTTATAAGTTATACTTAAGCCTGGTCTACATTTAACTCTTTTGCCAGAAAAAGCTATGTCTGTTAGGAGTGGGGGGAGGGGAGGAAATCACACTCCTAATTCATGTACTATTCCATCAATAGCCTGAAGGTAAATGTGATGTTCCCCTCAGGTGTTGTCTGGACCAATGATCTGCTAGCTCACTCCAGTCCTTGACTCTGGGAGCCAGCCTTACCCTGCTCTGCTGTGAGAACCCCCACTCCTGGACTGTTCATGCACAGCCTCTGGCATGTAAGCTGCTCCTTGGATTGTGCAATCAAATGACACTAACCAATATCTCTAGTCCCAGATACAACCCTAGGAACCTCCGTCTTGCAGTGTCCAGTTATGCCTGCTGGATGCTGCAAGCTTATATGAGTTCATCCATTTAACAAAGAAATTGATGTGCACCAGGCTTGTTATCCTAAGGGGAGTCTCTGTCACTCTTCAAACCAAATGCACTGCTTCAGGTAGAATAAACAAACAGATTTATTAACTATGAAGATAGATTTTAAGTGATTATAAGTCAAAACAGAAGAAGTCAGATTTGGTTAAATGAAATAAAAGCAAAACTCATTTTAAGCTGATCTTAACTCTTTCAATGCCCTTAAAAACTTATAGGCTTCTCACCATAGGCTGGCTGATTGCTCTTCAGCCAGGCTCTTCCCTTTAATCAGCACTTCAGTCGCTTGGTGGTGATGTCTGTAGATGTAGATGGAAGAGAGAGGAAGAGCATGGCAAACATCTCTCCCTTTTATCATGTTCTTTCTTCCCTCTTGGCTTTGCCCCCCCCTGCCACTTCAGAGTCAGGTGAGCATTACCTCATCACAGTTCCCGACTGACCGAAGGAAGGGGGGTGACTCCGTAAGATTCCAACAAATTCTTTTGTTGCTGCCTAGGCCAGCGTCCTTTGTTCCTGTAAGGCTGGGCTTTGTGAACTGCCTTTCAGTTCTTGGAGAGTTTTTGCCTGGGCTTATTTTAAGCCATGAGGATACATTTTTAGCCTCATAACTACATACATGAAATTATATGCTTACTATAACATTACTTATGATGCACTGAGCATTGTTGTTACTGTTTTACTGTAACAATAATGCTCAGTGCATCATAAGCCTTCCAAAGACACCCGACATGACAAACTTTGCATTGGATACCACACAATCATTTTACAAGAATGAACATGGGGGTGCTGGGTGTTCCGATGAGGTACAGAGCATCACAGTAGATGCCGCAATACTAGCAAAAAAGTACTTCTGCTCATATAGTATGTCGTTTAGGGACTGGTATAAGTGATACAAGCAGGTTATACTGGCAAAAAAAAAAAAAAAGCATTTGCATCTTCACTAAGAGGGTTTACCAGTATAGGTATACTGGGAAACCTTTTCTAGCATAGACAAGGACTTCACATTTCTCTGTGTAAAAATCATCAGGGGGTTGTCAACAAACAGCTGTATTGATAATGCATTTGTGTGATTGGCGTATAATTAACTCCTGTAGTGAAAGACATATGCTTCAGATAACAACAGAAGTAATCTTGCCATGTTAGAAACTAGGTAAAATATCATTTGGAGAAGTTGATTTTTTATGTTAATATCTTCAGTTATTATCATGGTAACTTGAAAGTTGAGATTTTAATGAGTTTTCCTTTCAATGAATGCATTCTACATTAATTATTGACTGTAAGGGTGATCAACAAAATTTATATAACTCAGAGAAAGTCTTAAGTCTGTTTTCTTTAAGCATTAGAATTCCTCCAAACTCATGAGAAAATTAGGTAGTTAATTAAATTTTGGCTAATCATGGTGACTTAAATGTGTCTTTCTCTTACATTACTATTTATCATCATAAAACACAGAGGAAAGTTAGTTTTTCTTTGTCACCTATAAAAACCACAGACATTAATGTTCTACAGACTGTAGGAACATTTGAAGACATGTTTACAGTTAACTAAACAAAGACTTCTACTCATAATTCTATTGGAATACTTATTTTTTTAAAGTAATTGAAAGGTGAAAAATGTTTGACAAGGATTTAAATATGAGAATATTCCTCATGAATAAAGGTTGAGGGGACCTACAGGAACAAATATTAATTAAACATCTGTTTTGAGCAATAGCAAAGCATATGAAAATGGTCCTGTTTGTAAACAGAAACTGAAATAGAAGATATTTTGCTACAATATATTTATGGTATTTCTTTTTAGAGGTGTAAGTCAATAAAACAATATAAAAAAAACTGACTCACTAAAACTAACACAATAGGGAACACAAGTTCTAGCCAAAGACATGTATGGGCACAAATCTTGTCACATAAGTGCATCCAGGGTGCAAAATATAGAGGTCAACGTAATATTTTCAAAGAGGATGATGCTGAAGGATGGGTACATGCAAATGTGCAGAGTGGTGGGAAAGCATCAGGGAAAGTGCATGCCGTCTATCTTCAAAATGACACAAGTCACTCTGATGCCAAATTAGCTGTGTACAAGCTAGGATGTGCCAATGGAGAAGGTTTCCAAAAAGCCCACTATTGACTTTTGGGACAGCTGCACAAAAACAGCAGACAGAGTTCAGCGATTAGGATAATTTATTTGAAGAAGGAAGTAGATAGGATTGAGGGTGAGGTTGTAGGTGTTGAGGGTGAGGGTCGATAGGAGGAAAAAAGGAAAGGGCACGAGTTTACACTGAGTCAGAGATGGGCAAACAAGAGAGGCAGAAATGTCATGCCTGTAACTGGCCTGAGGTAGATGAGTGAAACAAAGCAGCAGAGGTATAAGGAAAGAGGATGACACAACTGGAGTTAATCAATCATCCGTATTCAGATGCATTTTGCTTGGCACAGTGTGAACTTGGTGGTGCTGGGTGCTCATCAGAAATGAGTATATATAAATATGACATCTCGGGGTGTGGGCATACAGCTCTGTGGGTGCAATTTGAAAAGCCCTATTCTGAGGCTGTGCAGACCCAAACAGCACATGGTTCAACTGATATATTAAATGCTTTTTGTAACTGGGAAACCTGCTACAGTACTGCCCACATTAGTCTCAGTGGGTTGTTTCAAGGATTTATGCTGTCGTGCTTATGGACCCACATGTGGCTCAATAGCAGTATTCTATTCCTTTAATGGCAGTGGGTACCATTGCCTTTTGCAGTCTTTAAATATTCCATATAACTTGTATTAAGTCTGACTTAGCCATAGAAGTGGTGATAGGTTTTGGTCACATTCAAGTCATCTAACTGAATTACCACTTCACATCCAATGAAGTGAGCTGTAGCTCACGAAAGCTCATGCTCAAATAAATTGGTTAGTCTCTAAGGTGCCACAAGTACTCCTTTTCTTTTCACTGTCCTGTAGTTTCAATTTGATGCATTCCTCCCAACTTGCTTGTCTAAAAACAAGCTTGTGTAGTGTTGCTGATGCAAAACAACTGCAGTGTTTTCACCTCAAATGTGGCTTATTTTATTAATGGATAAAATAACTGCTGTATGCCCAGGCTGTAGAGCATGTGGAGATTATTTGGGATGACGGGTGTGCTATACATCAGCGGTTCTCAACCTTTTTCTTTCTGAGCCCCCCCCAACATGCTATAAAAACTCCACAGCCCACCTGTGCCACAACAACTGGTTTTATGCCTATAAAAGCCAGGGCAGTTGCCTGGGGCCACAGGGGCCTCCACTAAGCTACGTTGCTCAGGCTTCAGCTTCAACCCCAGGTGGCGGGGCTCCGGGCTTCAGCCTATGCGGTGAAGCTTCGGCTCTCTGCCCTGGGCCCCAGCAAGTCTAACACTGGCCCTGCTTGGCAGACCCCCTGAAACCTGCTCATGGCCCCCTAGGGGGCCCGGACCCCTGTTTGAGAACCACTGCTATACATAACACAGATTAAAATGGGTAAATTTAAAAATCCTTGAAAAATGGTTTCTTAATAGATACAATTTACTGGATCTACATCATTAACATGACACTACCTAAAATCTTTTAGAAACTTATGATTAGACAACTGTTACAAAAAAATAGCAATGACATTTTCCAGTACAGATTCTCAGAAATACTGTTTATTTTATAACTTTTACTATCCAAACTGTAAAATACATAAAAGGTGTAATAGCCTGTTGCAGTATCCATGACTGTTAGGCCTCCTCCATCATCTTCTGTACTATGGGAGACAATTTTTTCCAGTGATTGGGTATACTGGTTCTCAGTGAACAGTGGTGAACTGAAGCACAACCTTTGCTTTGTTGCCACTTCTACAGTAGTGACGTCTGCTATTCTGTCAAATGGGAATTGCAAATCTTCTCTCGATTGTAATTTCCGCTGCTTTCCATGGTATCACAGTTGCAAAACTAGTTGCAGGATTGTCCCCTTTCTAGTCTGACTGACTTTACTTATCCTCCGGCAGAATACTGCCATTCTCTGCAATTCACCATGGGCTACAGTATCCTGTATGCCAACCATTTTTACTCAGCAGGTCCAAGTGAGTTTAAAACAAGTGACCTCATTCTAGACACCCCCTCTGAGCCTCAAGGCAGCCCTGCAAGCAGCCCTTCACCTCAGTTTCCCCATACAAAAAACTCCTTCAATAAACTGCACAGGTTTTTTGTCCACTAATGCCCCTTCTCCCAGTGTTCTACTTATTGGCAAAAAACAAAATGCAGTCATGGGGTTTCCCTTTTCCCCCAAGTATGCTCTCTGTAACTCTTCCCTGCTTTGGTAGACCACTGTTCACCCTACTTGGGTGGAGCCTTTTCTAACTGCTGTAGAATCTGCTCTCTTTCTACCCAAACCAATTCAAAATAAAGCCTCCAAGTCCAAGCATTTAGCCTTTTATCTGGACTCCACCCAGGCCTTTCCTGCTTGTAGTCTCAATTCCAAATCTTCTCTGCTGAAACCTACTCACTTCCAGCAGCCTCTTATCTTCCTGACTGGGTTCCCTGGCCCCTTCCTCCCCCCATCACAAGATCTTCATTTTCCCCACCTGGGGAGGTGAGTTAAGCTTGACACAGGTGGACTAAGCCTCCCCTTAAGGGGTAAGCCACCTTGTGGCAGGGCACCTGCAGATCTTCCCTTTTGTAGTCTGTGACCAGTGACACATAAATGATCAAACAGCCTTCTAAATGCAAGAGCATTGTTTAACAGTAGGAACAAACCTTGTAGAGAAAGGATTAGGATTTTAAAACAAGAGTGTACACAATATTTGTGGTCTAGGGTCCCACCATCTCTTGATAGTAACCTTGGCAAGCCTAATTTTTTGAGTCAGTTGTAGCAGTAAGTGGAATGTCATGTGTCTCAGTCTGGCCCCAAACAACTACCCCCATTTCTTGAGAGGAAGTTCCTCTTTAAGCTGCCAGAGCTATTTTGTTGTTCTGTGCTCCCAGACCTTTATTTGTCTGGCATTGACTCTTAACAACTCTAAGCTATAAACTTGCTTATTTTGAGCCATTTCCCCCCTTCCTGCTTGCTTTTCTCTGATAGCTTCCTATTAAACTAAACCAATATATTGCTCCAGTAAACAGCTAATTGACCAGGTTAACACACACTATTCACAAGTATTAAGAACAGCTCCAAATCTGTCACACATGAGCAGCATCCCTAAGTGATTGTTAGCAACTAGCACCATGTCCCACCTTCTGACATTTGTTTTCATATCACAAGTATACTTCTGTTTCAATGTCCAGAATGATATCAGAATTGTTTGCTGTATTTCAAATGTCCCAGAGGTTCAATGGCCTTGATGAAAGCATGTGATGTCATATATTCATCTGTGTTCATTTGAAATGCCACATTATATCAATACCTCAACATGGTGATGGACATATAGAGTGACACCTCTTATAACTGATCAGAAAACAGATAACTAGGGACTATCATGCCACACCTATCTAACAGAAAACAGACAGTCTGCACTAAGCACATGTCACCTATTGCAAAGATCATGTATCTTTCTCTTGTATTTAGAGAAAAAAAGACTTAAGTGAAGAATATGCCAACGTACAGTAGAATAATGAAGTTAAAAATCACAGTAATTGAGGTGCAGTGAATTCAGTGGGGATGCACCAGTATAAATGAGAAATGAATGATGTTGCAGTCAACATGATTATATGGGTGTAAGTAAAATCAGAATTTGGATTATTGTTTGTCACTATAAAAACTGAGCAAATCTGTGATATTTAAGGTATGTTAAAATATAGATTTTTGAAGTACCATAACAAATTATATGAAAAAATCTTTACCACATAACAAAACTTCTGAATGAAACTGAACTATGTAACTCATCATAATTCCTTTATATGATTGCATGTAGGCAACAAGGCAACATCAGGCCAGATTTTGACACCCTTACTCATGACGAAAAATGCTTTACTGCAAAAGTAGTCTCAAAGTCAACAGAACCGTTCACAAAATAAAAGGCTACTCAGCATAAGGGGGGCTGTCAGAATCTGGCCAATTACAATTTTCAGATTATATTAATTAAATAATTGACTATACTACTCAGTGCAGGTTGGCTCCAAATTTCATTTAAACTCTGCCACCTTTCAGTAAACCCGCACAATTATGGGTCCAATACAATTCTACTGATTTAAATGGGAGCCTTTCCACTGACTTATGGGAATTGAATCAGGCTGTCTGTTATATTTGGGAGTTGAGCTGACAAAGCAAATTTCTATAAGTGACTGAACAGGAGAGAGATTTTAGTTTTGGATCAGCATACAGTAATGTGATGACTCATCCCTCAGTTATATCTGGACCTAAGTCTGCTTGAGTGTGATGACTCATCAGTTCTCTACAGGGGTCAGCCAATTCACAGGCAAGGCCCCACCCAGATGATCCCAGGCAGATATAGAGGGAAGCAGTTTCTCCAGTCTGCTCAGCATCATTACCTATAGGACCAAGAACATTCCCCTTGCCAGTAGTTTTAACCAACTGCCCTTGCTCCTGCTCCAGCCTAACCTGTAGCTCTTTCCACACTAGCCAGCCCCTGTTCCAGCCTGCATCTGCTCCTGGCTTAGCTTGCCACCTGGCAACTGTGACAAGTAACTCCCCAGACTGAAACAATTCTTTGGAACCATGTATTGCAGGTGAGAAGTTCCCCATGTCACGGTTAGCTCCTCACCTCTCTGAGGTTTAGTGTAGTGCAGAGAACACTTGTTTGTTTTATAAAAAGCCCCCATAAATTGGCATATTGCTCTCTGAAGCTAGAAAATACCATATTTTGTTTTCAGTGGAGTCTTGGCAAGTATGAGGGGGGAAATTGATATTTTGTTCTGAAATTGTTATATTAATTCTGGCACAAGCAGTATTATTCTGTTGTGACTTTTATTGATAATGTATGTTCCTTCTAAAGCACAGTGTCACATCTTAGAAATGAACTGACAACTTAAAACTATTTAAGCAAAAGCTTCTCCACATCTCTTCTATTCATTTTTAGGAAATGCTAATAAAAAACATTACAGAAGCCACGAGTGAGGCATTTAAAAAATGAAAATGAAAAGTGAAGCATTTTGAAGTTGTCTATTGTATGCCAAAGAGGAAGTTCTGCTTCATTTCACCCATCATGTTTCAAGATTTTTTTTGATTACTTCCTGTCTGTAAAAAGCCTGCAAGTGAACCAATCTAAATTTATTTAAAATAAATTAATATATTCTGAACTATTGTACACAGATGTTACCATCATTTGCAGGAATAGTGTAATTTAGGGTCAGGTGGACTTCGCTATGAATGGCTTTTGAGTAACTTTAAAGTTCCTTCTAGCTCCATCAACTGAAACTAAAACTCATCGTATATAGACATAGTTCCATCTTTCTGATGGTTGTTAAAGGTGACAAGTGAAATGACTTCTAGCGGTTGCACTCAGCTCCCCAGAGAACAGGAGTCAAATTCAAGATACAAGCAGTAAAAGAATGTTGTATGACTGTGATACTGGATTTGACAGGTTGAAACAGTGGGATAGCAAGGACAGACTAAAATAAGTCAAGTCCCATTAAAATGTTTTCAGGGCTTGAGGATTATTTTATTTAAATAGAAGTAGTGGCAGAACGTTAGGGTCTTGCTTATGTCAAAAAATTGTGTTAGCTTGATAAGGGCGTCATCATGTCCTTGTTTTTCAGCCTCTGAGCCAATCACTATGTAGGCAGAGACCTGTTTCTAACATATCTGAAATGTGAAGCCATTGGTGCAACATGCACATGTGTAAATGCCCTGTTAGTGTGGTTCCAAAAAGTACAGCTTCTAACTGATGTGGAAAATAATTATTCTGCAAAGTAGCTCTTTTTCTATGCCTAACTTCATATTATTTAGATAATAATGAACTCAGTGAAGGAGATCAATGTACTTTTCTGACAGTGTCAAATACATTTGTCATGTGTTCTCATGTAACTACTTCACTCTCTTTACTTACCGCCACCCATCACCTTGATTTATAGCATTCCATTTGGAGGACGCTGCTTCTCCAAGAAGTAGAATAGATGAGCAAGTAGCTTCCCCCAATAATCCAAAGGGAGAACTGTTAGGAACTACCCTCCATGCAACCACATGGTAATTTGACTAAGACTGTCCTTGGAGAACCAAGCATACTTTCAATGGGCTAAATTTGGCCCATTCTCACAGCAACAACTACTGTGATAGCTGCTTACTTCATAAGTGGAAGTTTAATGCTCAGATTTATATACTGGTCTAACTCTTTCTCATTTAATTTGACAGCTCTTTTTTAAAAACAAGGCTTGAGAAATAAACAAACATGCAAACTAAGCAGACATTTAAAACAGGCAAACCCATAACTCTAGATGTGGAACTCACTTGGGTCTATTATGAATTTTCCCATAATCTTCCCTTCATCTCATCCTGCTTTTTGTTACTGCAACTTACAATAGAGTGGGATTTGGTAACTACAGCTAAAGAGAACCTAATCTTCCCCCAGAAGAAATGATGTCCAAAGCACTTTGAGTTGCTTGCGTGAGTAATTGTTTTTTGTATTCTCAATTTAAATGCCAGCACCCTGCTCTGAAACTGAAATAAGTTGAGAAGTACTGTATGTGTTTAATTACCAAGGAAATCTTATAGTTTAAGATAAATAATAGATGTTCACAGCAGACTGGATCCTTTAACAAGCTCAGATAAAGAGCAAACACAATGAAAAAGCATTTCGTAATCTCTCCCTTGCTTTCCTCCCAACAAAGACTGGTATGTGACAGAGGAGACTGTTCTGGAAAGAGTTATAATAATGGGCTCTCATTGGAAAACACCCTCTACTGTAAATGACAGGTTTCAGAGCAGCAGCCGTGTTAGTCTGTATTCACAAAAAGAAAAGGAGGACTTGTGGTATTTGTTAGTCTCAGAGGTGCCACAAGTGCTACTCTAAATGTTTTTCTTATTTACACACATGCCAATCTGCTGAATTTTGTATGGCTGTAAGTGAAGATGATCATGCCTTTTGTGAATAGAAATATTTGCTTTCAAATTTTTAATTTTAAGCCTGGTCATCTAAATGGGGATGAGCAACGTATTTTTATTACCTGAAGGAGGACAGCTGTGTCTCTCAGGTGATGAGAAGACTTCCATTCTTCTCTTTATAATGTGAAAGCATCAAAGGTTTAGGGCTTAGAGTCCTATGAGTTGCTACATTCAGTCAGCGGTCACTGCAGTCCAAAAATTCTATGTTAATCGGAACCAGTTCTCCCATCGCAGGTACCATGCTTCCTTCCATTCTACACTATGCAAGAGGCAAAGAAACAGAAAGTGGAACCAACTGTGGGCTAACCCATGGAAAGAGGGGAGTGCCAGCTCTGTGGAATGCTCCTCCCTTTTCCAGGATCCCCTAGAAGTATATGGACACACCATAATTAGAGTTTTGTTGGAAACAAGGTGGATTAGGTTACTGCTCTTCGTGGCATATTTCCCTGGGAACCCGGTGGATTTCTAGGGGAAAATATACATAGGAGTTAATACTGGCTAAACTAGCCTTAGCTTCCTCTTAGAAGCATGTTGGGGATGGTGACATCGAGGGAGCCAATGGCTGCACAGTTTGAGAAATTCCATGTTGCCAGGAGAAGGAGGCACTGGAGAACAGTCCTTTTTGGATACAAAGAGCTGGATTCTGAGATCCTCCTGGACCCTCATGCTAGACACTGTTTGAGGTCTACAGAATCTCATTCTTCCACACAACCACAAATCCTTTCCTGAGGCTAACATACAGCAAAAATGTTTTGAGTAGATTTTCTCCCCCATATGAATTTTTACCATGAGGCTGAAAATTCCCCGCAATGTCCCTTTTAAAAAAAAAAAAAAGACTCAAGGAAAGTAATTGCAAGTCTATGCTGAATCCATTTTTCAGGGAGTGTTTACAGGTTGGGTTTTGTTTTGTTTTGAGTTTGTTTTTCCTTTCCACCCATCTATAAAACATTAGCAGTGAATTGATGATTTGTTTCAATCCAGCAGGCAAACTCCAGGCTCACTGCAAGGCTTTTCATTTTGAAACTGTCTTTGACATAACATTGCTGTGTCACCATCTGTCTGAGTGACAAATCCCAGCAAAACAGCTTCATTGAGATTTTCCTCCATCCCTGAACATACAATTCACGTTAAAGTTACAGGAGCAGTTTAAAATACCTTAAGCCTGAACACTAATACTGTAACTTGCACAATATAGATTATAAATCAGTAAAATATTATACTAAAATCTACTAAAGTGATAGGAGTTTTATTATATTATAATAAATATAATATGAGAGAGGCCCATGCAGAGAAAGGTGGGTGAAAAAGCTATGCTGTATTTATTATTTATAAAGAACAAAAAAACAGGTCATGCAGTATTCTGTCTCATGCTATGTACTAAAGGGGGTGGGGTGGAGGAATCATTTCCCCTTGAGAGGTAGTAAGAATCTGAGTGCCTTATCATGCTCTATATGCTGAAAGAGCAAAGGTCTTTTACTGCCATCACCTGGAATAAATAAAACCAGCAAAGGAATGTTACTCAAAGCAATAAAGCTAGTCAAGCTACATTCTAGTACACAGCCCATTAACAGAGTGCCTTGTGAGGGAAGGACAAAGCCGTATTCCTGGATGCAGTGAAGTTAGTGAATGGTCTCTTAAAAGAGATTCCAGTATAGTTATGCTGGAAGTTTGATCTGTGTGGACAGTATTAAACAATGCACACCACTCTTGGAACTAAGGTGGAATTGAACAAACAGAAACCAGGACAGTCATTCATTTTACATTGGAGAGGCAGTAGGATCAAATCCATATACAATAAGGATTCCAGACACCAAAAAAGGATGACTGAGATATCAAAAGAGGATGCCCCCTGCCCCCAAACACCAGTTTATTTGGCACTGGTAAAACTTTTCTAAATGTTTACTATAGATAGACTCCAGCACAAGCAGCTGGGCTCTGCTTCTCTTGCAACAGAAGGGTAGGGGGGATGGGACCCAAAGAGTTCCTGCTTCCACATACTTTATGTATAATATTATTTTGTTTATAATGTGCATTACAGAAGTTGGCACAATACAGTAAGAGACAGTCCGCACTGCTTGTATAATAAGAAAACAACAAATGAAGGATAGGAAAAAATGTTGATTATATATTAACTATTCCTAATTAGTCCTGATGTCATGCTCATTATCTGGCTGATTTCATTGTGATATCACAAGGTTGGTTTTAAAGAGGGGGTTGAATGATGAAAGGGTTGAAGTTTTTCAGATCAGTTCCAGGAGGGCATTCCAAGTTTTAGGGACAACATGGAAGAAAGGTCACAGTATGAGAAGCAGACAATGGAGGATTGAGGCTGGCATCATTGGAATGGAGTCCTGGAAGCAACACAAGATACAAGAATGGCTAAGGGTGTGGAGAGAAGAGTTAAGTTTGAGGTTAGGTTTTCCCGCCCCCCAGATCCTCATGCTGGCTTTGTTCGTGGTGGTGTAATCATGGCAGTCAGCAGCCCATTACAGTTGTGGGGAGTAGTTTCAAACACCCAGGCAAAAATGCTAAGGCTGGCTCTCATATGGTTTATCTGCCAGCCTTAGCTCTTTTGGGTGGGCGGTTGAAACCACTCCCTAAAACTGTGCTGTCTACCTTGATCACCTATCAAAACACTAATAGACAAAACAAATAAACATTCTGAATTTGATTAGGAACTTACATGGGAGCTACACAATCTTACAGAAATGATGCAAACCCCCATCGCTGTCATCATTAGACCACCCCAGTTTTAAAAGAGGACAAACTCCCCCTGAATCTAAGGCTACGTGTACACTTGGAGCTGGGAGAGTGATTCCCAGCTCAAACTGCCATACTCCTACTAGCTCTCATTGAGTTGGTATACTAAAAATATGAGTGCAGCTGCAGTCACATGGACAGCAGTGAGCAGCAGCATGGGCTAGCTGCCTTGAATACAAACCCAGCCGGCCCCCAACGGTATATACTGCAGACAGCTAGCTGGTGCCACTGCTCGCTGCTGCCTGTGCTACCATGGCTATATTGCTATTGAACTAGTGCGAGTATGTCTACTCAAGATAGGAATCACATCTCCAGCTCCAAGTGTAGACGTAGCTTATTATTGTATGTGAGGTAGGCTACTTTGATCTGGTTGCTCAGATGGGAGCCTTCATGAATGCCCAATGGCAACAGTGTTGTCTGACAGACCTGGGAATGGTCTCTGGGTGCATATGTCTCCACCTAAACTCCTATCACTTCACCAGCTCATCCCCCTGGCAGCTCCTTTGGATGGCCAATCTGCTGGGGTTTACAAAAACAAGGCAAAACATTGCTTTCTGTAAAATCAGTAGGGACACTGGCAAGGGCCTAAAGAGAAGGACATTCTTGGTTTTAAAGGATGCATAGTTTCTCTAAAAGCGGCAAAGAGTCCCA
Organism: Lepidochelys olivacea; assembly: GCF_965140295.1. Lineage (NCBI taxonomy): Eukaryota > Metazoa > Chordata > Testudines > Cheloniidae > Lepidochelys > Lepidochelys olivacea. The sequence goes on from NC_140414.1 coordinate 75,293,954, forward strand.
TGTCACCTTACAGACTAACAGACGTATTGGAGCATAAGCTTTCGTGGGTGAATACCCCCTAAGTCGGATGCAGGTAGTGGAAATTTCCAGAGGCAGGTATAAATATGCAAGCAAGAATCAGGCTAGGGGTAACGAGGTTAGTTCAATCAGGGAGGATGAGGCCCTCTTCTAGCAGTTGAGGTGTGAACACCAAGGGAGGAGAAACTGCTTTTGTAGTTGGCTAGCCATTCACAGTCTCTGTTTTATCCTGAGCTGATGGTGTCAAATTTGCAAATGAACTGAAGCTCAGCAGTTTCTCTTTGAAGTCTGGTCCTGAAGTTTTTTTGCTGCAGGATGGCTACCTTTAAATCTGCTATTGTGTGTATAGGGAGATTGAAGTGTTCTCCTACAGGTTTTTGTATATTGCCATTCCTTATATCTGTTTTGCTATACATTATTATAAATGAGGTTATGTTGGTTGTTCTCATTAATTCATGGTAGGAAGTAAACATGGACAACAAGTGAATAATTGTAGGGGAATTAGTGGCAAAATATTTTGCAGGCCTAGCAAAAAAAAAATGCTCAGACCAGGTCTCATGCCAAGAGACTTCGGGGAATATCTGGCTCCATCACAGGACTGTAAGGAAAATCACTTGTATGCTCCCTGACCCTCTTTGCTCATCCACACAAGGTAAGACACAATCTGACCCACATTGTACAAATATAAACAATAGGAATGCTATTGCCCTGCTTTCTTGTAAGAGCTTCATAATAAGAACTCCACACCCAATGATTCCTTTTCCCAATGTTCTTTGAGTCAAACACAAAATGAGCTCAGGCACCTTTTGCTTGCTTCTCAAGGCTCATGTGGGCACATTTCAATTCACTGCAGTAACCTTAGTTCTGAATGTACTTGAATGGGAAGTAGAACAGTTTTATCTTGTCTGCTACAGACAGATATCAATAGGGAGTGTTGAGAGTCTCTAGAAAAAAAATATCCATAATTCTTGGAATACAAATCCGTGTTAGTATAGGAAAGAAACTTCTGAAGACTTGCTGTTCAATAAATTGTCTTTTTCTCTCACATCAGCACAAAAAAAAAACACATCATTAAAGATGCTGATGCTGTATTTTAAAGTTTGAAATCATGAGATTTATGTAACTTTGAAACTTTAAAGAGTGGAAAACATAAAACACTTATATGTATCCACTTTCCTCCAAGTACGCATTAATAGTGCTACAAAGGAGAACAAGAAAAATGTAACAAGAATTAAACTTTGGGGGTTCACCAGTCAGGAGATGTGGGGTTTGGCTTTGAAGCACTGCAGAGTTCAGATATTTAAACTTAGCCAAACCTCTCAGTCTGCCAAATGGACTGGAAGAATCCGTGGGCAGATCTTCAGCTGGTGTACATTGTTGCTGAGCTGTGGCAATATACACCATCTGGGGAACTGCCCCCAGGAGAATACATCTTCTCATACTATTTTGTATCTTCCAATTCCAATCCCAGACAGAATCAGGCAGTGTAGTGGAGTGCAAAAGTGAAAACTAATAAGAAAGGATTGGATATGGATTCACTTAGGGTTTTGAGCCAACGTTTATGTCAGTTCTTATTTTATCAGAAATGAATTGCTCATTCCTAACACGTAACACACTTCCCTAGACATGAATAAACAGCACCACAGACAGTAGGCTTAATCTTGTCCTGCATTAAGCAAAGCTCTCAGGCCCAAACTTTTAAAATGCTTCATTTTAAAAAGTTCAGAAGTAAAAGTTACGTTGCAAAAATCTGATCCACACACACAAAACTGGATATTAAGGTCTAATATTAGGCCCTGCTCTGGAAAAGACTTAAGCAAGTGTGGTCAATTATTTGTATTACAGCAGTGCCTAGAGACCCCAGCTGAAATCAGGGCCTCATTGAACTAGATGATGTGCAAACAAATAGCAACAGACTGTCCTGACTTGAAAGAAGTTACAAATAAATAGACCAGACAGACAAAGTGGAGAGGGCAAACAGAGGTGAATTGACTTGCCCAAGTTCACACAGCAGGTGAATCTGAAATAGGAAGCAGGAAGAATCTGAAATAGAACACAAGTCGCTATTCACTTCAGCTACTGACTTCAGTGGGTGAAAGAAGTGCAGGAATTGGCCCCAGAATCAGGAAGCCAGAACCAGCTTCCTGATAGTCCTCTCAGTGTTGAGCAAAGTTCACTGGAGCTGAGATCTATCACACGTTATTAAAGGTTGAGAAAGGAGTCGTCAAATTAAAGGTGTGCAAAAAGTGCACAATGTACCCTCAAACCACACAACACTTGTCTGGTTACAGGTTTCATTACATATTCAAATAACACACCATGTTCACTGAAACTTCCACTGTGGTTCTCAAATATTTTGGGTGAACATGAACCTAGTTTCAAGCAAACCTGGGACAATTTAAGGGTTTGGGTCAAAATAGGTGACATTTGTGGTTTTGTATGATTTGGACCGAAAATCAGTTGAAGACTGGTCATTTTCACTGAGTTTTGCTTTGAGATTTTTCACTTGTTTGAACCCAAAAACTCAAAGCAAAGTTCAGGGGCAGGGTGCAAGCCATAATGGTTTGCCCAGCTCTAATGAAAACATAAAATAATAAAATTCCTTAGAAACTGATCAAAACAAATGTGAAACTGATCTGTTTCCATTGTCCAGTATGAGCGAGATACAAAAAATAAAGAGCATAAATGATTAAAAGTAAACTAGTTTTTAATTTAATTATAATTTTACCACAAGTATGTCTGGATATACATATAGAATATGTCATGCTGTCCACGAAAAGTAATTTTTAGTCTGCACACAGGCATGAAGGATTTTTAAGTACATGTTGCAAGTTTAGAGCATGCACTTGAAATTAACATAAGAAATGCATGTTAAACTGTATGCACAGGGTCCCATACAGCTGTTGGTAACAGTGAGTAGTTTGATATAAACTACCTGTCTAGCTATGAATATATAGTGATAATTTCCACCAATAGTACATACCGTTGTAATTTCAAGGAAGATGTCACAGAGCCAACCTATGAGCTCTTCTTAACTATGAAATCATTTCTGGAAGTTGGCCTTATGGGAATGTTACTTTTATGAATAGTTTTATTATTTATGATTTAATATTCATACAGAAACATAAATGTGCACAAAAATCTAATATGCATCAGATCATGTAATATATACTACAGTTCAAAATAACAGAAAGCAAGCTATCTGCTCCATTCATGGGCCTCTGAATGAAGAGATATTGCCACATTTCATGTCTGTTTACCTCATCTCTATTTGGAGAAGTTCTGTTTAATGTGGAAACTCTCTCACAGTATGCCTAAACACAGGTTCACTGCCAACAGTAGGATATTAACTAATATAAATCTAGAAATGAAAATATCCTTTTGGCATTATAGCTCATGTTCTTATCTCAGTACATAGAATAATCTAAGTACTTCTTACAGATGCTAATATATAGTAGATGCTAATATATTGCAACTGTTTAATAGCTGTAAACATACATAATAGTGAAAGTGCAAAACTGAACATAAGGTCAACATAATGTGTTGGCATTGTCATTTTATATGTCATTAAGTACATAATGTACTGTTACACTAATAAAAATGATACCAACAGGATCTTGTAAGAGGGACAAGGCAAAATGCCACGTTTATTGTAAATACAACAAAATATTACTATATGCAATTTCTATATAAATTCATTCATACACACAGACATTCACACAGGTTCTGCAAAAAGGTTGTTATAGTTACCAGCCTAGATGTTGCTCGTGCCAAGTCACTGGCCAGGTGGCCTGGACACAAGAGTGGAGCCGAGTCGTTGTCAGATGCGCATCCGATGCTTCTGCAGGGTGGTCGTAGAACCAGACTCAAAGAACACAGTCCCTGGACCCAATTTTTATAGGTCTCTGGTTCAATACAAGTCTATGGAAGTTGCTTCATCATGCTGAATTTACAATTGAGATGACCATCAATCAGCTCAATCAGCAGGTGGTACACCCATGACAGCTCCATGATGGCTAGAAGTTATCATCTTGTTCTTCCTTGATGCGTTTTGGGTGGATTCCCGTTCGCCCTCTGGGGGTCATCCAGTTATCTCCACTTTGCATATTCTTCGGCCCATCGATACCAAGGTTGAAATTCTTAGGATTAGGCTGGCATCATTTACTAAACAATTATTTCCCTGCTTCAGGCTCTCAATTCCATGCACTCATCATTCATTCTTTTACTTAACAACACAATCTATGACTCTTGATTCATTTAACAAGTTTTATCCCACTATCTATTTTTCTCTCTTTGGATACCAAGATTTACATAGGCATGACACAGGGCCCCCGCAGGGGAAGAGTGTCAGGGTGCCGTTTTAAAGAACGGCATTGTTTTCTCAAAGTTCTTATCACTTTCCAGCACAGACTCTTTATCCTGTACTGGCCTGGAAATAATTAGCACTTTGGCCTTGCATTTGTTACAGAGTGAAATTCAACAGCATGGAACTGATGTTCATACCCCTTTACAATTTCTACTACAACATAATTATAATTCTATCATACTTATATAACTTTGAGGGTGACCCAACACTGTTAGATAAAACTACATTATACAGTGAGCAAAATTTCAAACAAAGGTGCCTATTACAGGCACATTTAGATACCTAAACAAAAGGGCCTGATTTTCACAGGTGGTGTTGAGCACCCAAAACACCCATTGACTTAAGTGGGAACAGTAGGTGCTCAGCACTCCTGAGAATTGGGCCTCTTTGTTTAGGTATCCAAATGTGGAATAAGTGCCTAACTTTAGGCAATAATATTTGACAAGTGTGTGCAGCATTTTTTGTTTGAATACGGTTTGGCAGCAGAGTCCAACTTTTTCTCCTGTGTTTGTACAGCACTTAGTGCAATAGATTCACAGCCATGACTGGGGCATCTAGGTGCTACAGCAATACAAATAAATAATTAATATTGACTTGACTTGTGAAAGCAGATCCATGGACTTCAAAAGGGACTACTCACATAATAAGCAGCGACTGCATCATAAGCTCTTTATTTTGTCCTTATGTTTTAATCTTTTTTTAGAGAGAACTGGAACCTAAGCCTTCCAAGACAACATGCCAGGAGATAAACTAAGCTAGAGATATCCCAAATCAGAGTTGATCTATACAGTACTAATGTTGTACCAATAAAATAAAAACCAGCAGGATCTTATTAAAGGGAAAAAGGCAAAATACCACATTTATTGTGAATACAGAAAGAATCATAGTAAGCAGTTAGTTATAGCTATAACATTCCATTCAATCTCATATTTATTCTCACATTCATTCATACAAACACACACACACACACATACACACCCACACACACAGGTTCTGCAAGGTTGTTATCATAGTTACCAGCCTTAGAGTTGCTCATGCCAAGCCACTGGCCAGGTGGCCTGGACATGAGGAGGGAGCAGGGCCTTGTCAGATGCTCATCTGATGCTCCTGGAAGTTGGTTTGCAGAATCAGACCCCCCAAAGTTCTCACTTTTTAGAGTCTATTTTTATAGGAATTTCTTCCTATGCCAGTCTATGGGAATTGCTTCATCATGCTGTTGCTGAATCAATCAGCAGATAGCACATTCCTGACGGCTCCAAGATGTTATCTTGTTCTTTGGTTCTCCCATCCTTGAGGCTGTTGGGTGGATTCCAGTCTGCCCTCCGGCGGGGGGGGGGGGGGTCCTCTGGTTATTTCCACTTGACGACTTCTTCAGCCGATGGACACTGGATTCTTAGGCTGGCACCTCCCTGATCATTCAGTTATTATCCACACCAAGCATCCATCCACATACATCCTCTATCTCTATTTTAATCACAATTGTTAATACAACAAAAGGGCGGGGAGTCTCTGGGTGCTGTTTCTGTTGTTAGAGTATTGCTTTGAGTCTCTCTCTTGTGAATTGCTTTGAGAATAGACTCTGTCTTAGAATGTACTAACACAATTAGCAGCTTGCAAGTTTCACACATAGAGGGAGAGAAACAGTACCAAAAACCAAGAGACCTCTTAATTAGTAATACCCTGGAATTTAAACTATGGGGAATCACACTCATTTGTGATTTTTAATACAGAACTTCTTTAATATGATCCAACATAATCCCCCTTTTGACACTAAGATTTATAATCGTCAGTGTCACTTTCTATGTAGCCTATTCAAGAGAAAGTACTGTGAGGCAATTTGAGTTTGTGATTCCAATTCATGCCACATACATGATCCTAGTGATGTATCTTTACTACAAGGTTCTGGGGCAACAGGCAAGGTGAGGCACACCCACTTTTGAGGAGTCCATTCGGTACAACCTCTAGTGTCCAATAGCTTCCCTCCCTCCCCAGCCCACTGGCTCAAGGTCCAGGGTAGCCAAAAGGATCCCATGTGTAATATGGGGAGTGGGTTAACCTTCAATACCTTTGCCTCCAGGGACTGTTGGTGTGCAATTTTGACAACAATTTCTCCCATTAACAAGTCTGGTTTACAATAGTGGAAACATATTGCATCCATTCATATTGATAAGTGTCAAACAATGATCTCTTTCTTTTTTAACAAATGCATCAAACCCTTAATATTTCCCAATATGACCCAGAACATTTTGTGTTCCAAAGTAGCTAGTGCAAGTATCTGCATTTCAGTGCATCCCATAGCTATGGCTGTGTAGTTTCCTATTTCTAATATTTTTTTTTTCTTATGGATAAGCCATGTGGTAGTATTAAGCCATTACTAAAGATTCCATTGGCCTTTTAGGTTACCCAGACCAATTTGGACCAAGTCTACATTGGCATGTACTTGTTTTTGTATCAGGCTGTCCTGTAGCTGGGACAGAAAGCTTAATTTATTTTTAAGTTCCTGCAGGTCTTCAGTATTTTTGTTTTTTAAACACACAACAGTGCTAGAAACAACACAAAACACAAGACAAAACATAGAACACAGAACACAGAACACAATTTCTATTGTGACAGTAGATTCATGGTATTGGGTTGCTTTTCAGCTGGCAGCTTTTCCTGATTTTCTGAAAGACAAAAAGAACATGTTTCTACCCCTTTTGGGGTGGCAGATTATTGCTTAAAATATTTCTTTCACAAATACCCTTGCTGATTGCAGGCAAAACAGAGAAATTGCCCCCATATTTTCCTGTTTTTGTTCTATAGGCAGGCCAGGTTTCAAAGGCTTTTATCTTTTAAGGGTTATGGGGAAATTCTCCCACTGTTTAGTCATTAAATCCCTGAGTTTTCCTTCTTATACAGCAGACCAAGTTTATAATGTTTTTCCTGCTGTGTTAAGCTTTAAGTTTTATTTACAGGTAATAACTGAGAAGCATCATTACCATACGACCTTAAAGGATTTTTCCAAAAATCATACACACTATATGTTGTTACAGGGATACTTATTATCATTACATTTATTAAAATTATCTTGTTATCCCATGCCTTTTATTTAGACAATTTGTTTGCTGACCAGGTATGTCCTTTATCTGCAGCTCCTTCGTGCTGCTAGTTCTTTCCTTCCTTTATCATTTAGGTAATTTGCATTTTCACAGAAACTTCCTGCTTTTGGATTTAAAGCCATCAGCAGCTCAGAGACTCTATCTTAAAAGGGACACAATCAACTTTCACCAGAGTTTTGATTACTTTTAACTTCTGCTTCCAAAACACACAGCAATCTGAAAAAGAAAACCCAACCTATTGTGGCTCCCTTTGGAGCCCTAATAGCATTTTAATTAAGTAGCATGGTATGTTTGCATTTCTTTTGCCCCTTCTACAATATACCCTGCACATGTTCTGGGGCAAATGCACATTTCTTCCATAGTTTAACTTCTATAACATTATCCAGATCCATTTTTACATAAGGTGTCACTATTTCTTTTTTTTGCTTACAGAGTTTTCATGTACCTTTATCAAAGTGACAGTCTGATTACTCAGAGCCATTTTAAGACTCAGTGTTTCTAACATTGCTTCTTTTTGTTTTGTGCACCTCACCCCTGCTGTTGCTTCAGAGAGGCACTGTCTTTTTTAATTTTATTTTTTTACTACAACTCTCATCTGCTATTTTGTTACAAAAACAAACAAACAAAAAACAAACAAAAAGAATCCAAATTTTTTTTTTTAATATATTCTCCTGATTTTGACTGCCCTGCTGCAGCCACAACTTAAAAACATTTTAAATTTTGTAAAGCATTGAGTTACCTTTTAAGGGTTAAATGCCAAATCCCAAAGCCAAACAACCTGTGTCTAGCAAAAAGGTCTGTCAGTTTTGCAACTTTGAATTAAAGAGTCAAATGGATTTTTAGTGGCATTAACAAAAACAAAACTAACTGGTCCTTAGAACTTTACATATTTACACACACACAGACAGATACATACACATTTTCTTTTCCTTAACATCCCTTCCACACTGCTCTGTTTTTTACATCTTACATTCCCTTTATACATTTGAGGCAGTTAAGTTCCAATAGAACCCTCTTATGTTCTTTTAGCAAATTTGACTAAATTGTCCAGTCAAATGATTTTAATCAGATAGTTTATTTTTGCCTGGCTAATTTACAGACATTCCTTTGGAAAAGGGCCCATTTTTCTTTCAGAATGGCTGCAAAGAAACCAAGAATGCTCTAACACTTTTCCTTTTTAACATTTTCGATTAAAAGTTGTTTGGGTGAAATACAAAGTTTAACTGCTTAATTCCCTCCAGCCTCTGCAGAGTTAACTTTTTTTTTTTTTTTTACACTCTTTTCTCTTTGTAATTATGCCTGGGGGTGCCTTACATAGGACCTTCTCCCCCTTTACCTGCCTCCCTCCAGCCTCTGCAGAGTTAACTTTTTCACTCTTTTTGTATTCCTGGAGTGCCTCTTTCACTATTTTCAGCTGGCTTTGGATATTTGTAGCCAGCACCTTCCAATTGTCTGCTCCCTTTTCCATTTGTGCCTTTTCCTCTTTACATGAAGACAAGCGGAGGGAAGAATCCTTACATGCCTCCCACAACAACCAAATTGCTGCTGCATCTCTTTTGGCAGCACTAGAAGGTTTGTATATGAGGATATACTGAGCCAATCTATCCTCTAGGTCCGAAATAGTGCAGACATCAGCTAGGCCTTGTTTAGTCCAAGGACTGTGCCCAAATTTTTGAAGGATTTGTTTAAAAGGTGTAATTTCTTTAACAAAAGGTGAGGTTGGAGTTCCTTCTGACTCCATTCCTCCCTCTAGTACTGGCTTACCCTGTTTTCTTTTAAACATCTTAACATGGATATTTCAATCTCTTTGTCACTGCTGGTATTACTTAGCAAGTGACACAGCCTAGATTCTGAAATCATAGCTTAATCTATGCATTTTTCCCCTGCTACCTTCTCGGAGGCCAGCAGGTCCCCTGCTACCTTCTCGGAGGCCAGCAGGTCCCCTGCTACCTTCTCGGAGGCCAGCAGGTCCCCTGCTACCTTCTCGGAGGCCAGCAGGTCCCCTGCTACCTTCTCGGAGGCCAGCAGGTCCCCTGCTACCTTCTCGGAGGCCAGCAGGTCCCCTGCTACCTTCTCGGAGGCCAGCAGGTCCCCTGCTACCTTCTCGGAGGCCAGCAGGTCCCCTGCTACCTTCTCGGAGGCCAGCAGGTCCCCTGCTACCTTCTCGGAGGCCAGCAGGTCCCCTGCTACCTTCTCGGAGGCCAGCAGGTCCCCTGCTACCTTCTCGGAGGCCAGCAGGTCCCCTGCTACCTTCTCGGAGGCCAGCAGGTCCCCTGCTACCTTCTCGGAGGCCAGCAGGTCCCCTGCTACCTTCTCGGAGGCCAGCAGGTCTGGTTAACCTAATAGAAATGCCTAGCTCAATAGAGCTGGCGGTGTGCACACCAATATTTACAATAACTGAGGTTTTTTACCAATATTCCCCCTTTCGCAATTCTCCACCAAAATGTTTCTAACAATAAAATAAAAACCAGCAGGATCTTATTAAAGGGAAAAAGGCAAAATACCACATTTATTGTGAATACAGAAAGAATCATAGTAAGCAGTTAGTTATAGCTATAACATTCCATTCAATCTCATATTTATTCTCACATTCATTCATACAAACACACACACACACACATACACACCCACACACACAGGTTCTGCAAGGTTGTTATCATAGTTACCAGCCTTAGAGTTGCTCATGCCAAGCCACTGGCCAGGTGGCCTGGACATGAGGAGGGAGCAGGGCCTTGTCAGATGCTCATCTGATGCTCCTGGAAGTTGGTTTGCAGAATCAGACCCCCCAAAGTTCTCACTTTTTAGAGTCTATTTTTATAGGAATTTCTTCCTATGCCAGTCTATGGGAATTGCTTCATCATGCTGTTGCTGAATCAATCAGCAGATAGCACATTCCTGACGGCTCCAAGATGTTATCTTGTTCTTTGGTTCTCCCATCCTTGAGGCTGTTGGGTGGATTCCAGTCTGCCCTCCGGCGGGGGGGGGGGGGTCCTCTGGTTATTTCCACTTGACGCCTTCTTCAGCCGATGGACACTGGATTCTTAGGCTGGCACCTCCCTGATCATTCAGTTATTATCCACACCAAGCATCCATCCACATACATCCTCTATCTCTATTTTAATCACAATTGTTAATACAACAAAAGGGCGGGGAGTCTCTGGGTGCTGTTTCTGTTGTTAGAGTATTGCTTTGAGTCTCTCTCTTGTGAATTGCTTTGAGAACAGACTCTGTCTTAGAATGTACTAACACAATTAGCAGCTTGCAAGTTTCACACATAGAGGGAGAGAAACAGTACCAAAAACCAAGAGACCTCTTAATTAGTAATACCCTGGAATTTAAACTCTGGGGAATCAAACTCATTTGTGATTTTTAATACAGAACTTCTTTAATATGATCCAACACTAATACCCTGAGTCTGATTACATCCAAATTTTGAGGAAATACACCGCTGGAGCTAAACTTTGTCTTTCGCCCACCTCCAGATACTACAGAGAGGTACATAAAGGTGACTTTTAGGGACATGGTAGAGCAGTTCCACCTTCTGTCTGACTACCCCTAAGGAGTTAAGGAGGATGAAAGTCTCAGGACAGGAGAGCATCAAGCTGGAGCATAGGAAAATAATCCCATAGTTGGGATCCACCTTCTAGATGATGCCATAATATCCTCTCACATTTAGGCTTAGATTAAAGTCCAGGATATCCATAATAGCATTCTCTGAAAAGCTTCCAGGTCCACGCGCAGGGCCAGTAAGACAGGCAGAATTGCAGGGCCTAAATACATGGATGAGACAACGGTGTAGGCTGGAGGGATTAAGATTTCTTAGAAATTAGGAAACCTTTTGGGGAAAAGTAACCTATACAAGAGGGATGGGTTCCACCTTAACCAAAATGAAACCGGACTGTTGGCATGTAAAATCAAAAAAGGTTATAAAGGATTTTTTTAACCTAAGGGGGGAAACACAACAGGTGTGGAGGAGCACATAGTTCTGGTGGAGACACACATAAAAAAGAGTTCCATTTAAACATAACACATGAAAGCAAGCAACTAAATAGTCACAAAATGTACAAATGCTTATATACAAAGGCTAGAAGTCTAAATACTAAGATGGGTGACCTAGAGTGCCTGGCATTAAATGAGAATATTGCTGTAAGGACATCACAGAAATTTGGGATAATAAGGATAATCAATGGGACACAGTAATACCAGAGTACAAAATACATTGGAATGACAGAGTAGTTCACACTGCCGGGGGAATGGCATTATATGTTTTTAAAAAGCATAGAATCAAATAAGGTGACAAATCTTAAATGAATGAAACTATATCATAGAATCCCTATGGATAGAAATTCCATGCTTGAATAATAAAAGTATAGCAGTAGTAATATACTACTGACCACCTGACCAGAATGGTGACAATGATTGTGAAATGCTATAGCAGGTTAGAGAGGCTACAAAATCAGAAAACACAATAACAATGGGTAATATCAACTATCCTCATATTGCCTGGATACAAGTTACCTCACAGCATTATGCAGACATAACATTTCTAGACATCATAAATGACTACTTCTTGGGGCAGCTAGTCCTGCAACCCACAAGAGATTTAATCCTAAGTGGTGCAAAGGATCTGGTCTACAAGGTGAATATAGCTGAACTCCTCAATAATAATTATTGTCAAGGTTCCTTCCCCACTCTGAACTCTAGGGTACAGATGTGGGGACCTGCATGAAAACCTCCTGAGCTTACTTTTACCAGCTTAGGTTAAAACTTCCCCAAGGTACAAACTATTTTACCCTTTGCCCTTGGACTTCCACTGCTACCACCAAACTTTATCTGGGTTCCTGAAAAAACATAGTTTGGAAACATCTTTCCCCCCAAAATCCTCCCAAACCTTGCACCCCACTTCCTGGGGAAGGTTTGGTAAAAATCCTCACCAATTTGCATAGGTGACCACAGACCCAAACCCTTGGATCTTAGAACAATGAAAAAAGCATTCAGTTCTTGAAAAGAAACTTTTTAATAGAAGAAACAGTAAAACGAATCACCTCTGTAAAATCAGGATGGTAAATACCTTACAGGATAATCAGATTCAAAACATAGTGAATCCCTCTAGGAAAAACCTTAAGTTACAAAAAGACACACAGACAGGAATATTCGTTCTATTCAGCACAACTTAATTTCTCAGCCATTTAAAGAAATCATAATCTAACGCATATCTAGCTAGATTACTTACAAAATTCTAAGACTCCATTCCTGTTCTGTCCCCAGCAAAAGCATCACACAGACAGACACAGACCCTTTGTTTTTATCCCTCCTCCCAGCTTTTGAAAGTATCTTGTCTCCTCATTGGTCATTTTGGTCAGGTGCCAGAGAGGTTATCCTAGCTTCTTAACCCTTTACAGGTGAAAGGATTTTTCCTCTGGCCAGGAGGGATTTTAAAGGTGTTTACCCTTCCCTTTATATTTACGACAATTATCATCATGTAATTAAATTTAGCATCCTTTTAGGGGAGAAAATAGCAAACAAAAAAAAACACCACAGTAATGTTTAGTTTTAAAAGGGCAACTGCAAAAGAATGAGGATGCTAGTTAGATGGAAATTTTAAAAAGCAATCACAAGGGTAAAATGCCTACAAGCAGTATGGAGACTACTTAAAAAAACCATAATAGAAGCTCAGATTAAATATATACCTCAAATAAAAAAAAAAGAGAAGAAGAACCAAAAGAATGTCACCATGGCTAATCAGCAGAGTAATGGAGGCCACTAAGGCAAAAAGGCATCCTTTAAAATGTGAAAGTCAAATCCTAGCAAGAATACAAGAAGGTACACAAACTCTGGCAAGTATAATAAGGCAAGACAACAAAGAATTTGAGAAGCAACTTGCTAATGAGGCAAAAACTAATAGTAAAAACATTTTTAAATACACCAGAAGCAGGTGTTATACCAATAAAATAAAAACCAGCAGAATCTTATTAAAGGGGAAAAGCCAAAATGCCACATTTATTGTGAATACAGAAAGAATCATAGTAAGCAGTTAGTTATAGCTATAACATTCCATTCAATCTCATATTTATTCACACATTCATTCATACACACACACACACACACACACACACACACACACACACACACACAGGTTCTGCAAGGTTGTCATCATAGTTACCAGCCTTAGAGTTGCTCATACCAAGCCACTGGCCAGGTGGCCTGGACATGAGGAGGGAGCAGGGCCTTGTCAGATGCTCATCTGATGCTCCTGGAAGTTGGTTTGCAGAATCAGACCCCAAAGTTCTCACTTTCTAGAGTCCATTTTTATAGGAATTTCTTTCTATGCCAGTCTATGGGAATTGCTTCATCATGCTGTTGCTGAATCAGTCAGCAGATGGCACATTCCTGACGGCTCCATGCTGCCAGATGTTATCTTGTTCTTTGGTTCTCCCATTCTTGAGGCTGTTGGGTAGATTCCAGTCTGCCCTCCGGGGGTCCTCTGGTTATTTCCACTTGACGCCTTCTTCAGTCGATGGACACTGGATTCTTAGGCTGGCACCTCCCTGATCATTCAGTTATTATCCACGCCAAGCATCCATCCACATACATTCTCTATCTCTATTTTAATCACAATTGTTAACAAAGCGAGATGAATACAACAAAAGGACGGGGAGTCTCTGGTTGCTGTTTCTGTTGTTACAGAGTATTGCTTTGAGTCTCTCTCTGTGTGAGTAGTTGTTGTTACAAAGAATTGCTTTGCGAACAGACTCTGTCTTAGAATGTACTAACACAATTAGCAGCTTGCAAGTTTCACACACAGAGGGAGAGGACCAGTACCCAAAAACCAAGAGACCTCTTAATTAGTAATACCCTGGAATTTAAACTATGGGGAATCAAACTCATTTGTGATTTTAATACAGAACTTTTTTAATATGATCCAACATGGGAAGCCCGTCAAAGAGGCAGTGAGGCCACTAAATGACAAAGGCATTAAAGGAGTACTCAAGGAAGACAAGGCCATTGCAGAGACACTAAATGAATTCTTTGCATAAGTCTTCACTGCAGAGGATATGATGGAGATATCCACAACAGAGCTATTCTTTTTGGGCAAAAAATCTGAAGTACTGTCCCAAATTGATATGTCAGTAGAAGAGGTTTTAGAACAAATTGATAAACTAAACTGAAATATGTCACTGGGACCAGATGGTATTCACCCAAGAGTTCTGAAAGAACTCAAATATGAACTTGCAGAATTATGAACTGTAGTAAGTAACCCATCACTGAAATCAGCCTCTGTACCAGATGGCTGAGAAGTATCTAATGTAACACCATTTTTTAAAAGGGCTCCAGAGGGGATCCAGGTAGCTACAGGTTGGTGAACCTAACTTCAGAACCAGGCAAATTGATAGAAACTACTGTAAAGAACAGAATTATCAGACACATCAACAAACATGATTTGTTTCTGAAGAGTCAACATGACTTTTGTAAAGTGAAGTCATTCCTCCCCAGTCTACTAGAATTCTTTGAGGAAGTCAACAAGCATGTGGAGAGGGGTGACCAGTCGATACAGTGTACTTGGATTTTCAGAAAGCCTTTGGAAAAGTCCTTACCAAATGCTCTTAAGGAAACTAAGTAGCCAGGGGATAAGAGGGAAGGTCCTCTCCTGGATCGGTACTTGGTTGACAGACAGGAAATAAAGGGTAGGAACAAATGGTCAGTTTTCATGATGGGGAGTGGCAAACAGTGGGGGTCCCCCAAGGATCTATGCTGGGACCTGTGCTGTTCAGCATATTCATTCATGATCTAGAAAAGGGGGTGAATAATGAGATGGCAAAGTTTGCAAACAATACAAAAATTGTTCAAGATAGCAAAGTCCAAAGCAGACTGTGAAGAGTTACAGAAGGATCTCACAAAACTGGGTGAGTGGGCAACAAAATGCCAGATGCAATTCAAAGTTGATAAGTGCAAAGTAAGGTACATTGAAAAAAATGATCCCAACTATACCTATATAATGATGGGTTTTCATTGGCTGTTACCACCCAAGAAAGATATCTTGGAGTCACTGTCTCTTAAAACTTTCATTCAATGAAGAGCAGCAGTCAAAAAAGCTAACAGTATGTTAGGAATGAATAGGAAAGGGATAGAAAATAAGACAGAAAATATAATACCACTATATAAATCCATGGTGCATCCACACCTTGAATAGTGTGTCCAGTTCTGGTTATTCCATCTCAAAAAGAAGTGAGAGGAACTGGAAAAGGTTCAGAGAAGGGCAACAAAGATGATCAAAGGTATGGTACGGGTATGGTTCCATACAAGAAGAGACTAAGAAGATTAGGGCTGTTCAGTTTGGAAAAGAGATGACTAAAGAGGAATATGATAGAGGTCTATGAAATCATGAATGGTGTGGAAAAAGTGAATGCAGAAGTGTTATTTACTCTTTCACGCAATACAAAAACCAGGCGTCACCCAATAGAAATAAATAGGCAACATGTTTAATACAAACAAAAATAAATACTTTTTCACACAATGCTCTGTGGAACTCTGCCATGGGATGTTGTCATGGTCAAAAGCAAACTTGGCTCACAAAAGAATTGAATGAGTTCATGGCTCTTAGTTAAAATGGTCAGGGATGCAACCCCATGCTCTGGGCAACCCTAAAACTCCATCAGAAGCCAGGAGTGGAAGATGGGGGTGGATCATTACACGATTGGCCCTTGAAGCTCTGGTATAGGCCACTATCGAAGACAGGATACTGGGCAAGATGGACCATTGTCTGACTCATATAGCAGCTCTTATGTTTTAACTAAAAAGATGTTGGGTTATCAACTCAGTATTCAGGCCTGTAGTCAAGCATATTAGATCATGGGAGTTGTGGGCAAATTCCCACCAATAAGTGAAGAATGCAGCTTTCTGAAGTTTTCCATGGTCATAAAAAATGGGAAAATTTCAGAAATTTCAAAAAGCAGTTGTCATAGTAGGTCATGATACTCATTTATGGTTGTTCCCACATGCTGCCAAAAGCAAAAGTGCATCCAGACTCATTGTATCTGTCATAAATATAAAGGGAAGGGTAAACCCCTTTGAAATCCCTCCTGGCCAGGGGAAAGCTCCTCTCACCTGTAAAGGGTTAAGAAGCTAAAGGTAACCTCGCTGGCACCTGACCAAAATGACCAATGAGGAGACAAGATACTTTCAAAAGCTGGGAGGAGGGAGAGAAACAAAGGGTCTGTGTCTGTCTATATGCTGGTCTTTGTCGGGGATAGACCAGGAATGGAGTCTTAGAACTTTTAGTAAGTAATCTAGCTAGGTATGTGTTAGATTATGATTTCTTTAAATGGCTGAGAAAAGAATTGTGCTGAATAGAATAACTATTTCTGTTTGTGTATCTTTTTTGTAACTTAAGGTTTTGCCTAGAGGGGTTCTCTATGTTTTTGAATCTAATTACCCTGTAAGATATCTACCATCCTGATTTTACAGGGGGGATTTCTTTATTTCTATTTACTTCTATTTTTATTAAAAGTCTTCTTGTAAGAAAACTGAATGCTTTTTCATTGTTCTCAGATCCAAGGGTTTGGGTCTGTGGTCACCTATGCAAATTGGTGAGGCTTTTTATTCAACATTTCCTAGGAAAGGGGAGGTGCAAGTGTTGGGAGGATTGTTCATTGTTCTTAAGATCCAAGGGTCTGGGTCTGTAGTCACCTAGGCAAATTGGTGAGGCTTTTTACCAAACCTTGTCCAGGAAGTGGGGTGCAAGGTTTTGGGAAGTATTTTGGGGGGAAGGACGCGTCCAAACAGCTCTTCCCCAGTAACCAGTATTAGTTTGGTGGTGGTAGCGGCCAGTCCAAGGACAACGGGTGGAATATTTTGTACCTTGGGGAAGTTTTGACCTAAGCTGGTAAAGATAAGCTTAGGAGGTTTTTCATGCAGGTTCCCACATCTGTACCCTAGAGTTCAGAGTGGGGGAGGAACCTTGACAGTATCCCAAAGGAGCAATGCAATGTAATTATGTGCTACCACCCAAATTGCTCTGAAATATTAAATTGTGGAGTAAGTTTTAAAAGGAGAATATTCATATATAGAGTTATAAAGCTGATCAGCCACTTTCTGTATTAATCCCCTTAATGTTGTTTCAAAGCCAACTGGTAGAAATTTTTCAATCAAATATTGACACATTTATTGAATTCTGAAAATTTTCAGCCATCCCTATAGGTGATTAAAAAAAACAGGAAAATATTTAACATTTTTCAACCAGCTGTGGTTTCAAGTATTGGTGTCTCAATAAAACCTTTTTAATCTCACAGCTCACCTTCTTTTGTTTGATGTTGTAATGAATTAGCAATCCTGTGTGTTTGATGTCATAGGCAATTGTCATGGAAATGAATGAGATGTTGCAAATTCAACATTATGAACATGATTTCATTGTATGAACACATAAGGAAAAGAGCAAGCCCTTGTTTAAAAGGGAAAGATCAAATTCTGTCTTCAAACATGCAGGAATATCTGCTATGTAGCAGACAGTGAGGACTAGATCCTCAGCTGGTGTCAATTGGTGTAACTGTATTTAAATCAATGAAGTTATCCCAGTTGTACTGAGTTAGGATCATTCCCTCGAAGTGTTATCATAATTTTATGTCAGATGGAATTGCAGGGCCACATATGAAGACAGAAATTGGTCCAAATCAATTAATAATAAGCAAATGTGGTAAGAAAAAGTGACGAAAACAAGATAAATACCTTTATATTTAAATTAAATAGTGAAACTTCCCTTTATGAAATTTCATTTAAAACAATGTTTTCAATTATGTACATAAGAAAGCAAGTTGATTGTGATATTTATCTGGAACAAATTTATAAAAAATCTTAAGCAGCATCCTTCCACCATACTTGCATATAACTAGTTCTCATGAAATTTTAACACTGAAAAACCATGACATTTGGTCTAAATCAGTCCTTGTAAAATAACATTTTTCTTTTTTAAAATAGAATTTCTCTTGAGTACTATCCAAAAGTACTTGGGAAAAAATGTACTTATGTTTGTCCAGAGGCATTCACTATCCTTTAGCTTCACGATTTAGCAGTTAAGTTCTCTTCTCCACATTCATTTTCATCCAAGAAAAACCAAACCAAACATAATTGTAGACAAAAAGATGGTCTGTACTTGGGTCTGGTAGTTTTCCTGTGCTGTACTGAACGCAGATTAAGTTTGTATGCTAACCAGAAGTTCAGAACCTCCAAGAAGCAGAAAAAAATTGTGTGTGTATGTTGGGAGTGGGGGGTAGGTATGCATTTTAAACCATGGTCACGACTACATATTGGATATTTTAAAATTTAACAACGTTTAGATGGAAGAAGCAGGAGGCCAGAATCCCCCAGTCACCCAAGAGAGCAGCTTCCAGCATAAGAAGGTGGGCACATACAGTGTAACATAACCATAAATAGTTAATGGTATATTGATTTCGGCAGAGCTGGGATGGAAATGAGGAAAGATACACCGGACATTTCAGGCCATTTGTCTAGTAACTGAAAGTTTATGTTCGATAAGTGAAGGCCTAAAATGGAGAATTACTGTTAAAAAAAAAAAAACGAACAACAAGAAACAGTCATTGTAAAAGCAAATGATATGCACAGTGCAGTCAATAATTACTAGTTACAGACGGGGTTCTTGTTTTTTTGGAACAGAAAAAATAATCATGTTAATTTAATAAGCCAGGTTGTAGAATCTTGATGATCTGAACCCTTATTATCTACCTCCCTACCGGCAATGGGTTCACTGAAACACTTCTTATTAATTTGAAAGCTTTCATCCATTGTGTTATTCCATATAACATGCAGGAAATATCTATCAAAATAATAAAGCTTTCAAACAAATCTATCTGCCTGTTGATAGTTATATCTTTCTACTCCTCTACCATAGCATTACATGCAGCACTGTACCTCTCTGGTCAATGGACTCATTATATTTTGACTTCTGATTATTCAAACTCCCGACTGACCAGACGCATTCAGTGTCAGCAAAGCATTTTGGGTAATTGTGATTCTGTTTTATCTGTCATAATTGCATATACCAGTGCAGCTACTGCCAAGTAGCTTAGCTACACTCTCCCTTCCATAGCATCTCAGCCATATTTCTACTGTCATTTAGATTTCTTACAAAAATACAAAAACTACATTAAGTAAAATGATTCACATCTAAAAATTGACTGTTTTTTTAAGTTCTTTTATATTTTTTGCTTCAAACTATTTAAAGCTTTTTTATAAAGCTTTATAAATAATTGAGTAAATATAATGATGAGCAGTTCCTCTCCATTTTGATAAACATCACAGCCAAGACTTGAAGGCAACTGCTGGGAGCTAGCACCTTTGAAAATCAGGTCGCATAAATTAGACATCAGTATATGTATTTAGAAGCCTAACTTTAAGCACCCCATTCTGAAAATCCCTAAAATTTAGACATCTAGGTTCTGCAAAATGGGTCTGGGAAGTCTTGTGAGAATATGCTCCCCTGTGAGATTTTCAGAACTTGCTATTTTAGGGTTAGAAATATCAAGAGATATGTTCAAGCTTCAAAATGTGCATCTTGGTTGGTATTTTGAACTATCATCATATCTAAGTTTGGAGGTGTTGTTAGGATATCGATATTCAGGCCTGTCTGTAAAGGCCTATACTTTAAGAATGTAGGTATATGTTTATCATTTAGCTAGTTATAGAGGTATAAAAGAAAGAATCAAAATCACTGTCTGCCTGTGTAAGGGCCTTCTCTCACTGTGACAGTCTGAGGCCCTGTTCTTAAGCTAAGGCCTTTGGCTAAGCAGTGGGAGCAGCCATAAGCTGGAAACGAGTCATATTGAAATATGGCAATCTGAGGCTGTTAGAAAGGTGATCCGATCTATCACCTCAAGATAAAGGGAAGAGCCTAGAAAATGTAAAAGGAAATTTTGTTTGATAGTTCTTACCAAACAGAAAACTCACTTATCAATAGACATAGTTGGAAAACCCTTATGTCTTTATAGATGTAGTTGTAAAATCCTCACTTCCCTATTGTTTTGTCATTATAGTTCCCACTTTGCTATTGTTTATTTGCATGGTCTCTGTCTGGTTCTGTAATTATTTCTGTCTGCTCTATAATTAATTTTGCTGGGTGTAAACTTATTAAGGTGGTCGGATATAATTTGTTAGCTAATCATGTTACAGTATGTTAGGATTTGTTAAGTAAATTTCAGTAAAATGATTGGTTAAGGTATAGCTGACAAAATTACTATATAAATTAGGAGCAAACAGGAAGTAAGTTGGGATTCGAAAATAAGGAAAAGGAACTTGGATTTAAGCTTGCTGGAAGTTCACCCCAATAAATATTGAATTGCTTGCACCTTCAGACTTTAGGTATTGTTGCTCTCTGTTCATGCGAGAAGGACCAGCAAAGTGGGAGGATGAAAGAATAAGCCCTCTAACAGGTGTTAATATCCAGAAATTTGGTTCAGCCTGTTACATAGAAAGTCTATTTGCAGATTTCAGAGTAACAGCCGTGTTAGTCTGTATTCGCAAAAAGAAAAGGAGTACTTGTGGCACCTTAGAGACTAACCAATTTATTTGAGCATAAGCTTTTGTGAGCTACAGCTCACTTCATCGGATGCATACTGTGGAAGGTGTAGAAGATCTTTTTATACACACAAAGCATTGAAAAATACCTCCCTCCCCACCCCACTCTCCTGCTGGTAATAGCTTATCTAAAGTGATCACTCTCCTTACAATGTGTATGATAATCAAGTTGGGGCATTTCCAGCACAAATCCAGGTTTTCTCTTCTTCCCCCCCCCCCCCCACACACAAACCCACTCTCCTGTTGGCAATAGCTCATCCAAAGCGATCACTCTCCTTACAATGTGTATGATAATCAAGGTGGGCCATTTCCAGCACAAATCCAGGGTTTAACAAGAACATCTGAGTGGGGGAGGTAGGAAAAAACAAGGGGAAATAGGTTCCCTCAACCCACCCAGCAATATTGTTAACCTATCCACCTATACTCTTAGCCCAGCAGAAGCAGCTGTCCTATCTCGGGGCCTCTCCTTCTGCCCCTCCACCCCCACGAACATGATACAGTTCTGTGGTGACCTAGAATCCTATTTTCGATGTCTCTGACTCAAGGA
This sequence comes from Lepidochelys olivacea, assembly GCF_965140295.1. NCBI lineage: Eukaryota > Metazoa > Chordata > Testudines > Cheloniidae > Lepidochelys > Lepidochelys olivacea. The sequence continues at coordinate 75,315,567 of NC_140414.1, forward strand.
ATATTTCCAAACATACCTCTGAACAACATACTAATCCACAGAGACCTCCCTACCAACACTACAAAAAGAAGGATTCTAGGTGGACTCCTCCTGAAGGTCGAGACAGCAGACTGGACTTCTACATAGAGTGCTTCCGCCGACATGCACGGGCTGAAATTGTGGAAAAGCAGCATCACTTGCCCCACAACCTTAGCCGTGCAGAACACAATGCCATCCACAGCCTCAGAAACAACTCTGACATCATAATCAAAAAGGCTGACAAAGGAGGTGCTGTTGTCATCATGAATAGGTCGGAATATGAACAAGAGGCTGTTCGGCAGCTCTCCAACACCACTTTCTACAAGCCATTACCCTCTGATCCCACTGAGGGTTACCAAAAGAAACTACAGCATTTGCTCAAGAAACTCCCTGAAAAAAGCACAAGATCAAATCTGCACAGACACACCCCTGGAACCGCGACCTGGGATATTCTATCTACTACCCAAGATCCATAAACCTGGAAGTCCTGGGCACCCCATCATCTCAGACATTGGCACCCTGACAGCAGGATTGTCTGGTAATGTAGACTCCCTCCTCAGGCCCTACGCTACCAGCACTTCCAGCTACCTTCAAGACACCACTGACTTCCTGAGGAAACTACAATCCATAGGTGATCTTCCTGATAACACCATCCTGGCCACTATGGATGTAGAAGCCCTCTACACCAACATTCCACACAAAGATGGACTACAAGCCGTCAAGAACACTATCCCCGATAATGTCACGGCTAACTTGGTGGCTGAACTTTTTCCCAAAATGTAAAATAGTTATGGGTGAGGACAAAGTCACAATGTATACCTTCAAATCAGCGGCACTACTATGGGTACCCGCATGGCCCCACAGTATGCCAACATTTTTATGGCTGACTTAGAACATTGCTTCCTCAGCTCTCGTCCCCTAACACCCCTACTCTATTTGCGCTATATTGATGATCTTCATCATCTGGACCCATGGAAAAGAAGCCCTTGAGGAATTCCACCATGATTTCAACAATTTCCATCCCACCATCAACCTCAGCCTGGTCCAGTCCACACAAGAGATCCACTTCCTGGACACTACAGTGCTAATAAACGATGGTCACATAAACACCACCCTATACCGGAAACCTACTGTTAGCCGACGGCCAAGGATGTTTGGTGAGGTGCCAGCTATGCCCGTTTATACCATCCGTGACTTTAACCGCTAGGACGCACTGTCCCTTCGCGGCGGGCAGCCCGGGCTAGGCTGACGGATGCCCCAAGGTCCTAACCACCCGTGACTTTAACTGCTAGAGCTCAGAGCTCCTTCGCAGCGGGCAGTCAATACTGACTGACAGGTGCCCCAATGGCAGCACTAAGAGCCTCTCCACACCCGTGACTTTAACTGCTAGAGCTCAGAGCTCCTTCGCAGCGGGCAGCCAGGATTGACTGACAGGTGCCCCAAGAGTTTGCCCCGTGGAGGCGGCACAACTCAACGCTAGGCTCTTAGTACTCTCACCTAATGGCCAGGCTTTAGAGCCAAAACGGCTGAGGTTCTTTAATTGTGTTGGCTGCTTTACAGTAAACCAGAGAAAACAAGTCAGGCTTATGCATAAATGGTTACCAAAAATTTATTAAGCTAGATTCTAATCATGTGGTTACAAAATTGCTAGTGCCTACTTATTTAAATGTAGAGATGTTACACACACAAACAAGTTACAAAACTGAAGCCACAATCCCAAAGAAAGAAAACAAAGTATAGAGCTCTATTTCAAAATATGTGTACACTAAAGATAGGAGATCAGGTGTGGGTGCTTCTTACCCTCCTTGCATCTCTCGATTCCAGCGGTGCCAAGCCAGGATCGGTCACTCAATTCCACGGAAAGACGAATAAGGGACAAGGCGTAGGGACCCTCTTAGCTGCAGAAGCCTTGGGAGGCTGTCACTTATCTGACCAGCAGATAGATAGTGAAAAGCACTCAAAAATCATGGTGCTGTAGGTCCCCTACTTATACCTCTGTACTCCTTTATTCTCTTTCTCCTTTCTTATGCCAAATTGAGGCTGGTCTGTCGGGGTGACGCCAGCTTTCGCAAGAGTAGTTTACACTTGCAAAGGAGAGAAACAATAAGTGTCGACGACTGGACATTTCTTTTATCAGGGTAAATATTTTCCCAACTAGGATGTTGGTGTGTGTGCATCACGCTATTTAGTAGGGGCTAAGAGCCATGTCTGTCACAGGGCCTCTGCCTGCTGTGAGTTTAATCGTTGTATCTGTTCCCAGAGGCACATTGTAGCAGCACACCTGTGCTTTCACAGCTTCAAAGGCTGTGCTGGAATATATGTTAAGTGCCCTGTTCCTGCTTCCTCCTGTGTTTCCAGCAATGCTGGTCTGAGGGGCGGGGGCTGGCTGTCTGGCTACATTCCACCCCCTGATGCACCACACTACATCCCAGATTGCAAGGTGGCGGTGATGCCAGCACCTCTTGCCCTCCTTGGGGAAATCTAGAAATACCCAACAACCAAATTAGAGGATGAGGGTTCGCGGAATTGGTTAGGATCCCTTTTTAGCTCTAGGTATCTGATTTGCGTGGAGGACAGAGCAGTTTGAATCAAACGCTTCATAATACATAAAGTTACACAAAAAACAATTACAATAATTAAAATGGTTAAAACAGTATTCACAACCGAATGTAAAAACGGGGAGAGGGAGAATCCCAAGTGTTGAGCTAACCATTGCATCCATGAGGTTTGTCCATTCTCAGCCACTGCATGTAAAATTTTAACTGCACCTTTAATAGCAACCACATCTTGCTCTATTTGCCCTGAATGATTTACATAAAAACAACAAGATTGGTTGATGACAGCACACACTCCTCCTTGCTGGGCTAGTGTAGCGTCCAGTGCTATTCTGTTCTGCAGAGCATATCGGGCCACAGACTGAAGTTGTTCATTTAAAAGCCCTAATGCATCAGCAGTATGATTCAGAGCAATTTCCAATTGTCCAGAAACATTTGCTATTGCCATCTCGAGCTCAGTTATACCTAACCAAGGTATAAGTGCACGTGTAAATCGGTGAAAACCAGAGGGCCGTTCAATCAGGGGGTTGTAGGTGAACTTTCGTTTGGACCGGTGTATAAAACTTCCCAGATTTGTTATTCTGGGGGCATTAACATGAGGGTGTACTGTTAGTCCCTCGGGTACTGCATGTCCCAGTGAACACCTTCCAGTCCAACCTACAGGGAGATATTTATACGCCTTGTCCCCACAAATAAAGAACAAGCCAGGTTCTTTACTAAGAATAGGTGAATAAGGTCCTCTGTGCCACCTGCCCCCCTCAGGTTTAGGTATGGGTTGGTGATATGGAACACAATATCCCATCTTAATGTTAGTACAGAGCAAAACTATTAACAAATCTTCTAAAATTTGATCTGAGCGAAAAAGTCCATTTTCATTACACTGATCTAATAAGGAGTTAATAGATTTGATTAGCAATGGGTTATAAATGTGTCCGGAACTGGGAATAAAGAACAGTGATTGGTCATACCAATCTCTGCTTTCAGGGTATCTACTCATATTCAGGGGAACAATTGTGGCATTATATATACTAAAAAGGGGTCTATGTTCAAGTGTGCCATTGATGGGACCTTTCCAACATTTTAAAGTTCTTTTGTCGCTCATGGGTGGGTAGGTAGTCCAACCCCCACTTTTCTGATCAAATACAATTGTATGGGCACATTGCTGCTTATTTAGACTACCCATTTGTATGTCACCCTGAGTTTCAAAACAAATAGGGTATACTTCTTTAGATGATCCCGTTACATATTCCACAGGCTGTCCCCAAACAGTGCGATGCCATTGTCCCACCTCCCCCGAGTCATTGCGAGGGTTGTTGGTGTACCATGCTGGTCCCCACTGAAAGATGTCGCTTTTGTTCCACCAATCATTTAGGCTGAGTGGTACAAATTCAAGTCCCAGTCCATTGGTTGAATCTAGCAAGGTGCACATCCAGCAATTTGTAGCACCAGCAGCTGAGGCGATGGTTTGGATTGCTCCCCGAAGAGGATGTTCTGGTATTGCCAAGGTGACTGGAGCCAACAGAAGGATCATGAGGGCTTGCAGGAACATATCTCTGGTGGGTCGTGTTCTAGCTAAAAAACTTATTTTAAAACCAAAAGCAAAAATTACACCTGCTATTATAAGTAATGGCAAATATATCAACAGTCCATAGTAGTCTCTAGTGATCAAACAGGTCTGCTGCATGGTCCATTTTGCTGACAGGTTAGCTGGCAGGTTGCTCGGAACCATGGGACCATTCCTGCAATAAATCACATGGTCAGCCGGTCTTGGATGCGATCCAAGCCTCTGTAATGGTTATTAGCCTTTTATCAGCATTTAAGGCACTCCATACACCTTTCTCTTTATAGGCATGCAAAACGCAGGTAAAGGTTCCCAGGGCTGGGTGTTTAATCACAACAGTATCTCCGGGAGCATACTTGGAACTGTGCAGTGGTGTTCTGGCAGGGGAGATAGCTTTCCCTGTAGGGAAGAATCCCCTGCTGATTGGACTTCCTGTAGGAGTCTGTCTGTTGTTTAATCTCTGCACCACTTCGTCCAGTCTGTCTCCCCATGTGCCATCAGTAGGCTTCAAATGATTCTTTAGCAACCCATTCCAGCGCTCGACCATGCCATTAGATTGAGGTCGATATGGAAGGTGGAAGGTCCATTGGACTCCATGGTTAAGGGTCCATTCCCTTACAAGTTTATTCTTAAAATGCGAACCATTATCTGATTGGATTTCTTGAGGCATTGGGACAATTGCTGTTAAGCGGTTTAGTCCCATAACTGTGGACAACCCCGTTGCCAATCGGGTTGGATATGCAAAACCAATCCCTGAAACAATTTCTACTCCAGTCAAGATGTATTTCCACCTCTGCCTTGTAGTGGGCAGTGGTCCGACATAGTCGACCTGCCAGGTTGCCCATAGTGTTTTTCCATCTCTTAGCCTGGCAAACCTTTGTCCTTCTGCTATATGTTTTCTAGTCTCAGCACAAATAGTGCAGGCTTGTACCAGGTCTCTAGCCTGTCTGTGGGTGATAGGCCACCCCCTGATATGTGCTTGCCGCACTAACTCATCACTTCCTGTGTGTCCTAAATTATCATGTAACCATGAATATAAGCGTTCCCATTCTACTTGTGTGGTAAAGAGCTGGGCAGCTGCATCGGCTAAATTGTTTAACTGTGCAGCTGGGGTATTATTCCTCTGATGAGCTGAGACATGTCCTATAGACAGGGGTTGTTGCAGGGCATGCTGATATAACCACTTCCAGTATTCCAGTCCCCAGACTGGTTTACCTCCTATTTCCCAGTGGTTATTTTTCCAGTTAGTGATCCACTGAGTGGCACCTGCCCATACCGCATAGGAGTCCGTATATACTGCGGTGGCTCCTGCTTCACAGGCCAGTTTAATTGCAGCTAATTCTGCAAGTTGTGCTGACCCATCAATTTCAGCAGTTAGGGGTGCTGCAGAGGTGTCTGCAGGCACTGCTGCAGCTTTTCCCTTCCATTTTCCTTTTACCAGCCTGGCACTGCCATCAGTGAACCATACTCCCTCAGGCTTAGAAGGATCAAATGGGGCAGCATCCTTAATGGGAGACTGCTGTGGTGGTAGGCGGTATTCATCAGGCATTCCTACTTTCCATAGGGATTCCTGAATCATAGTGGGGTTTTGTGCAGTGTCTGCACTCCCTACCCTGTGGTGTATGTAAAGTGCCCATCTTTGGATAGTCATCTTTTGTGCTACACCAGGTGGTAACTCTTTCCCTTCCAATATAGGTTTAATGATTGGAAGAGGAGTGTGAATTGTGATGTCCTTATCCTGAGTTAATTCCTCAGTTTCTCTCAAGGCTGTGTAAGCTGCCAGAAGCACCTTCTCATAAGGCGTGTAGTTAGCCTGTGACCCTTGCCATGACTTGGAACCAAACTGAATTGGTCGTCTGGGAGCAGTGTCACTTTCTTGCCAGAGAGCATAAGACATTCCAGTGGCTCCCACAGTTAGGTACAAATGGAATGGGGCTTCAGGATGTATGGGACCCAGAGCCTGATAGGTGTGTATCTCCCCTATCAGTTGTCTGAGGGCTTCCTCATGGGCAGGAGCCCATTCCCAGGCAGCACTTTTCTTTAACAAATTGTACAATGGTCTGGCGATAATGGCAAAGCCAGGTACATGTTTTCTCCAAAACCCCAGGGTTCCCAAAATCTGTCTCAATTGATCTTTACTTTCAGGGGAGGGTGCCTGATTTAGCTCTTGCACAGTGTCATTAGGCACAGACCTCCTACCTCCCATCCATACAGTACCTAAGAATTTTATCTCTTGGGAGGGACCTTGGCATTTCTCAGCTGGTAACTCTAAATTAAGGGCTTCTAGTGCTCCTTTGATTTGATTCATAGCCTCCTGTACCTCTTCTGAGGTTTTCCCACCTATTAAGATGTCATCAATGTATTGCACAGTTTGTACATTGTGTGGCAGTATAAGGTCATCTAGGACCTTTGCCAGTGCCCCATGGCAAATAGTGGGTGAGTGTTTAAACCCTTGTGGCATTCGGGTAAAAGTGTATTGTACACCTTTCCAAGTAAAAGCAAATCTTTCCTGGTCAGCTGGTTGCAAAGGGACCATGAAGAACATGTCCTTTACATCCAATACTGCTAGCCAGGGTTTATCCCAGGTTTGTATGGTGTTTACAATATCTGTTATGCTAGGGACTGCTGCAGTTAATGGTCCAGTGTTACTGTTTAGCTTCCTATAGTCTATAGTGAGTCTCCATTTGCCATTTGGTTTCTTGATGGGCCACACAGGAGAATTAAAGCGAGAGTGGGTACGAATTAAAATTCCTCGCTGTTCCAAATCTTTGATCAGGTCAGTAACAGGGCTTATGGCCTCAGCTGGGACATTATACTGCTTTATGTTTGTTACTGTTGAGGGCGGGAGAGCAGGCGCGCTGCTAAGTAAGTTTACAGAATAGTGGGGAGGGCTTTCCTCTTCCAGGTGGGTGGCATGAGGAACAGAACTGACTCCAAAAGCCCATCTTTCCCCATTAATCCTTCCCTTCTTTCCTCTTAAAACGTCCATGCCCAGTATGTTGGCATTGCCCAAAATCACCTCATATTTTCGGGGCTGATGGTGGGGTTGCAAGGGGATATCCAGTTTTATCTTAACTAATGGGTAAGTTATGGTACTGCCATTTACCCCTGTAACAAGTACCTGCTTTCCGCCAGTAGGTGGCGAGCCCTGAAAACTTTCTCGCTTAATCATGGACCTTTGAGCCCCTGTGTCCATTAAGAAAGGAATAATGTGTTTGTCATTTACAGTTACATGTATCCGGGGGTCTTTTGCTGTTGTTTTCTCCTCTTTGGATTTAAGCTGGTTTATTAGGAGAGGAGATTGGCCCCCGCAAGCTAGTTTCCCTGCTCTGGTAACTCTTGCAGTTGCTGCAGCAATGGAGTATACCGGGTGTCTGCAGGTGGGGAAAGAGGAGAGAGCTGCAGAGGTGCACTGGGAGTAGCATTAGTTGTCTCCCAGTCAGCTCTTCTAAAGGTGGTGAATAATTTTAGCCGCTCTGTGGGCAGTCCATTTATCACATCTCTGGGATAACCTAAAGCCAGACATTGTCTCCACAACTTGGCTCTAAGCTCCTTTTCCTCCTGGGTTGGCTCTCGCTTGTTTTTATGTCCTTTAGATGGTGCCCCCTTGTTTCCCTGAAGGGAACGCATCTTAGCTTTGCCTGTCAGTGCTCTGATGTCTCCGAATTCTCTAAAGTATGACACCAGAAGGTTTAGCAGTGCCCGAAAGGTACTGTTATGTGCTGCAGCTTCTGATCTAAGGGACAGTGCCATAGCCCTGTGGTTACTCGGAACTCCCTTAAGCAGGGGTCTGAGATCATCTACATCTACCTGACCCTCCCATGGGCTTTCATAGGCTAACTCTTGAGGGTTTTGGCCAAGCATGCTAATGACAGCCACAGTTAATAGAGCTGTTTTTACCTCATCTATGTTGGTCCAGTGCATTACTGTGGGTTCATCTCGGTCTGCTGGGTAAATACCTCTTGCCCATCGACAAGCCAGAGACCAAAGTGTTTTAGGGGTGTTCCCCTCTGAATGTTCCAGGAATATTCCTGCACCTAAGTTAAGGCGCTCAGTTTCTTGGGCTGTCAGGCGTATATATCCACCCCCAGTGTCCCAGAGGCGGACCAGCCACTCTATTATACCTTCCTCAGGCTTTTTAGCAAAATCTCCCTGGATTGTTTTTAACTCCATGGGAGTATATTGGCGGGTGGTAATTTTGGTAAAGTGTGTTGGAGCTTTACTCCCTTTTCCCTTTTTACCTCCCTTCTTTGTTTTTGAAGAGGTGGATGGATAATTGTCATCCCCTTCTTCATCCAGCTCTGCCCCACTCAAATTTTCCTCATGTTCTTCTGATTTGTGATGTGTGATAGCTGGTCTTAATTTTACAGAGGGACCTTCCTCCTCAGAGGAGGGGGACTCATTTGCTGAATCCCAAATGTCTCCATCCCATTCCTCAGGGTCTAGCCAGAGAGCAGTCTCAACTTTAGCCCGGTTGATACTGCGTGTTTTAGTCTCCAGCTTTTCCCTTCGTTCTATCCCTTCTTTCTCAATTAAGGGAAGTAATCTTTTCTGAAGATGTTCCATATCCCTATTCAGTGTTCTTACTCTGGTATCTAAATTCTGGCATTCCTTGCGCAGTGTGTCCCTTTCCTGTTGCAGCCTATTAAATTCTATTGCCAGACCATTATAATCCTTACAGGCAGCTTGCCAAACGTTAGTAAGCAGCCATATACAAGCACCTTTTCCTTTCCCTTTCTTCATCTTGCAGGCAGTTCTCCAGTTACAGAAATGCTGCCAGATCTCTGCTGGTTTTCCCCAATATTTCTCCAGCAGTTCTTTGCTCCACAGAGGGTTTCCCCATCCCTCTTGGGTCAAACTTTTCTCTAGCTCAGGGAATTCTGTGGTGTTTATCATGACTGGTTTCATTGTGTTACTGTAGTGCAGCCTATATCACAATCCTGTTCGTGACGCCAATTTCTGTTAGCCGACGGCCAAGGATGTTTGGTGAGGTGCCAGCTATGCCCGTTTATACCATCCGTGACTTTAACCGCTAGGACGCACTGTCCCTTCGCGGCGGGCAGCCCGGGCTAGGCTGACGGATGCCCCAAGGTCCTAACCACCCGTGACTTTAACTGCTAGAGCTCAGAGCTCCTTCGCAGCGGGCAGTCAATACTGACTGACAGGTGCCCCAATGGCAGCACTAAGAGCCTCTCCACACCCGTGACTTTAACTGCTAGAGCTCAGAGCTCCTTCGCAGCGGGCAGCCAGGATTGACTGACAGGTGCCCCAAGAGTTTGCCCCGTGGAGGCGGCACAACTCAACGCTAGGCTCTTAGTACTCTCACCTAATGGCCAGGCTTTAGAGCCAAAACGGCTGAGGTTCTTTAATTGTGTTGGCTGCTTTACAGTAAACCAGAGAAAACAAGTCAGGCTTATGCATAAATGGTTACCAAAAATTTATTAAGCTAGATTCTAATCATGTGGTTACAAAATTGCTAGTGCCTACTTATTTAAATGTAGAGATGTTACACACACAAACAAGTTACAAAACTGAAGCCACAATCCCAAAGAAAGAAAACAAAGTATAGAGCTCTATTTCAAAATATGTGTACACTAAAGATAGGAGATCAGGTGTGGGTGCTTCTTACCCTCCTTGCATCTCTCGATTCCAGCGGTGCCAAGCCAGGATCGGTCACTCAATTCCACGGAAAGACGAATAAGGGACAAGGCGTAGGGACCCTCTTAGCTGCAGAAGCCTTGGGAGGCTGTCACTTATCTGACCAGCAGATAGATAGTGAAAAGCACTCAAAAATCATGGTGCTGTAGGTCCCCTACTTATACCTCTGTACTCCTTTATTCTCTTTCTCCTTTCTTATGCCAAATTGAGGCTGGTCTGTCGGGGTGACGCCAGCTTTCGCAAGAGTAGTTTACACTTGCAAAGGAGAGAAACAATAAGTGTCGACGACTGGACATTTCTTTTATCAGGGTAAATATTTTCCCAACTAGGATGTTGGTGTGTGTGCATCACGCTATTTAGTAGGGGCTAAGAGCCATGTCTGTCACAGGGCCTCTGCCTGCTGTGAGTTTAATCGTTGTATCTGTTCCCAGAGGCACATTGTAGCAGCACACCTGTGCTTTCACAGCTTCAAAGGCTGTGCTGGAATATATGTTAAGTGCCCTGTTCCTGCTTCCTCCTGTGTTTCCAGCAATGCTGGTCTGAGGGGCGGGGGCTGGCTGTCTGGCTACACCTACTGACCGCTATTCCTACCTACACGCCTCCAGCTTTCACCCTGACCACACCACACGATCCATTGTCTACAAGCAAGCTCTGCGATACAACCGCATTTGCTCCAACCCCTCAGACAGAGACAAACACCTACAAGATCTCTATCAAGCATTCTTACAACTACAATACCCACCTGCAGAAATGAAGAAACAGATTGATAGAGCCAGAAGAGTTCCCAGAAGTCACCTGGGACTACAGGACAGGCCTAACAAAGAAAATAACAGAACGCCACTAGCCGTCACCTTCAGCCCCCAACTAAAACCCCTCCAACGCATTATTATTAAGGATCTGCAACCTATCCTGAAGGATGACCCAACACTCTCACAAATCTTGGGAGACAGGCCAGTCCTTGCCTACAGACAGCCCTCCAACCTGAAGGAAATACTCACCAGCAACCACATACCTCACAACAGAAACACTAACCCAGGAACCTATCCTTGCAACAAAGCCCGTTGCCAACTGTGCCCACATATCTATTCAGGGGACACCATCACAGGGCCTAATAACATCAGCCACACTATCAGAGGCTCGTTCACCTGCACATCCACCAATGTGATATAGGCCATCATGTGCCAGCAGTGCCCCTCTGCCATGTACAGTGGTCAAACTGGACAGTCTCTACGTAAAAGAATAAATGGACACAAATCAGATGTCAAGAATTATAACATTCATAAACCGGTCAGAGAACACTTCAATCTCTCTGGTCATGCAATTACAGACATGAAAGTTGCGATATTACAACAAAAAAACTTCAAAACCAGACTCCAGAGAGAGACTGTTGAATTGGAATTCATTTGCAAATTGGATACAATTAACATAGGCTTGAATAGAGACTGGGAGTGGCTAAGTCATTATACAAGGTAACCTATTTCCCCTTGTTTTTTCCTACCCCCGCCCCCAGACATTCTTGTTAAACACTGGATTTGTGCTGGAAATGGCCCACCTTGATTATCATACACATTGTAAGGAGAGCGATCACTTTAGATAAGCTATTACCAGCAGGAAAGTGGGGTGCGGGGAGGTATTTTTTCATGCTCTGTGTGTATAAAAAGATCTTCTACACTTTCCACAGTATGCATCCGATGAAGTGAGCTGTAGCTCACGAAAGCTTATGCTCAAATAAATTGGTTAGTCTCTAAGGTGCCACAAGTACTCCCTTTCTTTTTGGGAGTGGATGGGTCATTACACAAAGTAAAACTATTTCCCCATGTTTATTTCCCGCCCCCCCCCCACTGTTCCTCAGATGTTCTTGTCAACTGCTGGAAATGGCCCACCTTGATTATCACTACAAAAGGTTCCCCCCCACCCCCTGCTCTCCTGCTGGTAATAGCTCGTCTTGAGTGATCACTCTGGTTACAGTGTGTATGGTTACACCCATTGTTTCACATTCTCTATGTACATAAATCTTCCCACTGTATTTTCCACTGAATGCATCTGATGAAGTGAGCTGTAGCTCACGAAAGCTTATGGTCTAATAAATTGGTTAGTCTCTAAGGTGCCACAAGTACTCCTTTTCTATTTGCAGATTGGGTATCCATATATAGATCTAAAGCACCTAAATGATTCAAGGATGCTCAGAGGCTGAATTTTGCTTCACGCCTGTCATTGGAAATGAATGCCTTTATGGTGTGATTTGGCAGTTTTAGTTTTAGCTCCAGCCGTAACCAGGAAGTGCAGAAGCATGAGAAAATGAAGAATAATTGCAAAGAGGGAGCAGGGGAAATTATCTTAGTTATTTTTTCCAGGGGTATGTGTTCCATTTGAGCTGGTTATAGTTACATTTGAAACTCAGGGCTACAGTAAATTACACCGGGTACAACCAACTGCTGTGGTGGCGGAAGACCTGCATTCCACCAGGCATACTGACCCACCACCCAACATGGAGAAAGGAAAAGTGTGAATGGCATAGCCCAAGGACTGCTTTGTACCAGGATAAACTCTAATCTGCCCCTTTAGAGCAGCTTTCTGGCTAATTTATATTGCAGTAGCATGCTGTAGGTGGAAGAGGGGACAGGGATTCAGTCTTGAGAGTTTAACTGAAGATTCCTACCCCTCCCTCTCTCAAAAATAACCTTAGGTTTCAGAGTAGCAGCCGTGTTAGTCTGTATCCACAAAAAGAAAAGGAGTACTTGTGGCACCTTAGAGAGTAACAAATTTATCTGAACATAAGCTTTCGTGAGCTACTGCTCATTTTCAAGTACTCCTTTTCTTTTTTCAAAGATAACCTGTTAATCATTCAGTGTTGTTGCCTACATTTTGCTCATTTCCTGTGCTATCTACATTACCACATGGCAGATTTCATATGTGGGATGTTACCTGAATGTTCAAGTTTTATGGCTTTATCTTCCTCTCAGATACATAGTGTTCATAAGTGCATACCAGTGGGAGGATTAAGACAATACTTGTCACATACTATACTTGGTCCTTCAAACCATTAAAGGCATCCATTTACCCTTTTCAAGTGCATAAGCACTGTCAGAAAAACCCCAAACCACTACTGCACATCAAATGGAGCGATGTGTTTATTAAACTGGCTGATAGATAATTTTCTAATGTGCTGTCTAGACTATCACAGAATGAAACTGCTTTTGAAAACAGTTTAACTTAATGTGCAATTTAAATTGCATATCCATGTTAAAAAAAATTTCCCTACAGCTATATTAGAGTATCAACACTTAATTCCAATCTAGTAGTTAGCAATCCATGGAATCGTGGGAGAAGGTAATGTGTACAGTTTACACCAACCTGTACAGCACTGCTGGTTTAGAAGCAGCCATTCTGGAAGCACTTACCTTGCTATCGAGATGTTTGTTGCTCTAAACAACATTTATGCCGCAAATTTAGTAAAGCCTTGTGTACCATGCAGCTAAACAAGTTTAAGTTAAGCCATGCACATCAGAACCATATCAATAAGTTTTGAACACAGAGCTTTATCAGTTGTAAGATATTTTCTTAAGTTGTAGAATGACTGTATTAATCATTCAGTTTTCCTTAATACTACTCAGAAGTGCATTTTGATCAGGCCTAAAAGGCAGAATCGTGTGCTAAGAAGGCACAAAACATGTGTGAAAGCTATCTGGATATGTTACAAAGTAGAAGTGTTTTCTCAAAAGTAGCATTTGATTAGCTGTTTAAACATGCCTACTTTCTTCTTAGGATCTGATACTATGAAGATGCCTGCCAGCACCATTTCTGGAAATCTGCTGTGAGTCATTACCGAAAGAGGGAACTTTACTTTTGAAATCCAGCTTTAAAAAAAATAAAATAAAGAGAGCCTAACTTCAGTTCTACCGCCCAAGTAGAGCACTAAACTCTGATTCCACTTTTTAAAACCTCTTTGAAAATGAGGTGGAAGGAATGATTCTTTGCACTGTAAACTAGAGCTGAAACATGCTGATAAGACCTATCTATTCAGAAGCCAGAGTCAAGAGAACAGATGTTATAGAACTAAAAAAAAAAAAAAAAAAAAAATCAGCAAAACAGCAATTTAATTTTAAATCCAACTTAGAAGAAAACGGATGGATTTTGTATGTCACAAGAACTTCAACTGAACTGATTTTGGATCAATATATGTTTTTTTAATAAACTTTCTTCCCCTTTGTATGTTGTTTGCTGTTATCATGCCCATCAGTATATTGATTGTGGAGTGATACAGAGCAAGGGTATGCAAGCCTTAACAAGATCCAATTAATTATGCTTGCAGCTAAACATTAAATTTAAATTCCTTATTCATTGTATCTCAGGTTGGCATCATTTTTCTAATGGTTTACTCGAGGGGTTATAAATATGGTCATAATAAATAGAGCTGTGCAAATAGCTGGTTTTTCAATTCACTGGCAGTTCTGGAAAAAATGAAAAACCAATCTTCGTTTGGGTTGAACAGAAATTGAAATCTTGCAAAATTTTTGGTGAATTGGAAAAAAAAAATAAAAGGAAACGTTTCATTTCAGGTTGAACAAAAATGTTCAACGGGGCTAAAGGGTCATTCATTTTCTCTGGCCTAGGGACCCTTCAAGTATTTTATACAAAGTGGGACAGCTTCAACAAGAGAGTTTGAGAGAGAGCTACCCCAGAATAACCAATAGCCTGGTGGTTAGGGCATTCACCAGAGGGAGAAGAAACCTAGTTTCAAGTCCTCAGTCCAGCGTAGAGATTCAAGCCTAGGGCTTCCACATGCCAGGTGAATGCTCCAACCTTTAGGCCAGGGGTTGGCAACCTTCAACATGTGGCGCATTAGGGTAATCCACTGGTGGGCCACGAGACATTTTGTTTACGTTGACAGTCCGCAGGCACGACCTCCTGCAGCTCCCAGTGGCCGCAGTTTGCCATTCCCGGCCAATGGAAGCTGTGGGAAGTGGTGGGCCACAGGGACGTGCTGGCCGCCACTTCCCGCAGCTCCCATTGGCTGGGAACGGCGAACCGCAGCCACTGGGAGTTGCAAGAGGCCATGCCTGCAAATGGTCAACGTAAACAAAATGTCTCGTGGCCCGCCAGTGGATTACCCTAAGGGGCCGCGTGCCAAAGGTTGCCAATCCCTGCACTAGGCTATGGGTATAAAATAGGGGCTTCTGTTTCTCCAGAAATGTTCAGAAACATCATTGCACTTAATAAAGACAGAAGTGTTGGTTCTAGGCAGCAGCTCTAGGAACATTAAATTATTATTAATATTCATTACACAGACTCCTAAAAAAATTAGTGTCTGCTTTTAAAATGTCACTACTTTGTTTTTAGGCTCTGCCAGCAAGAGGTTTATTGTTTGCTGTTTAAACATGAATTGAAATGCGATTGCCTATACTGTCATCTCCTGCAGCCCTACCAACTCCCCAGAGGACTCTCACCTTCCACTTATATCTGCCCCTTCCCCAAACTTGATGCTTTTCTTCCCACAAATACCACTACTACAACCCAGGCAGGCAATGGCAGTGTTGCCAATACGCATGATTTTATCACCAGTCTTATGATATTGGGTGCTTTTCTTAAACCCCCAGCTCCTGGAATCATGTTATTACTGGACAATCTCAGCTTTCATTTAAAAAAATAAAAGTCAGTTTGCAGCCCTCATGGTTTTGGAGAAAAGCTTGAAAACATGAACCCTAAAGGCTCAGTAACCAGAAGGCAATTTTAAAATGCATATATATTTTTAAATCACCTGCTTTTCAAACCAATTTCTTGACTTCTGGGGGGACCAGACTCATGACTTTTGAATGCTTGTGGTTGGCATTACTACAGTGGATTCAGCCAGCCAGTCACAATCCCCAAGACAGGCTCCTTAATTCACCTCGATATACCAACACACAGATGCACCCAGACATGCCCACACACAGTTACAACCTTGCTTCTTCACCTGATAACGTGCCCAAGGTTATTACATGCTGAGGAGTGGAAGATTTCATGAGGATGAGAAGCCACTCCTCTGTATCCTGTGTGTCCTTCATGGTTGAAGAGGGAGCCCAGAGACTAAATGCAGCTGCCTTCCAGGCGTTGGGGCCACAGAAAGCCTGAAGAGGCTCACTGCTGGTGCAAAGCAGTGCCGGTGCCAAGCAGACTCCCTACAACAGTAAGGAAGCCAGGCCCATGCAGATCAGTAGCCAGAGAAAGAGATGCTGCACAACAGCACAGCCCAGAAGTGCCCAGATGCAACAGAGCCAACCAGCAGGGGAAAACACCACAGACACAGCAAAGGCCTATGCCTGGGACAGGAACTCACAAGCATGGGCGTGGGACTGCTTTCCCAGCTTTCTCACCATTGCCAACAGGCAGTAGACAATTAGTGCAAAAATGTACTTGAAAACATTTGTTCAAGCAAAATTCATGACTTGGCTTTGGTATTTAAGATCACTTTGATTGGTTTCTGTGAACATTCATAATCCCTGATGGGATTTTTTTCATTCACAAGAATATTTCCAGAAAGAAAAAGACTCACAAATAGTTGTGTGAATGTGAATGCACAGAGGTTCGCACAGCAAGTATCTTATTTGAGCTCACCTCCTGTCTATGAAAATTTCAAGCATCCTGTCAGAAATTATACTACATGATTTAGGTGGCAAATCACAAAGGAGGGATACCTAAGCAAAAATATTGAATAAGTGTTGGATCATATTAAAGAAGTTCTGTATTAAAATCACAAATGAGTGTGATTCCCCATAGTTTAAATTCCAGGGTATTACTAATTAAGAGGCCTCTTGGTTTTTGGTACTGTTCCTCTCCCTCTATGTGTGAAACTTGCAAGCTGCTGATTGCGTTAGTACATTCTATGACAGAGTCTGTTCTCAAAGCAATTTACACAGAGAGAGACTCAAAGCAATACTCTAACAACATAAACAGCACCCCGAGACTCCCCGCCCTTTTGTTGTATTAACAATTGTGGTTAAAATAGAGATAGAGGATGTATGTGAATGGATGCTTGGTGTGGATAATAACTGAACGATCAGGGAGGTGCCAGCCTAAGAATCCAGTGTCCATCGGCTGAAGAAGGCGACAAGTGGAAATAACCAGAGGACCCCCGGAGGGCAGACTGGAATCCACCCAACAGCCTCAAGAATGGGAGAACCAAAAAACAAGATAACATCTGGCAGCACGGAGCCATCAGGAATGTGCTATCTGCTGATTGAGTCAGCAACAGCATGATGAAGCAATTCCCATAGACTGGCATAGAAAGAAATTCCTATAAAAATGGACTCTAGAAAGTGAGAACTTTGGGGTCTGATTCTGGAAACCAACTTCCAGGAGCATTAGATGAGCATCTGACAAGGCCCTGCTCCCTCCTCATGTCCAGGCCACCTGGCCAGTGGCTTGGTATGAGCAACTCTAAGGCTGGTAACTATGATAACAACCGTGCAGAACCTGTGCGTGTGTGTTTGTATGAATGAATGTGTGAATAAATGTGAGATTGAATGGAATGTTATAGCTATAACTAACTGCTTACTATGATTCTTTCTGTATTCACAATAAATGTGGTATTTTGCCTTTCCTCTTTAATAAGATCCTGCTGGTTTTAATTTTATTGGTATAACATAAGTGGAAAAAAACATTTGCATCAGATAGTGAACAATAGACAGTTGAAATATGTTTACATGAATCATTTGTAGAATGTTTTCATGGACTGAACAAATCTGTACAATCTGCAAACAAAAAAAGGACAGATTAACTGAATAAATTATTCACTACAAACTGTGTCTACAGATTTAATTGGATACTATTAGCCATTAACCTTCCTCACAGGAGCAAGGATTAAGTGTTTTGTACAGTATCATCAGAAGTCAAGCATTAGAAGATTTTCTTGTGGGTTTTGTTAGAATTTTTTGTGCACACAGACCACAATGTTTGGGCCCAATGCAGTATTTAACCACTGGAATAATTCACCAAAGGTCATGGTGGATTCTCCCTTGCTGGCAATTTTAAAATCAAGATTGGATGTTTTCTAAAAGTTACTATCTAGGAATTATTTTGGGGAAGTTCTATGGCCTATGTTATACCAGAGGTCAGACCAGATGATCATAATAGTCCCTTCTGGCCTTAGAACATATGCATCTATGAATCAGTATCCAACATCTTTTTGGGGATGGTTGAGGGAGTGTCAGTGTGAAGGAGTCACAATAAAACATAACCTAAGATTACAAAGATTTCATAAAAATTTGTTTTCAGTGTTATGCAATGAGAATTGCTCTGTGTGTGAAGCTAGAACTATTTAAATACCTAAATGTTACAGGAACATATAACCAGTTCATGATTGTACAAATCAATTCTGAAAAGGAAACAAAGGAAAAACTTATTGAAATATGCTGGCTTCCGCACCATGAAAAATCTTGACAAAGAAGTTTATGTAGTTCACTATGCGCAAACAAAAAGATTCCACACATGGAGAATAATAAAAAACAGTATTTTGGGAACTGACATAAATTTGGCAGACCAGAGGTGAGCAGTAATTAGTGAGTAGTGACACATTGAAAGTTCTAGGTTTGTTATATAAATTCTTCATAAATGACGTTGTCTGTTGCAACCACACAATATAAGAAACAAAGTCAGCGTAATCCTCTCCATTAAGATATTGAAATTAAAGTTCAGTTTCTTTATTTTCAAACCAAGTGTCCCATCTTTCCTCCCCCTTAACAAGTTACAGTTATTTTGGGAAGTCTAAATTTCTTGACCTAATTGCATGCACAATCACAGCCATAAGGTTGCACTAATGTAGTTGGTTTATACTCAATTTCTGTGTCTTAAATAAACAACATGTAATCATCATATATTCCATATAAATGAGTACTACTGGAAGTGTGGTAATTTTTAAAAATTGTTTATTAATATTTATATTCAACATTTGACATAAGCTATTTATTTCAGTGAAGACAAAGGCACACTTGCACTTGCTAATACTTGGATAAATGTATGTACTAAGTTCATAGTGGACATGGCTAGTCTGTTTTCACTTGGTTATAGCTTGATTTCTCAAGCAATTCTTTTTTTTTTAAAACTAGGCAGATCACGCATTCCTCATGACATGCCAAATTTGAACTTACAAAAAGTTTGAGTTCTCCAAGCACAGTAAAACACACAGAACAATTTTCCAAAAGAACGAAAAACATTTTTAACACCTCCTTCACTCAAAAATGTCTGAAAGGGTTTTTTCCCCCAAACATCCCAAAGTATTCATCTTTGACTTGAAATAATAATAATAAATTTAAAAACTCAGCTTTTGTATAGCACTTTTCAACTATATTTCTCAAAGCACTTTACAGAAGAAGTATCATTATCCCCAACGCATACGAAATTTCACCCAAAAGGAATTTTTTCTTTAAACTTGTAAATGATTGAAAATACAGGTTGGATGTAAAAGCACTTCTTCAGCCATAATTACAGTTTTGTTTCTGCAACACTATAACAAGAATTAAGGCTGCTGTTTTCTAGTCTTGAAAGGCCATATAATACATTTACTGTGCTAAAAATGAACCCCAAGGATTACAGCAAATATGTAAACACAAGCCCATCAAGCAGCACAATATTTTAATAGGGACAGTCATCAGCAGG
The DNA here is from genome assembly GCF_965140295.1 of Lepidochelys olivacea. Taxonomy (NCBI): domain Eukaryota; kingdom Metazoa; phylum Chordata; order Testudines; family Cheloniidae; genus Lepidochelys; species Lepidochelys olivacea. The sequence continues at coordinate 75,334,992 of NC_140414.1, forward strand.
GATTAAACTGGTGGGAGGGGAAGCAATGGTACTTTGTCAAGCCTCCACAATAAAGCAAATTCTGCCCACTTGAGCTAGCAAAATCAAACATCACAGTAGATTGTGCAGCTCTTCATATTCTAAATGACTCTCTCCTTCCTTTCATGACTGGCCATCAGTGAAAGAGCGTTAACAGTAGACCTGCTTAGAAAATGTTTTTTCACACACACACCCCCATTGAAAATTTCAATTACATACACAAAAATATCATTTTCATTGCAAACTTTCCACAGAAAAAATTTCAAAAGCATGAAAATTGAAAACTTTCAGCTGAAAACCAAAAGTTTCCATCAGGAAAATCAAAACAAAATATTCCATTTGATCCAAATCAAAAGTATTTTGGTTTGTGAAACAGAATCAAAATGTTTTGTTTGGGGGAAGTTCAACATTAAACTGAGTCCACCTGCACTGCCTCCTACAAATTGTAATGTGGGTGTCTTGATACACTAAGGGATATTCTAATGTTGGTCTCTCTTGCTGAAGCTTTTCCACTGTATATAAATGATTTAATATGCATTGGGCCAGAGAGAGAATGACTCTCACTGTATATGTGAGAGACAAATATTTAAATCCCTTTGCCGCATCAGGCAGAGGGGGAAATTGAATTAGGGTCCTCCCCTGAGTTCCCTAACAAGTGGGCTAAAAGTAGGCCTCCTCTTCCTTGTCCCATTCATTTTGTGTGGAGTTAGATATCCTCTGAGAACACCTACTGGATTGGGACCCCAAGCTAGATAGGCAGGGGGAACGTCTAGTTTTACCACGTTTGAGCACCCTGCTGGGGCTTAGGCATAAGTCAGTCTCTCCGGTGCCTTGACTGAGGCACTGTGTGCATGCCTAGAGGCAGGAATTTAAGTGCCATGGGGATTTTAACAGCAAAAATGTAGATACAAAGTGAGTTTAGGCACCTCCAGTTTAGGCAGCAGATTAGCAGGAGGGTTGAGGATATCAATGGTGCCTAAATTTTGGCTTTAGGTGCCTAAATCTATTTGTGGATCTGAGTCCTGGAGCACAAAAATGTGGAGATATATTAATTTGGGGGTTCTTTTCATTTGCCTTCTGGTGTTGGAATGTTTAGGATACTTGTTTTCAAGCTTTTCTGCACAGTTACAAGGACAGGAAATTTACTTGTTTTTAAAACAAAAGCTCAGACTGGCAATAACCTGATTCCAGCTGCTGACGATGGAAATAAAACACCAAATATTGCAAGACTCGCAATAATATAATGAGAGTTGGCAAAAATGAAAATGTTTTCTCTCTGTTTATGAGTGGGTGGTGACTACTGCTATCAGCCAATATATTCCAAAAACTGTGCCTAAAGTTAGACTACTAAGTCTATTTGCACCAGAAACTCTACATCCGCTCCTGAGGTACACAGAATTTTTCATGACAATCTACCTAAGTCTATGCATTTAAGAGAACTTAGAAAAATTGCTCTTAAACAAAAAGCTCTGTATAACCATGACTATGAAGTCATTCTCTCTCCTGCACCATTTTTAGGCACCTAAATAAATGGCTTTTTTTTTCCAACAGCGCTAAGCACCCAATAGTTCCCACTGAACTAAATGAATGTATATGGGTGTGAAACTGGTACAACAGAATAGACCCATAGTATTCAAAGTGTTTGGGAGAATCTAGAATGAGAAGCATAGTCTCATTTACAGGAGCAGTCAAATAAATGAAACAATAGCATTCAACCTTCATTTTGCTCCATAATGAAAGCTACATCATAGCACCATATCAAACATTTATTAAACTCAACATCTTGTGAAAACAAACCTCACAGTAGTTGATTCACTTTAGTCACAGCAGTTACAACTCTGCTTTAAAGAACCCATTAATTGTTTTTCTAAATCTTTTTTAGTGGAAGAAGGTCCAATGGATTTAAGCAAGTCATTACAAGCGAGAGGTTCTTCAGAAGAAAAGGTTGTTTGTTTTCCAGTTGTATAGTAATTTTCTCATAAAACAAGACAACAGCAACCTCCGTGGTTCCTGTGAGGTACTGAATGCGGTCCATTCCCACCGAAGTCAATAGATTTGAGAGGTGCTCAATCTCTTGTAAGATCAGGTCCATATCTTGCACTTTGATAGCTTGGCATTACAAGAAATCTTACGCAAATTCATGCAGAAAATATGAGCAGTGTAAGTCATTGACCTACAAACACTGACCCATTTTGAGTGTTCTTTTGGTATAATTTACAGGACAAACCTTAGAATATATTTAAACCCAGGTCTGAAGGTAAAAAGTTACCTTTGCCATCTTCTGAATACTCTTAAATGGTTGTAATCAATTTTTCTTCACTTAAGTACATTTACGTTTTGATATCTCAGACAAAATACTGTGATGTTCATGGCAGGTTAGTGACCTTCTCATGATATAAATAATAAAAGGACAATCTCTAACTTCTTACACTCCCTAAAGGCTATTAATTGAATCCTTTTAAGAGCTTGCAGTAAATTTTATACACATAATTATCTGATTTACTTTTAGTGTTATCATATAAATTATGTCCATAAAATTCCACTTGCCAATAAAACATAGTAATAATATTGTATTAATCAGAAATGAGTCCATCCATAATTATTAAATTCTGTAAATATAATTAGACACATTAATTGCTTCACTATTTTTGGACTGGTGCATCGTCCTAACAAGAGGTGTATGATACGTAATTGTCACCTACACAGTGGTTGGAAGTTCAGAAATTTGGTGACTGTTTCTATTTAATTCTCCTGAAATAATGTATGAGACTGTAATAGTAGTTTTCAAAACACAACTGCAATTTTAAAAGACACCATCTCCCTCCAGTCTCCAACCTTTCTTAAAGGAATTCCTTTTTACCTGAAATTTTGCATTTGTATTCTCTAGCAAAAGGAGGGTTTTTTAAATATAAAGCTAAGCAAACAAGGCATTTTTGAAACCTGAGTTTGCAAACTAAGAGGTTTTTCACTTTTTTTCACATTTTTCTGGAATGTCATAACTTCAGACAACTTGGGTCTGAAGTTATCATGGACCTGATTCACCATTATTTTATTCCTGTTTCACACTGATATAGCTCTGTTGATTTAAACACCATTACACTGGTGTAAAATTGGAGTAATGGTGTGAACAATCAGGTTCCACATTTGTTTTATCTATTTGTTAACTATGAGAACTAGTATCTTTGAATGTATTTTGAAAGCCATGTGGTTCATTTGTGAGTTATATTCATAATGAATAGTTGAATATTGCAAGCCAGACCTTCAGCAGGTGTAAATTTGCCACCTAACCCTCCATGATCAGTCCAGAGAAAAACTCTATATCTGAATCTCCACTTATCAACACTGTAAATCAGAAGTAATGTCACTGAAATTATTTGAGTTATACTGTTGTAAGTAAAGGAGAATCAGCACCAAAGGAGGATACGACATCACATTTGTAGCACCTTAAATATCAGTTTCCTGACTTTGAATTTCCATGGCTTCAGAAGATTTGGTTTTCTTTAATAACTACAAGAATCAATTTAACTGATATAGGTTTGTAAGTTAACTGATTTTTGTCTGGGATATTGAAAAAGAATTATAATACTACTTGTGTGTATCATTTTAAAGAGGGTTCCCTTTTATATTTATATATAAAAATAATCATATTTTCAAAAGAAGACTCAGATACCTTACACTTGGTTTTATTATGGGGGTGGGGAGAAAGGCAAGAAATAGACTATAAAGCATAAATGGAATGGAATATATTAAGACAAACGCCTGGCCCAGAATGTAAATATCCAGAAAACAGGTGTAAGATACCACAACAGCAAGGGATATTTTTACATCTGGATAACAGCCATTCTTCAGATTACCTCTGATCAGAGGAGGAATTACCTGCTAAAGAGTGAATGGATAAGGATTATTGCTGGAAAAGTGATTTTAGAAGCAAAACCACATGGATCAGGACCTACCTAACACAACCCTCCACAGTTCCTGTTGTGGGCCTGTGGAGCAGATGTTCCATGAGTTTAGTGATTGTCATAAATATAAAGGGAAGGGTAAACCCCTTTGAAATCCCTCCTGGCCAGGGGAAAGCTCCTCTCACCTGTAAAGGGTTAAGAAGCTAACGGTAACCTTGCTGGCACCTGACCAAAATGACCAATGAGGAGACAAGATACTTTCAAAAGCTGGGAGGAGGGAGAGAAACAAAGGGGTCTGTGAGTCTGTCTTTGCTGGGGATAGACCAGGAATGGAGTCTTAGAACTTTTAGTAAGTAATCTAGCTAGGTACCTGTTAGATTATGATTTCTTTAAATGGCTGAGAAAAGAACTGTGCTGAATAGCATAAGTATTTCTGTCTGTGTATCTTTTTTGTAACTTAAGGTTTTGCCTAGAGGGATTCTCTATGTTTTGAATCTAATTACCCTGTAAGATATCTACCATCCTGATTTTACAGGGGGGATTTCTTTATTTCTATTTACTTCTATTTTTATTAAAAGTCTTCTTGTAAGAAAACTGAATGCTTTTTCATTGTTCTCAGATCCAAGGGTTTGGGTCTGTGGTCACCTATGCAAATTGGTGAGGCTTTTTACCAAACCTTGTCCAGGAAGTGGGGTGCAAGGTTTTGGGAAGTATTTTGGGGGGAAAGATGTGTCCAAACAGCTCTTCCCCAGTAACCAGTATTAGTTTGGTGGTGGTAGCGGCCAATCCAAGGACAAAGGGTGGAATATTTTGTACCTTGGGGAAGTTTTGACCTAAGCTGGTAAAGATAAGCTTAGGAGGTTTTTCATGCAGGTCCCCACATCTGTACCCTAGAGTTCAGAGTGGGGGAGGAACCTTGACAGTGATGAAGTAGGATTGGTGCAGAAATTTTCTACTATATACTCCTCCTGCTGGTTGCAGTTTTTCTGACATGTGCCTATGCAAAACACCCTACAGAATTTGCCCAACAGTGTATAGGACAATCTTTCATTAATTCAAGTAAATGGTCCCTGAGGACTCTTTCCATACATCATAGGTTCTTAACCAGGGTGGAAGGTGCACATCAAACTTTCCAGAAAGGGTGCAGCAAGCCAGGCCAAATTTGAGTGAGTGGCGTTGTGACCCTGTGCACAAGATTGTTACATCACTTTCTACACTTTGAGTTTCTAGGAAGGATTTTGCACCAGGGCAGGGTCAGTATCCTCCTCATTATTGTAAGGGGAAAGGAATTTTAAGAAATAGATGCTAAAGCAGGGGCATGATTCAAAAAAGGTTGAGGACCCCTGTGGTACATCATTCTGTCTGCTAACTGGTTACTGTGTGAGCTGACAAATACATTATAGATCTGGTATACTGCATTTTATAAAGTCACAGTTTCCTCAGGTATAAACTAAACCTTTTTCTCCTACCAAGCACCATTATTTTCTCTTTTCCACAAGCTATCTATATAACAACCTAGCATCCATAAAGCAAACATGTCAAAGGAAACAAACAGTTCACACAGTGTTTGAGTACAGCCAGCTTTTCCAGGTCAGTATGGCTCCATTTAGTTGCTGCAAACATTTTCTTAATAAATATGTTTCAAGCCTCCCCCTCTCTTGTAAATGCAAATTACTTTAGCCTTCTGAAAAAAATCAAGGAGCAAGGACTAGGAAAAGTTGCTAAGAGAATGACTCCTCGGGCAGAACTGAAGGAAACCATTTTCATATGCTCTCAGGAAGAAAGAGGTATGTGAGATACCACTTTTAATATGTGCCCTTAGAACACCTTTTCGGGCCTCACAGTATAGCACTCCACTCACATTTCTTACTGGAGTCTTTTAATCTATTCTGTCAACATAAAGTTCATTTCAATTTCCATGACAATAGCATTTTTTATATTTAACATGCATTGTGTGTGGATACACAAGTAGTCATTAGGTACAGCCCAGAGAGTTTCAAATATCACACAGATGATAACAGATACATGTTTACCTCTTGCCCCCACATACATACACACACAAACAAACAAACAATGGAAAAGAGTTGCAGCACCAGAGACAAATCAACAGTCAGCCAGGTAAAAAGACAGGCAGCTGCTAAGCTCTAAGGAGATCAAATCTTAAATAAGGGTCCTGCAGTCCTTCCCCGCACATTTGGAAATACTAGATGCAGTTTTTTGTACTTTATGTGATTTTAAAACAAGCAGATGAAATTAAAAACCCACCCTTTGCCCCTCTGAAGTGCTTGCAGCACCCCAGTACCTGCTATTTTATGTACAGGAATACCTTGGACAGCCATTTAAAACTCATCATGAACTATGAGAGGGGACCGTTAAGTGGACTCTTTTGATTTTAGTGCTAATGGAAAATGTTATTGAAACAGACAAGGGCTCCAAGGAGATCTCTAAGGAAAACTTGGACCTAGAAAACTTCCTCCCCCAACCCAAGGAAGGTAAAAGGAGCAACTGAATCCTATCAACAGCTGAATTACTTAAAAGAACTGCATCTTATTTATAATCAGGAGGCTGGTAAAGAAAAGGCAATCTTCCTCTGCAGGAAGGAGGCATTAGGTGAAGTCTGAGGGAGTAATGCAGGCTGCTAAGGAAACCACACTTGAACTCACTAGGAACTTGGGATGCACACCCAGGAAAGGCATCCAGAAAGTTAAATTTTGTAAACTGTACTTTGGATCAGTTTGTTTTTGATTAGCCATCTTAAAATCTCTGCACAGCTTCAGCATTCAGGACTTTCTAAGTTTTTCTTTTTGTGAACTTTTACAAAATAAGGCCATGATCCTGCAAACACATTTGTCAGTAATTTTATGCACATGAGTAATTCTGCGGTGTTCATGTGGTCTACTCATGTACATAAAGTTTCTTACGTATGTATGTATTTGTAGAATCAGGACCTTAATGTGAAAACACCAATTAGGAGGCGTGTTCTCCTTTTTCTTTGGAGAAGATTGGTGTGATTTGAAGGGGGACCGGAATCAAGCTCCAGCCACACATTCCACTCTAGTTGGTGTTTAGCTTGTACTAGAATAATTTCAAAATCCCAGTATTAGTCTAATAAAAATTTAGTCATGAACTTTGACAGGTTATCCTTTCCTCATCATGTAGAAATATTAAGGTCTCATAGCCACCTCCAGTTCACAGCCAGCTCTCCCAAAATTCCCACATCCTAAAGAATCATGCTCCCTGTTTTATGAAATCAAGGCTGTGTAAACTTTAACATTTTGGCATCAACTTTACTTTTTTTCCATCTTTCTCTCTTCCCTTACTCTTTCAGTGTCAGTTTTATCACTGATTAACTTTTCTTTCCCAGGTCTTTCCCCTCTCTAAATCTTTTCCTTCATCTGCTCCCTTCCTTCTTTCCTTTCTTCCTTCATTCTCCCCATCCTTGCCCAGTGCTTTCCCCTGATTCTTTCCCGCCTGCTTCTCTTTCCTTCATGGCTCTTTTAGTCTCCTCCCTTCTTAATAACAGCTACCTCTCCCTCCTGTATTGACTCACCTTAGGCTGAGGCCCCCCTCTTACTAGTGTTCCCTGGCCTTCCTGGTTACGCCTATTTAACCCCCTTTTTGTCTCCCCTTACATGCCAGGACTGGTCCACATGGGTATGTCTACTCAGCCCACAGACATGAGCCTCCCAGACTAAATTGACAGACTAGGGCTAGCGGGACTCACCTTAGAACTCTAAAAATATCAGTGTAGACAGTGCTTTGAGGTTGCAGCTCAGGCTGGAGCTTAGGCTCTGAAGCTCACACCCCTCTCTAGACTTCAGAGCCTGAGCTGCAACTTCAAAGTCCTGTCTACAGCCACTAACCCTAGTCTGTCAACCTGGAATAGGAGGCTTGCTTCCACAGGCTGTGTACACATAGCCAAAATATCCAGTGTTCCTGTATGGCTAAGGCACCTAGTTATTTCAATATATATCTGCCCTCTCAACAGCTGAGCAGGGCTATACTCTGTCAAAGGATAGTGCAGCCTATGTAAGCCACTCCCCCCACCTCTTCCCCACCACTGTAGTCAACAGCAAAACTTCCATTGACTTTAGTGGATCCAGGATTTCACAATGCATCTAGAAGCTCCTGCAAAAATGGTGCATCTCTGCATTTTCCTGTACTATGGGCTATGCGTCAAGAGCACAACTGAGTCTATAAGCATCTTAAAATATGGCAAAAGATTAAAACTTAATTGTGAATATTTTCTTTTTCTGATCAACTAGTTATAACAGGATGGTGAGTATATATCACTATTAATACAAATTATATTTAAGAGTTTGAGATCAAATTAAAAGTGGTGGCCAGGAATTACTCATGGTATATCTTTAAAGAAGCAAAACTGTCATTTGTAATTATCTGATTATTGAACTATTTCAGTCATATAACTGAAGAACATGAAAATATGTGTTTCTTTGAGATGCCGAATTCTTGTTCCAAATGTTCCTATCAATAAAGACAAGCTGTTATGTCACAGGGTGGCTCCCCTGCCCTTTAACCACCTCTGCCTGATAGCCAGTCCAAATGCCATCATGCAATTTAAGTCGCATATGATAACCTCTGAGAGGAAATCAATATTTATCATCCAGAAAATAGAACAGGATATCATTGTGAGAATCTTCCAGCTATCACGGATTTGAACTGAAATCCAGTGACAGTAGTTGAAGTATAGGTCCCGTATTTTTCAGTGACAGAAGGATATACTTGAAGATTTGAGCACAGAATAAATAATCTTACAACTTGAACAGAGAATGTTCATCATTATCTGTATGATTAAATGATTTATGCCGAAAAAAAAGCCACAAACATTTTGCTAGAAAGCTATTATGCATGCTATTTTCACTGAAATGCTTGCAATGAGTGCTATGGTGGTCTAGGTCAATTTGTAAGCTTAATAAGCTAACACACCACAGTTTATTTAGCTCTTCAGGAGCACAGCATGTAGTCTCTTATCTTCCTTGCATCATATTTGATCACTGATTAGAAACAGAGAAGCGATAACAACATTCAAGCCAAAAAAAAAAAAGACTCAAATGTTAGACTAGCAACCACAGCTGCAAAATGAATGGCTAGCACCAGCTCAAGAAAATATCAGGGTCTTAAATGAATAACAATTCAGACAAAAGGTTAATATTTTAAATTCTGCAAGCAGAATGAGCAATAGAGAATGAAGGGAATTGAAAAAAAAAAAAGACTTATGACTGCATTTAAATGTAATAAAGGATTTGAAGCTTAATTGCTTATGTTACAACTAATTTCATGGCTAGATGGTGTCTTGAGCAGCCAGTCGTAAATAATCATTGTTCTGGAATCTGTCCATCCATATTTCATTGTCTATTTCCTTTATTTTAACACTTTAATTATGAACTGTATCTACTCAATGTTCTCATTAAAAGACAGATACTAATTAGCTCAAGTGCCACAGAGAAATGCTACTAGTCAGTACAAGTGGTTTCAGCAAAGCCTAAAGGAGAAAAACAATCTCTTCCTTGAGTTGCTGAAATCAATTTATTTGTGCCTACTGTATCTATTCAGTATGTTCTGCTATGAACACCCCCCACTGTGTCTATTAAGTATGTTCTGCTACTAACACCCTCACTGTGTATTAACATTTTAAAGGTAACTATACATTTTTTTCCCCTGAAGTTAGGGCTAATTCATCAGATACGTTGAATAAAGATAATAAAATATTTAAACTGTGCAATTAGTTATTTGCTGAAGCAACAACTTTCCTGCATTTGTATTTGAATGGTAAAGAATGGTAAAGTAGAAATGATGTAAGTATTTCTCAAGGTTTTCCTCCTAACAACTCTCTTTGTAGTTGTTGAGGGTGGTTTTATGTCTGAGGCTTTTATACCTCACAGACAAGCAGTGAGTAGAAAAAATTAGAGAAGAAATGTTATCAGGATTAAATCAAACCACCTAGATTACAAGAAGTAATCTATTTCTTAACAATTATCTAAGGATAGTACACAAAACTGCTGATCTTTTCCTCCTATATGCACTGAAATTTGTTCTTTGTAAACAAAAAAACATGGTCAAATTATCTTGGGGTAATTTCCCTTATAGGCAGATTATAGCTTCACAAATATTTCATTTTTTCTATCAAAGGAATTAAAATGTTGTCTTTCAGTGACTGTAGTCAGCTTCAGTAGGAAACAGAAACCAAGATGCAATTAGAACAGAAAAATAGCATGGTACATCTAAGGACTTATTTTATTCCTGGAACTTCTAACCAAAAACAAGGATAATTCTGTAACCAGCAGAGTCACATGACAAGTCACATGTAAACATGCACTGCATGTTCAAACAAATGCATATACGAGTCTGTGTCTAGATCTGAGTTAGACATTCTAATATTTCCAGGGGAGGATGAGTACAGTCTATATTAATCATCCCCCAGCTCTGCACAGAAGGACAGAAAAGGAAAAATACATGATTCTTCCAGATGATCATCTAGCCATCAAAAGCAGCAGCCCTGAAAAAACACTTCTGGCATCATGCTTTTATGTTTTGAGAACAAAACACAGCAGAAAAAGGGGAAAACATAACAAAAAAGTACAAAGGTCTAGATCCATAGAGGTACTTGGGCATTTTAATGCTCAGAATCAGATGCTAAGAGGCTTCCATAGTGTGTTTAAACTCAGGGAGAAAAATAGGACAAGATAGTAACATACCATAATTCTCGAAAGTGTTTCCACCTTCCTTATTTGTGAACTTGGAGTTTCTTATATTACATGATTTAAACTGGCTCACATATAGTACAATCTATTTATTGAACAGGAAATAAAGCCATTTTGTATGTTACGTATGGATATTCATCTAGGGTGAAATTCGCCCATAGGCCTAATGCACCCCTTTAATAAGGTTGCCAACTTTCTAATCACACAAAACTGAACACCCTAGCCCTGCCCCTTCCCTGAGGCCACGCCCCCCTCTCCGAGGCCCCATCCCACTCACTACATTCCCTCTCCCTTGGTGGCTCACTGTCCTCCACCATCACTCACTTTAACTGGGCTGAGGCAGGGGGCAGGGGTGTGGGAGGGGGTGAGGAGTTTGGGGTGCAGGAGGGGACTCCAGGCTAGTGGGGCAAGGCTGAGAGATTCAGAGTGTGGGAGGGAGTTGTGGGTTGAGGCAGGCGTTAGGGGTGCAGGAGGGGGTGAGGGCTCTGGCTGGGGGTGAAGGTTCTGGGGTAGGCCTGGGGATGAAGGGTTTGGGGTACAGGAGGGGACTCCAAGTTTGGGGGGGCTCAGGGCTGGGGCCGGGGGTTAGGGCTCAGGGTTGGGGCGCACTTTTCTTGAGCGGCTCCTGGTCAGCGGTGCAGCGAGGCTAAGGCAGGCTCCCTGTCTGTCCTGGCTCCACGCTGCACCCTGGAAGCAGCCAGCAGGTCTGTCTCCTAGGTGGAAGAAGGGGCCAGGAGGCTCCGCGCACTGCTCTCACCCACCGGTACCATCTCCACAGCTCCCATTAGCCACAGTTCCCAGCCAATAGGAGTGCGGAGCCAGTGCTCGAGGTGGTGGCAATGTGTGGAGCCCCATGGCCCTCCTGCCTAGGAGCCAGACCTGCTGGCTATTTCCGGGGCGCAGCACAGAGCCAAGACAGTTAGGGACTAGCCTGCCTTAGCCCCGCAGCATCACCGACCGGACCTTTCACGACCCAGTCGGCAGTGCTGACCAGGGCCCCTTTTCGACCAGGCATTCGAAAACAAGACTCCTGGCAACCCTACCCTTTAAGTCTCACTTAAACCCTGTTTTCAGGATTTAAGTTGCAAGTAGGCTGTTTGCTGGCCTTCTGCACAGGTGTGAATTGCACCACTAGCCCTTTAAATGAGATTAGGTGATGAGAACTGAAGTTCACACCTAAAAGAATTTAAGAGTAACTAGTACATATGGCTCATCTACTCCTCTTCAGCTTTTTTTCAACTGATGCCTGCGATGGCTGGCTGCATAGAGGATTCTCTCCTCCCTTCCTTCCCCCCGCCATTGAAGCAGCATGCAGGCTCTATCCATGACTCTTATGACCACAAGGTGGAAAAGTGGGCAGGGAAGCAACAGTATTGCTGTTCCTATTGCTGGAATCCTTGCCCTGTTTACTGGATGCAGTGCTGTAAAGAAGCTTTACCACTTGAAAATGTAGCAGTTTAACAAAATGCACAATAATTGAATTTGTTTATTATATTCCAAAAGCCACTTCCAAATACATTAGAAATTAGAGGCAAACTCAGACCAAACTATATGAAAGCAGAAAACAAGGAGAAAGAGGATGCTCATGGTCATTCTTTCATACAGTCACCTTTCCTTGTTGTCAACCAAGAAAGAATACTACAAGCAGACCTGGGGATTGGTACCTTTGTTTTTTCCTTTTGTTAGAAATTCACCCAGGAAAATGGATGGTTTTCCTACAAAAGCTGGGAGATCTAGAGCCCGAATTCTAATCCCAGCTCTGGCACAGATCTCCTGTGTGACCTTGTATAAACCACTTAATTTCTACTCCCTTCATTTGGAAGATGAAGAAAATACCTCCTCTAGACTGTTATTGCAAGGATAAATTCACTTGTGCTTCTTAAAAAGCGTTGAGATCTGCAGATGAAAGAGGCCATGAGCACAAAGCATCATCATCCTGGTGTAGTATATTGCCAGGAAAGGTGGATTCACACTGTTCTGGAGCTCTCAGAACATGAATTTGGCCTTGTAGTACTTACTCAGGCCAGGGGCGGCTCTACCAATTTTTCCGCCCCAAGCAGTCGCTGCCGAATTGCCGCCGCACCCGGAAGAGCAGCGGAGCTGTAGCCCAAAAGCCACTGCGGCGGGAACAGCGGCAGAGATGCCACTGAATTGCCACCGTGGGACACGGACTGCCGCCCTATTCTGAATGCCGCCCCAAGCACCTGCTTGGAAAGCTGGTGCCTGGAGCCGGCCCTGACTCAGGCAAAATTCCCTATAAGTTTGATAGTCAAAACAGACCAAATACAGTGGTAAATGTTTCTTGAACGAAGACTGAAGGATTGAGTTTTATCAAGACAAATCACTATCCAATGGTACATCTTGTACAACATTAGGCACATAAACTGAAAATAACAGTTTTCTAAGATGATTTTGCCTTTAATTTGTTCATTTTAATTTCTTCCCATTCTACTCTCCTAATCATTTGTTCAGTTTTCTTGTAATCTTTGGAAATATACAGTTCAGAAATAAACAGCTGATGCAAAATTAGACAAGCAATCAAATACAAAATAAATAAATTAATAATAATAATAAAGAAATGATAAGTTAGACAAAGCAGAATGATTTTATCATGTTCTCAATCTTTGAGGAAATTTAAGTGCTATGCATTTGTTTGACAAATGTGTATTGTACTTGAAGTAATAAAACCAATTACAGTGACATTTGCAGCCATCTGGATTACATATCTTGCTGTGCTAGCTATGGTTAAACATTTTAAATTGTAACTTCTGTAAACAAAGCATGTTCCATGGGGAAAAAAATGAGTTCAGTTTATAAATTAAATAATTCTTAATACCAATTATCTGTTGTCATGGCAAAAACTGAGCTTCAAGAGGCATGTGTTTTGCTTGTTTGGCATCCGGAAGCTGTTTCCCAGATGGGGGCACAGCAGAAAAAGTTAAATGTCTATAGAAGACAACTAAGGTCAGATATGCATCCCACTGGCATTTACACATTGCCATTAAAGTTACATTTTAACACCATTAATTATGCTTGACTGCCTCCTTTTCCCTTTTTTAAGCAAATAATTGGAAAGTATTTTTGCAGTGAAAAATTCCCTCCAAGCAAGTTAGAGGGATGTTCTTTGTACTAATGTGATTTTCCTTGCAGTGTTAGGTTAGTCATGGTAAATTGTATTTTATTGTATCCATAGCAATTTTACATTTAAAGTGTGAAAAATTAAAAGCAGCATCCACAACAATTCAAATATGCCCATTCCAGTATTACTGAAGGTTCTCTTGAAACATTTTAATGTGGTTTTAAATAGGTTTGTCATGAAAAGATTTTCTTGGCTGCAAATTCAAGGATTTTTTTTACTCATTTAGTTACAAACCTTTGATTAAATAATTGCTGAGTCCTTCATTATCATTGGTATTACAAATATCATATGTGGGCAATACACATTGATTCCAAAGTTCTTTCCATGAAGCAGGGAAATATTTCTAGGAATTTTAGAAACAAGTGTAACTCTTCTGCCAGTAACTGGAGCAGCAACAAGGGCCATTTTCCAATAGGTAAGGATCACTCTTAAAAACTAATACCACCTCCCTCCACTCAGAATTTTTTTGGGGGGGATCACAAAATACCTTTCCCAGGCACCCTTAATAGGCAATACTTCCCCGTTCACAAGCACGGAGTTTGTGTATGAAGCAGGGAAAGGGAATACATCCGCAGCTTGGGAAAACACAGCAACAATATATCTATATGAACAATAAGTAAAACATTCCCCCCCACAACTTTGGCAGTAGTCCCTTAACTCAGTTCCCACCCACCAGCATGAATGTTCAATAAGTAAACATCCCTTTACCACATCATTTCACCCTTCCCCATCCACTAAACCTCAGTCATAGTTTGGTGTCTGTGGATAGCTGGGAGCATAGTCACAGAATTCTGAGATGTACTCAGACAAGCCTGTCTCCAGTCCCTTGGGAAATGCTGCCTAGTCCTATCCTGAGGCTCTGCCACATAAGCCAGTTGTAGTGATTTCAGCTTTATTTACTGATTGGGTCAGAGGACCTTCACTAGAATTTTTTCAGCTCTGCTGTTGTCCTCTGTGGCTTCAATAAAGAGTCTTCTCTGCGATTTGCCCCATAAAAGAATTGCCTCTGCATCATCTCCTATCACAAAGACCTCTGCAACAGCACAGTCCCATGACCAGAGAGAAACTAGTAGCATATAGAACTCTTGAGCACAGTATTTGCCGCAAACTAAGAACCCCTTTTTCCTATCTCAGTTCAGTTCCACAACCCAACCACCAATTCTAGTTTGAACACAGTTATGGTAGGCCCCAAAGTATTGCTGGAAGTATTCCGGGTAGAATGCTTATGAAAGGAAGCTATTTTCCCCAGGTCACCAATAGATGGTGGCAGAAAGTTCCTTCCCCATTGGAATGTCTGTCCCTCTGGAGTTCTGGGTAAATAGCTTATGCAGATGAAGCAGCTCTGTGACCATTCTTTCCCATTCATCAACAGATGGGAGCAGAGAGCTCCTTACCCAGTAGAGCAGCGTTTCTCAAATGCAGCCACCAGGGACTTTTCTTGCGACCACAGCCACCTGGGTGAATATGGGGGTGGAGGGAAGCAGTGGCCACTCCCCGCAGGGTCTGGTTCCTACCCCCTTCTGGAGTCCCAAACACTGTAAGAGCAGGCAACCAGTAGGAGTGGAGACCAGTGGAGACCTTCCCAGGGGCGGTGGGGCTCGGGCTTCAGCCCTGGGGTGGTGGGCGGCAGGCTCTAGCCGTGCAGTGGTGGGCTCCATCCCCCAGCCTCCGGGCTTCGGGCTCTGGCCCTGGGCTCACCCTCCTATGTTGCCCCTGATCCCACTGCCTCCTCCAGTCCACAGCTGTGCAGTGGTATCCCAGGCTCCAGTCCTGGGCTCACCCCCTCCACCCAATCCCCCATCACCTTCCTATCCATCTTCCCGTCCGGGGCTTAATTTTTCCTCCAGCTTGCTGGGGCTGAGTAAGTCTGCTGTGAAAAGCGATATTAACAAGTATACAACTATCAATTTTCACAGTAGCAGGCTTACTAGCTAGCAAGTCTGAATAAAATCAACTAAAAAAGCAAAACATGCAAAGCACATTATTTGTGTTTCTGTTCTAAGTCCAGTAAAGAATAGAGACAACTGTACATTATTTTTATTATTAAATCTGCAAAGACTTACATAAATAAATTAAAATGATTTGGACCTTATATGTGCATATTTATTTGTTTTTCCTCAAGTTAATTATTTTAGGAAAAATTGTCAGAGTGGCCACCAGCAAGAGTTGGTGGCTGCAATCTGAGGCAACCAAAATTTTTGTTGTGAGAACCCCTGCTCTAGAACATCAGGCCACAGAGCTTATATAAATTTGACACATAGTTCAATAAAAGAACTGCATATTGGAAAACTTACTGGTAGTGCATCAGTAGGATTCCTCTGAGGACAGTTATGATGGGAATTTAATCATGCTGGGAAATTCTTCTCTTTCCTCATATGATGAGGTTGTATCATTTTCCCCAACTGTCAAAGTACTTTTGATCAGTACCAATGAAAGTCAAATCTCCGTTGTATGTGTCTCCTTCCAAGGAGAGCATCCAAAGCACTCTGGGTGAAATGCATAGTAAATATTTAGTATGAAAATTTGAAGATTAAAGCTCCATACAACCAAAAGTTATGGATAAATAAAATGAAGCACTGAATGGGAGCATTCCACTACCATGTTTATCAGAATAACATATCATCAAGGCTAATTCGATCGTCCACTGACTCCAGCATGGAGGTCAGACTGTGCCAGGATGACAGATACAACCCAAAGAAGGATGAAGCAGGTCACAATGCCAGTAAAGCTACAAAAAAATGCAGAAATTTTCATTCACAATTTTAAGATAGCAAAAAGGAAGGATTTATCATTTAAAAAAAACCCACAAAAGCGAAGTCATACTCAACTCATAAAAATTCAGCAGTCAGAAAATAATTAAAATACACAATGCCCATCACACACACAAACACGCTTTCTCAAACCCAGAAGAAAATTAAATGAGGCTTGCAGATGTAATAGGTGCAGACACAGAAATATTTGAGGGAGCAATGGCTTGTTTTGCAAGGCTGTTGAGCTAGTGGGGTGTCCTGTATTATTCTTCAGAGCTGCAATTCAATGCACAAGAACCGCCAGCCACCAACGCTGTTGCCCTCATTCTCAAAAAAAGTTTATTTTAAAAAACAAACAGATCATGGCGTTTCTTAATATTGAATGCAATAAGCCATTCCAAGCTTTGATTCCAAGATATATTTATCTTTACATTGCCTTTGACAGTCATAAATGACTTTTTGAAGAAATAGTGTGTGCAGTGTTGTTGTAGCCATGTTGGCCCCAGGATATTAGAGGGACAAGGTGGGTGAGGTAATATCTTCTATTGGACCTACTCCTACTGGTGAGAGAGATAAGCTTTTGAGCTACACAGAGCTCTTCCTCAGGTCCGGGAAAGGTACTCCAAGTGTCACAGCTAAATACAAGACTGAGTAGTTAGTTTAGCATAAGTAGTCAGCACATATTCAAAGGGACCATTCAAGGTGAAGTGGCCTGTTAACACTTCTGTAGTCATAGGATAAAAAGGGGATTAGTGGGGGTTACAGATTGTTATACTAAGCCATAAATCCAGTGTCTTTATTAAAACCATGATTTTCAGTGACTTGCAGAGTTATGAATTTAAGCTCCCAAACTCATCTTTCAAAAGTGTTGTGCAGGTTTGCTTTGAGGATGAGGACTGAGAGGTCAGATATAGAGTGATCGCTTTGTGAAGAGTGTTCACCCACAGGTGATGTGATGTTTTTGTCTTTTATCATTTTCCTTTGTGAGTTCATTGGAGAGCATGGTGATTGTCTAGTTTCACACACATAGTTGTGGGTAAAACACTGGATTGATGACTTATTACAATAATCTGTAACCTATTAACCCCTCTCCCCTTTTTGTTCTATGACTATAGGGGTATTAATAGGCCACTTCACCTTGAATGGTCCTTTCAAATATGTGCTAACTACTTATGCTAAACTATCTACCCAATCTTGTATTTAGCTGTGACACTCTGAATACCTTTTCCAGACCTGAGGAAGAGCTCTGTGTAGCTTGAAAACTTGTCTCTCTCACCAGCAAAAGTTGGTCCAATAAAAGATATTACCTCACACACATTGTCTTTTTTGAAGAATGTGATGTGAAATCTCTTTACTGCTAATTTTAGTTCTGCTCTGAGACATGTGCTTTTGATATGGTAGAACAGTTTTCTTATCCTTGCAGAGCAACTGTGTTTGTCCCCTGAGAAACCACCTGCGGCCCCTTTTGTTTTACAGGTCATGAAGCTTTGAAGTCCCTTGTGAGATCATTAATTCTTTCTGTTTTACATGGTTAGTCTTATGATAAATACCTGGAAGGTTACCATTAAACCTTCTGAAATCTAACCTGTAGCTGGATCATAGACTCTAGATCATTAAGAGCCTGATTGTGCAGCCCTTACTTACTTCAGGAGGAAATTCACCACAGTGTGGAAGGCCAGCAAAAGGCTCCTCACACCACTTATGTGTCAAGTAGGAGCTGTGTCATGGGGTAGTGGGTGCTGCAGACAGGCATATATAGGCTAACATCGTGGGGGAGGGTTTGGAAATGGCTAAAAGATCTATATTCAGGTGGCCCCAATAACCCACCTAACTGTGGAGGGGAAGCTGCAGCCACCTGGGCAGGCTAGATTTCACCTCTCAGATATCCACTTCTGTGCATCTAGCTTTCACCTATTGGTGAGGACTGTATAAGGATTTGTATAAGGAGTCCCATTGATGTCAACACTACAACTCATGTGAGCAAGTGCTCAGCTCACCAACATGAATAAGGGGCCCAAAATCTGAGTTTTCAAAGCAAGTGGCTTGACTTTCATTATGTTCTGCAACTCCATCTTCATTCAGTAACCCAAATGTCAAATGTTTGTGCAAACCTTCCGAGTGAAGGTATCAAGTCTCGGCCAGATTCAGAAGTATGCTCTAGCAGCTTTGCAGCTTTCCAGTAATGCAAGGCAACTATAAATCCAGCTTAACTTGCTGGCTATGCTGAGTTTATGACTGCTTTGCAGTGCCAGCATAGCACAAAGCAGCCAGAGTGTACTGAAAATTTGGCCATTTACTTGGTAGAAATGGCATCAGCATGTTATATTGCACATAGTCTTATCAAAAATTAGAATTTGTTTCATTATTTGATGTAACACATTCTAAACTGTTCGATTTCCAAATGGCCACAGATATCAATTTGTTGTGTGATTTAGCACAAGAAATAAAACCTCATATTGATTAGGATTGGATGCAGAAAACATGTGTTTTTTTGGTCTAACCTTTGAAATAGTAAATGAGTAGCTGCTCGGATGAAATAATGGAAATAATTCTACATCTGCAAGGTGCACTAGCTATCTAGAAGAATAAGAATTTTCATAATTGCCAAGCACTCCCAACTTCCACTGAAGCCAGTGCCTTTGAAAATAAGCAAAAAGAAAAGGAGGACTTGTGGCACCTTAGAGACTAACCAATTTGAGCATAAGCTTTCGTGAGCTACAGCTCACTTCATCGGATGCAACATAGCTCACGAAAGCTTATGCTCAATTAAATTGGTTAGTCTCTAAGGTGCCACAAGTCCTCCTTTTCTTTTTGCGGATACAGACTAACACGGCTGCTACTCTGAAACCTTTGAAAATAAGGTCATTTTTATTTAGATGCTGAAATACAGATTTAGGAGCCTACCTTTAGGCACTGAGAATTGGAAATTTTGGCAAATTTGCTTTATACTTGTTGCAAAAAGAGACTCTCCTACATTAGCTATTAGCCAATTACTACTTAAGGGTGAGAGCATTACAACACATATCATTAGGCTTTGAGACGTCCAGGTCATTTCTAAAAACCACTTGATTGTTAGCTCAAATCTGGTCCAATTCAATGGTGTCCAGAGTCATTGCTAGCTATTGCTAGACTGGAAAGAGGCTTAGAATTGAACCTGCGAAAGGTTCACACACCTCTAGAAATGGCCATTCAGAAGGGTGCAAGGCAGAGGCATACAGGTAGGGTGATGTGGAGAAGTTTCACTGCATAAGTTAACACTCGCTAAAGAATTCTTTTCTCTTCATGACTAAAAACTGATGCCCAATATGTTACAGAATTTCAGGAGCTTTGAAAGAAATGGCTGAGGGTGACTTGATTTGACACACAGCAAAAATGATAAATCTAAACATTGGTCCAACTGTCTGTGCTCGGAGGTAATTTAATACATTAGCATCAGGGGTCTCATTTTAAAGGATATATATTTGACACTAAAAATAAATTTGTAGGCTCAATAAAAAAAAGATTATACTAGGTAGCGTAATAAACCTGGATATTTTAAGTGAGTCTGTTAGCATCAGGGGATATTGTATAATGAACTACAAGACAAGAATTAATGATAATTTTGAGTAGGTTTTTGCAAACACATAGGTCTTTCTTTCTCTTTATAAACTTAATATCTTGTAGTGTAACTAGCTAAAGAGATCAGTTAAGAACAATCTCTTTGCTGACAGGTAGCTTTTCTGTGCTGCATGCTTGGACTAACCAGTAGAGCTCAAGCCAAACTAAACTACGGGTGCTGACCAAATTAAGCTTCACGAGTTTCTGCGGGTGAAGGAATAATTGCCTGTTTTTTTCCTCTATTTTAGTCAGAGTTTATCAGGAGAGAAGTTCAAAGGGCAGTATATTATTTTAAAGGTTATGCAGCAAAGCTCCTTTATTAACACAGCTATAGAATAATGTAACAGTGTTTTCATGCCATCGTTGTGTTTCTGTACATACAGATTTCTTATGCAGCTCCCTATGCCCAGAATACCTTTCATGATTGAGTGTGCCATGCAACTTCATTGTCCTCCTTCAAATCCCTCCTCCAGACACATTTCCTCTGGTTAACCTTCCAACACCGACCTTTATTCTTCCACTCTCTTAAGAGACTTTAATCCTCATACTGTTCATATATTACATTAGCATATTTTAAAAGGTTCTTAAAATGGTACTGAACAAGAAGTGCACATAACAGACTTAGACACATAACAGACATAATATCCTCTGATTTGTTTTAATGGAGTAACCCTCAGCCATCCTATACCATTACTCAGCACCCTTTGTTTGTTCTTTTGTGCTGTTCTGCCTTTAACTTAGTTGGAAAGCCCTTTAAACCAGGTACCTATATTTTTATTTTGACTGTAAGGTGCCAGGCCCACCACTCCATTTACACACAAACGGGACTAGATTCAGGGTTCCTGAGTATGCCCTCCCCACCAAGGGGCAATCTGCTAGCCAGAGATCAACAGAGCATCCTGGCCACACCCCTTCCTCTTCACCTTGTACACAGTGTTTTCCTGTAGATAAAACACAGACCTGGGAGTTATGAAACCCGGCTTTGATTCCTGGTTTCTCTACTGATTCACAGTTCTTTATCTATGTGTACGTCACTTTCCCAAGCTATGAAAGGAGGATATTACTCACCCTCTCTTGTAAAGCTGATAGAGATCTATGGATGAAAAGCACATACTTATTAATCTTGTACACATGTGTACATGCTCATTTGATGAGTGTAATGCATTCTGAGTGCGTACAATGTACTTTATTAAGTTCTTCAAATGTCACAGGTGGTGGAAGTAGAGTTAAGCTCTTCTCGGACCATCTTTTGTTTTCCCATGTCACATTCGCACACTCCCCCTACTCCTGTGATAGTTGTAATAGTACAGTTTCACCAGTCCGGGGGTGGGGGGAAATCAAATCTAATACACAAACTATGAGTGTATGTTTAGAGACACAAAGAGAAAAAAAGTCCCATGCCTGCAACACATTACTGTTTGTCATTAGTATTTGCTGTAGACCAGACAAAGTTAGTAGTACACGTGTGTTCCTCAGCCATCACATTTCAGTTCTCCATGGAATCCCTAAAGCAATACCTGAAGCTTATTACTCCTACAATGTGCACTTGGTTTTTAATTATTCATTGATATTCATTTCCCTGAAAGTTAGATTCTACCATAGGATTATTTTTTACTTCTCATTTTAATAAAATGATTCTTTTATAAGTTTATGACTATCTAATTAGAAATTAATTACACTGGGCTAATTTTAGTCAGTGTTCCCATTAGCACCAACAAAGACAAGGTCAATCTGAATTCCTAACCCTAAACACCTCAATGATCAACCACACCAGAAAGCGGCACAGAGGAGGAGGCTAAGTGGAAGAGCCTTCGGCATAGTTGAGTAGCTCCAAAGAGGGCAGAAGAAGAGGGTATCTAGCCTCCTTCACTGTCACAGAAAAAGCAAAAGGCAGCAGTCTCTCTAACAGGAGAGAGGAGGCAACCTGGGGGGTGGGGGAAGAAAACCTAGATTCCTCAATCAGCTGCAACATGTATGGATCTTTGGAAGGAAGAGGAAGGGGGAACTCCAGAGCGGAAGAAAGAGAGGAGGCACCACAGAAGCCAAAATAGTTACCTGATCTCCCAAATGGGAGGAAATGAAAAGAGAACTCAGATCCTCTGGTGCAGGGGTGGGGATTGCAGGTGTAAGAGAGAGAAAAAAAACAGAAAGAGCATGGAACATGGGGCAGAGCAAAGACCTCATGACAAAGGAGAATTCAGGGTGTAAAGTGGATATAGAGAACAGGAAGAGAGGATGGAGATATGGCAGAGAAAGAATGAGAGGGAAAAGTATGTTGCTTTTTATGAAGAGAAAAGGAGAGAGAGAGACAAACAAAAAAAGAAAATAAGAAAAGGATCTGGAGAGGGACAATGTTTCTGGGTTAGATGGACAGAAAAATAAGGAGAAAACCAATAACATTTTGGTTGTTAGTTAATTGTATTTAAAATATTTATGTTCCTTCATGTAACTCTATTTTGCTTGCACTCACCCCATGTTTGGGCAAAAGGGATCATTTTAACTGCAGAGCTCAAAATAATCAAATGATGCCATGGCTACATTGGATTCTATAATAATTAAAGAAAATAATTGACCAGAATATGCAAATTCCCCTTCAGCTGAGGAGAGTGGACCTGTCTCTACACCTCCTTCTGTTTTGCATAACTGTTACTTGGGAATGTTGGCAACTATGCCAAACACCAGCACTAGCAGCAGGGCTTCACTTCTCTTGCATGAGGAATGCATGAGGCTGGCATGTTGGAATTTCTCTCCCGATCATGTAATTTGGAGAGAAAAGATGCTTAAACAATAACTACACTGGCCCGCCCAAAACTCCTGGGACTAGTTTCCATCTCTGAAACACCTCCTGCTCTAAATCCATCTCCATTTGGGGTTTGTGAAAGTGTAGTGACTTATGTTAAAGTGGACAGAGCTGGAGACTGTAAATGAACATGGGAAACTAGGTTTGATTGTGTTCAGTTCTATAAAGAAACAAACAAAACAAAACAAAAAAAAAACATTGGGCCAGATTCACTAACCATCACATAGAGGTGTAAGTCACATCTCCTTGTGCCAGCCTGGCCTTGCCTCACAGAATGAGGAAGGCAGACAAAGAAAGGACAGATACAACCCCTTCTCTTGGTGTACTTTCCATCACTCAGTGAGTCTTCCAGAGTCCCCGCCCAGAGGAGTCAGTATAAACCCTGGGCAGATACAGTCCATTAATTTACTGATGCTCTTTTCATATGGGTCTGGCCTCCACATTATGTGCCATGCATTCCACAGGCCCTAGAGTTTGGTTACTTGTTTAAGCCCTGAGGTCCCTGACCATGGCAGGTTTTGACAGTGGTGAATTAAAATATTGTAAACAATCCATTTTGTATTGAACTGAAGATTAATCATTAATCACACTGCATTTTAATTACTCTTAACAGGAAAATAAGAAATAAAAAAAAAGAGAGCCTGCAAAGAGAAGCTAATATTTTGTTTCAAAATGTGGACAGCAAGGAAACCTAGCTTCTGTTCTGGGTTCTGCCTCATTGTGTGACACTGGACAAGTCACTGAACTTCTCTGTGGTTCAGTTTTCTTATCTATAAAATGGGGATTAGACTGTGTAAGTAATTTTTATAAAGCACTGAGGTACAAGGATGTAAAGTGCTATAACTGATCAGATTTATTATAAGTACAAAGGAAACATTCTTGAATTAACAGGCATCAGGTTTAAAACAAACAAAAGGAAGTACTTTGTCACACAATGCACAGTCCATC
Source organism: Lepidochelys olivacea (assembly GCF_965140295.1). Lineage (NCBI taxonomy): Eukaryota > Metazoa > Chordata > Testudines > Cheloniidae > Lepidochelys > Lepidochelys olivacea. The sequence continues at coordinate 75,358,868 of NC_140414.1, forward strand.
TCTGGAATTCATTGCCAGGGGATCTTGTGAAGGCCAAAACTATAACTTGGTTCAAAAAGGAACTAGATAAGTTCATGGTGGATAGGTCCATCAGTGGCTATTAGCCAAGATGGTCAAGAATGAAACCCCATGCCCCAGGTGTCCCTAAACATCTGACCACCAGAAGCTGGGAGTGGACAACAAGGGATGGATCATTCAATGATTGCCTGTTCTGTTCATTTCCTCTCCTCTGAAGCACTTGGCATTGGCCACGGTCAGAAGACAGGATGCTGGCTAGATGGACCATGTAGCAAGGCCAAGACTCACCGTTACGGCACCTCCCGCTGGTCTTCGTGGGGAATTAGCTCTCCAGCCTCTGGAGCATCCTCTGCAGGCTGGTGTCCCGCTTGCCTCAGGCCCCTGTATCCCTCTCAGACCGCAGTGCCCCTTTATCTTGGGTGCTGCCCCCTCTCTCTGGATCTCCCCACCCAGGGGAACCTCCAACCCTCTATCCCCACCTTGCCTCAGTCTGTGGCTACTGCCAGTCTAGCCCCCGCTCACTGGGGCCAACTGCAGTGTACAAGCCACTCATCACTGGCAAAAGGAGGGGGGGGTTGGACCTGTTGCCTTTGCCTACTTTCTGGGCTGCAGCCTCTGTAACCCCAATACCTGGTTTGGCCTTGCACAGGGCCTGCAGCCTGGGGAGTTGCGAGGCAGGAGGTCCTCTCACCTCCGCTCCGCTCCCAAGCAGCTAGGTCCTTCTCCCTCTGAAGCTGGAGGGACAGTGACTAGCTCCTGGCTCATAGCCTTTTTATCAGGGCCAGCTGTGACCTGATTGGGGCATGGCCCAGATGCAGCTGTTTCCCCAATCAGCCTAGGCTTGCTGCTTTCCCCAGCAGCAGCCCTCTCCCAGCCTCAGCCCTCTCCCAGGGCTCGTTTAACCCCTTCAGGGCTGGACCAGGGTGACTACCCTGCTACAGACCAGTATTGCTGTTCTTATGAATCTATCCTGCCCTTCTATACTATAGGTCAAGACTATAACAGTGTTCAAGAAGGAACTATATAAGTTCTTGGAGGATAGGTCCATCAATGGCTATTAGCCAGGATGGACAGGAATGGTGTCCCTAGCCTCTGTTTGCCAGAAGCTAGGAATGGGTGATGGGGGATAGATCACTTGTTGATTACCTGTTCTGTTCATTCCCTCTGGGGCACCTGGCATTGGCCACTGTTGGAAGACAGGATACTGGGCTAGTTGGACCTTTGGTCTGACCCAGTATGGTCCGTTCTTATTTTCTTATTACTGAAAGATAAATGCCGTCCCAAACCCATTAAGCCTTGCATATGTCACAGGTTTGCAAAAAACCCATAGATATTAGGAAGGTTTTTGTTAGGACTGACATTCACAGCCATTCACATCCTACACACCATTGGATGAGCCTTCCCAAGCCAGAGAAGTTCCCTAGTAATACACTGGGGACTTGAATACCTGGACCCGCCTCGAGAATTAAAAATAAAAGAATAGTTCCCAAGTCAGTTTATAGGTAACAATAATGACACCAGCTCAGTAGATCCCAAAGTTCTTTACAAAAGGAGGTCAGTATCATTATCCTCATTTTACATACAGGAATATTAAGGTACAGAAAGGTGAAGTGCCCAAGCTCACTCAGGTCAGTAGAAGAGCCAGGAATAGCATTCGGTCTTCTGAATCCCAATCCAGTGCTCTATCCACTAGGTCATAACGTGCCTCCTAAATAAATTAGTAAACCAGCTCTTCCAAAAGTGGATTATAAATAATATGATTCATATATATATATATATATATATATATATATATATATATATATATATATATATATATATATATATATGTTAAAAACAGCACAACTAAGACTCTTGGTTAATTTCTCAGCTCAAAGTAATATGCAACTCTTTGAGTCTCTTGGCAGGTATTTAGCTAGAATGGTGGTAACCCAGAGTATCTTTTCAAGTAATACCATGGGATGTACACTCTGTTTTTTCACCTGTATTTTGAACTCTTAAGTTGGCATGAGAGAAACTGTTTCAGGAAATGTCACATTTTCTGATACTACAAATATCTTTATTATAATAATATTTACTAGCAAACAGAATAAATAAAAAGGTGGTGGCTGCTGAAAAATGTCATTTTTAAGCATATAAGTACATACTCAGTCAGACAATGATCCATCTAGCCCAGTACCTTGTCTTCCCACAGTGACCAATTTCAGGTGCTTCAGCGGAATTAACAGAACAGGGTAATTATTAAGTGACCCATCCCACATTGCCCACTTCCAGCTTCTGGCCGTTGGAGGCTTAGGTACACCCACATCATGGGGTTGTATCCCTGACCATCTTGACTATCCAAGATCATTCATGATTTTATAGACCTTTCTCATATCCCCTCTTAGTTCTCTCTTTTCCAAGCTTAAAAGTCCCAGTCTTTTTTAATCTCTTCTCGCACGGAAGCTGTTCCATACCTTTAATCATTTTTGTTGCCCTTCTCTGTACCTTTTCCAATTCTAATATATCTTTTTTACTTAGATGGGGCAACCAGAACTGTGCACTGTATTCAAGATGTGGGCATACCATGGGTTTATATCATGGCATTATATTTCTGTCTTATTATCTATCCCTTTCCTACCAGTTCCTAACATTGTTAGCTTTTCTGACTGCCACTACACATTGTGCAGATGTTGTCAGAGAACTATCCACAACGACTCCAAGATCTCTTTCTTGAGTGGCAACAGCTAATTTAGATCCCATCATTTCTATGTATAGTTGGGATTATGGTTTTCCTGTGTGTATTGTTTTGCATTAATCAGCACTGAATTTCATCGGACATTTTGTTGCCCAGTCACCCAGTTTTGAGAGATCTCTTTGTAACTCTTTGCACTGTATTTTGGACTTAACTATCTTCAGTAACTTTGTAACATCTGCATATTTTGCCACCTCACTGTTTACCACTTTTTCCAGATCATTTCTCATTTTTGGTGACAATCTCAAGGGCTCTGCAACTTCTGCAATTTTTTCTGCATGTTGCAGCATCTCGCAAACTGATCACTTGTATATATCAGCAAAGGGCAATTGGCTATGCCAATTTAAACCATATGAGGATCTGGCCCAGTGACTGCACAGACACCATGTAGAGTCAGTACAGCATCCATAATGTCACAGCAGTTGCAAATAGTCAATATAATATGTACTGAGCTAAGTGACTCAGCCATAGGAAAAAATGAACTAGAGCCAGTTTAATGCTGGAAGTCAATCATTAACACAAGTATATTCTGTAGATTAATACTTCATTCCATGATTGGCTACATTCTGTTTCTTAAATCAACACATTAGAGCAATAAGGTATTGTGCTAATGGTTCTATTTGTTTTACATAATAATCCTGCTTAGTCACATATGAATAATGGCTAAGTATACACAGTGAATCTGTAAAATCTGGGGACATGCAGTGCCAAGAGCTGCTCCTACTTCATTGTTACTTGGGAGTCGAAGGAGATCGGTAGAAGAGTATATCAGTTTGATTGGATGGTTCCAGTCAGTCCTCTTCAACACAATAAGAGTTAGTTAGAGCAATTTTAAGTTTTTATTCTGAATCCTACTTTGACCTCGACTGAACTTGAAGGCTTACATCAAAATGTATTGTGGAGATTATGTAAGTACAATGATCAGTTCTGCCAAATCTTTCAAAATTTTCTGTTTGAGTTGCCAACCTTAACAGAATGTTAGAAGCCCAGATCCTCAGCTGGTGTAAATAAGCGCACCTCCATTGTAGTCAATCTACTGCCAATTTATGTCAGCTACAGATCTGGCCCAAGGTTTATATGTGGTATCTAAAATGTGGACAACATGGAGAATGTTGTTTGTGCACTTTATATGCAGTGGCAGGATTAAAAATTTATATCTAAGACAAAATGTGTCTTTTACCATTTACTTCTGAAATCGAGGTCAAGGTCTAATTTTGTACCATCACTAAACAATAATGATTTATATTGAACTATAGCTTTTTGATTAACCCATTTTTTAAAAAAAGCAGATTTAAGTAACCTTACAAAATAAGTACAACCTGCAAGAAACTTGGTTAGGACTAATTTGTTAGACAAAAAACTTGTCAAGACCCGAACAAGAAATGGAAGTTTTATTTGCAGAATCAAATAGCTGACTGGTACATTGGTTTAGCAAAAGTTTTGCTTTTCTGAAGTATGTCTCTTTCCTTTGAATGAGTCAGCATGAATACATAGAAATTTGGCATGATTTGGCCTGAGAACAATTTAAGACGGAATATAAGATTTTACATTGTATAGGCTTTTAACTATTGTAAAGTGCTATTGCTATTGTACTCATACATTGTCACGCAGTTAGTTAAAAATAAACAAAACTTTTGAATCTTCTGATGGAATTGACAAATATTGCCTTTTGTTATGTTTCATACATATATATATTTACATTTCAGATCTTTTACTTTAGAAGATGAATGTATATTCTGTGTTACAATGTAATGTACATATTTTTTTTGTCATTTATAAGCATTTATTTTGTCGGGGATGTATTCAGTCATATTCAATTTGTTTATATTTTGAAAATGAAAAATATTCCAAAATGAAAAACTGACTCTCCATTAAGTGACAAATCATGGGAAGTGGTGTTGATTAAATGTGCCAGATTAATATATTGAAACCAAGGTGCATGCACCCAATACTTTTTGAGAGCAAAATATGAAATGGCTTCATATACCTGGCATATGGGTAATTGTGCCATTTAAGGAATTTCATAACCTTTTAATAATTAATGCTAGTGGAATAGTGTATTTTTTCCAAAATGCTTTGTGTGTGCATCCCCAATTGCTTTACAAATCAATACAGAAAGCATTTGCAATTTTTTCTTTAATTATGTATCTGAAGGCAAATTATTCCAGTCTCACTGACAAAGCATTTCTTTCTAGAAAACTATATTGCACTTATTTGTTTCTCTAGACAAATAATTATTGAATAGGGTTCCATAATGTGTTTGTCTTTGATCTGCGATTTGGGATCTCGAGTCCATTACTGGACCTAAGGTCCCACTTAAGAACTGAAGGTTCATTCTTTCTTTCTACTGCTTTATTAATGTATTTCATTTTACTAGAGTAAGGAGGAAGAATTAGGCAGTCTGACACAACTAGAGGATTAATTTAATCTGGAGGAGTCACTAACTTCAGTTTCTTTTCTTCTTCTGATTAAACAAGTCCAATTATATTTGAGTAATTAATATCATGTACTGATTGTATTGCCGGGCATTAATATTAGTATATTACATTACTGCATAAGGGAATAGTTTATAGTTTATATCACTAAAGATTGTTAAATATAATATTAGTAAGAGTTAATGATATTGCAGCTATTTGGACTTATTATAATTTGAAAACACAGTCCAGTATTATCAAATAGATAGTCTAAAATTCCTGTATATTTTGTCTGTTTGTTCACTGTGATTAACTGTAGCTTGACCTTATTATGACAAGCAGGGGAATAGAGGGAATGCTCAAGAGTGAGGTACTACTCAGAGTGAAAGAGAGTGTCAAAATCTGACCATATACTTTCCCTGAACAAAATACTGTCAAATTCTCTCATGGTATAAATTGGCATGTCTGCATTGAAGTGTGCACACTTACTCCCTGGGGTGGGGTGGGAAGAGAGGGAAATAAGTGGATCCTTGATTAGTATATGTCAGTAGAACATTACTCTCCTTCCCTTCAGAACAAAAAGCAGAGTTGGTATTCGTAAAAAGAACAGGAGTACTAATGGCACCTTAGAGACTAACACATTTATTTGAGCATAAGCTTTCGTAGGCTACAGCCCACTTCATCGTATGCATAGAATGGAACATATAGTAAGAAGATATATAAATACACATACAGAGAACATGAAAAGGTGGAGTAAGAGGCTAATTAATTAAGATGAGCTATTATCAGCAGGAGAAAATAACTTTTTTAGTGATAATCAAGATGGCCCATTTAGAAAATAGATTCAATATATGTAATGACCCAGCCACTCCCAGTCTCTATTCAAACCCAAGTGAATGGTATCTAGTTTGCATATTAATTCAAGCTCAGCAGTTTCTCCTTGGAGTCTGTTTTTGAAGCTTTTCTGTTGCAAAATTGCCACCTTCAAGTTTGCTACTGAGTAGTCAGAGAGGTTGAAATGTTCTCCTACCGGTTTTTGAATGTTATGATTTCTGATGTCAGATTTGTGTCCATTTATTCTTTTGCGGAGAGACTATCCAGTTTGGCCAATGTACATGGCAGAGGGGCATTGCTGGCACATGATGGCATATATCACATTGGTAGATGTGCAGGTGAACAAGCCCCTGATGGCGTGGCTAATGTGATTAGGTCCTATGGTGGTGTCACTTGAATAAATATGTGGACAGAGTTGGCATCAGGCTTTGTTGCAAGGATAGATTCCTGGGTTAGTGTTTTTGTTGTGTGGTTGTTGGTGAGTATTTGCTTCAGGTTGGGGGGGGGGGCTGTCTGTAAGCGAGGACTGGTCTGTCTCCCAAGATCTGTGAGAGTGAGGGATCATTTTTCAAGATACGTTGTAGATCTTTGACAATGTGCTGGAGAGGTTTTAGTTGGGGGCTGAAGGTGACAGCTAGTGGCGTTCTGTTATTTTCTTTGTTGGGCCTGTCCTTTAGTAGGTGACTTCTGAGTACTCTTCTGGCTCTGTCAATCTGTTTTTTCACTTCAGCAGGTGGGTATTGTAGTTTTAAGAATGCTTGATAGAGATCTTGTAGGTGTTTGTCTCTGTCTGAGGGATTGGAGCAAATGTGGTTGTATCTTAGAGCTTGGCTGAAGACAGTGGATCATGTGGTGCATTCTGGATGGAAGCTGGAGGCATGTAGATAAGTATAGCAGTCAGTAGGTTTCCAGTATATGGTGGTGCTTATGTGAGCATTGCTTATTAGCACAGTAATGTCCAGGAAATGGACCACTTGTATGGATTGGTCTAGGCTGAGGTTGATAGTGGGATGGAAATTGTTGAAATCATGGTGGAATTCCTCAAGGGCTTCTTTTCCATGGGTCCAGATGATGAAGATGTCATCAATATAGCGCAAGCAGAGTAGTGGCGTTAGGGGACGAGAGCTGAGGAAGCGTTGTTCTAAGTCAGCCATAAAAATGTTGGCATACTGTGGGGCCATGCGGATACCCATAACAGTGCCGCTGACTTGAAGGTATATATTGTCCCCAAATGTGAAATAGTTGAGGGTGAGGACAAAGTCACAAAGGTCAGCCACCAGGTTTCCCATGACATTATCGGGGATACTGTTCCTGATAGCTTGTAGTCCATCTTTGTGTGGAATGTTGGTGTAGAGGGCTTCTACATCCATAGTGGCCAGGATGGTGTTTTCAGGAAGATCACCGATGGATTGTAGTTTCCTCAGGAAGTCAGTGGTGTCTCGAAGATAGCTGGGAGTGCTGGTAGTGTAAGGCCTGAGGAGAGAGTCCACATAGCCAGACAATCCTGCTGTCACGGTGCCAATGCCTGAGATGATGGGGCCTCCAGGATTTCCAGGTTTATGGATCTTGGGTAGGAAATAGAATACCCCTGGTCGGGATTCTAGGCATGTGTCTGCACAGAGGTGGTATTGCGACTCAGAGATGTGTCTGAGTCACAGTGCCTCCCAGGGCTAGTTCCGGCCTGGTGCAGTTTACACACAACCTTTTACTGAGGGCTAACGGCACATTCTAGCCCTAACTATTTCCTAGAGGAATCCCAATGTAATATTAATTTAGGAACACAACAAAAAGCAAAATCATAATTAGCATTACTTTTAGAATAATTAATTAATGTTTTAAAACAATCATCATTTTTTTTTTGTATATGCCTGGGTGGAAGGTTACCTTGATTGGAATACATCAAGGCTTAAGAATGCAAACCAGAAAGTGCTCACAACAGCAATCCTGCCAGACAAAGAAACATTATCTGACTTCATTATTGTGATTGCATACTGGAAATGGCTTCCCATAGTACACAAACAGAAAAAACTACCAGAAATTAGATAAGAAGGCAGCCACTGTCCTTTATAAAATACATTTATCAGAAAAAGACAGGAGGATTTTGAGGATGACTGAATTAGATATGTTGAAAAGTTTCCATTCCATTATTGCATCATATAATTTTCAAATGAGGTGAAATACATTTAATAAATTCACATAAATCAATACTACACTTAGCAATTTTTATCTAATAATAAAGCTGTACCACAGAGGATCTCTTTGAGGAAGCATAGCTAGTTCATAAAGGACTAGAGCACATAGCTTGCTTTTAAAGCATGTATTTTTTTTTAGAAGGTATTCACATTCTTCAACATTCAGTCCAAGGAAATCTGACTTAGATTGTTTGTTATCAGTGGTATGACTTACTGAACAAATATTATTAGAAGGTTGTTCACACTTCAGATTACTTTTTTCATCATAAGACTGCATTGTCTGAACTTTACACACCATAATTTGATAAAAACTGTGAAAGCAGATAGCTACAGCCTCAGCCTTTACTGAGGCTTGTGTTGAACTGCTCAAAGCTTTGATTGATGGAAGAAAATGTAACTTTCTTACTCTTACTTAGACCTGGGAAAACAGTGCAAACAAGTTTTGCTTACTTTTTGCGAATTCTGAATCACTTTTCAGGCGCCATCCCTTATTTCTTCATTCCCCTCCTACTTCATCCAAGCAAACTAGTTTTATGTTTTCACAACTGTTTGGGAAGGATCTTTTATTCAAATAGTTACAGGCATTTACGTGCAAGTGAGCACGTCCACATATAAAGTGATCAGCCAGGCCACAATTACGATAACTGGCCGTGTGTTTTTTCACAGGCAGGTATTTGGAGGCAGCAAGAGACTATAAGAGAGTTTTAAAATCATTGGGTCTCTCAGATAAAACAAACAAATAGAACATCAGCATGAGGGGCAGTGAGAAGCAGCATGGAGGAGAGGACAGAAGGGTAGGTAAGATGAGGACGCTCAAACAGCAGAAAGTTCCTTTGCTTGTGGGCACTTTGCATATGTTCCAGCCTCAGAAAATGGAGGGATGTTTCTGGAGTGGGTCTAGCCACTAACGTGGGGGATAAGAAGACAGAGAGAGAACTCCCCCATAGAATCACCTTGATGTGGAATTATATAGAGCAAGGGTCAGATCAGCAGATAGCCATCTACTGACTAGTTACACAAGTTCAATGGTAAATTATTCCCTTACCCAGCCCTAAAACACTCCACAGGATGACCCTCATGTTCCTCCTTGACTCAGGAGTAACTGATTTTCTGCTAATTTGGTCCCCTGTTACATCTTCTCTCTCACTTGAAAAACCATGATAAATGCTACCTTTGCAAACAGTGTTACAGCAAAACCAATACATAAGTAGACCAAAATGTTGTGACCAATATGTCAAAGTGAAAACAATATCTTTAAAATTAGCATACAATGTAGTCTTTATTAAGCCCTTGCAGATGTGTTTTGTGTTTTTCCTTCACTGAACCTTATCTAGTATTTTTAGTCTGTTGGCATAACCACATTTCCAAAATTGGCACCTAAAGTTATACCCTCAAAAATGCACTTAGATGCAGCTGCAGGTACAAAAAGCCACATTTGAGTAATTGCATATGCAATGTTCTGGTTTATGCATGTAAATGTGAAGTATATGCATGCACGGGTATTTCTGAGGGCAGAGGATTTGAAAATATGGCCCACAGTCATGTATATAGTTGTATAAATGTACTCAGTGCTGTACAGTAGTAAGACAAAACATGCATAAATCAGGGAGTGTCCACTACATCTTGAATGTGAGATTTTAGAATTTTCATGAAGACAATGGCGGGAGCTTGAAGTATATTTAGTAGAGAAGATAGCGGCAGCATGTAGGGATGTGTGGAAGAGGAATCAGGAGCTGGTAAACAAGCTGAGACAAGAGGGCAGATCATCAGTTGATGTAAATCATTGTAGCTCCATTGACACCAGCTGAGGTTCTGGCCCATCTTTTCTGAATACACTCTATAGAACACTATTTCCTTAAGGCCAAATTTTGATGTGATTTTATTTGAATGGATATAGTTATCATGAAATAGATCAGGTTCCAGATGATAATAAAAAGGTTCACAGTCATGAATTCAGTTTCTTTATATACTAGAGTCCCCTTGGGAAATTGAAAGTACATTTAGATATTGGAGAAATCATCTAAAACCGCTTACTTATCTTGAGGTCCTTCCCAGAATAGTATCAATACAAGCTATTTAGGGGAGGAATCTACTTACCAGGACTGATTTATAATCAGTCAAGATAAATCGCCCTTTCATAGCTCTCATGTGTAAACTATAGTTAGAAGCCCATTTAATGTCCATATATAAGAAGTGTCTGATAGCTATCCAAGAATCACAATCATGACTATGAGTCTAAACTCAGTGTGCATGGGTTTTATACCTTTGTTAATCTACCAAAATGAAAAGGCATAAATGAATTACTCAGCACAATATTCATAGTATCATAACTCTGGACAACATATAAAGTGAATTACTTCAGTGCAACAGCGCTAATAATCAAAATGCATATATAGGGCATTAGCAACTCAGGGCAGAGCAGCACAAATGTCAAGTTTGGGCCTGGTCCTACAAGGTGTCTAGCACTCTCAACTACCCATCTCACAGAATTTGCACAGAACCTTGCAGAACTGGACTCCTAATACATACTATACTTCCCTTTCAACTCAGTCCTACCACTGAAGTCAACAGGAGCTTGGCTTGCTTATTTGTTTCTCTATATTGAATTTATTACTGAAGTCATCTCTGTCACTTATTTTGTCTGAAGAAGAATTTATACCAACTTCTCCTTTCCTTCCTCAGTAGAGCTTCAAACGATCAATTTTGAAATCACTGGCTGACATTTTTGCTCCCTTAAAGCCTCATCCAAAGCCCAATGAAATCAACAGAAAGGCATCCACTGACTTTAACTAAAGGCTTTGGGTCAGACCCTAATGCCAGAAAAGTTAAATGATTCAAAAGTGTTTCTGTTCTTTTTAACATTCAGCCAGGAATCCTGTCATTTGAAAAACATTTTGTTTTGCTCATAGGCTGGGTTGGATAATGGTCTATTTAGAGAAATTAAATAAAGTGACAACACCCCTAAAATTTACACTGGCATCACCTTTCTTGCAGAAACCTGCAAGACCATTTTTACTGCAGTAGCGTTAATATCACCATGAAATGTAATTTCTGCACACAGCAAATGGCAACATGTGTCTTGTAAGTGTGAAATTCAGCCCCACAAGGTGCCATGAGCATGAACATCACTTAGATCTTTGTAGATTAGTCTCCTGTTCTGCCATTTCTCTGATTTTAGCAGTTTCATATTTCTGCACCACTGTCAATTATTTCCCATGTATACTGCTGCCTAATTATTTTTATATGTGGAAATCCACAAAAGCATAGTCAATTTAGTGAGGTCAGATAATGTTGCATTTAACACTGGGGATAAAATACTGGGGCTGTACTATTGGCCTGCTGTCAATAATTAAAGTCTAAAGGAAAATTTCAATTATGTGAGACTAAAAATAGTCTATAGGGTCATGAAGAGTCACTAAGGGTCTGATCTAACTTCTGCTGAGAGGAATGGGAATGTGCCTGTTGACTTCAATGAAAACTGGATTGGGCCCTAAAATAGGCAGACCTTAATGCAGCAATGGCCTACAAGATTATTCAAGTATTTTAGTAGACATCTTCCTATTCTGAATGCCACAAATATCAACACAAAGCCAATTTCAGCAATCTAAAACTGAACTCATATTACTGTAATTACAGGGAAAGTTTGGGTGTAAGTAAACCTATTCTTCCGTAGATCAAAGAAATTTAGTCAGTCCGGAGATCAAAGGTTTAGGTTTAACTTTTTAAGGTTTAAGTATAAGAGTACTGAATTACAATAAAGGAACAACAACTTTAATTGTCAAACTTTCACAAGCTTATTTTGAACTTCATTTCTTTCTCTGAAGTAAGGGCAAGATGTTATTAGTGCAACTCTGGCCTAGTTTTTGTTCTTAATCCAGTGTTTTGACTATTGATACTCTCTTTCCTGGCTCTTTTAAAGATTCCTTTTCTGTAGCAGCAAAAATAATGAGGAGTCCTTGTGGCACCTTAGAGACTAACAAATGTATTTGGGCATAAGCTTTCGTGGGCTAGAACCCACTTCATCAGATGCATGGAGGAAAAAAATACAGTAGGCAGGTATAAATATACAGCACATGAAAAGATGGGAGTTGCCTTACCAAGCGGGGAGTCAGTGCTATCGAGGCCAATTCAATCAGGGTGGATGTCGCCCATTCCTAACAGTTGACAAGAAGATGTGAATATCAACTAAGGGAAAATTACTTTTTGTAGTGACCCAACCACCCCCAGTCTTTATTCAGACCTAATTTGATCGTGTCAAGTTTCCAGTTGGTGTCAATATTGTTTAAGGTAAATTGTCCTATACCATTGTTTCGTTAGGACTAGTAGTTCTCCTAGTAGTCATATAATAATTCTTTACCTTTCTTCTATTTAGGGTGGCTTTAATTAGGAACAGTGTTTTCTCTTATTTTTCTTAGCTGATCATCCACAGCTGATGACCTGTCTCAAGGCATTTGCCATCACCTGTTTCCTCTTTTGAGAAGGAAATTGTAGTAACTCTGTAGGTTCTTACACTGTTATTTATGATGTGTTCTGTAGTCCTGAAAAATATTTTACACTAATCTTCAGAAAAAGTTATTGTAATGTGATTGCTGTCTTAGAGCTGTTGGAATTTGATGTACCAGTGTTATACCTTGTCTAATAATTCATTCTGATTGATGGGGAGTTGTTACTTGAATTATTCAGAACCCTGTTGGATGTTTCATTCACTGGAGTGTGTTTAAAGGCTTATTTCACCTATAGCTTGGGAGATATTTCTTTCAGATAAATGTCACTGCTATGGCCAGGATTTTCTGATGATGGGTTAGACAAAGTGTATTTTGAAAATTAAAGTAAAGTAGGAAAATGACAAAGGGGAAAGAATAAGGACTCCTGCCTGGGCCATTCTAAAGCCCAAGCAGATGGAGGAGCAGTCATAAGGTGTGCAGTATGTTGTTCTTTTCCTTCTGCTTCTCCTCAACAAAATAGATCAAAAGACCCATATGATGTACTAACAAAACACAGGTAGCCACAGACTCAAAACTGAGTATGCTAGTTGCAGACATAGCAGAACTCAATCAGACTGAACAAAGGAAAACAGTAATTTTTCTAACTGCTTTTTGGTGTTCAAAAAGCTCTCAAAACCTACCTCAAAATAAAGCTGATTGTTCTGCTCCATTTGCCTTGGTTAGAGAATTACAAACTGGCCCAGCCCTGCTCTCTGGGCTGACACCAGTCTATTGTATTTGGATTTTATTATTCAGTACCAGGGCTTCTCGGCCCTGTGTGTCTGGGTAATAACTGACCACTGTTTCTTTCTCTGGGTCTTGCAGATGCATCCCTGCAATCTGACACTCTCATTGGTTAGTGGAACTCTGCAGTCCAACTATCGAGACCCCAGAACCAATGCTCAGCCCTCCCCAGCCCCCAGTTTCCCACTCCCCCATTTTCCTTGTTACATTCCTCATGGACAAAATGGCTGTAAAGCAAGGAACAAAGGCTTAGCAAAAGAATTTAAGGCACAATTATTTCCTCTTTAAAGAAAAAAAAACAAATGAGTTACAGATCTATGAAAAATAACAATTAGCCCTGAACAAGACTTCCCCAGATGGATCTCATGCTACCTATAAATCCTGAGTTCTGGGTAGTATTCTTAAACTAGGCAGAGTCTCTTCTACTTTCACTCTTCCTAGAAAGGTCTGCTTACAGATAGCGACAGAATAGCTTCTTACTTAGAGAAGCAGCCTTCTTAAATAATGACTCTCATATTTAGTCAGGTGGCAGCTTTCCCAACCATGTGCTTAGTGTCAAGAACTATGGACAGAAGCTTCTTCAGCTGAGCTTGGGGCTAACTAGAACATCCCTCAGGCTGGTTAATGAGCCCAGCTGGACTTCAGCAGATTCACCTGATTGGCCAACCCTCCCATTTGGCTGCAAGGTGTCACATGTCTGCATTTAATCTCAGCAACGGCAACAGATTACTAACTATTCAATATTTGTGGCCTGCAATTTCATTCTCTTCAATGCCTTGTTCCTAGCCTTACCCTACACCTACTCCTACCTTGTGCTTGTCCTATTCCTATCTACCTCAGCCCTTGTTCCTTGCCTGGTTCTTGACTCTGACTCCCAGTTCCTGTTCCCAGCTCTGACCACTAGGTAAGACCACCCATATCATGACACTTAGAGCAGGAAACTCCAGCCCTCTTTTCCCAGAAAGGTTTCTGTGTAGAGAGTCCAGTCAAAGGCCCTGTTAGTAGAAAACCCCTTAGTCTAGTAGGGAATAATCATTCAACATTGATGGCTCTCTCATCGATAGTCGTCTCCAAGGTGTCCCACTGCCTAATGTGAGCACACACTGTCTAGAATAGATTGCCCTTCTCAAGATTAGTCTGGTTTTCCAAAGATGCTTACAATGCAAACTGTGGGTTACAATCACACATTTGCATTCTTATAACAAAATGGAGTTAACTTAACTCAGCCATACCCCCAATCTGTCTCTCAAATGACTGTGCAACAGATTGTGGCTGGCCTCTGCCTCAGTGCATAAGGAAAATGAAGTGCACAAAGGGTAGGGGTGTGTCCTCTACTTCTCTTCTGGGTGGCTTGCTCCCCTGGCATTAGTTGGGAGTAGTCTCTGCACTTTCCCAAGAACAAGTGCTGCAATTGTGCCACAAGCAGAAGTGAAAGCTCCTTCCACAATCTTCCTTCTTTCCCCACCAAATGCACCTGCACAAGGGCCAGGCATGACCTAGCACTAACATATAGTGACTCATGGAGATCTGAATTCCTTTCCAAATACCTTTTTCCCCAGTTTCTCTCCATGCACCATCATGTCTCCACAAGATGGTGCAGTATGAAGCTGCCACATGCCACAGAATACAGAGAGTCAGATCCTCAGCTAGTATAAATCAGCATAGCTCCATTGACTTCCGAGGCAGGATTTAGTTCAGAGTTATTCATTTACACCAGTTGAGGGTCAGGTCCTTTGAAATCACCAGTGTCCACCACAATGTGGTTGTCATCCCTCTTCTTTGACTAACTTTCAGTGAATATTGTAAAGCTCTTTGGAATCCTTTGGTCCTGTCTAAAAGGTTTGTAAATGTAACATACAGAAGACAATGAGGAATTATTATATAGTTACTACATTGGAGTCAGGCCTGAACTTGTCCAAAGTTCAGATACAGCGTTTGGCTCAGACCTATATCAGAATTTTATGAAGATTTGGGGAAAAAACAGATGCAATGAAGTTTAGTACATGCTGGAGCCCCAAAGATTTCAAACTAGATGTATCAAATGATCCAACTTACAAAAAGTGCTTCAGGATGGCTTTCAGAAAATAAAGTAATGAAAGTGTTCCTGCCAGAAAATTGACATTCAAAGCCTCAAATTATAAGGACGGGGATACACATCTTACAAATAAGAAGGGCACTTTCTTAAAGAAGCACAGTTCTTTGGGGTTTTTTAAATTTATTTTCATAATACTAGCTCTGAGATAAAAGCCAGCCACTGAGTTGTTAGTATTTCAGGGTTTTTAATGGAGACCTTAATATTATATGTAGCAACACAAAGTTCAGGTCAGTGATTTACTGTATTTTGGTGGAATTCTGGGTCTGCTGAGAAACCAGTCAAAGTTAAATGAGAGCTACAATGACCAGCTAATCAGCAAGTGGACTGTGACACAAACCTTTGTGGACAAGGAATGTGGACAAATTTGAGATAGTCCAGTGGAGGGCAACAAAAATTAATAGGGGGCTGGGGCACATGACTTACGAGGAGAGGCTGAGGGAACTGAGGTTTTTTAGTCTGCAAAAGAGAAGAGTGAGGCGGGATTTGATAGCAGCCTTCAACTACCTGAAGGAGGGTTCCAAAGAGGATGGAGCTTGGCTGTTCTCAGCGGTGGCAGATGACAGAACAAGAAGCAATGGCCTCTACTTGCAGTGGGGAGGTCTAGGTTGGATATTTGGAAACACTATTTCACTAGGAGGGTGTTGAAGCACTGGAATGGGTTACCTAAGGAGGTGGTAGAATCTCCATCCTTAGAGGTTTTTAAGGCCAGGCTTGACAAAGCCCTAGCTGGGATGATTTAGTTGGTGTTGGTCCTGCTTTGAGCAGGGAATTGGACTACATGACCTCCTGAGGTCTCTTCCAACCCTAATATTCTATGATTCTACGATTTGTGTGAGATAGAAGCCAAGGTCAAAGGTAAGT
Organism: Lepidochelys olivacea; assembly: GCF_965140295.1. Taxonomy (NCBI): domain Eukaryota; kingdom Metazoa; phylum Chordata; order Testudines; family Cheloniidae; genus Lepidochelys; species Lepidochelys olivacea. The sequence continues at coordinate 75,375,244 of NC_140414.1, forward strand.
ACTGTGTGAGGTAATTTAATATTTTGGAAAGAGCTGTTTGCTCAAATTTTGTTCTAGGATTTTTATTAAAAATGTTTTTCTTGTGCTGTGTTTTCTAGAAGGAGTTACCTTGAAGTTACATATGTAATTCTATTCTATTTAAAATTATCGTTCCTTTGATTTTTATGGTAATGTAGTTTGGCTGTTTATTGGCTTGGATTTTCCTTACTAACATTGGGCCTGGTATACTTAGCTGAGCAGTGCCTCTTAAGAGGCCAATTGAGGACATTTAGCATATGCAAGGATCAGGCCTGTTGTCAAAGATCCATAATTAATATTTTCCGGTGCTTTTCTGGACAAGAGCGCATATGCTTTATGCACTCTCCATCTCTGTGCTCATGATCACCCCTAAGCCATATGCTAGTAATTGTTTCTTTTCTACAGAAGGGACTTAAATCCATTTTGCTTTGGGAGTTTCATGAACATGTACTTGTGAGCACAAATCATTGATGCTCACTACATCTCGGTTCTGATTGGCAGGTTATATCTTTTGGAAAAAGTTATTTGTAAAAAAATTAATAGTCTCCCAAATGGTGGAAGCCCATTGCTAGAGACATTTAAAAGTAGACTGGACACAGTGAGAAAATAGATTGTGGAGAGAAGGATGGTTCTAAGTGTCCAGTAGGTCTTATCCATCTCTAATCACTATGACCCATAGCTTCATGTCTGCCACAGCTTTTGGTTGGCTCACTTGAAGCTCTATGCATCCGATGAAGTGAGCTGTAGCCCATGAAAGCTTATGGTCTAATAAATTTGTTAGTCTCTAAGGTGCCACAAGTACTCCTGTTCTTTTTGCAGATACAGACTAACACTCCTGCTACTCTGAAACCTGTTGAAAAAAGGATATTTTCCTTGAACATGTGAAATACTCTGTATTCTTTCATCAGAAAATGTTTCATTTCCTACATTAGACAAAAAAAGCAATGACATGGCAAAGCAAAGTGGCAGACATGAGGACATGGGTCATAGCAAATAGAGATGGAGAAGACCTTCTGGACATCATCCTTCTGTCCACTAAGAAATTGTTCCCTACAATCTATTCTCTCACTGTGTTCAGTCTACTTTTAAATGTCTCTGCTAAAGGGTTTCCACCATTTGGGAGACTACTGATTGACCTAAAAAGATGTTTGTCAGGAATCTTTCCTTTTTCTTAATTTAATTCCATTACTACTAGATATCATATTTTGCATCATGCCAAACAATTCCTCCCTATTTAATCACACCTTTCACATTTTTGCTGACAATTGTTTCACTTTGTATAGCTTGGCTAAACAGTGACTATGTTTAAGCCCCAATCCTGCAGCTGGATTCACATGAACTGTTGTGTCCATATGAAGCCCTACGAAGGTCAATGCTGTTCCATACAGGTACAGGAATTAGTCATGAAAATCCAGTGAGAGCATCAGGACCTTAGTTATTTTAATCTTTCCTCATAAATCATTCCCTCTAATCCTTCCGTGTTTGTTACTGTTCTTCCAATTCCTCCACTTTTGACTTCACATCCGAGATGATAATACTTAGAAAGAACCACGCCTGTGATACTTCACTGATATTAGTCGTATGACCTCTGTATGGCATATGAAATGGTTGTTTCTATTTACCCTGGAAGAGTTGAGATTCAGAGGTGGGCGTGTGTAGTGAAAGAACATTAATACCATAATCTTTCACCTCTGAATTACAACCTTTCTTCGAGGGTAAATAGAAACAACCATTTTATATGCCAGGACAAGTATATTCACTCTAACTGAATCTCTGCAGGATAACCTCTTTTCCCTTAGAGGCTGGAGAATTAGGCTGAGAAAAATAACTTCAGAATAAAGTAGGAGTAGCAGTTTCATGCGATTTTGTAATTATTTTCTATCGCATCTGCCTATAATATAAATGATGTCTATATAACAATACATCAAAGAATCTCTGCAAGTTTTCTTTGTACTGGACACTATGGAAATACCTAGACAAATTAGATTTAGATTGTTTCCATTGATCTTTCACATCCATCTCGAGATATCCATAAGCCACATCAGTCTTATGAAAACATCTTTTCCACTCAATCTTAAAAACAAATTCCATGTGCATGCCTTAGGTTACCGATCTATTGTGAGTGCTAGATTCAACATCTCTGTTAAATTTAACAGACTGGAATTAATTAAAATTTCCACTTCTGAAATGATTTTTTCTGGTATGTCCATATTTTGGTGGCTTTTTTAAGCAATAAAACATCTGCTTGATCTTAAGAAAATTAAACTAAAATGGCTTTCTTGTGCTAAGTATGACTGTAAGATGCTGTTTAGTTGCCAACTATTTCTTAAACAGTGGACCATGTATGTCAAATCTGCTCCAGATGTTTTACCATTTTAAAGCTGGACAGAGAGCATTTTAACTGAATGTCAGTCGTGTTTTTACTTTCTCCTACTGCCAAAGGCAATTTCAAAACCCTAGAACTCTGTGTTAAACAGAGGAAGATCTTTATTTGAATTCTGTGCGGGGCATCCTATTCCTTTATAATCATCACGACTATATTTGAATGACGCTGTTTTGTTTCATTTTTCCTCAGCTTGAATTTTTTGAAAGTGGCTAACTTAAAGCATTGCTTTCAGTTTGAGCATCCTTCAGACAATATTCTATTTTTTTTTAATTGCTAAAGGTGTTTCCCCTCATGTTTTTCAGGTGGGCCTGAGACCAACATCAAACATGTCTGAACATCCTTTGTCCCCTTTTTCTCTTTGTACACCTGCGTGTTGTGCACTTAAAGTAAACAAATATCTTTTCTCTAATCTCAGGTGTTATAGTAACTGTAAGAGCTATTTGCAATAATAGGTAATTTTCAACCCAATTTTCAGTGGAAATGTGATCATCAAGTTGACTGTGTCCCTTTAATCAGGTTGGAATACAATGATTAATATCATATTATTTACTGGTCACTTGTGGAATATTGCTTAGTAACCTCATAGAAACTAAAGTATGTGTTTTGAGTGTCAATGGGTTCCAAAAAACAGGTTTGATGCCTGATCTTGCAACCTTTACTCATTACAAACATAGGTTCCAGAGGGCATCAGTGCTTTACTCATTAAAGGAAGGACTATTCATAAGAACAAGGGTTCCAAAATCTTGTGGTTCATTCATAATTCTGCTGATGACACCTTGTATATAATTAATGATCAGTTACAAATAACACTAACTATCTCTTTTCCCCCTTAGCAGATACAAGGAACAATCTTCCCAGCTCCAAATTTCAATCCAGTTATAGATGCCCAGATGCTTGGGGGAGCCCTACAGGGAATAGGTGTGTATCCTGACTGACAATTCCAAGCCATCTCTTCTTTCAGCCCATCCTTGGAAACACCTTTAGAACAAGAACAATCATAGAAACAGGCATCAAGAATGGAAAGAGATAAGCAATGATTTTTTAAATTGATTTTTAACTAAAAATCATATATCACTGACATTAAAAGAAACTGTGCAATTGCATTGGAAGGAATTAGAAGATGTTCAGGGTAGACACAAGCCTATGGCAATTTATTCAAAGCTTTTGGGGTTTTTGTACTAAGCTGCCTTTTCCTAAAGGTTATCTTTTATTTCACCAGCACTCTTGAGACAAAAGAAAAGTCTCTTAATTATGACATCTAAAATTAGCTATTCTCAAAGGATATTGGCTTTTAAAATATCAATCATTGCTGAAAAAAACCATACAAGATTACCTTATTGATTCCTCTTGAGGAATTGCTAATCTATGGACTGAAAGCAAAAACCAGACAAAAATGCAGTTCACCAAAGCATTTTTCTCTCTTCAGGTTTTTGTTTTGGGTTTTGTTGATATTTCTGGGGATCAGAATACTGAATCTTTGACTGAGACATTTTCCTAATCAGGATAGCTGTCTGCATAGGAAACTTTCAAATTCACCCTGCTAGGCTTTTTACAAGTATTAAAACTATGGCTGTCAAACAACTAAAAAACTAATCACGATTAATTGAGAGATTAAAAAAAATCACAATTAATTGCAGTTTTAATTGTACTGTTAATAATAGACTATCATTTATTTAAATATTTTGGATGTTTTCTATGTTTTCAAATATATTGATTTCAACTACGACACAGAATACAAAGTGTACAGTGCTCACTTTATATTATTTTTATTACTAATATTTGTACTGTAAAATAGATAAACAAAAGAAATTGTATTTTTCAATTCGTCTCATACAAGCACTGTAGTACAATTTCTTTATTGCTGTGACGGGGTACGGACTCACCACCACAGCGCCTCCTGCTGTTCATTCTGAGAATTAGCTCAGTTCATGTGGAGCGCCCTCTGCCGGTGCTGTCCCGTCTGTCTCTTGCCCTAGATTGGCGTCTCGACCCGCGTTGCTCTCAGCTTGAGTCATCCTCTTCAGGACACTGCTCTCCGGCAGTGCCCACTGCTCTGGTCTCACCCACTTCCGGGGGTTTGGTGTTATCAGCAGTCCTTCTCTTCGCCCCAGCCACAATGGCCAACAACACCCCCAAAGGCTAACCCCTTTTGGCAGGGGTCTGGTGCAGTCCATGATGGCCACTCCTAACGGCCAGGTGGAAGTGCAAGGGGGAAGGGAGGGACCCAGGCCTGCCCTCTACTCTGGTTTCCGACCCAAGACCCTTTGACGGCAGCCTTCCTGCCTGCCCTCCTTCTCTCCCTTTGTCCGTCTCTCTCCCTGGGCCGTTTCCCCTTCAGCCCCTTTACACTGGCTAGGCCCTTTTTAATTTGTTTTGCATTAATCGCTTGAGTTAACTGTGATTAAATGACAGCCCTACTTAAAACACCAAATCTGGCATTCTGTCCAGCCATTCTCTTCAGTGGAGCGTATGTGCCTCCATTTAGCTATGTATACTTTGTCCCAGGAAATACCAAAAAGGAGTATTATTAAGTACAATCTGCCTCTTCTTTTTGATTGATTACGCTGTTATATGTTAAGGTTTCTCATATTTTACTATTTTTAAAGCAAGAACTTTTAATGAGTTATATTTTCACTGGGATTAAAATAGACAATATTCTGTCCATCACCTATTAAATACAAATTGCAATAACACATTTTAATATACTTTAAACTTAATCATGTAAAAACATGGGAACAAACTTCTGTTTTCATGCATGACTATTTATCTACAAAATTAAAGCAATTTGACTTCAATGAAGCTATGTCCATTTACTCCCCACAGCCTTTGCCCTGAGAGCTGGCAGTCTGTTGCCCCAGTCTAGCTAACAATTATGCATGTAAGTAAAATTACTCACATTTGTAGTCCCACTGAGCACAATGGGAGTATTCACATGAGTAATGTTACTTATGGAGATAAACAATTGCTGTGTTGAGCACTAACTTCAAGGATGGACAAACCATTTTTCATTATAAACAAACCTCCTGAAGTAACTATTCTCTGAAAAGTAAAAATAATATACTGGATTTGAAACTGCACACTTCTTGAATCTGAGGCTACATCATTGAACGGAATGGGACCTTTGCTATTGACTTCAGTGTGCATGTGATCGGACTCCAGATGAGAAATAAAATGGCATCCATGTCATTCATGAGAGCCAATAGCCTGCCATGTGGTGAGGAAATGGTGCTCTGCCAATTAAACAAGACTTAATTTACTGTATTACAGACTGATGACATTCTATTCAGAATTTGTAGTTATACTGTAGAATGTTTTATTACCCTGATCAGCACTTGGCAACATAATACAGGCCATAGTTCTTGCAGCTAATATCAAATTTGTCAAAATAGAACCTATGAGTTAAAATTCATACAATAAAATCTGCATAATCCCAAAAAATCAAGAATTCATTCAGAATAATGCTAAAGAACCTTAAAGACTATCCTCCTCTAACACCATGCTACCCATCACTAAAGTTTCCATTCCAAAACTTCTGTGGGTTACCTGTAACTTTCACTTAAACACTTTGTTATTTGACATTTGAGAAGCTAGTTATTAATCAACCATTTTTCCAAGTCAGATGCAACATGACGATTAAAACAATTTCATTAATGGACTTGCTGATATAGAAAATCGTCATGTCAGTTACATAAAGTAGTATTTATGGAAGGGTTATATAAAGCTAGTAATTGATTAATGAAAACACTGAATGATAATGTTACTAATATGGATTTAATGTTACTAATGTGAAACTACATTTGGCAAACTAATCTCATTTGCCCATTTTTAATGCTCTGAAATTTTATTGAAGAAACAACCACTAGTTCATGTAAGTGCACAGAAGATGATCAGCAGTCCGATCATGTGTAACAAAACTAAGGTACATTGTAGCGGACACTCATATTTCATCCCTCGCAGATTCAGTGAAAGTGTTAAAAATAGATTTCAGAGTAACAGCCGTGTTAGTCTGTATTCACAAAAAGAAAAGGAGTACTTGTGGCACCTTAGAGACCAATTTACCAATTTATTTGAGCATAAGCTTTCGTGAGCTACAGCTCACTTCATTGGATGCATACTGTGGAAAGTACAGAAGATCTTTTTATACACACAAACCATGAAAAAATGGGTGTCTACTACTACAAAAGGTTTTCCCTCCCCCCACCCCACTCTCCTGCTGGTAATAGCTTATCTAAAGTGATCACTCTCCTTTACAATGTGTATGATAATACTGGGCCATTTCCAGCACAAATCCAGGGTTTAACAAGAACGTCGGGGGGGGGGGGGGGGTAGGAAAAAACAAGGGGAAATAGGTTACCTTGCATAATGACTTAGCCACTCCCAGTCTCTATTCAAGCCTAAGTTAATTGTATCCAATTTGCAAATGAATTCCAATTCAACAGTCTCTCGCTGGAGTCTGGTTTTGAAGTTTTTCTGTTGTAATATCACAACTTTCATGTCTGTAATCCCGTGACCAGAGAGATTGAAGTGTTCTCCGACTGGTTTATGAATGTTATAATTCTTGACATCTGATTTGTGTCCATTTATTCTTTTACGTAGAGACTGTCCAGTTTGACCAATGTACATGGCAGAGGGGCATTGCTGGCACATGATGGCATATATCACATTGGTGGATGTGCAGGTGAACGAGCCTCTGGTAGTGTGGCTGATGTTATTAGGCCCTGTGATGGTGTCCCCTGAATAGATATGTGGACACAGTCGGCAACAGGCTTTGTTGCAAGGATAGGTTCCTGGGTTAATGGTTCTCTTGTGTGGTATGTGGTTGCTGGTGAATATTTCCTTCAGGTTGGGGGGCTGTCTGTAGGCAAGGACTGGCCTGTCTCCCAAGATTTGTGAGAGTGTTGGGTCATCCTTCAGGATAGGTAGTAGATCCTTAATAATGCATTGGAGGCGTTTTAGTTGGGGGCTGAAGGTGACGGCTAGTGGCGTTCTGTTATTTTCTTTGTTAGGTCTGTCCTGTAGTAGGTGACTTCTGGGAACTCTTCTGGCTCTATCAATCTGTTTCTTCACTTCCGCAGATGGGTATTGTAGTTGTAAGAATGCTTGATAGAGATCTTCTAGGTGTTTGCCAATTAACTTAGGCTTGAATAGAGACTGGGAGTGGCTAAGTCATTATGCAAGGTAACCTATTTCCCCTTGTTTTTTCCTACCCCCCTCCCCCCAGATGTTCTTGTTAAACCCTGGATTTGTGCTGGAAATGGCCCACCTTGATTATCATACACATTGTAAGGAGAGTGATCACTTTAGATAAGCTATTACCAGCAGGAGAGTGGGGTGCGGGGGGGGGGGGAGAGAAAACCTTTTGTAGTGGTAAACACCCATTTTTTCATGGTTTGTGTGTATAAAAAGATCTTCTGTACTTTCCACAGTATGCATCCAATGAAGTGAGCTGTAGCTCACGAAAGCTTATGCTCAAATAAATTGATTAGTCTCTAAGGTGTCACAAGTATTCCTTTTCTTTTTAAAAATAGATGGAAATAAAAACTTACCAGACACCTAGCCACCTTTATCCTTTTGTGTTTCTAAATGAATGGTACAATCTCCCTAAAATAGTCTGCAAATAGCATTGGTAGATATTGAGTTTTCAATTACATTTTTCATCAGATTCCATTTTCAACTAAAGATATCCTGAAATATTTTAAGTTTTCATTTAAGTTGGTCATAGTTTTTGATGAGCTACAGGCTGGATGGATTTTTTCATGAATTTCAAGAAATGAAAAATTTAGGATTTTTTTTTTAAGTAAAATCTTTTGGTGAAAAAATCATGTAACTTTTAAATCAGCTCTTTGTAAAGCTATCACTGTTCCTTCCAGTCCCCCATTGACTTGTTTCTAGTGTCATGCCCACAGAACCTGTCAACTGACCATACCTTAGTCAAGGACCACTGGGAGACTCACAGTTATTGAAAATAACCTTGTGATTGGGAACCATCACTTTAAGCACAGCCTATTATACACATTTTCATATTGCTGTTACCCAAGTTTTCTCTTCTACTTCCATCTCATTTGTTACATTCACTTTTATCTTAAATCAGATTGTAAAGTCTTCAGGGCAGGGACCATGTGTTATGTGTATGTACGGCATATAGAACACTAGGACACAATCCTGATTGAGCCTTCTGGTTGCTACCACAGTACAAATATTAAATAAAAATAATTGAAAAGCAGTGTGATCTGCTGCATCCCTAACATTTAGCAGGTACAGTACATGTCTCAGTTCAGGGTAACTGCACCTATATTCCCCCATCGTCCAGCAAGGACATCCACTCTTGGTTCCTCTGTTGTCATCACTCTTGGATGGATACATGCACCTCTCCCTTCTGACTGGGGTATTTCTGGGCTGAAAAGTTCTCTGCCTCTACTGTACTATCCCCCAGGAAGCCAGGCTACCTAAATGGCCAGCCTCTCTACTTTATTTGCTCTGCAAAGACTAATAACACTGTAATTGCTGGTAGTTAGAAGTTACCTCATTTTTTTCTAAGCAAACCCTTTTATTCTTAAGGTGAAAGCATTACGGAGAAAACATTAAAGCTAAGAGCTTATATGAATACTAATAAGCCTGTCAGAGATCACCCCCCTCTAATTAGTTCTTCAAACCCTCCAGACAGGGTTTTCCTCTGGTGAGCAGCTTTCACTTAGAACTAGCTCCCCATGAGTTAGATTCCCTCCTTTAGATAATTTGGGCCTTTGAAGAGACCATGAATAGGTAATCTGCCAGACAATAGGCTTATCTTTAAGGCACAGTTTAAAAAAAAATAGCTCCTAGGGTGAATAATTTGCATTCCGCTCTTCCCAAGTATTTCCTAGGAACCCCACTCAACCAAAAGTTCAGTCTTGTCTGGTCAATTGTTTTAAGAGTCCTTTGAAGCACATAACACTTCATAGTATTTATGTTAGTCCTGCCTCCCCTTTAAAAAGTTACATGCCATCCCACAATAATACATAAACATTTGCATGTTTAATACAATGGCCTAAGAGACTTTAACTTAAGGTTTGTCCTAGATATTGTCATGTCTGTTACACAAAAATCTGACAAAGATCACAGAATCACATTCTGTGAGTACCATTTGTAACCTATTGGTCATGCAAAGGGTTTATTAAGCAGTTGTCTGTTCTCCTGCAACAGCCTTGAGTCAATGTAATTTAAAAGTGCAGTTTAGCTTGTAAAGACCTTTACATAACTTGTATTTTGATTGGCTGGTTCTTTTTATTATTCTTTTCAGGGTGTTGCTGCTTTTTGATATAAAGATAAGGATGGCTGGCCCATCAATATAAGAGTATTAAAACCTCAGCTTTGTGCAAGTCACTGCCACGTTCCTTGGAATTCTACCCCTTTTGTATCTTTGAAGCACCACTCTTTTATAACCTGTTGAATCATCCACTTTTCCAGTAAGAGACGACATGATTTTGTCCTTGGAATGTCACTAAAAAGCCAAGTCATATCAAATCATCAAGAGTTCTCTTTTGGGAGATAAAAGCAAAATAAGTGAATTAATTGTGAATTATTTTTTACCTTCTTTTGAGTTTTAGCAGTCATACTGACTACATATTAATGAAAATATTGCTCAAAGTGACTGAAGAGTAACCGAGAAACATTGGGCAAGAGCTACATATGTCCCCAGTTCTCACATTTTTTTCTTATATAATTCCATTGGCTGCCCTGGAATTATTCCTGATACATCCTGGCCCCATAAATTGGACTTTCCACATGTGGGGAGTCCTCAGCTGGTGAAGAATTTGTGTATGATATTCCTTTCCCAGCCTGGCCAGGAGGATGCCTGGCTGGATGGTTACTGTAATCCACCAATCCCTAGGTGGCACAGCACTCCTGTGCAGGGAAGCCTTTACTAGCCAGTGGAATTTAAGACATCAGTTTAGCAAAGTATTGAAACATGTGCTTACCATTAGGCACATGAGTAGTCCTAGTGAAGTTAACAGGACACAATGTCTGAAAATTAAACATCTAATAGGTGTTTTTCTTAATAGGGCCTGAAGTTGGCTCAGAAGAATTCTGGGACTGGGATCAGTGTAGCACCAGCCTCACGATCAGGGAGTTACAAATGACTCTTTTCTGTTATGCCTAGCAGATTCTGGGTGCAGCAGAGAAGTCGGTCGATACACAAAAGTGTGCCACTATTGTATTCATAAGCTTTTCAAATGGATTTTCTATTCATTTTCCAAGGCTTCTCTTTCATTGCTGTGTCAGACTCATTTCAGTGCTCAGTTAAAAGTTGTGAGGCTTGATCAAGCATCATCAGCATTGAAAACATCACATTCCATAAATGGAGGCAATTAAAATTCTAAGACTAAGTCTACAATGCAAATCAGGAGAAACATTTTGCTCCACAGCAGATAATCTGTGATTTTTGTTGCAATGGTTCTGCAATGTAGCCTCTCTGAAATGACCTTCAGTAATTCCCAAACTATTTATGCTCCCACTCAGTGTCTGACCCCACACCACAGACAAGATTATTAAAAGTAAAGGTTTGGTTTAATAACTGCCACTTAAAACAATAATTTTCCCATGTAAAAAGAAGAAACAAGAACATAGTATTGTGTTTCTTTTTACACAGGAAAAAACATTTTTTCATGTTTTCAGCAGCAACAGTTCCTGCAGGTCTTATATAAATATAAGAAACAACAGATGAATTTGGCCTATCTCCACTAAAATCAATTGAGCTCCACCAGGAAAGAATTTGTCTGGAAATGTCATTAAAAAACCAAGTCATATCAAATCATCAGGAGTTCTCTTTTGGAAGGTAAAAGCAAAATAAGTGAATTAATTGTGAATTATTTTCTATCTTCTTTTGAGTTTTAGCAGTCATACACTGATTGCATAAATTTATCAGGTAGCTCTAATCACCAGTTACAAACTAATGATCATAGATAACGTTCTTCCACAAAGTAACCCTTGGTCCTAATGCATCATTCAGAAACCAGTATTAATAAATAATCCTTCAACATTTTATTTTATACCATCTAACTGAGCACCTTATTCAGCAATTTTACAACCAATGGTCCCTCTGTGAATGGCCATTCCATTACTGGAAATCAATAACTCAAAAATGACAATTTAATGAGCATTGTCACATCCAAACTCAACCTTCCAGTCCTAGCTATAAATTCTACCTGAATGCCTAGTTCTTATTTGATGAAAGCTTTAATCCAATTTTACTGATGTTTTCAAGTCCATTCCCCTTGAGCGTATGGTAATGCATCTGATGATAATACAGATTTCTTGACTATTTGTCAGTAGTACACCAGCAAGTGAAAGGTACATAAGCATGATAAATATTATTGATGTTTGTAAATACCAATCTGATATTAATCTGTTGAGTTTTTTCTGCAAGAAATGTGTTTAATGCATTTGAACAAAACATGGTATCTTACTTACACTCACCAAACAATGATAAATATAAGTAAAAGTTTAATTTAAGCATTTGGTCTTGTTTCCTTTCCAGGTTGTGAAAAGGACATGGTGATTGATATTCTAACACAGCGTTGCAATGCACAAAGACTTATGATTGCAGAGGCTTACAGGGAAATGTATGGCAGGGTATGATGACATCGTTTTGCATATGTCCACATTTATAACTCTCCTGTACTTATTGCTGTTGGCCTTTTCATCAGGTCATTTTCTGGAACCCAATCTCTGGCATGAAGCTGTATCGCCACCTGATTGACAGACAACTACTTCATTTATATGACTATCAATACCTCTGCAGGTTTTAGACTGTCATTTATCATTTATGTGACAGTGGAAGTTAAACATCTGTTTAGACATAAAGAACTAAGAAGGAAACGAGGTAGTGAGTGAACTGTGGGAGAAGAAACTTTCCATGTTCCTCTACTGATCTTACATACATTCTTTAGAAATACCTCTATCTTCCCCTCACCCCAGTTTCTCAAATATAGTTTGTTCTCCTGATTACAATGTGTGACTTTAGGCATTTTACTTAAATTCTCTGTGCCACTGAGTACCCACTGGTACATAGGAAATAAGTTATCTGATAGAGATATGGTGATATGTAAATAATGTTTGTAAGGTGCTTCAAAATTTGTATGAGATCAGATCTGCTCACATCCAGAAGTGATGTGGTACAATTTTTGTGATAATACACCATCACCAATTTTATACTGAAATCCACACACACACAAACACACATATGCTTTTCAAATATGAGAGGACAGAAGCTTGGGTAGCTTTTGTCTTCTGATCAGATTCTATTTTTTAAATATTCTATTTAAATTTATTAAAAGCACCTACCATGAACATTAGCATCTCTTATACATGTCAAAGGAGGCAATATTGCCTAGTGGCTAGAGCGGTGACCTGGATTCTATGCCCAGCCCTATAACTGATCTGCTGGGTGCCTTTGGGCAAGCCATGTTGTCAGTCTGTGCCTCAGTTTCCCCATCTGTAAAATGGGGATAATGATACTGACTTTCTTTGTGAAGTGCATTGAACTCTACAAAGATACAAAGGGCAATGCAAGCGTCAGATTTTCTTATTATATACAAAAAATACACAACTAATGAAAAATCCTGTGATAAAACTGACCAGATTTTCCTCAGTCATAATAAAAATTAGGCCAATAGCTTGAGTTAAATCCAATTTCCCTGAACTCTGGATCACCCAGTCCCCCTCAATCTACCAGCTCACCACAACCCTGAGAAAAGAGATTCTCCTTGAGAAGTGTCTTGATACTTATAGTGGAGCTTCTCGGCTGGGAGAGTGTTCTCCATAAACAGACCTTAACTATTGAACTGATTCCCTCCCTGATCCAAAATTGCCCAAGTTTGTTGATTTTTATAAAGCCCGCCTGTTTTCTGAGATAATGAAGGGATGGAGGGTCAGAAGGAGAGCTGGTATTTATGGGTAGAGGGGAGAACTTTTTGAACTTCATGTTCATGTTTAGTTGGTTATTTTCTGGTTTGCAGGGAGTGGGCTGATGATTTTGTCTGGATTATTATGTCTTTAAACAAAGGTAAAGAAAGAGTTGTAGTTTATTCATTTTGATTTATAACACAAAAATAAGCCATAGCTCATCTCACCTTCCAACTTCTGTTGTTCTACTTCCATTTAATTGAAATCACTAGAACATCAGTATGTACATAAGTGAATTCTATTACCTAGATATCTTAACTACTTTTATGCCTCCTATCACTATACCTGAATACCTCAGTCTTTAATTTATCCATCTTCACAACACTCCTGTAAAGTAGGTAGTGTCGTTATCCCCCTTTACCAAAAGGGAATAGAGACACAGACACTTACACAAAGTCACACAGGAAATCTGTGGCAGAACCTAGGTCTCCCCAATTGTAGGCTGTATCCCTAACCACTATATCATCCTTCCTCTCTAATGTAACTGTAGTAGTTGCCATTAAAGAGTTAGCTTTTGCAAACACTTACTTCACAGTTACCATAACTTCCTTCATTAAGTGTAGTGAAAACTGTGGTAATCTCAGACAGTGTGTGTGGAAATAGTTGGTAACTGAGGTTTAGTGATTTCTGCCGTACCAGTTATTATTTGGGATTGAGTCAACAGTTTTAAAAGATCAAATAGTGTTCGTTATAGGCACTGTAACAACTTTTAATTGTATTTTGTTAAGAAACTGATTTTATCTAATCAAGCTAATCTCATCTCAGGTGTGTGTACAGTCCACAGCAGAAACCCTGTACACAGCACTTCTTTTCATCAAGTCCTCCTCTGACATTTTTCTGGAATATTACCTGCAACTGGAGCTATCATTATAATAAAATAAAAAAGTAAATGATATTTAAATTACTGAACCTATGGGTAACTGGGATATAAATCTATATTATTTCCAGAAAGAATTGCCAGTTCCTTTTTAGGGGATGGGACTTCACATAATGTGGTTTGAGATATTCTGTATTAATGGAGGATAACTCCTGTTATGTCTATTTAATTCAACAGTTTGGATTTCCATTTTAAAATCCTGAAACAAACAACAAATAACAGAACAAAGAATAGATTCCTCTAGGTCAATTTTACCTTAAATTCATCCTCCTTTTCCCACCTCCCAGGAATAGCCTCTTGGCCCTGTAACGTTGATGGCTGCAGGTCTCATGATAAGGAGGAACTGGAAATGTAAAGGAGAATCTCTGCTTTCATTTTTAAAGAAAGTTTTTAGCCCTTTTTTCAATGTAAACAAGTTGCTAATGTTAAAAGGAACAAGCAGAATGTGTGGGGTAGAAAAGAGTCTAACAATACACAAATTAAGTTAAATTAGTCAATTATTGGGTGCATTTTGCTAACCTTCCCTAAAGTCTTTATGCCAACCCTATGTAAAGTGATGTGGAAATGGGGGTCAGTAATTAGTTACTATTTGGTTGAAGGAGCAGGCAAAAATGCTAAGGGTCTGCCACTTCTCCACATCCTCCCTCTCTCTTCCTCATCCCTATCCCATTTCTCTGGTTTATAGCTCTCTCTCATGGAACATGTTCAGCTTTAATATTTTGTTTTGATTTTTTTTAATTCATCAAACAGTCCACTGTGTAGACACTCATATCAACTTCACATGTTTAGACCTCTCTCTAGATCAATTTTTAATCTGGTAGCTATTGTGCTTCCAATAGGATCCTGTTCATATTGACACTAACATGAATTACAAACTGGAAATGGGGCAAATGAAAGGCAGAAATGGATAAAAGCAAATGCTGAAGTTAAACCTTCTGAACTAGCTGGGTGATTCAGACATATCCAGATACTTAGAGATTCCTTTTTACAATTATCCTTTAAGGATTTATCAGAGAGACAATTGGCAATTTTTAATAATGACAACTTAGATTTGTCTTTTCTTATTTTTCACTACTTCTTTCATTCTACCCTAGTTCTGATTGCAGGGGGTAATTTTTAATTGGTCTCCATTTGTATTATTAATCCATATTCCCACAGGCATGCTGTCAGCAGTAAAATGTCTTAATGAATTAATTTCAATTCTGTGTGTGATTTAGTAGTTGTCAAATGTATCTAATGCACATTCAGGGAAGATTACATATTGTTTCTTCATCATAAATTCATTTTTTAATTTGTATGTCTCCTTCCTCATTGCTACTCTGTTTACTAAATTAATTATACTCAGAAATCCTGTGGTTATCTTTAATTATTCTCCTTCTGAGAGATAGAGAGGTTTTTACATTAACTATGTTGTTATTTTTAGTTATGGTTTTTCCACCATCCCCATGGATCTCTTGGTAATGAAAAATCTTCACCAATACACAAAAAAGTGTTTAAGACAAGTTGCATTGGAAGAAACACCCTTAGTAGTTTTGGTTCAGTCCATCAAAAGCAAAGTCTCTATCTTTGAACTGAAAGAAGATATATATGAGGGAGGTGGGGGGACTGACTGGTTTATGGGATTGGAGTCCATTTGATCACTGATTTAAATACAACTTCAGGTCAGTAGGAATCTGGGCCCAGGTCCTCAGAGGTATTTAGGCTCCTAACTTCCATTGATTTCAAGATTAAGGCACCACTGCAATCCACAGAACCCTCACTCAGTTGGAGCCAAAGCTCACTGCCTACATTTCCACAGTAAAAAACTCACTATATGCCTAATCTTCTGCCACAGGCAGGCACCCTGGCTTATCTCATGCCTCAAGCTAGGCAAAGATAGATGGTCTCCTGCCCATCTCACCTGCAAAGCCTGATCCAGTAGCTGTGCTCTGAATCGGGCTCTCTCCACACCAAAGAGCTGGGTGGAGGAGGAGTTAACATCCTCCCTTATAAACTTTAGCCCAGTGCTTAGGACACTCACCTGGGATGTGGGAGATCACAGGTGCCAACTTTTGTTGGCGCCAGTGGGTGTTTGTGCCCTCCCCCCCGGCCCCGCCATGACGACGCCCCTCTCTGCCCCTGTTGGATCCCTCCCCAAATCCCCACCCAGGCCCAGCCTCTTCCCCAGGTGCGCCACTTTCCTTCTCCTTCCCCCTCCCTCCCTCCCAGGCTTGCTGTACGAAACAGCTGTTTTGCGGCGCAAGCGCTGGGAAGGAGGGGGGAGAAGCAGGATGCGACAGCGCGCTCAGGAGGAGGCGGCAGAGCAGAGGCGGAGGTGACCTGGGGCGGGGCGGGGACCTGCCGGTGGGTGCTCTGCACCCACCAATTTTTCCCATGGGTACTCCAGCCCCGGAGCACCCACAGAGACGGCGTCTATGTGGGAGACCCCAGTTGATTTCCCCCTCTGCCTGAGGGAAAGGAATTTTAACAGGTGTTTTCCACCTCACATGTGAGTGCCCTAATCACTGGACTACAGAGTTATTCTCACTCTCTCTCTCATCTACTTAATACTTAATTATTTAGTACAAAGTGGAATGGCTTCAACAAGAGAGATTGAGATATACCCTCTTCCCCCCCCCCCCAAATAATAGAATTGTAGGACTGGAAGGGACCGCAAGAGTCATCAAGTCTAGTCCCTTTCACTCATGGCAGGACTAAGTATTATCTAGACCATTCCTGAAAGGTATTTGTCTAACCTGTTCTTAAAAATCTTCAACGATGGAGATTCCACAACCTTCCTAGGCAATTTATTCCAGTGCTTAAGCACCTTGACAGGAAGTTTTTCCTAATGTCCAACCTAAACTTCCCTTGCTGCAATTTAGGCCCATTGCTTCTTGTCCTACCCTCAGAGGTTAAGAAAAACAATTTTTCTCCCTCCTCCTTGTAACCACCTTTTACATACTTGAAAACTGTTATCGTATTCCCCTCTCAGTCTTCTCTTTTCCAGACTCAACTAATCCAGTTTTTTCAATCTTCCCTAATAGGTCATGTTTTCTAGACCTTTCATCATTTTTGTCACTCTTCTCTGGACTCTCTCCAATTTTTCTGCATCCTTCCTGAAATGTGGCTCCCAGAACTGGGCACAATACTCCAGTTGAGGCTTAATCAGCGCGGAGTAGAGCGGAAGAATTACTTTTCATGTCTTGCTTACAACACTCCTGCTAATACATCCCAGAATGATGTTCACTTTTTTTGCAACAACGTCACACATTTGATTCATATTTAGCTTGTGGTCCACTATGACCCCCAGATCCCTTTCTGCAGTACTTCCTCCTCGGCAGTCATTTCCCATATGTCATAGTCTAGTGGTTCAGGCACTCACCTGAATAGTGGAGAACCCTTCTTCAAATCCCTTTTCCTCTTCAGATGGGGAGAGGGAGAACTGAACTAGGTTCTCCCATATGAGTACCCTAACCCCTGGCTAGTGTTTAAAAGGGAGTCCATCTCCTCTTCATCCCATTTAGTATGGCTTATGTGCTTGCCTAGCTCCAATCTCATAAGAAATAGCTCAGGTATCTAAACCAACATGCTCCAGGAAATGGGTTCCCAGTTGTGTATCGAATGCAGAGATAGGTTCCTCCCTGCAGCTCAGACATAGACGCCTAACTCTGGGAGAGTGGCAGGACTTAGGCACCCCTCTCCTCAAGCAGCTGCTGTTGGCTAGTTTTGTCAGCTCCCTCCCTAGCATGCTGGCTTTTGTGGATCATATTCTCAGGTGCCTATCTCTCTCCATGCATTCTGTAGGGAGCGTAGGCATCTAACCCGGAATTTACAGTGATTTAGAGGTACTTAAAAGTTAGACAGTGTGATGCTAAGAATCTGGGTCCTTTGTGGATCTGGGTCCTGATGCCTGCTTAGTAGTGTATAGGAAATAAGTGAATAGGTATCCACACAATAACACATCACTACTTCAAGTGACAAGCTTTTTGGCAGTCTTAAGAGTTGAAAGCCTCAAACAGGTAAGGAGTGAGTGAGCATGGACATTCTCATCCCCTCAATAAGCACATTATAGATCAGTGCAGAGGCATGCATATGGGGCTGTGGAGAAGCTTCCAGTGCCATCATACTAGTTTTGTTAATCCAGTACCTTTCACAAGTCCTGAATTCAGTTAAAATAAAAAACAAAAAGGGAGAGACATACACTAACTGCCAATAACAAGATTTCTCATTGTCTGGGAGTGAATAACACTGGGGGGGGAAAGTCCCTAGAAATCTCCTATACCCCAAAGAAAGAGTCTATGAAGAGAATCCTTTAGTAGTGAGGAAGAAGCAGTATGTAGTTTCCAGGGGGAAGATTCTCAGCTGAGGGTCTGCCCCAAGAAGTATAACTATGTGATATGTCACAATATGCAGCAATGTTTTTATTTTCCCATGTATATTACAGCTCCATGTTCATTGTTAAAAACAACTAGGGGGACATTCGCTACTTAGCACTTACCCATAAGTCTCATTAACCTTAACAGGAATCAAGTACTGGTATCCAAGAGACAAAAGTCCAGCAAATGTGATAAATGCAAATGGACACATTCACTAAATAAGTCTAGTATTCACAAAGTATAGCAGAGGAAGGGTACTGGAAAATAGGGAAAGATAAGCAAAGATAAAACCTTCCCTCATGTTGCCCCTCTCATCAGGGACAGCTTCTTTGCCATTTTAGATTCCTGACTAAACTCCAACTCTTCTCCCTGACATATGACTAGAGGAATTTTGGGCTGAAAGGTTTATTTCAATCCAAAAATGCTGATTTGTCAAAACAGAAATGTTTTGTAGGAAGGGGTTAGGTTCAACAAATTTTTGTCAAGAAAAGTTCCTGAGGTCCAGGATGGAATGTCAGGGAGGAACGGGACTAAGAGAGATTATAGTCCTGTGGTTACAGCATGCCTCTGGCCTATGTAACAGAGTCCTTACTCCAAATCACTTTGTCTCTTGCTCCGTTTTGCTTGCTGAAGCTGTTACATTTTGTATAAATAATTAACTATTGCTTGAGAGAGTGACTGACTATAACTTAGTGGCTAGGCCACTAACCAGAGATGGAGGTTCAAGTCCCTGCTCAAATGAAGAGTTAATTTTGTATGCACTCCAGAAGCACTCCAGCAAAAGAGATTGAAAGAGTGGGTAAGCAGACTAGCCAATAGTCTGGTGGTTAGGGTACCTAGGTTACAAAAACTCACATTCAAGTCTCCCTCTGCCTGATTTCAGATCATTCCAGGCAAGTGCCATAATCACCAGCCTAGAGTCGCCTATTTTATTTTTTTTTTTCATTGAATAACTTCAAAAAGGTCTTGGTTTCATCCAGATGTGGAATGAGTCCATTCTCAAAATCTTGACAAGTTTTACCAGCTGGGAAAACTGTTTTCTGTCCAGCTCTACATTACAAACCTACTTACAAATATAGTTGAGTACAACCCATAAAATATAGCTGTGGTGACTTCCCGCAAAGGCTGTTTCCATAGACACATCTAAGGGTCTGGGTTCATAAAGATTTGCATACACAAGTTGAGGGAGAATGTGTCAAAGCAGACTGAAGACCTTTTCAAAAATTTGGCCCCAAATGTCTTTTCTTACCAGTGTCAGTCTTTTCCATTTCTAAACATTAGGGGTTTTTTCACCTATGTTCTAATTAACCAACATTGCTGTGTTCTTTTTCTTTCTTGATGTACAGTAGTCTTGCCCATATTATCAACAAGGATATGCACAGCTTTGAGAAGAGTTTTTGTTACTTAACTGTAGCCACAATCCAACCTGCAGGGCTCATCTTTTTATTATATCACAAAAATAATTGCGAGATTTTATTTTTAATGCTTTCAGTGATTAATATTCCACTGCACAGCAAGAGTACCGCAATAATCCTGATTATCTTTTTTCCAAGGATTTGATTATGGACCTGAAAGAGAATCTCTCTCATCACTTCAAAGACATTATGGTTGGCCTGATGTATCCACCTGCATCCTATGATGCCCATGAGCTCTGGCATGCTATGAAGGTGCTTGTCTAACTCAAAAATACTTAGACAATTACTTATAGGCAGTGATTACAACAATTCACATCTGTTTCATAGATTCTTTGACATATAACTGAATGATAAACTGTTAAAAAGGCATTTCTCAGTTTAGTGGGAGAGAAGAAATATTCAGTACTATACAATTTACATGTATTTATATATTAAAGGCAATATAAATAATCTAGCCTTAAAAATACAGCAATCATTTAACAGATAAATATAAACAGATAACTGAAGAAAATAACATATTTCTACAGTATGGTTTCTTAACTGAAAAGTAAGGTCCTGATCCGGCAAACGCTTACACATGTTCTTAGATATGCTCATATGAGTAGTCCCATTGAATCTTTCTCATAAGACTACACACGTGCATAAGGCTAAGTGTTTGCATGATCTGCACCCTAATACCTACCTTACTCTTTTATAAATCAGTGACTATCCTTTAACATTTTAATTTCATTCCCATTTTCAAGGCTAGGAACTATTTTATTGTATTAAGCAGTCATTGCCAGCAAATAAAATGAGCACCAACTTTGTCATTTTTTTAACAGTTGATATCAAGGCACATTTAGAGCTACTGGTATATTTTTAAAATGATGGTTAGCAGTGAGATTATTATAGCCCATTAGTAGCTTCAGAAGTACTATTTTTATCACTATTGACCAGGATTGGCAAATCTAGAATTTTTCTGCATTTGAATCAAGTTTGTGCTTTTTTACACTCTTGTACCTTAATTGTGGAGTCAATGAGATTACTCGGATGCTTAAAATAATGCATATACATAACTCTGCAGAACTGAGGCCTTGCTGGCATACTCTTCTCCTGTTCTAAATGCAGAATTCTCATTGTCATTAACAAGAGCTGTATGCACCTATCAAAAGTAGTATATGTAGCATCCACTCACTTGAATTCAAACTCTCAAACTGAAGTCAACAACCTTGTGGGGAAATGTAATGATTTGCAATCCTACATGGTATGACAGTAATGAAGAAGTATTTCATGTAAAAATCAAGTACTGTTGTAAACATTCCAAAACATACTTTTAAGTAATTTCAAAAAAGAGAAACTGGAAGCACAGCATGTTATTGATGTTCAAATACATTTCAAATTGTCTAAACCCCTAGCACAATTAGGGACAGCATGCTTGATATATGCATTTAATTCTTTACAGAGCCCCACATATTTAAAAGGGCTTTATTGCTCCCTAGGAATGAAATTCATCCCAGTGCATTTTCCCCTTTGGTAGGGCATTGTCTCACTCTCCATGTTGCCTTAGCAATAGGACACTTCACATGCTTAACTTTAAGTGTTAGTGTTGGAGGTTCAGTTTTAATACTAATTACACTAAAGCTAATCAGTAACCCTGAAAAGACTGAAATCAGTACTCTTATTAACACGGAAATAACCCATAAAAATAAACCATGAATTCCTCAAACAGAGACAATCATTCTTTCACAGTCCTTGACAAATATTACAATTGTATTGGAAGCCATTATCTCTACTAGTAATGACCTTGCTTGTTTGCTTTTTTTTCCTGGCAGGGAGCAGACATGGAAGAGAACTGTCTTATTGATATACTAGCCTCAAGATCAAATGGGGAGATCTTCCAAATGAAAGAAGCCTACTTAATGCGTATTGTTTGTTTTATTTAAGTATACAGTAGCATATCCTGCAAGGGTCCAATTCTGACTAAGTGTGTTCTGGATATAGTTGCATGACTGAAAGAGCTAGACTTCCAAAGATGAATTCTTAAAGCCAATTGTTTTCCCTCTTTCCTTGTTTCAGGATAATTGTACATCAAAGGCTGAAGCAAAATGTATAAATCAAGTTTAAATTTTTATTGTATTATCATAAAAATATCTCAGTATTTTTAGACATTCAGGATTCTGTGATCTTTGAAACATCTCTCAGTTGAAACATCCACAGACTGATATTTTTGGATTATAACTTTTGGAGGAAGATTAAACTCTTTAAATCTTTAAAGAGAAGGAGGGGTTTTGTTTGTTTGTTCTCTATCTTATAACTATCTCACTAATTCTACAGTAATTGTCATTTTAGGCTTGAATCCACAGTCACTGTTTAGGTAAAAAGTCACTGAGGTTCTTGCTAGCAGCAGAGACCTGATCTTCTTAGGTGTTTAGGCACCTAAAAATGCAGATAGGCACCTCATGGGATTTTCAAAAGTGCATAAGCAGGTTAAGTGAATTAGGTGCCTAACCTGCTTAAACTCTTGTGAAAATCCTTTTGAAGATCTATCCCCACATGAGTAAGCCAATTTATTGCTCATTGCAGAATGAAAAGTGTTAAAAGACTTGCAAATGTCAATATACTGAGTATATCTTTTATTCTAGTTACTCATTGCTGTTTGCAAACCTTCACTAACATTATTCAGAGAATATTTGTGCGTTCTACAAATTACACGTTTAACACAAGTTTGTTGTGGTTTTCACCCCAGAATACAACAATGATCTTCAACAAGACATTTATTCTGAGACTACAGGCCACTTCAGAGACACACTTATGAACCTCGCTCAGGTACTGTACAAACTCAAAATATGTTCTACATTTTTTTAAAATGCAGAATCATCTTCTAATATTGTTGAAGGAGCCTCAGATTTTAAATTGGCTACAATTAAAACTAATCCATGCTCAATATGGTTGAAAAGCTACATTTTTGAAGGGGCTGCAAAAAGGGGAAAGATTAGAATTTAAATTCTTTCATCTGCTTTCACTTTGGTTTTTGAATGCAAGTCAATTGAGTATTTTATTGAACAAGAATCTGAAAATTCCAGCATCTGACCCTATGCTCGGAAAAGAAAGTATCTTCATATCCAAATGAGATTTTCTTTCACAAGCTCTGTTTTTTTCATTAATGGAGTGTACTGTCCATATTACGGTTTGTATGTCACATAGAAAAATGGAGAAATAGCTGGCCTGACTATGCAAGAAATTATTAAACAGATCTTTATATTCCTTCTGTTTTCAAAAAAACATGTTCTTTGTGCTGAAGAAATCTGCCACACAACATGCTGTTTACACTGTGGTTGTACCTCATGCAGGAAGATTGTCAATATTATTTACAAACTTCCTGATCCTGTAAAGTGCTTGAGGGCTTTTTTGTTGAGATATGGTCAATTCTCACTGAATTAGGAGACTGTCAACAGCTCAAAATTGGTGATCAACTCTTTACAGAATCAAACCCTAAAGTGTTGTGCCATAAGGCAAGGGACAGAAGATACTGGGGACAGTAAATACTGTTATCAAAAAGACACAGAGGGGGAAGATGCCTTCATGCTAGTGCCCTAATTAATTTTGTTTGTATTTCAGGAATTATTACATCTTAAACATCTAAATATGTTTAGCGTGAAAACTGAATTAGGAACTTTCACAATATGGGTCAAAAGCAACAGGTGCACTGTCAGAAATCTACATGTACCTTTGTACCTGCATTTGTTTTTACAAATAGGTACACAAATGACTGTTTGCACATGGCAAATGGAGAGCTGCAGTCAGAATGGGCGACTGCACATTTTTATGGTTGCACCTGGACCAGAAAATTTGACTCTATATTAGTATTACATGAAAAAAAAAAAACAGACAAAAAACAAAACAAAAAAACTTCTACATTAAAAGAACACTAGGGTTGACAAGTCAACCAGCCAAAAGTTAGGAAATACCAGGATTAAGGTTTCCTAAGAAATTTTATTTTGGCTCCCTTGTGCATATGCATAATGATATAGTCTTATTGTGTTTTTTTGCCACATGACCCCTTCCTCATTCAGGGCACAGAATGCACAGTGCTCATTTAATAAACACTCAGTATTTCCCTTTATCCTGATTATTCAGCATGTAGCTTCATGCATTATTTAGCGAGTACCATCAAGCCCTGGACATCTTTGAAAATTTTGGTTTATGTGACTTTCCCAGTACCACATAGGAACTATGTGGAGAGGCGGGGGAATATCTAATTTTTCTGGGTGGCATTCAGTTGCTTTAATCATAAAACCATCTGCGACAGTGCGCAGGGAGTGAGTACTTATTGAAAATCTGGGGGAGGGTAGGTGCAAGTTCCGCCCTCATCTAAAGACTCCTCCCCCAGCCTAAGAGGAGGAACTACTGAACCCAGGTCTCAACTGAAGTCAGGGGGCAACTGATGAATAACAGGAATGGGAGTGACGGTAGGACTGCCAACTCTGACTGAAGCTATTCCAGGAGATTTTTTTTCCAACATGACGTAATGTCATTTTCTTAAAATATCCTATTACAATCTCCAGGATTGCTTTCAACTCACCGGGAGATTGATGCCGATTCCTGGAGACTCTAGGCCAATCCTGGAGGTTTGGCAACCCTAAGGGACGGTCACAGGGTCAAAAGCAAGGAAGGTGTCAAGGTTCCTTCCCCAGTCTGAACTCTAGGGTACAGATGTGGGGACCTGCATGAAAACCTCCTAAGCTTACTTTTACCAGCTTAGGTTAAAACTTCCCCAAGGTACAAATTAATTTTACCCTTTGCCCTTGGATTTCCACTGCCACCACCAAACTTTATCTGGGTTTACTGGGAAACGTAGTTTGGACACATCTTTCCCCCCAAAATCCTCCTAACCCTTGCACCCCACTTCCTGGGGAAGGTTTAGTAAAAATCCTCACCAATTTGCATAGGTGACCACAGACCCAAACCCTTGGATCTGAGAACAATGAAAATGCATTCAGTTTTCTTACAAGAAGACTTTTAATAGAAGTAAAGGAATCACCTCTGTAAAATCAGGATGGTAGATACCTTACAGGGTAATTAGATTCAAAACATAGAGAATCCCTCTAGGCAAAACCTTAAGTTACAAAAAAGACACACAGACAGGAATAGTCATTCTATTCAGCACAGCTCTTTTCTCAGCCATTTAAAGAAATCATAATCTAACACATACCTAGCTAGATTACTTACTAAAAGTTCTAAGACTCCATTCCTGTTCTGTCCCCGGCAAAAGCAGCATACAGACAGACACAGACCCTTTGTTCTTCTCCCTCCTCCCAGCTTTTGAAAGTATCTTGTCTCCTCATTGGTCATTTTGGTCAGGTGCCAGCGAGGTTACCTTTAGCTTCTTAACCCTTTACAGGTGAGAGGATTTTTCCTCTGTCCAGGAGGGATTTTTAAGGGGTTTACTGTTCCCTTTATATTTATGACAGAAGGAGACACTGATCAGAGAACCCCAGACAGCATCCTCTGCTCCCCAATGGTGTCCAGGGAACCAGTGGATGCATCCCAGAGAAACACTGCTTGGATATGTGATCTGAGGGAGGAGTGAAAATAGGCCTCACAGTCACAGAGCACCTCCCCATCCAGCATCCTTCTCTTGGTATGGTGGATGGCCACTTTGGCCAGTGGCAGGAGGAGGTTGATGAGGAGGTCTCATGACTTTGTGGGGCCACAGCTGGGGTGTGCATAAATCAGGAGGTGCAGTGAACAGTGCAGCCATAACCTAAGGAGAAGCTGGAAAAGGGGCTGCAGCCTGGCACACTCAAGATACATGTGCACCAGGGTCTCCCTCATACCACACAAGGGACAAGAAAGGTGAACTGCACCAACTACATGCCCATGCTCATGGCTCCGTGAACACGCTGCCAACTAATATCCCCCACGGGCCACAAGACCAATGTGGAATACAGACTGGCCCACCAGAGTTCCTCACCCTCCATGGTGGTAGGAGATCCCACCACTCGACGGCAGGGTTGGACACCAGGGTGAGGAAATGAAAGGTGTGGAGCACACGCGTGTACAGCTATGCATTTTCTTTTCTTTCTTTTTTTTTAAATCAGGGTAGTGCACAAAGACCCCAATCAGGATTGTTAGGGATTGTACAAAAATATGAAGGCCTGGCCCCTGTTCCAAAGAACTTTCAGTCATAGTAAGTCTTAATGATTAAGGCACTGATTCAGCATGATTCTTAAGCATTTTACCCAATTTTAGGCACATAAATAGTCCCAATGAAGCCAAGGTGACTTCTCACATTCTTAAGGATAGGAAAGTGCTTACACACTTTACCAAATTAGGGCCTAATTCAATACCATGTAATTTTAGGTCCTTATCCTGCCAACATTCATGCATGTGAGTAATTTTACATACAAGAATAAAGGGCACTACTCATGTCTGTATTTGCAGAATGGGGGCCTTGTTTGTACAGAATCTTTCATACAAACTTTGAGGAATATTCTCAATGGGTGTAAATCAGCATAGGTTCATTAACTCCAATTAAACTATGCCAATTTATACCAGCTGATGAATATGGCCAATTCATACCAGCTGATGAACTGGATCATTATCTCAAAATGCTCTGCAGAGTTAAACAATAAATAACAGCACATATTCTAGCAGGGAGGAATGGCAAAGATACAAAACATAAGTTCAAGGTTGAAAAGGATGGTTTCTGATGAGGTTCAAAATGAGATGAGGAGTGGATGACAAGGAGAGAAAAAATATTATGTTCCAGATGTAGGCTCTGCAAAAGAGAGACTTTTTCCTTCTAATGTTCAACAGATTTTCTCCCTGGTGATGAAATCCTTGCCACCCTAAAAAGATTGCACAATATCTTAGTTCTTACCCTCATTAAAGCCAGGGCAATTTTTTCTTACAATCAGGACAAATACGAAACATCCTGCCCTATAATCTGCAGTCCTCATTGTCAAAACACATTGCCACAAATATCCCTAAAGAGGCTGACTGTGGATCACCAAATAGTCAGGATCCCAACAGCTACTTATCTCAGATTCTGGAGCCTAAAAAGAGCTCTGGAGAACTCCAACTGCACTGTTTCATAATGCGCTTCTTTGTAAGTTTTTATCTGCGTGTGAATATTACCTTATTTATGTTAATAAAAACAATTGTAGAAAAGTCAGATGGCACTTAATTTAAAATGTTATCCTTTTTATTTTTTCTCTTTTGGATAGTCTTGGAGAATAAACTGGACAATGTTATACATTAAAATAGAAAATTAGATTCTTTCTACCTATTTCTATGTAACCTATAGAAAGGATATCATTCTGTATCAACGGTTTCTTTTTTTAAAATATTTTCTAAAAATTGTATTGGTTTACTCACTATTAAATTCTGGGGCCTTGATCCTGCAATTGATAGCACACAGACATTTATAATATGGGCCAATGGGGCTCTATGCGGGAGCAGCAATCTACATGATTGCCATAATTACAATACTGAGGCCTATAATACTTTTCCATAAGGGAAAAGCATATGTATCCCCCCCGCACTCCACCACCACCAATTAATGGGCAGTGGCAAAATCCTTCAGAAGAGGCAAGCTTCTGGAAGGCTTATTACATCCTAATTAATGTAATGTACTTGGATCGAATTATAATTATCCAGACTTTTAATATGACATGAAGAGTTGATCTATTTTGCCCCAGGTTTTGACATGGATATGAATTAAAATAACATCATTTTCTGGAATTTAAAAATAAGAATATTGATGCAGTTTTTAGGATTCTCCTGATTAAATAAGGCAAGAATAATCCTTTAAAAATGTAACTGTAGGGTTTTTTTGTTTATGTAAAGCACTGCTGCTCAGTTTTTATTGTCCACTTGTCATATTTTTCCAGTTTCATATATTCAATCACAGGAAGTCACTACAGCATAATTTCCTTTAAGCAATTTATCTTGTCATTAAGAACTTCATTCTTTGTTCTGTGCAAATTCTTTACAATTTAATTAAAATGTGAATTAACATATTTCCCAGGCAACAGTTGAAAACTGGTCATTCTAGTAGTTGGCAGACAATATATAATTTTAATCCTTACTTTCACTTTTGTAGCAGAATGATTGTCAACGCCAAACTAAAATAAATTGCTTCAAAAACATATCATTAAGGCAATGATTAAGTGCTGTCTGGGAATTATGACTCCTGCAACCTGGGCTTATTTGTATCCTTACACTGTAACTATGATTAAAAGGAGTTACTCTAAAAGACTTTTCTTTTGTTACAACTAAATAAATCTGATCCTAGTGTATTAACTAAATCATATCTGCTTGGTTTACAGAACTGCAAAGCCAAAAGAGCTACGGGAGAATAAACTGTATTCTCTTTTGACTCATACATCATCAAATTTGTCAGGCAACTTCTCAATCTTGAATATTAATTACAGGTGATGATGGTAACATGCAGTGTAAAGCAGATCGATCACTATTTGATATGGCTGATCTTGCAGTTTGGACAGTGAGAAAAAAGTGTGTGGTTTTTTTCCTTGTAGAAAATAGCAAAGTTATATGGACATATCAATGAAAAATAAACTGGAGACACAAAGATGCCATTTGTACAGTTATTTTCCACATCATAACCACATGTTATAATAACTTTATAAACAGGTAATGTCATCTAGTTAGTCACTAATTTTTCTTTTATGTAAGAAAAGGATTAGTTAAAAATGTAGTCCCACAGGGAACCCATCTGTATCCACCTTTACGACTACTTCCTGTCATCAGTCCCATCATGATTCTAGAATTCCTCCACCCTAAGGGAATGGCCCTTGGACAGATGCCATAGGAATTCCAGATGTAACCTCTAGAATATTTTAGGGCTCTATAGACCAGCTCTACCACACACCATTCTTGTGTAAAATCCTGGAATGGATATCTCAGTGAATGAGAAGTAGTATTATATAAAGACCATCTCATTCTCTTGCAGTCATTTTAGAAGAACTAACAGAGGAAAATGTTTTAACATTTTACAGGGAACCCGAGAGGAAGGGTATGCAGATCCTGCTATGGCTGTTCAGGATGCAATGGTAATTACAATCAGCTGTCAGTTTCTCAAAAATAACAGAAAACAAATATGTAGCTGTTTGAAAGTCTTGTTTAAAGGGGTTTGGGACTGATGATCTTTTGCACCTTGTTATTATTTTAATGCCTTAGGTCCTATGGGAAGCATGTCAGCAGAAAACAGGGGAACACAAAAACATGATACAAATGATCTTGTGCAACAAGAGTTACCAGCAGTTGTGGATGGGTAATTATCATCACTTATGAATCCAACTTCTCAGTATTTTAATGTATAATGGAAAGGGAAAATATAGCTTACAGAGACAACAGGCATAATTTTAACTAGGCACACAGAAGCTGAATTCACAAACCAATATTCAGATTCCAGTGCAGTCTGAAACAGGAGCCTGAGCCTACATTCTTTGTGCTCCCAAAACTCCAACTGAAGTTAATGGGAGTTTTGGGTGTACAAGGACTACAAAGCTGAACCCCGTGTAGAACAGATAGTGAAAAAAATGCATCACAGAAATGATAGTTAAGGTGACGGGCTAAGTCTTCAGCTGCACTGACCTCACCAGTGGTGCTGGAACTAGGGAGTGCTCCCACGCCCCCGGCGTGAAGTAGTAATAACAAACACCAAATGCATGGTTTCCATGGTCAGCACCCCCACTATAAAAATTGTTCCAGCACCCCTGGAGCTCACACTCAATTCATCTGGTGGGGGGGGGAGTCAAAAGTGCACTGAAGCCACCGTTCCACTTTTCCCAGTCTTGGGGGGCAGAGAGGGCCAAATACCGCCCCTCCACCCCCCACCCTCCCCAAAAAAAACACCCAACCAAACAAGTGACAGCTGCTGGTTGGAAACATTTTAATGAAACATATTTTTGTCACAACATGGTGTTCCATTGAAGCTGATACATTTTACAGAAACATGTCAATTTTGACATTTTCTATGGGAAGGCTTCTGAGGTCAGTGCGGACTCCCCAGTTGCTCATGTGTAGCGAGAGAGTGAGATGAATCGAAAACCTGACCTTTTCAGTCCAAGAATGGACATTTAGACACAATTCCATTTTGAGAAAATGTTCCAAAAGTTTTCGTTTTGTTCTAGTGTGGAATGAAAACAAATCTCAAAATGGAATTGTCATTCTCCAGACAGCTCTATAGCATAAAGGATGGACTAATTTACTTCAGCTTGTAATGCTCTCCTGGGGGATATTACATCAACAAGGATAAGAAGGAACAACCTCCTAACCCCAATCCACCTCATGGGGGATGGGGGCAGGTGTTAGCATAGAGCTGGCTATGCTATTCTCTACCCCACGCCCCCATGCTAAGAAATTGCCAGATGCCCTTTTAGGACAGCTTTCCAGCTGCTTTGCTCCAAGTACTGGGTTGAGAATCTGTCCCAATCTCTCATTTTAGATTAAGTTTCATTTTGGGGTAATAGACATGTCAAAAGTAAACAGCAACAAAACGGCTGGAGCTAGTTTCTACTCTTAATACAGAATATAAATAAACATATTCATTTCTTTCAAGTTTTTCAGGAGTTCCAAAATATCTCTGGGCAAGATATAGTAGATGCTATTAATGAATGTTACGATGGATTCTTTCAAGAACTGCTGATAGCAATAGGTAAAATAAAATGATTATTTTACACTAGTGATAACTTCTTAATAAATATACAGTATAGTACATCTGGTCCATTAAAAGGTACAAATATAATCTTTTTGTGCTATTTTCCCCACTAGTTAATTTTCATATATGGTGTAGAAACTTTGAACATTTGGAAGAAAATCAACCAACAAGTCTAAGGCTATATAGAAGAAAGGGCATTTAAATTGTATCGTAGGTTGAGGCTAAAAATTAAAATGTGGTCACTGGATTAGGGCTGAGGAGAACTGGATTCTGCTTCTGGTTTTGCTACAAACTTCCTGTGTGACCATGGGCAAGTCCATTAGGCACTGATTCTGCTCACACTGAAACAAATGGCAAAACTGCATGTCTTCAGTGGTGTAGGATCAAGCTCCTAAATTATCTGTGCCTCAGTTTCCCCATCTGTAAAATGACGCTAATCATGGGCAATGCATCACAGAGGCTGGGGGATGCTAACCTTCCCCAAACCTCTGTTAATGCTCCCCACCACGGCCCTGGGGCCAGGCCGTGGCAGGGCTCAGAGCTCCTCCAGGCGGCCAGGGCTTGGGGCAGTTCCGGCGCCTGGGCCGGTGGGCTGGAGATGGCTTGGGCATGCAGGCTGCGGCTCGGAGCAGCTCAGGTGGGCCAGCCAGGATCCATCTGGTTGCACTGGGGGGGTTGGGGCTCCTCTGGCTCTGGCGGAGGGATGGAGAGCCGGGGGTGGGGGGAGGGAATGGAGTTGGGGCAGGGCCTCCAGCGGAATAGGAGGGGTAGGGGGCTAGGCTTCCCGAAGGGGGGTTCATGAGTCGCCCATGATGGTAATAATACTTCCCTACCTCACAAAGATGTCATGTGGCTAAATTCATTAAAGTTTCTGAGGCACTTAGATAGTATGGTGATGAACACCATAAAAAATTTATAAATAAATAGCAAATTATTATGACTGAAAAATAAAACCATGTTCTTAAACTACCAGCATCCTTAAGATGAACCACAGGTAAAGCTGCCCTGCCTGCTGGGGGGAAGGCCCACAGCCAGTACAGAAACAGAGAGGCTCCTTCCAGGTGGCCTGAGATTAGAATTTTATAATCTGCACTTTAAACGGGCAATTCCATAGGATTGAAAATTCTGCCACCTCCCATTGAATGAGTATTGTTAGGTAAACATTTTGAGGAGCACCCCAGGTTTTTTCTAAGATAGAAGGGGCAACCTGACCCACAGCCATGAACTGTGCAATGTGAGAAAGTTTCTATCAACCAGTATCAACTTGTTTCACTTCAACCCAATAAGCACCCTCAAGATCACATAAACACACCATTGATGCAGTTTTCTGAAAGTCTCTAATATTTCTCCTTTTCTCCATAACATATCTCTCCTAGTTCTCTGTGTTCGAGATAAACCTTCCTATTTTGCATATAGGCTTTACAATGCAATCCATGTAAGTAGCACTATTCTTTCACATATTTTAAACAACAGTTTTACTGTCTCTATTTTGAATGAGTTAGCTCATTTGCTTTAAAAGGGTTAGGGTTTTGATAGCTTCCACTGTTAAAGTGTTGCTTGCTTGTTTTAAAAATTTTGGTAATGTTATTAATTTCAAAGTCATAGTGCTTGATCAACAGATGAGTTTTCTTTCAACACTACTTGTCCGTTAACTGCATTGACTTTTTGAAAACAGAAAACCATCATTTTGTATGGACTGCATCTCCCCCTGGTGTGCAAAACTCAAAGCGCACTTTTTATTCAAGATGATCTATTCTTATTATATGACTTTCCGCTGTACAGCTTTAATAAATATCACTGTGAATGGCATAATACAAATGCTATAGTGTGAAAATACTAATCACCATGTTTTCAATTGGACTCCATTTACATGTGCAAATCCTAATGTTTTTATGCACATTAGCTTAAAAAAATTAATATTGGGTGCAAATGTGGGTATCTGCATATGTAATCAGAAGTATCCACAAATACTGCATAGGGGTAAAAATACCACACATGTGTTTTTCTTCATATTGTGTGCTGCTGTTGTAAATTTATGTAAAGTATTCATGATTTAAAATGTTCAGAATCTGAGCATTTTCATATTTTTTCAAATTCAAATTTGATTCTATTTTCACAAAATTGTTGTGCTAAACCAGGCTCATTTTTGAGTGAAATGTGCCATTGTGCAATTATTTCTTATTTTCACAGTCAGATTAGATTTTTGAGAAAATATATTAAATAAAATTGCAGAAAAAATAAAATAAATTTGAAATAAATTTCTCAGTTTCCTCCTAGTGCCTAGTGATTGATGTCAATGAAATGCTTAGTGATATGGTATGCTGCCAATAGTAGACATTTTAAATCATATTCCATTCCACGGTGCATTAATCAATCAGATTGTGTCAAACTTTTGTCAGATTTCTATTTAGAATATTGCATGATTAGCATCAGTCTGTTAAGAAAGCTTCTAATATTTAGAACTATGGTTTCCGTAAAATCCATAATGGGTTGTCAGAAAGATTTTAGTGCACCCACAAAATAAGAATCAAATCCTGTAAATGCAGCTTTCTGAGTATCCCTTACTACTTTATTCTGTTAGTGTGAATAGCTAATTGATAAATTCAACCTGCCACCTTTAAATAAACCAACATTTGTAATAAGTAAATATTTCCCCTGCAACCTTCAAAATTGTTTGAATTAGTGTTACTGTCCACTAGATGTCACCATTCCTCCAGAAGTGTCCTGAAAAAGAGCACTGTCTAAACCCGAAAGCTTGTCTCTCTCACCAACAGAAATTGGTCCAATAAAAGATATTATTGTGACAGGTTTGGTTACAGAGACCCCCTTGGGACTGTCACCTCACATACTCAAACTGCCTCTGAGCTTGTTTTCCCTGCCAGCTTGGGACTCCAGAACCCTGCCTTGTTGAGCCTGACAATGCTAGTCTGCTGCAACACAGCCCCAGGTCCGAACCACGTCCCGAAAGCTACAGGCTTTAACTGAAAGCCACTCAGCAGGTACTCCAGCACCCAGACACACAGCTCCTAGTGGGATCCAAACCCCAAATAAATCTGTTTTACTCTGTTTAAAGCCTGTACAGGGTAAACTCATAAATTGTCTGCCCTCTATAACACTGATAGAGAGAGATATACAGCGGTTTTCTCCCCCAGGTATTAATCACTTACTCTGGGTTCAATAATAAACAAAAGTGATTTTATTAAGAATAAAAAGTAGGATTTAAGTGGTTCCAAGTAATAACAAACAGAACAAAGTAAGTCCCTAAGTAAAATAAAGCAAAAACACGCAAGTCTAAGCCTAATAGATTAAGAAACTGAATACAGGTAAATCTCACCCTCAGAAATGTTCCAATAAGCTTCTTTCACAGATTAGACACCTTCTTAGTCTGGGCCCAATCCTTTCCCCGGTACAGTTCTTGTTAGTTCCCGCTCAGGTCGTAACTAGGGGATTTCTCATGACTGCAGCCCCCTTTGTTCTGTTCCATCCCTTTTATATCTTTGGCATAAGGCGGGAATCCTTTGTCTCTCTCTGGGTTCCCACCCATCCTTCTAAACGGAAAATCACCAGGTTTAAAATGGATTCCAGTATCATGTGACGTTCACATGTCCTGTGAGACTTCATTACTCACGGGCTGGCACCCACATATACAGGATGGCTTACAAGTAAACAGAGCCATATACAACCAATTGTCCTAGTTGATGGGAGCCATCAAGATTCCAAGCTACCATTAATGACCCACACTTTGCATAGTTACAATAGGACTTCAGAGTTATACTTCATATTTCCAGTTTCAGATATGAGAATGATACATTCATACAAATGGGATGAACACACTCAGTAGATCATAAGCTTTGTAAGATACCTTACAAGAGACCTTTTGCGTGAAGCATATTTCAGTTACATTATATTCACACTTATAAACATATTTCCATAAAACATATGGAGTGCAACATCACAATTATCTCACCCACCTTCATTCTCACCATTCCTCCATGCAGAATCCATCTGAGAAACTGAACAGCTCACGTGATTCATGGTTGGATACAAAGCATTCGAGTTCTAAACCACTGATTAGAATCTGATGGTTGTTCGGCAACCTATGTGAAAAAGGATGGTGGTCTCAGTCTAGTCTTAAGTGGACAAATTACACATAACAAAAGCCACCATCCCACCTGGCATTCTTGTTGGCAGTCTCAACAAAAATGATTAATGACTGAGGCCCTGATTCAGCAAAGTACTTAAGCACATGCTTTAAAAAAAGAAGTAGTAAATACAACTGGCCATTAATAAGATAACACGGAAAAATTTGAAGTGGCGTTTGGAGTACAGATTTTATCTCAGTTACACAGTAATATGAAATGCACTATTCATACACAAGAAAGCTTAGTATAGTAAAACCCCTGTACACTTCAAACTTCTGTCAAATCCAGAATATATATCAAGACGATAATTTGCTCATTTGCACATAATATTAATATATTCAGATAGATAGACTCAGCCAAGTTTCCTCATATCTTTCTCCTCTTTTAGGAGTATGGTTTCCATAATAAAACTGTTATCAGGATTCTGATTGCCAGAAGTGAAATAGATCTAATGAATATAAGACGACGATACAAAGAGAGATATGGGAAATCTCTGTTTCATGATATCAAAGTAAGTCACTCTGTACTTTTCCATGTATACAGTACCTAGTTCAATAGCAGAGTTTCATATATCCATATGAGAGCTTTAACAATAGTAAATGTTGAGTTAATTCTGAATCCTAATCTAATCATTTGATACAAAGGCAGAAGTAACAATATGCTGCCTGAACTCATGTTACATCAGTTCAGTGCCTCTGACTAATTTTAGTAAATGAACAATAAAGATGAGATAATACTTCCCACTAAATTCTAATCACACTTTCATATTATAGGCCTCATTCTGTCCCATCCCACCCCCTCCTGGGGACAGAACTGCCTGCTGGGGAAATACTTTGCAAAAAGTTGTTCCCCTACTGGTATAGAACTTGCTCTATGGTCTTCCTCCATAACCCCCTGATGTGAGGGGGTCTTCCTCCATAACCCCCTGATGTGAGGTTGTGCCCAGATTCAGTTTGGAGAGGGAGGTGATATGGCCAAAGCACACTTTTCTCTGGGTATTCTGAGCTGTAGAACAACCCATAGGTGGTCATACAAGGTTACTGAAGTGATGTAAAATGACCTTTGCAGTTCCCTTGCCTGTGCTATGCCTCTTTTGTTAATCACGTGGCAAAACTAATCTTGGCTGAAAATGTTCAGGTATCCTTGCCACATTCACCATGAAGCACAGTACCAGCACCATGCACTACCTGGGAGCATTTTAAATGTATTTGTATTATTTAGCCTCATCACATCTACCCTAAAACAGTGCTTCACCACCCCTAAGGCCCCTCTTTCATTAATCTAATTAAAGCTGATCCTGCAATCAGTTTGTCCTTGATCAGCATGGACCTGTTTCTATCTTTAACCTTATATACTTATTGTTATGAAGCTAGACTTTCACTTCCTAGCACATCTGTTTCCTTTATAAACAAACAAAATCCTGCATTACTGGTACTCATACTACTGGGAAAAATTCTAATAAACATTCAAAATGAATCTGATGCCAGTCCCATTGAAGTTTTGCCATTAACCTCAATAAGAGCAGAGCAGGTTCTGTGTCTGCAGGATCTAGTCCTTTATTTTATTTTGAGTTATTTTCTTGAAAACATGATGGGCCAGATTTTTATTTGATTTACAGTGATGATTAAGAGAAATCAAAATCATTCCTACTGTGTGTGTTGGGTTTTTTTACATAGCAACCACCAGAAAGAGCTATTTTTCTTGTACTGTCAGTCCCATATCTTCAGACAATCATGAACTATATTGTTGAATTCTTGTAATATGATTCAGTGCAGTAAAAACCTTTCCAATGTTTTTATGATTTTTTTATTATTATTTTTATGAGAAAATATCTACGGCTAAGATTTTCAAAACTGATCAATGAATTTTCAGTGCTCAATTTGAGATACATTAAAAGGACCTGATTTTCAGAAAGAACTGAGCAGCCACCTTCTGAAAATCAGACCTTGTAGGTGCCTCAGGTTGCCCCTTACCCCACCATCCCCCCAAAAAAAGAGAGATCCAAAATTACTAATCACTTTTGAAAATCTTGGTCTAGAATCTTTATGAAGCATTGAAAGTCTTGTGCAAAACCCACAACTTCTCAAATGTCCTCCAGTCCCTCATACACAAAAATGGTTTTCTTGGCTGGGGGGGTGGGGGGGAGAAAGAGGAAAAATTATCATCACAAAAAGATTCTTTCCCTTGCAGCATTTTGCTTCAGGACATTATGAGACAGCTTTACTTGCCATCTGTGCTGGTGATGCTGAAGATTATTAAAGGAAGAAGATAATGAATTTTGAAAGCTGTATGGATCCATTTTTAATAAAAATCCAAGCCAGGCACATTTCCTATAACTATTGGTTATTCCTGCACTATATAAAAAAGTGGACGAATCAATAATAGATATTTTCTAACTTTAAATCTTTTTAAAAACAAGACAAGTGTACAAACTTGTTTTGTCAGGAATATGATTTTTCCCAACTTGTGAAGAAATGCTGTTACTGTGAACTGCATTATCTAATGTCAAATTAATACAATTCTATTTAACTAAAATGTATGTGTATTATTTTGCTTTATGATGGGGTTTACAGACACCACGCCAAGTGAATGATGGAGCAAGAAGGCCCTGCTCCTCCACAGCTGCAAAGCATGCTTCAAATGGAAGACCTGTTTAAAAGGGGAAATTGACGCTCAGGGGGAGGGAGAGAGCAGAGAGGCTGTCTGTAGGAAGGAAACAAACAAGCCAGTTTGTAGCACTAGCTTCTGGGACAGAGGATCCACAGGGGAAGGCTGGACTATGGGTAAGACTAGTGTGGGTAAGACCAGAGGCGGCGAATCATATGGGCCCATGGTGCCTGGGCACCAGTAATATTCCTGGCCCAGGGCCCGGCTCCAGCAATGTTTGAGGCCAGGTCTCTTCCTTGGCCCCACCTTCTGTTCCCGGGCGCTCCCCTGGGCTATTTAAAATGGCCCGGGGCCCCCACCCACCACCAGCAGCGGAGCTGAGCAGCTTCCTGCCTGCTTGCTACACATAGGTGCCGGTCCCTCCCTGCAGCTCCTGGGCAGGGTGGGTCTGTGTCTATGTGCACTGCTCCTGCCCCAAGCGCCTCTGCAGCCAATAGAAAGCTGCAGGGGCAGTGCCTGGGGGTAGCAGAGCATGGAGACCTTAGCCCACCCTGCCTAGGAGCCCCAGGTGAGCGCTGCACCCACTCCTGTCCCCAAACTCCCTTCCAGAGCCTGCACCTCTGCACCCACGCCTGCACCCAGACTCCATCCCGGAGCCTGCACCCCAGCCCTCTACACACCTCCCACCCCCAAACTCCCTCCCATAGCCTGCACCCCTGCCCCAGCCCAGAACCTGCACCCAAACTCCGTCCCAGAGCCTGCACCCCCACCCCGTTCCCACGCACACCCTTCTGTCCTCAAACTCCCTCCCAGAGCCTCAGCCCCAGCCATCTGCACACCTCCCACCCCCAAACTCCCTTCGAGAGCCTGCACCCCCACCCCTAGCCCACAGCCTACATCCCTCACCCCCACCTCCTACCCCAGCCTGGAGTTTGCACCCACCACCCAAACTCCCTCCCAGAGCCTGCATCCCAGACCCCCTCCACCACCCAAACTCCCTCCCAGAGATCAACATCTCACCCCTTCTGCACTCAAACTCCCTCCCAGAGCCTGCACCCAATCCCCTGCCCCAGCCCAGGGCCTGCACCCCAGACTTCCTTCCCCCCCCCACAAACTCCCTCCCAGAGCCTTAGGCAGGTCTGGGTCGGAGTTTGGGGGGGGTGGGCTCTAGGCATTCTGGGCACCACCAAAATTTCTACAAACCTGCTGCCCCAGGTAAGACCTGAAGAGAGAACAGGGGAGGCTGGTCTGGTGTACCTGCAAGAAAGAACTGAGACACACTTCACCCTTTCGACTTTGAGCCCTGAGCCAGAACCTGGTGGAAAGGGAGAGCTTGAGTCCCCCTACTCTTCCCTTCCCTTTTGTCAAACCGGGAGAAACTGGGGAACACTGGGAGATGACTGACTGTAAGTTGGCCACCAGCCCCTCTGCTTGCCTGGCAAGGCCATCCCAGGACTTTGGGGACTTTTGAGCCATTGCCTGCCAGCCCCCAAGCACAGTTGCCAACTTTCACACAGTAAATAAGCACCCTGACTTCTGCAATAAGCCAAAAATCAAGCTAATCCCATTTCAAAACAAGCCAATCCCTAAGAACTCCAACACTTTATGTACTATATACCTCCAGCGTGCAGTCTGGGACTGTGGTAGGCCCACTGTGCACCCTTGACTCTTTCCCGCTGCTTGCCCCCGCCCTTGCCCCTGCTTGCCAGGAGCCAATCAAAAAAAAGAAGCAACAAACTACAAGCCAAACAAGCTACAAGCCAAAAACTAGCCAACAAGCAACTCAAGCCAATTAAGCAAAAAACAAGCCCAATTTCTGCATTTTTTTCTGTGGGTTTGGCATGTCTGGGGCGCAGGTATCTGGGAAAGGGCGGGCCCCCACAGCTGAGCTCTGGGAGGGAGGGGGCAGAGAAGCAAAAACTAGGTTGTTGTAGGGGTTTCTTTAACTCTCTAGTCCTAGGGAAATTTTTGTGTGTGTCTGTATTGTTACAGACATACTTGCTGACAGGTATTTTGAAATAAATTACCAAAATAATTGAAACTGGTGTGATTATGTACGGTTATTTGGACAAATAAAATTGGCAAATTTTGCAGAATTTTAAAATATTGTGTGCAGAATTTTTAATTTGGGGGCACAGAATTCCCCCAGGAATATTCTTGACTAGTAAGGTACTATTTAACAAGAATATAGGTGGAATAATCTGAGCCTAAATCACTTTGGCCCCAATTCAGGAAAGCATTTAAGCACATGAGGTGGAATCCCTTAAGCACACAGGCTTAAGTGCTTTGCTGAATCAGGGCCAATGTATTGAACACTTAAATAGTAAATTGCTCTTTTGGCTTTCCACTTCTTATTCTTTTATATGACCTCTCTGGGCTTCATCATGCCAGCATTTGCACTTCTATGAGGTAATGCTTTAAGCAAAACCAGGTGCGTTTGAAGGAAGACAGTTAAAGAAAAAATTCATATTGATTTTAAATAAATATTTTGTAAACCTGCATACTGTATTCTAAGTATGAATTATTCTAAGCATTTTGGAGCTGGAGCAGGGTTTTTGTTTGTTTGTTTGTTTTTTGTTTTTGGGGGGTTTTTTTTGCTTTGCAAAGCACCTATCACAATAGGTGCTGGTCCACAACTAGGGCCCTAGGTTCTCTGGTAATACAAATAATAAATAATAGTCCCTGTATCTGTACACATTTACAGACACAAGGGAAACTGACTATGTGGTAAAATTATCCTATGCTCTTTAATGTCTGCTCAAAATGTCAATTTAGTACAAACACTTGAAGATTTTTTAATCTGTGATTTTCTATAAACATAATTCTAAAATGTAACAGTATAGGTTGATTGGTTTGCTCTGGCATGTCACCTCAGGGCTATGCAAAACTGATGTGTAGTTTCAGTCTACCTAGGGTGGGGCAAACCTTGTTTTCGGTTTGTTTCAAAACCTTTGTGTTTGATTTACAATAATCTGAAAACTCAAAGGAAAACAAACCTGAAATTGATCAGTATCAAAAGGTTTTGGATTTAACTCAGACTTCCTTAACCAGAACTGTTAAAGAAAAAGTTTGGGAGAGTAAACTTGACCATCATTAGCGGAAATGTTAATACCTGGTGATTGTGGACCAAAATTTGCCTTATTAACAAAACTTGAAGCAATGTGAAATTATGTAGGTTTGGGATTTTGTTACGAAAGATTTTAATATTGCAGTGCAACTGTGGTGAATGTTCAAAAGTACTTTCAGCTCATAGCTATTTTATACCAGCATGGAGCTAATTCATATCAGAATAAGATTAGTAAAATATGTAGATATATATATATAACAATGTTCCTTTCTTTGGGTCAGATTGTGACTTCTTTTACTCATGCAAGCACTGCCTACGAATAGTCCTATTGAAGTCTATGGGGCTACTTATGTGACCGAAAGTTCATCAATGGAAAAAGAATCAACAATCTGGCCTTTTGTATTTTGTAGTCCAAACATGGAAAAAAGAAGAAACTTTTATTGTATTCATGAAAAAACACATTTTAAAATAATGTAAGATAAGAGAATGGGATGGCTTAGGTGACTGGTAGCTGACAAAGGAGCCTTTTGCTCTCTGTCACTTGTTTGACTCCATCCTGGTCAGCAGTGCTCCAATGTCATTACCATATGACAGATTTAGGAGTAGGACTTTGATGGTCCCCGTCCAGTTCCCATGGGCTAGGTATGGACAACCCCAAACTAATCTCTGCCACCACGGAAATCAAGGACTGAAGGTCTGGGGGTGGGGGAGGCAAATCTGGTGAGAAGTGGTGGTCCTTACAGACCCTAGGGTGTGAGGGTCATAGGGAACCCTACGCCTAATAGTTGTTTATACTGCACTGGGGCCATTGCCTTAGGCTCTTTACACAGGTACGTTCCCTGCCCTTCAGAGATCACAAGACCTAGAGCTGCTCCAGACTACGGCTCCCGCACGCGCTGCCGCCCCGTGGGAAACAGCAGCTGCCCCAGCACCTACATCTCAGCCCAAACCTCCTATTGGGTAGGGCTGCTTTAGTCCCGCCCCTCTCATTGTGATACGATTGGTGTTTTCCCGGGCCGCATGTTTCGACGAGTAGCAGCTAGCGTTGTCAATCTCTCACATTCCTCCAATCACAGCCGCTCCCCGGCTTGCAGTTCCGCAGCCGCTCTTTCCTCATCTCGCCCAGCTTGGAGCGCGAGGCGGGCGGTTGAAGTTCAGGGGGCTGCTGTGCCCGGCCGGGGGCGAGCTCCGTGGGAGCTGGCCGCAGGGCGGCGGCTCCAGCCCCCGGGGGAGCGGGTCTCTGCGGAGGGCGGCCCGCTGCGCCGCGCCGCGCCCCCGGCTTGGCCCCGATGGAAGCCAGCCTGACCTGCGCCGTCTGCCTCGGCCTCTTTGAGGATCCGGTCACGCTGCCGCTCTGCTCGCACAACTTCTGCAAGGGCTGCGTGCTGGAGTGCCTGGCCTCCGGGGAGCCCGGCCCGCTCCCGTCGCCCCGCGCGGGCCAGGGCCTGCGCTTCTCCTGCCCGCTCTGCAGGAAACTCTGCCCGCTGCCGCGCGGCGGCTACGCGGCGCTGCCCGTCAACACCACGCTGGCGGAGGTGGTGAAGTTGTACAGGGCCGGCGGGGGCCGGCCGGGGCTGGGGCGCGGCGAGGCGGGGGCGCTGAGCCCCCCGCCGGCGTTCGAAGCAACCTGCGAGAAGCACCCGGCCCGGCTGGTGCAGCTGTACTGCCGGATGTGCCGCCAGGCGGGCTGCGGACAGTGCGTGTCTGAGGGGCACCAGGGCATCTTCCACGCCGTCAACCTCCTGGACACCGTGTACCAGGAGGAGAAAGTAAGCCCCGCGCCCCCGGCCGGCTGTGCCCATTGCGGGGTGAAATAGGAACCTGCCTACCCAGCCGCTGCCTCCCTCGAGGCTTAGCCCAGACCACCCAGCAGCGCAGGCCTGGTTGGCGAACACAATAAGCGGGGCTGCCTCCTGAGAACCTGTTAGAGCCAAATGGGCCGAGTGTTGTAATAAGTCAGAGCATTCCCCTGAAAGCTTTCAGGGCCAGGACGCTGCATTAACAAGTCCTGGTCTTTCCTGTTTATCCTGCATACCTAAGGCCAAGCCATGTAGTAACATGGCAGTGTCCTGACCTAATTATCACACTGCCCTAACACGCTGTTTCTCCCTCCACCTCCTCGTAGATAGTTTTATGATTTTAACTGAATAGACTGTAGACGGGTTCAAGATGTTGAAGCTGATAATCTTAGGCCTGCTCTAAACCTAAAACTGTGGTGGTTCTAGCTCTGTAAAAAAAATTCACACACCCTGCCCCCAAAAATGTAGTTAAGCCAACCTAAACCCCAGGATAGACATTGTTAGATCAACTCAGGAATTATTCTGTCAACCTACCTACAGCTCCTTGAGGGAGTAGATTAGCTATAGCAGGAGGAGGAGGAAAACCACTTCGTCATTATATCAAGTGTCACCTGTAGACAGGCCCTTAATGTCTTGTATGTTAACCGTGTTTCCCTAAAACCAAGAATATGCTAGTCCAGCCATCCGATGTAGAGGCGCTTCTTGGCAGTCACATTACCTATCTGCTTTTTGGCCTAACACTTTTGGATTTGGATAGTGGATTAAGGAAAAGCAGTTAAGGTGAAAGAGACGGCTCCTGGGATATTTTAGCATGAAGAAGGCATGTGCCTTTTTTAGTACTTTATCTGCAGTGTATTTTTGCCAGAGAGTGGACATTCAACCACTTTTCCAGGCTCCATCTGAAGTACAAGCTAGGTAGTACATTATTAAGCAGTCCCTTTAT
The DNA here is from genome assembly GCF_965140295.1 of Lepidochelys olivacea. Lineage (NCBI taxonomy): Eukaryota > Metazoa > Chordata > Testudines > Cheloniidae > Lepidochelys > Lepidochelys olivacea. Next base: position 75,418,463 of record NC_140414.1, read on the forward strand.
GCTGCAGTTTAATTGCACTTGCAGAATGTCCCTGGTACATTGGATGGGTATGGGGCATAGTAGAGCACATGGCACTGTGGCTGTTCTATACTGATGTTGCAGCTTGACCAGTGGAAATGCAGGCTGGAAGTGCGGAGGAGCAAAGGCAGCTTGTCCCCTCAGCACAGGAAAAGAGGAACACACAATCTGGTCTGGAGTTTAACTATACTGGTATAGTTAAAGCAGCAAAACTTTCTAGAGTAGACAAGCCTAAAGAGGAGAGAGGAAAAATACCAAATGCAAGTTTCTTCATTGTCCTAAAGCATGAAGAGTCTTTTTATATAAGTAATGCCTTAATAGTCTAGTTAAACTCTGTGCAGTCTGTAGATATAGTATGATTAAAGAGGATAATGTAGATTTTTTTTAATTAAAAAAAAAAAGTAGATTAAGTGGTTATAAATTTATGTCCTGCAGTTAACCTTCTTTAGCAGCCTGAAGAAACTGAGAGCAATAAATGAGAACTTGGTGAAGGAACTATCAAGTCATCCAAAAGATACTGAGGTGAGTTAGACATAATGACATCTGTAGAGAATAGTGGAGCCCTGTGTTTTTTGCAAATGTGAGAGAACACAAAATAAAATAAAAACAACCTGTAAAATAAAATGAAAAACATACCCTGCAGCATCTGCCCCTGCTGGCCCAGCTGTGTGTGGCGGAAGCCACTGCTGCAGGGTGAGTACAGGGCCGGCTTATTCTGCAATGCCGCTCCCGGGGAAGGATCCAACCGCATCCCCACCCCTGCAGTGGGAGAAGGACCTGATCCCTTCCCTCCTCCCCACCTGGGCGATGGTAAGAGAGAGACACACACACCCCACCCCCTGGGGACCTGGAACTAACACCTCAAGACCTCCTCATCCAGACCAGCATCATAAGTAAGGCCATACTGGGTCAGACCATGGTCCATCTCTAGCCTATCTTCTGACAGTGGCCAATGTCGGGTGCCTCAGAAGGAATGAACAAATAGGTAATCATCGAGGTATCCACCCCCTATCATCCTCTCCCTGCTTCTGGCAGTCAGATGGTACGGACACCCACAGCATGAGGTTGTATCCCTGGCTATCAAACATAAGAATGGCCATATTGGGTCAGACCAAAGGTCCATCTTGCCCAATATCCTGTCTTCCAACCATGGCAAATGCCAGGTGCCCCAGGGGGAATGAACAGACAGATAATCATCTTCTGATCCATCCCCTGTCGCCCATTCCCAGCTTCTGGCAGACAGAGGCTAGGGACACCATCCTAGCCCATCCTGACTAATAGCCATTGATGGACCTATCCTCCATGAATTTATCTAGTTCCTTTTTGAACCCTGTTATAGTTTTGGCCTTCACAACATCCCTTGGCTGTGAGTTCCACAGATTGGCTCAGCGCTGTGTGAAGAAATCCTTCCTTTTGTTTGTTTTAAACCTGCTGCCTATTAATTTAATTTGGTGACCTCTGGTTCTTGTGTTATCTGAAGGTGTAAATAACAGTTTGGTATTCACTTTCTCTAAACCATTCATGATTTTATAGACTTATTTTGTATCCCACGTAGTCATCTCTTTCCCAAGTTGAAAAATATCCAGGTTTTTAATCTCTCTTTGAACGGAAACTGTTCCATACCCTTAATTATTTTTGTTGCCTTTCTCCTTACCTTTTCCTATTCAAATATCTCTTTTTTGAGATGGGGTAACCAGAACTGCACATTGTATTCAAGCTGTGGGCAATTTATATAGTGGCATTATGATATTTAGTGCCATCGTATCTATCCCTTGCTTAAAGGTTCATAATATTGTTAGGGCGCCCCCCCCCTTTTTTTTTTTGACTGCCACTGCATATTGAATAGATGTTTTCAGACAACTACCCATGATGACTTCAAGATCGCTTTCTTGAGTGGTAACATCTAATTCAGACCCCATCATTTTATATGTATCATTGGGATTATGTTTTCCAATGTGCATTACTTTGCATTTATCAACATTGAATTTCATCTGCCATTTTGTTGCCCAGTCTCCGAGTTTTGAGAGGTCCTTTTGTAGTTCTTCGCAGACTGCCTAGGACTTAACTATCTTGAGTAGTTTTGTATCATCTGCAAATTTTGCCACCTTACTGTTTACCCCTTTTTCCAGATCATTTATGCATATGTTGAAAACTGACCATTTATTCCTACCCTTTGTTTCCTATCTTTTAGCCAGTTACCAGTCCATGAGAGGACCTTCCCTCTTATCCCATGACAGCTTACTTTGCTTAAGAGCCTTTGGTGAGGGACCTTGTCAAAGGCTTTCTGAAAATCTCCGTACACTGTATCCCCCTTGTCCACATGCTTGTTGACCCCCTCAAAGAATTCTAGTAGATTGGTGAGGCATGATTTCTATTTAACAAACACTATGTTGACACTTCCCCAACAAATTATTGTAATCTATGTGGCTGACAATTTTGTTCTTTACTATAGTTTTAACCAGTTTGCCCGGTAGTGAAGTCAGGCTTATGGGCCTGTAATTGCTGGGATCACCTCTGAAGTCCTCTTTTAAAAATTGGAGTCACATTTAGCTATCCTCCAGTCATTTGGTACAGAAGCTGAGTTAAAAGATAGATTACAGACTACAGTTAGTAGTTCTGCAATTTCACATTTGAGTTCCTTCAGAACTCTTGGGTGAATACCATCTGGTCCTGGTCACTTATTACTGTTTAGTTTATCAATTTGTTCCAAAACCACCTCTAATGACACCTCAATCTGGGACAGTTCCTCAGAGCCATAAAAAGAATGGCTCAGGTTTGGGAATCTCTCTTATATCCTCAGTCATGAAGACCGATGCAAAGAATTCATTTTGTTTCTCCGCAATGGCCTTATCGTCCTTGAGTGATCCTTTAGCATCTTGATTGTCCAGTGGCCCTACTGGTTGTTTAGCAGGCTTCCTGTTTCTGATGTACTTTTAAAAAAAAAATAAAATAAAAAAAAAACGCTATTACTTAGTTTTTGGCTAGCTGGTCTTCAAATTCTATTTTGGACTTCCTAATTATATTTTTACACTTCATTTGCCAGAGTTTATGTTCCTTTCTATTTTCCTCACTAAGATTTAACTTCCGCTGTTTAAAGAATGCCTTTTTGCCTCTCACTGCTTCTTTTAGTTTGTTGTTTAGCCACAGTGGCACTTTTTTGGTTCTCTTATTATGTTTTTTAATTTGGGGGTATACATGTAAATTGAGCCTCTGCTGTGGTGTCTTTAAAAAGTTTCCGTGCAGCTTGCAGGGATGACATAGTGTAAAGACTTACTGTTATCAGATCTTTGTGCAAAATACTTTGTTTCTAGATCTTGAACAAAGAAGCAGAGATAATTATGTTGGAATTTGAAGAAATTTTCAAAACTCTGGAAATGAGAAAAAAGGAATTGCTAGAAGACATTGAAAGTCAGAGAAGTAAGAAAGAGAAGGAATATCAAATTTGGAAGAAAATGAAGGAAACTCACAAGAAAACCATTGAGAGTTTCCTGAAGGACTGTGAAAAGCTTGTTGATGAATGTGATCCTGAGCGTTTCCTGGAGGTGATAATTTTTACATTACAATGATCTGCCATCAAGTAGTATGTGCATGTGACACCCCCCACCCCCTGTTTGGGACATACTTTGAGATACTTAAGGCATGGCCACACTGGAAACTTCAAAGCGCTGTCATGGGAGAGAGCACTGGGAGAGAGCTCTCCCAGCGCTCCTGGTAATCCACCTCCACAAGGGGATTAGCTTCGAGCACTGGGAGCCTATTTACACTCGCGCTTTAAAGCGCTCTGACTTGCTGCGATCAGAGGGGTGATTTTTCACGCCCCTGAGACAGCAAGTTAGAGCGCTATAAAATGTAAGTGTAGCCAAGCTCTTACACTCAAGGCGAATTCTGTTTAGATGTTGCCGTATAATCTGCTTCTATGAAGGTGCAATTCTGACAGGAGTCTCACTTCCCTTCAGAGTGTAGAAGAGAACCTTATTTTGATGTGGGGGATGTGAAGGGTTCCCACCCCTTGTATTGCACAATCTGTTTTAAAGCACTAATCTCTAATTCACTTGAATTTTTGTGAGTGACTTATTTTATTCCTTTCCAACTCAATCAGGAACTGATTGGAAAGTTCCTAGAGACTTGGTTAAAATTCTGTGAGGCATGTACTCAAAGTAGTGGGGTGGGGCAAGTGGCTGCATTATAAAACACTATGTGACCCTCAGTGACCAAAATTTTTACGATTTTGGGAACTCTTTCTAGACTTGTCTACATGATGGGGAAAGCCACTCTATGGAGTGTGATTTCCAGTGCCCACTAACTTGTTGAACATTAATTGCTTTGTATAGATGCCATTAGTGTGCTTTAACATAGTTATTTTATAGCTGTCTTCTGTTGAAGTACCCTAGGGAGCCTTTTATGCACGCCAACAGGGTCTACATGGTCCAGTTAGCATGCTCTAGAAATCACTCCCCTGTAGAGAGTGCACTACCCTACCGTGTAGAAAAAGTCCCTTAGGGCTGGTCTACACTAACAAATTAGATCAACCTAGCTATGTCACTCAGGGTATGAAAAATCCACACCCCGAGAGCTGCAGTTAAGCTGATTTAGATCCCTGTGTAGATAGTGCTGGGTCGACAGAAGAATTCTTCTATCGACCTAGCTACCACCTCTCGGGATAGCATTTCAAGTGTAGACCGACTCTTAGTCTTGCACTAAGGAGCACAAGTCCATGGTATGGAAATCCTGCCAAAATGTTTTCAAGTACATTTTGATCTCAAAGACAGCCATGTGGCTTTTGCCTCATGCACAGTGTCTTGGATTTGACTTTTAGGAAAGATTTCTCCTTTGGCCTCAGAACAAAATATTACAAGATAAATAATTTTCCCAGACATGACACTCCCTGTGTGTGATTATTGCTCTTCTACTTCTGTGAGCCCTTAAAGTTCTGATTATGTCGTGATGAAATGAAGAGTTATTTTTTAACAAGTTGAACAGTTAACTTCTCTCAGATATTCTGGTAAAGTACTTTTGTTTTATTTTTAAATAACATCCTTAACTCTAATGCAGTCTTATTTTAATTACAGGTGGCATGTGGCTTGAATAAAAGGTACATACATTTCATGTGTTCTAGTTTCTGTAGTTTGTTAGTGTATAGTTGAGTAAGGTGGTAAGATACAAAAAAGTTTAGTTTAATATTCATATCATGACTGTGGGGGGTTGGGAGAGGAGTGTCCAGGGAATACAGTGGATTAATTAATATGGAGAGATACACAGAACAGTTTTGAACAGTTGTAGAAGTTCTGTGAATATTTGAGATCATTACTTTCTAACATTTAATTTCAAAATTCTTCTAGAGCTGTTGGAATTAGTATATCACTTTCACAGATTTATTATTGAACAGATAAAAGTGGATCTTGAAATAATCACTTCAGATACTACTTCATGTTTTTCTGTAAACACTGTCCTAAAAAAGCCTTAATACTGTCTTTTTGCTTTGTCTCAGAAAATAATATAAGAACATAAGAATGGCTATACTGGGTCAAACCAGTGGTACATCTAGCCCAGTATTCTGTCTTCTGACAATGGCTAATGGCAGATGTTTCAGAGGAAATGAACAGAATAGGGCAATTGTCAAGTTATCCATTCCCTGTCTTCCAGTCCCAGTGTCCGTCAGTCAGAGGCTTAGGGACACCTGCTGCATGGGGTTGCATCCCTGATAATCTTGGCTAATAGCCATTGATGGACCTATCCTCCATGAACTTATCTAATTCTGTTTTGAGTCCAGTTATGGCTTTTGCCTTTACAACATTCCATGGCAACCAGTTCTGCAGATTGACTGCGTTGTGTGAAGAAGTACTTCCTTTTGTTTGTTTTAAACCTGCAACCTATTAATTTCATTGGGCAACCCCAGATTCTTGTGTTTTGAGAAGGGGTGAATAACATTTAGTTATTCGCTTTCCTTACACCATTCATGATTTTATAGACCTCTATCATATCCTCCCTGAGTCATCTCTTTTTCCAAGATGAAAATAGTCTGTCTTTTTAATCTCGCCTCCTCTGGAAGCTATTCCATACCCTTGATTGTTTTTGTAGCCCTTCTCTGTATCTTTTCCATTTCAAGTATCTTTTTTTTTTTTTTGAGATAGGGTGACTAGAACTGCACACAGTATTCAAGTTGTGGGCGAATCATGAATTTATGTATTGGCATTATGATATTTATGGTCTTATCTATCCCTTAATGGTTCCTAACATTGTTAGCATTTTTCTTTCTTTGACCGCAACTGCACATTGTACAGATGTTGTCAGAGAACTATCCACAGTGACTCCAAGATCTCTTTCTTGAGTGGTAATAGCTAATTTAGACCCCATTATTCTGTATGAGTAGTTGGGATTATGTTTGGCAATGTGCACTACTTTGCATTTATCAATATAGAATTTCATTTGCCATTTTGTTGCCCAGTCACGCAGTTTTGTGACATACCTTTGTAACCCTTGGCAGTCTGCTTTGGACTTAACTGTCTTGAGTAATTTTGTATCCTCTGCAAACTTTCCCCCTCACTGTTCATCCCTTTTTCCAGATCACTTATGAATATGTTGAACAGTGCTGATCCCAGTGCTGATCCCTGGGGAACACAGCTATTTACCTCTCCATTCTGAAAACTGACCCTTTGAATATTTTAATCTCTTTCTGACTTAAGTTTGTGCTTTAGTTTATCAGATGCCATGCTGCTGTGGGACTGTAAAAATTTAGTTTTTGTGGGAGTATTAAAGAAGGTTTCAGGAATTATGCTTATAGGTCCTGCTAACATAATTAGATAAAATAGCTTCTTTATGTATGAAATGTTACTGAGACACACTATAAATCCGGTGATTTAAATTTTATATTAAATTGAATATAATGAATTTACTGTATGTTGAACTGTATATTAATCTTGTAATTTTCTCTGAGAAACAAAATGCTCCAATTCAGGAGCATCATGTTTTCAAAACTAATTTTTGAATACTTTAATGAATTAGAATCAAGAATGTTTGAGCATATACAGATTTGTTCAGTCAGCTCTAATATGATTAATGGAATTAAATTTCTTATTCAAACTTTCTATGAAAAGCTTGCAAAGTGTTTTTTTTTGTTGTTGTTGAAGTAATGGAGTACAGTACCTTCTCTTGCAATTTAAATGTTTGCTGTGGGATGCACAAAATGCCATATTTGGCTTTTTTATGGTTTTGTACTTTCATGCCTATACTTAATTAGGCAAAGCCTTTTTTAAAAAAAAATTACAGTAAGTGAGAACAGAACTTTAAAATTCTCTTTCACAGAATGAGGAATGACCTCTGGGGGAAAAAGGTGTAATTTGGGTTCAGACACAGTGGACTAACAGTACTTTATCTCTTATTACTGAAGAATATATTTGGCAACAGTATTTCGGCCACATCTCTTATATTTTCATAGTGTACGTATTTCAGAGTAACAGCCGTGTTAGTCTGTATTGGCAAAAAGAAAAGGAGTACTTGTGGCACCTTAGAGACTAACCAATTTATTTGAGCATGAGCTTTCGTGAGCTACAGCTCACTTCATCGGAGCTGTAGCTCACGAAAGCTCATGCTCAAATAAATTGGTTAGTCTCTAAGGTGCCACAAGTACTCCTTTTCTTATAGTATACATATTAACCTTTTTCTGCTTGACTAGTTAATTATTTCAAAAACAGGTACAGGAGAGGTGCGGAATTCTGGATAAATAAATAAATAAAACTTGCAGTTTCTTCAAATTCTCCTATTGTGTATTTAGAATTTCTCAATGGAATGATTTGCCTCCTTGCTGATTGGTGGTTTGACAAAATTAATTGTTCTGAACAATTACCGTAAGAAGAATGTGCTTTGATGGTTATTGCCGCCTACTTGTTTAAATTTCATTATGCTGGATTATGGGCCTTTAAATGTAGGGCAAACTAAACAAATGCTTAAATAATAATATCAGTTCTTCAGTTCCCCTCCCCCCCACACACAGACACCTTTTGCTACCTCCCACCTCCCCCAAAAAACCTTTCTCACTGAAACTTCTTTTGCTATCTGTACAGCTAGAAGGGGTTAATCCTTTTAGACCATGACATACAGCTTCTCTGGCAGACAGAGATCCCTTTTGGCTATTTTGATCACAGAATTTTTTCCAACAGATTCTCAAGTGGCCTTTTCTAAGAAAGGAAATTAGAAAATTCTAAGTAGAGGAAGATCAATCTCTTCAGATATTTTTCTGCCATCTACTGACTTCCTTTTTTAATGTAATTATTTTTATTAAGTAGGTATAACTTTTTTCTGTTTTGAGCCCAGCGGAACACACATAATTGTCTAAAAGATTTTTTTCACTTCTTTTCCAGAATGAAGACTCAGTTTGACCTGATGCACATAGCATCTAGCTATGAAAAAGCACCAGAGTCTACCCAAAAGCAAATGGACATCAAATCTGTGGTTAATGAAATCTTGGCCTTGCAGCTGACTTCAGTTGATTCATTCATTGTTAAAGGTAGAAAAAAGATACATATATTTTGAACACAGTGCACAGTTCATTATTTTTAACACATATATGTTGAAAATAAATCTGTTATCCTACCACAATAAACTTTATATTAAAGCAATACTCAGTTTGCAAAATGGAAAGTGTTTTAGCTGCCCTGGTTTCATAACTTGGTAAGTTACATCTGATGAGTCAAGTGTTCTTTGTATTATTGTATTTTAAAAAAAAACACATCAGTCTTATTTTTATTCCTCTTTTCGAACAGAACTTTCTTCTGGAGGAAATGAAGGTTTAACTGGAAAGTGTGTGTATAAAAATAGTGCAAAACAATGGAAAGATCAGAAAAACATACACAGCACGTATTATGTAAGTTCTTGTTTACAAGAGTTACTACAGGTTTTTTGTTTTTTAATGGTTAAGTATGTTCTTTTGGCTTTGTAAAATCCAAAATGGGCAATGTCTAATGCAACTTTTTTCAGCCTGTAGTGGGACATGAGGAAACTTTGACTGACGGTAGTAAGATCTGTACTCGCTTAATGTCAATATCAGAAATGTCAGCATTTCAAAACATGAGTCATGAGGTAAGAATGCATTTTGGTGTAAGTATTGCTCAACTACTAATAGTGTTTGGATAAACAAGTTAATGTTTCATATTGTGACAGTCTTTTACTTCGGGCTCTCCCCCCTCTCATTTTGCTTAGGGCTCTACCAAATTCACAGTCCATTATGGTCAATTTCATCATCATAAGATTTGAAAATTGGTAAATTTCACACTTTCAGATGTTTAAACCTGAAATTTCATGGTGGTGTAACTAGGGGTCCCGACCCAAAGGGGGATTGTGTGTTGGGGGGAGGGGCACAAACCTACTTGTAATGAGATTGCCACCCTCACTTCTGTGAAAAGTGCAGAGCTTCCTGCAACAGCAGGAGGTTCCCGGGGGCTCCCCGCTCCTACTGCGCACATGCACACAGCAATTGTGCAGGGGATGGACAGGTCCTCTTCCTGCCCAGCCAAAGCTAGGAACCGCCTTTGCTGGGGTGCTCCCAACAGCACAGGGAAGATTGGACCCAACTCTACAAGTCTCCTCCAGCTGCAGGAACCTCTGGGGCTGCTGCCCAGTCCCATAGTGTCCTGCAGCAGAGGGAGGCACCCAGAGGTGGGTCTGATGGTTTTTCTCTCTCCTCCTCCTCTTCCCCCCCCCCCCCAAACAGCAGTGCAGGGGACAGACAAGTCCTGTCCCTGCCCAGCTGGAGCTAGAAGCCCCCTTTTCTGGGACCCTCCTAGAAGCAAGGGGACATTCGATTTCACGGGGAAGGGCTTATTTCACAGTCCATGATGCCCTAATTATACTAAACTGATACTCTTGACGGGTCAGTCACCTACTTTTAGTTCAGGCTACTGCACACTAACTTTTTTCTTAAATGAAATGTAGAACTACAACCTAATTGCTTTTATAGAAAAATGTCTCACTGTTGTGGATTGTTAAAAGTGCAAGTGGATTATTTTTAAACTTTATTTGAGAAGTTCACATTTTTTTGGCCACACTTCAAGTCCAAGTAGTCCATACTTAAAGATAAGGTAAGGCCCAGTTTCAGTGGGAAAGATACTGTGATCAAACCGAAGTATGAATGAGTGCCACATCTTTTCCTGAGAAGTAGTTAGTATGTGTTGATATTGGGCCTATGCTTTTGTGTGCATTTAAAGTGGTAACTCATGCTCAAATTTTTAAACACTTAGTAGATTGTATGTCACAGTTTCTGCAATGATGGGTTATATGTGTCCCCTAGTATTCCAAATCCCAGTTTCTTTTGACTGCAGTCAGTGAAGGAGTATCTGAGTTGCTGTGTCAGGCATGATTCAGTGCAGCTGATAAAGCTTATCTAGCTTCTTCCTCAAGACATTTTCTGCTAAAAAAGATCTTCCCTCCGTAGTCATTTGATAGCTGTTTTGGCCTTCCATAACTGTTGCCTCTCCAGTTCCATATTCTTGAGTGTTAGAGGCATTTGAGTATTGTAGACATAAAATGAAACTTTTGCCTTGTTACCATAGATACACAGCAGTCAAAGTGGTTATCTTAATGTGACTAAGAAATTCAGAGAAATTCATTGGCGCTGGATAAAAGTACTGCATTGGATTTAGGTTTTCATTCTCAGATGAGAATATTCTCTTGCATCTTAAACAATTTTTGCTAAAATCAGAATTGATCAGTTTTTTAACTTGAAGTTATAAAGATATTACTTCTGTGTAGTCTCATTCTTTGATACTTATGTCACTGAAGTATTTGGATTTTGGTTTTGTTTAAGTCACTTAAATATTTTACTTTTAAAAAGTTATAGATTTCTTCTAATCCGAACAGTTTGTATATTTTTTTCTGTTGCCTTTTAAGTGTCCAGCAAAATATTCTAAGTAATTTAAAGTAGTCTTAGAACATATAAGCACAACAAATTAATAGTTTGCCTTCACATAATATTTAAAGAACTTGTAACTCTGATGGCTTATTACTTTTCCTTGTACTAAATAATTTGGTGATTTTTCTATAATTGTAGGAGGTACGTTATAATTATTATATGGATCATCGGAAATCAGATTCGTTGAAGATGCAGACTTCACCTGCAAATACAAAGCATACATTTGTGATAACTGATTCTTTGAAGGGTACATTCTCAGCAGTTCCCCTTCTGTCCTCACCTCCCAAAGTGAAAGATGCACAGAGAATAAAAACACAAAAATTACAAAAAGGAAGTTTTAGTAACACTAGTTTTTCCAGTTCCAGTAGTTACAAATTCAGCTTTCCACCTGTGAACTGGAATTTCTCTGAATTGAACAGTGACTTGAACTTATTTAATGGAACAAGATCTCCGGAAGTAAGCAAACTAACCTCCACATCAGAAAATTCCAATGGCTTGGTAATAAAAAACAAAGTAAAAATGGAACAGTCATCACCGGTTCCCATTTCTGCAAAAACACTAGCAAGTCCTAGCACTTCACCTGGCTTACCAGCATCAGCAATAAAACCTGTTCCTGTTTCAAAACCAAACTTTTTAGGTGCTCCTACTCAGAGCCTTTCTGTTCCACTTTTTATCCCCAATTCGGGTAATGACTCATCATTACCCAATTTAAATAAGGCAGCCGCTACATTTTTCTTCAAAAAAGAGAAGAATAATTCGGTTTTCCCCACCTTTTATGTGGGAAGATGTGATACTCAAGATAAAATGGGCAATCAACATGGAAATTATACGAAGTTTAAGTCTTCAGCTTTAACTGAGGCTAAAGCTTCTGCTGCCTTTACAAGTCCTAAACTAGGATCATCAGAAAGTGTAAAGCCAGTTTTTTCATTTACCTTTAGCAATTCGGAAAGAGATTGTTTTACAGTATCCAAACTCAGCAATTCATTGAAGATGTCACCATTTTCAAGCCTATCTGAGAAGCCAGCTGAACAAAGTACAATATTTCAAACCGGAAAAGAGAACGTTTCTGTAAGCAAAGACGTAAAATATAACTGGCTAAAATCTCCTACAGTAGTCCCACAGGAGCAGAGTGCCAGTACCCCTGATTCCACTGCTACTGTAGCCTGTAGTACATCTAGTAGTGACACTGGGAAGAAAGATGTTTCCAAGAGCCAGCCTGTCCCCTGTAGTAATATATTTTCCTTCTCATCCAATAATTGTATTCTGGAATGTAAATCTTCACCTGTAACCTCATTTGAAGGTTCTGTCAAAAGTGCTTCCAACTCACTATCTTCCTCCTCGATGCTGTTTTTATCGAATAGTGAAATTGAAAATATGAAAATAGAATCAATTGACAAAGCACATCCAGTTGTAGAAAAATCTACACCTTCAATATGTACAGTAGCCATATCTGAACTTACAAGTCCAAAGTGTACCAATTCCTTTTTTTCTTTTGACCTATCTATGAAGACTGAAACTGAAGACACGCTTGCTCAACAGAATTCTTTGTGTGGTCCAGCTATAGTCAACTCTCTGTTTTCAACAGGCTTTCCTAGTAAAGAAAGCAATGTATTTTCCACTCATCCTAGTGTTGCATCAATTAAACCTCATATAGATGTGAAAGTTGAAGATAATGTAAATACTGCTGAAACCTATAAGTCACACCAAGATTTAGAAGAGATTTCTAGGAAGCAAGATGAACTTGACACTCTGCAGTTACAGAATGCAGCTTGTCTTAGTCCAGTGACATGTGGTGGTACATTTTTAGGAGGCTCGGCACATGCAGTAGGTAAAGAACATGAAACGCTAAATCTTTCAGACTCTGATACAGAAGAGCTAAGTCAAGCATCAATGTCTAGTGACTGTAGCAATGCATCAGAATATTTTTTGGTTGCAGAAGACAAAATAACAGTTAATGAAAAACCAGGTACATGCACTATAGAGAACGAAATTGAAGAGAATTCCCTTCAAGGTAAATAATATTCAGATATCTGTTTAGATATGTTGGAATTAGGTAAACGTTTGTACTGAAATACATAGCCAGTTTAAAAAGAGAGAACTCTCTCCTCCCTCCGAGCTCGTTTTGTGTCTTGCAATGAATCTTAAATGGGGTTTATCTGTAATAGGAACAACTATCACAATCAAGTATAATTCATAATAAAGTAGGGTTACTATGTTTGTGGTACAAACTGACAAAACAATATCAACCTCCAAAATGTCTTCCATTGTTAGAATTTAGGGTTAAACATGGTTTCTATGTCCTTATGAAGGTTGAAGCTAGAACTCTAGTTTCTTGCCTCTCTACCAGTTACCCCCAAATTTGGACCTAAATCACTCCAATACTGGCCTGCTTATAACCATAAACCAATTGTTAATTTGTTCTGTCCAAATGGGTAATAACGAGGTGGCTCGCCCTAGAGGAAATGCCAGGGTTTTACCAGGAGGGTTGTCTCTGGACTGCAGAGGACTCCCCAGAGCCAACTAATTCTGATAACTCATGGGAGGACATGGATACAGCCTTCTGCTGAAAGGATTGACGTACAGGCAGCAATTCTTCGTAAACAAAGTGTCATTTATTTAAAGGAAAATAAGCAGTTACAATACATTCAGTAAAGCAAGGAAGAATACACTAACCTGTTAAGACATCCTAAACTGCTGTTAAATCTTAATTAGAAATCATACATTAAAGTGGCAAAATAAAATAAGACCGCACAAAACACACAGCATACATAGACCATATAGCAGTTATGTAATATTCAAGGTTCATAGAGACCCCTCGTACACATGCATAAAGCCCCAATACAGTTAGTAAACAGCATATATGTACAGGGAAGCATTACAATGTTACACATTAAAACACATGAAGACCTCCAATTCATATGTATGAAGCCTACATGTAACATTACAGTATAATCCTGAATTTGATACAGTATAGCACACAAGGCTTCTATATATAGGCATAAGAGAACATCACAGTATTACATGCCTTTGCTGTTCTTCAGTCTTCTCTGTTATTCATTTGGCTACACACACACCCACCACCACCACCCTGGCTGTCAGCCTTATATTCAGTTTCTGGTCTTCTCTGACTGGTTGCTTTCTCAAATTCAGAAATTAGCATAGATCCTCCCTGCCTAATTATACCAGTTCAGCCAATCAGCTTCATCTGTCATTCAAGCTGGTTGATCCTCCTCCTGAGACTTCCTTGCTATTATCATAGATCTTCCTCCTAGCCGCATCCTTTAGTTCTCTTTAAATATGCTGACTCATTCCCATCGAACTCTTATTTAACCCTTATCTCCTCTCAATCAAATCTGCTTCCATTTTGAGGTTTCTGATAGGAAATCACTGTGGCTGCCATTTTGGATTTTTAGCTCTAAACTATTATTACTTACCTAAAGCCTTAATTCTAAAATTAGCTACTGTTTTATGCAAGCTAAAGCGTTATGATACTGTCACTACTGTTGGTAGGTTAATTTGGAGAAGTGATTTTTAAAGATGTTTTAAACCCCTCTCTAGCTGCTTTTCTGCATGTCTCTGCTGTAGGCTGCTACACAGGATCAGAGCAGCTTAATGAAAACCTTTTTATATTAGCAGTAGAGATATGGAATGATCTTTTGCTGCATCTTGACTGTGTTATCCATGCCATTTTATTCCAATAATAGAATATTTTAGATTTCTTCCATGCTTTTTAAATAAAACCTCTGAATTAATATTCAGAATCAGTTCTTACTATTGGTATATATTGGTGGAGAATATTGCTTACACTTTATGAAATATAGTCCTAAATCAATAGTAACACAGTCATTTTGAGTGAGTTGGTGATAGTGAATCTTTGCATGATGGGCAGAGACTTCCATCTAAAGAGGAAATCAAGTGTTGTGGAAAACAGATTCTAAAACAGAAAAACCTACATAAATTAAAGGTCGATATGACAGCAAAAATTTTAACAATGACTATGCTGCATTAAATCGCCCACTGAGGAAGGACTAATGAGGTGAATTTTCAGATTGTGAAATATGACACATACTAGAGATCAAAAAATCAGTCCAGTTACATTTGATGATGATTGTTCGATATACTGCCACCTCTAAAAGAATATTACTACTGTCTTATAACTATGGCAAAATAGTATGAGGCTTAACAGCCCTTCCAAAATCATATTAACTATGATAATTATGGATATTCTTGATATCCGTATACATGGCCAAATACCTTTTTTTTCAATCTTGTCAAATTCTTGGCCTCAACCATTTCTTGTGCAGAAGTCCATCACCAAATTATTGTGTGAAAAAGTATTTCCTTTTATCAGGTTTTAATTGGCCACCTTTTCAGTTTCATTTAATCTCTCCTTGTGTTTTGAGATGGGGAGTATAGCATTTCCTGATTGATCTATCTTTTCTATACCATTTATTATTTTACATATTTATCACATGCCGTCTATTAATCTTTATAAAATAAAATCCCAGTCTTTTTTCTGTCTCATGAGTTTTTCCTATACCCTGGATTATTCTTGTCATCCTTCTCCAAACCCACTCTAATTCTGCAATATCCTTTTTTGAGATGGGGTGACCAGTATTACACCCCATCTGTTGGCCTTGTTTGTGGAAAGCTACAGACTGAAGTTGCCATAGGATAAGAGCTGATCATAGAGCTAAAGAACTGAGAGCATGGATGGACTGGTTTATGTATATATGGAAGGTGCTGGCTGAGGCCCCTATTTTGTACAGGGCTCTTCTAATCATAGAAATGGCCATGTCACTAAAACTTCATATAACTGTACCCTATATGATTTATAGACCTAAATGTTTACTGTGTAGATCAACATATTTTATAGCAGAAACATTCTGAAGAGTTAATACCGACATTCAAAAAATTAAATATGTATTGTATGTTTCTTTTCACAGGACAGGAAATTAAGTCTACGTCCATACAGAACAGTTGGTCAGAAATGTAAATGAATTTTCTAGAAACATTGGTTTTGGGCAAATCTCTCTTTCAGTTTACAGTAACGTATTTATCATAGTCTGTTGAATCTATCCTGTATGTATATGCATCTCCAGATATTTAGATTAGTGAAATGTGCCCTTTACTCTCTGAAAAGGTACATTCTAAAACTAGCAACCAGCTAAAATAGGGCTAGAATAAAGCATGCCTTTTAATAAAGACAAACATATAGATTTGAAAGGCTGTTCTTTCTACCCTTGAGCGATATATTGAATATAATCAAGTGCTGCAAGTTATTTTCTATAATAGTTCTTAGGTGACAAGAAGGTGGTGTCTTTGCATGAAATGTTTATACTTATAAAATTTTAGACACTAAACAGGATATCTAAACAAATCTGTCTTATCAGAATACATAGTTAATGGCTGAAGTGATGATATTTCTTCTTGAGTTCTAATCTTCTGATCAATTTCTCCAGGTTCAGTTATTGATCTTTACTGACCTCTATAGAGGAAGCAAGTATTGAATGCATTATTAAAGGCAAAATTTTAGTTACAGTAGTTGTCACTAATTAACAACTTTTGACATTCTCCGCTATATAAAATGGTACCAAAACTCTTCCCAATAGGTATATTTAGTATCTTCTGTACCACTACTGTTTTCATCCAAGTTTTATACAGAATTAGATCCAACAAAGAAGTGACTTTTGTAATAATGTCTTCAGTACCACTTGACGTGGTTTTTCTGTGGCATAGAGTTCTTGGCTCATCCATCATCCAGGCTATACATAATACTAATATAATGCTGTTCTCATTGACTTCATCAATAATTAGAATGATAACACTCGCAGCTGATGCTGTTAAGAGGTTGGGATTCAGAATTGTTCTTAACTACTAATGTTATGCTTAACTTGTACACAGTGTATAGGAAAGAACACTGGAAATAGTTTTCTAGCTAATCTTTATAGCATGGATTTATTTGCTTATCTGTTAGCACCAGTGTCAAGTGCTTAGTATATCACCACCTAATATATTAAAATATTTAAAACCAACGGTAGTAACTTGTTCCAGTCTGTTTTTGTCTTGTAATTTAATTACACTCAAGTGATTTGATTATTTGAGTTTGTAACTTTTTAACAGTAGCATGCTATTTCTCATTTATTTTATAGTTTACATGTAGGCCAATGTGTATGGGTCCCCATTAATGAAACCAGAGACTTTTTGTATGTGAAGATAGTTCTGGAAATTAGAATTTTATTTTTTGCCATTGCAGTAGTGCTAGTGGAAGCTAAAGTAGACATTTAGTAGACAGCATGTGCACTTCTAAACTGAAATAATCCCTGAGTTGCAAAGCATCTTTTAACAAACTGCATCTGAGACCCAGAAGGGAGCCTGATCCTTGTGAATGGCTCCTGAAAGTATATGGTTAGGTAGAGGCTGAAGCAGTCCTAAATGTGCTTGGAACAGCGTTCGAGCCATGACCATAGGTTTTTCCCTTGTAAGTCTTCTGAGTGTGAGATACAGGTAGACAATGAAGCTGAATTATTGGGGGAAGCATCCATACTGTGCTAGAAAGAAGAACTCAGAATTGTTCTGTGTCTTACGGGCTAATTGGGTGCCATTGATCTCAAGTCAATAACAGCTCTTTTTGACTTCAGCGGTATAGACTCACACTCAGAATAAATTGCAGGATTGGGCTCTAAGCAAGCCGATCCTATGACTTCAAACTACTTCACAAGATCTTAATCGTCCTTTCATTCTCTTACATGAATAACCCATTACTTGGAAGCAAATTTACCTCTCTGCCTGTATGCTACTATTGATATGAAAGTAATCTTTTTTTTTTAATTAGAACATAGCAAAAACCTAAATATGCTGAAGGAGAAATTTCATAGAATCCCCTGAACATTCATTCTATAGAATGATTTTATTGGTGACAACATACTGCATTCCTCTTCCATGCTTTTATTGTGTAATACTAACAACTTTTCTGCAGATCTAATAGACTTGTGTAGTGGTGTTGGAGACGTTTTTTTCCTTGATCTCAGTAAAGAGCTACCTTAGTGATTTCTCCCTTAAACCAAAAGAGCATGCTTATAAGAGAGCCATCCATTGGAATGTTCATATGGAATGCTATGGTAAAAGGACCAGTTGGCTGTCCACTCTGTGTATTCTAAAACACTAGTAAAATACTGTTTCTCTTCAGAAAAGTCCCTCTTATGGGATTGAAGTAGCAGCCCTTCTGTTAGGGCTGGTGTACGTTGAGAACATATATTGGCATAGCTACCTCTCTTGGGCCTGAAAAAAATCCACACCCCGAAAGACCTAGCTATACTCACCTTAACTCTGGTTACTTGCAGAGAGGTGGATTACCTGGGCTGATAGGAGAACCCCTCCCATTGGCATAGGTAGTATCTACATTGAAGCACTACAGCAGTTGTGCTGCTGTAACATTTCAAGTGCAGACGAGCTCTTGGAGCTTATTTCTATTTCAGGAAAGTATGATTTCAGACATTCTGTCAGTTAAATGGGGTACTAAGTACTTTATCTGGTATAGATGAGCTAGATAAATTGAACTTCACACAAGTCAGCCGGTGCCAAGCAGCCATTTTCATAGTTAGACACCAGTTGGCTTTTACTACAGTGCACATTAGCAGTACTTGGTCATGTGCTAGCTGTATCTGGCTTCATTTTTTTTTTCAGTTCACATCTTTAGCATGGATTGTTCAGATCACTCAAGATTGAACTAACTGCTATCACTGCAGCCAATGGGGTTGTGTCATTTATTCCAGTGGTTACAGGAACAGGCCATTACTGAGCTCTTTTGAAAATCCCACACTAAAGCACCATTAATTATTAATGAAAACTAGGCATCCAGATCCCTAGGTGTCTTTAAAAATCTCAACCTAAAGCTTTAATAACATCTCCAATTCCTCGTATTCTAGGCTACAAACCATTTTCTCTAGTAATTGAAAGAGTGCAAGACTACTAGAGTGATTGCTGAAGCTTTGTTTCACTATCCTTTCCTGAAGTTTGATATAAGCTAGGTTCCACTTGTCTGATTATGAATAATTAAAGCAAATAACTTATTTAGGATCCACTACCAAGGTTGATAGGCTCCAACTTTATGTATTTTTAAAAAATAATTGGATTAAGACAATATGGGACATCTGAAAATCATCCTAATAGCTAAAAAAAATAATGTATTCTTGTGAGGGACCTCCCACGGTCGAGCCTTGTCTTTAGACAAACAGTTTAGTTAACTGGTGTAAATCTCTACTTGGATATTCTGAATAAGTATTTCCATGAAGGGCAATGTACCACTTAAGTGGCTGAAACTATTTGCATATGTGGGTGTAGATATGGGCAAAGTCTACCTGCTGACACGTAGCACAAGCCTGTGTGAACAATTTGCTACTAGCTTTTGTGCTGCCTACTTAAGATAACTTTGCAGATGTCATGCAGGATCTTTTTGGAGAATAGAAATGCTCCAGCATTGTCAAAGGGTTGTCTCTACAAGGTCATAGGTCAGGTAAGGAGGATAAATCAGGTAAGTGTGAAGTCGGTATGCATAAATTAAAGGCCAGGCCAATTGACGCTTGTGTGAGAGCATCCTCACAGCAGTTTAACATGGTTTATTAGTGTACAATGACTTACATGTCCCCTGTAGACATCGGTTAATGACAGAGAGTGAGCTACAAGTAGCTGTCCCTAGAAACTTCCAAGTGTATATAGACACTTCAAAAAACGCTGGTTAAAACGAATTTTAATTTGAAAAATGATACAATTGTCTAGTTACATCCTTTTTTACAAAACCACTAAAGGTTCAATCTTAAGCTTAAGACATCTGTTTTAAATTAATCCTCGCAAGTATAGTACAAGTTTTAAAAATCATTTATATTTATAATTAAAAGAAAATGAACCTATGCCTTACTGACTAAAACCCAATATATCTATTGTAATTTTATTCCAAGTGTGTTTGAGAATGAAGAGTGATCATCCTCTACTCACTTAGCTTAAATTAGCTGCTAAAACTATTTTTTGTCCAGGTCTTCCGTCCAGAAGATTGTTACTGTCATTTCTTCATGCTTTACAGAGTATGTGATGCTCAGACTACAGTTTTTCACAGTAGCTTTCACTCAGTTGTTGAAATGCAAGTACAACATTGTCATTTGGATCATCACAAAGTTCACCTAAGGATGTTCTGTTTCAAAAAAAACAAAAAAGTGTTAAAATTGCTTAAAAGATATACATTAAAATTCTATTTTGTCAGTACATATGTATATCATACCCGATTGCTTTAATAAGAAGTGAAAAATCTTTGAGTAGATTGTAAGCATCTCCTTCATTTAACCTAGTAAAGGGGAAAAAAAATCTCAAATTATTTTAAATGGTTATTAAAAGGAAACTTGTTACTACTCTATAACTCCTCTCTCATTGCTCTCAACTGGTAGGCAAAGTCCAGAGTAAACAGACAGCCCTTACACAAGGCCACAAAGATCAATAAGTCTAACTTTAGCAGATTAATAGGAAATTAATTTCAAAATTGAGCTCATAATTCAGGCAAAACAAAGTTGCTGTATAGAGAGTAAGATTATACATATTTACATAATCATGCGTAACCTATTAAAGTATTCAAAAGATTAGAAAAGAGTAAAAACACATCTGGGGAAATATTTAATGCATTTGTTAATTTTATTGGATAGAAAACCGCTATTGGAACTGCATGCAAAAGCAAAGCTATCTAAACTGTAATAGAAAGTGGAACAGTCAGCATGGATTCACCAAGGGCAAGTCATGCCTGACTAATCTAATTGCCTTCTATGACGAGATAACTGGCTCTGTGGATGAGGGGAAAGCAGTGGATGTGTTGTTCCTTGACTTTAGCAAAGGTTTTGACACGGTCTCCCACAGTATTCTTGCCAGCAAGTTAAAGAAGTATGGGCTGGATGAATGGACTATAAGGTGGATAGAAAGCTGGCTAAATTGTCGGGCTCAACGGGTAGTGATCAATGGCTCCATGTCTAGTTGGCAGTGGGTATCAAGTGGAGTGCCCCAAGGATCAGTCCTTGGGCCAGTTTTGTTCAATATCTTCATGATATCTTCAATGATCTGGAGGATGGTGTAGATTGCACCCTCAGCAAGTTTGCAGATGACACTAAACTGGGAGGAGAGGTAGATACGCTGGAGGATAGAGATAGGATACAGAGGGCCCTAGACAAATTAGAGGATTGGGCCAAAAGAAATATGATGAGGTTCAACAAGGACAAGTGCAGAGTCCTACACTTACGGAAGAATCCCATGCACCGCTACAGACTAGGGACCGAATGGCTTGGCAGCAGTTCTGCAGAAAAGGACCTAGGGGTTACAGTGGACAAGAAGCTGGATATGAGTCAACAGTGTGCCCTTGTTGCCAAGAAGGCCAATGGCATTTTGGGATGTATATGTAGGGGCATTGCCAGGAGAGCGAGGGACGTGATCGTTCCCCTCTATTCGACATTGGTGAGGCCTCATCTGGAGTACTGTGTGCAGTTTTGGGCCCCACACTCCAGTTTTTCCACATCCTTTTTGTAAAGAGTCCAGCAGAGGGCAACAAAAATTATTAGGGGACTGGAACACATGACTTATGAGGAGAGGCTGAGGGAACTGGGATTGTTTAGTCTGCAGAAGAGAAGAAAGAGGGGGGATTTGATAGCTGCTTTCAACTACTTGAGAGGGGGTTCCAAAGAGGATGGATCTAGACTGTTCTCAGTGGTAGCTGATGACAGAACAAGGAGTAATGGTCTCAAGTTGCAGTGGGGGAGGTTTAGACTGGATATTAGGAAAAACTTTTTCACTAGGAGGGTGGTGAAACACTGGAATGTGTTACCTAAGGAGGTGGTGGAATCTCCTTCCTTAGATATTTTTAAGGTCAGGCTTGACAAAGCCCTGGCTGGGATGTTTTAGTTTGGGATTGGTCCTGCTTTGAGCAGGAGGTTGGACTAGATGACCGCCTGAGGTCCCTTCCAACCCTGATATTCTATGATTCAGACCAATATATTGTCTACATTAGGAGTAAGAAGAGATCAAAGACTAGCTGTTTTGTCTATAGGCAAATAAACTGAATTCTGCAGATTGGCCCTCAGGTTATTAGTGCAATATTCCTTGCAGTGGGCTGGAAGTTTTGCATCAGCTTCAGGTAAATTAACATTTGTGATGTTTCAGTACACTCTTTGTTGATATAAACTCAACTATTTGTATTGCCCCATATTTCTGTTTTCACTGTGTTTCAGAATTTTGTATAGAAAACATTGTGAGCACTACTATAAACAATGTACTAAGCATTTGTCAAACATTTGAAGATGAATGATCGCTAAGGAGCTAGCAATCAAAAGACAGACAAGTATACACAGGTTGGGGGAAAACAGGAAATGTTTGTACAAGTTAACTAGATTCACAATAGGCAGCAGGGGAGAAATAAGCCTATCAGAGCAATTTAGGACTTGTCGACATGGTAAATTAGTGTGTGTGGCAAGTCAGGGTGTGAATCTACAGTATGCTAGCTTGCTGTGCAGTCAAGTCCCATGTTGACCATAGTACAGTGCTCTAAAAGTTCCATAGTATGCTGTAGCAGGGCCCACATGGGTGGTTACTGCATGGCAAGCTCGTGTGCTGTAGATTCACACCTTGGCTTAACAACACATTAACTCTGTGTAGACCTTAAATATGGAGAAGGGAGATGAGCTTAGAATAGTACTATATCTAAGGGGCTGCATGACAGAGTATGGAAGTGACTGAACAAGAAGCTGAGAACAAGGCAGAGAATGGATTGGGCAGGAGGCTTTGCAAAGCTTGACCAAAGAGGATAAGTTGAGAGAGGTAAACCAAACTTTGAAGGCAATGACAAGAAACTTAAATGTGATAAAAGAGCAGAGGGAGCCAGTGGAGGGATTCAAAAATATTCATAGGCAAGTAATCCGCTCAAATTCACAGGCAAGGAAGATGAGTTTAGCAAATGTGTGTTGAATGCACTGATGTGGGCTCATAGGCTGTGTGTGTTTGGTAGGCCAGAAAGAAGAGTGTAGCAGTAGCAAAAGAAGAAAAGAGAGGGCCTAAAAGAGATTTGGCTCTGGGCAGCGGAGTTGAAAACAATGACCAGAAAGATCACAATGTGCATGGTGTGACGCAGGGTCAGCTCCAGCATTTTTGCCACCCCAAACGGCAAAAAAAAAAAAAAAAAAAAAACAACCTTGCCGCTCGCTGAACACGGAGGCGGAATAATGGTGCGGCTGCCAAAGTGCTGCCAGCAACTGAAGAAGAGTCGTGTTCCCGTCGCCGAATTGCCGCTGAGCGCGAAATGCGCTGTGACGGAGTGGCTGCTGAATTCCCGCCACCACCGAGGGCGGATTGCCGCCCCAGAGCCCGATGTCCTGCCACCCCTTTACATTTGCCACCCCAGGCACCTGCTTGGTTCTCTGGTGCCTGGAGCTGGCCCTGGTGTGACAGCTCCTGGAGACCAGTTAAATTGACGTAAGCAATGCAGTGTCTACGCTGATTAAGTTGACGTAGCAGGCAAGTTACATCAGTGGGAGGAACGCTCTAGTAGAGAAACTGACATTAAGTCCCCGTAAGCTGCCTTACATCAACATAACTCTGTAGTGTATACCAGGCCTAGTTGTCAGGGGAAGCTGGAAATCTTAGCAGTCGGAGAGGAGATGGAGATAGTAGGAGCGTTTGATGCTTGGGACACAGTGGGAGGTGGTGTGCATTTGTAGGCTAAGTGCATTAGCCACAACGATTGGAATTGAAGTTGTGATCATGAGTTGACATTTAAATTGCCATTTTTAGGTTTTACTACTACTTGCTACTTAAATGAAGAGGCCTGTTCACGCTTCTGACATTGTATGTAGCCTCAGCAAGTCACACTGTTCACACTTGGAAGTTTGTAACTATAAATACCAGAAACTTAATATTTTAATAAGGAAAAATTCTATGCTAGTGGATAATCATGACAAGGGAGGGATCCTGTCCTATATTTTGTGGCTATGCAATTGCAGGTAGTTAACTTATATCCCATGTTCAAAAGATATTCAGCCATTACAACTTTGCAGCAAAGTATTCAAATTAAACAAGAAGTCCATACCAGTTATCTCTTGTCAGTGCAATCAAGGAACCATGTTTAAAGAAGTCAAGGGCATAAGCATTCAGTGGCATTCTTCTTCCTTGATTATCATATTTCTCCAACCAACACAGAGGAGCATTTCTGACATTAACACCAATTGTACGCAAGACAGCCTGAGAAAATACAATTGTTTTTCAAATGTTTGTGTTTATGATACTTTTGGTGTGTTACTAATTATTGTATGCACTCTAGGATTTTAGACCTATTGCTAAAAGGAGTTGCATGTCTATAATCTATGCCACTCTGAAAATTTAGGATCATGTTGTCTGTGGGTTGATATAGCAGACCCTTTGCACTTGCAGAGGGTCAATTTTCATTTTCTATGTTGAAGTAGCTGGAGTTTTGGCCTGTAATTGATAAGTGGTCTGAGCTCTATAGATTGCAACAAAGGCCCCGTGGTGTTGCAGTAGCTTACAGAGCAGCATGACTCTGGGCTGCCCTAGACTGCTCTCTCAACATTCAGCATTTTCTTATCCATTCTCTTATTATACATTCTCTTATCCATGAGATGTTTCTGAATTTGGGGTGGCTATTGACCCACATACAGAGAATGTGTTCAGATCTGTTTGAAATGGGCTGAATATGAACTCCAAACTCAAACACCTTAAAACATGGAACTGTTTGGTGGTGGACTTGTATTTCCTGCTCCCAATTTCAGGAGTGTTAGGAGGTTGGGATTTATTTAGTCTATTATAGAAATAGGGGTCCTGCTGTAACCTGGGGATGGTCCTTGCACTGGGCTGCACCCTAAAGGGAGACAGCTTGCACTTCCTGTATGTTGGGGTTGGGTAGGGTTGCTGTGACAGTAGACCTAACTTACACCATGACTGCTATAGCCTATACGCTTCATAGCTTATGTAAGAACACCCCCAGCTCATGCCTTTTTCCCCACCCCCAACTTACTCTGTAATGCCCTCTTTACTCGAGGTCTTCACTAAGAGTCTTTATGGCTGCTTCATAATTGGTGCAAAGGGGCCATAGAGAAGTTAAGAATTACCCTCTCCCCCAGAATGAAATTCAGATGCAGAACATAACGACCATACTGCATCAGACCAAAGGTCCATCTAGCCCAGTATCCTGTCTTCCAACAGTGGCCAATGTCAGGTGCTTCAGAGGGAATGAACAGAACAGGTAATCATCAAGTGATCCATCCCCTTCTGATTTTGAGGCCCTCTCTACAAAAAATAACTTACTTCATTAACATTCTCAGCATCAAATAAATCCTGGTCAACGGTTCCAGACAGGCATGTGAACGGTGACACAGAAGCTATGCTTTTGGTGCTATTCATCAAATGAGATGTCAGTTCAGAGTTATCACATTCTTTATGTGTAAAATCTAATGAGAACAAGTTTTAAAATGTGAATGTAGTAAAATTTTCACAAGCTTAAGTGCCCTTTAATAATCAGTGCATTTGAAAAGCAGTTAATTTTTTTTCAGTTTTAATAGGTAATTTTAACTATCAAAATCTCAATTAGTTTGGAACTGTGTGTAAAGTATAAGTCTCCCTAATGCTTCAAAAATTAAACCTAAGATATCCTGGGTCTTGCTAAAACTGATTAAGACTTACCATATGATTGATTTTTTTTTAAACTAAAATTAACCACCTCAAATATCTTTTTTTTCCTG
This sequence comes from Lepidochelys olivacea, assembly GCF_965140295.1. Classification (NCBI taxonomy): domain Eukaryota; kingdom Metazoa; phylum Chordata; order Testudines; family Cheloniidae; genus Lepidochelys; species Lepidochelys olivacea. The sequence goes on from NC_140414.1 coordinate 75,444,155, forward strand.
CTACCTTTAAAAGAAATTTTAAACTAGGATCAAAATAATAGTGCACACTAAACACACTGAAATAGTGAGAAAATGGGCTCATTGAAATATCTTTAAAGAGATATGATTATAGTTCCTATAGGGAAAAGGGAGCGCAAAGGAACAGCTTTTCCTGAGATGATTAAAAAGAAGCAACAATGAGGGGACTGGAGGAATGGAACCTGCAGAGGGTGGCACTGAGGAACTAATCCATGAGTGTGATCCTGTATTCCCTGCACATAAAAAATAATCCCTAATGTAAATGGGATTATATGAAAGAGGCTGTCTGATGAAGCCACAATTTTCTCTTGAGCATTTAGTTGCACACACAAACCAGTCGAAGCTTCAATTTCCTGGTTTGTGACACCACCCCCACTAATTTACAATTACTTGTACCACAAATAAATATTCACTAATTAATAAATCAGTATTTGGGTTTCTCCAACAGTGCAAAGCATTTCCTTAATTATTAAAATAAATAATTTCAATATTAACATGAAAAACACTGGTATTTCACATCATTCTTGCCGATAACCACCAATGCAGCACTTCATAACTGACAGGGCATGAACCACTTTGGAAGACTCAGTGGGTCGCACCCAGCTGCCTGAGAGCTGCAAAGTTCTATGGTTGTTAGGAATCAGCAGGAGCCTAGATGGAAAGGAAGGAGCAGCCCATCTGGAATTGTATGGTGGTTCCTGCTGCTGTCGCCATCTTCTCCCTGCTCTGCCTCTTACTGCCTGTGACCTTATTACGCTGGAAGTCTGTTGTGATCCTGCTATCCATCCAGAGGAGCATAGACCTGATGGTGGTGGTGAAGCCAGGCAGCCTTCCTCCAGCTCTAGTGGCTGCTTGTCATCCCTCTGCAGGAAGCTGTCTGCAGAACCAGGCAGTCATCACTTGATCAATGACATTTGGGTCACATTTTCAGCCTTATCTTTCCCATTATTAGGACTAGACCCTTTCTTTAAATGAAAGCTGAGATTCTGATGTCAACACACGACTGACAGCTGGGACCCAAGGGATGTGTGCGTTATCTATTTGCCTTAAACTTGCTCTGCCCAGAGCTGTGTTGGAATCCTGCGAAGGAGGCAAAGCTGAGGTGACAGTAGGAGCCTATCAGAGCATGTGATCCCATTTTGAACATTAGCACAGTGTATTGTGAGTGGCATCTCATTTGAACATCTCAGATAGGAAGAGTGGTTTGTAGGTGGAACCTGGGTGAGTGAGTTTTATTTTTTTGTCCCCAATTTGAGCGCTGCCCAGCAGTACCAGCTCCCTCCCCTTACAGTCTCTCACACCAAGACCACCAGTCCCCCTCACCTAGATGACTCTCCCAACTCAGAAACACCAGCCTCCTCTCCTCTCCCCATCCTTAAAAGCATCAGCACACTCTCCTAGAAGGCCCTCCCCCAAACCTTTTTTGATCTGCAATCCACAAAGCGGCAGAAAAAAAAAAACCCTACCCCGTGACCAAAATTATTCAATCCTTTTGTGACACTAACAGACTGGTCAACTTGGATATGACCCATAACAATTAAACAAGAGTCACTGAAATGTAACCAAGAAAATCTACTTGTATATCTACAGTTCAAAGATATGTCCCAGACCAGCAATCATGAACCCATTTATTTGTAGTAATAGAAATCAAGGGTAGATGCTAAGTGTATTTGTCTATGTTTACCTATATCTTAGAAGTTTAACAAATGTAATAAGATTAGCTTGTAGATGCTAATTTCCTTTCATGTCTTAATGGCCCTATATTATGTATGTGGATGATTCAGTTAAGCTCAAAATTAAAGATATAAGATACTACAGGAACTAATAATATTATTTACATTATTTTCAGTTTAATTATCTATGCTATAATGAACTGTCTTGATAGTTTGAATGGCTAATTGCCCTATGTTAATAAATGCAACTAGTCTACCTGTGTATACACAGGAAATAGAAGATTAGCTTCACAGCAACAATCTGCACTGCCTATAGGGGGGAAGGTCCTGCTGCGACAATTGCTGGCAAGAGGCTTATTAGCTTGTAGGGAACTATAAAGCAAGCTTTGGGACTGATCCTTTTTATCTCAGGTCTGCTTAAACTTTAATAGGGAGGGTCTAAGCCACAACACTGAGGTCTCTAGGTTTATTCTGGATTTAGCCTGGAATGCTCATGGAAGAATTTGAACAATCTCCACCTGGACTGCCTATTGCACTATAATGTTTTTAATTGATTCCAAAAAGACTTTTACAAATCAGCAGCCTCAGCATCTCTGCTATGAAACTAACATGAGGACTTTTCACATCTCTGCACATATACTGATCTCTTAACCACGGCAACACTTTTCCTTCTTCTTCTTTTTATTATTAAAACCTTTAGTTTTAATTACTGGCATCTGAGTGATTATTGGGTAAGATCTGAGACTTATATTAACCTGAGGATCTGCGTCCAGTCCTTTGGGTTTGATGAACCACACATATGGTGAATCAGATTTTCTATAACCTCTCACTAAATTAGACTGGGCTGTCTAGATGGGGGGGGGGGGGCAGAATGGGGCATCAAGGGCTGGATTGCTTAAAGGGGACTGTACTTGGCTTCTTGGTAACCAGTGTGGTATTACAGAAGCTGTTTTGTTATTGGCTTGTTGAATCTAACTATAGAATAAACCCCAACTTGGGGATTGTCTACCCTATTCTTTGCAGTCTGCCTGGAGTATAGCATCCTCAGTGTGGCCCATGTAGAAACCCGGTCACACCTTTGTACCCAAAATAGATCATGGGATATGATGGGCTGTAGGATGATTTTGTTGACCATTTTGTTTGTTATAGATCAAAAGAGGCTGAGAACCATTACACTAATGTGAAAAGGGATTAGACCTATGGAATGAATACAGTTTAATCTACAATTCATGTTCTGCCTCATCTAAAAAAAATATCTCCGCTTGTAGCCAATAGGGCTAGCTTAGTCTTTATTATATTCAGCTTTAATGCAAGGAACCTACAGGCCTGTATCCTGTAAGACATTAGCTTCAGCAAGTTAGCATAAGTATAATCGGCCTGTGACATTTGGCAGAGATAAATGGTCTGACAGTTACTCTTAGATATTGGGGAACTAAGGATAGCTTACGTAATGGTCGGAGTTGGAACTTAATGGTAAACGGCAACTGCAGGAACACCGCAAGAATTGGAAGTAATAACTGTACACCAGCTTAAGCAAGAAGTGACGGATTTGTTAATGAGCTAAATGACACTAATATGTATTAATATGTTAACTTCTAGAATAAGTACACCTCAATATTATGTGGGTGAGGAAGTTAGATTTGGGCATGGAAGGTTGAGTACTATCATGAATATTCATGATGGTGCTCAGGCCCTATAAGGGGGCAAACTACCATGTACAGTTAGCTTGGCTTCTCCATCACTGTTAGCTTTTTCCATCATTTGACCCTTCAGCCCTACCATCAATCTCGGCCATTGAGGAACCTGGACCATCTGACTCATTTGGCATGCCAGAGACAGGGCTGTACTTTGTCTCTTACCACCAGCTCCTCAAGGAACAGTGTAAGTATGCAAAACTAAGAGATTATGCAAAGAATGATACCACTGATATCCCCAATTCTGTATTACTCCTATCTTTCTATGTGGCGTGGAGATTTTCTGGCTTTATTCCTTAGTTTAATAAAGATCTCTAATGCTTTGCTTTGTTCTCAATGTGAGGGTCCTTGCCATACACCCTGAGGGTCCCTGCAAGATATTGAACTTATTTGTTTTAGTTCTGTGTAGCCTGATTCTTGGACCAGAACCTTCTGATTAACTGACAATTAATACTAATATTATTAACCTTTAAAAAGGGTCAGGCAACACCCTAAAATACTAAATATTTAGGGATGGGGGGGGATTATAAGGTATAATATCCATCCTTGTCAAACAAAGCAACATTTAATTAGTCCACCTAGCATCTTTCTTTCCAGGAAGCCATATGATAATATGCAGCCAGTCAAGCAATTTGACTAGATGAAAATCTAGGGCTCTGTAATCTTATGATGATGTCTTTTCATATTGCTTTCTGACTGCCGTAGATTGCTTATTGGCTTATGAGGAATTCAGTTGTTTTACTCCTGGTACAATGCTCATCTATAATGGGTTACCTATCTATTTATATTCTATGATTCTATTTCATTAGGATGATGTGAGGATTAATGTTTGTAGTACACCCTGAAAACCATTATTGTATCAAACATACCTCAGAAGTTCTGACTGGATTTTTGAGCTGACAGATAATTGCCTGTTTAGCTTTTTTCTGCACAAGACAAGGCAATTTAGGGGTTCTGGCACTTTTTTCCCTTTCATAAAGGAGTATCTTTGATTTTATTCTTATTCCCTGAATCCTGAAAGAATAGCAGCTAATCCATATGCCACATTCCTACACCCCATAACACCTCCAATATCTCAATATAATCTACAAACTACAGTACCTACTGTAGAATGAAAGAAGCAATGGAACTTATATCTCTGTATTAGGTTGGCTGAATTCACCAGCCTTTAGTGGCATAACATTTCATTCACCTAAGTCCCCATTATCAAAACTATCAGTCATTCACAATATAGCTTGTATCCACATTAATATGCATATGTGTTCCCAGTGCCTACCTATCTTTGATAAAGGAAGTTGGTATTCTTGTTTCATGTCAGCCAGCTTGGCAACTGTTAGAAGAAAACAACCAAAATTCTTCTCTATTTTGCAGTTGTATTCATGAACAGCAGCAGCAAACTCTTCTGGAAGATCTTCTAGAAACACCTGAAATAACATACAGCTTATTATCTTATTTAGGTAAACTATTTCTGTGTATCTGAGGTGCATTAGTCCTACCTTGATGCATACACACAACATTTGTGAAGATCACATGCACACACTGGAAAGACTATAGTGCCAAATACCTTAGCCCAAATCTTTAAAATGCCCAACTTTAGACACTTGGAGTTGGTCTACAATGAACAAAACTTAAAGCTGAATAGGGCTTTCACAAAACAATGTATGGAATTTCCAGAGCTTCTACTCACAGAGAGCTCAGCATATAATTCCACTTGACATGAGGGATTCATGCTGGTGCAGATGGAGGGGGGAGGGGAGTGGGGCAGTGACTGCACATAGCTCAAGAACCCACAAGGAATCCCTATGCCAGCCCTGCACATCTCAGTGCCTGACCTTCTACAGGCACCCTAGCAACATGAATGCTTCTGCTGCTTTGCTGCCACTGGTCACAGCTCTCCAATAACATCTCCTAAGAGGTTAGAAGCTATACACTGAAAATTAAAAATGTTCTTTTCCTGCTTAGATATTAAAAAGATGGCTAGAGGAGTAGCTCCACATACACTGGCTGTTCTCTGGCTCTGTCCTTTTAGCCCATCTCCAGCTGGTTTCATCCAAAATCACTTGAAGTCCCAAATACGTATTGTTTGGGTGGAAGAGCTACCAGTGACTACATTTAATGGAGGCTCCCCTCTTCTGCCCTCCCCCTGCCCTTCCCCTGTGCATAATCAATGTTACTGCCCATCTTATTACATTATCACACTTCTAAAAGGTTTGACCCTAAGTTTGGATCTAGGTGTACCAGGGGTGAAAGTAACTTAAAGGACTTACCGGTACTCCAGAGTCCTGAGCAGGGGGGCGTGGCCTCAACCAGAAGAGGTGTGGCCTTTAAAGGCCCCAGGGCTCCGGCTGCGACTGGGAGCCCCCGGGCCTTTAAATCACCAGAGCCCAGCCACAGCTACCCCAGGGGCTCCGGCAGCGGGGCTCAGGCAGCACTTTAAAGGGCCCAGGGCTCGGGCCACTGAAGGGAGCCCGGGGCCCTTTAAAGCGCCAGCCTGGGGAAGCTGGTCCGGTCCAGCACGGCATACTGGCTCTTGCTGGTACGCCGTACTGCGCCATACCAGCTTACTTTCACCTCTGAGGTGTGCCAAAGAAAAGGTTAAAATCTCTAGAGCCAACGCTCTTCTAGTCAATTTGTAAATTTCACTGATGCTAGTACTTTAGACTGGAGGTCAAAAGTAAAATGTGGGGAAAGAAAAGAGGAATTACTTTGATTTGGGGAAAGAGATACATGAACAGTCTTTGGAATTTTTAGTAAAGAACGATTTAATCAACACACTTAAAAGATAAAATACCAGCATGACAAGAACTGTGTAAGCAGCTGTGTCATCTCTGAAAGAATGCTTGGATAGTTTGATATTATTCACATAAACCAGGACCCACTGGTCCTTTCTTGGTTAATTACTACTGCTTTATAGTCCTTAGTAATTAGATCTTTCAAAAAGGAATTGTCTTTTCACTATATGTATGTACCCTCTGTAGAATAATGGATCACAATCCCTAATTGGAGCTTCTAAACATTATCACAATGCAAGTAATAAGTTAATTAAAAAATTGAAATAATAATAAATGTTTTTTCTTTACCTTTGACTGGCAAGATGTTCTTCTAAATTTTGTAGCACAGGCTGGTAGATATCGCCTTCCAAATAAATTTGCTAGCACTAACACTAGTTGTTCCATCACATCTTCAGAAAAAACAGTCGAGCCTATTTCAGACAGAAAGTACAATAAATATGCAAAATAAGAAAATTCTCTTTAACTTTTAAACAAACACTTCCAACTTGAATCTAGTCATTTTAAAAATTAATTCAATGTACAGTAGTTTCAGGGTCTATACATGTCTATGAGTTTCTCTACCAATTGTAGTAATTTTTACAGTCACTTTTTCTGTTTTTTAAAAAAAAATTTCTCTTCATGTTGCTGTGTGAAAGACCCACATAAATAACAAGGGAAACTGACCAACTCATTTACTGTTACATACAAAAAGCTACATTAAGCAGAACATTAAGGTTGCAAAGTACTCAAAAAATAGAAAAGGCTAGATTTAAAGTTGTCTGTGCACCCTTAATTCAGCCCCTTATATACTCATAGACTTTAAGGCCAGAAGGGACTATTATGATCATCTAGTCTGACCTCCTGCACATTGAAGGCCACAGAACCTCACCCACCCCCTCCTGTAATAGACCCATAACCTCAGGCTGAGTTACTGAAGTCCTCACATCATGATTTAAAGTCTTCAAATTACAGAGAATCCACCATTTACTCCAGCAAGTGACCCATGTCTTGTGCTGCAGAGGAAGGCAAACATTCACAAACATTCATTTATTTTCACAGACACCCATGAGATGCTGGGGTGGTATTATTCCTTTCTATGTACAGGGAGCTGAGGCAAAGAGAATATGGTCAAAAGTATTCACTAATGTGGGGTGCCCAGTTTGAGAAGACTAGGGCCAGTTTTCTCAGATTATTTAGCATTATATAGTATTTCATATATTCAAGCACAGCTCTCATTGACTTCATTTGGAGCTATGAGTGCTCAGCACATCTGCAACTCACACACCAGGATCTCATCTCAGGCATCCAGAAAATAAAGAACACACAAGTAGTGACTATCTGTGAAAAGTTTGGTTTAAGTGACTTGTCCACCATCATACAGGAACTCTATGCCAGAGTTAGGGATAGAATCCAACTCTCAATGGCAGTATTCAACTGCCTTAAGCATGAGACCATCCTTTCTCATGCTGCAGTTGTCTGCCTCATGCATTACACACCTTCAAACTTCTGCAATAAATGAAACGGGTCCTATAGATGACAATTTTTCACTAAACAACCCTGACACCTCCCCAGAGGACAGTCTATCCTGTGCATCAAATGAGGTATGCTTCCTGTGGATTTTTTTTTTAATGTGGTCATGTAATAAAAAAGTCTGTATCATGATGTAGGGGGGCCCAATTAAAGTTTCATGGGAAATTCTGGCATTTCTTAACTTCTGAGTGCTCGACTTTGCAACTTTAATAATGTTTTAAACATAGTTTATGTGCATATAATTTCCCAAGATTTTAAAAAGGCAAAGTGAAAAAACAGAATTTCTACATGTGGCTTAATACTGGCACCCCTCATGATTCACCAACACAGTAGGAGCCTTTAGATCCAACACACAGATCTCTGTCACTTGAGCTACCTGAATAACTGAGAGCAATAGTAGATTGCTATCCTCTCTGTGGACCAACACTGGAGGGGTATGACACACACACTTTGCCTGTGGGTTTCACAGAATTTGCTGACAGCAGAGGAATGGTGAGACTCGGGAATCTGGGGATCCATTGCAGGCTCTGGAAGGGAATGTGCTATACTGGACACAGGCTCTTCTACACTTTAACTCCCTTCTATTCTGTCCCCTCCAATCTGTCCCAGTCCTTTCTCTTTCCCAGTCCTGGCTCCTCATCCCAGTCCTATTCACCTCACGTAACCAATTCAGCCTCCCCTCCTCAGGCTTCTCATCCCAGTCCTGATCTCTCCCAAGTCAGTTTTAGATCTCCCCTGCTTCATTCCCTGTCCCAGTCACTCTCTGAGTCCCAGTCTTCTCCCCTTCTCCTAGCCCCCTTACCTAGCCAATACCATTTCTCTCCCTCCCCTTGTTCCTCATACAATGTGTGTCTCCCCACACTGACCTTGAATCACCCTGCTACCCACACTGGTTCCTTGTCCCAGTCTCTCATCCAATCTCATCCCCCACCTCCTCTCTGGTTCCTTGTCCCACTCTTAGCCCTCCCCAGCTCCTGACAGTCTCTTTTCCCAGCCAATGCCAGTTCTCGCTCTGCACCCCAGCTCCTCATCTGTCTCAACTCCCTTCACCACCACACTAGTGCCAGTTCCAGTCTCTTTGCACAACCACTCCCAGTCTCTCCCATCTGGCTTCCAGTTACAGTTTCCTTGTTCAGCCAGTCCTAGTCTTCCTGGCACTGCAACTTCCAGTCCTCCTTTTCCCTCAGCCTCCAGCACCAGCCTCTGCCCGGGCTCCTTATCCCAATCTACTCCCTCCCCCTCCAACCTCTAGTCTGGCTCTTATCTCTGCATTGAAATCAAGAAGCTTCTTCCTCCACACTGTCTGCACCAAGCACAAAAGAGACAATCTCCTTCCTCTCAGTTCAGACCTGGCACAGACTGCAGGAGCCCAGAGTTTCAATTGCAGGAAAAGTTCTGCTCAGCCCCCTGCAACCCTGGACTGGAGCATGCTCAGTGCAAACAGATTCTTCTGAGATTTTAGCTGTTAAGGTCTAGCACATTTCTACTGAGCATATGCAAACCACAATTTTTTAAAGCTTATACCATAGCCAAATTTGGAAACATTTTCATGAGACCACCAAAAGGCACATCCATGACATAAAGGCCACCCTCTGCCAAATTTCAAGTCCCTGCTCCAAAGCATGGGAGTGATAGAGCATTTCAAATAAAAAGGTTGCCAGACTGTTTTAACATGAGCAGCCTCATTCTTGGAAACACCTGACCACTTTGGCTGAAATTTTCCAAACCTGTTCAGGCAGAGGCAGGCCTCATCATGAAAAATGTCAGCCCAAATGGTTAATGTTTGACAAAAGCATGAGTGTGATGTGTCTGGCAAACTTCATAATAGGTGGTGCTACCAACCTCACCTGTAATACAGGAGAATTAGTGATACCGAGTATACAAAAAGTGCTGTCAAATGCAATAACACACTGAAAGCAAAAAGTTTTTTTCCTCTGTAAACTCTTTCAACTTTGATAATCTTTGGCATTACTTGTAACAATAGACAAACATTCAGACACATGGGTGATTTTTAAGATGAAGGCATCATTGAAACTAAACAAATCTACGATTTGAAAATTTTAAACATCTACCTACTTCCCATATTAATTACATGCCAGAACCATATTGTAATATGGACTGAAAATCAATGAAAACTAGAAGTTTGGTAAAAATTCTTAGGCCCCCATCCATGTTTACAGAATGAGGGCCTTTGTTTTTTCTTCACTCACCTCTGTTTTTGTCTGTATGTTTCAGCACAGATGATACACATGACAGCTCCAGTACTTTTGTACAGAACAACAGGGTGAATCAAAGACAAACTGGATTTAAAAAAATCTTAATACATTTTCATTTTTGACTGGGGTGATGGAAGGGACTTCAGGAATAGACATCTATTGAATGGGGATTCAAAAGGGACCTTATAATGCAACCCAGTTGCAGCCTTAACTATGGAGTGACTGCTGTAACTCCATAATTACAATGAAGTTTTATATGATATCTTTTTAGATTTTTTTTTTACACAATACCAATTACTAAATTTGAAAACAACTTACATTTACACTATCTAGCATGGGAACTACAAATGCTTTAGACTTCAAACTTAGTGAACATATAACAATAGAAAGGTTCTACTAACCTTATATGGAAGGAAGTACATGTCACATTTGTTTTGTAATTGTCTAAGATAATTACAGATCATTAACTTTAGAGCACATAATAAAATATGAGCACGATTTAGATGGTCATTCACAAAAATGTAGTTACATTAATTAAAAAGTATGAAATATTAACTTACTGTTCTCAACTGGCTGGCACAGTTTGTGGAATAAGCCTTTCACAAGAAAGCTAACTAGAACAAAATTTGAAGGTTCATGATAATGTAAATGGGTCACAAGTCCAGTAAATCCCATAGGGTTACCTTCTTGATCCAAGTAGCCCTAGTTAATAAAATATTTTGTTAAGCTAGTTCAAATGTGCAAGATACAAAGTGCTTGACATTGTGAAGTCTCGTGAACTGGGGCTTGATAGAAGTACAATTATTAACATGATGTCTTTGGGAAAATTCTGTCTTTAAATGAATTTTATGTATTTGCATCTTAAAATATCATATGGATGGATACCTCAGTTCATATTTTGCCCTGTGTGCCATCCTTGATCATACTTATACATGCAACAGGATTAGCACTCTCCCTATTGTCTTGCTTCACAAAAAATGAACAGCCTTCCTTTAAATGTAGGATTGGAATACTTATTATATTTTAAAAATTGGGCTAAAAGTCTCTTTCTTTATCTGGTTTTCTTCACCCAGTTTTTCTTAACTAATGCCTGAATGCTGCTATAGAACATAAAATAAGTGGTACAATAATTATATGAAAGAAACAATACAGTTTGTAAGATTTCTGGCTTTGTTTCCAGTAATGTTTGAGAACAAATACATAATACAGAGTGCAATTCTGGATATATTCTCTTAACCTTAATCTCTTATCTCTGGATATATTCTCTCTTTAATTCTTAAGAATTAAAGCTTACCTCTTTGACAAGAAACTGCAAGGAAAAGATAAAGTATACTTTTAACATTTCAGTATTCCGTGGTTGTTTGAAGGACAGCAGTGAGTGCTTCAACACTGACAGAACCTTGGTAAAAAGATAGATGAATTTAGGAACTGCGATGTTTTAATGTCTCAAACAAACAAAGAAACTAAGACCCAACTCCTATAGAATGTTTTTAACTTTAATTGGGAGTTGGGTACCTAACTCTTTCAGGTCTTTTGAAAATACCATCCCGATGACCTGATCCTGCAAAGATTTAGGCATGTGTGTAACTTTATGTAATGGGTAAATACATAAAGTTAAGCACATGCCTAAATCTTTGCAGGATCAGGGCATTAATATGTATTTGAATATTTAAACTAAAATGTGTATTGTTTTAATATTGAACATATTACACACACTGCTAAGGGCTATGTTCAGTATTTTAATAAGCATATTTACTTTCTTATTTTAAGTAGTTAATTCAGAATTAACAGTAGTTAATTTTTCTGTAAATGAATTTAAATTAGTGCTTTTTTTCCCTTCTATTCTAGGCCTTTTATTTTTCCTCCAGCGTGACCAAATTGCTGTTCACAGTTATTTCCCACCCTCATCCCCTTTTACTCATTTCCTTCACATGTAGTTGAAATCCTGAATCCCACAGGATCTTCTGATTCCGTATGTATAATTAACATGAACAATATGAAAATGTAGGCAGAATGGACACACACCAAGCTCCATGCAGCATTCACCAGCCATGAGTTCAGAGGAGGCAGATCAGGCTCCCAGAGGAAAAGCCATCCCTGAAAGCTCTAAAAAAGTAGTCCTCAACCAGGAGTATGCATACCCATGGGAGTATGCAAAGGTCTTCCAGGGGGTACATCAACTCATCTAGATATTTGCCTAGTTTTACAACAGGCTACATAAAAAGCGCTAGCAAAGTCAGTACAAACTAGAATTTCATACAGACAATGACTTGTTTATACTGCTCTATATACTATTCACTGAAATGTAAGTACAATATTTATATATACATTGATTTATTTTATAATGATATGGTAAAAATGAGAGAATAAGCAATTTTTCAGTAATAATGTGCTGTGACACTTTTTTATTTTTATGTCTGATTTTGTAAGCAAGTAGTTTTTAAGTGAGGTGGAACTTGGGGGTACACAAGACAAATCAGACTCCAGACAGGGGTACGGTAGTCTGGAAAGGTGGAGAGTCACTGCTCTAAGACACACCCGAGCAGGAGGCCAGAAGCAGCAAAGCTTCACAACCCCTGGGGCCTGTCAATGTCCTCAGACCATTCCTTCTGTAGGTTAGATTCTGGGCATTTTTCTTCTTTGCTTGATGGTTTTTTGCTCTGACATCTTCACTCTTTCCCCTCACAATCCCTGCCAGTTTTGCTCTGTCCACCATCCTTGGTCTTCCCCATCCTCTTTATTACTCTTCCCCTCATTGACCTCTGTGCCCTCCTTTGTCTTTCTTGCTGCCTCTTTTCTATCTGCCTTCCCCACCCTTGTCCTACATCTGCTCCATAAGACATGAAAAATACAACACAAAACAAAAATGTTGAACTAATCTGATGTTTTCCAACCAACAGTGATTAAGTCTGTATGTTTCATCACTTTCTCACCCCTTTTGTCTGGCTTCTCTAGTTAAACTAAAAACATGCTGGGGCAGTCTCTTACGTGTTTTTATAGCACCTAGCACATTAGGGCCATAATCCTGACTGGGACCTCTGATGCTACTGTTATCAAAAGGTGAAGGGGGAGAAAAGAGGAGAAAATAGAACCAGTAGAAAGAGATAAGGAGGAGACACAAAGAGAGGAAGTGAAAGACAAAATCAAAACAGTGACTTCTATAAGCAAAACTAATATTTTAACGCTAAAATGTCTTTCTACAAGTAGCTATCTTGTGCTTCTTGAAAGACTAAACTTTTTAGCCATCTTGTTGGCAGCATCTTTTTTCCTATCAGTGAGATTTGGTGTCCTTATAGCACAAGAGACTTTTAGGGTACGGCTACAATGCAAAATGAAAAAAACCAACAAAACCTCACAGCAGTGAGTCTCAAAGCCCAGGTCAACAGACTCTGGCTCCCAGGGCTTGCATTGTGGGGCTAAAAATAGCAGTGCTAACATTCCCACTCAGGTTGGAGCTTGAGCTCTGATACCCACCCGAGTGGCTGAGTCTCAGAGCGCAACCTCCAGCCTGAGCAGGAACGTCTACACTGCTATTTTTAGCTCAGTAGCACAAGCCCAAGTCGGTTGACCCAGGCTCTGAGACTTGCTTCCGCAGGTTTTTTTCCTGCAGCAGAGATTTACCCTAAGAGGCTCCAGTAGGAAAATATACACTTTATTTGGTGTCAGACTGTTTACATTTGAAATGCATACTTTGTACTTGAGTTAGAGAGAATATATAAATATAATAAAATTAAAAGATTTTTTTAAAATGAATTAATATACCTTTGCTCTGGCATCTGCTTTGTCATCTGCTTTTGCAGCCAATAGCATGAGTCTCAGTACCAGGGAAATACTCAGAGGGAACTGGCCTTTCAGTTGGGGTACATTGGATTTTATAAGTTTTTCAACCTTAGGCAGTGGGATATCATAGAAGAACACACTTCCTATCATATCTTGTCCACGTCTTCCAGCACGTCCAGACATCTAAAAGGGGTTATTTATAAATTCTAAAGATTAATATTTCACAAAAATTCTGTTCTATTTTCTTTAGAATCATAGAATATCAGGGTTGGAAGGGACCTCAGGAGGTCATCTAGTCCAACCCCCTGCTCAAAGCAGGACCAATTTCCAATTTTTGCCCCAGATCCCGAATGGCCCCCTCAAGGATTGAACTCACAACCCTGGGTTTAGCAGGCCAATGCTCAAACCACTGAGCTATCTCCCCCCCGCCTTTATTTAAATTGTATATGGTGCTCCTCTCCATAGTATATTAGGGTACAAAAGCATTTACACTAATGATACTAGTTTGAAAAATAACATATGCAACACACAATTTTTTAAAGAAGATCTTAGGAAGCAATATAACCAGTTAATATGCCCTTAGGTAATACTGGTTTCCTTATCACCCCAGCTATAATTATATGTGGCAGTGTAGGTGTTTTCTCCTAATATTCACTAAACATCTAAAGTGATAGTGATGTTACACTTTGTATCTTTCTTGTCAAAGGATCCCAGTGTACCTCACAAACTTATGGTGTGGTGCATCTATAAAAATGGTGTCATGGTGTTCCTCTTTTAGCATCTCTAAATACATTCTACATCAAATATAGTCAATTTATAAGTAAAGAAGTGGGCTGGTGTTTTTAATTTCAGTCTTTCAAACTCACCCTGGGCTCTGAACTTCAACCTGGATTCTCTCCTTCTCTCACATCATTACCTTAATAAAAGGTTCTACAGGCTGAACTGTACCTTAATTTAAACCTGCACACCCCTTTGTCTTCACATTATGTCTTCCGTTTCACCTGTGTAACTGCATTACCTGCAATAGGTTTGCACAGCTGTAACTGACTAATTTAGTAAATAGCTGTGTTGATAATGCACAAGAAAGTATACAATGCAGCTCAATCTCTGAGCAGTGTCAACTCTGTAGTGCTAACGAAAGTATCAAGCAGTAAAAACTCATTTTTGGCATTAAAGGCAGCACATATGATTCAGAATACACAGAAGCAATTTGAAAAAGAAGGTATTTTCTGCACTAGTGTGAGGAAAAGTATGTCTGTGTGTGTGTATATATATATATGTTCAATACAAATGTGACTTGGTGTATTTCAATACCTGTCTATAATTCAGAGCATCTAAAAAGACAGAATCTTCACTAAAGACAACCGATTTACATGGCATATTGATTCCCAACGCAAGTGATCCAGTAGCTGTAACCACCTAGGAAAGTCAAAAGTAAGTGCATTTATTAGCAGTAAGAGAAGCAATTTTTAATTTAGTTTGCATATTTATTTGTTTTATTTTAAAAAATTGGTTTATTACTATATATTTAAAATAATGTTTGCAATCCTGGCCCACTGAAGTCATCGGGAATTTTACCAATAACTTAGTGGAGCCAGGATTTCAGCCAAATAGATTTAATAGAATTATGAATATAACTTTAACTTTTCTTCATTTATCTTTTTTAAAACTGTGCAAATAAAATATTTATGTAACTTTTTAATATAAAATTATAAAAAAGTAGTAATTTAAAGAATACAATTTCTGCACCCTGGGAAATCTGCTTCTATTTCAATAATGCTAAAGCCAAGTAGCAGCACAGTTGGAAATAATTCAACAGCATGAGAAAGCATGATCTACATTTGATGCAAAGTACATACATTAAGTTTTAACATTATCTCATTAGTGCTTCCAAACATGCCATTATGTAGTTAATTTCCCTAAATATAATCACATTTAATTTTAAAGAAACTTTCACTGTTAATTAGTAAATACAGAGGCTGTGATATGGAGGTACTGTATTGATATAATGTGGCAGAAATGGGCTTTGGAATCACTACACCCATAACTATACAGTGTCATAAAAATCAAAAGGCAGATCTAGTATCTGTTTACTTATTATTTTTGTGTGCAGAGATTTACGAAAATTTTCTGATTCAGTGCCCTAATCTTGAAGATGGTAACATTTAGTCCTGAACCAGTCAATTTATTATTTTTAGAGTTTTTAGATATTTTGTTTCTAATTTAGGAACTCTCCTGTCAATGTATTAAAAATTAATGCTGGGAAACCAAGTGCAATATATTTTACCATAGTCAATGAAAATAAATTTATATCTGAATTATATGGGTGAGAGTCAAGCTGTGATTTAATGAAATGTAATGAGAAATTATGAAATTATTCCTTATAAAGGAATTGTCCATAAAAATGATTATAAGTTACCAACCCGGATATATCCCATCCTGAAAAGCATCTCCACGACTTGTCTTTCTTTGTATGCCATTGAAGCATGATGATATCCAATACCCTTCTGTGCCAACATTCTCAGCTGGAAACACTTCCTTTGAAACCTAATTCGATGAAAGATCTCCATCAAGGTCTACATGTAAAGAAATGTTAAGTATTAATCACAATCATTTAAGTGTTGTAAAACAAAATAAGAAAATTCTTACCTGATTAATTTTTTCTGTGAGCAGCTTCTCTCCCCACTCCTCACTAACAGGTAATACAGGCCACCTGTGGAATTCAGAGGTGGTCCAATGTTGTTGCTGGAGTCCTCCAAGACTAAGCCCACCCATCAGCTCAGGCTACCAGAATTGTTCTTCCAAAACTGTAGCAATACTCCACCAACCAATTATTAGCATTAAGAAAATCTAATATAATATATTAATAACTTTCAGGTAAGTCTATATCTAAATCTCCCTTTAGAGAAAATTTTGAATTTGTTACAAATTGTATTCCAGACACTTACCAGTCTACCAGGGTGTGCTGAATGAGGAGAGAAGCTGCTAACAGAAAGAAAATGATCATGTAAGACATTTCTCATTCTGCAGCACAGCTTCTCTTCTCATTAATTAGAAATATAAATTGACCAGATGATGAAATTTTCTGGCTGAGGTATGTCTAGATATCCAAAAGTATGAGGAAGCTAATGGAGAAACCCTCCTGAACTACACTTCTCTTCCGGTGTCTAGGCTAACTTGATCTGGATGAAGACGTCCCTGCTTCAAGACATCTGGTGTTTTCTACAGGTGCAATGTAGGTTCCCTGGCTGCCTAAAAGGTCTGAAGTGCCTTCTGGGCCAACTGGGGACATAAAGAGGTCTTCATAGAGATCAGGAGGTCTTCAGCTCTCACTTTTCTGAACCCCTATGTAAGAACTGTCCTGAAAAAGCAGATTCTTCTTCTCTGCCCAGAACATTATTTCCATTGCCAAAGTCTAGAAGCTTTTACCCTGGTTTTGGAAGGGATATGAACACTCATGCTTCAATCATAAGAAAGCTGCTAATAAGAGGTATGAGAAAACTTCTCTGAGAGCACTATAGCTGTCTTCTTGTTGCGCCTTCTTCTGAAGTAACTGGTACTGGTCATAGACATGATACATAAACTTGATGGACCATTGGTACGAACCTGTATGGTCATGTCTATGTTTCTGTTCAGACATGTTACTGATAGGGCTGTTAAAGTGAATACTTTGATTGTGGGAATTGCCTGCTAGATGGCCCCAGGAGCCTGAAGGGATGCCTGCCTGCTTCCATAGGATGGCTAGCGCCCAGGTAAGTACTGTAGAAGAGACCTAGTGCCTCTTAGTGCACTACTCGGTTATTAGGTTTGGAAGGATTAGATTTTTATTGGTAAATATCAATTTCACCGTACACACACAGACAAAACATATTTTCATTGATAATAATTGATATCTACAGATAGGCAAAGCAAGAAAAGTTCTGCTTGAGAACTTATTACAGTTTGATTTAAAGACAATTGCTTTGTATATTTTGACATGTGATGTTGACAACTTGTGTTTTAACAGCTATAAAGCTTTAGCTTTTTGAACCTCATTGTCTACCATCATTAAATTATTATCATCTAAGCCCCCATAATTTTCCACAACTGTGAACATTTAAAATAAATAAAAATAGAAAACAATGTTTTAAAATAGACAATTGATATTAGCTGTCAAAATTATTTTTAAAAATTCAGATTTTGCCAAGCCTTTCAGTAGATCTGAAGTCATTTGAACATGGGGAGGGATTTTTACATATCTCCTTGTAATCCATGATGATGCAGCTGTCTGAGGAATGGAGTCCTTTGTTCTAGTCACAGTCTGCCTGAAATGTTTGTTATGCTTTAGTGTGGAGCCAACCCGTGGAAAGAAAGACCCTTTCCCACCTATCATACTCTTAGCCCCCTTCTCCTGGCAGACCAACAGGCTTTGGGCTGAAAACCAGGCAGGCACAATTCCCATTATACTGCAGCCTGAGACAGAGCTTCACAAGAGTAACAGGCCTCTCTGCATGCCGGCCAGACTGGAGGGTGATAGAAGGGTGATACGCCTTATACAGCATGTGAAAGAGCCCTTGTGAGGAGAAAAGTGTTAGCAAACACTTCCCTCAAGATGGGAAGGCAAAAACCAAAGGGTGTCAACCCCAATTTTTACCTCACTTGCTCGTTAAAAATACACATTATTATGAATGATATAATGACTTTTACAGTTTTGCAATCTGAAGCCTCTGTAGTTTGCAAGACTTACCCTGAAGCAGACTGTGAGGGGATCTCCTCTCTATGGGAATCCTCATGCTACTGACCAGCCCTCCCATGGTGGAGTCGCGTCTTTAGGCAGGAGTCAATCTTTACACACCAGTCTGGCTGAAAGCCCATACCCTGGCAGTGCAAGGGTCAGCAGCTTGTAGCTGAAGGGTATAGCTTGCCCTCTCAAGCCCCATGCCCTGGCAGAGCAAAGGTCAATACTTGTGCAACAGAATATAGTTTTCCCTGAGACTCCTGAAAAGCTACCTATAGCCTCTCTTGAACTTGGCTAGATGCTTGCAAGGCTTTTCTGCTCTGACAGTAGGAGGCAGAGGGAGCCCATTCAAGAGGTGCTGTACTGGAGAAGCCAGAAAGTTAGAGCTTCAATACTGTGGTAATGCCTCACCATAAAAGAGGAGATAGAAATTGAAATGAGGCTGCCACAGCACAAAAACAAAATCAAAATTATAGTTATAGAACAAAATGCTCAGAAGAAACCGAACCACCAATTTTTTCTGCCACCAGAGGCAGAAAATCTGGTGGCCTAAATTGAAGGGTGGGGCTTAGTCCTGTAGCTTTCAGCATCAACACCAGACCAATCCTGAATCCCACAAGTGGGAGGCTTTACCCATTAGTAATGAATGAGGAAAGACACTGCACAGAAGAAACATGCACACCAGTTAATATTTCCTTATCATGAAGGTAAAGTTAAAGGCTTATATTTTCAAAAACAGCTTTCACTGTTTCACGTGCAATATTGATTAGCTTACTAGTACCTATCAAAGGCTGGGGTTTGGATAAGAGCTAGCTGGCTAAGTCTGAACCTGTATAAGACTGAAGTGGTACTGAAGGTTTTAAGAAAGTGTCATGGTTACAGGGCTAGCTGCTCCTCTGGCAGAATTAAAAAAGGATCTTCATCTCTTGACAGCAAGGATATAATTGCTGTCTATCTATACATTCAGAATGTGGGGGGCAAACACCAGGGAGGAAGAAGAGCTATTTAAGTTAAGGATAATGTTGGCACAAAAACAAATGATTATAAACTGGCCATGAATAAATTTAGGCTGGAAATTAGAAGAAACTTTCTAACTTCAGAGGAGTGAGATTCTTGAAGAGCCTTCCAGCTGGAGTTGTAGGGGCAACAACCTAAACAGTTTTAAAACGGAGCTTGATAAATGTATGAATGGGATTATACGACAGGGTTGCTTGCAGTGACCCAGGATGTCACTTCCAAGCCTATGCCCTTGCCAGAGTTCCTTTGTCCTTCTGCCCTGGTCCTGTCTGGTCCTTTTCCTGTCCTATTCCAAAGCAGTTTTATAGTTTGGCTGGAGAGGAGGTAAAATAATAACTAGTAGTTCTGGAATTGTCCCTTAACAACTCTTAACTGTTTTCTGAGAGGTGGCTATCTTGAGCCATTCTCTTCCTTCTTGCCTGTTTTCCCCAGACAGCCTTCTCTTGAATTAACCTAATATAGTCATAGAGAAAACATCCTTACAATCTACAATTCTGGAATATGCCTTTCCTAACCACTGTCCCTATTGTGTGGTTTGACAAAGTCCACCTTTGTTGACTTTCATGGCATGCTGCAAGGCCTCTGTATTTTCTCAGGTTTTTCCTTAGGGAGCGGGTTTACAGGGGTACAAGTGTATTGAGAGGAAAACATTTATTTCTTTGTTGTAAACTGGGACTTTTTTGTACTTTGATCCAATGTAACTGTAATGGATGTATTTATTCCAAAAATAATGTTTACATACCTAGAGCTGATGTACATGATTTGAAGAAATTTAAATAAACACACACACACACACACACAGAGGAAATATGCATTAAGACTCTGATTCCAGAAAGTATTTAAATATGTGTTTAAGCATGTGCTTAAATGGTTTCCTGAATTGGATCAGAAAATCTAACTGGGAACATCCATCATCTGTTTACCTAAATAATTAGCTAATTTATTGAAATTTAACATATACAATATTTGTGGTTTTATCCTGATGAACTCCATTTTGCAAAACAAATATTTATTCATCAGAATGTCTTATTCTCTAGTCTGATAGTTTGAAGACAGAATCTATCTTTTCAAAAAGCCAAATCCAGAATTACTGGTATAAGGCACTTGAACCTATGCTTAAATTCATTCCTGTTCAAGAAAGCACTTAAGCATGTGTTTTGTCATGTATCAATGGAACTTCATCAATATTAAATTTAACATGGCAGTCAATGTTACATAAAGTTGAGTATGTGCTAAACGCTTTCCTACATAGATACCCTTGCCTGAAATGACACCATATGGCTATTTTGTGATGTGTACAAGACTGGGAAAGTCATGCTAGCTCCAAAGTGAGTTAATCAACTAATCAAAAAATACGAGTCCCAGATCAAAAACTGATGGAGCTGTGCATTGAGGAGAGTTCACAGGAATGGATTCCTTGCCTTCTGCACTCCATAATTCCCAACGGCTGGGCAAATCATCCTCTCCCCTCAGGGCATAGTGTCTGCAGGAATTACAAGAAGCTCTAATGCTAGAGTAACTCCCCTGCCTGGATCTCAGTGGGAGGATGAATGAGTCTGGATCCATCTTAAAAATAAAAGTCAAATGAAGGTGAAGGCACTCAGCATCTCACTAGAGGTGCTCTGTATCTTGCAGGACCGTGCTTTCAATTTAGACAAGTTTCATGACAGATTAAGCACACAGTTATAAAGTACAGCAATATCAGACATATAATCCTACATTTAAACATTTAAAAAAACAAAAACAAAAGTTATGTTTATCAATAATAAATTACTCACTTCTTTATCCACAGCTTTAGAATTAGCATAAGTACTGTCTGGAGGGACCTTAGTAAGCTTTTCAAGTCTTTTCCTTAAATGTTGTTTTTCATTCAAATTAAGGATCATTCTCTCAAGGTTAGTGGAAGACTGCTTTTTTAGGGTACTGTATAAAACATACAATTTTAAAGAAGTAATTTTTTGTAATTAAAATTGATTACAAAGTACTCTTTTGACTTTTCAACTTTTAAATATGCATTTCCTTTTCAAGTGACTCATACATTAAGATCTCAAAATGAATGTAAATTCACAAATCATTAAATATATATCAATTGAATTTTATATCATCGCCTTCATACAAAGCAACAAAAACATTTTAAAGGATACGGCAGAATATAAAGTGACTTACATGGGCAAAAAAGATAATGATATACAAAAATGGAGGAAACTGAAAAGAAAGCAGAAATGTAAAAGTGGAAAATATTGCCAAGAAAGTACAATATTCTTGCAAACTAAGAATAGGTACTCTACTATACAGTAAGAGAAGAGTGAAAGAATGCTACAGTAGTGTGGGAAGAGAAAGGTGAAAGGGGTTTAACACCAGTTATATGCTAACATGAATGGAAAGATTTGAAGTCATGAATCTGAAAAGGGAAGAGTGACTTTGGGCCACATATGTAAAGGTATTCGGGTGCCTAAAGATAGGAATCTACTAGGATTTTCAAGAGCAACTAGGTGCCTAACTCCCATTGAAATAAGTTAATTTAATTTCATCATGACATCAGACTCCAGCCCCCCAAATGTATACTCCAGGAGGTTACAAAGATGGCACGTAGACACTTTCGAAAATCCCATTAGGCACTTATATGTATCTTTAGGTGCCTAAATACCTTTAAAAATCTGAGTCTTAGTGTTTGACAAAAATAAGCAAGTTAAAGGTAGACAATGGAGCAGAAATGAAAGAGCTGCTCTCAACTGTAGACACTTTCAGTGCAGGCAGGGAAACACACTTAACATTCATTCACTTTGAAGTAACATACCCTTCATGGAACAATCACCACCTCAGTCCACATGAGCCCGTGCTCCAGGGGTCCATCTCTTAAACTCAGGTTGTAAGATAAGGCTGGCTATATTGGAAAGCAGCTATCAAAAGAAAAGCACTTTTTCTGCCAAAATGCCTGGCCTATAGTTTTGGAGTGAGATTCTGTGCTGCATCCTAAAAGATACATCACAGAACTCACAGCACCTCCCAGTTCTAGGCTGCTCTGGGAGCTGAAGAGGCCTCCAGCATAACTTTGACAGCCCTGGGGGCCTGGCTAAATTAAGAAAGCCTCCCAAGACTGCCCTAGGGACTGCAGCACTGCTTAGAATCTCCATATTGCTGTTTGTTGCAGCACTGCCTCCTACACCTTCTGTGCTAGAGTTTACAAACAGGTCCTTGGAAAACAGCCTTATGGCTCTCTTCTGATGTGCCTGCTCTAGAAGAATCCTCATAAAGGAGCTTTTAATGGCCCCTTTATGCTGCTCTGGCCCTTGTACATGGTGCAAAGGGGCCATAGCAGGGCTGAAGATCTCACATCTGGCATGTACTTTTCTTAGGTCTGATGTCATGACTATATATTTCATTACACCATGTTATGTCTGCCATGTCTGAATTTGAAAGTTCGATTTTGATTTGGGGGACTCAGACAGGAGTTGTTTGGACATCACAAAAATCACTCTGCTCTATTGATTATGTACAGTTAGGCTCAATGATAATACAGGAGCTGGATATTGTTAGTATTTGAAGGATGTAAATAAATTTTTTTTATTCCATATAGGTAGCCTGCCAAAGGAAATGGTGGAAACCATCATCTCTCCCTTGCCCGTTTCATCTGTTTGTCTGTTACATCCACTTGTTATTCCTGGTATTAAAATTATAAACTCATTGAAGCAGAAATTGTCTCATGCTATGTGTTTTTACAGCATCAAACTCAATTAGGCCCTGATCCTGATTCAGGCCTCTGAGCACTAACAGAATAAAATAATAAATATATAGTAATACTTACGCAGCCAGACATCTCCCGAGGGTTTTATTCGTTTTTCTTAATTTATCTGTTAACCTTTCTATTTTTTTCTCAGTATTTGGATCTTGTTCACTCCTTTGTTTTTTCATCAAATTATAAAATGCATCCATGGCTGTTTTTTCTACTGAATGAATGTTAAACCTAAAAACAAAATTTTAGTAAGATTAGTTAACACTGATAGTTAAAGAGATACATATTTTAAACAAGGTACTTATGTCATACTGTTAGAGTAATAGTCACAAGTAGGTCTTGTAATCTGTTAGTTAATTCCATACATTAAAAAGTCCCTATCTCTATTAAACAAATCACTTAAGCACATGCTTAACTTTAAACATATGACTAGTACTATTGACATCAATGGAATTACTCAAATGCTTAAAAAGTTTAGCATGTGCTTAATGATTTGCTGAACTGGACCTTACACCTAAGCAAAGTGGGTAAGTGGATGGTAGAATTCTATGCCTACTTTGTACAGGTGTAAGTATTTATGTAAGATACAAGGCAGCTGAGAATCAGGTCCCTTAATATGGTTTGCTGACTCAATTTCTCAGAATTTTCTTTTTTACTTTTGTCATTCTGTATAGACTCTGACTTATCTCTGAGCAGTCAAATCAGTTTCCTATATTGCTGAGGACAATTTCTTGTTTTAGATTATTTTCTCTCTCTCAGTTATACTTGTAATTGTTTAAAGAATTAAACAAAATGTATGTTTTGAGTTTTTTTAAATCTATTCATTTAGATTTTTGTTTGACATTGTATACACATGTGCAAACATACACATACCACCCAACAACTCCATTGTCCATTTTCTTCAGGAGACAAAGGAGAGAAAAAAGAATAAAGCGTTTTTTATTTAAAAACATTATTGATAACACAAAATGGATTATATACCATAAATATATACACATGTGCATATACCTCTCTATATATTTATACCTATGAACCTTAACAATTCTAATGTTGCAAGGAGCTGAGCACCTTCCTGATATGCCTTTAAGTATGTAGTGTGTGTGTGTACATGTACATACGCACACGCAGTTTAAAAGCTTCCAATTGTGGTTCAGCTAGACTTTTTAACATCTCATGGAAGCAAACAGGATGAGAGTGCTTCTGATCTACAATATGAGCATTTACTTCAAATGTTTTTAAACAAATGGATATTCATACCTACTACAGTCTAACAAACCAAACTTAATCTCAGGCGATGCTTGTAAATAAATAGCACATTACAAAACATACCTTGCTGAGCCATGTCAGTATTAGCTCCAATACACAGCATTTTAACTCTTGTAAAAAGATATACATTAAAACAAATGAATTTGTATATTTACATAAAAAATATGGCAGGCAATTTATCCATGTCTTGTAGTTTTTCAACAAAATGTGCAAATCTGATCCGCTTTTCATTTTTTGAACAATCAACAGGATGAGGCTTAAGGGACTCCAGCAGCTGATGCACCTAGACAAAGTAGTGTTAGTAATCTGATTTATATTGCAAACTGTATGTTATGGAGCAGGCTATAAACTTTGTTATCTGAGGCAACTATCCTTCCTAAAGTCTTTGTTCAACGAAGTCAGAAATTCCAGACACTGAATCATGTGCTTGCTCCATTAGAGTACATTGCTCCCTTACCACTGAATCCTAAATTCTAATTGTGGGTCAGTCACTGATTAGTCAGCTCACTTCACCTCTTTCATGATTTCCCCATTTTAAAATGGGGATAATGCTTACAGGGCTGTTGTGATTATTATTCAGGGCCAAATTCTGGAACACTTGCTCAGTGTAATCCCACTGGCAACAATGGAGTCACAAGGATGTAGTTTAGGACACAACCTGGCCCAGTATATTCACAATACATATACAAGTTCTGGTAATCACAAAAGATTTCAGCAATTATTGAGTTTATTTGTACTTAGATTTAGGAATTTAACTAGCCCAAAAGATGGTACAAAGCAATGATTCCTAGTGGGTCAATCTTAAAGGAAAACACAAAATTTGGTGAGACCTGAAAGAAATCAAAGGGTGCACAATAATAATGTAAATGTTGAATGTAAATAAAGGTAATTTAAAACTCCAGCTTTCTGTTTAAACTTTCTATCTATTTAGCTTTTTATAAGGTCACCCATAATAGTGGCAGCAGTATACAGCCTATGGATGAATCCTTTGAGGACTCTGTGAAACTCAGATTAATTTCAATAAGAATTCCACATGTAGACTGAGGCCTTAAACTGCTGTATGAATGCTGCATTATTGTGAATGTAAGAATCATTGCACCACTAGACATTTTGTTGAAAATACCACATTTTAAAGAGATTTTGCTTTTTCACATTATTCATTATTGTTTCCCTTGTCCTCCATCCACTGCCCCATCTTACTGCTTGTTATGATATATCCACTGATGTATCTTGCCTTAATTAGAGGCTGGATTCTCTTCTCACTTATACAGGTTTTACACTGGTGTGACTCCACTGATTTCAACAGAGATGCTCTTGATTTATACCTGTGTAACTGAGAGTGGAGTGAGGCCCTAGATTGTGAGCTGCTAGGATAAGAGAACTTCTATTCTGTGTTTGTAAAGTGTTTAGGACAACCCTATAAGTGTGAATGTAATCCAAATAATAATAATAATTAATATAATTAATCAGAAAAAAAGGTTTCTTCAACTGGAAACATGCCCACTACTTATAGTTTGTGCAAAGGGATTCAAGAATGCACCAAGATAAGAAGTGGACTAAAGCAAAGCAGGGTCAGTGAGAAGGCATTAAACACAAAATGTGGGATTTTTAAAACTATCTAAGGAAGTCAGGACTCCAGCTCCCCACCATGGCAGTTACATGACCCATTCACTTGAGTGCTTTTGAAAATCTCAACCAAACACATTAGAAACACCACTGATATTAGGAGTCATTGGAACTTTAGCCATAGAAAATGCTTTCAACTATTAACAAAAGAAACAGCAAAAAGTTAGTTTTAATAACTTAGGGGGTACTTGTACTGTATTAATATTGTATTTACGCTTCAGAAGGGGACATGCTTCTGACATTTTTACTTACCTTCTCTCTTTGGCCAAGTATAATCCAGTTGATTAGTTCTTTCTTCAGCTCCTGTTCATAATTTTTTGCATCTGCCTTTGTGATTACTATTTTATTCTTGAAAGAGGTAAATTCCTCAGGATCTAACTCCTTGAAAACACCAGCAATAAAAATAATAGCAAACTGCTCTCTCAGTATCTTCAAAAAATATAGTCCGTGTACAATTGTGTATACACACCTGTAATCTTGGCCACTCTTCCCAGACTTTTGCCATCATGTCATATAGCTGGATACTCTCTCGTGGAGAGAAGGTAGTGTCTGAAGGAATGCCATAGTTCTCAATCTATACGTACATTAAACAAAAGAATCAGCAGAATGATTTTTTTGGTTAATGTTGCTAATATAAGAACTGATAAAACCATTTTGTCTCTGCTATTATACTTACATGACTGACTGTTAATGCAGCACATGGGTGATAGTGATCAATGACGAAATCATTATCCTTGAGAGAACAAACATACTTTTCCAGATCATTGTATCTGTCTCCATGAAGTACTGTATATACAAGCATACATTTATTTATGAAATTGCATCAATGCTTGTTTCTTTTAAAAATTAAGGCCCCATTCTGTAAAGATTTTTACTTTGATGGAACTATTCACAGTTCATAAACTTTAGCACGTGTAAGTCTTTGCAGGATTGGGGCACAAATTGTATTTTCTATATTTAAAAATATTCTGATACAGACCTAGTCTAACTCTATATGATTTTTTTGTTTTTTGTAGTTTTTGCTTCCTTGTACATTTCCTGGCAGTTGTAGAAGAACCAGAGCTTTCTTCTATTGTACTTTCAGCAAGTTGCCAGTATCTTTTTACTGATTGTAGCCATCTAGAGTGCAAGAACAAAATAAAGGTAAAACTTCTGTAAAAGAACTGAAATAAAATAGTTAGGTGTATTTAGAATAGGTTAAAAGGAAAGATATGTATATATGTGGCTATGTTTTTAAAATCCGAGCCTCAGCTACATTCCTTGATTTTGTAGAAATTTTGTGAAAGCAACCTTTACTACTCCCTTAACCAAACTTTCCTGCTACTTCACCAAAAAAAAATAGATAAAAAAAAATCCTTGAATTTGAATTTTGTTCTTGGAATGGGGGAAGAAAGTCCAGCAAGAAAAAGGAGTTCTTACTTCTGCCAAACTGAATCACCCATGACTAGATGTAGACAAGAAAACAACAAATATGGCCATCAATGTAATAACAAATTACTGTTTTGTGAATGCATCTGATGAAGTGAGCTGTAGCTCACGAAAGCTTATGCTCAAATAAATTGGTTAGTCTCTAAGGTGCCACTAGTACTCCTTTTCTTTTTGTTTTGTGTATGTATGTCTATACGTGTTTCTGGAGCAGATATAGATAATTATGAAAATCAATTTCTGGCACTTCTCCGGGCAGAAGCAAGTAGTGGGGTGGAGTAGTGGAGATCATTCCACTATCTCCTCCCTGCTCGTGGCAGCGGGTATAAGGGAGGAACCTCTGCTCTCTCCACCACAGCTGGAGTCACAATGTGAGCTGGGCCAGGCAGAGGTATTGGGTCTTACCAAGTAAGAGCTGTAGCAATCCAGCTCTGAACCAGATATTTTTTTAAATAAACTGAATATTTTCATCTGTGTTTCATGCTGTACTCTCTGAGGTAATTTTGTCCCATCCAAATTTATATAATTCACATGCTCTTATAAGTAAAAAAAAAGTTCATGCTTACTCAGTAAGATGTTCAGGGTTACTGATAGTTGCAGAGAGAGCCAGAAATGGACATCGAATCATAACCAGGAGGTGCTCCCAAACTTCTGCTCCAATTTCCCCACCAAGACAATGGACCTATATATATGTGAAAAAAATCAGCCTAAAATATGGAATGACATTTTAATGAGAAAAATAACTTACTTCATAAAATGAGTGCCAAAAATTCAGAAATTGCTGCATGTGTCATTAAGGACACACTCCCTATGCCCACTGAGTCCTTCTAATGACTTCAGTGGTATTGGATCAAATCTGAAGGACTCAATACTATATTCATTTTGGACCCAAGCCTCCCACTGACTTCCCTAGCAGTCTTAGATGCATAAGGAATACAGAATCTGCCCCTAAATTGTATGTTAGGTGTCAGATTTGGTGAGATTTAGGATTTCAATTTAAAAAAAAAATTTGGTAAATTTCTATGCAGTTAAATATAGCAGTACTATGAGGGACAAGATGGAAGTGGAAGAATTTATGTCTTGAAAATTAAGAAATTTACAGCTATATTGCCAGAGATGGGTGCTGGCCAGTAATAACAGATATTTTGAAAAATCCAGTCTTTGGTTCCTTCTTTCAAACATTTCATACATTAGCAAATTTGATTTCTGTTAAAAGACACCTACCTCATCAAATATAACATATCTTATTCTTTTGACCCAATCCTGGCGATGAGGGGATAGCAACAAGATTTCTAAACACTGAGGCACAGTCACAAGTATCTGAAAAGAAATGTTTGTGACCTATTACTTCTAAGCCTACTGACAAATGAAATGTAAAAAAAAAAAAAAAATAGCTTTCATCATTGAAAAGGGAGGGTAACTATAAATGTATAATGTCAGCAATGAGGACTTGCAGCTGCACCTGCCTAGTTCCTGGGTTGCCTATGAGCACAGCTGACCCACAGCAGGGACACTTGACTGACTACGCCAGCTGATTGGCCAAGTCAGCAAGCTGGCTCTTAAGCCCAACAGCAACAAATGATCTCTGGCTGTCCAATGCATATGCCCACAGCTGTGATCTCGCTTGTGCCTGTCTTGCTCCATCTGTTCTAGGCCTGCTTCCCTACTGATTCTGACCACAGGCTTTGGTTCCTGACTCTGGCTCTGGCTCCAGCCTTTAGGCCTTACCATCCACATCCCAGGTCATGACATAGTTGCCTGATCCCCAGATATGCAAGATATAAATAAACTTTACGTTTAACCTGATCCACCATGCACTAATGCTATTATGTATATGAGAATCACAACATTTTGCTAGAGTGGCTACTGCACCAAGGTCCCTATGTACTGCATATAGTTTATGACTTGTTTCACTTTTTCCCTGAACAAGGATGCTGCTTTGGGATTGGGCCCAATATGTGTTACAGATAACAAAAAAACTTTGGCCTACTTCTGTTGGAATAATTTAAAAAATGCAGTTCTATTTATTATATTTTATGTGTTTTTAAAAGTAGTGTTCTTTTTGTGGAAGAACATCAGCACAGGAACAAGTCCTCAAATGCAATGCAGTGTATATCTCACTGATGAGAAAATAATGAATATTGATGTTGTTTACTTTATGGCAAAGCTAACAGTGTTTCCAAAACTGTAAGGGCCAAGGTAATACTATAGCTTAACTATCATGTTCAATAAATGTGATCCTATCTAGATATCTTAGGGTTTTATAATGCTGCCCACCATCACTGCAGCTGAGTATCTTCCACAGAAAATTAATAGCAACAGCAAAGTCCCTAATGGACTTTACAGAGTCTCCTCCTTTTTCAGGGTGAAAACCCTGTTTGGGGTTTTGAATCTTTAATTAGCTTGGCTGTAATAGTACTACACCTGACTTTCAGTTTAAGGCATCCATAGAAGCTGTTTTCAACCAAGACAGCAAATCTATCCATCAGTTTTTTGCCAGGATCAATCTAAATCCTACAGTTTGCACTCTTGGAGGCCATTCACTGTGTGACTGGATATCAAGAACCCCAGTGTGGTTTTGGTGATGGATGCTGAATAGGAAAACACTGGGTATGAAGACTGGTGGGGATATATGGTTTGGTGAGGCTATTGGAAGGAAGGCTGGTGCTCATGGGAGCCACTAGCGATGGGAGATATTGAAGGCTCTGGAGGTGAGCAAAAGTGTGCTGGTGCTAAATGGGCTGTATTTCCCCATCCTCTGTCAATTCCACACACAGCCTTATGTGGGCTCCACACTTTCTTGCAGCACCTCAATCTGGAGCTGAGCACTATAACAGAAGGTTAGGAGTTGAGCATGTGGAAGGGAGGGTTTGAGTTTCCACTGGAGTTGGTTTGTACAGCAGCAGCAAGAGAAAAGAAGGGAGCAGAGAATCTCTTTCATTACCCTATCCTTGAACCTGCTGGGTGCTGATGCCTGAAGGATTTTGATTGGTTTTCTTTCTGTATTTCTCAACTACAGCATACAATCAAGCAAAGGCCCCTCACGGCCAATACGTAGGTTGTGCCCTACAGGTAGAGAGTTCCTAGTAGGCAGGATGGAACCTTGGGCTCAAGTAACTCAGATTTTTTCTAATCTTTACATAGTTATGTCAACATTATTTTTATCAAAAATAAACTTTATGAGGAGTCAATCAAAAGTGCAAAAGGCACTATTTAAATCAATTTAGTATGCAGTAATACATCTAGAATACTGTACCTGACAGTTCAGGGTATCATGGCGATAATCCCTTGTGAAAGTTCCACCTACTACTAATCCATGAGGCAATGTCTTGGTGAACCGATTGTATATAGTTCCCATCACTTGGTTTACAAGAGCCTAGTCATTATTACATAAAACAGATCATTAATAAAGCTACTAGAAAATGTACATCTACATTAGTATGGTGCTCTGAGATGTGCACAGGCTTCAAAATTTTCGACACCAATATTAATTTAGATCAGCAATAGAAGTTAAGAGTACTATAACAACATTTATTTTTTAGTTTTATTCATAACTGATATTGAAGAAACTTGATGTGTGAGCTGGTGTATATAATATTAATTCTGGATTTTAACTCTTTTTGCAAAAGTTTAAAACACAGATTCATAGATTCATAGATACTAAGGTCAGAAGGGACAATTATGATCATCTAGTCCGACCTCCTGCACAACGCAGGCCACAGAATCTCACCCACCCACTCCTGCAAAAAACCTCTCACCTATGTCTGAGCTATTGAAGTCCTCAAATCGTGGTTTAAAGACTTCAAGGAGCAGAGAATTCTCCAGCAAGTGACCTGTGCCCCATGCTACAGAGGAAGGCGAAAAACCTTCAGGGCCTCTTCCAATCTGCCCTGGAGGAAAATTCCTTCTCGACCCCAAATATGGCGATCAGCTAAACCCTGAGCATATGGGCAAGATTCACCAGCCAGATACTACAGAAAATTCTTTCCTGGGTAACTCATATCCCATCCCATCTAACATCCCATCACAGGCCATTAGGCCTATTTACCATGAATATTTAAAGATCAATTAATTACCAAAATCATGTTATCCCATCATACCATCTCCTCCATAAACTTATCGAGTTTAATCTTAAAGCCAGATAGATCTTTTGCCCCCACTGCTTCCCGTGGAAGGCTATTCCAAAACTTCACTCCTCTGATGGTTAGAAACCTTCGTCTAATTTCAAGTCTAAACTTCCCGATGACCAGTTTATATCCATTTGTTCTTGTGTCCACATTGGTACTGAGCTTAAATAATTCCTCTCCCTCTCTGGTATTTATCCCTCTGATATATTTATAGAGAGCAATCATATCTCCCCTCAGCCTTCTTTTAGTTAGGCTAAACAAGCCAAGCTCCTTGAGTCTCCTTTCATAAGACAAGTTTTCCATTCCTCAGATCATCCTAGTAGCCCTTCTCTGTACCTGTTGCAGTTTGAATTCATCCTTCTTAAACATGGGAGACCAGAACTGCACACAGTATTCCAGGATAGGTCTCACCAGTGCCTTGTATAATGGTACTAAAACCTCCTTATCTCTACTGGAAATGCCTCTCCTGATGCATCCCAAGACCGCATTAGCTTTTTTCACGGCTATATCACATTGGCGGCTCATAGTCATCCTATGATCAACCAATACGCTAAGGTCCTTCTCCTCCTCCATTACTTCTAATTGATGCGTCCCCATCTTATAACTAAAATTCTTGTTATTAATCCCTAAATGCATAACCTTACACTTCTCACTATTAAATTTCATCATATTACTATTACTCCAGTTTACAAGGTCATCCAGATCCTCCTGTATGATATCCCAGTCCTTCTCTAAATTGGCAATACCTCCCAGCTTTGTATCATCCACAAATTTTATTAGCACACTCCCACTTTTTGTGCCGAGGTCAGTAATAAAAAGATTAAATAAGATTGGTCCCAAAACTGATCCTTGAGGAACTCCACTGGTAACCTCCCTCCAACTTGACAGTTCACCTTTCAGTAGGACCCGTTGTAGTCTCCCCTTTAACCAATTCCCTATCCACCTTTCAATTTTCCTATTGATCCCCATCTTTTCCAATTTAAATAATAATTCCCCATGTGGCACAGTATCAAATGCCTTACTGAAATCTAGGTAAATTAGATCCACTGTGTTTCCTTTGTGTAAAAAATCTGTTACTTTCTCAAAGAAGGAGATCAGGTTGGTTTGGCATGATCAAACTTTTGTAAAATCATGTTGTATTTTGTCCCATTTACCATTGACTTCAATGTCCTTAACTACTTTCTCCTTCAAAAATTTTTCCAAGACTTTGCATACTACAGATGTCAAACTAACAGGCCTGTAGTTACCCGAATCACTTCTTTCCCCTTTCTTAAAAATAGGAACTATGTTAGCAATTCTCCAATCATACGGTACAACCCCTGAGTTTACAGATTCATTAAAAATTCTTGCTAACGGTTTTGCAATTTTGGGTCCCAATTCCTTTAATATTCTTGGATGAAGATTATCTGGGCCCCCTGATTTAGTCTCATTAAGCTGTTTGAGTTTCGCTTCTACCTCAGATATGGTAATATCTACCTCCATATCCTCATTCCCATTTGACTTGCTACCATTATCCCTAAGATCCTCTTTAGCCTTATTAAAGACTGAGGCAAAGTATTTGTTTAGATATTGGGTCATGCCTAGATTATCCTTGACCTCCACTCCATCCTCAGTGTTTAGTGGTCCTACTTCTTCTTTCTTTGTTTTCTTCTTATTTATATGGCTATGGAACCTTTTACTATTGGTTTTAATTCCATTTGCAAGGTCCAACTCTACTTGACTTTTAGCCTGTCTCACTTTATCCCTACATGTTCTGACCTCAAAAAGGTAGCTTTCCTTGCTGATCCCTCCCATCTTCTACTCCCTGTATGCTTTCTGCTTTTTCTTAATCACCTCTCTGAGATGCTTGCTCATCCAGCTTGGTCTACAACTCCTGCCTATGAATTTTTTCCCATTTCTTGGGATGCAGGCTTCCGATAGCTTCTGCAGCTTTGATTTAAAGTAATCCCAGGCCTCCTCTGCCTTTAGATCCATAAGTTCTTCAGTCCAATCCACTTTCCTAACTAATTTCCTTAATTTTTGAAAGTCAGCCCTTTTGAAATCAAAAACCCTAGTTGCAGATTTATTTTTATTTATCCTTCCATTCAGTTTGAACTGAATTAGCTCATGATCACTTGAACCAAGATTGTCCCCTACAACCATTTCTTCTATGAGGTCCTCACTACTCACCAAAACCAAATCTAAAATGGCATCCCCTCTAGTCAGTTCAGCAACTACTTGATGATGGAATCCATCAACTATTGCATCTAGGAAAATCTGAGCCCTATTATTATTACTAGCGCTCATCCTCCAGTCTATATCTGGGAAGTTAAAGTCTCCCATGATCATGCAGTTTCCATTAGTATTTACTTAGTTAAAAACATTTAAGAGGGCTCTATCCATATCCAAATTAGATCCTGGTGGTCTATAGCACAGCCCAACCACTATCCCAGGGGAGGCTCTAATAGTTTTCTTCCCCAATGTAATTTTTGCCCAGACGAACTCTGTCTTATCCATTTCATTGCTTCTTATTTCTTTACATTCTACCTCATCACTGATATACAATGCTACTCCACCACCTTTACCTTTATTTCTGTCTATCCTAAACAGCACATACCCTTCAATACCTGTAGTCCAGTCATGACTACTATTCCACCACGTTTCTGTTATCCCTATAATATCTGGTTTCACGTCCTGCACCAGTAGCTCTAGTTCCTCCATTTTGTTACGTAGGCTCCTCGCACTGGTGTACAAACATCTTAATTTTTGCTGTTTGGCCTACAGTATGTTCCAGAATTTTCCAAAAGTCAGACTCTGAGGGTGCAGGCAAAATTTGTGTGCACAGATTCTTTATTTGCAAATGCAAATGCCATTTGGATTCCCAACAATCACAAATGTGCACAGAATTTGATTTCACATGCAGTATTGAAAAGCTGCACATGTATTACATGCATCATATATGCACTGAATGTGCATTCCTAGTTTTCT
The DNA here is from genome assembly GCF_965140295.1 of Lepidochelys olivacea. NCBI lineage: Eukaryota > Metazoa > Chordata > Testudines > Cheloniidae > Lepidochelys > Lepidochelys olivacea. The sequence continues at coordinate 75,478,715 of NC_140414.1, forward strand.
GTGTGTTAATATCCAGACTTATAACAGTTAATGCTAAAAATTAGCTTTGAAAGGATTATAAAACCCCAAGCTTCACAGTTTAAGACGATTTCTAACTATCTGGGATTAGGATAAAACCCTCATTAAAAAGATTATCCCACATTTGCCTATTATGGGGTTTCTTGCTTCTTTCTCTGAAGCATCTGGTACTACCGCTATCAGAGACTGGATATTTGACTAGATTGACCTTAGGTCCGATCCAGCAGGCAATTACTAGGTTCCTATGTTTTTTGATACCCTGATCAAATGCTACTTTCATCATTGACATAATATACACTTATTTAGTGCTTGCCACCTTCAAAGTGCTGTATGAACATTAACACAAACTAAATTCTGTATATCAGATGGGATATTTCTAAACATGTTTAATTAAAGTAGATATGTCTAATTAAAACAGACATATATAATCTAAACCAGTTTAAATAATCACTAAAATTGTTTTAATCGTATCGGGAAACACTATAGTCAACATACAAAATATGTAATTAGATATAGCCATACCTTTGTTGGTGAAACATATACAACTACTCCTTCATTGCTCTCTTTCAGAACTTTCTCCATGCAATAATATGAAGCATAGGTTTTCCCTGATGAAGTAGGAGCAACAATCACTGCAGACTCATTATTGTCTACAACATCAAGAAGCTCTCGCTGGAGATAAAACAAGTCATTTCTTTCAATACATTTCATTTTATATATATATAGATTCTAGATTGATATGCTTAATATCAATATTATAAAGTTCAAAACATTTTTCTCTGTTGCTGCAGTAGTGTTATATTTTTTCCATCACACTTTGATTTTTAATTGTAAACTATCTTTTTCTGTAATTTGGCCTGGAAAATTCATTTGGGCTTGAATTGTTGATGCAAGGAAGTTTTCAGTTCAAAAGGGAACTTTTCCAAAAAAAAAGCAAAATATGAACCAGTCAGTTCAGCAGTATATAATTTAAAAGCAAAAAAGTCACCATTTTCTCTAATGCAGTCATTGTTTCTTACATCAGAAATGTTATACCAGTACTGCTTAACCACACAGCCCAGAGCTCTCCCCAACTCCCACTCCCCAGCATTTCATTATTCTTCTCCCCACCCTACCAATGACCTTTAGAAGTTGGCCAGGGTGGAGGTCAGAGGGAGGAAGTGGCAGCACTGCCAATCTCTTCCCCACTCCCAGCATATTTGCCAAGTTTTATGTTGCTCCTCAAGCAAGTGACATTTTTGCAGGTGTGAACATGAGAAAAGAGCAAGCTGTTTCTGATTCAGCCTTTCTCCCCCTTTCTACTGATAATATGGAGAGAGCTATGTTTGCTATGTTTGCTGAGGGAACAGGCGTTCCTTCAGAACATGCAGCAGCTTGGATCAACTGTTCTTTTCCTAGAGACAGGTGGATGGAGAAGGGCAGCCAATTCAACAAGGATTTACCCATAGACTAGGAGCTTTCCCCTGACAAAAAATTGTTTCTCTGCAGTGTAAACCCAGAGATTTGACAAGTTTTCTTATCCTTGGGCCATTGGAAGCTTTGGGTGTACAAGAAATGTGGGATTGTTTCCCAGACAGTCCAATGAAATAGTTAAATGTAAAACCCCACTACAGTGTATTTGTTACAGATATTGTGTAAATAAGTAATAACACACTAAATGCACTGAAACTATTACTCTCCACCCTGTGTAAAAAAAAAAAAGTTTGTACTTCACTGGTACATTTCTAATTGTCTTTCAATAAATAACTTAAAATTAAAACTCAGATTATGCATGAAAGTGAATCATATTACAATTATTACCACCCATGCACACAAAGTTCCAGAGGTATTCTTGATACTTAACAGACAGGTAAAAAATGATAGGTTGCTGCCCTGCAGAGTTTAGATTCTAAGGCCCTGATCTCGAATGGGGATCTGTGACTGCAGAGTCTTGTACCATGCAGTTTCACTGCCTTCCACAGGACATCACTGCATTGTCTTCTGGGACACCATATGGCCTTGGGAGTCAGTGTTAGAAGATCCCAATGCAGGACTGGGGCTTCAAGTAGCATAAGACAGAAAGTAGCATAAGACTGTAAACAACAGATAAAAGGGGGTAAATGAGAGGATAAATTACAACAGTGAGAGAAATGAAATATGTTTATTATCATGTATGACTCTCATTTATTGCTTTTTTAAATTTTGAAAGAAAACCTTGACAGAATCTCTAACAGCACTATTTAAAAATAGTTTACATGTAACACTACCTGCCATGTGTCTGGTATAAAATGCTGTACTCTGGGATCTGGATCTTTCCTCTCTTCTCTGAACAAGTAGCAGCCCATATATTGCAGCTGAAAACGAGCTGCTCCCATCTCAGTAGTATATTCAGTTATCTTCTCATTGTCACTTTCTATTATCTGCAAGGTCAAATTAAAATTCAAGACAGATTTAGAATTAGGGATAGAGTAATTGAAAATGGCATCTGGCTTTTGCATTGTAGAACATTATACAAGCTTTGAAAAAATAGTTTGATGTGTGCTGAGGAGGCGAGGTGACTTTCAGACACTTCCATACCGAAGACCATACAATGCTGGCTTGAGCAATGCATGAAATCATAAAAGTTAATGGGAATTCTACATGCAGATGTAGTGAGAATGGTGACCATAATTTTTTAATGGATCTGATAGTTATCAGCAAAGTCCATGTACTCTAAGGCAAGCTGAATATACATCTGCATTTGTCTGCTATGGAAAGATTTGATTCCACAAGTATTATTCAATGTTAAATTACAGACTGATGTAATACATGAAACAAGTATAAATGGCTGCAGTTATGTCTCCCTGAGCCTGCAGAAAGCCTAAAACAACAGCTCATACTGTATAAATAATTGCATATCAGCTACATTTTATGAAGGACTGAATAACTTGTATAAATTTTTGTTAAGATTCTATTTTATATCATTCTGTGAGGTTTAGAACCATCTTTTCTTGTTCTACAGTGTTACAATGCAACATTTGGATGATAAAAGTGGCAGTGTAAAGTAACACATTGGGAAGTTGGCTTCAATTTGGCCAGGTTCAGGCCCAATGGGTGTAAACTGTCAGGAAATGGGCACAAGTGCCAAAGTAATCTTTGTTGTACCACTTTAAATTGCATTGGTTAATTATATTCTGTAAAAATTAACTGTATTCTATAAGAATTACCTGGCTAGACAAAGAGCATGCCAAATTCTCAAATCCAAGGTATTTCAGACATCTGGACAACTTTTGTACATGTGACTTCTTTAATAGTTCCTGGTGTTTTTCAAGAAGTATATGAATTCTCCTCATCACTTGTACAGCTATGCTTAAATCTCTCGATTTTTTGCCTAAAATAAATAAAGGAACCATTTGATATATAATCAAATCATCAGAAGCTATTTCAATCTACCCTTCAGGTTTTGGGACCAGACCCCACTCCTCCAACCATGTGTGCGGTGTTTTTTAAATTTTATTTTATTTTTAAAAGATCCCAGGAGAGGTGGCATGGCTCTTTCCCCATACTTGGACTATGTGATTGGACTATGTGCAGACGAAATGCTCTAGCTGCTCATACAGGCCAAACCTGCAAGGGGCCAGGGCGTAGGCTGTCTGGCCTAGTGGTCACTGCTGGGTTGGTGTCACCAAGTCAAGGATGGCCACAATGCACTAGTCTGCGAGCAGGTACCAGTGTAATTGCTACAGCTGGGCTCACTAGGCAAATGTCAGGGTCAGAGTCAAGCAAATGTCAAAGACCAGAGGTCAGCAGTAGTTACCAGGCTGGAATCAGGAGGCAAGAGTCTAGGTCAGAGTCAAAGACCAGAGATCAGTACCAGGCTGAAGTCAGGGTAAGAGACTAGAGATTGGAAACACAAGGCAAGGTCTAGAGCCACAGCAAGTTACATGTCTGCTTGGTTGTTCAGACACCTTCCTAGGGCACCTTCTAGGATGAAATAGTAAGCATGGGCCAATCAGAGGGGTATAGGTTGCTATTGCTCTGGCCCCTTCAGGACGTACTTCCTGTGGCACCTAATCTCCATAATACTCTTTAGCTGCAGCTTTACACATGCTCCTGATAGTGTTGTGGGGATGTTAACTGCCCCAGGCTCTACAGACCAGTCCAGTCACCTTCCGTTGTACAACTCAGCTCAGTGAACAGCTTATGCATTCTTCTACATTTTGTACAGTGAAATCAAGATTTTATGTTTGTAATGTGTGCCTACTGTTTGGTGATATAAGAAAACAGTTACAATATAGTTTAAGTGGGTAATTTAAATCTGACTCATGGCATCCCTAATTTGCCAATAGTGGGCTAAATTCTGGCCAGCAATTGAAAAGAGGCTTAATTCTTCCCATACTTCAAAATTAGCATTACTATGTGCCTTTATTCTAGCTGTGAAAGTCTAATGAAAGCTTTGGAGGTGGTGGGGGTTGGGGGCTGGGACTGGGGATGCAGGATGCAGAATGATTGTGGCCCAAAATGAATTCAGAAAACATACCTTGGCTTCTACAGTGTTCCTTCCAAACTTCTAAACAAACATTCAGTCCTGCCATTTCTGCTGTGAATTTCACAGAATTACTTTGACATGTCTTAAGGAAATTCTCCAGTCTATTTATTCCACAGGCAAAATTCTCTTTAATTTCACTTTCAGTTGACACAGATAAGGCACTCCATTGTTCCTGTTCTTTCTTCTCTTCTTTAGCTTCTAGTCGCTTCTGGTTTTCCTCTGCAATTATTTCTGCTTTACTTTTCTACAAAAAAATTAATAAAGATATACAGAACTAAACACCAATGTGTGCAAGCAATATGAAAAATTGCAATATGTAATATGTAAGCCTTGAGCCCAATCCTTGGAAGTAAATGGGAGTTTCGCCTGAATAATGACTGACTGCAAATTATAGGATTTTGCCCCATTTGTGTGTTTTGTTTTGCTTTGAATTTTGTTTAAAATAGTACTGAATTCTGTGCAGGTCATAATTTATTGGTAAATACTGGTACATGTTTTACAAAAAAAGGCTTATTCAACAAATCATACTAAAAGTATACGAAATAGTTCTTTAACTTTCTAATATCTAAAGAGCCACAAACATGAACAATGAAAAAGATGGTTTAAGTCACAACCTTAAGGCATTTATTTTAAGCCTGGAAAATGAAAATTCTAATTGTATTTCCAGGTATTTCAGTAAACTGAAGACAATTAGGGACTAATCAAATGCCCACTGAAGTCAATGAAAAGACTCTTGGGGATTTCAATGGGCATTTGATCAGGCCCTAAAACTATACTCCACACTGAATGATACAAAATGGTAATGATATTTTAACTAAGAAATACAGTAATAATTATTATTGCTCAATCTTGCCCATTAACACTTTTTCATGTATCCTGTGAAATCAGAAACAGTGCACGTATTATTCTAGTCAGCAATTTAATATGGAATAGTGCTTGCAGGATCAAATCTTTCTTGATATATAAATTCAGACATTATTTGTCACAAATGCAGGGAAATCAAAATCAAAGATCTTTTAGATTTTGCATTGGTTAGGAATATTTTCTCAAAACAAACACAAACTAATGTCCTCTATTGCCATCCCTGTCACCCCAAATGTTAGTACTAGCCATGAGTGCAACTAAGACTTGAGACTTTAACCCACAAATTGTAGCTCAGAACCAAGAGTACAGTACCTGCCTGAGAGGAGGTACGCTAAGGGCTGCATTAAGGAGGCTGTGTTGGTGAGTATCTGAGTGTTTGTTTGTTGTGAGTATCTGAGTGTTTGTATCTGAGTGTTTGTTGTGAGGACAGTTTGACCGTGTGCTTGATTGGTTGTTTGAAAAGGGCGGGAACTGGGAGTGCTTTGTTCCAGGTGAGCCTTAAGTGGGCCTGACTGTATAAAATGCCAGTCAGCTGCGAACCAGCTGAGCAGCTAACAGAAGGAGTTTGCCTGGGTGTTCGCCCGGGGAGAGCCCACTGAGGCTTACATCTTGCCAGCTTCTCTGAGTAATTACTACAAATCCTGAGGAAGCTCGTAGAAGGAAGGTAATATGGATGGGGGGTGTTCAGCTGTTGTGACCTGCACTGGATGTGCTATGTTTGTCTTTCTTCCACAGGACAGAAGCAACTTTGTCTGTACAAAGTGCAAGCTGGTCTCCATATTGGAAGAGAAGGTTCAAGGTCTGGAGCAACAGGTATCGACCCTGCATTGCATAAGAGAAACTGAAGATTTCCTGGACAGATGTCAGGATATGCTTCTACGGGCACAAGGTTCAGAAGATTCAGAGCAGGCTGTACATCGGGGACAGGAGTACGGTGAAGAAATTTGGCATCATGTGACCTCCAGAAGTAAAAAGGGGAACGTCCATGTACCAGCAACGCATATACAGGTAAGTAACCATTTTCATGTTCTCTCCACAGGTACTAATGCGGAGAGTGGACCAAATGATACGTCTGAGGGAAGGGAGCAGAAGGAGACTCCGCCGATTGGAAGGCATGAGATGCACTGTCCTAGGGTTGGGGGTTCCACGACCACCGCTCCCAAGAGAAGGAGGCGGGTGGTGGTGGTCAGGGACTCTCTCCTCAGGGGGACTGAGTCATCTATCTGCCACCCCGACCAGGAAAACGGAGAAGTCTGCTGCTTGCCAGGAGCTAAGATTCGCGATGTGACAGAGAGACTGCCGAGACTCATCAAGCCCTCGGATCGCTACCCCTTCCTGCTTCTCCACGTGGGCACCAATGATACTGCCAAGAATGACCTTGAGCGGATCACTGCAGACTATGTGGCTCTGGGAAGAAGGATAAAGGAGTTTGAGGTGCAAGTGGTGTTCTCATCCATCCTCCCCGTGGAAGGAAAAGGCCTGGGTAGAGACTGTCGAATTGTGGAAGTCAATGAATGGCTACGCAGGTGGTGTCGGAGAGAAGGCTTTGGATTCTTTGACCATGGGATGGTCTTCCAAGAAGGAGGAGTGCTAGGCAGAGACGGGCTCCACCTAACCAAGAGAGAGAAGAGCATCTTCACAAGTAGGCTGGCTAACCTAGTGAACTAGGTTCACCGGGGGAAGGAGACCAAAGCCCTGAGGTAAGTGGGGAAGTGGGATACCGGGAGGAAGCACCAGCAGGAGCGCGTGAGAGGGGAGGGTTCCTGCCTCATACTGAGAAAGAGGGGCAATCAGCGGGTTATCTCAAGTGCCTATACACAAATGCACGAAGCCTGGGAAACAAGCAGGGAGAACTGGAAGTCCTGGCAAAGTCAAGGAATTATGATGTGACTGGAATAACAGAGACTTGGTGGGATAACTCACATGACTGGAGTACTGTCATGGATGGATATAAGCTGTTCAGGAAGGACAGAAAAAGTGGGGGAGTTGCACTGTATGTAAGAGAGCAGTATGATTGCTCAGAGCTCAAGTATGAAACTGCAGAAAAACCTGAGAGTCTCTGGATTAAGTTTAGAAGTGAGAGCAACAAGGGTGATGTCGTGGTGGGAGTCTACTATAGACCACCAGACCAGGGGGATGAGGTGGACGAGACTTTCTTCCGGCAACTCGCAGAAGTTACTAGATCGCACGCCCTGGTTCTCATGGGAGACTTCAAACACCCTGATATCTTCTGGGAGAGCAATACAGTGGTGCACAGACAATCCAGGAAGTTTTTGGAAAATGTAGGTGACAATTTCCTGGTGCAAGTGCTGGAGGAAACAACTAGGGGCAGAGCTCTTCTTGACCTGCTGCTCACAAACCGGGAAGAATTAGTAGGGGAAGCAAAAGTGGATGGGAACCTGGGAGGCAGTGACCATGAGATGGTTGAGTTCAGGATCCTGACAAAAGGAAGAAACAAAAGCAGCAGAATACGGACCCTGGACTTCAGAAAAGCAGACTCTGACTCCCTCAGGGAACTGATGGGCAAGATCCCCTGGGAGAATAACATGAGGGGGAAAGGAGTCCAGGAGAGCTGGCTATATTTTAAAGAATCCTTATTGAGGTTACAGGGACAAACCATCCCGATGTGTAGAAAGAATAGTAAATATGGCAGGCGACCAGCTTGGCTTAAATACAAAAAGGAAGCTTACAAGAAGTGGAAGATTGGACAAATGACCAGGGATGAGTATAAAAATATTGCTCGGGCATGCAGGAGTGAAATCAGGAAGGCCAAATCACACCTGGAGTTGCAGCTAGCAAGAGATGTTAAGAGTAACAAGAAAGGTTTCTTCATGTATGTTAGCAACAAGAAGAAAGTCAAGGAAAGTGTGGGCCCCTTACTGAATGAGGGAGGCAATCTAGTGACAGAGGATGTGGAAAAAGCTAATGTACTCAAGGCTTTTTTTGCCTCTCTCTTCACAAACAAGGTCAGCTCCCAGACTGCTGCACTGGGCAGCATAGCATGGGGAGGAGGTGACCAGCCCTCTGTGGAGAAAGAAGTGGTTCGGGACTATTTAGAAAAGCTGGACGTGCACAAGTCCATGGGGCCAGATGCGTTGCATTCGAGAGTGCTAAAGGAGTTGGCGGATGTGATTGCAAAGCCACTGGCCATTATCTTTGAAAACTCATGGCGATCCGGGGAAGTCCCGGACGACTGGAAAAAGGCTAATGCAGTGCCCATCTTTAAAAAACGGAAGAAGGAGGATCCTGGGAACTACAGGCCAGTCAGCCTCACCTCAGTCCCTGGAAAAATCATGGAGCAGGTCCTCAAGGAATCAATTCTGAAGCACTTAGAGGAGAGGAAAGTGATCAGGAACAGTTAGCATGGATTCACCAAGGGCAAGTCATGCCTGACTAATCTAATTGCCTTCTATGATGAGATAACTGGCTCTGTGGATGAAGGGAAAGCAGAGGACGTGTTGTTTCTTGACTTTAGCAAAGCTTTTGACACTGTCTCCCACAGTATTCTTGCCAGCAAGTTAAAGAAGTATGGGCCGGATGAATGGACTATAAGGTGGATAGAAAGCTGGCTAGATTGTCGGGCTCAACGGGTAGTGATCAATGGCTCCATGTCTAGTTGGCAGCTGGTATCAAGTGGAGCACCCCAAGGGTCGGTCCTCGGGCCGGTTTTGTTCAATATCTTCATAAACAATATGGAGGATGGTGTGGATTGCACCCTCAGCAAGTTTGCAGATGACACTAAACTGGGAGGAGAGGTAGATACACTGGAGGGTAGGGATAGGATACAGAGGGACCTAGACAAATTGGAGGATTGGGCCAAAAGAAATCTGATGAGGTTCAACAAGGACAAGTGCAGAGTCCTGCACTTAGGACGGAAGAATCCCATGCACCGCTACAGACTAGGGACCGAATAGCTAGGCAGCAGTTCTGCAGAAAAGGAGGTAGGGGTTACAGTGGACGAGAAGCTGGATATGAGTCAACAGTGTGCCCTTGTTGCCAAGAAGGCCAATGGCATTTTGGGATGTATAAGTAGGGGCACTGCCAGCAGATCGAGGGACGTGATCGTTCCCCTCTATTCGACACTGGTGAGGCATCATCTGGAGTACTGTGTCCAGTTTTGGGCCCCACACTACAAGAAGGATGTGGAAAAATTGGAAAGAGTCCAGCGGAGGGCAACAAATGATTAGGGGACTGGAACACATGAGTTATGAGGAGAGGCTGAGGGAACTGGGGATGTTTAGTCTACGGAAGAGAAGAATGAGGGGAGATTTGATAGCTGCTTTCAACTACATGAAAGGGGGTTCCAAAGAGGATGGCTCTAGACTGTTCCCAGTGGTAGCAGATGACAGAACAAGGAGTAATGGTCTCAAGTTGCAGTGGGGGAGATTTAGGTTGGATATTAGGAAAAACTTTTTCACTAGGAGGGTGATGAAACACTGGAATGCGTTACCTAGGGAGGTGGTGGAATCTCCTTTCTTAGACGTTTTTAAGGACAGGCTTGACAAAGCCCTGGCTGGGATGATTTAGTTGGGGATCGGTCCTGCTTTGAGCAGGGGGTTGGACTAGATGACCTCCTGAGGTCCCTTCCAACCCTGATATTCTATGGTTCTATGATTCTATTCAACTGTACTGTATTGACATTAATTTGATCCACAAACACTGACATAAAAGATGTGTCATATACATGTATTTTTCAAATTTGGAATATTCATATGAGCCACCTGCATCTTCCGTGTGATTGTTTCAATCTTTTTAATGGCTATTTTGATATAGTTTTCAAGCAGCATATTTAAACAAACCTCAAAAATCTCATTCAATTTTTAAACTGATTATTTCTGAAAAGGTTTTGTAAAAAGCCAACCCTACCTTAAATTTATTTTTTGTTTCCTACCCAATCACATATTAATTGTATAAGTCTCCAAAATTAAAGCTTTCTGTTATTTTACTGCTCCAGCTCCAAACACAGGTACTTGTTTATATTTCTGTACAGGGATAAAAATGGGTTTACACTAATTACCAGTTAAATCTAGGGTGCAAGGATGGATTTATTCTTTCAATAAAAATTACTAATGTTTGACAAATGAAAAATCCCAGGTAAGTATTCTTGACTAAAGCAACTACACCAGAAGGAAAAATCTTAGCTTTTACAGCAGAAAGCATAGGTATGCTATGGAACAACTTGAATATGCTTACATGTAATTTTTTTGTCTTTGTGACAGCAGCCTTAGTGCTTGTGGGAACCAAGGGCACATCCGCCTGGGTTACAATTGTCTTTGAAATGTTGCCTTCCAACGATCTTCCATAAAGTCGATAATAAGACTGTAACTTTTGTATGCCCCTTCTTTCTTTTGGACCTTTGGACTTTGCTACAGCAAACAAAGAACATTATTTTTGACTTATAAGGTAATTGGTGGAATTCCAATGTGTTAGTTTTTTGGCAAGAGATGAAAGCTCCAAATTTAGGCCTTGGATAAAATTTTCAAAAGTGCCCCAAGGCCGGAATTTGAAAGGTATATAGACATTTAGCTCTCTTTAACCCCTTTTCAAAATCTGACCCTAGCTGACATAAGAATTTAAGTCCCAGTTTCAAAACTGATTTAGGTACTTAAGGCCAGATTCACAAAGGTACTTAGGCACTTATGCCCAACATTTAGGCATTTTCAAAACTATGCTCAACTGCTGCCTATATCCCCGCAGATGGGCATGTGTAAAGCCACCTAAGTCCTGAATGCTCCCTCACAGCTAGTGAGCTTCTCAGAACCCTACTGCAAACCAAAATCCTGGCAACCATGAAGCAGAATTCTCAAACTAGGTTAGGGTACATATATTTCACAAACACATCTACAGCTCAGGGCCAGCACAAAAGACAGCATACTTGTGTATTTCCAAAATACTCCCATGGGATGTGGGAGATCCAAGTTTGAATCCCCACTCTGCTTGATCTGGAGCAGGACTATAGTCTCCAACATCCCAGCTGAGTGCCCTAATCACTGGGCTATTGGTATTCTGAGGACACACACCATCCATCTATTGTTTGTGCTGGGCCTGCACCTGTAGGCATGCTGGCAAGAGAGTCATTCTCTCACCTAGTTTGAGAATCCTGCTTCAGAGCCACTGGGGCTTTGGCTTGCATTTAGGCTTTGAGCTGCTTATTTACTATGGGGTGGCATCAAGACTTAGGCAGCTTTGCATGTGCCCACCTATGGAAACTAGGTTCCATGAAGACTTAGGTCTCTACACAGCAGTTGAACAACTGTGGCTGGTCTAAGTCAGCTGATTCAGACTTACAGACCTCATATTACACGGCTGTGGAATTGTGGTATAGATATCTGGGATCAGACTGGAGCCCAAGCTCTTAGACTCTGTAGATGAGGATGGTCCCAGAGCCCATGCTCCAGCCCAAGCATCTACACTGCAGTTTTACAGTCCTACAGCCTGAGCCCTGCAAGCCCAAGTCAGCTGGCCTTGGCCAGCCGCGTGTTTAACCGCTATGTAGACATACCCTATGGGGTTAGGCAGCAGCGGGGTAGTAGTTTTGAGAATGTGAGTTGCACCAAAGTGTTAGACTAAAGAGGCATTTCGGTGTGAATCTGGACCTTAGACCTTGCAATGCTAAGTAAAGCAATGGATCTTTGAAAATCTAGGCATTAGGCACCTAAAGATGCAGATAGGTACCTACTGGGATTTTCAAAAACACCTGGATGCCAGCACATAACCTTCAAAGGAAATCCCATTTGGTCCCTTTTTGCCACTTTAGGTGCCTAAATACTTTTTAAAATCTGGCTCAAAGCTATTATACTCCCAGTAATAAGTCATATACCATCATGAATCATTTCATATTGACCCTTACATAAATGTTCAAACTACAGTAGTAAAGACCTCTCATTAAGACTAGCAGTGTTAAACAGTTTACACAAAGTTTACATTACAATAAATAATAATGAGAAGGTGTTACTTAAGCAAGGATAGAAAGATGGTTAAAACAACCTAATAGTAAAACTTCATAGCAGCTGAGAGATCTTGTCATGAGAGGGATGTGGTAGTTTCTTTTGAAGTTATAGTCACCAGTGCTTCTCAAGTGGCTGAACTTCAAGGAGCAATGCCACATATCTTCTCTACACCATATATCATAGAGATTCAGAGAAGTCTTTAAAGTTGGTCATTTTTTTAGAAAGCTGAATTAGAAACCATTTTTGTGCTACTAATTCAATTACTTAACTTAAAAGTAAAAGTATAAAGCAGCTTATCTATCTGCAACATACAGCAACTGGGCTGGAGTGGAAAAAAATGACTAATGTAATGGATTGTGGAGTTCCACCAGGAATGAAGCTCTTAAAGAAGAACATCCAACATCAATTATAATATGGCTTGAGACACTTATTGGTCAAAGGCATTTTCTGTTCTAGTTTATTCTGTTCCATTCACATTCTTATCTTATGCCCATTGCCATGGCATCTGAGCATCTGGCCACTTAGTGTCATATTCATGTTTAATCCCTACAAAACACAATCACTAGACATATATACATAGCAGGTGTACATATCCATTATAAGTAAATAGTAAAGTGATACCAGAGATGAATCTGATGCATTGAGTTTACACTAGTTATTTTATAAATGAATAACTATCTGTTAATAATCACACAGAAGTCCTGTAAAATGCCTCATAAGATGTTTTATTCACTATATAATGCTCTGGCAGATGGTAATTTTTCAACAGAGCAAGAGTTTTGTATACAAGTGGCTGGTAGCCCCTCAAATGTATATTTAACTTGATAATACAAATGTGCAAATCTAAGATCAATGTGGAGTCCTGGTTTATTTTCTGGGTATGTGAAAACAGGAAAAATTGCCAGAAAATTAAAAAGTATACAAGTTATTTTGCTTTCTACTGCTATTTTCATAGGGTAAATCTAGCCATGGCCCCATTTGTGCAGTCATCTGAACTCTTATGCATATGAACTGAGTAGTTAAATACAGTTACCCAAACTGCAATTTTAAATACCAAATTGTATGTGTACATATATATTGTCTATGTGTAAAGTTCTGCACAAGTGACAAATTTTTGCACAAATTTTTGCAAAAGGGAGCCTCATGAAAATATGGCTTATAGCATTGATTGTATCATAAATCTTTGGTCTATTCAAGATAAATTAATGTAATCAGGCAAAATATATTTACTATAAAACTAATTATTGTAATAATACCCATTTGAAGTATATTTATATAATATGTGGAAAATTATCTGGAATGAAAGCAGTCTTTCCTCTAAAATGTGATAACCTTGACAACAGTAGAGTTTTATCCAACTAGACAAGTAGGTCTTATGTTTTTACCATCATTGGTGCACTTCGTTCTGTCATAATCATCACTGAGAGGTTTGCCTGAATGCCAATGCCGAAGTTCATCAAATTCTGTTTGTTTAATAAGTGAAGTAACTGCAGGATCATTGCTGAAAAATACACACAGTATATACAGTGATACTTATGTATTTTTAGTTTTCTGGCACATCCTATATAACAAGCCTTATACCCACTTCATTATAAACAAAATGTTTTGGCATTCGTTGTAATACCTAATACTGACTAGAAGAGTATGTCATACCAAAGAGATCTTTTTTTCACTTGTATATTCTTAATTTTTCTGTGGCAGGCACCTGATTCCTCATGACTTCATTTTGCTCTTGTAGCTTCCTGTCCTCCCCACTTAACTCTTTATGGATTAGTGAAGAATCATATTGCATAAGTCACAGAATTAATCTTTAATAGTGCACATCTGTATTGTCTGACTTTGTATTTGATACTTAGTTTACTGCAAATCCACACTTCTTGGCCACAGAAACAACAAAGTTCCATGCATAATTTTGTCAAAGCAGGATTTGGGAGTCAGTACAGGAGGGGTACATCCTTTGTGTGTCACAGAACACAACTCTGTTAGGACTCCCTGTATGGGAATACAAAGCAGGTGTTTGAGCAGAGCAGGGGAACACTGAGAAAGGGACAAATGAAGAGAATCTACTGCCATAAAGATTCTCCACTCACAGCAGGGGTTCATTGAGGGTTTAAACGGCTACTACCCCCACCCCTCCAGGTAGCTTTCATGGAGCAACTCTGAAGCCATTTATGGGCCTGAGTGGAGGGAAAGGTTTTCTCCTCAGCATCCCAATACAGAGCCTGTTACTAGGGTTAAATCCTGTTAACCATAAAACCTACAAATCTATAGTTACTTAATCTTTATTCAGGTAACGCTCTCATTTGAATCAATTTGCATTCTGTGATTGGCTTCTATGGGATCAGTATCTGGCCCTTCAAGTACACATTGTATGGTAAAAGCAGCTATTTGAAACTGTAGAGCAAGCATTATCAGAGACTGTAAGGCTAATCAACAACTGGATAAAGAATACAACATGGAGTCAGGATTTAGAATCTGAGTCATCCTTACTCTGCACCTAATGTTAATATTTACACCAGTTCAAAGTGGATGTAAAATACTACCTACTGCACAAGTGTAAATAATGACATAAGATGCAGGGCAGTAAAGAATCAGCTCATAGCATCTCATTTAATTAAAAAAGAAAAACCCGGACAAATGTAAAAAGAATGTACCTGCTTAAAATAGGTAAATCTGCCAAAACAGCTCCAGCATAATCTTCAACAAGGTCAGATTTCACTGGGATGAGCCCTATACTGGGAATTTCTTCCTTAGATTCTTTGCAGGGTTAATGAAAACGTGATAAATACTGGTTAACTAAAACATACACTCTTATGTTACCTTCTGCAATTCCAAAGAGCAAAAAGTATATACAACATCCTGCTAATTTTTGTCAAGTGTATGTTATAAATCAAATGGTAACAAGAAATACAAGTTAAGTAATAATCAGTGATGTTAAAGGAGAATTTGTAATATTATGGTATACATTGAATATAAATTATGAGTCTGATTGTAAATGGCCTCTATGTTGATTCACAAGAGATGTGGGGAACACAAGAGACTTCCTTTTATATTACAAAAGGTCTTCTGGAGAGCGCTGCGGTGTTTTAACAAAACATTTGAAAAACTTAACCGAAGTTACTCTCAAGTATGGAAAGAATAAATGCCTGATAACGATAGACAGGAAAGTCACAGACCTTGCAGCTCAGTCCAGAGGCAGGGGATAAATGGTCCTTAAGCCAACTGTGCATCCTTCTGATTCTGAGCTGCTATATGGCTCCCAGTGTAATTAGACAGCCCAGAGGGCATGTTTAGGTTGCAGTATCCTCCCAGGACTGCCTTATGGGCTGCAGTGCTGCCTGGAATCTCCACAGCACTGTATGCTATAGACTACCCCTGCCATACCTGTCCCTGCTCCAGCTCTGCCCCCAGCACACCCCACATGCCAGGGCTTTTGAGGAAGTCCTCGATAGACAGCCTTCTTGCTATCTACCACAATGCCTGCACATTGAGACAATTTGTCCCTGGACTGAAACAGGGCTTTTAGATTATCATTTTATTTACTCTGTTTTAGCTCTTTTGCCAGCACGAAGAGCCTGGTTTAGGGCTGAGAATCAAACCAACAGGGTGCCATCCTGGCCCCAGTAAAGTCAATAGCAAAATTCTTATTGACTTCAATGGGGCCAGGATTTCATGCACAGGGCCTAATCAGACTCCTTTTGGCATCAAATGGGAGTTTTGTCACTGATTTCAATAAAGTCATAAATTATTAGAAGACCCATAAAGACCCATAAAGTCATAAATTATTAGAAGGGAAAGAATTAAAAAGCTCATAACTGTATAGCACTTTGACTATGTAAAACATTTTATAACTGTCAATTATTATTATGCTTATACCAGTCATTTTTATACAGTTGTTAGTACCTTTAAATAACATTTGTTTCTGTTCAAGAAACAGTTGTGAGGTGGTTCTCACAGGGAAAGCATCTCCAAAATCACAGCTGGCAGCTAATTTTGTTACAGTATTCCACAGATACTGGTATTCATTCTTCATTTTTTTGCCCAATTCCAAATTTAACCCTATGAAGAAAAAAAAATGAGATTTTACAATGAAAGTTTTCTGGAAAAGGGACTGCCTCTTTATCTGTGTTTATACAGCATCCACAACAATAGGGCACAGTTCTGACAGTGTCCTTTGGGTATTACAACAGGGCAGAAAAAAACAGGTGCATTCACAATTGTTAGTAGCCATGGATGTATCTAAATATGGTCAGGAAAATATATTGGGGAGTATACAAATAGCAATTTTAGGGCTCAATCCTGCAACTGAAGCCCATGGGGCCCTGCACAGAGATGAGGGTCCTCCCACAAGAAAGCTCATTGCAGGATCTGGGCTTTAGAAAATTCCCTTTATTCCCCAAAGAATAATGGATGGTGTTATAAATGCCAACTATTGTTATATGCCCAAATTATACTTTCGTGAAAGTTCCTTAAAGACTGTTTGGATTAGATATATGCAGGAGAACTGAACCTTTAGACTGGATTCATTTTACTGCATAAATTGCTTTCATGTGCCCATTACCCTTCCCACAGAGAAACCTTTGGAAGAGGGTATCAGGGGAGCAGGAAAACTCTGGAAGAAGTTCCTGCTACAAAGTTTCATCCTCAACCTGTTGTGTTGCCAGCTCTCACAATTTTATTGTTAGTCTCCTGATATCAGATGGTTTTCTTAAAGCCCAAGCTCCCATATTCATGTGATTTCATGACATCTTAATTTCATTTTTTAAAATTTCTAGCCTTCATCGTTAATCTTATGTCATGAGATCTTTAATGTCTATATAGAGCAGAGAGAACCCCAGTTTTTAAAATTTTATTTGAAACAGAAGAATTAAAAATAAAACTTCCTGGGATTTTAACCTGCAACTCCAGTGACTCAAGGATCAGAACCTGCTCCCTATTCTGGTTTCTTTGAGTTACTCTGACAAAATAAAACAGGTGAGAAAGCTGGCCAAATCAAAAAGGAATCCCCCAACATCTGTTGGGAAAATAACATGGCACGGCACAGATTACCCAACAAGTTCTTGGAATGTATGGAGATATTTTTTTAGTTCAGAAGGTGGAGCAAGCTACTAAGGGAGAGGCTGTTCTAGATTTATGTTGACAAATAGGGAGGAACTAGCTGAGAATTTGAAAGTGGAAGGCAGCTTAGGTGAGGGCGTTCATGAAATGGTAGAGTTCATGATTCTAAGGAATGGTAGGAGGTAAAACAGCACAATAAAGATAATGGATTTCAACAAAGCAGACTTTAGCGAACTCAGGAAGCTGGTATGTAAGATCCCATGAGAAGCAAGTCTAAGGGGAAAAAAGTTCAAGAAAGTTGGTAGTTTTTCAAAGAGACATCATTAAGGGCAGAAGAGCAAACTATCCCACTGCATAGGAAAGATAGAAAGTATGGCAAGAGACCACCTTGGCTTAAGTGGCAGATCTTCAGTTACCTGAAACTCAAAAAAGAGTCCAACAAAAAGTGAAACTAGGTCAAATTAGAAAGGATGACTATAAACAAACACAAAAGGATGTAGCAACAAAATTAGAAAAGCCAAGGCACAAAGCAAGATTAAACTAACTAGAGATGTAAAGCATAACAAGAAAGCATTCTACAAATACGTTAGAAGCATGAGGAAGACCAAGGACAGGGTAAGCCCATTACTCAGTGGGAAGGAGGGGAACAATAACAGAAAATGTGGAAATGGCAGAAGTGCCAAATTACTTTTATGTTTCAGTTTTCACTAAAAAGGTTAGTAGAGATTGGATGTATAACATTGTGAATGCCAGTGAAACTGAGGTAGGATCAGAGGCTAAAATAGGGAAAGAACAAGTTAAAAATTATTTAGACAAGTTAGATGTCTTCAAGTCACCAGGGCCAGATGAAATACATCCTAGAATACTCAAGGAGTTGACAGAGGAGATATCTGAGCCATTAGTGATTATGTCTGAAAAGTCATGGAAGATGGGAGAGATTCCAGAGGACTGGAAAAGAGCAAATACAGTGCCCGTCTATAAACAGGGAAATAAGGACAACCTGGGGTATTATAGACCAGTCAGCATAACTGAAGCTGAAAGATAATGGAGCAAATAATTAAGCAATCAATTTTCAAACACCTAGAAGATAATAAAGGTGATAAGTAACAGTCAGCATGGATTTGTCAAGAACAAATCATGTCAAACCAACCTGATAGCTTTCTTTAACAGAGTAACAAGCCTCGTGGATGGGGGAAAGCAATAGATCTGGTATATCTTGACTTTAGTAAGGATTTTGATACTATCTCGCATGATCTTCTCATAAACAAACTAGGGAAATACAAACTGGAAAGAGCTACTATAAGGTGGGTACATAACTGGTTGGAAAACCATTCCCAGAGAATAGTTATGAGTGGTTCACAGCCAAGATGGAAGGGCATATTAAGTGGAGTATTACAGGGATCAGTTCTGGGCCTGGTTCTGTTCGATAGATTCATGAATGGTTTAGATAATGGCATAGAGAGTACACTTATGAAGTTTATGGACAATACCAAGCTGGGAGGGGTTACAAGTGCTTTGGAGGGTAGGATTAACATTCAAAATGATCTGGACAAACTGGAGAAATGGTATGAAGTAAACAGGATGAAATTCAATAAGGACAAACGCAAAGTACTTCACTTAAGAAGGAACTATCAGTTGCACACATACAAAATGGGAAATGAGTGCCTAGGAAAGAGTACTGCAGAAAGGGATCTGGGGTCATAGTGGATCACAAGCTAAATATGAGTCAACAGTGTAACACTGTTGCAAAAAAAGAAAACATTATTCTGGGATGTATTAGCAGGAGTGTTGTAAGCAAGACAATTGCTGTAAGTAAGTAAATTGCTGTAAGTAAGTAAAAAAGTTCCAGCTTGCAGAGATTTCACCACTCAAGAAAGAGATCTTGGGGTCATTGTGGATAGTTCTCTGAAAACAGCCACTCAATGTGCAGCAGTAGTCAAAAAAGCGAACAGAATGCTGGGAATAATTAGGAAAGGGATAGATAATAGGACAGAAAATACCAGGTTGCCTCCATATAAATCCATGGTACGCCCACATCTTGAATACTGTGTGCAAATGTGGTTGCCCTATCTCAAAAAAGATATATTGGAATTGGAAAAGGTTCAGAAAAGGGCAACAAAAATTATTAGGGGTACGAAACGGCTTCCATATGAGGAGAGATTAATAAGACTGGGACTTTTCAGCTTGGAAAAGAGATGGCAAAGGGGAGATATGATTGAGGTCTATAAAATCATGACTGGTGTAGAAAAAGTTGATAAGGAAGTGTTGTTTACTACTTCTCATAACACAAGAACTAGGGGTCACCAAATGAAATTCATAGGCAGCAGGTTTAAAACAAATAAAAGGAAGGATTTCTTCACACAGCACAGAGCCAATCTGTGGAACTCATTGCCAGAGGATGTTGTGAAGGCCAAGACCATAACAGGGTTCAAAACAGAACTAGATAAATTCATGGAGGACAGGTCCATCAATGGCTATTAGCCAGGGTGGACAGGAATGGTGTCCCTAGCTTCCGTTTGCCAGAAGCTGGGAATGAGCGACAGGGGATGGATCACTTAATGATTACCTGTTCTGTTCATTCCCTCCAGGACACCTGGCACTAGCCACTGTCGGAAGACAGGATACTGGGCTAGATGGATCTTTGGTCTGACCCAGTAGGGCCATTCTTATGTTAAGTAATTCTTCCACTCTACTCCACACTGATTAGGCCTCTGCTGGAGTATTGTGTCTAGTTCTGGGCACCACATTTCAGGAAAGATGTGGACAAATTGGAGAAAGTCCAGAGAAGCACAACAAAAATGATTAAATGTCTAGAAAACATTATCTATGGGGGAAGATTGAAAAAAATGGGTTTTAGTTTGGAGAAGCAAAGACTGAGAGGGGACATAACAGTTTTCAAGTACATAAAAGGTTGCTACAAGGAACAGAGAGAAAAATTGTTCTTAACCTCTGAGGATGGCCAAGAAGCAATGGGCTTAAATTGTAGCAAGGGTGGTGTAGGTTGGACACTAGGAAGAACTGCCTAACTCTCTGGGTAGTTAAGCACTGGATTAAATCTCCATCACTGGAGATTTTTAAGAGAAGGTTAGACAAACACCTGTCAGGGATGATCTAGATAATACTTAGTCCTGCCATGAATGCAGGGGACTGGGCTAGATGACCTCTTGAGGTCACTTCCAGTCTTACGATTCTGTGAACATAAGACAATCCTCATGTGGCACGGAGTCCTCATAGTCTAACCTATACCACCTCCCCTCCTTGCTTTTGCATATGCATAGTGGCATGGGTGTGACCACGGAAAGTGGGTCTGAACAGATTCTTGTTAAGTGACAGGAATTATGCATCTAATTCTCTGGACTCAGTACTGAAAATTCTTTTTCTACTATTCCATGCAATAACTTTATTAACATATATATATATATATATATATATATATATATATACACTCATTAGCTAATACTTTTGCTTTTCATTTATAAACTTAATAAAATTAGATATTAAAAAAGCAAATTATTCAAGGGCAAAGATAAATACCTGAGCAGTATTCTATTTCATAGTAATGTGAAAGATTCTTTAACAGTGAATTGTCCCTTAAATCAGGCAGGTGAGTTAAATCCAATTGCCAGTCACTTTCATCATTTAGTTGCTTCAGAACAAAATAGTCACAATGTTGTTGCTATTAAAAAAAATGCAGTTAATTCTTACATAGCACTTTTTAGCTGCAGAGATCAAAGCATTTTACAAAAGAAGGTATGATGATCCCATTTTTACAGACTGGTAAAATAAAGCAGTGAGAGGTGATGTGACTTGTCCAAGGTTACACAGCAAGTCAGTGGCAGAGCTTGAATATAAACTCAGTCTTGTACTCCTAGCCTACCTACTGGACCACTCTGCTTCAACAGCAAGCTGTTCAAACTCCACTTGCTTTTAAAAGATCTAAAGACCTTCCAGGCTGCCACTGTACTATGTACAATAAATCTGTATGGTTTGGCCAGGGGGCTAGAGTACCATACCAAGAAAAGGAAAACAGAGGCATTTGCTGCACCCAGCGTCGGTGGGAGGCAAGGCCCTGGTATACCTACCATGATTATAAATGGTAAAACTTGCTTAGTCCAGCAGGAATTAATGATCCTAATCCGAGCTCGTTGCAAAAGAGGCAAGTGGAGAAGAAAAACCACACTGAGGCACTGCATTCTACACAGATCTGTGGCTTCTTCCAGTGTTAATGCTTCACTTTTCTCCTGTTGGGACATAACCAATATACAGTTCACTAAGTACCTCAATAATAAATATTAATTAGTGGTGAACATAATTCATATTAAAAATATAATTCAGTGATTTTTCACTTTGTCAGTGCAGCAAAAAACTGTTACTGTTTTACAATTTGCACGTTACAGTCACTTTTGGCTATCCTTAGTTCATCACATGCCTTTTATTGTAGCATTAGATAACTGAGGATCAGATACCACTTCCATTATAAATCCAAGAGGAAAGTAATGTGACCGTTGAAGATCATATAGAATTTAGTAAACCAATTACCAATCTGCCTGGATAAAAATTACATTCTTTTAAGATGAGAAGCTAATATTTAAATAGAGTCCTTTGTTTTTTTTTTCTTTGTAAACCCTATTAATTAATTTTGAGATAGTTATCACAGTTACTTTTTCAATATGTTCCTACAACCTACCATATGTGCTACTCTACATGTATACTGTTACACTGCTTCCATATTAGACTAATTAAAACATAAGACCTTTAGCATAATTAGATATTAAAAAAAAGATATTGATGAAGGGTTACATATGGCAAGTAAGAAATTGAGACTTTTTCCCTGAACAAAAAAATATGAAAAATTATATTCTTCTACAGTGGTTATTATACTGCTGTGTATGAGGAACGAGAAAAAAAGAGTAACTGGCAAGATTGCCTCCTATGGTAAAACTTCTCAGGAAAGAGGCCATGGGACCTGGTTCCAAACCCCATGGATTCCTTAAGTAGGTGGCTTAAGTAGGTGTCATAATGCCCTGTTCCTTCATACCAACTATGGCCCAGAGTAGCTCCATCCCCCACCTATAGTGCAACTCCACTGGAGCACCACTGCCAGGGACTCTTTCTGGCTATGGCTGCCCACCTTTAAGTGGGGTTCTGCTTAAGCGGTGATCTCATCCACAGAGAAGACTCTGTAGAAACAATAATACAGCCCCAAGCCACATCATTTTTTCCTAGTTAGAGAGGCTGGTAGTAGGATGAAGTTCACCCCTTGGTCCACCCACTCTTCTGCCAATCCACCCAGTCAACGTTCCCTTTCCGTGCAGTTCTCTGGACCAGCAGATACACAGAGGAAGCAAGACATGATGCTGCAGAAGCCACTGGGACCCTCTTCAGCATGGGATCTTGGGGGACAATCCTCTCCAACATTACCAAAATACTTATGTTAAGAGAATGAACAGGGTGATGAGAAGTTATAAAGAAATCTCACCTTCTGACTGAAATTTTTTGTTAGTTGTTCCTTTGTTTCCTCAGAGACTTTTGCATTTTCTAACATGTTACTGTACATTTTTAATCCCACTGTACATGTAAGAACACAAACTATACGTCTAATGTCGGATCCTTCTGGCCACAGATGCTTCAGCAGCAAAATAGTCTGACATACCTACAATCATAAAGTGTTAATATTATTATTTTTATAATGAAAAGATTATAAAGGAGACATATACATTTATCTTAATATAACTCTATCAATGAAGAAAAGCAGTGCACCAAGATATACCGAAGGGAAAAAAAAGTTAGTTAAAATAGTTTCATTTTCTGCTCCTGGGATAGTGCGTTATTAAACTTAGTTTTTTAAAAGCAATTCTACTACAATCCAAAGCCCACTAAATATTTCTATTGACTTCAAGAGACTTTCAATAAGGCCACATGTGCAAAAAGCCAGTAGTTTTGGGGGTGAACATCAGCTTATGGAGCTGGTCTGGCTCCCACTGAAGTCAATGGGAGTTTTGCTATTGTCTTCAATAGGACTAAAAGAAGTTCAATGGTATAGCAGGCATATTTAATACTTAAAAAACTGAATGGGGAAACTAGTCATAAAAATGCACCCTCAAACTCTTGGATTTGGTGGTCTTCATCTCAGCTAGTGCTGCCAATTGATTTCTGACAGGGTAATTTATACTCAGCGTGGCAGAGGGTTTGTAATTGTTTAAAATTATTGTTTAAGCTCATGAAGGAAGATTTACTGTGTCTCTGTATAGTAACCTAAAATCAATATATCGGATTAATATTTGTCTATTATTTTGAACAGGAAAGCACAGTATAAGTGCTAAATATTATTATTATGAAATATCCCTGTAAGCAATCTCTCTTCCAAAAAATATCCTTTGTTGTGAATAGTTTACTACACAGTGAGGCCCCTGGAATTCCAGAGGAATCCATGAGATTTGGGAGTGGGTCCCATGGCCTCTTCCACAAGACCATTATCTGACTTCTACTGCACAACTGTCAGATTGTTGCATGAACACACTTTTTGTTACTGAGCTGTGTAACTAGAAAAAAAATAGTAAAATAGTTAAGTTACCTCTTCTTGTATGTTTCTCAAACTCATCTTTAAATTATACAGATAGGCTGTATCCTGGGTTTTTTGTAAGTGTTTGACTGTGGTTTCACAAGTATGTTGCAGATCCTTTTCATGCTAAATGAGAATAAAAATATACAAGTCAAAGTTATACATTAAAGTCAAAGGGAAATCAATTTTAAGTGCCTAAGTCCCATTTTCAAAAGTCACTTAGGCACTTTTGAAAAATGGGACTTAGGCAACTAAGTTACTTAGGTGCTTTTGAAAAATTTACCCAAAGTTTATTAACCTCAAATACCGGTGGAACATGAGTTTATATGGCCATTCTGCTTAGGCCTGCAACTAACATCACTTGTAAAGAAACTTCCTTTGTCACAACAGGGTAAAAACCACATGCCGAAGACCTAAACTCGAGTGGTATGAGTTACTATATATGTTAAACAAAAGCAGGGCCTGATGCACACCCACTGAAGTAAATGGAAAGGCTCCTATTAAGGTCAAAGGGCTTTGGATCAAGCCCTAAATGAACAGTACAGGAAAAGAGACACGCTGCTCACAAATTCCTGAGGCTGCCTAATAAGCTGTATTTCAACAAGTGCTTGGGACATCCAGGCCATTAGGAACTTAAGAGTGACAACGAATATGATCTACAGTCCATCATATAAGCTTTCTTCGAGGACAAATTCATGGCAAATAGGCACAAGGGAACCAGAACTGTTTCTGTTTAAAATAAATTAATTAATTAAAGCTGAGGACTGGGAGTCAGGAAATCTGTAATCTACTCTGGCCCATCACTAACCTACTATGTAAACTTGGGCTAGTACATTAGCCACTTTATAACCTGAGTTTACCCCCTCTGTAAAATGAGGATAACAATATAGGGCCTAATTCTACCATCCTTACCCACAGTGAGTACAACTTAGTATGGGAGCAGTCCCATGGATTTCAATCAGATCACCCACAGAGTACGGTACTATTCAGTGTAGGGAAAGAAGGATCAGACCATTTACTGTACAGTAATTAAGTGCCAAATCCTCAACCCAGCTTGATTAGCTGGGCTAGGTTACTGCAAACTGAAGGAACACGTTGTGCCTCTCTCTCTCGTCCCCTCCCCACCCCTTATTCCCATGGCAAGAAGCACTGGAAGATCCACACAGCACTGAATCCTATAGCCTAGCATGTTGCTATGGAGAAGGGGTCTAGAATTTGCCCCAAATGAATTAATGTATGCAGAGGTCTTTAAGATCCTCAGATGAAAGGCATACAGACAAGCCAAATGTTATCACTGCATCATGATTTTAATGTATAAAAACCTGGTTTTCAAATTCAAAGATTCCAAGTTCAGAAGGGACCACTATGATAATCTAGTTTGACCTCCTGTAGTACTTCCCCAAATAATTCCTAAAACATCTATTTCAGAAGAACATTCAGCCTTGATTCAAAAATTGCCAATGAGATGTTATAATTAAAAATATAATTCTACATATAAATGGTACATTTTTCCTACTTAAAATCCATAAAGAAGATGTGTTGCAATTTACCTGCTGAAAAAATGACCTGTGTTCGTATGCATTCTGGACATAATATCCATAAACTCTAAGAGCATCAGACTCCTGTCCTGAAGTGAGCACAACATTGATTTTCTTTGACAAGGTATGAGCAATGAATATATGTAAATAGTCTTCTTGTAGAGAGGTGAGTCCTAAATCAGAGATTATCACAAAATATGGATAACTTTCCTTGAGGAAAATCTGCCATTCTGGTGAGAAACAATTGGAAAACTCTGTATGAATGACAATGTCAGTGTTGCACTTCAGGTGTTGTATTAATGCAGTACGATGGAAAAGGAAAATAGGGTAACTGAAATACATCTGTTCCACATCCTGGGGAAAGTGAAAACAATTGAGAGATTATTATTTCACATTTATATTCCAATAGACCCTATTCAGAACTCTTTCAACTAGTGATATACAAACATACACAAAGACATACAATGAAGAATACTAAAATATTATATTTTTGTGCATATCACTGCTGTTTTCTTGTATGCTATTAGTAATGTTGTACAGAATGATATATTTGTTCCTAAACATTTCATAGGAGTAAAAGGCAATACAAAGATTTCCATATATATAAAGGATGCGATTGATATATCCATTGCCTTTTTTTTTAAATATGTTAAAAGAACAGTAAGGTTGCAAAGTCAAAAGTTAGGGAATGCCAGAATAAAGGTTTAATTTGTCTCCTTAGTGTATATGCCTTATGATAGTCTTTAATTACGTGATCATATACTACTTTTTTTCCACCTGAAAACAGGGTCTTACAATAGGAGGTGCCAGTTAACCTTAAGCATAGGCAATGCTACCAGCTCCACCCATAATTACTATAGCCCCAGTAGAAATGTAATAACCATTTCAATATTCCAAATAAAGAAGATACAATCATCTTCTTCCTCCATCCCCACTAGGAAGCTGCAAAAGTCCCTCTACAGAAGTGGTTCTCAACCAGGTGTATGTGTACACCTGGGGGTACACAGAGGTCTTCCAGGGGGTACATCAACTCATCAACATAAAAAGCACAAGTGAAGTCAGTACAAACTAAAATTTCATACAGACAATGACTTGTTTATACTGCTCTATATACTATACACTGAAATGTAAGTACAATATTTATATTCCAATTTATTTATTTTATAATTATATGGTAAAAATGAGAAAGTAAGCAATTTTTTGGTCATAGTGTGACACTCTTGTATTTTTAAGTCTGATTTTGTAAGCATGTAGTTTTTAAGTGAGGTGAAACTTGGGGGGTACACAGGACAAATCAGACTCCTGAAAAGGCAGTAGTCTGGAAAGGCTGAGAGTCACTGCTCTACAGGCACATTGTGGGCTAAGACCTCAAGCTCTGTGTAGATATGCCAAGGATGGATGGAGCCATGGAGAAACAACTTTGCAACATGTGCCCTCAAGACCCAGAATTTCTCCTGGGAGATACTGATCCATGACTCGTCTATTCCCCATGAAAAGGAAGACAGTGTACAGCCACCAGGAATTCAGAAAACAGAAGTAAGACTCTTAAAGGATCCAGGTTGCTGTGTGGGAGAGGAGCCCTGGGAAGCTGAGTGAAGTGGCAGGCCATCTCCAGTGGCAATTGAGGACCCACTCAGTTGCACCATGTCTACACAGCTTGTCTCTTCCCCTTTGTCTGTAATCCCCTGCATTTGCAGTGATGTATATGAGGAAAATTTTACAGAAACAATTTTGCAGTTTACAGCAGACTTTTCCCCTTCCCATGGATTTCTCCATCGAAGGGGAACATTGGGCCCAGGCTGCTATTATTTTGTAGGCAAGCTTCTTTACTGTAAATGATCAAGATTTATAAAATTCTAGGAATGCACTGGTAAAAATTTCATTAAGGTGAATATAGTTGCGTATCTCTAAATGGATTTTAATGGGTTAGCGACATGATTATACATTCATTTTAATACACTACTAAACAATTTTAATAGAAGCTTCTGCAAAACAATTCTTACAAAAAAGAAGTCAGGAAAATAAGGTTCAGATGTGTTTCCTGTGGGTTATTGTGCATCTCTTTGCACATATAACTGAAATCAACAGATTTGCCTTTCTTACACTGTTAGGATATAGATATTCAGGGCTGTCTGTAAAGGCCTATACTCTAAGAATTTAGGTGTATTCTTATCACTTGGCTAATTATAGAGGTATAAAAGAAAGAATCAAAATCACTATCTGCCAGTGTAAGGGCCTTCTCTTACTGTGACAGTCTGAGGCCCTGTTCTTAGACTAAGGCCTTTGGCTAAGCAGCAGAGGCAGCCATAAGCTAGGAAGCGAACAGTCACATCCTCACATTCCAAACTAGTCACATTGAAATAAGGTGCTATTGGGCTGTTAGACACTATCAGGACAGGATTGTATTCCTATCACCTTCAGAGAAAGGGAAGTGCCTAAAAAATGTCAAAGGAAACTTAGTTTGATAGCATCCTGTCTGGCAAGAACTCACTTATCAGTAGCTGGGCTGAGAAATCCTCACTTCTGTATTGTCTTGTCATTATAGTTCCCACTTTGCTATTGTTTGCCTGTATAATCTCTGTCTGGTTCTGTGATTTTTCCTGTTTGCTGTATAATTAATTTTGCTTGGTGTAAACTAATTAAGGTGGTGGGATATAATTGGTTACATAATCATGTTAAAATATGTTAGGATTGGTTAGTTAAATTTCAGGAAAATGATTGGTTAAGGTATAGCTAAGCAGAACTCAAGTTTTACTATATAATCTGTAGTCAATGAGGAAGTGGGGGTGTGGGTGTGGGGGGGAGTGCAGGTGGGTGTGGGAGATGGGAACAGGGAAAGTAAGTGGGTGAAGGAATAAGCCCCCTAACATACATTCTGGCCCAATAACCTTGTGCTGTGGGAAAACCCACAGAGCAAAGAAAATCTCTGCAAGGTTTTCATTGTGACAAATTGTTTCCTAATCAGTCCATCAGGAGTAGCATGGCTTATCCAATGCAAGGAAACAGGTTGCAGGGCCTACTCCCAAGCATCCTGCATCCATTGAGAGCCACACAGATCCTGGCTGGGGAAGGAGGGCTGAAAGGCTGCCAGGGACAACTGCACAGGGACTCTCTACCTCCTCATTCGCTCACCATCCTCCAATGCCACAGAATAGCTACTACAGACAGAAGCCTGGGTCCAATGTCTGCAAGACCAGTGAGGGAACAACGTGAATCTTTCAGAACTGCTCATTTTTGCCTCCTCAGCAGAGCCCTGGGACAGAAAACCAGCTGTTGCTGAGTCAGTCTTGTGCCTGGGGATGTGAGGTCTAGATAAGCAGATCCCTTCTGCATATGAATTCGGGGTAGGGGAGCAAGATTGGGTTCATAATTATTATAGATTGTATTTTTTTAAAAATCTACTGATGAAATTTCCTTTCTTACAATCCATTCCTTTTGAAATAGTGCAGTGGTTTAAACAGTATGCAAATAAGAGTTGGTTGTTACAGTACCTTGAAGAAAACAATTACATATTTTGCTCCTTTTTGGGTGAAATCCAGCAGAAAGCATTCAACTAAGTAAAAGAAGGGCAGATATTGTCTTTTCTTGCATAAATACTTGAGAAGCAGGGAATCCCCATCGATCACAAAAAATTCAGACTCCACAAAGTCATTTAGTAAACTGACACACCTGAATGAAAAGAGAAAGAGTATAAGCATAATCTTGCACAAATGGAAATGCCGGGGGCGGGGGGGGGCAGACATTTGATTGCTAAAAGATTTAATTCACTAGAAAACTTGTTTTAAAATCTACAAAATTGAGTAGTATAGGCCAATTCAGAAGAAATCTATCTTTCTTGCCTCTAAAGTCGGTCATAAGCTGCCAACATTCCTCTTCATTTATTCAATGTAATGGAAATTTTCTCACTCTTCAACACTGTGGATGCTATCTAGCCCAAATCAAATTTTATGGCTGCTACCACTCATATCTGTTTCTGCGGAAGCTGTTCC
The DNA here is from genome assembly GCF_965140295.1 of Lepidochelys olivacea. Classification (NCBI taxonomy): domain Eukaryota; kingdom Metazoa; phylum Chordata; order Testudines; family Cheloniidae; genus Lepidochelys; species Lepidochelys olivacea. Next base: position 75,508,201 of record NC_140414.1, read on the forward strand.
TGATTCTGACAGAAAAGTGTCCCATTGGATACAACCACAGAATGTATAGTGGGCACCATCTTGCCAGACGCCCCAGTTATAATATATAACAATTATATTCATGCCAATAACTTCAGCGAGGTAAGGGAGTTCTTTTAACATCTTAAAAGGATGAATTCTTTCAAGTAGGGAAGAATTTTAAAAGGAGATGAAAAGATATTGAATATTACCTCTTTCCTCAGCCCCAGAAATGTCAGCGTATCCTATTAGCAAGAAGAATCTAATCATGATGGATTCCCTCCAGCAAACCAACAATTAGGGAGATTCTTTCTTCACTCCACCCCTAATATGAAGGCTGCTTATGTCAGGAAGATATAAGATTTGCCTTAGCCCAGCCAGAAAGAAGACTTGGAGCCAGACCTCTTCCTGCTGAAGATCACAGGGAAATGAGGGAAAGATGGCACCTGGGCACTTCTGAAAAACCCAGTAGGATTGTCATCTTGTCACAGGGTGACTGGCCTCTTTAAGAGGGATTAGGTTCAGTGCACCTATGACTAGTCAGCTGCCTGCCAACTGGGCTTAAGAGAAGGCATCTGGGCTGTATAAAGAGCCAGGAAAGCAGTGGAGGAATGCTGCCTGAAAGAGATAGGAAGGGCCTGTGAGCGGTACCTGAAAAGGAAAGGAGAGCCACAGAGACAGATAGGATGCAGCATGGGAGAGCTGCTGGAGGCAGAGAGAAGCAGTGGAGAGCTGGCAAGAGCTACTGGGAGAGAGCTACAGGAGACTTGTGAGAGAGAGGGTGCTAACAGAGATGAGAACTAGTAACAAGAGCTGTTGGGAAGAATAGAAGCTGAAGAAAGATGTTGGGGAGGACTGGCTAGAGCTTTGTGTAAACCTCCCATTGGTGTCAGTGGGCATTCTGCTATGGACTGAGCAGAGTATAGAGTCCTAAATGCCCAGCCCACTGACCATAATTAAAAGTGGAATTCAGTCTCTTTCAGAGAATTAATTTGACACCCCGATCGCCTGATTTTCAATAAACCTGGATGAATAGTGGACAGTCACAGTAAAAGGTACAGTATTATATTATGCTAACAATGCCAACTACTGGATTTAATGGAAACTTTTTCCTAACAAATTATTTTTACATTTATTTCAGTGAAACTCACTGTACATACTTAGCTTGTGACAGGGATTTCCAAATGAATAAAGACAGTTTCTTCAGAAATCCAAGACATTCTCTTTGTTCTAAAATAAACATATGGATTTTACTCAAACAGTTACAAGGAATTCATGTGGTAAGAGAACACCATAAAAATTAGACATTAGCATAAGCCACTGGTTCCCAAATTTGTTCCACCGATACTGCAGGGAAAGCCCCTGGCGGGCCAGGCCAGTTTGCTTACCTGCTGTGTCCACATGTTCAGCCAATCGCGGCTCCCAGTGGCCGCGGTTCGCTGCTCCAGGCCAATGGGAGCTGCTGGAAGCGGCGGCCAGTACGTTCCTCGGCCCACGCCACTTCCAGCAGCTCCCATTGGCCTGGAGCAGCGAACCGTGGCCACTGAGAGCTGCAATCAGCCAAACTTGCGGATGTGGCAGGTAAACAAACCGGCCCAGCCCACCAGGGCTTTCCCTGCACAAGTGGTGGAACAAGTTTGGGAACCACTGGCATAAGCAGCTAACATCTCACCAGGATTTGGGGACTCACGTGTGTCCCTGAGTTCTTTGGAATCTTCTCTATCAGCTTTTGAAACATGTTGCAACTCTTCTTCAGCTCTCAATATACCTGAAAAGTCATGATGGCTTTTATCTTCTTCAACTTCTTTTTCTCCATCTTCTTCTCCATCAAATGGGGAAGAATAATGCTCCAGACTACTGTCCGTGGTCTCGCTCTCTTCATCAGCACTACTGTCACTCTCACTCCCATTCACACTCCCATCTTCCTGAGGATCAGCTTGTGCAGAAGCCATCAGACTTTCTTTTTGGTCTCTAAAAATAAAAATGTATTTAATCGCTAGTCATTAATTTTCAGTAACTATGGTGTGCTCTTAGACTTGGTTCATTAAATTATCCACCTTGCTATTAGAGGTGACTGGAAAATTTCCATTGAATAAAACTTGGGCAAAAAAAAGAAAGCATTTTGTGACTATCCCTGTGAGAATTTTTTCCATTTTCCAACAAACTCTACTCACTATTACATTCTGCAATAATTACTCAACATTTTCATATAATTCAGTTTCCTAAAATTTGTCAAATCTTTTTTCTTCGCACATCAAGTCAGTCATCCTTATTCAACAAGAACTTATTCAACAAGAAAAAAATTGTGTGGCCCTTCAATGGGTGAACAAAAGGGGAAGGGGAGGAAAGGTGCAAGGAACCTCTTCTAATCTTGCACCTTTTAAAGAGGTGCTGTAGTAGCTTTCTTTCTCTGGAGTGCCAGGGAGCTAGGAGGCATGTCCCACAAAACTGTTGCTGGGTTGATTCATCTCTATATTGCCCCATACACAGGGCCATGGCTTATTCACCTAAAGGAATATGGAGAAAAATAAAGCACCAAATCTTGCTTGCTTTACTAACACAGAACTTCCACTGCAGTCAATGGGCTCAGCTATGTAAAATGTAAATCCAGAATAAGGGAAAGATGGTTCTGTACCACCTTTCAGCTTTTTCAATCCTGTGTTGGTCAGGGGCCATTGGGGCTCTGCATAAGAGCAGGGGTCTGCCTACATGCACTTCTTTGCAGGATTGGGGCCTTTTCAACACAAATAGCTTAAAATTACTAAAAATCTCTTTGCTTTTAATGGAGCTACTTGTATGAGCTACTTGTACTTGTATTTGCTCGTATAAATAAGGGTTTGCAGAATATCTTCTAATTCATCCTATGCTGACACATCAGCATAGCCAACATCTCAGTGATTACATTTCATTCACACACACCAAAGACTTATCCAGCCCCCTCCTATCTTACATAATTCCCTATCAACCTATCTTATTTTATTTATTTTATTTAATTTTTTTATTTTATTTATTTTATTTTAATTTTTGAAGATTGTTACTAGAATAAGTTCCACACTACAAATATAGTAAGGAGAATATGTGGCAGGTTTATTACTGCAAACATTTAATGACAATACTTTTTTATGAGAAAATATCACTTACAAATAAAATGCAAACTCCAGTCATAAGAAGGAGAAGAAGAAAAAGGACAGCCAATATTTTCAATAATTGTGATAATATAACACACTAAGATCCAGGAGCATAAGTGTTGGATTCATATATGGTTCCCAAATAGCAGAGTATTATAAGGTTTTTTGGATTTGGTGCAGTGAGTTTCTCCACAGCAAAATAATATCACACCTTATTGATCCTAGTACCTAATGTTATTATTTTCTGATAGATGTATTTAAATGAATAAAAATAACTATTGGTGCCCATCCTACTTTACAGGGTTGAAATTCACCTAGCAGGTAGGCACAAGGTATAAACACCACTTGTTATGTGTTTGTTTAGTGTCTGCAATTTTAAAAAATGGATATCACTGTCTCTTTTATTTTAGTTACCAAAATAAAACAAAAGGAAAAGGAAAATAATCTTACAAATAATGGTTAGTAAATATAAATTTCATTTATAATTGTTTTGCAGTAATAAAGCTCCCATCTCCAGAAAAGATGCTCAGGGTGTCAAATAAACAATCAAATACAAGAAAACAGTACTTTCAAAACATATGAAAGATAAAAGCAAATAAAACGTATTGTATACAATATTTGCATTGTTACAGCCAGAGGTGAAAGTAAGCCGGTACAGTACGGTACAGCGTACCGGCAAAAGCCAATACGCTGTGCCGGACCGGACTGGGTTCCCCAGGCTGGCGCTTTAAAGGGCCCCGGGCTCCCCACAGCCTCCTGAGCATGACTGCTGGAGCCCCGGGGTAGTGGCGGCAGGGCTCCCGCGCTGATTTAAAGGGCCCGGAGCTCCGCTGCGGTAGCGATGGCCAGAGCCCAGGCCCTTTAAATCGCCCCGGGACTCCCAGCTGCCTCTGCAACTGGTAGCTCTGTGGGTGATTTAAAGTCCCTAGGGCTCCTAGTCACAGCCGGAGCCCTGGGCCTTTAAAGGCCCTGCCTCTTCTGGTTGAGGCCATGCCTCTTCCAGTCGAGGCCACGCCCCCTGCTTAGGACTCCGGTGTACCGGTAAGTCCTTTAAGTTACTTTCACCCCTGGTTACAGCTATTTTTAAAATATCATACACAAATCAAGTACTATATCTTATATGGTTATCATAACAATAAATTTGAACTGTAATAGCTATAATCTGTACATAGAATTTGTACTGTTATAACTACTTTTAAGATATCATACAAGTCAAGGACTACATTTTTATGTGGTGGTTATCAATTTTAAATATGAACTTTAATATTCATTATCTTTAGAAGTACAAAGTTTATAACTAAAGAGCTTCACAACATTCTATGTATTTGGTAATAATAAAAGGCAGAAAGTAGATTAAAAGCTTTGATTTTTTTTTATTTTTTCATTTATGTGGAAAAGCTGGTTTTAGGGATCTTTTAAAAAAATCTTTAGTGTCCCCCTCTAAGGACTGATCCTCAATTCTTTGCACCCCAAAACTCCCACTGACTTTGTCAGAAGAACACGGGTTCCAATTCAGCAAAGCACTTACACAAATGCATGAGTACATGGGTAGTCCACTAACTTCAGAAAGTTTAAATATTTTGCTGAATCTGACATATTTTTTTCTTACATGCAACCTTTCCAGCAAATGTCATTGGTTGTTTGTACTGTGCCTAGCACAATGGGGCCCCAATTTTGTCTAGGACTTGTGGGCTACTGAAATACAAAATACTAGTAACTGCCCACTGAACTATGGTAATGTTGAGCAAAGCATAGAATCATAGAATAGTAGGACTGGAAGGGACCTTGAGAGGTAATCTAGTCCAGTCCCCTGCATTCATGGCAGGACTAAGTATTATCAAGACCACCCCGACAGGTGTTTGTCTAACCTGCTCTTAAAAATCTCCAATGATGGAGATTCCACAACCTCCCTAGGCAATTTATTCCAGTGCTTAACAACCCTGACAGGCATTCACTATGTTAGACATCCAATCACTGCTAACCTTCTTGGTGAAAACCAAAACAAAGAATATTCAGCTCCTCCACAAAACAGTATGACTCCATATATGTGGTCTTTTACGTGTATGTCTTCAGACTGTGGGCCCACCTACTATTTACTCAGGAAAAACTCCTTTTGACTTGTCAGATTTTGCTTGAGTATGGCATGGAGGACTGGACCCTGCACAAAGCCTTCTGAACAGGGACCACCCACTATTAAGCACCATGTACTCACTATTCTGTCTAACTAAAAAATTATACCACACAGAGAGCTTTGGTTTACACCTATAAAGTTTAGCATCATGGAGCTAAAAGAATACATTTCACTGAGTATTTGTTTAAAGTGGAATAAATGTAAAATTAAAAAGATGTTATACCGTAATGAATAATACAGTATGACCTCAGAGTTACAAACACTAGAGTTACAAATTCGAACTGAGCAGTCAGTTCATTCAGCACACCTCATTTGGAACCAGAAGTATGCAATCAGGCAGTAGAGACAAAACAAACAAACAAAAAACCCAGATACTGTATAGTACAGTACTGTGGAAAATGTAAGCAACTAAAAAAATAAAGGGGAAGTTTAAAAAGAAGACTTGACAAGGTAAGGAAACTTTCTGTGCTTGTTTCATTGAAATTAAGACGGTTAAAAGCAGCATTTTTCTTCTGCATAGTAAAGTTCAAAGCTGAAGGAAGTCAACGTTCAGTTGTAAACTTTTGAAAGAACAGCCATAAGGTTTTGTTCACAATTACAAACATTTCAGAGTTACAACCAACCTCCATTCCTGAGGTGTTTGTAACTCTAAGGTTCTACTGTAGTTTACAAATATTCCACTATGGAAAGAGATAGTACCAAATACAGCATTGCCTTCTTGCAGAATCAAGAAACATATAACACCACAGTGTTATCGAAAAGAAAAGAAAAGGCCTGTTTCAAATAAATAAACAAACGGTATTAATAAACTTCATATAAATAATTCACAAATATAAGGTAGAAAATCAAGTGGGTCAAATAAATGTTGCATCTAGTCAACTTCAGCAAGCTTGGCAGCCTGTGCATGCCAACGAGATGAGTTTGCAGAGCAAGTATTGCTCTCTTAAACAAACCGCACTGAAAACAAACCAGGATAGTAGGTATCATTGTCTAATATCGTAAACAACTTCCGCCCTGCCCTTCGAAAACAAAAGGCCCCGCGGTGCTCCCCGGTCGGGGTCAGGTCTACTCTGCCTTTTAGAGCGCTGAGAACGCTGCTAAACGCAACACTGAAGAGTGAGGCACAGTGGCCCACTAATGGCAGCCCCTCTTCCAGCAGAGGCAGGGCGGAGGCGAACCCCGCCGGCTCCATGTGAGGAGCAGCAGGTGAGAATGGGCAGCGGCCGGCTCAGGTTGTGCCCAGCATCCCTCCATCGCCAGCCCGAGCTCAGGCGAGCGGTCCTGGCACCCCCTCCTCAGTCAGGGACAGGTGCGGGCATCCCCTCCCCGAGCGCAGGAGGCAGGTCCCGGCGCCCCGCAGCTCAGCCCCCGGCACAGGTCCTGTCTCTCCCCGCTGCGCTCTGTCTCCCGCCTCGCGCCCGCTCCTTACACTTCTGCTCCCCGCGACCAGCGGCTGAGGACGCGGCGAGCCCGGCATCCCGAGAGGGGCAAACGAGAGCTCTTTATAGCCACTGCTGTCGCCGCCCCCGCCGAGCTGCCGCGGCCTTTGCTCCGACTCCTCTCGAAAGCACCCGGGACCAGTTTGGTCCGCTGGCGCCGCTCCCGGCTGCTGCAGGCGCCCGCCCCGCCCGGGGGAAGGAAGGGGAAGACACCGAGACAAAGCCCGGACGAGCCCCCAGTGCCCCCAGCCTTTGGCTGACTCTGAACGCAGACCCAGGCCTATGGTGCCGAGCCGCTCTCCCTTTCTTATCACAGCAGGCGGAGTCAGAGCCGGATCCCCCGGACCTGTGGGGGCGTCAAAACTTGGACCAAAATTGTGCCTTATGGTTCAGTTTCTATAATATGCCCAAACAAAACATCAGAGCCCAATATTATCCCAAGTCTGGTCCGCGGTGCTGAGCCTCATGGACCAGCCTCTAGATGTCATGAGGTGAGTATGGTATAAATAGCTATGTGGATTAGATAGTAGACCTGTATGTTGCAGCTATTCCTCCACATTTCTATAATAGGCCAAACCAAACACTGAATCCTTATTTCAGGGTGTTGCTGGTTCAGGATCTGAATTTTACACCTCCAGAACATGCCTACCTGCCGACATCTGAGATAGGGAAATGGGGACAATTGGGGAGAGAAAATGTAATTTAAAGAGAAGAGGAGCTTTCTGAGGAAAAGAGTTTTAAAAAATATTTTTGTAACTCATATTGATTGTCACTTCTAAATACAGTAGTAACAATTAGCGTATATGATTTAAGAATTGTGGGGAAATTGCATGTCATGGAGGAACACTCTCTACACCTAAACTTTCTAAGTAATGCAAGTCTCACAGCTCCCAAGAAGAGGAAAAGAATAATGCAACTAAGGCACATCAGTCTTTCAAGCACCGTTTTGGTTGGACCCAATATAGAGATAGTGTTAGGTTCTACCCATTATTATAGTGTTAGGTTCTACCCATTACGAGTTAGACAGTGATATCCTTCCCCATATTGAATGGAATCTTACACCTATAAGGTACTGTTCAACACGTGGAAGGATATCACAATATGACCCTATAGAAATAAGGGCTGACTACAAATTTCAGGTCCAGATTGGGGTTCAGATTAAGAATCCCCCCAGATCTGGGTGGTTTTCGGTGGTAGAGTCTGGTTTTGGACCACCTCTATTACTAGTGCTATTAATAATTCTTCTGTGCCCTAGGCATTTTACAGTAAAGACAGATAAGGGCCCTGCCGTGAATAGTTTACAGTGATGTGAGTGAGGATAGCAAACAGTAGAGAGGTAGTGAGGAAAAGAAGGACAAAGGTTGTAGCAATTAGGTCACGGGATTTCATGGTTTTAGTCCTGCACTCTTCCTGATGGTTCAATTAAAAGTACTTTTATATAATATATTAATCATTATTGACTCATGTATTGGGATTATTGCCAAAAGGTTAGTCTTAAGGAAAAAATTGATTCCTAGTTGGCAGGTATGCCCACCTTAAATCCCCTCTGGCATAAGCGCCGACTCCGTGGGTGCTCCGGGGCTGGAGCACCCACAGAAAAAAAATAGGGGGTGTTCAGCACCCACTGGGATGACCAGCTGTTGGCAGCCAGGGATCAACTGTTTTGCGGGTGCCTCGGCAGATGAGTTGTTTCCTAGGGGCAGCCTACGTGCAGCTGTGATCAGCAGTTTGGCGGGTAGGCTCAGATCAACTGTTTCCCACCTCTCTGCTCTGGCAGGGGCTGAGTGAGTCTCACAAAAAAAAGACTTAGGGTTAGGCATGAGCAGGAGTGCTGGGCTACCAGCAGCAGCACAGCCAGCCCTTGCTCGCCTAGGGCTGCCCCACACCTCTTGGGCTTTTGGCCATGACGTCCACCTGTATGGTTGCTCCCTGCCAGCCAGGCTCCACTCTGGCCACAGCAGGCATCAGGTGACCCAAGGGAGCCCAGCTAGGCTAGGGTTGGGTGCAGTGGTGGGTTAGGGGGAGGAAAAGCCTTGGACCCTGGCAGGAGCTGCACTGGGGGGAGTGGGAGGGAGGAGAAGCCCCAGACCCCGGCAGGAGCCGCGCTAGGGAGAAGCCCTGGCAGGAGCCACGCTGGGGGTAGGGGGGGCGTGGAGGAGAAGCCCCGGACCCTGGCAGGAGCCATGCTGGTGGGGGAGGGGGAAAGAGGAGAAGCCCTGGACCCTGGCAGGAGCTGCACTGCGGGGGAGAAGCCCCGGACCCTGGCAGAACATGTGGGGCTCAAGTCCCCGGCTCGGGAGCCCCAGCAACCCTAGTGGCAGAAGCTGCAGAGCTAAAGCCCTGATCCCACTCCTTGCGGAGCTGGACTGAGTCCCTCTCTCTCCCATCCCCCCTGGTGAGCTGGCTCTCACTCTCTGGCTCTGGAGAAATACACCCCAAATCTACCAACATTGGTATCTCCATTTCCCCCATCATCACACAGCCATGAATGAATTTAGCCTAGGAGGCAGGGTCAGCAATAGCCCCATTTGGCAGGTGGGATCTAGGGCACACAGAGGTGAAGTGACTTTCCCAAGGCTAAGCAGGGAGTCTATGGCAGAGCAGAGAATCAAATCCAGAACGCCTGAGCCTGAGGCCTGTGCATTAACCACTAAGGGAGGTGGGGAGCAGAGAGAGATGGGAAAAGGGACATGGGTGGGAAGCAAGAAGAGGGAAACAGCTGGAAGGGGAGCAAGGACTTAGAGAAGAAACAACAGAAAGGGAAAGGGGCAGGAAGAGCGAAAGGAAGGGAAAGGAGAAAGGGGCAGGGAGAGGGGAAAGACTCTCCACTGCTTGTCCCTCCCATCCACCTTCTTCCCACAGCCATCAGTGGCCTCAGATCCCAAACAGGCCCTAAGCAGGAGTGAAGCCCAGAGTGAACGTAATGTCTTTAAATTGGGATGTTAGTGAAGACAGCTTGTAGCTGAATGTAATGATTTTAATATACTGTAATTCATCATTATTAATGATATATTTCATTACTATTTTAATAATGATTACATTGTTAAGATGCCAATGATAGACACACATTCAATAACAGAATATGAAAGAAGAGTATAAATATGCTGAAAATTGCCAGTTTTGGCGGGCGGCTGAGCCCCCCAAACACAGACACCTCACCTTCAAGGCAGTAGGGGTCAGAAAGGAGTGAGCAGTGGGCAGGAGATGCTCAGGGGAGAGGACCTAAGGGGAGGGGGCAGAGCGGGGGCAGGAAGAGGTGGAGTGGGGGAGGGGCCGGAGCCAGGATGGGGCATCCACCGGCAAAACCAAAAGTCAGCACCTATGCCCTCCGGGTCCTGCCCAACCAGACTTCAAACCTCAAAGGAAGTTTTTTTTTAATAAGAATTGTTCCAAGCAGAAGTCTTTTCAGGGTTTCTGAAAACAGCTTTTTCTATGTCATGTAACTTGTAGTCTATAACACTGAGTCTGCAGCTCTGTGAAGGCATCAGGAGCCACAGGGAGTAGTGCTGCAAGTGTCATGAAGAGTTCCTCAGAGATAGTCTGGGAGCCTAATGTAGTGAAATCTCATTGTATTGGGCAAGTTAGTGATAGAAAAGTAAGGGAGGCGTCATTTGATTTGTAAAATTTGATTTCTGCTGGAAATGGCCCAACTTGATGATCACTTTAGATAAGCTATTACCAGCAGGAGAGTGGGGTGGGAGGAGGTATTGTTTCATGGTCTCTGTGTAAATAGTGTCTTCTGCAGTTTCCACAGTATGCATGCGATGAAGTGAGCTATAGCTCACGAAAGCTCATGCTCAAATAAATTGGTTAGTCTCTAAGGTGCCACAAGTACTCCTTTTCTTTTTTTGTAAAAATTGTTAGAGAGCTTATTCCTTCACTCTCCCACTTCCCTGGTCCTTCTCGCATGAACAGAGAGCAACAATACCCGAAGTCCGAAGGTGCAAACAATTCGATGTTTATTGGGGTGAACTTCCAGCGAGCTTAAATACAAATTCCTTTTTCCTTATTTTCTAATCCCAACTTACTTCCTGTTTGCCCCTAATTTATATAGTAATATTCTTAGCTATACCTTAACCAATCATTCTACTGAAATTTAACTAACCAATCCTAACATATTGTAACATGATTAGCTAACCAATTATATCCCACCACCTTAATTAGTTTACACGCAGCAAAATTAATTATACAGCAGACAGAAACAATCACAGAACCAGACAGAGACCATGCCAATAAAGACAGGTTTCAGAGTAACAGCCGTGTTAGTCTGTATTCGCAAAAAGAAAAGGAGTACTTGTGGCACCTTAGAGACTAACCAATTTATTTGAGCATGAGCTTTCGTGAGCTACAGCTCACTTCATCAGATGCATGCCGTGGAAACTGCAGCAGACTTTATATATACACAGAGAATATGAAAAAATACCTCCTCCCACCCCATTGTCCAGCTGGTAATAGCTTATCTAAAGTGATCATCAGGTGGGCCATTTCCAGCACAAATCCAGGTTTTCTCACCCTCCACCCCCCCACACAAATTCACTCTCCTGCTTAAATTATTAAATTATTAAATTATTCTTTAACTCAGGCATGCATTGCTTACATAAAAAAGACATTGACCTGTGGTAATCCTAGGGAAATTAACCTTGACATGTAGGACTGAAAACATTTGTGCATCAAAGTCATCATTAGTGTCATCTCCACACATCACACTGATCTCACACTCACACATGTCCATATAAGACAGGCTGTCAAACATTTCCATGGTGGTGAGTATCTGGTCTTTGCACACAAGCATTTGATTAGCCGAAGGATTGATATTTCACATACAACTGGTGTGATTTATATATATTTATACATATAACATAGTCCATCCTCCAAGACCCATCCATGCCTGATAAGGGAGGGTAGTTTTGGATGCACTCGATTGTTCCAGAGCCATTCCATTGTTTGATAATTTGTCCTATTGACAGGAGGTATAAATGCACCCATGGTTGATGGCAATTTTTCTCCATTTTTCTGCTTCTTGGAGAACATCCACCAGCATAGCTCTGCAAGTGTTGTAATACTGGTCTTAAAATGGTAAACTTGGCATATGAACACCTCCTGTGCACTTATGGCCTCATCAGTGATTGTCTCAATTGTTAGGAGCAACTTCATATTGAGGAGAGAGTCTTTGAAGGCTGAATCAAAGTCAACCTTCCAGTAGTGTCACATGCTAAAAGGGCATGGAAACCTGGCAGGACAATGGCTTTTAATGGTCCAAATGAAAGAAATGCATCTCTGAGGAATATACTGTAATTTTGTTTTCCAGCAACAGGCACAAAAAACACAATCTTGAGGAAGTCTTGAGTAGCATCTCACAGAAAACACTAGAACAGCTATGTCTTGTGCAAAAATCCAAACTTTAGTAGCATGTCTATCTGTGGCATTGATTGCATGCAAAATAATTTTAGTGTCATGGGAACTATGAAGAAACTCCACTAAACAGTGTGAGGCAGCAGATACATTATGCCATGCAATGATGAAATTCTTTGAGAAATTGTTGGAATGCTCAAGCATTTTTCCTGCAAGGTACACAGTAAACTTGTCTTTTGTGAGAATATGAGACAGTAGCTTCTTCATTGTGACATTGGAGATGTTCATGGAGTCAATGATTTTGTATTGGATAGGTGCAATACCATTGAGTCTCTTTTTTTTGTAATATTTTAATTGATTCCTCTGCATACATGTCAAACACAAGGTAGACTTCTTCTTAGCACCAGAATTTTCTCAATAGCCTCATAATAAAGTGTTCTGCCAAATCTCAGCAAGTGTTAGTTTCTAGTTTGTCTAGAGCTTGTACTTCAGCCATACCATCCTTGATTACTGTGCTGACAGGCCTCTGTTGGTCTAAGGTACCGGTCATGTTGTTAATAGGTGCTGGCTTAGGAAGACCATGCAAGATGTGGATTTGTTTGCTTTTTGCCTGGCACATATGCATTCATAGAATCATAGAATATCAGGGTTGGAAGGAACCTCAGGAGGTCATCTAGTCCAACCCTCTGCTCAAAGCAGGACCAATCCCCAATTTTTGCCCCAGATCCCTAAATGGCCCCCTCAAGGATTGAACTCACAAGCTGGGTTTAGCAGGCCACTGCTCAAACCATTGAGCTATCCCTCCCATTGATCCATCGCATTTGAATTTCAATCATGTCTGGTACCACAGAGAACTCACACTTTCCCAAAGTCTCACATAGATCAGTGTCCTGCAGAGATCTGGTGTGAGATCACAACCAGGAATGAACAATGACCTGTCTGAAGTTAGCTCTGAAATAGTCCTTGCCACCTTCACTCTGATACTTTAACTATCTTACCACTGAAGACTGCTTTCATCATGATATTAATTAGCTCCGGTCCATCATACATGAATGGGTTACCAGTGCAAATAAGCTTATCCTGTAGCTTTAAAATGGTCCCTTCCTGGCATTTAACAGCATCTAAGGAGTCTAGATGGTGTTTGGTTACTTCTAGGGAAGTCATCCCAGTCATGCTTAATATTTTGTTCGAAATTCAATAGAGCTCTGTGTTAACCAGGAACTCAGATCTTGCCTATGGTTAACTGGATGTGCTCCAGGTTCCACATCTCAGAGTCCCCACCCAACAGACTCACTCCCCGAAACCACATGTATCAATGGAGAGAAAACTAAGGGCATGGTTAACTATAAAGCAAATTGGTTTATGAAACAGTAACTTATAGGACCCCCAGCAAAACAATACACAAAGGGCACACAGATACAGGTTGACACAACAAACTGACATAAAGTCAAGGTACCAAACCCATGAGGACAAAGGAGAATTTACTACAGGTAAGGTACAGTGGTACACAGCATACAACACCAGGTTCAGAGGAATGGACCCACAACAGAAGACATCACGGATAGAATACATCAGGACAGCAAGGTGAGAACACAGGAGTTCAGGATACAGGTAAGATAGGAATCAATCAGGAAGTGATAGCTGGAACTATGGAGTTTGGATCTTCTTCTGTGGTCTTCTGTAGATCCCTCCAAGTCTTGGCTAGGACATGTACTGCACTGCCACCAGGAAGGACAGCTTCTCCTCTCGGGTGCAGCAGTCTTTTATGCTCTCCTGTTACTAGGCAGAACACAGGCCATGTGACCCTTGCTCTTTCCCACCTTAGAGAGAAAAAGGCGCCAGTTGTCTCAAGAAGGTCACCAACATGGTGCACAAACAACTCCTTACGAACAAAATGGCAAAGTGCCTAAACAAAATTGAACTTGTAGTTTTCCATCTTCATCTGGGTTTGTCAGGTTGTGCTGGCATTTTCAACTTTTTCCCAATGCTTAATGTACTTCCTCCCCAACCTTGCCAAATTCAGTTTATATGTGCATTTCTTATAGCATGCAAGGTGACACTGAGCATTGTGTTTAACCAGATCCTTTGTGATGGTGTTCTCCAAAGATACAGCTACTAGTCAGTACTCTTGTCTCCCCATTGATACCTAAAAATTATCAAGACCAGAGTAAAAACAAGGATTTTGTAATAAATTATTTTTGGACTGTAATTAATTCTGTTATGAAATGTATGCTATGTAACTATGTTTGTGGATGGATTCCAGTAGTTTCTAGCCAGATGCTGATGTCTTAACCTGTACTTACGCATACGGGAAACTGAGGATTTCCTGGACGAAACTCAGGATAGGCTTCTAGGGGCACAAAGCTCTACAGATATAGAGCAGGTTGCACAGAGGAGCCAAGAGGCCAGTGAAGAAGCTTGGCAACATGTGACCTCCAGAAGAGGTAAGCGGAATGTCCGGGTTCCAGTAACACAGACACAGGTAACTAACCGCTTTCATGTTCTCTCCACAGGTATCGTTGCGGAGAGTGGACCAGATGATATGTCTGGGGCGAGAAAGCAGAAGGAGACTCCGCTGGTTGGAAGGCATGAGATGCGCTGTCCTGAGGTTGGGGGTTCCACGACCACCACCCCCAAGAGGAGAAGGCGGGTGGTGGTGGTCGGGGACTCTCTCCTCCGGGGGACTGAGTCATCTATCTGCCGCCCTGACCGGGAAAACCGAGAAGTCTGCTGCTAGCCAGGGGCTAAGATTCGCGATGTGACGGAGAGACTGCCGAGACTCATCAAGCCCTCGGATCGCTACCCCTTCCTGCTTCTCCACGTGGGCACCAATGATACTGCCAAGAATGACCTTGAGCGGATCACTGCGGACTATGTGGCTCTAGGAAGAAGAATAAAGGAGTTGGAGGCGCAAGTGGTGTTCTCGTCCATCCTCCCCGTGGAAGGAAAAGGCCTAGGTAGGGAGCGTCGAATCGTGGAAGTCAACGAATGGCTACGCAGGTGGTGTCGGAGAGAAGGCTTTGGTTTCTTTGACCATGGGATGGTGTTCCATGAAGGAGGAGTGCTGGGCAGAGACGGGCTCCATCTTACGAAGAGAGGGAAGAGCATCTTTGCCAGCAGGCTGGCTAACCTAGTGAGGAGGGCTTTAAACTAGGTTCACCGGGGGAAGGAGACCAAAGCCCTGCAGTAAGTGGGAAAGCGGGATACCGGGAGGAAGCACAGGCAGGAATGTCTGTGAGGGGAGGGCTCCTGCCTCATACTGGCAATGAGGGGCAATCAACAGGTTATCTCAAGTGCTTATATACAAATGCACAAAGCCTTGGAAACAAGCAGGGAGAACTGGAGGTCCTGGTGATGTCAAGGAACTATGACGTGATCGGAATAACAGAGACTTGGTGGGATAACTCATATGACTGGAGTACTGTCATGGATGGTTATAAACTGTTCAGGAAGGACAGGCAGGGCAGAAAAGGTGGGGGAGTAGCACTGTATGTAAGGGAGCAGTATGACTGCTCAGAGCTCCGGTACAAAACTGCAGAAAAACCTGAGTGTCTCTGGATTAAGTTTAGAAATGTGTGCAACAAGAGTGATGTAGTGGTGGGAGTCTGCTATAGACCACCGGACCAGGGGGATGAGGTGGATGAGGCTTTCTTCCGGCAGCTCACGGAAGCTACTAGATCGCATGCCCTGATTCTCATGGGTGACTTTAATTTTCCTGATATCTGCTGGGAGAGCAATACAGCGGTGCATAGACAATCCAGGAAGTTTTTGGAAAGCGTAGGGGACAATTTCCTGGCGCAAGTGCTAGAGGAGCCAACTAGGGGGGGCGCTTTTCTTGACCTGCTGCTCACAAACCGGGTAGAATTAGTGGGGGAAGCAAAAGTGGATGGGAATCTGGGAGGCAGTGACCATGAGTTGGTTGAGTTCAGGATCCTGACGCAGGGAAGAAAGGTAAGCAGCAGGATACGGACCCTGGACTTCAGGAAAGCAGACTTCGACTCCTTCAGGGAACGGATGGCCAGGATCCCCTGGGGGACTAACTTGAAGGGGAAAGGAGTCCAGGAGAGCTGGCTGTATTTCAAGGAATCCCTGTTGAGGTTACAGGGACAAACCATCCCGATGAGTCGAAAGAATAGTAAATATGGCAGGCGACCAGCTTGGCTTAATGGTGAAATCCTAGCGGATCTTAAACATAAAAAAGAAGCTTACAAGAAGTGGAAGGTTGGACATATGACCAGGGAAGAGTATAAAAATATTGCTCGGGCATGTAGGAATGTTATCAGGAGGGCCAAATCGCACCTGGAGCTGCAGCTAGCCAGAGATGTCAAGAGTAACAAGAAGGGTTTCTTCAGGTATGTTGGCAACAAGAAGAAAGCCAAGGAATGTGTGGGCCCCTTACTGAATGAGGGAGGCAACCTAGTGACAGAGGATGTGGAAAAAGCTAATGTACTCAATGCTTTTTTTGCCTCTGTTTTCACTAACAAGGTCAGCTCCCAGACTGCTGCTCTGGGCATCACAAAATGCGGAAGAGATGGCCAGCCCTCTGTGGAGATAGAGGCGGTTAGGGACTATTTAGAAAAGCTGGACGTGCACAAGTCCATGGGGCCGGACGAGTTGTATCCGAGAGTGCTGAAGGAATTGGCAGCTGTGATTGCAGAGCCACTGGCCATTATCTTTGAAAACTCATGGCGAACCGGGGAAGTCCCGGATGACTGGAAAAAGGCTAATGTAGTGCCAATCTTTAAAAAAGGGAAGAAGGAAGATCCTGGGAACTACAGGCCAGTCAGCCTCACCTCAGTCCCTGGAAAAATCATGGAGCAGGTCCTCAAAGAATCAATCCTGAAGCACTTGCATGAGAGGAAAGTGATCAGGAACAGCCAGCATGGATTCACCAAGGGAAGGTCATGCCTGACTAATCTAATCGCCTTTTATGATGAGATTACTGGTTCTGTGGATGAAGGGAAAGCAGTGGATGTATTGTTTCTTGACTTTAGCAAAGCTTTTGACACGGTCTCCCATAGTATTCTTGTCAGCAAGTTAAGGAAGTATGGGCTGGATGAATGCACTATAAGGTGGGTAGAAAGCTGGCTAAATTGTCGGGCTCAACGGGTAGTGATCAATGGCTCCATGTCTAGTTGGCAGCCGGTATCAAGTGGAGTGCCCCAAGGGTCGGTCCTGGGGCCGGTTTTATTCAATATCTTCATAAATGATCTGGAGGATGGTGTGGATTGCACTCTCAGCAAATTTGCGGATGATACTAAACTGGGAGGAGTGGTAGATACGCTGGAGGGGAGGGATAGGATACAGAAGGACCTAGACCAATTGGAAGATTGGGCCAAAAGGAATCTGATGAGGTTCAATAAGGATAAGTGCAGGGTCCTGCACTTAGGTCGGAAGAACCCAATGCACAGCTACAGACTAGGGACCGAATGGCTAGGCAGCAGTTCTGCGGAAAAGGACCTAGGGGTGACAGTGGACGAGAAGCTGGATATGAGTCAGCAGTGTGCCCTTGTTGCCAAGAAGGCCAATGGCATTTTGGGATGTATAAGTAGGGGCATAGCGAGCAGATCGAGGGACGTGATCGTTCCCCTCTATTCGACATTGGTGAGGCCTCATCTGGAGTACTGTGTCCAGTTTTGGGCCCCACACTTCAAGAAGGATGTGGATAAATTGGAGAGAGTCCAGCGAAGGGCAACAAAAATGATTAGGGGACTGGAACACATGAGTTATGAGGAGAGGCTGAGGGAGCTGGGATTGTTTAGCCTGCAGAAGAGAAGAATGAGGGGGGATTTGATAGCTGCTTTCAACTACCTGAAAGGGGGTTCCAAAGAGGATGGCTCTAGACTGTTCTCAATGGTAGCAGATGACAGAACGAGGAGTAATGGTCTCAAGTTGCAGTGGGGGAGGTTTAGATTGGATATTAGGAAAAACTTTTTCACTAAGAGGGTGGTGAAACACTGGAATGCGTTACCTAGGGAGGTGGTAGAATCTCCTTCCTTAGAGGTTTTTAAGGTCAGGCTTGACAAAGCCCTGGCTGGGATGATTTAACTGGGAATTGGTCCTGCTTCGAGCAGGGGGTTGGACTAGATGACCTTCTGGGGTCCCTTCCAACCCTGATATTCTATGATTCTATGATTCTATGATACTTCATTATAACTCTTGTAATAAACAAAGCTTATAATCAATACCACCAAACCATGTCTTTTTTGCCAATGATGGCAGATCAACTTGAAGCACTCCTTCCATTTATAGTAGTCTGTAACATTAAAAAAATCAGGAATCATGTTCTCAGGATTAACCGGTAACACAGTACTGTCAGTCAAGGGTCATCATTTAACTTTATGGGGATTGAATGTTTGACATGACTGAGTTAAAATATAATTTTTAAAATGTTGATAGTTGAACATTTTCTTGAATATATGTCTACATAATTGTTCTAGGTTTGTCATGATTGGTACCATTGTGTTTTTGGGTGAAAGGGTTTCTTAATGATACCCAACTCAACTCATGTCTGATTATATTATATTATTAAAATTTCCACTTACCAGAGGTCCTGGAATTGGGTTAATTGGCTGCTGCATTAATTATTTAGGGCTGAGGTTAGGGACTGCTCTTGTGTACCATGTCACAGAATGTTATTTAGGTTGTAAAGTCAAGCATCCTAAAGTTAATAGGGCCTGTGAGCTACAAAATAAATAAATAAAAAAGCAGGCCGCCTATATGTTGGCATCCTTTTGTCTGCAAGAGAGGGTGGGAATTGCAGCCTATGATGTAATTGGTTTGCAATGTTTCATTTGACTGAATAGGCCAATCCAAGATTTGCATGATCTTTGGCAGTTATTGCAAATCTATGTATCATGGTTGGGAGCTGCGTGTTTCCTACAGGCTCTTTTCTCCTCAAGCTGTCGGAGCCAGCTCCTGTCATGGACTTTGATACCCTGATGGAGATGATGGCGCCACTTGATACAATCACTTGCCAAGATTGGTCAGGATCAAACTTAAGATCTATTTTGAGGTCGTAAGTAGGATTTAAGTGGTGCGTAAGTCCTGGATGGAACTGTATAGTTTCTGGTCTGCTGCACAGGAATGAATTTTACTCTAAGTGATAAAAGAATACATAAATAATTTCTCTTCCTTACCTAACTTCTGATTGATCAAATGTACCTTCACCATTTTTATATAGATTCATAGATTTTTAAGACAGAAGGGCCCAGTAGCTCATCTAACCTAATTTCTTGTGTAACACATGCCATAGAATTTCATCTGGTTACCACTATATAACCTATGTTTGGCTAAAGCATATCTTCCAGAAAGGAAACCAGTCTTGATATGAAGACATCAAGAAATGGAGAATCCACCATTTCCCTTGGTAGTTTGCTCCAACGGTTAATCACTCTCGCCTTAAAAATGTGTGGGTTATTTCTAATTTCAATTTGTCTGGCTTTAACTTCCAACCACTGGTTCTTGTTAGGCCATTCTTTGCTACATTATTACCCAGTATTTCTCCCCATGAAGGTCCTTTTACACAATTATCAAGTCACCTCTTGATTGATAAGATAAACAAATTCAGCTCTTCAAGTCTCTCATTGTAAAGCATTTTTTCCCTCATCCTCCACTCATCTTTGTGGATCTTCTCTGCACCCTTTCCAGTTTTTTAACTTCCTTTTCAAAACTCTGGACCCAGTTTTTTATATCAGTCATGGCATCTTCAGTCTACTAATTCATCATTAAAACCTTGCTGTTGGACATAAACAAAAAAAATAGAAAAGTAATAATTTTAGTTTAAAAATAAGAGGAAAGTCATGGCACACATTACTTGAATTAATACATTTATTTTTAAGAGTATAATTAAAGTTATTCCCTGGATTAAAGTTACTTTTTATTAATACTAATAAAAGAAACAGAGCATAAGTTATTTTTGTACATAATCTCTGAATTTAAATTCGTAATATTTAGCACAATCTTTCAAATACATACTTGAAACTAAATCTTTTTATATAAAAAAAGCTCTAGCATGGCAAGCAAAACATGTTTTGCTATGCACAGCAGAGCCACGAGTACCATAATTGTCACAAAATCTGTAAAATCAACACATCTAATAGCCAGCCACACCAATAAAATATATAATAAAACTGAGTTACTGAGGAATTAAATTGTTGACAGATGTCAAAACTTTATGTAATTAAAACGAATTTTAAATTATTATCCTAAAGCAGTTATCAAAAGAATAAAATTTCCAAGTTATAACAAATGAGGAAACATAGTTTTGGAATTTTGTTGCTTCAGCACATAGATGATTTTATGTCTTTAGCGTTAGACTTTTTGCAGTTTTTCCCAGTAACTGTCACTGAGTTGGTGAAATGCCTGCACAACATTGTCCTCATCATCATCACAGAGTTCACTTAGAGAAACGCTGCAAAATAGAAGGGAAAAGGATTAAATGTACAGTTGCTTTTTTGTAAAGAAAGAACATTTTCTTAGTTTAAATGTTAAAGTAGCTCCCAGTTTGAGGATTTAAAACTTTTTATAGCAGTTATAGTTAGAATTAAATATGTTTACCAACTCATTTTATTTCCCTCTTTATTTTGTTTGATTTATTAAAAACTGAAGCTCTGGGTGTATTCATTTTAAAATGAAGTCAATGGACACAAATCGGACATCAGGAATGGTAACATACAAAAGCCAGTAGGAGAGCACTTCAATCTTCCTGGACATTCTTTAACAGATTTAAAAATAGCCATACTTGAACAAAAAAACTTCAGAAACAGACTTCAAAGAGAAACTGCAGAACTAAAATTCTTTGGAAATTTAACACCATTAATTTAGCCTGAATAGGGACAGGGAGTGGCTGGCTCACTACAAAAGCAGTTTTGCCTCTCCTGGACTTGACAGCTCCTCATCAATTATTGGGAGTGGACTACATCCACCCTGACTGAATTGGCCCTGTCAACACTGGTTCTCCACTTGTGAGGTAACTCCCTTCTCTTCATGTGTCAGTATATAATGCCTGTATCTGTAATTTTCACTCCACACATCTGAAGAAGTGTTTTTTTACCCATAAAAGCCTATGCCCAAATAAATCTATTAGTCTTTAAGGTGCCACCGGACTCCTTGTTGTTTTAGTCATGTGCCTGTTTTTCTCAAATTAATCAGCAGGACGACCTATACAGCATATAAGTGCTGTGTCCTATGACACAGTTTAGTTTTCAAAGTCAAATTTCTTGGATTTGGTTGCGTTTTGAGGCCACTCTCATGGAACGGGACCTCTACTATTTCAAGCTCTGTGGTTCTAGATTCTGCAATTCTACATTTACTGGTCACCATTACTCCAACAGGAAGTTCCTTACTCTGGCTTCTAGCAAAGTATTTAGTCACATGCTTAAGTTTATCCCTACTCAGCAATGCACTCAATCGTGTGTTTCACTTCATTGACGTGACCAGGACTTAGACATACTTAAAGATGTGCACATACTTAATTGCTTTGCTGAACAGAGGAGGACTACTAAATCAGAGCCAGAAGAAGCTATGGAATGCTATACTGTATTAGTCTCTTCCTAATGGAATGATGTGGGAGGACCGCCGCAAGGGGATTCTTAGAGAGCTGTTTTCTCCCTGAGCTCCCTCTCTTGAAGTCAATGGAACTACTCACATGCTTAAAATTGAGCATGTTCTAAAGTGCTTCGCTGGATCAGTAGTGCGCTCAACATTTTTCTCAGAAAAAAGACCTATATTGAGATTTATCATTATCCTTTGTTTATAGCCTTGTCATTAATTATCAGTCAACATAAATGTGTACTTAACCAACTTACTTTGAATTAGTTTTTCAAACATGATTTTACAGACAGTGTTAAATGTGTTACTAAAAACCTAGGGACAGATTCTTAGCTAAAGTTAGTGTAGTTCCATTGACTCCATTATTTCAATAGAGCTATGCTGATTTACAATAGCTGAGGAATCTGGCCCCAAATCTAGTACATCTATTTCCTTCCTTTACTCACTGATTTTGTAGGTCTAACTTAGAAAACAGTCAAGTTTCTTTGCCAAGATTTAATCTTTCTAAACCCATGCTATTCTAAACTCATGAACATGGTACTCTCATCCTGTAGATGTTTAGTGAATTTCCCATTAGTTACTATTTTATCTACTATTTTACTAGGGATAGAAATTATTTTTACAAGACATAATTATCAAAATCACACATTTTTCAAAAGACAAGTGAAAACAGAGTTTTCTTTTCATTTCAGTTACCATGAATTTTAAAAAGTATCTGAAGTTATTTACAAAAAATTAACTTCCCTTTTAGTCCATTTTCTTGTTTAAATAGAGTCACCAGCATATGTATACCTGATAGCTTTAATAGTGAGTGAAAAATCTTTCAGCAGAAGATAAGCTGCTCCTTCATGGATACTAGAAAAATAAAAGATTTCCAAATGTAAATAACTAGATGTATTTAAAGTATGTATATTACAGGTGTTTCACAGATACATATTCAGGGTAATCCTGGCCCCACTGGAGTCAGTGGCAAAATTCCCACTAGTTTTAATAGGGCCAGGATTTCAAGCTCAGTCTTTTTTTTTAAGCATGCCCAACAGTCAAAAGCAGGTAAATTATATTAAAAAGTAAAATATTTCTCCTTGACATTCTTAGAGGATGAAATTCATCTCTGTGCAGGTCGTCCATAGACGGCTTATGCACCATTTAAGTTCCACTAAAGTCCTTAAAAAAAAAGCTTAAGTGACCCTTGTAACTGTACTCTGCACAAGGTTGAATTTTACCTAGAGTAAATGGAAGGGCAGCAGGCTTTTTGAACTTAAGCTTTACTTGCATGCTTAAGTGGTGCATAGGACTTTGTGCAGGAACTCTACACTGAGCTCAATTTCACCCTAACTAAGACTGTATCAGAACACTGAAAATAGTAGATTACTGAAAAATCTCTTGAAAGATTTCTGTAAAACACACAGATATTGGCAGGCTTTATATAGTTGCCTGTGCACTGAACTGCATTTTTCTCCTAGAGTTTAAAGAGTGATTCATAAAAAATTATATATGGACAATAAATATAATCAAAACATTTAGCACACCAGGGCTACCTCTTATCTAAGGGTGTGAGGGCCACTAGTAAATACAATAGTGTTAGAAGTGTTCACAGTCAAAAGTTAGGTTTGTATGTTCTTCATTCATTGAAATGGATGAGTGGGGCTGGGGAGAAGATGATGCAATATGCATAATATTTTAACCTCTTAAACTATCAGGGTGACAACCATGCTTAACATAAGGGGACTGTTGCCTCCTTACTTACATTCAGTGGGGGTGATTTGCTTGGCTAGCTCCCAGTGCTAAAAAGGGGAAGGGTCGATGGGGAATCAGGACCCTGAGACTGACAGCCTCCAGGAACAATGGGGAGAAGCCAATGCTCTAGGTCAGCCTGAATGACAGGACGGGCAGGCTAATCAGAGAGTCAGGAGGCAGGGAGGTCCCGTCCTCCATGTGAGCTGGATTTGTCTGGGTCAGACAGAGTGGGGCCCAAGCTAAACTGGGGAGCAGAGCTGTGCCAGATCCAGAGGGACCAGAAAAGCAGCCCACAGAGAGCAGACCCTGTCCTGAGAGCAGAGCTGCAGCCCCAAAGCCAGAGGCACAACCCAGAGAGAGCAGACTTGCCCTGGGAGCAGAGCTGCAGCAACCAGAGCCAGAGGGACCAGAAAAGCAGCCCAGGAAGCAGGTCAGTGCTGGGAGCAGAGTCACAGAAGCAGCCTGCAGAGCAGCCACGTCCTGGGAGCAGAGCTGCAGCAACCAGAGCCAGAGGGGCCAAAGAAGCAGCCCAGGGAGCTGGAGGCAGAGCAGCAGCAGCAGTGCTGAGACAGAGTAGTGCAGCTGGGGCTGGAGCAGTCTGGAGTTGGGTGTGGTGAGCAGCTGGGGAGACCGAGGGGGACCCTGGGCAGCAGGCCCAGCACAGGGAGACGCCTCTGCCAAGAGGCTCTGCAGGCCAGGCTTGGATCGTAACCCCGACAGGGCGGGGGGCAACACTGGGACGGAGGGTCCTACCACTTAGAGCCTGAGAGAGTGTGGCCACCACCAGAGCAAGTGTTCAATCCACAGCATCCCTACAGCACAGCCAGGGCCTGAGAAAAAGACCTGGGACTTACAAGGAACAGACTGTGAACTGCCCTGACATTCCAGAGACACTGTTTGTGATGTTCCCTGCCACAGAGCGGGTTGATGTGTTTCCTTTAACCTTTCCCATTTTTCCTTATTCTTTTTAAAATTAATTGTTGATTGAATAACTTGCATTTGCTTTAAATTGTATGTAATGGTCAGTGGGTCAGAGAAGTGCCCAGTGCAGAGAGAGTACCCCGGAGTGGGAACACCCTAGCCCCTGTCCTAGGTGACCACAGCAGGGTTGGGGGCCGAGCCCCCCAGGAATCCTGGGCCCAGCCTTGTTGGGGTTACAAGGACTCTGTCAGATAGGAGAGTGGAAGGGAGTCCTCAAGGGCAGGGAGGCCACTGGGTAAAGGAAGTGGGAGCGAGGACTCAGATCCTTTCGCTAGCCCACTTCACCGGGATAGTGCAGAAGCCAGGAAGGTTCCCCACAAGAGCAGGACTATTCCCCCGCTTATATTAAGATGAAAAATTAAATCAAAGAAACATCAGGTGCTTACCCATTATCTTGTGCCATTGCTTTCAAAGAACCATGTTTATAGAAGTCAAGTGCATAAGCATTAAGTGGCATCATTCTTCTTCGATTATCAAATTTCTTTGCACAAAGTACAGGAATATTTCCAGCAGTAATACCAACTGTGCGTAATATGACCTGAGGAAACAGTGCAACTTAATTTTAAAATTCAGATCTTTCAGGTTTACTGTATAAATTCTTTGCATGCTTATCCAGGGTTTTTCATGTTTTGACCTTACTCATCTACCTGTCAACTTAATACTTAAGTAGAGTTGCCACGTATCTGGGTTTTACCTGGACAGTCTGGTTTTTTTTTCTGTGTCTGGGTGCCAGACTTAAGTCTGATACTGGAAGCTTAAATTCAGCAAGGTCTGAAGTTAGTGGGATTACTCATGTGCTTAAAGTTAGGCACATGATCAAGTACCTTGCTGAACTGGGGCCCCAAGAGCAGAAAATCCATTGTCATCATTGTGTAGTTTTGTTTGCAGGACAAAGCCCTTATGGCACTGTTGCTGGAAATAAAGCATTCATAAAAGTAGTCATCACTTTATAATGATGGTTAATTTATTTTATGAAAACTAATATTTCTTAAAGAATCCCAGCCAAACATACCTAAAAACTAGGCTCTTAAATCCTTACGTAGACTCCGAAAGAATTGAACAAATTTTCAAAAATGCTGATCACCTAGCAGCTCCTGTTGAATAATGGGATCTCTTGGACCCTCAATATGTTTTTTGAAAAAACAGGCCACTTATTAAAGTGCCTAAATATTTAGGAGCTAAAGTTTAGATTGTTTTTTGAAATTCTTTCTTCCAAATTTATGCAAAGAAGGTTACATAGCAAATGGAACCCAAGAGCCCAGACACAAAATGAGATTTTTTTTTAAAGCAGAGGCAAGGAAAATAACTGCACAAAGTGTCAGTCTGTTAAATACTAGAGCTCCTATCAGGAGGATGGAAAGACAAGGAAAAAGTAACCATCAATGAAACCTCTTATTTACTGGAGAGTTTTACATTTTAAGACAAATTAATATTATTACTAAAATATTCCACAAAATTATTTTCCTACAATTGTTACCTAATTCTCATTTTATTAGATTACTAGTAGTGTAGAAAAGAAGGCATATTAAGGAATTGATAACTGAAAGCCTCTGCTGGCTTAGTGCATGACTGAAAAAATTGAGTGTCTCTTTTCTAATTATGGAATCTAGGAAGGAAACACCTATACCAATTATTAAAAGTACTTTTATTCTTTATGATACATTTTTATTTATTTTTCTGTTTATAAAAATGGGCTTATCCAAGAAGCTCTAAGTTAAAAGAAAACACTATCAACTATCATGCATCCGATGAAGTGAGCTGTAGCTCACGAAAGCTCATGCTCAAATAAATTGGTTAGTCTCTAAGGTGCCACAAGTACTCCTTTTCTTTTTGCGAAGACAGACTAACACGGCTGTTACTCTGAAAACTATCAACTCCATCATACTAAATTAACATTCTCTCATAAATAGCTCCATAGGCTCCCCTACAATCACCCAATTCACACAAAAGCGTGAGTAAATAGATGAGCATTATACCAGGCCCATTATACCCATAAGACTCAGGTTCTGATCAACAAATGCAGCGACTGTGTTCCAAAATTAAATGTTACCTGCTGAAAATGACAGGCCTCCAGCCAGTTGCCTCTATAGTTAAATCCCTGAAAGTTCCACAACTCATTTCAATTACAGTGGCAGTACATGTAGAGAGAATCTCTCTCCCTTAACAGATTTCAAACTATATAGGGCATTAGATCAAAATCAGCACCAAAAGACTTAGCACCAGCTAAGCCCTAGAAAACAGGCATTATATATTCCTTATATTTGACAGCATTAAATAAGCTCCTTGTTAGGAATATATACTCCTTGGAAGTAATAAAAAATATGGAGCAAATTTTGCCTGAGGATCTTTACTAAAATCAGTGTGAAACTAGGTCAGGTAGAATTTGATTCTATAAATAGAGGATAGAGACTTCTTTCCTAATAGCAATAGATCACTGTCTTCTCTTTTAGCAGAAGAATGCTGCCTAAATTTCCCTATGCCTCAGTCTCCTGATCTGTAAAATAGGCATAATACCTACCTCAGAACTGTTGTGAAGCTAGATTCCTTAATATTTGTCAAGCACTTCGATATCCTCAGACAACAGGTAAATAAAAAGTACGAACTGCTATCACTAGAGTGGCAATTCCTTTTTCATATGGAGTATCTAAATATATTTATTCTGGAGCATAGACAAAGTGAACCTTTACAAACTCCCCAACTTACACTGTTGACAGTCTCTGCATGAAGTAAATCAGTATCCATGTTTCCAGACAGGCATGCAAAAGGTGAAACAGCTGTTCTTCCCTCATTACAACTCATCAAGTGAGACACCAGTTTAGAGTCATTGCATTCTTCACCTGAGAAATCTAACCAGAACAAGGTGTGAAATGAAAAGTTTAAGAATACATACGCAACACAACTGTCCTCTGAGAAACTATCAATTCATGCAAGAAATATTTTTATTACTCTTTTTGACTTAATAGTTCTCTTTATAATGTTGACGTTATAGATAATGCTTATAATTAGAATTATCTATCACTTTCTATAATAAGCCTCTGCTTTCAGATGCTTACAATTCTACCAGTTTTTAACTACTTGGTGTGAAATTTTCCATGCTTGGTTTCTGCCTCAGGCTGATTTTTTTTTTTTTTTGAAAGATTCAGCAAAAGCGGTTCAGCCATTTCTGAGAATGAGTTTAGGGGAAAATAGTCTGATTAGTCAATACTAATTTTCCATCAATTTCTTTGAAGAAATGCCTTCATGGGGGTGAAGCAGTGTTTGCAATTAGTCCTGTAATCAGCGAGGTATCTTCTGGGGTTCCCAGGAAAAATCTACCCAGATTTTGCTGACTTAAAAGAACCTGCTCACCATTTGCATATGCTCAGTAGAATTTATAAGACTGCTGCTACAATCTGGGAACATTCCATCTGCATTGACCAAGGTCCAACATACCTCCCTCATCCCACAGTTACTATGTGATATTCACAGAGCGAGAGCTATGGATGGGTCATAAGTGCAGTAGCTGTATATCCTCTGGTCTAGATGTAGATGTACAGGGATGGAAGCCACTACGATAACTGGATTTGTAGTCTCAGTTAGAGCAGCAAGGATCTTGCTAACAAGATGGGTACTTCAGGCAAACACTGCCAACCTGTTATGCTATCATACCATATTTCTTTCTACTCAGAGGGTTCTTTAAGTCTTTTGTTGCCGTCTGAACCCATACTTTCCTCCTGTTCTCTTTTCCCATCGAAGTCCCTTATTATTACCCTCCTTCTAATGAGGCTTTGACAAAATCCTTTTTAGAGTCCATCAGTGCAGGTCCTTTAGTTGGCAAGAAAATTGCAAGATATCAAAGTGAGATATTTCCTACCTCGGAGGACTGTTGCTTTCATACAGATTCTAGCATGTATTGACTTATGAACAAGGAATTGAGCCCCTACCTTCCACATTACACTGCCACTAGACCAGGCTCTAATTGCCCAAAACACAGTATTTCAGTGAAGCAAACCACAGTGAATATGAATGTATACATGTAGCATTCGCTTACCAGTCCTTGAAAGAGGAAGTTGGTATTCTTGTTTCATATCAGCCATCTTGGAAATAATAAATAAAAAATGGCCAAAATTCTCCTCTATTTTGTTGTTGTACTCATGTAATGCAACAGCAAAGTCTTCTGGGAGATCTTCAAGGAACACCTAAAACAATACAATTTTGTGGGATAGAACACTTACATTCAGTCTAGAATTTTACCAGTTTTTCCGAGCAACAAAAAGGGAACAGAAAAGCTGAGCTGTATCCTCTACTTTTACATTGTTATGATGTTGCAGTGACAACAGGTAGCATATCTGATGTTAGGTATTTCCAACTTAAGTCACTGTTTTTAAAAGCAAGACTCTAGAACACATCATCTCCATAATAAGTCAAACCCTATGTCATAGTCTGCAATTTTGTGGCTACAGGATTTTCCTGGTAATCCACCTATTGCCAAAGAATTGTTTTGCTGAATCTCAAGCTTTCATTTTTAAGTTTCTAGTGCTTGAAAATGTCAACTATTTTCTTCCTAAACCTGTAAACAGACTGAAACAGCAGCTCTGGAAGGCACAAATCAGTAATTTATGCTGTACACGTTATTGGTTACATAGGAAAGATGTTATCCCACCACACAAACATCTGATTTTTGTAGCCCAGTGTGCTAGTTTGCCTTTATTATATTTACTGCTTTGCATTGTATTCTGCGGTAATGCAAAAAACCTACAGGCCTGTATCCTGTAAGACATTAGCTTCAGCAAGTTAGCACAAGGCTTGAGACCTATGAACTTTGAACAGATAGACTTTGCACAGATAAACGGCCCAATGGAAAACCTCAGGTATTTGGGGAGCTGAAAATAGAATTTAAGGGGAAGTTCTGACCACAGGTAAATAATTCAATCACAGAAGTGTCCTGGCAACGAACTGACATACATAACAGGTACATGAGATACATTTAAGGCTAGCCTGCTTGCTTGCATTTATATCTTTTCTTATAACTTTCTTATTTTCTTATGGGTTTGATTATTTTATTAGAATAGGTTTATAGGTCTATATTAGAGTATATTTTGGCTGTAACACAAGGAACCTGCAGGCCACCTCCTGTATGGTGAGCTAAGGATAGCATACATATGTTTGGGACCTTTCACCTAGATAGATGGTGAAGAGTTAAAGCATAAGGTCCATGTGTGGCTGTGACCTTTAACACAGAGGATGTGTTAAAGCCGGTTGGCATAGGGGCTTTCTTATGTGCATACCCTTTTAAACTTAACAGGTACACCACAACTTGGAACTTGGAAAGAACTGAAATAATCGGCTAAGACAGAAATAACAAATGTGATGCTTAACCACAAAAGGGCTATGGTAATGCATGGACATATAAGATAATAAGTTGAGATCATTGATATACTAACCTATAGGAAAAAGATACTCCAACATTAGTAAGGTGAGGAAATACAAATAAGGAAAAGGGGAAAAAATCCCTTTCTGAATATGTATCAAACATAACGGCATTAGTGTAACATATCATAAAAGTGGCATCCCCACCTAGGGGTGATAGGAGAGAGAGATGTAGTCCTCACAAGATGCCAGAATGATGGCCACTGGTGATGATGGGGAAGGTGATGGTGATGAGGAAGATGATGGCTAACATTTCAGGTTGTTCTACAACGGTATCAGTATATGGGTGTGCAGATGTACATTCTGTAGTATCTCTATCTTCCTTACTTGAGTTGGGGTGTTTGTGACTATGCTAAATGTATAAATAAACTATATTTGTAAATATAAAAGAGTTCCTATAGTGTGAGTGTTACAATTGTGCACATCAGGGTTTCCAACTATATAATAATTTGAATAATACTGGGCCTGATCTTGGGGCAAGAACCTGGCAACCCTCAAAATGATAACTCGGGATTCTTAAGTAATCAATATAATTAATATATAATCTAAAGATCAGGCAACACCTTCCCATACTCAATTAAAATACAGTAGAGCAGAGGTTCCCAAACTGTGGTCAGTAGAGCAGCAGCTTGTGGTCTGTAGAGAGCTATCTCATTTTCATAGGCTAAACAGCATTAAAAGTAAGGGTGGGGGGAAGTATATTGAAACATTTCCAATATTATTTTGCCATGTATACCATTAACTGCCATAGGGATGTTATTTGAAAGGGAGGGGAGATAGCCCATGAAACAGTTTCTAAAACTGGAGTCCAAACTGTGAAAAAGTTTGGCAGAGGCTTCTAGCTGTTGGAGAGGAAATCTTCAAATTCAAGACAGGGAGATGATCTTCCTGTTTAAAACTAAGTTCACAAAATTGGGCTTGCAAAGAGCTCCAACTCTCATCTAAAGATCATCAAATCTCCAACCTTTATGTTTGCATCTAACAATGATTCTTTTTTAAATTAAGTGTTTGGGAATTAAGTCCCTGGGTCAAGGGAAAATGCTGGGTTTATATATGGAACTTCTGTTGAACAGTTTTATTGTGAACAGATAAAGAGGGCTAGAACCAGGTGAGAAAGAGGGCTAGAACCAGCATGGTGTGAGCACTGTCTGAACTGAGGGGTCAAGCTAGCAGCCTACAGTCACACAATGTGATACTCTAACATCAAAAGAGAGGTTAGCTCTCTCATAGATCTGTTGTTCAAATTATCAATAATCACTTAGCCTACCTCTCTATTTTATTTTATCATTCTTTACTAAATATTTTTTAAAAAAATAAGAGATTTCATCTTACCTTTGACTGGTAAAACTTCTGTTTAGATTTAATAACGCTGGCAGGGATATATCTTCTTCCAAATAGATTTGCCAGTACTAGCACTAGCTGTTCCATCACCTCTTTAGAAAATGTCTTTGAGTCTATTCAAATAGAAAACTCAGACAGTCAGAACAAGGATGTTGGGATTAAAGCCTAAACTAGCCAATACCTTAAGAGTCTGGAAAAACTCATGTAGCAAACTTTAATTCTAGGAAAAAATATCTCTAATATATGTATATGTACAAACATACATATTTTTGCCAATTGTGATATAATGTGGGTAATGTGTCCAAACTCCATTACACTACAGACTTGGGAGGAACTAGGAGCTGCCATGTTGTATGTCTAATATTTTGAAGGAAGCCTATTGAGAAAAGTTTACTGAGGCAGCTCTGGCCTTATCAAGAGTCTGCAGATTTTCTTGATTTCTTTAAATTTGGTTTTAAATTTGAACATAGCTCTGGTTCCCTTGATCAGCAATCTCCTTTTGACAATGGACAAAGACTAAATATCTGTGATGACTCCTGTAGATCTGTTAGTTGCCTTTGATGCTGTAAGACCACCATTGTTCAGAAGGTTCCATATTCTGGCAGGGATAGAAAGAACCATGATGGAGCATCTCTGTTGTATTCTCTCTGAGAAGGTTCCTAGGCTGCTATTCAGCAATTGCACATCTACGCGCAGGAGTCTCTCTCTTGTGTTTTTCTTACCCCTCTTGCTCAATGTGTATGTAAGACCACAGTGTGAGATAGTGAGGAATTTTCAGACGTGGTGCGATAAGCATGCTGTTGACTGTGACAGACAGCTATGACTAAAACAGGGATATCTTGAGACTATGGGATCCACTTTATAATGTTATCTGTATCTCTGTGAACCCAGGCTTGTATGTTGGCTGGTTGGGGAGGGTTACAGAGCTCCTTTCAGGAACTAAAATAAGTGGGGGGCAGTTACTGCAGACCCTGAGACACATGAGTACCACCCCCTGGGGGGAATTGTACATACTGGCTCAGATTAGCTTCAAGAAAACAGGAGACAAAGAAGGGCTTTGGGGTATACAGGCTGAGTTTAACCTTATTCAAGGGGGTTCTTACTTTGATCCAATAAACTGACATGAATCTTTGACCAAAGTGGAGGATGGGGAAGAGGCAAATCCTGCTGAAGGGTTGGAAGAACTGGAACCAGCGAGGGTCACCATAGGATGGATGGATGGATGTGTTTGTCTTTTATTATATTTTCTTTGTAATCTCTTTATCTAAAATAAATGCACTATGCTCTATGTAAGGCTGTCTGGTCCCTAGTAAAGTACTATCTTAGTCCTTGAGAGAGAGTGAAACTGCAAGTGCTGAACAAATCAGACCTGCAAGAACAAACACAATGAATTGTAGGGGGATTCAGTGTACATGCGAGGTCTGGAGGCAGATAAATGCAAGTCCCTGACCAAAGAGAGATGACACTGGAAGTGTGAGACCTAATGGAACATCCCTTGAGCAGACCAAAGAGAGTTCATAGATGCAATTACCCAAAATTGCAACATTCACTCATCTTTTTCATCAGATCAGAACAGTGCAGTTTCTCTGTTTGTTCAGTGTGTAGCTGTGATAGGGGTTTGGATGATGGCTAGTTGGCTGAAGTTCAGTTGTGCCAAGACAGAGGTAATGTTGCTTGACTGGAGGAAATAACCAGAAGAGATGGAATATACCTAGTTCTTTTTTCCCATATATATGTAACTTGTCTTCTACTCTTTAACAATTATTTTTAATTTAGTGTCAATTTCTTAACTTTATAAAAAGGTAGTGAACATGAACTTACCTTTCCTCGTTGGCTGACACAGTTTGTGGAACAAGCCCTTCACAAGAAAGCTGACTAGGACAAGATTGGAAGGTTCATGATAATGCAGATGGCTTACAAGTCCAGCAAATCCCATGGTGTTGCCTTCTTGATCCAAATATCCCTAAAGAATTAAACAAATTAGTAATATATGACTGGACCTTGTATTAATCCTTGTATTAAATGACTGTCATTTTTGTAATTTGGACCATGATATTGTTCAACATTAAATATTGCTCATGCCACCATTGTGGAGAATTCTGTGACTCGGAGAGTTACATAGAAAACCATTCTCCTCAGTTCCACGCCTTGCAGTACAGTGGATCATTCTAGTAGTGTGAGATATAATATAAACTTAATTACAATGGAGCATTATAACCACCAGATATTGCCCCTAAAAACTGCAATAAAGAGTAAAATCAGAGGTTACAGTTTCTGAGTGTTTTAGCTGTACTGACAGGCGTTTGTTAAGAATGGTGGTATCGCATGGTACCTACTGACTAGATTGCTAGGCTCAGCTCTCAACCTGCCAAGGCTAAAACATGTGACGGTGCCCTTCAAATTATGTATTATGTAATAAACATCTCAAATGAGATACAGAGCCCCCCACTCAAAAAAAAATAGGAAGATGGAATCATGTGAAATGTAGCTCTTTTGAACAATTTGTTTTTTCTTAAAATATCATGATTCAGCATTTTTGATATAAGTACTTTTCAGTGAAAACCTCAGGCTTGTGGGGAAGAACTGAGGTACATGCACAACACAAGCAATAATAACCAGGATAGCTGGTTTGATCTATAAAATAATGGCGTTCGTAGCATGTTCATGGGCACATCCCTGAGCTCGTGTGGAGCTCATTGCAGGATCAAGGCCAGAGACTAAATGTAGAGATAAACCATTTCATTTAACAGAAAAACAAGGTGGAATCTTACCTCCTTGACAAGAAATTGCAAAGAAAATAAAAAGTAGAGCTTTAATATCTCCACGACTCTTGGCTGGTTGAAGGAGAGAAGCGAATGCTTCAACACTGACAATACCTTAGGAGGAAAAATACTTCAATTTATCACTCTCTTAAAATTTCTGAATTAGTGACTTGCTAGGGAATGCCATGCTTATGATCAGCAATGCTCTGGGGATCTTTTGGGAGAAGGGGGGATTATGCTGTTGGGGACCTCAGGGTACCATGGGGAGGGTCTGTGTGTCCATGCCCCATTCCACTATGGGGACAAAATTACCCTTGGATGCAATCTACATAAGAAAGAGAAAAGGGAAGAAGAGGTGAAGGTGCATTTATAAAGACAGTAAGATAAACTTCCTCTCCCTAGGCAGTTGAGTCCCCTTTCTCTGCTCCTTTTCCCCTTCCCTCTGCCTTCTTACTGATATTAGAGACAGCTTGTTGCTTAAACCACTCCAGGAACACTGCAACATGGGGAGAAGGCGGTGGCATTTACTGTTCTATTGCCCTTTTGTATGGTTTTGTTCCTATTACATCTGTTTCTGGACACCTCACTAGCAGAAGGACTGACAAAATTTGAGGGAGTTCAGAGAAGAGGGAAAAAAAGATCAGAGTGCTAGAACAATTGACTTCTGAGAAAAGATTAAAAGAACTAAATAAATATAACTTGTCTAAAAGCAGCTAAAGGTGAGACATTGTAATAATCTGCAAACATTTGAATGTTGTAAACACCAAATAGGGAGAGGAATTGCTCAGATTAGTACAAAGAGTTTCCTGGAAATAATAGGATGAAATTAACAAAGGGAAAATTTAGGATGACTATCAGGAAAACTTGACATTGAGATCCATTAGGATCATTGTTTGATGTATTTAAAACTAAACTGCACAAAATACTAAAAATGTACTGGAGGATTTTATAGGGCCTTTTCATCTAATTTCTGTGATTGTAAGATCTATATAAAAACAGTATAGATGTATTTGATCCAAATACATATCACTTAATAAAATTGGATTCCACTGAAAACAATGTGAACAGTGTAGGGAAAGGGAAAGATCATAATTATTTTGTATTATTTAATGTGTATTAGAAATCTGAAATTCCCCCATTTATTAAAAACAGATTTTTCAGGTTAGCAAAAATACATATTTGGTAATTTGGTGTCAAACTAAATAAAAATTCTTCAACATGTGATCTAAAAATATATAACAGATTCCATTATCTAACTGAGCCTAAACTACATAATATACCTTTGCTTTTGCATCTTCTTTGTCATCAGCTTTTGCAGCCAACAGCATAAGTCTCAGTGCCAGGGAAATATTCAGAGGGAACTGGCCTTTCAGCTGAGGTACATTGGATTTTATAAGCTTGTCTACTTTTGGCAATGGAATGTCATAGAAAAACACACTTCCCAGCAAGTCTTGACCACGTCGTCCAGCACGTCCGGACATCTAGAGAGAAGCAATGCCAACTTTTTATTTTTTCTCATTTCCATGATAGCATAAAGTCATTTCAATAATGCCAGTTATTCTGGTTTGAAAGAAGCATATCAGAGGGATTTTTGATTCTGTCAGTACAGAAAGACAAACAGTGAATTCATAATATGTATTTATGTGGGTGCTACTCTTCTAGATAGGGAAGAGAGGATCTGAGATGCAGGGGAAGTGGAGAAATGACTTGATTGCTCCCTGCCTGCCTTTCCAGCTCACAGCCAAGACAGGGAAAGAAAAAAGGAGGGTGGGAGAAAAGGAGCTGTGGATGTGCTGTTCCTTGACCAGTTTTGTAAGATTAGATGGTTAGAACGTTCCAAGAATGCTGCAGTCTTTATTATGTGGCCAGCAAAAAAGAATGCAGAAGGCTATATTCAACTTCTCTTACCAATGGGGAGATTTGTGCCTGGCTATGGGGAGGAGGCTTGCAATGGTTGTACTACCACCTTCCTCAACGGTTGTAGGATGAGGACAACTTGAAATTACAGCCATAGGAGCCTTGCCAGCAGAGGCTATCCAGGGGACGGGTAGAATTGGTGCATCCTCCCACCTTCCTGGCCATGGCTACTTCTCAGACATCTCTTCTCTCCTTGGCCTTCAGGGATGTAAGTACCAAAGGGTATGTCTACACTGCAATAAAACACCCACAGCTGTCCCGTATAGACATACCGTTTGTATTGTGCAATCTGCCTCCAGGTGATCTTCCCACCACCCGAGGCGCTGGATTGCAATAGCTCATCACAATTAAATAAAAATTTGTGTAATGAAATAATCTATTGTAAAACACTTAGGTTCAAACTCAGCGCTGGTTATACCGGGCCCTCAGAAACAACACAGGATCACTCCCAAATGCCACAGGGAAGAATTAGAGCTGGTTGAAATATTTTTAATTCCAACATGTTTGAGGAAAAATGGACTATTTCTTTTGCAAAAATGTGTGCATATTTTTCCCCCTTTTTGTTTGACCAGTTCTTGGTATAACTCATCCATGGAGAATCAGTGCTGAAGCTGTGGAGCAGAACCAGAGTATGTGATGGTGAATAGCATAAAAGCTTTTCACTGGGTCTCTCCCATTTTATCCACTGTCTGTTGGGAATCTGCAAGGCTCAGTCTTTGGATTCCTCCTCTTCCCTTTACATCATCTATTTAGTTGATATTATCTGCTCTTATGGTTTAAACTACTGCTTCTATTCTGACAATATGCAAATCTCCAGAGTTGTCTCCATCCATCCAATCCTGCATCTCATCCTGTGTCTCTGACCTTTCCTCTTAAATGTCTCACTGAAATTAAGCATAACATTCCCTTTGTTTTACCATCAACACCATCACCATCCTCTTTATTGCTCTAGCCTGAAACCTGGGGGTCATCTTTCATTCTTCTCTGTCCTTTGCCCTATGCATCCAAGCCATGTCTAAAATCTGCTGCATTGTTTATCAGTGATTAAACCATGTGTAAATTATGCAGATCATTACTAATTACTGCCAATAAATCACTATCATATATTCTGTATGTGCAACATATGTTACAAAACACAATGTAGGAATCTTTTACAGCGTTAACATTTTTTATTGGGACTATTTTTGTATCCTTCCCACCAGTCAAGCCAGGTGCCTTAGTCATGAGTCCAACTGTCAGGCCTTAGAGGCAAATTTAATAAACCTCTAAAATAGCTTCTTAGTACCCAGAATCATGATATTGTTAAGGTCCGATATCTCAGGATTTTCTGGTGAAAGCAAATGTTGGTACTCCTTGGGAAGCTGACAGTGGTACTATTTTTCTGATATTCCATTTTTTAAAGTAGTGACATTTTTATATAAGGAAAACCTGTCAGAGGTGCAGGACTGAGTCTTGTCCACCCTGGAATTCGGGCCCACTTAGTTTGGTTGGATGGGGGTGGAGTTCCTCATTTGGAAAGAGAAAAAGGAGACATCTCTCTGACACTGATTTTTATTTTAATGGCAACCATTTGAATTTCCTCAGGGGTAAAAATGTTAGAATAAGTCCAGGGGAAAAAGGGTAGTGGGCACAGGGTGGGTAAGTTAGCAAAGGAGAAGAAGGATGGCCCAGTGGTTAAGGCACTTGCTTAGAACTTGGGAGAACCACATGCAAGTTCCTCCTCCACCACAGGTTTCCTGTGTGATTTTAGGCAAGCCACGTCTACACTGCCATTAAACACCCGTGGCTGGCCCATGTCAGCTGACTCGGACTCACAGAGCTTGGACTACATGGCTATTTAATTGTGATGTAGATATTCAGGCTTGGGCTGGAGCCTGGCTATGGGACCCCGCAAGGGGGATGAGTCCTAGAGCCAAGGCTCCAACTCAAACATGAACATCTACACCACAATTAAATGACCCAAGTCAGCTCTCATTGGCTAGCCACAGGTGTTTAATTGCAGTGCAGGCATACCCATAGTGTCTCTGTGCCTCAGTTCTCCATCTGTAAAATGGGGATAACAGTGCTTCCTTAACTCACACAGGTGTTGTGAGGATAATACATTGCAGGTTGTGAGGCACTCGGACTATATTGATGGAGGCTATGTAAGTAGGTTGCATTAAGTAGGTAGAAAATGCAGAGCAGATTGATTTATTTTATGACTTGGAAATTGATCATATGTATGGCCCTACCAAATTCACGTCCATTTTGGTCAATTTCATGGTCATAGGATTTTTAAAATAGTAAATTTCATTATTTCAGCTTTTTAAATATGAAATTTCATGGTGTTGTAATTGTAGGGATCCTGACCCAAAAAGGAGTTGGGGGG
Source organism: Lepidochelys olivacea (assembly GCF_965140295.1). Classification (NCBI taxonomy): domain Eukaryota; kingdom Metazoa; phylum Chordata; order Testudines; family Cheloniidae; genus Lepidochelys; species Lepidochelys olivacea. Next base: position 75,546,315 of record NC_140414.1, read on the forward strand.
GTCACAAAGTTCTTGTAGACGGGGTTGCGATTGCTGCCCCTACTTCTGCACTGCTGCTGGCAGCGGCACTGCCTTCGGTGCTGGGCAGCGGGAGAGCGGTGGCTGCTGACTGGGAGCCCAGCTCTGAAGGCAGAGCCACTGCCAGCAGCAGCCCAGAGGTGAGGATGGCAGGGTATGGTATTACCATCCTTACTTCTGCTCTGCTGCTGCAGAGTTGGATCCTCAGTCATCAGCTGGCACTCTTTAGCCACCAAGCTCTGAAGGCAGCAGTGCAGAAGTAAGGGGGCATGGTATGTTATTGCCACCCTTACTTTTGCGCTGCTGCTGGCGGGGCTCTACCTTCAGAGCTGGGCGCCCAGCCAATAGCAGCTGCTTTCTGGCTGCCCCGCTCTGAAGGCAGTGCAGAAGTAAGGGTGGCAATACTGCAACTGCCCTAAAATAACCTTGCGACCCCCCTGTAACTCCCTTTTTGGTCAGGACGGCCAATTTGAGAAACCCTGGGCTCTTCCCGTGAAATCTGTATCATATAGGGTAAAAGCACACAAAAGACCAGATTTCATGGGGGGAAACCAGATTTTAGGATCCGTGACGTGTTTTTTTTTGTCTGTGAATTTGGTAGGGTCCTAATCATATGCCTAGAATCTTCGCTTGTGGTGTGTGTTTTCCCTTTTTCATCAAACTTTTTAGACAGAAATATTTTGACCAGCTTTTTATATATACACATATATAGCTGTCCAAAAGTTTTCTGTCTAAATATATGTACCTGTGTACAGATGTGTGTTAGTTAAACTGGCTGTGTATTTCAATACCTGTCTATAGTTCAGAGCATCCAAATACACAGAATTCTGTGTGAAGACAACCGATTTACATGGCATGTTGATTCCTAAAGCGAGTGTTCCAGTAGCTGTAACCACCTAGGAAAATAAACATAAGTATTGAAAATTATATTTATCAACATGTGTTTCCATTCTGATAGCCTTAAAGATAGAAATGCTAACTAGAAAATTAATGCACCTCTGTACATTATTACTTCCAGACAAAGAAGATAACAGGCACCCACAACAGGTACTCCACCATTGAAATCATGGAATTATAAACAGAGTAAATTAGGTACAGGCAGTAGCTCAACAAGTGAAAGGGAGAAGAGAAATTATCCTGACTGGTGAACAGACAATATGGAGCAGCTGTGGAAAATCATTGCTACACAAGTAAGGGATTACTGCTGCCACTTTCATTTTTATTTGGATTTTTAAAACTATTAACAGCGTAATGCCTTTAACGGTTAACATACGACTTCGTTCCCCCCTCAGTGATAAGTCATAATTCCTTACACTAACATAGTTTGTCCATTTTTATGTGGCTTCTTCTGTCTTCTTGTGCCCTGGTTGCACATTGTTTTAACTAGGGTTTGGTGTGGGGTTGCTGTTTGGTTTTTTTTGGTGTAGGAAGGCGCAGAAGGATTGTCTTGGCTCTCACAGAAAGTCAATTGACTTTTCTACCTCAATATCCCAATCTTACTTACCATGCTTATCTTTAGCTTAAAAAATTCTGAGCAGTTTTGGATCTTCAAATAAGTTTGTATGAAAGAGCCAAGTATTTTTATTATTAAACACTGTAAAGTATTTTAAACAATTTATATTGAAAGACATACAAAACAAGGCCCTGATCCTGCTAATATTTATATTTATGTTTAACTTTATTCACATGCACAAATGTAAGTATTTGCAGGATTAGGGCCTAAGATTCTATTGTATTTTCTCTTAAGTATTCTAAAATGGTGTCAGTTTGATAAACTGCATGGATATGCGATGCAATTTGTTCACTAAGGCAGTGGTCTCCAACTTGTTCCACCGCTTGTGCAGGAAAAGCCCGTGGCGGGCCGCACAGGTTTGTTTGTGAGCATGGAAGTGGCACAGGCCAAGGGAAGTACTGGCTGCCGCTTCCAGCAGCTCTCATTGGCCTGGAGCCGCGAACTGTGGCCACTGGGAGCCGCGATCGGCCGAACCTGCAGATGCAGCAAGTAAACAAACTGGCCAGGCCCGACAGGGGCTTTCCCTGCACAAGCGGCGGAACTAGTTTGGGAACCACTGCACTAAGGAATATATTTAATGTACATTTTGTGGGGATTGTGCTTGCACTTACATTTTCCCCCTGTAAGTGAGGAGATCATTATGTGTAAAAAATATTTAATTCTCAAAGCAGATACTGTTGTAAACTTATAAAAAAATTGTGAAAAATGATGAACCTGAATAAATCCCATCCTGAAGAGCATCTCCACCATCTGTCTTCCTTTTTGTGACACAGAAGCATGATGATATCCAATTCCTCTCAGTGCCAGTGTTTTCAGTGTTTTATTTGTTGTCATGAACCTCACTTGATGAATCACCTTCTGCAAAATCTAAGAAAATGAAAAATTTTAGATATTTTTCATTTTTATTTACATTCATTTCAGCCAGTGCCAGAATGGAATACAACTGAGTCATGCATTGTCCTAAAATTACATGCTTTGGTCAAACAGTGCTCTCAATAGGAAATCTGTTACTACCTATGTGCAAGAGATGCAGATGTAGCCTAAAACACTACTTGGGTTATATCCTGTGGGCTGCCAGTGACACATTTCAAACCAAATAACACGTTGGTTAAACCTCTTTTCTGAGATCTGATTCACTGAATTTAGTCAAGGTGTTTTTTGTTTTTTTGCAGTTCAAGCAAGTGATTCTTCCACCTTTACATGGAGTAAAACTTAACTAAGTGAGCATTTTTAATTGATTTCAGGTACTACTTGATATGAGTAAGAGTGGCAGAAATTTCTATAGTGCTCATCACTGTAATGTTTTTTTCCAGCATAGAAAATCAAGCAATAAGAAATAGATAAAGAGCTACATTCTGCCACTCTTATTCATTTGAATAGTACCTTACTCCTCCATTAGTCTACTGAAACTAATAGGGTATACAGTGCTACTCAACATGAGTATGGCTATCTGAAACTGACCTTGAGTTAAGGTACAAGTAGCTGGAAAAAGAGTCAATCTGTAGACTCTAAAATGAAATCAGGGCCAGCAAGAGGTCAACTGGGGGATAAGTAAATGTTTGTGTGTGGCATATATATTTTAAAGTAGACAAATACATTTTTAAGTCTAATAAAGCTAATATCTAATAGCAATCAAGACAAACTGATTTTAAGTTTGCTAGTAACTAATGGTGGGGAGAGTTCCAGACTCTGGGATGTATTTTTGAAATATATAGCACATACATTTAGAAACGTATTAATTTTCAAAGTAAAAGGGGGCAATTTATCTCAGATACAATGTTTCATTTTGATTAATATATAATTACCCTTATAATAGTTTTACCAATAAAAGTAAAAGTAGCAATGTAATATACTTGGACATGAAGCCATCACCCTTAGGAAACTCCAACTAGTAGAAAATACTCAGCAACATTGGCTATTCTGAGCAATGTCTTCCACTCTCTACACTGACTTTCCATAGAACATCAAGCCAAGTTCAAGGTCTCGGTCCTAATTGTCAATGGACTAGCTTGGATTTAGAAGATCTAAAAAATCATCTAAATCTTCGGGATAAGGACCATGGCTCACAGCTCTGCTTCTTAGGCACAATGGAACTTTCTAACAGAAGAATAAAGCTTGTCTGTGCGGAGATGGAATTTTCTTGGAAGCCAGTCTCAGACTATGGAATACACACCCACAGGGAGCAACAAGCCATCACAAACCACACAACATTCCATTCCAAGTGCAAGGTGCACTTCTTTCACCTTGTCTTCTCTAGCAAACACATATCAGCAGGTACATTTAAAGAAACATAACATTAGAGGCTATGCTGCGCACAGTTCTCCCCCTGGGAAGACAATGAGAGAGAGAACCAATCATACATGACAGAAGTTAGTCACATCTCTTAAAGACTACTGGAAGGTGCTCAGATACTACACTGATGAGGGCAATAGAAGAACCTTTGCAGAATAAGTTCTTTCTCAGGGCCCAGCATTTATTATTGGAATGTAGAATTAGCAGCACTTTTGCTTTTTTCTTACCTCTGTATCAACAGCTTGGCTATTTGCATAGGTGCAATCCGGAGGGATTTCAGTTATCTTCCCAAGTTTTTCCATCAAATTTCCGTGCTCAGCCTCCTCAAGTATCATTTTGTCAGTTTTACTTGATGTAATTTTCATGCCACTATACAAAATACACTTCAGTTGTTAGTTTGAACCTTAATTTAAGAAAATCTGCAATCGGTGTTTTAAAAGTAGTTCACTACATTTTATTATTTGTTTTTGTTTTGAGGTATTCCCACCAGACTAATCCTTCTGCCAGATTGTACACAGTACACCATCAGGCTGATGTTTGTTTTCAGATGCAAGACCTACTCCTGCTGAGATCAACCGCAGAAGCCCCTCTGATGCCAGTGGAGCAGTGTTATGAATAAATATGAATGGGTTGGTCAAACACTCCACTTCTGACTCAACTGAAAAACGATATGAGGGCAGAGCCTTCAGGTACCACAGGTGGGCAAAAAATTGTACACTGTATTCAGTTTTGATTTGTATTTAGTTTTTGTATGGATTTGGTCTGATACACCTGAAAAATCAGGAAGAAAATGTTTGTTGTGTAACAGGGTGGCCCTTTAAGGAAGGTAAAGGAACCCTCTAGGGATCAGCCCTACCCCATGCCAGTGTTTTTCTCCAAAGAAATAAATGATATACAGGGGGTACAGTCACTGGGGCTGAGAAAGTGGTCTTGGAAAGTTAACATGGATTTTGAGGAAAATCTAAACTACTAACTCTGGTTTAGGGCCCAAGAACTGAGCTGTGAGTAGGGTGAGCTGAAACTCTGGTCTCCACTCCTGTTAGGCCTGGTATACACCTAAAAATTACATTAACCTAGGTACATGACTCAGGGCTGTGAAAAACTTCACACCCTGTGCAATGCAGGTAGGTCAACCTAACGCCCCCAGCTAAATCAATGGAAGAATTCTTCTGTCAACCTAACTACCACCCCAAGGAGAGGTGGATTAACTACACTTATAAAAAAAAACTCCTTTCATCAATGTAGGAAGGGTCTACACTACAGGGCTACAGTAGCAGCACTGGAGCTATGCTGCTGTAGGGTAGACATACTCTCAGCGCTTAATTTGTCCTGGGGCTGAGCTCAGGCATCTCGAGGCTTGGCAGTTCATAGCCTGGTATCTCTAGGCTTGCCAGTTCATAGCCCCAGCACCTCTGCACTTGCCACTTCAGTTCTTTTATGTGCGTAGCAGATTTAAGTAGCAGTGCAACACTCTGCCTCCACTCACATGTCACAGCTGCCAGAGGAACATCCCTGAAACGTTGCACTGCTGCTAGTGTGACGCTTGAGCCCCAACACATCTTTCATTACAAATTAAGCACTGCATACCCTTAATGATGAGAAATCAGACTGACTCTGACTGGCTTCTAGTGGTTCCAACCACACTCTCTCTCTCTCTCTCTCTGAACCTGGGATATTTAGTGCACTAGAGCAGCCAGACTATCGACCTAGCCTCAACAAGGCATGCTGGGAAAAATATAAAAACTGTCTTTTTTGCACAATCAGGGAGCTAGGCTGTGCTCATGGGCTCTCTGGAGAGGTAGGCAAGTAAACATATTTTTTTAAAGAAAGTTCTTTGAAACCTTGGCTAGTTTTTCTTTTGACAGTCCCAGAGAAAGACTACAGGTAGAAGGGGAAGTAAGAGAAAAATCAAGTGTTTTTTAATTTAGAAAGGTCTCTTTCATATAGATGTGGTACAAGAAGTTAAACAATGAACCTAATAGAAATCGTTTCAATAGATTCAAATGCAAATAATACTTACACAGTCTGATTCTTCTGCATGGACTTTTCCATTTTTTTCAATCTGTTTGTTAGCAAATGTATCTGCTTTTCAGTCTTTGGTAGTTGTTTACTCTTTTGCTTCTTCTCCAGACAGTTTTTTATATTTTCAGCCCATGTTTCCACCTTTTTAATGTCGAATCTTTAAAATAGAATTTAAAAACTAGGTAACTTATTAGTAACTAGATTTCTCAAATACATTGCCTCTACATATTGTAGAGCACTGTTGTGCATGCATTCATGCAGGAATATCTTTGTGCTCTTTCCACTTCTTAATCTATAAAGATGGCCAAGTATCCTGGCTGGAGTCATATGTCTCAGTAAATGTGCAAAGCCATACTCTGAGCAAGATTCTAAGGAGATACAAGATCCTGCCACCCTGATTTCTTATCTGTCTTCCCAGAATTTAGATTCTGAAGCATACAGAGAGGAGGACGGGCAAGTATGAATCTGTGAAAGAAACATACTAAGAAAATGCCAGCTACATGTAAGTAAACCACAGTAATTTTCACCCTGTGAAACTGCTGTTACAGAGCTGCACCATTGAAATAACCAGAAAAGGTAATGCACTACACCTTTGTGAAATGGGTGTCTGGTATAGCTTCCTAATCAAGAGATGAGTGCTACACATTTCAGCTTTGTGTATGTTGTGAAGGATCATGCACAATCTCACATTGCTCACATTCAAGGAAGCAAAATAAAAGAGAGGAAAGTGTAAGGAAACATATCCTCCACAGAAAGAAAAAGGCTTCTAAAAGAACTTCCCAATCCAGGCCAACATCCGCAAAAAAAATTAAATAAAAATGGGGGTCCTCCGGTTGCTAACATTTTAGAATCGCTGCTATAGAGAATTATTACTCCTTAGCAATCCCAAACTCTTCTTCCCCTATTCTTCCTGTTCCTCCCTCTATATAGTTAGGCCTTCCCTCATTAGTCATCACATTTTTTGGTATGTCCTTCCATAACTGATATTTCTCACAGCTGAGCTGGGGCATGACTATTTTGTCTGTCTGTGACCCCCATCACAGAAGCCATGTGTCCAGACAGCAATGCCAAGGTATGACCGCAAACTGAAAGTACTGATACTACTAGTGATGGAGCTGAAAGCTGCTGCTCCAGGAATGCGCACAAGGACACCAGGCTGCCTCAAAACTGGATCTCTATGGCTGAGCCTTTAGATTCAAGGACCTCTTCATTCTTTTTCCTGTGCTTCAGAACTGATAAGGCAGATGCATATTTGATTCACATTATCTGAGGCAACAGATCAGAAAACCAACAAGGCATTGAAGCCAAAGTCATCCACACCAAGAATGAAAGTCAAGGCTTTGTGAATGAAAGTCAAGACAATTCCTATTTTAAGAGAGCTTTTGCCATCTGTCTTATTCATCCTGACTGTGAAGAGTGAACAACGCAATGGTCAAAGTGTTCAGATAGGGTGATCAGTATAGTATAATAATGACGTGAGAAAAAAGGAACAGGCTGGGCACTTTTTGTCAGTGCCCTTTTCCCCCACACGAACATACACCTTATCCAAGAGAGAGATCCTGTGAGGACGTGAGATGAATTTACAACCTGACTTGTCATTAGGCATCTTGACTCAAAATGAGTGCTTAGGAAGACAGCAAAAACAACAAAATATCTTCTTCTTTTAATATTTTGAGATATCTAAACCAAAATCCCAATAGAGAAGAATTGGAGCTTGAAAAGGATAATGGTAGAAATCTAGTCAAAACCACTAAGTTCTGAGATTTGGTGGCAGGTACAAAAAAAATCCCCAAGAACTGGATATATGCAGGAACTCACACACCTACACAGTTTCTAAGTACAATATTGCATAGGTTATGAGGTTTCCTGACCCATTTAGACTAACTACTTTTTAACATAACATAATGTCTCACGCCATCTAAGAAAGGGAATCTGTGGAAATAGTTTCATGAATGTAAACAATCTTTTAATTAAAAATACATTTAATAAATAACAATGACTTTTTCTTCAAATTATTAGTTTTGAGAATTACAGTGGAAGGTGTACTGGGTCTTCATATTAACCCAGTGAAGGAGAGCTGCTTGTTTGTTTTTTGTTTGTTTTTTTATTTTAATTTTACAAACAGCTGATAGCCCACAACTCTGTACTTATTCTTAGCTGCAACAAGCATTCAAAACTCTTCCTTACACTGTAAAAAGTGACCCTTTGAACACTCCAGCCATGCCCAACAACTTATCATAAGAACAGAAGCTTCTCCACACAGTTAGGTATAATATCATGCTATTCACTTACACATGTGATGGACTTGCAGCAAAAGGGTTAAAGAGTGATTATTTTTAGTGTCTAAAATATTTCAGATTTAATGGGAGAACTATTCTGTGCCAATTACATTTTCCGTAATATTGCTATAACTTGGTAGATTCCTTGGCTTCATGACATTTTCTTTGATTATCGTAGAAATGTAGGTCTGGAAGGGATCTCAATACGTCACCTAGTCTAGTCACCTGCACTGAGACAGGACTATATATTATCTAGACCATCCCTGACAGGTGTTTGTCTAACCTGTTCTTAAAACCCTCCAATGACAGAGTGCTTAACTACCTTGACAGTTAGGAAGTTTTTCCTAATGTCTAACCTAAATCTCCCTTCCTGCAATATTTCATGCAATATTATGTGCAATATTTCTCTACTATATACATTGTAAACTTTTTTTATTGCATTTGTGTGACTTACAGAAAAAACAATGCAGGCAGTTTATCCATCTGTCTTAGTTTTTCCACAAAACATGGGAAATTGTCCTCCATGTTTTTTTCTGAACAATAGGTAGGATGGGGTTTGAGTAACTTCAGCACCCTGTTAGCCTAGAAACAGAGATAATGATTAGATGACGAGTATGCAAGGTTCATTCTGGAGTACTTTTTTAATAAGGCCACAGGTTTCTCTTATATAAAATGATTATCAGTTCTAGTCTGATCACAACCTTGACTTTGGTAAGTAACAGAATTACACCGCATCCTCAAGATGTTGTAGGTGGGATAACAGACTGCCTAGCACTAAATTTCTGTTTGTTAAAAGAACAGGTTTTGAAACATTTAAATATTTTTAAAAGAGAACCAGAAGGCAGGAGGAAGATGATAAGCAATTATCCAAATTAATAATCAAAAGCACCTTAGAAACCACTGATACAAGTATAATTTGTACTAACCTTTTATTGTACAGATCTTGTCAACAAAGTAATTACAGCAATGCTCATTAAAATGGACAAAGTTATAACTAACTTTCAAATCTACCAAGTAGTACACAGAGACTGTGGTGTTCTATTCTACTATGTTATATATTTTCCTGAGTTTTTGCCAATAAGTCTCTTGATACCATGTTTAGTGTTAATGTAAACCCTGAGATTTTTCTAAAGCCTAGAAGACCATCAAGATCATCAGTCATCAATATAGCTGCAAAGTCTAGTACATAACTTGTCAGACACTCAGATTAAGATCAAGTGATCAAGTTCAGAAAAACCTAAGTAATATGGTATTTGGAGGTGACAAACCTAAAAAGTTCCAAAAATATTCATAATTTTTAAAACACTTGAACATTAAAAACTGCTTTTAAAAATGATATGCATTAACTCTCTAACTGACGGAACTATAATTGCTTTGTATTAAATCTAGCTTTCTAGTCATACCTGAGAAGAATGTCTCATAACTTGATCATTGTAGTTACCTTCATTCGGTTGTCATATACAATCCAATTTTTTAGCTCTTCCTTCAATTCTTCTTCATATTTTCTTGCATCTGCTTTTGTGATTACTATTTTATTTTTAAAATGTGTAAACTTCTCAGGATCTAACTCCTTAAAAACAGGTAACAGAAAAACTATGTTTTACAAAATATGTATGGACAGTGTCATCTGGCAAACATGCAATGGCCTCCTAAAAACAACTGCTCAGAGTAGTTGTGAAAATATATAAGTGATGAGTGCTTACGTCAGCTCTTGGCCAGTTTTCCCAGACTTGTACCATGGAGTCATACAGTAAAATACTTTCTCGTGGAGAAAAAGCCAGGTCTGAAGGGAAGCCATATTTATCTATCTGTAATAGCAGAAAAAGGAAAGCAGAGAGGAATTATGGTTTGTATGTGTGTGTGTAGGCAGGGGATCCCCCTTCATCTTCTCTTCAGTGGACAACTGTTTTCCATCTTGTTCTACATTGCCTTTCCTTAGGTTCTTGTGTTGCAGCAGCCATTGTTGAGAGATAGAAAGACAAGACAGAATTTGTCTTTGAACATGAATGCTGCAAAAATGACACAACATGATTCCTTCTATAGGGGCTCAATCCCTGTTTCTGTATCACCCCTGCCTTTTTTTTAACCTGGGCAGGGAAACTGGGGTCCTTGCAAGATGTCATGAAGGTATGTTTTCTTAATAATTTTATGGTTAATTTAAAAAATGGTTTTGTTTACTATACCATTAAACTTACATGGTCTACAGTTAGGGCAGCACATGGATGATAGTGATGAATTTTGAAGTCATTGTCCTCTAGGGAACACACATATTTTTCCAGATCATTGTATCTCTCTCCATAAAGCACTGTAAACAGAATAGCAAGTTTCTAAATCTAAAGCAAGTTTAAAACTAAAACCAAAAGGCCACCATTTTCAAACTTGAGTAAAATCTTACACATCTAAACAAATGGTCTTATTGTCAAAGGTGAAAAGCACCTTCAGTTATCACTGAAGTCAGTGGTAGTTGCGGGTACTCAATGCCTTTGAAAAATCTCATTTTATTAGACACTCACATTTGCTGATTTTCACCATATGCTTTTTAAAAATCAGATATAAAGGACTAATCTGTTTTTTTAAATGTTGCATTCTGATACATACCCAATTTAACCTTATATGATTTATTTACTGTCTTGATATTCTTCTGTTTTTTAGTGCCTTTCTTGGTAGTTATAGAAGAACCAGAGCTTTCTTCTCTTACACTTTCAACATGCTGCCAATACCTCTTTACTGACTGTAGCCACCTAAACAAAAAATAACGCATTTTCTGGAAAAGTAGTACAATGTAACATACCTGCACAAATGATTTTTTTTAATATATTCTAATAAATCAACCAGTGTAAACTCTTCAAACTAGCAAAAGCAAACTGCAGACTTCTCTGATACTCAAGAAATACTCAAAAAGAAAAGGAATACTTGTGGCACCTTAGAGACTAACCAATTTATTGGAGCATAAGCTTTCGTGAGCTACAGCTGTAGCTCACGAAAGCTTATGCTCCAATAAATTGGTTAGTCTCTAAGGTGCCACAAGTATTCCTTTTCTTTTTGTGAATACAGACTAACATGGCTGTTACTCTGAAACCTATAAGGAAATACTATGAAAGATATCCCTTTTAGTAAAATAAGACCAAGAATAAGAGAATAAAAGACACTGTGTCATTATGGAATAAATTCTTCCCTTTTAACTTCCTCAGATGTGAAGAAAGCCTTGAATGTAGTAGAACTGATGCAATTTCACTCTGTTGGGTAGCAAGCAGCAGGAAGCCTGCAGGTAGGGTCATAACACCTAATATAGGCTAGGACCCCAGCTTTGTAGGGCTTCCCTATGCCCTGGCAGATGGGGTCTTGGCCAGATGAGTGGGGGAAGAGGAGGAACTGGAGATCAACAAACATACAGATCCACTAACTAAATGCCCTGCAGCAGCTAAGGTTATAGTAGCAGCTACAGAGTAGCTCTCAAGCTTCTCTACACGGTCTGTGATGTGAATTGTCTCCCTTGACCCAGATGGACCTCTTTACTTGGTTTATGCATTAGGTTCAAGGATTGGCCCTTATATAAATGCAAGTCACCTAAATCATCCCCTCCCATGACACAACTCACAGAATGTGGAAAGTTATTCCAGAAACTATATCCAGTGAACTGTGCTGAATTCCCTTCTTATTGTCTCATGAAAAACTCTGTGGGACTGCAGAGGGGGCGGGGTATGCAGCCCAAGATCATGTGAATTGCTTGACAGCAAGGTAAGGCCCTAAAGATGTGTCTTTAAAATACAGAGATAAAAAAAGCAAAGCAATTCAAATCAAATAAGACAACTCATTTTGCACTTTCAAGAAAATAACGCATTATATTTACTCAGTAAGATGTTTGGGGTTACTGATAGTTGCAGAAAGAGCCAAAAATGGACATCGAATCATAACTAGAAGGTGCTCCCAAACTTCTGCTCCAATTTCACCACCAAGACAATGGACCTGTTATTGGACATAATATTCACTTTTAGATATGGACATTACAAAAAAAACCCTCAATTTTTTACTTTCTATACTATACAGTAGATTTACAATGTTTTCCACACTGTCCTGTCAATTTTTCCAAGTCCTAACAAAGTAAATTAGACTCTTCCAGCACACAGCAAGGGAAATAGCAGCACGTTGCACTTCCATAAAGTTCTCCAGGATAAATATTTACTATTTAGAGACAGGGTCTGATGCTGGCAAACCAGGTCAGATCAGGACCATAGGCCAATTTGCTTGTGTATTAGTATAGATCAAAGTGAGTAACATATACGTGTGCAGTCAGATGTTTAAACTTCATGAAAACTAATGTAATGTTACTTGTATTGTTTTTGCTTATCTGTTCCTGTTATAATATAATGGAAAACATTTACATGGTGTATACCCTGTAATTAAATAACCCATCAAAGAAATCTTGTGAAATGCTAATGAAGGACTTAAGGGCTTTAACAGAAAAGTCTAATTCCAAAGCAAATGTCCATTGTGGTGATGACCTGTGGTCAGAGACTCAAAGTGGATTCCTCACTCATCATTATCAAAGGAAAAGTGCATGTGAGTAGAGACACTGTCAGCTCTTATAAATATGGATTCAAAGAAAGAAAGACCCTTTACTCTAGACTGTTTGGATTCTAACAGGGAAGAGTAACTGAACAAGAAGATGGAGATCCTCAGAGTTATTCTGGGTGGCCCCGAGAGACTTTTGGGAAACTGGCAGATTACTGTATCTCTGCTACAGTTTGCACTAACAAACTGTGACTCACCTGCTAATATATTTTCTCTGCTTTAAGCTCTCAAAAACTCTCATTTCCTTTTCTTAGCTAATAAACCTATAGTTAGTTTGCTATGGAATTAGCTGCCAGAATTCTCTTTGGTGTCAGACCTGGAGTACCAATTGATTTGGGGTAAATGGCTGGTCTCATGGGACTGGGAGAAACCTGACGCAGTGTGATTTTTGGTTTAAGTGACCATTATCACAAAGCCCAGTTTGGCTGGGTGGCAAGATATACTGGAGAGACTAAGGGGACTGCCTGTGACTCCATGGTAAGACTGGTTCAGTGATCCAGGAATTCACTTTTATTACTGGTTTGGTGAAATCTGATTATAGAACATACCACCAGTTTGAGGTGTCTGCCCTTGTTTTCTGACAGTCTTTCCTGATGTAGCCACTCACAGTTGTGAGCCACCCCAGACAGGATGACACAGCATGCTCCTGATTCCCCTGTGAATAGAACCCTAGTCCATGTGAAAGAAGAGAGCTCAATATTGCACTTCAAACATCCCTCATAACTGAATTACAAATGGCATTTCACATGGAAACATTTCCTTTAGAATTTCAGTGCTTCAGACCAGCTGAGAATTGCCACGAACAGGAGACTTGAAAAAAATGAGTGAGGGTGATAGTACCAAAAGAAAAAGGTGAACAGACAGCTGACCAAATGCCATTGGAAGAGGGAGTGGAGCTTGTTGGAAAAAAAAATAGAATATGTGCATATAAACATGCCAAACTCACTTAGCTCCTGACATTTTATTTAAACGACCTTTAATAATTCCAGTGGAAGCAAAGAAGGACAGTAGAAATCTACCTCATCAAATATAACATATCTGATCCTTTTGGCCCATTGCTGGCGGTGAGGTGACAGCAGCAGGATTTCTAAGCATTGAGGCACCGTCACTAGTACCTGAAAAAATGTTTGCAGCCTATTAGTTTGAAACCTGTTGACAAATGACATTATTATAAGACATAGTTTTTATAATGTAAATACACATTTTTTATTTTCAGTGAATAACAGCTAGAGGTGGCTGATTCCCCAAAGGTTCAGAATCTGGGTATGTCCCAGATAAGCACCCAAAATTTCAGATAATCTAAATATTAGCTGAACTAGCCAAACCATTATAAACCCTATTCACTTTCTTCTTAAGTTCTTCTTCTAATAGATTTCTCACCAAAAAAGAGAATACTTATCCTGCTGCAGGGGTAACTGAACTGGGGCCAAAAAAGCTCCAGACTGCAGAGTACACAGTCCCACAGTACAAAACCCCATTCTTGACCACTATATTAATCTTCTCTAATAAGAACCAAAATTCAATTACTTTTTTGTGCCAGGAATGAATTACTACATTTAGAAAGTAAGCTAACCTGGTGATGACACTTATTAATTTATATTTTAAATGCAAACTGTAGATTTAGTTAGAAAATAGTTCAAGATCCCAGAGACTGCAGCCAGTAGGAGCAGCTCCATAGACAGCCAAAGCAGGGATGGCTGTAGTGAATGGAGGAGGTAAAATGGGGCCAAGGTGGTGCCACCTCTTCCCCCAGCACCCTCCTAGATCCAAAACTGTGCAGGGGAGACACACACCCATTTTGGGAAATATAGGGCCCAGGTGCTGCCTTCCCTTCCCCCCTGCCATGTGGCCTTGGGGAAAAACTGCAGAGAGGAAACCATCAGAGGCTCCAGTTGGTAGGAGCAGCTGCAGAAATAGCAGTGCTAAATTAAGCTGCTTATCTGCTTTACTCCTTGAGAGAGAGATGAAACTGAGAACATACTTGTTAAAAAAAGGGGGGGATGGTTTTCAGGATCGTTAACTTCAGTGTATATTATTACCCACTGAACTAGAAAACTGGCAAGTAAACAAACCAGTCTGTTGTACGCACAAGATCTATCATCTCTATTGGAACTTCATGTAAAATGAAGTGAGATTCAAACATTAGGAAAGGTCTGTTTGTGAAGATTTCTCCAATATTAGTGTTTTCTTCTGTTATATTCTGATGTCTTTGGAAGTCCATAGTTTAAAAAATAGTGCCATGATGAACTTTCTGAGGTGCAGTCTACTAGAAATTTAAATAACAAAGTTTGAATAAAGAAGTGTATCATATAATAACAAATCTGAAATAACAGAGTATACCTGACAGTTCAGAGCATCATGGCGGTAATCTCTCGTGAAAACACCACATACTACCATGCCATCAGGCAGTGTTTTGTTAAATCGATTATAAACAGTCGCCCACACTTGGTTAACAAGAGCCTGATTATTAAAGAAAAGCAACACATCAGTAACATGTCAATAAAATTTAGACAGCAAAGAAAATAAAAACTATAAACAAATAGGCTATTTCACCATTATATTACTCCAATTTTATACCAGTGTAAATACATTAAAGTCAATCCTGAATGCAAATTACAGTGTATATTTTATAATGTAATTATAATTATATTTATAATTTTTAATGTTTTATAATAGACTCGGACCCAGCATGTGCTGTAAAACTGCAAACATCATACAAAAAATAGTGTCAGGTGTAAGAAGACAAGACAACATCAAATAAGCTAAATTCTGATGTCCTTACTTAGTCAAAGCATTCACTGATTTCAACTTTGAATAGAAGCTTAAGGTTTTAACTCACTTGGGCCAGATCCTCAGCAAGTGTAAAGCACTAACTCCAGCAAAGTCAATGTAGTTGAGGTTTTGAGGATTTAATTGAAATATGTTTTATTTTGCTGTAAATAACTTCTCATTAAACTATGCCTTCTACTCATTTAAGCCTACCTTTGTTGGAGCAACATACACAACCACCCCCTCGTTACTTTCTTTCAGGATTTTCTCCATGCAGTAGTAGGAGGCGTATGTTTTCCCTGATGAGGTAGGGGCTACAATCACTGCAGATTCATTATTATCTACAATGTCAAGAAGGTCTCGCTGCAGATAAAAAGTGGCATGGATTGTATGTCAAGACAGTATCTTTTTTATACAGTTCAAGATATTATGATACAATTAAATCCATTTCAATTCACCAGCACACAATCCTATTTTCTTTTTACCACTGCATAATTCTATGCCGCCCTGCTATGGAAAAAAATGTTTCACTCCAGTGCCTTCTTCCCTACAGCCACGCTTCCAAATAGACCTTTGTCTCATCCCAGTAGGGGCCTTCTCCTCCTGAACAAACTCTACCTGCTGCATACCCAAAGACTCTTGTGGAGAAATAACAGAGCAGGACTTAGAACTACAAGCAAGGAGCATATGGTCATGTCCTTTGGCTCAGCGCTTCTCAGTTGGACCTTCTTTGCATGCATGGAGAGACTAGTGAAAAGTTGGAGTAGCATGCTCGTTGCTGTTGTGACTTCCCCTCCAGACAGTGAGATTCTGGAATGTCAGTCTTGCCTCAGGTGGGCTTTGCCTGAGGTCCCAAAAGGAGAGGCTTCTTGGCCTTATTATTGATTCTTACGGGGTATGAAGGTTGCTCGCTCTGCCTTACGGCACCTCCCTCCAAAGCCTTTGGAAAATCAGATGCAAGGCTGACTTTGTAGCCCTCAAACTCTGTCCAGTCAAGTTTGAATTAGGTCATCATTAATGAGGATCAACTTGGAAAAAAAATCCTGCTTAAGCCAGCAATCAAAAAAATATTATTTAGTTTCCATAGCATAGGGACTGTTAGTCTATGACCCCAAAAAACATCAAACATCCAGACACAAAACTACTTTCAAGGAAGCTGATGTGATCTTATCTGGGTCAATTTTTTTAAGACCCTATGTCACCAGTTTATGGAAAATTCAATGTAAAACCCCGATGTACATAAATAATAAGTAAAACCCTGTCACAAATTGGCAAACAAACAAACAATAAAACATTCATTCATCAGCAAATCAAAAATAAACTCAGACTTATGGATAAATTTCATCATCTCCACTTTCTCCTCTACTATTCTGCAAACAGACAAGGCAATTACAATAAACTTTCCTTTTCTAAAACTGGACTAGAGATCAGACAGCTTATTCTGAAATCTAAATCTGTATTTTAAAAAGTTACTTGAAAGCTAATCAAGAAGAAAACCATTACAATATGAAAGTTTATATTTTATAGAAAGTCTGTATATTTATATAACCTATTCTCCTCCCACAACCCTGCCACCCACTGTAGGTGAAATTGGAGGTCCCTGAAAATTAAGTTCCCAAAATCAGCTTTTCAAAGAGGCTGTGAACAGCTTTTTGATTTGGCGCTGTAGAATTTTCTGTTATATTTTAATGTTGGCTCTTTTAACAACGATTACCTATGAAAACAGTAGGTCAAATTTCACAGTATATACTATTACCTGCCATGTATCTGGAATAAAATGCTGGATCCTGGGATCTCGATCTGTTCTCTCTTCTCGTAACAGGCAATGACCCATGTACTGTAGCTGAAACCGAGCTGCTCCCATGCCAACAGCATATTTAGAAATCTTTGCCTTCTTCTCTTTTCTGTCATCCTCTGGAATCTGTAAACATTTAGAATTTTTGATGCAGCTTGTTTGTTTATATTATCGTAATGAATTTTTTTTCACTTCTCAGTGAAGTAGCAATATTATATCTAGTTATTCGTTTCCTACAATAAAGAAAAGGATTTATTTAAAATATGTTACGTTTTCTCATTCCAATTAAGCATCAAATTAGTATGATCTCAGAGTAGCAAGAAGTTAAGAAATCTGCAGGTGATGGCAGGATCAGGACCTCAAACAGTAGCATTAGGATGCCTGGAAACTCCTTTGGCCATCATTTGGTGCTGATGGTAATGAAGAGTTCAGGAGGTGGTAAAAATAGTGCTGAATGCTAGAGGCACCCAGTACCACACAGGATCAGGTCATTACTCACACTGCAGTACATGGGATAACAGTCTAGATGTAGGAGTGATGTTCTAGATATTGTAACACGGAACCAAGGTTAAATAATTTAAATTATAATAGTTTCTCAATTTTGTTTTAAAAGTTTAACTGGTTTGTTATAGAATGTCCCTTCCCTTCTTACTCCTCCTTTTCTAGCCTTTAGTTTTATTACAGAGGGAGCCGGCAGCAAGTCCTATATTTAGGGTGGCCTAACACTTCCCTTTATAAAAGATTCTTGTGTCCGTTTCTTTGAGAATCTCTAATACCTGCATTGTTTGTGGTAGGCTTTGATGTTATTATACAGAGGGTGAGCTATCAAGCAGGAAAAGTGCCTTTTCTTGCCCACTAAGTTTCATTCATCTTTTACTGAGATATAATCTGTTAAAAATCACCATTTCCCTTTTCTCATTTTTTGTTCCTCAGGAAAATGTTGTCAGCCTGCCAGAATAATAACTACACATGAACATTATAAGGTGGGGCAGCTACTAAGGCATCTGAGTGCTGCTGGAGCAGCTGATGGAGTTGAAGAGAGCCAGGCTGCACTGCTCCTTCCAGACCTAGCATGTAACCCTCCTACATACCACCTGGTAGGGGATGTAGGGGGAAAGGAAAAACCAAACTGAGCTCTCCTCACCTATAAGCCCCCTAGTCATAGCCCCTGGCTCTTGCAGTCCATCCTCTCTGAAGGTAGGAACTTGGGCAAGAGCTTCTCCCACTCCTGGATAGAGGAGGGAATGAGAGAGAGAAAGATATCAAGCTGAGCTCCCTCCATGATCACTCCTGGACCCAGCGATCCAATCTCCCTCTGAGATAACTGCCTTCTCCAACTGCCAGCTAATGTTGTTATTCCTGTAGGTTAGGTGGCAGAAGTATGCTGCAATGCTGAAAGTTCAAAGTGTTAACTGACAATGCACAATGGTGTGCTTGTTCCAGTTGCCCGTAATTGAATTTGTTCTTACCTTTTTCTTTAAAAAAAATACACTTTGGAAATAATATTTAAAAAATCAAACTTTGTTTAAACAACATTATGTGGGTGGCAAATTAGCACTTGAAAGTTAGGAAATGACAGATTTACAGTTGCCTGTGCAATCTTAATTTGGCCCTATTGTTCATATATTGCACCATGCAGCCTCGACATGATCACATATTTTTTCCCACAGGGCCTCTTCCTTACTTAGTTGCACAAGATGTACATACAACGAGGAAGAAATAAAATTGCCTAGGCAATCACAAATCTGGTATCTCTTACATTTCAAGTGCTTGACTTTGCAATCTAAATAATATTCTTGTAACGTAGGTTTTTTGTATGCAATTGTAGATATTTTGAAAAAAAACAATAAAAATTGTATGACAAGAACTATAGCAGAGATTAAGTTATATGCATGTAGAATAGTACAGTTGTGAAACACGCATTACCTGGGAAGAATCTAAAGTACATGCTAAATTGTCAAATCCAAAGTATCTAAGACATCTGACAATCTTTTGATAATCTGTGTTCTCCATTACATCTTTATATTTTTCCAGCAAGGAATGGATTCTTCTCATTACTTCAACAGCTGCATTTATATCTTTCACTTTCTTTCCTTGAAAAACAAAATATTCAGCTATATTGATAATCTCAAACCACTATATTGATAATCTTAAACCCTCCACACAAGGGCCAAATGACCCTCACAGCTGCACAGGCTCTGTGCAAAGAGGGAAGGTCTCAGATCTGAGGCTCCAGCTTGAGCCCAAACATCAACACTACAATTTTTAGCCCCACAGCCTGAGACCTGCAAGCCCAAGTCAGCTGACCCAGGCCAGCCACGGGTGTGCTGCAGCTCTTTTATTGCAGTGTAATTGTATCCTATGGGACCATGTGCAACGATTCTGATTTTGATGTCAGCTTGGAAAGCCCTGCAGCAGCAAGCTCCCAATAAAAGCCATTAACATAAATTGTAGAGATTTTCTGGGTTACAACAGGATGAAAATGACTAGCCAAGAAGCAGTCCTACCAAGGGTTACTGTTGCAGACAGCTTATGATTTATTTTAATCCCAGGTTGTGTGTTGAGAGTTACATCCAAAATAGTTCAACTCTATGGACCTTCAGGACATGTTGCAAGACCCATCTCTTCCCACATTTTTATGCAGCTATATGTGAACTGATTGCAGAGATTTGGGCATTGGGAGCTGGGATCTATGGCTAGAGTGTTTTCTTTTTTCAGGGGATCAACTGTGGGAGGAAACTACATTTATTTTTGTTTGTATTACTTGGCTTGTCTAGAGCTCTGGATAGGTGCATTTAAATGTTATGTATAAATCAAAATACACAAAATAATAAATATGCTCTGATGCTTTACACATCTGCCTCCCTTCATGGCCAGTGCATGTAGGTGGTGGTTTGGACTTTTTTTTTTTTAAATCCTTTTCTGTTTACACCTCATTGCCATTTTAGAACATCTGTATTACTTTAAAATATATTCTTCTGGTGTCCAGTACTTGCATTAAATGACAGGGGGATATGATACTGCAGTGTATTTGGAGTTTAGAATCCACACCATGGGATAGAAGAATAGGAGCTGGAGAGTGGAGAACAGGGTTCTGATACATTGGTTTGATGTTACCATAAATACAGGTGTTTTCCATGATGATCCTCCCAAAATGTTGGTATTCTTCCTTTTCCTCTGTCACTTACTACATCAGTTTTGCTAGCTCTCACAAACTGCTCATGGAAATCATTGTTTGGGTTCTGGCTGCACGTAATTTCACAATGGCATGAAAAGTTAAAGGTGTGGATGTGTGTGATCAAACTCTATTGATGACAGTGAAAAACAATATACATGCTTGTATAAAAGTTAGTGTAAGGACCTAATGTACTTGTCAGAATGATTTTATATAGCAAAACATATTCAGAAGTGAATGTGGAAGTTGTGTTCATATTTGTTTTGCAGTTTGACCTGTGTTCTTTCCTAAGGAATTTAAAGGATTTCTTAGTTGGACCATGTAATTTGCATGCACTGTAGTTGTATATGATTAGTTTGTAATTCATCAAAAAATAATTAAGATTGATAGGTTCTTTATTTTAGTATAAATTAACTTTGCCAGAGAGAGAGAGTGCCAAAATGTCTCTTTTCATATGAATTACCTTAAAACAAAAAACTAATGGCAAAACCAAAGACTTCTTTGTGGCTGATTTTCCCTTTGATTCTCAGACTCTGGCATAAGATATTCCACTACATATGCCATGAAATATTCCACTTTATAACACAGACTCCGGATATTGCAGGAGTGGGTGGGTGAGATTCTGTGGCCTGCATTGTGCAGGAGGTCAGACTAGATGATCATAATGGTCCCTTCTGACCTCAGTATCTATGAATCTATATACAGATTACTGTGAAAGTCAGCCTTGCTCTACTTCGCATAGAATTCCACAGACCTGACATGGTACACAAAACCTCAAAACGAATACAATTCCTTTGTGTCATTATCCAACTGGAAGCAGCAGCCAACTGGTGATCCTTTGCCCTGTGTTACAAAACTGATTTAACAAAATCTGGAATACCCCGATTATGGAAAACTATTACAGTACACAAAAGAAACCAAAATGATCAGCTAAGATACCAATGGCAGGTACATACTCCCTTCTCCATAGACAGACAAATCCCCTGAAGGATACTCCAGTTGCACATATTTCTTGTGCTGGAGGCATGTGGGTGACAGGCAGGGTCCTTTGCTCTCCCCTCCCCTGAACACTTATACCAGCTAGCCATGTGCTCTTAAAATAAAAACCCAATAGTACTACAACAGGTAAAGTTTATTAGGATTTTCTTCTGCAGTCTTGTTACAGTTAAATAATGACTGCCAACCACTCCAAAAAAGACCCAAGCATACTTTCACATACCTTGGTCTTTGCATTGTTCTATCCACACTTCAAAGCAAGTATTCAATCCTGCCATTTCTGCAGTACATTTCACAGAATTACTTTGACACTTCTTGAGAAAATCCTCTAGTTTACTTATTCCAGAGTTAAAATTCTCTTGTATTAGCTTTTCAATGGAAAGAGCATGCCATTGTTTCTGTTCTTTTCTTTCCTCTTCAGCTTTCATTCTCTTTTGGTTTTCCTCAATAATTATTTCTGCTTTGGTCTTCTGCCAATAAAATAAATATACTACATACATAAAATTTTACACTTTTGTGAAATTTTAAAGAACAAATGCTAATGTCTTACAAGTAATCTAATGTAACAAAGATTGACGTGTGAGCATCACTAAGTAACTCACTGCTTAAAAATACTTATTGCTCATTATTCATCTATAAATTGGCTTTTATAAAAAAATCTTCAAAATAATTCAATAGTCAGTGGACTAAGGGAAGTTCCATGATTTTTTATTCTAGTTACTCAATATGTCTTGTGATAGTGACAATAACTTTATCTGATGGGTATTTTCTTCACATTATGTCACAACTATGATTTTTAAAGTTATTTTAACAGTTAATATACGTGGATAAATATTAGTATTTCAATTGCCATGAACACCAAATACACTGTTTGATTCTCAGCTGTTTTGTAATTTATGTAGTTATTTATTTATTTGTATTGAAATAGCACTTAGAGGCCCTAATCCTGGGTTTGGAACCATGTTTTTCTAGCCAGTGTACATAGATAGACAGATAGATACAAAAGATGACTCCTGCTTTAAAAAATTTGCAATCTAAGAGTGTTTCCATTGAAGGAAAGAGAATGTAATGCTAACAGATCAGAATAGTAATATATTACACCCATTTTTCACAGGTGTAGAAAACTATGCAAGGTGCAAGGCAATAAAATCGCACCACAATTGCCATCTTCCAGCTGTATACCACAGGATTACTCTTGTGTGTAAAGCACTACTCAATGCAAAGATTGCAGATTCATGCTCCAAAGTAGCAAGGCAGGGCAAAGAGTAGTCAACATTTTTACTTTGCTGTCTCTGAACTGTATTTGATTACAAACTATGTCATTCACTTTTAGATATAAATTTACCTGCACTCATCACAATCTTGGTCTTAGTGCACTTTTTGTTACTGCAGAGATTACAAAACTAGGCCCTGTGGGTAATCCTGGCCCCAGTGAAGGCAGTGGGAGTTTCTCTATTGGCTTTGTGGAGTCAGAATTTCACCTGAAGTTATTATTTAAAGATTGGGGGCCAGATTCTCAGTTGGTATAAATGGGCCTAGTTCCATTGAAGTCAGTGCAGCTACATCTTAATAAATATGTGATTGTCTGTAAAGAAAAGACCAGTCTTGGTTCAGTGCTCAATGTGTTGAATTCTGTCTGTAGGCTGCACAAGTTCTTCATTGTAGGCAGGTATGCCCCACAGGCCTCCTGACCACTAAATAAACGTGTACAGAAGAGCACTCCAACACCTCGCGCTAGACACCCTCCCCAGCCCTGTGCCTGCCACTCTTTCCAACTCTGCTACTAAATATTTTTTAAAACAATAGTATCTTATTAATTCACATTTTTGCCAACATCTATCCAGAGTGAGGGTTGCCAACTTTCTATTTACAACACCCTTGCTCTGTCTCTGCCCCAAGGCCCTGCCCCTTCTCCGAGACCCCACCCCTGCTCACTCCATCCCCCCACCCTCACTCACTCGCTCATTTTCACCAGGCTAGGCAGAGGTTGCAAGAGGGGGTGAGGGCTCCAGGTGGGGTTGAAGGCTCTGGAGTGGGGCTGGAGTTGTGGGGTTTGGGGTACAGGGGCAGGGGTACGGGTGTTAGAGGGGATGAGGGGCGTGGGCTCCAGCCAAGCAGCACTTACCTCGGGTGGCTCTTGGAAGCGGCCAACATGTCCTGCTCCTAAGTGGAGGGGCCAGGGGCTCTGTGCTCTGCCCCTGCCTGCAGGCGCCACTCCCTGTAGCTCCCACTGGCCACAGTTCCTGGCCAATGGAAGCTATGGAGCTGGGGACATGCGGGGCAGGGGCAATCCCAGGGGCAATGTGGACATCCCTATGCCTAGGAGCCAGGGGGAGATGCCAGCCTCTTCCTGGGAGCCAGGCAGGCACCCTGCCTGCCCTTCTGTGGGTGGCCAACCAGACTTTTAACGGCCCAGTGAGCAGTGCTGAACGGAGCCTCCAGGGTCCCCTTTCAACCGGGCGTTCCGTTCGAAAACCGGACAGCTGGCAACCCTATCCAGAGCTCTAGGAGCTTTACAATGTTTAGAATGAACAATATTGTAACAGAATAAAATCTACAACATACTAATACAATTCCAGTAACCCACTCATATCCTTTAGCTGTTCAAGCCACCTCCTCTCCAGTGTCCGCTATCTACTACATTCAAATTTTTGATATCAATATAGCCATCACTTCTTGTCCTGGTTGTGTGATTTCTTGTACAAAAAATACTAATTTTCCCTATTGCAAGCACTTCCTGTGAGATAAATGTTAATCTGATTTGATTCTGAGGTGATCAATGGATCTGTCTACTTACAGTTATAAACCTACATAGCCTTTGCAGAGAGCAGCAATCTGACAGTGTAAAATAATCTCTTCAATAAGACAAAAATTTGTCTTCCCTTACCAATTATTGACTTAGTCCCTTATTCTGCAGTGATCTTCACACAAGGAGAGGGGATCTACCTAGACAGAGCTCAGTGCAGGATTGGGAAATCAAAAACAAAGCTCACGCTGATTGCAGTGGGACCCAGATTGTGCCATTAATAAAATGGAAGGGTGAATGGAGAAATGAGGCAGGAGGGAACTCCTTCAGTAAGAAATGAGAGAAAATCTAGATGCCCTAATTACTGAAAAGATGGATATCCCAAATCAGAACCCTTACAATAGCAGAAAAAGAATGGTAGAAATTCCTGTACTAGATGGCTTAAAGCAAAATTAAAAAATCACTACTGTGCAATACATGCATAAAACAATCATTCTGATCTTATAGAGATACTTCACAGATCTTACATTAATTTTTTTGCTGTTCTTCATGTCAGAATAAGCCTTCTTTGGAGTATCCAGTTGGGTTACAATTGTTTTTGAAATGTTGCCTTCCAGTGATGATCCATAAAAGCGTAGAAAAGACTGCAACTTTTGATTGCTTCGAAGGGCCCATGGATCTTTGCCCATTGCTTCAAAATACACAAATGATGTTACACACACATACATGCTTTTTATATCCCTTACCTCCTTGCCTATATACTGCCCTTCCTTTCAGTTTTTGTACTGTGAGGCATGAAGGCTTTGTTTTCCACTGCAAAAGTGCTTTGTAATGTCATGCCATTTGGTGCAATTCTCTGCAAACCACAGTAGCAGCTCTTTGGAACTGCCAGAGAGAAAGAACTGAAGATGCTGTTTAGAAATAGATGGTTTCAATGGAGATTTGTTTTTAAATTATTCAGTATTTCAGAGCAGCAGCAGGGCCACAATAAAGGTATGGGCCATGTAAGAAGTACCAAGGCTCTGTTGTAATGTCATGTTTGCCAATACAGGCCTAGAATCTCATCATTCTTAAGTCACACTTTGCCAACCTGTGGGTTGGGTGATTACAAGGAGTCCTCAGAAGGCTGTGAGTGGACAGACTCCCTCCTCTGAAGTTTGCTTCAGGAGAATTCAGGAAGGAAACAGGCCATTCACAGGCTCAGGGGAGCTTGGGTGTGAAGCAGCAGCACTCATTGCTCTCTCCCCCACAGAGCTACAAGTCTGATGTTGAGTGGAGATCATAGAATCACAGGACTGGAGGGGACCTCAAGAGGTTTTCTTGTTCAGTCCCCTGCACTCATGGCAGGACTAAGTATTATCTAAACCATCCCTCACAGGTGCTTGTCCAACCTACTCTTAAAAATCTCCACTGATGGAGATTCCACAACCTCCCTGGGCAATTTATTCCAGTGCTTAACTACCCTGACAATTGGCAAGTTTTTCCTAATGTCCAACCTAAACCTCCCTTGCTGCAATTTAAGCCCATTTTTTCTTGTCCTATCCTTAGAGGTTAAGAAGAACAATTTTTCTCCCTTGAAAACTGTTATCATGTCCCCTCTCAGTCTTCTCTTCTCCAGACTAAACAAATCCAATTTATTCAATCTATCCTCACAGGTCATGTTTTCTAGACCTTTAATCATTTTTGTTGCTCTTCTCTGGACTTTCTTCAATTTGTCCACATCTTTCCTGAAATGTGGTGCCCAGAACTGGACACAATATTCCAGTGAGACCTCCTCTCTAGCACACCCATGCAGGGGCAGGAATAATTTAGCCTTAATTTTTGATAAACTCAGAATAATTATTCAGCATAACAGAAACAAAAAAAGGAAGAAAAAGTGATATTATTAACATGCTATGGAATTGTACTACAGAACAGTGAATCAAAGCCTGCCCTACACAATGATGACCTTTCATGAAAAAAATAATAAATCTTGTCCATCAAATATTGATTGCTTAGTATATGAAAAGGAAAACTGTTTAACTGTTGCTTTATTTCTAATATGTACAGTTTTGTGAAATGGCTACTTTTCACTTTTGCGAGTGTTCATTAACTATGGCATTGATCCTGCAAACAATTACAGACATGTTTAACTTTAGGCATGTGAGTAGTCCTACTAAAATAATCTCAGCAATTCCCATTATTTCTAAATGGAGAAAACATTATTCCAGACCCAAGTTGCTTTTTTATATTAATTATCGCTATTTGTATTACAATAGCACCTGTGTCCCCCAATCAAGGACTGGAACCCTATTGGGCTAGGTACTACACACACTGAAAAGACTATCTCTACCCCAATACACATTGTTTCATTAAATTAGTGCAACTTTTAAATCATTTTCTGAAACTATAAAACTACCCACACTGATAATACTTTAGCTTTATCTGAATAGGGTTTAACAGAATAGGGTCTTACTTTGAGAACTGGACTTTGTTCTGTCATAATCATCACTGAGAAGCTTTCCTGAATGCCAGTGTCGAATTTCATCAAATTCTTTTTGTTTAATAAGTGAAGTAACAGCAGAGTCATCACTAACAACAAAAGACACATCACTGATAATGAATACTATTTATAATATAATTATTTTCAGAAATAAAGGTTTTAAAATATATGTCACATCAGTAGTTTGCTGGTCTGATAGAACCTACATGGAATAATATAAAATTATGAAAATGCAATTGTAAACGTATAAAATATTTAGAGTCTGTAGGTAAAAATCCAGCCCTGGTGAAGTTAAGGAAAAACTCCCAATGACTTCAGTGGGGCCAGGATTTAATTCTGTAGTTTCAATTAAGCAAAGATACATAACCATCTGCTCACTTTAATCAACACCTGAATACTTACCTTAGAAAACATTTGGGGTGATGTCATATACCTCTTATGAGTGAAATTCACCCCAGTGCCATAGTAAATCGTTACACACCACCTAACTGGCTCTTTCCCATCCCAGGTGGTCTCAGGGTCTGTCTATATTTAGAAAATGTTCCCCTTGTTGCTAACTCTGGTTTAAAAGAACTGATGTTTGTAGCAATGGGAGTCCAAGTATAGACATGATTTTGGCAGCTGACATGGTCTACAGTACCTTCTTGGGAGCAAGTCTAATCAACAAGCCAAAGCTCCCAATGTGGTTCACACTGGCAACCTGATTTGGCACTCTGAACCCAGGCTGAATTCAGTGGGTATCTTGGGTGGTCAGAGAATGGAGGCTTGTGGTCCTATTGTGTGTAACATTTTAATAATGTGGTTCTATTCTATATCAGTTGTTATATTGCACATATCACTATAGTATCTGGGCACCTTCCAGTAGTGTGTTAAGTGATGTGACTAACATTTGTCACTTGTGATTTGTTCTCTCTCTCATATGGTCTCCACCGAGGGAAATTTGTGTGTGCAATGTAGTGATTTGTTTTGGAAAGGTTTGGAGGGACATTGTTTGTGGTTTGGAGAGTTTGGAGGGGGGAGCAAGGTACACACTGCTATGTGTTTATAGCAGAGAAGGCAGTTCAAAGAAATGTGTCTTGTACTTGGAGTGGAAGGTGGTGAGGTTTCTGATGGTCCTTAGTTCCTGTGGAAATTCATTCCATAGTTTCAGCTAAGTCCCTGCGAAAGCTCCATCTTCTGCACAGACAAGCTGTACCCTTATCGTAGAAAGTTCCATTATGCCTCAAGAGCAGAATTGTTAATCATGGTCTTCATTTCAGAGATTTTGGATGTGTATTATAAATTGGTGGGTGGTAGGGAGTGTGGGGGTGTGAGAGAGGTAGAGAGACACATACATGAAACCCACATGTACATGTTTATGAGAGAACAGCACTCAAGAACGTCTTGTAATATATAGAAATGCCACGACAGGCTACTCTGTTTTTCCAATATGTTTTTGTTTGTTTGCTGTTACATTTTAATGCACAATGTTTTTACTTCTTAACTTCCTACATTTTAATTAATATTTTCAAAATGTTGCCTGGGTTGTTTGATACCAAATTATGAAAACAAAAATAGTCATCATCACAATGAAAATTCCTAGAACATGACAAAACCACAATACCTAATGATTTAATCTTATATATATTCAGTAAAATAAAAAAAAGTAAAACAGACACATACCTCTTTAAAAATGGTAGGCTACTTAAAATATCTCCAGCAAATTCATCCACAACCATAGATGTCATGGGTATCAGACCTAGATTAGGAATATTCTTGGATTCTTTTCAATTTGAAAAAAAAAAGACAGTTCTTCAAAAGTTTGCTACAGTAACATATTTGCATCAACATCTTAAAATACTGTCCAAATGCAATTTCAGTAAAGCAAAGTCACAAAGCCCTTCATTCAAGCCTATACTGATAGCTCAGATTTAGTGAATAAAATATCCAGGCAGAGTTTTGATTAATATTATTGCTCTGTGAAACCGGCTAACAGAAGGTTCTGTAATGCACAGAACTAATTCCTTCTAGCCAAAATTTTCAAACCTAAGAATCGAAAATTAGGCTTTTAAATCCATACTTAGGCTCCCAAATAAAAGTGACCTGGTTTGAAATGGGAGTTGTAGATGCTCATCACCTTTGAAAATCAAGTCACTTTGTTCTGCTTAGCATTTTGGGCTACTTTTATGTAGGAGCCTAATTTTAGCCATTCAGGTTTGAAAATTTTGGCCTCTGTCATTTACAATCTTACTTGACTGAGCACAGAGAGAAACAGCAGAATGTGTCACTTATAAACGATCAGTAAAATTATAAGGAACTTTATACTAGGAAAGGCAAAAGAAAAACTGAAACTTAACCAGTAGAACAGTTCTTGTAATTTAACCTAATATAGCATTAAAGTAGGCTGTCCTCTCCCCACTTGTACTAATTTATTTATGTTGCTTGTGTCTTATTTGCTGCGACACATGTAATGTAAATAATTTAACTGTAGCTTGAATTAATTACCTGTTGTTTTCCAAATTAATTTCTCACAGTTGTTTCTTTCAATTCATATTTATTTTCCTTTCTTGCTAGGTCTTTTAATATTTGCCAAGATTCTTATCCTGACTTGCAGTTGCATCTAATTGTGGTGGTGTTACAATTTCCAAAGGTGAAAAAGTGAATGAGAATGTGTGCATTCCTCTCTGACCATTCTTTTCTGTACTCTCCTTATTACTGTTACTTAAAATAATAAATACTATGAACAGGACTATATCCTTTCACTATTATTCTGGGTAGAGCATGGCAGACAATGTCACACAGACCTCCCTTGTAAACAAAAGGAATACAGCCATCACACCAGTAGGGGCGGTGACAGCTGGGAGCCCCCAGGCCCTTTTAAATAGCCCGGGTAGGCCTCAGGGCTCCTACGGGTCCAGGTTGGTGCCAGCGAAGGCAGACAAGTGGGCATGTGGAAGCCCTGGACATGCCAGAAGAACGCACCCATCAGTGCAACCGGCAACAGTTGTCTGGGCACCAGCCAGTGCAGGCGCAGCACCGTGCGAAAACTTCAGCCATCCCTTTCCAGGGGGCCCATTCACTGTTCTGCCTGGGGGCCAGAATTACTGTCAGCAGGCCTGAATGTGAGCGAGCTATCCCAAGAAAAAAACAGTGAAGATAAAGCACATTAGTTTTATAGCAAGGTAAACTATAATAATAAAATCATAGAAATGGGCTGGGAAGAATCTCAAGAGATCAGGTCAGGTCAGCACTCACCTCCCTCTTCTCTCACCTAGTTTACCACACAGTAAAGCTAAAGAACCTTATCTTCACTGTGTTTTTACCTTGGCATGGCTCACATGCATTAGTTACCCTGGGGTAAGAAACACACTTTTTTTTAAGCAGTGAAGACAAGGCTTAGCTACAGTGATCCTTAGTGTATCTGCTAATTGCAGAATACCCAGAACTATCTCTCCAGCTTCTGTTTCCTAACTGATGAAACTAGAGATAGGTAAATAACTAGTGGCAGATAATTTGACACATTTTACTACTTCTGTTCATGAGCGGTTTGCAGTCATCCTGCAATTTTCTTGATTGCGTAGGACTGAATAACACTTTGCAAGTTCATTAATTAGGGGCAGGTCATTGTGAATATCGAGAATGATTAGATTTGTTAGCTGGTTTTGTTTGGATATGTGGGTCATACGATGCTTTTTGTCCCCCTAACTGAATGGGCCTAGTTCTTAAAATAATGTTTCTTATGTGACTATTTCTTTCCTAATTCAAAATTCAGTTTCTTTGAAATCATCATTTTCACAGACATGACTGTTAACATGACTGCCAGTTAACCAATTTGTGAGAACATTTGTGAGAGGTGAATTCAAAAAGGGTCTGAATAGTCAGAACAAATTCATTTAAAAATCCCAATCAATTTTTTTAAGTATTTGCCCAGCTATGTATGAAACCCTCCATACCAGTTGCCTCTGATGAAATGTAGGCAAGAGTTTGGTCAACTCAATAGCTCCTATTAAAGGAGGAATATTTTAAAAGATTGTTGTTTTCACTAAGCAGTAAGATTTCTTTGAAATATGTCAAAAGATTAAGCAGACTGTTCTGTTAATGGAGGAATCACATATTCTCTGCAGAATAGAGCCTTAATAAATACAAATTTTAAAATCATGAGTTAAAATAATAACATAGTGTAACTTTGAAGATTGTTACTATGGTACCTTTAGTTGGTGAAGCTCTCTTTTTAAGAAAAGATGTAGAAGTTCTCCTCAGAGGCAAAGACTTTCCATCATCATCCTTTCCAGCTAGTTTTGATATGATACTCCACAGATATTCATACTCTCTCTTAATTTTTTCCCCCATATCCAAGTTTAATCCTAAAATGGAATGTAAAGTGGAAACTAATATTTTGATAGAAAATATTTATTTTATAACTAGCTTTCTTGAATTTTTTGCACACTTCAGTATAAGAGTGGCAGAATTGAGGACCTTTGTAAATACAGAACAAGACACAACATCAAAGTGACAAAAGAGAACACAGTTATGTCTGTTACAGAACAATAACAGTGGGTGGAATGCCAACTTGAAATACACATTCACACAAGCCTTGCACACCAAGCCTTATGTTTAAGCATTTAGAAGTAAGCAGAGCTACTTGCCCTCTTATTCCTTCCCTGAACCAGGCAGGCAGGGAGTGGACAAGAAAGAGAGGGGAATGGGTTGAATCATGACTACACCTATCACTCACTTGCTGAAGCAGTGTAGGAGGCTGGGAATAGGGGTAAGGATAGTAGTTTACTGCTGGTATAGGCAATAGTAATCTTCTACCGCACCCACTAATCTACCTGAGGAATGAGGAAGAAGCAGGGGAGGAATTGTGACAATGGTGTCTCTGTATGTCAAAGTGCATCCCAGAGATGCTCCTACATAGGTCCAACTTGCTCAGGTATATGCCCAATGTCATAATCTAATATTAATTAATTTGACATGAACTGCTGAGTGTTTTATTGTTAGATTAAAATCTAGATTAGGTTTAAAAACTAATAAGTAAAGAAACAAATATGAATGTAGTACCTTGCTCATTTTCTACTTCATAGTAATATGCAACATTCTTCCACAAAAGATCATCACTTAAATCAGGCAAGTGAGTGAAATCCACTTTCCACAGCTTTTCAGTTGTCAGGTGTTTCAGAAGAAAAAATTCACAACCTTTATGCTAAAAGGAAAAAAAGTAAATAGGATGAATACACTAGATTAACTTCTGCTCAAGGTATCAATACTCAATGCAAAGAAAACCTTTTTTTTCCCCTTAAGATTTTGGCTCCAGTATCAGATACTGAATGCACCTTGAAGGTTTTTTTTTAATTACCCAACTTGATTTTTTGGTGACCATAAAGGTCTGAATGTCTGCTAAACTAATCCATGCACTTAGACCATTTGGAGAAAAAGTGTAAAGCAGAGTAGTAGGAAAGAAGCACAGATTTAGAAAAGTTAAAGGGAATAGTGATAGGTCACATTACACCTGACAGGAGAGTGCATTGTAAGCTCTAAATGGTAATATTATTACGAAAACTCCAGTGCCATTTTGAGAAGATAAGGCATTGATAAGACAGTAGTGAAACACTGGCCATAACATATTTAAGGGCATGATTGTGTCCCTTTATTCATGTTGAGTAGCACTTTACTCACAAAGAGTCTCATTGGTTTCAATGGAACTATTCAGGTAGTAATTGCATTACTCAACATAGCTAAAGGTGGTGAAGTTGGGCCTTAAATTTGCAAAAGGTGCTTGTACAGTAAAAACACAATAGACTGAAATTTAAGAAATATAATGCAGAAGTAAACAACTTTGATTGAATAAGGAACTTTTTAGGTCAGTGAGGACAGTGTTCATATCTTCACTTGCTACAGCATTCTTTTTCATTTGTTCCTGAACTTTTGCATAGTTTCACTGTGTTATTAAGTAATTGCTGGGCTCCACTCAAGAGGTGTCTGTATTTTGGCAGTAAATGAGGGACTCTTAAGTGCATGTCTGACTCTCAAGGGACTTGTGAGTCCATTGCCTGATCATGCAAATGCTTAAACTTGTGTGTAATTTACTCAGGTAAGTGGTTCCATTACAATCAATGGGATTACTCACAAGATTAAAATTATACACATGTTTTGGTGTTTGCAGGATTTAGTTATTGGTACTTGTAAAGCACTTTGAGATATTTGGCTGAAAGGTGCTATCAGTGCGCAAAATATTATAATTTATTTTTGCTACAAAGAGCCATGCAGCTTCACAAAGAACTAAACACACAAGACAGTTAAGATGTATCATTCATTTTATTATTTTCCCCTAGGTTTTTTATTTGAAATATTAGACATTTTTAAAATACTTACTTGGAAAATTTTGGTAATAATAATTTTTAAAAACTACAAACAGTTAAATGATCTGACCACATCTTCTATTAGAAAATGTAGGCTTGCAAAGGGAGTGATTTAAAAATTAAATATGCTCATCCTATGTCTTAGGACACACAAGTTTGAACTCATGATAGTGATTACTGTAATGGATAGCATGATAAAACCACTTTAAAAGGTAGCCAATCCTTCATTTTAAAAGCCATATTTGGGCAGGATCACTGAAGGTATTTAAGAACTTGAATCCCACATTTAGTGTCTAAATCTCAGGTTTAAATGCCTAAATCCCAGTTTTGCCTCCAGTGTGATCCACAGAACTCCCACCGAACCCTGTAGGTGCC
This sequence comes from Lepidochelys olivacea, assembly GCF_965140295.1. Lineage (NCBI taxonomy): Eukaryota > Metazoa > Chordata > Testudines > Cheloniidae > Lepidochelys > Lepidochelys olivacea. The sequence goes on from NC_140414.1 coordinate 75,579,687, forward strand.
TAAACTCTCTTGGTGTCTAAGCTTTCAGAGTACAAGATCCCTAGGTGCCTATGTTCCTGCCTCTGGGCATGTGCACTGTGGATAAATATTTCAACAGTCCTTGGGCCAGAGAACAAAAGAATGACTTGTAGTCCAGGGGCTTAGGCATTCACTTGGGAGGTGGGAGACTCTATGACACTAAGGGCTTGTCTCCACTTACTGGGGAATTGACGCGCGGCGATAGATCCACTGAGGGTTGATGTAGTGGGTCTTGTCAACCGCTGATCGCTCTCTCATCGACTCCGGTACTTCACCAGAATGAGAAGCATAAGGTAAGTCAACGGGAGCGTTCCTCCCATTGATCCAGCACAGTGTAGACACTGCAATAAGTCGATCTAAGGTACATCGACTCAAGCTACATTATTCACATAGCTGGAGTTGCGTAACTTAGGTCGACTTAGCTCTGTACTGTAGACTTGTCCTCAAGTGTTACAACTCCTAAGTCCCTTTGTGGATCCCATCCGTTGTGTCTATTGTTAATAAATAAGAACTAAAAGTACAAACAATGAAAATGCAATGCCTACCATTTGTATAAATGTGAAAGCTTGTTTACGCCAATGGTAACTGATTAATCTAACCCGAGCTCGTTGTGAAAGAGGTAAATGGAAAAGAAAAACCACACTCAGGCAATACATCCTGATTAGGTCTTCAGCTTCTTCTGGTGTTATTTCCCTACTCTTCTCCTGTATAAACACAAACAAAAAGTATCATACCTACATGCAACCTATTTTGCAATTCATATTTTGAAAGGAGCTTCAATCTGACCTTCCATTTTGCACCTGCTATTTTGCAGACATAACTACAGACATATAGAATTGTTCTTTTAGACCAGAGGTGGGGAACCATTTTTCTATCAGGGGCCACTGACACACAGAAAAAATCAGTCACGGGCCACATACAGCCCCACAGGGGGGTGTGGAAGCTTGGCGCTTCTCCCCACAGCAGCGTGGCTCCAGCCCCATGGGGTTCGGGGAGCGCAGAGGCTTGGGTGGGGCCAGAAATGAGGGGTTAAGGGTGTGGGAGGGGGCTCCAGGCTGGGGCAGGGGGTTGTGGTGTGGGTGGGGATGTTGGGTCTGGGAGGGAGTTAGAGTGTGGGAGGGGGTTCCAACATGGGGCAGGGGGTTTGGGGTGTGAACTCTGGCCGGGTGGCACTTAGCTCAGGTGGCTCCTGGTTGATGGTGCAGTGGGGCTAAGGCAGGGTCCCTGCCTGCCAGGGCTCTGCACTGCTCCCAGAAGTGTCTGCCATGTCCAGCCCCTATGTGGAGGGGCCAGGAGGCTATGCGTCGTGCCCATTTACCACAATTCCTGGCCAATGGGAACTGTGGAGCCAGCACTGGGGGTGGGCGGAGCTTCCCTGATCTCCCCTGCTACTAGGGGCCGCAGGCACATACTCGTCGCTACCGGGAGCTGAGTGCAGCCAGCCAGACTTCTGGCAACCCAGCAAGCCAGCAGTCGCAGCTCCAGCCCTGTGTGGGGGTGGGAAGGTAGGGGTGCTGAGGCTCAGGACTTCTGGCTTATGGTGCAGAGACTTGCTACTGGCCAGATGAAATGAAGCAATGGGATGGATCTGGCCCATGGGCGGTAGGTTCCCCACCCCACTCAATCTGACTTCATCTATTGGCCTGATCAAGTAGCTACACTTATTAATGAGATCAGTTCCATCCACAATTATTTTGCATCTACAACATTGTCTCAAATTATTTGTGCCTCAAAAACTGAGTGCAAAATGCAAGGCCAACTCTGTAGCTCTGGTCAATACTTGTTAAACCCGGAGGTATAAAAGACCATATTATATGTAAGTAAAAGTTTGTCTACACGTAACATACCCAACACAAGCAAGGACATGAAAAATTAAGAAATCTAACTCTCTACTCCTCTACCAGGAGATACTGACTTCACCAGCATACACCATAAATCACACATTGCTACCTTAAGTCTGCTCCTATGAGGATGCCAGACTTCAAGCACCTCTTACCCCAGATGTATACACCGGGGAGCAGTTAAGGTTACCATGACTGGTCTGTGATGTATAGTGCTCAGGGTAACAGTACTACTAACCCCAAATGTTCAAAAATCAAGACCCTCAAAAATCATGAGATTGGCAGAAAAATCTTCAAAATTTTTGATACAAGTAAATATTAGGTTCTTCTAATTTGCTTTCTAGTTTTGGAGCCTTCAGGCTGCACTTTGGTCTCATTTTTAAATCTTCCTATGCAACCATGAGAGCTAGAAACTCACTTTGCATTGAAAGAAAGCTGAGTCTCGTAAGCACTTGTCTTTAAAAAGCTGGGACTTTAAGTGAAACATTAGATATAGGAAGAGTCATGATAAAATTGTGAGATTTAGCAACACTGGGGTTATTAAATGCCCTGACTCATTCCATTTAATCTTTTAAAAGGCATATATGATAGCATAGAGCTCCACATCCTGTATGGAACAAAGCATTCTAGTCTGTATTTGAAATAGCTCCAGAGATATTTATTTCTATGTATATTAATTGCTGCTTTTCTGCAAATGATTTGTGTTCCACTAACAGGCTTTTATGTAGAAATATTTTGTAATAATAGTTTATAGGAGTAGATGGATAACACACTGAACATATGCCATAGGGAAAATGCATACCTCTAAAATATCACACCTATCAAGGTGAGGGAAGGAAAAGAAAAAAGCAAGAGTTTGTGCTAACTGAAAATCCTACCTGTTTTTGAATGGTAGCCTGGTGTTTCTTTTGTAACCTACTGTATGTTCTCAGCCCCAGTGCACATGTGACAATGCAGACAATGTGCCGAATATCAGATATTTCTGGCCAAACATGCTTGAGCTGGGATAATGTCTCACAAACCTGGTATCATGAAATATATAATTAAATATATGAGGAGAATTTTAAAGGAAGAGTTTTCTCTTTTTAAAAACATGATAGGCAAAGAAGCCAACAGGGACCAAAATCACATGAGTGAAATATTTAGTCACAGGCCTAGAGAAATAAGAATGATGCCTCCCTATAGAGGTGAAGGATGATTTGCCAACGCCTTGCAGTATTGAAGTATTGAAGTCAATGGCAGTCATTCCACTGATTTAAATAGTCTTTGGATCAGGCACTAATCCTGCAGACCTTTATCCATGTGCTTAATCTTGAGCAAAGTTATTAACATACTTAAGTTATGGGGCAGCAAATGTAAAGGAGCGGCAGGACGTCGCTCTAGGGCGGCAATCCGCCCTCGGAGGCCACTCTGTCACAGTGCATTTCACGCTCGGTGGCAATTCAGCGGCCGCACCATCACTCCGCCACTGTGTTCGGCGGCAAGTTTGGCCGCTTGGGGCAGCAAAAACACTAGAGCCAGCCCTGGGGACCTATATTTGTAGTCTATCCTCCAGATAAAAAGAGAATCAAACATACTCATTAGCAATAATATATCACTCACAAAGTGTACACGTATGCTAAATAAGATACATGTAGTATTTAAGAATAAATAAATGATATGCCAATCACCATAAAAAAGGAATTTTTAGTAAAAAAGTAATACAACAATACTACATATTACAGTTTTAGAGTAGGGCAGATTTGAAGGTATAATATACATTTAATTTTGAAGCTGATAAGAGGAGCTACTTAGATCTTTTGCTGAACATAACTGTGTGCATTTTTATACTTTCCAGTTTACATTTTTAAAGTGGAACCCTCACAATGGATTTTCAGCTTTCCATTTTTCACTTTTTTTTTCATATTACAACATTCCTAAGACATTTTCCAAAAGTATATATGGAGGATTTGGGTAGAAACCCTTTTGAGTTTTTGACTGAAGTAACAAAATGAAGTACCTCTTTTTCCATGTCCTTCACACTTGAATGTCCAGAGAGAGAAAGTAACGCTGCTGTACTGGATTCCTGCAAGTCTTTAACCAGCGTTTGGAAAACAAACGGAATCTCTTCTCGGTGCTTAAAAAATATATAGTTTATTTTTTAAATCAAGCTTTTTATCTTCTAAATTCAACCATTTTATTTTTAAATGTACATGCTATTAGAATATTATGACTTTTTTAGGTCATTCAAAAAGGCTGAACTGGAAAATACACATGTTAATACCAATTTGGAGTACTGATACAGTTCCTCCCAAAAAAATGTTATAATGGGTACATATTGTAGAACTCAATATTCAGAGTAGAGAAGGTGGTGATGAATTTCACTCTTTTCTGTTCATGTATTTTCTGTGAAGAGATTGTGATTTTTTTGAATATATCTGTTCAAAATTGTGTGAGGATTAATTTATGCTAATATTTTTTGGCCTGTAGCTCATGAGTGAGCAGCTTATTGTGAAGAAAGCACAATCCTTGCCCCAACTGGCTCACAATCTAAACACAAAGAGCAGGCAGGGGGAAAAGGCACCACAAATTTAGCTAACAAATATACACAAATTCCCAATCTACTCCTCAAGTATGGTATTGTCTATCAGCAAGTTTTGTACAGGCATTACAACAAATTGGTCTCTCAGAGGGGCTTAAATGTGGAGAGGGTAGAGGCCTTGTGGATGAGCTCAAAAAGGGCTTTGCATACATATGGGGCATTAAACTAAATAAAGGTCACTTTCTGTACTGAATGTAGAGGCTCTGCCCCAGCCTACAGCTCCTCACTTGCCAACTGCCACTCTACTAGTCAGCTTCTGTGCTTTGCCTTTTCCATTTCTCTAGATTCTTTCTACTGTCTACCACTTTCCACTCACACACTTTGTCTCCTTTTCCATGCCTACCCCTACAGTGCCCCCTACTCCAAGAAAATCCTCATTGAACCTATATGCAATAAACCTTCAGTACCTCCTCAAACCTTGCCTTCCCACACAATCCCACAAACTACAAAGTATAAAATAAATAATAAAATAATAGTAATAATAATAAATAATAAATATTAATGCAAAAACAGAAAAAAAGAATAACTTGGAAGTCACATGACACACCCCATACCATTTTAGCTATGCCATAATCTACTCATGCACTCATTTCTCCTTGTCTGATATTTATTTAACACCACATTCTGTGTGAATACTCAACTTAGTCCCTGTCCCAGAGAGTTTACAGCCTATCTCTAAGTCAATTTTTCATTACACTACTGTAAGTTTTCAAATATAGACAAGGCCTTAGCTCTCAAAGTCATTTTCAGGCAAGATCTACTACACTGCTTAAATATTAAATTTCTCTATTAAATATCTGTAAAGATTTCATATATTGTTTACCTGAGAGAAAAATTCCTTGTGCCTATACATGCCATGGATGTGATATCCATAAACTCTGATAAAATCTGATTCCTGTCCAGAAGTAAGGACAACATTGATTCTTTTTGACAAGGCATGAATGATAAATAAATTGAGAAAGCTTGTCTGTAGTTTAGTCAGTCCATCATCAGAGATTATTATAAAATATGGGTAGCTTTCTTGCAGGAAAGATTGCCACTTCCCTTCTAAAAAGTTGGAAAATTCAGTGTGAATGACAGCATCAGTATTGTGCTGAAGATGGAGAATCAGTGTAGTACGTAAGGACAGGAGAGTCGGATGCCTGTAATATGCATGCTCTGCATCCTGTGAAAAAATTAAGTAAAATTATATCATATTTTTATACAGATTAACAATTTCAATTAGCTGCAACTAGAGTATAAACGTGTTAATTCTTAGTAATGACATATTTTGTATGTACATCTTCATATTATCTGCTTTGGAGCTATTACTTTGAATTAACAGGACATGAAAATAACACTTTACGTTATGTAATTTTAATAACTTCCAAATAAGACAATAATTTAAATTGGGGGCCCAGTCCTGCTAACCTTTAGCCACATGAATAGTCTTATTGGATCGATCATGCTCTCACTTACATTGGTGTAAATCCATAGAATCTCTATTGACTTCAGCACAGCTATGGAGTTACTGTGGATTTATACCAGTGCCATTGAGAGCTGTATATGTTCAAGGTTACTTGTGTGCAGAAGCATTGGCAGGATCAGTTTCTAGACCGAAAACATAAGGAGACATTAAACAATACTGCTGACATAAAGAGTGGAAGCAAAAGCTTGTGGGCCAGATTCTTGGCTGTGCCTAGTGAGCAACTGGTACAGCTGGGGATTTATGTGTGAGTGGTTTGGGCCAGTTCCTCAGGCTGGGACTACACACGCCAAGGTTGTTCTGAGGATCACCAAAGTGCAAGGACTGCTTGGTCACACACCCTTTCCACTAGGAACATGCCCTGCACCCTGGATCAGGTGTAGATGCCAAAACAGGAGCCACTAGAACAGTAGTCTTCTACCAGGGGCATGCAGAGGTCTTCCAGGGGGTACATCAACTCACCTAGATATCTGCCTAGTTTTACAACAGGCTACATAAAAAGAACTAACAAAGTCAGTACAAACTAAAATTTCATACAGACAGTGACTAGTTTATACTGCTCTCTATACTATACACTGAAATGTAAGTACAATATTTATATTCCAATTAATTTATTTCATAATTATATGGTAGAAAAGAGAAAGTAAGCAATTTTTCAGTACTCGTGTGCTGTGACACTTTTGTATTTTTGACTGATTTTGCAAGCAAGTAGTTTTTAAGTGAGGTGAAACTTGGGGGTACACAAGACAAATCAGACTCCTGAAAGGGGTACAGTAGTCTTGAAAGGTTGAGAGCCTCTGCAGTAGAGCAACCCCATGCCTAGGAGATCCTCCACTAACCTGAATTATAGAGCTTAAATCTGCTTTGCTCCAGGGAAAGTGGTGGAAACCAGACTTCTCAGATTCAAGATTTGGATCCTCTATGTCTTATTCACATTGCCAGAATACCAATATATAGGTAGATACTCAAAGTATCCCCAAAATGTACATAAATTAGAGTTAGACACACTGTAGTTAAAAACCTAGAAATTGCCAAGCTGGATCAGACCAATGGCCATTCTAGTTCAGTATCTTATCTTGGATGATGTCCAGTGGTAGATGCTTCACTACTTTATTCCTCACTTGATGGGTCTCTTACCATGGTCCTTATCCCCTTTTTAATTTACTTTAAAATTGTGCTTGCTCTATAATATAACCTGACTTAAAATATTTAAGTAAAATTAGAATATTCAAAGCTTTTACTTTCTCTGTACAGATGCAAGAAAAAGAGGATATGAATTTCAACTTTTATATATTTCCATATTGATAAATTGACTAAAGAAATTAATTACAGATTCACAGTTGGAAGGGTAACCGAGCTACACTCTACAGTTTCTTTTTACCTTAATCTAATTTCATGCTATTATGCACACATGATTTTATCAGAGTTGGGGGTGGGGGGAATTGCTAGGGCCTATGTGAACAAGTCAACATATATATAAGCGTTAATTTTACAGTAATTTTTCCTAACTTCATAATTAAATCTGAAAGATATTAGGCTGTGTAAAAGAATGAAGTGAATTTAAAATGTCATTAATTTACCACTTAAATGTCTTGATAGAGAAAGAAAAATGTTTTGTTAGCAAATCTATTCAGTGAAAGCATTACTGACACCCTCAAACTACTGAGATGCCCAAATATCGCCAAAAATAACATAAGAACGGCCATACTGGGTCAGACCAAAGATCCATCTAGCCCAGTATCTTGTCTTCCGACAGTGGCCAATGCCAGGTGCCCCAGAGGGAATGAACAGAACAGGTAATCATAAAGTGATCCATCCCCTGTTGCCCGTTCCCAACTTTTGGCAAACAGAGGCTAGGGACACCATCCCTGCCCATCCTGGCTAACAGCCATTGATGGACCTATCCTCCATGAACTTATATAGTTCTTTTTTGTTATACTCTTGGCCTTCCCAACATCTTCTGGCAAGGAGTTCCACAGGTTGACTGTGGGTTGTGTGAAAAAAATACTTCCTTTTGTTTGTTTTAAACCTGCTGCCTTTTCATTTCATTTGGTGACCCCTAGTTCTTGTGTTATGAGAAGTAGTAAACAACACTTCCTTATCAACTTTCTCTACACCAGTCATGATTTTATAGACCTCTATCATATCCCCCATTAGTCATCTCTTTTCCAAGCTGAAAAGTCCCAGTCTTATTAATTTCTCATACAGAAGCCACCCCATACCCCTAATTATTGTTGTTGCCCTTTTCTGTATCTTTTCCAGTTCCAATATATCTTTTTTGAATGGGGTGACCACATCTGCACACAGTATTCAAGATGTGGGCATCCCATGAATTTATATAGAGGCAATATAATATTTTCTGTCTTATTATTTATCCCTTTCTTAAGGATTCCCAACATTCTGTTCGCTTTTTTGACTGCCACTGCACATTGAGTTTTCAGAGAACTATCCACAATGACTCCAAGATCTCTTTCTTGAGTGGTAACAGCTAATTTAGACCCCATCATTTTATATGTAGAATTGAGATTGGAAAACATAATGTCCTTTACTTTGCATTTATCAACTTTATTTTCATCTGCCATTTTGTTGCCCCGTCACCTACTTTTGTGAGATCCTTTTGTTTACCTCTTTTTCCAGATCATTTATGAATATGTTGAATATGACTGGTCCCAGTACAGACCCCTGGGGGACATCACTATTTACCTCTCTCCACAGTGAAAACTGACCATTTATTCCTACCATGTGTTTTCTATCTTTTAAGCAGTTACCAGTCCATGAGGGGACCTTCCCTTTTATTCCATGACAGCTTACTCTGCTTAAGAGCCTTTGGTGAGGGACCTTGTCAAAGGCTTTCTGAAAATCTAAGTACACTATATCCACTTGATCCCCCTTGTCCACATGCTTGTTGACTCCTTCAAGTTTCCAATTAGTTTCCAATTTGTCTTAATCTCACAGTGTTATTTTTTGTTGCCATGGGCTGGAAATAGTGTGTGGCTCTCAGAAAATGCTTGAAGTAAAAACAAAATCAACACAAGGAATAGAAATGAACAGTAATCCTTGCTCAGTACTACATTCCATAGGTATGTTCCATTTCAACCCATGGATAACACAGAAAACTAAAATTAACCAAAACCAACTCCCTTCTGAAAGAAGTAGGAAAGAAAAAACAATATTGTGTTACCTAGTGGCAAAAAAAAAAAAAAAAAATCAGCCACATAGATTAATCAAACACCAGAGAGAATACTTGTAGGCCCAAATTCAGAACTCAAACTGTCCACATGTGCTTACCCATAAAGATGCAACTGACTGAGGACCATGAGATGCAACTAAAGATCCTCCTAGGCTGGATATATAATATGAACATTTAGTAGCAGGTTTTGGGTAATAGTCTATGTATTTTATCACATACTCCTGTGAACATCTAGGAATTCCCTGATGGGAATACAGATGCATTTGTTATGAGTAATTTGCATGAATACACTCTCAGGCTCACAATAAAACTACTAGAGCTGGGCAGGAAATGGTTTTACCATCCTGCATCAGGATGGAACCAAGTCTTTTCATCAAAGTGAGAAACCAAACTTCCAAAATAGCTAGTACCTTGGTGGTTAGGATGCCACGCCTGGATGTGGGAGACCCAGGTTCAAGTCTCTCATCTAAATCAGGCAGAGCAGGGAGTTGAATCTAGGCCTCCCACATCCTAGGTGAGTACCCCAGCCATTTGGCTATTCTGGACTAAGCACACAAAGGAACTTCATCCTGGTCCTGGGAAATCTTGCCTGACAAAATTTTCATCGAATCTGGTACATTCAGGCAAAAAGTTTCAGTTTTGATGAACTGCCATTTTCTGATGAAAAACTGTTTCACTGAAAACTTTGCAACACACTCTAAAAACTACTTTTGCATGGCTAATTGTGAACCTTTTTGGGGAGACATTAGCTAAAGGTCTGAATTTGACCTTTATTGTTTTATTGCTTAAAGACTACCTAATGTATTATGAATGAACACTTTTCTCTAGTGAAGAAATATAGTGCAAGAATTCAATCATTCATTGCAAAAATCATGTATTTGTTACCTTGAAGAAAACAATGACGTATTTTGCTCCTTTGTTTGTTAAATCCAGTAGAAAGTGTTCTACCAGGTAAAAGAAGTGCAGGTTCTGTCCTGGCAGTAATGTTTGTTCACTTATGCAGGTGATGAATAATGAATCTCCATCAATCAGAAAAAACTCAGATTCAACGTAATCATTGAGTAGGCTTACATACCTGGAACAAAGAATGCATACGGCAACAAATAGTACAATTTAACATCAATGTGGAAACAATACACTGTACTTGAGGAAATGTAAAAAGTAGCAGTTTAAAAAAAAAATCTTAAACAAACACAATGATCCAGTTCTCTATGAGAAAAATAAGATCAGTAACTCAGTCAAAAACAGTGTCACCATGTTGTCTCCGATTATATTTACAACATTCCTATCGTCTGCTATAAGGAATGTTTGTATGATATGAATTTTCTACACACCTTATACCATTGTAAAAAGCAGACAAGGGCATCGTCAGCCCTAGAAATGTTCCAGGCAGTGATCAGCAGAGTGACTCACATAAAACTAAATAGATAAAGAGTGTAGGGTGTAACTTATAAAACTGAATAACATGAGCTATTTACACATAGCCAATATTTGCTAAAAAAAAAAAGTACTGTGCCATTCCAAACATATACGTGAAAGCAAAACTGCCTATTTTCATATGCAAATATAGGATCAGAATATAGTTTAAATGCCTGCTTCTGAAAACCAGGCTCCCAAAGTATGGTTACAAACCATGTCAACAAGATAAATTTAATCTTCATAGGGACCCTTTTTGAAGTGTCTAACAAAATAGTTGATATCTTTTCTTGTACAATGCCAAAACAGTTGGTTTCATCTCTACTAACTAATGAATCTACCTATTCAAGCTATTCGGATCATATTGTATTCTGGGACCACAGGTCACTGGTATTGTTTGCTTACAGCGGTCCATTCTACTCAAGAGCTGTAGTCCCTAGTTGCAAAAAGAAAAGGAGTACTTGTGGCACCTTAGAGACTAACAAATTTATTTGCGCATAAGCTTTAGTGAGCTACAGCTCACTTCATTGGATGCATTCAGTGAACTAATCCCTAGTTGCTTTACAAGCGCTACCCTTAGTAGAATGCATTGCAGAAAAGCAGGTTTGAGATTACAAATGAATGGATAATGTTGGCAAAGTCTACACCAGAAGAATGGTTGCAGGCTTTGAGCCAGACTTGGATAAAAGGCATATGCCACTGCTGTCAGCTGGGAAGGGAGTATATTAATAAAGTCCTGTCCTGATTCCATATTCAAGGAACTTGCCAGGTTGGTTTGCCTCTGGCTGATTTTGATTTTTTTCTATTTTTTACTCAGCAAGCAGGGAACAAAAGCTGACTGAGGACCAGAAGTTCTGTTTTGTGTGAAATTCTGTGATTTCAAAATTTGTTTTCACTCCAAATCATAATGATTTTTTTCAGATGTCCTTTTAAATACAAATTTTAAAAAAATCATTTTGGGTGAATCAAAACATTTCATTTTGAATTTGACTTTCATTTTATTTTCATATATTTTAATTTTCTATATGTATTTTGTAATTTTATTTTTGTTACTTTGTATTTGTATATTTTATTTAATATTTATTATTTGTATAATATATTATATTATATTTGTATTTCATAATTTATAATATAATTTAAGATTTTTTCTAAACAAAATATTGTTGAAATTGACATGTTCCCACAGAATGTTTCAATTTCAATGACTCCACATTTTCTGATGGAAAAACATTCAGTTTGAAAATTGCCATCCAGCTCTACTTTGAATCATAGTATAGTGATTTGTTAGTATAATCTGAGGGAAAGTGGTATCTAGGATGTTTGTAGATCAGAGATGGAAAAGCTAGGTGCAACCCTTGAACACAGCCCTTGAACACTTTTGAATATGGTCCTCAGGTATGCAAATTTTGGGTGCCACTGTCTAAATGTAGCTGTGTGGACTGTAGATAGTGTGTGCAGTAGCACCGCAATCTTCTGAGTTTTACTGAAATTCTTCTCTTGATTGACAATTTCTCTTTGCATTTTTTTCAGCTCAAGTAATTGCAACCATACTTACTCAGCTTTTGGTATGTCGTTCAAAATTAAGTCAGATATTTTCTCCAGAAGTCCTATATGTTTGTCTAGTTCTAAAAAATTAATAAAACATTTTTCTTAGCAATCAGTCACAAGAGTTATATGATCAAAGAGTCAGCCTATATCTAATCACTCTCTCATTCTATTGTATTACATGTGAAAAAGCTGTTAAAAGAGCATTATGATTGCAACTCAAGCACTCAGAAGTTAGGAAATGCAAAAATTAAGGTTTTTCATGGGAAAAAATAGCATGTAATCATGTAAGTAAAGACTGTATCATAATGCATATGCAACAGGAGAGGCAACCTTAATTCTGGCATTTCCTGTCTTGTGTGCTCAATTTTGCAACCTTAATGTTTTTTTAAATATAATTTCCTAAGTTTAAAAAAAACTAAAAAAACCCAGAAAGTCCATCACATGGAAACAAATTAATGGGTCATATGTCACCAGCTGGGACCTTTAGGTACACAACACAAACCTCTACCACTTGAGTTAATCCAGTAACTGAGCAGTATTAGGCTATTATCTTCTATGTAGACCAGACCAGCCACTAAATGGGAATGAGGCTAGTGGATTTCACAAAGGCCACACACTTTGCTAGTGGATTTCACAGCTATTTGCTGAGAGCAGAGGAATGTAGCAACTCAGTAATCTTGGGTTCCATACAGATTCTGGAATGGAGATTGCTCTAATGGGCACATTATTGCATCTAATGCTTTCCCTATTTGTCCTGCCTGTCCCTGCATATATGACCCTAATATATACCCCCCCAGTCTGTCTCTGCCCTATTTCCCCACAGCTAGTTTTTGCCTTTTCCCCTCTCCTTGCAGCTTGTCTTCACACACACACACACACACACATAGACACACACACCAGCTTATAAAACAGGGTATTCTAAGAATTACTTAGTAAAAAACAACATATTTTTCCTAATTTCATTCTCTGAACGGTTGAACTGTTTTTAGTGAAACTTTCAAAGAAAGAGTTCAGTTTGAAGTAGGCACCCAGCATAGAAAATTTCAGTCTCAACAGTTGAAGCCAGATCCTCCAGTGGCAAGAAGGGGCCATAAAGCTGTTTTAATATGGCATCTGGAGATACACCTATTGTGGATGTGGTATGACATAAAGCCAGCATAGGGGGCACGTTGGGAGTGTGCCAACAGCAAGATCAGGCATGACCAGAGAGCATTGTGATGAATGATCCTTCGTCAGACATGAGGCTAATCTAATTTGCATCATTATAACCAGATTTAGGGATTGGGGAAGTACAATGGTGGCATACAGGTTGGCCAGACCCAAGAATCATGGTCTGTTTGTAAAGATTTTATATTTCAGTTAGCGCCAGTCATCTGAAGGATCCCTTAAGCTCTTTATTACTCCCTAACCAGAAGTTGAAGAGTTTGATTAAAATAATCATGACTGAATCTTAGCTTTGTGCTTTACACATCATATTAGTGCCAGATGAGTGACATAATTTATTTATCCCATCATAATTTATACCATCGAGTTGAGTGTCAGAGAACGTAAGTTGGTTTCCATTCTGCTTCAATAATGGCATAATTATTAGAAGAAAACTTTGTGGTAAATTTCCAAAGAAATGGAAGAGGATTTAGTACTCCACTGCTTCAAACTGTATCCCATCACATTTAAATATTCTCTTTTTTGTCTCTACTAAAAACAAATACAGAAGTTTGTAAAATAAACATACTTCTGAATTTTGGTCTAATGTTGAGAAACAACAGCTCAGGGACATTCAGTCTAGTCTAAGTCTGAGAAATAACCACAGAACTGGAAGATGAGTGTTAATCTGTGAAAACGATAAAATCTTGAATGAAGCCTCCTTTCAAAACCACATAAGCTAGCGATATGATTATGAACAAAAATGAATGTATCTTCTCACCTGGATTTCTGAAATCGTACTTGTCTTGTCTGCTATAATCACTGGCCCTTGAAACCTGCTGTATCTCCTGTTCCCAGCAAAACACATTTGAAAAGTCACTGCAGCCACTTTTATTTTCTACTGGATCTTCAAAAGACACAGATTTTTGTTCAAGGTTTTGGGCTGTGAGATCTCCACCATCATCATCACTGCCATCTTGAACAGTTCCTCCAGAAGCCATGATGGCTTTATTATGACTCTTGACACTGTCAGTCTTCAACTTACAGATGCTTATTAGATGTACTATTAGTCTTCGAAATGCCTTTTAAGAAACATATATTTTTCTGTAAAGGCAAAGATTATGGGCCTTATTAACTAAATCAATGTCCGCAGAATCATTGAAAATTTTGGAAGAAGACAGCTAGTAAATTGCCATGAGCCCAAGCCAACAATATTTACTAATTTACTTCATATATTAAACAAAAGAAAATAATATATTAGACTTATGACAAAGGAAGGAATGTATACATTATAAAAACCTAGATGATTAAACAGAAATAATTAGTTTATAGATATCGAGTCTGTTATTGCACACTTGTGCTCAATAACTATACAGATCCACTAAAAAAAAAGACAACATATAATTCCTATCAAATCCTCATACTACTTACTTGTAGTGCTGTTGGCTACATGTTATGCTCTAGCATGAATACATGTGTGTTCAGGATAACTGTCTGCCAGATATGACTGCTTCTCTACTATGTTTTTTGTTTACTAATTACTCCTGCAGGAAAACTGCGCCACTGCACATGCACAGAATTTATATCCCCCTGCAGATTTCTTTGCTTCCCCACAGAAAAATGACTTTCTGATGGGGAAGCAATGGGTAGCCACAAGAGCAGTCATGAGACCCTCCCCAGCAGTATGTTTGCAGTTCCCAGGGCAGCTGGCAGAGAGGTAAATCACTGTGGGGTAGGGGGTGAGACTGGGGAAGATCCAGCTGGTGGCTCCTACCCTTGCACTGGGATCAGATGCTAGTCCCAGCTGGGCTGGGGAGGACAGGACTTCCTCTTCCCCTGCACGGTATCCAGGGCCAGGTCAGACCCATCCCCAGATTTCTCCCCCAGCTGCAGGAAGCTCTGCAAACTCCCCCCCCCCCCCCACACACACACCTGCTTCCTGCACCCATCACTCCTCAGCTGCAGGGAAAGGGATTCTTGTACAGGGAGTTGCTCCCCCAACCGCCATGCATCCAGATTCCCCCATACCCAGACCCTCCTGCCAAGCCTCACCCCTTCCCCAGCATTCAGAACCTTTCCCCACGATAAGCCCCACTCCCCCTGTACCTGGACCTCCCCGACGAGCTACCCACATCCGGATCTCCACCCCACTGAACCCCACTCCTCCAGCATCTGGATCCCCCACTGAGCCCCCCACACTAAGCCCCAACCACCTTCACCAGGACCCCCC
Source organism: Lepidochelys olivacea (assembly GCF_965140295.1). NCBI lineage: Eukaryota > Metazoa > Chordata > Testudines > Cheloniidae > Lepidochelys > Lepidochelys olivacea. The sequence continues at coordinate 75,595,119 of NC_140414.1, forward strand.
CTGCAGAGTCCAATTACTGTTGTACCCCAAAACCCCCAAAAAGCCTCTATGCAGCCAGATCTTCCCCCGCACCCGGATCCCCCCACTGAGCCACCCGCACCCAGATTGCCCCACTGAGAACCCTCTCAAGCCACACCTGGATCCCCCCACATTAAGCCCCTCCACACGTGGATCCTGCTTTGTTGAGCCTGCCTGCCCACACCTGGTGCACCTGGCATGGAGGGGCAGGGCCTTGGGGTGTTTCTGGGGCAGTCCCAGTTCCTGCGCTGTGTCAGGGCTGGGTGCAGCCTCAACGCTGAATCCATGTTCCAAGGGGGAGCAGCCAGGGACTGCTCTACCAATTTTGCCGCCCCAAGCAGTCACCGCTGAATTGCCGCTGCCACAACAGAGGCGGAGCTGCCGCCAAATTGCCGCCATGCCTGGAAAAGCACCTGTTTGGAAAGCTGGTGCCTGGAGCCGGCCCTGGGAGCAGCACAGTGATCTCCTACCTCTGTGCAGCCAGTGGCCTGTGCTCCCCAGTGCCATGCTGGAGCCTCCACATTTATTTGACAAAGAAAATTTTCAGAATTTTGCAGAATTTTAAAATATTGTGTGCAGAATTTTTAATTTTTTGGCACAGGAGTAACTAATCAAGCCACCACTTCAAAATAAAGAAAACTAGTCAGCAGAGAATGCTGCAAGATCCTTTAAATTCCTGTGTAACAGATTCAAAGACAGAGGCCCCAAATGTCTCTTATTGGAAGTGATTTTAAAAGATATTTTGATTTTAGAAACATTACTTTTTTTAATTCACATGATTCCTCCAAATTCCAAGAGCTCCTAGGATCCCTGGTTTTCATTTTACTCATCCTACTTCATAATTCTACCCCAGTTATTCCAATCCTGAAATTCATTCCCTTCATCTGCCAGTTATGCAGTAGTTTTATGATGCGGACTCAGATATCCACTAATCACAAAGAGAAGAAATTCAAATTAATTTGCGCTGGGGACCTTAGACTTTGAGTTTTTTTTCAGTGTCACTGAAATCCTCAGGTTTTTTGTATTTTTTATGAAGATAGTTGCCAAAATCTCTCCTGCTTGTGACTTCACCTGAACCACCATAACCCAGAGAGATAGCAATGCCACCATTTTTAAGGCCGGAATATAATAAACTACAGTGCCAGATTATAATATTGGTTTCATGTGTGCAGGCAGCTCAGAATATCAAATGAAGAATTTACTTTTTTTCTGCTTCCAATAAACTAAAAGTCAGGATTCTTTGCATTCTGCAAGAACAGAATACAGGATAAAAGCAAGAAAATTGGGTTACTGATGATTTTTATCCCTGATGGGTGTTAACACTTGGACCATATTTTCTACATTTGGTTACAGCCTTCAGATGAAAACTAGAAAAAGTTACCCTTTTGTTACTATCCTGATTTTACAGGATTATAAACAGCTGCTAAATATAACCTAAAATGTATCAGTACACCCTGGTACACACCTGGTACACCCGCTTCATAAAGAACAGTTCCTGGCACCTAGAAGCAAACATACTACGTACCACATTACTACATTTCATTGAATCTAACAAGAATTTATGCCATAACCAGACCCTTAAGTAATTAATCATAGATATCTGAAATATTCTAGGTGGCTCAAAACAAAATCAGATGCTGATTTAGAATGACACTCTTATAAATGTGCTGAATTGTGGAGGCATCGGAACCTGAACCAGTATGGACTATATCTCTGAGAGTGGCTCTAATAATTAATATAAATAATAACTGATATATCACTTCTGATGCCACAACTGTGCATCCCACTGTTCAGATAACCCTCTCTCTCCCCAAACCTAGTACAAGCTACGGATCAAATTCTCCTTTCACTTTCCTCTGTACTGACATAACTGGGCTTGCACCAGGTAGAATTAAGGGACCTAAGAGTGGGACAATTAAAAGATAGGACTCAGAATAACTTGTTCTGCTCAGTAGGAAATTGGCGGAGGCGTTTAGAAAGTAAGAATCCAAGGGTTTTGGAGGGACTTGCAAACACCCCCCTCCCCCGCTGCTCCCCACAGACCCCCTGCTCCCCACACCCTGACTTTCTCACTGACAGCCCTGTAAGCCCTGCGCCCCTCAGGAGACCCCTGCCGGAGCAGCTCACTCCCCCTCCCAGCCGTGTGCAGTCCCGGCTAGCGCCCCAAAGAAGCGAAGAGCGTCCCAGTCCCCCGCAGCCAGGGGCTTTCCTGGTCCAAGCCTCCAGCTCCGCGCCCCCTCGAGCAGCAGCGGCACCGGAGAAGGCAGAAGATGCTCCGCTCTGCAGACCGTACCTGTGCCGGGGGCGAAACCAGCGGGGAAGGCACCTGGGAGCAGCTGCTGCTCCTGTTCCTGAGTTTATGATCGGACAGGACGGAGTGGGAGGTGCCTCCGCGCTGTCATGGGTAAGTTTCGATTCTCCGAAAACACGAAACAGGAATTTCTTTGGATTCACTGCAGGAGGGGAGCGGGCGTGTGAAACTTTGGACCAGAACTGCATCCCTCTACTGCTGATACTTTGAGCTACTGGAGATAAGTCCGCCCGCTGAGGGCTAATGCACACAGGTTTACATTGCTAGAGTGATGTTGGTTTAGGGCTTGTCTACACGGGCACGTTTCTGTGCAGTAAAGCAGCTTTTTGCGCTCAAAGTGCAGACGTGTGTCAGCTGCCAAGCCACTTTGCGCGCAGGACCTGGCCAGTTGCAGCGCTGCACAAAAAACACCTCAGTGGGCCTGAGGTGGGGGTGGGAAGGGGCAACGATGTTACAGCGCTGCTTTAAGGAGGGTCCTTTGCCGCGGCAGCACTTTAACGTCGGCTGCATACGCCTGGTACCCGCGGCCACGTTTTACCTGTTCACCGTACCAGCCCGTACCGGCCCACTTTCACCCTGGCCCTTCCCCTTTCAAACCACCATTTCTGGCAGCCTTTGTGTGCTGTGCTGATCTGCTCCGGGACACAGAGCAAACCATTATTGTGGAATGCTCCTGCTGTCCAACACAGACCATCTCGCAAAATGACAGTGCTGGAAAGCCCCAGATCTGGCACCCAAATCTTTTTCCAACCAACCAATTTATGGCTCCAAATTTCTCCTAGCCCACTAGAATGATCCTGCTTTTCTGGTGTTTTTTTATGGTTTTGAATGTCCCTGGAATTTAAAACTGTTTTTAATAGAGAAGATGCTGACACTGAAACTACCTGGTTTACCTCTGGGAGACATTCCTTCTTGTAGAGGTGACTTCACCCTAGCATTTGGTGGTCCCTTTGCACCAGCTGTGCTTTGCAAAGTGGTGTCAAGGCTGTGCTAGTGCAAAATTGGCCACAAGGTTCCCGTCTCTCCTTGGTGAATTGGGCCTGGCACAGCAGGCTCCCAGCATTTTCCAGAGCCAGCTCGGTGCTATTGCCACACAATCCCCTGGCACCGGAGTGATCTGAACAGAAGAAGGGATGGCCAAGTCAGTCCTGCAAAATAATAAGGGGATGAGCTATTCTGCCCATCATTTCCTTTTGGGGTCCTCAAAAAAGATTTGGGGGTCGGGGGAGCTGGTACCAGGACACTGGCTAACTGAAAGACAAGAGAAGGGAAGGAGTGAGATTCACTATCATGGCTTCACCCCCCATCATCTACTGGAACCCTGGATTCTTTATCCTAATCCTGAGAGAGGCCCTCACCAGACTTGGCCAGAAAGAGATAAAGAGAGAGATCACATTGCCACATCCACTACTCAGTCTAAATCCCAAATACCACCTGGGATGTGAAACTTTGTCGCCCTCACCTCCCTACCACCACCATTCTCCATCTTGTGTGTTCCTTTCCTCTTCCCTTATATTCTATCTAAATTAATACACAGAGCTGATCCATCCCCTAGCATCTGATCCATCTAGCACAGCTAAAGCCTCCCCTCTCGGTTCCAGCACTGGGTCAGGAACCCCAAAGCACTATGGAAAATACCAACATTCTCAGATTTATCATTTCCATTTTTCTCCAAAAAAAGAACAAAACCTAAGCTCCATGGCTCACATCCTTGCATCAAAGATGAGGATCTTTGACAGAGGGAGAAGCAGGTTCAGGAACTGAGGGCTGGTCTATGCTAGAAAGCTACGTTCATGTGAGTTGCCTTGCACCAACCAAATTGTGCGTATGTCTTCACTGAAATTGTCTTTCACTGATGTAAGTGGTCCATTATGGCAGTGCAGTAACATCACCTCCCCGAACGGCATGAAGCCATGGTCAACATACTGTGGTTGACACAGTGTTTGTGTGGATACTGTGTGACTTAAGTCTGCCCTAACAGTCCTCCAGCAGCTGTCCCACAGTGCCTGATACTGACAGGTCCAGTCACAATTGTGAACTCCACTGCCCAGGGTCACAGAGACCAGAAGCCAGGCCCCACTTTAAAAACCCCATAATTTTGAAATGCCTTTTCATGATTCACCAGCTTGGTGAGTACCCCTGGCATCTCTCCATTGTTGTGTGCCACCACCCAGTCAGCTAAGCCAGTTACATGCTTTACATGCTTTACATGCTCTGACCTGGAGTAGACAGAAGGTATTGGAACATGGACATCTCTGAGCAGATTGCATGGGAGATTCAGGAAAAGGGTAATGACAGGGAGCAGCAGCAGTGCCATGTGAAAGTGAAGGAATTGTGGCAGCCGGCAGGGAGTCTGACAGTTGATCTGGTGCCAAGCTGCAGACCTGCTGCTTTTATAATAAGCTGCATGCCATACTTGGTGGAGACCCCACAAGCAGTCCATAGACCACTGCAGATACCTCGATGGAGCCCAAGACAGAGACCCCTGCCATGAACAGCCAGGAGGAGGAGGAGGATGGTGGACATGTGTCTGGGGGATGCAGCTATGCTGTGAGTCAGGACCTGTTTGAGATTCCACCGCAGTTTAGCCAGTCCCGTCAGCTGAGCACAGGCAAGTCTGTTGAATGGGGAGGAACCTCAGGTAAGCGTGTGAATGCCTTTTGCTTTGGAATGTCTAAATGTACAGATGGCACCCAACCCCAAACTAATCAGGACTCAGGTATGGACTTCCCATGCATTTCCTCATACAAGAAGAGGTAGCAATACAACAAACAGAAGCAGAGTTATCATTTGCTTTTCATTCTCCTGTAAGGTTAGGCAGGGAGGTGATACACGTGGAGCAGTTTGTTTATGTATATAAGGAAGTCCCTTGAATTCTTCTGAGATATCTCGAAACTTTCATGGCAGTACTTTGCAATCCTCTCCTGAAGGTTCCTAGGGAAGGCTGCCTTATTTCAACCTCCATGGTAGGACATTTTCCCATGCTATTCCACAATGAGTTTGTCTAGCACCATTTGTGTGAACTGGCTAGCAGGATATGAGCTCAGGTGGCTTTTGGACATCAACAGCCGCTGTGCTTTCTGTGCCTTCATTACCTTCAGGAGCGAGATAACAGCTAAAAACACCTCCACCTCTGGAAAATAGTGCCAGCACTCAGCACCATTGCCTTGTGCCATTACTCTGGGAAATAGGGCCCAAAATTTTATTGTGTGGAATGCCTGACCCTGAGAAAGAGGAGAAAGAAGGTGACTCTGGAGTACATATTCTCAGAGATCCTGTAAGTCAGTGCTACATTGGACCTTGAACAGAGAGCACAGAAGGTGAATAATTCAGACAGTGTGGAGAAGCAAAGAGCAGATAGGAAAAAGTCCCAGCAGGAAAAGGAGAGGGAGATGCACCAGGCCATAATAGGGCTTCTCTGGCCTGCAAACACACATGCTGGAGACTCTTGTTGACCTGCAAGTTTAATAAATATGAGCTTGCATCCCTTTGCAGTCAGAGGAGATCTTTATAGTAGTACCTTCCTATTTCCCCACCACCACCACCCCTGTTCTTGTCCTGTGCAATCCTTCCCCTACCACAGTAAGGACAATCACTCACAGCTTCACAAACACTGACCAGTGAGAGCCATGGCTGGCTATATGTGTAGTCAAAATGGACATGAACGTTCTTTCCTCTGTTCTGTTAGTTTATTTGCGTATGTTTTTATTGTATTTGTTTTTAAATTGCACAGATACTTTTCCACAGGTTTTGATCCACAAATGCTTGCATAACCATTGAAAAGCAGCCCTCTTGTTGATGTACTTTGTGGTAAGGTGGGCTGGTGCCAAAATAGGGATGTGCATGCTGTCTATTGCCCCATCACCATTCAGGAACCCATTGCTGCAAATCCATCCACTAAGTTCTTCACATTAGCAAGAGTCAGTCCTGCACAGCAGGAGACCTTTAATGACCCTCCACACTTGCATGACAAAAACCCCGGCTGTGGATTTTCCAACTCCAAAATGATTTCCCACTGACCAGTAGCAATCTGGTATTGCACACTTCCGCAGTTTGATAGCCACTTGCTTCTCAACTGTCAGTACAACTCTTATTCTGGTGCCCTGCTCTAGAGGGCTGAGGAAAGCTTGGCATACATATGCAGGCATATGGCCTTTCACATCTGAAAGTTCTGCAGTCAGTGCTCATCATCTCAAACCTGCATTACAACCAGGACCGGTTCTAGGCTCCAGCAAAGCAAGCACGTGCTTGGGGCAGCACATTTCCAGGGGCGGCATCATTCCGGCCACCCTTTTTTTTTTCCCAGCCCCATTCAGTCAACCAATAAGCCCCTGCGTGGGGTGGGGCGGCGGGCTCAGCTCGGGAGTCCCGGCCTGGGGGTGGTCCCTGCCCTGGCCCACCGCTGCCAGGGGAGCAGGGCGATGTGGCTCCTCCCCCCACCGCCTGCCCCTGCCACACATGTCACAAGCGGCGGAGGAGCCCAAGCAGAGCAGAACCCAGGATCGGGGCAGGACCTGCGGTCAGTAAGGGACCTGCTGCCCCGGGCAGCTCAGCGCTGGGCGGGCACCCCTGGTGCCCTTCCTCGCAGCTGACCTACCTCCTAGCCACCCTGTCAGTTACTGTCCCCTCTGCGGGGGTGGGGCCGGGTCTGAGATCGGGCTGGGGGCCTACAGGCGGGATGTACAGCCCCGAGCACCTCACTCCAAACACTGCTATAGCATTACACATTCTTTTAACATTACCAGTGTCAGTGGCTTCTGGTGAGAGCAGTTTCTTAAAACTGAAATTATTAAAAAACTATTTGAGGTCCACCATGTCTCAGAATCATTTGTAAGGACTTGCATTAATTTCAATTGAAAGTACTATTGCAAAAAATTTAGATTTCACTGAATTATTAAAAGACTACTCAAGTATAAAAACCAGAAAAAATCAGTTCATATAAAGTCTTTTAATTTATGAGGAACTGGGCGCACCAGAAGACACTAACGTTTTTCATTACAGTGTATAGTTGAACCCAAATTGTTTGTAATTGTGACTTTGTTAAAATTAAATGAGTACACTAGAAGGAAATAGTTTTATTTCCCTAATTACAAATTCTCTGTTTTCATTTTTTTCATTTTAAACAGTCAAAAACAAACAAACAAACAAAAAAATGCAAGTGCAAACGTGTAAAAGCCAAAAAAGGGGGGGGGGGGGCAGCCAAAAATTTTTTTGCTTGGGGCAGCAAAAAACCTAGAGCCAGCCCTGATTATAATGCGATCCCACCAGTCAGTGCTTGTTTGCTGGGCCAGAAGTGGTGCTTCACCATGTGCATCTGCTCCATGATTGCCACCAACAACTTTGAGTCAGTTTTCATTATGTCCCACAGCAATTTGTCCTCCACAAAATCATCATGCCTCCCTTGTTGCATTTGTCCTGTGTTTGCACATTTATGACAGTAGTGCAGCGCTTGTGGGCTCAATGCTTCTGTTGGAGATGGCAGACACCAAAATGTGCCATGCAGGTCTGTGGGATTTTTTCAAAAAGTGTGCAAATTATGGGATATGGATGGATTATGGGATGGAGAAAGTTGCATGATGAGAACTTGACTCTTAGTTCCAGTCACTCCTGCATGACTCATTTCTACCCCACCTTGCATTGCACAACTTTCCCAAAAGATGGTGCACTGGACAATAGCAAGTTGGACACTGGGATATCTACCCATGGTGCACCACACTGTGCTTTAACACAAGTACTCCTTGTGAATAAATGCTATGCTGATGCAAGATATGCATGTGCACAAGCAACATACTAACTGCAGCAGGCTTATGCTGACATAACTTGCATTAACCAAAATGTATAGTGTAAACATAGCCCGAGCTCACAATTTCACTCTGGTGCCATATATAGCAACAGCTGTATTTCTACATCAAATGTGCTTTTCACTGACACAGGAACAGAGTTGTACCTGCAGGAGGTACTGAAGTGGAGATGTGATCTGGGTTTGCTCTTTGGAAGATTCTACTCAGCAACTCTTCCTCTTAGTTGCTGCATGGGGACATGGTGAAAAAGCTGAGTGGAGCTGCAAACTGAGCCTGCTCCACCTTCTGTCAAAGAGCTTCAGGTAGGTCATCTTGTCTTTCCATTTTCCTAATTTACCTTTCTTCCAAGCTCTCGGCTCCCTGTAAGAGCTCCAGTGTTTAAAATCTCTTGGGTTACTGGTGTGGTTGGAAGATGATGTTCTCTTATACTCAGTGAACTGTGAGGAGTCAGCAGACTGGGGAAAACTTTTAATCCCATTGACCTGTGTGCTTTGAAACCTTCTTTTGTGGACACTTCCATACTCAAAACCTTCTGTCGTAAGCACTCTGGCAGACAAAACCCTCTGCTATAGGAACTCTTGTTTGCTAAACCTTTATCTTTTTTAAAGACTCTGTTTCTGAACTTCTATGCCTAGGACATTTGTGGTGTTAATTCATAGATCGAAAACATTTTGCCATAGTAGACCCAGTGCAGAAAACATCATTTCAGTAGCTCAATGTTAACATTTTTTTTTCAATTTTTTAAAATTTATACATTGTTGCCCTAGTCAAAAGTCTGTTTTATCAATCAATGGCATGTAAATCTTGAGGAGTCTACATGCCATGGTTTTTAAACAACAGGGTAACAAAAAAAAGTGAGACGATGTCTAAGAATCAGAAACAGTGTTTTTTAAACACAGTAATTTAAAAGCACTGGCACTTTTCAAACAAATAAGGAAGCAGGTCACTGCCCAAGGAGCTTACAATCTAAGGCCCTAATCCTCTAAATGCATATGCATGTGCATGACTTTGCTCACATTGAAGTTCCACTGACTTCAATTTGTCTCTTCTGAGACATGAAAAAAGGGCCTTTGGAACAAAAGCAGCAGTAATTCTGTCACGTAAGCATAGAGAATCTCTCTTTGTTGACATTGGGAAAATTGGCATGTACTACTAGAAGGCAAGATCTGTCTTTTAATAGTACTAGTAGTATTTATTAATTCCTGTAGTGTCTGAAGGCCCAAGCCAAGATCAGGACCCCATGATGCTCAGCACTATACAAATATAGAGTAAAAATGATCCGTGCCTGTCAAGGCTAATTCCCCACTCTGGCACTTAGAGTGCAGAAGGTGGGGGTCCGCAAGGATTCTAAAAATTAATACGGGCCACTCTAGCCTTGTATTAAACTCCCAAGGTTACAGCTTTTCTCTGACCTTGAATTGGTAGATGCTGCCGCCACCCAAGTGCAGAACCCAAGAGAGCCCAGGAAGGCGCACTTGGGAATTCCTTCCTGTGGGGTACCCGCAAGCCCTTTCACTCCTACCCTCTCTGGGGAAGAGCTGAGAAAGGGGGGGAAAAAAGGAAATCAGCTGTTGCCACCAGCTAATTAAACAACATGCACAAACCTCTTAAGACGCAAAAATCCAATTCTGTTCTTAAAATAGGTAAATTTTATTAATAAAATAAAAGAAAATACATCTGGGAACTCAGGCTATTGCTAGATTTTAAAAGAGCAACTACAAGGATTAAGCACCAAGAATAACTTTCTTGAGGTCCAACTTAAAGGTTACAAGCAAAACAAAAGCACTTGGGATTATCACAGAGGAATCGACAAGCAATAACGAAATAAAAGGAATAAACCTAATTGCGTCTTCCTAGACATTTCCTGATCTACTTACATATCTGGGATTTTAAATGAGTAGTTTTTAGGTATGATACTGATGATTTTTTCATACCTGGCCCAAGCTTCTTACAGCATAGCTGCTGCACTGTCCACCTCTCTCCAGGAGAACAACAACAAACACACAAAAGGGGAGTCTTTTTCCTATTTTAAAAAGTTCTAGCCTTCCCATTGGCTCTTTTGGCCAGGTGCCAACTCATGTCCTTTTACCTGTGCATAGCAGTGAGACTTTTTAACCCTTTATAGGTAGAACAATTAGAGAACAGCTACTAAGAGGGATTTTATAGCTGGCTGGGTGTCCATAAAAGGAAGCTTACCTCCCTCCCTTTCATTTATCACAGTGCCCCAAAGAACATACAGTCTAAAAGACAAGATAGATACATTGTGGGAAAGAGAGACAGAGTATACAATCAGAGTGAATAGAACCCTGTGTTTGGCTGAGTTGGTCATTGTCTGAGTAAAGCAATCTAAATTTAATTTGGTGCAGTCAGCCCCTTTACAGTCTTTCATGTATAGATGCTTCAACATTCAAGGTTTGTTTTTACATACATAGTGTTTTTAATACTTTGCTATGTTTCAGTATTGTGATCTTCCCTTACTTTGTTCTGATCTGAGACACTAAAATAATATCAGTCACACGATTTACAGTTTTGCTAATGTGTATGAATGGAGTGGTATGGCCACCATGTTCAGCACAGAATGTATTGTAAAGGGCAGACGTTTGGAGATCCCAGTGACGGGCATGATACAGATACACAGTAGATAACATAGAATGGTCTATGGCGAAGCACAGCACTGTAGTACACACAATACACAACTTCTTCCATTTCTTTCACCTCATTCTCACATGATATTCATTAATGAGGTAATAGGAAAGCAATTTTTAACTGAGCCTTTGGTGCTTAGCTCAATGCCATGCAGGGCCCAATCCCAATACCTCCTAATGCCAGCTATTTTTAGAAATCATTTATTCTATATGTGTTTTACAGATTACTTTTCTATGGGAACAACACATTTCTCCATTTGCAGGATACATAACCTTTGAACATCAAGCTGATACATTTGCAAATTTTACTAAGAATTCTGGTATCTAACAGTATTTCCCACTGCGGGGAAAAAACGGTTTTGTGTTCCTGCTAATAGATTATATGATTGCCTGAGAGTGAGTTCCTGCTCCCAAGTTATAAAGAAATTTCTCATATTTTCAGTTGACATATGTTAGTTTTCTATTTAGTTACCCTTCTTTTTCCTCCTATATGTGTAAGATAGAAAGGACATTTATATTGTTTTGACATATCAGCCAATCATAAAACAAAAAGTAACAGCCTCTAGTGCCTGTATATGTGATATCTACGAGGTCTGGGATATTTCTGCCACCACCTTTTTCAGCACCTTTCTATTAGCCAATCAGAAAAAAGCAAAGGGCCTGAGCACTCTTCACAACCATGGAAACTCTTTCCAAAAATAGTCCTGAGCTAAGTGCCTGTCTGCTAGGAGTCAGTGACTGACACATCCCTCTGTATTTCACACTAATTGGCCAACTGTGTTCTACTAACTGATTCTTTCAAAACAATTTCATCCTATTTCAGTTGAACAGCTGATTTCTTCGCTTGGCATAGTCCCTTGACAGTATTCACTCCCTTGCTTTCCCAGGGAATGTGACATCCTTTCACATTTGTCTTTGTTTAGCACTCTGGCTCCTGGTATCATTATACAGCTGTCTACGCTTATCTTGCATCAACTGTCTTTTACTTGCAAGGTGGATTTCCTCATACACGCCACATTAACTCAGTGTGCACTATTAAAAGACATAGTGGTTTGAAATAGTTGGTTAGAAAAACAAAATTACTAACAGCTATAATTTAAAAAAGGGAACCGAAAGTAATATATTTTATCCAGAGATCAGCATGTCAATGCTAGTGCAACAAAGCACTAAAAAGCACGTTCACTTTTCAGAGTTAAACCTCTATATAAAGCAGGAGTTTTGGAACAGCTGTTGAGCTTCAGGATAGTGTCCATGTAACATATCTTATCCTTTTTATTTTTAACAGTTCTGCTCTAACACTCTTCATATGTTCGAAAAAGAACAGGTCAATATTTTAAAGCCACAATATCTACAGGGACCATGATCTGAAAGCATGGCTGGCTGTCAATATAAAAACATAAATATCCACCATAGACTTAAGGCTAAAATTAATCTAACAGAAATTCTTTCCTTAATATACTATCCACCCAATAAAAGGGGGGAAATCTGAATAAATGATACTGGCAGATGCTAGAAATATGGAACAACAAAAGGCACAGTATGATGCAGTAAGAGGTGAATTTGTCTCAAGTCCCAGCAGTCAGAATCCTAGGACATGTTTAAGGAACAAGGAGTGGGATTTTCAAAAGCACTCAGTTTTGCCTTAATTGTGCCCCTATTGAAGCAAATGAGAGTCAACTGAAGTTAATGAATTTAAGCACATCCTTAAAGTTAAACACATACTTAAATACTATGCTGAATAGGGATAGACTGCTGAATCAAGATCCTTAGCAGTTCATATATGGTACAGAGAAGTGAAACAAATTAAATTAAATTTACAAAAAAAGAAAAGAAATGAAAAGAAACAGTTTAATCCAGATGAAAATGTGATAATTGTATGTAATTTGAATAATGCCAAAATAGAAAAGCATTAGCTATTTAAGTGGTCAAGTTAAGGCTAACTTTGCCTTTTTTCTAGGTGGTGTGCATCCACAGAAGGGAGCTCTGGACTGAGGAGAGGAAACCACATTAGTTCTAATTGTGTCTTCTGTAATTTGACCTTTACACACACGCATTTAAACTACTCAGCATTTCCTAATATTGCTCTGCCCCCACCCCACCCTATGTGTTTCTCATACCTTTATATGTCTGAGTTGTTCTTTTTCTCACTTGGCTTTTTTCACCTGTGCGAGATTTTGGAATAGATATAATTTCATTTCTTTTTTTAGAAAAGTAGTTAATCTAAATTTACATTGATGTAACTTTTTAAAAAAAAAGAAATGTAAGATATATACTAATCTCAATTTAGCAGCCAAGGTTTCATACTGATTTTTTGCATTTTTTTATACTAAGATTTTCCTTTTCTTCCTACAGTACTCCTCTCTTCTGTGTTTGTCCCCAGGTTGCTACATTGCCAGAATTTGTCCTTGCTTTCTCTGCCTCTGTCACATCATATCACTCCTGTCTCCTGTCACCTTTATTAACTTCCAAGTGTCTCTGAACCCAGGAGAAAATTGGCCTCTTGATTTTTTTCTTCTTCCCCCATTAGCTGCCAATATCCGCTAACAAAAACATAGCAGATAACACATTTGCATAAATGTTTATATATTTGCATACATTCATATATTTTTATCCCCAAATTCTGAAACTTGGAATTGCACTCCAACCCCAAAGATGGTCTAGAACAGCTGATATAGCAGTTAAGTATTTAACAGCCTTGCATCTTTCTTTAGGAAAGGTCTACTAATTTCCACTGAGCTTTTTGGCACTTTTTTTTTTTTAAATCTATAGTGTCCTCTGGATATTTAAATGGAATTAAGTGGTGTATAGGTTTTGTCTGGGCCCTCTGCACAGAAGTGAATTTCTTCCTTCAAAATTAACTAAGCACTTTCATTATAAAAATATTAATTATTTTAAAACAATCCTAGCCATTCCCTTCTCTGGGCTTCTCAGTGCATCCTCTCTGTCCTGATCTAGAGCCTCAGTTGTTGTAAATTAGTATAGTCCTATTGACTTTAATGGAACTATGAGAGTCTAGCCCAGTCTATGTCTTGTTTGGACTGTGAACTTTTCAAGAGAGGAATTGTCTATATTCTGTATCTTATACAACACCAAGCACATTGTTTTTTCTTTACAACATAATTAACAATAATTCATTTTAAACTAAATATTTGAAGATGTTACTTGTTTGAAACTGATATAAAATAAGATTAGATTTCATTGTACTAAATTTCTGGCTCCCTTGCTTTAAACTTCTCTGGAGAATTTCAGTAAAACCTTAATAACATAATGTGTTTACACACACAAAGATTTGATTGATGGAAAGCCCTGAGGAGTTCCAGGTCACCCTTTGATCTTAATGCTGCTATCTAGCTAGGATGTACATGTGCAGAGCCTTCCTTAGTATCACTTTCACTCCGCAGTTCAGGAAGTTCCTTGCATTTCATCAGCAAGAAAGCTAGTAGGTCAGCTTTAGTTTGCACTTCTTCACCTTAAGTGTAAATCTGTGGACCTCATTTTGCTTTTTATTTGTCAAGGGATATTAAATCATTCGAGAAGCAAATCTCTAATTCCTTACAAAATAATGCTCTGGGGCTTCAGCAGTTGCCAGTAATTGTAAAGCCAAGCTACTATAGTATACTGTAATCATTTGTCTATCAACTGTGTGCAGTGTTTCTGTTTAATAATAGATTAAACAATGAGGCTTCCTGAGGGAGGATAAAAGCAACAATGAGGCTTCCTGAGGGAGGATATGCTCCAGTGTTGGTAGTAGGGATAAAAAGGGCTGGGCCAGGGGTCTATAGCTCCATCATGTCTTCTGCAAAGCCCTTCCTAGGACTGAGAAGCCTTCTTCCCCATGAATTCCAGCTCTCCCCATTTTTAAGAGAGAATTTAAGTCCTTTACAATATATTTATTAGCTTTCTTTTCCCATATTCAACTTATTGCCCCTCTCTTTTTCAGAACCCTTTGACCTATTTGTTATGACTGAGAATTGTCAATATTTGTTTTCAGTTTATTTAAAATTGTTTTATTATATGCAGCCACTTAAGAACTTTGTCAGTGATTGTGCTCTGTAAATAAAATTGTCATTATTACTTTTGTTGCAATTTTTGCTTTGTTACTTATAGCCAAATTGCCGCCGCGGGACATGGACTGCCATCCCATTCTAAATGCTGCCCCAAGCACCTGCTTGGAAAGCTGGTGCCTGGAGCCAGCCCTGTCCAGGACCTGAGCTAACTAGATTAAAGCTATCTTGGGTACATTGACTCATGCTGCAATCACAGTCTAGGCGTGCCCTTACTCATATGGCATCATCACACATTATAGACTTGCAATAAAACTAATGAAATTAGAACAGTATGTTATTTGCATTGCCACAGGAAGTCTGGAGACTTTTAGGGAAATTGTTTTACTACCACAGGTGCTATTTAGTCTTCATACAGCAGCCATGTTTTTGTTACTATTTTGTGACACTCTCTTCTGATCCATTTATAACAAACACAGGTTAGATGTGTCCAAACAGCCAGGGTGGATCTGATTTAAATCAAATTGATTTAAATCATGATTTAAATCACTAGTCAGGAAGACTCAATTTAATTATGGATTTCTATATAAAAGTGCATTCTTGTTGGTTGTTATAACCTTAATACATATTCTTCACAACTCGAAGATTTTTAGAAGGTACACAATATACATTTTTAAAGTGATTTATTTTGAAAACTTTTCAGATTAGTTTTACAGCTATATCAGAAAATGAATGATTGGTTGGTTGGTTATTTCATTTACCAAAGGTAATTGAAGCAGATATTTATGAAGTCATTGGAAGGTGAACTATCTCCAATTAAACAAGTTAATCATTAATATTTGGAGGATTTTCTTGCCATGCTGTATTAGGAGGAGAACATCACCAGACAGACATTTAAATTGTTTTATTTAACTAAAACAGCAACGTTATGTATTCTGGATATTTTTCTTCAACAGCAAACATATAATATTTTAACAAAACAAGCTTATGAATTTTTGAATTTAGTTAAACATTCAAGTTTTTTAAAATCAGGTTTGTTTTTGTTAAAATTGTTTTAACTAAAAAAATTAAATGAAATATTTAAAAAATAATAAAAATTAAATTGACTGTGTCAGCCAGATCAACATGAGAAACTTAAAATACTGGCTTCTGCAGCTAACTCAGTGGTCTTCACCTTCATTTTCCTGTTTTTTCATAATCTGGAAAAGAAAAACAAGCTTTCCTGCTTTTTCAGGTCCCAAACAATTTCTCAATTTGGAATGAATTAGTCCAAAGGAAGAAAATATTCTTTCTACACAGGCAGAAGAAGCTACTGCTATTAAAAGTGAGATTATCACTTCAAAAGTCTCTGAATCCAAGTGCTTTAGTGCCTTCCACCGGTTCACTGGTGTGACTTTCTTTAAAACATCACCAGCAAATTTATGTTTCTTGAATGATTCTTATTCCCAAACTGGGTCTCTTTTATGGCCTGCTGCCATTATAGGTTTTCCCTTCTAGTGAGAGAATGGTATGGTAGATCTCAAATCAATAAAGGCTACACTCAGAAAGACCTCAAAACTTCTGGAATATGCTGTTCAAACAGTTCCACTTTTGTTTCTACTGCCTGTCCCTCCCGTCTCACATTTATCTCCAGGCTTCTTCTCCTTGTCCAGATCTATTCCACCCCCAACAATCTTTTGATTCTTTGAATTTTTTGAAACTTTGCACTTTTAGAGAGAGATAAGGGATTGACTCTGTGTTCACAAATTTGCAGAGGGAAAATAGGGTTGAGGTCTGTTATTTCTCACCTCTATATATTATTTATTTATTTAAAATTTTTTTTGCTGTTAACAAGCATGTTATCTCTTGAGAGACAAATCCAGTTTGAGAACTGCAAAACTAAGTATCTCTGATGGTATCTTCTAGACTGAGCACTGAGTTCCATTGGGTAGATAGAAAGATTAACCTTAATTATCTATACAGAAGCCCCTGGAACCCCATAAGAATAGGTCCCTAATCCATGAACTATTGGAACTCATTTACAAAACTTTTCTTAAACATTACATGAATATATTGTCTCATACTATAGAATTAGAATTAATAATCCCTATTCCATGATGAGATATCTTTGAGCTATAATGTATCTTAATTAAAACTATCTTTAGATAGTTTTTTTCCTACAAAAGCATTTTATCAAAAAAATTGATTTAAATAAAAAAATCCATTTTTTAAAATCATTGATCTTTATCCACCCTGCAAACACCAGATTTAGTCATAAATATATTGTCATCCATGTCTGTGCCTCTATTTTTTATCATGCTGTCTAAGCATGTTTGTATCATTGCATTCAGGAAAAAAAATTCCATGCAGCCATCACATAGTGCTTTAGCAGAGTAAAGAGTTCCTGAAGAATTTAACCAAGAACAGCATTATCAGTTTGTTAGGAACTGTACTCAGGGATAGCCTACATTACAGAGAGATGAGAGGAAAGAGGACCAGCCAATTTGATTACACAGATATGGTAAGGGATCCATTTGCACTGGGGGAAAAAAGGTGTGCTGAACTGTTTTCTGAGAATAAACTCTCTTAATTTAAGTCCCTGGCAGCGTTGTCACACTGCCAGGTGCTAGTTACCAACATATAGGTATTGTTATGGCAGAAGTCACCAGATGGTACTGATAAATTTAGGTTAGAAGCTCTTTTTTCTTAGCATGAGAGCAAGTTTTTAGTCTTGGAAGAAAAGGCCACATTATAAGTTTTGTTATGCAGATTCTTTAGGGAGATCTATGGTGAGCAGCAAAGGAGTTTACTCTCTGCCTTAATCTCACTAACTAGAATAAATTCTTGAGGTGGGGTTGTTTTTAGAGTTCAAGCACTGGTATTTGGGCTGAGATACTTGAAAGAGGGGCTGGCCTTTGTGCTGCTTGTGACCTCCTCAGTTCAAGGACTGGACTGTATGTGTAAAATAAACCAGTTGCACTAAGAATATACTCAGATTCCATGTCATTGATTTCTCCTCCAATGAAAAGCTGACCTGTAAGGTCCCATCCTCTGCTGCCACTGAGCATAGAGGCAACAACAGTATTATGGTCTTGCACTAAAGAGACCATAGTTAAGGTTGCAAAATAATTTTCTGTTTTACAGAGTCTGTACCTCAGTGCGTCACCTGCGTTAGGAACCCTCTTTTGTAAACATGCCATGGGAAATTTGAACCAGATTTCAGCCACTAATTAACATGTGTGGAATAATCCCTCATACATAGTTTGTGTTTGTATGTTGGGTTTTTAGGAAATTTGAGAAAACTGGAACACTGGAAAAGCTTGATTCTCTCTCCCATTCCCCCCCTCCCCCGATTCACTGGCTACTGCTGCTGCCTGAGCAGTGACATTGTGACATCAGAACTAGTCAGCCACTTATCACTCCCTCCCCCTCCAGTTCCATTTCATACTTGAGAAGAGTGCCCTGGTTGTCATGGCAACAGCTGCCTTTGATTATTGATTTCCTTCAGGTACTGGAACATTCTCACAGAGAAGGGTAGATAGAAAGCTGACTGGGTTTGGACAAGCTCCTGCGATGCTCCTTTAGGTTTGTACTGGGGTAAATGACACTGTTTCTTTTCAAAGGATAATCGTTACTGTCCTCAAAAAGGGTTACATGGAAATAAGAAACAATTTACATGACAAGGAGGTGGCATTTTGTAAGTGTTGCTTACAAATGGGAGGGGAATGACTTTCTGAATTTACCTTTTAAATAGGCAGGGAATTTTAGCTATAAGTCCCTACTTAGTGTTGTTACACAGTTAAAAACAGTGTCATTTATAAGTTGCGGGGAAACAAAGTTGCATTAAAAAAAACAAATGTGTTTCATTTGATGGCACTTTAATTTATTAACTTTCAACATATTGGTCAACACGGCAGTGAGTGGTGAAATATGGAGCATCACAAAGATAAACAATGGCAAAAAATACACTGAAGACCAGAATTGTGTAAGTCCTTTATTCTTTAAATGGGCAAAGATATAGAAAATATTTTCTTTCTATTAAAAAAACTAAGGAAATCCATAAACAAGAAACTTGGTTTAACCTTAGTCAAGCTTGTTCTCATCAATGAATGAAACTGTAAAAATTAGGAAATACAAAGTTAAGGATTGAAAGGTTGCAAAGTCATGCATTCTCAAGTTGCCCAGAAAGCTTAATTCAGCCTCCTTGTATGAATGCTTTTTGATACAGTCTTTAATTACATGCAGAAGTGTCTATCTGTGAAAAGTTTGGTGTAAATGACTTGCCCAGCCTCACATAAGAACTCAGTGGCAGTGGCCGAATCCTAGACTTAATGGTAGTATTCAACTGCCCTAATGACAAGACCATCCTTTCTCTTCCTGCAGACTCCTGCCTCCTTCACTACAAACCTTCCGCTTCTGCAACAAATGAAGCAGACAACAGAGTCCTTCACTACAGAGTCCCAATTCATCCTCAGAGCACATTTGTCCTCTGCTTTGTATGAGCTAGGTATCCTGTGTGATAATAATAATAATTAATAATAAATAATGGATCATGTAATTAGAGTTTGTACCATAATGCATACCACAGAAGGGGAGAAAATTAAGACTGAATGAGCAGTGTTCATTCTGTCATTTCCTAATTTGAGAGTACTCAACTTTCCAACATTTAATTCTTTTTATTCCTTAGCTTTATTTTCTATGCTTTTGTTTATTCATTAAGGGTTCTCAAACTTCATTGCACTGTGACCCCCACCTGACAACAAAAATTACTACATGACCCTAGGAGTGGGGACCAAAGCCTGAGCCCACCTGAGCCCTGCTGCCCCAGGCAGGGGGCCAAAGCCCAAGCCTCATCACCCCAGGCAGGGGGGCCAAAGCCCAAGGGCTTTAGCCCCAAGGAGGGGTGGCCTGTAACCTAAGCCCTGCCTCCCAGAGCTGACGTCCTCAGTCCCGGGCAATGGGGCTCAGGCTTTGGCTTTGGCTTTGGGTGGTGGGGCTGAGGCTTTGGCCCCGGGCCCCAGCAAGTCTAGCTCCACCCCTGGTGACCCCACTTGGGGTCCCAACCCACAGTTTGAGAACCGCTGCACCTTAACTAATGGAACTTGAAGTTTTTTGGTTTCGAATTAATTATTATATATGGACGCAGACCATGTTTAGAGCCAGCCATGCCACTAACTAGTTAAAAACTCAATTAAAAGTTATAGTGTAGATGAGGTGAAAATCTTACATCTTAACAGAGCTGTAAATGGATTCAAGCACTGTTGCATTTATGGTATGATCAATGTAAATTCGAAACGGGAGAGAGAGATAAAGTGAGGGAAAGACTGCACCTACTTTTTAAAAAGGAATTGATAGCCCAATATGCTTTTTCAAAATGAAATAGCTCTGCTATAGCACTTGTTCATGTTAAATACAGAACCCAGTTTTTAAGTAATGTGATGGGTAAGCATTGCACGTGGTGATAAGTGGTTGCAGGATTGGACCCTTGTATTGGACCTACAGTTTGCAAGTCTTGGCTCCAATCCTGCAATCGTCTATACATGTGCTTACCTTTACGCACATGAGCAGTGCCATTGGCTTCAACAAGATGAGAGAGACAAGGTGGGTGAGGTAATTTCTTTCCTTGGATCAATTTCTGTTGGTGAAAGAGACAAGTTTTCAAGTTTACACAGAGCTGTGTAAGCTCAAAAGCTTGTGTCTTTCACCAGCAGAGGTTGGCCCAATAAAAAATTACCTCATCTACCTTGTCTCTCCAATATTCTGGGACCAATACAGCTACCACAACACTGCAAACTACTGGGGAAAATCTCAGTGAATCCACTGATAGATATTACTTCATATACTGCATCTCTAGTTAAAAGAAATGGGTTGTAGATATGAAGATAAAAAGAAACATACCAAATTAACCAAAATAAAAATGAAGTATATGAATGTTAGAAAGTTACAGGTGCATTTTTGGACAGAAAACTCAGACAAAATTTTCACTAAAGTCTGTAATCAGGCAAAACGTCTTCCTGGGCAAGGTCAGTATGAGAACGTAGAACTGTGATCGTTTAGCACACTACAGAGCAATATAATGCTATATATATCAACTATATTTTCATTGTGCAACTTGTTTCGTTTGTTGGTAAATGTATGAGATTTTCATCAGTATCGTTTCTGAGTGATAACTATTACAATAGTAAATTGGTTTGTCTTCTGATGATAGGGCCACATTATTAGTAGTAAGATATATTGCCAGTCTTGAAATGGACATTTATCTTCCACCAACAACTTATCTCTAATCACATATCTAAATTCAGTATAATATTTTTCTCGTTAGAATATTTTGTTTTCATATGTATCTCTATAACATATATTGACTAATTTACAACTATTTTAATACAAAACCTTTTTTTTTCAATTTAATGTGGTAAAAATAAAAAACAAATGTTAAGATGAAACTCCTTACAAGGAACTTTAAAAAAAAAAAAACAACCCTGTAAATCAAACCACAGACTGTACTTTCTATTTCTGGTGAATGGAGGCACTTTGATTGTGAACAAGTGTCGGATTTATAATTCCTGAATAATGTAAAACAGACTGAAATCCTTTCTAGAATACAACAAAAATGGAACATTTCAACATTAATTTCCTTGAGTTTCTAAGCACCAAGTACACAGAACTTGTTGTGGCTTCCAGGGCTAACGTCCTTTCTGCTGGAATTCCAGATAGTGGCAGTCTGCTGAAATATGAGTTCAGTTACCAAATATAGATGAGTGCGGTAAGAATACATAGTCACAGAGGACAGATGTAATTCATAGGCCACAGTCGCCTCAATGCTTACTCAGGACCAAGCAATCATTTTTGAATAGTTAAAGCAACTTTCAGCTTTCTTAAGCGAAGAAGAAAAAAGAAGCCTTTCCTGAAATTAATTATATGTGAGACTCTTCAAACTGGCCTAACAAATATAAGGTCTGTATTTTTTTGTTTGTTTTGTGAATTCAATTAATTATTCTCAGGGAATAATAGCCCAGGGCTTCAAAATCCATAGCAAAATAAGTATTTATTGGTTTTTGAAACACCATTAGAAATTTTCCTTAAACTCTGTTACTCATTTGAGTGGGCTTGATTTTATTTTGATTTTTTTAATCTGTGATTTTTCTTAACACAATTTTCACAAATTTTAAAGATGTTTGTATTTTTCCTTAGTATTTCTCTTTTCATTACAATGAGAAAATGAGATCTGTAAAATTATTTTCCATGGTACTCTGTACCTTAATATTTATTCATTTAATGCTTTAAAACTGATGAATTATTCATGTATTTTCTAAAAGTGTAAAAATTATTGCCACTGTAATAAAATAGATTTTTAATTAATTATTTTACCATGTTAATGGGTATAGTATCTGTGATTTTATATGACAAGATAAATATCAAATTGTACCATGGAAATAATTTGTGCATAATATATTTTCTGTAAAGTTAAACATTCCAAATAATATATATGCAAAATTTTTATTTTCCATGTTGTCTTTAAAAAATACAGTGCATTAATAATGGTGAATATACTCATTAGCTAGAAGTGCAAAGCACCATTATAAATATTCTGTTGTATAACCAATAGATGCTAGAAATAGAATTAGATATTTTAATTATGATCTTATGTGCTATTTGATAGGGTTAGTGTTATTTTAACTTCATTTAGCTGTGACTTAAACAAGCAAGTTGCTCTAAAGGAAATTTTGGATTCCCTGGATTACAGTGGATTTATACATTACAATATAAGTTTTAAAAGTGTCTTTTAGACCAAAATGTTCAAACTTAGATGCCTAAAGAGAGACATACGAATCCATATTTAGGCACCAAAATAAGTAGCCAGATTTTTCAGAAATGCTAAGAACCTGTAGTTCTCATTGAGGTACTCAGCACCTCTGAAAATCTAGCCAATTATTTAGATACCTCAATATGGATTTAGATGCCTAACTTTAGGCATCATACTTTGAAAATTATGACCTTCAGTCATCTGTAAACCATTGTTTTTATCTAATAAGATACATAATGATATAAGCTCAAATAATTGTAGCATGTGTTCACAATATATTCATTTTACTAGAAACTAACCATTCTCTGTTATGCTGAGCAGCAAAGGGCCAAATTCTGCCCTGAGCTATATCCCAGTGAGACAACAGAATAGCATAGGGTGAAAGTCAGGACAGTTTAACTTATTTTGTAACATTTCACATTGAGATATAAGCTACAGTATGAAGAAGAAACAGTGTGAATCAGATTTGTGTAAAGATATGCTTGTGATGCACAATATGACTTAAAGCAATACATTATCCATACACAGTAGCATATTTATTCATTTGAATATGAAGTTTAAAAAAATTACTAAGTATTCCAGAAACACAAATTCTCCAGATTTGACTCTTGATTCCCTGGCATTCATCCAGCTGCCGTAACAGCTGAGCATCTAGATCAGGTTGGGTTCATTTTCTAAAATTGCTAAATTGTAGCCAGTTATGTTGTACATACTTTTTTAGATTTTGTTGACAATATATTGGCATGATTGCTAGATTTGTTCCCCTGTAAATGCGAATAAAGGCAAAGAGACCACCTAATTAAAGCAAGGACTACCCCATCAACCTACTCTATAAAACTATGCTTCAAATGTTGAACCATAAAACAAACTCTTTAGCTTCCCTGTACTTGTATGTGCTTGGTTGTAATCCACTGGCAGAGCACACAGAAAAAAAGAGATATCAAGAAAGGCATATACTAGTCCAAGAATTCAATCAGTCAATCAGCTAATGATTATTTGCTGAGTAAGCCTCAGTGAAGTAACTAGAAGTAATTGGAGTGTTCATGAGCCAGTGTAAAATACATCAGAGTGCATCTCATGACTATCGAGCCAGCTAGCACTGAGGAAATGGAATAGGGCATACTGTGAACATGGAAACTTTTAAGCAATCTAGTTACAAGAAATTAAACTCCCATGGAAATGAGAATATATATATATATATGGTCATGACAATCAGGGATATTTAAATCACTGTTGTTCAGCTGAATTAATATTCAGAAGAAGGAGTTATCGTTTTTGGAGCCAAGTTGTCACCAATGTAGCATCCAGGAAACCAAACAAGCTTCAACTCATGGAACTTCTTGCATATCATTCCATTTGGGGAACTGGGTTTATTCTGCCACCACAGAACAAGCAAGGAATGAGATGCTTAAAAATGCTGTAGAAAAACTGAGGAGGGTTATAGACAATTTTATCTTTGTGCAGAAGCTGCTTGATACAAAATGACTTGTAAGATGTATGCATCACACTCCCTTCAATGTTGCTTTACAGTGTTTATAGTTTATGGTAGTCTGATATTCTATTAATTTAAATTATCACTGTATATAATAACGCTACCAAGGAACATGCATGTTCCAACAGCAGTGAAGGAAATGAAATATTAACAACTAGAAGAAGATCATAAATAACATAATTAATAATAATTTTATATTATTAACTAGGAGAAAGCATGGCAATTCTAATCAATGGAATTCTAGGGACCCCATTCATTCAGATTCTAACAATACTAATACTAATAATTTGCTTAAATCATTTCAATGATCTCTTATTGTGATTTAATGTTGCAATATGTTATGATTTTGAAGGCAATTTTGTGGGGAGAGAAATGCAGGTACATCATGGAAATGATCATGAACCTAAACATATAATAATAGAATGGGTAAGATTAATAGGAACCAATAAATCACTGAAAATCATTTGGAGGAGATGAGATTGTGCTAGCCAACATGCAGGGGAAAAACAAAACAAAACCCTTACAAATTCATAACAGGACTGCATGTAGAGGACCCACTCCTAAAACACTTACTTTATAACAAGCTGCTCTTGCTCAGTGTCAGTCAGGCCTATTCTAACTCAAAGTGAATGATCGTGCTACAAATAATTCTTACATCATTAGGATTTGACTTTTTCATGCCTGCTCTTGTATCATGTCCTTTGTAAATAATGAATCTACAGTTATATGACAAAAGTGTTTGTTTTATTGTCACACTCCTTATGTGCATTTTCTTCCAGCATGCAAGACAGAAGGCATGAGCAGGTGGTGTCTCTACCCTTAATGCTGAAGGAGGCTTACTCAGCAGAGAAAAGAGCCCACGAGGGTTACTCTGAAAACATGTCAGAGGCTTCCTCCTTTCATGACTTTTTTTATGATTCCCTATCAGGCATACAGGATGGAGAGGTTTCAAATGAGCTATCTGCATTTCTCAGCAAGGAGGAGATAAGTAAAAGCCTTGACCTTGCCAGAGAAGCTATTGCTAATTCAGTGAAGGAGAATGAGAATGTAGAACAGGGGTTCACTCATCATTTCAACACTTCTCCAAACTCATCAGAATATGCTTCTTCTAGGAAGGCCAAAGACCACGAACAAGATGTTTTGGGGAGGCTTCAGGTGAGCAGTCCAAATTCACTATTCAGCACAGCTCAAACTCTCCCAGAGCAACAGAAACAGCAACCACCCATGTCCCCTCAGGCAGCAAGCAGCATTTGCACTGTCCCTGAGAGGCAAGGCAGCATCTCGCCCTCACTAACGGCTAGCCCCAGCTTTATTCGGAGTCTAAGAAATGCAGAGAGATGTAGTCCAAATACGCAAAAGACAAGCCCAAAAACCAAATCGATGTCCCAGGGAGATGCTCCTTTCAGGAACAAGCTGTGTGACAAGGCTGCCATGTTCATTGAAGAACTTTCTTCCATATTTAGAGAAGCAGCAAAGGCAAGAGGCAGGAGTCCCAGTGGGGACTCCTCTTCTCCAGACAGTGGATACCTGTCTCCTAAAAAGAAACAGTCAGCCATGATAAATGCTTCAGTGAATCCGAGCCCTGTCAAAGCATATCCAGAGACGAAACCTGAAGCAAAGTTACCTGAGACTCACCACAATGGAGAGCCCTTCCCTGACAGGCAGAATGTCATTCAAGAAAGTGGAACTGCCTTCCACCATGAGCTCACCAATCCGAGTAGCTATCAGTCTTCAGCTCCTCGATTTACCCAGAAACTCAGGAGCCAGGAAGTGGCTGAAGGAAGCAAGGTGCTGCTGGAGTGCAGAGTGGCTGGAAACCCAACACCTCATGTCAGGTAGGTGCATGGCAGTTTAAAATGGTCACAGGCAATGGCTGATATATTCTAATTTTAGTTTTGTGGAAGGGTATCACCAAGGACCTGCTCATGGGTAATGAACAAGAAAATTCTAACAGTGCGTGCTGACAGCCAACTGGTTTTACTAATAAATACATGAAGTGACAGATTCTACCACCATTACCTTGGTGGTTCCTTACTCCACAAATATTTCCATTGACTTCTACTTGCAGAAAAATGTTCTATTCAGTCCAAGTAAGGGTGACAGAACCAGGCCTAAAACTGGCTTCAATAGGACTACTTATGAGACTAGTGAGTAAAGGGGTTCACAATCTGGTCCTTAAATGCTTTAGTCACAAAGACTGTAATAAGTGTATATATTGCATTTCTCTCAATCAGTCAGTACATTGGATAAATAACCTGAAAAAACTTTCTAATAATTTTCTCACCTCCAGCCAGAAGTCTTTCAGGTTGAGACATTCTCAAAAGATATCAAGATGGTCCCTGTATCAAAACATTTCCTCCAGTATGTCATTGGAATTTTGAGCCTATATTATTTTGCTTGGTGGGCATACTGAAATATCTACTGTAATAACAATTTTCACAGTGTTCTTAATTGTTAAATCATAGTTGTTAGCTATTATTATGAGAGTTCTAAATTTTACATTTCTAAAAGCTATAAACACAATTATTAAGGGAACTAAGCAACATCTGAAAGGTACTGAGAGCTTTCAAATCCTTTTGAAGCCAATGGAAGTTGAGGGCAATTGCAACTTGCAGACCTGGGCATTTCCTGGAAAGGTGTCTGCCAATATTTTGTCTTTGAGTCAGAACTTAAATCAGATGTTTTCTTACGCATCTTTAACAAGAAAAAAAACTGACAGATCAAAGCAATTATTTTGCAAAGCAACATGTTTTTGACATGATTTTAACACAATTATTCATTAAAGTACTTCAAAGCAGCTGTACTTCCTTAAATTGAAAAGCAAGTGAGAATGAATAGTCTAAAAATAGCAGACCTTAATATGGAAGGGAATGTGAAAAGGTTTGACACCAGAAAACAAGCTTAGTCTTTAATTGATTTATTTTGGCTTGATTAGAAAGAACTGATAGTTAAGTTCTATACTACATTAATGTACAAGAGTGAAATAGGTCATACAGATACACTGAACATTTCTACTGAGTTGACTATTTTTACCAGTTCTAGCCGAACACTTCAGAATTATAAAATATAAGTATAGGCACCTACCCTATGCTATGGGTACCTATGGGCACAGTTCCTGGACTAGGGTGTATGAGGTGCTTATGAGAAACTAAATCATGCTCCTTTGTGGGAATCCTATAGAAACAGTGGCTTTTTCCTTTAATGTGAATGGAATGGTGATTTGAGATGGGGGGAAGATTCAGAAGATGTGCCCCACCTTGCAATAACATTTTATTTTCGATGCCAATAAAATTCTTCACTGGGGCTTATTGTAATCTTATCCACTTTACTGAAGAGGTCACTCTATCACAAGTCAGGCAATGAGAATTTTGACAAAATTTCTCTTTAGTGAATAACACCAGGGGGCAGTATAAAGCAGTTTCAATATATTTATTTAGTTAACAAATACATTTCAGGGTGAACCATGAAAGCGGTACTATTATCCAGTCAGTTATTAAGAATTTGTTGTTAGACACAGGTGACAACAAAGATTTGAACCCTCTCAGACTATGTGGAAGTTTGGACCTAGACCCAGAGTCCATCTCCAAATCTTGTCCAGGTTTTTATTTATTAAAACAAATCACAAGTTGAATTTTAAGTCTCTATTTTAAGAGAAATCACAGCTATTATACTGTAAGACTATCTAACATTAGCATAGCCTGGTTCATTAAGAAGGCTTCCAAAGAACTGTACATTGTGCACATAAGAATCACTTCATCACCATTCTTCCTCCCTCCAACACTGAAAATCAGCCATCTTCAGGATGGAACTGTGTAACAACATCACACAGTAGTTCAACACAGGAAGGAAAAAATAATGTATCCAGATGAAATTGCAGAAGTAAATTGGAGTAGGCAAAACATGCAATCGCTGCACTTAAAATGTTTCTACCATTTTCAGAGATATTTCTGCACCTGTGTGTGAGAGAAAATATAATGTATATAGGCCCAGATTTTTATAAATGAATGATAAATGAAGTTAGTCTTTCTAATCCATATTTAAGTACCTAAATAAGTGGCCTGATTTTCTAAAGTGCTACACATCCTGCTGATCACATTCAATGGGAATTTCTGGGTATGTGTTACCTTTGAAAACCAGGTCACTTATTTGCGACCTAAATATATGGATTGGTGAAGCCTCACTTTGGACACCCTTATTTCCAAAATCTTGAACATTAGGGGGAATAATGGTAGAACCAGTGAAAATGTTCATACCCATAAAAACTAAGCATGCCAACTATATGAAACTAAAGATGCCCATTAAACAGAAATTTGGCCATAACACCAGGGCCAAACAGTAATATTTGTATGGTAAGTGCTATCAATCTTTAGTGACTAAGAGTGTTCAGAATCTTGGTTTTATATCTCATGTGAAAGGCAGCAAAACCAATAGTATAATATCCCCTAAAACAGTGGTGCTCCCACTTTCTCAGTTGTGTCTTTTAAAACCCCAGAAAGTTTGTTACTGATGCTGAAATTATAGCAAAGTTTTTTTTTCATATACACATATCTTACTATTGCTGTAACTACCATAGATTTACTCAGATTTTTTTCTTTTTTTAAGAAAGAACTTTTCTGCTAAAATTAACCTTAATGCTCCTCTGTCTTCCTAGAGCCTGTTAGTGTAGTATATTTGATGTCTAAAATATGTAAATTTTTTTTACTTCTAATATCATAGTGTTTTTACTAGGAAATAGCATATAAAATGTACTTCATTGGCTTAAGAGAAATTACTTAAAATACAATCTACTTCACCACATGATTATAAATACCTGTCTGTTGTTAGAACTATGAGGTAGGTAACAATTCTCTTGAATCATGTAACTTTTCTTTTATATACAGAGAAATATTCTTAAAATACCCTGTATTGATGTTTTGGTTTTGCTGTGTTCAAGGATTTAGCCATTAGCACTATTACTCCAGACTTCTGCACTTGTATTGTTGTTACCTGTGTCTATACTTCTACTGTCCTCTTTGTAATTTTTTTTTTATCTGAATAGGCATTCCTTTAGTCAGGGTTATGCCAAAGCTAAAGCCCTAAGGAAAGGGAGGGTGTTTAAATAGAGGACTAGTTATCTAACTTGTATTCCTTCATTATCTCCCACAAGTTCTGTCTTTTGTTAAATTGCTGCGGTAGCAAAGTACTCCTCGTATGTAAGTGTTTTGGGGGTAGAGGCATTGTCATCTTATAGGTGGGTACTGCACCTACACTATGAATAGTGCTACTAAAATATAAATAATAATACAGGAACTTTTATGTGTATTGCTATGATCCTGATTATAGAGGACGAAACTATAGTAGCCATTTTTAACCTACCAGTATGCCCACTACAGGAAGCGAAAAATTTGTTTCAAATCTGTTTATTAACGGTAGACTGTTATGGCTGTTTTACCTATCCCTAATTAAGATATGCGGTAGCTTATATATAAATGTAATGAAATAATATCCCTGTCCAAAGAGAGATTTCTCTGGATGTTACATCACTTCTTTTCATTTTTTCCTAATTTGCTTTCTTACCCTTTCTCAATCATTTGGCGTTGTTTTGTTTCTGTTGTTTTGCCTTTGATTTATATTCTCCTTTCCTCTGTTGCTTTCTCCTTGTTAAATTCTTTTTGTTAAATTTTAGAAATCAGAGTAGTATCCCTTTCCTATTTCGGTGTCTCTCCCAGTTATCTGTTGTCCTCTTTTTCCTGTTCTGTGCCCTGTATCACAGTTCTCTTTTTCCCTTCTGAAATCCTACTTCACTCCTCATTTGGGATAATGTATTTCTGTGTCTGAACGCGCAGGGAGCACCACTCTTATAGAAATTCTGAGCATCTTTGGGCTGCAACAAGAAAGTTAATATGTATTGAAAAAGCATTCTCAATGGCTGATGTGATTATTTCATCACTTCTCCTGCTTTTTTTATTGGAAAGCATGCTGTGATTGTCACTTCTCCAAACAGTGCTTGGGCAAATGGGTTTTCCTAGCCAACTTGCCTGGGGAGCTCCTTTTGGAGGGGAGGGTTTGCCATGATGCCAATGAGCAAGTGATGCAAATTCTGCCTGCAGTAATTTGTGCTGATATGCCCTGTGGATTTTAGGGTGGATGAGAGATCTGGACGAGATCTCTTCCCACCCAGCATGCGTGCTGAACACCCACATTAGGGATTCTGTGGGATTGGGAAGAATATGCTGGGAGGCAGCACTCCCTTGTGTCCAGGATGGTTCAGATCAGGCTCCCCTCTGCTTGGCTGAAGGATAGAGCAGTGGTCTTCTTTCACTTGTTAGGAAGACGTCTTTGCTTTTAAGAGCCAAGATGGTGTTGAATGGGCATCATGACTGTCTGTTGATATTATTTGTGCATAAGTGCCTGGGAACCGATGCAGTGTGTGAACACCCATTGTCATTGGAGGAAAATGTCTGACTCCACCCCCCCACACACTTTATGGTCAAATTTTACAAATAGTTACACTAGTGATAAACTGGTGTGAGGAGAGTCAGGCCCCTTCAGTGTCATTGGGAAAGGACCCTTCACAGGGACTGGGTGTTGATAATAAGATACTGTATCCTATATAACTTTGGACACCAGTCACTGGTTCAAATGTGGTTTAGTCTGTTCAGGGACCTAGAAACAAGCTTGTATGTGCAAAACCTCTAAAAGTCACTCAGCATCCCTGCCTCTTCTGTCCTTGAACTACTAATTTCACCCATTTCTTGTTCCTCTGGTATATGTTTGAGGGTTGTTTGACAGATGATGCATTTCTGCTGTCCATTATTCTTTCTGCACGCTAAGAGGAGTTCTGTCCTCAGGCAGACTGTCTGTCTAATACCTTTCACTGATCGACCTTTTAAAAAAATACAGAAACTTGTGTTCTACTATGAAATATCACAGTATAAATAAAACAAGTTAGGTGCATAAAGATGGAAGTTATGAGAGACAATATCAAGATAATGGGGCAATTGTTTAAAAAAAAAAACCCTAGGACTGCTGTCTTAAATTGGATTTAGCAGGGAATCCCAGCTCAGTCAGTTTATTGTTCAGCAGCTATTTGTGAATACGAGTTTCTTTGTCCTGATGTATTTCTAATTACATCGTGAATATTCTAAAGATTACTTGATCCACTTCTTTAACAGTTATCCCTTTTTGTCTGCTTCTGTTACAAAATGCAGACCTAAACTTGCTAACGCTCCCAAATAAATAGCATCTTAATTCCTATTTACAAAGGAAATCCAAAGACTAAACAATAATATTATCAAGTACAGTTGTATTTTGAATATTCTGGGCTTGATGCGAAGTGTATGCATCGCCACTCTAATTCTTAAAAACTATTCCTGAAGGGAATGTGAAGAAAATGGGTCTCTTTCTTTGTACAGTAAGTTTATAAGGACACTTTTTTTAAAGTGGCTATGTAAATATTGCGCTTGGCTGAGAGCATAGGCAAACTTTCTCAGATGAGAATGGATCCACTCAAGTCTTCAGCAGATTTTCACTGAACTAATTGCATCCATGTTGCACATTAGCTGGAATAGTGATTATCTACTACAAGGCTGCAGTTTTAAAATCATTATTATTAATAACAAGCTACACTGTAAAAATAGGACTAAGACTCAGCTCTCTGTGTCACTTAGTATTTATCTGAGTGCCTACTTGCATATAAATTCAAAACATGGTCTCTTGTTCTTTCTAGCCCCCTACAAGCTTCTGACCTTAGCCACCTCTTGCCAAAGATTTTGGCAAAAAGGAAATATACTAGTAATCTGACCATCATATGCTAATTTGTTGGAGGTCTTTTTTTTTGTCAGTTCAGTACTGTCAATCAGAAGCCCTATGCAAAATAGAATATTGTGTAGCTTGCAGAGGTGCAAGGGAAAAGTGTATTGGAAGTGGAGGATCTTATCAGTGCTGAGAATATGGGGAAAGGTGGGGGAGTGATGCTTTCGATAAAGAATAGCATTTGGAATCAATATATTTGGCTTCATTGCAGTCATTGCTTATCAGTGTTCAACAAGTATGTAATGCAATTCCAAATCATTTCTAAATAGTTATGTTATAGTGTTTTGTGATATGTTTGCTTACTTGCCTGAAGGTAATACCACATCTTGGATTGTTTAAGAGTATTAGGGGTAATTACAGCAATTTAATAACCTTATTTAGACAGCACATACTTTTGCGGGATACAATGCATTGCTTTATAAATACGAATGCAGTAAATACAATTATCACTTTGAAACTTGACGCTTGAAACATTCTTTGCTGACAGACACAAAGCTGTTTGCCATGTCTGAAATGCACTCTGTAAATGTTTTCATGACAGCATGGAAGTTAATTTTAATGAACTGGACTACAAAACTAAGTAAATGGGATTCTTTGCAAATGTACATAGCTGATGACTGAAAACATTAACTTCAGTTTATTCAATTAAAGCTGACAAGACCTTGGGGGAGGCAGAGCAGGCCATACTCTAATGACTTATAGTAGACCAAGCACAGAAGAAATACTGTTAAATAGCAGTGAAAATTGGGTTTATTTTATTAGTTTTAGAGGCCATCTGGAAAATCTGTTTTTCTTTCTTATAAGAATTTAGTTTGATAGGGCAGTGTTAACTAGACCAAAACTAAGTAGTTTGGTAGCTTTGGGCCAGATTGAGGCCAGTCCTGCAAGCCAGTGCAAGGGGGATTAAAGAGATGAAAGATTCCCCTTTAGTCCCTTTCATCTAGTACATGTACCATAGATAGTGGTGTAAAAGAAATATCATCTCCATGGGTCTTGTGATATTTCTTAAAGCATCCAGAAGCATAGGTCATTGTGTTACCCCCACCTCAGTGAGAGAAAGAGACTTCCTGGTGCTAAACTCGGAGACAGATGTCCCCCAGTCTTTTAGCCACCTCAAGCAAACTTCTCAGGGCTCTGCCAGCCTTTACTTTGTCTCACAGATTAACACTTGGTGTACTTCGGTTCCTGAAATTCCCAGAAGTGTCCCCCTGTAGTGTCCAGCCTCCTATCACTGGACACTCACAATAAGTGCCAAGTCCGTTGCCTCCAAAGTGACAGTGTACTCACAAGCTTACTTGATTCAACTGAGAAGGCACATTCTTCTTAATATCAGAGTGCTGTGCAGTGAAGGAAACCTGCAGCTGGCCTGTACCAGCCAACTTGGGCTCACAGAGGCTCAGGCTATGGGGCTGTTTCATTGCTGTGTCGACTTCTGGTCTCAGGCAGGAGACCAAGCTCTAAGATTCTGTGGGATGGAAGGGTCCTGGAGCTCAGGGTCGTGCCTGAGCCCAGAAGTCTACTTAGCAGTAAAATAGCCCCACAGCCCAAGCCCCATGAGCCTGAGTTGGCCAGCCGCAGGTTTTTCTTTGCTGCGTAGACATACCCTGAGATGACTTTATAGTAAAAGGAGAATAAGTTTAATAAACACTCAATACTCACTTGAATCTGTTAAGAATAATGGATACAGTATTGGTTACAAATACAACATAAGTATAACACACTTCTAAAAGACTAAGGCCTATTAAAAGTTATGCTTTTAGACCTTTATCTAAGATAAGTTTCTCATCTAAAGCAACCTCTGTGTCATCAGCCCTCAGGGCCGGGATCCAACTTTCATGGATGCAAGAAATGCTGTCCTCTTTGTTCCCTCAGTGATGGGAAAAGAAACCCCTTCTTATCCTTCTTGCAGGCCAACAAACCTTCAAAAGGATACATTTCAAAGTGTACCTCCAGAAAAGATCCTCGTTCTCCACTGCTTTGTGCTTTGGTTTGGTGACACTGTGCTGTTTGTGTCTGGTTTGGTGACTCATCCTCCTATTAACTTGTTTTGCCTGTGCTTCCACTGTATTTGGCTTATCCTGACTAATTTACATAAGAGATCCAGGCAGAAAGGTAAATCAGTATTCCTTTGCCTGGGAGAACTTTGTAACTAGGCAGGGTTGATAAACACAGTTTAAACATTTGTAGTACATGTATACAACTTCTTGAATGACACCCATACATATATCTCGTAATGCCTATATGATGTGATATTCTGTTAGCCTTTACAGAGGTGTGAGACAAAGTCAGAAGGCAGCAAGTAGACCTGTTGATTCCATTAATCCACGAAAGAGCCTTCTGGAAGGCAAACACTAAAAATCAAAAGCTACTAAAGCTACTACAACACCTCTGTGAAAACTATTTATATGTGAAATTAAAACTTCCAAAGTTCATTCACTTATTCATTTTTCTGCACAAAAGGCTTGCCCTCAAAAGATGAATAAGTGTGTGGGGGGGGGTGTTTGCTTTTGTTTGTTTTTTTAACCTTCAGATAACTCAAGTGGCTGAGCACAACTGCCTGGAATTCTTTTAAAAAATACACACATTTAGTCATGGAAACTTTAATCCACAAATACACTTCAGAAAAGTTATGAACAATGAAAAGTGGGTTGTATAGAAACTCTTTTGTGACTTTAAATATAATGGTTGCTAATAATTGCTTTAGGATTTCAGACACCAGCACAGCAGTAATTCCAAATTGGATGCAACACAATAACAAACTGTAGCCTTGCATTTTTGAACCCACTGTGTTATTACTTATTACTGTGTTGTTGAGGGTGTTCACACTCATGAACCAGAATCTTGATCAACAAGAACATTCCTTCTAACTTACAGTGCCAAAATTGTCAAAGCAAATAACTGCTGTCTATTCTGAGGGTTGGTATTTAAAATAAAATAAAATCTCATATGTGACATAAGCACTGCATTGTAATATCCATTCATACATGTAGAAAAATACTTTTTAAGAAGCACAGATACTGAATTGATAGCAGACCTCTCACAAAACTGTGAACAGGCACCAATAATACAAGCAGACTGTGCCAGTGGCCAAATATTGCTCTAATATTACAAACATTCTTAGATAAAAACCCTGAACTGGTTTTTACAGCATGTGTGGACTCTTGTATTTGACTTCTTGTGAATTTTTATACAAGCGCATTTTTACAGACATTTTTGTGGGAGACAGTGTTGAATATAACTCATGCTGCTCTGAATTAGATTTGTATGCAGCCATCTTAGAAGCTTTGTGGGTATGGAAGTCATCTAGTTAAGCAGCTGAAATATTACCACATCATCCGGTGACCAATCACAAAATATGACTAGCTAATTAAGAACAGGGAATAATTGATTGAAGTCATAGTGAATAGTTTGCAAGCAATCCATAAGCTGACATATATAGACAAATTGAGTAATTAGCAGATGAGCACTTTTCTGTATACAGACTTTTAATAATTTTTTTTAAATTAATGAGGAATAATTCACCCAGCTCTAGTGAACACTTAAAATTGTATAAATGTGGGGCTTTTCAGATAGGAAAGATTACATACCTATATATCACTGAAGAAGGTATCTTATCTGTTGCCTTAAGAGCTGGATATCCACAAATGCTAATTATGGATCAGATACTGAGAACCTTATGTGCCCTAAATAGCACCTTACTCTGCATTTAAGTAAGGTACTATTCAACATGAGTAAGAGTGGCACAATCTGACCTTGTGTTGCTTTAAAAACTGACATCAGTCTGGTTTCCTGTGGGAAAAGGCAGTGTGTTGAACATTTAAAGTTTTGCTGGTAATTACCAAGTAGAATCACCCATAAAAGTTGTTTTTTCAGCTAGCTGCAGGCCAAAGCAAGTAGATGGTTTTAAAGATCCTTGTGCAGCAAGGCCATTACTGAGATGTTTGTATTAGTTACTAACCCTAATGTACTGCTTCAAATCAAATTAACTTTTAACATCAGGGAACAGTAATCGTGCATTCCTGCAGTGTATGTATGTGCTGATGCCATAAAAATAATTAATACTTTGCAGTACCTTTCATCTGATGATCTGAGTGCTTTATAGAGAGCTTGGGTCATACATTGGCAGCTTTGGTTTGTTTCCTTCTGTTTTATATGGCTATGCTTGTCAGAAGGGGAGGGGAAGATAAGTTGAGAGAAGGCAGTACTCATTGTTACATTTTTGTCCCAGGAACAGTTAAATACCAGTTGAACACCTTGCTTACTACCTGGCAAGCAGCTGAGTAATAACGTTTATACATCATAGAAAATAAAGTTACAGAGCAGGAGCAAGGGGGCCTAGGGGAAATAACTGCCTTGTAGGCGAAACCTGAGACATCTTCACAGGGAGGCTTTTTGAAAATATTTGCCATTTTGGAAAGCTGTGCATGTATTTGCATTTTAATTGTGCCGAACTGAACTTCAGGGCCTGATAATCTATGTTAACTGGTCATGAGGCTCACAATTTGTGGACCTACTGTGTAAAAGACTGTTTAACATACAACCTCAGACTAGTCCACGAGCATTGTGTAAGAGAAGTATGAGATAATTAGTCCAGTATGTAGCTTTTCTTTCTCTATAATGTATAATACTCTGGTGCAGTGGAGAATTCTAATATCAAGAGGCCAGGTATAATGCTAGATGCTGCCACACACACTTATATCTCAGTGTACACTTTCCAGAAGGCTGACTTGAAGGGGAAGAGGGCCTCTTCAGTCAGAAGTGATGCTGTTTTATGATAGGCTTTGCTGCCTCCTGGGAACTAATCTAAATGTCAAGGCATACGTCTCCTCTCAGAATAACAAACTGGACTTGAACCAGCTTTCCCAAGGAAAAAAAAAACAAGAGTGCTA
Source organism: Lepidochelys olivacea (assembly GCF_965140295.1). Taxonomy (NCBI): domain Eukaryota; kingdom Metazoa; phylum Chordata; order Testudines; family Cheloniidae; genus Lepidochelys; species Lepidochelys olivacea. Next base: position 75,631,856 of record NC_140414.1, read on the forward strand.
AGAATACCTAAAAACACAGGTATCTGTAAGGGAGGCAAGGTAATAAAGTAAACTCATGTCAAAAAATACCTGTTAAAACAATGTAGAATTCATATATGGTCAAAATATGGCTAGTCAAGCATCTGCAAAATTAATAAAATTGTCTCTTTTGTGTACAAAGGCCAAAAGGTGGATAATGCCAGTAGTGTGCTGAGACCAGGAGTCAGAGTGTTGTGTAAATAGTGGAGAAGAGAGATCCCGATATTCAGTATTTTTCTTCAAATAGAAGCACTTCCAATAATTCCTTTTGTGGAGAAGACCCTTTGTAAATTCAGGATGTCTTACACTGAATAGTAAAGACCATGTATAGCCCTTTAAAGTCAAACTATATCAGATCTCTGATCTCTAAGCCTGACAATCTAACTGAAACTAGGATTTTCCAGTGACAATAGACCACATATTAAAAAATAAATCTCCCTGTCTAGAAGATGTCGGACAATAAAATGCCAACAGTTAAATATGGTATCTAATACTGTTTTATGTTTTCTTCCATTATGAATAGGGTTAAATGGATTGTATCATATCACTTGAAGGTAACAGTTGGCAAATGCTGAGGTTTTTTGACTACTGAAATTCTAAATAATATCTTACAGTAATACTTTAAAATCAGTCTCAAATTTTGAACCTAAATCTCCTGTAACCACGGGGTTGTACTTTATTACGGTTTACCTCAGAAAGGTAAAGTAATAATAAAATAGTGAGAAAAACCTGTATACATGAGATTTTTGCAACAGTTAAGTGCACACTGCAATATAAGAACAGTTTGAAAAATAGTTATAGCATTCCTATATCTTTTTTTTCCCCTGCTGAAGGGGTGGGCATGGGGGGAGCTCTTTGGATCCTTCTTTCTTTTCCTAACTTTTTGAGCCAACTTCTGGCACATATGTCACTGGCTTAGTCATATGTCATATGTCCATCATTCCTCTGGATGATCAGAAATGGAGAGTGAATGCCTGTGAGGCTTGACTGACCCTGCTCTTTAACCAGCTAGAGACTGGTGTTTAATTCTGGGGGAATGCACATACCTTATCCCAGTGGCTCCCAACCTGTGGTCCATGGACCTTTTGAGGTCAACAGACTATCTGTAAGGGGTCTGCAAAAGGTTATCATTACTATAGTACAGTGGCTTTCAACCTGTGGTCTGTGTACTCCGGGGGGTCTGCAGATTATGCCTAAGATTTCCAAAGGGTCTGCACCTCCATTTGAAATTTTTTTGGAGCCAGCAAATGAAAAAGGGTTAGAACCACTGCTTTATCCCCTATGGCTGCCTGCATAGCAAATCTACTGCTCTTGTCCCAGATAGAATAAGGCACTAGAAATCAAACCAGATAATTTTCCATTAGACATTGAGTGCTACTTCTGGCCAAAATAAATTCCTACATTTTGATAGAACTGTATAGCTTCAGTGCTGCTGAAAGATTTAAAAGGAGGGTTACCAAAAAGGACAGAGTTGACATATTGCTGCTCTTACTGACCTAATCAGAGTCCATTTGAGAATCATTATTTTAATCCATTTTACACATTGGTATTACACAGATGTATATAGCTGTTTGATTTTACAGGTCTTCTCTCAAACAAAGGTATTTAAAAGCACCTCAAAGTTAGGTGTCCAAACTCCAGTGCAATTAATTGAAAAGTTCTGCCTTAAATTTTGTAGTAGGTTCAGTAGGTTCACATAAATTTTGTGTCTGAGAGCTGTCGAAAAATTTGGGAGCACAAATCAAGCTAGATAACGTTTGTACAGTATGTACTATCACACTTTATTTGCCAGTTTAAGGTGTTCTGAAAATATGTAATTGACACAACACACAAATGTACACAAAATACGAAAGCAGCAACTATGAGAACTTTCCTTTATTCAGGACAAAATTATAAAAGCCCTACTAACTCTTTGAACAAAAGACATATTCTTGGATTATTCCCATCCCAGTTTTAACACGAATGAGGCAAAATTACCAGAGAGCTTGTTTTTACTTGCTTTGCTTTTATTTTGTGTGGATCTGAAATGTGAACACTTGCCAAATTAGAGACAGTTAGCTCAGTGTGATCAAGCCAAAATAACAGTAATAGTTAATATAAAACACGTAGCTTGTACACTAGAATGTAATGTTTAAAACTGAATTATTCTTATAATGGTTATCAGTTTTTTTACATTTCCCTCATCTTCTTTGAGAATATAATATCAGTGGTGCGTTTTTCCATATATCAGATACCTTTTATGGACACCGGCATAATATCCAATTGCTTAAGCCAATCGCAGAGTTGATGTATAAGGTAGTGCCAGTTAGGCAGTGTTAAACGTCCTTGGTCTCTTAATGTGTAAAATAATCTAAACTGATGTAATTTACATGCCAAATAGCTGGAAGAAAGCTTTAATTTAAAATAACCCCTTCATTCCCTGCTTTACACACTGCAGAGCAGAACAAAGATGAAAATTAAAGTACAATAATGGGATAGTAATGGGGAAAATAAATACAAAGTACTCTGTGTAAAGGGTCTCATTTACACCACATTACATCACTTCTACATTTGACCATAAGGCAATAACTAATTGGGCCCTTTCTGTATTGGATCCATAAAAATTATTGGAGGTATCTGTGTAAAACTCTTCAAAAGTGTTTTTGAAAACAATGGGAGTGGTGTTTGACACTATTCAGTGTTGGTTTGGGTTGGGTTTTTGCCCTCGTTGTCTCAATTAATAACTTCTTAATGTTCATCACTTCCCTGTCCCACTACTGAAAATACTCACTTCTATGTTCAAAATTGGTTAGGTAGGCTCATAGGCCTTTGTTAGTTATCAGTGCTAGCGCTCCCCATCATGTATTAGGCACGGAACTTGTGTTTCTAACTGATTTAGGAATGCTCTTGTAATCTATTGTGGGATTTCTAAATTCAGTATTGTGTATAATAATTTGAAAGAGTTGTACATCTATTTCTTATTCCAAACTGATAATTAAATAGACAAAAACTGTCTGCTTATCTCTGCTTTTAGCAGCAATTTGGATTAAAGTGGATTTACATGGCTCTTGAATACTGCAGATTACTTAACCAAAGAGCAGAGGACAAGACGTGGAAATGAAAATTACACAGTTAATGGAGACAAATACTTTTTACTTACATTAACCCTTGCTAGTTTCTCAAGCAGCTTTTCCTTTTGTTAGCAGCAAATCTTCAAAAACTATCCTAAAGACAACATTCAGAAGGCATAAATGAAAAGCAGTACAATATAATCCTAACTAGAATTATGCATATCCCTAAACTGGAGACAGTGTGTGAGACTTGATAGTGAGACCTCTGGTCCATGAGGTAGGGGTGTTAAATCTCCCAAAAGGAATCCTGGCCTGTACTTCATTAGAAGTGATGGCTGTTGGCTAACTGTGTGTCAGAGCAGCCCCTTTTAAGGACAGCTCAGCCTGAATAACTAGGGGAGGCTGTCGCTGGATTCTATGGGCTCCGTTCTGTGGGGAGGAGTAGAGGACAGGAGATGTAGCCTTTCAGAATGGGAATGCTATTGTATGTTCTCTGGCTTGCTCCAGAGAGGTATTGCTTCAGGTAATGGCTTTCAAGTTTAATGAGGGGTGGGGCAGGGTGAGTGGGTTGATTCCATCTATGAGCTTCCTCAGACCTGCCCTATAGCCAGAAGCTATCTATAAAAGTTTTTCTGTAAGATCTGTGAAAGGTAATTTTGGGGACTTTACCTGTGCAGGAACTAGGCAGAGAAAGTGGTTCCCAGCCATGAAAGACATAAACCACATAGCTGAAGAGGAGCAATGCTGGAGTTTGTTTACAAGGCCTACTCAACCTCATGCAAAGTACATAAGAGAGAACAGCTAACCCTCCACTTTTAACTTACTCTTTCTCACACCGTCCTGTTGGCTGTGTTTCCTGCTACAACCCTCACTCTTCACTCCCTTTGCATGTAATTTACACTGACATTAAACTTATGTCATCATCCACATCACCAACTTTTGCATAGATGCACTGGGTTCAGAGAGAAACTGTCAGATGCGAAGCCCCACTTGATGAGGTAGAAACGCTTATCAATACCAACTTTAAAAATTCAGGTTGGTTTGCATCTGAGGCTGGGGGAAGAGATTCTAGATTATCTGTAAACCAGCAAAATTGGTTTGGTCTCTTTTAAAAGACTTCTTAGCAAAATAAGATTAATGTATTCTTCTTTCTGGCTGGAGAAAGCAACACCATTGCTGTTATCGAGCTAAATGACAACTTGGAAGCTGAATGCATGTTAAGTTATATAATGTGGTTTTACAACCAAAGTCACTCAGGAGCGCAGGTCTGGAATAGGGCACCTGACAAATTCCTATGTAAAGTGATGCAGCAGTTGGCTTTCATGAAGGCTTTCCACAGTTTAATGGCTGTAGCAGGCCAACTGTATCTGTTCCTCCAAGTCTTTCCTCCTCAAAAGGGCTATTCCACAAGTATGTGATATGAAGATAGCAAATCACATATTTTCAAATGAGCAGAAAGGCATCACATTCAAGTTTTCTGCTGGGCTAAATAGAAAAGTTTATACTTACAATGTTAAGAATAAAGCCAGATATTCAAGGTAGATTCTCCCTCCTGCCTCTCCTCTATCTGAAATATGCATCTTATGTACTGGTCTTCAGCACAAGATCATGCTGCTCTTTAATAAACTGTATACTGTATTTAAATAGAAAGCTTGATTGCATAAATTAGTACCCCATTAAACTGTACATTTAGCTCTACTTCATAGCTGCAGATGGTAGCACAGTACAGCTTGAATACTTGCATTAAAAGATGCTGTAGATTAAATGTGTATTTACACTATCTTAAGTGTTGCTCATTTTCTTTTAATTATATTTATGCTAGAACTGATGTATTATGTGAAGTGAGGCTGTTAGCCAGTAAGGAAAATACTGCAATAATTTGAACTAAAACAAAATAGCAACATATTGTCAATGAGCTGTTGTCAAGGTTCCTTCCCCACTCTGAACTCCAGGGTACAGATGTGAGGACATGCATGAAAACCCCCTAAGCTTATTTTTACCAGCTTAGGTTAAAGCTTCCCCAGGGTACAAACTATTTTACCTTTTGCCTTTGGACTTTATTGCTGCCACCACCAAGCGTCTAACAAGTATTTAACAGAGAAAGAGCCCGCTTGGAAACATCTTTCCCCCCAAAATCCTCCCCAAACCCTACACCCCCTTTCCTGGGGAAGGCTTGATAAAAATCCTCACCAATTTGCATAGGTGAACACAGACCCAAACCCTTGGATCTTAAGAACAATGAAGAAGCAATCAGGTTCTTAAAAGAAGAATTTTAATTGAAGAAAAAGTAAAAAGAATCACCTCTGTAAAATCAGGATGGTAAATACCTTACAGGGTAATCAGATTCAAAACACAGAGAATCCCTCTAGGCAAAACCTTAAGTTACAAAAAGACACAAAAACAGGAATCTACATTCCATTCAGCAGATCTTATTTTATCAGCCATTTAAACAAAACAGAATCTAATGCATATCTAGTTAGATTACTTACTAAATTCTAAGACTCCATTCCTTTTTTGTTCCCGGCAAAAGCATCACCCAGTCTAGCATTTGTGTACAAGCACTTTAAAAACTTGTCTCTGTTTATTTCTCTTGGTTACATAAATCTAGTTCTCTCCTTGTATCACACTTCACAGTTTAAGTGTCTCTGCAATCAAATCGATCTCACTATAGAATGGAGGTGGCAGGATATTCTGTCAAGTGTCCTCTACTTTGGAATTTTCTTTGCTCCTCTAGGATCACTTCAAGCACAGAGAGGCAAAGCTCATCTCTTCCCTCCAGGCTTTTGGGAACAGAGTGGTCTGAGGGTTGAAGGAATTGAATTTTTTGTTTATTTTCTGGTGACTAGTTCTGTCTGGGTTGGATCAGCAGTGTGTAATACTGTATTGGTCTTGTGTGTATTTTTCACTTATAGGCATAGATGGCATCCAAACCTTAACAAATAGGAAAGAATTTTAAAGAAATGTTTAAAAGCTTTCTTATTTAAGCCTCTTTTGGCTTGAATAGAGTCTCTAACTGCATAGGTGATGAGAGCTGTAGTATCTGAGTATGATGTGATTCCTGGAACAGTGTGTCTTCAGTCTTAAAATCCAGCCCAACTGTAGGCACTCCTTGATTTTGAAGAGAAGGGGTGATAATCTACAATCCATGATACTCTTTTTGAAGTGTTAGGAAATTGAACTTTTATATTCATTCTCAGGTAGGGGAGCTCATCTCTTTGCAAAGTCATAGGAGCCTGGTACTGTAGGCTACAAAACTCTGTATGAGTTCCTATTAGTATGTAAAGACCAACCCATGTAACACTCTGAGCTGAATTCTATTTTTCAGACATGAAGTTCTGAACATAAATACTTCCATCAGTAAATGTTTACAGGCAAACACTGAGTGTGTGGAAGACCCCCTGACAGTGAAAGTAATCTGTTTATAATCTAAGCAAACGAATAAAAACCCTTATGAGTCAACCATTTCCTTAAAATAAAAGTTATTGCTAAGTTTGACAGAATTTGATGTTTTTGTTCATTTTTTTAATGTGATTTTATTTTTATCATTGAAATGTTCACATTTTGTGAGAAATTATGGGGGAGAGTCAAAAATATTTGTTTTATGATCGTACACATTGACATTCAGAAAGTGACAATTTGTTTTAATGGTTACAAATCTTTAAATGTCACATGTCAAAATATAAAAAGTAAATATCTCAAACTCTGTTTTCTCAAGCAGCATTTTTCTTTGCTATCTGTAAATTTATATTATTATAGATGGAAATATTTTTTCGTCAACTGGTATGTGTAGGGTGAAGTCAGCATCTGCTAACATTTACTGAACACCCCCCCCCCGCCAAAAAAAAAACACCTAATCCTTCCACACCTGTTTGCATCACACATGAAAATTAACAGTAGATGATATAACCTGAACTCTAATCCCATTTTGCTTGCAATTTAATAAAGCTGGTAATGTTTAACTTCAATCTAGAGTAGAAACTCTATTATGAGAGTGGTGAGTAAAGGGAAATATGTGATATTCTTAGTCATTCAGAAATTCTATTATTCAGGAATTTTTCAAAAAAATGAGTTAGATCCCTAAATCAAATTGAATTTCAGTGGAATTGGATGCCTAACTTCCTACTGTGCCTTTCAAAATACCAGCCTAAAATGTTAACTAATCTAATGACAGAATGCTAGGTAGACATCAATGTATATGGTTTATACCAGGCGTGGGCAAACTTTTTGGCCTGAGGGCCACATCAGGGAACAGAAATCGTATGGTGGACAATGAATGCTCACAAAGTTGGGGTTGGGGTGCAGAAGAGGGTGAGGGCTCTGGTTGGAGGTGTGGGCTCTGGGGTGGGGCTGGTGATGAGAGGTTTGGGGTGCAGGAGGGTGTTCCATGCTGGGATTGAGAGGTTTGGAGAGAGGCAGGGGGTCAGGGCTGGGGAAAGTGGCTGGGGCAGGGGGAGAGGCTCAGGGGTAAAGGCTCCAAGCGCACTTACCTCAAGAGGCTCCCAAAAGCAGTGGCATGTCTCTTCTCCTACATGTGGACCGGCCGCGGACCTTCAGAGCAGGGCCATGCCATGGCTTCCAGAAGCTGTGTGGTGTGGCCCCCCGACTCGCTGGAGTGCCAGAGCAGGGCCGAGCCGCGTGGTACAGCCCCCAACCTAGCGCCCCAGCTGGAGTGCCAGAGCGGGAACTCGCGGGCTGGCTTAAAATGGCTCACGGGCCACATGTGGCCCGTGGGCCATAGTTTGCCCACCCTTGGTTTATACAGTTAAAAAAACTGTTATAGTTATCTTTAATATAGTTGTGATGTAGGTATTGAAACAAATGTTATACTGTCTATATATAACTGTATGTTAGAGTTCAGGTGGTTGTTGGAATGACCAATAAATTTTCACATGTAGCTTTTAGAAATGTATGAACAGTGATCTTTATGTACATTACCTTAACTGATCATATCCATACTTCATTGTGTTAATAGCATATTTGTGCATAACCTTTTGTTTATAGTTATATTTTGGTATGTAGTTTTTGTTAAGGTAATAAGGACTATAGTAAACTTTTTGCCTTGGAAATTACATAAGGATGTATATCATACTGCATTAATGGGAGTTCTTTTGCTGATTATATAGCCTATGTTTTTTAAGAGAGAGCTTGGTAATAGTTACCATTGTTCTGCAGCTAGTGTGGCTGCCTTTGGTTCCTCAAAATAGGATATTTTTCGAGTAAAGCACAAATATGGATTGTGCAATAACAACTGAAAGTGAATCATAGATTCATAGAATATCAGGGTTGGAAGGGACCTCAGGAGGTCATCTAGTCCAACCCCCTGCTCAAAAGCAGGACCCATCCCCAATTAAATCATCCCAGCCAGGGCTTTGTCAAGCCTGACCTTAAAAACTTCTAAGGAAGGAGATTCCACCACCTCCCTAGGCAACGCATTCCAGTGTTTCACCACCCTCCTAGTGAAAAAGTTTTTCCTAATATCCAACCTAAACCTCCCCCACTGCAACTTGAGACCATTACTCCTTGTCCTGTCCTCTTCCACCACTGAGAATAGTCTAGAACCATCCTCTCTGGAACCACCTCTCAGGTAGTTGAAAGCAGCTATCAAATCCCCCCTCATTCTTCTCTTGCGCAGACTAAACAATCCCAGTTCCCTCAGCCTCTCCTCATAAGTCATGTGTTCCAGACCCCTAATCATTTTTGTTGCCCTTCGCTGGACTCTTTCCAATTTATCTACATCCTTCTTGTAGTGTGGGGCCCAAAACTGGACACAGTACTCCAGATGAGGCCTCACCAACGTCGAATAGAGGGGGACGATCACGTCCCTCGATCTGCTCGCTATGCCCCTACTTATACATCCCAAAATGCCATTGGCCTTCTTGGCAACAAGGGCACACTGCTGACTCATATCCAGCTTCTCGTCCACTGTCACCCCTAGGTCCTTTTCCGCAGAACTGCTGCCTAGCCATTCGGTCCCTAGTCTGTAGGTGTGCATTGGGTTCTTCCGTCCTAAGTGCAGGACTCTGCACTTATCCTTATTGAACCTCATCAGATTTCTTTTGGCCCAATCCTCCAATTTGTCTAGGTCCCTCTGTATCCTATCCCTGCCCTCCAGCGTATCTACCACTCCTCCCAGTTTAGTATCATCCGCAAATATGCTGAGAGTGCAATCCACGCCATCCTCCAGATCATTTATGAAGATATTGAACAAAACCGGCCCCAGGACCGACCCCTGGGGCACTCCACTTGACACCGGCTGCCAACTAGACATGGAGCCATTGATCAGTACCTGTTGAGCCCGACAATCTAGCCAACTTTCTACCCACCTTATAGTGCATTCATCCAGCCCATACTTCTTTAACTTGCTGACAAGAATACTGTGGGAGACCGTGTCAAAAGCTTTGCTAAAGTCAAGATACAATACATCCACTGCTTTCCCTTCATCCACAGAACCAGTAATCTCATCATAGAAGGCGATTAGATTAGTCAGGCATGACCTTCCCTTGGTGAATCCATGCTGACTGTTCCTGATCACTTTCCTCTCATGTAAGTGCTTCAGGATTGATTCTTTGAGGACCTGCTCCATGATTTTTCCGGGGACTGAGGTGAGGCTGACTGGCCTGTAGTTCCCAGGATCCTCCTTCTTCCCTTTTTTAAAGACTGGCACTACATTAGCCTTTTTCCAGTCATCCGGGACTTCCCCCGTTCGCCACGAGTTTTCAAAGATAATGGCCAATGGCTCTGCAATCGCAGCCGCCAGAAATGTTCTTTCTCTTGAAGTATTTCAACAAATGCTGACCATTGGTAGCTGTCTGGTTATTTGCAGCAATAGCATGCCTGAGTTTCCTTTTGAATTACACCGAAGCTTAGTGCAACTTCTACATTAGCCTAAAAAACTCTAATTTGATGCACCTAGTAAAGCTTCTAGGAATGCAATGTGGGAGGCTTGAGCAACCAATGACCCTTTTGTAGATCTTGCCATATATGCGTACCCCACACTCTAATGAAGAGGAACTACAATAAAATTACAAACCTACCTAATTATGGATGAGAACAAGAAGAACAAAATAGCTTTAGGATGCCAGAGACATCTTAGGTGTTGTCTGTATTGGATTTTTTTATAGCAGTTCATAGTTTCAGACTCGAGTAATTTGCATTGGTGCAAGCTGCTTTCTACATTAGTGCAGCCTATCTACACTGTTACACCAGTGCAAAAACTCCCAATGTAGACACAACCTTATTACCATCTCCAGCTTACAAATGGAGAAACCGAGACACAGAGGTAAAGTGAGTTTTCTAACTTCAGTGACTCTGGCAAAACTGGGAAAAGAATACTACTTCTGACTCCCAGTCTTGTGTTCTAGTTGGTAGATTGTATTCCCTCTTCCATGATCCTTCCTTATCCATACATCTGAAACCACTCCTGGAACAATGGTTTTTACCACGTGATAGTCAGCCTATATAACAAACTGGATGTCCCATACCATCTAAGTCCAAAGTATTCTATCTAATGTAGGAAAAAGCCATTGCCATAATCTATAAAAAGGTGATCTCTGCTTCAACAAGCAATTTTAACTAGGGTGACCAGACAGCAAATGTGAAAAATTGGGATGGGGTGGGGGGTAATAGGAGCCTATATAAGAAAAAGACCCAAAAGTCGGAACATCTGGTCACCCTAATTTTAGCAAACCTTCTCAAACTCTAATTTGTATGTCCTTTTTGGCTGGGAGCATTTAACTCTCTACTCCGTGGCTTTCTTCTTTTGTAGACAATCCAGATTTCCAAGAAAAAGCACTCTGTCTCCACAAGTGACTCATCACTGGCCAATCACCTGACTTTGAATCTTGTAAACCTTCAAATCTGCCTTCCCATGAGTATATGTCTATTCCCTCAACTCTCCAGAAAGAGCTTTCCGTACTTTCAGGTCAAGGCCAAATTACTTTCCATCAGAACTTGGGTCGGAAAAGAATCCTTTTTGCTCAGGAATCTAATATAACCTCCTCCTTTACTGGCTTACTATTTACTTGCACAGGAAGTTGTTGAATACCCTTTTTGTGGATCAACTGCATTTTTTTGTAAAAATAAATATATGCTTTGTATTTAGCTTGATGACTTATCTTGAAACTTCCATTTCTCATATCTCTGAGGACAAAATTGATTGTACTGTCTGCCCACAAATGGAACCAGCCTATCACAATCAAATTGAATTCAAGTTTTTAAAACATGAAAATGTGTGTATAAAAAAGAGCTTCATTTTCACAAATATCCTAAGCATTTTTCTCCTTTTATGTTACTTGCATTTCAACTTTTGAAAAATCTTTTTGTTGGCTGAAAAAAATTCAGTTGGGTGGATGGAGCTGAGGTAATAATTGCATTGTCCCCTTTCCCTTTTTTCCTTAGTTTTCTCCTGTACTTCATTTTCTTTCTCTCTGGTATCTTGCTGTACTTTATTCTTCTGGAGCTGAGTGAGTGAGCTGGATTAAAAGGCAAAATGGCAAAAGTCACTTAAGGATGAGGAAAGCAATCTGTTCAAAGCTATTGGTGTCAATAGCCCTTTCACTGAATTTGTATAGTTGGAGTGAGTTTACCTGGACCAGGAAAAATCATATTTGAGGGGAATTCTGAACAACTGGCTACCTTTCTTTCTTGAGGAGAATATAGGTTAGCATCTCTTCAGTTATCTTAAAACTGCGTAATAACTATTAATTGTAGAAGTGGTTAAGATCAAGGGCTACACAAATGTTAAATATGAACTAATATAAAAGATTCTTAAGGGGTGTAGTTATAGTATATTCTGTAACTGAAGGCTGAAGCCAATAGTGTCTGGTAAGTGTATAGGGAAGGGAGAGAGCATAGTAATCATAGACTCATAGATATTAAGGTCAGAAGGGACCATTATGATCATCTAGTCTGACCTCCTTCACAATGCAGGCCACAGAATCTTACCCACCCACTCCTGCAGTAAACCCCTCACCTATGTCTGAGCTATTGAAGTCCTCAAATCGTGGTTTAAAGACTTCAAGGAGCAGAGAATCCTCCAGCAAGTGACCCGTGCCCCATGCTACAGAGGAAGGTGAAAAACCTCCAGGGCCTCTTCCAATCTGCCCTGGAGGAAAGTTCCTTCCTGACCCCAAATATGGCTATCAGCTGAACCCTGAGCATGTGGGCAAGATTCACCAGTCAGATACCCAGGAAAGAATTCTCTGTAGTAACTCAGATCCTAATCAAAGTAGAAGTGGAAACTCTACAGAAGCAGTCATTCAATAAGAGTTTGTTTTTTGCTGTGCACTGCTGATTCGGCCCACTAAAATCAGGGGTCATAATCCAGAGCCTGTGAATGTCATAGAATCATAGAATATTAGGGTTGGAAGAGACCTCAGGTTAGTCCAATCCCCTGCTCAAAGCAGGACCAACACCAACTAAATCATCCCAGCCAAGGCTTTGTCAAGCTGGGCCTTAAAAACTATTAAGGATGGAGATTCCACCACCTCCCTAGGTAACCCATTTCAATGCTTCACCAAACTCCTAGTGAAATAGTTTTTCCTAATATCCAACCTAGACCTCCCTCACTGTAACTTGAGACCATTGCGTCTTGTTCTGTCATCTGCCACCACTGGGAACAGCCTACCTCCATCCGCTTTGGAATCCCACTTCAGGTAGTTGAAGGCTGCTATCAAATCCCCCCTCATTCTTCTCTTCTGCAGACTAAATAACTCCAGTTCTCTTAGCCTCTCCTCGTAAGTCATGTGCCCCAGCCCCCTAATCATTTTCGTTGCCCTCTGCTAGACTCTCTCCAATTTGTCCATATCCCTTCTGTAGTCGGGGGACCAAAACTGGATGCAATACTCCAGATGTGGCCTCACCAGTCCCAAATAGAGGGGAATAATCACTTCCCTCAATTCGCTGGCAATGTTCCTACTAATACAGCCCAGTATGCCATTGGCCTTCTTGACAACAAGGGCACACTGCTGACTCACATCCAGCTTCTCATCCACTGTAATCCCCAGGTCCTTTTTGTTATACCAATAAAATAAAAACCAGCAGGATCTTATTAAAGGGGAAAAGGCAAAATGCCACATTTATTGTGAATACAGAAAGAAACATAGTAAGCAGTTAGTTATAGCTATAACATTCCATTCTATTTCATATTTATTCACACATTCATTCATACACACACACACAGGTTCTGCAAGGTTGTTATCATAGTTACCAGCCTTAGAGTTGCTCATGCCAAGCCACTGGCCAGGTGGGGGCCTTGTCAGATGCTCATCTGATGCTCCTGGAAGTTGGTTTGCAGAATCAGATCCCAAAGTTCTCACTTTCTAAAGTCCATTTTTATAGGAATTTCTTCCTATGCCAGTCTATGGGAATTGCTTCATCCTGCTGTTGCTGAATCAATCAGCAGATGGCACATTCCTGCTCCATGCTGCCAGATGTTATCTTGTTCTTTGGTTCTCCCATTCTTGAGGCTGTTGGGTGGATTCCAGTCTGCCCTCTGGGGGTCCTCTGGTTTTTTCCACTTGACGCCTTCTTCAGCCGATGGACACTGGATTCTTAGGCTGGCACCTCCCTGATCATTCAGTTATTATCCACACCAAGCATCCATCCACATACATCCTCTATCTCTATTTTAATCACAATTGTTAACAAAGTGAATGAATACAACAAAAGGGCGGGGAGTCTCTGGATGCTGTTTTTGTTGTTACAGAGTATTGCTTTGAGTCTCTCTCTGTGTGAGTGGTTGTTGTTACCAAGAAGTGCTTTGAGAATAGACTCTGTCTTAGAATTTACTAACACAATTAGCAGCTTGCAAGTTTCACACATAGAGGGAGAGAAACAGTTCCAAAAACCAAGAGACCTCTTAATTAGTAATACCCTGGAATTTAAACTATGGGGAATCAAACTCATTTGTGATTTTAATACAGAACTTCTTTAATACGTTCCAACATTTTCAGCAGAACTGCTCCTTAGCCAGTCAGTCCCCAACCTGTAGCAGTACATGGGATTCTTCCTTCCTAAGTGCAGGACTCTGCACTTGTCCTTATTGAACTTCATCAGATTTCTTTTGGCCCAATCCTCCAATTGGTCTAGGTCACTCTGGACCCTATCCCTACCCTCCAGCGTATCTACCTCTCCCCCCATTTAAATTTCATCTGTGAACTTGCTGAGGGTGCAATTAATCCCATCATCCAGATCACTGATAAAGATGTTGAACAAAACTGGCCCCAGGACCAACCCCTGGGGCACTCCATTTGATACCAGTTGCCAACTAGACATTGAGCCGTTGATCACTACCCGTTGAACCCGACAATGTAGCCAGCTTTCTATCCACCTTATAATCCATTCATCCAATCCATACTTTTTTAACTTGCTGGCAAGAATACTGTGGGAGACCACATGAAAAGCTTTACTAAAGTCAAGATATATGTCCTATCTGAAAGGCTTCAAAAGTTAACATTCCAAGTAGTGGTGCCACCAGAGTGAGAACTGCTGGAGTTAGAGCTGTAGTTGGGGTATAGGGCCTCTGTACATATTACCCTGGCATTCTGCAGATCCCAGAAAACCAGATGGATCCAAGGGCAACATCCAGGTTTGGTGTGAGGTTATTTCCTGCATGAGAGAATAGTTGGACACTGTCACTTTCTTCTATTCATCAAACTTACAATATATATACTTCAGAAAAAAACAAAACTTACGTGCATGTCTCATTCATCAAGAGTTTTCTCATTCTTGATATCTTCACTCGCAATGGAAGTGAGGCTTACTTCAAACACATTTCTCTGAAACTCCATGTGGCTATGTATAACTGAATCAAAAAAGAGAAAGTGGAAAATTGCCCTATAAACATCGCAGGATTTCTCCTTAATCAAATGTTTGTTATTTGAGCACCAAAGCTGTGTATAATATTAAACATGATATCTTGTTACAACTCTTCAATTTAAAGACAGCACTGGAGGTTAAGAAAAGTAGAACACACCACTACTGTACCACACATGAAATTCCCTTAAAATGACAGTCACACTGCATTCTTCCTCAGTAGGCAAAGTACTAGAAGTAGAGAGAAATATTATGCTATTAAAAATCCTACCTTAATTTTAAAACAATGGTGACATATGGGAACCACAGACCGGTCAGCCTCACTTCAGTCCCTGGAAAAATCATGGAGCAGATCCTCAAGGAAACCATTTTGAAGCACTTGGAGGAGAGAAAGGTGATCGGAAACAGTCAACATGGATTCACCAAGGGCAAGTCATGCCTGACCAACCTGATTGCCTTCTAGGATGAGATAACTGGCTCTGTGGATATGGGGAAAGCAGAGGACATGATACATCTTGACTTATATTAAAACCTTTTGATATGGGCTCCCACAGTATTCTTGCCAGCAAATTAAAGTATGGATTGGATGAATGGACTATAAGGTGGATAGAAAGCTGGCTAGATTGTCAGGTTCAATGGGTAGTGATCAATGGCTCGATGTCTAGTTGGCAGCCGGTATCAAGTGGAGTGCCCCAGGGATCTGTCCTGGGGCCGGTTTTGTTCAACATCTTTATCAATGATCAGGATGATGGGATTAATTGCACCCTCAGCAAATTCGCAGATGACACTAACACTAACCCATCTCCCCCCCCGCCTTTTTTTTTTCAGTAAAGGTATAGCCTAAGATTTTTAAAGAAAAACCTTAACTGCATCTCTTCCATCTACTGATTACATGGATTGAAAGTCAAACAAAATGTGGAATTTTGGTAATAGCTGGTAAAATTTACTTGGCTTTGGGCTAATAATAGGACTATCCTCCTTTATTGAATGAATAAATAACACATGGATGGGCATTAGCATTCCTTTCTTACAGCAATGAGGCTAAGCCAAAAACTGCAGCTCTAAAGAGAACTAAATTTCAAATTGTCATGGCAGCTCATTTATTTTGATTTCTAACCAAGTACCTGTCTCAAGCTCCATGCTTTTATTGGTCTTTTACTTTATACTGCACTTAGTTTAAACTATTATACTACAATACATTTGGACTTGTCTTCACGCCTAATCAGTATTTTGAGCTATCTCTGCTTCCTAACAGTTGCAAGACTCAGTGACGTGACTAACAAGTTCTTGAATTAATAATTTACATTGTCCGCCACCAGGTAGATTCAGAAATTAACTATAGTTGGTGTATGTCAATATTACTTATTGCAGTAAACAAAATGCATAAACAACTGGGGATGAGTATTGAGTGATAACCACTGTAAGTCCTGTGAGGAAGCTCAAAGGATTACTGTATTTCAGAAATGTACAAAACCAGCTGAACATACAACAGCAAAGTACTGAATGTGGCACAGTTAGTCTCTTTTCAGAGGTTCAGAAGAGATTATAGGATGGGCAAAAAGAGGAAAAGAACTGGTGTTACAATGGAAAAGTTGAGGCCACTGGAAGGTTCTGGAATCTGGTACCATTTTAAATACAAATCTTCTGGGATCGGTTGATTCAGAGAGGTTCAATGACTTCAAGATCAGTAAGCCAATTGCACTGTTAGGGCTAGGCAGCGAGTCCCCTGGAAATAAAGCGGATCATTTCTTGGCTCAAAAAGGAATAGAATGCTTAACAGAGAAGTTCACACTAATCTGAAACACAACCAAAACCAGGCATTATTTGCTGAACTGATCTTTACACATGATGGTTCCACACAATGTGGCAACTGATATTTTTATACTATTGTTACTATTCATTACTTTTATTGAGTGCCCCAAATTGTGCTAGGTGTCTCCCAAACACAAAACAGTTCCTGAACTAAAGAGTTCACAATCCACATTCAATTGAGGGTCCTAAACAGAGAGACAAGATGAAGAGGAAAAGGTAGAGAAAAGTCCAGGATAGCAATAAAATCACATTATTGGTCAGCAGGGCACGTACACATCCTGTGAATCTGCTTTTACTTACTTTTTAAAAATTGATCTTGTTTTTGCAAATGCCCTGCAGTTCTTTGTTGGAATTTGAATAGGGCAAGGAAGGTTTAGGGCGGTTTAATGTTCAATAGAAGCAGCATGGAAGAAGGCTCAGAAGTTAAAGTAGGAGAAGGGAACCAAAGGGGGCATAAAATGACAGGGAAGAGGAATATTGAGAGGAGATAATTTGAGTGAAAAGGGCTTCCAATTCAACAACAGGAAGCTTGAAATTGACATGCAGGGGAAGGGTGTGTCAGTGGAGAGAGATGAAGAGGATTGACAGGCTGTAACCAGTTTCTACAAGGCCCAAGACAAGATGTTTATCCAGATCCCTCTTCTCTACCCCTCTCTCCACCCCCGCAGCTAGGGTTGCTACCACACTGAAATTCATGGAATGGTTCCTAAATTAAACAGTCCTACCTTAAGTGCTAGGGGAGTTAAAAGTTCCAATCTATATTGGCCTTTTTGGATTTTAGTTCCTGTCAGGCATCTGTGACTGCAAAGGACAAATTTAGGCCACTGGGACCTGGAAGAATGGATTTGACACTGCGGCGCCACCTTTCAGCCAGAGGAGGTAGGTTGCTGCTGCATTTCAGAACTGTCAGCAGAGGTGATACCTTTTTGTGTGATTGGGCCAAAAGAGCAGTCCAAGGACAGAGTAGTTCCCTAAGTATCTCCACATTCTGGAACTGCACTGTCTATTCTCCTAAGCCTTGATGAGCAACTTGGATGCTTATTTATCCTCATATTTCAAAACACCTTTTCTCACAGGAGAAGGTGCAATAAACTGGGAGCCATGAGACCATGAATTCGGTTTCACCTTTTCCACTGACTGAAGTAATCTATACATTTCACAGCCCTTACTACTGAGCAAGGTCTTCTTGTCAGAGGGAAGCAAATACCACTCCCTTCCTTTTACAGGCAAAGTAACTGAGAGGTTTCACAAGCTCACTTCTGGTAGAGCTCTGAATAGAATTCTGTCTTTTAATATGGAAGAACCAAGTCTTAGCCATACTAACTGACAAATCTGGTTTTGGTTATTCTGTTGGTAACCCCCACTTTAACTACTAAACCACACTATCCTTCCATCCCCCCATCAACCTCAGCCTAGACAAATCCACACAAGCGGTCCATTTCCTGGACACTACTGTGCTAATAAGCGATGGTCACATAAACACCACCCTATACTGGGAACCTACTGACCCCTATACTTACCTACATGCCTCCAGCTTCCATCCAGGACACACCACAAGATCTATTGTCTACAGCCAAGCTCTAAGATACAACCACATTTGCTCCAACCCCTCAGACAGAGACAGACACCTACAAGATCTCTATCAAGCATTCTTAAAACTACAGTACCCACCTGCTGAAGTGAAAAAACAGATTGACAGAGGCAGAAAAGTACACAGAAGTCACCTACTACAGGACAGGCCCAACAAAGAAAATAACAGAACGCCACTAGCTGTCACCTTCAGCCCCCAACTAAAACCTCTCCAGCGCATCATCAAAGATTTACAACCTATCCTGAAAAATGATCCCTCACTCTCACAGATCTTGGGAGACAGACCAGTCCTCACTTACAGACGCCCCCCGAACCTGAAGCAAATACTCACCAGCAACCACACACCACACAACAAAAACACTAACCCAGGAACCTATCCTTGCAACAAAGCCCAATGACAACTCTGTCCACATATTTATTCAAGTGACACCATCATAGAACCTAATCACATTAGCCACACCAGCAGGGGCTCGTTCACCTGCACATCTACCAATGTGATATATGCCATCATGTGCCAGCAATGCCCCTCTGCCATGTACATTGGCCAAACCAGACAGTCTCTACGCAAAAGAATAAATGGACACAAATCTGACATCAGGAATCATAATATTCAAAAACCAGTAGGAGAACACTTCAACCTCTCTGGCCACTCAGTAAAAGATTTAAGGGTGGCAATTTCGCAACAGAAAAGCTTCAAAAACAGACTCCAAGGAGAAACTGCTGAGCTTGAATTCATATGCAAACTAGATACCATTAACTTTGGTTTGAACAGAGACTGGGAGTGGCTGGGTCATTACACATATTGAATCTATTTCCTTAAAAAGAAAAGGAGTACTTGTGGCACCTTAGAGACTAACCAATTTATTTGAGCATGAGCTTTCGTGAGCTACAGCTCACTTCATCGGATGCATGCCGTGGAAACTGCAGCAGACTTTATTTATACACAGAGAATATGAAAAAATACCTCCTCCCACCCCACTGTCCTGCTGGTAATAGCTTATCTAAAGTGATCATCAGGTGGGCCATTTCCAGCACAAATCCAGGTTTTCTCACCCTCCACCCCCCCACACAAAGTCACTCTCCTGCTGGTGACGATGGATCGTGTGGTGTGGTCAGGGTGAAAGCTGGAGGCATGCAGGTAGGAATAGCGGTCAGTAGGTTTCCGGTATAGGGTGGTGTTTATGTGACCATTGTTTATTAGCACTGTAGTGTCCAGGAAGTGGATTTCTTGTGTGGACTGGACCAGGCTGAGGTTGGTGGTGGGATGGAAATTGTTGAAATCATGGTGGAATTCCTCAAGGGCTTCTTTTCCATGGGTCCAGATGATGAAGATGTCATCAATATAGCGCAAGTAGAGTAGGGGCTTTAGGGGACGAGAGCTGAGGAAGCGTTGTTCTAAATCAGCCATAAAAATGTTGGCATACTGTGGGGCCATGCGGGTACCCATAGCAGTGCCGCTGATCTGAAGGTATACATTGTCCCCAAATGTGAAATAGTTATGGGTAAGGACAAAGTCACAAAGTTCAGCCACCAGGTTAGCCGTGACATTATCGGGGATAGTGTTCCTGACGGCTTGTAGTCCATCTTTGTGTGGAATGTTGGTGTAGAGGGCTTCTACATCCATAGTGGCCAGGATGGTGTTATCAGGAAGATCACTGATGGATTGAAGTTCCTATTTCCTCTTGTTTTTTCCTACCCCCCCCCCAGATGTTCTGGTTTAACTTGGATTTAAACTTGGAGAGTGGTCAGTTTGGATGAGCTATTACCAGCAGGAGAGTGAGTTTGTGTGTGTATGGGGGTGGGGGGGATGTGAGAAAACCTGGATTTGTGCTGGAAATGGCCCACCTTAATTATGCACATTGTAGGGAGAATG
Organism: Lepidochelys olivacea; assembly: GCF_965140295.1. Lineage (NCBI taxonomy): Eukaryota > Metazoa > Chordata > Testudines > Cheloniidae > Lepidochelys > Lepidochelys olivacea. The sequence goes on from NC_140414.1 coordinate 75,652,013, forward strand.
GTCACTTTGGATGAGCTATTACCAGCAGGATAGAGAGTTTGTGTGTGTGGTTTTTGGGAGGGGGGTGAGGGGGTGAGAGAACCTGGATTTGTGCAGGAAATGGCCCAACTTTATTATCATGCACATTGTGTAAAGAGTTGTCACTTTGGATGGGCTATCACCAGCAGGAGAGTGACTTTGTGTGGGGGGTTGGAGGGTGAGAAAACCTGGATTTGTGCTGGAAATGGCCCACCTGATGATCACTTTAGATAAGCTATTACCAGCAGGACAGTGGGGTGGGAGGAGGTATTTTTTCATATTCTCTGTGTATAAATAAAGTCTGCTGCAGTTTCCACGGCATGCATCCGATGAAGTGAGCTGTAGCTCACGAAAGCTCATGCTCAAATAAATTGGTTAGTCTCTAAGGTGCCACAAGTACTCCTTTTCTTTTTGCGAATACAGACTAACACGGCTGTTACTCTGAAACCTATTTCCTTAAGTATCCTCACACCTTCTTGTCAACTGTCTAAATGGGACATCTTGATTATCACTACAAAAGTTTTTTTCTCCTGCTGATAATAGCTCATCTTAACTAATTAGCCTCTCACAGTTTTTATGGTAACTTCCACCTTCTCTGTATGTATATATCTTCTTACCATATGTTCCATTCCATGCATCCGACTGAGTGGGCTGTAGCCCACAAAAGCTTATGCTCTAATAAATTTGTTAGTCTCTAAGGTGCCACAAGTCCTCCTTTTCTTCTTCCAGATCCTGTATTAGAGCCCAGGAATCCTATGTGTCTCATTCTACTGCTGTCTAGAAAATATTAGTGTACCACTAGCAAAGTGCGTCACATGCCCCTCTAGTGGTTTGCCATTGGAGGACAATCGTCTTATTGCTTCTTGTTCCATAACAACTGTATCACTCACATTGTTCCCTACTGGTTAGATGATGATTTGAGGTCCTGTCCCTTCCAGGATAACTTGAGGCCTAATTCTTTCCCTTCAGGTCATTCTAAAGGGGACAGTAAGTTCACTAGACATTTTCCTTTCTTGTTTTGAATGTAGGAGTGCAGCCTACTTGCTACTGTGTTCTGGACACAATTCTCCTTTACTAAAACAGTAATATGGAGACAAATTATAAAGAAAAATAATTGTTGTAAAAATGTTAATTAAAATCTTAAGAATCTTCTGGTCACAAGTGAATTCTGCCTCTTTATTAAACAGTCCTTAAATGATGTCTGTTTTGGGCTGAGAAAAATTAAGTGATCCTTTTGCTTTTCTAATTTTATGCCTTTTGAAACATAATAACCTGAGAACCCTTTGAGGGTGGTCATCATACATCTAACAGAATATGTTTGATTTTTATCACAGTGTGAGGGAAAATGTCGAAGTTTCAAAGTCCTTCAGTTTTTGTTCTTTGGAATGTTACCTAAAAATATCTACGGAAAAAATGTTGTCCTGTTCTGGGACCACAGATTGGCTACAAAGGAAGTACTTTGATTACATTGTAATAGTGTAAAATATATCCTCGATAATGTAAGGCAAAGGATATGGCCTTTTACTGTTTAATCTTGTTGGCCATTATCCAGAGCAGGAAATTTTCTCTGGGAGAGCTATGGTATCCAGTAACTTAAAAAGTAATATATTTTCAGACACTAGCTTCATTTCACACTGCTTTCTAAATTAGACTGTCATTTCAGAGAACAAAATTCCTGTTTGTAAAGCAGTCTTTACATTCCGAGGGGGTGTTTAAAAACAGCAACCCACTTTCTAATAGAGGGTACTTACTACAGCAGATTTTTTTTTTTAAACAAGGCCCATTAATTTGTTTTACTAGTGTTCCTGGTCAATTGTTGCTGACACTTGATTCGTGATCCAAATCTGTGGGTGTGAAAGGAAATTTTAGAGCAACTTGTTCACAGGACAAGAGTTGATTCTTAGAATGGTCATTACAAGCGTCAATAGCAATCCCAGTATACGTGACCTGCCAGTGGTCAAGGAAAGTGGCAAAGACAAATGAAAAATAGAATGGAGGGGCTCATTGTTACCTTGCACTTCCTCCATCTATTGTATCCGCTTGTTGTCTCTTGTCTTACACTTAAGTAGTAAGATCTTTGGGGGAACGGCCACTGTCTTATATGTTTATACAGCACCTTGTCCTGATGTATGATTTGGGTCTCTAACTGCTACCACCATACAAATAAGTGGCTAGATTTGCATCAAGTTGTTCAAATAACTTTGTATGCATGTGTGACATATCTTATCTGAAAGGGTATATGCTGCAAAATAGACTGAAACTGCAATAGTGGAATATGTTCTTGTTTATACCAGCCATGGATTGATTGCTTATTTTTCAAACCTAGGCATTATTCTATCCTCAAATTTAGAATAGTTTTACATACAGAATAGGTAACTTCTACAAATTACGTTTCAACTATTTTAATATTAAATATTTTAACTGATGTCATTGATATACATAGGGAAAATAACATACTGCATTCAATGTATAATTAGTCTGTGGACAATCAGTCAGTGATTCCTTCTCTTATTTGAACCTGTTTCTTTAAATAGATCTGTTGGGCCGCTAGTTGTGATTCATGGAGTGGATTTCTCTCCTAGTTCCTTGGGTGGTTCCCTTCACCTACACTTGATTATCATCTAAGTGCATCCGATGAAGTGAGCTGTAGCTCACGAAACTTATGCTCAGATAAATTTGTTAGTCTCTAAGGTGCCACAAGTACTCCTTTTCTTTTTGCGAATACAGACTAATATGGCTGCTACTCTGAAACCCATCTAAATCCTAGTCAGTCTCAAAAGTGCAAATTAAAAGATCTCACTAAGCCCCTTTTGGGGCCAGGGGCGCTGCAGTTGGGCCCACCTGGTCTACTTACAGCTTCTACAGATCCTGGATAAACCCCTTCTCTACATTTATTGTGCATGGGATCTATACAACTCATTCCATAGTGCTTATGCCAACCTATTGTAAGGAGCCTAAAAGTAGTTAAGTCTATTTGTAATAAATCTGCCTAAGGTTGCCTGGCATTTTCCATTATAAGATGCTGTTTTCAGATGCTTGTAACTTTGCCATATTTTAACCGTTTGGGCTGAAAATATACATCTGGGAGTCTGCTTCAAACTCACTTCTTCCTACCCCTCATTCCAGCCAACCTGGTTCAGCCATTGCAGAAAATAAGTTGAGAAAAATACAGTTTATTGCTCATGTTAAAAATTCTGGTGACCTTTTCTTAGAGAAGCTCTTGTTTTCCCCCCGGCCCCACTTTGGAGCAGTGACTTGAAATTTGGCAGGATGTGCCTTTATGCCAAAGTCACATGCCTGATACATTCCACAAAATCCACCCAAACTTGGTCAAGTTATGATAATGTAACACCGACAGACCCTAGTCATCGGCAGGTGGGATAAAACTGGGGAAAGCTGAAGCTTAGTGCATGAGCCTCTACAGCATGAGCTAAAAGCCAACTGGCTTTTAGCTAAGGCTGTTGAGTAAACTCATTTAACTGTCTCTCTCAGTGGTCTCAGTGCCACTAGATGGGACAGAACACCACACCCAGGAGGGGTGTGGGCAGGGCCGTCCTTACCCATACGCAAAGCACACAGCTGCGTAGGGCACCAGGAAATTTGGGGCACCACATTTCCTGGTGCCCTGTGCAGCTGCATGCTGCTTCAGCCCCTGCTCTGGCTCTTCCCGCCCCAGCCCCGCCTCTTCCTGCCCCTGCTCCGCCCCAACCCCACCCTCACTCCCCTGAGGCATGCAGCAGGGCTGGACCTGCACTCATCGACGCTGGGAAGGGCAGACCTGGCCCCAGTCGCACCGCTGGCGAGTGCTGTGGGGGTGGTTCCCCCTGCCCCCCAAGCCAGCCCTCCCGCCCTGCAGAGGCCTGGACCCTCCTGTCCCCCCTGCAGGGGGGCTGCATAGGGCCCCAGAATTGCTAGGTATGGCCCTGTGTGTGGGTTACAATAAGCCCATGAGAAAATTGCAATTTGCACATACTCAAACTTGCTAGAGCCTCAGAGCCAAATTCTTTGAAGATTGTCTGCAGTAAGCCTGGTCCAGGCTGTGGCTGCAGGGGGCTGCCTGAACAGGACCTCCCCTGCAGTTTGGATATCTGGGCTGCTCTGGGGTGGCCTGTGGCTCTGCCAGCGCACTGAAAATGAAAGCGGGAAAGTTTGTCTGCTATGCTCTCAGTGACACCACTCCCCACCCCTGCTGGTCTCATTCAGCATGGAGGAGGAAGATGCCTGATTTGAATGTAGAGGGGACTGGGGTAGGGAAGAATGTATTAGGATGCAGGGAGAAAGAGACTGGGGCAATATTAATTTGCCACCACCATCCTTATGAATATGCATTATGATTCAGTCTTTAATTACATGATTGCATACTATTTTTAACTCATGTGCAGTAGAGACCTGCTCTGGGGATAAAGCAGGGTTGTGTAGTGAAGGAGACTGTTGTCTGTAGGACCCTTGCTTCATTTGTTGCAGAAATTGGAAGGTGGATAGTCAGTGATGTAGAGGAAGGATGGCCTCATAATTAGGGCAATTGAATGCTGCACTGGAGAATTTGGAGCATGTACCATAGAGTTCCTGTGTGATGCTGGGCAAGTCTCTTAAACCAAACTTTTCACAGGAGGTCACTAGGTTGCCCAGGCAACCTTAATTCTGGCACTCTGACTTTTGAGTATGTAACTTTGTGGTCTTAATGTTCTTTTAACCTAATAAGATGTGTGTGTGTGTATATTTGACTTAAAAACTCCATATTGAAATGGATACACAAGCTCTGAATCCTCAGTCAATAGTTACTCTGAATTACAGTCAGCTAAATAAAGGCAGCGGGTTTATGCATATAAATATCATGGGTACTATTTAACATTTTTATAAACTTCTAGAATGATTGGTTTTAGTCATTTGACCAAATGACTAATGATTGGTTTTAGTCATTTGGTAGAAATTATTAAAACACTCAACCAACTCCTTGTGCTCTTTGAAATATAGGATGTCAGCATGGGTCACCCCCTGTCTCCCCCTCTCCTCCACAGCTGCCAAAATCCCACCTCAGGAAGCCTAACAAATGCCAGAAAACGTATTCTAGTCTATTCAAATGAAAACTTCTGTTAATGAGGAGTGGTTACAAGGCATGCCTTTGACCTTTCAACATTGTTCACACGCACACAAGAAATATCTGTTTTACCTGCCTTGGAGAGCATCTTATCAGCACATTTTATTCAAACAATAACTATTCTTATCAACAAGAACCAGAATCAACGGTGTTAATGGACTGAGCTGGCAAGCACCCCTATCTACATAGCAACTGGGCAAATATTGTTTCAGCCCTGCTGAGTAACGAATGAGAATCAAGGTGCTGCAGATCAGATCTTTTTCAATTAAATAGTAGTAGTGTGAATAACCTTCGTCAATGCCTTTCTCTCTTTCTGTTTTCTCTCTATCAGTATTACTATTTCTGGAGTATGATCTCATCTGCAGACAGTAAATACTTGGGGCTTTTATGAAGGGAAAATATTACAAACTGCTGCAGTTTGCTTCAAGAAGAATTTAGGCGGGAGATACATTTTAATTACTGTTAGCAACTTGTAAATATTTGTGCATGCACTGTCAAAAAGGTACAATCTTTAATTAACAGTAATGAGATGTTACCTTATCTTCAGTAAGAGCTTGTAATGTGCATTATGCCTGAGAAGCTCTCAGAAACAGCCTAAAAATATCCCGAGTAATGACAATTACCAGGGATGTATATTTTTCTAGTCCTCTAATGAATATTCTCACGGTCTAGGGTTTTTGATAAACCCTTTAACATGTGTTTTTGACATTCAGATTATCACTGGAGCCTCTTGATGGAACTGAGTCAGTTGCACTTTATTGTGCCTAACACATGGTGAGGGTGAAAAATGTTTTTCACCCTATCCGTTAATAAAATGAACCTTTGTCATCTAGCAATACCCTTCCTTAGCTGTTCAACCTGTGGCTGCGCTAGCTTTAAACTCCTTCTCAATAGAAGAACAAAACTGAAGGATGCATGTTTCCCCTTCTAAATTTTCATATCCGAAATGTAAACAATGCACATCTGCAGGGACAAGGCATAGCTCAGCTAGCCACGTTTTAGACTGTAAAATTTGATTTTATTCCTCTGCTATTCTAAGTAATAGTTCATACTAAAATTTAGCATATTGTAAGTGGGTTTCTCTGCCTCTTCCCTCCATTTCTATTTTAATCTGGTATAACTCTTACTAAATTACCTAGAATGCACATGGATTCTCAGTCTATGCAAACAAAGTTTGACTTTCTCTCAATGAGACTCTTAGGAAAAGGAGATTCTAGGGGAGCAGCACTACAGTACTTGCTACACATTTAGAGCAACTTCTTACTACAGGACCCTGGGCCTGTACGCCAGTATTTAATATGGAAGGGTGTTGTCTTAGTGCGTGCTCTGCTTGTAATGTATTAGAGAACCTGGTTTCTAACCGAAATGATGCGTTATTCATGAATATTATCTGAAGATGCTGCTATCAAAACAAAAAAGGATGACAGCCAGGGGAAATGTTACCATACCAACAGCGTTCCTTCTATTAGCTTCCAGTTTTTGGACTAAGGCCACCGCATGTATTAAAGCTGGTGTGGCCACACTTCCTAGACAGAATTTAGAAATCTGTCTTAATTTACTGGTTCATACATGTCTTTAAAAACTAACAAGTGCTCAACAATTCTGGAGTGGTTTTAGGTTTTGAATTTGGAATGTGTTGCAGGTCTATGTTGAGACTAAACAGATGCTAAACATTAGAATGAAAACTGATTTTTTTAAAGGGATATCATTTTGAGATTGGCATAAAATAAGTGTTTCAGCACAGCGGTGTCTGTAACTTCTTAGCTTTTGATGAGACAAAGGATGCCTTTCTCCATACAAAGATCCAAGCCAGAATCACTGTCCATTAAGAAAGCAAATAATACTTGTGGGACCCATTCTTATAACCATATTTTGGAAACCTCTTAAAAGATCCAAAATCTGAAGGAACAGCCGTTCACATGCACTTCCCACAACTTTGATTTCCTTTGCTATAGAATTGTCACTTTCACTTTTATTTCAGTATACTGTTAAGTTTAAATGAATGCATGTAAAAAACTATAACTTCAAAAGTTAAAAGTCACTGCCCTTGAAAGAAGCAACAAATTCATGGTCCTTGTGGTGTTTTAATTCAGATCAGGTATATCTTGTTTGTTCAAAAATATTGATGCTCCCACAATCTCTCTAGTCTAGTTTATGGGATAAGTTTTTATTGTGACTCCTGCTCATTAGAAGCTGATAGTCCATTTTATAGGCCTCTCAAAGTAATTTGCATTCATTACCAGCATAACAATTCCCAAAAGGTCAGTGATATATTGGCTTCTGCACATGTTCTACTAGTAACATTAAAGGTGAATTAGAAAGTTAAATTTAAAATTGGATTAAGTCCAAAAACATATATTCTAATGTCCATATTATCCCGGGCTACAAGAAGCATTATCATACTCTTAATATCTAATATATAGAGAGAGAGCGAGAGATAGAGAGAGAGGGAAAGAGAGAGAAGCATGAAATATATATAACATTACATTTACTCTTTTATTACCGGAGGTGGTGATTAGCTTCCATGTTGTTGTTTGAATATTAATTTTCTCTGATGTTTAAAACATTTTAAAGTCTCTGTTTTTTCCCTCTATGAAATGCTTTCACTTCTGATCTGCCAAACTTAACAAAATCATCATATAATAAATACCAGTAGTTTTTCAGAGTGATGGATCTAGGATATTTTTTGGAGAGCACAGAAGTGGCACAGGATTTCAGAAGGGAATTTTCTATTTTTTAAAATAAGTTAAAATTAATTTACTTAGTACTTACCACAGCGTGGTGGATAGACCTTGAACAATCCTCTTCCTCTTCTCTTCCCCCTCTCACACTCTCCCACTTCACTTCCCACCATTTTATGAACTACTAAAAAACAAATAGGAAGTCTTGGTGGGCAGAACTTGTACAGGAATGCATCCATCATGCAGTGTTTTGCCTGATTGACTAGTAGTGTATGCTCATTGACAGCTACTCTGCCAGGAAAATTTGCTAGATTAGAGGTTCTTTTTTCATTTGAATAATGGGTGTAGCTTTCTTACCCTCTGATCATGAGGGTGAATGTTCCCTCCTCTGAAACTAATACAATCTGTAATACTTTACCATTTATTCAGTTATCTAGTATTCTGCCCCTAGATGAAGTCCCTTTTCAAGTAATACAGCCTCTGATGGGTTTGGTTTTGTTTTGCCTTCACTTTCTACTGTATTTCCTTCCTTATGCCTTACATCACGATGATTTGAAAAAAAATTCTGGTTATTGCAAGAGCCCTTCACTAAGGGAGAAGTCACTCAGAGAAACTCACTGAACACCATTTTGAGTGGGAGTTTGACTAGACTGCTATTTTGGAGAACTGAATTCTAAGGACCAAATTCTGGCCTCTATTATCCCCTCTGTAACCCCTATGACTTAACTGGTTTTGTCTGGTGGATCCAAACCTCAGGTTCTAAGTCATAGGCTCTACAGTGCGTATTCTCATCCAGATGTATCTTCAAGAATAACTGAGTCATCTCTTAATTTTCACTATGCTGACATGTTTAGCACTTAATTTTTGGAATAAAATCTGAGTTCAGAATAGAAATAAGTGACTGATAGGTTTACCTAAATGTACACCACAATACATAGTATTATCCCCACTTCTCAGATGGGAAAATTGAGGCTCAGCAAGGGTGGCTTTCTGAGGCTCCCACACAAATCATGTGGCAGAGCAGAGAAAGGAGGCAAAATTTCTTGACACCATTGAATGGTTAGAGTAGTTCAGTATTTCAGGTTCATGCTCATTGAAAAACACTCTCCTCCCTCTCCTTTTGGTATACCACAAGTAAGGATGCTGCTGTACCTCCACAAGAATTTGTGTAAATACAGGCTTCAAAAGAGTTTTCAAATGCATCAAATTTTAAGCGAGTGCATATACAACTTCAAGAGCAAGTCAATAAATCAACAGGCTATGAAATAAAATGTAAACTGCTTCCCTCTATATACAATGTGTCATTACAGTGGTAAGTCTCAAGCACTACACTGACTGTGCAAAGATGAAATCACTGTATACTGCAGCTATACGTGTTTGATCTTGACCTTTCCATATAACACTTACTAGAATTCAGGCCCTCAATTTAATGGCTTCTTTTGAATTCAAATTCAGTTGCATCTTTTTAATTAACATTTTATAGCCTCTGATTCCCACACCATGCTGACAGATTAGCATACCATCAGAGTGACAAAAGGAGATTTTAAAAGGTAGTCAAGTTTTTGATTGTCTTATGCAATTTCATGAGCAGGGGGGAGGAAAGAATTTCAGATGCTACTATTCCCTTGATTGTTACAAAGACAGGAAGACTCAATCTTTCTTATCTGCACGTCATCCATTATCTACCTCCAGGTCTCAGAAGTTGTCTTTTATTTTGATTTACCATATGTCTATATTCTGACTTCCATTATGATCTGGCAGTAGCTTCACAGCTATAGCAGGCTCCAATGCCACTGAAGTCAGATAAAGAAAACAGCCATTCATATATTTCCACTTCAATCCAATTTTTTTTTAAATGAAAACATTCTCTTGGCTTTTGTTAAAGAGTAAGGTCTCTGTGAAGTTTATATGAGATTGAAAGTGTGGAGCTAGTCAAATGGGTGTTCCTTACTGCCTTCAGTTGCATTTCACCCTGCTGTTGCCGTATATTAGATATACTTTGTAGCACTACTTTCTACTTAAAGTTGTAAAGTTGTAACATTTTTTTTCCATCATGAAAACTAACAACCAGAGGTTGTCTTGTCTGCGCACAGGCACCCTGTTGCGCACACAGCATGACTTTTTAAAATAAATGTGGCACATGGGCAAGAAAGTCACAGCTACAGCTTGAAGGAATTAAATGATTATAATCGAGTCTATTCTGCTGATGAGGAAATTATCAATTGTTAATTAACATCTTCCTTCAGATACAATAGTATGCATCACTGAGGAAGCAGTTCTTAAAACAGGTTTTTTAAAAGGACAGTTTTAGAAGCTGCTGGGACTTTATCTATTACATTTTTAACTTTTGATACAAAGCTATCTGCCATTAGCAACAGCATCTTAACTAATTCTTTGTAGTCTTATTTTTTTTCTTTTAAAAAAAAGACTAAAGGAATACTTTTTCTTGCTTTTTGTTACAGAATTACCTAGCTTGCACCTGTATACTCTAGCCTTCCTCACCTGGAATAAAACCCTTATAGAAAGATCCTATAGGCTTATTAGCAAATGAGAACCTTTCTATAGGTTTTGGTAACCTTTTTATGGGATTTACTAGAAATTCTATTCCCTGATATAGGTTTCTTTATGGTGGTTCAAAAATCATATTAAAAGGTTATCATTTGCCATTACATTCTATTACTCTTCAGAGTAATTTCTATAAAACTCTGTTTCCTCAATCCTGATAAACTGTATAACATCAATGGAAAATTGGTTGAATATGTGGTATATTACACAGTATATGCATGCTTGCTTGTATAATATACCACATAGCAAACATGAGAACCTTTCCTGGTAACTTCACAGTATCACTTCAGGATAAATTCTGCCTTGTATTACACTGGTTGATAGAAGCTAACCCAGATTTACTCTGTTATAAATTGGAGCACAATTTGCCCAGTGAGTAAAGGACTACATTCTCCTCCCATGATGTCCTAATTTCCACTATCAAAATATTTGTATAAATCAGAACAAAAGCAATGCAACACATGTGAATCATCTGTGCAAGCCTTTCAGTACTTTCATTGACCAATAGGTGTATTACAGATTTCTAGATTTAGATTTAATGTTCAGAGATGAGCCAGACCAGTTTCACAAAGTATACTATATGTGTTCACCAAACACACTTGTTTTTGGAGGCCCCTGGGCAGGTTAAATATTTTGACCTGGTATTGTTCTACCATACCTGTTTGATTTGAAAAGAGAACTGGGAGATATCAGTGAGTATTTCTGGATAAAAATCTCAGAGAAGCTGTGACAGCAGGTGCTAATTGGTCCTTATGATCTTATTCCTAGAAAGACCAACTTTTGTATGGCAGGAAATATTTTAAAAAGCCCTGGGTGGATTAGTATACTCCCTCTGCCAAGCATTGACAAGCAGAGACCAATTTGCTGCTTTTAAAGCAACACCTTCAAACACTTTTTGCATTAGATTGAAAACTAACTCTTTCTGTGTGCAAACCAGCTGAATTTCATATAATTTTACTAGTTAAATACATGATAGAAAAACTAAGGGCAATGTTATAATGGTTCTGGGTTTTTCTGCAATACTCTTGCTCTGACAATGGAAATTAGCCTGAACTCAGGCTTGCTATGGAAGTGTCATGGATGAACAGTTTCAATTCAGAAGAAACTACTGAGCACTTTAACAAAAAATTCACAATCAAAGCCCTTGCTGTGACATTTAAAGAGCAGCATAATCCTCAGTTTCAGTGGTACTGCTTAACTTAAGACCTACATTATCTCGTGTTCTTTATAAATTATCTGGTCCCAGTTATTCAAAATTTCAGAATAGCCAAGTATGTTGCACAGGAAAATCCTGTCCCTCTCTCTTATGACAGCGTGGGTGCCAGAAACTATCACATAACTTTAGCTGGGCCCCATGTTGTAGTTGCAGCTGAAAAACTGAATGTGGCAGTTTCTGGAGTCCAGCATGATGCCCCTGTAGAATGCCTAGTCATTGTTGGCATGGAGTGTTCAGAATTGAGATCAGGACCCAAACTTGGGCCTGCTGAGTGGAAGAACAGTCAGGGGTTGGTTGAGTCAGACTCCCATCAATCAATGAATTCAGGCCCTGGTGTGAGAAGGCACCCATGGACCCACAAAGTTTGTCTCCAAGGATCTGTGGGGGAGAAGGGCAACACCGGGATGTATTGGAGTCCACCACAGGTATCAATAAATAAGTATTAGTACTGACAGGGTCACGACCCAGGCGAGCTTTGATTTCTTATAGGCTATTTGGTAAGATGTGATTCAGGTTCCTTCTAAGCAATGCAGCATGATGGAAATATTTCTAGGCCCATCTGCTAACTAGTGGGGTGATAGGATGAGGGTTCAACTTCTAGTCCAAGTCTTGCTCCCTAGCCTGGCAATGTTAGAGGCAGCCCACTTAGTCCCTGAAGGGAAGGGGAGTACATTGTATTGTTCCACAGCAATCCTGCTGGGTTATTAAGGAAAACTTTTGATAGGCCTTTGAAGGAAGACTTTACCAGTCCTACTAAGCAAGAAGGATGGTGTTTGCAGTATAAAACCTTAAGGATGTAAAATGGGAAAAGCTGGTCGGATTAGGGAGGGATGTGGAATTCTCAGTTATGAGGGGAGGGCTATTTAATTTAAAACATAAAATCAAATCAGATATCCTAATTACCAGTTGGTTATCTAGATGAAATCTGACCATTATAGATGGGTGGGGTGTGCTCCATAACTTTCTCAATCTGTCTCACACGAGGTTTTAAAACCTTTCATTCTATTGACTGTTGTGTACTGTTGTTATTAATATCTTTTCAGTAGTCTTTCAAGTCACTTGTAGTCTCTCATCTCAGCAGTCTCAAAAGCGGAATGGCCAGCCAATCCAAATATTTAAAAGGTTAAAGCAGTTCAGGCAGGGCTTAAATTCTCTTGGTGTTGCTCAGAGTCCCTCGTGCTCCGCCTCCTCAACATGCCATGAAAACTCCAGGGGGGTTGAAAATATTTACTGGAGCTCCACTCTGGACAGCTCCAGCTGAATTTAAGCCCTGAGTTCAGCATACCACTTACTCTTACTGTGTTGAAAAGTATGACGGGGGGTGTGGGGGGGCAAAATGACATCCTTCCTCAAGTGAACAAAAGTGATGATGGAAAATACAACCTTTCCTTTTCATTGTGATCTATTGCTTCCCTCAAATAATATACTTCCTGTTTTAGTCACAGAATTGAAGACTTAAATTTTAAACATCACAATCAGCGCTATCATGGACTGTAGATATTTCTCAGTGTTAAAACATTGATATCATCATATCTAAGTTCTTGTACATTTAAAAAAGCAAAGTTTAATATTGCAAACCTTAAATAAACTCTATTTGCCATCATAAAACAGGGTTATGAAACATCACCCAAACATGTAGCCAAAAGCCTGAAAGCAGAGATGGGCTTTGCATGATGTCCTGAAAGCTAATAAACTCTGTCCAACAAGAGACACATCAAGTCTTTTCCTTACATCAAGAGTACTTCTACAATTACAATGTAAATCTTCTCTTTTTGCTTTGCAAAAGGACCTCCTTTAAAGAAACATTGAAACAAAAATCATTATAGATATGCTGTCTTTGCTTTTTATACAACATTAAGACCATGAGGAAACAACACAGATCTAGTTGGGTTCCAAATAACTGTTTACAAACAATAAACAAACATAAAAGGCCAACTTCCATATATACACTACCACTTTGTTAGGTTCTGGTGGATTCTGCCTCTACCTTTTTTGCGAAAAGTACTGAACACATTTTTCAAAATTTAGGAATTGCTCTCTCATTAAGCACAACTTTTGCTTTCCTAGAGAAAAATCCTTAAATTTTGCACACAACAAAATATTTCCATATGCAAAGGCCAAATTTTCAAAAATGCTCAGCACTCCACAGTTGGCATTGTCCTCCCATGGAGCAGCTGGATATTTAGCTTTTTTTAAAAAGCTGCCCAATGAAGAGCAAGACCAGTATTTTGTTTAAAATGACACTATCTTATATATTAAGGAAAACTAGAATGACCAAGAGACAAAACAACTACCCCATTCCAGGTGGTGTTCTGCAGATGGAGTCATCAAATAAAAAAGGCAGTTGCTGAGGAAGTGGCTGCAGGGTAACAGTAGTCTAAAAAGAAAAGGAGGACTTGTGGCACCTTAGAGACTTAGACTTAGACTTAGTCTCTAAGGTGCCACAAGTCCTCCTTTTCTTTTTGCGAATACAGACTAACACGGCTGTTACTCTGAAAGTAGTCTAAAAGCACATCAAGCTACTATTCTGTTTAGAGTTTGAGAACAGAAACCTTGTAGAAAAGAGAGGCCTTCCTGTTCTCTCAGCCAACCAGAGCAGGTTCAGGGAAGGACAAAGCAGCATATAACCTGCCTTTCTCCATCCCCATACCGGGGGGGCGGGGGAGAGAGATATTCTTAGGAAGAGGGCTAGCACTAGGGATAGGGAAGATGAGATGAGACAGTTTGACCTCTCCCAGATGACAGAGGAGAGTCAGGGAGGTAAACACCTTACAGGAGAGGAAGGGACCCCAGCTTTTGATTTTGTCAGCTTTTTTTTCAGGTTTCATTTACTTGTTAGACTGTACCACCAGCCTAGGATGGAGATGGGTGAAGCTGATTTAAAGGATCTGCTGGGTGTGCCCAGCTCAGAGCTACAGCTGGCTTACAGATAGAGTGAATTCATATTCATGATCTTTCTCGCAATACAAGGGGGCAGTCAATGAAATAGAAAAGTAGCAAATTGAAAATATTTTTTCATATAATGTGCAATTAGCCTATGAAACTGATTACAAGTTAACACTAATGCCAAGAACCTAGCAGGATTAAAAAAGACTAGACATAAGTAAGGCTTGCAAGAGTTGGAATCCACAGTTGTAATAGTCAATAATATAAACAAGAGCTTTTGGAAGGGATATAAACCCTCATGCTTTGTCACCTCTATGTGATATTAAGAAGCGTTTACAATTATCCCATAACTGTCTGCTGCACAGTTTCTTCCTTTCAGTAGCTGGTACTGACTTCTGTCAGTGACAGGATACCTCGGGTCTGAATCCGCATGATCATTTCTATGATGTTTTGTGACAAGTTTTTGATACTATTATTCTCTCGCAACATTGTTTCCAGTAATGCCTTTGTAGTTTGCAGTATGTAAAAATAGCTGTTTAAACATTGTGTGTGTGTGTGTGTGTGTGTGTGTGTGTGTGTGTGTGTGTGTGTGTATGGAAAAATATATATAATTTATAGAATATATTTAAAATTTGTTAGTGTGTATATGTGTGTGTATATTGTATATACATTTCAGAGGTAAGATTTATAAAAACAGTCACATATAAAGCTGGACTGCTTTAATTGTTAAGGCCATATTAGTGACTTGGTGCCCTGCTAGGATTCACAAACTCAAACACAGAGGCATCAGGTTTGATTTAATTGTGTCCTGTTAAACATGACCATTTAAACAGCTTTTCTAACACTGCTGTATTTATAGCTATGCAGTTCAGTTCACTGTCTGTGTGCGTGTGTGCATCTGGCACGTAAGTATCTTGCAACACCTGCTACAAAACTGTCATGTGAACGCCTGTTCTCACTGTCCAGTGACATTGTAAATAAGAAGCTGGCAGCATTATCTCCCGTAAATGTAAACAAACTTGTTTGTCTTAGCAATTGGCTGAACAAGAAGTAGGACTGACTGGACTTGTAGGCCCTAAATTTTTATATTGTGTTGTTGAGTGCAGTTATGTAACAAAAAAAAATCTATATTTGTACGTTACACTTTCATGATAGAGATTGCACTACAGGACTTGTATGAGGTGAATTGAAAAATACTATTTATTCATAATTTTTACAGTGCAAATATTTGTAATAAAAAATAATATACACTTTGATTTCAGTTACAACACAGAATACAATATATATGAAAAAGTAGAAAAACATCTAAAATATTTAATACATTTCAATTGGTATTCTACTATTTAACAGTGTAATTAAAACTGTGATTAATCACAATTAATTTTTTGAGTTAATCACATGAGTTAACTGTGATTAAGCAACAGCCCTAATCAAAACCTCTTCAGCCATCCTTGAACTATGGGAGAGTGTGCATTTGAGGAAGGAGGAGGAATACTTTTACTATCATAAAAATCTGGAACCATACTGTTAGGTCTGCAACAAAAATGTTTAAAGTTTAAAACTGGAATAGCTATAATCCTAACTGGAGTGTGTTTTCCTGAGGGTTTTTTGGGGAAGAATCTGGTTATATGACTTTGACAGTTCCAAGCACTGAAAATCTGTTCTTTTGAAATTCAAATAGACTGCTGGAGAGGGCTTGAAGAAAGTTCTCTATGCCACGGAACCCCTGCAGGTATCCTGAGGTGGGGGGTGAGGGGGAATGAAGTTGAGTTCTGTACAGGAAGGGAAATTTCCTGAATAATAGTGAGCTCTCTGCTTGTGCTTAACATGCCTGCCTGGAGTGGAGAGTTAGGCTAGAAGAGCAGCCACTGGATCAACTAACTTTGATTTGTGGGGAATAGTCCATCCCTTTACCACTAGTTAGTTCGCTAGGCAAAAATCTAAGGTATACGATACGATGAAAATCTTCATTCTCTATATAATAGCATAATATTTTGTCTTTCCTTGTAACTTTTTCTATTACAATCTGGGCCTTATTCTGTCTAGTGGCTTATTTAATGCTAGTATCAACCTTGGTCCACTAGCCAATTCAGACATTCCACTTACGCAGTTAATACTGTGTGCAGTTCTGGTCTCCCATGTTTAAGAAGGATGAATTCAAACTGGAACAGGTACAGAGAAGGGCTACTAGGATGATCCGAGGAATGGAAAACTTGTCTTATGAAAGGAGACTCAGGGAGCTTGGCTTGTTTAGCCTAACAAAAAGAAGGTTGAGGGGAGATATGATTGCTCTCTATAAATATATTAGAGGGATAAATACCAGAGAGGGAGAAGAATTATTTAAGCTCAGTACCAATGTGGACACAAGAACAAATGGATATAAACTGGTCATTGGGAAGTTTAGACTTGAAATTAGACGAAGGTTTCTAACCATCAGAGGAGTGAAGTTTTGGAATAGCCTTCCAAGGGAAGCAGTGGGGGCAAAAGATCTATCTGGCTTTAAGATTAAACTCGATAAGTTTATGGAGGAGATGGTATGATGGGATAACATGGTTTTGGTAATTAAATATACATGGTAAATAGGCCCAATGGCCTGTGATGAGCTATTAGATGGGGTGAGATCCAAGTTACCCAGGAAAGAATTTTCTGTAGTATCTGGCTGATGAATCTTGCCCATATGCTCAGGGTTTAGCTGATTGCCATATTTGGGGTCGGGAAGGAATTTTCCTCCAGGGCAGATTGGAAGAGGCCCTGGAGGTTTTTCGCCTTCCTCTGTAGCATGGGGCACGGGTCACTTGCTGGAGGATTCTCTGCTCCTTGAAGTCTTTAAACTACGATTTGAGGATTTCAATAGCACAGATATAGGTGTGAGGTTTTTTTTGTAGGAGTGGTGGGTGAAATTCTGTGGCCTGCGTTGTGCAGGAGGTCAGACTAGATGATCATAATGGTCCCTTCTGACCTAAATATCTATGAATCTATGAATCTATGAATAATGTATCCTGGTTGGAGGGAGTGGGCGAAATAAGTTGGCCCTTACTTATAGAGTTGGTCAGATGCTTTGAACAAAATATCTTTAATCGAAAAATGGCCTTTTTCAAAATCAAAGTTGTGAAAATGTAGAGGGATTGACAAACTTTAAAGCAACAAATGAACCTGCTATTTTTTTTATTTTTGTTTGTGGTAATGGTCATCCTTTTCTTGTCCTATGGCTAGACCCCTTCTGTTTTCTTGGTTTTGTTTGTCAAACTCTTATTTTCTTGTTCAGTTGTCAATCACAATACATTTCTTCTTCTGTGTTCATGCATTTCTTTGTGTGCGTTTTGTCACCATCTCTTTTTATTTAGAGGTAGTGGAATTTGGGGGGATGATATTATTTACATGAGAGGGGTCCACATAGTGCAAGGCATTGTACATATGGCTCAACTCTTGTACTGAGTAGACACGCAGGCTCAGCAGTTCACCCACCCACTGCACGATCAAGGAACCAAGCTGTAGAAAGTCTTTGTCCTGAAGTACTTACAATTAGGTAGACAAGACAAAGGCTGGGAGGGGAAACAAAAGCAAAAAATAAGTGATTTGCTCAGGGTCATATGGAAGGTCAGTGGCAGAGAAAGGAATAAAAGCAGTTCAGGTCTCCTGATACCTAGTTCAGTGCCCTATCCACTAAACAATACTGCCATCCCTGCGTTACTGCTTCATGTAAATTTTAATAGATATCATTGGCAATTGTGACTAAAAAAGTGTCTAAGTTTACCAAATGGAAAACATTTTTGAAAATCTTTCCATTTTTTGAAATCCAGAATTCTCATTTTCCAAAATTATTTAACTAGAAAATAAAAACAACCAAAGAAAATAAAAAATAAACAAAAATTGATAAACTATATTGAAAACTTCAGGAAAATGAAAGGGGTCTGTCTGCATTGCCAGCAGATCGAGGGACGTGATCGTTCCCCTCTATTCGACATTGGTGACGCCTCGTCTGGAGTACTAAGTCCAGTTTTGGGCCCCACACTACAAGAAGGATGTGGAAAAATTGGAAAACGTCCAGCGGAGGGCAACAAAAATGATTAGGGGACTGAAACACATGACTTATGAGGAGAGGCTGAGGGAACTGGGATTGTTTAGTCTGCAGAAGAGAAGAATGAGGGGGGATTTGATAGCTGCTTTCAACCTGAAAGGGGGTTCCAAAGAGGATGGATCTAGACTGTTCTCAGTGTTAGCTGATGACAAAACAAGGAGTAATGGTCTCAAGTTGCGGTGGGGGAGGTTTAGGTTGGATATTAGGAAAATCTTTTTCACTAGGAGGGTGGTGAAAACACGGGAATGCATTACCTAGGGAGGTGGTGGAATCTCCTTCCTTAGATATTTTTGAGGTCAGGCTTGACAAAGCCCTGGCTGGGATGATTTAGTTGGGGATTGGTCCTGCTTTATGCAGGGGGTTGGACTAGATGACCTCCTGAGGTCCCTTCCAACCCTGATATTCTATGATTCTATGAAAAACTAGCAACAGAAATAATTGCAAAATTTACCCAACTTTTTGGGGGTCTTGTTTAAACTGATCATTTCAGACAGGGGTGGGCAAACTACAGCCAATGGGCCTGATCTGGCCCTTCAGGGTGCCACGGGCCCTGCACTTCTCCCGGGAGCAGCCAGCACCACATTCCTGCGGCCCCTGGCAGGGGCAGGGGAGCAGAGGGCTGCCCTCACCTGCAGGCACCACCCCCTGCAGCTCCCATTCACCAGGAACAGGGAATCGTGGCCAATGGGAGCTTCGGGGGAGGTACCCACAGGCGAGCGCAGCACGCAGAGCCTTCTGCCCCCTGCCCCCAGGGGCTGCAGGGACATGGTGCAGGCCACTTCCACTCTGGAGTCGCTCCAGGTAAGCGACACCGGGCCAGAGCCCACACCCCAAACCCCTCCTGCACCCCACACCCAAACCCCCTGCCCTGAGCCCCCTGCTGCACCTCGCACCTCTCCTGCACCCCTGTCCTGAGCCCCCTCCTGCACTCTGCACCCGTCCTCCACCCCAATCCCTTCCCCTGAGCCCCTTCTGCACACCACACCCCCTCCCACACCCTGCACTCCCTCCTGCACCCCAAACCCCTGCCCCAGCCCTACATTTATGGCCCTGCATGCAATTTCCCCACCCAGATGTGGCTCTCAGGTCAAAAAGTTTGCCCACTCCTGATTTAGGAGCATTTGATTTTAATGGACCTACTTATATGCTTATCTTTAAGCATGTCAGTGTGTACAGGAGCAGAGCCTAAATCTTTTCAGTGAGTTTTCTTAAATAGTCTAACTTCTTATATAACTCAACTTGGTGCTCTATACATCAACTGGTTTTAACCACATACAAGAATTAATGCACCAAAAGCTTTGTTGGGAAGCAACTAGCATCAAACTGAGTTTATTTTTGTACATATATAATGAACACACACACTTCACACAAACCCGCAAAAGCAAAGAAACGAAAAGTTAAGCTACCTAACCAAGGCCCATCAGAGGGGGAGCCAGGAAGACCATTTGGCCTTGCCCTCAAGCTCAAAGGGGGACTCAAATTTAGACACTTGTTAATTTTTTAGCATTTGGTAAGTTTTGCAACTTGTTTTCCTGCACATCCCTATCGGACCAAAATGTGACACTCTTTCTTAGCTTAGAGCTGCAAATTTAAGAAAAGAGATGTAATTCTGTAAAAACCATATTTTTTTTGTTCACTGATATAGATTTTGTCATATTAAAGAGTTAAAAATATATCGGTTCCGATGGCACAAGGTTATACCGTGATAAACGTGTCCTCTCAGATCAGCTGATTATATAAACAGACCACTATTAGTGGCTGGTGCTGGATCAAGTGCGTGTTGAAAGGTAGAGAATTGTTACATTTTAGTGTCTTTATAGTTTTACGTCTAGTTGACTAAGGTGAGAGCTGCACAAGAGACTGGTTATGCTGGAGTATGGAAAAACAATCTCTGTACTGTGCACCCTGCTTCATTTTGAACAAAAGTGCTACAAATGCATCTGTTCTCTTTGTTCAATCAGGATGGAGCATCAACAGAGGTTGGAGGAAGTTGAAACACCGAAAACCATAACATGAGAGTTCAACCTCACACAAAGGAAACTGTGTTGCATGGAAATCAGGCAGTAGGGCAGCATTAGCTGAAAGTTCAGTTGAGAATTTACTCTTGACTGAACTCTCTACAGAAACCAAATAACTGGAAAAAACTTGTTGAGTGCATCCTCAATGTCCTCCTTTTTCTTTCTGAGCGGGGATTGGCTTTCTGTGGTTCCAGTCAATGTATTGGTGATTGTGCAGATGGAAACTTTCTAGGCATAGTTGAGCTCTTCATCAAATATTAGAGCACGTTAAACATGTTCAAGAATTGCAAGAGAGTCAAAAGCGCATGCAAATCCATTATCTCTCCACACACATACAAAACGAGTTTATTGAGCTATGTGGGTCATTTGTAGAAACAACAATTCTGGATGAGATTTGAAATGCCAAATATTTTTCAATCATTGTTGATGCCATTCCAGATTGTTCTCACAAGGAACAGACTACTATGGTTATTCGATATGTTAAGATTGTAGACAGCTCAAAATTTTCAATCGAAGAAAGGTTTATTTTGATTGATAATTTCATGAGAAAAACTGGAAAAGAAATTGCTGCTCAAGTACTAGCAATTCTAGAAGGTTTTAAGTTAGATTTTCAAGTCTGCATTGGTCAAGCCTATGACAATGAATCTAATATGGCTGGGAAGTACAAAGGTGTACAAGCAGTTCTGCTTGAGCATAATTCATACTTTATTTTCTCCAGTGGTAGAAACCACACACTAACCTTGTAGGTGTTGACTGTGCTGAATCATGCAAGGAGGCAATTACTAACTTTGTACATTTGCTGAACAGTTCCAATCTCTTCAGTAGCAGTCCACAAAGGTGGGAAATTCTGAAGCAATATCTTCCTGTTTCATTGCATGGGATGTCCAAAAGTAGATGGTCTGCACCAATTGATGGTGTTCAACCAGTTGTGCAGCATTTTAATTCAGTGAAAAAGGCTTTAAATTAGTTTAAATCTCTCAATCTCACTGCACAGGCTTAAACTGAACTTCAGTCTATTCAGAAGCACATGTCCAAATTTGAATGCATTCTGATATCATCTTTGTGGATGAAGCTACTTACAATGATTCACCAAACTAATCTGGTAATTGAAGCACACAATGCTACACTTGATGTTGCGAGGGAAAGTCTTATCAATGACATTCAACAGATTCGTGAACAGTGGGATGCAATCCTGACTGAGTCCATATTAGTAGCACAGAATATTGGCATTTCATCTGAGTTCTCCACTACTCGCAATTTACTTACTGAATCCAATGCCAAGCAGCATTATAGGGTCAATGTCTTCCTTGTCATCATTGACTCTATTCAATCAGGTCTTACATGTTGAGTTGAGTCACTGTGACTAATTTGTACCCTTTTGGGGTTTCTTTGGCAGTTCAACAGGCTGAGTAATGAAGATCTGCTTTCTGCAGCTGAACAATTTCAGCAACAGTAGAACAAAGAAATCTCAAAAGAGCTCACTGACGAGGTCATCTTCCTCAAACAAATATATTCCACGAACTTTAAATTGGATTGCAAGCCAAAGGAATTGCTTCAAGAAATACTCGAACTTGGGCTCTCTGAGGTGTTTCCAAATATCACAATTGCATTGCGTATTTTTGTCAGTTTGCCTGCATCGGAGGCTTCAGGTGAACGCACCTTCAATGTGTTGAAGCAGGTAAAGCACTATCACTGTTCAACTATGGGACAAGAGCATTTGAATGAGCTTGCCATGCTTAATATCAACTGTGATATTGCACAAAAGTTAGATTTTTTTCCTCAATAATTAGTGCATTTGCCCAGAAAAAGGCTAGAAAAGCATTTGTTAAATAAAAAAATATCAAATTATGTCTCTTTCTTTTTTTGGTGCCTTATTTTGTTTTCATGTCTTTTTTTATTATTATTATTTTTATTATGGCTAGGGGCCTCAAAAGCTGAAAGTGGCCTGGGCCTCTCTGGACCTCTGAGAGGGCATTTACCTAACAATACATCCCTTCTCCTGTATCCTCCCCTGGACATTATGACAGCTACCATACGCTATAGGCCATGTAACACAGCCATAATTCTGTCCCATCTTTCAGCCTTCTGAACTCAACCAGTTTTTCCCCCAGCACTACTAGTTAGTTAGTTTCTGCTGGAAGATAGTAGTTAGTTGGGTTGTGTTCAGAAGAGTCGCTAAAGGGGGTGGTTTGAAGAATGGCACCCTAAAGGTACAGCGTTAAGGTTGCACTGTGTGGTCTGTGCTATATGATGGTTGTGGGAATGGTAACGTATGAAGGATGGAAGAGTAGAGGGTGACTGCTGGGTGCATTAACTTTTCATTTCTTTGCTTTTATGGCAGTGTCAGATAGGATTGCTGTGCACACAACATAACTGCTTCACAATTAAGTTTGGGTGTGTGTGTGTGAGAGAGAGAGTGTTATCCAAGCATTATAATGCTTAATTGAGGGTGGGAATTTAACAAGGGAGGAAGGCCTGCAGGCTTGGAGGTGATAGAAATGCAGCTACTGACAGAGAATGTTTTGTCTGTCAGTAGTTGTGCATGAATGCCCTATCATAGGGTATGATCTGATAGAAAAGTGTAGCTCCTGATGGAGACAGTTTTACGTATACCCATACCTGTTGCTCAGTCTTGCCTGTTTTCAGCCCCCAATCAATCAGGCTTATGTGTGTTGCACATAAACTCTCAATTATCGTTGTGAATAGCTTCTAAAAATGACCCTAAATCCAATTTTTTTATATTTATATCAGATCTTCTCAGAATCTACCATTCTACCAACTTTTGGGTAGACAGACAATTTTTTAAGAGATGGCTCAATAAACTCGCCACGGGTGAGGCTGCTGGTGTGCAGAGATCACCAGCTATCATGCTGACCAGTGTTGTTTCCGCATTTCCTTATACTCCCTAGTCTGTTGTCTTACATTTAGATTGTCAGCTCCTTGGGGGCAGGGACCATCTTTTTTGTTCTCATTGTACAGCATCTAGCACAATGGAGTCCTGATCCAGTAAAACTACTACTAATAATAAAAAGTAGGATTTACATGGGGAAAAAAAAGTCAGAGCCCTATTTCAAAGACATTCTACTAACAATTTAGGAGGAGAAACCAAACCAATTTCCTAGTTTTTATCCCCTTTGAATCTTCTAATCCTACCTTTACAGAAAAATGGGAATTTTTGCCAATTTTGGAATATAACCTTAACTATGGTGTTGCTACCATGAAGTTACATAATGTAATATATAATCTCAGAACACCTGTTTTTTGTAAATCTGTTTTAATATGTTGTCTTTGTTCTTTACTGAACGTTTGGCATATGATGTCCCATAAAACTAGCTTGCTAACTATTTTTTGAATTCAAGGTACTCATTCTCTAATAATAAATTTGAAGTATGTGAATTAGCTCATCCATTTGTTGACATCAGTCTGTTTTTGCTCTTCTCTGCTCTCATTTATTTTGATGAACATGAAAAACAAACCGGAAACTTCGCTTTGCTTTTGAAAGTGTATTTATAGGGAAGGCCTCTAATGTATAGTAAACACATGGGATGACGCTTTCAAAACTGGCCAAGACCCCTGGGATCCTAGATGCTTAAGCAGATCTCATCATTTACTATAAAAAGTTCAAAGGCTTCATAGCTTTTACCTAATACATTTGCTGCACAGAATTACACAGGTAGGTAATCTGATAATTTTTATTGCACCAACATGTATGTTGTAACATGTATGTTGGTGCCAAAATGCCATTCTTTAGATGTGGACAATTTTCATAAAAGAGCTTTGTGTATGTTATATAAGTATTATACATACTGGTCTACTTGCTCTTAAACTAGAAAGGTAGCTCATGTCACTGGTAACTTGCATTTGAAGGAAGTTCAGTTGACTGTTCTTATCACTCATCAACACACTGCATTGATGCACAACAACAAAAACGTATAAGGAAATATGTGGTTACCTGCCAGGCAAAAAACCCACTTTTTTCCCATGTATTCACAGAAGTGTAAGAAAGACGCCTATATGCAGATCATTTAAACAAAACTTATGCTGAGGTGTTGTTTTGTTCATCTTTCACTATTAAAGTGTCAAAACTGGAAGTCAACGCTCGTGGTCTTATACAAAAGCTGCACCCACTTGAGATGCATAAATAACATGCCAAAACAAAACTATATTTATAGAAGATGTTCATCATATGATGAGCCTTCTTGTTTCTTGTGTGCTTTGTTTGGCAGTGAAATAGTTAACAGTGTCTTGTAAATTGCCATTCAACTTCAGAGTGAAATGAAATGGAGGCTATTGTTTCCTTCAGTGAAACTCCCTCTCTGAAAATGGCCAACAGAATCACATTTCATCCACCATCAGGGCTTGATGCAATCCTTTTTCATTTGGGTTAGCACAACTCACTACTTTCGCCTTTTTTTCCCTATTTAGATTTTCTTTAAGTTTTAATTTAGTTTGATACTATAGTAGCATATGAGTGCTTTAAAAAAGATAAATTAAAACTGCCTTTTCTCCTAAACTGAAGTATTTGAATGTCTGAAACAGACTATTTTAGCCATTACATTTTAACTAATAAGCATGTGTCATAAATATAAAGGGAAGGGTAAACCCCTTTGAAATCCCTCCTGGCCAGGGGAAAGCTCCTCTCACCTGTAAAGGGTTAAGAAGCTAAAGGTAACCTCGCTGGCACCTGACCAAAATGACCAATGAGGAGACAAGATACTTTCAAAAGCTGGGAGGAGGGAGAGAAACAAAGGGTCTGTGTCTGTCTGTATGCTGGTTTCTGCCAGGGATAGACCAGGAATGGAGCCTTAGAACTTTTAGTAAGTGATCTAGCTAGGTATGTGTTAGATTATGATTTCTTTAAATGGCTGAGAAAAGAATTGTGCTGAATAGAATAACTATTTCTGTCTGTGTATCTTTTTTGTAACTTAAGGTTTTGCCTAGAGGGGTTCTCTATGTTTTTGAATCTAATTACCCTGTAAGATATCTACCATCCTGATTTTACAGGGGGGATTTCTTTATTTCTATTTACTTCTATTTTTTATTAAAAGTCTTCTTGTAAAACACTGAATGCTTTTTCATTGTTCTCAGATCCAAGGGTTTGGGTCTGTGGTCACCTATGCAAATTGGTGAGGCTTTTTATCCAACATTTCCCAGGAAAGGGGGGGTGCAAGTGTTGGGAGGATTGTTCATTGTTCTTAAGATCCAAGGGTCTGGGTCTGTAGTCACCTGGACAAATTGGTGAGGCTTTTTACCAAACCTTGTCCAGGAAGTGGGGTGCAAGGTTTTGGGAAGTATTTTGGGGGGAAGGACGCGTCCAAACAGCTCTTCCCCAGTAACCAGTATTAGTTTGGTGGTGGTAGCGGCCAGTCCAAGGATAACGGGTGGAATATTTTGTACCTTGGGGAAGTTTTGACCTAAGCTGGTAAAGATAAGCTTAGGAGGTTTTTCATGCAGGTCCCCACATCTGTACCCTAGAGTTCAGAGTGGGGGAGGAACCTTGACAGCATGTCATCAGATTTTTTTTAGAATTGACAACTTAAGTTTTATTCCTGCTTTTTAAAAAGACCCTAAAAGCAGATATTTATAAATAATATAAATAGTAAAAATGAGTCAAAGTCCAAATATCACTGGACTTTCTTAAAATTAGGGTTTCATCCAAGGTTTAGAGATTTGACCAATTGTGAACTAAAAGTATGGCATATTTTGCCATGTAACTGAAAGTAGATGTTGTCATGTTCTGAGTATCCTGTACCTTTAAATGCAGATGACTCTCTGCTGATGAGACAGCTGCCATTTTATGTTGCAATTCAGAGGCAGTGTATTAGTGAGTCAGCGCTGACTCTGTCGCTAGGTCTGCTTTTTGCTGTGTTCTATTTTTGCTTTTCATTAATAAAAATAAGTCATCTAGTCTGAAATTTTTTTTGCTCTTTGTATACAGCACACGACAACAATTTATACTGCAATAATATCGAGAGGCCTCAACTAGATCAGGGCCCCTTTGCACTAGATTGTGTGTGTGTATATATAATGTAAATAACAGCCTTTACCCCCATAGAGTTCACAAGAAGGATCCCCACATGCACAGATCTTTGCACACCTCTCCTTCCAAAACCTGTAAATAAAAAGGGCAATAACAGAGAGAGAAAAAGATCAATCTGAAGAAAAACCTATTAGCAACTCACTCCAAAATTGCAATAAACAAAACATGTTTTAATTTTAAAAGGTGAACCATTATCTTCAGCTTTGCCCAGAAGGCCACAGCTGACCTCTGGCATGTACTTTTATGTTCTGTTGAGCTGCAAGCCCTAAATGGTATATGGCACTAGAATGTGACTTTTGAAAAGCCTGGAGCTGTAAGGGCTCCAGGATATGCAAAAAGCTCTCGCAGGCACAATAGTACCACTCTAAATGACATAAATATGTGAAGAAAGCAAAAACTTGATCGCATTACCTTCATGTCTCAGCAGTACTAGTGCGCACAGCTTCAACAAAGCTGGGGTTGCCGAAAAGTTATTGCGGCATAAGTTCACTCAGCCGAATGCAGAAATAAGCCAATTTTTCAGAGAGTCAAATACAAAACAAAAAACCTTCTGAAAAGAAAACTTGTTCTCAGCTGTGTTGCTCATTACTCCTCTGTCTGAATTATTTGCTGTTTAACCCTCTTTGCACAATGCAAAAGCGAGGCAGCAAAATGCACCTTTGAATGCTGTGTGGGCATTTTCTTACATTTGTTCAGAGACTGTCATCTATAAAGCAACTGGAAATGCTGCAGGAGAGAGACCTCCAGAAAACATTTCCAGATCTGCTTGGACAGCTGGTCTTTTCAGTCCATGAAACCATAGCTGAAGATGTGCACAGCATGTAAGAAGGTTTTCACTTGTGAGCAGCAGGATATCTACTTAAGACATCTGGAAATATTGTGTGCATGGATTATCCATTTCTCGTCATAAATCCTATTCAGGTCAACCATGCAATTAGTTCAGGCGTGTTTGACTCCTGCATTTCAGAATGATGTGAAATAGTGTGATCCAGCCCTGTCTTGGAACTTACATACTGATTTGTCTAGTTTGTGTTTTCACATACTGGTTACACATTCTTAACAGGGCTGTGTCATAATTTAAAGTATCCCCAGAGGAATTACCATGGGGGGGGGGGGGAGGGGGAATCTTTTTCCTTTGGAAGGTTTCAACTTCTTCAAGTTCAAGTATCAGACTGCATTAGCCATCTAAAGCTGTGAGAAACTTATCTAATCTAACTCTTCAAGTATCCATAAAACTTGCAGAAAGGTATAAAGTGGGAAATGTGGTTTTGCCCTGGGAGTACACTTAGGAAATTTATATTTCTTATATAACTGAATTTTATTTATATAATGTCATAACCAAAGGACTGTACCATTGTGTCAGCTCTTTTTCATGTCCTGGAAAAATGGGAATGGGAGAGTGTTGTATTGATCTTAAAGGTCTAAAGAGTTAAAGACATTTATAAATGCTTTCACTGTCCAACATGAAATAGTAATAGATTCAGAGTTATTTTTAAACAGATCTCTTGGTTTTACTCAGTTACTTGGTGTCATAAATATAAAGGGAAGGGTAAACCCCTTTGAAATCCCTCCTGGCCAGGGGAAAGCTCCTCTCACCTGTAAAGGGTTAAGATGCTAAAGGTAACCTCGCTGGCACCTGACCAAAATGACCAATGAGGAGACAAGATACTTTCAAAAGCTGGGAGGAGGGAGAGAAACAAAGGGTCTGTGTCTGTCTGTAGTCGTCTTGGCCGGGGACAGAACAGGAATGGAGTCTTAGAACTTTTAGTAAGTAATCTAGCTAGGTATGTGTTAGATTATGATTTCTTTAAATGGCTGAGAAAAGAATTGTGCTGAATAGAATAACTATTTCTGTCTGTGTATCTTTTTTGTAACTTAAGGGTTTGCCTAGAGGGGTTCTCTATGTTTTTGAATCTAATTACCCTGTAAGATATATACCATCCTGATTTTACAGGGGGGATTTCTTTATTTCTATTTACTTCTATTTTTTATTAAAAGTCTTCTTGTAAAACACTGAATGCTTTTTCATTGTTCTCAGATCCAAGGGTTTGGGTTTGTGGTCACCTATGCAAATTGGTGAGGCTTTTTATCCAACATTTCCCAGGAAAGGGGGGGTGCAAGTGTTGGGAGGATTGTTCATTGTTCTTAAGATCCAAGGGTCTGGGTCTGTAGTCACCTGGACAAATTGGTGAGGCTTTTTACCAAACCTTGTCCAGGAAGTGGGGTGCAAGGTTTTGGGAAGTATTTTGGGGGGAAGGACGCGTCCAAACAGCTCTTCCTCAGTAACCAGTATTAGTTTGGTGGTGGTAGCGGCCTGTCCAAGGTGTAATATTTTGTACCTTGGGGAAGTTTTGACCTAAGCTGGTAAAGATAAGCTTAGGAGGTTTTTCATGCAGGTCCCCACATCTGTACCCTAGAGTTCAGAGTGGGGGAGGAACCTTGACATGGTGTCAGAAGTGGGATTAACCTGAAATCATTTTGAGATCCAGTTGAGATTTTTTGAACTAGAAATACAGATTTTAAAAAGGAATTTTTAGGAAGTCCAGAAGGCAGCTTTGAAACTGAAAGCAGCTTGGTTTCTCTCTGCTTTGTGGCCAAGCAGAGACAAAAGGGGATTATCTTGTGAATTGCAGGTTTTCTTGCCTGGAGGCAGGGTACTTAACTCCTGCAGGGAAATTCACAGTCTTCCAACCCAGAGGTTTTTTTTTTTTTCTTTTCTTCCTAAAAGTAAATAGGGGGTGTGTGCTCTACCCATTTGCCTGGAGACAAAAGTGGCAGGGTTTTTTTTTAGGATTTTGATTTTTTTTTTTTTGTTTGTTTTACAAGGAGCACAGGTTTGAAAAGAAATTTTTTTCTTCTTTGGGCTGGGTAAGCAGTTTTCCAAGTAGTTGGAGGTTTTTTGCTTTAATTTGGGCCCAGAGCAGAGACAAGGGAATTGTCTTTTTCTGTAGGCTGACAATCACTATCAGAGAATAGGTATTCTATTCCAGCACAGCAAAATTTTACAGCCAAGTTTTGTTTGTTTATTTCTAAACCTCGGGTGTAAAGTTAGTTAAAAACAGAGAGGTTAGAATGGCCAAATCCTCAGCTCGACTACAGCTGGAATTAGCCAAATTTCAGGCTGAGGAAAAACAAAGGGAACATGAAAGACAGATAGAACTCATGCGGCTGAAGGAGGAGGAGAAGGAAAAAGAGAGGAAGCATGTGGAGGAGATGGAGAGGATAAAGGCCCAGCAGAATATACCAACAAACCCTAGCAATCCTTCTCCAGGTACCACTTCCCATCCCAGAAAGTTCCCCACCTACAAGGCAGGTGATGACACTGAGGCCTTCTTAGAAAACTTCGAAAGGGCCTGCCTTGGGTACAACATCTCTACTGACCAATACATGGTAGAGCTGAGGCCGCAGCTCAGTGGACCCTTAGCTGAGGTGGCAGCTGAAATGCCTAAAGAACACATGAACAAGTATGAACTGTTTAAATCCAAGGCGAGAGTCAGAATGGGGATAACACCCGAGCAGTCTCGTCGGAGGTTCAGAGCCCTAAGGTGGAAACCAGACATGTCATTTACCCGACATGCCTACCACATTGTAAAACATTGGGATGCCTGGATATCAGGAGCAAGTGTTGAATCTCCAGTAAATTTGCCCTTCCTAATGCAAATGGAACAATTCTTAGAGGGTGTTCCCGAGGAAATAGAAAGATACATCCTAGATGGGAAACCCAAAACTGTAATTGAGGCAGGAGAGATTGGAGCCAGATGGGTGGAGGTGGCAGAGAAGAAGAAAACTGGTCGCAGTTGGAGCGGAGACCAGAAGGGACCACCCCAGACCACACCCTATTACCGGGGGCCGCCCAAAGCCCCACCTACCTCCCAAAGAACCCTCCAGACCCCTTATCGTCCCACCACCCCGTTCTCCAGCAACCCTCCTCGCCCCAGTGACCCGTCAGCTGGACGATGTTTTAAGTGTAACGAGCTGGGGCATGTAAAGGCCAACTGCCCCAAGAACCCCAACAGATTACAGTTCATTGCACCGGAATCACACCAGAGGTCCACAGGCCCAGATACCTCCCAGATACCCTTGGAGCGGAGGGAAACTGTGAGTGTGGGTGGGAAGAAGGTCACCGCGTGGAGGGACACCGGAGCACAAGTGTCAGCTATCCATGCTTCCTTAGTGGACCCCAATTTAATCAACCCAGAGATCCAAGTGACGATTCAACCCTTCAAGTCCAACTCTTTCAATTTGCCTACAGCCAAGTTGCCTGTCCAGTACAAGGGCTGGTCAGGAATGTGGACTTTTGCAGTCTATGATGATTATCCCATCCCCATGCTGTTGGGGGAAGACTTGGCCAATCATGTGAAGCAGGCCAAGAGGGTGGGAATGGTCACCCGCAACCAGGCTAAACAGGCCGTGAGGCCTAGCTCTGTTCCGGAAACTTCTATCAGGACCCAGTCAGAGGTGATGGACCTGGACCCCAGGCCAATGTCTGCAACAGCAGTAGTGGATCCAGTCCCAGAGACCCAGACGGAACCAGTCCCAGAACCGGAACCAGCCAAACAACCAACACCAGACCCCGTGTCAGCACTGAATCCAGTACTTGCAACCTCAACACCAGAGGGCCCCACCGAACCTGAACTGGCAGCAGCCGATAACCCTACACAAGAGGCTCAGCCGGAGCCTGAATCCCAACATAGTGCACCAGCGGAGAGCGGTTCACAGTCAACAGAAACAGCTCCATCCCCTATATCGCTTCCAGAGGGACCAAGCCTAGGTCCACAATCCCATGAGGAACTGATGTCTCCAGCATCAAGGGAACAGTTCCAGACCGAACAGGAAGCAGATGAAAGCCTCCAGAGAGCTTGGACGGCGGCACGGAGCAACCCACCGCCTCTCAGCTCTTCTAATCGATCCAGGTTTGTTGTAGAAAGAGGACTTTTATACAAGGAAACTCTTTCTGGGGGACACCAGGAAGACGGGCATCCTCAGAGACAGTTGGTAGTTCCAACTAAATACCGGGCCAAGCTCTTGAGCTTAGCCCATGATCACCCTAGTGGCCATGCTGGGGTGAACAGGACCAAAGACCGTTTGGGGGGATCATTCCACTGGGAGGGAATGGGCAAGGATGTTTCTACCTATGTCCAGTCTTGTGAGGTGTGCCAAAGAGTGGGAAAACCCCAAGACCAGGTCAAAGCTCCTCTCCAGCCACTCCCCATCATTGAAGTTCCATTTCAGCGAGTAGCTGTGGATATTCTGGGTCCTTTTCCGAAAAAGACACCCAGAGGAAAGCAGTACATACTGACTTTCATGGATTTTGCCACCCGATGGCCGGAAGCAGTAGCTCTAAGCAACACCAGGGCTAAAAGTGTGTGCCAGGCACTAGCAGACATTTTTGCCAGGGTAGGTTGGCCCTCCGACATCCTCACAGATGCAGGGACTAATTTCCTGGCAGGAACTATGAAAAACCTTTGGGAAGCTCATGGGGTAAATCACTTGGTTGCCACTCCTTACCATCATCAAACAAATGGCATGGTGGAGAAGTTTAATGGAACTTTGGGGGCCATGATACGTAAATTCGTAAATGAGCACTCCAATGATTGGGTCCTAGTATTGCAGCAGTTGCTCTTTGCCTACAGAGCTGTACCACATCCCAGTTTAGGGTTTTCCCCATTTGAACTTGTATATGGCCGTGAGGTTAAGGGGCCATTGCAGTTGGTGAAGCAGCAATGGGAGGGATTTACACCTTCTCCAGGAACTAACATTCTGGACTTTATAACCAACCTACAAAACACCCTCCGAACCTCTTTAGCCCTTGCTAGAGAAAACTTACAGGATGCTCAAAAAGAGCAAAAAGCCTGGTATGATAAACATGCCAGAGAGCGTTCCTTCAAAGTAGGAGACCAGGTCATGGTCTTAAAGGCGCTCCAGGCCCATAAAATGGAAGCATCGTGGGAAGGGCCATTCGTGGTCCAGGAGCGCCTGGGAGCTGTTAATTATCTCATAGCATTCCCCACCTCCAACCGAAAGCCTAAGGTGTATCATATTAATTCTCTAAAGCCCTTTTATTCCAGAGAATTAAAGGTTTGTCAGTTTACAGCCCAGGGAGGAGACGACGCTGAGTGGCCTGAAGGTGTCTATTACGAAGGGAAATGTGCTGGTGGTGTGGAAGAGGTGAACCTCTCCATGACCCTTGGGCGTATGCAGCGACAGCAGATCCAGGAGCTGTGCACTAGCTACGCGCCAACGTTCTCAGCCACCCCAGGACTGACTGAACGGGCATACCACTCCGTTGACACAGGTAATGCTCACCCAATTAGGGTCCAACCTTACCGGGTGTCTCCTCAAGCTAAAACTGCTATAGAACGGGAGATCCAGGATATGTTACAGATGGGTGTAATCCGCCCCTCTGAAAGTGCATGGGCATCTCCAGTGGTTCTAGTTCCCAAACCAGATGGGGAAATACGTTTTTGCGTGGACTACCGTAAGCTAAATGCTGTAACTCGCCCAGACAACTATCCCATGCCACGCACAGATGAACTATTAGAGAAACTGGGAAGGGCCCAGTTCATCTCTACCTTGGACTTAACCAAGGGGTACTGGCAGGTACCGCTAGATGAATCTGCCAAGGAAAGGTCAGCCTTCATCACACATCTCGGGCTGTATGAATTTAATGTACTCCCTTTCGGGCTGCGAAATGCACCCGCCACTTTCCAAAGACTTGTAGATGGTCTCCTAGCGGGATTAGGAGAATATGCAGTCGCCTACCTTGACGATGTGGCCATATTTTCGGATTCCTGGGCAGACCACCTGGAACATCTACAAAAAGTCCTTGAGCGCATAAGGGAGGCAGGACTAACTGTTAAGGCTAAGAAGTGTCAAATAGGCCTAAACAGAGTGACTTACCTTGGACACCAGGTGGGTCAAGGAACTATCAGCCCCCTACAGGCCAAAGTGGATGCTATCCAAAAGTGGCCTGTCCCAAGGTCAAAGAAACAGGTTCAATCCTTCTTAGGCTTGGCCGGTTATTACAGACGATTTGTACCGCACTACAGCCAAATCGCTGCCCCACTGACAGACCTAACCAAAAAGAAACAGCCAAATGCTGTTCAGTGGACCGGAAAGTGTCAGAAGGCCTTTAACAAGCTTAAAGCGACACTCATGTCTGACCCTGTACTAAGGGCCCCAGACTTTGACAAACCGTTCCTAGTAACCACAGATGCATCCGAGCGTGGTGTGGGAGCAGTTTTAATGCAGAAAGGACCTGATCAAGAATTCCACCCTGTAGTGTTTCTCAGCAAAAAACTGTCTGAGAGGGAAAGCAACTGGTCAGTCACTGAAAAAGAATGTTATGCCATTGTCTACGCTCTGGAAAAGCTACGCCCATATATTTGGGGACGGCGTTTCCACCTGCAAACCGACCATGCTGCACTAAAGTGGCTTCACACCGTCAAAGAAACTAACAAAAAACTTCTTCGGTGGAGTTTAGCTCTCCAAGATTTTGATTTCGACATCCAACACATCTCAGGAGCTTCTAACAAAGTGGCTGATGCACTCTCCCGTGAAAGTTTCCCAGAATCAACTGGTTAAAATCGTCCTTGAGATGTGGAAAATATTGTTAGTCTTTATGTACTTGGTAGTATATTTAGAGATGCATGTGTCTTATTAACTCTGTTTTCCTAGAGCTCCAGGAAGAAATCCCAGCCAGTGTTTCACCCTAGCTGAGATTTGGGGGGCGTGTCATAAATATAAAGGGAAGGGTAAACCCCTTTGAAATCCCTCCTGGCCAGGGGAAAGCTCCTCTCACCTGTAAAGGGTTAAGATGCTAAAGGTAACCTCGCTGGCACCTGACCAAAATGACCAATGAGGAGACAAGATATTTTCAAAAGCTGGGAGGAGGGAGAGAAACAAAGGGTCTGTGTCTGTCTGTAGTCGTCTTGGCCGGGGACAGAACAGGAATGGAGTCTTAGAACTTTTAGTAAGTAATCTAGCTAGGTATGTGTTAGATTATGATTTCTTTAAATGGCTGAGAAAAGAATTGTGCTGAATAGAATAACTATTTCTGTCTGTGTATCTTTTTTGTAACTTAAGGTTTTGCCTAGAGGGGTTCTCTATGTTTTTGAATCTAATTACCCTGTAAGATATATACCATCCTGATTTTACAGGGGGGATTTCTTTATTTCTATTTACTTCTATTTTTTATTAAAAGTCTTCTTGTAAAACACTGAATGCTTTTTCATTGTTCTCAGATCCAAGGGTTTGGGTTTGTGGTCACCTATGCAAATTGGTGAGGCTTTTTATCCAACATTTCCCAGGAAAGGGGGGGTGCAAGTGTTGGGAGGATTGTTCATTGTTCTTAAGATCCAAGGGTCTGGGTCTGTAGTCACCTGGACAAATTGGTGAGGCTTTTTACCAAACCTTGTCCAGGAAGTGGGGTGCAAGGTTTTGGGAAGTATTTTGGGGGGAAGGACGCGTCCAAACAGCTCTTCCTCAGTAACCAGTATTAGTTTGGTGGTGGTAGCGGCCTGTCCAAGGTGTAATATTTTGTACCTTGGGGAAGTTTTGACCTAAGCTGGTAAAGATAAGCTTAGGAGGTTTTTCATGCAGGTCCCCACATCTGTACTCTAGAGTTCAGAGTGGGGGAGGAACCTTGACACTTGGCAAACATTGAAAAACATTCATTCAAATTGAAAGTTTATTGATGAAAAACAAAGAACTAGAAATTAAAACAAGCATTTATATTGCAAATGTGGTTGAGTGAATATGCAAAACAGACTTAGACAGACCTTTTTGAAGTCCATCTCCTTTTGGAGTCAAAATATCAGTCTCTTATGTTCAGAGCAAACTTTCTTTGATTAAAAGGATAAGGTTAATTTTATTCAGACCTGATGTGAAGGGCATTCATTTAACCTTTTATTAACAAACACACACACACCAGATGGAAAAGAGACAGGATAGAAAACACGATGAAATATGGCATTTATTGATGCCTTTTGGACCGCTGGTTAGTGACAAGTGACTGCTGGTTAGTGACAACCACAATGCTTTGGCTGGCAAGTTGACCATGACACCTGCTCCTTGGACCCTGGTTAGTTACAATCTGGTCATGGCCATCATCTGGTTGGATTTTTTCTACTTGAATAAGACAGGTTTGGATGAATGCAATATAGTTGACTCCAGGATTTGATGAAACACCAAGAGATTGAGATAGGATAGGAGGAAAGAAATTGATGGTGGGGGGGAAGGAGGGTAAATATGATACAGCAAAAATCATGAATGGTTAGAGGAAAGGAATAAGGGAGCATTGTTTATCCCTTAACATAACACAAGAACCAGGGGTTTGATGGGGTATACAAACCCCACACAAGGCAACAAGGGGTTAAGGAGCTGTTCTTGGCGCAGTCAGCTCTGCCCCACCACATCTGTATGAGATGTACAGACTGGAGGAGGAGTTAAAAGGAAAGCAGACCAGCTTACTTGTGGACCTTTAACCTGCAGCTCTTGAGGGAAGGACTGAGGGAACGCAGGAACTTTCCCATCACCAACTACCTGAAAGTCCCTCCTTGAGGGAACAAAGGACTTGTTTCTAATACACCCTGAAAGGGAGGCATTCCCCCCCTCACGTACTAACCCAGTTTATTTGTGTTAATTCCCCTTATTTTGTTTATGGACTACCACAGAGGGGAAGAGACTTGGAACTGACTGAGCCGGAGGGTCAAGTCACTGGAGGAGGCAGTCACCACCTCCAAGAGAGGGAGAGAGCTACCATGCCACAGCTAGTTACAAGGAGGTGCTAAGTGGTGAGCTGACCCCTTCACACTTTCTTGCTAGAGACTGTGAACTTTAGACAATAGAGGCCCAGTA
Source organism: Lepidochelys olivacea (assembly GCF_965140295.1). Lineage (NCBI taxonomy): Eukaryota > Metazoa > Chordata > Testudines > Cheloniidae > Lepidochelys > Lepidochelys olivacea. The sequence goes on from NC_140414.1 coordinate 75,688,471, forward strand.
GGAAGTGGCCCGGGGAGAGCAGCCTTAAGGCACTCTTAGGTGTCAGATCCTTTGGTAGCCCTCAGAGGGCTCTGGGACACAGCTCAGTAGAGTAGGAGGCCCTGGGATCCCCCCTACCAAAACTGCCTTCTGCATTTTGAAGGATCTTAATCCCTTAACCACTAGGTGATGCTCCCCATGAGCACTGACCATCACAAGGGGTCTCCTGATAACATTAATAAGCAGCAGGTTTAATAACAAACATAAGGAAATATTTTTTCACACAATGCACAAACAACCTGTGGAACTCATTGCCATGGGATAATAAAGGCAAAAAGTGTAACTGGGTTCAAAAAGGAAGTCGCTAAGTACCGGGAGGAGATATCCATCAATGGCTATTAGTCAAGATGGTCAGGATGCAATCTCATGCTCTGGGTCTCCCTAAACCTCTGACTGCAAAAAGCTGGGACTTCACAATGGGATGGCTCACTCGAAATTGCCCTGTGCTGTTCATTCCCTCTGAAACTTCCGGCACTGGCTTCTGTCAGAAGACAGGACACTAGATATCTGGCTATATGGACCATTGGTCTGACCCAGTATAGCTGTTCTTATGTCCCTCACAGTGGAGCAGAAAATAATACAACAAGAAAAGGAAGCCCTGGGAGGAGAACCAGACCTTCAGTTCTCTGTTCCCAGAGGAGAGTGTGGCTGAGAACTGGCACTTCTTGCATAACCATTGTCTGTCAGAGTTCCCTGCAGTAGTCTGGACTGCAAACAATTACTTTAGAATGCCTACTAAGACTTGCCTGCGGGAGCTGGACTGAATTATGGCCTGCCAAAGGCCCCTTGAAAGAAGGGAGTGATGCTGTGGGCTTGGCATCAATTGGTTTTCTCACCTCCTGCCTTTTTTGACCTTTGGTGACCCTAGAAGGAGTGGTCTTCCACAAGTGGAGCTGTTCTGCCAACTGCCCAGACACTGAAAACTGGAGGATGGAGGAATACAAGACCTTGTCACACCTGAAGAGGGCACTGTGGAAGACCAAGCTCATGATAAATGGCATTGCTAAATCAGGGGTGGGCAAACTTTTTGGCCCAAGGGCCACATCAGGGTGTAAAACTGTATGGAGGGCCAGGTAGGAAAGGCTGTGAACATGTCCCTAAACAGCCTGGCCCCTGCCCCCATCCGCCCCCTCCCACTTCCCACCCCCCCATCCAACCCCCCTGCTCCTTGTACGCTGACTGCCCCCTCACGGGACCCCCGCCCCTAACCGCCCCCTGGGATCCCACCCCCTATTTAACCCCCCATCCCCTGCCCCCCCCAGAACCTCTGCCCTAACCAACCGCTCCCTGTTCCCTGTCCCCGACTGCCCCCCCCCATCCAATTGACCCCTGCTCCCTGTCCCCTGACTGGCCCCCGTGACCTCCTGCCCCTTATCCAACCCCCCGGCCCTGGCCCCCTTACCATGCCACTCAGAGCAGCATGTCTGGCAGCCGCGCCGCACAGCCAGAGCTAGACACGTCACCGCTCTGCCCTGCAGGAGCGCACAGCCCCACCGCCCAGAGTGCTGCCCGCACGGTGGCATGGCTGCAAGGGACAGGGGGGACAGAAGAGAAGGGACTGCTGGCTAGCCTCCCCGGCCGGAGCTCAGAGGCCAGACAGGATGGTGCCGTGGGCCGGATGTAGCCTGTGGGCCGTAGTTTGCCCACCTCTGTGCTAAATGATTCAGTGAGATACATCAGGGTTATTTGTCTGTATTCCAAGCAAGTGGAAATAGGAAGTTGCTGTGGCAAACTCAATTGCTGTGGAAGATGTTGAATCCCAAGAGGTGGCTGGGACTCCTGGCCCAAAGATGGGAGGACCTGTAATTTAAAAAAAAACAAAAACAAAAAAAAAAAAACAGCAACCATGGGTTTAAGTCTGTCCTGGCATTGTGGAAAGAAGTCTAAGCAACACCACAGCAGCTATCGTAAAACACTCTTCTAGCCTGTACATGGCTATAATATTGGCGCTTGGAACAAGATTTTTTTTAAATGGGAGCCTAAAGTCAGGCTCTAAAATCCATAGTTAGGTGCCTGATTTTCAAAAACACTGAGCATCCAGAAACTCCCACCCAAATCAGGGGAAACTGGTGGGTGCTCAGGCCTATTAAAAATCAGAGCCTCTATTTAAGAAGCTTAAGTTTCAACTTCAATTTGAAAAAAAAAATCTTGTCTGTGAATAACTTCAGTTGGTGTGGGCTCCATGCAATCTGTTTTTACATGGTGCCTGTGCATATGCATACCCTTCCCAGAGTACAATCGTGAATGTGTGACAAATAGATCATCGTTCTCTGTGTAGAGTGATTTCTCTACATCTACTAGCTAATTTCCTGAACTGATTTTTTTCCTTCAGCAGCACCAGAAATGTGGTTTTTACCTCAATTACTTCTGAAGAATTACTGCAGCACAGTTAATCCTCTTGAATGGCATTTTTAAGATTTTTTTTTCTTTTTTTCTTTCAAATGATGAAAGGAGATTGTCCCACAAGTAGATGAGGCAGGCGGCCTGGTGAAACTCACCCTTCACTCCACAGCTATGCAAATAGCCAAAGTGAACTTAGTTCTTTATAAAAAACTGATTGATGTATATAGGAGGCCCACTGCAGTTGGTGCGTGAACTGAGACCCCCATGGTCAAGTTAGCAGTCTCTACCAGGTGATCTATAGGGAAGATTTCCCGTTGGCCGACTTAGTCCATGGTGTTTGTGCCAAGAATATCTTATCTGGAAATCATTTTTACAGACCTTGCACATTTTGTTTGAAATTGCTTTCTCCGATGTGGAATGCTATAAAGCACATATAAACAAATGGGATTTTTTATTTAAAACATACCAAGAATTATGCATGCCTTTTACAAGTGTTTTATTTTTTTATTTCTAGCTTTTATTTTTTATGAACCTCAGTGCTTCCTAGGCAGCAAGCAGCCACCACCTCCTCTTCCTTCAGATCCTTATTAAAATCCACTTCATTGTCACTGTTAATCCCTACTTCCAAACATCTGCTCATCTTTTTTAGGCTTAATATTTATCATATTGTATTTCCCTACATTGGAGTAGGGACCATATACTTCTTTGTTCATAATGTGGCTTATACCGTTAAGCTGTTCTAAATAACTAACATTGTGACCAAGCTTTTTTTAAATGGTGGCAAAGCTCCTAAATTCATATTTTATGCCCTCCAAACTAGCAGTCTGATTTTCTGGGTCACAGGGTGACAAATTGTTTTTAACCATCAAAAATTACTGTAACAAGTGCTTTTTGAAAACAAAGTTATAACTAATGATTTCTCTCCTATGCCTCTCAGAACATAGGATATAAGCTTTCTTTAGGAAAAGGAGAATTTGAGGCCTCTTCCAGGAGATAATTTTAGTTTGGTTTATGATTCCTCTTATTCACACATGGATTTGCTGATCATGAATGCATTCTCATCTTTACAGATACACAAGGGAGCATTGACAAGGATAGACAAATAGGATCTCTTCTTACATACTGTAGATATCTTTACTGTCCATTTACTGGCAAGGGAAGCTACTAAATAGTAGTGAATATTGCATTTCAAATGGACATGAATTTTTGGCTTCTTTAGATACTCACGTTGCTTGACTAACAAAAAACATATGTGCCCACGAGTTACCAGTTTCAATGGAGAGATACATTTAAAAAAAAATTAAAAATCCTAGGATCAAAGTGCAAGAACTTTTATAATGTTCAAAATAGTGCTATTTTTAGTCTCAGACAAGGTTTTTTCATTCAGTTGTACCTATTATAACTCTTTGAAAAGGGTTATAAATGGTTGTCAGCTTTTCTGAATGTTTCCAGTGCCTCAGTAAATACATCATGCAAAAAATGCAGCATGGTCTTTTGGCTTAAACTAACTACTGTCTTACATAAAAAAAGAAAAGTGTATTCTGCCCAGTTTTATAGGCTTTATAGCAACAAGCTATAGATGAAAAGCATTTTTTCAACCTGCTGTTAGCTGGGAATAGAAATATTTATGTGGTGGAAAGAGCAGGATGATTGCATTATAATGGGGTTTTATTTGAAGCAATCCTACTTAATATTTTATCATTGTCATAACATCTTTCAATAAATTCCAATAATTTGTCTTCTTCACCTTGCTGCCAGTTTAGAATTTGATCTTAGTTCAAGGAGTATACATTTATTACATGACAGAAAATTTGGACTTTCCTCATCATTGGGCTGCATTTTATTTTTTGCGATGTATTTTTCTCTGCTCAAATCTCCTTAAAAAATCTTTGCAGATTGCATGACATTTAACAAAATCTGGATTGCTTCATTCATCCAATTAATATTTCTTTCAATAGTGCAAAACAAAACAAAAACGCACCCTAACTTTCAAGGTTATTTTTCAAGCTCAAGCTGAGGTGGTCAATTGGGTGGTGGTTATATTTAAACTATATTTTCTCAACTTTACAACAATCAGTTAATGTTAGTAATATGGCAGTGGGTGAGGACAGTTTTGTTAAAGTAACATTAACATTAGACCCAGGTTACAAAGGCGGGCCCCATCAGTCTCTTGTGGTACTGCTGGTCATGTCTACACTAACACTTATTTCCTCAAAACTTTTGTCACTCAGAGGTGTGAAAAAACCACACCCGAGTGACATAAATTTTGCTGACATAAGCACTTGTGTGCACAGCGCTATGTCGGCGGAAGATGCCCTCCCGCCAACATAGCTACCGCCACTCATTGAGCTGGTTCTATTATGTTGACGGGAGAGCTCTCTCCCATTGTCATAATGCAGCTATATGAGCGATCTTCCAGTGGCTCAGCTGTATCAGTATAATTCTGGCGCCGTAAGCTTGTAAGCGTAGACATCTCAATCTTGTCGTAAGCTGCTTACTGGCTATTTGACCAAAGCACTGGAACCCTTAGCTCGTTTTACAATTTTTCTTAAGATGAGTGACCTGAGAATTAGTATAATTTGGTGTTTACTCCTCCGTTGTCTGTCCCTCCCTACAGATTCTCGGAATGGCAGATAAAATAAGTGTGAAGAACAAGCTGTGCAAAATAATCACTACTATAGAAATATTTTCTAACTTGACCAAGTAGTTTTCTTAAAATCACCTCTAGCCTAATCCAGAGACAAACCCAGAGCTGAGCTGTGTAGGTTACAAACTTCTTGTCATATTGCCATTTGATTACATTTTCCTCTCTGCTTATTTACACAAAAGTGAATAACCATGAAGATGTGTGAAATTTATAATAGCGTAAAAATAATAATGGCGGACAGGAAGGACCAGTGACATACCTAAGGATCTCTGTTTCAGTCCAGGAAGGTGCAATGGCTGTTCTGGAAACCATGTCTGGAGCAGTCAAAGTGGAGGACCCCAACTTCTCCAGAGAGCTGGTGGGGAGTGGTGGCAAATGGAGGTTGGTCAATACTCCCAGCTTCTAAACAACAGCCTTCCTTGTATAGCTGTGCTTACCTGTTGTTGTTGCTGTTCTGGTAATATGATGTGTAGCCACAAAATATACATGCTTGTGTCCAGGCAACATCTCTTCTGGAGCTCCTCCTGGCTTTGGGTAGTAAATCCCAGTTCAGGGAGAACATCCAAAATATCCTCAGACAGTGAAACTGAACTCCCTTTTCTCCTAAGCGTAGGCAAGGAAACTCCCTTCCCCCACACCCCTTTAAAGCTGCCCCTAGCAACCCACCAAACCATTTTATTCCCCTCCAAAGGAATCTTCCGTAATCATTTTCAGAAATAGCTAATTTCCTTGTGGAAATCATTTCTGACTAGGAAATCTCTAGTGACTGGACAGGATTACTTGGATCAATAGTGTAATAGACAGAGGATAAGGAATGATCTTTGTCGTGAAAAGTCCTGTTGACATGCTCTAGACTCATGCTTGATTTTAATGTTCCTGCCAATGTGTTGTGTTTTTAGTCTCCTTTTTCTTCTTAGATATTTCCCTGTTACCATCCAAGGTCATCAGTCTCATACTGAGTTTAATAGCAGTCAGAAAACACCTTTTTTTATTTAAAGTGAAATCACATTTCTCCTCTGCTCTGTTTTGTTTTTTTTATCTTTCTTCCTCAATCCCTTCCCTTTTCAGTTTGGAGCCCTCCTCTCCCTAGGTTCAAGTACTGTATTGTAAATGACCTGTATTGGTGAATGTCAACATCATATATGAAACATGGAAGGTACATGTAGGATTTTGTATGTATCAAGTACATGACATTGGTGTTAGGTGGGCTAGGACTTATGAGCACACACATTGTAGTTGATCTAAAGGAACAGGTGAGATCTAAGGGTTTTTTTCCCCTTCACCACTTGAGACTATTTAATCATTGCATCAAAAATATCAAAGGGGGAGCAGGAAGCAAAGCCAGTAGTTTCTTTATGCAAGCAGCACAAAAGAGCCCAGCACAGCCTCCCTGGATGGGGTGTTTTGGGCATTACTGAAGGAGGGTACCTTCTCGTGCAATCTTAACTGTGCTTTTCCTGATTTTTTTCAAAAGTTTGAGTTTTGCTCAACACAACATTCTGCAAGGGGATAACATACTACAAAGCAACCTTAATTCTGTATTAATGGGTGGGTTTTCCATTGAGTACATCATTAATTATGCTGATGTTATGTTCTATTTATTATGTGCAGTCTTCACTGAAGTATAATTCACTGAATAATTAGACAAAAACACTTTAATTTTGCAGGAACCTCAGTTACACTAACACCAACCATTATAATTTTTCTTGCTCACTTCAAATACATTATAAATGTCCTTAGTTATGAATGGGCTTGTCATAAACTCCAACTGTGCACTTGCTAATTTGCAGATGGTCTTCTCCTGTTACTGTGAATTATATTCTTTCTGCAGCCTTTTCAACAACAGGTGATACTGGTGGGTGTTCATTAGAATACCCTATTAGAATTCTTTGAGGGGGTTAACAAACAAGTGGACAAGGATGATCCAGCGGATATAGTGTACCTGGACTTCCAGAAAGCTTTGACAAGGTCCCTTACCAAAGGCTCTTAAGCAAACTAAGCAGTCATGGGAAAAGAGGGAAGGTCCTCTCATGGATCAGTAAACTGGTTAAAAGACAGAAAACAAAGGGTAGGAATAAATGGTCAGTTTCCAGAATAGAGAGAGGTGAATAGTGGTGTCCCCCAGGGATCCGTACTGGGACCAGTGCCGATCATAAATGATCTGGAAAAAGGGGTGAAACAGTGAGGTGGCAGAATTTGCAGATGATACAAAATTACTCAAAATAGTTGACTCCAAAGCAGTCTGTGAAGAGTTACACGGGGATCTCACAAAACTGGGTGACTGGGCAACAAAATGGCAGATGAAATTCACTGTTGGTAAATGCACAGTAATGCACATTGGCAAACATAATCCCAACTCTACCACACGCCAAACCACTGGTAGCCCAAAGGGCCCTGGCTCAGAACCCAATGGAATGGGAGGGCCCAGGCTCCCCTACCAACAATCCTTTGCTGCCACGGGTTGCATCCTGACCACTAGGCCACGCTGAGTGGGAACCATTACATGCCTCAATAGTTTACGCTCTAGCTCTGGGCAAAAAAATAAAAACATCTAAAACCTTTTTTTAAATGGCTACTTTTTTCAAGGCCTATATCTCTGGAACCTGGGGTCACTATCCCTACCCTGCATCCTTCTGAAAAACACCAAATTTCAATGAAATCTGACTAAGCGTGTTGATTTTAGAGGGACTGTGATGGGGTGTTCACTCCACACCTCATATGAAAGGTTAAGGTAGGTGGGAACGGGCTAATTAACCTAATAGGCTGCACCTGGGGGACAGTTAGGTTGGAGAGGCAAGACCTAATAAAAGATGAAGCTCAGCTGAGCAGGTGTAGGCTGGGCTGGTATAAAGCCAGCAAGTTAAGAACAGAAGGGGACTGAAGAGGAAGTACTGTGCAGTCACTCCCTGAGAGAGGGGAGGCGTGTTTGCAGTATAGACTCTGTCAAGAACCTGAAAGGAGTGAAATAGCTGCAAATAAAGGGAGCCCCACCAGTAACCTGAAGGGGCGAGCTAGAGGAGGAAGTAGGAAGGAGCATAGGAAAACAGCAATGGGGTCTGGGAGTAAGCAGACCCCATTGCTGTTTTCCTCTGGGAGTAAGCAGACTGTGGTATCCTTGTACTGGAGCCTGGGTTCCCCTGCCTGCCACTGGGAAAGGTAGCATAGTTGTGAATTAGAGGATGGCCCAGAAAGGCAACCGGACAGTCAATCCAGAGAGACTTTGGTACACCCAGAAGGGGAAGCACATAGTGTCCTGGTCAGAGGGCCAAGGCATGAAGAGAGGGCACACTGAGTCCCAGAGAGCGAGAGAGGGCACAGCAAATGCAAATGATGGAAGAGAGTGTCAGACCTGGACAAAGCTAATCCCCTGAACAGCCAGGAGGAGGCACCCTAGTGGTGAGAGCACCATTTTGCAATGACTTTAAGTAGATGTCATGACACAACTCTATCTATAGTGGCACTATTGTGCCACTGTAATTAATGTTGCATAATACTTGTCAATTGTCTCTATAGACATCTTTATATTTGAGTTTAGTCCTACTGAAACTATTGTTTGCAAAGGAGGGCAGTGGCAAATTCCAAATGCACATTAAAAATGTTTTTCCCTATGTAAATACAAGTTGGCCAAAACGTATCAGGATATAATGAAGATAATGTATACTTGTTTTAATTCTCATTTCCATGTGGTTTATCTGATTAAACAAGGAGCATTTAACACTAAGAAATTATCTATCAGACTGACTTTTTCAAAAATGGAATTTACACTAGTTGACCTATGATCAGCCATTCTCATCCTCTGCTTCCAACTCAAATTCTTGTTGTCCTCTTTCCCAACCATTTATTTTTTTTTCTTTAAGAGGACTGGGCTAATTTGTGTCCCAAACTATCAGAATGAACCAACTCAGGAGTCCTGCTGGAACATAGTCCTGCTGGATAGATAAGTGCTACTTCAGTTTTCCTTTAACAAATATTTAACAAAGCCTATTATGCTCTTCTCTGCCCTAGCAGGAGCAGTGTCCCCTCTTTCCAAGCAGCTCCTTTCAACCGAATATATAGTCTTCCTTCATGAGTGACTGTAATACTGTGCCTCAAACTTTCCAGTTGTATGGAGCTTAGCCCATAAACTGAGAAGATGATTGTTTTGAAAATTCATCTGTTTTTGTTTGCACACACTTTTGAAGACAGCAGTAGATGTAATCTTTTGTTCTCACTATCAGATCAATTATCAACTGTAATGAAATTTTGTGATAGTCTCCTTTTTTGACCAGTATCTGAGAGCTTGTCTACACTTACCGAGGGATTAATGAGTGGCGATCAATGCATCGGCAGTAAATTTAGTGGGTCTAGTGAAGATCTGCTAAATCGACCACCAATCGCTCTCTCGTTGACTCCTGTACTCCACTGGATCGAGAATAATAGGGGTAGTCAACAGGAGAGCGTCTCCCATCGACATTGCATAGTGTGGACCCTAAGTAGATTTAAGCTACGTTGATGTGAGTTACGCTATTTACGTAACTCAAATTGCCAAGCTTAGATCGAATTTCCCCTGTAGTGGAGACAAGGCCTCAGATTGTTTAGTTTGTTACTCTCTTGCACTTCTTCCCTGTTGTGTAAACCCCCAGAAATATAGTTATGTGTTCCACTGAGCTTTTTCAATTAGAAGCTAGTTCATAGCCTTCCTTTTGAAAGTAAATTTTTTTTAGTCATCTCATGTGCCATACATGGCCTCTCTATTGCAAGTCTCACTAATTAAACTACTTTCTTTCATATGAATTAGCATAACAGATCAGACCAGTGATCTGTATTATGTCTTTTACAATGACCAGTAAAAATGATTGAGGAAGGTTCAAGAAACCCCATAATACATATCTATGGAAGAACCTGCTCACAGAGGAAGTTTCTTTATAATTTCTCTGAGACTGATTATGCCCTGAGCATGAGAGTTTATATCCTTCACACACTTATTTTTTATCCTTTATAATATTATTGATGTTTTCACTATCCTTTTCCATGTATAATCCTTTTTAACTCCACTAAGCTCTTGACCTCAGTGATACCTTGCAGCACTGAGTTTCAAAGGCCAGTTATGCATATTGCGGTTTTGGGGGGGTTTCGGTGGCCTTAAAAATCAATGACTAATCTTATCCTTCCTCTACCTCATTTTGTTTAATACAAAGTTTACATTTTTAAATACACTATTTAAAATATCAGCAACATCACATGTAAATCAGTACAGACTTGCTTGTAAATTTCCTGATGAAAATAATATTCCTTTACATGGTTTAATTCTAACCTTTGTTTACTGACATAGCTATTTTTATCTTTAGAAATTGTTCAAGCTCCATGACATTAGTTTAAAGCAATCGCTATCCAGCATAAAAAAGACATAGTTGCCAAAACCAGGATATGCCTCAGTAGATTGAAGACAGAAGACAGTTACTTCTGATATCTAGTGGCAGATATTCTTCCTGTTAAGTTTAAGAAGGGGTCATAATTTCAGTTATCAAATAGCAATTTTTTACTGTCAGGAAGTTCAGAGGAAAATCATATACTGGGAGTGTGGGGGAGAATCTGTAGTTGATGGGAGAAGTGCATCATTGTTTGCCTTCTGCAAGATTTTTTTCCTCTGAAGCAGCTGATACTGGCAATTGTCTGTGACAGGATACCGGACTCTGTCATATCCAATCCAGGGGAACATAAGAATTGCCATATTTCCACTAACAAGGTCAAATATTTGATGAGAGAGGAGTTGAGACGAGGAGACATCTTCCTCACTTTCAAACTCTGTAGAAGACTCTTTGACATGTTTATTGCTCAGTTGTTGTGAGGGCTGGAGGTGAGACCAGGCCAGGTGGGTGGCAGCTGTCCATGACCTCCTCCTCATTCAGACCCTGTCTTGACATTAGTATTCCTTCTCCTCCCTCCCGCCCCCCTCCCCCGACATTCTTGCATAATTTCCACTACAACTGATTTAAAAACCTCTGTCAGGACCTAGCTGGTGCTAAGTTAGGGCTTGTCAACACTATGCATTAATCTTCATGAGAGGTATATAAATACTAGTGTGCACAAGCATGTTGCAGACTAGCTGGCCCATGTGGACCCTGTTGGCATATGCTAAAGGTTCCCTAGTCCACATTAATGTAGTGAGAGTTAATGCACCATGTTCACAAGCCCTAAAACCCAGCCATAAGTGAAAATAAGTCTGGATTTATCCTTGTCCCCAGTGGACATTTTATTCAAGTTAATCAGTCAGTTTTGGCAAGTTGAGTACAACTAGTGCATACTGCTCATTAAGGGCCTTAGTCTGAAATGTCAAAGCACTGGCATTGACCGAGTACATGGCAAAGTCTGCCTGCACTGTCTTTGGCCGTAACCAGTCTTGTCTGCTCTTGTCTTTTATAAGTACTAAATTTACCAGCTTAAGTTTGGGGTGGGGATGGGACTCCTTGATATTGTGAGTGAAAGCATCAGGATTCATAATGCTACCAAGTAGAGGTTAAAGGCCAGCAGAGTTGCCCCTTAGAAGGGAGTGTCATAGGGGGCTGCGTGAACCTTTTCTGATAACTTTTCTGGTGAACCTTCTCGGATTTATAACATTGTACAGCCACATAATGTATTAACAAGTGATTATACAGGCAAAACAAAGTTAAATAATGGTGTGCCTCCCCCATCTGACCCCCATCCCCTCTGCAATATTGAACGGGTTGTATGGGATTGTGAGACTTGAATTCAACATACACTGTACTTGTAGCTTTTAGATTATAGGTGAGACAAATCTTTTCACTAGCAGCTCTGGGAGAGCTATGTGATTCCTGTAGTGGAGTGGGGAGGGAATAAAAAACACATTCAATTAAGTTCAATGAGACTTTATTGCATGACAAGCTGTATGAGTGTGATGAAAATACAAGAAAAAGACATGCCCCTCAGGTATCTGTCCAAGGCAGGAGTGACCTATATAGGATAGGATATTTGGAATTTGATCCCCTATGTCCACTTTTCACCTATCTTAGGGAAAAGTCCAATGAAGGCAGATGGTTGGTTCACAACTGAATTGTCGAAAGTGGATAAGAGTACTATTTTAGGCTTTTCCATAGCATCCACAGAAATCGTGGGGGGAGGAGGTGTTGGTTCAGGCCTGTTCTTTGTTTAAGATGACCAGAAGTGGTACAGAAATATTTGCTCAGATGCTTGGCTGGCTGGTTCTTGTTCACATGCTCAGGATCTAAGGCAGGGGTGGGCAAACTGTGGCCCGCGGGCCAGATCCAGCCAGTCAGGGCTTTGGATCCGGTCCACGGGACTGCCACCCCCGTGGCGCTATGGGTCTAAGGCAGGCTCCCTGCCTGCCCTGGCCCCACGCTGCTCCTGGAAGCAGCCAGCACCACATCCCTGCGGCCCTTTGGGGAACCGCGGCCAGTGGGAACTTTGGGGGAGGTATCTACAGGTGAGGGCAATGCATGGAGCCCTCTGCCGCCTCCCCCCACAGGGGCCGGGAGCGGTGCGAGGCCAGGGCAGGCAGGGAGCCTGCCTTAGCCCTGGCACCCCAGAGCTGCTCAAGGTAAGTGGCACCAGGCTGGAGCCTGCACCCCTCACCCCTCCTGCACCCCACACCCCAACCCCCTGCACTGAGCCCCCATCGCACCCCTCACGGACCTCAACCCCCTGCCCTGAGCCCCCTGCTGCATCCTGCACCCCTCCTGCACCCCAACCCCCTGTCTGAGCCCCCTCATAAACCCTGCACCCCTCCTGCACCCCAACCCCTTGCCCTGAGCCCCTTCCTACACTCCGCACTTCCTTCCGCACTTCAACCCCCTGCCTCAGCCCTACATTCATCGCACTGCATGCAGTTTCCCCACCCAGATGTGGCCCTTGGGCTAAACGGTTTGCCCACCCCTGATTTAAGGGTATGTCTACATAGCCAAAAAACAAAAACAAAAAAGAACCCACACATGGCAGCAAGTCCAGAGACTGTGTCAACTGACTCAGAGTACTGCTACATAGCTAGCAATAGTAGTGTAGACATGCCTGCTCAGACTGGAGCTGGGGCTCTGAAACCCAACTGGGGGGGGGAGGGGGCTCAGAGTAGAAATATCTACAGTACTATTTTTAGCCCTGTAGTGTGAGCCCCAAAAGCAGCTAGTTGATTCAGGCTCTGAGACTCTCTGTGGCAGGGTGTGATTTTGGGTTTTTTTGTTTTGTTTTTAGTGTAGACATACCCGAACTGATTACTATCTATAGGATCAGGAAGGAATTTTCTACCAGGTTAGATAGGCCCAAACCCCCAAGTTCACTGCCAATCTTTGCAGCATGGGATGTGGGTTGCTTACCAGGATCATGTAGATATATTTCACTAAATTAATTCCCTGCCAGTGCAGGGGCCTTGGACGTTGCACCTCAGTCCCTCCTATTATCAACTTGTGGCACATAACAGTTAAGTCTCCTGAGGACTGTTGCTGTAATACCTTTGTCTAATTATGGTTGTTCGGTTTACTTCATGGGCGCTGATTGGTGTTGGTGGCCTGTGATATAGAGGAGGTCAGACTAAATGATCTGATGGTCCCTTCTGGACTTAAATTCTATGACTATGTTTTGCTATGGTATAATATTGGGTGCTCAGTTTTCTCAAATACCTGAAATACTTTTGCCAGATTCTTCTGTGTGACACAAAAACTAATTCCAAAAGTCCTTTCTGACATTCTTCCTTATGTTGCCAAGTGCAATTGCTCCTGTTCATTACATTACCTAAAACACTGTTAAGAAGAGACTACTAGAAAGTGGCATTAATGTCCGTGTTAAGCTATGGGTGAAACACACATGCTAGTTTCTTCCTGATGTTCTTATTAAGATTTTGTTCAATTAATGATGGAATGATGAATGCATTTGCCATGTGATGTCGCACTCCATATGTATTATGGAAATATGCTTATAAGTATAAATATGATGTAACTGGAATATGCTTTATGCAAAAGGTCTCTTGTAAGGTACCATAACAAAGGTTATAGCCTACTGAATATATTGCTCCTATTTGTATGTATGTATCTGAAGTTACAAATATGAAGTATAACTCTGAGGTCCTACTGTAATTATGCAAAGTGTGGGCTATTAATAATAGTTTAGAATCTTGATGGCTCCCATTGACTAGGACAATTGGTTGTAAATGGCTCTGTTTACTTCAAACCTCCCTGTATATGTGTAGGCCAGCCCTGGAAAAATGGAGGCTGGGGTCTCACAGGACATGTTAACATGTCACCTAATACTGGAATCCATCTTAAATCTGGTACTTTTCCATTTAGAAGAGGGGGTGGGGACCCAGAGAGACAAAAGATTCCCACCTTGTGCCAAAGCTATAAAAGGGGGGTGGAACAGAACAAAGGGGGCAGTGAGACATAAGAAAACCCCTAGTTTCCACCTAAGATGCCTGCTGAAACTAACAAGGACTGTACCAGGGAAAAGGATGGGCCCAGACTAGGAAGGAGTCTAGTTTGTGAAAGAAGCTTATTGGAACATCTCTGAGGGTGAGATTTTACTTGTAATTAGTTTCTTAATGTATTAGGCTTAGATGTATGTGTTTTTGCTTTATTTTGCTTGGTGACTTACTTGTTCTGCCTGTTATTACTTGAAACCACTTAAATCCTACTTTTTATACTTAATAAAATCACTTTTGTTTATTAATAAACCCAGAGTAAGTGATTGATACCTGGGGGAGCAAACAGCTGTGTATATCTCTCTATCAGTGTTATAGAGGGTGGACAATGTATGAGTTTACCCTGCATATGCTTTATACAGAGTAAAACCGATTTATTTGGGGTCTGGATCCCCTTGGGAGCTGTGTGTCTGGGTGCTGGAGCTAGGTAACTGCTAAGTTGTTTTCAGTTAAGCTTGCAGCTTTGGGGTTGTGGACCAGACCTGGATCTGTGTTGCACCAGGCTAGCATGTCTGGGCTCAACAAAGCAGGCTTTTGGCAGGCAATATGGGCTCAGAGGTAATCTCAGCATGTCAGGTGACAGTCCCAGGGGGATCCCTGTGACCAAACCCATCACAGTGGTGAAGAATAAAAAAACAATTTATTTTTTGGCACTGGCATCCCTGGTCCACTTGTAACCACAGTAGTTAACTTGGAGCTCTATAGTTCTCCAGGGAAAGTTCTTATTTGCTTTTTGGTACAGAGCAAGCTCCTTTCCAAGCGTGGAGCAACAGAATTCACTAGAGGTAATGAGAGGGTGGTGCGGTGTAAGTTGCCATAGTTTGTGCATTGTGCTAGAAGCAAATACATAGTCGAAATTTTAAAAACTCTATATTATACAACATCCAGAGATACCAGGGAGTGGAATCTGAAATAGTTTAGGGAAGCAATGGCGGTATTATATCTTGGAAATCGAGTAAACTTTTAATTGCGGGAGGAGGGGCAGAGAGAGAGACCTACTGTGCTTCACAACTACCTAACGTTAGAGTGCCACTAAGCCCGCAATTCCCAAGGTATCTTGGCAGCTTCCTTGCTCAGGGGATGAAGAAAGCCCCTCCGTCGTGATTTAAAGCTCAGTCCAAACAGCGATCGGTTTTGGGAAGCCCCTGTGGAATTTGCTCTCTACCTTCTCTCTTGAGATCAAAATCCCCGGCAAGGATAAAGCCTCAGCACATGTGATAAGAGGAGAAAGTAAGGGGGGGGGGGAACGGATCCCTCTAGTAATTTCTTTCGTCTTATTTTTGGACATCACCAGCATTCCTCCCCCAACACTCACTCTATTTTCCCCCCAGCCCTCCTCTCTCACATACATTGCGGGAGCACACACTCACGTATTCTGAAGCAAAAGCAAGAGCAACAGTTGGACTGAAGCCAAGGGACTTGCACTCAGCTTCCTCACTGCCAGCAGCAGGCTTTGTTCTTTGGAATCAGTCGGAACCCGGGAGGACGTCTTCGCTGCTGCTCCTGAGTGGTCGGAATTTTGGCAACTCGGCGGTCTATTAATTTCCTCTGTTCTGTTCTGCAAACTAGGCTGATTTTTAGAAGAGCAAAGCTGGGAGCTGGAGATAGTCAAGGAGTAAAGGGACACGGAGACCGTTAACCTCTTTGGGGGTGGGGGTCCATTTGTTCCACGACGGTAAGTGCCAGCATTAAATACGTATAAAGAAGTAGAGGAAATGAGGTGCTTTAGTAATTTCATTGCAATGGCAGAGCATTCGAGTGAATCGCAGTGTATATGCTCAGTCACAGTGGCCTCGAACAGTGCTTTGCAGTCAAGTTTTCCTGATCTTTCTCCCGCCCAGAAAGCCCGAACAAAAATCTACAGGTTTTAGCCAAATTCTGATCTTCGAAAGATTTCCATAGGGCTTCATGACTAGGTTATCTGAAAATCTGTTCAATCGCCATTCGTAAGTAGAACAGAGTGACTACAGAATAGGAACTGCTCAGTTTGTTGTTTGAACCTGTGAAGTGGAAATTAGCACTGTCAGACAGAGGCAGCACACAGTGAAGTTGTTTGTATGTCGGTCACTCTAATGTAAGGGATGGGGGGAGGGGAAAGATTTATTTAGGTTCATAGGAGCAAAAAATAGGTTTGATTTAAACTGCTTTAATTCATTCAAACCACCTTTGCTCATTTTAGGAAACGAATCTCATTTTTTTCAGGTCTTGAAGTAAAGAGCAATCAGTTAGCAAATATTGTTCTCGGGGAAACAAGTGGAAGCCAACATACAGTAGAAAGGAATGTGTTCTTGGAGAGGCGTCTGTCATTGAGAGGACAAGAACTGGGCAAAATGAAGCCAGGTTTTCTTCTAGTAAACAAACAGTTGCTGCTATCCTTGTTTTTGTACATATCCCATACTGTTTCTTAAACTTGCTACCAAAGAACCACCCATGATGGTGTTTACAGGGATTTTTTTCTCCTTTCTCTTTGACTGGTCTCTAGAAATACTTAAAATGAACAGTGTCCAGGATATTGATCCAGAGATACTATCTAGCTGTCAAAAAGGGACCCACCTTAGGGACCATTTGTCATAAAGCTACTGATAAACAATGCAGTCAGCATGCTACTAGATGTTGCCAAGATTTAGCTGAACTGACTTGACAAAATGGTGATAAAGCTTTGAAAACCAGTAGTTCAACTATGTTAAAAAGTTGGGGAAGGGGAGAAGACCTGTAGTGTGAATGCATTTGCCATGTAACTATCACAGAGTTACAAACAGGATAGTAAACAAACTTGAGGAGGGGAACAGATTCTCTAGCCTTGCCTGTGGTTGTACCTATGCTTGAAATAGTGATTCCAAAACTCTGTAGTAATTTGCAAAAAGGCAATTGTTTACTTTTGTTTTGTCACAGGTGATGTGGGAGTGAATCTAGTCGCATACAAAATATGCAGTTGTGTGCAGGTGCAAATGGTTGATTGATTGTGCAAAATATGGCAGGTGCAGTCATTTACCTGTTTGCTCCAATGGCTGCAGCTTTTTGTTTGTTCAGTTTCTCAAACTTTTACCAACACTGTCCAGTTCTAACTTTCCCCTTTTTGTTGGAAAGAATAGTCTGGTTGGGCACCTGTACTTTGTGGGAAGATTGGTGAATAAATGTTCTGTTATCTGGTCAGCTGTCTGAGTGGGGATCTGAATTCCCAAATGACTACAGATGGTGTTCAGTGCC
The DNA here is from genome assembly GCF_965140295.1 of Lepidochelys olivacea. NCBI lineage: Eukaryota > Metazoa > Chordata > Testudines > Cheloniidae > Lepidochelys > Lepidochelys olivacea. The sequence continues at coordinate 75,706,128 of NC_140414.1, forward strand.
TCATTCATTTTTTCATGAAGTGTTCAAAAAGAGCTTTGTCCTTGTTGCACTGGGATTCACATCTTTTGTGAATGCTGTTGTTTAGTCTATAAAAAGAGTATTATTCACTTGTTTGGAATGGGACACTAGAACTAGCAAAAATTCCTTTTGGGAGCTAAAATTGGAATGGTGCTTTCTAGAGTTGTGCTCCCCTCTGATGGCATCATGTCAGATTTCATCAGCAATGCTTTCAGTTTCATAATTTCCATAGGTGCTATAATTTCTCATTGATGCAAGGAAAAACCTGAGGTCTTTTGTTAATTTTCCTGCTTTAATATGTTTTTTAACATATCATTTGGTACTGTCGGTGAATTCTGGCAATGAGTGTTAAGCTCAGCAGTTAGACACTAGAGGTTGGCCTGAACCAAAAACCGTGGATCCAGGTATTCTTGAACGATGAGAAAGTTAATATCTGAATCCAGAGTTCTGGCTCTGGCCTATCCATATTAAAGACACATCACTTTGGCTACATGTATAATTTGTCATTTGAAGGGGGGAAGGAAGCTTATTCAAACTATGGCTATATTTTTAAAAATAACATGCTACTTAGTGCGGCTGATAAACCTGGGCCTCTCTGCTCTTATAGCTGATGTGATACCTATGCTGAGAGCTTGTCTGTTAGGTAGGTTCTTTTATTATTCGTTGCCTAAACTTGACTTTCACAAACCTACAGTGAATTAGTTCCTATCTCCTATTATTTTTTTAAAGGTCTCTTGCATTTGGGGACTCCTTTTGAGACATGGTGAATACTCACAGAACAGAAGAACGGCCATACTGGGTTAGACCAAAGGTCCATCTAAGCCCAGTATCCTGTCTACCAACAGTGGCCAATATCAGGTGCTTTATAGGGAATGAACAGAACAAGTAATTATCGAGTGATCCATCCCCTATCGCCCATTCCCAGCTTCTGGCAAACAGAGACTAGGGACACCATCCCTGCCCATTCTGGCTAATAGTCTATTGATGGATCTAGTTCCTTTCTGAACCTTGTTACAGTCTTGATCTTCACAACATCCTCTGGCAAGGAGTTCCACAGGTTGACTGTGCATTGTGTAAAGAAATACTGTGTTTTGTTTGTTTTAAACCTGTTGCTTATTAATTTCATTTGGTGACCCCTAGTTCTTGTGTTACGAAAAGGAGTAAATAATACTTCCTTATTTACTTTCTCCACACCAGTCATGATTTTATAGACCTCTATCATATCCCCCCTTAGTCGTCTCTTTTCCAAGTTGAAAAGTCCAAGTCTTGTTAAACTCTCCTCATATGGAAGCCGTTCCATACACATATTCATGTTTGTTGTTCTTTTCTGTACCTTTTCCAATTCCAATATATCTTTTTTTGAGATGAGGTGACCACATCTGCATGCAGTATTCAAGATGTGGGCGTGCCATGGATTTCTATAGAGGCAATATGATATGTTCTTTCTTATCTATCCCTTTCTTAATGATTCCCAACATTCTGTTCCATAGGTGCCAACTTCCCCTCTGCCCGGTGGGTGCTCGACACCGCCCCCTCCCCGTGGCCCTGCACCATCCCTTCCCACCCCTGTACCGCCCTCGCCCCACCCCCATTCCACTCCTTCCCCAAAGTTCCTGCCCCACCCTGCCTTTTCCCACCCGCTTCCTGCCCCCATTCCACCCCCTTCCCCCAGATCCCTGCCCTTCCCCTGCCTTTTCTCCGCCTCCTCCCCCGAGCGCACCGCGTCCCCTCTCCTCTCCCTTCCTCCTGGAAAGTCCTAAATGCCACCAAACAGCTGTTTGTGCTAGGAGGGAGGGGGAGGAGTGGGGACGCAGCGCATTGTGGGGAGGAGAAGGAGGCAAGGAGGGGAGAGCTTGGCTGCCAGTGGATGCGAAGCACCCGCTAATTTTTCCCCATGAGTGCTCCAGCCCCATAGCACTCACAGAGTCAGCGCTTATGTTCTGTTCGCTTTTTTGACTGCCGCTTCACATTGAGTGGATGTTTTCAGAGGATGATCCACAATGACTCCAAGATCTTTCTTGAATGGTAACAGCTAATTTAAACCCCATCATTTTATATATATAGTTGGGATTGGAAAACATAATGTGCATTACTTTGCATTTATCCACATTGAATTTCAACTGCCATCTTGTTGCCCACTCACGCAGTTTTGTGAGATCTCTTTGTAGCTCTTTGCCGTCTTCTTTGGACTTAACTATCTTGAGTAGGTTTGTATCATCCACAAATTTTGCCACCTTATTGTTTACCCCTTTTTCCCGATCATTTATGAATAAGTTGAATAGTACTGATCCCAGTACAGATCCGTGGGGGGGACACGACTATTTACCTCTCTCTCCATTCTGAAAACTGACCATTTATTCCTACGCTTTGTTTCCTATCTTTTAACCAGTTACTGATCCATGAGAGGACCTTCCCTCTTACCGCATGACAGCTTACTTTGCTTAAGAGCCTTTGGTGAGGGATATTGTCAAAGGCTTTCTGAAAATCTAAGTACACTAAATCCACGGGGTCCCCTTTGTCTACATGATTGTTGACCCCCTCAAAGAATTGTAGTAGATTGGTGAGGCATGATTTCCCTTTTAAAAAAAACATGTTGACTCTTCCCCAGCAAATCATGTTCATATATGTCTGACATTTCTGTTCTAACTCCTGTGAGGCGTTGAGTGCCTTCAAGTTCTGCTGACTTCCGTAGGACTTGTGGAAGCTCAGCACCATCCAGGTAGAGCTAGGCATCTCACAGGATTGGGCCTTAAATGATCTGTCTAAAACTCTTTAAAGGATATTGCCAGATACATTTTACATCTGTGCCAAAAATGATGGTAGCCCACAGCCTGGACTGCAGTACAGTATAAATGTGAAAGCAGAATTCAATTTGTTGTTCTAAGTGTGGTTATTCTGACATTGTGTACTGACTGGCCGCTCTGAATATGGCTGTACTGACAGATACAATAGGTTTCTGTGAATACAATTAAACATGTATCTGCCAGCTGCTTGTGGTATCTGTATGCCTCAGTAAGAAAACCTGTTCTTTGGCTTTATCTGCCCACTGTGGTTTGTGGTACATTACTTTGACTTATTCTGCAGAAGTTGCATTTTTTTGCTGAATGATTAAACTATGATGTCATTTTCTATCTTCAAGGTTTAACCTTTAAAGGTTTTTTTGCTGTGGATGAGGCCCTTTAACATTGGAAGTAGAAAATGCCCTAAAGTCCACTTCTGAGCGACTGTCTACTCAAGCACATTCCAGTGTCACCCATTCATTTGTGGTCAGAATGATTCAGATCTGGTTAAAGATGATTTAAAAGAGAGGTTATGGGTACGCTGCAATGTACATTTAGAAAAATAAAGGGGGAGGTGTTTTTACAGCCTTATTGAGACCACATGGTTCCAGCTTGCTTTTTTTTTTTTTTTACATGGAAATTGCTGGCTGGATTTATTCAAACAATTTTCTTTCTTTTTAATTGCCTGGAGGCTGAGAGTTGGAATTGTGGCATTAATGGTCAGGTCAAGCTAAAATGAAATAGTTTCTAAGGCTCTACACATATAAGGACAGGGGTTTTCTTTTGGAGGACTTCATAGAGCATGTAAAGCTACCTTGCCCCCAACATGCAAGGGAGAAAAATGTAATGGGAAATCTTTTGACTTAATAGGAGAACTGGAGGCATAGTTACAACCAAAAAACCAATCAATAGACTGGAGATGGTCTCCATATAACACCAGAGGTTATCATCCTCTTCCCAACAAAGAATGCAGACCTGCGAGGAGGTTGTCTACTTTGACTATACACAAAATTCAGCATTTTTTGGCTATTATGGGGGAGCAGAATAACTGGATAATTAATTAAAATAAAGGATAATTTTTTAAATAACCACATCATAATTCACATATTTATCCCCTTAAACATATTACATATATAATCAATGAAGTTACAGAGTGGAAGTAGTACGCTAACATTTTTCTTACTCTTTCAAGATTTCTTCTTTTTTTCTTTCTCCCAATCTCAATCCATTTCAGTCTCCCATTTTGTACACCATCTGGTAGAGTTCTTTGCTTAGAAGAAAAGATCTCATTTGGCTCTCAGATTCCCCAGCTGTCTTTGGCCAACCCTTCCCTTGAGACATCCCTGTGATTTGTTACTCCTGTTGAGGCCATTCCTAATTCTGACCCCCTTCTGACTGTCATCCACTGATGAAGCCATTGCTTCTCTGGAAATTTCATCCCCCATTCAGATTTAACTATACTTTTAAAAACGGAAAGAAATTGCAGCCCATAATGACCTGTCTGTCTCTCCTTAGATTGTGGACTTCATCAAGCAGTCACTGTCCCTTCGTGAATGTTTAGAAAGCACCAAGCACATTAATTGTGCTCTCGTAAACAAATATTAGATTTATTTTTTAAAAAACCTTTGTTTTCTAGGCTTTAAATTTTGCAGCATACAGTGCTGCTATTTCAAATTTCATTGGTCTTTGTGGAAGATGATAGAACACCAACTTAGAGAACAAACCTAAGAGAAATCACTGTATGGAACTTGAATTTTGCTGAGACCAAAACAATATACTATCCAATACCAAAACCAATAAACAGCAGTTATACTGAAGACTTTTTTTGGACGTTCTTGGATATTATTTTGAGATGATTATGTTAATAATAAAATATTTAGGTCAACAATGCTGAAAGGGGGTGGGGGAGCATTGATCACAAATCTGTGCATAAATTTTCAATAATACATTCTGACACATACTGAGACTAAACTTTTCTGTGTTTTTGTCTCTCTCCGCCCCCCCCCCCCCCGTTTGTGTATATTCTCCAGGACACAGGCGAACTTTGTTCTTAACTTATAAAAGACATAAAGAAACTTTAACCTTACTCCTTGAATCAGAATACATGAAATTAACATCTGCCACACATAAACTACATTGTTTAAAACTTAATTGCAGTCTGTTGTGAATATGAAGTGCACAATACATATGTGGAAGTTATTAGTACCTCTGAATATCCACTAAACATTAACCAAAACACTAGATACGTCTCAGAGCACTTAAACTCTAGGATCTGAACAATCACACGATTCCACTATATTAAAGCACGTATTAATAAGCTACAAACAAGTCAGCTCAGGTTGTAGCTTTCCGTATGAAAATATAATTATAAGATAATAACTACGCAGTAGGTGTAGCAAGGTAGCGCTTGTTCTCAAACAGGTATTTACATGCCTAGTACCACGTGGCACTGCCACTCTGCCATTCTATCGGACATCACCTTCCACCTGAAGATCATTAAACACTTTGCAAGTATTAATTATCAGAGCATTTCTATTAGATAAGTATTCTAACCATCTTGCAGATAGCTAAATGGTGGCAGAGCAGTTAAGTGACTTGAACAAGGATAAACAATAAATCAGTGGCAGAGACAGGAACAGAAGCAAACAGTCCTGATCCCTGCACAGACTATTGAATCATTCTTGTTCCTTAGGACGTTTTTTATTTACAGTTCTTGTCTGTCTTCAACGCGAAATAAGTATAATTTATCTGGTCTAATGGAGAAAATATTGCTTTTAGTAAACACAAATATTAACTCTAGGAGGAAGTGTGATTTAGTGATATAAATAGGGCATGGAGCCCAAATCCACAAAGGGACTTAGGAGTCTAGCCATCCAGTGGAATCCACAAACCCAGAATTAGGTGTCTAGGCTCCCTGTTCAATGCATGGGGAGAGCTTGGCGCCTAAACATGGGATTAAAACAAAAAACAGTACGCTGGGCTGGGAGATGCCTAAGCTAGCAATAGCAGATGCTGAGGAGACACCTTTCTCCTTATCTCTGTCCTTCTGAGGGAATTAGGTGCCTATCTTCATTTGGGATCAACAGCTGGGAACCTCTGTCCTACACCTAATAAGCTTCTTGCAAGAACAGCAGCTGCAGATACCTAACTCTTCACAAAAGAGTTGGGAGAGTAGGGGCGGGAGGAGGTTTCCCTTATAATCGCTAGCCCTGTGGTTAGTTTAGTTCACTCACCAAGGATGTGGGAGACCCCAGTTCAATTTTCCCCCTCCGCTGGCTGAGGAGATGGGATTTCAGCAGCGTTTCCTACTTTTCATGTGAGTGCCTGAACCTCTGGGTTATGGGATATTCTGATGTGGCTCTATCTGTCTTTCCTGTTGAAGCTGTTCCATTGTGAATGAATAATTTAAATATTCATTGGCCAGAAAGAGAGAGAGCAACTCTATAGTAAAGTTCAAATCCCTTCTCTTCATCAGGTGGAGAAAGGAATTGAACTGGGGTCTCCCACATCCCTGATGAGTGCCCTAACTACTGGGCTAAAGGTTATAAGGGAGACCTCCCTCTGCTAGTCCGATCGGCAGTTTTGTGTAGAGTTAGGCTTGCTGAAAGCATACTACTGGGTGGGCCCCACAGGCAAGATAGGCAATGCCTCTCTTCATCTTCACCTGGTTTGAGAATCCTTCTGGACTTTAGGCACCTGAGAGCCTAGAATAAGACATTGTGTGAATGACGCATGCTCAGAAGCTGAGGCAACTAAGGGACTTTAACAGTTGGACTCTTAGGTGCTGGGGTATTTTAGGCACCACTAGGTTTAGGTATCAGAGTAACAGCCGTGTTAGTCTATATTCGCAAAAAGAAAAGGAGTACTTGTGGCACCTTAGAGACTAACCAATTTATTTGAGCATGAGCTTTCGTGAGCTACAGCTCACTTCATCGGATGCATACCATGGAAACTGCAGCAGACATTATATACACACAGAGATCATGAAACAATACCTCCTCCCACCCCACTGTCCTGCTGGTAATAGCTTATCTAAAGTGATCATCAAGTTGGGCCATTTCCAGCACAAATCCAGGTTTTCTCACCCTCCGCCCCCCCCACACAAACTCACTCTCCTGCTGGTAATAGCCCATCCAAAGTGACAACTCTCTTCACAATGTGCATGATAATCAAGGTGGGCCATTTCCTGCACAAATCCAGGTTCTCTCACCCCCCTCCAAAAACCACACACACAAACTCACTCTCCTGCTGGTAATAGCTTATCCAAAGTGAACACTCTCCCTACAATGTGCATGGTAATCAAGGTGAGCCATTTCCAGCACAAATCCATGCTCTCACCCCCCCCCCTTTTTTTTTCCGGGACACACACACACACAAACTCACTATCCTGCTGGCAATAGCTCATCCAAACTGACCATTCTCCAAGTTTAAATCCAAGTTTAACCAGAACATCGGGGGGGGGGGGGGGTAGGAAAAAACAAGGGGAAATAGGCTACCTTGCATAATGACTTAGCCACTCCCAGTCTCTATTTAAGCCTAAATTAATAGTATCCAATTTGCAAATGAATTCCAGTAGCTTAGCAGAGGTTCTGAGGATCTCAGGAGCCTAGAGTTTGATCTTAAATGCATAAATTCTTTGGTGGATCTGGGCCTGGGAGTCTAATCCCAGCTCTGCTACTGATTTGCTTTATCAGTAAAAGTCAGTTTACTCTGCCTCTCGGTGAACTCCATTTTGCAGCTGAGTAAAATATTTCTTCAGGAGGCTTAATTATTTAAAAAGCACTTGAAATACACAGGTGAAAGCTGTTGCACAGAGAAAGGACAAAGTATCATTCTTATAACCCTTCATCAGTTCAGACCAATTTTGTGAAAGTTCCTATCCTTATTACTGATTTTTATTTTTTTATTGCTCTATTTGAACTTAATCTGCAGAATATGAATATCTGGTTTAAAAAAAATTACATCTTGAGCAGGAAGGTATCAGTGTTGTTGATCTACTGTTTTTCTCTAATCAGCCTTACAAACGGACTCAGAAACCTGAAGGTTACTGTCAAGCCTGGTAGGCCCAGCATCTCCCTCCTATTACTGACCAACTGCAATATACAACTGCATATGATGCTGTTCTCCGAGCCCTGGATGATCATTTTAATCCTCTACTAAATATTGTTGCTGAATGCTTCAAATTTGGTTCCCATGTACAGGTGCCTCACAAGCCCATTGACCACTATGTAGCTGCATTACATGAGTTGAGTGCTACCTGTGGATTTCCCAGTTTCGCAGATGAAAATGATCAGAGATCAAATTTTCATGAAGATAGCCAGTTCCGAGATTCATGAACGACTCCTCATGATAAAAGGCTTTACCTTGGATGAAACGTAGAACCTGCCCAATGAGTGGAAAGCACCATCCACTTACTAAATCACTTTCCATAACATCAGATGTCTCCAAACTTGCAGAGGTTAATGCACTTCAATACAAGACTGCAATCAGCAAAGCTCCTAAATTTACATCCACAGTGGCTTTACCCTCCCACATACCACATTGCAGCAGAAGGCAGGTCACAGGGCAGACTTTCAGGGTGTCCTGCCAAGAAATCTGTATACAAGAAGTGCAAAAAAAAAAAGACATTTTGGTAATCTGTAAGTCTGCTGTCAATGTAGTATCCTTAGTTCTCACAGATAATGATGATGGGAACTGAATCCCAGTGGTGTTCTGAATATGACAGGAGATCACCATACCACTGCACACCGCTAAGTGCAAGTCAGTGGCCATGAGATGAGGATGTTAGTGGATTCTGGTTCATCTTATACTATAACTAGGGCCCTGCCATTTTGGTCAGTTTCATGGTCATAGGATTTTAAAAATCATAAATTTCATGGTTTCAGCTATTTAAATCTGAAATTTCACGGTGTTGTATTGTATTGTAGGGATCCTGACCCAAAACAGAGTTGTGCAGTGGTAGCAAGGTTATTGTAGGGTAGCAGTACTGCAGCCCAGCTCTGAAGACAGTGCAGAAGTAAGGGTGGCAATACTGTGATCCCCCCGCAAATAACCTTGCGGACCCCCACCCCTGCAACTCCCTTTTGGGTCAGGACTTCCAATTTGAGAAACACTGGTGTCTCCTGTGAAATCTGTATAGTATAGGGTAAAAGCTCACAAAAGACCAGGGGAGACCAGATTTCACAGTCTGTGTTGCATTTTTCATGACCGTGAATTTGGTAGGGCCCTAACTATAATTCCCAACCACCTCTACACTGTGCTATTTGTCAGCTCCCTACTTGAGTTGCATCTTCCAGACATATACCCCAAAGGGTATAGAGGATCTCCAATCCCCATCAATGGCTATTTTACAGCTATTCTCAAGTACAAGATCCATAATACCCAAGGGAAAATCTGTGTAGCCTAAGTGAGCGTTTCTATTTTAGTATGGAATCATCAGAGGGATCTGAATAGTACACAGCCTGTCCTGCAAACTGAAGATAGGCTATAAACAGGAATCTTCCTTGACTTTCCAGAAGTTTTCACAGGTGTTGCAAAAATCTTCAAGCAGAAGATCCAGCTAAAAACAATGTGGTGCCATACAGCACAAAATATGAAACGCACCAATTGTACTGAGACAACTGGCCAAGGAGGAGATTCTAAAATGATGCAAAACAAATATCACTGAACCTGCTGAATCATCGGAATGGATTTCTCCTATTGGTCTCAGCAGGAAGCCTAATAGTGCTATCTGCATGTGTGTGAGAGATCTAAACTCCAACACTGTTATAGATTATCTTCCTCTACCCAGTATCCATGAAATGTTGCTCACCTTGAAGGAGGCAAGAGTCTTTAAAACTCGGAGACTTATCCTCAGCTTTCCACCAGATCACCTTAATGGAAGAATCCCACAAATATGCAACTTTCTTCACTCTAGAAGGTTTGATACAATTCAAATCAATGTTGTTTGGGTAAACCTCTGTAGCTTCTGTATTCCAGGGAATGATACATGGGATCTTTAGAGAGACAAGGAGTTTTACTTTTAAGATCATATTCTAGTGTATGGCAAAGATGAATCCAAACATGTCCTCCTATATATAAAAGGTTCTAGAAAAATTTTGACAACGTGATTTTGCCATCAGCAAAAAGAAATGTCAATTCCATACTGACTCAGTGACATATCTAGGATATACAATTTCTCATAATGACATACAGCCAAAACCACTTAGTGAAAACCAATTCTGTTGTACCAGAGCCTGACAACAAGGTCAAACTTCAATCCTTCTTGAGATTGTGTGAATACTATTCAAAGTTTGTAGAGAAATTTGCTATGAAAGTAGTGAGTACGGTCTTGGTGCTGTCTTGACTCAGCTTAAAAAAAATGGTGAGAAGTCACTCTTGCACTGGCCTCAAGAGCATTGACTGAACCAGAAAAATCCTATTCTGTCATTTGAGAAAGAAGCTCTGGCACTTCAGAACCTACCTGTTGGGTCAGAGATTTATCTTGAGATCTGATCACAAGATCTGATCAGTTTTATTCACCACACAAGGTTCTGGATCAGCAATACCAAGAATTGCCAATGGGCCACCAAACTAATGGACTTTGATTTCCGGACTGCGTATCTTCTAAGTGCCAAGAACACCGCTGCAGATGGTCTCTGACCTTATGAGGGTGCAATAAAGAAAGATGATGAAGAGTGTAACTGCACAAATCACTGCTACAACCCAAGGAGTTATCACAGTCTCAGAGTGGGCAACAGCCATGAGAGAAGACAAAGTACTTCAGGACCTAAGGACGTAGATAGTCAATGCATGGCATTGCAAGACGATGATACTAGAAGACTTGCAACCATATAGACATTGTGACGGACTCAGACTAGAAGGATATAAGAGAGTGATGGAAGGTAGGTATCTCAGCCTCAGGATGAGTAGGTCGCTGTTCCCTGGATAGCCAAACAAAGACTACTCCAGGCCAATTAAGACACCTGATGCCAATTAAACAGTTAAGGCCATTAGGCTAATGGAGACAGCTGGAACCAATCAAGGTCCCACTCATACTGTTTAAAAGCTCTCCTTCCAGTTCCCTCAGATAAGCCTGGGTGAAAGGAGCTGGAGGAAAGGGAACATTGCTGAAGCCTGAGGTAAGGATGAAGCTAGAAAAGGGGATCAAAGCAGCTCCAGTGGTGAAGGGGAAGCTGCCAACAGCTGCTACCATTCAGGTCCCTGGGCTGGAACCCAGAGTAGAGGGTGGGCCAGGTTCCTCTCCCTCCTATCCCCCGCCCTACAGAGACCCCCCTTGAGATGGGAAGCAAGCTTCAGTCCAGAGAGGAGGCCGAACTGTGCCTACTAAGCTCAAAGGAGCAACAGAGACTGGGGGATATCCCCCCCCTCCCCACCTCCCATACTGGCCTGTGATGAAAGTAGCTCAGTTGGCTGTGACCCTTGCCACTACACTGAAAAAGGGAGGTCACAGTGAGAGCCTTAGTGAGCTTCTGAGGCCACCGAATCTTCATGAAAGCATGGTGCCCACCAATACAGGCTTGGAACTTTGTCACAACATGCATCTCATGGATTTTGAGAATTGACCACCTTATTGTGCCAACACTACTGAGAGAATGATTGATTCACCTGGCACATGAAGGAAATCTGGGAATGAGTCTAACCAAAAGACAACTGCATCAAGACTTGTGGTAGCCAGGGATGGACAAGCAGATTTGAGGAAATAATCAAGAATTGCATAGCTTGTTCAAGAATTACATAACTTGACAAGTCACAGAAAAAACTTCGGCATCCCTGTCAATCAGTTGACTGACTGAACTGCCCATGAAAGAAACTGGCTCTAGACCTAATGGGACCATTTGAAGGTCAGTCTGTTAGTCTACCATTACTATGGCAAACCTTTACCTATCATTCAAAGTGGCTAGAACTTACATTCACTGCAAAGATTACCACTGAAATAGTGATTAAGTTCATGTCATCATTCTTAGTCTGAGAAGATTTCTCAAGGAATTGGTAATGGACAAGGGAATGCAATTGACTTCTCCTGATATGCAACACTACTTTAGTAGCAATGGTATCAAGTGCAAAATGGTTTCTTTATATTATCCAAGACTGAATGGCGTATTTAAAAGAATAAACAAACTAGTGAAAGAAAGTTTGCTCAATCTTTCCTTAAACATTTCCACTGGAACTGTTTCAGTGTTGTCTATATTTAAAAAGAGAAGTCAATGCCATTGACCTACTAGAATTCACAAATAATTTCATAATAAATTTTTGTGACCATAAGATATAGGGGGAACCAACTGATAAGAGAGCAGATTTCACCAACACCAAGAGGTGTTGCTTTAAGTAGAGTGTAAGGGGACTGTTGCCCTCTTACTAACATTCAGTGGGGGTGTTTTGGTTGGCTAGCTCCCAGTACTAACAGGGGACGGGTCTATGGGAAACTAGGACCCTGAGACTGATAGTCCCCAGGAACAATGGGGAGAGGCCAATGCTTCAGGTCAGCCTGAATGACAGGGTGGGCAGGCTAATCAGAGAGTCAGGAGGCCAGGGAGGTCCCATCCTCCAAGTGAGCTGGATTTGCCTGGGTCAGACAGAGTGGGGCCGAGCTAAGGAGAAAGCAGGGGCCCAAGCTAAGCTGGGGAGCAGAGCTGTGCCAGATCCAGAGGGACCAGAAAAGCAGCCCAGAGAGAGCAGACCCTGTCCTGGGAACAGAGCTGCAGTCCTAAAGCCAGAGGCACAGCCCAGAGAAAGCAGACTTGCCCTGGGAGGAGAGCTGCAGCAACCAGAGCCAGAGGGGCCAGAAAAGCAGCCCATGAAGCGGGTCAGTGCTGGGAGCAGAGTCACAGAAGCAGCCTGCAGAGCAGACCTGTCCTGGGAGCAGAACTGCAGCAACCAGAGTCAGAGGGTCCAAAGAAGCAGCCCAGGGAGCTGGAGGCAGAGCAGCAGAGACAGAGTGGTGGAGCTGGGGCTGGAGCAGTCCAGAGCTGGGTGCGGTGAGGGGGGCCCAGCACAGGGAGATGCCACAGCCAAGAGGCTCTGCAGGCCAGGCTTGGATCGTAACCCCGACTGGGAAGAAGGGTCCTACCGCTTAGAACCTGAGAGCGTGTGGCCACCACCAGAGCAAGTGTCCAATCCACAGCATCCCTACACCACAGCCAGGGTCTGAGAAGAAGGCCTGGGACTTACAAGGAACAGACTGTGAACTGTCCTGACATTCCAGAGACACTGTTTGTGATGTTCCCTGCCACAGAGCGGGTTGTGGGTTTCCTTTAACCTTTCCCATTTTTCCTTATTCTTTTTAAAATTAATTGTTGATTAAATAACTTGCATTTGCTTTAACTTGTATGTAATGGTCAGTGGGTCAGAGAAGTGCCCAGTGCAGAGAGAGAATCCTGGAGTGGGGACACCCTAGCCCCTGTCCTAGGTGACCACAGCAGGGTTCGAGCCCCCCAGGAATCCTGGGCCCAGCCTTGTTGGGGTTACGAGGACTCTGCCAGACAGGAGAGTGGAAGGGGAGTCCTCAAGGGCAGGGAGGCCATTTGGGTAAAGGAAGTGGGAGCGAGGACTCAGATCCTTTCGCTAGCCCACTTCACCAGGGTAGTGCAGAAGCCAGGAAAGTTCCCCACAATAGCGGGACTATTCCCCCGCTTACAAGAGGACAGAATTTGACAATCGACATTGACTATGTTACTTCAAAAAATTCAAGTTAGATCCATTATAAACAGTGACTATTAATTCCTATTTGTTCATGTGTTTTCAGGCCTACAGTAAGTGTGAAAGATGGAAAAAGAGCAAAAATAAGTAGAAGCCAAAATCACACTGGGTGTTGAAAGTAAAAAGTTTTACTTAATAAATCATAATAGATTAGAGTGCTCAGAATTTTCTTCTGCTACTTATGAGATCTTAAGGTATTTCTGCAGAAAAGCTCAAAAGCTATTTGACTAACATTCACAATTTATTAGCAGCAATAGCAACTCTTTCTAAAGTTCAGATTTCATTCATTGAATGAGATAACATCAGGGAACTGGCAGTTTTCAAAGAAAGACTTTAGGACAGATTTTCAAAGGTATTTAACTAACCCGTCACTTCTAGAGATGTGTTCAAATCTTTTATTAGGTCACAAGTGAAAAAAATTATTTGAACACTTGTTTGTGGCAAACAATTTGCCACATGTTGAATATGAATGGCAGCCTTTCATCAAGAGAGGCCGACAACTGGGATAGTAGAGGTGCAGTAAGCGAGGTTTCCTGTGCCAGCTGTTATCTGTATGGGAAGTTTGAAGACCTACTTAAATTATGCAAGACTCCAACCCACTGCCTGAAATTTACTTAGCTTGTAAACTCTTTTGGATAGTGACCATTTTTTTTCATTGTGGTTACAGTGTCTAGCCCAATGAGGCCCTAATAGGAGTCTCTAGGTGCTACCATAATATTAACAATATTTCCTCACTTTCAGGAGCATGAAACTTACATGCAGAATGAGGAGAAAGATACTCTGTCTTTGTTAATTAAGAACTAGAAATGGACCCAAACCAAATCCCTGATCAAAACACTGCTAAACTTTGGGTTTGGGGTGGGACAATTAAAAATAAAAATTTTATATTTTGTGGCTTGAGCCTCTCTATAATAAAATTGCAATAAGCTGCAAAAAAAGGCATTTTGCTGCACTTATTGGAGATTAAAATCTCTCAAGTAAAGTAAGATTGTTCCATTTACAGCATTCTCTATTGGATACGCTATCATTATCGCTCTGGTACTACCCAATTTCACACAGATGTCTTGTCCCAATCCGTGTTGGTAGAGCAGGGCCATCTCGGGTCAAAATTGCATTGTGTATAGAGAAAGAATTTGCAAATAAACAGAATGCATTAGACTTGCCTGTAGCTAATGATTTTAGCCTTTTAATTTAAGAAGAGCAAACACTTGTCCCCTACTTCCAAAACAACAATAACCATCTTTTTTTTCCAGAAAACATGCTGCTTTTCACAAAGACCATCTGCTGGGCTAGGCAAAACTTCAGTACAGCACTTCAGTGACCCCTCCAAAGTGTCCTAAGGTGGCAAATTTGGCCTAGCCATCCCTCCATCATGACAGCGTGTGGCCAGGCCAAATCCGCCATTCTAGGCAGCTTTCTAGTTCACTGATAGCTAGAGCAGTGGTTCCCACTAATAGCTGGAGCAGTGGTTGTTCCACCGCTTGTGCAGGGAAAGCCACTGCCGGGCCGGTTTGTTTACCTGCCGCATCCACAGGTTCGGCTGATCGCGGCGCTCAGTGGCCGCGGTTCGCTGCTCCAGGCCAATGGGAGCTGTTAGAAGCGGCACGGGCCGAGGGACGTACTGGCCACCACTTCCAGCAGCTCCCATTGGCCTAGAGCAGCGAACCACGGCCACTGGCAGCCGGGATCGGCCGAACCTGCGGACGCGGCAGGTAAACAAACTGACCCAGCCCGGCAGGGGCTTTCCCTGCACAAGCGGCGGAACAAGTTTGGGAACCACTGAGCTAGAGCATCCCTAGGCTGTAAGGGTATAATACCTCTCTCTCTCCTTCTTTCAAAATCATCAAATGCTATTTGCTCCACCTGCCAATATTAATTAAATTTTAAACAAATGTTTTCCCCCAAGCATTGCTTTCTTCTTCTATTTAGTATCTGAAGACTTATCTACATGATGAGATAATGCACAACAATCCAGGATGTGAATCCACAGCACACTAGCTTGCCATGACCTAACTTGACATGTGGACCCTGCTATAGCGTACTAAAGTTCTGTAGTGCACTTTGACATACTCCCATTTCAAATATCAAAGCAAACTAAGGAACTACTACTGCATTGTGGCAGGATCCACATGATGAGTTAGCATGAGACAAGCTAGTGCACTGTAGATTGACACCCTGGCTTGCTGCTCACTTACTTGTAATGTAGACAATCCTCAGCTGATATACACTAAGTGTTTGACTTTTTTTGCATATTTTGCTACAGTGAAGCTGACTTACTAAAAGTTCTTTTGTACAATTTGGTAATGTTTATACTAGGGTTTGCTTGTTTTTTGTTTTTTTCCTCATGTTCTGGGGCAGTGCAAGAATTACTGTAATGAGAAAAGAAGATCACAACTCAACAAAAGAAAATGGTGGTCAACATTAACTGAAATGGTTATGCAGAACATCAAAGGCACATGCCACTATCTCAACCCCAGCAGTAATTGAAAAGTATATTAATTACTACTTTTATTATCTGGAAGTGTATGGGATTCCGTAATGCTTTGTCTGCATATTTTAAAAATAATAGGCAGGGATCCTGATTGGGGACCAGATAAAGTGGTCTAAGTTTGGTGTAATTCTGACTTTGCTATTGCATAATACTGCATCATCACCACCTCTGTGGCTGGGTGTGAAGTACACAAGTAATTTTAATCATTAATGTTTTGGGTGCATTTGGACACTGGTGAGGAATTGCCGGTTGATTTCTGCTTTGGAAAATGGTATTCTTTGAGTGCAATAGTGTGTACATGCTCCAATCTCAAATCTGCTTGTTTGCTTGATTCTGGTATTTTTTGCAGAGGGGAAGCTCCTCTTTCTGGTGTGACTGCTTTGACTGAACTTAACTGAGCATCTTGTACTTCAGTCTTACTTAATGTAAAGCTGAAAACCTCCTTACTTTGTTGTACTCAGTTATTGACTTGCAGAGCTGTGTGGGTAAAATATCTCCAAGTCATTAAAGTTATATGGATGCCTACTGAGTCGGCTTTAGAAGAAATCTACAGAGGGATAAGGACATTTGTGTCTGCAACAGTGTCAGTAACCTAATACTTTTCTCTGTACAAGCTTTACTCCGAAGGTTTTTTTTTATTATTATTTTATTTTAGATACCTAGGCCTCATTTTCCACTCATTCTTAACTTGGTTTCCAATATTCAGACCTATAATCTTTTAGGTACAAATAAAAGCACTTTGTGTAGGTGCTATTAGGTAGCTAACCATTTCCTATAAGTGTCATTAATTCTCCTGCACAAAAGGGCTGAGCTTTTAAATTTCACTAATAACTTTCTGAACTAGAGAGAAATATCTGCCAGTATTGGTCCTAATCCTGGATGGTTCAGAGTGTACTTGTCACAGTGTTGCTAACCCAGAGTGTTCACAAATGAGTTATGCCTCAAAAATGGATCGGCTTAAAAATTGTGAAATTATTTAAATAATGAATGTTGTCATCTTTTTATTTGGCTCTGGTTTTTGATCCTCTAAAGTTCATGGTTTTCAAGGCTTTCTCCACACTCAAGAGAGCCAGAAAATTTTATTTTTCGAAAAGTGAAATCTGAGTTTGTCACATGATTAATGACACAGAGTTGGGAGTCTAATACTTATGACATTTGGCAGTTTTCTTAGAGTGCAATTGTGAGAGCTAGCAACATGGTCACTGTAATTAACAGAAAGAATTGCTTTCTTCTGACACTAAACAAGGGGCTCTGTTACAATAAAACAATATTATGCCTTGATGATAAATCCTTAGAGTATTTCAGTCTATACAACCTGAGTTCTTTCGTGGCATAATTCAGGTATTATCTCTGAAGAGATTCTCCATGCTTCATTATAGAGTTTCTGTCTGGACATTGTAGAGTTTCTGTCTGGAACTTTCTTCAGTCTTTTTCTTCCTGGCTTCCTAAATGTGATTTAAAGAAACAAAATGCAGTGTTAGGTTGCACTTTTGTAGTTGACTTAAATGGGGAGTAGAAGATGCTAATGAAAACTTTGCAGGACTGGGCCATTTAAAACTAAATTGAATAGTACCAAAGTTTTGCAAGTAATTATCACCTGCCCCTTCCTCATCTGAGCTCTGTGTAGCCAGCCATGACCCACTCCTCTCTAACAAAGCTGATTGTATTGCATGTATCCTGTGCCTGGATTTTGTTTAAATACTATATGAATGTAATTCTATCCCTCTACTTTTCCACTTTTTTTTTTTTAAACTACTTTAACCCCCTGCAAAGGTCTCCCAAAGTCAAAAACTCTTCAAGAAGAAAATCACATTTGGCAGTTCCACAAGATGATTTTTTTTTTTCAAGTGGACAAAATAATTGCAGAAAACTGGTTCAAAAACCTTCTGTGGCCAAAGAAAGTATAAAGTTATGTAGAGCTATATTAAGTTGGAGTTGTACTTAAATATGCTTTCTAGGCCAACTGAGAGCATAATAATGCTAATCCCACAAGTCTTAACAGAGTTTCAGGTTTGGAAAATGTTCTGTGGTTCACATTTCACTATTAAATATTCTATATTTTTTAAAGTCTACTGCAATTGTCCTCATTGCTTTTTTCCTTTCTTTCTTCCCCTCCAGTCTATTCCCAGTATCTCCACTTCCATTTAGGAGACAGTAGCAACTAGTAGCAGTCTGTATATTAGAGAAGCCCAGGCCCGTGTCAACCAATGTGACAGTCTCTGCAATTCGTGAAATTAATATAGTTACCATAGGGTTCATTTGGTTAATGCACAGGAGATTTAGGTGTATAACTCCACTCAATGTTAACAGGAATCACCCACATAAAAACTTTGTGCAACAATAGGTGAATAGACCCCTAAACTTTAAACTCCAATACTTTATTCCATGCAGTGCAGTACAATAATTTGCGCACACACCCCCACACACACACTTAGATATCTATTCATCTAAATGTGCTGGCTTTTTAAGAAGGCAGAATAACTTTACGCTCAATAATATATGTTAGGTAGGTTCAGAATCCAGTCTTATTCTGTTCAGCATAATCAGCAGAAGGAGGGTGATCTTGTAGTTAAAGCACAGGAATCTGGGTTCTATTTTAGCTCTCCCCCCAGATTACCTGTGTGACTGTAGATGAATTGAGACATAGAATATCAGGGTTGGAAGGGACCTCAGGAGGTCATCTAGTCCAACCCCCTGCTCAAAGCAGGGCCAATCCCCAGTTTTTGCCCCAGATCCCTAAATGGCCCCCTCAAGGATTGAACTCACAACCCTGGGTTTAGCAGGCCAATGCTCAAACCACTGAGAATTGCTTAACCTCTCAGCTTCTCTACTGGTTTAATGGTGTTAACAACTTCATAGGAGTGTTGAAACTTTACATTTGTAAAGTACTTCAGGATGCACTGACTCAATATATAAGCACAGATTACTTTTTTTTTAATTATAGGTATAAAATATTCAAAAAGAGCACTTTATTACTCAGGTTACCTGAGGAACTGGGAAGTGGATTTTTTCCCCTCCCATAAACTGTATTGCACGACTGGCCAGGTACATAATGGATGGGAGGGATGCATTCCTCTGAAACATTAGATCCAGAACTGAAACTAAGCATTTTGGTGCCCAGGGTTATAACCATATTTGCGCCCCCTACCAGAGGTGCCACGTGGTGGGGGGGAAGCATGCACGGTCACATGCTCCACAGATATTTTGTTTTCTTCGCAACCCAGACAGGTTGGGTGGCTTGCTGAGGTGAGTTGGGGTGGAGGTGGCACTCCCTCACCGAGCCCAGAAACATGGGACTGGCCCCATACACAGAGTTTGACTTCTGTATTTGGGGGGCAAAGGGCTTAATAAAAATATTTGTGGATGGAGAATATGGGAGTTAGACACACAGGTGTGTGTACATGATGAAGTGGTTGTACATTCACCCAATGTGGTATGATTTATCAAACTATTCATTATTAAACATCTTGATTTTTTTGAATATTGGGCAATCCAGAATGCAAACATTATGACAAGGTATTTGTTGAATAAATTTGAGGAAATTATGATCTGCTTGTGTGTATCCCACAAACAGAAAAACGTGACTCCACTTGCTAAATAAGTTGTTCACTAACTCTATTTAAAATCAGAAGTTAGAAGTGGAATAGATCTACGGTGTTACGTTTATCTACTGAACCAGGAGAGTGACTTTATTCCACTGCATTCTTGTGTTCTTTTTCTAGACCAATTTCATGAGGTAGGACTCTTTCCATTGCCTTTTGGACACTATAAGGCAGTGTAATAGATCTCTCCATCCACCCTAAATTTTCCTTTGCTCAGTTTCACCCCATAAGTCTTAGTTATAGTCCACCAGCATTACCCTCAACCCACCAAACTCAAATTTGATCCACTGACCTTTTCTTAGTGGCCCTCAGAACGAAGCATTTGAAGAGCACATGCTGGGGGATTGAGCATTTAAGAGATGAGTGGGTCCTTGAAACGATCTATCTTGTATGAAGTTGCCTACCTAAGGAAAGGGCTGGAAAACAACTGCTCTAAATAATAGCTTGTGAAGGACAAACCTCAGATAGTTCAGTTCAGATATTAATCCAAACCTCTTTGTTCTGCAGAATCATACCAGAAATTTCATAAGATTTGTGGTGCCTCCTACCTGGTCAGCAATATTGTAAGAAGAGTCATTCTCCCCATTTTGTCATTTCTGTATCTAGTTTCAGTCACAGCTTGGAACTCAGAGGAAAACAAAAATGGAAAATAGAGGGAAATAAACAGAAAATGTTAATCTATCATTTTCAAACATCAAAGTTCTACAGCAGTAGAGCTGGGCAAATGATTTTTTTTTGTTTTGTTTTGGTGGCCAAAATAATTTCATCTCAGGTTCATTGCATTTCATGGGGGGAGGGATAGCTCAGTGGTTTGAGCATTGGCCTGCAAAACCCAGGCTTGTAAGTTCAGTCCTTGCAGGGGCCATTTAGGGATCGGGGGAAAAAGTTGGGGATTGGTCCAGCTTTGACAAGGGGGTTGGACTAGATGACCTCCTGAGGTCCCTTCCAACCCTGATATTCCATGAAACATTTTATTTCAATTTTGGATGATATTTTATCTTTTTTGTTAAATCAAGCTAAATTTCTAAGCAGAGCATTTTAGAAACAAAGACAGAGGGGCCCCAGAGGGTGAGGGAGAGGATTCTGTGAGCAGGGATGGCAGCAGGGTCTGTTCTCCCAGCACCTGATCATGCTTCACATAGTCTCCCAACGTTCCCACCCACAGCTTATCGGCCAGTGATTTACCCTCCAGCTTCTGGGCTATGGTCTCCCTGCTCAGGGCCGTCACATGGTTCCTGGCACTTGTACCCAGCCTGGGGCCAAGCTTTCCCCTCGCTCCTGCTCCCGGCTGCAGCAGCTGCTCCCCTCTGAGCCACCAGTATCCTGCCCGGAGTTCACAGGAAGGTTCCACACATCCAGTCCTTATGGGGACATTTTCTTTCACCTTGGACACCCCTTTGTCCCCTCAGGAGTTTGCCCAGCTGCACTCCAAGCAGTGCTTGGGGATGCAGGGGAGCAAGAGCACCCAGCTGGGGGAGGAAGCCTCTCACACACTGAGGTGGCTTGGCTGAGGTAGGCAGATCCTATGCGCATTGCTGCCGAGGGGAATGACACTAGTGGGCTCTGGAGTGCTGGAACCACTATACAGTTGTGGGGAGGCAATCTCTGCTGTGGTTGGCTGACCCTTGCCATGCCCCATTTTTCTACCTCTGTGGCTTTGCACTCTTGGCTGCTGCCCCGCTTGCCCTACCCTGCCTATGTCCCTGATTAGGTCATTACCAGAGATAGGATACCACATTTGATGGACCAGTGGTCAGATCCAATGTGGCAAATGCTATTTACTGAGCTTTCTGGACACAGTATCTTTGCTGGAAGAGGGTTTAAGTGACCTAGTAGAAAAAGGAAAAAAACCAAAGTGGAAAGTAAAATTGAAATAAAAGATGTAGTACAATTGCTGTAAGCTAGATATCATTCCCAGCAAATGCTGCTAGTTTTGCTGGACAGTAATCTAACTTTACCGTTTCCAGTATTGCCAGCTATAACGACTGGAGAGCATGGTGTTAAACCAACCTGATTATAGAATGATCTGCACCTGAGGGGAATCAGGCAATTCCCCATAAAGAGCAGAAGGTGGTTTCATTAAAGAGGGAAGATCAGGAAATTGCAGCTAGGTCTATAGACATACTGCAGGGAGCAAGAAGGCTCCTTGGGGGCCCTGAGACAGCAGGAGAAAGCTCAGAGCAGGAAAGGAAGCTGCATAAAGAGAGTGAGGGAGAAAAGATCTTAATCTTTGTTAGTGGGCTCCTCATTCATTCTCAGTCTCTCTCTCAACAGCTCTCCAGTCTGTCCCCACTCCCTAACTCCTTGTCCCCTGCTTCTTTTTGTCAATCCAATGTCTCTCCCCCTGCTTCTCATTGACTCTGTCTCTCCCCACCCTCTCAGCCAACTGGCATCAATCCCACCCCATCACTCTCTCAGTTGGCTTCCAGTCCCAGTCTACCCATCCAACTTCTGTCCCCTCTGCATTCTAATCTGACTGCTTCCTCCTTCATGTGGCCTGGGTGCCAAATGGGGTCATTGAGAGCATGGGAGAGGCAGGCTTCCTGCTCTCAGTGCTAATGCCTGGCCACTAGAGCATTTGGGAGCAGCCATTAAATGGAAGTTTGGCTTTGCCCTGGTAGTCCAGTGCTGGAGAGAGGCATCCTCCATTGCTTTGTGGGGGATGAACATGTGCAGTCCTGGCACATGCAGGAGTTGTGAGAGCCTCAAACATGCTCAGTGAGAATGGAATCTTCAGAGATTTTCACTGCTAAAATCGAAGGAGTCTCTTGAGATATGTGAATTGGAGTTTTTCAAAGGCTTCTAACTTGGCCAGATTTGGGCAGATAGTCACAGAGAATGGAAAGACATGCCCCTGAGACAAAGACCACGTCTGGTAAAATTTCAAGTCCCAGCCCCAAAGCATAGGGGTGATAGAAGTGTTCAGACAAAAAGTTGCCAAAATATAACATGGGTAATACAAGACATATTTTTCCATAGCCTTGTTCTTAGAAATGGTTGAACTGTTTAGCTGAAATCTATCCCCACCCCTCACCCCCAAAAGCAAACAAACAAATCTGCCTGAGGCAAACACCCAGCATCAAAAAAATCAGGCCAAATGGTTTTAGTTTGGTGAAGTTACAAGCAACTGAAAGCAGGATCTTAAACTGGGCAGTGTCTGGCAACCTTAATAGGGAGCACTCCCATCCCTGCCACTAATTAGACTTGGAAGTCTTAGATTTTTATCAGAAAATGTTGGTAAATATTTATTTTTACTGTACACACACAAATATGAAAAAAATATTTCTATTGATAACTGGAATGTATTGATAGGCAAAGTAAGAAAAATGCTGCTTAAGAACTTATTAGAGTTTGATTTAAGGGTAGTTACATTGTATATTTTGAGATGTGATGTCAACAGTTTGTATTTTAGCTGTTTTCTAAATCTTTAACTTTTTGAATGCCAACATCTGTCATCATATAATTGTCTGACCCTCCCCCAATAATGTCCTGCAACTGTGAACATTTCAATTAATAAAAACAAACATCTACATTAGCTGTCACAATTAGAGAGAGAGAGAGAGAGATTTTAAAAAATAACTGAATGCTGCATATAAGCCCACCTATAATATGTTGTCATGTTCACATGAGGTCAGTTGCAGTGTTTGAACATGCAACCTTCAAAATCATAGTATAAACATCTTCCATTTCAGCTAAAGGAGTAACTGGTGGAGAAATGGAAGCATGCTGCTCTTTTTTGTAGGCCTGCCCATATAGAACATACACATTGCCAGTGGTTTGCACAGGGTGTTTGTGAGACAGCACAACTGAGTACCAGGATTCTTGATTACAAACAGCATAGCCAAATGTGACAACACCTCGATTTGGGTAATCTGTGGGGACTGAAATTGGAACCTCTAGTACTTGAGCTAAGGAACCGAATATAGAATCATAAACCATCTATAAGTGGTCTAGTTGCTAGAGAGTGACAGAGCCACAATGTTAGTGTGGGTTACAGAAGTACCTAATTTGGCATGGTTTCTTCTGAACACTGGGCTACGTGGATGACATTTGTCTTTGATATATTAGAGACCTCATTTCTCTGTTCCCAGAATTTCCTGAGTGCAACTCTAGTATCTGTATATAAAAGAACTCTCTAGCCAGTCTATATCTGGTACAAGAGTCTGGCCTGCTAGTAGCAGCCCTGCAACCTACCTTGTACCAGAAGTATGTGAAATGGTGTCAGAAGTAAAGGTAGCCTCCTGGTGCCAGAGGAGAGTGGAAACAGAAGGAAAACTGCAACAAAAGTTGCAAACAGGAGCAAAGTAAAAAAGGTTGCATGTTTAACAAAGGTTGCATGATCAAATCTCATCAACATGCCACTCTTCAATGCCCCAGAGACCTTCAGCTTTGATAGTCCTTCAGGATAGACAGAATAGAAGCAAGATTTTTCATTGCTACAAAACTCCACCAGGAAACTGGAAATATTCAGGTATCTTCTTGAATTTATGCTATGGGAAGCAAACAGAGCATTTCTTTAAATCTTTTGCCTTTATTGAAGACTTACACTCTGAATGCAAAATTTTGTCGTTTGTATGTGATCAAAGACCAAAAACTTTCTGAGCTGCTGTGTGGCAGCCATGATAGTCCTAGTGAGAAAGGTGGAAGAACTCGATATTGGACTCTTGGAAGGAGGTCCAGTTCAGATGACCTTAAGAGACTATACTGAACCATATAGCATACATAAACCTCACAGGATTTCTAAAAGTGGAAATAGAATTAGAGAAAATGGAACAGATTGGCATTATCGAGAAAATCTCTAAGCCAACACCTCAGTGGCGCCAACTATAAAGAAAAATGGAAAAATACAAATCTTTGTGGATTTCAAGATTTAATGAAGAAGTTGTGAGAGAAAAAATATATCTTCCCAACACTGGATGACTTCCTCCTCAAAGTGAAAAAAGTTACAGAATTCTCTAAGCTGGATACCTTGAGCAGGTTCTGGCAAATTGCCTTAGCCAAAGAGAATTATAAACTGACTTCATTTATCACACACTGTGGGAGATTTTGCTTTTAAAGATTACTTTTTGAGATTACTAATGCACCTGAAAGCTTCCAAAGAAAGTTAGCAGAACTGTTAACGAACACAAATGGAATTAGTTTTCATGGATGATGATGATTTGATATATGGTTCTTCAATTAGAAAAACACAATAAAATCCTCAATGAATATCTAATCCTCATGATTCAGGCTAGGCTAAAGCTAAACAATGAAAAGATGCATTCTCTGCCTACCCCAAATTGAGTTTTGGGACAAACAATAAACAAAAGTGGAATCAATCCTAGCCCAGAGAGGGTAAAGGCAATTCAATTCAGTGAACCAGCAAATCTACCAGAACTGAGCAGTATGCTGGGTATGGTAAATTATTTTGATCAATACCTATGAGATCTCTTTACAGTGACAAAACCACTGAATGTACTACTAACGTTCAACACATTGTGGGTATAGGGGCCTTTTCAAGAAATTGCCTTCAAAAAGATGAAAGAAATCATCTTAACAGCACCAGTTCTCATGTACAATGATGTGAACAATGGTCCCAATGGTCAGTGAGAATGCAAGCAGCTGTGGTGTATTGTTCTATCAAGATAGAGCTGAGTGGATGTCAATTGCACTTTGCTTTTGCACACTCATCAAAGCAGAACAATGATATGCACAGATTGAAAAGGAATGTATATGGTCATGTGAGAACTTTTACAGCTATCGGTGAGGATTGGATGCTTTTACACTGATAACAGACCATAAACCACTTGTAACCCTCATCAATGGAAGAGACCTGGATCAAGCCTATTGAAAAGGTTATTGTGATTTTAACCCAATTACTAATTATGTTCCTGGAAAAAATCTGGTAGTAGCAGACACACTGTCATAGAGCACAGCATTGCACTCAACTTGAGCTTGAAGATGTAAATAGATGCTCTGGACACATACAGACCAGTGTCAGAAAGAAGGCTACATCAAGCAACCTTAACTGACACACAACTTCAAGAAGTTCTAAGTTCTATTAGGGCCAAAAAAACACTAAGGAGGTGACAAGATGCTGCTTTACAGTATGTGGAAAATTAAGTGAGTCAAATGGACTCATGATTAAAGGTGATTGCATCATAATTCCAAACAAAACGAGGAGAGAAATTTTACCTTCATCCATGAAGGTCATCAAGGTCTAACTAAATGCTGTGAATGGGCCAACCAGTCGGTGTGGTGGCTGGGCATCAGCAAGGATATAAATAATAATAAAGAATCTGCATGTGAACTTTGCAGAATAACAGTTCAACAGGACACAAAGAACTTTTAATAACACCCCCTCTACCAGACAGAATTTGGAATAGACTAGCTGCAGATTTTTGTTAATTCAGGGGATATTATTACCTTGTTGTAGTGGACTGTTTTCCAGGTATATATAAATAATGTCCTTGAAAGACATGTCACAGTGTTATCAAGAAACGGAAGTGCACTTTTGCTCATTTTGGTATTCCAGAACAACTAGTGATAGACAACAGACCACACTTCACTACAGCAAAATGTAAGTAATTCCAAATAAAATATGATTTTGATCATATTTCTAGCAGCCAACATTGCCCACAAGCGAATGGAGATGTTGAGAGAGCTGTACAGACAGCCAAGAAAATCCTGCACCAGAAAGATCCATCCTTGCTCTTCTGAACTACAGATCAACACTGATAGCAGCTCCTGGATATAGTCTAGCACAGCTCCTGTTCAGAAGACAACTCAGATTCTTTTCCAAAGACGGAAAGCTCACGAGAGCTTATGCTCAAATAAATTGGTTAGTCTCTAAGGTGCCACAAGTACTCCTTTTCTTTTTGCGAACACAGACTAACACGGCTGCTACTCTGAAACCATTTAAATACAGCTGTTCTATCTTCAAAGTGGCCAGATACGAAGAGTCTGAATAAAATGGCAAAAAGAGCTTACAGACAGTTTTACAACAGTCCTCACTCAGAACAGCCAGATCTAGAACCTGGCGACTGTGTATTGTGTCAAACTGAAAGGAGAAAAAGGATGGAAAATTCCAGTTCTCATAATTATTAATTAACAATACTAAAAAAATACATTGCCCAGATCATGTGTGATTTGAGACCAACAGTGGAGAGTTCAACAGAAATCTCTGACATTTAAAATTCTTTCCTCTGAAAGATCAATGAATAGAGCAAACTCTACAGCTGATGGATGCTGAATAAGAAGATTATTTCCAAACTAACTGTAGTCAGCCATTGGACTCATAGACAACCTGATGACCAAGTTGTTATGTGTTCAGGCTGTGTAACTAGAAAACCAGTACAACTTAGAGACACTTAATAGACTGTTAGACACTGAACTTTTAAAGATAGCAGGATAGTGTATGTTTTATAAATGATAGGAATGTAAAATATAAAGGATACATGTAATGTAATGCTAAACTGTATTATATTATACAGTCATAAGTGACACCTTATTTTGAGACTAGTAGTGCAATTAAAGCTTCTAACTGAAGACACATCTCTAGTGTCTCTCTCTCTCTATAAAAGAAGTTATTTAGCCTGTCCATATCTGGTACAAGAGTCAGACCTGCTTGTAGCAGCCCTGCAACCTACATGTACAAGAAGTACATAAGTCTGTGATACCTATGATATTGGTTTGTGATAATTACCCCTTCTTCCCCCCTCCCCTAAGTTTCAGTATAAGACAGTGGTCCCCAAAGTGTGGGTTGCGCCCCCTGGGGGGCATAGATGAATGTGGGGGGAGGGGCTGCAGCAGAGCCCAGGCCAGCCCCCCTGGGGGGAAAGCAGGAGGGAGTGTTCCCCAGCCCTGCTCCGCCCATAGCCACAGCGGAACTCCACCTCTAGCCCAGCTCCTCCCTCATCCCTAGCTCTGCTTTCAGATCAAGTGCTTCTGCTAAGCCAACTCTGCAGTAATGGAGGAGGGGTGGGGACAGATTCTATTACTGGTGGTGGGAGGCTGCAACTGGAAAAGTTTGGGCACCACTGGTATGAGACCTTGACTCATAATAAGGGTTGTAAAGAAATGCTAACAGCAGTGAGTGTAAGAGCTGTGACTAGAATTCATGGTTTTAGGGTTCATAGTTCAATGTACCTTCCCCTAGACTCCGGGGCAGGGTATAGTAGGTCTAGGTCATATTGTACTTCCTCAAATTGCTTGAATGCTGTGAAGTTCCACATCATCATGAAGCTGCCTGAAGTAGGGGCCAAAACTGTATTACTTGTGATAAATTCATGATGGTTGGTGGCACTGAGTTTCTGCATTAATAGAGGGAGACGTAAGCCTGAAGTGGGAAGTCTAGTGGTTTTGTGTTTACAAATAATTAAATCAGGAATACATCCAAATTATGTTAGTTGTGTAGATCTATGAACAACTATTGTGCAGGAAACCGTAACTTACCTCTTATGAAACCAACTACAGTGCTGTCAGTTGCAAGAATGTTTCATTTTAGGGTATGCTAGCTATAATTATGTCACTAGACTCAAGAGTGTTGGATAGACTCTTGTTATTTGAAACGTCATATGCAGTAAATACAAGTGAGAAATCTCTCAGTTCTTTTCCAAAAGACAGGGCTGACTGCATTTGAATGCTGTTCTTTAAAATGTATGGAAACTTTATCTTGCCTCCAATTATAGGAAGGCTTTTAAGGAAGACCCCTGGGCAGTGAAGTGAGCTATACTGCATTGTCTTTATCGTCCAGGAAAATAAAAAGCATGATGTGCTGATCGTGTTTCTTGTAGTTGTACAAGTAATGTTGTGGCTAACAAACTGAGAGACTGTGTAGCCAGTTCCATATAGTGTGAATAAGATAGAGTGAATAAAGAATTGAGAAGTATCTCTAACTTAGAAATCTAATAATCCAACCTTTTAAAAGAGAGATGTTAATCCTTTTACGTGGCAAAACAGCAAATAAATCATATGCTGCTGGCAGAACAACACAGACCGACAGAAGGGGGCTGCTTGACATACTGACAAATGAATTAGTGAAACAATTTCAGATGTAGATAATGTCTACCACACTTTGACTTCAGGCTAAGATGTTCCAGCCCCCAGGAGGAAGTTGTACAAAAACATTCAATTTAATTACCTGTCAAAAGGAAAAAAAAATACTGCTCAGTTTCTGGGAGTTCACATACTTAAAACTACAGGGGGTTCCACATGCAATAACTTTTTAGTTATCTGAAAATGCTGTATGTGGCAGCTGCCCCTGTTTTCCCTATGCTAGAAGTTGCTACTATAGCTACTGTTTCACACTTCTGTGGTAATCGTTACATAGAAACATAAAAACTCAGTGTGGAAGAATGAAGGAATTGTTCAATAAAGTACACCATATTCATTCTTGTATGTAATTCAGGTTTAAACAATAAGTAATTTAACTACCTACAATAACTTTTTAGCTTGAAATTAGCTGAGTGTGCACCTCTACCTCATACATTTATGACTACAATTTCTCATTCTCAACATTTATAATCCCTTCTGTATTTTATACTTTGATAACATGGAAGTGGCCAGCACAACTATTGACAGTAGTAGGGGCAACTATGAAACCAGTGTTTATTGGTATTGCAGTCATGGCCAAAATGTGCAAGGAGCTTTCTAAACAGAAGAAGAGAATCCTGCCCCAAAGATCATGAAGTCTAAAAAGACAAAGATTGCTGTAAGGTGGTGAAAGGGACAGAGCAGACTGGACAAGTAAAGTGATCAGGGTAATGATAGATAGTCATCTTATTAGCTATACTTCTTGCTTTTTTAAAAGTTAAACACTATATTTTCCTCCATTCAACCCCTTATCTTCTGCCCATAGCAGTTAGATTACAACATAAAATATTCTGCAGTCTGCTAAATGTTGTACCCAGAAATATTTGTGTGTAACTATTTAGTTTTTTTCCCTTATATATTCCCAGCTTATTTTTTACTAGCCGGTCATCATGAACCATGTCTGTAGAAGGTTCAAAACTGCATGAGGTCCAAAAAATGTCTGCAACTTTTTCCTGTGACTGTGAATGATACTTAAGAATATGTCCAGTTTCCAATAATTGTTTCCTTGAGACCAAAATGGGAGAAACAATATTGCTTTCTGCGTATTAGGGCTGTCAATTAATCACAGTTAACTCATGCAATTAATTAAAAAAATTAATTGTGATTAATCACACTGTTAAATGATAGAATACCAAATGAAATGTATTAAATATTTTTGGATGTTTTTCTACATTTTCAAAAAAGGTTTTATAGCTATGAGGTAGTTGCATGCCATTACAGTTAAGGTTTCTTATTTGTTTCCATCCTAATCCTCTTTCCTCAGTCATTTGCAACTTTCTAAAACTTTCAGCTTTTTGGCTGTGGTAATTGGTTTTGGTAATTTGTTTTTTAAAATTATTTTTAAGTTTGAAAAAAATAAGTTCACCTGTTTTTGTAGAGGAGGAAAGATATAATATAGTTCCAGAAAATCTTGACTTTTTAAACAGCTTTGCAGCTTGAAGTTCTGAAAGTTTTAAATCCTCACTGTGGGCCTGTGATAGGGTGTACCTGGCCTTTGCAGTTCTCTACAGGAGGCCCCATGCTCCTACTATAGCCCATACCAGGAAGCAGCAATGTGGGAGGAACGGAGTAATGAAGGTGGGTCCTCCACGTCTGCCTAGAGAGGCCTCTCTGGAGCAGCCATTTTGGAAAGCACAGTCTCCCAAGGGCTAGAGGGGATAGCATTGGCCAATAAGGGCCCTGCTGGCCCCGATAAAAGGATCTAGAGGGGATTAACAGTGCAGTTCCTGGCTGGGATCAGAGGAGTGGACGAGGTGCTCTTCTCTGGCCAAAGGAGCCCAGCAATCAGACAAATTCTATGGCTGACTGAATTTACATAACTGGGAATGCAGAGATAGAAGGACCTGAGGATGTTAGCCCTGAGGCAGGTCTAGAGATAAAAGGGCCTGGTAGGGAAAGGCCCAGGGAAACAGCAGCAGAAGAATGAAGTTGAGCAGTATGTTGCTGCTGTTTATAGAGTCTCTGAGTTGGAACCAGGAGTAGTGGGCAGGCCCAGGGTCCCTCACCAGCTACCAGTAACGTTGTGTGGACATCAAAAGGGGACAGACCTTAATTGGGAGCCTGAAAAAAGGACTCAGTTTAAAAAAGGGCTCAGAGCCAGGGCTGAAGACCCGAGTGAGGATAGTGACTTTATTTCCTGGACTCTAATACTCAAAAAGGGCTTTGTGACTTGGCTGGAGGGCCAAGCCACTGAAGATGCATCAAAATCAGCTGGCAGCCTGCAGGAGGCAACAGAGGAGAGAAATTGACTCTGTTATCACACCCAGACACTCAGAGGTGCTCAACAGTTGAGTGCCCTTTACAGGATAACTAAGGGTCTGTCTACACTGCAGCTTCAAGTGAGTCTCTGAGCATGGGTAGACAGACTCGTGCTAGCAGGACTAAAGATAGCATGCTAGAAATAGCTGTGTGGATGCTGTGGTTCAGTCAGCAGCTTGGGCTTTCAGGCCCACTCAGACCCTGGGTCTGAGCTCAGGTGGCTAGCCCAAGTCTCTGTGGACTGCAACGTCCGTCCTAGCATGATAGTTCAAGCTCTCCTAGTGCAAGTTTCACTCCCAGCTGCTGTGTAGACATACCTACAGCATCTGGTAGTGTTTCTGTTCCCTGCTCTGATCATTGCCCAAACCCACAAAGAGCTCTGAATATACCCACACAAACACTTCTCTTGTAAATACATATTAATGTATGAATACATATTTGCATAAGAATTTGACACTTTCTCTTTCCAAGTACATTCTTGTGAACAAAACTTCACACACAGTTGTTTTATGTAAATAAGAGGTCACAAATGCAGACAACACAAGTTCTGTTTTTAATTTGAATTAATATTTTCAAATATTACTTATTTAAAATATTTACTCAGCCCTACTTGTGAATTACGTTACTGCTTATAAAAGTGAAGGATTTAGAGTACTGACTTGAGCCAAATATAGAGCAGAAAACACTGCACAAGGTTTCACATGCAGCTCTTCCAAATGTATGTTTAGTTTTATCCACACCTATAACTTTTCAGTAGACCATGCCAATTGGGGTCATTTTTAGTAAACTGTGTAGTGATTTTGTGATGTCGATACATAAGGGCAAGAACAGACAGTTATCTTGTGACCTAAGATAGGATTTAAACTTCAGTCTCGAGAAGTGAAAGGCTTGTTATCCACTGTGCCATCCAGCACTCCCTTCTCCCTTGCTTGAAAGGGGTTTATGCTGTAAGTGATCTGATCTGAGATAAAGCTGCTGCATAGTCCACTCTTAGGCCAATCTTTCGTCTTTCAAAATAGAATAGTCTTCTCAGCAGAGGACTGGATTGAAGGAGAGACTCTCCCACTCTTATTTTTTCTCAACGTAAGGAGACCAGGCTCTTTTCTCTGCCAGTAAGAAAAGGATTATCTGCCTCCTATTCTTACTGAATGAATAACAGCTGTACAGTTGCCTCCTGTTCTGCAGGATGACTGTTAAAACTGGATTACTTAAAGTATGATACCTATAACATTTGCCACTGTGCTGTGGAAAAATCAGCTTTCACAATGAGTGCTTTCTTTGTTATCTCTAATCTTCTCATGTTATAAATGCACCCATGAGATCTGGAACCAGATCACCAAAGAGAAAATTGGCAGATTTTCACTTTTAAAGCATAATTGTCCTCCTGTTAAACTCTTAAAATAAATAATACATATTTTAATAATTATAAAGGTCTAGAAAAACACACATACAGTCAAGGTCACCTGAAAATATTCATATCCTCCAAGGGGGACTGATCAGCAGGGAACATTACCTTGAACCCTTGCAATGAAGACATCAGTACCTGCATGACAGTAGTATTTGTAGATAACCTTAACTATGCATCCCAATAATTCTGTATTTACTAAGGGCCATTTTTCCATATGGAAAATAATCTCTGTGATCTAGTGTTAATTGCATTCCCATATGCTAATACTGAAAATAAATTAACTTGTTACAGTTTGAAAAGCAAAAGCTATTTTCTCATTCTGCCTTCAATTAATTTGAGCCATGGTGAAAACTGAATTTACAGATACTCCATCAGTCAGTGAGATCACACATTTCTCCTAGATTTTTATTTTATAAGCATGTGGACAAATACAGAAACCATCTGGAATATGATTCATTGTGTCTTGGAATGCCTGTTTACACATGAAATTTTGCTAAAATAGAATGGTCTCATTTTAACAGACTCTTTTATTATTGGCTCTTATCTATATGGTAGGTTTCCATACATATACAAAGTCAGACTTTGCTCTGTTATAAAACCAGTGCAAAAAGATACTAGTTAGTTCCATTTTTGTTTTTAGTCAAATTTACCCACCTCACAGTTCTCAGCCACCACCACAAAGATGCAAGGTTCTCTCACATGGAGAAACACTTAAATCCAAACAAAAGTTTATCCATTGCATTATTTTTAAAGTTTCATTAATTTTTTTTAAGAATGATGATGTTCTGGGTCAAATCTGTTGCTGTGTCTCTAACTTTAACTTAATGGAGTAAATTTCAGAGTGTAAGCTATAGTTCCAAATGTTTTTGCTGAAAGGGTTTGGATTAGTCATATGTTTAAGTGCTTTGATTCAGGCCCAGGTCTCTCAGAATAATATGTTGTAATTATAATTAAAAGTTGAAACCGTTTAGAAGATCTTCATGTAAGATGGGCATATGAATGAGTTTGGAGGGCAGTAGTGAATTTGAAATTCAGGGCTACCATTTTGTGATGTGCATTCTGAATCATTACAGAGGTATAAATAATTGATAACTCAGTTGAAGCCAGCAGAATTTCATGATTCAAGATGAGCAAAGTGCAAAGAGTAAACAAAGATCAGTAAATAAGGTTAAAAAGCTCTCCTAATCTAAGATATAAATAAAACAGCTTTTAGAAAACATTTTTTGTTGCCAATTCTAACCTGATGATACAATGTGTCTAATACTAGGTTTGAATACAAACTGACAAAAACTAGTAAGCTGAAGGTGAAATTTTGACAGTCTATGATTTTATCACAGCCCTTGTCATATTTTGATGTTTTTCTACTAGTCCCAATGTTATGTTATGCAGTCATGTTATGATAATCTCTGTTGTTTCTTTTTTTTAAAAGGAAGCTTGTATGTGTCAAGGTAACAGAGAAAAGTCTAGAAATACGAATCCTGAAAGACTCAAACTAGAGGCAAATAAAGTCCCCAGTTTTAATATCTTAATTCTTGGGTGCTTTAAGTCAATCCCATGAACTTTTAGGGTGGACTCATGATTTTTGAATGTTCAGAGTTGGTAAAACCGATCTTCTGTGGTATCTAGCTATTATAGTGCATTTAGCATATAGTACTATACAAGGCTGTGAAACCTCTGCAATACCGAGACGCAATGAAATGAGCTAAGGACAGTGTCTGCTACAGCTTCAAATGCCTTGTCTGGATTTGTCAATGCCTAAAACTAACTTAGCAGTTCTTTTCCTTGGGTTATAACATCTCTTCAGTGTGTGTATCAACTTCAATGGAATAGTTAGTCTATAGTGCAAATTCCTAATAGTTACTTACAGCCAAATCCTTGATCATGAACACAGCTCTCACAAAAAGATTGTGAGGAACTATGTGACAGTTGGAGGGAACAAAATTTCCCCTCTAAACCGGAGTAGACAAGTGAAGACAGTCTGTGGAGTTCCTGCAGCCTACTCTCAGCAGTAAAGGCCATGCACTGCATCCCTTCTAAATCAACTGGCCCCATCTCTACCTTTCCTTCCCCTCTCTGCTTCTATGTTGCTTCCAGGGAGCAGAATTCTCTCGAACAAATTTTATACCTCTCTCCTTCCACAACACAGTGAAAATGCAGCAAATCCAGAGCCGTTTTTTGGTCTTCACATGTTGCATGAGGAAACACTGTTGCCTCCTTAGGGTATGTCTATACTGCAATTAAACACCCATGCTGGCTCATGTCTGCTGACTTCAGCTCACAGGGCTCAGGCTGCAGGGTGGTTTAATCACAGTATAGACATTTGGGGTCAGGCTGGAACCTGGGCTCTGGAACCCTCCCCGCTGCAAGGTCCAACCCAACCCTGAACATCTACACTGCAATTAAACAGCCCCATAGCCCAAGCCCGAGTCAGCTGATGCGGGCCAGCTGTAGGTGTTTAACTGCAGTATAGACATACCCTTAGAGACTAATCCTGCAATTGCTCCACTGAATATGGCACTCCCATTGAGGTGAGTGAGAGTTTTAAGATGACAATTACATTGCTAAAGAGATCAGTCCGGAATAAATGAGAGAGATCATCCAATGTTATGTACTTTTTTACTAGCTTGACCACACTAGCCCTGTAAATTCATTTTTGGACCCACTAAGCTATGCATTCAGAAAGAAGATACACATTTTTCTATTGTTTTCAGAGGTTAAAATCTTGATGGATTTTTAAAAGATATCAAAATACAGGTAGCAAGAGTCTGTCGTTATTTGTAGTCATTTTATAATATATAAAGCTAAGAATATGGACTATATATGAAAACATGTCCTAATTGCTTCACAAATTACTTTTTGTGTAAAACTGAGTTATGCATACACTAGAAGCATAAATTAATTTAATTTTGATGTGGTGAAATGGATTTCTTTTTAAAATTGTAAACTGAAAAATTTGCAAATGGAAATGTTTGCAGTCTGGAAGGGTGAGACAGTGGTTAATTTTTGTAGGGAAATTACAAAATAGGAGTTTATACAGTATAATGGAATCACTGACTATACCACTAAAGCAATACTACATTGTTTTCTTTTAGCGTTTCTTGCTGGCCATAGTTAACACCACTAAGGATAAAATTACATTTTTAATTTACAACTTATCTCTCTCCACATTTTGTAGGGGTCAGAGTGCCCTATTATAATTTTTCCCTCAGGCTGTCTTTAAATTTCACTTCAGCTGCCATTTTAAATTAACTTTTAAGAGTGTGTGGAAAGGAAACCCTCCTTATTCCTCAGTTACTTTTACTAAACATAGGTTACAGCAGGATTATGCATTAGAGGAAAGATTGAACTGTTTTTCTTAAGGCCCTGGTATATGGTCAGTCAGTGTGCTGCTCAACTGTTAATATTTTGTTCAGAGTCATTAAAATCCCAGACACACATGCATTTCCATATACAGAGGATTGTCAGGACAGGAGGGAAAGAGGAGTGAAGGAGATAGACAAATGGTATGAATGACTAACTCATGTCATGATATGCATAATATACAGACTGTTTCACAGCTGGTATCTCTCATTCTTTTCTTTTACGTAAGCATATCACAGTAAAAATTAGGATGCTAAGTATAGCCAGTAAAAAAGCTTTGCTGGGGGAGGGGGAAGAACAGGAATAGAACTACTTATACGAGAGCATAGAAGAGTGCGCAGCAGTCAAAATTCACTTCTCTGTCACTTGAAATATGTTAAAACCCTTTAATGCTAGTCTTTCTCACCCTTTTTTTAAAGTTATCTGAGCTGTTATGTCCCCTGACTAGGATATAATGTCTTGCATTAATACAGTACCATTCATTGCAAAGGATCCCGAAGTGATTTATTAAGGTTAACAAACTGAAATAGAATCTATATGCAGGGATCAATTACAGGGACTACTGAAATGTGGCACCATTGGGATAACCTACAGAAATGGTTCACTAACCCACAACAATTGTACACAGCAGTTTCGGAGAAGTGAGGACTATTGGCCAAGATCCTTAAACTAGTGACTGAAGTTAGCCTCCTAAGGGTGGAACTTTCAACGGTGCCCAAGTGATTTAGGGGCAAAAGTGCCATTGAAATTCAGTGGGTGCAATGACTGAAGTAATGATACTATGGCACAGGGGTGTCAAAATCAGACTCCTGAAAGGGATACGGTAGTCTGGAATGGTTGAGAACCACTACTTTAGACCATACCAATTCTCTACAAAGATGTGTGGTCTAAAGCATGGTCTCAACCTTTCCAGATTACCATATCCCTTCCAGGAGTCTGATTTTTGTCTTGCGTATCCCCAAGTTTCACCTCACTTAAAAATTACTTGCTTACAAAATCAGACAAAAATACAAAAGTGTCACAGCACACTATTACTGAAAAATTGCTTACTCTCTCATTTTACCATAAAATGATAAAATAAATTGACTGGAATATAAATATTGTACTTACATTTCAGTGTATAGTAAATAGAGCAGTATAAACAAGTCGTTGTCTTTATGAAATTTTAGTTTGTACTGACTTCACTAGTGCTTTTTCTGTAGTCTGTTGTAAAACTAGGCAAATATCTAGATGAGTTGATGTACCCCCTGGAAGACCTCTCTACGTGTACCCCTGGTTGAGAACCACTGACCTAAAGAAAAGAGCATAAGGTGGGAGTTAGAACATCTGTGTTTTGATCCCAGAACTGCCACAGACTCACTGTGTTATCTTAGGCAAGTCATTTCACCCCTCTGCCTGTATACTTCCCCTCTTCCCCCACCCCCACCCAATGTATACACATGACATAATATATATATATCTATAATAGAGGGGTGGGGTGAGAACTAACTAATGTTTGCACACAGTGCTTTGAACATATGAAGTAAAAAAATTTTGTTTCACCCTGAGAGCCACAGAGAAATCCTTCTTCTCTCAGAACATCTGGACTGTGGGCCCATTCTTCCATGCTACTCTTTAGGACATAATTTTCTGGTAGAATGCCTCCCTCAGGAGCAAAATTGCCATTGCCTTCCACATCCACACCAGGGTCATAATCCTCCTCCCCCTAAGGGAGTAAATAGACTATGGACTATAGATGACACATGTGGGGGGCACGTGGGGTCACATGCCATCCCCCCGCCCTCCGATTTCTGCCAGGGTGGGCTGAGCACAGCTGAAGGGTCATGCTTACTAAAGACACCAGCAGTGAGTGCCCCTGCTGAGCCCCACTAGCTGGCGCCTAGAGCAGGGAATTGAGACCACTTTCTGCCAGAGGGGTGTAGGGAGGCTTGCTGAGTCGCATCCCTTCCTCACCGGCTGGCAGCTATTTACCTGCTTGAGTATGTGTCTGGACTAGCCTGCCTGGAGCTCAGGGAGTCAGTTGGGGCATTGCGGGGGGGAGATAGTGAAGTAGTGGGGCCTGCAGAAGCTAGGGTGGGGTAGTGAGCCTAGGGAGGCAGCAGGGGCCAGAGGCGATAGGTGGGAGCTGGAAGAGGCAGCAGGGGCCAGGAGCAATGGGGGAAGGAGGGGAGCCCAGGGAGGCAATGGGGGCCAGGGATGATTGGGGTTGGGGAATCTGGGAAGGCAGTGGGGCAGGGTCCTAGGGTGCCATTTTCCCAAAGGCCAGTCATGGCAGGATGAGCTTTAAGGATAGGTGATGTGGGCGACCAACCAGTGTGCCATGGTTAGAGGGGTGCATGGTCAAGAGGGTGTTGCTGGAGGGTGCCTTGGCAGTCACCAGGAAGTTGACCATGTCTGTGGTGGTTGGTGGGGGCTACCATTGTGCCCTCCCCAATCAGCAGTTACCAGTTGCCTATGAAATGGACTGTAGAGGAGGAAATGCTGACCTAGCTAGTGCAAACTCGCAGAGAAATTTTCACATAAGCTTCATGTGACTGTTCTTCTCTGACCAGACATGATTCCAAAATTCCTGTAGCACCTGAAAGAGAAAATGGTACTAGAAGGCCTTCTTTGCCTTTCCTCTTTTAATCTCTAGGGCCATTTGAATGTGAATTCCTCCCCTCTGAACCTTTCCACACTAAACAGCAATAGGGATGACAAAGCCCAAAGTGTAAAGATGTAATCTATTGATGGTCAGTCTGCTCCATGGAATATCCTATGCTGTATAAAAGCTAGTTTGCTTTAAACTTGCTTTATTCCATCTTTAAGTGCATGCAAGTCTTAAAATTTCATCCAGCTTTATAAGCTGAAAAACACCTTTCTCATACTTCTGGGTGGCTAATGGATCCATTACACTAGTGCTACTTCGAGTGAGCTGAACTGGCACTTACCAAATTCATTGCAGGAAAAATAAAAACTTCAGTGAGGCATTCATTCAGTAGACTTAATTTTCACCTCTCCGCTGAGGAATTTACAATAAATACCCTGAATTTCCTGTAAGCAAACTGAGAGTTGAAAATGTTATCAAATAAACATACGTAGCTAATGTAACCAAAATCTCCAACGTTGTCTCTGCATTTCATGAAACAGCACTTACTAGGTTGCAACTACAGTCAGAAATGGGGGAATGAATTGTTCTTGATAACAGTGATGAGTGCAGTCAAAAATCAGGCCTGTTTCCTGTTCATCAAGCATCACATTAAAGATGGTTGAGGTAATTTTGTATTGAATTGCTTACTACTGCATTTTGATCTTCAGCTACTGAAATGAAGCAGTGTCTGATGTGGAAGGTTGGGATTCATGTTCTTTTTTCTAATGATAGGTCATTGATGGTGACTCCCAACCTCAACTAGAAGTCAAAGAATACGTAAAGATTTACTTGCAATAACTCCCATTGAGATCGCTAGTTGCTAGCCACATAAATCTCTCACGCATCAGGGGAAGAAAATAAAACTGACCCTCCTAAGAAAATAACTTTGTCTAAACCTCACCAGATAAATCTCCCTGGTACAAACTATATTAGCAGACATTTTATGACCATATAAATCATAGTACCATAAATATTTGGGGTAAAAGGAATTTCGGTGACAATAGAGAC
The DNA here is from genome assembly GCF_965140295.1 of Lepidochelys olivacea. Lineage (NCBI taxonomy): Eukaryota > Metazoa > Chordata > Testudines > Cheloniidae > Lepidochelys > Lepidochelys olivacea. The sequence goes on from NC_140414.1 coordinate 75,745,453, forward strand.
TTATTAGAAGTCTAAACCTGCACAAGACTAAAACTGGACCCTATCTGAGAAAGTAATTAGGCTATGAATGGCGTCTTTGCCTTGAAAGGTGTTTCCAGAAAGAAGAAAAGGAAATAGAAAGAGGAATAGGATTGCTAGATAGGTTTCCGAGTCCCCATTTTATAGGGTCTTGGCTATAGTTATCAGTCCAGAAATTCTGGGTCAGCCTTTCCTTCCTCTATATTACCAAACTCTTAGCCTATAGAAAAGGTGACCAAAGTCTAGGATTCTGGCAGATGCAGTAGTTGAAGTTCCTCATGCAGAATATGGAGGGGGTTGGATGGCATGGGGGAGGAGGAGAACAGAAGTGTTAATACTGGCAGGTGAACTGACTGGATAAATTTGTCCCCAAACCAGATAATTGTAAAACTAGGCCAAATGGGGCTATTGAGTAAACAAAAGGAAGTTTATTTGTTTCTTGCCTAAGTGGTTCAGTGTGTGTGGGGGGCGCTCTGGGCACAATAGGACACACAAAAGGAGCTTGTTAGTCTTCAGTTACAAAACAGAATGGTATAGGATTTTAGTTCCATTATCAACATTTCCTAGCCTTGAGGAATATTGTGTCTATTCTTCATCTGCACAGGGGACTTGTGTGCACAGTTCTCATTAGTGTTAATGGGAGTTACCTCATGTGTAAATCCATTAGATATTGAGTGGAGAAGGCACCATTTTTCCTCTAGAATATAAAAATAAGAATAAACATAGTCATTCAGATTTAATATTTTTAGAGGCAAATTGTCCAAGTATCTTCCTGTTTTGCTAATCATAAATGAAAAGGAAACCAAACTAATTTTATTCTATCCATTTGGCTAGAATGAAATAGGAACAGGTTCAGTCCATTTGTAAAGGCTCCTAATTGACCTTTATTTGACATCTCTAGCACTGCATGTAGCATTACAAACTGTTCTTAAATAGGAATGGAAGATACCCTAACACTGGATCACTTTTTTTTAAAAAAGTTTAGGAAAAGCAACAGATATGGCTTCTATTGTTTTTATTTTCAGGACAAGATGCCAACAAAGCAAAAAGTTTCAGATGGAAGCAATTAATGGAAGATTAGAATTGCAGACATGCACTAAGAAGTAGTTAAGAACTAAGGGAACAATCTTGTCAAAGGGATTTTGAATATTTTGTTGATCTGAAGTAGAAAATTCCCTGCATTTTTCTCTTTTTATCTGAAGTAAATCAGTCTTTCAATGCATTTGCATAGTTGTATAATGAAAAAAATCTATTCATAAGGATGAAGGCTGGGAGGGAGAATGTGCATGTACTGGTATTGATAAACAAATCACTTTGGAGCCTGCCACACCAGATTCCTGGGTGTTTAGGAAAGGAATAACTCCTGTCAAGAGTGAATTATGCCATTTGTATCAGAATTAGAATCACTAAGGTCATATTTAGTAGGAACCTTAAAAAAAGTAATGATATGGAAGGTGTAAGACATGGCTTTGCTATTTTGATTGCAAATTTGAGAACAAAAATCACATATTCTAGATGGAGGATTTGTAATGAACACAAAGGAGTTTGCTTGCCTACACATACTGCCTTAGACTCTCAAAACAAGAGATTAAATTGTAACCTAATTTCCAGGTGCTTAATGCAGGTTACTTTTTAAAACTGTACAATGTGTTAATGGTACCTGAAGAGAAGTTAAGAAAATTATTAATAGTAATTTGTAAGTATGTATGTTTATTAAGTAAGCTTGAGATTCATCTTATATTAGAAAGTTGTATTTCTTTGTAGGCTCCATGAAATATAAAAACAAGCAATAAGTTTTCCTTAATGTATGTAGCTGTTCAGAGTTTGCAACAATTTTTCATATCATTTTGTTAGTGGTAGATACAAATCAACACTTTGTTTTCTCTTTGTGTTCTGTCCCTGTTCACATGTGAACTGCAGATGGTTCTGTGAAGGGAAAGAGTTGCAGAATTCCCCTGATATTCAGATCCATTGTGAAAGTGGAGGCCTCCATTCACTAATCATAGCAGAAGCCTTTGAGGACGATACTGGACGTTACACTTGCTTGGCATCAAATTCTGTTGGTTCTGATAGTACTTCAGCAGAAGTATTCATTGAAGGTAAGAAAAAAGGTAAAATGAAAATACTTAGGCTCCTAAATCAGTTAGGCATTCCAACACTGACCTCAGCAATACTTAAATATTTTTACAAACCTGGGCCTAAGTCTTGTTTTCAAAAGGGATGTAGGCATCTAGGAGACAAGATCCCATTTTAAAAATGGAGCTGACTTTAGATACTGCACATTAGGTTTTGTTTATGATTTTGTAGCTTTGAGATTTTCAGCTGAGTCGAGCAAGATCTTACACTCAACTTGATGACATTTCTGTGTCTCCAAAATTCAGAGACTGTTCTAGACATCAATGGGGAGAACCATATTGATTTTGGCAAAAATTGGTAAACTGAAAGAGGAAATGGGGGAGACACAGACACTCTGGCATCTGCTTAGCAGAGCTAAGGGGTTCAGTAGTCTATAGATCAAAGAACCAGTTGATGGCACCCATTAACACCTTCTGGCATGCCAATTGTGGCAGCTCACCTCTGCCCATCCTCCCAGTACAATTTTAAAACATTGACACCCTGAATGAAGTATCTTCCAGACAGAAATTAAATAAAAATAATGGGAGGAAGAGTGGAATGGGGGCTCACACAGATGGTAGAGGCTGGTGTGGGGAGTAAGGAGGGAATGGGTGTGGGGAAGAATGGAGGAATCTGTTATGGGGAAAATGAGCAATGGAGGGGTATACACAGATCCCAATGGGGCTTCCTGGGAGTCCTTGGAATAGAAAGGGATGGGAAGGTGCCACATAGGGTGCTTGGAATGGGGAGGAATGAAAGGAGCCCCGTCCTACAGAAGCAACAAATTGTGTGATCCTCTACTTAGGATTATTTTGGTATGAAAGCCATTTTGACACTGTAACCTTTTGTAGTGTCATGATCCAAACTTAGACTCCAGTCCTACAAACAGAATAAACTCAGAGGGACTACTCTCATATGTAAAGTGCCTCGCTTGTTTGCAAAGTTGAGGCCTTAATTTCCAATTGAATGTACTAAATCAACCAAAATAAAATTTTGTTAGTCACCTAATGAATGTACTTAGAATCTGGCCTGTATGATTTAAATATTTGCTTCTCTAAAGCTTTTAAGTGAGCTTAAAATACAGGCATGCCCAGAACCAAATGCCAATAATTCTTCTCATCTCTCTTTGAATTCAAGACTGCTCATATTTCAAGTGCTTTATTAACCAACTGAAGTTAAACTATTGTGGAAAGACACTCAAAGGCGTTTTTAATTATGGCATATTTAAAGGCTAAGTTGACTTAATTCTATTTTTTTCTTTTGAGCAACTATTGTTCTTTCAACCATTTTTGGAATAATTTATTTCTTTTGGGGGTTTCAGTTCATAAATGCAGCCTGTTAAATTTTCTTTATTAACAGTTAAATATGTAAAAATAGATGGATATAGTAAACACTTGTAACAGATGTGTGTGTATATCAACATATTAGAAGGATCAGCTCTTGACCAACAAAAAAATCCACTTTTCATTAGTAATTAGCAACTAAACAGTGATGCATAATTTAGTATTAGTACTATTCTTTTAATGTTCTATAAGTGTTGTATTTTCAATATTCCGTACTTAAATACAAACGAAAATCCCCATCCCAATGAATGTATAGTCTCTAGAGCTGTTATTCTGCATTGAGATACATTAGCATGCAGTTGTACATTAATGTCCTGTTAACATCCATTCCTCAAACACTCTTCTCTCTAAAGCGCGACCCACCCAAGATCACTTTCTCCTTCATTCATGGGTACCCGTAAGAAACTTTCATGTAGACTCTATTTTGGGGGTGGCAGCCATGATGATAAAGCTCACTGCAGCAGTTGTCAGACAGTTGCTGCTTTGGTAACTTCTCCCCAAAGTCTTTTCTTTTTAAGAACCACAAAAAGGAGTCAGGGAGAATAGCTCATCCCCCTTGCTGTTTTGTTGACCAATTAGCCCTAATTTCTGACAGACTGATTTTTGGTTCATTAATTTCTGGTCCCGTACTTTTCTTGTTTACTCAGCATAATATCTTAACACAGTCCTGCCTTGAATTATATCAGGGACCTTTTCATTTGTATTAATTCAGTCTTTCATTTCCTTCTTGCATATTTCTCCATCAATTTATTGCTTTAGGTTATTGTGACATTTTATAAACTTTCATTCGCTTTTCACAGCTGATCTCACAATTAGGGTAAATTTGTAGGCCCAGTTATTATAACACACCTGCCTCCTAATTTTTATAGCCTAGCAACATTGAATATAGACTGAATATATAGGTATCTGAATGATTCTTTCTTTCCTCAGAAGTCTGTCTTTGTGATGTACTAATAACTAGTTGCTTATGATTATATCAAACACAAGTTTTTGAATTTAGGTGCAGAATAATCAACAACAATTTCTCATTTTCACACATCTCTAAAGAAGAAATCCATACACCGCCATTTCCCCCACCATGTATATCGAAGATTTGGATCTAAATAAAATGACTTTTTATGAAACATCAGTTGCTGTTAAAAAAAAAACATGAAAAAGCTTTATTCCCATGTTCAAGATGTTTTGAGATACACAGATTATATTAAAACTTCCAGTTACACAGAATGCCCCAATTTAAATTCTGAGTATGATAAATGGCATACATCAAAATTTGAAACCCTATTCTGATATTTTTCAAAGTATTAAGTTTCTTTCAAATTTCCCATTAAAGGAAGAACTAAAATCTGTGCACATAATAACCAGAATCTCAAGCAGTCATTAATGAAGGGGGTAAATGGGAGTTAAATACAGCATTTTGTTTCTCAGAAGGGTATGCAGGGTCATCAGCAGTAGTTTGGCGATGAGTATAATGCATGTAGATGAATATAAATAGCCTCTGAACTGAGGAGTTACTGAACTGAGGGTGGCCAGTTTAGCATGCAAATGTTATGCTATACTGAGTTATAGTTAAGGTTAAAGTTTATCTATAAATGTATGAGCCACACCTGTTCACTTAAACCAGCAGGAGGATAAGCCTCTTTGCCATTCTGTAACAAGTATAAGTATGTGGATATAGAAGGATGGTGTCATTGCTACAAATATTTTTATATTTACTGGTGTAAAGCCTTACTTGACAGACAGATGAAAGCTTAAAAATCAACCTGATGCAATAGCAATGCATTGGGCATCATGACCAGTTTTTTTAAACATGCTTGTGACATTACCCAGGGTACCGTCTGGACTGTTGAACAGCTGTGTCCCTCAATTCTTCAATCTGGGATGCCTTTTACGCTGCTTCACTGTGAGAACAACCACTCCTGGTCTGCCCACACACAGCTTCCAGCATATAAATGACCCCCAGATATACTGAATGAGTGCTATAGCTAGCCAGCCATATTACAGAGTGACACCAGCAAATTCTCTTCCCCAGACTTGTCCCCAGAAATGTGCATCTTGTATTGCTCAGTACCCTCCTGGACAATACAACCTTATAGAAAGTCCGTCATTTCATTTAAAGACAATTATGTGCACAAATCTTGTTATCTCAAATGAAGTTCCCAAACACACTGGTTTAGATAAAACAAATTTATTAACTATAGAAAGACAGATTTTAAGTGATCACAAGTGGAGATATAAAAGTCAGAATTGGTTACAAAGAAATAAAAGGTAAAACACAAACTAATACCTAACTTAACAAGCTGAGTGAATTTAAAGCAAAAGGTTTCTGTCACCACATGCTTACAGCAGTCTGGCTGGATTCCTTTCCGCCAGAACCCCTCCCCCAGTTCAATGATGTTTCCTTTGTCTTTTAAGTGTTGATGCAGTGAGTAGAGATGAGGAGAGAGAGGTAATCTGAGGAGTTTACTCCCCTTTCTTATAGCATTTCTCTTCTTTGAAAATCAACTCCAGCTGGGGTTCAAACAACAGCCAGTCTGTTTCTTTGCCAACATGTAAATTTCCTGCTTACACCCTTTTTCCTGCCAAAGAATAGCTGCTTAACCAGGTGGTGGTCCATTTGATTATGTTGACACCTAGCTGAGGTGTTGGCTAGCTTGTTGTCTCTGGGGAACTGGTCTATCCCCAGACTTGGAACATGTTTTAAACTAGAATTTTATAACTTTACATACAATGTTGCCATACATATTTTACTAGGACAATAAGGATTAGCAAATTATGAGCTTTCAAAAGATAACTCTCAAGGCATACTTTGTACAAAATTTATCATAGTCTTGTAAAAAGGGTGAACATAAAGATACAGACTGACACAATGCTTTACTGGAAATCTTGAATTAATGCTGACATTTTAATTTTAAAAAACAGTATATGTTAGGTAATATAGTTTCTTTCGTTGTGAGATCAAATGGAGCCTCTGGTGAAACCCAGGTCTATATATATCCAGATCTTGCTCCATTATCACCTCTTTCTCTAATCTATCAAAAGTATAGCCACACTAATTATTCATAGCTAATAATAGAGTCCAAGGCTAAAAGGGACCATTTTGATAATTGAGGCTGATCTCCCATGCAACACAGGCCAAAGAACTTTCCCAAAATAATTTCTTTTGAACTACAACATTTAAAAAAAATCCAATCTTGATTTAAAAATTGTCAATGATGGAGAATTCAGCACAACACTTCATAAATTGTTCTATAAAGTAATTACCCTTACTGTTAAAAAATATGTGCCTTATTTCCAGTGTGAATTTGTCTTGCTTCAACTTCCAATGATTGGATCTCTTTTTTTACACATTTGTCTGATAAATGAAGAGCCTGCTATCAAATGTTTGTTCTCCATGTAAATACTTACAGACTATGATCAAGTCACCCCTTAACCTTCTCTTCGTTAAATTAAGTAGAATGAAATTTCCCCCTCTTTACTGGCAGTTTTATTTAATATAACTTTAATAGCTACAGTGTATCATTTGCTATGATTCTTGCTATGAACTGCGGACAATGGATATCCCAGATGAATTGTTAGGAAAAGCTCTAGTTAGTGGCCTATAGATTTCACTCTGCATTTCTTTGACCCACAAAGACATTGAAAAGTCACACACATCCCCCCCCTTTTTTTTTTTTACATACGTTAATAGCACAGTAAGTGATTCTTTCAGGAATCTTGTCTAGCATGCATAGTATTATTTTTTTTAGTAGCATACAGCAGCAGCTTCCTTAAATTTCTTAAATTCCTTAAATTCCCTTTCGTGGAATGGATTTAAAAAATGCATCCCCTTAAACAATTAATCTGACTGTACCAAATTCATTGTAGGTATATCTCTAAAGCAGAGATGACTCATACCTGCCAATAGTGGGGGGGGAGGAGGGACAAAGTGAAGGCAGCCAGCTTCAGCAATGTTACTGAGCATGCTCAGTCCACATGAGCATGTTTAGGACTAGCCAAGCAGCAAATTGGGGGGGGGAGAGGAGACAAGTGACCCACATGCCCCTCCTCCCACTTGTTGCCACTGCTCCAAAGACTTCCATGATGTTAAACCAGGTAGGAATGAATATGGGCCATTAACTCATCTTTTAAGGAAAAATAGCATGCATGTAGGTAACCAGAGGTTTTTTGCTTAATTTGCCTTAATGTGAAGGAGTGAAAAACCAAGGAAAAACAATTTGTGATTAAATAGCAATTAACCTCTAATAATCTATATCAGCACAGTTATGACTTCCAAACTGTTTAAAAATCATAAAGACATGTCAGGCAATAAGAAAAGCTACAATACTTTTCAAAAAAAGAATTTCCAGCTCTGCATTGAAATGATTTCACTTATACTACATCCTATAAGTCAATTCAGTGTAATGCTTTCAGAATAATACTAAAGAAGTATAGTATTTACTTTTGAAATTAAGCATAGTGGAGATTGGGGAGTGTATAACAACACTGAATACACCCTTTTTTTCCCCCCCAGGTGTCAGCTCAACAGATTCTGAGAGTGAAAGTTTAGTTTTCAAGTCAAAATCTGGAGCTATGCCACAGTAAGTGTGCTCAGTAACACCAATGATATACAAATTTTCTATGTAACTTATAAGAATGGTAGCAGAACTGTTCTGCTACATCCGTCCTTGCTGATGTTACTCCAAAAGAAGAGGCTAACTGGTGTTAATCAATGATCCAGTTATGTTAAAGTACAATACCGGACCTTGATCCTGGGACTTGCTGTATGCAGGTTTTATTGTAGGCTCAGAGCTATCAAAACAGAAAACAACTTTAGACTAATGGATATCTGTTTAAAAGAAAATATGTTGATTTATAATGCATGCAGACAATAGCTGTAGCAAGATCAACTTGGCTCTACTCACAGAACATCTAGTGAAGGGGATTTCTTAAAGAACAAAGTCAATTTAACTTACTTGTGGAAAAAAGTTTAATATAGGCTGGAAAATTTCTATCTGTATATATTAGGGAAGTCGATTAATCAGTTAACTCATATGATTAACTTTAAAAAATTAATTGTGATTAATCGCAGTTTTAATTGCACTGTTAAACAGTAGAATACCAACTGAAATTTGTTAAATATTTTGGATGTTTTGTACATTTTCATATATATTGTATTCTGTGTTGTAATTGAAATCAAAGTGTATATAGTTTTTTATTATAAATATTTGCACTGTAAAAATTATGAACAAAAGAAATAGTATTTTTCAATTCACTTCATACAAGTATTGTAGTGCAATCTCTATCGTGAAAGTGCAACTTACAAATGTAGACTTTTTTTGTTACATAACTGCACTCAAAAACAAAACAATATAAAACTTCAGAGCCTACAAGTGCACTCAGTCCTAATTCTTGTTCAGCCAATCGCAAAGACAAACAAGTTTGTTTACATTTATGGGCGATAATGCTGCCCACTTCTTATTTACAATGTTGTCAGAAAGTGAGAACGGGCATTTGCATGGCACTTTTCTAGCCAGCATTGCAAGGTATTTACATGCCAGATATGCTAAATATTTGTATGCCCCTTCATGCTTCAGCCACAATTCCAGGGGACATGCTTCCATGCTGATGACTCTCATTAAAAAAATGTGTTAATTAAATTTGTGACAGACCTCCTTTGGGGGAGAATTGTATGTCCCCTGCTCTGTTTTACCCGCATTCTGCCATATATTTCATATTATAGCAGTCTCAGATGACCCAGCACGTTGTTCATTTTAAGAACATTTTCACTGCAGATTTGACAAAATGCAAAGAAGGTACCAATGTGAGATTTCTAAAGATAGCTATAGCACTCGACCCATGGTATAAGCATCTGAAGTGCCTTCCAAAATCTGAGAGGGATGAGGTGTGGAGCATGCTTTCAGAACTCTAAAAGAGCAACACTCTGATGTGGAAACTACAGAACCAAAACCACCAAAAAAGAAAATCAACCTTCTGCTGGTGGCATCTGACTCAGATGATGTAAATGAACATGCATCGGTCTGTACTGCTTTGGATTGTTATCGGGCAGAACCTGTTATCAGCATAGATGCATGTCCCCTAGAATAGTGGTTGAAGCATGAAGGGACATGTGAATCTTTAGTGCATCTGGCACATAAATATCTTGTGACTCCGACTACAACAGTGCCATGAGAAGACCTGTTCTCATTTTCAGGTGACATTGTAAACAAGAAGTGGGCAGCATTATCTCCTGCAAATATAAACAAACTTGTTTGTCTGAGTGATTGGCTGAACAAGAAGTAGGACTGATTAGACTTGCAGACTCTAAAGTTTTACATTCTTTTATTTTTGAATGCAGGTTTTTTTGGTGCATAATTCTACATTTGTAAGTGTAGCTTTCATGATAAAGAGATTGCATCACAGTCCTTGCATTAGGTGAATTGAAAAATACTATTTCTTTTGTTTTTTACAGTGCGAATGTCTAATAAAAACAAATATAAAATGAGCTCTCTGTTCTGTGTTGAAATTGAAAGCAATATATTTAAAATTTAGAAAACATCCAAAAATATTTACATAAATGGTATTCAATTGTTTAACAATGTAATTAATTGCGCAATTAATCGCGATTAATTTTTTTAATCGCTTGACAGCCGAGTATATATAATACATACATCTCTGTGACAGAGGGGTAAATTTCCAAGTAGTTTAGTTGAGCCAAATTTATATGTGGAAATACTTTGGCAATACTGAATTTGAAAAAGCATTTGGGGGCAGGAGGAGGCATTCATGTAACGGTATATATACCAATGTTCCCTCTAAAAAGATAGTTTGAATTTTGATGTATCTGAAATTTGGAAAGGTAAATTTTTGAAAGTTAAAAAGCAAAATGAACAATTTTAAAACTTTGTGAAATTTTACCCAAAAACAAATGTTGTTGCTTGCTCACCTGTATCCAATATCTTCCTTAATTCCTAAGTTTTTGGATATTCCCAGAAGGAGAGAAGAAAGGTGGACATAGTGATGAGAGTTTTCTCTGAAACTTAAACAAATAGTAATGTATCTGTTTATATTGTGATAACTGTTTCTTTGCAATGTGAAAAGAGAAAAACTTATTTTCCAGATTAAATCTTAGAATTTGCAAAGTATTTTAGAATGCAAGAAGCCTTAAATTGCTTATGTTCAAAATTTTCTCCTATCCTGGATGTTCAGAATTTTATTTTATTGGTTTCTTTCATGGAAATAATCTCTGTCAAACATATTGTGCTAGCAACAGTGTATGTGCTGCATCTTCTGTCCTTATCTAGTCTCCTTCTTTGATTAGGTATAGAAAATGTGCAGTGTGACCAGTGTGGGCATCATTAAAGATCAGATCTACCATCCTTACCCATGCTTATTCTGAGTAGTCACTCTGAAGAAAATTGACTACTCATGGAAAAGCGGGTATTTATTCAGTGTGAGTAAGGCTGGACCTAACTTTATGAAATCTTAGAAGATGTCAGCTGTGCACATTCAGAAGTGATCACTTAAACCATGATTGATTGATTTTTATAATTTTCTAGAATCTATCCCCCAAACCAAAGGAAAAGCACTTATCCTCAGAGGACTTGAGTGGATGTCAAGTTTGTGTTTTTAAATAAAATGTTTTGTTTTACAATTTACATATTACTTCTTCAAGAGGTGTCACTGTGGGTGCCCCACTGTAGGTGTTGTTGCAACCTGTGCCATTGTTCGGAGATTTTTACAGCAGTACCCTTATTGTCCGCACATGTGCAGAGCCTGCCTCACATACCAGTCTTGTCTTAATAGTGCACATGCTTGGCCAAACTCCTCAGTTCCTTTTCTACCATCCCCGGCAGGAGTCGGACCTACAGAAGACTCATTAAAACTTTTTCTCTTACCCATTCTACATCCTTTTTTCCCTTAGTTTAGCACTCTAGTTACTAGATAAGTACATCCCTTTAAAAAAAAATCGTTCCCGCTTGTTCCTCTCAGCCTCCAGCTCATGCTAATATGCCTGGCTCCCCAGGATTTAAGTGGTGCACTACGTGCAGAGATGCCATCTCTATCTCGGATGGTCACTCCCAGTGTATAAAATGCCTGGAGGAGTCCTTTATTCCTCAAAAATGTGCCCATTGTTCCAAATTAAAGTTCAGGGCACGTAAAGACAGAGAACTCCACCTGAAAATGATTCTTGGGCAGAAGTCACTTGGACCTGCTTCTGACCCAGGTTCGGGCTCCTCGGTGAACCACAGCTCTCCCGCCTCCAAAAAGGACAAAAGAGAAAACGCCCGCCTCCCTCACCCAGAAGGGAAACATTGCAAGCAAAAAGGTCACCGAGCAGGTCTGTTTCTTCTATACAGACTTTCTCTCGGCTCAGCACCTTTGATGCACTGGGTTCCTCTGGCATTGCGCTAATCCCGCCTCTGGCTGCGGCAACAGCGCAAGCTCCCGGTGCCGAGGCTTCAGGCTTCTAGTTGCCCGCCTCTGTCATGGCACCGTTCAGCACCGCAGTGGACACGGTGACAGCACAGAGGACCTTGCCGGAACAGACACGGGCTGCGCTTACCTCCCCGGCACCACTGACCTCAGCGCATGCATTGAGCGCTACGGTGCGGAGAACGTCGGTGCCAAATGACCCTTCAGCACCACAGGCACTCCTAACGGAGGGTTTCTCTCACGCAGGCTCTCCGGCACAGCAGTGCATTCATTCACCAGACCTACAAGGTGTCACCTAACCTATAGGTACCTCTATTTGACACCTATTTTTCTTCTGGACATTCACAAGCAGTCCGGACACCTGTCTCCAGCTGTATCTCTCTTTTCTGGTGATGAGGAAGCCATAGTGCAGGGAGACTTTTCACCATACCAGTTCTCCCAGTCACAGAGCCAAATCAGCACTGGTCACACAAAATCTGGGTCTTTGTTAATCAGAGACCTCCCTCCCTGGTATACAAACCCGTGGGTGGCACCACCTATACCCTTCCCCTGTCAATGGCAATACTGAGGTCCATGGGCACCATATAAGCGATTCCACTATGATAGCCAAGATACCAGAAAGAGGAGCAATGCCACCTCACCACCACCAGTGCATATGGGTACGAATGAGACACAACAACAAGCTGTTACTCCACACTTCGATGAACACACTACACATGCTTCCCCAACCCTTCTGGAGCCTGTATCCACACAGGATGAGGTTATACTGGCTGCCCCACCAACACTGTCAGATAATTTCTTAAAATTTCAAGACCTCTTCAAAAGAGTCACCAATGAATTGAATATTCATCTGGAGGAAGTTTCTGAAAACCAGCATGGGTTGACTGACATCCTGCAACCTGCCTCCACATCCAAGATTGCCTTACCTATAAATTCAGCCATTATGAATCCTGCCAAAACCATATGGCAGACACTGGCTACTAGCATACCTATCTGTAAACGAGCTGACCAGAAATATTTTATTCCTTCCAAAGGGTCTGAGTTCCTTTTTACTCACGCAGTGCCAAACTCATTGGTAGTAGAGGTAGCTAACCAAAAGAACAAACACCAATTTCCAGGTCTACCCCAACTGTTAAAGATAGTAAAAGGATGGACCTGCTTGATCGTAAAGTGTATGCTTCGTCCACATTACAATTCCGGATATCTAATTATTCAGCAGTTCTGGCAAAACATGACCACAAAAACTATGAGAAACTCATGGACTTTATTGATGACATTCCAGAGAGCAAAAAAACCATCAGTTTAAAGCCATAGTCTCTGAGGGACAGGTCATCTCCCGTACTGCACTACAAGCTGTGCTTGATGTTGCTTATACAGCTGCAAGGTCCACTGCTACAGCAGTTTTGATGCGTTGAGCTTTCTGGCTTTCATCGTCTTCTTTCCTTCGCGTGGTTCAGAATACCAGTGAAGATCTCCCTTTTGATGGTGGAAAACTATTTACCAGTAACACCAACGATGTGCTTCACTCCATGAAGGACTCGAGAGCAACATTACAGTCTCTCTGTATACAACCCCTGCAAATAGGAGGAGACAATATAGATACCAACCTTATCAATGTCCACGCTACCCGACGTATGCTCAGCAAAGTCATAGACCATATGAACAACAACATCAGCAACTAAGATGTTGCTGTATCAATTCATCGGCTCCATGTCAACCCCCTCCCACTAATAAGCAAATCTGAAGATGTGGTCGAGGGTATAGAAAACATCATCCCTACTTCAGTGCCCATTCCCTTCCTATCTTTGCCCCCCACCACACCCCACACCCTGTCCCTTTTCAGGGACCCCTCTCATGAACAAGTGCTCCACCAAGAGGTGCATCACCTCCTCCAATTAGGAGCAGTAGAACCAGTGCCCGACCAACACAGAGGAAAAGGGTTCTCCTCCCATTACTTTTAACAGAAAAGAAAACTGGGGGATGGTGACCCATTCTCGACCTCAGGTGCCTCAACAAATTTATTATTTAAAAAAAAATCAAAATGGTGACTCTTGCAACCATAATCACAGCACTGAAGCAGGGAGATTGGTTTTCAGCCCTCAACCTGCAGGGCGCTTATGTTCATGTGACCATACATCCTGCCCATAAATGTTTTATTCGCTTCGTTCTGGGGTCACAACACTACAGTACAGGGTCCTACCTTCTGGCCTCTTGACTGCGCCTTATGTCTATGCCAACCTCCTTGCAGTTGTAACCGCTCATCTCAGAAGGCAGGGAATCATAATTTTTACTTAAGTTGACTACTGCCTTTTCAAAGCCAGGACCCTCCAAGAAGCCATTCAGTCCACACAACAGACAGTCCAATGTTTCCATGCTCCTGGCCTGCAAATGAACAAAGAAAATCTACACTCACTCCCACCCCACAACTGGAATTCATAGGAGCACATTTTGATTCACGCAAAAGAATAGCACCACTCCCACTCCATCTTCTCAACACCATCAACCTTTTGGTTGCCAAGCTGTACAACAGTCCACAGGTGACTGCACGAGATTGCCTACAGCTCCTAGGCCACATGGCCTCTTGCATTTTTGTAGTCAGGAACGCTTGCCTCTTCATGAGGTGTTTCCAAAATTGGATGACCATTGCCTACAGACCGAATATCCATGGTCTGAACAACCTTTTATACATACCTCCCAGAGTCAAGGACTCCCTCCACTGGTGGACATTGCCTCACAACCTTTGCTCCGGGGTCCCCTTTCTACAGGACGTCCTGCCAGTTATCAGAACTATGGACGCATCCCTTATGGGACAGGGAGCACACATACCCCAATACGCTGCCCAGGGGCTTTCATCTCCTGCCGAGAAGTCCCTTCACATCAGCGTTTAGAACTCTGAACAATATGCAGTGTAAACAGGCAAGGGCGGGGGCAGCGCGATCCCACTCCCTTTCTACAGAAGCGATGAAACGATGGAACTGGTGTCTCAGACACAATGTCTGAATATCAGCTGCATACTTACCTGTCTTTCTCAATACCACCACAGATGACCTCAGCAGAAGATTTCTCATAGACCACGAATGAGAACTAAATGAGGAGATAGTACTAGACATATTCCACACGTGGGGATATCCAACCACCGACCTTTTTGCAACTGCAGCAAACAAGAAATGCCCAAGATTTTGTTCCAGAGCAGAACTAGGAAAACACTCCTCGGGGGATGTGTTCATGTTCCCATTTCCCCAATAACACTCATGCACAAAGTACTGATAAAAATACTAACAGACCAAGCCAGGGTCCTAATGATCGCCGCCACATAGCCCAGACAGACATGGTACCCTTTCCTTTTCAAGATGGTGCTTTCCACACCTATCGCACTACCCCGCCTCCTGAATCTCTTGTCCCAACAACGCGGTCTACTACTCCACCCCAATTTAACCATGTTACACCTCAAGATTTGGCTCCTTCATGGTTCTCTCATGCCGAGTGAACTTGCTCGGAACAGGTTCGAAATGTACTCCTTCATAGCACAACAAATTCTACATGGACCACCTACCTTCATAACTGGACAAGATTTACACACTGGTGTGCTGCCAAAGAAACCGCTCCTTTTTTCCGCGCCTCTCCCACTAATCCTCAACTATCTGTTAGAGATTAAACTCTCTCTGGACTCTCCCTGAGTTCCATCAAAGTCCACTTGGCCACAATTACAGTGTTCCATGATGCCACCAATGATAGGCCTATCTTTGCTCACCCTATTACTAAGCGATTCTTTAAGGGACCCCAAACTCTATACCCAGACATCAAACTACCTAATCCACCTTGGAACCTTCTCTTAGTCTTAATATGCCTAACCAAAAAACCATTAGAACCATTAATCACATGTTCCCTCCTACATCTCTCTATGAAAACTCCATTTCTAGTAACAATTACCTTTGCGAGACGCACAGGAGAAATTGCAGCACTCATGGCAGATCCACCATACACCATATTGTTTAAGCACAAAGTCACCCGACACTTAATCCCCAGAATTCTACTGAAGGTGAACTCATCTTTCCATGTCAGTGAGCCTATCCATCTCCCTACCTTTTTCCATAACCACACGCAAATTCCTTTGAATCTACAATGCACTTTTTAGACGTGTGCAGGGGTTTGTCCTTCTATTTGGACAGGACTAAAACCTTTAGGCGTTCCGACAAGCTATTCGTCCCCATTGCAGAATGCTCTAAGGGGTCATTTATCTCTAACCACAGACTTTCCAACTGGATCTCGAGTTGCATTTGTCTCTGCTATCAATTACAGAATGTGACTACCCCTACTTTTATCAGGACTCACACCACGGCAGCCTCAGTGGCCTTTCTACATAATGTCCCCCTTTAAGAACATTTCCAGAGCTGCCATTTGGGCTTTTGAAAATATGTTTGCAAAACATTATGCTCTTACACAGGGACCCATCACCGATACGCGTGTGGGCAGAGCTGTTCTATCTACTGCATTCCTTCCAGATCCAAGGTCCCTACCTCCTTGAGAGATACTGCTTTTCAGTCACCTACAGTGGAGCACCCATAGGGACATCTCTCGAAGAAGAAGAGAAGGTTACTCACCTGTGCAGTAACTGACGTTCCTCAAGATGAGTGTCCCTGTGGGTGCTCCACTCCCCATCCTCCTCCCCTCTACTTCGGAGCTGGGGCGGCCTCCGTTGTAGAGAAGGAACTGAGGAGTTCGGCCGCGCATGCGCACTATTAAGACAAGACCGGTATGTGAGGCAGGCTCCGCGCATGCGTGGCCGATACGGGTACTGCTGTAAAAATCTCCGAACAACGGCACAGGGGCGCAGCAACACCTACAGTGGAGCACCCACAGGGACACTCATCTCGAAGAACGTCAGTTACTGCACAGGTGAGTGACCTCTTCTTTCATAACTGAAAAGCAGCTGATGAAGGGATTGGGTTCAACCCTTCCATCATACTCACCCTTTGGGCTGATATTCTCTGTCTTTGCCCAAAGTTAATATTTTGGAAGGTAATGAGCATGGACTAAGATGGAAGATGATTTTGTAATTTTAATCTGGCAGTGTGATCAGCACGAGTTTATAAATTGCACAGTGACGCAGACAGGTAGGAAGAGGATAGACAATAAAATATAGTAGAAAGACAAAGTGGTCATATTTTATTGGACCAATTTCTGTTCGTGAAAGAGACATGCTTTGCAGTTTACTCAGAGCTCTTCCTGAAAGTACTCAGTACCTTACAGCAGGTACTCAGACACCCTGACGGAAGAGCTCTGTGTAAGCTCGAAAACTTGTCTCTTTCACCAACAGAAGTTGGTCCAATAAAAGATATTGCCTCACCCACCTTGTCTGTCTAATATCCTGGGACCAATGCACCTACAACAACACTGCAAATAAAACATAGTGTCATCCCTTTTGGTTTATCTCAAATCCTGTAAGAATTTTGAGTTTACGTTGGTTCCAAAGTAACACATTTAATAAGTGTTATATGATCTGAAAAAAAAATATTCCCCCCCCCCTCTTTTTTTCCAGGGTCCAGAAGAAAACCACTTCTGTTTCCTTAACAATAGGATCTTCTACTCCAAAGGCTGGAGTCACCACAGCTGTAATTCAGCCTATCTCTGTGCCCATTCAGCAGGTACTCAGACATCATGTTAAGTCAGTCAAATATATTAAATATATCTTTCAAAATTAAATATTGGGGGGGGACTGCCATTTGGGGGGGTGAGGGATCATACTTCATATTATTTAACTTGAAATCATTAAACTGCCATTTGGAATCTGAAGATTAACTTAGTAAAAAAAAAAAGATATGCTGAAGTTACTTACTTTATTTACCCCTTTCAGTGTATTTGAGCATGTGTACATATGTGCTATATAGGTTTTTACACCACAGTCATAATCATAATATCTGAGCACTTGATAATGTACTGGGAAGAGAGGTAGATATGCTGGAGGGTAGGGATAGGATATAGAGGGCCCGAGACAAATTAGAGGATTGGGCCAAAAGAAATCTGATGAGGTTCAACAAGGACAAGTGCAGAGTCCTGCACTTAGGACGGAAGAATCTCATGCACCGCTACAGACTAGGGACCAAATGGCTCGGCAGCAGTTCTGCAGAAAAGGACCTAGGGGTTACAGTGCACGAGAAGCTGGATATGAGTCAACAGTGTGCCCTTGTTGCCAAGAAGGCCAATGGCATTTTGGGCTGTATAAGTAGGGGCATTGCCAGCAGATCGAGGGATGTGATTGTTCCCCTCTATTTGACATTGGTGAGGCCTCATCTGGAGTACTGTGTCCAGTTTTGGGCCCCACACTACAAGAAGGATGTGGAAAAATTGGAAAGAGTCCAGCGGAGGGCAACAAAAATGATTAGGGGACTGGAACACATGACTTATGAGGAGAGGCTGAGGGAACTGGGATTGTTTAGTCTGCGGAAGAGAAGAGTGAGGGGGGATTTGATAGCTGCTTTCAACTACCTGAAAGGGGGTTCCAAAGAGGAGGGATCTAGACTGTTCTCAGTGGTAGCTGATGACAGAACAAGGAGTAATGGTCTCAAATTGCAGTGGGGGAGGTTTAGGTTGGATATTAAGAAAAACTTTTTCACTAGGAGGGTGGTGAAACACTGGAATGCGTTACCTAGGGAGGTGGTGGAATCTCCTTCCTTAGATATTTTTAAGGTCAGGCTTGACAAAACCCTGGCTGGGATGATTTAGTTGGGGATTGGTCGTGCTTTGAGCAGGGGGTTGGACTAGATGACCTCCTGAGGTCCCTTCCAACCTTGATATTCTATGATTCTATACTGAACACTGCACAGTATGGTACATTAATACGATTTTTGATCATTCTTATGTGTATTCTTTTTATACTGCTCAGAACTCCCTATGCATATGACATTTAATTACATACTTTTAGCACAAAATGACTCTTTAATTTTTATTTTCTGTGGTTAACTTAAATCAAATGGTTGTGGTTTCAGTTATACTTTGCTGTTTTTTACATCAGCTGTTGGAAATAAGTTTGCCTAAAGCGATTGTAAGTTATAAAGCATCTATGTTGGTCTCTAGACAATCACAATATTTTCTCTCAATATTAACTTAATTGAAATTAACTCTTCTTCCTCTCTCCTTTTGTTACATTGGTTCAAGCCCTCCTAGTACTTAGATTATTTTTTAAATAACATACTACATTGTTATATGGTACGTAATAATAGGAGATGCAGAAGTACTTCATTTTGAGAAAATATTTTAAAGATGATCAGATACCAAACACACACAACTCATTAAGGTAATGACAGTTGGGAACACAATTCTCGTGTGGATCACTGAAACCTTTAAATCTTGCATTTTGATTGCAGAAGCACACATGTGAAATAGTAAAGTCGCACAATTGTACTATAATAAAAACTCCTTTGCAGGATTATGTAGTTGGATTTGCATTAGATCTATATTGAACATATTATCAGAGCATATTCAAACTTTACAGTAATAATACATTTAGCACTTCAAGTGACTGTCATTTTTGGTTTTCTAGGTCCAAAGCCCTACTTCATATCTGTACCGACTAGATGGATCCAAGCCTATCTACTCCACACCCATTTTTACAAAGGTCTGTTTTCTCTATCATTATATACATTCTAGATTTTACTTTCCAGTCTCTAATAATGCATGAATCCTTTAATCATATTAAAACATATACTTTGTATAGTTTTTTATGAGTCCTTTTCCTTGAAGGTACTAGTGGCCACTTAAGAAAAACAGTTTTACACTGTAATAGTGAATTTCCTGTTCTTCTGCTCTATTGAAAAGTTTTAAAGAATTATATGTGCATTTTTATGTGTTTGTAGCATACCTATCACTTGTACTTGGCCATGGCTACAAAAATTAAAAACAAAACATTTGGCAACACATGCTAATAAGAAAAACCCATTCCCATGATTTCATCCTGGATAATAAAATCTAATGGTTTTGAAGTTATTTTAACAATAAAGTCATTCATGTATAATATAGTTATTTCAACATTTCAGATATATCATCCATCCTTATCCTGAGGATCTTTTAAAAATAAAGGCACAAACCACTTATTTGTCAGTGAGGAAGTATTGGTGGAAAGTCTATTAAGGGTTATTGAAACTCTGCAATTATTTACAGATAAATCAAATATTTAAGCTCACATTCACCTTAAATTACTCCTGAAAGTTCAGAACATACACTGTTGGAATAAACCAGGGGTTCTCAGACTCAAGGAGTTGCAAGGTTATTACATGGGGGCCCCAAGCTGTCAGTCCCACACATGGCGGGATCTGCCTGTCAGCTCTAGACCCATGTATGGTGGGGCTGACAGCCTGAGCCCATCCGCCTCCAAAGAAGGGTGCCAAAATAGAAGTTTGTCTAGGACACCATTTTCCCTAAGGCTGGCCTGGGATTGAGACAACATTAGAGGACTTGATTTTTCATTAGAGGACTTGATTAAACTGTAGACCAATCAGAACACTGAGATTGCCTCCCCTCCCCCCCTCAAAAAAAAAGGTAATTTATAATTTAACAGTGAGACACACAGGCAGGAGTGGCACTAGAGGAAGACTTATGGGGACTATAGCCACCCCAACATTTGCCTTAGCTTCCCCATGTGCAAAGGTCAAACATTACACAGAAGTAAGGGTGGCTTTCCAGCTGCCCAGCTCTGAAGAGTGGCTCTCCAGCTGCCCAGCTGTGGCCAGCAGCAGCGCAGAAGTAAGGGTGGCAATGGAGTGCTATGTCTGCTATCAAGAGTGATATTGACAATGTTTCTTTGTGCCTCTGCCCCCAGTATTAAACAGTAACTATTTAAAAAAAAAACTTTTCTGGTTATAACAATAATTTGATAAAAATGTGTTTTAGTCATAATTTAAAAGTTGTGAGGAAAGGCACATTCATTTTAAACAATAGGATTTTAAATGTATTTTAAAATGTGTTAAATATAAAAAAATGTGTTTTTAATTTCTAAGGGGTGGGGGTCGCACTCAGAGATGTGCTGTGTGAAAGGGGTCACCAAAACAAGAAGTTTGAGAACCACTGGAATAAACAGACCAACATATCACCAACTGGGGAAGACAGCCCCCTCAAAACATGGTATTCAACAATAAGTAACACGTCCAGTCAACACTTCCTTAACATAGCATGAGTTGGCACAAACCTCTTTTTATACTAACTACAGGGGGAAAATCACCAACTCATAGATTTTAAATTTAGGCTATATTTCAGCACAGCACATCTAGGTGTTTAGCAGTAAGCATATGAATAGTCAGTGGGAGTACTGTACTTAAAATTGAATACATGCTTAAGTGCTTTGTTGGATTAGGGCCTGAAAGTGCAGATTTTACAAACAAAATACAGGAATGAGGCAGATAGCTTGTGCCAGACAGCAACAAATGAGTCTTTCTTTGCATCATACTCTTAACATGGATAACAGCAAACTTACACAAAATAGTCATAATCTTCCTTCCCACCCCTTACTCAAGTATGATGCTTCACCTTTGCTATAGCAGGTCTTTATCAAAGCTCTGCGTATTTTCTTCAAGTGCATGCAACATTCCATTACAAACTTGTAGGCCAAAACTCTGTCTCTACGCAACAACACACAAGTGAACATTCAACAAATTCATTTGTATTATTTTACTCTGCTTTGATGGCTTCAAATGTTTCAGAAAAAAACATCTTGAAAACATCTTTCATGTTCTAAATGTCAGTCTGAAAATAGCGTTGGTAAATCATGTAGTCAGTTGCTTGACCATACCTTCGTTCGTTATGAAATGTATTCAGGAGATCAAATAACCAATACCAGTCAGGTTTATTGCTCTAAAGCAATAATAATGTAATACAGGAAAAAAGTTCAATATGATACCAGCCTCTTGGAAGTCATCTTGTGCATCATTGTTACATTTACTTTACACAGAAGGATGTGCTCACAAAGTAACAAATTTTAGCTAGGAGTATTTATAGGATGATTGTAGAAGTTACAAAACTCTTTACA
The DNA here is from genome assembly GCF_965140295.1 of Lepidochelys olivacea. Taxonomy (NCBI): domain Eukaryota; kingdom Metazoa; phylum Chordata; order Testudines; family Cheloniidae; genus Lepidochelys; species Lepidochelys olivacea. The sequence goes on from NC_140414.1 coordinate 75,767,359, forward strand.
TGTCACTGAAATTCAAACCACCAGTTTGTCCAGTTTTCCTTAACTACTTGTTCTGTTCCTTTCCTTATCTTTGTCTTGGGTACTAGCCTTTCAGGTACTGGTCCATGAAGGTACCTTCTAGGTTTGTACCGGGATAGAACATTCATATATCTTGTCCTTTTCCCTTTGGGACCTTCTACTGTTAACCTGTGAGAGCAACTCCCACTTGTTGCTATGGTAACACACTCATGTCCTGATGCTGACAGTTTTTCAATTAACTTAAGCCAAAGCTTACTTCAGCTAATGCAAGGTGTTATGGTATACTTGACATGGCTGGACAGAATTGTGAGGAGGGTATAATACATTCAGTAACATAACTTCCTAACACTTACATTAATACTATGCCTAACATATATGTATTGGCGAACAAGAACAATTTATTCTCTCATGTCCAGATTAGCCAATATGTAGTTAATAAAATGCACATTTTAAAAGATGTGTGCCAGCTGAAAATTCTTCATGTCACACCATGGGGTAAAAAATGAGATAGAAGACTATCTGTTGACATCCACCTCTTGTGAGGAGTTAACCATTTTCCACTTTCTCCTTGATGATAATGCTTTCAGAAGACCAGCCTCCTAGAGAACCAACAGTGCACTACTTCTTCTGTAACCATGCCAAGAATGTATTCGAAAATAGGCCCTGTATTAAACATATTCCAACTGAAAACACTGTTCTTGGAAAAGAAAATCAGCAGAATGTTATGACACAATGAAATAATTGAGGATGGGGGAGAAAGGGAATCTTGATTTGAGCGTTTTAAAGTATGTATGATTTTTTGTTAATTTAAAGCATGTTTGTCACATTTCAGGAGCTGCAAAACTCCACAGCATCTGAAGGACAGGTTGTTGTACTAGAGTGCAGAGTCAGGGGAGCTCCGCCCTTGTATGTCAAGTGGTTTCGACAGGGTGTTGAAATCCAAGATTCTCCAGACTTCAGAATTCTCCAAAAAAGTAAGAAATAGCCCTTTGGCTAGCCCAAATAATATTCATGTATTCTCAAGAAAGCACCATGGAATTATCCTCGGTCAGTCAAAGCAGTCACTTTCCACCATAAGGATTGAGTTCTGGATAAAGGGAAAACCTCTTATCCACTTATTTGGGTAATAGTAATACAGACCAAGTAAATTAATTCCAGAAGAACTATTATAGGCAGGCGATATGAATGTCATCCTTGATTTTTCCTGCCAGTATCATCTGCATAGATACTGTACTTGCCTGTAGTATTTCTATACAGAACTTTTATTCTTGTTATTAATGTAACCTCTTTCTAATACATTTTTCTTGTTTATTTTCTCCTTGGATAATGTGATATCCAGAGCCCCGGTCTGCAGCTGAACCTGGTAAGAATCATATGAAAAAATAATCTTTTGATTCACTAGCTCTTTGTGTTTGCATTTAAGCCATAAATAGAACAATGTTTCTGGAGCACTTTGGTAATATGAAAACCCCCTTAAAGACAGTCTATTCTTTTATCACAGGCTTCATATTCTGCACTGTGCTTTACATCAATTGCTGTATTAGTTAAACAGTAAATTCCATTCAGACCAATATGGAGGGCCCCACTATCAAAACCTTTAAACAATCTTTATTCTCAGAAAATGAGCAACTTGCAAGCTAATGAGGAAAAACAATCCCTGCAAAATTCCATCACCCAAATTCTACTTGCATAGTTTTGTAACACCAGACCACTAAATGCTGGTTTCCTCAGTCTAGCTTCCCAGATGCAAGCTGTCCCAAATGTAAGCAGAGCTGGCTCAAAATAAGCACCTTTAGTTCCAGTGAGCCTTTCCAGTGTATTCACAAGGTATGGCTCTTGGAACTCAGCAGGCATAAAAATGGTCCTTCCATTTGCACTTTTCTCTCTACCTCCTTTTTTCACTGTTCACACAATTGTGATATGGACTTTTCTGGGATATCAGGTGGAAGTTGTAGGAATTAGAACATATGTTCTTCCTTGCCATACCATTTTTGTGTTTGTGCATGAAATCACTAATATCACCAACATGGCACTTCTAGCTCCTGTTCTGTGAGAGAGAAAGAAAATGGTTTCTTCTAAAGCAATTGTTTAGGCTTTTGCATAGATTGCTTGGCAAATGTCCTTTAAGAGCACTGCAGCCAACCCTCCTGCCCTCCCTTTCTCCAGAGATTAAGTCAAGGGAAAAACTAATTAGTAGGAGCTAATGGGGCTAAATACTACCAGTACTGTCCCAATTTTGTAGTCCCTGGCTCAAACTACAGAATGTAGCATTACTTGCTGCCAGTGACAGCTCTTGCTATGACTAGAGTTGCTCCAGCCACTGTAATGTAGCACACTTGGCTGCCTGGCAGGGAACTCCTGGCCCTGCAGCACATTAGTGGCAGAGAGAAGGCACAGAGCAGGGTTATTTCAGTTCATTATCGCATCAGCAGAGTATAGGGCTGTTTTCATATGCTGCCTCTGCTCCTACTTTCCCAGATCAAACAACAATTCGGGGAGGGGATGCCTCTTAGCTCAGTGGTAGAGGGTGACAGGTAGCAAGGTGAAGGGGTCTGAACCGGGGCTTGTTTTTTGCAATTGAAGGTTTGTGAGTGAATGTGGGGTGTTCTGAGCCTTGGGGTATCAGACAGGAGATGGCTCAGAACTCATAAATAAATAAGTGTTCAGATGTGGATAAATTAGGGCAGAAGAGAAGAATTCTCTGCCTGAGACATAGGTGTTGTATAGGATATTTCTGAACTGATAGGACTTGGTTAGAGGAGCCTAGGAACTTTGAGATTCTGCACTGGTGGGCATGGGGTGAACTAGCAGGATTGAATACAGGGGGGATCGGAATCAACTGGTGATTTGAGTGGGTGAATTGGTGGTGTGCATGTGAGGAATCTAGGGTAAAAGCTAGGTTGAAGAGGAAAGGTTTGGGACTAGGAAAAAACAGTGAAGGGCTAATATAGATAACTATGGTCTTCCACCATGTCTTTTATGAAACTGGGCTGGAAGAGAGAAGGAGGGTGCTCCTTTTTTCACCTCGCTTCTCCACCAACCTCCCTTATCCCCCAGCAAAACACTTCCCTATTGTGCCCCGAGACACATTGCCTCAGTTTTGGACCTTGAAAATATTGATTAGCAGAGGATGTGGAGAGGTGGGTGCGCATGCAATCCCATCACTTATTTTGGGCATCAGTTGTCATGGCAATAAGTACAAAACTTGCATCTGTGCCTATTTTTTTATATTGCAACTGCCCCACATGGTTTTCAGAGGCCTGAAATGTGAGATGTGCTAGGTAACAACCTTAAAAGAAAGTTGAAAACAATATATTTGCTCAAACTGGCCTCTCACAGCTCAAGAGTGAGTACAGGTATTAACTATGAGATTAGGGTTATAATTATACACTCATCTATATTTGTTAAGGATGTCAAATTACAGTGCAATCCAATTTTTCTGAAGGGTTTCAGAGACCTCTGAAGCCTTTGGATATGCAGGGGAGTCACATATGGTATGCATTGCTATTGTGGGCTGTGACTGACTGTTGGTTAACTAGGAGTTTGGTTATATGGTGGTCAGATAAATTGAGCTAAAGGAGGAGATATTTAGAAGTAACTAAGGGATTTTATACTAATGCTGTACAAATAACTGACTATTTGGTTTGGGTGCAGGTCCAAAAAATCAAAAATGAAAATTGTTTCAGGTTAACCCAAAATGAAAATGTTTAGTAATTTTTGGCAAACCAATATGTAGAGAAAAATTTCATTTTGTGTTAACAAAAATGTTTGTCAGTGCTAAACAAAACACTTTATTTTGATTTTGTGTTTCTTCTAAAACATTTAAAAATGTTTTTTAAATAAAATTGAGGGAAATTCCAAAATAAAATGTTTTTCCAAAAGAAAATGTGGAAATGTTTCGTTTCAGAAATGCTGAAACTGTTTTGACATTTCCAAATTTTTTAACCAAAATAATTTGCCAAAATCTACTTGAATTTGATTATTGTTTTAGCCAATCAAAGATTGCATTTTGGGGTGAAAAAAGATTTTGCATAAAAAATTTAGCCCCCACTGTGTTTAGGAGGCCTGGTTCCATTGAAAGTCAATGGGAGCTGTGTTCCTAAATTTCTGTGGAACTACTGAAAACTTCCCCCACAATATGTCTTGTTGTAGCAAAATTACTCTACTCAAGTTATTGTTTTTTAGATGTTATAAAACAAAGTGGATCAGTGTGATAAGTTCCTTTGAAAAAATGGAAATTAGAATTCTTTGAAAATAAGGACTGTTTCAAATTCTGTTTCTAGATTTAATACACTTGGTGTTATGAGAGAAGCCCTTGGCATATCTATATCAATAGTATCAGCAGTGCTCCCTCAAGCGATTGTCCATATACTCATTCCACTGATGTGTGCATGTGCTTCATATTCTAGAGGTGGGAGTCTTTTTGGCCAGCAATATCCATAAGGCATGCATGTGCTATTCAGTCCTTTTGCTCCACTGCAAGGGCACGTAAAGGAGAGGTGTGCTTGCTGCTGTTCAGTTCCTCTCACAGTTTAGAGATGGAGCCCAACAGTCCAAGAGACCGCCAGCCCCTCCTTGTAGTTTTAGCTAATAGGTGTATATTATATTTGGTTGCCTGTTGCAATCTTTAGTTCTTAGAGCTCACCCGGGCAGTATGGTGTCATCTGATTTGCTGAGATTAAAACACTGCCCTTCATGGGAGGGAACTATCCCAGCTTCAAACAAACACTTGAAGACCCTCTTTTTTCTCAGAGAATCACTTATTCCCAGTAAATGTGTAATATGCAGGTCCTTCAGCTCCCAAGCTAGAAAGGACAAGGAGGGCTGCCTTTAGGTCTTCCTAATGACCAAGTCAATGAGACCCACTTCTGAATCAGGCTCACTAGATTCCAATGTACAGGGATCTTCCAAGCCTGCGTATAAATGCAAACTCTTGGCCTTCAAGAGTTCCAACTTAAATTGCAAACATGACAATAGCATTGTCCTTTGACAGACTGCAGGGAGCTAGAAAATATTGGGGCAGGTCACCTAACAGAATTTCCTATAAGGAAAACCTCCCCATGGCACTGAATGTTGTCTGAGACTTTGCAACCCAAAAGGGTTCCCACTGAAGTTCACTCTTGAGACTGTTCGAACCGTATGGCACCGAAGCATCTGGCACCAAAATCCAGAACCTCAGGAAAGAGTACGGTATCAACCATGGCACTGTCTACTTCCGTGGTCCAGGCACTGACTCTTTTGGGACTGGATCAAGCCAATTAGGACAGTTCACCATCACTGTGGCAGAAATTGCTATAATGTCCTCCAAAACCAGTTCCCATGAACATGTACTCGCCACCCTTCATGACACTATTTAGATACTGGCACCAGTAGTCCTGCAGATTTACCCAGAACCACAATCGCCCCTGCTGTTGACTTCCACACAATGATCTATCTTGTAGTTTGATCCCTAAATCTCTGAGGGCAAATCTCATGGATCCAAGTTATACATTCTTCTGGGATTCCTCTTTGGAATTGAAGGACAAAGAAATTCTACTTCAGCAACAGAGTTACTTACCCAGCTTGTCTCCACAGCCCTCAACAACTTGTAGAGGATCCAGACACTGCTCATGCAAAAGATATTGGGACCCACAGAATCCAGGCTTATGGTTCCCAATCCCCTGGCTTCTAGGTTCATACACACTGATGCCCATGTGGCCTTGCTAGGGACCCTGGTTGGCTCACAGGAACTTCGACCCCAGGGAGCCACCTCACCACCAGAAGTCTGCTTCCTCCATGACACTGCACATTCAGTTGCCCTTAATAGTCCTTCTGATTCCTACACAACCACAGGCAGAGGAGGAGGTAATGGAAGAGCAAGCACTGGAAGACAACCTGCTGGCACCAATCATTCTTTCCTCCTCATCCCCTGATGAGGTCTTAGTGCCACCCACACCCCACAAACAGACAACTATAAGGGTTTCCAACACACATTAAAGAGGATGGCAGAGACCATCCAAATCCATATTGCAAAGGGACAAGAACAGACATATAAATTGATACACGTACATCAAGCCTCTGCAGTAGGGAAGTCAGCCTTCCCAGCAAATGAGACAATCATGGATCCAGCCAGAATCTTGTGGCAGGCACCTGCTTCTGTACCACTACATCCCCCAGCACAGATAAAAAGTATCAGATGCCTACTATGAGTCTGGAATTCTTTTACATGCATCATGTTCCATCTTCCTTTGTAATTGCTGTGGTAATGGTAAACAAAGAGACAAAACAATTCTGATCCACACCAAAGAAAAAGAGCCAAAGAAACTAGATTTATTTGGGCAGAAAGCCTACTCTTCAGCAATCCTACAGTTCTGTGTAGCCAATTATGAGGTCCTGTTAGCCAGATATAAGTTCTGCATACAAGAAAGACTGCTTGCCTTCTCAGACAACCTTCTGATTGACAGTCACAAAGACTTTGTGTTGTTAGATAATGCAGGCTAGCTTGTAGCCAAAAGAGTCTCAAGCAGCACTGGATGCAGTGGATATGGCTGCCAGCTCAATGGCAATGGCGGTTGTCATATGTGTGGCATCATGGAGAAGTCCAAACAGTGGTGGAGGACTTGCCTTTAAAAGCGGTCATATTGTTCAGCTCTAAAACTGACTTGGCCCTCGATGCACCGAAGAACTCATGAGACACCTTCTTTTCCTTCAGAGTACATACAGGTTCTTAAGGGGAAACAAATGAAACAGAAGTATCCCCCATGGGGACCAATCCAGTAACTCTTTTACCACAAAAGGTCTTCAGAACAACCCAGGAAACCACAGCATTTCCATAGGAGAAGACAACCCACTGCTCCACCACAAATTTCCTGATCTTCTCAGCCCCAGAAGCATTCATTTTGATGGGATGGTCAAGAGATGTGTCCTTCCTCCATCAGCTCCAGAAATTTCTGACCTTCCCTTCAGAAAACTGTTAGCTCACTTCAGGCATACTGGGTCTCTTACCAATATGTATACAATAACACATGACTATTCCATCAAGTTTTCTACGGTACCTACCCCTAACCTCCTTTGTTGTCTCTTTTCAGAGACCCTACTCACAAGGATCTACTATGTCACAAGGTCCTCATGCCCCTCTCTCAGAGTGATAGAAGGGTTCCTTACAGGGGAAGGTTTCCTTTGAACATTTTCCTAACCCTGAAGAAAGAGAGGCTGGCAACCCATCCTAGACTTGCAGAACATCAACACCTTCATGCACAAATTAAAAATCCAGATGGTCACCCTAGCATCAGTAATCATGACACTGAAGTCATGAGACTTATTTGCTTCTCTCAAATTCAGGATGTATACTTTCACATTTCCATCATTCTGCCCCATAGGAAATACCTGAGATTTACAGTGGGACAGGACCACTACCAATAACAGATGCTACTCTTTCGACTCTCCACAGCACCAAGGGTATTCACCAAGTGCTATCACTAGCAACAGTTTACTTAAGACAAAACATCAACATGTATCTTTACCTCAACAATTGGCAATTATGGGGAAAATTGCCTCTTCAGACCTCCAAAGCCATCTCCATTACACTCAACCTTTTCAGGAGGTGAGGCTTGAAAGTCAACAGAGAGAAACTGAGCTTAATCCAGTCCAAAGGAATGACTTCACTGGCACAATCCTGGACTCCTCCACCTCCTGTTCCTCAAGACAGGTTTGAGAATTTGTCTTCCCTTTATTTTTCGGCTGGAAAGAAATCCAAACACCAATGTAAGGTCATGCCTGGCCCTCCTAGACTAAGGAGGCTCCTGAACATTCACTACTCCTCATGCCAGACTTCACCTCTGATGCTTGCAGGGTTGGCCGAAGTTGTTTTACACAACCTCCAAACATCACTTGGACAAGCCCATCTCCATCCCACCATTGGTCCTATTCTCACTGAAATGGTGGAAGGACCCATAAAATGCATGCAGTGGGTCCCATTCAGAATACATGTATCTTCCACAACAGTAGTCATGGATGCATCCCCACAGAGATGTGGTGCTTGTACAGAAGAACTAACAACACAGGGCCTATGGTCCCTGAGAAAGCAAAGAATGTACATCAATCTCCTAGAGTGGTACAGAAGGCCTGTGAGTTTTTTCTCTCCCTAATATCAGGACAGTTAGCCATGATTTGGACCGACAACATAACAATCATGTTTTACATCAACAAGCAAGATGTGACCAGATGTTCCTCACTCTGCCAGGAAGCAGTCAGACTCCGGAATTAGTACATCAACCATTGAATATACCTAGAGGCAATATGCTTAGTTGGACTGCAGAATGGATAATGTCAGCAGATGCTTTCTCCCAAATCATGAGGGGGAAATCAAAGAGAGGATACTGGCAGATATCTTCACATCCCACAATAAACCTTTTTGCCAATCAATGCATACGCAGGTATCCAATTCTTCTTAAAAGGTGGACAGAGTCAGGGATCTAAGTGGACACGTTCCTGGTACCATGGTCGGGAGTTCTAATGTAGGCTTACCCTTCAACCTCATTAATTTTCAAAGTGCTCCACAAATTCAAACAGGGCTTGGCCAAGCTAATCCTCATAGCTCCAGCATGGCCCAGACACTTGTCAACCAATCTAGTAAATTCTCAGTAGCTCAGCACAGAACCTTACATCTGCTACCTGATCTGTTATCTCAGAACCAGGGTCAGTTCCCACACCCTAATATACCAATCCTGCACCTCAGATGGAGGCCGGATGGATGTTGTCAGTAGAGCAGGTTTGGTCCTCTCCAGTTAGAGAAGTTCTGATAAGCAGTAGAAAAGAATGAACAAGACAAACTTATCTTTCAAAATGGACATCATTTTCTCATTGGGGTAATCAAAAATAATTTATTCCACTTCACTCCTCAATCCTTCAGATTCTTGACTACTTACTTGAACTCAAAAGCAAGAACCTGTCCTTCAGCTCTGTCAAGGTACGTTCAGTGGCAATGTCAACCCACCATCTGCCAGTAGAGGATAATAAAGTTTTTTGTCATATGACAGTGGTGAGATTCCTGAAAGGCCTAGTTAAAGAATCCCCACCTATCAAAGAACCAATTCCCCCAGGGAATTGAGTCTAGAGTTTGCAGCCCTCATGGGACCACCTTTCAAGCCAATGGCCTCCTCTTCCCTGCTGCACCTATAAGTGAAAATGGCATTTTTGCTAGTGATAACTTCAGCTGGAAGAGGAGAAATTCAAGTGCTAATGACTGTTTACAGTATTCCACCTGGATAGAGTAGGAATTAGGACACATCATAAATTCTTTCCCAAACAGCCAATACACCTACCAGTATTCTTTCCAAAACCTCACACATCCAAATTAGAGGCAACACTGCAGGTGCCGGATGTGAGGAGAGCCATGGCCTAGTTACTACCTAAATGGAACGAAACTTTTTAGAACATTTCCAAGACTGTTTGTATTATGGAAAGGATGAAAGGGTCAGTAATTTCATCTCACAAACTATCTAACTGGATTTCTGCTTGCTTTAAATATGCTAAGAGGTGGTCAAGGTAGACTCACCACCACCCATCTGAGCACAAGCTATGTCAGCACACATAGAATCATAGAATATCAGGGTTGGAAGGGACCTCAGGAGGTCATCTAGTCCAACCCCCTGCTCAAAGCAGGACCAATCCCCAATTAAATCATCCCAGCCAGGGCTTTGTCAAGCCTGACCTTAAAAACTTCTAAGGAAGGAGATTCTACCACCTCCCTAGGTAACGCATTCCAGTGTTTCACCACCCTCCTAGTGAAAAAGATTTTCCTAGTATTCAACCTAAACCTCCCCCACTGCAACTTGAGACCATTACTTCTTGTTCTGTCTTCTTCTACCACTGAGAATAGTCTAGAACCATCCTCTCTGGAACCACCTCTCAGGTAGTTGAAAGCAGTTATCAAATCCCCCCTCATTCTTCTCTTCTGCAGGCTAAACAATCCCAGTTCCCTCAGCCTCTCCTCATAAGTCATGTGTTCCAGACCCCTAATCATTTTTGTTGCCCTTCGCTGGACTCTCTCCAATTTATCCACATCCTTCTTGTAGTGTGGGGCCCAAAACTGGACACAGTACTCCAGATGAGGCCTCACCAATGTCGAATAGAGGGGAACGATCACGTCCCTCGATCTGCTCGCTATGCCCCTACTTATACATCCCAAAATGCCATTGGCCTTCTTGGCAACAAGGGCACACTGCTGACTCCTATCCAGCTTCTTGTCCACTGTCATCCCTAGGTCCTTTTCCGCAGAACTGCTGCCTAGCCATTCGGTCCCTAGTCTGTAGCTGTGCATTGGGTTCTTCCGTCCTAAGTGCAGGACCCTGCACTTATCCTTATTGAACCTCATCAGATTTCTTTTGGCCCAATCCTCCAATTTGTCTAGGTCCCTCTGTATCCTATCCCTATCCTCCAGCGTATCTACCACTCCTCCTAGTTAAGTATCATCCGCAAACTTGCTGAGGGTGCAATCCACACCATCCTCCAGATCATTTATAAAGATATTGAACAAAACCGGCCCTAGGACCAACCCCTGTGAAACCTTACTACATCACTGTGAAACTTACCCATATCAGACATTTGAAAGGCTGCAACTTGGGTGTCAATGCACACATTCATGACACTGTGCCTTTAACAGAAGCCTTCCATAATTGTTTTGTTAACTACTTCAAGCTCCTACCTCCATAATATAATAATTGTGTGGGAGTCACCATCAGTGGAAAGTGCACGTGGGCAATCACTCGAAGTAGAAAGGGAAGTTACTTACCATGTACAGAAACTGGAGTTTTTCAAGATGTATTGTCTGTATGCACATCCCACCCTTGTATCCATTCTACTTCAGAGTCCTACCGTAAGAGATTCTGCAGTGAGAAGGAATTGAAAGGGGGTGACCGTCCTTTGCTTTTATATGCCCTCGCAGCAGAGCACAAGAACTGAAAAGTGCACATGCCCCCTTCAGGTACTGCTGTCCAAAAAGACTCCAGTCTCTAGCACATGAGGTGCATGCCACACCATCAGTGGAATGTGCATACTATAACACATCTCAAAGAACTCCAGTTACTGTACACGATACGTAGCTTCCCTTTTCTCTACTACCAACTCCTCTGCTTTGTATCTCCTAAACGTAGCTTATATTCCCTCACCCCATCAGCATGTCTCAAGGTTTCTGAAGGAAGTAAAATTTAAAGCAAAGTTTTCTAGGAAGTCTACAGCTCACCAAGAAATCTGCATTTTGCTTTTTTCACATCTAGTTAAAATTATTTTCAGAATTAACTCTCATTGATATGATCGTCTCTGCATATTTTAGCAATTTTAACCACTCATTGAGGATTAACAGTGCGACATGAGCTAATTGTCTTCTATTTTGGAGACTGTGTGATCTACTGGACTGGGACTCAAGAGAACTGGGTCAACTCCTGTCTCTGCCTTTAGTTGCTGAGTGAGCCTGGGAAAGTCACTACCCTTCCCTGGTCCTCGGTATCCCTATCTGTAAAATGGGGATAATGATACTCACTTCCTTTGTAAAGTGCTGTACAAGAGCTAGGCATTATTACTAGCTAAAATATAAGTAGAGTACCAGTGAAATGAACTTAATACTGTAATAATTAAAATTAAAATAATACTGACGCTGACAGTAAATCAGTATTTATAACTACTACCTGTACAAAGATGGGAAAATTGTAGGAGGGATTCTGATTCAGGAGATGGTCTTTTCCCCAGCTCTCTGGAATGTACTACGTCATCACTCTGAAGGTGCAGAATGCTCTCGTTTCCGTGTCTGGCCAGCTATATTCATGGAACTCTCATTGGTGTCCATGTGAGATTCTCTGCATGTACCATTGTTGAACTAGCTTTTTCTGGTTTCTACTATTCCCAGTGATAGTCCACACGGTGGGCCTGATTCTGCACCCAATGAAGTTAATGATAAAGCTTCCACTGGTTTCAGGAGTTTAGGATCAAACACTATATGTGTATAGGGAATAAGACAAATTTAGCAGAATCTGTCCAAACCGGAAGAACTTTAACTTTGCCTGTTGTGTGAGGAGCAGAATTTCAGAGTTGAGGAACCTTACTGCATTTTTTACAATGAGCAGTTGAATTGATTCCAGAAATATAGTGGATCCTTCTTGTTGCTTTGTGTTGCAATGCAGATTCTAGGAAACCAGATAAACCAATACCTGTGAAAGGAATGGCTCATAAGCAAGCAAATTTCAACTGCTGCTGAATGCAGACAGTGAGAACATGCACAAGAACTGGGTAAAGTGTGAGGAAGCTGACAAACTATGAAAACCTGTGGTGGTATGTGGGCAGGTACTCGAAAGTTTGAGGTAGATGCAGTTTCACCAATTTACTGAAATATTTTGATGCTATACATGTCTTATGTTGTATTATATAGCTAGTGTCCAACTGTCACAAAAAGCCTTACAATGCAAAATTCATGAGCCCTAGATGTTTATCGGTCGATATTAATGAAATAGGAACAGAGACCTCCATAAATTCATACAGCTGAGAGACTGTGAAACAGGTTTTTCTTGTCACTGTTATGTTCTATCTGCCAAATGTGTTTTACACTCCTTTCTCTGTCTAGACGGAAATCAGCCTACATCACAAATCTCTTCAGACTGTTTTGTGAATTAATAACTAGTCAGATTACTTAGGGCCAACATCACAGTTTGTCAAATTACCTGCTCTGTACTTCTTTCTTTGACATTTTGACTTTATGCTGATTGAATCCTTCAAAGAACAGTCTGCTTGGGGATAAAAAAAAAAAGCCTATAGAGTCATTTGCCAGCTGTTGATGCTTTGGCCATTACTCAGCCGTCTGGAGGCAGCCACAAACTGTATTGAATTACTTGAAGACAATTGTCTAAAGGCATGTAAGAAGAAAACTATATAAAATCATTTTTCATACATTTCCAGAAAATTGCTGCACATAAACTCTTTCAAAGCACAGTGCTGCATAATTTGACCAAAAATTTCTGAGAAGATAGACATCACTTACCTTGGATCATGCATTCTAGGTTTCATGTTTTGCTACAGTAACCCAAGGATGCATGATAGGAAATAGCCCTGTACAAAATTTCCAAATGTGGCTGCATTAAGTTTGAAACTGAAAAAGTAATGCAAATGTAACAGACCTGCCACAAAATTCAGCCTTTTCATCCTGATAGTTAAAATACAACCAGTTCTCAGTCAATGAGTATACACATTATAGGGCAGATCCCAGCTGGAGTAGTTCCACCCAAGTTGAAAGACTATCTCAATTTACACCAGCTAAGATTCTGGCTCTTCACTATGTAAAAGAAAAGAGAACATGAGATCAACAGCATCTAAATTCAGAGGGGTAACTCAACATTCAGAAATGAAAAGTAAAGGTAAAATAAACTAAAGCTATCACTAGATTAAGAGAGAGAAACTATAAATGGATTAGAGAGAATAGAAGCCCAGCTTTCCCTGCTACTCTGATCCACCTCCCTACTAACACTACCTCAGTTTTCTTGTGGCAGCTGTCCTCTGCTACCCCAGTGTATCTGCAGTATTTTGTATTCTGTCCTTGTCATACCGCTCAGGCTGTGTTGGCATGTTGGTGCTTCCCAGTCCAAGGTCAGCTCACTAGTTCTTTATATTCTTAGGGACTTTATAACTGGAAATATGTGTTATAACAATTATTGTAAAGTATTTATAACCTATTAGCATGTTTTAATAGTCAAGCCTCAATTACAAGTTATGTTGCAATATAGGCTCTCACACATATATATATTTAGTTGTATAAGAAATGTACAGCTCTCTATTTTCAGAATGTTCTCAACTCTTTGTGAAATCCAAAAATTTAAGATTCTTCCATCCCTATGCACATTAGGCATAGTGGAGTTACTCTCTGCATAGATTGAGATAGTGGCAAAATAGGAGAGAGAAATCTCACAACAAACCAGCTTCTCCTCACCCAAAAACTGATCATCTCAAAAGCATTGGTGGCTAATTCCTAGAGGGGTGACTTTTTTTCTATGCTGCCACCAAAAAAAACCTTATTTTCTCTTGATTAAAATATTCATGAGTTAAGTTGTTTCCAGGGATAGGCTGGCAGAGGGTGCTTGGCATGGTTAAAATATATTGACCTATCTGGTAAAGAGCCCAACACCACTAAGAATCTATATTCTCAGTTTTCTCACAAACAGCCATTTTCTCATTCTGGTGCTCATAAGATATCAGGCCCTTAAACTGTACCATTTTGCTAACCATCACACCTCTCCTCAGTTAAGTTCTGACCAAATATTTCGTGGCTCCTATCTCATGAACTATCTCCAGAGTTAGTCAGTGCTGCATGTCTTCTGAAATCTTGACACTGCATCTTTCAGATGCTGTAAAGCTTTAATCTCTAATTTTAGAGCTCATGAGAATACAAGGTGAAATCACTCTGGAACTGCTGTGTAGGTGGGAGGGAGGTGCAGCAATGATGATCAGAATTCCCTACATAAAAGAGAAGGCGTCAACTAACGTTTTCATTATTTTTGTTACCAAATGTTCAGAGTTTTCACAAGACTGAGCTGATATTATCTATTCTTTTTATTTGAGGCACCTCTTTGTCTTTGCTGGAACTCTGTGGTTTCTCGTCACACTCCATTTAATTCTGTTCTACACTTACTTGTTCCTCCCTGCCTTCCAGACAGATTCCCAGTTTACTAGAGGGGACCCATTGAGTACATTGCTTTCTTAATCTGTGGTGGCTCAGGGCATAAAGGACCAAGAATAGAAATAGGAAACAGGTTTACAGCTGACAGGTTTTTCACAGTGCAGAAAATGACCACTGTTCTTACCCGCTCTTTTTTTTTTTTTTATGGCAAACTCTGTTGTGGCTTTGGAATTATGAAATGCATAGAGCTGTTGCTCTATACATTGCATCATGGCCAAAAACTCTTTGTTTCCCAGGATTACATGTGCATTACAATGGAGGAAGCTGAAGATCAAAGTTGAAAATCAAAGCTGCAGATCAAAGAAAAGCATCACCTTTCATGTGATGCGCACACACATTCTGGGAAGTAAACGGTCATCTCTGAAAAACACTACACCAGGGAGAAATTAGTAAAAATGCTCCAGAACCAGAACACTAAAAACAGAAATACCAACATGGACATGGGTACAGCTTTGTTCCCTAAAGATCTAATAGAAAATATACTATTTGTAGACATAGAGGTCAGGGGTGAAAGGTTTCTTAGCTACATTTAGGTCTCACTTATGATGATTCTGACTCACAAGCAATAAATGAAAAAGATCAACGTGTGAAATACAACCCTTCTTGTTATCCAACTGACAAAATAATCAAGTGCTTGCTTGCCTCAGCATTTTACATGTTTCAGCGAACAGAATGCTTTTGTATTCATTTAGTCAAGTGCTAAATATGTTCAAGGCCTTGAGAACAGCATTTCAGAGCTGCTGTCTGGAACAGATTTCTGTGATGAAATTATTTGTCAGCTGATGATTGCTGGAAATAGAACAGACATTTTTTACTTCAAATAACCAGATTTTAGTTAACACAGCAACAGGGAAAGAAACCAATTGCACAAGATCAGTATTTAAAACTTAACTAAATACACAGAGAACTAGCTATCCAGCTTCTATTATGGGAATTATTTGCCTAATTCCTACATACAATGAACCTATATTTTACTCAAGTGTTTTATACAAATATTTGCTAATAAATCCTTTTGCAAGAATTCTGGTGGGACAAAAACAGTCTTGGTTTTGGGGAACAAATCCACTGAACCAATGGCAGTTTGCTTACCCCTCAAATATATTTTAATTAGACAGATGCTCTTAGAGGTTTTTGAAACTACTGTGACCTAGCTTTAGTCAGTTTTCTCATGGTTTTGTCATAATGGAACCTCAAAAATACACAATTCTATTTGACTGTCCAATCACCCAGCCCAGAAATAGCCAGTTTGTAAAATATAGTAATTACTTTTACCTTTTATGAGATTTATTATTAATGAAATGTAGTATTTGCAAATATTTTACTTAAATAGATAAAATGTATCATGGTAAAATACATAGTAAACTAAATCAATCCATTATTGAAAAGTAAGTTCTCAGGGCTTCCACTGTTAATCACTTTAAGAAATTGAAAAAATATCTTAAAGGACATCTTGTTGTCTTGTTATATAAGCACTTAGAAAAATAAGATAATTCTGCTAGATGGCTAGTGTCTTTGTGTCCAGAAACACATGAGTGATAAATGTGGTGTTTGCCATTTCCATTTGTTAAACCGAAATACTCAGTACTTGGAATTCTTCTGTTCTTTAACAGGAAACTAAGTAGCATGGTTTCCATATCAAATTCCATTTCAAGGGATTGTTACATCCTTCTGGATTCATGTGTAGTTAACAATATAGCATAAAGTTACTTAGACTGTCCACTTCCTAAAACACACCAAGACTCGGAAAAGTCTAACCTCAGAAGTTCAAAACCAAGCTTGTGTTACCCATTACTTATCTGATAAGACCTTTCATAAGTCATTAATCTTCATCTGGGTAAGATAAAATCCAGCATGCTACAGTACTACCAGACACCTTTACTGCAATAACACAGACTGACTGTTCTGTGCTCCCAAAAAAAAGTGTTCTACTGTCTGGAAAAAAAATATAAATTCTATGCCAAACTTTTAATTAATAATTCATTTTCAGCCAGTCTCAACACAGGAAGTCTTGTTGGATACATGATAATTTTAAAAAGGAAAAATCATTTAATTTTGATAGAGACATTGGTTTGCTGCCCTCAATGAAACTTTAAGAATGACTCCCAAAGTTTCATTATTTAACCTTAGAGAAGGCATTAGTAAATGACCCAGCCTTACTGCTCTTTTCCATACACTGATTCCCACATGAAATTCAATAGTCTGCTGCTTTTTCCAACTCTGCGGGTTGCCAGTTGTAGTATTTGGTAATCAGATGAATATGCAGAGTTCTACATTAGAGTGCAAAATTGTTTCCTTTGAAGCAGGGTCTTTTCAAAATGTGGTATGTGTTTAATAGTCAATGACCTATAGTGTGGAGGGATGGGGAGGTGTTATAAAATGCGTGTTATGAAAGGAAGCTTTTTAGACTAGCTCTACAGGGCAAACTTATGTTGGTATAACTGTGTCACTCAGGGGTGTGAAAAATCCACACCCCTGAGTGATGCAGTTATACCAACCTAATCCCCACTGTGTGATCTGGAGGGCTTTTCCCGTTCCCATAGCTACTGCCTCTCGTGGAGGTGGATTAACTGCACTGACAGGAGAAGCTCTCCCATTGGCGTAGGTGTGTTTTCACTGAAGCGCTACAGTTATGCGGCTGCATCCCCACAATATTTTAAGTGTAGACCTGCCCCAATTGTCCAGAGCAGCCTTAGAATGAAACTATCCATTAGAACTGTGCAAGATCAGGATTATTTAAATCTGCTTCCATAAACTATTGTAGAATTATTAGGGCTGTTGATTAATCACAGTTAACTCAAGCAATTAACTCCAAAAAAATTAATCACGATTAAAAAAATTAATCATGATTAATCACAGTTTTAATAGCACTGTTAAACAATAGAATACCAATCGAAATTTAATAAATATTTTGGATGTTTTTCTACATTTTCATATATAATGTATTCTGTGTTGTAACTGAAATCGAAGTGTATATTATTTTTATTACAAATATTTGTACTGTAAAAATGATAAACAAAAGAAATAGTATTTGTAAATTTGCCTCATACAAGTCTTGTAGTGCACTCTCTGTTGTGAAAGTACAATTTACAATGTCAATTTTTTTATTGTTACATAACTGCACTCAAAAACAAAACAGTGTAAAACTTCAGAGCCTACAAGTCCACTCAGTCCTACTTCTTGTTCAGTCAATTGCTAAGACAAACATGTTTGTTTACATTTACAGGAGATAATGCTGCCCTCTTCTTATTTACAATGTCACCAGAAAGTGAGAACAGGCATTTGCATGGCACTTTTGTAGCTGGCATTACAAGGCATTTACGTGCCAGATATGATAAACATTCGTATGCCCCTTCCTGCTTCGGCCACCATTCCAGAGGACATGCTTCCATGTTAATTATGCTCGTTAAAAAAAGATGCGTTAATTACATTTGTGACTGAACTCCTGGGGAACAATTGTATGTCTCCTGTTCTGTTTTATGTGCATTCTGCCATATATTTCATGTTATAGCAGTCTCAGATAATGACCCAGCACATGTTGTTCATTTTAAGAACACTTTCACTGCAGATTTCACAAAACGCAAAGAAGGCACCAATGTGAGATTTCTAAAGAGAGCTACAGCACTCTACCCATGGTTTAAACATCTGAAGTGCCTTCCAAAATCTGAGAGGGACAAGATGTGGAGCATGCTTTCAGAAGTCTTAAAAGAGCAACACTCCGATGAGGAAACTACAGAACCCGAACCGCCAAAAAAGAAAATCAACCTTCTGCTGGTGGCATCTGACTCAGATAATGAAGATGAATATGTGTCGGTCTGTGCTGTTGTGGACTGTTATCAAGCAGAACCCATCATCAGCATGGACGCATGTCTTCTGGAATGGTGGTTGAAGCATGAAGGGGCATATGAATCTTTAGTGCATGTGGCACATAAATATCTTGTGATGCTGGCTACAACAATGCCCTGAGAACAACTGTTTTCACTTTCAGGTGACATTGTAAACAAGAAGTGGGCAGCATTAGCTCATGCAAATGTAAACAAACTTGTTTGTCTGAGCGACTGGATGAACAAAAAGTAGGACTGAGTGGACTTACAGGCTCTTAAAATTTTACATTGTTTTATTTTTGAATGCAGTTGGGTTTTTGCACATAATTCTACATTTGTAAGTTCAACTTTCATGATAAAGAGATTACACTGTAGTAATTGTATTAGGTGAATTGAAAAATACTATTTTGTGGGGAGGCTTTACAGTGCAAATACTTGTAATGAAAAATAAATATAAAGTGAGCACCGTACACTTTGTATTCTGTGCTGTAATTGAAAAAAATATATTTGAAAATGTAGAAAACATCCAAAATAGTTAAATGGTATTCTATTATTGTTTAACAGTGTAATTAATCACGATTAATTTTTTAATTGCTTGACAGCCCTAAGAATTATCAATATAGTGTATCAGCCTTTTATTTATAGCTCACTGTATCATGTACAGTTACAGTAGGAGATAAAATAGGGTGACTTTCTGGGAGAAACTGAAAATATAGCCCAATTAATCAAAAATATTACCATTATAGTGAATGAAAGTGATGAAAATAAGGAGACTTTATCCATAGTAAAATAACCCCTGCAGCTAAGCTCAAATTGAGACTTGAACAGTCCCAAACTTAAGGTAAATTTGGACTTTGATGCAAGCTTTCCAACTTGGACCCTGCTGAAGGTTAGGCAGCACAGCTCCAGATTTTGGTCTCATTGAAGTTGATGGCAAAACTCCTGTTGACTTCAGTACAACCAGATCATAACTATGGTATGCTTGTTAAGGGTAATCAGAGAGGCACACATGTATGGAAAAAAAGCAGGGAGCAATAGAAGGAGCTAAATATTCAATCCAAACTGACTTTTTTTTCAAATGAGAGAGACTTCAATATTTGTTTAATGTCTTATTGGGTTTTTTAAAAGTGTATCTGTTTAGTAGTGGTTTGTTCTAGGCCAAAGAATTTTGCTGTTTCTTACATTTTTATAAATGCAAGATTTTGGATGTGGTGGTGTTGGGGGGGGGAGGGGGAGAGGCCATATTGTAATCTGCAAGCAAAAAAGCTTAGATATGACTTGGATTAAAGTGTGCAAGTTGTGTTTGCATATGGAAACTGGATAGTTAGATTATTTGCATATGCAAAGGCAATTTGTAGACAAAAGTCAGCTTTTGTGTACACAAATATGGTAATGAAAAACGGTGAGATTTAGGCCCCTTTGAAAACAGATTTATTGAGCTCTCTGTTTAGGATGTGCAACCATTTTTTAAAGCAATATACTTTGAGTGATTAGCAGGTGACCTTTAGCCTTCTGTCTCATAATGCACTGAGATATTTAAATGCACAACTCCATGTACAGCATCTTACATAGCTGATCATTGGTTTGTTCCTCTCTATTCATTTCTAGAAGAGATATGTACATTAGTAATTGCAGAGACTTTTGCAGAAGATGCAGGAACCTTCACATGCACAGCAACAAATGAATATGGGTCAGTAACAAGCAGTGCACAACTTACCGTCTGCTCAGGTATGTGTCAAAAGGGCAGACGAACTGTACATTGCAGTTCTTAGATAGTCTAACACAGGGTGGGCAAACTTTTTGGCCTGAGGGCCAAATCTGAGTATGGAAATTGTATGGCGGGCCATGAATGCTCACGAAATTGGGAATTCAGGTGCGGGACGGCTCTGGCTGTGGGTACGGGCTCTGGGCTGGGGTTGGGGCTGGGAATGAAGGGTTGGAGATGCAGGGAGGTGCTCAGGGCTGAGACCGAGAGGTTCAGAGGGCAGGAGGGATATCAGGGCTGGGGCAGGGGGTTGGGGCACAGGAGGGAGTCAGGGGGCAGGCTCCGGGTGGTGCTTACCTCATGCAGCTCCCAGAAACAGCATGATGTCTCCCCTCCGGTTCCTGCATGGAGGCGTGGCCAGACAGCTCTGCGCGCTGCCCTGTCCACAGGTACTGCCTCTGCAGCTCCCATTGGCTGAGTTTCCTGGCCAATGGGAGTTGCAGGGGCGGTGCTTGGGGCAGGGGCAGCTTGTGGAGCCCTCTGGCTGCCCCTACACATAGGAGCTGGAGGGGAACATGCTGCTGCTTCTGGGAGCTGCATGGAGTGGGGCAAGCCCCCGACTCCACTCCCCAGCTGAAGCAGTGGAGTGGGGCAAGCCTAAGACCCCGCTCCTTGGCGGGCGCTCGAGTGCCAGATTAAAATGCCTGGAGGGCCAGATGCGGCCCCTGGGCTGTAGTTTGCCCACCCCTGATCTAACGTATATGACATCTGTGCAGTTATCTGGCTACTGCCTTTGTAGAAAACAGTTGCTGCAAGACCGAGATTTTGTTTAGGCAACTTCTTGCTGCATCTACTGTTCAATCTTTGTGTGAGTCTCCCACATCTTCCAGCACTGGCTGATTATGCTCTGAGTCTGAAAGCTGTCCTTAATGGAGAATAAGGGCAGGTTATTGCATTTATCCTCAAAAGACATTTAAAAAGAAGACATATGGACGCCTATAAATCTTTTCCAGAAATCCAGCTGCTAATAGAGCGGGTCAAGTACAATCAAGCGGCTGCAGCTGAAAAAAGCTGCCTCTTCCCGCAGCAATGCAGGCAGGCGCGTGAAGACTCTTTTCATGTGCTGCCCTGAGCCTAAAAAAGCACCCGGGGAATAACAAAAAAACAAGAAGAAGTTATTTAAGCAGCCACAGTGTTAATGAAAGGGATGATAGTAAGGCCACATACGAACATGAAAAAGTAACATCACCATGGAATTATGAAGAAAATATCCGGTAGGAATGTCATTGAATAAATGGAACTCTGAAGAATAAATAGCTGGAGTGAAATGCGTGAAAGCCAGAAGTCAAACCCGTCAAAAGGCTGTTATTTTTTTAGGTTAGATATTAGGGAAAACTTTCCCACTATAAGGGTAGTTAAATTCTGGAATAGGGCTCCCAGGGAGGCGATGGATCCCCATCACTGGAGGTTTTTAAGAAAAGGTTAGATAAATACCTGTCAGGGATTACTTGGTTCTGCCTCAGCATGGGGGGCTCAACTGGATGACCTCCCAACATTTCTATGATTCTGTGATTTTTGTTCATTAGAATGTGCCTGTCACAGGCTCTTGATACAAGAAATAATTTTTTTTAAGAAACTTAAACTTAAGTCCATTGACAAATTCTCAGTACTAAAACCAGCAACCCACAGAAATAAATCCAATCCATACCATATTTATTACCCCTGTGTTAAAGTACACTTCTTAGTGGGTCATGTAGGCAATTTTTTCTTTCAACTAAGTCAAATGACTGAGACGCTAGGAAACCTCAGTTCTATTTCCAGCTCTGTCACTGGTGTCCACTGTGACCTTGGGCTAGTCAACAATATTTTTGAGGCTAATGTGTCTCATCCATAAAGTGGGGACAATATCTACCTAGTTGATGGATAAAGCTATGTTACAAAGTGTGTTGCCATCCTCAGATGGAACACACCCTGGGTGTGCCAAAATTATAGTTTTAGTTTCTTAATAATAATTTTTTATTTATGCAAGATAGGTTTAGAAAAATAATGTAACCAAGCTAAACAGATTCCTTAACATCAGAACTCTGAGGCTAGAGGGCAGCAGAAGCATAAAGAAAATAGATGAAATTATGCTGAAAAAAATGAAAATAAAATCCTTATGTTTTATGTAAAATTGAAAACAGAAATGCAGGCAGTTAAGTTTTGGAGTATACTAACCACTTGCATGTATGTTGTTGAATATGTGCAGCAAATGCTAACAAAATTCTAAAGCAGGCAATTCATTCAGGCAGCTGTCCTTGAATAACTGGAAATTGTTCACTCTTAACTAGCAACTATTGCACCTGCATCATGGGTAATTAGGAAATGAATAGTCAGTAGCATATCTAATTTGGCATGATATTTGTGAAAGCTTCCGAAAGAATATCCAGCTGATGTAGCTACTATATATAACAAAAGTGAAGTGATCTCACCTTTAATGAACTAAAAGCACACTGTGCATATGAGTTGAAGTATCTGTTATGTAGTTTGAATATGGCTTGTTGGACAGCAATTATCTTCTTTTTTGTTTTAGCCAACTCTGAAAGCTCTAGCCATGAGCTGTCAACAAGAGAATCCAACAGTGATGATTTCCAACATTTCCCACCTCCCCCTCCAGTTCTAGAGATTAGTTCTCTTGAGCTTCCTCCAAAGAAGCATACAGAGAGCCAACAGGTGAACAACACTGAGTATAGACCCAACATAGCAGCCGTTCAGTTACAGCTCAACTCTGCTGAGAAGAAAACCAATGGCATCCATCCCAGTCATGAAGCAAATGGAGTGATTAACAGCAAAGCTAGCAGTGATAAATCTGCCCCAGCTCCAGCTGTCCTGCTTTCACCCACAAAGGAACCACCACCAGTCCTTGCCAAACCAAAGCTGTGAGTATTTCTGCATGGTTTTTATTCTTCCTTTCTAATTGCTGGCTATTGAAAGCAAACCTTCTGCCCTAGAACCATTGTGTATTAGACAAATAATGGCTAGAATTGTGACTGTACCTTGTATCTTTCTCACTGGTATGTATTAAATCCCAAGCAGCTGAGTACAAGAAGATCCATGTACTTCATTTTAAAATCATACCAAATGAAAGTACATTAAAACTTTTGCTATTCTTGGTATATTCTGATAAGCCACAAAACAAAAGAAATTCAGGTTAATGGTGGTGTTCTAGCCTTTTTTTTAACCACTTGTACATAAATGTACTGGTCTGGGAATCTTGCATATCACCACTTCTCCAATAACTGAATGTCATTTGACTAACCATTTTTATGCTGAAAGTTCTTCATTTTGTGCAATTGCTAGATCTCCATATATGCAGTTTTTTGTTTGTTATTTCTCTTATTATCATATGATAATAAAACAGGAACAAGCTGTTTCTATTGACATCCTATATCAATGGTGCAGAGTCATTATAATATAATAGAAACTGCACAAGATGGGAAAGATGAGTGTAAAAAAACTACAATTGATAAAATCCTTGCATTTATGACCTGATGTCAATCACATTACAATTTATAGTGCATGTCAAACATTAGTTTGGCTTTTGTTCTATGTACAGTCTTGTCTACACTTCAGAATTATAATTGCATAGCCTTATCAGTTAGGGGTATGATTTTTTTTGTTTGTCTTAACTGATGTTGCTATGTCCGTATAAGCCCTAGTATAGAGATATGTATACAAGCATAAAAGAGCTTTTGACAGTATGGTTAACACTGATTCTATGAGAGACATAAGGAAAAGCACTTTTATGCCAGTATATGCTGCTTCTACACTCGTAGGTTTGTCAGTATATATACTGGTATGGCTATGCTATCAGAATTTTTCTAGTGTAGATAAGGCTTAAGATTACACAAAAATTCTGCCTTCCATCTCCTTCAAAGACTTTTCAAGCATGGAAGATGGACTTTTATGTTGTTTGTGTCCTGGATCAGTACTGCCAGGAATTGCTGTACCCTAAAGGTCTGATTGAAAATATTAGAAACAGTACAGAGTGGTACATTTCTAAAAGAGAGAGGGGCTTTTATTTCTTGAGTTAATTTTTTTTAAATGGGGCTAAAGAAAGGAAAAGAGAGGAGGATCATTTCTCATTCTCCCAAAAGACTGTACATATTGATTCATTATCCAAAAAGCTAGTCACTTTATTTTTTAACTGTTTTCATATTAAACATATTTCCAGATTTTATAATTGAATGTTAGATTCCTTAGCTGACAAAGGACCAAATCCTTCACCCCTAACTCAGGGAAAAAATGTATTGACTTCAGTAGAAATCAGTGAGAGTTTTCCAGGGTAAGTACTGCAGGGCTTGTTCTAAAGTCCAAATTTTTTCCAATTTTGTGACTGTTTTCATCAGCCATGCAAAGCCTTGTGTCTACCAGGTGCTGTGTTTCATCGTTTTTTTTTTTCTACAATGGGTATGGCGACTTGTGAATTTACAGCTGGCCAAAACCAAAAGAACCATTCTGATCAATGGCCTGTAACAAGGTACTAGTGAGGAGAAGTAACACATTAAAAACCATAAGTAGAATCATGTGAGTGATATTTGGTTTCTGCTTGTGCTTGACAGTCTATAAAAACAATAAATTTATATTTAACTATAAAGATGATACAGAAGTAGCAATAATGGGGGGTTCAATGGTTCATGAATGCAGAAGAGACTTACTGCTGCAATGAAATATTGATGACATTATTTGTAGTGGCTTGTCCAAAATAATGTGTGTTAACTGTATTCAGGTGACTGCAGAAAGAAAAGCTTAAGCACTAGTGATTAGCAGGCTACAACAGCTGTTCTTACCTTAATGAAGTTTAAAATCCTTCAGTATGTAGTTCATGGTCAGAAATATTGCTGGTATATTAAAAACATAATCTTCCTAATTATTTTCTGCGTGTCTGTGAAAAGCAGACAAACCAGTTTTGTGGTCATTAAAGGAAGGATGAGTGGCTTAGGCACAAGTTTTTAGACTGACGACATGATTCTTTTTTGAGCCAGCATTTCAGCACCCAGTTCAGGTGCAGAAGAACTTGCTTTTTTGTTTTTACAGTTACACACTAATTAGTGTGGGTGTGTTTGTGTGTGTGTATTTAGAGGAGGGAAAGACTATACTGAAATTCAGGAGATGACATGTTCTAGCTGCAGACTCTAACTGAATATTCAAATTATGGTATCAATACAAAATCCAGGAATTTAAAGTAATTATAAGGAAAACTTTTGTTAAATCTAAAATTTTTGTAATAATAAAAATAAATGTAAAGTGAAATAAAGCCTTCATCTTGTGAAATACGTTCTCAGCATACATCTCCTCTTATGTTTACAGTATAGTTTGCATTGTTCTAGTTTCCTTTCCTTTGTGAGTGGCAGTGTCCATTGAGGACAGAGACAAACATTAGAGGCAATCTGTCCTAGCTGAAATGAAATGTGAAAAAGTAAGAGCAGACTTGAGCTGCTCCCTCACACCTTCTCATGTACAAACCCAGAGCATGCTAAAGTGTCCTAGGCTTAAACATCCTGTTTAAAACACAAAACCCTATCATGCCCTTGTTATTTCAATGCCTACAGTCCAGAGCAGGCTACTGCAAGAAGAAACCACCATGCCTAGCCATCAGGGGTTAGGTCTCCTTCTGAATCCAGCTCTCTTTTCCATAAGAGGTAGGTTAATGTCTAATTTGTGGAGGAAAAAGTATTACCCTTAACTTTGGATTTGTGCCATCCTCCAATATTTCTATCCCTGCTGAGGGGAACTAACTTCTTCTGCCACTGCCAGGTGCCTAAAGTTGTGACCCTGTGAAACAAACATCAAGTCAGAACCATGACACCCATGCATACTGAGCAAATAGACTGTACCCATGAAAGAGGAAACCTGCACAATTGCTTTGAAGTCCAAATGTGCTTGTGCAATGTGAATGTGTGTAGTTGTTTTTAAATCCTGGGGTGAGATGCTGGTCTGTACAAAGAAAGGAGCACAGATCTTGCAACGTAGGGGGAGAGAAGGGGCTAAAGTGGTTGTAAGCCACCTTTACACCCTACTGATTCTGATCTGCTCTGGGGACCAGAGTGGTTCCCAGCATAACGTATACAGCATTGGGGAGCTGCCTATGGTGGCAGTGCACCCCAGAATCTCTGCAGCACTATATTCTGCAGCTCCAGACTTCATGCCCCTACCACCCGAGCTCCTACACCAGGGTTTGCAAGAGTGTCCACCAGAAACAGCCTGCAGCTGGCTGCATTGCTTTCTGCACAGGAAGAATTCTCCATCAGTGAGATTCAGGGCTTTTAGAGTGCTTTACATCCCTCCAGCACCTTTACCCAGCATACAAGAGTCAGAGTGGGAGTGAGAAGGTACCCACGCAGACAGATGACACGCTACAGTAACGTGATGTACAACGTGCAACCACACACAAACAGAGAGGAATGAGGCAATAGAAACCAGCATGCAATAACCCAAAAGAAAGGGGGAGAGAGGTGATATTTTCATGGCCGGGGAAGGGGAGCATTGCAGGAAGAGGCCTATTTCCAGCTGGTACCATCTTTTACAAGTAGTACTTGGCCACCTCCTGGACAATTGCTGCTCTAATTAAAGATACTGGGATTGATCAATTGTAGCCCCCATACAAAGAGGGCTACAGCTGGTCTCTAGGAGCTGTGACACAGCCCAAAGGAATTTGGCTGACCCTCTTGGCCCTTGCCCTGCTCACTAAATATTCATATTTTCTGAGATACTAGGCTCTCCTGTGCATTTATGCACCCATCCCTCTTCACCTCAATTAAATAGAGGTAGACCATAAATAACATCCAGATTACCAAAAACCTGTGTCTAATCAGTAACCTCACACTGAAAAGTATGGTTTAATTGTACTGATCTGAAATAATTGTATCCAAATGACTGCTTTAGACAGACTGTGCATTTTTCTTAACAGCATTCAACATCAGTGCCATTGGAGAGGAACTAACCACCACAGAAAAATACAAAAAATACAGGAGATTAGTAGAGAGCAGTAAGGAAAAATAATTTCCCAGAATTATAGTTTTTCCCCCCTTACATTCATGTCCCATTTCTCCAGTCCAGATGAGCTGATCTCACCCTGTCTTATATCCTGGGCTTGTGGTACTATAGTAAATTCATTCTATAAAACTGTTACTCAACATTGGTGAGGCCTCATCTGGAGTACTGTGTCCAGTTTTGGGCCCCACACTACAAGAAGGATGTGGAAAAATTGGAAAGAGTCCAGCAGAGGGCAACAAAAATGATTAGCGGGCTGGAGCACATGACTTACAATGAGAGGTTGAGGGAACTGGGATTGTTTAGTTGGCAGAAGAGAAGGATGAGGGGGGATTTGATAGCTGCTTTCAACTACCTGAAGGGGAGTTCCAAAGAGGATGGATCTAGACTGTTCTCAGTGGTAGCTGATGACAGAACAAGGAGTAAAGGTCTCAAGTTGCAGTAGGGGAGGTTTAGGTTGGATATTAGGAAAAACTTTTTCACTAGGAGGGTGGTGAAGCACTGGAATGGGTTACCTAGGGAGGTGGTGGAATCTCCTTCCTTAGAGGTTATCAAGGTCAGGCTTGACAAAAGCCCTGTCTGGGATGATTTAGTTGGGGGTTGGTCCTGCTTTAAGCAGGGGGTTGGACTAGATGACCTCCTGAGGTCCCTTCCAACCCTGATAGTCTATGATTCTATGAACAGCTAACACAATTATTTCATTTTCCAGTGCCGTTGGATTTATAGTATTCACAAGCAAAAATTTCATGCTCTTTGAAGCCCAGTGTATATTCCCAGGAAAAAAAAATATTATGATGGAGTTGAGGTTGATAGTATGTATCAATAACGCAAGAATAACCAACTCATTACGAGGATGTTGTAATTATCCCAAAACCAAATGTTATAAACTCAGGAAATTCAGAGTTAAGGTTATGCTCAAAAGAAATCCAAACAAGATTTAAAAAATGCACTCTTAAGAGAGACAAGGTGAGTGAGGTAATATTTTTATTGGACCAACTTCTGTGGGTGGGAGAAACAAGCAACTCTTTGTTGGAAGTTGGTCCAATAAAACCTATTACCTCATTCACCTTGTGTCTCTAATATCCTGGGACCAACATGGCTACAACAACACTATTAAGGCACTGACATTAAAAGACACATTGTTTTTTTTCCTCCTTCATGACATCACTACAGGGCAGAGTTAAGGTATCTTAACTATGCATTTCTTACCTTAATATGTTTGGATTTCTTTTAAGTGTAACTTTTTACTCTGAATTCCCTGGGTTTGTAACTCTTGGGTTTGGGATAATTACAGAATCCCTGTAATGTGTTTTTTTTATACTTATGTTACTGACACTCTCAACATCAACACCACCTTAATGCAGGTTTTTGTTTCTGTGGGGGTTTTTTGGCCTTAATGTGTTTAAATTTATTAAAAATGTCATACATTAGCACTAAATAAGAAACCCAAAGAGTATGCTTCCCTGCAATATTTTTAACATCTTGATGATATGTAGTATTGATCTTAAATTGTTGTTTTTTATTATTTCACTTTTGAGAACAGATTCATCAGTACAATAAACTAGCCAGAGTAAACCAAGCCAGGGGATTTAGGTTTACACTTGCTTTGCGTCACCAGGGAAGCCCAAAGCAGCTGAAGCGTACTGGTGAATCTGGCCCTTAATTTGCAATTGACTTATGGGTTTCAAGATCTGTATTAGTGAGACTGGCGCTATGTTAAAGGGGAGGTCGGAGAGATCAGTCCCAATGTATCAAGATAGTAAGGACTCCCCTCTGTTCCTTCCTCAGTTTCCCGAGCAAAACTGCCTCAGTGTGCAGTGGTGCCGAGGAGGTAGTGCTGCAGGAAGTCTTTCGAGCACTGATATCCAAGCTAGTATGCACTCACAAAATCTCTGAAGAGCAATGACAATTGGGCCCAGTATTCTGTCAATAAGCGCTCTTGTTACCTGTGATCAGTCTCCTTCATAGAATCAATTCCTTCCTCTACAGCTAATTTGCATGATGTTGATTAGTAGTTACCTCTGGTCTCACAACAGCCCCATTTAAAAGTTACCTAAGTTTTTGACCTGAGTCTGTCTGGCTAACCTATATAATCATAGCAATTGGATACAATTGTTAATGATTTAATAACTTAATTTTTTCAAATATAACCTGTGCACAAGATTTCAATTAATTTTAACTATATGGAAAGTTTGAAGTGTCTGCGCTATTTGGTTAGGCTCATTTGGGACAAAGAAAAGATGACACAGACGTTAAATTTCTTAAAGCACCCAGGTTTTTAATTAATCTTAATTCATAAAGGATTTACTTGTAAATTTGCAGGCAAACCATTATTACCCTGTACTCAGAGTACGCACTGTAAGTTTGGGAAAGATGCATTGCATTTTTCGTAGAAAACAATGAGGTTGAATCCCTGCTTTAGGTTCAAAACAGAACTTATTAACTATGGAGGTGTGACCAGTTCCTCTATAATTTGCATATGAAAAGAGACATATAAGTGTATAATACTAATTTATCCAAGCTGAGTCCAAAGCAAGAGTTGTCATGCCAAAGAGAGTTACTGTAGGTGTCTTCTGTATAGAAAACTGTTTTAAAAGCTGCTACAACATGCTTGCTTTTGTGGTAATTGAGTCTAAGAAATGTAATCCTAAAGAGCGATGATGATAGCAGTTGCATCAGTCTGGTGTCAAGTGTATTTAGAATGGAGCTTAATGCGATAAAATATACATCACCTATTAGTTGCTGTGGGAAAAATCACACCTGGGATATTGCAGAAGCTATTACTAAACACAGGTCATATTCTATCCTGTAGGGAGCAAGAAGTCAGATAAGAGAGATGGTAGTGCCTACTAAGTGGTCTCAAAGTTTTTAGATCGTGGCCCCTTTTACTGCTGTCTTGTCTCCCCTCCCCTCCTGAGCCGGGGCAGGGAGCGGGGCCATGATTGGGGCCGGGGGCCAAGGGTTAGAGCCAAAGCAGTGCTGGGGCCACGAGTGGGGCCACGGGGCTGGGACTGTGGCTATGAGCAGGGCCAGAGGCGCTGCTGGGCTGGGAGCCAGGGGCCGAGGCTGGGGCTGCAGCTTGGGGGCAGAGCAAGGCTGGGTGGTACTCCCTCCCTGCCCCTCGTGGGGGCTGGCCTGAGCCATGCCATGCCACCCAGAACATTCCTCTGTGCCACCCCCAGGGGGATCATGCCCACAGGTTGGTGACCACTGGCCTAGTGATTCTAATCTCTGACACACCCACTGATTTTGTGACTTTGGGAAATTTGTTTACATCAGTATTTCAGCATTGATTTGTGAAAAATTTTCATTCAAATTAGTGTTTTCCTCAGAACATATATTAATAAGCCATTTTGTCATATGATTGTACAGTACCTAGTACATGGGACTAGGGCCCTTATTTTTATGATACAAATATCTGAATGATTCTTAACTATTACAAAGATGTCAGTCCCAGATCTTTTGTATGATATTGTTTGAAACAAATCCATGTCCTTGAAGCTAGTTCTATATGTGGCAATCTATGTATTTTGTACATAGTTTACTCATTTAAGATTTATTTGGTGAGGCAGAAAGTGGGAGAAGTGGTGGCTTTGTCTTGAGCAGAATATACCAAAATCATATTTTTTTTAATTTAAAATGTATGCTATACAATGTTTTGATTCAAACTATTAATAGTTTGAAAGCCAATAAAGACAGCAAAGTACATACAGCAAATATGATACTGTCTAGTATGTTCTGTTTTGATAAAGCATGAAATACTTCGAAGTTATATGGTCTAACACAGTATGTAACCCAGGTCATATATTCCACTGCACTGGATAGGAGTCAAATTTTGTAAATATTTATGGAATATTTGTTCAGTAGCAGGTTGACCATGGGGACAAAGACATGAAATTTTTATGGGGAAAATACTAAATCCTTTTTATTACCTGGAAATAATGTCCATGATAAACAGACAATATTACATACAAAAATAATGTTCTATCCTGGTCTGCTTGTTTGTCTCATCCATCTGTTATGTCTTGCCTTTTTAGACTGCAACCTCTTTGGAGCAGGGACTCTTTGACTATATGTTACTATAGTCGGGTAACATGCAATGGGGCTCTGACCCGATTGGCCTCTAGTGCTACTGCAATATAATGTTCAATAACAAGAGTAATGATTCAAAACTTGAGGGGGGTTCAAATGAAATGGAAAACAATTTGAATACTAACCTGATCACTTGATTTGATTACAATACAAATTCCTTTCATTTAAATACCCTTTACTGATTAACACAAATGTTTTGTTTTTGCCTTTCCTATTCTCTCCCTTACACTTTAATGGTAATTTTTAACAAAACTAGAGACACAAAGTATGCTGCAGTACTTGATTAAGTATGTAGAATTTCTGTTACTTGGGTTACTAATCAACATATAGCAGTTGTACATGTACTAGATTATATTTTACAAGAAATACTTAACTGATTACATTCAACTAACAGAACTATCAAGAAAATGATTGATTGTCAAAGGTTATTTTAAAGTGTTTCTTGAACTAAAATAGTGATTCTTGAGAGTTGTGTATCAGGAAATGTAACCTTGATCGATGGCACACTTGCAGTAGGCATGCAACTGGTGAGAGTTAACTTATATTAGCTGACTTTATCAGTGACATTGGATCACCATGAAAAGCTTTGTTAGCATCTCACTGTCAAAAGGGGTAATTTGTGATATGTAATGCATGTTCACATAAATATCTGAAAATTCATACCTACTTACTGGGGTCCATATTTTGCTATGAAGGTATGTTAATATTTTTTACAGAAAAATAGATATTGGAACAAGGTTGCTGAATATGTTGGGATACTTTATCATGATATGGAAAAAATTATTCAAGAATGTCTGTTATCCATTCAGGTCATTGAGTCTCAAAAGTTCTAAAGTCTGTTAGCTGTACAAATAAATCTCTTATCTAGAGAATCACCAGATAACTTTAGGCTCCTTCTTTCTTGTAGGTTCCAATAACTTTGTTGGGATAATTTGATGACTTAATTTGAGGATATATAAAAGTTAAATAATTTTAATGAAAGTTCCATATTATTTCAGCATAATGGTAATATGGTGGGACAGGTTCCCACTCCAGTCAGGAAGAGATTAAAAAGCTCTTCTGGGCACAATCAGCTCCATCCCAGTGTACCTGGGAGGCCTGTCAAACCTGGAGAGGGGTAGGATCAAAAAGGAGGATCCAAGCCCAGCTCAGAGTGGTACTCAGAGATAACCAGAGCTATAGGACATAGCTCCAAAGCTCCACCAAGCAGTGGCTGTTTACCAGAAGAATAGCTGAAGAGCCTCTGTCACTTGGATCCTCTGAAGAAGTAGAGAGACCTTCTTTACTTTGTTTTCCCCTTTTTGTTTAGAACCGTGGGCACTCAGCCTGGGTCCTTTGTATTCCAGGAGATTAGGGGATCAGACCCCTTCTACAGAGACTACTGACCTCTTACCTTGTGGGGAACTGCTGGATAAACCCAGACTGTTTTGTGGCCACAATGTTACTTGGTTTTCCCATGCCATTTTTGGAGAGCTTTATGCCTAGAAGGGAGGTTGTCATCTCTCTAAGACTTATGGCCAGAGATGACCACAGTCCACTTGCTAAATTGGCTCTATAGCAATGCTTACAGCCAGAGAAGTTGGTCTGTGATGAGAGGGGCACCCGTCCCCACTCAATGGGGCACTGTAGAAGTACAAATATTCGAACGAGAGCTTTGAAGGCCGAAGTGGAGAAGGGTTCCATGTGAACAGCAGTTGAACATGGGTCAGTCGGTCCTAAGAGATAAGCGAGCGCCGTTCCGAAGGGACAGGTGATGGCCTCCATTGCCCTCAGCCGATCGAAAGGGAGTCGGGTTCAGATCCCTGAATCCGGAGTGGCGGAGATGGGCGCCGCGAGGCATCCAGTGTGGTAACGCAACCGATCCCAGAGAAGCCAGCGGGAGCCCCGGGGAGAGTTCTCTTTTCTTTGTGAAGGGCAGGGCGTCCTGGAATGGGTTCGCCCCGAGAGAGGGGCCCGAGCCTTGGAAAGCATCGCGGTTCCAGCAGCGTCTGGTGAGCTCTCGCTGGCCCTTGAAAATCCGGGGGAGATGGTGTAAATCTCGTGCTGGACCGTACCCATACCGCAGCAGGTCTCCAAGGTGAACAGCCTCTGGCATGTTAGAACAATGTAGGTAAGGAAAGTCAGCAAGCCGGATCCCTAACTTCAGGATAAGGATTGGCTCTAAGGGCTGGGTCGGTCAGGCTGGGGCGTGAAGTGGGGCTGGGCGCGAGCCGCAGCTGGCTCTCCCAGGGGGGTGGCGGCGACTCTGGATGCTAGCTGGGCCCTTCCTGTGGATCGTCCCAGTTGCGGCGGGCGTCGCTCACTTGTTAGTCTCTAAGGTGCCACGAGTACTCCTTTTCTTTTTGTGAATACAGACTAACACGGCTGCTACTCTGAAACCTATGTCAGTCAGTCGTTTTAGTTCATTTATACTAACGTTGAAAAGATAAGAGGTCTTCTGAAACTATTCCATTTTATCTCAGAAATGGCCTTAATCCTGATTCGTTTAATCTCTCCATTCTCTAGCAATGCCAGATGTGGACAGATGGATCTGATACTGCATATTGAGAACTTATTTAATCATATTCTTTTTAAAATCAATCCTTAGTTTTTAATCTCTTTCAACAAGAAACCTAAAACAATAATTACTTTCACAGATCTCTCAGTGGTTTCTTTCCCATTCTCTCAAACAACTCTAAATAATTAATATTAAAGTGAGTATCTCTCTAAGACATTGAACTGTTGCAGGCTGGACCATTCAAATGTAAAGACTAATGGATTGTATCCCATTTCTCCAAAAACTGACTTTAAAGGAAATCTAAGAGCAGATGTTACTAACTTAAACTTTCAGCTGTTACTCCGAAATACTACTCAGGCTTTTGTGAATAGTGCAGCTATGCAGTGACTTGAATTATCCACTCATTAGTGAAGAATAGCATAACCCCCAAAGTAGTAGTAATAGAACTGAGAGATTTCCTCTTACCTTCCCCCTTGTAAATAGTGTTACTGTTTGTAAGGCTACTGAACTTTAAACCTTTTAAAATCTGCAACTGCATAAGTATATATAATTTTTTAGAACAATGGCTATCTACAAATATAAAGGGCTAAGGTTAAATATAGGCAAGAACTGTATATCTAAGGCTTGGTTTCTCTTTTGGCAATGAATGTTGTCCATGTTCTGACCTTTAATAGATAGAAGTAACTGTACATCCTGCTTACATAAGAGCTAACTGGTAATCTGACAGGAAACGTCAAACATCCACATCCATTATCTGTGATAAAACATACATGTGAAGTGTACTTAGCATATGATTCTGAAATTTCAGTGGAGTGTACACTCCGAATTTATGGAAGTAGACTTTTAGTGTTCCTTTAGTTCATGATACCCAACTTCCTGATTCACTTCCATCAAAATATTCACAGAAAAAGACCTCTGATTTATTTTGTATCAAACACTGAAAACTTTTAGTGTAATACAAGATGGGGAGGGGTGAGAGAAGAAAAATGGAGAAAGTTGCTTATCTTGAATATAGTTAGGTACCGTATGCATTACTGTACATCAGAGTAGTGATTTCTCCCTTAACTCTCAGTGCCCCAACAAATATTTTTTGGGGGGCCGAGCCTGTAAAGTGCCGAAAACACTCATTAATTTCAATGAGTAGCAAAGGCGCCCAGCACCTTGCAGGATCAGGGTCAAAGATCACCAACCACAATATATACTAGGCCATATACATACACTGAGAGTCAAAGTCCTTTTTTTTTTTGTTGGAGTTAGTAACACACTATACTGAAGCACAGAGACAGTACAGCTCTTCAATACAAAACATTTCCTGAGAGAAGATCATGTGTATGCCTCTACATCTATGACTATTTAGCAGCTTTTCCTTCTGCAGCATTGACTTGGATCCTGCCATTGTGAGCCGCTGAGTTTCCTGCATTCCTATTGAAATCCATAGGATTTTGCTGATTCTCAGCACATCTCAGGATTGACTTTTTGACATTAATAACAGATTTCCTTAATATGTAAGGGACAAAAATACTTCTACATAAAGGGTTTAATGGCTTTACAAACTTCAAAGTATTTACATAGATTTCAATATATTTCATACCACCAGATTTGTCATAGTATTGTTCCATTCCCAACCCTCCATAATCACCCAACATGTGTGTCATTTAGACTATACAGGCTTATCACTATTTTTGGAGAGATGCGGGAGTTATGTTTCCCAGCTGTCTCTGGCCCCAAAGCGGGAAATAAATCCCCTGCTACGGCATGAGGGACGAACCTTTTGGGCTTGTTTTGGCAGCAGCAGGGAGTGTGGATATATGAGACAGCCCAGCTGCTGAAGTTTTGGAGCAGGAGCTGCCATTCTGGGCCTCCCTGCAGTTCATAGATTCATATATTTTAAGACCAGAAAGGACCATTGTGATCATCTGATCCAACCTCCCAGATAACACAGGCCAGAGAACTTCCCTCAAAATAATTCCTGTTTGAACTAAAGCCTGTCTCTTAGACAAACCTACAATCTTGATTTAAAAATTGTCAGTGATGGAGACTCCACTGAGAGCCTCGGTAAATTGTTCCAATGGTTAATTACTCTTACTGTTAGAAACATATGCCTTATTTTCAGTCTGAATTTGTCTAGCTTCAACTTCCAGCTGTAGGATCTTGCTTTTATATCTTTTTCTGCTAGATTGAAGAGTCCATTATCAAATATTTGTTCCCCGTGTAGAAATTAATAAACTGTTATCAAGACAGCTCTTTACCTTCCCTTTGTAGAAGCAGAACAGATTGATCTTCTTGCAACTCTCTGTCTGTCTGGCTCTCTCGCTCTCTCGCTTTCTCTCTGAGACATGTTTTTTAATACTTTAATCATTCTTGTGACTCTTCCCTGAACCCTCTCCAGTTTATCAACATCCTTCCTGAACCGTGGACCCCAGAACTGGAGACAGTATTCCAGTAGCAGTCACATCAGTGCCAAATACAGAGGTAATATAACCACCCTATTTCACTGTTTCAGTATCCAAGGATCCCATTCACTCAGTGTTGCATCTTGTGTCTTTTGTATGGAGTCTACAGCAGATAGGTAGGCCACTTCTGACAGAACCTTATTCTTAAATGAAAAAATTGATCAAAAAATTCCTCAGGATGAAAGGCTAATCAAATGAAACTTCAATTTAAAAGGCCAAGACTGAAACTGACTAACCCTCCAAGCACATGATGAACTATCATGCCAAAACAGATGCCAATTTTTTTCAGCAAAGCCACATCTGACAGCAGCAAAAGTATGCTCCTAAACTTGGCACCTTCATCCTAATTTTGCTAGTTATGGTACGTGTGTATTAAAATGTGCTGACTTTCAGTGTAAGGGGCAGAGAAAGAAAAAGGAAATAATTTAAGATGAACTGACAGTTTTTAACAAATCAAATCCACAAATACCAAATGAGGAATAACTGGGTAGGCAGCAATACTGCAGAAAAAGATCTGGAGGTTATAGTGAATTGCTGTTGCAAAAAAAAAGGGGGGGGGGCGAAGGGAATGTCATTTTGGAATGTATTAACAGGAGTTTCATATATAGGACATGGAGTTAATTGTTCTGCTCCACTCAGTATTGTGAGTACATTTATTAGAATTTAGACCTTTTTGCTACTTGTGAATTGTTTGCAAACACGATATTTTTATAAACTTATTTACAGTCTGTCTTCAAGCAGTTTCTTGAGTAGTGACTGTATTCCTATCAGTGAGGTTCATCAAGTGTGTCATTTCTTCCTAGAAGTATCATCTCAGTCTTCTCCTGGTTAAGGTTCAGTCAAGCTAGCATTCCCCCAAACCCTTGAACCACTGAGATATTGGTGCAGTTATGCAACTTTCTTAGCTAGAAGAAAAGGAGTACTTGTGGCACCTTAGAGACTAACCAATTTATTTGAGCATAAGCTTTTGTGAGCTACAGCTCACTTCATGTAGCTCACGAAAGCTTATGCTCAAATAAATTGGTTAGTCTCTAAGGTGCCACAAGTACTCCTTTTCTTTTTGCAAATACAGACTAACACGGCTGTTACTCTGAAACCTTTCTTAGCTAGGTCAGTTAAGATGGAGACAGAACTGTGTTTCATAAGCATACTATTGTCACCATAGCCCACTTCTCTTCACTAACCTTCCTATAAGCCTCCGATGGATGTCAAACAGTAGAGGTTACATGCTGGAACCTGTGGCATGCCACAGGAGAACACCCTGGGGACCAGTGAGCCAGTACTACCCTCTGGATCTCTCAGAAAGGAAGAGCACCATTTTTACTCAGGGTTGGTTGTTATTATTATTGTGTTTTATTTATTTTATTATAGATTTTATAAGTTTAAGCTTGTACAAGCACCTACAGTCTTTGATAATAAGAGCTTGTAAAACTAACTTTAAATAACTAAAATAAATTGCATTGTCTTTCACTATCCATTTCTACAGTTGACAGAAATAAGAGTGTACTTATGTAGCAAAATTATTTGTATGCTCTATTGTATAATGTATACTATATGGTAAAAATAGATAATCTGAAATCCACTGATTTTATTTTTTGAATGTGTACACTCTTCAGAATAACTATGTCTGTTGAGAGTCCCATGTCTCCATCTTACAAAACTTACTGGGAAAGTTCAGTTTATTGCAAAAATAGAAAATATCAGATAAGCCAACCTGGAGTTCACCCCACCCACACGTCTTCCAGCATAGCTCTGCAAATGTAGGGGTCACATTTGGTCACGAAGAATTTCTAGGCAGGACACTGTAGTCTATGAAGTTTTAATTAGAACCTTGCATAATAATAAAACTTCTGGATTTTTTTTTCTTGAGATACCCCAGTATCCTGTTTTTATTGAAGCCAGATAATTGGCTGATAGCTTCCAGGCTTTTTCCACAGTCATTATACTACAAGACTTGTTTCCATTTATGTAGTCCCTAGTTTGGTTCATTGCCCACAGACTTACCATTCATTATCTTTCACATTTCTCTACATTAAACTGTATTGTCCATTTTCTGTCCCATATTATGGAATTTTTCTAGTTTTTAAAACAAGGATTTGGGAGTTGAATGTGCTCAGTTTTATTTCTGGCTCTCTTTACTTGATATGTAACACTGGGCAACATATGTCTTTGTGCTTCATTTTTCTCACTGTAGAATGGGTACAATAGCTATTTGGTAGACGTGCCAGGGTTTAAATAATTGTGAGTTTTTTAGTCACTGAATAAGAATGGAGACTGATTCTACTGTCCTTAATCATGCTAAGTAGTCTATCCACCAGTCCTGTTGATATCAATGGGACTATTCATGGAATAAGGAACTGTAGAGAACCTGCTGTTCAAGGCCGCTCGAGGCAAAAACAAGCTAGGCAGCTGCCTAGGGAGGCAGATTTTGGGACCACCAGCTGGTTCCTTCCATGGGCAGCAGGGGATGAGGCATGCAGGACTTTCTGCAGGAGGGCGTGGCTGTTGGTTGGGGCTCAGAGGAGCAGAAAGCAGCCCTCAGTTAGCCTGCTGGGGAAGCAGTCCCACCTCCTCCCCAAGGGCTCAAAGAAGCAGGAAGCACTCCTCTGCTAGGGAAACTCTCTTGCCTATGGGCTGGGGGCACGTGGACTGTAGGAGGTATGGGCTGGGGATGCAGAGTGCAGGGGGCGAGGGGTGCCTAAGTCCCATTGTGGTTGAGCTGAGCAGCTCCAGTCAAAGGATTGAGGGGGCAGGGGTCCCTAGACCCAGAGGAGACTGGAGGTGGGTTGTGGGGGGCGGGTGGGAAGTGGGTCCCTGTTGCAAATTTCTGAGAGTGGGCATAGGGCAGCACGTGGAAGTTTTGCCTTGGATGGCAGCTTGGCTTGAGCAGCCTTTGCCTGCTGGCTCATTACTAGATACTTTCCCCCCAGCCCAGCTGAGCTGGAGGGAAATGCTCTGGTGGAGAGCGCTGTATTACACAGTTGAGTGCTCAGCCTCCATAATCTCTAGAGTGCTGGAAAAAGAACGTCGCAAGATCAGAAAGGACTAGGAGAGAATCAGAGACTCTAAGGGAGCAGTAGAGCTGTCAAAACTTGAGGTTTCTTGTTCATGCGAAATTTTGGCTTTTCAAAATTTGGTTTTGTTTCATTCTCATCAATGTCACACCACAGCTGCTCTGGAGCAGCTTCCCCCTGTGGACTGCCCTGGGGCTTAGGATCTCAGGGCTTCCAGACCCTTGAGGAGCTGCCTTACTTGGGAGTCTGGAAGCCTTGGAGTCTCTGGCAATGGGACAGTCTGCATTGCAGGGTTGCCATGGAGCCACAAGCCCTAGGACTCCTTCTCAGGATTTCCAGGCTCCCAATTCCATGGCAGTGAGCCTGGAAGCCTGGAAAAACCCCAGGACTTCTAAGCCTCCTGCTGCAGAGCTGGGAACTAAGCTCCAGGGTGAGTTGGGGCTTCTGGGCCGCTTGCCAGGGAGGTAGGAGTCTCGAAGTCCTGAGACCCCAGGCTCCAGCTGAAGGTCATTATCCCCATTTTACTGCTAGAGAAACTGAGGAACAGAGGGGAGTAGTGATGTGACTAAGTCACTCAGCAAACAAGTCGCAGAGCTAGGAACAAAAAGAAAAGGAGTACTAGTGGCACCTTAGAGACTAACCAATTTAATTGAGCATAAGCTTTCGTGAGCTACAGCTCACTTCATTGGATGCATTCAGTGGAAAATACAGTGAGGAGATTTATATACACACAGAACATGAAACAATGAGTGTTACCATACACACTGTAAGGAGAGTGATCACTTAAGATGAGCTATTACCAGCAGAAGAGCGGGGGGTGGGGGGAGAAAACCTTTTGTAGTGATAATCAAGGTGGGCCATTTCCAGCAGTTAAAAGGAACGTCCAGGGAGCAGTGGGGGAAATAAAAATGGGGAAATAGTTTTACTTTGTGTAATGACACATCCACTCCCAGTCTCTATTCAAGCCTAAGTTAATTGTATCCAGTTTGCAAATTAATTCCAATTCAACAGTCTGTCGTTGGAGTCTGTTTCTGAAGTCTTTTTGTTCTAATATTGTGACCTTTAGGTCTGAAATCGAGTGACCAGAGAGATTGAAGTGTTCTCCGACTGGTTTATGAATGTTATAATTCTTGACATCTGATTTGTGTCCATTTATTCTTTTACATAGAGACTGTCCAGTTTGGCCAATGTACATGGCAAAGGGGCATTGCTGGCACATGATGGCATATATCACATTGGTAGATGTGCAGGTGAACGAGCCTCTGATAGTGTGGCTGATGGGATTAGGCCCTATGATGCTGTCCCCTGAAAAGATATGTGGACACAATTGGCAACGGGCTTTGTTGCAAGGATAGGTTCCTGGGTTAGTGGTTTTGGTGTGTGGTTGCTGGTGAGTATTTGCTTCAGATTGGGGGGCTGTCTGTAGGCAAGGACTGGCCTGTCTCCCAAGATTTGTGAGAGTGATGGTCGTCCTTCAGGATAGGTTGTAGATCCTTGATGATGCATTGGAGAGGTTTTAGTTGGGAGTTGTAGGTGATGG
Organism: Lepidochelys olivacea; assembly: GCF_965140295.1. Lineage (NCBI taxonomy): Eukaryota > Metazoa > Chordata > Testudines > Cheloniidae > Lepidochelys > Lepidochelys olivacea. The sequence continues at coordinate 75,808,226 of NC_140414.1, forward strand.
CTAGTGGCGCTCTGTTATTATCTTTGTTGGGCCTGTCCTGTAGTAGGTGACTTCTGGATACTCTTCTGGCTCTGTCAATTTGTTTCTTCACTTCAGCAGGTAGGTATTGTAGTTGTAAGAATGCTTGATAGAGATCTTGTAGGTGTTTGTCTCTGTCTGAGGGGTTGGCGCAAATGCGGTTTATCGTAGAGCTTGGCTGTAGATGATGGATCGTGTGGTGTGGTCTGGGTGAAAGCTGGAGGCATGTGGGTAGGAATAGCAGTCAGTAAGTTTCTGGTATAGGGTGGTGTTTTATGTGACCATCGCTTATTAGCACCATAGTGTCCAGGAAGTGGATCTCTTGTGTGGACTGGTCCAGGCTGAGGTTGATGGTGGGATGGAAATTGTTGAAATCATGGTGGAATTCCTCAAGGGCTTCTTTTCCATGGGTCCACATGATGAAGATGTCATCAATGTAGCACAAGCAGAGTAGGGGCATTAGGGGACGAGAGCTGAGGAAGCGTTGTTCTAAGTCAGCCATAAAAATGTTGGCATACTGTGGGGCCATGCGGGTACCCATTAGCAGTGCCGCTGATTTGAAGGTATACATTGTCCCCAAATGTGAAAAAGTTATGGGTGAGGACAAAGTCACAAAGTTCAGCCACCAGCTTTGCCGTGACATTATCGGGGATACTGTTCCTGACGGCTTGTAGTCCATCTTTGTGTGGAATGTTGATGTAGAAGGCTTCTACATCCATAGTGGCCAGGATGGTGTTTTCAGGAAGATCACCGACGGATTGTAGTTTCCTCAGGAAGTCAGTGGTGTCTCGAAGATAGCTGGGAGTGCTGGTAGCGTACGGCCTGAGGAGGGAGTCTACATAGCCAGACAGTCCTGCTGTCAGGGTGCCAATGCCTGAGATGATGGGGCGTCCAGGATTTCGAGGTTTATGGATCTTGGGTAGCAGATAGAATGCCCCAGGTCAGGGTTCCAGAGATGTGTCTGTGCGGATTTGTTCTTGTGCTTTTTCAGGGAGTTTCTTGAGCAAGTGCTGTAGTTTCTTTTGGTAACTCTCAGTGGGATCAGAGGGTAATGGCTTGTAGAAAGTGGTGTTGGAGAGCTGCCTAGCAGCCTCTTGTTCATATTCCGACCTATTCATGATGACGACAGCACCTCCTTTGTCAGCCTTTTTGATTATAATGTCAGAGTTGTTTCTGAGGCTGTGGATGGCATTGTGTTCTGCACGGCTGAGGTTATGGGGCAAGTGATGCTACTTTTCCATAATTTCAGCCCAAGCACGTCGGCGGAAGCACTCTATGTAGAAGTCCAGTCTGTTGTTTCGACCTTCAGGAGGAGACCACCTAGAATCCTTCCTTTTGTAGTGTTCGTAGGAAGGTCTCTGTGGATTAGTATGTTGTTCAGAGGTGTGTTGGAAATATTCCTTGAGTCGGAGACGTCGAAAATAGGATTCTAGGTCACCACAGAACTGTATCATGTTCATGGGGGTGGAGGGGCAGAAGGAGAGGCCCCGAGATAGGACAGATTCTTCTGCTGGGCTAAGAGTGTAGTTGGATAGATTGACAATATTGCTGGGTGGGTTATGGGAACCATTGCTGTGGCCTCTTATGGCATGTAGTAGTTTAGATAGTTTAGTGTCCTTTTTCTTTTGTAGAGAAGCAAAGTGTGTGTTGTAAATGGCTTGTCTAGTTTTTGTAAAGTCCAGCCACAAGGAAGTTTGTGTGGAAGGTTGTTTTTTTATGAGAGTATCCAGTTTTGAGAGCTCATTCTTAATCTTTCTCTGTTTGCTGTAGAGGATGTTGATCAGGTGGTTCCGCAGTTTCTTTGAGAGCATGTGGCACAAGCTGTCAGGATAGTCTGTGTGGTATGTAGATTGTAATGGATTTTTTACCTTCAGTCCTCTTGGTACGATGTCCATCTGTTTGCATTTGGAACGGAAGATGATGTCTGTCTGTATCTGTACGAGTTTTTTCATGAAGTTGATAGGTTTCCACTCCATATGGCTAAATGCAGTGCCTTGCATAATGACTAGGAACAGAACCCAGGTTTCCTGCATCCCAGGCCAGCGCTGTATCCATTAGGTCACACTTTATTGCCTGCATAGCGAAAAAAAGCAGACAAGCATAATGCTGAGCATTAGGTATATTAGCTCCTCTATGATCAAGAACACAATAAATAAACCTTGATACAGCATCCATTCAAGAAATCTGTTCCTTTATTCCTTCTCCAGTTGTCCACTATCACTTTTCCTGGAGCAAATTCTTTTACCAATATCTCTCTTGCCTCTTTCTCTAATTTGGTTTTCATACCTACCCATCACTGTAACATTGGAGCTCCTTGTTTGTCTGCTAGGAATTTATTTAAGGAAACTTTATCTTTTTAGTAGAAATAGACTCCAAAACCAGCATTCACAATTTTTCTCTTCAGATTTTTCCTTTGTTTCTGTTCTGGCTTTTTTAGACATTTTCCTAGCCACCCTCCCTGCTCTTATGCATTGCTTACATTTCTTTAAAAAATAACTTCTCTCATTGCTTACACTACTCTTTACATCCTTGTTCAAGCAACACAGGGTGGGCCATGTTGTGTTTTCCTTGCTTAGATTTTGCTGGGATTAGTTAAATTTCATCTATTGATGGATTTTTAATACTTCACACATCTCTGTTGTTGTTCTCATACAGTACAGAAATACAGTTGTCTGTCTATTTTACATTTCCTCAGCTTTTCTTTTGCAATTAAATTCATAAATATACTTATAAAGAATGAAATACACAGTATTATAGGAGAGTTCTGGAACATGTTACAAAAGCATTTTTGGAGTCTTGTATTATAATTACCCATTATATTTATCAAAGACCTTTTCAAAGCATTGTATTATTTATTTATAAGAGCTTACTGGGAGAGAGGAGGTGCCAGGAGGACACAGAGGCAACTAATGCAGTAGTTGAATTTAATGAAAATAATATGCCTTTTTGCCAAACTTCTTTATAATTATGCAATTTTAAAGTATGGAGATATTTTAGTTTTTTCATGTGACCCATATAGTTTTCTCTGGTTATTCTCCGGGATAGGGATAACTTTTATATTTCGTGCTGTGACTGAGTTCTTATCCAATCCATCTATGTACATAGAGCAGGCTTGTAAAATTCTATTCACTCAGTTCCCTCTGGCTGGTAACTTGTTTGTGTTTCTGGTTGTTGTTTTAGAGAGGGGGTTTGGGGGGCAGAGGGGAGGAGTAAAATATTAGACACATTATTGAGTAGTAATACTTATAACTAATTTGTTCTTATACTTGTAATTATGATTATTATTGTGATTATTACATTAATATGTCTAATACAGAATATAAATACAGATGTCTGTGGCCATTTTACCTTGCCCCAGCCCTGCCTTTCTTTTTCTTTCAATTATTTTAAATACATTTATAATCTCTTTGATTCATTCCCAGTGAAAATTCTGAGCTCCACTCTTCCTTCATCTACTTAATGCTTTCCTCCTCATGCCATTCCACCTCTCTCTGCATTTACTCATTATTGCCTTTTCCATACCACCCTCCATCCCCTGTGCTTCCAACTTTTGTTCTGAGACTCATACAGTTTATTCTCTTCCTCTATTGTCATTCATTCTTGAATCTGCAGCCAGCCTCTTGTCAAGAGCAAGCCTCATATGCTCATTCATGTGCTCTTAGCTGATTTGGAATACATACTTAAATCATGGAGTTGAAGTTGGGATTTGGTTACAGCTCTGATTTTCCTTCTCTAAACTGATTTCCATCTCTTCACAGACAACAATAATCTACACACACATTCATATTAACTGCTAACAGTATTAGACTGCTCTCAGCTGTTCAGAGGTTTCACAAGCACACTGCTTGACAATTAATGGGTAGGAAAAAAGCTGCACCTGTGCTAGCAGAAAGTGAATTTGGGAAAACTTGCTTAATAAAGCTAATCCTGCAGGACCAACTTCCATTGAGATATGAGGGCACTTAGTACCTTGCAAGAGACATTCAGCACCAAGCAGGATGAGGGCAGTAGTAAGTACGTTTATTTAAAAAAAGAAGAATGCACTAGACCTGCGGGCCTGGTTCCCATGTTATTTTTTTAAAGAAAAAAGTGTCTATCCATCATTCTGGAGCTCAGAAAAACCAAAATAAATCAAATATTTAAATGGGGTTTGTTTTGAAGTTATTTGTTCACTTACCCCAAGCTGTTTTCTGCAACACACTGATGCAAGGAGGATTTATGTGGGTAAATCTTGGAAAAAAATCATACACTCTGAAATAGTAGTATGGGAGATTTCTTATATTGAGTTCTAAATGCATTTTTTTAAATGATATATTAAGAGAACAAAAACAGCCTCACTTTCTTTCCCCTACATAACTCTGAGCTTACTGGATCCTATTTCTACCCTTTACATTAAGTACTTTCAGTACCACAATATCTTAACAATTCCCGCTATATTAAATGACATCATTGGCCTACATTCTTAGCAAAACCAAAAACATTTCTGCAAGACACAGTTTTTTCAATACATTTTGTTTTGGAGTTTTGCAATACGTGAGAGAGTAAAACCTGCAAAAAATAGGCAGTGGAGCTCCCTGGGGGGGTTTTGGTTTTGGTTTTGTTTTGTTTTTTGAAGGAGTTACTTTGAACCTTCCCTCATGAACACTAAAATCCCAGGAAATGAAACTGGAAGTGGATACATTAGTTAACTGAGAGTTAACTGAGAGAGACAAAAAAAAAAAAAAACCTATAGACACACCACAAAGAACCCTTCTACGGTAAGGTGTTTTTTTGTTTTTGTTTTTTAAACTATTTTCTCTGGACCTCACATAAGCTTTGTTTATGATAATTATTTGAATGGACACGGTCACAGACCCAGTGTTTATTGGCTAATCCTTGGAGCAATAATTAAAACTACTTGTTGGAGGTTCAGGCACCAGAGAGAGTAAGGAAGGGAGGAGGAAACGTGTGCTATCAGGTCTGCCTCATACCAACTGAAAAACGATGATGTCCAGAATGAGATCACATAACACAGTTATTTAATTCTAAATGTTTTCTTGCGTGGTTTCTTGCTCATGATTAGCACTTTTTATATTTACTGTTGCTTTGGTGGTGCAAAGCTACCAGTAAAATACAGCTTGAAAACTTTAGTGCAAGGAAAAGAAAGTTAACAAGAAGAAGAAAAGGAAAAGACTGTTTACAAATGCCTGACAGTATATTCAAGATCCCCTTTGGTTTGTTGCACTCTACAATTGAGAGTCCCGGTTTGTATATTGTATTGAGTGGCTATCCCTTTGTGAGTTTCATACAACTGATGTAAATCATCCCATTGTAACAACTCATTAATTTAAGTGCAAAGGATGATAGCAGCAATTGAAAATGAGCTTAAGAAAATGGGCTGAATGCCATTAAAATTTGTTTAACATTTTCAGTTACATCTGTTTTCAATCTTGTGGTGTGCTTTAATTAACATCAGTCTTACAGAATTGTACAAATCAGTTTGCAGAAAATGATATCTTGAACGAAGTGACCTTTGTTTAATTTAAAAAAAGTGTAATGTGGGTTTGATTAACTTTACCCTATACTGTTTGATTTCATGTCAATTTCAGTGCTCAACTCCCATGATTGTTCACGTCAACAAAGCCAAATCAAGCTCCAGGTGGCAGTTTATTCTGATGTGTTGTAGCTGTTGACATATTTCTTGAAGACCAAAAATGGAAGAAATACCAACTATAGTAGTGAGAATCTAGGAAAAACAAATACTTTTGTTTTAATCTTACTGCGAGAAAAATAGCTCTTTTGGCTTATGAGCAAGTCAGAAAGTCAAATTACTAGAAATTGTTCCTTCCTATCTGCCTTTTTAAAAGATGTTTGTTAAAAAATAGTTGTCTTCTAACAGTCTTAGTTTGAAAAATATTTTAAAATAAGTGGATTATGAGGTAGCTCTTTTGCTTCTCTGTTCTGCCTTACTGGAATTTTTTCAAACAGATGAATCTCTTGAGCAATGGACAACCATTTGGAGGAAAGGAAAGTCTGGAGAAATTGTGTTGATAATTAGCTCTACTTATTTTCCATATCAGTGAGGCACATATATACATAGCATTAAATTGCAGTGAAGGGAATTCATTTCATTTCATTGTTGCATCTTAGCAGAAGAACCAGCCAGAGTTGAGACTTTCATTTGTGTATAAAAGCCCTTCAACAAGCCATTGGTTATGTTCTTCTCAGGAAGTCTAAATACAATAATTGCATATAGCATCAGGACTGTTTTGTGTTAATGGTGCTGTTAATGGTGCAAGAATTCACTTTCTTGTGGGACCCTGAAACTTTCATAATAGAGTCCAAGAAATAGTGGCAGTTTATTTTCCATTTTAAATGAAATAGTGTTGTAGGTCCTTAAGGAACACCTCCTCTTGCTCATAATTTCTGGCTTACAGTCCAGCCACAGCTTTCAATTTTCCATTTTATGGAAATCAAATGTTTGGGTGTTACTCAAGATGTGTAAAACAAACACAAATTTTTAAATTCCCAGGGCATGGGATTTATATTAGGAATTGCTAAACCACTAACAGAGCTATTTTAAGAACTATCGCCATCATATTGTGATTTGACATTAATACATTAAAAAGTCATGATGTACAGCATGATGTAAAAGTACGGGCCCCAGTGGGAGCCGTGATCGGCCGAACCTGTGGACGTGGCAGGTAAACAAACTGGCCGGGCCCGCCAGGGGCTTTCCCTGAACAAGCAGCATCCCAAGTTTGGGAAACACTGATGTAGAGAAATTAAAACAAACAGATGCACTGATGGAAATTCTAAATAAATAAATAAATAAAATAACAATTGACCCTGAAAGGAAATGACATATGGTTGGAACTAATTTCAAAGTGTGTTCATATTTCTGGCACAAACCACTAAGAAAATGCTTTTAAAAATCTAACAATTAATGGAAATATGTTTTCAAACACAATCAGTCACTGTTAAGTGACCATGAAGTTCATCCCTGATGAATTCATCAAATTCCTGATGGTGAATTTGCAGGAAATGGCCCACCTTGATTATCATGCACATTGTGAAGAGAGTTGTCACTTTGGATGGGCTATTACCAGCAGGAGAGTGAGTTTGTGTGTAGGGGGGTGAAGGGTGAGAAAACCTGGATTTGTGCTGGAAATGGGCCAACTTGATGATCACTTTAGATAAGCTATTACCAGCAGGACAGTGGGGTGGGAGGAGGTATTGTTTCATGATCTCTGTGTGTATATAATATCTGCTGCAGTTTCCACGGTATGCATCCGATGAAGTGAGCTGTAGCTCACGAAAGCTCATGCTCAAATAAATTGGTTAGTCTCTAAGGTGCCACAAGTACTCCTTTTCTTTTTGAGAATTAACAGTTCAATTTCCCCCCGTGTTGCTGATGAGAATTTCAGGGAAGACTGTTGGTGGCAGTTTCTCTAGACAACTGGAGCTGAATTCAAATAATTATTTTTCATGATGAAGATTGGGATTAGGCATCTCATGAAACCAGGCCTTGAGGTAGCATGGAACAGTCTGTGTCCTGATCATTTTTTAGAATGCATCTTGGAAGAACACAGACTCTCAAAATTATCCTACAGTTTCATAATGACTGTCTTCCTTACAGAGTTTACAGCAGGAAGCCTTAAATTAAGTGTTACAGCTCTACTGTAAGAGGAGTCTGTGATGAGACATTAGCTAGTTAGAACTAGAACAGTTGCCTTTAAATGCTTGGTTAGGATGTCTGATCAAAAATGGTTCTCATATCTACGTGCAATCATTTTACTGTGAGATAAATGTGTTATTGTAGTAGTATATTCATACCTTTCTCTGCTGCTCCAGTCCTCTAGTGCAGTGGCTCTCAACCTTTCCAGACTACTATACCCCTTTCGGGAGTCTGATTTATCTTGTGCACCCCCAAGTTTCACCTCACTTAAAAAACTACTTGCTTTCAAATACAAATAAAATACAAATACAAATATAAATAAAAATAAAAAATGGCACAGCACACTAATCCTGAAAAATTGCTTACTTTCCCATTTTTACTATATAATTATAAAAGAAATTGACTGAATACAAATATTGTACTTATATTTCAGTGTATAATATATAAAGAAATATAAGCAAGTCATTGTCTGTATGAAATTTTAGTTTGTACTGACTTTGCTAGTGCTTTTTCTGTAGTCTGCTGTAGAACTAGGAAAATATTTAGAGGAGTTGATGTACCCGCAGGGGTACATGTACCCCTGGTTGAGAACCACTGGTCTAGTGTATCCACCCCTGCTTAAGTGATTCATTCTTACCTCTTCAGAAGATTTTTAAAACACTCCATTTTCTGTTAATAATATTCAACAGACTTTATTCCATAAAGGTTATTTAATATGCAAATACCTTGTATCTTGATAGGTGTTATGGTAAGGCTAGAATTGCATGAACAAAACCTTTGATCAGATACTTCCTGGGCAAGTGTTGGCAATAAAAATCTACAGAAGAGAAGCCTTCTCAGCCCTCCATCCCTATGCAATGTTCTTAGCTTCCTCTGTGTTGGGATCTGTTGCTACATATTGTCATGGAGATCTCCCACTATGAATGAGGTAATTAAACAGAATGGATTCCTCAACATTTTAACATTCTTGCTTATAAAAGCATGGATAAGAAGCATCACCACTTCCAGAGTTAAAGCAAAGTACTCTTCTAAATTAACAGTAGCTGGATTATTTTTCTTATTAAAATACAGGAATCATTAGGTTTAAGGATTTAAACATAGTGTGAAACAACACTCTGGGGCATCAGGTCACATTTTTATTTAATTAATCAATGACAATGTGTGTTTGTAACACAAATGGTTCACTGTTTGCCACTGTTACCAAGAACAGAAGTTGAAAAGAGAATGATTCAGGCTTGATTGAAGCACAAAATTGATTCAGCATGTCCTTCAATATGCTGTGCAAAACAATATATGCATCACTAGCCACTGACAGTCCAAACAAAAATAAAGCCCTTCACAGCTGGCTACAATGAATTTTACCATTCTGTGCATTTGTCTCAGAATACACACTATGGGAAACATTTTTATACCCAGCTTTTATACCCAGTTATCTCGTGTCAATTTCAAGCCATTTTCGAAATACTATGAGTGTCACTTTCAAAAATATTTCCAACTTTTTGGTAAATTTTCAAAACACTTTCAAAACACTAACTTAAACAGAACAAACAAACAAAAATATAAAAACCAAACAAACCAAAACAACCCAACACTACCTCCTCTTCTGATTTTTCCAACTTTCCAGAAAACCTGTATCTTTGGCATATAGTATTTCAGTAAAATTGGTTTAGCTGTGGTGTATATGAAATGCTGCTTGAAAATAGGGGGTATAATGGGAAACTAGTTTCAACCTTAAATGCTGCTTATACTGCTATTGTGGCTCCACATGATATATACATTACTGATAGATTATATTATACATATAATATATATATATAAAATCTTGTGATTTAGTGATATAAAACCTTGTAGTCCTTCTTTGTTATTATTATTATTATTTGCTTCTAGTGCCTTTATTCTGTCAGTACATGAATGCCAACTGAGAAATGATTTGAGACCAAGAAACTGGTATTCAGAGTTAGGACTCCTGGGTCCTATTGCTAGCTCTGACGCTGAAGCAACTGTGTGATCTTTGATGAAGTCAGCCTCTTTGAATCCATGTTGTTATCTATTGAAAGGATATATTACTACACTTACCGACTTCACAGGAATGTTGTGAGGTTTTATGTTTTGAAAGTGATCTGAGATCCCTGGATAAATGTGCTATTGGCCCAGTCCTGCTGTCAATGGAGTCAAAGCCTTCATTGATTTCAATGGGAGCAGGATTAGGCCTTTTAAGTACTATTTTATGGCATGCACAGCTAGGGAAACTGATGCCAAAGTGAAATATTTGAATTTATTAAATTGAGCATTTTATACTATAAATGACCTGGAAAGTTTGTTGTATTGACGCCTATTTGTGGGCATACAATTATAATGGTATACTAAGGTTATTGTTCTATGTCTGCAACATTCACTTGTAATCACAGAGGTTGATCTGGCTAAGTGTTGCTCAAGACAAGTATTCACATTATAACAAGGTCTGCAAATGTCACTGAGGGTATGTCTACACTGCAAAATGACTCGGGCTAATGGGGCTTGAGCTAAGGGGCTGTTTAACTGTGGTGTAGACGTTTGGGCTCAGGCAGTAGCCTGAGCTCTAGGACCCTGCGAGGTGGGAGGGTCCCAGAGCTAGTGCTGCCTCACAAGCCTGATCATCTACACAGCAACTAAACAGCCCCTTAGAAGGAGCCCCTGGAGCCCAAGTCAGCTGGCACAGGCCAGTCAGGGGTATCTAATTGCTGTGCAGACATAACTCCCTACAGTGTCTGAAATGGGAAAGTAAAGATGATTGTGGAGAAGGAAAACAGTCAACCATGCTACTGTGTATCTCCATTTATTATGGATAGCACTGTTTATCCTGAATCAGTTAAAAATTGAAGAGTTTAGTTCCCAAATGAGCACAATAAAAGTAAATATACTATACTTACTGCCCTCAACTCAAATTCCTAAACAAAGTTACCTTTGGGAAGAGGCAGCCAGCACATCCCTGCTGCCCACGCCCTTTCCCGCAGCTCCCATTGCCCGGGATGGTGAACCACAGCCACTGGAAGCTGAGGGTGGCCGTGTCTGCGGATGGGCCGTATAAACAAACTGCCTCGTGACCCGCCAGTGGATTACCCTGATGGGTCCCATGCGGGTCCGCGGGCTGCAGGTTGCCCACCACTGCAGTAGACCCTGAACAGGTGCAGGCATCTTCCCATGCAAATCCTATTGCAGAATCAGGATCTTATACAGTAACTGTCACTGATGAGCAGGTAGACTGTTACTGGCCATAAAAGAAAGTTGCACCAGCTTCATTTTGCTTTCTTGTCCATCCTCCTTCAGCTAGAGGAAATGTGTTGGGCCTATAGCTGCCACCAGTCAGCAGGAAAAGAATGTTAATTATTTTTCTCATTGTTCCCCACTGTTCTAATACAAAAGGAAGAACAAAATGATTCTTAGATTAAGAAAATGGATACAGATTTGAATGCAATAAAAAGTTACAAAGGGAGCCACGTAACGCATTTATTGAGAAGTTCACGTGACAGACACAGATGTGTTACCTCCTGAGTGCTGTCTGCTGTTAATCTTTGCCAAGCACAGTGCACACATCTGATTATAAACCAGTCTTTCCTTTCAGGCTCCTGGCCAGACAGAATAAACAAAAGATAATTAAGAGAAGCTAAAGAAAGTAATCTGTTGAGAACAGTGTCAGAATGCCAATGATTATTTGATAGCTCAGTGCAGGATCAGGATAATAATCAGCAAAGCTGGTTTTGCAATCCTTCCTAAATTCTTTACTTATATGGTAGCAAAGCACATCAGAACAAAGTTTTATGCAATGTTGTAGCCATGTTGATTCCAGAGTATTACAGAGACAAGTGGGTGAGGTAATATCTTTTACTGGTTCAATAAAAGATATTCCTTCACTCACCTTGTCTCAAAACAAAGTTTTAACATATTAATTAAAGCCAACGCGGTTTCATTGACAAGTTATCTTCAGCCCACTATTTGCATAATAGCTGCCCATTGGTTATACCAGTCATATGAAATAGCTGGTTTGTTCGCAATCAGAGTATGACTCCTGTTTTGCTTCCAATGACATCACAATTATTGGGGCATATTTGTGGTGGTGCATAAGGAATTAGCTCCAGTCCTGCACACAATACTGCGTGGGTAAACACGTGCACTTATCCAAATTCTATTGACTTGAGTGGGGCTCTGTGAGGGACAATGGGACACGCATCTTGAAAGATCAGCAACTTCTGTTGCTGACAATAAAATGATCTCTTTTAAGATTAGGAATTGCAAAGCCACTAACACAAAGGAGGAGGCATTTGATGGACCAAGTCCTTAACCCTGGCAATGTTAGTTTAAAATCTTTTTTCCATTTTAATAGGGATGAACTTCATGGTCACTTAACAGTGACTGATTGTGTTTGAAAACATATTTCCATTAATTGTTAGATTTTTAAAAGCATTTTCTTAGTGGTTTGTGCCAGAAATATGAACACACTTTGAAATTCTGGGTGAATTTCACCATCAGGAATCACTATCACCAGCGGGAGAGTGAATTTGTGTGGGGGGGTGGAGGGTGAGAAAACCTGGATTTGTGCTGGAAATGGCCCACCTGATGATCACTTTAGATAAGCTATTACCAGCTGGACAATGGGGTGGGAGGAGGTATTTTTTCATATTCTCTGTGTATATATAAAGTCTGCTGCAGTTTCCACGGCATGCATCTGATGAAGTGAGCTGTAGCTCACGAAAGCTCATGCTCAAATAAATTGGTTAGTCTCTAAGGTGCCACAAGTACTCCTTTTCTTTTTGCGAATACAGACTAACACGGCTGTTACTCTGAAACCTGTTAATTCTCACTTGCTGATACTAGGTAGCGGAATTTGGATGGGGAGGTTACTGACAGCCATTTTTCTGCAGCCAGAGTGAAAAGCAGGAAGTGAGTTATTGACCTATTGACATAGGTCAAAATTCTACAACCTTCATCCCTTAGGCATCTTGCTGCTTTTTTCAAACTTGTCAAGCTGAATTCATGCATGTACAAATTCAGCCTATTTGAAACTTGAAATTAAATGAGACATATTTTCCAAAATTAGCATGGGGACTAGGTTTTAAAAAATAAAAAAAAAATCATGCTTCGTAGAGGTCTTGCTTGTATACGGCATAGGGTCTGTAAGTACTGGTATGGACCTGTGGTGTACTGCGTGACTTCATCAAGCACAGCCAAAGGGCACAGAGGAAGTTCTAAAAAAATAAAACTGAAGGGATAAGACTTCATAGCCTTTGATGTGGCAGGCTTTAAATTTTAGATTTGCTCTGCCAGTTCTGATCAGGGGAGAGCATGTATGTAAAATCCTTTTCCAAACAAGTCTCTCTGTTTTCTGCCAGAGAACCAATCTTGCTGAAGCAAGCCAATGTTAACCCTTATTTTAAAAAACAGCTTTATGCAACCAGTATAATCTTGTAATGACTACAAATGAAGCTCCTAATGTGCCTACATTGGCTCAAGTCCTTTAGTAAATGACTCCATTGTTCTCAAATTGAGATAAGATTACCCCAAAGCTGTGAATGGATTTTTAGTCATCAGGATGTATTTTACATGTCAAAACCTCAATTAACCTCCAAGAAAAAACAATTCTGTGATCTTGAAATTATATGCTAGAAAAAACTAAGGTATTGGTAAAAATTTGACATACACGCAAATGTTTTTTTTAAATCCTTTTGCTCTACCAATATGAATCATACTTGTGAGAATAATAGAGTAAATACTAAAATCATAGGTTTGGAAAATGTTATCACACTGCTATAAATAGCTTCATGTGTAGAAACTTTTCCAGTGTGCTAGGGTCTCCTTTCTGGCAAGCTAACTAAATTTCAAGGGAGATAAACCCACAACTTGAAAGATTCAGGGCATTACTTCCTGGCTGAGCTATATGTGTATGCATTTAAGAACTTGCTGCTTCTCCTTCTGAAGTCAGTAGCCAAGCTCCCATTGAATTAAATAGTACATTAACAGGGCTTAAATTACCATGTTTTCTGTCTTAATAAGAAACAGGTGACTTCCTTTATGTCAGAGGATATTTAAAAATCCGTGTTTTTTGCCAAACAGTTCTGCAAAGGATTGTGAGAGTCTTTCAGTAGTGCTAAGGCTGAAGTGTAATAAGGGCTCGATACTCTGGTACATGTACCAATTTCAATGTCTTGTCGAATCTATGACTTCACATTGGGTCATAACTTAAATCTAACTGTCCTTATGGAAATATAGAACAACTATTCCCTAAGCTTCTGCTTCAGTTTCTGTGTATCCAGTTTTAAAGCCCATGTTTATACAACCATGGAATGTTTGAGGAAAAATATACCAGGCAACTATTGCAGCTCTTTTGACAAGGCAAAATTTAGTGTTGCATTTTAAAAAATAATAATGCTATGCTGCCCCTAAAGTGCATAGCTTCAAAGAGTTAGTGAATAAGTCTGCTTTTTGTGTTTACCTTTGATTTTAGTTACTGACTGTGAAGAAAATATCTATCAAGTCCTTTTATAGTTCTCTGGTCCCATTTTTTCTTTCTTACGGCATCAAAATGCATATGCTTTTAAAATTTTGTATCTAGTTTTTGTTTATTGCTTTCATACCACGTAATACTCTGCATAAATCAGAACCTATTTTTAGTGATTGTCAAAGGAATTAGCTTAAACTATGAAAATAACTGTTTGTTGACAGCATAAGTATCTGACTGCCCTAAATTGTGTTTGGAAGCAAGATTATTTTTCTTTTGCAGTAACCAAAGCAACATTTAATGACTTCAGAGTGCAGTGTGACAAAGCCTTACTTCAGAGAAAAATATTTTAACCATAAATTAACAAGAGTATTGTAGCTTTGCTGCAAATGCAGAAACAAATCTGAGAAAATGAAGATTCTTTTTATGTAAGACTTTGTTATTAAGTGCCACTTTAATAATCAATTTTTGAATTTTAAAAGTATCTGAGGCTAGGCCCTTCAAATCTCTGTGTTCAGTTGCAATATCCTGAACACCTATTTTGTATGCTTTATACACAAATATCCAGTTAATTCCCTTGACATATGTGGCTTCTTGGAAGCAGATTCTAAGAACATGCAGTGTCCTAGTTTAATTAGCCAAAAGTTCAGATAGGTTTTGTTCTTACTTGAAAACTACTAAATCCCCTCCATTCTCGTGTTAGAAAGTGATACAATTCCACACGTACCTTTGAAAAGAGCTACAAATTATAGCCAAAAAGTGAAGAAAAGAGGGTGGTTTTTTTCAACATAGTAATGATTTAATCTCTTCTGAACATTTGCAGACCATAGTAATTATCTTTGCTTAAGTTCAGGAAAGTTACTTTAGTATGTTCCTCCTGTGCTAGTTGGAGTAGAACCCAGATGCATTCCTCTGCAGTTCTGGACATCGTGATATTTCACAGACCTTTTAACAAAAGGAAATAGTAGGAGTGGTTTTGATAAAAATGTTTTTAAAAAAATCCATTTAAAAATTGTCTTAAATCTAAAATGCTTAGGTCTAGAGTAGGATACGGAATAAAAAAACAAATCCGCTTTTAAAAAAAAGACAAACATTTAAAAAAATCTCTTCTCATTTTAAAAATATTGTTTAGTAAGCTTGGAAAAGTAAGCCTCACCTCAGTCCCTGGAAAAATCATGGAGCAGGTCCTCAAGGAATCCATTTTGAAGCACTTGGAGGAGAGGAAGGTGATCAGGAACAGTCAGTGTGGATTCACCAAGGGCAAGTCATGCCTGATTAATCTGATTGCCTTCTATGATTAGATAACTGGCTCTGTGGCTATGGGGAAAGTGGTGGACATGATATATCTTGACTTTAGCAAAGTTTTTGATACTGTCTCCCATAGTATTCTTGCCAGCAAGTTAAAAAAGTATGGATTGGATGAATGGACTATAAGGTGGATAGAAAGCTGGTCAGATCATCAGGCTCAACAGGTAGTGATCAATGGCTCGATATCTAGTTGGCAGCTGGTATCAAGCAGAGTGCCCCAGGGGTCAGTCCTGGGGCCAGTTGTGTTCAACATCTTCATTAATGATCTGGATGATGGGATGGATTGCACATTCAGCAAGTTCGCAGATGACACTAAGCTGGGAGGGAGAGGTAGATATGCTGGAGGGTGGGGATAGGGTCCAAGGTCACCTAGTCAAATTGGAGGATTGGACCAAAAGACATCTGATGAGGTCCAACAAGAACAAGTGCAAAATCCTGCACTTAGGACGGAAGAATCCCATCCACTGCTACAGGCTGGGGACCAACTGGCTAAGCAGCAGTTCTGCAGAAAAGGACCTGGGGATTACAGTGGATGAGAAGCTGGATATGAGTCAGCAGTGTGCCCTTGTTGCCAAGAAGGATAACGGCATATTGGGATGCATTAGTAGGAGCATTGCCAGCAGATCGAGGAAAGTGATTATTCCCCACTATTCAACACTGGTGAGGCCACATCTGGCCAGTTGCATCCAGTTTTGGGCTCCCCTCTTCCCTCCCTCCCCCCGAAAGGATGTAGACAAATTGGACAGAGTCCAATGGAGGGCAATGAAATGATTAGGGGGCTGGGGCACATGACTTACGAGGAGAGGCTGAGGGAACTGGGCTTATTTAGTCTGCAGAAGAAAAGAGCGAGGGGGGATTTGATAGCAGCCTTCAACTACCTGAAGGGGGGTTCCAAAGAGGATGGATCTAGACTGTTCTCAGTGGTACCAGATGACAGAACAAGGAGTAATGGTCTCAAGTTGCAGTGGGGGAGGTTTAGGTTGGATACTAGGAAAAGCATTTTCACTAGGAGGGTGGTGAAACACTGGAATGGGTTACCTAGGGAGGTTGTGGAATCTCCATCCTTAGAGGTTTTTAAGGCCCAGCTTGACAAAGCCCTGGCTGGGATGATTTATTTGGGGGTTGGTCCTGCTTTAAGCAGGGGGTTGGACTAGATGACCTCCTGAGGTCCCTTCCAACCCTAATTTTCTATGATTCTATGAAAAGATTCACTGTTCCCTCCTTGTAAGTGCTTGGAGTGTCTAGTACTGTAGAATCAGTTTTTGAAGTCAAGCTTGCTGTTTTGTAGTATTTATTTGGAAAGGGTGAATTGTTCTGAATGACCCTAGTGTTTGACTGAAGTGCTGAATGGACAGTCCTGAAAACTTTATTTATTCATAAAATAGATACTGCCAGGACTGAACTAATGCATAGGCAAAGTAGGCACATGTCTAGGGGCCAGGCTTGTGGGGGGAGGGCCCCAAATGGTTTTGGGTTTGTGGTGGGTTGTTTTTTTTTCTGACACCGATTTGTGCCCAAAGTGGAAGAACTTCACTCACTTGAGTGAGTGGTGGTGTGACCTGGCAGAGGGTCATAATGCCACTCACTTGAATATAGTTCTGTCAATTCACATGCAAATCTGCAGCAGTGAAGGAGTGGGCACTAACAGTTTTGCCATTCCCAACAGAGCTAAGGAGACAGAAGGGCTCTGGGTACAGAAACTGCTTTTCGAAAAGCAGTAAGTAAACAGGCTGTGATGGGAATTTACTGCAGTGGCATGTATGGGAGGGAACATCATTGACATGTATTTTTCCTGTTTTCCATGTTTTTTTGTTCTGATTGGAAGGTAGGGGCCCAGAAGTGTATATTTGCCTAGGGCCCAGTGATGTGTTAATCCAGTCCTGAATTCAGCACGGGGAACTTCAGTACAGATATCCTTGCACTACTCCTGCAGAGTGTCTCTAGTCAGTCTGACCTGGAGGGATTTCCTCACAGGGCGAGAATAGTTCCAACTCCTTAGCCTTGTCTGTCTCCTCTTGTATCTGACTGCCAACAATCAGTGTTTAATTTGTGCTAGGGCTGCCCCTCTAGGCATGGGCCAGTTCATAGCCCTGGCACCTCTGGGCTTGTTGCATCAGTTATGGATGTAAAAAAAATTGCTTGAATGCCAGCACCTCTTTCATTACAAATTAAGCCCCGCCAAAAGGGGTGTTTCTAATTACTACTGATTATGATGGTGTGTTTTGTCATTGGCATATGTCTCCTAGGAAACTGATTCCACCAACTCCTTTCACATAGAGTAATGTCTAGCACTCTGTGCCAAGTATATTGACTTGGTCACTCTTGACCCTCCTGCAAGCTGAGTTTGGAAAAACTGCCCAAGAGGCAAAGGCTGCATATTCTCTTATTAATCCCCTAAACCTTCTCGCTCCCCTAAAATCTCAGGCTACAACCCCCTTTAATTTTCTACAAAGGTTTCAAAAGGAGAAAACATTCTTGTGTGCATGACTTTTTTGAATTATTTCTACTTCAGAAGTTGTCAAACAAAAGTAATTTGATTACCATTCTATCTATGAAGGTGGCCAGGTGTCCTTTGAACAGAACCGGTGGTTTGAGCTTGATTTGGAGTGAAATGGTACTTTCAGTCCATGGTCTTTTATCACTTTCTTACAATGTCTCCTATACTACAGTAGTCCTGTACATTCATGTGAATCTAGGCTTTCTGAACTGAATTCAATCTTTGTCTTTTCACATCAGTACAACAAAGTAAGGTTGCTATAGCACTGCAGAAAGCTAGAACTAGAAGATCACATTTGTAGTTTTCCAAAGGGACTAAATTATGCTGATATTTAGTTTCCAGTTGGATGCCTCCCAGATAGTTTTGTGACAGTCACTTTCTTATGGAAGTATTCCTAACCAAAACAATTGTGTGAATTTAAATGCAACCTACATTCAATATGCTTTCATTTTACCAAAATGCCTGTAGATGTTTCAGATAAAACTGTTTCTTTAAAATTGGTTTGTTCAGTTCAGTCAGTGAACACAACCTGCCAAAGCAAAGCAAAATCTCTGTAAACATAGTCTGAGAAAAAGTTGAAGACAGTAGTTTTCTTGGCCCATTGCATACGCACTTGCAGCCAGCATTATTAGTGGGTGGTTGTAATAACCTAATGACCCACTGATAACTCATGGAAAGTTTAGAAAAACATTCATATATATATAGTTTTGCTTGTCCCTTGGATATTTAGTACTGAAAATACTCTGAGAGCAGAGGACCCTGCTCTTGGCACAGGAACAAGAAGAGGAAAAGTGGTTTGAAATCACCTTTAGTTCTCCTTTATTCTGATGCAGCTGGGGACCTATCAAGGAAAGTCAGGGCTTTTCTAACGTGTACTGTGCTGCTCCCATTTCTGTATAGGCTCTCAGAAGCAAAGAACTTTAGCAGCGTGTGCTCCAAGTCTTATCTCCCTCCTCAGACTTTGTCCACTCTCTACAGGTCCCCTAAATTAGAGGCTGTGAGCAAGATTGGCATGGAACCCTTACAGCTATTTAGCCAGTCAGGGAGGCCCATGGCTCAAGAACTACTCTGGGATAGCTGCTTCTGCCCCTTTAAGGCCTCTTTGGTCTGCCAGAGTGGCATAAAAGGGCCTCGGTGTAACAGAATTGGGCCCAGAATTTTTATCCATTAATTCGTTTTCTCCTCCTCCTTGTTTACTTATTCCTCAAGAAGTTACACTCTCTTGTGTCTGAGAACTGAAGAAACAAGTCTAATTGAGACAAAAGTTCAAAGGAGCAACAGCTTGTGACCATCTTATGCTCTTACAATGAATTTCACCTTTTCCTCCAAACAAAACTTAAGTAGATAGTTTGCTGTTTGGGGGTTTTGGGGGGGGATGTAGAAGACTCCACTGGGATTGAGTGATGGAATTCATCTCCAAAACCTGCATGCAGGTCAGCACAGCCCTTTGGGTATGGCTATATGCAATTAAAAACCCATGGCTGGCCTGTGCCAGCTGACTCAGGCTCACAGGGTTTGGACTAAAGGTCTGTTTAATTGTGGTACAGACATTCAAGCTCAGGCTGGAGCCCAGGTTATAGGAACCTGCGAGTTGGGAGGGATTCAGAGCTCAGGCTGCAGCCCAAGCCCATATGTCAGCAGCACAATTAAATAGCCCCTTAACTTTTGAGTCTACCAGTCCAGGCCCTTGCCTGCCTGCCTGCCACATGCACACCTATGATACGTATGAGTAACCAGACCCTAGATCTGTGTAAAGTTACAGACTTCCTTAGCCCTTCCCTAGTGCTCTACTCTGTGCCACTTTATTCAGAGTCAGCCTGGAGCCCTTAGTATGAAAATAAATACAGAAAGGCAGGACTCCTTCAAGGCTACTTTACCTTTCCCCATTGTGCTGGACTAGTACCACAGGGGTTCAGTAGCACAGGGGGCCTTGCATGGTTTGATTTCACCCCCAACAAGCCACTCCAATCAGAGTGCTATTGGACACCTTAGAACAGGGGTGGCCAACCTGTGGCTCTGGAGCCACATGCGGCTCTTCAGAAGTTAACATGCGGCTCCTTGTAGAGGCACCGACGCAGGGCTGGGGCTGGAGCTACAGGCACCAACTTTCCCATGTGCCAGTGGGTACTCACTGCTCAGCCCCTGGCTCTGCCACAGGCCCTGCCCCCCTACACCCCTTCCCGCCCTCTCCCCTGAGCCTGCTATGCCCTCGCTCCTCCCCCTCCCTCCCTCCGAGCCTCCTGCACGCCACGAAACAGCTGATGGGGAGGGAGGGGGAGGCACTGATCAGCGGGGCTGCCAGTGAGTGGGAGGGGGTGGGGGTGGAGCTGATGTGGGGCTGCTGATGTATTACTGTGGCTCTTTGGCAATGTACATTGGTAAATTCTGACTCCTTCTCCGGCTCAGGTTGGCCACCCCTTTTCTTAGAACATCATATTGTAGAAAGCACTAATTTTGTGTGGCTCAGCTCCCTCTAGTAGCATATCAAGGTTTTTCATAGCCTTACTATGTCCATCTTGACTCAAAAAGAATATAGGCCCAATACTAGACACCTGCCACATGTAAAATCTATCATAGATTTTCTATTAGAGCAAATCTACTCTAAAGGTCAGAGCCTATCATATAAAACAGAGATTTACTCTAATGATAATAGATATGCCAAAGTACTGGGATACTATAGGGAATTTCATGGGAGTAGCATTTTCCCCCAAAATTGGATTTGACAGCCTGCTAATTACGGATATAAATACTAATCTTGTGGACCTTGCATCTTGTGCACCTAGATGTTTGTCTCATAATTAGAAAAGGGTTGTCAACTAGTTCAGATAAACTAAGAGCAGAATCAACTGAAATGTTGAACAAAAGCCTTTTGCATATGCATAAAATATTAGAATAACTTTTTGTTACTTTTACTTTTCACATGTCAAGGGATTTCCTAGTTCAGGCTGGCCTCATAAATTACTGTATTATGAAACACCCTGAACTCAGGATCCAGTATTCTAGTCATAAATTTGTCAACATTTGTTATCTCTGGTCAGTAAGGACCAGCTTTTTGAGACATATGTGGGCAACTCTATGCCTTGTTTACACATGCAGTTGCCCTAAATATCTATATAAATGGTAGTGAGGCATACCAGTTGGGTGTTTTGTGGGTAGTTACAGTATGCATCCAGGTGCAATGATGGTAACTGTACATTGCAATTGGTTTTGCACATTTCTCAGGATTTTACCCTGTAATTGTTGTTCACAGAAAAATTAAAGCATTAAAAATATGAGTGCATGCTTATTGTAATAATCTTCTTTCACAATAGCTGCCTTTTAAAAAATGATAGGATTATTCCCTGATATATGTAGAAGGTGCACTATTCTGTCTGGATCACTTAAGCAGTTCAGAATGAATAATACAAACATGCTGAACTAGAATCATTTGCCTGTGGGCATGTATCTGTTTTCATTTATTTACAGGTCTGCTTAGAAACAGAAGGAGAAACATTTAAGCATTGCCTTTCAGAGAAGAGTCGGAATGATTTTTTTTTTATACAAAGAAAATATATTGCATAACCTACAGAAGCTTGCAACCACTTACAGTAAACTAAAAAGATGACTTCAAGGTTTTCTCTACCTACTCATTTGCAGACACTGTAAATCATTAGTTCCACTTTCCTTAGATAAAATTCCAGGCTCCTGTTTAGTGGTGAAGAATGTTATAATTCCTTGTCTCCCAACTTAATCCTCCCATTTAATCCAGAAACCCATGCTTTGTTGTAATATCTTGATTGTCAGACTATTCTACTCCCACATAATCATGTATATTATATTCATTGCCAACCATGGAGCATTTTAAATTTAATCAGATTGTAAAAATGCTAGTGATAGGTCTGAAGGGACAAGTGCTTCCAAAATTAACACCAAACCTGTTCAAATAGTGGATGGAGAGAAGAAGTTTAGCTCCCAAAGATACATTAAAACTCTACTATTTTTAAAAGATCCCGTCCTGATCTCTTCAAAATCAAATTGGTTTTGCCATTGATCTAAATGGCAATGTGTACAGGTCCACTGTTCTCAGCTAATATGCATCACATCAGAAATTTTCTGTGAATGATGCTTTCTTACCCACACAGATGATGATATGTAAAAATCATGCTTTTTTCAAAAGTACATGGGAGGTTTGCACTGTTATCTGAAAACAGGGTTTTGGGGGGGGGGGCGGGAGGTTGTTTGTGTTTAGTTGTGTAGTACTGCAAACATTGTGATTCAATGCATGACTATGTCTTCACTGCAAGTTAAGGTATGATTGGCACCAGGTTGGCATATACGTTAGCTTTAATCGAGCTAGCATGGGTAACAATGGTAGTGAAGGTGTGGCAGCACAGGCTTGTACTCAAGCTATGTGCTGGAGGACAAGCCTGCCGAGGACCCTGGGTATGTGCTCAGGTTGCCGGACTGTGCTGAAGTCTATGCCATCAACGCTTCACTACTAGCATTACCCGTGCTAGCTAGATAAAAGCTAGCATGGCTATGGCTGCCAGTGCTACTATCACACCTTCATTTGCATACTTTAAATTAGTGCCAACAGTGTAACTTTGTTAGTGGATACCAGAGGGCAGAATTACAGATAGTGTTGCAAGTTATATTTACCAGTACATAATCTCAACTAACGGTAAGTATTATAAGATTTTCTTTCAAGTGCTGAGCATATTGCCAACAAAGCTCGTTCAATTCTGACTCTCTAAGCACAGTCAATAGGCGCAACTGCTACTGGCTATACCCAGGCCAACAAAACATGGTATAAAACATTACATGGAGTCAGAAGTAACCTAAGAAAAAAATTATATGTTTTGGATTATAGAACTTGCTAAAGTCCAGTTGCCCAAAATGAACTAAAAGTGTGAATCCTCTTGAGGCGTGGAAGAAATTCAAGCAATGTGCAGGGCTCAATTTTGAGGGTCTCCTGACATCCACATATGTGGAGAGAAAATGTTAGTTACTAAACTGGATTAAAAAGAGATCAGTCAGTTGTATAGAAAACAGAGCTGAGGGACTGTTACAACAGGTTTGAATGTCACTCCAAAATGATTATTGGATTTATAGCATGCAGAGTGCAGGGTGCAAATATATACTTTGTGACAGAGTAAAAGTTCATGTATTCATCCAGCTTCCCTGTATCAGAAAATAAATTGACTGAATTAAGGAATGCAACTAAGGAAGATTCTCACCAGGTTTGCTGATAATAACATGGCTGATTGGTCCAAAGAAAAACAATTTGATCTTCCACAAGTGGAAGAATGCTGAATATTACATAATAAAACTAATGTTTGTAGAGAGATTCTTATATTCAGCACAGCAAAGTTGGGTCTCCTCCATTCTGTTTAGTTTTTACAAACAGGAGTTTCACAGTTTGTACTTTTCTATTTGTTCATTGGATTGCAAGAAGCTACGTGTGGTACGACCACCAGCGCTGTTTGAAAACTGTTGAAATTCTACTGACTTGTAACAGGGACTGATGACAAATACCAACTACTCAAGTATTCCAGAGATACCTTTCTGCTCACTAATCACTGGGTGGAAGAGTTTGTAAAATAATGACTAGTCCACTACATGTACATAGCTTTTATTGTACAGTTTGGAAAAATGTGTCCCATCTTTCACCAGGAGAAGATGGCATATTGTGAGAGATCATGGGATCCCCAGAGTTTGATGTACAATGCTGGAGGCAAAACTGGACATTGAGAATCAATTTTAAGATTAGAGGTTTGCTCTTCTGACTTGGTGTGAATGCATGATTGTAAGAGCTTCTGAAATATTCAACTGTTGTAATAAAGTAAATTATATCTAACTATTTTAATACCATTTAAGTCTAAAATTCACATGTATAGACATGGCAATTAAGTTAATTATTCAGTGAAATCATACATTTCATGAAACGTAAGGATTGGCAGGGAAAAAATGCAGATATAATGGAAAAAATCTAGAAACTGTGTTTTTTCTGCAGAAGTGTTAGAATTTAATTTCTCACCAGCTTCCAAAAAACACTGTTGGCTTGTTTCTTTTAATCTTGTCCAAATATTCAGTAACAAAAGTGGTTTTAACTTTAAACAGTTAAAATACTGTCTTGACAAAGGCTACGTTGATCCTAAGGTAAGGCTGCACCTTTTGCCTTGAATTATACCATAATCTCTCAACATGCATGTCAAGGTTCCTCCCCCACTCTGAACTCTAGGGTACAGATGTGGGGACCTGCATGAAAAACCTCCTAAGCTTATCTTTACCAGCTTAGGTCAAAACTTCCCCAAGGTATTCCACCCGTCGTCCTTGGATTGGCCGCTACCACCACCAAACTAATACTGGTTACTGGGGAAGAGCTGTTTGGACACGTCGTTCCCCCCCAAAATACTTCCCAAAACCTTGTACCCCACTTCCTGGACAAGGTTTGGTAAAAAGCCTCACCAATTTGCCTAGGTGACTACAGACCCAGACCCTTGGATCTTAAGAACAATGAACAATCCTCCCAACACTTGCACCCCCCCTTTCCTGGGAAATGTTGGATAAAAAGCCTCACCAATTTGCATAGGTGACCACAGTCCCAAACCCTTGGATCTGAGAACAATGAAAAAGCATTCAGTTTCTTACAAGAAGACTTTTAATAAAAATAGAAGTAAATAGAAATAAAGAAATCCCCCCTGTAAAATCAGGATGGTAGATATCTTACAGGGTAATTAGATTCAAAAACATAGAGAACCCCTCTAGGCAAAACCTTAAGTTACAAAAAAGATACACAGACAGAAATAGTTATTCTATTCAGCACAATTCTTTTCTCAGCCATTTAAAGAAATCATAATCTAACACATGCCTAGCTAGATTACTTACTAAAAGTTCTAAGACTCCATTCCTGGTCTATCTCCGGCAGAAAACAGCATACAGACAGACACACAGACCCTTTTGTTTCTCTCCCTCCTCCCAGCTTCTGAAAGTATCTTGTCTCCTCATTGGTCATTTTGGTCAGGTGCCAGCGAGGTTACCTTTAGCTTCTTAACCCTTTACAGGTGAGAGGAGCTTTCCCCTGGCCAGGAGGGATTTCAAAGGGGTTTACCCTTCCCTTTATATTTATGGCACGCCCCCCAAATCTCAGCTAGGGTGAAACACTGGCTGGGATTTCTTCCTGGAGCTCTAGGAAAAACAGAGTTAATAAGACACATGCATCTCTAAATATACTACCAAGTACATAAAGACTAACAATATTTTCCACATCTCAAGGACGATTTTAACCAGTTGATTCTGGGAAACTTTCACGGGAGAGTGCATCAGCCACTTTGTTAGAAGCTCCTGAGATGTGTTGGATGTCGAAATCAAAATCTTGGAGAGCTAAACTCCACCGAAGAAGTTTTTTGTTAGTTTCCTTGACGGTGTGAAGCCACTTCAGTGCAGCATGGTCGGTTTGCAGGTGGAAACGCCGTCCCCAAATATATGGGCGTAGCTTTTCCAGAGCGTAGACAATGGCATAACATTCTTTTTCAGTGACTGACCAGTTGCTTTCCCTCTCAGACAGTTTTTTGCTGAGAAACACTACAGGGTGGAATTCTTGATCAGGTCCTTTCTGCATTAAAACTGCTCCCACACCACGCTCGGATGCATCTGTGGTTACTAGGAACGGTTTGTCAAAGTCTGGGGCCCTTAGTACAGGGTCAGACATGAGTGTCGCTTTAAGCTTGTTAAAGGCCTTCTGACACTTTCCGGTCCACTGAACAGCATTTGGCTGTTTCTTTTTGGTTAGGTCTGTCAGTGGGGCAGCGATTTGGCTGTAGTGCGGTACAAATCGTCTGTAATAACCGGCCAAGCCTAAGAAGGATTGAACCTGTTTCTTTGACCTTGGGACAGGCCACTTTTGGATAGCATCCACTTTGGCCTGTAGGGGGCTGATAGTTCCTTGACCCACCTGGTGTCCAAGGTAAGTCACTCTGTTTAGGCCTATTTGACACTTCTTAGCCTTAACAGTTAGTCCTGCCTCCCTTATGCGCTCAAGGACTTTTTGTAGATGTTCCAGGTGGTCTGCCCAGGAATCCGAAAATATGGCCACATCGTCAAGGTAGGCGACTGCATATTCTCCTAATCCCGCTAGGAGACCATCTACAAGTCTTTGGAAAGTGGCGGGTGCATTTCGCAGCCCGAAAGGGAGTACATTAAATTCATACAGCCCGAGATGTGTGATGAAGGCTGACCTTTCCTTGGCAGATTCATCTAGCGGTACCTGCCAGTACCCCTTGGTTAAGTCCAAGGTAGAGATGAACTGGGCCCGTCCCAGTTTCTCTAATAGTTCATCTGTGCGTGGCATTGGATAGTTGTCTGGGCGAGTTACAGCATTTAGCTTATGGTAGTCCACGCAAAAACGTATTTCCCCATCTGGTTTGGGAACTAGAACCACTGGAGATGCCCATGCACTTTCAGAGGGGCGGATTACACCCATCTGTAACATATCCTGGATCTCCCGTTCTATAGCAGTTTTAGCTTGAGGAGACACCCGGTAAGGTTGGACCCTAATTGGGTGAGCATTACCTGTGTCAATGGAGTGGTATGCCCGTTCAGTCAGTCCTGGGGTGGCTGAGAATGTTGGCGTGTAGCTAGTGCACAGCTCCTGGATCTGCTGTCGCTGCATACGCCCAAGGGTCATGGAGAGGTTCACCTCTTCCACACCACCACCACATTTCCCTTCGTAGTAGACACCTTCGGGCCACTCAGCGTCGTCTCCTCTGTGGGCTGTAAACTGACAAACCTTTAATTCTCTGGATCGATTAGAAGAGCTGAGAGGCGGTGGGTTGCTCCGTGCCGCCGTCCAAGCTCTCTGGAGGCTTTCATCTGCTTCCTGTTCGGTCTGGAACTGTTCCCTTGATGCTGGAGACATCAGTCCCTCATTGGATTGTGGACCTAGGCTTGGTCCCTCTGGAAGCGATATAGGGGATGGAGCTGTTTCTGTTGACTGTGAACCGCTCTCCGCTGGTGCACTATGTTGGGATTCAGGCTCCGGCTGAGCCTCTTGTGTCGGGTTATCGGCTGCTGCCAGTTCAGGGTCGGTGGGGCCCTCTGGTGTTGAGGTTGCAAGTACTGGATTCAGTGCTGACACTGGGTCTGGTGTTGGTTGTTCGGCTGGTTCCGGTTCTGGGACTGGTTCTGTCTGGGTCTCTGGGACTGGATCCACTACTGCTGTTGCAGACATTGGCCTGGGGTCCGGGTCCATCACCTCTGACCGGGTCCTGATAGAAGTTTCCAGAACAGAGCTAGGCCTCACGGCTTGTTTAGCCTGGCTGCGGGTGACCGTTCCCACCCTCTTGGCCTGCTTCACATGATTGGCCAAGTCTTCCCCCAACAGCATGGGGATGGGATAATCATCATAGACTGCAAAAGTCCACATTCCTGACCAGCCCTTGTACTGGACAGGCAACTTGGCTGTAGGCAAATTGAAAGAGTTGGACTTGAAGGGTTGAATCGTCACTTGGATCTCTGGGTTGATTAAATTGGGGTCCACTAAGGAAGCATGGATAGCTGACACTTGTGCTCCGGTGTCCCTCCACGTGGTGACCTTCTTCCCGCCCACACTCAGTTTCCCTCCGCTCCAAGGGTATCTGGGAGGTATCTGGGCCTGTGGACCTCTGGTGTGATTCCGGTGCAATGAACTGTAATCTGTTGGGGTTCTTGGGGCAGTTGGCCTTTACATGCCCCAGCTCGTTACATTTAAAACATCGTCCAGCTGACGGGTCCCTGGGGCGAGGAGGGTTGCTGGAGAACGGGGTGGTGGGACGATAAGGGGTCTGGAGGGTTCTTTGGGAGGTAGGTGGGACTTTGGGCGGCCCCCGGTAATAGGGTGTGGTCTGGGGTGGTCCCTTCTGGTCTCCGCTCCAACTGCGACCAGTTTTCTTCTTCTCTGCCACCTCCACCCATCTGGCTCCAATCCCTCCTGCCTCAATTACAGTTTTGGGTTTCCCATCTAGGATGTATCTTTCTATTTCCTCAGGAACACCCTCTAAGAATTGTTCCATTTGCATTAGGAAGGGTAAATTTACTGGAGATTCAACACTTGCTCCTGATATCCAGGCATCCCAATGTTTCACAATGTGGTAGGCATGTCGGGTAAATGAGATGTCTGGTTTCCACCTTCGGGCTCTGAACCTCCGACGAGACTGCTCGGGTGTTATCCCCATTCTGACTCTCGCCTTGGATTTAAACAGTTCATACTTGTTCATGTGTTCTTTAGGCATTTCAGCTGCCACCTCAGCTAAGGGTCCACTGAGCTGCGCCCTCAGCTCTACCATGTATTGATCAGTAGAGATGTTGTACGCAAGGCAGGCCCTTTCGAAGTTTTCTAAGAAGGCCTCAGTATCATCACCTGCCTTGTAGGTGGGGAACTTTCTGGGATGGGAAGTGGTACTTGGAGAAGGATTGCTAGGGTTTGTTGGTATATTCTGCTGGGCCTTTATCCTCTCCACCTCCTCCAAATGCTTCCTCTCTTTTTCCTTCTCCTCCTCCACATGCTTCCTTGCCTCCATTTCCCTCTTGTGGGCAGCCTCCTGTACCTCCTTCTTCAGCCGCATGAGTTTTATCTGTCTTTCATGTTCCCTTTGTTTTTCCTCAGCCTGAAATTTGGCTAATTCCAGCTGTAGTCAAGCCATGGATTTTGTCATTCTAACCTCTCTGTTTTTAACTAACTTTACACCCGAGGTTTAGAAATAAACAAACAAAACTTGGCTGTAAAATTTTGCTGTGCTGGAATAGAATACCTATTCTCTGATAGTGATTGTCAGCCAACAGAAAAAGACAATTCCCTTGTCTCTGCTCTGGGCCCAAATTAAAGCAAAAAACCTCCAACTACTTGGAAACCTGCTTACCCAGCCCAAAGAAAAAGCAAATGGGTAGAACACACACCCCCTATTTACTTTTAGGAAGAAAAGAAAAAAAAAAACTCTGGGTTGGAAGACTGTGAATTTCCCTGCAGGAGTTAAGTACCCTGCCTCCAGGCAAAGAAATCCTGCAATTCACAAAGATAATCCCCTTTTGTCTCTGCTTGGCCACAAAGCAGAGAAAAAACAAGCTGCTTTCAGTTTCAGCTGCTTTCTGGACTTCCTTTCCAAAGGAAAAAAAAATTTCCTTTTTAAAATCTGTATTTCTAGTTCAAAAAATCTCAACTGAATCTCAAAATGATTTCAGGTTAATCCCACCACTATGCCACCATGTCAAGGTTCCTCCCCCACTCTGAACTCTAGGGTACAGATGTGGGGACCTGCATGAAAAACCTCCTCAGCTTATCTTTACCAGCTTAGGTCAAAACTTCCCCAAGGTACAAAATATTCCACCCGTCGTCCTTGGATTGGCCGCTACCACCACCAAACTAATACTGGTTACTGGGGAAGAGCTGTTTGGACACGTCGTTCCCCCCAAAATACTTCCCAAAACCTTGCACCCCACTTCCTGGACAAGGTTTGGTAAAAAGCCTCACCAATTTGCCTAGGTGACTACAGACCCAGACCCTTGGATCTTAAGAACATTGAACAATCCTCCCAACACTTGCAACCCCCTTTCCTGGGAAATGTTGGATAAAAAGCCTCACCAATTTGCATAGGTGACCACAGTCCCAAACCCTTGGATCTGAGAACAATGAAAAAGCATTCAGTTTCTTACAAGAAGACTTTTAATAAAAATAGAAGTAAATAGAAATAAAGAAATCCCCCCTGTAAAATCAGGATGGTAGATATCTTACAGGGTAATTAGATTCAAAAACATAGAGAACCCCTCTAGGCAAAACCTTAAGTTACAAAAAAGATACACAGACAGAAATAGTTATTCTATTCAGCACAATTCTTTTCTCAGCCATTTAAAGAAATCATAATCTAACACATGCCTAGCTAGATTACTTACTAAAAGTTCTAAGACTCCATTCCTGGTCTATCCCCGGCAGAAAACAGCATATAGACAGACACACACACCCTTTTGTTTCTCTCCCTCCTCCCAGCTTTTGGAAAGTATCTTGTCTCCTCATTGGTCATTTTGGTCAGGTGCCAGCGAGGTTACCTTTAGCTTCTTAACCCTTTACAGGTGAGAGGAGCTTTCCCCTGGCCAGGAGGGATTTCAAAGGGGTTTACCCTTCCCTTTATATTTATGACAATGCAAGACAAAGTGAGGGAAGATTTTTGGATAGCCCAGATAAACAGTTTGCATGTCCCTCTGTAATCCCTCCCAAAAATCTGCTGCATAGAATAACAGAAACAGTTAGGTGGTCTTAGATAGCAGTTCTTGTCTTGCACCTATGCTTTTCTACCAGTGCACTTAGACTCCTTACAACAATATCATATTGTATAAAACAAGATGCAGTCAGCTTGTAGTATGGCTGTCATCTTGGCTGACAGCAGGGATTGAACAAGGGACATCCAAAGTTAAAAGCATGAATCTCTGTCTTGTGCTAATAAGACAGATTCTGAAGCTAAAAACTGCAAAAGACCCATATCTTTTATGGATGAAGGACAGAGAGGGGTCCGTAACATTCAATAACCAGTGGGTTACAGTAGCACCGTAAAATAGGTATGTATGTACTAGAATGCAAGTCAATGGAAGTTGCTCTTGCTTATGCCAAGGCTGAATTTCTCATTTATTATTTACAAACAACTGCATGATTGGGCTTGTAGTCATTAAAAATCTAGCCCAAGTAATAAGTAATGACTTGAAATAATCATACAAATATTAGAAAATTTTAGAATAAAATCTGAAAATTCTGTATTAACTAAATACTCTGTTTTTTTTGCAACTCTAAACTCATGGGATTCTCTCAGGAATATGGGTGACATTGTATGTTGTGTGAGCTTTGTTATAATGGTGTGTGTGTTGGAAAGTTTTATAGCATCTCAACCATACCTGAATTTTTGGCTTGTAGGTTTTAACCCAAATCACTGTTACAATAAAGTAGCAAACTTTTGTATGTGAAATTTTTAAAATTCTAAACCATAAAATAAGTATTGTAGAAATAACCTCTCCAGTCTGACTAAAATCCATATGTTTGAGGAAACTATGAATGATGGTATCTATTCCATCCTCATCTTCCACCTTATTGCGAGTCAGTTTGTGAGAGCCCTCGCTTTTCTGAGTGTCCTTTCCAGGTCATACGAGCTGCAGAATGTAACAACATCAATGAACAGTGTCTGCCTTAATACTAAATTCCTTTGCTGTAGGTGGATGCATTGTACAGTAAGCAAAAGCCTTGATGTTACATTAAATAAAAACTGCATTGAGATACATATAGCACAGGTATATATTTAGTGTCAGTAGAAAATGACTGTCTATGTACACACAGAACTGCATCTGTTAACATTGGCAAAGTGACATTAACTGAATTTAGTAATTTACAGGAGTATCTTGATCTTTCCAAATTGTTTAAGTGATATTGGCCTCATCATTTCTATGGTCTTGTTTAAGTATCTACACATGTGACAATTTGCAAAAGACAGAAAGCAAGTACAAATCAGAAACATCTGGATAAACTATTAAATCATACCAATGTTGTGCCCAAATATCTAAAAATGAAGCATTATCATTGAAGTTTTTTCAAAGTTATGTTCAATAGTGTATATATAATTTTAAAAATAAGACAAATATAGGAATTCTTGGATTCCAATTTATGTAGAAACAAGTTTGTTTCTATGTAGCCTCATTGACTTAAGTGGATTTAGTCCAGAGATTAATTTGACCAGTGGTATCTGAAACTGATAAATTAATACTAAATCGGGTTTTCTTCTTGCTTCACTCTTTTTTTTTTTTTCTTTTTTTAACTTCTGAAGGTTGATGCTCACATTTTTTTAGAAAGTTCTTAATTGGGCCACTCACAATTCCAACTACATGCAAAAGCTTCAGGCTGAAAATCAAAATTCCAGCACTACTCTTTCCAGAGCAGTTCTGAATCCTTCTTCCAAAAACAATCCTATCAAGAACCAAAAAATGTCTTATAATTAACTAATTTATTGTTCCTCGGCTCATGGCTAATGAGGGAAATCCTGTACTGCACATTCTTTCAAGTGTAGATTCAGGGTCTAGGAATATATCCCATCCATGCACCAATCAGTACTGTTTCCTGTGATTGTAAGAAGCAGAACAAATAGTTAAACTGTTAGTTTCACAACTCTTGTTTTTCTATACTTCAAAATTTACTTTCTAATTGTCTGCCTTAGCTTGAAAGAGTAAAATGAGGCTGGTGCTCTTGTTCACGGCCTATAGCGAACATTTGTCTATATCCCAAAAGTACTGAGACTTACAGCTGGTATAGCAGGGCTGAAGGATATTGACAGGAGAGTGAGGAAGCTTGAAAGGACCCTGATCCCAGCTTTACCCAGCATAGTCCTTCATCTTCATCCACACTAAATACCTCCACAGAAGTTGATTAAAAAAAATAAGAAGCAGGAGGCATTTGGTATTATGGGGTGGTGCCTGGGATGATAAAGAATAAAAATAGTTCTCTGGCATCTGCAGGTCACATTTTGCATTTGCAGGCATTTCTCAAACTGAAACCCTCAGATTGTTTACTAGGAGTGGTCACTTTTCAGTAAAACAGCAGTTCTTGACAACTATGTACCATTTTCTCCTTCTTCAACCTATCCCCTCACATTTATGGTTTTCAAGGGGTGGGCCAGTGGCTTTCAATAAGAGAAACAATGTTTTGTAAGATTCATTAATATCGTCATGTACTCTTCTTTTAAACATTTTTGTCTGTGATTTGTTCTCTGCATTGTGACTAGAAATGGGCTCCAACTGGAAAATTTTGATCTATCTCCCTCTAAGTCCAGGACTATAAAGAGCTCTGCTTTTGATTCGGATGCGTTTCCCTTTGTGGATGATGATTAAAATCTTCTTCAATCTTTTCCATTCTAAGATGAGCCAATGAACTTGTACCAGTATAGTTCATCCTTAAGCATATAGGTTCAAGCTGCCTCACAGGAAGAGTGTTGAAAGACATGGTTCAAAGCACTTAGGAGAGGACTCTAAAGAAAGCAAAAGAAGAAAATCAAGCAGTCTAAAATGTTCAACAGCATCTTTCGGAGTATTTGAGGTTGACATTACATAGATTTAGGTTCTGGATTAAGTACAAAGCACCATCCCTGAAATTTGTTCGTGGGCAGCTTTATTCTTTTTTTTTTTTTAAAGTCACCCAGTTTGATAGTTTAGTCTAAAATTGTCATGAAAATGTTTCTTTGCCAAGTGGCTGGGAAAATTTGAGAGGCTCTTGAAAGCCTTTTAAGCCAACTTTTTATGAGGACAGAAAACCTGTAAAACTCTGCCAGACAAGCTGCTTCCCAGCTCTCCTTCTCCAGTGACTCAAAGTTTGAGGTGAGTGTGGCTTAGATTTTAGTCAGCTGCACACTAGTGAAAAAAATTATTTGTTGTGAGTAATATTTTTGAATCCTGAGGAGCACTTCCAAAACATCTGAAAACATTACCTCAGTAATGGATAACAAATAAGATAGAAATATAAATACCTAGGACTTCATGCCCATGCAGAGCTGTAAAGGGCATAAGGAGACCCCTTATGCCTCTGGCAAGTTACTTGCATTGCTGGAGCGTTGCCAGCACAGCAAGTCAAGAACAGATGCAGCCAGGCTACTATTTCCTTCCTATGTAAGTGGGCACACAGAGGTATGGAGTGGGCAGAGCCTGGTCTCCACCATCCCCCCAGCATGCTGGCCCATGTACTAGAGCAAATGGGGACACAATCTGTGCAGTAAAAGTGGTGGTGTAGATTACTTCCCCCTAGAGTAGTGGGGAGGTAGGTTGTTGGGGCATCACTGTCTGGATCCTGCCCTGGATCATGGGGCTGTGCATGCTACCCCTTACTAGGGCTGAATTGAAGAGTTACAATCCATCCTTAGGAATTACTGTAAGAAAGTCTATAAAGAATATTGAACCCTTAGGTTCATATCTTCAAAGCCGTGTACATGTTAGGATATTATCATTTTGAAGTGCCATATTCTCCTCTCAATCCTTGCTTAGTTTCCACCAAAACATTAGTATCATTTTTGTGCACATAATAAAAAGATATACCATTTTGTTATAATTTGTGTACTCTGCTGGTAATCCCCTACTGCATTTTTAAGTAACTCCTGTTGTTAGATTGCTTGCAGTGGGAGAAGGGGAGAGAGAGACTGTTTGACTACTGGACTAAGCATGATGCTGGAAACTAGTGTCTTAATCAGATATGCAGTAGCGTCAAGTACCTTCACATTCTACTCAATGCGGGTAGTACTGTCACCATCACTTTAACAAAATAAGTTGAGATGTTTCCAGAGTGTAGATTATGTTAGAAATAAGAATCCCTGAAATAAAACAATCTGGAGATTTGGCTAAGTCCCCAATAGTACGTGTCACAAAGAAAACTATTTGTAAGATAAGATGCTAGCTTTGAGTACTTTACTGTAACCTTCATTGTATTATTTCTGACCCTGACTTATTTTATAATAAAAACATTGGCATTGGTGAGTTTATCAAAAGCTTTTCAGGAATTCTCTTAAACTTCACACATGAATGAATGACAACATTATCTGAAAATTTATCCAAAAATATATAAAGGGAGGGATGCCTTGAGGAGAGAAACAGTTTCGATCTTCCTGATAAGTTTAGAATGGCAGACTTCTTCCATCCATTAGACGGATATGGTCATGGGTGTAAGAAGCAATGAAAATTCAGTGAGGTTACCACATAAGGAAATGGGTATTTCTGTTTATCAATCTGTGTGGGAAATAAGTCCAAATAGGGCTCTAGCCTGAATAAGCTAACATGCTCCTCAATCTATGGGAAACATTACTCCATCCTCAGCTTAGCACAGTTGTGTTTCCTTTAGCATAAATCAATCTGACTTTATTTTCTTTGTCATTAGTTTTCTAAAACACTTTCATGCTCAAGAAGAATTTCCAAAGTTATAACAGTAGTATAGGTCCACAGGTTTCTATTCTTTGCATTTCTGACTGTCCTATGAATAAACCCTATCTATTCCACTTGATTTTTGTCCTTTGCCTCATTGAGCCCCAACCCAACTAAAGTTATGGGCACCCAGCCAGGATCGGATAGTATTTGGTTAGCATACTCCCTTTCAAAGTAGTTTAGGAAATGTTCCTTAAATATTTCAGCTATGTGACAACGCTGTTTAACTTTTTCCAATTTCACCCTCTTAGCATCTTATTTCCTCCTCCTTAATGCCTTCCAGTTCTGGGAAAAGGGATTAGAAATATGCTTCATCTTTAGCCACATTCTATCAGACTTTTCTTTTTAAGTATCTTGCTTTGTTTCTGTGTTAACTGCAATGTGCATTTTGTTTTTCGTGTGTGTGTGTGTGTATTCTTTCTTAGTGCCACCATCGGTGATCATTTAGACCGAAGCCTAATCCTGGCATGCACCCTAAACTTCCAGTGACTTTAAGGCAAATTTGGGGTGTGCAAGGAATGTAAAATCAGGCCCCTGGAAAACCATTCAGTAGAGTTTGCTCTTTCTGCCTAATATATATTTATCTTTAAGGATTTTCATGTTGGAAACTTGTTCCATTTCTTCTCAGATAATATACATTCCATTAACATTGCGTGGCCTGGGGCCATTTAGTTCCTCCAGGCTTTGTGAGGTTTTGTTTTGAAGTTTGCTGTCTGAAATCATTCATCTTTGATTTAGTGACTATTGGGTTTCTTTCTCTTTCTCAGCCCAGTAAATATAATGAGTTACTTGATTCAAGAAGTGGAGTCTTTATTTGTATCTTATTTATATCCTGTGGTTCAGTATGTAAGGCTGCATCCAGGCAGTATTTGGTAAAAGTAGTGTGTCTGATACTATAGGACACGAAGGATGTATTTGTAATGATCAGCGTTGTTTGCCTTGCTCCGTTCTTTCTAGAGACATCCCAATTTGATGTCACTTTGTCAGTCATACTGCTTTGCTGTTTGTGCTATTTGTGGCATGCTTTCTTTGCTGTTCAGAAGTGCATTTGTTTTGTTAGGGCTAAGATCACCATTGGACAGCAGTTTTTTAGTTTAACTTTGTACATACTTTAGCCTAAAGAGGTGCCAATTGGCCCAATTTTACAAGATGCTGACTGCCTTCCTGCAAGACACTGAGGGCAAATCCACAAAAGTACTTAAGTTCTTAGGTTCCAGTTTTAGGCTCTACAACAATTCACAAAACTGACACCTAACCCTGCAGGCACCTAAACTCATTCTGTGCCTGAATTTCTGCCCTTGAATATGTGCAGTGCTGCATCACTTTTGATGCCCAAGCACCTATCTCCTGCCTAAGTGCCAGACTGGTCCACGACCCAGAGGAAAACAGGCATTCACCGACATATCTTGTGTGTAGAGCCCCCCAGTCTGGTAGGAGTACATGGAGGGCACCTACTGGATCAGGTCCCATTAAAAACATAGCCAGCAGAGAAGCACTGGAGCTGGTGTCCACCTTATAACTTTTAGCCCAGTAGTTAGAGCATTCACCTCAGATGTAGGAGATCCAGGCTCAATTCTGCCCTCTGGCTGGCAGGGGGAGGGGATGATTTGAAGAAGGATCTCCCATCTCTCAGATGGAATGCTCTAGCTACCGAGCTATGGGATATTTTGATGTGGGGCTTCCTCAGTCTCTCCTGCTGAAGCTGTTCCACTTTAGAGAAGTAATGAGTCATTGGAGTAGGGGGACTAGAACCTGGGACTCCAGTCTTCCAGGTGAGTGCTGTAACCATCAGGCAACAGAGTCATTGTCCCTTTCATTGTCTCTCTCTGGTCCAATGACTATATGCAGCGGAACAGCTTCAACAGGAAAGACTGAGGAGGGAGCTCCATATCTGAATTTAGGCACCTAACTCAATGGAGAGGTGTGGGACTTAAGACAGACCCCTCCTGTTGGGCTCTCCCATTGGCTAGCTAATGCAACTCCCTAACTAGTATGCTGTCTATTGTGGGTCATGACCATTGTAAGGCACCTATCTCTCCCCTTGAATTGTATAGGGACCCTAAGTACCTAACTTGAGCTTTGTGGATTGCAGTGGTGTCCCAATGATTTTCTAGGTACCTAAAAGTTAGGCATTGCAAGTCTCAGCATCACAGCGCCTAAGTGCCTTTGTGGATCTGGGCCTGAGTGAATTTCTAGACAGCCGGGACAATGAGGGTGTTTAGCATCTTGTGAGATCAAACCCTTAGTCACATTGTATCTGGTTTGCTCGTCTTGGTTTCTTTACAACTAAATGTTCCCCCAATAAAGCAGGCTGCTTTTAGCCAGCACCGACCTGCAATTCCAATTAAGTCCCTACATTCTGTGCTTTTAGATTGTCAAATGCTGTTCTGCAATTTAGTTTTCCAAAACTTGCCAATCCAAACAGATTTTTTATGTTTCTAACATAAAGTACTTAATGTTTTACTCCTTCACTGTGTTCACGTTTAATCCCTTCCTTTTTATTTTTGTGCTTTCACCTTCTCTTCAAGCCTAGTTTGAATTCTCAATATGGTTTTGTTAGTGTTATTTGCCAAAGCATCCTCTTCCGGGTTCTGGCTGATATGCAGCTCTGCATACCAAGTCTTTCCTTCCTGCAGAAGATACTGAGTGATCCTTGAAATGGGACCTCTTCTTCCCATGCCTCTCACTGATCTTTACACTCATAGGCCAAACTCCCCCCTAGTTTAACTCCACTGACTTACACCATAAAAAAAAAAACTGCTGTACTTTTAACAGGGAAGGCTGATGATGTTAAATGTAAGAACATAAGAATGTCCATACTGGGTCAGACCAATGGTCCATCTAGCTCAGTATCCTGTCTTCTGACAGTGGCCTGTGCCAGGTGCTTCAGAGGGAATGAACAGAAGAGGTAATCCTCAAGTGATCCATCCCCTGTCACCCATTCCCAGCTTCTGGCAATCAGGGGCTAGGGACACTTCAGAGCATATCCATGTTAAGACTCTATAACATTCTGCCCTCAATCCATAGCTGCACACAGTATGAGCTGGGTGAAGCAGAAGGGGAGCAGTTTGCTGCTCCTGGCACCTAGAGGACAATTCAGCCCCACAGCATATTCTGTTGACCTAAACTACACTGTCTGAATATGGCCCTCGGGGATACTGGCTAGGCAGGGATTGCTAGAGTGAAGTATGCTGCAGTCATTCTTTCCCTCCCTAGAAATCACCTGGCATGCCCCTGTGCTTAGGGGTAACAGGAGGTTGGCTTGGGATCCACTTCCATTTTGGAAGAATCTATAACTAAGGAAGTTGGCTGCCTTCTGGCCCATTGTGAGGCAGGAGCAGCATTTAGGGACTGGAGTGGAGGGATTGAGTCCTTTTTGCAAAGTATTTCTCTGTCTACCTATATGAATGAATATGGCTAAACCTCTTCCTAGTGCTACTACACTCCTTCCGCTACAACTCTTTAAGGCTGCTGTCAATGGCAAAAGAACTTGCATGAGAACACATTTTATTACAGTGAGAAATTTGAGTGAGGATATATGATAATTTTACATTTAAAGCCTTCTCATTAAATCTAATGTGAAAATAAATGGTCAATTACAAATATACAGAATTCTCACTCTGCAGCTATAAATGTGTATCAGCTGGAATGTCTTTTTCTCTGCAATTTTGTCAAATACAAATAATATTAACATTGTTATATTGATTACTTTGAAGTGGGAGCTCCTGTTAGACTGGTAGTCAGAATGGAGTATCATAACAGTCCATTCTGACCTCTAAATCTATGAATGATATAGACTAATTTAATTTAAAGGCAACATAACCCTCTCTTGCGCACAGACCTTTTAAGGTATTGGTCTTGACAATAGATTCACGTTATGTCCATATCTTTTCTCGAGGTGTAACTGCTGATTTCAGTATGTTAACAAAAATGTCTTTACCAGTGTGACGTTGCACTCTATATGATTTTAAAAAAATATTCTAATGAGTGTGAATATAATGTAACTGGAATATGCTTCATGCAAAAGGTCTCTTGTAAGGTATCATTACAAAACTTATAATCTACTGAGTGTGGTCATCCTATTTGTATAAATATATCACTCTTGTATCTGAAACTAGAAATATGAAATATAACTTTGAGGTCCTATTATAGTTATGCAAAGTGTGGGCCATTAATGGTGGTTTGGAATCTAAATGGCTCCTATTAACCAGGACAATTGACTGTAGATGGCTCTGTTTTACTTGTAAGTCTTCCTGTATACCTGTGTGCTGGCAAGTGAGTAATGAAGTCTTACAGTGACATGTGATCATGTCACCTGAACTGGAATCCATCTTTAACCTGGTGCTTTTCCACTGAGAAGGAGGGGTGGGAGACCAGAGGGACAAAGGATTCCTGCCTTATGCAAAAGATATATCAAGTGGGTGGAACAGAACAAAGGGGGCAGCCATCATGAGGAATCCCCTAGCTACCACCTGAGCTGGAACAAGGGCAGTACCAGGGGAAAGGATTGTGCCCAGACTAGGAAGGCATCCAGTCTGTGAAAGAAACTTATTGATACATCTCTGAAGGTGAGATTTTATCTGTATGTACCGTACTAGACTTAGACTTGTGTGTTTTATTTTATTTTGCTTGGTAATTCACTTTTTATTCTGTCTGTTGGAACCACTTAAATCCTACTTTCTGTATTTAATAAAATCACTTTTTACTTATTAATTAACCCAGAGTATGTATTAATACCTGGGGGGCAAACAGCTGTGCATATCTCTCTGACAGTGTTATAGAGGGTGAACATATATAAGTTTTATACAGGGTAAAATGGATTTATTTAGGGTTTGGACCCCATTGGGAGTTGAGCATCTGAGTGTTAAAGGCAGAAGCACTTCTTAAGTTGCTTTCAGCTAAGTCTGCAGCTTTGGGGCATGTGGTTCATACCCTGGGTCTGTGTTGGAGCAGACTGGCATGTCTGGCTCAGCAAGACAGGGTGCTGGAGTCTCAAGCTGGCAGGGAAAGCAGGGGCAGAAATAGTCTTGGCACATCAGTTGGTAATCCCAAGGGGGTTTCTGTGATCCAACCTGTCACAACCAGTACAAACTATTTTAAATTCTGTGGGGTTGGGGAGAGGATTGGAGCTGTCTCCCTCACTGTAAATAAGAACAAGTATGGGTTTTACAGCATGATAGTGTGTGAAGTTGAACACAGTAGTCTTTCAGAATAGATTTTCCATGGGCTGAATGGACCCGACAGAGCAGTAAACAATGTTTCATTATAATGTTTGGTGATGGGATACCTGTGAGGATTTCCCTTTTTGCCCAGGCCAGAAAGAGGCGTCCTTTGGATTTGGCAAATAATTTATCAAGGAATGTTTTTGTCTCTGCACAGATCTCTCTCTCTCTCTCTCTCTCTCTCTCTCTCTCTCTCTGTGTTAAAGGATACATTGTATCTGTGGCTATGTACTGTACTTTTTTAATGTAGTAATAATAATATGGCATTAGTTAGCAGACATGTGAATGACTATGCTAAGTTTTGGGGACTATATTTTAATAAGGGGTGTTGTGTCCCTCCAAATATGAACCATGTGTATTAGTACTGTGACAAAAGGCTTGGTGCACATATTTTGTTTTCAGTTTAATCAAAGTAAAAGAATTCTAAGGGAAAATATACAGTTGTCAGTCATTCTTTACTGGCATCCAACCCATTGCTGGAAAATTTCTAACTTTTTCTTAAAAGTCTAGTTTTGGTCATAGAGCATGAAGAAATATACTAACACAAACTATATGTCTGCAATGCTATCCCTTTCAAGCCAGAAACAGACTCATGTTCTGATCTTTGAAAACACTCAGTTTTGTCAGACTGCATGTCCTAAATTGTGATTAAAGTACCTCTGCCAGATAAGGGCATTTTTAGGAACTGTAGCATAAATGATCATCAAGAAACTTAAGATATAGCAATCATCCTTTCTAACTATAACACTTCTATCAAAATAATTTCTTCCCACAATAAGTCACTATCAGTAAAATTACTGAAAATGCTAAATAAATCCAGCGCTAGTATATATGAAACTTGTTGTTTTAAGAGCTATTATTTACTGATATATTGCTCTTGATAGACAAACTCCTAGCATCCCATTTGAGATTTGCAGTGTCACACACAATGGTAATTGGACATAGCCATCTAGGACTTCTTCCCTAAGGAGCAAATCCTTTGCAGTCATATTTTGAGTATTCATTTTAGCAGTAATGTGCCAATTGTACATGAATAAGCATTTACTATCTAAACTAGCATAAGAGTCTCCTCCAGTGCTTCCAAAACTTGAGCACTGTTGCTTTTTGTTTTTTGTTTTTTTTCTTCAGAGGATTGCATTCTCATGGTCAGATGTGAAACTCTCAGGAAACTTTCAAAGACACAAAAGGGAGCTCCCCTTTGTGACTTTTCCAACAATCTCTCCCTTTACATTAAT
This sequence comes from Lepidochelys olivacea, assembly GCF_965140295.1. NCBI lineage: Eukaryota > Metazoa > Chordata > Testudines > Cheloniidae > Lepidochelys > Lepidochelys olivacea. The sequence goes on from NC_140414.1 coordinate 75,849,573, forward strand.
TTTCATCTTAAAGCCTATTTGTGAATCCAAATAGCCTCTTAAAACTAATGCAGTATTTGTAAAGGTAAAATGCTACCTGCCAGGATTTCTCATCTGACACACACAAAATCCGAAATCATGACTGCGTTGTGGTGGATTGCACAAGGCATAATAGCTTACATTGAAGGGTTGTTATCATACCTTCAATGTGGCTGCACCTAAAGAAAAATTATATAAATAAATACCAGTCTATACTCTTAAAAAGCCAGAAATATTTTCATACTTCTGTCAGTTTCAAACCACTTTGATTCCATTTAGAACTAACCATTGTACAGTCCAAATCAGCGTAGGCTTGAAAAAAAAGTCCCCAAAAGCACCATTTTTAAAGCTTTACATTTTAATGGACAAAATGTCCTTTTCTCAGAAGATGAATACCCAAAAGAGGAAGGTTTAAAGCATTACAGTTTATGTTCTGGATCTGTTCAGACTGTTCTGGATTTCCATGTTTGTATATTTGGTATACAATTGTACTGAAGTTTCATGCAATACATGCTGTAGCTGCTTCAAAGTGCTGAAGGTTACATTGTTTCATGGAAGTGCATAGAGAAACAAAACACAGCAAAATCCAAGACAGAACAATTCCAGTTTTCTAAAATGTGGTTCTTAAAAACAATCTTCTCCTATTCTTATCCAGTTAACAGGAGGGTGGGGAGGGAAATACTGTATATGTCTGGGAACTAGTGTCTGTAGTTAAAATGTTACATGATGTGTACTCTAAACAGTTTTGTGAATATAAAATTGTACTCTTCTGAAGGAGGCATCAAAATTTGTAATCTTGTATTAGAATCATCCTCCTTTATAGAATACAGTGGTTTCTAAACATGACCTTTAGTAAAATAATTTCAGAATTCCATATGCACAAAGGTGTATCAAATAGAGCATTTTGATATGCTGCTTTCCTGAAGGATAATCAAAGCTGTCTTAAACAATGCATTCTTGCTGTGCAATGTAATTCTAAGCTATCCGATTCCTTTGCTTTTATTTTTGTCCCACTTGAATAGCTGTTTGCCAAACCTTATTCTTCTCCAGAACCTTGATAACTATCCCACAGAGAGATGTATGAGGCAAACCCTTTAAGTATTCCTGTACATCAAATGTCTGCATTGCTGTTAAAGACAACAGCTGGTCAAAGAGCAAAAGCATTGGGAAGACTGATGGATACAATAATAATTTTGATTGTGAGGAGAGTGTTTGCAACTCTCTATATTACATTATACATATTAAGGTTGCAAAGCCAAGCACTCAGTAGTTAAGAAATGACAAAAATTAAGGTCTGTCTCTCACTCTCACACACACACTCTCTCTCTCTCTCACACACACACATACACACACACTCTTGCACCCCATCTCATTCTTGTTCCCTCTGCATTTCAGTCAGGCTGCTCCTCTTCTACCACCTTGCTGCCTGGGTAAAAGCAGAGGGAGCATGACTGCAAAGGAAAGACAGTCTCTCAGATCTCAGTTCAAGTGCCTATCACCTCAACACACTAGAGCAACAATTGCAGGGAAATCCTGCTCAGTTCTTGCAGCCTTGGGCTGTAGTACACCCGCTTCAGATGAAATCTTCAGAAAATTTAGCTGCCAAACTCTAAGTCTCTGCTGTGCATGTGACATTTTATGACTTGGCCAAATTTGGGCAAATGTTCATGTAGATAGCAAAAGGCACTTCCCTAACCCCAGGGTGAACACCCTGCCAAATTTCAAGTAGGCAGGACAGCACTAGAATTTCTCAACAGAACAGTTGTTTAAAAGAACAATAAAAACAACACATTTTTCCCTAATCTTGTTCCCAGAATCAGCTAAACTATTTTTGCTGAACCTTTCCAGAAAAAAAAAATCCAGCCTGAAGTGCAGAATTACAGTACAAACAGTTTGTTTGGCAAGGTGATAAGCAACTGAAAATAGGGTCTTTATAATGGAAGCTGTTAGGTAACCATAGCTATAGGCAATGCAATATCTGAGGGTTTTATACCACCACTCATCAGCATACTATCTGAGCACCTTCCACATAATTAAATTGTGATAATGAAGTCTGTAGTTGATTTTGTGGCATGTCTGGCACTTATGGCATTTGAGCTGGTTTTGAACTTCTCTAGAGTTAACCACAGACAGAGGAATTGCTGCCTAAAGAGGTTCTGGCCCATAGGCAAGGTACCATACTATGGTGAAGGCATCCAACATACATATGTTAAGCAACTCACAGTATTGGGGCTCACAGCAATGACTTTCAATAATTAATGCGGCTGTGGAGTAGGTACCACTTTTAAAGGAAAGTTCAAACTGAATTAAAAGGCAGGGATATAAGTATCAAAGTAATTGAAACCTTCTCTGGATATCCTAAATGGTGGGACCTGAGAAGCAACTTGTGCAGCTTATGTAATTTAGGGAGGCATTTTAATTTTTGGAGCTCATTAAATAGGTTTCATAAGTCTGAGTTTTAATAAAGCAGCAATGGTTCTTGTGATCTTGAAAGGGACATGTCTGCTGAACAGTACAATATCAAACACACAAAGGGCCAGATTGCAGCACTTAGCCACTGGCCTCCACTGGAGGTAGTGCGGAGTCAGGATAGCTCTGCAAGGCATTGTGCCTCCAGGACAGTTCCTCTCCTGAGCACAGCATGAGCTGCTCCTCCCCTTGGGCTAGTAGTATTCTTGTTTGATTGATGTACAATTTGAACATTAGGTTCTGTCATGTGTGCATTACTAAAATAACTCAAAGAATAAATGGTCAGTGCAACAAATTTTTGACCTTTCAATAAGGTCTGATTGGCATGATGATTTTCACAACATCCTATGCCAATTCAGAGCATCAGACTTCATCAATAAAGAAGAAAATCATAATTGAAAATGCCCGTGGTCAGTTTGCACCAACACAGAAAATCAGCTTCAAGATGGTTATGTGAATGTACTGTAACATTTTCCAGTTTTAAATGTAACAAAGTTTGTTACAAGAATGAATTAACATTCTGACCCTAGGATCGGTGTTTCTTGTGTTGCTCCTTGGATCATGTATCAGAAGGTTTAGGAACAGATTTGGTGCTGGAGTCACTGTTGGAAATGGCATTGTATCTAAATGCCCTCCCCCATTCCTGAGCAGGAAGAGACCAATAGGCTTGCCGGAAAATAATTAACCTCACAGGAGTTATGTGACCATGTCACAATGTTTATTCCCTATATGTAGCATCAGAAAACAGTGGCATTCTATAGAACCCCGGTAGAAGGTCTGAAGCAGCTCTGAAAGAGCACTTTAGTGCTCATGTACCTTGTGCATTATGAAACATGAAGTGACTGATGAGACAGTCACTCAACACGCCAGTACTCCGATGTGTTTTATGATATAATGTGGACCAGAACAATTAAATTCTTTTTTCCAAGCCAAAACTTTGACACTAGTGTTGATATTGGGTCTTTCCCAAGAAGTCTGGCACCCTCCCTCACTTCTGTTTAGCATATTAATTACAGCTTGTTTCACGCTGTTTCTCGTGAGCTCTCCTGAAAATGTAAATAGAACATAGAATCACTGCCTGCCAGTTCTAACTCTCTAGGACAGTTCTAAAATCCCACTGTGGTACCCTAGCTATTGGACTAGCTGCAGCAAATTACTGTTTGAAGCTGCTGCCAACCATTGAAGGTAACATATTACTATGTCTTAGATAAGGAAACTGGGCCTGGATCCATTGATTTCAATGGAGGTTAGGAGCCTAAATACCTTTGAGGATATGGGCACTAGTTCCTAAAGGGCATTACAAATTGTTGTGACTTGCTGACTTCTGACAGCCTAGGACTCTACATAGGAGATGGAGTTTAGCTTTCTGACATCCATCATATCAGTTTTTGATCTGTCAAGAGCAAAGTGGCAACCAAATGCTGTACTCTGACCCTCAGCAGCCAAGGTACAAATCCTAACTTGTACAGAGGAAGAAAATCACAGTAGCATAGGTGAAACTAGACGACAGCTTTGGAAAAAGTACATTAGATCATTCAGTCAGTCTCCTTACAAATGCCAGATTATTCTGTATGCTATTTTTTTCTAATGTTCTTTCCATTCTAACTTTAAATGCCCCAATCCATGCAGCTCTTGTTATACCAATAAAATAAAAACCAGCAGGATCTTATTAAAGGGGAAAAGGCAAAATGCCACATTTATTGTGAATACAGAAAGAATCATAGTAAGCAGTTAGTTATAGCTATAACATTCCATTCAATTTCATATTTATTCACACATTCATTCACACACACACACACACACACACACACACACACACACACACACACACAGGTTCTGCAAGGTTGTTATCATAGTTACCAGCCTTAGAGTTGCTCATGCCAAGCCACTGGCCAGGTGGCCTGGACATGAGGAGGGAGCAGGGCTTTGTCAGATGCTCATCTGACACTCCTGGAAGTTGGTTTGCAGAATCAGACCCCAAAGTTCTCACTTTCTAGAGTCCATCTTTATAGGAATTTCTTCCTATGCCAGTCTATGGGAATTGCTTCATCCTGCTGTTGCTGAATCAATCAGCAGATGGCACATTCCTGCTCCATGCTGCCAGATGTTATCTTGTTCTTTGGTTCTCCCATTCTTGAGGCTGTTGGATGGATTCCAGTCTGCCCTCCGGGGGTCCTCTGGTTATTTCCACTTGACGCCTTCTTCAGCCGATGGACACTGGATTCTTAGGCTGGCACCTCCCTGATCATTCAGTTATTATCCACACCAAGCATCCATCCACATACATCCTCTATCTCTATTTTAATCACGATTGTTAACAAAGCGAGATGAATACAACGAAAGGGCAGGGAGTCTCTGGGTGCTGTTTCTGTTGTTATAGAGTATTGCTTTGAGTCTCCCTCTGTGTGAGTAGTTGTTGTTACAAAGAGTTACTTTGAGAACAGACTCTGTCTTAGAATGTACTAACACAATTAGCAGCTTGCGAGTTTCACACACAGAGGGAGAGAAACAGTACCAAAAACCAAGAGACCTCTAAATTAGTAATACCCTGGAATTTAAACTATGGGGAATCAAACTCATTTGTGATTTTAATACAGAACTTCTTTAATATGATCCAACACTCTCACTACTTCCTTTGGAAGATTATTCCACAAAAGCATAGGGTTTTCATTCAAGCACATAAGAATAGTGTTGCTCATGCAGTTTTGTACTCAGAAAGCCATAGTTTAAGATTAAACTAGAATTTTTTGAAATAACAAATTGATCCATAGCACTGCAATGTTATTGACCAAACAGAGTGTTTATTAATTCAAAAGTATCATCATATAAATACAGATTTTCCTGGTAACCTGAGAATACTAAGAAAGTATCTTTTTGTTTAAACAGCATGTGATGTTTCCTTTATACACCGGTTATGTGTCACCAGTGGCTTCAAATGATTTCGGGCATGGGGGAGAGGGGAAGGGAAGAAACTTCTTTGGAAAAAATGGTATGACAATTATTTGGTACTAAAATTCTTTCCCCAACTATCATACCTAATTGTTCAATACTTGACTATAAGATGCAGACATATGAATGTAACAATGTAAAATCAATAGTATCCTTTTCCCATCCATGGCCAACTCTGTTTTGCCTCTTTTTCCTTTTCCTATGTCAAAGAATCTATGCTTCGTGCCAACCTGTGGGCCCAGACAAATATGCTTTACTTTATAAAGTTACATGTGGAGCTTTTAAAACTGATATCATTTAACCTTCACAAGTAAAATATCCAGGAGCCACCCAGATAAAGCTTGGCTTAACTGCACTTAAACTTTAACTATGAATATAACATTCTCAAGCTGTCACCTCCCACTTAGAATCATAGAATATCAGGGTTGGAAGGGACCCCTGAAGGTCATCTAGTCCAACCCCCTGCTCGAAGCAGGACCAATTCCCAGTTAAATCATCCCAGCCAGGGCTTTGTCAAGCCTGACCTTAAAAACCTCTAAGGAAGGAGATTCTACCACCTCCCTAGGTAATGCATTCCAGTGTTTCACCACCCTCTTAGTGAAAAAGTTTTTCCGAATATCCAATCTAAACCTCCCCCACTGCAACTTGAGACCATTACTCCTCATTCTGTCATCTGCTACCATTGAGAACAGTCTAGAGCCATCCTCTTTGGAACCCTCTTTCAGGTAGTTGAAAGCAGCTATCAAATCCCCCCTCATTCTTCTCTTCTGCAGGCTAAACAATCCCAGCTCCCTCAGCCTCTCTTCATAAGTCATGTGGTCTAGACCCCTAATCATTGATTGCTCATCTGACATATCCACTCCATGGATAGCAAGGTATTTTGATATCTGTGGCCCATAACCTCCCATGACACCCTTGGGGCAGATCTGTAGTAGGCATAAACTAATTTGTTTTGGTTGCAATGTGGAAATGTCCACATGCATTCTTACTCCAAATAGAGATTTTCACTTTCTGATGAGCACATCAGGGCTAATACAATGTATGGAGTGCTGTCTGGGTGGACAAAGTATTTTTGGCTAATATAGGTTCTGCTGCTGTACGGAAATGGGTGTAAAATGAAGGTATCATGGTTGATATATTGCTGTTCTATATATAATGGAGTTAAAAATTTAGGGTTCGGTGAAGTTGTAAGGGATGTTTTATAACAATTCACATGGATCATGGACTATCACAGTTTTCCTCAGAATGAACCATTCTTGACCGGTAGGTGCCAAACACAATCAGAAGTTAATCAGATTTTGTGATTCACCTGTGGGTCATATATTGCCATAGTTAGGATATGGGGTGTGCATATGTACAAACACAATATGTATATATGTTGTAAACATACATACACATTCCTGTATAATAAATGCATGGCTGTTAAACTCTGGCAATTCACCAGAGCACGGGTTCTCAACCTCTTTCCATCTGAGCTCCCCCACACCCCCACAACATACGATAAAAATTCCATGGCCCACAGGTAGCAAGCAGAGCAATTGCTCAGGGTCTCACACCACAAGGGGCACTCACGAAGCTAAGCTGCTCGGGCTTCAGCTTCAGCCCAGAACAGCGGGGCTCTGGATTCAGCTTTCTGCCCTGGGCCCCAGTGAGTCTAACACTGGCCCTGCTCTCTGGTTTATTTTGGCAGACCCCCTGAAACCTGCTTGTGGCCCCCTAGGGGGCCCCAGGCCCCTGGTTGAGAACTGCTGCACCTGAGCATGCACATAATCCTCCAGTGTCTAGGGATACGCAGCCCATGATTCCTGTCGGAGAATTGTCTCTTGGAAAAATTCTATCAATGACAGCCACAACGCACAGTTTGAGGCACAAGAACCTTGGACTCCTCATCTTTTGCAACAGGATGCTGGTGATGACATGAAGATTCCTCCACCCCTTTTAATATAGAAAGAATAATTTTCATTTGAGAAGGGCTTCAACAAAGCATCTAGCACACCCCACCACACTAAATTGTGAAACTGCCTTTGTGCATAGCAGTGGGGACAGTCTTATAAATTTCCTTGTGCATACCCAAAATGCTAAGATCAGTCCTGAATTTAGTTCCCATATATCTTACCTTAATTGACAGAAAATTATCCTGTTTAATTCCCATTGGCACTTAGAAATGTTCAACTCAAGATGAAACATAAACTAAAAAGACATATAGATAAAATTACTAAGCACTGTTGAAGTCACATGTCAATGAGGAGCATCCTGATCTGTGGATTGGGTCAGCGGAGCATCTTGTGATCCACTTTATTATTGTCAAACACAAATATATTGGCTGTCGGTAAGGACAGATAACATTAACGGTATGACAGGTTCATACTACATTCAGAGCCATGTGGTTAAGTGTCAGCAAATCATAACAGCGCTCGTGTTTCTTTGTGTTTCGTCACAAGTCTGACCTCAGAATACAGTTTTATTTTGTTGACGAGATGCCTGCTGTGTATTCCCTGGTTTTCTTCTCTATTTTAATTACAGTGGAGACTTTTGGGGTTATTAGTTTGTATAGATCTCTCTAGTACTGGACCAAAACAGTTGGTGCCAGTGCTTTGGATTAGATACAGTCCTGTACAATTTTCCTGTTCAGGGATAGAAGTAATTTTGGGCCTTCTGTTTAATAAGATGATCCATATTGGCACCATATATTGGACTATTCCTTTAGAACCTGTTATTTATTAACCACGTATCTCTATGCCATAAAACCTGTATCAGGCAGCATAGTATGAACCCACGTTGATGTGGCTGTATTCAGGAACACTTCACAGCATTCAGTTTAGTTTCCTGAGGACAGCATTTCAAGTGTTGTATTGGTGTATTATAGTCATCAAGCCTTGGAGTAATACATTGCTAGGTTTCTGTAATAACACCTGTAGAGTTAATTACAAACTGTAAGGAGGTGGGTACTCTGAGTGATAATGGGTGCATTTGAGTGAGGTGGTGTGATGGATTAAATTGTATGTGTACATATTGGAAGTTACACCCATGCAATGAGGTAAGAAGCTGGCCTTGAGAGGTAAGGCTGTTTACTTGCCAACGCACTTGAAAATGGATATCTTGTTTAAATCTAGCCACAACCATAGGATCAACAATGAGAGTGTTCAAGGGAAATGCCTATCTAGAAACAATTCTAGATCCACTATGGCTAGAAGGAGGGTTTTGAATTGTTTTTCCAATCCAGCTGCTGTGTGGTGATTTTCTGACTTCTGGGAGATCACCCCTCAATCTCCGTAATAGAGGGAGATAGTCCAAAATGTATAAAGCTATTTGGGGAGCATAGCAAACTCCTGATTCAGCCATTTAGACAGACACACAACATTCATTCCTGCCCTCGTTCCATGTGGGTTGAACTACCATTGGGAGATCATTCCAATAAAGGCAGACTAAGTCTCTTGGGCTTGAATGGAATTGCAGCTCTTTACACCAGATATGAATTGGGCCCTTTGACTTCATGGCAATCAGGCCACCCATCAAACGTAGTTGAGCCAGGTAGCTCTATACACCCCTGCAGTCTCTCAGGGGCAGAACAGCAGTACTTGGTGATTAAATGCCCCAGAGATGCACCGTAAGAGCAGTATATATTTCCTTTCTCTCTGGACAGGAGATTACTTAGCAAAGCAGCTAGTTCTGCCTCTATACCATGCCCTGTTTTAAAGCCTGATGGGGGGAGCAGCAAGAGAAATGATCTCCAGTGAAGTCTGTGATTGTGGGGAGGAGGAACTGCTTTTAAAGCCTCCCCAGTAAAGCTTCCTGCTGGCAGCAACTACTTGATGTCTTGGAGGGAGGGGGGAATAGCAGAGAGCTATTGGGTTACTTTGTTGTTTGCAATATTGCAACATAACAGCAAATAAGCAAATATAGTACAACACCTCAAAGTTGAAAGGATGTGCCCTTCTACCCTATGAATATCCATTATGAGGTCAGTTATGCCATTCAGCCAAATGACATGGAATGAACAGCAAAATGTCCAAAGAATCAGCAATGAGATATTTGCCAGCAATATGAACACCTGGTTGAGATGATGGAAATGTCCTAAAATAGAGTTGTGCTGCTTCTGCTTTAGCTTTTACAGACAATGAGAATGAGAAATTATAATCCAGAGCTGTCCCACTCTCTCATCCCATTTTTAAATTAGTAATTGGCAATGAGGTGTCATTATGTAGAATTATCGAAGTGTTCTTTGTGTGAATTTGGCTAGTTCTTTGGTGAACTGTACCAATTTTTTTAACTTGATCTGGGCATTATCTTTGTCACTTAAGATTTTTTTTTAATTGGTTTAGAAAGGGAAAACTTAAATGAGCAGATTTGTTTTTGTAAACATAACACAAATGTTACTAGTTAAATGTTGATATGTTGGCAGTCATAACCTTATTTTATTTTATTTTTTGCCACAAGACTTCAAATGGTTTTCTTCCTGCGGAGACAAAACAGCACATATGTAGGCTATGTAAAGTATGATTCAGTTAATATATTTCTTACTCAGCTAATCCAGTAGCTTCCTCTTGTTGAGGATTGAGGGCTCTATGCGAGCAAGTAAGTGTTCATGCCACTGAGAGAAACATGCAGATGATGTAAAATCATAAGAACAGATCCTCAGTTGCCCAGAACTCATGGTCAGCACAATGTGTACAGGGCACAGTTGAGGAGTGGTGGGGGAAACTGATTTTAAGTCATCTTTCCACCTACCCAAACTGATGTTTTGGGTTATGAGGGGCTGCTCAACTTGCACTGGCAGGAGCAATTCCATAAGGACTGCTCCACAGGCCAAAACTCCGTGCAATGCCACATGATCCAATTCTGTCTCCTTTGCCCCAGTATGTTTCTCTGTCTCCCTCCTGCTCCAGATATTCTCCTTCTCCAGGAGACTCTCATGGTGGAATAACTCACAATCATAGAAGATTAGGGTTGGAAGAGATCTCAGGAGGTCATCTAGTCCAACCCCCTGCTCAAAGCAGAACCAACCCCAACTAAATCATCCCACCCAGGATTTTGTCAACCTGGGCCTTAAAAACCATTAAGGATGGAGATTCCACCACCTCCCTAGGTAACCCATTCCAGTGCTTCACTACCCTCCTCGTGAAATAGTGTTTCCTAATATCCAACCTAGATGTCCTCCACTGAGACCATTACTCCTTGTTCTGTCATCTGTCACCACTGAGAACAGCCAAGCTCCCTCCTCTTTGGAACTCCCCTTCAGGTAGTAGAAGGTTGCCATTAAATTCCCCCCTGACTCTTCTCTTCTGTAGACTAAAGAAGCCCACTTCCCTCAGCCTCTCCTCGTAAGTCATGTCCCCCAGCCCCCTGATAATTTTTGTTGCCCTCCGCTGGACTCTCTCCAATTTGTCCACATCCTTTCTGTAATGGGGGGCCCAAAACTGGATGCAATACTCCAGATGTGGCCTCACCAGTGCCAAATAGAGGGGAATAATCACCTCCCTCGATCTGCTGGCAATGCTCCTACTAATGCAGCCCAATATGCCGTTAGCCTTCTTGGCAACAAGGGCACGCTGCTGACTCCTATCTAGCTTCTCATCCACAGGTAATCACTAGGTCACAAGCCCCCCTTTAAGGCTGAGCTAAGATCCTTTGTACAACTTTTTGCAAAGGAACCTTAATGAGAACTAAGGATGTGCCCACACAGACTTCTTAATATTGTTTTGCCCCTTTATTCTTTATTATGTCTTTGAAAATATGGCCTTTAGTCAAAACCATTTTTTCACTTTGTTGCAAAGCATTGTTATCTACCAAATAGTATCTACAAAGTACTATCATTCAGAGCCCTGTTTAATAAGATCTTTACCACTTGTGAAACATTACATAATAGAAGGTATTTCCTTGTGAGGAGTCACAGCTCTTCAAGAATTTCCCCAGACAATTAGAGATACCTTCCAAGATTATGTTAATTTGGTTGGTTTGTTTCAACTTTCATTGCAGAATCACATACATTCAATATATATCTTCTTAAAATACGATTTTGAAAGATTCCCTCTGCCTGTGTTTGAAGAATGATTGTTCAAAAAGGTCCATAATCCTACACTCAGAGAAAATTAAACATAAAAGATCAGAATGGATTTTATGGAGCCAGCGAGACTCCTATGTCTACACTCTCTATTTTACTGTTGCCCTATCTTATATTTTCATGTTATGTTAGCATGTTAATTCTTACAATGTTTTCATATTAATCTTCTGAATATATGGCTTGCTGGTAGCAGTATGTAAATAATAAGCAACAATAATACATGGGAAATGCTCTGAAAGATCATCTGCTCCAGCCCCTGACAGTGAACGATTATTCCTTACAGTACACTTTCTAGGGCTTTGTCTAGTCTATGTGTCACTGGTCTAGTAGAACAGCTTGGCCACTGCATTTTCTTTCTGAGATAGCTAACATTATTAGGAGATGGGGTTTTTGCTCAGACAAGAAGTGAAATCCTAAAATGATTCACTGTCAACTTAAATGCCTGATTCATTTCATTTCCAGAGTATAGTGAAAAAATTCAGAAAAATGTTTACTTTGAGGAGTTGTTTTAAACATACAGAGCATAATTTCTCTTTGTCATCTTGTCTGTAATTCTCACCCAGTGCTACAGAATATTAAACATTCTTACTGTTTAGACTAACCTCTAAGTACTGTGTGTTTGCACATTTAAAAAGTACAAGGCTAAGCAGCAAATAACTGAAGAATAAAAAGTGATTTCAAATTGAGTTGCAATGCTGGGTTTTTTGTTTTGTTTTGTTTTGTTTGTTTTTAAATGGACATGTTCTGTAGCGATCTCTAGTTTCTGAGCAGATAAAAAGAAAAGGAGTACTTGTGGCACCTTAGAGACTAACCAATTTATTTGAGCATAAGCTTTCGTGAGCTACAGCTCACTTCATCGGATGCTCACGAAAGCTTATGCTCAAATAAATTGGTTAGTCTCTAAGGTGCCACAAGTACTCCTTTTCTTTTTGTGAATACAGACTAACATGGCTGTTACTCTGAAACCTGAGCAGATAAAATAATTCTGTGAAATCCCTGTTTTATGCTGACTTCAGTGTCTGCAACAAAGCAGTTTCCAAACAGCTGAAAACTCCCTCTTGCCTTGATGATTTCTAAAAGGAAAGGTACTCCTTAAATGGGCATAACCAATGTGTGATTGGTTAGGGAACTACAAAGGAGGCTGAGTCAGGGTGACCTGCTGAAGTCAGACTATGTCTATAGAACTGGGGGAGGGCATTGGGATAGAGGGAGGCGTGCAGTTTTACCAGAATGTTTGAACAAGACAAAGAACAGCTCCAGCAACCAAATAAGGAAGTCCGAGTTGGAGTATTTCAGAATACAAGCGTTTCAGGGATTTTAGGAAAGCTCAGGGAAGGAATGAGTACTTGTGCAGCAATCCACTGTCTTTTTTTAATGGCAGGGATGGTAAATATGGAGAATCATGGGCACTCAGGAATGTTTTTATTCTTCTTTAATCCTCTGTCAGCAAAGCTCAAGATGGATTTGTCCCTGTTCCTCATTTTTCTGAAAACTTTTTGTGGATCTGTGTTTTAAAAAGAGTGATCATAGACACCATTGTCTAACTGCCTGAAGACAAATTATTTCTTCCTTTGCTGTCAGAAAAGCCATAATTAAATTGCAAGCATTATGCACATTTGTGGCACACCCTTCTAGAAAGTCCACATGAAAAGAAAAAGTCAAGCTGAATTAATGTAGAAAGGATACAGATACTATTGAGAAACTGAATCTGCTTTTGGGAGGGGAGGGGAAGTATTGCGGGGGGGAGGAGGGGAGAGAATAGGACTCTAAGCCTCAATACCTTCAACTAATCATATCCAAGCCCCTGAAAAATCCTGGTAGAAAACTTTTTTTATTATAATCAAATTGATGGGAGAATGTTCCTTGATATCAGAAACTGGCTTCAGCTACAGAATTTGGACTCAGATCTACATTTCACACACATCCCAGCCCAGTTCCCAAGGGTATTTGGATCCAAGGTTTTGATTTGGGTGTACTCTGATACCTGTGAAAAAACTAAAAAAAAGTAAACTGATTTGATAAATAGGCACTACCAGTGACAAAGATACAGAACACCCTCCCCCACTTCTCTAGGCCTGCTAAGGCAACATAAAGCTTTGTTCGAATGGAGGAGGAGCTGCAATACAGAGTGAGACCTGGAGGAAGCTGGAACACAGAAAACCTAAATGGTTGTGGACACAAACGTCTGCAATAACATTTAAAACATCTCAACCTTGCAGTTTTGTTCTAGTTCCAAAATGTTTGCAAGAGGATGTTAAAATCTCATCCTCCTTTAAGATAAACAGTTAAAGGCACTCTGGGCTTGTCATCCTGAGGAAAGGTAAGAACTTATTCCTTTATCTTTTAAATTTAAATATTGAGAATAGATCAGCTCATGGACTGTTACTGGGAAGCATTTTCAAGTCTGAGGGAGCAAAGCGGGGGGGTGAAGCCTGACTGAGAAGGCAAGCTTTCTGTGTAGTTCCTGACAGGCCTTACTATTCCAGCAGCTGTAATTTACCAAAATGTGACTAACATGCAGAGCATTACAATACTAATGATGCTAAGGGGGTGAGGGGAATATGGGCAGGGACTAGAGCCAGGAACTGGGAATCAGGATTTAGGGGCTACACTTCTGGCTGTCACCATCTTACGCAAGTAATGGAACAGTTTACCCATATAAAAATTAGGTATACTTGTCTGGCTTAGAGTGGTGTTGGAAAGCTGCATCAGTGTTTGCCAATATGCGTTGAGTTCCACTGCTGAAGATCACTACTCAAAATTTACTATTACAAATCAACATGAAAGAAGCGACAGTATAAAGCAGTGGCTCTCAATCTTTCCAGACTATTGTACCCCATCAGGAGTCTGATTTGTCTTGTGTACCCAAGTTTCACCTCCCTTAAAAACTACTTGCTCACAAAATCAGACCTAAAAATACAAAATTGTCACAGCCACACTATTTCTGAAAAATTGCTGACTTTCTCATTTTTACCATATAATTATAAAATAAATCAATTGCAATATAAATATTGTACTTATATTTCAGTCTACAGTATATAGAGCAGTATAAATAAGTCGTCTTTATGAAATTCTAGTTTTTTACTGACTTTCTAGTGCTTTTTATGTAGCCTGTGTAAAACTATGTAGATATCTTAATGAGCTGATGTACTCCCTGGAAGACCTCTGCGTATCCCTGGTTGAGAACCACTGGTATAAAGGACACTCTCGAAACCAATCAGAGTAAGCCATAACAAGACATCTGCAATTCCATGTTACTCTTTTCTCAAGTCCCCTTCTTTTGACCCTTAAAGCCCTATAGGACCCTCCACATGCTACATCAAGTGACCTTAAGTTCTATTAAGAATACATTTGAATTAAAATATATCCTCTGGATAGGTGAATTACAGCAAAAGACAAGTACAATTGTGGCAAGATGCTGCTTATGAAGAAGTAGGATAGGAGATAAGGGCAAGGAGACTTTTTTTTCTTTGACTATTAAGGGAATGCAGAGTGCTAAACAAATTAAGGGCAAGCACCAATGTCCTGGCATGCTTACTGGAGCAGAAGAATATAATACAATTGCTTTTATAACTATAATCTTACACAATCAAAAAATAAATAAATATAGATGGATTGGTAACCATGATGGAGTGAGGGGGAATGGCAGGAAAGGTTAAATAAATGCAAAGTAACAGGAAATGGAATAAGAAGACAAAAGGGAGAAGGTCACTGAGACAGCATAGAAGCAGAGTTGGAGGAGAAAAGAGCAATGTAGAACAGGGATCGGCAACCTTTGGGACGTGGCCCACCAGGGTAAGCCCCCTGGTGGGCTGGGCTGGTTTGTTTACCTGCCGCGTCCACAGGTTTGGCCGATTGCGGCTCCCACTGGCTGCAGTTCGCCACTCCAGGCCAATGGGGGGTCGCAGGAAGCGGCATGGGCCAAGGGATATGCTGGCCGCGGCTTCCCACAGCCCCCATTGGCCTGGAGCGGCAGCCCCCATTGGCCTGGAGCGGCCGAACCACAGCCAGTGGGAGCCACGATCGGCCAAATCTGTGGACGCAGCAAGTAAACAGCCTGGCCCGCCAGGGGGCTTACCCTGGCGGGTCACATGCCAAAGGTTGCAGATCTCTGATGTAGAGGAATACATATATAATAATTTGCTATGGTTATTAGTGAGGTTTGGAATTCAGATCTTTAGCACCAAAATATAGGCCTGTACCCCCTGAGTTAATGGAGAAATTCCTTTTCCTAGTAACTGTAGCAGATTCTTCTCTATTTAAACTAGCCACTGGTGGAGGACATGCTATTCTTAACCCACATTTTACCCAGGGAGTACAGGCAGACTGAGACTAGCAGCTGAGGAGAAGGAAGTGACTGGGGGAAGCCAGAAGCCAGCAGACTGAGGAATATCCAGCGTTCAAACTGTTCAGTGCGGTTTGTCTACTGACAATGCTGGCATACATGGGCTCTAACGGGGTGGGTGGGGAAAGGGGGAGAGTAGCTGTTAGTTGGGAAGCCTGACTGAGCCTCACCCCTGTTGCTCCACCACTGCTGTTTCCAGTTCTTGCCAGGAGTCATCTCTTCCACTGGCCCTTGTGTCATTCTGAGAGATCCACTAGTTAGGTGAGCAGGTTTGGTGGGAAGGTGCTAACATCTCCCATTCTCCTCCCACTTGAAACAATTTGCAAGAAATCTTCATGAGGAAAAAACGTCAGAGATTTTCTCCCTTTCATTTCCTCTCCTGTTAGCTGCTCCCTCCACTCTCTTCCCCCCACAAATAGGGGTGTAGTTGAATCCAAAGGTTCTAAAAACCTGTGAGTATGCCTCAGGCACCAGTGTTTTAGCTGCCTTTTCTTCCATAGTCTTTTTAAAATCAAAATGGCAATGTAATAGCAAGTCTAATTATATCATTTTAATAGCTCGATGACCAAAAGGCTTTCCTGTAGTCAAAAAAGTGAATCAATTAACATTACTGTGTAGAAAGCTTAAATGTCCAGTCATTTGAGCCATGCTTCATATGCTGTAAATACTTCCTTTAGTGTGGTAGTTTAATCCAAGGCAATTTACTTTAAGGGTGGCTACCTGTCTATTTTTCTAAAGCTGTGCCTGTTACCTAAGGAAAAGCAATTTTTCTGTGTGTGTGTGTGAGACACAATTTAAACTAGTTTAAGGAGCCTGGAAAAAAAAATCTCTTGCTGCTCTCGCTCTGTTTTGATAGCTTTTTATTTATCACACTAGTAGAGCAGGGACTGGAAATCATACTTGGCTTTCAAATGCTGGAGATAGTTGGCTTTCCCTCGTTGTAAAGTACATAACCTTAATATGCTATCTTGGGATCTTTGGTGATGGCAAGGTGTGATAGAAATGAGAGATCTTATGTGCTTAAATTATTTGTCTTTCAGGGTGCTGATGATTTATTCTCTAGAATCTTTTTTTTTTTTTAAAGAACTGGTTAATTCTGTTGTTGTGGACTTCTCCAATATGAAATAATTTAGAATAAAACATATTCTATAGTCCACTCTCATCATCTCTTAAAAGCAGGAGAAGCTGAGTAGAGCAGGATGCCTGTACTGTAAGATCCAATGGGCTCTCCCGAGATCATGCTATGAATTCCGGGAGGAAGATGTACATGCCTGCTGCCCCTGTTTAGGAGGCATAAAACATCACTTTTCCACTCTGGCCTTCCAAAAAGAGCTCTAATTCCAATGCATTTCAATATTTAATGTGTTGTGTTCCTCTCCGCAGTTGTCACTATTCAGAGCTCTCAAACCTGTCAGGTGCAGTATGGGAGGGGGAATCAATTTTATCAATTGCAATTAGTTTGGAAAAGGTTAAAGTTCTTCAATTGTTGGCATTGCAGGCCTCATTCTGAACATCTTACAGTAATGGTGTAAATAAGGTTTATTTCCCTTAGGAGATAACTGAATTGAGCACTTGATATCATTATGACTCTAGCCAATTGTTGCGTGAATCAGCTTGAACACTAGCAAATTGTTCAATGGTGGCTTCATTACTGGCAACCCCAGCTGAGCTTAATCCTATTGGAACTATGGCATGATGCACAGTTTCCATTGGTCTGGACCAATTTAAAACAGATTTTATCATCCCGAACTGACGTTCAGTTTTGAATTGAAGATTCGTAAATTTTTAAGGCCAGAAGGTACCATTATGATCATCTGCATGTACCTCTCTAGTGTGGCAACCTCCTTCACCCATATAAGACAAATCATGGAACCTCACCCAGTAATTTCTGCAGCAAGGTCATAGCATTTTGTTTGAGCTATAGCCTATGTTTAGACAGACATCCAGGACTGATGAAAAGACTTAAAAAAAAATTCAGTCTTGATCAGCTTAATCAGAAACTGCACATTGTAATAAAGCATGTAATAATGCCTTCTATTTAGTATAGCAACTGTCATTGCCAAGGATCTCAAAATGTTGTATTTCACAATGCAGGAAAGCCAGCTATCTCCAGTATTTGAAGGAATTTCAAGTTCCTGCTGGAGTAATACTTAAATACACATTTATTTGGAGCTTCTAGGTGCTACTGTAATACAATCAGGGTCAAAACCCCATTGTGCAGGGCATTATACAGACTCATTAAAATACAGTCTCTGCCCTAAAGATGAAATATATATATTTAAAGAACTATATTTAGACCCTGAAATCAATTCTATAGTAGTTTCACTGCTTTAAGAGCATTTTCTAATTTTTCAGACTCAATAATTCCGTTGTACTGTTTTCCAGTCATTTGTTTTCAGTCAGATTGCTATAGATCTTACTGTTCTATTTCAGATCTTTCCTCCAGCGTTTGCAAGTTCATGATCTCTTCTTACATGCTGCAGACCTTTGGTGGTTATACTCCAGTTTACACAGTATTAATTTAATTTTGACTAGTTGCTAGTTTTTATCATTCTCCCCTCCCGCAAAGAAAAAATACAAAGGTGTGTGCCTTTTAACTTCTTTTCCCAGCCGTTACAAAAAATGTAAAAATCAGCAAGCTGAGTAAATGGCTTCATAGCTAATGGATATTTAATTTTACATGACTTTTCTGGAGATAGTAGTAGACACTAAAAGTGGAACCTGACTCTCCCTTCCACAGTACACTTTGATGAACTGCTCCTAATTTCCTTTGAATATCCACCCTCAAATTGGCTTTTTAAAATAATTGTTTTTCAAATGAGATTATATTTTAAAGTACCATTTAAAATTGATCGATACTGTCAATTACATAATTATTGTAAGTAGTTCAATCTAGTCTTCAGGTGTCAATTTAGAGTTCTGCATTGACACATCAGTTAATTTTTGTTAATCTGAGGTCAGTTTATCCCAAAATTGTGTCAAATCTAGCCTTCATTTGCTAAAGCGTTTCACAAGGGTATTCAAAGTACTAACCCATACCAACTAAAAAGAATGGCTTTTTAACTTTCATCAGCTTCCAAGAATTCTCTGTTGTATTAATGGCTCCTATCATCAACATCCCAACAATGGATACAAATTACGTACTGATTCCTTCCTGCTCTTTTGTATGTCTTTCCAAGATTTGTCTTATCATAATTGCCAGCATATTGATCAGTTTCTGTTCATTGACTTAATGTGGGTAGGAGTTACCTGATACACTTTCATATCTCTCAAGTCCCAAAATGACTTATGTTCCTCACAAATTGGGTATCTCCTCACGTTTATTACTGAAAATGATTTACATTATTTTTATTTCTGATGTAACTGGGGCTATAGGAGTCATTTACACTAAGAGAAAGAATCCAACAGCATTTCAAGTTTCCTACATAAATAATTCTGTATCCTCCTTTTTGGGGTCTTTGCCACATAGTGTGTGTCACATAGGGAGGCAGGAATAGAGTAGTGGAGTGGGAATCAGGAGACCTGGGATCTGTTCCTGGCTCTGTCATTGGCAAATTTAAGCAAGCCTCTTCACCTTCCTGTACCTCAATTTTCCCATGTGCAAAATGGGGATAATGATATTGACCTTGTTTGTATAGCACTTTGTGATCCAATGATGAAGAGCAAGATACTATTATTATTTGGGCCTTGCTATGGTGAGCTTCGTGTTCACCTCATATTCACAGTTATGTTCGTTGAATCACAGTTGGGAGAGTACCTCATGATAACTTGATGTGTGAAAGTGTCCTTTGTTTTGCCTTTGCCTTCCAAACTCATAAAATGGTATTCCTCCTTTTTTCCCTAAAGCTCTCTTCCAAAATTCTTAGTGCAACACAGTGGGTCTCACTGAGCTCACTGGCATGGTTTCTACTGATTTCCTCTTCTCTGCTGTTAATTTGTTTAATTATTAGTAAATAAGAATCCGACGGTATAATTAAGGGAAAAGCAGTTCAGTGGTACTATCCAGAAGTAGGGATTTAGTGTCATGCAGATTGTCTATCTACAACCATTACTGGCTGACAGTTACACTGCTTGTTTTAATGTGAGTGGGGAAAATGCCTATGTTCAGTAAGTATAACAAACCTAAAGCCAAACATAGTTCTGTTCCAGGCTTGGGAGTTGATGAGAACAGGGTGCAAGAGGGGGTGCAAAGTGTGGGAGGGGGCTTAGGGCAGGGAGTTGGGGTGCAGGAGGGTTGGGGGTGCAGGTTCCGACTGGGCTCCGCTTACCTTGAGCGGCTCCAGGGTAGCAGCGGCTCGCAATGGGGCTAAGGCTGGCTCCCTGCCTGTCCTGGACCTGCGCTGCTGCTGAAAGTGGCCAGCATGTCCGGCAGTGGCTCCTAAGGGTGGGGTGGGGTGGGGCAAGCGGCTCTGCTGAGTGCTGCCCTTGCCTGCGGGTACCACCCCTGAAGCTCCCATTGGCCGCGGTTCCCCATTCCCAGCCCATGGAAACTGCGGAGGGCGGTGCCTGCAGGCGAGGGCAGCAGACGGAGCCCTCTGCGCCCCTCCCTCCCCCCCCCCCGCCTCCAGGGGCCGCAAGGACATGGTGCCGGCCACTTCCAGGAGTGGCGCGGGGCCAGGGCAGGCAGGGAGCCTGCCTCAGCCCCACTGCGCCATGGGGCTGGCAGTCCCACAGGCCAGATTAAAAGCCCTGATGGGCCGGATCCAACCTGCGGGCTGCAGTTTGCCCTCCCGTGCCTTAGCCCCTGCCTTAAGTGACCACAACAAGGTTGGGGGGTCGAGCCCCTCCAGGAATCCTGGGCCCAGCCTTGTTTGGGTTACGAGGACTCTACCACACAAGAGAGTGGAAGGGGAGCCCTTGAGGTCAGGCAGGCCTCTGGGTAAAGGAAGTGGGAGTGAGGACTCAGATCCTTTCGCTATCCACTTCACCAGGGTAGTGTATAAGCCAGGAAAGTTCCCCACAATATTGAGACCATTCCACCGCTTACATAAACATACCATACGCTGCTTGATGTGGGCCCAAGTCCAACCATCCAGATCCCCAACATCCTAGCACTCTTCCAAAATGTGGAAACTCTAGCCCTTTGTGCGGTGAAAGAAAACTTGACTGTCCAGAGGTCAAGGAAAATTGGCCTGGTTGTTGTGGGATACTTTTGGTGGAGTCTCAGAGCATGCATCAGTGAGTCTGCGTCTACCCTGCAAAGGCAATAGAGCTTGAATCCTGGGTCCGGCTTAACTCAGGCTCCACCTCCATGAGTCCTGGGACCAGGTTTTGGTTAAGAACAATTTGTGTGTATGTGGAAAGGGGGTTAGGCTTGAGCCTGGGTTTAAAACCTAAGGATAAGTTGCAGTGTAGCTATACCCTGGATATGTACTCCAGCAGCTAACCTGTGCTGCCACCCACGCTTTGTGGCTTCCCTGCTATTGTTACTGGAGTCTGGAGCTAGTTAGATCAAAGCTAGTTTGGGTTTGTGTACACATACTGGAGTCACACCTCCCATTGCATTGTATACATACCCTGAGTCCTCATTCATCTTGAGTTTGTCTGCTGCTGTCAGGGCCGGCTCCAGGGACAAGCTTTCCAAGCAGGTGCTTGGGGCAGCATTCAGAATGGGGCGGCAGTCCGTGTCCCGCGGTGGCAATTTGGCGGCAGCTCTGCTGCTCTTCCGGGCGCAGTAGCAATTTGGCCGCAGCTCGCAGCAATTTGGTGGCGACTGCTTGGGGCGGCAAAATTGGTAGAGCCACCCTGGTCTGCTGTGTTGCTGATAATTTAACTTTGCTCTGAATTTACTTGCAAAGTTGAAGCAACCTTCCACATCAGCACGTGGAAAGCTTTTGATTGACTCAAATTAAATACAGTAATAGAAAGGAGAGAGGCAGATGGATCTGGTGGGTGCTCCCCATTCTCCACACTCTTGTTCCTCTGTCCACCAAAATGAGCATCGGCATCCCACTTGTGTTCAGTGGAATATGTAATAGTGATAACATTTTAAGAACACTTGTTTGTCATCCTGGGAATATTTAACATTTTGAAAGTATAATTAAATAACAAAATAACTTGCTGGCAACACACAGCGTCAGTAGACGTTCCCTGAACTCTGCCTCCATCTTCCAGTAGGGCAACAAGGCACACAATGGAATGTTTACAAAACATGTGGTGGAGGCACCCAATAGAACAGTATAAATGTTCTGAAGAGAGCCCCTAATTTAGTTCTAATCTGAAAAGTCAGGAACACTGAAAGTTGGAATGCTGCTCAACTCCAAGGGATAAGTATAAACATAATTTGAAGCAAAAAATAAATAAATAAAAAAGAATCAACTGAAGCATAACTTGCCCCATTCTAGATTTTCATTAAAATATGTGGATGTGCTGCTATACTCTGCTGTTGTGCACTATGGGTGAAAGTGATGTGGCAGGCTAGGAAACGTAAATAAACTGTGTGTTTTGCAGGAAGGTTAACCCCAGCTCCAGTGGAAAAATTTCTAAATGCTGCTGTTTCAGGACTATGTTAATTCCAGAGAATCCAGACTGTTTCCTTTCCTCTCACATGCAGCTTTTCTTAATTTATTAGAGATGTCTGCAGAGTTTGTAATGGAAATGGACACAAAAGTATTGGAAAAAGAGGGTATTGCTGCACCATGGTAACGTGCAGCTAAAGTTTTTTTGGGAAAAAGTTTAAAAAAAAAAATCCAAACCCTTGGCGCTCTAAGGAGAGAGTAATTTAAAACTTAGCAGACAGTACTGATTCAGAAGAATATTCTGAAAAGCAAAGATGACAAACCATAGGAAAAACACCAACTTCACTGCAGTTTTCAGAAATGTGGTAATTCTTTTATTAAGCACACTGACGAATTCTCAGTAACTCTGGAGGACTCTTATTATGAAGTTGCTAGAGCTAGAAAACTTTAGTGAAGAATCACTGAGTCATGAAGTTGGTGTTCTCTTCTCTCTGACTAATCTGTATATAATATTGAGAACCTGCTGGACTCCACTTCAGTCCCAAAGTGCTGGCTTTACTGCTGCAACGTATCCCCCGTCTCTTTATCTGAAAAAGTTATATTCTGGCACTGTGATAATAGATAAAGTAGGCACTGAAAAGGTAAGGTGCGATGACGCTGTTTATGTATTCTGCATGCTTTTTTTGATCAGGTAAACCCATGACTAAAACATAGTGATAGAGAATGAAAGGTCAGAGCAACTGAAGACTTCTTTTAATGTGATCTTGGTGTTTGCAGCTCTTGCAAGTAGTTTTTTTATTAATATTTACTGTCTCTTAAAGTGTTAGCCACTTTTTCTGTAACTGCAGCCAAGCTCAGAAATGCACTTTTTATTTGCAGTTTTTGGTATCAGATTAGTTTTTCCAAGTGCATTTGGGATGCTAGTGTGGCAGCTGCAGGGTGTGTTTGTGTGTGTGTGTGTGTGTCTCAACATCGGCTGAACTGATTGTTAGTACTGTATATGATAGAGCTGTAAAATAGTGAGGGCCCTTGCAGTTTTCTTTTGTAGGAGGTTTCTCTCAACTTGATGAAAGAACTTGTGGATTAAAACAGAGTTAGCCACAGGCAGGAGACTCCAGATATTTTAGAAAGCGTATCACTCAAAATGTTATCGTTTGTTATCAAAATCATAATCTTTGTATGCTGCTTGGAGTCTGTTTTGTATGCAAAATGCATGTGGGTCCCCATCATTTATATAAAGAAAAGGAGTAGTTGTGGCACCTTAGAGACTAACCAATTTATTTGAGCATGAGCTTTCGAAGCTCATGCTCAAATAAACTGGTTAGTCTCTAAGGTGCCACAACTACTCCTTTTCTTTTTGCGAATACAGACTAACATGGCTGTTACTCTGAAACCCATCATTTATATACTGTCTTTCTGTTAGTTTATTTCTGTAAATGTTGATAATTGAGTGCTGAAAGGAATATCACAGTGTTACCTAATAACTTTGTCATTTACACAGCAACTGCTTTTGGTGCTGCTTGAATTTTATTTTTAAATTTCTTTTAATAACATTTGTTTAAATGTTGATTGTGAAGACAAAAATATGTGAAAGTTTCCTGGCAGCATGCAAGTAATTAGAAAGGATGCTGGGAAATGTAAGCCTTGCCTTCCTTATAATGAGGTGTTTATAGGAACTTGGAAACCAGAGATATGCATTGGCTATCAAAGAAAAACCAATGTCTGCTGTTGGAACATTTGGATCAATGTTAGGTTAAGGAATATGGTGCTGCACATCTCACATCTTAAAAAAAGGAATGAACACATCTCATATTTGATTGGGCACTGAGGTCAAGGAGCCATTCTTCTCAGTATTTTGTGGGTTGTACTGAACTGCAACCACTGGTCTGGAGAAGCAAATGTGTTTTCTGGCATGGATTTCATGGGATGTGCTATTTGAACTGTGGTGTGCAGTTTCAACTGCCACCTGGAAAGTATCGTGTTTATGGTCTGTACACACCATACTTCACTGAAGGCCTTGTTTGGTTGGTCGATCTGTCTGTCTATCAAATATAATATGAATAATAGTGTTGCTCTAATTGAAGCCCCAATAACTGCCAGGAACCCAGACTTAGTCTATGATTCACTAAACAAATAGCAGACATGGAAGGATTAAGATTTATAACTGATAACATGAAGAATGGGCAAACCATAGCAATTTCAGTGGTTTTGGTCAACTTGATCAATCCACACAATGTTCTGAACCTACTGTGAATCACTTCAGTCAGTATTCTGTTTTCACAAGTTTTTAGCCCAGTTTTTCAAAGTAAGATTTTGTCACTTCCTACATTTGGTTGGGCCAGGAATACTGTAAGAATTGCCTTTGACATGGTATTTCAACACTTGTCCTCTTGCCTGGAACCAAAAACTCAAGGGGTGGGCTGATAAAAGGGACCAGAGCAGGGTAGCTGGGGTATGTATTCCCTGGAAATGCTCATTTTAAGTTTGGTTGGAAGGTTAGGGTCTTGTTTTGTTCAACCATTTAATCTGTTCCTAAACATGATAGTGGACCAACAGTGTTTTAAAACAGACTTCACTAGAGCTGGGTATTAGGCAGCCTTAGGGACCAATTTATAATAAAAAGTTTTGTTATGAAGATACACTGTGTAGTCACTTTCCTAGTGACCACCAAAATATTGGTTGCATCAGTAATATGAGAACTAATTATCAATACAACTACATATTTCAACACTAAATGTGAACTCATACAAGTCTCCCCAGTTGTTTTGTTCTTGTGCTAATTTGCAGAAGTGGCATTTCAAAAATCTTATTATAAAAGAGTGCAAACAAGTGGAGCTGCTTTTGAAACTCCATGATAAAGCATAGCCAAAAGTTTTGGTCCAGCATTGGCTTCTTCCCATCACAAATTCTTTACATGCAAGTCTGTGGTCCATTAGGGTGGTATGCAATTTTTGGCCTTTATTGGGGGCGGGGGGGGGGAGGGAAATAGTTCAATATTTTGACAATGACTATAAACTGATACAGGTTTACATCCTGTGTGAACTTATGACCATCTGAGCAAGTAATAGAGAAGGCAGAAGAGTAAGGTGTTTGATATTTTAGCAGTTAATTTTACACCTTGCTCATAAAGGGCATGCAGTGAAATGAACAAAATAAAGTACATGTTCACAGACAGCATTCATTAATTGTATTTCAGCTGAGCAAAATAGTAACTGCAAGGATGGTGATTGAATCAGCACTCCGTAAGTGTACATGGTTTATTTATGCACCAGTAGATACCCACTTCATTAAATATAAGATCTGATAGAATACTAGAAAAGTGATTTGTCAATTAATTTGAAGAAAAATAACCAAATGCTTCAAATAAGGAATTCACCAAATAGCATTCAACCAGCTATGCTTTTCAATAGCTCTGAATATGACATCCCGTGCGTTCCGTGTGACTTTTATCCACACCAAAAGTTTTCAGAAACCAAGGAATATAGTGTAGCATCAGTCTACATGGGGTTACTTGTGTCGATCTCAGTGTCCCTGAATTACTGGTAGATCATGAATTGGGATTATGTAGAAAGATATGGAGGCAAAGGCATGGCCCCTGAAATATTAGTATCTAAAATGAAAATGTACAAAATGGGAATGGGAGCAATGAAAAGCTATATAATTGAATGCTGAAGTACACATCTGATTAGTTCCATATTTTTTCAGTGGAATATCTTATGCTTTGGGGTTTAAACTTTTCCGTTTGTTGTTTATGCTTCAGAGGAGTAATCTGAGATTTATTGGCCTTTTGAAATCTGTTTTCAGAGGGTCTTGAAGGAGAGTGTGGAGGCATGTGAGACTGGGGAAGGACAGGAGTTCCAGGCTTATTAGTTTAGAAGAAGGCCCAGAAATGAATGAGGGAGAGACCTGAAGAAAAGATAAGCTGTACGGCTTGGGAAGAGCAGAGAGGCAAAGGGAGAAAGAATCAAGAGTATAGAAGAAGGTAGAGGTTAGGTGTTCAAGATTATTCTCCAAAAGGTTTCAGAGTAGCAGCCGTGTTAGTCTGTATCCGCCTAAAGAACAGGAGTACTTGTGGCACCTTAGAGACTAACAAATTTATTTGAGCATAAGCTGTATCCCACAAAAGCTTAGTGGGATAAATAAATAAATAAGCAATAAATAAGCAAAAGCTTATTTAGAATAATCTGTTTTTTCTCCAAAAGGTGAATTTGATACTGTAGTTCATTGTTTTAAATCTTTACTTTTTTAATTTTAGCAAACTATTAAGTCTCCAAGATTAGCTCATCATGAACATAATGCCTCTTGTGGTGGTTCTTCACTTTTTTGTCCTATTTTGTTGGGAAATAACCTTCTAATGATGGGTTTCCTGCTGAATTGTTTTAAATAAGCAATAATTGACTGTTGCAGGAATTATCAAGGGGGTAGAGCAGTAAAGAAGGGTTGATGACCCAAAGACATTAATTTCTATTATAAAGTGACGAACACTTCAGGGTGTCACATGTGCAGCACATTGAGTATTTGGTAGACTTGGTTGTCTGTGGTAATCTAATAAATGGCCGTACACACTTGTCTCATTACAAGACTAATCTCGGCTCATGATATGTGCATGTAACTTTATATTCATAAATAACCATCCACCTTGAAACATTCCAAACTACTTTATAGATAGCATTTCAGTGATGAAGTACACACAGACACACTCTCATTGCATCCACTTCTGGAGTGGAGTGGGGCTACCACTCCGTAATGACAACACTAAACAATTATTTTTATGGCCGGGAAAGGAATAATACAATATTCATTTAGAAATGGGAAGAACTTGGGTATACATGATATTACCCAAGTTAGAACGTGGCCAGGATACTCAGGCTAATGCCGTTATTCTGCAGAAAACATGATGGGCTCTTTCATGACTCTAAGTGTCAGGATCTAATCCAATATTTTGGGATTTTATGAGATGTAAAAATTATTTATATTTTTTGTCACATTCGCCATCAATGAAATAGCAAAGCAATAGAGAAATAAGGTAATTCATGGCTGAGCATTGAAAATGTAATTTCTGGATTACCACAAGAATCGCATTTTCTGGAAAATATTTTCTTCCACTTTATTGTCTAGACACTTTTTATACAGTCACTTCTCGACTGCTTGAGGCACTCCAACCTGTGCCAAGAGAGGAAGTCTGCATTTCCTTTATTGGATCATAGTGTGAATTTAGAGAATGGTTAATCCTGGAGCTTTCCTTCGCCACAAAAGGAAGGGAGTTGAAGAACACTTCCATTTTTCTAAAAGTACAATGGTCTCAATCCAGTGCTGCACTCAGTCTCTGCCTGGTTCTGCAAAATTAAGGGGACCACAAAGTAGCTCAATGCACCTCCCCACTGAGAGAAGATGGGAGGCAGGTTTGACCCTCGGCATAATTTAGATTAGCTTTAAGGCTGCTCTAAACTACCCCCTGGCAGCAGTGTCCTAAATGGGGTCACTTCATTTCCTCCACACCCCTTATGCTGAGGCAGAGGGGATTAGATAGTGTTAGCTATATGCCTCCTGGGAATTCCTCCTGCATTGGGAGGAGGAAGCCCAATTAGCAGTTTAAAACAGTTCTTTGGCTCCTTTGTGTCACCAGAACAGCACAAAGGAGCGGCAGTGGGACACGGGATTGTGCCTGATACCTGTTTTCAGAATGGACCCTTTCTATACAATGTTCTAGTAGCAAGCAGGGAAGCCACACTTCTTTTCTTACTGGTTCCTTTCAGAAGATCTTAATCAGGACAAGGCAATATAAACTTTTCAATACACACTCCAGATTTGGGAATGTGAAAGAGGTAATTAATCCAAGACCCGAGTCTGTCTATAAAGAGCTACTGTACCATGTTGCCTATGTGCTGCCACAATGGCAACCTAGTTCTAGTAAATGTTCACAATGTGGCATATGTTTCATTAGTCCTAGAGGTTTTGTTCGATGAAAATAATTTCTAGAGAGGCCCTCCTTTGTAGACATGATGTGTCAGCCAGCAGAAATGTACAGGAAAGGGTTTTGGTTTTCCTTGGCAAAATCCTTGCATTTTTTCCAAAATGAAGTGTAAAAATAGATTAACTCTCAAAAAAGTTTAAGTAATGTTAACACTGATACTGACCAACAAAAGCCATCAAATTCAAAGTGAAAGCTGACACCATAAGGTCTATACCCTGTTGTGCCTAATATTACAGGACAGGATCTGAGATCCCTGTGAATAATGAGATGGCATGGGGGAGTTAAGGATAGAGTATCCACATTTAACAACAAATGGTTAAATGTGGATACTCTATCCGGTGGCACCTTAAAGACTAACAGATTTATTTGGGCATAAGCTTTTGTGGGTAAATAATCCATTTCTTCAGATGCATGGAGTGAAAATTACAGATGCCGGCATTATATACTAACACCTGAAGAGAAGGGAGTTACCTCACAAGTGGAGAAACAGTGTTGACAGGGCCAGTTCGATCAGGGTGGATGTAGTCCACTCTCAATAATAGATGAGGAGGTGTCAATTCCAGGAGAGGCAAAGCTGCTTTTGTAAAGAGCAAGCCAGTCCCAGTCCCTATTCAAGCCCAAATTAATGGTGTTAAATTTCCAAATGAATTTCAGTTCTGCTGTTTCTCTTTGAAGTCTGAACTAAAATTCATATATATACCATGTAACACAGAGGAAAATGAAAGTACATGTGATTTTTTTTTCTCTTTAGAGAAAAAAAAAGAGGATAGAATAAATGTGCATGTATAAATGTACATTCATCTAAACATATACATATAAAGTATCAGTAAAATCTGTATCTAATTTATGGGGATGATTTGTTTAAAGCAGTTCATCTTTCATTATTTACATACAAAACTTTTAATGAGTCCAACTTTGGCTAACAGAGCTGATTCACCAAGGCAACACAAAGTTTTGAACAAATTGAAGGAGTGCTTCCTGACACAGAAACT
This sequence comes from Lepidochelys olivacea, assembly GCF_965140295.1. Lineage (NCBI taxonomy): Eukaryota > Metazoa > Chordata > Testudines > Cheloniidae > Lepidochelys > Lepidochelys olivacea. The sequence continues at coordinate 75,878,839 of NC_140414.1, forward strand.
CAGTGGTGCTGTATTTCTTCCAGCCCACCTCACTGTACTTATTTTGGCACTAAAATATAAAGCCTTTGTTTGTAGTGTCTGAAAGTATCAGAAGGGCACCCTGATTTATGACTGTAGTACACAACTACCAAAGATCTAGTGAATTTTCCAGTGGAAGTGGAGCTTTGAAAACCTTAGAGGTGATCATCATTTTTTGTGGATGAAATTTTTCCATGCTCTCTTTATATATGTGTTGGTGACATGTGCTTCCTGTACTTGTTTTCAGAGGGTTAAATGAGAACATCAGTTTCTTGATAGTTCTGTTACTAGGGCCCAAAAAATCTATTAGCTGCAAGAGGATGCCATGGCGCTGCTTTTCTTCAGTGCAGCTCTGACATGTTTAAAAGCAGTAGTTTAAACAACCTTTAATAAGGCTGTATCTGCAGTGGTTGCCAGGGGTCTTAGTGCATTAGACTGCAAATCTCTGTGACATCCAACTGAAAGGAAAGCACCGATCTCTCAACTACCCCATCAAGAAGTTGGTGAACTATCAAGCAAACATGCTAGGTTTTTTCTTTATATAACATTTCTTGCATAGTTTATTTTGAGGAGGGAGTCATGGATTCACTTCTGTGTCTTAGTTTTCACAAAGATGTGTTTCAGAGTAGCAGCCGTGTTAGTCTGTATCCACAAAAAGAAAAGGAGGACTTGTGGCACCTTAGAGACTAACAAATTTATTTGAGCATAAGCTTTCGCGAGCTACAGCTCACTTCATCGGATGCATTCAGTGTAGCTCACGAAAGCTTATGCTCAAATAAATTTGTTAGTCTCTAAGGTGCCACAAGTCCTCCTTTTCTTTTTACAAAGATGTGTGTTTTTCTGGGGGGGGAGGGGGGAACAATTAAATTTGATCGTGGACCAGTTTTGAACTTTTTTGTAAAACTGTTTTAAGCAACAAGAAGATTGAGGTGAGGGAAATCTTTGTTTAGTTTAATTTCCAAAGCCATCCATCCGTTGGCCTTTTTTTGTAGACTGACAACCAGAAGGCCAATTCTGTCAGTTGTGATGCTTTAAAAGTGATGCTGTTAAACACTTGTTTATAGCAGTAGTCATATTATTGAGCGAGAGAATCCTCCAGGGGCATTGCCATTCCATGTATTGCTAAACAACACTTCTTGTTTGGGCTATCTGCAGTACAATATCATTTTCTTAATTTTCCTTTATTTAATGTATTTGTTTTTATTATTTACAAAGTAAAATTATCCTGTGTTTAGCTGAGATTGTGGCAATCTCAATTCAATATAAATATTAAAATAGTCTTGTCTAGTATGCTTATCCTTATAGCATCTCAGATACTCATCCTTGCAATACCCTGTGATGTGGCCATGTGTTACTATCTCCATTTTACAGATGGGGAAACTTGAGATACAGAGATCAGGATCAATATTTCCAATGGAACTGTGGGCATGCAACACCTCTGAAAATCAGTCCAAGGTACCTTGAGTTGGGCATTCAAAGATAGAGGTATCCAAAATTAATGGACATGATCAAAATATTCAAGTGACCTATCCAACCACATATAGAAGATCTGGATTCTGGCCATTCCATAGACTTCTTGAGTCCCTGCCTAATGCCTTAACCAAAATACTATGCTTTCTCTCTCAAATATAACACTTGTACTCTGAATTTTTCAGATACAAAAGAATTTAGCCATACTCTGGCCCTGTTGAGAGAGATCAAATGATATGCTGTAAAAGGTTTTTATTTCCTTAGGGGAAAAAAGTCTTAATTTTTAAATCTGTACTAAAACTGTAGATCAGCATGTAATATAAAGATAAAGGTGTACCTTTTCTATCCATTTAAAAAGAATTATTGAATCCAACTATAAAATGAGACCATGGAAGTTCAAAATATATTGAAATAAAGTTCTGTTGTACTGTGAGTCCCCAGTATGTTACATGCGGTTCCCATTCTTTTATCTTTAATAGCTTTTGGAATTTTTGCTAGAGCTTTTGAGGTTATTAGCTTAACCTTCTCTTAGTAATTCATCTGGAGTTGCAGGAAAATGATCACTTCCATTTTCTGCTATTTATAAAATTTTTATTTCTAAAATCAAAAGAAAATATACATTTTAATATGTTGTATTTACAGTATGCTTGAAGTTGAAGCATATCCTTGGGGAGAAGGGATTTACAAGAAGAGACATATGGCTATATCCTGCTTTCAGATATGTGCAAATACTGAATTCTATAGGCATGTGCATGCACATTTACCTATGTAGATTGAAAGACCAAAACTATGAGATTAAAACAGTTAAGTAAAATATAGAACCGAACTGCCATTGCAAAGGCTTTCTGAAACAAAGAAAGGGCTTTAAATCTGCTATTTATTGGGTTCATTCTGTGGCTATCCATCGGTCACGAGAGGAAAAAAAGATACAAATAATACTTCTCCTACCTCTAAAGGTTCTTGGTTCCTTCAGTCCCATGACTTTAGACATTAGGGGTCATGATGATATAAGGGTGGAGGGAGAGCAGGAAATCACAATGTAACAGGAACCTGGTCCAATGAATGCTTTGAAAAGTTAATACCAACATTTTGCACTGAATCCCTTTCAAATAGAAAGCCAGAAAAATTAGCACAACAGTCAGAAAGAAGGATCTCCTTTGCTCTCCACCCACCCACTGCTACCCCCAATTGTATGGTGGCTTTTTGCACCAGTTGCAGGCAACAGAGCAGTCTTTAAAGTAGCCCACAGTATGCACATTGCAGTAACCCAGTCTTGATGTCATAAAGGCCTGGCTAACAGTGATCAGATCATTATATAAGAAACCTGGCCTCAATGTGGAGACATTCTCAAAAAAAACTCAACTCTGACCACATAGCATCATAGTTAACACCAGATGAAGGGTCTAAGCTAGAATTTGAGCAAGTTTAAAAAAGAAATTAACTCTTTCTAGGATCTGAGCTGTCATTTTAAACGGTCTAGGTTTTTCTACTGATCCCCTTCTCTGTTTTTCGGTGTACCCAATTAGTGTGTGACGCTTCATGGGAGTTAATGTGATCAATGAGAAATTAGCTGGGTATTTCAGTACGTTGGTGGAAAAGTGTCAAGAAGGCTTAAAGACTTAAGAAAAGAAACACATAGCTTGTGGATCTTTGTTTGTTACAGATTGAAGCAGTAACCCACTGTGCTAGTGAATCTATTGTAAGATGGTCTTGTTTCAGAGTAGCAGCTGTGTTAGTATGTATCCGCAAAAACAGGGGTACTCATGGCACCTTAGAGACTAACACATTTATTAGACCATAAGCTTTCGTGGGCTGTAACCCACAAAAGCTTATGCTCTAATAAATTTTTTAGTCTCTAAGGTGCCACGAGTACTGTTCTTTTTGAAGATGCCACTGTTCTTTTTGAAGGTGGTCTTGTGTTGCCTTATGAGGACTGAAACATAACTGAGATGGACTGGATTCCTCTCATGTGTTGTCTTTTTCATGATGATTTGTTATAATCTGTGGGCATGGCTTGTTGGTTGTAGGAAGGAAAATCTTTATTGTGATAAATATTTTGGTTCAGAAGAAAATGTTGATGGTTTGGGGGATCAGGGAGCTGGGTTAATATTACCTGAGCTATTGTTCTACCCTGATGCATCTTACCTTAATAACACACATACATAATCAGTATCTGACAAAGCATATGGACATAGCCTAATTTAAGTGCAAGTGAGAAAAAGCTCAAGCAACTAGTGTTGGAGTAACTTTCTCGCTGAAAGAGAAAATAAATGTACACAGATCAAGATATTCTTTTCTGTTTCTCTCTTTTTACACTATGTACATAACTGCTGTCATTGCCTTGAAAACGGATAGTTACCTCTGCAAAGCAGCAGCAAAGCTTACTTAGATTTAACATCACTTTCAGAGCTGTATCAAAACAGTTCTGCTTTCACGGTCCCCACTCACATTTCTTCATGTTTGCTGCTTCTCTCAAGAAACTGCCACATGTGACTGCCTCAACTCCACTTCAGACATGTTTACTTTAGTTAGTTAGTTGGTTAGTTAGAAAGACTACATGCTTGAATTGTTACTCGAAATCGCCATCTTTGCATACCTTTCACCATGGGGTTCTGGCTACTGGGCAAGTAGTTTGTTCACATTCTCTGTACCTTGAGGCCTTGTCTACACACACAGTACCTGAAGCTGATCAAGGTTTTTATAGATCTGGCCACAATTTTTCTAAGAATTGTGCACCGAAAAATGCAGTTTTGGGTCAACCAAAACTATTTGCAAATTTACTGGATAGTTTCTCTCCCCCACCCTCCATTGAGCTAGATTCACCAGAGGAGTTAAGTATCATTTTTGGTGGCTTCTGGTTATTCTGGGATGGGTCTCTCTCAATTTTTCCTCATGCAGCCATTTGACTTTGTATGAAATGCTTGACTATTCACTGGGCCAGAGAGAGATCATGACTCTTAACCTGGGGGGTAGGGCAATCAGCTGGGAGGGGGGAGACCTGGATTTAAGTCCTTGCTCCAGAGTGGGGATTTGAACCTGGGTGTCCCACATCCCAGGGGAGTGCTTTAACCACTGTGATATTGTATAGAATGGTGGGGGGTGGCTGTTGCACCATCTCATTGTCGTCCTCCTCCAGATTTGAGAATTTAGCTCTTAATTTCCTTTACTTTTATTTTTAAATAGTTAATGCACAAAGTCTGAATAACATTTTTCCAACTTTTTCACTTCGCAAAAAGTTCAAAACATTTTGGTTTCAGTTTGACCCAAAACAAATTTTTTAAAATTTTTCAGAAGTGGCTTTTAATACAGTTATTCGCACAGCTCTAGTTATTAACACTTCCAATGAAGATGAACATCTTTCCTCTTGCGTTTGAACATAACTGAATTTTGTAGTACTGCTACAGTGTTGTGCAATTAACATTCTTGCTGGGTACAAACTTCGGAGTTTTCTTTGGTGATTGATTATATCTAAGAATGTGAGGAGACACTTAGGGACAGCAGAGTTATAATGGATTACCAAAGAGCTCCAGCTGAGTAGAAGACAAGTTTGCAAATAAGACTCTCTATGGTTACGGTAAAACTTTTATTAGGATGAATCAAATAGCTTATGATGTTCTGAGCGCTAATGCCAACCAAGGGAAAAGACACATCCTGTTTACTGAGTGGATTCTGGAATGTACTGAACTGGGGAAACTACATATTTGCACATAGTAATAGTTAAAGTAACACATTCATTGATAAACAGCAGAGAAGAATAGAAATGTAATACCAGTATGCAGAAAGTTGCCTGATCTAGGTCAGATGAAAGTTATGCTCTTTAAAAAAAAAAATTAAATGAAATATTCTTACAGGGCATCTCTCACTCTTGAAAACATTTCTATCCCTCTATTAAATTTTCCAGTGGTAAGGGTGTGATGTTGATAATAAGAGTCCGCTAATTAAGTTCATAATATAGGTAGTGTTTGAAATTGATTTGTAAAACATGTGAATAAAAACTTTCATCAGTGAAAACTGCGTATTTTTTAAAAGTTGCTTGTAATGTTAGAAACCAAACACAACAGCATTGTGCTAGTGAAGTGGTACTCAACATTTTTGATACCAGATTTCCTTTTCCATACTCGAACCCTCCTCCCATAGAGCAGGGTTACAGCTGAGACACACTTTCCATGGGGCCATGAAACGTGATGCTCTTCTTGATGCAGAATGTCCATGCTTTTGGATGAAAATTAAAGTACCTTTGACATGTGTTTCTGTAAAAGGATGTGGGTTAAAAGGTATCTTCAATATCTCAATAAATGGTGTGGTGTTGTAGAATGGTGAGCCTTGGTAACGCAAAACTTGTGGAAAGACTTTAAGGCTTTACTTTTGGTAGTTGGTAAAGGTGTTTTTTTCAGCATCCTATGCAAGGGACATGGAAGAGTGCTGTATTTGATTTGGGGTGTTTGGGATGGTGGGCACACACAAATACAAGCAGTTCCCTCTCTCAGTCTGAGAAACAGAGCTTGTGCTGCAGTGTCTAAATCCTGGCCTGGAGGAAGCAGGTGTGAAATGGATTACTGACCACGCTTCACCTTCCTTATCCAATATCAAATGTTGCAGTGTACATTTTTCTGTCATTTAGGTGATGATGCACATTGGTGTCTAACGGTTTAATTGGTGAAACCATGTCAATGTATCTTCAGAAAATAAATTCTGTTTTAATACCGTGTAGGGCTTTTTATGAAAAATGTCAGTCCAGGAGGGTGCTAACTGATGGCTGCTAACAGATAAGTCTAAAAATGTAATTTTAAATGGGAATCATCATTGAGCACCTGTATTTCCAGTGGGGTCCCGCAGGACTGGTTCTTGGCCCTATCCTATTTAATATTTTTATTAATGATATGAAAAAAAAATATAAAATCATCACTGTTAAAGTTTTCAGAAAATTGGGGGAGTTCTAAATAAAGGAGGATAGATCACTGATAAAGAGCAATATGGATCACTAGGTAAACTGCAGGCAAGAAAACAATATGTGTTTTAATATGGCTAAATGAAAATGTATATATATTGAAACAAAGAATGTAGGCCATACTTACAAAATGGGGGATTCTATCCTGCAAATCAGGGACTTTGAAAAAGATTTGGGGGTCATGTGGATAATCAGCTGAATATGAGCTCCAAACATCCTGGCCAAAAGGGCTTGGATGCATAATCCAGGGAATCTCAAATAGGTGTAGAGAGATTATTTTGTCGCTATTTGGCACGGGTGCGACCGCTGCTGGAATACTATATCCAGTTCTGGGGTCCACAATTCAAGAAGGAGGCTGATAAACTGGGGAGGGTTTGGAGAAAAGCCACAAGAGTTATTTTGGGGAAGTTCTCTGGCCTGTGTTATACTAAAGATCAAACTAGATTATCACAATGGTCCTGTCTGGCCTTGGAATCTATGAAGAGTTCAGAAATCTGTGATTTTTGCTAATCAAATTCTTTCTCAGCCCTCAAGGTACTATCTGCATTTCAGATGGCTGAAGCAAGGCCTGTTGAGTATCATAAATGAATATCCTGTCCTCCATTAATCAAATTAGGGTTACTTTCAGTGTTACTTTGCCAGATACATTGGTCTAAAAAAACTAAGGAACATGGAATCAATTGAAGTGTGGGTGTGTTGTGCATGGTGTTCTGCTGGTTTAACCTATGTCTGATGTTTGTTTAAACCAGATTATGTGGCTGGAAATGATGACAGAAGCAATTTAAAAATGTTTACAGGGTTCTCATAACCTCAGTTTCCCAATCCAAAATAGCTGAGGAAATTTCAAGACTGGCAATACTGAGGCAGTGATGAAGATGCTGCTGAAAATTAACTGATAAGTCTTGAGCCACAGCCAACTAAACTGTATTTGGTAGTATTCATTTGAGAGAAATTGGTTTTTAACTGCCTTGAACCTGAGCTACTCCACATATAGACCTTTATATTTAAGGTGTATTCCTTATCCTTTTATAGTGGCTGAAAATGGGTGAAATCCTGGCCCGGTTGAAGTCTTTGGGAGTTTTGCCATTGACCACAATAGGACCAGGATTTCACCCAAGATCTTTGGTATTTCTGTTTAATAATGACAGCTGTATGTGGTGACATTTTTCTAGCCATTTCTCATTTCTGCCTTTGGTGACAAAATGTCTGTCACAGTTTCATTTATTTTGGTCTCAGTCTGTCCTATGTGAATGTTGCAAAACAGAATACACGCACTTTACTAGCTTTCTCTAGGTCCTAAGTACTTGGCAGAAATTTTTACTGTCTCTTTAATATTTTCCCCTTAAAGGCAGGCAATCAAATTGTTGAATAACAGTAGTAAAATGAGAATTTCAAACACTGTGAACTATGAAAGGAAAAGAAGGTGTTTGAATGTCACAGTGAAATTGAAGTATTATTTTTGTAAACGTAGACTGGTCCCAGAATGTTCCAGATTATAGAAAGGCCTTTGTGGCATTTAGCTAAAGCATGTGATTTGTTTTTTAAATTATCCAATGGGAATAAACTACTACTTTGGATTTTTTTTAAAAAACAAAGGGATTGAAAAGCTCCTCATCTCAAGAAGTCAAAAGAAATCTGGAGACTTGAGGACAATGTCCTGGAATGAGGAATATAAGTGAATATCAAAATCAGGTTATGATGAACAAGTGGAGCTGTATTCCAGCATTTTCACAGGATGTTAGCACCAGGAGCTACATCTACTGAAACTCAGAGAATCTATATATTATCCTATATCTACAGTATCAATGTAAAGACCCTGCATTTGGACCTATTGTACCAATGTTAACCCTTTGCTCCTCAGATAATGAAGCAATACCTTCAAACAGCTGAGAGGGTTTGCATGGCTGATTTTGCTTTTGGAAAATTACATTTATTTGTTGCAATAGCATAAATGCAAATAGCTGTCACTAATTAGAAAAAAACATGTTTACATCTACTACATAATTAATTCTGAAAACATGAACATCACTTTATTAATGTAGAGGTACCTTGTTAGGGATGGAGAATGCTGGTGCTGTATTTTGTGCATATACATAACTGAGAGCTCACTCTTGCTCCTACTGAAAGCAATAGTAGTTCTGTCATTTCTTTCAACGGGGGTTAAATTGATTTCTTTCTCTTTCATATGATTGAGACTGAAGCACGAGATCTGTCATTCATCTCCATTATTTATCTGTTACTGTATACAACAGCAAGCGCTCATTCAGATTTGTGTATATGAAGTTAATGCTTGTGAAAGATGCCAGAGTAACACCTCTGAAACCAAAATAACCTATCCACAGAGCAGATAGTGGCAGTGAAAGATTTCCCACACTGTCCTGCTGTTATGCCTCAATTTGCACATGGAAAGATCACTTCTAGGGGTGACAGTTTCTGTCTTCTCTGCTGAGTCTGCAAAGACAGGTGCCAGGGTGATGGTATTTTTAGCTGTTGAGGCCACTCTTCTGGGAACTGAACGGAGAGTGACTCAGTTCACATAGGGTACCAAACATTCAGCAGACGTTTGCCACTTCTGTCACTACTTACTGCATCTAAACTGGTGATCTAGAGTGAAGCAATTCACATCCCTTTACCAAAACAGGTTCCATCCTTACCATTTGAGTAATCACAAGTTAACAAGATATTTGAATTCAACTGCAAGCTTGCTCCAAAAGCAACAGGTGAAATGTGGAAAGTATTCTTAAAATAAATTATTGCACTTTTAGGTCCAAATTTTCAAACTTGTGTGAGGAAAGTTAGGCTCCTGTATAACCAGCCTGATTTTAAGAGATGTAGATTACCTAACGCTCCCACTGTATAACTTCAGTGGCAGATGCATGTGCTCTGAAAATCAAACTACTGATTTAGGTTTTGCATTGCACTAGTTTTTGCATTGCATTAGGTTTTGCATTGCACAAGTTCAGAAAATGTTGGCATTTCCCTTTTATATGACACTATAAAATGATGATAAATGTGACACAACTCTGTCCAGCTAGAGTATAGGTCAGATGACCATTCCTTTTCTGGCTGCTATATATAGTAAACTAACTTGTGTAATACATTGTTAAAATAGATGAGAGAGAGAGAGAATGTCAGCTGAATTTTTTCCATTAAAGTTCATTTTAACAGATGTTTTCTCTGTTTCCACAATGACAACGTACCATGGGACAATATTTGAAACTCAACAGGGAACTGAAACAACAACTTACTAAACAGCAATTGCGTCATCCAGTGATCGTCAACTATTTAGGTCAAGTTTTATTGCAATTTTCATTTGATTTAGTGTTTGCTATAAACACAGTTGCATTGTTGTTATTTACATCTATGGTTTGAGTTTAAAACTATTCTCCTTTCTAGTCCCTGGAAAGGAGGTCCAGGATTGCACTCTCAGCAAATTTGCGGATGATACTAAACTGGGAGGAGTGGTAGATACGCTGAAGGGCAGGGATAGGATACAGAGGGACCTAGACAAATTGGAGGATTGGGCCAAAAGAAATCTGATGAGGTTCAATAAGGATAAGTGCAGGGTCCTGCACTTAGGACGGAAGAACCCAATGCACACCTACAGACTAGGGACCGAATGGCTAGGCAGCAGTTCTGCGGAAAAGGACCTAGGGGTGACAGTGGACGAGAAGCTGGATATGAGTCAACAGTGTGCCCTTGTTGCCAAAAAGGCCAATGGCACTTTGGGCTGTGTAAGTAGGAGCATTGCCAGCAGATCGAGGGACGTGATCGTTGCCCTTTATTCGACATTGGTGAGGCCTCATCTGGAGTACTGTGTCCAGTTTTGGGCCCCACACTACAAGAAGGATGTGGATAAATTGGAAAGAGTCCAGCGAAGGGCAACAAAAATTATTAGGGGTCTGGAACACATGACTTATGAGGAGAGGCTGAGGGAACTGGGATTGTTTAGTCTGCGGAAGAGAAGAATGAGGGGGGATTTGATAGCTGCTTTCAACTACCTGAGAGGTGGTTCCAGAGAGGATGGTTCTAGACTATTCTCAGTGGTGGAAGAGGACAGGACAAGGAGTAATGGTCTCAAGTTGCAGTGGGGGAGGTTTAGGTTGGATATTAGGAAAAACTTTTTCACTAGGAGGGTGGTGAAACACTGGAATGCGTTGCCTAGGGAGGTGGTGGAATCTCCTTCCTTAGAAGTTTTTAAGGTCAGGCTTGACAAAGCCCTGGCTGGGATGATTTAATTGGGGATGGGTCCTGCTTTTGAGCAGGGGGTTGGACTAGATGACCTCCTGAGGTCCCTTCCAACCCTGATATTCTATGATTCTACTGATTGGAAACAATTTTAAAAAAAAGTCTTCTAAAAAATAAGCACTGACTGTGGCTATTAGCTCTATGTGTATAGTTTTGGGATGAAGAAAACAAATTTTTCAATACTGAGCTAATTTCATTCATCAGTGGAATTACACCAAGGATGAAGTTGGCTCTGTGAACATTTTTCCTTATAGGTTTGTTATTCTGACAGTTAAGCCACAAATTAAGTCAAACATCCTCATTTTCAATTAACCTGGTTAACCAGCCACAAAGATTCTTCATCAGATGCCCTCAGGTGGGATCAGTAAATAATACAATTAAAAATCACTTCTCTTTGCTGTGATTTCAGTTCCTGTAAATTTTCAAAGCATAGTATGTAGCACAATTCCCATTAAAGACATTGAGAGTCATTCAGTTAAATCATTGCAAGGCCCTTTAGCAAAGATGATGGCCTACTTTGGCTTTTCATGCTCCCGTGGGTAAGCTTTCTGCATGGCACTGAGTAGATACATGTTCACTCTGGATGAAATGCTATGCAAACAAAATAAATTACTGAATGCTGTAATTGATCTGCAGTACAATGAATGTACATCATCTGGCCTTAGTAAAAATAATTAATAATAATACCAACAACATAGCACTTTACGAGCATTAACTAATTTATTTTCATAATAACCTAGTGTTGTAGATTAGGTGGTGGTTGTTTATTGATTGAGAATCTGAAGCAGAAAGGTTTGTCTCTCCCAAGACCACAGAGAGTCAGTATCAAACCCAGGATAAGAGCATAATGTTTTTGGCTCCTAGTCTAGTGTTCAGACCACTAGATCATGACTCTCTGTACTCTGATTAAACACTCTTGCTCTGCTGAAATTTGTGTAAAGTCTAAAGTGATTTCCAATGCTGTACTAATGCTCCAGCATTGAGAAAGTAATGAGAGTAAGATTACCAGGCCCTTGCCATTGCTCTTCTAATTATTATTTGATGAACCTTACTGAGAACTAAGTGGGCACCTTTGAGTGTTTAAAGCAAGATGTTAACTTGCAGGGAGGCTTCCTATTAAGGAAGAGTGATGTAATGTCAGTGGAACACTGCCAGCTTCTCTCCACTCATTTTATTTATATTAGCTGCATACCAGAGGAAAATGCCCCACAAAACATGAGTGCTGTTTGCTATATTTAGCCAGGCCATCTTAGAAATACCAGGAGGTTCTGTTTCTATGCAATGGAAATAATTATAAAAAAGATTTTCAGGGCATCTTATTTCAATAAAACAGGTTTGAGCGAGTGTGAAAGTGAAAACCCTATGTTACAAGACAAGTTCCTGAGACACAGAAGAACTCTGGGGTACCGTCTATTATTTATTTTTTGGACAGGAGTTTTGCCTGTACTCCTGTACTGAAAAGCAATGTTTAAGATTAACATTTTAATTTAACAGTATTACTGGGTACATATTTTTATCTGCCAGTAATAGAAACAACATGAATAGATATGATCTTAGTAGATTTAAAATATTATAGATAGAATATAAATGTCCTACCACTTAGCTTATGTAGCTAAAACAGAAACTTCATCTATATACCCAAATACAGTAATCTAATCTGACGTGTTTATATGTCCCTAATACGATGCATCTTTTGGTGATGTATAAAGTTAACCTATCATTAATCTGGGTCCCTCAAATATATTGTCCTGATTACCTTCTCTGTGGTGTTGTTAAACTACTGAAGTCCTCCATTTAATGAGCTACAGGATTCTTTTTTTTTCTGGCTTTTTGTTTGTTATATGTACTCTAGTTGATGGCATTGATAGATAATCACAAGATTTCTTCCCAACTCTAACAATGTTGCTGCATGCTGCTGCTAACCAATTTTCTATTAATTTCACACCCAGATGGTGACCTTAGCTGGGTGGGTGGTCTATGAAACCATTGAGCCTCCATGCCACTCATTCTGCCCAAAGGAACATTCCTCATCTAAAATAGCTGGGCGTACATGGGTTTGCTACAATGGGGAAACTGTTTTCTCAAGTCAGTTAATTATGTATTCAGTGTTTGTAGCTGTTTTGGTCCTAGGATATTAGAGAGACACGGTGGGTGAGGTAATATGTTTTACTGGACCAACTTCTGTTAGTGAGAAAGATAAGCTCTCAAGCGGTCACAGAGCTGAAGACCTGAAGAAGAGCACTGTGTAAGGTCAAAAGCTGGTCTCTCAGTTAATTATCTGATGCATAACACAATTCATATCAGTTACTTACGTGGCATATAGGAAAGAGTTTTTTATTAATACATCTAAATGAACCCATTATTTGAATAACTTGCTGAGAATCACCCCAGTGTGATTGTGAAGCAATGTGATATACTGCTATAGTTCAAAGAATTGGTTCAAGAGCTACCAGATGATTTCTCAGATCTGAGTTCATGAGGTTTGGATATGTCTGAGATAGTATAGTTAGGTTTCAAGGAAAGGGTGAACAGCTGTCTGAACATCTTCCTGTTAATCATTTTAGAGTGAACCCCTGGTGGTGGTTTCTGAGAAAGCTACATTGTGTTAGTCTTCTGGTCAGAAGTAGGGCAAAATGGCAGCAAGACCCTTGTTGCACAAGGAAAATAAAAACACAGTGATCAGTTAGGACTATTGCAAATCAAGTTTTGTGTTTCTCTTCACATCTGGAAAGTGTTTTAGAACTGTGGAACTGCTTAATATACATAGAAGGTGTTCCAACTGTGATAGCAAGTTACTGTAGCACATTTCCAAGTGTGCTGAAGATCTTTTCCCACTCAGTCATTCTAAGTAATTCATTAGGGAAGTGGATCGTGCGGCTAAATAATGATGAGAGAATATTTTAGGTCAACTAGAGGTCAAAAACATATGGTAATCAATCTGTGTTTTTCCTTTTTGTAAAATTCTTGTTGATTTTAAATACCAAAATAAAATTGTAAGAGAAAGTGGGGGTAAAAATGTTCCCATGTTCTTCAGATGGTATTTCTTAGAACCAGGCTCCAGAGGACCAAATATCTCCCCCAGGATAAAACAGCAGACATAACTAATATATGAAGTATTGCATGGACAGTGAGGATGATGTGCTAACACTTCTCATTTGGCACATTTTTTTTCTTAATTTAACTAGACAAAAATAGGGTTTTTGGCATTTTAATATTCTTGAATCACTCTTTGAATATTTCTGGATTGATTTACTCTCTGGTGTTTTCAAAAATGATCTAAAAATGGCCTCAAATAGCACTTTCTTTAGGGCGTGAGAATACAATTAATGTGACAAGTCTTAGTGTATGGACTCATTAGGATCCTGGCATGCAAAATAGAAGAAGTGCGGAGAAATAAATGTAGTTGCAACCGAACAAAAATACTTATCAGTGCAATTTGTCATCAAAGTTGGGTGTCCGAACACACTTCAGGATGTACAACTGAACTCATTATGGAGGACAACTGCTTCTTTGCCTTTTCTTATATTATCCTCTCTACTGTAAGAACAATAGTTAATGATCTATTGTACACAGCTGAAAGCATTAGATCTGCTGTCAACAGCACACTTACTCTTCAAGGTGTACGCTTTCCCCCATTTCTCTGTGATTTTTTCTGGTGCCTTTCTCTTGATTTTTTTTTCCTGTTCCACATAAAATTATCAGAATACCACTATATGGAGGGATGGACAAACCAGTTTTGAACTGCTCTGAATTTTAGTTTAGCTCAAACCAAACCAACTCTAAAACTTCTTATAAGATTAAAATAAAGTTCAGCTAATTTTTAAAGTTTCCAGAGTACCGTTGGAAAGGGCAGAAGGTGATTTGGTGCTTATCCATTTCCACACATGGAGGAAGGACATTGTCATCCATGCTAGCCCTCACTCTGGTACAGCCCCAGAACTTCTTTAGTCTCGTCTTCTGTATCCTGCAAACCTAAAATTCCATTTTCAGTGTAGACGTGTGGGCTGCTAATCAAAGTGCAGTTTTGTAAAGTTCTTCTGTTCCCTGTCTCAGCTATTTATAAGGTGGTAGGCAACTGCTGAGAGTAATTGTCATGGCATTTAAAGAGAGGATGTGCATCTATGAATAGAAGACCATGGCTTCACTACAAAAAGGTGTGTTTTTACATCATCAGCTTTCCTGTTGTAAATCCTAATGGAGACAAGGCACAGCTAGTTTCTACCTTGATTTAAGTAGTCTAAGTCAAACCTGTATCAACTGAGGTTTACCTCACCTGGCTACACGATGGTAAAACCTAGCAGTACCTTGTCTCCACTAGGATTTACAGCAAGAGAGACCTCTTGATGTATGAACATGCTTTTTGGAGTAAAGATAAAGTCCAATATACTGTCTCTGAGAGCAATATCAGATGCTTCAGAGGAAGGTTCAAAAAACTCAGTAATAGGCTCCATAGATGTGGATTGTTCTTTCTTCATAATCCCTGTCAGATCATGGTTGGAATATGCCTTGAAGCATGAGTTTAATAATTTATAATTAAAAAAAAGCCTCTTACAAAACACCTTTCACACTGTCAAGCTCAAGGCTAATAAAACTGGGCTTGTGGGTTTTGGGTTTTTTGGGGGGTTGGGGGGGGGCGTGTTAATAGAATTATAGAAATCAGCTATTTTCATACTAGATTATAAAGTCCACTTCTTGTAAGGCAAAATTGTTCCATCCAGCATGTTAGAGTAATCGGGGGAATGCTGTTCATTATTTTTTCCAATATTTATAGTTTTGCAGCTTTCTTTAGAAGCATCCCATGAACAGGATTATTGCCCAGAAATCACTGAAAAGGAGTAAGAACATAATTAAGGCTAAGATTTAGTCATAGGTATTTTTAGTAAAAGTCATGGATAGGTCGGGCAGTAAGCAAAAATTCATTGCCCGTGACCTGTCCATGACTTGTCCTATACACCCCTGACTAAATCTCGGGTGCTCTGGAGTGGGGGTTCTGGGGGTACCACTGGTGCTCTGGGGCAGCCTGGGGAGCACACATCCCAGGACTGCCACTGGTGCTTGAGGGGCAGGCAAAGCCTGAGACCGCTGCTAGTGCTGGGGGGAGAGGGCTGCAGGCCGAGACTGCTGCTGCCGCTCTGGAGGGCGGGCGGGCGCACTGGCTTAAGAAAGCCCCAGCAGTGGCTGGTGCGGCTGTCCCGGGGGCTTCCTGAGCTGCTCGGGTGGCCTTGGGGTCAGCCGCACCAGCCACCACTGCAGAAGTCATGGAGATCCTGGAAAGTCCTGGATTCTGTGACCTCCGTGACAGACTCGCAGCCTTAAACATAATTTAACACAAATGTATAGCCTGTCCCTCTTGTGCTAAAATAAACACTTCTGGGGTGTGTGTGTGTTTGTACTTTGTCTAGTCCATTTTTAAAATGTTTCCAGGTCATGTGGCTTACCTGAGAGCTTTACACCAGCTGGATAGCTCAAGGGGATAAGCACTGGTCCTTTGAACCTGACCAGCCCAGCCAATGTTCAAGTTCTACCTGGGACAAATTGAGAAAAGGTTAGATGGCATATAGAATCATAGAATATCAGGGTTGGAAAGGACCTCAGGAGGTCATCTAGTCCAACCCCCTGCTCAAAGCAGGACCAATCCCCAACTAAATCATCCCAGCCAGGGCTTTGTCAAGCCTGACCTTAAAAATTTCTAAGGAAGGAGATTCCACTGCCTCCCGAGGTAACGCATTCCAGTGTTTCACCACCCTCCTAGTGAAAAAGTTTTTCCTAATATCCAACCTAAATCTCCCTCACTGCAACTTGACAGCATTACTCCTTGTTCTGTCATCTGCTACCACTGAGAACAGTCTAGATCCATCCTCTTTGGAACCTCTTTGGAACCCCCTCTCCGGTAGTTGAAAGCAGCTATCAAATTCCCCCCCCCTCATTCTTCTCTTCTGCAGATTAAACAATCCCAGTTCCCTCAGCCTCTCCTCATAACTCATGTGTTCCTGGCCCCTAATCATTTTTGTTGCCCCCCGCTGGATTCTTTCCAATTTATCCACATCCTTCTTGTAGTATGGGGCCCAAAACTGGACACAGTACTCCAGATGAGGCCTCACCAATGTCGAATAGAGGGGAACGATCACGTCCCTCGATCTCCTGGCAATGCCCCTACTTACACATCCCAAAATGCCATTGGCCTTCTTGGCAACAAGGGCACACTATTGACTCATATCCAGCTTCTCGTCCACTGTAACCCCTAGGTTCTTTTCTGCAGAACTACTGCCTAGCCATTCGGTCCCTAGTCTGTAGCGGTACATGGGATTCTTCCGTCCTAAGTGCAGGACTCTGCATTTGTCCTTGTTGAACCTCATCAGATTTCTTTTGGCCCAATCCTCTAATTTGTCTAGGGCCCTCTGTATCCTATCCCTACCCTTCCAGCGTATCTACCTCTCCTCCCAGTTTAGTGTCATCTGCAAACTTGCTGAGGGTGCAATCCACACCATCCTGCAGATCATTAATGAAGATATTGAACAAAACCGGCCCCAGGACCGACCCTTGGGGCACTCCACTTGATACCGGCTGCCAACTAGACATGGAGCCATTGATCACTACCCGTTGAGCCCAACAATCTAGCCAGCTTTCTGTCCACCTTATAGTCCATTCATCCAGCCCATACTTCTTTAACTTACTGGCAAGAATGCTGTGGGAGACTGTGTCAAAAGCTTTGCTAAAGTCAAGGAACAACACGTCCACTGCTTTTCCCTGATCCACAGAGCCAGTTATCTCATCATAGAAGACAATTAGATTAGTTAGGCATGACTTGCCCTTGGTGAATCCATGCTGACTGTTCCTGTTCACTTTTCTCTCCTCTAAGTGCTTCAGAATTGATTCCTTGAGGACCTGCTCCATGATTTTTCCAGGGACTGAAGGGAGGCTGACTGGCCTGTAGTTCTCAGGATCCTTCTTCTTCCCTTTTTTAAAGATGGGTACTACATTAGCCTTTTTCCAGTCGTCCGGGACCTCCCCCAGTCGCCATGAGTTTTCAAAGATAATGGCCAATGGCTCTGCAATCACATCCGCCAACTCCTTTAGCACTCTCAGATGCAGTGCATCCGGCCCCATGGACTTGTGCTCGTCCAGCTTTTCTAAATAGTCCCGAACCACCTCTTTCTTCACCGAGGGCTGGTCACCACCTCCTCCCTATGCTGTGCTGCCCAGTGCAGCAGTCTGGGATCTGACCTTGTTCGTGAAGACAGAGGCAAAAAAAGCATTGAGTACATTAGCTTTTTCCACATCCTCTGTCACTAGGTTGCCTCCCTTATTCAGTAAGGGGCCCACACTTTCCTTGACTTTCTTCTTGTTGCTAACATACCTGACGAAATCCTTCTTGTTACTCTTAACATCTCTTGCTAGCTGCACCTCCAGGTGTGATTTGGCCTTCCTGATTTCACTCCTGCATTCCCAAGCAATATTTTTATGCTCTTCCCTGGTCATTTGTCCAATCTTCCACTTCTGGTAAGCTGCTTTTTTGTGTTTAAGATCAGCAAGGATTTCACTGTTAAGCCAAGCTGGTCGCCTGCCATATTTACTATTCTTTCTACGCATTGGGATGCTTCGTCCCTGTAACCTCAATAAGGTATCTTTAAAATACAGCCAGCTCTCCTGGGCTCCTTATTGCTAGAATCTGTCCATCTTTTTATGGATTCTCCATCACTGACAATTTTTAAATCAAGGTTGGTTAGTTTTCTAAAAGATCTGGTCTGGGAATTATTTTAGTGAAGTTCTATGGCCTGTGTCATACAGAAGGTCAGATTAGAGGATCACAGTAGTCCCTTCTGGCCTTGGAACGATGAAGCTTTGATGCTGTTCAATACAAATTATTGTCCCTGGCTGTTCCTTAGGAGAAACTTCTGTCTGAGTTGTGCCTGGTTCTTCATTTTAGGCCAGTCATCATGTTATATCTGCCACTGCATGTGGGGGGAAGGGAAATTCACTTGCTTCTACTACTCTCCCCAGGCCACAAGCTGGATTTGTTTAATTTACAGCTAAACAGGTTCCAGATCAGTTTTCCACAGGTGAAAAGCCAATCAGTTCCACTTATGCATTATAGAAACACAATGAATGTTTGTGTTTTTCATCATAAGCTTGTTTGTGCCAATAAAACAAAAACCTCACACCTTAAATATACTGTTCCCAGTATTACAGCTCCCCTATTGTGCAATTTATTCCAGTTTTTGTAATAGGGCCTCTACAGCAAATAAGCCCTCTGTTGAAAGCTTACTTAATGGCTTTTGTGGTAAGTAATATTTTAGGTGGACCATCTTCAATGAAATGGGTTTTATCCTTAACAATTGGTACAAAAGAAACTCTGTGTCTTGCTATCCCACATAATAATAAGAGATCTTTTTAACAAGATAATGAATGGTCTTATAATTAGTAACTAAAGAAAAATTGATCTAAATTCTCACTGCAAATGACCTTCACTTATTTGCCATGACAATCCTGTTTTAAACTATTTATTGCAGATGTTAAAAGGAAATTGAATCATTTTGAGTGCCCCTGTCCAAGTATATATTCATTCAGTATATAGTATTTACCTTTCTGACTGTAGATTATGCAGAATGTCCTGTTCAGAAGGGTTTATTCTGGGTACAAGAAGCTTTTTGGTTCCAGTGCAGCTAATTGTCCATTTGTGTTGCTATTTGTCTGTGCCCAGAAATTTTTGCTGATTCAAGTTTTGGTGGGTTTTTTTGTTTTTGTTTTTTGTTTTTTTTATAATTAGTGGTTATCCAGGACACAAAGCCCATTGGAATGTCAGGTTCAGTCAGGCTTTAAGGCTAAAGAAGCCTACTCTGTCCAGAGGGGCAATCACATTATAATCCAGCCCCTGTTTCAGATATTGGAGAAGAATGCTAGGGAAGCAGTGGGAGGTGTGCAGTGTTTCTCAGCTCCATGGAGGAGGCAACATCCACCTCAGATAACTAACTGGAGGAGGCAATGGGCTGCACTCTCAAAGGACATCAAAATGGAATCTGGGAGAAAAAAGCCTCCCTGTGAATCCTCAAAAGCCTCAGCAAGAAAGCTCCAGTCCGTAATGCTGCAGTAACCTCTGAGGCCCAGAGGAGAGGTTTTTAGAATCTGCAAAGGACTGCATTATCTCCTGCCGTCTCTCTTTCCACTAAGTATACACTCAAAGCACAAGCTGATTCTTTCTGCACCAAACCCAACTATCCTTGGGATCAGCTGGGCCAAGTGCAGAGCCATGTTACAGCGGGAAGGGAATACAAGACCCATCACTGAGATGTAACACAGACCCAAGATTTGGTTGAGTTAAAATTAAAAGTTGTTTAAATAAATGTCATTTAAAAATTGTAAGAAAGTGAAATACTAAGTAGGACAATAGCGTTAACATCAGTACTAGGAATCCCAATGTTCTGGGGAGTGAGGTGGAGAACGTGTTAGGTTCTTGAAAGTTTATTATTGTTTCTTGTTTTCTCTCTCCTTTCCATCTCTCCTAGAAATAAGTACGTGCTTTTGATGGGGTCATTCTTACATTTATAAAAGGAGTTTCTTAAGAGTGATATGGTTGATTGGAACTGCAGGGCATGATGATAAAATGGTTCTGGCATCCAGCATGAATAAGCTGACATTCTCATAAAAAGAAAACCTCAACCACATATAATGACTGTATAACTTCTGTTGGTAAGAGAGACAAGCTTTTGAGCTGCACAGAGCTCTTCTTCAGGTCTGGGAAAGATAAGACCAGCCTGAGAGCTTTAATTCATAACTTTGCTAGACACTTAAATTCATGGACTCAGTGGAGACACTGGCTTTATCTCATTACAACATCATCACTTCCACACTGACCTTCCTTTGTCTTATCATTGCAGAGGTGTTAGTTGCCCACTTCATCTTGAATGATCTCTTGCACCATGAGTTAAGTCCGTATGTTTAACAATCTCTTTCACTTTGTATTTAGCTGTGACACTCTGATTACCTTTCCCACACCTGAAGAAGAGGTGTAACTTAAAAGCTTGTCTCTTTCACCAGAAGAAGCTGGCCCGGTAAAAGATATTGCCTCACCCACCTTCTCTCTACCAAATATATGAGACTAAGGCTATCTCTACATTAACACTTTTGTTGGTATAACTTTGTCACTCAGAGGTGTGAAAAAAACACCACACTGAGCAACATAAATTACACCGACAGAAGCGCTGTCCGCACTGGCGCTATGTTGGTGGGAGATGCTCTCCTGCTGACATAACTACTGCCACTCGTTGGAGGTGATTTAATTATGTCGATAGGAGAGCTCTCTCCTGTTAGTAAAGAGTGGCTACATGAGCGATCTTACTGTGGCACAGCTGCATTGGTACAGCTGTGCCACCATAAGCTTGCTAGTATAGACATGGCCTTACCTGAGGCAATGATCCTCAGCAAATAAAGGTGCTTCAGAACAGCTCTGATTTCTGGGTCCTGGAAGGCTGATGAGGAGGTAATGAGTTATAGTGCTTTCTTACAAAGGCCTGGAATTAGATTCTTAGCCATTAGATTAATCTCAGATATTTGTTTTCATTAAGTTATCTTATCAACTAGCTGAGATGCAAACTTGCAGCTACAGTGTATATTCCATTGATCAGAAGCTTCTTACATCTCTACCGAGATATTCATTCCATTTCTTCTTTTTAAAGATAACGACATTGGAATTGAGATAATCAACTAACTTCATTAATCAGCCCATGTTACAGTTGCCAGGCATCTGGTTTTTGACCAGAATGCCCAGTCAAAAAGGGACCCTGGCACCTGCTGACTGATTTGCTTAAAGTCCGGTCAGTGGTGCAGCGGAGCTAAGGCTCCCTGCCTGGCCTGGCTCTGCACAGCTCCTGGAAGCAGCCAGCATGTCCGGTTCCTGTTTGCAGGGGTGGCCACAGTGGTTCCATGCACTGCCCCCAGCCCAAGCACTGGCTCCGCAGCTCCCATTGGTTGGGAACCGTGGCCAATGGGAGCTGCAGGGACAGCGCCTGTGGGCATGGGCAGCACACAGAGCCCCCTCACCCTTCCGCCTAGGAGCCAGTCATGCTGGTTGCTTCCAGGAGCCGCACGGAATCAGGGTAGGCAGGGAGCCTCCATAGCCCCGCTGCGCTGCTGACTGGGAGCCTCCTGAGGTAAGTGCTGCCTGGCCGGAGCCCTCACCCCTTCCTGCACCTCAACCCCCAGCCCTGAGCCCCCTACCAGAGCCCACACCCCCTCCTGCATCCAAACTCCTTCCTGGAGCCTGCACACCAATCCTTGGTCCCACCCCAGAGCCCACACCGATGGCCAGAGCCTGCATCCCCTCCCACACCCCTGCCCCATCCCTGAGCCCCTCCTGCACTCCAAATCCTTGGCCCCAGCCCAGAGCCCCCTGCACCCCTCATTTCTGGCCCCATTCTGGAGCCTGCACCCCCAGCTGGA
The DNA here is from genome assembly GCF_965140295.1 of Lepidochelys olivacea. Lineage (NCBI taxonomy): Eukaryota > Metazoa > Chordata > Testudines > Cheloniidae > Lepidochelys > Lepidochelys olivacea. The sequence continues at coordinate 75,900,959 of NC_140414.1, forward strand.
GCCCCATCCCTCTGCCCCAGCCCTGTGAAAGTGAGTGAGGGTGGGGGAGAGCGAGCAACAGAGGGAGAGTGTATGTAGTAAGTAGGGGGCAAGGCCTCGAAGAAGGGGCAGGGCGGGGCAGAGCCTCAGGAAGGAGGTGGGGCAAGGGTGTTTGATTTTCTGTGATTAGAAATTTGGCAACCCCCACCCATCTCTAAACTGAATCTGGTAAATTCTGGATGTCCTGTTACTTAGTCAAGCACTATATAATTTTAATGAGTTCTATGTGCATCAAAGTGAAAATTTGCCCCACTAAATCTATATAAATTGGATGGCACTACAGCATTAGATAATTTGTTTACTATATGCAGATATTAGGTTATTTGATTTTAATTAGGAAAAATATGAGCCATCTTTTGCCTCTTTTTTTCATTTTTATATGTGTATGATATTATGCTATTGCAGTTCTTAAAAGTCTTAATTCTGTATTTAAAGAAAATAAATCTCTGCATAAGTCTTTGAAGAAAGCAGTCCTACCTCCTGGTCTTGCTTACTGTACATAAAAATGAAATCCAACGGACATACCATTAGACACAGTCTTTAGCTGTCCTTGTACTATAATCGATGTTAAAGGGATGTAGAAGACCAGTTGGTCCATTGCTGTGCTAATCTAGTTATAAATTCAAGCAATGGTTCTTTTACCAATAACCGTGCCTCACTATCTATAAGTTATGCTTTTCTCCCCTCAACAGTATCACTTAATGCCTCCTGCTCAATTTTTCACCTTATATGTCAGTTGTAAGGGACTCATAGCATTGCTTAAGTGACACTCTTGAATTACAAGTGCAGACTGCAATGTAAGATGCCAAACTCGTTTTCTGATAGTAGAACAGGGGCATTAAGTTCAGTTTTACTTGTAAAGCTATATTGTGTCTTTGCCTTGTTAAACAATGAATGCACACAAAAGCACAATTTCCTCTCTTTCTGAACCCAGGCTGAATTTGTTATCTTACTGGTACATGTTTTGAAAAATGTCCTTATGGAGTTAGAGATATGAAAAATGGTTCCTGTCTGTGAAAGCACTGAATGGCAACGTCTTGTGTCTCAACAAGTACTGGCAATATCACTACTGCTGGTTTCCTTCGGATAGAAATTAACTTGATGCCTTTTGAGAGATAACCCAACAAAAATGGAAAATGGGCACAAGTACAATGCCACTTTTTAGGACAAGTTGGGAAAGTCCTTAATAGTCAAACTAGGGCAAAATTTCCTTATAAGAGAGTTCACAAACAATGTTGCTACTATGTAGATGTTTTACATTTGTTGTCTTGTTGTCTGAGGTTTTGCCTAATGAGGAATCAAGCTTATTTTCAAAGTATCCTCTATTACAGTGCATTGTATTAATAGTAGAACATTCTGGGTTTCTTTTGAGTAGATTGTTTACATAAGTTCTTTTTCTCTCTTTTGACTTGAATTGGATGTTTGTTTATAAACAGTAATACAGTTGGAAAGTATTGTTCAATTGCATTTGAAGATCTTTACCAGCAAATTTTGTGTGTTGAAGAAACAGAGGTTGGTGTGGCAAAACAAATCTGGAAAGTTTTTCAGTTGTGGGGATTGTTCCTACCTGTCCAGAATGAGGACCAAATTTGACCCTCAGTTATATCCATGCATCCTCATTGAAGTCTGTGTAAGGAAGGACAAAATTTAGCCCTGAATAATTTTCATTTTAGCATGTACGTTGTCATTGATCTTTCACTTATCATTCAAAGCCTACTGGGATAGGAGCCTTTCTAGGGAAATTAAACAGGCTGGTATTGTTTCTTGGAATGCAGGGTATCATTCAGCATCAAGAGGCTTGGTGCTTCAGTACAAAATGTTTATGCTAACATGACCTGAGGGCTCTTTCTGCATTGAGCACAGTCCAGTTTTGGAAATGTTGCACCTTTGTTTTAAATCTTCCCCTTTCTTTGTCAATCTTTCTTGTCATGTAACCATTTTAAATTTATACACATCTTTTTCAAAATGTGAAAATATTAATTTACCATCCACAGTGTAATTGGATGCAGTCCTGCTCACTACAGCTGATAACTCATGCAATCTTAGTAGAAGGGTAGTTTTTTCATTTTGAAAATGGAGGTATTGCATTATTGATAAAACTCATGAAACACACTGCCCCCTTGAATGAACAAATGTTACCTCAAAATGCAGATCCATTTATCTGGCATTGATCTCAGCTGTTAATCTAGAAAACTGGCTGAGCATCTTTCACTAAGTAGTGGTTCATTCTAGGAAAAAAGTAGGGGGGGTAGCTGTGTTAACACAGAGGGGTAGCTGTGTTAGTCTGAATCCACAAAAACAGAGAGGAGTCCGATGGCACCTTAAAGACTAACAGATTTATTAGGGTATAAGCTTTCATGGGTAAAAAACCCACTTCTTACAATGCATGAAGTCACAAAAGCTTATGCCCTAATAAATCTGTTAGTCTTTAAGGTGCCACCGGACTCCTCGTTGTTTTTCTAGGGGAAAAAAATTTCAGTCAGTCCCTCCTCCACCTCAGTCCATTACTATGTTTAACACAGTTCGGTGAATCTCTGTTAGGTTCATTTCAAAGAGCATGTCCATAGGAAGACTGTGAAGTGATCAATCTGCTTTGACTCTCAGAACAACTCCAGATGCAGTATCTGTATGTAGGGAGGCAGAAATGAGTTACTGTTTTTCAGTACTTGAAGTAAATTAGACTTGTTCCTCTAAACAGAGACTACTCTCCTTTCTCTTTAAAATTATATATATAGATAGCTATCTATCTATATATATATATATATATAATCTTGTTCAAAAAGATTTGCAAGGGGTTTGATGACTTCATATTACACTTATATGCACATATTACACATAGTACACAATATACAGGATTGTAAAACATTCAGTAAACTTCAATGCATTTATTTAGTTGTGTTGAGATACAAAGGCTAGACCGTTTTCCAATCTCTGCAGTGTATTTCTATTTACTGAATCTTTAACTTCATGCAGTGTAAGTGTGGATCCCACTGTTGGGGTGCATGAGCCTCATGTGCAAGGTCAGGGTCTTTTAAATGGTAGTGTCCATCACGGCTACACATACACCCTGTGCTTCTTTGTGCTCTCATTAGAGGGCATTAAGGGTGGGCAGCCGCAACTCTTCCTCAGGTCCTTCTTGGTAGCAAGATGGAACCTAACAAATATCCGACCCACTACTCTGATCAGAGACTTCAACTCAGTTTTTGAACTACTTTTTTTTTTTTTTGGTTTTGTTCAGTTTGGTTTGGGGGTTTTTGGAAGAAACTTCATATTGAGACTCCCTTTTCCTCAACTTGGACATTTTAAAAAAAGAAAATCATACGTTCCACTACACTATCCGTCCAGCAGGATGCAGTGTTTCATATCAACCGTCACACCTCATGGGTTCAAACCCTGCCTGTCCTATGACAGACTGATTCCCATCAATGATGGACATAGCCAATGCCTTTTCAACCTTGGAAAGACCCACATCTCAGATATGTACTCTGTGTGCAAGTCAATCTCCACATGAACCTACAAATCCAGGGATATTCAGCTCAAGATACACCTGCTAGAGCAGTCCTTGTGAGTCAGTTTGGGCCCAGAGAGGGTAGTAACTACCGGAATGTGGCCAGACAAACCAGCATCAATCAATTCTGCCTCGAACAGACACCATACCCCAGGATAAGGCAGAGAAAAGAGGGCAAGAGGAACCACTGTCAAAGCCAGCACTGGCAACTTCCACACTGACCAACTCAGCACTGACAGTCTCAGCATCAGCAGCCTTGATGCTGGAAGCCCTGTCACAGGCTGCCAGCAGACAACCTTGGCAACAAAATCAGCACCTGTGGCCACAAAAAGGTGACATCAAGAGACTGAACTGGAGGGAGCTCAAACATAGCTCCAAACAGGGAGCATAGTCCCGAAGAGATGACTCATCCAAGGGCAGAGCCTCCAAGCCCTCCACCAAAACTGGAGAGATGCAGTGGAAATGATACCCATGAATAAGCCTGGCAATGAGCTGAGATGCATTCTGCAAGACTCAATGTTCCTTGCAGAGACATCCTCCACACAAAAGCAACAACCAGTACCAGGGCCAATACCAGTATCATGTCAGCATACAGCACCACCACTGAAAGAAGAGCTCTTCACTTCACCATCCTACTCCTTTTCTCCAGTGTTGAGCAGGGATCCCTGTCCCCTGCCTTTTGAAAGCAATCTTAAGGAGCATACCAGATGGCTTTCATTTAGAGTTCCATCTCAGCTGGGGGGTGAGTGGCACCAAACCAACCAGCTTCTAGCTGGCTGGTGTCCCTATAGCATGCCACTAAGACTGTATCGGCCCTACTGAGAACTATCGTAATTCGGGTCCAGGAGCAGATATCCCTCTGAAAGAGGAGGAGATCCTGTTCCTTCATGGCCTCATTAGTCAGGCCACCCACACGAGCTGGACAATGGCCCCCATGAGCAAGACGTAATGGAGGGACATCAACAACTGACCCCTAGCTCTACACAAGATGTCATCCTCACCAGATGAGATGGTGGTGCCTGTCCCAGAGCCAGCAATCAATGGCTTCAAGGCATTCCAGGATCTTCTGTCTCACATTGCAGAGACCCCAGACATTGAAATGACATTGATACAGGAAAAATCCCACAAACTTTTTTTTTATATTTTAAGCACTGCAACTCCAGCCCAGGATCTCATTCCCTTTCAATCAGAGGGTCCTGCAGCTGACCAAACCCTCGCCATTCTTTCTCCTACTTCTAAACAAGTGGAGAAGAGGTACAGATGCCTCCAAAGGGCTTTGAATACTTCTATGCCCACCCAATTTGAGGGCTTCTGGTTGTTTTGGCAGTATAGGAAAAGTTCAAGTCCACAGAAGGCCTACTTAAGGACAGAAATCCTAAGAAGTTGGGTCTATTTGGATGCAAGGTATATTAATTTGCCTCACTGCATCTCCAAGCTGAAAAGTACAGGGCTCTGTTTACTATATATGATTTTTTTCACCAGGAAGAGGGTCACCTTTTTTCTGTTACATAAAGCAGCAGAAGATGGCATCAAGCCTAGAATATGCTCTTCCCTTGTTCTCCCTGATAGACCTCTTGGTGAACTATGAAAAATCATCTCTTGACCCATCACAGAAGATAGAGTTCATAGAAGCTTTGATCAACTCCAGGTCCACAAGAGCATATCTTCCCGAGGACAGGTTCTTTTTCATGCAGTTGATAGTATGTTAAATGGAATCGTACTCTACTGTGATGGTATGGACTCATCTAGGGCAGCTAGGTCACGTGTGTGCATGCACTTACATTATGTCCTTTGTCAGACTTCTTCTGTTGGCTCTGTGATGGAACTCTGACTCAGATCGATCTATTCCCCAGCAAAACACCAAATGAACAAAAAAGACCTGACCCCGCCTCAGATTGTCACTGAGATGGTTGCAGGAACCCAAGAATGTATATAAAGAGGTTCTGTTCACAGCTCTTCCCCTTGAATGGTTGCTATGGAGGTTCATTATAGACCCAATATTCCTTCATTGGGGATCTCCCATGATAGACCTGATTACCATCATCAACAATGCCAAGTGCCAAAACTTTTGTTCCAGAGGGGCACAAACCTGAATAGGTACCAGATGTCTATCTTCTACACTGGTCTCAAGGCCTTCTCTGTGCCTTTCCATTGATTCCCCAAGATAATATCCAAGATCAAATGAGATGAAGCCACAGTCATCCTTGTAGTCCTTACTGTCCAAAGCAGTTCTGGTTGAAAGACAGGCCACAGATGTCCACCCAAACACCTGACCAGCTTCGAGTGCAAGAAACATCCTCTGCCTGCTTCAGGAATGTGCCAGTTTCTCAGATCTGCAAGGCCACAATGTGGCATTAATTCACTGACTTTTTGTCAAGAGTTATGAGTTGGACTTTGGCATCAGCCCTGACAGCCACCAAATTCAAGGTGACAGTACAACAATCGCTGACTGATGCAGCGGATACTTCACTCCCACCATCCAGAGGGGACACTGCTTGCCACTCACTAAACTCTGATCCACACTAATACATAGTTACTAAGAGAGAATGGTTACTTACCCTACAGTGACTGTGGTTCTTCAAGATGTTGATCCCAGTGTAGATCCCATGACCCCTCTCTGTCCCTGCTTTTGCAGATTTCAGTTACTGGGGCTTTGAATTGCGAAGGTGCTGAGGGAAGGTCATGGCCATTCTGCCTGTTAAGCCCTCATAGAGGAGTATGATGAGGCACAGGTCACATGTGCAGCCCTGACAGACCTGCTGTGAAAAAGAGTTTAATTTCGCATACATGAGGCACATGTGCACCCCAACTAATTACATCATCTCAAAGAACCACAGCTACTGCAGGGTCAGTAACTGTTCTTTTTCTGAGAAGGGAGAAGGCAAAGCAGAATTGCTGGCTGCCTTCCCAGGTAAAGTACTGTCCTATCGTTTGTACACAGTTCATTTTCATTTACATCATATAGTAATAATAATGCCTACCTCTTATATTACACTTTTCATCAGTAGATCTCAAAGCACTTTACAATAGAAGTCAGTATCATTGTTCCCATTTTTTTCCAGATGTGGAAACTAAGGCACATGGAGGGAAGTGACTTGTCCAAGGTCACCCTGCAGGCCACTGGCAAAAATGGGAATTAAACTCAGCTGTCCTGAGTTCTACCACAGTGCCCTATCTGCTAGGCTATACTACCTCCCCCCTGTTAGTGTTAGTCACTAGTTTAAGCTTGGCCTCTAGTCAAGGTATGTCTCCTGGACCAAAGATTCTATACATAAAGCTCATTTTCAATGTCTGATGCTTTGTCATATTGTATTCAACCGGCTACTACCAGTATGCATGAATGTACACAGGTAGTGAGCCGACCATACGTAATTATAAGGAACGTCCACCCAAATACCTGAGATCAGTATTGAGCCACTTGTAATAGTTGGTGCAGATTAGTATGTATATTGTGTTTGTCAATATGTTGTCTGAAGAAGGCTTTGATGGTAGCATGAGGGATTCACTAACTTCATAATGGGGAAAACAGTCCTCCTAGGCAATTAGAGTACTCAGCTTCCAGTTCCCATAAGCTTTGCAGCTACATATTTTCATTAAGCAAAGCAATAAAATAATTATACTTATTTATAAGTGAGATGTCTTTCATTTCGGTAATTTGTCTTGGTAGGGGCAGAGAGGAAAACAAAGTTGTAGAAATATCTGAGACGTAATAATCTCTTCTTGAAACTTGGTATATGTACATTAAATAAAGCATTGCTTAGTTACAGAGAGTGTAAGAATTCTCACAGTTAATTATAACTCTTCAGCACTCAGAGGTATAAAACAAAAGAGTGACAACTTGCAGCACACACAGTGCTCCCAGAAGCAAGTGTATTTCCAGCCTTAAGATGATCACACCCTCTATCATTAGAAATTTCTAGTGGTGTGAAGAACATAAATCCTAATTCTTAGAAGCAATACAAGCTGAGTTTATTCCTCCCCCGGTCTCTCTCTTTCAAGGCAGAGTTGCAGAGCAGGTGAAAGACCATCCAGGGAAGACATAGTAATGGAGGTGAAAAAAGACCATGCCTTCTGCTGTCATTTTAGACACAGTTATTAAGAGCTGAGCCCTCTTCTCCAAATAGCTCTGAGATATATACAGCAGAAACTAGCTTGTGTAGAATAGAACAGTAGTTTATACTTGTTATATAGAAAAGTTGTAATGTTACTGCACTATGTCAATAGTAAATTGGCAAAAATTAAGTATTGTGGACAGGGTAATAATATGCACATTTACATTAAGAACTGAATAACCTTCATACCGTATTAGATTTTCCCTATTGTTGTTTAGACCCGTGCCCTCGTTCATATTAAAATATTACTACTTCTCACTGTTACATTGTGTCTGTGTGTGTGTAAATATGTTTTTTCAGTGGCTTATAGGTCTTATTTTTTTCATGTTGTCTTTAACTCTGTTATCATAGCTGTTGGAGCGTAGGCAGAGATATATACACATACAAATCTATAGCAAGAATTTCCAACATTAGGCAGGAAATAACTGACAAATATCAGAATAAAGCTGTTGAAATCCCTTTATAAATGGTCATGTCTGAGTTCAAATGACTTGCTGAATGTCCATTTCCCCTCCACCTCCAATGTGATTATTTTATAGTCGGTTTCGCCTTTTCACTGAGGGAATTTTATTCAGAAGTTACTTTTGATTTTTCAGTTTCTGTAATTAACTGTTAGATAAAACTGTAGGTGAACCTCAAATAAGTCATCAAAAATAAGTATGTGAAAATGTTATGGGTTTTTTCACTGTGTTTAAAGAAGTAGATGTAAAATATATGTGACCGGTTCTGTGAAAGTGTGCCTATCTATTACGCTGGATTACTAAACACACCTTAGTTAGCTGAGATAGGATCATCTTGTTATAACTAAATTACTTTTGTTTGTGTCCTCCTAGTCCCTGAAGTTTTTCTTTATCTCCATAGTTGCTTCACTATTGCTGCTAATAATGGAAGAAGCACTGGTACAGATTGGCCACAGGTGGAGTATTTTTAGCTACTGTGTCTAGATTTGTACTGAGTAAGGTTAGATGATGTGGTGCAACAGTGTTAAACACCAGTGCCCCCTCTCCACCCTGATGCTCCCAACATTATTAGCACCAGTGCAATAGCAACAATGGGATATTTTTTTAAAAAAAATGCTGGATGACATTACTCTAGGATGCGTCTAGCACTAGAAAATTTAATACCAGTCTTACAGCAACAGAATAGCTGCAAAGATGCCTAATACAGGGATCATGCATTTTTACCATTGTGGCATGAAAACCCGCTCAGAGTAGGATCTTTCCTTTACCCAACATGTAGATTTTCATAACACCCTGGATTTAAAGCCTGATCCTGGTCTACACTAGCACTTCCGTCATTACTAACACTGATATAGCTGCATCATTTAGCAGCAGTTGCTGTAAAACAGGTAGTAATTAGCATTGACAAGGCCCAAGTGGTCACTGCTATATTGTGCCACTGTTTGAAAGATGAACACATGACTTTGTAATTTAAAATAGAAAAGTTTCAATGCAGCACAGGATACCTTTTGTTATGGCACACACTTGGTGAAAAGTCTCTGTTTGAGAGTGTTAAACTTCTTCCATACCAGGCACAACATATATAGTTAGGTACATTTCTATTTACTTCTTTGGCCTTAGTCGCACTATAATACATTAAAATGATGGGGAAAATGAAGTAAAATTTGTATGAAAATGAAAGTAAAAAATGTTAAAACACTCCTATGACCATTAGACAATGTGCCCAAAAATAGTTAAAATGCACAATTTGGAAGACACAAACTTGAAAAGGAAACCCGCCCAAAAATTTTTTAAAAAAGGGTTTTTTTTACTTATCTATCCAAGATGGTTTGGTATTGCTGCTGGAACTCTGCCATTGACTGGGAGGGTCAGATGACCATATGGGCTAAAAAGAAAGCCTCAAAGCAAAATAGCTCAAGCAGTAGCTCTTTCAGGTTAAGGGACATTCAAAGAGTATTAAAAAAAAACCTAAAGATCAGCCTTAACCCAAACCTAACATCAAAACAATCTGAACTCAGCAGGATTTGGATACTATATGTTCAACATTCAAAAAAAATGAATAGAAGATTCAGAAATCTGTAGTGAATAACTCCGAAGTGTTTTACACAACTATATCAAAAACAGTCTGGTAAAAAAGAGCTAATCTGCTACTAACAAATAAAATATGTACTGTATGTGGGGTAACTCTCATTTCTAAACCAAGCTATCTTTGTGATATGGTTTTACAAAATAGTCAGACCCTTCAAAACCTTGATTTTTTTTTTCAGTACTGTCTCAAAATACCTTGTGTGATTAATCTTAAACTTCTGTCCCCCTCTTTACAGCCAAACAGTCTCCTTTTCTAGACACCACACGTGAAATTTCAGGCCGAAAATATTTTGAGTACTCTGGGGAGCAGGAGTATCAAAATGAATCTTATAATGGAAAGTAGGTTACAAATGTAACTATGACATCATGATAATTTCTAATACCAAAAGTATGCATCCATTATGGTGTTTGTCATACATACATATTCCATGCATTCAGTAGACTCTGCACTAAAATCTCTGGTTAAATAATGACCTAAATTATATCATAAATGACATACTGTATATAATATTGTAAAGTATTTATATGTGAAATATACTGAAAAGGTGCATGTGCACATAAAACCACAAAGACATCTGGAGCGTTCAGACAAAGTTACAATTCCCAGCTGGGACAAGACAATTGTTAAGCTAGTAAAACAGATGAGTTTTAGAATTAAGACCACACACAGCAAAGTTTGATCTCTGCTTTGATAAGGGCCTTATTGCGGTTGTAGTGCTGCTAAAGCAGGGCTATTAAAGGAGATTGACAAACTACCTTAGTGGTCTTTAGTCTCAAGATTTTTTTTACAGAAGTGCATACTGAAGGAGCAATTAACAGGAAAGCAGCAATGTAAATGGTCATTTAAGCATTTGTACAATAAGCAAAAATATGTACAGGATCTGATTGTCATCCGTGTTGAGTGTCTATAGTTCCTGTTGACTTCATTTGGAGTTCTGGGTGCTCAGCGCTTCTGAATGTCAAACCTACAGTCTTTACAGTTATGTGAATGTGAAGAAGTTCTGTATTTTTATTGTAAATAAGCCTATCTCCCATTGGTATGGTGTCATGAGTCCAGTTAGCAGAGCCCTAGAGCTTTAGTTCCTCAGCTGCCTCCTGGTATGATAGAGTTATGAGGCTTAGTTAAGAAGAAAAGTTGTAAAGAGTACAGATATATTAACAGCCGTCAGTGGAAAAGCTGGGACTAAAACTCATGGTTTCCCGGTATGCAGCTTAGTTCACCTTTCCCTAGGTTGCAGAAAATTATGGGGGAAGTTTCATTCACTCCCTCACAAATGTGTGGGAAGGCTTGACAGAGCTGTCAAATGTGTGTCACCTCATGGGAATGACACATGATTAACAGCAGGCACAAGCTAGGGCATTTAGATTTCTAGCAACCTGATTATGGCTGCAGTAGCTTAGATATTTGAACACCATAATAAGAGAGACAGAATTGAGGCCTTTTTAAAAAAAAGTGACCCTTAATACTAGGACTCTTGCAATTAATATATTAAGTTCAAATAAAATTAACAAATGACCCACCAGCACCCAAATAAAAATCAAACTTTTTTTAAAATTCAAAAGGGTCTTAATTTCTATTGTGGCATTAGCTGAAAATAAGAGTACTAAGAAGATCACAAAAAGGACTTTGCTTGCAGTATTTCCAGGTCTGATGAAAGAGGGAGCTACCCCATCCCAATCTCCAGACCAAAAAAGGTTTCAATCTGTTGGGGAAAACCTTAAATAAGTATTCAAACCAAATCTCACAACTTCATCGAGGTTTTCCATCCCAGCAGGGATTCATGGCTTTATTAATTAGAAAGCTTACAAATGGTCCTTTAGCTACAGTTAAGTGTTGTAGCAGTTTAATATCTGATGTGCGTTCTTGCAGGGACTTTGCTGGCAAGGAGATAGACTTAAGGATCAGATACGCAAATAGCTCTGACTTCCATTGGCTTCTAAAATTCCAGGTGACAAAATAGAGCTCAGTGTCTAGATAATGAGGTTGTCTCTTTATTTTAATCCTCTCCTCTCCCATCACCACCCCTCTGATTAACTTTTTCTTCTCATGCAGGGACCCTCTAAAACTACAACAACTGCAGAACCAAATTCGTCTGGAACAAGAAGGTGGTCAGCGGTACCATCACCACCAGCAACATCAAAATCCTCCTCCGTCTCCTCCTTTTCCTCCTCCCCCTTCTTTCCAGGAGCTGGTGTCCAGCCAGTCTGTCAGCTCTCCTGTGCAAATGAGCGTTCTCAACTCCCACACTTCCCCCACCATGCAGTCATCCAGCACCTTCAACTATGCCCGGCCTAAACAGTTCATTGCTGCTCAGAACATCAGTCCTGCTTCAGGTTATGTAACTCCTTCATCTGGGTCTTCCACATCCAGCCTTCCATCCCCTATGTCTCCAACTGCCTCTCAGAAACAATTTGGCAGAGCACCTGTTCCCCCTTTCTCCCAGCCATTTGCTCCGGAAGGAGAGTACCTGTGGTCTCCATCTTCCTCTTCACCCCCTCCCCCACCTCCACCAGTCTTTAGTCCAACTGCAACGTTTTCAGTTTCTGATTCCTTCCCACTTCCCCCACCCCCTCCTCCTCCTCTTCCTTCCTCAGTTTCCTCACCTTCCCGCAGTCTTTCTCCAACTGCTAGATTCTCTAACTCCAGCCAGTCTCCAGCAGCGTTCCTCAGCTCCATGTTACCATCCCAGCCACCACCTATATCTGTCAATGCACTAGGACTTCCAAAAGGTGTTATGCCTCCGTGAGTATAAACAGCTAACAAACTTCTTACATTTAATTTTATTGTTTATTAATTGTATTGGTTCTCCATTTTGATAGCTTTTTGGGCTCTCTGCACTGTGGCTAACTGAGAGGGGGTGTGGGGATGACAGATTCTTGAATCAGTGGAAGGAATTGCAAGGAAATCACCCTTCTGGCCAAAGGTCTTGCAGTCACTTTCATAAGGTGATACTTGGCCTCTGACTCTAGTGATTTCTCTAGATGGAGGAGTGTCAGGGAAGAAGACACTGATCAGAAATATGTTGTATTCTGCTTATGGAACAAAGCTGCAGAGATGGAAAATGAAGGGGCACAATGGCCTACTGATATTTGGTTATCTTTTTTTTCAGGGGAGAGGGGAGAGAAAGGATGTGGTGCTGGGGATTTGTAAGAACCGTGTTTAAAAAAACAGGAAAAACACCACAGACTACATCAGCTCCACATATTTTCCCTCCCTTTTGTCTCCCCTCAAGGCTAAAATATTGTTCTGGAGCATGCCAAAAGCCCAGAGTAGTTCAGTTTGTCTTTCCATTGGCACAAGATTCTCATTCCATTGTTGGAGAACAAAGAGAAATGATAAAGAACAAAAAATGAGAATAGCTGGATCCAAGGCTTATTTATAACTTTGTTTAAGGGCTTTCTAAACATGTCCACAGTATCAAGATAACTTACTGGGCTATAGATTTGGTACTGTAGGAACTTCTGTTATTTTACTCCAAGACACTTTTGGAAAAATTCTGTCAGTTACTCAAAGATATTAATGAATTTGTCTGCAATATAAACAAAACGTAATTTTAATTTTAACATTTGGTGATGTTAAAAGATCTATTACATAATTCAAAAATCAACTTGTTCTGTCTCTTTAACTTTTAGTTTCATTTTTCTCTTTTCCTACCAAATATCTTCTTTCCTGCTACTGTATGTTATCATATCCTTCCTTAGTCTTTTTCAGTGTCTGTTTCCCCTTTGTCTTGTTTAACAGTATTCTTCGTCCCGTCATCTTCTATCTACTCTGCCACTCTTTCGTGTGTTTTTTCTCTCCTTTCTTTCCCCCAAGTTCTTTCAGTCTCTCAATTTCCATTTTTCTGTATTCCCAAAATTTCTAATTTATTGTCCTATCCCTTCTTGCCACCTCTGTTTCTCCTTCACTTCTCCTTTATCATCTCTATCTTTCTATGGTGCCCATTACTGTAGTACGTGAGCACCTCCTGGTCTCTAATGTATTTATACTCACAACACCCTTGTGAGGATATCTCCCATTTTACAGATGGAGAACTCAGGCACTAAAGGGGCTGAATGACTTGGCCAATGTCAAACAGCAAGTTGGTGGTGGAGGGAGGAACTGAACCCAGGTCTCCCAAGTTCCAGGCTAACACCAAAACAATTAGACCCTTTCTCCTATCCCTTTTCTTCACTTTATTCACTTTTTTCTCAGCTCTCACCCTCCACTCACTCCAGTGCATGGTTGTTGGCTGCCTGCATTGGTCTCCATAGACAGAGCCAGTTAGTAGTATAGATGAGACTAGACTGAGCAAAATTAATTGACTGCCAGTCAGCTCCAGGGACGTAGGAGGAGCAGAAGCCAGTCAGCTCTGCAGCCTGCAAAAGGGAAAAAGCCTGGATGATCAGCAGTCCAATCCTGGCCTGTACTCCTTTCTATCGCCCTGCTATTGATATCCATTGATTCTGAAAGGAAGACACTGTTTCCTTGGTAAGACACTGTAGTGTGGTCGTCTGGGTGCTGAACATGGAGTCGAGATTGGGCACTTGTATTTTCAACTCTGACATGCATCTTGAGCAAGTCATTTAATTTCTCTGTCTCCATTTCCCAATCTATTAAATGGGATTACAAATTATATGTTACGCGTTGCTGAAAATGAACTAGTCAAAGTGTGGAATGCATTCTGTAGATGGAAATGAGCAATATCTTTATCAATATTGGAGAGTCCAGTATAAGACAAGGTCTAAAGTAATGGGATTTCAGCTTTAAGATAGATTTTTACTACTACATACATCAGTGGGAGTAGGGTTGGATCCTTGATTGTTTTTTAAATACCTTACATTAGCTACCTTTCTTACCAACTGTTTTATTAAGAGAGAAAGCATTCTTGCAGCAAACTTTACGGTTACTTTCAATGCCTTCCCCTCGCTCTTGTTTTTTTATTGCTGGTTTCTTTGCCACTTTCCTAGTGTACTTGAGGATCAGATATTCACAGCTCATGTTTTTGTGTATGGTCTTCACATGATAGTTCACCCTATTCTGCCTCTGTAGTGGCTTCCTGTGACAATGGTAGTCAAAGACCTGAAAAAAAGAAAAGGGAATTTTTGAACTGCTTAGTCTTGTGTCAGAATCTGTAATATAACCTAAATAACTTGCCACCCAGATGAGCTGGAATTCTTATGGAGTACTTTTAAAAGTGATACTTCTTGGTGTTCTGATTACATTGGTATATATTGTATATTTGTAATATTTCTTTGATGCTCTCCATTTGAATGTAATGAAAAAATATTATTAATTCAGATTCAGAACTGGCTGGATTATTTTGGCATTTTTTCATCAAAAAATTATTTTTTGATTAAATTGAAATTTTCACAAATTTATTTCCATTGTTGTTGAAGGTCTTAGTGTTCGATTTTTAAAAATTGAAAATGGGAAAAAAAGGAATTTTTTGTTTCATTTTGGTGGGCAAAATCCTACTTTCTCTCATTTCTTTTTAACTTATTTTCCACTAGGGAAAAAAGATAGTGAATAGGGAATATAAAAAAATGAAAGTGACTTTTTTCCCCCACTGAAACAAAAAAATTGAAAATTTTTGAAAAATGTTCAAAAATTTTTTGGACTTTATCTAGCCAAAATATGATGGAAAATGTTGAATAAAATGAGGAAAAAAATGCGTTTATTTAAAAAAAATGTTCATGAAATATACTTACTTGTTTTGGACCTGCTCTATCCAAGATTCAAGCAAAGCATGTAGCCCCCCACAACTCCTTTGCGTAGGGGCCCCCATTTCACAGCCACAGTCGAGCATGCAGCCTTCTCTCCATTTCCCCTAAATGGATTTGCTGTGCCAACTGGGTACAAATATGGACTAGAGAATAAGTAATGTGTCTAGATTT
The DNA here is from genome assembly GCF_965140295.1 of Lepidochelys olivacea. NCBI lineage: Eukaryota > Metazoa > Chordata > Testudines > Cheloniidae > Lepidochelys > Lepidochelys olivacea. The sequence continues at coordinate 75,916,543 of NC_140414.1, forward strand.
GGCGGGGTGTGTGTGTTTGTTTTTGGGTAGGGTTACGGACAGTGCTTAATTTGTAATGAGAGGTGCTGGGGCTCAAGTTATTAGGTGCTGGGGCTCAAGAAATTTTTCTTTACATTCATAACTGGGGCAGTAAGCCCAGAGGTGCTGGGGCTATGAACTGCCAAGCCTAGAGGTGCCAGGGCTCAGCCCTGTCAAGCCCTGGCACAAATTAAACATTGGTTACAGACAAAAGGATGGAAGTTTCCTGTAAAACAGAAGGCAAGAGAAACATGTGAAATGAAGTAGCCCAAATAAGGTCAAAGTGTCAAAGGAGACATCCTGATCTCTCATGAGTCTGACGTCAGCATACAGCAACTCTTATTTCACTCCCCAATTCCTGTTTCCTCTAGCTCAAACGGGAATTAATTCATGGAAGTCCTATGACCTGTGTTATGCAGGAGGTCAGACAACATGATCACAGTGGTCACTTCTAGCCATATTAACTATGAATTTAGGAATGAATTACGTGGCATGGAAATATGAGCAATAAATAACACACTGGGTTGAAATGACAATGGGATGGGATTCCCATGAGTTAGGGAGCCCCCAGAGGCTGTGGGTTTGGCAGCAGCATCTGAACTGGTTTGTTCAATATGGTTTCTAGTTGGATGGTTTTGATGAGCTAGTTTGCTGCCAGTATATAGGTTAATAGTCTGACTGTCCAGAACTGTGAGAAACAACAAAAACCAATTGACTAGATTTCTGGGTCTACTTCACAAGTGTCTGACGTTCAGATAAAATGAAGAACAGCTCTGGATATAATAGTTCAGGATGGTTTTGATGAGCTAGTTTGCTGCCAGTATATAGGTTAATAGTCTGACTGTCCAGAACTGTGAGAAACAACAAAAACCAATTGACTAGATTTCTGGGTCTACTTCACAAGTGTCTGACGTTCAGATAAAATGAAGAACAGCTCTGGATATAATAGTTCAGGATGGTCTGAACTTTTCAATGCTGTGGGCCAGATGTTAGTTTTGTGGGCCACGTACAAATACTACCTTCGTGGGCCACATACAGAAATATCATTCCAGATTCTAGAATAAGATTCTTTTTTTAGGATTTATTAGCATTTAGCTTTTCTGTGTAGGGTTAAGAAGTAATAAAATTAAATAGGAGACTAGCTCACCTTATCAAGATAGGGGTGCCCCCAGGAATATTTCAAATGGTACACATGTCCCTACCCCTTCTGACTCAGGGAGGAAACTCTGGCCAGGACTTCACTGTGGTCAGTGCACTGTCTGTGCAGAAGTAAAATTCCCCCCCCCCACACTGCCTACAGGAAGGGATGGGGTGCCAGCTGCACTGACCATAGGAAGGCAGGAACAGGGAGCCAGGAGGTGAGAGGACAGGGAATCCAACCTCTCCCCACACCCAACTGGCTCCCAGGCTGCACAGACCCAGCAGCTGCTGCCTCTCCTCCTGACAATGCCTGGCACAATAGTGCAGGCAGCCCATGGCCAGGGACCCACCACCCTCACTGGGGGTGATGGGTTGGAGTGCCCATATCCCTGCCCAAAAGGTGAGCCCTGCTGGAGTCCTGGTGCTGTGGGCTGGGAGGGGAGGGGACTGGAGGCCTCAGCACTTCCCTAGTCTTCAGCCCCAGGTGAGGCAGTTATAGGGATGGAGGCTGCAGCTTGTATGCTGGGGCTTTTCATGAGGAGTTGGGTTGCAGGGGGCTACGTGGTACTGGAAGAACTGAAATATATGATGAAGGCAAGCTTGGCCTGGTCGACCCCTGGGACAAATCTGAGTGAGAAGCACTGCGATTTAGTTGGGGTTTGTCCTGCTTTGAGCAGGGGGTTGGACTAGATGACCTCCTCAGGTCTCTTTTAACCCTAATCTTCTACAATTCTATGATCTACCATGTGTTGGAATTCTGTATGGTAGAAATTATTTCACTTTTTATTTTTTTACAAAGGTATTAAGCAAGGACAATGCTTGAAGTAACAAAAATCAAATTGTTTTCAACAGCAGTTGAACAATAATGTTTTCATATTTTTTCTCCCACCAGCAGCCTGACCATCCCAGAGCCCTCAAGGGAGCCCCTAGCACTCCGCCAGTTCTGCTCTCTATTCTCTATTGCAGTCCCAGTCCTTTCCACACTCTCTCCTCCCTCAGCTCGACTCCCCACTTCACACAGTCCCAGCTCTTCTCCCTGTTCTACACTCCCACAGCCTGGCTCCCATTTCACACTTCCCCTCCTCCCAACTTGGCTCCCCTTCCCTCAGGCCACTGGTTGGACCAGCTAGTACTAGTTCATCATTAAATATTTATTTGCATAATTTTACTGAGGAAAAAATGTCAATTGGATAAAATACTTAGTACTGCCAGGGTGGTCAAGTCACTTGCAGTCACTTAACACTTTCACCTAGTGAGGTTAGTAAGGGACATAGGGATCACTTTACCCATCCATCAAATGCAGCCACGTTTGGGATGGAACACAGTAGTTTTTACCACCATATAGTAACATTTAGAGAAGAAGTGAAGAATGCTGTAATCAATTAACATTTCAGAGAGGCATTATGGGGGCTGAATATTGTTTATTTCTGAGTTGGAATTTGGCCAATACCCTATTGCTCAATCCTTGTTCTTGGGGGTCTCCGTTTTTCCTATTCTAAAGAACTCTACATATTAGTAGATTTATTGGTCCAGCTCAGCCTTCAGCTATGCGGAAGGTAACCCCTATTAACTTCAAGGGGAACTACACATGTGACAGAATCCAGAATTGTGCCCATTTGGTTTGCTGACAGAAATATATGGAGGCTGGAACCTAAGTTTCATCAGCCATCACAGCAAAAGTTTGATACAAACCCAGGTTTTTCTCTGATTTGCACCCATGCAAGTCAGTTAAGTTTGGATGGGTGTCACTGACAGCAAAATTTTGGCTCACAGAGTGATTCTATAAATGCAAAGTGTAAACCACTAGAAAGAAAGTATGGAATTAGTCATCAGACAATGACAGCATCCCTTTCAAAGTAGAATAAACATGCATTTTCAGATATGAATATATCAGTTTAAAAGGATCTTGACTGTAGGACATATCTAATTCTTTCCTTCAAGCAGTTGCATTCTTCAGTAGTGTTGCCTAGGTCACTAACAGAGGAAAATATCATGATGCAGAGTTTTTAAAAGGACTAGACTTAAATAGGAACAGCAAGTACCAAGTTAACTAAACCTTTTTAAAGAGAAAAGAAAACATCACTTTGGAACACTTTTGTAAAAGTAACATAAGCTGTATTTTTCATCATTGCTGATGCTAAATTTAATTGCTGTTTCTATGCTCTTCAAAGCGTTAAACCAAAGAGTTCTTGGGATAAGGAACAATGCAGGGAGAACAGTGCAATGTTTTTGCCTTTACTTGAGCTAAAGCAGCTGGTCTGCTCTTCCAGACTTATTCTGTACATTGAACTTTGCCTGAGTAACTACTGATATGCCAAATGTTTTACTGATCTCCAGGTTCCCTGCATCTGTCAGTGATGATAGTGAGCATCATAAGGGACAGCCACCCATGTACATGTTGTCACCATGTTGTCACCATGTCACTGTCAACTCTCACTCGGTCCGTCATTACCAAGGACATCCCCCACTTTAGAACACAATTTATTGCTGTCCTATATAAATCTGGCATTTATTTTCCTGGTTTTGTGAATTATGTCTATCACAGTTTCCTCAAACTGAGTTTACAGTCAGTGTGGTTTATGCCAAAACATTCATGTGTTGGATGGGGCTTCTGAGAGCCCCTTGCTTAAAAATTCCACCACCAAATTGAGGGTAAAGGTTAAGGTGGTTTCTCTTCCTCTGAGGGAGCTCATCTCATCTCCGTAATGTTCATTCATCCCTGCCAAACTTATCTCTGGGGCTCATGAAAATACATCTGAAGTGAAAGTTTTCTGCAGTTGAAATGAACTGAATTTCAGCAAATGTCAGGTTTGGCTGTTTTTGTTTTTTAGTTTTCCAGTTTGTAATAGGATTTGTCACAGGTCCAAGGGAGAGAAGTTCTATGGGAACCCTTTGTGAAAATGACAATTCATCATTCTGCTAAACTAATGAACCCAGTTGTTCTTGTTGTTTTGTATTACAGTAACACCTAGAAGCCTCAGCGGAGATTGGAACCCCATTGGGCTAGGCACTGCACTACACAGAGAGAGAGCTCCTTTCCCAAAGATCTTACAATCTGAATAGACAAGACAAAGGGTGGGAGGGGAAACAGAATTATGGAGAAGTGAAGTAACTGTCCCATGGTCACACAGCAAGTCAGTGGCAGAACCAGGATTAGAACCAAGGACTCCTCATCCAATGACTTTCCCAGTAGACCATACTGCTTCCTATTGTTAAAAGCTTCCTGCCCTATTGTCCTCCCTGTGTTCTTCATCTTGAGCGCCACATCTCTGGGAATCTAAGTCCTATATGGCTGTCAAGGATATGAGCAGATTCTATACTATACTGGACTATAAGGTGGATAGAAAGCTGGCTAGATTGTCGGTCTCAAAGGGTAGTGATTAATGGCTCCATGTCTAGTTGGCAGCCGGTATCAAGTGGAGTGCCCCAAGGGTCGGTCCTGGGGCCGGTTTTGTTCAATATCTTCATAAATGATCTGGAGGATGGTGAGGATTGCACCCTCAGCAAGTTTGCAGATGACACTAAACTGGGAGGAGAGGTAGATACACTGGAGGGTAGGGATAGGATACAGAGGGCCCTAGACAAATTAGAGGATTGGGCCAAAAGAAATCTGATGAGGTTCAACAAGGTCAAGTGCAGAGTCCTGCACTTAGGACGGAAGAATTCAATGCATCGCTACAGACTAGGGACCAAATGGCTCGCCAGCAGTTCTGCAGAAAAGGACCTAGGGGTTATAGTGGATGAGAAGCTGGATATGAGTCAACAGTGTGCCCTTGTTGCCAAGAAGGCCAATGGCATTTTGGGATGTATAAGTAGGGGCATTGCAAGGAGATCGAGGGACGTGATCATTCCCCTCTATTCGACACTGGTGAGGCCTCATCTGGAGTACCATGTCCAGTTTTGGGCCCCACACTACTAGAAGGATGTGGAAAAATTGGAAAGAGTCCAGCGGAGGGCAACAAAAATGATTACGGGCCAGGAACACATGAGTTATGAGGAGAGGCTGAGGGAACTGAGGATGTTTAGTCTACGGAAGAGAAGAAAGAGGGCGGATTTGATAGCTGCTTTCAACTACCTGAAAGGGGGTTCCAAAGAGGATGGCTCTAGACTGTTCTCAGTGGTAGCAAATGACAGAAAAAGGAGTAATGGTCTCAAGTTGCAGTGGGGGAGATTTAGGTTGGATATTAGGAAAAACTTTTTCACTAGGAGGGTGGTGAAACACTGGAATGTGTTACCTAAGGAGGTGGTGGAATCTCCTTCCTTAGAAGTTTTTAAGGTCAGGCTTGACAAAGCCCTGGCTGGGATGATTTAATTGGGGATTGGTCCTGCTTTGAGCAGGGGGTTGGACTAGATGACCTCCTGAGGTCCCTTCCAACCCTGATATTCTATGATTCTTTGATTCTCCTTGGTTGTTCTGTGAAATATGGTTGTTTTTTTAAAAGGAAATTTTAAATTTAATGAAATGTGCACATGAGTTACCACAGAAAATATCATCTTTGCATTCTTAAAATAAAATGACTAAATACAACCACCATATATCCATACTGTAAGGGACTGGGGCATAGGCGGTCTGGCCTAGTGGTCGCAGCTATGCTGGGGTCCACATATCAGGGACAGTGGTATTTGAGCAGGGGTCAGAGGAATCACTGTAAACCAGCCTGAGTAAGCAAAAGTTGGGTCAAAGTGAAGGCAGCGTTGGAGACTGGAGATCAGAGATAATACTAGGCTAGAATCAGGAGGCAAGAGTCAGGCTCAGGATCAGGCTAGAGACCAGTCTGGAGTTGCAGCAGGCCCAAAGTCTGTTTTGTTGTCCAGGCAACCTCTTGGGGCACTCTCCAGGGTTAAATAGGGTGGTTGGCCAATCAGAGGGCTGCAGGGTACTGTCATTATGAGTCATTTTGGGCGATACTTCCTGCGGCGCTTATTCTCCACAGTGCTCTCTGGCTGTGCCTCTGCATGGTTTCTTGGTGTCACTGTAGGACTGTCAGCTGTCACAGGCTCTGCAGACGTAGGTTCTAACCACCCATCCTTACACATGCATTTGAACTTTGAATGCCAAGCTGTGCCCGAGTCACAATTATAAACCAAATATTTGTGTGAGTAATGCTGTGCAAAAAAATTTTTGGCAAACTTTTTTTGGCAAAAAATGCAGATTCAATTACACTGAAATGTGTTGTGAATTTGTGTTGGTTTTGCCAAATTGTTCACGTAAAAAAAAAGTCCAAAAATGTCAAACCATTTTGAGATTTTGGTTTGCGATAATTTTTTGAAATTTCCTTCAATTTTATTGAAAACCCCCTCACCACCACCACCCCCCAAAAAAACAGACAAAAATCTTTAAAAAATAGTTAAAGTTGAAATAAAATGTTTTGTTTTGGGTTGAACAAAATGTTTCATTCAACCCAAAATTAAACTTTTTTACTTTTCGATACTCTGAGAATTCCAAAAAATCTCATTTTTGGTTTGACCCAAATGAAATGTGGCATTGGTTTGTGTTTTTTTTTATTTTTGTTTGTTGTTGTTTTGTTTTTTTAATTGCTGGTGAACTAAAACATCCATTATTCTTAGTGTGAGGGTTACTTTATTTGTAAGTTACTCAAGGCTAAGTAAAGTATAGACCAAGAAATTTACATTAAGGAAAAAGACACGTAGGGTTGGTGCAGTAGCCAAAACCATGACCTCCTGCATCTTGACCATGGTTGCATCTGGAAGGCTTTATTTTCCAGATGCTTTTTATCTATTTCTTTTTCCAAATGATTGCTGCAGATGCATATGCAAAACATTTTAAAATGCCCAGAGACTTACTGTCAGCCTAATCTAAACAAACTGGTGATGCACGTGCACTCTGTTGGAGAGAGGGAGTGTGTACTGATTTATTTACCTTGTTTTGTAGCTTTTTGGCCTACCAACCTGGCTAGTATCCTATACATGTTGTCCCTGTTGGCCAAAGCACAGAACTTTACTTCAGACAAATAATTTATGAAGGGATGTCACATAAATGTCTGTAAATCAGTCAGAGGAGCTTCTTTTCTTTTTATTCAGATATTAATTGATTTTGTATATAAAAACAAGTTATGGTTTGTTGATGGCAGGGGATGCTTAGTGCACTAGCCTTTCAACAACTGGAGACCAAGGTTGATTTTGGATAAATCACAAATACGACTGAGATTAGCCTCCTCTCAGTCCCTAGTGGATGTTTGTTCACATCACATATATTTGGCATGTTTGTCAGTCACTGCTTAAGAAAGACCCAGGACTGCAATAACTAGAGTGTTTCAGACTAAGATCCATGGGCTGTGTTGAGTAGGGAAATTCATGTGTCATTCTTCTCTAGCTTTGGCTCCAGTCAATGCTATATTAATTTCTTCATTTTCATGACTATCAGTTCAAAACACAACCTTTATAATAATTGTACGGGACGGGGTTACAATTTATATTGCCTAGATTACCAGAATTTCAGAAAGGGCTGGATTTTTTTTAAACTGAAATCAAACGTGCCTGCCCATTCCTTGGAAAAATGTTTCACAATGGATATGACATAATCTCAATTATAGCAGCCAGGAGGCACTCAAGCCCAGATCTTCAAAGATATTTAGTCTCCTTCCAATTGAAAACAATGGAAGTTAGGTGCCTAAATATCTTTACTGATTGGGTCCTCAGATACTTATAGTGATGAATGCCAATATGAAAACCTAAATAAGCTGATAATTTGCACAAGTGGAGCGGGCTTGATTAGAAACTCAAAAAAATGGTTCTGGTTTTTATTAGGTGAAAATGCATTTTAATTGCATGCCTTGCAGAAATGACAGTCCTGGGTGATACGATCCCAGCTTTTAGGTGAATGGCTCCCTCTTTGTTGTTGAATCTCTGATAAAAGGATCAAACATGCTGGGAAATATGTATTGTACATACCAACTTTCATCCTAGCTGATCTATGGGTAAGATTGATTTTTAATCAGTCTCTTGCCCTTTTCTTAAGATACTTTCCTGGGGGAAGTAGATTAACTTTGTTACCTTTGTTTCATTTTGAGGGTATCATCCCTTAGTCAAGACTCTGCATAGGCAGTCCTTCATTAGTCCAAGTGCATTTAATTAGCACTACTGGGAGGAATTTGGGGGTTGTCAAGGTCCCTTCCCCACTCTGAACTCTAGGGTACAGATGTGGGGACCCACATGAAAGACCCCCTAAGCTTATTCTTACCAGCTTGGGTTAAAAACTTCCCCAAGGTATTTTGCCTTGTCCTTGAAGAGTATGCTGCCATCACCAAGTGTCTTAAGCAAAGAACAGGGAAAGAGACCACTTGGAGACATCTTCCCCCAAAATATCCCCCCAAGCCCTACACCCCCTTTCCTAGTGAAGGCTTGATAAGAATCCTCACCAATTTGTACAGGTGAACACAGACCCAAACCCTTGGATCTTAAGAACAATGAAAAATCAATCAGGTTCTTAAAAGAATAATTTTAATTAAAGAAAAAGAATCACCTCTGTAAGATCAGGATGGTAAATACCTTACAGGGTTATCAGATTCAAAACATAGAGAATCCCTCTAGGCAAAACCTTAAGTTACAAAAGACACAAAAACAGGAATATACATTCCATCCAGCACAGCTTATTTTACCAGCCATTAAACAAAAGAAAATCTAATGCATTTTCTAGCTAGATTACTTATAGATTACTTACTAACTTTACAGGAGTTGTAAGGCTGCATTCATGATCTGTTCCTGGCAAAAGCATCACACAGACAGACCAAACCCTTTGTTCCCCCCACCCCTCCAGATTTGAAAGAATCTTGTCCCCTCATTGGCCATTTTGGGTCAGGTGCCAGTGGGGTTACCTTAGCTTCTTAACCCTTTACAGGTGAAAGGGTTTTGCCTCAGGCCAGGAGGGATTTTGTAGCACTGTATACAGAAAGGTGGTTACCCTTCCCTTTATATTTATGACAGGGGTTTTAAAACCTTATAGTATGCATGACAAGACCAAACTAAAAACATTTGTTCTTTATGTGCAGCTGCAGCTTCAAAGCTTGGGATCCATGCTTACCATAATTCTGCATTTTAAAGTAATTGAAAATACTTTACATGGATGGGAATTTGCTATGTGCCAGAAGCCAGAACAGACTTTTGTAAGGCTTTGGTTATAAAAGGAGAATCAAATTAATGTTCATTTGGATTTCTGTGAAACTGAGCCACGCTGATGGCAAAAGCGAACACATCCTTGGGACTGTAACAACCACCAGCCTGTTGCCCTTGTTTACTCTGTCAGAACAGTGGGACGGAGGAGTGGAAAAAATCCCATCCAATGTGCACACTGTAATCAAAGCATGAAAAGTGTTGCTGGTTTGGCCTGCTTTCTAAATAAATGTTACAGTGAGTATTCAAAACAGGCTGGAATTGAGCCAAGGTTCCAAAATTCTCTGCTGTCACGTTTCTGCATGTGAAATAATTAAAAGTAAAATATGTGGAGCGTCTATGGGCAGTTTCCCTGTGCCCTCTCTGGCCAAAATAATTCAAATCTATATGCTTGAAGTTATGCATCTAAATCCAGATCTGGGCCCCTTCATAAGAAGGGCGGGGGGAGGTGGGGTGGCGGTGCTGAGCTCCTTTGAAGCTCCCTTTGAAGTCCATGGAAATTTCGGCCTGATTTTGAAAGACAGCATAACATTTTCAGCCACAGTTTTGTGCTGACAGTTATTTGCACCTATATTTTAATTCTGCCTTTTCTTATTGTGTCCTACAGTCTTAATCCTCCCATTGTGCACTGAAGATTATATTAGACAAAAAATTCACATTCAAATGCACAAATAAATTAGCAGCATTTTGTCTATTGTTCCCTAGAATAGGCTAAACATAATCATGTGAGCAGCCAGGAACAAGAAGAAAAGTCTCAGGACACAGTGTGTCCAGATAAGTACATAGAGATGGTGAACCCACTGCAAAAGCCAGTGAATAGATGGTTTGAGTGACAACCAAAACAGTAGAATGGTAATCACTTGAGGTGGTGGTCTGAACGGATTACAACAACCATGGAGGGAGCTGATGTTGCTCATTACAGGGGCCATGCCCTGGAGGGTAAATTGTAAATCCAATGGTGAATGAGATGAGTGGGCACCAGTGGCCACTGGCAGAGCTCCACTGGGGAAGGAGCAGTGATTTGTGGCAATGGCATACATAATCCCTGATGGGGCCAATGCTTTGTCTCCTGAATCTCTCCCATTCCCTAAGGGCCCACTTTCCAGGTCCCTGCAGTGTTGTTTCTCTTCTCTCTTTGCTACATAAGAGCAAGACCACCTTTCTGACCATACACACCCAATGTCCTTCTATTTATCTCCATTTGCTTGTAGCCATATTGAAGCTCATGTCAAAAAATGTATGTAACTTTTTTTTGGTATACGTAAGTGTGATTTAAGAGAGGGGGATAGAATCATAGAAGATTAGGGTTGGAAGAGACCTCAGGAGTCATCTAGTCCAACCCCCTGCTCAAAGCAAGACCAACACCAACTAAATCATCCCAGCCAAGGCTTTTTCAAGCCAGGCCTTAAAAACCTCCAAGGATGGAGATTCCACCACCTCCTAGGTAACCCATTCCAGTGCTTCACCACTGTCCTAGTAAAATAGTGTTTCCTAATATCCAAACTAGACCTCCCCCACTGCAACTTGAGACTATTGCTCCTTGTTCTGTCATCTGGTACCACTGAGAACAGCTGAGCTCCATCCTCTTTGGAATAGGAATAGATCATCTCCATGGGGGGTCACAGCTCTCCTATCTCCTCTCTCCAGCCCCAGTCCAAAACAGTCCAGAGTTGTTATAAGGCATATCTATTTGCTAAGGTTTTTGAGGGCTGCTAGCTGTACACATTTTTTATAGTTATATATCAAAGGCAGGTTGCCTGAAGTAGCTACCTCATTGTTTGAGTCATGTTTTGTAAATCTACGTAAATTTTGTTGATAAACATATTGTTACCCCCTTTGACCCAAGCAAGTGGCCAAAGCTCGGGGCCCTGGAGTTTGTTTCTGTTAGGAGGAGAAATTGATGAGTGAGACAGGTATCTGTGATGCAATTCTGTTTGTTTACAACGAATGTACAGAGGCCTGTTTCTATGAACACTGGAGGAATCAAATAGGAGATAGCTTCTTTGCTCACAGTTCCAACCTCCTTTCAATCAGCCTTGGCCCAAAAGCTCTCTGTATGATTTTTCTCAGGGCTGTGCTCTGAGTGCTTGTCACTGGCTTTCTGCTCCTTCTCTGTAGCCTGGTCCAATCTTAACAGTTAGATCGACATAGCGACAGTGCTCAGGGGTGTGAAAAATCCACATCCCTCAGCACCACAGCTATGTCAACCTACTCAATCTAGCTACCATTGCTCATGGAGGTAGAGTTCCTATAGCTTTGAAAAAACCCTTTCTGTCACTATAGGAAGTATAAAGAAAAGGAGTACTTGTGGCACCTTAGAGACTAACAAATTTATTTGAGCATAAGCTTTCGTGACCTACAGCTCACTTCAGCTGTAGCTCACGAAAGCTTATGCTCAGATAAATTTGTTAGCCTCTAAGGTGCCACAAGTCCTCCTTTTCTTTTTGCGGATACAGACTAACACGGCTGCTACTCTGAAGCCTATAGGAAGTATCCACACTATGGCACTACAGTGCCATAGCTGTTGTGCCTGTAGTATACACAGGGCCTGTGTCTGTTTCTGTGGTGTTTTTCTTTCTGCTTCTCTCTCTCACTCACACACACACACTCTCTCTCTCACTCACACACACATTCTCTCTCTCTCTCTCTCTGACATGCACACCTCTACTTCTTCCATGCTAGTTCCCCATGTGCTGTGCAAAACTGAAATAGTACTGGCACAGGGGCAGCATAACACCCCGCTTTTTGTGTAACTTTCTTGGGCTTATTGTAGGTTATTCCTTTTTGGACATCTGTGTGCCAGGTAGTGCGTGGGATGATTGGGACCTAGATGTATTTTGCTAAGCTGCTTCTTGAATTTAGTGATTAAAATATGAAATTGTAGCATGTGATATGAAAGCGTGGTTTCTTAATGTATTGCTGTATATTAGTCACTTGTGATTCGCTTCTCAAAATAGCCTATATGTCACCAGTTGATATGGAAAATGTTATCTTTTTTTAACAGTAACCTATCCATTTCCCCACTATTAATTTACTTTCAGTAACAGAATATAAAATGTTTCAAGCAGAACGAGTCCAATTATAGTCTTCCGCATCAATTCACTTGTTTCCTTATTGGTTTCTGACAGTTCATTTCTACCATATCAGCTTAATAAACACTAAAATTATAGTACAAGGTTATATATAAGGAATTACCTCCTTTCCCTATCCTGGAAACATGACTGAGATTGATAGAAATATTTTCAGGTAACCACCCAATACGTGGTATCTCCATTTTATTACTAATTTTAAAAGATCCAGCACCAGCAGTTGACTAGTTAGTTATGTGTTGACAGGAAGATGGACTGAGATGCTCTAACCTAATTGGAATCTTTTTACATCTTTATCATCTATGAATCTTAAATTCTAAATAATTTTAAATGTTCCTAGCAACAGCACAAACTAGGAGAGCATGATTTTTTCTATCATCCCATTAAAATTTTCACAATAAGAGAAAAGTTTCACTTTTAAATAAAAATGGGTCCGGACCAAAACCCCAGGTCTAAACACCCAGAAGTGTGTGGATGTTTGGAATCTGACCTGGATCCAGTTACGTATATTGCAATGCATCTCTCTTTACAATGGGCTATACCAAAATCAGAGATCTGACAACCCTCAAACACTGGGGTGTTGAAAATCCAGCACTGAGCCAGTATCGAAGGTTACAGTGGCATTATGCAACTTCTTCAGGCTGTAGATGGGAACCCCGATGTGCTACTGTTTTAAAAATGCAGAGACCTGACAGAAGTGGTCAGTTCCACACTGCTTGAACTGAATAAGTATATCCTTGTCTACACTAGAAAATTTAACTATTATTTTCAGTAGTGAATCCCTTGTACAAGTACTGAAAATGGTTTTGATGCTAGTGCAGACTAGACAAATCCATTTTCAATCACTCCAGATAGTGGGACTGAGACTTTCTGAAAGTGTGAGTGTACTTTCTGCAACGGATGGAGAACAGCTTTTTTCTTTGTATACCAGCATTTAAACAGTTGTTTTCCTGTCATGAGGCCACACCGTTGAAAAGTGCTTTCAGTGCTGGTTCAGTTTCCCAGTGTAAAGCAGGCTCTGGGACTGACTAGTCTTTCAGAAACAGTATTGCCATGTCATTTTCCAGCTGTGCTAGGAAGAGAAAACTTTGTTACACACTATGTATTCACAAACAGTAACATGGGTTAATTATAGTGCTGAGGCTACACCACTCTAGTTAAGATTGCATCACAACTTCTCCTTAAATGTTGACCTTTCTAAGGGGTCTATACTGCAAATAGACATCCGGGGCTGGCCTCTGCCAGCTGACTTGGGCTCACAATGAGGGGCTCTTTAATTGTGGTGTAGACGTTCAGGCTTATGGTGCCACCTGAGCTCTGGGACTTTCCCACCTTACAGGGTCCTAGAGCCTGGGCTCCAGCCAAAGTGCAAACATTTAAACTGCAGCTAAAAAGACCCTTCGCTTGAGCTCTGCAAGCTTGAGTCAGTTGGCATGGGCAAGCCATGGGCTTTTAATTGCAGTCTAGACATACCCTAAGTCCTCTAAAATCAGCATGCTTCGTCAGATTCCTTTGATATTTGGTGTGCCTCAGGAGAGTATGGGATATGGTTAGTGATCCTAATTTGGAATCATATGAGTTAGGGGTTAAAGGAGGGTTGGGTAAACCATGGCCTGTGGGCCGGAGCTGTTGTAAGCCGACCCACGAGCTCCTGCTCTGGTGCTCCAGCCAGGGTTCTGGGTCGGGGGCCACACCATGCAGCTCCCGGAAGCCACAGCATGGCCCTGCTCTGAGGGTTGGGGGCTGTTCCTCATGTAGGAGCCGGAGAAGGACATGCCACTGCTTCCGGGAGCCACTTGAGGTAAGCGCTGCTCGGAGCCTGCGCCCCTGAGCCTCTCCACACGCCCCAGCCCTGGTTCCCCTTCCGCTCTCCAAACATCTCAATCCCAGCAGGGAGCATCCTCCTGCATCCCAAACCTCTCATCCCTAGACACGTTCCAGAGCCCACTCCCCCAACCAGAGCCCTCACCCTTTCCCGCACCCCAACCCCAATTTTGTGAGCATTCATTGCCCACCATACGATTTCTGTTCCCTGATGTGGCCCGCAGGCCAAAAAGTTTGCCCACGCCTGGGTTAAAGAGACGTAAGATCCTCCAAAACATTTTCCAAACAGTTTCTAAATTTCTTCTTTTTTGCAGGGCAAGGGGTCAAACTATTGATGTAGTATGGGTCAAAATGGGCTCAATCTGTCAAGTTTTACCCAAGGCAGTGCATGGCACCCACTAAATCTTTGGGCAGTTAAACTGAGCATGGTCTTTAAGGACATGGTCACTTCTTTGCTTGCGCAGATGTGGCGTCTGGAAGGATTACAGTGCACATGCACCAGTAAAGAAAAAAAACATGAGAGCATTTCTATGCAGCTATTTTATAGTGCCTGGGTAGTTTGAGGGAACATGCTAATGCTATTGTCCCCATGAACACCGCACCGTTGACGTATGTAGTTCAAATTTTGTATGCCTGTATAATAATGATGTAATAACTCATGTTGCTTGCTACATGAGTTCTCTGTTGTAACGTGTTTTTAATTTATGGGGAGGATTACTGTGAAGACAGGAGAATAGTCAGCAGTCTAACCAAAATTTTTGTAATGGAGAGGAGCTAGATGACTTCTGAGGGGAGGTAGGGACCGGGAAAGGGAGAGGGGTTGCAGCTGCGGAAGGGGTGGGAAATGGAAACCGGTGGTAGGCAAGCCTTGGATTGGTTGTTTTTGAGAAAATCTGTACTTTACTAGCCTCTGCTTGCAGTGTGTGTGTGTGTGGGGGGCTAAATTGTAGGGGGGAACACAGTGAATGGGTCAGAGGCATAGCTTGTGGGGACCACTTAAGCCAGGCTGATGGTGTCCAGACTATGGGAGGCAGCGCTGGCTGTTTCGGTATGCAAATTGTGGGACATGATATGAACAACTGCCTAAATGACTACTAACTTCTACCAATAACATATCTTTTCGTAGGCAATTCAGTGGCAAAACTCTACATTAACACAAAATTAAAGTTGCTTGGTCGTATGTCACCACCTTGCAGAATGCTCAGTTAAGCAAAACTCAGACTTTTGAAAACCATGCAACTTCAACTCTGCCCTCTTTTAGCAATGCCCCAAAAGGTCCTGTTAAATACATATCTTTACTCTGCCAACCCTACAGGTGCTGAAATGTACAAGCTCTTCATCTCGTTTTACCACCCATTTTCTCTGACCCAGAGGAGTGACCTGGGAAAAAGTTAGAGATCAAAGACAAAACGAGGCTGGGGGCTGTAAGCTGAGAAACTGCTCCTTCTTTTGGTTTCTCCTGCATTTGGAGAAGCAGAACTTGGTACCTTCTTTGTAAATAAACAAGATTGCATCAAAAAAATACCAGACTCCATCAATTTCTACTTCCAACTGGAATGTTCCCAGGGCCCTAAAATTTGACCACCCATTCATATCAAAAAGGGGCAACAGTATGTACAATGCACACCCCACTTTCCCTGTCATTCTTGCTGAACTAGTCATGCCTTCTTTACAGGCGCTGTTATCATATTTGTTGTAGTGTCATTGCTAACTTTGCTTGCTATTTTTTGTGTGTATTATGTTGGCACCCACTTCAGCACCATTTCAACTCCTATTTGAACTAATGCTTGAGAAAAAAATCAAAAAGAAACATTTTAAACTTTTGCCATAGAACGGACCCTCAGATCACAACAAAGTGAGTTAGAAGAAGAATTGTATGACTTCAGCTGAGCGTCTGCATTATTACTGATAACTGTGGTAACAACTGTGGTAACAACACAAAGAATATAGTTTAAAAAAAAATAGAATATCAGGTTCACAGCTTGAATTTCATGAGTTTGGACAGGGTAAGGTGAGATCCTGACCCTACTGAAGTCAATGTCAAAAACTCAGTGACTTCAGTAAGGGCAGGATTTTACCCAGGTATTTTTAAATGTTAATGGTTTAATAAAAAACATTACTTTCTTGTATTATGTTGTAGGGGATTTCCAAAGAAAACAGGCAGAACTGCTAGGATAGCATCTGATGAAGAGATTCAAGGGACAAAAGATGCTGTCATACAAGACCTGGAAAGAAAACTTCGTTTCAAGGAAGAACTTTTGAACAATGGCCAGCCGGTATTTAAACATAACATGTAATGGGGGGATTGGGCATAGTTTCTCAGATAATTTATTATTTGTATTACAATAGTGCCCAGAGGCTCCCTCGGGATTAGGGCCATTGCGCTAGGCACAGTCCCTGCCTCAAAAAGTTTACAGTCTAATCTTAAAACGAGACAAAACAAGTGTGTGTAACAAACAATTGGAAGAAATGCTGTTATGAAGCATGTGGATACAGATTAGCCATGTGCACATCTAAAAGGTTTTGAGCCAAACATTTTTCTATGCATTGTCAGACATAAATAAAAAAGTTTCTAATTTACTTTTGAGAAAGTTCACCAGTTGTTCAGAAACACCAACTCTCTCAAACCTTGTGTGAATTTTTCAGTTAAGGGATTGTTTTAAGTGTCTTTGAAACCATAGTAGTCCAAGAATCAGCTGTTGACATCTTTCTTGTGATCTGTTTTAAATGATGAACGTTATTTAAATGCTGTAGATTATCTTCCCCATTTTGTAAATGAGGGGCAAAATTTTCAAAAGCGTCTAAGTGATATAGAAATAATTGAAATCTCATTGATAATCAAAGGATTTTAGGTTTCTTGGGGTATGTCTACATTGGAAAAAAAAAAGACGTATGGCAGCGAGTCTCAGAGCCTGTTCAATTCAGGTTATGGTGCTAAAAACAGCAGTGTAGATGTTCTCACTTGGGCTGGAGCCTGGGCTCTGAGACATTCCCCTCTGTCTTCCCCCCCGTACACACACACACACATACACACTGGGTTTCAGAGCCCACGCTCTAGCCCAAGGCTGAACACCTACACTGCTATTTTAGCCTGGTAGTGCAAGCCTTATGAGCCCAAATTAGTTGACCCAGACTCTGAGACTCACTGTTGTGGGTCTATTTTTGCTATGTAGATATACCTTTAGTGCCTAAGTCACTTTTGAAAATTGGACTTAGGCTTCTAAATCACTAAAGAGCTTTTGAATATTTGCCATAGATAAATAAGAAGCAGAGAAGCTAAGTGACTCATCAGAAGTCTGCAGCAGGATTAGAACACAGGACTCTTGAATCCCAGTCTTGTGCTTTGGCTGCAAAACCATCCATTTTAAAATAAACTCAGTTTCTTAAAGCTGAAAGAATTACAGAAATCTAATTTCTGCTCCACCTTCGAGTCAGTTTCACTTTCATAGACTGTCACAATGCTGCAATACTTGATCTGCAAGAAAATGTTTAAATACATGGGAATATTTTTGTTGCAATTTAGAAGGAAAAAAATTAATGGCAATTTCTATTAATGTTAAATAGAAACCTTTTTTCTATTTGTGAAACCTTTTTTTTACTAAAACATAAATTTTAGGTCTAATCTATATTATAGTGACAGGTTTCAGAGTAGCAGCTGTGTTAGTCTGTATTCACAAAAAGAAAAGGAGTACTTGTGGCACCTTAGACTAACAAATTTATTTGAGCATAAGCTTTCGTGAGCTACAGCTGAATGCATCCGATGAAGTGAGCTGTAGCTCACAAAAGCTTATGCTCAAATAAATTTGTTAGTCTCTAAGGTGCCACAAGTACTCCTTTTCTATATTCCAACCTGAAGCAAATACTCACCAGCAACCACACACCATACAACAGAACCACTAACCCAGGAACCTATCCTTGCAACAAAGCCCGTTGCCAACTGTGTCCACATATCTATTCAGGGGACACCATCATAGGACCTAATCACATCAGCCACACTTATCAGAGGCTCATTCACCTGCACATCTACTAATGTGATATATGCCATCATGTGCCAGCAATGCCCCTCTGCCATGTACATTGGTCAAACTGGACAGTCTCTACGTAAAGGCATAAATGGACACAAATCAGATGTCAAGAATTATAACATTCAAAAACCAGTCGGAGAACACTTCAGTCTCTCTGGTCACTCAATTACAGACCTAAAAGTCGCAATATTAGAACAAAAAGACTTCAAAAACAGACTCCAACGAGAGACTGCTGAATTGGAATTAATTTGCAAACTGGATACAATTAACTTAGGCTTGAATAGAGACTGGGAGTGGATGGGTCATTACACAAAGTAAAACTATTTCCCTATGTTTATTCCCCCCTCCCCGCCACCCCACTGTTCCTCAGACGTTCTTGTCAACTGCTGGAAATGGCCCACCTTGATTATCACTACAAAAGGTTTCGTCCCCCTCCCCCACCCGCTCTCCTGCTGGTATTAGCTCATCTTAAGTGATCACTCTCCTTACAGTGTGTATGATAACACCCATTGTTTCATGTTCTCTGTGTATATAAATCTCCCCACTGTATTTTCCACTGAATGCATCTGATGAAGTAAGCTGTAGCTCACGAAAGCTTATGCTCAAATAAATTTGTTAGTCTCTAAGGTGCCACAAGTACTCCTTTTTTTTTGTGAATACAGACTAACACAGCTGCTACTCTGAAACCTATATTACAGTGTCTCTTATAAACTGTTCCCTTATTCTGCAGAAGGGTAAAAAGAAAGAGGAAATCACAATCTCTCAGGAAGATAATATTTTATATAAAGTTGTCCTCTCTTTCACTGACAAATGGAGAAACAGAAAGAGACACTCTCCTTGGTATTCTCAATTGAACTTTATGTGGTTCTGATGTAGAAACTTACGGGCAATAGAGGGAAGTAGAAGCATTCAACTACTGGGCAGATAGGAATGTGTACTGATAAACAGTAGCAAAAAAGTTTCATTTTAATCCCATTGCTATTCTCTTTGATAACTGTATGTAAACCTAAATTAAAGAGGCTTCACCTACTTTCAGAAATGGCCTACGATAAAGCTACTTTTAATCCTTATACTATATCTGTTTTATAAGTGCTTTTCTTACTTAGAATCCAAAACAACCAGCAAACATCCATTTCTAACCACTTTGTGTTCTGTATGGAGGGGGAATGAAGCTGGTATTTTGTGGGTGGTGGATGTGATTGTGATAATGTTGCAAAGGTCAAATCATGGCTCTAGGAGGCAAGAGTCTGAAAGGTGTTTACTAATGATTTCCTACCTTTTTTATTATTTTGTTGGCAGTATACACACTCTGCACTACCCAACTACTTTAGTTAAAAAATATTTTTGTTTATGGGGAATAATATTAGAGCTACTGAGGCTTAAGTGAGAATTTTAAGAATATTTATTTAGAAACCATGATGCTTGTGGCACTTCTTACATTTTCATATTGTTCTCAATTATGAAGAACGTTTGTGTGAAATGGGTTCTTTGTTTCTTCATAATAGTATCTGCTGTTCCTGCTTGTTTCTCCTCCGAGGTAATAATTGTGTTTGGGAGTGTAATTGTTTTCTGTGGAAATTATGTTGATGCCACAAATAGAGGAGATGGATTTTTAATAAAGATCCTGTTTTCATTTGAGCAATACAGAAAATATGACACAGAAGCTAACTTATTTCTAAACTGAATGATTCTCAGATTTTCCCATGGGAACATTAGTTGCTCTCTAAGTTACCTGCCGTGAAGTTTTTAAAAGAGAAAAAATAACTTTCTTTTACTTCCCCTTCCCCTTCTCCACTTTCCTTTCCTCCCACCCCCCTTTTTTGTTTTATTTTGGTTCAGAGGTTAACATATGAGGAGAAGATGGCACGTCGACTACTGGGTGCTGACAATGCTGCAACTGTCTTTAATATACAGGAACCAGATGAAGAGCCCACTACACAGGTGCTACATAACTCTGCACTTGCACAGTAAAATAATCATTTCCTTTCCATTGTTCTTTTCAGACAACATTCTACTAGAGAGGTCCATATGGTAGGATAGATACACACAAGACAGGACGGATTTGACTACAGAAGTTGTGATTTATACACAAAAGCAATCAAGCAGAGAATACCATGCTTCTTGCTCAGTTTTTCCACACTGAATAAGATGAAAGCGTTCTCAAATGTCTGCTTCCCACTTTGAGCTTCATTTCTTTTTATTCTATCCTATCCTAACCCTTCAGTTTCTCAAGGCAAAAATACATCCTCTGTTATCCTGAGACTAACTTGTCTTGTATGCCTGTAATCTGTACTGTTGTGTGCAAACCAAAATCAGAAGTGTAGCAGAAAGTCTGTTTAAAAAGCCGAGTAAACGAATTTTCCATTTTTGCTCTGATGCCAGTGTTGCTGTTCAGCCATTCATTTGCTTATGTTACCACATGCAGTACTTTCTTCTGAAAGAACTCCCAGAAACTGTAGTGGATTCCTCTTGATTTTCTTACTGCTAGCCTTCATTTTCTTTCTGCCCTTACAGGAAGCTTGCTCTCTTGATGCTTCTATAATGAATCCTGTGGATAATCAAAAGGTTTTCATCTTTCTTCTTTCTTGCTTTTTTGTCTATTGACTTTTTGTCTCCTGTACCTTTCACCTTTACCCTTTTCCTTTAATAACACTGCAGTGGCCAAACATTAATAACTTATTTCTGGGGTGCACTTACACACATGGTGTTTAATTTAATTTAATATTTAGTAAGCAACTGCAGACAGATTAACTTTAACAACACTACCATGATAGCTCTCTGTACAAATATCTTTCCCCAGTAATTCTGAGATCCATTGACGCGAGATGCTTTGCATCCTGCATTGGCTCATCTAAGTAATGTAGAATATATACAACATGAATAATGAGATAATTGGATAAAATTTCATGGGGAAATTTGTAAAGAAATAGGCAAAATGTTTGTTATAACCAAAATTCAACTTTTCTCTCACTTTTTTCCTGCACAAAGTGATCATTATTTTCTGTAACCAAGTCAGAGGGTCGCGATGAGGGGCTTAATGTCATCAGCCAGATCAAATTAATTTGCAGAGGGAGAATCTGCGAAAGGAGACTTTACATGAGATACCAATATTAATAAGAAAAAGAGTGGTTAGAAATAATATAAAACCTACAAAAGGCTGTTCTATTTTCTGCAGTCTAAGAAAATCAATGATAAAGATTTCTGCTGCTCTCTAGTCTTCAGTTCACTTACCATAAAGCCTACCTCAGACATGTCTAGATGCAGAGTATCTTCTTATGGGTACAAATCAGTAGTAAATTTAAACAAATTGTGTATTTCACACTAAACATTCCTTGTTTGTTTGTTTGTTTATTTATTTATTTATTTGTGTCACTGTTTTTTAAGCAAGGGCAATCTGTGGCAGCAATTGGGTTGGGGCTGGAGACGTGAGAAAAATATGACAGTTGTCGTCATATGCCAGTAATGTAGCTTTGTCACTGCTCAGGGAAAATGTAAACAAAATAATGGTATTTTTATTGTACTACTTGCAGTAAGGTTCTTCACAGACTCCAGCTGTGAACCATATGGTCTCATGGCCATCTGGAAACAAACCCCACCCTAAATCTGCCTACACCCTCCAGGAAAAATCAGTGTTTTTTTTTTTATGAACTGTTTAAGAATATATGATGATATGCTTTGTGTGTTTGGAAAAAAAAGAGAGAGGAAGGAAAGCAACCAATGGCTTTTTTTCTTACGAATTAAATCCTAGGACAATATGAAATGTATGCCTAGTACCAGATGTTTTCATTGTTTTATAAGAATCTCATTTTGGCACAAATTGTTATGTTTTTCTTCTACATGATACAATTTCCTTTTATATGTAAGATCCTAATCAATTGTCAAAGACTTAGGGAAAGAAATTCATTCGAATCACATCATATTATGTAGTAAATGACGACAGACAGTAACACGAACCTTCCTTGTCCGATAGGAATATAAAGTCTCCAGCTTTGAGCAGAGACTGATCAGTGAGATTGAATACCGCCTGGAGAGGTCTCCTGTGGAGGAATCGGATGATGAGGTGCAGCATGGAGACGAGCCCACTGATAACAGTGTGGCACCATATTTTGAGATGAAGCTGAAACATTACAAAATCTTTGAAGGAATGCCAGTCACATTTACATGCAGAGTGGCTGGAAATCCAAAGCCAAAGGTGAGAGAAAGAAGGAAATCTCTTCAGAAGTGTGGAAACTTCTGAATTATTGTATTGATTATCTCTGTAATAACAAGTGTTCCGTGTATTATAAATAGGGTGACCAGACAGCAAGTGTGAAAAATTGGGATGGGGGTGAGGGGTAATGGGAGCCTATTTAAGAAAAAGACCCAAAAATTGGGAGTCCCTATAAAATCGGGACATCTGGTCACCCTAATTATAAGAATAACACGTTTTCTGTCTGGGGGCAGGTCCTCAGGTGACATCTTCTTAGTGTATGTGCTTCAGGTGCCATGTGACCTTCATCACCAAATTTGGTCCACTGGTTGGATAATTAGCTTCCACAGCCTGGGTGCTGGGTACTGACGGAGAGTGCAACGTGAATGCTGATCCATGCCCCCCAATCAGATGGCAGAAATTGTCATAGCTCTATTGAAGCCAATGAACTTATGGTGATTTGCACCAGCTGAGGATCTGCATCTTGGGGTTTCTCTCTAAAGATGCACAGCTAACCATCTCCCAGTCACCTTAGCCATATATAATGGGTGTAAAATTTTCCAAATCACCCAAGTACCATTTTCAAACGTGACTTAGGAGCTTAATTGTCATTGAAAGTCAATGGGACTTAGGTCATTTTTGAAAATGGGACTTAGATTCCTATGTTACTTACAAAAAATGTCCCATATATTTCTGATACATTGTAATGGTGCTCCTCATGCTTCTGTAATTTTTATTTTTTAATGACAGAAGTTTGTTCATCTCAAAATCTTCTCAAAGGTCACCATACCTTCCAGTGAAGCCTTGTCAAAGGAAACTGTCATTGACGGGGCAAAGATTTCTTAGAGGAGTTTACTCCACAGCCCACATGCCAAGCATCACTGTTTTCTTTTAGATTTTTAAAGTTCAAAACATAACAATATAGCATCTCCTGGTGTGGTGCACAGCGCTCAGGATGGGTTTCCTTTGAGAAAATGTTAAATCTCTGTTGATACTAGGTAATTAGTGTGGAAGAAAATGTCCTGTTTAGTAGACTGTGCCTAGTAATTTTAATGATTAACCAGTAATCTACTGACCTATTTAGGTAACTGGAAAACAAAAGCAGCACTGGTTCCTTGTTGGCTTCATTCATAAAGCAAGTACCTTCATAATTGTCCTGCTGGGCAGGGAAAGATGGGAGGAAAGCAGTAATGTGTGGCAGGTTGTCACAGTGTCCCCTTATGGCTAGATACTGTTTTTTCATTTAGATTATTCCATTGAAGCCCAGCCTTCACAGCAGCGAAGGCCACATTGGTAAGTTGCCAGAAATGCAAGGGCGCTACATAATTTACATAATAAATGTATTTAGGATTTTAGTTTGAGGAAAATATACATTTTAAAAATGTGTTTATAGAATGCTGTTAGCATATAGTGTTACACAAAATTATAGAAAGACCAAATGTGTTTGGAGTGTTGCCAGGGCAAGACTAGTTGGGAAAACTGGCGCAGCTTCCCTGGAAGTTCAGCTTTATTGTTCAGCTGAAAGTTCAGCTTCTTGATGTTCAGCTTTATGTCTGAGCTTTATTTTTCAACAGTTTGACTCTGTTACGCAACGTTGTGGTCGCTTTGATCCCTTCAGAGTCCAAATAGAAGAAATATCTCTTGACAAACATAAGTACTTCCAAAGAGACTTTTACAAATAGCAGGCCTCTTTATATAACCTACGAAAGCTTTCCTGGCCTGCTGCTCCTGAAACCCTCTGTCTGATCTGTTCATTTTATCTAGAACACTCCTGTGTTTCCTACTTTTCACCTATTCTTACTGGTAGTCTGCTTCTCTAGAAAGAGATTGAAATGAGTAGCCACAGATTGTGTATCACAGACCTAATACCTTTTCATCTCTAATCGTTAATGTAATCCTAAAGAATGTATCTTGGTGGTGTTTAAGTGCAGTCCACACTGGATTTCCATGTTATAGTTAACTGTAGTCGTCGTCGTCATCATCATGGCAAATCCCAAAGGACCCGGCCTCCTTGCAGTAACCAGATAAACATAGTGACATAATTAAATGGATATAATTAAGTGTCGGATTCAACACCCTATTGAAAAATTTATTAGAAGGTTTTATCTCTGAGCTCTTGATTCAGGCTGTGAGACTATGGACTCAGGAAGATAGAGAATAAGCATACATTTTTCTTCACAACCATCATAGTTAAATATTAGGGTGTGATTTCCAAAAACACTTTGCTCCCATTGAAGTCATTTAAGCCAACATTGAGCATTGCTGAAATCTCACTTAATTAAAAAATAAAATAAAAGCTTAAATTCTTAGGAAACTGAGGGTATGTTACTGGATCTCAAGAACCAACTCAGCAGGCTGTGGATTACATACCCCAAGCTTCTTTTTCTAATTTTTATTTTTGTATTCTCTCTCTGAAACTCAAATTTAATTCCACCCCATGTACTTGATGCTGCTGCACTTTTTACTAATGTAGATTGACTTTAGAATGGCTGAATCATAAAAAGTATTATGGTTATTTATGTTGAAGAAAATAATCCCATAGCCTTTTCAGTCTGTGTACTATTTTCTCTTGTACTTTGTTTCAGCTTTGTCCCACATTTGGACTTGGGAGGCTGAGAGCAATGCTTAGAATTGGCCTTCCTCAATCTAATTTTTCTGGTCAATACTCGTGTATGTACAGAATGAGAAACACAGTGATGCAAACAAGTGGGCAGTATTGCACACAGAAGAGATCAAAGAGGGAGTTTTTAATTAACCACAGGTAGTATTTAAAAAATTCAGTTTCCTAAACTAAAATATACAAAGCTCAATGTGGTATTGGCTAGTCCATTAAGGAGCCAGGACTAACTTCAGGCCTGATCCAATTCTTATTGACTTTGATGGGTGCTGATTAAGATGGGAAGACAAGTCAGGACAGAAAAGTTTCCAACTACGTTAGGTCACTGTAGTTGGGTGTGTGATCTGATGGAGAAGTGTGCTTTCTGCCCAAGGCTTATGAATCAGTTTGGGTGGACCATAGTGAACTATGGTCAATCCCTATATTTGGAGAGCATTCAATTGACTGTTCCCTAAAAACACTGGATTCAAAATTAGTGTACTGTTTGATGTATGTTGTGATAGGGATATTATGCTCCATTTCTCCATTATATTAAAAATATATAAATTGAAAGTGGTCTGTCATCCTGATTGCTGGGGCTATGACCTTTATTCAGTTTGCTTGGAGATGCTTCATGTGTGATTTGCTCAGTTGCTAGGGGTGGAATCATTTCCACTGCTGTTGGGCAACTTGTCAACTGGCCTTCTCTGGAATTACCAGAACATGTCCTTTCCCTTATCTGCTTAAGTATGCCAAGGTGGCAATTCTGAAATGGTTGAGACAGCTCCTATACTGCCATGTCCGGATGCTGGAAATGTTGACACTGGCAAATGAAAGCCTGGAAATTATTTACTCAACTTGAATCACCTTTTCCCCAAATAGTCTGTGAAAGAATAGATTTGGGAGGAACTGTGGTATGTCTAAAATCTAGCATTCATTATAAGGGATCTTTGTAAGTAGGATTATTGGTTTGATTTTTCTTTTTTCTGAACATGCCATGTAAGTTGAATACTGATGTGCAAATTCTGTCTTTAGATATGTTTCTAAAAAATGTATTTCCTTTGGTTATAACTCTCATGATAGTTGTTTTCTGGTTAAAGTGGGAATCAATGTGTGTGAGAGAGGAAATGTGCTTTTTGAGGGATATTTGTCTTTATGATTATGATAATTCCGTACAGAGAGAAATTCACTTCAAAATAGGGGTTAAGTGAGACTTGAGTGGTGCACAGACCTTGTACTGGCCTCTCTGCACAGGGGTGGATGTCATTCACAATGATTTAAAAATAGCTGAATCTGTGGTACAGGGTTGAAAATCACTACTGGTTTTTTAAATACATTCACTTACAGTTTTTGAAAAATCTATTAAAAATATACAGTATCTAAATGTGAGGTCAATGACTACATGGGATAGTAGTACCTTTTATTACAAGGTATCATACAAGGAAAATATTTTACCATATGGGTGGCCTTTGTTTCCAGTAGAAATAGTGATGGTACCATTACTTAACAACCCACAACAGACAAGGGTTACATTAAAAATTCACTCAGAATACAAAGCCGTAAATGGGAACTTTTTTACTACCTGGTGGAAGTGAGTATTAAGCAATCAGTGTATCAAGTTCGGACAACAGGTACAGTTAATATGTGTCTCTGCTTAATAATTCTTGGCATGTTTCCTGATTCTCTGATGAGAGAAGTGTGTTACAAAATAATTACCACTTAATGCAAGCCCAACTAATGTCAAGTAACATTATGAAACATGTGAAGCATGCAAGTTAAAACTCATTTTTGCAGCTATGTCGTTGTTCAGAACCATTAGCATGTGTTTATAAATGATCAAATATCTTTTGTCTCCAGTAAAAGCTCTGTCAGCAAATGAGAAAACATTACCAAAGCTGTTAACACCATAGATTTTCTGCAAGCATGCTGACAGACAAAATGGGAAACTAGTATAACCAGCTATTGAGGAAATGAAATCATTTATAGTGACATGTAATGCCTGTCAATACAAGAACCAGACATGGTAACTATTTTTTAAAGGAAATTTCCACTCATTTCTCCTAGTCTATTGTGTTTCAGTGAAATTTAAAAGTGTCCTTAATTTACTCCCCCAAATGAATGAATTATTGGCTTTGAAGAGTTGGCAAGTATGAAGAACCTGGAAGATTGTAATCTAACTGGAATCTTGCTCTGCTTTGTTGCTTGACTGTTGCTGGAAAACTTCCGAACACATTTTTCTCACTAAATCACTGAGTTCTCACTACAGAAATAACACTCTGGACAACCTTGCTTGCCTTATGCTAATAATCCCATTGGTTTCATGACTAGGGGAAGAAAAAATTCACTCTATACGTACTGTACTGCAAAAAAAGAAATCCATATTCATTTATTGTTCTAACACATCAGCCCATGTATAGTAAGTGGACGTAGCCCTTTTCCCTTCATCTCATAGGCAATTATAACACTGTGAAGACATATATTTTCTTCTAAGTGGGAAAGTTCTTTGAATGGAAATACAGGCTGTATGGCAGGACCTAGAGAGAAACAATGAGAGAGAAAGAGAGTTCACCAGAGGTTCAGGTTTGAACACAAATCACCCTCTCCTGATAGGGTTTTGTTGCAGGGTTCTGGTTAAACCCAGATTGACACCAGTTTTGTAAGTCTGTAGCTGCATTCCATCCATGCACTTATACAAGCAGTAAACTCAAAAGAAGCCAGATGGGGTAGCTCTTCTATTCTGCCTGGAGCTTCCTGTCCTGGCTTTTGGTCAGCACAGCCTTCTTAACTTCCCTGTGTATGGTATGTGCATAGGCTAATCTGCTCCTGATTTGCTTCCAGCCATTAGTGCATCCCGCGGATCCTTCTGATCCTCAGCTGGGAATTAACCCACAAAGTCCTTTGTTTGGGTTGGTGGAGCTGCCTCCCCAGGACATCAGTGGGACTGGTTGTGTCAAGACTTTGAGGCTCCCTCCAGGGGATGTCAAAATATACTGTAGTCCTTGTACTCACTGTTGCAGCTTGTCAGGCATAGAAAGAAAATGGAGAAAGTCAAAGCAGATAAGATGGGTGGTTTTAGACTTACTTTGCCCTCAACTCTTTTCTACAGACATTAAGGTAAGGCAGAGCAGAGGGAGAACTTCCCCTCCCTTCTTGTCTGGCTGATGAAGTGAGGACTGCCCAGCCATGAGAGGAGCTTCTTCCTGGTGCTCCCAGTTTTTCCCACCAGTCAGAGGAGCATCTAATGGCAGAATTATGGCCCCAGACACAAGTTCTCTATTTGCCTCCTTTACAAAGGAAGGTATTTCTCCAGGCTAGTTCCAGAGGAAGGAACTTGCCCCAGCAGCTCCCTATTCCCCTGAGGAGGGAGAGGGAAGGAAACAAATAAATCGTATGTTTGACATAAAATCTCTTTTTACATTATATATTTCAGGGTAGAGATCCAGACCCTCTCCTTTTTTGTTTTTGAATCAGTACAGATTTGCCATCCTAGCAGACACTGGAGAGTGTCTTTTTACTTTGCTTGCTGCTGGCTCCTTTGGGGAGTGGGGAGAAGAAACCCTGTCAAATGCATTTCTTTTCTTGACCCCATTCTCTTCTCTTTGCTGCCTTTTATCATCACAAAATGATGCAACACCTCATTCCTGATAATATGGAGACATGTAATGGCAGCCATCAAAATTAATGAGCTTCCCCTCCTGTCTTGATCTACTTTATCCACTGCACATCTGTGTAAGTCCACAATTCCTTTACTTGTACATCTTTTTATGATGGAGGTTTACATAAGGGAGCTTCTTATTTCCTTGGATTCAACTGCACAGACCCCTAATGGTAAGTCTGCTAATTGCATCTGATTGTAATGTTTATGCAAATGGATACCCTGCTCTCTTTTGGCATCTACTGTTTTTACCAGTTGCTCCTGGTCTGTTATGGGTAAGGCTACGATTTAGTCGTGGGTATTTTTAGTACAAGTCATGGACAGGTCATGGGCAATAAACAAAAATTCACAGCCCGTGACCTGTCCATGACTTGTACTAAAAATACCAGTGATTAAATCTTGGAGGGGGGGGCACTGATGGGGGGATGCCTGGGGCTAGCAGCACCAGTTGCCGGGGGCCAGGGACTGTTGCCCAGGCCGCTGGAGCAGCAGCTGGTGTGGCTGTCCCCAGGGCCTCTCTAGAAATGGCTGGTGTGGCTGTGTCGGGGACCACCTGAGGAGCTGGCCCTGGAGCCAGCTGCTTGGGCAGCCCTGGGGTCAGCCAAACTGACCCCCGAAGAAGTCACGGAGGTCACAGAAAGTGGCAGAATCCGTGACTTTCATAACCGCCATGAGACACAGAGCCCTAGTTATGGGTAATTGAAATGTAGTGGTGAGTGGCATTTTAACTAGGCCAGATACAGGGGCCAGCAATTTTCAGAAATAAATGCCTTAAGTTAAGCTCCTAAACCCATATTTAGGCATCTAAGTTAAGTGACCTCTTTTTCAGAAATGTTCAGCATTCACTGACTTCAACAGAAGCTGCTGAGCAGTCAGCATTTTTGAAAAAGAGGCCATATATTTAGAAGCCTAAATACAGGCTTAGGAGTCTAACTTTATGCATCTTGGGTAAAATGTTCAAAAGCACCAAAGGCCCAGATCCTCAAAGGATCCTTAGACCCAGATCTTCAAAGGTTTTTAGGCAATTAATCAATGGGAGTTAGGTGCCTAAACACCTTTGAAGATCTGGGGCTAAGTGACTAAAGCACCTTAGAAAATTTTATACTTTGGTCACAATTTCCAAATCTCCTTTTTGCTTGTGCTGGAGGCTCTTAAAAACTGGCTTTATGGAATGTATACAAAAATGAACATTACAGTAATGTTTTTTTCTGGTTACGTCTGTCTTGAACTCTTGTCCTATACTTAAGGCCCTACCAAATTCACAGTCCATTTTGGTCAGTTTCACAGTCATGGGATTTTAAAAATGGTAAATTTCATGATTTCAGCTTTTTAAATCTGAAATTTCAGTGTTGTAATTATGGGAATCTTGACCTAAAAAGGAGTTGGGGGAGGGGGGTGGCAATACCACTACCCTTACTTCTGCGCTGCTGCTGGGGGCAGCTGTACCTGCAGTGCTGGGCTCCTGACCAGTAGCTGCCGCTCTCCAGCTGCCCAGCTCTGCAGGCAGCACCACCGCCAGCAGCAGCGCAGAGGTAGGGATGGCCGGGCATGGTATTGCCAGCCTTATTTCTGCGCTGCTGCCTGCAAAACTGCGCCCTCAGTCAGCAGCTGCTGCTCTCTGGCTGCCCAGCTCTGAAGGCAACACAGACGTAAGGGTGGCAATACCGCAAACACACCCCCCGCAACTCCCTTTTGGGTCAGGACCCCCAATTTGAGAAACGCTGGTCTCCCCTGTGAAATCTGTATCGTACAGGGTACAAGCAAACACAAGACCAGTTTTCACTTTCCATGACATGTTTTTCATGGCCATGACTTTGGTAGGGCCCTCCTTATGCTACGCTACAACCCGGTCTTGCATATTAGCCTGAGAATAAAATATATAACTACTTAAAACCTTACAGAAAGGTCCTCTCTTATTTAATAGAGAAGTTAACCATTCTGTAGAACTTTAACCCATTATATAGTTGGGATGTAGTTCTCTAAAGTACTATACTTTGATTTAAAATGTTGGTATTTCCTATGAAATTTTTAGAGTATTTAGAGTATATAAACCTATTAAATGTTGATAATACCCTATTATTGTTTAAATATTATTGTCAGTCCTACACTTATAGTAAGGTGGGATGTATCTGTCTCTTCAGGGAATGATTAAGCATGTTATTCAACAATTAAAATTTAAAGAGAAAAGTTGTTACATTACATATTGAACTGGGGAGTGAGAGTTTGAGTACCATGCCTCTTCATGGTTATTTGGTTCAGATTACAGAGTAACAGCCGTGTTAGTCTGTATTCGCAAAAAGAAAAGGAGTACTTGTGGCACCTTAGAGACTAACCAATTTATTTGAGCATGAGCTTTCGTGAGCTACAGCTCACTTCATCGGATGCATACCGTGGAAACTGCAGCAGATATTATATACACACAGAGATCATGAAACAATACCTCCTCCCACCCCACTGTCCTGCTGGTAATAGCTTATCTAAAGTGATCATCAAGTTGGCCCATTTCCAGCACAAATCCAGGTTTTCTCACCCTTCACCCCGCTACACACAAACTCACTCTCCTGCTGGTAATAGCCCATCCAAAGTGACAACTCTCTTCACAATGTGCATGATAATCAAGGTGGGCCATTTCCTGCACAAATCCAGGTTCTCTTACCCCCTCACCCCCCTCCAAAAATTATTCGCAAAAAGAAATGGAGTACTTGTGGCACCTTAGAGACTAACCAATTTATTTGAGCATGAGCTTTCGTGAGCTACAGGGGTGGTGGAGGGGGGTGAGAAAACCTGGATTTGTGCTGGAAATGGCCCAACCTGATGATCACTTTAGATAAGCTATTACCAGCAGGACAGTGGGGTGGGAGGAGGTATTGTTTCATGATCTCTGTGTGTATATAATATCTGCTGCAGTTTCCACGGTATGCATCCAATGAAGTGAGCTGTAGCTCACGAAAGCTCATGCTCAAATAAATTGGTTAGTTTCTAAGGTGCCACAAGTCCTCCTTTTCTTTTTGGTTCAGATTAGTCAGTGTAAGGGTATGATGAGCCTCGGGAGGCAATCCAGGCCAGTGAGAGGTTGTGTCACCACTTGCTCTGAAACCTAGATGTCTTACAGTGCTTTGCTGCTATATCTTCTAGCCTGGAACATTCACAATGAGCCTACAGACATGCAGGTTGCACTCCGAAATAACTGTGCTAGACAGCTCTGGTTCAGCAGCCCTGAACGCAGCAGCCTGTCTACATCCCCACTCAGGCTTCCAGCAGCCTTGGTTACTACTTGCAGCATGACCCCAAGACACGCTAATTCCCAGACTTTCCTAAAACTGTGTGCGCTGCAATGTCCATCCCTCTTCTGGACAGTTCAGAGAAATAATAATGTCCGTTTGTTCCTTTAAAGAGACACAAGCACATCACATAGCCTATTAACTTAACTGGGGTAAATACACACCCTTCCCTTTAAACACAGCACTGAGTTGGTTTATAGTAAAAAATAAAACAAATTTATTAATAATAGGGCATAGGTTATGTGATGCCAACTAAAGGAATAATGTTAGAAAGGGTTACAAGCAAAATAATACAGTAATATTGTATACTATCAGTTGATTCAATTGTTTATCACTTGAGGTTCAGACCCCCCTGTCTTGATAGACCAGTAAACCTTTGAAATGGATTCTTCTGAGGATTACCCCTCAAAGTAAAGTTTATTCAACCTGTGAAGAAGATGACATGGAGTCTGGTGATGAAGGAAGCTCCGTGCTCTTTCGTCCCCCCGCTGTCTCGATGGTCCTGTTTACTACTTGGATGTAAATACGGACCTTCATTGTCTTTTCCTGAAGATTGGGCTGGTCAGACAATCAAATTTATATTTCTTTGTCTAAGGCAGACCTGCCCACCAACTCCCCCTGACAAGCCTGGTTTCATCACTTTAGTCATAATTCTAGCATGTATCTATAACTCTTAAAACCCATCATGTACATACATCATCCAAGAACATTAATGATCAGTGAGTTATTAGCTTTCAAATGATACCTCACAAGGCATGTTTTGTACAAAGATTATTACAGAAGTGTGTGGGATGTGATTACGGAGTGCTTACAGTCACAAATGGGCATCTAGTAAAAGTGTGACTTATCAAGTATAATTATCACTTGTTTTTATACTGACTCATCGGCATAATCATTCCTGTAACCATCATGGTTTTTTTCCACTAGGAAAAAAAGCATTAATATTCTTAAATTATTTTTCCAACTTCAGATTTAAATAAAATACAGAAAAATTATTTGATCTAGAATATTTCTGTAAGTGCTCAATTGTCACTTGCTTTTTGGAAACCGAATACTACGCTCTAATCTAACTTCTCTGTGTGGATGTTTGTGCTTTCCC
The DNA here is from genome assembly GCF_965140295.1 of Lepidochelys olivacea. Lineage (NCBI taxonomy): Eukaryota > Metazoa > Chordata > Testudines > Cheloniidae > Lepidochelys > Lepidochelys olivacea. The sequence continues at coordinate 75,949,589 of NC_140414.1, forward strand.
TTCTGAAGATTAGAATTCTGTAACAGAAACATTTATTACATCCAGTTCATGGATTCAGGACCGAGCCCAGTTCTTTACTCCTTTTAGAAAGAGGTTTTCTTTCTATCCACACTAGTGAGGTTTTCAACAGTTGAGAGTTGCTACCACTGTTAAATGAGAAATGATGACAATACCCACCCACTTCTGATCATCCACCCTTTGTTTTCTGCTACAGATTTATTGGTTCAAAGATGGGAAGCAAATCTCTAAAAGGAGTGACCACTACAGAATTCAAAGAGAACCGGATGGGACCTGCTCTCTCCACACTGCAGCCTCCACCCTGGATGACGATGGGAATTACACTATCATGGCTGCCAACCCTCAGGTAAATGGAAGTTTGGCTGCAGAATAAGCTTCTGTAAACTTACTCTCCTCTGACAGTTGTGCAATTTAATTAGAGATGAAGTAATCTTAAAGTATGTAATACTTAGACTTCATCAGCAGGGTGGGACCACTGTGCCTCTACGCTTAGGAAAAAATGCTATGGAATGGTTATTTTGTTTGTTTTTCATTATCATTTCTTTGCCTTCAGCTGACACTGTCTAAATGTCTTGACAGAGCATGCCTTAAGTAAATATTATGCAAGGTAAAATAGGCAAGGGTCCCAGCATAAGTAACTGAACACAGCTAAGCTGTTGGTTACACTTCCGCTGATGGCACTTATTGACACAGTTAGTCCCACTGAAACCAATGGGACTATGTGTGCTTCTATGAGTGGGACTATGAGTAAGGCTTTTAGATTCAGGGCCTAAAACTACATTACAATAATAAGGCTGAAATGCAATCCAACAAAAGCCAAGGATTATATATAGCACGTAGTATGTGTAATGTGGCAGCCTGATGTGTAGGAAACATCCTATGGTCTTCCCTGTATGTTCTTCTGAAACTCACAACATGATCTTGCTTTGTAATCTGAGTGATTCTTTACATATGCAGTAGCTAATGAACTAGAGCTGTGGTGCATAACAGAAACCTATTATCACACACATTGAAAAAGTAACACAGTGGACCTAATGCCTGAAGTCACAGGCTATGAACACTGGAAGTCATTTTTTCAACCCACTTTTTCCTAGTTTAGCAAGCTGAAGGCAACACTGCTTGAATTCAAGTCATGAGAGACCAAAGCATTACCATAGCTTAGAGAAATAATAAATAAATGCGTTCTGCAGCACCGAGAACCTTGCCAAGATCAAACTCACAAATACTTACTCTGTAAAATAACAAACTTTATCATTAAGACACAACTTAATCTAAACAGGACTGTTGTGCTCTGTTATGCACGTTGCTAGGCTACTTAGCATGACACTTCCATTTTTGCATAGCTTTTTAGCTGTCAATACCTCCTCAAGTTGCTACATATATACAAATGGTAGCTTTAAGATAGACCTTGATACCACAAATTGTATTGGATAAAACTCTCAAATGTAAATGTTATTTCAACATTATATAAATAGTTCCACAAGTCCCTGGATAATCTTTACAAGCTGGACACTTCCTTCATACAGAAAGCACTGTACAACAACTAAGTAATACACCTACCTATTTGTGTGATAAATAATGCAAACTGATAGCAGATTTGTTTGGAATAAAAAAATAAACCACCACACTCCACTTCATCTTGAGAATGCTTAGGTTCAGTATTTGAGGCCTGATTCAAAACCCAAGCAAGTCAATTGAAAGAGTCCCATTAACTTAGGGTTTTTTTGGATCAGTCCCTAGGTGAGATTTACAAGTTTATTTAGTACCTACTTTTGTTTCTCTGAATATCACCAAGAGGCTACTGACCAATCTGATGACAGAGATGTGACCCAGACAATCATCACTGACAACTGATGGCATTTAACAGTGCTACTTTTTTAATACAGTAAAAAGTTCTTCTTTATTCCCTGTTTTGGAGTCTGAGAAAACAGCTGTGTGAACTAATGAGAAAATCTTGTGCTCATGTTTGCTTGACTTTGGACAAGAACCAGAAGCATCCTCCTCCGGATCCCCTGGATCAAAACTTGGAAGTTTATGTTGTTATGCAATATAGAAAAAAACATTTGAATGGTTCACCCAGCCCTTTATGTTCTTTCTTCATAATGTAATTCCCAAGTAAATATAATTATGTCTCCCAGCATTAGTTTATTTCTACTATGCATTTAGCAGTTCAGTGGAGGCAAAGAGCAGCAGTGGATTAATGCACGAGCCTTTCACACCAGAAGACTTAGATTCCAGGCTGGTTAAGTCATCATACATGGAAATAAGTGTGGTTTGTCCTCCTAATGCTAATGGAAATCTGTCCGCATCTCAAAGCCACCACAAACATAGGCAAAATTAGCAGCTTCTTTCCAGGAAAAGCATAGTACAAGAATATGTATTAAAGCACTGTACAGAGGGTGGGGTCTCAAAACAGGATTCTAGTGGATTGGCAAAATTGTGTTAGTACAGGTTACACAGTGCTGCTGCACTTTGCTAGACTCTGGCCAGTACTATTAGCCCCTCATTTTATGTGCACCAAACTAATCTAAATATAAAAGGCAATGAAGCTAATCCTCAAATGATGTAGATGTAGTTAATTGATATAAAGGAGCTATGCCAGCTGAGGATCTGGACTGATATTGTGAAATTTACACAAGTAGGATTTACCAGCTTATCTTGGAAGAAGAAAAAGTAAATACTCAATTCTTGAGTGTGTGTGTGTGTGTGTATAATATACACACACACTCACACACATACGACAGTTAATGTTGTATAAGTATCTACATTATTGTCAGGGTTCCCTCCCCACTTTAAACTCTAGGGTACAGATGTGGGGACTCGCATGAAAGACCCCCAAGCTTATTTCTACCAGCTTCAGTTAAAAACTTCCCCAAAGCACTAATTCTTCCTGGTCCTTGGACGGTATCGCTCCCACCACCAAGTGAGTTAGACAAATATTTAGGAAAAGGACCACTTGGAGTTCCTATTTCCCCAAAATATCCCCCCAAGTCCCTTTACCCCTTTCCTGGGGAGGCTTGAGTGTAAAAAAGGTGAGCACAGACCAGACCCTTGGGATTTTAGGACACTAAAACCCCGATCAGATTCTTAAAAACAGAACTTTATAATAAAGAAAAAAAGTAAAAGAAGCACCTCTGTAAAATCAGGATAGAAGGTAATTTTACAGGGTAATAAGATTTAAAACACAGAGGATTTCCCGCTAGGCAAAACTTTAAAGTTACAAAAAACAGGAATAAACCTTCCTCTTAGCATAGGGAAAATTCACAAGCTAAAACAAGATATACTCTAACGCATTTCCTTGCTATTACTTACTATTTCTGTAATTTTAGATGTATCATTCAGTAGGAGCTGGATTACTTGCTTCGTCTCTCTCTTTGTCTTGGAGAGAACAACAAAGAGCACAAACAAAAAACCTCCCCTCCCGCCCCCCAGATTTGAAAGTATTTTCTTTCCCCATTGGTCCTTCTAGTCAGGTGCCAACTATGTTAATGGCACTGATTAACCCTTTACAGGTAAAGGAGCGATTTTATGCTACCCTTAGCCGTATGTTTATGACAACTATAGAAACCTGAAATCTGGGATTTATAATCTGGCAACAAACTGGGTTCACTGTAAAGCCTGGAATACAGCATCTTAACCGAGGTGCAAACTTTGTTTTGCAAATTCTCCAATAACTCAGTTTTGTGTGTTTTATCCCATTCAACATTGCTTTACACGTATTGGTAACCTCCCAATGGCTAGCCTCCTACCAATGCCAGTAAGTGTGGGTGTGGATCCTTACCGTCTCACACCTTCCTGTTTTTCTTCCTCCTTTTACTGCTTCTCTCTCCCCTTCACTCTTTTGTAATGTGGAGTAGCAATCAGGTGCCCCCTCACTATCTGACTGGCCATCCCCAGCCCTTCCCCTGCTGCTACCATCTTCCCTCCACTTTCTAGGCCATCTTCTCCTAGATAATGCCTCACCCATGGTTTCTTCACTTCCCAGTTCCATAAACTGTCCAGTTCCCTAACCCTCCTGTTAGCGTTTTCCATTCTAGATTCTTTCCAGTCCTTTACATTTCTTTTTCTGGATGCCCTCTTGCATCTACATCCCAGTAAATTTAGCTAGAAATGAGTTAATTCACTGCCCACAAGCAAAAAGTTAATGTATGGGGCGCCTAAAATAGAGGCTTGCTGGTTCCAGATGTTTTTTATAGTCTTATAACTCGTTTTCACAGGCCATGTGCAGTAACTTATTGTAACACAGGTATTTGTCTGGTGGACTAAATGGGTCAGAGGACTGGGGATACAGAGACTTTCACCTCTAGCTCTCCAATTCTAATCTCTGCAGTAATCAAAAGTTCATTACCCTTTGAAAGCTATTTAGTGACTGATGTGAAATTTTGTTAGGGGAGTCCATCCAGTTCCTAGTGAGTGGCTGCCCACATCGTGGTTGGCACCTTTTATTACCAGTGTTACTGGAGACATGAGTATGGAGTCCAAAGCTCAGGTACGTCTGCAGACTGATGCAGGGATGCTTGGCACTACTGCTGCCCATGTGGTAGCTATTCAGTAGATAAAGATCACTTCACTCTTTAGGGCACCTAATCCATGATTTTTCAGGAGCATTAAAGTTGCGCTAATATATGTTTAAAAATAATGCTTTCTGTGACATAAATATGATCCAAAATAGCACTGATGTGCGTAGCATTTGTTTTATGAAGTTAATAACATATTTCAAAAGCTTTTACATCAGTTTCAGATATGTAACACACTTTTAAAAAAACCCTGCCTCAAATAGAAAACAATTACCGTCTACAAATACTCTATTCTCATTTCTTGAGCAAATCCAACCTATGAAACTGAAAATAACTACAAAACAGTTTTGTGGTTATCATTACACCACAAAACCCTAACAGCTGATAACTAACAGTTAAAACAAATTCTCTGTCCTTACCATCTTCTGTGGTGTCGTCTTCTCAAAACATATGCACAAAGGCTATCAACTTCATGAAATTTGTTAGTCTCTAAGGTGCCACAAGTACTCCTTTTCTTTTTGATTGTCTTTGTCAGCTGCTCAGTATATTATGTATTGTACATGCTCCAGTTACCTTAGAGCAGGTAGAAAATTAACATTAAAATTTTTCTTTAACAAAAAGATGACTTTTAAAAAGAAATTATTCCCCCTCACCTCAAAAAATAGGTTTTTTTCAGAATATTTTGATTTTTCAACAAATCAGGTCTAAATGAACATTTTCATTTAGTTTTGATTTGAATCTACTTTTGTTTGTGAATTATTTTGTTGAAAATTTCCATGTGCAAATTGTGAATGAAACAATTTTTTCTGTTCAAAATGTTTCATAGAAAATATTTAGAGTTTTTCAAGGAGCGCTAATTTAGAATACAGCCAAAAAGTGCAAACACTGCAATACTAGAAAAATAGAAATTACTTTTAAAATACAGATTCATCTTGTGCAATAAAACTGAGAAGGATCTGATACAACTCAGCCACATATGTAACTCACACCTGAACCATGGGAGGAACCAAAATCCAATATCTAAACATGGCCAAATTTTCATGGATTCAAAGGCCAGAAGGAACTATTATGATCTGGTCTGACCTGCATAATATTGATTTGATGTGATTGCATTTGAAATCTAGACTCTGTAGCTCAGTCCCATATGCTAATGAAAGCCATTCATTTAAAATTAATACACAGTGCAAAATCGTTGTTTTGCAAATTTGCTTCTAAAGATAACGCTGTGCATGCTGACTTCATTGTGGCCTTTGTAATGGAGCCTTCTGAACATAGGAATTCACTGCTTGTTTGGATTAAATCAAACGTTCTAATAAAATGTAAGCTTTTTGCCAGGTATTTCAGGCACTCAAGAAAACAAAACAAGTTCTACAGTTATTACATAGCCAGATGTTTACCAACAGGTCAAAGCAAGAAAAATTAGCAGTGAGCTTGCTGTGTATATAACACAAATGAAACTGCAATCACGAGAATGGAGCTGGTTTGCATTAGTAACACTGCACTTTGTGTTTTATTACTGTGCATAGTGTAAGGCAGAATCTTTTGTCTGTGGTTATGACAGGAAAAAAACATGCTTATATCATAAGAACGGCCATACTGGGTCAGACCAAAGGTCCATCTAGCCCAGTATTCTGTCTTCTGACAGGTTTCAGAGTAGTAGCTGTATTAGTCTGTATCAGCAAAAAGAACGAGGAGTACTTGTGGCACCTTAGAGACTAACAAATTTATCTGGGTATATGTTTTCATGGGCTAAAGCCCACTTCATCAGATGCATGCAGTGGAAAATACAGTAGGAAGATTTTATACACACACACACACACAGAACAACAGTGGCCAATGCCAGGTGCCCCAGAGGGAATGAACACAACAGGTAATCAGCAAGTGATCCACCTCCTGTCCCCCATTCCCAGCTTCTGGCAAACAAAGGCTAGGGACACCATCCCTGCCCATCCTGGCTAATAGCCATTGATGGACCTATCCTCCATGAACTTCTCTAGGTTTTTTTGGAATCCTGTTATAGTCTTGGCCTTCACAACATCCTCTGGCAAGGAGTTCCACAGGTTGACTGTGTGTTGTGTGAAGAAATACTTCCTTTTGTTTTAAATTTCCTGCCTATTAATTTTATTTGGTGACTCCTAGTTCTTGTGTTATGAGGAGTAAATAACACTTATTTACACCATTAATGATTTTATAGACCTCTATCATATCCCCCCTTAGTCTATTTTCCAAGCTGAAAAGTCCCAGTCTTATTAATCTCTCCTCATATGGCAGCCATTCCATACCCCTAATCATTTTTGTTGCCCTTTTCTGAACCTTTTCCAATTCCAATATATCTTTTTTGAGATGGGGCTACCACATCTGCATGCAATATTCAAGATGTGTGCATACCATGGATTTATATAGAGGCAATATGATATTTTCTGTTTTATTATCTATCCCTTTCTTAATGATTCACAACATTCTGTTCACTTTTTTGACTGCTGCTGCACATTGAGTGGATGTTTTCAGAGAACTATCCACAATGACTCCAAGATCTCTTTCTTGAGTGGTAACAGCTAATTTAGACCCCATCATTTTATATGTATAGTTGGGATTATGTCTTCCAGTGTGCATTACTTTGCATTTATCAACATGGAATTTCATCTGCCATCTTGTTGCCCAGTCACCCAGTTTTGTGAGATCTTTTTGTAGCTCTTTGCAGTCAGCTTGGGACTTAACTATCTTGAGTCATTTTGTATCATCTGCAAATTTTGCCACCTCACACTGTTTACCCCTTTCTCCAGATCATTTATGAATATGTTGAATAGGACTGGTCCCAGTACAGACCCCTGGGGGACTCACTATTTACCTCTCTCCAGTATGAAAACTGACCATTTATTCCTACCCATTAAGTCCTATCTTTTAACCAGTTACAGATCCATGAAAGGACCTTCTCTCATATCCCATGACAGCTTACTTGGTGGGTGACCTTGTCAAAGGTTTTCTGAAAATCATCTAAGTACACTATATCCACTGGATCCCTGTCCACATGCATGTTGATCCACTCAAAGAATTCTAGTAGCTTGGTGAAGCATGATTTCCCTTTACAAAAACCATGTTGACTCCTCCCCAACAAATTATGTTCATCAATGTGTCTGACAATTTTGTTCTTTACTATAGTTTCAACCAGTTTGCCTGGTACTGAAGTCGGGCTTCTGGACCTGTAATTGCAGGATCACCTCTCCAGCCCTTTTTAAAAATTGGCATCACATTAGCTATCCTCCAGTCATTTGGTACAGAAGCTGATTTAAATGATAGGTTACTTAGGGGTGACAGTGGACGAGAAGCTGGATATGAGTCAACAGTGTGCCCTTGTTGCCAAGAAGGCCAATGGCATTTTGGGATGTATAAGTAGGGGCATAGCCAGCAGATCGAGGGACGTGATCGTTCCCCTCTATTCGACATTGGTGAGGCCTCATCTGGAGTACTGTGTCCAGTTTTGGGCCCCACACTACAAGAAGGATGTGGATAAATTGGAGAGAGTCCAGCGAAGGGCACCAAAATTGATTAGGGGTCTGGAACACATGAGTTATGAGGAGAGGCTGAGGGAATTGGGATTGTTTAGTCTGCAGAAGAGAAGAATGAGGGGGGATTTGATAGCTGCTTTCAACTACCTGAGAGGTGGTTCCAAAGAGGATGGTTCTAGACTATTCTCAGTGGTAGAAGAGGACAGGACAAGGAGTAATGGTCTCAAGTTGCAGTGGGAGAGGTTTAGGTTGGATATTAGGAAAAACTTTTTCACTAGGAGGGTGGTGAAACACTGGAATGCGTTACCTAGGGAGGTGGTAGAATCTCCTTCCTTAGAAGTTTTTAAGGTCAGGCTTGACAAAGCAGTGGCTGGGATGATTTAATTGGGGATTGGTCCTGCTTTGAGCAGGGAGTTGGACTAGATGATCTCCTGAGGTCCCTTCCAACCCTGATATTCTATGATTCTATGTTACAGACTATAGTTAGTAGTTCTGCAATTTCACATTTGAGTTCTGTCAGAACTCTTGGGTGAATACCATCTAGTCCTGGTGACTTCTTATCATGGTTGCAGGGCTAGCTGCACCTCTGTCCCCTTTCTGGTCGCTGGACTGAATGCTGCCTTTTCTGGACTGAATTCTGCAATTCTCCCACTCTTATACTGGCTCCTGGTCTACAGTGCCCAGTGTATCCACCATTCTTATCCAGCAAGTCCAACAGGGCTCATGTGCCTGCAGTTCTTCCCTTTGGGAGTCTGTGACCAGTAGTGTATATAGTGATCAGACAGCTTTCTTAAAACAAAAGCATTGTTTATTTTGGTAGTAGGAATAAAGCACCAGAAAAAGGATTTTTTTTAAATTGTCTACACATATGTCTGTGACCTAAACATTTACCATCCCCTGATGGAAGCCTCGACAGGTCTAACTTGCTCAGACAGCCCCAGTGGGGTCCTGTGTCTCAGTCTGCTTCTCCCAAACAACTACAGCCCCTCTCTGGAGACAGGGTTCTTTTTAAACTGCTATAGTTCTTTTGTTCTTCTGTGTCCCCGGGCTTTGACCCATCTTGTCAAAACAAGTCCTGTAGGCTCAGCAAGAGATCAAACGAGTACTCGGAGCCAGTGATTCTGGTATTGTCCCTGAACAACTCTCAAGTGTTTGCTGAAAGGCTGGCTGTGACAGAGTGCTAGGTATGAAACCCTGAGTCAGCACTCTGTTCACAGCAGCTCCAATCAGGCATAGCAGATTGGAGCTGATGAGGCAGACCTGTGCCTAATTTGTGGGTGCGGCAGGGCAGTAAGGCTAATTAAGTCATTAGCCAGAGCCCACAAATAGGCACAAGAAGGAAGTGAAAAGGGAAAAAAGCAGGCAGTGAGAGGGAGATTGCTCTCTCCCTGCTTGTAAAGGCACTAGGTATGCTTTGAAGGTAGTGGGACTCAATTATAAATAAACTGCACAAGGTGTTGGACCAGCAACACCTGTCTATGTGGTTTGTAGACAGAGACAGAAGCAGGACCAAGGAGGCCCTGGTACAGTGGCTTATCTTGAGGTGGTGTTCTCTTTCCTGCCATTTTTCCAGATAGACTCCTGTTGAGTTAAACCAAAGTCCTACAAAAACACCCCAATAACTAGACCAACAGACTCTATTCATAAATTATCACAGGGCACCTCCAAATCTGTCTCAGCTCATACAGCTATTAGAAATGTAAAAGGAACATCACACACTTTTTACATCATAATGGATGCTATGTACCATGTTTATTGCACAGGAAAGATATTGGAATAGCCCCGAAATGTTCAATGCCCTGATTTCTACCACTCCATGTGAGTGTCCACAACAGCAGAGTCCTGAGAAAAAGTCCAGGAAGGAGGGCGTCTAGGCCTTAGAAGCCCCAAAGCAGGACCTATCCCTCCTAAAATATACTAAATCCTGCCCTTCTGTCTGGAAGAACTTGAGGTTTCTCCCCTTGCTGCTACTCCTTTGTAACCTGCAGTTCTACAGACATTTCAGAGGGAAAGGAGTAAGTTACATCTTACTGTTATCGCCTAATTTATTGCCTTAGTGATAGTCCGATCCTTATTCTGGCCAGATGCCGGTATCTGCTGGAACATGAGCAGTCTCTTGTTTGGCAGTTGGGAACATTCATGTTTATCCACTGGACCAAACAAATATATTTATGTGAGGTCTATGGGAAATTTCAGCAATTTCTGTTAACTTGGATAAACAGACACTTAGTGCTTAGGGGTCTTGTTGAAGATGATAGACACTGCTGGAGAATCGGCTTTTAATACAATCAACAAAAAAGCACTTGAAATGCACAAATATGTATTCTATTTTTTAGTAAACTAAAATCTTTCAAAAACTTAGAAGCTTTTTGGTTACTTTTAAATGCTGTTTTCATCCCCTCTATGGCTGAGAGCCCAAACGACTACTTACCTCTGTTTAGCAAAGCTGAATGGACGCTCCAAAACCCAGATTTCCCACTGTGCTGTGAAATGTGCAGACAGCTGTCCAGAAATACATATTTTTTACTGGTACCAACCTTTCTCTCAGAGATTTTGCTTCATGAGTACTGGAAATCAAATGCCTTGTGTGGTACATTTTGTAAAGCAGCACGTATACATGTTATCTATCAGTAATAACTGTATTTCAAGGTGACTGCTTTTTCCCCCCCTGCTTTCTGATTTTATGCAATACAACTTCTTTTCTGAATGTGAAGACATCAGTGGTGCAAACAAAACAATGACTGAGCTGCCACAAGCTCTGCATATAAAGTTTGTTAGGTATATTTTGGGTGTGACTTATAGCCGGCGGAGGAGCAGCTGGATAATTTTACTACTGGATAACTAAGAATCAATGTGAATGTTATGCTGATGTTAAGAACAGTCAGCAGCATTACTAAATGGTCCATCAGCGAGAGCAGAGTCAGCAGCTGGACCATTGAACAGCATAAAGGAAAATGGCAATATGTCTAACTACTTTATTCTAAAGGCAATAGGTATCTCACTGCTATCTGTACTAGCTGTATTCCAGATAGTGCAGAATTTTCCCCCTTTTGAAAGGGCAACCTTGTAGGATACAATAAAGTAGACCTCATAAGTTTTTATTGATGATTTTTTGTAACCACAGAATTGCTTCAGTGTGTTCACAGTTGGATTGCTAGCTGTAAAAATAGGGAAAGTATTGATGGCAGTTGGGATGTTAACTAATTCTGATGGGAACTCCCTTCTTGTGGAAGAAAAGATTTTGAAAGCAGGGCATCCGTAAAAGTTGGCACCAACAAGTGAACTTCAGGCTCTGGGCATTTATTAATACGTTTGTTTAGTGTTTTGGGGAAAATCTATTCTGTTAAAATTGTTTATTTTTAATAAAATAATTTGTTTTTTTCACCTCAATGTTTGTAACAGGGCAGAATAAGCTGTACTGGAAGGCTGATGGTTCAGGCTGTCAATCAGAGAGGACGGAGTCCTCGAACACCCCCCAACCAGCCTCATATCAGAAGGTACTATAGATGTTTTCTTTACACATTCATCACTGCAGCTGCTAACCTAATCTTCTCTTGTATCCAAAAATCCCTATAATTCTTGGCACCATCAGATGTACAACAGGCAACTTATCTTAGTTTTTTAACCCTTGACCTCCCTCCCTTCCTTGTTAGTCATGTTCACCTGCTGCATCTTGTCCCAGGCCTGGTCTACACCTAAAACTTAGGTCAACCTAGCTACATCATTCAAGGGGTATGAAAAATTTCATGCCCTATGCGATGTAGTTAAGTCACCCTAACAACCACAGTACATGCAGCTAGGTCAATGAGGGAGTTCTTCCATTGACCTAGCTACTGCCTCTTGGTTAACCAAGTAGAGGATCCCAATTCAAGTGTCTGCTGTGGTGCATCTATTTGTTCTGTTCATTGATTATACCCACTGCAGTATCTTGCCATCAGCTGCCAATTACAACACAGAGTATAGATATGACAGCACTAATTACTACATTCAGGATGAAATTAATGGATTTTGTTGCTCACAAAAACAGTTAGCAACTGAGGAAGTATATATGGTACAAATACTGCATGGAAAAAAGAGCCCTGCTAAATATTAAATTAGATACTAGAAAATCCTGGTAAAACTGTGGTCAGTTGTTTATGAGGATGATTCTCAGATCCCCCACCCTATTTCTCCACTTTATTTCCTCCTTTCTCAGAATTCATGTTAACCTAATCCTTATTTCTGGACAAGAAGGCCTGGTATGCATTTCTCTCTGGATCTCATAAGCCTCAGTCCTGAGTTGGCCAAAAGGTGGTAAATCAAGCGTTGAAAAGTATTCTCACCCACCCTCACCTAGTGCTATGCAAACCGCCTCCATACAGTTCCAGGCCCAGGGATAACAAGGAGATGATCTCAAGGCCTAAATTCAAACCCTTTCCACAGCAGTGTGTTGCACATTCATTAGGCCACTAAGCCCCCAAAAGCTAGTTGTATGTTCATTTTTCATAGAAAATGTAGTGGAGAAGCTATTTCAGGACTGCACAGCCACTGATTCATCAGTAGGTTGATATTCAATATCCCTTGTTGCACTGAATCAGCACCTTTGCAATTCAAAGCCTCTTATTAATCTGTGACCAGAAGAGCTGCCACGAGGAATTGTGGGTCAGAGCTATAAGGAGCCTGCAGGTCACTTAACTTCTAGAGAAGACAGTGTAAAAGCCTTTTGGAGGGGCTGGGAGCAGAAAGGAAAACGAAGATGAGTGAGAGGGAAAGAAAAGAGGAAAAGAAGAAACAGAGAACACTAAGCAACAGAGATCAGTCTGGCTATGTTCTTTAAAAGAGCTCTTTGGTTTTTGAGCCTGTCCAAAAATATTTGTATTTCTCCAAGACAAAAAGAAATGAACACAGATATGAAGGTTGATATGCAAAATAAACTTCTAGTACATGCTAATTGAAGTCAGAATTTCACTTTTAGAGCCATGCAAATATTATTGGCCAAATGAATCTTCAGTTACAGTAAGCAGTCCCAGTTTGTTGCACTAGGGTGTCACTGTAAGCAGAGTTTGGCCATAGAAGAAATGAATTCATTGGAGCTGCATGACTTTAGCAGAGGACAGAAATTGGCCATAAATCTCATTTTAATTACATAGTTAATGTAATATTTTAAGTAAAATAGGACTTTACAGAGATTGCAGAAATAACATTTTGCTAAATAAGTTACTTATATAATGGAAATATTGTTACTTTCAATTGAAAAGGAACTGGTTAGCCACAGACAAGGGTACAATAAATTAATTGGCAAGAACTGCTCATCACAGAAATGACAGAAAACTGTATTTCGGGTGGAGAAAATCTGCTGATTGGTCATATTTTCTGCATTTTTCTTTCCATGTTCTTTTATTTTTACTAAGAACAGTTTAATGTCACAAGATCTTTTGTTCTTTTTAGTACGTGTTGCTTATGAGCTAAATTCTCATTCTTCTGACACCATAACTGAGTTGCTTTGGAAATGAGTATAAATATCAGAAACAGATAACTGTTTAGTGAAGAATAATCCTCCAGAGCAGTCACATTTAAGTCACATTAATGTAAATGTCTTTACCTAGTAACAAATAAGAGAAGATAATAATGGAAAATCTAATGTGGAACCTAATGTATTTGTGAATTGTGATAGTCTTTAGCTTCTACTATTTTCTTAAGGTAAATGTAATTATTGACCGTACGAATTTTCTGTCTTAATCTGTAATAGAGTGGGCTTCAGATGTACGAAAGACTAAAGCAGAGTTGTGGCTGTAGATATAAAGTATTGCCAAAATTCTTGTACATTTTCTTTCACTGATTTAAACTACAGAATAAATGAAAACTAAAAAATATTACTATGTATATAAACAAACTACCATGTTAGGTAAGTCATTCATTGTGAATGAGATAATTTTCTACTTCATGTCTTTGCTACAAAATGTAGACTGAATCAAATTAATAAACAGAGAGAGAGAGAGTCATATTTAGTTGATTTCTGAGACAAATTCTGCTCTGTTATGCTGGTGTAAATATGGTATTATTACAAGGGGATCCAGTGGAATTAATCTAGATTTATACCAGTCTCACATCTGCATTTGGCTCTTCAGCTTCATCAAAAAACATAGGGAAATGCCTAATAAACAAATTTATTTCATATATTATTTTAAGACCTCGATCTCGATCAAGGGACAGTGGCGATGAAAATGAACCAATTCAGGAACGATTCTTCCGACCTCATTTCCTGCAGGCTCCTGGAGACCTGATTGTTCAAGAAGGAAAACTCTGCAGAATGGACTGCAAGGCGAGTATTAAATTTGTTTTAATTAGTGTTTGTGTTGAACTAGAGAGGGAACTCTGTTCAAATTCAGCTGTATCCTGTAATACTCATGCACCTCAGATTTCAGTGGGAATTCTAGGTACACAAAGGAGTCAGAATTAAACCCAGGATGCAGACTTGGCCTTTAGCAAAGTCTCCAATTGGGGCCCACCCTTGTGATGGGGGAGGAGGGAGCTAAGAGGTAAAGAAGAATCTCTGTATTTCTTTTCTTAGAATAAAGCCAGCTTGAAAGTTTTTAAGTGATATCTTAACAAAATTTCAAACGTGTGAGTTTGTATTATTGATTTATCCAAAAGGTGAAGGTGAATCACAGCATTTCCTACAGCCCCATAGCTGGCCTTTGAGGTCCATGAAAACCATGACTAAACGTACCTCGGTTTATTGGAAGGAATGCAAGTCAGTTAGTGACTACAGGGTAATGCCACCTTGCTGTACTCATGGCACAAGCTCTTTCCTGCAACAAAAACCACTCCTATGATGAGCAGCCATTGAGCCCTGTGGTGACAGGGAGGGGCAGTTCACTTGTAGGAATAATCTTTTTTTCCGCCTTAGTTTTACACAAGAAGTCAGTAAGCACAGCTCTGAAAATAATTTTTCTATCAGTGTGTGCTCCCTCTGCAGTAACTAAAACTCAAAAGTTGTAGATCTTACATAAGCAATGACTGTGACTTTGAATGAATTTGACAGATTAACAAACTAGAAACAACACACTGCTCCAAGGGACATTCTTCACCACATAGTACATTTTATACAACAAATATTACCCTAACCAACTTCAGTGGCCCTTTTTAACTGAGTGAGACAGCAGGTTTCAGTGATATAATTTGCTTTAAGTACACAAGGTAATTTGAAGTTTTTTGCTCTTTTTTCAAGCAAGGATTAAAGCCTTCAACATCTTCCCTTTATTACACTTAATTTCAACCTACTACTCTGCATGTGTATGTGCCTATGTATATAGAAAAAGAGAGACACATTTCCTATACAGGTCACCTGCCCTGTTAAGAAAAATAAACATGAATGAACAGAATGGCTAGTGGAGAGAACTGCTGCTACATAGCATCTATCCTGTTCTGATTCATCCCTTGTGTAGGTTTCAGAGTAACAGCCGTGTTAGTCTGTATTCGCAAAAAGAAAAGGAGTACTTGTGGCACCTTTTCATAGATTCATAGATATTTAGGCCAGAAGGGACCATTATGATCATCTAGTCTGACCTCCTGCACAATGCAGGCCACAGAATTTCACCCACCACTCCTAAAAAAGACCTCACACCTATATCTGTGCTATTGAAGTCCTCAAATTGTAGTTTGAAGACCTCAAGGAGCAGAGAATCCTCCAGCAAGTGACCCGTGCCCCATGCTACAGAGGAAGGCGAAAAACCTCCAGGGCCTTCCAATCTGCCCTGGAGGAAAATTCCTTCCCGACCCCAAATATGGCGATCAGCTAAACCCTGAGCATATGGGCAAGATTCATCAGCCAGATACTACAGAAAATTCTTTCCCGGTAACTTGGATCTTACCCCATCTAAAAACCCATCACAGGCCATTGGGCCTATTTACCATGAATATTTAATTACCAAAACCATGTTATCCCATCATACCATCTCCTCCATAAACTTATCGAGTTTAATCTTAAAGCAAGATAGATCTTTTGCCCCCACTACTTCCCTCGGAAGGCTATTCCAAAACTTCACTCCTCTGATGGTTAGAAACCTTCGTCTAATTTCTAATCTAAATTTCCTAGTGGCCAGTTTATATCCATTTGTTCTTGTGTCCACATTGGTACTGAGTTTAAATAATTCCTCTCCCTCTCTGGTATTTATCCCTCTGATATATTTATAAAGAGCAATCATATCTCCCATCAACCTTCTTTTAGTTAGGCTAAACAAGCCAAGCTCCCTGAGTCTCCTTTCATAAGACAAGTTTTCCATTCCTCGGATCATCCTAGTAGCCCTTCTCTGTACCTGTTCCAGTTTGAATTCATCCTTCTTAAACATGGGAGACCAGAACTGCACACAGTATTCCAGGTGAGGTCTCACCAGTGCCTTATATAACGGTACTAAAACCTCCTTATCCCTACTGGAAATACCTCTCCTGATGCATCCCAAGACGACATTAGCTTTTTTCACAGCCATATCACATTGGCAGCTCATAGTCATCCTATGATCAACCAATACTCCAAGGTCCTTTTCCTCCTCCGTTACTTCTAGTTGATGCGTCCCTAGCTTATAACTAAAATTCTTGTTATTAATCCCTAAATGCATGACCTTACACTTCTCACTATTAAATTTCATCCTATTCCTATTACTCCAGTTTACAAGGTCATCCAGATCCTCCTGTAGGGTATCCCTGTCCTTCTCTAAATTAGCAATACCTCCCAGCTTTGTATCATCTGCAAACTTTATTAGCACACTCCCACTTTTTGTGCCCAGGTCAGTAATAAAAAGATTAAATAAGATTGGTCCCAAAACTGATCCTTGAGGAACTCCACTGGTAACCTCCCTCCAACTTGACAGTTCACCTTTCAGTAGGACCCGTTGTAGTCTCCCCTTTAACCAATTCCCTATCCACCTTTCAATTTTCCTATTGATGCCCTTGGAGACTAACCAATTTATTTGAGCCCTTGTGTAGTGGCTTTCATCCTGAAGGTCCCAGAGGTTTAAAAACTTACATAAATTAGTGTCATTGTGAAGTATTCCTTTGTAAATTACAGATTGTTTCAATCACTTTTTTCCTTTTTAAGGAAGTTTCTTGTCCAGTTTCACACATTTCAGTAAACCAGTTCACCTTGATTTGGTTCTAAGCATGAAAGGAGATAACCTTTTCCCTCAAATAACAGCAGTACCACTGTGTTACTCTCCTAACCCCTTTTCATGTGTTTGGGGATAATATTATCCCCATACATCCTGTTATGATAAAAACAAAGACCAAATGATCTTTCCAGCATACAGCTAAAGGATCAGTTCCCTGTTGTACTCATGTGAAGTGATTCTGCTAGTAAAAGGAAAATGGACTCTCTAGAAGAGATTGAATGAGGGCCTAAACGCTGAGTGGAAAGAAGCACTTTGGGCCGGTCTCTTAGCTCAGAGAGAAGGACTTCTACAACTCAGTTGTGTAAACTGAACATGCACTTCCATGTGAACAGAGATGTGAATCTAACACACACACAATGCCTGTTAGTCACCAATCCTTTTAGCCCATTTTGGCCTGTTTGAAATCTTACAAAGGTAGGACCGAAACTTAGCTTAGTAGAGAGATTTGTGACTTTGTGTAAGAGAATTAATTAAAATTCATACTTCAGCTGTTTACTTTTAAACATAATTAGTTCTCATAATACAATATGTTACTTTTATTTTCCTAAGTAGCATGTATTGTTGAAGAAACATCTTTCAACAGTTTGTCATTGGTTCAAACCATCTGTATACAACGTTCTGTAGATGGCATTGTCTATAATGAGCAATACATAACTGGAATGGAATTTGGAGTTCAATAACAGATTACCAATGGGTTTGTTTTTTGAAGGAAGAATTGCGTCACAAACCAGTTGTCGTCCTTTGTCTGTAAATTTCCCACAAGAAAAAAATTCTGAAAGTTTCTTTTCTCATTCAGAATCAAGGGCAACATTCCAAAAAGATGACAGGCGACATCCAACCTTTTGTTCTGTAATCTATTACTTTGTTATTTAGATTCAAGATATATTTTAATGCTTATATCTAGTCAGTCATACCTGGAACCCATGGAAACCTATGGCATTGTACAGGGTGTCATTTAGCCCAGTTGTGCTCCTGTGCGTAACTGAGGGCAACGTTTGGTCCATTGTATTTTGTCATACACATAAATAAACATTCCTCTTTTTTCTCTGCAGTATGAAGTTCCCTACTGTTCTGTATTGCTAACATTCTGTCCCATTCTGTTTATATTTAAGGTCAGTGGATTACCAACTCCAGATCTAAGCTGGCAACTCAATGGAAGACCAATTCGTCCTGATAGTTCTCACAAAATGTTGGTGCGTGAGAATGGTGTACACTCTCTGATCATAGAGCCAGTCACAGCTAGAGATTCTGGAATCTACACGTGCATTGCCACCAATCGAGCTGGTCAAAACACATTCAGCCTGGAGCTCATTGTTGCAGGTAACCTCTTCATTCTAAGACTACACATTGAAAACAGTTCGAGGCCTACATGAAATATTGAAAATGTAATTTAAAGTTCTCTAGGAAAGACTATGGAATTATTACCCACTAAAATTAGTATCTCATTAATTCCAGGAGGTGTGTGTTTGAACTATGATATTTTCAAATAAATGCATATAGTGCATGGTTACAAATATGCAAAGAAATGTGTAACTGCATTTGTTACTTTGAACCAGATCCTTGCCAATGCTCTGACCCCTTTGTGCTTCTCCAGAAACACAGAGGGGCTATAAGCCTGCCCTTAAACTGACAGATGAAATACTCCTGGTAGGAAGAAAACTGTGGCTCTGTTCCACTTGCCACTCAAGAATAGGAGGCATGCTGGGAAGAGAGAGGGCCAGAATGCACTGCAGCCAGCAGAATAGTCATTACCAGTTGACGTTGGGAAAGCAATGGAGCCCAAAGCATTTAGCCAAGTTTGCCCCCTTCTCTTGAGTTCTGTGCTAAACACAACTCAGCCAGCCCCTTGCTCCAGTATTAACTGTATTTTGCAGGGATACAGCAAGTGCTTGGGGATCTAATAGGTATGTAGCAGCCTATCAGGCTGATTGAGAGAAGGAAAGCTTGAAACTCAATAGGACAGCAAGGAAACTAAAAGGTAACATTTAAAAAGGATAAAATGAAGTCCTTCTTCCTCCAGAGAGGATATGAGAAAACAAATCATGTGACAGATGTTAATGCACTAATGGAAAGCATTCAGATACGATGGTGATGAGCACAGCCAAAGCATCTATACAGAATAGAAGGGGGGAGGGAGGTGCAGTGGACTGTCTTATTTTAGTGGGGTGTTTTTGTTTTGCATTTTGGGGGGGGGTGCTGGTCATATCAGCTCTTGGAGCTCATGGGCACAAGACATTCAAAGGATTATATGGAATAGGAACAACAGTTGAAATGACACAATTTATGTTACAAGATTTTAATGGTGAACAATTGCCACGGTGCAGAGCATATGCTGATGGTCAGCTGGGCAAAGAATATCTTTTATCCCAAATTTCTTTTGTGTATGCACACAATCAGCCAAAAGATAGGCTACTACATTTGTCTGAAGTACACTTGAGGCAATAATGGAGACCACATATCAGACTAGTTTGCCAAACTAAGAGAGAGATCAAATAATATCTGTATGGGACCAGTTTTGTCAGGTAATGAGAACACCTCACAGGATCTCAAAAATGAAGCCACTTCCATTTGACAATCTTGATCAGCTGAACTGAAAATGTAAGCATTTGACCCTGCTCTATTAGAACCCATATTTCTCCTATTAAAGTCATAGACAGGACAAGTTTTACTTCCCTGAAACAGTTGCGGGCCTAATACAATTATTTTAAAATTATTTTAATAATTTTAATTTTAAAAAAATATTTTAATTAAATGCAATGATTTTTATATTATCTTTAAATTACTTTTAAATTTTCTTGCCACTAAGTAGTGGTTTAAAATCTTCTACCATTTAACTGAATGTTTAACTGGTGTTTTCACAGCTAAGGAAGAACACAAGCCACCTGTGTTTATAGAGAAGCTACAGAACACAGGAGTGGCTGATGGATATCCTGTGCGACTGGAGTGTCGAGTCTCTGGGGTGCCGTATCCTCAGATATTTTGGAAGAAAGAGAATGAGTCGCTTACTTACAACACTGAAAGAGTGAGGTTAGAGCAGTTTAGTATTATATAATTGATCTCACTGACTAACGGCCACTTTAGCTACCTAAATTCCAGAATCAGACCCTAGTGGGATTCACAAAATCCCCACTCAGCTGTCCCCAAACCCTGTAGGCACATAAACTCACTCTGTGCTTAAATTTTTGCAGTGAAAGTTCCCTATGTTTCTGCCTCTGAGCATGAGCACTGCTGCCCCGTGGCACACATACAAACGCGTAAGTCCCAGTGGTTCACACACATGAGGGGAAGATTCACAAGCCTGTAGGTAAGCTCTGAGCCCACTTAGCAGATGAGCTATCTGTAGGGGGGGACTTACTCAAATTCAGTGGGAGTAGGAGGAGGATTACCTCCCTTGTAACTTAGGGGTGAGGGTTCTCAACTGGGAGGTAGGAGAGCCAGTATCCAGTATGCCTGCTCCAATGAATTTAATTATTTATTCACAGTGCAAAGGATTCAACAGCAAAGGCTGAAGGAGCCCCATGTCAGAATATCCCAATGGTTAGAGCACTCTCCAAGGAGGCAGCAGATCCCAGTTCAAATCCCTTCTCCCCTTCAAGTAGGGCGGGGACTTGAACCAGAGGTCTCCTTCAGGCAAGTGTCCTAACTGCTGTGCTAGAGATTGAGGTTGCTCCTCCTCCCTCCCTCAAACCGAGCATGGGTGTCTAATGCTAAGAGAGGGTTTGCAGTTGAGGATTCAAGCAGCAGGAGGTGCCTATGTCAGTGGCTTCTGTGAGTCCCATTCCAAGGTGACTATCTCCCACATTCATTGTGTAAATGCAAACATATACATCTGGAAACAAAGAATATAGAACACAGTCCCCCATTCTGTAAGTATCTTAGGAAGCAGTGCTTCTGAAAAAGATTTGGGAACTGTGGTAGGTAATCAGCTGAACATGAGCTCCCCATATGATGCTGTGGCCAACAGAACTAAAGACGATCCTAGGCTGCATAAATGGGAATCTCACATAAGAGTAGAGATGTTATTTTACTTCTGTAGTTCACACTGGTGTGTCTACTGCTGGATTACCCAGTTCTGCTGTCCATGTTTCACAAAGGATACTGATAAATCGGAGCAGGTTTTGGAGACAAGCTACAAGGATTAGAAAACATGCCTTATAGTGAGACTCAAGGAGCTCAAGCTATTTAGCTTAATAAGGGGAAGGCTAAGGGATCACTTGCATACAGTCTGTAAGTACTGCTGTGGAACAAATATTTAACAGTGGCTCATCTATCTAACAGAAAGGAAATGTTCAATCCAATGGCTGGAAGTTGAAGCTAGACAAATTCAGACTGGAAATAAGATGTACATTGTGTCATTGGAACAGTTTACCAAGGGTTGTGATAAATTCTCCATCCCTGACCATTTTTAAAGCAAGACAGATCTTTCCCAAATAACCCTTAGAGCCTATGTGCTATACAGGAAGTCAGACTAAGTGAGCACACTGGTCCCTTCTGGCCTTGGATTCTAGAAGGCTGTGAGTAGGAAACCTAGGCACTGAACTCAGGCTTTGTGAATCCCAGAGACTTTTTCGGGGCTTAAGTTTCTTTGTGAATCTAACCCTGAGTGTTTATTACATGCTCTTAACGTGAAGTAGTCCTCACAGGAGGCCTGTGAAACATTAATGTCTTCATCTACAAAAGGGGAATATGAGGCACATGACTTTCGCAAAAATTATGAATATCTGTCTCTCATTCCTTAAAGGTCAAATCTGTTATCCTTCCCCAAAGTTTCTTTTTTGAAGTTTTGACTTGGAAATGCAATTGAAACCTGAACTCTAAAGTAGTGTTTTGAATTGTGGACAAGAAAAAGATTGGTTACTGAGATATTAGCCAGATGTTAATTGTGCATCTTGGCTTGGTTTTAAAAATTAGCATAAAAACAATTTTTTAAAAAATGGCAAGACTTAAAAATTAAGCTCAGATTCATTTTTCACTTTCTGTGCACACATCTCTCTCTCATTCCTTTAGTGGGAGCTGCATGTTCATCAAGAGGAAATATAACCTATTACCTGTAAATTTGCAGCTTTAAAATTGTGCTTGTAATGATATATTTAAACACAATAAACCACGTCCACACTGGCTGTTACGTAATTTAAGTTTCTTTTCTTCTCCCCTATTTAGTATGCACCAGGATAACCATGGCTACATTTGCCTGCTTATTCAGGGAGCTACAAAAGAAGATGCTGGTTGGTATACTGTGTCAGCTAAGAATGAGGCTGGGATTGTGTCCTGCACTGCCAGGCTTGATGTTTATAGTAAGTACCTTCTATTCTCAGATATGCAGTTAAATTAAACCAATCTACCCAAAAACCAGCATTCTAAAAACCTTAGTTTATATCACAAAGGCTTACACTGATCTCTTTCTCTTTTGTTTATAGTTTCTTCACAATAATAATGATCCTCATCAAGACAGCAAATACTCTGTCAAAGTATACTTCACTACCTTTCAAATACTTATGCAAAC
This sequence comes from Lepidochelys olivacea, assembly GCF_965140295.1. Classification (NCBI taxonomy): domain Eukaryota; kingdom Metazoa; phylum Chordata; order Testudines; family Cheloniidae; genus Lepidochelys; species Lepidochelys olivacea. The sequence continues at coordinate 75,972,279 of NC_140414.1, forward strand.
CAAGCATGCTGGTTTCTTTAGTTGCTTAGAATACTACATCTAGCTTATTTACACATGCATCCTTATCAGTAACATTAGAGAGCAGCATGACATTTTCGGTTGGTCCTTGTTACAATGCTCCACTAGCATCAGCTTTTAACCTTTATTAGTATTACCTAAACACACTTGAGACAGGTGCTAATGGCCCAAGAATGCAGATTCTGTTGCAGTTTACTACTTAGACCAGTACAGTTCCTCTGTTGTGAGCTGATCTTAAACCAAAATTAGATAATGTTGGACAGTAATCTGACCAGTTTATCACTTTGAGCAAAATGTTTGTTCTTGTTAATTTCACACAATAATGGGGTGATGATGGTGTAACTTGTTACAAATCAGCAGATCCGAACAGGACTCTGCCTAGCTTTGTCACATCACATCGCAGAGGGAGACAAGGATAATCTGATTTGTTCCGCTGGGCACCCATTGGAGTAATTCCATTGAAGATCAATTACACTAGTGGGAGATTAGAATCTGGCCTGGTATTTTCATGGGGCGGGGGGGAGGAGAGGAGGAGGAGGAATGTCTTGCAGTGTTCTGCAGTTACTTTTCTGGACATCTTGGGAGCAACAATGGCAAATTTTGTACTTGGCCAGTTGGAAGGTAGTCACAATGCACGTCTTTCAGGAGTAACGGTGGGAGGTGGTTGAGAAGGTTTAGCACAGCAAAATAGTGGAAGCACACAATTTACATAACAGCCAACCCTTCTCTCTCCTTGTCAGTGCCACTTAACCTGTGTTATGTAAATCAGTATATAAAAGTAAAAAATCTAGAATTGTTAATTCCCTGCCATTCATGTGAAATAATTTATCGGGAGTTTTTAAAGAACTGAACAGTACAGGAGTGTGCCTTATAGTACTGCTGTTATCTGAGTTAAGAAGGGTGAACCTAATTTGTTTTTTTTTAAATCTGTAGCTCAATGGCAACAACAACCTCAAACCACCAAGCCAAAGAAGGTGCGTCCCTCAGCCAGTCGATATGCAGCACTTTCTGACCAAGGACTAGACATCAAGGCAGCGTTCCAGCCTGAAGCAAACCCAGTTCATCTGACATTGCAGTCTGGCTTGGTAGAGAGCGATGACCTGTAGACCTGAACTGCCAGATCCATCATTTTCTTTCAAGAGCAGAAACACTGAAAGCCATTGCCTTGACCAATGATACTTTTATGTCACTTTATGTAAAGCCAGACACCTTTCTAAGTACAAAAATCCCCACCTTAACCATATATTTCTTATTCCTACCAAATTAGGATAGGTAGCTGATTAATAGAAATGTTCACATTGCACAGAAAATCACATTCACCCTTTAGTTCCTTATGCCTATCTTGCTAGAACTCTTATAAATAACCTTTTTCATAAAGGCCAAAATACTTCTGAAAAATCTGGTTCACTTCAGTAAACAGTACAGTATTTATCACCAAGCGCCTTCCTAAGCAAGATGTAGATGCTATATTGTATTAATGGTGTGAGAAGTTTCATTTAAGGCTATTAGACCATAAAGGAAATTAACATGTATGGTTATCTTTTTACAATTCAAAAATGGCAATGCAGCGTGATAGATACAGTCAACAAGTGCAATATTGTAAGAATGAAACAGGAAGCGAGAAGAAAAAACTGAAGCAAATACCTTGTCTCTACAATGAGAAAGGAAATATGTGCCTTAAAATGTTAGAACTGCCAATACTATATAGCAAGGCCGACACCTTAGTTCTTAAAAATAATTTCTATGTTTTCTTTATTTTTTTTTTTGCCAGCTAGGAGGCTTATTTACAAACATACTGCAAGGCTAATTTAAGCATAAATAATTGAACCTAGACAAAATAATGAGAGCTGAGGCATAATACATTACTACAGACTATAAATCCTAGCACCCAAATAAGGGATACTTTTGGGGGAGAGAAAAATGCCAGTAGTATAGTTTTACTACATAAGGTTAGCAAAAAGGAGTGAGAGGGGGAAAACTATGGATGTTTTTATAGTATTTAAAACAAAACAAAACAACAGTTCCTGAAAACTAACAGAACCCTACCATTCACACATTTGAAATTCCCAGGTCAGCAGAAAGCTATGGAGTTTATGTAGTGAACATTTTTGATCGTTTAGAGCTTGTGAATATGTATGAGGATTTTAGAAATGTAGAGCAAGTGAAAAAAATGGACTGAGTCTGCAACCAGAGTTTTAATGATAAGCACATATCATAGGGGGTAGGCTAGTAGAATGAAGATGGAGAAAAACAGATGTGCCATTATATTATTTTCTTAAGACAACATGTGCAGGTGGTAGATGATAAATATTTGTTCTCTTCCCTTGTGTACAACAACAGACTAACCATGCTGTGGCTAGGGACTGCGTGCAGTAGGTGAAGACTTTAGAATAGAGGCTCCTTTCAGAATGCAAAGCAATTCCACATCAAACTGGACTCTACCTAGTCTATTGTACTAGGCAGTTTTGACTCTGAACCAATTAATTTAGTTGAGGGGGCAGAACAATTTTAATTGGGCCTAATGGGAAAAAAAATAAGGACTGATGGTACGAGAGTACTTTGATATAAAAGGAACATGCTGTATTCCTTATATGAAGCACGTACGGTTATCTTTCATTATTTATAATAAAGTGTTGAAATCTATCTCAGCTCAGTTATTCAAGTCCAGTTATTAGTTTTATTGTTTGTGTACTACCATATATTTTGCATTATTGCTATACATATATTGCTTCATACCTCTTTGTAAGTATACAAAGTTTTTTTTAGTGACTAAACTTTAGCACAGAAGATAGTACTATTCTATGCAGATTGGTGCAGGTTATGACCACAGTTACAGGCACTGCTTATCTAAATTAATATCATACAGTCTGTCATATGGAAATATCCTACCTATATTTTAGAGAAAAGTATGTCTTATTTGCCAAGTTTTTCTTGACTGTGACATGCTAATTTACTGTTTGTTTAGCTTAACTAGCATTATTTTGACACCTTTTATTTGTATTTATAAAAAAGTACTATCATTACTTTGGATTGTTGTGCTGACATAATGTGGGTTTAGCATCAATAAATATTACACAAATAGAAAATTGTCATTTTCTGGGCAAAAGTAGTCATAGCTATTTCTATAAAGGGATCCAAATATAGAATTTGGAAATTTAACACAAGACAGACAAGATTAGGGTTGTGAGCTGGAAATAAAGATTCTTTGAAGTTTCTAAGAAGGGTCAGAGTTGGTTTAGGGAATCTCCTTTGCTGATTTAAACCTGGGTGGGATGGAAGGACCCTTTTAGTACTGTGTAATAGTTTAGTTTAAAAAATGTTTCATGTTCAGTGTGTATCTCCATTCATCCTGCGCACACCATTGCTTTTGAACGGTCTATAATACCCAAACCATGGTACTTACCCAGTTGAAGAGAGACTGGAATTGTGTCACAGGGGCCATCTTGTGATTAAGAGGAGTTCTTGATTATGTTTCTATTTAAAAAAAACAAACAAAAACTATTTAGTAGGTACACAGAATTGTTTGGTAAACAGCCACACTTTCTATGTTGTAAGTTAATACTTTGCCCTCCATGTAGAGAATCAAGTTATTCAGTAAAGCTCAAATTTACTATTTGGTTTATGACAGGTTTCAGAGTAGCAGCTGTGTTAGTCTGTATTCGCAAAAAGAAAAGGAGTACTTGTGGCACCTTAGAGACTAACCAATTTATTTGAGCATAAGCTTTCGTGAGCTACAGCTCACTTCATCGGATGCATTCAGTTTTGGTTTATATTTACATATTTAGGAACAGTTCCATACAGTTGACCCCACAGCAACCCACTCAGCAAAACAAACTGAGTCCTGACATAAGTGGTTGTAATGCCATTGATACCAATGGTGTTGCCCCTACTTACACTAGATCAGTATCTTGCACAGTATATTAAATCTGGTAGGGCTTTTGAGAATCAGAATACTTGTTTTATAAAACAGCTTGTCCCTCTAGTTTGCTATTGGTGTGTTAAAAGTAGTTCCCGTCAAATAGTTTATGTAAACATTTTGCTTCTCAGACAAAATGTCTATCCTTGGCTTTCTTTATACATACCCACGCACGAATTAGGGATGTAAATATTGTTTAAAAAGTTAAATGTTTTAATTTTAATTGTTTAACTGGTTAACCAAGGGCGCAGCCAGGGCTGGGGCACATCCAGCCGGCCAGCACAGGGCAGCCCTGGGGCCCCTCCAGCTGGCACAGCTGGGGCTGCTCCAGCCAGGGAGATGGAGTTTATCTGGTAAGCTTAATGCTTATCAGTTAACCTTTTACATCCCTAGCACAAATAGTAAAATCAGGCCTTTAACTAAAAAGTAAGGCTGTTTAATTAAACACTTGGCTGTGCTGTAAACGTTGAGGATGTTGTAGGTTTACCAATGCAGAAAAATAAATCAGAGTAGCATAAGCAGGGAGAGACACGTGTGCTTGCCAAAAAGCTACACACCTATGTGAAGTTCACTGAATCATCAAGGTCATTTTATAGAGGGAAATTTAAATTTCTAAGCCAACTACACCCAACTGAGGCTACCAAATGTGACTAACTGATAATGTAACTAGTTATTTTAGACCAAAGAGTTCTCCACTGTCTCAAAGTCCTCTGCAATTAAATTTTTAAGTGTGTTGGAAACCCTCTCCATTCAAGCATATTTACAAAGCAATTCAAGACTACTACATAAGGTGGCTGCATCTAAAGTTTCAAAGAGCTATTGAGGGAGGAGGAAGCCTCCCATTAATAGCAATAGGAATAAGGTGGCTGAATCCACCCATTTTACATAGAATGTGTTCAGTTTTTTGGGGGGGTTTTTAGCTTATGGACCACATCTTAATACAGCTCCCTTCACTTTCTTGATTACAAAAACTTGGTGGCATCTACAGCTGTTGCTTACATAAAAGTAGATAAAACTCCTATATAGATTAACAGCTGGAAAGAAACATCCAGCACTTCATGATGTTTCACAGCTATTTGGATCAAAGGCAAATGAACCACACTGCACAGTTTGTTTAAACACCTGAAAAGTTTAACTTTTCCAGATACACTACCTTTTAAACATTTTTCTGCACTTCATATGGTAATGAACACCTCAACTGTCCAAAAACACATCTTATCTCTGCCTCCAAACTTTCCCCTGACTCAACAGAGCAGTGATTCTCAAACTTTTGTACTGGTCACCCCTTTCACATAGCAAGCCTCTGAGTCTGACCCCCCCCCTTATAAATGAAAACCACATTTTAATATGTTTAACACCATTATAAATGCTGGAGGCAAAGCAGGACTTGGGGTGGAGGCTGACAGCTTGCGACCCTCCATGTAATAACTTCGCAACCCCTCTTCTCCACTGCTACCAATGTAGCCTCCAACTCATAGTAGGCTATGCTGCTTCTACATGTATCCCTCCCCTCCCTAGGCGAGGCAATCATCTAAACCAACTAGATTACTCATCCAGCATTTTCCCCTTGATCCAATCCCACCCTTTATGGTGCAGATGGAGTTGTGCATGCTGTGGTTGAGAACATCTGCACCAACTCCCCAGACTCACTGCTTATTGATCACTCTGCACCTGTGATAAGCAGGATTTGCCCATATTAATATAGTTCTCAAATGGCAACAAACATTTTCCCCTCAGCACCTTTCTGCTGCTTATCATGTGACTTACATAGTCATGGTTCAATACAAAGAAGAGGATATGCTCCTTGCCTCAAGGAGTTCACAATCTATATCATACAGTATGCCCATTACTTTGGGTCTGTAATGTGGAATTTGGATAAGGCAAGCATTATTTTGTCTTTGCACCTAACCTTTAAGTAAACTGATTAAATCCTATGCTGCACTATGTTCCTATTAAAAGATTTGGGGGTTTAAAATAAGGCTCTCAAGCACATTCCTAGGGAGAAAGCATCAGACTGAGAAGCATCAGTACCTGCAGGGAAATGACCTCATAAATGCCTAAAGAGGTGAGACTAACTTGGCTGCAGTGACTCTAGGAAATCAAGTGACTGCAGTGCCATATATAAAATACCAGTGAAGGGTCAGACTCTACTACTGACCTCACCTTCTACTTCTGTAATAGTACAACCAAGAAACACCTCCACAGCAAGAGCAATGGGGAAAAAGAATAGTAGATGGCCACTGCTCAGACTGATTAGATCATTTACAACAGAAACTACAAAATCTCATCACACTGAATGGGCTAGATTTTGCTAGACTCCATTTTTTAATCATTTAGCTAAATATGCTGTTAAAATTGTTTGGGTCAACTCTTGACCTAAACTTAGCAAAGAACAACACTCTCAAAGTACAGCTAAAAGGGGGAATGGTATTACATCAATCTATCCAGCTACACACTCAGCCCAGCAGAAGAGTCTGTCCTATCTTGGGGACTCTCTTTCTGCCCCGCCATCCCCACAAACATGATACAGTTCTGAGGTGAACTGGAAGCCTACTTTTGCCGTCTCTGACTCAAACAATACTTTCAACACTGAAAAGCACACTGATACACAGATACCCACAAACAGCACAAGAAGAACTCCACATGGACTCCTCCTGAGGGTCGAAATGACAGTCTGGACCTATACATAGGATGCTTCCACCGACGTGCACAGGCAGAAATTGTGGAAAAACAACATCACTTGCCTCATAACCTAAGTCATGCAGAACGCAATGCCACCCACAGCCTCAGAAACAACCCTGACATTATAATCAAAGAAGCTGATAAAAGAGGTGCTGTTGTCATCATGAACAGGTCTGACTACCAAAAGGAGGCTGCCAGACAACTCTCCAATACCAAATTCTACAGACCACTCTCCTCAGATCCCACTGAGGAATACACTAAAAAACTGCACCATCTACTCAGGACACTCCCTACACTAACACAGGAACAAATCAACACACCCTTAGAGCCCCGACCGGGGTTATTCTATCTACTACCCAAGATCCTCACACCTGGAAATCCTGGATGCCCCATCATCTCGGGCATTGGCACTCACTGAAGTCCAGATATGTGGAGTCTCTACTCAGACCCTACACCACCAGCACTCCCAGCTCTCTCCATGACACCACTGATTTCCTGAGAAAACTACAATGCATTGGTGATCTTCCAGAACACACCATACTAGCCACCATGGATGTAGAGGCTCTCTACACAAACATCCCACACACAGATGGAATACAAGCTGTCAGGAACAGTATCCCTGATGATGCCACAGCACAACTGGTTGCTGACCTTGGTAACTTTATCCTCAAGCACAATTATTTCAAATTTGGTGACAATATATACCACATGGCCCCACAATATGCCAACATTTTTATGGCTGACCTGGAACAACGCTTCCTCAGCTCTCGACCACTCACACCCCTTCTCTACCTAAGCTACATTGATGACATCTTCATCATCTGGACCCATGAGAAGGAAACCCTGAAATAATTCCACCACGATTTCAATAGCTTCCACCACACCATCAACCTCAGCCTGGACCAATCTAGGTCCACTTCCTAGACACCACAGTGCAAAAAAATGACGGTCATGTTAACACCACCCTATACCAAAAACCCACCGACCGCTATGCCTACCTTCATGCCTCCAGCTTCCATCCTGGATGCACTACACGATCCACTGTCTACAGCCAAGCGCTGAGGTACAACTGCATATGCTCCAACCCCTCAGACAGAGACCAACACCTACAAGATCTTCACCAAGCATTCTCAAAACTACGATACCCACATGAGGAAATAAGGAAACAACAGAGCCAGATATGTACCCAGAAGCCTCCTGCTGCAGGACAAGCCCAAGAAAGAAACCAACAGAACTCCACTGGCCATCACATACAGTCCTCACTAAAACCTCTCCAACGCATCATCAGTGATCTACAACCCGTCCTGGACAACATTCCCTCACTTTCATAGGCCTTGGGAGGCAGGCCAGTCCTTGCCCACAGACAACCCACCAAGCCGAAGCATATTCTCACCAGCAACTACACACCGCACCATAGTAACTCTAACTCAGGAACCAATCTATGCAACAAACCTCGATGCCAACTCTGACTACATATCTACACCAGCGACACCCTCACAGGACCTAACCAGATCAGCCACACCATCACCGGTTCATTCACCTGCACGTCCACCAGTGTAATCTACGCCATCACGTGCCAGCAATGCCCCTCTGCTATGTACATCGGCCAAACTGGACAGTCCCTATGTAAAAGGATAAATGGAAACAAATCAGATATTAGAAATGGCAATATACAAAAACCTGCAGAACACTTCAACCTCCCTGGACACACAATAGCAGGGCTTAAAGGTAGTCATCCTGCAGCAAAAAAACTTCAGGTCCAGACTTCAAAGAGAAACTGCTGAGCTTCAGTTCATTTGCAAATTTGACACCATCAGCTCAGGATAAAACAGAGACTGTGAATGGCTAGCCAACTACAAAAGCAATTTCTCCTCCCTTGGTGTTCACACCTCAACTGCTAGAAGAGGGCCTCATCCTCCCTGATTGAACTAACTTCGTTATCCCTAGTCTGATTCTTGCTTGCATATTTATACCTGTCTCTGGAAATTTCCACTACATGCATCAAATGAAGTGGATATTCACCCACGAAAGCTTATGCTCCAATACGTCTGTTAAGTCTATAAGGGGCCACAGGACTCTTTGCCGCTTTTACAGATCTAGACCAACACGGCTACCCCTCTGATACTTACTGTAACTGTGATTCTTTAAGATGTTTTGTCTATGTGGATCTCACTTATGGTACACATGCACCCAACATCAGAATCTTTTCACTAGCAGCATCTGTTTCAATCATGTTTACACATCACATGTCCCCTTCACTCCCGAGGGCATATAGGACAGAGGCCCCAGCAAGGGAGTTGAGAGATGGTTAATTCATAGTCCCAGTAAGAATGGGAGGTGGGTTAAGGAATCTACACAGACAGGATCTCTCCAAGAATCATATAGTTACCATAATGAGATTTTTTTTCTTAATTTTCTTCCTGTTAGCGTCTTCTCTCCTCATTCATGACTAATGGTTAGACACTAATTCCTCCCTCCTATGGAATGCAGAGGCAATCCAATGTTGCTAGGAGCTCCAGATTTAACCCCCGCCCTTCAGCTCAGGCTACCAGAAGAAATGCTCTAGCAACCAATTATTAGCCTTAAGGCAACTCGATCTAAATGCATTAAAAACCTTAACACAATTATGTCTACATGTCCCTTTAGAGAAAAATTTCAATTTATATTCTGGTCATTTACCAAACGACCAGGATGAGAAGAGACAGATGCTAACAAAGAAAAACCAGGTAAGAAATTTCTCATTCTGTTGCACTGCTTTTCTCATTCATCACCACCAATGGGAAGTAGCAAACAGTGAATCACAGAAGAAAGAAAAGGAGGGAGGGAAAGGATAAGCAGACGTCTAATTAATTACAGTAGAACAACAAAAAGGAAAGGAAGTTCCCCTCATAAAAAGCATGATTTTAGCAAATTAAGGAATTATATGGGAAGCAATCCAGCAGCTCCCTCCTACCAATAGATGCTTCTGCAAAGGAGAGGAAGCCTACTTTGCAAATCTTCCACAGGATGATACGCATAAGCTTTTCCGCCTATGCACCTAGGAACTTCTGTGAATGTTTTCCCAGATGCTCAGCATGCCAACCAGTACAAGATTTTAATGTCTTGCCTACAGCTACATTGAGGCCCCAAAGCTTTGGCATTGAGAGAGTATGAAATGAATGGGATACAACTGGCATAGTACTCCATATGCTTGAAAAACTTCTTCAGATCACTAGAAATGCCCATTTATAGCACAACCTTCCAAAAGGATTGCAATGGTTCAAACTAGATTATGGGAGAACTATTTCCCAGGAACTGTGGAAAGAAGAACTTTCCTTAAACAGAGAGGTTTCTGGAGCTGTAAGAATAACCTTTTCTTTCACAAGTGTGCAACACAAACAGCAGTGTGGTTCTTGCATAAATACAGGATCTAATTTCAAAACCAGAAGTAATGGTGACTAGAAAGGCCTCCTGCAGGCACCGCCCTGCCTACTGATTGATTGCAAAGCTGTTGTATAGTAGGGACCATAGTTCAGATCTTCTCTTGAGCAGCAAAAAGGATCTGGAAGCTATTCAGATCACGCAGAGTTACAGCACCTTGATATGGAGCAAGGACTCTGTGACCATCAGATGTACAACAGGCAACTTACAGAATCGTGTGATCTTAGTTTTTTAACCCTTGACCTCCCTCCCTTGTTTGTCATGTTCCTTGTGACCACGAGCCTTGGATCTGTAGGTGGTTCTGGTGGGCCACTCAGTGGAAGCATCTATAATCAGCATCACCATGGGAAGAGGGATACAGAAAGGTACCCCTCCTTTGTAGGCTATTTGGGAACTTAGGCACCAGTTCAAAGAAACAGTATAGGAATCAGGACCATGAGATGAGAGTCTATATAGTATCTCGTAGGTCAGTAAACAGACTTCTGCCCTGTCCAAGGCTGGCTGAAGTCGATTCTGGCAAGAAGCACCAAGTAAGTACTGACACCATATGACCCAACAGTCTGAGACAGATTCTTGCTTTTTTGCAGCAGTCTCCCAGAGACAGATCAGGGAATGAGAAGGTCTGAAGTCAGTCTACCAGCAGGTATGCCTTTGCTGATTTGGAATCTAGAAGGGTCCCTATAAAGTCTATGGACTGAGAAACAGTGAAGGATGACTTGTAATTCCCTCAGCCCTAAAGAGTGAAACGAAATAGGATGCTGGACAACTCCTGTGAGGATCTCTCTCCGAAAAGCCAGTGAGCCAAGTGCTTGCCATTTCAGATGGGCTGCCACTACTGCCAGATATTTTGTGAATACTCTTGTGGCTATAAAGACAGAGCCAAAGTTGGTACCCTGCATTGTCCCACTGTAAAGCAGAGAAAGCTTCTGTGGGTTGGATGAATTGCTATATGAAAATAAGTATCCTTAAGATCAAGAGCTGCAAACCAATTTTGACATTCTAGAGAGGTGACAATGGAGGCTAGCATCACCATTCTGAATTGTGTCCTGTTATGAATTCATTTAGTTGCCTCAAGTCCAAAACAGGACACATTCCTCTTTTCTTTTTGAGAAAAAAGTCTAAAGAGTGGATACCCCTCCCTCTGAACTCATATGGTACTTCTATTGCTCTAGATGAAGTACCTAGTCCACTTCTTCCCTCAGTTGCCTCTTGAGATGGGTCTCCGAAGAGAGACGGGGGAGACAAGGCCTGAAATGGCAAGGAATATTCTTTGATAGTCTTCAATACCCATTGATTGGAAGTAATCCTGGCCCATGCTGGAAAAAAAAATGGTAAAGGCAGGAAGGAAAAACAGTGGGGAGGGGGGAAGAGAAGGAAACTCAGGTAGATTGGTACAATGCTCTCAACTTGATCAAACCTACTGCATGGAAGATGATGCAGGGTGGGTGGTAGAAGAAAAGGAGGGAGCTCTCGAGTGGGTGAATCAAGACTTACTTTCACAAATGCAGTCAGCAGGTCTCTATTGCTGATGGGCGGGGTGGGGAAGAGGGGGGCAGAAAGATCTCTAGCTAAACTGACCTTGGTATGTAAAAGTTTTTCTCCTGATAGTGTGTAAATATCCCGGGATCTCAGTGTAGATCTAGAGTCCTTCAGAGTACACAACAATTCATCTGTGCAGAAGCTAAAACAGATCTGGTCCTTCAAAGAGGAGAACTTTTACAGTGGTTTGCATTTCTCTGGGAATCTGAGGATTGCAGCCAGGCTGTCTTTTTCCTGGTGATGGCTTTAGCCATGAAATAGGCTGTATCAGAGGTGTCCAGGGCTGCCTGGAATGAAGTACTAGTTATTAGTTCTCCCTCCAAAATAATGGATCTCTGGTCAGCCCTCACTTCCTGTGGGAGTCTGTCAATTAATGATGATACTCCACCAGAGTACCAGTACAGACGGGTCTTGGTTTTGTTGAGGCATCTTTGCTAGTGCTAGGCTTCAGAATAGACTTCAAAATCAGGTAAGACAAATAATCAACACTGCTAGGCTGCACAAGGTGGTCAGGCCTCTAAACTCATGGTTTAAAAAAAGGCAGAAAGCCCATGACTCTTAACTTCTTTGCTCTTTATCGTTCTGGGTAAGAAGATCAGCACTGGGAATCATCCTTAAAGAAGATCTCAGATCTGCCCTGCATCAACATGGTGGAAGCAATATCAGGCTTTAGTGATGGACTCCCAACCAACGCTGAGCTCACTTTGGAAGACAGAGGACCGAAGGGGTAGCAGACCCTCTCTCAATACTGGTAGTGAGAGCCTTTAAGGTAGAGTCCCTTCTTAAAGGGATGCTGAAGGAATGGGATCTCTGGGAAGTGTCCTCCTTTTTGGAGTCAGATTATCTTTCCAACTCAGCTGATACCTTCATGGACCACTCCACAAGGCAGAGCTTTAGCTTGATATTACTGGAGCAATGAGTTCTGCCGGAGAAAGACCAGCACATAGGTCAATGGTCCAGAACATGGCTATCACCCAAAGAGAGGACACACCAACAGCATCCTCAGGTAAAAGAATAAATCCATCATATGAGGGGCATAGCTTGAAACTGAATGATTTGGTCTCAGCCATTACACAGGAAGGTGTTTTGATGCCAAGCAGAAGAAAAGAGATTTTAAAGAAAAGAAACACACAACAGGCTGCCAATAGGCTAGAATTTTGTCATTAAACTAAACTCGCTAATCTAATATTTACATATTGAAAGGATGCTCCATGGTAGCAGACAGACATTGCAGAGTTCTGTCTTGCTGCCACAGGTGGTAATAGGAAACAGAGAAGCAGTCAGGGTTGCTCTGCCATCTAGGCCTGTGGTTGGTGAAGACTAGCAAGGCGCAGACATGGCCCTAATGGACATTTCCAACTCAACTGCATGGGACATATGCACACTACAAGTGGGATCCACAGAGAGAAAGATTCCAAGAAAATGTAACTAACTTTCTTTTCCCCAGGCTTATAGGAAATTGTTTTCAGTGGAAATGCCCACACCCAAAGCGTATGACAAGGAAAAGCAGACTGCCAGTAATATGAAGTGGAAAGGAACTGTAACTTGAGGTTGTTGGCAGGCCTCACCATCATCATCATCATCCAGATTGAACATATAGATTTTTAGTGAATTTGGCACACAGATAGCACATTCAAAGGCTTGGGCACCAAAGTCCACAGAACCAGTGTTGCATTGCAAGTAGAAGTCTCTGCTAACCCACCAATGTGCTGCAATTGTGCTTTAGAGATACCATGGAGTGGTGAAAGCAATGAAGTGGCTTTTCTGCTGTGACCTGGTCTCCATGGCAGCTGTGATTCAGATTTTTACAATACGGACACCAATCCACAGGAAGTGGAAAGCAACAACCAAGTCATGGCGCGCACACACACACACACACACACACCCCAAAAGGCTTTTCACTACTGCCCTGGAGAGATTTACTCTGACGATCTCTCTATGTAATTTTGCTCCTCATAACACTGCAGTATCATTCTATTTAGTGTATGCTAAAATCAGTATGGTTTTGTTCCCTGCTAACTATCACTGTACACTAGTTAGAGATGATTTCTTTAAAATCAAGAGATATAAGGAAACCATCATGAGTTCAAATAAGAACAAGTGACTACAAAAATGCAATGAATACTAATATAAATATTAGGGCTGTTAAGCAATTAAAAAATTAATTGTACTGTTAAACAATATAATATCATTTATTTAAATATTTTTGGATGTTTTCTACGTTTTCAAATATACTGATTTCAATTACAACACAGAATACAAAATGCACAGTGCTCAGTTAATATTTATTTTTGATTACAAGTATTTGCACTGTAAAAACACAAAAGAAATACAATTTTTCAATTCACCTAATACAAGTACTGTAGTGCAATCGCTTTATCATGAAAATGCAACTTACAAATGTAGAACTGTGTACAAAAAAACTGGCATTCAAAAATAAAAATGTAAAATTTTAGATCCTGCAAATCCACTCAGTCCTACTTCTTGTTCAGCCAGTTGCTCAGGCAAACAAGTTTGTTTGCATTTTCAGGAGATAATGCTACCAGCTTCTTGTTTACAATGTCACCTGAAAGTGAGAATGGGCATCCTCATGGCACTGTTGTAGCTGGTGTCACACGATATTCACATGCCAGATGTGCTAAAGAGTCACATGTCCCTTCATGCTTCAACCACCATTCCAGAAGACATGCATCCATGCTGATGACAGGTTCTGCTCAATAACAGTCCACAGCAGCACAGACCGACACATACTCATCTTCATTATCTGAGTCAGATGCCACCAGCAGAAGGCTGATTTTCTTTTGTGGTGGTTCGGGTTCTGTAGTTTCCACATCGGAGTGTTGCTCTTTTAAGACTTCTGAAAGCAAGCTCCACACGTTCTTCCTCTCAGATTTTGGAAGGCACTTCAGATTCTTAAACCTTGGGTTGAGTGCTGTGGCTATCTTTAGAAATCTCACATTAGTACCTTCTTTGTGTTTTATGAAATCTGCAGTGAAAGTGTTCTTAAAATGAACAGCATGTGCTGGGACATCATCCGAGACTGCTATAACAGGAAATATATGGCAGAATATGGGTAAAACAGAGCAGGGGACATACAATTCTCCCCCAAGGTGTTCAGTCAGAAATTTAATTAACACATTTTTTTTTTTAACAAGTATCATCAGCATGGAAGCATGTCCTCTGGAATGGTGGACGAAGCATGAAGGGGCATACAAATGTTTAGCATATCTGGCACATAAATACCTTGCAATGCCCGCTACAGAACTGCCATGCATACGCCTGTTCTCACTTTCTGGTGACACTGTAAATAAGAAGAGGGCAGCATTATCTCCTATAAATGTAAACAAACTTGTTTGTCCTAGCGATTGCCTGAACAAGAATAGGACTGAGTAAACTTGTAGGCTCTGAAGTTTTACATTGTTTTGTTTTTGAGTGCAGTCATGTAACAAAAAAACATCTACATTTGTAAGTTGCATTTCCATGATAAAGAGATTGCACTACAGTGCTGGTATGAGGTGAATTGAAAAATACTATTTCTTTTATCATTTTTACAGTGCAAATACTTGCAAACAAAAATATACACTTTCATTTCAATTACAACACAGAATATATATGAAAATGTGGAAAAACATCCAAAATATTTAATAAATTTCAACTCGTATTCTATTATAGAATCATAGGATATCAGGATTGGAAGGGACCTCAGGAGGTCATCTAGTCCAACCCCGTGCTCAAAGCAGGACAAATCCCCAACTAAATGATCCCAGCCAGGGCTTTGTCAAGCCTGACCTTAAAAACCTCTAAGGAAGGAGATTCCACCACCTCCTTAGGTAACACTTTCCAGTGCTTTACCACCCTCCTAGTGAATTTTTTTTTCCCCCAACCTAAACCTCCCCCACTGCAACTTGAGACCATTACTCCTTGTTCTGTCATCTGATACCACTGAGAACAGTCTAGATCCATCCTCTTTGGAACCCCCTTTCAGGTAATTGAAAACAGCTATCAAATCTCCCTCCCCCACCCATTCTTCCCTTCTGCAGACTAAATAACCCCAGTTCCCTCAGCCTCTCCTCGTAAGTCATGTGCCCCAGCTTCCTTATCATTTTTGTTGCCCTCCGCTGGACTCTTCCCAATTTTTCCACATCCTTCTTGTAGCGTGGGGCCCAAAACTGGACACAGTACTCCAGATGAGGCCTCACCAATGCCGAATAGAGGGGAATGATCACATCCCTCGATCTGCTGGCAATGCTCCTACTTATACAACCCAAAATGCCGTTAGCCTTCTTGGCAACAAGGGCACACTGTTGACTCATATCTGCGGAACTGCTCTCTTGCCACTCGGTCCCTAGTCTGTAGCAGGATTCTTCCATCCTAAGTGCAGGACTCTGCTCTTCTCCTTGTTGAACCTCATTAGATTTCTTTTGGCCCAATCCTCTAATTTGTCTAGGGCCCTCTGTATCCTATCCCTACCTTCCAGCGTATCTACCGCTCCTCCCAGTTTAGTGTCATCTGCAAACTTGCTGCGGGTGCAATCCACACCATCCTGCAGATCATTAATGAAGATATTGAACAAAACCGGCCCCGGGACCGACCCTTGGGGCACTCCGCTTCATACTGGCTGCCAACTAGACATGGAGCCATTGATCACTACCCGTTGAGCCCGATGATCTAGCCAGCTTTCTATCCACCTTATAGTCCATTCATCCAGCCCATACTTCTTTAACTTGCTGTCAAGAATACTGTGGGAGACCGTATCAAAAGCTTTGCTAAAGTCAAGGAATAACAAGTCCACTGCTTTCCCCTCATCCAGAGGGCCAGTCATCTCGTCATAGAAGACAATTAAGTTAGTCAGGCATAACTTGCTCTAGGTGAATCCATGCTGACTGTTCCTGATCACTTTCCTCTCCTCTAAGTGCTTCAAAATTGATTCCTTGAGGACTTGCTCCATGATTTTTCCATGGACTGAGGTGAGGCTGACGGGCCTGTAGTTCCCCGGATCCTCCTCCTTCCCTTTTTTAAAGATGAGCACTACATTAGCCTTTTTCCAGTCATCCGGGACCTCCCGCAATAGCCATGAGTTTTCAAAGGTAATGGCCAATGGTTCTGCAAACACATCCGCCAACTCATTTAGCACCCTCGGCTGCAGCGCATCCAGCCCCATGGACTTGTGCTCATCCAGCTTTTCTAAATAGTCCTGAACCACTTCTTTCTCCACAGAGGGCTGGTCACCTCCTCCCCATACTGTGCTGCCAAGTGCAGTAGTCTGGAAGCTGACCTTGTTCGTGAAGACAGAGGCAAAAAAAGCCTTGAGTACATTAGCTTTTTCTACATCCTCTGTCACTAGGTTGCCTCCCCCATTCAGCAAGGGGCTCACACTTTCCATGACCACCTTCTCGTTGCTAACGTACCTGAAGAAACCCTTCTTGTTACTCTTAACATCTCTTGCTCGCTGCAACTCTAAGTGTGATTTGGCCTTCCTGATTTCACTCCTCATGCCTGAGCAATATTTTTATACTCCTCCCTCGTCATTTGTCCAAGCTTCCACTTCTTGTAAGCTTCTTTTTTGTGTTTAAGATGAGCAAGGATTTCACTATTAAGCAAAGCTGGTCACCTGCCATATTTACTATTCTTTCTACACATCAGGATGGTTTTTTCCTGCGCCATCAATAAGGATTCTTTAATACACAGCCAGCTCTCCTGAACTCCTTTCCCCCTCATGTTATTCTCTGAGGGGATCCTGCCCATCAGTTCCCTGAGGACGTCAAAGTCTGCTTTATTATTTATTTAACAGTGCAATTAAAACTGTGATTAAATTTTTTGAGTTAATCAAGTGAGTTAACTGTCATTAATTGACAGCCCTAATAAATATAGATACTGAGTCACAAATAACTCCAGTTGCTTCCTATGGGTCTGATCATCAGCTGACCATCCACATTGGGAGTCACATGTGCTCAGCACCACTCAGTCCCAAAGTGAGTATAAATGCCACATCTATTTGATATCAATAAAACACTGGCTCTCATTTGGCATGTTCAAGCACACATGGTGGTGCCATCATACCCTCCACTGGCAATCTACAGCGGTATATTAAGTCTCTCAAAAAATAATATTCCATTGGTATCAAAGGTTTCATATTCTTATTGGCTAACCTATGCATTGCTAATTAAACCTTTAAAATCCTAGAAAAGTGTTAGAATAAAAGCAGTCAAGAGAAGGTAATTTATTTGACCTGATCTGATGTATACACACAAACGATAAAATAGAGTGGGCAGAATCAAATTACTGCAGTCCGGGTAGCTCCTTTCATGGAACGAGGGGAGATGGTGTTAGAGGACCTCAGAGTCTTAACCGCTATACTGCTATTAAAACTAAAAGCAAATGCACTCAATACTTCCATGCTTCAATAGAGTTGTGAGCTCTTATACAAGCATTGAGCATAGCGCTCAGCCCCTGCATATTAAAAGGTATCTTCCCTCCTGCCTCACACCTTTTCACATACTTTTTTGTTTAGCTCATTTCATCGTGATTTTGTATCTAGTATTAAGTATTTGTGTTTGGCTTTCAGAAGGTCAGCTGTGATTAATTTCCCTTAACTGAATTGCATTCTGCACTTAAAAAATAAAAATAAAAAAAAAGAGTAAACCCAGTGCTAAGTAAGTAACAGGTAAAACACAATCATCTCAACTTCATGGAACAGATCTCATCCTGTGTTAAGGGAACAAGTGAGGAGAATAGGTACTCACCATAGTCTGTAATTTAGAAAATATACAAAGATAGAACAAAAGCAATTTAGTTTGAGTTATACAAACACTGTTAACAATGGCAATAATAATGCCATGGAGATGAGCTTGAAGGCTGGGAGTTTCAAGAACCTATGGGACTTAGGTATTGAATTCCCATTGAATTTGAATGAGAACTGCTTGTCTAGCTTCCTTCAACCACTTTCAAAATCCCAGCATAAATCCCAAGAGAACACAGTCTACATGGAGTTGAGAATACTGGTGACAACATTATAGGTATCAACCTTATAATCAAAGCAGTCATCTCTACCTTCCTGGAATTATACAGATGTTTTAATCTGAATCATTCAATTTCCCATATGATTATACCTTTGGTTATACTGCCCTCAAGCGGCAAAAAAAAAAATCCCTTCACTGAATATAATTTATTGCATTGTATAATTTATCTATCAGCTGCCTAACACCTTTCCTGCATATTTTTCCCCCAGTGGGGAAGCAAGCCTGTCCACTGCTCTCCTGCTGCAGTTCCTGGCAGAAGAGTACACGCTAGTCTGAAAAGTACAGTGCATGAGTCCCACTTGAAGATCTTGTTGATAGAATATGAATTACACTATGCTTCCAAAAGCTACTAAAAGTCCAGAGCACTGCAGCTACCTGTTTTTATAAGTCAGGTAAGAGTAAAGACTGGATAAATTCTGACTACAGGAATCACAGTGAACTTGTAGTTAAGAAAAAAGGGATCTATACAACATAGCCTGTCTCACCGAGTCTCATGTTGAGCCCACACCCCAAAGAGCCAACTATGGGTAACATACGGCTCCAGTGACAACCCTATCCTATCAAAGAACCAGAGAGTATAAATAGCACACTAGGCCCTCTGTCACTGGAGGACATGCAGTAAGGAATCAAACTTTGAGGACTGAGACATGCAAGAGAGTGTTAATTTGGAAAATGAAGGGGAAATTAAGAACTGACTGGAATAGGCAATAAACCATTATTAGTCACATTGCCTAAAACGACGTATAATGGCATTCTGACATATGTAAGAGCACCACTGTATCCACCAACAGGAAAAATGTAACATGAAACTTTGTTCACAAAAGTAACACAAAACACCACTATTGCTAATAAACCAACCAATTGGAAAAAGGTCCCATACTTTGCTGAAACAATGATAATAATTAGGGCAGTAGGGCTCACTCAAAACAAGTTATTTTTAGTCACTGGAAGAAAATGGGAGTTAGGCCAACAGTCACCACATGTCACGTAACCCAATTTTCTTGCAAGATAGAAAGGACAAGGTATAAATAGCAGCCAGTTTACTGACTCTTCTGCCAGACTGGTAAAAAGGCAGCTATGGACCAACATCCTTTGGCTTCATATTTTGGAAATATTTGGTTTTTAAATATCAAACTATTTTTTTCAGTCACTGAGAGGACACGATACCATTTACATACATAGGATTTCAGACAGAAAAGTGGCTTGTAAATCATAGAATATTAGGGTTGGAAGAGACCTCAGGAGGTCATCTAGTCCAATCCTCTGCTCAAAGCAGGACCAACACCAACTAAATCATCCCAGCCAAGGCTTTGTCAAGCTGGGCCTTGAAAACCTCTAAGGATGGAGATTCCACTACCTCCCTAGGTAACACATTCCAGTGCTTCACCACCCTCCTAGTGAAATAGTGTTTCCTAATATCCAACCTAGACCTCCCCCACTGCAACTCGAGACCATTGCTCCTTGTTCTGTCATCTGCCACCACAGAGAACAGCCAAGCTCCATCCTCTTTGGAACCCCCTTTAAGGTAACTGAAGGCTGCTATCAAATCCCCCCTCACTCTTCTCTTCTGCAGACTAAATAACCCCAGTTCCCTCAGCCTCCTTATCATTTCCGTTGCCCTCCGCTGGACTCTCTCCAATTTGTTCACATCCCTTCTGAAGTGGGGGGACCAAAACTGGATGCAATAGTCCAGGTGCAGCCTCACCAGTTCCGAATAGAGGGGAATAATCACTTCCCTTGATCTGCTGGCAATGCTCCTACTAATACAGCCCAATATGCCATTGGACTTCTTGGCAACAAGGGCACACTGCTGACTCATATCCAGCTTAGATTCATAGAAACAAAGGTCAGAAGGGACCATTATGATCATCTAGTCTGACCTCCTGGACAACGCAGGCCACAGAATCCCACCCACTCCTGCGAAAAACCTCTCACCTATGTCTGAGCTATTGAAGTCCTCAAATCATTGTTTAAAGACTTCAAGGAGCAGAGAATCCTCCTTCTTGTCCACTGTAATCTCCAGGTCCTTTTCTGCAGAACTGCTGCTTAGCCAGTCAGTCCCCAGCCTGTAGCAGTGCATGGGATTCTTTCTTCCTAAGTGCAGAACTCTGCACTTGTCCTTGTTGAACCTCATCAAATGTCTTTTGGCCCAATCCTCCAATTTGTCTAGGTCACTCTGGGCCCTATCCCTACCCTCCATCGTATCTACCTTTCCCCACAGTTTACTGTCATCTGCAAACTTGCTGAGCATGCAATTAATCCCATCATCCAGATCATTAAACATGTTGAACAAAACCGGCCCCAGGACCGACCCCTGGGGCACTTCGCTGCACACCAGCTGCCAACTAGACATCGAACTGTTGATCACTACCTGTTGAGTCTGATGATCTAGCCAGCTTTCTATCCACCTTATAGTCCATTCTTCCAATACATACCTTTTGAAACTTGCTGGCACGAATACTGTGGGAGACCATATCAAAAACTTTGCTGAAGTCAAGATATATCACATCCACCACTTTCCCCATATCCACAGAGCCAGTTATCTCATCATAGAAGGCAATCAGGTTGGTCAGGCATGACTTGCCCTTAGTGAATCCATGTTGACTGTTCCTGATCACCTTCCTCTCCTCCAAGTACTTCAAAATGGATTCCTTGAGGACCTGGTCCATGATTTTGCTGGGAACTGAAGTGAGGCTAACCTGTCTGTACCTCCCCGGGTTCTCTTTTTTCCCTTTTTAAATATGGGCACTATATTTGCCTTTTTCCAATCATCCAGGACCTCCTCTGATCACCAAGAATTTTCAAAGATAATGGCCCATGGCTCTGCAATCACATCAGCCAACTCCATAAGCACCCTTGGATGCATTATATTTGGACCCATGGACTTGTGCATGTCCAGCTTTTCTAAACAGTTCTTAACCTGTTCTTTCACCACTGAGGGCTGCTCATCTGCTCCCCATGCTGTGTTGCGCAGTGCAGCAGTCTGGGAGCAGCCCTTCTCTGTGAAGACCGAGGCAAAAAAAAGCACTGAGTATTTCAGCTTTTCCACATCATCTGTCACTATGCTGCCTCCCCCATTCAGTAAAGGTCCAACACTTTCCCTGACCTCCTTCTTGTTACTAACATAACTGTAGAAACCCTTCTTGTTACCCTTCACATCCCTTACTAGCTGCAAGTCCAATTGTGCCTTGGCCTTCCTGACTACACCCCTGCATGCTCTAGCAGTATTTTTATATACCTTCCTAGTCATCTGTCCAAATTTCCACTTCTTTTAAGCTTCCTTTTTGAGTTTAAGCCCACCAAAGATTTCCCTGTTAAGCCAAGCTGGTCACCTGCCATATTTACTATTCTTTCCGCACCTTGGGAAGGTTTGTTCCTACGCCGTCCATATGGATTTCTTTAAAATACAGCCAGCTTTCCTGGACTCCTTGCCCCCTCATATTAGCCTCCCCGGGGATCCTGCCCATCATTTCCCTAAGGGAGTCTAAGGGCATGGCTACACTTGCAGATGTAGAGCGCTTTGAGTTAAATCAGCCTTCGTAGAGCACAGTAGGGAAAGCACGGCAGTCTGTCCATACGGACAGCTTCAACCGCACTGGCGTGGCCGCATTTGTGGCACTTGCAGCAGCATTGGGAGCTGGCAGCTATCCCAGCATGCAAGTGGCTGCAACGTGCTTTTCAAATGGGGTGGAGGGGTGGAGTGTGACAGGGAATGTGTTGTGTGTATGTGGGGGGCAGAGAGAGAGAGAGAGACTGGGTTGGGGGGGGCTGAAAGCGTCAGCATGCTGTCTTGTCAGTTCAGACAGCAGCAGACCCCCCTCGCCCCTCTCTCTCTCTCTCACACAGCATTCCACACTAATGGTTGCTTTGTCTTGGAGCAGATAAGCAGCTGGCTGTCAGAAACTGAGCTTTCAAAGGGCATTTCCGCATTCCTACAGCCGATTCCAAACAATGACAAGAGTGGCCACTTGACTTAAGGGGATTATGGGACATTTCTGGAAGCTGATCAGAGCGCAGTAAGGCAACACCTTGTCCACACTGGCGCTGCAGCGCTCCAGCGAGGGTGCAGCAAACGTTTTTCCACTCGCCAAGGTGGAGTACCAGCAGCGCTGTAACCGCAGAGTCAGAGCGCTCTACGTGCCTTGACAGTGTGGACGGGTAGCAAGCTAGTGCACCCAGGGCTCCTTTATTGCGCTGTAACTCACAAGTGTAGCCAAGCCCTAAGTCTGCTTTTCTGAAGTCCAGGGTCTGTATTTTGCTACTCTTCTTTCTTTCTTTCGTCAGGATCCTGAGCTCAACCATCTTATGGTCACTGCTGCCTAGGTTGCCACCCACTTCTACTTCTCCTACCAATCTTCCCTGTTTGTAAGCAGCAGGTCAAGAGGAGCACGGCCCCTAGTTGGTTCCTCCAGCACTTGCACCAGGAAGTTATCCCCAACACTCTTCAAAAACTTCCTGGATTTTCTGTGCACTGCTGTATTGCTCTCTCAGCACATGTCAGGGTGACTGAAGTCCCCCATTAGAACCAGGGCCTGTGATCTGGAGACTTCAGTTAGTTGTCCGAAGAAAGCCTCGTCTACCTCATCCTTCTGATCTGGTGATCTATAGCACACGCCCACCACATCACCCTTGTTGCTCTCGCCTCAAAAGACTCTCAACAGGCTTTTCTCCAGTTTCAAATTGGAGCTCTGAGCAATCATACCACTCTTAGATACAATGCAACTCCTCCACCTTTCTTCCCGTACCCGTCCTTCCTGAACAGTTTATACCCATCCATGACAGCGCTCCAGTCATATAAACTGCCCCACCAAGTTTCTGTTATTCCAATTCCATAGTTTCTTGATTGTGCCAGGACTTCCAATTCTTCCTGCTTGTTTCCCATGTTTCTTGCATTCATGCACATGCACATAAGAAAACTAGCAGATTGCCCTACTTTCTCAATATGAATCAGGAGGCTTCCCGTCCTATACCCTCCTCCTTACGTTTCCTCCTGGTATCCCACTCACCTCCAGGTTTAGGTCACCATGGTCAAATGAAGTCCCTGTGGAAAATGTGGAAAGGATGACGGCTATACTGCTAATTTCAGTTCAGATTTAAAATACTGGCATAGAAACATTGTACTGAAGTGGCATCTGACACTCCAGTGACCAAGCAATGACCTCAACACGCACTCACAACTGCTACCCATTTCAATGGGAGTTGAACCCATATTTGAGAACAGGATTCAGAAACCTATGTTCTACACAAGATTAATGCTTTTCACTGCACTCTATTTCAATCCCCTGAAGGCAGTTCAGTTATGCTAGAGAGCTATGAAACTTCCAGCTCCATTGCCTTAGCTACAGACAAGAAATAAAAGAAACCATTTACATGTATTAGATAGCACTACAGAAATGGATTGATTAGGAAATATTTGGTAAGAGAATAAAAGCAAAAAGGTGAGGACCTTCCTCCTACAGAGGTGTTTACCATTTCGTTACACATGATGCCATTTCTTCTGAAAAGAAACATTTGAAATATTTGGTCAACTAAGCAACCACAACCACTGACCAGTGAACAGGCTTAGAAATATTATAAGTCTTGTTGTGCTATAGGACCCTTCAGAGTGATGCTCCCATTCTATCCCAAAACATAAAATGTGAATGGCATTTCAGAAAAAACTTATTTAATTTTAATGTGTGATTCAGTATCATTACCATTTCCCCACCTCTTCAGAGAAGTTATGAAAAAAAGTTCTATGATGCATCCACCATGCATTTCCTCATTTGGCATCCTATATGCAGGCTTTAGTTAACTGACCAATGTACATATTACATTACAACCTTACGTTCTAGAGTTTACTATTTAACTTATACATTATTATTTTACTGTTTTGATTAAAAAGTGTTCACTCATGAAAGCATCATCTTGATTACACACCTCAGAATCTTCATCAGCCAAGTTTATTTTTTCCTCCATTCAAGTCATTTTATAAGTACTGTTGTAGCATTTAAATTAGAAGCTGCAAGCCTCCATCTACAACTAGAATATGCCCTGTAATATAGGGAGACTCCAGAAGAAAGACAACAGCTTGTGCAACTTCATCAGGCTCTCCAAATCTTCCAAGAGGAATAGTTTTCTTCAACTGATCTTCCTTCAAATGTGCAGTCATCTCTGTGTGAACAAAGCCTAAGAGAGAAAAAATGTTTGTGACATAAAATGTAAGCAGAATTTGATGAGAGTAGCTGTAGAAGTCTGTAAGAAATCCTGGTATGATATAGTGGCTCTATAAGATCCTTGAGTCCTATCCTTATCCAATGTAAAGTAAGTTAATGAAAAAACATAGCATAGTTATTTCACTGAGAGTCAATCCAATCTCAGTGCAAATACATTTTGTGTGCACACGCACACACACACTCTCTATTACTCCTGAGGGCATTCTGCACCAAAAAATAAAAAATTCTGCACACAATATTTTAAAGTTTTGCAAGTTTTATTTGTCAATAAATAAATGCAGAGGCTCCAGCATGGCTGTGGGGAGCACATGCCACTGGCTGCATGAAGGTGACAGATCACCCCACAGCCCTCCCATCACCACCCACCCTTGGGACACGGACTCTGCGGTGAGGCCGCACCCGACTCTAACACAAGGCCTGGACCTGCCCCAGAAAATCCCTGGAGCTCTGCCCCTTTGCATCAGGTGCACCAAATGTGGGGCAGGCAGCCTCAACCAGGCAGGACCCAAGTGCGAATGGGCTCAGTGTGGGGGGATCCAGGTGTGGGGTGAGAGGGTTCTGTGTGGGACAATCTCAGTGGGGGAATCTAGATGTTGGGGGATCTGGATTCACAGAGGCTCCTTGGGGGGCTTCCAGGAGAAGGCGGTTGGGTCACAGCGGAGGGGTCTGGGTGCAGCTAGTTGGGGTTCAGTGGCATCAAGGTCTGGATGTGGGGACTCAGGTTGGTGCAGGGAGGTGAGGCACATCAGTGTGGGGGTTTGAGTACAGGCAGCTCGGGGGGGGGAGGGAGGAAGCGTGGTCTGGATGTAGGAGTGAGGGTCCAGAGGCAAGGGGTCTGGGTGCAGGGGGTTGAGGTTCATTGCAGTGGAGTTCAGATATGGAGGGCTAGGGAGGTTCTAGGTGTACGGAGTAAAGCTTGGCGGGGGTGTCTGGATATGGGAGATCTGAATGCACAGGGGTTGGGTGGATGGGGGAGCAGCTCCCCATTCAGTGACCCCTCCCGCATCAGCGGAGGAGCTATGGGGGCAGGAAGCAGAGGAGGTTTCTGGGGGTAGGTCTGACACAGCCCCTGCCACTCCTTGCAGGGGAATAAGTCCCGTCCTCTCCTGCCTCCAGCCAAGATGGACTAGCAGCTAATTCCAGCCCCACCGTGATTTACCTCTCTGCTGGCTGCTCCGATGTACCTGCACTGCTAGGGAGTGATGAGTGACTGCTCTTGCAGCTTCCCTATGCTTCCCTGTCAGAAAGTCATTTTTCTGTGGGGAAGCAAAGAAATTTGCAGGGGCATGAATTCTGCACCTCCACCACAGAGCAGATGTTGCAGGCAAATTGCTGGAAAAAGCGTATGAAAAAGAAATTGAGCAGTGTGCATAAGGTCTAGAGGGTGAAATTGTTAACCTGAGTTTTGATGGGTGGAGCAATGTCCACAATAATCCTCTTGTATGTGCTTATGTGACAACAGAAGAAGGGACTGTCTTCCTTACAGAAACAATTGATACATCAGGAAATGCACACACAGCAGAATACTTACAAGTAGCAGCAGTAAAAGCTATAACAAACTGTGGGAAAAAAATTCAAAATATCTAGTATGCAGCTTATTCACAGACAATGCCGCAAATGTATCCAAGATGAGAAGAAATTATTTAGAAGAGAGTCTCAAGCTAACATACGATTGCAGTGCTCATTTGATGCATCTCCTAGCCAAAAACTTCAGTGTTCCAGAAATAAAGGCTAACGTTGTTGAAATTCCAAAACACTTCCGTAACAACCACTTTGCAGCAGCTGCTCTGAAAGAAGTGGGAGGAACCAAGCTAACTCTCCCACAAGACATGCGATGGAACTCAGTAGTGGACTGTTTTGAGCACTATATCAAGAACTGGCCTAACCTGATGACAGTTTGTGAACAAAATCGTGAAAAAATAGATCGTATTGTCACAGACAGAGTTCTCAACGTTGGGCTTAAGAGAAATGTTGAACACATGCTGAGTACCCTGAAGCCTATTTCTATAGCCTTGAACAAAATGCAGGGAAATAGCTGTTTTACTGCTGACGCTATTGAAATTTGGAAGGAACTGAGGGACATCTTAAAAAGACAAATTTGCAATGACAGAATTAAACTACAAGCATTAAAAAAAACAAATGGGACAAACACCATCTCCAGCTCATTTTCTTGCAAATATTCTCAATACTCGGTACCAGAGTCAAATCTTAACTGCTGAGGAAGAGGAGTTGGCTATGACATGGACATCCAGCAATCATCCCTCCATAATGCCAACTATAATAAACTTCAGAGCTAAGGGTAAACGATTCAAGAAATATATGTTTGCTGATGATGTTTTAAAGAAAGTCACACCAGTGAACTGGTGGAAATCACTTAAACACTTGGATTCAGAGACAGCTGAAATGATAATCTCTCATTTCAAAGCAGTAGCTTCTTCTGCCGGTGTAGAAAGAATATTTTCTTCCTTTGGACTAATTCATTCCAAATAGAGAAACCATTTGGGACCTGAAAAAGCAGGAAAGATTGTTTTTCTTTTCCAGATTATGAACGGGAAAATGAAAGTCAAAATAATTAAGTAGGCTGCAGAAGCCAAAATTTTAAGTTTCTCATGTTGACCTGGCTGACATCGTTGATTTATTTATTTATTTTTAAATATTTCATTTAACTACTTTAGTTAAAAACTATTTTAACAACAACAAACCCGATTTTAAAAAACTTGAATGTTTAACTAAATTCAAAAATTCATGCTTGTTTTATTAAAATATTATATGTTTGCTGTTGAAGAAAAAAATCCAGAATACACAAAGTTGTTGTTTTAGTTAAATAAAAAATTTAAATGTCTGTCTGGTGATGTTCTCCTCTTAATACAGCATGGCAAGAAAATTCTTCAAATATTAATGATTAACCTGTTGAATTGGAGATCGTTCACCTCCCAATGACTTCATAAATTGCTGCTTCAATTACCTTTGGTTAATGAAATAACCAAACAATCATCATTTTCTGATATAGCTGTAAAACTAACCTGAAAAGTTTTCAAAATAAATCACTTTAAAAATGTATAGTGTGAAAATGAAACCTACATCTCTCTCGGAGTTGTGAAGAATATGTATTAAGGTTATAACAAAAAAATGCACTTTTATGTAGAAATCCATGATTAAATCGAGTCTTCCTGACTAGTAATTTAAATCATGATTTAAATCAAATCCACCTTGACAGGAATGTTTGGGCTTTTTGAAAACCACTTCATTTCCCGTCAAACTAATAAAATTGGAAATTTCAGAAAATGAACCGACTAAAAAGAAAAAAAATGTTAATTTTAACTTTTAAATTTATCTGAGGCTTTTGCCATTCAAGAACAACAAAGGTTTCAGAGTGGTAGCCGTGTTAGTCTGTATCAGCAAAAAAAGAATGACTTGTGACACCTTAGAGACGAACGAATTTATTTGAGCATAAGCTTTCGTGGGCTAAAACCCATTTCATCGGATGCATGCAGTGGAAAATACAGTAGGAAGATACACACACACACTGAAAAAATGGGTGTTGCCATACCCACTATAACGAGAATGATCAGTTAAGGTGAGATATTATCAGCAGGAGGAAAAAAAACCTTTTGTAGTGATAATCAGGATGGCCCATTTCCAACAGTTGACAAGAAGGTGTGAGTAACAGTGAAGGGGGTGTGTGTGGGAAAATAAGCATGGGGAAATAGTTTTACTTTGTGTAATGACCCATCCACTCCCAGTCTCTATTCAAGCCTAATTTAATGGTGTCCAGTTTGCAAATTAATTCCAATTCACCGTTTCTCGTTGGAGTCTGTTTTTGAAGTTTTTTGTTGTAGTATTGCCACTTTTAGGTTTGTAATTGAGTGACCAGGGAGATTGAAGTGTTCTCCGACTGGTTTTTGAATGTTACAATTCTTGACGCCTGATTTGTGTCCATATATTCTTTTACATAGAGACTGTCCGGTTTGGCCAATGTACATGGCAGAGGGGCATTGCTGGCACACGATGGCATATATCACATTGGTAGATGTGCAGGTGAACAAGCCTCTGATAATGTGGCTGATGTGAAGAACAAAGGCACTTAGAGAAATGTTGCATATTCATTAAGCAGACTGCATATTCAGGAGATAAAAGGTGTCACCTAATCTAACCCTGCAAGCAAGGTGCCAATGAAAGAGAGACAGCAACAAACTTTGAATCTAAACATGTCTGAAAGAGGCTTACTGTCCTATAATTTCATGAAAACAGGAAAAGTATAAAAAAAACCAACCCTCTGAAATGAGAACCCCTCACACACATCCTCTCTAGCCTGCTTAAAAACAGCAAGCACTACACAATTCACCCAGTCCACATCTACAAGCAAGGTGCCACAGCAATGATAAAACACAGAAGACTCAAAAAGAAACCAACCTAAGAAAACCTCCTCAAGATTTTAACAATGGTGAGATAAACTAAGACACTGCTAAAGGATTAGATTTAAAACTAATTATTTTATTGGAATAGTGAAATGCAATAACTTAAAATATTAATAGTTTCTCTTGTTATTCACCAAAAGGTTAAACTGTATATTCTTGGAGAAGAAATGGGGCTTGTCATAAATGTAAAGGGAAGGGTAAACCCCTTTAAAATCCCTCCTGGCCAGAGGAAAAATCCTCTCACCTGTAAAGGGTTAAGAAGCTAAAGGTAACCTCGCTGGCACCTGACCAAAATGACCAATGAGGAGACAAGATACTTTCAATAGCTGGGAGGAGGGAGAGAAACAAAGGGTCTGTGTCTGTTGGTATGCTGCTTTGCCGGGGATAGACCAGGAATGGAGTCTTAGAACTTTTAGTAAGTAATCTAGCTAGGTATGCGTTAGATTATGATTTCTTTAAATGGCTGAGAAAAGAATTGTGCTGAATAGAATGACTATTTCTGTCTGTGTGTCTTTTTTGTAACTTAAGGTTTTGCCTAGAGGGATTCTCTGTGTTTTGAATCTAATTACCCTGTAAGGTACCTATCATCCTGATTTTACAGGGGCAATTCCTTTACTTCTATTTCTATTAAAAGTCTTCTTGTAAGAAAACTGAATGCTTTTTCATTGTTCTCAGATCCAAGGGTTTGGGTCTGTGGTCACCTATGCAAATTGGTGAGGATTTTTACCCAACCTTTCCCAGGAAGTGGGGTGCAAGGGTTGGGAGGATTTTGGGGGGAAAGACGTGTCCAAACTACGTTTCCCAGTAAACCCAGTTAGAGTTTGGTGGTGGCAGTGGTTATTCCAAGGACAAAAGATAAAATTAATTTGTACCTTGGAGAAGTTTTAACCTAAGCTGGTAAAAGTAAGCTTAGGAGGTTTTCATGCAGGTCCCCACATCTGTACCCTAGAGTTCAGAGTGGGGGAGGAAACTTGACAGGGCTAAACATCAGTAAATACAGAAACAGTGGAATTTAATTGGATATAAGATTCTTAACTGGCCAGTCTCAAGACAGCCCCTTAAATGGCTTCTTCTAAGTAAGTGATTTAAATATTTTCTTGGATTTCATGGAATTTAGTAAAAATTGCTTACTCTGCCCAATTATAGCATGTTGTGGTTATCAATGATATATACCAAACAGGATCTACCTGTTTTTGAAATTATTTTGCAAAGAATACAAACATTCTTTGTTCTCTAAGGATAGACTAAGTCTGGTTTCATACTAATTCTGGGAAATATGGCCTTCGTTTCAATTTACAAAGAGAAAAAAGTGCCACACCAAAGGCAAGTCCACTCTCAGAGACGTAATCTCTGCTAAAAGCTCTCCAGAGAGAGGCATGCTTCTATTACAGTCTGTTCTATAACAGGTTTATTAGTTGGGTTCTGTCACTTGTCTTGCTTTGTTTAAGGTTTTCTATTCCTTTCTTTAACAAAATAGCCATGGTCTATAACTTGATTATTTTGCTTGATCTCAGTTATGGTGTACCCAAAGGTATGTAAAGAATCCCATCTTGGAATTGGCAATAAGAGAAACAATTAGTAAGAATTGGCTTACTATTTCTAGTTTCTCTAAACATTTTTAGTAATTTATAATAATACAATTACTTGGCATCCAACAATTTAAAATTACCCCTTTCTGCCCCATATAACTATATGTCCCTTTAAGAAATTGAAAGATCAGTCCCATTAGGAAATAGTACAATATACCCTCTCTTATCCATTTTCTTTTGTGTACTAAGAGTCTGAAACATTAAAGACAATGCAGATATAGAAAGGAATCTCCTACAAAAGAGAAATTCCTCCTCACGCAGCATTTCTTAAATTTCCTTTTCTACACTGGGTTAGTTCACAGAAGTAAAGGATAAGCAAACAAAATTAAAATAGATACTCCAGAAGGAGCACACATTTATTCCCTTAAGCACATTCATATGTAAAAATGGGCTGAGTAAGAAAATAGACAAAAAATTTTGTCTAAAAAAAAATTTTAAATAAAAGATTACCATTCTGATTGGAAACTAGCCTAAAACCTGCTACTTAGCAGTGTTTTTCTATCAGAGTATTTTTATAGATAGTTTCTTACTTTCAGAGTACAATAAGCAAATAGTAAGCGCTTCTTTGTTCCAACCTTGCTGATCTATAACTGAAGTAATCACAAAAAATGTACAGAGATTTAGTATCTTAATCATGAACTAACCTGGAGCAACCATGTTGACTCGAATTTTCTTTCTTGCTACTTCTTTAGCAAGAGAGCGTGAAAATCCAACTAACCCTGCTTTGCTGGCACTGTACACACTCTGACCAGAATTGCCCTTGAGTCCAACAATACTTCCTAAAACAAACAAAAGAGCAAACTGAGGCCAAATGACAGGCTAAATTTAATCTTTTACAATAGCAATGTTATGGCTTTACTGAAGTCAGAACTTTTAATCACCATCCTTTTAAATAACAGCAATTTTATTAGAGCTTGATACGCATGTAGAGTCTCCATTTGCAAGTTAGGCATGTATTCAAGGGAAAATTTGAGTTCTAACTATTGGAGAGACAGTTAAGATTACAAATAAAGTAATGAAAATAAGATTGCTTCCTGCATATTAACTTATCACTGACAGCAAACCTCTCAGCTATCTATGTACAGTTCGTACAAATATGCAAGAGAAAATTATAGTAAGTGTGTGGCAAAGCTCCCTGAATAATACCCTCCTAGAGAGAAAAAAAAGCCATGCCTTATTGTTAATTAAAATCAAAATAGAGAAACACTTGCAATAATTGGCAGAAGTTACAGGAAGATTATAAAAGCATGATGAAATGCAGACTAAAGGTTTTTAGAAGGACTTTATTTACCACTGACATGAGCTGCGCTTACATTCAGAGGTTGCTGAAAAAGTTTAAAAAGGAACAATGTGTTCACAAAAGAAAGGCTAAGAAAATAGTGACTCAGTGAGTTTAATGAGAAAACACACGTGCATAAAGTTACTTGAATGTGTAAGGGTCTGCAGAACTAGGAATAAAAAAAAAAAAAAAAAACCACTAACCACACACACAAAATTCATCGTAAATGAAAAAACATAATACTCCTTCAGCCTTTCATACTGTGTGTTACTTCTGGATTGCTTTAAAGGGGCACTGTAAATCTGTAATCTTGTCTTTTTTTAAAATTAAAACTAACATTAAATATCACACTTGACTTTGAATCCTCTTCCCAGTTGTTATGGTTATAAAAAAAAAAAAAACGGAACAACTCACCACATTTTCCTAATTCTTTAACATATTACTGTCTTTCACAAACAGAGAAATCTATCAGACTCTCCAGAGGAAACAACCAAACTAACTTTACACCAAACGCTATGAATAGTGACAGGTAAATATACTGGGGAAAATAGAGGGGGGAAATATCTTATTTTTCAGTTGTAGGAATCTTTGGTTTTCATCTTGCAGTTAGCTTCAAATGGGCACAGAGGTCTATTCATTTGAAGCTCATTCCAGGCTTGGAGCATAACAATAATAGGCAGAATATATTCAAAATGAAATGTGGAGAATTTTTTTATTATTTGATTATGTCCCTCTACAAGTAACTGGACCCAATGGTAAAATATTAATTCCAGGATATTATGTATTTCCTACAATTGTTTCAGTTTTGGATTCTTACTATATGTTTTTAGAGGTAAACCTTTTAACATGAAATTTCTAAGACTGTGTCTAAGAAAGTCATTTAAATACAATTAACCACCTTCAACTTGCCTAAGGTGGAGACTCACCTATGTTAACAATAGCACCTCCTTGCTGTTGAAGCATACGCCTTACAGCAGCTTTGCATGTCAACATTGTCCCCAGAAGGTTAGTGTTAATTTGGGATACCATATCTTCAGATGTGGTTCTCAGCAACAAGCCATCCCTGTCAAAAAAGCCCAAAAAAACAAAAACCCTGAAAAACTGGTTTAAGTCATCCCTGGTCAAATTTCATTGCCCAGAATAAAGTTCCACCAGGGAAGAATTTGACCCTACATGCACTAGCGCTGTTCTTGATAACACTGAAAAATTATGCACAGTAATAAGACATAAGGCCCGCATCAGCCATTTTGCTGATAGTATATTACAAGCGGCCAAATGTATTCACTCAGACGACTGTCAAACACTAATTTCTAATGGATGACAGTGTTTGACAGTCCTCTGAGCGAATACATTTGACCGCTTGTAATATATTTATATATATTTGTACTGGAGTTTATATCTGTGAGTACAACAGAAAGACAAGGAGAGTGAAGTAATATCTTTTATTGGACTAACTCCTGTTGAAGAGAAAGACAAGCTTTCGAACTTACACAGAGCTATTCTTCAGGTCTGGAAAATGGACTTGAAGGGTATGTCCTCACTGCAATTAGACACCCACAGCTGGCCCATGTCAGCTGACTCAGGCTCGCAAGGCCATAAAATCGTGGTATAGCTGGAGCCCAAGCGCTGGGACCCTATGGAGGGTCCTAAAGCTCAGGCTCCAGACCAAGCCCTAATGTGTATTTAAAACAAAACAAAAAAACAAACAAACCCACAGGACACCTGCAGGTATTTAATTGCAGTGTAGACATATCCTTAGTGTCACAGCCAAAACACAAGGTGGAACATATTAACTACTTATGCTAAACACCACATTTTTCAAGGGACTATTCAAGGAGAAATAGCCCCTAAGCACCTCCAAGTGGTGCACGTAAAATCCATGTCTTACCAGTACGGGGGGACACCATCTAAGGGGGGCACATGACCACCCCATGCGACCCTCCGTGTGACTCCTCACTGCCCCACCCCCAGCCCAGGGCACCCACGCTCTCCCCGTCCCCTCCCTACATCCATCCCATATTACCTGGGGCAGGAGGGGGGAAAGGTGTGCTCTGTACTCCTCCTGCTGTGCCAGAGACAGGGCTGGGGGCGCCGGTGGTACAGCGGCCAGGGAGCTGCCAGAGTTCTGCTCCGTTCCCCGCTGCCCCTCCCAGCAGGGGCAGCAGTGGAGAAAACAGCAGAACTCCCAGCACCCGAGCTGCATCTCCATCCTTCCTTGTACTACAGCAGCAGCCCTGCCACAGACAGGGCTGGGTGGGCGAGCCTAGGAGCAGTACAGCCACTGGAGGAACTGCCAGCATTCTGCTCCTTTCCCCACTGCCCCTCCCAGCGGGGATATGAGCAGAACCCCCAGCCCTCTCCTCTGGCAAGGCTGCTGCGGTGTCTTTCCGGTACGCCATACCGGCTATAAATGGCTTGCTGGTACAGCATACCGGCCTACTTGCACTGCTGGTACCTCTCAAGTCATGCGGGGGAGGGAAGGGTTACAGATTCTTGTAATAAGCCATAGATCCAGTGTCTTTATTCAGTCTATGTTTTTTGGTGTCTAGCAAAGTTATGAATTTATGCTCCCAGGCTCATCTTTTGAAAGTGTTGTGCAGGTTTCCTTGGAGAATGAGAACTGAGTGGTCATACCTAGAGTAATCGTCTGGTGAAAATTTTTCACCCAGAGGTGATAAGGCATTTTTGTCGTTTCATTTTTCTGTGACATCTGCAAATACCATTTTTTCATTTAAGAGCATAGTGATTGTCTTATTTCACACTCACAGTTGTTACTGGGATATTTAGTGCATGTACAAGACCCATGGATCTTGAAAAATGTGTTGCGGAGGATGTTGATCATCATAGCAGTAATTATGTCTACAAGTTTTGCATCTGTTGTTCTGGCTACAACAACACTGACCACAATACACAGTCTTCAGATACATTTCAATTAATTTTTAGAGCCATTACTGATGTGTTTAATTTTGCAGTTACTCTCTTAGGGTACATCTACACTACACGCTGGATTGGTGGGTAGTGATCGATCAATCCCCAATCGCTCTGCCGTTGACTCCTGTGCTCCACCATGGCGAGAGACGGAAGCGGAGTCGATGGGGGAGCGGCGGCAGTCAACCCTGTGCCGTGAGCACGCGTGGCAAGTCGACCTAAGATATGTCGACTTCAGTGACGCTATTCTCGTAGCTGAAGTTGCATATCTTCGGTCAACCCCCGCCCCCCCCCAGTGTAGACAGGCGTTAGTATATTTAGTACCTTTCAACAAGAATGCATGGCCTACTCTTACTTACAACATAAAACTAACCTGTTGACTCCAGCAGCATTAACCAAGTAATTAACATGACCTAAATTCTTCTCCACCTCCTCAAATGTATTTTGGACATCTTGTTCCATGGCTACATCACAGCTAAGTGCCATATGACCTGCTGTATTGAAATGAAGTTGCATTAGGCTAACAGTAAATATAAACAGCAAAATAATAGTAAAAACAGATGTTGAACTAGTTCTAATTTAAGAAATCTGCTCCACCTCAAAGGAGAGTTAAATGAGGACAAGTTTCAGGAAGTCTGCTGATTAGTTACGACACTTCCTTGGGTTTTGTATTTTTTGGCCCTTTTCAAGTTTCGAATCAATGTGGTCTAGAGCAGTTTGAGGTCTCGGTTGGCTGGAAGCCAAGAACTGCCAAGTTTTAATGCCATTTCTGTCACCAACTCACATGACCGTGGACAACTGCCTTAATCTCAGGTTACCCCATCTGTAAAAGGGTGTCTGTAACAATTACTTACTTACCTTCCTGGTAGGAGTGTTATGAAGATTATATATTCGGGAAAAAAAGTAAAGTGCTGTATGAACTGCTCTTAAATGCAGAATATTATAGTTATAAAATATTATAACTGTAAAATTCCAGAAGAATGGATGGTTCTTAAATGCTGTTTGGCACTTCCACACTTTTCCTATCTGCAAATACCATTTTTTCAGTTACCACAAACCCTGCCAGTGTCAGGCCCGAGATTTCATGGCTTAAATTTCAAAACAGCAGTGCACACAACTATACTCAAAAATAGTTTAAATGCACTTTATAATTAATACACAAAATTCACTGGACATTCATTTTGAAACTACACAAATTTAAAAACAAAATAGACCATCTTGCTCCCAGTGAAGTTAATGAGAACTTTTCTATTGACAATCATGAGAACTGGCCCAGGCCATTATTCACACTATGTCAGATAGTAAATCCTCCATCTGCTTTGCTATATTTGGCTTAATTCTCAAATAGATGCTCTGCCTTTTACTTTCACCTGCATTTGGGAAAATGCTCAGTTTAGATATATTACTGTATTACTCTTACCAGTTACTTAAACAGTGGACAGTCATGAATAAACAGTAACAAAGCAATATACATACCCCCAAGGTGATTCACAGTAGTTTGAGCTACTTCCAGATTTCTAGCAATAACAGCCAAGTGGTATCCTTTCCATGCCAGCAGTTGTGCAACAGCTTTTCCAATTCCTCGGGATCCTCCAAAAATGGCACAAACTTTGGGCATCTCCAAAGAATAATTCACAAACAGCAAATAAGTCTACAATCAACAGTGATTGGCACCAAATATTTTAGGACCTGATCCTCTATGGTGCCAATTATCTTTCATTCCCACTGAAGTCAATGAGAATACAGCACTCTGTTGTATCAGATTGTTTCAGTCTTACTGTATTCATAGTTTATTGTTTATATTTAAAGTTTAACAAAAACAGCTGAACTAAACATTATTAGCTATGTGTTAAGGTGGAATATCTTCAGGTGAGAAACAAGTGTACTAAAATTTTTGAATTACAGATAATCTTCAATTTTGCAGTCAGATAATCACTAACCACAATTTAACTATTATTTTAAGAGCGTCACAAAGTTTCCAAGTAACATAATTGTAAAGATCATTATATACCTGCTCAAGTCAATACTTATAAAATTCAGTCTTTTCAAAGCCAACTCAAGAACGAAATGTGATTATTGTATTAGCACTTCTGATATTAAAGCCACTCAGTCTTTTGACCATGGCTACAAAACTCATCCCAAGTATCTCTATGAACCATAACATACACTATTTTTATTAGTAACACATACTGTGTTTACATTGCCACTAACCAAACAGTATTTTGTTCATTGCTTCTGCTTTTAAATAATAAAAAGCTTGTTTAATGAGTTGAAATGATGCTTGAGCAGGTATGTACCTAACTTCAGGCCAAAACCTTGCACCTTAGTAAACACAGAATAAAGGCTGTAGAATTTGTCACTTTGCCATTATAATGTTGCTTCCTGTGGGAGAGGTGGGGGTAGAAAAGAGGCCTCGTTTCTTTTCTGCTGGTTATGGAAAGAATGCCAAAAGGTATCTTTTCAGTTAACTGCCATGTTATGTCAGGGGAAATTATGAACATAGGTTTTTAACATGAAAATATTCTGGAACTACACAGACTCCTTTTAGCAGTTTTATACAATCTGTTGGGAGATTTCTAAATATCTGATAATGCCCTTTAAGAAAAATAAAAGTGAGAATAAATCATCGGTCCACAAAGGACCATCACAACTGGCAGTTTCAACAGAGTGTAGCCCAGAAGTGTATCAATAAGATTTTATAGGGTCATTCCCCCTTATTGAATCGCTGCACTGTGTCTTTTACCACAAGGACAAGGTCAGCATTCTCACCTTTGAGACACTTCAGAACCCTCATCTTTCCAGACATTTGTTTTATACCACAGTACCTTTTATCAAAGGATTTCAAAATGCTTTACCAACTCTGGCTATTATGGAACTACTCACATGAAAAAGGCCTGATGGACTGGGTCCTAGGGAGAAAAATCTATCCCTGTATTGGTACTGAGTCTAGTGAAGGGGCGGGGTCTTGCACCTTTTCTACCACTGGGGCTGCTGGGGCCATTTTGGCTTCTGGTCAAAGTTTGAACAGCTCTAATATCTGCTCAGACAGGGACGCTAGATGCAGCAGCTGCTATACACCATTTCACTCCCAGGACACAACAAAGTCCCAACCGCGCCTTTTCTCCTTCCAGGGATGTTTCCACACCACTGTTCTCCCACGCCCACGCGGTGTGACTTGCTCTTCTGAGTTTCACACCTCTGGGAATGAACTGGACTGTTAACTCTTCCTGCAAGGGGGCCCCCAGGCTTGCAGGCCTCCATGCGCAGAGCCGCCCTGCAGGGGCGGCGTGGGGAGAGCACGGCGGGGGCCCGGCCCGGAACGGCGAACACCCAGAGGAGCTCGCACAGCTCCCAGGAGCCGCTTTCAGCCTCGGCTCCAGGAAACTAGCGCAGCCTCCCGCCACCCACGGGAGCTTCACGCGAGCGGCGCGGACCCACCCAGCAGAGAGCGGCCGATCTGGCAGGCAGCGCCCCCGGGCGTTCACCCACCCAGCCCCTCCGTGCGGGGCCGAGCCCCCGCTCCCGCTGTCCCCCAGCTCCAGCTCTGCCTGCGCCTGCCGCCAGCCTCCCCTAGGGGGAGCAGCAGCAGTTGGCGATCCCGCCTGGAGTAGCGGCAACCGGCTCCCTGGGGCGGAGCAAGCAGCGTTGGAGCCTCGCGCTCCCCCAGTTCCGAGGCAGGCGCCCTCGGCTTCGCGCTATTTCAGGCGCTTGTCACAGTGGCGCAGCGGCATTCGGGATTCAGCAGTAGCCGGTTACCATGGAGACCACGCCGAGCTCTGTGGCACCCGTCTGCGTTCCTCCCCCTACCTCGCTCGCGCTGTTACTTGGAAAAACGCGCGCGCACCCCTTCCTTCCTTATGGTCCACGGGTGGGCACTGGAACGCCTCTCCTGCTAGAGACTACTATTCCCGGCATGCAATGCGGCCGGACTGCTCGGGCCGCAGATAGAGCGCCTGTAGCTGCCGGTATTATTAGGGAGCAGTGCATGTTGGGACTTGTAGTAAGGGGTGCCCAGGTGAAGCTCCGGCTGCTGCTGCGCGGGGCTCACAGAATCCTTGGGTGGGACTAGGAATAATCGTCCATCAATTAACCACCCCCCAAAGGTTTCGACGTAGATGCTGCCTCACCTCAGCCGCTCTTCCCCACCAGACAACATGCCCCTTGCCCCAGCCACTGCCATCCCACAATCCAGGCTTGGTCAGTTTTATCAGGTGGCGATAAAGCCCCGGTTCCTGGAGTCACAGCAGGTGGTTCTAGGGGGTTACACCTTGAATACGAGTCAATACTGTGATGCAGCTGTGAAAACAGCAGTTATTCTGGGCTCTCAATGGCCCCTCAAGCCCTACATTTCTACGATTATTGCGTGAGACTCTCTCTCATTTTAAACAAAAAGTAGTAATGCTAACCTCAAGCAATGTATCAGTCAGGCCCCTCAAAGGCATGAGTGATTTTTAAAAACAATTTTTGTTACTACTACATTTTAGGTGATTTTTATTTGTCTTCTGGTTACTGAGCCTTTTGGGTGCACTCATGTCATGTTCTCAGGCTTTTCTCTACAACTGTGAGGACCAGAAATTCATTTTTAAACAAAAGCTGAGTTTCTCCCCTAGTCCATTGCTTCCAGGAGCCAAGCCTCTAAGAAAAAACACCACATATCATGAAATGGTGAAATCACAACAGTTACCAACATTGAGTAAATTCTAGTCTTCACAGTTGCTAAAAACACACACGCAATAAATGAATCAATTTTTTAAAATTAATAATTTTTGAATGCTTTCCTTTGACAATGCTACAGGCACACCTTCCTGTCACCCCTGCATGCCCTGTCCCCAGACATGCAGCTATTACTTAGGTGCCATGCAGCATATACCTTTCTCTCATCCTCCACAACCAGACAATCTTGCTTTCTATCTTAGTTCATAGGTTTTAGGACTTTGAACTGAAATCTCAGTTTTACACATTGAAGCAGTAATTTACAATGAACCTATCAACTATTTTAACACTGCACTTTTTAACCTAACCCTGCTCCTGTCCCGAAGAATCTGTTGTCAGAAATGATTTGGAGTGTAAGTATACTGAGAACTTATCTTACATCACATCACCTTTACATTGAAAATGGCTGCACTCTATTTTCTTTTTAGCAT
The DNA here is from genome assembly GCF_965140295.1 of Lepidochelys olivacea. Classification (NCBI taxonomy): domain Eukaryota; kingdom Metazoa; phylum Chordata; order Testudines; family Cheloniidae; genus Lepidochelys; species Lepidochelys olivacea. Next base: position 76,012,446 of record NC_140414.1, read on the forward strand.
ACCCCTATTGTATACCTAAGAATCTTTTTTTCCCCTTTTCTCCTTTTTCTTCTTCATAGTATATTTCCCCTTTCTCCATGGATCTATCAGCTTGTGTCTACACTTACACTGTAACTATGCTGGCGTAATTAAAATGGTATTCTGTCCACCTCAGTGTACACAAGGATAAGGTATTTATACCAGTATAGCTGCATCTAGATGAGGGCTTTTACTAGCATAATTATATATATTAAAAAAAAACACACACCCCATATACTTCTGACATGTTATGCCAATAAGTGTAGAAGACCAGCCCTTTATCATACATGATATAATACTGAGTGGGACAACACAGCTCATCAGCCATTCAGTAGTCAGTTGGAGGATCTTTTGAGTGATTCCAGGTCTCCTTTCCTCTACAGAGAGAATGTCTACACTGCAGCTGCTACACAGGCACAGCTATGGTGCTGCAGCTGTGCCACTGTAGTACAGACGATTCCTGCATCAACAGAAGAGATCTCCGCCCGCAACCCCAATCAACGTAGTTAATCCTCTCCAAGAGGTGATAGATCAACGGAAGAATTCTTCCGGCAGCCTAGCCACATATACACCGAGGGTTAGGTCAACCTAACTATGATGTGTGCAGATGTGGTCTCCCCATCTCAAAAAAGAGATACTGGAATTGGAAAAGGTTCAGAAAAGGGAACCAAAAATGATTAGGGGTAAGGAATGGCTTCCATATGAGGAGAGATTAATAAGACTGGAAAAGAGCTTGGAAAAGAGATGGCTAAGAGGAGATATGATTGAGGTCTATAAAATCATGACTGGTGTAGAGAAAGTAGATAAGGAAGTGTATTATGAGAAGTAGTAAACAAGAACTAGGGGTCACCAAAAGAAATTAATAGGCTGCAGGTTTAAAACAAAAGGAAGCATTTCTTCACACAATGTGAAGTCAACCTGGGAACTCCTTGCCAGAGGATGTTGTGAAGGCCAAGACCATAACAGGGTTTAAAAAAGACTAGATAAATTCATGGAGGATAGGTCCATCATTGACTATTAGCCAAGATGGGTAGACATGGTGTACCTAGCCTCTGTTTGCCAGAAGCTGGGAATGAGCAACAGGGATGGATCGCTTGATGATTACCTGTTCTGTTCATTCCGTCTGGGGCACCTGGCACTAGCCCTTGTCAGAAGCCAGGATACTGGGCTAGATGGACCTTTGGTCTGACCCAGTAGGGTTATTCTTATGTTCTTATGATGCTCAGGGCATGAAATTTTTCACAGCCCTGAGTGACATAGCTAGGTCAAGCTAATTTATAAGTGTAGACCAGACCTGATTAATTTGGCAGTGATACATTGAAATTTGTGTACATAATAGACAAGGAATTAAACCAGAGTCTCCCCTATGATGGGGGAGAATGCAAGTGTGCCTGGATTTGATGGTTTTGTGACTATGTTACCATTGTAAGACTTTATTTGTTTAGCTCTACTTCAGGGGTGGGCAAACTACAGCCCAAGGGCCACATCCAGACATTCAGATGTTTTAATCTGGCCCTCGAGCTCCTGCCAGGGAGTGGGGCTGGGGCTTGCCCTGCTCCGGCACTCCAGCTGGGGGCTTGTCCCACTCCACATGTGCTGTGGCTCCGTGCGGCTCCCGGAAGCAGCAGCAGCATGTCCTTCCCTCCAGCTCCTACGCATAGGGTCAGCTATCGGGCTCCACAGCTCCCATTGGCCAGGAACCATGGCCAACAGGAGCTGCAGAGGCAGCGCCTGTGGACAAGGCAGCATGCTGAGTCACCTGGCTACACCTCCACAGAGGAGCTGGAGGGGGGACATGCCGCTGCTTCCGGGAGCTGCTTGAGGTAAGCGCCACCTGGAGCCTGCACTCCTGACCCCCTCCCACACCCCAACCCCCTGCCCTGATCCCCCTCCCAACCCCTTGATCCCAGCCCAGAGCACCCTCCTGCACTCCCAACCCCTCATCCCCAGCCCCACCCCAGAGCCTGTACCCCCAGCCAGAGTCCTCACACCCCCTCTGCACCCCTGCCCCAGACCAGAGTCCCCTCCTGCACCCTGAACTCCTAATTTCTGGCCCCACCCCAGAGTCCCCAACCCCCAATTTAATGAGCATTCATGGCCCGCCATACAATTTCCATACCCAGATGTGGCCCTCAAGCCAAAAAGTTTGCCCACCTTTGCTCTACTACATAGTTTTGTTTTCTTTTATGTTTTAGTCTCAAATTAAGGTTGCCAATTTTAGTTGGATTTTTCCTGGAGCTTCCATTGCATGAGAATCTTTAATTAAAGATTAATCTTTAATTCCTGGAGACTCCAAGACAATCTTGGAGGTTTGGCAACCCTATCCGAAATGTGGCTTAATTTAAAGTTTAGAGATTAGTATCTGTTTATGTGCAGGACACTTTTCATAATTGTTTGGGCTAATAAAAATTATTCAGAAGAGTTATCAGCTCAGGGGAAATGTGCTATGTGAGGTTCTGACCTTCTGCTGTAAATCTCAGTAATCAGGATTTCAGACGGTTTCTCAGAGCTCCAGGATTAGAGTTGAGAGTGAAGTTATCAATTTTAACATAAATAATTTTCAATCGGCCAATCTTTATATATGATAGGGAAAGATGTATTTGGGGTTCCAGACACACCATTAACCAGCTATAACTTATAACTAGAGAGTTGACATTTGGTCTCAAAATAGTCTTTAGCACAGACTCTCTTTTGTATTACAGAAGTGAGAGTTCACAAAGGGGAAAATGTGGACATTTTGTTCAGGTTAAATAGACAGCAGCAAAATGGCACTGGGGGTCGGGAGGGGGGGGGGGAAGAGAATCAATCAATCATTCTCCAATGAAAAGGGATATAGCTAATTAGCTAAAGCTGGTGGACTAAAGACACAATAATTCCAGGTTCCATGACATGATATGGGTAGAGCAACAGACCAGAATTCATGTGACATAATAAACTAGGGCTTAATAATAGTCTGATGCTCCCTCATCAAGAAAGGCAGCATAACATAATGCTTTAAGAAAGTAATAAAAAGTTGGTCTTCCCTGTACACATTGGAACTCTGACACAAAAGTAGGAAATTCTCTGCATTTTTTAAACATTTTAAACTGCATCATGTAGTGAACAAAGTGACAATGCAAAACATTCTTTCCCATGGTTCAGACAAGATTGTGTTCAGCTCTTGTCTAGTAAATGCTTATTTAAAACTTAGATGTGTAATCAGAGATCACTTATTAGCCACAGAACCACCAGATGTTTGCAAAAGTTATGTTAACCTTTCTCTCAATGATTTATTTTTACATGTTTTAAGCACATGGCCAAAAGCATACACAAGCAATGAATCTGAGTGAGTTTACCCCTAGTTATTTCCTAATTTTGTAAAGGATGAGCTGACTGTGTTGAAGTGAAGAATCAGTTTAATATTTGATACAACTTCTCCCTGTGGGACTGTGTCCTACTCTGACTGATATATGAACTCGATCTAATAGATCTTTTCCATCCCTAATGGATAAAACTGTAGCAACTATTACAACATTGGCTGTTTCTATGTCTGGTTTACTAGGACTGCAGAATTACGAGCAAATTAATCACATATGGTTCTCTATATAATGGTGTATAGACACATTTGGGACTTGTTGACAATTTACAAGATAAAAGTAAAATTATCTAATTGTCTCTACTCAAACCTACTGCATACAGGCACTCCAAACAGTCTGTGCTAGAAACTGCAGTTTTTTTAACAATTTCAGCCCATTATATGAAAGAGTCATTGTTTTTGAGAAAAAGCTATTTAAGTTTATAGAAAAAATGATTAAGCATACTGCAACTCACCAAAGCAGTTGAAGGTATTTAATGTACTGAAAAGCATCAAATGCAAATCAGAACAAAGTAATATAACCTTTAAATCATTAGTTATGGGCCACTAGTATTGGAATACCTAAAGTCCCTCAGATCAGATACTTCAGATCTCCTGTGGTAGTCTAATGACTTAATTCTTCTTTTCTCACTTTGGGCAACTGTTGCTGTGAAGTATGTAATAATGATTTAAAAAAGTAGTAGTATTTTGCAATCTGGCTAACTTTCCTCAGCCACACTGATTCAGATACTTAGGTGACCAAACTACCATCCTATTGTTCTTCACTGGTCTATTGTGTTTCCCTTGGCTGTCCAAATCTGTATTACTTTCCATTGAATATGGTATTCACAATTATAAACACAACTATAACCATATAACTGTACACCAGTTTTTTTTCTACTTGTCACTCTACAATAAAATGTATTTTTAACAAGTGTGTAAATCAACACATTCATGATTTTATAGAACAGCTTCCAGGAGAGGCCTTTTACACCAAAGAAACAAAGCAAGTGGGGGCCTGTGTCAAATATAACAGGTTCCATCTACTTCTTTCCACACTACAACTGGCATTAACTCACAACCTCAGCAGAGTGGCCTAAACGTGACTGAGTATGGAGACCACACAAATTTGTCCACTCAGTGGGAGGTAAGGTGTACTGGTAAAGGTGAAATGAAGCTTGCACTGTTGCTGCCTCATCTGTGACAAATAAGAGGATTTCAGTTTCCAGTGCTTCACTTGGCAATTTCATGGACATTTTAAAACAATACCAAATTAGCCACAAAAAAAGCTTAAAGTTATATAAATTCCCCTAACTCCCACAAGTCAGGAAGTTCAGGTTCTATCTGAAACTCCAATTTTAATATGTATTTTGTTCTGCCTACTAATTATGGGAGTGGAACACAAGCAGTGAACAATCTCACATATTTTATCCTGTAGTATTCAGACATACAGAAAGGAGAATTAAGAATGTGTTTTCAGTCTTGGAATTTCTGTGCTTCCACTGATCTATCAAACCCTCTATTTGAGCACTATGCTGCTATACAAAGATGTGAGAGTTCAGCTGTGTGTTCATGCCTGAGCCAGCAGGGACTGAGAACACTGAGGATGCAGCACTATCAGCCTTTAGGGAGGCAACACCTTGTATTATTGAGGAGGACACCTCCCGATATACACATGAGCAGCCTCTATGAACAGCAGAAGGAGCCACATGCAGTCATCTGTCTCCAGGTCAACTACCAGGGAGATTTTGAAGAAGGGTAAAATGGACAGGACTCACCTTTCTCCTGGGACCCACTATATATTTTTCTTATTATTAATGCACAAGGCTATCATCTTAGGTGTGTAGAATATTTTGTAAGTGATAAGCATATCCCATAAATGTTTTGGTACCACTAAATTCTAGAACTCTACAGAAGCATTTTGCAGGTATGCCTTTTTAAAATATATGAATATTGCAACTAGGGAGACTTCTGCTTTCCAATTATGTAGTTTGTAAATTGGCTTTCAAATACCTTCCTCTTTTCAAGGCAGCTATAGCTACTAGAAAGCAAGGGGCAGATTGGAATACTGGAGACTTCAAGCTGTACCAGATGTACCTTGTTATTTTGGGGTATGCTCATTTATTAGGGTTACTCTTCTGGGGAGGGGAGTTCTGTAATTCTATTAATGTACTGCTTGTTTCAATTGTGTGTTCATATAGAGCTCTACTTCTCCCTTCTGCAAGTCCCTCCCAATGGAGCTATTCTGCAGGACCTAGGTTTCCCAGGGCTGGTTTCCTCCACTCCAGAACCAGATGAACATGCGCGCACTCACACAGCAAGTCTGAGTGGGCCAGGTCAATCAGCATTTTCAAGCTGACCCCCTTATGTGCCCCTGGTCTCAATAGGCTGGGCCAAGCAGCACTTTCAGCTGTCACACTTATATGCCACAGGTTCAGCATGTCCCTATCCTCACTTTCATATTACAATTATATTGGTAGTAACCCACTTGATGAGCAAACCCCACAGTATTTTTGGGCGCTACAGGGATCTTTAGCTTAGGTAAAAGAAGTGTTGCTGCAGAGTAAATGGGAAAGTTAAAAACACAAAAGAGTAAAGTTCAGGAGAGAGAGAGAGGTGCAACCAGCTTAACCATAAAAGTTATTTATTAAATAATCGCAATAACTACACAAGGACGGCTAAACAAACATAACAGTTACATTACTAAAGGTTAAATACCTGAGATAGAAAAGAAAACAGAGAGAGATCTAACCCGCTCCATGGAGCTTGAACTGGTCAGGGTTCCCAGGTGATGGTGGTAGCTCAGGGTCCTGAGTGCTGGAGACAGGCAGAGCCCCCAGCACGATCAGTCAGGAGATGGACTCCCAGTGGGACTCATGCAGAGTTTGAGTCCATGCATCAGAACACTTACTTGGGCATAGGTAGAGAAAATACAATGGTTCAAGGGAGAACACTAGATTTGTTTATGGGTAAACTGATGACTCAAGGGTTTTCTTTAGGCTAGACAATAGGAGCTGATCTCTATGGGTGGTGGGTTCTTTCAGGGAGCTCACAATGCAACTAGGCTGAGTCAGTATTTTGGTTATCAATCAAGGATTTATTACTAGAATTGGTCTGATAACTGCTGAGCTGGGTGTGTGCAGGCGTAGGTTCATTAACATCTGGAGCAGAGATCCCCCATGATGCTGTGCTTCCCTGCTTTTCCGGTCCCAGAGTTGAGTGCGGTTCTCTGTTCTCCATTCTGTGTGCAAACAGACTCTCTGTCCCATCTTTCATGCAGATGAGGCTAGGGGAGTGGTCTCTGTCCTTCATTCTGTATGCTAATGGAGATGTCTTAATCTTGTCACGAGGGGTCTAGGTGTATCTCCCAACACCCTTCACTGCTCTCTGCAAGCCTTTTCTCTGATCAGTTTTGGTTCAAGCAGAGACGGGGGGTGTTTTTCATGAGTCAGACAGGCTGATACTCTGCCTTGGTTCCCAAGAACACAGAGCTGACTGGTATCAGAAGGCAGCTTTACAAAGGCTGAGGACTTTTTAAAAAACACTTGGTTATTTTTGCTCAGGTTATTAAAGATAAATCATGACTTTAGTTATCAGAAGGTACTTTACTGCCATCACTAAGAGGACAGTTTGAGTAATCATGGAAGAACAGCTTATTATTATTCTCCTGGATGTGAACAGATACATTTTAAGATCTAGGATGTGCTCACAGTAGAGAAGATTACCAGCCTCAATAACACTCAGAAAATAGTCAGCTACCTATTCATCACATACCTAGAAAGAACTCATGTAGCCCAAAGATCTGCAGCATATTTGAACTACTAGATATTTATAAAATAATTCTGTCCACCTGGCTTTTACAGCTTCAGTTCATGTATCATTGCAATCCAAACTATAACTGAGGGGTCCAATCCTGCCATCTACACTCTCACACACAGTCCCACTGATTATACGTGAAGAAGTGTTGCAAGATCAGGCCTATAGAAAGTGACTCCAAGGATAATTTAGCCCATCGTATTTATGTTTGATACTATTAAGATAAAATCTAATACAGATTTTTTTTCAAATAGAGTTTCACAATACAGCAGAAAACTTTACAAGATTATATTGTTGCTTTGTGCTAAGCGTTAGTATAGAAAGTACAGTTCTCTTAGTATTTAGATATAGCCTAACATTAGTCCCATCTCCTTCCTTCCTGTTCTAAAGTGCTGACAGCAAGTGTCAGCAGACTACTAGCTTATTATGTCACTAATCTCAGTTTTAAACACCGGATCTTCACAGATGCTATAGACATCTCTAGAGAGTTGCTCTCTATATGCCCTATGACCCAGCCTACTGGAGATTTACACCTTCTAGTGCAAAACTGTATTTTTAATTAATCAGCCAAGTAGATTATTGAGACGAGAATTGGCATGGCTTAGCATACTCACTCACCACTTTGATGTGCAGCTGTTAACACCGCAACGCTTTTTACTTCAGTCAGGACTAGTTGTGACTTTATACACAAATGCTTTTTTAAAAAAACAAAAAACAAACAAAAAAATACATACTAAACTATGGGCTATTGCCTGCTTAAAGCACATTAATTCAGCACAATTAATCATGTCTATCATAAGGAAAATAAAAATAATCTTGCCCTTAATTTGATGTTCTTTCCTGCAGTGGTCAGATTAGCAGAATTTAGTTTTATGAACTATGAATATATTCTTAATCTTAATATTCTTAATAAAAAGGAAAAATATATTACAGTAATGGCACAAAACGATACTAATTTTAACCTTTGACCTGAACTAGGAAGGATAATATCCAGTATTATGTCTAATTCGTTTTTCAATGCAAACCCTCCAGTGAAACATAGTAGGAGAATTTATGTTTAACAATATGCATGGGCCTGATCCTGCATCTCCTACTCATGTGAGCAGCCCTGTGGACTCATGTGAGCAAGGGCTGAGTCTCATAAATGTGGTGGTCAGCCCGCAGGAAATGCAGTAGATTTAAATTAAAGTATGTGGAAAAATAGTGTTGTATATTTATTTCCCTCTATTATTTAGTCTAAACATGGTTGGATATCAAATAAATGAACAAAGAAAAGAGCAAAGGAATTATTAAAACAGCTTAAGGGGAGGAAGAGAAATTATAAGGCCCTGATCCCACAAACTCATCCTACTTGTCTCATTGACTTCAGCAGAACTGCTCTTGTAAGGACTACTCAATTAAGTATTTGCAAGATTGGGCCCTAACTTGTATAGGGACCTGTTGAGCACTTTTTTACTCTGGCAAAATGTCAGTGGGTGATTTGCCTGAGTAATAAGAGCTGAATAGAGTCTACAGTAAAGAGTAACTGTGGCAGGGGTAATAGTGACATTCACACATCTCACAGACCACTCACCTCCCTTATCTTTACCAGTGCTATAGGAAATGTCAAAGGCAATTTTTTTAAAGCAGCTGCTATCCATTTTGCAGTCTGAGTAGCGCACAATAACACTTGGACGACGTTCAGGAAACTCAATTTCCAAGATTCAGTTTTCTCTATCAGATTGTCTCAAACATATCTAGTTTTATATCTCGTCTCCTAACAGCAGCAGAAATACTTGGCTGTCATTTTCACTCTGCTGTTTATGTAACTGAGCAACTGAGGTCTTCATCTCTCTGTAAGAAACAGAAGCCTTTATTGTTGTTTTTCTCTTAATGATTGAGCAATAGTGCAGTAAATAATGATGATAGTGGTCTAAAAATATCCAGTCAACTGGCTTAAAGTAAGAAGTAGGTTGTTAAAAATGAGAAGTGACATTTGAAGAAGATTGCTTGGATTAGTTTTTAAATGCACCTACCAGTGAGTACTCTCCCTTCAGGGACTTATCAAAAGTGATAACACTTTCAGATTAACATCTTTGAAAATAATCTAGACAGTGCAATAGTTTAAGACATAATTGATTATATACAAACATCTTACATTGGTGGAAATTTCAACAATAGTCCAAATTAATTCCTGTTCTACACCCACTGTGGTCAAATGAATTGCATCATGCCTGAATATTAATATCCTAAATATTAAATTAATCTGATTTCTGGCAGAGTGGGGGTATTTTACTTTTTAAATGCTAACTACCACTTTACCAAGAAGTCAGATCTGTTTTTCTAGTTCCCATAAAAGGTTTTGAATTTCCCTGATACACAACTTGACTGATTTAAGTGACACCAAAGGAGTGAGACATGCTCCAAGTTTGGAAAAACAGGCATAAAACAGTTCCTCAGAGACAAAAGCCAAACTGATGCCTCAGCCAGGTGTCAACAAAATCAAAATGGACTACCTCCTGGCTAAAGGGCCATTCTTTGGCAGGAAGAAGGGTGCGAGTTAGAAATTTACATCTTGGCAAAGGGTCTCAACAGCTGGAGATGATTCTCAAAGAGGAGGAAAAATATAAAAATGAGGAATGGATCTCTCAAGTCATCTCTACTCACTAAGATTTGAAAGACAAAGGAACCATCCTTGAACTGGGGGAGTGGTCCTGGCTGAAGGAATCCAGCCAGACTGCTGTAAGCATATAGTGAGAGAAACCTTTTGCTTTAAATTCACTCAGCTTTTTAAATTAGGTATTAGTTTCCGTTTTACCTTCATTTCTTTTTCTGACTTTTTTGCATCATTACTTGTAATCACTTAAAAAATTATCTTTCTGTAGTTGTTAAAGTTGTTTTATATAGTTTTATCTAAGCCAGTATGATTTAAGAGTTTGGCAAACTCCATTTAAGACAATAGGATTTTTGCATATCATTTTCTACTAATGAGTTTGTATTTTCCAGAAGAAAAAAGATGGACACACATTTCCGGGGACAAGTCTGGGACTGGGAATTTGCTGGTGTACTCTGCAATACAACTTAGGAATGGTTGGCTAGAAGCATAACTCAGCTGAGAGTAATTTACATGCTAGAGGCGGTGTGAGAGCAAGGCCAAGAGTGGTAGGTCTCACAGCGAAGCAGTGTAATAGGCACCCCACATAGAGAACAGAGGGGACATAGCAGTTGAGAAATCCAGATTGTACCCTGGGTAATGTCAGTCACAGTCACATATACGTCCCTTTATTCATTTTATTTAAGTGAGATATTTAAACGTGCTCCCTCAAAAATGACAAGTTTAGAGCATCATACTGGCACATATGTGATGCCATGTACAGTACTAAAATCCCACCAGTTTCTTTGGTACTTTCATAGTCAATTGTGGTAAAGGGATAGCTGGAAAACAAGAATTCCATTTTGCAAACAAATTATTGAAACTAATATTTCTGCAAAAAGTTTTGACAAATCAATATTTTCCAACGAAAACATGTTTTGTAAAAAAAAAAAAAAAAAATCTTACAGTTTTACTGAAAGTTAGATTTAAAGTCACATGACTCATCCAGTGTACATGCACTCCAGGAGAAGCAGCGTCCTATGGAACATCAAGTAGAACCAATAGACTGTTGCTCAGGGTGTTGCATGTCTGGCAGCACACTGCATCTTCCTGTTTTGAGGCTGCTTCCCCAAGGATACAGATATGAGTTAATATATGTACTGTAACATGCGGTTTCCTTTTTTATTCACCTGTCCGTGTAGAACACTAGTTGCTAAAGGCTTTACATCATTTGTATTCTACAATATTTTCTAATCATCATCATACTTTAGATTTTTCTGTTTTTGCTTTTCTTGTGAATTTTAGCACATATGCAAATGCCAGATGGAGAGCACTGGAGATTGACGCTCTTTATTAAGTCACAGCACAGGCATGGAATGAAAAGCAACAGTGCAAGATTTCCCCACCCTGCTCTGCCTTTGTGCCTCAACCCTGACCCAAAGGGGCCATCAATATGGATAAGAGGGTAGTTTAGTCTTCAGGGTCTCTTTCAGTGTTAGAACTGGTACCTGAGATTGCAAATTTACAAGTTACCATTTGTGGAGATACATGAAGGCCTGTCCATCAGGAACCAGAATGAGGCCACCAGATTCATTTCAGATAGGCCTCTGAAATGACATCAGATGGCAATGAATTCCTGCTCTCCACCATCCAGGCCTATGGTTGTACTGGCAAACTAAATCTACTTCTCGTCTCTTGAGCCAGCCATTGCCCTAGCTTTTTCTGTAACTCTGTTCACACACTGAAGGGCATCCCTGAACACCTGCAACCGCTTTCAGTGAGCACTACAGCATCACATACGCTATGCATACAGCTCCAGCCAACTCCTACAGGACTTGTTGACCATCTCCACTATGCCTATGGGATGTGCAGTGTTTATGTATACAAAACTCATTCTTGTTTGCTTGATCAAATCGGTATTCAGAGTTACAGGCACTCTTTCATAAAGAACTATTCTGCTCTAATGGAAACAAGCAATGCGTTTGCTTTATAGTCACCTGGACAAGGAGCTCCTACAGCGTGAGACAGCTGTCTGTCACAAACTTTAAAATGTTTTGAAAAAAAATATGGCATGCCATCTGGATCCCAAACTCTCATTAGATCTATCGAAACATACCAAGGGTTAATGGGCTAACAGCACTTCTCTATAAATAAATTTCATTTTTAAAAATATGAGGATACAGACAAGAGGAAATATTTAGTGCTTACAATTAGAATATTTTTATTAATAGCATTTCATTTCTACTGCCAAAAGTGCAGACAGAGAAAGACACAGGCCCTACTCCCAAGAGTTTACATTTTCTATGTGACATGAGTGAGGATGAGAAAGCAGTAGGCAGGAAACAGGAGGAGGAAGGTCAATGGTAGAGCACTAGAATATGAAGAGAACTAATTGATGGGTAGCCTTGTGGTTAAGACCAGGGACTAAGGAGGTCTGAGTTCAATCCCTATCTTTGCCAGAGATGTCCTGTGTAACTTGACAAGTCACAAACTCTCTGAACCTCAGTTTTCCATCTTTAATTGGGGATAATACTTCTTTTGTTTCTCTTGTCCACTGATCCCTCACTTCACTGTCTGTGTGGTTTCACTGCTATGACCCCATAGCACCCCACTGAAGTCATGGGGACTCTGTAAGGGTGCAGGAGTTCTCTCACATAATGGAAATTGCAGATCAGGCCCCTAAACAGTAAGAACTTTTGGGCATGAACTGTCTTTTACTATTAGAACTGGTCAAAAAGTACCAAAAATATTTTTCATGGGCTCTTCAGGGAAAATGGGGTTTTGCCATTTGTATTTAAGTTTCTTGTGGAAAGTTCCCCATCTCTGCCCCCAAACCAAACCAAAAAAACGCAAACAAACAAACAAAAAAACCCCAAACACTAAAACCAAAGATCATTCCATGTCCAAACAGGTTTTGGTAAAAATTTTAGGTTGTTTGTAATAATTTTCAGAAACCAAAACCAAATTTTTTAACCAAAACATGAATATTTTTACTAAAAAATTTCAGTTTCCATTTTTCATAGAAAAACAGAAAAGCTTGACAAAAATGAATGTTTTCTAAAATAATTTGCATTTAGGTAAAAAACAACACATTCTCAAAAAACATTTGACAAAAAAACATATCAACCAACTCTACTTACTGTGTGTCTGTACAGTAGTGCTACCCTAGTATAAATATTAAGAGTATGAATTGCAAGTATACAGAAACCAGGCCCCAAGAATAACATAGTACAGTAAATAAGTTAAAGCAAACAGATAAACGACCCAGGTTGGGGAAGAATCATATTAAAGTCCAAGTTCAGCTCCCATTAAGTCAATAGCAGGACTACCATTCTTACTAAGGTTCTGGGCATGGAGGAGTGAATATTCCCCTTTGTGATAATGATGGGGTGGGGGTGGGGGAGGGAGAGTTCTTTTACTAAACTAAACTAATCTTTTACTTACAAGAGTCCAGCCCCCATCTGTTTCCCTCAAACTGACTGTGTAGCTAACTTATTTAGATCCCATTTGCACTGTAATGCTTACATCCAGAAGCAGCATCCTCTAGAGTTCCGGCCAGTTAGGTTCTTTATGTTTGTTAGGGAGGGGAAGAAAAAAAAAAAAAAGATGATGATGATGATGATCCTGCCTTTGACATAAATAAGGCACTAAATGCAGCTATTTAGGCATTCAAAGGAAGCCTTTCTATTCTAAGCCTTCAGTATCTGGAACATGCATATACAATGATTAAAAAAGACAAACCAGCCAATAAGGGGGGTTTGGAAACAAATATAAATGCAACAGTGCCCTCGTCTTTTGACATCTGGAACTTGGAATTCCAAAACAAGATCCTTATGAGTTTACAAATCTGTTACACTGACAAGAGGGTCATTCCATTTCTGATAAAAGAGACTACTCCCTGGAGGAAGAGAACCTGTGGACATGAAGTCATTGTGCACTGTCTGGTTCAAATAAACGTGCCAGCATAGAGACAAGTTATTGCTGGGTAATTGTTCTTAATGAACATCAGTTGCATTTAAAAGGCAGACATGTAAAGATTCATTTGATGATAAAAATCAATAAGTTATAAAGAGCAGGATGTAGTACATAGTTCACCAACTGGTAATTCAAAAAGAATCAAATCTAAACATTCTTCTGTAAAGGACAGAAACTATTGCTATGTATTGTACCAAACTGGCAAGTAAATTGATAATTCATCTGTTCTGTCAAAAGCAAACATCCAAGATAATTTTCTCTTTATTGGTCTTAACACTTTTGACACTGGTCCACAAGTCTGCTTAAGTGTGTAACTAAAGAATGTTATGATATCAAAGTTCAATTCCACTATTAGATTGAATAAAAAACATTCATAGTAATATTCCCACTTATGCTTGTCTTTATCCTTTACGGAGCTTTAATAAAGATAATTATGTTCCCTACAAATCTTTCATGATGATTTAGAAAATAAACAAATAGAACAGCAAACTGCATGACAAGGCAGCATCATGAAAAAACAAAGACAAGACAAGACACTCAGAAAACTAATACCTATAAACCTGGGCCACTTTCAGATATAGTTGTATTTTCTTTAATGCCACTATAACAGGGTGGCTTGTACCTAAGGGCTGGAAGGCCTGGGCTCAAACTCACTCAGCCTGTGGAGTCCTGGGGCTGAGGCCAGAGTCAGATGGAGGTGTGTAGACACCAAATGGTGGCTTGGGATCCAGCCTGAGTCTGAGCCCCTGGCTTACACTGCAGTGTAGCAATAACCTAAGGAGACACACCTGAGGGAAATAAGGTTACAAGAGCAACAGATCAAGTAGTTGTGGCAGAGGCCGAGGAAAAGCTCCCAAGACCTGAGGCTTTTCCCCAGTTAGGTAGGGAGTCTCCAGCCCTCTTAAGAGGAGAAAAACACCAAAAGGTAGTTTGGGGGCCAGATTGCATAGGGACTAAATAAAGCGGACCCCAGGAGGAGAATGTTTTAAATCACCTTTGGACCGGCAGCGTGCAGTTCTTAAGATGACCCGAGGATGGGGAAACACAGGCAGGACACATCAGAGGCAGCTGCCCTGTTACAGTAACCAATCAATTCAGCCCACAAGTTAGATGACCTAATGGAACAATCTATTGTAATAGAAGGCTGTTAGTACAAGGCAATGTCAGCTATACCAATGCAAGTAAACTGAAGGATAAAAATATTGGTATGTAAACAGAGTCAGGATGAGCTCCACTCTGACATCTGGTGGTGAGTTGTGACAAGTTGTGGAAAAGAACTTCAGGGACTGATCTCATTTGCATAGGCACACCCACCCCACCTACCATGAGCCCATAGCTGCCCAAATGGTCACTTTGGCTGCTGTGGGATCCCCAGTTTCTCTGTTATTGGGGCAGGAAGAATATGTTGTTAGTATCCTGATTATGTGAATCAAGGACAGTGGAACTGTACTTGGCCTTTCGTTATGATGGAGGGACTCGCCAACAACTAAGTAGCACTTGCTAAGGAAGGGACATGGGTTCCAAAACTCAGTGAATTGAGAGAGACTGAGGATAGGTATTAATACCTGGTGAGGGCCTTACATGCTAATTGCACTTCCTCCACTGTGGAATATCAGAGCTAATTTTGATTCCATTAGGAGTCTAGGCTGCTGAGCTGAATTCACTTTGGGCCGATGGTGCACCAGCACTGAGGCTCCCCTACTACAGGCTGAAATCACAAAAGAGCTAAACTTACTAAGAGCTGAAATCACTGAATGTTGTGTTTAGTGGGGGAGCCTGAAGATCTATTGTGGAGCAGTTTGCAGGACAGCTGGCAGAGCAGAGTGGCTCTTGGAGCAGAGCGGTTCGTGGGATGGCTGGAGCAGCTCATGGGGGCAGCTGGCAGAGCAGAGCAGAGCCCCATGGAGAGGTTGGGGCAATTAGCTTTGGACCACGTAAGGTGCCCCTTAACCCTCCCCACCCCCCTCACATATCCACCCAGGTTGGGAACTCTGCAGATAAACTTTCAAACTCTGGTGCTGTACTGACCAGGGACAAAGACTTTGGGTTGTTGGACTCAAGAACCAAAGGGAAAGGTCACGCCCCAATTTGCTTGGGGTAGGATTTTTTTGTTCATGGGTTGTATTATGAATCCTGTTGGTGGTGTTTCCCCAACGTAATGCCACATTGTTTCTCTCTGTTATTAAAAGGCTTTTGCTACACTCAGACTCTGTGCTTGCGACAGGGAAAGTATTGCCTCTTGGAGGCGCCCAGCGGGGGTGGTATATATTTGTCCCAGGTCACTGGGTGAAGGCTTGAGCCGGTTTTGCATTGTGTTATTGGAATGAAACCCCTAGATAGCGAACCCGGCCCTTGTTGCTGCCAACTCTGACGGGCAGAAGGGTTACAAGTATTTCATTGGAATGCAAACATTCTTTTGCCTCATAATTTTTGGCACAATCAAAAGCAATAGGAACTCCAGTCTGGAACACTTTTATCTGTATATTACAAGAAAACACATTCAATATGTTTTATTGAGGCAGAGATGGCTATGGATGGGCCTATCCCTGGAAAGAGAACAGTGCACGTGGACCCATGTGCTCTCACAGAGCCTTGTTGAAACAGATGACTCATGCCTTCCCATACTGAGTAGACACAATCTAAACGGGAGGACACATGACCACCCCATGTGTCTCCTTTGCTCAGCAACAACCCCCAGCCCAGGGCCACTGCACTCTTCTCTGCCCATGTTACCTGCAGGGCCAGGGGCTCTGTCCTTTACACACTGCACCTGTCCCCCAGCACACTCAGCTGCTCTCCCTGGCAGCAGGGCCCTGGCAGGGAGCAGGACAAAGCTGCTTAGCCCAGCTGAAGTGGCCATTTTGGGTACAGCAGCTGCCTGAGAAAGGCTGGCTGGAGAGGCGGTAGTGGCCTGCTTCCTGCCTGGGCTTGGCTGCTGATGACAGGGGCTGAGCATGCGGAGAGGGGTTCAGGCTCACCTGGCCCCTGTCCAGGGCAGGGCGTGGCCTGCCACCTCCCCAGCCAGGCTCTCTAAGGCAGCTGCAAGGAGCAGCGACCCAGCAGCCAGTGAGAGAAGTGTCTGGTCCTGACCCTTCCGCTCCCTGCCTGGCTCAACTTCCAGGAATGCGGGCCAAGCATGCTGGGGCCAGGAGCAGCAGGAGGATAGACATCCTCTCCCTTCCCCCCCACAGCAAGCGAATCTGAAGGCGGGGGGCACCTGACCCCTTGTGCCCCTCTTATGCATTGCCTCTGCTTATTGAAGTCAGTGGCTGCAGGGGTTTGTCCATATAGTTCTCTTTGCAGGATCAGGGCCTAAAATTCCATATGGTCTCAATTTTTGTTTATAGCCTTATTTCATAGGTTTTGGACATTAGCAAATCTAGTTTAGATTTAGGCCTTCTTCGTCATCACATCTCTAGCACTGTCCAAGAAACTCTGTTTTGTTTGACATTTTTGGAGTCCATGCAATTTCAGGGGAGACAGAGCCCACTGATGCACTTGTACTAGATAAGTAAATAAATATCTGACCAAGCAAATACACTCAAATTATTTCCAGTTGTCTAATCTGATGATGATGATCTAGGACAGTGATACTTGGACCTCAGTGGTTAAGGAGCCAAATTAGCAATCAACATTACCCAAAAGAGCCACAGGGTGTGAATTCATATTATATTTAGTTATATAATTATTGTATTCTTACAGCAAAAAAGTTAACTTAGTGCGAGTTGGTAACTCAGTTAATAACATAGTAAAAGCATCCTGATTGGTTAATACTTAAAATCACACAGTGTTTTAATATGTGCTACAAGGAGCCACAACAGACACATTAAGGAGCAACTTGTGGCTCACGAGCCTCAATCTGAGTATCACTGATCTAGAACTTCATCAGCCCTGTATCTATTCCAATCTTAGGTTAGGCTGAGTGAGAAGAGTGCTGATGTACTCCTAGCTCTTTCATGCATGCAACCTCCCTCTGCAGTCCCATCCCCTCACAAAACCACTGTGAGCAGAGAGAGGAACATACACCCCTGACCACCCCAAATTCTGCCCCACTTCTTTCTGAGAAGGGAAGAGAAGAGGAGCAACTCTCCTGAAGGCCAACCACCCTTCTTTGTCCTCCAGCAGGAAAGGATGAAGAGGAATACACTCTTCAGTGCACCCACTCTGATCACTTTGGTAAGGGCAGAGAAACCACACGCATGTGCACATACATATCCCAGAGCACCACATGTATTCAGGAGCCCCAGGAGGGGAAGCAGGAAGATAGGAACATGTGGATCTGTGGTCCCCCACACCAGCCCCTTGGGAAAGATATTTACCAACTTATGTTCCCACATAGTTGCTTCCTTTGGCTGGCCTTCCTAAAACCCTTCTTGACAACAGCTATTCTACTCCAGTGCTTGGATGATTTACACTGGAGATCCATTATTTCAAATAGAAGTATATGAAAGCCTTCAGGTTTTGGCACTGTGGTCTAAATTTTATTTGTACCATATTCCTTTTGGGGACCTAGCTGTTTTTTCTGCAGACATGGCTTTCTTGATATGTACTTTGGAGGATGGCAACAAATTGTTATTTCAGCCCAGGGTACCTAAAATGATCAATTTATCCAACGTTGCCGGTACGGACATATGTGGGTCTGACAGCCTTAAGCTTAATTTAGGAAAGGAAATCACAGTCACAGAAAAACACCTTAAGGATTCCCTGAACCTGAACCCAAATCCTAATCCTCCCGCACAAACTCCTCTCAACACACTATGGCAAGTCCTAAGATATGGGTAAATCCCAGTCAATATAAATTTATACTTCATTTAGCCTGGAATAAGAGCCTTATGAATCTGAGACAGAGCTTTGCCCACCTCTCAAGCTAGGTAACTGGATGACAACAGTTCTATCAGTTCCCGTAGGAGTTCTCACCAGAAACCAACCCTATATGCCTATCCTACATATATCTGATAATCAGCCAAAATGAGACCTCTGGACTCTATTCTTCTGTTAAACTATATGTTGTGGTCCTTCATCCTCTCTCTGAGAGGCCTAGTGTGCTCACACATTATTAGGTCAGATTTGCTGTTGCAACATCCAGCTTACGCCCAATGCAGTGTAGTTCCTTTCCCCACACTGCTAGCAGCTGCTGGGTTTTTCCTCAATTTTCACCATCCATGTCTATAAATTTCTCACCACAGTCTGTAGCAGATTTCCAGCCCTAGTGACATGAGCCTCCACATGATTAATGCCAGACAGGCATATGCTGATCAAAGTGTTGCCAGATTTCCTGGAACCGGTCACATTTAGTATTCATCTCACTGCCTATGCTGAGCTACCCAGCCATGCTACAGTAAACAAAAGGGTTTGGCTGAGTCAGACGTTCTGCTCTCACTGTTTGCATCAGCAAACAGTGTTTTAAAAGTCCTACAGAAGCCCCTATTTTTGCTCTCTCTCAGTCAGAGCACTTAGTACATCAGTGGAACTTAAACATGTATTAAAGCACTTGCTGGAGCCAGGCAATCATGGGGTTCTCTACTCACCACTGGGGTGCCTCCTTGCAGTTACATCTGGGGAAAAACTCTGCCCAGACTGACACCCACTTTGGTCTCTTCCTTGTGCTGCAGCCCCTCACATGCTGCGGCAGTTGCAGTGCTTTGTCTTTGTGAGTTGAGAGACTCATTTTTCATTGCTTGGCTCTCTAGGGTTTCTCCCTTCCAGAGTTTCAAAGTCTCACCAGACTGACTGTCCAGGTAGCATTCCTAGAAGTCTTCTAAGGCAAAGCTATGCTACTTCCCTCTGGGGCTAGTAGGCGAACTCAGGCCCAACCACTACTCTGCGTTCCAGCCCAAAGACCCTACAATCAACAACCAAGCTCTGCTCCATCCCAAACCTTGCTGTTATTTCCCTGGACTGCTTCCTAATCCATCTTAATCTGGCTTCTTGGTAAACCATTCTTCTGGGCCAGGATCCCAGAACTTCTACTGGCTTCCTGCTTTCACCCAGCTAAGCCTAGAGTGTAACTGTAAGTTTCCACACTACAACCCCCTTTCTTCTTAACCTTACACTAAACTACACCAGCCCAACCCACTCCTGCTCAGCTGGTGCTGCAGCCTCCATTAGGGATTGCTTATGAAATCTAATTCTCCCTCAGCTGTGGCCTATCAGGTTAGTTTACCCTTTCTGGGCCACATTAACCTTTCCAGACTATTGTGAGGTGAACACCCCCTCACAAAGGGCCTCGATGATGAACATACATATTTTAATTTTGTTTAGGTGAGTTCAGTGAGCCACCACCATTAACACTAAAGCTAGAAAATGGAAAATATTTGCTGAGCTCCCCAATGCACGTCACCTCCTCTCACTTCCATAGCCAGATCACAGCCTCAGCTAAATAGATTTGAAACACCTCTTGCTATGTGTTAATAATATTTTGTTTGTATAGCACCTTTCATCCCCAAACTAGGGACAGCATCTGTTAAACAACCCACTGTCTGACAACCATTTACATGTTATCTCCAGAGTTTTTAGTACAATGTTGCTTGGCCTCTATTTAAAAATCACTTCTACAGGATGACTGATTTTTAAGGACCACTCAAGTTGTAACTTAAGACAGTTTTCACTGTACATACACACAGCTCTACTGATTTGGTATCCATCTCTGGGATTGAGAGTGGTAACCAATCAGCAGCACAACATTGAAATGGCACTGAATAGCAAAGGGGTACTGTTTTATAAATAGGGACAGAAATTTTAGTTCAGGGTTTGTTTGGCTTTTGAGTTCAGATTGAAAAGCTGGTGAAAACATGTAAACGCAACCCAGGGACATGGCATGTGAAATGTAAAACTTACTGTTTTTGTTTAATTAGAGAAAAAGTGGAATTAATTTTTGCATTTAATATACGTATACTGATTGCTGGAACTAGCTGATGCATATAAGTAGTTGCATTTTCAGTGCATGTTTCTTCATGTGGCTTTGTTCTAAGGACAGGTCCATTGACTTCAATAGGAATGAAGGCTCTGACTTAGCAAAGCACTTAAGCATATGCTTAGCTTTCTAAACATGTTTAAGTTCATCCCTATTCACTTAACACTTAAGAACATGTTCAAGGATTTTGCTGAATCGGAGCATAAGCACATTCAGTTTCTTGCAGTATCAAGGCCTAAAAGATTCACATTTGTGGGCAGAGAGAACTGATGACGTTTTATCAGACTCAGTCTGACACATGCTTCCACTAACATTCAAAGTAAAGCAACTGAATATTAAATACATTGGTTAGAGACTCCTTTTATTTATGGGCTCACTATGAAAGCATATATAGTTCACCTTTTCTTCCAGAAATATTCTATGGTATTATTAAATAAAATGAGAAAATTAGTACAGTGGCAGTTAAAGCTACAAGCTGTTGGAAGTCTTGTAAATGGTATAATGTAAAACACTTTTAGCCTGAGAGTCTTTGGGGGCAGGGGCTGTTTTTAAATTTGAGTCTTGTATAGCATATTGGTGGCACCAAATGGTGAATAAATAATAAAACAATTAGAGGTGCTTGGAAATTTTCCATTGGAAAATGTGGATTCATCAAAATGAAATGTTTCATGGGAACATATCAGTTTTGACAACATTTTGTTTTGAAACAAATGCAGTGGATTATTCTGATAAGGTCAAAACACACTCAAATAGCGATTTCCTCTCTCACATACAGAAGCAGATTTTCTATCTGCAAACCTCTGCCAGCATTAACTAATGATAACAAACAGTAGGTGTGCAAGATCAAGAGTGCAGGATTGGTCGAAGTGCTCTTTCAAGTGCCTCTTGTGCTTGGCACATCAAGATCTCAGAACCGTTTTAAAAGTAGGTTTGGCTCTTATTCAAGAAAAATTGAAGCTGTATCAATGATATACCAGTATATTTCAAACTGTTAATTGTAGGAGCATGCCATTCTGCATTCAAAAACTGAATCTGATGCAGTCTTTACTGGAAGAAGGGAAAGGTAGCCTGGAAAATTCCAACTTCATCAATGCTAGTCAGTAATACACTAGGACTCAGGAATAAGCCTGGAAGTTTGTCATGGAGGTCATAGCAGCCCCTGGGCCAGTCGCATGGCCACTGCTGGGGCAGTCTTGGGCCATCACACCACCCTTCCCCAGCAGGAACATGAGTTTGGGAGGGGGCAGGGCATTGGGGCACAGGACGGGGTGATGGCTCTGGGTGGTGCTTATTGTGAGGCGGCTCCCCAGAAGCAGCAACATCCCCCTACCTCAGCTCCTAGGCAGAGGTGTGGCCAGGCAACTCTGTGCACTGTCTCCGCCTGCAGGCACCCACTCCCACATCTCCCATTGGCTGTAGTCCCTGGCCAATGGGAGCTGTGGAGCCAAAGCTCTTGGCGGAGGCAGCCACAGATCTGCCTGGCCACACCTCTGCCTAGGTCCTAAGTGCTGAGAGAGGGAGATTTCACTGCTTCCGGAGAGATGCGGAGCCTGCCAGCCCCACCAACCCTCCCCTCCAGCACCAAACACAACACCCCCAGCCACCTCCCCTGAGCACCCGTGGCATCCCCGCCCCCCCCCCCCACAGTTTAGTAGGGAGAATATAGTATTAGTCATGGACAGGTCATGGGCCATGAATTTTTGATGGCCCATGACCTATCCATGACTTTTACTAAAATACCCGCCACTAAAACATAGCCTTACTCATGAACGCTTACTTAGTAGGTTCTTCTTTAGCCCCCTCACCAAAATATTTGGAGTGCTTCACTATCGCTAGTGAATTTATCCTCACATGACTCCTGTGAGGTACGGAACGGGAAGAGCTATTATCCCCATTTTACGGATGGGGTACTAAGGCCGGAGCTTGGGCTCTGAAGCCTGGGGGTGGGGAAAGTTTCATAGCCCAAGCTTCAGCCTGAGTAGGAATGTCTACACACCTATTTGCGAGGTGCGTGCTGTGTGCGAGCCTGTGTCTATAGACCCTGGCTCTGAGACTTGCTGCTTGTGGATTTACTTTTGCAGTGTAGACATACCCTTAGGCACAAACACCATCCCCCAGTCTCTAGGGCACCAGGTGGTTAGCTAGGGTGTTCATGCCTCTCCTTTTTGTCAAGCTTTTAAATTATGTATCTTTTTGTGCATTGGAAAAAGGCTCTCACGAAGGGCTGGTCTCAAAATAGTCTGAAGAAAGACTTTACTTATATTGTCTCACTGAAGACGACTTACTTATGCCATCCTTATAAGGAAGTTACACTGCATGTTGCCTATGGGACTCTAGTGATTCATGAATTATTGAAGTCAGATGCTTTGAATGACCTATAGGGAGTAGAGGTTCTCTATGTTCCACAGTTTTAGAAACTAAAAACTGGATATAGCCACAAAGAACCACTTTTGATAAGGAGTAATAAATTGCCAGCTTTTCCTGATCCCATTATATTTAAGAGAGAGCAAGACTGCCTGGTACCAAATGGGGGAGTAGGGCAAAAACCTTTAAACTTTTATTTATATTTAAACATTTTAGAGTTCGAGTTCTTCAGTTTTTATGAAAATCTCATCCAGCTGGAATAAGAAATCTGACCTAGGGCATGTCCCTCATTGTGGAATACATAGAAGGTCACCACTTTAAAGTGATTCAGCTGCTGACTCATCTCCTCTCCCATGTGTCCACAGATATACCATGAGAAAATCGTGCAGTAACTAACCACAAGACAGCTGTGGGTTAGCAGCAGCTAGCAAACCAGATGCCACTCTGCAATTTTGGACTTGCACATACATGGTTTTGATTGAAACATGACCAAGTCTCCCATGTGTCACTGGGTACTGCTAAATGCCCTTACCTTTGATCTACAGCCTTCCCCATGCTAGTAGGAAAAATATGATCCTCAAGAAAAGGATAACACAGCCCTAACTAATGCTTTTATTTTTCCAATTATATGAAAAGTTATCAGGTCTTTTTTCAGATGTCTAGGAAATGTTTGTTGAACTATGGTTAAGCTTGGATGCTTATTACCTTAGCGATTCCTCTAGTTTAAGGATGACACACAGTAGTGGAATAGGGCAGGGAAGCCTGAACTGTCCCTGTGTATGCTGCCATTGCTCTACTTAAGTTAGAACAGCAGCTCATGCAGACCAATCAAACCCAGTTTAAACCATCTGAGGTGCATCCATGCTGAATCATAGTTCAACAGACTTTTCCTAGACTTTTTTTTTTTTTTACAGTGGCTTAAAACTGACAGTGATCGTGTAAAGGAGGAGGTGCAGGCTGGTCATCTCACTCTCAATCCCAGTGAACAGTCAGGGCTCAGGGTTAACATTATTGCAACTTGTTAGCATAGTTTGATGACTTAATGATTCTGAAGGCTGGACCAAGACAAAACATTTTTAGAAAGTATTTATACAGCTCAAGGTGGCTAATGAGAATTTTTAAAATGTTTACTATGCTCCAGTCTCAGAAAGCATTTGTGGGCTTCTGAGCCACTCACGCTACTGAAGTCCATGGATGCTAATGCTGTAGCAAGAGAATGATGCTGAAGGAAGATCTTATATAAGTGGACTCCCAGACTCCTATGCCCTCATCTGTGAATTCCCACATGCAATGAATAGGCTGGGAAGAACCTTTGATTCTACTTCTCAGAGGTTGTTTTTAGAAATATATCCAATAAATAAAATAAAAGTAATAAAGAAGAGATGTGAGCAGATGGAGAGGTAGATTTGAGACTCATGAACAGAGAGGTACTAATGGACTATAAGAACAGATGAGGTCACCTGGTGAGGAAAGAGTGCTCTTATGTGATCTTGGAACACATTGGGTTGGGCAAAATATGGAACAGTGGCTCCTAGGTGGCTATGGAACCCTGCAGCAGATAGGGAAGAAAAGCTTTCTCGCTGTATGAGGAACAGCGGTGGGTGTTATTTACTGTAGGCTGAGCCCAAAGATAGACAGTCCATCATCCATAGTCCATGATTATGCCATAAATAACCACTATAATCGCTACAGTCACTTATTTTAAAATCCTCATGAAAGCTGACAGGAAATTAACCATAACAAAATCACATTCACAAGTAATGCTAAGGGTTTAATTAACCACAAAAACTGGAAAACTCAGTGCTGAGATTTTCATTCCATCTTCAATCTGACATGTTGTGTTTAAGTAGTACAGGAAGTTCTCCAAACAGCATGTGATCTTCTCTTAATCAAGTGCTGCATTGCCATGACTATGAAAGAAAACTAGAACAGCTACCTTATTTCTGACTTTCCTGACTTTAGGGAGATCATTGAATGTACATTAAATAAGAAAACTAAATTCATCTGTAAAACTTGGTCTGTTATACTAGGATAGTTATGTAAAGTTTCACCCTCTCCTGACATCCTTAAATGCCATCTACAAAGGAAATAATTTTAAGGCTTGTGTTTTTATTTGCACAAAAAATGAAGTTAGAGATTTATTAAGCACTAGTGAGCCAAATATGTTCCTAATTCAATATTACACAGCAAGGGCTTGCTTTTGCTTCAGCTTCAACAGAAAAGAAAAACTTAACATGTATTTTACATCCACTCTAAGGCCTAATTCCATATTCTTTGCCCTGGTCTACACTAGGAGTTGAGGTCGAATTTAGCAGCGTTAAATCGATTTAACCCTACACCCGTCCACACAACGAAGCTCTTTTTTTCGACTTAAAGGGCTCTTAAAATCAATTTCCTTACTCCACCCCTGACAAGGGGATTAGCGCTGAAATTGGCCTTGCTGGGTCGAATTTGGGGTACTGTGGACACAATTAGACGGTATTAGCCCCCGGGAGCTATCCCAGAGTGCTCCATTGTGACCGCTCTGGACAGCACTCTCATCTCAGATGCACTGGCCAGGTAGACAGGAAAAGGTCCGCGAACTTTTGAATTTCAATTTCCTGTTTGGCCAGCGGGGCAAGCTGCAGGTGACCATGCAGAGCTCATCAGCAGAGGTGACCATGATGGAGTCCCAGAATCGCAAAAGAGCTCCAGCATGGACTGAATGGGAGGTACGGGATCTGATCGCTGTATGGGGAGAGGAATCAGGGCTATCAGAACTACGTTCCAGTTTTCAAAATGCCAAAACATTTGTCAAACTCTCCCAGGGCATGAAGGACAGAGGCCATAACAGGGACCCAAAGCAGTGCCGTGTGAAACTTAAGGAACTGAGGCAAGCCTACCAGAAAACCAGAGGGGCAAACGGCCGCTCCGGGTCAGAGCCCTAAACATGCCGCTTCTATGATGAGCTGCATGCCATTTTAGGGGGTTCAGCCACGACTACCCTAGCCGTGTTGTTTGACTCCTTCAAGGGAGATGGAGGCAATACGGAAGCAGGTTTTGGGGACGAGGAAGATGATGATGATGAGGTTGTAGATAGCTCACAGCAAGCAAGCAGAGAAACCGGTTTTCCCGACAGCCAGGAACTGTTTCTCATCCTGGACCTGGAGCCAGTATCCCCTGAACCCACCCAAGGCTGCCTCCCAGACCCGGAGAAGGGACCTCTGGTGAGTGTATCTTTTAAAATACTATACATGGTTTAAAAGCAAGCATGTTTAATGATTAATTTGCCCTGGCATTCGCGGCTCTCCTGGATGTCCCAAAGCCTTTGCAAAAGGTTTCTCGGGAGGGCAGCCTTATTCCATCCACCATGGTAGGACACTTTACCACTCCAGGACAGTAGCACGTACTCGGGCATCACTGTAGAACAAAGTATTGAAGTGTATGTTTGCTGGCGTTCAAACAACATCCGTTCTTTATCTCTCTGTGTTATCCTCAGGAGAGCGATATCATTAACGGTCACCTGGTTGAAACAGGGTGCTTTTCTTAAGAGGACATTAAGAGGTGCCCGTTCCTGCTGGGCTGTTTGCCTGTGGCTGAACAGAAATGTTCCCCGCTGCTAGCCACGGGGAGGTTGGAGGGGCTAGCCACGTGCTGAGGGAGGCAAAATGCGACGTGGAACGAAAGCACATGTGCTATGTATGTAATGTTAACAGCAAGGTTTACCGTGAAAAAGTGTACCCATTGTTCTATAAAATGTGTCTTTTTAAATACCGTCCCTTTTTTTTCTCCACCAGCTGCATGTGTTTCAAGGACCACAGGATCTTCTCCTTCCCAGAGGCTAGTGAACATCAGAAGGCGAAAAAAACACACTCGCGATGAAATGTTCTCTGAGCTCATGCTGTCCTCCCACACTGACAGAGCACAGATGAATGCGTGGAGGCAGACAATGTCAGAGTGCAGGAAAGCACAAAATGACCGGGAGGAGAGGTGGCGGCCTGAAGAGAGGGCTGAAGCTGAAAGGTGGCGGCAGCGTGATGAGGGGAGGCAGGACTCAATGCTGAGGCTGCTGGAGGATCAAACTAATATGCTCCAGTGTATGGATGAGCTGCAGGAAAGGCTGCAGGAGCACAGACCGCCGCTACAGCCCCTGTGTAACCAACCGCCTTCCTCCCCAAGTTCCATAGCCTCCTCACCCAGATGCCCAAGAACACGGTGGGAGGGGCCTCCAGCCACCCAGCCACTCCACCCCACCCCAGAGGATTGCCCAAGCAACAGAAGGCTGGCATTCAATAAGTTTTAAAGTTTTAAACTTTTAAAGTGCTATGTGGCCTTGTCCTTCCCTCCTCCACCACCCCTCCTGGTGCTTCTCTCCTCTACCACCCCTCTTGGGCTACCTTGGTAGTTATCCCCCTAATTGTGTGATAAATTAATAAAAAATGCATGAATGTGAAGCAACAATGACTTTATTGCTTCTGCAAGCTGTGATCGAAGAGAGGAGGGGAGGGTGGGTAGCTTACAGGGAAGTAGAGTGAACCAAGGGGCGGGGGGGTTTCATCAAGGAGAAACAAACAGAACTTTCACACCGTAGCCTGGCCAGTCATGAAACTGGTTTTCAAAGCTTCTCTGATGCGCACCGTGCCCTCCTGTGCTCTTCTAACCGCCCTGGTGTCTGGCTGTGTGTAACCAGCAGCCAGGCGATTTGCCTCAACCTCCCACCCCACCATAAACGTCTCCCCCTTACTCTCACAGATATTGTGGAGCACACAGCAAGCAGTAATAACAGTGGGAATATTGGTTTCGCTGAGGTCTAAGCAAGTCAGTAAACTGCGCCAGCGTGCTTTTAAACGTCCAAATGCATATTCTACCACCATTCTGCACTTGCTCAGCCTGTAGCTGAACAGCTCCTGACTACTGTCCAGGATGCCTGTATATGGCTTCATAAGCCATGGCATTAAGGGGTAGGCTGGGTCCCCAAGGATAACTATAGGCATTTCAACATCCCCAACGGTTATTTTCTGGCCTGGGAATAAAATCCCTTCCTGCAGCTTTTGAAACAGACCAGAGTTCCTGAAGATGCCAGTATCATGTACCTTTCCCAGCCATCCCATGTTGATGCTGGTGAAACGTCCCTTGTGATCCACCAGTGCTTGCAGCACTATTGAAAAGTACCCCTTGCGGTTTATGTACTCGCCGGCTTGGTGCTCCGGTGCCAAGATAGGGATATGGGTTCCGTCTATAGCCCCACCACAGTTAGGGAATCCCACTGCAGCAAAGCCATCCACTATGACCTGCACATTTTCCAGGGTCACTACCCTTGATATCAGCAGATCTTTGATTGCGCTGGCTACTTGCATCACAGCAGCCCCCACAGTAGATTTGCCCACTCCAAATTGATTCCCGACTGACCGGTAGCTGTCTGGCGTTGCAAGCTTCCACAGGGCTATTGCCACTCGCTTCTCAACTGTGAGGGCTGCTCTCATCTTGGTATTATTGCGCCTCAGGGCAGAGGAAAGCAAGTCACAAAGTTCCATGAAAGTGCCCTTATGCATGCAAAAGTTTCGCAGCCACTGGGAATCATCCCAGACCTGCAACACTATGCAGTCCCACCAGTCTGTGCTTGTTTCCCGAGCCCAGAATCGGCGTTCCACCACATGAACCTGCCCCATTAGCACCATGATGCCCACATTGCCAGGGCCCATGCTTTGAGAGAAGTCTGTGTCCATGTCCTCATCACTCTCGTCACCGCGCTGATGTCGCCTACTTGCCCAGTTTCGCTTTGCCAGGTTCTAGTGTTGCATATACTGCTGGATAATGCACGTGGTGTTTAATGTGCTCCTAATTGCCAAAGTTATCTGAGTGGGCTCCATGCTTGCCGTGGTATGGCGTCTGCACAGAAAAAAGGCGCGGAACGACTGTCTGCCATTACCCTGATGGAAGGAGGGGCGACTGATGACATGGCTTACAGGGAATTAAAATCAACAAAGGGAGTGGCTTTGCGAGAAACTGAATGGCCCCCCTCAAGGACAGAACTCAAAACCTCAAGGATAGAACTCTAAACTGGGTTTAGCGGGCTGTTGATTTCACAGAGTGAGGGAGGAGAAAATGAATACAAAACAGATCTGGTCTATTTCTTGTTTTGAGCCACTTCATCTATCTTTATACATCTTGCTGGCAGCAGACTGTGCAGTACGACCGCTAGCCATCGTCATCTCCTGGGTGCTCGGCAGAAGATGGTGCAGTATGACTACTAGCCATCGTCTTCTGCTGACTGCTGATTAAAAGACAGTGCACTGCCGGTAGGACTCAATCGCCATGAGACGAAACTTAAAAGGGAAATGACCTGGCTGAGTCACTCCCATGTTTGCTCAGGCGCCCCTGATCTCATCGAGGTCGGTTAAAAGAGCACCCAGGACTACGTCGACGACGGCTACCAGTCATACTGCACTGTCTGCTGCCAAAAGGCAATAAACTGCTGCTGTGTAGCAATGCAGTACCGCGTCTGCCAGCATGCAGGAGACATACGGTGACAGTTAGCTAAGCGGGCTCCATGCTTGCCGTGGTATGGCGTCTGCACAGGTAACTCAAGAAAAAAGGTGCAAAACGATTGTCTGCCCTTGCTTTCATGGAAGGAGGGAGGGAAGGAGGGCCTGATGATATGTACCCAGAACCACCTGCGACAATGTTTTAGCCCCATCAGGCACTGGGATTTCTACCCAGAATTCAAATGGGCGGCGGAGACTGTAGGAACTGTGGGATAGCTACCGACTGTTGCCTCGGTACTGCGGACACACTCCGCCAACTACATGCACTTAGAGCATTTGTGTGGGGACACACAAAATTGACTGTATAAAAACGCTTTCTACAAAACCGACTTCTATAAATTCAACCTAATTTTGTAGTGTAGACATACCCTTTTTGGTGATATAAATTGAGGACTTTTTTCTTTATTAAAAAAATAGAGGCCATGGCTGGAGTTGATTACAACACACAAACCAAACACAAACCCTAGTCTGTGCCCACTTATTGCATGCCCCAATTTGTTTGGTTTATTTATCGTTTGAACTAATGTGGTATAATTTGCCTCTCATGTTCAAATTATGCAAATATGGTGGGGATCCACAGTAACTTATCAAACGCACCAGGGAGAAAGGAACTTGTTTTTCTAAGACTAATCAATATATAATAAAAAGAATAGACAATATCTCAATTTGGTTCCAATGCAAAGAAATCAAACAGAAAGACAGTACCCTATGTAGTACAGCTCCCATATGGATCATGGTACTTACATGGGAAGCAATATCCAAATATCTCAGAACAGCACTCTGAAACCCTCAAAGGTAAAAAGGAGCACTCATCATGAGTGAAGTCAAAGTGAACTGTTTGACATTAGGCAAGGCAATTTGGTCATCCTGAGACTACTCTGCATAAAAGAAAAGGAAAACAAAAAATGCTTATACAAAAGCATCAGACCATTGTAGATTATGATACAGTTATTGCTGCAGTCAAAGGTAGGGCAGGCATATTGTTATTCTGTGGCATCGAGAGAAGACATCTCAGTGTAAAGCTTCGTGCTACATCACAGCCAGACAGTGGGTTTGTATTGCACTTTGTTCAAGGAAATGCATACCATAAAATAGGATCTCCCCTTCCCTTTACCTTCTTGTCCTTCAAGCCATCCCTAAAACTGGGGTCCCCATCTCATGTTCTCTTCTAGCCCCTTCCCATTTGTGGCAAAACCATCCCATCTTGCCTCTCTTCCCTCTTCTCTACTCATTCCTTCTCTCCCTTTTCTCAACCAGTCTCTTGCCATTTTACATTAAAACATATTCCTTTCCTGTCTACCCTGAATATAAAACAATCCCTCTCCATCGGCCTAAAGTGTATATTACATTTTAAGAGTTGTATGGCTATTGAGTCATGTAAGCAGAATTAGCAGTAACTATTAAATATGGGTTGAAATTCCATCCCATGTTTGTAATTATCCGTACATTTTCAATGTCAAAAGGGCAGAACAGCATGCAAGGTAAACATTTGTCAAGTTGGGTGGGGGGATATTTACAGACAAAATTAGAAAGTGAGTGTATAAGGTCAGATTAAGACACTCAGAGCTGAATAGACTACTGGTGAAGAGTGTGCATTGATTTCACTGAGTTGCACCTATTTACACCAGTGATTAATATTGCCCTGACTGTAAACAACATTCACTTCTCTGTAATAACATTGTGGTGATAAATTCATAACAAAGCAGATAAATTACGTTATTTTGTCAGTATGATTTGGGTACATAATTTCTTCAAATGCTTCTAAAAATGGAGAGATATGCTGGTCTGACCTCCCTCATTCACACATACACAAAACAATGTTAACTTCCTCTTTTCTTGTGGTTTTAGACACTGAATTTTGCAATAAAGTCCAAAAGAATTCCTGCTGTTGTAATCTGAAAATAACTATCCAAATGTACCAGACACTTATCCTTCCAGGGAAACACTTTATTATTCATATGTACCTGATGATACTCTGCCAGTCCTAAACCGATGTAATTAGACATGTTCAGCTTGGCATGGAAATCTTTTTGTGGTAAGATTGCTCACAGAATCTTTGATATGGAAAAGATCAGTCAGGTCATCTAGTCCTCCCTGCTGCTACTACATTATATTTTTCTGACCTTCCCCTTGAAATGCATCTTATGGTATTTGAATATTTTTTTTCTTTATAAACACACACATCCTCCTGTGAATTCTGAAATTAAGTTTTGTTAGTTTTATTTGTAAACTTGTTATAAGTAATTTCTATTAATATTTGCATACGCTTTCTGCTTAAAGATGTTTGCTAAGAAAATATTTATTAGGAATAGGAGCTTAACACAATAAATCAATACTTAACATTTCCTGGACCACAACGATAGACATAAAATATTTTACAAAAATTCTTTATGGAATTACATAAAACAAATGCACAGGGTTTGTCTGTTTTTACACTGACTTAATCCCAAAAAAACAAAAACCAACCCTACAAAGATCACAAGAAAGGCATGATAAACTGCATTTTAAATTGTTGTTGCACTGCTGTGTAACAAGCCCTTGTTACAAAACATTAATTTAGTGTCTTTAAAAAGTCAATAGAAAATGTATTTAATCTAACAGAACTATTAACAGCTGATATTTTAACTGACTTTACACCTTGAAACCTTATGAATAGAGGTACTTTAGTCACAAAGTATGGAGAGTAGAGAGCTAGAAAAAAATGTTTTTTTTAAACCTTTAGTAGTCTTTTTTTAAAATATAAAATGCACTAATTTCCCAAAATAAGAATATTTTGACACATTAGTGTCAATTTATGCTGATGAAAGCTGATGACAGCTTCTTTCTAACTAAAGTTCATTTCACAAAACCTTAATATATTACATGAATATTCAAGTAAATTATTTAAAAATATTTTAAAAGCAGAAGAACTGAATTGTACAGTGTTTCATACAGATGGTTAGCTTAGGAATGATGTCATTTCCAGCTATATATATTTATAGATATTTATTTTTAAGACCATCATGACACTACCTGATATTGCAAGAAATCCTTATGGTTAATGTTTATTATTCTTCTATTTGTAATTCTTAAAATTAAATTTTCAGTTGCATTTTAATCAGAAGTTATGCCAATGACTTAATTCATCACCAGCTAGTATATTCCTCTTTCTGTGTGTTGCACAACATTACAATCATACTACTGGCCCCATTTTGTGAGATGCTGAACATCCTCAACTTCCATTGACTTTTATGGGAATTGATGGTGCTTAGTACCTTGCAAGTGAAAGCAATGAAATCATTATAATTAAGCAACGTAAAAAAGACAAGCTCGGCTGGATGCTGTGGGTTCCCCAGCATCAAACCTCTCACAAAACCCGCAAAGAGTAAAAGTAGTGTTCTTCTTGCAGGATGTCTTCTTTACACCTATCACCTGGAGTGATTTAAAAATGTTTTATTACTGACTCAAACACTGGATACTTACTGTGTTGAGAGTGAGTCACTCACTAGTCTTGGTCAGTGGATTTTGGACTACAACAGAATTCTGGTTTACTTAATATCCCCTGCAATGGGCAAATTCCAGAGCAAAATAACCCACAACAGGAAATTGGAATGAAAAATACAAACCATGCACAGTTTACATTACTATGAGATTTCAGTAATACATGCAAGACAATGAAAAAGTCAGAATGTATCAAAGTAGCAACGGTTAAAAATTTAGCGAAGTTTTCACAGTGTCTCTTCACAACTTTTTACTTTAACACAAGTGCATCACTTACCATCACTATTGCTCAAACATTTTAAAACGTCTCCTGGCCATGCAAATCACTTTGAAAAGAAAACAAAGCAAATTAAATTTCTTAGGCATTTTTAGACATTGAATACAACTTGAATTTTACTCAAGTTTTCAACCCTAGGAAATAAGTTGCTGTTATCAAACTAGAAGTTTCAGAGTAGCAGCTGTGTTAGTCTGTATTCGCAAAAAGAAAAGGAGTACTTGTGGCACTTTAGAGACTAACAAATTTATTTGAGCATAAGCTTTCAATTTGTTCTACTGTTGTGCTTTAACATTCTTTTTATCTCAGTTATATCCTGAGAGTACTAAATGCTCAAAGAACTAGCCAAATATGCAAAGTTAAACTTTGTTCAGCTATCCAAATTCTTGAACAAACAGAAGCTACAGGGAATTTCTTATTGGCATCCTCTCAATTTCTTCTTTCCCATCCTTCAGACTATTGAGGTTTATTCAGTTGCACTGTTATGCCTTTGCCTTCCAGAAATGTTACACTGCTTGGGCAGTTATTAAGAAGCAGAATTAGACTCAAGAACAACTGATATATTCTGTCCTAAGGAAAAAAACCACACAATTCCATTTTTTCCCAGTTTGCAATTTCAGTTTGACATCACATCATCACCACAACTCAACATTAACCCATAAAACAAAGACTAATTCCACTGTCATACACAGTGGGGGAAAAAGTCAGGAGGAAAAATGGGAGGCTCTATGTTAGAGATAATCACTCACTCAAAAGGAGAGAATCCAGCTTCCCCTTAGCTAACATTTCATAAATTAATAATTTGTTAAAATCATAAATCACAAGAATTTAGCTATTACACAAAATTCAAGTTTTAAAGAAAGAATAAATTAGTTACAGCCTTGTAAACAATTGTTCATTTGTGTAACATCTTTGAAGGAAAAAGAGTTCCCCTGTATAATAAATGAGACAGTACAAGGCACACATTACACTTAAGAATCCAATGTGATAAAAATAGCAGATGCCTTCATCATCTTTGTTTGCTTTCAATTGTGCTATAGAACACTGGAGAAATATATATTTTTTTATATTACTGTCATTTGAAAGACTTCCATGACTGCACTCTTTTTGCTAATATATTTGTGCTATTTTATAGTGTAGTGTGATTTGCATCTGTTGAAAAGGATCTTCTCAGATGTTTTCTACAAAGCTGCCAGGGAAAAGGCCAGTTTTTCCATTTCGTTGCAGTGTGCCTTTGAACCAACCATCCTCACGTTTTTTGTGTACAAAAACAATGTCCCCTTCCTTAAGTTCAAGTTCTGCTTCACTCTGAGGGGGATAGGAGACCACGACCCTGTATCTGTACAATAAAAAGGCATTTTAGTTCAGAATTTTTACAGAATGTTGTACTGTTTACAAAAAAGTTCCCATACATGTTATTAGAACGGGAAGCTCCCTGGAACTAGTTACAGAGCTCATAAGAACTGAAAAATAAATGTATCCTGGACAGAAAATAACAGAAGGAATGTTAACATAAGGAATCCAAGTCAAATGTATATAAAATACCTCTTATGGTCTTTCATTAAGATTCCTGTAAAAATATATGATGGTTATGGCACACAATGGGAAAGAAATGTAAACACATTTTTGGATATATATGTGCTGTCTTCTTCCAGCTACAGTGACTTAACAATAATCAGACTTCAAGATTGCACAGCAGTAACTGTACTTCATTTCCCAATTGCATGATTATATGGTGGCATATTTTAAAAGAGTAACTAACAAGACATGTACTTGCTTGCATGTTTATTATTTTTGTCTTTCTAGATTATAAGATCTTCAGAGTAAGAAGCGTGGTACCTTATTTGTTTAGACAGTGCCTAGCATGTTTTGGGGCTACTGTAACACAAATAATAAATAATTACTGTACATAACGTGTAGATCAGCATTTTCCTTTGGCATCTGGACTGTTGAAGAAAAAAAACATTTTCTTTAAATACCATAAGAAAAAGCTCTTTCCAGTTATCTCACTGTAATATAAAATTAATCCTCTTACACTCACAAGTTACATACCAAAATTAAACACAGTTCCTAAAACTCACTTTCTCCCAAATCTGTTTTAAGCACATATAGGTCCATTCAGTCATCTTGGGCTATGTCTATACTACGCATCACTGACAGCGGCATGCAGCATACGTAAGGTGACCATATTTCCTAAAATAAAAACGGGACACCCCCCCAAGTGTCAC
The DNA here is from genome assembly GCF_965140295.1 of Lepidochelys olivacea. Taxonomy (NCBI): domain Eukaryota; kingdom Metazoa; phylum Chordata; order Testudines; family Cheloniidae; genus Lepidochelys; species Lepidochelys olivacea. The sequence continues at coordinate 76,047,944 of NC_140414.1, forward strand.
AATGTAACTGTCCCCCCCCCATGGGGATCCCTGGGTAAGCAGTTTAGCATTGTATGTTGCTAGCGCTTGTATATGTGGTAAAATGTATTGTGGGAAGGGTTGCAGGTGTGAGTGTGGAGTGAAAGGTTCCTTTGCAGGTTACAAGAGGCTGTAGAGGGAGGAAAGGAGAAGGGAATGGGTTAACTTGACGCTCCAGCTAGGTCCCAAGATAAGATGCTGACTCCAGCCCAAGGCCACAGCACACAACTGACTCTCGGCTGCCTGCCAAGAAAGACGGGGGCCTGGATTCCAACCCTGACCAGCCGTGAGAAAGGAGGATTCAGCTGAACAGAACTGCACGAGCTGCGAAAACTAGTGAGACAGTGAAGGCCAGCAAGGAGGAAAACCACAGTGTTGCGTCCCTGAAGCTGGTGTGTTTTGGGAAAGCTCAGGAAGCCACGGAAGGCTGGTTTAGACTGGTACAAAGAGTACAGGTGACAGAGATCCCTAAACGGAATGCCCCCAAAAGACTCCAGGACTTAAAACCCTCCTGAGAGCTGAAGCAAACTGGAGCTCAACAACAGACCCTGGACGGCCTGTGCACAGGACAGAACTCTCGTCCACCCTTCCCCCTATTCTTTTGATGTTACACCCAGGCTTGGCCAGTCTCAGGTAGGGCATGTGAGAGTATGAAAGTGGGTTAGGGCGCAGGCAATAACGCTTTCTTTCTTCCCCTGAGTGACATGGGGAGCCCCAGCACTCACCACTGTTATTTTATTAATAAAACTTAGTCACTTGGTGTGCTCCTTCATCTCTTCCCCTAACGATCCTGTGGCCTCAGCCTGATCACCTGACGCCCCAGGCAGATTGGTAACATAAATCTGTCACATTTTTGGTGGAGAATGGTGCGCAGTGGGGGCAGGAGCTATGGAGCTCACAAACTGGTCTGCCCTTGGTATTTCATGTTTGCTCTGGCCCGGCACGGTTGGTATTTCATGTTGAGGATTTTAGGATTAAAGGTGTGCCCCACCCTCAGTCATAGCATGACTGAGAAATGGAGGGCAGTTCAGCATTCCTCTCTCCACCCCGGTCAGCAGGGGAAGGGTGCAGGTGGGTCTACTACCCCTGGCCGTAGACATGCTGGGCAATAGGAGGGGGGTTTAGAGACCCTCGCTCGAAGAGCAAGGAAAAAACCTCGGTGCATACACCCTCAGTCGTAGCATGACTGAGCATAAGAGGAGAATTTAGGGTTTCTCGCTCTGCCCAAGAAGGGTTTTGGATTTGGTGTATGGGCCCTCGGCGGTAGAGGACCGAGTAATACGGAGGGAGGCTTAGCGTCTCTCCCTCCAGCCCAGGGGGGTGAACATTGTAAATCCCGGTGTTGGCGTGGGCAACGTGAAATTTCAAGTGACTAGAAAAACCTTAAGAGCTGTACTAACGGATTGTAACAAAAGAGTTACAAAGGTAAAAGAGATTCATAAAGAAATATGTTCTGGCAGTATTTTCTATATGAGACCCAACTCTGAAGGATATAGGAGTGTGGGCAAATAGTGGTAGCACCTGTGTACAAAATGTTTAAAAGGAAGCAATCCAAAGATGATACTTTGTTCAACAGATTACTCCTTTTAAACAGATCTTTCTCTGTTAAACCAAACTCGGAAGGATATAGGAGTTTGGGCTGTGTAGTATTTCTTGTGAGTGATATTGTGGTGATTTCACAATTTTGAAAGAAATGTTTAAGGAAAAGGACCAGGAGGGGTAGGAGCTAATTAAGGAGCCCACCCTCCTTGCTAAATTAGTAGTGGAACAAACCTTGTGCCCAAGGAAAGGGACGGCGCAGTGAGAAAAACAGGATCGGGCCCAGACAAGCAGGCAGGCAACAGATAAAAAAATTGGAAAACAGGTTGGAAGCCCTGAGGGCATAGTGAAAGGAGTAAGTGCAAACATGGGGAATTCAGATTCCTGAAACAGTACTTGGAATGGTGAAATCTGAGTTGATGGACATGTCATTTTGGGAGATAAGCAAGTGATTTAAGGAAAGAGAGTGAGAAGTTAACTCTGCAGAGGCTGGAGGGAATTAAGCAATTGAATGTTGTAACAGTGTTAAAAAGGAAAAGTGTTACAGAAAGAAAATTCTTGGTTTCTTTGCAGCCACTCTGAAGGTAAAATGGGCCTCTTCCAAAGGAATGTCTGTAAATAATCCAGACAAAAAAATTGTCTAATTGAAATCATTTGACTATGGACAATTTAGTCAAATTTGCTAAAAGAATATAAGGGGGTTCTATTGGAACTTAACTGCCCCAAATGTATAAAGGGATTGTAATCTCCTTCCCCCCCTCCCAGGCTCCATGTCCCATGCTACCCGCGGCTGGGGCTGCCCACCCCCAAGCTCCACGCCACCTGTGGCTGGGGCTGAGCCCTATGCTGCCTGGGGCTGGAGCTCACTCCTGAGCCCTACTGCCACTTTGCATCACCGCCCCCCCACCCAACGTTCCTCTGTGCCCCTCCAGGGGGGCGTGCCCAACTTTCTTGGTAAACTGGGCATTTGTTTGTTTGTTCTTGTCAACTGATAGGTTGGGAAGAGCAAACGGGATGCCCATTTGTGTCAAAAAAGAGTCAGGATGGCCAGGACAGAGCTTAAAAATGGGACTGTCCCGGCCGAAATGGGACGTATGGCCACCCTAAGCATACTTGTAGCTACACGCTGCAGTGAAAGGCAGGGTACATCCATATTGCAGAGTGCAGCTACGTAAGTCAGTGAAAGGCTCTGGCAGAAAGCAGACAGCAGGGGAGGGCTCCCGCAGGGTGTGGGGGCAGGCAACAGGACACTACACTGCTAAAAACAGCAGTGTAGACAAGGAGGTATGGCTTGGGCAAGTAGAGAATCAATCATGTAGGGTATGTTATCAGTTACTTACCCATAACCTTCTTACTATACTTGCCTAAAAAATACCACAGGTTTATGCATTACCTTTCACTTCTGTCAACTTGGGTTCAAATCCTGGCTTATGACACTGTAACCCAGGAACCCTCTTGCTGCCAACTGGCAGAGAGCACAGGGATGCGTAGAGTTTTACTGGCATCCCCTGGTTTGGATATATGCATAATAATTCACTAAAGGGTGGCATGTGAGGTCTTTACTGAGAGCCAGCAGCCTATTGGTCATGATAATAATTGCAAAATGTACGTAGAGATAATATTTAAGCAGTTGTGTCTATATTGAAAATTATGTTCTTAAGGCAGGTAATCAGATTATCTCCCTGTCTGGCCATTGTGTATTGTGTCCCCCAGTGCATACCCTACTTGCACTCTGAGACAAATGCTGACTAAGAAATTGCAAAATCTACAAGAAAGGAATATACCGGGGGAAAAAACAACCTACAGGGGGCGTCCAGCTTCTGAACAACAACAATGGATTGTTTGTAAATATATACGGTGCAAACAGGAACCCTGGATTAGGGCTGTCAGTTAACTCATGCGATTAACTAAAAAAAAATTAATCGCGATAAAAAATTAATTGCCATTACTCACAGTTTAAATTGCACTATTAAACAATAGAATACCAATTAAAATTTATTAAATATTTTGGATGTTTTTCTACATTATGTATTCTGTGTTGTAACTGAAATCAAAGTGTATATTATTCTTGATTACATATATTTGCATTGTAAAAGATAAACAAAACAAATAGTATTTTTCAATTCACCTCATACAAGTATTGTTGTGCAATCTTTGTGTGGTGAAAGTACAACTTACAAATGTAGATTTTTGTTGTTGTTACATTTACAGGAGATAATACTGCACTCTTCTTATTTACAATATCACCAGAAAGTGAGAACAGGCATTTGCATGGCACTTTTGTAGCCAGCATTGCAAGGTATTTACATGCCAGATACGCTAAACATTCGTATGCCCCTTCATGCTTTGGCCACCATTCCAGAGGACATGCTTCCATTCTGATGATGCTCGTTAAAAAAAAATAACGTGTTAATTAAATTTGTGACCGAACTCCTTGGGGGGAGAATTCTATGTCCCCTGCTCTGTTTTACCCACATTCTGTCATATATTTCCTGTTATAGCAGTCTCGGATGATGACCCAGCACATGTTGTTCATTTTAAGAACACTTTCACTGCAGATTTGACAAAACGCAAAGAAGGTACTAATCTGAGATAGCTACAGTACTTGACCGAAGGTTTAAGAATCTGGAGTGCCTTCCAAAATCTGAGAGTGATGAGGTGTGATGCTTGCTTTCAAAAATATTAAAAGAGCAACACTCCGATGAGGAAACTACAGAACCCAAACCACCAAAAAAGAAAATCAACCTTCTGCTGGTAGCATCTAACTGAGATGATGAAAATGCACATGCATCGATCTGCACTGCTTTGGACTGTTATCGAGCAGAACCCGTCATCAGCATGGATGCATGTCCCCTAGAATGGTGGTTGAAGCATGAAGGGATATAGGAATCTTTAGTGCATCTGGAACGTAATTATCTTGCGATGCTGCTACAATGGTGCCATGAGAATGCCTGTTCTCAATTTCAGGTGACATTGTAAACAAGAAGTGGGCAGCATTATCTCCTGCAAATGTAAACAAACTTGTTTGTCTGAGAGATTGGCTGAACAAGGAGGAGGACTGAGTGGACTTGCAGGCTCTAAAGCTTCACACTGTTTTATTTTTGAATGTAGTTATTTATTGTACATAATTCTACATTTGTAAGTTCAACTTTCATGATAAAGAGATTGCACTACAGTACTTGTATTAGGTGAATTGAAAAATACTATTTATTTTGTTTTTTTACAGTGTAAGTACTTGTAATAAAAAATAAAGTGAGCACTGTACACTTTGTATTCTGTGTTGTAATTGAAACGAATATATTTGAAAATGTAAAAAACACCCAAAAATATTTAAATAAATGGTATTCTATTATTAACAGTATGATTAATCACAATTAATTTTTTTAATCGCTTGACAGCCGTACCCTGGATCTTTCACCAAGAAGGCAAACTGAGAGTGTGACTTGTCCCATGAACAGAAGATCACAGCCAAGCCTGGCTGTAAAATGCTGGAAAGACTTTGGGTGTGCATTGCCCTGTAAGACAAGAAAGTATCTAGTTAAGTAACTCTAGGTTCTAGAATGTGTGTTATGATTCTATTTTACATGTAATCATTTTTTCCAATACATCTACGTGTTATCACTTGAATCTCTATATCTATAACTTTTATTTGTTTTCACCATGAACGTATCTAAGTGTTGTGAGTTAGACTGTGGTGTGAGGTGTAACTGGTATGCTGGGGTGCATTGCTTCTTGGAAGCAGCAAATCTGTAACTACTATAAGGCTTAGTCTACACTAGCAACTTATGTCAGTAGAACTATGTCGCTCAGAACTGTAGAAAATCCACATCCCTGAGCGACACAGTTATACCAACTTAACTCCTGGTGTAGACAGCGTTATGCTGATGGGAGGGCTTCTCCCATTGACATAGCTACCACCTCTTGGGGTCGTGGAATTTCTATGCCAACAGGAGAAGCCCTCCTGTTGGTGTATGTAGCGTTTACAGCTCTTTAAGTGTAGACAAGCCATGAGTGTTAACAGGGGCTGAACACTCTGGGGCGTCAAGACACTCAGAGGGCTCAGGGGTTGGAATGTTCCTAGTACTAATCTGTATAGAGACAGGGGGGCCTGTGTAGGCCTAGAGGGGTGGGCTTGTTGTCGTCTGTGGCCAGTGACACTAGGGAGCTGACCCTCACCAGGCAATCAAGGACACCTCATGCTAAGGGCAGGTGGTCGTGAGGTATTTCACAACCCTGGGTACTCTTAGGAAGCGTCACAGACATAACAAGAGAACATTTGTTTATGGACACATTTCAAATTAAATATTTAATTGCCTATGAAATACTTGTTATCTTTTAAGACTTCTTTATGTCCAACTACACTGTGTCAGCTGGTTCACCCCATCAGTTCATTGTCAATTCCTTGAAAAAATTAATTACATTTGTCAAGCATGATCACCCCTTTGGAAAAGTATGTCTAATTTAAAGTGTTTGAACCTTTCCAAGTGTTACCCTAATGCCTGTCCCTGTTCAGTAACTCTAAAATCTTTCCCAGTCTGAAAGCCAGAGTTACAGGTGTGGAAGTGGAAAAAGGGATAAAGGGATTTGGACGCAGACATCTTAGTTTTCTTAGGAAAAGAGCAAGAGTCAGGCTACTCTATCTCTAATAAAGCAAGACTTTAAGGCAGGGCCTGGGCAAGTGGGAAAAACTGTAAGAGATGCTGCTTTGACCTTGTGTTAGATAAGAAAGGAACACAGACTGTAGCAGGAACTGCTGAGAAAAGTAAGATATCAGGAAGGAACATGTATATTCAAGACGTGGCTGTTGATCATTATTGTATGCAACAAAAGGTATGAATGCTTGCCCTAATTATTTATCTGGCGAAGATCTGCCTAAAGATGGGGGACCCCCACTCCGACAGCAGTCTTCCCTTGCAATTGCTCGTAATAAAAGTGTCTCTGACTTGTTGCTGACAAATGCAGAGTGAGGACTTGCCTTCTTCCACACAGGTCTATGGTACCCTAGGTCTCCATTGATCCCTTTTTAAATTATGGCTGTTATATTAGTTTGCGTTCAGCCTGTGAGTATCTCTTCTGATGTGAATGAAGGGTCTGATGTGTTTTAGTTTGTTCTCTACTATCATTAGAATTTTGGAATATGAGCAATCTGGTCCTGGGACCTGACTTAATTTGCTCTTTAAACACTGTCCCCTGCTTCCCTTCCCAACCCATTTCTTTGTTAAATTTCCCTAAGCGGGTCGGGGAAAAAAAAAGGAAAGGAAATGTATCTGTTTCTGGAATGTCGTCTTCATTCTCTTAATTAGGCAATAATGAAAAATCTTTTAAACTTCCCAGAAATATGCAACCTGCAACACATTTCCCCTCAAAGTCCTTAAAAGGGCTTGTTCCATTTCACAGTCTTTATGGCACTTTGTATTTGTGAAATATTTTTGTGTCTTCAGTTTTTTCTATCCTCTTTTCATCTGCAATATTGACATTCCTGATCTTTTCTAAATCTCTAAGGCCAGCATCAAGAAAAATAGATATATTTCTTGTATCTTTTCTCTCTACCGCCCAATTTATTGCTATGTTTCATTAGCCATAAAACACGAGTCTACGTCCAAGATAACTGTACCAGATTTTTTGGCAATATTATCTGTACTCCTCTGTTTTCTGAATCAGTAATCTTATATCCAAATAGATAAAGGTCCCACCCTCTCACATGCAGGAAAACAGAAGGACAAAGATGATATTGCTATTAGAAGTTAACGTCATGCAAATTTATTAAGCTTTATTTTCAATTCCCACCAACTGAGGCCAAAATCTTGGTTCTGCTAATTATTTGACACCCCTTCATGGCTCACCCCTGCAGCACTGTCTCGAATAACTTTCTCCCAATCAGTCCTCAAATGGGGTTCTTGACTCCCTCTATGGATATCAATTCCCCTCAGGAGCTGACTAATTCCTCAACTGTTTTCTAAATTGTCAGACCTGCTCTTACATCCCCAGTGAAAACTGTTGCCAGCTAAGGTCACTTTGTATGTTCAGGAAGTTGATGTCACACCAGTCATTTTGCAGTACACTGATGCCAGCCATGACTGAAGAGGTCGAAGTCTGAGTGGCATGCTGCACTATGTTGGTACAAGCTGCCATGTATCCCAGAAGCTTCAGGCAGCTTCTTGCTATGGTGGTGGGAAACTGTCTGAGGCCTTGAATTAAACCTCACTTAACAGGCATGCCCTGGCCTGGGTCAAGTCCAATACTGCCCCTATAGACTCTATCCTCTGGATAGGGGGACAGAGTGGACTTTGCTTTGTTTAAAAGGAGACCCAGGTTGACGAAGGTGGCCGAGAGGCCGAACGGGAGGACTGTGAATTGGTAGTGGGTGTTGTTCACCATGAACCTGAGGTACTTCCTGAGGGGCTGAGTGATCACAATATGAAAGTATGCGTCCTACAAGTTGCGGGCGGCATACCAGTCTGCTGGATCCAATGAGGGAATGATGGAAGCCAGAGAGACCATGTGGAACTCGAGTCTCTTAAAAAAACTTGTTGAGTTCCTGCAGGTCCAGGATGGGCCAGAAGCCGCCTTTGGCTTTCGGTATTAGGAAATACTGGGATTAAAAACCATCCCCCCTGTGCTCCTGAGGAACCTCCTCCACTGCCTCTAGAGAGAGGAGCGACTGCACCTCCTGCAAAAGGAGTTGCTAGTGAGAAGAATCCCTGAGAAGGGAAGGGGGAGAGGGATGGAAGGGCGGGAGGACACAGAATTGGATGGAGTATCCCCTCTCTACCCCGCGGAGCACCCATCAGTCTGAGGTAATAAGGAACCATGCACGGTAGAAAGGGGATAGTTGGGATGAGAAGGTAAGGTGGGGTGGATCCATTTCCAGTTGTGGTACACCGTCCTCAACTATGCCTTCAAAAGGCTGGCTTAGGTCCCAAAGATGGCTTCGGTTGTCCCGAGATCTGGCCAGAAGGTTGGCGCGGCTTTCTCCTGCCGCTTCTGTTCCACCTTCTGGAGCCATCTTGGCAGTTCTGCTGACCGAATCTCTGAGTGGGTTGCGGACGGAAGTGTTTCCGCTGAGTGGAAGGTGTGTAGAGTCCCAAGGACCTGAGGGTGGCTCTAGAGTTCTACAGGCTGTTTAGCTTTTTATCTGTCTTTTCCGAAAACAGTCTCACCTTTGTAAGGCAGTCATGTATGGTCTGTTTTACCTCAAAGGGGAGACCTGAGACCTGGAGCCACGATCCCCTTCTCATGGCTACACGCCTGGCCATGACTCTAGTGGAAGCGTCTGCCCCATCAAGCGCTGCTTGCAGAGATGCCCTGGAGATAAATCTCCCCTCCTCAACCAAAGCAGAGAGTTCATCCTAGGAATCTGAGGGAAGTAACTCCGTAAACTTAGCCATTGCTGAGCAGGTGTGGTAGGTGTACCTGCTGACAATGGCCTGTTGGTTGGAAAGAGACTACTCACCTTGTGCAGTAACTGAGGTTCTTAGAGATGTGTCCCCATGTGGGTGCTCTACTTTAGGTGTTTGTGTGCCCCTGCACTTGTAGTCGGAGACTTTTAGTAGCAGTGCCCGGTTGGGTCACACATGCGTGGTCCTTGCCTCGCACTGGTGCAGGCAGTTAACCGACACTGTGCGACCAACCCCCACTCAGTTCCTTCTCTATTGTAGAAACTAATAAGGAAAAAAATGGTTACTTACTTTCTTGTAACTGTTGTTTTTTGAGATGTGTTGTTCATGTCCATTCCGCATTAGGTGTGCGCGCGCTGCGTGCACGAGCGTTGGAAACTTTTTCCCTTAGTGGCTCCTGTCGGGCTGGCGGGCCCCCCCGAGTGGTGCCACTGCGCCCCGCATATATACCCCCGCTGGCCCGACCCCCTCTAGTTCCTTCTTGCCGGCAACTCCGACAGAGGGGTGAGAGTGTGGGGTGGAATGGACGTGAACAACACATCTCGAAGAAAACCAGTTATGAGAAAGTAAGTAACTGTTTTTTCTTCTTTGAGTGCTTGTTCATGTCCATTGCACATTAGGTGAATTACAAGCTTACTTCTGGAGGAGGGTAGGAGTCATGGAACAACTGCTCAGAGGACCGCTCTGCCAACTGCTGCGTCCTCTCTGGCCTGCTGCCTGACCACATAGTGGGTCGTGAAGGTGTGCACCGAGGACCAGGTAGCTGCTCTGCAGATCTCCTGGATCGGGACCTGTACCAGGAACGCCATGAAAGTCGCCTGCACCCTGGTCGAGTGGGCTGTGACCGCTGGGGCCAGAACACCTGCAAGCTCATAGCACGCCCGGATGCAGCTTGTAATCCAAGACGAAATCTGCTGCGCTGACACTGGGAGGCCTTTTAACCTCTCGGCCATAGCCACAAACAGCTGTGCGGATTTGCGAAAGGGCCTGGGGCGCTCCAAATAGAATGACAGCGCTCGATGTGCACCCAGGGTGTGCAAGATGCGGTGACTTGGGTCCGTATGGGGTTTCGGGAAGAACACCGACCGACAAATGTCCTGGCCCAGATGGAATTGGGACACCACCTTAGGGAGGAACTTGGGGTGCGGCCGGAGCTGCACCTTGTCCTTGTGAAATACTGTGTATGGTGGCTCAGAGGTGAGGGCCCTCAGCTCGGACACCCTTCTGGCCTAGGTAATGGCAACCAGAAATGCCACCTTCCAGGAAAGGTGGAGGAGAGAACAGGTAGCGAGGGGCTCGAAAGGGGGTCCCATGAGTTTAGAAAGGACCAGGTTAAGGTTCCATGGAGGGACTGGAGGGCGGGAGTATGGGAACACCCTCTCCAACCCTTTAAGGAACCACCCCACCATTGGGTGGGAAAACACCGAGCCCCCCGAGAACCCCAGATGGAAGGTGGAGATGGCCGCCAGGTGCACTCTGAGTGAGGACGGGGCTAGCCCTTGCTGCTTGAGGTGCAGGAAGTACTCCAGAATGGCCTGCACTGGGGTCTGCCCGGCCGCACCTGTCAGGGTTCACACCAACACGAGAACCTTTTCCACTTGGCCATATAGGCCGCACTGGTAGAGGGCTTTCTACTGCCAAGCAGAATCTGCTGTACAGGCAGGAAGCACTGGCTCTCCAGGGTGATTAGCCACAGAGCCTCCACGCTGTCAGGTGCAGTGACTGCAGGTCGGGGTGGAGAAGCTGCCTACCGTCTTGTGTAATGAGGTCCTGGTGTAGGGGCAGGACTACTGGGGCATCCACCGACAGCTCTAGGAGTGATGTGTACCAGTGTTGGCGGGCTCAGGGTAGGGCGATGAGGATCACCACTGCCCTGTCCCTGCGCACCTTGAGCAGGACCTTGTGCACCAAGGGGAGCTTGGGGAAGGCATACATCAAGCCCCCTCTCCACAGGATCACAAACACGTCCGCGACAGAGCCCGGGCTGCGGCCCTGGAATGAGCAGAACCGCGGGCACTGGGCGTTGGCCCTGGTGGCAAACAGATCTACCCGGGGAAACCCCCACCTGTGGAAGAGCAAAAGCACAACGTCCGTCCTGAGTGTCCACTCGTGCATGCGGTACGACCTGCTGCGGGAGTCCGCCAGCTCGTTCCGCATCCCCGGGAGATAGGACGCCTCGAGGTGAATCTCATAGGCTATGCAAAGATCCCAGAGGATAGCCAGTATATTTTGTACCTCCTCTGAACCATGCTCTGAGATGGAGTTTCTGTGGATGCAGGACACGGTCTGAGTCCTGGGACAGCAGGTGAGACAGAAGTGGGAGTACGATTCATGGATGCATGGTCATGCTGAGGGGGTAAGGATACCATGGTTTGGTGAGACCATGATAGTAGAATTACTGTGGCCCACCCAGCTTGATCTTGTGGATGACTCGGTTCAAGAGAAGAATAGGAGGGAAGGCATAGAGAAAGGGAACATTCCACTAGAGGAGGAATGCATCGCCTAACGACTGCACACTGAGACCTGCACTGGAACAAAAATGAGGGTGTTTGGTATTTTGTACAGTTAATAAAAGGACTACTGTGGGGAACCCCCAGTGTTGAAATACATGCAGGAGTACTGTGTTGTCGAGCTCCTTTCGCAGTCCTGAGAAATTTGTCTGATGAGGCTACCTGCTGTGGTGGTGTGGATACTGTGTCTAATGCACCATCATCAGGGTTTTATGGCTTGCAGGCAGAGGTACTGTGAGTGTGCTCCCCCTTGTCTGTATATATAATACACACAAGCTAAGGCTTCAAATAGCCTTGTCTTTGATGAGTGGCAGGAATTGGAAGCAAGCGTTGAGGACAGCTTGAAGTTCCAATAGGTTTATATGTTGAAGGGATTCTGCAGGGGACCAGTGGTCCTATATAGAATGTGGGTGCAGATGTGCTCCACATCCCAGGAATAAGGCATTTGTTGTCTGAATGAAGGGTGCCCCCGTGCATACATTGGTCGGTTTTGCCCACCAGAGAAGGGAGTCCTTTATTTTTCCTGATATCGTGGGGTGCTTGTTAATGCTGTGCCTGTGAGGAACAAAGTTGATACGTAGCCTTCCTTGTAGGCAATGGATGTTTAATCTGGTGTGTCTGACGCAAATGTCGTGGCTGCCATGTGGTCAAGGAGTTGGGGGTAAATCCTGGCAGATACCTGTGGGCTATTTCATGCAGTGGGTATGAGGCTGGTGAGAGTGAGAGAACGTTGTCTCGGTAGCGAGGCTATAGCCTCGATCGAGTTGAGGTGGGCCCCAATGAAGTCCAGCTCTTGCACTGTTGTTAGAGTGGGCTGGTCGGTATTTATTAGGAAGCCCAGACATGTGAAGAGGGTTACCACCTCTTTGGTGCCCTGCAGTGATGTCTGCTGGGTTGACGCTTTTAGCAGGCAGTCGCTTATAGCATGTAGTGTGACCATCATGAATCGTTGTGTTTCTGATTAACTTGTTGAATTATCGGAGGTCGAGCATTGGTCTCCATCCACCGGAGTTCTGGTTAGGGGAAGTTGATGGTTGGCATGCAGCAACTTGAGAAGTAGATTGTTGTCCCCTCAGGGCCTGTGTCTGCGATCGTATGAGTCAAATCCTGTGAGTCAAAAAGTGCAAGCTGGTCTCCATACTGGAAGAGAAGATTGAAGGTCTGGAGCAACAGATAACGACCCTGCGTTGCATACGAGAAACGGAGGATTTTCTGGACAAAAGTCAGGATATGCTTCTACGGGCACAAAGCTCTAAAGATTTAGAGCAGGTTGCACAGCGGAGCCAAGAGGCCAGTGAAGAAGCTTGGCAACATGTGACCTCCAGAAGAAGAAGGGGGAATGTCCGGGTTCCAGCAACACGGACACAGGTAACTAACCGCTTTCATGTTCTCTCCACAGGTACCGTTGCGGAGAGTGGACCAGATGATATGTCTGGGGGGAGAAAACAGAAGGAAACTCCGCTGGTTGGAAGGCATGAGATGCGCTGTCCTGAGATGGGGGGTTCCACGACCACCACTCCCAAGAGAAGGAGGCGGGTGGTGGTGGTCGGGGACTCTCTACTCCGGGGGACTGAGTCATCTATCTGCCGCCCTGACCGGGAAAACTGAGAAGTCTGCTGCTTGCCGGGGGCTAAGATTCACGATGTGACAGAGAGACTGTCGAGACTCATCAAGCCCTCGGATCGCTACCCCTTCCTGCTTCTCCACGTGGGCACCAATGATACTGCCAAGAATGACCTTGAGCGGATCACTGCGGACTATGTGGCTCTGGGAAGAAGGATAAAGGAGTCTGAGGCGCAGGTGGTGTTCTCGTCCATCCTCCCCATGGAAGGAAAAGGCCTGGGTAGGGACCGTCGAATAATGGAAGTCAACGAATGGCTACGCAGGTGGTGTCGGAGAGAAGGCTTTGGATTCTTTGACCATGGGATGGTGTTCCATGAAGGAGGAGTGCTGGGCAGAGACGGGCTCCACCTTACAAAGAGAGGGAAGAGCATCTTTGCGAGCAGGCTGGCTAACCTAGTGAGGAGGGCTTTAAACTAGGTTCACCGGGGGAAGGAGACCAAAGCCCAGAGGTAAGTGGGAAAGCGGGATACCGGGAGGAAGCACAGGTAGGAATGTCTGTGAGGGTAGGGCTCCTGCCTCATACTGAGAATGAGGGGCGATCAGCAGGTTATCTCAAGTGCTTATATACGAATGCACAAAGCCTTGGAAACAAGCAGGGAGAACTGGAGGTCCTGGTGATGTCAAGGAATTATGACGTGATTGGAATAACAGAGACTTGGTGGGATAACTCACATGACTCAAGTACTGTCATGGATGGTTATAAACTGTTCAGGAAGGACAGGCAGGGCAGAAAAGGTGGGGGAGTAGCACTGTATGTAAGGGAGCAGTATGACTGCTCAGAGCTCCGGTACGATACTGCAGAAAAACCTGAGTGTCTCTGGATTAAGTTTAGAAGTGTGAGCAACAAGAGTGATGTAGTGGTGGGAGTCTGCTATAGACCACCGGACCAGGGGGATGAGGTGGATGAGGCTTTCTTCCGGCAGCTCGCGCAAGCTACTAGATCGCATGCCCTGGTTCTCATGGGTGACTTTAATTTTCCTGATATCTGCTGGGAGAGCAGTACAGCGGTGCATAGACAATCCAGGAAGTTTTTGGAAAGCGTAGGGGACAATTTCCTGGTGCAAGTGCTAGAGGAGCCAACTAGGGGGGGAGCTTTTCTTGACCTGCTGCTCACAAACCAGGAAGAATTAGTAGGGGAAGCAAAAGTGGATGGGAATCTGGGAGGCAGTGACCATGAGTTGGTTGAGTTCAGGATCCTGACACAGGGAAGAAAGGTAAGCAGCAGGATACGGACCCTGGACTTCAGGAAAGCAGACTTCGACTCCCTCAGGGAATGGATGGGTAGGATCCTGGGGGACTAACATGAAGGGGAAAGGAGTCCAGGAGAGCTGGCTGTATTTCAAGGAATCCCTGTTGAGGTTACAGGGACAGACCATCCCGATGTGTCGAAAGAATAGTAAGTATGGCAGGCAACCAGCTTGGCTCAACGGTGAAATCCTAGCAGATCTTAAGCATAAAAAAGAAGCTTACAAGGAGTGGAAGGTTGGACATATGACCAGGGAAGAGTATAAAAATATTGCTCGGGCATGTAGGAGAGAAATTAGGAGGGCCAAATCGCACCTGGAGCTGCAGCTAGCGAGAGATGTTAAGAGTAACAAGAAGGGTTTCTTCAGGTATGTTGGCAACAAGAAGAAAGCCAAGGAAAGTGTGGGCCCCTTAATGAATGAGGGAGGCAACCTAGTGACGGAGGATGTGGAAAAAGCTAATGTACTCAATGCTTTTTTTGCCTCTGTCTTCACAAACAAGGTCAGCTCCCAGACTGCTGTGCTGGGCATCACAACATAGGGAATAGATGGCCAGCCCTCTGTGGAGAAAGAGGTGGTTAGGGACTATTTAGAAAAACTGGACGTGCACAAGTCCATGGGGCCGGATGAGTTGCATCCGAGAGTGCTAAAGGAACTGGCGGCTGTGATTGCAGAGCCATTGGCCATTATCTTTGAAAACTCGTGGCGAACGGGGGAAGTCCCGGATGACTGGGAAAAGGCTAATGTAGTGCCAATCTTTAAAAAAGGGAAGAAGGAGGATCCTGGGAACTACAGGCCAGTAAGCCTCACTTCAGTCCCCGGAAAAATCATGGAGCAGGTCCTCAAAGAATCAATCCTGAAGCACTTACATGAGAGGAAAGTGATCAGGAACAGTCAGCATGGATTCACCAAGGGAAGGTCATGCCTGACTAATCTAATCGCCTTCTATGATGAGATTACTGGTTCTGTGGATGAAGGGAAAGCAGTGGATGTATTGTATCTTGACTTTAGCAAAGCTTTTGACACAGTCTCCCACAGTATCCTTGTCAGCAAGTTAAGGAAGTATGGGCTGGATGAATGCACTATAAAGGTGGGTAGAAAGTTGGCTAGATTGTCGGGCTCAACGGGTAGTGATCAATGGCTCCATGTCTAGTTGGCAGCCGGTGTCAAGTGGAGTGCCCCAAGGGTCGGTCCTGGGGCCGGTTTTGTTCAATATCTTCATAAATGATCTGGAGGATGGTGTGGATTGCACTCTCAGCAAATTTGCGGATGATACTAAACTGGGAGGAGTGGTAGATATGCTGGAGGGCAGGGATAGGATACAGAAGGACCTAGACAAATTGGAGGATTGGGCCAAAAGAAATCTGATGAGGTTCAATAAGGATAAGTGCAGGGTCCTGCACTTAGGATGGAAGAACCCAATGCACAGCTACAGACTAGGGACCGAATGTCTAGGCAGCAGTTCTGCGGAAAAGGACCTAGGGGTGACAGTGGACGAGAGGCTGGATATGAGCCAGCAGTGTGCCCTTGTTGCCAAGAAGGCCAATGGCATTTTGGGATGTATAAGTAGGGGCATAGCGAGCAGATCGAGGGACCCACACTACAAGAAGGATGTGGATAAATTGGAGAGAGTCCAGCGAAGGGCAACAAGAATGATTAGGGGTCTGGAACACATGAGTTATGAGGAGAGACTGAGGGAACTGGGATTGTTTAGTCTGCAGAAGAGAAGAATGAGGGGGGATTTGATAGCTGCTTTCAACTACCTGAGAGGTAGTTCCAGAGAGGATGGTTCTAGACTATTCTCAGTGGTGGAAGAGGACAGGACAAGGAGTAATGGTCTCGAGTTGCAGTGGGGGAGATTTAGGTTGGATATTAGGAAAAACTTTTTCACTAGGAGGGTGGTGAAACACTGGAATGCGTTGCCTAGGGAGGTGGTGGAATCTCCTTCCTTAGAAGTTTTTAAGGTCAGGCTTGACAGAGCCCTGGCTGGGATGATTTAATTGGGGATGGGTCCTGCTTTTGAGCAGGGGGTTGGACTAGATGACCTCCTGAGGTCCCTTCCAACCCTGATATTCTATGATTCTATGATTCTAAATCACCACTGTTGTTGTGAATACATTGGCTGGTGCTATCATTGGGATGTAAAGTAATTCCTCTGTTTCCTCTTCAGTTTGGGGTTTTAGGTTCCCAAGGATTGGAGAGTCGCTCATGCATCCGTCAGCGCGTGGAGTGAGTCATCTGTCTTTTTGGTGAATAATTTGGGCTGAAAAGTTTTCCATCATGAATTGCATCTCGTCGGGGAAGCCAGAGAGATAGAGCCATGAGGCCCTTCTCATTACAACCACCATCGACACAGATGTTGCAGCCCTGTCCTCAGGATCAAGTGCTGCGAATTGTTCTCCCTTGTCCTTGGCAATAAAATTAATCAATTTGGACATTTTTGTGTAGTTTGTATAGTTGTATTTTGTTAGTAATGTTGCATAGTTGGCTATGTGGAGGTGAGGGGTAGCCAAGGAGTAAGCCTTATTGCCAAAACTGATCAAGTCTTTTCCCAGTCCTTATCATGAGTTGTGTTTCAGGGCTGTTGTTGCATGGCCCATCGCTGGACTGCATCTATCACTAAGAAATTAGGCACTGGATGCAAAGTCCACGCCCTTTGTTGGTACACACCTCTTGTCAGACCTCCCGTTGGCTGGAGGGGCAGCCGCAGGGGTCCACAGAATGACCCTTACAGGGTCCATCAGTGCCTCATTCATGTGAAGGGCAATTTTTTTTTAAACGAAGTGGATTTATGCAAAAAGTCCACTAGCCCATGCTGTGTCATGGGGACCTCCTCAAGGGAGAGGTCCAGAGAGGACCACCCTCTCAAATAAGCCATGGAACAGTTTGAAATCATCCCCTATATTAGGGGGAGCAGTCATAAAGGTGTCCTCTGTGGATAATGATGGCGAGTGGGTAGGTGATGTCCCCTGCAGGGGTGGAGGTTCTTCCTCCTCTTCCCCTGGTACCACTGAGGGTGCAGATACAGAAGCTGTGGCGGGCAGTCCTCCCCTTGTGTGAGGCATATGACCCACGGAGTCCAGTCTGCCCATTGGAGTGGGAGCCACATCGGGGGTCCCCATACCACTGTAGTTACCTGGGGACAGCATAATATGCCCCAGGAGAGACTCCTGGGTTGACTAACTCCTGATGGATAGGAGCCAATGTGGGAATAGCTCCCTGTTCTTCCTTATCTTCCTCCGTCAAATAAGGAGCGAGACAGTGAGTGATGCTGGGAATGCAGGGAGACTTGGTGCCGAGGGTATCATTCTTGTAATGGTACCGCGAATAGGGGGATCGGGGCAGAGCTGAATACCAGAACCCTCTGTCTGAGGAACTGCTAATGTGCTGGTTTGATTGGTCCCTGGGGCTGCCTCCTTGTCAGTGCCAGGGCCGCGGAGGAGAAGGTGGTGCTGCTGGCTGCGCCTCTGTGCGTGTTGGGTGCGCCTTTGAAGAAGCCGCCTTTTGTAGTGGCACCACGCCACCGTTTGTAGATCGCAGTGTGGAGGCACAGGGTTTTGGTTTCCCCTTAGTGCCTGTGTTGGAGCCAGCTCTTGTAGAGTCTCTGGCTCTAGCAGTGCCAGGGGTGCTGGGATTTTCCACTACTTTGACTCCCGGTGCTGACAGCACAGCCGGTGCCGGTATTGGATGCCTGCCCGCGGAATGAACATACATTGCGGTGCAGAGGCACAGGGTTTTGATTTCCCCTCAGTACCTGCATCGGAGCCTGCTCCTGTAGAATCTCTGGCTCTAGCGGTGCCGTCGGTGCCACGGTTTTCCACCACCTCAGCTCCCGGTGCTGACAGCACAGCCGGTGCCGGTATTGGATGCCTGCCCACGGAGTGGCTGTAGATTGTGGCGTGGAGTCACGGGCTCCAACCTCCCTTCGGTGCCTGCGCCAGAGCTGTTCCCCAAAGTCTGTCTGCAGCAGTGCCGGAGCTTTCAGCCACCCGAGCCCCCGGCGCTGACAGCACAGCTGGTGCTATTATTATCCGTGGGACAGCTGTGTTTTTTTTTGTTTGTTTTTCGTTTATTCCTGCAGTGGGGACCCAGGTGCTTCCTCGAGTGATGCCCGGCGGGGCACTCCGATGTGGGGTTGGAGAAAGTACTCCTGTCCGAAGCTGTGACTGGCGAAGTGGTGGGCGAGGGGGGTCCCAAGCCTCATGCCCCGATGCAGGTCTGAGAGACCTCTCCACTCCCTGCCTTTCTGTGAGCCTGAGGCAATGCAGCACTTGGTTAGTGCCTGCATTGAAGGCACTAACACACAGGCAGCAAACACACTGACCGCGGCTGTCAGGGGCAGGCACTCCGAGCCTGGAGGCAAGGCACTGAGAGCCCGGTAAACTGGGCATTCCCGTTGCGGGGGGGCTTTCGCCCTCAAAAAGGCTGTTTTTCTGAAGTTCCTGGCTGTGAGGGTTTTTTTTTTTTTTTTTTAAAACGAAGGAGAAAAGAAAGGGGAAACAAACTAAGTAGCGGCTAACAAGGAAACTAAGTAATTGACTGTAACTAATTAACTACAGAGTAGCAACCTGCTGCTGATTTCTCAGACTCCATAGCCAAGAGAGGCAGAGAAGGAACTGAGTGGGTGTTGGTTGCACAGCACCAGTTAACTGCCTGCAGCCGCACGAGGCAGGGACCACGCATGTGCGACCCAAACTAGCACTGCTACTAGAAGTCTCCAACTGCGATCGCAGAAATGCACGAACACCTAAAGTGGAGCACCCACAGGGATAGCGCTTGAAGAAGAATGTGGAGTTGCAGTCCCCCCGGGGCGTATACCTTCCACCCAAATAGGTCCAGTGTTTTTGCTTCCCTATTCTTGGGGGAGGGGCCCTGGAAACGCTGCCTCTCTTGCTGGTTAGCAGAGTCCACCAACAGAGAGTCAGGTTGTGGGTGAGTGTATAGATGTTTGTAACCCTCGGAGTGCACAAAGTACCACTGTTCATTGTGCTTGGCAGCAGGCGGCAGAGAGGCGGAGGTCTGCCACAGGGTCTTGGTCATGTCTGTGACAGTTTTGATTAGTGGTAAGGCGATACCGGAAGGGCCTGAAGTGGCCACAATGTCCACCACAGGGTCTGCATCATCTACAGCTTCCTTCGCCTTAACACCCAGATCTGTGCGACCCAGCGCAGCAACTGCTGCAACACACTCGAGTCTTCCAGAGCTCGGACAATGGCAGTGCCTGCAAGCACCTCATCTGGGGAAGATAATGAGGAGGAGGCCACCAAAGGAGGTGGTTGCTCCCTTCCATCCCCGCCAGAGATATCACTTGAGATGGTGGGAACAGTGGTGGGATGGTCCGGTCTTGGTGCCGTGAAAGGTGCAGACACGGGCGTCAATGCCGGCCCCCATACCAGTGCCGGCGGCACTGTCTAATGGTGTGTCTGCACCGTGGTGGTAATCGACGTCAGTGCAGGCAGTGTCAATGATGGTGCCGGTGCCGTAGTTAGTTCCAAGGTGCGGCTGGCACCATAACCTGAGCCGCTGACACCTCCGGAGTGGACGACGTTATCAAAGACGGCGCCACAGTTGATGCAGTGGTTGCTGGCATTGACGCTGGAGGTAACTGCTCAGCTGCTGAACGTGGTGGGACAAAGGTTGCAGATGCGACTGAAGCAGCACTCGAGCGAGATCCTTGGCTCAGGATCCTTGGGCAGGAGTCCTTACTGGAAAACCTGGGAGGTGGGTGGGCATAAGCCCGCCCACTTCTAAAGGCCCCTCCCCCAGCCTAGCGGGAGGGACCACTGGACCAAGGAACCAAACGAATATGGGGGGGGACAACTAATGAAAAACAGGGATTGGAGTGATGGTCACAGGTTCAAAACAGGGGGCGGGTGCTGCCCCCTGAGTCTCGGAGCCGTGGCCTGACTGTGGTGCCACTGATGGCTGGTCTCTGGATCTAGGCAAAGGGGATCGGCCCCTTTTGATCCTCTTCTTCTTCTGCACTGGTGATTGGGACTGGTTCTGAAGGCTGGAGCGTCCCCAAGACACTCCATGACAGTGCCTAAAGTCCTTGGCTGCATCTTTCTTTGGTGCCTGGTCTCTCGAAGAGGGCACCGGCACCCTCAGCACCGAAGATGATGTGCTGGTGGTGGGATCCCTGGCACTGGGGTCTGACTGCAGTAAAAGAGCTGCCTCCAGGAGGAGGATTTTAAACCGCTGCTCTCTCTCTTTCAGGGTTCTTGGTTGGAATTCACAACAGATTTTACAGCGGTCTTTTTGGTGACCCTCACCCAGACACCATAAACAGGAGGTGTGTGTGGGGGGAGGGGCTGTCATTTTTTGGCATGTGCTTCGCGCTGCCCTTGCAGGTCTTGAAGCCCGGGGATTGCGGCATGCCCCGGTTGCAACAAATAAGGGGGGGGAACCCCCACAAATGAAACTTACAACTGACATCTGACTAACTATACTAAACTAGGTTTCAGAGTAACAGCCGTGTTAGTCTGTATTCGCAAAAAGAAAAAGAGTACTTGTGGCACCTTAGAGACTAACCAATTTATTTGAGCATAAGCTTTCGTGAGCTACAGCTCACTTCATCATAGCTCACGAAAGCTTATGCTCAAATAAATTGGTTAGTCTCTAAGGTGCCACAAGTACTCCTTTTCTTTGTACTAAACTACACCATCTGAATAAACAAAGTGAGTACAACAGGAATTGAACTGCTAAGTCACTTGCTAGAACAAGAGCAAGGGAAGTTCCAGCTACTGTCACTGGCGGTAAGAAGGAACTGAGGGGGTGGCGGGTCGGCAGGACTCTATATTGGGTGCCATGAAGGCGCGATTCCAGGTGGCACCCAGGCTGACCCTACGGTTGCTGCTAGGGGAAAAATCTTCTGGCTACTGTGCACATGCGCATTCACACACCTAATTGGAATCAACGTGAACAAACACTCGAAGAAGTAATCTCATTTCTGTCACTTCCTTCCCAGGGACAGCTAGGGATGCCAAAGCAAGAAGGGTTGTCTGCAAACCCTCACCATGTATGTTTGATTTGGTTTGATGCCAAGTGAGCTGATCCACTTACTCTTTATGAATACAATCTGTAATTTCTCTCTCTAATTGTACAGTTGGGTTTTTTTTTTTTAATTATTTCTTTCTGTAGGGTAGATGGGAAAAGTTTCCTGGCGTAATGAAAGTGTATAGTCTTAGTGTATGAGAAAGCTATGGGCGTACCTGGGAATTTATTACTGTGCCTTTAAGCAAAGCACGTCTATTGGGAAATCTGATTAAAACATAAATAGTAACATTTTCAAAAAGGAGTCTAAGTCCCATTTATCATAAGTGACTATGGCTATATCTACACTCGACATGTTACCACAGCACAACTACGTCACCGTAGACACTTGCTACGGCAATGGAAGGGGTTTGTCCAGCGGTGTAGTTAATCACCCCCTCAAGAGGCAGTAGTTAAATTGACAGAAACATTCTTCCATTGACCTAGAGGAGTCTACATTAGGCTTTGCAATGGCTTAACTATGTCTCTCGAGTGTGAATTTTTCATACCTCTGAGCTATGTAGATATGTTGACCTAAGTTTTAGGCATAGACCTGGTCTGAGGCACTTAGGAGCATAACTTCGTAATGCAAACCAGGCCTGAGTCTCACTGAAAGTCTTGGGCACTTCTGATAATTTTACCCCAAAGCCTGGGTCAGAGCAGGAAGAATTTTGTTTCTTTTTAAAACACCTTGGCACCTGGGACTGGAACTGTAAACCAGAAGGAAGTATGATCTTGCTGGATATTTCACTGGGTATTTTGGTTTTGTTTGTTTTATCTTCAAGAATACATTTTCTTCCTTCTTTGTGAAACATGTTATTGCTTCAACAATTTAGTTCTCTCCAGTCATCCAGTTCTCCTCACAAGACAGCAATTTACCTACTTCATGGAGGGTTTAGGAAGTTTAATTAAAGCTTGTCATATACTCTGAAGACTTCAAGTGCAATGTAAGTGATGAATTCTTATGAAATAGCGAACAAGTACCTGGCCTATAGCAATGGAAATATCTGACTAGAGCAGCCACAGAAAGGGAGGAATTAACCCTTCGAAAGAAGGGACAATGAGAAACCAGTGTAAAGGTTCGCAGAAAGAAAAGGAGTACTTGTGGCACCTTAGAGACTAACCAATTTATTTGAGGATAAGCTTTCGTGAGCTATAGCTCACTTCATCGGATGAAACTTCATTTAAAGTACATTTGATGAAAGATAAATGTATGATTGGTTGGGGCATGGGTTTGGGATAGCAGTTTAGTCTGGTACCAATTATAGAATGAGAGTACATAAGATTAGAAAGGATCTTTCTAAAATGCATTATTATGCCTGCATGTAGTGAATTACAGGATCAGGTCAAAGCTTAAAACTATACACAGACAGTGAAGCATCTACTAGCAAACATGAATTATTTCCCCCAATATTGGCTAATACCACTGGAGTTTGCATTAAGACAAGTGTTCATTTCTAGAACTATTAATCAAATAGTGCAAAGGAGAAGATACCCTATGTCACTGGTGCAATATTAGCACAAATAGTGTGGGGAAAATAAAAATGGACAGTATTCTAGCACTGGAATAGCCTCTACTCACTTCATAGCCATTGGGTAATATTGCGACCCCAGAAGTGTGAAGCTATGGGGGTACATTGTGGTAAAGTGGTGAGCATCAATTAAGAATGACAGGGATTCAGAGTAACTAGCAAGGATTTTCAGAATCTAGATAGTTTTGTGCATTTTTGGAGCTACTGCCCAGAGGAAGAGATTCAGAGTAGTAGGACATTAGGGCAATGTTGCAATACCTTGCAACAGCTTATTAACAAGTTTCCAGTTTAAGTCTATTCACAAGCAAGGACCTGAAACCGCAAAGACTTATACTGAACTTGATGCACTATTAATAATGGGACTATTCATGGTGATAAAGTTAACCATATACATAAGTTATCTGTCAAGGTTTTTATACTTTGCCCTCCACTATAGTATCTGAGTGCTTACAGGTCCCAGAATCTTTAAATAATGTAAAGGAAGTAAATATATATATAAGTATGAGAGCTGGTTGATAAACTGAGAAAAAAATATCAAGAATTTTTTTTTAAAAAACATCATTGGAATTTTTTAAAAAAATCAAAACATTATGAGTGGCTTTATAGTTCATTAAAAATCCAGAAAAAAAAATCATGAAAACTGTCAAATCTTTTTGTTAAAAATTTTCAAAATGTAATCAAAATTTTGAATAATTTCTGCCAGCTCTAATAAATATTGTTGAATGATGCCGGTTTGTCTCAGTTTAGCCACATGCAATGATTTACCTTTCACAAACAACAGGCCTGGATTCATTCTGGACAGGGCCCAATGAGGAACATGGCTGCCGAGGGGGAGGTGCTATAGGAATACTGGAATCCAAAGAACTTGTTTTCCGATGCAGAGTCTCCTGTGCTGGTGCTGCTGCAGAGACTTCATTGTCCACAGGACAGGATCCAGCTCTGCCATGGCTGACAGCAGATGGAACCTCAGGCCCTACTGCGCCCTGCAGGGCCATCTCTGCAGCTGCTTGCTCAACCTCCAGAGTTGGTGATGATGGAGGTGACACTCGGGGCTTGCGTTTGGTAGATGCTCCAGAAAGCAACTTGAGCAAACCTTTTTTTTCTTTCTGTTAAGCAAAAATAAAGAGTGTAAATTAAAGTCATTTTAAAACAAGAGATATTTGGCAGACAATGAAGAGCTGAAATACATTTTTTTAAAATACATGGTCACTTTGATCTCAGAGGACTGCGTTAACAAGGACAGATACTTTGAGACCTCCACAAAGTAATCATTTTGATTAAGTCTAGCAAACTAAGTAGTGTTATAAATTATTTCCATTAAATAAATGCCCTTGGCTGCAAAAGTTACTAGAGAAAGAAATGTCTTTTTCTAATTTCTGCTGTAAGAATACAGAACTGTTTTTTTAGTAACCAAAAAAGAAAAACACTTCTGCTGCAAAGGAATGTATGCACCTTCCTTCACTCAAGCAGGACCACCAATGGGCTAAACTCCTTCACTTATCTGAGAAAATGAACCCAGCCAAGTGATTGCCTTAAACGCCAACCACTATGCTTCAAAAGAGAGTTTACAGGGTGGAGAAGTCAGCTGAGGGCTCTTTAAGAGATAGCCATTAGAGGCTGAGAGTTTTGGTCATAGGGGAGGATCCTGGGAAAGAGGAGACATTCCTCTGATACTGAGCAGGGAGGATAATCTGCACCACAGCCTGTGGTTTGGACGAGTGCCTCCAATTTTTCCTCCCTTATTCTCCACAAAGGAGATCTTGAATGGTTAGCAGAATTTTGCCAGGAGGGGAATTGTTTGTGTTTTGTGTCCTTGTTACAAGGGAGAATTGTAACCATTCTTTTTACCTGCTCAGACAGAAACCCCCGAAGACTACAGAATCATAGAAATGTAGGGCTAGAAAGGACCTCAAGAAGTCATCAAGTGCAGCTTCTTGCACTGAGGCAGGGCCAAATAAACCTAGACCATCCCTGACAGGTGTTTGTCCAATCGGTTCTTACAGAATCTCCAATTATGGGGAGTCCACAACCTCCCTTGGCAGTCTATTCTAGATCTTAACTACCCTTAGAGTTAGAAAGTTTTCCTAAAATCTAACCTAAATCTCTCTTGCTGTAGATTAAGACCATTACTTCAGGTCCTATGTTCAATGGACATGGAAAACAATTGATTACTATCCTCTTTATAACAACCCTTAATATATCTGAAGACTAACAGGTCCCCCCTCAGTCTTTTTTTTTAACAAAAATAAACATGCCCCTTTTTTTAAACTTTCTTGATTGGTCAGGTTTTCTAAACCTTTTCTCATATTGTTGCTCTCCTCTGGACTCTCTCCAATTTGTCCACATCTTTCCTAAGTGTGCCACTCAGAACTGGACACAGTACTCCAGCTGAGGTTTACCAGGGCCAAGCAAAGTGAGACAATTACCTCCCATGTCTTAAATACGACACTCCGGTTACTGGACCAACTTCTGTTGGTGAGAGAGACAAGTTTTTGAGCTTACACAGAGCTCTTCTTTAGGTCTGGGACACTAAGTCAAAATGTCATTGCTAAATATAAGGTTTGAACAGACTGTTTAGCATTTGTAATAAACACAACATGGCAACAACAACACTTTATACAGCACTCTTGTTAATACACACCAGAACGAAGTTAGCCATTTTTGCAACTACATGGCATTGTAGACTCGTTCAATTTGTGATCCACTATAACCCCCAGAGTCTTTTCAGCACTGATTTGTTCAAACCGCTTTTGCATTTCTTCCTTTTTTAAAGAGTCTGGCAGTGATCTTCTTACATAAACCCTTTGACTGAATAAGTTTAGGTATGTATGAGAGAACTCCCAAAACAGTAGATGCTCAATAAAACTTCAGTCTAAAAGACATTTCAGCCTAATCTCAGTTTGCTGCAAATGAAGTAATAACATGAATGCACAGTACCGGGTACCTCAATTTAAAGGTGAACAACAAAAATGATTAAGAGTAGCAGAGATTAGCCTGTAGGGAAATATTACAATAACTACTTATGTATAGCTTGACAAAGCAGTGACTGTGAGGGAAAAGTTACAAGACAAATGTCTACAAGTGTTTAACCTAGGAGTTAAAGAAAATGGTCAAAAGGGGTATAAACTACAAATAATATACTACAGTTAAAAACCAAAGGAAAATGTAATATATTTTTCCTCAAATGCAGCCTAATAGCAAGATCAAATAGGCAGGAAGAACCACTCCATGGAGAAAGGTGAAAGCTTGAGTTTAAAATTGAAAGTGGTACTGGAGAACACTGCAAGGAGCAAATTGTGCACGGGGAAGAAAATGGATTAATTGAGACTCTACTAAACACAGAATCTGGAAGAGAGCCATGCTTCTACAACTGACATTTTAGTTCACGATCTTTTTCTTGTTCAACAGAAATATCCTGAAATTAAACTTCATAAATGTCAATTTTCTCATTTAAGGTATTAACATAATGAGGGAAATGATCTTTATTTTTTTTTGCCATAAAATATTAAACTCTTTCTGACTTATTTTTTTAAGGAAATTGTACACACTAAATACATATTGATTTTCATTAAATATTAACTTTATTTTATTAGACTAAATAATTTATGTTCTCATAAATTTGTGTTTACAGGCTCACCTATCAACTTACAGAGGCCCACTGATTAGAGCTGCTGACCATGCAAGAGTCCCCTGAAGCATCCAGGAATCAGGTTACAGCTCCAGAAAGAAACACATGAAATATAAAGAATTCCAACAACAGAGCAACTGATCCCTCTGACCTGCAGCAATTCTCTTTCCTAATCCTGCTGGACTCTGTATCCTACTCTTTATCCCATCATACCTCTGCTCCAATATGCACCCACCACCCTAAATTATTCTCACAAGTATGGACTTGCCCTAACATACAATTATTCAAATGAATGACCAACTTGCTCAATCTTCCATAAAAGCCCACTGTATGTTACTGTTAAATCATACGAAGACATGAATGTAAGTCTATTTAAAAAGTTCACGTGATAGAAGTGAGACACTGCCTGGGATGCAAATATAATGCCATGCCCACCTTGTTATCCTTGTCTGGTTTACTGACTGCAGTATTCCCACCAGCTGCTAAAGCATTTTCAGGAGAAGCAGGAGCCCCAAGGTGAACACTCACAGCTCTCCCACTCATGTCTCCATCTAAAGATGCAGAGGTGATGCTGGAAGAGTTTAAAGAAGCTGCTGCACAAGCTAGTGGAACATTTGATCGGCTGATATTCACAGGAGTGACGTAAGCAGCAGCATTTGAAAGCTGAGGCTGGAGCTGCTGGGAAGCAACAGAATGGTGGGGGATGATCACAGCTGCAGGAATGAGGCATGCTGAACTCTGAGCCTGTATCGGCATCACTGCTGCTGTAGGTCTTTCTTGGCTGTGTACTGCAACGAAGATACGGGGAGGAAATGTGAAAGGAAGTATCATTATCAAAGACATATACACACTGAGACATTAGTCACAGTGATATAACAACTTATTAAAAAAAAAGCTTCCCTCCCACCATCACCCCTCCAGTCATGAAAACTGTAATAGTATATGTGGGTGTTATGACACAGCATCTCAACATTAGATTTACCAAACCAGAAGAGAGAAAAAAAATTACCTGTACTGAGACTGTTGTTCTTAAAGACGTGGGTGCAGATATATATTCCACTCACGTGTGTATGGGCCCAGCATATCAAAGCCTGAGAGCTTTGCCTAGAAGTAATCGTCAGGGCAGCACACGTGCCTTCTGGTGCCTCTTGGCGCCTCCCATCGCTATTTAAGGTCAGCGCCACCCTGACCTCCTCAGTTCCTTTGCACCAAAATCCCAGACACAAGATTCCAACACAGAAGGGAGAGAGAGTGGGTCATGGAATACGTTTGCACCCACATCTCAAAGAACAACAGTTATAGTACAGGTAAGTAAGTGCTTTTTCTTCTTCAAGTGGTTGATGATGTGTATTCCACTCAGGTGACTCTCAAGCAGAAACACCAGGAGGTTGGGTTTGGAGTATACTTAAAAATGACTGTAGAACTGCTTTTCCAAACCTTGTACCTGATCTAGACGCAGTTATAATAGCAGAGTGTGTGATGAAAGTATGAAGTGAAGACCAGGTGGCAGCCCTGAAAATGTCCAATACAGATGTGTCATTGAGAAATGCAACTGAAGTTGCTTTGGCCCTGTTCGAATGAGCCACAAGTCTCTGTGATGGTGTGGCCTGAGCTACCCCATAGGCCACTGTAAATGCAAGAAATAATCCACCTGGAGATCATCTGTGCAGAAATCACTTAACCTCTCATCCAATCCACACAGGACACAAAAAGATGAGGTGATGGACTGAATGGTTTAGTCCTCTACACATAGAACTCCAAGGATCATCTCACATCCAGCAAATGAAGATGCTGTTCATCTGCATTTGAATGAGGCTTAGGAAAAAAATATAGGTAAGTATATTTGCTTAAGGTAAAAGAGTGAAACCACTTTAGACAAAAATTTGGGTTGTGGTCTTAAGGCTAACTTGTCTTTGAAAAACTGTGTATAGGGCAGCCCTGCCGTTAGGGTCTGCAGTTCACTTACTCTCCTTGTGGATGTTATGGCAATAAGAAATCTGCCTTTTGACAAAGGAAGGAGAGAGAACAAGTTGCTAAAGGCTCAGATGGAGGTCCCATGAGCGAAGCCAGCACAGTGTTAAGCTCCCACAAAGGAACCATTTCTTTACAGGTGGGAAAAGATAGACAACTCCTTTTAGAAATCTAACTACCAGGGAAAGAGAAAAAATTGAATTCCCTTGGATTGGAGGGTGGAATGCAAAACCACCGCTAAGTGGACCTTCACTGAGCTGACAGACAGACTTGAGGACTTAAGATGTAACAAGTAATTCAAAATGAATGTGGGCTAGCATCGGCTGGACTCCTTGAGCTAGTGCTCAAACTGAAAATGCTTCCACTTGGAAAACAGGTAGATCTAGTAGAGGGTTTTCTATTATTAAGTAGGACTCATTGAACTGGGTCTGAACATCTTCCTTCCTTCTCATCTAACCATATAGCATCCAAGAGGATGCATCAGTAAGTCAGAAAGAAGGGGAAGACACCTGGGAGACTGAACGGATAGACTTTTAAGGTCAGAAAACCAACATTGTCTTGGCCAAGCTGGTGCAACAAGAATCAGGTTGGTATGATCTAGCTTCAGTCTGAGAATTACTTGAGAGATGAGAGGGACTGGGAGGGAAGCATACATCAGGGCTGATCTCCAATTCCAATCACAGATGTCAGTTAAAGATCTTGGATTGAGACTTGATCTGGAACAAAACTGATGGCACTTCTTGTTGTCCCTTGTAGCAAACAGATCAGGCAGACAGAAAGTCCCATTCTCTGAAGATGCAGCTCTTCAGAGACCACTTATGATTCTGGGAGAAATTCCTGCTGAGGGGATCAGCCAACTGATTCTGAGCCCCCAGTAAGTGTGTGGCTGGATAAGCGATGTCTTCTTTGATGCAAAAGAGTCAAAACTATATTGCTTCCTAACAGTGCTGGTTGAAGCAGGCTCCTCCCTGCTTGTTCACATAATACATTGTGGTGGTATTGTCCATAAGCAGGTGAACCACTGTGCCCTTGATCTGAGCTCGAAAGGTCCAGCATGCATTGTAAATTGCTCAAACTCCAGGATGTTTATATGAAGGGAGCTTCCTATTTTGTCCACAAACCCTAACCTTTCAAAGTCTCTCGATGTGCTCCCCAACCTATTGTGGAGCCATAAGTAACTATAGTCCTGGTCAGTGCAGGCTGGGCAAATGAAACACCTTCATATGCATTGCTGTGATGTGCTCACCACTCTAGGGACTCAACGAGCGCCAGTGGCACTCAGACAGGCTTGTCCAACGACTGACAACATGGAAAACAGACCAACTTCAGCAAGTATTGAAGAGAATGAAGATGCAATCTCACATGTTGTACTACTGCAGCCATACGATCTAGTAACAACAGACAAACACGAACAGTAGTTGAAGCATGAGACCGGAGGGACAGACATAGGTGACAAATTGTCTGAAAACAATAGTTTGGTAGAAAAGTCCTTAAACTCAGAGTCCAGTAGGGTCCCAGTGATTATCGATTATTTCTGCTGGAATTAATACTGACTTCCTTTTGTTCAAAATCAACCCCAGTAAATCAAAGAGATGAAGTGTGAACTGGGCAGGAATGAGGACTAATGCAGTGTTCCAGGCTTCAGCTAAGCTATGCCTACTGTGAGGAGAGGCAGAGGCAAACCTTAAATTTTTAAACTTTACGAAGGAAAACCCAGAAATTCGTTAAGAACATAAATAATATGAAGTAACATCAAATACTTACTTATGAGAATAATAAACTGTAAATTACCAACACAATAAAATAAATTTGTCAATACCATGCTGCATCCCCTGAGAAGGAATCGTCTACTTCTCTCCCTGGCTGCAAAGTCTGAATTCACCTCTCATGTCCCAACTTCACCTCTCTCCAGCCTGGCAATGCTTCTTCATTTGACACTACAAAGAGCCAGACCACTTTCCAACAGGCTTACCTGTGAATGAGAGTTCTTCA
The DNA here is from genome assembly GCF_965140295.1 of Lepidochelys olivacea. Classification (NCBI taxonomy): domain Eukaryota; kingdom Metazoa; phylum Chordata; order Testudines; family Cheloniidae; genus Lepidochelys; species Lepidochelys olivacea. The sequence goes on from NC_140414.1 coordinate 76,078,430, forward strand.
CCTGGACCTACCCATTGACCTACTGCACCCAAACTGCATTCCCTCTGTTAGCGTCCCAGTGGTCAATCTCACTGTTCATACACCCTGGTCCCCTTGTCGCCCGGCTCCTTGGTCCTGGCCCTTCCAGGTCCTGCTTCCTCTAACACAGCTTCCTCTGGCAAATTCCCTTTTTACCCAGCGCTGCTCTCTTTTAGCCTCCTTCTTCTTTAATTGTCTTTCAGCTGCTTCTATGGCACTTCCTGAGCCTCCCCCCAGCTTGAGCTGCCATCTCATTGGCTGTCTCTCTTGCCAGAATAGAATTCTGTGCTGCTGCATCATAGCTGCAGGCCCTAATACTACCCATCTTGGTTGAAACTGGAGCAGGTGCTAGTGCTAGGGCCAGGGTTACTACACTTGCGCTTCAGACTTGTGCCTCAGTAACCAATCATCCAGGTGAGGAAAGACATGAATTCTCATCCTGCTGAGAGAGGCTGCCACTACTGTCATGCATTTGATGAACACACGTGGGGCTGATGATAGGCCAAAGGGAAGAACTGTGTATTGATAATATTGACATGCTACTACAAATCTCAGAAACTTCCTGTTGCTTGGGAAAACTGCCACAAGAAAGTAGGCATCCTAAAGACTGATGGCAGCAAACCAGTCATATGCTAATGGGGGGACAATTATAGCCAAGGTTTGAATCTGATATCTGATGTATGTGTTGAGGCCTTGAAGATCCAGAATGGGTCTCACCTCTCCCTTTGATTTAGGGATCTAGAAGTAATGAGAATAGAAGCCCTTTCCCTGATTCTGAAGGGGAACTTCCTCTATAGCTTGTGAAACAAAGAGTCTGGATCTGCAGGAGCAGTGACTTATGAGAGGGGTCTCTGAAAAAAAGATGGGGTAGGGTGGTGGGAGGTGGGGATAGACAAAAATTGGATGGCATAACCCAATCCAAAGTGTTTAAGACCCACTTGTACATGGTTATTGGTTCCCAAGCACTGTAGGAGTGGGAGAGCCTGCCCCCAAATGGAGGAAATATCATGGGGTAATCACAACAGGAATGCTGTCCTCAACAGGAGAGTCAAGTTGATTGCATGCCCAAAGCTGATGGAGAATGGGCAGGCAGATTGAAATTTGAATCAGAAGACCTTCTCGTTTGTGAGTTATTTCTCTTCCTAGAGAAGTCCTGCTGTCTAGCCAGATAAGCTGACTGCCAGAAATACTGCTGCTATTGTTGCTGATCTCCATACTGGCATGTCTGACACTGGGTATAAACTCCCATTGAACATAAAGTAGCCTGAGTGTCTCTGAAAGAATGTAATGTATGCAGGTTACTTACCTGTAACTGGAAGGTCTTTGAGATGTGTGGTCCTTATCTGTATTCCACATGTGGGTATGCATGTGTACCATATACCCAAATCCAGAAATTCTAACAAGCAGTGTCCGTTGGCCTACAAATGCACAGTAGATTTCGTGTTCCCAACCAAGGGCACAAGAGGTAGTGTGAGCCATTGTCTCTCCAGTTCTTCTTATGACCATAAATCCAATGGGATCCGAAACAGAGGGGATAGAGGGAAGGTAATGGAACACAGACAGGGACCGTAAATCTCAAAGAAGTTCCAGCTACAGATAAATAACCTCCATTACTTCTTCGAGTGTTGGTGCCTATGTGTATTCCACACATGGGTGATTGACAAGCAATGCTCAGACTGAAGGGCCATGTGAGGAAGCTTGCAGTACTGCAGTTCCCACTGGTGCATCCTCAATATGCACATAATGTCTAGCAAATGTGTGGATGGCACTTCAAGTAGCTGGTCTGCATATATCTACTATGGTACATCCTGCAGGGATGCTATAGAGATGGCATGTGTCCTCCTGTGTTAGGAGAAGGTATATGGGCTCATCTGTATCACTTTATGATACACCCACTTAGAGATTCTCTGAGAGGATATTGCTTGACTTTGCAGCCTTTCTGCTACGGTGAGAAAGTCTTGATTTTCTGATAGGTTTGGTCGTTGGCAGATAGAAAACCAGGGCATATCTGAGGTTGAGGGAAGAAAGTATTTTCTCTTCAGCAGAAATGTGGGATTTTGGGAAAAGGACAGATTAATGGATACTTTGGTTAGCATGGAATTCAGAAATAACCTTGGGCAAGAATTTAGGACAGAGATGAAGGGATATCTTTTCCTTGTGGAAAAAGTGTGCCAGGAGGGTCTGCCATGAGGGTTCCCAAATCACTCACTCTCCTGGATGAAGTGATAGCAACTAAAAATGCAACTTTCATGGACAGCTGGGAGATGGAGCATGTCACCGATCGTTCACACAATGTTCTGGTGAGTGTTGACAGGATGAAATTGAAGTCCCACTGAGATGTAGGTTTGAACACTGGTGGAAAGGTCCTGAGTAGGCCCTTCATGAATCTTACTGTTTTTGGGGTGTGTCTGTGTGAAGACAGAACATCCATCCACTGGAGGGAGGAAGGCACTAATCGCTGTGAGATTGACCCACAGTGAGCTAATGGAAAAGCCTGAGTTTTTAAGAGACAGGAGATCATCTAAAATGACCAGAATATTTGCAATGCCTGGAGAAGGCTCATTACGCTGCATCTAGATAGAGAAACATCTCCATTAAGTTAGATAGTAGGTCCTAGTTGAACCTTTCCTACTTTGGGAAAGGATAGCTTGAATGGGTGTCAAACAAGAGCATTCTACTTCTGATGCACAACCAAACACCAGGCCATGAGATAGAGCGAATCCAGATTGGGGTGTCTGATTCTCCCTCAACCTCCCTGAGATTTGAGAAGGGGCAACTCCTGACTGGGGTGGTGGTGACATTTTCATGGAAATAGGTACCAGGGGTCCCTAGGGAAGTCACAGCTGGAGGGGTAGCATCCAGATCTCATTGACTTCCTGTTAGAGCTTGGTTCTCTCCAAGGAGATGGAGGAGTGGCCAGAAATTCTGACTCATCCAAGCCCGAAAACTGCTCCCCTTCCAATGGTGGGGCCATTGGCACCAGAGCATGCCTGCCCAATGGTTGGAGATGAGATAGTTCCTGAGACATCGAAGTAGTATTATCTTCTCATCTCGTAATGTCCCTTAGGAGGGCCGGGCTGGAAAGGATGGGAGACTGCACTGCACATAAGGCAGGAAGATATCCTTTGGTGTAGTATATGTCTCTGTATGTCCCAGTGTCTGGAGTGGGGTTGGGGGGTTCCGATGGTCAGAACCAATGGTTCCAGCATGTCTTGAGAGCTAGTGTGGTCCTTAGACGAGCGAGCCAGTACTGACAAGTCCAGACCTTCACTCTTAAACAGAACTGGCAGATGATGGTCCTTGTATTATGTAGCTGGCATCACCAACAGAATCAGAGTTTTCTTTTTGCATGCTGTACCCTCCAATTTAGAGGTTTTCAGCAGTGCTGGTCCCTTAGGAACCACACACAAAGGCTCACCTGACTTTGATGGGCTCATGAAGGGATTGTGTTTCTTGTGGACAGTACAGGACAGGGTTCTGTCCTTGTGACCATGAGAGTGTACTGTACTCTCATGGGAAGCCTTAGGTAAAGAGTCCTTGTGCTTAGGAGCTACAGACTCTGCTCCTAAGCTCATGCTTGGAGGGTACAGCATGTCTATTGGGTCCTATGTATGGGGTGGGTGGTTTTCCTTGCCCAGTTCAGAGTGGGGCCTCAGCCTTCTTCATAAGGTGTTTCCTTAGACAAAGCTCACAACCTTTGTGTGTTCTTGGTGGAAACAAGACACAAATACTGCACTTACTAGAGATATGCGTCTCATCCATGCCACAGAAGTAACATTGGTGATTGTTGCTCTCAGAGAAGAAGTGAGGGCAAGAGATACAATTCTTCAACCCCAGGACTCTGGGCATAGTCCAGTGGACACAGAGATTTTGACTCAGGACATCTGGCAGTAAGAAGGAACTGGCGAGGCATCGGACCGCATTGCCTCTTATGTCCTTGGTAGGGAGCATGAGGAGATCTACTGAATTTCTGGACGTGGGCGCATGGCACAGATGCGTATGTATATGTGGAATAAACACAGAGACCAGGGCTCTGAGAACTCATTGGTTTTCTCATAAAACAAAAAACTGATCTTCAAAGGGTAAGTCCTCTATGCTTTGTTGGACCTCAGGAACTTTGCCAAAGCTCTTCTCATTGTTGTAGCTGAGGCCATAATCCTAGAAGTGGCACACACCACATCCAGTGCTGACTGTAGTGACATCTTTGCCACTAGATGGCCTTCTGCAATGAAAGCTTTAAACAATTTCCTGGAGGATTTCTAGCAGCTTATCCATAATTTTGGATATAGCCTCCTAATTACAAAATTATATTTTTATAATAGCACTTGCTGATTAGAAATGTGCATTTGTAAAGACACGGTTGAATTAATTTTCCTTCCCATTAACTCTAACCTCTTTGTCTTTAGGCATGGACTTATACCTCCCCTGTCACAGCCTCTCACTTGATGCTGTAATGACAAGAGAGGTAGGGACTGAATGTGAGTGAAAGCACTTGAAACCCTGCAGAGGGACATAATACCTCTCATCAGTACACTTCGTTGTGGGCAGCAAGGGAGTTAGGGTATGCCAAAAAGTCTTTGTACGTTCCAAAAGTACTTCATTTACAGCGAGAGAGCTACCCTCCCTGTAACAGACAGCTGGAGAAGGTCCACCAACTTATGGATGTTCTCCTGAACAAACTCAGCCTGAATGCCCTAGGCTGTAACCATTCGCCTCAGGAGATCTTGAATGACTTAAAATCCTCTGGCACGGGAGAAGATGAATCCAGCATTGTGGAATCACTCCATGAGGCGAAAAAGGAAGAGAAGATAATCAGATCTCCGGCAGCAACACCTGCCCCTGTAAAATTGGTTCAGGCTGAACTAGTTCAGAGGGAGCAACCTCAGTCTCTCTGCAGAGTAGGCGGAGAGGGAGACTCAAGAAGGGAGACTACCAAAGGGACTGGTGACCTTATCCTGGACTTCGCAGATGATCAGGACTTCGCAGATTGAGGAACATCCCAAGGGTTCCAAAGAGGCTACTGAGGATAAGGATATGGCATTGGTGGCCAGTAGGAATTGAGCCAAGAGCCCCTTTCCCTACTGCTGGAATAGTGCCGATCTCAGTACCGATGGTGATCCCCAGGAAGTCTCAAAGCTTTTTGAGAATGGTACTTGGAAGGGAAAGGAGAGGTGGAAAATGTCTCCAAGCTCAATCTCGAAGAACCTTCCAAGTAGCCTGGTGGCAATGGAGGAGCCACTTCAGGCGGAGCAAGCAAACATCCAGCCTCTTCTGAAGCTCAATATGCAGGCCACATTGGTGCCAACATTAAGGTACCTGGCATCTTAGATACCGGTTGAGGCATTGCACTTATGCTTGGCAATGGAATGGACTTTGGTACTGAAGTTGAGGCTGGTACCAATACGTCAGGCGTGGTCTACACCGAAAACATAGTCAGTACTGAAGACAGTATCTGCCTCGATGAGCTCCTAGGTACCAAAGAAAAGGCTGAACTCAGCTCTGCATGCTGAGTTTTAAATGGTACTGAAACAGTGCTGGCACAGGGAATACTCTGCAACCAATCCAGCCAGTGCTGAGTGTACAAAAGAAACCACCACAGCTAAGTCCCCCTGAATTAATGGAGAGTCTGGAACAGAAAGGCAGAGTGAGTCTGATGCTGCCAGATATGCCAGTGGAACGGAAACAGTCAGTGCTGACATCACCAGATTCAATGGATGTCCCACAGACGATGCCGGAATCAACAATACAGTGTCCAGTCATCTTGGTACCAGAGAGCAGGTAGATAGCCCAACTCTGTCCTGTATTCTGAAGGAATCCCTGTGCCAGCCTCTACTCCTTTTAGTAGATGAGAAGGAATCTCTCCAAGCTCTGGAGTGGCTCTGATCTGTTTTGAGAGTCCTTCTACTCAGAGGACCAGAGAAAGAACAATTTCTCTTTCTCCTCAGAGAGGAATCAGAATCTGGCCATGGAACAACAACCTGTGCCGGTTCCAAAGTTCTCTGAGGGGCTGGACAATCAGTGGATGCACCCTGCTCCAAAACAGGCCTCATGCCTGGCTCCATAAGGTGTTGCTTAAGTGCAAGTCTCTAGCCTGCATTCTCTTTCTGAATGACTTACAAATGGGGCACTTTTCTTTAATGTGCCCTTCTGCAAGACACAAACACAGAGTGTGGGGTCACTATTAGGGGTAGCCACCCCACATAATGGGCAGTGTTTCAAACCTGGTAAGGGCATCAAACCAGGCTAAATCCTACTTAACTAAGGAACTGAGAGGAGTCAAGGTGGCACTGCCCTTAAATAGCCACGGGAGGGGCTACAAGGGGCCGGAAGGCATGCATGCTGCCCCTAAGGGTACTGCTAGGCAAAGTTCTCTGGCCTTGGCATGCTAGAGATTTGCACACCTGAGTGGAATACACATCTGCAACCACTTGAAGAAGAACTAATCCAAGCCTGGTACTTTGCCACTCGCATTGGCCAACATCTGAAACTTCATAGGAAGACTAATAACTCTGCACCTAGCAAAGCTCTACATGAAATAATCACATATAGATTGAACAAACCTAGCCACAGTGCAGTCCTCCTAGTGGAGCGTGGCTTCCTTCCCTCAGTGTTCTGGACCTTGATGTTCAGATGGACTTTTGAGGTTGGTTCATTTTCTCCTCAAATACCAATCTGCTCTAGTATTTCTGCTACTAGTGACATTTTTAGGTTGCTTATTGGGACCTCTTTGCAACACCATGGAACCACAGCCTCTAGTACTTGATTCCCCTGTTCCCCACTTCTCGCAATTTGGGCAGACTGAGTCAACACTGTAGAAATTCGCTCTTACCTGGCTAAGACAGACATGATTCACAAATCTGATACAGCTCTCCAAACACAGAAGAGCACCTAGGGTAGGAGCCAGATGTCTTTTCTCTCACTTAGGAAAGGAAGAGTCACTAAATTATATGTACACTTTAATAGACCATCTTTGCCTCCCTACCCCCCGATATCTACTGGAGTACCATGAAAGCTTCAACAAGGAAGTTTAGGAGAGACAGGGCCTGGCCTGGACTTTGCAGCATCAAAAATATTTTTATTACATTGGATAGCTTTTTCTGCCTTGCATTCAGATGAGAAAAATGAGTGACTCAGCAATTTCAGAAAGGTGTATTAGAGTTTAGGAAATTATCTGTCTCTTAAAAAAAAAATCAATCCACATTATCTGACTGATCTCTTGCATCAATGAATTTCACAGACTGACTATGTTCGGTGTGAAGCACAAGTTCTTTTTACCTGTTCTAACAGCACTGCGAGCCTGGTTGACTGTCATTTGCCCCGACATGTGCATAAGAACCTTGGTTTGTGGACTAGTTTGGATATGTGCCGCAGAAACCACAGCGGTTGGGACCACATTGGAATGGACGGTCAGGCCATTCCCCTGAAGTTTCTGTGATGTTCCACCAGCAGTGGAAGGGCTGACCATGGTCATCACTCGTCCTGTCTGGCCAGCAGTAGACATGGGGACTTTTGCTTGCAAAGCACTTGTCACCGTCCTGCCAAAATTAAAAAGTCCTTTGATTCAGTTATTTTTTAAAAACCCAAAACATAAGTAGTTACTAAAAGGCAATGCTCTTCATATCATTAGCTGGTTTTAGGGCTAAGTATAACAAACAAATCAATGTGAACAACTAGAAAAAAAGTAAACTATTCAGATATTTGCTTAAAAAAAAAAATCATACCTTGTGACTGGTGCCACATAATTGCCAGGGAAAACACCAATCTTGCTTGTATACATGGAGGTTCCTTTGAACCAGCCATCTTGACAACGTTCAAACACTAAAAACATCTCCCCCTTTCGCAGTTCCAGTTCATCCTCTTTTCGAGGACTGTATGGATATATGGCAATATACCTAGAAGAAAGGAAAGCACATGAATCTGTTTATCTAATGTTTAAACTAAGGCTGTCAATTAATCAAAGTTAACTGAAGCAATTAACTTAAAACAAATTAACTCAATTAAAAAAATTAATTGTGATTAATTGCAGTTTTAATCGCACTGTTAAACAATAATAGAATATCGACTGAAATTTATTATAAATATTTTGGATGTTTTTCTACATTTTCAAAAATATTTATTTCAATTACAACCCAGAATATAAAGTGTACATTGCTCACTTTTTTTAAAATCAATATTTGCACTGTATAAAACAAAAGAAATAATATTTCTGTGCAACTTACAAATGTAGATTTTTGTTGTTACATAACCACATTCAAAAACAAAACAGTGTAAAACTTCAGAGCCTACAAGTCCACTCAGTCCTACTTCTTCAGCCAATCGCTTAGACAAACAAGTTTGTTTACCTTTATAGGAGATAATGCTGCCCGCTTCTTATTTACAATGTCACCTGAAAGTGAGAACGGGCATTCGTTCGCCTGGCACTTTTGTAGTTGGTGTTGCATGGTATTTACGGGCCAAATATGCTAAACATTCATATGCCCCTTCATGCTTCGGCCACCATTCCAGATTGTTGGGCCACACATAGAACTTAGTCTTGACATGCTTGTACATATGCCAAGTCCCATACCAGTCTATGGCTCATCCGGGCACATTAAAGTAGAACCAGAGGTCCTTGTTGCTAGGCTGGCTGAAGTACCCAAGGCTTATGGGCAGGATCTTACATTTGTGACTGAACTCCTTGTGGGAGAATTGTATGTGTATGTGGGGAGAATGTTCTGTGGTTGTATCTGCATTCTTCCATATATTTTGTGTTATGGCAGTCTCGGATGACGACCCAGCACATGTTCATTTTAAGAACACTTTCACTGCAGATTTGACATAACACAAGGAAAGAACCAATGTGAGATTTCTAAAGATAGCTATAGCACTTGACCCAAGATTTAAGAATTTGAAGTGCCTTCCAAAATCTGAGAGGGGCGAGGTATGGAAAATGCTTTCAGAAGTCTTAACAGAGCAATACTCCGATGCAGAAACTCCAGAATCCGAACCACCAAAAAAGAAAATCAACCTTCTGTTGGTGGCATCTGACCCAGATGACGAAAATGGATGTGCGTCAGTCCACACTGCTTTGGATCATTATCGAGCGGAACATGAAATATATGGCAGTATGTGGATAAAACAGAGCAGGACACATACAATTCTCCCCCCAAGGAGCTCAGTCACAAATTTAATTAATGCATTATTTTTTTAACAAGCATCATCAGCATGGAAGCACTTTGGAATGGTGGTCGAAGCATAAAGAGGGATACAAATGTTTAGCATATCTGAAATGTAAATACCTTGCAACACCAACTACAAAAGTGCCATGTGAATGCCAGTTTTCACTTTCAGGTGACACTGTAAACAAGAAGTGGGCAGCATTCTCACCCATAAATGTAAACAAACTTGTTTGTCTGAGCAATTGGCTGAAAAGTAGGACTGAGTGGACTTGTAGGCTCTAAAGTTTTACACTGTTTTGTTTTTCAATGCAATTATGTAACAACAAAAACATACATTTGTAAGTTGCATTTCCATGATAAAGAGATTGCACTACAGTACTTGTATGAGGTGAATTGAAAAATACTATTTCTTTTATCTTTTTTACAGCGCAAATATTTGTAATAAAAATAATAATACAAAGTGAGCATTGTAGACTTTGTATTCTGTATTGTAATTGAAATAAATACATTGGAAAATGTAGAAAATACCCCAACATATTTAAATAAATGCTACTGTATTATTATTTAACAGTGTGATTAAAGCTGTGATTTCTATGTTTTTTTAATCTCACAATTAATGTTTTTAATTGTTTCACAGCCTTAGTTTAAACATAAAAAGGTACACAATCACTTTCTTCTACTTTCCTGACTGGGTAAGAGTTCAAAGTGAAGGGCAACAATTAAAGACTACAGCATGACAGGTGCTGGGATATCATAACCCCAAGAAGTGCTCAGGCCATCTAATGACACACCACCAGCATCTTGTAGCAACTATAAAAAACAGCGCTATTAAGGGAAAAATATTATGTTAAATTTTTAATCAGTTATTGTGTGTTCCTTGTTAGTGTATGTTATTAAAATTACTGTACATTAGAAATTAACTGAAAATACTAACTGTAAATTTTGTTATTTACTGTAGTTTCTTTTTCTGGGTTTCCCTAGCCATTAAATCCTTCTCCATGCCTTCCCCCACCACTTCTTTTCCTTTCCATGAGTATTTATACTTGGGAATGAAAGACCAGATTCAGAAATAAACAAAATACTTCTGATTCAACTTTTTCTTTTTAAATCAGAGAACTGGGTCCCTACAGTGCAACTGAAGTGCTGGAGGGAGATGTGCTATGTTGCTGGAAACTGATGCCTACAAACAGAGTAGCTGCTGTTTCACTTTTAAAACCCACTTGTTTTCCTCCTAAGAAGCTACAGCTTAATGTAGTAACTCTGGAATCATGACTGGGGGAAGAAGTAAGGAGGAGTATCAGTTTTGTCCTCTCCTGTTCTGTTTCTTTTTTAAAAGATATATTTAACAACTTCCAAACTTAGCTTTTCAAAAATAAAAATAAAACAGATACTTCTACAGTTCTGTACTAGATATTATTAGGGACATTTCCCAGTAGTGTAGGATTTCTAATTGCCACTTTAGAGTGGGAGAAACCGTCTGCTCACCACCTTTCTTCTACACTCTGCACCAGGATAAAATGAAGAGCAAGCTTTTTTGTTTTTGTTTTTTACTTTAAAATATATGTGTTTATATCAGACCCCTGGGAAATAACATCTACAAATAAGTTATAGCATTTTTCAAAAATACAAAAGCCCCCTTTTGAAAAAGGGCCCATCACTGCATACACTGGCTGGGAAGTCAACAAATCTTTCCACTCTCATTCTCAGGGGTAGGAAAAAGAGGGGAAGGAGAAAAAGAGGCTTTACAAAATGTTGTCAGTGTGGGCAAAATTGGTCCTAGGTGCACTGATTAAAGGAAGCGGGTATTTTTGTCTCCTTCCCTCCTATATCAAACATTTACTGCTTCCACCTGTCCAGCAATTTGTGCAGTCCCCCACCTACATAATCTACTTTCCCAGATTGCTCATACAATGTAATTTTCAGGAAGAGAAATGCTGTCAGGACCACAGGTTATATATTAAATATTTTTCACCTGGCAATATTACTCCCATTTGCTTGTATTACAAGAGTGAGGACATAACACTAGCTAGCAGCTTTCTGTCTTCATTCCAAACTGCCATCCACTAATTAACTTAACTGTAGAATCCTCAGTCGAACTGCACTTGCAACCTGCACAGGCAGCCTGACAATGAGATGCTAATATAACATGCCAAACAAGATACAACGCTTTCTGTGTCCTAGCATAAATTATTCTACATGGGGATGGTCTTTTGATTCCTTTTATAGTAGATGACACTGAAGGAACTCACTCAGGACATTGCCACTTGTTAATTAGATAGTCCTCATCCCTAACTCAAGGAAAAGAAAAGTACATTCCCTCTCTACATGATGAATATTCCATATATTTGTACTTTATTCACATAATATAATGCAGCAGCATGCTATTATATTTACCTATGCTATAAATAGGTTTCAGCATGAAGACTGTTAGGGGAGATCACGTATCAACTCCACTGTGTTGCTTTTGTTTTCTAATTATAAGCACTGCTTTCTGGGAATTTTAGCAGGACTCAGGCCAGCTGGTGAGTCATGAACATGTACCAATTTATATCTGACATGACCTGTCTTACTGTATTTTCTTCTCCTCTTTCCCCTTCCCTTCACACCTCCCTTCTGCCCACTTCCCAAACTGACAACTGGTAACACATTTCAATTTCACTTACACACTTGGTCGAGACTGTGGCCGTAAATGTGCTGTTTGGTCAGTTGATCCTGATGCAGGCCTTTGTATTACTCCTGGAGAAGGCAGCCCTGAAGATGTTGAAGCAATGATTGTGGCAGACAAAAGAGGTGGTGGCGGAAGGGGGGGATTCATATTCTAGTATTAAAAGAATAAAAAGAGCAAGAGAAAATACAGTGTGTTAAGATACTGAAAAAAAATCTTTAACAGTAAATTAGTTGAGCACAGCATTCTACCATCGGTTGATAAGACATAACTAGACAACTAGGTTTGTCTCTCTTTTTCCAGTTTAAGATTTTGAATTCACTAGAGCCAGTTTAGGAAACACACAAGTAATTTCCCAGCACAGGGGAAGCTGAAAGTGTTGTTTCTAATTATAACAAACAACATTTTCATGAGAATTCTTAACAAGAATCCAAAGAAGCCTTCCAAGAGGTAGGTTTTACATCCTACTGTTGAATAGACTTCAATCCCTGGTTGTTTTTGTAGCCTGAAGCTGAAACGCAATATACAATTCAGCTGCAGTGCACCCAAAACCACTCCTAGTAGAAAATTCCCTTTGATGTGTGGTCTACAAAAAGCAAGAACAATAGCAGACCACAGTCACTGTGCTATTGTTGCCATTTTCATTTATTCTTTTATTTAGAAGTGCCAGCTTTTGAAATTCAGTATTATCAAGACTGGTAATCTTTAACAAGCACACCAGTGAAAAGCTGCAGTTCCCTTACAGGCAGATCCTAACGGGGGTTCTGCCTACAGGATTCCATTCCTTTTGAAAATCAATAGAGTAATTGTTACCTTCTGATCTATAAAACCTCAGATAATTCTTTAGGAGCCTGTGTACTGACACTCCTGGGAAAACAGGCTCACAATGGGGGACTGCCCCCCCCCAAACCCTCTTTGAACCATCCCATGTAAGAACTGAATACAACCCCCCCAGTATGTGATACAGAAAGCATAAACTATTTTCACTTATCAACTCTACTGTAAAGCAATCCCTTAATTTCTAAACAAATTTCTGAACCATTTCATTGTTCATTCAGCTTTGAAGACCCCAAATTAAAAATATACACTGACAAAATGTATTGTATACCTGTCTGTTCCAATACATCAGCACATAAATATAAATTGCGACCATAACATTCAGAATTCAAATTACATTCAAGCAGATTTTTTGTCTGAACACTGATTTGTTAAGTTTTTTCTTTCACATGTTTCTAAGTAAATATTCATACAAGATGCTGTAGCAACACACACAGTGAGATTACCACCATACTGCATTCAATGTATTAATAAAAGACAGCTTCATAAAATGCAATCTTGCACTTTCAGTATTCAGTAATGAACTATATGTTCATGGTTTTCAAAACCTAGCAGAAATGGTCACACATCAACCAGCCTTATAAGCACAATATAATGAAAATGTATTCCTCAAAAATGCTTAATAATGGTGTGATCAGTAAGGTAAGATGGGAAACAGCTATACCTTATTTTCATTTAAATCTTCTTCTGATTATAGATACAGCCTTGTGATTTCAAAATAAATCAGCTGTACCCAATACAGAACGTACATGACCTCCCAGAAGAATGTAACGTGCTATGCTAGTAACAGCTATATACATTGGCCAGATAATATCCATTTAGGATTCTAGACCAGTGAAACAAAAAAAAAACCCCAAGGTTTTAAAAAATGTTTGGCATTGGATAACAACACTATCAAAACTACTTTATATTATTTTTGTTGACAACGTTATTTATAGTCCAATTATATAAAGGACAGGAGATCATTTGGAATTTACAAATTCAGTTACTTTCTTAACACTTGAACTGTAACATCCACAGATGTTACAATACCACTGTATGGAATTGTATGGTGAGATATCTCTTGTACTTTATTGGTTCTGTTAATACACTTGATTGTACACCAGTAGCATAGTACAGGATCTCTGCTTTGTTTGTTTTTTTAAATAAAAACAGACCATGGAAAGTATTTTGCTGAAGAAGGTTAATGAAATTAAACTAATGGAGTTCAACACCTTAAGTAACTATCATTATGTTTGCCTACCAAAAATTTGACAACAGTTAGACTGCTGGCATATTGACACAACTGCCTATGATGCTGACCAATACTGTCTCAGACCTGATCTACACTACTAAGTTATGCTGACATAGCTACATCACAAGGATTGCAGGGGTGGGTGGCACAGGGAAATCACACCCTCCAGTCAACATTGCTATGCTGAAAAAGCCCAGGTGTAGACACAACTATGCTGAAAGAAGAGCGCTTCTGTCAGCATAGCTAATGTTATTTGGGGAGGTGGTATTACCATACTGATAGAAAAACTTCTGTCAGCAGACAAGTATCTACAATACAGGGTTATGCCGGCATAGGCTCTGGAGTGTGGATATGGCCTCATTGTTTCCTTGTACCCCCTTTGTCTCCATCTGCTGTTTCTTGCCTTATACAAGGGGTGGGCAAACTTTCTGGCCTGAGCGCCACATCGGGGTTGCGAAACTGTATGGAGGGCCGGGAAGGGAAGGCTGTGCCTCCCCAAACAGCCTGGCCCCCACCCCCTCCCACTTCCTGACTGCCCCCCTCAGAACCCCCAACCCATCCAACCCCCCCGCTCCTTGTCCCCTGACTGCCCCCTCCCAGGACCCCTGCCCCTAACCACCCCCTGGGACCCCACCCCCATCCAACCCCTCCTGCTCCCTGTCCCCTGATTGCCCCGACCCCATCAACACCCCCGCCCCCTGATAGGTCACCCGGGTCTCCACCCCCTACTCCCTGTCCCCTGGGACTCCACCCCCTATCCAAACCCCCCCCCCTGTTCCCCATCCCCTGACCGCCCTGTCCAACTGTCCCCTGACTGCCCCCCGGAACCTCCTGCCCCTTATCCAACCCCTCCCCCCCCGCCCCCTGCCCCCTTACCATGCCGCTCAGAGCAGCAGGAGCTTGCAGCCATGCCGCCACTCTCCCTGGCAGGAGCTGTGGGCCACAGTGCTGGCGGTGCACGGAGCTGAGGCTGCGGGGGAGGGAGGACAGCAGGGGAGGGGCTGGGGGCTAGCTGTCCTGACTGGGAGCTCAAGGGCCAGGCAGAACAGTCCTGCGGGCCGGATGTAGCCAGCGGGCCGTAGTTTGCCCACTTCTGCCTTATACTGAAGGTAACTCTAGACTTATGATGGAGTGTAGAGTACAGACATTGCATGTCCACCTTGCATGGGTATAAATAACAGTATAGATGCTGGGGCATGGCTTAGAATAGATAAGTAGAGTGCCCTACATGTGTAAGGGGACTGTTGACCACTTACTAACATTCAGTGGGGGCGTTTTGGTTGGCTAGTTCCCAGTACTAAAAGGGGAAGGGTCTATGGGAAATCAGGACCCTGAGACTGATAGTCCCCAGGAACAATGGGGAGAGGCCAATGCTCCAGGTCAGCCTGAATGACACGACGGGCAGGCTAATCAGAGAGTCAGGAGGCCAGGGAGGTCCCATCCTCCAAGTGAGCTGGATTTGCCTGGGTCAGACAGAGTGGGGCCGAACTAAGGAGAAAGCAGGGGCCCAGGCTAAGCTGGGGAGCAGAGCTGTGCCAGATCCAGAGGGACCAGAAAAGCAGCCCAGAGAGAGCAGACCTTGTCCTGGGAGCAGAGCTGCAGCAACCAGAGCCAGAGGGGCCAGAAAAGCAGCCCAGGAAGCAGGTCAGTGCTAGGAGCAGACTCACAGAAGCAGCCTGCAGAGCAGACCTGTCCTGGGAGCAGAGCTGCAGCAACCAGAGCCAGAGGGGCCAGAGTGGTGGAGCTGGGGCTGGAGCAGTCCAGAGCTGGGTGCAGTGAGCAGCAGAGGAGAGCGAGGGGGACCCTGGGCAGTGGGCCCAGCACAGGCAGACGCCTCAGCCAAGAGGCTCTGCAGGCCAGGCTTGGATCGTAACCCTGACAGGGCGGGGGCGACACTGGGAAGAAGGGTCCTACCACTTAGAGCCTGAGAGAGTGTGGCCACCACCAGAGCAAGTGTCCAACCCACAGCATCCCTACAGCCCAGCCAGGCCCTGAGAAGAAGGCCTGGGACTTACAAGGAACAGACTGTGAACTGCCCTGACATTCCAGAGACACTGTTTGTGATGTTCCCTGCCACAGAGCGGGTTGATGTGTTTCCTTTAACCTTTCCCATTTTTCCTTATTCTTTTTAAAATTAATTGTTGATTAAATAACTTGCATTTGCTTTAACTTGTATGGAATGGTCAGTGGGTCCGAGAAGTGACCAGTGCAGAGAGAGTACCCCGGAGTGGGGACACCCTAGCCCCTGTCCTAGGTGACCACAGCAGGGTTGGAGGTCGAGCTCCCAGGAATCCTGGGCCCAGCCTTGTTGGGGTTCTGAGGACTCTGCCAGACAGGAGAGTGGAAGGGGAGTCCTCCAGGGCAGGGAGGCCACTGGGTAAAGGAAGTGGGAGCGAGGACTCTGATCCTTTCGCTAGCCCACTTCACCGGGGTAGTGCAGAAGCCAGGAAAGTTCCCCACAAGAGCGAGACTATTCCCCCGCTTACACATGCTTGAACCTTAGGCAATATACCCTACACAGGTCTCTACAAGCCTAAGTAGTACCTCAAACATGTACACATATTTTTAGCAATGTAATCTCCCACCACCTCCCCACTGCCGGAGCCTTTCCCTGCCACTTTGAAAGGCTCTGGCAGCAAGGAAAGGCTCTGGCAGTGGGGAGGCAGTGGAGAAAGGCTCCTGCAGCAGGGAAAGGTTCTGGCAGCTCCTGTACTCTCTGCTACACTCTCTACTAGCAGCTTTCTACTACACTCTGCTGTAAACGTAGACAGCCTATGGGGCTATGCTCGCATTAGCTCTGGAGTGTATACATGGCCTCTTTGTTTCCTTGTACTCCCCCTTCTGTCTCCATTTGTTGTTTCTTGTCTTATACTGAGATGGCACGCCCTGTGGGGCAGGGACTAACTCTTTGTTCTGTGTTTATGCAGTGCCTAGCCAATGAAGTCCTGCTCCAGGACTGGGGCCCCTAAGTGCTATGGTAATACAAATATAATAATAATAGTAATAGTAACAGTAACAATACTAATAATGTAAACTACTATTCAAAACAACCAACAAAAGCACAGGATCCTCTTATGTCTATCCTTTATGAGAGAGGTCAATTAGAAGTCCTTGGAAACTAATTCTGACAATATGCAGCAAATATTTACACACAATATGCAGGCACCACCAGTTTACACTTTGATTATCTTCTAAAATGTGTATCCTTCTTGGAGATGTACTTTACTTTTATGAATACATGCCATAAAGAGAGTTCTTATTTTTTTTTAAAGTCCAATCCCTCACAACATTCTATTCTATTCAGGTTCTTATGCTGTCCTCGCCATTGTCTAATCCTACCCTATAGGGATAAAACCTGCAGCGAGCTGCACCCCAATTAAACTTCAGAAGACTTGGCAAGTACTTAGAAATCTAAACAAAATACCTGATTGACTATAGACAAAAAAATGCTCCACAAATTGCTCTGCTCCAACTTAATAAACTAGATCCAAATGCTTTAGCCAAATTTTCAGAAATTCTGGCATTCAGCCATCTCTTAGAAATACTGAGAGACAAATCTGCCTCTAGTTCAAGCCAAGTCTGACAGTTCCTATATTCAATATTTCACACAAAAAAAGCACAAATATAAGTGAGGGAGTAAAACCTTTTACGCTGGTTAAAAAGGAATGTTTTGCCTAATGAAATTCAAAGAGGAAAAAAATAGAGCTCACTGTGATTGCATAATCACTTTCCAGCCACAGAATGCACTTGACTGTAGAAAACAGCATTTTTCAAAAGTCTTCACCATAAATGGAAGGGTTTTGAATTTTAAAAAGTACCACACACCGCATTCTGTTGCAAAATAGCTAAAATGATGTGCTACTTTATTTACTTCAGGTTAAAATTCCATATAGGCATCCCTCCTATGTTCTAGGCACTCATAAATAATATCAAAAATCAGATGTAAAAAATCCGATTCTCTACCTCTATCAACTAAAGATCAATAGTCATCTTAAACATCAAAATATTACAAAAAAGACATAATAGCAAAGTAACAATAATATGTCCTATCATCCCTCTGATCATCACCTGCCAAAACGTCTGGAAAAACATGTGCCTTGCACCATGCCCAGAAGGTTAATTAATTCAGGTTCAGGTCTAACAAAATTCCTAAACTATGACCTGAACTACTTACAAAAGCCACACTGATATAATCCCTCATGACTTCTGGTTGTTTCCCCCAGCCTACCGAAATTATCTTCCTTTTATAAAGACTAACCATCAGACAGCTAGCCTCTTATTCATGCCCCCTCCTGCAGAGTTATTTGTACCATTGAATCGGATGGTTTGACATGAAGGAGATATAGAGCAAAGTGTCATTAGCACTCTAAAGCATGACAGTCCATGCCTCCTTATCAGACAGCTTCATATTCAATCACACACACACACAAATTGTGTGTGTGACCAGGACAGAATCCTGTAGTTCCCCCTTTAGGGTAACAAATAACCCCTAATTTCCCTCAGAGTCCTCCAAAGTAAAACAATGTGCTACTAGGTTTCAGAGTAGCAGCCGTGTTAGTCTGTATTCGCAAAAAGAAAAGGAGTACTTGTGGCACCTTAGCGACTAACAAATTTATTTGAGCATAAACTTATGCCACAAGTACTCCTTTTCTTCAATATGCTACTATTTACTGCAAACTTGTCAACACCACTTCATGTTCAGCAGTATCAAAAGGCAGCAGCATGGACACTGCTGGATAGGAGATCATTGCCCAAACCCAGCAATGTAGTTTCAGTTTCATACCAGAATCTAAAGGCAGAATGATCATGAGGCAATCAATATGATGGTGTCACGTTACATTTCTCTTCCTCTGCTACTTCTGAATGGAATTCTCTCACTCTACTAGGGCAAATTACCTCCTTTCTCCTCCTTCAAAACACCTGTTAACGATCTGCATTTTTCAGTGAAAACCATGGCAAGTATCTTTCTACTATTAGAAGTTATACCATACAAATTATACCTAAATTATTATTTTGTTGCTGTTAGTGTAGAGAGAACTCCTGCTGAATTATCATCCCAGGTACAACTTCTTTAGAACCATATTCTGAATTTCTTTCAGAAACAGTGAAATTATAGATCTTGTAAATATAAAATTAAATTTTGCCCATGCAGTACAAGTAGTTTACAATGCATGTAGCTATTACTCCAATTTGAAAATTGTCCCATTCCTAATGCTTATCTCTAAGGATTTTAGTCCAAAGTCATAAATTTCACATCTCATAGAACTTTTGGCTTTGGTCAAAACAGCATCCACAACTGTAGTATTCCAAAGGGAATAAGAATAGCAGTCTTGACATTCTTTGGACCATATATGTGTATCACTTTCAAGACAGGAGAGTGCAACCACTCAATCATAGCAGGGCCTTAAACATGAGCACAGCTACAAGACCCACAGAGTCCTTAGCTCCAGGAACTCTCTCAGATTTGTCCTGGAGCCATTTGCTCTCCAGTTCAACCTAGAGGGCTTGTCATACCCTCCCTAGAAAATAAGCGTGCCTCTTATCCTATAGGGGATGGAACAAGACAGTAACTTTTTCTCCATTAGGCCCCACAGATATATGATAGATACATTTTTTCAGAGATTATTTAAAGATGGACACTTGTTACTTAGAGGAGTTGGTTGGGACTTCCTGTTCTGACTCTTCAGTTCCTCCTCCTTTTTCTTCTCAGCTTAGTTTGTTGTAACATAAAAGGAGCTGTATTACGTGAACTAAACCTTGTGCCATCTTTGGGTTAGTCCATAGTTAAAACAATAGCCACCACCCTTAAGTAAAATATCACAGGTACAGAAACACGAGCCTGAAATTACTGGGTTGTTTATGGTCATCACATATAATAGCCAGAAACACTAATCAAAGTATAGCAAAAGTTTGGGGATTAAAGACTCCCTGTTGCATTCAGATTCCCAAGCAATTTCCACAGTATTCCAGAATCAAAGAGGAAAGTTAAAGGGAGAGCCTTAAAAATCAGTAACTAAAAATCCGTGAGCTAGTTCCCACTTCTAAATAAAAAAAAAAAAAGAAATTAAGCCAGCAATGGTTAACAGGTTATGAATGTCAAGAACCAACTGCACCTATCACTGATACTAATACTATCCAAGATACCAAGAAGGTATCAGTCTCAGAGTCCAGGGATGCATAAACATCATTTACAGATACAAAATCTACCTTACACAACTCCAAAACAGCCATCTGGAACTCTTAGGATCTGTCTAGCACACTATTACAAATAAGACAAGAGGTTATGAAACAGGAGAGAAAGGGGAATTTTAAAAGAACTATAGTGCATTCTGTGACCATAGGTTGCTTCATCTGAAGACGTGTCTAACATTATTTACAGTAGAAGAATACAAGGCCACAAGACTGCAGCTTGTATACATAGAAAGAATAAAGCTGCCAGCGCACAGTTTCTTCTTACTGAAAATAAGGTAATAAGAAAAAGAACATTAAGAGTCAACAGACTTCCGTACATAAAGCCCAGGACTTCAAGCAGACAGCAGAGAATAAATTCAGATTCCCCATAGGAATTACATGCCTTGCCTAATCAGAGGCCTAACACGGAACCTGGTCAAAAAGAAAGCACCACTAGAGGATGTGAACCAATGATGTCTCTCCCGCTCTGGGTTACACTTACTGCTGTGGTTTAACTCTTAAGGGTATTAATGCCACAGCCTTTGTCAGGCATTTTTGAAGAAACTCCAATGCAACTAAAGGAACCTGATAGTTTTAATGACTTTCACTAACAGCAAAATAAAGTGACTTGCATGTTTGGCAACAAACATGGAGCTACTGGATCTCATAGAATAAAGAAGAGTACTAGTTATGACAGAGGAAAAAACCTTAAGACAGAACTCTTACAAGTTTCTTGAAATCACGATGTTGAATCACACATGTCTTTTTGAGACCTGAGCCAGAAACAAGACCTACTAGTGGACATCTGCAACTTCTCATCTTGCATGGCACAGATGATTATGGTACTGACTTTGTCTGCCAGTTCTTACAGGTACCCTCATGAAGGCGAGACAGGGAAGAATAAAAAGGCCAAAAATTACAAAGGCATGTTCTGAAGTAGTTTACAGAGAGTGGCAGTAGGTGCAATAGTAGGGCAGCATGGAATTCAAAAAAGATACTATCATATCTAAGAAGAGGCACCTACATCTGGATCTGGATTTTTCTCCTGGGAGAACTGCTCTGCAGTACTGACTGCACAGTGACTTAAATCCTCTGTGAAATGTTTTGTCTCAGAAGATACATTTTTTTCAGTCAGTAAGAGAAAGCTGGATCCAAACCAGAAAACACACACTAAGTGCCCTTTATCTCAGCTAGGCAACTACTGTTGTGTTGTCTGTACTCACTAGCACTGTCTTCCATATCAAGATGTCTCTAACAGATGAAAGAACCTTCCTCAGAGTACAGGACATGGATTAGAGACAAAACTACTAATGTTAGACATATTTACATAGCAGGACAGGATAACTTGCATCCAAGAGTTCTAAAAGAGCTGGCCAATAAACTCTGTGGACTGTTATAGTTGATTTTTAATAAGTCTTGGAACACTGGGGAAGTTCCAGAGGACTGGAAGAAAGCTAATGTTGTATCAATATTTTAAAAAGATAATCAGGATGATCTCACTTAATTATAGACTTGTCAGCCTGACTTCAATTTCAGGGAAAACAATGAAACAGCTGATATGGAACTTGGTTAATAAAGAATTAAAGGATGGTAATATAACTCATGTCAACCAATGTATGTTTAAGGAAAATAAATCTCGTCAAATTAAATTTGATATAATTTTAGATTAGACTATTTACTTTGGTTGATAATGATAATAGTGTTGAAGTAGTGTACTTAAAACTTCTGTTAGGCATTTGATTTGGTAACAGAATATTTTGATTAAGAAACTGGAATGATTCAAAATCAACAAGGCACATATGAAACAGATTTAAAAACTGGCTAACTGTTAGCTCTTAAAATGTATTTGTAAATGGGGAGTCAACACTGAGTTGGTGTGTTTCTAGTAGGGTCCCACAGGGATTAGTAATATCATCATCAATGACCTGTCTCAACCTGTGCAAGACAGAGCTTATGCTTGTGGGCTGAGTGAAGAGTTCACAGCCACAGTGCAGTCTCCTTTGGTTGAGCCACAATCAAAAAATTCAGCGTGTAGCTCAGGAGTGCTCTTGGATTAAAGTGAACTAATTCTAAGATCTCACCTAATAGCATTTCTACCATATCCAGTTGGCTAGAAGACTTATTTCCATCCTGCCAAATGATGATGTGGCCTCAGTTATTCGCACCTTTGTTGCCTCTCAGCTGAACTAAAGCAATGGGGGTATGGCATCTTCACAACTGAGGAAACTCCAACTGCTAGAGAATGCTGCAGTCTCCTCTCAGCAACACTAGCTACTGTGAACACATCAAATTTGTCCTCCACTCCTCACACTGGTTTCCCATAGAATAATTAAGCATGTTCAAAACCACAGTCCTTATCTTCAAGACACTTTATGGCGTGGTCACAGGGTGCCTAAAAGATCGACTAAAGCTCTAGGATGAAGATCATGGTTGACAACTACGCTCCTCTGGCAAAACTGAACTTTCAACTGTAATGTGTAAAGATTGTCTGTGAAGGAGACTGAGCTATTTTGGAGGCTGGCCCAAAACTATGGAATTAACCACCCCAGGAATGAAGGGCCATTACAAACTTCATCACTGTCCACATGTCTTTGACCTCGCCTTCTAAATTAATTTGATTTTAAAAAATGCGTTTAATCGGCGTTTTAATCACACTGTTAAACAATAATAGAATACCATTTATTTAAATATATTCTGATGTTTTCTACTTTTTCAAATACATTGATTTCAATTACAACAGACTATAAAGTGTACAGTGCTCACTTTATATTATTTTTTATTATATTTTTACAGTGCAAATATTTGTAAACAAAAGAAATAGTCTTTTTCAACTCACTTCATACATGTACTGTAGTACAATCATGAAAATGGAACTTACAAATGTAGAATTATTATTATTATTTTACATAGTGTCTTCTGGAATGGTGGCTGAAACATGAAGGGGCATATGACTGTTTAGCATATCTGGCACCCGGCAACACCAGCTATGGCTAAAAATGCCATTCAAATGCTTGTTCTCAATTTTAGGTGGCATTGTAAATAAGAAGCTAGCAGCATTGTCTCAGACAAACTTGTTTGTCTTAGCAATTGGCTTCACAAGAAGTTTAACATTCTTTTGGTTTTTGTTTTGTTTTTGAGTGCAGTTATGTAACAAAAAAAATCTACATTTGTTAGGTGCATTCCATTTTCAATAAAGAAATTGCACTACAGTACTTGTATGAGATGAACTGAAAAATATCTTTTCTTTACATACAAAATGGGAAATGACTGCCTATGAAGGAGTACTGCGGAAAGGGATATGGAGGTCATAGTGGACCACAAGCTAAATATGAGTCAACAGTGTAACGCTGTTGCAAAAAAACCTGAACATTATTCTGGGGTGCATTAGCAGACATGTTGTAATCAAGGCACGAGAAGTAATTCTTCGACTCTACTCCGCGCTGATTAGGCCTCAATTTGAGTACTGTGTCCAGTTCTGGGTGCCACATTTCAGGAAAGATGTGGAGAAATTGGAGAGAGTCAAGAGAAGAGCAACAAAAATAATTAAAGGTCTAGAAAACATGATCTATGAGGGAAGATTGAAAAAATTGGATTTGTTTAGTCTGGAAAAGAAGAGACTGAGAGGGTACATAACAGTTTTCAAGTACGTAAAAAGTTGTTACAAAGAGGACGGAGAAAAATTGTTCTTAACCTCTGAGGATACGACAAGAAGCAATGGGCTTAAATTGCAGCAAGGGAGGTTTAGGCTGTACATTAGGAAAAACTGTTTAGTTGCTTCTGAAAATTTGTCAGAGATAAGCTGTAGGCCGCTTTCACTATGACTATGTCAGGGTGGTTAAGCACTGGAATAAATTGCCTAGGAAGGTAGTGGAACCTCCATCATTGGAGATTTTTAAGAGCAGGTTAGACAAACTCCTGTCAGGGATGGTCTAGATAATACTCAGTCCTGCCATGAGTGCAGGGGACTGGACTAGATGGCCTCTCGAGGTCCCTTCCAGTCCTATGATTCTATTATTTATCTTTTTTTACAGTGCAAATATTTGTAATACAAATAATATAAAGTGAGTACTGTACACATTGTATTCTGTGTTGTAATTGAAATCAATACATTTGAAAATGTAGAAAACATGAAAAATACTTAAATAAATGGTATTCTAATATTGTTTAACAGTGCGACTAAAACTGTGACTAATCGGGATTAATTTTTTTAATCCAGCTAATTTGTTTTGGGTTCATTGCTTGAGATAACTGTGACTGACAGCCCATATATCTATATCTATCTATCTATTATAATTTTATAATATTATAGAATATAAAAATATTCACAAAACAAAAACCCTTCTCCCTCCGGGGAGTAGATGAGAGAACAAAAGCATGACATATATTAATCAAGTAACTTTATGCACTACTGGAAAGTGCTCAGATATTACAGTGATGAGAGTGGTGTAAGAATCTTCATAGAATAGAACAGAAGAAATTAAAAGAATATCATTACTGATAAAATTTGCAAATGATAAAAAGATTGGGGACTGGTAAGTAATGAAGAGGACAGGAACTGTTCAACATGGTCTGGATCTCAACAATCAGCAATATGTGTTTCAATATGGCCAAATGTAAGATCTTACCTTTAGGAACAAAGAATGAAGACCATACTTACAGAATGGGGGATGTTATCATGGGAAGCAGTAACTTTAAAAGACTTGAGGATCATGGTGGATAATATTGAGGATCATGGTGGATAATAAACTGAACATGAGCTCTCAGTGCAACACTATGGCCAAAAGATCTAATGAGGTCTTTGGATGTACAAACAAAGAAATATCAGATAAGAATAGGGAGGTTATATTACCTCTGTATTT
This sequence comes from Lepidochelys olivacea, assembly GCF_965140295.1. Lineage (NCBI taxonomy): Eukaryota > Metazoa > Chordata > Testudines > Cheloniidae > Lepidochelys > Lepidochelys olivacea. Next base: position 76,103,372 of record NC_140414.1, read on the forward strand.
GGCACAGGTGCACCTACCATTGGAATACTGTGTCCAGTTCTGGTGTCCACAATTCAAGGATGTTGAAAAACTGGAGAGGATTCAGAGAAGAGCCATGAGAATAAGTAAAGGACTGGAAAACATACCTTTTAATGAGAGATGCAAGGAGCTGAATTTATTTAGCTTGTATGATGGAATATACCCTGTATTCACACCCATCATGCTACTGTAATAATCTTTGTACAAAGTATGCCTGTAGGTATCTTTTGAAAACTCAAAATCTGCTGGTCAGTATTGTCCTGGTAAAATATGTGTGGCAACACTGTACGTGAAGTTAAAAGATTCCAGTGTGTGGTGTTAACAATACGTGTGGTGTTAACAATACATGTTCCAAACCCCAGAGCCCTGCCCAAACAGAAGCTGGCAAACCGGTCTGTCCTAAACAAAGAAATGTGTGCTTGCCTTAATTTACATTTAAGCAGTAAACAGAGTCATCAAGCAGGAAGGGAAGACAAAGGAAGTTCAAACAGGTGAAAAAACCAGGAGGGAACGAGACTCCTGGATCTCTGGTGGAAATTTTTTCAAGAGGGGGACTGAAACTATAAAAAGGAGGCACAAACATTCCAATGCACCTCTTTTTCTCTCCCTGCCCATCGCATTCACTGTACCTGAGGAGACAAAGAAAGCAGCCACTGGACTCTGTGGGAGAGGTCCTGACCTAAAGACTTTGGTCAGTAAGACTGCTGAAAGCATGTGGTGAGAAAACTTTGCTTTGAATCTATATAGTTTCTTAAGTTAGGCACCAGTAAGTGTTTTATCTTTATTTTTCTTGTAACTATTTCTCACTTTTATGCCTCATTACTTTCACTTAAAATCTCTCTCTTTTTAGTTAATAAACTTTTTTTATTGTTTTATCTAATCCAGTGTGCTCAAACTGAAGTACTGGGTAATGTCATTTGGAGTAACAAATTGTGAGCATATAATTCCCTTAAAGAAATAATGGACTTACTATATTTGTACGGTCCAGGAGCAGCGGGGCAGAACAGGACTATCATGGGGTGTATGTGCCACATGCTAGCCCAGCAACCAAATGGGTAATACAGGCACTGCTGGCCACAGCTGATCTGCATTTTCACAGCAGCTGGGAGAATAAAAGGGCTGGGAAGCAGAAGAGGGGGGAGGCTAACAGGAAAGTGAGCAGACTGGAAAAAGGAACGTCTGTGCTAGAGAGACGCCCGGGGACAAACACCCCAGAAAAGCAGCAAACAGGCCAACAGATTGAAGAGCCTACAAAGGCCTGAGGGAAGGTAGAAAGGAGCTCAGGGCACTGTCAGAATCGACGAATCCTTATTCTACTTGTCTAGCCTGAGGGCCCTGAACTGGTATCCAGAGGAGTGCGTTGGCCTAAGTTCCACTCACTGGCAGACCTGAGAACAAAGAGTTTCCAGATTCCTGGACACCAAGAATGGACTGACCACCCTGCTGAGCTGCGTGATCCAGAGCCACACCCGTCTGTTTGTCCAGGGGGGCACTGTTGCATGGACACTGCCTCACAAGGCCTTATGTTTCTGGGGAAAAATATGGGACTGGGATTGTGTTCGGATCACCCTGTAATAATTTTTAAGGCTAGTAAGAGCCAAGGTATGGCTGGCTGGCTGGCTGCACAACACTCACAGACATAGCTGGGAGTGACTTACATGCTGGAGGCTGTTTGTGAACAGTCTAGGTTGGGGGCCACAGCAGCAAAACATTGTAAAGGGCACCACAGGTTATAGGGCAGGGGTGACACAGCTACTCAGTCTGGATTGTACCCTGGTATGTCACAGCTTGTTCAAGAGAAGGTTAAGGGATAACTTAATCACAGTCTACAAGTGCCTACATAGGGAACAGAAATTTTAAAATAGAGGCCTCTTCAATCTGTCAGACAAAGGTATAAAAAAGCTCAATGGTTGGAAGTTGAAGATATACAAACTGAGACTAGAAATAATGTGCAAATTTTTAACAGAGAGGGTAATTAACCATTGGAGCAACTTACAGGGGCTGTTATGGATTCTCCACCACTGGAAATTTTAAAATCAAGATTGGATGTTCTTCTAACAGATATGCTCTAGTTCAACCACAGCTATTGGATTTGCAAAAGGAATTAATTCAGGAAAGGTCTATAGCCTGTTTTATGTGGAGGTCAGACTAAATTATAAGAATGGTCCCTTTTGGCCTTAAAAACTGAATCTATGAAAACAGAAGAGCTAACAGACTTTGCTGCAAATGCGACTATAGTATTTGATATTCAGAGAGATCAGACAGGATAATCAAAATAGGCTCATCTGATTTAGAAATGGAAGACCCAGGTACAGCAGATGATTCAGGGATTGTTCCATGATAGTTCTGGGTACTGAATGCAGGAGGGACAAAGATCCAGAAGTTGAGGATTCAAGCAAGTTGCTCTTCATAAGACATTTCTTTCCCCTTTTTTTTAATTTGCTTTCTGACTCACGTTGAGTAAAAGTGTTGTTCTCTTGGGAAGGGGCAAGAGTATGCTTCTCATACTTACTCCACAGCAAGGCAGAGCAAGACTGCGGAATGAAAGGCATAGGATGCTGTCCAGGATCTTTAGTGCAAAACTTTTGCCATAGTTCAATGTGTGCTACCACCTATCACAGATGTAATCACATCAAACAACACAAAAGTTTCTAACCAGTTTACCAGAACTGCAGAAAGGAGAATGACAATGGAGACAAAAGATGCACAAGGAGCCTCAGTTTTGTCAAATGCTACTTACGCCAAGAGCAGCTTGGTAGGTGACCTCAGATGGGAAGGTAAATGAAGGCCCAGTTGTAACCGGGCTGCTAGGGGGTGGGGTCACAATTAGTCCTGTGGTACTGATATGAACCTGTCAAAAAAAAAAAAGATTGATGTCAGTTTTAGGTAGTTCCTAAAACAATATCTTGTCATGGTAGATTGGTACGCTTTTTGATTAATGTACTACCAGCACTCTTCTGTGAATACCACCATCAGCAACTTTAGCTTGTTACTTTGACTTTCTGGTAGTAATTTACATAGAATATTTGTATTAGATGACACTGCTAATTTTTCAGGCTCTATATAAGACAGAAATGATCTTTCAGAAAAACTGGGAGATATACATGCAACTAACTGGGTGAAAAACACTATATGTTTATTTTTCTCTTAATAGCAGAGAGCAAATGAGTTTAAATATAAAACATTTAATTAGTTTGTAAGCTTTATGTGAAATCCTCTTAGCATTTTATAGCTTTCTTTAATATATTCTCCCCACAACTGTCAACTTTACAAGTACTGTACTACAGAAGATTGTTCATCAAAGACAGTAACGTGTAATCAAGACATTAGAAGAACACTCAAGGTTTTTTAAAAATAGAATCAGATATAATCTAATACTCTCCCTTATCAGTATCAGAAATAACATCAGAGATTGTTCAAAGTCCAAGAGTGTCTGAAATCAAATTTATCTTTTACCATGTATGCTCTTTGTTAATTTTCAGTATTTTATTCAATTTGGACAAAATTCAACTGAGTAGTCCAGTTTCTTGTTCCCATATATTATAATAAATCTGCTGATGGTTTTCTTTTATTTACAGCACTTGAACAAAATGCTTAAACTGAAAAACCTTTCTATTCACATTACAATAGGCTTTGCACAAAAAAAAAAAAAATCCCCCAAAACCCCTAAATTTGGAGCCTAAACTAGTAGAAAACATCCCTTTACATATAATTTATTACATATGTTTAGTTTGAAAAGGATTTGAAGCCTTTATTATGACAAAAATGCTTTAGAATATTCATTAAAATGTATTAAATGTTTTGTATTTAATTTCAGGTAGCTTACCTGAGAAGGAGCACTGCAGGAGAGGCCTGTCAGTTCACTTATTCGGGCAGCCGCTGTGGGGTTACTGGAGCTGATGAGGACAGGAGGACTTATTTCCATTGAGTGACGGTTTTGAGAAGACTGCGAGGACTTGTTGGACATGGTAAGGGAGGTAAAGGAATGCCGTTTTTTGGTGTTCTTCTTTGTATCAGTGTGCTTTTGGACTGAATTGTTGTGGGATGCCCCAGAGGTACCTTCTCCAGAGTCAACAACAGAACCTGAGGGCTTATCCAACTCTATCAGCTGCTTGGCTGCCGTATTAAACTGCAAAACAACCAACACATTAAGAAATGATTTTAGAAATCTTTAAGAAAATTAAAGAAATAGTTGACTAGACAGAGGAAACACTTCTAGACCTTACTTTTATTCATAAATAAGAATCAAACTGAAAACTATAGAATTCAGAACTCTTTATGATGTACTGACTCACTCTACATCTAGATGCCCTACAGGTACAAGTCTTTCACTATAACCTACTTAAGTGAAGTTTGACATGGTCATTCCACACTAAGTCTTTTGAGCTTTTCCAAAGAGATACAACACAAGCCTGAAGACCTAATGCTTTTGTGGTCACTTCTGTTAATGGATTTCACAACTCTTGCATGTTTGATTAGCAGAAGCAGTAATAAAAGCAACAGACTTTTGGTTTTAATTTATCCATTAATATCTTGTCCATTATGATAAATTACACTATATTAAGTAGGCAACTAAATCCTGTCTCTGTAATAAAGAAATAAAGGATCTTGGGCATTTTAATCTTCTGACCGTCAGAAGATTAACACTAGATAAAATAAAATAAAATTGAGAAGGGTAAGAGTTTATTCTTCATAAAACCATGTTATTAACTGCCAGGAATTTCTATGTATAGCTTAAAACTGTTGTAAGAAGCAGTATAGGGAGACACATTCATTCACGAACTAAAGTACATCAATACAAGTAGACTGCAAGTGTTTCTTAAAACATATTAATCCTCATTAAAAATAATGCCAATTTTTAGTGTGAATAACCTCTATTTGGAAAATTCGTTTGTATTTTGCCAGGGGGTGGGGGGCAGGGAGGCATATTTTTTCATGAAGAACCAAGTAAGAACAATCAAGAGGAAAGTATAGGATTATTTACTATGGAGTCACTGTTTTTTCACGTCAGCATAGTCTATTCTTTATTTACCTTAGCCATTTTCCTGGGAGCCACAAGACTTCTGCAATGTTCAGGGGAAGTTTAAAAAAATGCTTTATTTTACCAAAACCTCACTATATAATTATTGTATTATTTGTATTCTGGCAGCCCCCACACTGAGCTAGGTGCTGTCCACACAAAGGAAGCCAGCCTATGCCCTGAACAGCTTACAATCTAAGAAGGTAAGTACTATACAAAAGGTGGGAGATAGGGATAAAATATACTATCAAAATAGTGTGTGCTTGTACATGTGTGTACAAATATGCCCACATGCATACATATACAGACTTTATTAAAAATATTAACTATCCCCAACTGACTTCTACTTCAGCCAGTATTAGTTGGCAAATTTCATGTAGACTTCATAATACAAATGGGTCTTTAACTGGGATCTGAAGGATCTGTTCAGGGAAGAAATTCAATGCCAGTGGGAGTGTGTAGAAAAAAACACATGTGGGAGAAACAGATAAATGGGGGTAAAGGCTGGAATTGCCAGAGTAGTGGAGGATCAACATTAAAACAGACAAAAGCAGATAAGTAGGAAAGGGCAGAGCTGTGGAATGCCTGGAAGGCAAGGACAAAAGGTTTGAACTTAGTGTCATGGAAAGGGGGAGTCAGTGGAGGCATTCAAAGGGTGGGATGACATGGTCAGAGCAATAATACTGAAGATGATCTTACTGTTTTGAATGGAGTAGAGAACAGCAATAGGAATTTCACAGAAGACACAGGATTAAACAACATGGTGGTAAACATTTCCAAGACCTGTGTATACTATGACTTCCCCTGTTGCTACCATTGGTGGTGAATTATATCTTTCAAAGACTGTTAGTACAGGCAAGGCCACAGATAACTTAGGGTAGTCCTGTTCCATTGTAGAAAGACCCTAACCATAATGATTATACACACAGCTCTGCCAATGAATTTGCAAAACCATGCTCCTTATTTAGTATTGAGATTCAACATTTTATAAAAAGACTAAAAACATGTTTTTAAGAAGCTTAGGGAAACATTTTATGCTAATTTATTACAGTGCTTTAAATTGATTAAATTCCAGATACGTGGGTTGGAGGACACAAAGCAAGAAAAAAAAATGTTAACAAGAAGCTGAAGAAAATTGCTCTGCCACTTGAATTTTCATGGTTCTATCCTGCAGACTGGATAAGTAGCTAGGCACTGTGAGGATTAGACATACTGCAGATTTTGTACTCATATCCATTTTATTCTTCCATCTCAGATTAAAATTCTTCATATCATTCACAAGAATATGCACATCCTAACTTCTAGCAAAACATGTTTTAAACAATGGCAATGACAGTTTAAATTCCCATCCATTTCTATTCTGTCTGCAATGTATGTAATGAAGATTTTGTTCCCAGATGACCCAGAATTACAGAAAGAAAACCAATACTTCATTTATAAAGCAAGAATCACCTATTGGGGAAGAGCAATTAAATGAGTGAAAGGGCTTACCCAAGGGTCTCAAAAACCACTGCTAAAAGCTTCCTCAGGTAACTGTTCCACTTAATTATGTTTGTTTGCTTTCTGAAACTAATAATGCCTGCAGGATCTGTTTCCTCTATTTAGAGGGAACCCCAAATTAGAGAAAGATTTTTGGCATGTTTATGGGATTAATCCAAGATTAGTCAAGCGTAAGGAATCTGCTGAACTCTCTTAGGCAGGGAAACAAACACAAAAGAGCAGCACATAGGCTAAACCTACGTGGAATGCACTGGCTATTGGCCTTTCCTTAAAATAATATGGAGACTGTAACAGTTACAGAGTATAGCTGCTTGCTTCTTCCTTGGGATAGGAAAGGGAGAGCTCATCCAGTCTGCTCTCGTGTGCCTGAGCTGCAGACACATCAGAGGATCAGTGAAGCATACATCCCCACCCCTAACTACAAAGCACAAGGAAATAAGCCACACCACATTTATGTTCCATTTATTAGTTCCCTCTTCTCAACCTCAACCACCTGTCATCTACCACCCACAGCCCACCTTCAACCTGAATACCAATGGGCACACTTGAACTCTGACTAGAATTTACTAATTATATATTCATGTGTTTTCATGATCAATATAGAATTGGTATGGCTTTCATAAGTTACATTGTAGGTAGTACTGTAAGGGATTTAGTATAGGTGTGCGTATATAAATAAATCTGGTGTCCAATTGCAAATGGTGAGTGCAAGACTGGTTTTCGATAGTGCTTAAGAAAGCTTGTATGAATTGGTTATATATGTTTTTAGTGATTGTTCTAAAGTTTGTGTTCATGATAATGTAGAAATTACAGAACTGAAGACCTTCACCATATAGGCTACAATGAATGTATTGCCCTTTAGCCTTTTCTGGTACGAACAGTTAGCTAAGTTTCATCTCAGCACTTTCATTCAGCATTAGGCTGGGGCTAAGTCTCTCTCAGTCAAGGATCCTTGATTGTGAAATTCCCAAACAGACTACTTTTTGGGCACACTTCGAGACCCATTTATTTCCTTTGGCTTATCTATTTTGAGGACCCTTTTCAATGTGAATGTAAAGGTTATTTACAATGAATACTTCTCTTTAAATAAATTTGACATGTACCAGAGCATGATTTTTCCATTAAGAACATGAAGTACTCTTTTTGAAAGCAATGAAAAACATTGACTTTTGAATAATTTTTCCATTGTACATTCCAGGCTGACAAGACAAGTGAAGGCAAGTTTATATAAAACGTTTAATTCGACTGTTCTTGATTTAATATTACCAGAAGAGACTAATTTTTTCCCCAACACTATAATTAAGACTACTTTGTCTAATGGTGATCAACAGCGAGTCTAGCCTAATAAATGCAAGATTTTAAAAGTACTGAGTCAGGAATTCAACCTCCCTAAAAGGAATGGAGATAATTAAAAAATGAAACATGTTAAACTACTTTTTTGATGGGTTGGGGCTAGGGCAGGAAGAAGAGGGCTAGTAAGGAACACGACTAATTTGGTAGGTAAATCTTGAGTTCTCAGTGACTAAACTCACAAACTAAGGGATGGATGCATTAGACATTATACTATCTTCTTAAAATTCTACCAAAATGAACATTTCACTTGTATTGTTAATACTTGTATGTTTTGTGCATTTGGCATAGATTCACTTTTTTAAAGACTACAGGTGGATTATTGTAAGAGTGCCTCCCATTCATTCCACTGCAGTTTCAACAAGTTACTTCACATTTCAGAAATCTGAAAATAATATTTTCCTTTCTATATGCCCTATAACTGAAAAGCGTTTCCCAAAAAACTTTTTACTCCATTATATGTACCACTTTACTTTCTAGCTGTTACTGGAGACTTAAAAAATCTTTATATTTGGAGGAACGCCTATGTGGATTTCATTTCTTGTTGAAGAAAGAAAGAAGGATAAAATGTGGTGTTTATTTAAGAATGTACATTGTACTCAGCACTATAGACTATGCATACCGTGATACAGCATGGCCAGAAGGCAGCAGGAGAGTGATACAGGAAAGATATGTAAGTCCCATGATGAGGAGAAGCCTTATTCCATGTAGAGGGAAGAAAGGTTTCTATAGATTAATTAAAAGCACCTGAAGCCAATTAGAGCACCTAAAGCCAGTCACCTGATAAAACCCCCTGCTTCAATCAGCCAGGTGAAGGAGTTGGAGCAGAGTGGTTTGGAGTTGGAGCAGAGAGCAGTTTGAAGGAATTAAAGCAGAGGAGAATTTGGAGAAGAACAAGACCCTAGGTAAAGAGACACGTGGCTTGTGCAGAGAGAGGGCAGGAACCCACAAGCTGAAGAGCAGGAGAGGGAAGTAGCCCAGGGGAAGGAAGCACTAGTTCAAGTGGTTTGCCACTATCCCTAGGGCCTCTGGGCTGGGACCTGGAGTAGAGGGCGGGTTACTAGTGTGACAGTAGATACCCTAGTTCAGGGGCAGGAAACTGCGCCCTGAACACCCCCACACACACAAGAAGAGGAAGTGCAGGACCCATCATAATTGTGCTAGCAATTTGCCACAATACTGATTGGTCTTGACTGGATAACTCTGGTACTCCTGGCGCTCAATATAGAGGCCTGTCGACCTGCCACCCCCTCAGTTCCCTCTTGCTGGCTACTCCGACAGTGGGGTAGGAGGGTGGGTATTGGAATGGACATGAACAACACATCTCAAAGAACAAGAGTTACGAGAAGGTCAGTAACTGTTTTTTTCTTCTTTGCGTGCTTGTTCATCTCGATTCCAATCAGGTGACTCACAAGCCCAAGTTTAGGTGGTGGGATTGGAGTCGTCCACTGATTGGAGCACTGCTCGTCCAAAGCCTGCATCATCTCTGGTCTGCTGGATAATCATACAGTGCGTGGCGAGAGTATGGATGGAGACCATATTGCTGCTCTGTGGATTTCCTGAGTGGGAACCTGAGCCAGGAACGCTGTTGATGAAGCTGCGCACTGGTGGAGTGCACAGTGATCGGCGATGCAGGAACCCTGCCAGGTTGTAGCACTCATGAATACAGGACGCTATCCATGATGAGATGTGTTGTGACAATTCCGGCAGAACGTTCATTCTGTCCACCACTGCCATGAATAACTGGACTGATTTTTCTGAATGGTTTTGTTCTCTCGATGTAAAAGGCGAGCACCCTGTGGACATCCAGAGCGTGTAGTCTCTGCTCCCTGCTGCTGGAATGAGGCTTAGGGTAGAACACCGGGAGAAAGATGTCCTGGTTGATATGAAACTGCGACACAACCTTCGGGAGGAAAGCAGGATGAGGTCTGAGCTGAACTCTGTCGTTATAGAACACGGTGTAGGGAGGCTCTGACGTTAGGGACCTGAGCTCAGACACCCTCCTGACCGAGGTTATTGCTACCAGGAACACCACCTTGTAAGAGAGGTAGAGCAGGGAGCATGTTGCCAACAGTTCGAAGGGTGGTCCCATGAGCCTAGAGAGGACCAGGCTGAGGTCCCAGGCTAGGACAGGCTGTCGGACATGAGGGTACAGTCTGTCAAGTCCTTTTAAAAATCAGCTGACCATAGGGTTCGCAAACACCGAGCGGCCCCCTGCACCCGGATGGAAGGCCGATATGGCAACTAAGGGCACTCTTATTGAAGACAACGAAAGCCCCTGCTGCTTCAGATGGAGGAGGTAGTCCAAAATGAGCAGCACTGAGGCTAGTATCAGGGGTGAATGGCACTGCGCCAACCAAATTGAAAATCTCTTCCACTTGGCAAGGTAGGTGGCTCTCGTAGAGGATTTCCTGCTGCCAAGGAGGACTTTTCTGACCTGGTCTGAACAGGAAAGCTCCATCGGGTTCAACCATGGAGCTTCCATGCTGTAAGGTGAAGCAAGTCGAGGTTCGGATGTTGAAGACGACTGTGATATTGTGTCAGAAAGTCCGGGAAGAGTGGAAGGGTGACCGGGGCTTCCACAGACATGTCTAGGAGAGATGTGTACCAGTGCTGTCGGGGCCGGCCTGGTGTTATCAATATGACCTGAACCCCTTCCCTCCAGGTCTCGAGGAGTACCTTGTGAATGAGCAGTATGGATGGAAAGGCATAAAAGAGATGCCCTCCCCATGGAACGCTTTCGCTCTGGAGCCCAAGCCGTGATTCTGGAAGGAGCAGAACTGCTGACATTTCCTGTTGTATCACGTGGCAAATAGGTCTATCTGGGGAAAGCCCCATCTCTGGAAGATTGAGACCACGACGTTCAGGCAAAGGGACCATTGATAGGCATGAAACAACCTGCTGAGGTGGTCTGCCAGTTTGTTCTGTACCCTGGGGAGGTACAACACTTGCAGGGGTATTGAATGTTTCACACAGAAGTTCCACAGCATGACGGCTTCCTGGCACAGGGAAGAGGAGCGTGCACCCCCCATTTGTTGATATAAAACATTGTTGTTGTATTGTCCTTCATAACTGATACACAATTAAGTGTTCACAGAAGGTCTGGCATGCAAGATGCATTGCTCTCAGCTTTCTGACTTTGATGTGGAGAGCCAGGTCTGCTTGAGACCAAAGACCTTGGGTCCTGTGGTCTCCCAGATGAGCTCCCCAGCCCAAGTCTGATGCGTCCGTCACTTGCAACAGAGATGGCTGCGGAGTGGCGAAGGGAATCCCTGAGCACACCTCCTGAGGGTCGAGCTACCACAGGAGGGAGTCGATGACTGGGCGAGGCAAGATCACGATCCTGTCCAAGCTGTACCGGCCTGGGCAATACACTGACGTGAGCCACGACTGAAGAGGTCGAAGCCTATGTCTGGCATGCTCCACCACGTAGGTACAGACAGCCATGCGTCTGAGAAGCTTCAGGCAGTTTCTTGCTGTGGTGGTGGGAAACTGTCTGGTGCCTCGAATGATATCTATCAGGGCCTGAAACCTTGCTCGTGGCAGGTATGCCCTGACTTAGGTCAAGTCCAGTACTGCCCCTACAAACTCTATCCTCTGGATGGGGGACAGAGTTGATTTTGCTTCGTTCAGAAGGAGACCCAGGTTGTCGAAGGTGGCTCTGATGAATCTGACCTGAGCCTCCACTTGGGTCTTGGAGAGGCCCTTGATCAGACAGTTGTCAAGGTATGGAAACACCTGTACCTGGTGCTTGCGCAAGAATGCAGAGATGACTGCTATGCACTTGGTGAAAACTCGAGGTGCTGCTGACAGGCCAAATGGAAAGACTGTAAACTGGTAGTGGGTACCATTCACCACACACCTTAGGTACTTTCTGTGGGGCTAGGTGATTATGATATAGAAATATGCATCCTTCGAGTCAAGGGGAGCATACAAGTCTGCTGGATCCAGTCATGATTGAGGCCAAAGAGACCATGCAGAACTTGAGTTTCTTCATGAACTTGTTGAGTTCTCACAGGTCCAAGATGGGCCTGAGGCTGCCTTTGGTTTTCAGTATAAGGAAATACTGGGAATAAAAACCCTCACCCCAAGTGCTCCTGAGGAATCTCCTCTAGTGCCCCTAGAGATAGGAGCAACCGCACTTCCTGGACAAGGAGCTGCTTGTGAGAAGGGTCCCTGAAGAGGGACAGGGAAGGGGGATGGAAGGGTGCGAGGGCACAGAATTGGATGGAGTATCCCCTCTCTAACGTGTGGAGCACCCAACAGTCCGAGGTGATACGGGACCATGCACGGTTGAAAGGGGATAGTAGAGATGAGAAGGTAAGGCGGGGTGGATCCAGTTGGGGATCTGGTGCGCCGTTCTCGTCTGCACCTTCAAAAGGACTGTTTTGGCCCAGAGGGTGGTTTAGATTGGTCAGAGTTCTGACCTGAGGACGGGTGCAGTCGCCTTCTGCCGGTCCTGTTCCTCCTCCATGAGCCGTCCTGACGATTCTGCAGCTGGTAGAACCGTGGAGGAGGTTGTGGCCTAAAATGTTTACGCTGTCTAGCCAGAGAATGGAGGCCCAACGATTTGAGAGTGGCTCTTGAATCCTTCAGGCTCTGCAGCCTTTTATCCGTCTTTTCAGAAAATAGAGCCGGACCCTCGAAGGGGAGGTCCTGAATCATTTGTTGGAGCTCATATGGCAAGCCTGAGACTTGGAGCCCCTCCTCACAGCTATGCCTGTGGCCATTACAGGAGTAGCTGCATCCGCTGCATCCAGTGCAGCTTGTAGCGAAGCCCTGGAAATGAGCTTCCTTTCCTCCACAGGAGCTGAAAATCGGCGCAGGAGTCCTACAGCAAAAGCTCCACAAAACTAGCCATTGCCCTGCATGTGTTGAAGCAGTACCTGCTGACAATGGCCTGCTGATTTGAAATGCGGAGCTGTAGGCCTCCAGTGGAGTAGACCTTTCTCCCATAAAGGTCAAGCCTTTTCGCCTCCTAATTCTTCGGGGAGGGTCCCTGGAAGCCCTGATGCTCACGTTGGTTGGCAGCTTTGACCACGAGAGAGTCAGGTGTGGGATGTGTGTATAAGTGCTCGTAACGCTTGGATGGCATAAAAAGTAGTGTCTTTCATTGTGGTTAGCTGTAGGGGGCAAAAAGGTCTGCCACAGAGGTTTTGTGGTGTCAGAGATCATAGAATCATAGAATAACAGAGTTGGAAGGGACCTCTGGAGGCCATCTAGTCCAACCCCCTGCCCAGAGCAGGACCAATCCCAACTAAATCATCCCAGCCAGGGCTTTGTCAAGCCTTACCGTAAAAACTTCTAAGGAAGGGGATTCCACCACCTCTCTAGGTAACGCATTTCAGTACTTCACCACCCTCCTAGTGAAAAAGTTTTTCCTAATATCCAACCTAAACCTCCCCCACTGCAACTTGAGACCATTACTCCTTGTCCTGTCATCTGCTATCACTGAGAATAGTCTAGATCCAGCCTCTTTGGATCCACCTTTCAGGTAGTTAAAAGCAGCTATGAAATCCCCCCCCCCATTCTTCTCTTCCATAGACTAAACAATCCCAGTTCCCTCAGCCTCTCCTCATAACTCATGTGTTCCAGTCCCCTAATAATTTTTGTTGCCCTTCGCTGGAGGGCAATGCGAGCAGGTCTGGAGGGGGCGAGGTCGTCCATCATTGGATCTGCATCTCCACTACCTCCTCTGCCTGAATGCCCAGGCCCTGGGAAACCCTTCGCAACAATTGCTGCAGAACCCTGTTGTCCTCTAAGGCTGGGGCTGTCGCCGTGCCCGCCAATGCCTCATCTGGCGAGGACGAGGAAGAGACCCCCATGAGGGGTGACTGATCCCTTTCTTCTGCACCCAAGGGGTCCCGCAGCACCCGGGTTTCTTGGCCCAGTGCCAACACAGATGGTGTCGCACCCCTCAGTGTAGGGGCTGCATATATTGACACAGGCACCTGGGCCCAGTTGCACCAGAGGCATCAAAATGATAGTGCAGGGTAGTAATGGGCCTACCCACGACCCTGCCAGTGCTGGCGGTGCTGGCAGGGGTACAAATGAGGCTGAGGCCACTGACGTCTCCCTGGAATGAAACCCTTGGCTTTGATGAAAAGCCCAAGGAGTCCAAAAGGGCCATTGCGCTGAGGTCTGCCATTGGGGTGGGCCATGGTACCAGGACATGGACTGTCTGCTCCTATTCCTCCAGGACCAATAGGAGTCTGACTCAGACTCTGAGGTGTCTGAAAACAATGACTTTGGGGGAGCAGCACTTCTAGACACCAAGCTTTCGTGCTGAGGGCTCGGGGATCAGTATGGCTACTGAATGTGCTCTGGTGCCAGGAGTGGCACACCGGGGTCGGAGATTGGTGGGCCATCATAGCGGGCTTTCCCCTTGAAGGAGCCTGGGGAATGACTGGTGCTGATGACCTGTCCCATCTGGGAGGAGAGAGAATAGTGCTGAAAGGTGAAGCAGTTCTTGGGCAGCCTCAAACACCTCAGGTGTCGAAGGAAGGTGCAGCTCATGGCTCGGCGAGTGAGGAGGGTCCGGACTCAACCGCCCTTCCACGTGGGCAGGACTTGGCGCGATCATCACTGGTGGAGCAGCACTAGTGTGGCCCGACACGATTCTCACAGCAGCAGGCTCCTTAGGCCTAGTAGGGAGAGAGCCACCCCGCTCCAGCCTCTTCTTTTGCAGCACCAACGATTGCGAACAGTGACTGCATGCGGCATGTGAGCCGTGAGTGGAGCCAGGATGGTGCCATGAGTCTTTATCCTTACCCAGCACCGGTGCTCATGCTGACGATGCTGAAGTGCTCTGCACTGAGGAGGAGGTACTCAGTGCAGGGTCCATCGACCCAGGGTCGGACATGGGGAAGAGTGCTGCCTCCATCAACAGGACCTTCAGGTGCTGCTCTCTATCTTTTAAAGTCCTGGGCCAAAAGGTCTTACAAATGGCACGACAATCCTTCTGATGGTCCTCTCCTAAACACTTTAGGCATGAGGTGAGGATTGCTTCTGGACATACACTTGCCGCAGGCTTTGAAGCCCAGAGACCCTGGCATGCCCCGGCATCGGGAGAGCAGAGAAGCGGATCCCCCCCCACCCCCAAGGAAACTTATCTAACACTAACAAAATACTAAATACTATCTATTAACAAACAATGGAAAACTAATGGAGAACAGTGTAAGAAACTGCTAAATGCGCCTGTTGAGACAAGAGCACAGGGAAGTTCCAGCTGTCACTGGCTGTAAGAAGGAACTGATAGGTTGGCGGGTCAACAGGACTCTATATTGAGCACCATGAAGGCAAGAATCCAAGGGGCGCCCAGGCCAACCTGACAGATGCTGCTAGGGGAAAAATCTTCTGACTACTGTGCATGTGTGCACGCACACACCTGATTGGAATCAACATGAACAAGCACTCGAACAAGAACTAGGAGTGACATGGTGCTGCCACATTCTGTGTAACTTTATGCGAATTACTTAACCTATACCTCAGTTTCCCTGTCTGTAAAATGGAGATAATACTCACAGGGGTACTGAGAAGCTAAGTTCTTGAATGAATGTGCACTGCTCAGATACTACAGTGGTGAGTAACATAGAAAAGCTAATGTATAAATAAATGAAATTAAGCAGTGACCTGGGTCCAATTCCCAGCTGAGTCACAGACTTCCTCTGTGTACTTGGGCACAGCACTTAGCCTCTCTCATTTCTGCATCTGTAATATGGGGATAACACTTATTTTTGCCCATGCTCTGTCTTGTCTATGTAGACTGTAAGGTCTTCACAGCAAGGAGTATGTTTTACCATGTGTTTACACCGGCTTAGCACAATGGGACCTTAATGTCAGTTGAGATCTCCAAGCACTTCTACAGTACAAACAATAATTATTACACCAGTGCTCCATAGCCTGTACTGGTTGCATTACGATTTTTGGATGGAATTTCAGGTGTTGACTTTCTCCTATGAAGTCCTAACTGATTTGGGCCTATATACCCAAGAAACCACCTCTCTTCCTGTTTAAACTTACCATATTTGCACTCTCCACTCCCAGGTCTAAAAGAGAGGTTTCAGGCTGTTTTACATAAAGGGTCCTCAACTTTGAAATTCACTCCCTTGTTTGGTCCACAATAGCCTAGATTTGCTGACCTTCAATGACGCTCATTTACTTTGGTGTGGTGGGCATTAGGGAGAAATGGAAGCGTATTGTATACCTGATTCATTCATTTTTTTCTATTTTGTGAGTAAGTGTTGGTTGGGAAGGACCAGGCGCCTCGCAGGACACACAAGAAGGCAAAGTCCCTGCCTCAAAGGGTTTACAATATAATATTAAATGTGATATAATGAACAAAGGCAACAAACAGTAAGGAGAGAAAAGGGTGAGGATGCACATTCACTGCATCAGCAAGTTTATGAGGTTACTCAGTTTACTCATGTACATATATTGGATTAATATTATATGTTTTAGAATTATAGTCAGCATTTATAGTTTTAGAAAGACATATTTCTATTTATTTAAAGTACTTTTCTCATACGGCCAGTATACAATGGCACAACTTTACTCACCTCAACATACGAAATGGGAAATATCCCTATCTTGTCAGCCAGCATTCCTTCAGCCCAGTTTTCATCTACTCGGCGAATCACAGTCAGCACATCATCCTGTACAAACATGAAGTAATTATGTCTCCCAGCTCAAATTAAGCTATTCATTTAATTTCTCTCCAAAACACAAGCATCATCAGACAAAGGGGTACATGAAGAAGAATTCCATAGCAGGAGCTTCATTTTCACAATAGGAACCTGCAGTTTTTGGAATTAAAATGATTTCCAGTAGAGCTTCCTCATCTTGGTCAAGTCCTGCACAGCAGCCCAAGAACTAATCTCAAAAGTCAGTTATTTGGGTTTCTCCTGAGCAACAGACTGCCTGCTGTGCCAACTGTAGTGTATTCCATCAATCCCTAATTGAGTCTCAAACTCTCCTTACTTATAAGCTAGCTTGCTCCCCTGTGTTCCCAGCTGTTGCTTTTCTCCTCATGTAAGAACATTAGCAAACTTAGAAAGCATAACTGATATCATCTCCTTTGAAATACAGAATTTTAGTTTTAAGCATGCTTGCAAAGAAGCTATTATTTGCTCAATAAATTTATTTTGCCCTAGAATCATCATTAACTTTTATTTCATTGAAAAACTCAGAAATGCTAAGAAACACTTGCACTGATATAAAATTGAAGATTACAAACAATGCATACATTGCACACACTACTTAAAAATCAAAGCTGCAATGCAATATAATAACTAGGCTGATTATCCTTAGGAGCACTAACATTTTGTTCAGTAAAAGTTATTTTCTGTTCACATGTAGTTGTACCGGTCTCGTAAGAGGGAGAACTGAATATTTAAGGCCTCCCTCTTGTATAATTTCAGGTGACCTTTCCATTTTTAATAGCTGAGGGCTGTAAAGACATCTAACTAGTTCACATGTCTGATCTTGTAACATTTTTTGTGCAGTCTGGAAAAATTAACGTACTATAAATTTGTAGGCAACTGAAAAAAAACAGCCCCAAGCTATGGTTAAGTATCTTTTAAGATTACTCTTCATAATCTTAGTACTCCTATTAAAACTTCACGTTGTTTCATGCCTTCTAAGACAGAAAAATAACTCAAATAGGAACAAAACAAAAGGAATTGACTCTTTTCCAAAAGGCAGTTTTTATTCTTATGTAGTGACACAAAGCTCACAGTTAGTATTAAAAATGCCCTGGATTAAATGAAAACTTGACAATTAGTATGAACTCTGACAACTAAAAATAAGTGAAAGTTCCCTCTGGACTGGGAATGCTTTAAATTCACAATTCAGACTCTCTCAAATTCAGAATGCATATAAAAGCAGTTAAAAAAACTGCACTCTCAATTTCAGTGGTGAAATCCTCAGAGGAGAACAGTGTCTGTGGTTTAAGGGAGGAAAAGAAGTGGTATATATTGAAGAAATGCCCTGTGAACTTACATATCCTTGGCTTCTTAACATATCAGAGCTAGGGAGAACGTATAGGCAAGACTTTTAGAACAGAAACAATGTAAAATATTCTAAGTCAATGAATAATTATTCAAAGAAAATCCTTTCTTTTTTAAAAGTCGTTTCTACATGTTTTTACCTTTGAAAATGGCAAACAGTCTTTGTCTGCTTCCTTGTCTTTCACTTCAAAGTCATAAAGTGCTTTGCACTGAGGCGGAGGTTGAGGTAAAGGTTTAATAATCTGAACGAAGTTGGTAGGAAAAAAGCCATGGACACCACTGACTTCTCCGTGGTACCAATTTTCATCCACTTGCCGACGTAAAATGATGATGTCACCCTTATTGAATTTAAGATCTCCGGGTTCTTTTCCCTCATAGGTATATAATGCTTTGGCACACGGTAACTGAGGTATAGCCTAAAAAAGAAAAATACTAAAATTAGTATTTTATCTGTAAATAGGTGTGATAATGCTGTCCAAACCTTTGAAAAGTGTTTTGAGATTGATAGATAAAAAGAATTATATAATAAAGCACAATTTATTATCTACAATAAAACCAGGGCCAATTTTTACACTACTGATTCTAACAGAATTTCAATATGCTAAGTTAAAGTGTTAAATGTTCTAGTATAATGAGTTTGAGGGAAAAATACAACATATCCCTCACCAAAAAGCGTAGTTAATACACAAATAATTTTTTTTGCAAGAATTCAGCACTAAAGCAGTTTGCAGTGAATCAGAGTCATTAACAGCCAGTACTCTGAAGATTAGAAATAATAATGAGGTTTCAAAGACTACAAGAAACATAATTTGGCCAGAATTTTACGAAAATAAATAAAGCAAGTATTTTTGTTTGCAGGCAACTAATGTGGATCTGTCCAGCACTAAAGCAGAACATTAGATTTTTTACCGTGCAGCTGGATTTTCTTCCTCTTCTCTTGGATGAACTCACACAGCAATTACGAGTTTGATATGTATTCATTCTATATATTAAGAGTTTTTAAAAGTATTATTTTGTAACAGGACACTTTTTTCAGGGCAAAATCCATTTGAACAGACAAAATCACAAATTCACCCACATGCATAGTATAATAAAGGATGATATTTCAGACTTTGCTGTATTTCAGCATAATTGGGTTAATGCAAAAAAATGTGGAAAGCCTGCATGCACTTATCTGAAAACTCTGTCACTAACCTGATGATAATCTTCCCCACTTAAGCCACTCCAAAATCTTTTTGAATTTAATAGAATCATAGAAATGAAGGGCTGCAAGGGGCCTTGAAAGGTCATCTAATTCTTTCCACTGCACTGAGGGAGGACCCCGCAGACCTAGACCTGACAGGTGTTTGTTAACCTGTTCTTAAAAACCTCCAATGATGGGGATACCACAACTTCCCTTGATAACCCAGGCCAGAGCTTAACTACTCTTCTAGTTAGAAATCTTTTTCTAATATCTAACCTATATCTCCCTTGCTGTAGACTAAGTCCATTACTTCTTGTTCTATCATCAGTGAACCTGATAACAATTAATCACCATCCTCTTTATAACAGCCCTTAACATACCTGAAGACTTATCAGGTTCCCACCCAGTCTTCTTTTCTCAAGACTAAACATGCCCAGTTTTTTTTTACCTTTCCTCATAGGTCAGGTTTTTTCCAACTTTTCCATTGTTGTTGCTCTCCTCTGGACCCTCTCTGACCTGTCCACATCCTTCTTAAAGTATGGAGCCCAAAACTGAACACAGTACTTCAGCCGAGGCCTGACCAATGCTGAGTAGATGCAAGAATGACCTTCCCATGTCTTAGATATGGCACTTTAATACACTCCAGAATTATATTAGCCTTTTTCACATTGTTGACTCCTACTCAATTTGTGATTCAGTATAATCCCCAAATCCGTTTTTAGAGCTTTGGACCTCTTCTCACTATAAGTATGTGAACTTGGGGGATGAAATTACATATTTAGCTTTTGTTTTCAGCTCTCTCCCATTTTTTTACATCAGTTTTCCCTCTCTTACTGAGAAACTCTTAAGACAGGTGACCACTCTGTCACTATTCGTTGGATGATTTATGTAACATTACCTCACCTTGAGAGCCATCCATTGATACACTGTGCACAGAAGAAATATTGTCACTTAACAGAGGCATTCCCTGATATAACATACAGCTTCATAACATCAATCAGAATTCGTAAGTTGCACATGGACAACTGCCCCAAATCATTATAACCACCATATTACAATTAAACAGAAACACAAAACCAAAAACACCACCACACCCACCGTGTCCAAAATACACCCCAAATAAATTCACTGAGATGCAATATTTAGAAACTCAGAAGAAAGCATTCTTGTATAGATCTTTCAAGAAATCTGTACACACCTAAACTGCAAAAAAAGTTAATTTATGATAAATTAATTTACTATATTAAGGTTAATGCATATTCTTTGTACTCAGGTGGTTTGATCCAAGTATTAGTTTTCTCACTACTAGTAATCACTGAAGAGTGTTTCTAAAATTCAAGTGGCAAATACTCCTCTCCTCCCCTATCTCTCCCCCCTCTGCCCTCCCACTCAACAGTGATTGTGATGAAATTGTGTCTTGGTAATTGCAACTGACTCATTAATTTAACATTATTTAATTGATTGCTCAGGATATTGGAACTACAAATCATATACTACAGAGTGTATCATAAAGGCTAATGCAAATTAATCTGCAATCAAACATCTGGCTGTGTTTTTGTATGATGTTCCTTTTCAATGAAACTCAAAGACTTAGTGTGCCAGTTTGTATGTCAAGTTTCTCAAAAGGAGATTTCCCACATTGGATAAAATGGATTCTACTCTATAATTTCAAAAAGAACAAAGTTCAATGAACTAAGTTCTTGTTCTCACTTAGACAGCCAATGATTAAGGATAAATGGTTAAACGACTCGGAAGAGTAATAAAGCAAATGCCTTTTCCTTCTGTTACATCTGAAGGATAAAGTCAGAACAATTGGTTTTGATTGCACAGCACTATTCCTTTGAGTGTAATATATCAACGGCCCACCAGGGCACTGTCTCCACATTCCTCTCATCTGGATGATCTGAGACCCAAGTCACGGCTGAAGCCTTTTTGGCCTTTGCCTTTAACAACCTTTACCAACTGCTGCCTTCCCTCTAAACTCTCAGAGGTTGTTCATCAAGCTACAGAGCTCTGAAGATCTGCTGAGCCAGAGTTTACATTTCACTCTGAGTCTTTCACTTGACTAAACATGAAAGGAGGGCTAAAGAAGAAAAATCTCTGCCATCTACCCGTATGTTTTCAGCTGCCATTTACTCCGACCAGCTACAACAATGAAAATAGTTTTAAATGCATTTTAATTTTTTTTTAAAAAGATACTGTACCTAATACAGGTTTCTTACGGTTATTGCCTCAGGTTTTTTTTTTTAAATAACAATATCTGAATTT
Organism: Lepidochelys olivacea; assembly: GCF_965140295.1. Lineage (NCBI taxonomy): Eukaryota > Metazoa > Chordata > Testudines > Cheloniidae > Lepidochelys > Lepidochelys olivacea. The sequence continues at coordinate 76,124,718 of NC_140414.1, forward strand.
CTATGCTATAGTTTATATTATACAAACTATTTTAATTATTTTTAACCAAGACAGTAAAATGGACATTATATGTACCCAAGCCCTTAAAGCAAAGGAAAAAAAAATGTAATTAAGGCAATACATAACAAATACAAACAGCAACTTTACAACATCATAAAAAGACTTCTATCATATGCTATTTGCATTTGTTATGTATTGTCTGAGAGAGAGAGAGAGATTTAAGTATAAAATCTTGAATAGTAAAACCTCTCTGGCAGAGGTTCCCTCTCCAACCTCATCTATTTTGTCTATAGAAACGACAGGTTCACAAATTTTCCACTTTTATATTTTTCCCCATCTTTCGTAAGTCACCTTATCTTTACCTTTATTCTTAGCTACCATTTTAAAATTGATAACTGGCAATTTTATGTTCCTTTCATAACCTTAAAGCAGGCTATACTCAAAACTTTGTCAATACAATAATGTCAATTAGAGGTGTGATTTTTATGGCATTTCTGTATGGGCAAAATCCCCAGTGTAGGTACAGTTATAACAATATAAAACTGGTTTTGCCAGTATAGATTGTTTCACTTGGGGAAGCTGAGTAAGCTGTACTGGCAAAAGCAGTATTTTTCTGGTATAAGCTATGTCTCCAGTAGGTTTTGCCAGTATTGCTATACCAGTAGAGCTATGCCAGCAAACCTTTTCTAGCATAGACCTGGCCTTAGTGACTCCTTCCTATCCACACTATCTTGCTCAGGTAAACCTGAAACTTTGCCTCTAGCTCCTTCAACCAAATGCCTGACAAACAGTAGTGCTTTTCTTGAGCATCCTTACTACATCAGTCTTTTTTATCTACTTCTGTTCTTGACTCAGATCTTCCACTTGCCTCCTCTTTCCATAACCTTGGACTGATAATTGACTTTAAAACTTTTTGCTTCCCCATTTCCTGTATGTGCAAGTGTGCCTATCACTATCTCAGCAACTTAATATATTATTAATCAACACCTCCGATAACTGACCGACGTAAGGTACCCTTCTCTGTGACTATTGTATATCCTTTCTCTCTGATCACCTCAAGTTCCCACAATTAATTCAGCAGCATATACAAAATATTGTTGTTTGCTTTTCACATATACAAAATTTGACCACTCCACCCACAACCTTAGACAACTGCACTGGTTTCCCATTTTATGATCTGGTTCAACATTTCCATCTTAATATTTAAGTCTCTCCATAAATTTCCTTTATCACCTCATTTCTCACTATATTCCTTGCACTTATCTGGCCTAGCCTCTGCCCTTTTCTAGACTGTTCACTCTGCATGAAGAGACTTCTCTTTTTTAGTTCTAGCCCTTTGGAACAGCTATCATGTATCTCTTTACCTCAGCTCTAGCATCTCATTTCCAATCTCAGCTTAAAACCGAGCTTATCTCCCAAATTTATAGCTCAGTTTCTCTGTCTCCATTATTGCTCTTTCTGTAACTGTATTTAGCTCAAGTATTTTGTGATTCAGAGATATGAAAACATTAGAAAAATAGGGACTTTTTAAAAGGAAGTTATCCACATTTATACATAGCATCACTGAGTTTAGGCTAGAAAGGACCATCAGGTTATCTAGTCTGACCTCCTGTATATCACAGGCCACCAATACCCACACACTGAAACCAACAACTAAAATGAGACTAAAATATTACAGCCCACAGGAGACTAGATTAGTATGTGCCACAGACAGAGAATAGGAGAGAGTGAGATGCACCAGTGCCCACGGTCCCCACAATGGCAGGGAAATGATTAAGGAAGATATGCCCTAAGGACCCTAGCAAGTGACCTGCACCCACACGATGCACACGAAGGCAAAAAAACAAACAAACAAACCCCCCACCCCCGCAAGGTCACTGACAATCTCATCTGGGGGAAATTTCTTCCTGACTCCAAATATGGCGATCACAGTTAGACCCTGAGCATGTTAGTAAGAACAAGCCAGGCAATCAACTGAGACACAATGCTCTGTACCACCTCAGCGCCCTGGCCCTCCCAGTTCAATGTCCCATCTGCAGCCATGGCTATCCCTAATGCTTCAAAGGAAATAGATTAAAAAATACGCAAATGTATTGCCCTTTCTGAAAGTGTCTTACTATTCTAAACAATACATACAGCACTGTCAGCTTGATGTATTGTATTCAAACTGTCTTACAGAACCCACAGAGCACAGAATCTGAATTCCTAAGGTCTCTGTGTGATACTTTCTCGAGGCTTCCAGAGCTATAAGTCACCTTGTTACTCTTCTGCCTCAGCAAGAGAGAGATTTGCTGCTACTAAACTACGTATCAGCTCCCCGACCTTCCAGTCTGTTAGGCAGCCCAACAAACTCATAGACTCATAGAATATCAGGGTTGGAAGGGACTTCAGGAGATCATCTCGCTCAACCCCCTGCTCAAAGCGGACCAATCCCCAGTTTTTGCCCCAGATCCCTAAATGGCCCCCTCAAAGATTGAACTCACAAGAAACTCCTCAGGACTCTGCTAGCCCTTCCTTTGCCTTGCAGGTAACTCTAGGTGGCCTGGTTCCTGAACCCCCAAGACGAGTTTTCCTCTGCAGTATTATGGCCCCCATCACTGCACACTAACAGACATGTTCAGTCTGCTGTCTCCAAAGAAACAAAATAGACACGGCCTGATGGCTCAGCTGGAGATGCACAGCTCACTTTAATATAACCGCACTGATATTAATTTATCATAAAACAAGAGTAAATTTATTAATAAAGAACAGAAACAATAGAAACACAAAATGGTTCCAAATAAAACAAAAGTATAATCATGCTTTCTAGTGACTTAACAAGCTACAATCCTTCTCTAAAGATAAGTTTCCTACCTAAAGCTAATTCTCAGTGTCACTAAGCCACATAGTAGGGAATCCACCTTCCACAGATCAAAGAGCACTGAACTCTTTGTTCCTTCAATATGGATAAAAAGATGCCCTTTTGCTTCTCCTTGTTTCCCCCAAAGTTCATTGTCTTTGTCTCAAGAGTTAGGATAACCCTTGGTGTTCAGACTGTTGGTATTCTCTGCTATGTTGCGCCACGCAGTTTCCTCATTCTCCTGACAACTGATGCAAATGAACTGCTCATTGCCTGTATCTATAATATATATTGAGCATGGGGATGCCAGAGACAAATAGGCAAATCAACAGTCCTTTGTCTAGGACAAACTTATCAAGTCTGCCCCTAAAACATAAACATATTTCCAGCACACATATATAACTCTTTACACACCACTTGTACATACATAACATAATGATATTAGTGACTGATGTGTCACCAGCTTTCATTTTGATACTACACATGACACTCTTCACACGTAAATACTATAACAGCAATGTGTTACTTGTTGTGGGTGTGTCAGGCTTGATAGGGTTACAGAACAGTGTGCCCTCTGTCAGGTGGCATTGAGGGTTCTTAGGATTACACTCCATTCCTTCCTCAGAATTCCAGGATGCAAATGATCCCAGAAACTCACTGATATGAAAGTTGGCTTTCTAAATTTAGCTTTATTCATGTAGGAAATAATTCAAAGAAATATTGCTTAACTGGGGCAATATTTACTTCAGCTAGCACTCAATTCTTACCTAAATCAACTTTATGTATTTACCTGTAGTATCAGAACCTTTCTGGATGGCTGTGGAGGTAATTAGGAGCCCACAGAGAGGGAGTTTGAGTACAGATTTCTTGGTAAAGGGATAAAGAGGCATCTGTTATATAAAGATAAATGTATTTAGGGCTAGATCCTTATTGGTGTAACTTCCAGTAGCTCTACTGACTTCCATGAAGCACTGATGAATAACATTAGCTGAGAATGGGCCTTTACAAAGGTGGTATAGGAGATAAACTCTCTCATCAAAATTAAAATTATTTCTAGGGGTAAATGAGAAATGCTCACTGTCCTTGGTACAGCTGGTCACAACATTTCTGTCCAAAAAAAATTTGGCAAAGGGTGGGGGAAAGTCATGAAAGGTTTGTGAATATTTTCCCCATCATTTTAACCAGTTTTACAGAAATGTGTAGGAGTCTTAATGAATGCAAATTTCTTTGGACACTACTTTGATTACAGTTACTGTGTTTAACAGAAGTAACTCTATTAGCAAGTACAGAAAAAAAGGACTAGAAAATGGAGCCTACTTGCCTTAATGAAAAAATAACTGTAAATCAGGCTCGGTTTGAAACTAGGTTAATTTAGTCAAAACTCATATCTGTATGGCTATTTAAATTTTCAAATGGTGCACAGCAATCAGTCATTTCTGGGAAGCCTAGTTTAGAAAAAAGTAGGAGGCAGCATAAGAAATAAACAAATAAAAACCAACCCCATTGGCCAGTTTTTTAAAGGAGCTGAGCACCTGCAGCTCCAATCAATGAGAACTGTAGCTGACTGCTATCTTTGAAAATCAGGCAAAGTGTTTATTATTAGTCAGTTCAGATAAAGAAAAGTCTTAGTGAATGCTGTGTAGGGCTGATGGGCTTCTTAGTTCCACCTAACCTGATTCTTCAAGGTAAATTATAAAATTTCTCTATGCTTGTGTTTCTGTATATCACTGCATTTGACAATTTATACCACTAACTTTAAATGTAATGTGGATGTGACACACAGAAATGCTATTTCTTGGCCACCATCACCTGACATGGCACAGGGTTACAAAAGTTAATTTCTCTCATCACATGACAGGCGTCAGCATCCATGGATTCCTGTGGCTTGATGACATTACAGATCTGATTGCCACACACAGTATTATCAGTTAACTTCACTCCTGATAGCATCAGAGAAACTCCATGACATAGGACATCTAGGGGTTCCCTGAGTGTAACACAAGGATAGACTTTCTCTCTGCAGATAAAAGGAACTGATTTCACTGCGTCAGGGATGCACTTTAAGGGGGGAAATCATGGTCTGAAGTTGTGAGGTCAATTCTCCCTGTTCTGACTTACAGATGTGATATCTGCAGTGTAGCTAGGATATCCGTTTGCCAAAGCCTTGTGCTGTTCTGTTTGCCTCTGCTGCATCTGGTATGCATGGAAAAGTCTTGCTACCATTTCTTCCTCGCTGGACTCAGAAAAGGAATATTAGTTTACACTACTGACTGCCTGGTGTAGCAATGTCAGTTAGGGGGTGTGAAGAGGTATGATCCCATGCCAACGTAGCTTTGTTGGCAGAAGCAGTTATACCACCATTACTGAGTTTTTACTGTTTTTCTCATAGGAGGAGATTTAATATACTGGTACAAAGCATAGCTCTGCCAGAATAACTGTGCCACACTAGGAGTGTTTTGCTGATATAGCACACCGGTAATGTGCACCTGTAAACATAGCCAAAGTTTGCCAAATACAACTATGAAAAAACCTGTGGCCCAAAGGTGTTTTGGAAGTAAAAGGTTTCAGAGTAGCAGCCGTGTTAGTCTGTATCCGCAAAAAGAAAAGGAGGACTTGTGGCACCTTAGAGACTAACAAATTTATTTGAGCATAAGCTTTCGTGAGTTACAGCATCCGAATGCATCCGATGAAGTGAGCTGTAGCTCACGAAAGCTTATGCTCAAATAAATTTGTTAGGGCCTAAGGTGCCATAAGTCCTCCTTTTCTTTTTTTGGAAGTAAAAGTTAGGCATTAAGGATATGAAGGCATCTGAAGGCACTTCAGAATTTGCTACATGAAGGCTTAAGAATCAAACCTCCTTTTTCACTAGGAGGGTGGAAAAGCACTGGAATGGGTTACCTAAGGAGGTGGTGGAATCTCCATCCTTGGAGGTTTTTAAGGCCCGGCTTGACAAAGCCCTGGCTGGGATAATTTAGTTGGGGTTGGTCCTACTTTGAGCAGGAGGTTGGACTGGATGACCTCCTGAGGTCTCTTCCAACCCTAATCTTCTATGATTCTATGAAACTGAGGTTATGGCTACTCGTCAAGCTGGAGGGGTAATTTCCAGGTCAGGTAGATGTATGCACTCTAGCTTTGATTGAGATAGTGCATTAAAAATAAAAGTGTATCCGTGGTGGCGTAGGCAGCAGGACAGGCAACGTGCCCCAAGTAAAATCCCACCAGGGAACCTAGCTACTTATTTGGGCAGCTAGCCTATCTCACTACCTTTGCCACCATGGCTATGCTTCTGTTTTTAGCATGCTACTTGAAGCAAAGTTATCATGTGTACATCTCCCGAGCTGGAAATTCCTGCTTGAAGTGTAGCTGTACCCTGAATGTCATGGCAGTTTAGATGAATGCTCATTTATAAAAAAGCCTTTTACACTGTGGCCAGCTCAACAGCTTTCCACACTATACCTACATTTTTGTTTATTTAAGAACAAATAAATGAGCTTCCACAGAAGGCCAGCCTCACTGATTAGCCCACCAGAGAGCCAGAATTCTCAACTATTTAAAGGATTCTACAGTTTTGAGAAGCACAGAAAATTTTGGATACTTTCTACTAAAATGAGCCTCACAACCCACACCATACAAAGCAGAAAGATTGGGGAGAGGAAGTAGAAAGGAAGTAAGTTACATATCTCTTGTAATATTTTATTTCATTACTTTCACTTCTGCTAAATAAAATTACTATGGTCACTGTCTAGAAACTGGATTTGCCCTTTAAAAGAAGACCACCACTGGATCAAAAAAAAAAACAAACACATTTTACACATAGTAAGGACTGAGCAGGAAATTTTCAAAGGCACAAAGGGGAGTTAGGTGCCTAACTCCCACTGATGTTTCAGTGGGGAAGCCAATAGGTTAGGATGCCTAACTCCAATTTGTTACTTTGAAAAACTCCCCAAATCACCACTTACTACAACATCCTTTTGCTTTGAAATACAATCCTTCACAAGAATATAAAAGCAACCCTAAAGCTTATTGTGAGTTGAGCTAAGGTCCTGATACACAGTAACTCTTTTCAACAGCAAAGTATATTTGCTTTGAAAGTCTGTGACAGTGAAAGTCATAACTTGAGCCTATCAGTGTCCAAAGATGGCCACTGCTGTTCTGTCCAGTTGTCACATGGGTAGGAGTAAAACTTGACCATAGCCTGATATACCGCCTCACCTGGAACACCTGAAAATGAAGATCTCTTCCTGTACTGCCTTGATATGAAAACTATCAGGGAACCTCCTGGGGAGCAGCCACTTCGGTCCTTTGTTCATTTGTACTGGCCCTGGTGTTTTCTCCAGTTGATACTTCTCTATGATCTGGGGGCACAGCCACCACACACAGCTTGATGACACCATGTTGAATTTAGTATCAAAAACGGCTGTCTGAACTATACACCAACCTCCGGTCTGTATGTGATAGCACACATGGCTCTGCCAGACCTTTGACAAGATGCCATTACTGTTACATCTGCTTGGACAGTGGCAACAGATGAAACCAACCTATTGCATCTACAGTTAATTGATGCCCCATTCTCAGACAGAAAACAAGCTGCCCCAACTCAAAGGGCTGCTCATATTCTGGGGAGGAATCTCACTCTTGTTGTTACACCACAGCTGATCACTCAATACCCCTTTGCTATGGCAGTTAACTCATTCTTGGGCAAGAGTGCTACAGGCCCTTTACCATGCATGGATGATCAGTCTCTGTCATGATCAGGATGTGGGCAGTCTGTCCTAGCAGTCGGAGCAGGGGTCTGGAGTCAGGTTGGATCAGATACCAGGGGGTCAGAGTCTGAGACAGGCCAGAGGGCAAACCAGGAGTCAGGTGTCAGGAGGCAGGCAGGGTCAGGTTACCAGGAGGTCAGCACCAGGCAGTAGGAGCAGTTATTGCAAGGGGATTCAGTCCTAAGCAGGAAGAACCCAGTTGCATGAACAAATTCCTGCTCATGTGCTGAGTTTAAATAAGAGATGTGGACCATTCAGGACACCCAGTGAGTGTTCCACCAATCAGCTCAAAGGACTGGGTCATCTGTCAGAATCCAGCTCCTACTGTGACAACAGTTAGTAGGTCATTGGGTGGCAGGTTGGAATGTACTAGCTTTGTGGACATTATTACACTGTCACTGGCCAGCTGTGTGACCTCTAGTATGTCACCTAACCTCTCTGGGTTGGTCTCTGCAGTGTTGGTCTAACTCTGCATCCAAAGGAATTAGTGGTAAAACTCCTACTGATGTCTGTTTTGAAAATCTCATCCTCTCTCACTTTCCCCATCTACAAAATGGGAATCCACATATAAAAAAAATTGAAATAATACAAACTTACATCTCCGGAGAGGTGTGAAAACTAAATCATTAATGTTAGCAAAGGGCTTTGAGTTGGATGGGTGCTTGGCAAAGCTATGAGAAAAAGCTATTGTGCTGCTTGCACAACCAGAAAGACAGGGCTTCACCTGTTTTTCATTTTGCCTGCCCAGTGTGATCTATCTTACAACCAAAAGGGCCAGAAACAATTTTTGAAAGAAGTAGATCCAAGGAAGATTTGAACGTGGAGATGGAAATGGTTGTATATAGAAGCACAAAAATTGTTGTTATATAAAATGAATACATCTAAATTAACAGTCTCTCAATGAACTGGAAGATCTAAAATTGACATGTACCAAGTGATTTGCCAATGTATCACTGGACTTGATTTATGTAACTACTGGATCATTCCAACACCCTCGATATGACCAATGACCAGAGGCTCTTTTTCCATTTTGCACATACAAACATTTTCAAAGACATGCAGTCGCACTGCAATAACCCTGCAAGTGCTACTAACAACTGTTTCTTCCACCACAAAGCTTCGGCAGGGAGTTAAATGCATCATTACTAATTTCCTGAGGATGATAAATGCTACCGTACATGTATCTAAGCATCATTCAATTTTTCTGGACAATTTTTACCTCCATACTAGAACTGCAAACTTCAAAGAAACCTGACCACAGAAAGCGTACAAAGAATTTGAAATAATTAACAAAGACCTATAGGGAGGCCATATTAGATTGTTCTATTGTTTCCCGAAACCACTTCTTCCCTGTCCATTCCATAGCCTTCCTATTCATTTGTACATTTTTATTTTAGTTGCCACATGAACTAAAGATAATACATGCTCTATATTTGGTGCGAAGATCCCCTTCTACTACTGCCACAGCTCTCAGTTACTCTAATATGTATTTCTGGCACTCGGTCTCCCTGCCAAAACCATCCATGCTAGCTTACAAACAGCTAAACAACTACTGCATATATGGGATGCAAGCTACTCTCTCCCTAAAATCCAGATATGACTATATCTTGAATGTTAGTCTTCACAAAGAGACCTAAGAGTAATATTGCTGTGCCCCTTATACATTTCTTTGTGATAAACCCTTCTGCTCTTGTCAGCTTTAGAATGTCAACTCCTTGAGGTAGCGGCAGGGACCTCTGCTGAATGTAAAGCCCAATGTCAGTGATCAATAAATGAGTCAAATGTTCAGTGTATTCTATGACATAACTCTGCTAAGTGTGTAAGTTGTATTAGGAAGACTTAACATAATTTTTTTCCATTTAAAAAACAACAAAACAGCTTTACTGCCTGACACAAAGATTGGGTTTCAGACAGGCAGCTTTAAACGGGTCTTGGGAAAGTGAAATGTCACTTTCTTAAACATGAACCCTTATTGCTGACTGCACCCACTAGTCAGTATAAGACCAGTGGGGGGCATCTGATGCTCTACGTTCACACTTGTTTCTTGCCACTGCTACAGTATGACACCTTGTCATGCACCATGCTGATTAGATCTCATTTATCATGGGACTGCTGCTGGAGTACAGAACCACGCTATAAGGGCTTTGCAAGCTCCCTTTTATTCCCGCCTTCTAATGTTAGCCTTTGTGGTATTTAAAAAAAAAAAAGAAAAAAAGCAGAAGAATTAAAGAGAGAGAGGAAATAAAGGGGAATTTATCTGTCCTCTGTATGATGGCTCCTTGCTCTAGCAGTTGATGTGATCCAGCCACTACATATGTTGCAGAGATTCTCACCTGCTGTCACCTGAAATTGAAGTCTGTGATGCTGAGTATATGGATTACAGCAGTATGGTGTTTTGTGAATGTCCTGTTGAATGAATATTTTTTCTTCACTAGGACTTTGCTAAAGGTTATAATAAAGTCCATCTGTGCAGATGGTAACTATTGAGGCCACTGTTCAGTTCATAGGGCAGATGGGCTGATAATATCCATAAACAAAGCACAGATTTATTTAATTCTATCTATACTGGGAGGGTCAGTGGGATAGAGTGGTGTCTTGCCTATTTTGCCAAGGTACTCATTGGACCACGGGTTCTGTGGCTTAAAGAAGGATGGCTGATGAGAGAGAAGATGGTGTTTCTGCAGCATATTTTTCTTTGGCAGATTACCACTGATAAACTTCATAAAAATGCATTTTGTAAGAGGTGATTTGAAAGAGCTAGACTTTGCTCAATGCATGAAAGGAGACAGAGGAAGTTCCAGGTGTAAGGAAATGTATGGAAAAAGGGCCAAGATGAGAGTTGCAGAAGAACTCAGGAGAAGCAACAGCTGGGGAGCTGGAAGCCTAAGAGTGGGTGCCCTTGCTGGATCACTGAGGGAAAATACAGGTGCAGTTGCCCTTAGCTGTGACAGACATCACTCACAAGATCACTGATCTTGGGGGTAAGGGAGAATACGTAAATTCTTTGCCAGGCTGCCAGGTTAAGAGGGGATTAACTAGAAAAAAATAGAAGGAAAACTCCTGCCAATTCAAGTTTGGGATCCAGGAACATGTCTTTTTCTGGGACCCATGCCTGAGATTGGGAGTTACAGGACCTTGGTAGTGATAGTCAGGGAAGTCCCAGTCTTTCCAAACAAGACATTTGCATGGAGACATGGCTGTGGGGTGGGACTGTCTTCATTCCCTTGGAGTCCTCTTGGAACAAAGTTAACATTACAGTGATGTAAAGAGCTAGAAAAACCCACTTGCCTATTGTGGAGAGGAAAAGTTGCAAATTTTGGCTCTCACTACTTTATACATAAATGTACATACTCTACGTGCACAGAATAAATGACACGCTCCATTTGATATTTATTATTTCTTGTTCTTTGAACTCCCTATGCTCCAAAGTGAGACACTGATTGAAATAAAATTTTGTTTGAACACATTTTATGGTATTCTACTTCAAGCAGCTGGTTGGCCTTTTGAAAAGGCAACTAATTCTAACTGAATTACATATTTTCCCTCAAATATACATTCCTGTGCACTCATCATAACAAAAGACTAGGTGAACACAGAAGACTGTTATATTGACATTTTTTCCTTGTAGAGAAAAGTTCAAATTTGCACCTTACATGAAGGTCAGCCAGGCTGTAAAACCATTACTCTATTTCCAGGCTAAGATAATCCTTCTGTGGGAAGCTGCTAAAGCAGACTCAGATCTGGTAATGTATACTGAAACAGTGTACTACATTCCAGTCATTGTAATAAATCTTTCTTGCGCTACTCAAAAGGGTATAATTGAGCCTGGGAATATTAGTGTGCGAGAACACAACTTAACTGTATGGGGCTAAAAGCATGTCATGGGCTCCTTATGTCTGTAATGATGATGTGATGACGACACAGCCATCACTACCCTGTAACACTTTCAAAACATACCTCAACTTGTAGTAACTTGCATCTGTTCACCATTCTCTCAGTAAAGTAATACTTCCTTTGAACCAGATTCTGCTCATCTTATGTTGATTAGTACCTTACTCCATGAACAGTTCCAGTGATTTCAACGTACCACTCAACCTCATTAAGGTTGGCAGAATCTGGCTTTTATATTTTTCTTAAATATGTTGCCTATTTCTGGTCTGTCCAATAGTCTCAACTGGACCATGATGCTTATGTTTTACCATAACAGTTAGTTTAAATACTTCAGTCATGTCACTTAATTTTTCTCATCCTTGTAATGCTATAGCACAGGTCTGAGCAGGAGAGATGTCCCCAGTGGGTAGATAAAGCAATGGTAGGTACTGCAGAATACATCTGAACGACGGTGTTATTAAACTTTTCCTACTTCCTTTTAAATTTTACTCGTTTCCAAACAAGTTTTTCAGTGTCACATCTGAACAAGGGTAAAAAGTGATGTGAAAAAGGAAGCTTACATTCAAGAGAAAGGCTTGTTGTTTGTTCCTGCTATAGAAAAATTACAAAAGCTTAGTTCCAGAGACAGCCTGCTCAATTTGCACTGCTTACATAAATACTGATCCTACAGTTCATTTCAATTGCTGACATTTTTTGTAACTGGCTAATTACGTAAACAGAACAGATCCACACTGCCACCAAAACTAGAAGCTATTTTAACAACTTAAAAAAATAGTTATTCACCAGCTATGTTTGTAGTACTCCTGAAAGAAACTGAATTTTTAAAAAGAACAAACAATTAGTATGCAGTTCTAACACTGATTAAATTTCTCTGTTTAGAGATAATTTCATCTGGGATTTTCTTCTTTGGTCAGACAGCCTTATACTGCACTTAAATAGCCTCAAAATAGAAGGCATTAATTATAATATGGTATTTTAGTCTTTCAACATCATCTGGACAAGTGCTTCCTCCTTTACACAAATAAGTTCTCTCACTGCATAAGGCAGTTCTTGTCATCTCTAGCATTATGTCAGACAAGTTCTCCTAAAGGTTTTCCTTTTTTCCCCACCCTGTGCCAGCAAACAGTTTGGTGTTCTCTTCATAAAATAAATTAAATCTGAAATATAGGTCACTCTTGCATTCAGAAGCTCCAAAATTATATTTACCAATCTGTACACTCCGTTCAAGAAATATTTAATACATTTTTATTCTCAAACTGTACACAGGAATAAGGATGAAGGGGGCAACACTCCTCTTCTTGGCTGTGACCAAGGCACAAATGAGACATTGGGTCTCTAATATAGTTCAAATAAAAGCGTCATTTTTCCTGTTGCAATAGGCAGTTAAAAATATGATCCATCACGTTTAATTTGTATTAACTTGTTCACAAAGCCAGATGTACTGATATTTTTCTTGTACTTTTTCATACAACAGAAAAAAGTTTATAGCCCCAACAAATGACGCTTGAGTGCTATAGGTTCTGGTCAAGCACAGCATGATGAAATGGTTTAATCAACAGTCTGTTTTTTCTTGGAAAAGGTTATTACAGCTTGTGCGTAACTATGAAACAAAGAGAGAAACAGGTTACTCACCCTAATGGAGTCTTTTTACCATTTCAGAGGTGTTCCTTTAGCACTGAATGTCCTCTTAAGATGAAACATGATTGAACATACTTCGGGTACATACTCTGGTAGCCAGGATGGTTTGGTCAAACAAGAACTTGTAGTGCGATTTAGACGGACCCTCCTCAGCACTGGAGACTGATACATCTAGGAGAGATGTTGACTGAGGAGTCAGGAAGTACACTGTCAATTACAAGGGGGACATTCTGGAGCATTCAAATATTACTTATGATTGCCCAGATTTGTTTCTTTTGAATGGTGTGCATTTCTGTATATTGGTTACAGTATTTAACTTACTTATATTATTTGGTTCCAGTAATAGCAGAAGGCTCTTTGTGTGTGGTGGGATGTCAACCAAACAGCTCCTGGTGAATGCTGACTTTGAAGAATAGAAATTTAATTGGCTGTTTAAGTTTGGACAGAAGGTAGAGAGAGGTACTTCTCTCTCAGAATTGTGGGATTCAGTGTAGAGTGCGGATTGAAAGACTCACTAGCAGAGATGGCCTGGAGTCTATCTTGATGCCAATGGAATACGGCTTGTGGTTCAAACTGTACATCATTCCCTGGGTGGCTAGACAGCATCGCTATCTGGATAGTCTTTTGACATGGGCGTCTGCCAATCAGAACAGATTGTGGCTCACGATAAGGTGGAGCAGCTACAGTCACAATTTTCTGCAAAAACTCTTTCCCACCTTCATTTATTTACATTCTTGTTTTTTATTTATTAAAGTTATGGCCTTTGTGCCATAAGCTATTTCTAACTTGCGAGGATGTTGTTTGTTTTTCTGTTTGTTTTGAGGTTTTTTGGGCAGGGAATAGAATTCCCTGGGCCATATAAACAGATACCACTCCCTTCCCTCTGCTCCCAGTTTGCTTGCTGAAAGTCCTAAAAATGTTAATATTTCAGGACGCATAGAGCATACTCTATATGATTGTGTTTATATGGCTCCATTATTAAACCTTTACTCATTGATGGCTTGAGATTAATCTCAAAATGTAGTGACAATATGACAATTTTAAGAAAAAATGGAACTGTGAAGTTTCAATATTACAAAGAACTTGTAACATCTAAAATGGTAAATTAAGCCCCTCATCTTTTCCATCCACATGGTGGCTAATTAAAATGTCTTGTAAAATGTCTGAAAAATGGAATACCCCAGGGCTCTCAACACTTTCTGTGAAGTAATAAAATGTTTCTCTCTGCAGTAACTGAACTCTGAAACTTTAAGAAACGTTACCACCACTGTATTCAGACCGGTTCTAAAACCTGTTCTCACCAGATAATGAAATTGCTTGAATAAAATGACTTATGACTAGAATGGACTAAGTACTAGAAAATTTTCTGAAGGAAACAATCTGGCCCTGCACTGGAAGGAAGATGCCCGAACAGATTTTGTGCACCTTTAATTTTTCTAACTACTCTTCATAAGTGTCTATAAATTCTCATTGACAAATTCTAGCATTTGCACCTCTTGCCTTTGAATTTTCTAGGAAGCGGAATATTATTTATCGTTCTAACATTAATAGGGAGTGGACAGAACAGCTAGACGCTGAGAATTTATTTGAGAAAACCACTTATTTGAAGTACTTATTTCTAATTTGAAAAAAGAGAGTATTTAATTCTACTACCCAACTGTGATGCATGACAGACAACGAAAGACTGAAGCTAAAACAAGTTAAGGACTAAAAGTTGAAGGCTCTTTATCCCTTTCTCTGAACTACTGATTCTACCAAAGTTGCTGGGATCTTCCTCAAAAATAGAACTGAGCTGTGTTACCTTAAACTCCTCTAACTTTAAGATTTACCCATGTGTTGTGCCAATTCCAGCATGGACATTAACTGTACCTCATGAGAGAGTACCCCTTGGTCCATGCCTGTGACCAGGACTCCTAAATAGGCTTAAGGATCCACACCCTATTTTAGTACCTCTCTTCAGAGCAAGAAAGCTTATTTATTTCTGGGTTAGCTGTGTGAATTTCCTCAAAATTGTAAAAGATCAAAAGGATTTTAATTAAAACCAAGATTTATTAGAAAAAAGAAAATTATATTAAAATAAAAATAGATAAGATGAATTGGGTAACAGCTTTATCTAAAAACACAAATTTATAAAACAGTACTTTAATCAAGTATGCACTTACATCTAAGAATGCACACGGTAATCTAAGTCCCTAAGATGCTTTTGCTATCTCTCTTGAACACTGCAGCCTCTCAGAAGCCCAGCTCTATGGTCAACGGCTCACTTTTCCCTTTTGCAGTTTCTCCCCTCCTTGTTTTACTTTGAGCATATTTCAAGTCAAAGGTGTGACTTTGCCCATTAGCATTCCAGGGGTAAAAAATATCCTTTATAATTAGCATACTGACAAAGGTATTTACACAGGTATTTACACTATTTTGGAAGGGGATATAATCCACTTATCCATAACTATGGTCTGTTCTAATATTATTCAGTATTATATAAAAATTTTCTTGAGTGAATCAGATGTTGTCAATATCCTGTATACTTTATAGAGTTTAAGGCAAGGAAGGACCATTAGCTCATCTAATCTGTATAGGACAACCATTAAATTTCACACAGTTACCCCCCGTTCTGAATTCAGTAACTTGCATTTGGCTATAGAGTATCTTCCAGAAAGACATCCAGTCTTGATATGAAGACTCCACCACTTCCCTTTGCAGTTTGAGCCAATGATTAAAGAGCCTCACTGTTAAAAATGTGCTTTATTTCTGAATTGAATTTGTCTGGCTTTACTTTCCAGCTATTGGTTCTGGTCGCACATTTCTCTGCTAAAATGGAGAGACCGTTACAATCCAGTATTTACACTCAATGAAGGTACTAATTCATTGTAAGCGAGTCACCCCTCAGTCTTATTTTTGATAGGATTAACAAGTTGAGTTCTTTATATCTTCGACTGTAAGGCATTTTCTCCAGCTCTTAAAAATTTTTTGGGGCTCTTCTGTGCACCCTCTCCAGTTTTTCAACATCCCTTTTAAAATGTGAACACCAGAACTAGATGCAGTATTCCAGCCTGTGTCTTACCAATGCCATGAACAGAGGTAATATTAACTCCCTGCTCCTACTCACAACTCCTCCATTTATACATCCAAGATCACATTAGCCCTTTTTGCCACAGCATCACAAGGAAAACTCATTTTCAGTTGTTTGTCCACTCTGACCCCTAAAATCCTTTTAAGAGTCTCTTCTCTCCAGAATACAGTCCCCCATTCTATAGATATAGCCTGTATTTCTTGTTCCTATATGCAAAACTTTGCATTTGGCTGTATTAAACCACTTTCTGTCTGAAAGAGCCCAGATTACCACGTGATCCAGATTACTCTGTAGACCTGCCCTGTCCTTACCATTATTTAACATTCTACCAGTCTGTGTCATTCGCAAATTTTATCACCAGTTATTTTATATTTTCTTCCAGGTCACTATGGAACATGTTGAATAGCATCAGACTTAACACCCATCCCAGCAGAACCCTACCAGAAACATCTCATGTGATGATTCCCTACTGATGACTATTTTCTTACTTTTTGAGATCCATTTATTGCGTGCTTTATTGATAGTGTACAGTGTTAATTATTAGTCATTGGGTACTAGGTCAAATATCTTACAAAAGTCTAAGTATATTACATCTATGCAGTTACCTTTATCAAACTTGTAAACTCATCAAAGAATGAAGTCAGGTTTGTTTGACAAAATCTATTTTCCATTAAATCATACTGTATGGCATTAATTATATTCTTATCCTTTAATTCATTATTAATTGAATACCATATCGACTTTTCCTTTATTTTGTCTGGGATCAATGTCAGGCTAACTGGTCTATAGTTACCCAAATCATCCTGCTTCCCCTTTTTGATTAGCAGCACCACATTAGCTTTCCTCCAATCTTCTGGAATTTCAACAGGATTGCAAGATTTATTAAAAATCAACATTGGTGAGCCAGAGAACTCCTCAGCCAGCTTCCTTAGAAATCTTGGGTGAAACTTATTTGGTCCTCCAGATTTAAAAATATTTATTCCTAAATATATGTTGTTTAGCATCCTCCTTGGTTACTACCAACTTGGAAAGTGCTTCATCATCCTCATATACTAAGTAAGTACATTCTTTTCAAATATACAACACTTCTGCATTCCAGCATTGTCATTATTAACAGTTTTACCATCTCCATTTAGTAAGAGGCCTAAACCATTGCTAAGATATCTTTGTTCCTAAATACATTCATATTATTGTCCTTAGCCCTGCTGGCCATGGATTTTCCCCGATGTCTTAAATTCACCTTATCAATTTTCTACCCCTCATAACTTCTAATTGATTTTGATTACTATGTTTCCCCCTTTTTTCCCCAATTGTTATATATTCAATTATTTAACACATGTTCCAGAATCAGCATTTCACTTGTCTGTAAATTACAGCAAGAACTAAAGATTATACCTGCCTATGCAGGATAAGACTAAAATTATTTCTAAAGCAGGGGTAGGCAACCTATGGCGCACGTGCCAAAGGCAGCATGCGAGCTGATTTTCAGTGGCATTCACACTGCCCGGGTCCTGGCCACTGGTCCGGGGGGCTCTGCATTTTAATTTAATTTTAAATGAAGCTTCTTAAACATTTTAAAAACTGTATTTACTTTACATACAACAATAGTTTAGTTATATATTATAGACTTCTAGAAAGAGACCTTTTAAAAACGTTAAAATGTATTACTGGCACATGAAACCTTAAATTAGAGTGAATAAATGAAGACTCGGCACACCACTTCTGAAAGGTTGCCGACCCCTGATCTAAAGTATGCATCCACGTCACAGTTTCTTCAGGGACCTCAAAAATTATGAAGTTGCTATTGGTATATTATTAAGACACATTCCTGATATCCTATCTCAATACTGGTCAGGCACTAGTGTACTTATCTTGCCTTTATACTATAAATACAAATCTAAACTACAAAAATGCAGAGTATTACAATACAACAGTCTTCCTTCTCAAACCACCCATGCATACAATTCCATCCTTCTCATTAATCATCTACAAATTGCAGCTTTAATTGTACACATACATCAGATTACCTGAAAGAAATCACACACTGTCCGAAATTTAAAGTTTTAGACATTAATTTAACAAATTAAACTTACTTTAAATTTCCACAGATGATTATTAAATGACTAGCTTTGTGTAGAAGAAGCCAGACTTGACAAGATGATTTCTTCAATGCTCCTTGCATCTATATTTTTTTTTGTGCTTCAAGCTTTCATCTGGGATTATTAAGCACATGCTCTTTTCTTGCCTAGTTTTTTGGTGCCTGTGTCACTAAGGAAATAGTTTAACAACATATCACTTGTAGCTGACTTTTTCAATGGAATTATTTAGGCACACTGACATTTTAACAGCTCAGATACTGTAGTACAATGCGCCCCTCCTCCCAAAATGGAGAGAGAACATTGTGAGAACGCAATTAAGCTGTCTTGTGCTAGTAAAAATAACTTAGGTTTAAATTGCTTTTCTGAACAGAGCATTAACCATTTAGAATAAAAGCTTTTCCAGATGTGTATGATGAAGCATATTTTGGTTTTCATAATTCTGTTTACAGCCAATGCAAGCTTCAAGTGCCTCTGTATAAATGTTACTTGAACCCAACAATTCGAGACATTCTTCCAGATAATTCAATCTCCTTTTATAACAGTTATCTGCAATTAGTCAAATATGTGTACTAAAACCACCAGCACCTAATGCTGACAGACTACCAGTGTACCCAATCACATAAAACTCTTCCATTTCATAATGGAAAGACCAGACATGAATCTTAACTAAAACTACTGTACAGAACAAAAACATCCATCATAATAAAATACACTTATGAACCTAAACGCTCTACATTAGTTCAGAATTTCCTTGCTTTTGTCTTTTTAAATCAGAATATTAACTTTACTTTAACATAATAAAGTTATAATAATAATAAATTAAAAACGTTTAGAAAGTGATTCAAAAGTATCCAATTCTTTTAGTTTATAAGTATCATTATAAGAGTTCAAGCACACACTAATAGTTAACATTTCTGAATGGTCTGGATGATAACCCCCCTGTTCATCATGACTTTCAGAAAAAAAATCCCATTTTGGATGAAAGCTTCTAATCCTTGGTATTTGGTCAAAGGGAAATTTTTTTCTTTGCTGACTGAATTCTGCAAGAGAGAAGAAAACATTTTCCCCATTTAAAAAAAAGTATGAATGTTTTACACACAGATCATTCAATAAACATCTCAGCTTTGTAATCAGATGTGTAACTACTCCTCATTGAAGAGTACAATTGATCTCAGAGCCTCCTCAGGTTGGAAGGCAGATCTAGATAGATCTTAGACCTGCAAGGTGCTGAGGGCCTGTCAACCAACATTTCTACTGCTCACTAAACCTGTAAATAAAAATAAGAATTAAAAAATGAGAGACCCTTAACTATAGTGGCAGATATGACTGCATAATTAATGGGTAACAATACATCTTCCAATATCTAATCCTTTGAAATCACACTAATAAAATGTACTTTAAAGAAAAAATAAGATTAAATGTAACATTTTACAACATCCTTATTGAGCTTGCAAGAACAAATCATCCCGATGTGTAGAAAGAATAGTAAATATGGTAGGCGACCAGTTTGGCTTAACAGTGAAAACCTTGCTGATCTTAAACACAAAAAAGAAGCTTACAAGACGTGGAAGATTGGACAAATGACCAGGAAGGAGTATAAAAATATTGTTCAGGCATGCAGGAGTGAAATAAGGAAGGCCAAATCACACTTGGAGTCGCAGCTAGCAAGGGATGTTAAGAGTAAAAAGAAGAGTTTCTTCAGGTATGTTAGGAACAAGAAGGTGGTCATGGAAAATGTGGGCCCCTTACTGTATGGGGGAGGCAATCTAGTGACAGAGGATGTGGAGAAAGCTAATGTACTCAATGCTTTTTTTGCCTCTGTCTTCACAAACAAAGTCAGCTCCGAGAAGACTGCACTAAGCAGCACAGTATGGGGAGGAGGTGATCAGCCCTCTGTGGAGAAAGAAGTGGTTCAGGACTATTTAGAAAAGCTGGACGAGCACAAGTCCATAGGGCTGGATGCGCTGCATCCCAGGGTGCTAAATGAGTTGGCGGATGTGTTTGCAGAACCATTGGCCATTATCTTTGAAAACTCATGGCTATCGCCGGAGGTCCCGGATGACTGGAAAAAGGCTAATGTAGTGCCCATCTTTAAAAAAGGGAAGGAGGAGGATCCGGGGAACTACAGGCCAGTCAGCCTCACCTCAGTCCATGGAAAAATCATGGAGCATGTCATCAAGGAATCAATTTTGAAGCACTTCGAGGAGAGGAAAGTGATCAGAACAGTCAGCATGGATTCACCAAGAGCAAGTCATGCCTGACTAACGTAACTGCCTTCTATGATGATATAACTGGCTCTGTGGATGAGGGGAAAGCAGTGGACTTGTTATTCCTTGACTTTAGCAAAGCTTTTGATATGGTCTCCCACAGTATTCTTGACAGCAAGTTGACGTATGGGCTGGATGAATGGACTATAAGGTGGATAGAAAGCTGGCTAGATCGTTGGGGTCAACGGGTAGTGATCAATGGCTCCATGTCTAGTTGGCAGCCAGTATCAAATGGAGTGCCCCAAGGGTCGGTCCTGGGGCCGGTTTTGTTCAATATCTTCATTAATGATCTGTAGGATTGCGTGGATTGCACCCTCAGCAAGTTTGCAGATGACACTAAACTGGGAGGAGTGGTAGATATGCTGGAAGGTAGGGATAGGGTACAGAGGAACCTAGACAAATTGGAGGATTGGGCCAAAAGAAATCTGATGAGGCTCAACAAGGACAAGTGCAGAGTCCTGCACTTAGGATGGAAGAATCCCATGCACTACTATAGACTAGGGACCAAGTGGCTAGGCAGAAGTTCTGCAGAAAAGGACCTAGGAGTTACAGTGGATGAGAAGCTGGATATGAGTCAACAGTGTGCCCTTGTTGCCAAGAAGACTAACGGCATTTTGAGCTGTATAAGTAGGAGCATTGCCAGCAGATCGACAGACGAGATCATTCCCCTCTATTTGGCATTGGTGAGGCCCCATCTGGAGTACTGTGTCCAGTTTTGGGCCTCACACTACAACAGGGGTCAGCAACCTTTCAGAAGTGGTGTGCCGAGTCTTCATTTATTCACTCTAACTTAAGGTTTCGCATACCAGTAATACATTTTAATATTTTTAGAAGGTCTCTTTCTAGAAGTCTAGAATATATAACTGAACTATTGTTGCATATGAAGTAAATACAGTTTATAAAATGTTTAAGAAGCTTCATTTAAAATTAAATTAAAACGCAGAGCCCCCTGGACCAGTGGCCAGGACCCAGGCAGTGTGAGTGCCACTGAAAATCAGCTCGCGTGCCACCTTTGGCACACATTCCATAGGTTACCTACCCCTGCACTACAAGAAGAATGCGGAAAAACTGGAAAGAGTCCAGCGGAGGGCAACAAAAATGTTTAGGGGGCTGGAGCACATGATTTATGAGGAGAGGCTGAGGGGACTGGGATTATTTAGTCTGTAGAAGAGAAAAATGAGGGGGGATTTGATAGCTGCTTTCAACTACCTGAAAGGGGTTCCAAAAAGGATGGATCTAGGCTGTTCTCAGTGGTAGCAGATGACAGAACAAGGAGTAATGGTCTCAAGTTGCAGTGAGGGATGTTTAGGTTGGATATTAGGATAAACTTTTTTACTAGAAGGGTGGTGAAGCCCTGGAATGGGTTATCTAGGGAGGTGGTGGAATCTCCTTTCTCAGAGTTTTTTAAGGTCAGGCTTAACAAAGCCCTGGCTGGGATGATTTAGTTGGGGATTGGTCCTGCTTTGAGCAGGGGGTTGGACTAGATGACCTCCTGAGGTCCCTTCCAACCCTGATATTCTATGATTTTGACATAGGACTCTTATTTGGCTGTGAAAAAAAGACAGAAGAACTATTAAGTTTTATCCTCCCACAGCCAAAGTAAATCAACATGTTGCCTTTAATCTAATTTTCTACTTCTTATAATTTATTCATATGTATATAGTCACATAACTAGATCTACTTGCAAACTTCAACAAGGCAATTTAAAAACTGAACTTTGTCCTTTGAAGTGAAGGAAAAAAAATTCTTATCTCTGTGTCTTTTTAAAAAAATATAAAGGTCTACAATGACATTATTTCAATAATAAGGATTTTACCTTCTGCAGATATTGGATATATGCTGAACTACAAGAAAATTGAACTACAATATAAATGTGTATTAGATCCTAATGAATAGAGACACAAATGAGTCAATATCTCTCATTTCTTTTCTATAAACAGTTATCTTTCATAGTCAAGGTAACTACAGATTATACTAGTGGTTTCCAAGATCTTCATAACTCAGTTTCCTCTTAAATTACTGGCATAATTAGTATCAACATCCTTTAATAGCACTAACACCTTCTAATCTCTCTTTACACATCTTTCTGACTCAGTTTACAGATGGACAATAGAAAAAATACTTTAATTTCTAAAAATGCTAGTTTAATCCTCAAAAGCTGGCGTTTTCTGCACTGTCTACTAAACAGATGCTTCATGAAGATATGTATATGTTCAGTAGTTAATTCATTCCAACAAGAGGCAAAGATAATTCTGCACTGGTCCGTCTCATTACTGTCCCTTTACAAATATTATCTGGTATTTGTTCAAAATTATAGTTTATTTCACTCTCTGGAAATCACTTCTACATGACTAGGTAGATTTAATCTTCATTAAGGAAATGAAATTATCCTGAAAAGGCAAACATAACCACAACAAACAGTATTTCATGTCCAGTACATGAATTTCATTTAAAGTGAATGACAAATCAAATTTTTGGTGATTTCAACACAAAATTATCCTTATAAAACAACTGTTAGAAATCAATATGTTCAGTTTATAAATTGATTCCTTCCAAATGCTATCCAAAACCTGGTGTCTCTGTCCTAGTTTCTTGCTCTCAGAGACGATGGGGTAGGATGCTGCTGAGACACAGCAATCTGCCCTGTGGGTAGAGAGATATTTTGTGTCAATCAACAGCAACCCCTCAGGCTGATCAAAGTGCAGCACGGACAGAAAGGCCCACCAGAAAGTGAGCAGATAGCACCTGAGCAAACCAGGGAGGTGGAGGAGAATGTAATCAGGGAAATTTAAGAATCTGACAGGATTACTGAAGACCTGACTTGGGGGATGGAAAGAGGATATATATACACTCAGGAGAAGGGCTGGTGATAAGATGCATTGTAACAAAAAATATCAAAAGACATTCAGTTATCTTTAGTTCTCTGCAACCTGAGAAAAAGAGGCATTAGTAAGAGTTATCAAGCCAGTATACTAACCCAGATCAGAAATTTGACTGCAGAATCAAACATAGATCACATAGTAATTTGTTCTACTAACTGAAATGAGTTGGACTGACAAGTTTCCGGATCTGTTCTTTAGACTGGATAACCTTTTATACAAAGAAACAAAAAAAACCCAATAACCAAGAAATAAATCCTTAATGTAACTTCACATCACTCAGATACAACAGTTGACTAATAGCATGAGAAGCTCACTGTTTGGGGAGCAGAGAAAAAAGGTACTATAGTAGGGTTGGTTCTTCACCCTATTGGGGGTGTTATCGGATCTGAAGTGCAGAATTCTATAGGAAAGGAAGAAAAAAAATCAGAAAAGCTAGCCTGCAACTTAACTAGCAAGACAAATTTAAATCTAACAAAACACGAAACAGTTTTTCACTCCTTTTTCATGTCCAGGTCTTTCCCTCAAGTAAGTTACATATCTCACTCACTCTCACATACACACTAAGATTGCAAAGTCAAGCACTTCAAATTAGGAAATGCCAGAATTAAGGTTGTCTGCAACCTTAATTCAGCCCCCTTGGCTATATGCTTTATGATACAGTTTTTAACTACATAATCACATACTATTTTTTCCAAAAGGCCCCTGAATCATTCAGTGCACAGAATGGACTCTCTCATTTAACAAGCAGTTATTTAATTCAAAAGGGTTAATGAGATCCTTGAATGTATAAACAAGGCAATACTGAGGAAAAGTAGGCAAGTTATACCTCTGTATTTGATACTAGTGTGACAGCTACTGGAATATTGTGTCCAGTTTTGAAGTCTACAATCAAGAATGTTGAAAAATTGGAGATGGTTCAGAGAAGAGCCACAAGAATAACTAAAGGACTGGGAAAAATGCCCTATCGTAAAAGACTCAAGCATCTCAATCTATTTCATTTAACAAAGAGAAAGTTGTGAGGTGACTTGACCACAGTTTATAAGTACCTATATGGAGAACAAGCCCCACCCCATAACAAAACATACAACACACAACACAACACAAAATAAAATGATGATGATGACGACAGTCTCTCTGCTCTCAGTTCCAGTGCCTGGATCTGGAGCGCAGGCAGTCCATAACAGCCCAGAGCTGCAATTACAGGCAAAGTCCTGCTCAACTCTGGGCTAGAGCCCAGAGACAGAATCTTTGGGGAATTTAGCTGATAAAATCTAAGAAAGTCTCTATTGCATATCAGAATTGCGGTTTTTAAAAAAATGTATAGCTTGGCCAAATCTGAGTGGATTTTCATTCCCTCATGGAAATGCTAATCCACTACAAAATTGCAAGTCCCTGCGACAAAGCATAGGGGACCCAGAGCAATTCAAAGAAAAGGTCACCGGATTTTTTTTAAATAGGCAAAACCACCTATTTTTTCTTAGCCCATTCTCGGGAATAACTCAGTTGTGTTGGCTGAAGTTTATGGCTAAAGCATGGACAATTAAAGGCAAGTGAAAGGGGTCTTATAATAGAAACCATGAGACAGCCTAAATAATACATTGTGCTACCAGTTCCACCTATTATAAAGGCTGACTGCTGCAAGGTATTATCATTCCAGCTTGCTTTTTGTAAGCTGTCATTCCTGTTTTGTAAGCTGTTGCTTCTTTAATATGTTTGCTTTTTCCAGAATGGCTGATGAAATGTTTTAGTTTACTACTAATGAGATCTACTTCATTAAGGAAAAGGAAGGGATATTTTGAAACAAACACACAAAATATAAAAATATGTTCATCATTATATTAGATATAACTTTAACCCTGAATTAAATGAAGGCCATAATTCTGAAGAGATTCTAACTCCATATTTTCAACACCTCAGTAAAAGTAATAAAAGGAAGTGCAGGTGTAAAGCCCTTTAAAAAAATCAGACCATTTTAATACAATTGCCTATATTAAAGGCTACCTG
Source organism: Lepidochelys olivacea (assembly GCF_965140295.1). Lineage (NCBI taxonomy): Eukaryota > Metazoa > Chordata > Testudines > Cheloniidae > Lepidochelys > Lepidochelys olivacea. Next base: position 76,150,171 of record NC_140414.1, read on the forward strand.
AAATTAAAGTTAAAAATTTCTCAAGAGAATAAGTGATTTAGGAGCCAAAGCCCCATTTTTAAATGTGACTTAGATACTTAGAACCTAAGTTTCATTTAAAGACAATGGTACATAAATGCTTAAGTCTCTTTTGAAAATGGGCCTTAAGTTCTTTTGGAAACTTTGGGGGGGGGGGGGAGGGAGGGAGGACATATATTAACATGAAACAATACTTGGGATCACAAGACACCGGCCTGTAGGAAGGGCACATTCGGCACTGCTGTCAGCTTCACCCATACACTTATGTTTGTAAATAGATAAGACTGAAAAATTCTGTTTTGCAAATTTATTTTCTTGTGTTGGATGCCCAACAGTGATCATGATAACAAGTATTAAAACATAATAAAAGGACATTGTCACACTAAATGGACCATAGAGATCCATTAGATCCAATATCTTCAAAATCTGACAGACTGTTTTGACTTCTGACTATTACCAAGGATTACAGTATTCCTGAAGTTGGCAACTTTAACTGGGACAGCTAATGCCGGTCAGCCTAGCTACTTTATGCATACTGTTTATATATTACATTTCAAAGGATTTATTAATTAGAAATCAAAATCACTACCAGATGTATAACTCACAGAAGCAACTGTGCCCATTATTTGAAAACTGTCAGATTTCTGCCACCAAATCTAAGAAAAACGGATAGGTGCTTTGATAAAACACTTAATGTGATAGTAAATGCATAACTTACGATCACTTGAAAACAACTATTTTAAATAGGGTTGCCAACTTTCTACTCACAGAAAGCCGAACACCCTTGCCCCGCCCCTCCTCCAAAGCCCTGCCCAGGCTCTGCCCCTTCTCCAAGGCTCCACCCCCCCCACTCTCTCCATCCCCCCTCCCTCTGTCGCTCGCTCTCCCCACCCTCACTCACTCACTCACTCATTTTCACCTGGAAGGCTCAGGGGGCTGGGGTGCAGGAGGAGGTGAGTGCTCCAGCTGGGGGTGAGGGCTCTGGAGTGAGGCCAGGGTCCACTACTAATGCTGGGAGGTGGGGTGGACGAAATAATCTGTTAAAGCCATATGGGAAGAATGGTAAAAAATGGGGTTAAGGTCGTGGCATATAGTACCTCTTTCCTTTGCCATGATCACCAGTACAAGAGCAGTTAAGAGGTTAATAAGAACATTTGCAAATATCAAGATTCGTATAGTATCTCAAACTGCAATCTTCATAATTTAAAAGTTATAAAAAGCATAACATGCGAACATATTGACTCTGAACTCTTTTAAGTGCATGTGCACTTAAGTATTTAAAAATGAACATTTGGCATCTCCCTACCTACCAAAAAAATAAAAAGAAATTCTTACGACAAAAGCATCAAAGCTGCACAAAATATATTATCAGCTAGACAATGCCGTCCAGATTGCTAGATTTTACATACTGTCAAGAGAATATAAGCACAAGATTGGTCAACCAAACAAGATGGAATTTTAAAATCACTACAGGAAAAACTTGTTTCTTGAGGATATGGATCAGGAGCCATTAAAGGGACAGTCAAGAGTGCATTTGTTTTTGTGAAGCAGTGTCCCTTGAAGCAACAATATTTCCTCCCTCCTTCCTTTACTTAACCAGATACTTCCCCCAGTGTTTCATGGTAGCAAGTAAATTCTTTGTATTCCTTTTCCTCCTATTTCCCTGCCTACAAAAGCCTGTTATTTCATGTTTCACTGCTGAAAATTGTCAGCAAAAACATTAAATATTACTATTATCTTGTATGGGTTTTCTCACACACACTTATCTTATTCAGTGAAGTTATTTCCACACCCTTCAAAGCTCCATGTTGCGGAAAACTGGTGTCCTTCCTTTCGGACTCTTCAAAAATATTTTAAGAGCATATGGTAGGTTGACAGTTGTGTTTGTTTCTTCTTTATCCTTTTTCTTTTCCGCTTCCTTCAATCTTGTGTAATAGGCAAAGTACCAGTCACTGCAGGCTTTGACTACTCAACTAGTTCAGTCTCAAATAACCTTTCAAGTGGGTTCCTGCTGTTAAGAAACTAAGATAGTTTTCACCAGTGGATTTTCTGATCAGATCATAATGGTTTTTGTTTTTTTTAAAAAAATAAGGACAAAGATGAACTCAGGTAATCATTTAACATTTTGAAGAGTGGTATTTATCCTACTCATCTTTTCTGCAGCTGAAGTGTCTTCAATAGAGAAACTGCTGTTCTACATCCAAGTCTTCCTTCTGGAAAACTGTTGCAGCATTTTAGTACTATGATATTAAATGTAATCCACTCTCTTTGAAGCTATTATTCAGTTTCTGAGACTAACAGGCACATTAAAATATCTTTAAATTATAGTAATAAGTTTTACATTGTAAACTTTATATTAAAATTTCAAGTTTTACCATAGACACATATCTGTGAGCTAATCAAGTATAAACTGTGTGTGAGTTGCATCTCCCCTTGCAACTAACAGTAAAGTATTACTGGCTAGCCAGAATAAAGCTTAAATCCTTCAGGCATGAAGATCAAGAAAAAGTGCACTCCTTTTGAATAATATTACATTTCACAAACTCTGTTACCAATTATATGCTAAGGCTGTCTTCTGCCAGAAATGAATTATGTTTCACCTCCTCCTCCAGAAAATAATTTCTTTCCTCTGGTATTTATTTTTCACAAAATTAAAGGTGGAGAGGGACTGCACAATCCCAAGCAGCAACCCACTGTCTGTCATTCTAAAATTCAGAAATTCATACCAAACAAATAATTAGAAGTTATCACTAGTATTTGCCCTCACTACCTTCCCACTTACTTTATTAGATTACAAAATCTGCAAGCAATTAACGTCTGTTTTACCATCAATAAGCTATTCAAGGCAAGGACCGTGCCTACCATAATGATGTCTAACAATAGAGGGCGTTTGGGTACTACTGAAATACAAATGAAAAAACAAACAATACAACTAAAACACAGCATTTCTACATATGAAGAAATTGGGCTATGAAACTGACTTCAGTTTGCCTTATTCACGTACTGAAGTTGGTTTCTTTTTTGGAGAAAGACACTGTTCTGCTGGGCATATGAATAAATATAAATGTATTGTGTCATCCCAAACAATTCTACTATAGTTAAATGTTTAAAATTTGAATCTGGAAAAGATTAACTAACTTCAGTCATGCCTACTAATTGTTCCTGATAACGAGTGAACAAATTGAACAAGACAAGTAAGCAGGCGGGCTACAAGAAAGTGTTAGGAGGGCTATAAATTGCAAAATGTATATTTTATTATTTTTATGTTTTAAATCCTGCCCTTCACTCTTGATTTACTTTATGATTTTAACTGATAGGGAGTTCTTAATTTTCTGATCCTTGAAGTTCACTAAATTAAAAAAAAAACACTGGTTTCAGATAGGATACAGTTTTTATATTTTGGGGAGGAGGTTTGTTTTTGTTTTTTGTACCTCAGTTTGCAGGAAAGTTTAAATACAACTTGATTTTAAACAAAATCAGAGTTGCTAATTAGATGTTGACACTCACAGTTTACATTTTCTGTAGCAAATTTTGCCTGAAACAACTCAAAGCTTTGCTCTTTTCCCTATATATTCATAATTCCTAATAAGATTAATATGAGAAGATAACAATTAGACCTCATCAGATTACTCAAAGCTTTATAAATGTTAGCACTATCATATGATTAACAGCAGAGACAGGGGAGGACATTTCCTGTGTTTGGCTTTTTCTGACAGGCTTTGTGGACAGAACTCAGAATAGCATCTCAAAGCACCACATCTGAATAGCAAAACAAATGTCTAAGACAAAACATGCTAGACAATCAACCTGCTGTTCTTTCATAATGCAGTCACGGATTTGGAACCACTTTCAAGATCTGGTTTCCACAGCAACAAAATCAGAAAATTCTCACAACTACTGCTTTCTATCTCCAATCAAAAAAATGCAGCATTAAACTGTATGTTAAATAGACTGTTAACCAAAATTTTGTCCTGCTATAATTCAATTGTATAAGCATTTCCACATTTAACTCCACATTCTCTGTTGCTTTCACCTTTTGCCTGGCTTTCTTCTAGTCATGCTCTCAGCATAAAGGTTTCATTTTGTTAATTTGCTTTGATTTTTTGTGGGGTGTTGTGGGAGTTTTGTTTGTTTTTTGTCAGAGCAAACATACTTTGGCTGGCATTAAGTGTGGAAAAGAAATACTTTCCCTATTATAAAAATAAATCTTGGTTTATTATGTTGTAAAACACTCTTAGTATCTAAACAACTGGGGCCAAACATTGCAATAATCCTCACTGAAGGGAAGTGCATTTGAGTATTCTGAGGAATTGGGTTTGATTTGAGTCATGAGCCATTTAAACAAATCACACTCAGCACACACAGTATGTTTTGCAAGGAATTCTCACTAAGCTCATAAAATGCTCAGCTGAGGAAGGTCACACAGCTAATTTTAATAAATACTAACAAAAGGCAAACAGTCAATAAGGGAAAGGGATTGCCAGCTCTTCTTGCAAAGTAAAAATGCTAAGCTCTTGAAGTTTGCAGGCAAATTATTCTCTCCTGAAGACTTGGTGAAGTATATACGGGCTTCATCCTGCAGATTTTGAAAGTGCATGAGGCAGTTTTAAAGTGGTGCTCACCAAATATTTCCACGTTTGGATTTTTCCTATTTTTTTTTATCTTAAACATACTGTGTAACTTAGGAAATGCCATCCCAAATTAAATGAAGAAAATGTTAAAATTGTATAGCTAAACACTGAAAAGTCAGAAAATGAAATTATGGCTGCGTACACAAACTTACCTGTCCCAAAATGTAATAGTATGTGATCACATTATTTTTCAAACAATAGTAGAAATGGCTCCTTACTGTAACTGTGGTTCTTCAAAATGTGATGCAGACATGTATTCCACTTAGGTGCATGCGTGCTCAGTGCATCAGAGCTGAGCTGAAGAATTTTGTCTAGCAGTACCCATAGAGAGGTGCTGCTCGTGCCTTGCGGCCATAGCCCCATCCTTGGTTAAATGAGGATGGTCAACCCCAACCCCCCACCCCTCGGTTCCTGCGCACTAAACGCCCATAGACAAGACTCTGATGCAAACGGGACAGAGGGTGGGTAGTGGAATACACATCTGCATCACATCTTGAAGAACCATAGTTACAGTAAGTAACCATTTCTTCTTCTTGGAGTAGATGCAGCTGTTTATTCCACTTAGAAGACTCACAAGCAGTACCCATTGGAGGTGGGGTTGGGAATCTATTTAAACAAGTACTTCCTAAAAATCTGTGTCAGCGCTGGATGCTGAAGTAATGGTACAGTGGTTTGTAAAAGTATGTTTTGACAACCATGTGACAACCCTAGAAATATCCAATATTGAGATGTCACTTAAGAACGCTATTGAAGGAGCTTGTGCTATCATAGAATGAGCTCACACCAGCTGTTTTGCATACAGTCTGGATGCAGAAAGTTATCCACTTAGAGATCTTCTGAGAGAAGACTGCCAGTCCTTTCATATGGTCTGCATTAGACACAAACAGATGAACTGAAGCCCGAAAGGGTTTAATCCTGTCTAGATAAAAGGCCAGATATCATCTGACTTCTAATGTGTGAAGACACTGCTCCTCCAGAGATGAATGCGGCTTAGGGAAAAAACACAGGCAAATATACCACCTGGTTTAAATGAAACAGAGATGACTTTAGACACAGATTTCGGGTGTAGCCACAATGTCACTTTGTCTTTGGAGAATTACATGCATGGAGACTCTGTCATTAAAACCTGCAACTCTCATACTCTCCTCACAGACGCGATCACCACAAGGAATGCAGTTTTTTGACATGAGAGAGGCTCAAACAGAGGTGTCATCAGTGCCACTAACCATGTTAAGGTTCCACAAGGGAACCAGTTTTCACACCAGTGGATGGAGACGAAGGATTCCCTTTAAAAATCTCGCCTCCATGATACTCGAAAATACCAATTTTCCATGAATGGGTGGATAAAAACCTGAGATCACCACTAGATGCACCCTCAATGAGCTAAGCACAAGGCCTGACAACGGAAGATGCAGCAACTACTCCAAGATGTCTTGGATACTGGCGAGCTTAAGAGTGCGACCTCTGTGACCGAGGAACATCCCAAAGATTCCATGGAGACCACGAGGCATAAGGATAGGGCATTGGTGGCCAGTAGGCACTAGGCCAGGGGGCCCTGTCCCAACTGCAAAACGAGTGTCAATCCTGGTGCTCAGAGTACTCTTTAAAATGGCCCCTGATGTGGGTCAGGAGATGGAGAGCAGGAGGAGGAAGATTCTGACCTCAGCACCATGGAGCCTTGGGTTTCCAGGGATAAAGGTAGAGCCAATCCCTAGGGGGTGAGTAACTGGTTTGACTCATCCGTCACCCAAAATAAAGAAGGGACTGGTAGTGATGGTGGAAATGGTACCACTGCACCAAATACGCCTACATTGACCTTGAAAGTCAGCAAAGGCACCAAAGTAGCTGACAGTGCAGAAGTGGAGGGTGGTGAGAGACACCATGGTAACATCAATGGTGCTGAATGCAACAGTACTGAGGAGTTTCCTGGAGACAGAGATGGTCCCTTGGTCTGATCAGAGCAACAGCCCTGTTTCCACAGGCTGCAGAAGGGGAACACTGGGGTGCAGTCCCAATGGACCCAAAGGTTCAGCAGCCCATCCAGCCAACAGTACACTGATGTAGCCCTGGCAGTCTTGGATCAAGGGAGAGGTCGGGACAAAAAGGCAGAGACATAGCCAGCTGGTAAACCACTGGTGCGGAAACAGTCAGTGCAGGTATCTTCCTCATCGGAACCAGACTCAACGGATGCCGCGGGGCCAGAACCAGAGTTGCTGGTACTTCTGTTATTCACTCCCTTCCTTATAATTAGTCACTTAAGTTTTATAGCTAAACCCAATTTACTGATCTGTTGTTATACATATTTTAACAGTATAATTACCCTTGCTTCATATAAAAGTAGTTCACGTTAAAGACCTGTTTCCAGTACTTTATTCACTGTATTGATTTTCTGGTTAAACTTTCACCCTGTGAAGCACATTTCACAGTTAATAAGTGAAAGATAAGTGAATCTGGTAAGCCCTTTCTAGAATATTATATCCTTCATGGAATCTATTTTTCTTTACCTAAACCTAAATTCATCATTTATATTGCAGTGGCACTAGAGATGCCATCATAGAATCATATAAGTGTAGGACTGGAAAGGACCCCAATAGGTCATCTAGTCCAGTTCACTGCATTCAATGCAGTACTACGTAATAACTAGAGCATTCTTGATAGTTGTTTGCCTAACCTGTTCTTAAAAACCTCCGATGATGGAGATTGGACAAACTCTCTAGGCAATTTGTTCCAGTGCTTAACTACTCTGACAGTTAGGAAGTTTTTCTTAATGCCCAACCTAAACGTCCCTTGCTGCAATTTTAGCCCATTGCTTCTTGTCCTATCCTCAGACGTTAAGGTAGCTGGCCTGCAGATCTCTTGGATTGTGGCATCTGTGCGAGGAAGGCTGCTGATGATGCCGTCAAGTGTGCCGTTACGCTCGCCGGCGGATGCACCTCCGCCAGCTCATAGCAGTATCGGATGCAGGCCGTAATCCATGACAAAATCCTCTGAATAGACACTAGACGACCTTTCATCCTTTCTGCCACCGCAACAAACAACTGTGCTGACTTACAGAATAGCTTTGGTCTCTTCAAATAGAAGGCCAGCGCCCTCCTGATGTCCAGGGTGTGCAGTATGCATTCCTCATCCATGAGGCTTTGGAAAGAAGATGGGTAAGTATATGTCCTGACCAATATGAAACTGGGAAACGACCTTGGGCAGAAACGTCAGGTGCAGACGTAGCTGGACCTTGTCTTTGTAGAAGACTGTAGAGAGTGGCTCCGAAGTAAGCGCCCTGATCTCAGACACCCTGCAGGCCGACATTATCACAACCAGGAATGAAACCTTCCAGGAGAGAAGCAGTAGAGAGCATGAAGCCAGAGGCTCAAAGGGAGACACCATGAGCCTCGACAGCACAAGATTCAGGTCCCAGGAGGGACCAGATACCACACGTACGAATAGTGACACTCCAGACCTTTTAAAAACCATGACATGGGTGAAGATCAACCTGCCTCGGAACAGAGGCTGGAAAGCCAAAATGGCAGACAAGCGGACCTTGATCAATGAGAGGGACAAATCCTAGAGTTTAAGGTGCAACCATAGGATGTCCTGCAGCAGGGCCTGCTCGGCCCAAATATGCCATTCTGAGGCCCAGCATGAACCTTTTCCATTTGGCCAGGTAGGTTGCCCTAGTGGAGGGTTTCCTGCTGCCCAGCAAAACCTGCTGAACATGGGTTGAGCATGCCCGTTTGTCCACGCTAAGCCATCCAGTAGCTAAGCCATCAGGTGCAGTGCCACCAGGTTCGGCTGCGAAAAGCTGCCTTGGTTCTGGGACAGCAGATCTTGTCTGAAGAGGCAATTGCAGTGAGGCGGCTTTCAAAAGGCTAGCAACATGCTGAACCAGTTCTGGTGAGGCCACGCGGGGACTATTAGGATAATCCTCGCCCTGTCTTGCTTGACCATCACAAGGACTCTGTGAGTCAACGGCACTGGCGAGAAGGTCCTGCTGAGGTGATCCGTCAAGACATTCTTGGTTCCTGGTAGGTGTGCGACTATCAGCTGAATGGCATGCCGCACACAAAAGTCCCAAAGTCGGATAGCTTCTTGACAAAGAATCGAGGACCTGGCACCACCCTGCCTGTTCATGTAATACATCGCAGGGGTATTGTCCATCAGGACCTGCACCACCTTTCCCTTTGAGTGAGAAAAGAAAGGCCAAGCAAACCACTCTGAGCTCCCTGACATTGATACGGAGGGCCAGATTGTCCCACAGCCAGTGGCCCTAGGTGCTCAGCTTGCCCAGGTGGGCTCCCCAGCTCAGGTCCCGAGGCGTCAGAGACCAGGGTCAGCAACCGGGACAGGGTCGCAAAGGGGACTCCCTTCAACACCAACCACAAGTTCAACCACCAATCCAGGGACGACATAACGCAGTCTGAAATTTGCCCTTGATGAACCAGTAGTTGAGATATGGGAACACCTAGACCCCTCAGCATTTCAGGTAGGCCACCACCAGTGCCATACATTTTGTGAACACCATTGAGGCCGATAAGAGGGCAAAGGGCAGTGCCATGAATTGAAAATGGCGTCCACCCGCTATGAAACAGAGGAAGCACCTGTGACCGGGAATATGGAAATAAGCATCTTAAGTCGAGGGCAGCATACCTGTCTCCCAGATCCAGGGAGGGGATGATGGAAGCCAGGGAGACCATGCAAACTTCAACTTCTTGAGAGACTTGTTGAGGTGATGCAAGTCCAAGATGGATCTGAGGCCCCCTTTTGCCTTTGGGATTAGGAAGTAACAGGAGTAGAACCCCTTTCCTTCCATGTCCTGAGAAACCTTTTTCTTTACCCCCAGGTGCAGGAGATTTTCAACCTCCTACACAAGGAGTTGCTTGTGAGAAGGGTCAATAAAGAGGGACGGGGAAGAAAGGGGGGTGGAGGGAGGGATGTCCGAAAACTGCAGGGAATAGCGCCAAGATACTATGTCCAGTACCCAGCGATTCAAGGTGACCCACGACCAGGCCGAATGGTAGGGCCGAAGATGGTCAAGGAAAGAATAAGGTGGATGTGGGGAATTGACTGGGGCATCGCTCTCGAGCACACCGTCAAAATGAGTGCTTCTGGCCCACGGGATGCTTTGCTGAGCCGGGCTGCACGGGAAAGTGGCAGGAGGAAGGGCGGAGATGACTAAAACTCGTGTCTCTGTCCCTCCTCCACGAAGACCTTTGATGAGGTTGCCAAGGACTTAGTGAGGGGGACGGCCGGAACTGCTTGCACACTGCCTGTGGCATATGCATGCCCAGCAAGCGAAGGTGGGTCCTGGTGTCCGTTAGCCCTTTTTGAGGTGGGAGAGAAGGAGGAAGGAGTTTGCCATAGGGTCTTGGCAATCTTGAGGACCCCATCATGCACTGCTAGTGCGACATGGGTTGGGGTAGAGGCTGACAGGATATTAAACAAAAAGTGTCCTCCTGCTCAGCCATCTCCTCCACCTCCAGGACCAAGTTCTTGGCCATCTGAAGAAGCATGGCCTGGTGATCCTTAAAATCGTCTGGCAGGATGGCCCTCATGGGTCCCTCGACTGTCCCGTCAGGGGATGAATACGAGGACTGTACCACTGGGGGAGGCCTTGGTCCTCTTCCCTCAAAGGGGGTGGCAGGCTGAGGAGTGGGCAAAGCCTCCTCCACCTCAGCCTCCGGGGGTGCCTCTCTCGAGCCCTGTGTTGCCAGCTGCTGCTCCGAGGCAGCGGCAGACGAATGGTGCGAAGGGGGCATCGCCATGACCCCACGCATTCCAATAAGGTCACTGCGCCAGCCATTGGTCGGGCTGCCACTGCGCTGACAATGTTGATGCAGCCTCAGGTGCCCATTCCTGCTGATGGAGTCTAGGGGACGGGTCGAACTGTCCTTCTGCACAAAAGGAATCCCCTTCCAGTGACCATGGTGGGGCGATAGACACCTGTATGTGTTTGCTGGCTGTCACTGTCTGAGACAGTGCCTGATCGAGGGGACCGGTATCGTGGAGACTGGTGTCGGTGCTAGGGGAACCGGAGACAGGATGGAAAGCACTCCCATAGGTTAGGCGACTGGGACCAGTGTCGAGAAGATGACCAGTGCAAGGACGAGCGGTGTTGGTAGTTTGGAGACTGGTGCCTCCTTTTAGGCTATCTGTGTTGAGATGGCGGGGACCGCGATCGTGGTGCTGGTGACCGAGGGCAACCCCCAGAGGATCTGCACGGCGACTCCGGTGACCTGCACCACGGAGGTGGAGAGCATGCCGTCATCTTCCAGGAGCAGCGGTGCTCCACTGCTCCCTGAGGAGTCTTGGTGGCTGGCTTGCCCTCTGGGGGAACCTTTGCCGAAAACTGCAGCACATGCTGTGTCGGCGGCGCGGACAGAAGCCTTTGCTCTCTCAACACCGGGGGAGCTTGCAAAGGTTTCAGTGCAGTCAGGGGTTTAGGTACTATGCCACTCCCAGGAGTTGAAGGAGGACCTTTAAAGGGGCTAACTGCCCCAACTGGAGAAGTGCAAATGCGTGGCTCCAGAGTGGCTGGGCGGCCTGACTCAGGTCCTTTGCCCGAAGACCCCTGGCTCTTCTTTCCAAGTGCCGGGGAGCTGTGCTTTCTCGCCTTCTTCTTGGGTGCCAGTGACAGGGACCGGTGTCAGGCGGGGCCTGAGGTGCACTGCACATGGGTGCCAAAGTACTCGGCGAATCCTGATGGGATGGCTTGGAAGTCAGACGGAGGGCGGACTCCATGAGGAGAGCCCATACACAAATATCCAGCTCTTTCTGCATGCAGGGCCAAAAGTTCTTACAAATATGGCACTTGTCTTTCATGTGCAACTCCCCCAAGCACTTGAGACAGATGCTATGGGGGTTACTTAAGTCATAGGCCTGTTACAGACAGTGCAGGGTTTAAACCCCGAAAACAGGGGCATGTCCCACCTGGGGCGAAGTCTCAGCTGGGACTAACTACTAGCTACACTTGACGAGAACTACTGAAAACAAACCATGTACAAGGTCCTAAGGCTTGAAGTCAGTAGAGATGAAAAACCGCTAGCCCTTGTTATGCAAGGAAAGGCACACCATGGGTGGTAAGAAGAAACTGAGCAGCCGCAGGGCCGGCAGCACCGGATATACCGACGCATGAGTGTGGCACTCAAGGGGGTGCCAAAGCCGGCCCTTGAGTGCCATGGATACCGCCAAGGCAAAAAATCTGATGACTGCGCATGCACACCTAGAATGGAATCAACATGAGCAAGCACTCAAAGAAGAATGTGGTGCCCAGAACTGGAGACAATACTCCCTGCTGATAAGGCCTCAGCTGGAGTAGCGCGGAAGAATTACTTCTCGTGTCTTGCTTACAATACCCATGCTAATACATCCCAGAATGATGTTAGCCTGTTTTGCAACAGTGTTACACTGTTGATTCATATTTAGCTTGTGATTCTCTATAACCCCAGATCCCTTTCCAGAGTACTCCTTCCTAGGCATTCATTTCCCATTTTGTGTGCGTGCCGCTAATTATTCCTTCCTAAGTGGAGTACTTTGCATTTGTCCCTATTGAATTTCATCCTGTTTACTTCAGGCCATTTCTCCAGTTTGTCCAGGTCATTGCCAAAGCACTGGCAACCCCTCCCAGCTTGGAATTGTCCGCAAACTTTATAAGTGTACTCTCTATGCCATTATCTAAATCATTGATAAAGATATTGAACAGAACTGGACCCAGGACCGATCCCTGTGGGACCCCACTTGATATGCCTTTCTAGCTTGACTGTGAACCACTGATAACTACTCTTTGGGGACAGTTTTCCAACCAGCTTTGTACCTACTTTATAGTAGCTCCATCTAGGCTATAGATCCCCAGTTTGTTTATGAGAAGATTATGTGAGACAGTATCAAAAGCCTTCCTAAAGTCAAGATATACCATATCTACCACTTCTCCCCTATCCACATACTACATGCTGTACATATGTATATTAAAAGAGAATCCCTGCCCCAAAGAGCTCACCTTCAAAATAGACAAGATGGACAAGCGAGCATGGTAGCAAAAGGGGGAAGGAGGTATAATTCCTGTTTTACAGATGGGGAACTAAGATTCAGAAATTGAGTGATTTGCCTGAGGCCACATGGGGAGCCTGTGGCAGAGCTGGTAACTGAACCAGGATCCAAATCCTATTTATAACCACAAGACCTTTCTCTCAAATAAACTGAATTTAAGTAGACAAGAATAACATTTCTAAGCACATCCTATAGATACCAGAGGGTTTTTGTTTTGTTTTTTAAGAAGTACACCTGTATCCCGATATAACGCGGTCCTCGGGAGACAAAAAAATCTCACAGCATTATAGGTGAGATCACATTATATCGAACCTGCTTTGGCCCCCTGTCATAAATATAAAGGGAAGGGTAAACCCCTTTGAAATCCCTCCTGGCCAGGGGAAAGCTCCTCTCACCTGTAAAGGGTTAAGAAGCTAAAGGTAACCTCGCTGGCACCTGACCAAAATGACCAATGAGGAGACAAGATACTTTCAAAAGCTGGGAGGAGGGAGAGAAACAAAGGGTTTGGGGGTCTGGTGTTGGTTGTTTGGCTGGTTCCGGTTCTGGGACTGGTTCCGTCTGGGTCTCTGGGACTGGATCCACTACTGCTGTTGCAGACATTGGCCTGGGGTCCAGGTCCATCACCTCTGACTGGGTCCTGATAGAAGTTTCCGGAACAGAGCTAGGCCTCACGGCTTGTTTAGCCTGGTTGCGGGTGACCATTCCCACCCTCTTGGCCTACTTCACATGATTGGCCAAGTCTTCCCCCAACAGCATGGAGATGGGATAATCATCATAGACTGCAAAAGTCCACATTCCTGACCAGCCCTTGTACTGGACAGGCAACTTGGCTGTAGGCAAATTGAAAGAGTTGGACTTGAAGGGTTGAATCGTCACTTGGATCTCTGGGTTGATTAAATTGGGGTCCACTAAGGAAGCATGGATAGCTGACACTTGTGCTCCGGTGTCCCTCCACGCGGTGACCTTCTTCCCACCCACACTCACAGTTTCCCTCCGCTCCAAGGGTATCTGGGAGGTATCTGGGCCTGTGGACCTCTGGTGTGATTCCGGTGCAATGAACTGTAACCTGTTGGGGTTCTTGGGGCAGTTGGCCTTTACATGCCCCAGCTTGTTACATTTAAAACATCGTCCAGCTGACGGGTCACCGGGGCGAGGAGGGTTGCTGGAGAACGGGGTGGTGGGACGATAAGGGGTCTGGAGGGTTCTTTGGGAGGTAGGTGGGGCTTTGGGCGGCCCCCGGTAATAGGGTGTGGTCTGGGGTGGTCCCTTCTGGTCTCCGCTCCAACTGCGACCAGTTTTCTTCTTCTCTGCCACCTCCACCCATCTGGCTCCAATCTCTCCTGCCTCAATTACAGTTTTGGGTTTCCCATCTAGGATGTATCTTTCTATTTCCTCAGGAACACCCTCTAAGAATTGTTCCATTTGCATTAGGAAGGGCAAATTTACTGGAGATTCAACACTTGCTCCTGATATCCAGGCATCCCAATGTTTTACAATGTGGTAGGCATGTTGGGTAAATGACATGTCTGGTTTCCACCTTAGGGCTCTGAACCTCCGACGAGACTGCTCGGGTGTTATCCCCATTCTGACTCTCGCCTTGGATTTAAACAGTTCATACTTGTTCATGTGTTCTTTAGGCATTTCAGCTGCCACCTCAGCTAAGGGTCCACTGAGCTGCGGCCTCAGCTCTACCATGTATTGGTCAGTAGAGATGTTGTACCCAAGGCAGGCCCTTTCGAAGTTTTCTAAGAAGGCCTCAGTATCATCACCTGCCTTGTAGGGGGGGAACTTTCTGGGATGGGAAGTGGTACCTGGAGAAGGATTGCTAGGGTTTGTTGGTATATTCTGCTGGGCCTTTATCCTCTCCATCTCCTCCACATGCTTCCTTGCCTCCATTTCCCTCTTGTGGGCAGCCTCCTGTACCTCCTTCTCCAGCCGCATGAGTTCTATCTGTCTTTCATGTTCCCTTTGTTTTTCCTCAGCCTGAAATTTGGCTAATTCCAGCTGTAGTCGAGCTGAGGATTTGGCCATTCTAACCTCTCTGTTTTTAACTAACTTTACACCCGAGGTTTAGAAATAAACAAACAAAACTTGGCTGTAAACTTTTGCTGTGCTGGAATAGAGTACCTATTCTCTGATAGTGATTGTCAGCCTACAGAAAAAGACAATTCCCTTGTCTCTGCTCTGGGCCCCAAAGCAGAGAGAAACCAAGCTGCTTTCAGTTTCAAAGCTGCCTTCTGGACTTCCTAAAAATTCCTTTTTAAAATCTGTATTTCTAGTTCAAAAAATCTCAACTGGATCTCAAAATGATTTCAGGTTAATCCCACCACTGTGCCACCATGTCAAGGTTCCTCCCCCACTCTGAACTCTAGGGTACAGATGTGGGGACCTGCATGAAAAACCTCCTAAGCTTATCTTTACCAGCTTAGGTCAAAACTTCCCCAAGGTAACAAATATTACCCCCGTTATCCTTGGAATGGCCGCTACCACCACCAAACTAATACTGGTTACTGGGGAAGAGCTGTTTGGACGCGTCCTTCCCCCCAAAATACTTCCCAAAACCTTGCACCCCACTTCCTGGACAAGGTTTGGTAAAAAGCCTCACCAATTTGCCTAGGTGACTACAGACCCAGACCCTTGGATCTTAAGAACAATGAACAATCCTCCCAACACTTGCACTCCCCCTTTCCTGGGAAATGTTGGATAAAAAGCCTCACCAATTTGCATAGGTGACCACAGACCCAAACCCTTGGATCTGAGAACAATGAAAAAGCATTCAGTGTTTTACAAGAAGACTTTTAATAAAAAATAGAAGTAAATAGAAATAAAGAAATCCCCCCTGTAAAATCAGGATGGTATATATCTTACAGGGTAATTAGATTCAAAAACATAGAGAACCCCTCTAGGCAAAACCTTAAGTTACAAAAAAGATACACAGACAGAAATAGTTATTCTATTCAGCACAATTCTTTTCTCAGCCATTTAAAGAAATCATAATCTAACACATACCTAGCTAGATTACTTACTAAAAGTTCTAAGACTCCATTCCTGTTCTGTCCCCGGCCAAGACGACTACAGACAGACCCCCAACCCTTTGTTTCTCTCCCTCCTCCCAGCTTTTGAAAGTATCTTGTCTCCTCATTGGTC
Organism: Lepidochelys olivacea; assembly: GCF_965140295.1. Lineage (NCBI taxonomy): Eukaryota > Metazoa > Chordata > Testudines > Cheloniidae > Lepidochelys > Lepidochelys olivacea. The sequence goes on from NC_140414.1 coordinate 76,166,004, forward strand.
ATTTTGGTCAGGTGCCAGCGAGGTTACCTTTAGCTTCTTAACCCTTTACAGGTGAGAGGAGCTTTCCCCTGGCCAAAGGAGGGATTTCAAAGGGGTTTACCCTTCCCTTTATATTTATGACAGGTTCTCTATGTTTTTTAATCTAATTACCCTGTAAGATATCTACCATCCTGATTTTACAGGGGGGATTTCTTTATTTCTATTTACTTCTATTTTTATTAAAAGTCTTCTTGTAAGAAACTGAATGCTTTTTCATTGTTCTCAGACCCAAGGGTTTGGGTCTGTGGTCACCTATGCAAATTGGTGAGGCTTTTTATCCAACATTTCCCAGGAAAGGGGGGGGGTGCAAGTGTTGGGAGGATTGTTCATTGTTCTTAAGATCCAAGGGTCTGGGTCTGTAGTCACCTAGGCAAATTGGTGAGGCTTTTTACCAAACCTTGTCCAGGAAGTGGGGTGCAAGGTTTTGGGAAGTATTTTGGGGGGAAAGACGCGTCCAAACAGCTCTTCCCCAGTAACCAGTATTAGTTTGGTGGTGGTAGCGGCCAATCTAAGGACGACGGGTGGAATATTTTGTACCTTGGGGAAGTTTTGACCTAAGCTGGTAAAGATAAGCTTAGGAGGTTTTTCATGCAGGTCCCCACATCTGTACCCTAGAGTTCAGAGTGGGGGAGGAACCTTGACACCCCCCATTCCTTGTTCCCTGACCACCCCCTCCAGAGACCCCGTCCCTAATCACCCCCAGAACCTCACCCCCTACCCAACTCCCCTGTCCCGACTGTTCCGACCCCTATCCACATACCCCGCCCCCTGAGAGGGACTCACCAGCAGCAGCGGGAAGCAGAGCAACGCAGCCCCAGCCCGCTCCACTCCGCCACCTCCCAGCCTCGGCGCTCTGCTTCCCGCCGCTGGTGAGTACAGGGAGGTTGGGAAAAGGACGCCCTCCGTACTCACCTGTGGCGGGAAGCGGAGCGACGTGGCCCCAGCCTGCTCCACTTGCCTTGCCCTGGCCCCAGCCGTGTCGCTGGTGGGGGGTGGGGGTTGGGGAAAGGTCCTGCACTCACCTGCAGCGGGAAGTGGAGTGCTGCAGCTGTGAGCTGGCGGAGTGGAGCGGGCTGGGGCCAGGCTGCTCTGCTTCCGCCACTGCCGGTGAGCACGGGGGGATCCCTTTCCCCAAGGCCCCTCCCCCAAGCGACATGGCTGGGGCCGGGGTGAGGGAAGCGGAGCAGGCTGCTCCCGGCCCCCACTAATCCCCCGGGCCACTCTGGGACTGCGGGGTCTCCAAAAGTGCCCCCCCCACATCTCCTGCCTCCCAGACCCAAGGGGGGGAGCCCCTGACCGCCCCCAAGACCTTCTGCCCCTTTTCCAACCGCCCGGCCCGGCACCCTTAACACGCTGCTCAGAGCAGCGTGTTGGAGCTTTACCACGTTGTATGCGAACCCACATTATATTGGGTCACGTTACACTGGGGTAGAGGTGTATGTTTTGTTTTTACCTTATTTTCTCTAATGTTACGTAGTTTTCTATTGTTTCTTTTCAGGATACAATGACTCAACAGTTTATCTAGAATACTCCATGTTGGCAGGCTAGGTACGATGTGTACAATCTAGGTTTGGGAGTGACCTTGAGCCTCCTCAAAGACCTTGAGCCAACTGAAATTGAACTGAGATTATGCTCTTAGATTCATCTTGAAGAGGGTTTCAGAGTAACAGCTATGTTAGTCTGTATTCGCAAAAAGAAAAGGAGTACTTGTGGCACCTTAGAGACTAACCAATTTATTTGAGCATAAGCTTTCGTGAGCTACAGCTCACTTCATTGGATGCGTACTGTGGAAAATGCATCCGATGAAGTGAGCTGTAGCTCACAAAAGCTTATGCTCAAATAAATTGGTTAGTCTCTAAAGTGCCACAAGTACTCCTTTTCATCTTGAAGAGGGGTTGCAAGATGAACTATTGTTAAACAGATCCTGTTAGATTTAATGACTTTCTCCAAGAAATATGTAATATGTTTGCTCATCCTTTCTCCCAAAAGACACTGTTCTATCGGCAATTATAAAAAATAAAAAAAAAAGTGAGGGATGGCAAACAGTAAAAAAAGAATTTCAGGAGAGTGCCAGACTAGGAAACAAGATTTGATAGAAAACCAGAGATATTCTTAGTCCTAAATCAATTCTCTAAAATACAGTACCTCCACAAGACAGTTTGCAATAGCCAGCAGTTTGGCACTAATGCTGTTAAAGTGCTCTGAATACAGATTAATTTTGCTCAGTATTTCTCATTTTACCTGCCTTAAAAATTAAAACTGCAATCATTTTGATAAATGGTCTGAAACACTGTCTAATTTCACTGCAGCTTCTGAATTACCATATTTCTCTGATGACATGCTATTTTGTAAGTTATTACAGAAATAAACTCCATTTAATCAAATATATCTTTGGGCTTCCTTACAGCAACAGTATGTGGGGGTGAGGATTTATTCTTCGCCTCTCCTTGGTCAAGGAGTGAAAAAACATTAAAAAACAGAAGTATTCTCTGTCTCCACTGATACCAACAGACCCTGACCAGAATGTGTGGTGCTGGAAAGGGGGCCAGGCATACATAATCCAGGCATGGAAGAAAATTGCCTATTGTTAGGAAAAAATGGATTTGGGACAGATTTTTGTATAATCTATGCTTTCTATACTACAAGGTCTTTATATGTAAAAACATGTTATTGTACTAATACAGTACCTGCATGCACATTCATACACTTTAATGGAAGTAACTTTCCAATACAATTTAATATTTGTCTCAAAGGGAATAACAGATGTGAATCATTAATTGTGAAAACATGTTATTTTCAGTTTCAGTGTTACTGCTACTGATAGTAAGAACAACTACATGGGCAAGAAAGCCTTCACAGGAAGTCAGAGATCATCTTACAAGGTTTATGCAAAATAACTATTTTCATGTATTTGATTTAAGGCCACTCACTTGTGGTTCCATTCTATTTCACCACTTCAGAATTATGGACCTGATACAATGCCCATTGGGGTCAAGCCATATGTGGTAAATGAAAACTCATTAAAAAGTATAATTCTGCTTTTCAGAATTTTGGATTGTAGATTTTATGCAATTATTTCTGCATCATAATACAATCATCCCTGAGCGGCAAAAATTTGCTGTATTAAGGGAAATTCTGTGAAGAAGAAAAGTATAATGATTTAATGCAGATGAGTAGAGTAATCTAACAAAGAAAAATATGTAAGGGAATTTTATTGTGAAGGCAGCCAACAGAATTCATACACATGCTTAAAAAAAAATATCACTACCACCACTACTCTTCCAACAGGAATATCACTGTCAGCTAATGCGTTAGCATAGTAAGACAGAATTTATTTCTACTATTGTACAGACTATTGCAGAATACTGAATTCTCATTATTTGAGAACTCTCTAAAGATCTACATTATTTAACCAAACATTAAACTGAAATGGTCTTCAGGATGTTTAGCACAGGGGTCAGCAACCTTTGAGAAGTGGTGTGCCAAGTCTTCATTTATTTATTATAATTTAAGGTTTTGCGTGCCAGTAATACATTTTATATTTACAGTGGCTGGCGGATGGAACCCCAGACTAGCAGCAGGCTGAGCGGGGCCAGCAGCAGAGACCCCGGCTGGCAGGGTCTGGCGGATGGAACCCCAGACCGGGATGGACCCCGGCAGCGGGGGCAGCAGATGGAACCCCAGACCGGCAGCAGGCTGAGCGGCTCAGCCTGCTGCCAGTCTGGCGTTCCGTCTGCCGGCCCCTGCCAGGAGGTGTCCTGGCTGCCAACCTGCTCAGCCCGCTGCCGGCCCGTGGTTCCGTCCATCCAGGCTGGCAGCGGGCTGAGCGGGGCCGGCGGCCGGAACCCCAGACTGGCAGTGGGCTGAGCAGCTCAGCCCGCTGCTGGTCTGGGGTTCTGTCCGCCGGATCCTACCAGGCCGGGTCCCGGCCCTGCTCAGCCCTCTGCCGGCCCAGGGTTCCGTCCATTCAGGCATAGATGACTGCTTTTTTCCCATTGCACCCCTTTTATTTTAAATGTTATTTCTGTGAGAAAAGAGGACTCCATAATCTATTTTAAAGAATAAAATTAGAAATTATCTAGTGCTGAATTCAAGCAATGGATCTAGAAGATCCAGGTTATTTGCCCAGAAGAATATACTTGTTGTAGTAAAAAAGCAGCAATTCTTATCCACTCAGTCAGAATATTGGCACCCTAACTCCCTCCTTTGCTTCCCCAACCAGTTAACCAAATTTACTAGCTTTCATCTGTAAAATCTGCATTAAATATCCTCATTCAAAAAGTGTAGTGATTAATTTGATAACTTGCTCTTTGAAATAATATGCTTATGAAAGACATTCAACGTGGTTTTAAAAGCAGAAAATGTCTTTACACACAACAAAAGAGGATTTAACCTCCTCATCACATAATTGGGCACATAAGTGGTTTGATGACTACAGAATTGCAATATAGTGCTCAATCTAAAGAAGGTCATGAAGAGTTAGTTCTAATTATGGGCTGTTTTCCTCTGTCCAAGATGACCTTACACTTGCTCTTTGACTACCTTAAATCCATCTTAACTGCACAGTATCTAGTATGATGCATGTCATCAGCCGGATAAATTTTTATATTCAGAGAGTTTGTGGTTAAAATACTTGTAACAAGTAAAAATCCATAATTGTGATAATGCCTTTAAAATTAACAACATTAATTAAAAACCATCCTCATGATGATCCAGAGAAAAGTTACGGAAAATCGGGCTGATCTCAACTAGTAATTTTGGTATTTACACACACTTGTACAGAATTACTTTCTTCTTCCTTCTAGTACCATGCAGATGCTATAAGTTTTTTGTTCTGGAAAGTAAACATCTACATTTAGTTCTCTCTCCCTCATCAAGAATTCCTGCACAAATCACAGGTAGGTGTTCAGTTTTTAAATTAACCAGTTTATTATTACACATACCCGCAAAGGTACTACTATTTATTCATTAACAGTTCCTTCATCTTATCTCAGCAACATTTTAGATTACCCGACAGAATAAGATTACCACATTCTTTTGAAACAATACAACCTGATGATATTTACAAGTGGTATGGACTTTTGTTTTTGAATTAGTCTTATGTTATTGCATTTAGAAAAAGAGCCTAGTAAACTTTGGATACAGTTCTGTATTCAAAATGAAAGGTTCCTTGCATTACTACAAAAAAGTCCTTGGAATTTCTCTGTATTTTCCTGAGCCCCATTCTGTGATGTATTGTTAGCTACATTTTACATACAAAATGCAGTAGGAAAGGCAATCCAATATTTTACATGTACCAACCCAATTAAAGCAAAATTACAGAATTGTGTTCTAAATAGTCAATCACAATGGATTTTTAACCTTTTTTTAGAAAAAGGATTTGGAATTTCTTTAAAAAAAAATTAAAAATTCAATAAGATAAAAGTTGACTTTGGCTATATTTTTGAATTTAGGGCATGTTTTAGGAATACAGTTGATGTACTTTTCCCCCCCCCATTATTGTCTTTGTTTAAGATTTTTTAAAAGACATCCTCTGAAATGCCTCTTAATTATTATGTCTTTCCTTTTGGTTGAATCAACCGCTATTCTTCCCAAGAAACAGAATGACAACCATTCTTTACAGACACTGTCTGGAACTGGAATTGTATTATGATGAAGCTTAGAGGCTAATGACAGTTGATTACAAAAATTGTATTTTTTTGTATTTTCACTGGGCATTGTGTGTGTATGTACATATACAAGCACACACTGAGTTCAACAACAATTTAGCGTTAATTACAGTTCTTTGTAGTCTTTATACAGTTTCTGGATTTTTCATAACAACCAATTTTGTTTCTACATTTCCAATCTCCATCCCACTCTTGAGACATATCATTGTGCAGACAGCACAGTTAGGAGAACATCTTGATTGGTATATGGGCTGTCCTCTTACCGCTGCCCAGCTAATGTTTGCTTTTGATCAACACTATGGACAAGGCAAAAGAAGCCCCATGACTGAAAGCCACATTCTGTGTTCCATGGAACCACACACAGCAAGTTGATGCAGGTCTGAAAACTTGCTGCAGTTGCCTTATTACAAGATGAAGTCCTGACAGGGAATCTAAGCTGTTAGCTGTGAGGACAGGGGAAAGCATCCTAATGAGCAACTACACTAGGAAAAAATTAAATCAAAATAAATACATTAAAAAAGGCACCTACCCAAGGGTCTAGGTGCACGAGTACTTCATTAATACAATTAAACGTCCACAACATTAAATGATTAGTTCAACAGGAACTCAACCTGCCAGACACTTTCTACCCCTTCATCATCTGGAGGGACACCCTCAGCCTTCTCCAAAAACCCAGTCAAACAGATGGCTTTCGCAGTGTGCCTGGAAGGACATAAAGGGCTAGTCTACACTGGCAACGCTAAAGCGCTGCTGCAGCAGCGCTTTAACATGGCTCGTGTAGTCGCAGCAGAGCCCTGGGAGAGAGCTCTGCCTGCGCTCTACGAAAACCACCTCCATGAGGGGCGTAGCTCCCGGTGCACTGTCTACGTTGGCACTTTACAGTGCTGAAACTTGCTGCGCTCAGGGGTGTGTTTTTTACACCCCCGAGCAAGGAAGTTGTAGCGCTCTAAATTGCCTGTGTAGACAAGCCCAAAATGTTGGCTATTTCTGACCTGTATTGCAACTCCACCAGTACTAGCAATGGAGGGAGTATTATGATAGACCAGATGCCAATATTTTTTAACACGGTGTCACCTAGACCTGCTCTGATCAGTGTTGGGTAACACGGTGGTAAAAATGCCAGTGGCTAGCCTACAGCACTGCTCTGCTTCCACCATTGTTAGCCCGGCTATGACAATGGTGGGAGAATTATCAGAGTAAATAAAGCCTTGCTGGAAATTGCTGCAATAACCATACTAATTATTCTAGAGTAGATAACATCCTAGGGAGTTCAAGCCAACCCATCAGCCTTTTTTGTGTGTGCTCTACTTATTTACAATTCAAAAATCCAAACACTTAAATATGGCAATAAAATAGTTGCCAACCACAAAGCAAACTGCGAAAAAACCATGAGTTTAGAAACCACTGTGGCAAAGAATACACAAATATCATCCCCAGCTTTTTAGGAAGCAGAAGGTTTTATAAAAACAAGCAGCACACAAGGAGTCATTTGTAGAACAGTTACAGTTCAACAGAATCATAATTCTGACTTTTGACCTTGATTTTGAATTCTCAACACTACAGCATTTGTGTAGCTTTAATTTTTAATTTTCTTGGGTGTTAGGGACTTTTTTTTTTTAAATAAACAAAAACTAGCACTTGACTGTGCACGGCCACTACATTTCAATGCAAGTTCTAGTCTCAAATTCAAACTGTTTGCCCTCTGCATGCATTGCAATCTAGAGGATTCAAAATTTAATATTCTATTTCTGGAATCCCAGCTGGAAGGATATACTTCACGTTGGGCTGCTTCAGGTGACATCTTTAAAGCAGGAAAAGTAGAAATCTGAGTTGGAGAAAATGGCGGAGTAGGAAAACGTTGTCAGGATGCAGGAAAGACCAAGAGATGAGTATGGCTACAGAGAGACACTTACACTACTCCTGTGCACGTAAGCACCTATAATCTGTGTGCTAATTATAATTGCTAATAAGAGGATAATATAGCCACCATATTAATTTTCGCTCATTCATCACTTTTTTAAATAAAACTTTTTTTTCAAACTTAGCAAAAGATCATGGGTTATAAACATGGCAAGCCTGAAGTTTTAAATCCAAAGTTACTGAGCTAAAAAAAAAAAAAATATTAATGGAAGTGCTTTAGCTAGTGAAAAGTCATCATTTATTCATGTGCTGATAAAAACAACTAAATGACTGGAATAATTTACCATGGGTCATACTGGAGTCTCCATCACTGACCAATCTTAAAATCAAGATTAGATGCTATACTCTATTTTTGGGGAGAAGTTCTCTGGCCAGTGTCATATAGGAAGTAAGACTAGATGATCACAATGGTCCCTTCTGGCTTTGGAATCTGAATTCTCTTCAAACTCCAACAAAAAAAAAAATCCACCAGAAAATGTTCATCCCAAAAGATGGTTCATCCCAAAAGATGGATTCACCAAGGGAAGGTCATGCCTGACTAATCTAATCGCCTTTTATGATGAGATTACTGGTTCTGTGGATGAAGGGAAAGCAGTGGATGTATTGTTTCTTGACTTTAGCAAAGCTTTTGACACGGTCTCCCACAGTATTCTTGTCAGCAAGTTAAGGAAGTATGGGCTGGATGAATGCACTATAAAGGTGGGTAGAAAGCTGGCTAGATTGTCGGGCTCAATGGGTAGTGATCAATGGCTCCATGTCTAGTTGGCAGCCGGTATCAAGTGGAGTGCCCCAAGGGTCGGTCCTGGGGCCGGTTTTGTTCAATATCTTCATAAATGATCTGGAGGATGGTGTGGATTGCACTCTCAGCAAATTTGTGGATGATACTAAACTGGGAGGAGTAGTAGATACGCTGGAGGGGAGGGATAGGATACAGAAGGACCTAGAGAAATTGGAGGATTGGGCCAAAAGAAATCTGATGAGGTTCAACAAGGACAAGTGCAGAGTCCTGCACTTAGAACAGAAGAAGCCAATGCACCGCTACAGACTAGGGACTGAACGGCTAGGCAGCAGTTCTGCAGAGAAGGACCTAGGGGTGACAGTGGACGAGAAGCTGGATATGAGTCAACAGTGTGCTGTTGTTGCCAAGAAGGCCAATGGCATTTTGGGCTGTATAAGTAGGGGCATTGCCAGCAGATCGAGGGACGTGATCATTCCCCTCTATTCGACATTGGTGAGGCCTCATCTGGAGTACTGTGTCCAGTTTTGGGCCCCACACTTCAAGAAGGATGTGGATAAATTGGAGTGAGTCCAGCGAAGGGCAACAAAAATGATTAGGGGACTGGAACACATGAGTTATGAGGAGAGGCTGAGGGAGCTGGGATTGTTTAGCCTGCAGAAGAGAAGAATGAGGGGGGATTTGATAGCTGCTTTCAACTACCTGAAAGGGGGTTCCAAAGAGGATGGCTCTAGACTGTTCTCAATGGTAGCAGATGACAGAACGAGGAGTAATGGTCTCAAGTTGCAGTGGGGGAGGTTTAGATTGGATATTAGGAAAAACTTTTTCACTAAGAGGGTGGTGAAACACTGGAATGCGTTACCTAGGGAGGTGGTAGAATCTCCTTCCTTAGAGGTTTTTAAGGTCAGGCTTGACAAAACCCTGGCTGGGATGATTTAACTGGGAATTGGTCCTGCTTCAAGCAGGGGGTTGGACTAGATGACCTTCTGGGGTCCCTTCCAACCCTGATATTCTATGATTCAAGAATACCAAATCACAAACTGAAATCTTTCCATTAAAAACTCCTTCACAAACATGACCCAAATTTCAAACATTTTAAGTATCCAGAATCACACATGTACAAATATTATTTTCTCATGCATCTCTTTTTAAGTAAAAAAAATTAGATATCTTCATTTACTAAGTATTCAATACTATGCTCACATTGGATGTGAACCTTTACCAAAAAAAAAAAAAAAAAAGATCATGACACTGACTTACAGAGATTTATTCGCGCACGCGCGCGCACACACACACCCCCCACTTCACATTTAGCCATCATTATCATCTCCATTTTCCTTGTTACGTTTATCACCAGGCTTGACGTTTCCACGTGTGTTCTCCAGAGTAGGTACTGTGACACACTACATCCCAAGTGACACCCTGTCATAAATATAAAGGGAAGGATAAACACCTTTAAAATCCCCCCTGGCCAGAGGAAAAATCCTTTCACCTGTAAAGGGTTAAGAAGCTAGGACGTAACATAACACCTTAATTAAACCAGTGCAACTTTCTCATGTAAACAAGCCCTCAAATATTTACTCCGATACAGGCATCCCATATTATAATCTTTATTGATAAACTGCAAAGTAATGTGCACATATCTATCTTGATTCTGGGGATCATTTCAAGTCAGTGGTCTGAGAGAGTTAGATGTTCAGGAAAAAGACACATGCTATAGACAATTTATGGCATACATGACGTAAAAGTTTCCTTGGCCTGGAATGAGGCATATGAAAAATACTCAGGAAAGAACGATATGATGTCCTTGGTGGGGTATGTGAATTGATGTGATTTGCTTAATTCATGCAATGTTATCTCATTATGATGGGATGTATAAACCCCACACTGGGCCCAAAGGGGTTAAAGGACAGTACTGGGCTCAGGTAGCAGTGCCCCTACAGACCATGTTCCAGTTGGATAGCAAGCTTAAAAGAGAGCAACTCAGCTTAGAAGAGGCTGTGGAGAAGACAGACCTACCTTGAGGGCTCCTGAACAAGGGTATTGAAGAAGCCTCCTTGTGAGGAGGAAGACTACCTTTTGAACTGACAATTGGCTGAAGGTTTAGTTGTCTTTTGTTTTTTTGTTGTCTTGTATTGGACTAGGAGCCATGATGAGAGATGGATAGTAGGAAGTGACCTGGGGAGTAACTCCAAGGGCACTATAGGGTGCTGGTCATTGTTGGCTCTCATTGGGCCCTGGGCTGAGCCCAGTGGAGTGGGAGGGCTCAGCTCCCCTTCCAACTGCCTTTGCTGCAGAGGGACATAAGCCCCATTCTCCCTCTAGTAGCAAACGGACAAGGACATAGAAAACCATGAGGTAAAACTAAGCCCCATACAAGGGTTAGGAACGGGACTGAACTGGGTGCATTACCCACTAGGTCATCTGGCCTCTGAGGACTCTGTTACATCATTCCATCCCCATAATATGTTTTATTAGACAGGCTGTATGCACTAGTTTATTGTAGTTCCTTACAAAGTTACTGCTACTAACCAGGGTTATTTTTCCTTTCCTCCCCATGATCCTGGTATATGTGCACTAGTTTTAACCCAAGGAAAAGTTATGGCTTCAAGTATGTTGATCCCAGTTATATATAAACATAGAAGAGCCTTCAGGGGTGGTACAGTGAAGGGGTCATATAATTTACAGTGGATTCTTGAATCCACAAAAATGTCTTGTGAAATACCAGACTGGGTAGGAAGACATCAGCTGTTGTTCTTAGTTTAGTAGAAAACTCTTCACAACTATCAGAAAGGTTGTACATAATCAACCAAGCTCATTTGTTATGGAGGTGTTTCCAGATTTTTAAAAATTAAATCAATGGGTACCAGCCTGGCACCCCAGAAATATGCCTCTTACACTGCTCAAGACCCCCTTGATGAGAGTAAGCTCATTAATTAGTTCATCGTTTCATCAGAGGAAATGATCAGGCCACAGCCTTTGTCAACCTGAGTAGAGATTTCCAAGATACTCCAACCAAAACACACTGTTATAGATAAAACATTAAAACAAGTTTAACAACTAGAGAAAGATAGATTTTAAGTGATTATAATTGATAAAGGCATAAAAGTCAAAATTTGGTTACAAAAGGGAAGAAAAATAAAATTGTAATCTACTTCCTGAATTTTTCCAGGACTAATAGTTCTAAAAGCAAAAGTGGTTGTCTCATCATAAGCTGTGATACTGTCTCCTTTCAGTCCAGGACCAGCCCTCCCATAGTTCAGTTCTCTTTATTTTCCAAACAGTCCTGCTTCCATGTGTCGAGATGGGGGAGGAGAGGTAATGGGGAAGCCATTGTCTCTTATTTTTGTACCTTCCCTCCTCTTCTTGAGGAATACCCTCTGCTGGGTGCAGACAATTAGTCTGTGGGAGGCGTGAGATTTGAGGGGTCTTTCAGGTGAATTGTAAATTTCTTGCTTGCAACGTTTGTGTATGTGACATTTGAAGCATCTTCAGGGATGACATTCAAGGCTTTTGTTTACAGTACTTTTGTTATCTTTAACGACCTAGTCTGTGAGTGTTCCCTGGACTCACAGCATGTCCCAATAACAAACATAGTAAAATTTCATAACTCCATATACAATGATGATACACACATGTTAACAGGACACAAGGCATGCTTTGTACAAACGTATCGTAACCATACAAAAAGTGGTGAACGTGGGGTACACGTGGGGAACGCGGATCAGGGTGCGTCAAGGTTCCTTCTCCACTCTGAACTCTAGGGTACAGATGTGGGGACGTGCATGAAAACCTCCTAAACTTACTTTTACCAGCTTAGGTTAAAACTTCCCCAAGGTACAAACTATTTTACCCTTTGTCCTTGGACTTCCACTGCCACCACCAAACGTTTGTCTGGGTTTATTTTTGTTAGGAAAACGTTGTTTGGAAACGTCTTTCCCCCCAAAATCCTCCCAACCCTTGCACCCCACTTGCTGGGGAAGGTTTGGTAAAAATCCTCACCAATTTGCGTAGTTGACCACAGACCCAAACCCTTGGATCTTAAGAACAATGAAAAAGCATTCAGTTTCTGAAAAGAAGGATTTTAATAGAAGTAAAAAGTAAAAAAGAATCACCTCTGTAAAATCAGGGTGGTAAATACCTTACAGAGTAATTAGATTCAAAACATAGAGAATCCCTCTAGGCAAAACCTTAAGTTACAAAAAGACACACAGACAGGAATCGCAAAAAGAAAAGGAGTACTTGTGGCACCTTAGAGACTAACCAATTTATTTGAGCATAAGCTTTCGTGAGCTTCATCCGATGAAGACTCATGGCAGGTCTAAGTATTACCTAGAAAATCCTTGACAGGTGTTTGTCTAACCTGCTCTTAAAAATTTCCAATGATGGAGATTTCACAACCTCCCTAGGCAATTCATTCCAGTGCTTAACCACCCTGACACTTAGGAAGTTTTTCCTAATGTCCAACCTAAACCTCCCTTGCTGCAATTTAAGCCCATTGTTTCTTGTCCTGTCCTAAGAAGTGAAGAAAAACAATTTTTCTCCCTCCCCTTGTAACAACCTTTTACGTACTTAAAAACTGTTATCATGTCCCCTCTCAGTCTTCTCTTTTCCAGACTAAACAAACCCAGTTTTTTCAGTCTTCCTTCATAGGTCATGTTTTCTAGACCTTTAATCATTTTTGTTGCTCTTCTCTGGATTCTCTCCAATTTGTCCACATCCTTCCTGAAATGTGGCACACAGAACTGAACACAATAGTCCAGTTGAAGCCTAATCAGCGCAGAGTAGAGCGGAAGAATTACTTCTTGTGTCTTGCTTACAACACTCATGCTAATACAGCCCAAAATGAGAATCGATTTATTTGCAACAGCATTACACTGTTGACTCATATTTAGCTTGTGGTACACGATGACCCCCAGATCCCTTTCTACAGTTCTCCTTCCTAGGCAGTCATTTCCCATTTTGTATGTGTGCAACTGATTGTTCCTTCCTAAGTGGAGTACTTTGCATTTGTCCTTATAGAATTTTATCCTATTTACTTCAGACCATTTCTCCAGTTCATCCAGATCATTTTGAATTTTAATCCTATCCTCCAAAGCACTTGCAACCCTGTCTTTCTGTAAAGAAAAAGTAATAAATACTAATTATTATTATTATTGCCATGAAGGATGTTTAAGAAAAGTAACTCATTTTAAAACCTGTACTAAATTATCAAGATATACGAAAGAGGCAAAGTCTACTGCTTGAATCAATTTGTACTAAATACAAGGAAACAGATGGCCAACAGGTATTTAAAATAAGATATGGAACCTCAAACATCTCTCTCACTCTTTATTAGCATCACTCTGACATCTTTTGAAAGCACTTAATTCAAAGAAAGGGGAAGGGAAAAAAAAAAGCATAGGTCTCAGTACAACCCAGAGTACCGCTGTCCCTTGGTGTGAGAAGTCACCCAATATTCAGGGCCTTGCCATGTTGTTTCCATTACAAGGAGGAATTATTTATATAGGTCAAGTATATTCTTTGGTGCAATCTTATTTACAGAGGATGTATACAAAGTCCTGTTTCCCTGAACACAAAAGGAACAAACAAGGAGGCGGCAATTTCCTTGCTCACAATTTCTAAGCCTGCCTTGCCAGCAAATCTTTGCCCAAAGGACCTCTGGTTTTGCTCCCTCTCAGGGCTATGCTCACAACTTCTTCTCCCACTGTCCGCTGTCCCTTTTCTTTCTCTTTTTCCTGCTGGTACATGGACACAGGTGCAACTAATCAATGCCCTGCATTTTCAGTGACTCACTAAGGGAAACCCCTCAGTTCACATAGCTTGGCTTAGCTTCTGCTCAGGTTCCTGCCATTTTTGCCATTGACTTGGGCAGTGGCTCCTATTGTTCCAACTATTGCTACAAAAAGGGACATTTAACTGTCCTTCCTTTACCCTAAATGAAGGGTGCTTAGTACACCCATAGACTTTAACAAGGTCTGTGATTGCTGGAAATCATTAACATCTCTAGCTTAACAGTATCATAACTTCCACAGTATACTTTGACAATGAATTGCAAAACTGCATTTCTACTTCTAATGCTTTAAGACCTTTATGAAGAAATATAAATGCAATTGGTATTATTTAAGACCCCCTTGGATGGATTGCTTCCAGTAAAATCTAACATAGAAAAATTAGTGAAATTATATTTTAAACAAAATTCAGTATACTTCAAATGCCAAGTTCATTCATTTAGTACTGCTACTGAAATATTCATATTCATTTACCTGTATAAAACTCAACTGTCATAGCTGAAAAGAAAACCATGACTTCGGCAGCAGTTGAACACACAACTTAAACAGCAGTGGTTGAGAGTGCACCTAAAACTACTGTATCACAATGCTACCGATGACACTTCCACTTGAACTCCTTGAACTTTGCAATTGCAGCTTGATGGTCTGTCATTCTTATGATACAATGGGTTTTTACTAAATGAGAAATATATATTTTACCAATAGTTTTATAACCTTGACTCTAGCATTTATCTATCTACACCTTTTTCACAAAATTAAAAATGGGGAAGGAACACTGAGCTAATATTTTTAAGCAAACCCATTTATGCTCAAAATGTTGGAAAATTAGTAGAGCCAGTTTGCTTTGAGCGGACAGTAGGAATCCAATAATAGGATCCAAATTTTCAGCAAATGGAGCCCAATATTATTTGTTCCCAACTGCACCCAGTAACATTTAAAGTAGATGATGTTTAAAGGGAAGAATCCATGGCATTTTTAAATGAGATTGCAGCAAATATGCAAGCCCAGGGGGCATAGTTAGCTGTTTAAGCATGAAACGGCTTTTTCAACACAGATTAGATACCTAACTGCTTCCCCAAACAGAATCAATACATTTGCTAAAACAATTCATTAGGATTTGTTTTAAAAGCATGATTTGTACTATTTGGTTCTCCATTTTCTATGGCTAAAATTGCCAAAGGCAGACTTATTACCAAATGTTCTTTTTAGCAAATGTTTTTCAAAGTTAAAGAAGGCCACAAAATACTTCTATGTGGAAATATTTTAGAAGTATAAGGTATGCCTAACAGTTATAATATCCATATTAGTATTAGTAGGGCCCTACCAAGTTCACAGCCATGAAAAACACAAACCTTCGACTGTGAAACCAGGTCTTTTGTGTGCTTTTACCCTATACTACACAGATTTCACAGGTGAAACCAGTGTTTCTCAAATTGGGGGTCCCCCCCAAAAGGGTGTTGCAGGAGGGTCATAGGGTTATTTTAGGGGGGGGGTCACGGTATTGCCACCTTTACCTCAGCACTGCCTTCAGAGCTGGGTGGCTGGAGAGCGGCAGCTGTTGGCCAAGAGCTCAGCTCTGAACGCAGCACCACTCCAGCAGTAGCATAGAAATAAGGGTGGCAATACCATACCATGCCACCCTTACTTCTGCACTGTTGTTGGTAGCGGCTTTACCTTCAAAGCTGGGCTCCCAGCCAGCAGCCGCCACTCTCCAGCTGCCCAGTTCTGAAGGCAGCACCACCACCACCACCACCAGTGCAAAAGTAAGGCAGAGCCGCAACCCCCACCCCACAAACACACAACTCCTTTTTGAGTCAGGACCCCTACAATTGCAACGCCATGAAATTTCAGATTTAAATAGCTGATATGATGAAATCTAGGATTTTAAAATCCTATGACAGTGAAATTGACCAAAATGGACCGTGAATTTGGTGGCGTCCTAATTATTAGTCCTGCTTGAGCCACTAATATTTATTAATATAACCAAACTTAGGTTCCAGTTCTCCAAGCTGTTCCTACTGCACTTATGTGCAGTCACACTGAAATCAACAGTGCTCCATACAAAGATGCAGGGATCAGATCTTCCTGTGTAGATTAATTCACAGAATTGAGCCTTCAAGTGCCACAAATTCAAATTCTCTCTCCTAATGCAAGTGTAAAAATGGTGCTAAAATTATTTTTATTTCTTTTTTAATTATTATTATTAAGTGTTGCCTATCGCAGCTCCACCACCGTTAGCAACAGTAGTGTCCAAAGCCTGGATAAAAGAGGAGGGTTCTGAAGTTGGGTTTGCAACCCACTCAGATAAAACCTTACTGCAACAGACAGTACAGTTAAACCAAAACTTGAAGATAGTAGATGTAAATGGGGCTCCAAACCATATATGACAGTGAAAGCCAAAAGGAAGCTGAGGTCTCTAAACATTGAATCCTGAAGATCAAACCTGTAACAAGAATAGGCATGTGGAATGTAAATATTTATATGGTACAGGAAAGTTGGCACAGACTACATAAGAAATGAAAAAAAATATTATCTAAATGTACTTGGTATCAGTGAGACAGATGAACAGGGAGTGGCAAGATGATGCTACAATCTTATAACCAGGAGGAACAATGCACAAAAGAGGTATAGGAATTATACTGGATAATATCACACAGCGAAGATTCTGTTGGCTTGGGAGCCAAAGAACAACAGAACATTATCACCCAGGATGCAAACAAGACATGTCAAATGCTACAATAATCCAAGCATATGCACCAACAAATGCAACATGCAACAATGAAAAGCATACATTCTACAAGCAAGTGTAGCAAGTATTGGATGATGAGCCCAACCACAATATCAAGCTGATGATAGGTGAGTTCAATGCCATGTTACAACTTAAACTCAAAAAGATCATGATTATCAGACAAAAAGAGTGTTATAGCAATAGAGAAGTTGAAGAACAAAGAAAAGAAATGCAAATCAGATTGCTGATTGCACTTAGCAATCGTTCGAGTGTTTTATAGGACCAAGCTGATGAAAGTCTGGAAGAAAGATGGTCAATGTTAGTCAAGACAGCAGAGGAAAAAGTGGACCACTGAAGAGGGTAAAAGATTCATGGATTGCATCTGAAACATGGTCAGCAACTGATGAGTGGAAAGACAAAAAAGGAAGAGTGCAAGACAGGCACTTAGAGGCAGATGTAAGATACAAAGAAAAGGAAAAAAATAAAAAATAGATGCAGGCAAGATAGAAATGTCTGGTTCAGTTGAAGGCTGCAAAGTTAGAAGCATCAACACAGAAGGGAAATTTGAAGCAGTTATAGTGAAAGACCTCACAGAAAGAAGAAGACACAGCTGATGCCCATCAGGAACTCTCATGGACAGATGCTGAAAATGCATGAAAAGCCAGATGATGGAAAGAACATTTCCATTCCATATTAAATTGTCTAGAGCCAATGATCATGTGCCGGTTCTAGAGAAATTCCAGTACTAAGTTAATTAAAGAAGACATCAAAAGTCTCAAACAGCAGAAATCTCCTGGGGTTGACAGAATTCAAGCAGACATACTAAAGGCTGTAGGTGAAATTCTGGTTGAGCAGCTAACAAATGTCTGCAGTAAAATATGGGTGAAAGAACAAATGCTATAGGACTGGAAAGGTGGCACTGCCAAAAAAGAGTGATCTCAGTGTTTGTCTTCACTACCGGGGTAAGTCAATCTAAATTACGCTACTCCAGCTACGTGAATAATGTAGCTGGAGTCGACGTAGCTTAGGTTGACTTACCCCCATAACTTCACTGCTCTGCGTCAACGGGAGACGCTCTCCGGTCGACTTACCTTACTCTTCTCAGAGAGGTGGAGTACTGGGGTCAACCGAAGAGCACTCTACCATCTATTTATCAGGTCTTCACTAGACCCACTAAATCGACACCCACTGCATCGATTGCAGCAGCATCGTTCTCCCCAGTAGTGAAGACAAGTCCTTAAGTGCCCTAACTGAAGAGGTATTGTACAGCTATCGATCCTGGATAAAGTACTGTCTACCATTATGCGGAACAGAACGAAGAAGGTGGTGGATGAAATATTACCAGAACAAGCCTGGATTCTATCCAGGTATATAACATTGTTTCCTATTTAAATACATAGGACATAATTATTTAATGTTTTAATAATTTAAATAAAAAATACTGGTTGTATAAGAAAAAATGTGCATGGTAACTCTTTGGTTTTTTCCCTAACCAGCTAAAATTAACTTGGGTCTAGTTTCCCCCCTTCCCTCTCTCTTTTTTGTTTTAGCTAGGGGTATGCATCATGATGCAATCACTGAGCTGTGATTTTTTTTCATTTTTGCCATAAAAACAACCAGCTTTAATCGTACGTTATGCATAAAAATGAGAGAGAAGGTTTATTTACCTCACTAAATAAAAAGATATTTACCATGAGCCATAATTAAAAATAAGTTTGCAACTAGGGCTCTTCTTTCTGAGTGTAGAGACAGCAGTATGGAAAAAGAAAAACATTGCTTAAAAACAGGTATGTATAATGGAAGTAAAGGACAGATAGCAGGAGCATGCGTGTTTCAAAACACAAAATGTTGATAAATGTGCAGTTTGTGTAACAGACCTCCCTGAACCTTTTGTAAGCTTTAATTTTCATGTAAAATTTTGAGCTATTTTGAAACCCATGCACAATCCTATGTTCAGTGAGATGTACAATTCTGCGTACAAATGCCAAAGACACTCTCTTCCAATTGTACTAGTCACTCGAGTGGTTCGTAGGAAAATATTGCCATTTATTTGTAAACTGTATTAGGGATGGAAAATGTTAACCAGTAAGCATTTGGCCCCCAGACCCGCTGGCTGGCTGACCCACCCCAGCCCCTCTCCCTTTAATTGGTTAACCGTTTAAACGATTACAATTCTATCATTTAAACAAGTTTCAGAGTAGCAGCCATGTTAGTCTGTATTCGCAAAAAGAAAAGGAGTACTTGTGGCACCTTAGAGAACAAATTTATTTGAGCATAAGCTTTCGTGAGCTACAGCTCACTTCATCGGATGCCTTCAGTGGAAAATACAGTGGGGAGATTTATATACATAGGGAACATGAAACAATGTGTGTTACCATACACACTGTAATGAGAGTGATCACTTAAGGTGAGCTATTACCAGCAGGAGAGTGGAGGGGAAAAAACCTTTTGTAGGGATAACCAGGGTGGGCCATTTCCAACAGTTGACAAGAACTTCTGAGGAACAGTGGGGGGTGGGAGTGGGAATAAACATGGGGAAATAGTTTTACTTTGTGTAATGACCCATCCACTCCCAGTCTTTATTCAAGCCTAAGTTAATTGTATCCAGTTTGCAAAATTAATTCCAATTCAGCAGTCTCTCCTTGGAATCTGTTAAAGTTTTTTTGTTGAAGAATTGCAACTTTTAGGTCTGTAACTGAGTGACCAAAGAGATTGAAGTGTTCTCTGACTGGTTTTTGAGTGTTATAATTCTTGACGTCTGATTTGTGTCCATTTATTCTTTTACGTAGAGACTGTCCAGTTTGACCAATGTACATGGCAGAGGGCACATATTACATTGGTAGATATGCAGGTGAATGAGCCTCTGATAGTGTGGCTGATGTGATTACGCCCTATGATGGTGGCCCCTGAATACATATGTGGACACAACCGGCAATGGGCTTTATTGCAAGGATAGGTTCCTGGGTTAGTGGTTCTGTTGTGTGGTTACTGGTGAGTATTTGCTTCAGATTGGGGGGCTGTCTGTAAACAAGGACTGGCCTGTCTCCCAAGATCTGTGAGAGTGATGGGTCGTCCTTCAGGATAGGTTGTAGATCCTTGATGGTGCGTTGGAGAGGTTTCAGTTGGGGGCTGAAGGTGATGGCTAATGGTGTTTTGTTATTATCTTTGTTGGGCCTGTCCTGTAGTAGGTGACTTCTGGGTACTCTTCTGGCTCTGTCAATCTGTTTCTTCACTTCAGCAGGTGGATACTGTAGTTTTAAGAATGCTTGATAGAAATCTTATAGGTGTTTGTCTCTGTCTGAGGGGTTGGACCAAATGTGGTTGTATCGTAGAGCTTGGCTGTAGACAATGGATAGTGTGATGTGGTCTGGATGAAAAATGGAGGCATGTAAGTAGGAACAGCGGTCAGTAAGTTTCCGGTACAGGGTGGCGTTTATGTGACCATCGCTTATTAGCACTGTAGTGTCCAGGAAGTGGATC
This sequence comes from Lepidochelys olivacea, assembly GCF_965140295.1. NCBI lineage: Eukaryota > Metazoa > Chordata > Testudines > Cheloniidae > Lepidochelys > Lepidochelys olivacea. Next base: position 76,186,368 of record NC_140414.1, read on the forward strand.
TCTTGTGTGGACTGGTCCAGGCTGAGGTTGATGGTGGGATGGAAATTGTTGAAATCATGGTGGAATTCCTCAAGGGCTTCTTTTCCATGGGTCCACATGATGAAGATGTCATCAATGTAGCGCAAGTAGAGTAGGGACATTAGGGGACGAGAGCTGAGGAAGTGTTGTTCTAAGTTAGCTATAAAAATGTTGGCATACTGTGGGGCCATGCGGGTACCCATAGCAGTGCTGCTGATTTGAAGGTATACATTGTCCCAAATGTGAAATAGTTATGGGTGAGGACAAAGTCACAAAGTTCAGCCACCAGGTTTGCTGTGACATTATCGGGGATACTGTTCCTGACGGCTTGTAGTCCATCTTTGTGTGGAATGTTGATGTAGAAGGCTTCTACATCCATAGTGGCCAGGATGGTGTTTTCAGGAAGATCACCGACGGATTGTAGTTTCCTCAGGAAGTCAGTGGTGTCTCGAAGACAACTGGGAGCACTGGGAGCGTGGGGCCTGAGAAGGGAGTCTACATAGCCAGACAATCCTGCTGTCAGGGTGCCAATGCCTGAGATTATGGGGCATCCAGGATTTCCAGGTTTATGGATCTTGGGTAGCAGACAGACTCATTACTCATTACACAAAGTAAAACCCCAGGTTGGAGTTCCAGGGGTGTGTCTGTGCGGATTTGTTCTTGTGCTTTTTCAGGGAGTTTCTTGAGCAAACGCTGTAGTTTCTTTTGGTAACCCTCAGTGGGACTAGAGGGTAATGGCTTGTAGAAAGTGGTGTTGGAGAGCTGCCTAGAAGCCTCTTGTTCATATTCCGACCTATTCATGATGACGACAGCACCTCCTTTGTCAGCGTTTTTGATTATGATGTCAGAGTTGTTTCTGAGGCTGTGGATGGCATTGTGGAAAAGCAGCATCACTTGCCCCATAACCTCAGCCGTGCAGAACACAATTTCAGCCCGTCGAAGTTGGCGGAAGCACTCTATGTAGAAGTCCAGTCTGTTGTTTCAACCTTCAGGAGGAGTCCACCCAGAATCCTTCTTTTTGTAGTCTTGGTAGGAAGGTCTCTGTGGTTTAGTATGTTGTTCAGAGGTGTGTTGGAAATATTCCTTGAGTCGGAGACGTCGAAAATAGGATTCTAGGTCATCACAGAACTGTATCATGTTCGTGGACGTCGAGGAGCAGAAGGAGAGGCCACGAGATAGGACAGATTCTTCTGCTGAGCTGAGAGTATAGTTGGATAGATTAACAATATTGCTGGGTGGGTTAAGGGAACCACTGTTGTGGCCCCTTGTGGCATGTAGTAGTTTAGTGTCCTTTTTCTTTTGTAGAGAAGCAAAGTGTGTGTTGTAAATGGCTTGTCTAGTTTTTGTAAAGTCCAGCCATGAGGAAGTTTGTGTAGAAGGTTGGTTTTTTATGAGAATATCCAGTTTTGAGAGCTCATTCTTAATCTTTCTCTGTTTGCTGTAGAGGATGTTGATCAGGTGGTTCCGCAGTTTCTTTGAGAGCATGTGGCACAAGCTGTCAGCATACTCTGTGTGTTATGTAGATTGTAATGGATTTTTTACCTTCAGTCCTTTTGGTATGATGTCCATCTGTATGCATTTGGAAAGGAAGATGATGTCAGTATTTGTACGAGTTTTTTCATGAAGTTGATAGATTTCCACTCCATACGGCTAAATTCAGTGCCTTGCATAATGACAGGTTTCAGAGTAGCAGCCGTGTTAGTCTGTATTCGCAAAAAGAAAAGGAGTACTTGTGGCACCTTAGAGACTAACAAATTTATTTGAGCATAAGCTTTCGTGAGCTACAGCTCACTTCATCGGATGCATGCAGTGGAAAATACAGTGGGGAATTAATTTGCAAACTGGATACAATTAACTTAGGCTTGAATAAAGACTGGGAGTGGATGGGTCATTACACAAAGTAAAACTATTTCCCCATGTTTATTCCTCCACCCCTCCCCCACCCACCACTGTTCATCAGATATTCTTGTCAACTGCTGGAAATGGCCCACCTTGATTATCACTACAAAAGGTTTCCCCCCCCCCCCGCTCTCCTGCTGGTAATAGCTCACCTTAAGTGACCACTCTCGTTACAGTGTGTATGGTAATACCCATTGTTTCATGTTCTCTATGTATATAAATCTCCCCACTGTATTTTCCACTGAATGCATCCGATAAAGTGAGCTGTAGCTCACGAAAGCTTATGCTCAAATACATTTGTTAGTCTCTAAGGTACCACAAGTACTCCTTATCATTTCAGCAGTTAACTTTTTAAACGATATTTACATCCCTAAAGTGTATGGAGTTGTACAAAACACATTCCTGGGAAATTTAATCCTTGAAAGACAGCTCCCCCACACAGTGTTTCATAGAAAGTTGAGCTGCAGTGAGCTAAACTGGAAATGCAGTGAAAATACTCCTGCAAGTATGCTTAGAGAACCTAGGCCACAACCTCCATTTTATTTTTATGTAGGACTAGATTCAAATGTACATTCTCTAAAGTTGTGACTCTCTCCAGTAAGCCATTAGGAATGTTTCCATCTTTGTATGGCCACTGCAGAGTGCAAAGTGACCTGAAAGAAAGAAAGACTGATTCAAGATAATGTGGAAGAAGGATGCTAGAAAATGCTACAAAGCTAGGGTCATCATTCAATGCACGTTTTCCTCACTTCTTTGGGTATCCTTTTCATAATAATAAAATCCAAGTTAATGCAAGCAACACCAAGGTGCCTAGAAGTACATTGTATTGTGTCTTCAGTCTATACATTAAACAAAGTACATTTGAGCTGCTTTTTAGAGGAAATCTAACTAGAACATAGCCTATGGCTTCTGTAAGAGTTATAAAAATGTTTTTGAATAGTAGTTTACATTTTCGTAACACCTTTCAGCAAAGAATTTCAAAGCACTTTAGAGAATTAAATAAATTAATCCGTATACACCTGCATAAAGAAGTCTTCACCTTCCTCTGAAGTGAAATGCAGAGGTTTAAAAGTACACTGAATAGTATACAATATTTTAAAACAGGAAGAATACTGCACATAATTAAACATACAGGTGGACTCTAGCTAGTCATTTGAGTATAAATTAACTAGAGTTAACACATATTGTTGTAATCTACCATCCACCTAACTCTGCCCCTTCAGCCTTCCTATAAGATTTTGATTCCTGGCTCTCTTCTTCTTGCAGTCGCCTACACTAATCCTTGGTGACCTCACCTCCATGTTGATGATGCATCCAGCCTCTTAGCTGCCAGATTCCTTGCCCTCACCTCTTCACTTAACCTGCAGCCCTGGTTCAATACTTCCAATCACCACAAAGTTCATTTGACTTGATCTTCACCAAGCATTTCTCCCTCTTTCTCTCTGATTTCTCTGTTGCTGAGTTCTCCCTCTCCAACTGTAACCAGATCATTTTCAGCATTGCTCATCAGCCCCTCCACCTCCCCTGCAGTAACTCTACCTTTCCAAGACTGATAACCCACCAGCATTGATAACTTTGTTTGCTCTCAGCCCTCTCCTCCATTTCTTCCACCAATATGGTTGTTGATTCTCTTCATGCTTCACTCTTCTGAGCCCTTAACTCTTTTCTAGCCCATCACAAGGTCCATCCTACCAACACTTAGCCTTGGCTCACTCCCAACATAGGCTTCCTCCATTCCTGTTTTCACTCTGCAAGAGCAACTCTGGTGAAAATCCCCTGACCAGGCTGACTTCCTCCACTACAAATTAATTCTCTCATACTTCAGTTCTGCAGTATACCTACCTAAATAACTAACTCAACTGAATCCCATCCCCACAGTCCCACCACCTTTTAACTCCACTTTTCCACCACATCTTTACTCACTCCTCCAATGCTCCTCTGCCCTGCCTGCGCAGGATCCTACCAGTTTCTGCCAAGAGAAAATTGTCAAAATATAACGTGACCTTCCCCCTCTACCTCCTACAACTCTCTCGTTCTCCTGTCTTGTCATAGATGCAGAAGTTTCTTGATTGCTCTCCTCTTCTAACCCCGCCAATTGCCCCAGTGATCCCATCCTATCCCCTGATCTCTCTCATGTGCACACTTATCCTTTTCCTTAACCTCTTACTTTCCTCTGATACTACACAAACATGTTTTCATCTCTTCCATATTAAAAATACCCATCCTTCACCGCACTTGCCTTTTCAACTACCACCCATCTCCTTTCTCCCTGTCATCTTTAAGCTCATTGAATGTGTTGTTTACAGTTGCTGTCTGCAGTTCTTCTCTAATTGCATCCTAGACCTTCTCCAATCCAGCTTCTGCTCCTTGCACTACCTTGAAACCATTTTCGCCAAAGTCTTTAATGACCTACTCTAGCCAGATCTCTGAACCAGTTCTCCATCTTCTTCCTCCTTCACCAGTTGGCCACCTTTGACCCTGCCGAAGATGCTCTCTTCATGAAATCTTGTCCTTCCTTGGCTTCCATGACACTGTCTTCTGATTCTCCTCTTCGCTCTCTGTAACTGCTCCATTAGCATGCCATTTGGAGGACCCTCCTCAAACCCTGCCCCCAACTTTCTGTGGAGGTTCTACAGGGCTCTGTCCTTGGTCCCCTTCTCTCTCCCAACTACACATGATCTCTTGGTAATCTAATCCATAAATACAAATTCAACCATGTTTGACTGAAAATACCCACCCACAATTGGTCAATTCAGTCCATAGTCCAGGAGTAACCTTAGATTTGTTGCAGATGCTGACCTCCCACATAGCAATATGCACAAGTAACTCTTTTTACCAGCTCTGGTTGGCTAGGAGACTCCATTCCTTATTTTGAATAATGTTTTCACTATTAGGTTTTGCAAAATTTTATTTCTAAAGAACCTACATTTTGGACAAAATCTGATCTGAGTGTGCCCCTTTGGCGAGCACAATTGATCAGATCTGTAGCCATGCACATAAATATACATGTATATATATGCAAGGCTACAGATCTGACCAATTACGATCACTAAAGGGATAATTAGATTAGATTAGAGTAAGAAAAGTGATGTAAGTGACAAATAGCAGGCCAAAAGCAAGTATGATAGGTTGCTTAGCTTAACTAAGTCCTAGTTTGACATGAGTAGCTTGATATAAAGAACTAACAGGTGAGTGACAGCAAGTCACAAGATTAATCCCATTCATAGGAAAGTTGATTGGTATGAAGGGTGAAACCACAAATAAAGATTACTGGTATTTTAGGATAAATTTAGGGAATAAGTATAACCAAAATTATAGATATTAACCACACAAATACCAGGGCAATTATTTGATGTAAATGCTAATAAATTGGATGTAAATACTTAATTAACCTACAGACATTGGGGGAGCTCAACAAAAGAAGAGTGTGGAAGTTCAGATAAGGAGAAAGGGTCTGAAAACCTCATTAATATGTATAAGATACAGGGGGCATCAGTGTAACACATTATAAAAGATGTTACCCAGCCTGTGTGCAGTGAGACACACCACAATGATGATCACCTACTAACATTTGAGACTTCATCAACCTCCTACTTCGGAGTTTCCCCAAGGGATGATCTGAGTAATCCAAGTACCGGACATTCTATATTCTCTCTCTCTCTCTCTCTCTGATTTGCTATATTGCAGTGTGCATGGTTGTGTTTGTCTTGTTAACAAAATGCTAAATTATAGTTAAAGTTAACTTATTAGTCTTGTAAATGAAACTGCTAATAAAAGCACTGAATTGTTTCTTGTGTGCTACTCAAGGTCCACATTTTAATGACAACCTTATATTGTAGCCGATCTGGGGCTGAACATTCTCAGATCACTGCATACTAAATAAAAGTTAACCTTAAAACTACAGATTAGGCTACAGATCCTCGGTTTCAGGTCTTTCATCTTTCTGTAGCACAATAATCCTTAACAACATGCCGAGTTAATGGTCAGGTACTAACCTTAACCCCTCATCTACACTAACCTTTTCATTAACATTTTCCCCTATTCCAGCACCATGAGAAGTAGCTCTGGTGGGAGCTGTAGTGTGGAAAAGGTACTAGTGACTGCCAGCATTTGTACTCATTGTGTCATCTAGACTTCCTCTGAAGAGGATTAAACACTACAGTGATACAAAACCACTGATACCTTGTCTATCCCACAACTTCCACCATTGCTATCACTGTTAAAATGATAAATTTTAAGAAAAATATCACCATAAGGACTTCCAGAAGGCAGTCTACAGAGTGAACATCTTTTCCTATAGCACAACATTGTAGCATGGCTAAAGGCTTGTTAACTTAATAAGGTTATGCATTTAAAACTTGCTTTAAGTTAAAAAGGATTTTTTTAAATGGCTTAACTGTGCTAGTATGGATAGGGATTCACAGATTCCTCTAAAGACCTATCACCCGATTGTTTGTAAGTGGAAAGAAAAGAAAAAGAAGGGCATGCGATAGTATGAAGTTTTTATTTAAATGTTGAAAGAGAGAGAGAGAGGTGCCCACCAGATGAAATTGATTTTATTTTATTATTCGTAAATTCAAAGATCAAGCTACATCTACTTCAAAACCAAATTACCATATCCTAACTGTGTTTATTTAAAATAAGCTTCTAGAACAGATATGACCTACTTATGCCAAGTTAGATACTCATCTGATATTCTCTGAATACCTTTTATCCTTCAGCTGTATCTTTCACTCCATGCAACTGAAGAAGTGAGGTTTTACCCATGAAAGCTTATGCTCAAATAAATCTGTTAGTCTTTAAGGTGCCACTGGACTCCTTGTTGTTTTTGTGGATACAGACTAACACGGCTACCCCCTCACACTTTTATCCTTAGACTTCCTTGATTAAAAAAAAATCTAAAACTGTCAACTTTTCAGTTTTTCTACATCAGATATAAATAGGACAATGTATCTTATAATGTGCGTACTTAAACAATCAAGTTAGTATATTGGTGAGGAATAACTGGGAGCTGTTGTTTCAAATTATTCAATATTTATTTCTTACATCTATGCTCAAACAAGAAGACCAGTCTCCTTTCCTTTATTTAAACAATTTGGAAGTCTTGTAGTATTGAATAGGGTTTTTTTTGCCCGAAACAGAGAATTTCTGTGAATTTATGGTTCACAGAATCTGCAAAAAAATGCCTTTAATTATTGAAAAAGCTTTTAATGCACATTTTAAACTTCTTTTGGGGACTGTGAGAAATGGAATGTGAAGGGTGCAGCATCTATTTCCCTTTTATAAAAAGGAACAACATACCCAGAGCAAAGTGACCTCACCTGTAAGAAATGAGTCAGTGACATGGAACAAAGGTGGTTTATCTTACAAAAGAACACCATCTGTACAGAAAACTGCTCCATTGCTTTTGAATGCTTCAGGTATATGCAGTCCAGTGGAAATTTTTACTGTTTTAGGCTTGGTTTGTTTTTCTTTTTAGCAGCAGATTAAAAATGTAGGTAACTTCAAAGAGAGAAAGGCACACCTATTTAGTTCTACATATTCTTCAAATTATGATCTTTTATCAAAATGTATTTATGCATAACAAAAATTTCTGTATTGGAGATTATAAAACTGCACTTCGCATATCTACATGAGTAATGAATGTGGTATGTTGTATGAACTCTCTAAACTTTAGAGTCTAAAGAATCACGCACATTTATAAGGTGCAAAGGGCAGACAAACACACACCAAGTAAGAGCTCATATCAAAATAAACCCATTTTCATATTTTAAAGTCATATTCAACTTTTCAGCTGATTAGATATAGTCAGAGCACCCTTTCAAACATTAGCAATGTATCATGTGAAAGAAGTCTTATGGCCATTTTGGAAGCACTTGCAAGATGTATTCTGTTGCAATTTTCAGACTACACAAATGTCTGTTTTTTGCAGATATAAACAGTTGATCTAAAGCTAAGAACCTGTGACTTAATCGGTTTTCTTTAGTACTGCTAAAAGTATGAACATACATTTCCACAATAATTTAACTTCTGATAATAGAAAACTATGTGTGCTGCAGTCACAAGTTGCTTGAGGTAGATGGGTGAGTGGCCATTGTATTTTTCACACTCTACAATAATCAGATGTTCACCCTCTAGAGCTTAGTATATTCTGATAATTGGACTGGATAATTCCAAAGCTCCTAGAAACCTCCTAAGAAAAGTTAACCAATAACTATTTTGAGACATTCACATCTTGTCACACAGGATAGGTTTCCCCATGAAGAGTAAGTCAGGCATAAAAAAAAATGGCTTTGAACAGGATGAAGAAACAAAATATGCAATACAGACAAAAATATTAAATAACGTTAACTCTATACAGTGCTTTTCATCATACAACAGTTGACACCACCCTATAAATTTTACTGGAAGGCTCCCATATCCATCTACTGAAACTCCAAGAAAAAAACATATTCTGCTTATTTTATTAATATTAATAATGTTTACTGTACTAGTGCATAAGGACCAAACAAAAATGGGTCCCCATTGTATTAGGATCTGTACAAACACAGATGAGCAAACAGTAACTTTCCAAAGAGCTTACAGTCTGAATAGACTGGAAACACAAGGTAGAAAAAAAGAACATATAACAGAATGAACAACATGATGGCAGCAACCTTCATGTTATTTCTATGATTTTTTAAATCTATTTATTTTGGTCGGTTTAGTTAGGAGGGGATAAAACTAAATGAAAAGTGAAGAGAGAGGGGACACTGAAAGGAAGGGGATGAAGGGGACAGGGCAGGGAAGAAAAGTGTAAGGGGGGCAAGTTAAGAATAAAACTAAAGTGAATACAATAAAGAGTTAATACAAACAGCCAATCAGCACAGGGCAGAGAAAGTTCAGTCAAAACTGGAGAAAGTTTTCTGAATGTCTGAAGTTCTCTGCTTTGGCTGCTTCTGCAGCTTCTCTTAAAGAGGTGGAGTTTCTGGATAGTTCCTCTCTGCAGTTTTTTTCCCAAGGCCACATGGGGGTAAGGGTTGAGGGACCACCCAGGACTCAGAGTGTGTTTGTTGGAGTTGGGGGTCTCTCTTGCACAACTCTGGGTGTGGTGGCATAGATGGCATTGGGTTGGCTCTGTTTTTCTCCCTCATCCCCAATGCAGCAGTCCCTGCTTTGGCTGCTTCTGCCACTGCTCCTACAGCTATACACATTTAGAAATAAGGGGTACCAAACAAAAGCTACACACCACACATAAAATAACTCACTCAATTACATGACTAACTGGTATTTTACCAGTCTCTTGTCAATCCAGGTATTTTAATTCTATGGTAATAAGCAAAAAAACAGTTTATTTTTTACAAATGTCTCTTTCATGGATATGTTTAAAGTATAACTTTTAAATCTTTTTGATAGTGACACTTTTTCTGAATAATCAAAACTTTTTGAACAGAGCAGTAACCACACTTGCCAATTTATTGCACCTGCTTTTACCAAAAATACTATTTCATGTCATGTCTATTTCCTGTTTCACAGAAGCTCTTGATAGAGTCTTGAGAGATAGAGAAATACTAAGACAATGAATAAGACAGTCAGTGAGATATGCTTGTTCAGGCAACAGTCTTTCCAATGATATCCAGAAAAACAATTTATCAACAACAAAGGAGATGTAATGTTTTTGAATATCACGTACATAGCATGTTATTTTCAAACAAAATAACCCACATTGTGAAGTTATGCTAAAAAATTACTTCAAAACTTAACTGTCTTCTAAATGATTGAGTAACACTAATTATTCTGTTTGAACAAGAAAGTACTAATTAAGACTAGCAGGCAGTTAAAGTTTGCTATCAAGAGTCAAAATATATGAATAAAACCTTTCTGTATTAGCAGTAGCATTCATAATATATATTTTTTCTTTATTCATTTACCAAAAAAAAATCTATCACACTAGGTATTGCAGTCACACACAAATTTCTCAAGCCAAAAAATATAGTAGCTTTTAAAGATTAAAAAAAAAAGTCTGCCTCTCCCTTGCTGAGCTATTTATCTAATTTACTATTAATTGTCCAAAACCAATGTGAAATCCCTCCAATGATTTAACACAAGCCACAGGACAATCCTTGGCACTGAAAATGTACTGTGAACATCTTTCTGAAGCAATCTGTAAATTACACTGAAATTTAATCTGAACACTGAAAGTGTGAACTGTGTTTACTAACCTAGTGCCTGGTGGCCCCAATCTGGAAAGTAAGACACAATCCCTGCCCCACATAGCAGACCAAGCTAAACAATGAGTCAGACAATAGAACCATTATCATTCCTATTTACAAATGAGAAAAAGAGACACAAAGAAACCTGAGTGCAAGGTTATAAAGGAAGTATGTGGCAGACCAAGGAATTTAATCTAGAAGTTCTGAATGCCAGTCCACTGGCATAGTTTAAAGAGCATTTCCTCCTTTGCTTAGTTATTTAGAAAACACACAGTGACAACACAAGAGACAGTTCATTTGCCTGCTACAGATACCATTGTCACTAAAGTATAATCAAATAAAACATGACAAAGAATTGCTACATAGAAACAGTTAAAATGTTACCTCGCTCAATTTCAGAATTCATAAATACCTAACAAGCAACCTTAAGAGAAATATACTGGTTTTACTCTTTGTAAGACCATGTGAGAAAGAAAAGTAAGCATACATTGGTCAACATAATCTTGTCAAATGTTGTGTATTTTTCATTTCTGAATGTTTATGTGCATCTATCTAAGCCTCCTTTAAACTGTAAGTTGGGACACACTGCAACTTTGTCCCTAACCCCATCACACACCCCACACACACTCTAACACACACACACTTTAAACACCCCAATTATTTAGGCTGAAAAATCACACACTCAAAAGTTAGGAAATACCAAATTTATGGTTGCCTGTGTAACCTAAACTCTGTCCCCTTGTGGGACCAAAATCTGTACTGAATGAGGCAAGTGTCCTGTGGAAAAATTGTATATGATCTTGCAATTGAAGATTATCATAATGCATGTGTGCTGGGGGGGGGGAGGAGGGGCAAGGGGATTAATGTTGCATGAACGACCAAAAATCTGGCATTTCCTAAATTTCAAGCACTTTGCCACCTAAATAACATTCTTTTAATGTGATTTCCTAGGACATTCTGTTTAAAAGAAAAAGGCAAAAACAAATTATATTATTGTGATACAGCATGGCCAGAGGGCAGCAGGAGAGTGTTAGAAGGGAGCCTTATTCCCTGTAGAGGGAAGAAAGTTTGCTATAGTTTAATTAATTAAAGCACCGGAAGCCAGTCACCTGATAAAAAACCCCTGCTTCAATCAGACAAGAGGAGGAGTTGAAGCAGAGTGGATTGGTGTTGGAGCAGAGAGCAGTTTGGAGGGAAGCAGAGGAGAGTTTGGAGAAGTGCTGCGGTCAGCTAAGAAGACCAAGACCTTAGGTAAAGGGACACCTGGTTTGTGTAGAGGGAGAGCAGGAAGCCCCGGAGGAGAGGGAAGTAGCCCGGGAAAGGAACCACTAGTTCAAGTGATTTACCGCTATCCCTAGGGCCCCTGGGCTGGGACTTGGAGTAGAGGGTGGGCCTGGGTCCCTTCTCCACTCCCCTCCTCTAGGACACTAGTGGGGCAGTTAATACCCCAGTTCAGGGGCAAGAAACGGTGCCCTGAACCCCCCCAAGAAGAGAGAGCGCGAGACCTATCATAGTAGTGCCAGCAATTTGCCACAATTATGTACAATGCAATCTCCCCTCCTCCCTGCAAACTTGTTTCATTATCAGAGTTTGACGCCTGGGAATTCAGAATAGACATCTACCACAGGACCAGGGTGGATAAAAATCAATGATTTTAAAAAAAAAATATTAAAAAAAAATCAGATTTTCTTTCGTTTGAAAAAATGCCTTTTGAGGAAAAAACCAATCTAAAGATAGTTTTAATTAAGATACATTATAGCTCAGATATCTCATCATGCAACAGGGATTATAAATTCTAATTCTACAGTATGAGACAATATATTCATGTAATGTTTAAGAAAAGTTTTGTAAATGAGTTCCAATAGTTCATGGACTACAGACCCAATCTTATGAGGTTCCAGGGGCTTCTGTATAGATTATTTAGGTTTATCTTTCTACCTACCCAGTGGGACTCAGTGCTCAGTATAGAAGATACCATCAGAGATGCTTAGTTTTGCAGTTCTCAGACTGTGGATTTGTGTCTCCAGAGATAACATTTTTGCTAAGCATGTTATTAAATAATTAAATAAATAATATACAGAGGTGAGAAATAACAGACCTCAACCCTATTGTCCTTTTACAAATTTGTGTACACAGAGTCAATCCCTTATCTCTCTCTAAAAGTGCAAAGTTTCAAAAAGTTCAATGAATAGAAGATTGCTGGGGGCTGAATAGATCTGGACAAGGAGAAGTAGTCTGGGATAAATGTGAGAGGAGAGGGACACACAGTAGAAACAAAGTGAAACTGTTTGAGCTGCATATTCCAGAAATCTTGAGGTCTTTCTGAGTGTAGCCTTCATTGATTTGAGATCTACCATACCATTCTCTCACTGGAATGGAAAACCTATAATGGCAGCAGGCCGTAAGAGAGACTCAGTTTGGGAATAAGCACCATTCAAGAAATATATGTTTGCTGGTGATGCTTTAAGAACGTCACACCAGTGAACTGGTAGAAGTCACTTAAGCACTTGGATTTAGAGACAGTTGAAGTGATAATCTCACTTTTAACAGCAGTAGCTTCTTCTGCCAGTGTAGAAAGAATATTTTTTTCCTTTGGACTAATTCATTCCAAATTGAGAAATCGTTTGGGACCTGAAAAAGCAGGGAAGATTGTTTTTCTTTTCCAGATTATGAACAAACAGAAAAATGAAGATCAAAATAACTAAGTAGGCTGCAGAAGCCAATATTTTTAAGTTTCTCATGTTGACCTGGCTGACACAGTCGATTTAATTTTGTTTTGTTTTTTTTAATATTTCATTTAACTATTTTAGTTAAAAACAATTTTAACAAAAACAAACCTGATTCTAAAAAACTTGAATGTTTACCTAAATTCAAAAATTCATATGCTCATTTAATTAAAATATTATATGTTTGCTGTTGAAGAAAAAATCCAGAATACACAACGTTGTTGTTTTAATTTAAATTTAAATGTTTGTTTGGTGATGTTCTCCTCCTAATACAGCATGGAAAGAAAATCCTCCAAATATTAATGATTAACCTGTTGAATTGGAGATTGTTCACCTCCCAATGACATCATAAATATCCACTTCAATTACCTTTGGTAAATGAAATAACCAAACAATCATTCATTCTCTGATATAGCTGTAAAACTAATCTGAAAAGTTTTCAAAATAAATTACTTTAAAAATGTCTAGTCTCTACCTTCTAAAAATGAAACCTACATCTATCTCTGAGTTGTGAAGAATATGTATTAAGGTCATAACAACCACCAAGAATGCACTTTTATGTAGAAATTAATGATTAAATCAAGTCTTCCTGACTAGTGATTTAAATCAATTTGACTTAAATCAAATCCACCCTGCACAGGACTAATTATATTAGCTGGCGGAATAAGGAAGCTGTTATCCAGGAAGGAGGGGTGTTTGGTTTGATGGTGTCATATACTGCTTGCAACTAGCTGTCAGGGAAGCCCAGACTCGTCCACCCACCCTGAGACTTTCCTCCCGACCTCCCAGAAAGTGAAGGGCTCCCTCACTATGTGATGCCCCCAGAGGGTGAAATGGGGATGCGGGGTAGCGTGCCATTCCCAGAGAGTGTGGTTGGGAAGGAGATCCTTTCCGCACTCTCCTCCTTCCCTTGCAGCTCCAAGGCATTCTCAGTGTAGCATGTGCTGCTGCTGCTTTGACAATGGTCTGGGCCCAGCTCTTCAGAATGTTTGTGTTCATTATTATTTTAGCTTGCTACCAAAATTTTCCTGAAGAACACAAGAGAATGGAAATGATAGGGTTTAATACTTTATAGCTCAGCTAAATCTGAATGAAACTGAATGGGACAAACACAGGTACTTCTGCATCTAAGAGCTTTACTGCTGGTGAAATTCAAAGAGCTGCTGCAAATAACTGTGACGTCAGACATGTAAAAAAAAAAAAAATCCCCAAGAACAGAACACTACAGGCAACTAAATATAGGAGATCACTACCAGATCTCCAAACAGCAGCAACATTTTCATTTCCTACTAGTTTTCAGAATGTTCTGTGTCCCACAATACAGAGAATACAAAGACCAGTGTTCCCAGACTGCCATGCACATGCCCATCCATTTTCAAATAAACACTACCTTTTATGTTGGCTACAGGGTAAATGTTACTCACAGGCATGTGATATGATATAGCGGAAAAACAACAACAAACTTTAGCTAAGGCTATAGTCTCTACCAGGAAAATGGCAGAAATAGAAATACCTTGGAAAATGAAGAAAAGGAGTGTGTATACATATGTATTACGCATACAAAAATTCAAGGAAAAATTTTAAAATTATACAAAGTGAAAAAATGTTTTTAAAGGGTTTATATTCCCTGAAACACCTCCAGTCCTTCCCAACTGCTGCTATAAAAGCCAGTTTCAGATTCTTGTAAATGAACACTAACTTCAACTGCTGATAGACTTAACAATCTACACCTGTTCTCAAAATTATGTTCATATCCTGAATCTTGTAGAAGCTCAGTACATTTTTTTTGCATATTGCACAATGTGTCCATACACACAGAAGGAACGCAGTACACAGCACTGTGTAATAAAAGGGCTAGCAATTCCACAGCTACTGACACAGTTCAGGAATTAATGCAACAGTGCATGATGTATTAACCTTTTCTGAAAAATAAAACATCTTCCGAAAGGGCATGTATTGGTTTAATATTTCCTTCAGGTGCAAGCAGAATATTTGACCCTCACCTACATTCACTTCATTTAATTTAAGAGCAACATTTGTTTATTAGTTCCCCTTTAGAAAAATTTAATAGCTCAACAAATCTACTGATTCTGCCACTCATCTTGAAAGTCTCTTCTACACCCAATTCCAGTAAAGAAGCCTTCTGATACATTTGTAGCGCAGCCACCCCTATTCTACAGTTCTTAACACAACTGTTGCATTCAGCTTAACACTGAAGCAACATAAATTACCATTTCCTATTTTTGTTGATAGATTTTCTGAGCTTTCTCACTCTACTTTTGTTCATTCTTTTGATAAAGAAGTTAGATAGCTGCTCCCTTCACAAAACAACCACCTGATTTTCATGTTTCTCCCCTCCACCAAAGAGTCTCAACAGGCCAGAATGGGTGAATGGTTGTGGGTCACCCTTCCCCACCCCCACACCAAAGATAAAACAGAAATGTCTATATTATGTCAAGCAGGCAACCTTAGCTTCCTGGAAAAAGATGTGTACAGCATATTGTAAATGTTCAAGTCTGCTGTTAATGTTCATTCAATGTCAGTTAACTACATGAGGGAAGCACATGGCCACAATTCTAGTGGCACATGGTATCACATAACTAATAAACTGATGCAACATTCCCTATGTTATCAGTTTCTGCTCTGCACAACATGGAAACACAAATGTTGCACATCAGAATACTGTAGGTTTCAGAGTAGCAGCCGTGTTAGTCTGTATTCGCAAAAAGAAAAGAAGTATTTGTGACAGCTTAGAGACTAACAAATTTATTTGAGTATAAGCTTTTGTGAGCTACAGCTCACTTCATCGGATGCATCCGATGAAGTGAACTGTAGCTCACAAAAGCTTATGCTCAAATAAATTTGTTAGTCTCTAAGGTGCCACAAGAACTCCTTTTCTTTTTTCAGGATACTGTAGTACATTTAAACCTAGAGAAGAATTCAAAAGGGAATTCCCATAAACCTGAGAAGTTACGGAGAGCACTTGAATAAGTTCACAGCATATTGATGAAATATAAATCTCTTACATTTTTAAAAAGGTAATAATTTTTATAAAGTATGTGTTTAGAAAGGTCTAAAGGGTAAGACGTACTGAAATTATTACTGGTATTTTGTATTTTTGCAATTGAATATTTTTGGTAGCTGCTGCTGTTAATGTGAAATTGCTTTGGGGTTCTGGGAGAGATTGAGGGCCTTTTTGTAACTGCTATTGTTTCTCCACAAAGTTCAGTTTTTAAACACAAAAATTGTTGTACCCTTTTGGATTCTTTACCCTATCAATATCTACACTTATTACTGACATACTCCATCCAAGTCATGAGACAATTTACAGAAAATGGCATGACAAATTACTTTTTTAAATTTCTAAAGAAAATCGTAAAGTGAATATTAGAATATAAAGGCCAAAATATAAAACCTGGTGGAAGAATCCATACATTTTATATTCTCAACACAGTTTGACGTACGTGAGGTACCTAAGTGGCATCTGAGAAATACAAGTAATTCAGGAAAGCAGTAATTATTTAAGTTATTCAGTGCAAGTCATTGATTCCTTAACCTCAAAAAAACCTAAATATATAGATGATTTACTTGAGGTAAAAAATAGCCCTCTAAAACTAATACTTACATCCCTTTCTTCAACTTCATCAGGCCATTTCTCAAAATACAATGCATTCTTCAAACAGGTAAAGCACTTAAATCATTAAGCCAATTTTAATTCATACCCAGAAGCTCTACATGTATAAGTTTCATTAAATGTGCAGCAAAACCTTTTAAAAGAAGCTAATCTGGTCTGTCATCAGATAAAACAAAGATGGGTCAAGTCAGCTCAGAAAATGATCTCAATTTCTGATTCTAGAAGAAATCATAATAAATCAAGCTACTGAAGTTTTGAGTACAAGGCATGAAAGATTCTACAAGTTGAATGAATCCCAAGAAGAAACAGAAGCAGAGGTACGAGCCAATAAGCTCAATTCTCAGTGCCTGGGTTTCATACATACAAAACGAGTTCAAATATCAACATCATACACAGATATTAAATACAATAATCAAGAGAATTTTCCATGTATTCATTGGTAATACAACACTTCCTAATAACTGAACTTTAGCTAATCTATCTACTTTATTGAAAACTAAACAGAAAACTTGCATGAATATATATGATCCTTATGCTACTAATCAAAAGTAAAAAAAATGAAAGAAAAAAATCAAAAGGAATTAGCCAACCCATTATGTGATGGAACAATTTATGAAAGATGGTTATAAAATGTGCCCTTTTAAAAACAAAAAGTGAAAAAGTAGAGAGAAATTATCAAACACCACCAATTCTAGGGATCTTAAATAGAGGTGAAATTCTAGCTCCACTAAAGTCAATGGCATAATCCCCATTGACTTCAATGAGGCAAGAATTTCCCCGAAAGTGCTTAACAACCATTATGGGAAATTTATGGAAATCTGATTGCAATACTTGTTCTTACAGAAAAATCAATAGAACATAGAACAACCTAGAATAAAATCAATTTCTAGTGTTAGAGTTAACAAGTGGCAAACAATTTAAAAAATATTCTTAGCAAGACTGAATAATTGTTCATTATACAACCAATCAATTCATACCAACTGTCTTGTTCAAGGTATTTAGCTTCCTCTTTAGTGTCAATGGGAACATTAAGGTCCTGTGCTGGTTTTCTTCCCCCGAACTATTTTAAATTCAACAATTAAAAGTTTTAAACAGAAAAATGCATCCTACCTTTTGGTTACAAACATTTCCCCCAGCAGTCAGTAACTACCAATACAAATACAGCCAAGGGTATATAATATAAGAAAGTGATAAATATTGACATTTTCCCTGGAAATGTTCTAGCAACAGTAGCTCAAAGTTTTTGTTATACAGAAAAATTGGTTTAAATCGTAACTGGGAATGAACAGATACTATTTTGCTTTTGCAAATGACACTTTTGATTGCCCTTCTTTAACCCCTGAAGCAACAAATGTTATTATTCAAATGTTCTGAAACAGTCTAGAAAGAGATGTAATTGCAATAACAACAAAACAAACTGCTACCTGTAGGTATGGCTTATCATTTATAGTGGATACTTACCCTAACAGGGGGACTCCGTGCTTGTACTCTTTGCTGCTGTCCACCTTGTGAGCTCTGTGGGTCTTTTGAACCACAGCTAGCGACAGTGCTGCTCTGGGCTCTTAATGCATTTGTGCAACTAGTCCCACCACCAGTCCCAGGTTTCCAGGGCCTTTGCTTGATGCCATCCAGTAGTCTAACCAGTAGAATATTGCTGGGAAGTTCATCAACACTGCAATCAACTAAAGTCCTACATTCTGGGCAACGAAGCTCATTTCGAGAACTCACAATGCCCAGCAAACAACGTTTGCAAAATGTATGTTGGCAAGGCAAGACTTTTGCAGAAGCATCAAGACGTTCTAAGCAAACAGGACACTCCAACAGATCCAACAAAGCCGATTCATCCATTTTTATTTAATTTACCAAAAAATAAACTTTCGCAAAATTCATATCTATTCTGAGTACGTAAAGGGACTCATGTTACATCCATGCCTCTTCAGACTTTGCTCTGAAATTGTTTAGAAAACAAAGAAAAAGAACAAACCATTAATAATCTGCAAAAAACAATTAGCTTTTTAAAAATGAGTCCACATAAGTATTTCCTCTGACAAGATTCCTTCACTAAGCAACATCAAAAATTAAAAGATCTCCAGTCTAATTTAAGACAAATCACTACAGATACTCATTTTGTAGATAAATGTTTAATAACAATTTAAAACATATAGCTAAAGGTTTTCTGTAAATATGAACAATTTATGAAAGGCAATAACAACAGAGAATTATCACTGGTCATCCTAATGGCAATCTTATCTGCATTAGCGAGCTACTTAGCTCAAACATGCTGATCAAGAGTAACAATTAAGATTTTAAACTGCAGTTCTGTCTGCTTTTAACTGCTAACTACCTTCAATATTCTTAAACCATTTTAGAGTTTAATAAGTTTGTCCTTGTAGGATAGATCAATAAATGACTGTGGAAAACACAATTAATAGACAAATTGATATTTCTTACAATTTGTTTCATATTAGACAGGCCTGTCCTTTCCATATTTAAAACAAACAAGAGAGAATAAAAATAAGACCCTGAATTTGCAAGCTGTTCTATAGGACTAAAGGGTCCACTATCAGAGAGAGTCACTAGCGGGGTAGATGTAAGTCCAGAATGAGCTAAAAAAAAATCTAATTTGTCAAGTTTTTGAGAAGAAAAAGACGAAGGTGTTTTTGTTTGTTTGTTTGAACACATCCGTTTTGAAAACAGACACACTAATTCACAAGCTTTTAAGTTTACTGAAGAAGTTGACAAAATGATAGATTGCAGTGCTGGTATTATATCTAAGTAGTACCACAAAACTATTACCAAAATCATTTTATAGTGTATTGAGTGCTGGAATACTGGTAGTAGAACATGAATGCAATGTAGCCAGTAACAGGAAGCTGCTGGGAAGTCACATCAAGGACACTCAACAAGAAAAGCACTTATTTCACTCATAATCCTTCACCACTACATACATATACACACTCTCTCTCTCTCTCTCCCTCCCTTCCCCTCCCCGCAGACGTTTTGAGTGGCTAGCTGGCCACAGAAAGCTTCCAGTACCTGATGCTAAGAAACACAGCTGTTTGGTGTAACACTACTAGACACATAATATAGATTTTTATTATGTACATGGGGCTTCTCTAGAGTTCACTGTGAGGCTAGAGGGAGAAAGAGACACAAAACGGACACACACAATCTGTCTCAGAAACAGAGTTAAAAATTACTTTCAAAATTTATTTCAGGCCTGGAGAACATTCACTTTTCATAAGACATATGGGTGTAGGATATATTACATACATCTGCACATACAACATTAATAACTTATTCTCTGGATTTTGTTATTAAACTTGTAGTTACTGAGATATTTACAGAGATAAAACATATTTTATTACACATATATATGTGGCACGAGCACTATATATTTGGCACATATTTGTGCATGTGTACTTCCGTTCCATATATGGGGGAGGACACACAGTGGGGAGCAGAGGTGACATACCCTGTGTGGGTGGGGGGGGGAGAGACACTCTTGGCAGGTGACATGCTTTCTGTGAAGGAAGGACACACTTGGGGGAACAATATATCGCTGCCTGCAGATGGGGGGTACACCGTCTCCTGTCTCTGAGGGCGTGGGGCTGTGGCGATGTATCACAGTTGTGGGGGGAGGTGATACCTTCTTTCAGGAGGAGTGATATTGTATCCATGTATGGGGGGGTGCATGAGTGGCACCATATCACTGTCTAGGGTATATGGGTGTGACAGGGCTGGTGGGGGACATAGTGTCCCTATGGGAGGGAAATGACACCATCTCTGGGGGAGGCACCGTATCCCTGTCTAGGAAGGAGGTGACACGGTCCTAGTGGGATGAAACTGTACTCACACCTGGAAAGGGGGGGGGGGGGCACACGGTCCCTAAGAGACAGTACTCCACCAGGGTCTGGGGAAGGGGGCGGTGTGACACGGACTCGGCGGGGACGCACCGCACCCTGTCTGGGGAGGGGGTGACACGGACTCTGGGGGGGGGGTGACGGTCCCTGGGGCCGCTGTCACAGAGGGAGAGGCTGTCACACCACCTGGGGGCTCCGCAGGGCCTTCTCCGCCCCCTCTTGGGAGCCCTGCAGGGAGCTGGGCTCGGCTGCGCCGCCGCCAGCCGGGCCCCTCCGATCCGGACCCTCTTGCCGCGGCGAGCGGGACAGAGGCGCCGTCACTCACCATTTCGCTGCCGCGCTCCCCTCTTTGTTCCCGGAGGAGCCGCCACCGCCGCCGCGCTCTCCCCGCTTGTCTCTCTCCCGACGCGGCACCAAGGAGCCTCCTCCTCACCCCCTCGCCGAGCGGGGCTGACGCGGGGGGCGGCACCGCAACGCCCCGCAGAGAAAGCCGGGCTCGGGCTGGAGGGGGCGGCCCTGGAGGTGGAGCCCGCCCCGCCCGGCGAGCTGGCGGAGCCGGCTCCGCCAGGCACCCCGGGGGAGGAGGGGTAAGAGCAACGAGAAGGGGAACGAGGCACCAGACCCCGGCCCCAAAGCCCCCTGCCCTTCACACCGGCGCAGCCCCGCTCCCGCCAAGCCAGGTGCCGCCTGGGGAAACCAACCGCCGCCTACAGCCAGCGTAGAGCCTGGGCAGCGAGCGCCCCCGGCCCTGCGCCCCGCAGGTAAAACTCCCGCCTCGCCCCGCCGCACAGCTCGGGCGGCCTCCCACCCCGGGAGCGAGCCTTGGGACGAGGGGAAGGTGGGAGAGGCTCGGTGCTACAACCGCGCTCCGTGCCGGAAGGGAGGCACTTTCCGCTCCAGTGACCAAGCGGGCGGCAGACACGGCCTCGGGGAATGAGCAATGAAAAGCCTTTTCCCGCTAACGTAGTGAAGAAAGCTGCCTAATCTTAGTAAAGGGGTGCAAAACAGAGACAATATTGGGGTGGGTACTAACTTGCCACTCAGGCAGAAAAGGACAATAGCAAAGGGACTCACGGTCCAAAACCCCAACCCATGAAAGAAGCCAGGCAGCATGTAGCAGCAGCCTGTTCGTGCGAGATGTTGGACACACTACCTAACCTAGGAGCACTGTGAAAGCTGGCCTGGGCAATTCCCTTAAGGACCCTGCTGTCTTCAGACTTTTACCTGTGATGAATTTATTACAGGTAGAACTGGTGTGATAGTTGGGACTCAGACTGAACTGCTGATAGGAATGGGAGGATTGGGGTGATACTTGAGAAACTAGGATGAGGTTACAGAGTAGCAGCTGTGTTAGTCTGTATCCACAAAAAAGCCAGGAGTCCTTGTGGCACCTTAGAGACTAACAAATTTATTAGAGCATAAGCTTTCGGGGGCTACAGCCCACTGCAGCAGATGGGAGGCGTTCGAGCCTGAGGGAAGGTTTATGGCACCAGCCTCTGAAACAAGATAAGGAGGACTTGTGGCACCTTAGAGACTAACCAATTTATTAGAGCATAAGCTTTCGTGAGCTACAGCTCACTTCTGTAGCTCACGAAAGCTTATGCTCTAATAAATTGGTTAGTCTCTAAGGTGCCACAAGTCCTCCTTTTCTTTTTGCGAATACAGACTAACACGGCTGCTACTCTGAAACCTGAAACAAGATACTGTCTCCTCTTTACCGCTCTGCATCAATCTGGATAATAAAGACAAGTGTATTACAAAGAGTTAAACCGCTGTGTGTGTCTGGAAGAAAAAAGAAAAGGGAAGTTTTTAAATTAATGTTTTTCAGTTAAATAATCTGAGAAACCCTCTCCATTTTGTATATTTTCTCCAACACACAACTCACAATCAGGATGCTCAGTGGTTCTCTCACAGGAAGCTTGCCTGTAAAATATTTCTAAACAATTAACTATAACCAAAATAAAAAAGGAAAAAAAGTTTGAGGCTGGTGTAAAATCAGATATCACGTGAAAACAGAAAAGCACTGATATTTTTTAAACCAAAATGAGAACATGAAGATTGTGATATAAAGGAGGACATTCCTAGTTTTAAATTACTTTGATTGCTGTGGTGCAATAAGGAACCCATCCGCCAAAGAGGGACTTGTGTCTAGGTTTGGAAGATATAACTTTACATTTTTTGTTAGTTTTTATTGGCTTCTGGTGCAACCTTAGCATTATTTAAATGTATTTTTGCAAGTCAGTTTCATAGGGTCCCCCCCCTCCCACAAAAATCACATCCCACCATTCCTAGGACTTTTTAAATTGCCTTTTACACAATAAAATATTTAGTTATCCAATACTCAAATGACAGGAAACAATGATTACTGTATTATTTTTGAATACACACAATAATACTGAATAGCACACATTTAATTGTTATTATAAATGCTAAACACCATGTACACTATTAATTAGAAAACACCTATTCCATGTTATTGTGCTAACCTAGATCAAACAGTGGGGCCTGATCCATACCTGGGGGTCCTAGGCACAACTGTAATAAAAATAAAAAATAATAATATAGAAGAATAGAACAAACACCACATTTAAGAATATTCTCTCTCACCATTGTTTCTCCTCCTGTCCCACGACCATAACAAAAAAGGAAGATCATCAGCAGATTAAAATATTGACTCCTATTATATCTGCTATAATGCAATCCACCCCACAATCAGACTTCTTTATCAACCATAACTTTCTCAAAAGATCCTCTTCAAGGTACAGTGTTGAATAGTACCATCTTACTGAGCTTTCTTAGCATTTAATAGTTCGTAGGCAACATAGCTGCAGCTTTGTTAACAGTTTGTTATTGCAGTAAGGACATTGATGTTCAGGAAGATATGCTAGTGAAGTGAGGTGGAAGTTCAGAGAAGCAGGAAGGAGGATCTCGTATTTATATTTTTGTATGAGGAATGTTGCTCCAATCACATTCTAAGTAAAGTATCTAAAATATTAACACATCTTGATATATTAGCTAAAATTATAAAGAGCCTCACACAGAAGAGCTGCCATACATAAAGACAATACAATAATTCATGAGCAGGAGTTATGCAAGAGATAATTTTCAAACAAATGTACGGAATAAACTGTCTAGTGTATGTACCACTGCCCTCTGTTGGACAAACTGCACAATTCAGACCTGCTTGTGTCAACAGAAGCACTCCAGGTTGATAACCAAGTATAGATGAAAGTGGCATTTGGCTCATTGTATTTATGCATTATACAGTCTGTATAATTCCCACCTTCTGTCCCAAGCAGTCAACCACTCTCCTTTCTTTCTGTCCTTTCTTCTCTGATAGATGAACAGGCTGCTTATTGTGTAACAACTCTGTTTTGGGAGCACTTGGGCATGTGAATGTGAGAAGTATTACAGAGATTGTAAGGGGACATTGTAAGTTATTAGTATTATTGCCTGTGTGAGTAGTAGCAGATTTTGGAGTATGGCAGGTCAATTTTACATTTGGAACAGAAATCAGTGACGAAGCATCAAGTATGTTAGTGTAATTTATGTATTGACAAAATGTACGCAAGTCTTGTTTCCTCAAACAGAGATGGGAATAAACTATACCCAGACATCTCCCCTTCACAGAAACCTCACATAAGGCACCACTACCCTGTTCCATGGAGAGCAGCCTCTGTCTCTCTCCAGAATTCTCAAACAAATCAAAACAAATCCAACTGCTTAAACACATTCTTTGTCCCTTTTCTTCGCTCAGCCGAGACAAGAGATTCTTGTCAGCAAGTTAAAGAAGTATAGGCTGGATGAATGCACTATAAGGTGGGTAGAAAGTTGGCTAGATTGTCGGGCTCAACGGGTAGTGATCAATGGCTCCATGTCTAGTTGGCAGCCCTTGTCAAGTGGAGTGCCCCAGGGGTTGGTCCTGGGGCTGGTTTTGTTCAATATCTTCATAAATGATCTGGAGGATGGTGTGGATTGCACTCTCAGCAAAATTTCGGATGATACTAAACTGGGAGGAGTGGTAGATACGCTGGAGGGCAGGGACAGGATACAGAGGGACCTAGACAAATTGGAGGATTGGGCCAAAAGAAATCTGATGAGGTTCAATAAGGATAAGTGCAGGGTCCTGCACTTAGGACGGAAGAACCCAATGCACAGCTACAGACTACGGACAGAATGGCTAGGCAGCAGTTCTGTGGAAAAGGACCTGGGGTGATAGTGGACGAGAAGCTGGATATGAGTCAGCAGTGTGCCCTGGTTGCCAAGAAGGCCAATGGCATTTTGGATGTATAAGTAGGGGCATAGCGAGCAGATCGAGGGACGTGATCGTCCCCCTCTATTCGACATTGGTGAGGCCTCATTTGGAGTACTGTGTCCAGTTTTGGGCCCCACACTACAGGAAGGATGTGGATAAATTGGAAAGAGTCCAGCGAAGGGCAACAAAAATGATTAGGGGTCTGGAACACGACTTATGAGGAGAGGCTGAGGGAACTGGGATTGTTTAGTCTGCAGAAGAGAAGAATGAGGGGGGATTTGATAGCTGCTTTCAACTACCTGAGAGGTGGTTCCAGAGAGGATGGTTCTAGACTATTCTCAGTGGGAGAAGAGGACAGGACAAGGAGTAATGGTCTCAAGTTGCAGTGGGGGAGGTTTAGGTTGGATATTAGGAAAAACTTTTTCACTAAGAGGGTGGTGAAACACTGGAATGCGTTACCTAGGGAGGTGGTAGAATCTCCTTCCTTAGAAGTTTTTAAGGTCAGGCTTGACAAAGCCCTGGCTGGGATGATTTAATTGGGGATTGGTCCTGCTTTGAGCAGGGGGTTGGACTAGATGACCTCCTGAGGTCCCTTTCCTACCCTGATATTCTATGATTCTATTCTTTCCCTCTGCTTCTAAGCTGTGGATATAGTTCCCACTGAGTACTGTTGTAATAATTGGGCCTACAAATTTACTGTAATTGTGACCTCAACAGTAAAAAGTAAGTGAAAGTTCCTAAGACCTATAACAACAAATATTGATGGTAAAGGGTATGAAAGGGAGACCGACTTAATTAGTCCAAACAAAAAGGCCTACTGATATAACTCAAGGACTGATAATGCCATGCATGGTAAACAAGAAAAGGGGAACCAGACATCAGTGAACCAAATTTCATGTATCAGAAATTATGCCTAATTGGTGGACAAAATAATGAAGGGATGGGCTATTCTGCCCACCATTCCCATTGTGAGTATTTAAAGGAAGACTTTGCGGGGGGGGGAAATTGGGTTCTGGAGCGAGTTTCACCATCGTGGCTCCTACCCCATCATCTCCTGGGATCTTGTCATCCTTATCCTAAAAGATGTCCTGACCAGACAGGGCCAAAGAGAGTGACCCATATGACATCACCACCTATACCAGCTCCAGCTGAATCCCAGCCACCACCTGGCACAAAAGAGGATTGGACTTTAACAACACCACCTCTAGCCCATCTAAGCTAGTTTCTTCTCTTTTCCCCAAAAGGACAGGTTTTGCCATCTTCCATACCATTTAAGAGACTGTCAAACAAAGGGGCGGGAAAGTTCCTTGTAAAAAGCTCTCTCCAGCTAAAAGGAAATGGAACAAGGGATGTTGTTAAAATGAAAGCCTTAGTTTACACTTTATATTGCAAATGTTAAGTTTTTCCCTCCTTTCTTTATCTTTACTAAAAGGTTAAAAAGATGTTTAACGGTGTTTGCCAGAATACTGAGCAGGTTGAGGTCTCTATTCCAAACCCCACACCTTATTTAACACTATTTAATCTTGGATAGTGACTGGGTTATATTAACACATTTGACCCATATATTCCATTAAGTCAATACATCAATGGAAAGGAAGCAAATTTTACTCCAAGTACACTTTCTGGTTGCCAAAAAGAAGGGTAGGTGGAGGCCAATTCTTGATCTCAGAATGCTGATTACCTTCATCATGGTGCAGAAATTCAAGATGGCAACATTCACAGATACTATTCTATTCCTGAATCTGGGACACTATTTTGAGACCTGTGACCTTCAAGAAGCATACTTACATGTCATGCTACATCTCTCACAAGAGATTCCTATGCTTTGTCATTGGTCAGGTGTTGGACCACTATCAGTATTAAATCCTCCTTTTTGACTCTCTACCACCCCTACAATGTTTACAAAAGTTATCATGGTAGTTGTTATACAGCTTTACTAATGGGGAGTGCTCATTTTCTCCTATCTCAACAATTGGCATTCCTAAGTCAAAGTTCCAACAGCAGTAAAGAATGCTATGTCTCTCTTTCACATGCTCAGCCTTCAACTCAATGCTGCAAAGTCCTCCCTCTTACCTCTGCAATGGATAGAGTTTATAGGGGCCACTCTCTATGCCATGACATCCAGAGAAAACAGATTTCATCCTGTCTATGAGAGGACAGATTTCTCATTCGAACACAGTTAATCGCACAAGTTCATGTGAGCCCACAGGTCACTGCCAGATGGTGCCTTTACGACAGCATTTACCTTCACATTACATGCCCACTTTTACCCACACTGCTTCCAAGCCTGGCTCAGAACAGTTTATACTCCCAACAAAGACAGCCTGAAAAAGTTACTCTCTGCTCCCAGCCTCATGTTAGTCTCTCTTGACTGGTGGAAGAATCTGGACAAGGTGTGCTCAGGAATTCCCTTCAGCTATCCCATTTCAGACTCATCTCTCCTAGGATGGGGAGCATATTAACAGTACAGTGCTATCCAGGAGACATGGTCCACCAGGAGATACGCTTGCCACCATATCCGATCTTGTGAGGGAAAGTCAACCCACTTGCATAATGAGAGACAACAGGGCCAGTATGTACTGTATAAACTGACAAGGCTAAGCGAGAGCCCCTTCCTCTGCCCAAATGCAATCAGGTTATAGAATTGGTGCATAGCCCATTGAATCCTTATTATTTGCCTGGGCTCTAAAATACTATAACTGATGACCTCAGCAGTCACTTCACTCAAGATCACAAGTGGATATTTGACAGATCCATTCTCAGGCAAATACTGCTTACTTGGTCTTTTCCAAACGTACACCTCACCAGCACTATAATCCAGAAATGTCCAAAATTCTTGTCAAGAGGATGTGTCTTGGTCACTGTTCCGGGGAGGAGGGGGGGGAGGGTTGACTTTATCCTATCTTGATTAAGAAGTCTCCTAGATCCCTCCAACGCTGCTAATCCTCATGGTTCTAAACAAAATTAGACAGGACAAAGCCTTGGTAATCTTAATCACACCAATATGGCTAAAACAAGTGTAGTTGGCTTACCTACTTTACCTTTTTTTCCCAGCCAGCCATCAATCTCCTGCTGATTCCCAGTTTCTTCACTCAGGATTCGGGGAATGTTTGTGACCCCACCCAACCTGAACACACTATGACCCAGAGCTTGGATGGCTCTCAGGGTTATGACTCTCCTGTTCCAGAGAATTCAAGAAGTCCTGTTGAACAGGAAGAGAATCCACCAGGAAAACTTACCTTCAGAAATGGAAAAGATTTTACCACTGGTGTAGTCACCGTTCCTATTTCCTTTCAACTCTCCTACCTTGGACGTTCTAGAACAGCGGTTATCAACCTTTCCAGACTACTGTACTCCTTTGGAGGAGTCTGATTTGTCTTGTGTACCAACTTTCACCTCACTTAAAAACTACTTGCTTTCAAAATCAGACGAAAATACAAAAAAGTGTCATGGCACACTATTACTGAAAAATTGCTTACTTTCTCATTTTACCATATAATTATAAAATAAATCAATTGGAATATAAATATTGTATTTACATTTCAGTGAATAGTATATAAAGCAGCATAAACAGGTCACTGCCTGTATGAAATTTTAGTTTGTACAGACTTCGCTAGTACTTTTTCTGTAGTCTGTTATAAAACTGTTCAGATGGCAACACTTGTGTGACTTGTCCTGCCGAGCTGAGGACTGGAGCCGCGTCTCTCAGTAGGAAGGGTATGACCAGGGCGCCGCAAAGCCTGCTGACCGCACAGTATGTCCCAGCCCTGCCCTGGAGGGAGACCACCTCTGGCGGGGGAGAGGGGTCTAGATGAATTGATGTACCCCCTGGAAGACCTCTGCATACCCCTAAGGGTATGTGTACCCCTGGTTGAGAACCACTGTTCTAGAATATCTTTTCACTCTTAAGCAAGGAGTCTCTCTTTGATCTCCACTGAAGTTCACCCAGTAGCCTTCACAGCATTTCATTCTCCTGTAGAAAGTTTCTTGCTATTTCCTCACCCTACAACTTCTAGATTCATCAAATGGTCATTGAATCTCTTCCTGAATGTCAGAGAACCCACCGCAACTTGGGACTTGAACTTAGTTCTTAATTTCCGATGCACCCTCCCTTTGAGCACTAGCTACTTGTACCCTTTTAAACCTTTTAATGAAAACTCCCTTTTTAGTGGCAATTACCTCTGCTTAAAGAGTTGAGGGATGACCCCCCTTTCCATAGTCTTCAAGGATGAGGGATCCCTTGAATCACACCTTTGGTTCTTACGTAGAGTTGTCTTGGACTTTCATATTAATCGGACAATTTCATCTGATAGTTTTCCACCCTAAACTTCATCAAACTAGGGTGGATGCTGCCTTTCACAACCTAAATGTTACTAGAGTGCTAAAATATTATTGGGACAGAACTAAATTTAAAAAAAAAAAAAAAAGAACAGGAATACTTGTGGCCCCTTAGAGACTAACAAATTTATTTGAGCATAAGCTTTCGTGGCCTACAGCCCACTTCATCAGATGCATAGAATGGAACATATAATAAGAAGATATATATACACATACAGACAACATGAAAAGGTGGAAGTTGCCATACCAACTCTAAGAGGCTAATTAATTAATATGAGCTATTATCAGCAGGAAGAAAAAAACACTTTTGTAGCGATAATCAAGATGGCCCATTTCAGACAGTTGTCAAGGTGGTGTGAGGATACTTAACATGGGGAAATAGATTCAATTTGTGTAATGACCCAACCGCTCCCAGTCTCTATTCAAGCCCAAGTTAATGGTATCTAGTTTGCAAATTAATTCCAGTTCAGCAGTTTCTCGTTGGAGTCTGTTTTTGAAGCTTTTCTGTTACAAAATTGCCACCTTTAAGTCTGTTACTGAGTGACCAGAGAGGTTGAAGTGTTCTCGTACTGGTTTTTGAGTGTTATGATTCCTGATGTCAGATTTTTGTCCATTTATTCTTTTCTCCAAGGCTATTTGTGTCCATCGCAAGCAGGGTTAAAAGGATACCAATATCCACCCAGAGACTTTCTAAGTGGGTGTTTGGCTGCATCCTCTCCTGCTATGCAGCTGGTAAACTGCCATGCCCTTCTAGGATCATAGCCCATACTACCAGAGCTCAGTTGACCTCTGTTGCCATTTTGAAATCTGCAAAACTGCCACATGGGCTTCAGTTCACGCCTTCTTGAGCACTAGGCCTTAGTGCACATCTCTGGAGTTGACGTGACCTTTAGTTCTGCAAACACTTCTAGATCCATGTCCTTCAGAGCAAACTGCTCAGGGGTCACCACAAGCGGCGCACCCATAGGGACTCAAAGAAGAAGGGATTATTCACCTTGGCAGTAACTGGAGTTCTTTGAGATGTATCACCCTATGGGAGCTCCACTACCCACCCTCCTTCGGAGTCTCATCTCCATCACACTGTGCCATAGAGAAGGAACTGCATCCATTGCAGCCCTATATACCTTCATTGCAAGGCATGAGGATAGCTAGAGCACATGCATGGGCCAAATGAGCTCTGCTACCGAAAACCTCTGATCAAAGGTGCATCTCAAAGAACTCCAGTTACTCCATGAGGTGAGTAAGCCCTCCTTCCTATTTATCATTGTTTACTTATGTGTTATGCAGTGAGCTATTTGGATGTATAGGGTGACACAGTCTATGCCCTGAAGACCTTGAAAATCTATGAAGACAGCGGGTAGCAGAATGGGATACAGAATACAAGTAAGTGGACAGGGTGGTGACTGTCATATTGGGCTAATTCTGCTTTAAAATATATATATCTCCCCAGCTGCCATTAATTCCTTTTTTGTTCTGTTAACTGCCACTATTTTTGTTAGTTTAAAAAGAATAGACTGTTCCCTTTACATTTTTAGTCATTTAAAAAAAATATTCCCTGTTTAAGCTTAAGTCAGTCATTATTTCCTTAATAAAGAAGCTAGGAAATTCAGTTTCAAGATTTCAAAGGAACTCTTCAGTCAAGGAAAAAATGCACGTAGCTCACATCATTATGCCTCCTGTGGAAGGAGTTTTATTTTATTATTATGTCTGTTGGGACATATTTGTATATTTAATTTACTGTTGGACCAGATTGAAGAATCTATTAAGATAGTTACTGTGATAATTAAATTAGATAAGGGTCCCCAGAGCATGGAAAGGGCATGTAAATTTCACAAATGTAAAATAAAAAATAAGAGAATCCCACAATACTAGATGCTGCTCCAAACCAGTAGGAAAATAGTTAGAAACTGTGGCAGGTGCTAGCAAATAAAACAAATATTGTATTAATCGAAACACTCACTCAGTAATCAGCCATCCCAGCAATCACATGACAAAACAAGAGTAAACTTCCAGGCTATAATTTCCTTTTAGTACCTTAATTTCTTATTTTCACAAGAGATTTGAACAGGCAGACACCTGTTTTGACCATAGAGTTACACAGCATTGAACAAGGTAATTGTAGCCAGAACACCACGTCTTCTGGGACACTAAAAAAGGGACAGGCCATAACTTACTTTTGGTACTTTCATTTTTCATTTCCAAAAGGTTTTTGCTAGGCTATGAGGTGTTCTGAAAATGTATTAGAAATCCTTTGATATAGATCCATTTGTGCTGCTGCAATGACTGTCCAGAAGGGGCTTAGCATGTTATGGGTGCTGAGGGAGTCTTAACTCAAACTTTCCATGACTTGTGTGTGTTCAAGACAGAAACAATGCTATTTTAATGTAGTTTTGTGTATTTATTTGGCAAATGCCCATGTCAATTTAATAATATTTAAAAGCACAAAATGTGCTTCCCATGGGATGTGTCAAGAGGTGATATTTTTCTGAGCAAGGAAGGGAGAGGGGTTGAAACTGTGGCCTCCCCACATGCTGCTTTTAATGTTTTTCTTCATGTGACTACTGCTGAGCCAGTCACTGTTTCCCTAGCTTGCATTAGAAAGGGAGAGAATGAGAACGTGAAAGTGACACAGTAAGGGATGGGAGTCAGAGATGGAGAGTTGGCCTCCCTGCTGTTCCATTTAATGTTCCTTTTTTTCCCCTGGTTGACTAATTCTATGCCCAATAAATAGTAAAGCTTGAGTCACAGAAAGTGTGTTCATTAGAAAAATCTATTCTCCAACTAAAAAACTAAGGATCAAACATTTTCCTAGTACACCTGAAATCCCACATTCTTCTTATTAAAAAAAATAATTTGCACTTCTGCAATGTTTTCTGTCCAAAGATCAGAAAGCACTTTACAAACATTGGTGTGCATAGCTTTCCAACAACACACTGAGCATTTCCCCCATTTTATAAAAGGGGAGGAGAGGCAACCAGAGTTTAATAGCCTAATATTCAAAGGTTCTGTGCACCTGAACCTTCCATTGACATCAGTGGGATTTATTTAAAAAATAAATAAATCTGACAGTAGGTGTCAGGGCTGATTCCCCACTCTGGCACTTCGAGTGCAGAAAGTGGGGGCCCGCAAGGATTCTAAAAATTAATGCTGACCACTCCAGGCTTGTATTAAACTCCCAAGGTTACAGCTTCTCTTTGACATTGGATGGATAGATGCTGCCATCACCCAGATGCAAAAAAACCCTTTTGGAACCCAGGAAGTTGTACTTGGGAATTCCTTCCTGTGGTGTACCCTCAAGCCCTTTCACACCCCCTCTGGGAAAGAGCTGAGAAAGAAAACAGGAAATTAGCTTTTGCCACCGGCTAATTAAACAACATATGCACAAACCTCTTAGGACACAAAAATCCAATCCTATTCTTAAAAAAGGTAAATTTTATTAAAAAAAGAAAATACATTTGGAATTTAGGCTTTTTGCTAGATTTAAAAAAAAAACAATTACAAGGATTAAGCATCAAGATAGCTCTCTTGAGGTCCATCTTAAAGGTGACAAACAAAACAAATGCACCTGGGCTTAGCACAGAGAACTCCACAAGCCATAAAGAAATAAAAGATAAAGCTAATTGCATCTTCCTAGACATTTCCTGATCTACTTACATAAATGGGGTTTCAAATGAGTAGTTTCTAGGTATGATCTGGTGATTTTCATACCTGGCCCACAGCTTTTTACAGCATACCTCCAGCCCTGTCTCTGCTCTGTCCTCTCTCTCCAGAGAACAGACAGACAGACAAAAGGAAAGTTTTTCCCCAATTTTAAAAGTTCTAGCCTTCCCATTGGCTCTTTTGGTCAGGTGCCCACTCCCTTCCTTTTACCTATGAACTTTTTAGCCCTTTATAGGAAAAGCAAGTAGAGAACAGCTATTAACAGTAGCTGGCTGGGTGTCCATAAAAGGGAGCTACCTCCCTCCCTACATTTATCACACCCCCCCCAAATCACAGACGGTGCTGGCCAGCCTAGTTCAGGTCAGGTCCACACCAGCTCGGATTTCTTCCTGGAGGTTTAGGAAACAGAGTTAATAATATACATGCACCTTTAATTTTACTACTAATTACAAGAAGAACTAAACAGTATTTTTCACATTTTAAGGACTACAATGACTTAGAATATAGGGACATTTTACCCAGCTGACTCTGGGAAATCCTCCCGGGAGAGTGCATCAGCCCCTTTGTTAGAGGCTTCTGAAATGTGTTGTATTTCAAAATCAAAGTCTTGAAGAGCTAAACTCCACCAAAGAAGTTTTTTGTTAGTCTCTTCGACTGTGTGAAACCACAACAGTGCAGCATGGTCAGTCTGCAGGTGGAACTGCCATCCCCAAATGTACGGGCTTAGCTTCTCCAGAGCATACACAATGGCGTAACATTCTTTTTCTGAGACTGACCAGTGGCTTTCCCTCTCAGAAAGCTTTTTGCTGAGAAACATGACAGGATGGAATAGTTGATCTGATCCTTCCTGTATTAAAACTGCTCCTACACCACGCTTGGACGCATCTGTGGTTATGACGAAAGGTTGGTTGTAGTCCGGGGCCCTTAGTACAGGGTCAGATGTAAGGGCCGCCTTAAACTGGTTAAAGGCTTTCTGACACTTCTCAACCACTGAACTGCATTTGGTTGTTATAGGTAAAGCAAGTGGAGAACAGCTACTAACTGGGATTTTTTAGCTAACTGGATGGCTAGGTGTCCATAAAAGGGAGCTCCCCCGCCCCGTTTATCACAGTTGGTGATTTGGCAGCGACCACACAGGAAGTCTGTGGAAATGACATCTCCTTTATCCCAGTACTCTGTCTTAACCACATGCCCAGCCTTCTAAACTTTATCTGAAAATGCCAGAGTTGGTCAGAATATCTAAAACACTCTTAATTAAAATGAGTGACTGTAGAAAGACTTAATTTTTTTCATATTCCAGGTAGCAATCAGTGTGAAATATCACCATTTGTAAAACACAGTAGTGATGATGACTGATGTAATTTTACTGGGATTTGTGTGTATTTAACTGCTTCTAAGCCAGAATACATTTGCCAACTGATGAAAGTTAGAATAAACTGCCACAGTGATTTTTTAAGAAAATACGTTAAGGCCCATTCTATGCTAGAGGAATTTACCACACTGACTGCTGTTTGACATATACCACAAAAACAGATGGTCACACTTTATTTGAATTATGCTTCCTTTGAGTAAAGCCATTGACTGTGTGGTTCTCCACTGTGCTAATTCTCCACCAGTGCACTGCCAATGTGGGTAAGTATCAGTGTCAATGGTAGAAACAGTCCTTCCCCTACCCTTCCACAGGGCACTGGTTAGCTGCTTGACAGAGGTCAAATTTGCCAGAAGCCACTTATCTGTACAAATAGGACTGCCCACATTGTAGATCTGTTGTGTGTCTTTTTGCCATCATCATCATAGTCTTCTCAAGCACCTTGAACATGAAGCCAGCTGGACAGAAATGTGCAGGCACTTGTGACCATCAGGAATGATGATGAAAACTAGCCACAGTAGAAACTAGCTTATTCAAAACACTTGTCCATGCCTGGGTGACAAGCAGGACATCACTAAGCTTGACAAAAGATTTAATTGGCAAAAAAACAAACAAAACCAACAACAAATCTTGTGATAGGCTAGGAATCAGACCACTGATGTGGAAACATTTTGTAAATTGAAGTATGTCGTTACTAACACCTCGTGGGTGTCTAAGTGTATGTGCTCTACTAATGTGCAGGCATTTGGAAGCCACTAATTACAAAGTTTCTTCCAAATGAGAAGGCAGAAAAGAATTTCTGTTCAGTGTAAATCCAAAAAACATATTTTATTGAAAAGCTCTAATTTCAAGACAATCTCTTTTCACCTGTTGATTTTATAGATTCTGAGGCCAGAAGGGACCATTGGGATCATCTGATCTGACTTCCTATATAACACAGGCCATAGCACTTCCCCAAAATAATTCCTAGAGCATAGCTTTTAGGGAAAAAAAAATCCAGTCTTGATTAAAAACTGGTCAGTGATGGAGAATCCACTACACTCCTTAGTAAATTGTTCCAATGATTAATTACTTTCACTATTCAAAATGTATGCCTTATTTCCAGTCTGAATTTGTCTAGCTTCAGTTTTCTCTCGAGCGAGCATGGTCAGGTGGGCAAGACTGTAAAACAATGCAGACTAATGGTCAGCCATTTTGGATTCAGTAGAATATATGATTCTTGTTGCAAGCTAGGGTGACCAGGTGTCCAGTTTTCGACCAGAATACCTGGTCGAAAAGGGACCCTGGTGGCTCCGGTTGGCGGTGCTAAAGCAGGCTAGTCTATCTGTCCTGGGGCACTGTGCTGCGCCCCAGAAGCGACCAGCAGGTCCGGCTCCTAGGCAGGGGGGCCACAGGGCTCCGCTTGCTGCCCTGCCCCGAGCACTGGCTCCGCATGGGAGCTGCAGGGGGGCAGTGCCTGCAGGCGAGAGCAGCATGCATGGAGCCTCTTGCACCGCCCCCGCCTACTAGTGCCAGACCTGCTGTCTGCTACCAGTGTGCACACAGCGCCAACACAGACAGGCAGCCTGCCTTAGCCCTCCCGCTGCGCCACTGACTGGGAGCCATCCGAGGTAAGCCCACACCCCAACCCCTGCCCCAGTCCCACCCTCCAGCCTAGAGCCCCGCTCCTGTACCCCAAACCCCTCAACCCCAGCCCCACCCCAGAGCCCGCATCCCCAGATGGAGCCCTCACCCCCTCCTGCACCCCAAGTCCAGTGAAAGTGAGTGAGGGTGGGGGAGAACGAGCCACCAAGGAAGGGGAATGTAATGGGTGGGGCTTTAGGAAGGGCGGGGCAGGCACCTCAGGGAAGGGGTGCAGGTGGGTTGTTCAGTTTTGTGCTATTAGAAAATTGGAACCCTATTGCAAACAGAGTCCCTTCCCCTCCTTTCTTTTTAAGAGTTGTTAATGGCTTCAGTAACATCAATTGAATGTTTACAAAACATAAAATGTTAGAAAGGAACTATGCTAATTGATCAAGCATGCTACAATAAAAGTAATACACCAAACAAACCACATGTCAGCTCTTACTGTCTTTGACATCTTTATCAGTAGTTGCTATGGCCCAAATATACGTACAGAACAGAGTTCACAGATATAACAAGACGACATGAGCTACTCTGATTTACCCAAATTGAGAATCTGGCTGTTTAGCAGAAGGCAAATTAATATGGATTCACATTAAAAAGAGGATACAGCTAGTTATTATGAGACTCTACAAATTTCTTCAACCTTCTCTGCTCTCCCATTTCAATCCTTGCCTTTTCAATATCACTTGTTTCCAAGGCTGCTATTTATCCAAATATCAATTCCATATACTGTTAACACTTCCACTTAAATAAAACAGTACTAGCTATAACAAAAATCAAACTGCAATGTAACTACTTGCTTACTGATGAGAGATGTGGGGAAGGAATACCCTCCCTAAACAAAGCCAGCATGAGATTTCACATTACATTAAGATGGAGATAGAGTTGAAGACATTTTGTTTGAAATTTCAAACCAGGGATCAACTTCCATTATATACTCAAATGTGCCTCCTCTGTCCCTCCCACCCCCCAGAGAAAAGATTATGGCCTGGAATTTCTGCTGGATGCTGCAGAGACATAAGGGATCAGCTTACTGCACCCTTATTCTCAGAGCACATTTGCACCAGCTTGAGCCCCAGTGCAATTTAGAGCAGCATGGGAACCACGTTCATTTCCCCAAAATGGCTATAATCCCTAAGGGAGTATGTGTCATCTGAGCATAGGTGGAGCACATCATGTTCCAGCTGCACATCTGACACACTGCCTACTTTGGAGCTGAGTGGAGAATAGCTACACCTGCTCTGTGCCAGCGGATTGTTCCTCCACCCTGGTGGAACCCTCCGCTGGGCAATCTGGTAATGCAAGAAGGCCAGAATACAACCAAGCACCTGGCCTGTGAGTTTTAAACTGTCAAGTTGACTAGGTATTTGATGTAGTTAATGAATTAATCTAAAGTAACTGTTCCTCATTTTTCTTTAAAAGACCTTGGGAATAAAGTCTATACAAATTAACAAATTCAGCATCCACATTGTTGGCCTCAAGCACCTCTGGAAAAAATGGTTACCTACCTTTCATAACTGTTATTCTTTGAGATGTGTTGCTCATGTCCATTCCATTTTAGGTGTGCATGTGCCTGCGAGCACAGTTGTCAGAGATTTTTGCTCTCCTGACGTCCAGAGTGCACAATCTACGCTCCTCTTCAGATCTGAGGCTTTGGGAAGAACACTGGCAAGAATATGTCCTGGCTCACTTGAAACAACCTTGGGCAGGAAAGCTGGGTGCAGCCGCAGGTGGACTTTGTCCTTGAAAAACACTGTATAGAGTGGCTCCGAGGTAAGGACCCTAATCTCAGAGACCTTAAGGGCAGACGTTATCGCCACCAGGAATGACACCTTCCAGGAGAGAAGAAGAGAACAGGAAGCCAGTGGCTCGAATAGGGCACCCATGAGCTATGCCAGCACTAGATTCAGGTCCCAAGGAAGGATGGGGTCCTGGACATGGGGATAGAGTCACTTGAAACCCTTCAAGAAGCAGACCGTCATGTCGTGAGTGAAGACTGAGCTGCCCTGAACTGGAGGGTGAAAGGCTGATATAGTGGCCAAGTGGGTCTTAATTGATGAAAGGGACAAGCCCTGGAGCTTAAGATGTAGCAGGTAGTCCAGGATCGACTGCAGCGAAGCCTGCTCAGGCCTAATACCCTGGTCCAAGGCCCAGCACGTGAAACGTTTCCATTTGGCCAAGTAGGCTGCCCTGGTAGAGGGCTTCCTGCTGCCTGACAGTACCTGATAGACATGGGCCAAGCACTTCTGCTCTTCCACATTTAACCCTGCGGCAGCCAAGCCGTCGGATGCAGCACTGCCACGTTCAGGTGCAGAAGACTGCTGTGGTTCTGGGACAACAAATCTGGCCAGAGAAGCAGCTGCCATAGGGCCACCACCAAGAGATCCAGCAATGTGCTGGCAAGGCCAAGCCGGGACTATTAGGATTACCTTTTCCCTGTCCCATTTGATCTTCATGAGGACTCTGTGGATTATCGGCACCAGCGGGAAGGCGTACATCAGAGCCCCCAACCATAGGAATAAGAAGGCATCTGACAGGCCTCTGTTGATCCCCCAAATCAAGCAAAACGCGTGAGATTTCCTGTTCTGACAAATTGCAAACAAGTCCACCTGGGAAGTTCCCCACCTTTGGAAGATCACACTGACCACATCGGGATAGAGTGACCATTCATGGTGAGACGAGAAGGTCCTGCTGAGGTGATCTGCTAGTATGTTTCTGGTCACCGGGAGGTGCACGGCCACGAGATGAATGGCATGCTGCACACAGAAGTCCCAGAGTTAGAGAGCTTCCTGGCAAAAGGCTGTCAACCTGGCTCCACCCTGCTTGTTGATATAAAACATTGCGGTAGTGTTGTCCATCAGGACTTGTACCACTTTGCCCTTCAAGTGGGACCAGAAAGTGCGGCAGGCCAAACCAACTGCTCTGTGCTCCCTGACATTTATGTGGAGGGAGCGGTTGTCCCGCAACCAGCGACTTTGCATGCTGAGCTCAGCCAGGTGGACTCCTCTAGCCCAGGCCTGAGGCATCAGAAACCAGGGTCAACAATGGGGCCGTGGCCGTGAAGGGAACCCCCTCCAACAGCGATTCGGGGTCCAACTACCATTCCAGTGACAACTGGATGTGTTCCGGCATCCTGACTACCAGGTCTAGATCACTCCTGTTGGGTGTGTAGACCTGATGTCAACTACGCTTGCAGCGGCCAGAGATGGAGCCAGGCACGATGGACCACATAAGTACAAGCTGCCATGTGGTCTAACAACCTCAGGCAGGAGCGGGCGGTGGTGAGTGGGTGGCCCCTTATATGGGAGATCTAGTCCAACATGGCTTGGAAATGGGCCTCCAGAAGGAAGGCTCTGGCCTGCGTGGATTTGAGGACTGCCCCTATGAACTCTATCCCTTGCACCAGTTTCTTTTAGTTTACTAATAGGCCCAGGTCGTGACAGGTAGAACACACCAGATTGAGACTTCTCTGCACTTAATCCTGTGATCTGCCCTTGATGAGCCAATCGTCGAGATAAGGATAGACCTCGACCCCTCAACATCCCAGGTAAGTGGCTACCAGGTCCATGTATTTTGCGGCCAACAAGAGACCAAAGGGCAGCGCCATAAATTGGAAATGATGCTAGCCCACCATAAAAGGGAGAAATGTCTGTGTCCTTGGAAGATGGAATTATGAAAACAAGTGTCTTTCAAGCCGAGAGCAGTATACCAGTCTCCCAGATCCGGGGAGGGAATGATGGAGACCATGCGGAACTTCAGCTTTTTGAAATATTTGTTGAGTTGCCACAGGTCCAGAATGGGTCGTAGGCCCTCTTTTGCTTTTGGGATTAGAAAATAGCAGGAGAAGAGCCTTTCCCCCTTATTTCCCAAGGGTCCTCCTCTACTCCCACAACTGCAGGAGGTTGTCGACCTCCTGAATGAGAATGGTCCCTGAAGAGGAACAGGGAGGGGGGATGGGGTTGGGGTGGGGGGTGGCCATGAATTGTAGAGTGTAGCCCAGAAATACAATTTCTAGCACGCAGGTCTGAGGTGACCCGTGACCAGGCCAAACGGTAGGGACGAAGATGGTTGAGAAAAGAATGAGGCGCTTCTGGCCCCTGTGATGTTTTGCTGGGCCGAGTTGTGTATGTTAGT
The DNA here is from genome assembly GCF_965140295.1 of Lepidochelys olivacea. Classification (NCBI taxonomy): domain Eukaryota; kingdom Metazoa; phylum Chordata; order Testudines; family Cheloniidae; genus Lepidochelys; species Lepidochelys olivacea. The sequence goes on from NC_140414.1 coordinate 76,226,082, forward strand.
GGGAGGAGGAAGGCCATTGCCAACTAAAATTAATGTCCCTATCCCTTCTCCTTGCAGACCCCTGTTGAGGTTGCCAAGGCCTTGGGGATGAGAGTGGCCAGAACTGCTTCCTTGTCGACTGAGTTGTATGGAAACCCAGCAAGTGGAAGGTGGCCTGTGTGTCCTTTAGCCCATACAGCCTCACATCTGTCCAACCCCATCGAACAGGAGGTCCTAGATTTAGGACTGCATCTCCCAGGACAGGCCCCCAACCAAGAACTGCACCTCATGACCACCGCTGAAGCGACCACCCTGGCCACCGAATCAGCTACGTCCCACACCATTTGGAGGGACCCACTGTAATACCACTGTATTACCCTCCTCAATAAGGGTAATAAGGGCCCTGAATTCTTGGGCTGAGTCTTGGGGTAGGGAGTCCCATAAGTTAAAGTTTTATGTCCCCAAAAGAGCCTGGTGGTTTGTGACCCTGAACTGAACACTGGCCGAGGAATAAATTTTCCTTCAAAAAAATCCTCTTGGCCTCTTTGTTTTTGGGGGTACACTGGATTGCCCATCTGTCTTTCTCGTGGGCTGCAGAAATGACCAACGACCCCAGGGGAGAGTGGTTGTACAAGTATTCGAACCCATTGGCTGGGACAAAATACTTCTTTTCAGCCTTCTTGGAGGTGGGAGAGATTGCGGATGGGGTTTGCCAGAGGGCTTTGGCAATCTTTAGGATCCCATCATACACTGGAAACATGATGCGTGCGGGGGTTGATGCAGAAAGCACATTAAACAAGGTGTCCAATTGCTCCGCCGTCTTCTCCACCTCTAGGCCTACATTCGTGGCCACCTTTCAGAGGAGGGCTTGGTGCTTCTTAAAATAGTCTGGTGAGCTAGCGTGAGAGGGCCCCGCAACAGCCTCATCTAGAGAGAATTAGGACTTCTGGACCATTGGGGGAGAGCCCGGGGCTTCATACCCCATGGGGGATGAAGGTTTTGGGGTTGGCACTCACTCCTCCATCCGGCATCTGATTGCACTTCATGCACCAATCCCAGTGCTGTCTGTCGCTTTTCTGAAGCGGTTACCGACGATTGATACAAAGGAGTCATCGGCATAACTAGCACAGCCCAGGTCCTTCAGGATGGCCAATGGCCAGCTACTGGCTCTGCTGCCAGGACTGCATCGCACAGGTGGACACAGCCTCAGATGCCCAGTCGTGCTGGTGCTTCCTCGGTGAGGGGCTGAACTCCCTCTCCATGCCGAAGGAATCCCCTTCCAGTGACCACGGTCGGACCATTGACACCTGAGTCTGGTGGCTAAGTGTCACCATGGGTGAACAGTGCCTTGAATAAGCGGATCAGTGCCAGGAGTGGGAGGGATCGGTACCGCGTTAGGGAACATTCCCATGGTCCAGTTGTCAGCGACCTACATCGGGGAGACGGTTGGCGGGAGGATGACCTAAACCAGCCATACAGTAACCAGCATGTCTCTCTCTGGGTGAACCTCCTCAAGAGGGTGGTTTCTGGGAGCACAGTGCCAGTGATCTAAAGTGGTGAACTGGCTTGATGTGGAGATCTAGGGCGTGGTGATTGAGTGCACTGCCTTGGCTCTGGGGTCCAGCAGTGTTCACTCTCCCTCTAGGAGGATACTATGGCTGGCTTGCCCTCACAGGAAGCCTTTGCCAGAGCCATTGCAACATGCAATGCCAGCTGCGCTAGGAGTGTCCTTTGCTCTCTAGGCACCGGGAAGGCCTGGGAAAGCAGCAGCTCCGCCAAGAGTCTGGGACCCCTACCATACCCTGGAGACAGTGGCAGATCCCTTGGGGGGCTATAAGCCTCCAAATGGGGGACACTCTGATGTGGTTCCAGGGTGGTCAGGCAGCCCAAACAGGGTTCTTTACCCCATGCCCCTTGATTTTTCTTGCTCAGTGCCAGGTCACGCTTCTTCAATTTCTTCTCAGGCACCAGCGAAGGGGAGCTGTGCTGGGTAGAACCGGCTGCCGGGGGTGCACTACGCAGCGATGCCAAAGGGCTGGGAGTCTAATCTGGCCTTGTGCTCCTTCTGTGTTCTGTGACGAAAGTTCTTACAGATGCGACACTTTTTACATGTGATTCCCCCAAGCACTTCAGGCAGCTGCTGTGGGAGTCACTAACAGGCATAGGCCTGTTACAGTCAGTGCAGGGCTTAAAACCCTGCAACCAGGGGAAAGAACTGAGAGAGCATAGGGCTGCTGGCGCCTAATATACCAACACATGAGCAAGACACTCCAGAGGGTGCCACAGCTGACCCTACAGATACCGCTAAGGTGTGCGCACATCTAGAATGGAATCCACATGAGCAAGAACTTGAAGAAGAATGTATATTATGAATAGACTATATGATGCTTGCAGTCCCTTCTAACCCTACGGTTCTATGATCACAAACAACTTTACATTATGTTTACTTAATGATAGATTCAACTGTTGATCAAATGTTTTTAAGGCTTAAAGATCCCCTTTCACAAGCCAGCTGTTTAAAGGGATGCTATTTGAATTGACAATCATCAGCTCAATTGAACTGCAAAACATATTTTGACTTACAGATGTGTTTGTAAAATGTGGCACTAGAAACAAATTTTAAATTACAGGAAGAATGTCTTTATAGCTCTTAAGAGTAATATTTACAATTCTGTAAGCTGCTCCATCTCAAAATACATGAAAAGTCGCAAAAGCAAGTACACAGTATAAATGATAGCTAACTTAATTACACTTTATGCTAAGCTTTTACCTATATAGAATATTTACTGTACAACACATTATTATACAATACTTTTGAAAGTCAATCATTGTTATATGAAAAAATTTTGTTCTGCAAAACAGATATAAAAATTCAAACATCAATAAAAGTTAGACAAATAAGGAGAGTTTTAAGCTAAGACTGAAAGAGTGGAAAGTATTTTGAGCAGGTTGAAGCAGGACAGATTTTAAGACATGATGGGATAGCATCCAGTGTAAATCAAAGTGTCTCATTGTATCTTACTAGCTAAGGGGAAATCTTGCTTGGTTAGGACCTTGATGAGAGACAGCTAAAAGGTACGTTTATACAGCCAAAAAAAACCCATGGCAGCAAATATCAGACCTGGTCAACTGACTCAGGCTCCCAAGGTTTGCACTACAGGGCTAAAATAGCTGGAGCTTGGACTTTGAGACATTTCCCTCTTGCTGAGTTTCAGAACCCTGGCTCCAGCCTGAGCCCAAATGTCTACAGTGCTATTTTCAGCCCTACAGTGTGAGCTCAAAGACTCACCACCAAAGGTCTTTTGTTTTGTTTTTTTCTGTCTGTGTAGACATGCCCTAAATACTGGAGAAAGTCAAACTGGTAATTCGGTTCATGGCATGTATCTTTTTCTGAGTCATTGTTGAACTTAACAACTCACCATGTTGTTGGGGAGGACTGTTCTGGGAAAAGATGCCAAAGATACATATTGATGCCCTAGGTATTTGGGGTGAAATTAAATATTCCATGACACTTTTTCAAGGATATGGGTGGTGTTAGACATAGTATCCCACGTAAATTTAAAATTGAGTAATTACACTGAATCTGACTGAATATTCTTGTACAGTTGAGTAATGTATTCTTTCCTGGTCTTAAAACAGCTATGCCGTATCATTGGTGCAGTTACGGTTACAGCATTGCTCTCAAATAGTGACTGCATTTTGTTGGTTGATGAAGTGAAAGTTTTGCATATATGAGGTGTCTTTAGAATATGGTATCATGATAAAAATGTGTAAAATTATAGGTATTGCCATACTGGATCAGATCCAAGGGGCATCTAGTCCAGTATCTTGTCTCCAACGGTGGCTAGCACCAGGCACTTCATAGGAAAGTGCAAGAAACCTTTCAATAGGCAGATGTGGGATAATCTGTCCTCTAGTTAGTAGTCAGAGATTAGCATAAACCCTGAAACATGGGGGTTTATATCCCTTTCCAAAATTATAACATAACTATGTATATAAAATTGACATCACAGCAGCATAACATAACTGTAGCATGTTAGTATTTTACATTGACACAGTGTCATGGGGATGGATGGCACTGCTCATAGATAAACTAAATACTGCTGTGGAGTCCCTGCCCCAACAAGTTTACTATCGAAGAGTAATGTATTCTTGGTATTTCCTGTTATTGTGTTCCTCCAGTACAGTTTTCAAGTTTATGCTGCCACCCTGTGGCTGGACAAAGAAATTAACACTATTGTTAGTGAACTACTGACGTTGATATTACAAAATTCCAAGCACAGCAGTAGGGACAATAGCTGCTTTACTTTCTTCACTCACCAACTTCAGACACCACAATATATACAGGTAGTTTATGATTCTGATGTTTCCAAAACATGATCTGCAAGCCAAGTAACTGCTGGAGAGTGCAGGGAGGGAATACAGATGTAGCCAAGTCTGAGGAGAGCATAAGAACTGTCATATTTAGGGCCCCACCAAATTCACAAACATGGAAAACACATAACGGACCGTGAAATCTGGTCTCTTGTGTGCTTTTACCCTACACTATATAAATTTCACAGGGGAGACCAGCATTTCTCAAATTGGGGGTCCTGACTCAAAAAGGAGTTGCCAGGCATTGCAGGTTCTTTTAGGGGGGTCGCGGTATTGCCACCCTTACTTCTACACTGCCTTCGGAGCTGAGTGCCCAGAGAGCAGTGGCTGTTGGCCAGGCACCCAGCTCTGCAGGCAACAGCGCAGAAGTAAGGTGGCAATACCATACCATGCCATCCTTACTTCTGCATTGCTGCTGGCAGTGACTCTGCCTTCAGAGCTAGGCTTCTAGCCAGCAGCCACACTGCCCAGCTCTGAAGGCAGGGCTGCTGCCAGCAGCAGCGCAAAAGTAAGGGCAGCAGTACTGCAACCCCCACCTACAGTAACCTTGTGACCACCCCAAAACTCCTTTTTGGGCCTACAATTATAACTCCATGAAATTTCAGATTTAAATAGGTGAAATCATGAAATTTACCATTTTTAAATTCCTATGACAGTGAAATTGACCAAGCTGAAGAGTCCCCGTCTTTTTAATCCCTGTTCAATACCCCTAATCATTTTATTGCCTTTCTCTGCACCTTTTCCAATTCCAATATACCCTTCTAGAGATGGGGCAACCAGATATGCACGCAGTATTCAAGAGATGGGCGTATCATGGATTTATATAAAGGCATTATGATATTTTCTGTCTTGTTCTCTATCCCTTTCAGCAGCTGAATATAAACCAAAAAGATAGGATGCAGCATACCCAGAGACTTGAGAAGTAGGAAGGTAATTTTGAAACTAATTCAGAACAGGTGATTGTAGGATGTGTGTGTCATTTGAATATGGTTTACATTAGGAACACATGTTTACAGCATCTTATTCCTTGGAGGAAAAACAACAAACGTTTATAGCTTATCTTATGGTATTTATATTATCATATCTAAGTGCATCACAGTTGTCAGTGTATAGAAATAATATTCCATACTACACATGGAATGTATTATCCCCATTTACAGATGGGGAACTGAGACACAAAGATTAAGACTCAGATTTTAAAGCTATTTAGGTGTTACTGTGTTTAGCATCACAAAATCCAACTGATTTAGAAGCCCAAATCTCATTTAGGAGTGGGGATTTTGGTACTTAGGATTCTAAATTCCATCATCAAAACAGTTGTTATACCATTATATAAATGGGTAAACATTATGGCAAAGAGGTTGATTGAGCAATGTAAGCTAGCATAACAATGAGTGAATGATAGAGCAAGAAATGGACCCATTATCCACAAATTGAACTATTTTCAGGTTTATTGTACAGGAGAAGGTTGTATGTGCTTGCAATGCTGTCTAAACAGGTTACCAGCTCTGTGACGCAGACAGACCAGCTCAAATCAGAGCAACAGGGCAATTCACTTATGTATGTATATCAAACAAAAGCTAAAAGGTCATAATAAGTTCAAGCCAATTCACTTGTTAGAATAGAACAAAGGGGGGGTGTTATCGAATTACAATTTACTTGGCAGGTGCCTGGTAATTACATTTGCTTAAATGCATGAAAGCTAGTGAAATGGTAATGTTATTGTCTACACCAATCTGTTTCCTGTGATTGCTATCTTGTACTTAATTAGATTTAAATTGAAATATGTCTTAGTGTTTAGATGTAAATGTACTTGATGTGTAACACTGCATGAAAACTAATGAATTGTTTCTGGCTATCACATTGTGTCTACATTATGTTTATCCATACAAGATTGGAGAGTTGGAAATTTAAATGAAGAAGGCTGCTGACTTCAAAGCAAGAGCCATTGTTTTATTCAATGGGGTTCACAGCCCCAGGCTGCATTTCCTAATCTTCATCAGCAAAGGAAGCACCCATGTGGGTCAAGAGGCTTGCCAGCTTTCCTTATGTGAGCCTGATGTATAAATACTGATTCAATGGAATGATTCTGCATCTCTGGACTGATGAATTCTGACAGGGTGGAATTCGGAGTGGTTGGACCGAGATTGCTAGATCCATTCTAGGTAACCCTGAGAGACTATTGGAAACCAGCAAATTACTGCCCCTCTGCCATCATATTGGACCTACAAACTTTGATTCATCTGTAATGTATTTTACCTGCTTTAACTTTTAAATAACTCATTTCTTTTTCTTAACTAATAAATCTTTAGTTTAGTTTAATAAAGGAATTGGCTTCCGCATTGTCTTTGGGGAGATCTGAAGTATACCTTGACCTGGGGTAAGTGACTGGCTCTCTTGGGCTGGGAGTAACCAAATGTGTGATGATTTCTTGTTTTAATAACCTTTCATAATTAAGTCCAGTTTGCCTGAATGGTAATATAGGCTGACATGTCTGGGGACTGACTGTGGCTGCATGGTAAGCTAGTATAACGATCCAGGTGCACACAGTTGTTGCTGGTTTGATTAAATCTATTTATAGAACATACCTCCATTTTGGGGACGTCTAGCCTGTTTTCTGACAGTCTGACCTGAGACTCTCAGCTGTGACCCGTTCTGGACACCGTGACAGTATTAAATAAGTTTTAAGTTGCATGCTATTTTTGCACACGTGGGTGGTGGGTTAGGTGCATATTTTTCTGATACAAAATGCATCTTTGCTTTCCTTTCAGTGCTCAGCCCATGGCCCATCTTTGTGTTGCTTAAACACATGGTAGCAGTGGAGGTGGAGACTGGCACTTTTCAATACAATAGCAGGGGTGTAAGGTGACAAGCAGGACTGCAAGTAAGCGACTGCTTTTCCCTCCTGACCTATGGTGTGGTTCAGAATTATATAAGGTTGTACCTGATCACACAGCAAGGGTCTGTATCCATTGATTCCATGGGTACTGTTCCATGGGAACTACAGCTACTGCTATTTAGTGGCACACATGAACACTTCTGCTGGAGTGTTGAATACCGTAGGCAGGACTTTAACTTCCTTTTCTGTGACCCAGCTGTTTAACAGAGACAAGCAAGTTTTAGTTTTTGTTAGCATTTTATTCCCATGAATGATCAACTATGCTACTTCTAAGAATATACTGGAAATGAACAACTGGCCTTTGACTTGGATCCCAGCCATAAGGGCATAGCTAGTTTAGCAGGAAATGACATCAATTTAATAGTTGGATTCATTTTAAATGCCTTGGAGGCACATTATTTAGTATGAGAGATGAGGGTGTTTAAAAGTGTCTGAGGAACAACTAAGTAGGATGCTTTGTGTCCTCTCTAATCACTAAATACTTTAGACACTTCTGCTGCTCCCTCAAATGCAGAACATTCCTCTGTGTTAGTCTTGACCTCTGACACTAACTGTCTGCTAACCAAAGAGCATTTATGAAGAAAGCCTGTGGCAACTATCTATACTGGTCCCAGTGTTTCAATTCCATCCTTAAAAAGACAAGAAAATGCATTTCTAACATGACAGTGGGGAAGGATCTAAAAGCAAGAATGGCTGTCTTGTTAAACATTTTCATGAGACGTGATTTAAGCTAATGTTTTAAGCCACAAATCACCTACAATTAAATAATCTAGTTTATAAAAATTATAGTAATTTTATTAAGGCTATTTCATTTACTAGATGTGTTTTTTGATTCTTGGAAATCGTGACTTAAATTCAATTCAGCAATTATGATTTAGTGGTCTTACCCCCATCCTTGTATGAATATTTTAGGTTCTGCTTTAATGACTTCGACAGTTAAGAGTAGTAGTATTTCCCCCTACTTTCCTCTTCCCTTGTTCATACATATTTGCATGATCTCCATGCAGCATCCCATAGTTCCATGATATATGGGGGCAGAAGAGCATTCTGTTTATATATGCTGTCCCTATCTTAGAGTTGCCCAATTCGGAAGAACTGCATCAAATACAGGATTGTGTTTATTGGCACCCAGATGGTGTAAGAGAAGTTAAAATGCATACCAGTAAGCTAAGCATTGCATGTTTCTAGAAGCATGTTTAATATAAGTCAAACTGAATAATGTAGTGGCTTATAACAGGTTTCTTGGCCACTGCAAAATGTGTTTTCTCTTCTGTTTTACAGCCTTAATGGAGTATATTTTAAAAAATTACAATGAAGTGTACCAAAGTACAGTATATTGCATGCTTAATTTAAAGCAAGTATTAGGAATACTTTAATTACAAAACTAACCAATGGCAAAGGGTATCATCTGAGCACAGTGACAGGAGCTTTAACAGCTCAATTCCAGTTAAAGTTCCTCTAAAACAGTGGTTCTTAACATGGGGTACATGCACCCCCTGGGGGTGCGAGATACCCTTTCTGGGGGTGCAAAACGTGCCAGATTTTTTTTAGAAGGTAAATCATCGAAAACACAAATTAAGCACAGGCACATAAGTACAACTACTTTGTTTCATCAAACCTATGTATTTATTAACATTATACTTTAACGATTACTGTAATATACAAACAAAAATATATCTAGGTTTAAAGAACTGACCTACTTCAATGATTTTTGATAAGGGGTGCGAGAATATATTTTGAGAACCAAAGGGGTGCAGGCTGCAGTAAAAGTTAAGAAACACTGCTCTAGAAGCTTTTTAATATAGTGGATCATTTCTCTTGCAAAGAAACATGGAAAACACCCTTGCCAGAAGTTTGACAATGATCACAAATTTCCATCACCCGTGTCCAAGGTTTGTTTCTAAATTTTAGAAGGAAGGCAGTTGAGAACATGCATAAAGAGCAAACATACAATATTCAGGTAGAGTAAGGAGCAAGCCAGCCAAAAGGGGCATGAGAAGCTAGAACATGAATTATTGACAAATGGTGTTATCCACAACAGGAATACAAAACCTTGTCAAGAATACTGTAAACTTGATGTGTGGATTTTGTTTTCATTAACTGACTTCTAATCATAAAAGCTCTGTAACTCTGACTGGCTACTTTGAATCTGATCAGATTATCTGACAACATGTATCACTTGTATGTACATATGCGTGTATATTATATAGAATCTTGCCTTTCAAAGTACATTTTAAATTTTAATTCTAAATTATTAGAATACCACCTAGAGGCTCCAAACAAGATCAGGGGTCCCAATGTGCTGTGCTTAGATATAGTAAGAGACAGTGTCAAGGTTCCTCCCCCACTCTGAACTCTAGGGTACAGATGTGGGGACCTGCATGAAAACCTCCTAAGCTTACTTTTACCAGCTTAGGTTAAAACTTCCCCAAGGTACAAATTAATTTTATCCTTTGCCCTTGGAATATCCACTGCCACCACCAAACTCTAACTGGGTTTGCTGGGAAACGTAGTTTGGACACGTCTTTCCCCCCAAAATCCTCCCAACCCTTGCACCCCACTTCCTGGGAAAGGTTTGGTAAAAATCCTCACCAATTTGCATAGGTGACCACAGACCCAAACCCTTGGATCTGAGAACAATGAAAAAGCATTCAGTTTTCTTACAAGAAGACTTTTAATAGAAATAGAAGTAAATAGAAATAAAGGAATCACCTCTGTAAAATCAGGATGGTACATACCTTACAGGGTAATTAGATTCAAAACATAGAGAATCCCTCTAGGCAAAACCTTAAGTTACAAAAAAGACACACAGACAGGAATAGTCATTCTATTCAGCACAGTTCTTTTCTCAGCCATTTAAAGAAATCATAATCTAACACATACCTAGCTAGATTACTTACTAAAACTTCTACGACTCCATTCCTGTTCTATCCCCGGCCAAAGCAGCATACCGACAGACACAGACCCTTTGTTTCTCTCCCTCCTCCCAGCTTCTGAAAGTATCTTGTCTCTTCATTGGTCATTTTGGTCAGGTGCCAGCGAGGTTACCTTTAGCTTCTTAACCCTTTACAGGTGAGAGGATTTTTCCTCTGGCCAGGAGGGATTTTAAAGGGGTTTACCCTTCCCTTTATATTTATGACAGACAGTCTCCACAAACTGAGCAGGAATGGAAAGTTTCTTACCTGATAATTTTCTTTCTGCTAGCAACACCTCCCACAATTCTGATACATATGGGCTATTCCTTTCCTGTCCGCAGTTTCTGGAGGTGACTCAAAGTTGCAGCACAGCCTATGCTATCTATGACCCCTTCTGCTGCTTGCTGCCAGATGATTCATTCCAAAGCAGTGAAAAAAAGAAAATTTAGAAAATTATTAGCAACAATAATACTAACTACGTACAGTAGGCCACTGCCTATGTGATACAAATAAAATGCTGCCCCTTGGCTGTGAAGCCATTCAGGATGGGTACAATTGTGAGAGATGCTCCTAGCAGAAAGGAAATTAGCTGGTAAGAAATTTTTCATTCTGCAGCCCAGTGTCTCTCCTACAATTCTGGTGCATATGGGAAGTAGCGAGCAGTGAACAAGTGTAGGGAGGGATAAAAAAGTGAACATAAGATCTGGAAAAAATGAACAGTAAGGTGGCAAAATCTGTAGACAATACAAAATTACTCAAGATAGTTAAGTCAAAAACTGACTGTAAAGAGTCACGAAGGGATCTCACTAAACTGGGTGACTGGTTGACAAAATGGCAGAGGAAGATCAATGTTCGTAAGTATAAAGTAAAGCACATTGAAAAGAAGATTCCCAAATATACGTACAAAATGATGGGGTCTAAATTAGCTGTTATCACTCAAGATAGGGATCTTGGTGTCATCATGGATAGTTCTCTGAAAACATTTGCTCAATGTGTAATGGCAGTCAACAAAAACTAACGTTAGGAACCATTAGGAAAGGGATAGATAATAAGACAGAAAATATCTTTACACCACTATATAAATCCATGGTACACCCACACTTTGAATACTATGTTCAGTTTTGGTCACTATCTCGAAAATATTTATTAGAATTGGAAAAGGTACAGACAATGTCAACAAAAATTGGGGGTATGGAACACCTTCCATATGAAGAGAGATCGAAAATGAATAGTCCCATTCTTTTTAAAGAGAGTCAACTAAGGATGGGTATGATAGAGGTCTATAAAATCATGAATGGTATGGGAAAAGTATATAGGGAAATGTTATTTACCTCTTCACATAACACAAGAACTAGGGGCCATTTGATTAAGTTAACAGGCAGCAGATTTAAAACAAACATAAGGAAGTACTTCTTCACACCATGCACAGTCAACTTGTGGAACTCATTGCCAGGGGGTGTTGTGAAGGCCAAAAGTATAACTGGGGTCAAAAAATAATTAGATAAGTTCATGGAGGATAGGTCCATCAGTGGTTCTTAGCCAAGATGGTCAGGTATACAACCCCTTGTTCTAGATGTTCCTAAACCTCCACTTGCCAGAAGCTGGGAATGGACAACAGAGGATGGATCACTTGAAATTGTCCTGTCTTGTTCATTTCCTCTGACAAATCTGGCACTGGCCACTGTCAGAAGACAGGATACTAGATTAGATGGACCACTGGAATGTTCCCGTACAGCCGTTCTTATTTTCTTAAGATATCAGGAAGGCACAAACACCCCTTTTGAACTGCTGCAGTGGCAAAAAGTTATATTACCACCTGCAGCACCTTCCTAGCAAGGAGGCCTTGGTGGAAACAAGTCTTAAAAGGTATGACAGCAGTGTTAGCCAAATGACCATGCAGCTGCTCTGCAGATTTCTGCAGTGAAAGCGCACACTCTTTTGGCCCATGAGATTGCCAGGGATCATGCACCTTGATTCCTTCTTGAATAGGTGCACTGGATGGCTTGTATGCCTCAAAAGTGCATAGTCTGTTTCATCTAGAAAGGGATAGCTTGGACACTGTAAGCCCTTAGCACTTCAAGATGAAAAAAAATGAATAGGAAGCCCAATCTCTTTTTGAATTCTGTATGCTTGTTATAAGTTTTTAGTGCTCTTCTGACATCTAGAGTGTGCCACTGCTTCTTGGTTGGAAGCTCTGGTGCTGGACAGAATGAAGGCAGTCAGAAGCTCAAGGGGATGGTTGGTTAAGGCTTTCAACTCAGTAGTAGGTCCCACTTAGGGAAGATCTGTCCGACCGCTGGACTGGCAAGTCTGATTGCTCTGAGAAATCTGGATACCTGAGCATTCTGACAAGGATCCTGCAAATAGTACACTTCTGAGGGCGGATACTGGGCATGCTACAGTGCTGGGCTGAAGGCCCTTATCCGCACCTTCCTGAAGGAAGTCTGGAGTGGCCAGAATCCCAGGAGCCCTTGAATCTGTGATGCATGCTTTGCACAACAAACTGAACTTGGTCCCCATGGAGGAGTAGGTTTTTTGCATGGAAATTCTCCTGGATGAGAGCAGAGTCCTGATCACATTGAAAGATAGGCCACATGTAGCTAGTGCTTCCCTGTCAGTATCCAGGCTGTTACTTGAAGACTATCTGCATCTGACTGAGGAATAGGCCTTGGGAAAATGATGTCTGGTCTTGTCAGAAATTGCAATTGTGGTTCCAGATTCAGTTTTATCAGATCAGAAAACCATTCTCTCCTTGGTTGGTATGGAATTACCACGGTCACCCTTGCTTCTTCTCACATTATCTTTTGGACCATCTTTTCTAGGAAAGGGAAGGATGGGGATGCATAAAGCAGGACTTTTGGTTATCTGTGCAATAGAGCATCTGTCCTTATGGACTTGGGGTCTGCTTCCCAGATGAAGAATTTTGACTGTTTTTCATTCTTGTGATTGGCGAAGAGGTCGACTGAGGGGAGACCGAATGTCTGTAAGACCAGAATGAAGACTTCCTGGTTCAGGCATAATTTTGAATAGTTGACTTTGCATCTGCAGAGCCAGCCTGCCATTTGGATCAGCTCTCTTTTCACATGTATTGCTTTTAGGGAAGTGGGAGTCTTGTCTGCCCATTCCATTGTCTCCATCACTTCTGCATGTAGAGCTACCCTCCTTGTATCCACTTTTTGGTTGTTTAAGTATGCAATGAAGGGGCCATGCTGTCTGGCTGGACCAAGATGTAGTTGCCTTCTAGGGAGCTCTGGAATCTCAGTAGTGATGGAGCTCACAATTATCAAACTAAGAGCTTGATGCTGTGGTTCTTGCCCTGGAGCTCCAGCTACCTTACATCATTCCAAGTCCCAAGAAGGGCTCACCCTTCCTTCAGACTGTTGTCTGTTGTGAGAACTTGCAGGACTAGAAGTCATATCAGAAGACCCCTGCTGACATTCTCTGGGACCGTCCATCATCTTGGGGAATTCAGCACATAGTTGGGAACCAGTACCTGGTCTTGCATTTGCTCTAGGGAATGGTCCCATACTCTCAGAATAGAGGCCGAAGACACCTGATATGCAACCTCTCCCATGTGCATCCCTCCTGATTTCGCTAGGATCTTGCTGATGAGCAGAATCGGAGGGAATGCATACATCAAGCTTCCTGCCCACAATAGGAGGAAGGCATTGGAGAGGGAGCCCTTGCCCAGACCCTGTCTGGAGCAGAACCTGTGGCACTTCCTGTTCTGCATGGTGGCGAACAAATCCACTTGTGGAATTCCCCACCTCTGGAAGATCGTGACCGCCACCTCCGGGTGGCACGCCCACTCGTGGTGAGAGAAGTCCCTGCTTCGGTGATCTGCTAGCGTATTCCTGGCATCCAGAAGGTGACCCACTTCTGGATGGATTCCGTGTCCGATGCAGAAGTCCCAGAGACAGAGTGCTTCTTGGCAGAGGGCCAAGGATCATGCTCTGCCTGTTGTGTTCAACATCCGATGAAGTGAACTGTAGCTTACGAAAGCTTATGCTCAAATAAATTGGTTAGTCTCTAAGGTGCCACAAGTACTCCTTTTCTTTTTATAAAGGTATTTGTGACCCTTGAATGGCACAAAGTACTTGCACTCTGCCTTCTTGGAGACCAGAGGCAAGGAGGAGGGGGTTTTCCAGAGAAGGCACTTGTAATTTTTGCGACCCCCTCACATAGGGGCAAAGCTACCCTGGCCGGGGCTACGGGGCAGAGAACATCAAAGAGGGAGTCCGCCTGGAAGCCCAGCTTGGCGACAACCCTCTAACACTCCTGATGTGCCTTAGCATCATCCTGGGGAACCAGTGGAAGGACCCCCACTACACCCACATCTGGCAACAACGAGGAGAAAGCCAGTACCAAGAGGTTCTCCACAAGCAGAGGTGGTCCGGCGGCTTGCTCGCCCACTTCCTCCTGTGCCTGTAGGGTGCCTGCAGCCAAGGTCTCTTGAACTGGAAAGGGGGTGGGAGAGGGAGGTAGTCAGTCTCTCTGAAGCTCCGGATACCAAGCAGGAGGCCTGGGAGGGCTGAGTGAATCCCCATGGGTTCCATGGATACCACTGTGCCGGCCATGGAGCCTGAGACCATGGGGCCGGCTGCGGTGCCATCGACGTAGGTATTGGAGCTTGTCCTGCAGCTAGGGAACCTCACTGCGAACGTGAGCTAGATCCCGAGGGGTCGCTCCCCTACAACCAAGACCAAGCTGAGTGGTGGCTTTGCTCCGATCGGTACCAGCCGCTCCTCCCCAAGTTGGATCTGGCTGACCTCAACAAGCGCATGGATCAGGGTGTCGGTGACCAGCAGATCCACGACAGCTCCCAGCCGGTGATCTACGCCTCACACTTAACAAGCGATACCAGGATGTGGAGCAGGACTGGGAACCAGAGTGGGTTTGGCATCATGAAATTGCAGCCACATGCAGTGATGCCACCCTGGGGGATTGGCGACAGTCCAGGGAACAGTACCGTTGTCCCTCGACCTGTCCCTGGAGCAGTATCGGTGCTGCGGAGATTCTGGTGCCAACTCCAAAACTCCTGCTGGGGGGGGGCATGTGCCTCCAGAGGTCTGCACCTGGTTACTGGCAAGCTGCACCTCGAGACTCTCTGCCCTTGTCCGAGGTCCAGAGACTGGATGGGGATCTTTGCCATATATGTGGAGACTGTGGTGGTCCAAATGCAGGTTTACACCAGGACCCTGCAGGGGCCAGAGTGGGTGTCACCGGGAGGGACATAATCTCTTGCGCCGCTTTCAGGGCCTCCGGGGTGGACGGCACCCAGAGCTGACAAGGACCTCCGTCACTATCCAGGGTAGCCGGTGGTGAGTGGACTGGGCTACACTGCTCAACCTGAGCTGGGGCCCGAGATCCCGAAGGGGGTGAAGAGGGGCCCCAGACAGGGCCTTGGTCCACCTCAGACTTGTCTTTTCCCTTGCGGGAAACTGGAGACCTTCCTCACCCCGTCTTCCTAGGCTTCTTGGCTGGAGCCATGGAAGGGGACCAGTGCTGCGCAGACGGTATCAGTGGGGCGCTGCGCACAGAGGTCATGGTGCTCGGCGCCAAATCAGAGCGCCGCTCTGGCATCAGGGTAAGGACAGACTCCATAAGGAACGCTTTCAAGTGAATGTCATGCTCCTTCTTTGTCCTGGGCTTGAAGGACTTGCAGATTCTTCACTTATTCCTAATGTGACCTTTGCCCAAGCACTGTAAACAACTGTTATGTGGATCACTAATGGGCATGGGCCTTTTACAGCGATCACAGGGCTTAAAGCCTGGTGATCGGGGCATGCCCTATCCCAAGGTGAAGTCCCTAACTAACTAAGTCTCTAACAAATAGGGAAACTAAAACTAGGGGAACTATATACAATAATATACAAGAGGTAAATAGGTTTGAGTGAATGAGACGCAACAGCGCTAGCTGAAGCAGCAACAGTTCCATGCACCGTCACTGGTAGCAAGAAGGAACTGAGGGCGGAGGAGGCCAGCGGCACCCTATATGCCGTGGCATATGTGCGCCACTCCATGGGGTGCCAGAGCCGGTCCCCTACGTATACTGCTGAGGGGAAAACATCTGGCACCGGTGCATGTTGCGAGCACACACGCCTCAGTTGAATGGACATGAGCTATCACTCAAAGAAGAACAATTGTGCCATACCTGTATGGAAAACAACATTTTTACTAAGAGGTTAAGTATAAATGTTCTATATCTACATCTCATTTCACTGTGTTAGCTACATACATGGTTCCTGAAGAGGTGATTGCATAGACAACTGGAGAACTTGCTTTGGATGGATCAGAATGAGGCAGAGATCATTCAAGGGAAACCACATAAAAATCTTCCATTCTGAATCCCCAGTCCAAGAACATAAGGATGCTTTTGCAGAGGGATAAAGGTCAAGTCTGTAGCTCTTAATATAAAAAAGGTATCAAAGGATAACCAGGTGGCAACTTCACAGATGTCTGAAATTTTCTTGAATTAAATCAGTTGGGATTAAGTCTAGTGTGGAGGTGGGGAGGAATCTCTCTCCAGCCTCTCTGGCTTGAATTTTACATTATCCAAAACCAATGGTTCCTTTTCCTTGACGGAGGAGTGAGAGCTTTGTAAGGGATTAAGATCTAGGCATGTTTGGTGGGGATTTTTTTTTTTTTTTTTACTTTTGTGGGGGTAGAGGGTTGGTCATTTGGGGAAAAAGTGTTGTCATACCCACTTTGGGTCATTAGCTATTATTGTCTAATATCTTTTGAATCTTAATCCATGTAAGGAGTCCTGAACCCTCATCAATTAAAACATAATTGGAGAGCAAGTGCAAGGGAATATCCCTTAGAGACCCACATCTTCCCCTCTGAAGAAAGGGAGGCAGAAAGACGCCAGATTTCTTCCTGACTGATTATTACACAACTGGGATGCGACCCTGGGGCTTTTTTCCCTTTCAAGGTGTGGGCAAGTTTTTTTTATTTACTCCTGAAATGCCTTTTTTGCAGAGGACAATCCGGTTTACTGAGTCCTGAGAGCTGATTCAAGAAGAGGACAAACCCATCCTGGTGGAGGCATCTCTGATGGAATCTGTTGATGTGGCAGGGACCAGAGGCTCTGACAATATGTCCTGAATCAGAACGCCTTTGCCTGGCAGATTGATTGTCCCCATGCTGGAAGCGGTCGTGGAGAAATATCTATCTTTTTGCAGCTCTTAAGTCTCTTTGCATACCAAGCACCTCCTAGTTTTCAGCTTGCTCAGTTTGGTCTGATGGGGGGAAGGAGTGAAGAAATCGAGAAAAGAAGCTCAAAACTCAATTTGCAGTAAACAGGAATTTCAAATGCACAGGGCTTAAGGATCAGACCCACAGTGGGCCAATTTTTAGTATTTAGTTTTTTTCTACAATAGAAAGTCATTGCAAAATTAGATTCTCAACAAGTGATCTCCTTCCTTAAATAATTTTAAGGCCCAGTTAGCTCTGAGCCTAAAGAGCATTTCTTTAAATAAACTGCCATAACTTACACTCAAGATACTACACACGTTATGGACAACCTCCTCTTATAATTGGCTGGGGTTTTGTGTTACTTCCCAACCAAGTATTTAAACAATTGACATAAAAAAATAATTCTCCTACATAGATTGAAATCTGCAAACATTTGTCTTGATCCTCTTATAGTGTACATTTAGACAGATTAATATTTTTTAAAATGTGGAGAGATTAATTTTTCCACACTCGAATAATATTCTTATTTACTATTTCATGCAGCCTTAAATTAGCTCGAGGGATTTAGGAGAACTCAGAATTGATTGGAAGGCCTTAAGATTATTCTCTTTTTTAAATGTGAAAAATATGCATGGATTCTGCATAAACAGTTAACTGGCAAAAGTACTCCCATCATCTTAAAAGCTTGTAGTCCACTCAGTATGGCCAAACTTACTTCCTACTCTTATAGGAAGCAAGCCGTGCCTAGCGTAGGTAATGTGTTAGAAGTAACGCACATTTAAGTGAAATCCTGGTCCCAATGAAGTCAATAGCAAAATTTCCATTGACATCACTGGGCTCGGATTTCATCTCAGGAATTTTGTGGAAGTTTAAGATTTTAGAACAAAAGCATCCAACACCTAGTTTGATGTATATTTGTGGTCTGAATGGCATATTCAGATCCTGCAGAATCTGGGATTTTTTTTGTTTCTAAACAATTACAAAGATAACATTGAAAATATGAACTAAAACCAGTGTCAAAGGGTGCATCTGAGTCTGTAGACAGCTTGAAACAAAGAATTTTAAAAGGTGTGATCTCCCCATTCCCAATTAATTTTTTTGTATAGTTATCTCTATAGACACTTGAAATGTCAGGCTTAACTACTTTACTACTGATAATTTTAGTGGATAAAATGGGGAAAGAGGAAGAGAATAAAGCCTGGAGGGAAGAACAGAGTTGTTGCAGAAAATGAAATGCAGACATGTAGTAAAGACAAAGAGAAATAGAGAAAAGATGGGGAAAGAAGAGAAACACAAGATAGGAAGAGGATGGGTCGTAAAGGTGAAGTTAATTTTTCTACTGAATGAGACAATACTAAGGTACTCAATAAATAACAACTGAAAGTTTAGGTAATACATCATTGCCATTTACCTCTGATCTTTGTACAATCTCCCACTGACATCAGTGGGAATCTCACTGTGGATTCCTAAATTGATAATCCAGCCAAGAGAACAAAGGATTTTGACCCTCTTCCTCCAATTAATTTTACACTCTGGTTCTAAAACATGTAAAGAAAAACAATTCCACAGAAGCAAAAAGAATTTAACATTGTTTTGCCCCCCTGCAATGGGCAAGAGAGGAATTTTTAATAGTAATACCATAAAAATAAAGAGTTATACAAAAATCAAGTATTTATTTATGAAGATTAGAAATAATGTACATATTAACTTTCACTTAGTGCTAAAATAATTTAATTTTTAAATTTTTCCACCTGAGCTTGCTATTACTCAGGGGTTGGAAATCCATCTCTCTCCAATAGGGTAACTGAAAATTATAAGTTTCATTTGATCTGTAATACCTGACCTGTTATACACACAGACTAGTAACACTTTCTAGCCATTGTCTCTGGGGAAAAAAAACACACCGTATTTTGCCAATATGGTGCTCCCTCTGACAGTGGAGCAGAGTTCGGGGAAAATCTAGGTATATATTGTCCAGGGAGATCACACAACAAATCATCAGTGTCAAAATGACAATAATAACAGTACTTAAGGTTATTCCATTTTGTTTGCGTGTGTGTGGCAGGAGTGGGGGGGGGGGGGGAGAGCAGCCTTAACTTTTGCACAGTTTTATAGTTAGAGAAGATAGCAAAATTCAAAATATGAATGTGTCTGCTAGAAAGATTATGGTACAAACTCTCCAGTTACAAAGGAATTCCATTATCCCTTTGAAAAAAAATTAACTTTTTCAATGACGTGTTAAAGACCAGTTTGCCTTAATTTGCAAAAACTATTAAGATAGTTCAGGTGACACTGGTTAAAAAGTGACAAATGGAAACTTCAACATGCTACCAGTTTTATTCTAAAAATGTGAAATATTCAAACTTGGGCTACTGGCACAATGTGACTATTTAAATACAGTCTAACTGGTCAACTGAAAATGAAATACAATCTTTAGTAGGGATAAATAGAATTATTTTTAGTGTGTAAGTGAAGAGCTAGAAGCAGGTATTTTCAAAACACGGTAATCCTTTTAACTGCTTACACCTAACAGCCAACAATTAATATGGCAAGGCCTCTAATACATGATAAATCTATCTTGATTTAAAAAAACAAAAACCATCTTCTGGGCCATCCTCCGTATACTTTGGTTGAAATTTTTAAGATAAAGTGTAATTTCTGCAGCAGGTAACTTTAAAAATGAGGAAACATATAAAAGGAAATACATAAACATCTCATCTGAAATATAGGTATGTTTTTCCATCTTCATCATGCAATCAGCATGCTTTTCTTAGGTCTCCCACTTTCTTGCTCCTTATTCAGTTATTATTACATTTTCCACTGTAACTCGCAATTCTGCTGTACAGAATCCAGACACCTACATATCGCATTTCCTGAGGCAGGTTTATTCATCATTATCTGTAGAGAGGGGGAAAAAAGACAAATTTAGCAGATTCAGTAAAACTTAATAAGATAAATAGTTAAGTAAGCAACCATATATGATAAAAATTCTATTACAAAATAAGACTGAAATGAACAACTTTAAAAAAATTGTTAACAGACTTCAAAACAGCACTATGCATACAAGCCTGTAAAGCAAAGAATAGCATTACATCTTTACTGGACTAATAAACTTCTTAAGATTGCTGCACTCTATATGGCCTGCTCAACTTAAATCATATACAACAAAGCTGTTATCACAATGAAATCCTTTCACTACTAAGAAAGAGAGAGATTACTCGGCCTATGTAGTAACTGGAGTTCTTCAAAATGGATGTCCATATGGGTGTTGCACTTCAAATGCACGCATGCCCTTGTGCCTTTGATCGGAGATTTTTGGTAATAGTGCCCATTCAGCCAATACATGTGCCCCCACACGGAGGATATAAAGCATTGTGTGGGCAAACTGGTCTCAGTTCCTTCTCTATCGTAAAGCTCCACAAGGGGAAGGAGGAGGGGTAGTGGAGCACATTAGGTAGACATCTCGAAAAACTCTAGTTACTGCACGAGGTAAGTAATCGCTCCTTTGATTACATCCTTAGGGGTGCTCCACTTCAGGTGACTCCAGTACAGTACCTCCCTAAGGAGGAGGGAGCTTTGGGGCAGAGTTCAGTACTGAAGAGACAACTGCATTGCCTCCTGCAACATCTGATCTAGCAGCATTAACCAAAACCATAATGGTTGGAGAAAGTAGGTGCACATGTTCAGGTTTCAACCCTGCAGATTTCAGCAACTTGAACATATTTGAGAAGCTACAGATGTAGACTGTCATCTTGTAGAATGAGCTATCACTCTCGGGGAAGGCTGATCAGCAGCCAACTCATTCCAGGCAATATAATATAACCAGAGATCCATCTTGAGAGTCTCTGCATAGAGACTGGGGATCACTGAAATCTGTTTGCAATTGACACAAAAAAGCCTAGAAGATTTTTCTAAAGGGTCTGGTTCTATCCAGGTAAAAGAATAACAGCCTCCTCACATTTACGGTATGGAAAGAAGTTTCTTATCTAGTCTGATGTGGCTTTGGGAAAGTAACTGGAAGGTGAATCGTCTGATTAATATGAAATTCAGAAAAAACCTTTGATAAAATGTGTTTGGATGGGGTCAAAGTAACACCTTTTTGTAGAGAACACTGAATAGAGGGTCTTCCATTAGAGCCCCCAGTTCCCTGACCCTAAGGGCAGAGATGATGGCCACCAAGAAGGCAGTCTTCACAGATAGATGTAAGAAGGAGCACATAGCTAGTAACTTGAAAGGATGTTTCATGAGGCAATTAAGAACAAGGATCTCTGGTTGGTGGGATGAGATTCACTCGACCTCTCAGAAATCTCACTATGATAGAATGGATGAAGATCAAAAAACCTTCTAATGGAGAGTGAAAAGCTGGAATTGCTTCTAAGTGAACCCTGACAAAACTCAAAAAAAATCCCAATCTTATCAATTCTAACAAGTAATCCAAGACTCTGGAAAGAGAAGAATGAGCAGGTGAAAGCTTTCACCTATTACACCAAAGATATGTCCATTTCTGGAGATAATTATGTCTTATAGATTCTTTTCTACTATTCATTAATACCTGTTGCACTTCTAAGGAACAGGAAATCTCTAACCTTGAGAACCACTGAGGAGCCATGCAAGGAGCCGCAGAACCTCCAGGTTGGGGTGAAGCGTCTGACCAGCATTCTGAGACAATAGATGGGTAAGAGGCAAATTGGATGAGATAAGGATACCAAACCTGTCTTAGCCAAGGTGGAGCAATCAAAATGATTACTGTGCGGTCTTGCTTGATCTTGTTGAGAACCTTTAGAAGCAATGGTGGGGGTGGATGTGCATAAAAAGAGGGCTCCCTGTTCATGAAATGAGACCAGCATCTCCTAGAGAGTAAGGCTCAAAACCTGTCCTGGAACAGAATTTGTTGCACTTCATATTGGCTGCTGGGGCAAAAAAATTGACCTCTGGGAATCCCCAAGCTAAGAATAGTCTGTTGAGGACTTAGGTGTTTAGCTCCTATTTGTAATTTATGGAGAAATGTCTGCGGAGGTTATCTGTCCTGGTGTTTTTACACCAGGCAGTTCAGCTGAGATGACGGTATTACTGGCTGTGCACCAATTCCAGAGTTTTATCATTTTGGTGCAGAGAGAGGGGAATGTGTCTCCCCCGACAACAGATATAATACACGCAGGCCATGCTGTCTGTCATTATCTTGATTGAATTGGCTCAGATTAGAAGGAGAAAATGAAAATGAATATTTCTGACTGCTCTCAACTCCAGAAAGTTGATGCAGAAGAGCTGTGCTTGCAGTGACCATTTGCCCTGAATTGTGTGGGGTACCAGCTGTGTCCCCTATCTCAAGAATAATGCATCTGATGTTATCATGACAGTAGAGGGATTTTGGATAAATGTGGCTCTGGCACCGATATTCACAGGGTCTTCCATCAGTTGAGTGACTTCAGAACCCACTGGGGAACAGATATAAGCTTGTCCAGACTGTGCTTGTGTAGTCTGTAGCCCATCCGAAGCCATCACTGGAGACACCAAAGATGTAACCTGGCATGCTATGTGCCCCAGCAGTTGAAGACAGTTTCTCACTGCCAACTGGGGAATGCACTGAATTCTTGAGATGAAATTCTGGAAGGTGAGAAATCTGTTGGAAGGGATAGAAGCCCTGCCTGCCAGCACATCCAGAAAACCTTCTATACAATTTAGACGCTGAAGTGGTATCAAAATGGACTTCTTGAGATTGAGCTGGAGGCCTAGGCTGCAGAATAGGGATTGTATCACCTGTACCGCTGATAATACTTTCTGATAAGGGCCGCCCTGAACAACTAATTGCCTAGATAAGAGAAGATGATTACGCCTCCATGATGAAGGTGTGTGGCTAACTGCTATAACCTTTGAGAATATCCTTGTAGCCAAGGACAGGCCAAAAAGGAGCACCTGGTACTGGTAATGGTCCTAATTGAACAGGAATAGAAGAAACCTCTTGTAAGAAGGTTGGAATACCACATGAAAATGTGTTCTTGTAGGCTGAAAGTCAAACCAACCTCCAGAATCTAGAGAGGAAATTGTGCGTGCAAGGGTCACGATCCTGAATTATTTTGTTTCACATATGTGTTCAGATGTTTGAGGTCTATGATTGGCCTCCATCTTCTGTTTTTTGGAAACCAGAACATACTTTCCCTTGTGCTATACAGGAACTGGTTCTATGGCTCCTAAACACAGAAGAGAGGCAATCTCTTGTGTCAGCAATTGAGCATGAGACAGGTAGCTGAAAAGGGATGGGGTAGTGGACAAGGGATGGAATTGAAATGAAATGGTGTAACTAGATGTTATGGTTTCCAACATCTATTTGTCCGACGTTATGTTCTCTCATGCAGCTTGAAATTGAGAGAGAGATGGTATTCAAAAGGGGGATTGACCATAGGATGGTATAACAGTAAGATCTGTCAACTAAACGGTTGAGACTCCTGTCCAAGCCATCAAAACTGGTGCTTAGAAGATGTGAATGGTGGGACAAAGTAGCTGTGGCAGAAGCTGGCTTCTTTGAATATCTAGGTCTCTTGGTTGGTAACTCAGGTGGCCTATGGAAGTTAGAAAAACGGTGTAGAAGAGACTGCTGTGAAATCTTGAGACCTGCTAAACCTTCTTTTGTTCACAGGTGTATAGATCCCGAGGGATTTGAGCATGGTCCTTGAGTCCCTCAGAGGGTGATGAAAGTCAGTGGTAGACTTAGCAAATGGTTTGGTGGCTGTCAAAAGGAAGGTCAACAGTACTCTGAACCTCACTAGGGAAACCCAGCAGCTGCCGCCAACATTCTCGTCACATCACGCTCATGGTGGTTATGTACTGTGCTGCAGTGTAGGTTGCATTTAAAGGAGGCATGTCTGTAATGATATTTTTGCCAAAAGTTGACCTTTCTGATGCTCAGCTGGTAAGTTTTGAATAAGAGAATTAAACTTGTAGTTTAAATAACCATATTTTGACATAGGCACCTGGTGGTTCGCAACTTGAAACTGTAATGTGGCCGAGGAGTAGGACTTACAACCAAAGAGGTCAAGTCTCTTGTGATCTTTGGAGAAAAGGGCAGACTTAGAATTGCACTGCCTACCTTATCCATTGATGGCCTCCACTACTAAAGAGGTATAGGGTGAGAAAATAAAAGCTCAGAATCCTTGACTGGGACATAGTACGTTTTAGCTGCATATTTGCAAGTAGGTGCGGTGGTAACTGGAGTCTGCCAGATAATCTTAGCAGGCTCCGGCAAAGTTCATTGACAGGGATGGCTACGCATACAGGCTGAGCTGTGCAAAACGTTCAGGAGTTTATGGTTAGAATTCTGGACCTCCTCCAATGGAGTTTGAAGCATACTGGCAATATGCTTCATCAGCTCCTGAAACATCCTGAAGTCATCCGCCATGGAAGGTAGTGAAGGCATGATGGCTTCATCAGGCAATGGCGACAAAATATTAACAAACAGGTGTCACCTCTTTGTCAGCCCTTGCCTCCTGCTCCTCCAAAGTCTCCCCTCCTCTGTTTGGGAGGATGAGAGAGGAGGTTGAGAAGAATGACACTGTGTATGCTCCCTTTGGGAGTGAGTAGATGCTGACCTAAACTGGAACAGGTAAATAGCCAGAGGATCCCAACAAGCCCACTGGGGGAGGGTCCAAAGGGCACAGGAAAGACATCAACCACTGGTCATACTCAGGGGGTGGGAGTTGAGGTCTTGTTTCTTCCATAGTGTCAGTACATGTGGGCAAATGATGCCTCCTAGAATATACAGGAGAACCCTTTACTAAAATTTGTGAGTCAGAGTCCTCTTCAACATATTCAGGGGGAGGTGAAAACAGGTGGGTGGGTGTGAGAGAGAGAATGGTTTGCCCTGGATGACTGAAGTTGGTGAGTAAAATGGCCTCAATGACAGATGTGGAGTTGGTGACCCAGCAGACTGCAAGATGACCGGTATGGTTTAGTAACAGAGATCCGGGCTTAGTGGAGACATGGTCTTTAGCATATCTAAACTCTTTTGGAACCATGGTATATAGGTGAGAATTAGATGATTTCCTGTGAAAGCCAGCTTCACTATCGATAGTACAGAACCCATATGCCTGATAGGAAGATCTGGGTCAAACTCCATTGGTACCAATGCAGAAGTACAGGATGATGGTATAGGTATCAAAGGGATAACAGAGTCTGAATACACAGATCTCTTTCAGGCAGAACCTCTAGTAACCTGGGTACGACTGTCCAAAATTTAAGATATCCTTGGTACCAAATCCTGTTTTAAGGTCTGGCTCTTACAATATGCTTTAGAAGACTTCACAATATTGGAGCCACTTGGAACCTCACAGGAACTCTCCCTTTTGGACCCAATGTCTCAGGGCCTTCTTGTGGAACAGTGTTCAAGATTTCATAGGAGAACTAGTGCGCCTACTCTTTTTATCAGTGGTCTGAGACTTAATGAATACCCCAGGCTTGGAAGACAGTCCTCAGCACACTGTTCTTAAGGAACCCATTCATGACACTGGGAGAACCTCTTGTTGAGGGGGACAGCCAACTGATTCTGGGAGCCCAGTAAATGAGCAGCAATGGGAGAAATATCTTCCTTGATAAAAAAAAAAAGTCCCAGAGATTCATAGCTTCCTGGCATAGCTGATCAGACTGTGCCCTGACCTGCCAGTTTAGTATCTTGTGGTTGCATTGTTGGTCTGTACCTAAACCAAGAAGCCTTTGATGTGAGGGGAAAAAGCATGGTAAAGCCTTGTAAATTGCTCAAAGTGCAAGGACACATGACAAGCAGCTTCTCACTCTACCTTTAATGTGTGGGTTCACAATACCCTTAGGTGCGAATCCCACCCTATGAGACAATCATTGGTAATGACTGTCTTGGTTGGGAGGGGGCAGGAAAAAGGTACACACACCCCCTATATTATATATTTTCCTATTTAACCACCGTTCTAGGGAATGTAGGACTGCAGGAGGAATCCACACCAATTTGTCTAGAGCAGTGGTGGACAACCTGCGGCCCATCAGGGTAATCTGATTGCAGGCCACGAGACATTTTGCTGACATTGACTATCCGCAGGCACGGCCTCCCACAGCTCCCAGTGGCCTCAGTTCGCCAATGGGAGCTGTGTCCAAGGTAGGGTCTCTTCTGAATCTTAAGTTCAAGGAAAACAGGACTGCTACTTTGCTTCCTTTGCTGTTGGTTCCCTCGTTTGCTATACTGAGTAGCCAAGAGGGTCACTCTGATTTCGAAGAGACTTTCGATTACAGAGGCTGGATGACAAGCAGTGTGTGTGATGGTTTTGTTTACTGTGAGTACTGTGTCCAGTTTTGGGCCCCACACTTCAAGAAGGATGTGGATAAATTGGAGAGAGTCCAGCGAAGGGCAACAAAAATGATTAGGGGACTGGAACACATGAGTTATGAGGAGAGGCTGAGGGAGCTGGGATTGTTTAGCCTGCAGAAGAGAAGAATGAGGGGGGATTTGATAGCTGCTTTCAACTACCTGAAAGGGGGTTCCAAAGAGGATGGCTCTAGACTGTTCTCAATGGTAGCAGATGACAGAACGAGGAGTAATGGTCTCAAGTTGCAGTGGGGGAGGTTTAGATTGGATATTAGGAAAAACTTTTTCACTAAGAGGGTGGTGAAACACTGGAATGCGTTACCTAGGGAGGTGGTAGAATCTCCTTCCTTAGAGGTTTTTAAGGTCAGGCTTGACAAAGCCCTGGCTGGGATGATTTAACTGGGAATTGGTCCTGCTTCGAGCAGGGGGTTGGACTAGATGACCTTCTGGGGTCCCTTCCAACCCTGATATTCTCTGATTCTATGATTCAAACCTTGCATCCATCAGCAACAGCTTTAACTTCTCAACAGTTTGCTGTCTTGACCACGGGTGTCATGGAAGTAGGCGAGTGCAGTAGCACTGGCACGTTCTGCCTATGCTTGAGGATTTCCCTAGGGAATTTGTCTTCTTGTGTTCTCTCTCCCTATACCAATATCTATTCAGATTTGAAGTAGAAGTAGTACTTCAGTTAATTATCCTGAATGTTATAATTTCAGCCCAGTCCTAGAATTTGGCAATGCTTTTTTCATCAGAATCATGAATGTTGGCTTGGTTTCTGAAAAGGTGCAGCTAGTCCAAGTGTGCCAGTGTACTGCGATAGTAGGAGCATGATGGACAGCGTTTTTTGACACTTTTTTGAGAAAGGGAAGAGTAACCTGTGCAGTAGTGAATAGGAGCTGCAGATAACCTGGTTCAGCTACCATTGCAACTCACTGAAGGAAAAGCACTAATGAATTTGTAACAATCACTGCTTTTCAGCAAAATCATTTTAGTTTTGAAAGCTTTACTATTTATTATATTCCTTCTTTATTGCCCTCATTCATATATGCTCCAGAGCTAAATAACCAACTTCACCTTTAGGAGCACATCTGTGATTAGCTACAGAAGGAATGTAAGGTAAGGCTTGACAAAGCCCTGGCTGGGAGGATTTAGTTGGGGATTGGTCCTGCTTTGAGCAGGGGGTTGGACTAGATGACCTCCTGAGGTCCCTTCCAACCCTGATATTCTATGATTCTATGAATGTGCACAGTACTAATAAAAAATGTTCAATGTGAGAAATTTGATAAATTTCCTTAACTACTATTTGCTGTAAGGATTATTTTTTTTCCAATATCCTTTGTGAATTTCTGATAGTTTTTAATCCAAGTAATTAATGTAATAATGAGTTTAAAACTGTTTGTTTTAGAAAAAATATTATTTATGTCAGAAACTATCGCAAATGAGATTATCTAGGGTAGGAGAATATAATACAGAAATAGTACGCAATTGCAATAAAGTATTAAGAACATTACCCTCCTGATAGGCTCCATCTGCCATCACTAAATGAAGAATCTTGGCATACAGATGTTTATATTCATTTCCCAGAATATTCTGAACTATTGTTGAACAAACATCAATATTCTCATCTTCATCTTCATGTATTGCCTATAAAAGAGTAGACAATGTAAGTGGTCCAATTTAAAATTTGAAATGAACATAAAGTAAAACAATTTACAAATTTATAAAAAGAATCATGGATTAATACAAACATTTATCTTTTAGGTCACACAATGAAATTTTCTGTATTAGCATTAGTATGCAGAACAGAATACGAAGTTACAGGAATGTTCATAAATTCTAGTCATATAACACTATGCAGCAATGAGCAACTCAAGGTAGATTGATCTATTTTTCACTTAGAGCACTCCACAAACCTTTATTTTATCATAAACTTCAATGAATTTATCAAAGCCTATTTCCCGCTCCAGATTATATCTCAATTCTTCCAAATGGCTGAAGACACTGTCATATGCTTCACATTCACTGGCAATATCCCCATCACTGTTGTCTAGGAAAGGAAAATACAACAGGAGAAACAATTCAAAAAGTTTAATCCCACTTCAGTTCTGAATATATTGCTTCCATGTCCCTGAACTTTTGAAGTCCACCCAGACCTGTGAACCAAATTGAAGGCAGTTCACCTCAAGAATGTGCCACATGCTACCACACATTCACAGCAGCACTGAGTCACTAATTAAAAGCAGTAACAGACCCTTTCTCCTTTGGATGATCTGAAGAAATTGTGAGGAAAGAAGGTGCGTGAATGTGGCTCTGTGGAACCAATACAGTCGGAGTGTCCCTGGTGCTGGAATGTTACGTAGCTGTCTTCTCCATACACCCCACTCTGTAGATTAACCAGCAGTAACAATTCACATAAAAGAATAAAACAGCTGTCCCAAAACAGACATCTGACTTAAGCTTGGCACTGAAACAGAATTGTCGGGTAAAGTTCCATGTAACCACTCCACAAGTCTCAAAAATGGGTCTAACACACCATGGCAGGTTGCAAAAGCCTACAAAATGAGTCCGTAATCTGGCATCTAATCTTCCATCTGCAGATAAAGATTTGAATATAAAGAATCATCTGTTTGGATTCCTTCTGTGCTAAGGTACATCCTTCTCCAACCACAATAAATCTAGGTGACTTCTGGGAAGACCCAGTCATAATTTAGGTTTCAGAGTATCATCCGTATTAGTCTGTATCCACAAAAAGAAAAGGAGGACTAAGGCGTCACAAGTCCTCCTTTTTTTTAAGTCATAATTTAGTTAACTCCCAAGTTCTCACTTCACATCCTGATTTGGTAGCAAAACTAGCCTATATGTGCCCTAGTGTGTAGGGAAGAAAAACAGCTGGACTTTGCACATAGTGAAGACAAGACATGTTTTTAAATTTGTTAGCTGGACATGGTCAACACATGTGGGAGCTTAGAGTGAACCATAACCAGCTAAAATATTTTTTATAAATTGTTATTTGCCTGGTCTGCACAAGATAGAAATTCTTATTTTAAACCCTGTTAGCCAACACTTTTTAAAAACACAATTTATTTTTTGAGTCGAGACATGATCTAAGAGAATTAGTGTAAGAGAGATGAGCTATTAAGGCTTGGAGCTCACTCGTATTTATTAAGGAATTTCTTTACATTAAGGACACCAAGATGATACCTCATCTACGGAAAACCACATGCTATCTGGTCAGAAACCAACAATTCAGAGACCTTTCAACGGGAGTAGGAAACAGGAACAGCAAATGTTTCTTCAGTTTCTCTATTGCTTTGTACATGTTAAGCAGCATTTTTATATACAGTAGAACCTCAGAGTTATGAACACCACAGGAATGAAGGTTGTTCGTAACTCTGAACAAAAATGTTATGGTTGTTTTCATAAGTTTACAGCTGAACATTGACTTAATACAGCTTTGAAACTTTACTATATAGAAGAAAAATGCTGCTTCCAATCATCTTAATTTAAATGAAACAAGCACAGAAACAGTTTCCTTCCCTTGTCAAATCTTTTTTAAACTTTCTTTTTTTAGTAGTTTATGTTTAACACAGTACTGTACTATATTTGCCTTTTTTGGGGGGGGAGTGAAGGGGGGGGTGTCTCTGCTGCTGCCTGATTGCATACTTCCGGTTCCAAATGAGGTCTGTGGTTGACTAGTCAGTTCGTAACTCTGGTGTTCGTAACATTGAGGTACTACTCTAACAGCTTAATAAAATGCGCCCATCCACTAATTTAGGCAGAACATATACAATCTTTATCATTAAGGGATGATTTTCAAAGGTGAATACCTAACAGTCCTAAATCTCACCCTAAAACAATGCACATGCACACAACCCTTGGGTTCACTTCTGACAACAGCTCAGAGATCTGTATAACATGGTGCATGGACTTTGAGAGGAGATTTGTGTTTCCAATTTAACATAGGGAGCACATACCTATTACTGTGCATTTTTTTAAACTGCCAATAGAAACCCAGAAGTACTGTCATAAAGTTTACATTAACAAATTTTGCAAAGTAGGTAGCATTGTCTAGTAGTTAAACCCCAGAAATCTCAAATTCCAGTTCCAAATTCTAATAGCCGGTTCTACCACTAACGCTCTCCAAGACTGTGGCAAGTTACAGACTTGACCAAATTACAAGCTTAATCTAGTACTGCCAACCTAAAGTGTTAAAAAATCATAAGCTTATCTTTAAATCATGACATCTTTAAAGCACTATATTATAGGGGGAGAGGTTGCCCTCTGGATTTTGAGCCTGTAGGAGTTGTGTTTTCAAGCTTTACTCTGTACCATAAGGTCTAAAATACTTTATTAAAAATGAAAGCTAAGATTCTCATGAAATAATGCCCCAGCTCCTGGAGTCACGTTAAGACGACACCAATAGTGAGAGACTTCTGATAAAAATTCACAAGTGAACAACACTTTTAATTACCTGTAAAATGGGGACACCTACAGAGACAAGTGGGAATTAGGAGGAGAAAAGCAGTAGTAATTTATGAGGCTTGTTTAATTTCTATAAAAGTCTTTGAGATCTCTCATAAAAAAGTAAAGTATTCTACTACAAGGACATCACATATCTTTGGTTTGTTGAGACGTACCCTACATCAATCCAAGAATGATAGAGATATCTATACAACCTTATTTCTTGAATATTGTTACACTTTTACACTTGCATAAATTATACTATATTCTCACACAACGTAGAACTCATTAAAATTCCTTCATTTATCCTGACCACTTCCTAAATTTTCACATTTGCCTTTTTTAAGCGGTACTAAAATATTCTACTTTTAACTAGAATTTTAGAACCTGAAATGTAAGATTAAGACTTTAGTACAGCATTTTATGCTGCTAACATCACATCCTAAAAGCAGCAAGGTAATGGGATTTTCTGAAACGAACTAAATCATATTTTCAGTTCCATCGCATTAATAGATATTTCTAGTTTCACAGTAACAGCCGTGTTAGTCTGTATTCGCAAAAAGAAAAGGAGTACTTGTGGCACCTTAGAGACTAAATAAATTTGTTAGTCTCTAAGGTGCCACAAGTACTCCTTTTCTTTTTTAGATATTTCTAGTAATGGCAAGGTTGAAAAACCTCGTGTCCTTTGTATGCTTTATCCTAATGCAGCTTCTCATTTACTCCAGTCACACCAGTTTATATTCCCTGTTCACATTTATGTGACACATACAATAAATTTGTTAGTCTCTAAGGTGCCACAAGTCCTCCTTTTCTTATTACCATTTTTTGTTAAAGAAAACATCTTGCATTCACTTAGACTGATGGCTCTTTCTCCTTTACAGCTTGAATACAATGAATGGCAAGAGGCTGCCCTTAGAACTGGGAGCAGTCATGGCAGAACTCTCATTCTGTGACACCTGAGAGGATCATCTTGCATTGCTAGGTCTGTCCCACCACAATCATGCACTGTAGGTGGGAAAAGATGTGCAGCAGTGCATAGTCTTAGACTTTTCCTGAAGGTAACAGTTCCAGATAACAAAGTTACTTCATACTAATTTGTAATCTTTGTCCACTGAAGACTAAACATTTCCCTTCAACACTGGTTATATGTTATAACCCTAAATAAGATCTACTTATAATTTGACTTTTCCAAGTTTTGTAATAAAATGAAGCTTAATTCTGTATAATGTCTTTTATAGAGACTATGCTAAAACCCTTTATAGAATTGTTACTGAATTCTGTATTTATATCACTAACATCAGTAAGAGAAATTGCAAGTAACAAAGTTTATACCTGATTGCCATTCTTCATTAAGTACACTTTCACTGCTGGGGTTGTTGTCATCCTCATCATCCAACTCGGTACCATTTGTTATGCGTGCTGCAGTATCTGCCTTTAAGGTAGACAACTCCTCTTCACTAAATTCCTCACTAGGCTGCTCCCTAAGTAACTGTTCCATCGAGGCCTGAAGAGCCCGCAAGTCTGTATCTGCCTCACCAAACATACTTGGAGAAGAAAAATATACACAAATAACATAAAGGTAACACCATCCAGACAGTTCTAAAATTTCCTCTAAATCTGAACCAAAATGTTTAGGGATATTCTTGGAAAGAGGGTGATATTTCCCCTCCTTATCTTAGGTAGAAAGGTCATTCCAAACCTTATACTTGTGTGGCAGTTAAGACTATGACACTGGCAAATGATACATTACCATTTTTTCAGGTTTCAGAGTAGCAGCAGTGTTAGTCTGTATCCGCAAAAAGAAAAGGAGGACTTGTGGCACCTTAGAGACTAACAAAATTTATTTGAGCATAAGCTTTCGTGAGCTACATGAAGTGAGCTGTAGCTCACGAAAGCTTATGCTCAAATAAATTTGTTAGTCTCTAAGGTGCCACAAGTCCTCCTTTTCTTATTACCATTTTTTGTTAAAGAAAACATCTTGCATTCACTTAGACTGATGGCTCTTTCTCCTTTACAGCTTGAATACAATGAATGGCAAGAGGCTGCCCTTAGAACTGGGAGCAGTCATGGCAGAACTCTCATTCTGTGACACCTGAGAGGATCATCTTGCATTGCTAGGTCTGTCCCACCACAATGAAGTGTGTGGGAGAAGGGAAATAGCTCAGCATTAGTTTTGTCTCTGAATAAAGCCCTTAAGTTTTGGTCCGCTAAGCAAAAGGAGCGGGGGGGGAAGGTTTCACTCGCTGCTTCCCCCAAATTAAGATAGCAGTGGATAAAGCAGGATTGCTGTACCCCTGCTCTCTTTGTTTTGCTGGAGTGAGAAACTGGGGTAAGGATGGAAGATAAGCAAACAAGTCCTAGAGCCCTGTGGGGAAGTATGAATTGCCTCTGACATTTTCAGAAACAGAAGGGCAAACCAGCTGTCTCTCACCGAGGAAGAAGCCAGGATACAGAGTTACACTTATCCTGAATGAATCTTCACTGTAATAGTGCAACTTAATTTGTGAAACATGATAAGCCATGATGGTAAGGTACTTGATAAGCAGTGACAGTACCACATCTGTTTTCTATACCTATATAATACAGTACAAAACACCCAGTCTTGCAAGAATACATTTACACTGTAAAATACACAAGTATTTAAATTTAGCAGCAGCTAATGACAGTAACTTACTGAACCATTTTTAAATTGTAAGACTTAGCAGAATATTTTCCACAAGTCTTCAGCCTCTGGTGGTATTTTATGCTTTGCCACATTCACTTCTGTTCAAACTGAAGTTTCATTGAAACAATTTGATACATTTGGTTTGCTTGAAGACAGTGTTCCCCACAGGTAAAAGGCCAGCACATTAGTTTCTCCAGCATTCCCCTGCTGTCCCCAATTAGAAATGTAGCTTGGTTATGTTTATTCTATTACTATTTGTACCTTAGTCACAGGACCCCACTGTGCTAGGCACTGTACACACAGAACAGAAAGATGGCCCCTGCCCACAAAGAATTTACACTCTCAGTATAAAACAAGTGTGACGCTCTGTACCTCGGGGCAACACCCTACACCCCCCATGTTCATCCTTGTAAAATGATTGTGGGGTATCCAATGAAAAGTTTGTCATGTCGAGTGTCTTTGGAAGGCTCATGATGCACTGAGCATTGTTGTTACAGTAATATTATAGGTTATAATTTCATGTATGTAATTATGAGGCTGAAAATGTATCCTCATGGCTTAAAGTAAGCCCAGGCAAAAACTCTCCAAGAGCAGAGAGGCAGTTCACACCTCATCAGGCCAGGTATGGGACAAACCCAGCCCAGCCTCACAGGAACAAAGGGCACTGGCCTAGGCAACAACAAAAGAATCGGTTAGATTCTTGAGGGAGTCACCCCCCCCTTCCTTTGGTCAGTCTGGAACTGTGATGAAGTAATCCTCACCTGACTCTGAAGGGGGGGCGGGAGGGGCAAAGCCAAGAGGGAAGAAAGGACATGATAAAAGGAAGAGACATTTGCCATGCTCTCTCTCTTTCTTCCACCTACATCTGCAGACACCACACCAAGTGACTGAAGCGCTGATCAAAGGGGAGAGCCTGGCTAAAGAGCAACCAGTCAGCCTGTGGTGAGAAGCATCTAAGTTTGTAAGGGCACTGAAATTGTTAAGATCAGTTTAGAATGCGTTTTGCCTTTATTTCATTGATCAAATCTGACTTGTTATGCTTTGACTTACAAACACTTAAAATCTATCTTTATAGTTATTAAATCTGTTGTTTATTCTACCTGAAGCAGTTCGTTTGGTTTGAAGCATGATAAGAGACTCCCCTTGGGATAACAACCTGGTGCATATCAATTTCTTTGTTAAATTGACAAACTCAAATAAGCTTGCAGCGTCCAGTGGGCATAACTGGACACTGCAAGACAGAGGTTCCTAGGGCTGTGTCTGGGACCGGACGTATTGGCTAGTCTCATTCGGTTGCACAATCCAAGGAGCAGCTTACATGCCAGAGGCTGTGTGTGAACATCCCGGGAGCAGGGGTTCTCACAGCAGAGCAGGGTAAGGCTGGCTCTCAGAGTCAAGGGTTGGACTGACCTAGCAGATCACCAGTCCAGATAACACCAGAGGGAACGTCACAGCAAGACGCAACAGATAGAGAGTACAAGGAAACAACACTGGTCATCATGATAGGCAGTGGTCTCAGCACACCAACATCCTAACTGTTAAGTTTTTTGTAGGAGTCACAGCAAAGCAGGATTCTGAGGTAACTTTGCAGATGTTTACATCCAAGCGTGGAGAGGCTGCATGGGAGAAAGCACAAAGGTGCTTATTTGAAAATTTAACAAGTGGACCAATCGGAGGCAGGAGTCAACATCTTGATATTGAATGAAAAATGATAGGCAGAGTGGAAATATGCTGTGAAGGGCCTTGTAAGTGAAGACAAACCCTGTGTAACTGATCAGGTGGTTAGAGACAAAAAGGCATCCTTTAAAAATTGGAAGTCAAATGCTACTGAGAAAAATAGAAAGGAACAAACTCTGGCAAGTCAAATATAAAAGTATAATTAGACAAGCCAAAAAAAAGAATTTGAAGAGCACTAGCAAAGAAAAAAAAATTTGCTGTTAGTTTTTGTAAGTACATCAGAAGCAGGAAGAATACCAAACAATAAGTGGAGCCATTAAAGGAGCACACAAGGAAGACAAGGCCATTGTACAGAAGCTAAATTAATTCTTTGCATCAGTCTTCACTTCCAATATCTGAGCCATTCTTTTTAGGTGACTAATCTGAGCAACTGTTGCAGATTGAGTTGTTGATAGAGGTGGTTTTGGAACAAACTGATAAAATGAAACAGAAATAAGTCACCAGGACCATATGGTATTCACCTAAGAATTGTGAAGGAACTCAAATATGATATCGCAGAGCTACTTACTATGGTACGTAACCTACTACTTAACTCAGCCTCTGTACCAGATGTCTGAAAGATACTTAATGTCTACTTTTTAAGAAAGGCTCCAGATGTGACCCTGGCAATTACAGACCAGTAAGCCTAATTTCAGTATCAGGCAAATTGGTTTAAACTATCAAACAAATTATCAGACAAATGGCTGAACATGATTGTTGGTACTCCTGGAGAAATTCTGCACCACTGTGGTGCAGCAGAAAAATGCCCCCACCCCACAGATTCCCTTTGCTTCCTTGCAGAAAATGGTTTCTGTGGGGAAGCAAAGAGAAACTGCACCAGTACTCACTCACCCCTCCTCAGCAGCTCAGACTAGGGTTGCCAGGTGTCCGGTTTTCAACTGGAACACCCGGAAAAGGGACCCTGACAGCTCCTGTCAACACCGCTGACTGGGCCATTAAAAATCCAGTTGCAGTGCAGGGATGGTCCCTATCTGGCTCCATGCCACTCCCGGAAGTGGCAACATATCCCTCTGACTCCTAGACGCAGGGGAAGCCAGCGAGGCTCCACGCACTGCCCACACCCCACCCCGAGCACCGGCTCCGTAGCTCCCATTGGCTGAGAATGCGGCCAATGGGAGCCGCAGTGGCTGCGTCTGTGGCCAGAGGCAGTGCGCAGAGCCCTTTGGTCACCCCTGCACTTAGGAGCCGAAGGGACATGTCACCACTTCTAGGAGCTTCCTGAGGTGAGCACCACGGGGAGCCCAACCCCCCTGCCTAGACACCTCCTGCACCCAAGCTCTCTCCCAGATCCCACACCCCAACACGTTGCCCCACCCCAGAGCCCTCACCCCCTCCCACAACCCAACCCCCTGCCTAATGAGAAGGAGTGAGTGATCAAGGGTGGGAGAGAGCGAGCGAGGATGGAGTGAGCAATGGGCAGGGCGTCCAAGAGCGGGCGGGGCCTTGGGGAAGGGGCGGGGCCTCAGAGAAGGGGCATGGCTGAAATGTTCAGTTTTCTGCAAATAGAAAGTTGGCATCCCTAGCTCAGACATGTCTGTTTGGGCAGCCGGGGGGGGGAGCAGAGGTAAATCACGGGGGCGGGGGAGAGGGGTCTGGGGATGCCTGGGCTGTCCAGGGACATTACCAGTTTGGGGGCGGGGGGGGAAGAAGAGAGAGATGGAAACTGACTTCCCCTCTCTCTCTCCCCCTTCCCTGCATGGAACAGATGGTGCTGGGTCAGATCATGCCCCAGAAACTTCCCCACCACGGGG
This sequence comes from Lepidochelys olivacea, assembly GCF_965140295.1. Classification (NCBI taxonomy): domain Eukaryota; kingdom Metazoa; phylum Chordata; order Testudines; family Cheloniidae; genus Lepidochelys; species Lepidochelys olivacea. The sequence goes on from NC_140414.1 coordinate 76,263,382, forward strand.
GGAGGAAGAGGAGGAGGAGAAGGCGGTGGCTCAGCATAGGGATCTGAGTGCAGGGGCGGGGGGAGCAGCTCCCTGTACAGTGACTCCTCCCCCTCCTGTGCATCCAGAACCCCTCCCCTCAAGCCCCCTCCACATCTCAGAACCCCCTCAAGTCCCCTCTGCATCCGGAGCCCCCCGCACCCAGAATCCCCCTACCCGCTCCCCAAATCCTCACCCCACGAGCCTCAGCCCCTGCATCAGGAGCTCCCCATACCCAGACCCCACCACTGAGCCCCAACCGTGACCCCCCCACCCCGCTGAGCCCTAACCACCTTCACCTGGACTCCCCAGTAGAGTCCTATCCCCCCTCCACCCAGACCCCGCACCCAGATTGTGCAACACAGAACCCTGGTACTCTTGAGAGAATTCTGCATAAAAAAACCCAAACAATTTAAAATTCTGCATATTTTAATTGTCGAAATAACAAACGCAGCAATATAATCACATCATTTTCAATTATTTTGGTAATTTATTTCAAAATACTTCTCAGCAAATAATTGAAAATGGTGTGATTACATTGTGTTATTTTGACAGATAAAATATGCAGAATTTTAAAATATTTTTGTGGAAGAATTTTTAATATTTTGGTGCAGAATTCCCTCAGGAGTATTGTTGGGGAACAGTCAACATGGCTTTTGTAAAGGGAAATCATGCCTCATCAATCTGTTAGAATTCTTTGAGGAGGTCAACAAACATGTGGACAAGGGTAATTCAGTGGTTACAGAGTACCTGGACTTTCTGAAAGTCCTTGACATGGTCCTTCACCAAAGGCTCTTGAGCAAAGTAAGAAGTCATGGGATAAGAAAGAAGGTCATCTCATGGATCAGTAATTGGTTACAAGACAGGAAACAGTAGGAATAAATGGTCAGTTTTCATAGAGGAGAGAGGTAAACAGTGGGGTTCCCCCCAAGGATCTGGACTGGGACCAGTGCTGTTCAGCATATTCGGAAATGATCTGGAAAAAGGGGTAAACAGGTGGCAAAATTCGCAGATGTTACTAACTTACTTAAGATAGTTATGTCCAAAGCAGACTGTGAAGAATTACAAAGGGATCTCACAAAACTGGGTGACTGGGCAAGAAAATAGTAGATGTGCAAAGTAATGCACACTGGAAAACATAATCCCAGTTATACATACAAAGTGATGGGGTCTAAATTAGCTGTTACCACTCAAGAAAGATCTTGGGAGTCATTGTGGATAGTTCTCTGAAAACATCTGCTCAATGTGCAGCAGGAGTGAAAAAAGCTAACAATGTTAGGAATCATTAGGAAATGAATAGATACTAAAAGAGAAAATATGCCATAATCAATGGTATACCCACACCTTGACTACTGCATGCAGTTTTGGTCACCCCAACTCAAAAAAGATTATGGGTATGGAACAGCTTCCATATAGGGAGAAATAGAAGACTGGGACTGTTCAACTTGGAAAAGAGATGACTGGGGGGGGGGGGGGGCGCTATTATAGAGATGTATAAAATCATGATATGATGTTGAGAAAGTAAATAAGGAAGTTTCAGAGTAGCAGCCGTGTTAGTCTCTATCTGTAAAAAGAAAAGGAGGACTTGTGTCACCTTAGAGACTAACAAATGTATTAGAGCATAAGCTTTCGTGACCTACAGCTCACTTCATCAGATGCATACAGTGGAAAATATAGTGGGGAGATTTTATATACACAGAGAACATGAAACAATGGGTGCTACCATACAGACTCTAACAAGAGTGATCAGGTAAGGTGAGCTATTACCAGCAGGAGAGCAGGGGCTGGGAGAGGAACCTTTTGTAGTGATAATCAAGGTGGGCCATTTCCAGCAAGTTCACAAGAACAGTAGGAGGGGAAATAAACAAGGGGAAATAGTTTTACTTTGTGTAATGACCCATCCACTCCCAATCTTTACTCAAGCCTAAGTTAATTGTATCCAGTTTGCAAATTAATTCCAATTCAGCAGTCTCTCGTTGGAGTCTGGTTTGGAAGTTTTTTTGTTGAAGAATTGCCACTTTTAGGTCTGTAATCAAGTGACCAAAGAGATTGAAGTGTTCTCCGACTGGTTTTTGAATGTTATAATTCTTGACGTCTGATTTGTGTCCATTTATTCTCTTACGTAGAGACTGTCCAGTTTGGCCAATGTACGTGGCAGAGGGGCATCGCTGGCACATGATGGCATGTATCACATTGGTAGATGTGCAGGTGAACGAGCCTCTGATAGTGTGGCTGATGTGATTAAGCCCTATGATGGTGTCCCCTGAATAGATATGTGGACACAGTTGTCAACGGGCTTTGTTGCAAGAATGTGTTCCTGGGTTAGTGTTTTTGTGGTGTGGTTGCTGGTGAGTATTTGCTTCAGGTTGGGGGGCTGTCTGTAAGCAAGGACTGGCCTGTCTCCCAAGATCTGTGAGAGTGATGGGTCGTCCTTCAGGATAGGTTGTAGATCCTTGATGATGCATTGGAAAGATTTTAGTTGGGGGCTGAAGGTGATGGCGAGTGGCGTTCTGTTATTTTCTTTGTTGGGCCTGTCCTGTAGTAGGTAACTTCTGGTACTCTCAACCCCTCAGACAGAGGCAAACACCTACAAGATCTCGAGCAAGCGTTCTTACAACTACAGTACCCACCTGCTGAAGTGAAGGAACAGATTGACAGAACCAGAAGAGTACCCAGAAGTTACCTACTACAGGACAGGCGCAACCAAGAAAATAACAGAACGCCACTAGCCATAGTAAAACTATTTTCCCTTGTTTATTTCCCCTCCTACTGTTCTTGTCAACTGCTGGAAATGGCCCACCTTGATTATCACTACGAAAGGTTCCTCTCCCAGCCCCTGCTCTCCTGCTGGTAATAGCTCACCTTTCCTGATCACTGTTACAGTCTGTATGGTAACACCCACTGTTTCATGTTCTCTGTGTATATAAAATCTCCCCACTATATTTTCCATTGTATGCATCCAATGAAGTGAGCTGTAGCTCACGAAAGCTTATGCTCTAATAAATTTGTTAGTCTCTAAGGTGCCACAAGTACTCTTTCTTTTTATGAATAAGGAAGTGTTATTTATCCCTTCACATAAGACAAAAATCATGGTTTACTCAATGAAATTAATACGCAGCGAGTTTAAAAGAAAAAAAGGAATGACTTATTTACACAACACACAGTCAACCTGTGGAACTCGTTGCCAGGAGATGTTGTAAAAGTCGAAAGTATTACTGGGTTAAAAAAAGAATTAGATAATTTCATGGAAGATAAGTCCATCAATGGCTATTAGCCAAGATGGTCAGGGACAACTCCATGCTGTGTGTGTCCCTAAGCATCTGACTACCAGACACTGGGAGTGGCAACAGGATAGATCACTTGATTGCACTGTTCCACTCATTCCCTCTAAAGCATCTAGCATTGGGCTAGATGGACCATTAGTCTGATACAGTATGGCCGTTCTTATGCAACAGAGAAGCGGGAGAGACAAGGTAGCGACGCAAAGAGAAGGCATGACACAGTAGAAGCAATGAGGAAGGATAACAATCTTTGCAGCAGCATTCTGGATGCATATGAGTGGGGCAAGATTGCATTTGTCGAGACCACAGTAAACGATGTTGCAGTAATCAAAACATAAGATGAGGAGGAACCTAAATGAGATTTTTGGCTCTGTAGGCAGAGAAAAAAGGCTGTAGGTTATGCAGAAAGAATCAGCAAGATTTAGACGTAGTGTGAGAGGACCTATGTCAAGGCTCCTTCTCCACTCTGAACTCTAGGGTACAGATGTGGGGACCTGCATGAAAACCTCCTAAGCTTACTTTCACCAGCTTAGGTTAAAATTTCCCCAACGTACAAATTATTTTACCCTTTGCCCTTGGATTTCCATTGCCACCACCAAACTTTATCTGGGTTCCTGAAAAAATGGAGTTTGGACACATCTTTCCCCCCAAAATCCTCCCAACCCTTGCACCCCACTTCCTGGGAAAGGTTTCGTAAAAATCCTCACCAATTTGCATAGGTGACCACAGACCCAAACCCTTGGATCTGAGAACAATGAAAAAGCATTCAGTTTTCTTACAAGATTACTTTTAATAGAAATAGAAGTAAATAGAAGTAAAGGAATCACCTCTGTAAAATCAGGATGGTAGATATCTTACAAGGTAATTAGATTTAAAACATAGAGAATCCCTCTAGGAAAAACCTTAAGTTACAAAAAAGACACACAGACAGGAATAGTCATTCTATTCAGCACAGCTATTTTCTCAGCCATTTAAAGAAATCATAATCTAACACATACATAGCTAGATTACTTACTAAGTTCTAAGACTCCATTCCTGGTCTATCCCCAGCAAAGACCAGCATACCGACAGACACAGACCCTTTGTTTCTCTCCCTCCTCCCAGCTTTTGAAAGTATCTTGTCTCCTCACTGGTCATTTTGGTCAGGTGCCAGGAGGTTACCTTTAGCTTCTTAACCCTTTACGGGTGAGAGGTTTTTTCCTCTGGCCAGGAGGGATTTTAAAGGGGTTTACCCTTCCCTTTATATTTATGATAACCTACAAAGAGATCCACATCAAAGATGACACCTAGGTTATCGACCTGATTGATAGACAGGCAACTGGTGTTGTCCACAGTGATCAAGAAAGGAGGTCGCAGATAGAATTGCGGTGGGGGTTGGGAGAAGAAGAGTAAAAACTTTGTTTCAGCCATGTTCTGTTTGAGCTGAAAACTAGACATCCACTAGGAGAGGTCAGAGAGACAGGCAAAGATTATAGTTTGGACAAAACTATAGAGTGGTAGATCTATGAATCTTCCACATAGAAATGGTAATTGAATTCGTGTTTGAAGATTACCCAGAGATAAGGTATAGAGGGAGAAGAGGAGACAACAAGGACAGAGCTGTATAGGAGATCCTTCAAAAGGACAAGCTAAAGGAGCAATTAGAGAGGTAGGGGAAGAACAAGGAGAGGACAGAGCCATGAAAAATCAATGGAGGACAAGATTTCAAGAAGAGCATGGTCAGTGATGGTGGCTGGCCAGGTCAAAGAGAACAAGGATGGAGTATTGGGTTCTGAACTTTAACTAGAAAAGAGTCATTAGTGTCAACAAGAGTTTGGTTTTAGTGGCATGCAAGGGGCTTGAAGAGCATCTAGGAATAAACTAGAGGAGATGAACTCCAGACAACAGTTGCTGACAACAGTGCATTCAATGAGCTTAGAGATGGAAGGAAGAAAGATAGAGTGGTAGCTGGAGAAGCAAGAGGTGTTAAGGTAGGGTTTTGATTTTTGTTTAAGATGGGAGAGAGTAAAACATACCTCTGTGTGGTATGCATTGTTGTTGTAGCCGTGTTAGTCCCAGGATATTTGAGATACAAGGTGTGTGAGGTTATATCTTTTATTGGACCAATTTCTGATAAGGTTTCAAGCTACACAGAGCTCTTCCTCACACTAGGAAGTCTAGGTAAGTTATTAAGCTGTGACACTCTGGGTTCAAGGCTGAACAGATAGTTTAGCATAAGTAGTTAGCACATATTTTAAGAGACCATTCAAGGATCACTTCGCCTCGAACGGTCCCTTAAAATATGTGCTAACTACTTATGCTAAACTATCTGTTCCACATGGTACTTAGGCGTGACACTCTGAGTACCTTTTCCAGACCAAAGGAAGAGCTCTGTGTAGCTCGAAACCGTCTCTCTTTCACCAACAGAAGTTGGTCCAATAAAAGAGATAAAATAGAAGTATACGTGGATGAGGTTAATAGTTATTTTCTAGTGTATTTCAGTTAAATTAAGAGGCCTTTATTATCTCTATTTTTTTTTTGCAAGAGTTGATAAATAAATTATGCTTACATGTCTTCAGAATCAGAATGCCCTTCTTTGACATGCTCATCTTCCATATCCTCTATTTCAAGATTGTCTTGATGTTGTACATCTGCTACAATGGGAACGTCAACTAGTGTTCTGTACAACTTGGAAAGATCTGGGAGTGAACATGTTCTTAACATCTGAAAAGGTCACAAAAAACTTCAGATTAGGATATTCAGTAACAAACAAGAAACAGAACTGGAAATTAAAGATCAAATCAAAGTAGGAATACCTATTTAAAATATTATATAAAAAAACCTCTACACAATTAGCAAACTAAGTATGGAACACATGAGACTGCATGTTTTGCCTTTCCACTAAAATGGGAAAATGTTCCTTTTACTTTAAGTGTTGAGGGGGTCTGAGAAACTCAGAACATATGTAAACTGATTTATATTCTTTTTACATAAGAGACTGTTCATTCTCTTGCTAGTTATCTTTTTAAAAAATAAGAACTTTACGGAGATAAAAACGAATTACATCGGACAAATGATATATACATATATATTAGTTCAAGAACAGACATTTCCTAAAAGTCATCATCAGATCACTACCATCTTAAACCACCTCTACAAAACAAATCTCAATTAACTTATTAAAATCACCTTCTATAATTAAAATTGAAATAATTTTTTAAATGTCAGTTTATTTTGCACTATTTATAGTGTTTAAGCTGAGAGATGAAAAGGAAATGAACACAAGTCAATTCAGTTTTTTTCATAGTACATTTCAAGTCAGTTTCATTTACAAGTTCTCATCCACAGCAGTGTTCTGGAATGTTAGTGGTAAACAAAGAATATTTATTTGTTTTAAAAACAAAACAAAACACCCTCTGATTCTACCTCAACAGAAATTTTTAAAAAAATAGAACAAAGTAATTGTTTGCTCTGTGCTCAAACAAGGATACGGTTCTGATCATTAGGATTCTAGAAACCATACTGTACATTATACACATTCTTGGTGAAAAACAACACTAAGACCTGGCCTACACTTTGAAGTTTACCAGAAAAACAGCATCTCTGAGCTTTGAAATATATTAACACAATTTTGAATCCTCCTGACAAAACCCTGAACTTTTGCTGGTGAAGTTAAACCAGTTCCCCAAGGGACTTAAGTACTGTTCTATCAGCACAATGCCAGTGTGAATGCTGAAGTAGACAGCAGTACAGTACTCTAGCAACAAGCCCACAATTTAACTGTTTCCACAGAAGCAACCACTCTGATCAAAGAACTCTGCTGCCCTGGAGTCATAATGACCAGAAGCATATGCCCTTGTAGGCCTGAAAGCTGTTCAACACTTCCCACACCCCTTACCCACAATATTAAACCAGCCTTGGGTGAAACTTGGAGTTCACCACTACAATTGAAAAAAGGAATGTTCTGCAGCTAATAAAGCACCCTCCCCCCCACCTCAGGAATGTTCCTAACAAGAGTTATAACCACCGAGGCTGGGAAATTAGGGAGGATACAGAAAGACTCAACAAATGGTAAAATAAGCTCTGACCAGCGTTTTATGCTGACCATCTGGACAAATAGAGACGGTCACAACTAAGTTACAATTTGGGCATGAAAGATAAAATGTAAATAACTTGGGCAGGAAGGAGGACACATAGGTGCCAGGGCATAATTGGTAAAAAAAAAAAAAAAGAAAAAAGAAAAAAATTTGTTATTGAGGAGCATGGGATAATGTGATAGGTTTAAGTAGCACAGAGACCTGTGGCACCTTATAGACTAACAGACGTACTGGAGCAAAAGCTTTCGCAGGTGAATACCCGCTTCTTCAGCACAGGACTCTTTGCCGCTTTTTACAGATCCAGATTAACATGGCTACCCCTCTGATACGTGATAGGTTTAATAAATTTGAAGGAGGGAGCTAGTTTTACCTATATAATGTAAATGAAAAACAAAAGCTTTTTGGGAACCATTTCCCAATTGCAGTGCAACATCAAGCTGCTAGAACTCCGACCCCCTCTGCACGACTGTGCCGTGCAGAGGCATCGCCGGGAACCCCCAGATGAATGAATCTTGACTGGCCATCAGGTGAAATTTGTCTGTATATTGGGAGTGGTGAGCATAAGAGAATTGCTTGGTATATGTATTCTGTGTGTGTTGCTAATAAATAGATGTTTAGAGCACAACTGTGTAAGGCTCTTCCGCTGTGAAAAGGTTCCACGGACCCGTAGAGCCCTGAGCCCCGAGGGAAAGGGCAGGTGCTTAAATTGACCAGTTTTCTTCCTGAACGCTGTGGGTAAGGATAGGTGCCTTATACCCTGAGCCCTCAAAAATGAAAGGGTGGGGGTGCCTAAATTGATTGGGTCACGCCTTGAGCCCTCGGTATGATATAGGCAGGGTGTTCTAAATTGATTGGGTCACGCCTTGAGCCCTCGGTAACGTATAGGCAGGGTGCATTAAATTGAGCAGGTAACACCCTATCATTTAAAATTCCCATTGTATTTGGAAACACTTTTTCTGCTACCTCATCTTTGCAAGTATGTAAGCATGGCTCTGGTTAAACTCCAACTAAAGCGTGAGCGACTACCAGGTCCAGGAAAGAGGTCCTAGATTTCCTCAGTCTCTAGGGAGAAGCAGTTGTGCAGGCACAGCTGCAGAATTCCCACAGGAATAAAGAGGTACATGCTGATATTACAAAGGAGACACGGAAGCTAGGTGCAACAGGGACAAGTTTCAATGCCAGGAAAATGGGAAGGAGCTACAGCAGGCTTACCAGGACACAAAGGAGAGCAACAAAAAGTCTGGCATTGCTCCCAAGAGTTGCTGTTATTATGTGGAGCTCAATGCCATCCTATTATTGACAGACACTCATGAGCTCCAGAGGAAGGCACCTCAGAACTGCAGAATAAAAAGGAGCTCACTGAGGAGAGGGACATGGATGATGCAGGGGGGACATGGACAGTATGCAGCCAACGGAGAGCCAGACGCTCTGACACCCAGAGAGCAAACTAATCATGGAGTAAGAGGACTCAGGAAGGCAACATTTATTATTCCCATTTATGCGGCTCTTTAAAAACAAGCCATCCAACCAATGAACCACTTTCTCAAGACCACCATACATTTCACCACCCCCTCAAATGGTAGCTGACTGCATGCAGGCAGGTAACAAAGGAATTATATTTTAAAGTAACCAGTTTATTTTAAGAGCATGAACTGGCAGTACTGGGCAAAACCAACAGAATGAAAATGGGCGGGCGGGGGAGGAGAGAAACCAAAAAGCATTCCCAAATAAATACCTTTGCAAATAGCCCTGATGATCTTGAAATACATTCCTTCACAGGCAATGTAACCAAATAAAATTAAACACACTGCAAACAGGAGAAAAAAATTCCAGCAATTGTAAGCTACACACAAACCAATACCTGAGCATTCAAAGTACATATTGGGACAATGCCTACCTGCTTACAAATAAAATAGAATACATACAATTAAAACAGAAAATAGTACTTGCAAGCAAACCAATAATTGGGATTTCAGACTACATGATTTTGCAAAACATACATTGTAACTGACTGGTTTAAAAATCCAAAACACATGATTTGCACGCTGTGGAAAGAGACAAAAACAGTGTGTGGTTAGCTCAGAGGGGACTTGGTTTGGCCAACATACCCAGCAATCAAAACCCTCCACTACTTGCAAGGTTGTTGGTTTATTTTGGCCTGTGCAGCTTTTTGGTCCTCTTGGGCAATCTCACTGAAGATTTCAAGAAAGTTTTAATTGATCTTTTCCCCAGACATTTCTAGGCACAGCAGCCTTGTTTCTCCAGCCAAGGTAGAACACTTTCCCACTCTCCAAGGATCCCTGGAGGGAGAGAGGCCATCACTGTGAAGAAGCCAACAGCATACAGTCCAGGCAACTGTAAGACTTCTTGAATGGCTGCCTTTGCTGGACTTTTGGCAGCTTCATGAGCTATGTATCTGGCAGGATCACCACTGCCAGTGGAAAAAATGTCCCTGCTTCCAGTTTGTCATGAAGTACTGTTGTGATATTTTGGGGAACCTGTCTGTGTAATTTGTGGATTCTGGGTGAGATTATGAATTCTCTGTATGTTTCTTCATCAGGCTGCCAACTTCATTTGAATGTGCAGCTCTTTGCCTTTTCTGTTATCTTTTTAGCTCCATGTTGAGCTGACATTCTGAAGGATATGCATTGCAATTGTAGCCATGTTGGTCCCAGGATATTAGAGAGACAAGGTGGGTGAGGTAATATCTTTTATTGGACCAGTTTCTGTTGGTGAAAAAATTTTCAAGCCACAAAGTTCTTCTTCAGGTCTGGGAAAGGTACTCCAAGCGTCACAGCTAAATGCAAGGTGGAACAGATTGCTAACTACAGTACTTATGCTAAACACATATTCTAAGGGACCATTTGAGACAATGAACAACTCTCAAATATCCACCCCAAACACTTTGCCAAACTCATCCATTTCATCCCCAAAACAATTTTACATTCAAACAAACATTTTGTCCAAACCATAAAAATTGCCATGGGTGCTAGGATGGGTCCCCAATATGCCAATCTCTTTATGGACCACCTTGGAAAAGAATTTCTGAACAAACGAACCACAAAACCAATGACATACCAAAGACACGATGATATTTTCCTACTCTGGACAGACTGAGTAAATGCCTTCATAGAGTTCCACCACATCTTCAACAATCACCAGCTATCCATTAAACTCTCTCTGGAACACTCCCAAACTAGCACAAACTTCCTGGACAACACCATCAGCTTCAATAATGGAATCCTACAGACAACCATATGCAAGAAACCCACAGATCACCACATCTACCTTCACAGATCCAGTAACCACCCCATATCCTCCCAAGAAATCAGTTATCTACAGCCAGGCACTCAGATACCACAGAATATGCTCTGAGGAGAACCTCCGGGATATATACCTTAACATACTCAAAACCACCTTCGCCAAACAAGAAGACTCCACCAGAAAAGTAGACTGCATCATGGAACAGGCCACCCAAATACCGCAAAAGAACCAGCTTCCATAAAGAAATAAAACCCTCTCCAATCACAGACCCCCTAGTTGACACCTACCACCCCACACTGGAACCCATATGGAGTACCAAACAAACAACTATAAGACATACTCAACTCCATCCTGAAATAAATGTTTCCTGAACCCCCACTACTGGCCTTCAAACAACTCCCCTGCCCCCAACCGAAGCAAGCTCCCCACAGACCAACTCAAAGATGCACCAGACCCTGACAGAAAAACAGATGCAAAACCTGCAGCCATATCTCCACTGCTACAATGACCAACACCCCCCGTAACACACCTTTCAAAATCCATGGATCCTACTCATGCCTATCACAACATGTGGTATACCTCATCCAGTGCCCTAAATGTCTCAACTATGTGGGTGAAACCAGACAATCACTAAGCTCTTCAATGAACTCACAGAAGAAAACGATAAAAGACAAAAAACACCCTATCACCTGTGGGCGAACACTTTCCACAAAGCAATCACTCTATATCTGGACCTATCAGTACTCCTCCTCAAAGGAAACTGGAACAACACTTTCAGAAAATGAGCCTGGGAGCTGAAATTCATAACTCTGCTAGACACCAAAAATCATTGACTGAACAGACACACTGGATTTAGGGTTTATTACAACAATCTGCAACCCACTAACCCCCTCTTTTTCCCTATGACCGCAGAGGTGTTAACAGGACACTCTACCTTGAATGGTCCCTTAGAATATGTGATAACTACTTATGCTAAACAATCTGTTCCACCTTGCATTTAGCTGTGATGCTCTAAATATCTTTCCCAGATCTGAAGAAGAGCTCTCTGTGGCTCAAAAGCTTGTCTCTCTCGCCAACAAAAGTTGGGTGGGTCTAATAAAAAAAATATTACCTCACCCATCTCGTCATTCCAAAGGGCAGTGATGTAGCGCTGACAATAGAGGATCATTAAATCAGGACCTCCTCAATTCAAATAAAAACATCCTAGACCACAGGCTGGCTCCCACCCACAACCACCATTTGTCAGTGAAGAGGTTACCCTGTAAGGGTTTGATCACCTGAGGAAGCTGATCAAGGAGTCACCTAACTGAGGGGACTGGAAGATATGAAAGAACAGGGGCTGTTCCACTTAGGGATCTTTGACCATTTTTCACCAGCTCAAGCTCAGGGAAACTGCTGCAGGAGCCTGATGAGGCAGGGGAGAACTCTACCTACCTGAACTCAGATGGCTCCCCCATAGAAAAGATAAGCTACAGTGAGGGACATATATTCAGGGTTTTTTTGTTTTCTAAATGATACGTATTTTCTTGTGCTTTCTCTCAATAAAGAGCAATGGTGTTTTAGAATCCTATATATGGATATGCGCACATGTGTGTGTTATGTGCTAAACCTACCTCAGGCCCCTGAAGAGTTAACCTATGAATCCAGGATGCCTATAAGGGTGAAATTCTGCAAAGGGGTGTCTAAAAAGGATGCAAAAAGTATGGGGAAGTCAGCACTGGGTCCAGGGGCTAGGTGTTTGGACCATGAAACCTCAGCTCTCAGGAGGGGTATGTGTGAAGGAACTGCTAAGACTGTTACCACCACCAGGAGTGGAACCTTTGGAGGGGTTGGTCAGAGTGACAGCTGGAGAGTGGATTTCAAGAGAGGGCAATCTGGGAATTGTAACAGGGCAGTCACAGGGAACTGGGAGTCAGAGGGCCAGACAGAAGGTCTGGCTAGATTTACCTGAGAAGTGGGCTAACTAAAGAGAAGTTAGACCTCTGAGGAGGGAACCTGAAGAGAGCTCAGCTTGGTGTCCCTATCCCCAGACACTTCCCACAAAGGCAGATCATGGTGGGCTTTGGAGGGGAGATACTCTTAAGAGAAGGTGAAGGATTCCTGAAGTCATCCCAGTAACTCAACAAGATTTGGTACTGAGAGGTGACATCAGACAAGTCATGGCACACTATGTATGTATATTTGTAAATAAATTAAAAGCTCAAGATAGACCTACACAGACAGGGTAAGATGAGCAGTTTGTGAATATAAAATTATTTTTTAATGCTTCCAGTTCCATGTTATATTATTTGTTCTTACTTAATAAATAAAGATAATTTATTTTCACAAAATCTAAGACTCAGCCTGATATGTTGTATTAATACCAAACTGATTTCTCACTGATTAACAGCAATCTAAGGTTACAAGCTTCCAGAGAATGATTGCCACCTACTTCTCCACTGCCGGCGCAGCTCTTGTTTTGGTGCGTCTGCCCTGCAGGGCTGGGAGCTGTTTACCAAGTTCACCCAAGAACCTGGCCTTCCACAACCAAATGTTCTGCAGCCACTACTGGTCATCCCCAGTTTGCACCATGATTCGATCCCACCACTCAGTGCTCGTTTCACAGGGCCACAACCACTGAACCACCATGTACACCTGGAAAGTAATACCTGCAGCTTCTGCGAGTGACATAGGTGAGAGACTGAAAATCCAGTGTGAAGAAGCAGATTTTGGGATGGACAAGAGGGCATTTGAACATTAACTCCCACAATTCCCTGAGAAAATTACACTGAAGAAATTTCCCAAAAGGTGGTGCACTGGCCAATGGTGTGGGGGACACTAGAATGCACTGTACTACAACCAGCTGATGTAACCTGGTGCTGTGAGGACAGACTGCACCAGCTATGGCAGCCAAATATGAATGCTCTCTTCTCAAATAGCTATGTCTGTAGCTATATACTGGCAAAACTTTTCCCAGTAAAACTTTCTAGTGTAGACAAGCTCTGGAAAAGATAAGATTGATTTTAATAAAAGGTAACATTACTGTGTACTCGCCTTTGGATTGTTTGCATCAAACAGGCCAGTAGAGAGCCCAATCAATAATGAACTTTTGCCTTTACTTTTTGCTGGTGATACAGAGCGTGAACGAGGTGGAAAAGGCTCTTCCAGTGAAGACTGAGCTGACAGAACTGGTGAGGCTGCTGGTACGGCTTGTGGCTGTGCCACCTTCTGGAAAAAGGGTTCAGGTTGCATAGAGTCACTGAGACAAGTGTCTGGGGTGGAGAGAGAAATGTTACAAATCCATGTAGACAAAAATTCCAAACCCCTAAGCAAATGGCAACAAAGGTTGAATTAGGATAGTCCAATTATATCATAAAGAGAGGCATATCAACTAATCTCTATAGATTCACTTGCTTTAATATATTGTTTTATTTGTTTTAATATAAATGGTCAAAAATGTTTATGCTAGGAAATTCAATTCAGGTTCCTCCCCTCCTTTATTTACCAAGGCCTCTAAAAAAATAGATGCAAAATATTACAAAGTTGCAGTATGAATATTTTTATTAATCAATATTCAGCTTTTGAAACTTGTGTGTAAGTTGTCAACTACTACTTTGTATATGGCCAACATATACTCTGCTGTCATATTTTTACTTGGTTTCACACTGTTTAACTGTATCTTACAAAACTAAGGTGGTTCATTTTCATTAGTGTAAGGTACATTTGTGCAGGGTATATTGCTTGTAGTTTATTACAGAGAAGCTCCCATAAGGAATTACTGCAAGAAAGTTTTGACTAGCCACATTTCATTTGTAAATTACTATATAAAATCTTGTACATTATGTTAAAAACCTATAGCACAAAAAGTCAAATATATATAGTCTGATGAAATTTAGAAATGTAATTAGTTGACAGAGTATTTTCTCACAATACAAATCTTAATATAGAAACAATCATGTAAAATACTGTACATGTTCTGAAGTATTCATTTTATGTCAGGGATACTGAATCATCCCTAAAATGTGTCGATCGTGGGAACATATTTGTTTAATAATATTAACTGTTGCAGCACAGTCCAGTCATTCTGATATAGTTTTATTTCTACTTTGTCCTGTTTTAGTCTTGCATGCAATATATTGTAGGACAAATACCCATTATGGGAAATTTGGAACTAGTATTAAAACTACAGTATTTTGTATGTATGTGCGCACCATATAAATTGGAGCCCTAAATTTCATAGGAGCAAAAAATTTCTTTAAAGCTTCCTCTATCCTGGATCTACAAAGGTTTTTTATTTATTATTATTATTACTATTTATTATTTTATAGTGGTTTAAGTGTACTTGTGCTTCACAGAAGACACTAAAAAGACAGGCCAATTCCCTGAGCAGCTTACTAGATGAAGAAATACAAGCAAAATATTTCCAAATCTGCTTGCTCTACCTCCACTAAAAAAGACCCTAAATACTTTTTGGGTTTGTTGTTTGTTTTTTTGAAAAATGCAACAGAAACCTCCACTCCCCCTAAGAGTTTACCAGTTTCTGCTGAAATAACCCAGGACAGAGGATTCTGCTTTCAGCAGAATGCTAAAGCACAGTGGAAGAAGATACATACACACCACCTTAACACTAGAAATCCAGATCTAGACAGTCATGCTCCAAGAATGGATGGCATTAGCCATGTAGGGGATGGCTTAAGAGCATCCAAGTGATGCACTGGATAGCCTCCAGTAATGTAACTTGTGAAGCCTTGTCTGCACATTCAACATGTTCTCCCTGATGGATGCCCTGGAGCAGGAAACTGATATAAGTATAGAGTGCCCAAAATCCCCATGTAGTACTGCTGCCTCTGCACAGCTCCACCTCAGATCAGCATGGATGAACTGAGTGCACAAGGTCAAACTTCATTTGATGGAGGGAAAGAAACAAAGAAGCAACTCGGACATAAGGGAAGACAAATTAACTCTGTAATTCTCAAGAGGCCCAATCCTCAGTCTTAATCCTTGCTTATGCTAAACTCCCACTGAAGTCAATGGAAGTTGACTCCTAAATTTGTGAGATTTTTAACAGAGCATATTAGAAATAAGCCCATGGCTGTAAAGAAGCTCTATATCACTGCAGACCTCTGAATTGCATAATACCCTTTGTGTATCGTTCAGCCAAGGGATAGGTTTGTATGCATCAATCAGGCACTGCAGTTTCCCCTCAACATTTTTCAAAATGGGAACAACTGCTTCAGATAAAGGTCTTAAAGTGACCATCTTCTCTGTGGCTACTCTTTTGTTTGCTTATATGAAAAAATATTAGGAAAATTAAGAAGAGCAGGTATAAAAACCTGCTTTAATGCTACAGGCATAGCTGATTGTTAACATTCCCCTTTCACCCACCCATTTATTTCTTCCTCTTTGTTTGGATTTAGTCTTTACATTTCATGATACTGAATATCCCTTAGTTGTCTATACATTCCTCCTGCACCAATTTCTTTAAGTCACTATGCAGTTGAAGTCTTTTGTCCTGTTTATTTGCTACTCTTCCAATTTTGGTGTCATCCGCAAAATTGATTTACAGCAACACCACCACCTAACAAAAGACGACCTGCAGCAAATCCCAAGGAGAAAGAAAGGTGCTTGAGATTTTCAAACTAGTTGGACAAAGGCAATGCAAACCCCAAGAGAGTCCTGGACTGCATTACAGTTAACAGGGCTGTCATTCTCATAGACGGACAGCCACTTCAACATGAAAGAAAGTCCGTGGATCACCCGGAAGTACTCCATAGACCACCGGTGAACCCTTGTAGAAGAAATTCTTCTAGCAACTACAGAGAAGGAAGGTTATAATCAGCTAGCAATACTTGAAATTATTAGTAGTTATCCAAGCTAGAGAGAAATATATATTTCTAACTTCAGATTAACAGTGCTTTTACTAATACCTAATGTACAGTGATCAAATCACTGAAAAGAAAAACGGCACTTTTTTGGGAAGAAAAAGTTTGATTGGGAAGTCCAAGATTTGGGTTTCTTAATCTATCAGCAGAATGCCTTTACGAACTTTCTAGAACTACAGAGTGAAAGTGGCAATAGGACAGAACAGATTTGCCTTTTGTAGTTAAAAGGTAATACCCATAAACTGTCTAACCAAGGCAACTATTTAAAAAAAAAAAAAAAAAAAGGAGTCTGCTCACTGACCAGCAGAAACTTCATTACGCGGTTGCGCATTCTGCGGCATTTCCTTCTCCAAAGCTGCTTCTTCACCACCACCATCTTTCTGACAGGCAGTATCTTCCAGGGGCCTGCAATTTAAAATCACTATTAATGCAATTCATCTACAGAGAATGTCAGCCAGCCATCAAGGGTAGGTCTACACAGGGCAGGGTGGATAAAAATCAATTTTTTTAATTTAAATTCGATTTTTTTGATAAAATGCTTTTTGAGGAAAAAACCAATCTAAAGATACTTTTAATGAAGATACATGATAGCTCAAAGATCTCTCATCATGGAATAGGGATTATAAATTCTAATTCTATAGTATGAGACAATATATTCATGTAATGTTTAAGAAGAGTTTTGTAAATGAGTTCCAATAGTTCATGGATTAGGGACCCAATCGTATGGCATTCCAGGGGCTTCTGTATAGATTGTTTAGGTTAATCTTTCTATCTACCCAATGGGACTCAGTGTTCAGCCTAGAAGATACCATCAGAGATGCTTAGTTTTGCAGTTCTCGAACAGTCGAGTTGTGTCTCCAGAGATAACATGCTTGTTAACAGCAAAAACATTTTTAAACGAATAAATAAAATAAATAAATAGAGGTGAGAAATAGTTAAATAAAACAATTTAAATGTCTGTCTGGTGATGTTTTCCTCCTAATACAGCATGGAAAGAAAACTCTCCAAATATTAATGATTAACCTGTTGAACTGGAGATCCTTCACCTCCCAATGACTTCATAAATTGCTGCTTCAATTACCTTTGGTAAATGAAATAACCAAACAATCATTCATTGTCTGATATAGCTGTAAAACTAATCTGAAAAGTTTTCAAAATAAATCACTTAAAAAAAGTATATAGTGTGTGCCTTCTAAAAATGGAACCTATATCTATCTCTGAGTTGTGAAGAATATGTATTAAGGTTATAACCACCAACAAGAATGCACTTTTATGTAGAAATCCATTATTAAATTGATTCTTCCTGACTAGTGATTTAAATCACTGATTTAAATCCAATCCATTCTGACACAGGGACAAAAGCCCCATGACATGACAGCAGCTTAGCCAGATCAGCTGATTCGGGCTCACATGCTAAAAATTGCTTGTGAATGTTCGAGCTCCGGCTCTGGAACCCTCCACCCTCACAAGCTCCCAGAGCATAGACTCCAGCCCAAGCCCAAATGTCCACACAGCAATTTTTGAGCCCCAGAGCCAGAGTCAGCTGATCCAGGCCAGCGATGGGTTTTTTATCCAAGAGTAGATATACCCCACGTTAACAAGACAATTAGAAGCATCAGAGCTAAAGCCAAGTAGAACATTTTAATTCAGTGACATATCTAAAGTACTAGTCTGTCAAAAGCTAGCTATTGTTTCGAATGGCTGTACAGACAGTGCCCAAGAAAAAAAAAGTGAAAATTGTTACTTACTCATTCTCCGTTATTGTTTCCCTTTCTTTAACCCACACATCATGAACAGTGATGAGAAGTTGGTCACTTTTGCACTTTTTATTTTTTTCAGTTTCTTCCAACATTTCTGCTTCCAAATCATCCAGCTCTAAAGTAAATAAAAGAAAGATCACAACTACAGAGTATCACAGTCAGATGCTCAAATGAAAAAAAAAACACCTCACAAAAGTGTTTCTTGTCTGAAAAGGTTACATTTACATTCTTGGAGGTTCAGTGACTTTAGGACTTTAACAGAAGGCACTTTTGCAGACCCAAAAGGCACTGCTTTCTAGTAGGTTCCCAAAGCGCAGCAGTGCCAGGGTGCCCAACCCACAATTGGGAATATGGAGAGGCCACCTCCAAGGAAAACTCAGCATTTCCTTAATTCTATCCCCAGTATCTCAATGTAACATCGTCTACAAGTTTTTGGCATTTAATATACTAGAACTGTAATATGACATACTAACGTATTAGTATACATCAAAGTTCTGGCAATTTTTTATTTAAAAAAGTAACAAATCAATTACATTATTTTTAATTCCCTACTGATTAAGAAAATGTTTATTTTAGAATTAGTAATGAAAATCATACCATGTAGCACAACAGGCCTGGACAGCACTTGGGTGGCATCAAATGTTTGTGACTCCTCTGGTATTGTCCTTTCAGATTCTATGATACCAACAACTGGAGATGAAGATTTCTCTCCAATACAAGCAATTTCTACTTCACTGTTCTCTTTCACGGTTAAGGGCTGAGAACCTTCTTCAGGAAGATCTATAGTATCAAATAATACAAACTTATTCTACAATTTTAAAAAGTGAGCGTTATCTGTTTTGGTAATGATAAAGGGTAAACTGTAGAGTTGATAAGCCTTTTAAATATAAGCAACTACACATACTAAGAGTAAGGAAAACATGTTTACAAACTTTTTAAAAAAATCATGAAGAGGAAAGGTGAATCTACTATGCTTTAAAAATAGTAACAGGTTTATTTATTTATTATTATTTTCATAATTGCAGGGAAATAAAAAATAAAATAATAAAAATAACTGTCTTGCTCTTTTAAGTCTGTATGCTTCAGACTAATATAAAATATTCTTTTGCAGTATTACAAGTTTTACCAAAGGAATCTTTTTACCTAATCTATGAAAATGTAAGTGTACAAAGGTTGGAAACATACATGAGTTCACATATCCCTGAAAGGATGAAAAGAGATCACAAAAGACACAAAACTGACATTATTACAAATGACTTATGTAAGATGATATGATTTATGTGCCTTAACATTATGCTGAATGAATTTCCTGTTTACTTGATTAGGTGAGAATAACTATTGGTATTTAATGATCTACCCAGCACAACTGCAAAAGACAGACAGTTAATTATTGTCAAATCCTAATTCTTAAGATTTTTTTAAACTTTTACTACCTTAGTACACCAATGTACCATTCCAAAAAGTTAGACATACTCAGTTTGTTTTAGAGCATGGGATTATGTTTAAGAGTTGAAAATCCCAGTGCAATTACACTGGTTTGTCTCTCTCTGCCAGGACAGCATGGTCCACTGTCTCAGTGGAGAATCACAAGGAAAGAAACTAACATTAGATGTTGAAACACTAACAGCATCTGGCATTTAAACACCAGAAGCATGGGGCGGGGGGAGGAGGGGGAGGAAATAAAATAAAGAGAGGCCAAAGAACACAGGGGAAAGATATTAATCCTATCAGAGATAGCTGCTTTGAAAGTGCCAGGATTGATAGGTGAGGAGCTCAATATGTTTATCTAATATCAGACCACAAGTGTGCCAAGACACTGGTTTTAAAGAATGACTCCTATTTTTTTGTCCAAACGATTCCACCTTGCCAGATGTCTACTCCTGAATTAACACAGACAAGAAGATTATGGAGCTAAATAATAAATTTATTTGTCCAGTGGAAGCTATTCATTGAAACAAACAACAAAACCCACAGGTCCAGATATTCTAATATTATTTTGAAGCAACTTCAAATTTGCTTCAATAAAATTAAATTTCCTGCCTTTCACAGTCCTTTTTAGCATCCTGTTTCTTTATCAAGTTTAATTTTGTTTCTTTGTATTTATCACAATTGATATATGAGAGTGGGAATGAGGAAGAAGAAGAGGAAGGAACAAACAGGAACAGAATAAGTTCCTATTGCTAGGAAGGAGTCCTCAGCACAAAAGCAAGTGAGCAACAGCTGCTGAAAAGAATTCTGCTGAATAGCGGACTTACTGTCTTGTTAATTAAGATCCTACCTGAAAAATTAGTGACAGTTACTTACCTGTAACTGGAAGTTCTTAGATTTGTGTGTTCCTTGTCTGCATTCCACTGAGGGTTATGCATGCACACCATGCACCTGGAGTCAGAGAATTTGAAACTAGTGTCTGTTCATCCACATCTTATGGGGGTGCCAGAGATGGCAATGAATCATCAGTACCACCTGGAACCACTGGATCTCATCGTTTATGGGTCTTTTTCTCGTGCCTGAGAGATTCAGAAAGTACTCCATCCCCTTGGGCTGAGCTAATGGATGGAGTGTCCATCTTCTTTGAGTTGGAGGAAAACTTAATCCCATGCTTCCTTATTTCCCAGCTAGGTCCCACCCTGAGGTCTCGGGGGTGGTTACACCAGCACTGGGGTCAGCCATAGTAGCCGGAAGCATGCTCCTTGCTGAATCAGACCAATGTATTGGGGGGGGGGGGGTTCCTCTGGCTTAGCTCTGAATGTGCTCTCATGGCGAGCTCCATGAGATGCTTCTGGAGGCTAAGTGCCCAGCCTTCTCAGGCACAACTGAGCAAGGACTAGCAAATACTGCACCTGGAGACGGATATGATCTTCTCCCAGGCAGTAGAGACAGCACTGGTGGTCACCGCTGACCAAGAAGGATCATGGACAGGAGGAATAGAATCTGAAGCCCAAAGTTTATCTAAAACAATAACTAAAACTATTAACTCTTAAAACTACAAAGAAAACAAAACTGCTATATATATATATAAAAAAAAAATCACTAAAACTATTGACAACCATCTTTTACAAGTATGTCAGAGACAAGCACACAAACTTTTGACCCAGACCATGCACTGCGGAGAAGGAACTGTAGATTAAGTCAATCTGCCCCACCCTTTATTGCCCTGGACAGAAGCACAAGGTGATCCAGGCATATGTGCAGATCAAGACACTTTTCAAATTCTCTGATTCCAGGTGCATGCGAACCCTCAGCGTAATACAGTAGGGACCATCACTTGAAGAACTAGCCAAATCATGATATTATATTGTGATAAGAAGTTCAACAGGAAAAAAAACATTACTCTCATAAGCTCTACGCAAGGTAATTTTCTAACCCTGCAGTTCAGACAACCCCCAATTCCTGCTTACCATTTGTGATAATTATTTCCTCCAGTAATTCAGTTTGAAGCTGTAGCTCTGCTTCCCCCAGTATCTTCAAAACTGAATCAGTAGGGCTTTTGCCCCAAACTTTTCTCTGGGGCTCACCAACATCTAGTTTAATTACCTCCCCCATGGTCTGCCCTGTTGGGAATCATGAAGAACAAATCTGTTTATCATCGTTGTTCACAATCCTATAAAATCAAGGAACGACTATGTCTATTGCTTTTTATTTTGAACACACAAGCCTGCAAAGATAGATCCCTGATTAAATCTAAAAAGTCAGAAAACTCTCTGGGCACCAGCTTCAGAAGTTTCCCCTGTAATTTCCACTTAATCATAACAGCAGCAGACCCACCAATATGTTTTAGTGAGAAGGAGGTGGTGCGTCTTTTTTGTTTGTTAGTTTTTAGTACCTGAGGCAATGTGGGTAAGCCACACAAAGAGGGGAATTTTCCCCAGCCTTTTCAACAGGCTTGTGCAGACCTGACTTCATACCAAGAACTTCACCTTTGCATCAAAGAACTTGTCTTTTGGGGAAGGAAGGGACAATAGCAACATTTCTTACCCTTATTTTGCTGACTGCGTCTGCCATTTCAGAAGGAAGGATTGGGAGGGAAAGGGCGGGCAAAGGAAGGTGCTGCCTCAGAAGCCCTCAAAACTCTCCAAAAATATATATATTTGAAAATAATTCTGAGAAATGCACCCAACAGAATAAAGAAAACTAGATAAACTCAGTTTAAATTTTTAAAAATTCCTTTGAAAGGTTCTGCTGCAAAGGGAGACTTTGAGCTTCCCATTTTATGCATGCTTAAAAGCAGAGGGTTTTGCAACATCCTTCCTGAACAGCAGTCCTGCATTTTAGTTTAGAGCCAAAAGATCAGTTGCTAGGGAGAAGGGGAACTCCCACTTTTTAAGACTATCAGACGTGGAGAAGACAAAATTTCAGAGTATTAAGCTTGAACAACAATATCAAGAATTCTATCAAGCTTAAACTGAGAAAGGGTCCAACATAAACTAAAATAAAAGTAATAAATCTAAATTGAAAAATCTCTCCCATTATATCTTCTAGTACTTTTGAGATGGCATACACCCATCAGAAGAAATAATGGTTACTAATCTTTCATAACTATTGTTCTTCAAGATGTGTTGCTCATGTCCATTCCATGCTAGGTATGTGTGTGCCGCGTGCACAGTTGCCAGAGATTTTCCCCTTAGTGGTATCCCTCAGACGGGCTCTAGCACCCCCTGAACCCGTGCACATATGCACCGGTATAAGGAGCACCGCCGGCTCTGCACCATCTCAGTTCCTTCTCCCTGATAACTCCAACAGAGGGATAGGAGGGTGGGTCATGGAATGGGTAAGAGCAACACATCTCGAAGAACAACAGTTACGAAAGATAAGTAACTGTTTTTCCTTTGAGTGCTTGCTCATGTCCATTCCATGATAGGTGACTCAAGCAGTACTCCTTGGAGGTCGGCTCAGAGTTTATGGATGTGCTCACTGCAACACCACTCTTCCAAAACTGGCATCGTCAGGGGCCTGCTGGGTGATGGTGTAGTGGGATGCAAAGGTATGGACCGACGACCATATTGTAGCTCTGCAGACGTCATGGACTGGTACATGTGACAGGAATGCTGCTGATGAAGCCTAAGCTCTTGTGGAATGAGCAGTCACGATGGCTGGAGGAGGAGCCTTCGCCTGCTTGTAACAAGCCCAGATACAGGTGGATATCCAGGACAAGATTCTTTTGGATGACATCAGCAGCCCTCTCATCCTTTCTGCTACTGCTATAAAGAGTTGTGTAGATTTGCAGAAGGGCTTAGTCCTCTCGACATAGAAGACTAGGGCCTGCTAAATGTCTAGTGTATGGAACCAGCGCTCCTCGGTGGTCTTGTGAGGTTTCAGAAAGATGACCGGAAGAAAAATGTCCTGGTTGTTGTGGAATTGGACACCACCTTTGGTAGGAAGGCTGGATGGGGGAGCAGCTGGACCTTGTCCTTGAAGACCACCACATAAAGGGGTTCTGACAACAGGGCTTTGATTTCAGAGACCTTCTGGCTGAGGTGATCACCACAAGGAAGGCAACCTTCCAAGAGAGAAGCAGTATGGAACAAGATGCTAACAGCTCAAAGTGAGGTCCCGTGAGCTTTAACAGGACCAGGTTTAAGTCCCATTGTGGAAATCAGTTCATGAACCTGAGGGTATAGTCTTTCCAGGCCCTTGAGAAACCTGACTGTCATCTCATGGGAGAACACTGATCTGCCCTGCACTGGAGGGTGGAAGGCAGAAATGATTGCCAAGTGAACCTTACTACATGAGAGAGCCAGACCTTGATGTTTTAGGTGAAGCAGATAGTCCAAGACAGACTGCAGAGAAGACTGGGATGGAGAAAGATTCCATTTGGAGGCCCAACAAGTAGCCAAGTAGGTGGCCCTGGTGGCAGGCTTTCTGCTACCCAGCAAGACTCGTCATAACCCTGTTCCAAGCAGGCCTGCTCTTCAGGTTTCAGCCACGAAGGACCCATGCTGTCAGGTGCAGGGAGGTGAGGTTCGGGTGAAGCTGTTTCTTATGCTGCTTCTTTGGCACCACGGATGGAGAATGGTGCCAGGAGGAGCACGGAACCAATGGAGCGCTTCACACAGAAGCTGAACTGCTTGGCGCCGATTCGGAGCGGCTCAGCTCTGAGGCTGGTTTGAAGGCTGCCTCCATGAGGAAGGCCTTCAGACAAATGTTTCTATCTTTTTGAAAGCATGTTTGAAGCACATGCATATCTGGCACTTCTCTTTAACATGAGTTTTCCTGAGGCACTTTAGACAGCTAGAGTGTGGGTCACTCACAGGCATGGGCTTGCTGGAGCCAGTACACAGCTTGAAGTCTGGGGACTGGGACATGCCCAGCCCTAGGGGCGAAAGTCCCTCAATGACAGGGACCACTATCCATACTAGCAGTAGTAAGAACTATCTACAATAACTATATAATATATGACAAAAGTCCAAACCACTGAGAAGGAAGCCTTGCCAGAGCAGGAAGGATCACTCCAAGCAACCATCATGGGCGGTAAAAAGGAACTGAGCGGGGGCAGAGCCCCTTATACTGGTGCATGTGCGTGCAGCTCCAAGGAGTGCTAGAGCCAGTCCTACAGATAGCACTAAGGGAAAAAATGTCCAGCAACTCTGCACGCAGTGCACACGCACACGCCTAGCATGGAATGGATATGAGAAAACACTCAAAGAAGAATGATAGTTTACTTCTGTGGAGACTGATACTCTGGGCTAGAATTTTAGCTGGTCCAAAGAGGTGGAACTAAAAAGGTAACAAAGAGGCCATAGCGATCAGTATATAAATGGTTTTATAAAAATGATCACAGATTAGAGTCAAATGATATAAACTAAAATCTATAATGAGGAAACATTGAGTAAAGTCGAAGCATGCTATAGAAACAGGGCCAATATGATATTAAAGTGAAAATAAGTGCCTGTACATGAGACCACCAGATGATCAGTTTTAATGGAATGAAATTGGGTTTTTTGGGTGTATTTGGTAGCTTATTTGAGAAGGAACAACGGGAGGAAATATACTTCACCATCATATACTGGGACCCAGGAATTTGCCATTACACTGTTCTCCTGATCCTGAAAGATATTCTAAACACACTGAAGAAGGAAGCCAGATGACATCACCAGCTTCACTGGGTTAAATACTAAACAACTGAACATCTGGGATACAAACTGAAGGTTTCTGCTAATATATGCCTCACCCCCCTCCAAAAACAAAAATGTGATCAAGGAGACAAATTAAAAATAATGCTTTAGCCAGATACGTAAAAAAGCAAGAGTTTTGCCTGAAAATTTTCCAGCAGCTGAAATGCAAGTGAAAAAGACAGTAACTGTATCTCTGTCGTATCTTTGATATTGTTTCTTTCCTTCTGTAATTTTTTTGTCTTGTCCTCAAAAGAAACCGGTTCAGATCTCAGCAACAAGTCATCCTATGACTGATTCTTTTTCCTAACAAAGGCTTTTAATACCATCTAAAATGGAAAGGGTACCATGGACATTTTAATGGTGAGGTTTTGTTTCACTTTTTAAATTTTAAATGCCTTAACTGCTTTACCTTCTTATGTGTGATTAATAAATGTGTAAAAAGATTCTTGTAGTGATAATCTGGAATGGGAGTTAGTCAGCATAACTTTATACAAACACTCAAGCTCAGTTAACTATTTGTTCTAGCAGTAGAACTTAACCCCTTTGAGGCCAGCTCAGTAAAACTAGTTAATCCCTTGACTCGTACATCAATTCTTAACCAAAATAGAACACAGTAGGGATGTTAATTGTGTGGGTTAACCACGATTAATCACTGTTAAACAATAGAATACTAAATTGAAATTTATTAAATATTTTTGGAAGTTTTTCTACATTTTCCAATATATTGATTTCTATTACAACCACAGAACACAAAAAGTGTACAGTGCTCACTTTATATTATTTTTAATTACTAATATTTGCACTGTAAAAATGATAAAGGAAATAGTATGAGGTGAATTGAAAAATACAAGTACTGTAGTGCAATCATAAAAGTGTAACTTACAAATGTAGATTATTTTTATTTTTTATTTTTTTAAACATAACTGCACTTATAAACAAAACAATGGAAAACTTTAAAGCCTACAAGTCCATGCAGTCCTACTTCTTATTCAGTCAATAGCTAAGACAAACAAATTTGTTTACATATACGGGAGATATTGCTGCCTGCTTCTTGTTTACAACATCACCAGAAAATGAGAACAGGTGCTCGCATGGCACTGTTGTAGCTGGCGTCACAAGATATTTACCTGCCAGATGCACTAAAGATTCATATGCCTGTTCATGCTTCAGCCATTGTTCCAGAGGACATGCTTCCATGCTGATGACACTCATTTAAAAAAAAATAATGCATTAATTAAATTTGTGAATGAACTCCTTGGGGGAGAATTGTATACATCTCCTGTTCTGTTTTACTCGCATTCTGCCATATATTTCATGTTATAGCAGTCTCAGATGATGACCCAGCGTATGTTATTTCTACACAGATTTAGACAAAATGCAAAGAAGGTACCGATCTGAGATGTCTAAAAATAGCTTCAGCACTTGACCCAAAGTTTAAGAATCTGAAGTGCCATCCAAAATTTGAGAGGGACAAGGTGTGGAGCATGCTTTCGGAAGCCTTAAAAGAGCAACACTCTGATGCAGAAACTACAAAACCTGAACCACCAAAAAAGAAAATCAACCTTCTGCTGGAGGCATCTGACTCAGATGATGAAAATGAACATGCATCAGTCTGCTCTGGATTGTTAGCGAGCAGAACCCAGCATTTGGCACGTAAATATCTTGCAACACCAGCTACAACAGTGCCATGTGAATGCCTGTTCTCACTTTCAGGTGACATTGTAAACAAGAAGCAGGCAGCATTATCTCTTGCAAATCCTAACCCAACTTGTTTGTCTGAGCGATTGGTTGAGCAAGAAGTAGACTTGTAGGCTCTAAAGTTTTACATTGTTTTATTTTTGAAGGAACGTTTTTTGTACATAATTCTACATTTGTAAGTTCAACTTTAATGATAAAGAGATTGCACTACTGAACTTGTATTAGGTGAATTGAAAAATACTATTTATTCTCTTTTTTACAGTGCAAATGTTTGTAATCAAAAATAAATATAAAGCGAGCACTGTATACTTTATACTGTGTTGTAATTGAAATCAATATATTTTAAAAAGTAGAAAACATCCAAAAATATTTAAATAAATGGTATTCTATTGTTGTTTAACAGCACAATTAATTGCGCGATTTAAATCACTTGACAGCCCTAGAACATAGTCATCTTGAAGACTTTGAAGAACTTGGACAGAGGCAGAGTAACCATTTAGATAGTGAAAGGGTTAAGATTAGGAGAATTGATCTAGTGAATTGATACCATACACAACAGATTGGCACCTAGGTATCAATGATGGAAATGCTCAGGTAGGCAAAGCAGAAAGCTTGCTTACTCTCTGTCCCCAAAAATGATTCTTCCATAGTTAGCTGTGCAAGAGGAACCACCAACTCAGCTGCTGCCACCTCCCATTTCTTGCGATCTACTAGAAGTGGATATTCTTCTTTACTCTCTTCAGCGATAGCTGCCTCACAGGTGTCTTTAGGCTCCTTTATTCCTTTTACATCGTCCTGTGTTTTAAGATTTTGATTCAATCTTCTTAGTATTTCTCTTTTATTCTGAAAAAGGACAAAAGTATACCGGTTAAATTATTCTAAATTCTGAAGAGAAAGGAACAGGAAAAAATCAAATAAAACCAAATATAATTTGATTTACTTGCACAGCAAGATCTGCCTTCTTTGTTTCTTCTGTGGTTTCCTGGGTAGCAGTTGTATTTTCATCCTGTAGATCCAGGAAGCATGAAATTCAATGCAAGAATGCAAGCCAGAAAAATATCTTTAGAATATTTATAATCTGTACTAGGTGAAGGAAGAAGAAAATCTTTCTAAAAATCTCTCCATTGATAACTGTTCACTCTTTTCATTTTTGTACAATATTTTTATTATGTAGCTTCACTCAGAGAATTTCTAGGACCAATTTTGTCTTTGAAACATTCAGTACCTGGAAGTTAAAAGTTAAAAAGCTAAGAGTCTGCATAAGCAGACAGTAAAAAGAAGGATCAGAACATAAACCAGGGGAGATAAAGTAGGGCACTATGAACACTCACATTTATGCCTGAAGTTAAGACTGAGTAACTCTTGAAAGAACAGAAAATGGGCAAGGAAAGAGTTAAGATACGCCTACACAAAAAGGAAAAGGGAAGGGAAGACATAAAATCTTCATTACAAATAAAAATTGAGTGGCTAGAGTGGTTGGATTTAAGTAGGGAGAAGAATGAGAGAAACATCATCTTCTCAATATTTGAGCACAAAGTAATCAGTAGTATCAAAAGTAGTCATCCAGATCGAGGAGGAGGAGAAAAAATGGATCCACAATTTTTTCAAAAAAGTATAAATGCTATTATGTTGGCAACTATGTAACACCAGTTTATGGTGGCCCCTTATTTATGGCTACATTGAGATTTTTATCAAGTATTTTTGAACTTTTATGTCACACAGAAACATATAGGAGCTTAAACATTCGAAAGGTTTTGGCATTAGAAACTTTACACACTAATTTCAATCTATGAAATCAAAATTTTTTAGAATAAACTGAAAGGCAAGTGATAACATCAAAGTTCAGCTTATGGCAACAAGGAAGAAGAAAATTACACAGCTTTCTAAAGGGGAAAAAAGAGTGGGTGGAAAAAGGCGACTGCTATTGGGTAGAATCAGCGGCCAATGAATGTTGAAGAGAGACAAATGAATGGTACTGTGTACCACTAAGGAGTATGGTTTGCTAGAATACAGAAAATCCTGGAATGTAAGTGAGATATGTGATAATAAGGTTCTATATAAACTCAGGAAGCTTATTTTTCAGAATTCAGAGTACTGATTTCACTAAATGATTGTTTCTTGCTATCGTAAATGTGACAACTATTCATTAATATTGCAAGTGAGTGATAAGCATTACCAAACATCACTGCATGAATTTATCTGACTTAACATGTTTAAAAGTTGAGAGACGTGGAAGGAAATAAGCAACTGAATGATGTAATGAAAACAGAATTCTTGTAAGGTAAAATGTAAGTCCTGCCAACAGTTACTAAGCAACAAGAGAAAAGATTTAGGGTTATCACAAAAAAATTGGATATTAAATTAGGGTGTTTTTTGGGAGGATATTTTTGAGGATCAAATGTGCCACTGAATAAAATTATCTATTGACGTGGAAGAGCAAATCATTGTCAAGTTTGATGAGACCGTTTTTTAAGCTACTACAATGACTGAAATATAGGCACAATAATAATTTAAATTAGGACTGTCAATTAATCGCATTTAACTCACACTATTAACAAAAAATGAACTGACATTAAAAAATTAATTGCGCACTGTTGAATAGAATACCAATTGAAATGTATTAAATATTTTTTATGTTTTTCTACATTTTCAAATATATCTATTTCAATTACAACACAGAATACGAAGTGTACAATGCTCACTTTATATTATTTTTTATCACAAATATTTGCACTGTAAAATGATAAAAGAAATAGTATTTTTCAATTCACCTCATATAAGTACTGTAGAGCAATCTCTTTATCATAAAAGTACAACTTACAAATGTAGGGATTTTGTTACATAACTGCACTCAAAAAACAAAACCAAGTAAAACTTTAGCGCCAAGTAAAACTTTAGCACCTACCAGTCCACGCAGTCCTACTTCTTGTTCAGCCAATCGCTAAGAGAAACAAGTTGGTTTACACTTACAGGAGATAATGCTGCGCACGTCTTAATTATGTCACCTGAAAGTGAAAACAGACATTTGCATGGCACTGTTGTAGCTGCCGTCGAAAGATATTTACATGCCAGATGCGCTAAAGATTCATATGCCTCTTCATTCTTCAACCATCGTTCCAGAGGACATGCTTCCATGCTGATGATGCTCATTAAAAAAAATAATGCGCTAATTAAATTTGTGACTGAAATCCTTGGGGGAGAATTGTATGTCTCTTACTCTGTTTTACCCGCATTCTGCCATGTATTTAATGTTATAGCAGTCTCAGATGATGACCCAGCACATGTTGTTCATTTTAAGAACACTTTCACTGCAAATTTGACAAAATGCAAAGAAGATATTAATGTGAAATCTCTAAAAACAGCTACACTACTCGACCCAGGATTTAAGAATCTGAAGTGCCTTCCAAAATCTGAGAGGGATGAGGTGTGGAACATGCTTTCAGAAGTCTTAGAACAGCCATACACTGATGTGGAAGCTACAGAACCCGAACCACCAAAAAAGAAAAATCAACCTTTTGATTTTGATGTTGGTGGCATCGGACTCAGATGATGAAAACGAATATGTGTTGGTCTGCGCTGCTTTGGATCATTATCTAGTGGAATCCGTCATCAGCATAGACGCATGTAATGGTGGTTGAAGCATGAAGGGACACATGAATCTTTAGCACATCTGGCATGTAAATATCTTGTGACACTGGCTACAACAGTGCCATGCAAACACCTGTTCTTACTTTCAGGTGACATTGTAAACAAGAAGCAGGCAGCAGTATCTCCTTTAAAATAATAAAAACTTGTTTCTCTTAGTGATTGGCTGAACAAAAGTACGACTGAGTGGACTTGTAGGCTCTGAAATTTTACACTGTTTTGTTTTTGAGTGCAGGCATTTAACAAAAAACCCCCCTGCATTTGTAAGTTGCACTTTCATGATAAAGAGATTGCACAACAGTACTTGTATGAGGTGAATTGAAAAATACTATTTCTTTTGTTTATCATTTTTACAGTGCAAATATTTGTAATAAAAATAAAAATAAAGTGAGCACTGTACTTTGTATTCTGTGTTGTAATTGAAATCAAAATATTTGAAAACGTAGAAAACATCCACAAATATTTAAATAAATGGCATTCTACTGCTTAGTGCAATTAATTTTTTTAATCTCACGATTAATCGCAATTAATATTTTTTAATCGCTTGTCAGCCCTAATTTAAATATTTCTTCCAGACCTTCCACCAGCAACTCAATCTGAGCTTCATTTTAGGAAGTATGTCTGTTCATCTTCAACACCTAAACATGGCAGAGATCCATATCACTGATCAGACTATAAAAACAACTGCAAGTCAGAGACTTGGAACTTGCTAAAAAAGTTACAGTTTTTAACGTAGCACAAAGTGAACAATTTAAAGAAATATAAACAACTGAGTTTAAATTTGTTTAGATGAGTAGACCCAAGAAAGCTCTATAACTAGATGTTTCAAGTGAAAAAAAGGAAAAAAAAAATCAAAGGAAGATTTAAAAGAATCAACAATGACATTAATGCAAGACGGATGGCTGAATATAGGAGGAGACATGATGAGAACTATCCATATTGAGGAAAAATGTATTCTTACATATTTCCATTGATTGTATGACTGAAAAAAAATCCTGTAAGATATTGTGTCCCAATCATTAAAGATACTATCCAAAGCCCCCATTCTACAAACACACACGTCCATAATTTTGCTCCTGCATTAGTCCACTGAAATTAAATGGGACGCTCGCAATAATAAAGTTAAACTCATATATAAGTGTTTGCAGGATCAAGGCCCCGAAATAAAGAAAAAAAAAGAAGAAACTCTTTGCTATTGTCTCAGACAACAAAAATAATAGTGACAACAGTTACAATCTTCTCAAACTTCTCACATAGTAAGCTAATTTAAAACTCTGAGAAAGGAGTAACACAAAACAGTCATAAGTTCAAAAATTGTTTTGCAACTACCTTGTCTGTGGGCGGGAGGAGGGGGAAAGAACTGAAGCTCCAGCTTCCCAATGACCTCCCTGGAAGTTTCCAGACTGTGGGCAAAATCCTGGCCTCATTGGACTTCAATATGTATTAGATCAAGTGGTGATATTCTGGATTTTTAGTGTTTGCATTGATAGTAAATGAAGTTGACCAATCTAAATTATAAATTGATGATCTCTGTGGAGGTTAACTTGATAGATCTGTAATTTATACCAATACTAATTCCATCAATTTCTAAGGTATCCAGTTCTCATTAAAAACACATAGTGTTCTTAAACTAAGTTTATAAAATCTGAACAGTCTTGGATAAATATATCTTCTAAAATCTTGTGCCAGTTCAGCAGATTTTTTTTCATTTTTTATTTTTGTTCATTTTAGATTTTAGCAGATACCTACCACACCCACTTCCTTCAAAGCTGAAGTCATAGAGATAAGTGGTGTACTGGGCTTCAATGGAAGTTGTGGTTTGGCAGGAGGTCCTCCAGGTTCTTGTTGCCCAGGGACAGGATTAACCCCAGCTGCTGACACATTAAAAGGCACCATAGGATTCTTTACCCCTTTTGCTGTCAACTGTGTTTATAAAAAAAAAAAAAAGCTATTCTATTTTAACATGAACCAACAAAAATAGCACAAAGTTATCAATGTACCATGAATCTACTTAAATCTAAAGTGAGATTGCCAGTTTCACTTAATCCTATGACAGAAAAAGACTTTCTCCTTGAACTGTCAAGTGTTATTACATTTATTTCCTCAAAAACAAAATTAAGTGGTAAATATCTTCGCTCTGTAAAGACAGGTGTTAAATATTTTGTAGATTCTTAATTTATTATGAAAGACCAACACTTTACACTAAAGACTCAACTCATGTAAAATAAAGCAGCAATATAGTAGAGAGGCACTCTCTAAACTTAGCAAAACCCAAAAAGAAAGGGGTATTAGAATGGAGAAATAAAAAGGTTCTGCATGTAAGCGCTAACAGGGGGTAATAATTTAAAAAAAAAAAAGGTTAAACAATTAGAAATATGGGAAATTAGCCAGATTGATGTGAAGACAGCTAGATTTCAGCACCCAAAGAGTTACCATAGTAAAGGCATGATAAACTGCTGATCTAAAGTTTGATGGTAGAACCCCTTGAAGAGAAAGTAGTTTCAGAATATAGACATGCCTCAGTGACATCTGAAGTACTCACAGGTAGGTTTTTTTAAAATTACATGATTTAATTTGACAGGACATCTTTAAAAACAGTTTATGAGAACTATTTTTAGAAGACCCTGTATATGCCCATGAAATATTAAAAAGACTTGTTGTAGGGGGTGGGTGGGAAATCACGCCACAAGGCTGAAAGCTTCTCCACTTACTGCTGGGGAACAACAAGACAGTAAATATTTGTATTTTTCTTCCTTGAATTTTTGCCCAAAATAAATTTTTTTTTTGCTTGAGTATTTTAAAAAGGAGTAGAGTTCGTGGGTGTTAGATTTTATGAAAACCTGTTTTTAGCATTTTCAGGTAAATTTCATTATTTAATTTAGTTTTAAATTCACAACAGCACTGCCACCAAGTGAAAGACTGAAAATAGCACTGTAGCCTGTCAAATGTTGAAAACAAGTATAAATTATAACATTAATTCTTGCCACTGTTGCAATTCATTGCATCAATAGAAACCAGTTAAAATTCATTATAAATCACCATTTGTTCATTCATTAAAGATTTTCTGAGTTGAGCACAGCTTGTCAACAAGCTCCTATGTACTATGAAAAGGGACAAATAGTTCACACATCATTTCATGTTGCCTAAAAAGATCACCAACTGTACTCTTTCACTATTTCCTACTTACAAGCATCAAAACATTCTTCTTTTATGCTGCTATTTTACCAATCTGATTTTTCACTCCAAAGTTTTTATGACTAAAAGAACAGTTATGTGGATTTCAACAACACATGAACAATAGTAAATATTTCAACATGATCCTAATGATTTTTTTTTTTTTTTAAAGTTCAGTGTACTTTTCGAACTTAAGCCAAGATTTTCATACCTGGTGCCTGAAGTTAAGATCATAAATAAGAGTGCCCTCAGAGAGAGACACCTCAGTTTTAGCAGCCAAAACTACAGTTACAGAGATCTGAAAATCTTAACATTTTCTTCATATGACTAAAATATAAGGCCAACACTGTACTCTTTGGCTGAGAGACCAAGTCTGGGGAGTGGTCATGCCAAACAAAACCAACAGTGTGTAAGAAAGCTCTTTTTTTCTTACATGTTCTTCCCAAGCTTTCTTCTCCCTTTCATATGCCTCCTTCCTCTTTCGCTCTAGTTGCTCTTTCAGAACTGCAGCTCGCGCGTTTGCTTGAGCCTACAAATAAGAAAAAAAATAGGCTTCAATCCAATGTCATAAACAGTAGTTCTCCAACTTCTTCATTCTGCAGACCACTTCAGATGAAACATCCCAGATCCTCAGTTCTTCAATTGTCAACATGTGACACTTTGCATGTCAAATATGAGAACTAACGTCATACTCAGAAAACACCCAATAATACAAAATAGTTCCACACAGAATTTACTTAATGTAGTTCACTAACTTTTAAGTCTTTTCACAACAATCCATCCTGCCCCAAATAAATTTTTTAAAAGCAGATTCTAATGTCAAAATGTCCTTGTACACTTTTTATACAAACAAAATGGAAATAAAAACCTTGAACTAAAGCAGCATTAAGATGAAATTTTCAATACAGAAGTTCAAGGTCATGGTTTCTGTCATTAAATGAAACATTTTGCATTTCTGTATATAATACATATACAGAAAAGACCAAAATTAGTTACTTTAATCATAATATTACAGTCAAATTTGTTTTCACATTGCCCATTTTCCCCATCAACTTTAAAGGACACATACTTGGTATTAGTGTGATGTAGACAGTTATTGTTACAAGAGACCATGGAGCAGAATTCAGACTAAAAGCTCTGAACTCTGTAGACCTCCTGTGGAACAGAAAGCTAAAAACTTTGCTAGAGAAATATAATTTTGAAATTAAGCCATGAAGCTTTATTCACAACTGTATTTGTTTACACTATGGCCTGAAGACCAGGCCTGAACACAAAGCATGCAAGAGCATCTGGAAAGTCTTTTCTTGCCAGTGTTTAATTAACTCAACCCCTTCCTCCTCCCCCAAAAAACGACAGATTATTCATGGTGCACTCAGTCTTCCTCCAGCATTTCCATCATGCCCACACCAAACTGTCTTCAGAACCAAGCCTAACAGTGAGAAAAGCTTCACTCAAAATGTAGCTTGCTTTTTTTTTTTTAAAATGAACATGTCATAGTGTAAGTGACCAAAAATAAACTTTAGTATTGAAGTAACCTGTCAACTTAATAGTTTTGTTACTGCAATACAATTCAAAGTATTTATAATTCTATCTTTCAAAAAAGTGTAAACAAACCTATGTGTTGGAAGAAATAAGTTAAATTAGTTCAAACTCAGACTAAGAACTTACTTTTACATGTCCACCAGACTTCTCCACAGCAACCTGAAGCTAAATGAAGAATGGTGCACAGTGCATACTTCTAGAGAATGTATGCTTTGCTACAGAAAAATACAACTCCTCTTCATATATACAGAGGGTGTCATTAAAACACAGATTCACGCATTACAGTATTTAATGTTTACAATGAGAAATACCAAATATTTAGTAATGTAGTGTAGCTACTGCAAATAACAAATAAACAATTTTAAAACTGTACAACTGTATTCCTAGTCTACTGCCTGATTCAATGCAGATAGAAGAATATTAAGTGGATTTTAAAGAATTTACTCTAAACCTCTTTTTTCAATTACCTTTAGTGCTTCAATTTTTTTGCGTCTCAATTCTGCTTCTTCACTTGCTTCTTGTCCATCAGAACCATCAGCTTCATTCTACAAAGTAAAAGTTCTTAAAAGTGAGCAAGTCATAGTTAGCTCACAGTTTACAGATTTGAAGGCCAGAAGGGAACACAGATCAGCTTGTCTAATTCCCTGCATAACACAGGCCATAAAATTTCACTCAGTAATTCCTGCATCAAGGTCAGTAACCTGTGGTTTAACTGGAACACATCTTTTATGAACAAATCCAGTCTTTAAATTGAAAGTTTGAAATTTTTACAAACCAACAGAAAACAATTATTTTAAAAGTGTACCACATTTAAAATACCTTTAATCCAGTTAGTGTAAATACATACAAGAATGTGTTTCTATTAAGAGCAATAACCACATTAACACAATATTAAGGTTGCAAGGCTTAGCACTCACAAAATCAGAAAGTTAAGCATGAATGCAAAACTTTAACCCTGCCTGTATACATTTGTCATAAATATAAAGGGAAGGGTAAACCCCTTTGAAATCCCTCCTGGCCAGGGGAAAGCTCCTCTCACCTGTAAAGGGTTAAGAAGCTAAAGGTAACCTCGCTGGCACCTGACCAAAATGACCAATGAGGAGACAAGATACTTTCAAAAGCTGGGAGGAGGGAGAGAAACAAAGGGTTTGTGTGTCTGTCTGTAGTCGTCTTGGCCGGGGACAGAACAGGAATGGAGTCTTAGAACTTTTAGTAAGTAATCTAGCTAGGTATGTGTTAGATTATGATTTCTTTAAATGGCTGAGAAAAGAATTGTGCTGAATAGAATAACTATTTCTGTCTGTGTATCTTTTTTGTAACTTAAGGTTTTGCCTAGAGGGGTTCTCTATGTTTTTGAATCTAATTACCCTGTAAGATATATACCATCCTGATTTTACAGGGGGGATTTCTTTATTTCTATTTACTTCTATTTTTTATTAAAAGTCTTCTTGTAAAACACTGAATGCTTTTTCATTGTTCTCAGATCCAAGGGTTTGGGTCTGTGGTCACCTATGCAAATTGGTGAGGCTTTTTATCCAACATTTCCCAGGAAAGGGGGAGTGCAAGTGTTGGGAGGATTGTTCATTGTTCTTAAGATCCAAGGGTCTGGGTCTGTAGTCACCTAGGCAAATTGGTGAGGCTTTTTACCAAACCTTGTCCAGGAAGTGGGGTGCAAGGTTTTGGGAAGTATTTTGGGGGGAAGGACGCGTCCAAACAGCTCTTCCCCAGTAACCAGTATTAGTTTGGTGGTGGTAGCGGCCATTCCAAGGATAACGGGGGTAATATTTGTTACCTTGGGGAAGTTTTGACCTAAGCTGGTAAAGATAAGCTTAGGAGGTTTTTCACGCAGGTCCCCACATCTGTACCCTAGAGTTCAGAGTGGGGGAGGAACCGTGACATGGTGGCACAGTGGTGGGATTAACCTGAAATCATTTTGAGATCCAGTTGAGATTTTTTGAACTAGAAATACAGATTTTAAAAAGGAATTTTTAGGAAGTCCAGAAGGCAGCTTTGAAACTGAAAGCAGCTTGGTTTCTCTCTGCTTTGTGGCCAAGCAGAGACAAAAGGGGATTATCTTGTGAATTGCAGGTTTTCTTGCCTGGAGGCAGGGTACTTAACTCCTGCAGGGAAATTCACAGTCTTCCAACCCAGAGGTTTTTTTTTTTCTTTTCTTCCTAAAAGTAAATAGGGGGTGTGTGCTCTACCCATTTGCCTGGAGACAAAAGTGGCAGGTTTTTTTTTTAGGATTTTGATTTTTTTTTTTTGTTTTACAAGGAGCACAGGTTTGAAAAGAAATTTTTTTTTTCTTTGGGCTGGGTAAGCAGTTTTCCAAGTAGTTGGAGGTTTTTTGCTTTAATTTGGGCCCAGAGCAGAGACAAGGGAATTGTCTTTTTCTGTAGGCTGACAATCACTATCAGAGAATAGGTACTCTATTCCAGCACAGCAAAAGTTTACAGCCAAGTTTTGTTTGTTTATTTCTAAACCTCGGGTGTAAAGTTAGTTAAAAACAGAGAGGTTAGAATGGCCAAATCCTCAGCTCGACTACAGCTGGAATTAGCCAAATTTCAGGCTGAGGAAAAACAAAGGGAACATGAAAGACAGATAGAACTCATGCGGCTGGAGAAGGAGGTACAGGAGGCTGCCCACAAGAGGGAAATGGAGGCAAGGAAGCATGTGGAGGAGATGGAGAGGATAAAGGCCCAGCAGAATATACCAACAAACCCTAGCAATCCTTCTCCAGGTACCACTTCCCATCCCAGAAAGTTCCCCACCTACAAGGCAGGTGATGATACTGAGACCTTCTTAGAAAACTTCGAAAGGGCCTGCCTTGGGTACAACATCTCTACTGACCAATACATGGTAGAGCTGAGGCCGCAGCTCAGTGGACCCTTAGCTGAGGTGGCAGCTGAAATGCCTAAAGAACACATGAACAAGTATGAACTGTTTAAATCCAAGGCGAGAGTCAGAATGGGGATAACACCCGAGCAGTCTCGTCGGAGGTTCAGAGCCCTAAGGTGGAAACCAGACATGTCATTTACCCGACATGCCTACCACATTGTAAAACATTGGGATGCCTGGATATCAGGAGCAAGTGTTGAATCTCCAGTAAATTTGCCCTTCCTAATGCAAATGGAACAATTCTTAGAGGGTGTTCCTGAGGAAATAGAAAGATACATCCGAGATGGGAAACCCAAAACTGTAATTGAGGCAGGAGAGATTGGAGCCAGATGGGTGGAGGTGGCAGAGAAGAAGAAAACTGGTCGCAGTTGGAGCGGAGACCAGAAGGGACCACCCCAGACCACACCCTATTACCGGGGGCCGCCCAAAGCCCCACCTACCTCCCAAAGAACCCTCCAGACCCCTTATCGTCCCACCACCCCGTTCTCCAGCAACCCACCTCGCCCCGGTGACCCGTCAGCTGGACGATGTTTTAAATGTAACGAGCTGGGGCATGTAAAGGCCAACTGCCCCAAGAACCCCAACAGGTTACAGTTCATTGCACCGGAATCACACCAGAGGTCCACAGGCCCAGATACCTCCCAGATACCCTTGGAGCGGAGGGAAACTGTGAGTGTGGGTGGGAAGAAGGTCACCGCGTGGAGGGACACCGGAGCACAAGTGTCAGCTATCCATGCTTCCTTAGTGGACCCCAATTTAATCAACCCAGAGATCCAAGTGACGATTCAACCCTTCAAGTCCAACTCTTTCAATTTGCCTACAGCCAAGTTGCCTGTCCAGTACAAGGGCTGGTCAGGAATGTGGACTTTTGCAGTCTATGATGATTATCCCATCCCCATGCTGTTGGGGGAAGACTTGGCCAATCATGTGAAGCAGGCCAAGAGGGTGGGAATGGTCACCCGCAACCAGGCTAAACAAGCCGTGAGGCCTAGCTCTGTTCCGGAAACTTCTATCAGGACCCAGTCAGAGGTGATGGACCTGGACCCCAGGCCAATGTCTGCAACAGCAGTAGTGGATCCAGTCCCAGAGACCCAGACGGAACCAGTCCCAGAACCGGAACCAGCCAAACAACCAACACCAGACCCCGTGTCAGCACTGAATCCAGTACTTGCAACCTCAACACCAGAGGGCCCCACCGAACCTGAACTGGCAGCAGCCGATAACCCTACACAAGAGGCTCAGCCGGAGCCTGAATCCCAACATAGTGCACCAGCGGAGAGCGGTTCACAGTCAACAGAAACAGCTCCATCCCCTATATCGCTTCCAGAGGGACCAAGCCTAGGTCCACAATCCCATGAGGAACTGATGTCTCCAGCATCAAGGGAACAGTTCCAGACCGAACAGGAAGCAGATGAAAGCCTCCAGAGAGCTTGGACGGCGGCACGGAGCAACCCACCGCCTCTCAGCTCTTCTAATAGATCCAGGTTTGTTGTAGAAAGAGGACTTTTATACAAGGAAACTCTTTCTGGGGGACACCAGGAAGACTGGCATCCTCAGAGACAGTTGGTAGTTCCAACTAAATACCGGGCCAAGCTCTTGAGCTTAGCCCATGATCACCCTAGTGGCCATGCTGGGGTGAACAGGACCAAAGACCGTTTGGGGGGGTCATTCCACTGGGAGGGAATGGGCAAGGATGTTTCTACCTATGTCCAGTCTTGTGAGGTGTGCCAAAGAGTGGGAAAACCCCAAGA
The DNA here is from genome assembly GCF_965140295.1 of Lepidochelys olivacea. Lineage (NCBI taxonomy): Eukaryota > Metazoa > Chordata > Testudines > Cheloniidae > Lepidochelys > Lepidochelys olivacea. The sequence goes on from NC_140414.1 coordinate 76,303,462, forward strand.
CCAGGTCAAAGCTCCTCTCCAGCCACTCCCCATCATTGAAGTTCCATTTCAGCGAGTAGCTGTGGATATTCTGGGTCCTTTTCCGAAAAAGACACCCAGAGGAAAGCAGTACATACTGACTTTCATGGATTTTGCCACCCGATGGCCGGAAGCAGTAGCTCTAAGCAACACCAGGGCTAAAAGTGTGTGCCAGGCACTAGCAGACATTTTTGCCAGGGTAGGTTGGCCCTCCGACATCCTCACAGATGCAGGGACTAATTTCCTGGCAGGAACTATGAAAAACCTTTGGGAAGCTCATGGGGTAAATCACTTGGTTGCCACTCCTTACCATCATCAAACAAATGGCATGGTGGAGAAGTTTAATGGAACTTTGGGGGCCATGATACGTAAATTCGTAAATGAGCACTCCAATGATTGGGACCTAGTATTGCAGCAGTTGCTCTTTGCCTACAGAGCTGTACCACATCCCAGTTTAGGGTTTTCTCCATTTGAACTTGTATATGGCCGTGAGGTTAAGGGGCCATTGCAGTTGGTAAAGCAGCAATGGGAGGGATTTACACCTTCTCCAGGAACTAACATTCTGGACTTTGTAACCAACCTACAAAACACCCTCCGAACCTCTTTAGCCCTTGCTAGAGAAAACTTACAGGATGCTCAAAAAGAGCAAAAAGCCTGGTATGATAAACATGCCAGAGAGCGTTCCTTCAAAGTAGGAGACCAGGTCATGGTCTTAAAGGCGCTCCAGGCCCATAAAATGGAAGCATCGTGGGAAGGGCCATTCGTGGTCCAGGAGCGCCTGGGAGCTGTTAATTATCTCATAGCATTCCCCACCTCCAACCGAAAGCCTAAGGTGTATCATATTAATTCTCTAAAGCCCTTTTATTCCAGAGAATTAAAGGTTTGTCAGTTTACAGCCCAGGGAGGAGACGACGCTGAGTGGCCTGAAGGTGTCTACTACGAAGGGAAATGTGCTGGTGGTGTGGAAGAGGTGAACCTCTCCATGACCCTTGGGCGTATGCAGCGACAGCAGATCCAGGAGCTGTGCACTAGCTACGCGCCAACGTTCTCAGCCACCCCAGGACTGACTGAACGGGCATACCACTCCATTGACACAGGTAATGCTCACCCAATTAGGGTCCAACCTTACCGGGTGTCTCCTCAAGCTAAAACTGCTATAGAACGGGAGATCCAGGATATGTTACAGATGGGTGTAATCCGCCCCTCTGAAAGTGCATGGGCATCTCCAGTGGTTCTAGTTCCCAAACCAGATGGGGAAATACGTTTTTGCGTGGACTACCGTAAGCTAAATGCTGTAACTCGCCCAGACAACTATCCCATGCCACGCACAGATGAACTATTAGAGAAACTGGGAAGGGCTCAGTTCATCTCTACCTTGGACTTAACCAAGGGGTACTGGCAGGTACCGCTAGATGAATCTGCCAAGGAAAGGTCAGCCTTCATCACACATCTCGGGCTGTATGAATTTAATGTACTCCCTTTCGGGCTGCGAAATGCACCCGCCACTTTCCAAAGACTTGTAGATGGTCTCCTAGCGGGATTAGGAGAATATGCAGTCGCCTACCTTGACGATGTGGCCATATTTTCGGATTCCTGGGCAGACCACCTGGAACATCTACAAAAAGTCCTTGAGCGCATAAGGGAGGCAGGACTAACTGTTAAGGCTAAGAAGTGTCAAATAGGCCTAAACAGAGTGACTTACCTTGGACACCAGGTGGGTCAAGGAACTATCAGCCCCCTACAGGCCAAAGTGGATGCTATCCAAAAGTGGCCTGTCCCAAGGTCAAAGAAACAGGTTCAATCCTTCTTAGGCTTGGCCGGTTATTACAGACGATTTGTACCGCACTACAGCCAAATCGCGGCCCCACTGACAGACCTAACCAAAAAGAAACAGCCAAATGCTGTTCAGTGGACCGGAAAGTGTCAGAAGGCCTTTAACAAGCTTAAAGCGACACTCATGTCTGACCCTGTACTAAGGGCCCCAGACTTTGACAAACCGTTCCTAGTAACCACAGATGCATCCGAGCGTGGTGTGGGAGCAGTTTTAATGCAGAAAGGACCTGATCAAGAATTCCACCCTGTAGTGTTTCTCAGCAAAAAACTGTCTGAGAGGGAAAGCAACTGGTCAGTCACTGAAAAAGAATGTTATGCCATTGTCTACGCTCTGGAAAAGCTACGCCCATATGTTTGGGGACGGCGTTTCCACCTGCAAACCGACCATGCTGCACTAAAGTGGCTTCACACCGTCAAAGAAACTAACAAAAAACTTCTTCGGTGGAGTTTAGCTCTCCAAGATTTTGATTTCGACATCCAACACATCTCAGGAGCTTCTAACAAAGTGGCTGATGCACTCTCCCGTGAAAGTTTCCCAGAATCAACTGGTTAAAATCGTCCTTGAGATGTGGAAAATATTGTTAGTCTTTATGTACTTGGTAGTATATTTAGAGATGCATGTGTCTTATTAACTCTGTTTTCCTAGAGCTCCAGGAAGAAATCCCAGCCAGTGTTTCACCCTAGCTGAGATTTGGGGGGCGTGTCATAAATATAAAGGGAAGGGTAAACCCCTTTGAAATCCCTCCTGGCCAGGGGAAAGCTCCTCTCACCTGTAAAGGGTTAAGAAGCTAAAGGTAACCTCGCTGGCACCTGACCAAAATGACCAATGAGGAGACAAGATACTTTCAAAAGCTGGGAGGAGGGAGAGAAACAAAGGGTTTGTGTGTCTGTCTGTAGTCGTCTTGGCCGGGGACAGAACAGGAATGGAGTCTTAGAACTTTTAGTAAGTAATCTAGCTAGGTATGTGTTAGATTATGATTTCTTTAAATGGCTGAGAAAAGAATTGTGCTGAATAGAATAACTATTTCTGTCTGTGTATCTTTTTTGTAACTTAAGGTTTTGCCTAGAGGGGTTCTCTATGTTTTTGAATCTAATTACCCTGTAAGATATATACCATCCTGATTTTACAGGGGGGATTTCTTTATTTCTATTTACTTCTATTTTTTATTAAAAGTCTTCTTGTAAAACACTGAATGCTTTTTCATTGTTCTCAGATCCAAGGGTTTGGGTCTGTGGTCACCTATGCAAATTGGTGAGGCTTTTTATCCAACATTTCCCAGGAAAGGGGGAGTGCAAGTGTTGGGAGGATTGTTCATTGTTCTTAAGATCCAAGGGTCTGGGTCTGTAGTCACCTAGGCAAATTGGTGAGGCTTTTTACCAAACCTTGTCCAGGAAGTGGGGTGCAAGGTTTTGGGAAGTATTTTGGGGGGAAGGACGCGTCCAAACAGCTCTTCCCCAGTAACCAGTATTAGTTTGGTGGTGGTAGCGGCCATTCCAAGGATAACGGGGGTAATATTTGTTACCTTGGGGAAGTTTTGACCTAAGCTGGTAAAGATAAGCTTAGGAGGTTTTTCATGCAGGTCCCCACATCTGTACCCTAGAGTTCAGAGTGGGGGAGGAACCGTGACAACATTACAAAGCCATCTCTAATTCTGCCATCACATATTATTAGACTGTATTTAACATAAAAGTATTTATGAAAAAGGCAGCAGATGGGGCAAGGTCTGAGATACTGTATGCCCTTTGCCTAAGTACAACAAGCACCAGAGTGCCCACTATTAAATGGCACACAAGCATTACAGGAGAGGCAGACATTAAACCTCAGGAATTTAGCTCCTAACATCATAGCTAAAGTCTTGGTAACAGGGGTGGGCTCCAGGCCTACTAACTAGGAGAAAAACTCTATGCGCCACTGGGCGACTAAAAGACTAGCTAACTAATAGAGAACTAAATACTACTAGAGTGGCAGAAAAGTATGAATACACCATGAGAATTCTGTTTCAGTGATACAGAGAATAAGAAGGAACTGAGGCCTCCTTTGCCCTTTATGCCTTAGGAGGAAAAAGAGGCGTGAGGAAATCCAGGGTGCAGCTGTGGCCCCAAAACACTCCTGGTCAAAAGAATCAGATCTCATATGCGTGAGACACAAGCACACCAGAAGTAGAAGCCATATGAACAATTACTTGAAGAAGCCATGTTAGCATAAGTGAAGACAGTATTCTAATGTATACACACAAGGGATCAGAGTTCAGATTGAGCATTCAATCTTAACTTTTAAATTTTTTGACTTGAGTGCTAAACTGTACAACCTTAACACAGCATTGGCAGGTTCTTTCACATCGCATTTCTAAGGAGTTTTAAAAGTTCCAAGTATTTTTAAAGGAAAGAGTCCCCAGTTCTAATAGGCAACAAGCAACAAATGTAAATAGTGCTTTATCAACATAATTGGTAAGCTTCATACTTGTAGCTTTAACATTCACTAGTTAGTAAAAGATTGATTAGAAAAATCAAACATTTTCATACCTACATAAATATACAACCTTAAGAGCAGTTTAAAAATTCTTAAGATGTAATCTGCCCCTCTTGGCCCTGGGGATTCCCCCAGGTTCCTTGGTTGTAACCCTGTATCATGGCAGTTTTTTGGCCATTTAAACTGATCCAAAGTCAATTTCCATTTTAAACCTGTTGATGGCATTTCAATGCCTTAGACTGGATTAAATAACAAAATACATAAATTAAGGATACAGCAAGAAGGCAAAGCCAGACTAGAATGAAAAGTAAGTACTAGTACTCAAAGAGCACCTCAGCTGTATTGTTTCAAACTTCAGCAGTTTTTTGTACAATCTTCTTTAAAAGATTATGGTTCCAGGGTTGTTTTTTCTTTCCATTTCTTTTCAAGAATAAAAAAGTTTCACATACTTACTCCACAAGGGCTATATGGAGCTGCTCATACTTAATGAAAAAAGATTCACCTTTAGATAAAGCCTCAACATGGAAAATGTCAGCCTAAAAGATGTACATTTAAAAAAAAAGGGGGGGGGAGTGGGGAGAATTACATCTGCATAAAAAGATCTCATGAGCAATATTCTAGAGCCTTTCACTACTAGCTCCTCAAAGCCTTTAGAGTTATTTTCGTCCAACCTTTTCTCCACGAAGTTTAGCTTTAATCTGCTGGCGTTCATTGAAGTTTTGAAGTCGGATCTGTCTTAATCTTGCCAAATATTCCTATACGGAAAAGGAAGTAAAGTTTCAAATAAAAGGCAACAATGAGTTTTGCATTTTGTATCTAAATTCATATGGTTCCACAAAAAGGTCAAACAAAGGAAAAACTACTGCTAAATTAACATTTATTAATTTCTAAAAGAAATTCAGCTGATTTCTTCTCTAATGAAATGAATGAAAACCATAACTAGTGTTCCACAATATTAAACTTGATAAGCTTACAGTTATTAAGATTGCTAAGATCTGGGGAACTAGGAGTAGTTGTATTTATTACAAAAAGAACAGAGGTGGCTTTGGGATTTTGTTTTTGTCTGGGGTGTTTGTGTTTATTTAAAAAGAAAAGAAATGATTTTTTTTTTGAAAGATGACTGAAGTAGACAGCTATTACTAAGAATACTGAGCAACAAACTCTAGGACTATATGCATTAATGTTTCCTGATGTGTAGAAAGAATAGTAAATATAGCAGGCGACCAGTTTGACTTAACAGTGAAATCCTTGCTGACCTTAAACACAAAAAAGAAGCTTACAAGAAGTGGAAGACTGGACAAATGACCAGGGAAGAGGATAAAAATATTGCTCGGGCATGCAGGAGTGAAATCAGGAAGGCCAAATCACATCTGGAATTGCAGCTAGCAAGAGATGTTAAGAGTAACAAGAAGGGTTTCTTCAGGTATGTTAGCAACAAGAAGAAAATCAAGGAAAGCGTGGGCCCCTTACTGAATGAGGGAGGCAACCTAGTGACAGAGGATGTGGAAAAAGCTAATGTACTCAATGTTTTTTTTGCCTCTGTCTTCACGAACAAGGTCAGCTTCCAGACTACTGCACTGGGCAGCACAGCATGGGGAGGAGGGGACCAGCGCTCTGTGGAGAAAAGTGGCTTGGGACTATTTAGAAAAGCTGGACGAGCACAAGTCCACGGGGCTGGATGCGCTGCATCCGAGAGTGCTAAAGGAGCTGGCGGATGCGATTGCAGAACTATTGGCCATTATCTTTGAAAACTCATGGCGATCAGGGGGAAGTCCCGGACGACTGGAAAAAGGCTAATGTAGTACCCATCTTTAAAAAAGGGAAGGAGGATGATCCTGGGAACTACAGGCCAGTCAGCCTCACCTCAGTCCATGGAAAAAATCATAGAGCAGGTCCTCAAGGAATCAATTCTGAAGCATTTAGACGAGAGGAAAATGATCAGGAACAGTCAGCATGGATTCACCGAGGGCAAGTCATGCCTGACTAACCTAATTGCCTTCTATGATGATATAACTGGCTCTGTGGATGAGGGGAAAGCAGTGGACTTGTTATTCCTTAACTTTAGCAAAGCTTTTGATATGGTCTCCCACAGCATTCTTCACAGCAAGTTAAAGAAGTATGGGCTAGATGAATGGACGAAAAGGTGGATAGAAAGCTGGCTAGATTGTCAGGCTCAACGGGTAGTGATCCATGACTCCATGTCTAGTTGGCAGCCAGCATCAAGTGGAGTGCCCCAACGGCCGGTCTTGTTCAGTATCTTCATAAATGATCTGGAGGATGGTGTGGATTGCACCCTCAGCAAGTTTGCGGATGACACTAAACTGGGAGGAGAGGTAGATACACTGGAGGGTAGGGATAGGATACAGAGGGACGTAGACAAATTAGAGAATTGGGCCAAGAGAAATCTGATGAGGTTCAACAAGGACAAGTGCAGAGTCCTGCACTTTGGACAGAAGAATCCCATGCACCGCTACAGACTAGGGACCGAATGGCTCGGCAGCAGTTCTGCAGAGAAGGACCTAGGGGTTACAGTGGACGAGAAGCTGGATATGAGTCAACAGTGTGCCCTTGTTGCCAAAAAGGCCAATGGCATTTTGGGATGTATATGTAGGGGCATTGCCAGCAGATCGAGGGATGTGATCGTTCCCCTCTATTCGACATTGGTGAGGCCTCATCTGGAGTACTGTGTCCAGTTTTGGGCTCCACACTACAAGAAGGATGTGGAAAAATTGGAAAGAGTCCAGCGGAGGGCAACAAAAATGATTAGGGGACTGGAACACATGACTTATGAGGAGAGGCTGAGGGAACTGGGATTGTTTAGTCTGCGGAAGAGAAGAAAGAGGGGGGATTTGATAGCTGCTTTCAACTACCTGAAAGGGGGTTCCAAAGAAGATGGTTCTAGACTGTTCTCAGTGGTAGCAGATGACAGAACAAGGAGTAATGGTCTCAAGTTGCAGTGGGGGAGGTTTAGGTTGGATATTAGGAAAAACTTTTTCACTAGGAGGGTAGTGAAACACTGGAATGCGTTACCTAGGGAGGTGGTGGAATCTCCTTCCTTAGATATTTTTAAGGTCAGGCTTGACAAAGCCCTGGCTGGGACGATTTAGTTGGGGATTGGTCCTGCTTTGAGCAGGGGGTTGGACTAGATGACCTCCTGAGGTCCCTTCCAACCCTGATATTCTATAATACTTTGGGATCTATGAAGTTCTTGTATTTATTATAAATTATAAACCATGCAGGAAAACAAGGCAGAGGCGAAGTCAAAGTGATGCTATTTTGTGATGAAGGTGGCAAACATGCGGGTAGCATACCTCTTCCTCCTTGTTTCTGGATTTCCTTCCTCTTGCAGAAATGGGCCTGCCTCCATAGATAGCTGCCAGGTTTTGCAGTGTACCCTGTTCACCATTTAATGTATCAAGTTTAAGAATGGCTAGGGCCAGAACATTATCTACCTTATCCAACAATAACTGTATTAAATTTCTTATGGGAAACATAGATGATTTTCAGCTCTTATGAGTTTCCCTGACAAGTCTTATTTACAAGAAACATTTGATAGTAATAATCAAAAACACTGAGTAATCAAAGAGAAAGCCTCAGAGCAGTCTAATAAATTAGATTTTTATACATATTTAGCTCCCTCTTCTGATCTCCATATGTGTCTAGTTTTTTCTAGCTAAATCTTTTATACTATAAATTCTCTGGGGTATGGGCTTTCTTTTTACTTGTCTTTTGCACCATTCGCAGCACACAGTGGACAATAATAATGCATTCCTCAGCTAAGCCTAGTATATCTAATCATTTTTATTCTAGTTTTAAATGTAAAATATTAACAATAGCTCATGGAAATTTTATTCATATCCAAAGTTAGATTAGTGTATATATAAACAGTTTAAGTACTTATCACAGCATTTACTAGATTTAAAAATAAATAAATAGAGTTGTATTGTAAATTGGCGACTAGAAACATTTTGCTTTTCCCTGCACTTCCGAAGTGTTTTCATACCAGAAAAATAAATAAAAATAAGAAAGGTATTTCTGGTTAAAAAAACATCATTTCTAATCTAATTAAAATGTTTGGTTTCATGACATTTGTTAAACAAAACCAAAGAGCATAAATGAACACTGGTTTTTCCACCAATCCTACCAGTATCAATGCTGGTTACAGCAAACATGAAGTCCTATTTTAAATCAGAGAAGAGTCACAATTGTGAAAGAGAAAGTAAATGTTTTGAACTGTAAACATGACAAATACAGTAAAATTGCCAAGACTACACAGATAAATCCAGGGAACATATTGCCTAACTGTTCCCATCAAAAGTTAAAAATGCCTTAATATAATTACCAGTTCTTATGGAACTGCAGCCCCAAACTAGTGACCTTTTATTGACACCACACCAAAATCAGACTACTTGTGCGAGAAAGGGTTTCATGATAGTAAATTTTGCAAACACACACACACACACACACCACAAAAACTAAGGAAGCCAATAATTAAAAACATAAGGGAGTTCGCAACATAATTAAGCTCAAAACAACTGCAAGAAAACTTTAAAAGTTCACATTTTTCAACAGTGAAGTGGCAGTCACTTCTACTTCTGCTTGAAATCTGAAAAAACCTGAATAATAATTCTAATTTGCACAGACAGCCAATTCACTCAAGACTGTCCCATTAGTCAAAACAAAAATTTAAAATAAAATGGAGGTGCATGTAATGAGATGCTCCTGGGCGGGTCATCAGCAAGGGGAATCTGGATCTAAAAGCACAAGTCTCTACAGCTTGAGCTAAAAAAATCCATATCTGTTAACTAAAAGTCAGTAACTGACTTGTAAATCTCTATGTGGTCCAGCCAATAGAAAGGAATATAGCACCACACTGGGTACAAGTTACATACTCCCACTGGCTGAGGAAACTTCAGAGGTCCACCCAGCTCAAATTCCAATTGCGGTCACTACTTGTAATGTGATTTCGCAGGTAGGTTTTTGATGGGCGGGGAAGATCATATCTGAGACATTTGGATTCAAGTAGTTCGAAGACTGCAGCAGACTTATAAACGTCAGTGATCCAACTACTACAGGAGGACTGCACAGCACAAGAAGTAAGCCTGGGTTACATAAGATCTGGAGATCTGCCATGAGCAGATGAAATTCTGATCTCAATTTATGATTGATATAGTCCCTCAAAATAGGATAGAAATGTTTCTAACTGTTAACCCTTTCAATCTACAATAGCTGAGCTGAATGGAGAGTTTTCCAAATATTATCACAATGGGGAAAGGGGAAGAGTGGAAGAGAGAGGGGATTTAAATTTCCAGCTCTTATAAAGCTGTGTAATACATGGTACCTATCAGCTTTACAAAAATGCTCACTGTCACCTCAAATTTCTTAAGTCTACTTTTCATGTTTATATTTAAATTAGCTTAAAATTATTTCTGGCAGCTTTGGAGCCATGGTATTTTAGAACAGAAGTTGTCTCTAAGTGAGAAAGAAATTGGAAGTAAAAGCTTTAAGAATTTAGGTATCTAGTTAGACACACTCAATAATACTTCATTCACTGTTTCATAGTTGAGTTCCTCTCAGAATATGAATATTAGAATCTTGTATTGCAAGGATTTGGATTTTATAATTCGAGACAGCAATGCAAATTCATTAATAGTTTAGGCCAGAAACACATTACTCACAGTAAGGATGGTTGAGGGGTCTGTCAATTCAGTTACTGAGCCTCGAGACTTCTAGCTAAAATGTAATCTAGGTCTACTACATTTATCTGAAGTCTGGTTTGGTATCTTATGTGAAGCCATTTGAGAGTCATAGTCCAACTCTTAAAAAGCCAGTGTTCGCATTTATGGCTGACTTAGTACAACACTTCCTCAGCTCTCGTCCCCTAACGCCCCTACTCTACTTCCTCCACATTGATGACATCTTCATCATCTGGACCCATGGAAAAGAAGCCCTTGAGGAATACCACCATGATTTCAACAATTTCCATCCCACCATCAACCTCAGCCTAGACCAGTCCACACAAGAGGTCCGCTTCCTAGACACTACAGTGCTAATAAGCGATGATCACATAACCACCACCCTATACCGGAAACCTACTGACTGCTATACTTACCTATATGCCTCCAGTTTTCATCCAGACCACACCACACAATTCATTGTCTACAGCCAGGCTCTAAGATACAACCACATTTGCTCCAATCCCTCAGACAGAGACAAACATCTACAGGATCTCTGTCAAGCATTCTTAAAACTACAATACCCACCTGCTGAAGTGAAGAAACAGATTGACAGAGCCAGAAGGGTACCCAGAAGTCACCTACTACAAGACAGGCCCAACAAAGAAAGTAACAGAAAGCCACTAGCCGTCACCTACAGCCCCCAACTAAAACCTCTCCAGCGCATCATCAAGGATCTACAACCTATCCTGAAGTACGATCCCTCACTCTCACAGACCTTGGAAGACAGGCCAGTCCTCGCTGACAGACAGCCCCACAACCTAAAGCAAACACTCACCAGCAACAAAAACACCAACCCAGGAATCAAACCCTGCAACAAACCCCAGTGCCAACTCTGTCCACATATCTATTCAAGGGACACCATCATAGGAACTAACCACATCAGCCACACCATCAAGGGCTCATTCACCTGCACATCTACCAATGTGATATATGCCATCATGTGCCAGCAATGCCCCTCTGCCATGTACACTGGACAACTGGACAGTCTCTACGCTAAAGAATAAATGGACACAAATCTGACATCAGGAATGACAACATTCCAAAACCAGTAGGAGAACACTTCAATCTCCCTGGTCACTAAATAACAGACCTAAAAGTGGCAATTCTTCAAAAACAGACTCCAGTGTGAAACTGCAGAACTGAAATTAATTTGAAAACTGGACACCATCACATTAGGCCTGAATAAAGACTGGGAGTGGTTGGGTCATTACAAAACCTAAACCTCATTTCCCCCTACTGTTACTCACACCTTCTAGTCAACTTTTTGAAATGGGCCACTCATTTCCACTGCAAAAGTTATTTTTCCTCCCTTGGTATCCTACTGTTAATTGAATTGTCTCATTAGCACTGACCCCCCCCCCCCACTTGGTAAGGCAAATCCCATCTTTTCATATTCTGTGTATTTATACCTCCCTACTGTATGTTCCACTCCAAGCATCTGATGAAGTGAGTTTTAGCCCACAAAAGCTCATGCCCAAACAAATGTGTTAGTCTCTAAGGTGCCACAAGGACTCCTCGTTGTTTTTACACATTAATTAGGCAATCTTAGTGATTTCTTCTCTATTATACTACATTAATTGCAACCAAGGCCAAGGACTGAATGGATATCAAACACTGAACTCATCCCTGAACAGTGAGCCTTTTCCTAAACTGATGTAGACCATGTATGTCATGAAGGCCACTTGTTGATTTGAGTTATGGTTTTGAAAGGTGTAATCTGTCTTCATGCCACCTTAAGACAAAGACACTGACAGAAGCCTCTTAAGGATGCTTCACTACCTTACATATCAGCAAAGGGGAGTGCAGTAATCATCAAAATTGAAACAGAGAAGATATATAAGGAATTTGTCCACTGGCACCAAAATTAGCCCTGAAATGAAGAAGTGGCCGGTAAAACAGTACTCTAAGATTCAGTAATAACGGAGTAAGGGGACTCATTTACAACTTCGTTGTCCCTTTGACCCAACTGCAACAAGACCGCAACCAGCTCCACCTGGGTCTAAAGGACAACAATATTGTAACAGGATCCCTGACTTGGCTGTATTTGTGGTGTGGACTGGTGTTAGAAAACACAAATCTCTTTGCCTATTCAAAACACAAACAAACATCGTTCAACTGAACAATGGAACTATTCTAAGCAAATAAGTTATTTAATGAAGCTGCAGTATTGTGAAAAACTTTCCAAAGTAGTATTACATTTATAATTGAAACAACTAGTTGGACACAAAAAGATAACTCATCTACATGTTATACCAATGTTCAAAAGTTTTAACCTCCATTAAAGGTTAAAACTATTTGTTGATTTTAACTTTGATGTTGAGTGTTTATAATATGTTTAAAGTAAAAATTATTTTAATGTACTTAATTTAAAAATAACTTAATATGCATATAGGTTATTGTAAATCAAGGGAATGTAGCTGAGACACAGCGGATAAACTACCGTAAACTGCAAGCTGCTGAACAATGCACAAAGTTCACATAATTAATTTTAAATGTACTTATCAATGTAAAAATTGTTTTCCAGTTCTTATCTACTTAAATTTATAATTTCAAAATAAAATTTTTAAAACTCCACCAATGCACTGTTACTAATAAGATAATCAGCAAAAGTTAAGTACATTTTTAAACATGTCAACTATTAATCATAAAACCAGAACGTAAAATGTTTGACAAAATGAAACACTATGTCTCACTTTTCAAAAGGATGTATATTCATAACTGACAATTATTAATAGTAATATAAATATGAAGACCAAATCCCATACCATATGTCCTTCAGCACGAGCTTTGTTTTGCATAGCTTCCCTCTTTCGTTGCCAGAATTCTTCAACTTGTTTTGCTCTTTCTGCTGCTACCCATCCTCTTTGCCTGAGTAATTGGAACATATGCCAATTAAAAGTTTCTGAATGCCACATTCAAAATGAATGTATTTACATACAATAACAGGAGAACAAAGAAGTCAGCATTCTGTGAAGGCACCATCTAATAGCACCTTTTACCAGCCAAAAACAAAACACAGACATTTCACTAAAGGAAGTTGACAGGAAGCTCACTTGGTTTGTCCCCACTTTTGAAAAAGCAGTTACAACCCCCAATGTTTTCCATCCACACAGTGGGGTCTTACAACTTGGCTAGTGAGGTTATTTTTACTAAAGCATGAAGTTATTCCAGAGGTTCTCAAATTGTGGTGTGTGAATCACTATCAGTCCATAGAACACTTGAAGATGGTCTGCAGACAGCTGGCTGATCACTTGGCACTGACTGTTCCTTATTTCCAGATGCTAAACTTCATTAAAAGACAGCCAAAGATACAATACTTTAATGTGTAAGCACAATTGCTGTAGTTGCCAAGGGGTGTTATGCAACTGCAAATGGGAGGTGGTGCATGCAAGTCCAACTGGGAAAGGAAAGTGCGTATGAGAATCTCGGGATTAAGATGTGGTCTATCCTGTGGTAAAGTTTGATAACTACTGTTCACTTCAGATTAACTGATTTGTGAGATAAAGAAATTCTGCCTCAATGCTATATCACTCAATCATGTCAGCTTATATTACAATTTTGCAGCACAGGTGTTTTCCCAAACAGGAAACTACTTTTCCAAAGACTAAAAATAAGACAACATGGTTGTGATGGCAAAGGCAGCAGCCAGAAACTAAGATATAGAAAATAACAATATTTTTTAAAAGAAAAAAGTACAAATTTAGACAAAAATGACAAAATGTACAATGTGTACAGTATCAACCTGGTGATTTATCACACATTAGAAATGTTAAAAAGGTGAATGAAATAATGTTGTAATGCAAAGATATTTCGGTTTTATTCCTGAGGATTTTACAAGTGAATCAATTATGGTTGCACCATGTTTTCCAGTTGGGTTTCCATTTCTCCCTCATTCCTCTAAGCTATCTAAGGCTGTAATATCAAACTGCAAAATGTCAGGTTCCATCACCCCTCTGTAACACTGTTTTCTCTGTTGGCAGACCAGCTTGAAATTATGCCACTGGAAACAATAGTGTTAGTATAAGTCCCAAATTTCATTATTGTTTGATGCAAGACTAAGTAATTTCATGCCTAGAAAACTGTCAAGTAAACTGAATATAAATTCCATAATCAAAGTACATATCTAGTGTCCAATAGCACCGTGTACAGCCAAATAAGTGATCAACATACAATACCAGAGAAAAAAATAAACCTTGTTCCACTACAAAAGTAACCATCTTTAACTCCAAAAACCATGTGGTATAGTTCAGGCTTTTTGAAGTTTTAGTGCACATAAAGATTACTTAATGTATGCTGTAAGCATGATGAAAGAACTAACTAAAAATAAACGTCCTTTTTGTGAGGCTCTAGAACTACATGTAGCCAACCAGAAGAAGCTCTCAGAGTAGCACCCGTGTTAGTCTGTATCCGCAAAAAGAACAGAACAGGAGTACTTGTGGCACCTTAGAGATTAATAAATTTATTAGAGCATAAGCTTTCATGGGCTACAGCCCACTTCATCAGATGCACAGAATGGAACATATAGTAAGATGACTATATATATATATATATACACATATACATATATATATATATACACACACACACACCTACATATACACACATACACAGATAAGTTAGAAGTTTCCATACAAACTGTGAGAGGCTAACTAGTTAAGATGAGCTATTATCAGCAGGAGAAAAAAAAACTTTTGTAGTGATAATCAAGATGGCCCATTTAGACAGTTGACAAGAAGGTGTGAGGATACTTCACATGTGGAAGTAGATTCAATACGTGTAATGACCCAGCCACTCCCAGTCTCTATTCAAACCCAAGTTAATGGTATCTAGTTTGCATATTAATTCAAGCTCAGCAGTTTCTCCTTGGAGTCTGTTTTTGAAACTTTTCTGTTGCAGAATTGCCACCCTTAAATTTTTTTACTGAGTGGCCAGAGAAGTTGAAGTGTTCTCCTACCGGTTTTTGAATGTTAGGATTCCTGATGTCAGATTTGTATCCATTTATTCTTTAGCGTACAGACTGTCCAGTTTGGCCAATGTACATGGCAGAGGGGCATTGCTGGCACATGATGGCATATATCACATGGGTAGATGTGCAGATGAACGACCCCCTGATGGCGTGGCTAATATGATTAGGTCCTATGATGGTGTCACTTGAATAAATATGTGGACAGAGGAGGCATTTGGGCTTTGTTGCAAGGATAGGTTCCTAGGTTAGTGTTTTTGTTGTGTGGTTGCTGGTGAGTATTTGCTTCAGGTTGGGGGGCTGTCTGTAGGCAAAGGTCTGGCCTGTCTCCCAAGATTTGTGAGAGTGATGGGTCGTTTTAGTTGGGGGCTGAAGGTGACAGCTAGTGGCATTCTGTTATTTTTTTTTTGTTGGGCCTATCCTGTAGTAGGTGACTTTTGGGTACTCTTCTGGCTCTGTCAATCTGTTTCTTCACTTCAGCAGGTGGGTGTTGTAGTTTTAAGAATGCTTGATAGAGATCTTGTGTTTGTTTCTGTCTGAGGGATTGGAGCAAATGCGGCTGTATCGTAGAGCTTGGTTGTAGACAATGGATCGTGTGGTGTGTCCTGGATGGAGGCTGGAGGCATGTAGGTAAGTATAGCGGTCAGTACGTTTCCGGTACAGGGTGGTGTTTATGTGACCATCGCTTATTAGCACAGTAGTGTCCAGGAAATGGACTGCTTGTGTGGACTGGTCTAGGCTGAGGTTGATGGTGGGATGGATATTGTTGAAATCATGGTGGAATTCCTCAAGGGCTTCTTTTCCCATGGGTCCACATGATGAAGATGTCATCAATGTAGCGCAAGTAGAGTAGGGGCATTAGGGGACGAGAGCTAAGGAAGCTTTGTTATAAGTCCTCCATAAAAGTGTTAGCATACTGTGGGACCATGCGGGTACTCATAGCAGTGCCGCTGACTTGAAGGTATATATTGCCCCCAAATGTGAAATCGTTGTGGGTGAGGACAAAGCCGCAAAGGTCAGCCACCAGGTTTGCTGTGACATTATCGGGGATACTGCTCCTGATAGCTTGTAGTCCATCTTTGTGTGGAATGTTGGTGTAGAGGGCTTCTACATCCAGTGGCCAGGAGGGTGTTTTCTGGAAGATCACCGATGGATTGTAGTTTCCTCAGGAACTCAGTGGTGTCTTGAAGACAGCTGGGAGTGCTGGTAGCATAGGCCCTGAGGAGAGAATCCACATAGCGAGACAATCCTGCTGTCAGGGTGCCAATGCCTGAGATGATGGGGTGTCTAGGATTCCCAGGTTTATGGATCTTGGGAAGCAGAGAGAGTACCCCTGGTCGGGATTCTTGGCATGTGTCTGCATAGATCTGTTCCTGTGCCTTTTCAGGGAGTTTCTTGAGCAGTGGTATAGTTTCTTTTGGTAATCCTCAGTGGGATCAGAGGATTATGGCCTGTAGAATGTGGAGTTAGAGAGCTGCCTAGCAGCCTCTTGTTCATATTCCAACTTATTCATGATGATGACAGCATCTCCTTTGTCAGCCTTTTTGATTATGATGTCAGAGTTGTTCCTGAGGCTGTTGATGGCGTTGTGTTCAGCACGGCTGGGATTATGGGGCAAGTGATGCTGCATCCAATGAAGTGAGCTGCAGCTCATGAAAGCTTATGCTCAAATAAATTGGTTAGTCTCTAAAGGTGCCACTAGTACTCCTTTTCTTTTTGCTTTTCCACAATTTCAGCCCGTGCATGTCAACGGAAGCAATCTATGTAGAAGTCCAGTCTGTTGTTTCGACCTTCAGGAGGAGTCCACACAGAATCCTTCTTTTTGTAGTGTTGATAGGAAGGATTCTGTGGGTTAGTATGTTGTTCAGAGGTGTGTTGGAAATATTCTTTGAGTCAGAGACATCGAAAGTAGGATTCTAGGTCACCACAGAACTGTATCATGTTCGTGGGCCTGGAGGGACAAAAGGAGAGGCCCTGAGATAGGACAGACTTTTCTGCCAGACTAAGAGTACAGCTGGAAAGATTAACAATATTGTTGGATGGGTTAAGGGAACCAATGTTGTGGCTCCTTGTGGCATGTAGTAGTTTAGTATCCTTTCTCCTTTGTAGAGAAGCAAAGTTTGTTATAAATGGCTTGTCTAGTTTTTGTAAAGTCCAGCCACAAGGAAGTTTGTGTGGAAGGTTGGTTTTTTATGAGAGTATCCAGTTTTGAGAGCTCATTCTTAATCTTTCCCTGTTTGCTGTAGAGGATGTTGATCAGGTGGTTCCGCAGTTTCTTTGAGAGCGTGTGGCACAATCTCTCAGCATAGTCTGTGTGATAAATAGATGTTAATGGATTTTTTACCTTTAGTCCTTTTCGTATGATGTCCATCTGTTTGCATTTGGAAAGGAAGATGATGTCTGTCTGTATCTGTACGAGTTTTTTCATGAAGTTGATGGATTTCCGTTCCATACAGCTAAATTCAGCGCCTTTCATAATGACAGGTTTGAGAGTAGCAGCTGTGTTAGTCTGTATCCACAAAAAGAACAGGAGTACTTGTGGCACCTTAGAGACTAACCAATTTATTAGAGCATAAGCTTTTGTGGGCTACAGTCCACTTCATCGGATGCATAGAATGGAACATATAGTAAGCACGCGCACACACACGCACACACACACACACAAAAGTTACCATACAAACTGTGAGAGGCTAATTAGTTGAGCTATTATCAGCAGGAGAAAAAAAACTTTTGTAGTCTGAAAGCCATGCAGACACTTGACAAAAAGGTGTGAGAATACTTAAGGAAATAGATTCAATTTGCAACAGAAAAGCTTCAAAAACAGACTCCAAGGAGAAACTGCTGAGCTTGAATTAATATGCAAACTAGATACCATTAACTTGGGTTTGAATAGAGACTGGGAGTGGCTAGGTCATTACACATATTGAATCTGTTTCCTTAAGTTAAGTATCCTCACACCTTCTTGTCAACTAAGTGGTTTCAGACGACAAAAGTTTTTTTCTCCTGCTGATAATAGCTCATCTTAACTAATTAGCCTCTCACAGTTTGTATGGTAACTTCCAACGTGTGTGTGTGTGTGTTCCATTCTATGTATCCAATGAAGTGGACTATAGCCCCCGAAAGCTTATGCTCTAATAAATTTGTTAGTCTCTAAGGGGCCACAAGTACTCCTGTTCTTTTTGCAGAACAAGCTTGTTTATAATCATATATTGCATACAATATTTGACAAGCAGAAAGGTTCACTCAAATATCACTAGTAATATGAATTTGTAATCATTTACATCCACAGTGTGTGGTACAGGAATGGAATACATGATACAAAGACAACAGTTTTAAGATCTAGTGAAAGGCTCTGTTAAACTACATAAGGTTTTTCAGTCACTCTGATACGTGTATGAACTAATTTAAAAATAAATACAACTGAACTGTTTTTTTTAGCTAGTTTCTTGCTTTAACCAACCATCCTACTCTCATACCCTTGCAGTTCACCTTTAGTTGAAACCATCACACACAAGGGAACTATTACTAAGTTAATTAGTGTAATGCTTATAGGTAATACACTGAGTATTTCACACATTTCTGACGATAATATCATGGTTTAAGTCCAAAGATGATCCAATTTATAAATGAAAAACACTCTGAAAAGGTGAGATCTAGAAGAAATCATATTCAACCCTATTCTTTCCCCACCCTGGTTGGTCTTAATTTCTTTAAATCTTTATGGCTCAAACTAGACTTGAAAAATAGGTAATGTTTGAAATATTAGTTAACATGTGATGTTTAATGGATATGTTTTTAAGCACGAGTGTAGACAGGGTTTAAACCTTTAAAATATTTTGGCTGGTCATATTCACACTAGTGTTTAAAAATGCTGGTTAAAATATGTTAGCTAACATGTTTTAACTAGCATTTTTAAAAATGCAATCCATTTTCCTAGCCTAGACATTGCCTGGGGAGAGGGAGGGAGGGAGGGAAATGGGGAGGGGGAAATCGAAGAAATTAAGTCCGAAGGTGGCAGATGTAGCTGACTAGATGCCCACTTATTGGGTGCAGCAGGAAAAACGTTAACTACATCACAAAGGCTCAAGTTACTGCATAGGAAACAGTAACCAAAACAGTGAATGTCATTACCATCATCATCATGGCAAATCCCAAAAGGAAATGGCCTCTTTCCAGATCAAGCACCACCCAGTTCAATCTCTGGCAAAAGTGCAGTAGGTGATCTTGGCAGTACATTGGAAAGCTTACTGTGACACCGAAACTCCTGATGCCCAACATGGTTGCTGGCCATGCAGTGGCACTCTGATACATATGCTTTGAAATTCAGCTGTGTTGCACTATCTAATAAAACGTCCATACAAGAAAGCTGCTGGAACCAAACCACTGCTAGTGGAGGAAGTTGTTGGGTTCGGCTTTATTTTTGATCTTCTCCTGCCACTTGATACAAAGCAGCTGATGCAAACAAGAAGAACTGCAAACATCAATCTGGTGTTCTTCAGCCTTGCTCAATGCCCATGTTTCACTTCGATTCTAACACCTGAATACACTCTACATTAACTCTCCTTTGATCTAGAGTTATTTAATTAAATGTAGAAATAATTTAACAGCAAAAACTACATGATATAGGCAGATGAAAACAATATAATCAACGTCTCCTTTCATTTCTATTAACATACGAATGAATTAGTTTGAATGCACACTAACACTTAACACTTCTTTGATGTTCACATACACGTGAATTGTCCCGAGACTCTGACATGCGCTGGCACCTGGCCTGTCAGCCTCAAAGAAGGTTCCCTTGAGATGTGGACTGTGCCCTGGTGGAGTGGGCATGCAGCTTGTCAGGTGACTGCTAGTCCACTGGTTGGTAACATGATCTAATGCACTGGACAATCCAACTAAATATTCTCCACATAGAAATGGCTTGTCCTTTGACACTCCCCGTGTAAGAATGAACGAGCTTGGGTGACTTCCAGAAACATTTTGTTCTGTCCTAGTATAATAAAATGCTCTGCTCTACCAGCATGACACCTGGGAAAGAATACAAGTAACTGGATGATTTCATTAGTGTGGAATTCAGACACCAACTTTGGGAAGAAATCTGGGATGTGGTCTCAGAGACTGTCATTATGAATGATAGTATAAGATTTATAGTATAAAATGGCTCTGCTATCTGGGTTTGCATTCTCCAATTTCTAGCAGACGTGACTGTCAATAGGAAGGCCAATTTCATAGAAAGAAAGGGTAAAGAGCATGTAACCACAGGCTGGAAGGGGACATCCACCAGCTTCAAAAGGAAAAAGTTAAGATCCCAAGTTGGGGCTGGATTTCTGACAAGTGAGAATAGCCTCAAGATGCTCTTCAGTAAACTGTTTGCCAGAGGATGAAAGAAAATTGGTCACAGGTGAGTAAATTGCAGAGATGGCCACCAAGTGAATCTGTAGCGAGCTTAGCAAGTGACCAGAGTTCAAGTGCAGGAAATAGTCCAGAATCTATTGTATTCCAGTATGCAGAGGGGAAGACTGATGCTGTAAAGCTCCATTTGTAAATCTGAAGAAGTACATGGACCTAGTGGAAGTTCTCCTGCTATTAATAGGGATTTTCTAAATGTCCTGTGAGCAGACCAACTCCACTAGTGTCAGCCAGCCAGCATCCATGCTACCAGGTGGAGAGCACTCATGTTTGGGTGCAAAAGGTCATTTGCCTCAGCCACAACGAGGCTATAAGGATTACCCTGGTTTTCTCTTGCTTGATCTTCTGCAGAACACTGGGAAGCAGGGGGATGGGAGGGAACGTATTTAGGCCCTCTATTCAAGAGAGGAGAAAGGCATCCAAAAAAAAGCTGGGACACTTGTTCTGGTTTCCCAAAGAGGTCCTTGTGGGGGAATCCCCCAGAACGTTAAAAGTGTCCTGAAGGACCCTCGGGTGGCATAACTACTTGTGGTTGTCACAGAAATGCCTGCTCTGGCCGTCTGCCCTCATGTTGTCCACTCCTGGGAGATGGCTGACAAAGTAATGTGTGACAAAAACCCAGAGTTAAATGACCTCTTGGCATAAGTAAGACAGCTGCCATGTTGTCAGACATCACCAATACAGATCGGCACCAAATGTCCAGAAAGAAGGCAGTGCATGCTGTGGGTATAGTCATGAGTTCTAGAACACCAATGTGCAGGGCCCTTTCTGTATGGACCACAGGCCCTGAGTTTTGAAGTTCCCCATTTGAGTCCCGCATCCAAGCAAGGAGGCAACAGTTATGATAGTCCTTGAGGGTGAAATGGTGCTGTAAAGAAAACTTTTGCAAATGTTGCACTAGTCCTTTCCCCAGTCCAGTGACTGAAGGACTGACAAGCGGAGATGCTGTGACAAATATCTTGAATAAACCTTGCTGAATTTAAGTATTTTAGGAATTCATTGTATTAAAAATGATAAGTGTTTATGTACTATTGAGGGACTGTACATATTTCCAGGGGGAGAGGGACTACAGCCCTCCAGGAACTAATAAAGGTGGGTGTGGTTAGGCAAATTCAATCGATTTTAATACCTCCAGAGGGCTACCACCATTTGTAGAGAGGGTCGCATATGCTAGTTTAAACTGGATTCTTCATGGGCCAGCAGACAATGAAAAGACTGTTGGTTCAATACCCTGAATTAAAACTGACCCAGGGTCTTCTTTCTGATCCAGCACATGGACAGGACCTCTGATCCAAGGGAGGCATCAATCAGGGAAGGGATAGATCTTTGGCCCATTTGGGTGCTTGTTTTGAGCTGAATCTGTGATGAACTTGTAGCTACAGAAAAAAAAAAAATCTCTCAGTGAGGTTTGAAGGACTAACCACAAAACAAAGTCCTGGTTGTAGTTGGGGGAGGGGGTGATTTCTGGTAAGCTTATTAGCATGCATGCAAGTTCTTTTATTGTTTTTAATACGTTTTCTCTGTAATGATTTTATCTTAAGAGGACAAGTGCTTGCATAGAAAGAACTGTGTGGTAACTTAACTGTTGGCATTACATAGTTTACCATCTCCGACAGAAGCAAATCAGGCCTACTTAGACAGTCTATCATTTGGAGAACAACAGCGTAGTCAGGGAACTGTTCAATCTGGAAATACCCCCGTCACAAAGGAGGAAGATGCAGGACTCTGCCCAACAGAGGTGATGGCTGGATGACCCGGGGGAATAGACTTTCAGTTGCTCTGAACTAGGATAACCTTGACTGGATGGCATCTTCTTGGCCAGAAAGCCAAGGATAGTCGTGCTGCAAGTGGCCAGAAGCAGAGTCCAGTGTATGGGATAACAAATACACATGCTGCCACTGGACCAAAAGCCTGAGGCTTTTGTGAGGGGGTGGGGACTGCAGGTGGGAGCAGATATAGTATTTTATATGAAATCTGTCATGTTGCAGGTTGGCAGTCACAAGACCTGTGTTGAATACAGTCCCAGTGAATTCTATTTATCAAGCAGGATTTAAATATAACCTTCATTTTGTTCCCTAAGAGGTCTAGACAAGTGAACAAGTGTAGGATGGACACGATGTATGTCCAAACTTGAGACTGCATGTGGCCCCTGACGAGCCACTCAACCAAGTATGGGAACATCTGAAAGCCCACCCTTTTCAAGTGAGCTGCAACCACTGCAAGGCACTTCGTGAAAACACAAGGTGCTGTTAAAAGCATGAAGGGCAGATCCCAGTATTGGTAATGTTTGTTGTTCAACACATACCTTAGAAAACACTTATGTACTGGGGGAATCACGATGTCAAGAGAAACTACTTGCCCTTCTGGACCAGAAAGGGAATGATGGATCCAAGGGAGACCAACTTGAGCTTCATAAAAGTATTGAAAGCTCTGACATCTAGAGTCAGACAGAACACCCTGACTTCTTGGGAGTAAAGAAATACCTTGACTAGAACGCCCTTCCCCTGCAGTGAGGGGGAACTTCTATCACACCCAGACCCAGAAGGGACTGTGCTTCATGTTGAAGCAGAGTCCTGTGGGAGGGTTCCCTGAAGAGAGTCAGGAAGGAACTGGATAGCACAGCCTTTCTGGACCACATCCAAAACACAACCATCTGGAGGAGATGTTGGATCAGGCCTGTTGAAAGCAAGACAGACAGTTGCCAAAAGGAAGAGAGGGTAAAGAACATAGAATAACTGATATGCTGCCCCCAAGCACCAAGTCAAATATGCTACCTGGTCAGTGTCATTCTGGGAGTTTTAATAAAGAGGTTGCCCCCTCTCCCCCGCAGATTTCTTTCTCAAGGGCCGCTGTCTGCATCCCTGGGCTTTGAGTGTTGTGTACTGGAAGAAGGGCTCATGTTGACCGGTAGAGACTTTTCCATAGGGGTTGGCACCAATAGTCCTGGTATGAGGCTAGATCAGTACTGGGTTTTGGCAACAGCCATAGATTCACCAAGAAAAACAAGATCAGTTCAACTGATACTGCAGAGCCCCAACACCTGCCTGGAGAGGATTGGCAACTTCCCTGTAAGTCAAAAGACAAGAATGAACCACTTCTTGAAAAAGGGGGTGCTCCTCCCATAGTCATAGGGGGCACTTGGCCCAAAGATGGGGGCAACAAGGTTACTGAA
This sequence comes from Lepidochelys olivacea, assembly GCF_965140295.1. Classification (NCBI taxonomy): domain Eukaryota; kingdom Metazoa; phylum Chordata; order Testudines; family Cheloniidae; genus Lepidochelys; species Lepidochelys olivacea. Next base: position 76,327,068 of record NC_140414.1, read on the forward strand.
TCCAGGAACCTTAGTGGAATCAGAGGAGGGTACAGTTCTAAAAGGTATAGTGGTGCCAGGCCTAGTAAAGTAGTCTTAGGTGAGGATACGCCTGGTTGGTACCAGAGTAGAGCTTCTGCCCAGTACCATGGTGGCCACTCCGATGCCTTGGTACCAAAGACACTAAAATGACCACGGACGCAGCTGCCAGAGCTTCTAGTATGTGTGGTTCTGTTCTGCTAGTACAAGCTCCAATGTTCAAGGAACATTTAAGTTTTGAAACACATTTAATGACCAACAGGCTGGTGGTCTGAGGCCTTGCAGTCAGATCTGGAGAGGGTAATTTTCACCTCTTCTCCTTAGAAGACATACAACTTGTCTCTATGCTTTCTGGATGAAGAAGGCATCAGCTTGGGAAAGTCTTAGGCAGATGCCAGGGCAGAAGTTGAAGCCCTCTGGACTTCAAAAGCCTGGACACTTGGAGTCCAGGGTCATCACTGCTCCATAATGAACACCCTCTGGTGTGCCTCTCTTGAGTACTGGGTCTGCTTTGAGAAGGACCTACAAATTTCACAGCGATCTGCAGCATGCCCCTCACCAAGGCAGAACAGAAACCTCACAGGATGAGCAGTTCTTAAATCCCAGGGATTTTCCATGGTCAGCCATAGTAGGCAACATCACCAGCGACCAAAGAAGAGGGCTCTTCTTCCTCTAAGGCATCCTGAAGAGGTAACTAACTACTGCAAAAATCGCTGTAGGAAAAAAATTGTTGGAGGGAGTAGTTCCAACAAATACCACCGGTGGTAGAGAATGAACTGTCTCTCACAGGAAAGTTCCACCCTTTACACCTTCACAAAGTGTACAAGAAAGGGAAGGGCACATGCATCATCCCATTAGATACAGCTGACTAGAAATTTCTTCTATGTGCTTGCACTGGATATACATTCAACTAATATGGATATGGACTAGCTCTCAAAGAAGAACCACATCTGGCTTTCAAGCACGCTCCAGCACCTGCAATGATGCTGCCCAAATATCTGACACTTGCTACATACTTGATGTCCTATCTGGGCAGGTTAATACAGAACTGGGTGTAAACTGGAGCTGGAGGCTGCTTGCTAGTGGGGAGGAGGAGCTGGAGGGTTCCCAGAAGCTGCAGTTCTCAGCATCCCCTGAAGGAAGGAGGCAGCGTGCAGGAAACTCCACAAAAGTCCAGGATGCAGCATCAGGCTGCTTCTCCCTCTGGATCCTTGGGCTTTGGAGGTTAGGGGGTGCGGGTGTCCGGCCTTGGGGAGGCCCCCTTGACTGGGCATTGGGTGGGGGGCATGGCTGGCCTTTGGTGGGGAGAGGATGCAAGGGTCTGGGCTGGGTGGGGGCCCACAGCTGAACTCTGGGGTATAAGGGGTGCATGTGAGTGTCTGGGCGGGGGAGATGACTCTGCAGCTGGGCTTTAGGGGGTAAGGGTGTCTGGGCTGGAGGGAACCCACAGTTGGGCTCTGGAGAGGGAGGGATATGGTGTCAGGCCCCTCTGCTGGTCTGAGGCGGAGGGGGTGGGGCAGAGAAACTGGTTTCTTTACCTCTACTGCTGGAGAAAATTTTTTGTATCTGTATTGTTACAGACATAGTTGCTGAGAGGTATTTTGAAATAAATGACAAAAATAATTGAAACTGGCCTGATTATATAGTGTTATTTTGACAAAATAAAAAATGTGGAATTTTGAAGAATTTAAAAATACCGTGTCTAGAACTTTTAGTTTTTTGGCACGGAACTGCCCCAGGAGTATATCAGTCACTGCAGATATTAAACGATGGTGACAGAACGCAGGCTTGCCAGACTCCAGTGGAGATAAAAAACCATGCCACCTATCTGCTACTGACTCAAAGGCAGATTTCCATTCCCTTATAGGCTTCTTCCCTCAATGGCACGATCTTCCAAGGGACACCAAGTCACCTCATCACATCCCACAAACTTGCTCAATGCAATGAATCAAAGGTCTGACTGAAGTCTATAAAAAGTGTTGCACAGAATTTATTAAATTCAACCATCTTCTCAAAGCACTGCATCAAAGTAAAGATCTGGTCAACAAAGGAACACCCAGATCTAAAGCTGCACTGAGTATCCCAGCACTTGCTATGAAGTGCATTGTTGATTTGAGACATTAAGACAGAAGTAAAGTTGGTCCCAGGGAAGGTAAACAGCATAATCTTTCTCTAGTTCAGTAGTTCTCAAACTGTTTACTGGTGACCCCTTTCACATAGCAAGCCTCTGAGTGCGACCCCCCCTTATAAATTAAAAACACATTTATATATATTTAACACCATTATAAATACTGGAGGCAAAGAGGGGTTTGGGGTGGAGGCTGAGAGCTTATGACACCCCACGTAATAGCCTTATGACCACCAAGGGGTCCCGACCCCCGTTTGAGAACACCTGCTGTAGTTGCTCTTTTCAGCCTTATTATTCTTTTTGAACAGATGCAGAATAGCACCCTTCTTCCAGTCATCAAGGATGAAGATAGTGTGCCAGATGGCCTGGAAGAACATATGCAGTCACGGTACAACAATAGTCTTGACTGTCTTCCACAATTCAGAGATAGTGATTATGTGCTAATACACAAAATGGTAAATGACTTCATTAAACAGAGATTTTATAATATGATATTAATGTTACAAATTTTAGGACTGAAAAGCCAGAAAGGCAAAGTTAAGACTGCATGTGCAAGCTTAACTTTGTCCCCTTAGACATATGGATGATGATAGTTTGAGTTAGGTAATCACATATTTTTCAATACAATACAGTAAAATTAGTTATCTAAAGATTGCGCTGGAGAACGAGTCAATCTTTGCCCTGGTATTCCTCCTATCCCCACCTGTTGCTACCCCTCAGTTTTATCTCTGGGCGGGAATTAGGTTCTTTGGGACATATTTTTCAGCCCTTCCTCCCTGCAGCAGCTGTTTAGGTAAAGACGTGGGAGAGGATTTCGCCCTGTCTGCTTTGGCAAGGGAAACTAGGTTAATGAACTGTGCCTGAGCACTGTTCTTGCTAAAAAGACACTGTCACAACTGAGTGGTATAGACATAGCCTTTGAGGTCATACCACGCAGATCATACCTAGGAAAAAGAAGGGTAGCATAAAAGAAGCTCAACTTGGGAGTGGGCATTTGTTTTAAAAATGTTTACACTTATTGAAGAAACCCCCCCTTGCCCCCCACAATTTTAGTAGTAATGACAGCACTCTTCCACAGTTCAACGACATTGTTACCATACAATGACATACCCTCTTTTTAGCTATATTACCCGGTCTTCCCATTTCTGGTCAGCAGTGTTGGAAAGCTACTCTCATCCCCAGCCTGCTCCGCCAAAGTCTCCTCCTGAGCAACATGCTTTAAGCAGAGCAACTGGAAATACAGTAGTGGAAGCAGGCTAGTGGTGAGTTTTGTAAGACTTCCACACGAGAGAATCAAACAGGTCAGGTAACAGGAAGAGTTGGGAAAAGGAGGGAATGCCCCAGGACAGCTGGTAGAGAACTATGGACTATTTAAAAAAAAAAAAAAAAAAAAAGAGGCTTATGGGTTAGTCCAGGCTGTCATTTCATTAGTAGTTTATATTTTGGGTCTTTAAACCAAAAGCACAGCACTCTTAAAGGCTGCTCGTAATTAGTTACCAGACTAATTTTTTAACAACCATTAACAACTTGAGTTTACCAGAACAAGTTGTCAGCATATATAGTAGCTAGATTTACTAATGATTTCATCCATAAGCACTGGAAGAAACGGTAGAATCGGCTGCAAGATAAGATACATAAACCCACTGGCCATCTTCAGTGGGAACTAAGGCACCAATGGTTCTAAAAGGGTTATGCATTCTGTGAGAAACCAACACATGAACAGACAAAACAGCTTCAGTGAATAAAGATGGTTTTTAAAAATGTCTAGGATTAAGCTAAACACAACATAGGACAAAAATCTAACACGTAGGGATGCATTCACAGATTATCACAGTCCAACCTGTTTGCATTGGCTTGTTTAGACACCTCCTTCAATCTTTTGATTTTTTTCCTAATTGCATCAGCATCTGGTAAATGGTGATGACCATCAGGCCCATTAGGAAATCCTGGACGTACTCCAGGTGGAACTCCTCTGTAGATAAATATGTACAGTAACTTTCATTACTTTCATCAAAACAGAGCACATGCAACTCTAATGGAAGGTAGTCATACCTTTCAACAGCTTCCCGACTTCGTATTTCTGCTCTCCAGCTGGTTTCTCTCTCCTCACCTACTTTAATATTTTCCTTTTGCTGTTGCATCTGGTCAAAGATAGCATGGTAGTGTTCATACTGTCCTCTGGCAGGCAAAGGGGAAGGCCCAACACCTCCTCCACCGCCAAAAAACGGTGCCTGGGAATTAAAGAAATAACTCTCATACCCTTGTCCTAATAAACCCTGGCAATGTCCACTACTCTTAATAAAACAACAACAAATCAGTATTACTTCCTGAAGTTTAATATGCCCAAAATGTACCTGTTTTAACACAGAGTAGGAGGATTTAAACTTACACTCAAGTAACATTAATATTTTATTATCCTCTGTCAGTAGTTAAATTATATGTGCTATATCTATCACATAACAGTACTGCTGACCCTCTGATATAAAAGGAAATCATCCCATTTCAAAATCGATAAACTACACCAAAGACTAAGTCATTTACCACAGTGAAGGAACTGAATCATCAAGGAAAGAGGGACAGTGCTATCATTATAAAAGTAAAAGAATGGTAAAAATTAGTGCCTCTCATATGTCTTTTTCTTAAAATAAACCCTGTTTTTCATTACAGTCTTCAGTTTTGGTTTAACCGTGTGCATATTCTGAAAGTTTGGTGTCTGTGACACGCAACAGTCATTTTATTGTGGATAAAGTAACTGGAATCACTGGAATCCCAGAATGACATGAATTCTTTCCTGCAGTTATTAGACAAAAAGGGTCCACTTATATTACAATTAATATGCCAGTTATAAAGACATCTTTGGAGTTCTTGCTACAAAGAATACACATGAGTAGCTTTAAAGTTGCAGGTCATGTGTGAAACTGGCAGCAGTTTTCAATATTTCTTGGCAATACATGGAGATATCTCCCTAATGAAAAACATCACACCAATAACATTTCTACAGTGAATTTCTACTGACAGATCTATAAAACACTAGTATTTCACTGACGAAATTATCAGTTTCTAAATTATTTAAAAGATTTGTGCTCTAGAGCCAATGTAGAAAATTACTGCTGTCAGTGGCATGTGATACTATTACTACTAATCCTCGCTCCTCATAGCTTGCGTTGCTTTCCCCTCCTACAAATCTCACCTCCTTCTCCCATCACAGATGCCTAAGTTAATCATCCCATCTCCTTCATACCCCACATTTTTCCCAATCCTTACTCTCCTCCTTAACCTCCTATTCTCTTCTGGCTCTTCCCCCTCAAAATACAAGCATGCTTTAGTCTCTCCAATCCTAAAAAAGCCCACCCTTGACCCCACTTGCCTCTCCAAATACTGCTCCATCTTTCCTCTCCCTTTCATCTCTAAGATCACTGAACATGCTGCTTACAATCAGTCAGGAGTTCCTCTCCTCCAATTTCATCCTAGACACTTTCCAATATGGCTTCTGTCCCTTGCACTCCACTGAAACCGTTCTTGCCAAAGTCTCTAATGACCTCTACCTAGTTAAAGGCCAGAACCAGTACTCCATCCTCATCCTTGGCCTGTCAAGCCACTTCTGATAGTTGATTATACTCTTCTTAAAATCGTCTCCCTTGGCTTCTGTGACTGTCCTCTGCCGGTTCTCCTCTTACTTCTCCAACTGGTCCTTCAGTGTTTCTTTCTGATTATAACCCTCATCCGGTCACAACTTTTTTTGGGGGGGGGTTCAGGGGGGAAAGAGGAGGAAGAGGGGAGAAGGGGGGTGGTTCAACAAGGCTCTCTCCTCGGTTCCCTTTTCTCCTCCATTTACACCTTATCTCTTGGCAATCTCATCTGCGAACAAAAATTCCAACTATCCTCTCTATGGATCACTCTCTCTACTCTAGAACTGTCTCCTGGACAAATTAAAATCTAAATTAATCCAAAATCTTGTTAATGTCTAGCAATCAGCTCAAACTCAACATGACTTAAATAGAGCTGCTAATCTCCCCTCCCCCTCCAAGGCTTCCCCACTAACTCCTTTTTCAATCACTGCGGACACCACCACCACCACCACCACCTTCTTGCCGAGAGGTGGGGAAACTATGGATCATAGGCCACGGCAGGCCTGCGGGACCATCCTGCCCAGCCCCTGAGCTCCTGGCCCAGGAGGCTAGTCCACGGCCCCTCCCCCGCTGTTCCTCCTCCCCCACAGCCATGCGGCCGCGTAGACAACAGGGCTGCGAGCTCCTGCCACTCTGAGCGGCATGGTAAGGGGGCAGTGGCAGACTGCAGCAGTGAGAGGGGGTTGGGTGGCGAGGAGGTTCTGGGGCAGTCAGCTGAGTCCCAGTGGGACTGTTGGGGGCAGGGGTGTGGATAGGGGGTGGGATCCCGGGGTGGGGGTTCTGAGGAGGATAGTCGGGGGTGGGAAGTAGGAGGGGGTGAATAGGGGGCAGGGGCCAAGCTGTTTGGGGGGCACAGCCTTCCCTACCCAGCCCTCCATACAGTTTCGCACCCCGATCTGGCCCTCGGACAAAAAAAGTTTGCCCACCCCTGTTCTTGCCTATCACCTGTGCTGTATCTTTGACACAAAAAACTCTTTAGGTCCTCTCACCTAGGCTGTGTCTAAATCTTTCCGATTCTTTCTGCATTACATCTCTAAAATATAGCCTTTCCTATCCATCTTCACAACTAAAATGCTCATCCCACCTCTAATCTCATGTTTGGACTACAGCAACTACCTTTACTTTGTTTTTGACAAATGCAATCTTGCCCCTCTATATCCATTCAGAATATCATTCGAAAGACCATTTTCCTAGCCCATCATTTTGAACACATCACCTCTCTCTCTGTATCTCTCCACTGTCTCCCTCCAAGACCCTCAACCATCATATCAAATCTGATGCCGCTGTGTCTATCCTGATTGGAATATTACCAAAGAGCATGATGGAGCTGACAGTCTTCTTGGATATCCTAATATGTTCTTGCATTGGTCAGAAGAGCTCTGTTGATACAAATATAAGGAATATGCAGTGATCTTATATCTGGAGGAAGAAAGAGGAGGAAGAAATTGCTTCCTTTTAAAAGTGGGTGTATATCTCCATAGTGATCTGAATGAACATTGAGTCTTTCAATGAATAAAGAGACTCATCCATTTTAGCAATGAACAGATTTTGTCTATCAAATCGATAATCTTCAGTAACTGACTGAACTTCCTTAGGTAAGCAACCCTGATGCAGACAACCATGATGCACATCTCAGAACAATAGCTGTAGCCACTGAATGGACATTGGTATCAGCTGCATCCAGTGCAGCCTGAAAGGTTTCAACAATTAGTAAACCTTCACACATAGAATTTAGGGATAAGGCTAGATCAAAGGGCAGTTTTTTCCTAAAATTAGCAGACTGCCCCATTGAAGGGGGACAGACTTAACAACTTTTTCTTCCAAAGATATCTAGTCTCACTGGTTCTCTCTTTCTTCAGGAGTTCACTTTCCTATTTGTTTCAGTTTTAATTTGGCAACACAGACAAGTGAAGATGGAGTCAGATGAGTGTAAAAATACTCAAAACCTATGGTGGGCAGTTGATTTCTACCAACAGCATGTTCTGAAGTAGTTGCAACCAAGCCAGCAGTACCCCAAAAGTCTTTGCCAAAATTCCTGCAAAAATCCCAAAATTCCTGCATCTGTAGGAAGAGCAACTCTACTGTTATATGCCAGTTGTAAAATATAAAAAAAAAAACAACAGTTTATATGTCTTCTCCTGTACCATTTTCAATGGGATTCGCAGCATGTGTGTTATATGTTTCAATACTTTTTGAAAGGTTTTTAAATCGTCCATTGCCATAAGTACAGAAGATGAAACAGCATCAATCAGGTGAAGGAGGAGAAACATGTGGAACTCCAGATGAATCTTCTTGAAGAACCAGAGTTTTCTCACCACTAGAGTTTTGATGTTCTTCTGTTTCCATAACCAAATTATGAGAATTATGAGACACTTGGAGTAAGTGATTTAAAAATGATTCCCCACACACTAGGGGGAAAACTTGTCCTGAATACTGTGCATATTGAGGTCATGGTGGCCAAAACGGCCAAATCTGTAGACCAAATGGATAAGACATTCACTCATTTCAGAGGAAACCAAGAATAATGAGGTTCATTTACACTGTCTTGTCTGGTTTTATTTTATTTGTTTGCTGACCTGGTTTCTTCTTACGTGAAGGACTCCTGATGGACTCCAAGGAGGAGCTGGACTCAGAAGACAAAAGCCCCTCCATTGATCGGGTAACAATTGGAGATTTGAATATCTGGGTAAGGCTTCTGTTCTCATTCTCGCCGTCACATTGCTGGAGATAAACTTTCAGTACAGGTACCTGAGATCTTTCTCAAAGAGATTTTGGTGGCACAGAAATAGGAGAAGTCTCTTATAATGGAAACGCATACTCTGAGGTGATCTTAAGATCCAAAAAAGACGAACAATCCTTTCAGAGCTGTGAAACCCCTCTTTAAGGGTATCTGTGCTGAGGGATCTGGAGCCTCCTCTAATTGCTTTGAAAGTGCTACTGAAGATGAAACTGACAACGCCAAAAGCAAAGATTCCAAGCAAGATGGTGCTGGAACAGACAGTGATTGATGTACCACTGCCAACACAGCCAGTGATAGTAACTACCATGTCATAGGCTTAGCATAGTTATCTTTCCAGTCTCTTTGTAGATGTGGCACTCAAGCTCAGGCACTGAGTGCCGTCAGTTACGCCTTTAGAACATAAAAACATAACACCACAGTGGGTCAGACCAATGATCCATCCAGTCCAGTATCCTGTCTTTTGATAATGGCTGCTGCCAAATCTTTCAGAGGGAATGAACAGAACAGAACAACTTCACGTGATCCATCCACTGTCATCCCGTCCCAACTTCTGGCTTTTGGAGGTTTAGGGATATTTATAGCATGGCGTTGAATCCCTGACCATGTTGGCTAATAGCCATTGATGGGACCTATCCTCCATGAACTTATTGAATGCTTTTTTTAACCCCATTATAGTTTTGGCCTTCACAACATTCCCTGGCAATGAGTCCACAGACTGTGTGTAGTGTGAAGTCCTATTACCTTTTGTTTGTTTTAAACCTGCCACCTATTAATTTCATCAGGTGACCTCTAGTTCTTTTACTACGTTAAGAGTTAGATAACACTTTACTATTCACTTTTATACTATTCATAATTTTAGAGGCATCTATCACATCCAAGTTGAACAGTCCCTGTCTTTCTAATCTCTCTTCATATGGAAGCTGTTCCATACTTCTAATCATTCTTGTTGCCCTTCTCTGAGCCTTTTTCAAATTCTAATATATATTTTTGACACCAAGCATCCAGAACTGCATGCACTACTGCAGGTGTAATTGGATCATGGATTTGTATAATGGCATTATGATAATTTTCTCTTTTCCTATCTGCCCCTTTCTTAATGGCTCCTAAAATTGCTAGCTTTTTTGCCTGCTGCTGCACATTAAGCAGATGTTTTCAGTTAACTATCCATAGGGACTTCAAGATCTCCTGTTTGAGTGGAAAGAACTATTTCAGACCCCATCATTTTGGACATATAGTTTGGATTATGTTTTCCAGAGTACATTAATTTGCACTTCACAACATGGAATTTCATCTGCCATTTTGTCACCCAGTTTTGTGGGATCCCTTTGTAACTTTTCACAGTTAGCTTTGGACTTAACTATATTTAGTGATTTTGTATCATCTGCAAATTTTGCCACCTCACTGTTCACCCCTTTTTCCAGATGATTTATGAATATGTTGAAGAGCACTGGTCCCACCTCAGATCTTTGGTGGACTGTAGCAGGGCTAATACACCCATCCCCCTTTTGGGGGTAGGGGTGGGGTGCTTTACAGTCCGGCGGTTTCATCTGTAGGATTGCCCTCGGTCTCAGGGCTGTGTGGTCCTGTGGCCTTAGTCAGATGACCCTTGTGATCAGGGCAGTGCAGCCTAGCAGCCAGAGTCAATAATATGGCCCCTGCTCTCAGGGCAGTGCGGTCTAGTGGCCAGAGCCAGTAATACTGTTGAGCTAGGCCACCACCCTGGGGTGGGCGGTGGCCAGGATAGGGGGACCTAGGCCCGCCCTCTCCACAAGGTCCCAACCCAGGGCCCTGTTGGTGGCGGCGTTGCCCATCACCAGCTCGGCAAGGACCCTACTGAAACACACAGCCTGTCTATGGTTCTACAACAGCTTCCCCACAAAGTTTCCCTTGGTGGCTTCCTAACCGATTCTCTGTAGTTTGCGGTCTCTGGGCCTCCACTGTCTCTTCCCCTTTCTGCGACATCCCGAGAGTGTGTGGGGGGATCCGTCTCAGTCTGGCTGGCCTCTGCGTCCTGGAGTGTAGGCAGTCCTCCGCTGGAAGTCAGCAGCACACCTCCTTCCTCTCCAGCAGTCAGCCCAGACTGAGATGCTCTGCTGGCTTTTATATCCTGCTTCCAACTGGAGCATGGCCAGCAGAGCCAAGGGGGCGTGGCCTCCTTAGCTAAGAGAGAAGGGTTAACCCCTGCTGCACCAGTGCAGGGCTGATACACCCCATCACATCTCCTCTCACCTCTTAAGGTGGTGTCTGGGGACTGTCTTCCTTCCCCTTCTTCTCCTTCCGCCCAGGAGAAGTCGTCTGTGTTCGCATGGGCCGTCCCTGGCTGGTGCAGCACGTGGAAGGCATAAGGTTGGAGGGAGAGGTACCAGCACATGATTCATGCATTGGTATCCTTCATACTATGGATTCATCAGAGGATCAGTGACCAAGAGATAGGGGTTCCCTAAAATGTAACACCTTAAGGCATCGACAACCCACTGAACAGCAAGGGCCTCTCGTTCTATCATGGAGTAGCAGGTCTCTCAGGAGAACAACTTGCGGCTGAGGTAGAAGATTGCATGCTCCTCCCCCTCTGGTTCTTGTGACAGCACCACTCCCAGTCCTACCTCCAAAGCATCCACTCGGAGGAAGAAAGGTTTTGTGAAGGCCAGCGTAGAAAACACCGGCTCTCAGGTCAACTGTTCTCATAGGGTCTGGACAGTGACCTGACAGTCCTCTGACCGTTGGACTTTCCGAGGTTGGGAATTTTTTGTCAAGTCTGTCAGTGAGATGGCAAGCATGGAGAAGTTAGGTACAAAACAGAGGTAGTATGCAGCCAGCCCCAAGAATTGCCACACTTGTCTCTGTCATGGGAGTGGGGAGTCACACAAGGCCTGCACCTTGTCTATTAAGGGACGTAGCTTTCCCTTACCCACAGTGTAGCCCAGGCACATCACCTCCCGCTGTCATAAGTGACAATTGGCTGGGTTTGCGGCGAGGCCCACATCCCACAGGGCCCGCAGCAGGCTGGTGAGGTGTTGGAGTTGTTCCTTCTAGCCTGCGCTAGAGACAACATTGTGAATGTATGCAGCACCGTATGAATTATGGGGGAAATCAGTATTTGGTTCATAAGCCATTGGTAGCTGGCTACACCCCCATGCAAGCCAAAAGGCATCTTGGTGAACTGATATAGGCCAAAAGGCATAGGAAAAGCCATCTTCTCTCGGGAGGCTGGTGTCAGAAGGATTTGACAGTATCCCTTGGTTAGGTCTAACAGAGATCAATTTTGCGTTGCCCAGCCACTTGAGCAGTTCATCCTCCCTTGGCATGGGGTATGTATCAAACCAAGAGACAGCATTCACCCTCCTGAAGTCAATGCAGAATCCGACCGCTCTGTCAGGCTTAGGGACCAGGACTATGGGGCTCCGCCGCTCACTTCTGGACTCCTCAACCACTCCTAGAGCTCGCATCATTTCTACTTCCTTCTGCACAACCCCCCACTTCTTCTTGCAGAGTGGACGGTGGTTCTCTCTCACCTTCTGGCCAGGGATAGTGGCAACGTGATTGCTCTTCACATTCGTCCTCCCTGGCCAGGCTGTCAGGACAATGGGGAAGGCTGATACTAGCCATTGTACCTGCTTCTACTGTTCGACATTGAGCTCCTGGCCAATTGCTACTGGCCTCAGTTCAGTTGGTTCATCAGCCAGTGGCCCCAGCTCAGGTTCCGGGGGGTACAGGGTAATCATCAGGCCTTCCCGTTCCTTCCAGGACTTGAGGAGATTCACATGGTAGGCCCGCATGTTTCTCCAGCGTCCCAGTAGCTGTATCTCGTAGTCGACAGGCCCTACCAGTCTGGTTACTTCAAAGGGGCCATGCCACTTAGCCAGAAGCTTAGATTCTGAGGAGAGTAGTAACTAACAACAGGACCCGGTCTCTGGGATCAAAGGTCCTCATCTTTGTCCCTCTGTTGTACTGGTTCTCCTGAGCATGTCGGGCTCGCAATAGATTCTCCTAAGCCAAAGTACCTAGATCCTTCCGCAACCGTAGTATGTACTGGACAGATCCTCTGACCTGGGTTTCCTGTTCCTCCCAGATCTCCCTCAGTAGATCCAGGATTCCCCAGGGCTGTCTTCCATAGAGAAGTTCAAAGGGGGAAAAACCAGTGGACACCTGTGGGACCTCTCGTACGGTAAAGAGTAGTGCTTGCAGCAACTTATCCCAGGGCCGCGGATAATCCTCCATGAACTTCCTCAGCATTGATTTCAGGGTCCCGTTAAATCGCTCCCCTAACCCACCCATCTGGGGGTGGCAGACTGAGGTTTTGAGGGCATAGATATTTAGCAGGCGGGGTAGCCATCAACCTTGATGTTACATTAGTTCCCCAGCCTGTTAGTATCTCATGTGGTAGCTCAACTCTGGTGAAGAACTGCATGAATTCATTAGCAATAGCGGGAGCTGTGGTGCACCGCAAAGGGACAGCCTCGGGGTACCGCTTTGCGTAGTCACTACGACAAGAATATACCTGTGCTGCTCTTTTCCACAGACCCTACCAAGTCTAGGCCGATATGGTTGAAGGGATTCTGACCACAGGTAAGGGCACCATGGTGGCCCTCGGTACCTTTGGGCCAGCCTTTTGGCACTCAGGGCAGTAGTCCCGCACTTCTTGGTGTATACCAGGCCATAAAAATCTTCGGGCCACCCTCTGAAGCATTTTCTCCTTCCCCAGATGCCCAGCCCAAGGCACAGAATGGGCCAGGCGCAGCAAGTCTCGCTAGAACAACCGTGGGACCAGCAGTTGGCACAGGACTTCCTTTGTCTGCAGGTCTTGGACCAGCCAGTAGAGAAGACTGTGGTGGATCTCAAACTGGGATCCTTGGGGAAAGCACTGGAGTTAGCCCTCCTCCTGGGTAGGGCCTGTCGCTTGTTCCCAGGACTGGTTGAGGGTTGGGTCTTCCCTTTGTTCTTCTAGGAGGTCCCTGTCAATGTCTAGCCACCCTTCCCCTTCCCTGTGTGGGGCTTCAGGTGGGGGGAGGTTGGTCTCTGGTGTCCCAAGGTTCCCCGAGGGTCCTTCTTTGGGGTTGTCCAGGCCCAACAATGCCCCCCATGTGGGGCATGCCCCGCTAACTCCTGAAGGGTGTACCCTCCACCCATGCAGGAGCTCAGTGAAGCCCTGCCATTCACGCCTTAAGATCACCAGGTAGGCTAGCTTTGGGGCCACCCCAACCAAGCATAGGCCTTCCTGATGAACGGCCTCAAGTCACTCCCTGGGTGGTCGGGTATGGTCTCACATCTCTGTGGATGTCCTGAAGATGTATGGGTGCTCTGGCCGAGCCTGTGATCTTCACCAGGCTGGTCCGAATGAGCTTTTGGCTGCACCCTGAATCAACCAGGGCCGTTGTTAGCAACCCGTTCACCCGAACAAATCAAGATCTTACCTGGGTCCCTCTTCCAGGCACCATGACCGACTACCCATTCATGCTTTTAGTTACAATCCATGTAGGGCATTCTCTACAGAAATGCCCCCCTTGTCCACACTTGCAATATCGGACACGATTCCTCCCTGTAGGTAGAGTGGCCTGGGGTGTGCTCCGTCCACCTGGTGGGTCCTCTCTTCCCAGGCAGGGGTTGCCCCAATTGGGTCCCTTGTGCTGAGCATCCTTGTCGGCACCGGCGACCTGGAATAAAGGTGAGGATTCCCCGCTTCAGTCTTGCGGGGTCCCCAGCCTGCCGGTCAGTCTTGATCTCCGGGGCTCCCCCGTTTATGGGCCAATCACTCCGATCCCTCAGCAGCCATGTAGTCTTCTGCCAGCGAGGGTCGTCGGGTGACGCTGTTGCACCCACTACTTCCACCCCCAGCAGGCAAGATCTGGATAAACTGTTCCGGGCCACAGCTTCGGCCACTTGGAGCCCAGTCCAATGTTCCGGTTCCAGCCACTGCCAACATGGAGTCGCTGTGCCACCACTCTGGGTCTGACCCGTGGTGGGTACCGCTCACAGCGGAGTCGCTGGTGGTATGTTTCGGCGTTGACGTCTGTTTGGTCCAGGATGGCTGCCTTGACCCTTAAGTATTCTAATGCCTCCTGCAGCTTGAGGTTCCTGTATGCAGTCTGTGCTGGGCCAGTCAGGTAGGGGTCCAGTGCTTGGGTAGCCACTGGGTGGCAGTGTCATGAGGAACACTTCTGGATCGTCACTGGGCCCCATCTTTGTCTGGCATATCGGTATTTCCATCAGACTGCCCAGTCTGCTCCTGCCGCGCTAGGGAAAGGGTTTGGGGAGGTCCACAACAGCCATGCCATTCATGGGACTAGACGTTCCTGCTGCGCCTGTTGTTGGGTGGCTAACTCCCGCATGAGCTGGTGCTGCTGTTCCTGCGCCATCAGAAACTGTTGCTGGGAGGTGAGCTGCTGAAGCAGCTGTGTCTGCTGCTGCTGCGCAGCCTTCTGCTACTGGTTTTCTAATAGCCATTTCAGACGTTGCTTGGCTTCCATTGGTCTGGTTTGGGTCCTTGTAGCAGGTCCCGATCGCTGCTCGCATTCTCGACCAGTTGTCGCAGGGCTGATACACCCGTCACCCTACAGCCCCGCGGTTGCATCTGTAGGGTTCCCCTCAGTCTCGGGGCTGCGTGGCCTTGTGGCCTTAGTCAGATGACCCTCGCAATCAGGGCAGTGCAGCCTCATGGTTGGAGTCAATAACACAGCCCCTGGTCTCGGGAAAGTGCTTCCTAGTGGCCCAAGTCAATAATACGTCCCTTGCTCTTGGAGCAGTGTGGCCTAGCGCCAGAGTCAGTAACACTGGTGAGCTGGGCCATCACCCCGGGGTGCTCAGCCCAAACTGAGCTGCTCTGCTGGCTTTTATATCCTGCTTCCAGCTGGAGCATACCCAGCAGAGTCGATGGGGTGTGGTCTCCTCGGACAAGACAGAACAGTTAACACCTGCTGCACCAGTTCGGGCTGATAGGGTCCCTGCCATAGGGACCTTGTTAGTTACCTCTTCCCATTGTGAAAACTGATCATTTATTCCTACCCTTTGTTTCTTAGCTTTCAACAAGTAACCGTTATCCTATGATTGCTTAGTTTGCTTAAGAGCCTTTGGTGAGGGACCTTGTCAAAGGCTTTCTAAAAATCCATGCACACTATATCCACTGGATCAACCTTGTCCAAATGCTTATTGACGTCCTCAAAGAATTCTAACAGATTAATAAGACGTAATTTCTGTTTACAAAAGTCATGCTGACTCTTTCCAAACATCATGTTTATCTATGTGCCTGAAAATTTTATTCTCTATTATAGCTTCAACAATTTGCTGGGTCCTAAAGTTAGGCTTACTAGCCTATAATTACCAGGATTGCCTCAGGAGCCTTTTTAATTTTTTTTCTCCTTTTGGGGGTAATTCTTCCATCAACCTAGTTGCATCTATTTTTGGGGGGGGTGGAAGGGGAAGGGAACGGACAGGTTAGCATAGCTTCAGCACTCAGAAGTGTGAATTTCATACCCCTGGGCATCATAGCTATGTCGACCTACTTTCCAGTACAGACCAGAATAAAGTAACCAAGTGACATTAGGGTTGTTTCAACTGTTCTACTTAAGGTGGTCTGAAGGAACTAAGTGGGTCACCATGTTCTTTATGTTGCAGAGGGGGGAGGGAGCACAAGAGCATGAAGAGCACATGTGCAACTTCTGCTGTACACTGCTAGTGAAAATATTCCAAATTGCAGTGCTGGGGTGTCCACAAATCATGAGTAGGATGTATATTTGCAGTACGCAAAAACCAAAAAGTGTTATTTGGATTTAATTACAAGTGGATGGAGAAAGACTTAAAATGAAGATTGGTCAGAGATTTGCAGTTTCTGCAATTTCACAGCATTATCACAGACTACTTAAACAACTGAAGTTGCAGAAAACCTCAGTGCTAGTAAAAGCCATACACAGTGGAAATCCTGCTCAACTGGCTGTTATCAGGGCCGGCCTTAGGGAAAATGGCACCCTGGGCAAACTTGCATTTTGGTGCCCCTGGTCCCTGTGAGGGTGACACCCCTGCCCCCATTGCCCGTGGCCCCCCCATGGGCTCCTCACCCTCCCTTCCCACCTAATCCCTGCACTGTGCCCCCTTCGCCCCAAATGCCTCCTCCACCTCTTCCATCCCTAATCCCTAGACCCCCTTCACTCCCAACCTCTGCCCCCTCCTGTGCATCCAACCCCTGCACTGTGCCCCCTTCACCCCAACCCCTGCGCACTCCTCTTGTGCCCCAATTCCTACCCTCCTACCCCCTGCACCTCCCTCCTAAGCCCCTAACCTGTGCACGCCTCCTCACCCCAACCCCTGCCCCTAAGCCCTGCACTGTGCATGCCCCCTTCACCTCACGCATCCCAACACCTGCCCCCCTCTTGTGCCCCTAACCCCTGCACTGTGCCCCCTTTGCCCCTAACCTTGCATCCTCCTCCTGCATCCACATGGGGAAACTGACCTGGATGCACAAAGCAGCTGGCATTGCTGCTCACTCCCCCATTGGACTGCTGCTCCTCTGCCCCACGGGGGCCTAGGGGGCTGTGAGGGGGAGGAGGAGCAAGGAGCAATGTCAGGGCTTCCTGCATCCAGGTCACTTTCCCTGCAGGCTGTGTAAGGGGAGGGCAGGAAAGCAGCAGCTCCTGATGCCTCAGCACAGCCCAGGTGGGGAAGTGACTTGGATGCAGGGAGCCCTGGTGTGTGTATTGGGGGGAAGGTGTTGAGGGGAATGTGTGTGTGCCTGTGTTGAGGGGAAGTGTGTATTTCAGGCTCCTGACCATGAGTGATTTCTTAAAGAGAAAGCGCACTCACTCACTCAGGCACACACGTTCAGACAACCATCTGCCAGCAGCTCCAGGCCTAGAGAGGCAGCAGCACACACAGATTCCCCCTGTCCTGTCATCCCAATTTAGAGGAAATTGGGTACACGGGTGGGATGGAGGGGGAGACCCCGCCATCAGCCGCACCTCCCCCCGCAGAGCAGACAGGAGGACGCTCCCAGTCTGCAGTGGCCCGGGACAACTCCAGGGAGGAACAGGGGGGTGGGAAGACAGGAACAGCAGCAGTTGCACACGTGGAGCAGGGCGGAGGAGGGGCACTGCTACTTCCGAGGAGTCACCTAGCTCTGACGGCTGGTCGTCCAACTGCTCCCTGCAGCTCGGGTCTCTTTCCCCCTCCCTCACACTGCTGCTTGCCTGCCTACCCTGCTGCCTCCGTCAGTCCAGCTGGCCTCTTGGCAGCAGGTCAGGTGGGAATCCAAACCCTGCGCACAGCACCCCCTTGGGCAGGCTGCCCTGGGCAGGGGCCCATACAGCCCACTCCAAAGGCCAGCCTTGGCTGTTATTAAAGAAAAGCTACTGTAACTTATGTGAACCTCAATGATATAAAGAGGGGATCATGTACTATTTGGCAGAGAATGGCTGAGATTTAGCTAGACTAGCAAAGCATAACATTCTTGCATGTTCAACCAACCAGACTCCAGCACAAATCAAAAATCAGCTGAACTTTTGGAGAAGGCAGCTGATATCCTTCAGGATGGTTTCAGAACTTTAAAACATAAGAAAACAAAAACAAAGCTTTTAAAAGGGAGTAATTTCTAAATTTTTCAAAGCACAGCCAGTACCTTTTGTGATACAGCCAAAAGTAGAAGCAGAACTACAGCACTTATAGCTCTCTAGAATTTTATCCAAGAGTAAGGAGTTAATGGAGCACCTCTGTAGTGCCAGTAATGAAGAAAAACAGGATAGTCAGTAGCTGTGATTACTTCAAACTACCCATACATTTGCATCCCTAGCTGGTGGTAAGACATTGCCCCAACCCTACCTACAACAAATGGAAACTGAAGACAGTGAAAGAAGTACCTCACAATTAGCACATGTAAAGGGATTACTTCAATTCACATTTTTGGTTTATCCAAATACTCAAGCAAGTGATACATGCGATGGCTCTGGATAATACTGTACCAGTTTACAACATACAACTGCAAATCTTCTCTTGGCTTCTAGAAAGGAAATGCATGCTACTACAAATCAGATACCAGCATTGTAGAATATCATCTGAGGTTTCATCTGGACTCATTAAACTCAATCTACAGAGAGAGGTTCTTAAGAAACAATGATCAAAAGCCAAATTGTGCACACCCAGATGCAAGGTTTTCATGTGGAAAAGTGTCTTATGAAGAGACTACTCAGATAATTCACTGAAACCCAGAGTGATTACATCACAGACTGTCTTATTGGATAGAAGTGCCACCAAACACGTCAACCAGCTTTCAGGATGTCCTACACCAGTGATGCTGATTGCAAGCACCAAGCCTACAATACAACTGTAGACCGTGACTTGTGATGCTACCAGTGAGGCTCATGTCCCTGTTTCTACTACAGGTGACAAAGCAGGAAGATGTTTCCGATTCAGTTACACCACCAAGTCCAGACACTGATGTAATGTCCACGAGAGGTTGTAGACCACCTCTCAGACATATTTTGTAGCATGTCTGTATATTTAACAGTATTTTAAGGATATTTGATTTGTAACTTTATGTCCTTTTACATTTAAGGGGGGAGGAATATGTAGTGTAAAGGAAAACAACAGTATTTCTTTAAATAGTTTGTAAGCCCTCTAGCGGTGCTCACCCTTTTTTAGGTTTTTTAGGTTGGAAAGAGATCAGCAATGAGAGTACCAGCATCTATATAGCTAGGCCTTGTATGTTTGCGTAGAGTGAGTAAACAGTCATGTGGGACACAGATGTGCCCGTGCAGTTTCCTCACATTCTTGTTCTGTAAAAAGCAAAACACATAAAACCTGATCACTGCGATCCACATGTGTCTCATATCTAGTAGTGAAGCCTTCGTGTCCTGAACAAGCTATAACTAGTAGAAAATACATCCCTTCATTTGTTTAGCAATATAAGTTACCATGAACACCTCTCCACTACTTTGATCTATGCACTGAGACACACAGTCACAGTATGTGTCTGACTTCCCACAACAATAATGTTCTCAGGTAACTATCACTCAGTAGGAGAGCCCACAAGCATTCAAAAACAGAACTTTCTCCAGATCTAGCCTACATAAGTCACTCTTGCAAGAGTGAAGAACTTTCCAAAAATTAATCAACTAAAATTAGTGCATCAAAAACTTACCCTAATTAATTGACAAAATAATGAGGAAATGAGCTATTCCACCATCACCTCTTTTTAAAAAAAGTAAAATAAATAAATAAAATACCAGGTGCTAACGCAAGCATCATGGCTGCCTCCTCCATCATTTCCTAAAACCTAAAAAAAAAATAAAAAAATCCCAACAACGTGGCCACTCTACCAGCTCCTAATCATCACCTAATGTCTGATTTTGTTTTATTTTAACCACAGCAACAACAGCAGCTCCAGTTCATCTCAACCAACTTCTTCTCTTTTATACCAAAACCCCCCAAACAAAACTTCTAAAACTCCAGTATCAAAAAATTAAAATAAAAGGCCTACTAAATACTTGACATTTCAAATGCTTTACTTTTTCTCTCTTTTCTATATCTTTAATAAAAAGTTAAAAGAATTTTTAATACTGTATTTGCCATAATAGGAAGCAAGCTACAGCCTCTGCATACCAAACCCCAAACTCTGTTCAATGTTAAACAGTAACTGAATTTATTTAGCATCTTTAATTCCTTATATTCCATCTAAATTAATACAACAGACCTTACCTCTTTCAGAATTAATGCAAAACTTCTCTTCAACCGCAACTTTCTCTCAGCAAGTTATTCACACAAACACTTGCTACTGATAAATTAGGCAAGCTATTTTTTCTATGGACTCGAAAAGCAGAAAGGAACAACACAAAATCTCTCATAGGGGAGGAGCTCAGATGCTACATTGTTGGGGGCCATAAAAATACCTAGACAGAAAATTGTGAGGCATTTGAATGAGGAGAAGAAGGTTGTTCCACGCACAGGTTCAGTATAGAAAAAGGACAAGAGGGAGGAATGGGAGAAGGAAGGAAACAAATGTGGTGTATGAAGGATGAAATTATTGGCAGAATGAAGGAAGATGAAAAAATTTGATGGAACATGTTAGAAATCAGAGAAGTGTACTCAAACACCAAGAAGTTGGGTACATGAAGGGGGCCATTAATCAGTATCTCTAAGACGGTTCATAGATTAGTACTGGGGGTAGCTCCACATGTAGATAGGCATCTTTCTGTTCTGGAGAAAAGAACGTGCCATGGAAGATAAATAAAAGGGAGAAAAAAGATTGTGCTATATATTTCAGCATCTGCTGCCAACCTTAACTTCACCACTTCCACCTGAACTAAGCACATTTCTCCAGCCTTGTTCCCTGGCTCTGTTTATCCGTTCCATCTGGAGAAGACAAAAAATAAAAGGAAATAGAAGTTCAAGGATTCAATTTTCTATTAAAAATTCAATTTCAATGTTGAAAATAAAATTCAAACGTATTTTACCCTTTCCTTTTCCAGTCTTCTCATCTGCTCAGCCTTCTGAAAGTTTGAACAGTGGGAATATTAAACTATATATTCTGAGGTACTTTATGACGAACTACACAAGGGAAGATTTTATTACTTAAAGCATCATTGTAAATAGAAAAAAAAGCCAAAGTATTAGGTCTACCTGGTCTCTTTGTCGTTTTTCTTTCTCAAGTAATTCAAATCTTCTCTTTTTTGCAGCTTCCTGAAAAATAAGTATATATTTAGAATTTATTAATAAACACTACTTTTAGCAAATTTAGATCATGGTAGTTAGTACTCCAATGGCAGAGGCACGCCCAGAAAGGTAAAAATTAAGAAGTTAAAGGGTCTTTGGAGGAAAGAAATAAGGAGGAAAGGTTTGGAGGTTTTATTTTGCATTTTAAAAATCGTTTTATTCTGGTTTTGGTTTTGATGTAGCTTGAAAACAGGTAGATGGGTGTCTTTATACCTCAAACATTTTCCTCCTTTCTTCTCCTGGATTCATTTTCTTCATTGGAGTTGGATGGGCCTAGATAAAAGGTAAAACTACAAATTAGATAGCTCAGTGCATGGTACTTTCTAGATCCCAAAATAATAGGAAAGTGAAGTCAGGAAGTGAGAGAGCAGTAATTTAAAATGTAACACTATTTTACAATACAGCTTCATTTATTATTCAGAAGTCTGCCTGAAAAAAAAAAAAGATACTGTTAAGATCTAAGGTAAGTTCTGTTGTAATTCTTCATTTGCTCTTGACCATGGGTTCTATCTAGTCAAAACAAATGAGAAAATACTTTTGAAAGCTCAATTTTAATCTTTCCTATTAATTACCCTTCTCTGAGAATATCAATGCACACTGATCCTCTATGCCCTTCTTAACAAGTTGAAGGTCCCTGGAGATGCCAATCACAGTGCTCACTGGGAAAACAAGTTGGCCTTGAAATTTCCAACTACAGAGTTTGTTCAAACTATAGTGAATACTTTATTCTTATGTAATAACACTGCTAACTGGTATTTACGTTCAGTAAAACCTCAGAGTGACAAACAACAGAGTTACAGACTGACCGGTCAACCACAAACTGCTTTGAAACCGGAAGTACACAATCAGGCAGAAGCCGAGACAAAAAAAAGCAAACACAAACACAGTACGGTACTGTGTTAAACTATTAAAAAATAAAGAGTTTTAAAAAAAGATTTGACAAGGTAAGGAAACTGTTTCTGTGCTTGTTTCATTTAAATTAAGATGGTTAAAAGCAGCATTCTTCTTCTGCATAGTACAGTTTCAAAGCTGTATGAAGTCAATGTTCAGTTGCAAACTTTTGAAAGAAAAACCATAATGTTTTCTTCAGAGTTACAAACATTTCAGAATTACCAACAACCTCAATTCCTGAGATCTTCGTAACTCAGATTCTATTGTATTTAGAGACATGTACTCTTCTGTTTGTTGGAAAAGGGCCATAGTTTTGTGGTATAATCTTGTTCCCTTAGCTCCCTCTGTTCAGTCAGGCAGATATTTAAAACATATACTTTGCCTGTCACCTTATACAAGGTCACAGTCAATCACTGAAAGAAGCAGGGACAATATGGTAGAATTACACTTCCTGCAGGCACCACTGTTTTGAATTTCTTCACTTTTGTATACACAGTGTAGTGGTTTTATTTTAAAGTGAAACTTGAATAGATTGAGTCTTGGTATAAGGTTATTTAACAGCACTTATAAATGTCCACCTTCAAGGACAACGTGAAGACCAAACAGCATGGCTTTGTCAGATGTATCTGTACCAGTCTGGCCCCATTCCACATCCTATTGCCAGTTTTCTTCTCCAAACACATTTTCATGCTCCCTCTACTTTTAAAATCCATTATTAAGATCACAAATTCCATTAAAATTTTAAATACAGAATTTGGTTTTGTCCACCAGAGTCCAGTGGTACCTGCTTCGAAACACACGGAATCTTTTAAAGAATAATCCATTGAAAGGACAGCATAACTAGCTACCTAATTTTGTTTTGCCAGGATTTTGTTACACCCCTCCATAGAAATGCAGTTGCTTTAGAAGAGGATCTACTCATTTAGAGGTACCGTCCTCCTCAGTCTAGTTCAACTTCTGCTTTCTCTGAAGAGTCCAGTACATTATGGAGCATGTATTGCATATTAACAGACAATTCACTTAGATGTGCCATCTGTTTGCCAGAAGCTGGGAATGAGCGACAGGAAATGGCTCACTCGATGTTTTGTTCATTCCCTCTGGGGCACCTGGCATGGGCCACTGTCAGAAGACAGGATACTGGGCTAGATGGACCTTTGGTCTGACCCGGTATGGCCATTATCATCTACTGATCACACTGTATATTTAAGTTTGAAGGTGCTGAATATGGAACAAGTACACTTACTAATAGAAAAAAATAGATCTGAACATCGAATAGATTAACAAAAAAAAATATCTAATACCACCAAGGTCTTATATAGTGCTTTTCCATCAATGGATCTCAAAAGGCCTTACAAAAGGAGATCAGTATCATTATCCGCATTTTACAGATGAAGAAATAGTCACAGAGAATACTCTGAATAGTGACTATTAAAAATAGTTCCAGGGGTTCTGCAAACTTCAGTTGTAAAATTACTGTATTCCTAAAACTGACTGCCACAAAATGAGGTTACTGAAGCCATTCAAACTGCAGCCAACTTAAGTAGCATTCCAAACCAGACTGATAGTAGTCTCCCAGCTCAGCAATATCTTCTTACAAAATAAGAAAAATAAAACAAAACAAGGCATATAATTGGTTTACCTAAATGCAACTATTTCCTGTGTAGATGTATGTCAATACAACAGATGTAAATGAAAAGCAACAATAATAGGATATTAGTGGACTAGTATTTTAAGTAGTTTAAGTAAGGTAAATCAAATTAGTTAATGAAAACAAAACTTCTGGAAATATATACCTTCCTTATTATCACTCCTGTGCCCTCACCTGTCTAAACTTAGCTAATGGCTTCTTCTCATGAAATTTTTTAGATGCATCGCCAGATTTCTTGATCATTAAAGGCACTCCATATTTTGCAGCAGGTTTGGTAATTTTCTGAGCTGGCACAGCTGAAGCACAGATTTGTCCTTGAGCTGGTCGTTTTACTAAACAAGAAAGGAAGAAATATGAATGGTTTGTCTCATAGTTAAACTTACATAGCTAGTCTTCTTTGGATATTGTTGCATTGCTCTGTCTCAAGTTACCTGACCGGTTATCAAGACAAAAAAGTCTCAGACTAGATTCAGAGTATTCATTTGAGAAAGGGGCACAACTTCTCTCCAAGCCTTTCCCACTTTTATTAGACAACTACCAAAATGGCATCTTCTTCCCAGTTGAGATACTTCCCCTCCAAAAAGTGAAAATCATCTCCTCTCCCCACAGAAGCAGAGCAAGAGAAATTTCAAATACCCAAGACCCCCAGACTAGGACACAAATGTACTCCAGTAGTTTTCTGGAAGTCTTCCTCTCCTCATCCAGTAATTTAAGTTGTTTGAATAAACTAGATGCAACTGTATGAAGCCCATAGGATAATCACTTACACTGCTATCTACAGCAGTTGGGCTTGCATGCAGTACCAATACTAGAATATATTTTAGAACATGTACTATTTTGCCATCAGTCAAAATATGCTTTGGTTGAGATATAATTTCTTTCAACATTTATTGAAACACTGTATAAAAGTCATTAAAAAAAAAAAACAGAGTTGAGTCTGAAGAAGTCCACATATCTCTTTTTCCTGCCAAACACATAGTTTGAGAGGGCTGTGTTGGCTATGCGTTTGGCAGGAAAAAAAAAAAAGAGATGATCTTGTCTAGATCTCTTCAGACTCAAAAGTGCCCCTTAAACTCTACCAAGTTTAGAAACTTTGACTACAGGACATTTCGAGCAGAAAAATTTTTTTTTCCTGCAGTTTCTCTCCACATTCATAACAAATGGGTAATGCTTCTCATCTATGGAATTCCTATCATTGTATTCCTGTCATTTATCAGATTATTAGGGTGGTCTAAAACAAGGAGAGAGACTACTAACAGAATGAAAATCATCAAGTACGAAAATTCTCATTCTGGTTTACAGCTTCTCCCCTCAAATTGTAACAAATGTCAAGTAGCAGATGTGATTCATAGAAGTTGGGAGGGAAGGAAAAAGCAAAATTGTAATTATTACATTAGAAAAATAAGGAGAGATAGAAGTTTTCCCATATAAAGCAAAAGTCTCATAATTTAAGGAATTAACTTAGGAACTCAGTAGCCTTACTACCAAGTGATAACTTGACAGAGAAGCAGCCACCTACTTTGCAAGTCTTCCTTGGATGACTCTCTAGCCACAATACTATTAGAAGCACGTGGAAGGGCCTTAATTCCCTCTATGAATGGTCACCCAGCTACCTGATATGCCAACTAGTGCAGTATTTTAACATCTTGCCTACAGCAACTTTGAAAGCTTAAGCCACTGGTATTTTGGATGGAACAGCATGAACAGGATACAAATGGTGTGTGTTTACTTGAGATATCTTTAGAGCTGCAGGAATGACAATTGTGTAACCTTCCCAAAGGAGTAGGTAAGACTGGAACCAAATAATGGAAGAACTATTTCTCAAGAATTATGTAAAGAAAAACTTACCTTGTGCAGAAAGGTTTCTGGAGCTAGAAAAACAACAACCTTATCATCATGACAACTACAGTGTTAATACATAGATAAAGAAACTAATTCCAAACCCTGTCTTTTGGAGATAATGGTGACTAGATAAATCTACACCTGGCTTTCCTAATCTGGCTAGTCTGATGAATTTTGACATCTGATGATACTCAGATACAGAATCCAATGTACCTGTATAAAAAGCCACTGGGCTGGGTATTTGGTTTTTTAGGGTGATTGGATGTATGACTCTAATCAGCCATACTGGAGCAACTAGTGTAGCGAAGATCACCAGAACTTTAATTTTAATTAATTAGTAGAAGTAGTAATAATTACAGGCCAGGGCCACAGTGTTGAGCACTGTACAGACTTAACAGATAGTAAGCGCTTTGGGGCATAGACTGTTTCCCTTCAAATGAAAAATAAAATTAGACTAGCTCAATGAATGAAATTTCCTGGTTGAGTTCTGTCTCATTACCAAAGTATATTAATGAGAACAGAGTCCCTGCTGAACTACACTTCACTTTTAAAGCCCAGGCTGTTAATCATAGGTGGTCCAGGTGCAAATGAAGGAGTCTCTGCTTCAAGAAGTAACTTATCTTTCTGCAGATGCAGCAGAGGTTCCTTGGCTGTCTATCAAGTACAAAAAGCTGGCCTTCTGTGCCTGTGAAGGATGATTTAACCTCTTCCTTTATGTGGACTGCCTTGAAAGGCAGCAGATTCTTCTTTGTCTGGCACATAATTTTCATTGCCTCAGAGGAACTCTGACCTCCACTTACTCACTGGTTTTGGGAGGGATACAAATATTCATAATTCAGAGCGTAAGCCAGCTTCTAACTAACAAGATGCAGAAACAAACTTCCACTGTGACACACTGCTCCATAATTGTCGCTAATGTGTTTCTTGCACCTTCCTCTGAAGCAGCTGGTAATATCAGTGACAACAGTGAATTCAGTGCACTACTGGTGTGATCCTGTGTGGCCATCCTTGTTTTCTTGCAGCACAGGACTGACAGAATTGTAAAAGTGAACTAAAAGGATGTGTATTTTGAGATTTTGGAAGATTGTGCTGCACAAAGTGTGAAGTTCAGAGATCTGGATGTTTTCCTTTTCCTAAGGTGAGGGACCATAACCCTTAGGTTATGCTGTGTTCCAAGTACAGTCCCATCCTGCAAGGCTTGCTTCTGAAAGAGAGCACGCAAGGTCTAGAGTAAAAGTTGACCTGGTTATCAACATATTGCTTGAACTAACCTGCCCACAACAGGACATTTAGATATGATCTGCAAATGACACCTAATATTGCATTGCATCCAATAAGCTGTTCCATGTACTCAGAAGTAATTTCTAGGAAGCATATAGTGTGACATTTAATTGCGGGAGGATACCAATGCAACACCAGCAAACTAGTTGCTGGAGACAACTGGCTCTAGATGACCACTACCAGGAAATGACTGACATGAAGACATTCTGGATCTATGCAAATCTTTACCATGGTGCAAAAAATTACGGCCGAAGCTGTATTTTGACCTATGGGTAAAGAATTTTCTGTGCTGAAATACTTTTGATTTTGAAAAACCTACAATTTTAAATCCTTTCCATCAGCTAGCAAGTTATGAGTAGATCTGTTTCTCTGGACAGGGCACAATTTGTGGTGATGTACATAAATGGGTATAAACAGAATTTAGGACCTGAACCTTGCTGTAATTGCTACTATGCATTTAAGACTCTGGGAGCAGAGCGTAGATTTAAAAAGTTTTATACAGCAACTGTAAACTCTCATACACAAGTGTTCATTTTGTCTGAGCATGCTCATTTTGAGGATTGTTAGTTGTGGGTGGGGAATCTATTTAGGTCTTCCTTGAGAGCTTCTGCTCCAGATTTTTTCTCTCTGCTAAGCAAACAGTCCTATCTTAAATACCCTAACTGTTGATAGTGAACAACAAATTTCTATGCTGGATTCAAAACTGAAGTTTAAACTTCTCTGCATCTCCAGCTTCTAATTTCTCTAACGTTTTCCCAAACAGCCTCACCCTGTAAATTTGGATGTGCAAGTTTTGCAATGATTGCTTCCCATTCATGGATGTAAACATATCTTTCTTGTACTCACTGATTTAGGAATCATTGCTCGTCACAAATCAGACTGAGATCCAGGAAAGACTGCCAAGAAAGCTTTTTTGCACACTGCACCAAGGATGGGACCAGAAAATGAATCCAAGACCTCTTTACTCCCGGGGAAATTCTGCACCACTGCATGCACACAGAAAACAATGTCCCCCTGCAGATTTCTTTGCTTCTCTGCAAAAAGTGACAGGGAAACAAAGGAAAGCTATGCTAGGGAGTCGGGGGCTGAGGACACCCATGGGCGTAGTTTGAGGGGGACATTACCCTCCAACCGGAGGAAAGGAGGGGCACATGGGGTCCTAGACCACTGCCCTCTCACCCCATATCTGTGAGCACAGAGCTGCCCCGCTAAAGGAGGGAACTGCTCAGCCCTGCTGACACTGCAGCTGGACACCGCCTCCTGGGACCTAGTGCTGTTTGTGCTCCCCTTGTGTGTGCTGAGAACCATCCTGTTTTCTGCACAACAGTGAGTGCCCATAGTGGGACAAGGTAATGGGGGCGGGGTGGGATGCGGGGCACGGGGCAGAGCCCAGGATGCAGCATCCCCTTGGCAGCAACTGCAGCTGGGACTCCCCCATTACACAGGACCATCAAACCTCCCCCCCACACCCCCCCCAAACCTCACTCCCTCAGCACCCGGACCCCCCACTGAGCCCCCCACACCCAGACTCCCCCTGCTGAGCCCCCCACACCCAGTCCGAGCCCCCCACCACTGAGCCCCAGCCACCTTGCCCCTAAACCCCACTCCCAAGTCCCTGTGCATCCAGATCCCCCACTGAGCCAACCTGCACCCAGAAAGTCCCAGAGAGAACCCTCTTACCCCACACCTGTATCCACACACACACACCCCTTTACACTTGGATCCTGCTGGGCTGAGCCTGCCAGCCCACACCTCATGTGCCTAGAACAGACGGGCAGGGCTCCAGAATGTTTCTGAGACAGGCCTGGCCCCTAGGCTGTGTCAGGATCAGGAGCAGCCCCACCGCCAAATCCCTGTCCCAGGGAATGGCTGCAGGGTGATCTCTCACCTCCATGCAGCCAGTGGCCTGTGCTTCCCCCATGCCATGCTGGAGCCTCCACATTTATTTCGGGGTGGATAAAAATCGGATTTTTTTGATAAAATGCTTTTTGAGAGGGAAAAAAAAATCTTATCTAAAGATAAAGGTATCTTTGAGCTCAAAGATCTCTCATCATGGAATAGGGATTATAAATTCTAATTCCATAGTATGGGACAATATATTCATGTATATTCATATTTAAGGAAAGTTTTGTAAATGAGTTCCAATTGTTCATGGATTAGGAACCCAATCATATAGATTATTTAAGTTAATCTTTCTAACTACCCAATGGGACTCAGTGCTCAGTATAGAAGATACCATCAGAGATACTCAGTTTTGCAGTTCTTAAACTGTGGATTTGTGTCTCCAGAGATAACATGCTTGTTAACAGCAAAAATGTTTTGAAATAAAATAAAATAAAAAATTAAATTAAATATATAGAGGTGAGAAATAACAGACCTCAACCCTATTGTCCCTCTGCAAATTTGTGTACACAGAGTCAATCCTTTACCTCTCTCTAAAAGTGCAAAGTTTCAAAAAGTTCAGTGCTGGGGGCGGAATAAATCTGGACAAGGAGAAGAAGTCTGGAGATAACTGTGAGACGGGAGGGACATGCAGGAGAAACAAAAGTGAAACTGTTTAAGCAGCATATTCCAGAAGTCTTAAGTTCTTTCTGAGTGTAGCCTTTATTGATCTGAGATCTATCATACCATTCTCTCACCAGATGGGAAAACATATAGTGGCAGCAGGCTATAACAGAGACCCAGTTTGGGAATATTTTAATGAAATTCCTCTACCTGGGGGTAAGACAGGCATGCCTGCAAAATGCAAACAGTGCAACAAAGAAATGCAAAGCCTGGTTGCCTCAATGAAACAACATCATGAGATGCGTTCCTTCTCAGGAGGAAGCTGTGTTGAAGATGATGAAAAGAACATGTCTGAACATGCAGGATCAGGTTGATAAACTTTTTTATTTCATACTTCTTTCTTAAGGACTGCCTATCTTCCTTCTGGACTATTCTTGAATTCTCATGTTTGAGCAAAAAAATATAGTTGTTACCCTATGGTACTAGCATTTTAGATGCAGTTGTGATAAAAAATAAATAGCTGAAAGAGGCAGATCTTCCTTTTATAATTTCACCTTTAAAGTAGTACTGAGTGTCCATGAATGCAATGAGCAATACTAAATGAGCAGTATGGTAATAATAATTAAATAACTGCATTGACTTTTTGTTTAGGAGAATCCATCTTCAACATACAGGATTCTGAAGACTATCCACCTTCAAGATCACCATCATTTTCTATAGTTTCAGAGTTATCTACATAGTGTTTCAGTAACATCATGTATGTCACACATAGCCACAGTATATCACCTGTAGCAAAAAGAAAACAAAAAAATCTCCATCATCCAGAAACAACCATAGATAAATTTGTGATAAGAATCAGCAGATTACAAAAAGAGGTAATTGATGAAAAAATTGCCCCGTTTATGCAACAAACTTTCCTTTCCATATGATTGAGAAATCACACTTCATTACACAGTCCAGTCATTAAGACCAGGACACAGTCCACCCAACAGAGCAGATGTTGAAGGCAAATTGCTGGATAAAGTGTATGTGTCATAAATATAAAGGGAAGGGTAAACCCCTTTGAAATCCCTCCTGGCCAGGGGAAAGCTCCTCTCACCTGTAAAGGGTTAAGAAGCTAAAGGTAACCTCGCTGGCACCTGACCAAAATGACCAATGAGGAGACAAGATACTTTCAAAAGCTGGGAGGAGGGAGAGAAACAAAGGGTCTGTGTCTGTCTGTAGTCGTCTTGGCCGGGGATAGACCAGGAATGGAGTCTTAGAACTTTTAGTAAGTAATCTAGCTAGGTATGTGTTAGATTATGATTTCTTTAAATGGCTGAGAAGAATTGTGCTGAATAGAATAACTATTTCTGTCTGTGTATCTTTTTTGTAACTTAAGGTTTTGCCTAGAGGGGTTCTCTATGTTTTTGAATCTAATTACCCTGTAAGATATCTACCATCCTGATTTTACAGGGGGGATTTCTTTATTTCTATTTACTTCTATTTTTTATTAAAAGTCTTCTTGTAAAACACTGAATGCTTTTTCATTGTTCTCAGACCCAAGGGTTTGGGTCTGTGGTCACCTATGCAAATTGGTGAGGCTTTTATTCCAACATTTCCCAGGAAAGGTGGGGTGCAAGTGTTGGGAGGATTGTTCATTGTTCTTAAGATCCAAGGGTCTGGATCTGTAGTCACCTAAGCAAATTGGTGAGGCTTTTTACCAAACCTTGTCCAGGAAGTGGGGTGCAAGGTTTTGGGAAGTATTTTGGGGGGGAAGGACGCGTCCAAACAGCTCTTCCCCAGTAACCAGTATTAGTTTGGTGGTGGTAGCGGCCAGTCCAAGGATAACGGGTGTAATATTTTGTACCTTGGGGAAGTTTTGACCTAAGCTGGTAAAGATAAGCTTAGGAGGTTTTTCATGCAGGTCCCCACATCTGTACCTTAGAGTTCAGAGTGGGGGAGGAACCTTGACAGTATGAAACAGAAATTGAGCAGTGTACAAAAAGTCTAGAAGGTAAAATTGTTTATCCAAGTCTTGATGGGTGGAGCAATGTCCACAATGATCCTGTTGTATGTGCTTGTGTGACAACAGAAGAACGGAATGTCTTCCGTACAGAAACAATTGATACAGCAAAATACTTACAAGAAGTAGCAGTAAAAGCTATAACAAACTGTGGGAAAAAACTCAAATGTCTAGTATACAGCTTGGTCATAGACAATACTGCAAATGTATCCAAGATGAGAAGAAATTATTTAGAAAACAAGAGAGTCCCAAACTAACATACAGTTGCAGTGCTCATTTGATGCACCTTCTAGCCAAAAAGACTTCAGTGTTCCAGAACTAAAGGCTAATGTTGTTGAAACGGCAAAATAATTCCATAACAGCCACTTTGCAGCAGCGGCTCTGAAAGAAGTGGGAGGAACCAAGCTAACTCTCCCACAAGAGATGTGATGGAACGTAGTATTGGACTGTTTTGAGAACTGTATCAAGAACTGGCCTAACCTGAAGACAGTTTGTGAACAAAATCGTGAAAAAACAGATCGCATTGTCACAGACAGAGTTCTCAACGTTGGGCTTAAGAGAAATGTTGAACACATGCTGAGTACCCTGAAGCCTATTTCTGTAGCCTTGAACAAAATGCAGGGAAATAGCTGTTTTATTGCTAATGCTGTTGAAATTTGGAAGGCACTGAGTGAGATCTTAAAAAGAGAAATATGCAATGACAGAGTTAAATTACAAGCATTAAAAAAAAAAATGAATGGGACAAGCATTATCTCCAGCTCATTTTCTTGCAAATATTTGCAATACTTGGTACCAGGGTCAAACCTTAACTGTTGAAGAAGAGTTGTCTATGACATGGACATCCAGCAATCATCCCTCCATAATGCCAACTATAATAAACTTCAGAACTAAGGGTCAACCATTCAAGAACTATATGTTTGCTGATGATGTTTTAAAGAAAGTCACACCAGTGAACTGGTGGAAATCACTTAAGCACTTGGATTCAGAGACAGTTGAAGTGATAATCTCACTTTTAACAGCAGTAGCTTCTTCTGCTAGTGTAAAGAACATTTTCTTCCTTTAGACTAATTCATTCCAAACTGAGAAATCGTTTGGGACCAGAAAGAGCAGGAAAGCTTGATTTTCTTTTCCAGATTATGAACAAACAGGAAAATGAAGGTGAAGACTACTGAGTTAGCTGCAGAAGCCAATATTTTAAGTTTCTCATGTTGACCTGGCTGACATAGTCTATTTAATTTTTTTAAATATTTCATTTAACTATTTTAAACAATTTTGACAAAAACAAACCTGATTTTAAAAAACTTGGTTTACCTAAATTCAAAAATTCATATGCTTGTTTTGTTAAAATATTATGTTTGCTGTTGAAGAAAAAAATCCAGAATACATAACAGAGTTTTAGTTAAATAAAACAATTTAAATGTCTGTCTGGTGATGTTCTCCTCCTAATACAGCATGGCAAGAAAATCCTCCAAGTATTAATGATTAATCTGTTGAATTGGAGATCGTTCTCCCAGTGACTTCATAAATTGCTGCTTCAATTACCTTTGGTTAATGAAATAACCAAACAATCATTTATTTTCTGATATAGCTGTAAAACTATGATTTATTTTGAAAACTTTTCAGATTAAACAACGTATAGCATGTAGCTTCTAAAAATGAAACCTACATCTCTGAGTTGTGAAGAATATATATTCAGGTTATAATAAGAATGCACTTTTATGTAGAAATCCATGATTAAATAGAGTCCGACTAGTGATTTAAATCATGATTTAAAATCAATTTGATTTTAATCCAATCCACCCTGATTTATTTACTCTCAAAAATTTGTAGAATTTTAAAAATAATGTGCAGAATTTTTATTTTTTTGGCACAGAACTCCGTTAGGATTACCTCTTGCACTCAAAACAAGGATCATACCCCTAGACAATGAGCCATTTGCTTGCCACCAATTAGGTTTTCCTAAATAAGAACGGGGAACATTTTTGGTCTAAAAATAGCCAGAGTCAAGGTGTAGCAAGTTCTATGTAGTGTCTTCACTCTTATCTATGGGATCTTTTAGAAAGAAGTCTGAAGGTGTGACTTCTGAATGTTAGACTACATCAATGGTGGGTCTATTGCTGAATCAAACTTAGGATCCCAGAACTTGTTAAATTTCCTTATTTTATAGAACATTTTAGCTTAAGATTTAGTTTTAAACATAAATCCCCAGTCTGGTCTTAAGATATCCTCAAAGCAGGAGTATAGGAAACTCTGGCTCTATATTTGTTTGAAGACTTTTTTATTATTATTATTAATTATAATTATTGAGTTTTGTGAACCACTGGCTCCATGTCCTGGGAGACTCATGCATTCTGGATCTTCATCTGTGCTTTGTTTTTGGTGGTATGTGGTACTTCCCTTGGTTGTTTACAAGAGGGTGATAAGCATATTATTCATCCTGGTCTGTGGACCTCTTAAGTAAGATGGGGTACTGGGACAAATACCTTGATTGGGGAAACAGCCCATTAGATGGCCCTAGGAACATGAAAGGATGCCTGTCTTCTCCTCCAGGCTGGATAACCACAATTTAAGTACTTTAGGAGAGACCTAGTACCACTCAGGGCTTTATTTAGAAATCCCTTCTGATGTTCAAAATGGCTTGTGATTTACTAACTTCCCCGTCATCCATGATGGAGCTACTATCTGAGGAATGGAGTGCTTATGTAACTCTATTTTGGGAACAGACTGCCTAAGGAGCTCCTGATGCTTTAATGTGGGACCAGTCTATTAAAAGGGAGGGACAAAAAGAAAGATCCCTTCTCACCTTTCAGACTCTGCCAGGGAAAGAGGCTTAGAGTGAGGTTCCCTGGTCTGAAAAACTAGACAGGCACAATTTCTATTACACTGCACTGGGAGGCAGTGACCATGAGTTGGTTGAGTTCAGGATCCTGACGCAGGGAAGAAAGGTAAGCAGCAGGATACGGACCCTGGACTTCAGGAAAGCAGACTTCGACTCCCCCAGGGAACGGATGGCCAGGATCCCCTGGGGGACTAACTTGAAGGGGAAAGGAGTCCAGGAGAGCTGGCTGTATTTCAAGGAATCCCTGTTGAGGTTACAGGGACAAACCATCCCGATGAGTCGAAAGAATAGTAAATATGGCAGGCGACCAGCTTGGCTTAAAGGTGAAATCCTAGCGGATCTTAAACATAAAAAAGAAGCTTACAAGAAGTGGAAGGTTGGACATATGACCAGGGAAGAGTATAAAAATATTGCTCGGGCATGTAGGAATGATATCAGGAGGGCCAAATCGCACCTGGAGCTGCAGCTAGCCAGAGATGTCAAGAGTAACAAGAAGGGTTTCTTCAGGTATGTTGGCAACAAGAAGAAAGCCAAGGAATGTGTGGGCCCCTTACTGAATGAGGGAGGCAACCTAGTGACAGAGGATGTGGAAAAAGCTAATGTACTCAATGCTTTTTTTGCCTCTGATTTCACTAACAAGGTCAGCTCCCAGACTGCTGCGCTGGGCATCACAAAATGGGGAAGAGATGGCCATCCCTCTGTGGAGATAGAGGTGGTTAGGGACTATTTAGAAAAGCTGGATGTGCACAAGTCCATGGGGCCGGACGAGTTGCATCTGAGAGTGCTGAAGGAATTGGCGGCTGTGATTGCAGAGTCATTGGCCATTATCTTTGAAAACTCGTGGCGAACCGGGGAAGTCCCGGATGACTGGAAAAAGGCTAATGTAGTGCCAATCTTTAAAAAAGGGAAGAAGGAGGATCCTGGGAACTACAGGCCAGTCAGCCTCACCTCAGTCCCTGGAAAAATCATGGAGCAGGTCCTCAAAGAATCAATCCTGAAGCACTTGCATGAGAGGAAAGTGATCAGGAACAGCCAGCATGGATTCACCAAGGGAAGGTCATGCCTGACTAATCTAATCGCCTTTTATGATGAGATTACTGGTTCTGTGGATGAAGGGAAAGCAGTGGATGTATTGTTTCTTGACTTTAGCAAAGCTTTTGACACGGTCTCCCATAGTATTCTTGTCAGCAAGTTAAGGAAGTATGGGCTGGATGAATGCACTATAAGGTGGGTAGAAAGCTGGCTAGATTGTCGGGATCAACGGGTAGTGATCAATGGCTCCATGTCTAGTTGGCAGCCGGTATCAAGTGGAGTGCCCCAAGGGTCGGTCCTGGGGCCGGTTTTGTTCAATATCTTCATAAATGATCTGGAGGATGGTGTGGATTGCACTCTCAGCAAATTTGCAGATGATACTAAACTGGGAAGAGTGGTAGATACGCTGGAGGGGAGGGATAGGATACAGAAGGACCTAGACAAATTGGAGGATTGGGCCAAAAGGAATCTGATGAGGTTCAATAAGGATAAGTGCAGCGTCCTGCACTTAGGACAGAAGAACCCAATGCACAGCTACAGACTAGGGACCGAATGGATAGGCAGCAGTTCTGCGGAAAAGGACCTAGGGGTGACAGTGGACGAGAAGCTGGATATGAGTCAGCAGTGTGCCCTTGTTGCCAAGAAGGCCAATGGCATTTTGGGATGTATAAGTAGGGGCATAGCAAGCAGATCGAGGGATGTGATCGTTCCCCTCTATTCGACATTGGTGAGGCCTCATCTGGAGTACTGTGTCCAGTTTTGGGCCCCGCACTTCAAGAAGGATGTGGATAAGTTGGAGAGAGTCCAGCGGAGGGCAACAAAAATGATTAGGGGACTGGAACACATGAGTTATGAGGAGAGGCTGGGGGAGCTGGGATTGTTTAGCCTGCAGAAGAGAAGAATGAGGGGGGATTTGATAGCTGCTTTCAACTACCTGAAAGGGGGTTCCAAAGAGGATGGCTCTAGACTGTTCTCAATGGTAGCAGATGACAGAACGAGGAGTAATGGTCTCAAGTTGCAGTGGGGTAGGTTTAAATTGGATATTAGGAAAAACTTTTTCACTAGGAGAGTGGTGAAACACTGGAATGCGTTACCTAGGGAGGTGGTAGAATCTCCTTCCTTAGGAGTTTTTAAGGTCAGGCTTGACAAAGCCCTGGCTGGGATGATTTAACTGGGAATTGGTCCTGCTTTGAGCAAGGGGTTGGACTAGATGACCTTCTGGGGTCCCTTCCAACCTTGATATTCTATGATTCTATGCTGCTTCAAATGGGGATTCACAGGAGTAATAGGATTCTCTTTATGCCCAGACATGCTACAGTGTGGGAGAGTGGCAGTGAGTCCAATACAGATCACCATAAGTGATCCCTTATACAGGAAAAGGGCCTCAGCAAACAAGCATTCTCTGAGGTGGGAAGGCAAAGGCAAAAATATTTAAATTTGAATTTTACATCACTTGCTCATCAACTATATGAATTACTTCCTGATGAAGGAGACACTCACTTCTGTCTATCTGGGAGCTGGAGCCTTAGAGTTTGCAAAACTTGCCCCCTAAGTAAGCTACAAGTGGTTCTCAGCTCCTTGGGAAGCCTCATGTTCCTCGTCAAGCCTTTCCACAGCACGATCATGACTGTGAATGGGGGAGATGAGATCCCAGCATGCTGATTTGACTTTAAATTCTCATGCCCTGGCAGATCAAGGGTTGGCTGTTTGCCGCAGCAAGGCATAGCTTGCCCTCCGAGTCTTCTGAAAAGCTGCCTATCGCATATCTTGGACGTGGCTTGATGCTTCCTGGTGCTTCTCTACCTCGTTAGAAGGGGGAGCAGAGGAGCCCACTCAAGTGGCGCTGTTGCGACAGTCCTGGAACTGACATGACCTGTAGCCATTTTGTGTATGGATTTAGCATAATCTGCAGCCATCTTGTATGCAGAGCCACCGTAAATTGGTAACAGAAACCATAGTTGGGGAAATTTAGCCTTGGCTTTAGCAGATAGAAGAAAATACTGCAGCATTGCTAATAGGGATAGATACAGTAAAATCACAGATTCATGGGAACAGAAGGAAATATGGACAAGCTAACCTTGTTTCGACAAGTTTCTTTACTGGGTGTCTGATTTTTTTTGTTAAAAGTTGCTTTTGTCGATAAATAGAAATTATAAAGTTTTTGCTGTTCCGAGGGAAAGTGTTTTAGACCATTAGACAATATTTTAAGAAATTAGAGAGAGTATTGTGCAGGAGATGGGAGTCATGTTCTGCTGCTGATTAACCATTCCTACCCTGAGTGTGTATCCCACCTCCAAGTCATAAAAATAAGCAGACCTTGAGATGTTTTAACAAATTTTGAAAAAACACAAAAGCATGAGTAAGCAAGCACTAGACATGGGAACTCCCTATATAGTTATGTAAAATGAGTGGTTAGAATTATTATATAGTTGTGTTTTGAGTAAAATAATTGGTTATGGTATAGATAAGAAGAGGAGACTGTTACTCACCCTGTGCAGTAACTGAGGTTCTTCGAGATGGTTGTCCCTGTGAGTGTTCCACTTTAGGTAAATCTGCATCCCTGCGCCTGTGATCAGAGAATTCAGTAGTAGTGCCTGATTGAGTCATATATGCGCTGTCCCTATCTCGCGGCACCTCTGAATGTTACGTAGCACTGTGCGACAAACCTCCCTCAGTTCCTTCTCTATCACAGAGTCTCTACTATGAAACTCTGAAATTGACGGGAGGAAGAAGTGTAGCGGAGCACCCACAGGGATAACCATCGGGAAGAACCTCAGTTACTGCACAGGGTGAGTAACCGTCTCTTCTCTAAGGAGCGACCCTGTAGGTGCTCCATTTTAGATGACTACAGAGCAGTGCTCCTCAGGGGAAGGAAGGGGCTTTGGAGGTGCAGTGGCAACAAATAAGGCTGTGAGTCCAAACAGAGCATCCAGTGACGAGTTTTGCCCTATTGCGTAGTGCTCTGTGAATGTATGGGATGATGCCCATGTTGCTATTTGCAGATGTTTATGATAGGTACATTGTTGAGGAAGGGTATTAATAAAGAATGCAATCTAGTGGAGTGTGTGCGGGTCCCTGGGGGCAGGGGGATGTTGTAGTTTTTGCTGGCAGTAGCAAAAAGGTCAATGCAGCCAGAGTTCCATGTCTCCGTGATGGGGAGAAATAACTTTGACAGGACTAAATCTTTCAGAAATTTGCAAATAATGCTAGCACCCTTCTGCCATCCCAGGTACGGAACATCGTTTCTTGTTTGTTCCCAAAAAGTTTTGGAAAGAACAATGGGAGATGGATGGGCTGGTTCAAGTGGAATGAGGCAACTATTTTACATAAAAGTTTTGGAT
The DNA here is from genome assembly GCF_965140295.1 of Lepidochelys olivacea. Lineage (NCBI taxonomy): Eukaryota > Metazoa > Chordata > Testudines > Cheloniidae > Lepidochelys > Lepidochelys olivacea. The sequence goes on from NC_140414.1 coordinate 76,365,657, forward strand.
GTGGTCTTAGAGTAACTTAATTTTAAAGAATATTGTGTATAGACGGTGTGCCATGAAAGCCCCAAATTTTCCAACTCATCGTGTGGCTGTTATAGCAACAAGAGGTCACCTTCATTGAGAGCTGGAGAAGTGAATATTTTGCTATGGGTTCAAATGCAGACCCAGTAAGGCATCGTAGCACTAGATTAAGGTCCTATGAGGATGTAGGGGCTCGTATTTCAGGGTAAAGGAGAAATCGTTTAGTGGTAGGGTGCGTGAAAACTGAGAACTTGTCAACTTTGTGGTGGAAAGCCATGATTGCCTCAAGGTGTACTCTGAGCGACCCAATTTCTTAAGTTCCAGTATGTAATCAAATATTGATAAAGGAGAGGTAGTCACCACTGTTTATCTATTCTGGTACCATATGTGGAATCTCTTCCATTTGTGTAGGCAAGTATATCGGGCAGTAGACTGTCTGCTGTTTAACAGTATGGCTCTTACTTCCTCTGAACAGGTAACTTCCGCTGCTTTGGAATCATGGAGTAGCCATGCTTTCAGGTGGAGTATTGCCAAGTTCAGGTGGTGGACCTTGCTCACATCCTGAGACAAGGTATGTGGAAGAAGGGGAAGAGTACACAGTGGGCACATGGCCATCTTCAGCAGGGAACCATGTCTGTCTGGACCACGTGGGGGCTATCAAGATAACTCTGGATTTGTCAGTCCTTATCTTATGTATGACCCTGGATAGGATAGGGGTTAGGGGAAATGCACACAGTAGAGGTGCATCCCATTTGAGGAGAAAAGCAACACCCAGAGCAGCAGTTCTCAATCTTTTTCTTTCTGAGCCCCATCCCCTGCCGCAACATGCTATGAAAACTCCCCAGCCCAGCCACAACTGTTTTTCTGCATATAAAAGCTAGGGCCAGCATTAAGGGATAGCAAGACAGACAACTGTCAGGGACCCCACACCACAGGGGGCCCCACAAAGCTAAGTTGCTCAGGCTTCGGCTTCACACCTGGGTGGTGGGGCTCAGGGCCCCAGGCTGCAGTCCTGCACGGTGGGGCTTCGGCTTTCTTCCCTGGTCCTTAGTGAGTAATGCCAACCATGCTTGGAGGACCACCTGAAACCTGCTCACGGCCCCAGATCCCTTGTTGAGATCCACTAGAGATCAGGGTTCCAATCCTGCTCTCAAGCAGAAATGTGGGCATTTGGCATTCTGGGTTGCTGCAAAGTGTATGGCTGGGAACCCCCAGCATTTGAATACCTGTTATAGTCCCCACTCACAGTCCTGGGAGAATTTTCTGCTCAACATGTCCGCAGTGGTGTTTTGGCATCCTGGTAGGTAGGAGGCTGAGATGTCAATGTTGTGGTGGATGCACCAGTTCCATAATCGTATCACTTTTGTGCATAGCAAGTGTAACCATGCCCCCCTTCTCGGTTTATATAAAACATAAAAGCAACATTGTCCATCAATACCTTTATGGTCTCGTTCCTGATCATGAGTAGGAAATGTGAGCATGCACTGTAGACTACTCGAAATTCCAATAGCTTTATGTGCAATGTTGATTCCAAGGGGGACCACCTGCCCTGGCTTGTGTGGTTGTACCAGTGCACCCCCACAACATAGCAGAGAAGTGTCCTTTGTGAATATTATTGATGGGTCTGTCAAAGGGAACTCCTACACAAACACTGTGTGGTCGAGTCCACCAGTGCAGAGAAGCCAGTCTTGAAAGTAGCACATGTAATCTGGCATGTTTCACGATAAATATTGTTGCTGACATATGGCCTAATAGTTGGAGACAGGTTCTGGCTGATGTCTATGGGCTGGTTTGTGTTGTAGTAATCAGATGGACGAGAATGACAAATCTGTGTGGGGGCAGTTAGGCCATAGCTTCCAATGAACTAAGGTACACCCTGATTAACTCTAGTCTCTGCACAGGCATGAGCATTGATTTTCGCTAGTTATTTGTAAGCTTGGTTGTGAACAGACCCATTTTCTTTTGGGTAGCTCCTAGGGCCTTTTCTTGTGTGGAGGCTTTGAGTAAGCAATAGTTCAGCTAGGGGAATATTATGACCTCGTCTGCAGGGGGGAGCCACCACCAATGCCAGTACTTTCGAAAATCCGATGGAACCACAGACAGGCCAAAAGGGAATACCTCGTAGTGGTAATGATCTTTTCCCAGAACAAATCTGAGAAACCTCCTGTGTGAAAGATGTATCGTTATGTGGAAATATGCATACCGGAAATCAAGAGTCGAGAACCAGTCCCCTTGTTCTAGTGCTGGAATTATCGTTGTGAGCATGACTACCCTGAACCGTTGGGTCTTCACAAATTTGTTGAGTTTCCTTAGGTCAAGAATGGGCCTACATCCGCTGTTTTTTTTCCTGAGTTAAGGAATGATAGGAGTAGAAACCATTCCCTCTGTACTTTGTTGGTATTAACTCTATGGCACCTAGGCGTAGGAGATGGTTTACTTCCTGTTGCAGTAGGTGTTCATGAGAAGGGTCCTTGAAAAGGAAGGAGGTAAACTGGATTCAAAGCCATTCTTGATAATTTCTAGTACCCATTTGTCTGATGTGATGGTCTTCCATGCTGGGTGGAATGGAATCAGACGGTCTCTGAAAGAATGGACAGCTGTGGATGGTTCCAGCACTTGAAAATGTGGGAGGTATCTCAGGTCCTTGACCAAACCCTCAAAACTGCTGTTTAGTGTGGAGTTTCTGGGATTTTCATAGTTGAGATGGGAGTGGTCTCCACCTGGTAGGGGTCTGCCTATGTTTTTGTGGGTCTTATTGCCTCTGTTTGTGTGTATGGCGCAGATCTTGCTCTTTGTGCCGAGTAACATTTCCCATTTTTTTCTTTGTGTAAGTGTGTTGATGCTTAAGGATCGAAGAGTTGCTCTGGAATCCTTTAGTGTGTGAAGTGACTCATCTGTTTTATCTGAGAATAGCTTTGGGCCCTTGAACGGGAGATCCTCGACAGTGGATTGTACCTCCCTGGGAAACCCAGAGAGGTAGAGGCATGAAGCTCGCCACATGACTACAGTCGTGGCGATGGAACGTGCCAGTGTCTGCCAAGTCCATTGAGGCTTGCATGACTGTTCAAGATAGGAGCTGGCCCTTAGAGATGACTGCTTTAAATTTCTTTTTCTTGCTCTCAGGGAGATAAATCAATAAAGTCAGCCATCTCTGAATAATTGGAGTGGTTGCATTTGGCCATTAACACCTCATAGTTTGTGATCCTGAACTGTAGGGTCACTGATGACTAGGCCTGACACTCAAAAAGATAATCATTCCCAGTCACTATGGTATGGATTGGATCTGGAATGTCATCTGCCCCACACATTCATGGTTTCTATCACCAGAGAATTTGGTGTAGGTTGTGAAAACAAAAATTCCATTCCCTTGGAAGAGATGTAATATTTTTTGTCCACTCTATTACAGGTAAGTGGAATTGCTGCTGGATTCTGTCACATGGCCTTGGTCAGGTCAATGGATACCTCATTCATCCGGAGAGCAATCATGGATGAAGATGATGTCTGGAGGATGTCCAACAGCTTATGTTGTGACTCCACAACTTCTTCCACTGGTATCTCCAGAGAGTCTGCAATCCTCTTAAACAGCTCTTGTGACTGTTTGAAGTCTGGATGTAAGGCTACAATTTTGTCACAGAAACTGACTTCCAAAGACCTCTCTGACTTCAGCCACTGCGGGGATCCTGGAACTCTGAGCTGCCATGGGTAGCGGGGGACCCCAGAGCTCTGAGCCATCGGTGGCGCCCCCCTCTCCCCCGAGAGCTCCAAGCTGGGGCCCCTGCAGCTGCCTAGCCACGGCAAGCAGTGTGGGGACCCTGCAGCTGCCCCACTGCTGCAGACAGTAGGGGACCCCAGAAGCAATGCATGCTGGACCCTTCACCGTACCCATTTTGTCAGATATTTTTAGTAAAAGTCAAAGGCAGGTCACAGGCTTCCATGAATTTTTGATTATTGCCTGTGACCTGTCTTTACTTTTACTAAAAATATCTGTGACAAAAGTTTAGTCTTAATCATCCATTATGGGTACTGGGGGCACAACCGCTTTGTCCAGAGAGGAGAAGGAAAAATTAGCAGCTGGGGTGACCTCCTGATCCTAAGTCTCTTAGAGTCCCTCAGGTGGCTCTTCCAGGGATTTACAGGGTCCAGGCATTGAGGATAATAGGGAATGCCTTGACCTCTGTGTGTGCTGGGAGGCTTACAGTGTAGTGACAGTACACTGCCCATGGGTCCCAGTAGGACCACCGTGGTGGGGATGGCATTAATGGAGATATCCAGGGATGTCTGTACCACCCATGAGCTTTGGGTCCGGGGTGGTGTTGAGGTTGTTCTAGTGGACCTGGTCTGGCGGTTGTCCGGATAGGAGAGGAGTGACACGAAGAGAGGTTTTCCTGTTCTTCATCATCATTCTTGTCGCTGGAGAAAGGAGGAGCTGACCTGGATGGTGGTGTAAGCTGGTACAGTACCGACCATGATGGAGTAATATCAGTACCCAGGAGGAGAGATTCCAGTGCTGAAAATACTAAGAGGTTTTTTGTGCCGGAGAAATTGCTGCGGTACTAACAGCACTGGTACCGAGGAGGGTGTTGTCGGCAGTACCAATGCAATTACGCTGATTATCAATGTTGAGGATTGTACACTATGGAGGCAGAAGGTGGCACCACACACTACAGTGCTGCTGAGCTACTCGGTGTCACACGTTTGAGCGGTTCCAGCAGTACTGAGGAAGGGATGGTTAAGTTTCTCATTGCTGCTTCTCTCCTAGCCTGCCCACTTAGCGTCCTTGGCTTGCACGGTACCTGAAGTACCAGAGGGTCCTGCCACCTCAGAGGTAATCTGTCTCGGTGCAGTTGGTACCAATGGTGTCTGAGGAGTTGGGGATCACCTCTTTTTGGCAGATTTCCAGGAAGGGGAGGCTGTAGCTGGAGTGCTCTCTCTTTTGAGAGGGTACTGCAGAATGCCTGTCAGATGCCACCGCTCGAGACCAGTGCCCAGGAGAGGTCCATGATCCTGGATCGGATGCTGGGCACAGAGACTTCCCCATCAAGAGGGCTTTTAACTGAAGATTCCTCGCTTTCCTGGCTCGGGTCTTCAGATTACAGCAATGGGAACACTTTTGTGGTACGTGTGAATCGCCGAGACCACAGACACACAGTGAGTGTCCGTCAGAGACCAGGACTGACAACTGGCAAGTGAAGCAGCACTTAAAACCTGGAAGCTGGGCATGCCCCTCAGAATATGGTATTTACACTATGCTAGAAGGTATAATAATTTAAAGAACAAAAAAACCCCACACTTTCTCATGAGGAAAAAAAAACAGGGAAGAAAAAGAGTAAATAAAGACTTAACTAGCTAAACTAGGTTCTAAAATTCCTAATCTAGACTAATTCTTAAGATAAAGGTAAACTCAGAGGCACTGCCATTGCTCCATCTCAAGCCAAGGGCAGTAGAGAAAGAACTGAGGGAGGGTTGGTCACACAGCCCTATGTAACAGCCAGAGAGAGTACAAGATGTGGACAACGCATGTGCGAACCAACTAGACACTGCTACTGAAATCCTCTGATTGGAGGGATGTAGATTCACCTGAAGTGGAGCACCCACAAGGACACTCCTCGAAGAAAAACTCCCATTTTAAACTATATAATGAGAGTCAAAAGAGAAGTTTGTTGGACCCTAACGCTGGGATGCAGCCTAAGATCAAAGCTGCTAGATCTCGGAGACCCTGCACGACCATACTGTGCAGAAGCTGGAACCCCAGATGATCCAATCCTGACTGGCCACTGGGAGAAGCCTATTTTATGGGGAGCGATGAGCATCAGATCCTTTGCATGTGTACTCTGTTCATTAATTGCTAATAAATATAGCTTCAGGGTATTACTGTGTGAAGGCTCTTTCACTGGGAAAAGGTCCCGCTAACTGATGGAGGGCCACCGGACCCATAGAATGGGGGAGATGCCCTAAACTGTTGTGTTGTACCAGAGAAACTAGAAGGTAGACCCTCAAAGCTGCAGTGATTCCTCTCATCTCATCAATGCTGCAAGATGAAGTCAAGTTGCATAAAAACAAATAAAAATTGAAGTTGTAAGACAAAAAGCAGTCGGGAGAAATTGAACCAGCAATTTGTTCTGCTATCAGAGGCAGAAACTCTCGTGTCCTGAGTTGAAAGGCTCAGACGTGGAGCCTCCAGCAACAACACTGGACCACCACCAAAATTCAAAAATGAAAATTACAGTATTACCAATTTGCTATGAAGAGGAGAGAACCTGTGCAGCAGAAATACTGATTAATCCCTTGACTGATATTCAGTATTAGCAATCTGCTTACTTTTGAAAATAATGTGGCAAGAGTAAAATGTAACTTTAAAAGTTAGAGGCTCATTTATAGTTTAAACGCGTAGGTTACACATACATGCTTTCCTAAAAATATCAATAAAATAATAAATAAATAATAAAATATTTATATTTATTCCCAGGTTGTTTTTTTTAATATCTGGTCAAAATAAATTCCGTATCTGAACACAATCTATCCTACTGCAACTGAAGGTAACTGCAGAGCACTCGTGTACATTTACCTGGTGCAACATGGGCGTCAAACTTGTGGAACACTTTGTGACTGAATTCGTCTGCAATAAGCTAAACAAAAGGCAAAGTTATTTTACTAGCTACAACTTTTATTCATGCACCTGCAAAAGACTAAAGTGTTTCAGAAGTCTTCACTTTCCTTACATAAAATTACGTGAAAGTAAAGCTTGTAATTCAACTTTATCTGCAAACTTTAGCCTTAACTCTGTTAAAACTTACATACATGCCTAACATTATACACTGTGAGATGGAATCAGGCAGCAGCAGAAAAAAAAAGGAAAAAAAAGCAAATACAGTACAGTACTGTGTTAAACGTAAACTACTAAAAAAATAAAGGGCAAGTTTAAAAAAAGCTTTGACAAGGTAAGGAAACTGTTTCTGTGCTTGTTTAATTTAAATTAAGATGGTTAAAAGCAGCATTCTTCTCTGCATAGTAAAATTTCAAAAGCTGTATTAAGTCAATGTTCAGTTGTAAGCTTTCGAAAGAACCACCATAAAGTTTTGTTCAGAGTTGCGAACATTTCAGGATTACCAACTACCTCCATTCCTGAGGTGTTTGTAACTCTGAAGTTTCGCTGTACTTTTAAATGGAAGGAATTTTTTAATTCTTATTTCTTTAAAAACATTATGGGGATCTGTCTGCTTCCTTGTGGTTTATACAGGTCTTGTCTTTTCAAGAAGGAAAAAACCCGACTACACATGGGAAAACAGCAAAACTGATTACACTAAGTGCTGTCAAATGCACAAATATACTTACAAACTGAGAAAATTTATGCATTCAGATCTTTAGATATTAATAGTTACTAGTGTTGGTACAAGTTTTTCAGATACTTTTTACTTTTTTTTTTTTTTTTAAATTCGCCGTCCCTTCAATTGATTTGCTCAAGTCCCAGTGAAAAAGAGTCCCATCATCCAGTGCCCTCACTGGACCCAGAAGGAAATACTGCCTTTAGACTATGGTAAGTTACTGCTAATTAACTCATGGCTATTCAGACCCCATTGAAAATTCTAAACCTATGCTGGCCTCAGGAAGCAAAGTCAGATCACAGGAGCAAACAGGTTAACTCTTAGGACAGTGTTAACATTGGACAGCTAAGCCCCTAAACAGTTCTTTAAAAAAAAACTAATTTACAATATTTGCTCCCACTGGGGATCTACTCCCTATTTTAGCTCTAAAAGAAATTCCAAGAGAATTTTCAACTCCTGTAAGAATGCAAGTTTAAAGTTCATTTGGAATTTCAATTCATATATTAATTAGATTTACACATCTCCAAAAATATATAAATAAATGAAATCAGTATTGTTTGCCCTCTGCTATTCTTGCTCACCTTTATATTGTCATTTTAATGTAATACTATCATCAGAACTGATCATGGAATTCCACGTGGGCAGAAGCATGTTGAACAATTTCCTTAGACTTACTCCTATGTCCATTTAAACATTCCTGGTTGCTTTAAAAAAAAAAAAAAAACACCCCACCCCCACTCTTAAATATTCCCAAAGCATTTGGAACTGTTTGCAAATTTAAGAAAAAGTACTAAGGAAATGGTACTAGTAGGTTACTGAATTCATTGTCAGTCCTATGTTATGGATAGCCACCTGTTCAGATATATCAAAGACTAACTAAACATTTAACTGTACAAGCACACAGGACATGATGCACTTAAATTAAATAACTGAATTACTGAAATTCAGGAATAGAAACAATATTTCAACAACCTGAAATGAAATTTGTTGGCAGTTCATTTTACTGGTATAATAAGTGTGACTGTTTCCTAAATATAGTAGTAACTATTTTTCCTCAAAATAGATACAAGTTCTTTACTTTCTATTGTAATATTTTTGGAAGTAATTTCTCATGAGTATCTTATATTCTAAATTTGCATCTTACTATAATAAAAAGTGCAGATGGTTGAACATAGCACAATAAATAAAAGAGGCAGAATTCTAAAGCTATTTTAAAATCATTTCCATACCTGTGGTGTAAGAAATTTTTCCACCCGTTTGGCTATAAAGATTTTCTCCAATATGGAGTTGACTGATGGTCTATCCCTAGGATTCCTTTTAAATAACTGTGAAAGCAGATTACGTAGATCGTAGGAATAATGCAGAGAAACAGGAGGAAAAGATCCAGAGATTATCTTCAGTACCAGGTTTTTCATGTTACCAGCTTCAAACTATAATTACCAGAAAGAGAGAAATTCGCATACATTAATATGTATACTGTAATGCTGGCACAGCCATAAAGAACCTAATTTACATAAACATACCAAAATAAAAAATAAAAAAATTACTTCTCTTTAAATATTTGAAGGGCCATTATCAAAAGATCTTTTAGATCTCAAATGTGCTCTGTATCTAGTAATCCGATACTAAATACTTTAATTTTATACAACTCTGCCACACTAAACAATAAGACTAATTTTTGGATTCTGAAAGTGTTTTGTGCTTTTTGTTAGCTCTGTATCTACAGTTAACCAATAAAAATTGTTCCCAAAGCTGGCCAACAGTCAATGGTAATGCAAAACAATGTTTTGGAGTAAAATGCATATAGGTTGCTAGCCTTCTTCCCTTTTAGTCCACCAGATTGTCAATCCTTTTATGAAAACGCCACCTCTAGAAACAAAAAGGATAGTAAAAGGTCTGTGTTCATTTAGGGCCAAATCCTGAGAAGTGTTGTTGAAATTTCAACATGAGCTGTAGGTACTCTGGCACCTCTCTGGAATTCACTCTAATCCTTTAATCAACAATACTGATTAGGCCCTGGGGTTGGAAGCAAACTATGATCAACAGCTAAAAAGGGACATCACTTGAAATCCAGTCTATTAAATTATATATAAATACTTTCCAGTACCACATCTGCCTCTGAAGCCCCTTTCCAAATTTTGTCATTTAACAATTATATTTTCCTATTTTTAAAAATGTTTTTCTCCCCACTGTTGCCATGTCAGTGACCCACCAAGCAGGGAAAACTGACTGACTAGACATGGGAAACAGTGATGGATTACACAAGATAACTGAAAAATATTTTTCCTCTAATCTTTCTGTTACAGTCATTTTAGATAAACAGTTTCAGACAAGTGTGATATTTTTTAATGACAATACATTTAAACAAAATCAAACACTAATTTCAATTTTATTTCTAAAATAAGGGGGTAAAATGGCATGGGAACGTAAGGAAGAGAGCAAAATATACTAATAGGAAAAGGATAGTCTCCAAAATGATACTCTTAAAGCCTCTAAAGAGCAGTAAGGTATATTTAAAAAAAAAAACAAAAAAAAAAAAACTAGAAAACAGAAGACATTTGCCATTTGTGCATGCTACAAAGGAAGCTCATTAGTGCTACTGCACCAAAGATACATTCAATTAGTTATTGGTGAATTCAGTCTGTAAAGTTCACAATATTGCTAGGAAAGGAATGCTACACTTTGCTTAATGCACTTTTGCTATCATACTTGCTACTTTTGTTGCTAAAACACAGTTTAGTGAAGGAGGCTTAAAAAAAAATGTGTTGCTAAATATACTGCACACATGTGCAGGATAGGCGGCAAACAAAAAAGTGAGGGGAAGAGATGGCTACAACAGTAAAGTTAATTTAAAAAACAAGCACATACCATGAAAAGCCCTGCATCAGCTCAGATATAATATATCAGTCTGAAATTTGACAATGGACAAAATAATGAAAGAGGTATGTCTGTAAAATAGAGTAATAATTCCAAAGTATTTTAAATTTTTACTTACTGCATGTTTAAGTGTGCACATTTCATAGAGAACACAACCAAGAGCCCATATGTCACTAAACAAAGAGAACAGACCTGAAAAATTAGTTTTTACTCCAAAAATACAAAATTATCTAAAACAGCGATCCTCAGACTGTGGTGCGTGAAAAACAAATGGCTCTCTAATGCATTTCCAGCAACTCTTTGTAGCACAATATATAAAAACATTGTGTGATTATTAACCAAATCAGAATATTTTTACTATGTTATTAACCAATCAAGTTATCAACTTGTACTAAGTTATTAACTTACTTGCCGTGAGAATACATACATACATTATATAAATAAAACTAAATATCAATAGTACTATAATAAGTGAAACAATGAATTCACGTTACTGTGGCTTTTCTGGGGGTAATGTTGATCCTGAATTTGGCTCCTGAACCACTGAGGTCTGAGTATCGCTGCTCTAGAAGCATGTTCTTGAAACCAAGTGATAGAAATTAAGCATTTGTGCATTTTGCAAGATGTACTAGCTTCCTATCTATTTAAAAAACAAACATATGCCTCTTCCGAACAAAGACAGCACCAGATATTTCGGCTCCAGACTCTTTTTATGTAGGAATCAATACCACACTTATCACCATATCTGATTTAGATAAATTGGATAAGTGAATGGTGGAAGAAATCTCTTTTTAAGAGATGCAAGTACCCTGGATTTTATGTCCTACATGACTTGGAAATTTCTAAAGCATTTAAAAGTGTTGTGGGCTTTTTTTTAAAAAATCAGTTAGACAGTTTTATTACTGATTAACCCTGTACTCACTTCCTGTGGATGGCAGATTCTGGCTGGGACATGACTGATTATGTCTGAGGCTGGAGTGACGCTGCTGTACATAGTTCTGATCAGAACTAACTCCCAGTTGTAATGCTGGGAGTATTCTATGGGGGGATGTGGGGGAGAAACCCAGGCATACTGCTCCTCCCAAAAACCAATGAGGATTAATAGATAAATTCCTCCACCACCACACCTGCCTATGAAGCTTTGGATTGGCATTGATTCCAACTGAGAGAGAGTCTGGCTAATACACACAAGAGGAGGTTGGAGAAGATGGACCAGCTACTGCTTCTAACCGTCGTGGCATGAGAAAATGGCCTCTGTGGAATAAGATAGCACTACATGAGACTCAATCTGGTAACTAGCAGTGAGCTACGGCACAGACCCTCATATGTTTAATGAAGTCAGTTATTGTGCTTGCGCATTCACTCAATAGATTTATCCAACCCATGTAGTAAAGTGCACAGCACTGGAGATCAATAAAGACTGAACTCTTTATTATTGCATCAACAGAATAGCTCTAAATTTCTAAACGAAATAAATCAAAATGAAAAAAGACAACTCTTAAGTCAAATGTTTTACAGTACCTTTTATTGTTGTAAGGTTTGTTCCGACAGATTTCAGGTGACAAATAGTACGGTGTTCCTATGCAAGTGCGAGCCAGCTCTACAGTACTAGAATAAAAAAAAGAAAACTAAAAATGAATGTTAACGAACTTATATAAGTTACATAATCATGAAGCATCCATTTTTACTAGATTGATCTGCTCATATTAATGTATATAGAGCAGCGCTGAATGAGTGTTACCTGTTAAGAACTCTAGCTATTCCAAAGTCTCCCAGTTGTATTGTTCCATCTTTGGTTAAAAATATATTCTAAACACAGGAGGAGGAAAAAAAGTCAGTTACAACTCAAGTGCAAGAACAAAAATTATTTAACTGTACAAAAAAGCAACAAATGGAAACACAAACTTTACACTGTTCCAGTGGTTTGCAATCCATTAGGGTAGACTATAAATAATAAAAACAAACAAGAAAAACAACCCACCATTACACCATTGACATCTTCGTATAAATGCCTATTACTTGACTTGGGGGGTAGCTGGTTTGCAGTGTTGCCTAATATTAAGCATCTGCCTCACTGTATCACCAGAGAGAGTCAGGACATTTCAGTTCTATCGACTGTACTCTCTAAATACCACCAAGTCAGGGGATAAGCAAATGTCTTTTAGACCTTGTCTACAAAGACATGCTAAATCGGCGCCACTGCAATCAATGAAGAGGCGTCAGTTTAGCAGGTCTGGTGAAGAAGTGGTAGGTTGATGGCAGAGCGCTCTCTTGTTGACTTCAGCACTCCACCTCCCCAAGAGGCAGAAACTAAGTCAGTGGGAAAGCATAGCACAGACACTGCGGTGATTTTTTCCATACCCCTGAGCAATATAAATTACATTGACTTAAGTGGCAGTGTAGACCAGGCCTCAGTCTTTTCATGACCGATGTTTTCATCCTTGTGCTGCTTTCCTTTCTCTGCCTGCTCTGTTCCTGTAAGCAGGCAGGGCTAGAAATATACAGGTATCCTGCTCTGAAAGATTCAGAAAGCAGGAAACTGATAAAATTTTAGTATTTACCAGCATAAACTGGAAGGGAACAGGGAGAAAAAATAAAACATGCATGGATACTGTGTTGGTGGTGGTTTCGTAACCCACAGTACACTAGACTTTAAAGATGTTTCCTTCTTCATTTTGTAGAGCCTATGTACCTAACATTTATGAAACTATACTAAGGTCCTGTCTCTGCAAATAGAAGCCATGTAGTAACAGTGTCCCATTGCAGCTGCATTGGTAGAGCAGAAGAACCCAAACAACCCAAGCATGAAAAAGTCTTTCTTGATTGTAAAAAACAAGGTCATAAATAACTCAAAGCTAAAATCCAGTCCAAAAATCTTCATTGAACGGGTGCTATTGGTTGTTATCTTAGTATTTAATATAAAATTCCAAAATGAAACTCTTTTTTTTAAAAAGTTATGTAACCAGGGATTTAGCCAAACTACCACAGGAATGTTTTATATATTTATTTTTAAAAATAGATGGTACACAGGCAGCCTGTGTCCCATCTAGGTGGCATTCTGTTTGTGTTCACTTGTGCAGCACATCTTGGGCAGCAGACAGCAGGGTCTGATTCAAGGCCCACTGTAGTCAATGGGAGTTGGGTAGTTTTACCTAAGACCAGGTTATTTCCCTTCCCCAGTTGGGAGATAACAAATCAATCAAATCAAATAAAAATAAAGTATCATCACTCTACTGTAATTCAACTTGAAGATACCATCCAGCATACCTGTGACTTTATATCTCGATGCAAAATTTTTCTGTCATGTACATGTTTTAGTGCTAAACAAATTTGTACAAACCAATCCATTATCTAGAATGGAAAGAGAAAGATAGACTTAGTGTCCTATTTTTATTTATACATCCACACACAGTTTTAAAGTCTATTAAAAATAAAACAAGGATTAACCTTATTCAAGTTTTACTGATCTAGACAGTTTACTATCTTTAAAAGTTATGATAAAGCTGTATATGCACATATAATTGAGTTATAAACTTTTTAGAACGTGGCCTTGCATCCTTTAAATTCTACTTTTTTGGGGGAAATACCCCTCAGTTACAACAACACAGCATCTCAACGGCAGATCAAGACAAAGTGTCTTCTTATAGTCCATTAAGAAATTAAACATAAAAAAATGTTAAAGCTCTCCTACTAGCATCTATACTGTTATCAATTATGCTATTCTTCACACTTTTATTAAAAAAAATCTGATCTTAATTACAGAAGTGACAAAGTGGCATAAAATTAGGAGACTGATTCCGAGCAAGCCAAAATGAGTTTGCTAGTTCTCATTTCATGGCTTTTCCAAGTTTACAAAAAAAAAAAGTTTTTCCATCCTTAAAAAAAAAAAATTAAAAGTACTGTAGTTAAGCTCTTCATCTTTTCAAATTACCAATATATATAGACTTCAGTATTGTACTTTAGTTCTACTATAACTTTCACCTCTACATTTAGCATCTCTCCTAGTAGTAGTTCCTAATTAACTGGTAACGATTTAGAAGAGAAGTATTTTTCTCACATGCAATTTTTTTCATCTCTGCCTCTCTCTATATACTGCCAGCAAAAGCCCAATGTATTCCCAACCCGTGCCAACCAAGAATATTGACAGATTCTCTTCTCTGCTTATTTTTAGCATGAAGACAAAATCCTCAGAGACTTCACAACTCCTCGACTAACGAACGTCCAAGCGTATGACTACATGAAGAAAAAGATCCCGTTTACACATTTCCAAGACTGAAATTTTTCATTTTGAAGAACTTTTGAGTTAATGGATTTAATACAATGTAAACCTTAAAGCCTGGTTTTGTATCCTTGATTTCATTAAAGTAACAAAATGCGTATCAGAAGCCCAACAAGTTACCTTAACATAATACCAGCCCAAAAAAAAAAAAAATCAAAATATGCAAGAAAAAAATCTTGAGCCATAAAATCCAACAGAATTAATGTTTGGTTCACCTAGAATGTCTCCTTTATTGTATGGTTTCAGAGGAAAACAACGAGGAATCCTTGTGGCACCTTAGAGACTAACAAATTTATTTGGGCGTAAGCTTCCGTGGGCTATAACCCACTTCGTCAGATGCATCTTTTATTGTAGTTCCATTAATAATTTTGGTCTATGTTCCAAGTAGTATGAAGTTCTTAGCACTCTATAGCTATACCAATCAGGCTTTCATCTAGATTAAAATAACCATATTCACCAATCTGATCCAAAGCTACTCAATTTAAGTGTTCTTGTGCTCAGAAACTGTATAATGTAAATTACAGCCCACAATTCCCACTACCTGATCCTCTGAGAACAAGATGCCTTTCTGAGCATTTATTCGTCTAAACAGGTCCCCTCCTTCACAGTAATCCATCACTATATAGAGAGAGCCATTTTCTGTAAAAACAAGAGATATTTCAATGTTTCATGACAAATATAGATGTAAAAGCTTTCTGAAAATCTTAACATGTGAAATTTCTTTTTGTATATGCCACAGCAAAGACACAGTAAATGAAAAGACTAAATCTACAAGTGAAGAAATAAATAGTTATCAATTATTTATTTGCCAAGCTTCTGGCAAACTGCTTATATTGCAGTTTCCATATTTGGCATTGATGATTCAGGAGGAGGCATTCTTCCCTCCATATCACGTACACCAACACTTCAATATGTCAGGGGCCACTGGGCCATCCCAGTGTGTCATTCCATTTCAATGACGGGTAGAAGAACAAAAATTAAAAAAAAATCATGTATGGAGATAATTCTTCAAGAAGCTTGAGACCTATGAAATGCAATGCTTTACATACATTCACACACTGTACAACTACAGAATTAAGACATACAATAAAATGTCATGATTCTGACCCTGATGCAGTATTTAAGTTACTGTACAATAAAAAAAGATTAAAGCAGCAGGAAGTTATTAGGCCAGAAATTACGAGCATATTCAAAAACTTTCTAATACTTCATGAGTACTTAGCGAAATGTGCTATTAAAGTTGTGTATTCAACTAACAACGATACCCACAAATTTGGCACAAAACATCAGAGTATTGCAAGCACATACACACAATCCAATACTGCTCAGGTCAAGCATTCTAGAATTTCCACTTTCCCTTTACAAAATCATGTTTCACCATACTTCTTCAAAAAAAGGTTAAACGAATATAGGTTAGCAATTATTTCCCTGTATAGATTACCAAATGGTTTTTAAAACATTCCAAGATGGAAGTAGTTTAAGCAATACTGGATTTCATTTAAATTTGTTTGAAGTTCATTTGAATTTAGGCACCTATCCCAAGCGGTAGGCTCAGTATAAACTATTATAATCAATTAGGGTCTCATCCTGAAAAGAAATTGGAGTTACCACCACTGTGCAGAGTGGTCCCTTAAATAAACTGTTTGATTCCCTCAAATCATTTCAATATGTGTAATCAAGAGGTTTCAACTAGAAAGAAGTAGCACAGTGTCTTGTTACTGTGGATTAAATAATTATTTCATGGATGACCAGTCTGTTTTCTTAGTACTGCTATAAAAGACCATAAAATAACATTTCTGCAAACAGAGTACCTCAAGTTATCTTCCTAAATGAGAGTCAATAAAGACAAGTGGAAAGTACTACGCTTAGGAAAGAAAAATCAAATGCACAACTACAAAATGGTAAATAACTCAGTAGGCAGTCGTACTGCAGGAAAGGATCTGGGGTTACAGAAAATCACAATTTGAGCCAACAATGTGATTGCAAAAAAGACTAATATTCTGGAGTGCAGTAACACAAAGTCCCCTTGGCAAAGGGTCCCCTGTTCTTTGCAAACAGCTCTCGCCTCAGACCTGATAACTCACTACAACACATGTGTTGCTTACAGGGTATCTGTCCATAAAGGGAAACACGTACGGTTTCTATTGAAAACTGGCAATAAAAACTGTTCATAATCATGGTGTGATGTGTATACAGGTAATATTTATGCACTTATGATCTTAACATTAAAAGGAGTCACCAGGGAGTTATATTATTTGGTGACAACCTATTCATGCAGGAGACAGTTGTCACTCCTCCTTGGTCAAGCTGGCGATGTAATGCAGTTTTCTACCACTGCCTCAAACACAACTGCAAAGAATTATAACAGACAGGGGATCACCCTGCCTATGAATAAAGACAGACTATTGCTTCAATATAACACAGGGTGGGAAAAGGCACTCAATCTATTCACATGAGGAGTCATCTTGTTGAGCAAAATGTTTGCATGAAAAGTTGGATTGTGGCTCCTATAAAGCCAGCCACCTCAGCAACAGACTGAAATTTGAAGGGGAAAACCTACTTTATTAAATAGGAAAGTTAACTATTAATAAATGTAGGCACTAGTTTACATTTTTTATGATTTTCCTTTGTATTGTAACCATCACGCTCTTGTTATTAGTGGAATATCTATTCTTTCTTCAATAAACCTGATTTTGTTCTACTGTAAATGTTCATAAGGCTATGTTTCAATCATGGGTATTTTTAGTAAAAAAGTCATGGACAGGTCACAGGCAGTAAACAAAAATTCACAGCCTGTAACCTGTCCATGACTTGTACCAGATACCTCTGACTAAATCTTGCATGCTTTTATGGGAGTGGGCAGCCCAGTACCCCCACTATTGTTGGGGAATGTGCGGGGCTTGGCAGGGCTGGCAGGCTCCCTACCTGGCTCTGCACAGCTCCTTGGTAGCAGTGACATGTCCCTTGGCTCCTAGGCGGAGGCACGGCCAGGGGGCTCCATGCGATGCCACCACCCCGAGCACAGGCTCCGCAACTCCCATTGGCCAGGAACTGTGGCCAAAGGGAGTTGTGGGGGCGGCGCCTGTGGGCGAAGGCTGCGCACAGAGCTGCCCAGCCGCACCTCTGCCTAGGAACTGAGGGAGGGACATGTCACTGCTTCTGGGGAGCCCCCCGAGGTAAGTGCTGCCCAGAGCCCTCACCCCTCCCGCACCCCAACCCCCTGCCGAGCCTTGAGCACCCTCCCACACCCAAACTCCTGCTGCTGCTGGTGGGGTGGGAGGTTTGGTGGCTCAAGACTGCCCCAGCAGCAGCAGGTGTGGCTAGTCCAGGGGCTGCCCGAGCTACTTAGGTAAACTAGGTTACGCTGTTCCTCTGGGAGCAGGGGATCTGGGATTTCTGTGCATAGCCAGTGTTGAGCATGACATAACAGGGGAATGCTTCCAGCAGACTCAGGTGCTGTTCTTGTCAAGCTGCAGGGCAAAGAAAGGGCTGGTATAGCCAGGAGGACTGTGCTTGAGTAACTGACAGGATGGTTGTGTTAGCAGGCCAACACCACCCACCACAGGCAATACCCCCTCTTGCTAGGGTGTAACCTGGAGATCTCTCAAAGCTGTATTAACAGGAGGGTCGTGCATAAGAAATGGGAGGTAATTGTCCCACTCTACTCGGCACTGCTGAGGCCTTATCTGCAGTATTATATCTAGCTCCAGGCACTACACTTTAAGAAGGATGTGCACACACTGGAGTGTGTCCAGAGAAGAGCAATAAAAGTGACAAGAGGTTTAGAAAAACTGACCTGAGGAAGAGTTAAACTGGGCATGTTTAGTCTTGAGAAATTAAGACTGAGGAGAGGACCTGTTAATACAGTCTTCAAATATGACAAGGGCTGTTACAATGAAGACAGTGATCAATTGTTCTCCATGTCCACTGAAGGTAGGACAAGCAGCAATCACCTTAAATCTGCACAAAGGGAGATTTAGGTCAAATATTATGAAAAACATTGTAACTATAAAGGACAGTTAAGCACTAGAATAGACTTCCAAGGGAGGTTGTGGAATTCCCATCACTGGAGGCTTTTAAGAACAGATTAGAACATCTGCCGGGGATGGTGTAGGTATACTTGGCCCTGTCACAGCACAGGGGGCTGGACTAGATGACCTCTCAAGGTCCCTTCCAGCCCTACGTTTCAATGAAGTTATTGTTGCATGGAAATGTACTTTTACAGTTACAAAATAAATGAACATACAAAGCAAACAATCACAAGGAATGTCTGATTATTCTGTTTAAATCACGGGGAACCCCAGCTGTGCACACAGGTTATGTTCATATTCTCAGCTGCTTTCAAACACTGTTTCACAAATAGCATGTTTGGCTCCTTAACTGGTCTGCTTATTCCTGTGATACCCATTGTGGCAGTGCTCTAAAATAGCTAATCACCAACCCCTTCCATCTTTCCAAGCCAGCTGATATTCACGTCTTCCATGAGGATCCTTGGTTTTGAAAGTCGTTCCCAAATCAATCAAAATCCATCAGGGCAAGCTACATGCTTCATGCATCTTTCAAGCTTTGTGGTGATGGTATGGGGTAGCTTACTGTCCTATGCCTACAAGAAATCCATTCGCAGGTCAGTCAGCTGGGTCAGTCATATTTGACTTTAGTTTGAGTACAAGAATGTAGAGCTTAGGATAGACATATATATTGGAAGAAAAAAATCTGGTTGGACCTTCCGAGCAGGAACAAGAACTCATGAACTTTTCACTTACATTAAACCTTATCCAAAAAGGGGAAGGAGCTGAAACAAACGTGTGGTGGTGTTTTGGTTTGGTTATTTCTGTGAAGCGGTGGATTACAAAATTACAGACCAGAAGGAACTGAGATAAGGAGATGAGGGGAAAATATTGGGAAGATTTATTTTTCATATCATGTACAAGTTTTAAAAAAAAAATACATGGACCATCACTTGTATTTTAATATTACTGTACATCCACTAGTTCAGGTTCCATTATGTAGTTTTGAATCTTACCTTCAAATGATTCCCGATACAGGACAATATTTGGATGTTTCATGTTTGCCAATACAGCAACTTCTCTCCTTGATTCTTCTCTCTCTTTATTGGACATCTTAAAAAAGAAAAAGGAAAAAAGAATAGACACTGTTTTCGAGAGGAGGACTACAAAAAAAAACAAAACAAAACACACAGTTACTTAATAAAACCACTCACCTTAGAAATGTTTATCTCCTTAACAACATACTGTCTGCTATTTTCTTTAGCTTTGACCAGAATTGCTTTTCCAAAGGATCCTTCGCCAATCTTCTGCACTTTAATATATTTCTCCATGGTTCTTTTTCTAAGGCATCCTTACACAAGGGCTGGGCAAAAAACAGAGCATACTCTGTTAACTGAATAATAAAGTTTAGTGTCTGCCAGATCAAATTATGCATTTCACTTTCGTTTCTAATTCATTTGTCTCTTCAATTCCATAAGAAACTTCATTTCTCCTCTGCAAGTCAGTGAATCCAAATCTCAATTTCTCACCGACACCGCTTGAATGGTATAAAAATAAGGGGGCTATATTGCCATACACAGTTCAGCTCTTTCATCTTGATGGAATGAATGCAGGTAGACAGTCAGAAAATACCAAATAAAGTGAGTGCATTCAGTCTCCAAGTAGAGTCAGTATTCAGTGCCATGTTTTCTGCTTCAGCTAGCAGGTGAGCATAACTTAGATCTAAAGCACTTAGCTTCCTTTTCCTCTCCCTTAATATGATTGGGGAAGACCACTTCAGGAAGAGAGTGGGAATACTTAAATACACTTTATTAAAAAGCACCAGAATGCCTATGCTGGAAATCAGGCAAAATTATATAGCTAAAAACTGACACCAGGGCTTGAAGTTTAGTCTGTCTTCACTTCCACCAAAACCTTCCAGAAGACTTGTGTGAAGTTATCCTCCTTAACCACTTATCCTCCTTAAAAAGACATGTGACATTTATATACTTTTCAAATCTTCACCACTTTGTTATAGGTTCATCTTATGGTCTCCTTGTGTAATATATGTTTGCACTGCATTGTCTATTTGGACAGTAAACTCCTTTGAGACCGTGACTGAATTTTCCTCCATCAACACTCAGACAAAAAAATGTTAAACATTTTTTTAATGTGTACTTTTGTACATGTGGAAAAGCGAAGCCCTCAAAGAAGTTTGGAAGTAGAAAAGTTAAGACTGTCTACAAATTCTCAACTCTGCTTCCTATGAATACATGCATTACAACATACTCTATTATTATATTGAAAAGAGAACTCTCCCTGGTATAAGCTGTGTGCCATTCAACATATGAAGCAACTGTTCAATATTATTTTCAGTGTTTGCAAAATGTAGCTCTGCTTCATTCACTAAACACTCCTATCTCACTACCCTTATTGTCCACTCTGTGGAGGACTCAACTGTGCACTTAGTAACATCACAGTAAACGCAAACTGATTTCAGCCAAAATTAAGGCACACATCCACAAGACCCAGGTCTAATTCACTATGTAGCCCTATCTTACTCACTGTGCAAATCAAACAGTCAATGACAAGTGTCTTCTATTATTACCAGTGTATTGAAAAAATTTTAAACACAAGTTTCTTATATATATTTATTGTTTCATCAATAAAATGTAGTAACGTTACATTTTTTTTATTTCAAGACTGAAGGTGAAATCCTGACTCCACTGACGTCAATGGTAGTTTTGTTTTTACTTCAGAGCAAGGACTTCACCAAAAACCTCCATTATGACTAAACCTTTGAGAAAAAAGAAATGTAAGTCCTACCCTAAGTCTTGTACAAGTTCTAGGTGACCTTGGTAAATTAACAATATTCAAGACAAAGAGTGAAACGTTAGTGTTAGAATCCATGTTTTTTTAAATCAAACTAGTACTTATCACTGTTCATCAGCAGATCTTAAAATGCTTTACAAAAAAATTTAATTAGATAACTTCTTGACAAATCTCTCCTCCCATCTTTAAAAAGGTAAATAACTAACCCAAGATCAAAAAGCAAGTTAGTATTGGAGCTAGGAACAGAACCCAGGCCACCTAGACTCCAAGTCCTATGCCCTACCTAACGGAACATACTACCTCACAAAAGTTAAGATCAAATATCAGAACAAGCAAATCTCACTTTTTTCTGTCACTCTTCAGAACTGCAGTACATTTAAAAAAAAAGGCTTAAGTTTATTGTCTCTTGGTAACTCCATATCAAATTTGCACAGTTCACACGTAAAGAAATAATCTACTAACTGCCAGGCCTGCACTCAAGTTTAGGCTGCAACAGTCAGTTCTTGTTTTCTCTCCCATATAATCACCAGTAATAAAGATTTTGCAGGCCAAATTACATATTTACAAAAACCTCCTGAGTGCTGTAAGCATGACTTGGCTTGTAGACTCTTCACTTACCATTATATATAAAGAGAAGGAGAACCCAGTTTGAAAGACTATCTTAGGCTGGAAATGGAGACGGAAAGAAGACAGATCGGGGTGGGCAAACTACGGCCTGTGGGCCAAATCCTGGAAGCTGCGACATGGCCCCGCTCCAGCTCCTACACGCTCTAATGGGAGCTGCAGGGGTGGTGCCTGCAGATGAGGCAGCGTGCAGAGATGCCTGGCCACGCCTCCACATATGAGCCAGAGCAGGGACATGCCACTGCTTCCGGGAACCGCTTGAGGTAAGTGCTGCTCGGAGCCTGCACCCCCTGAGTCTCTCCCTATGCCCCAACCCCTGCCCCGCTCTCCAAACCCCTCAATCCCAGCCTGAAGCATCCTCCTGCACCCCAAACCTCTCATCCCCAGAGCCCACACCCCTAGCCGGAACCTGCACCCCTTCCTCAGCCATGGTCCCCCTCCTGCCCTCCAAACCCCCCAGCCCCACCCCAGAGGCCACACCCCAACCCCAATTTTGTGAGCATTCATGGCCCGCCATACAATTTCTATTCCCTGATATGGCCCTTCGGCCAAAAAGTTTGCCCACCCCTGAGATAGACTAAAATAACTCAGAAGGCTAGGAAGAACATTTGATCAACCTCAAGCAGTCAGACAAACTAGCCAGAGTTACCAAAGAGAGGTAACTGAGATCTACCAACTAAACGTTGTCAGATTAAGAGAAAGGAGACGCACCTAGGGCTGGGCAAGAGAAAAAAGTACAAAAGAACGAGGAACCAGTTCAAACTCAGAATTGTCTTCTTAGGTACTACTTGCAGCAAAGAGTCTTTCTACCAACCCAGCATAGTACAGAGGTGATCTTCAACTGCACTATGAAGTTTTCCATTTATTACTTTCTGTAGTTCATCATCTAAGTTTAATAAACTTTGTTTTTAGTCAAGCTAATTTGGAGCTTTTAGCTATACTTAGAGGTTATTGCTGGGAGCTATCCCAAGAGGAGGTAAACTACCCTTTAGCAACTAAAAAGCCTTTGGGAGGAGAAAAGCTGAGGCTAAGCACAGTCCAACCAAAGACAAGAACCACAGTTTGCTCCTAATTAGACGCTTAGTTTCTTGTAGACATCATGGTAAACGGGTGTCTTAAGAAGGGATCTGAAGAGGGGAGGGTGATGGCTTTGTCGATCTGTGCAGGAAAGACATTGAGGTGCACAAAAGGCATCACGGAAGCCAACGCTGAGGGACAAAGATATTTATGGGCGAGAGGGCGGCACCACGGCTAGGTGGAGGGCAAGTTGAGATGGAAACAGGCACATGAGTAGGGAGGGGCCAGGCTACGCCAAACAGCGCTGCTCCCCCAAGGGGCCCTCATAGGTCAGCGGCTGCAGGCCTAAGACCCAGGAGACAGACCCAGACTCCGGTGCCCGCGGGTTACACTTGTGCCCAGCAGCCCCACGGGCAGCCGATGGGAGGAGCCGGCCGCAGGGCGAGGGCAGCGGTGACCTGCGGACGAAGGGTCGCCACCCCCCAAAGGACAGGGAGCCGCAGAACCACCCCCTCCCCCAGGACTACGGATAAACCGCCCGCCCCGACCGGCTCCCGCGGTACCAGCCCAGCCTCACCCCCAGCCTCGATCGGCAGCGCCCACAGCTGCACCAGAGAGACCGGAGACCCCCAACGGCGGACAGGCGCTGCCCCGGCCAAGCCCCCGCGCCGCCTCCTTGGCGGGGAAGACGAGCTGCTCCCCAGCAGCCGGACCCGGCAACCGCCGCGCCGCGCCGCGCCGCGCCCCCTCCCCAACGCCCCTGCCACTACCGCAGCAGCCACCGCTCAACCCACCTTCGCCACAGACCCAGCTCTCGCACCGTAATGGGTGAGCGCGTCCCAACGCCGGCTCCCATTGGATGATGCGAGCCAAGCAAGTACGGCTGCGCCTCCCAGCTAGCGGGGCAGCGATTGTGGCTTCACCCTGGTAACGCGGCGCAAAGAAACACGTGACAGCAAAGAGCGGAGAGAGGCAAGTTCCACGCGCGCAGCGGCGGGGCGGGGCTCAGGGGTGATTGACGGAGGAGGGTATTTGCGTATTTGTGCTGCATCAATGTCTATGAATGAACGTGCGACTCCATCCATCTATTTAAGGTTGCCAACCCTCCAGGATTGGCCTGGAGTCTTTCGGAATCTGCATCGATCTCCCAGTGACTACTGAAAGCAATCTGGGAGATTTTAATAGGAGATTTTAAGAAATGACATTACTTCATGGACGAAAAAAAAATCTTCCTGAATAGCTTCACAGTTCGCAACCCTACCTAGTGTATGCATACCTGTGCCTCAGAGTATGTGTGTGCATGGACACATCTCTGTGTGTATCTGTTCACATGTGTTCATGAATGAGCATGCGTCTGCATCCATTTCCATACACGCATGGACTTGAATGGACATCTGTGCATGGTGTCTGTCTACATGCATATAAGGGCATAAGGCTATCTGTCTCTGTGCATATAGCTATGCCTACGTGACCATATATATCCATGTCTCTTTCCATACTTGTTTCTGAGTGGCCAGCCATGTTTTTGTGCTTGTGCATAAATTTTCATGTGTGACATGGCTGTGCATGTGTGTCTGTAATTCTATTCATGTGAATCCCCAGGTGTTGGATGCCTTTAAGTATAGGGATTGGTGCATGTATATGTATGTTCCCGTATATGTATGCAGATCACTGCTTGCTGTGTTATATTATTGTCAGAATATAAACAGGTTTTTTGTATATGGGCATATGCATGTAAGTGTGTGTGTTCATGCATCTGAGTATAAATGGGGATGCATGATAAGTTGTACTTATGTGTGTGTGCATGAGCTTCTGAGCAGTACTGAATGTAGTATTAATAAGTTTTATCTTACACTAAGCTTATCCAGCGATCTAAAAGACAGAGTAAGATACACTGTGGATTTTACATGTGGATGTGTATCTGGTACTATAGGTATGAATGTTAACCCCAACATCAAAGAACATTTGTACCTATTGATAAAATAGATGAGGCAATAGCAAACTACGGCCTAATGGGAATAAAATAATTATTTATGTTTAAGGAAAAAGACAATCTTCAAAAACTGTCATTAAGAGTTTATATTTTACAAGACAAAAAGCCTGGCAGTTGATGTTATCTCAAGCTGCTGACAGGTCTCTTTCCAGACTCTGACAGACTAGCTCTTTTCCCTGTATAGCACTCACAATGGTCCAAATAAAGTCTCAGCAAAACTCCCACAGTTTCCCAACCTGGCCATAAAAACATTTGAGATGGAGCTCATTCTATTCCTTTGTGCCTGCTGGAGAGATGATTTAGGAGAAGGATGGGGTTTGGGTTACTTACATTTTTCATCTACTAACTAATCTACTAATTGTTAACATATAAAAGACAACTGCTTTAATATTCATTATGTCCTTTTATTTTTCATGGAATCTTATTCTATTCTTTTAGTTGAATCTCCAGCTAACTTGTTCAGACCTCTACTTTTAAGGTACTTGTGTAGTGATATACTGACAGGTCTCATTATTCCTTTTTCCATCATTTAGAGTCACTCCCAATAAATCTACAAACTTATTTGCTCTCATCTGCTTTTGTATTTTTCCCTTTCTCCTTAAACTGCTCTTCAGCTTAATTGCCACCAGATGTCCCTTCCTCTCTGTCAGTCTTACTCTTCCCATTTCTTTAAATGAACTGCTTCAGGAATGGAGTGGAGTTTTCAAAGTTCAAGATGACAAGCCCTGACATGGTCACTGGGAGAAGGTATACAAACCCCACAGTAGCCAGGAAACGGTTGAGTTACTGTGGGCTCAGTCAGCCCCACCCTGCTATACCTGCAGTAGATGTCAGGCTTGGGGGGACGGGGGGAGAAGGGTAGAGTGCAGGTCAATTGGGAGGTGGCTAGGGCAAAAAGAAGTTACTCACCTTGTGCAGTAATGATGGTTCTTCAAGATGTGTCCCCCTATGGGTGCTCCACTGTTGGTGTATATGCGACCCTGCGCTTCTGATCGGAGATCTTTGGTAGCAGTGTCTGTTCGGCCTGCACATGTGCTTTCCCCTCCTCATGCTCTGCCTCAAGACTAATTAGTGCTGCACAGGCAAACTGCCTTCAGTGCATTCTCCACCTCAAAAAGAAAAGGAGTACTTGTGGCACCTTAGAGACTAACCAATTTATTTGAGCACAAGCTTTCGTGAGCTACAGCTCACTTCATCGGATGCATACTGTGGAAAATACAGAAGATGTTTTTATACACACAAACCATGAAAAAATGGGTGTTTATCACTACAAAAGGTTTTCTCTCCCCTCACCCTACTCTCCCGCTGGTAATAGCTTATCTAAAGTGATCACTCTCCTTACAATGTGTATGATAATCAAGGTGGGCCATTTCCAGCACAAATCCAGGGTTTAACAAGAACGTCTGAGAAACGGGGGGGGGGGGATTAAACAATGGGAAATAGGTTACTTTTTATAATGACTCAACCCTTCCCAGTCTCTATTCAAGCCTAAGTTAATTGTATCCAATTTGCAAATTAATTCCAATTCAGCAGTCCTCGTTGGAGTCTGTTTTCAAAGTTTTTTTGTTGAAGGATAGTCACTTTGAGATCAGAAATCGAGTGACCAGAGAGATTGAAGTGTTCTCCGACTCGTTTTTGAATGTTATAATAATTGACATCTGATTTGTGTCCATTTAGTCTTTTACGTAGAGACTGTCCAGTCTGCCCAATGTACATGGCAGAGGGGCATTGCTGGCACATGATGGCATATATCACATTGGTGGATGTGCAGGTGAACGAGCCTTTGATAGTGTGGCTGATGTTGTTAGGCCCTGTGATGGGGAGGGTGGGGGGAGAGAAAACCTTTTGTAGTGATAAACACCCATTATTTCAAAGTTTGTGTGTATAAAAACATCTTCTGTATTTTCCACAGTATGCATCCGATGAAGTGAGCTGTAGCTCACGAAAGCTTATGCGCAAATAAATTGGTTAGTCTCTAAGGTGCCACAAGTACTCCTTTTCTTTTTGTGAATACAGACTAACACGGCTGTTACTCTGAAACTTCTCTACCTCAGAGTCCCTATCAAGAACTCTTGTCACAACAGTCTCTCGTGAGAAGGGGCGCTGGAGGAGGACAAGGGGGAGGGAGAGA
Organism: Lepidochelys olivacea; assembly: GCF_965140295.1. Classification (NCBI taxonomy): domain Eukaryota; kingdom Metazoa; phylum Chordata; order Testudines; family Cheloniidae; genus Lepidochelys; species Lepidochelys olivacea. The sequence goes on from NC_140414.1 coordinate 76,392,736, forward strand.
GGTGAAGTGGATCTAACACCCATTGAAGATAATCTCCAAAACCCATCTGTCAGATGTTATGAGTTTCCAGTTATGGCAGAACAAAGCAAGGCGGCATCCAAAGGAATGCAATGGGTTGGGAAGTGGCAGCTGATGTCAAAGGGAGTGGTCTCTCGGGGCCTCAACCAGGATGTCAAAACTGATGTTCTGAAGTGGCAGACTGTGATGATGAAAATTGAGGACCTAATGGTTTGTGCCTCTAGAATTTGGATTTCTTTCTCTGTGGCTCATAGTAGCATTGTGGTGGGAACTGTGGTGTATGCAGTCTGTGAGAAGATTAGGGACTAAATTTTCTTTTTTGTCTGGGTGTACAGATCCACAGTGACCAAAGTGTGGCTCTGGAGTCCTTAAATGTGTGGCGTGACATGTTGGTCTTCTCAGAAAACAATGCAGAGCCTTAGAAGGGGAGGTCTTTGAAAGTTAGTTGCACCTCCTTTGGGAAGCCTGAAAGATGCAACCACGAAGCTCACCATATCACAACCGCTGTTGAGATGGACCAAGCCACTATGTCATCTGGAGTACTGTTTTTGCCACCAATCGCCCTTCGTTGATAGTGGCTCAAAATTGTTCCCATTGCAATCCCAGGAGATGGTCAATAAAGATGTTAAGTTTGGTATAGTTCATGTAATCATATTTTGCTTTTAAGGCCTGGTAGTTGGCAATTCTAAATTGCAGGGTAGCAGAAGAATAGGCCTTTTGTCCAGTAAGTCAAGGCACTTCCAATCCCTATCATAAGGGATGGACTTAGAATGATGTTGCTGGCCACAGGACTTCACTGCATTTGTCACAGTGGAATTAGGCAGAGGGTGTGAAAAAAGAAATTCTATATCCCAAGGAGGTAAATATGATTTTTTATTGGCCCGTTTGCATGTTGGTGTGGCTGATGCTGGCAACTGCCATATAAGCTTAGCTATGTCCAAAAGTACCTCATTGATGGGGAGCACTATCCTGGAGGAGGAGGATGGACTACATATGGACTATCCTTGGACTATAAGGTGGATAGAAAGCTGGCTAGATTGTCGGGCTCAATGGGTAGTGATCAATGGCTCCATCTCTAGTTGGCAGCCGGTATCAAGTGTCGGTCCTGGGGCCGGGTTTGTTCAATATCTTCATAAATGATCTGGAGGATGGTGTGGATTGCACCCTCAGCAAGTTTGCAGATGACACTAAACTGGGAGGAGAGGTAGATACGCTGGAGGGTAGGGATAGGCTACAGAGGGCCCTAGACAAATTGGAGCATTGGGCCAAAAGAAATCTGATGAGGTTCAACAAGGACAAGTGCAGAGTCCTGCACTTAGGACGGAAGAATCCCATGCACCGCTACAGACTAGGGACCGAATGGCTCGGCAGCAGTTCTGCAGAAAAGGACCTAGGGGTTACAGTGGATGAGAAGCTGGATTATGAGTCAACAGTGTGTCCTTGTTGCCAAGAAGGCCAATGGCATTTTGGGATGTATATGTAGGGGCATTGCCAGCAGATCGAGGGACATGATCGTTCCCCTCTATTCGACACTGGTGAGGCCTCATCTGCAGTACTGTGTCCAGTTTTGGGCCCCACACTACAAGAAGGATGTGGAAAAATTGGAAAGAGTCCAGCGGAGGGCAACAAAAATGATTAAGGGACTGGAACACATGACTTCTGAGGAGAGGCTGAGGGAACTGGGGATGGTTAGTCTACGGAAGAGAAGAATGAGGGGGGATTTGATAGCTGCTTTCAACTACCTGAAAGGGGGTTCCAAAGAAGATGGCTCTAGAGTGTTCTCAGTGGTAGCAGATGACAGAACAAGGAGTAATGATCTCAAGTTGCAGTGGGGGAGATTTAGATTGGATATTAGGAAAAACTTTTTCACTAGGAGAGTGGTGAAACACTGGAATGAGTTATCTAGGGAGGTGGTGGAATCTCCTTCCTTTGAAGTTTTTAAGGTCAGGTTTGACAAAGCCCTGGCTGGGATGATTTAATTGGGGATCGGTCCTGCTTTGAGCAGGGGGTTGCACGAGATGACCTCCTGAGGTCCCTTCCAACCCTGATATTCTAAGATTCTGTGATTCTATGTGTGTAGAATATCCAACAGCTTATGGTGTCTTCTACCTCCTTGAGAGGTATTTGTAAGGTATGTGCCACCCTCTTAGTCAGGTCTTGGAAGAGTTTAAAATCGCCTGCCATAACGGTAGAGGGGGCATTACTGCCTCATCTAGAGAGGAGGAAGAGATGTTGGTATGTGGTGTAACCTCCTACTCTAGTCCAACCTTCTGCTCCTTCCAGGATCTCCTCAGGAGGTTCTGAGGCTCTAGAGACAGTGGCTGAGGGGGTATGCCTTGCAGTCTCTGGGTGCGTAATGCTAGACATCCAGCAGGCATGTGCCTATAAGCTGCCCATGGATCCCAATAGGGTCACTGGGGTGGTGCAAAAGCCCATAATTAGTCATACCACAGGAGTTGAGGTCCAGACCTATCGTGAAGGGATACCTGGGAAGGCCTGGGTTGGTAGCGGGAGGAAGCATAGTGAGATGGATGGGAGAAGACCTCCTGGTCACTATCCATCTCTCCACTGGGACATGGTGGAGCTGATGCAGAGATTGGAGGTGCATGGCTCAGTGCCAGTGCTGATCCGGTGCTCAAGATGTGCCTGGTACCAAATAGGGAGACTCCAGTACCTCAGATACCATGAGGTCTTTAGAGAATCTAAATTCCTGAGGTGCTGCAGTAATCAGTTCCATCAGTTGTTGCCAGTAATAAATCGGCAGTACAGAGAGAGCTGGCGATGTTGGCCGCACTGAGCAGTCTGATGATAGTTGCCTTGCAGTCATCAGTACCAAGGGCATCCATACCAATGTCATCTCCCCAGAGGTGACACGGTCTCCACTCCTCTCCCTGTCTGATGGTACTGCTGCTTCAGTGTCTATGCCCATGGGGTCTTTAGGCAAGCCATCAGTATCTGTCACACCAGACCCATGAGATCTGTGGGTACCATGCTTGGGTGCCATCGATACCAAGGAGACCAAACATGCTGAGGATCTCCTCTGGCTGGTTCAGGGCTCACTGTGAGAGCTCAAAGCTCTCTTTTTGGAGGTATTACATGGGGAGTCCGAGGATTTCTTCCTCGATTCACTGGCCTTGGTGATGGAAATCCGTGGACAAGACTGATATTGCCTGGGAGACACTGGGCACTGGTCAGATGCAGGTGAAAAGCTCCATCCATGAGGAGCAATTTTAGTTTCAATTACTGTTTTTTTCAGGGTCTGGTCTTTAGCTACTAACAGAAGGTACACTTGTTCTGAATATGGCCCTCTCAGAGGCAACAGACACAGTGGGAATGTTCATCCATTACTGGAATGGACTCCTTGCAGGAGAGGCACTTGGGGGTAGAAGTCATTAGCTGAGGCTGTCCAGCTGATGGAGAATTATATGGTTGCCTTACGGGCATATAGTGAAAGACTGCTTGAAACAAAGGGGTCAACTTTGGCAGAGGAAAGCCCTGGGAAGTCAGGGCTGAGGGGCTGGCAGGTTCTGGTAGGGAAGCCTGGATAACGTAGGGCAGAATCTGGGAAGAAGAGCACGAGCCACCTGCTGTTCCTGAGAAAGGAAAACCAGGGTGCTGGTTCTGGCTTGTTTTATTGTTTAAGATCTGCCCAAGGGTCTGGGCCAGGTTCTGATCCTGCCCCCACCCAGGGCCAGTAGCCTGCTTTCATGAGGGTGTCCACGTAGCATGAGCTGAAGCTGCCCATACATGGAGTGCAGCTATGTGCAGGCAGGCAAGAAAGCTGGACAGGCAAACTAAGCCTGGCCAAGCTGACCATCCCCATCTATGTGGATGGGGCTGAGGTGACAGGTCTGTTTGACTTAGGGTGTGATCAAATCCTCTCCAGGACCACTTGGTAGAGGACACAGGGCCCCATGGGGAGACCATTTACCTACAAAATGTTCATAGCAGTGTTAAGCTATCCAGGTATGCAGGCCAAACGAACCATAAGGGAACGCACTGGGTCCCTACCAGTGGGTATGGTCTGTAAATCACTTATAGGAATTCTTGTAAATTTTAGATTGGAGAAAAAAATATGTCAGAAGTGATTTTTACCTACCTATATTAAAGAATTAGAAATTAAAATGTTTGTGCATGATAAATACCTTTATTTACCTCTTACACGCCTGCTCATCTTAATAATTCTACAAAAAAATCTGTTCTAATTGGCAGCTTTCACATCTCTTGGATGCTCCCTCACACAGACTTAAGCCACACCACATAGAGAATTGAACCGTTTCAAGACTGAAGTTTGCTGCTGAAATGGTTACATATATCCACACTGATCAGCCTATTTTCTTTAACTTAGCGCATTACTGCATTTATGCCAAAACTCCATTGTCCAGCCCTCTAGAGCATGTACACAGTAGGTACTGTAGTTTCCATTGTATCAGTGACAGCTGGTAGTGCCACCTATACTTATAGTTGCCTGACACTAGCTGTCACAAATGATAGATCCAAAATTAGTGGATACTTTTTTATTTTAATCTCTATGTCTCAGTTCTCCATCTGTAAAATGGGGATAATACTACCCCCTTTGTTTTCAGGAGCGTAGTGAAATGTAATGAACATTTGGAAAGCACTAAGATGCTATAGTAATGAATGCTATAGGAAAACCCTTGAGGAAATTAATTATTCTGCATTGAGAATGGAGTTTGAATATCTTGCAGGAAATAATGGGAAGGTGGGCATGTGTGACATTATTGACATAAATTGTGACTATATAGATCATTGTTGCAACCACTGTTGTATATTTGCAGCAAATATTGTACAAATGTTGTCATGTGAGGTGTCTATAAAAAGGTTATGATTTGCTGGTTATGATTATGCTATCTGTATGCATGTATCATTTTTGTAGTTGAAATTATGAATATTGGCTATGTACTTGTATCTCAATGTGTTTGATTCTAAATAGCCTCAATGAAGTATTTGGTCAGCTTCTTGAGAAGGGACTATTCTCAGTAAGTGCCCGATCAAGAAACACTTAATTGACAATGGACTTTGGGAGATGTGAATCTACATCTGAGCTTTCCTGGGAACGTTCAAACTAACATGTAAACAATGGCATCAGCCTGCAAACTGAGTCATGCATGGACATGTGACTTACCCATGTGACTCCAAGCTCCATCTTGCTGTTGTGATTTTCCATAGTAAGAACAAAGAGGGGGTCCTTCCATGGGAAGAGAATATAAAAGGCCCTGAAAACCCCTCCTTCTTGTCTTCAATCCTGCTTCTTACTTCTTGAGGAACCTTGCTACAAACTGAAGCTCTGAACTAAGGACTGAATGACCCATCCCAGTTATGGATGTACTCCGAGACTTGATTTGAACCTGCATTTTATTATATCATGGCTGCAAGCCTAAACCAAGAACTTTGCCAGTACTGTATGTAATTGATTCCATTTAACCAATTTTAGCTCTCATCTATATATTTTTTCCTTTTATGAATAAACCTTTATTTTAGATTCTAAAGGATTGGCAACAGCATGATTTGTGGGTAAGATCTGATTTATATATTGACCTGGGTCTGGGGCTTGGTCTTTTGGGATTGGGAGAACTTTTTTTCTTTTACTGGAGTATTGGTTTTCATAACCATTCATTCCCATAACTAGTGGCACTGGTGGGGAAACTGGAGTGTCTAAGGGAATTGCTTGTATGACTTGTGGTTAGCCACTGGGGTAAACCCAAAGTCCTCTCTGTCTGGCTGGTTTGGTGTGCCTAAAAAGTGGAGAAACCCCAGCCTTAAGCTGTAAGTACCCTGCTATAAGCAATTTGCCCTGAATTGATACTCTCAGAAGTGTCCCACCAAGGACAGCATCGTTACAGCATAGCACACATTAAACAACAAGGATAAAACATAATATTAACTAGCTACTTATTAAATAAGCATTGTTCATTCTCTGCAGTGAATGAGGAAGGGGTTCGGGGGGGGGGGGGGGAGGGAATAGTTTATCATTGTGATACAGGTGTGCCAGAGAGCAGTGGGAGAGGGAAAATATATAAGCCATAGGCTAATTAAGGCATGGTTCCCTGTAGACTAGGGAGGGTAGCTACAGGTTAATTAGAGCACCTGCAGTCAATTAAGGCCCTGTCAGGAACCTAATAAAACCCCCTGCTTCAGGCAGAAGGAGAGAGGACTAGAGCTTGGAGGTATGCTGTGTGATTTGAAAGATGGGTGAACTGAAGTAAGGGAGACCGTCCCAGTGTCTAAGGTCTGCAGGTATCTTCCCACCCCCACCCCACCCCCAGGAGGAAAATGGTAAAAACCTGCAGGGGTTGAGAGGGGCTGGGGCCCAGAGTGAGGAGCAAACTCAGACACCTCTCCTGCTTCCCTCCTTTATCACCTTCCTGGGCCACAAGTGGGGCCCTTGGTACCCCAAGAGCAGGAGTAAGGTGTGGAATCTTAGCCCCCAGCCAAGAAAAGTGCAGGACCCACCATACTAACATTGGCTATCTTGTCACACCATGTAATGTAAAGACTACATGATACATACAGCAGGGGCTGAATTAAGGTTGTGCAGGCAACTTTAATTCAGATATTTTCCCAATATCTGAATGCTAGACTCTGCAGCCTTAATCTTGTTTTAATGCATTTTTAAAATATCTAATTATATAGACACTGCCATGCTCAGGCTCGAAAGGCTGAGGACTATTTTACAGTCTCCCTCACTCCAGAGAGAAGAAAACATTTAATAGGGGATCTCACTGACTGATTCAAAGGGCTGAAAGGACCTTACAAAAGTGGTTCAGAACATTTGACTGGAGGTCCCCTTTCAGTGGATTGGCAGTTTGGCTGCTCCTGTGTTTCTCCTACTAGAGATGTAAGTCTATGGAGACCCCACCAAGCACTTGAGAGCTTAAACCTAGCATTTGAAGTGCGTACAGTGCTTGTACCCTGACCTAATAACTGTAATATTTTAGTTAGTTTTCAACATTTTCTTTACAATGAGGAAAGCTAGATTCTAGGACTCAATTCTGTAGCAAGTTCTGTGGATTACATTTGGCCTTAGATTAATCTTACCTGAATTTACATATTGGTGCTTTATATTTGGTTAATAACAAGACTGGTTTTATGTCTATTTTCTATGTTAGAAGATATGGGAGATTTGTTTTGTGTTAATTCATTTTAGAAGGTGGAAGAACACTAATCTAGGAAACAGTCCCTAGACTCTCAACTGAATAAAAATAGTTCTTGTGTGGCTGTCACATAGCAAGTTTTAAAAACTGAAAAGATGCATGCGACAACTGAATTGTAGAAGAAAGAGACAAGTTGGAGAACATGAAAAAGGAAAATATCTAATCTGTGAAAGCATCATTATTTAATAATTCTGCACCATCTGTGGTACTCTACAAAACGAGCTCACAATTAACAGCATGCTGAGCTTGTGGTATTCATTGCAGGACTGGGGCCTAGGCTACAACCAACCTGTGTTGTCACACCCCCAGCTGGGAAGTGAAAATTACACAACTGTGTGGTCCTCAATCCAGTGCTGGTACCAGCTAGCAGGGATTTTCTTGTAGCTCAGACAGGAGGGTCTCATGCTTTCAGAGCAACTAAGTTAAAGGCAGAATCAGTGCTAGGCATAAGCAGACTAAGCAATTGCTTGGGGGCCCCTATTAATTATTAGCCTATGGGGGAGAAGAGGACGATTCCTGCTGTGGGGGGCAATGGGCTAGCAGCAGTATTGGTTATAGCTAGGCCCTACCAAATTCTTGGCCATGGAAAAACACATCATGGACCCTGGAATCTGATCTTTTGTGTGATTTTTTTTTTTTTACCCTAGACAATACAGATTTCACAGGGGAGATGAGTATTTCTCAAATGGGGGGGGTCCTGACCCAAAAGGGAGTTCCAAGGTAATTTTAGGGGAGGGGTCACAGTATTGTCACCCTTACTTCTGCAATGCCTTCAAAGCTGTGTGGCTGGAGCGTGACGGCTGTTGGCCAGGCGCCCAGCTTTGAAGGCAGTGCCCCATCATCATTAGCGCAGAAGTAAGGGTGGCAAAACCATATGATGCCACCCTTTCGTCTTCCTTCAGAGCTGGAGAGCCAGAGTAGTGGCTGCTGACTGAGGGACCAGCTCTGCAGGCAGTAGTGCAGAAGTAAGGCTGGCAATATTATACTATTCCATACACAGGTGCCAACAGCTGGAGCACTCATGGGGAAAAATTAGCAGGTGCTCTGCACCCACTGGCAGCCAAGCTCCCTCTGTTCCCACCTTGCCACCCCCACGGCCTCCTCCTCCCTGTCCCAAGTATGCTGCATCCCTGCTCTTCCCCCACCCTCCCTCCCAGTGCTTCCTGACCCCACTGCCTAACAGCTGTTTAGCAGTGCTTAGGATTTTCGAGGAGGGAGGGGGAGAAGTGGAGACACAGCGCATTCAGGAAAGGCGGTGGGGCAGGGACTTGGGGCTAGGGTGGGAAGAGGCAGGCCAGGGAGAGGTTGAGCACCCCCAGGCGAAGGGGAAGTCAGCATCTATGATGCCATCCTTACTTCTGCACTGCTGCTGGCAGTGGCTCTGCCTTCAGAGCTGGGCTCCTGGCCAGCAGCTGCCACTGGCCAGCTGCCCATTTCTGAAGGCAGAAGGGCAGCAGTACTGCAATTTCTCTCTTCTTCCCCCTCCCCCAACAACAACCTTGCAACACCCCCCACAACTCCTTTGTGTACAATTACAGAACTGTGAAATTTCATAGTTAAATATCTGAAATCATGGAATTAATTATTTTTAAAACCCTATGACCATGAAATTGACTAAAATGGACCCTGAATTTAGTAGGGCCCTAATTTTAGTCCTGCTGTTGCTGTGAAGGCTCACCTTTCCGCATTAGCTGAGGTATAACTCCAGTCTTACCCCTCACCCAACTTCCATCCACGCCCAAATGTCTCCAGCTCGGGCCAGGTGGGGTTTTAAAGGTGAGCTAGCCAGGAGGCGGCGGGGGCTCTAGGGGCGATGCGGATGCGGGAGCGAGGACGTAGCCCGGCTCACAGCTGCGGTGAGGACACCCCGCCGGGGCCAGCGCCAGGGCTCCGTGTAGCTGCGATGCTGTCACAGGGAGGGAGGGAGGTCGCCGCCGCACTACAGGCGGGGGAGTGGCCCCAGCGGGCGGGGCGGGGCAGCTCAGCGACTGTGCTGAGCCCCACCCAGCCCAGGAGCCGGGGCTTAGTCGCCCGGCGCTGCTGCCTGCCCCGGGGCCAAGCTTTGCGGGGCGCCCCCTTAGAGTGAGGGGCGCCGGCTTCCGCGCGGGAGCTGCCAGGAGCGGGGCCGGGCCCTGCGGGGAGAGACAGCGTGGGATACCCCAGCCGCGGACAGTACCGGAAGTGGGCCACGGCGTGGCGGAAGTGGCGTGGCTGCTGTGCGCATGGGCGGGAGGAAGCCCCGCCCACGCGCGGAGTGGGGTGGGGTGGGGCCGGCTGAGCGAGCGCCTGCGAGAGGAAGTGGGACCCCGCCCCGCGCAAGCGTCTGGGCCCTGCCCATGACTCGGAGCAGGAGGGTGCGCGAGCGCCTCCCTCGGGAGCAGCAGGCGGCGCTACGCGGCCAGGTACGGCGGAGGGACACCGGACGGGGCAGGCTCGCCCGGGCGCTACGTGACGGTAGCTGCCGCCCGGGCCCTGGGACTGCGAGGATGGGGAGCGTCTGGTCTGGAGTCAGCGCTGGGGGGGGGCGCGGTAGTTCTTGTGCTGGGGGGGGAGGGGTGTCAGTATCCCCCGAGCCTGGGGGCTGTGGCGCCTGTGGGCGCTGCCGGTGCCCGTAGTGGTGCTGTGCCTGTTTCCACGCTCTCCTGGCCTGCCAGGGGCTATGGGCTTCTCTGCGCCTGTCTCCTGGGGCGCTGTGCGGCGGCGAGCGGGTCATGTGCAGGTGTTACTCCCCGCCGAGCCCCTAGTGCGTGCCTGGGGCAAGTTGGCTGCGGTCTCTGTGCAGTGGGTTGAAGCTGGGGGTCCATGTTGCTCTGTAGTCCTGCCATGGTAATTGCCACGGTGACGGTTTCTGCCTGAGAGATTTCAGAGTAGCAGCCGTGTTAGTCTGTATTTGCAAAAAGAAAAGGCGTACTAGTGGCACCTGAGAGAGTGTTTATAAGGGAGATGGCATACACAGCATTGGTGGCTGCCTAAGAACATATGAGTAAGGTAGCTGAATTCCTGATTTTTTTTTTTTGTTGCTTCTAAAGCTTTAACCTCAAGAAATGACAGTGCTGTTTGCTGGCATCTCTACAGGCATAGGACAAGGTCTTTCTCCTTAGAAACTCCCCATCTTGAATATTATTGTATAATCAGCTGCAATATTTATTCCTTTGATGCACATGCTCCCTGTTTTTAGCAATGAATAACTCCATCTGCTTTTGTTTCCTCACCTGACATCACCTTGGCTGGTAAAATGGCTGTAACACAAGGAAGATGGATTATGAGACACTCATGTTGGAGCATGCCAGTTTGCCCCTTAAATAGCTAGAGAAGATATTGGAAGAGATTAGTAACATGAATTGATGTAGAATTGTAGGACTGAGAGGTCGTCTAGTCCAGTCCCCTGCACTCAAGAAAGGACCAAGCCTTATCTAGAACATCCCTGACAGATGTTTGTCTAATCTACTCTTAAAAATCTCCAGTGATGGAGATTCCACAACCTCCCTAGGCAAGTTATTCCAATACTTAAACACCGTGACACAGTTTTTTCTAATGTCCAACCTAAACCGCCCTTGCTGCAATTTGAGACTGTTGCTTCTTGTCCTCTCCTCAGAGGTTAAGAACAGTTTTTCTCATTCCTCCTTTTATGTACTCAAAAACTGTTATGTCCCCTCTGTCTTCTCCAGACTAAACAAACCCAATTTTTTCATTATTTCCTCAGAGGTCATGTTTTCTAGACCTTTTATCGTTTTTGTTGCCCTCCTCTGGACTTTGTCCAATTTGTCCATATCTTTCCTGAAATGTGGTGCCCAGAACTGGACCCAATATTCCAGCTGAAGCCTGATCAGCATGGAGTAGAACGGAATAATTACTTACAGCACTCCTGCTAATACGTCCCAGAACGTTCTTTTTTTGCAACAGTGTTGTACTCTTCACTCATGTTTAGCTTGTGCTCCATTATGTCCCCCAGATCCCTTTCCTGCAGTACTCCTTCCTAGGCAGTCATTTCCCATTTTGTCTGTGTGCAACTGCTTGTTCCTTCCTAAGTGGAGTACTTTGCATTTGTCCTTATTGAATTTCATCCTATTTATTTCAGACCATTTCTCCAGTTTGTCCAGATCATTTTGAATTTTAATCCTGTCCTTCAAAGCACTTGCAGCCCCTATCAGCTTGATATTGTCTGCAGACTTTATATGTGTACTCTATGCTGTTGTCTAAATCACTGATGAGGATATTGAACAGAACTGGACCCAGAACTGATCCTGTGGAACCCACTTGATATGCCCTTCCAGCTTGACTGTAAACAACTGATAACTATTCTCTGGGAACCATTTTCCAACCAGTTATGCACTCACTTTATAGTAGCTCCATCTAGGTTTTATATCCCTAGTTTGTTTATGAAAGTCATGTGAGACTGTACCAAAAGCCTTACTAAAGTCAAGATATACTACATCTACCGCTTTCCCCGCCATTCACAAGGCTTGTTACCTGTCAAAGAAAGCTGTTAAGTTGGTTTCACACAGTTTGTTCTTGACAAATCCATGCTGATTGTTACTTATCACCTTATTATCTTTTAGATGTTTGCAAATTGATTGCTTAATAGTTTGCCCCTATTATCTATCTGGGTACTGAATTTAAGCTGACTGGTCTGTAATTCCCTGGGTTGTCCTTATTTCCCTTTTGGCACTATATTTGCCCTTTTCCAGTCCCCTGGAATCTCTCCCCTGACTTTTTGAAGAGAATTGCTAATGGCTCAGATATCTCCTCAGTCAGCTCCTTGAGTATTCTAGGATGAATTTCATCAGGCCCTGCTGACTTGTAAAACATCTAACTTGTCTAAAGCTATGTCTACACTACAGAGTTTTGTTGATGCAAATTATGCTGATGTATGCACCAGCCTCTGCCTCAGGATTGGTTGCTTCCGGCTGCTGACTGAACAAGTGTTCAGGCTGGTGAATGTTCTACTTAGAGACAGCATGCCAACATACTCTTCCCCCAACACACACACTCCCTATCACACACTTTTCCCCCATACTTCTGTGGGCTTCTTGTGTTAGTGTTCAGCAATGTCAGTTTGGTCATATTTGAGTCTGAAAAGTTACACATTTTAAATCACTTTTGAAAATAGCACTCAAATATGACCAAACTGACATTGAACACTAACACAAGAAGCCCACAGAAGTGTGGAGGAAAGCGTGTGACAGGGAGAGTGTGTGTGTGTGTTGGGGGGAGAGTGAGTATGTTGGCATGCTGTCTCTTTAAGTATAGCATTCACCAGTCTGAACACTTGTTCGGGCAGCAGCTGGAAGCAACCAATCCTGAGGCAGAGGCTGGTGCATAAACAGCTGGTGTCCCCCTGTCCTCTCACCCCAACTCAGTGGAGACTGCTACACAGAAGAGAGGAGAGGGACACTCCGACATCAGCCTCCACCTCCCTCCCTGGCTCTGCACAGCCCATCAGGAGTCTTCCTTCCACCCCTCCCCAACAGCAGCCTACACTGCCTGCCACTGTGATCCTAGTGCTGGGGAAAGCAGGATTCTGTGATAGTGTTTTGATTCCATCTGAGTTCTCCCACAGACCAAGGGGATCCACTTCCTCCCCTGTAGTCCAGGGAGGAGTGTGTTTGCTGCCAGGAGCCGGCATGCTCAGCTGGGCAGTAGCTCTCCATGCTGAGCAATTTCAAAACTTCCTGGTGCTTTGAATTGGAACGGGCACGTGCCTGTGTAGCTGGATGTGGGGTAGCAGAGTTCAAAACGGTGAGCTGAGCAGTCACGGTGAGCATTGTGGCCTCCTAGAGGCCAATTATGGTGACATAATGAATGCAGTGTCTACACTGACTTTTTGTCGATTTAACTTTGCTGCAAAAAGCTCTACACCTTGTCAAGGTGGTTATATTTTGTCAGCAAAGCAGGAGAGTTTTGGTGGTGGGAGGAGCATTGTAACGTGTGCACCTCTGCTGCCTTTTGCCAACAAAACTGTGTAGTGTAGACAAGGCCTATGTAATTTTTAACTTGTTCTTTCCGTATTTTAGCCTTTTATCCTACCTCATTTTCATTGGCATTCACTGTTAGACATCCAATTACTACTAACCTTTTTGGTGAAAAGTGAAACAAAAAAGTCATTTAGCACTTCTGCATTTCCACATTTTCTGTTATTTTTCCCACCTCATTGAGTAACAGGCCTACCTTGTCCTTGGTCTCTCTCTTCCTTCTAATGTATGTATAGAATGTTTTCTTGTTACACTTTGTCTCTAGCTAGTTTAATCTCGTTTTGCGGCTTGGGCTTTCTAATTTTGTACCGGCATATTTGTGTTTGTTTTCTTCCTTTGTGATTTGACTTAGTTTCACTTTTTGTAGAACTCCTTTTTGAGTTTCAGATCATTGAAGATCTCCTGGTTAAGATGGGGTGATCTCGTTATACTTATCTTTTTGTACTCAGCGGGATTGTTTGCTTTTGTGCCCTTAATCATGTCTTTCTGAAAAACTGCCAACTCTCTTGAACTGTTTTTCCCCTTAGACTTGTTTCCCAGGAGATCTTACCTACCAACTCCCTGAGTTTGCTAAAGTCTGCCTTCTTGAAATCCATTATCTTTATTGTGCTGTTATCGCTTAGACAACTGTGGTACCGGTGGCAGGGAGAGTCTCTGGCACATTTCAAACCAAACACCCTGCTTCAGGTAGAATAAACAAATTTATTAACTACAAAAAATAGATTAAGTAACTATAAATCAAAGCACAAGAAGTCAGATTTGAGCAAATGAAATAAAAGCAAAACACATTCTAAGCTGATCTTAACACTTTCAGTACCCTTAAGAACTTAGATACTTCTCACCAGAGGCTGGCTGGTTGCCCTTCAGCCAGGCTCTCCCCTTTGATCAGTGCTTCAGCCACTTGGTGGTGGTTTCTGTAGAGGGAGGTGGAAGAGAGAGCATGGCTAATGTCTCTCCCTTTTATCATGTTTTCTTTCCTCTTGGCTGGGTTTGTCCTATACGTGCCCTGATGAGGTATGAACTGCCCCTCCGCTCCTGGAGAGTTTTGCCTGGGCTTGTTTTAAGCCACGAGGACACATTTTCAGCCTCATACCTATATACATGAAATTATAACCTATAACATTATTATAACAATGCTCAGTGCATCATGAGCTTTCTGAAGACACCCGACATGACAAACTTTGCATTGGATACCACACAATCAAGGTACAGAGCATCACAGTTTTCAATTGCATTGTGGTGCCCAACCTTACTACACAGGAGGGCCAATAACCCTAAACACAACCTTGTGAGGGCCAAACAGGCTGTTTCTATGTACAGTATTGTTTATTTAAAAACAAAGTAAAGTAATCAGTGCATAAAACATATCAGAATTATAGAAAATGGGGAAAACATATGACACATAACTAATTAACATGATGACAAAATGCTAGTATATGGTGTTAACGAAGGCCACAGACCTCATGGTTGACCATATATGGCCTGCGGACCATAGGTTGGGCTCCTGTGCATTAGAGCTAATACTTCTCTCTCCTTTAGCAGATGTAACCTATGGCAACATGAAGGATTCAGTATAGACACTGATTTTAATGGAATGGTCAATTCATTTTAAGACTTGAAATTCAGAAATGGTATTGATATTGTATCTGTTTTCTAGGAATGTCACTGGTGTTATACCGTAAAGATTAAAAACTGCATTTTCATGTAATAGTGGGAATTATATCTAGAGTTTCAAATATAAAATTCCCAAATCTCCCTCTCTCCCAATTTTTTTTTAAACAAACTACAGCTATTAGTTAATTGAAAACATTTCTATATTACATAGAAATCTAAAAAATACTGGAGTTAAGGTTTGCAAACCACCTTAACTCTGATGCTTCATGTTTTAGATTGTAAGATCTTGGGACAAGAAGGTGCCCCTTTCTACGTCTGTGCAGCATCTAGCACAATGGAGCCCAATCTGGTTTACCAGTAGGCGTGACCACAATATAAAGATTAATATATTTCTATCTAATGGGGATTAGGCACACATCATGTGTATTGCAACAGCTTGAAACTTCATTTCATTTTCACTTGTAGTCAGTTACATGAACTTCTTATCTTGCCAGACCTTCCTGAATATTCCTATTCTCTGTCGCTGTTAACTGATCGGGATTGATGATATATTGTTATACCCAGCCCATAACCCTGGAGTCATCTTTAGCTATGTCTTCACTGCCAAAAACCAGGCATATGTGTATAGTGAAATAACCGATTCAAGTCAGCTATCACTGTAAAAGCCTAGTGGAGGGATTTGAGTGCTCTTGTCTCCATTTGACCCCTTCAGTTTTTCCCATATCAAGTTCAAATTTATTGTCCATGCTATTTAAGCCATTTAGAACTTTTGTTTCTCTGAACTCTTCCCTTGACCTGTTGTATTGCCCTCTGTTAGGGGGCTTATTCCTTCACCTGCTTACTTCCCTGGTCCTTCTCGCATGAACAGAGAGCAACAATACCTGAAGTCCAAAGGTGCAAACAATTCAATGGTTATTGGGGTGAACTTCCAGCAAGCATTATGCCAGTTTCCTTCCTTAGTGTCCCCCTTCCCAGCTCTGACACCACAGAGCCTTACCTGTGTCCTTGTTCCCATTACCCCCCCCCCCTTAGGGAAACATGATTCCAATTTCCCCCCTGCTTCTTGATTGACTGCAGACTATGTAGTGAAACTTGAGTTCTGCTTAGCTATACCTTAACCAACCATTTTACTGAAATTTAACTAACCAATCCTAACATATTGTAACATGATTTAACCAATTATATCCCACCACCTTAGTTTACGCCCAGCAAAATTAATTATATGGCAGACAGAAACAATCACAGAACCAGAAAACTATACAGACAAACAATAGGGAAATGGGGACTGCAATGATAGAACAACACAGAAATGAGGATTTCACATCCCAGCTATTGATAAGTGAGTTTTTGCCAGACAGGATGCTATCAAACTAAGTTTCCCTTTACATTTTCTAGGCACTTCCCTTTCTCTGGAGATGATAGGCACTATCAGTACAGAATTGTATTCCTAACAGCCCAATAGCACCTTTTCCATGTGACTAGTTTGGAATGTGAGGATGTGATTGTTTGCTTCCCAGCTTATGGCTGCCTCTGCTGCTTAGCCAAAGGCGTTAGCCTAAGAACAGGGCCTCAGACTGTCACAGTAAGAGAAGGCCCTGACACCAGCAGACAGTGATTTTTATTCTCTCTTTTATATCTCTGTAACTAGCTAAGTGATAAGAATACACCTAAATTCTTAGCGTATAGGCCTTTACAGACAGGCCTGAATATCTATATCCTAACACCCTCAATCCCATCTATTCTTTCATTGGTTGCCTACATTTTTGACTTTCATCTACAATCATTTTGCACTTTAGCCTGTGCTACTTTCTTTGCATAGAACGTTCTGCTTGAAACGTTGCCCTCAGTGCCTACAAGAGATTGGCCAATGGATAATCTATGGCATTGTTACCCGGGGTTCTTTCAACCCAAAGCTTTTGGTAACTTTTACTCTGTGCGAGGTGGTGTCAAGAAATAAATCAGGGGAGATATGGCCGTCGGACCGATAGATGGTTGGCACAAGCAGGACAGCACCAGAGTGCTTTCATTTAAAGCTAAACTTTACTTATTCTCAAGCACTTACACACGTCCACAACAGATTAGTAAAAACACCCCAACCCTCGATAATTACCAAAGCTGAGTGTGGCTCTCGAGTGGCACAGCAGCAGCCCGTCTGCTGATGGGGAACACAAGATGCATCCAGAGGGAGAGTCCCTGAAGAGCCCCTTCTGAGAAATCCAGCTACCTCAAACTCCCCCCACTTATTTATACATTAGTAATACAGTGATATATCCCTTAAAGAAAACTTGCAAAGCAAGCAGTTTTTAAAGGTCAAGCAAGAGGTTTCCTTATGATCATCAATTAACAGGTTCCTTTTTTTTCTCCAGTGTCCATGCCTTGCGACCCTGACAGACACATTCCTCAGGGTACATTATAGACAAGCTTCCTGTTTTTCTAAAATACATATATCGGCAATTTCAACATTCTTAGCAGGAAGGCCTGCCTTGGGGTCAAGCTGCCTTGTCTGTGGCACCCAAAACCCCCTCTCCTCCTGCCTTGGTTATGCTAAGGCTGCTGCATGACCAATCTACAGCCTGCTGACTTGACTAATTTTAACAATAAGCAATAGTGGTGTCAGGCACTTTACTGGTTTGCCAAAGTCTCCCCGTACAGCATAATCAGTTGTAACTGATGTATATTCCTCTAACTAAAATCCAGTTTATATAATGTACATATTCTGATTGTAATTTTCTACCATGCTTCATGTATTGTCTTAGGCTCTGATCCTTCAAATATTTACTACTTTCTTTAAGCCTGTGGTTAGTCTCACTGGTGTGTTTGCAGGATTGGGGCCTTAGACTGTAAACTCACTAGAGCTGGGACTGGCTTCATGTGCATGTGTGTTGACAGTGCCGGGATGTTGTAGGCACTATCGTACTACGAATAATAAGGAATGCAAGTAATATGTTTAGATGATTTTGCAGATGTAATTGTACCAGCCAACTTCCATATAGTGAGTGGGTGCACGTGAAGCCTGTTCCTGTAGGCTAGGATCTTCTAAGCCTATGGCAATAGAGGCAATGTCAATTTAATCTTTATATAAAGTGGATGAATTAGATTTGGATTCTCTCTGTTGTAGTGGAATAATACAGGGGAGAGAGTAGTGTGTCTGGACTGCATATGGATAGGAGGTGAGGCTGTAATGTTTGTGTGAACTAGAGGAGAGCCTTCAGTTGATAAAAGGTGGTTCTTAATGGTTAAGGGAAGGTTTGGGAATAAAGAGATTTGTGGTGAATAGGGTGTGTGTTACAGGGTTGGGGTTAAATTTGTTTGTGGAACAAGCTTCCTATCTTTCAAACTTTCCATTTTCAAAACATTGTTATAGAGTTGTAAATTGACAACTCTTTTTAAGATATAAATATTTATTTAGACTGCTTTGGAACTTTCTCAAATATTTTAAAATATTGATGTGGGTACTTAATGTAAAGGAGTTTTTTCTTTCATGAGTTCTTTGAACTTGGCTTTGGTAATAGAGAATGTAAACTGACTGGTTGATCGAAAGGGTCGTAGGTAGTTGGCTGGGGTATATATTCTGGCACTAATAAGATTACGTTGTCAAGGTAATAGGAGGCGATGTTTGCACTTGGGCACTGACAGGTTGAGACCTCTTAAGGACTAAAAGAGGAAAGAGTGTTGGAGGATTGCAATTGTAATGTGGTTGGAGTCCCTAAGTGCAATCAGAGTCCCATTCTGCTATGCATGATACACACATAGCCCTCTATTTTCTGTCTAGTATGTCATCTGACAGACACCTGGAAATGAATGGAAAGAAAGGAGGTGGAATTGTGAGTTGTACCATTCTGTTTTTCTCTAGATCTTAGATTGTTTGAAGATTACCACCCTTATCTGTCCTTCCAGTTATCTTTTTTTCCCCTTGAATTTTCTAGTTGCTTGGCCTGCCTTTACTTCTCATTCAGCTTCCCCAAACCTTTGCAGCTTGTGGGCTCTTCCTTAGAGGAAATTGAGGCTTAGCTGATTGTAGGCTCTTCTGCCACCAGCTGCCATACATCCTTTCATACATGACTGAGAGAATTAAGATTGTCATAGGGCTTATGGCATTCATAGATTTCTTTATTTTCCTTTTTTAGACCTAGGACTTTATTTTTTTATTTAAATTCTGACAAATTAATTGTCATAGTCATGGGGGGATGCTGCATTGCAGATGTGTATTCTTCTGCCTAAGAAGCTTAGCTGATTTTACTTCTACTAACTAGAAAGTAATACTGACCCAGGGATTGACTGTTTTTCCTAGTGGAGCTGCTGAATTCAAGAGCAGAGGTAGAGAATAAAGACACATCACCAGTCCTTGCTAGTGGGAGGGATGTACATACCAAAATGTCCATGGCCAGTGCAGAAACTGGAGTGCTGTTGGATAGCAACTGTTCAAGGAAGTCAAGAGGAGAGAACACAGCTTTGGGATTAGGGTGGGATAGCAGAGGATCCTCCACCCCCTTACCTCCAAGGTTTTAATTAAACTTTCTAAATCTACTTAACCTTAAAACATTAGGTGGTGCAATGCTGTGTGTTGCAAAGCCTAAATCCCTTTGTCAGTCTAGCCCTTAGTGCTTGTGAAAGAGCTAAGACTGAAATCCATTCATCTGTAGATACAAATGGTATGTATCTATAGAAAAATGCGCCCTCATACGCAGCCATGCCAGTATGTCTCAATCCTGTATTGAAGAGTGCAAGAGGGTGGTATCCATGCCCATTCACTTATATTGAGTGTTGTGCATGGTAGGTTATACTACCTCTGTATTTGGCACTGGTGCAACTGCTTCTGGAACACTGTCCAAGTCTCGTGTCAATCCAAGAGGGAGCTTGAAAACTTGGGGAGAGTCAGAGCCACAAGAATGACTGAAGGATTGCAAAACATCCTATAATGAGACACACAAGGAGCTCAATCTATTTAGTTAATCAAGACCAAGCTATTTTTGAGAATATGGTATTCTGGGAAATGTTCTAACTCCTGTCTCTGAAGATAGTTTCAGATTAAACTAAATTTGTCACATTTTCTCTAGACAGAAGAGAATTTATATGAAACTTCAGATAGGAAGCAGCATTTTTTTTAGCAAGTTAGGGGTCAAAAGGAAAGATCAAATGCAGAATTAAAATGAAAAGCTGTTTACTTAGGGTTGTAGGTATGAAATAATTTTCTTTGGGTTCATAGTGGTTCTGGGTACTGTATAATGTATTTAACTACTTTTTAAAAATGTGTCCACACTTGCCCATACTTTCACCTTTCAATGGCCTGAATAAAGTAGCAAGATTAAAAAAAAATTAATTCCACAGTTGTCTGAGACATTAGTCTACTTGTCCTGTTGGCCTTGGTACACAATCGTTCTCTAAGTGTTGTTGCTCGTGAAGAAAAGTGGTGTTTGTGTCCTAGCAGATTAATGCTGGCAGAGGATCACAGCAGTAAGAATTAAATGTTTTTTAAATGGTTTGTTTTTCCCTTAGGTCAGAGCTGGGAGCAATTGAGCAAGAGCCAGTGAGGATTGATAAAGAGATTTGGATTGGGTCTGAGAGAATCAGATCAAAGTGATGACCCAAGAGGGTGGTGGAAAGTAGTTAAGGATTATATTGAGTTCTCCGGATCTTGTTTGCAAAAGGGTCCCAAACTCTAATTCCTCATTTAAACTAGTGTCAAATCCAGTGGATTGTATACTTCCTTCTGTCGTTTTTATTAAGATAGGGAGTTGTCTTTTTTTATTAAGCTTCCAGTCTAATACCCTATTAATGAAAAACTTCTTAATTGTTGTTAAATGGAATTAAGTCTTGGCTCTGGAGTGTACCAAAGAGCAAAACCTTTAGGAAGATAATTAAAGTATACTTACAGTATAAAATATATAAATCCTCTTGTGTCTCAATGTGAGATTTTAAAACTATATTTTAGCAATCTAGCTTTTAATTGTTTATGTAGTTTATTTATATGGACAATGAAACTAGACTGATCAGTTTCATTTTCTGATTTTCATGCACTCACAAAATGGTAATAGCGTGTTAGTTCATGGCCCTCCTAGGGAACCCTTAACTTTAAGCAAAATTAGTTTTAAAAAAAAAAAAAAATCACTGGAACTATTTTACTTTTGGGATTTGTTAAATTGGAACCTAAATGTTGGGCTTAATCCATGTGGACAGTGACTGCTCAATTATGTGATTCAGCTGAAATTATGTAAACTTTTGTATAGAATCTGTCTATTTTGAAGTTAAACTTCCTTGCCACACTCTGTGGTTGTACACATGCATTGCAAGCCAACCTTTTGTAGTAGATTTAATGTTCTTGATTGCAAACCTTTTGTTTGTTACACATTCATTTGACTTCAATTATGTTACTTTCCTGAATATATATTAATTATGTAAATCACTGAAAAGATACTTGTACTGTATTTTAAATTATGTAACATCTTAACTTCATGAACTAAGCTATGAAACCCATGTATAAGGGCAATATTCTGACAAATCCTTTGAGATTTTCTTCTATAAATGTATCACAAATTTATGTACAAGCAAAATGTAGATTGAGAATTTTTTGTGTTGAACATTAATACTTGGTCTCAGTTTTTTATGAAAGATGACATTTTTAATTTGGTCTGACATTCTAGATTGGACAAGATGCATAGTAGTGCTTACAAGGAAAGATTAGTGGCATAAATAATGTCTTTGACTTGATCACAAACTACTGAAATGGGTACTTTCGTGTAGAAGATTTGAGAAGAAGGTGGGAATATGCTAGTGGGAAAAGCATTGTTGCCTTTAATTCTAGTGATAGTGTTGCCCAGCAATGTGGATTTTTCATACCCTGGAGTGATATAGCTGGTTTGATCTTATTTTAGTGTAGACCTCTCCTTAGTAAATCAAACTTAATTTACAGTAAATAAATCTTGAACTGTAAGTGACTTGTAAAATATAACTGCTGGTTAGTTGTGTTATACCTTCTGTTGTGACTAGTTGAGCTTTGTCACAAGACTGAAATAAATCAGCTGGTGGAAAAAGTTCCCTTTCCAAGAGTTATGTGGACATTTCTTTGTAGTTCCCCTTTGGTTTGATCCTGTAGTAAAGTTGTAATGCTGAATTTGTTGAAGTGCATTTCTGTGGTCTAATGTAGTAGTGTTAATGCCATTTATGACGAGTAATCTTTTTTTAAATAAAAGAAAACTAGCAAGTATGGCAAAAATGAATAAAAATGTGAAATATAAATGGTTTCATGCTTCAATGTTAGTTATGCATTACTGTCTACCTGATATGTCTTGATATAATTTCTAAAATAGTTTAAAAATGTAAGAATGATCTGTTGTAGTTTGAGATTTATATTTTAAAATGGGGGTAGTGTAAATGTAAGCCGGGGAATGGTTCTGCTTTGTGGGGAACTTTCGCTAGCCCACTTCACCAGGATAGTGCAGAAGCCAGGAAAGGATCTGAGTCCTTGCTCCCACTTCCTTTTCCCAGAGGACTCCCCTTCCACTCTCCTGTCTGGCAGGGTCCTTGTAACCCCGACAAGGCTGGGTCCAGGATTCGTGGAGGGCTCAACCCCCCCAACCCTGCTGTGGTCACCTAGGACAGGGGCTAGGGTGTCACCACTGTAGGGTACTCTCTCCGCACTGGGCACTTCCCTGACCATTACATACAATTTAAAACAAATACAAGTTGTTTAATCAACAATTTTTTTTTTAAATTAAGGAAAACATCATCCTGCTCTGTGGTGGGGAACATTACAAACAGTGTCTCTGGAATATCAGGGTAGTTCAGTCTGTTCCTTGTAGGTCTCTGGCCCTGGCTGTACTACAGGGATGCTGTGGGTTGGATACTTGCAGTGGTGGTGGCCACATACCTCTGTGCTTTGGGTGGTGGGACCATTCTTCCCAGTGTCAGCCCCCATCAGGTTAAGATTCCCCTCCCAGTCTGGCCTGCAAGGACCCTTGTCTGGGGGTGTCTTTCTGTGCTGGACCCTTTGCCCAGGGTCCCCCCTTGGCTGGCCCCAGTTGCTCAGCACACCTGGCTCTGTGGCTGCAGCTCTGCTCCCAACTCTGACCTGCTTCCTAGGCTGCTTTTCTGGCACCTCTGGCTGGCCCAGCTCTGCTTTGGCCCCTACTTTCTCCTTAGCTCTGCCTCAGGCAATTCCAGCTCACATGGAGGACAGGACCCATACTGACTCCCCGATTAGCCTGCCTGCCCTGTCAATCAGGCTGACCTAGAGCGTTGGCCTCTCCCCATTGCCCCTGGGGACTGTCAGAGGGTCAATGGGAAATCAGGACCCTGAGACTCTTTTAGTACTGGGAGCTAGCCAACCAAAACATCCTCACTGAATGTTAGTAAGGGGGCAACATTCCCACTTGCTAAAATTCTGCCAGAGCCACAATATTCACACCAATACATCCTGGCCCCATCGTAACAACATATCCACGTCATATCAAAAATTCATTAACAATTATCAAAAGAATGTTTAACATTCCACATCCACTTCATACTATACATGACCATATTCATTAAAACACTACATAGAGATGATTATTGGTTCTAAGTCTAACAGGAAGTACATCCTTATGAGTCCTCTGGGACCTTCTTAAGATGGGTGGTTTGTTACCCACAGTTTCTATTTCCCTGTCCTCAGGTAATACTGGGTCAGTTTGAGGGATCTGGCTATTCTTGTTAGGGTTTGCCCCACTCTGTTCCCCTCTGTATTCGGTTTATGGGACTAGAACCATCCCCCAATTGGTTTCAGTCTCCTCAGGGCATACTGATCTACATCTTCTATGGTCCATGACTGGACTAAGAGTGCAATGTTTCAACTGGTCCCTATGTACTACACTCTCAGGACCTCCTCGTTCAGGCCAGATAGTGTAAACTGGTAGCTTGGGATTGTAGTGAGCAACTATAATGTGGGGATTTGACTCCCACTTGTCCTGTATTTTATTATGCCCTCGGTGTCTATGGTTACAAGCCAGTACATGGTCACCAGGCCTGATGAGAGCCCCACTGGACTTGTGATCATAAGTCCTTTTCCTAGTTTTCAGTTGTAGTGAGAGCAACTTCACAGGCTATCTTCAGCCTGTCATGGTGACCTTTGACCCAGTCATCCAAATTGGTCACCTCATCCTCCTCAGGGCCCTCTCTGTCCAGAATATTCAATGGCACCCTGGGATCCCTCCTAAACATGAGATAAAAAGGAACGTAACCTGTCGACGAACAGACATGGCTGTTGTAGGCCAACACCAGCTCGGGGAGATGTTCCTGGCAGGCTCGCTTCTTTTCAGGTGGGAGTGTTCTTAGATGTCATGCATTGTCCGGTTAAATCTCTTGTACTGAGCGTTTCCTTGCAGGTGATAGGAGGGCATTAGGCGTTTGGCTATGCCATACAGTTTACACAATTCAAATATCACCTCTGATTCAAAATCCTCCCCTGATCTGAGTGTAACAATGCTGGACAACCATAGCACACAAACCAGTGTTTTATGAGGGTTACAGCCGTTGTCCTTGCTGTCTGGTTTCTAGTTGGAACTGCAACAGTGAATCATGAACACATCTGTGAGAACGAGTATGTTCTCATACCCCTCTGAAGACCTCTCTAGCCATGTGTAATCTCTAGGACCATCTCTAGGACCTCCATTGGGTCAGTCACATTAGTATAGGCAAAGCGGCCCAGTTGGGAGGAAACGCATCCTTGGCTAGGGCGCACAGATTGCACTGACTGATCCATGATTGCACATCACTACCCACTGTGGGCCAGTAATAGTTTCTCTTCATCACCTCGAGTGCTCCTGTCTCCAAAATGCCCCCCATGATCATGCCTGGCTTCATAAACTTGATGGTGTAGTGACACAGGCACCACTAACTACCACACTTCACTATCTTGGGGTGGATTGATTACACCATGGAGTGCTGTTCTGGGTAACATAAGTCATTCCCACTGTCTGGCTAGCTTCTTAGACTGGGGGTATCTGGCCCCAATCTCCAGTCTGGCCTTGTTCGGCTCATGACTGCCACTAAGACAGGTCCAATGTCACCTTCTCATTGCAGAGTTTGAATCTCCTCCTATGAGTACCCTGAGATTATCGCACTCTCCCCTTTTACCAGATTTTGTACTGCATCCTTTACCGTCACTTCATCCTCGGGCTTTGGATTCTCTAGCCACAAACACGTCTGCACAACATCTGCAGGAATGACTCACAAGTCTTTCTCCAGATCCTCGCCGCCTTCTGATGCCTCCTCCAGAGGCAATCTAGACAGGGTGTCAGTATTGATGTTCTACATTCCAGGTTTATACTGTACTTCAAGAGTGAACTCAGTGAGTTAGGCCACCCAGCGGTGTTGGCTAACTTTGGTGCAATTTGTTGCCAGGTATTGGAGTGGATTGTGGTCTGAGATTACTGAATTTAGAGTACACTAAATAATCCTTAAATTTTTCAGTGATAGCCCACTTCAAGTTTAAAAGCACTGTAGTTTTTGTCATTTCTTTCCAACCTTCTCAGCTTGTATGTGTGACCACATGCTGGGCTCCCTCTTGCTTCGGGCTGAGCACTGCACCTTGGCCATGCAGTAGAGACCATTTTAAGCCTCATTTAAATTATCCAACAAAGTATAGCACCTTTAAATAAATTACCTCAGTCTGATTGGCTGACTTTGGCTTCTTGTTCACAGCAGAGCCATATTTGAAAAAATTGCTTAATAATTTAAAATTTCTGGAAAGCTGTTTAACATGTGTTGACTTCCAAATTTCAGGTGGATGTGTAATAAAATGACAAACCTATGCTTATTTGAAAACTTACTTTTCTGTGGAAGAAATACTTGAAGAAATGAATACTACTTTAATCCATTTTTATGGTTGACACCTTAGTCACAAGTCAGGAAATTCATTTTGTATATGCAGCATCTGTAAAATGTTATTTCTTGGACAATAACAGGTTGAATGGGTAATGTCTAAAACTTACTTGTCCTTTAGTTGTTAATCTAAAAACCCCCAATATGCTACAGTAGCTGTCAAAATTGCATAATTTAAAGTCACTTCTCTATCTTAGTTTTGGACAGTTTCTGCCTCCTTAATAGTATGGAAAAGTACTAATCATATGGTGATTGCGGTGTTCAAATGTCTTGACATACCACCAGTTAAAATTTGTATTTCAAATACCCATTCTCCTTAAAAGATCCTATCATACCCAGGTTCTTTTCCTGTAAGTTCCTCTCAAAATCTTTATTCTCTCAGTGGATTTTTCTGTTGGTCTCGACATTAACTTTATTCATTCAATAAAAGATCTTCTCTTAGCACTCTTTATTTTTACTATAACACTTCTGAGGTTCTCTTTTATCAGCTGTCACTTTTGTAAATGTCAAATGACTTCCTTTTGTTTCCCACTAACTTTGCAGAACCAGTGAGTGAAAATGAATTAACAAATCTAGGTTCTTTCTAGAAGTCTCCATTTCTGATTTTTTTTTCCTGTCTTAAATTTATTTCTTCTGCTGCTTTCTTTGCAGAAGGCCTCTTACCATTTTGGATATAAACTTTAAGAATGAGTAAATGTACTGAATTTTTACCATCAGAAAATCAAATTGAAATGAATAGAATATTTAATAATTTTTCCCCGCAGACTTTTCAGTTGAGTTGTCTTCCATAATGGGGAGTAGTTTGATGTACACTTTTCTCTGTCCTCAGACATAGCAAATTCTGGATATTATGTGAAACAATAACTTTGCAAAATTGTTATGGAAACTTGCCAATACATGGACAGTTTTTTTTCCCCCCACCATGATTGATGACAATTAAAAACAATCTCAGTATTTTTTCTCTTACCAAAAAAAATGAACGTGTGTTCTACAGGCATGTGGGTAAGTTAAATTTTTCAATTGTTGTGTTAATACCAAGAGACCAAGAACTTGACAAACTAATTTTTTGTGCATATGTTTAAAGAATGCCTTCAGGGAAGTAGTCTCACAAAAACCTTTTAATTGATCATTTCCAACAACATTCCATTGAATTCCATTCCATGATCTCTCTGGGCTGCTCTCATTCTGTCCCTTTAAAATATCCATTTTACCTCTTGGATAGCAACGCCTGAAGTTCTGCTCTTTAAAAGATGGTCATCCCCAGGCCTTCTGCCACATTCTCCCTTTCCATTTTTAGAGGTCCCCTATGTATCCACAAGATGTCTGAAGACAATACTTGCCATCTACCTGATTCAGCCTTATATGGGGAAAGCAAAATGCCTCTTGAACAGGAAGTTGCCTCAGTCATAAGTCACGCATGTTTACAACTTCTGAATTCATACCTCTTTAACACTAAGGGTGAAAGGTCTGGGTTTAGTTTCCAATTTTTTTTTGAAAGCTGGCTGAATCACCTATTGTTGCTTTCAAAAATCACTAAACATTTATCATTACAAATGTGTCTAGCAGTTAACTTCCGTTTACATGAATTTAGCTGTTACTTTTTACGTCAGGATTTGTGGGTGGGGTGCTTGTTCTTTAATATAATTTTTTAAAAAGGCATGTTACATTGTATAATTATCTGGTGGGAATTCAATTACTTAAAAAAAGTTACATTTCACTATCAAAATATATATAGTTCCTAAATAGACACTGTTAATTTCATTGCTGCATAGGCATCCAGCTGCCAAGAGGGAGTACAAATTAACCAATTAACCTTATTCTCAGATTTTTCACCATCATTAATGGTACTTGTGAAACTAAGAAAGTAAAAAGGATAAGTGCTGTTGGTTTATATGCCATTTCTTAAACAGAAATTGATCAATTAAAACATCTCAACAACCTTGTCTGTTTCTTAAAGCTGACACTGAATAAAGATGTCCAGCTAGCTGATGCAGAGGGTTTTTTGAGTTTCTAGATGGGTCTTACACAGTATATTAAACTTACAAGGGTTTTTTCCCCCACTTGGTAGTACACCCTTTAAGATTCATTTCAAGCCATAGGGATTATGCCTTGTGTGTATCTCTAATCTGATTTAGCCAGAGGAACTGTTGCTTTGTGGATTTTACCCATATCCTACTGTTAAAGAGCATAAAACCTAAACACATTTGATTAGTGAGATTTCATGCATATTTATTTATTAAGGATTCAAAGGAACTTAAAAAATTAAGTTAGAGTTTTGTGGGGTTGTGAGGGAATCTTCTCTCCCCTCCCCCTTTACTGGATTTAAATAGCCAAGTAGGTGGAAACTTTGTTTACAAATTTCCAAGATGAGAATGTGTGTGCTGGAGTTTTAACCACATTTATTTTGACCCTGCAAAGCTACTGACTCCCATATCAGATAGGTAAGAGAAGGTAGAATTTCCAAAGGAGCCTATCGATTGGTGTAAACATATTTTTGTGTTGGTATTATCACTCATGTGAATGCAGTTATAATGGTATAGGTATCTTATACCAGTATGGCTAATTCCTCTTCCTGTACAGCAGGGGTTCCCAAATTTGGTTTGCGGCCTGTTCAGGGTAGGCGCTGCAGCTCCCATTGGCTGGGAACAGCGAACCACGGCCACTGGGAGCTGTGAGCGGCCGTACCTGTGGATGCTCAGGTAAACAAAGTGTCTCAGCTCACCAGGGGCTTACCCTGAACAAGCCACGAACCAAGTTTGGGAACCCCAGCTGTACAGGAATTCAGTATATAGGTATAAGCACTCTTACGCTGAGATGATTATCTGTGCTAATTGGGTCGTGCTCCTTAACTAAACTAATATAGTTAAAGTAGTACAATTTGTGTATGTAAACAAGACCAAGTTCTATTGACTTTCAGTGAGATTTACAATCCCAAATGCTGAAGTCAGTTTTGAAAGTGGGCCTTTGGCTCGTAAGTAACTTTAGCACTTCTGAAAATTTTCAAAGTGTAACTTCTCCTTAACTATAATGGCACTACAGTTCTACTAACTTTAGGAGTCATATGATTTGGAGCACAAGTTCAGTTATAAGTAGGCTAGTGGCTTTTTCAGAATTTTAAATGCTGAGTGAGTGCATAAAAAGTACCCTCAGAGTATTTAGTGGTAACTGCTTTCAAGAGGACAAGAAAGTTCAATATAGAGGTAAAATTCCAATTCAATATTGGTATGTACCATTCAGTATTTTTCACTATTCTGTGCCCTTTAGCCTTTTTTAACTCAAGTTCAGTATGTTTCATGTCTGAGAGAAATGTAGTCTTAAGAGAATGCAATATGGAATCTATAACTTAGGTCTGTGTACTAGCTTCTGCTTAAAGTTATAACATGTGAAAAATACCAGATTGCATTTCATGTTTTGTGGATATTTAATTGTGTGCATTATACCACAAAGAAACTTTTTTCTTTTACTTATTTATTTCTGAACTTCCCTGTATAATTTTCCAATCTAGAGTATGTACTTAGATGCTGTCTTATTGCACATCCTTTTTTTCTGCAGGACGCTCTCATTTCTTTTAAGTAGAACTTAATGGATCTGTAATGATTTTTTTTAATTTACTTTTAAATTAACAGTATTTTGTCTCCTCTTCTATACTGAAAGTTGCCTGATATTTTCATAATGTTACGTGTTGCTGTGTGTGTTTTAGAACAAGTCAAGTCAAATTATATGGGGAACACAGCTGTATTCCCCCTTTACTAAATGGTGTAAATGGTATGAAAAGTTGTCTTGATGTTTTTTGTCATCAAGTGCAAATGACAGGTGGCAATTTCCTGTTACTAGTGGCAGTCGTTAACAAGGTGGATAAACATTTTTTCAAAAAAAAGTGATTTAAATTGGACTTCATTTTGTTACTTAAATTCTAACATTTCTTTTAAAAATAAACCTGTTTTGTATTGATTTAGGTTTAATTTGATGTGTCAAGGCTTAAAATTATAATCTCTTAAAACATTTAAACAATAAATTTACTGTTGTGTTTAATTCAATATTGTTACAGCTATTGTCCTTTCCTTACTGGATGTTGTACATAAGTGATGTGTTTTCTTATGATGTTACACTATGTACCACTCATATCTACTTGATCTTTTGAGCAACTTGGCATAGGAGTTCTCAGTGGCTCATGTCTGGAGAAGGCTTTTCAGGATAACTTTTTTTCCCTCTTAGTCTGAGCTATAAAAAGTGTCCATGCACAAACTTAGTGCCCTACCATTTATTTAAAACTATAAAACAAAATACAAAATTTCAGTCAACTCACCCCTTGAAGAAACAGAAGCTGTGAATGCAAATAACTCCAACATACAAGGGAGTACGCTAGCCTCCCTTAACTCTTCTCAAATGTCAGGCAAAACACATGGGCTCTGCCATGTATCCTGAAAGTTGTGCTCCAAATCATATGACTCCTAACATTATAGTAGCACAGCATTACCACTGTATGCCAGATCATTTACTTGTTTTAATCAGACTGAGTCTGACATTCTTCATGTCTGACTCAGATAAATACAAATGCAATTCTGCCACCCTTTTTACATTTAGTAGAACCTAACTTTGCAATCAGTTCTGCTGAAATCGCTGATGCTGCTCAGCGTGAGTAAAGGAAGCAGAGTCAAGCCTTAAAGAGCATTTTCTTGGTATCTGGTAAGAGCTGGGGGAACAGTAAATGTTCCTGCGTCTCCTGACTGGAATAATGATGCAGCTGGCTGTGTTGGTAAGGGGAAAGGAGGATGCTTTGTTTACCTCCCATGTATGATGTTGACTACTCCACTTTTTCCCATTGACACTGACTATCTTGGGTGAGGTACTAAACTATTACAGCTCTTTATACGGTTCCCTTCTGTGTTTAATACAGTGGAAAGGATGTCTGTTTAATCCAGACAGCTCCTTGATTGGATAAGTAGAACTGGTTGGGAATTCTGTCTAGATGTTTTTTTATGGAAAATTGTTTGTTTACTGTTGCAAAGTTATGATGTCAGATCCCAGGGTCATAACTGAAATTGCTTGACCACATCAATTAGTGCATTTGTTATCAAGCAAATATGGTGTTAAGAACATTCATTTTAACTGGTAAGAATCTTAACTTTTAAGATATGTCTGCACAGTTATGGGAGGTTTGACTGCATTCCAAGCTAACTAGATTAAAGCTAGTATGGGAATCAATAACAGCGAAGGCACCAAAGCATGGATTTCAGGGTGAAGAAAGAATGTGATTATATACGCAGGATCTTTATACAGCCCAGATTGAGGCCTATGCTGCGGTGGCTTCACTGCTATTGATACCTGAACTAAATAGATTAAAACTAGCTTTAATCTGTGTCTACATATGCTGCAGTTGCACCTCCAATTGCAGTGTAGACATTCCCTTAGAATCCTGGTATTTTCCAGATTTTCAGCAAATATCTATAATTCATCTTTTACTGAAGTGTGTGTACACAATTAAAATTAAAATGTTCATGTTTATATCGGAGATATTCTAAACATTGTCTGTTTTAGCCTTCTTTCATCTGAAAGTTTCAGAGGGAGGTCTCTTATAGGCTTTGGAGGGAATGTGCACTGCAATGAGGGGAAAGAGGTCTGCATCATAGCTGCCACTCTTAACTTTCAGTAGTTTTTAAGCTGTAATACTAAGTTTGTTGTATTCAGTTGTGCTGACTAATTACTGCCTTTGCCAAGTTTTGCATTTTTGATGGCTTGGGGAATAAGCTGCCATTTTATTCAGCTGTGCTGAGCTCTATTATTAAAGTTTGTAGATAGGCTGCACAGAGGCAAAAACACAAAATACAGAGCTGAAATTGTCAAAGACCTGAGTGAATATTAATTTGAGCACTGCTGTGCAATTTGTGAACTTCTTGTTTTGTAAAAGATTTATTTTCCAAGAAAGGGCCAGTTTCCCTGTATCAGTTTGGCTTTCTTTCTGCTGTATACCCTTATATGGAGGACACAGGTATTGAGCAATCCTGGGAACCTTTGCTATGGAGTTCATAGGAATGGATGTTGGCATAAGCAGGACTCATTCTCCCGAGGCTGGTGTAGTCCACATCACTCTGTAGAGAGACCTATTAGCTAACTCAGATAATCAGTAAATCTTTGCTGCTGCCTGACCTCTCTTTTCTAAATTGTTGCCATTCTTATTCAAAACCTACAGATGAAAGATGCCTTTAGTCCTGTGCTTTACAGAAGTCAGCAATCGAAGACTTTCTAGTGGAAACTGAATGCATAACCTAGTTATCTCTAGGGAGACAAGGTGGGGTGAGGCAATACCTTTTATTGAATCAACTTCTGTTGTGAAAGAGCCAAGCTTCTGAGCTTACACAGAGCTCTTCTTCAGGTCTAGATATGCCTGATCTTCTCCCTGTAGGTACAAAACAAGTAAGGGCTGCGCTAATCAGTAACTAAACGTCCTTATGTGTGTTATTTGTGGTCTCTTCTCCTGCCCCTCACCTCTCATTAGAATATTCAGGAAAAATTGGTGTAGCCTGAGTCCCTCATTCTTTTATTCTGATTTTGATAGTTTGTGTCAGAGGCTTATATCTTACCCTCCCGAGAATAGTGCTTCCTGGAATATCTACCCTTTAACTTCTGCCTCCATTTTGGGGATCTACTGTTTCTGTGTGTATAGGTGGCTGAGTGAACTCGGCAAATCCTGTACAACATGTGCCTCAGGAAAAATGGCTGTGTAACTCTCTCAGCATGTGGAGGGAGGTGTCAAATATAAAGGGAAGGGTAAACACCTTTAAATCCCTCCTGGCCAGAGGAAAAACCCTTTCACCTGTAAAGGGTTAAGAAGCTAGGATAACCTCGCTGGCACCTGACCAAAATGACCAATGAGGAGACAAGATACTTTCAAAGCTGGAGGAGGGAGAAACAAAGGTGCTCTGACTGTGTGATGCTTTTGCCAGGGACAGAAAAGGAATGGAGTCTTAGAACTTAGTAAGTAATCTAGCTAGATATGTGTTAGATTCTGTTTTGTTTAAATGGCTGATAAAAAGCTGTGCTGAAGGGAATGTATATTCCTGTTTGTGTCTTTTTGTAACTTAAGGTTTTACCTAGAGGGATTCTCTATGTTTTGAATCTGATTACCCTTTAAGGTATTTACCATCCTGATTTTACAGAGGTGATTCTTTTACTTCTATTAAAATTCTTCTTTTAAGAACCTGATTGCTTTTTCACTGTTCTTAAGATCCAAGGATTTGGGTCTGTGTTCACCTATGCAAATTGGTGAGGATTTTTTTCAAGCCTTCCCCAGGAAAGGGGGTGTAGGGTTTGGGAGGAAAGAAGTTTCCAAGTGGGCTCTTTCCCGATTATGTATTTGTTAGATGCTTGGTGGTGGCAGCAGTAAAGTCCAAGGACAAAAAAGGTAAAATAGTTTTTACCTTGGGGAAGTTTTAACCTAAGCTGGTAAAAATAAGCTTAGGGTTTTTTTCATGCAGGTCCCCACATCTGTACCCTAGAGTTCAGTGTGGGGAAGGAACCTTGACAAGCAGAAACAGTTAACTCTATAAACTTGTGCATGGTTCTGGAGGGGCATCCAACACTTCATTATTGGATGCCCAGTCCATCCAATAATGTTCTAGTGCTATGGCCTGGTCTGGTAGATGTAACACCACTTCTTCCCACTGTTCCTAGGGTCCTTCTGAGGTGGTCTCTTTCCTGATGAGATTGGTAAAACCATTCTGGGGTGAGCAACCTGTCTTTCATATATGGCGGGGGGGGAGCACATAGGTGCCTCCCTTATGCTTCTTAGAATCAAACTTGCTAGCCACATATTAATCAGCCTCCAATGGTCTCCTGGCAGCTTATCCATTAATCTTGTTTTAAGGTCATGTAAACACAAATTGTAAAACTTTCCCAACCAAACCATTTCATAGAACCTGTCTAAGGTAATTATTCTGACTTTTGGCCCTTTTGAGGAGGTAATCCCCCAGATGAGTCACCACTTTTGTATAAATCATCTCCTTATTCTGTATCTCCTGAAACCTTTTTCTATAAGAAGTGGAGAAAGGCCATGTGTAGCCCTTTTTTAAAAATAATTTCTGCCTTGAGTAACTTGTACACAAGAGTATTTTAAAAAAAACCCTTTGCAGAGAAGCTTTGTCAACTATTGTTTATTTTAAACATCTTGAAACACTGAGGAAATTCCAGAAGAGTAGGAGGGAAAAAGTTAATTTTCCCAATATTTAAAAAGAGTAAATGGAATGACCTGGGTAACTATAGATCTTAGCTGACATCAGTTCTACATAAAGTAATGGGAAGGCTAATATGTGAATCAGTGGAAAAATTAAAGAATGGAAGCATAATTAATGCCATTCAGCATGGTTTAATGGATCATTAATAGACATCAAACTTGATGTAGATTTTTGATCAGATCTCAAGGTTGGTTGTTAAATGTAACTGACATAATATACGTATTCCTGTATGGCATTAAAAAAAGTGCTCTACAAAAATCAGTGAAGTCCATATTGAATGGATTAGAAACAGGTTATCTGATACAGCACAAGTAATAATTGTGAATTGTCATCTGATGGGAGTATTTTTAATGGGATCCTATGGCAATCTGTCTTGGCCCAATGCTGTTCAATATCTTTATCAATGATCTGGAAAAAATATAAAATCAGTGTTGGAAAAATTTGCAGATGATACAAATTGTTAGAGAAGTAAATAATGATGGGGGCAAGTTACTTGTACAGGCAATCTAGATCACTTGGTAAGGTGGGCTGATTTGAGCAACATGCATGATCTTGTATTTGGCTCTAATAAAAAACCCATGAGGGAACAAAGAATGTAGGTCACAGGGAGTATCCTAGAATGCACTGACACTGGAAAGGATTGAGTCACGGTAGCTAGCCAATTGAAAATGAGCTCCAGTGCAATGCAGTAGCTAAGAGGGTTAATATAATCCTTGGCTGTATAAGCAGGGGAATATTAACTAGGGTTAGGGTGGTGGTATTACCTTTCTATACAAGATCATTACTATATCTGGTTCTGGTGTCCATACATCAAAAAGAACGTAGAAAAATTTGAATGGGTTCAGAACAAATACAGAAGAATGAGGTCCGGAGAACATGCCATACAGTGAGACTTAAGAAGCTCAATCTGTTCAGTTCATCCAAGAGAATGTTAAGAGATAACTTGATCATGGTGTCTGCGTACCTCTGTGGGGAGGAGATTTCTGAAAGTAGATGGTTCTTTATCTAACAGAGAAATAGGCATAATGAGTAATTGATGGTAGGGTCTTCTGTAACAGGCAAAGGTATGACAAGATCCATGGTTGGAAGTTGAAGTTAGACTTTCAGAGTGGAAATAAGGTAAACTTTTAACGGAAATAAAAGTTTAACTTTTTAATGGTGAGGGTAATTAACCAGTGGAACAATTTAACAAAGGCTGTGATAGGTTCTTTCACCAGGAATTTTTAAATCAAAATTGGATGCTTTTCAAGAGAGATGCTATAGTTGTAACAGGATTTATGTTTGGGAAGTTCTATGCCCTGTACTATATAGGAGATCAGAGTAAATGATTACAGTGATCCCTTCTCACAATGGAATCTATTAAGCTGAGAGTTGATAAACTCAGGACTAAAAATAAGGTACACATTTGAAACAAATATACCTAGAGGTGTGGTAGATTCTCCATCGCTTGCAGTACTTAGATCAAGACAGGATCTCTCAAAAATATGCAATAATTGGAAAAGAAATCAGGAGCTTGATGCAGAAGTTACAGGTAAGATTCACTAGGCTGTGCAAAGCAAAAGGTCAGGCTAACTGAGCCTAGTGACAGGGTGGATTTGATTCAAATTGATTTAAGTCACTAGTCAGACTTGGTTTAATCAGGAATTTTCTACATAAAAGTGCATTCTTGTTGGTTGTTATAACCTTAATACATATTCTTCACAACTCAGATGTAGGTTTCATTTTTAGAAGGTACACTATACATTTTCAAACAGCGATTTATTTTGAAAACTTTTCAGTTTTAAAGCTATATCAGAAAAATGATTGTTTGGTTATTTCATTGACCAAAGGTAATTGAAGCAGCTATTTATGAAGTCCTTGGGAGGTGAAAGATCTCCAGATCAAAGGTTAATCATTAATATTTGGAGGATTTTCTTTCCATGCTGTATTTGGAGAACATCACCAGACAGACATTTAAATGGTATTGTTTTAGTTAAATAAAACAATACCATTATGTATTCTGCATTTTTTTCCTTCAGTAGCAAATACATA
The DNA here is from genome assembly GCF_965140295.1 of Lepidochelys olivacea. NCBI lineage: Eukaryota > Metazoa > Chordata > Testudines > Cheloniidae > Lepidochelys > Lepidochelys olivacea. The sequence continues at coordinate 76,428,631 of NC_140414.1, forward strand.
ATTTAACAAAACAAGCACATGTCCCTTTCTTCTCACATTTATCGCCAGGTTTCTTCTCCTTGTCCAGATCTATTCTGCCCCCAACAATCTTCTAGTCATTGAACTTTTTGAAACTTTACACTTTTAGAGAGGTAAAGGATTGACTGTGTACACAAATTTGCAGAGGGACAATAGAGTTGGTCTGTTATTTCTCACCTCTATATTTATAAACAATTTTGCTGTTAACAAGCATGTTACCTCTGGAACACAAGTCCACGGTTTGAGAACTGCAAACTAAGCATCTCTGATTGTATCTTCTAGACTGAGTCCCATTGGGTAGATGGAAAGATTAACCTAAATAATCTATACAGAAGCCCCTGGAACGCCGTAAGATTAGGTCCCTAATCCATGAACTATTGAAACTCATTTACAAAATGTTTCTTAAACATTACATGAATATATTGTCTCATACTATAGAATTAATAATCCCTATTCCATGATGAGATAGTTTTAATTAAGATACATTATAGCTCAAAGATATCTTTAGATTGGTTTTGTCCTCAAAAAGATTAAAAAACCTGATTTTAAATAAAGAGTTTAAAAAAAATCACTGATTTTTATCCACCCTGCATAGCAATCCCTTCTGATCTTAAAATCTGATTCACTGTGTGATAAAATAAGGTATCTGGCCTCTTATTTTCCCTCTCTGTAAAATGGGGATATTTAACCACTTTGAAATATGATGAAACGCGTTATATGCAAATTATTCATGTATGCTGCATATATGCATAATTTTTTATCCCCAAAATGACTGGACTGAAAAATTTCTCGACTGGTTTCTGTAAGGGATGAGAATTAGATAAAGTATTCTATTGTAGGCGTTACTCCTTTGGTCATTCTTATAATTGGAATAAATAGCCTCATTCTGTTGAAGTGACATTCATATCCTGAACTGAATTATCACATTAATCTTCCCTTACATTGTCTCCTGATACAGCAAGATCTGAGCCTCTGCAAAATGGAATTTTGCTTCATATCTTAGAGTGAAAAGAAAAGTGATTGTATATTAAGGGAAGAAAAACATAGCACTAGATTCTAGGAGGTGGTGAGCTTGGTTCACTTTGGTCTCCTGATTGCCAGGACTAAATTAGGAGTCAGTTTCCATCCTTTAGTATCCATACGTTTTGTTTAAATGTGACAAGTAGTCCTCTTCTCTTCCTTATCAATCCTGGTGTTGCATGGAGAGACTATGGGAACAGAGAGGCGCAGACCCATTTTTCCACATGAAGAAAGGGAGTACAGAGCTAACCTGAGCTGCTTGGCTCTTTCTGCTTCATCCTCTCCCCTCCCACCTTCTGCAGATAGTACTGGGTGCTCAGTTTTCTCTCACCTCCTCCCCACCCAAAAACTTTGGTCAATCCCTGAGGGGTAGTGGAGAGCTCTGCTTGTTTCCTGTAATAGCGGTGATTGGCTATACTTCAAGAAGAAACTTCTTCAGGAGCTAAGAGCTATCATATGCCTCACTGCCTTTGGCTCCAAGCTGCAGGCATGTTTCTATGACCTGGCTGTTACGTTTGTGTCAGAGAAGCATGTGTGTATGAATAGCTCCCCGTGTGGGGTGGGGACCCCAAACCACCACTGCACAGTGTAAGTAATTCTTCCCTGGGAGGAGGATGACTGAGGACTAACATCTGTCATAGATGGCTTATGTTGCTTAATATAGTACTGGAAGAAAGTCATACCACAGTGAAGAGGGCAAAATAAGAACTTATATAGAATAGGCAAAAGTGGAGAAGCAGCCTTAAGAGGGTTTTTCACTTTGGTGAGTCTGAAATTGTGTAACACTAGAGCCATTTGTTTAAACCCCACACTGCCTGCCTCTGGGCCAAAATTGCCATAATAAATTCATGAGTTGGCAACACTAGAAATAAAAATTCATAATTAAAAGTAGTTCAAACACTAGCTGTTCCTCCATGGGTCTAAGGTAAATACACATTGTCCTCTATCATGAAAGTGGTGTTGAACTTTCCCAAAAACAAGTGTGCATGTCAATAAAAAGTTTGTGCATAACATGTGTTCTGAGTGAGATGACTAGAAACCCAAGAAATTCAAATGTATTGTAAAAGTATCTGCTGTATCTGAGAGGTAGAATGTTGAACTAGTCATTACAAAAGAGCTTCTGTTGGTTAACAGTTGAAGGAAATTTCCTGCCTGTTCTTGTGAATGGAGCTGAGGTGCCACATGCAGCTGCTATTGCAATGGATACAGGAAAAAGGCACTAGATGGAGACAGACTTCAGTCTTTTTTCCAGCTCAATATGTTAGGAAAGCCCTTCTTAAGGCAGATGGTCAAAGTCAATTGATAAACTGGGGCACAGAATAATGATGCAATAAATAAGTAATGCTCAACAGCTTATAAAGGTATGCAAGGGAAACACACTAGTACAGTCATAAAATCAGGGTTAGAAGGGACCTCAGGAGGTTATCTAGTCCAGCCCCCTGCTCAAAGCAGGGCCAATCCCCAACTAAATCATCCCAGCCAGGGCTTTGTCAAGCCTGACCTTAAAAACCTCTAAGGAAGGAGATTCCACCACCTGCCTAGGTAATCCATTCCAGGGCTTCACCACCCTCCTAGTGAAAAAGTTTTTCCTAATATCCAACCTAAATCTCCCCCACTGCAACTTGAGACCATTATTCCTTGTTCTGTCATCTGCTACCACTGAGAACAGTCTAGAGCCATCCTCTTTGGAACCCCCTTTCAGGTAGTTGAAAACAGCTATCAAATCCCCCCTCATTCTTCCTTTCCATAGACTAACCATCCCCAGTTCCCTCAGCCTCTCCTCATAACTCATGTGTTCCAGCCCCCTAATAGTTTTTGTTGCACTAGGGGAGGGTGGAATACAACAGCATTGGGGGCAGGTAGCAGCAAAAAAGGGGTTCAGACTAAAATGGAGAGAGGCACAAGCACATGAGAGGGAGCATGGGCACACTGAGCAAGGGCTAATCCCCACAGCTCTCCTACTTTTCTCTTTTTCATTCTTACCTGAGGGCTCCCTTATTGATAGCTTGAGGATGTCTTCATTACTCAGCCTTTCAACCACACTTCCTCTCCCTTAGCTCCTTTCAGCCTGACTGCAGTGAGCCCTTTTATAGTATCAGAAGGGCCTTAATTAGAGTCAGGTGTTCACATTAACTTAATGGCCTCACCTGACTCTTTGCAGGTTAATTGGCATCAGGTGTTCTCATTAGCCTGGAGCAGCCCCTGCCCTGGTCAGTCAGGGAACAGAAAACTACTAAGCCAGTGGCTAGTATAATTGCTACTCTGCTGTACCTAACTGGCCTAGAGGGAGACAGCTGCTCCCTTGGCTGGGCCAGACCGTCCCTGGCTACCTGGTTCCTGGCTAACTGTAGGACCCCCCTGGTTCCTGCTACTCTAGCAACAGCCCCTTGGAGGGGCCTGTTGGCCCACTCCCCAGAGGAAGGGAGTGAGGGACCTCAGCCCTGGCAGTTGCTGCTGCGGACACCACCATCACCTGTGAGGGGTCATTTCTGCCTGCCTGGCCACCAGACTGCTACTGGAGCTGCTGCTGTGTTTGCTGATGAGGAGCTGCTGGAACCCAGAGGAGGAGGAGAAGAGAACCATCTGCTGCTGTGGGAGCGCATAGGGACTCTGCAGACCACTGTGGAGGGGGCCTTAAGACTGAGTAACTTTTGAACTGTGCTCTTGTGGTGGGGGTTTTAACTGTGTTTGTGGGGACACGGGGTGTGGTGTGGAGTCTGCCCCCAGTCCATCTGTGTGTCCCCCCCTTACCTCCAACACCACCACCATCGCTGCCCCCTCCACCACCCCCAGTGGACACTTACCATCTGCTTTCAGCTCCTGCCTCTGGGACTCAGCTGCTCACCTGGCTTGCCATGCCCTTTCACCACCATTTGGGCCAGAAGCAGCAGTCAGCTGCTTTTGTGCAAGCGCACGTGGATGCATATGCCCTGCCCTTGGACTGACCCCCACACGCACAGCTTTGCCCCTTCCTAACTGCCCCATTTGCCCCTTGCAGCCTTTTGCCCCCCCTTTGCCCCAGCTCCCCCTTACTAGCTTCAGTTTGTTTGCCTGCCCTGCCCTTTCTCTCTTCAGCTTTTGTTTGTTTTCCCTGCCCCAGCCTCTGAAGCTACCTCCTTCCCTGAACTACCTCCAGCCTAGTTTTCCCCCCCCGCCCCGTGGTCCCCCTGCCCTGGTTAGCCCCTTGCTCAGTGCAGCCATGCTCCCTCCCATGTGCTTGTGCCTCTCCCCATTTTAGTTTGAACCCCTTTTTTGCTGCACCCCCCCCCCATGCTGTTGTATTCCTCCCTCCCCTAGTGCAGCTAGAGGAGCCGGACTCCCACCCTGTGTCGGTGACTGACCCTTAGCCCTTGATTGCCCCCACCCCTTTTGGAACCCTCCTCCCCTGCCTGCAGCCTAGCAGGGAGGAGTGGTCAACCTGCTTCCTCTTCCCCTCCTCTCTCTGGTATTTTTCCCCCTCCCTTCCTGCTTCTTATGGCAGGAGACACGGTGAGTGGAGCCCCTTCGGCAGACCCCACTACCTCTCCCCCACCTGCTGCCCCATCACCCCCCCCCCCCCGAGCCTCTACCTCCACTGCTGCAGCCAAACCACTTGCTACTGCCACCGCTGTGGCACCGGCGGACACTGGGGTGACCTCCGCTGCTGCCACGTCCCTTGCCCCCTCCGACTCTGGGGAAGCCCCCTCAGCCGGTGGGATGAGTCAGGGTAAAAAGAAGGGTAAGGGCCCCGCTAAAAAGACCAAGCCCTCCATGGCCGGGGCTGCCCCCACTGCCACAGCCCCGCCACCGGCCACAGTGTCCCTCCCCGCTGTTCCCTCCACCAGCTCTGCAGGTGCCCCTCCATTGGCCCCCAGGACGTACGCCCAGGTGGTGGCAGCTCCCCGCCTGTCACTACATCATTTCTCCCACCCATCGCCTCCGCTACCATCTATAGCGGCCGGGGCCCCTTCCCCACCTTGATCAGGAAGCATGGTGTCCTCCTAGTGCCTGCCTCGCCCCATGTGGAGACCTATGTGCGGGCGTTGATGAGGGTGGTGGGGCCCATGGCCATTGTGGTGACCTCCAAAATGTACGGAAAGGTTGTGTTCTTAGCATCAGAGGCCGCCGCCCAGGAAGGCGGTGTGTGTGTGGGGGTGTTCGTCATCCCGCCGCCGCCCAGTAGGCACCGGAAAAAGGCTGGTGGGGGTGGAAGACCTGGGCGTCCGACTGGAAGACCTGGGCGTCCGACTGGTCCTGACCTTCGTCCCTTCCTTCCTTCCCAATGCCGCACTATTACCTGTCCTCTCTACCCTGGGGAAACCCATTTCTGTTGTGAGCCCTCTCCCACTTAGCTGCAAAGACCCTGATCCCTGTCATATTCTCTCGTTCTGCTGGCAAGTGCAGCTTCAATTGCCGCCGGCAGTGCATGATGGAGAGGTGCTCAAGGGGTCATTCTTGGTCCCCTACTGGGTGCATTATTCTATGAGGGAGGCCCGGTGCTACCTCTGCCGGGCAATGGGGCATGTCCAGAGGGACTGCCTCCTGGCCCAGCAAAGAGGGGCAGCTGGGACCCCAAAGCCCCGGCAGGGTGCCAGCCCCATCATTGCTGTTGCTCCCAGTGCCAGGAGCTGCCCCTCCTCCTTCCTGGCCCACCACCACTCCTGCTTGGGCCCACGGGGCACCTCCCCCAGCATGCCCAGATGAGCGGGAGAGCCCCGCCTCCTCTGCTTGCAATCTGGCGGGGCCTGTGGAGGAGGGTGCGGTGGGGATATTGCCGGGCATAGGAGAGGGCCTGTCCCAGGGAGAATCTTCCCTCACTTGTGCTGCCCCACCATTACCTCCCCGAGTCCCTGAGCCATCGCCCCTGCCCCCCGACCCGACCCCTGCTAGCCAGCCCCCAGATGATGCCAAGGAGGGCTGGGCACTAGTACAGGGGAAGCGGGGCAAGTGGAAGGCTCGAGCTCCGCTCTTCCCATCCGATGCGGAGGCTCCCCGGAAGAAAAGGAAGGGGGGCACTAATGCTGAGCCTTCCGCTTTGCCCACGGGTGCGTTCCATCCACTGGTTCTGGCTGGGGAAGATGTGGCAGCACCGGAGGGCAGTACCGACCTTCCACCGGAGTCCCTTCCCTCCAAGGCCCCTGATGGAGCCCCTCCTACCCCATTACCATCTGAAGCCTCTGTGAGCCCTGAGGTGACCGTCGCTTCGGGTGCTGGCGGGGAAAACCCCGGGGTGGTGGAAGACCATCTCCCCTCCATTTATGAGGAGATTGAGGCCCTGGGTCTGACTCCGGTCTCCCAGGGGGAGGATGACCCTCTGCCAGCGGGCCTCGATCTAAGTGATCTCACCCCAGCCCCCCTATCCCCGTGCTTCCTCCCCCTGACTGCTGCTTCTGCTCCCACCTCGGAGGGTCCCCTGGGCTCCTCCATCTGTTTGACCGCAGGTGGCACCTGGCTGTCGGCTGCTAAGCCTACTGAGGTGACGGCCAGTGCCATGCGGCCGGGACCCGAGCCTCATGGGGTATCCCTTGTAGGTGTGGAGCGACCGACCTCCTTCCCAGGTGGGGACCCCACTGAAGACTCTCCACCTCCCGATGCTGTGGCTACTACACCGGCCATAGAGCCTGAACCCGGCATCATTGGGGGTCCCCTTCCCACCTCCCCAGATCCCTGAGCCCGACCGAAAGGGGCCACCTCCCAGTCTCCTAGCTACTGGGACCTAGGCCCCGCTTCTGACCCCTGCCCTGCCCCTACTCTTGATCCCTGCCCTGCCCCTGATGCCAACCCCATCCTTATCCCCTCCACCTCCCGTGATGCCATTGCTGCCCCTGAAGCCGTCACCTCCTCAATCTCAGAGGATAGCCCCAGAGAGCGGCCTCTGTATTTCCCTGTCCCAACCCACCAGGGGCTGCTATTTTCCCTCCGCCGCCCCCAATTGAGCGGGGGTTTGAGGCGGGCCACGTGGCACCGGCCCATCGGGCACCACGTCGGGGGTCCACCCCTTGCCTGCCCATCTCGGTAGGCCGTAGGGCTGTGTCAGAGGCCCCTCCAGAGGATAGCCGGGGGCCAGTGAGCCCGGCCTCCCAGACGCTGCAAGAAGAGCTGTGGGAGTTCCTCGAAGACGTCCGTGTCTCCCGTAATAAGGTGCAGCTCACTCTTCAGCGATGGGGGGATTTCCATCAAATCATCTGGGCCGCGAGGGCCCTCATGGGGGAGGGTAAAAGGACCGGGAAGCAGGCCGCCGCAGCCTACCAGCGGGTCTGCCTCTTCCGTGACTCCTTACTCACCTACGGGGTAGGTCACGGTTTGTTGCGTGGCCTGATGGGTGCCGCGAGCAACCCTGCCGGCGAGGATCCCACCCAGCCCCCCTCATGGCACCTATCATCATCGCAACACTGAACACCCAAGGCTGAAGGATGGGTCTCATCAGGTGCCAGGTGCTCTCCTTCCTTTTGGGGGGGGGGGGGGGTACTCTATGGTTTTCTTGCAGGAGACCCATATGGATCTGGCTGCCAAAGACAGCTGGCGGTTGGAATGGGGGGACAAGGTCTACTTTAGCCATCTCACAGTACGTATGGCTGGAGTGGTGACCCTGTTCTCCCCCGACCCAGGGCCTGAGGTGCTGGGGGTCGTCGAGGTTGTGCCAGGTCGCCTGCTGCACCTCCGGGCCCGCATGGAGGGGCTCATGGTTAATCTCATCAATGTCTATGCCCCGACATTGGGCCCGAAGCAGCTGCATTTCTATCAGCAGGCGTCCGCCTTCCTTGGCAGCTTGGATCCTTGCAAGTGCCTGGTCCTAGGCGGGGACCTTTAACAACACCCTTGAGGAGCGGGACCGCTCAGGGACCGAGCAGTACCCGGCCACCGCGGACGTCCTCCAGGAGATAGCTGAACATCACTCCCTGCTGGACGTCTGGCGCAACCACCACCCGGACGACATCTCGATGTTCACCTTTGTCCGGGTGGAGGCCCATTGGTTGCGCCACTCCCGGTTGGACCGCATCTATTTATCACGTTTCCACCTTTCTCGGGCCCACTCCTCCAGCATCCGGCCGGCCCCGTTCTCTGATCATCATTTAGCCACCGTGACAGCCTCTCTCTGTGCAGAGAGGCCGGGGATGGCCTATTGGCATTTCAACAACAGTTTGTTGGAGAATGTGGGCTTCGTGGCGTCCTTCTGGGAGTTCTGGCTAGCTTGGCGAGGGCAGCGGCATGCCTTTCTCTTGGTGCGGCTGTGGTGGGACCTGGGGAAGGTGCGCACCTGGCTCTTCTACCATGACTACACCTGGGGCGCCAGCCAATGGAGGGATGTGGCGATAGAGCAGTTGGAACGGGAGATCTTAGAGCTGGAGAGGCGTCTGGCCACCAGCCCCAAGGATCCATCCCTCTGCGGAGCATGCCAGGCAAAGCGGGAGGAGCTCCGGTCCCTCGAAGACCATCAGGCCTGGGGGGCCTTTGTTCGATCCCACATCCGTTCCCTTCAGGATTTGGATCACGGCTCCCGCTTCTTCTACGCCCTGGAGAAAAGGAGGGGGGTCAAGAAGCGCGTCACCTGCCTTCTGGCAGAGGATGGCACCCCCCTCATGGATCTGGCTGACATGTGCGGGAGAGCCAGGGCCTTCTACGCAAGTGTTTTCTCCCCGGATCCGACCGATCCTAACGCTTGCAGAGTGCTCTGGGACGAACTCCCTATGCTCGGGCGACCGAGACTGGCTAGAGCTGCCTTTCACTCTGGCTGAGTTCTCAGAAGCCCTCTGCCGCATGCCCACCAATAAATCTCCGGGCATGGATGGGCTGACTGTGGAGTTCTACAATGTGTTCTGGGATGTCTTCGGCCTAGACCTACTCACAGTCTGGGCCGAGTCTTTGCAGAGCGGGGTCCTCCTTCGGCAATAAGGCGGGCATGGCTCACCTGCATGAAAGAGGGAGGGGAACCTCCGTGATTTACAAAATTGGCGTCCCGTCTTTCTCCTCAGCGTGGACTACAAAGTCGAAGCGAAAGGCATCTCGCTACGGCTAGGGTCTGTGCTGGCGGAGGTGGTCCGACCAGACGTACACCATCCTGGGCTGCACCATCTTTGACAACCTGTATCTGGTCCGGGATCTCTTCAAACTTGGGTGTAGGGATGGTCTGCCGTTTGCCCTCCTGTCCCTGCATCAGGAGAAGGCGTTTGACAGGGTAGACCACAGGTATTTCCTGAGCACTCTGCGAGCATTTGGCTTCGGACCCCAGTTTGTGGGTTTTCTTCAGGTGCTGTATGCCTCCGCAGAGTATGTGGTCAGGCTCACCTGGACCCTGACTGAACTGGTCAGCTTCGGGCCAGGAGTACGGCAGGGGTGCCCCCTCTTGGGCCAGCTGAATGCTCTGGCGATCAAGCCCTTCCTCTGTCTCCTCCGTAGGAGGTTGACGGGGTTGGTGCTCCAAGAGCTGGAGCTGCGGCTGGTCCTGTTGGTGTACGCTGATGTGCTCCTCATGGTCCAGGACCCGGGCGACTTGGCGCAGGTGGAGGCTTGTCAGGCCATCTGATCGGCAGCCTTCTCTGCCCTGGTCAGCTGGGTCAAGAGCTCTGACCTGGTGGTCGGGGATGGGTGGCAGGCGAGCTCCCTCCCACCCGCACTTCAGGCCATCCAGTGGAGCGCGGATCCGCTGCTCTATCTCGGTGTTTACCTTTCTGCCACGCATCCGTCTCCGCCGGAAAACTGGCACAATTTAGAGGGCGGGGGTGATAGAACGGGTCCGGAAATGGACAGGACTACTCCAGTGCCTCTCCCTTCGAGGGAGAACGCTGGTGCTTAATCAGCTAGTCCTGTCCATGCTCTGGTACCGGCTCAACACCAGCCCCAGGTTTCCTGGCCACCCTTGGGACATGGATTCTGGAGTTCTTTTGGTCAGGACTGCACTGGTCCCTGCAGGGGTTCTCCATCTACCCCTGGAGGAGGGAGGTCAGGGCCTGAAATGTCTGCACACTCAGGTCCATGTCTTCCGCCTCCAGGCCCTGCAGAGGCTCCTTTATGGTGCAGGTAGTCCAGCGTGGAGCATACTGGCGCACGCCTTCCTGTGCCGTTTCCAAGGGCTCCGACAAGACCAGCAGCTCCTTTATCTCCATCCGAGAGGTCTTCCTCTTAGGACCCGATCTTCTACCAGGACCTTCTCTGGACCTGGAAGCTGTTCTCAGTGACCAGGTCTGTGGTGGCCACCATGGGGGCAGATCTTCTCGCGGAGCCTCTGCTACACAACCCCCAGCTCTGTGTTCAGGTGGTGGAGTCCCCCTTGGTGCGCCAGAGTTTGGTCCTGGCAGACGTCACCAGAGTCGGAGACCTCCTGGACTACGACCGGGAAGACTGGCTGGATCCCCTGATGCTCGCTCAGCGCATGGGGCTCTCCAGGCCTCGTACTCCCTGGCGCGTACTTCAGGAGGTGAGGGCCACTTTGCCACCCACCGCTCGGGTTTACCTCGACCAGGTCCTAAGAGAGGGTATGCCCCGCCTACCCTCCACCCCAGGCTCTCCGGACCTTTTCATCGGGCCCCTGCCCTGTGGACCTGACCGACCCCCGCGCCCCTTCACCATGAACTGGCTGCACAATCTGCAGCCAGTCCGCTTCCAGACCGTGCCAAGGAAACATCTATACATGCTCGTGCTCCACACCCTTCACGTCCTCACCCTCGTGTCCCGCCCCAACACAAAGTGGTGGGACCTTCTGCCACCTCTAGAGGGTGAGGAGTCCCGGTGGGCCAGCCTATACTCCACCTTGGTCCCGAGGCCCACCGGGGATATCAGTTGGCTGCTCCTTCATGGGGCTGTGAGCACGGGCATGTACTTGGCACGCTTCACCCCATCCCAGGCACCTGCCCCTTTTGCGGCATGAGGGAGACCCTGGCGCACATTTACCTGGGGTGCGCCAGGTTGTAGCCCTTATTCTAGCTCCTCACGAATATTTTGTTACGTTTTTGGTTGCGTTTTTCCCTTCACCTCCTTATCTATGCACTCTCGATCCGTGGCCTCATAAAGTCACAGGACCTCCTGGTCAACCTTCTCCTAGCCTTGGCTAAAGTGGCCATCTATAAAACCAGGGTGAGGTGGTTGGCCGATGGAATCTCCTGTGACTGTGGGGCCTATTTCCGATTCTCCGTCCATTCATGTATCTGGGCAGAGTTCCTCTGGGTGCTGTCCACTGACTCCCTTGATGCCTTCGAGGAGCAGTGGGCACTGTCCGGGGTTCTCTGTTCGGTGTCCCTGTCTGGTTCCCTTCTTTTGACGCTTTGACCGCACTCCTGTCGCTGTTATTTCATTAGTTGTCCCCCGTAATTATTTGGTTTCCAGGTCCTGTGGACCCCCCTCTTGGGGGGCTGGGGGGGGGGAATCTTTAGCAGTGGATCAGTAGGGCTACTCTGTTGTACCTAGTTGGCCTGGGTCTATCACTCACTCACACACACTCTCACACGCTGTTTCAGCTTCACCAGCTTTTAAAACCCAGTTCTCTTACACTGTGGCAGTGCCAACAAGCCATTAAGCAGATATATTTTTGTTGTTTATTTGCTATGATAGATTTGTATGCTGCATTAACCTTTGGCATACAAAAATATACATCCCTCCTTTTGAGCACAACCATTGAATATAAAGCATGTCAGAGTACAGTTACCATAGTAATCTCTGATGGTGAGCTATGCTGTGTGCTATGTGATCTAGTAAGATAGCTGGGACTAATGCAAATATGTATCCTCCTTCAAATGTTTCCACATGTCTATTCCAATGTAGGCGTGTGTGTGCCCTGAGCACAGTTGCCGGAATTGTTTCCCCTAGTGGTATCCGTTGGGTCGACTCCAGCACTCTCTGGTTCTCCCCACTCATACCACTGATATAAAGGGCGCTGCTGACCCGATCCCCTTCAGTTCCTTCTTACCATCCATGATGTCTGCTGGAATTCCTCATTGCTCAGGCAGTTTTCTCCTAGTGACTTTTCTACTACTTTAGTGTAAATAACAGGTTTCAGAGTAGCAGCCATGTTAGTCTGTATTCGCAAAAAGAAAAGGAGTACTTGTGGCACTTTAGAGACTAACCAATTTATTTGAGCATAAGCTTTCGTGAGCTACAGCTCACTTCATCTGTAGCTCACGAAAGCTTATGCTCAAATAAATTGGTTAGTCTCTAAGGTGCCACAAGTACTCCTTTTCTTTTTAGTGTAAATAGTTATTGTAGTTGGTAATCTTTGGTAGGTTTTGGGTGCCTTCACGCTTAGTTAGCAGGGTCATCCACATCCCAGGGCTGGGGCATGCCTCTGTTACCAGGCCCTGCGTTTCCTGTGGTAAGTCTATGCCTTTGAGTGACTCGCAGTCGATTTATCTGAAGTGCATGGGGGAGTCTCATAGGAAAGACCATTGATAACGCTGCAGGGACTTCAAACCCTACACCAAAAAGGACCAAGCAGCAAAACTGAAGGTCCTCCTCATGGAGGCAATCTTAAGACCTGCCTTGGAGCCACACTTGGACTTGGCACTAAGCACTTCAGCCGTAGTGTGAAGTGCTCCTCCCACAGGTCAGGAATCCTAGCACCGATCTTCTTCTCCAGTGCCTAAGAAGAACCATAAACGCCAAGAGAAGAGCCAATCCCCGGTGCCAAAGGCAAGCAGACGGGGACCATGATAGAGCAAGGCTTGCGTTGGGCCAGCACTACAGCATCAGGTGTCATCAACTCTGGTGTGGCTGCAAGCCCTACTGACACCGGTACGGGCGCCACCTCCTGTGGGCGAACCGTGCACCAGCCAGTTTGCAGTGCAGTCTACTCTTATCCCAGTCCAAAGGTTATAGTTCATTGGTGTAGTTCTCGACTCCATGTGAGAGTTCTACTTCCAGGCGATAGCTTTTGTTTGATTACGTCCCTGATATGGTCCCTCCAGCCTCATCCGATCACAACTGTATGACAATCTAAGCCTTCTGTGCCACATGGCTTCATGGACCTACATAGTGAATCAAGCAAGGCTACATCTCAGACCTTTCCAAACCTGATTAGCCATGGTATACTTCTCCTCACATCATCACTTAGACTCAGTGCTCATGATGCCTGGTCAGGTCCTTGACTTACTGACGTGGTGGCTGACCCACCACACGGTATATGCAGGGGTACCCTTCTCAAGGCCTTAACTCCTGATGTCTCTAGTATCCAAAGCAACAGCCCTCGGCTGGGGAGCCCCCTAGAGTCCCTCAGGACCTCTGGTTTCAAGAAGAACTTTCCCTCCATATAAACATCAGGGAGCTCAGGGCAGTCTGCCTAGCCTGCCAAGTGTTTCTACCCCACATTCTGAACAGAACTGTATCGGTTCTCATAGATAATACAATGGCCATGTTCTACATAAACAGGGCAGTGCGCTTTCTTCCCCTCTGTGTCAAGAAGCAATCCGACTATTGGAGCTCATCAGTGTAGAAGTGTCCTACCTTCTGAAAACGCAGAACCAGCTAGCATATCACCTCAGGAGGTCTTTCTCCTCTCACCATGAGTAAGGCTACATTTGTCACAGGTATTTTTAGTAAAAGTCATGGACAGTTTCACAGGCCGTAAACAAAAATTCACGGCCCGTGACCTGTCCATGACTTTTACTAAAAATACCCACCCTGACTAAAATTTTGGCTGGGGCAGTGGGTACTCTGGAGGGGGGGGGGGGTCCTGGGGCACTGCGGGTGCTGGGGGATGTGGCCCGGGACCTCTGCTGGTACTGGGGGAGGAAGGTTGGCAGGGCTTCCTACCCGGCTCCTCATCCCTGTGGCTCCTAGGCGGCAGAGGCAGGGGCCATGGCGGGGACTCTGCCGCTCCCGCCACGAGCGCCAGCTGCCGCAGCTCTCATTGACCAGGAATCGCAGCCAATAGGAGCCAGGGGTGAGGGCTGTGGATGTGGGCAGTGTGTGGCTCAGAGACCCCCACTGGCTCCTCCACCGCCTAGGAAGTGCAGGGGGGCCCCTCACCCTGAGGTAAGCCTCTCTCCGCACTCTCCAACTCCCTGCCCATAGCCCTGAGCTCCCTCCCACACACCCAAACTGCTGCTGCTGGTGGCCCAGGGGCTGTGCGGCTTGGGTAGCCCCTGAGCCAGCACCAGCTGTTGCAAAAGTCACAGAGGTCACAGAAAGTCATGGATTCCGTGACAGACTAGTATCCTTAACCACGGGACCGGATATCTTCTCTCCCCCCCCCCCCCCCACCAGTGTGGGACTCCCCATATAGACCTGTTCGCTACCCGCAACAACAGAAAATGCCATCAGTTCTCCTCTCTGTGAGGCCACAGCCCGGGTCACAGATATGTTCCTGTTATGGACAAAGTACCTGTATTATGCATTTTCTCCTACCCTGCTGATTCACAAGGTTCTGATGAAAATCAAGTGGGACCAAGCATAGGTCATTCTCATAGCCCCTGTGTGGCCCAGGCAACATTGGTTCAATACTCTCTTAAGGCTTTCAGTGGCAGCCCCACTATGGCTTCTGCTGCACCCGGACTTTATCTCCTGAGACGACAGTTGGCTGCTCCACCCATATCTCAGGTCTCTTCATCTGACGGCCTGGAAGCTCCATGAGGAGCAGTCTTGCTCAGAGGAGGTCAGTAGAAAGCCTTCCACCAGGGTCACCTACTTCGCCAAATGGGAGTGGTTCTCCATCTGGTGCTCCCAAGGGGGAATGCCATCTACACAGTCTCATCTTGGAGTACCTTCTGCTGCTGAAACAACAAGGGCTGGCCCTCTCTTCAGTCCGGGGTCACCTAGTGGCCATCTCAGTCTTTCATACCAAGGTTCACAATCAATCCATTTTTTCATTCGACCTGGGGATCCATTTTCTCAAAAGCCTGGAGAGGATGTAACCCCAGGTTAGAGATCCCATTCCTCCGTGGGATCTAAACCTTGTCTTGTCAAAGCTTACAGGTCCACTGTTTGAACTGCTAGGAGCATGCTTGTTACACCTCTCCTGGAAAGTCACCTTCTTAGTGGCCATTGCTTTGGCCAGAAGAGTCTCAGAGATCTGGGCCTTCACATCAGAAGCCCCAGATATGGTCATCTTCAAGAATAAAGTCCAGCTGTGCCCATACCTTTCATTCCTCTTAAAGGTGGTCTCACAATTTTGGTCTCACAATTTCACTACAGTGAAGCAATCTTCCCGCAGGTATTCTGCGCTAAACTACTATGGCCTTCGCCACTGCCTTCCCAGCACAAGTCCCTACCCAGGACATCTGCAGAGCAGCAACCTGGTCATCAGTGCACACATTCTCAATGCACTATGCCATCACTTAGCAGGCTAGAGACAATGCCAGCTTTGGCCGCACAGTCTTGCAGTCACCTTGCCTTTGAACTCTAAACCTACCTCCTGTACAACTCATTGTGAGCCACCTACATTGGAATGGTCATGTGCAAGTACTTGAAGAAGAAACAGTTACTAATGTTTCCATAACTTGTTCTTTGAGATGTGTTGTATATGTCCATTTCAAAACTCACTATCTGCCCCCTCTTATCCGAGGTGGTCAGTAAGAAGAAACTGAAGGGGAGCAGGGTCAGCAGGGCCCTTTTTACCAGCAGCATGAGCGCATGACACCAGAGGGCATTGGAGCCAACCCGACAGATACCACTAGGGGAAAGAATTCTGGCAACTGTGCTCAGGGTGCATACACACCTACATTGGAATGAACATGTGCAATACATCTCGAAGAACAACAGTTACAGAAAGGTTAGTAACCAAGCTTTTTTTTTGTTTTATTTTTGGGGGTTTTTTGAGTAAAGGCAGGGGAGACGGTCATCAAGATTCAGGGGCATTTTCCCCCCAGATAGGCCTATAGAAATGACTGGCTCAGATCTTGGCGAAGTCGAAAGTACAGACTAATTAGCCACTACCTGCATGAATATGAAGTAAACGCAAGCAAATCTTGTGTGTCCATCCCTCTTTTTCATAACCAATGTTACCATATTATATAGTGTGCAAAAAGGTGATCCACTGCAACTTGCAGACTCCTCCGTGTTAGCAAAGGGATACACTTTGCTACCCTATTTGATTATGAATGTGTGGTTAAAAAATGAAGTTCATGTTGATCGACTTATATTACAGTAAAACCAGTTCTTAGTGTCTCTTTTTGGTTTACAACCTCTTAATAAAAGTCTTTCAGTATTTTATGACTTACGTATGAATTTACTTAAATAGGGCTCACTCTTTTATGCACTACAATTAAGGTGACTTTTTTTAAAAATCTGTTTTAAAACTTCCTTTATACTCTAAGCTCTGACTCCAGTGGGATACTGGGATTACAGTAGACTATATAACATAGTTGGCCGCACTGAGCTGACTTAATGGCTAAGGAAGCTTACTTTTTCATTTACCCCTCAACCCCGAGTATATTAACATTGAGTGTTGTTTATGCCATTGATCTTCCTTATGCTTGTTTAGAGATGAATATTGGCTAGGTATCTGTCCAAAGGGAGCCTATTTGGATTACTATCGTGTTTCGTCAGAGTGGAATAGTTACAGGAGAATTGAGATTGAAGTAGGAAGGGCCTGGGAAGGGGGATGAGGGAGAATTAGCCATAAATAAGACATTCTTCCTTGCATAAGAGGTCCTACATGGTAAGTATTGTTATACCAATATGTAACTAATAAAGAGTATTAAAATATAGTACTTGGATGTTCCACATAGTATGATCTGAAGTTTTATCCAACGAAGCTCAAGTGTATTTGCTTTATTTAATATTAATTATCAGTTTTCTCTTGTGTATCTTAAAAGCTGCTTCCTAACACAGCATTCTTCCCTCTCTTAGGTTATAAAGCAGCTAAATGGAGTCTGAGCAGCTGTTCCATAGAGGCTACTATCGAAATAGTTACAACAGTATAACTAGTGCAAGCAGCGATGAGGAACTTTTAGATGGAGCAGGTGTCATTATGGACTTTCAAACTTCTGAAGATGACAATTTGTTAGATGGTGATGCATCAATTGGTAAGTTAGTAATTCTTATTTATGGCTTTTTGGTTTAAAATCTCTTTCATTTAAGTCTAGAAGGGAATCGCTTTTGAAGCAGTAATTAATTTTCTCAATCTTGTCAGCAAAACAGTTCATGAAGAGATGGCTTTAAAAAAAGTTACTGAAAAATGTTTATTAGGGTCTATTAAGGTTTCTCTTGCTAAGCAGTTATATTAGACTTCCAGTGGAGCCTGACAGATAACTTTTCTGATCATCTTATGTCTTCTATCATTGCTTACAAAGCTGAAAAAAATCTTCTTGTCAAGTTTCTCTTCTCTTTGAGAAGAGAGTTCTAAAAGCCACCTCCTCTTTTCTTATCTGGCTCTTTGAGTGAGAAGGATGCAAAGTTAGCTCTCCTATCTGAACAGCAACTCCATGAGAATAGTTAGCTTATTATCCTTCATAGTAGAATTACACTGGGCGTAACTGTTTTTCCTACTGTTTACTGTAATCTGCTTTTTAGCACTATTCTCTTCCATATCAGAATAGAATGATGATTCTTCTGTAGCTGGTGACTGTACTTCCAAGAATCCCAGGAAAAGTACATTGTCCCTAAATGACTAAGTTAGAGCGACAAGGTGGGCGATGTAATACCTTTTATTGAACCAACTTCCGTTAGTGAAATAGACAAGCTTTCGAGCTACACAGAACTCTTGTTCAATTTAGAACAAATATGCACTCTGTGGTGTTCAATAGTAAACACTGCCAAGAGGAAGAGATCCATCAGCAACAGTGTCTAAAAAACGTGATTCAGGTCAGTTCAACTGTTGCCTGGCCCATTTGAGTAGCAGCTGTGAAACTCACCAGTGTCTTCTAAGCTTTATTGTACTTCTACCTTTTCTTGTGGGCAGAAATGAAGAATCTTGTGTCTGTATCTACCAGAGTATCTCCAGCAACATCAGCAGCTCTCTGCTTGTTTTCATATGTAAAATGGGGACAATAACATCTTTGTTGCTCGTAAGAGTCCCATCAACAGCAGAGTGAATTGTAAATGTGAACTTTGCAACTTCTGTTCAGACCACTTTGGAGCAGATGAGATTTTCATATTCCATTAGCTGCTACTCAAGAAAGTGATGAGCACAAGTAAAAGGGCACTGAAGTGATCCCACTCATCACTCTAGATGTGAGGTCTTCAGAAACATTAATGAATTCATCTTCACAACACTTACCTGAGGTAGGGAAGTATTATTGTCCTCATTTTACAGATTCCTATTCCCCAACCCCTATTGCTTCCCTTTTTCCCCTTCACCCTGGCTTTGTCCCTGTCGTTCTCTTTTGTTTTGTGCCCAGCCCTTCCCTGTATTCTAGTATGATAACTTCCTTCACCACCACACTGCCTGGGCACTAGCAGGCAGAGTATTGAGAGCACCGTTATCCATTCCAGTTCATGGCACCACACTGGCCCTTGGCAGCCAGAGGAGCACTTGCAGGCCAAGTGCTGCTCCGCTTCTGCATCCTTGGGATGGAGTTTGCTCAGTACAAAAAAACCTTTTGAGAGTTTTGATGTCAAACACTTTTTCAAATGTCTTTACTGATCACCAACAGTGATTTTTCAGAGGCTCATAAGTTGGCCAAGTTGGAGCAGAATTTCATACGACAGAAAGGCAGCCCCTAGTCAGATTTCAAGTTCTCACTCTAGTCCATGGAGAGGCAATAGTTTCTCAGTGAAATTATTGTAAGAATTTTTTAATGTTTTCCCTAACATCATTCTTCAAAATGGTTGAACTGTTTTACAGGAAGTACTTGAAAGAAATTTAGCCTGATGCAGACACCCATTGTGGAAAATATCTGCTCAGATAGTTTGGAAAAGATCTAAGCAACTGAAAACAAAGGGCTTATAATGGAAAGTGTTAAATCATCTAGAGGTGTTTTTATAAGGTTGCGTATCTTATTAAAAGATTTGTGTATAGCTTGATATGGGTCTACTCATTTTTATGATTACTGCATCTTAGTGTGGAGCACTTAGTTGTGTTGGAGGTTGCACTTTATTTGCAGGGTTTGTGTGAGGATTCTAGTTTAAATGGGATCCTAATCACATACTTTAAATGTAATTTGTTGGTCGTATTCAACTGTTTAAGACAGAGAAGGATTTTATTTTCCCCCCACACGTTTTGGTCTGATTAGGAGGGTTTTCACTTAAGGCACGCTGGAATGGCATGACCAGTCATTAGTACAGCAGTGTTTGACTGGGCTAAAGAGCAGATGAGGATCTAATTTCACTAAGTGGTTCACAAGAATCACCCAGAATGGATCTGCGGGTTTATACACTCGAATGCATCTGATATTCTTCTTCCTGGCAATGAGCTTATTTTTATCAATGACATACCCAAACCTCACCTGCCAAAATCCTGGGCATCAGTATAATGGAACAATAATTTCTACCATAATCATATTTGATTAGAATTAGTAGTTTCTCAGGATATTTACATTTCTTATAACTAAAAGAATATTTTGTATAAACTACCAAAAAGTTGAAGTATAGCTACCTTATGGTTTATTCACTGTAAATTGCTTTCGTTGGCAGTCCTGGAGGATTTTTGATCAGAGTTGTAAAAACACGCTTATTAAACATTTAAGTACACAGCAAAATATTTTGTGAAACTAAAAATTTATTTATTTATTATTCTTTCTATCTCCTTGATGTGTGAATTTAAATCTTCATACTAATCTTGTTTCTCACAGGGCCAAAATCAAGCAGGTGCCTTCCTGCTGGATTTCATGGCTTCATTATTGTGGCTTGTTCTTTGATCTTCTTCTTTTTCGCTTTTGTTTTTGGCTACTGCTGCCTTTTTAGAAAGGCTTCTGGTATTTAAATTGGATTTTCCTTTACCTTCCCTCCATTATAATTTTTAAAAACGTTTTTGTGTTCATTGAATCCAGGCATGCAAGATGAATCCACCATACAAGATTAAATTACATAATTTATGGCTAATCATCCTAAAGCTACCCTGTATCTTTCCAAGTTGTTGTTCTGAATAAAAGAAAACAGTGAAGAAAAAATAAAATGAGGACAATTTTAATATTGTAGCCAGTCCTTTTTTTGTAAGAGTTAAAAAAAAAAAAAAATGTGCCTGCAATGTTTAGTTTGCTTTTCCTCCATTTTACAAAATAAAATATATTGCAGAAAAAAAAAAGTGCCCTCTTTATTCAGGGGCCTGGTCCAAACCCCATAAAAGCCAATGGAAACTTTTCTGTTGACTTTAGTAGCTCCAGCTTAGCCCCCTTACCCACTAGGCCCCTGAGTCAGTAGAACCTTTAAGCATATGCTTCTCCTTAGTCACATGAGTAGTACCATTGAAATCAATACTCAATTCCTGAGTCAGCTAAGTACTTAAGAATAAGATAGGTAATATACATTCATTATTTGATAATTCTTTGTATTGGGTATTGAATGCATGCTAAAATAGAGAAGATACAGGGAACACTAAGGGACTCCTCCTGCTTATCTTACCCAACTACACCCATATTGTCTTCTCTGGCTCTGCTCAGGTGAGTAAGGCATGTAGGATTTGACCCCTATGTCTGTTAAGCATTTTGAATTCACAGGCTAGGATTTGTCTACAAATAGTTTTCATGAAGTCCTGGGTATCTTTTTTAATATTTAGATTAACTATATGTATAAGTGAGCTTTGTGTTAAAGGTTGATGTTTTTGATTTTCAGTTTATGGTTTGAACTGATTCCTGCAGTTCCTCGTGGATTTCTCCTTTGTCTCTATACCTAATACTGTAGAATAGTTTTGTTTAGGTAATTCTGTCACTCCTTGCTGTCTGTATAATTAACAACTGAAAGCATCTATCACAGGAGTTCAGATACCATGGTGAAATATAAAATATGTGACCAGATATGCTGACATTTTCACTATTCTTAACTCTTACACATGTAAATTTATTTTACACTCTGATGCTGCGACCATTATGTTCACACAAATCTCATTGACTTCAGTGGTACAAATGAGGTCTGCAAGATTGTGGTGTTAGGGAGGACCAGTAAGTGTCACTAACCTGTGAATCCTTTCTGAGTGCCTGGAGACTGGTAGTGGACGGAAACCACTGGCAGTTCTTGGTAAACTCTCTCAGAAATCCTGTTATAACAGGGTAAGTAGTTAGGTTGCTGTATGTGTGTAGGTTTTGGATGCCTTGAATCACATTTTTTGCCTTGGAGCAACACTGGCTTGTCAACTGTGATTAAAAAATAACAACTGTTTTTGTTGCCTGTTAAAGCTTTATCTATTTGTAGAAATTACATTTACTATATTTTTTCTGTTTGCATTAATATGTGCTGAGAAGTAGGAGGTTATGATAGGCTAGAATATCAGAAGTACCTGCATCTTTAGCAATGGAAAAAACTTATAAATGCATTTTCTACAGAAGTACTTCTGCAGATATCAGCTTTATGCTGATGCATGAGGGATTTTCCCCATTTATTTATTTATTGCTTATATTTAATTAATATATATTTGCTCTGAATTTGGCATATTTGCTGTTGGGGACCATCTGTATCATTTGCTGCTACAAAATATTATGCTGCCTGCGTCAGCATTTCAAAGCATGCAGGAGGATATCCATTCTCCTATTTATTAAAGGGACAATACCACTTAAAAGCCATATTTGATTTGTATTGCAAAATATATGTATACATGTTACTAAAATATGTTGTTATATTGCAAGAGTTTGCAAAATCTAGGGTTTTTTTGTTCACTAAAAACTAGTTTTCTGAATATAAGCTGGAATCTCCAGAATTGATAACTTGATGCAATGTGAAGATTATTCTGTTAAACACTCACGTAAGGAACTAGAAATATATATTAGAAGACAGAATGCATAGTATTCTCCGCCTTTGCCCAAAATATAAATTTTGGGAAGACAAGCATTCTCAAAACCAAAGATAAAGGCTCAGTTTACTCTGCAGCCAGCTGGACCTAAACTCTGTAGCAAAGTCTCTGGCACAGCAGCTGACTGAATCATCAGGCAAGTCTACACTACAGCGCTATGTTGGCAGTGTCTACAGGGTGATAGAAACATAAATAAAATATTTATTGCAGCTGACAAAGTGGGTATTCACCCACAAACGCTTATGCTCTTATACATCTGTTAGTCTATAAGGTGCCACAGAACTCTTTGCCGCTTTTACAAATAAAATAGTTTACTATGTGACTTAAATGTGATCATTCTACTCCTCCAAATAATAAAATGTAATATAATAATTCTTCAGCTAGAGCTGTTATTATATAACTAAGAAAATCACATACAAATTAGGATAACTGATTATACAAGACTCAGACAGTGTGTATTAGGTTTTCTCTGCTACAGATATGGATGCATTCTCTCATGGACACTTAGCACTGGTCTACACTAGGACTTTAGGTCGAATTTAGCAGCGTTAAATCGATGTAAACCTGCACCCGTCCACATGATGAAGCCCTTTATTTCGACTTAAAGGGCTCTTAAAATCGATTTCCGTACTCCACCCCTGACAAGTGGATTAGCGCTTAAATCGGCCTTGCCAGGTCGAATTTGGGGTACTGTGGACACAATTCGACGGTATTGGCCTCCGGTACCTATCCCAGAGTGCTCCATTGTGACCGCTCTGGACAGCACTCTCAACTCAGATGCACTGGCCAGGTAGACAGGAAAAGAACCGCGAACTTTTGAATCTCATTTCCTGTTTGGCCAGCGTGGCAAGCTGCAGGTGACCATGCAGAGCTCATCAGCAGAGGTGACCATGATGGAGTCCCAGAATCGCAAAAGAGCTCCAGCATGGACCGAACGGGAGGTACGGGATCTGATCGCTGTATGGGGAGAGGAATCCGTGCTATCAGAACTCCGTTCCAGTTTTCGAAATGCCAAAACCTTTGTCAAAATCTTCCAGGGCATGAAGGACAGAGGCCATAACAGGGACCCGAAGCAGTGCCGTGTGAAACTGAAGGAGCTGAGGCAAGCCTACCAGAAAACCAGAGAGGCGAACGGCCGCTCCGGGTCAGAGCCCCAAACATGCTGCTTCTATGATGAGCTGCATGCCATTTTAGGGGGTTCAGCCACCACTACCCCAGCTGTGTTGTTTGACTCCTTCAATGGAGATGGAGGTAACACGGAAGCAGGTTTTGGGGACGAAGAAGAAGATAGCTCACAACAAGCAAGCGGAGAAACTGGTTTTCCCAACAGCCAGGAACTGTTTCTCACCCTGGACCTGGAGCCAGTACCCAAGGCTGCGTCCTGGACCCAGCAGTCGGAAAAGGGACCTCCGGTGAGTGTACCTTTTAAAATACTATACATGGCTTAAAAGCAAGCATGCGAAAGGATCAATTTGCCCTGGCATTCGCGGCTCTCCTGGATGTACTCCCAAAGCCTTTGCAAAAGGTTTCTGGGGAGGGCAGCCTTATTGCATCCTTCATGGTAGGACACTTTACCACTCCAGGCCAGTAACACGTACTCAGGAATCATTGTACAACAAAGCATTGCAGTGTATGTTTGCTGGCGTTCAAACAACATGCGTTCTTTATCTCTCTGTTATCCTCAGGAGAGTGAGATATCATTCATGGTCTCCTGGTTGAAATAGGGTGCTTTTCTTCAGGGGACATTCAGAGGAGCCCGTTCCTGCTGAGCTGTTTTGCCTGCGGCTGAACAGAAATGTTCCCCGCTGTTAGCCATGGGGAGGGGGAGGGTTGAGGAGGTAGCCGCGCAGTGGGGGGAGGCAAAATGCGACCTTGTAACGAAAGCATATGTGCTATGTATGTAATGTTAACAGCAAGGTTTACCCTGAAAGACTGTAGCCACTGTTTTATAAAATGTGTCTTTTTAAATACCACTGTCCCTTTTTTTTTTCTCCACCAGCTGCATGTGTTTCAATGATCACAAAGAAAAGGAGTACTTGTGGCACCTTAGAGACTAACCAATTTATTTGAGCATAAGCTTTGGTGAGCTACAGCTCACTTCATCGGATGCATACTGTGGAAACTGCAGAAGACATTATATACACAGAGACCATGAAACAATACCTCCTCCCACCCCACTCTCCTGCTGGTAATAGCTTATCTAAAGTGACCACTCTCCCTACAATGTGCATGATAATCAAGGTGGGCCATTTCCAGCACAAATCCAGGTTTTCTCACCCTCCGCCCCCCCCCCCCCCCACACAAATTCACTCTCCTGCTTGTAATAGCCCATCCAAAGTGACCACTCTCTTTACAATGTGCATGATAACCTGGATTTGTGCTGGAAAAGAGAGTGGTCACTTTGGATGGGCTATTACCAGCAGGAGAGTGAATTTGTGTGTGTGTGGGGGGGGGGGGGGAGAAAACCTGGATTTGTGCTGGAAATGGCCCACCTTGATTATCATGCACATTGTAGGGAGAGTGGTCACTTTGGATAAGCTATTACCAGCAGGAGAGTGGGGTGGGAGGAGGTATTGTTTCATGGTCTCTGTGTATATAATGTCTTCTGCAGTTTCCATAGTATGCATCCGATGAAGTGACCTGTAGCTCACGAAAGCTTATGCTCAAATAAATTGGTTAGTCTCTACGGTGCCACAAGTACTCCTTTTCTTTTTGCGAATACAGACTAACACAGCTGTTACTCTGAAACCTGTGTTTTACTCTAGGGGCTTCTGATGGGACAGCTGTGTCTGTCAGAGATCACACCCCTGATTGACATAGCCTCAGTTCCATTTTGTGTTGGTGTTCATGTAACACCAACAGACCCTGGTCATCAGTGGGCAGGATTGAACCTGTGACCTCTGTAGCTAACTGCATGAGCCAGGGGCTGCGAGTTGTATGGGCTCCTGGTGCCCGGACTCCAGCAATATTCAGGGCCCGGGGGCCCAGCTCCACCAATGTTTGGGGCTGAGTGTCTTCCCCTAGCCCTGCCTGCTGCCCCTGTGCACCTCCCCCGAGTGTCCCCCAGCCCCCACTTGCTGCCCTAGTGCACCTCCCTTGGGCCCTGGAGCAGATACATGCTGCCTCCCTGCATCAACTGCCGCCGCAGGATCCTAGTGCCTCCCATTCACTAGTGCCAGGACAGGCTGACCCTGAGCCTGCCCTTCCCCCTCAGACCCTTTCATTTTCCAGCAGGACCCTCCTCAAGCACAAGGGGCCCCCTGCCCATAGTCACTGCTCCTCCCCCATGCTGGGCAAGGGACAGCCCCATCCCCAGTGAGGCTACAGTGAGGGGCAGCACCAGGGGAGGAGGCACACATGTGATGGCAACCCCCCCATCCTCCTGCCCATGGCACCCACCACAGGGGAGGCGAGGGGGCTTCCTGTACCTGAGAGGAACTTTAGGAGCACATGCAGTGACGGTGGTGCAAGGTGAGTGTGGTGCAGGGGGGGCCCTCCCCCGGAGCTTGCTGCTGCCTGCAGGGAGAGGGCTGGGGGAAATCCTCCTTTTCTGGCCCTTGTCCTAGGGCAGCCTGTCTGCACCCCAAACCCCTCATCCACAGCCCTCACCCCTGCATCCCAGCCCTCTGCCTGAGCCCCCTCATACCGCCAACCCCCTCATCACCAGCCCCACCCTAGAAATATACTTTAAATACTGTATATTTTTTAAATATAAATATAACGCCTCGCTTAACGTTGTAGTTCTATTCCTGAAAAATGCTGTTTTAAGTGAAATGGTGTTAAGCGAATCCAATTTCCCCATAAGAATTAATGTCGGGGGGGGGGGTGAGTTAAGTTACAGGGAATTTTTTTTTGCCAGAGGAAAGACCACACACACACACACAGAGTATAAGTTTTAAACAACCAATTTAATACTGTACACAGCAATGATGATTGTGAAGCTTGGTTGAAGCAGTGTAGTCAGAGGGTGGGATATTTCTCAGGGAATGCCTTACTGCTAAATGATGAACTAGCACTCGGCTGAGCCCTCAAGTGTTAACACACTGTTGTTAATGCAGCCTCACACTCTATAAGGCAGCACGAATGGGAGGGTGGGGAGGGGAAGACAGCATGGCAGAGAGAGACAGAGACACACACACACACACACACACACACACACCCTGTGTGTGTGTGTGTGTGAGAAAGAGACTTTAAGAGAGCAGTTGCTGCCAGCAAGCTCCCTCCATTCTGAGCCCTGTCGTGTCTTTGTGTGCTCTGTGGAGATGGGGGTGCAGGAATAGGGGAGGAGGACACCCTGACATCAACACCCCTCTTCCCCGTCCTCCTCTGCACAGCAAGCAGGAGGTCACGGGAGCAGCTCCAAGGCAGGGGGCAGGAGCAGCACATGGCAGTGGGGGGAAGGGACACCTGAACTGCCCAGCAGTTGATAGTCTGCTGGGCAGCAGCAGCACAGGGAACTTAGGGGGGCTGTCGGGGCTGATAGGGGGGCTGTCGGCCCACCCTGATTCCAAGCCCCCACTACTAGCTCCAATGGGCTGCTCTTTCTGCAGGGAGTGGACAAAGCAGGTGGCTGCCAAACAACACTATATAAGGGAGCATAGCACAACTTTAAATGAGCATGTTCTCTAATTCAGGGGTTCTCAAACTTTGGTCCAGGAGCTCCATTCAGGTGGTCCACGCTCCTGGGCGGCCGCACATGGGAGAATGAAGGGCCACCCACCTAATTAGTGGAGTTGCGCAGGCGTGGCTCTACTAATTAGGTGCCTGGAGAAGATGCACATGTAAGGTGAGGTGGTGGCCTTGGGGGGAATAGGGGATAGGTGGGAGGGGGCAGTGGTGTGAGAAGAGGAGGTGGTGGGCATTTGGGACGTGCAGGGCTACAGCGGCCAGAGAAAGAGGCTCCAGGGCTCCGGCTGCTGGGGAGAGACCCCCTTCCTTCCCAGCTTCAGCTCTGTGGCTGCTGTGACAGGGGAGAAACCCCACTGCTTTCCAGCCCAAGCTCAGGGGCTGCTGCGGTGGGGGAGAGAGGGAGAGAACCCCACTTCTTCCTAGCCCCAGGTTGGGGGCTGCTGCGGTGGGGGAGAGGGCACATCCATCGCATTAGAAAGGTTAAGACTACTGATATTAAAATATGAGTTGTGTGGCACCCTGACAGCAGGATTGTCTGGCTATGTAGACTCCCTCCTCAGGCCCTATGCTACCAGCACTCCCAGCTACCTTCGAGACACCACTGACTTCCTGAGGAAACTTCAATCCATCGGTGATCTTCCTGATAACACCATCCTGGCCACTATGGATGTAGAAGCCCTCTACACCAACATTCCACACAAAGATGGACTACAAGCCGTCAAGAACACTATCCCCGATACTGTCACGGCTAACCTGGTAGCTGAACTTTGTGACTTTGTCCTTACCCATAACTACTTCACATTTGGGGACAATGTATACCTTCAGATCAGCGGCACTGCTATGGGTACCCGCATGGCCCCACAGTATGCCAACATTTTTATGGCTGATTTAGAACAATGCTTCCTCAGCTCTCGTCCCCTAAAGCCCCTACTCTACTTGCGCTATATTGATGACATCTTCATCATCTGGACCCATGGAAAAGAAGCCCTTGAGGAATTCCACCATGATTTCAACAATTTCCATCCCACCACCAACCTCAGCCTGGTCCAGTCCACACAAGAGATCCACTTCCTGGACACTACAGTGCTAATAAACAATGGTCACATAAACACCACCCTATACCGGAAACCTACTGACCGCTATTCCTACCTGCATGCCTCCAGCTTTCACCCTGACCACACCACACGATCCATCGTCTACAGCCAAGCTCTGCGATACAACCACATTTGCTCCAACCCCTCAGACAGAGACAAACACCTACAAGATCTCTGTCAAGCTTTCTTACAACTACAATACCCACCTGCAGAAGTAAAGAAACAGATTGATAGAGCCAGAAGAGTTCCCAGAAGTTACCTACTATAGGACAGGCCTAACAAAGAAAATAACAGAACGCCGCTAGCCGTCACCTTCAGCCCCCAACTAAAACCCCTCCAACACATTATTAAGGATCTACAACCTATCCTAAAGGATGACCCAACACTCTCACAAATCTTGGGAGACAGGCCAGTCCTTGCCTACAGACAGCCCCGCAACCTGAAGCAAATACTCACCAACAACCACATACCACACAACAGAACCACTAACCCAGGAACTTATCCTTGCAACAAAGCCCGTTGCCAATTGTGCCCACATATCTATTCAGGGGACACCATCACAGGGCCTAATAACATCAGCCACACTATCAGAGGCTCGTTCACCTGCACATCCACCAATGTGATATATGCCATCATGTGCCAGCAATGCCCCTCTGCCATATACATTGGTCAAACTGGACAGTCTCTACGTAAAAGAATAAATGGACACAAATCAGATGTCAAGAATTATAACATTCATAAACCAGTCGGAGAACACTTCAATCTCTCTGGTCACGCAATCACAGACATGAAGGTCGCTATCTTAAAACAAAAAAACTTCAAATCCAGACTCCAGCGAGAAACTGCTGAATTGGAATTCATTTGCAAATTGGATACTATTAATTTAGGCTTAAATAGAGACTGGGAGTGGCTAAGTCATTATGCAAGGTAGCCTATTTCCTCTTGTTTTTTCCTACCCCCCCCCCCCAGATGTTCTGGTTTAACTTGGATTTAAACTTGGAGAGTGGTCAGTTTGGATGAGCTATTACCAGCAGGAGAGTGAATTTGTGTGTGTATGGGGGTGGGGGGATGTGAGAAAACCTGGATTTGTGCAGGAAATAGCCCAACTTGATTGTCATGCACATTGTGTAAAGAGTTGTCACTTTGGATGGGCTATCACCAGCAGGAGAGTGAATTTGTGTGGGGGGGTGGAGGGTGAGAAAACCTGGATTTGTGCTGGAAATGGCCCACCTGATGATCACTTTAGATAAGCTATTACCAGCAGGACAGTGGGGTGGGAGTAGGTATTGTTTCATATTCTCTGTGTATATATAAAGCCTGCTGCAGTTTCCACGATATGCATCTGAGGAAGTGAGCTGTAGCTCACGAAAGCTTATGCTCTAATAAATTGGTTAGTCTCTAAGGTGCCACAAGTACTCCTTTTCTTTTTGCGAATACAGACTAACACGGCTGTTACTCTGAAACCTGTCATTATTATTAAGGGGTTTTTTTATATAGCACTTTTATCCAAAGCACTTTACAATAGTTAGCTAACGGTACAAACAACATTTGGAAAGATCATTAAGTGGTTCGCCAAGACCCTCAGCAATTTTCAAGTGGTCCGCAGGGAAAAAAGAGTTTGAGAGGCACTGCTCTAATTGATCAGCAACACAACAACAAAACAATGTTAACCGGGATGACTTTAAGTGAGGAGTTACTGTATTGGCTTACAAGGCGGGGGGTGGGGGGCGGGCACAGGCAGGACTTGGGCCTGTTCTGGGCACCACCAAAAATTATACAAACCAGCCGCCCCTGGCATTAGCCTCTACTGCATGAGTTAAAAGCTATGTGGCTCTTAACAAAGGTTATAGCAGACTCATCAATCTCTAGATGGTCTAGGTGCCACTAGAGGGGAATAGAGCACCACACCAAGCAGATATGGGTTACATCAACAGTTAAGAAATTCTAAAAAAAGAGTGTAGAGAGATAAGGTCGGTGAGGTAATAATACAACACTGCATACAAAAGAGACTGTAGATTGTTTAGGTTTGTTGGTTGAACTTAAATGAAAGTGGAAGTTGAGCAATCAGTTTCCTAGTGCAGTCATAAATTGCCTTTTCTTCTGCCCTCTAAACATAGAATCATAGAAGATTAGGGTTGGAAGAGACCTCAGGAGGTCTAGTCCAACCCCCTGCTCAAAGCAGGACCAACCCCAACTAAATCAGAGTGTGTACATTCCTGAATTGACTGCGTAGGATATGAACTCTGCAACCCTACACAGTCTCAACTGAAGTGTAACCAGAGCTTCAGAATTCTCAATTCTACATTACACTTTGCACAGATGTATTAATAAACAGTATGACGTATAGTTGTATGTTGCCATTTCAGTCTCAGGATATTAGAGAGACAAGGTGGGTGAGGTAGTATCTTCTATTGGACCTACTTCTGCTGATGAGAGAGACAAGCTTTCAAGATACACAGAGCTCTTCCTCAGGTCTGGGAAAGGTACTCAGAATGCCACAACTAAATACAAAGTGGATCAGACAGTTTAGCATAAACTACGCTACATTGATGACATCTTCATCATCTGGACCCATGGGAAAGAAACCCTGGAAGAATTCCACCATGATTTCAATAGCTTCCACCCCACCATCAACCTCAGCCTGGACCAATCTACACGGGAGGTCCGCTTCCTAGACACCACCGTGCAAATAAGTGACGGTCACGTTAACACCATGCTATGCCTACCTTCATGCCTCCAGCTTCCATCCTGGACACACCACACGATCCATTGTCTACAGCCAAGCGCTGAGGTACAACCGCATTTGCTCCAACCCCTCAGACACAGACCAGCACCTACAAGATCTTCACCAAGCATTCTCAAAAGTACAATACCCACACGAGGAAATAAGAAAATAGATCAACAGAGCCAGCCATGTACCCAGAAGCCTCCTGCTGCAAGACAAGCCCAAGAAAGAAATCAACAGAACTCCACTGGCCATCACATACAGTCCTCAGCTAAAACCTCTCCAACGCATCATCAGTGATCTACAACCCACCCTGGATAACGATCCCTCACTTTCACAGGCCTTGGGAGGCAGGCCAGTCCTCGCCCACAGACAACCTGCCAACCTGAAGTGTATTCTCACCAGCAACTACACACCGCACCATAGTAACTCTAACTTAGGAACCAATCCATGCAACAAACCTTGATGCCAATTCTGCCCACATATCTACACCAGCGACACCATCACAGGACCTAACCAGATCAGCCACACCATCACCGGTTCATTCACCTGCACGTGCATCAATGTAATCTACACCATCATGTGCTAGCAATGCCCCTCTGCTATGTACATCGGCCAAACTGGACAGTCCCTACGTAAAAGGATAAATGGACACAAATCAGGTATTAGGAATGGCAATATACAAAAACCAGTAGGACAACACTTCAACCTCCCTGGACACACAATAGCAGATTTAAAGGTAGCCATCCTGTAGCAAAAAAACTTCAGGACCAGACTTCAAAGAGAAACTGCTGAGCTTCAGTTCATTTGCAAATTTGACACCATCAGCTCAGGATAAAACAGAGACTGTGAATGGCTAGCCAACTACAAAAGCAGTTTCTCCTCCCTTGGTGTTCACACCTCAACTGCTAGAAGAGGGCCTCATCCTCCCTGATTGAACTAACCTCGTTATCCCTAGCCTGATTCTTGCTTGCATATTTATACCTGCCTCTGGAAATTTCCACTACCTGCATCCGACGAAGGGGGTATTCACCCACAAAAGCTTATGCTCCAATACGTCTGTTAGTCTATAAGATGCCACAGGACTCTTTGCCGCTTTTACAGATCCAGACTAACAGGGCTACCCCTCTGATACTTAGCGTTAAGTAAAAAGAAAAGGAGTACTTGTGGCACCTTAGAAACAAATTTATTAGAGCATAAGCTTTCGTGAGCTATGCTCACTTCAGCGGATGCATACAGTGGAAAATATAGTGGGGAGATTTTATATATACAGAGAACATGAAACAATGGGTGTTACCATACAGACTGTAACAAGAGTGATCACTTAAGGTGAGCTATTACCGGGGGCGGGGGAGGTGGAGGGGGACCTTTTGTAGTGATAATCAAGGTGGGCCATTTCCAGCACTTTACAAGAACAGTAGGAGGGGAAATAAACAAGGGGAAATAGTTTTACTCTGTGTAATGACACATCCACTCCCTGTCTTTATTCAAGCCTAAATTAATTGTTTGCAGATTAATTCCAATTCAGCAGTCTCTCCTTGGAGTCTGTTTTTGAAGTTTTTTTGTTGAAGAATTGCCACTTTTAGGTCTGTAATCGAGTGACCAAAGAGATTTGAAGTGGATATTGGATTGAAAGTCAGCGGGGCGGGCTGTGGGTCCTGCTTCCAGGAAGTAGAGAAGTTAATAAACATTAGATGAGATTAAATATTGGAAACATCTGAAACCAAGTTTGGTATTTATTTCCAGTATGCTTCCTTACTTAACAATTTGCTGATTGCAAGTACTTACTAAATTATATAGGCTGTTTGTGCCATCTTTTTGTGGGGGTCTGTGTATATAACATTGCTTAGCAGAATGGGAATCTGATTCCTGATTCTGGCTTCTAGATACTATTGGAATACAAACAATAAAATAACTTTAAGACTCTCTGTATTCTATAAATAGGTTATTTTTGTGTGTATAATACACCTTTCATTTCTGTACCATCTTCTGAAGATCTCAGACTTTTACAAACATTAATGAACTAAGCCTCACACCACTATTGTAAAGTAAAAAAACCCAAACTGAGTGTCAGAATTTACATCTGGGACCACTGTTTCCCCCTAAGCTTTTGCGTGTGTGCATCCACACAAATCCTAAACCCCGCGCACATGGCGAAACACCACGCGCACAAAAAATGAAATACTACATCGGAACCAAGCCGAAAAATCATTTAAAGGCGACTTTTGACATTGTTCACATTTTACTCGCTTGGGTGCATTTGCCTCATTGTGCACAAATTTGAACTCTGCTTCAAAAATTTGCACAGAAGAAATTTTTTGTGCACCCGGCCTGTCAAAAATTAGAGGGAACATTGTCTGGGACTAGAACTAGAACTCCTAGGCCTATATTTGGAATACAGTACTAAAGTTGTCAGTAACTGACTATCATCCCCATTTATTTTCTAGTATCACATACTACAGTTTGAGCTATACACACTGTATGTGTACAGTATATGCATATGAGCACAGGATCTTCTGCAACATGACAGTACAGGAAAGTTTGTCCCCTTGTGATTGTTTTATTAGTAGTCAGGTAAAATTGTAGTGGGGTTTCTGTCTAGAGCATGAGCTACTGTGTACCAGATGTACATTAATAAAGTTAGTGGGCTGTGCTGCCTGCTCAGCAAAGTTGGAAGGCCTCTTTTTCTCTATTGCTGGACTTAAAAGTCCCATCAGAACATGTAATTTTGTTATGAATAGAAAATTAGGTGGAAAATACCTGCTTTGATTAAATTAATTGGGCATCAGTGACTTGCAGGTGTTTTAAATAGAAATTGCTTGTCGTCTTCTTCTGTTCATGGTTTCTAACATTGTTCCTCATCATGAACCTCCCGTCCCCAGATAACCCATGAGCTTTTATGATATGAAACAAAAAATTATACTATTTGATTCATTTCAGAAACATTTATTTCTCAAACATAAAAAGGCACACATTGTCCAGAATGAAAAACTTGTTAGTCCGTAAATAGGATATATCTGCCTCCAGAGTCCACTACCTAGTTAGGCCTAGCACTCTTTTGTAGCTATATTTTTTGCTTTTTTCAGCAGGTGGCCCTTTACAGAGTTTCAACTAAACCAATAAATTTGATGAAAATACACTCAACTGTTTCTGAGCTAGCTGGATAGTAGTGCAGATCTTACTGAAAGTTGAAACAGTTCTGAATATAGGTCTCCAAAAGAAAATTCCATGAGGAGGAGGTAGTGACCTTTTGAAGACTTATTTTCATTTTTAAACCGCATAAAGAATATAGAACACACCAGTCGCTGTTTGTTTTGGTGTTTTGAAAAGTAAATCTTCCATTTGCCAGTAGAATGCCTCACAAATTTTTCCTGGAAATTGAATGTTTACTAGTGAAGGTTCCCTCCTCCGTCCAAATATACTATCTCGTAGCACATGATCTCTAACGTTGCAGAGACTAGTAGTGTGACATCTCTCTGGTTGTGGCAAACTTGCATCTTTAAACCTAGAACCACAGACAAAAGTCCAGGAAAAAAAATTACAGCTTTAGAAGGTCCAGTGTTTTACTTTTCTTCTCTTTGCAAGTGCTAGTCAGTTTTCTCCGGCAACTGGTTCGATGTAAAAATCAGTCTGCTGCTTCCGCTCCTGTCTGTTGTCTAAAGTGTATCTCCATAGACAACAGATCATGCAGTGTGGTGGAGGCACTTCTTATTGACAGGTAATACCATGTGGTGGATTCACAAGACATAAGCACTTTAGGGGGGCATGTTGTTTAAAGTAATAGTTTAAGATGAGCGAATGAAAGCAGAGAAAATTAATGGTTTGCACATAGATATATAAAAACAGACATGAGTTTAAAACAGTGAATAAAGCAGATCAAGGCAATGGTGACTAAATGGATTTTTCACCAAAGGTTTAACAGTTTTTCCTTGATCTGTTTCCCTTTGGTTTGTCCCACCTTACATCCATTGGAGAACTTTAACACAATTTTACTTAGATTAATTTGTAAAATGCATGAGGGCAGGACTACTGACAACAATTGTACAACTGAGTGCAGACCCATGACAGCTAATGAAGAAATTATTTATATAAAAGATTTTTCTCTGGAAGAATGTGAAAACTGGTTCAACTGGAAGTGGTTGGCATGGATTTGGCTAATAGATCCGTGTTGCAAGAGGATTGTGAAACTGTGCAATTCAGCCGAGTTTATTTACATGTCATCAGGGTGGGGCAGAGTAGCTATAGAGTAGTTTCATATAATCAGAGTTGCAGATAACAGGGAATTTTCAATGTACCAGATGTAAGCGAAACATGATTTTGTTTTGTCTAATAGGGAGTCTGAAGTTTGGATAATGGAAGCTGAGCTGTGTGTTTCTTTTTGTACAGGTAATTCTTAATAGATTCTGTGACTCCATTTCCTTTCACTGGTATGTGGCTCTATTGACAGGGCTTACATCACATGTTCTGCACTTTCTCAGAACCATCACCATCTCAATTTTTTGTGCCTTTGATGATTGAGTCTCACGCTGATGTTGACACATGAGGATTTAGCAAATGCTGTTGGTGAACACAAATATGCAAGGTCAGACCAATGCAAGAACCACAAACACAGTTCCAAGTGGGTTAGGCAAGATTGTCCATGACCATTGCATGCTGTTGTATCCTTGTTTTGCTTTTTTTTGCTTTTTTCACATCAGATGTTAATGTGCACCATGCTTCAGAGTGGTTAATGGTGACATGACAGATCTGCCACCACTTTGCTTCCCTGTTGTTGGGGTCAACCTGATATGCGTCCAAGTTTGACTTCACTGTGTCTTGATAGTTTGTGCATTGGCCACCATGAGAACAGGTGCCTTTTTTACTGTATTATTCATGTATTTATGTTTTAATGTGCATGCTCTGATTCATGTCTATCTGGTATCTTGTATTATTTACTTGGGAAATGGTAATGTCAAAAATTTGTTAAAATCACCATCTTGAATGGTGTCTAGTAGTTATTTGGCAGCCATGTTGGCTACCCTTCTGTTTGGAACTTTGGTGCCCTTTAATTTGAGTTTGGCGCTTTTTTGTGGAAAGGCGGGGAAGGGACTCATCAGGTGGTCACTAATATGCCAAGAGACCAGAGGATATAAAAGCCCCCCGTGCCCACAGGCTTTAGGGCGTTGTCCTCCCTAGCAGCAGCCCACATTTGCATCATCGGATCAAGAACTGCCAAAAGATCTCTGAAAGATACTGCCACAGCTACTTACCTGAGAAATGATCCTGATCCTAATCCTGGTCCAGCAGTCATCAAAGGTCCAAGTCCCTCTTGCGCCGCTTGTCATTCCCAAGCGCAGTGGTAGGTCCGGATCCAACATCTTGAGGCCGAGGCAGAAGGTTAGATGAACTTTGATCTGTAAAGTATAAGTCCCTTTGTCTCTCATTTGTAGAAGGAGAGGGTTCTGGGCTTCATACCCATGCAAGCTACTGACATATTTGTCTATATATTTACCTTATGTTAAAGCACCTTTTTAGTTACCTTTTCTTGTCCCTTATCCTTATTTGTACTGAGATCAGTTAGGTGATAGATCCTAATTTAGGGACAGCTGTACCTGTGACTTCTTAGCAGGGGTCCATAACATCCTTAATTTCTCCCCCCACATTGATACATTGTAACACCTTGCTGTAGCGGACTATAAAATATGGCCTTGAGTATTCTTGAGTTGGCCATTTCAACAAGATTCCCAGACCAATGCAGCTGAGCTTTCAGACGTATGCTTTGAATGCCAGACATCAGGCAATGAAAAAGGATTTTGATAGTGTGAATCTTGTCCCACCACTTGACCCTGCAAACAGATTGAAGACAGTAGGAAACTGGTCCAGTTTTCTAATGTGGCGGCCATGTTGTCTCTCTCAGCTATATAGTGAAGGATTGTAAGCATAACTGCCTGATAGACATTCAGATTAGAGTGCTCATTTTGATGCCCCCATCATCCCATAGGTGATGTGACAGCATTCTAAAAGTTGATTTTACTACTGAGTTGGAGAATAAATAATCCCAGTAATTGAGAGAACATGATTTCCCTCCAAGGTGGCAGCACAGAATGCTACAGAGAAGCCTCTGAGTATTGATTTTCCAGCAAAAAGTTGTTAATCACACATCACTGACCAGTATATCCTATAATTCACATGGACAAAAGGCCACTCTTTCCCCAACTTCTCAGTAAATACACAATAAATTTCTGCAGTCGAGATCTTGTATTGCTAAGACTTTTTTTTAACAAAATATGCTCCAGAATAGTTACTAGTGCACTATACATTATCTACAACCACACAGTAAACTACTTCTTTGACATATGCTCATCAGGCTCCCAGAGCTATCAGCATAAAAGGTGTGCAAAAAACCTTGTAATCCCAGTGCATTGCTAATGCAAATACTAGGAAGAGGATAAGAAAAAGAGCTTATATTTTAAAGTCACAAGCGAGTGAAATGCAATATAAAACAAAATGGGTGATGATTTATACCCATTCCTTCCCAGAGTTCTCTGGCCAAAAATCTAAACCTTGATGCCCAAAAGCTGACTGAAGACATTTGGTGAACAAATGCATTATTAGGGAAGCTGTTTTAGATGCAAGAAGTGGCGTTGAAAGAATGCACAAAGTTAGATATAGGCAAAGGAGACAATTGGGATAATTTGACAGAAGCCTGGGCAGAAATGGGAAGACGTATAGTTGATGATTAAGGCAAGATATAGGAGGAAAGAAGATTTGTGTATAGTTTTTTGAAGTGAGGATTAGGAGCTTGCACTTGATGCAGAAAGTGTGTAGAAACCAGAGCAGAATTGGGATATAATCGGAACAGCAAAAGAGGAAGATTATATTGGCAGCAGAATTTTGGATAGACCTAGAGCAGGAAGAAGTGAAAGGTAGGAAGTCCAGGGAATAGGAGGTTGCAGCCAAAAAGATACTAAGGGTGTATCTACACTGCAATAAAATAGCCATGACTGGTCCTTGTCAGCTGACTAGAGGTCAAGTCTATATAATTGCAGTTTAGATGTCTGGGCTCAGGGATGGACCCCACAAGTGGGAGAAGGGTCCCAGCCTTCAGCCCAATCCCAGACATCTGCATTATCATTTTATAACCCCTCAGCCCGAGCCCTGTAAGTGCAAGTCAGCTGACAGGGCCAGCCATTGTTTTTTTAATTGCAGTGTAGACATACCCTAAATGGCCCAGTGAGACTCCCAAGCTCAGTATATTGTATGTAGAGACAAGAGTATTAACAGCACATCTACTTTATCTTAATGCCTAGGAGCTGCAGGGACATGCCGGCCACTTCTGGGTAGCTCCCTCCCCGAGGTAATCACCGCCCTGCATCCCAACCTTCTGCTCCAGCCTTGAGCCTCCTCCCACATCCAAACTACTGCTGCTGGGGTCAGGGAGCTGCGGTGGCCTGAGACTGCCCCAGCAGCGGCTGGTGCAGCTGTCCCAGAGGCTACCTGATCTGCTTGGGCAGCCTCACCAGCCTCTGGAAAAGTAACGGAGATCACAGAAAGTCACAGAATCTGTGACCTCCGTGACAGAGATAAAGCCTTAGTTATAAGGTCTGGGCCAAGCTGTAAAAGTAGGCCTCCCAGAAGCCTAATGGTCCTCCTTTCCTTGGCTTTCTCTTCTGTTCCACTTTGCTTCTCCCTTGTTAGTTTGTCTCTTCTTTCTCTCCCCCTACATTCAGGGTTCTAACAGGCAGTAGAGAAACATACCTCTTCCCCATAGACCAGGGAAATACAGGGAAGAAGAAACTATTGGGGTCTAAATATTAATTGTGTGTGAAACTCCAACATGCTCTTCTGTCCCACTCCCTTGTTAGTTAGGATCTGACTTCATTTTTCTTCCACAACTCATCCGTGGGAGCAAGAGAGAGAGCGTTCCTGAGGAGTCTTACATTGTCACTACTATTCAGGCTATAAACAAATAGGAACTGATGGGGCAGAGGGGAAGCTGCCTATTGAGTGGTTCCTGGGTCAGGGCACCCTGGTCAGGCTGGATCTAAAACAAAGTTCTTGGTTATGCCACAGTGATCGTGCACAATAGTCATGTGATTAGTTGATGGGGACTAAATCAACATAAGAAATACAAACAAAGTAACAAAAATTTTACTATGACTCCAACTGACAAAAAAAAAAAAAGCCAAAATTTTGCATTAGCTTCTATAGTTTGTATAATAAATATCAGAACACAACTTTTGGCAGTGTGACATACTTTCATATCAAACACAGATTTGCCACTTTCAGTTGTGTTTTTAGTGCTACTGTGTTTATTGCGGCAGGGATGGTAGAACCACCTATTATTAATCTTGCCTGATGCTTCCCACTATAAGATCCTGTTCTCAGCAGGACCGGCTCTAGGCACCGGCAAAGCAAGCACGTGCTTGGGGCGGCACATTTCCAGGGGCAGTGTTCCGACCATCCTTTTTTTTCGGGGCAGTTGTGCTCTCGGAGCTGCTCCACTTAGATGAGGCGAGGGCGCTGCACCCCCGACCGCAGTGGGAAGGGGAAGCCCCAGGCCTGGGATGCTGAGCTGCCAGGGCCCAGCCGCTACCTGGGGAGAAGAGGGCGAGTCTTGCCAGGGAGCCGGGGCTGCGCAACCTCCTCTGTGCACTGGCTGCTGCACTGCCTTATGCCACCCCTTATATCGGGGCTTCTCTGCGCGGCCGGGCGGAGTGGGGAGGAGTAAAGCCCCTGCAGGCGCTGGGGGAAGGTGACATCACTCCCTTCACTTCCAGCACCACCTGCGAGGCCCAACCCCACCTGATCTTGGGGCAGCAAATTTTTTGCTTGGGGTGGCAAAAAACCTAGAGCCGGCCCTGCTTCTCAGTTGCTTATAACTTTGCCAAACTTTTAACCATTTGTGTTGAAAATTTCCATGCCAGGTGTCTGGTTCAGGATTTTTATTATTATTATTTCAGTTAGAATGGTTCAGCCATTTCTGACAAGGAGGTTACAGAAACATACATTGTTTTGCCCATGTTAAAAATTCTGGTGACCATCTCTTTGAGAAGCTCTAACACTTCGGCTTTGCAGCAGGGACTTAAAGTTTGGCAAGGGGCTGCTTTTATGTCAGGGATGTGCCTTTTCCTTTCCTGTGAAAATCCACCCAAATTGGGTTAGGTAGAAGCCCTTGAAAAATCACAGTTGGCATATACTCAGTAGAGGCTTGTTAGTTAACCATTTAAAGTTTCTGAAGATTGTCTCCCCTGATGATGCTCTAGTCTGTGGCTGCAGGAGGTTAAACAGGCCTTTCTCTTCAACTGCAGCTCCTGACAGCTCCAGGCTGTCTTAGGTCCGGGCAGGGCTGGATTAACTTTTTGTGGGCCCAGTGCCAACCCTATTTGTGGGCCCCCATTGGGGAAACAGGGCATGTGATGGACAGCGGTCCGCAGAGCAAGGGGCCAGTTGGGAGCAATGAGGCACAGCGGGAGTGGCCCCACTCAGCCCAGCACAAGGGCACTGTTTACAAACCCACAACTGCTAGACGCACACTGGCCAGCCCAGCCCTGCGGTGCCAGCGTGCCCCTTTCACACTGCCCCCCTGCCCAGTGCCCTGCCCTTAAGCCCATTGCCCCCTCGCCCAGAGACCTTCCACACAGATCCCCATGCCCAATGGTCCTGGACCCGCTATGTCCAGCACCCCCTACCCAGAGACCCCTCCCACTGACCTCCCACCACAACCGCACAGCACCCTGCACACCATACCCCCTGCCCAGCTCCCCCACCCACAGGTCCCCTACTGTCCAGCACCCCCTTCACAGTCCCATCTGTACAGCGCCCCATATTCCTGAGGGAATTCTGCATCAAATTCTGTGCATAATATTTTAAAATTCTGCGGGTGTTTTGGTTTTGTTTTGTTTTTTTACAGTAAATAAATGTGGAAACTCCACCATGGCAGTGGGGAGCACAGGCCACTGGCTGCATGGAGGTGGGAGAATACCCTGCAGCCTCTCCTGCTCCCTGGGACAGGGACTTGGCAGTGAGGCTGAACCTGACCCTTGCACAGCACAAGGAATATGACTGCCACATAAACACCCTGGGGTCCTTCCCTTTTGCGCCAGGCACACCAGATGTGGGCAAGGAGGCTCAGCCTGGCAGCAGGATCCAAGTGTAGAGGGACTTAGTGTGGGGGAAACCAGATGGGGGAGGGGGTTCTGTGTGGGGCAGTCTGGATGCACAGGGAGGTTCCA
This sequence comes from Lepidochelys olivacea, assembly GCF_965140295.1. Lineage (NCBI taxonomy): Eukaryota > Metazoa > Chordata > Testudines > Cheloniidae > Lepidochelys > Lepidochelys olivacea. The sequence continues at coordinate 76,469,116 of NC_140414.1, forward strand.
GGTGCGGGGGCAATGGGAGTCTGCAAGGGGGACCAAGTGAAAGTGGTTGGAGCTCATCGCGGGGTGTGGGGGTATGGGTACAGGGGAGGTGGGGTTCATTTGGGTAGGGGTCCAGGTATAGGTGGTTGAGGCTCAGTGAGGAGGGTGTCTGGGGGCAGCTCATCGACGTGGTACAGCTGCAGAGGAGGTGGGGCTTGTCAGGGTGAGGGTTTGTTGGGCCTGCTTAACAGGGGAGCCCCAGCTGCTGCCAAGGGGATCCGCATGCTGGGCCCCCGCTTTCCCTATCCCCTTCTCTTCCCCATCCCATGCCCCTTCCCCACCGCTCCATCTCCTCCCCATCCCACCCCCTTCCTTCCCCACTGTGTCTTTCCCTCTGCCCCTGGTTCCTCTATCCCCTTCTCTTCCCCATCCAATGCCCCTTCCCCACCGCTCCATCTCCTCCCCAGGCTTTGGGGGTAGGAGGTAACCATCCCCCAGCACAAGCCAGTGGAGCCTGACCCCGCACTCATGGGGCAGCGGGAAGTGGAGAGACCCAGCCCCAGCCTACTCCGCTCTGCTCCCCTAGCTCCCAGCCTTAGGACTGGGTGGCTGGGGAGAACTGCCCCCAGCACTCACCAGCAGTGCAGAGCAGGCTGCGGCCAGGTCACTCCACTTCCCGCTGCCCGGTGAGTGCAGGGTGTGCCCGACCCCTGCTGCAGTCCCCCCGTTGCTCAGGGGAAAGGGTGGAGTGGGGGCGGGACTGGGGTAGAGCAGGGGTGGGGACAACTTTCATGGCCGGCTCAGCCAGCCGTGGGATCGAGCTTGCCGGGGCCCCATCTGACTCTGGGCCCAGTGCCATGGTGCCACTGGCGCCATGGTAAACCTGGTTCTGGGTCCAGGCACTGGAATGGAGAGCCAGGAATCTGTTTTTCCTGTGCTTTCAGTGACCCCTCTTCTGGGCCCAGTGTAGCGTAGGAAGCTGTCTGACTGGAATGCTGAGGAGTCAAGAGCTGGAAGCATAAAAGGAGGGGGAGTACATTGAGATAAGGAGTCTGGATGGGATGGGGACTGATAATGAAACATGGGGTGGGAAAGAAGAGGTGGGGAACTGGGCATTACAGGTGGGGGAGACTGCTCCAGCATCTCCCAGATGTTCCCAGTAGGGCGGGGTGGGGGAAGGGGGTGCTGGTGCTTGCTGCTTTGGTTCCAGTGGGTGGTCAGCCTAGAAATGTGAATGTTAAGCCAGGGGTGAGCAAACTTTTGGGGCCAAGGGCCACATCTAGGTGGGAAAATTGTATGTAGGGCCGGGAGGGGGGCTTGGGGTGCGGGAGTGAGTGTGAGGTGTGGTGCAGCGTGCAGGAACGGGCTCAGGACAAGGGATGGGGGCAGAGGAGGGGTGCGGGGTGTATGAGGGGGCTCAGGGAAGGGGGTTGGGGCACAGGAGGGATGCGGAGTGCAGGAGGGGGTTCAGGGCAGGGATGCAAGAGGGGTGCAGACTGCGGGAGGGGGCTTAGGCAGGGAGTTGTGGGGCGGGGTGCCGGAAGGGTTCGGGCTCTGGCCCGGCACCGCTTACCTAAAGCAGCTCCGGAGTGGCAGTGGCACGCACCTGGGCCAGGGCAGGCTCCCTGCCTGCCTGCCCGCCCGCCCACCCTGGCCCCACGCCGTGCTACTCTGGGAAGAGGCCAGAACCACATCCCTGCTCGGCCCCTGGGGTCGTGGGCGCACAGGGCTCCGCGCAGGGATGTGGTTCTGGCCGCTTCCCGGAGCAGCATGGCATGGGGCCCGGGTGGGCAGGCAGGGCACAGGTACCTCCCCTGAAACTCCCATTGGCCGCGGTTCCCCGTTCCCAGCCAATGGGAGCTGCGCGGGGCAGTGTCTGGAGGCAAGGGCAACGCACAGAGCCCTCTACCCCTCCCCAGGACGTGGTGTCAGCCACTTCTGAGAGCAGCGCGGGGTCTGTGGCACCACGGGGGGCAATCCCGCGGGCCTGATCCAAAGCCCTGAGGGGCCAGATCTGGCCTGCAGGCTGTAGTTTGCCCACCCTTGTGTTAAGCTGTTGTTTAGGCATGAGCCAAAACATTCCTAAGGCTTGCAAACAAGGGAAGGGAATGATGATTTTTAGTCATTTATATCTTCAGCAAAATCTAAATAAGTTTAATTGGGCAAAGAAACTGCACTTCTGTACTTGAGAGCTGTCCCCCTGCCAAATATCAGAGGCTTGCTGCAACTTATGGAGGTGTGAGAGCATCTCAGAGAAAAGGTGGCAAGAATCTTTTTAGCATGGGAAGTGTTAGTCACTACCAGCTTCTGCTATACTATTCCCAGAAAAAAAAAGTGTTAAGATTGACAGTACATATAAAAAAATATTAGAGATGTTGTCGTTATTCCAAAACCAAGCAATGTAAATTTGGGAATTTAGAATTATAGTTAAACTTAAAAGAAATCTAAGTGTTTTTAAGGTATATAAATGAATAGTTAGGACACCAAAACACCTTAACTCTACCCTGTAGTGACACCAGGCAAAAAACATGTGATTTAAGGCATTTTAGTATTTATGTTCCTAAATTAGAGTAAACTGATTTTTAAAGACACATTAAATTTCCCCAACCCCCTGTGGCATCATTGCACAACAGAGATAGGTTCTTTGAATTCTTTAACTATGCGTTTCCATAACTTAATATGTTTAAATTTAACTTTAACTCTGGATTTCTTGGTTTTTTTACATCTAGTTGTGGGGTAATTGCGACATCTTTGTACTACCGTCTCATTTCCCCCTACTTCCTGTTTTCCAAGTTCATCCTGCCTCTTGCACCTTTATACATTCTTCTACATATACATCACAAATTCTGCTTCCTCCTGTCTTCCATATCCAGCTTTCTCCTCACTCCTGCACCTTCTATGTTCCCTTACACACAGTCTAGTTTTCCTCTCCTTCCTGCCCTCACTGTTGAGTAGTTCTGGTGAAACAGGTCAGTTCTGAAAAGAAATATATAGAATTGAGTCATTTCTTGTTATAATTTTTCATAGCTGAAAGAGGCTGTTTATAACATTCTGTGATGCAATCCAGACCAGTGAGTGACTGTCACCCCTGCACTGCAACCTTGGGTACCTCACTGTGCTTTGCTGTTGTAGCTTCCAACTTGGGTCAGTTGCAATCAGCCTGCCAGCACGCAGGTCACACCCTGAATGTCTGTGTGTAGCCACAGGCTTGATCCAGCAATGCCGACCCCAGCAGTCTGTCAGCATACTCCATTCACACTCTGGCTTCCATCTGTCTTGGTTACCACGTGCAGAATGACCCTACCTTACTCCCAGTTCTGGGTTTCCCCCCAAAATGTGTTCTGCCCTGCCCAGCCCCCTGCTGAACAGTCCAGCTGTTGGAGGTCTGTTGCCCCTGTAAGGGGTCAGTGTACAACAGTTTGCTGTTTTAAATGGAGTTACCTGCTCAGTTCAGTTTAAAGAAAACACTGGATTAGCTTTAATTAAAAAATAAAACAAGTTTATTTAACTACAGAGAGAGATCTTAAGTCAGTACAAGTATAAGGCATTAAAATCAGAAATGGTTACAAGAGAAATAAAGATAAAATGCTTCCTAGTACTAAAACTTAACAAACTAGAGTTGGATCAAGGTGAAATCTCTCACCGTGTGTTCCCAGTAACATGACTGACCAAATTCTCAGGCCAGGATCTGCTCCCAAAGGCAGTTTCTTTTGTCTTCATGGGTGAAAAAGAGAGAGATGGCTAGGGAGAGATAAATTGGAGTGTGTTTGCCCCTCATTTTTTATAGTTCAGTCATCCTTTGAAAATGCATTTTCCTGAGGTTTGCCCCTATATAAAATTCATTCCTGCTGTGGGGACGGAGACAAAGAGTATGGTGGTGAAAGGGGTTCCATCCTGTTTGCTAAAATGCAGATCTGTTTGTTCCTGCCCCACTTCCTTGCCAAAGAATGGCCACTGGATAGGTGATTGCCTTTCAACTTTAATGACAGCTGGCTAGAGGTGTCACCTTGTCCTTTGTCTTTTACCTGGATTTGTCTGAAAAACACATTTCAAACCTAATTTCAGCTTATGTTTATAACTTTTCATCTAATGTTGCTACACACATTTCATCACATTATTGACCAGTGGGTTATTAGTTTTCAAGTGGTACCTCAGAAGGCATATTTTATACAAAGATTATTACAATAGTGTATGGGGTGTGAATACAGGGGTGCTTTCGGTCATACTAGTATATTAAATCTTCAGAGAAACTCATAAGGTTTGAGTTCTTTCAAAATGGTCACCGTGTTTCATTGTTGTCAATGACAATGAAGTGAAGCTGTTCACAGGATGGTGGCTGCCCCAATATGTCCGGAAGTGAATATACTCATGTCCATTCTCATTCCTGAAATGACCATCAGATGAGGACAGATGTAACTTCAGTCCTAATGACAACAATTGAGCTAGCAGTCATTTTGAAAAACTTCTGTTCTTTGTGGAATTCTGTGTAGAACAAGGAAGAGAAACTTTTCATTTTTGAAGAACAACAGGGAGGAGAATGACTGTTGAGCCTTTAGAAATAATTCTTCAAATGTAACCTATGCATAAGATTAAATGGTATATGTAGTGAGAGTTCCAAAACATGGAATTTAAGGGTCCAGTCCTGCAGTTTTATTCACCTGAAACCTGGTCAACACCTATGTTAACCTACCTACATTTCTCAGGACTGTGAAAAATTTCAGGTCCTGTGAGATGTAGTTAGGTCAACCTAACCTCAACTGTAGATGCTGCTAGATCTACGGAAGAATTCTTCCACCAACCTAACTAACCGCCTCTAGAGAGGGGAAGGGGCACTCTTTCCATCACTGTAGCAAGTGTCTACAGTACAGCAGCATTGCTGCAGTTGTGCCAATATACTGTAGACATACTCTGAGAAACGTTATAGAATTGAGCAGTCCCCTTGAGCACAATGGGACTACTCAGATTTGTAAAGTTATTCAGGTTTCCGGGACTGAGGTCTCAGTATGTAATAATGATGAAATTTCTTTGGGAACAAGTTACCCTTTGAGCCTGCTAGCCACTTGTGAGTTGTTTTTAAGCCATTTTTCATCAAAGTGCCAGATGTATGGATGCACAAATTACTACCTTAAAAAGAAGGCCTTAGTATATCCTATGAAATTAAGGAAATTCTAAAAATCGATTCTTCGCTTGTTAACTGTAACACAGGCAGTTCTTAATATTACATACTGACTTCAAAATTTCTGAAATAGCTAGGTAATTAACAATACAGATTCCTAATTCTGAATTTACCCCAAAATTGCATAGATACCTTAGAAATAATGTAAACACCCTTCTTGGAATGTGCCACCTGAATACCCTGAGAGAACCTGCTTCAATCTGGGAAAAACCCTTTTCTGAGGACACACCCCCAGTTGTCACCTACCAACCACACTGGAACCCATATGGGGCATCATTAAGGCTCTGTGACTTCTGAAGCAGCCAGTGTGGATGACTCCAGGACCAGCTGCTCAGGTGGGGCAGCCACACCAATCGCTGCTGGAGAGGCCCCGGGGACTGCCACACCAGCTGCTGCTCGGGTGGCCCCCGGCAGCAGTCTCAGGGTGGCCGGCCGGAACAGCCGCTGCTTGGGCTGTCCCCGGCGCCCTCTCCCAGCAGCGCCCCCCTGTCACTCTCCCCCGTCTCTCCCCAGCGGTGCACCTCCCTCCCCCCCCCGCAAGATTTAGTCAGGGGTAAATACTATTATATTATAATTATATTATATATATATATATATATTATAATATTATAAGTCCTGGACAGGTCAGGGGCCATGAATTTTTGTTTATTGCCTGTGACCTGTCTATGATTTTTACTAAAAATATCCCTTAGGTATCATTAAACAATTACAATCGAAAATTGATGAGGATCACATCCTAAAATAAATCTTTCCTGCACCCACTCTTCTGACCTTGAAACACCCCCCGCCCACACACACACAATTCACCAAGCTCGTCATCAGAAGAAGCAAGCTACCCACAGATCAAAGTGGCACCACTACCTGCAATAACAGATGCAAAATCTACAGACTTATGTCCACTGTTATGATGATAAATACTTCCCACAAAACAACTTTCACGATCCATAGGTCCTACACATGCCTATCGCAACATGTGGTGCATTTCATCCTGTGCACATATACTCTTATGGGAAAAGAAAAAAAAAGTAATATGCCTGTCCATAGTTATGTTAGGTTGGCATGCATTGTATCTCACTCTTTAAAAAACACTTTCATCATGTTGGAGGGCAGGGAAGGGAATGTACAGAGCAATTATGAACAATGGGAATGCAAAAATCACTCATAATTGAGAAGAAAAATGAGCATACGGGTTTCAAAGGCTATTGAAAAAAAGGACTCTGTTTGGCAACCAATCTGTGAGCAGCCACTCAGGAAAAGCTGTCCAGGGTTTTACTGGCATAGTTGTGTTGGGTAGGGGTACAGGTTTTTCACATCTCTGACCACTGTAGCTATTCTGAGAAAACTTTGTCATTTAGACCTGGCCCCTGCAGACACTGACTTTCGCTTAAGTTTAACTTACGTCATTACCTGTTTAAATAAAACCATAATAATGGTGTCTACATCATGTTTTGCACAAATTTAACAATTTAAGTTACACTGGTGCAACTTTTTTGTGTAAACAAGCTCTAAGGGGCAAATGTGGATTAAGACTGAAAAGATCTTGCATCCGATGAAGTGAGCTGTAGCTCACGAAAGCTCATGCTCAAATAAATTGGTTAGTCTCTAAGGTGCCACAAGTACTCCTTTTCTTTTTGCGAATACAGACTAACACGGCTGTTACTCTGAAGACTGAAAAGATGATTCATTGGATCTTGGGACAGAACTGTTTCTCCATTTTCTACTAAGCTACACTGTTCTTCTGAACACTGAACTACACTGAAACAACTTGGCCAAAGAATTAAATTTGGGTGCCACAAAATAATAACAACAATAATAAATAATAAAATAGTGGAAGGCAGGACCTCAGTTTCTGTTTTCAACTACAATTTATTGATTTAGGCCCAGATCTTCAAGGGTTTTTAGGCACCTAACTCCCACTGAAATCAAAGGGAGTTAGGTGGCTAAAAACCTTTGAAGATCTAGGCTCCAGATCCTTGGTTTGTATCTCCTCTTAAATATTTTGTAAACGTCTGATTATTTAAACACCTTCCCTGGGATGTCAGTAGAAATGTGGATGAAACAAGTACAAAAACTGCAGGACAGTGTCTGTTTTGTCCTGTGTTTTATACTTCAAAATGTAAATTTGTCTTTGTGAGAAAAACTCACATTTTTTGAGTCTTAAAATTTGGAAGTGCCTTTGAGTTGTCATTCAGATATTCGTGCCATTATTACAGTTCATATCAGTGTTTATATTTAAATCCTAGTATTCAAAAGACACATTTGATGAACTAGGAGTGAAGTTGGATTTCTCTGTCACTGTGTATATCTTTCTTATAACTTAAATGAACTGTAAGCATTTCTTTATTCTAAGTAATTAGGGGCTATTGTTTGGATTTTACTGTATAAAGCAAGCACCAAAGCAAAATGGCTGCCTTTTCTGTAGCGTTGCAGTGTAACTTCAGTGTTAACTTACGTGGCCTAGTGCATTTTATATTCTTAAAACCAGTTCATTCTGTTTTACTTCAAGCTTAGTCACCTTCAGGCACAGCAGGCTGCGTTGATTAAGTCTGCTGTTCCGCCTTTAAGCACTGCTAGATTGTAGCCACTAGCAACCAGGCTGCAATAATTTCCCTTTGATGACATCATCGACTGTGGAAGAACCCAGTTGCTGCAAGAAGCCAGCACACAGTCCAAATCCTGATCAAATATGGCAGCTTCCCAGCCTGCTGCTGTTGTGTAAGAAATGGTTCGGTTGTTCTGAACTAACAAACACTCTTTTTGTTTGTTACGCTCATGGATGTATCTTCTGATCCTTATTTACCATACGATGGTGGAGGAGACAACATTCCACTAAGAGAATTGCATAAGAGAGGTATAATGAATTTACGTTATGATTCAATTTCTTGTGTGTTTGCGTGTCTGTGTGGTAGGTTGTTTTCAAATTTGAAGCAGAGCTTTTAATCGCTGCATCGCTTTGTTTAGCTTGTTTTTGTAGGAAAAGAATCTAGCCCTTACTGATCCTTGTATTGTCCTTGATTGTTTTCTCTGTGGGCGGATTAGTCCTGCTTCACATCACATTAGCTAGTGACTCCATTTTCAGTGTGCGATAGCCTTTTTAAACTTCTCCTCCGTTTCACCAAGAAAATAAACGTATGAATTTTTTGTAGCTTACCATGACCAAACTGGTGGAAATTTATAAAGGAAGCAATTTCTTTTAGATAACTTAAAGGGACTATCGATTACCTTGGGCTTGGAAGTTTCTGTACATGCTTTCAGAGTTAACTCCTTCCTGGCATGTCTGAGATGTAAAAGAAACAGTATCAAAGTACAATATATTAATTAAAACAACATCAGTGGGTTTTTTTAAGAGATACCTGGTTGTGCAGTTGATACTTTCAATATTTGCACTTCAAGTACGTAAAAGGTTTTTATAAAGAGGATGGTGGTGAATTGTTCCTCTTATCCACTGAGGACAGGATAAGAAGTAAGGGGCTTAAATTGTAGAAGGGAGATTTAGGTTAGACACTAGGAAAAAATTCCTAACTATAAGAGTAGTTAAACACTGGAACAAATAACCTATGGGGGTTGTAGAATCTCTGTCATTGGAGGTTTTTAAGACTAGGTTAGACATACACCTGTCAGGGATGGGCTAGATAATTCTTAGTCCTGCCTCAGTGCAGGGGACTAGACTAAGTCTATTGAGGTCCCTTCTAGTCCTACATTTCTATGATTCTCTTGCTCACAGGATATTAGGATTTTAAAATTAATGTAATGTCATTCCCAGTGTTGATAAAAATCTCTTTTTATTTGCATGGGCACAGCCTTTTATTTCTTACAATACATTATAGGTGTTAAAGCAAAATATGTGTAAAGATTTGGTGTAGTATTGATGAGATAAGTAGATTCTATTACAGTGGAAATAGAATGAAATCAGACCTTCAAAGTCAGGAAAAAAGTCTCCTTTGATTGGTTCTCTCAGGTCTGTCAGGTTGAACTTTTCTGCTCAAAAAGGGATCTCTGCTAATTAAGTACTGTAGGCCTTTCTCAATTTAGTTTTTTCTTGAAGTTGGTTAATGTAAAATTGAAATGTTATCAATTTTGCTGTTGCTTTAGAAAACTATGTTTTGTGTTGGAATTTGAGAACAGATAGCTTGAGAATAATAGCTTGATTTACATAAAATGAATTGTTCTGGATGGTATGGAAATTCTAAGTTATTCTTTAATCTTTCCACTTAAGCTTTTATTTCTACAAAGAAGTAATTAGGCCGTGTGTTTGCTTATTCAGCATTTGCAGCTTGGATTTCAGTGCTTGTTATGAGTAGCTTTTGTGATTCCTTAGATAATGTGCAATAAGCTACATTAGAACTAGTTGCCTTTCCTCTTGTACAGCGTGTATCTGAAGAAATTAAAATGTGCTTGTCTTAACTATTACTTTTTGAACATGAACGTTCTCTGACCAGATTGCCTTTGTGCTGGATAATTTTGCAGGCTGGTTTATAGAAATCAATTGTGAAGATTTGCTGACAATATTTTGTTGTTCTACAGCAGATTGTTTGGCTTTTTTGATTGCCTGACATCACAGAATGTAGTTTTGCAATAATTCTGTCAAGAAGAAATAAAGATGAAATCTTCAAGACACTCCATATAATTTGTCATGTTTTACCTTTGTGCATTTTAATTAAGCATTTTAACAGAATAGGCTGTAGTTTTCTAGGCAATTATTACACATTTAGGGTGATGATATAGGTCATAAAGCCAAAGGCAGAGGAACTCGCAATGCCCACTGAGGGAAGTAATCCTGTAAAATGCTCTGTCTGGCGTGTCTTTATTGCTCTTACAAAACACAATTTACTCACCCTCTAAAGAAAACCATTCCGGGCTGTACTGAGTATTGATAAAATGGTGACATCACTTGCAGCCAACCAGAAAGCTCCAAGTGTGATTCAAGCCATTTTATAACTTTTGATCAATATTCATGATACTTCAGTTTGGAGTAACTTGAGATTGGAAAAAAAAAACCAGGAGTACTTGTGGCACCTTAGAGACTAATAAATTATGATAATGTCACTTGAATAAATATGTGGACAGAGTTGGCATCGGGCTTTGTTGCAAGGATAGGTTCCTGGGTTAGTGTTTTTCTTGTGTGGTTGCTGGAGAGTATTTGCGTCAGGTTGAGGAGCTGTCTGTAAGCGAGGACTGGTCTGTCTGTTTGCTACCCAAGATCCATAAACCTGGAAATCCTGGACGTCCCATCATCTCAGGCATTGGCACCCTGACCGCAGGATTGTCTGGCTATGTGGACTCTCTCCTCAGGCCCTACGCTACCAGCACTCCCAGCTATCTTCGAGACACCACTGACTTCCTGAGGAAACTACAATCCATCGGTGATCTTCCAGAAAACACCCTCCTGGCCATTATGGAAGCCCTCTACACCAACATTCCACACAAAGATGGACTACAAGCTATCAGAAACAGTATCCCTGATAATGTCACGGCAAACCTGGTGGCTAACCTTTGCGACTTTGTCTTCAACCACAACTGTTTCACATTTGGGGACAATATATACCTTCAAGTCAGCGGCACTGCTATGGGTACCCACATGGCCCCACAGTATGCCAACATTTTTATGATTGACTTAGGGGACGAGAGCTAAGGAAGCGTTGTTCTAACGTCCCTACTCTACTTGTGCTACATTGATGACATCTTCATCATCTGGACCCATGGAAAAGAAGCCCTTGAGGAATTCCACTATGATTTCAACAATTTCCATCCCACCATCAACCTCAGCCTAGACCAGTCCACGCAAGCGGTCCATTTCCTGGACACTACTGTGCTAATAAGCGGTGGTCACATAAACACCACTCTGTACCGGAAACCTACTGACCCCTATACTTACCTACATGCCTCCCAGCTTCCATCCAGGACACACCATATGATCCATTGTCTATAGTCAACCTCTAAGATACAATCGCATTTGCTCGAATCCCTCAGACAGAGACAGACATCTACAGGATCCTTGTCAAGCGTCCTTAAAACTACAGTACCCACCTTCTAAAGTGAAGAAACAGATTGACAGAGCCGGAAGAGTACCCAGAAGTCACCTACTACAGGACAGGCCCAGCAAAGAAAAAAAAAAAATGCCACTAGCTGTCACCTTCAGCCCCCAACTAAAACCTCTCCAGCGCACCCAAATGTGCTTTATAGTACAGTAAATATAAATGTTAAAGTGAACATATGGTCTGAACTTCCTTTAATTTGGCTGTAGGCTGTACTCTTCTTATGCTCCCTGTTGTACTAATCTAAAATTAAAGAGACATTGTCAATTTGAAATCCAGCCAATGCCAAAAAAAGTGTTAAAAATACTGCACAGTCAGGAAAATGGGTTTTAGATGCTGAAATGGGACTGCTCCTGTGTGTGAAGTAAAGTGCATGTGTGTTCGATGGATCGTGGCCAACTGACTATGCAAAGTACTGTCAAGTGCATAAGTAAAAATCTTTCTTTTATCTAATCTTTCAATTTTAATAATCTTAGGTGTTACTTTCATCTGTAATATGTTTTTAAAAAAATTCAGACTATACAGTGTGTTCGTTTTATTTCTTAGGAAAACTATGCCTTTAAGTACTTGACTACTGTTAATTTTTCCCTTAGATGTCATGTGTAATTAATAATGGAAGGAGTTTTACTTGAAGTACTACAGTACTGAATTATAAGATGATACTGAGTCTGTCCAACATGAAGATTTTTATTGGTAATTTACATCACTTTTTTTCTCTTGAGCTCAATTTTGCACCATTTTTGACAGTCAGACTCTTTAGATATTTCTAAAGTATCAGGAGTTCTCTTGCCTGCCAGCTTGTCGCAGATACACTCACCAAGTTTGATGTTTCCTGGTTGTCCTGAAGGAGAGTGTGCATCTTTACCATTTACTCAGATTCCCAATTTTAAAAAACAAACACAATGCACGTAATGGGCCTGATCGCTGAAATCAGTGGAAAAACTCAGATTGACTTAAGTAAGCATTGGATCAGGCTGCACATAACACATGTGCAGCAACTTATTTAAAATGTGTTTTGAAGTTCTTAAACAAAACTATTTAAGAGATCTAGCATTTGACTTGTGTGACTTATTTACTAGCTTATGGTACTTACTTGAATACTGCGTATGATAAAAGTGTCCGTCTTACTGTAAGGTCTGAAATTTGATCTATGATGTCAGTGTTTTTATAAATCTAGGGAAATGTTTTTTCCAATGTGAGACAGCACAGTAACTGACAGCATTATTAATTACTATGGTCTATTTGAGGCACCCTTCACCATGGTACCTAAGTATATTTTACATGGCTTTAATTGCATTATCAGCATTCACATTAAGGGAGCAAAACCAACAAATTCCTCCTATTGCAGTGGTTCTCAAACTTTTGTACTGGTGGTCCCTTTCACATAGCAAGCCTCTGAGTGCGATGCCCCTTCTAAATTAAAAACACTTTTGTATCTATTTAACACCATTAAAAATGCTGGAGACAAAGCGGGTTTGGGGTGGAGGCTGACAGTTTGCACCCCCCCATGTAATAACCTTGTGACCCCCTGAGGGGTCCCGACCCCCAGTTTGAGAACCTCTGCTCTATTGCCTGTAGATATCAGATAGAGATATAATTATCTAAGAAGAACTTGAGTCACATTCTTCATACATACGTACAAAACCTCAGAACAGAATAATATCTACTTGTGTGTGCTAGTCTTTACCCTTGCATGGGGCTCTTGATTATAGACACATCTAATGTCTGGTGTGGGGTGGGTGGTCTGGAAGCTAGCTACCATAGAGCTTTAAGGCCACACTGTGACTTTCCATATTCATGTGTGTAGGAGATGTGTGCACGCACCCATCCAAAGCTAGAATTTGTTCCTGTGTGATTTTATCTATAATGGAAGAAGAGTCATAAAAAGAGTTGTTTAGGCTGAACATGGATGAGATGACAAATTCGGAGCCAGGATGAGTAGGGAGAGGCTGTGACTGAAGAGGTCTCCAGTGTAATTTACAGATCTTGGGGGACTTGTCTGGCTTAGATTTTGAATAGCCAGGTTTCTTGGGCTGCCCTCCGGACCCAAGAACTGTGTGTGCTATGGCCTTGGCCTCAGCCCCAACATGCCCCCTCCTTTGCCAGGGTACAAAATGGGTGTGAGGCTCTTATGCTATGAGTTCATCAAATTGACTTTGCCAATTGACAGAATCCATTAGCCAGAATTCTTTTAGTGTCTAGTTACGGTTTATCTGGATGCTTTGCCCTGTGTGATTGGTAATGTTTTATGTTTGGCAGTTTATAATAGGTATCCCCAGACTCAGAAGGTATATCTGGCCTGGATATGTAGCCAAATGTCATGACTGCCATAAGCTCACTTGTAGATCTCCTCTGTTGGATCCTGCCTTTGGCCCTGCAAGAAGGTTAATAAATAAGTACTGTGTAGTAGGCTATACGTATCTTGCATGTGATGCTTTGAAACTTGGTCATTGTTGGTTCCCCATCACTGACAATTTTTAAATTTATTGGATGTGTTTCTAAAAGATACGCTGTAGGAATTATTCTGGGGAAGTTCCATGGGTGGTGTTATATTGGCGGGAAGAGCAGATGATCACAGTGATCCTTTCTGGCCTTGGAATATATGTATCTGTGAAATCTTTACCATACTATTTACATCTTTCTTTGTTTTTCCCAATCCATAGTCTGCATGGTGTCTATTTAGACCATGAACCTTTCAGGTTGGTGACCCATATATGGCTTCTCATATGTGTGCGTGAGATGCTGAGCACAGTGTGAGAACTAGATGAATAGTATTAAGTTGTTATTTCCTTCCTAATCATGTATTTACCCTTCAGATAAACATTTCCCCCCATGTTTGAAAAATAAAACAAACAATTCTTTTCTAGTGCATCAAAATGGCAGAATAAGCGAGTGTTTTCCCTCACCTAAATATCAAACACTGAATAATCCTGATTTACATTTTTGTGCTCTACCATGTACAGCAGCTTTTTTGACTAACCTTTCCAGTATTGACTCCTTCTTTCCTCACCTCCTTATGTTCACCTACAGGTACCCCATAGAAGTAGGTTGTATGGACTCACTGGAAGTAAATGGAGGGCACAGCCTCTGGGTGTGTAGTTGCAGTCTTGTAGACAGAGGAAGTGATTTTCCAAAAGGCTTTTGGTTTGTTATGCTGCCATTCATCCCTCTTTTTAGTCCTACTACTCTTGAATTTTTTTTTTTTTTTTTTACTCTAGGTTTTTTGTTTTTTTTTGTTCTGGTGGGTATGGGTGTTTGTCACACACTGCTGTGTACTTCTGGCTTTTCCTGTTCTCCAAGCCTTGTCCCAGGGAATCAGGCTTACTAGGTACTCTTTCTCAAGTAGAATGACAACCTATGTACACACCACAATGATTTTGTTTTTAAGCGCTTCATTACTGCTATTTCTTTGACAGAAGACAGATAAAAATTTTAAATAAACTTTTGTCTGGTTTAATCAGAAGCTTAACACTATCTCGTTGGATTGGTATAGAAATACACATATATATGGGCACAAATGTATAGCTGTTTTTTGTGGACTTTGTTTCTACTTTAAATGACCCAGAACCATGTGCACTGCACTTCAGGAGACCCCCCCCTCTGTGTCCCTTGTCAGCAAGTGACAGAGGTGAAGTAAGGCCAGGGGTTAGTATACTGCCTCTGAAAAGCCCCTCTTCCTTCTGATTTTAGCACTCAGCAGGTTTTGATGATGATGTTAGGGAGGTAGGCTAATCCCCACCTCCAGTGTAGACTTACTAGCTTGATTTTCAATGACCGGCCAGTCACGCAGTTGAAATATTTTCCTTTTTCACTAGGAGAGGGCCAGCATTCTTGACCACCCAGTGCTAACAGCTGGAACAGTAGTAACTAGCCATTTTGCAGGACAGAGTACTCCCATTAGAGATTGTCCCTGGAAAATAGGGATGGCTGAGCAGTGATAACTGTAGTATGGTAGGTTTCAGAGTAGCAGCCGTGTTAGTCTGTATCTGCAAAAAGAAAAGGAGTACTTGTGGCACCTTAGAGACTAACAGATTTATTTGAACATAAGCTTTCATGAGCTCACTTCATCAGATGTAGTATGGTAGGCTCTTAAAGCATGTCCTTACTATAAGAGATAGCGTGCAGTAACTGGACTTTTGCTTAAGAGACCTGGGGTCTTTTCCTTGCTCTACCATTGACTCACTGTGTGACATTGTCCATCCTTTAGTTTCCCCATCTCTATGTGGATGCAACACATCCACTTCTTGAAAGTTCTTGAGATCTGTTAATGTATAAGTGCTAAACATTATTAGTATCATTCCTGTCTAACTGTGCCTGTGACAGGTATAGATATGTCCAAACTTTGTCCAGCTGAGGGATGTATTGACAGTTTGAGCGATACATCCAGTTTGCATAAGTTAAGAGTAGGTTGTGCCTTATTCTCAGACTGAGATGGAGCATGTCATTCTGGTATGTGTGATCATCAGAGGTTATACATAAGTTTTAAAAACGAGGTGACCTTGGGCTTCATTATTGAATTCCCTGGACCTTGTTTACTCCACAGGCCACACTTGCCTGAGGTTATGTCTACTCTAGAAACGCTGTGCTGCTGTAGCATAGACACTTACTACAGTGGCTTCTTCCACTGTGTGGTAAATCCATTGCTGTGGTAAATCCAGCTTTCCAAGAGACCGTAGCTAGAAGAAGAAGAAGAATTCTTCTTCTTCAACAGAAGAATTCTTTAGTTGACCTAGTGCTGTCTGTGCTGGAGTTTGGGTTGGGTTATGTCTCGCAGGAGTATGAATTTTTCATACCCATGAGCGATGTTGCTGGGTCCACCTAACTTTCCTGTGTAGACCAGCCTTCAGTTTTGTCTGTAGTTTTTTTACTGATCCTCATTGGGTAATAAGAGGGCTATCTTTCAGTACCTGTAAGTGATGCACATAAGTGACATGTTTGGGTAGCTGTGCAGATGCAACAGTGATGGGTAATGTTACAAACACCTAGACAAATAGATTGATTATAAAGAGAATAGTGCATGTGTCCTAGGTGTTAGCCTCCTGCTGCCCACCATTGTTATCTGAGCCAAGAAAGAGTATGGCAAGCAAGGAGTGTTGCTGTGCTTGTGGTGTGGCGATTGGGAGTGGCAAGTATGTCATAAAAATACTTTTCTTCTGCTTGAAATAATATTTACTGAAATGTGTGCAAACCTTTCCCCCGCCTGCTCATACTTGTAAATCAATTTAAACAGAATGCATTGGTGCCTTCTGTGGGATTTCATGTAATGGAATGTGGGGGCAGGAACCTGCTGTGTCCTCTCCCCCCCTCCCTTCCCCCCCAACCCAAGACACTGGACAGCAGTTCCCCTGAAGCCTTCACACCCTGGCATTCATGGGCAGGAGCCCACCAGAACCACCTTGCTGTATACAGTGCTATAAAATCCCTCCTGGCCAGAGGCAAAATCCTTTACAGGTGAAAGGGTTAAGAAGCTAAGGTAACCCTGCTGGCACCCTGACCCAAAATGGCCAATGAGGGGACAAGATTCTTTCAAATCTGGAGGGGGGGGGGCAGAACAAAGGGGTTGGGCTGTCTGTGTGATGCTTTTGCCGGGAACAGATCAGGAATGCAAGCCTTCCAACTCCTGTAAAGTTAGTAAATAATCTAGCTAGAAAATGCATTTGATTTTCTTTTGTTTAAGTAAGCTGTGCTGGAGGGAATGTGTATTCCTGTTTTTGTGTCTTTTTGTAACTTAAGGTTTTGCCTAGAGGGATTCTCTATGTTTTGAATCTGATTACCCTGTAAGGTATTTACCATCCTGATTTTACAGAGGTGATTCTTTTACCTTTTCTTTTCTTTTTAAGAACCTGATTGATTTTTCATTGTTCTTAAGATCTAAGGGTTTGGGTCTGTGTTCACCTGTACCAATTGGTGAGGATTATTATCAAGCCTTACCCAGGAAAGGGAGCGTAGGGCTTGTAGAGGGAAGGGGGATATTTTGGGGGAAGACGTCTCCAAGTGGTCTCTTTCCCTGTTCTTTGTTTAAAACGCTTGGTGGTGTTCAAGGACAAGGAAAAGTTTGTACCTTGGGGAAGTTTTTAACCTAAGCTAGTAAGAATACGCTTAGGGGATCTTTCATGCAGGTCCCCACATCTGTACCCTAGAGTTCAGAGTGGGGAAGGAACCTTGGCATCTCCACTGAGGGCTTATCCCATAAGTGAAAACTTAATAGCTGACCTTTTTTTCTTTTTTTTTTTTTTTAAATAACCTATTTCCATAATCTAGAAATGGGCCACGGATGCTTTCCAAACCTCCTGATAGCAATTTTTAACTGTACTGAGCTGTGAAAGGACAACAGAGGATGACAGTTGAGCTCCTGAGGAGGGAATGAAACAGCCCTGGGGAGATATTCAGGAGGAAGTGAGACAATAAGCATTAAAAACGTGTAATGGAAATACAATATAAGAAGGATTATAAAACAGGCTGCTGTGCAGAGCTCATCGTGGAGCTGCAAGGCCAGAAAACCTACATAAGAGCTCCCCTCAACAGGGTGAAGCATATGGCAATCACGGCCTAGGAGGTTGACACACCTGATTGCTACCAGTTTTGGTAGATCAATTGTCAGAGTTTTTGTCATGGAGGTTTATGCTTCTATCAAGAGGGTGCCGCTGCTCCTGATCATAAAGCTTGGTAATGGACAGGAGATTATTGAGGGATTTGTATTGTTGGGGTTCCCAAATTGTATTGGCACCATTGGTGGGACCCATGTGCATATCTTTGCCCCCTATACAAGGCCTCAGCGTTCATCAACAGAAAAGGGTATTTCTCCATAGTGCTGCAAGGCCTGGCTGGTCACCATGGCAGGTTCATTAATATTAATGTGGGGTGGTCTGGAAAAGACAGTGGTACTAGTATCTTTAGAAACTCAAACCTGTTTTCTGCAATGAGAAATAGAACTTTTGCTCTCAGGACCACTGTGGATATAAATTGTGTTGTGATTTCTATTGTCGTTCTGGAGACTCATCTTATCCTCTGCTTCTCTGATCTGTGAAGCCTTTTACTGACACTTGGTTAGAAAAAAGGACCTGTTTAACTAGCTGCAGAATGACAGTGGTGTGTACATTTGGAAGACTGAAGGGAAGGTAGGGGTAGCTCATGACTGGAGGCTGCTGAGGAATAGCTGCCTCATAAGATAAATGTGCACAACACAGCAAGCACCTATGAGAGAAAGGGAGACAGCTTCATAGATGGGTGGGAGGCAAAGGTTGTGAGACTTTCTGAACAGCCAAATAGATTGCTAAAGGTTGCCATTGGTCACGGACACAAGGTCAAGGATGCATTGTGTTCCTACTTTAAGGTTAGGTTGATTTTGTTGTTCCTTGGGTAAGAATTTAATTATGCTTTGTGCAAGGATTTTATTACTCTTTCAACTGAGTTGTAAATAATAAAGAATTTCACTGATCATCATACAGTGTAAATTTAAAACCAATGGAATTGTGGCAAGACACGCAAGTGCTGAGTGCACACATGATTGTGCTGATGAGGTCACAAATGTGTAAGGTGGGGCTGAAACAGTTCTCCATGTCTTGGGATGTGGCATGGCAAGCAATATAGTTGCAGGAATTTCACTGTTCTTTGTCTTGGGATCTGCAGTAGTGAGGAAAGGTCAGTTCCTTGTAGCTGGGGAAAGGACGAAGTACTTCCAGTATATACAGTGTTTTCAAGGGGCTGCAGGACATGGCTAGGTTAGGGTGATGGCCATGAACATAGTGTCACCATTTTCTCAAGCAGAGATTTCTGCCTGTTCATCATCCCCAGAATCTGTGAGAGCATCTTCTCTCTCTTCTTGGTATCATGTTGAAGGAAACCATCCCTCCACTCTTTTGTATTCTTCTCTCTTCTCCGGGATGCAGCCACAAGGCCACTAAACGTGCCCTCTTGTGTCCTCTTTCTCATCCCCAAAACACTTGTCAGGCATTCAGCCACGGATAATGGTCCTGTCCATGGGGATAGCGATGTATCAGGTGCCAGAGGGGCAAAGAAATAGCACAGTAGCTACTGTCCCAATTCTAGCCTCTGTGCCAGCAATGATAAAATGTTGCTTTTTCTTCAGGTTTGGAATTCTATTCTCATGGGTTTGCCCTGGCCTGCCATGAATAATTGTTCTGAACTCAAGGGATTAACAGTGCTGAGAGTGTGATTAAAAATAACCATGAATGTCTTACAATCCTATGTATTTTGAAATATGGCTGTTGCCCAATTTATCTCATAAAATGTAAAGGTAGCTAAAAGCTCACAGCATTTGTCAAATTGTGAATTCAAGTACTTCTCTTACTGTCTTTTCTTATTCTGTATCTGATGCTACAGTAAACATGCTTGCCATGCAATGTGTTTGATTCTTTTTAACCCACCCCCCACTGTGTGGCCATCTTGAGCAGGGACAAGGCAGTTGACCAGGAGTGAGAGGGAGCATTAAGCAGCACAGGAAGGTGGTGGTAGTGGGGCACATGTTTGGGGGATTTAATGTTTCAGAGAAATAAACACTTTGGAGCTTAAATTCTCTGGCTTGGATTCTATTTTGAGCACCCCGGGGGAGGGTGGGCAGATAAAAGCCAAGCAAGTGGAGAGAAGCTCCTAGCTCATATCTGCCCAACTTAGTGGCACCATGATGGTACCCAAAACACGGTGTTTAAAACACACAGTACTTAAAGGAAGAGGTCCCCTCCCAGGCATTGTCAAACTTGTTTTCTGTCTGGGTTTGGGGCTCTCCCTGGTCTTCAGTGCTGAGCCTGCCTCTGAGGTTTTTCAAGTTGAAGAGATCCTGGCTATCCATGGCAATCCCCACCTATTCACGATGCTTTTCAGGGCCTACTTGGGTTTATTTGTTGCTGTGCAGAATGTACCAGGATTCAGTGGTGGCCTCCCTTGCGAGAATCCAGTCTAGTTCCTAATAGGCGCATATCTCCCAAGGTTTTGTTATTGTGCTTGGCATTTTTATAACTGCTAGAGTGTCTTTCATTTGTTGCGGTACTGTACTGCACCTGGGAGTGCCCTCTCTCCTGCCTTTGATTGGATATCCTCTCGTACCTCTTGGCATTATGGTGACTGCTCTTAGATGGGACTGGACCTGCTCCTCTTCCCAAAGGCCAAGAAAGTGCATATCTGTACATGGAGCATGGCTTCTATAATCGTGATTTTACTCTGGGTTTGTGAACTCACCATGAGCTAGAATCACAATGGGGTACATCTGGCTGTACTCCAGCGTTTAATCAGGGAGAAGACATCCAGTGAAGATTACCCTAGAGAATTAGAGCACAAGGGCATGTAAGTGAACAGACACTGCAGTCCAGGAGAGCAGCAGTGCCGTGTGGGATAGCAGTGGGAGGACTGCCAGAAGCAAAACAATTCGTTCAAAATGGGGATGCGGTCACACACAACTTATTGTGGGGTAACTCATTCCATATTTGAGTAAATCTGCTTCTAAAGTGGATTAATTACAGTAAAACCTTTGTTATCCGGCATGTTGGGGGGATTGGGGGTGCTGGTTAGTCAAAAATTCTGGTTAACTAAGAGTTATACTGACCAATGGAGGGAGGGAGTTTGGGTGTGGGAGGGGGCTCAGGGCTGGGGGTTGGGCCGCAGGAGGGGTTTTGGGATGCCAGCTCTGGGCAGTGCTCACCTTGGGCAGCTCCCCACAAGCAGCGACGTGTCCCTCAGCTCCTAGGGCCAGTGGGAGCTGCAGAGCCAGCGCTTGGGGTGGGGGCAGCACACCGAGCCCCCATGGCCGTTCCTCTGCCTAGGAGCAGCAGGGGCAACTGGACACCTGGCAGCCCTACTGAAGATTTGTATTGGGAGATATCAGAAATGCCGATTTCTAGAACTTTCCGGTTGGGAAAGTGGCAGATAATGCCGCGTTTACTGCAATATGAAATGAAATGACAGATAATTTGAGGAAAAAATCTCTTGTGTGGAGGCAAGGCAGTTTATCCCCCCAAAATTCAATCCAAAGTAACTTTCAAGTGCAGAGAAGCCCTCAATCTTTGACCAGCTCCTCCTTGCAGCTTCTTTCTCAAACGTCACATGACAATGGGGAAGAGTAACTCCATATAGATTCTAATGCCCCCAGAGGTGAGGTTTCCTTACATAGTTTTGGGTCTAGAGAGGGAGAGGAGAGGCGCTGGCTAGGCTAGTCTTGAACTGCTTTCTGCAGCTGTTCTGCTAGCTCTGGCTTGCGTTTTCTCTCACACAATCCATGTGATAGATTGCTGTAAGGCACTACTACAATATAAATATGCAATAAGAGATCACTGCCATTTGGGCCCATTTTCCCTTTTTTACTTCCTCTCAGGCAACAAGTACTGCAAAGCATAGTCATCGTCGGCTATCCCTCGATATGAGGATGATGTCTGTCGGGGGGAAAAAGTCATTGGTGAGACTTAAAATGACTTGAGGAGTCCAAGTCATGCTTTCCAGGTTTTTCCACATATGTGACAGGCGGTTGCATAAAGAAAGCACAGCTGCTGGCCAGGATGCTGTACCCTTTCCTGCCTCCTCTGCCATTTCTCAGCCTCTTGAGCAAGGCGATTCTCTTCGAAATAGGCTGAGTCTTGATGTATGATGCAACACCATTGCAGTTTATTGCCAGCCAGCTCTTCCCAATTTGTGGAGTCAATGCCTCCCTTCTTAAGACAGACTTTCAGGGTGTCCTTGTAGTGTTTCCTATGTCCCCCACGAGTCCTCTTACCATGACTAAGTTGAGAAAATAGGACTTGTTTTGGAAGACAAGTATCAGCCTTCGGCACTCAGTGACGAGCCCAATGAAGTTGATGTTTCATAATCTTCGCCTCAACACTGGTGATGTTAGCAGCAGAGAGAACATTGGCACTGGTGCAATGGTATTCCCACCTGATATGGAGACTCTTCCTAAGGCATAGAGGTTGGTACCACTCCAGACACTTAAGATATCTTCAGTATGTCACCCAGGTCTCGCACCCACAAGGAAGAGTGGGGCTGACTACTGCATTGTAGACCAGGATCTTAGTTTCCATCTGCTGATCTCTAAAGACACAAACTTTTTTGCTTAGAACTCTGGAGTCCTGGGTTTCCAGTCCTGTTTTCATCAGAGCCCTCCCTTGTACTTTGCTTATGTGGAGAACAGGTCCTGAATGGGTGGTTGCTGATGTGTTATGCTTTTATGACTATTAACCTTGATTCCTGCTTCTTACCTTCATGATGAGTCACTCTGTCAGTTACCAGTGACCACTGGTGCCTCCCTCTGCTTCAGTGATATGCACTGTAATCAGCAGTGGAACCTGTCTTGATGTGACCTCTGGTCTCAGAGGTGCGAGAGTAACCCAAGTTCTGTTGTGACTGAGGCCATGTGCAATGGGGAGTTGAAGTTTTTGGGACCATGCTTCAAATGCCGATGTTGAGAAGAGGGGTAGGGAAAACAGTTACCAAATACCTGTTTGAAAACAAAGCCCTAAGTAATGTAACTTGACGGTTTTATGGTAGTTTCTGGTGAAGTCACAACAGTGCTGCGTGCTTAGCAAAATTAACAGTTCAGTCTCCAGAAATATCAAATGAAAATGTGCAAAGCATCCTTTGATCTCAATCAAATGAATCCATTTGTGTCAAGGGAGAGGAGCCATACTGGTGAATTATCTCAAGAGGACGTGTGATTTGTTAGAACAGAATCTGTAGTTGTCCCAAACCCATAGCTGTGACAGCTTATTGGCTTAGGCCAAGATTTTCAAAAGTGGCAGGCTAACATTAGGCTCCAAAATCCATATTTTGACACCTGTGTGATTTTTCAAAAGTACTAAGCATGCATCTCCTCCCACTGTAGTCAATGGGAACTGTGAAGTGCTCTTCATTATTAAAAGTCAATCATGTCCGTAAATATGGATTTTGGAGCCTAATTTTAGGTTCCTAGTTTTTGAAATCTCAACTTCAGTTAAGGCTAGAGGGTAAAATTTTCAAAAAAGCCAAAGTCCCATTTTCAAAAGAGACGTGGGCCCAGATTTTTTAAAAAGTATTTACGTGTTGCTCCTTTAAGGTATCCAGATGTTTCAACATCTGACTTGGGAGCCTAAGTCTCATTGGCTTTCCTTGGTGTTTAGAAGCCTAAGTGCCCATGTCACTTTTGAGTGTTAGCACTGTTAAAATGGGTATTTAGAGTTGTAAAAATGTGCTTAGTGTTTAGATATTATTGAATGCTTGTAAATTGCTACATGTATTAATCTCACTTACAATGTGTGTGTCCCATGTTGTAAGGCGGTAATATTAGTGTTTGCATGGTAAGGGCATGTCTTCACTAGCTTTGTGAAGTGGTTTGAGCATTGGCCTGCTAAACCCAGGGTTGTGAGTTCAGCCTTTGAGGGGGCCATTTAGGGATCTGGGGCAAAAATTGGGGATTGGTCCTGCTTTGAGCAGAGGGTTGGACTAGATGATTTCCTGAGGTCCCTTCCAACCCTGACATTCTATGATTCTGTGACACGACAGAGCAACTTTCCAAAGGATACACTGGCACAGTGGATCCTATGTTTAACCTCCACATTAAGATTGTGCAAATTATGCAAAGCATAATTCACAGGTCAAGAGTGAAAAAATAATTGCTGCTGTGATTGCTATTCCCTTATATAGTCAGTGTTATGTATTTGAGAAAAGGTTGATTTATTTTTTCCACGCTCCTCCTGTGCTCCTTCAATCTATTCATTGGAAGCATCTGTCTTGGGAGAATGCTGGTGCTGCCAAATGTGCCAGCTACAAAGGAGCAGAGTGAAGGAGTGGTATGAGACTGGCTCTTTAGACAGCACTCCCAGCCTCTGCCTGACTGGGGAGTAAGGACCAGGCATGGGGCACTCAAACTTGGATACACTGCTTTCTGGGTCCTGTGTTGCTATGTAGCTGCTAGGTCAGCTCTCTGTTTTAATCACTTTTATTGCTGCTTATGCTTGTTTTACAATAACCATCGGCTGTGAGACATTTGTAATCAAGGAACTAGGCAAGTAATAATGGTAATCTTAAAGGGACATCATCTACTTGAAATCTAGTTAGTTTCAACAATGAGTTTAAAGTAGTTTTAGACAACACACCTCACCTCTGCCAGTTTTTGTGATTTTTTGTTTTGTTTTGTTTTTGTTTTTTACAGTCAAGTTTTCTTAAATTTAGTCCATTATGTGTAGTAAAACAATAATGAGAGCTGCTCATTTTTCACAGTATGCTACCGAACTTGCTCAAGAATCCACACAGAGAGTAATCAAGTAGCTTGCAGACTGTGTTGATGAATATTTAACCAATGGAAATACTAAGTCAGCACTGCTAAAATTCAGATTGCAGCTGAACACTAGAAATAAAATACTGACAGTAACAGCCATGGGCCTAAGCAAAGACAGTTGGAGGAGAAAATTCAGTAAATACTGAATATTCCAACAGCTGTCCTTTTTTACCTGCTTAAGATAATGATGTATAATGTGCACATTTAAAATAATAAACTTTTGTGGTCTTTTGGCTAAGGCCAAGTATAGCGCTTTTGGCACAGACACTGTCTCATACTATGTGTTCATACTGTTCCTAGCACAGTGAGGCTTGATTTGGAGCTAGAGCCTTGGGTGCTGTTTCAGCACAAATAAATTGAAATGATAAACCAGCTGAATTCTTACTGGAGTTATTGGTTATTTTCTGTTTCCTTAGTCTTTTACACTAACACATTTGAACAAGCTACTAATTTGAAAAAATGTCTAGAAAGATGGTGGTGATTTGGAAAAAAAAATATAACCTCCCCCTACAATCAAAAACCTTTAATATATAGAAATTTTCCAAATGGAGATTGTATATACATACATTTTTTGAAAAATAAAGCACTTACAGGGAAAGGTTTGTACAAACAATTATTCTATTGCAGAGTGTAATAATTTCTCATCTTTTCTCTGCCACAGGAACTCATTATACAATGACAAATGGAGGAAGCATTAATAGTTCAACACACTTACTGGACCTCTTGGATGAACCCATTCCTGGAGTTGGAACATACGATGACTTCCACACCATTGACTGGGTGCGAGAGAAGTGCAAAGACAGAGAAAGGCACAGACGGGTACTTGAGATCAATAACAATAATTAGAAATAACTTAATGTTGTGTATTTGGATTAAGGTCTGATCCAGCAACACATAACCATGTGCATAACTTTAAACATGTGAATAGTTCCATTGGCTTCAGTCACATGCTTAAATCTCACCCACGTGCTTACATGTATTGCTGGATTGGAGTCTCAGTCAATGAGAGAGCATTATAGTTTAGGAATGCAAACAGTAATTTAAGGCATTGAAAACAGAGGCCATGTCCACAACAACCCCTCCTTCAGCCGCCAAATGTGGATGCATTTGTACCAGTATACACTTTTGTACTAGTATAGCTCCTTCCCATTCACTAAGGGAAATAAACTATACTTGTATAAGGCACTGCTATACTGGTATACTTATTTTGTTTTAAAATAAAATCTCACACTGAACCAAAATAGTTATCAATACAAAAATTGCATAGACCAGGCCTTAGTTTAAATGGAAAGTCTCTCTCCCACATCCCATTCCCAAATCTGCCCCATCCCACAAACCTATCTTCTCTCTTTTCATACTGGGCTCTTCTGAAAATCTTAACCCTTCAGGCTCCTAATCAGGAAAGCACATAAGCACCTACATAGACCCTGAGACTTAAGTTTTTTGCTGCATACAGATGTTTTCATGAATTGGGATCTCAGTTTATTCTAAATAGGGCAAAACTATATCCTTTAAAAGAAAGTAAGCTGTTTTAAAGGTCATTGTCGTGCTTTTGAGAGACTCCCATTAATGTACCTGTAAAAGGAAGCATTTTGAAGATGTGAAATCTTTTTTTTTTTTTTTAAATTGATCTAAAGAAATAGTTAAAAACTAAGGGTAACTAAATCGCAAACATCAGTCTGCTAACCTGTCTGCTTGGAGGAGTCAGGAAGAAATTCCTTCTGTGTTCAATACTGAACAGTCGGCTAGTCCTTTCTCTGAAGCACCACATATTTGTTGGTTTTGGAAACAAGATAGACTGTGTAGACTGAAATGATCCACTTCTGCAAATCCTACATTACTTTAAAAAACCCCAACCAAACCATAACTGTAGCATTTAGTGCCCCTCTCAGATAAACAGGTCTGTGTGCAATGGATCTGAGAACATGTGTGCAATCTAATCATGTGAGTTGCGTGGGGTTATCTGTTTCTGTGAAGCATTTTTGATTTTTAAATAATTCTTTGTTCCATAACTTAGTTGTAAATAAGTGATAGTTAACACAGCTTCATCTTTTTACTGAAGATGTACTGGTGAGTATGTGCCATTCGATGGAATGCCAGACCTGCTCAACTGCAGGCAAGATGATCACACAGTAGTAGTTGGTCTAGAGCAGCGGTGGGCTAACTTTTTGGGCCGAGGGCCACATCTGGGTGGGGAAATTGTATGTAGGGCGCGGGCAGGGCGTTGGGGTGCGAGAGGGGGTGCAGGAGGGAGTGCAGTGTGTGGGAGGGGGTTCGGTGTGCAGGAACGGGCTCAGAGAAAGATTGAGGCAGAGGAGGGGTCTGGGTGCGGAGTGCAGGAGGGGTGCGGACTGCGGGAGGGAGCTCAGGGCAGGGGGTTGGGGCGCAGGAGCAGTGTGGGGTGCAACAGGGGTCTCAAGGCAGGGAGCTGGGGTGCAGGAGGGGTGTGAGGTGGGGCAGGGGGTTAGGGTGCACGGGGGGGGGCAGGGGGCTCAGGGCAGGGAGTTGGGGTGCAAGGTGCAGGGAGGGAGTTGTGGGGGGTGGGCTCTGGTCTGGCGCTGCTTACTTAAAGCAGCTCCGGGTTGGCCGCAGCACTCACCGGGGCCAGGGCAGACTCCCTGCCTGCCCTGGCCCCATGCCACGCCACTCCGGGAAGCGTCCGGCACCACGTCCCTGCGCGGCCGCTGTGGGGGCACACAGGGCTCCATGCACTGCCCTTGCTGCGCCTCCAGGTACCTCCCCCAAAGCTCCCATTGGCCACAGTTCCCCGTTTCTGGCCAATGGGAGCTGGGGGGCGGTGCCTGGAGGCAAGGGCAATGCACGGAGCCCTCTGCCCTGCCCTCCTCCCCCTTCCCCCCCCCCCCCGGCTGCAAGGACGTGGTGCCGGCCACTTCTGAGAGCAGCACGGGGCCTGTGGCACTATGGGGGGCTGTCGTTTGCCATAGTTTGCCCACCCCAGTCTAGAGGATTGAAACTAATATTACTGATAACTAAAAGTTGTTTCTTTAGCTTCAGTGGTCGGGACTTGAGAAGCTAGAGCAGAGGGTACTGAGTTTATAGTCACTGAACAACTGTGGAATTCATATAGCTACTGTAAATTGTATAAGCCTTTGTAGCCACAGTGTTTAGAAGGGGAGTGGGGGGAAACTTGTGAAGACTAGTTTTATAGAGACATTTAAAGGACACTTTGAATGTCTATTATGAGAGTGCCAAAATGTATGCTGTTTCTTTTATTTTAAAGAAATCTTGTTAATTTGAAATCTGTTTAAAAATATAGCAATAATTTTACGGCTGTTACATTTTTGTGCTTTTACAATTATATTTTCTGTTTGTTACACAATTTTCTCACTCGTTTTGTAATGTGAAAATCCCACAAGAACAGGGGAAGAAAATGATACAGACCTGATGATTTCTATTTGCAGATTAACAGCAAGAAGAAAGAATCAGCCTGGGAGATGACAAAAAGTTTGTATGATGCATGGTCAGGATGGCTAGTAGTCACACTAACTGGTTTGGCATCAGGTAAAGACAATAGAATACAATTTCATAACTTTTCCAAACTTTTCTTGATCATTCATGAGTTTCCATAGTACATGTGTCTTATGTGTCCCTGTACTAACAATTACCGTTATATTGTTCTGATATCTGTCCAGAACCCCATTATTGTAAATGCATAAATGAGGTGAAAATATTTTCATATAACAGTTGAACAGGATCAGGCTAATAGTGTAATCTCATTTTAGTGGAGCAAGGTTAAAAATCAAGTAAGTAATATAAGTCTTGTGAAAAGTTCCAGAATGATAGGCTTTAAGAGATTTAGAGACCGTTTATGTCCACACAGCAGGTAATCCTGGGCGCAGTGAAGTGAGTCGGGGGGTTTTCTCATTGATTTCAGTGGGTTCAGGATTTCATCCAGGGTAAAAATTCTTCACAGTGAACTACATACCTCAGTCCTGGCCTGGAAGAGCCTTACTTTTTGAGGTGATGTGGTAGTTCATTATTCCTTTCCATTCAGTTCTAGCTCCCTTCCTTGAGATTCCCAACAAAGTGTCAGTATTCACAATGGGTTCACCTGTATAGCAAAAAACAAACAAAAAAAAAAACGTGGCAATGAGCCTCATAGCCAAGTCAAGTGATGTGGGCGCATGGGGCTTGAACTGCATGGCTAAAAATAATAGTGTAGACATTCCCACTCTGGTTGCTCCAAGACCCTCACTGGGTTTCAGTCTCCAGCCCAAGCCTGAACAGCTACACTGCTATTTTTAGCCGCACAGCGTGAACCCTAGTCAGTTGACCTGGGCTCTGAGACTTGCTGCCACTGGGATTTAATTATTTTTTTGCTGTGTAGATGTACCCTATGATGGTGGGATTTCTGCTATGGATGCATGTCTCACTAGGAACTTGATTGACTCCATCAGCACATTTCAGATAGACCAATGAGTAGCCATTAGAACTTTCCAGTTTTGATAGATCCACTCTCATAGGCCATGAGCTGCATTCAGTTGTGACTAGTCTAACTAACATTTCTGATTGACATCCATGAATGAAATCTAAGTTCCTAATACAAGATATTAGCTGTAACAAGTAAACTCTGTTGTCCTTTGGCCTCAATTTCATCTTTTGTTTTTCATATATTTTTAGGATAAGACACAAAACTAAAGTCCTCCTGACCATGTGTGGTCACCTTCAGATGCTATGCGACTTATTAGGCTTTTATTAGCATAATTTGAAAAGGCTGCAGTACTTATGAATGTGAAGCCATGACCACCTTCATGCCCAATTATCCTAACAAGTTTTACATAAATACTAGAATAAATTCCAGGAGGAGAATAAATCCCAGGAGGGTTGAATTAGTGTGCAGAGTGTAGATGAGGTGGTCAGAGAGGCATGGCAAATGTAATGGTAATAATCACCGTGTATGTGTGCATAATCCACATGTAAATGAGTAATCTTCATAATATATAATGTGTGTGTATACGCATATGCATGTGTGTGTATAATTAGTATAAAGCATTTGGGATCTTTTGGGTCAAAAATGCCACAAAGTCTAAATTAAGTCATTATCTATACAAAAAACTTGACGGTGTGGTTAAAATTGCTGCACTGGATATCGCACCAACATAAATCCTAAAAAAGCAAGCAAATTAGAAGTTTAAGTATTTTCCACTCTGTCTATGCTCCTTGTCAGTTCCTTTTCTCAATCTCAGCTACCACCTACATCCCACAAATCTCCATCCTTATCCTGAACAACCAGTGTGCAGTTTTAATTCCAACCATGTTTACTGATTTTATGTTTGTATGTTTTGAATCTTCGTATAGGATGAAATCTGGCCCTGCTGGAGTCAGTGAAAGTTTTGCAGTTGACTTTATTAGGACCAGAGTGCTAGTAAATATTACTAGTATTTCCCTAAAACAGCTTTACCCATGTGGGTCTGTCTATGTCTCTCTAGAGACACTGGTTGAAGCTCTTTTCCACTTCAGATCAAAATTCACTACTTCCAGTTGTGAACTTTATGGATTTTTAAAAATAAAATAAAATAGTTTTGTTACGAGAGATTAGTGAGTGAACTGTTGGGTTCATCTGCAACTTCTAACTAAACTGCTAACGTGAGAAGCCATCCTTCTTTTGTAAAATTGCCTTTTTAACACTTTCTTTTAAGCAGTTTCCTGAAACTAGATAATGCCTGCTTTTCAAGAGCTTGTTTTGACTGGAATTTTCAACTTGCACTTGCAACAGATATTCCTGGCTCTAAAGGCTTGAGCTTGAGAGGTGCTGACCATCTATATCTCTCATTAACTTCAGTGGGAATTGTGGGTACTCAGCACTTCCCAAGATCATGCTATGTTTTTTCATGTTGATTATTTCAAGCAGTGTGTTTGAAATACTTCGCTTTATTTGGTGTATCATTTGTGTTTTAATGTATTTTTGGTAAGATAAGAATGAATTATGTTACCGCTGTTTATGGTTGCTGTTATGATTCAGTTGAGATACAAAATGCTTCAGTTTACAAGATAAAAATATTTATTTGATCATAAAAATACAGCAGTCCCATCTGTCTCTTTATATCCTTAACTTTTTGGACTGTTGAACTGTGCCTTAAATCATCAGAAATTATTTGTTTAATCTGAGTATTTGTAATTTATCTGATACTGGATTGTAGAGCAAAAGACCAAAGCTAGCTTATCCTCATTGGAAACTGGATCCGTACACAAACTCAGTTAACGGTATTTGATGACAACTTTTCTATATTTCCATTGTTCCTCATGTCTGTTACTTTAGGTTTGTCTGCTCTTTTAGGGTACATCAATGGATGTCACTGTTTTTGTTCAATTTTTTTAATTTCCAGAAGCTAATACATAGCTGTTTGTTCAACAGGGGCATTGGCAGGTTTGATAGACATTGCTGCTGATTGGATGACTGACTTAAAGGAAGGCATTTGCCTTAGTGCTTTGTGGTTTAACCATGAACAGTGTTGTTGGGGATCAAATGAGGCCACATTTGAAGAAAGAGACAAATGTCCACAGTGGAAGACATGGGCAGAACTAATAATTGGTCAAGCAGAAGTAAGTATAACCCTTTAGTGAAGGCATTGTTTAGTTGTTTTGGTGAGAATTAATAGACGGGGAGGAAGAATGGTCTTAAGGTAAGGCACTAAACTGGGAATCTTTTATTGGCTCTGTCACAATCTCCCTGTGTAAACTTGGGCAAATCACTTAGGCCAGATCTACACTGAAGTTTTTATGTGTTGGGTAGAGTTGTGATTTTTGTTTGCAGCATAGTGCTGACAAAAGCCCCAATGTAGTTATACTGGCATAAAAGTGCTTTTGCCAGTACAGAGTATTTTACTCACCAAACCAGAATAAGCTATATTGGCAAAATCACTTTTATGTCAGTATAACTGTATCTGCACTAGGTGACTTTTTTGCTGATCTAGCTGTACCAGCAAAATCTCTTTAGTCTAAGCAGGGCCATATGCCCTAATCCTGCAAGCTGCTGTATGCAAGGATTCTTCAGTGGGGCTGCACATGGGAGTAGGAGTCTTCTTGTGCAGAGCAGCTTACAGGATCGAGATCTCAACCTCCCTCTGTCTCATTTTGTTTATCAGTAAAATTGGGATAATACTTAATCAACTGACTGGGAAGTTATGATGCTTAATTAATACTTGTGAACGGCTTGGATGCTACAGTGATAAGCACAATAGAAATGCCTATTAATAAAGAAATAAAAGGCTCATCTAACTGAGAGCATGAGAATCTGTATTTCTGATTGTGGGTATATATAAAAGCTAAATTTTTAGCAGTATTTTCTTTTTATTGAAAATAAACAAAAATAAGACTTGTATTAAATAAAGCTAAAAACAAGTTGGTTTTATTAATCTTTTCTAGCAGCATACACCTTACAAAAATAGATTTTTATACACTGTATTCATTAGATTTTATCATCTGAGTTGCAAAATCCTCCTGTGCTATGACTTCTAGATTTATTTGTTGCACTCATAGTTTGATTTTGATATAGACTCTTATAACAGCGAAAACTTGTATAGCTCAGGCTTTACTACAGTTTGCTTAATGTAATGACTTCAGGGTGTTTCAAACAAAATTAATAATTTTCTTGCTGCAGTAACATTTTGCTTTTGTTACTGTGGGGATATATGTGTAAGAGTTTTTTTTGCAGCAAGAGTATCATAGAATCATAGAATATCAGGGTTGGAAGGGACCCCAGAAGGTCATCTAGTCCAACCCCCTGCTCAAAGCAGAACCAATTCTCAGTTAAATCATCCCAGCCAGGGCTTTGTCAAGCCTGACCTTAAAAACCTCTAAGGAAGGAGATTCTACCACCTCCCTAGGTAACGCATTCCAGTGTTTCACCACCCTCTTAGTTAAAAAAGTTTTTCCTAATATCCAATCTAAACCTCCCCCACTGCAACTTGAGACCATTACTCCTCGTTCTGTCATCTGCTACCATTGAGAACAGTCTAGAGCCATCCTCTTTGGAACCCCCTTTCAGGTAGTTGAAAGCAGCTATCAAATCCCCCCTCATTCTTCCCTTCCATAGACTAACCATCCCCAGTTCCCTCAGCCTCTCCTCATAACTCATGTGTTCCAGTCCCCTAATCATTTTTGTTGCCCTTCGCTGGACTCTCTCCAATTTATCCACATCCTTCTTGAAGTGTGGGGCCCAAAACTGGACACAGTACTCCAGATGAGGCCTCACCAATGTCGAATAGAGGGGAACGATCACGTCCCTCGATCTGCTCGCTATGCCCCTACTTATACATCCCAAAATGCCATTGGCCTTCTTGGCAACAAGGGCACACTGCTGACTCATATCCAGCTTCTCGTCCACTGTCACCCCTAGGTCCTTCTCTGCAGAACTGCTGCCTAGCCATTCGGTCCCTAGTCTGTAGCTGTGCATTGGGTTTTTCCGTCCTAAGTGCAGGACCCTGCACTTATCCTTATTGAACCTCATCAGATTCCTTTTGGCCCAATCTTCCAATTGGTCTAGGTCCTTCTGTATCCTATCCCTCCCCTCCAGCGTATCTACCACTCCTCCCAGTTTAGTATCATCCGCAAATTTGCTGAGAGTGCAATCCACACCATCCTCCAGATCATTTATGAAGATATTGAATAAAACCGGCCCCAGGACCGACCCTTGGGGCACTCCACTTGATACCGGCTGCCAACTAGACATGGAGCCATTGATCACTACCCGTTGAGCCCGACAATCTAGCCAGCTTTCTACCCACCTTATAGTGCATTCATCCAGCCCATACTTCTTTAACTTGCTGACAAGAATACTATGGGAGACCGTGTCAAAAGCTTTGCTAAAGTCAAGAAACAATACATCCACTGCTTTCCCTTCATCCACAGAACCAGTAATCTCATCATAAAAGGCGATTAGATTAGTCAGGCATGACCTTCCCTTGGTGAATCCATGCTGGCTGTTCCTGATCGCTTTCCTCTCATGCAAGTGCTTCAGGATTGATTCTTTGAGGACCTGCTCCATGATTTTTCCAGGGACTGAGGTGAGGCTGACTGGCCTGTAGTTCCCAGGATCTTCCTTCTTCCCTTTTTTAAAGATTGGCACTACATTAGCCTTTTTCCAGTCATCCGGGACTTCCCCGGTTCGCCACGAGTTTTCAAAGATAATGGCCAGTGGCTCTGCGATCACAGCCGCCAATTCCTTCAGCACTCTCGGATGCAACTTGTCCGGCCCCATGGACTTGTGCACGTCCAGCTTTTCTAAATAGTCCCTAACCGCCTCTATCTCCACAGAGGGCTGGCCATCTCTTCCGCATTTTGTGATGCCCAGCGCAGCAGTCTGGGAGCTGACCTTGTTAGTGAAAACAGAGGCAAAAAAAGCATTGAGTACATTAGCTTTTTCCACATCCTCTGTCACTAGGTTGCCTCCCTCATTCAGTAAGGGGCC
Source organism: Lepidochelys olivacea (assembly GCF_965140295.1). Taxonomy (NCBI): domain Eukaryota; kingdom Metazoa; phylum Chordata; order Testudines; family Cheloniidae; genus Lepidochelys; species Lepidochelys olivacea. The sequence continues at coordinate 76,502,991 of NC_140414.1, forward strand.
CACACATTCCTTGGCTTTCTTCTTGTTGCCAACATACCTGAAGAAACCCTTCTTGTTACTCTTGACATCTCTGGCTAGCTGCAGCTCCAGGTGCGATTTGGCCCTCCTGATATCATTCCTACATGCCCGAGCAATATTTTTATACTCTTCCCTGGTCATATGTCCAACCTTCCACTTCCTGTAAGCTTCTTTTTTATGTTTAAGATCCGCTAGGATTTCACCATTAAGCCAAGCTGGTCGCCTGCCATATTTACTATTCTTTTGACTCATCGGGATGGTTTGTCCCTGTAACCTCAACAGGGATTCCTTGAAATACAGCCAGCTCTCCTGGACTCCTTTCCCCTTCAAGTTAGTCCCCCAGGGGATCCTGGCCATCCGTTCCCTGAGGGAGTCGAAGTCTGCTTTCCTGAAGTCCAGGGTCCGTATCCTGCTGCTTACCTTTCTTCCCTGCGTCAGGATCCTGAACTCAACCAACTCATGGTCACTGCCTCCCAGATTCCCATCCACTTTTGCTTCCCCCACTAATTCTACCCGGTTTGTGAGCAGCAGGTCAAGAAAAGCGCCTCCCCTAGTTGGCTCCTCTAGCACTTGCGCCAGGAAATTGTCCCCTACGCTTTCCAAAAACTTCCTGGATTGACTATGCACCGCTGTATTGCTCTCCCAGCAGATATCAGGAAAATTAAAGTCACCCATGAGAATCAGGGCATGCGATCTAGTAGCTTCCGTGAGCTGCCGGAAGAAAGCCTCATCCACCTCATCCCCCTGGTCCGGTGGTCTATAGCAGACTCCCACCACTACATCACTCTTGTTGCACACACTTCTAAACTTAATCCAGAGACACTCAGGTTTTTCTGCAGTTTCGTACCGGAGCTCTGAGCAGTCATACTGCTCCCTTACATACAGTGCTACTCCCCCACCTTTTCTGCCCTGCCTGTCCTTCCTGAACAGTTTATAACCATCCATGACAGTACTCCAGTCATATGAGTTATCCCACCAAGTCTCTGTTATTCCGATCACGTCATAGTTCCTTGACATCACCAGGACCTCCAGTTCTCCCTGCTTGTTTCCAAGGCTTTGTGCATTTGTATATAAGCACTTGAGATAACCTGTTGATCGCCCCTCATTCCCAGTATGAGGCAGGAGCCCTCCCCTCACAGACATTCCTGCCTGTGCTTCCTCCCGGTATCCCGCTTTCCCACTTACCTCAGGGCTTTGGTCTCCTTCCCCCGGTGAACCTAGTTTAAAGCCCTCCTCACTAGGTTAGCCAGCCTGCTGGCAAAGATGCTCTTCCCTCTCTTCGTAAGATGGAGCCCGTCTCTGCCCAGCACTCCTCCTTCATGGAACACCATCCCATGGTCAAAGAAACCAAAGCCTTCTCTCCGACACCACCTGCGTAGCCATTCGTTGACTTCCACGATTCGACGCTCCCTACCTAGGCCTTTTCCTTCCACGGGGAGGATGGATGAGAACACCACTTGCGCCTCCAACTCCTTTATCCTTCTTCCTAGAGCCACATAGTCCGCAGTGATCCGCTCAAGGTCATTCTTGGCAGTATCATTGGTGCCCACGTGGAGAAGCAGGAAGGGGTAGCGATCCGAGGGCTTGATGAGTCTCGGCAGTCTCTCCGTCACATCGCGAATCTTAGCCCCTGGCAAGCAGCAGACTTCTCGGTTTTCCCGGTCAGGGCGGCAGATAGATGACTCAGTCCCCCGGAGGAGAGAGTCCCCGACCACCACCACCCGCCTTCTCCTCTTGGGAGTGGTGGTCGTGGAACCCCCAACCTCAGGACAGCGCATCTCATGCCTTCCAACCAGCGGAGTCTCCTTCTGCTTTCTCGCCCCAGACATATCATCTGGTTCACTCTCCGCAACGATACCTGTGGAGAGAACATGAAAGCGGTTAGTTACCTGTGTCTGTGTTACTGGAACCCGGACATTCCGCTTACCTCTTCTGGAGTATTTCCAGATCGCTTTTGTTTAGAAATGTCTAATACATTTAGTTTATATATTAATCAAATTATATTGTGTTTTTTTTTTTATTTGTTTACTTTTAGGGTCCAGGATCATACATTATGAACTACATCATGTACATTTTCTGGGCCTTGAGCTTTGCCTTCCTAGCAGTTTCTCTGGTGAAGGTGTTTGCTCCCTATGCCTGTGGCTCTGGGATTCCAGAGGTAGGGTCTGAAGACTTTGTATCATAATGGAAATTTAAGGCTAATATAAAAGGTCCTGTTGCCTTATAATCCTGGGCAAAAGGGAAGCCAAGAATGAATGTATGTATCTGTGATGGATTATGTTAATATAAGAATTAAAATTGAAATAATGTTGACATTATTAAGCACTACTGAAATAGATATTAAAAGGTTGCAGAACATTGCCTGAGTTCTCAGGTTCTGCCATCAGTTTCTGGTTGGCCTAGTTTTACAGGAAACCTTTGAAAACCTTTTGAAAACCTCCAAAGAGTGATTGTTTTTCCCATTTGTCAGTTTAGCAATGATAGAACAGTAACTAGTTGTAACAGTATGAGGTCCTTTGATGTAGTAGTTCATCTTTTGTTACATAAAAAGATGTAACATAAACTTCTTTAGTAACATAAACTGACACAGTCATTTCATAAGGTAAAATTGTTTGTTCAAAAATGGTTAAATCTTGTTCTTTTTACAGCTATTCTTTGCCATTCTAATTTCAGAATTATAAAAATTGGTCAGTAGCATGACTCTTCTAGTAATTCTAGGAGAATTTGTATGTTTTTGTTTCTAAGTATTCTGTATTTCCTCAAATATGTAGGGATCTGAGGTCCCAAAGCCAAATTCCAAATCAGTTTCTAAATTTACTCGACAAACTTTTTTACTTCATGTGCACAATTGACCAAAATTTTTTGCAGTGCTCAGTCGTAACTGTGATGAATAGATGGTATAGATTTTTTTTTTTCCAGGTATGATGACAAAGCAATTATTAGGCAAAGTAATATATTAGAAAAATATATAAAAATATAAACTCTTTTCTAGTGAAAAACAGCCAATCTTTCTCATCATTAGTATGTCAAGCCATTGCTCTTAGATATTGGGTGCAGTTATAATAAAACATAGGGGAGAATATAAGGAAGGGTGACATTGGCAAAAACAGTATATTATTGTAATTAAAACATCTGTAAATTAACTGGCATAGCCGAGTGTAGTTTTCACAGTGAGTTTGGTTGTGCTACAGGAATTTATGATCTTCATTTGTCAGGTTACATTGCAAAACTCTTTAATACAGTCTTGTAATTTACTGCAGGTTTATTTTCTGTTCAATATAATGAATAGAGTTGCCATATTTTGCTGATTTAGGTATAGATATATATCCTTAAAGTATAGTGTAACTGTACTATATTCAATGTGAATGTTATGCTTCTGGCAAACAAACTGAGTGCAAATAGCACTCAAAAAAGTGTTTTTATAGTTCTGCAGGTAAAAGTCTTCTTTCCAATCAAGTAATTTTTAAGTTGTGATTCTACAATTATAGATAATAGCTTATAAACATAAAAGTAGCATTTGTTCTAAGAAAAATTAAGTCTAACATGGAGTATTTTTTCCTTCTAGATTAAAACTATTTTGAGTGGCTTCATCATCCGAGGTTACTTGGGCAAATGGACCTTGATGATAAAAACCATCACTTTAGTCTTGGCTGTAGCATCAGGTTTGAGCTTAGGAAAGGAGGGTCCTCTGGTACATGTTGCCTGTTGCTGTGGGAATATTTTTTCCTACCTCTTTCCAAAGTACAGTACAAATGAAGCTAAAAAAAGGGAGGTAAGTTCCTCTTAAAACCTTTACCTATTGTATAAAAAAAGATACAGTTTTAGAATAAATTCCCATAATCAAAAGATTGGTAAACCATGCAAATACTTTGATTAAAACAAAGTCTAAAACATGTCATGTGTTCTTTTAGCTATTGTATAGGTTTGGATTATTAATCATTATATTCTCAGGTCAGGGATCACCGTACTCCACCAAAGGTTACCTACATTCTTGTCAGAGCCCTGAAAAATCCTTCCCTTCTCTCTCATCCACATTTTGTGTTGCTTTACACTCCATCTTCTAGACCCCACATTATAACAACTGTTCTTGACAATGCGGAGCACAATGGATTTATCTCTGAACTCGCTAACAAACTGCTGAGGCAGAGGAGTAGATGAAGTTACTCTAGACATGTGTCCCCTTTGCTCTGGTGACCACAGTCCTGTGCAGCCCTTCCAGTCCCTGCTGGCCATGGCACAAATGACAGAAAGCAGTTTGCATTGCATCTAATGCCATATTAACAGAAGCAAGTTCAGTGTCAGAAGGTAGCTAGATATCCTGATTTTTTGCAGCATAATCCTACTTTTCAATAGCATATCTCATATTTTTAACAGGAAAAAATTCTCTAAGTTCTGCCCACCCATGCTGCAGTTCTGTATGTTTAACTTCCATACTACTGGAGGAGGTTAGTCTTGTGGAGTAGGCACTGGTCTGGAACTCAGGAGATCTGGCTTCAATTCCCACCTCTAACCCAGAGTGCCTCTGTAACCCTGGGCAAGTCACTTAATCTCTCTGTGGCTCAATTCATTGGTAAAAATGGGCCTAATTTTCCTGCTCTTTGTCTAATTATATTTTAATTACTGCAGAACCTTTAAAGCAGACCTGGTAATGTACAAGAATTGGAAAAGGAGAAGTAGGATTGGGAGTAGGGAAGGGGCAGAGATGTGGAGGGATAACAGGCTGGGTTGATTGACTTGAGTTTTGGGGGACACAATGAGGGAGATCTCAGTGAAGTGTGGGGGAGGGGAACCAGTTTGTCAGAGAGAGGGTTAGGTTGAGAGAATGGGCAATAGTGGGAAGAGTGGAAATAGGTTGGAGGAGATTATGGTGGGGCTGGAGAGGCAGGGGAAAGAAGATAGATGAAGTGAAACAGAGAAGAGAAACTGCATACGAAGAAAAAGGAGAGAAAACAGAAGTCAGGGAAAAAAGTAGACAGAAGAAAGAAAAATGAAGGAAATACACTGTATTTTATCAGCATGTTGTCTGGCAGATTGAAGGGGCAAAATATTCAGGCATCCAGAAGTGCAGGATTGATGGAAAAGGGCTAACTGGTCTGACCAAATTGAAAGAGAAGGGAGAGTATCTTGTAGGTTGCATTAATGTTTCAAATGTATCAGAGAACCTCCTCCCTCTCCAAAATCTCATCTAGATTTACTACCAGTAAATTCTGTTACTACTATTTATGTCTCTCTCCCTCCCACATTTTATTCTGAATTTATTTTAATGCTAGGGCTTTCTCATTGCTCCATTCCTGAACTTTGCTGCTGGAATCCAATGAGACCTGAGCAGTCAACTTCCTCCATCATGGGTGTTTGTTAATTTTGGTTAGCTCTTGACAGAATAATTGACTATTAATTAAAATAGTTGTACTTTCATAATCATGGCTATACCACTGGCTAGATTTCCTAGCTGTTCATTTATTGCATTCAGAACCTACCTACCTTTCACAGTTGCTTATATGATTGCAACTCTCTGTGGTTTCTTTCATCTCTGGTTCCAATCCCACAGGCAGTGCGGATAGGCAGTTAGGCAATACAAATAGCTGTGGTCACATGAGAAGATGGGAGGAAGTACAACTGTGAAGAAGAGAGAAGTAGCATATGGGCAGGAGAAGCTGAAATGGCAATGTGGGAATAAGTGGGCAGAGTAAGCATTTGGGTCCTTGAGAGGAAGATGGGAAAGAAGGTAATCAGTCCATATTTTAGACTTATTAGGTCTTTAGTGTCATATAAATCTGTTGACCATAGTTAGTGGTATATCATAAGAATAAATTTCTATTTCTGTTTTTAAAATGCATCACAAACACAAAAATAAAACCACATTATTCTTCTTTTCTAGGTGTTATCAGCTGCTTCAGCAGCAGGAGTATCAGTAGCCTTTGGTGCCCCAATTGGTGGTGTCCTTTTTAGTTTGGAGGAGGTATGTAAAGAGACAGCATGGAAGGAAATATTTAAAAATGAATGTTTTAACACCTGTCGTCTCAAACTTTTTCTTTTGTGGCGTCTTTTGTAACAGAACCTCCTCTTGTGGGCCCTGATCCTGCAGTGAGCTTTTCATGAAGCCACTTTCTGAACACCTTAAGGAGAGCTTCTTGGCCCACAGTTTGATAAATAATTTTTTACACTATGGTGTGGTTACTAATCTGCATTGGTCATTCTAGAAATTTTTCTTCATCTAATGTATTGCCTCGATTAAGTCAATTCAGTATTATGAGTTCTGGCATGGGCAAACCCCTCAAAGCATTTTGTTTCAGGTGACTGTTGTAGGCCAACATTTCTTCGTTACTGTTTTTATTTTTTCTGGAGAAAGGCAGATTCCTTTATTGCAGCTTTATAGCTCACAAATTGATGGAGTTAAACTAAATGTTGTTGACAATTCATAAGTCAGGTTCCTCCTTCCCCCTCTCCCCCAGGAAGAAAGAAAAAGAAAATAAGTACCTATATGGACTTGAAATTGACTACATTTTTTGTGCAATTGCTTTCTTGCCTACTCCCCCCCCTCCCCTACAGTTTACATTTAAAAAATCTGCTGATGTGAGAGCCTTTTTGATTTAGTCTGTTGTAGATAGTGCAGATTAGCATCAATTATGCCTTTCCTGTTAACTTCTTTCTAATGTTCTTGTTTCCTGACACTAGCAACATATCATGTTTAATTTAAAAGAAAAAGGAGGGGGGAACAAAGGGTTGGTTCCTACTATTTATTTTGCTTACCTTGGGCCAACAGACCATTTAAAAACTCATTTGCCAGTTAAATTAAAACAAACTTTAAATGTTCAATTTGATTTAAAGCCTCCATACAGTGGAGTACATTATAATCACAAACCAAGTATGCTATAAAACTGACCGCCAAGCCAATGAAATCCTCTCAAGAATACAAACCATGAATACCAATCTAGAAATATGTATTTGGGAGATGCAGGAGCATTATTTAGATCATTATTATCTTTCTGATTATCTCCTTACATCTAATTTAAAGAACCTGTGGCCAGGTCTTCACTCAAAAGTTAGCTCAACTCAGCTACGTCACTCAGGCATGTGAAAAATCCATTCCCATAAGTGACATAGTTAAACCGACCTAACCCCTGGTGTAGACAGTGCTAGGATGGTGAAAGAATAGCTCAGGGAGGTGGATTAACTATGCCGACAAGCAAGCCCCCTCCCTGTCACTGTAGTGAGTATCTACACTAAAGTGCTACAGTAGCTCAGTTCACTGCAGCTGTGCCGCTGTAGCATTTCAAGTGAAGACATAGCCAGAGTCTGAATGCTGCTGTAGTATTTTACTGAAAGCTCTGAGAACCTTTGACCTGAAGAACAGAAGAAGCCAAGAGATCTTTCTGTCTTGTAGCTAAAAGATCCAAAGAACTTCTCTAGTCTTTAAAAAGAAAAAAATGTCAACTTGACAAGTTTTGGGTAATGAACGTTTTTGAAAATCAGGCTACTTATTTAAATGCCTAAATATGGGTTTACAAGTCAAAGGTTAGGTATCCATTTTTGAAAATCTTGGCCATAGTGCTCAAAATGTGAGTAGATACCTGAAGACCTCTCTACATTAGCGTTTCCACTCTTGCTACTTCCAGTGAGGCACCAGCGTTAGCAATAGCAGTACATTTTAGAGACGAAAGACGATGGACGCATAGTCTAGTATTCTGCATTCCCAAGACCAAAGCTGAGCGCATAGAGACCATTGTTCTGGTTGTTAAAATACTTTAAAACACAGCAACTTTAAAACTATTTTAATGTAACAGTTACTGGGAATTTTGCCCAACTCAGTCTTAAAATGCTGGTGGTTTCTGTGTTGCTTTCACAATGTTCAGTGTGGGTGACACAATAGGAGTATGAAATGTTTTAAAGCACTTTAATGTAAAGTGATGAACATAAATGCCATTATTACAATTGATTGATAACAGTGTGCACATATTTAGCATAAACACCGTGAGCAACAATGGAATATGCTAGTATTTTCAGTTCATTTTAGAATAGTTTGAAATGTTTTTAAAATGAATTGCCAGTAATTCTAACTTGTCCCCATTGCAGGTCAGTTATTATTTCCCACTGAAAACTTTATGGAGGTCCTTTTTTGCTGCTTTAGTGGCTGCATTCGTTTTGAGGTCCATCAATCCTTTTGGTAACAGCCGTCTTGTCCTTTTTTATGTGGAATACCATACCCCTTGGTACCTTTTTGAACTGTTTCCATTCATTCTTCTGGGGGTGTTTGGCGGGCTGTGGGGAGCATTTTTCATCCGTGCAAACATCGCCTGGTGTCGCCGACGCAAATCAACAAAATTTGGGAAATATCCTGTCCTGGAGGTCATCATTGTTGCAGCAATAACAGCTGTCATTGCCTTTCCTAATCCATACACAAGGCTCAACACCAGTGAGCTTATTAAAGAGCTCTTTACAGACTGTGGGCCATTAGAATCTTCCTCTCTTTGTGACTACAGAAATGACATGAATGCCAGTAAGATAGTAGATGATATTCCTGATCGTCCAGCAGGCACTGGAGTTTATTCAGCTATATGGCAGCTGTGTTTAGCACTTATATTTAAAATAATTATGACAGTCTTCACTTTTGGTATCAAGGTAAGTTTTAAAGTAATGGATTTCTATTACTGCTCTTCTGCCTCTCCGTCTTCCCCCCAAAAAAAACAATTTCTTTTATTTATAAATATACTATTTCAAAAGTAATGTTTTTTGTATTTCTCTTTAGTGAGGATTATTGAAACAGACCTCTTAAAACACTGCTTTAAACTACAATTTTGCTCATACAGCTGAGGGGTATGTTGACATGTACATCGAGTTTTATGTAGTGCAAAAACCAGAGATTGATCTTTGTGTGCGCCAAATCAGGCCCATACAAACTAAGGTGGTGTTCCCAAAGTACTGAGCTCTGCCTATTTCAGGAAAATGAAACTAATCATGTCCACCAACTACACTACGTGATGCTAAAGATCTGCCTTTGTGCACTCCTGCACCTAAGGTGACCAGACAGCAAGTGTGAAAAATCAGGACGGGGTGGGGCGTAATAGGCTTCTACATAAGAAAAAGCCTTAAATATCAGGACTGTCCCTATAAAATCGGGACTTCTGGTCACCCTGCCTGCATCTGCTCCCCCCGTTCCCTGCCTAGTCCTTCTAAATGAATCAAAAATCTTAGATTAGTTTACCAAATATGTGTAACAACTAGAAGCTGAAAAATTAAATCAGTAGGGAGCAGTCAGTGATTTTTCAAGCTGTTAGCTTTTCTGGCGTTTTCTATACTGAAATACAAATAGGAAGTGTACTGTGTGTGTAAAATGTTCCATCTATAATCACCAAAAAACATCTTTTTCAGCTTTTTTTCTAAATCAGTTTCCCATCTTCAGTGGCAAGACCCCAGGATTTCGGCAGCACACTGGTGCAGCAGACTGGAAATTCTGAGGCAGCTTCAAAGGATTTTCTTTATTATATTTGATTCTCAATTTTTTCAATATGCTGCCAGTTTTTAATAACAATCCATAGCTGTGTCTTGGAAAGAACTGTGTCAAGGGGGAAGCTAGAGGTTTTAACAGCTAGGCTGGGGACTCAGGACGGTGATGGGAGACAGTTTGCATTGTGGGACAAGCACTTTAACTGGATGTTGCTGCAAAAATGAAAAGAAGTGAATAGATAACAGCAGTTAAATCATTGCAGTAGGTTTCAAAGTTGACAATACTTTGAGATGAATGGAACAATAAACACCTCTAAAAGCTTTGGTTTCTGGCCATTTGCAGACTCAGACAGAGCTTGATGAATTGATTTGCCTTTGGTTTACATTTTCAAAAGTTATATTTGCAACTATAAATGTTGGAAATGTAAATAATAATGACAAATAATAATGAAAAAATAAATACATTTCTAAGGCACAGTTCTGTAGCAGGAATTAGGTTTCACAGCGAAGTTAATGGCTGTGCAATCGTATGATACACAGAGCTCTCAGAATGCCATGGTAAAAAATCAAGTGATACGTTTTGTTACATACGAGTCATGTTACTTATTTCTTTTAAACCTTGTATTGGACCAAAAATCACCTATCTGTTTTTGGAGTATGTCAGAATTGGGGGAAAAAACACATTGAATGCATTTTAAACTGACTTTGTCACCAGTGAACTCTAAAACTATGAACAAGTTAAAATTTTCCTAGATTCAGAAGCACACTACATAGTGCTTGTGTTGGGGTCTAACTGACCTTAGGTTTCTACAATGAAAATAGATAGAAACAGGGCAACAATAACAAAGTGAAAGGCACAGATGCAGCAAAGTGGCAGTAAATGGCCTACTACTTGGAACAAAGGGAGGAAATAGGTGATCTATGTTCTGAATGTACAAAGTGTTTAGACTTCACACTTTTTTTATGTGTTTTTCTCGTTCTGAGGAGTTCTACTTTCATAGGCTCCGGATCAATATCCGGCACACTAGATGCTGCTTCCCTACAGGCCTGAGGCAAGACTGCAGTGTTTCTTTCCTGCACTAGTGGTTTCACCATTTCTGTATCTAGATCACTGAGAAACATCCATCTTTTACTCAAAGATTTATTATGACATGGGGGATTCAACAAGCTCCAGATGCCTGCATTCAGACATGCAATGTGCTCGTGCAGTGCAACTTTCCAGGGAAGGGCAGTAGTGCCTTATGGGCAGTGTGGGAAGAGAGTCTCAGAGGCTGCTGCAAAAGGGGGTGTGGGTCAGCATGGCAATGCTGACTCATCCCCAGGGACCAGAAGGGATGGGGAGTTGAAAAGGGTCAAGCCTAGCAGGAGAAGCCTCTTTTCCTCAGACCAGGCGAAATAGGACCAACCCTCCCTCCCCTTGAGGTGGCAAATTGCCAGGTTTAGTCAGGACCCATTGTTGGCATCACACTAGTCTTTCCTTTCTATAGGGACTGAGAACGAATTTTTCCCTGCCCACCAGATTGGCCAAGGTAGAGTGGTTTTGCCCCCCCCCCCGCCTTCTTCTCAGAGGGGGCTTTGCTATGATGAATAGGGAAGGAAGTTAAGCTATGATGTCACAACTCATGATGTAAGCGTGGGGTGGATGTCCAGTGCAGGTACTCCATGGGGAAGGGATACAGTGACTAGATAAATGGCTTGGTGAAGGACTTAAAAAGGAGATGTTTGTTAAAGGAGTGGAATGGGGGTTGGGGAGGCTTGGGGCTCCTCGACTGGCATAGCAGCGAGCCAACCCCCCTTCCTTATAGTCCACCTTAACCCTTGCTAGAGAGGGGTGATGGTAAGATCCCAGCCCCTAGGTACATTTTGAATGAACATGGAGTTACCTGTGATGTACACTTCTATCTGTTGGCTAGTCCCACACATCTAATAATAAAGCTGTGGCCTGATTAAAACCATATGAAATATCTTCTCTCCTTTAGCCAGTCAATATCAGGTTGTTTGCATCATAATATGAGAATACTTAAAGAAAGAAGCAGTGGTGGTTTGCCCATCATGTTTTTTATTTAATTTTTTTGTACGTGTTTGGCGTCCAAGAGACCCTATCTTGGAAGAGAAGTACCTTTCATTTTCTTCATTGAGTAACATTGAGGGGTCTAACTGTGACCCCATTACCTTTTTAGTGACTCTTCTGCTACACAAAAACCACAACCAGTGGCATGATAAAACCACTGGGGAAAGATTGACCTCATCCTAGTTTGAACATAAGAACAGCCATACTGGGTCAGAACGAAGGTCTATCTACCTCAGTATCCTGTCTTCTGACAGTGGCCAATGCCAGGTGCCCCAGAGGGAATGAACAGAACATCAAGTGATCCATTCCTTGTCACCCATTTCCAGCTTCTGGCAAACAGAGGCTAGGAACACCATCCCTGTCCATCCTGGCTAATAGCCATTGATTGACCTACCCTCCATGAATTTATCTAGTTCTTTTTTGAACCTTGTTATAGTTTTGGCCTTCACAACGTCCTCTGGCAAGGAGTTCCACAGGTTGACTCTGCGTTGTGTGCAAAAATACTTCCTTTTGTTTGTTTTAAATCTGCTGCCTATTAATTTCATTTGGTGACCCCTAGTTCTTGTGCTATGAGAAGGAGTAAATAACACTTCTTATTTACTTTCTCCACACCATACATGATTTTATAGACTTCTATCATATCCCCCCTTAGTTGTCTCTTTTCCAAGCTGAAAAGTCCCATTTTATTAATCTCTCCTCATATGGCAGCCATTTCCTACTCTGAATCATTTTTGTTGCCCTTTTCTGAACCTTTTCCAATTCCAATACATCTTTTTTGAGATGGGGTGACCACATATACACGCAGTATTCAAGATGTGGGTGTACCATGGATTTATACAGAAGCAATATGATATTTTCTGTCTTATTATCTATCCCTTTTTTAATGATTCCCAATATTCTGTTTGCTTTTTTGACTGTCGTTGCACATTGAGTGGATGTTTTCAAAGAACTATCCACAATGACTCCAAGATCTTTCTTGAGTGGTAACAGCTAAATTAGACCCCATCATTTTATATGTATAGTTGGGATTATGTTTTCCAATGTGTGTTACTTTTCATTTATCAACATTTAATTTAATCTGCCATATTGTTGCCCAGTCACCAGTTTTGAGAGATCCTTTTGTAGCTCTTTGCAGTCTGCCTGAGACTTAACTGTCTTGAGTATCAACTCAACTTAACTATCTTTGAGACTACTTAATGTACAAAGAGGCACATTTGTACATAATGTACAGGTTTGGCACAAAAATTTGTAATTTACACTTTTGTGTGCTTTGGAGTCAGATAGACCCCAGCGCATTAGGAGGGTTCAATTAAATGAATATATTATATTTTAGCCAAGAAGGGAGGGATATATGTATAGTAAGATTTGTAGTTTAGCCAGTATGTGTAACATTTCCAGCATTGCTGACTGCCTTAAAGAGCAGTGGCAGTGCATTTCCAGAGTTTAATGAGACATTTAGACACAAGTATGTTTTTTCAGAGAGAACATTTGCTCCTCCGAGAGGAGAAAAGATGAACAGCAGCAGTTACACTGCTGAATCGTGACAGTTCTTAATGCTGCTGGCATAAGTAAGGTTTTTCTATGCTTCTTTTATGAATCACACAGTGCCAGATAAAGCTGCGTCTCTGGGTCCTGGTGACAAATAGGAAAATTGGAGCTTAAATGAAGAAAGTAACAAAAATCACAATAGGTTGTGACTGTAACTGTCAGTGTGGACATGGAGGTCCAGCCATGTATATGGCTTACCTGACCTGTTACTAATAAGGATGGCCTTCTTTGATTTTTTTGGTATTTAGTAAGAATTTGCCAAGGATTTTAAGGGGCGTTTGATCCCTGTATTAAAAAAAAAAAACTATTTAAAAAAAGATACATGTTAAGCATCCACTGAATCGGGAAGGGAATTGGGGAGCTGGATGTTTCATGCATGAAGCCTGTTCGAGTTGTGGATATTGGCTCTTGGGAACTTGAGCTAATACAATGTATGAAAGTAATGGAGATCTCTCAGTATTGGTTAAACAGCTGTGATTTGGGCACATGTAGGGGATGGACTGTGATGTTTGCCTGGAGAACCAAGTTCATGGTTCTACCTTAATGACAGATTGAGCCTTAAATTAAAAATACATAAAATGTAAAGGAAAGATAAACATACCCAAATACTCATATAATTGAGGGGTCAGTATCTTTTTGTGTTAAATTCTACTAGCTTTACAATGGGAGTTCATGTATCAACTACCTCGTAGGTGGCAACTGGAGTGTTTCTGTCTGTTTCATTTTCAAACTTCTGGTCAACTTTACTTTTCTGAACATATATAAGTTCTTTTTCCATGTGCTCGCCTTGTGTGAAGTAGCTCTTCAATAATAAGACTTTAACAGGTCCCATGTATTTTAATTCTTTACCACTAGCAGTTCTTTTGTTTCTGTTGTAGGTTCCATCAGGTTTGTTCATACCTAGTATGGCAATTGGAGCAATAGCAGGAAGGATTGTGGGAATTGCAGTGGAGCAGTTGGCTTATTATCACCATGACTGGTTTATCTTCAAGGAGTGGTGTGAAGTTGGAGCTGACTGTATCACGCCAGGGCTATATGCCATGGTTGGTGCTGCTGCATGCTTAGGTAACTAAATTGTAACACAACAAATAAGAGCCTGATTTCTTTTCTGTTATTGAACTAGATAAGTTTAGGGGTGAAGGAAAAAAGTTGTACTTACTAAAGCCCAAGTACAATATTAGAGAAGCTTCTTACAGAGAACTGTTTTATATTAATAGGAAACTATGCATATATTTAAAGGAAATCATTATGAGCTGAATACTAAAAAAGAACATAAGAACAGCCATATTGGGTCAGACCAATGGTTCATCTAGCCCAGCATTGTGTCTTCCGACGGTGGCCAACGCCAAATGCTTCAAAGGAAATGAACAGAAAAGGGCAATCATCAATCGATCCATCCTATGTCCTGCCCCAGCATCTGGTAGTCAGAAGCTTAGGGACACCCAGAGCATGGGTTGCATCCCTGACCATCTTGGCTAATAGCCATGGGTAGACCTATCCTCCATGAACTTCTCTAGTTCTTCTTTTGAGTGCTTGCTCATGCCTATTCCATGTTAGGTGTATGTGCTTGCCACATGCACTAGTGCTGGAAGTTTTTCCCTTAGTGGTATCCGTAGGGGACCAGCTCTGGCCCTCTCTGGAGTGGCACACATATAGGCTGGTATAAGGGGTGCTGCCAGCTTCCCCCTTCCCTCAGTTTCTTGTTACCACTGGTGATGGTGCTGGAACACCACCTTGCTTCGGCAAGCATTCTCTACCCAGTGTTTTGGGTTTTTTTCTTATTGCTCATTGTGTAAGTAATTCTTAGATTTCATTGTTCTCTTAATAGTTAGCTTAACAGTACTGTAGAAAAGTTAGATAGTCCCCTCAGGGATTTAGCCAGGGGTGGGGCATGCCCCGGTCCCTGGGCTTCAAGCCTTGTGATCACTGCAAAAAGCCTATACCTGTCAGCGACCCTCATCAAAGCTGTTGAAGTGTTTTAGGGAAACCTGCGTTAGCAATAAGTGTCACATCTGCAAAAGCTTCAAGCCACGAACTAAAAAGGAGAGGGATGTAAGACTCATGGAGTCGGCCCTCACGCCGCCCTCCGAGCCACTGAGATCAGACTCTGCACCCAGCACCGTGGCATTGGTGCAAAGTGCACCACCAGCACTGGCCCCCGACACCTGTCCCTGTCCCCAGTATCTGCTAAAAAGCAGAGAAAGCACACCAGGAGAGGGTGCTCCCCAAATCATCAGGTTTCTTAAGGGCCTGGAAAGGGAAAGTCAGGGGAGGAGCATAGGCCCATGCGGGGCAGCACGTCTCCAGATCAGCTAGGCACCTGCATTGCTGGCTAGGCTATCCAGCAATCTTAGGGACCCACCAACCACCCGGGTAGTGACAGAGGTGCCCGGCATCTGGAGGCTCTACAGGGACAAGGAGGATCTCCTTGACCCAGTCTTCTCTGCAGTCCATTCTGGACTACCTGCTTCACTTAAAACATCAAGGCCTTGCCTTCTCCTCAATCAAGGTGCACCTGGCAGCCATTATGGCCTTCCATCCCTGCGTCCAGGGCAGGTCGGTATTCTCACATGAAATAACTATCAGGTTTCTTAAGGGTCTTGAAAGACTTTTTCCACCGGTCCAGGACCCAGTGCCCCAATGATACCTCAACTTAGACCTCTCAAGGCCCACTGGACCTCCCTTTGAGCCTCTAGCCTCCTGTTCTCTTTTGCATCTGCTGTGGAAGGTTGCTTTCCTTGTGGCTATCACTTCAGCAAGGCAAGTCTCAGAGATTAAAGCCCTTACTGAACCTGAATCATGACCCTGTTGATTGTGCATTGTGTGAAAAAGCATTTGCAGCTGCCTATTAATTTCATTGGGTGACCCCTGGTTCTTGTGTTGTTTGAAGGGGTAAATAACGCTCCGTATTCACTTTCTCTGCACCATTCATGATTTTACAGACCTCTGTCATATCTTCACTTAGTCGTCTCTTTTCTGAACTGAACAGTCCCAGTTCTAGTAATCTCTATTCATATGGAAGCTGTTTCATACCCCTGTTTTTGTTGCCATTGTCTTAACCTTTTTCAATTCTAATATATCTTTTTTTGAAATGGAGTGACCATAATTGCAAGCAGTATTCAAGGTGTGGCCATACCGTGGATTTATATAGTGGCACTATAATATTTTCTATCTTATTATCAATCCCTAACATTCTGTTCACTTTTTTTGACTGCCTTTGCACACTGAGTGGATGTTTTCAGAGAACTATCCACAGTGACTCCAAGATCTCTTTCTTGAGTGGCAACAGCTTTCACTTCATCATGTTGTACGTATAATTGGAATTATGCTTTCCCACAGGCATTACTTGGCATTTATCAACATGGAATTTCATCTGGAATTTTGTTACTCAGTTTTGTGAGATCCCTTTGTAACTCTATGCAGTCTGATTTGGACTTAAATGCAAAGTTTAAATCGCTTTCAATATATAAATTATATGCTATGAAATATAAGACTTTTTAATTACTGCAGTCCACTTTTTTGGGGGGGTATTGAGATGTTACTGAGCCCGTAGTCAGAATGGAAAGCTTCTTTGAAACATATGATATGTAATTTTCCCCATAGTTAAGGGTTTGTAAATTAAGAGGTGTTGGAATTATTTAGAAGTATTTGATTTGTACCTGCTGCTGTTTCCATACGTGTTGCTAAAATGTTTTCTTAAGAATACATAATAATGTAGGCAAAGAGTTTCAAGAGGGTCTAGTGATTTGAAGGGTCCAACTTGAGATGCTATTAAGGAGCTCATTTTCAGAAAATGCTGATCAACCACCTTCTGAAAATAAGGCCCTTTGATGGTACCTCGAATTGGGCACCCAAAATAAGTACACACTTTGAACAAATTGACTTTAATTAAACTTTTGAAAAGCCATTTGTACAGTTTCTTTAAAAAAAAAAACAAAAAAAAACAAACAAAAAAATACCAGTAAATAATGGGATGAGCAGGGTGGGACAAAACTGACAGGCTGACAACAACCTCATCATAATCTTATTTTAAAAAATCCAAAATTTAATTTTACCCTCTTTACTTGTAACTGTAGAAAGAATCTGATATAATTCCAGTTCTTTCTGAATATGTTCTATCAAATGAAGATATATTAGCTACCACAAGGTTGCGGAAGCAAAAATCTTATCAGTTAATTTTTAGGTGGAAGGGAATATTTCAGATGTTCTCATAAACTTATACACTGTTGATGCTGTTATCCAGCAGGACCCTCATGATTTACAAGAGAGGAAAAATTGGTATTTACTGCATCTTTTCCAGTTGTTCAGAGAGGAGGTAATTTTAGTCAGTTCAGGGCTCTCTCTAGAGTTTTCATTTGGAAAAAAAAAATTCAGTTAGTAATCCCTTTAAATGTGTAGCTCTTGTATTGCTTCCCAGGGGTTGCCTTTACAAACAGTTTTAGTGTGTTTGCCAGATGTTGAACTTTGTGGGCTTCCTTAACCTTCTCCTTAATTATTTTCTTTAAAAATCTCAGTAAAGTGTCTTGGCAAAAATAAATCCACCATTATAAGGATTATTTTAAGGTATTGGGTTGTTAGTTAATTTATGTGACAAAATCAGGCATGTGTTTTCTCTCTTAGGACAATATATATTCAGTTTTTCAGGGGTCTCTCAAATGTCCTCAGTTACTTCTAGAGATTTAGCATGCATTGATCGCTATGCCTAGTGCTATTCACAGACTAATCATTTGTAGATGTCTTTATTGACAGGTTGGTACTTGGCAGTTGACAGGAGATCAGGAAATTCCTTAGCTGGGATATTCTCTCATACTAACATGCTGATAGGCTTATTTTTTCTTGCAGGTGGTGTGACAAGGATGACGGTCTCCCTAGTGGTCATTGTATTTGAGCTCACAGGTGGGCTGGAGTACATTGTACCTCTCATGGCTGCAGTAATGACCAGTAAGTGGGTGGGTGATGCCTTTGGTAGGGAAGGCATCTATGAAGCGCACATCCGGCTGAATGGCTATCCTTTCTTGGATGCTAAAGAAGAATTCACTCACACAACACTGGCTGCTGACGTTATGAGACCTCGAAGAAGTGATCCACCCTTGGCAGTGCTGACACAAGATAACATGACTGTGGAAGATATAGAAAACCTGATCAATGAAACCAGCTATAATGGTTTCCCTGTTATAATGTCAAAAGAGTCTCAGAGACTAGTGGGATTTGCTTTAAGGAGAGACTTAACCATTGCAATAGGTAATTATTTTACAATTCTGTATTTTACAAATCATATGTTCTCACTCAAGTGCATTAATACTTTAAAACAGAATTTAGTATGTATGTCTTAATTTTGTACCTGAATGTTTCATGTGTTTTATAGTCCAGATATGTAGCATAGGCTGTTTATTCCTCTCCCATCACCTTGATCAGGATGCTTAGAACTTATTTTTACAGTGGTGTCTTGCAATAATAGGTTCTGAAACATGGCACACTTCCATAAAAACCATGGGAGTTGCCACACTGGGACAGACCAGTAAACCATCTAGTACAATACTCTATCTTCAGCAGTGGCCAGTGCTGGATGCTTCAGAAGAAATTATGAAACAGTGGACCCAATTGTGCAATATAGTACTATGGATGGAAGAAAGATGTCATTCATTGCCAATCCCATAGTTTTTGTGGCTTTGTGCCAATACTGCCTCATCTGAAATGAAACTGTTATAACTTGTGTCTTCAGTACCCCTGTAACAGGGGCTTGGGTGGCTGGGGGACCTAGTGGTGAGAGAGCCTGGCTCTCAGCCCTCTGCTGGCTGAATGGCCTCAGTCTTTAAGGCTGGGGTGTGGGGCAGGGAACCTTCTCCCACCGCCACCCCAGGTCCCAGCCCAGGGAGGGCCCTGTGTATTTCAGCCCTTGAACAGCGGGGTTGGTGTCTCTCCTGGAAGGGAGTCAGAATCCTCTCCCCTGGGCTACTTCCTACAAGTCTGTTCAGTTTGGGGTGTGGCCTCTCTAGTCTGTCTACTGGGCGGCTTGCATCTCCCAGGATTCCCTCTGGGGTCCGGATGGTACCTTGCTGTGGTCCCAGGCTCCTTTGGTGGAGCAGCCGCAAGGTAGTGAGGGCGAGCCCCACAATTATCTCTGAGGTTCACTCAGTCAGTTACTTCCCGTACTGGGGATTCCTGTGCAGTCTCCCTTGGCCAGGAAACCAGTGCTCCATCCCTTCAGGCAGGGAGATAGCTAGCTCCTGCCACTTCACCAGTCAGCCCCCAACTGAGCCAGGCTTCTTTCTTTTATCCCCTCAGGCCTGGCATTGGCTGCAGGTATAGTGGGGCGGGGCTAACTGGGTCCAAGGCTTTCTTCAACCCTTGCTGTGCCGGCTGGCAGTTTCTCTGCTTCATCACGGCCTCATTATTATCACTTTCATACTGCAGAGTTGTCAGGGAAATATTGCCTGAGTCACCCCTCTGTGGCCACCTGAATCTGACTTCAAACTTTAATATAAAATGTTATACATTGCTATAAACCCTTGGGCTGTTTTATGAATTTTGAGTCAAAAGTTACAAAGGTTAGACCAGATTTGGCATTACAGCCATGTCAAACAGGTGGTTTTCTTACAATAAACTGTAAGAAACTGTGTACTGTTAGTAAATGTCTAATACTGTAATTGATTTTTCTAGTCCGTTTCATGTCAGAACACCACAGTCTGCTTGAACCCTCTTAAATACGGTGATTTAATGTGTTGTATTTTGGAATGTACATGCCATAAATTGGAACATAGCAAAATTATTCATTTAAAGAGACACAACACTTACGCCGGAAAATGTTGTACCTATTATTATTATTATTTTATTATAGTCAACGCCTAATATTCCCTATAACTGAAAGACTAGAGGAAAATAAGTTATTTTAAACCATTTTTTCAACTTGTTCACTTTAAGTGAAATTCACCTGTGCAGGGGGCAGAATACAAATTCTATATATAATATACATGATTCTTATCAAGATGCTGGTAATCTAGGAGTAGGTACCTCAAAATGTAAATGAAAGTCAAAATAGTTTAATTTCAAACTATGTTGTCTTTCATTTTCGTTTGGAGTACCTAATACTAGATTACGGGCAAAGAGATTTATCTTTATAAGAATCTTTTTTTCAGGCAAGATTCATTTTACCACCTAAATTACACAGTGGAAATTAATCATCCTTAAATTTGTATATCAAAAGAACCACTCTGGGAAATGATGGGAGTAGGGAAGCTTATGTCCAAAAATGAGGGAAGACTGAAAATGGAAGATCTGGCACAAATAAGCAAATTACAGAGATTCATAGAAACAAATAGAGAACATTTGATCAGTTTTAACATGTGTAAATTTAGTGCCCTCGTTGCCAAGATGGAGTCTGCTCTGCAGGCAGCTCTGGCTAAGAGAAGGCACGTGCAGGAATGCAGGGAAAGTACCTTCCACCCTAGGGGCACCTGTTCCATACCCCCCAGAGTGAGCACACATAAACCGGAAGAGTACAATGAATATAGGAAAGGGAAATATTTATTTATAGAGGGATGAAAGGAGAAAAACAGGGGGAAATGTAAAGGGAGCCATAAAATAGGGTTGCATTCAACTCAAGGCCCCACAGGCCCAGTGGCACCACAGTCTGAAAGGGCAGACACCGAGTTCAGGAATCCTTGGCAAAGTTCCAGTCCCATGGTGAGTCTTGGGTGCTCCTGGTCGTCTTTGGCACCAGTAAACTTCCCCCAACAAACCCCTCCAGTGCCCTCTTCTGCCACTCTCTGAAAACCCACACAGCAACAACCTCCCTGCTTAACTAGCTAACAGCCTTCCTCCATTCCAAGTTCAAAGTCACAAGCCCCAGTATTCACAGCCCTATGCAGTTCTGGGCAACAGTGATACTGGGTTCAGCCCCGATCAGCTGCTCTGTCCCTATCAGGCTTCGGAAGGTTCTTGGCTGCTTCCCTCTGCGAGGGCCTGCTTGCTGCAGCCCTTCTGTCTGAAGCGCCAGACACACACACCCTGTTGCTCTGCCCCCGCCTCCCACCAATAGCACTTCCTCCTTCTGGAACAATCAGCACTTCCTCCCTCTGGAAAAATATTTAAAGGGGACATGCTCTCTAAAGCCCCAAAGGGGTTACACCTGTTATACCCAACATTACATGACAAACCTTGGCAGTGTTACCTCGAGTGCAGTTTCTTCAGTGCAGTGGTCAGATGTGCTTCTTCCACATCAGATCTTCTCCTCCTCCCTTTTATTTTAAATGAAAGTTATTTATTGTACTGAGGGAAATCCCACACAATGTATACGGCAGCCACTATTTAAAAAAAAAAAAACACAAAAAAAATATTCCCATGGTATGGCACAAATATATCAGTGTAGTAAACAAGCAGTAGGAAATAACATAGTCATATTTGTGTACTTTTTTTAAATGGCACTTACTGTATATTAAGTCCCCTTAGGCTTCCAAAAGCTATCTCAGGGAGTGACAGGCAAGGAAGATGTTCTAAACTTTTGATATGCCCTCGCTACTCCAGATTTGAAGCTCAGTTGATGTTGTTTTGTGACTTTCCATATGAATAGTTGGTTCCTTGAAATACTGAAATGAACTTTCCTCATGTGTCATATTCAATCTCCATGGCACCCTCATAGGAATGTGCTTTGGCTTCAGCAGCGGAAGGGTGTGGTAACAATAGGACAATCAATGTGAGTGCACCCTATTGAGACAGTGCTCCCACTCTTATGAAACCCATCTGTTTCTGTGCACTACACAGATAGTGGCTGTCTACTGCCTACAACATTATTAAATAGCATGTATATTGCCCAAATGGTGGTAAAGATTTGTTCCACTGCATGCCAGCATGCATATTTGAGATATTCACTATATTATTAAAGGCAGAGTGTGATTGAAAGTTGTATAGTCTGATGTCTCTTCTGCTGGTCTCTGTGAAGTGCATGTATTGGAGAGAAAAGAGCTGATTGTGAAAACAAAACTTCAGAATAGTAAACAGGATGAAATCTAGTTGGAGTCTGCCTTTAAATCCAAGAATGATTTCTTTCTCCCTGATTTTTTTCCCCCTCTTTTTATTATAGAAAGTGCTAGAAAGAAGCAGGAAGGTATTGTTGGCAGTTCCAGAGTCTGTTTTGCCCAGCATACTCCATCACTTCCAGCAGAAAGTCCTCGGCCTTTGAAACTTAGAAGCATTCTTGATATGAGCCCTTTCACCGTGACAGATCACACACCAATGGAGATAGTGGTGGATATTTTCCGCAAGCTGGGTCTGAGGCAATGCCTTGTAACACACAATGGGTGAGTACAGCAGCAGACACACTGTTCATTTGGTCAGATGTAATACTGGTGACTAGTGTAACACGCTGACAACTTAAATTTAATTCCTATGTGATTCCGGACTATCACATTTAATGACCTCATTGCAGTCTGACCTCAACAGTGGACAGCCGGTAGCTGATCCAGAAGTTCAACTTTTCTGGTCAATTTCAGTTGCTGGTGAGAGACTGGAAATGCCAGTTAAAAAGCTGCACTTCTCTACAGCTGTTCCAACAGGAACAACTTTGAAACAAAAAATTCTATCAGAATGAAATAGTTTGACAAATAACCATTTAAAAACTAAAATTGCATGTAATACAAGGGGAAACCTCATTCCATCTCTCTTCCCTCCCCTTCCGTTCTCTGTACCCCTGTTCTGATATTGTCCACGTGCGGCCAGTCAAAATTGGGCTGTGGTGAGCAAAATCATAGTTTTAAAAAATAAAAAAATCGAACTGTTTTATTTTACCTTTATACAACCTTATTTTTTCTATTTTGAAGTAACAGGTATAAAATGCATGATAATGGGATGTTTTCTTTTATTCCCACTGGTTTCCTCATGAGGCAGGGGGTGGGAATACCTAATTTACTACACTGAAAGCTTGTAATGAGCTACAGCATCTTCCTCTTTTTACTGTGAACCAATAAGTAAAAAGTAATTCTCCATTTCCATCCATGTAAAAATATCTATATTCTGTTCCATAAACACTATAAATCCAAATCCAGTGTGCTTTGTTTTAAAGAAAATACAAAATGGTTATAGGATATTTTTTCAGATTTTAAGGCGAAAAAGGAAGTATTATGATGATCTAGTCTGACTTCCTGCATAACACAGGCCTTGGAATATTTCCCAGGACCAGGGCTTCCGTGGGATTAGAACTGATCCCTCTGGCGCTGCAAATAAAGGCAACGCCCATAAGCCACCGAGGGTCTGAGCTCTGTCACCTTCATTACAGGTTTTTCTCTTCTCCACGCCCCAAGCCTATGTCTACGCTGCAATTAGACAGACCAGCTGACTCAGGATAAGGGGCTGTTTAATTGCAGTGTAGACATTCACGCTTGGGCTGCAACACAAGCTCTGGGACCCTCCCGTCTCGCAGGGTCCTGCACTCCATCCAGAGCCCCAGTGTCTACATTGCAATTAGATAGCCACTTAACCCAAGCCCCAGTCATCTGGCATGGGCCAGTCATGGATTTTTAATTACAGTGTTGACATACCAGGCATTAATAGACACATTTTTTAAATAGTCTCTCAGTCAGTGCCCCCAGTTCTGCACACGCAGTTAATTCAGTTGCAGTGCAAGAGGCAGAATTTGTCTAGAACAATTCAGTCTTCTGTGAGGCACAATAGGAGGCCCAGATTTTCAGTTTTGTATTTTTGTGTTCACACTGTGCTCAGTGCTTCAGCTGTCGATATGTCATCTGCAAATGCATGGAAAAAAAGGCTCTCAAACTCTTAAGAGAACATGTTTCAGCAGTGGAAATTAAAAGCCTGTGGTTTAAAATATCCTCAGAGTTTTGGTTCTGGCATATTAGGAGCCAGGTAGCTATTGCTTAGTTCTAAAAGTTCAAGCCAGAACCACTTTTGTTTTTTGATTTTCAAAACATACTTTAAAAATATAATTTTAAGAATGAGAGTGTATATATGAGTGGGACTATGAGGGCTTGTCATCCTATCATGATCTACCAGCTAAATAAATAATTAATAAACTCTGCCTTTTGCACTGTTTAAAGGCTTGTTATAATTGCCTACTTTCTAAAATAAACTTGCTCCTCTTTCTGAGGGACTGCTCATTTACTGAACACTTTGCTTTCACGTACCTTCTCTGTGAAATATATGAAATATAATTAAATGTAGCGATCTCATGCTTTCCCTTTAGTATACATTTACAAGATACCTAAGAAGTGGAGAGTATTCCTTAATAATTTCATGTTTAGCATGAATGACTATGGGAGGATAAACTAGAGAACTAAAATATTTGGATGGAGGGTTTGTTTATTTGTTTTGTTGTTGGCAAATGGACTGCTGCTATGAATTAAAGTATAACACATTTATTTTTAAATTGAGTTATTCAGATGATACCATCTTGGAAGCATGATTAAAATGCATTTGCTCCAAATTTGTTCTTTAACACATGCATGTACTGAAAGAATAGTGGGAACTTTTCTGAAACTTAAATAGCTTCCTAAAAGCCTTTCTACTTCAGGGCAAGGGACTCGTACACTATCAATTTTAAGTCCGTGTATGTGTCTAATTACATTCCTGAAACCCAATTTGGGGAAAGAAATCTGCAATACTAAAATTTATCTGAGGAATCTTTATGTTGCACTGTTCAGTACTATAAGTAGCTTCTACTGCAGCTTAGAGCTCAAATACAGGAACCTAATAATTGTTTTGGTATAGTTGTTAATTACAAAGAAAGGTTAACCACGCAAAATTAAAGTCAAACTCTATTATGAATTTTAAACAGTTACTTTCAGCATAAATTAGTGGAAAATATGGAATGCTTCATTAATCAGCTGCGTTGTAACAATAACCATTTTTGTTCTCCTGCTTCAGCTTGTAAACTTGTTACTTTGTGAGCTCAGTATTCACTACTGGTCAAATTTTAAACCTGGTTTGTGATGCCTCGGGTAATGGGAGTAGCAAACTGCCAGGTAGAAAGAAAGGGCTAATGTACTCTAAATTATGGCAAAACTGATAACAGAATCTGTAAATCAAATGTGGTCTCAAAAGGCAACCTCCCATTTTATTAAAGCTAGTTTGTGCAACAATAACATGTTACAGTTTGGACTAGGAAGTTTGCATTAATTGATAGTTGTGATAGTAAATTAAGGCCTATTGGGAAGTACATAGAGAGTAGGTTTAACTCGTTGATTTACGCTAATGTATTGATTTAGTGGAGCTACTCCTGATTAAAGATTGATGTGAGTGGAGAATTAGGCACACTATGCCTGGGCTGCAGCTCAGAATTATTTTATTGTATTGGGTAGCTTAAACACACTCTTTCTTTGACTTTCTAAAATCCGGAGTTTGATTTTAGTCTTGGTCATCTACTGTGGCAGGCTAAAATTTTAGCTCCCAATGTTTATACAAGCTTAGAAGTAACTGCTGACAGAAGGAAGTTAAATTAAATCTCAGTTCCAATATTTTTTATAATTTTTAGATATATGGATATTCAGGCAGATGAATGTGATAATGGTAAACTTACATCCATCCATTTTCAATATTTGAATATATTACTCTAAGCTGAAAGATGCATTTTTGTGCCATGTAGAAAATGAGCTAACAATTTCTGTGAAAGGATACTGATTCTCAAATCACTCTTCATTTAACTACTTCATTATTAGCATTCTTACAGTCCATGTTTTTTTCATTTTACTCTACTCTAAACCTTTCTCATTATGATTGGAAGTTTTTTTTCATTTGATTCACACAGTTATTAGCATAACATGATCTGTTTCAGGATTGTCTTGGGGATCATCACAAAGAAGAACATATTAGAGCATCTCGAGCAACTAAAGCAGCACGTCGAACCCTTGGTGATTAGATATATCAGATCTCCTAATTAGACATGTTAGAAGTTAGGAAGCATGAAACTTGTGATCTGTTCAGTGTTCTCTTACAATGACATCAGCTGAACAACAAAAATCTTCCTGTGCAATAAATACAATAATTTGTATTAAGGAGATTTTAATGTAGAACATTTGTAAAAACTAAGCTGTTAATACAGACATACTGCTACACCAGCTAAAAATTTGCTGTTAATCACAACATTAAAAGAAAGTTATAGAGATCAAATATCAGAAACTTTATTTGATGTTCTTGAAAGGATGGCAAGTGATTATATTATGCCAGATGGGAAAAGGCTGAGCTCAGAAACTCTTTCCTTTTCCTTTTTGTTAATGCATATTAAGATGCTTCTGTATTAAAAACTAAAATATTCCTTGGTCAGATCTTGGCAGCTTTAAATAGTTGATCAAGCCAAAAAAAATCTCAGTTTAGTTTTCTGACAACCAAACCAGAAAATAATTTGTACTTAGTGCAGCATTAGACCTTTCTTCTGCTATGCCCCATGTGTCTGCATGCTTCTAAAGAGCAGTCATTTATTTTTGTTATGCACTGTATGTCTTGCTGTTGTTATCTATAGCAATCAGTGTCTCTTCATAAGATGTCTAGTTATGTCCTAAGCCGCTGAATGGCTTGTTAACATTTTTACTAGTGGCTTCCTAACCTAAATATAGTATTACACTAAGATGTTGTGATCTAACGTTAGTTATAATTTAGAAATCTTAATTTGGATGTTAGTTGCTCTGCAGTTGTTGCATCTGTACTAAACCTGCCCTCCAAATGTAGCTGCTTATGTGCAAAACATGTTAATTGTTTTCACATTTTATTTTAATATTTCACAAGTATTTCATGCCTCCTTTAAAACAACAAAACAAAAAGTACTAACAGATTAACAAGATTAGCAGCTCATTCTTTCTGCTTTCTGCTTCTCCTGTGATATTATCCTTTAGGGAAGCCTCACTCTTTTTGAAATAACACACAGTTATATTTTTAATCGCTATTAAGAACTTTTCATAAGAGCACAACATTTAAATTTTAAAATTTGTACAGTTTTTTAAAATTAGTAGTTTCTTTGTTTACTTTTTAAGTTTTCTAAACTTGAAAACAGAACATCTATTGATTATTTTGCTTAAATTCTGCTCTCAACTGTTTGTGCTCTTATGAAGATACCAGACTAACCCAGTATGTTAACCTGGAAAGATCCTCTAAATTTAATTTTTGAAAAAAGTTTGATTTGGTGTCAAGGTTTTTGGCAATCAAGCAATTTGTGACTTTTGGTGGCTAGTTTGGAGCATATATTCCTTTTGAAATGGGATCAATATCACTTCCTATTCATACCTCTTTTGTTCTTTGTTCTTTGTTACTTTTTTGTTGGCATATGTTAATCAAAATTTCATTTTGTAGAAACAAACAAACAAACAAAAATTAAATATAAATGGGCTTGGACTCTGCTTGCATTACTTGCATATCATGAAAAATGGATTACAGCTTAGTGACCATCCTATTTGGTGCTTCCACGCTGCTCTCTTTTAACAAAATGATGGTTACTTGATATTTTTATTCATAAAATGTTTTCATTTAAACAAGAAAATCAGGCTATTTGCTCTATTCCTGTCAACAAAAAGGACTTGGCTACAGATTTAGTTCATTTCTTTTCTCTTGTAGAGTAATAGCCATTTTCTATTTATCCTTTTCAGGCGCCTCCTTGGCATTATAACAAAAAAAGATATCCTCCGTCATATGGCCCAGACGGCAAACCAAGACCCCGCATCAATAATGTTCAACTGAAACCCATAGCTGAGGAGAGAGAGGAAACTGAAGAGGAGGTTCATTTGTTGACCAGTACAATGCTTTAGCCTGAAGGATTCTTCTGTGGTCGGGAATGAGAGCTGGATTTTTGCATAACAGTGCTGCTGGCATTCAAGAGTTGGTCTGGGGGAGCTTGGAGAGGAGGAAGAGTGATGTTCCTCACTGTAACATGGGGAGAGCGAACCTCTGCTATCCTGCACTGGATGCGTTCCATGATGACAGATCTGCCATGATAGTGCAGTACGAAAGCTGGGTCAGAAGACAGAATTCTCCAATCCCTAGCCTAGCATTGAAGAGATGCATTGTTAGTCCCTGTTTCCAGAGGGATCACTTGAATTGAGCCATCTTTTGAAGACTGCAAGGTCTTGCCCTTTTTACCATTGAAAACTGTTGTGTTAACTCATGAAATATATAGTTATTACACATCACCTTTCTACATTCCAGAAGAGCTTTTATTTCTTTCTCTCTCTCTCTCTCTCTCTCTCTCCTGAGCCGTAACAAAGCCTCTTTAAAATTGGTCTGCCCTTCTGAAGCAGTAGTTTCTCATATTGAGATGTACTGTGACTTACCAAGGTTTGATCACAAGAAGGGAGTTTTTGTGTGCCATTAAACGTGTAGTTTGTACATCATGAAATGCTTGGGGCAGTATGGATCTGCTTCAGCAAAAGCAGACTGAACAGGTAATACCTTGTATGAAGCATGTGTGAATTTTGCAGCTTTAAGTGCTGTGATTTCAGAAAAATTAAAAATAGATGAAACTTGAGTTTCAAGGAAAAGGTTTTGCTGCAGAATATATCAATAATGTGACCTGGTCTTATGCAATTTTTGTATTATTGAAAACACTGACATATACCAATGTTGTGCAGTATAAGGAAAAAGTACTGCTACGCTGATAACTAAGAACAGGAACAATTCTGTACCATGTGATGGTAATTGCATGCGGAAACACTGGACATATTTTTTACATTAAATTAGAATTAATCATCTCTAGTTTTCTTTTTCCATAAAAAGATGTTCTACTGCTGACACTGAGGAAAGAAATGTAATTCATAACTTGCACTAAATGTATATTTTTTCTTGAAATTTTACCATTCTTTATTTATATTTTTATGGATTAAAATATATTAAATACAAATCAGTTAATATCTTACATAACTAATTCTGCCTTTCCATTGATTTTTATAGAGTAATTCAGAATCCTCTACACATAATGGAGGGTTGGGAAGAAGTTTACAACTTGATGAAGGGTTTAAAAAAAGTAATGATTTCTTTATAATCCAACATGCACATAATAGCATTTTCAAGCCTCACTTTCACTGCCATAACCTTGAGGTGTCCATTTGTTTATTATTACAAAACAGAATAAAAC
The DNA here is from genome assembly GCF_965140295.1 of Lepidochelys olivacea. NCBI lineage: Eukaryota > Metazoa > Chordata > Testudines > Cheloniidae > Lepidochelys > Lepidochelys olivacea. Next base: position 76,532,135 of record NC_140414.1, read on the forward strand.
TACAAATACTCATTTTAAACCCTGCAGGGTTTTAGAAATAATAGAAATAATTAATTGTTAGACCTATTGTGACTGACTTTTGTTTTAAGAATCTTGAAATGTACTGGCTGAAACTTCGGGTGAAATGTAGCCTTTTAGAAAAGAAAACAAAAACTTACTTGAAATGTTGAATGGGTTTTAAACTCCAGCAGCAATGTACACTTTAGCAGGCTGACAGATTCAGAACATCTTTTTTTTGTTGTTGTTGTTTTCTTTTCAGAAAACTTATCTTCATTATTAGCTGAACATGTTCATCTATCAGGTTTAAAAAAAATACCACACACAAAGAAAAGGCAACATCCCAAGAAAGTATTGTCCCAAAAAGGAAAACTATAAAGTAGGGATGGGGCGGTTAAAATCTGGTGGGTAGATTAAATTCATGTCTTGGTATGTTCATTACACTTAGAACTTGAAATTAGAGACAATGACCTGCTAATGTTAATACAAGATATAACAGGTTAAAAAAATTTCTATCAATCTTAGCTACTTTTAGCACTTCTTGTCTTGAGGGCACTGATTCAGAAAAGCACTAAATAAGTGCTTAATTTTAGCACGAAGCCTATAGGACTAGTAACATGCTTAAAAGTAATGCATATGTTTACATGCTTCTCTGAATCAGGACTGAATATAAAGCTAATGAATGTTTAAATTCTGCTGTCTCTGACCTCTGGTCCCAGTAGAAAACAGAATACTTTTCTGCAGTGCTTATTGTGCTCATTATGGTCAGCCCCTTTTAAAAAGTTGGTTTGGAACCAAGCTACTATTAAAACTGCAGTTTTGCAACTAACTTACTTTAATTTTCTAATTGAAGCAAATATGTAATGGGGCCAATTATGCAGTATTGCAGCTGTCGAACCATTTACATGAGCCTGGGGCAGCGTACTAGTTTTCTCTGGCTAGTCCTGATATCAACTGATCTAAGTGCAGAATTTGGCTTCCCTGTGGGAGGCAGTTCAGAAGGTTGCCTGAGACACTGCCTTTCATCATCCAGCTAAAACTTGTTGGTGTTTCTTATAGCTGAAGGATATAAACATAACATGCTTTTATTAAAAAAACAAACCAAACCCCAAAGTTTTCTAATCACTTTGAAACTCCACTCCGACCCCTGCTGCTATCTTTACGATAAGATGCACTAGTGTGTGGCTTGTGTAAATTCAGACCTAGTTCTACTTTCACACTGCATGAACTGAAACAATACAATTCATGCCCCTGCTGTGTCTTTTTGTTTTAACTGTAGATCCAAGTGCAACATTTATATTGTGCTGATCTCGTGCACCTCTGTTCACTGTTCTTACCTGCTATGCTTTCTTCATTGATATTTGACATTCTTATCGAGTCATCCTCCATTAGAAATTCTGATATTGACTAAGTGTGCCTGTGCTGTTAAACAAAACGGTTTGTTTTCTAATGTAAAATTTCCAGCGCCTTATGACGGTTACTAATTTGAGCAGATGGGGTGAGGGTGTCAGCATCTTTTTGTTTTTAAACTGTTCAGTTACTGGGTCATGAAGAATGCATAGTTTGTTAATCTGTGATGTTGCTTAGAGCTGTATTTAATATTGATCTTAATGTTTTTATTTATAATAGTGTGGTAGAGTTACATATCATTACAGTAAAAACTGATTACTGTGATGATTCAATCATAAACATATTAAAAATTTATGTATGACCATTTTTTGTTTGACTTTTAATTCATGTGCTATCAAATATTATTCACGTTGCTTTTCCCCTCTGAAATTCACGGGCCCATGTAGGGAGTCTACCTGTGCACCAAAGGAAAATTAGCAGCAAGCAATTTTACCTGTAGACAAGCATCAACTAATTTGTAAACAAAAAGGCCACAAAAATAAGATTTCAGCAGCACAGTTCATCTGAGCTTGTTGCAGCTTTGCAATTGCTTATGATTCAGCGAGCAAACAATTCAATACGAATGGATTTTCTTTGAAAATTTCCATTTTTAAAAAGTAATTTTTGCTTTTAAGTGGTGGAATGTTTTGGTTCCTGATTGTTGCTTTACAATGCAACCATCTAATTTTAACTGATAGCTTAAAGCCACAATTCTGTATTTAAATAACTGCAGTTTCAATACTTCACTTTTAAACCACATTAGTTACAGTATTCATCATGTGGCGGAAACTGGGGCATCTGCTATTCAGCCATGCTAACCAACTATTACTTTTCTTCAAATTTTAATTTATCAGTTCAACTTTATAGATGTTTCTTATTCCTCTTGAGAGCAAAGCTTTTGTCAATATACTTTATTGTAGAGCAAACATTTAGGGCTATTAATGAATTTTACCATAAAGAAAACAGGAAAATGTATATTAAGGCCCACTCCTGCAAAGACTTAAGCACATGCTTAATTTTACACACTGTGTAGTCTCAGTGAACAGCATGTAAAGTTAAGCATCTGAGTAAATCTCTTTCAGAATTGGAGCCTGAAATGTAGCTTTCTGAAAAGTCAGTCAAAGTCTTCCTGTCTTACATCTACTGTGTGTGCACAAAATGAACAATTCTGACCCCTTGCAGAAGCCCTGAACATTTGCATACACATGAATATTTAAAATATGTATTTATATGTTGACAAGTGACCATAAAAAATTGATGATCCATGTTCACTCTTAATGATTTCTATATAAAATTCTTTCACTTTTAGGAAGGAAGCAGTTTACATTTCCTAGTGCAGAAAACTCATCTTGCAATCTGAAAGTTGAGATGCTTTTGCTGGCTTGCACATTATCATGGTAATAAGTAATTTTCTAATTACAGATTCTATCAATGATGTGCTCTAGGATCCTGCTCACTCCCTCATAGCTGCATTGGCTTGACACAGGTAAGAAGAGTACAAACTTATTTTAGTCACAAGTTGTTGTATGACACTGACTTTGTAGGGAGAGTAGGTCCGTTGAGTAAGAAGGTGCTGTTAGTTTGTTTTAACTAATTTAACAGTATAATAGTTAGTGCACCCCTAAAGTGAATGCAAAACAGCAGACAGGTTAGCTGCACAACAACATATTTGTGGCCAAGTACATAAGTACGCTGATATCTTGTAATGTCCCTGAGTGATTTTAGTGCTATTCCACCTTGCCCAGAAGAAAGATATGCTACACCTTCCTACTAAAGCAAAATTAAAAGCTATTGAAATTTGATGATCACTCTTTCCTGTGTGTATGACTTTTTCAAAGGAGAGAAATCCAGTGGGACACATGCAGTACAGTTCAAGTGAAATGTCAATTAGTTACCATGAGAGAGAGGAGGAGGACTTGTGGCACCTTAAAGACTAACACATTTATTTGAGCATAAGCTTTCGTGAGCTACAGCTCACTTCATCGGATGCATGCAGTGGAAAATACAGTGGGGAGATTTTATATACACAGAGAACATGAAACAATGGGTGTTACCATACACACTGTAACAAGAGCGATCAGGTAAGGTGAGCTGTTACTAGCAGGAGAGAAGAAAAAACAAACAAACCAACCCTTTTGTAGTGATAATAAAGGTGGGCCATTTCCAGCAGTTGACAAGAACATGTGAGGACCAGTGTGGGGAGGGGGGAATCAACATGGGGAAATGACACATCCACTCCCAGTCTTTATTCAAGCCTAATCTAATGGTGTCCAGTTTTCAAATTAATTCCAATTCAGCAGTTTCTCATTGGAGTCTGTTTTTGAAGTTTTTTTGTTGAAGAATTGTCACTTTTAAAGAGGAGACTATACCTTACATAAATTACATTAGGGCTATCTGAACATGCAGACAGTAAGCTGGTGGCAGCTGAGCAGAGCATAATGAATTAATGCCTTAAATAATGTTTCTAAAAGAGGAAACAAAATGATGTAAAAACAAAAGATTTTTTTTTTTTCAGAAGAGTTGTCAGTCTTTGTTTAATTCATTAAGGTAGCACTGTCCGAGCCTTCATTCACCCTGTGATGGCACAGAGTTCAGAATAGACTTGTAGAAATACCATTTGCTTGTGAGATTTTAAACTGGGGGAAAATATATAAACTGGAGAAAGATTCCAAGTATCCATTGCAATAGTCTGAAATGTGACTGATCTTTTGTCAAAGCTTATTTGAAAATGACAAGGTAGTTAAGTTAATTCTCTAACTTAACTAAGTAGAGTATTATAATAGGTTTTGGAAAACTGGGTCTACTTCTTTACTAAAGTTGTAATGTGGCTTCAGCATTGACCCCAGCAGTGTGTTTGAAATAGAGTTTACTGGTAAACTAGTGCTTTCTCTGGTGCAATGGCCAAATACTGTAGATTCAAACAAATAATTATTCTTGTACTTGTGTTTGTTTTTAAAAGGTTTCAGCTTATTCACAGTAGTGGAACGCTACCATATAAGCATCAGTTTAGAAGATTCTAATCACATTTGTGCACATGCAGAGTCAATTAAGTGAGGATCCACAGAAGTGGCTCTACTTGCTAGATTGGTACTAGTGGTGAGCTAGAGCCGGTTCGCATGAACCAGTTAAATTTTGAAGCGGGTTTAGAACCGGTTGTTAAAGGGATGGCTGTTCCCGCTAAGCTCCCATCCTGCATGAGCTCTTGGCTGGGGAGGCTCCCCTGAAGAATTTTTACTAACCCAGCGTGTCTTCGGCGGCACGTCTTTCAGTGCCCCTGAAGACCCAGAGTGAGTGAAGGACGTGCTGCCAAAGGCACGGAGCAACTAAAGGAACGGGTTCTTCAGCTTCTGGCAGCTCATCACTGATTGGTACCTGTCTCTCTCTAGGGTTACCCAGTCCAATTACTGGGAAAAGAAGACCACCTTGCATTTGTACTGTAGTAACCATACTGTACATGTGCTGTTAGCAGATCACAGGGTTTTGGAAGAAATGAGTGGGTGGAACTATATATTTCACAGAAGAAAGGGCTGGACATTTGCCTTGGATATTTCAAAGGAAAAGAAATATTACTGATAAATACAATTCCTTAGAATTGTAAAAAGCAGGGGTTCTCACAATAAAATTTTTGGTGGCTTCAGAGTGCAGCCACCCACTCTTTTTCCACTGACACTTTTTCCTAAAGTTAAAAGTAATATGCACATATATACATACAAATCATTGTAATTTATGTATGTGAGGGGTGGTTTTTTTTGCAGACTCAATAAAAATCATGCACAGTTACCTCTGTTCTTGACTGGACCTAACAGCATAGAAACACAAATAAGGTGCTTTGCATGTTCTTGTCTTCATTTTTTATTTTGCTTTTTTTGGTAAAAAGGGTTGTCTGTATAACAGTTCTGAAGTAAATTTTAAAAATGCTTTGACATAATACAAGTTCAGATAATAATGAAAAACATTGGGGTAGCTTAGGTCTATGGAAGGGAGGCCTGTGGCTCCTCTGGATTGAGGAGGGTGGGGGGGGCAGCACTCTGGGGTTCAGCCAGCCTGGGGCTCCTCTGGGCAGGGGTGTGTGTGGGGCTTCTCTGAGCAGAGGATCTCAGGGGGGGAATGGAGGTGGGGGCTAGCCTCCCCAAAGAGGGGCTCTGCCCATGTGCCTGCCACTCACCTCCTTGCTTGTCTCCTGGGTCCCTCTATAGTCCTCCACCTGCTGCTCATTTGTCTCCTCACTCCCCTGCCATAGATCTCATGGCAGGCACCAGGGTAACCCCTGCTTGCTGGTTGCTCACCACCTCACTCCCCTGCTTGCAGCCAGACCCCCAACCCCCCCCACTGCCTGCCGCCTTACTCTTCGGCCAGGGACCCTCCCCTGCCCACCTCCTTACTCCACTGCCAGGGCTCCCCCACCACTCTCCTCCTTGCTCACAGCCAGCCCCTCTCCTGCAGGCTCACCTCCTTGCTCCTTAAGTGTTGTGTCCCACCTGCGTCTCCAGAGAGGTGGTGCATGCAGGAACAACAGGGAGGAAGGGAGGGGATGACACTCCTCCTCCTTCCCCCCCCCCCCCCCCCACACAGTGCAGGGAAACCCCTTGGTGGCTGTATTTGAGTAATGGCGTTCTAAACCCTCACTAACAGAATTTCTGTTGAAATAGATGGTTCAGCACTAGATACTGGATGAATGTCTGACTTTATGCAGGAGTAGAAAAGGTGCAAAATAAAATAGCACTAAGTCTTGCTACTAAAATGAGTTTCACAAGGTGGGGTTAGAGTGAGTTCAGCACCTTCCCTGCTGAGCGTCACCAGGGCAGAGTCACCAGCAGGCACAGCTCTACAAAGGGAAACAACTCCTCCCTCATGCTGTAGCAAGTCCATCAGAAAGCAAGCTTTCTTAACTGAGTGCCAGCTAACCTACCCCTTTAGTGAGACACAGTGTTAAAGTTTCCCTAACTTTAGAGCAGTAAAAGTGCTGTGTTCAGAAGAGGCAATAACAGCCAGCACAGTGCCATGGCAAATCTCCAATAGGTCTCCCTTGAGTCTTGTTTCCTAAAACCACCCTCAGCTGAAGGAGGAGCGAAGCAGATGAAACCAGGGATCAATGACAGCATAGGGGAACATTCAGACAAAGGTGGGAAAGGGGCTGGATCTTTGAAGAAGAGTATACTGTTTTCTGGGCTGTGCAGTAACTAGGGCAACTATCCATTCATACGGGAATTTTGCACAGACTGAAGAATCAAATAGCTTCTGTCCACAAACTTACAGCAGTAGCCCCTTCTTGGATAGCATGACACTACTACTGAGTGGACAAACCCACCTCCCTTGCTGATGGTGGTAATAAATGAATACTAAAGTATAGTAAAAAAAAAAAGTGTTACAAGCTGTGGATAGTGTTCTTAGACCATCACAAAACATTCAACATGGTTTTGAAAGAAACAATTAAAACATTTGTTACATGATGGAAAACAGCCCCCTATTATGAGACGTAGATTATACCACCATCTAATGGGCAAGTTAGGTTGGACACAGGTACCTTTTTTGCTCCCCATAGCATAGTGCAAGCTTGAGTGAAGTTTAGGAACTGCTGTTCTAGCTCTGGCATAGAAAACAACAGCATTTCTAACTTTGGATACATAAAGAAAGCTAGCTTAGTTTATTTTAAAAAAAGTTTTATTTACCCCACACAAACATTATTTATATTACTATTGAAAAACCCTACATCAGTTTAATGCCAAAACAAATTTAACATCACTAATACTTGAAATATTGTTATACTTAAGCCCTCTTCTCTTTAGATCATGCTGCTAGTTGGTCCACATTCTCTTCACTTCTGTTAGCTAAATGTGATTCAACAATCTCAGCAAAGAGGTTCCTCCTCAACAGGTTGTATGCAAGAGGTAACAGCTGACCAACAACCTTGTGAAAATACTGCAAAATGATGGGGGGAAAGTGAGTGAGTGAGTAGTTTGGCAGACCGAACAATCATCATCACCACCTCCTCTGACTATGAACACAGCCCCTAATTTATCATCTTCAAGATCATCATACACAATGAGAGCCATCTACCTTTCCTCTGGATCTGGCAGGATTTAATAGAAGCTAAGGAACTATGGATAAGGTTGCTCCTGTTTACCCCCACCCCTGTTCAAAGTGACATTTGAAGTACATGAGGATAATTGAAGTGGCAAAATCCAAACTATGGCTTTTCACACTATTGTATACAAGCATTGTTATTTCTGGCCATCCAGTTGTAACTTCACTCTAGTAAAGGGGGTATCTGAGTTTTTACTTAGCAGCACTTGTTTTGTCACATCTATATTAAGAACAGATATTTTCCATTAGCAAGGACAAAGCAAATTCAACACAGTTTACTCCTTGGGGCATTCTGCCCTAAAAATTCTACACACACACACACACACACTCATATATATATATATATATATATAATCATGCCAGTTTCAATTATTTTGGTAATTCATTTCAAAATCCCTGTCAGCAAATAAGTCTGTAACAATATAGAGAGACAAAAATTCCCATGACAACCCAGTTCCTGTTTCTCTGTCCCCTTTCTCGCCTCACCAGCCCAGCCAGGGGGCCAGACACACACAACCCCTCCCCCCCCAAGAGGCCTCCAGCCTCGATACCTGCACGCCCTTTCTCCCAGAGCCCAGCTGTGGGGGCCCCCTCCTTTCCCAGACAAAAACATCCCAGGGATCCAGAGGGAGAAACAGCCTGATCCTCAGTCCCAGGGTTGCACAGTTTCCTGTACCCGGTCCTCTTTCCTCAGGGCATGCTGGGAACTGCAGTTGCCAGGATCCCTCTAGCTCCTTTCCCCTCCCCCCAGCCATGTCTTTATGTGCAAGCTGGGCTCTACTGGGTCCAGTGGACCCTAGTGGCAGCTAGCAGCACTGCAGCCTATTTCTATGCGGGGAAGGAAATTCTGCACATGAAATGTCAATTTCTGCAAAATTGTGCAGTGGTGCAGAATTCCTGCAGGAGTAACAGTTGCCCTGGCAAACTATAGTTTTGTTAAGTGAATATGTGTATGGCATTTAACAGACAGACAAATAATGTGAAGCCCTGTCTCTGCAAGGATGTGCAAGTTAAATTATGGAAAGACTGAAAAACTGTTCACTATTTTAAAAGCACTTTAGATATTCTCTAGCAATGTTTATGCTAGAACACGGTCAGTACCTGTGTAAGTATATGCAGAATCTGAAAATCAAGCTAATATAATTCTGTAGCAGAACAGCACTAGTCTTTCAAGACATGTTAACTAGTATATTAGACTGGAAGGTGTTTTTTTGGTTAGTTTCTTTCCTTCCCTTACCTCCAAGAGATATTGCAAGTTATGAAATACTTACAAATCACAAAGATCTAACTAAAGTAGCAATTTATTACTCAGTGTATGTAAGTAATGTGCAAGTGCTACACTACCTGACTAAAACACAGTTGCCCACCTTATACCAGCAAAATTGTTGCCATTGCATATAGCTGAAGACAAAATTGCTGAGTCCAGTAAAGGCTGCAGCAACAGCAATTAGCTATTTTACAATTAAACAATGAAGGTACTGTACTAAAATGTGTATGTAAACATGTACTGGTTACAAAGATACCTGACTTTTTCTTAGTAGTAATGAAAATATATTTTCAAGAAAACAACGTTCGTTAGCCCTGGATGGAGAGTTTAGTGTTGGTGCTTGTCCTGTCTCTTGATGCAATAGTGACAGCTACTAGAAACTAGGGACATAATATTTGAATAACTGGGTACAGAGTAAGTGAAAAAGTTTACAACCATGTAGAGACATTCAATAGATCAATAGTTAAAGCCAAGTTCTCATATAATCACTGAGGTTTGAACTGGAAAGTGTCCTTTACTTAGAAGGGGGTTGGGGGGGTATGCTTTCATTCAAATTTCTATGCCCACTCCTAACAAATTTGTTTTACAAGTGAGAGAATGAGGTTCTGCAATATCAGTCCTTATAAAATAGTAGAAAGTGGATTTTTCTCTCAATACTAAATCAGTTTAACATTTCAGAGTCTGGGAAATGAATATGTACTTTGAATGGCTCTAGTGCTTTCGGTGTCTTATCAGATACCAAGTAGTGCATGGGTTTTTATTTTGCACGCTAGCTTGGTTGAGGCGACTGGCACCCTATTGCTCCTTCCAGATATTGTAAAAAAAACCCAACTCCTGCTGTGGCTGTACTGCTTCACCTGGACTGGCTTAAATGAACTGCAGATTAAAAGGATGAACACACCCAGGGTTCACAGATGCTACATTGTCAAGTTACTTTGGTAAATGTAGGTGTCAAAAAGTGTCAGAATGCTATTTGATTTAATATTAATGTTTAATACTTTGTTTTCCCCCTACAATTTAACTGCTGCATCTCTCTGGACAAAGCACAGACTAGTAACTTTCACTTCTTTCAAATCAATTAGCACAGTACCATCAGTATTTGGATGCAAAAAATCCCACTGCAGCAGATGGTTTTTTAAAAAAATCTAATAGGAAGCTTTTAAACTGGACAACTTCTGAGCTTAGTTTGTAGCATTTTATTTTACAAAGCTTGTATCTTGGAAGTAAAATGGAACTGGGTAGTGTCCCTTAAACTGTAGCTTTCTGCATTTTATTAAGGAAAATTCTATCTGGTAGGCAAAATAGGTTATGTGGTTAATAAAACCAGGTGTGTCATGCATCACCCTTTCATGCTTATACCTAAGCTGAAGCTTCTTTCTTCTGAAGTTTAATTTTTGACTTATTACTAATTCTCAGTGCCCGTCTATGAAATAAACGGCAGCAGATTATGCAGAACAAAGAAACTACTTTTTTTTTTTTTAAATAAGAGTCTAGCCCTTAGGGCAGTGGTCCCCAAACTGTGGGGCAGGAAGGAATGTTTGGGGGGGTTGAAGGGGGGGAGGAAGCAGGAGAGAAAAAGGTGCACAGCAGGGCCAGCCTCCATGGGGGCAGGGAGGGAGTTCTCCCCAACCCAGCTCTGGCCCCAGCGCAACTCTACCCTCATTCCTTCTCCATCCCCAGGCCAGCTCTGCCTCTTGCCCCAGCTCCTACCCCACCCCAATTCCATTACTGGTAAGGGGGTGTGACACACACACACACACACACACACACACAAATGTGGGCACCACTGCCTTAGGGCTAGAAAAAAGTCAAATAATTTAGAAGAGATACTAATTTTGATGTTAATAATGGGCTAGATTTACAAAGGTATTCAGGTGCCTAAAGATATAGGTGCTTTTGTAAATCCCACCTATCTGCATCTTTAGGTGCCTAACTGGCCAATAACTTTATATATAGCCAAGTCGTGTGTACTATATTTGCTAAGTTAGTAATATTGGACAGCAAGAACACTCTTTCAAGCAACTTTAAACACCAGATGGCCTCATTGAATATGAATAAGCCATTAGGCAACTACAAACTGAGGGCCTATTGTATCTTTGTTCTGTAACATAGCAACCAATGTCAACTTGAGGGTTTTTGGCAAGAATAAAGCCCCCCAAATTAATTCCTGTTCTACTCCTAAACACAACTTTAAGTGTATGTTTTAGTACTTACATGTGACCCATAGCAAAAGAGGTCCATTCCCAGTTCATACCCCATTCCATAATCACATTCATCATTAGCAAACTGAACAAAAGTGATCATTTCCTGAATGGGCGCAAAGGCTTTCAGCCTCTGGTCATCGCTAGGAGCATCCACAATGGCCTTACAAATTCTTTTAAGATTAGCTGTATTAAGAAAGAACGAAAGAAAAAAAGGTAAATTACACACTGATGTTATTTAAAATGTAAACTCATTCACTGCATCTGAATTAAGTATGTACCAACTTCGGCCATAGGAAGCAAAATGATCTTTTTCACTCAAGCAGCATAAAGAACCCTAGAATATGGGGTTACAGGAAAAGTGTCTGTGGTTTTGAAGTTGTAGGTGGAACCAGCTGAGAACTCACTGACTCTTGAACAGGGTTACTTCAGTTATTCTCAGAAGTTAGAGCAATACCGCAAGGTGCTGCCTCCTGAAGATTCAGTATACATGTTGAGTGAAGTCTTATGGCACTTAAATCTGCTCTTGTTTATTATAAGATGAAAAGTAAATTGTTTCCTCAGCAATATGTTTATAATGCAATCAGCTTCAATTGCTTTTTTCAGGATAGTTTTCAGAATTTCACTGGACTGTGGTTTTCACCCAATTAAAACAAAATGTTGATGCAAACCAAAACTACCTATTCAAGTGTTATGACAATAAAAGATGAGCCGTTTTGTTCCGCACAATATTGTTAATACTCTTACCTTGTATAAATGCAGTCTAGATTTTGCATCAGCCAGCAAAAGTATGAGTGCAACTTGACTAAAACAGAAGAAGGATCTGAACAAGGATCCTTTTTAAAACATATATATAACTAAAAAACAGTTTACCATTTGTTTCAGGGAGCTCTCTGTATCCAACATCATTTTTATCTACAGGCACAACCAGACCTGCTCCATGAAATGTCTTAGTCACTACCTGAATAAAGGAAAGAAAAATGGTATATCACGGGATGAACACAGTAACATCAGCTACATAAGATACCACCTTGCTCCCGCTATACCATTGGCACATCACCCCCAATGGTCAACCAGAATATAACAAACTGTAACTTTGGGTCCTGGAGCCTGAATTTCCAGGTACTAAGTCATACAGTGTTCACTCTTGCCTCCAAATTTAATAAATTACAACACCTGCAGCATTTTACATCTACCCAACTAACTGTAAACCCCACAGTGATGGGGCATTCTAATTGTTGGACTAGGGTGGGGGGAGCAGAGAGGGATTCTTACAATCACTGATGGAAGGCAATGCTAATCTAAATGCATGCTACAACAATTTGTTCCTTTTGACAGACTATACAACAAGCCACACTGCTACTGGCTCTTATCCCCTTATAGGCATTTTCAGTTTTGTTACAAGAAAAATGACCACCAGGTCTATGTATGGTGCTATATCATATTTAAGTTTTTTCCAGTATCTCAATTTACTTTTAATATCAGTAGTCTTACCTTTCTAATGTGATGGATGTGCCCTCTCTCCCCCGCCGCAGCAGCCCCCGAGCTCTTAAACCTTTATTAGGTGAGGAGGGGTGTTTCAGTAGAAAGACTGAGCAGTACTGACTTTATGAAGCCTATCATTTGGAAGATAAAAAACCTTAATACTTGAATCTCTATAGACAGTGGTATTCTTGTTCACTTCTATGCTCTAAAGCAGAGGTTCTCAAACTGAGCTCCATTCAGGTGGTTCACGGATAGTTCCCTCTAAGGTGCGCACCTGGGATAGCTCCCTCTAAGGTGCGCACCTGGATGGCCCGCACATGCAACAATGAAGGGCCATCCACCTAATTAGTGCAGCCATGCAGGCGTGGCTCCACTACGTAGGTGCCTGGACCCTGGAGAAAAGACACACATGTAAGGTGAGGTGGTAAACTGGGGGGAAAAATAAGGGGTAGGTTGGAGGGGGCAGTGGGGTGAGAAGAGGGTGGGTGAGAGGGGGCAGGAATTTGGGACAAGCAGGGCTGCGGTGGCCAGAGAAACAGGTGACTTTCCCCAGCTCCAGGGCTGCAGCTGCTGGGGAGAGACGGCTCTCCTTCCCAGCTCCAGCTTGGGGGCTGCTGTGGCCAGGGAGAGACCCCCACCCCTTTCCCAGCTCCAGCTCAGGGGCTGCTGTGGCAGAGGAGAGAGAGCACATCCATCGCATTAGAAAGGTAAGACTACCGATATTAAAATATGAGTTGTGTGCTTTTATTTGTAGAACAAAAAAATGATTATTAAGAGTTTTTTTTTTAATATAGTGCTTTTATCCAAAGCACTTTACAACAGTTAGCTAGTGGTACAAACAACATTTGGAAAGATCATTAAATGGTCCACCAAGACCCTCAGCAATTTGCAAGTGGTCCATGAAAAAAAAAGTTTGAGAACCACTGCTTTAAGGGATTAATATCTGACCCTGGGTAAAGAGAGACCAGTACTTCATGCTATTCCAGAAGGCTTAGCTAGTTCTTTAGGTAATACCACTTGTTTTGTATGTTCTCTCCTAAGTACAACGTATTCAATTTGCCCCTTTTTTCTGCAGCTATGGGTGAATATCAGTTACCCCATCACCATGTACAAACATCCCGACTCCCTCGCCTTTTCTTTTCAGTGTGCTCTTTAGCTCAATTTAGAACTTGTCTCCATTAGACTACAGCAAGAAACCAGGCTGTTTTACATCATTCCACATTTGCATTGCCATACCGTGCTGACTTAGTCTAAATAATCAAAATCCACGTGCATTGTTTCTCATTTGGTCTGCCTCCACTTGTCATGTCTTTTGCAAACTTGAAATCTCACTTGCAGTATCCTCAAATTACTACCATCCCCTTGGTCCAAAAACTGAACCATCAAGTATGCTAATTTTAGCTTGTTTCCAGCTTGGTCAGTCAGCCTCACCTCAGTTCCTGGAAAAATCATGGAGCAGGTCCTCAAGGAATCAATTCTGAAGCACTTAGAGAAGAGGAAAGTGATCAGGAACAGTCAGCAGGAATTCACCAAGGGCAAGTCATGCCTGACTAATCTAATTGCCTTCTATGACGAGATAACTTGCTCTGTTGATGACGGGAAAGCAGTGGACGTGTTATTCCATGACTTTAGCAAAGCTTTTGATACTGTCTCCCACAGCATTCTTGCAGGCAAGTTAAAGTAGTATGGGCTGGATGAATGGATTATAAGGTGGACAGAAAGCTGGCTAGATCGTCGGCTTCAAAGGGTAGTGATCAATGGCTCCATGTCTAGTTGGCAGCTGGTATCACGTGGAGTGCCCAAGGGTCAGTCCTGGGGCTGGTTTTATTCAATATCTTCATTAATGATCTGGAGGATGGCGTGGACTGCACCCTCAGCAAGTTTGCAGATGACACTAAACTGGGAGGAATGGTAGATACGCTGGAAGGTAGGGATAGGATACAGAGGGACCTAGACAAATTAGAGGATTGGGCCAAAAGAAATCTGTTGATGAGGTTCAACAAGGACAAGTGCAGAGTCCTGCACTTAGGATGGAAGAATCCCATGCACTGCTACAGACTAGGGACCAAGTGGCTAGGCAGCAGTTCTGCAGAAAAGAACCTAGGGGCTACAGTGGACGAGAAGCTGGATATGAGTCAACAGTGTGCCCTTGTTGCCAAGAAGGCTAACAGCATTTTGGGCTGTATAAGTAGGGGCATTGCCAGCAGATCGAGGGACGTGATCGTTGCCCTTTATTCGACATTGGTGAGGCCTCATCTGGAGTACTGTGTCCAGTTTTGGGCCCCACACTACAAGAAGGATATGGAAAAATTGGAAAGCGTCCAGCAGAGGGTAACAAAAATGATTAGGGGGCTGGAGCACATGACTTACGAGGAGAGGCTGAGGGAACTGGGATTGTTTAGTCTGCAGAAGAGAAGAATGAGGGGGGATTTGATAGCTGCTTTCAACTACCTGAAAGGGGTTTCCAAAGAGGATGGATCTAGACTGTTCTCAGTGGTAGCAGATGACAGAACAAGGAGTAATGGTCTCAAGTTGCAGTGGGGGAGGTTTAGGTTGGATATATTAGGAAAAACTTTTTCACTAGGAGGGTGGTGAAGCACTGGAATGCATAACCTAAGGTGGTGGTGGAATCTCCTTCCTTTGAAGTTTTTAAGGTCAGGCTTGACAAAGCCCTAGCTGGGATGATTTAGTTGGGGATTGGTCCTGCTTTGAGCAGGGGACTGGACGAGATGACCTCCTGAGGTCCCTTCCAACCCTGATATTCTATGATTCTATTAAGAGTTTTTAATCTATATTTAATTTCTGCCCCTAAACACCCTTAGTCAAACTGACTTTTCCAAGAATTCTCAGAGCATGTGCCTTAAGGTACTTTGCCTCAAAATAAAGAGAGGTCTAAGAGTTTCCTTGTTAAATAATGGAAGTTGATTTGACTTTGTCTAAAAGCTGAGGGAGTGCTCACCAGTGGCTTTATAGTGTTCACCTATTTTCTTTTTTTCAGTTAAGACACTGGTGGATATACTTTTATTTCAAGTTTACACATGTAACAGACATAGTTTTATATTACTTAATCTGTAGTACTTGGAAAATTGATCAAATTTGAGATTATCCCTTCCCCCATAGCAGGTATCCAGCTAGAAGTTCTCTGATCATGTTAGTAGCTTTTCTTCATTGGCCTACTGAAGATATACACATTAAAATTTGCTATGTTGTACTTCAGTAATTCTACAATTTATTTCCTTTGTGCAACGTTCAGTAAATGCCCATTAAAAGTTAATGTTTGCTTTTAAAAATGGTAAATTTAATTGTAATATGATCCTCCCCTCACTGACAGAGGAGCTACACATGGCTGTTTAAGCAGCAGGTACTCTCTCAAAAGGAAAAAGCATTATTTCCCAACACTGGAAGTTTATATAGCTCTTAAAGAACAAAAAAAAGGTGGACAGCTGGCTGGCTTACTTAGATGGGTCAGATCCTGCCATCCAGTAGCCATCAGATGAAGAATGACCTCAGCACTACTCCTCCTTGAGCTAGTGGAAGATTGCACAGGGCATTTGGGTTTTGTTTTTTGGTAGTGTGGAGGTTGGAATATGTAACAGGCTGGCTTGCCTTTGGGCTGGAGAGCCTGGGGTTAAACCAGTGCTGATTAGAACACGAGTAGAGCCCTGCGCGGATACAAAATTTGTATCTGCATCCAAACCACAAACATGGTCCCCAGAGATAAAGTGATATTCGCAGATTTGCTGGGCTCTAAAGATGAGACTCATCTGAGAGGAATCGGATGATATTCAACTTAAAATGCAGCAGGAAGTATGTGCGTGAGAGAAGTAGCTGAGACTGCTGGAGCCAACAGGCATGACAGTGAGCTGGGGGATGCTCAGAAGACAGAAGCCTGAAAAAGCCTGTAGCTGGCTGAAGTAGCTGCAGAGAGCAAGACTGGCTCCTGCAGAGAACTGTGAGCCAGCTCTAGGAAACAGGGCTGGGAACCCCCTTAACTAAGGGGAGAGAGACACTGAACTGGAGTTGCGGCCTAAAGGGCCAGTGTGTACTGGAGGACTGAATAAAACATTCCCCAGTTGGGATCCAGTTTAATCTTTGGACTGTGTAGAGTTTAAGGCACACTGTGAAGGAGAAAACTGGGGTGGGGGCTGCAGTAGCACACTTGGCCAGGATGGGGCGCTTAGGAGGCAGTAAGCAGCCACCATGATACAGAGAGGTTTCCTGCAACACTACATGGCATAACATTTCATGGGAACGGTTGCCATCTATAATTAATAAATTGCTGAGTTAAGACTCAGTGACCAAACCAGCCATACAGGCACGCTAGAGCTCTCCTCCAAAATAAGTGTATACCAAACAACCATTTTAGAATAATGGTGACATCATATAATGTCCACAAGAGGACATTTACATGCTGTTTTGGCAATCTGGTAGCAGTGAGCCACTATATGTAGTATTAGAAGTGGAATGAGTGGATTTCCTGTACAGATGAAAACTGCAGCCAACAGACTCCACCTTTCAGGCACAGGAAGGAACTAGGGGAGCAACTCTTCAGACTTTTTAGACAATGTCACCCCTTAGTCAATGCTCAGAAGATTGCTTCATCTAAGTTTCTTAGCTGAATAGGACAGAAAAAGTTAAAGTGCATTAGTTTAGGGAGAGCAACTTTTCTATCTAGTTGGTCAGGAAAAAAAACAAACAAAAAACCCGTACTTTCTTATCTCTTTGTTTCATCTTCATGGTTTTCTGTTCCAGCGAATAACCCAATTCTTTTGCTGTTCTTGTAAGGTTTTCATCTATGTCTTTCAAAATACCACTTTTCTTTTTATCTGTCACTTCCTTAAGCTTTTTTGACAAAAACAATCTGAAACACAAAGGAAGACTCATTACACAACAGGTAACCTTTCTCAGGATCTAGAAAGTTTTGGGTTTTTTTAAATTTATATATATAATATATATTTTAGTCCCCTAATCTCTTAACAAAAAAATTGGCTAATCAAAGATTGTGAATGTGTATGACCATTTCATACAAAAGATAGCATGTTCAAGCTATTAAGTTACAGTCAAGCACTCAAAAATTAGGAAATGCTAGAATTAAGGTTGCCTGTATTGTCTTGAGCACATGTATTATGATGCAGTCTTCAAGTTATATGCTCATACTATTTCTACAGGACCTGTTCCTATAAGGTGCATAGGGACCAGAGAGTGCATATCAACTGAAACAGCTGTGATTTTTTTTAATTGTAATCATTCAATGAGCGGCTTCATGCCTTATTTGCTACACATCATCCAAACCCTGACTTGAATACAAAGTTATTAATTTTCTTCTGGTCTTTTCTACGATGCTTATCACTGCTGGCTCAGAGTGCCTCACAAACATTAACTTTTTTTCCTTCTCTCCCAGAGGTGTTGACAGCCCTTTCAGTTGTGAGTGCTCCTGAAAATGAGGCCCTAAGTGTCTCAGGCTGATTATCCAGAAAAATTAAGAACACACAACTGGTGTGTAACCTGACAAAATTTTTATTTAAGTGACTTGCTCATCATATGAAGTTGATGGCAGATGCAAGGCCAGAATTGAATTTTCTTATACTGCATTCACCTGCCTTAGCCACTGGAGAGTGGCAGCTTTTGTTGCTTCTGGAGGCTGAGCACATCATACAACCCAGAGGCTCCTTCCGTTCCTCCAACTCCCATCTCCCTCCTCCCTGAACCCCCTCATCCTTTCCCACATGCCAGCAGTTCTGTTCCCCGTTCTCCTCCTCCCGTCATACCAGGGTCCTTCCCCATTCCCCTCTCTGCCACATGCTAGGGGCTGTGTCCCCTTTCTCCCTCCATGCCAGAGGTTCTGGCTGCACCATCCATTCCCCTCCCACCGCCATTATTATTCTTTGTCCGACAGACAAGTCATTCAAGGTGTCACTATTTTATAACTGCATTGGCAGGAAAGGCAAGCTGAGATAGGGTATTCTTATGCTGGAAGGTGTTAATGGATGCCACCAACTGGTTTGTTTTATCTATAGACACAGAGGTGGTTGAAGCTGCTGGGTCTGATAACCAGATGTCAGGGCACCACATGTCCCCCATTTTCCCTTTCAGCTTCCCACTTTAGTAGGGTTCTGCTCATCAATACATAAAACATTCAATTCTGAAATTTCAGAATTGATCAGATGTGGCATTCAAAAAGTTAACACACTGCAACCAAAGCCACCGAGCTCTCATTTTGCTCATCCAACAAAACTATCCTGTCTCTTCCTGCAGTCCTCTGCCTCATCCTCTGTACTTGTTCTAACTTCTAGAGTAAATAAGGCAGGAGACAGACAGACAGCCTCATTCAGTACATAACCAAGATTCAGTCCCTGAGCTCCAGTTATCCTGCGCACTTAGTAAGGCAGAATGTGTGTGGGGGGAAAATATAGATAATACATGATCCTGTAGAGACAGTATCATGATGCTCACAAAGGGGCCAAATTAAGGTTGTGAATGCAACCTTCATTTTGGCATTATCTCTCCTGAGTGCTTGATTGTGCAACCTAAAAGAATTTTTTTTTTAAAATGTAGTTTTTGAATGTAGCTTCCTTTAAAAGGAAATGAAATGCAAATTCTGTCATGCACAACTGTAAAAATTCTGCCATTATGCATTGCCACTAAGGTTTGAACCGTGGATGTTCAGCACTGCAGCACAGACTTCTACAACTTGAGCTATGGGACTTTATTAGCTGAAAGCAGGAGAAGGCTATTTTCAATGAACCTGCCATTACATAAGGTAGAGATAGACACTCTTGGTTTAGTAAAATGTTCTGCATATGAATTCCTTTCACTATTGTGTTTCATCCCCCTTCGAAAGTTCACTTCAAAATGCAACCTTCAGTCATTCTGACAAGCAATTTTTATTTTTTTTAAATCATAGCTTCTGTTAATGCCTCTATCATCATTTTCTACTGAAATGCTCTGTTCCTACAGAAACAACACACTGGATGAGAGGAAAGTGATCAGGAACAGCCAGCATGGATTCACCAAGGGAAGGTCATGCCTGACTAATCTAATCGCCTTTTATGATGAGATTACTGGTTCTGTGGATGAAGGGAAAGCAGTGGATGTATTGTTTCTAGACTTTAGCAAAGCTTTTGACACGGTCTCCCACAGTATTCTTGTCAGCAAGTTAAGGAAGTATTGGCTGGATGAATGCACTATAAGGTGGGTAGAAAGCTGGCTAGATTGTCGGGCTCAACGGGTAGTGATCAATGGCTCCATGTCTAGTTGGCAGCCGGTGTCAAGTGGAGTGCCCCAGGGGTCGGTCCTGGGGCCGGTTTTGTTCAATATCTTCATAAATGATCTGGAGGATGGTGTGGATTGCACTCTCAGCAAATTTGCGGATGATACTAAACTGGGAGGAGTGGTAGATACGCTGGAGGGGAGGGATAGGATACAGAGGGACCTAGACAAATTGGAGGATTGGGCCAAAAGAAATCTGATGAGGTTCAATAAGGATAAGTGCAGGGTCCTGCACTTAGGACGGAAGAACCCAATGCACAGCTACAGACTAGGGACCGAATGGCTAGGCAGCAGTTCTGCGGAAAAGGACCTAGGGGTGACAGTGGACGAGAAGCTGGATATGAGTCAGCAGTGTGCCCTTGTTGCCAAGAAGGCCAATGGCATTTTGGGATGTATAAGTAGGGGCATAGCGAGCAGATCGAGGGACGTGATCGTTCCCCTCTATTCGACATTGGTGAGGCCTCATCTGGAGTACTGTGTCCAGTTTTGGGCCCCACACTTCAAGAAGGATGTGGATAAATTGGAGAGAGTCCAGCGAAGGGCAACAAAAATGATTAGGGGACTGGAACACATGAGTTATGAGGAGAGGCTGAGGGAGCTGGGATTGTTTAGCCTGCAGAAGAGAAGAATGAGGGGGGATTTGATAGCTGCTTTCAACTACCTGAAAGGGGGTTCCAAAGAGGATGGCTCTAGACTGTTCTCAATGGTAGCAGATGACAGAACGAGGAGTAATGGTCTCAAGTTGCAGTGGGGGAGGTTTAGATTGGATATTAGGAAAAACTTTTTCACTAAGAGGGTGGTGAAATACTGGAATGCGTTACCTAGGGAGGTGGTAGAATCTCCTTCCTTAGAGGTTTTTAAGGTCAGGCTTGACAAAGCCCTGGCTGGGATGATTTAACTGGGAATTGGTCCTGCTTCGAGCAGGGGGTTGGACTAGATGACCTTCTGGGGTCCCTTCCAACCCTGATATTCTATGATTTTATAAAGAAAAGCAACCCCAGCTATTTTAGTACAACCACAAAGTTCCAGGCTGATCAGCCAATTTACTCTGCGTCTAGTAATCTTATGAAAGATACCCATCTTTGTAGATGTTTCTTTAGTATTATTTTCAAAGTCAAAAACCTACAAAGGTGGGTGGGTGTGTGTGAGAGACACAGAAGAACAGAAGTAAAGGTATTTCACATTAGTACTTTTTCGTAGCTTAGAGGAAAACTAATTGAATTTAGTTATGAAACAGAAGTTGTAAACCTTACTTGACTGCAGCAAATACATTGTCACCAATTTGAGAAATTACACAGCTTTTCTTTGCTTCATTTGCACCAACCCACGCTGGAAGTTCGTCTGGCACATCCCTATAAAACAAAATGTATACAGACACTAGGGTTTCTCTCTTTAAAGTGAAGTTAGCATACACAAGAGATGCTGAATGGAGTACTGGAGCCTGAAGTCTTACGTTTATCACCGGACAGTTAAAAGCACAGGCAACAACAATGTGAACCTCCCCTTACTTCCATGCGCCTTTGTGTCTGGTGGGGGTGGGGGGGAGGCTACACACACACTGCAGTCTCCAATCTTTGCCTCTCAGAGAATGCCACTTAGAATAACGATTAATTAGTCACTGCATACAGCAGAGACCACCAAGAGCGTAAATTCAGTATTGAATCACACTAGATTCACATGCACAACTTTAAGTATTTGAATACAGAATAATTATACCAGAGCCACTTCTTTAGCTGGAGCAGCAGAGAGATCTTGACAAGAAGTGGCTGTGTGCAGAAGAAATAAGGCAGAAGCATATATTTCCAGTGTTGCCGGGTACACTCAAGTATACAAAAGGAAAAACAAAAACACACAGTTCTCTTCCCCGTTATCCTACCCCAGCAGCAGATAACCATTTGCTCCAGAACATCATGGCAATAATTAAAAACATCATTACAATTAAAACAGGGTTTGTTTGGGTTTTAGATAGTCTTTTAACACACATCACCAGTCCTTTCAATACATTTTGCCCTATAATGTTAACTACTAAAAATGACAACTAACGTGTCATCTATCTGATGGAAGGGGGTAAGAAGTAGAGGTTCTATCATTTGACAACAGCGCAGAGTTCTTACACCACACACATCAATGGAAATGGAGAAAAAGATACACACATTTATTATAGGAGGACCATATATAAAATGTAATACCTGAAATATCCCATGTGATACTGAGTTTTGCTATCCCCAGCAATTATAGTCTGAAATTCAGGAGGGTCATAAAAAAACCTCCAGTGAAGGTTGAAGTTCAGATCTGCTGATTTTGTTTTTTTGTGTTTTCCAGCAAGAATATCATATGGTCCAACTAGCTGAAGGCCAATACTTGATATGAGTGCTTCTGAAAAACAAAATGATCAACTCTCTGACATTTTCTTGTGCATGCAGAAAGCAAGATCTCAGCCATAAGGCATTTCCATTTCTAAATGGAAAGTTGACATGAACAAAACTGAAGCTGTGCTTATTATAGCACATTTCAAATTCACATTGCTTAGGTATAACACAGCAAGTCTAAAAGCCAAACAATCAGACCTCAAACTCATGTTCATTCTCCCTCATACACCGTACTCTAACCTGTGCATTTAAAGCTTTTAGTACTCCGATTCAGACAGCTTTCCTTCCACAAAGCTATATTGCCCTACTACTTTTTTTTTTTTTTTCCAAAAAATAACCTGTTTTTATCCGCCTCTAGCAATCTCTGCTGATTTATTTTCAGCTGTTGTTTCTAGACCAAAACATCTAGAAACAGTCTGTTTTAGGAGACAAATTTTTCCCTATGCCCCAAACATCCCCTAGCTGACCTGAAAAAATATTTATGAAAAAGCGGCATGTCTGAAAGCTAACAAGTAAATCCTAAACATTAAAAATAAATTTACTCATTATTTTCAAGGTCAGATTCTTAAGAGTGTTCCTGAATGAATCTTAACTTCTTCACTCTCAAACAGGTCCATTACTTAACTATCCGCAAACTGAAGCGGACAAACGCATGCACACACACACACACACACACCTTTGAACAGAGATGTATTTTGTAGTCTATGATACACTTTTTGTCCAGCCTAAAGTTATACCAAAGTTAGGGAAACACTAGCCTGTCTCTAAACTGGAAAAATCATTCTAAAAGCTTCCCACTTGCCTTTGCCACTAAAAACTGCCTTCAGATTGCTTTTGAAAACTCAAGTTAAGCCACACAGCATGCAGAAGTCCTCTTTTTTTTAGAACCCACCACTTGGCTTGTCAGGCTTCAGCTCCTCACAGAACTTCCAGAACTGATAAAAGTCTTCAGGCATCCTGAGCTGATAGCAACTTTCTACTTCTTGACGCAGCTGATCAGAAACATCTGCCTGGTTGGACCGTCTCTTCTTGACTTCTTTAGTTTTCTCACACTGCAAGTAAACAGCAACGAAATGCACATTTTCATGTTAATTCAGGGGAAGACCCTCTGTTGTACTGGAACAAAGGGCTTAGGTCCTACGAATCTGGAGCGCAGGAGAGGGCGCTCTTTGGGGATTAAAAAGGAGTTTTACGCACTGGCACGGAAGGTCACATGCTGCATGTGACAGGTTTTAGGTTGGGTGCACGTTTCCAGGCACATACAGAGGGGGTCAAGGCCGCGCTGACGGTAATGGCTGCAGAGGACCTGCAGGAATAGGTCTAATGGACTCCGGGATCTTCTCGTCGCGCCTCTGTAACCTCGTCACAGCCCCTGGCAGGGCGCCTGCCCCCGAGGGGCGCGGGAGACACCGGGAACACCGGCCAGCCCGTGGCGAAGAGGCCAGCAGGCGGGGACCCCCCCGCCTGGCCCAGCCTGGAGCGGAGGCCTGGCCGGTTCGCCAGCCCCGCCGCCGCCGCCCCTTTTCCCCGCCCCGCCGGCGGCAGCGCGGCCCGTGACAAGGCGCCGGCGGGGCGCGTCACCGAGACCTGCTCTGAGCAGCGACCGCGCCAGGGCGAGGACCCAGGAGCCCGGTCTGTGGCCGGCCAGTGACCGCCGCCGCCGCCTCCGCCTCCTCCTCACAGCGCGGCGCCCGCGGGCCGGGCTGTCCCCGCGCGGAGCAGGCCCGGCTCCCAGCCGCCCCGGGGCAGGGCTGCCGCAGCTCGCCGCCCTCGGCCGGTACCTGCTCCCCGGCGCGGGGTCTCCGCTTCCCGCCTCCTGTCATGTTTCTGCCGGCAGCATCCCGCCGCGCACTTCCGAGGTCATGGCCGGGTGACGTCACCGCGTCGGAGCGCCAGGGCACCGCCCCCTGCCTTGCCGAGTCCGGGGAAGCCCGGCCCTGCCTTTGGTCTCCGCCAGGCGGCGCTGCGGGGTTCGGGGCAGAGGCTGGGCTGGACTGTCGCTCGCGCTCCCTTCCCCCTCTGCAGCTTTAGGGGTCTGGGAGTCCCACACCCCAAGTACAGGTTTGAAAACATTATTTCTTTGCCCGTTTTGATTTTTCACCTATCATTTAATTCAGCTGCACCTCCCCCCTCCCCATGTTACAAGTCAGGGACCCATGTGCCAGTCACGGGCTGTACTTTTGTCATGTCCCCTCTTATTCCACTTTCAAAGGGAAAGAGTGGGATTATTTACATTAGCACGTGCTCACTGCACTTCTCTGAACCACCGCCAATTCTGCATGGCTAGTTTTAGGAAAACGTGGCCATCTTTGCACCTTCCTGAGAGTTGTGCCGTGGATAGCTTAGGCACGGCCCACAAGCGGTCCAATACATTATAATAGGGTAGGAAAATACATTTTAGAAAGCTGAGAGATTTTAGTTCCACAGATATCAGAAAATTCAAAGTTTTGGTCTTCACAAAAGCCCTCTTTGGTTAGCTATTGCCTCTGTTTTTGTTCGGGTAGTTAAAAAAGCACTTGGGCCTTAAGTCTTGTGTATTTGCATATATAAGATATATATGTGCCATATAAGTGTTAAGGCTCAAAATGCTTTCCATAGGGTCATTGTCCCCATCGTCTAAGTGGGGAAATGAAGTGAATTGCTCAAGGAGATGTAGTAGAACCAGAACTTCATTAGCTCTTGGGTGGATTTACCCAAAGTGTTCAGTGGCTGAGCCAGGAATAGAATCCCCATCTCCTGCCTCCAAGGCCAGGCCTATGTCCACTGTAGCACACTACCTCATTATAAAGAAAAAAAAAAAGTGGAGGAGTACAATTCCTATGCATTACATTTTCCAATCAGCGTATGACAACAGGAGGAGAGTGTGAGACAAAGACCAGCCTTCCCTCTGAAGCACCTGGTATTGGCCACTGTCGGAAGACAGGATACTAGGCGAGATGGACCTTTGGTCTGACCCAGTATGGCCGTTCTTAAAGTCTGGTCTAGAACTTGGGAGATTCAGGTTCATTTCCCTGCTTTGCTAAAGGCCTCTTGTATGACTAGTCACTTTAGGTGAGTCACCTAGGGTCTCTGTGCCTCAGCTTCCCATCTGTCAACTAGAGATGGTACTTCCCCTACCTCACAGGATTGAGGCCAGGATAAATACATTAAAGACATTGTGAGAGGTATTAAGTATCAAAAGTATCTAAAATAGATTGAATGGGCTGTACTGAATGATCATTCAGCACCATCTCTGGAAAGCAGCTTGTTTTTGGGGCAGCCAGTCAGCAACAACTGTTAGTGCCATCTATGTCAATCAAAATGCTCTCATCTCTAGAATCCCAGATTCAAAGAAGAATATCAATTTTATATGGATAGAATCTGGGGAGGAGTAACAATGCGATTATGGCTTTGACTCACTGAGGCTGAGGAGAGATTATTAAAGATGAATCGGTTGTAAAGTTTAATTATTATATCTTGTTCATGAGGATAAATCACAAAAACATTTTAAATGCAAGTACAGTTAAAGAATATTCACAATCTAAGAAAATGCCATTCATAATAATCTGATGATGTAGTGCAAGATTTAAGGGAATGAAATTTGTATTTTTTTATTTATACGGATTCAGAAATGATTATTGGCAAGATAATTGATCTTATAGCAATACTGAAAACCTTTGTACTGAATCCTACTCTGCCTGGCCAGTCTGGAGCTTTTACTATTAAGTATCAGTACAGTAACATATTCCAGTGAGGGAAAATTCACATTCACAGGAGATGTGAAGATACTGAAACCAAAAGGAGGAGTTTCTATTAGAAACTACTACATTGTTCAAAATAGCCTTTAGGAAGTCATTCTTATTAAAAACATTTCACTAGGAATCTGTTTCTTTTCACTGTATCATCTTGGCCGAGATCAGTGATATGTGCCAAGAAGGGGGAAAGAAAAAAAAAAAAAAAAGAGAATTTGCATAGTATACAGCATTGGGATTTGATAACTTTGGATGCGAGTTAACACAATTCTATGCTACAATTGTGTCTTTCCCTAAAGATCATTACAGCAGGTTCTCTGGAAAAACCTTTCAAGAGTTGAGAAGGGCCTGAATCAAACCTTTGCCTATGACTGTTACTGAATTTGGTAGAGCTGGGGTCGTAATCCAAACTCTGATCTGAATTGTGTATCTGCATGCTATTTCATTAGTTGTCCCCCATACTTATTTGGTTTCCAGGTCCTGTAGATCCCCTCTCTTAGGCTGGAGGGGGCGGGGAAGAGAATCCTTTAGCACTTCCCGGATCCCAATAGGATCTTTGACTTGGTGAAAGAAATCTGAGGTGGTGGATGATCCAAGTTTCCTCTTAACATTTCTGCCATGATGTTTGAGTTTGTGCAACCTTGGAAGAAGGACCAAATCGCATGGCTCCCTGACATAGCAACTCAATTGTAGTTAGGAAGTTCTGTACTGGTGGCTGTCCCAGGGACACACATTTAAGAGGGGGCTCCCAATGTGGAGAGGGCTCTGTAAGATGTAGTAAAACCAGAGCTTCATTAGCTCTTGGGTGGATTTACCAAAAGTGTTTGGATTTTGTTATATGTATCCTCTATACCTCTTCCTCCCACCATGCAGGCCTCCAGACTTACTGAGGACCATGGGGGACAGGGACATGGAGGAGTATAACCTTCCCACATTCCATGTGAGGAGTGACAGAACCAAACAGGGAACTTCCCTCTACACATGGGTATAGGGAGTGTGACTAGTCCCTCTGCCATTGCCAAACCCAAACCCCTTGAATCTTGGAGGAGGGGTGGGGGTCAAGTGTCTGATTCAAATCCGGGTCAGATTTTTATGGCTACAGAATGCATCTGTTCAAAGAAATATCTGCTGCTTTTCTTTTGCCATAAGAGGGAGCCATTTCAATTCTTGTAAGGGATTAGCAAATCAAAAAAGTTTAAAGACCTGAATACAAAAAGATATTTTGACAGGTGTTTAAGACAGGCAGATGGGTTTCCATCTGACACATTCAGAAGGTTTCCTATTGCCTTTAAACAAAAATAGGCAATTTAATCTAATTTCGTAGTCATATGCTTAGATTTTAAGAAGTGCCACTAGAAGAACTAAAGCTATTAAAAAAAAAAAAAAACAAATCACCAACCTCAGTTTGTTTAGTTAGCTTTCATTGTACTGCCAGAATATGTATTTACAAACATGCAAAATGAAATAAGATGTCTTGAAAGATAATACGCTTTTTTAATGAAGACCTGCCTGGTAATCAAAAACTGTACAAAGTAGGCAAATTCTGCTACTAGGATTGTTATTTAGCAAAAGAATTATCATCTTTGCAGGGTAATTTCACATTTTCAGTTTCAGTGGAGTTCTTCCTCTCCCTTCCACTGCCCTGGTCTGATATCAGTATAAGAATAAGGGAGGGACTGGGAGATAGTCATTGTCAGAGACTAGACTGGTCTCCAGGAAGATTGTGAGTGAACAGCTCTGCTCCAAAGGAACAGTGCTTCTGCTGAGTCACCACATCACTGCTCCTCACACTGACCTATCATTTTGGAACTCTGCCCATCCTCCTCTGCAGCAAACTGTATAATTCCATCTGAATAAAGAAAGCAAGCACAGAGGAGGAGGAAAAAAAATAAAAAATGATGTCATCCCGAAAGAAGACTCATCAGGATACTGTAAGACATCTGCCCATGGAAAAATTTAAGATTGAAGCTGACATTTCAGATTGCCTTATTTTAAATATTTAAATAGAAGAACTCAAATAGAGATGAGAGGAAATATGTTTATCTTTCATTGTGAAGGTTTGCATGTTCGTATGCACACTTTGTTCTGAGTTACGTATACTGGTTGGTATAAGTTTAGCATCCACTTTGGCGACACCTGTAATTACTAGTCTGCATCAAGCGTATTACTCAAGAGCAGTTAACTCACAGCTCAGAATTACTTGTATATTTCCTATAGGCGCGGCATTCTGATCCAAAAGATCTACACTGTCATTTAAATCAAGGACCTGGAGCAAAGCCAAATCATATGGGAAAGTGTGGTCTGAAGTCTTATTATTTTAGGATTTTAAAGGGAGAAAGTCATATTTAGGAATAAGTCCACTCCCAAACCAAAGTCTTGCCTCTGCTCTGATCCAAATAAATAGAGAAACATATTTTGATCACACCAAAAAAAAAAAAAAAAAAGTCTCTGAATAGCCTACTCCTACAGCTACTTTGTTCTTATAAATTCATGAATCTGTTTAAAAGGATCTTTGACTCCTGATGCTTGGAGAATTGTCATTAAGTGAAGCAATTTACCAGTTGCTACTAGGGGAGATAGTTACAAATGCTAATACACAGCACAACACCATGCATATGACTAACGTTACTAGAAAGCAGGCGTGTATACAATACACTAAAGGCAATAGTCAAAACCAGTTCAGCCATGTGTCTAGGGCCATATCTACACTTACCGGGGATCAGCTGCTGCGATCGATGTGCTTGGGATTGATTTAGCAGATCTAGTGAAGACCCACTAAATTGACTGCAGAGCACTCTCTGGTCAACTCCAGTATTCCACCGGAATGAGAGGAGTAAGGTAAGTCAACGGGAGAGCGTCTGTTGATGCAGTGCTGTGTAGATACTGCAGTAAGTCGACCTAAGCTATGTCAATGTCAGCTACGTTCACCTAGCTGGAGTAGTTTAACTTAGGTCAACTTACTCTCATAGTTTAGACAAGACCTAAATCTCCCATGAAGGATCTCAAGGTCTGTGTGTAAAGATTCTGCGCCTAAGAGACAGTTTTCTGTAGCCAGTTTTTTTGGCATGGAAGCAGAGGCTGCATTCTCCTCCCCTTGAGAAAAGTAACACTTGAAAAATTACATGCAAGTCTCACCCATCTTTATTTCTAATGAGATAATTAGAAATTTCTGTGCCTGGCAATTTGGCACAGGATGCATTTTTCATTCATGAACGGTTCTTTGCTCCTTTGTGTGCGTTGTACCTCTTTCTTCATCCTTAGCTTCTTCCCAACCTACACTCTTCTCTTCATGCAAGACAATCAAGTACTTATATAGGGTGATACAAATGCATTAACTAGAAATGTGTGATGTTATTGACATGAACTGTGATCGTATAGATCATTGTTGCAGCCAAGATCCTATAGTTCCACCAAATCTCCTACAAAGGAGGTCAAGTAAGGGGTCTATGGAAAGGTTGTAATTTGCTGGTTATGATTATGCTGTCTGTGTGTATCATTTTTGTATTTGAAGTTACGAATATTGGCTATGTACTTGTATTTCAAGGTGTTTGATTCTAAGTAGCATCAGTGAAGCATTTGGTCAGCTTCTTGAGAAAGGACTATTCTGAGTAAGTGCCCAATCAAGAAACACTTAACTAACAATGGACTTTGGGAGACGCTAATCCACATCTGAGCTTTCCTGGGTATGTTCAAACTAACATGTAAACAATGGCATCGGCCTGCAAAAAGCTGAATCATTCAGTGACATGTGACTTGCCCAGGAGGCTACAAACTCCATCTTATTGCTGTGATTTTGCACAGACGAATAGAGGGGTTTCCGCCCACAAGGGAGAGAAAATAGAAGGCCCTGGAAGCCTCTCCATTTTGTCTTCAGCCCGCTCAAGAGATGCCTGAAAGAAACTGAAACCAAGGACTGACGCTATGGGGGTGTGAGTGATTGCTGAACCCAGGCCATAAGCCACAATGTTGGTCTGAAAAAGATTGGACCCAGACTAGGAAGAAGTCTAGTTTGTGAAAGAAGCTTATTGGGACATCTCTAAGGGTGAGATTTACCTGTATTCAGTTTCCTACTGTATTAAACTTTGACTTGCGTGTTTTGTTTTATTTTGCTTGGTAACTTACTTTGTTCTGTCTATTATTACTTGGAAGCACTTAAATCCTACTTTTTATACTTAATACAATCGTTTTGTTTAATAAGTTATTAATACCTGGGGGAGCAAAACAGCTGTACATCTCTCTTTCAGTGTTCTAGAGGGCAGACAATTTGAGTTTACCTTGTATAAGCTTTACACAGAGTAAAACTGATTTATTAGGGGGTTAGGCTCCCAGGAAGACTGAATACTGGGTGCTGGGAAAGTCACTGTTAACAGAAAAATGCCTGGACTAAGTAAATATTAGTTTCTGTGCACTGCAGGGGGCGTGGCCCAACCTCTTGGTCTGTGCTGTAGCTGACTGGACTGTTTAACTCAGCAAGACAGGAGTTCAGGGAAGCCTTCTCTGGCCCGGGTGTTTGTTCTCAGTGGTATCCCAGCACATCTAGTGACAGTCTTGAGGGAGTTTGTTACCAAACCCATCACAAAATGATGGATTGAAATTACTCTTCTTTTCATCAAAGTAGTAAAGTGACCTAACAGTGAGATTTTAGATTGTTGAGTAGTTTCTCCAATTAAAGCGGTGGGCACTCCATCATGACAGCTTTTTAAAGCGAGATTGGGCAAAGCACTTTATATATGCACAAACTGAAATGTAGCCTTTGTGGTTCCATGCATAAACCAGAACTCAGGCACAGGTGCAAACCAAGAAAGCAAGTGACAAAACCAAGATATTGAACCTATATCTTACACAGAAGTTCGTCTGACTAGAGCATTTTTACCATTAATGGTTTGTTCTCGTAATTTCATGGATTGTCAGGTAGCATGTTTCAGACACTTGATAGTACTTTCACCTCAAAAACCAGCACAATTGGTGCCAGATTAACAGCTTTAGAGTCTGAAATCCTCTGCATAAAACAGGTGTAGTATGGGCAGGAACAATGCATGCTTCCTCTCATTTTCATACCCCCAGCTCAACCCTGTTCTGGAAGGAACACCTGTAGAGTGAGCGGATAATTCAGTTTCTGTGCATGGTAGATCATTGGACTCTCTGTTGGCACATCCCATTAGGGTGAAAGTTCATGCCCATTGCAAGAGAGACACCTATCCACTAGGAACTAAATTGAGAATGCCGATTTGTTTCACACAGATGAGATCACCCAACACCCATTGAAGGGCTATGACTGTCATTTCCAACCTGGGCTGGATTGAACCAGTGACCTAATGGTCAAAGATTACATGCATCTATTTCCACTAATTTTATTCAGTCAAATAATTCAGCTGTAGTCCATGGGTCTAGCCAACTGATTAAATTCAGCTGTAGTCCATGGGTCTAGCCAACTGATTAAATGAAGCAGGAATTGGTTTGAACCCCATTACCAATCCCCTGAGCCATCCACTGCTCCAGAGATTTTCTGTCACCTTGTACTCATTTAAGAGCTTCTTTAAATACACACATGAATTTACTGAACTTTGAGATTCAGCAAGTTTACAATTTTAGTTAAACCACTCGCAATAATAATTGTTGATGTACTTATTGTCTGAAAGGTTCCCTAAATTCCAACACATTTACTATCTAGTTTAGTGTAAGCAATCCAAATACTTTTAGCAGCTTCCATAAGAATCACATTCCTTCCAAGATTTCTTACCTGCCCCCATGAGTGAAAAGTGAATTGAAAGTAACAAGGAAAAGAAATGGTAAGCTGGATTTTGAATAAGTCTCATCAGCAGCACTAAAGTGTAATCTTATCTTTACACATGAACAGAAATGCAAAGTGATGACGGAAACAATGCTTTCAAAATTCCACCCTAAATTGTTTCCAACAGAGTAACAAATACACCCACGTTGACTTATCTCTGGACCCACTGAAGTCAGTGAACATTTTTGAAAGTCACACCCTTAGAAGCTGGAAGTAAGGACATGTCTGCTAGACTTCCAAGGCCAAATTTATCCCTGGTATAACTCCCCTAATCCACAATTTTCTACATGCAGAGATCTAAAAAATAGAAGTTTTAAAACACACATAGATTACTTACACTCTTCTACATTTGTTTTAAAAATGTTACAGATTTCAAAACAAATGTTTCCTTCTCTTACTAGTATTACTTCTTCGAGACAATGAAGGACTCCAGATTTCACCAGCATGGTCTTATTAAGTACACTTTGCTGTCTGTGCCAATATCACCTGTTTTTTTAGAAGTGCCGAGAATGCACAGCTCTTACTGGAGTCAGTGGGATTTGTAAGTGCTCAGTAATTGTTCCACAGCAACTACCAGCAGGGGTAGCAGCTTTGTAAGTGCTAACGTAGACAAGGCACAGATTCTGAGCAGGTTTGCATGACCTGATGGTAAAACAAGACACAAGCTTTTCCAGATCGTTGTGGGTGTCAGCACCTGTGCTTATGCACCGGTGCTAGCAGTTTTTGAAATACCAATGATAATAATAAATCATCAACATTTATATTGCAGTAGCACATGAAGGCAAGGTTGGGCCCTATTTTGCTAGGTATTGTACAAACACAACCTTGCCCCAGAGAGATTACAATCTGCTAATATAGATGCACACTATGGGTTTGTCTACACTAGAACACAGTGGAAGCTGTAGTTTAGACAGCGTTTAGGTGTTATCAGTTTGTCACTAACTACTCTGAACAAAGATAGGCAATCATGTGGGGATAAAAACACCTGAACTGTACCAATGGAGAATTAGAGGGCAGAATTTTTCAGTGTGGACACGGAAGAGTCAGAGCTCAAAACAAGATATTCTTATGAGAGATGGACCAAAGCTAGAACCCATTTATCAGAAACTTTTATGCTTTGTCTGGTTGGGTAACACTGAGACATAGATCCAGACTGCCTCTGGTTTTGGTTATGTAAACCAGACCCATTTTCCTCCTAGTTTTGCCTGTTCTGGTCCTCACCTCCCTTTATTCCCCAAATATTAGTTCTCTCTCAGACAGGAATGATAACTAGGAAGTTCATCAAATGTTCAGGCCCCAACATTTGACCTGAAAATAACCAAAACATCATCTCCTTCTGTGGCTTTTTAGATACTGCTTTCCCAGAAACAGAAAAATAAAGTTCTCTATATTAATTCCTGTCACAAGAGTGAATTTCACTTTTTGTGCAAGTAGCGCCACTCCCCCCAAACAGGGCCCAAGAAGGTTCATCCCCTTTCTAGGCATAAACTCTAAATGAAACATCCCCATCTCCTGGATACAAACCAACTCCACCTTAAAGATCTCACCATTCTTCTGCTTAAAAAGTCCTCCTTGTCTAGCAGTCTCAGAAGAACAACAACATCTTTCCCCCATCAGAGATGGAGCTAAATGCAACTTAGCCTCATGTTTTCCCTATGTTATGGGTGTCAGATGCAGCTGGGAGCTTAATGAGTCCCAGCTGCATCTGCTCCCTTGTAATCTAACCCTCTCATGTCACGTTCACAACCCCAGCAGATGTGATGGGGAAAAATGAGATTTGGGAACTTGGATCCACTTGAGAGGCCACTTCCCACAGACTTCCCAGGACCCAGATAGACAGTATACCCCACCACGGCCACTTTTTTCCTTCTCCAACTTTCACCTCTTTCCCTTACTCTCTCCTTTTCTCTCTCACTTTCTTGTTCTCTTTCATGTTGTCTGTAAGTAAGGAGAGAAAGGTAATTTAACTGCTTCTGCAGAGATTTCTTCAATTATGGATAGGTTCCTTCCCAGACTAGAGGGCTAGTGTAACAATAATAGTCATAGAAAATCTATTGTGGCTGGAGAGCTAGAAAGTCTTTACTTTCTGACTAAAAAGAGGCAACGCTGGCCTAACAGAGGTTGGACACACTGCTCGTATTGATTCTGTGATTCTGGCTGAGGTGATTCCAGCTAGCTCTGCAGAATGAATTGAGGAAAATAAAGTGAAGGAAGCATTGAGCACAACAAACATAGGATGTGGCTAGGATGTAGGAGTCATAGAAACTCTGTTATTGAATGACATATGCTAAGTGCTTATGAACTAATATACCTGGATTTCACTGTTTAAATAGATAATATGAAAAGTATGAAAGCCTTATGAAAGTAATCTGATATATTTCAAATGTATTCTAAAATTTTCTATTTTTATTTGGAATCCCTAAGCACTAAGGGCTCAATTCTGCAAAATGCAGAACACTTCTTCCAAGATGCATATATTTCAGCTTGTAATACATTTTGAGCCTGATACTGTAAGGTGTGGAGAGCTCTTAAAACAAATTACTTCATTAGGAATTCCAAGTACCCGGTACCTTTCAGGATCAGGCTCTTTGTGAACAAACTGGTACCCTTACGGGACCTCCAGCACTTTTTTATAGTACCAACAATCTTCTGTATGTGAAGTACATTGAAAATAAAACTAAACACTTCACACACAGCAAAATACACACAAAAATACTGTGTGTACTTGGAAAGTGTAATACTTGCCCATGCTCATATCTTTTTACTATTTTATCGAGTATAGCACTCACAGAAGTTAAATTTGGCCAGAACACTCTTCTTGCAAAAAATGCGATGAACCACAGATAGTCTGAAGCTTGGGCTTGGTTCTCCTCTTACTATCTTCAGTGGAAGTTCTCATTTGCTTCAATGAGATCAGGACTGAGCACATTACGATCTGTCTATTCTGCACACTAAGCCTGGGTCTCTGGGACCTGGACTTGTGGACCTCGTGTTTCCAAGCCTGTGCTTGAGCATCCACACTGTAAACCTTACAATTACTGGACCTGTTACCAGAAAACTTAGGACAGGAGATATCTTTATAAAGGACCCCCTCCCAGACAGGCCCGTTTATCCTGAATTAGTATCCGTCACTTATGGTCATACCAAGAATTACATTAGTCATTTTAAGGAATAAAACAGAGGTTTATTAACAAAATAGCTCAATGGTTTGATACATACAAATAGGCACTCAGCCCAGATCCCAACCAAAGATAGGTGGGTTTCAGATATCGTAACATTTTCTACATTACTCAATCTGTTGCACGAGACAACCAAAGACCAGACAAGGTCAGCGAACCCAGGAACCTTTCAGGAACGAGTAGCCTCAGGAGAACACGCCACCACTGGATCAGGTAACAGTGGGATTGGTTCTGGAACCTCTCGATGACAGGAACAGGTAGATGTCTTCTTCCAATGTTACTGTAAATAAGCACTGGCTGCCTCTTGGGCAGACAGCAACAAGTATATTGTGCTGAACCCATATATAATCTACTGTTGCTGGGCAGATTTTCTTTCATGGTCAGATGACCTTTCCTGTCTTTCCCAAGTTTTCCAGCCTCTGTCTCTGTTACTAGGCAGAACTCTTTTAAGCGTACTCAATCAAAAATAAGGAATGAAGAAAGAGTGCCAAACCAAGCAACAAGAAGGTGAGACAATATGGAGGATGGCAAACAAAAATGGCTGATAATTCCTAACGGACCTGGGACTTTCAGATGTGCTAACATGTCCATAATGCACTACGCAGACTTTCTGACTAGGATCTGCAGCTTGACGTGCATTCACACTACAAAATAACAGGGCTTAGCCCCAAGTCACAGTGGGACTCAGGCTCTGACCCATCCCCCTGGTGGGTCCTAGGACCTGAGTCCTGAGCGCTTCCTGACCTGAGTCAGGCTGATTTTCATGTGACTGGAAGGGGGGTTGGGGCTCAACCTGAGTCAGAACCTGGTGTGCAGTGTAGACAGAACTTTAGTTTTATGATTCATCCCCAAAATAGCCCATCCAGCAGCCCAGTGCTTCCTACCACCATTCTAGACATTGGTTCCATCATGAAGTAAAGAGAAAAGTGCCTTCTACTGACTCGCCACTTCCTGCAGGATGTAGAATAGGTTTTCCTGCGAGGTCTTCCATACAAATGCTGCCCTGGCCTGACCTACTTATGCTTTGAGGGCTGACAAATATCGCACAAAGCAGTATGTAGAAGTACTGTAGAAGTGCCTACAACAGTCTTAACTGTCATCTCTTCTGGGGTGTGGTCAGTTCTTGCATGCCGTATTTCTGTGGGAGTAACACATAGTGAAAGACACCAATAAACAGCAATGGCTCATCTGTATAGTTCTTGTTGCAGAAAAAATGACCCTGAAGATTTGGAAGTCTATCCTATTGCCTCGAATGGAATCATAAGCCATTGGGATGAGTGTACTGGCTGCCTCAGAAAGAACTGCTTCTAGTAGATCTCACAGATTAGTCCTTCTAATGTTATAAGGACTTTTGACTATGGTGTATTTGACTCATACTTACTTTTTATAAGGGCCCAAATTCTGACACAAACACCAAGGGGGCACAGAGCCAAACAGTCCGGGGAGGGTGAAGAGTTATTAAAGGTAAAGGACAACATTGGCACAAGAACAAATAGGGATAAACTGGCTGTGAACAAATTCAGGCTGGAAATTAGAAGGAGGTTTCTGACCATCAGGGGAGAGGTGCTAGAACAACCTCCCAATGGGAGTTGTGAGGGCAAACAATTAGTTTTAGGAGAGAACTGGACAAATTTATGAGTGCCACTGTATGACAGGGTTGCTTATGATTGTAGGGGGCAGGGCTCAGCAGCCCTGGGAGGCCCTTCCAGTTTATGTCTTATGTTCCTAAAAACTCATGCTTCAGGGCTTCAACCAGTGAAGAAGGAATCTCCCCCCTCCAAGTTTTTTTTTTTATCTTCTTCCTCTAACGCATCAGTGATGACCAAATTTATAGTCGGGATCCTGGATGGGGTGGGCCAGTACTCTGCGGTGGCACCCAGCTTTCATTCTCTGAGGTTCTTAGCTGGCTGGTTCTTGTTCACATGCTCAATGTCTGATTCCCACATGTGGGGTGCAGAAAGAATTTACCCCAGGTCAGATTGGCAGTAACCTTGGGAGTTTTTTGCCTTCCTCTGCAGCATCGAGTATGGGTCGCATGCTAGGATCATCAATTCTCTCCCTATTGAATATAATAGTTTAGTCTCCTGGGAGCTGCAATGCTTTGCTCCAGTTTTGGTTGTTGGGTTTAGCATGTGGGTGCTGGATGGCATTGGTGGCCAGCAACAGACAGGAGGTCAGACTAGATGATCTGGTTGTCCCTTCTGGCCTTAAACTCTCTGATTGTAAGACCATGGAGCAAGTGGGGAGTCACTTTGTGTTGTGCCAGACTCCTCCCATCCCTCACTCAACCAGGTCAGTATGGCGTTTACTTTGTGGAAATAAGAGGCATTTGCACAAGCCTATTAGTTTTTGTGTTATGCCATTGATTAAATAATAAATTCCCTGTCTGGGATTGACCATTAACTTGTTTTTCCCTTGTTGCTTGACTGTTGCTCCTTTCTTTCCCTTTTTATTGCATTACTTTACAGTGACTCAGTAAATATTTAGTCTATATAAAATAGCTGTCCCGGGTGGCATAATTTTTCTAAAAATGTGCATGATCTGAGCTGACTGACTGAGCCACATTTCAACATGATGCATTTTTAAATGGCCAAGACATTATACCCTCTAATATCAAGACCTGTAGATACATATTAAAAGCAATACTTAGTATAGTTCATAGTAAGGTCACGTGTTGCCCTCAATCAGTGACAGAACTCACATTCATCTTACTGGGATTGTGTACTAAAATCAAGGACACTGTAAGATTGGAGAGTTTCTTTTAGTGCAGAGATATAACCCCTAAGTATCATGATGGTCCTTATGGCTTATAGACTATGAGTCTCTGGGACTATCTACACTTACAGGGCAGTAGTGGCACAGCTGCACTGGTGCAGCTTAATGAAGACACTACCTATGCTGATGGGAGAGCTTCTCCCATCAGTGTAGGTACTCCACCTCCCCGAGAGGTGGTAGCTATGTTGACAGGAGAATCCCTCCTGTCGACATAACTGTCTACACTGGGAGTTAGGTAAGTATAACTGCACCACACATAGCCCTGAATGAGGTAGTTATACTGACATAAGTTTGTAGTGTAGACAAGGGCTGTGGCTGGAGGGGTGTTAACGGGCCACTTCACCTTGACTGGTCCCTTGAAATATATGTTATTTTCTTATGCTAAACAATCTGTTCCACCTTGTATTTAGCTGTGACATGCTGAATAAGTTTCCCAGACCTGAAGAAGAGTTGTATGTAAGCTTCAAAGCTTGTCTCTCTCTCCAACAGAAGTTGGTCCAATAAAAGATATTCTTCTTTGAGTGCTTGCTCATGTCCAATCAACTCAGGTGTGTGTGCTTGCCACATGCAGCGGTGCCAGAAGTTTTTCCCCTCAGCAGTATACGGAGGGGACCGGCTCTGGCACCTCCTGGAGCAGTGCGCACAAGCCACAGTAAATAAGGTGCCACCAGCTCCCCCCATCCTCAGTTCCTTCTTGCTGCCAGTGATGGTGCTGGAACTACTGTTGCTTCAGCTAGCGCTGTTGCTTTCTTGTTCATATGAACTCATTGATTCTTTGTATTACAGTGTATATAGTTTTCTTGCTAGTGTTAGTATCCCTTAGCTAATAGTTAGAGACTTTGTAGGTCCCTTATGGGACTTTGTCTCGGGACAGGGCATGCCCCGGTCCCCAGGCTTTAAGCCCTGTGATCACTGCAAAAGGCCCATGCCCATTAGCGATCCACACAGCAGCTGTCTACATTGCTTGGGAGAAGGGCACATTAATAAGTGCAAAATTTGCAAGCCCTTCAAGCCCAGGACTAAGAAGGCATGTGAGATTCGCTTAAGGGCGCTCCTTATGGAGTCTGACCTTACCCTGGCATTGGAGCAATGCTCTGACTTGGTGCTGAGCACTGTGATCTCAGTGTGCAGTGCCCCACCGGGACCATCCACTGGCCGGCACTGGTCCCCTACCAAGAAGCCCAAGAAGACGGTCTGAGGACGGTCTCCAACCTCCCACAAGGGAAAGGATAAGACTAGGGCGAGCAAGGTCCCATGACGGGCAGCTCTTCACCTCCATTGGGAACTCAGGCCCCAGCTCCGGTTGAGCGGTGTAGCCCAGCCCGCTCCCTGATGGCCACCCAGACAGTGGCAGAGGACTATGACAGCTCTGGGTACCGTCCACGCTGGAGGCCCTGCAGCTGGCGCAGGTAAACCTCAGTGGCACTGTTCCCTGTCTCAGGGGACGTCCTGCTAGCGCTCGTCCTTCCGGACCTTGGGCAGAGGCAGAGAAGGTCGAGGCGCAGCTTGGCAGTGACCGGGCGCAGACCTCTGGAGGCACATGCCCCCTGGCAGAAGTACTGGTCTCAGCACCCGGTATCTCTGAGACCCCGGTACTGCTCCAGAGACCAGTCAAGGGATCAATGCTACCATTCCTCGGACCATCACAGATCCCCTAGAAGGGCATCACCACGTGTGGGTGCACCTTCCTGGCACTGTGCCCGCTCTGATTCCCGGTCCCGCTCCACATCTTGGTACTGTTCGTCAAGCACGAGACATAGATCGATGGCTCCAGGCCGTCGCAAATCTGCCGAGTGCCACTGGTTCCCCCGGCCCCATTCCAGATCAGACCCCAGGTGGAGTGACCAGCACCGGTCAGGACAGAGCCACTGCTCCACCCTGTCTTGGTCACCTGGGAGCGGCCATTCAGGCTCCAGCTCTGGTTTGGAGCAAGGTTACCTGACAGCAGGGCAAGCTTTGGTACCAGCAGTGCCAGCTACATCGTCAGCATTGAAACCAGCCCCGTGGCCTCAGACTCATGGCTGGTGCCAGGGTACCCATGGAACCCATGGGGGTTCTCCCATGTCACCCGCTTGGTGTCTGGAGCCTCAGAGAGACCCGCTGACTCTCTCTCTCCTGCCCTCCTCTGGTGTGTGAAATCTTGGCGGCAAGGACCCTGCAGGTCCAGGAGGGAGTAGGGGAGCAAGGCACTGGGCCACCAGTGGTTGTGGAGGACCCTACAGCACTGGCATCTTCCTCATCATCACCAGATGAGGTTATAAGGGGGCACCCTCCCCCGGTTCCTCAGGATGACACTAGGGTGCACGAGGAATTACTGAAGATGGTCACTGCCAACCTGGGCCTTCAGGTGGAGGAGTTAGAGGAGCCCTCAAACTCTCTCTTCAATATTCTCTGCTCCTCAGCACCGACCAGGGTGGCTCTGCCTTTCATGAAGGGGTCTTAAAGATCACCAGTGCCCTGTGGCAAACTCCTTTCTCCTTGCCCACGATCTCCAAGAGGGCTGAGCGCAAGTACTTTGTCCCATCCAAGGGCAACGAGTACCAGTACACCCACTCTGCCCCCAATTCCCTGTTGGTAGAGGCGTTTAACCAAAGGGAGTAACAGAGTCAACCCAGAGCTACCCCTAAGAACAAAGATTCCAAGAGACTAGACTTGTTTGGGCATAAAGTTTGTTTGTCCTCTAGTCTCCAGTTGAGGGTGGCCAACCATCAGGCCCTCCTGGGATGCTATGACTTTAACATTTGGCAAGCCATGGCCAAGTTTTAGGGCTCCCTTCCTGAGGCTTCTAGGAAGGAGTTCTAGGAGATCATAGAGGAGGGCAAGACTGCGGCCAGGGTGACCTCCCAGGCGGTGTCGGATGCGGCGGACACTGCCACCCGAACCATGGCCTCGGCTGACGCTATGCATCGGGTATCCTGGCTGCTCCTCTCTGGTTTGTCCATGGATCTCAGCAGTCAATGCAACATCTCCCCTTTGATTGGCAAGCCCTGTTCATAGAACAGACAGACAATAAGCTCCATGGCCTCAAAGACGCCTGCACGACCCTGAAAACGTTGGGCGTGTATGTTCCCGGCCCTGCCCATGAGCAGTTCAAACCACAGCAGCCTCAGGACCAGGGGAGCCACCCTTGCCAGGAGCCTCTCCATAAGAAATCCAGAGGCTACAAGTGGCATCCTAGCTACCAGCCTCATCAGGCTTCTCAGTCTAGCTCAACCCATAATAAGCAGGCGGGCAAGAGCTCATTTTGAGAGTACGCCCGAGGGCGACCTACCAGACTCTTCCCAAGATCCTTCCTCCCCTATTTTTGCGAACCACCTTTCTCCCTTCCTCCCAGGAACACTGGCCTGTATAGAAATATGGTGGCACTGGGTTACACCCTTCAGTTGCTTTCTACCCCTCCTTCCTACTCCCTTTCCCCATCTCTCTTCAGAGACCCTTCTTACGAAAGTATCCTCATGCAGGAGGTAAAGGAGTTACTGCAGGTAGGTGTAGTGGAGGTCATTCCTCTGGAGTGCAGGAACAAGAGTTTCTATTTCCATTACTTTTTAATCCCAAAGGCCAAGGGCAGTCTGCGACCTATCCTGGACCTGAGAGACTTGAACCGCTTCCTAGCAAAGCTGAAGTTCCGTATGGTCTCCCTGGCCTACATCATCCCTTCCCTGGATCTGGGAGACTGGTACACCACCCTCAGTCTGAAAGATGCATACTTTCACATCGCCATATTCGAGGGACACAGATGCTTCCTCTGGTTTACGATAGGTCCCAACCACTATCAGTTTGCGGTCCTCCATTTGGTGTAGCAACAGCACCGCAGGTATTTACCAAGTGCTTGTCAGTGGTGGCTGCTTACCTCAAATGTAGGGGTGTCCAGATCTATCCGTACCTCGATGACTGACTAGTCAAAGGCAGCTCTAGGTCTCGGGTCCAGAGGGATGTCGTGGTGCTGTTAGCCACAT
Source organism: Lepidochelys olivacea (assembly GCF_965140295.1). Classification (NCBI taxonomy): domain Eukaryota; kingdom Metazoa; phylum Chordata; order Testudines; family Cheloniidae; genus Lepidochelys; species Lepidochelys olivacea. The sequence goes on from NC_140414.1 coordinate 76,573,628, forward strand.
GCCGTTGCTTCAGCCTATTGGTAAATGACAAAAAATCTACGTTAATTCTGGTACAGAGGATAGAGTTAATCGGAGTGGTGCTTGACTCGACCTGCACTAGGGAGTATCTGTCGCTGGAGAGATTATGGGCATTGGCGGACCTCATTGCGGAAGTCTCCACGTTTCCCCTGACCACGGCCAGGGTTTGCCTGCACGTCCTAGGTCACATGGCAGCGTCTACATAAGTGGTGCACAGTGCCAGGCTCCGGATACGACACCAGCAGCAATGGGTGGTGACGGTCTACTCCCAGTCCAGGAACCACCTGGAAAAGGTCATTACCTTCCCCTGATGATATTTACCTCACTGTGATGGTGGACCGACCCCTGGAAGGAGTCCTCTTCGACAGCACTCCTCATTCAGTTGAGTTGGTTTCGGATGCCTCGGACCTCGGCTGGAGGTCGCACCTCGGCAATATTCAGACAAGTTTCTGGCAAGAAGGAACTGAGTGTGGGGGGAGCCGGAAGCGCCCTATATACTATGGCATGTGCACACCACTCCAGGGGGCACCAGAGCCGGTCCCCCATGGATACTGCTGAGGGAAAAAATGTCCGGCTCTGGTGAATGTGGAGAGCACACACACCTAAGTTGAATGGACATAAGCAACACATCTCGAAGAACACCAGTTACAGAAAAAGGTAACTGTCTTTTACCTCAGGTTTCAGAGTAGCAGCCGTGTTAGTCTGTATTCGCAAAAAGAAAAGGAGTACTTGTGGCATCTTAGAGACTAACCAATTTATTTGAGCATAAGCTTTCGTGAGCTACAGCTCACTTCATCGGTTGCATTCAGTGGAAATCCACTGCATGCATCCGATGAAGTGAGCTGTAGCTCACGAAAGCTTATGCTCAAATAAATTGATTAGTCTCTGAGGTGCCACAAGTACTCCTTTTCTTTTTGTCTTTTACCTCATCCACCTTGTCTTTATATGAGTATATAAGTCACATGAAATGGAGAGTTTTGCATGTGAGATCAAATAACTCAAGAGGTGAAGTGGTTAAAGAGTGGATTTTTTTTTCAGCATGGAACACAGGGATTTAACCATATGACTCCTATTAATGTTAATAGGAGCTAAGCAGCAAAGTCTTTGTGGTATTAACCCCTGAGTATGAACTGAGTATTAACCCCTTATATTCTGATCTTGTCTTCTTGGGGAGCAGAACAGTCAAGGCTGTTAGTGCACTATCTGGCAATGTTTTGGATTAAATAAACTGGTCTAGAAAAGTTTGGTAAATGAATATCTAACAGTGATTTCTCCATCAGTCAATTACCCTGGGATTAATTGGTTTCCTCCACAGAAGTGCTTTATTCTTTGGTAATACTATTTGCAGTTTTTAGCTTATTGTTAACGCCATGTATTTCTCAGAAATTATTCTCTGAAATCACTTTTGATGCCGTATGGATCAATAACAGAGCCTAGCACGCAGACCAATGTTGTCTCATTGTTTCCTTGTAGCCCCCATCTGTCTGTCTCTATCCATCTGTTGTTTCTTGCCTTAGAATAGATTGTTTGGGGGGGGGGGGCAGTGATCATCTTTCTGTTCTCTGTACAGTGCCTAGCATAAAGGGGTCCTGGTCCATGACTAGGGCTCCTGGGCACAATGGCAATATTACTAACAATAATAGGTTTCCAATGGGATGTAATTTAGCTGATTGTGTGTGTGGCATTGGTATCTGGTACTTGTTATAGAGATAGTCAATTAATTAAATTTTATTTCTGCAAATAAAATTTATTTTTTGCTGTCATTTATTAGTCCATAGCTTTTTGAACATAGAATTGCCTTTCATTTTGTTGCTCTACGTGTGAAAGGAAAATTAGTTAGAATTTCTTAACATCTTAACTCACTGCGGGCTACTACATGTGGAAAGAAGTTTGGGTCCCTCTTCAGTGGAATCAACAGTCAGAGTAGTTAGGAAATGTAGAATGTGTACTGAAAGATACACAAACCTAGTTTTGAAATTGGGCTGTAATGTATCCCATCACTTTAAATGGCCTGCTCTACTTGGGGTCTATCCTGAGCAAAGGAAGTTGTCATGGAAACCTCAGCGGGATAATTAGTATCCAATCTGAGTAACAATACCTAGGGGATTGTGCAATCAGGTGGCCATTTAGGCTTAGCCTAGGAGGACTTGGTTTTCTTTGTGGTGAAAAAAGTGAAGAATCACTTGATTAAAGAAAGGCTGCTCTAGGGGGATATTATAATGAGCTATAATTTTTTTTTTCTTGCAGTCAGAGGGAATTGGCAGTTTAATACACTGGATTATTCCTTTGTGAAAATTGCAGCTCTGTTCTAAAGCTTTTTAGAGGAGCTCTATTATAAAAGTTAGAGAAAGCTTTGTTCTGTATTGTATTCTTGCTATAAGTTCTCCCTCTCTATTATATAATTTCCATTCCATTATCTGACATCACAGTAATTTAGACATCAAGTTGTATGTAGGTTGTATGATAAGTGACCCTGCTTAATTTGAGTATTTCACAGTTCAAGTACAAAGTGCTGAAATAACCAAGTGACTGTGGCTAAAAATGTTTAATATGTTATATCAATGCTTTCTGTGTTGTTTTGAGATTTTGTATGGTCCTCTGAGTCAAAGATTATTTTGGTTATGCAAAGATGTTAAAACTTGATGTAAATTTTAAAGCAGTTGGCTAATTTCTGCATGTTTCCATGTTGTTCTCTCAGCAGACACCAGATGGTGATAAAGAAGAAATGAATGTTGATGATCTTTGCTAACTGGACATTACGGGGGTCTGATTCTCCACAGCTTCACACCTTGTGTAGTTCTTCACACCTGTGCAAAGTAAATCACTAACTATGTAGAATTCTCCACTCATTTACACTGCTGGTTATGTTTTACACCCACATTGCACAGACATAAATGACTACACAAGGTGCAAGATACTGGTGAATCAGACACTAGATTGGATCACTAGGGTTGGTAAATGGCAAGTTACCCTATCTCCTGGTGAGCTTCAAAATCGCTGGCTGTTGCTTTGGAAGTTCAAACCAATCCATTTTCATGTTATTTTCCATTTATGACACAGTTCACAGGTTTTTGGAGATGTAACACTGAAAAAATGCAAGTGTAGCTTTATAGAGAGTCAGATTTTCAAATGGACAGCTTACCTTTTGTATCTGCCTAGTAAGTACCTACTACTCAACTGGGGGGATATATTAGGATACTTGAACCTCTTACTATCTGTCGGGAGCAGGAATTCAGTAACTGGAAGTGAAATACTCTGACTTGTGCCTGCCTTTCATTTATGCAGGTGTAAATTTTGTGGAAGGGTGGAGCTCAGCATCCCCCAACACAAGCATTTGAGCAGAGTGAAGAAGGGAACTATTTTAACCTTCCTAGGGAATCATGCAGGAGTGGCATAGGGGCTGTAACTGACCTGTGAAGTTCCCAGCATGGATGCTGGTCAAAGGTGGGGATGCTACCACAAAGTCAGCTGTCCCTCCTTTCTTTTGAGGAAAGTGTGATCTCTATGTGGACAAATTCTTCTGTGTGCAGACCACAGGAGTATAACTGTACCTGTCTATGGTGGAGCCACCTAAAGTAAATTTATCTGTAAGATCCCTGTGTAGCTATGGAATCTGATGGAAGTATTTCCCTTGACTTCACCAGGAGCTGGATTGGGCATCTGTCTCTTTTGTCCTTAAATTATAAGGAAGAGGAAGTTCCTATTCTGTCTGATGCTACATGGTTTCTTGCTTCACCAAAGACAGTGGGTGACCATCAACCACATTAAGATGCTATCTGGCAAATGAGTGGACAAATGGAGAATCAAGGATTTGTACAAATGGATGTATAAATGGAGAATCAAGGATTTGCCAGAGTGTAAATGTGGAGACCGCCAAATGGTTGAACATATGGTGAACAAATGCCCCATATTTCATTTCCAGGAGGTATAACAAAGGTGTCCTCTGTCTCCCGAGAAGCCCATGGATGGATCCCAGATCTTTCTGTTAATTTGTAAATGTTGTTGTTTCCACACAAACGAAAAAGAATGCATACTCAGAAGTAAGCAAAGCGGTTGCCAGACTTTGTGATAGTAGCTTATTGCTCCTCTAGTCACTAAAATATAATTCTATCAATTTCAGCTTTTCTTTTGAATACAAAGGAGTGGCATTTGAGAATGAAAGCTTTTGTTAAATAATTAGATTAATAAAACTATTTAACAGATTGCAGTGCTATTCAAATGAGGACAAAATATGTATCTGTGTTATATAAACTGGGCTAAGGGCTGGGGTGGGTGCAGATATTTCCAGTAAACAGATGCAGTTAGTGGATGACTGTACAACAGCAGCATTTAGTAATTGGACTATGACTGTTCAAGCTCTACAGTTGTTGTTGTTGTTAACCTGTTCAAAGAATTACCAGGGATGTGTTGGATATTTCAATTTGCCTCTCAGTAACCACCATACAAAAAGATGAGCGAGATATAATTTCACATCAATTAGCAGACTGGACTAGAATGACTTCTAAACCTTGTTACTGACAAGAAGAAAGTCTCTACATTGACAGCACTTATTAGATTTTAACCTTGTGACATTCCTGGATAAACTATGTATCAGAACACCTTGAGAGGAGGGTTAAAAAAAATCCCAAAATGTCCTTTATGTCATTATTCAGGAAAATTGAATCTCTTTTTGACTGCGGATTCATTTTTATCAGTTTGTAAAGTGTCATGTATGTCAGTGGTGCCATAAGAGTATTAATAGTATTTCAATAGATCTAAACACTATTATAGTTAAAATAATTGTTAATGTCTTCATTTTTTAATTCTTTTTTTAAGGTTTGGAACGTGTTTCCTTCTGGACTGACAGTCCTAGAGAAAGATGTCTCCTGTTGATCCACAAAGGTAAGTACAACAAAGATAGCAGTAGCTTAGGCTTCCCTGCACTGCATTGCCAATGTTCTGCAAGTTCATCCTGGAGGGACCACTTTTCAAGGAATGAGAGAGCATAGCTTACTTTCTATGTCCATTTAAGTCCTTAGCTTTTTTATAAATAGTGACGCTAATTAGGGCCAACTGATGTCAATTTTTGTGATGACTTTCTGCTAGTTGTTACTAATCGGCATTTGTGCTACTGGTCTGGATTTGAGTCAATGGCCTACAGGAAAAAGGCACAGTATTCCTTCACCAACTCCTTGAACAATGCATTGATAAAATCTTAAAATTATGAGTTACACTATTAACTTTAAGGTAAGCCTGGAAATAGACATTTGTAATGGAAATGCTAACAGACTTTTAACTAGCAAGTGAAGGTATACTATTCTGAGACAGGACATCAATATTCTGGGGAACAGCTGAGATCAAAAGCCTTAAAGAAGGCCCATTAATTGTTGACCTAAATTGTTCCCCAAAGGCAAAATGACAGAAGTAAATATGTCCCTCTATTCTGTTTTCTACTACTCTGCATTAATTCTTCACTATTCCAAATTGTACAAATAACTGGTCAGCTCCTGTCCCCATGAAATGGTCTTGCCTGACCTCTGTCTCATACTCCAGCAGTCAAATTCTCTTCTCAATGGGAACTTATTGCTCTTACTGTGAACCCGTTGCATTTTTCATCTGGGAAATGAATGTGATGGGAAGCTATATAGTTATAATGACAATAATAGGTAAAGTCACCTTTTCTGGCTTAAGCAATATTTGCATCTGGCTGTAGGATTGAGTGATTTGTTAGCTTGATAGGAATTAGGACTCGTGTTCTTCCTCTGTCCTCTTCTTCCCTTTCAAACCCTAGCTCACCTGTGTATCCTTTCAATATCAGCCATGGTACAAATAGATTTTTCATAAACGCTCCCTGTTCTCAATATAGAAAGATATAGCTGTAGCTTGTTATTGCATGATATGGCTAGTGTCCAGTACCTCTGTGTTTATACAGTTCAAGTGCTCAATTTAGATTCCCAACATACACTTTCATTACCAACTGCCAGAGCAGGCTATAAGCCATGTTCATCATGAAAAACACCCTTTCTAGACCTTCACCTTATTGCTGTATCTACTTAAAGCACAGCTCCACTCTGAAAAGTGACACCTTTCTCACCAGACCTGCTCTCAATGTGCATTCCATCATGTCTGTTTAGTTCTGTGACAAAAATGTTTGCATTCCTTGTTACTGCTCTTAGCCTCGCAGAGCCAACATAGCAATGAGAAAATTCTCTAAATTTACTTCCTTCTTGTTAGATCAGCAACATAATGTAGTTTTTAGCAATTCCTATCACTGTGCACTCTCGCTAATTAGTGAATGGGATTCTTGTATCACTCAGAGAGAGTTGTCATTTTAATGATACTTCCCAGCAAGGATCCAAGAATCATTTTCTTTAAAATAAAGCAAAGAAGTGTTTTTGTTGTCCCCCCAGTATAGAAATTCTCCCCAGGTTAGGTGGGTCTAAGGCCCAGGATAGACATTAAATCCTTGACAAGTGACAGGTTTAGGGTCGAATCTCTCATGACCCCTAAGGGCTTGAAATGAAAGGTTTATACCACTGGAATGAGGATATTTCCAGCTTTCCAATGGGATTACATAACAATTGCTTCTAGACCTGGAATGTTCTGAGATAAGACCTTAAAATTGCAACATAATGAATGGAAAAGAGATTTTAGGTCTTTTTTTAGATGTTTCTCTCTCCCTCTAAGGTCTGGACACATGGACTCATAGTACCAAGGCAGCAATATACCAAAAATAGCACCAATATAGCTGGTGTGTAATTAGACCAAACCAGTCTCATATCTATAAAAACATTATGCTCTGTGTGTGAGTGTAACATAACTATACACACACACACACACACACACACTTTCTCACATAACTGAAATGGTTATATCTGTTTGACCTTCTTTTGTAACAATGTTACAGCAGGTTGGCAAATGGTTCTGTTTGGGAAATTGACTCTGAGTAATTCTATCCTCTTTTTCCTTCTTACTAGTTAGGATTTTGAAAATAGCCATATGTTACTGTTTGTAAAGATTGAAAAAGATGTGGTGGCCAAATAATTAATAGCTAGAGTGATCTTGTGGAGTGGCTTTGCACAACCATTTGCACAGATGCTGAAAAAACCCCAATGACAAGTCCTTTCTGTAACAGCTGCATATGTTTTACTGAAAATAAAGCAAAAAGAAGTGAAGGTTTCCTTTTTAGCTCTCCTAACCCTCACTACCTGTGAGCCTGACTGTGGTCTTCAGCCTCTGGACTGCTGCCCCATTGAGGAGATTCATAGGCTCTGCAGTGCCAAATTAGCAGAATATTTAGGGAGGAGTCACCTTTCCCCCTTCTTTCCTCCTCTAGCTCATCTGGATCCATGAAGGAAATATAGGGAGTGAAGTACCCTTCTTGTGATGGGGTGTACAAACCACACACTGGGCCCGAAGACGAAAGGACAATATCAGGCCCAGGTAGCTCTGTCCTTCCAGACCTACAGAGCATGTTCTAACTGGAGAGGAAGCTTAAAAGCTTATATTGGACTTGGAGCTGTGGGGAGCGACAGATGGTAGGAAGTGACTCTGGTAGGAAGGGAGGATAACGCCAAGGGCATCCAGTATGCAGGACTCTGATTGGCTCTCATAGGGCCCTGGGCTGTAGCCCAGGAATATGGGAGGGCCCAGGCTCCCTACCAATTATCCTTGCTACAGGAGGGGCATAAGCCTCATTCCCAACCCACTCCCCCGGTGGAAAGGAGAGGGCAAGGACATTGAAAACATGAGGTGGAGCTAAGCCCATACATGGATAAGGAATTGGACTGAAAAGCCATTCCGCTGGGGTGCAAGTAAAGATACTGGGTGTGCTAGTGTAGTTGGTTGGTAGTCATCCCTCCCCATCAGAATTGGAGGGAGGTCACTCTGTCTCGCTACAGTACAGCGATCAAAAGTCAGTTAGCTGGGGAATTAGCAGCTCCTAGCTACAATCGCCAGTCTATAGTCCTGGACCTTTGTGTGGGCCCAAGCAACAATCAGTTTTTAGCCTAATCTCCTGGCTAGGGCAGACAGCAAACACAGGCCATGTCTACACTACAGAATTAAGTCGACTTAAGTTACGTCGACTATCATAAAGCTGTAATTACATTGCTTGTACATGTTCACACAATGCTCCTTGTGTCAGCGAAGCACATCCACAGTTGGTGATCTAGCACTGACAGAGAGAGCAGTGTACTGTGGGTTGCTATCCTACTGTGCAAATTGCCACCTTCTGCAACTAGGAGTTCTGGGAACGGATCACAGTGCATCACAGGGGTGGGCTCACCCTTCCATGAAGCAGTTTTCTCTGTCCCATCATTCCATGGGCTTCCAACTACGTTTCGCACAGTTTTCCAACTGCCCCTGTAAACTGTGCACCCGCCATCTCTGCCTGAAAGCATGGATCCTGCACTGCTCTCCAATCTTGTGATGAGCATTATGAACACAACACAGCTGACCCTGCAGTATTTAATGAGCTGCGAATCTGAAAATGAATCTGTGGTGCCTGCCTTGCTGTGTGCCATGAAAAAGACAATTCAAGATTGTTGCTGGCATTCACACAGCAGCTACATACGGTGGACCATTGCTATTGGGCTTGGAAAACAAGCACTGAGTGGTGGGATTGGATCGTCATGCAGGTATAGGAGGATGAGCAGTGGTTGCAGAACTTTTGGATGTGGAAAACTACTTTCCTGGAGCTGTGCACGGAGCTCACTCCTGCTCTGCAGCACAAGGACAGCAAAATGAGAGCTGCCCTCACAGTGGAAAAGCAAGTGGCAATTGCTTTGTGGAAGCTGGCAAATCCAGACTACTACCAGTCAGTCACAAATCATTTTGAAGTTGGGAAGTCAACCGTGAGGGTTGCAGTGATGCAAGTGTGCAGGGCCATCAATCGCCTCCTAGTACAAAGGACTGTGATTGTGGGCAATGTGCGGGAAATAGTGGATGGCTTTGCAGCAATGGGATTCCCTAACTGCAGGAGGGAGATAGATGGCATGCATATCCCAATTTTGATCCCAGATCATTTTGTGAGTACATCAACAAAAAGGGCTACTTCTCTATGGTATTGCAAGTGCCGGTGGATCACCAAGGTGGTTTCATTGACACGAACATGGGGTAGTCAGGGAAGGTGCATGAGGTGAGCATCTTCAGGAATACTGGCCTGTATAGAAAGCTGCAAGCGGGGACTTTCTTTCCAGACCAGAAGATTCCAATAGAAGATGTGGAAATGCTCAAAGTGATCCTAGGAGACCCAGCCTACCCCTTATTCCTGTGGCTCATGCAGCCATATACCAGAAATCTTGACAGGAGCACTTCAACAAAAGGCTCAGAAGGGGCAGAATGACTGCTGAATGTGTGTTTGACAGATTAAAGGGTCATTGCCATTGCTGTTTTGGCAGGTTAGACTTCAATGAGGAAAATATTCCCAGGGTCATAGCAACCTGCTGTGTGCTGCATAATATTTGTGAAGCTAAGGGGTGGCAATTTTGCGAAAGAAAAGCTTCAAAAACAGACTCCAAGGAGAAACTGCTGAGCTTGAATTAATATGCAAACTAGATACCATTAACTTGGGTTTGAATAGAGACTGGGAGTAGCTGGGTCATTACACATATTGAATCTATTTCCTTAAATTAAGTATCCTCACACCTTCTTGTCAACTGTCTAAATGGGCCATCTTGATTATCACCACAAAAGTTTTTTTTTCCCTCCTGCTGATAATAGCTCATCTTAACTAATTAGCCTCTCACAGTTTGTATGGTAACTTCCAACTTATCTGCATGTGTGTATATATATATATATCTTACTATATGTTCCATTCTATGCATCCGATGAAGTGAGCTGTAGCTCACGAAAGCTTATGCTCTAATAAATTTGTTAGTCTCTAAGGTGCCACAAGTACTCCTGTTTTTTTTAAGGGGGAAAAATTTCTCCAGGGGTGGAGTGTTGAGGTGGATCACCTGGCAGCTGATTTTTGAGCAGCCAGATACCATCCAGGGTTATTGGAGGGGCTCAACGCGGGGGCTAGTTGAATCAGGGAGGCTTTGAAGCAGCATTTTGACAATGAGCTCCAGTAATGTGTTTCTGTAATGCATTCAGGCAGGCTTTGTTTACATGCCACCTTGAATTACCCTTGTAATGATTGCTGCCTAAGCATTAATTGTAGTCTGCAAATGTGCCGACTGCCACGGTGAATGAATTTTTGCAGCAACCACTCCGTGTAGGTTGTACAAATAAAGAATCGTATTTCTAAGAGTAAATTTTTATTAAACAGCAGTACACAGATTTCCATTTCTTATAAGGGACATGACACTGAGGAGCATGCTCTCAAATGAGGCTCTCATAGCTGTGTGTAAGTCCAGCTGTCATTATGGAACATGTCACTAGGGGTGGAGTGCAAGGGGTACTGCGATGGGCCAGGAACATGAGAGGAATGTGTGTGGGGAATTTGGGGAAGGCATGGAATGTAATTCTGTGTGGACTGCAGCAGAGAGAGTCGAGCATGGATGTGTTCTGACTGTAGCACAACCAGGGACCTCAGCATCTCCGTTTGGTCCTTGTGGTGGTGTATGCACCCCTTTGGAGTGCATGTGTGGTGTGGTGACACCATGGTTACAGTCTACCAGACTGTTTCCTGGGACTCAAGACAGTGCCAGAATCAAAGTGGCTGCCCTCGAGTGCAGGGCTGCGTGGCCAAGCAGCCAGAGTCCATTCAGTGGCCCTTGAGTGCAGGGCTTCAGTATGCCTGCTTCAGCTCCTTGATCTTAGTATGGCTCTGTTGCATGTCCCTTCCATACCCCTTCTCCTCCATGCCGCGAGCAGTCTGCTCATAGATATCAAGGTTCCTATGGCTGGATCGGAGCTGCGACTGCACAGCCTCCTCTCCCCACAGACCCAACAATTCTGCTGTACTCCAGGCAGGAGCAATTTGCTGTGGAAAGCCGGCATGGTCAGCTGGGAAGATGCTATATGAATTCTCCCTGTCGAGCAAACAGGAAGTGGAATGGCAAAAATTCCTGGAGCTTTAAAGGGGGAGGGGCACATGCCTGTGTACCTGGCTGCAGGGCAGTGGAGTTGAAATTGCTGACCAGAGCGGTCATGATGGGCATTGTGGGACAACTTCTGGAGGCCACTTAGGGCCACATAAGCAAACAGTGTCTACACTGACACTGTGTTGCTCTAAGTTTGTCGCAAAAAAGCTCTATGCCTCTCATTGAGGTGGTTTTATTATGCTGGCATAGCAGGAGAGTTAAATCGGTGTGAGGAACACTGCAGTATGTACGCCTCCATTGTTTAGCGATGAAAGCTGACTTTTGTCGACAAAAGTGTGTAGTGTAGACAAGACCACAGTCTAGTGCTCTAACCCCCTGGGCAGGGCAGAGCAAGGAGCAGATAGCCTGCTGGCTAGGGCAGATAGCAAATAGAGTCAGGTGCTCTGGCCCTCCGGGCGGGGCAGAACAAGGAGCAGCTTTTAGCCCAAACCTCTTGGCTAAGGCAGACTGCTCACAATACAGTCTAGGGCCCATAGCGACAGGTAAGGAGCAGGTCTTCCTGTCTATGGTGAGTAGGCTGCCATCCCAGGGATGGAGTTCACAGCGGGGGGACCCGGGCCCACCCTATTTCACCACGTCCCGGCCAGGGCCCTGACAGTGGTGGGTAGTCCCGCCACTGGGTCAGCAGGGATCCTACCGAAACATGGTGACTCATCCGTCAGCAACATAAATGGACTAATGTCTAGTTCCCCTGGGCTACTTCCTACCACCTCTCCTTAGCATGGCTCTGTAGTCTGTGGGTCCTCAGTCTCATTGGGGTAAACAGCAGATGGCAGTCCGAGCAACTCTTCACTGCAGTCAGTCTCTGCTGGGGGCAAGGTGCTGCACAGCTTGGTCCCTGGTCCAGAGTTCCTCAGTGAGGCAGAGATATCTGACTTCTGGTGTGGGGGGTGAGCAGGCATGGCTCCACCCACGTAGGGCCATGAGGTGGTTCCTTCCAATTAGGCTTGGAGTGAGGCCGCTCTGCTTCACTATAGCTATCTATTAGACTACCTGGTCCTCAGAGGACTTTATTACACCTGCCCTCCCCAGCAGCCTTCTGCTCCTCCCTGGCCTGGCCTATCCTGTCCTGTAAACACAAATAGCCTTTAAGAACCAATGAGACAGCAACATTACTGTTCCGGAGGCTAATATTTTTGAAATGAGACTTGAATTGATGCAAGTTTTATCCTGGGTACTAGACTCAGCTAGGTTTGTCCACTAAGTGCATGCGCTTTTTCTCTCTCTCCTTTCCATTTGTATGCTACAAAGTGGTAAAAAAGCTAGATATTTTGTGACTTTGGTGAATGCCTCTATTTTTATGATGCACAATTCATTAATTCCTTCATTTGATTTACTTCAAATTACAGGGCTGGAAAAATTCTCCCTCAACTCTAGACCTCACCTACCAATTTCAAGGCCAATGGAACTTTAATGTGCATTTTAGAGAGGTGTTGGGAAGTAGTGGAAGGAAAGGGTGCAGAATAATTGAGTTTATAATGGAATCTGAATTGCAACCATATGGTATAAAGCTACTATCACGAAGCCATAATTCTGTATACCTCAACACAACTTCTTAAAAAAGATCTCCAATTTCCATTATTTATTATTTAAGCAACTTCTGTGTGTAACCCTTCTGCCAGGCAAAGCCAGCAGCAACCAGGGGCAGGTTCAATATCTAGGGGTTCCTTTCCATTAATACAACACAGAACCAGCTTGAGCCCCCAGCCAGTAACCTGGGGAAATTATACACAACTCCTGGGCGCCTCTGAGAGGCAATACTTCCCCACTCGCAAGCACAAAGTGAATACAAGGAGGGAAGTAACTCGGTGTTAATTTGGGAAAATACTGCAAACAGGATTCATAAACACAAACCATGAGCAAAAGACCCACCACCCAGGTAAGTTGGGCAGTGTCCTTTTCCCTTCAGGTTCTAAAGTGCATCAACTCAAAAGTCCCTTTAACGTGCTCATCCTTTCTCTGCACCCCACTCACAGTTGCTGTCCTTGGTCAGTGCAGACCCAGAGTTCAGAGGTGCATCTCCCACCCTGGGTGGAGATAAGGAGACACCTTACTCGCTCCGCAGCCTCTCTCCGCCAGCCGCCCCGCCGACTGCTCACTCTGTCTCTCTGCCAGCTGCTTGCTCGCTGTGCCGCCTGGCTGTCTCGCCAGTCGCTCATCCTGCTCACCACCTCACCAGCGCTCATTTGCCAACCGACTGTCAATCACCTTCTGCAGCCATCTGTCTCTCTGCTGTGACCTCTGCACATCAGTCTCTTAGTGATTTTCAGCTCTTTGCAGACTGGGCAGAAACACTTCCCCATCTCAAGTGATTTCAGCTCTCAGTGATTGTCTGCTCTGGGCAGAACACAGTCCCACACAGAACTGATTTTTAGCTCTGATTGAGCATTTAAAATAACAAAGGAGAAGTTCCTAATGAAGCCCATTTAGCTCTTTCTTTAAACAATGGGGAGGAACTGGTTAAACCAGTCCAGGGAGGACCCTTGGTGAGGGTGTACGGCCTCCTAGCTGGGACACCTGTCCCCATCCCTCTTACTTTCACAGGGCCCTGGCTTAATGAGGTCCTTTCAGCTGAAGATGAGCCCCCTCCTTTGGGACAGGTTAAGCACAGTCGAATTACAACATTTTAGTAACAGCATTTCACTACCCTTGCATTCAGTACTAAAGTGATTTGTACCCAACACCAGCCAAAATTGATTACTTTGATGCTGCTTTATGTGCGGAATATCTAAGCAGAGCAGGAGAAAACTGTATTTACATAAACATACCCAAAGTCTCTCCCCCTCCTAGTTAGTGGTCAGGGAAGCCTTCATTCAGACCTTATTTACATCCTCTCCCGAGCCGAGAATTTGTCGACCCAGCAAATCACGCTCCAGATTATACCAACTACATGAGTTCTCCTCAAAGTGTCTGAGGAAACCCACTCTGGCTGCCACAAGCCTGTGAGCTAAGTGTATCACTTCCTCACTAACCACTCCAGGTGCATCATCGGTTAGCCTGTTTACTGGCCTTATAACCCTGTCACACCTATTGAGAGTGGGCAGTGAGGACGACTTCTGGGGCTGGGGGTGGTGACAGTTCCCTTGAGAGTACCCCCTCTATTGGCACAGGCCCCTGCATCTCTGGCTCTGGTACTGGGATGTCCAGGGCGGCAGAGACACCTTCCACTTCTATGTCCCCTCTGTCCAACAACCTAGATATGTCAGCACAGGCCTGTTTTTCTTCCAGGAGTTTTGGGAATGTTGGTGGGACAAGTTCATTATCCCAGGCTGGTCTCATTGTTGACTGGGGCTTGCCAGTAACAGGCCTAAATGCTTCAGCCATGGGGTTTAGAGCTGAAGAAGTGGAGCTCTCCCCAAGCTCAGCTGATGGAGTCTGGAATCTGCTCTCCATTCTAGGATACTCCATAGTAGTGTCCTCCTCTTCAGATTCACTCTCAGATGTGCCAAATAAGGGAGGATTAGCCCCACTGGGCCCACTGCACGTGCTGGGTTGTGGATTTGGTCCAGCACCAGCCAAAATTGATTACTTTGACAGTGATCTATATGCTCAATATCTAAGCAGAGCAGGAACAAACTATTTACATAAACACACCCAAAGTCTCTCCCCCTCCCAACTAATTGTCAGGGAAGCCTTCATCCAGACCCTAATTACATGGGCATGAACCTAGAATATGTTCATGGTTTCAACACCTGAAATAAATGTCTTCACATCCAGGAACAAGAACCCATATAGCTCTGTGGACAGAGATGACCAACCTATTCACTCTTTGGACACATACCTCACTCTGTTAAATAGTCTGGGTCCTATGTATAAACTATATCCTGACACTAGAAAGATTCTTTTGTACTTGAACAATGGACATAGTATTAATTTCCAGAGAAGAGAATGCAAGTCAGTTTTCCATTTATCCTGAATGGAAAATATGAATTATTCAGTTCACATTTTAAAGGTAATCGATTTTGAAACAGCTTTATTATTAGCAATGCCATGGAAAGAATTTCACAGCATTATCCAAAGAGCTGATCAACTCAAGCAACCATAAAACTCTGCCTTCAGTACGGCAGTTAATGAACTAATCTCTATCCTATTGCTTTCCTTTATCTTTCTTAATCTCCTCTTCTCAAAAATCTTCACCACCCCTCTCTCTCTCTTCTATTCTTCGCTATTCTTCACTCATTTTCCATCTCCCATCTTTCTCCTCTGATTGTTCATCTACTTCTGTGCTTCCTTCTTTTTATTATACTTCAGAATCTCCTTCCCATCTGCTAAGTATTTTTATTTCCCTAAATTTCTAAGAAAGTGGGAAAGAAATTCTGTTGCTGAATTTACATGAGCAATGCTGTAATCTAGTCATCCTGCTGTACTGTTGCTGTTGGGAAGATATTTTTGGACTTAGTTTCACTTGAAATTGGATTAATATTAGTAAATGCAACAGTAAGTCAGTCTTTCAGCAGAAGGCTATAAACCAGGGGTGGGCAAACTTTTTGGCCCGAGGGCCACATTGGGGTTGCGAAACTGTATGGAGGGTCGGGTAGGGAAGGCTGTGCCTCCCCAAAGAGCCTGTCCCCATGCCCCCTATCCGCCCCCTCCCACCCCCTATCCAAACCCCCCTGCTCCCCATCTCCTGACTGTCCCTCAGAGCCCCCTGCCCCTTATCCAGCCCCCCGCACTCACCATGCCGCTTAGAGCGGCAGGAGCTTGCAGCCACGCTGCTGCGCGCTGCCCAGCAGGAGCGGAGGTCCAGGCAGCTGGCGGCATGGCAAGCTGAGGCTGCCGGGGGTCGGGGAGAAGGACAGCAGGGGAGGGGCCGGGGGCTAGCATCCCTGGCCAGGAGCTCAGGGGCCGGACAGGACCGTCCCATGGGCTGTAGTTTGCCCACCTCTGCTATAAACAGTATCGCAGAAGATTCAGATCAGAAACACCACTTCCATTTGTTCAGCCAGAAACAACAAACTTCCCTCCTCTAATACCATGCTGAAGTTTAATGCAGCTACCTGGTATGTGATTTGTTTAAAGAAACTATATTCTTAGATTGAAAATACATGGTGCACTATGTTACGTTAAAATGTCTTCGTTTCTCCACTCCAGTTCCAGATCCCAGACACCAGGTTGTTATCTCCCACGGCTAGTGACTCAGGATATGAGCCCACACTGCTCTGAGTCATCAGAGCCTTTGTTCTGGCTGGGTCTTAAATTTCTAATCAGATTGTATTTTTCTTTTTCTTGTGCTGCACCAAAGAGAATGCATGAGCATCCCTCCAGCAGGAACATTGCTAGTCCTCTCATACACAGCTGCACACCACAGCAATATCTTGCAGCTGGCAAGGCTTCATAAGGCATTCCAGGAATCATACCAGTGCTCCTTATTCTCTTTGGAAGATCTGTTTGGTGGTGATGCAAGGTTCATCTTCATGGGCGGCAGGTATAATAGGCCAGGGGCTAAGCCTTCCCTGGCACAGCTGCCGCCGCCGCGCCACCAGACACCTGGGACGCTGTGGCCCTGCCCCTTCTCCGAAGCCCCCACCGTCTGCTGTTGTCTGCCTGCTGCGTCTAGCTGCGTCCCTCCTCCTCAGGGGCAGGGGAGTGAGGAGGGAATGTGGTGAACCAGCAGTGGGCGGAAAGATCTGGTGTGGGAATGAGGCCTGGTGGGTCGCTTGGCCATGTGTTGGGGCTGGCCAGGTGTGCGGGGAGGCTGGCTGGGCACACCTGACCGGTAGCTCGGCCCAGCCCAGTGTGGCTTGGCCCAGCACTCAGGGGGAGGGACGAGGTGGGCAGCGGCTTGGCCTGGCCTTATTGGAAATGTCTGGGAGGTGACTTGGCTTGGCGTGGCCAGCGACTTGGCCCAGCGACTTGGCCCAGCTCAGCCCGTCTGGGGGCAGCTCGGCCAGGCGCTCAACCTGTCTGGGGGCAGACAGGGCTGGCCTTACCATGAGGCGAACTGAGGCGGCCGCTTCAGATGCCAGACTGTGAGGGGACGCCACTAGGACCCAGAGTGCAGAAAATTGTGTCTGCTGCTGGTCCATACGTATTCTCTCTGCTCTAGATGCACAGAGATGGTGGAGTGCTGAGCTGGAAGAAGGAGGGCACAAGAGACATAACAGGCAGGGAGGAGAAAAGGTGAGAGGGAATAACAGAAAGCAGCAGGAGCTGCAGGGAGAACGAGGAGGAGGAGCCTCTTATGTACCTCTCTAGCACCTCCAGAAGCCTGGACTGATTAACACCAGCTTCTCAGGGAACTTCCTGTTTCCTGCTGCTTCCCTGAACCCACTTGAGGAGAACAGGCAGTCAACTGAAGTAGTAGGAACCAGTTAGGCCCTTTAAGACGCTGATATCTTCCCTCACTCAGGCCCTGCTACCAGCCTGCTTATTTGTCCCCTTCAATTGAAAGTGTTGAGAGCCACTATAACTGGCACAGAACAGCAGTCATGAGTGAGAGAAGAAAACGCCCCTCTGGGGCAGCATTCAGAAAAAGAAAGAAAGCAAAGGAAGCTTTTCTATGTAAGTAGGAAGGAGCTCTCCTGAGATACATAGACACAAATGTTCACGATGAGCCTTCCAGCCCCAGTGAGGAAGTGAGTGGTGAGGAGATGCCTGATCTTCCAGTTAGAGTGCAGGTGACCTGGCAGCTACTGCAGCATCCATATCTCCATGTCAAATGGATGTAATTATGCACATTCCTGAAGAAAAGTGTAGATCAGTGAAGAGTGTGGTGGAGGCGGAAGAAACAGCTGCTGCTGAGTTCAGTTCCTTAAGTCTAGATGATTCAGGACTGTGGACCCACTTGAGCAGTAGCCTGAGGGACTTCCTTGTACTGCATGGGCCACAGCAAGTGAAAAACTTCATATTCCCCAAAGACAATGAAAATAGACGTTTCCATCCAACACATTACTGGCATGAAATCCCCAATGGTGACAAAGTGGATAGGCCATGGCTTATGTACTCAAAAACCCAGAATGCTGCATACTGTTTTTGGTGCAAACTCTTCCAGTCTAATGTTCCAGCCACACTGGGTTCTACAGGAACAAAGGACTGGAAAAATCTGGCTAGAAATCTGGCATGCCATGAGAAGGCAGCAAATCACCGGAGAGCATTCCATAGGTGGAAAGAGCTTGAGATGAGACTAAGGTTAAAGGCCACCATAGATGATCAGCATAAGAGAAGATTGCAACTGAGTCTCTTTACTGGCAAAATGTTCTGAAAAGGGTCATTGCCATTGTGACAATGCTTGCTACCCAAAACCTAGCACTGTGTGGCACTTCAGATCAGTTGTATGTGCCAAACAATGGAAACTTCCTTAAAATTGTGGAGCTGATGGCTGAGTTTGATGCTGTTCTCCAGGAGCATCTAAGAAGAGTCACCATCCAGGAAATGTACACACACCACTACCTTGGAAAAACCATTCAAAATGAGATCATACAGTTACTGGCAACAAAAGTCAAACAGAAGATTGTGGCAGATCTGAAGTCAGCAAGATATTACTCTGTTATTCTGGATGGCACACCTGACATCAGCCATACAATAATAGAACACAGAATAGAATACGGAACAAATGACTTTAATGGTGCATTTTGTACCGACAACAGAACCTAATGAAAATGTCCCTGCAATGGTGACTGTCAGAGAACATTTTCTAGAATGTATTGACATTGATGATACTACAGGAGCTGGTAAGACAAATGTGCTTCTTAAAAAGCTGGAAGATATGGGAATTGCGATAGCTGATATGAGAGGTCAGGGCTACGATAATGGTGCTAACATGAGAGGAAAGAACATAGGAGTGCAGATACGGATCCGAGACTTCAACCATCGAGCTTTTTTTGTCCCATGCAGTTCTCATTCATTGAGCTTGGTGGTCAGTGATGCAGCATCAGCTTCTAGTGAAGCTGCTGAATTTTTTAAATGTAATTCAAAGCATCTATGTATTTTTCTCTTCATCAACTCATCGATAGCAAATTTTGAAGCAACATCTGGGAACATCCTCTCTGACACTGAAACCACTGAGTGCCATACGATGGAAAAATCGAGTGGAGGCCATAAAGCCTATCAAACACCAAATTGGGAAGACAGATGATGCCATAGTTGCCATTATGGAGGATAATGCTATGACAGGAACTGTTCATGGGAGAACAGTGGCAGAGGGAAATGGAATCACCAGAAACATACATAACTTCAAATTTCTGTGTGGCTTAGTGTTGTGGCATGACATACTGTTTGAAATAAATGTTGTAAGCAAGAGACTCCAAGGCGTTGACCTTGATATATCTGGAGCAATGGAACAACTGGGCAAAGCAAAGTCATACCTACAGTCTTACCAGTCAGCTGAGGGATTTCAAAATGTTCTGAAGAGTGCACAGAAGTTGGCAGAGGAACTTCACATTGAGGCTATTTTCCCACCCATTCAAGAATACAAGAGTCACTGAAGAAGAAGACATTTTGATTACGAGGCATGGGATAATCCCATCAGAGACCCCAAACAACAATTCAAAATTGAATTATTTAACTAGGTGCTAGACTGTGCAATACAGTCAGTTGAAGAACGTTTCATGCAGCTCAAGGAACACAGCAGTGTATTTGGGATGTTTTATGATATTCCCAAACTCCTTCACTATACCTGAAGAAGACCTACACCAGCAACGCAGGGCACTAGAGACAGTGTTGACACATGATGACATGCGCAATATTGATGCGAGAGATTTAGGTGATGAACTGAAAGCCCTTTCAAGATACATTTCAGCAGGATCAACTCCAAAGGCTCTTTTGTAATATATGTGCACAAATAAGATGACCACCCTCTTTCCAAATGCTTTTGTTGCTCTGCGCATACTTCTAACACTTCCTGTAACAGTTGCCAGTGGAGAACACAGTTTCTCCAAGCTGAAGTTAATAAAAACTCATCTACACTCCACAATGACACAGGAGAGGTTGATAGGCCTTGCAACCATCTCAGTAGAGTATGAGCTGGCCCAGTCTGTGGACCTTCAGGAATCAGTTCAAATCTTTGCAGCCAAGAAGGCATGGAAAGTACCACTTTGATTATTCAAGCAGATAAAAATGCCAGTGTTTACTATGCAGACAAGAAAAGTTACATTTGCTGTTCAAGCATTTGAAAGTTAAGTGTTACTTAAAATTTTTGAACAAGGCATTTTAAGTCGTTAGTTCTCCTTTATTGGGGTAGGTAGCAGAGCAGTACCATGAGAGGAGTAGAACAGGAAGAAGGCAGAACTGAGGCCTTTCAAAGTTTTGGCAGCGAAGGGGCATGGGGGCATCATTTGAGCTCCCTGCCTCAGGTGCCAAAATGTTGTGGGCCAGCCCTGGGGACAGGTTGACCTGGCATGACTGGCTTGGGGGGGGGCTGGCTTGGCTCTGCATGGCTGGTACTCTGGAGGGGGGTGCCCTTAGGGCTCCTCCTGTTACGGGGGCAGGGTTGGGGCTCCAGCATGCAGGGGTGGGCGGTGGCTCAGGCGGAATGGATGCAGCCAGTGGGCTAGCCTTCCCAAAGCAGGGGTTCACTTATTGCCCATGTTCATCTTCCCTTTGCATCTGAGGCATAGGCTATACTTGAAAGTTTTCCTGCTATAGCTATACTGGAAAAGCCTCCCTGTGTAAATGCAAAGTGCTTTTGCCAGGATAATTTATTCTGGTTCCCTAAGGGAAATAAACTCTGTTTGCAAAACCACTTTTATGCTGGTATAACCATCTACACTAGGGCATTTGCCAGCAACGAAATGTTACAAAAAAGCAAGAAATCACACCCCTAATAGATACTGGCAAAAGTTTCCAGGGTAGTTTTCGCTTGAGAAAATCATTGCCATACTGATCTGCAGTTCCTATTAGAGCAGAAAGCCAAGCTTGCAAAAAGCATCACAAACTGCAAATATTATTAAAGTTTATCCAAAGGCTGTGTCAGCCTGTGTTAAATCCCTTCTGCACACCCCACTGCATCAGACTATGGCCTTATCTACACTAGGAAGGGTTTGCTGGTGTAGCTATACTGGCAATCCCTCCTAATGGAGACAGCATATGCTGGCAGAAGGAGTTCTTCTGGCAACATAGTAACATACCACCGCCCCAAAAGTTATTAGCTAAGATGACAGAAGCACTTTTCAGTGAGCATAGTTGTGGCTATGTAGTAGAATGGGGGACGGGGGGGTTGGGAGACAGCTATATCAGTTAAGAGGGTTGATTTTTTTCACACTTCTCATAGCTATACCAGCAAAACTTTGTAGTGTAGACTAAACCTAAATCTTTCCCTGTTGCTGTCCAGTTGCCCAGTGTATGGCTTCATGAGCCAATGAAGCAGAGGCTAGATGAGGTCTCTGAGAATCATCCCCATCTATGTGACTGTGCAGGTCTGGGGAAAATTTCCCTGCTTGCATCTTTTCAAAGAGTCCAGTATTCCTAAAGATGCAAGCGTCATGCACCTTCTCTTACCACCCTACATTAACATCCCCAGTGATTCACAAGTTCCTGAATAACTAGTGCTCTGAGGAGCCCCACCTGGGTCCTTCCTCACCAGAATTTTTGAGATCCAGGGAGATCATGGACAACTTGGATCAAAGAACAGGAGCAGCTTGGCTGGGTCCCTGGTTGATAATCCTCCGACTCACCCTGGTCTCAAAAAGGGGCAGCCCTGGGGTCAGGAACAAGGAGGACCCATGGAGAAGGGTCTATCCAGAGGTTGAGGGGAGGTTCCAATACCAACAACCAGGTGCAGGATGTTTTCTTTTTATGTACCCATTTGTGGAATGCAGTTATGGGCAAGTCTGGATTGCCAATGCTCGAGCATGATGGCCTGGAGCAATTAAACTAACCACTCTAGTCAAAGTAAATGGGATAGAAGTAATGGGCCTTGTGGACTCAAGGTGTAGCCAAACCCATGTAAGAGACTCCATGGTGCCAACTCCAGGACCACCCTGGGGCACCATCTACTTAAAGTGTGGGCAAAGGGATGTAAAGCCATATTCTCACACCCAAATTCAGCTCACTGTGGGGGAACATACAAGACCCCTTATGGTCAGCCTGGCTGCATCTCTTGCCTACCGAGTCATCATTGGCTGAGACTAGGAATATTTTGGGGACCTTCTGAGAGAGTTCTTGTGATTCTCCTAGAACATGAAGCCCCACCACCTCGGTTCTCTCAGCTGACTGCTTGGGAAGTTTCAAGTGTAGGAGACATCGCCAAGCTGGAAGAATGGAGTTCTAAGCAGCTAGATGCATCTTTAGAACCCCAGTCCCATCCATTGTTGAGGATCACCCCCATGCCCTAATTGAAAATCTTAGCTAGGTTCTCCAATTGAAGAGGAAAAGAAAGATGAGACCTTGAGCTGGGCCTGTGCATTGTTGTTAATGGGGAGAGAGTGGACAGCCATCAAGCTGAAGTACTCCCCTATTTTGAAATTCAGGGCAAGTGGTGGTACTATTTAGAGAAAGACTGCCAAACAGGGGAGGTCCAAACCCAACTCCTGGTTCCCTGACCTTACCATAGAGAAATATTGTGTTTGGCCCATGCCATTCCATTTGCTGGGCACCTGGGCAAGAAACAAAACCCTAGCTTGGATTCTGACCATTTTTTCTGGATGTGGTTGAAGGAGGTTTTGAACTTCTGTGCCTCTTGGAGCCTCAACTAACAGCACCCTGAAGAGTGTTGAAGGCACCACTGGTTCATCTCCCATGGGGTGACATACCACTTGAGGGTTGGAATGGATGTGGTCAGGCCACTCAAGAAGTGTATAGCCAGGTATTGATATATCTTGGTAATCGTGGATTACACTACCAGAAATCCCGAGGCTGTATCATTATGTTCCATGAAAGCCAAAGCTACTCAACTGAGCTATGAGAACTGTGTTGACTACTGAGATTAAGTCCCTCTGAATCTCTGTCTACCATCCCCAAGCTGAACAGGTTGGTAGAACATTTCGATCGGACTCTAAAAGTCTTGTTAAAAACAATAGTTGTCACACATACCTGTCACTGGGACCCACTACTTCCCATCTTCAGTGCAGGAGGTGCTGAAGTTATCTACAAGCTTCTCCCTGAAGCGCTGTATGGGAGACAACAATGGAGGATTCTGGTCTTAATACAAAAAATATGGAGGAACTGACAGAGTGGTGCAGTACATCCTTCAGGAGAGAAGAGGCTTTAGGCACTGTTGACAGGTAGAACCTCCTAAATGCACAGAACACCTAAGAAATGATGTATAATAAAGGGGCCCGCCTTAAGTGTTTCAAGTCTGGAATTAAGTATTCTTGTTGCTTCCTAGCTCATAGTCAAAATCATTGGGCCACTGGCAGAGTCCTTATGAGATTATCTGCCAGGTGGCGCCAGTGAATCATGAAATCAGGCAGCCAGACAAAAGGAAAGACAAACAAGTTTACCATGTCAATTTTTAAAAGCTGTGGTAGGGGTTGGAGGGTCTATTTATTGCTCTCTGGCCTTTGGAACTGGAGTTAGGGCCACAGATGTCCAACATCTTAGTCCCCAGGAGGGTCTGTGTTGGGGACAATTTCAAGCCAGAGCAGAGGTTCCAAGACCAACAGCTGATTGTTGCCTTCTAAACACTATTTTCTACCCAACCTGGGTAGCCATCTTACTTCCCACAATATCCAGACTGAGCCTGGACTCTGGGAAAACCAGTGGGTACTCCCCTGAAGATGACGAAGGCTATGAAGCAAGAATTACAATCTATGCTGGACACTGTGGTAATTGAGGAATCTTACAGTGACTGGTGAGGTCCAATTGTGTTGGTCCCTAAACTGGATAAGACCACCTGATTTTGCATCTGCTTCAGAAAAGTCAATGCCTTATCAAAATTTGACGTGCATTCCAGGCTGCACATTGACGAGCTACTGGATCAGCTGGGCATGGCCAAATATATTACCACCATAGATTTTAACAAAGGGTACAGGCAAATTCCACTCATGCCGGAGTCTAGAGAAAAAATAGCCTTTGCCACCTGTTTCATCCTCTATCAGTTATTTGGATTACACAGGGCACCAGCAACATTTCAAGCTCTAACGGACCAATAGTAGTTATGCCTCCACTTATAGCATGTCATGTCAAGATCTATAGCCAGAGGTGGGAGGACCAGCTGAAGCAGGGAGCTGCTATACTTTGGTTGCTTGAAGAGGCCAAACTAACAACAAACCTCACCAAATGCTGCATAAGCAAAGATGAGATGACCTACCTGGGGTATACCTTGGGGAAGAGCCAGGTGCAACCTCTAGTGGACAAAGTCCAGGCTTGAAGGACCTGCCCCACTGCCACTTCACAGAAGCAGATGTGGAGGTTTCTGGGACTGGTGGGATACTACATTTGTTTGTACTGGGATACTCATCTATTGCAGTCCCTCTCACTGATCTGCTCAAAGACAGTAGCCCAAAATGATTCACTGGACGGAAGCCTGTGAGAAAACCTTTCAGATTCTGAAGGCTCTCATTAGCAGAGAGCCTGATTTCTCCGAGAAATGTCTCCTGCAGACTGATGCCTCTGATATGGGAGTAGGGACCAGCTTGTTCCAGATGATCAATGGCGAGGAACATGCTGTCCTCTACCTCAGTCAAAAATTGTTCCCAAGTGAAAAGGACTGTTCTGTGATTGAAAGAAAAAAAAGGACTTAGCCAGTATAATGGGCCATGGAGGAATTCCGATGTTACTTCCTTGGTAATAAATTAACCCTGGTTACAGATCATGCCCCACATTGATGGTGCTATGCTATGAAGGATGCCAAGCCCCAGATCATGAGGTGGTACCTGACTCTCCTGTCCTTCTCATTCTGTGTCCAGCACAGGGCTGGAAGTGTTCCCAAAACTGCAGATTATTTTTTCTCAGGGTGGAGGGGAAGTGAGGCCCTACACTGGCAACAAGAGGGTTAAGGAAAGCCTGTCTACCCCAGTGATCCCCCTCCCTGCTACACCTGCAGCCAATGTCAGGTGTGGGGAGGAGAGCTAAAAGGAGAAGAACTAGCTCAGTTTGAGGTTGACCAGGAAGAAAGGTAGAGCACTGCTTCTCTTGATGGCAGAGAGGCCTGGTTGCAGCCTGGAGATGGAACTAGATTGGCAGCTGGATCTGCCCTCCCAAAAGGGATGACCAGACCTTGGGAGGGGAGTCAGCAAAAGCCCAGACTGTTTGGGAGACAAGCCCTTAATAGATGGGTGGGGCTCCACTGCAAGTCCAGTTTTTTTGGTTTTGGTGATCCTTTCGCAGTTTTAGCATCAGAGTAATTGGCAGAGCATAGTGATCTTCTGCACCAGTAACTCTATAGTTTGCAATGGAAGTAGATTTTTCTTATTTTAGAATATGAAGATACCAAGTGAATGAGCCCCTAGGCCCACTATCCAAATATGATA
Organism: Lepidochelys olivacea; assembly: GCF_965140295.1. Lineage (NCBI taxonomy): Eukaryota > Metazoa > Chordata > Testudines > Cheloniidae > Lepidochelys > Lepidochelys olivacea. The sequence goes on from NC_140414.1 coordinate 76,599,024, forward strand.
ATTGCACCTTCAGAACTGTCTGGCTAATGCACCCTTAGGGTATGTTTACACTGCAATTAGACACCCATGGCTGGCCCATGCCTGCTGGCTCAGGCTCAGTCATGGGGCTTGGGCCAAAGGGCTGTTTAATTGCAGTGTAGACATTCAGGCTGGGGCTGCAGCCCGAGCTCACAGGCTCCTAGAGCCAGGGTTCCAGCCAGAGCCTGAATGTCTACATTGCAATTAAATAACCCCTTAGCATGAGTGTCTACTTGCTGTGTAGACATACCTTCTGGAGCTGCAGCTGTGCTGGCCAATGTAGGAAAGCTGCCTGTGCATAGCAGAGGAGTGGTGTGCTGGTTGGCAGGTGTGAGGGAGAAGGAAAGGAATGCTGGTGGGAGGAGCTGCAGAACCAGACTGGGGAGCTGCTTCTGTGGAAAGAATGAATTACAGAAATAATTTGAGCATAGCAGCCTTTGACCTTAAGGAACATGTTGGGAGTAAAGTACAAGTCAATACATTTGTAATTGAAATCAACAGGATTTAGGCATGGGTTTAAGTTAAGCAGTTTGCCGAATCAAGCCTATATTCCAAAGGGTGTAAAATAATTGAAATAAACCACTTTTCAGATCTGGACTTCTCTGTTGGTATTTTAAATTCAACATGTGTGACTTTAGGGCAGCAAGAGACCTAATCTGCATCATTTCAGGTAGTGCTATAATCCAGTGTGAGGAGTTTACACAGAAACACCAAGATTTAGACAAAGAGGCTTTACGCTGCCCAGCAGAAGGATTTTGGCCTTAACTCCTTTTTCAGGTATTGGCACATCCACTCTAGTTTATTCCTTGAGGCTGTGCTCCACACAGGGAATAATACTAGGATTCTGGTGATTGAGCAAATCCTTAACATGCTCACACATAACCCTGAAAGTTAACAGCGTCAAACAGTAGGGGGACATGCAAACCTCCACCTGTACAGAGCACCAAGCTCAAACCAGAGAATGGAGAGAGATTTTTAAGATGCTCTGAAGAGATCAACTAATTAGCCCAATCAAATCACACACACTAACCTGTTGTATAGACATGCCGAACACAAGCACTTTCTCCTTATTTATTATTGTGGTAACCTCTGGAGGTCCTAGTTGGGAATGAAGGCCACATTGTGCTAGGCACTGTACACACAACAAAAGGACACTCCCTACCACAAAGAGGTTAGACACAGGTTATGTCTACATTGCGAATGAAGGTGAGATTGTAGCATGGTTAGGTATATCTGTGCTAGTGTTAATCTAGCTGGCACAGATAACAGTGGTAGTGGGGACATAGCAGCATGGCTTAGCTGCCCCAGTACAAGCCCACAGGTGACTCTGCATACAGACTTGGGGTCTGTGTTGCTGCGCCTTCACTGCCATAGTTACCCATGTTATGCCTACCTGTACTTCAATCACACTATCATTTGTAGTGTAGATGTACCCATAGAAACAGCATCTTCACTGGACACAGACATAAAACCATGTATTAACTCAGCATTGTACCAAGGCCTGCTTTAGGGCCTATGGGAAGCCAAGCAAGGGCAGGACTCCAACCTGTTGCCGGGTGTAAGCATGGAATTGGGTCATGTGTTTCCTCTCCTCTGAATCTCTAATGCTAGGGCAGTGGGTGGGACTAGCAAGAAATCTGGTGGTGAATTTTGTTGGCAGGGAAGTTGTGCAGATTAAAAACAACCAACCTGGCAGGACACACATCCTGACATCCTCTTCTCTTAATTAGCGATGGTTATGGGAACAATTCAAAGGAGCAGGACAGACTCGTTTACTCTTTCAGGGAGGAGGCTAAAAAGATGCTTTGAAAATGCATTGTAGAGTGCAGTGGTTCTGCCTGTTGCATGGTTAAATTGAAAGATGCATATTCACAGCATTCCTTCATACTCCCCACATTTACAGCCCTGTCCATCCTGCTCCTTTGAAAACATCAGCAGCACCATAGCACAACTGATTCCTGCCATTCGCTCTATTTTCCTGTAATTTTTAAAAGAGTTATATATATTCCCATTTTAGGCCAGGTGAATCAACTGTAGCTGATGCTCTTGGCTATTCAGATGTTTCCTTCTGACCAGTAAGATGTTCTCACTCTGGCACAATGCTTTTCTCTATGTACTTCTCTCTGTCTCTACCTCTCCCCACGCTTTTTTTTTTAACCCCTCTCCCTTCTGCCTCCATTCTGTTTTCTTCATCTTTCTCCCCACTCTACTCCTCCTGCTTCCCCAGTCTCTCTCTTTTCCCCACTTCATGTGTGCCCTGTTACTGTCAGTTCTCTTACTACAGTGCACCTTTTACTTTCCCCTGCCCTCCCTCTTCCCTCTGTGTTTCTGTTCCCATCCCATTTTCTGTCCCTTTGATCCCTGTTGACTTTCCTAGTCAGTCACTGTTTCCTCTTGTCCTCCATAATCTCCCAGCAAACACTTTTACTGTCTCTTTCTGTGTCCCTCCTGCTCTCCATACTTCCCTTGCCTTCCCCACCACAGTAGGTTCACCCATTTTTCCTATCTCAACTGCTCCTTTTGCTCTCTCCTGCACTGTTTTTCCTTACTCTTTACGTCTGTTCTGTTCTCCTTTCTTCACCTGTCTCATCCCTGGCTCCTCATTCTCAATCTTTTCCATTAGCTATGCTGTGGCTATCCTTTGGTATAGTGATAGCAGTAAGAATGTTACATGAGTGTTTCCCTGTTTCCCCCTCTCCATTCTGATTGTTTTATACTCACATGCTACATCTCTTCTTAGACTGTAAGCTCTTCAGGGACTGTCTCTAACTTGTGTTTGTACAGCACTTAGCACAATGGGGACCTAATCCTGTGCAGGTCCTCTAAGGCTCTTTCTTAATATAAATAATGTACAGCATTGTTACTTTGAGCAGTCACCAGCTAGCACCATAAATATGAAGCTAATGCAATGCAGGGATATAGACCATCTCTTTGTTTTGTGTCTAGCACTGTCAAATATGGTCCTGGTCTATGACTAGGGCTCCTAGGGACTACACTAACACAAATATAATTATTTACATGCTCTGGTTTACCGCTGTATTATGAGAATAGGACTGCTTTGTCCAAGACTCTGCACATACTAGGAAGGGATCCTCAGAACAAGTAATTAAATGGGAAAAGAGCTGTATATAAAACTTTTGTAATGGAACATGTTGGTATGTCTGAGCTGAGTTTCAATTTACCTTGTGTCATGCTTTGGGTAAGTTTCAGGTGCTGGTGAGAGATTTATAGACTTGAAGTTTTTCATAATTTTGATGAGTTTGGCAGAGGCCTTTGGAATGGAAAATACTCTGTTTTGCACAACTGAGTTTGTGGTCTTTTAAGACCACAACTGAAAGAAGTTAATGTTTAATAGATTATAGGTCTGTTTGTACTAGCTAAAAATATCACACCCTTTTAGACTCTCTCTTGATTCCTGCAAGTGTCATGCACCTTCTCTTACCACCCTATGTTAACATCCCCAGTGATTCACAAGGGCCTGAATAACCATTGAAAAGTAGTTATTGGAAAATAGGTTCACGCTGACTAAAGATCACCAAGCCCTTGCATATCAAGGAACCAACCCAAAGAAGTGGGTTTTAAAATATAAGCTCTTTGGGGCAGGAGCTGTCTCATATGTCTTGCATAATGCTCAGCACATTGGTGGTACTTAAATCATAAATAGTAACGCTTAAGGACAATTAACATTCAGTGTTATGTTTTTACAAAAAACCCACAAAATTACTACCATCCATATTAATTGATGTACTACTGGCCTGAGACTCCATAACACCATGTAAGCCTTAGACTCAAATTTTCAAAGTGAACTACATGCCTAAAATAAGCGCATGGGTGACCAGCCTCACCATTTAGGGATAATTTAATGATACCTGGTGTGCAGCTTGTGGTAGTTTGCTCACTCGGGCTAATAGTTTATTTTTTAAAAAGCATTCAAGATCATTCTGTATGATAAAAATATGGCAGTGAGCTGAGCCATAATACACTGACTCCTTAGCCTGGCAGGGTGCCAAGGTAGCTGTGATATTATGGCAGGCTATATGCTGTTGTCACAGAAGAGCAGAAAGTGGCTGGCAGAACTTCAGTGGAGCTGGAATGAAAATAGTAAAAACTAGCTTAAAATTAGTTATGTAATTAATCTTTTTGTTGTTTGGGCATTCAGCACATATGTTTAGCTCATCTAAAGGAGAATGTATTTGACATTCTATTTTTAAAATGGCCAAACTGATAATTTAAAAGCAAATTGAAAATAATCCCCATGGCTGGAGCTTGCACACCAATTTGCTTCTAAGAGCAGATTTTATAGTGCAAGTTACAAACTCCCTGAAGATAGGAGTTGCTGACTATACACTAACAGCTCAAACTGGTAGTTGAATCAATTGCTATTAACTAAATGTTATTAGCTACGTTTTGGAATTAAAAGAATTGATTTTCTTCTCATACTGGTGTAAATCAAGAGTAACTCCGCTGAAGTAAATGTTGCTGGAGAATGGAGAATCAGGTCCATCATCTTTGAAAGGAGCTTTTTGGGGGTGGGGGGCTGAGGGGGGGGGGGCTTAAAAGCCTGCTGATTTTCTAAAGCCATTTATGCTTGATTCACTCAAAGAGAAATTAAATGGTTCAGATTTGCAAGCACAATTGCACAAACAGCAATGAGAGAAGGTAGGCATTAACAGACTAATAAAACAGAACGCTGGGCAAATCTGAAGATTTGATAGCTGAATATTTGTGTAACTAATCTCCTTTTGCTTAGTTTTCTGGTGGGAAATTGACCCAGATCCTCAAAGGTACTTAGGCTCCTAACTTCCATGGAAATAAATGGAATTTCAGGGCCTAAATACCTTTGAGGATCTGGGCCATTGTTTCTAGTCTCATGATCCAGTTCTTATAAATAATCACCAACACCAAATAATGTTACATGGATATACAAAACCCACCAAATCTAGTACAATGGGAACAACAAAAGAGAACCTACAGATGTGGAAAAAGAATGTAGAGCTGATTTCTTAGCTGATTCACAGTTTTAGTCTCTTGTTTTGGGCCTTGGTGACAAGGGCTGGTCCTCCAGATCTAAAGATCATCAACTTCTTACATCCCCATTTATTTACATAAACAGTGCAAAGGGATTCAGAGATTGGTGGCCTCATCTATTCCTATGAATTTGCAAGAGAAAGATTTTTAAGACCAAAGGGGACCATTAGATCATCTAGTCTGATCTTCTGACTATGACAGGCTATTAAATTTCAGCTGGTTACCTTTTTAATGAGCCCAATTTGTCTGACAAAAATATATCATCCAGAAGGGCATCCAGTCTTGATTTGGAGACATCAGATATGAAAAAAAATATCCTCTCATTCCCATGGTAGTTTGTTCCAGTGGTTAATCATTTTCACTGTTAAAAATGTGTGCTTTATTTCTAGTTTGAATTTGTCTGGTTTCAGCTTCCAGGCATTGATTTTTGTTAAGCCTGTCTCCACTAGCTAAGATCCTGTTTGTATCCAGTATTTTCTGCGCGTGAAGGTACTTATAGTGCACGTTTCTTTTACACGGTAAAGGCAAAGCAGTGGGACAAGAAACAGTTCTGGACCTAAGTTGTTTCTGAGTTTGCTTCACAAGCTGTAACCGAAATAGCTCAATAGTAGTCTTGAAGGGTCTGTAAATAAGAGTTTTCCCTCTTACCAAGAACTGTTTATTTGTTAAGAGGAGACAATCCTCAGGCTAGTCTTATCTCTTTAGTTAAAGTGATTGCTGGGTTCAATTTAGGACAGCAGATAACGAGTGCTTATTTTGTTCCAATGCTTGCGAGGGCTGAGCCCCAGAACCTCTAGGCTTGGCAGTTCATAGCCCTGGCACCTCTGGGCATGGCATGTCAGTTATGAAATTTTAAAAATTGCTTAAACCCCAGCACCTCTTTCATTACAAATTAAGCTCTGCAGATAACCTCTATGATCAACAGTTCATGGTCAGACAAGAGACAGTTCTTCATGATTCGTCTCAGCAATCAGTAAAGTATATTGGTCACCAGCATCCACCACTCAAAACAGTCAGTTATGGGTTTTATACAAGGGGCACTGTCAACTTGAAATCTTGTCAGTTTAGAAAAGAAAAGTAGTTTCAGATAGTGCCTCTCTCTTCCTCCCAATTTTTTGTTTTACAATCACATTTGTCTGCTTTAAAAAAAAAAATTGTTAACTCCACCGCTGGTTTGAAACATCACTTTCTCATGAAATACTCCTCTGATCTAAGGCTACATTATTTTCTTTGATGAAGTCAATGGAGTCACACTGATTTACAATGGCTATTCAATCTGACCCTATTCTTTTTTATATTGTGGTAGTACCCAAAAGCACCAATCAGAATCAGGGCCCCATGGCACTAGGTGCTGTACATAGAAATATACATTCCCTGCCCCAAGAATCTTTAACAAATGGTATAGTTTCTTTTGGTACTCCTCAGTGGGATTGGAGGATAGTGGCCTGTAGAATGTGGTGTTGGAGAGTTGCCTGGCAGCCTCCTGTTCATAATCTGACCTGTTCATCATGACCATCTGCTCAAGAAACAACCTGCTATATCACAGGAACAAATCTACACAGACACACCTTTAGAGCCTCAACCAGGGGTATTCTATCTGCTACCCAAGATCCATAAAACTGGAAATCCTGGATGCCCCATCATCTCAGGCATTGGCACTCGTACAGCAGGATTATCATAGAATATCAGGGTTGGACCTCAGGAGGTCATCTAGTCCAACCCCCTGCTCAAAGGAGGACCATTCCCCCATTTTTGCCCAAGATCCCTAAATGACCCCCTCAAGGATTGAACTCACAACCTTGGGTTTAGCAGGCCAATGCTCAAACCACTGAGCTATCCCTCCTCCCCTGGCTATTTGGACTCTCTCCTCAGACCCTATGCTACCAGCACTCCGAGCTATCTTTGAGACACCACCAACTTCCTGAGGAAACTACAATGCATTGGTGATCTTCCTGGAAACACCATCCTGGCCACCATGGATGTAGAAGCTCTTTACACCAAGATGCCACACGAGGAGACTACAAGCCATCAGGAACAGTATCCCTGATGAGGCCACGGCACACCGGGTGGCTGAGCTTTGTGACTTTGTCCTCACCCACAACCATTTCAGATTTGAGGATAACTTATACTTTCAAGTCAGCAACACTGCTATGGGTACCCGCATGGCCCCACAGTATGCCAACATTTTTATGGCTGACTTAGAACAACGCTTCCTCAGCTCTGATCCCCTAGTGCCCCTCCTCTACTTACGCTACATTGATGACATCTTCAATATGAACCCACGGGAAGGAGGCCCTTGAGGAATTCCACCATGATTTCAACAATTTCCACCCCATCAACCTCAGCCTGGACCAGTCCACACAAGAGATCCACTTCCTGGACACTACAGTGCAAATAAGTGATGGTCACATAAACACCACCCTATACCACAAACCTACCGACCGCTATACTTATCTACATGCCTCCAGCTTCCATCTAGGACACATCACACGATCCATTATCTTCAGCCAAGGCCTAAGATACAACCAAATTTACTCCAATCCCTCAGACAAACACCTACAAGATCTTTATCAAGCATTCCTAAAACTACAAAACCCACCGGGGGAAGTGAGGAAACAGATTGACAGAATGAGACAGGTACCCAGAAGTCACCTACTACAGGACAGGCCCAACAAGGAAAACAACAGAACACCACTGGCCATCATGTACAGCCCCCAGCTAAAACCTCTCCAGCACATCATCAACGATTTACAGCCTATCCTGGAAAACGATCCCTCACTCTCACAGACCTTGGGAGGCAGGCCAGTCCTCGCTTAAAGACAGCCCCCCCCAACCTGAAGAAAGTACTCACCAGCAACTACATGCCAGATCACAGAAACACTAACCCTGGAACCCATCCCTGTAACAAACCCCGTTGCCTACTCTGTCCCCATATCTACTTTAGTAACACCATCAGAGGCCCCAACCACATGAGCCACACCATCAGGGGCTCATTCACCTGCACATCTACTAATGTGATATATGCCATAATGTGCCAGCAATGCCCCTCTGCCAGGTGCATTGGCCAAACCGGACAGTCTCTACATAAAAGAATAAATGGACACAAATCAGACATCAGGAATGGTAACATACAAAAGCCAGTAGGAGAACACTTCAATCTCCCTGGACATTCAATAACAGGTTTAAAAGTAGCCATCCTTCAACAAAAATACTTCAAAAACAGACTTCAAAGAGAAACTGCAGAGCTAGAATTAATTTGCAAATGTAACACCATTAATTTGGGTTTGAAGAGGGACTGGGAATGGCTGGCTCACTACAAAAGCAATTTTCCCTGTCTTGGTATTGACACCTCCTCATCAATTATTGGGAGTGAACCATATCCACCTGACTGAATTGGTCTTGTTAACACTGGTTCTCCACCTGTAGGAAACTCCCTTCTCTTCATGTGTCAGTATATTTATGCCTGCATCTGTAATTTTCACTCCATGCATCTGAAGAATTGGGATTTTTTACCCACAAAAGCTTATGCCCAAATCTGTTAGTCTTTAAGGTGCCACCAGATTTCTTTTTGTTTTTGTGGATACAAACTAACACAACTACCCCTCTGATATAAATGTTCAATTGCTCTTTGAATCTTGATAAGTTTTTGGCCTCAATGACATCTTGTGGTAATGAGTTCCCCAGTCTAATTACACATCATGTGAAAGTAATTCCTTTCATCACTTTTGACTTTGTCATCTTTTAACTTCATTGAATATACACTTTTGTATTATGAGATATGGAACTTCTATGTTCCTTATATAGCTTCTCTAGACCATCCATTTATTTTCTTTTTTATAGATATAAAAATTATGATGTCTCCTCATCTTCATCTACTGATGAAAAGTGCTATGTAGGAATTAGGTATTATTATTACTTGGAGGTAAACAATTCCAATCTTTTCAATTTCTCTTCACATGGGTTTTGTAGGCCCTTGATCATCATTGCCCTTCTCCAAACCACCTTTAATTCTGCAATATCCTTTTTAAGATGGGGTCACTTGTACTGCACATGATATTTCAGATGAGGCTGCACTATTGATTTATAAAGGCATAACATTCTCTGTATTATTCTCCACACAATTCCTTATGTAACTTAACATAGTTTTCTGTTTTTGATTGCAATGTATTGACCTGCCTACAATATCATGGTTAATTTAGAACTCTGTGAAGTGTATGATTGGTTTACAGCAGTGGTTCCCAAACTTGTTCCGCTGCTTGTGCAGGGAAAGCCCCTGGTGGGCCGGGCCGGTTTGTTTACCTGCCATGTCCGCAGGTTCGGCTAATTGCGCTCCCAGTGGCCGCGGTTCACTGCTCCAGGCCAATGGGAGCTGCTGGAAGAGGCGGCCAGTACGTCCCTCGGCATGCCCCACTTCCAGAGGCTCCCATTGGCCTGGAGCAGTGAACCGTGCCATTGGGAGCCGCGATTGGTCGAACCTGCGGATGCAGCAGGTAAACAAACCGGCCCGGCTCACCGGGGGCCTTCCCTGCACAAGCGGCAGAACAAGTTTGGGAACCACTGGTTTACAGTTTTCCCTCCAGTGTGCATTACTTTGCATTTATCAATATAGAACTTCATTTGGCATTTTTTTTGCCTATTTACCTAGCTAGTTTAGGTCTTTTCTGAAGCTCCCCACAGTGTACTCTGATCCTGACTAACCTAAATAATTGTGTCATCTGCAGATTTTGGCATTTCACTCACATGCCTTTCCACATAATTAACATGTTAAACATGAGATGTAGTACAGAATCTTGATGCACCCTGCTGTTAATATTTTGCCATTTTGAAAACTGACCACTTAATTCTTTGCTTTTTGTCTCGTCAGTTTTTGATTGGTGACACTACTTTCTCTTTTCACCCCCTGACTGCTTAGCTTCTTCAGTAGCCTCTTGTGTGGGAACTTGTCAAAGGCCTTTTGGAACACCTAATAAGTTAGGTCAGCCAGTTTTCCTTTAGCCACTATTTTATTGAATTAAATACATGGTCAGCCATGTTTAAAGAATTCTAAGAGATCAGTGACACACAGATTTCTTTTGCAGAAACTGAAAAACTTTTGTATTATGATCTTCTTGGTGTTTTGTTTATTTTGTTCTTAATTATTCTTTCAACCAGTTTGCCAGGTGTGGATGTAAGGCTACAGTCTTTGTTAAATATAGATACAGCATTTGCTACCTTCCCATCATCTGGAACAGTGACTGTTTTTAATGAGAAATTGTATATTTTTGTTAGAAGCCAGCTTCTTCTTACTTAAGCTCCTTCAGAATTTTGAATGTACCGTCTGGGCCTGTTGACTTATGGTTTTTTAAATGATTAATTTGTTTCAGCACCTCTTCTGACACCCCAGTCTCAGAATATCTCATCTATGTTACCAGAAAAATCACTGAATCAGCACAAAGGTATTTGGCACCTGGATGATTCTTATAATTAAGATACATTGGAGTAAATCAGTGGACCCAGGACTCACACTTAAACCCATGTAGTGTATTGGTGCTGTGTTAGCTCACTAGGCTGACATACAACATGAAGGAATACAATTTGCATCAGGCACTGCTGCTGGATTTTTTGATAATATCTGTGCCTCTGTTTATATAGGTGTTGCCCTTTGCTTTTGAACATATAAAATGAAGCATATTTAAATAGAAGTAGTCAAACAGGTTTTTCAAGGAAATTTTTGATTTGAGGGAGCCTCCCAAACTTAATTTAGCAAAATTGCCAACAGGAAAGAAATGATTCCACAAAGGGGATGAGCAGGACTAGATAAAATGGTGGTAAACTGTGCCCCTCTCCCCCAAACAATGGATAGTCTATATTAATGAACCCACCATTTCTATCTCCAGAAGTCATGCAACAAGGAGAGATTTCCTGAAAGTCACAGATGTAAACAAGGCCGTAAAGATCACCCACTCCTAAGAAATTCATCTGATCACCACATTGCTTCTCACTGTCAAATGGAGAAAAATCTTGAATGTGATTCTAAAAGCCCTTAAGGTTGGAAATTATGTTTTGAAATGGATTTTTTTTTTAAAGTTTGGGGTATGTGTTTAGTTTGAGCCTCTGTTATGGTGTTTTTAAAAACGTTTCCATGCAGCTTGCAGGCTTTTCACGTTGTGACTGTTCCTTTTAATTTCCATTTAACTAGCTTCCTCATTTTTGAGTAGTTTCCATTTTTGAAGTTAAACAATACAGTGGTGGGTCTCTTTGGTATTTCACCCCTCCCCACAATCCGGCTGCTAAATTTAATTACATTTTGGTCACTATTATGAAGTGCTTAGCTATATTCAACTCTTGGACCAGATCCTGTACTTCACTTAGGACTAAATCAAGAATTGCCTCTTCCCTTTTGGGTTCTAGGACTAGCTACTCCAAGAAGTAGTCATTAATGGGAGTCCAGAAATTTTACCTCTGCATCCCATCTTGAGGTAGTATGTTCCCAGTCAATATGGGGATATTTGAAATCGCCATTATTGAGCTCTGTTTTTGTAGCCTCTGTACTCTCACGGAGCATTTCACAGTCACCATCAACATCCTGGTCACGTGGTCCATAGCATGTTCCTAGTGCTATACGCTTATTGTTCAAGCATGGAATTTCTATTCATAGAGATTATGGTACAGTTTGATTCATTTAAGACTTTTACTATATTTGACTATGCTTTCTTTTACTTGTAGCACACTGCCACACCAGCACAACCCACTGTTACTCCTGTATATTTTGTACCCTGGTATTATCATGTCCCATTGATTATCATTGTTCCACCAAGTTTCTGTCATATTTATTATATCAATATCCTCATTTAGCACGAGGCATCCAAGTTCACCCATCTTAGTATTTAAGCTAACAACATTTGTGTATAAACACTTGTGCATGCTGTCGATATGCGGTTGTGTGCCTTCATGTGATGTAATTGAATAGGACTCTTTCATTAGATTGTTTCTCTTCAGTTCCTACCTGTACTTTATCAACTTCTGTCCTCTTCACTTCACGAGGATATTGAGACTCCCCTTTAATAAATCTTCCCATAAGGGATGTTTCTGTCTGAATGGTATGCTCCTCTGCACTGGTCAGCTTTCCCCCAGTCCTTAGTTTAAAGGCTCCTCTATCACCTTTTTCATTTTACATGCCAGCCATCTGGTTCCATTTTGGTTTAGATGGAGCCATCCTTCCTGCATGGACTGCTCCTTTCCCAAAAGGTTCCCCAGTTGCTAAAAAACCTCAGCCCCTCCTACAAACACCATTGTCTCATTCATGCACTGAGCCCCAGCAGTTCTGCCAGTCTAACAGGCCCTGCTCATAGAAATGGAAGTCTTTCAGAGAACACTACCAAAATAGCATATACTTACACCAGCTTTGCTCAGCTTCTCATCATGAAGAGTGCACTATATTCACAAATATTACAATATAGCATACTATAGGACACTATATCAGTATGATTCTCCTTAAACCTGTAAAGGATTGGGGCCTATCTTATAACACCCTCTTAAGGTTGCCAATTTTCTACTCGCACAAAAAGAACACCCATGCCCTGCCCCTCCTCCGAGGCCCCGCCCCCTGCTCACTCCACCCCCTTCCCTTTGTTGCGCACTCTCTCTACCCTCACTCACTCATTTTCACTGGGCTGGCTTAGGGGGTTGGGGTGCGGGAGGGGGTGAGGGCTCCAGCTGGGGGTTCAGGCTCCAGGATGGGGCTGGGGATGAGGGGGATTGGGATGCAGGAGGGGGCTCTGGGCTGGAGGGGTGGAGCCAAGGGGTTCAGGAGGGGGCTCTGGGCTGGGGCAGGGTGTTGGGGGATCCGGCTGTGGGTGCAGGCTCTGGGGTGGGGCTGGAGGGTGGTAGTGGGATCAGGACTCGGGCAGGGGGTTGGGACACAGGAGGGGGTCAGGGGTGCAGGCTCTGGGCAGTGCTTACCTCAGGTAGCTCCTGGAAGCAGTGGCATGTCCCCACTCCAGCTCCTACGTGGAGGCACAGCCAGGCAGCTCTGCGTGCTCCCCTGTCTGCAGGTGCTGCCCCTGCAGCTCCCATTGGCTGTGGTTCCCAGGCAACGGGAGCTGCAGAGCTGACGCTTGTGGTGGGGGCAGCGCATAGAGCCCCCTGCTGCCCCTATGAGTATGAGCCGGACAGGGGACATGCTGCTGCTTCCAGGAGCTGCGTGGAGCCACAGCAGGCAGGGAGCCTGCCTTAGCCCTGCTGCGCTGCCAACTGGACTTTAAACGGCCCGGTCAGCAGTGCTGGCCGAAGCTGCCAGGGTCCCTTTTCAACCTGGCATTTTGGTCAAAAACTGGACACCTGGCAACTCTACACCCTCTTCCAGCTAGGCCTGGGCTTCTGACCATTGAGCCGGCTCCCTCCCCGGGGAAATTCTGCCTGGAGCCCTCACAGAATCCAAGGTAGTTTCTAGCCATACTAATTGCTGTAGGTTTTATTTCAAACCTTCTTAATGAAATCAGGACCAAAGCTTCATAGCTTCTCCCCTCAAAGTTTGTCCAGGTTACATTCCTTTCCCTGAGTCTGTCCCTTACCCCACAAGTTCATCAACCCAAAAGTTCCTGCCTTCCCTCTTAGCCTTTGTGATAACATGACTTTCCCCCCAGTCTCCCTTCTAGCCATCTGTTTTTTGAAGTCACTCCTCCCATCAGTTGCTCAAGCCACTGGTAGGTATTGCTATCCCCTTCTATTTCCTGCTTCTCCTTTTATGAGGATAAGCCAATTAAGTTTGCAGGTCTTTTCCCAGGAGCAGCAGGTGGGGCTAAATAGCCAGCCAGCCAGCTAGCTGCAGGCCTCTGACCCGAGGAATGGAACCCCTTATGCCTTCACAAAAGCCCATGTGGTTACTGGCAAATGTGATGCTAAGGCATAAAGACAGCTGCATTTTGTGAGATGGAAAGATGGGAATGGCAAGTGTTTGTTCACTCATAAACAAGTTAGGGATAATTCTCAAAGACGTGCATGGATGGTAATACCCACAAATCATGTTATTATTAATGTGATGTTCTGAATGCAACTCCTCTTGTACCACTTTTGAAATATACTCTGTAAGGTGTATCTAACAATGAACCAAGCAATGGCTGGTTTACTGCATCCAATGGCTCTGATAGGATCTCTACTCACAGCATGCAGATCAGGTGATGAGAGAGATTCCTTTTCATGAGGGAAGTTGCGGCACTTGAGATAATATAAGAAAAAAAGTAGAAAATAATGAAAAAACAGGATCTTCGCTATTTTAAAAGCTGGGCATTTTTTCTTCCCCCTTTGAATAACATCTTTCATTTTCTCTTCTAGACTCTATGAGAATGTCTACACTGCAATGTAAGGCTGGGCTCAGAGTCAGGCTTGAGCCTAACTCCCCCTTCTGTCTACACATAAATCTCTCAGGCTCAGACTTAGGGTCCTAGGACCCTGCAGGTGTGGAGGGTTCAAACTTGATTCAAGCTGGGACCCAGGGTTGGAGCCCTATAGCTTTGCAGTATAGTTGCAGCCTCCCTGGCTCGGGTACAGGGGGTCTGCCAAAAGTATCTCATGGGCCAACTTCCTGTGTCCTCTTTCCCAAGAATTGCAACCAACTTCAGGGAAATGGAAGCAACACCCTTTGGTGTAGTGCAGCAGCTCAGTGAGTCACTGTGACCGCTTCCATTGCCTTCTGACTGCCAAGCTGCAAACGTACCACCAGAGAGCCTTCTGTGTTTACAATTGAGACTGACCAGAAGAAGCCTTTTGCAAAGCATGTCGGTTCATGGTTGCAGGAGCACCCAGATTATGGTAAATTTCTGGTACGAAGCCAACAAAACAGTAGATTTTAGTAAGAGCACCAGGAATGATCACGCATACCAGTAAATAGTGACTAAGTGAATAGTGACTGAGTTGAAACTGGTGACCAGTGCAGGGAGCAGTTTAAGCAGCTTCAGGGATCAGAACCGCACCCCAGGCAACTCGCTGATATCATATCTGTTTTAGGAGGAGTTTAACCTGGTGCTGGGTACTATGCTGAGCATGGAGCCAACAGTGGTGCATGGTGACCTGGTCAGCTGGGGTGGCAACCTGCAGTCTATGTAGGGGGAATCCATAGCTGTACCAAGTGTCATAAGCAGAGTCAGCCATGTCTGTGTCCTCCTGCTCCTCTTCCTCCACTGCCTCCTCCTCCTCCTCTAGCATAAGCTCAGTTAGGTGCCTTTAATGGTTAAAAAATGCCACTGAAATGTCCACCAGCGTCACACAGAAGCTCTGCCCATTGACTGACACAGGAGTGAAAGTGAAAACAAGAGAAGTTCTTCAAAAGGTGTCTCCTCCGTGTTGCTGGCTCCAGTAGCTGGGAGTACGCAAACCAAAATGACAGCTTGGCTGTCTATGTTGGTGAGCTGTTCAAACTTCCTGTAACGTGCAGGGTGGACAGTCAGATTTTCCCACAGTGTACCATGGTCAAAGGACTAGAGCAGCAGCATTCAGGAAGGTGCTAGGGAGCCTGAGATATGATTGGCTTGACTCAGGTCTGTGTACTGCAATGTGGATGCGGGTTTGAGCCTGGGTTAGAAAGTTTTAACAGTCAGTGCAGATGCTCAGGTCCTGTGTTCTCTAACCCAGGGTCAGCTGACTTGAGTCCCACTAACCATGTGTAGTGGGAGATATATAGAATTGTATATGTACACTGTATATGTCCTAGATATAAATACAGTCTGTTTTATTATGATCTATTTTTATGCAGTAAAGTCCTGCTTCTGTTGGTCGACCGCAAATCCCAGAAAGCTCCTGACAAGAAAACTTAGCTACTGTAAGAGAAAATGTACATCTGGAGGACTATTCACTATTATACATGTAACCCTTCTGCCCGTCCGAGTTGGCAGCAACAAGGGCCGGGTTCAATATCTAGGGGTTCCATTCCAATAACACAATGCAAACCGGCTCGAGCCCCCACCCAGTGACCTGGGACAAATATATACCACCCCCGCTGGGCGCCTCCAAGCGGCAATACTTCCCCTCTCGCAAGCACATAGTCTGAGTGTAGCAAAAGTCTTTTAATAACAGAGAGAAACAATGTGGCATTATGTTGGGGAAACACCACCAACAGGATTCATAACACAACCCATGAGCAAAAACAACCCCACCCCAGGCAAATTGGGGCATGCCCTTTTCCCTTTGGTTCTTGAGTCCAGCAACCCCAAAAGTCCAATGCCCCAAAAGTCTCTGTCCCTGGTCAGGGCAGCCCCAGAGTTCGAAAGTTTATCGGCGGAGCTTTACCTCCCAACCTGGGTGGAAATGGGACGGGGGTAAGAGGCACCTTACGTGATCTGAAGCTGACCGCCCCATAGCTCCATAGCGGCGCTCCGCTCCGCCAGCCGCCCCATAAAACTCCTTCACGCAGCTGCACTCCACTCCACCAGCCGCCCCACGAACTCCTTCACTCAGCTGCGCTCCGCTCCGCCAGCCGCCCCACGAACTCCTTCACTCAGCTCCACGGCCCACAAGCAGCTCCTGCCATCCACACACTGCTCCGCGTCGAACTGCTTCACCAGCCGTCCCGCAACCTGCTCCACAATATATCTTCAGGCTCCCCCACTACTTAACACAACACTCAGTGATTTCAGCTCTTAGGTGAATTCAGCTTATAGTAGGGGAGCCCCAGTGCTGGTGCACTGTCAGCCCAAAGTGAGCTCAGCAGCCTATAACTAGACTTCTAATGAAATCAAAATTAGCTCTGATATTCCACAGTGGAGAGAGGAGGAAGTGCAATCAGCATGTAAGGCCCTCACCAAAGGGCCCATGCCACCAAGTATTAATACTTGTCCCCAGCCTCTCTCCATTCACACAGTTTTGGAACCCATGACCCTTGCCTAGCAAGTGCTACTTAGATGATGGTGAATCCCTCCATCATAACAAAAGGCCACATACAGTTCCAAGCACAGTTCCCATAATCAGGGTAATAACAATTTATTCTTCCTGCCCCAATAACAGAGACACTGGGGATCCCACAGCAGCCAAAGTGACCATTTGGGCAGCTATGGTCTCATTCTAGGCATGGTGGGTGTGCCTATGCAAATGAGATCGGCCCCTGAAGTTCTTTTCCACAACTTGCCACACCTCACCACCAGATGTCAGGGTGGAGCTCATCCTGACACTGCTTACATACAAAAGCTCTTGGAAGTACTAAACTTTATTTTCTTTTTGCATTGTGTTGCTGTTGTTGTACCTGTACTAATTTGCATATGAAATACCAGAGACTGGGCCTGCTATCAAAAGTACAAAGCCAGTAGATTAATGATTATCTGGGAGTACAGAAAATGTTGAAGGAGGTGTGGGGGCAATCAGAAAATAGGAAAGGCATTGCTGGCCAGAGCAGTGCATCACAAACCTGTATGGCTTTAACCTGTATGGCTTGTTGAAACTTCAGTCATTTTACAGCCGTTTTCTGTTGTCCCTTGGCAAACATCCCTCAGGCTTTATATGCAGTAAAAAGTTGGTTTTTAAAATGCTTTGCCATTTTAAAATATGTGTTACTTGCTTGCAGTTGCTCACAAAAGCAGTGCAGTATGTACACATTCTTCTGCTAGGGATGGGCCTGAATGAAAACCCCGGATTCTGCTGAATTCTGGGGACGTTCAGGTCTAGGTTTGGATCAAGATCTGAACTTTGCTGAGAGCCGTCTCTACTTCTGCCTTGAAGTGAGTGAGCTCCTGAAAGGCACCAGCCTGCAGAAACTAAATACTGAAGCTTTGTAAAAATAGCACTTAGCCCACTCTCCCTTGTTATGTCCCTTGTGCCTTCTTGTGCTTAAATTATGCCCCTTAGGAGAAATCCAAAGCTGTGTGAAGGATTCTGTTTTTTATAGAGAGCAGAGTTAAAGTTTACTTGTACACACAATAGAAACACAGGGAAACAATCATTGCTACATTTTGAGAGGCTTTTAAAAAATGTGAATGCAGAAATTTCCATTCCCATTTGGGATTATGTAGGTTATTCATTGTTATTGTTCCCCCTCCCCCTATCTTTCTGTGATTTCAGTGATAGGCATAGGTAAGTGACTGTTTAATGAAATGGCAAAGGTGCTGACTGGTTACCAAAAATATCTAGACACTTAATAAATTGTAACCTGCCCTCAGCAATGCTGAGCAGTAAAGGAGAAAAGAAGGGCACAACATAAACAGGGAACAATGTACAGCATTTACAAAAGCCTACCTAGGAAGAATGGTCCATGCAGACTCTCATTTAAGAGAAAGATTACTAGTTTTATTTAGTTGAGGGAGTTGGAGGCTGCTTGGGCCTTAAGAGAAAGCCCTGTCTGAGATGTGTTGACAAGAACTGATTATTTTCACAGCTAATTAAAATTACCATGTTTGAAGGTGAAGGGAAAAGGATATACAAAGGCAAGGGGAAATCCTGAATGTTCTGAAATCTTTATATCCCTAATCACACCTATGGAGAGGAACTCCAGGGGGAAAATGGTGGAAAAACAGATGTAATCCAGAAACAGTTGTAACTGTAACAGACCAGGCAATACAGGAAAGGATTCTCCATGTGGGGGTGCAGTCCTATGTACCTCTATGGTATGCTGTATTGCAGGGGTTCTCAAACTTCATTGCACTGCAACCTCCTTCTGGCAACAAAGTTAGTACATGACCCTGGACGGGAGGAGGGGACAGAGCCCCAGCTGCCCCAGATGGGGGGAGAAGGGGCCAGAGCCTGAACCCCACCACCCTGGGTAGGAGGAGAGGGTGCCGGACCCTGAGCTCCACCACCCTGGGTGGGGGTGGAGCTCGGGCTTCAGCTTCAGCCCCAGGTCCCAGTAAGTCTAATGCTGGCCATGGCGACCCCATTAAAATTGGGTCACAAACCACTTTGGGGTCCTGATGCAGTTTGAGACCCACTGCTGAATTGTATATCAGAAAGATGAAGGTATAGAATACCCTATAATCCTAGTCACCACATAGCAGCATCTCCCGTACCCAAATGGCTATATCCACTCTACTGTCTAGCAATCCACTGGCAGACCCAAGAGCCACTCTCCAAAAGCTATTTTCCTGTTAGTGAACTCTGAGCATGCTGACTTGAGTCCTTCTTTTGTTACTAGGTGTGAGTACCTTCTGTATATTGTCACGGAGTAGTGTGGTCTCATGCTTTGTGGTACTTTGGGGAATTGTTGGTAAGGTTCTGACACTAAGCACAGTGGGAAGAGTCTGAAAAATGTGCAGTCCAAAAGCCCTGACTGCCTTTTATAGTTGATGCGTCTTGGCTGTTTCCGGGCCGACAGACACCTAATTGAACAGTTCTGACTCCATTCAGTAGAGGGTAGTGGTGCATGCATACACACTGGTCAATTCATTTTGTGTGTCACGAGCCACGTGGACCAGGAGTCTTTAGTCAGGTAAATATTCATGTGGGTTAGAATTGGATTAATTGCGATTCTCAACCTGTTTTACAAAAATAGTATCAGTTTGCGCCAGTGCTGGGCTTTCTAAAACGAAGAAGAGAAGCAGCAAGTAAGAGCACAACTGTCATGTATGTGAATGGAGGCTTCAGGCAGATTGTCAATAAATAATGAGAACATGAGAGGCAGCAGTATGAAGCCCTGAGGAAGGGCCAGTTTTTGGAGATAAAGAAACGTACCAGATAAAACACCAGTCATGACAACAAAGCTAGAGTAGACTTTGGCTTGGTCACACAGCAGTCTGACAGTGTCATAGTGCCAAGTAAATTTGTTCATACTAGCCTGCCCATCATGGCATTACTATATGAATAAAAATAACACAAGTAATATCGAATGCTATTCCTTAAGTACATGTGTGGATGCTAAAGCTCTCCCCACCACTAATATCTAGGGGCTTTCACTTTCATCAAGTGTCCCATTCTCCTTCAGAAAGAATCAAAGCCAGAGTAAGAAGGAAATGTCATGAGAACTCCATCTCCGCCATTATTTGCTTTTGGCGCTCACCAACTTGGCAAGAATAAGGCTTGTTTAAGGGCCTGATCCAGCTTCCATGGAAAATTTCCATTCCTTCAGTGAGAGTTGGGCTTGGCCTTTAATGTTTCTCTGATTGTTTTATGCTAGGCTGCCCAATGTTCAGGCTTAGTGTAATTTGTTCAATAGCACAGCTGATGTGTTACTAGTACATGCTACAGAAAGTAAACATACTGTTCCTTCTCTAATGTATATCAGCTGCTGTTTCTCTACCAAGCAGATTTAAAGTGTTATAGCTTTTGAACTGGCCATTTTTGGGACTTTAACATCAACTGAGGTCCTGAATGAGTCTCATAATTAAAGATCCCATGCTACTGTTTGCCACATATATGTGCATATTTTGCATGGGTGTACATCTAACACAGAGCCTGATTCTGATCTCATTCACACTGGTTTAAATCAGGGGTAACACCATTTAAATTAATGGATGTAGATAGGTGTAAAACTAGTGAGAACATAATCAGACCTACATACGATACATACACAGATACACAGGTGGAGTAAGATTATTGGACTACATTTGCTGTGTAACATCTTTGTGTGATCCTTCAACCACTCTTCCTCTCTTGGCAAGCACAAAACGAGATACCTGCATACCAGATACATGTGGGGTGCTGTCATTGATCCAGACTAGGAGCCAGCTGCAGTACATGGCAGCAGCTTCACATAAGGGAAGTTGGGGAAGGTAATCAATAATATTACAAAGAATGGTCACAAACAAAAAAATATTTCTCTCCTTCCTTTAATCTCCTCTTCTCATGTTTCTTTTTTTCCTCAAGTGGTAGTGGTGCTGAATACTAATAAGGTAGTACTTGGTGCAACTCCAGCTGCCATTTGGAGTTCATTCAGGTTCTGAATAGCCTAAGTGAATTTGTGCCAATAAAGTGGAAGTTTTTCTAACCCACTACAACTGGTTAATTTCTTGATACCATCAGGACAAGGAGTTGAAACAGGAGTGTAGGATATTCTAAATAAGCACAGAACATGTGGTAAGAAATGAGCATATTTTTTGTCAGGATAATCTGTTTGCAATATAATGCAATTTATCTTCACATACTAAAAGGAAAAGAAGACAATCACAGAACATTAACACTATAAATAAGGAAACAAGAAACTATGGTTTGGTGACAGAGCAAGTTGGGTTGCTATTGCAAATGTCATTGTCAAGCATTGAAATAGTGTCTCAAAGATTAGTGTGGAGCAGAGGGAGGGACATTTTAATTGGCACTGCTACAGGAGTATTTCAGAATCTGGATCAAATTAGGCTCTCATTTATCTCCAGGCAATCTCCATGGAGTCAATAGACTGAATTTTGGAAAGGACAGAATTTCCCCATCTTACAGTACCTGTGTGACCTGCTAGATCAGCCTCATTCACTACCAAAATAAAATGCTACATGGTACCAACTTTAATGCTGTGCCATGCCATTATACAGAAGGTGCTTAGGGATCAGAGATTTATATTAACAAATGGGAAATAAAAAGTTACCCATAGGCAGCAAAATGAGAATGACTTTGTTTTTTCAGTTCAATCTTATAAATCAACTAACATGGCAAGAGCAATGGAAAGGTCATTTCATGTTGACTTCTGATATTGAAAATCTCTGTGGGAGGCTGTAGAATGCAAATTACATCTACATCATGGGCCAATTCCTGTCCTCCTTTCTCAGGGAAATTCCCACTGAAACGAATGGGAGTTATGCTTGAGTATGGCATGGAGGACTGGGCCCTAACTGATCCATTCTAAAGATCTAGACACTTAATAAATAATCTAGACAGTTAATAAATTGTAACCTGCCCTCAGCAATGCTGAGCAGTAAAGGAGAAAAGAAGGGCACAACATAAACAGCCAGATCTAGTAACAGCCAGTGTTTCTTTACAGCTTTATTAATAAAGTGGAGTCAATTGGCCAACTTCTGCTCTGTTATACCGCTGTATATCTGGAGTCACTCTGCAGGGTGACGGGAAATATAATTTACACCTTGCTCCTTACTGCAGACATGCAGCATAATCACTGCTTCATGATTGCAAACTACGAAAAAAAATACATTCAGTGTTGCCTATTCATAACCTTTTATCATGAGTCTCATAATATTTGGTGTTAAAGTCTTAGCTACTGGAATCAGGTTACTACCTCAGATCCCAGCTTTTTTTAAAAAAACTCATTTCTAGCTCTCATGGCTGTGGAGAGCAGCTTGAAAACATGAACCCTAAATAAGCCAGCACTAGAAGGCAAATGAAAAGAACCCCAATTTTTTAAATACCATGTTTTTTTGGAGTCTGACTCATAAGTTTTGAACACTAGGGGCTGGCAATACTGTTTGTTTACTTTAATTTTGATTAGAAACAGTTTTTTATTTTTATTTAAGGGTGTCATTACATCTCTATCAAAGATTATGCCTGCCATAAGTGGAAGCAATTCAGGCATCATGTGTGGCCATCTGGTCAGGAAATACCTGGACTAAGACACTCTGGATAAGTCTTTCAGACCCAAGACCTCCCTTTTTGACTCCATGCCACAGAGAGCCTGTGGCACGTTAACTCCATGGCCAAATGAATCCTTCCTGTAATTCCATTAACTTCACTGGAGCTACACTACTGATGAAAATGCCTCCTACTTATTTGGGGTGAGCCCCAAATAGGGCATAAATGTTTTCCTTTGCATGAGCTGCCTCTTATCCTGCATACATGGAAGAAGTGTCCTGAATTTGGCCCTAAAACCTTTTGTTGATCTACAAGCCATGTTTCCCACTAGTTTCAAGTGATAGTCTTGATCATTATAGGCTTATGCTGATCCAAACATAATTGCATTACAACAGCTGGTGGAAACATTGCATGTGGTCTGGACCCACAGTTCTAGGGACTACCCTTGTTCTGTTTTGGGGGCTGCTTTAAAATGGTCAGTTTACTGCCACCTTTGCTTGAAGCAGTTGCCCTCTTGAAAGCTACTACAGGTTTTATCCAACAGAGTGTTCAGCTGAATATTAAAAGCTCTCCCGCATTGTTGTCTCACATCAGTTCAATAGTGTAGCTATTCTCCTACTAATCTAGCTACTAGATTAAAAAAGACAATTTATATGCTGTGCTACCGTTTAGGGAGCAGTTCTATTATTCTGAAATTATCTATACCCCATGTTTCCAAATTCATCACTTCCTTCATAATAAGGACATCTTGATACAGAGAAAACTATGAACTCTTTTTTGCATTGTTATAGGATTGTAAAATTTTGTTGTAATGTTCAAAGGTTGTTTGTATATAAATCCACACCCTATTTTTCCTATTTGTGACTGTAAAATATAATGTTGCATATATATAAGCCCAGATATTAAAAAAAAAATAGTGAAACTGAGTGGTTATAAAAGTGAAAGAGTCATAGGGATTAACACACAGTTCAGCTGATGCACCTCATTCATTTTTAGTGCTTATGCTTAGAGGGGGCTAAATTCAGCAGCGATGAGGTGCAAGTTAAGCATACACTATATGTTACTCAGAAAATGCATGTGAGCACCAGTGTTAAATCAGGAAACTTGCACTGATTTGCTGTTTATTAAAAGTGCAAGATGGTTAACTTACATACTGAAGTCAAGGGATGTACAAAACTGGAAAAGCAATGAGCAAAAAGGTACATTTTAAGAAGAGGGCCTACTTTGCACACCCACCCAATGCCAAATTATTGGCAGTTACACAACTTATATCTATGTTATGGCCACTGCTGAATTTGGCCCATGTGATGACTGGTGTGTGAGCTTGTTGCCTTCCTGCTTATTGCTTCCTGTTCCTGTTTGTTTCCTGCTCCCTGAACTCAGTGTTCCAGTTCCTGGTGGTGCGTGTGCACGTTTTGTTTTTTGAGATTATTGTTCTGGGGTGCACCTGAGTGTAACACCCACAAACGTCCATGGGAGTTTGCTTGTTTCTCTCTCTTGATTTGGCCCAGAGTATAATTATACTTAAATTGTAAGCTCTTTGCAGGCAGGGACTGTCTTTTTGTTCTGTCTTTGTACAGCACCTAGCACAATTCATCCTGGTCCATGATTGAGGCTTCCAAGCACTTCCACAATATAAATAATAATAGCGGAGTCCCTCAAACGTCTGAGACTATCACTTAAGGCTTCACTAGCAACTCCCCTGATTGCAGAAGCATTTAAACCCATTTCTAGAAAAAAACTTAGCTTCTGCCAAATTGCATTGTGGTTTTGTTGTTTGTAAAACATCCATTAGGAGCTTTGGGTTGAGTCCACTTGAATAATTTAAGGTGGAGCAAAATCCAAACTTCAACTCAAAATACAGACAAATGGAAGAGGTGTAGTGCAGTGAAGTGAAAAAAAATGCTCAGTTTGTGAAAATCAATGTAAGTTCCAGGTAAATTAGTAATTTTTTTTAGGTTTTGTGATTAATTCATAGCCTCTACTCAGATGTTTGCTGCAACCTATTACTCACTTCTAAATGTGATTTAAAAGCATCTTGAGTAAATGACTAAGCTCTAAATGGGGACAGAGATGCTGAGTGAATTTGTCAACTGTTGAAGAATATTCTTTATTTCTGAGCGCCGCCGTCCTGAGGCACAGTCTAGTTCAACCACTGCTTTGAGAGAATTATTGAAATTCAGTGAATCTCCACCATTAACTTCACTCAGAGGAATCAGTTCTTGCAGAGATTCTTGGTATTCTTCCCCCCCCCCTTTTTTTTTAATTAATTAGTATGCCTGAATACCAATGGAAATTCAGAAAGCATGGCTAATACTGATGATGTAATAAACTCTCTACTAGCCCTGCAAGCAAAGATTCTCCACACCGTACAAGGGATTCATGACTTCTTCAGCAGGAAAAAGAAATTTTTGGTTGAAAGCAGCTCAGCCCTGGGCTTCAAGCTGAGCATCAGTTTGAAACTGCCCCTGTGTTTCTCATGGTGGCAGGGATAACACCACAGTCAATTTGGATTCCATGCAGGAGATGGTTTCTGGGTCCTGTGGGAGCTGCTTGCTAAAACTGTGCCATCAAATTAATTGAGGGTTGATTGCTTTACCTCTACGGGAGTTAAATCAATCTCTGACTATTGCCAAATTAACCTGACAGGGACTGATTTATCTATGCAATAAGATCCCTAAAACACAAGTTTTTTTGCTTCTGGAATGAAAAATAAAATCAACAGGCAAGTGTTGCCAAAAATGTATAAAGTGAGGATAGTGCCCCCACTACTTTTTCAAATCACAGAAGCCAAACACTGTGTTTATACTATAAATGGGCCAGATTGCCCCTTCCCATGGGAAATCTGAGAGATTGCCTTTGCAGAGATTCTCCCACATCATTTCTTTGAGAGAGGGGATGGCTGTCCCTCTGCAGAAAGAGCAAGTCATGGTTTTCCCAAGGGATCAGTGAAAGTTCAGAGGCCTTGTATTACCACAGCAGCTCTGGACCCAGCCATCCACACCCCAGCTGAATGTCGAATGAAGCCCTGCTAACAAGGATTTCCCTTAGCTTTAGGTAACCCCCTTAAAGAGCTCCTCACACCTGAGGGGGTTATATGGAAAAAATTATGCTATCCCAGATGTAATTCCACACATTTGGGAGGAGTCCCCAGCTAGAGGGGAGACAGAAGAACAAGAGCACAAACTGAGGTAAGCATTCCTTTATCTGAACACCCACTCATTTCCTTGTATCTGGCTGTTACACCTAGCTGACACAGGAAAGCCCCAGTCTAAGGTAATTTGCATCTTCTTCCCCTCAGCCATAAGTCCCTGAGGTTCTGAGAGGTAGGATGTGTCATTTTTAACAAACACAGTGTTGAAACTTACCTCAGAATAAGGTTGCCTACTTTTCCCACTGACATCTATAGAGAGTGAGTTTTGACCCTGTGATGCAGCATCTGCCCTACACAGGACTGAAAGGGGTTAAGGTGGCCAGGCAGGCCAATTATTTCCACTGGGTGCACCTAGAGGAGCAGCGGGGAGCATGCCACTAATTAGGAGTAGGTTCAGCTGTGCAGGAACAGGTGGGACCAATATAAAGCCCAGGAGCGGCACTAATGGAAAAGTGGGCTTCAATAATTCTCTGAGTAGAGATGCTGGTAAGGGGGGGAGAATCAGATGAGAAGGAAGAAGCCCAGGCAACAGCAGTAAAGGAGTCAGGCCATGTAGAGACTTTGGCTGCTTGTTATAGAGTCCCTAGGTTGGATCCCAGTGTGGAGTATGGGCCTGGGTTCCCCTACTAGCCACTGGGAAATGGCAAGGTGTCATAAATATAAAGGGAAGGGTAAACCCCTTTGAAATGCCTCCTGGCCAGGGGAAAGCTCCTCTCACCTGTAAAGGGTTAAGAAGCTAAAGGTAACCTCGCTGGCACCTGACCAAAATGACCAATGAGGAGACAAGATACTTTCAAAAGCTGGGAGGAGGGAGAGAAACAAAGGGTTTGTGTGTCTGTCTGTAGTCGTCTTGGCCGGGGACAGAACAGGAATGGAGTCTTAGAACTTTTAGTAAGTAATCTAGCTAGGTATGTGTTAGATTATGATTTCTTTAAATGGCTGAGAAAAGAATTGTGCTGAATAGAATAACTATTTCTGTCTGTGTATCTTTTTTGTAACTTAAGGTTTTGCCTAGAGGGGTTCTCTATGTTTTTGAATCTAATTACCCTGCAAGATATCTACCATCCTGATTTTACAGGGGGGATTTCTTTATTTCTATTTACTTCTATTTTTATTAAAAGTCTTCTTGTAAGAAAACTGAATGCTTTTTCATTGTTCTCAGATCCAAGGGTCTGGGTCTGTAGTCACCTAGGCAAATTAGTGAGGCTTTTTACCAAACCTTGTCCAGGAAGTGAGGTGTAAAGTTTTGGGAAGTATTTTGGGGGGGAAAGGCGCGTCCAAACAGCTCTTCCCCCAGTAACCAGTATTAGTTTGGTGGTGGTAGCTGCCAATCCAAGGCAAAGGGTGGAATATTTTGTACCTTGGGGAAGTTTTGACCTAAGCTGGTAAAGATAAGCTTAGGAGGTTTTTCATGCAGGTCCCCACATCTGTACCCTAGAGTTCAGAGTGGGGGAGGAACCTTGACACAAGGGTGTTAAAAATACCAGCTAGGTAGCAGGTCTAGAAGGATTTTGAGTTCCCCTGAAAGGCTAGAGGACTGAGTCATGAAGAGGAGACTTAAGATCTGAGAGTGAGTGTGGTTGCAGAGTGAGACTGGATGGGGGAAAATACCACTGGAGGCAGAGCACAAGCCTGGTGGAGTGAATTTCCAGGATAGCCATCAGGAGGCACTGCTAGCAGCGAGCGTAGCCTGTGACAGACCCATCCTAGCCTAGTTGCTCTTACTTCCTGGCAATGATAGCCTCCACAGGGTTAGGTTAGAACCATCCACAATTGAACAAATGCTGAAATTGCCACATACATTCCTTCAATAGTACTGATTATATTTCTAACTATATTACATATCTAAAGATGGATTTTTGTTGGTTTGGAACGCTAACTATAAAACTGATAAACATTTAGTTTTCTGGCAGTAGCTAACAGAAGCTTAGTTTAATGCTGTTGGCTGTAATTAATATTGTATGTGTTGGACTGGACTCTTGTCTGAATCAAGCCTTTCCTAACTATATATTTAGGATGGTGCATAAGTGGATAATGGAAGTGAACGTTAATCCCACAGACATAATATATATTAACACCTGGGATGTCTTGCACATAATGGCATGGCACACATTTGTGATTGCTGATTCTATCCACCATTGTTGAACAAGACTATCTAGCAGGAAGCTAGTCCTAAATGTATACAAAATTGCTTCAGGCCATAAAGTTATTTAGCTATTATATTTTGGTCTGAGGTTTTACTAGCAGCACTGTAGTAAAGTTGAGGAGGCACTATTGATGTTCTACACCTTTATTTTTTGGTATTCAATATTTCAGAAATTTGCCCTTTGAGCAGAATTTTCTCATTCAGAACTGAAAGATGACTTTTTGGGGAGCTGGCCATGTTGCTGTTTGACATCTTGGGCTATGTGAGCATGGAATAAAAGTAAATCCTTAAAGCCCATTAACACAACAATAGCTTAACTAAATCTTTAGATTTCAGACTTTTCATGATGGAGGTGTGACACTTTCTCATGGCTTCCAGGACTGTGAGAGACCTTGTTTCTCTTTCGCTGAGGCAGGAGGGTAACTTTCTGGTGCTAAACTGGGTGTTGGCTCCCTGTCACTGAAGTCTATTAGCCACCCAAACAATCTCCTCTGGAGCTCTGCCAGCCTTTACTCTGCTTTGCGGGTAACACTTGGTGTACCTCAATTCCTAAGCACCTCCCTGTAGTGTCCAGTCCCTGTCACTGGACATTCAGCTGACTTGATAATCACTGTATTTCTAAAGACCCAGTGTACACACTTGCTTGATTCAATTGAGGATGCACACTTACTTAATATAAAGGCACTGGGATAAATTCATAATAAAGAGTAAATTTATTAACAAAGAACAGAGATTCAAAGATGTAGTGAGCAAGGATAATGAGAAGCAAAAGATAACATCTTTCTACAAAACTAGGTCTTAACGCTAGCAAGTTATTCTTATCTAAAGTAGTTTCTCATTTGAAACCTTTTATGTGGTGCTTGCAGGTTTTCACTCATACCATGATCCAGATTTTTCATGATTCCCCACACACCATTGCAAGGGGATTTCTCAGAAATGGATAACAAAGGGTTTCTTTTCCCCTTCTTATAGGCCAGTAAACCTTTGAAATCTATTCTTTTGACGTGTACTCCTGGATAAGACCCTCCTTCCCCCCCCCCCCCCATGCTGCCTTCACGTTTTCCCCTCCCCTGGTTAATTTGTTCTTCCTGTTTTACGTCACTTGCAGATGTAACTCCTATTCTATTTGGCTCACAATACTTAATTTACATTAGAGACAGGGATAGCTGAATAGAGGTGCTTTTGTCTGCCATAAGACCTGTTTGTCCACTCTGCCTTGTTATAGACTTGAAAGCATAATATAGGTATACATAATTCCTCATATAGTATTAATACCTATATTTCACAGTGATATAATGACCAGTCTATCACTTGCTTTCTTTTGATTTGATATCTTCACATATAAATACTATGACAGCAATGTGTTAGGTGTAATGAGTTTATCAGTCCTGATGAGTTGCTGGTGCAGAGTAGTGAACCACCATTGGGCCTCGTGTCACAGGAGGGCATGTGCCTTTGATATATTGGGGGAAATTTAACTTAGAAATAATATCAGTACTGCACTGCAAAGAGTTCAGGCAGTAATTCAGAGCCTTTGATTCCTAATGCCCAACCCATCAGACCCAGAGGGACCTGCCTAGGGCACCAATCTCAATTACTTCCTCTCCCATATGGGGAACAGCAACAGCTGGAAGGGGCTTTCATAGTTTGCTGACAACATCCCCCACTCAATTTAAGATTTACTCTGGATTCCCCACACCTTACCTTTAGTTTCTGTATTGCCATCGGTTATTAGTCTCCCTTCACCTCACCCCTTTTCAGCCATTGCAAACCCTCAGCTTCTTTCTTCCTGATCATTATTCTGCTTGCCTCCTTCCTCTATCCATTTCTCTTTGCCCAGTGCCTTTTCTTACTCCAGCAATCCCTTGGTGGTTCAACCCAAGTGCCTTTGAAAACCAAGTTTTCTGTAATATGAATAAAACAAATATATCAACCACCCCAAAGCAAACCAAACAATAGAGCCAGCATGCCATGTGCTTGCCATCACCCACATCAGTCTTCCTGAAAGCTGTATGTGTTCCCACTACCCTTCATCTATTTTGTCTTTTTAAGGTCATTGGTGCAGGGATTACATTTTCCTAAGTGTTTGTATAAGTGCTTACGATAATGGGGCCCTGAGCCTCATTGGGACCTTTGGGCTCTACCACAGTAAATATAAAGGATTATTATGCCTTTGAAGAGACACACACCCAAAGCCTGAAGAAATCATTATGTGGAATATTATGTTTGTGAAGTTACACACACTTACATGTACAGAACTCCAGCCAACGTTTCACACCCCAAAGGTAACTTGGTAAAATGTCACCTGCAAACTGAGCATTTGGATCCAAACTTTGTGGTTTAGAATTATCTTTAGCTATTACTAGTATTTCAAAGCACTAATATTAATAATACCTAGCTCTTATGTAGTGTTTCTCATCAGTACATCACAAAGCGCTTTACAAAGGATGGATAAATATATTTATCCCCATTGTACAGATGGAGGAAAGTGAGTCACAGAGAGGTGAGGTCATCCCACAGGGCAGTGGCAGAGTCATAAATAGAATTCAGGTCTCCTGAGTCATAGCCCAGTGTTGTAGCCATGATACCTCCTCTCTGACAAGGATGAGATTTTATTTCAGTGTTTACATGTGTTCAACAAACACTAGAAATCCCTGGGTCAGGAATTAAGATGTATTGAGGAATCTCATGGTGGATGGAAATCTGTAGCCTTCCTCCCGAGTAAGTTAGTGTATATCAAATGTAAAACTGAAATTGTAATTGCAGGTGAGCTAACTAACAGAGAGGATATTTATAAAACACTACATTTCTCTAGAAATCAATACTAAAGCCTCAGAGCATTGAACATACAGGCAAGGCTGGCAAAACCTTGTCTGCAAGGTATCAGAGTAACAGCCGTGTTAGTCTGTATTCGCAAAAAGAAAAGGAGTACTAGTGGCACCTTAGAGACTAACCAATTTATTTGAGCATAAGCTTTCGTGAGCTACAGCTCAGCTCAAATAAATTGGTTAGTCTCTAAGGTGCCACAAGTACTCCTTTTCTTTCTGCAAGGTATGACTCAAGTAAACAGCTTGCTTTCTCAGATGGTGCATTGCTAGCAGGCTCTAGCCCCAGACATGCCAAAACTACTTGATAGTCCTTGTACAGAAGAATCTTCAAATAGCACAATTCCATTGTTTGCAGTGGAGCTATGCATGCACCTAAAATTTGCAGTAAGGAGACAACTCCTTTCATTTTAAGCACAATACGACATAGTGTAGGATCACCTCTGTAAAATGAGGATAATAATACTTCCTTTCCCCGATCCATTCTCTTGCTGTGCCAATTTAGATTGTAAACTCTTTGGAGCAGGGACCACTTATTATTATTTGCTACATTTGTACTGTACACTGCTGGCCCTGATCTAGGTTGGACTCTCTACATGCTAATATGATATAAATAATTGCTTTTGACTAATTGCTAAAGATTAAGTACAAAAACTAAAAGAGTTATAGCCACACTTGAAAATTGTTTAGTGGCTTAGAACAGCAGTGACTAACACACTTGCTGTAGCTGCTCTTGGAACTGGGAGAGATTTTTTTATGAGACAACACAATTTTTTTTATTACCCCTGGGAGCTGGTAATTAGTGTTAGTTTTTTGCTTCAAGATAAATATGGGATTCTGATCTTGTATGAATATTTTGACTTTATTAGATTAAGCTTTAGTTTGCAGGACCAATTAGGCTGACCCTGTTCAATTAGCTGCTTTGAGACTACACTCAGTAAAGGCACATCATGTTTGTGTGATTTCTCTCATAAAAGTTTAACGTAGTGTATAATTAGAGGAGATTAAGTGCTTCCTTTCTTGCAACAAGGTCTTCCCACCCACAGATTCTGACAGGCCTAACACGTTGCCAACAAAATCAATCTATACCCAATTAAACATGAACACAGAGATTTAAACCATCTCTCCTCTGAACCCCTCTTATCTTCTTCCCTTCCCCCAAAACATACACACAGAAGGGGAGGCAGAGAAAACAAGGAATTTCAGAAGGGTCACCTAGCTGTTGTCCCTTCAGGGTTTGGGGGGAGATGAAGCAGGCAGGGAGAACAGTAAATGCTGTGGATCCTGGATCTATGGTTAACAGAATCCCCTTATGTGCAAAAAGAAACTGAGTACTTGTGGCACCTTAGAGACTAACCAATTTATTTGAGCATGAGCTTTCATGAGCTACAGCTCACTTCATTGGATGTGCAGAAGCAGAAAGGTGGCCCCCTAGAATGGCTGCATCTCTGGGCTTCTGCTGCAAAGCCTTCTTCCTCTAATAGCATAGCTTGCACAGGAGCCACGGGGCTAGTGGGTGACTCCCCTATGGCTGCACAATGGAAGCAGTGGAGAGGACTCTACAACACTTAATGCTGCTTGAAATATCATTAATTCCCAAAGAGAGGTCAGCAGGACCAGAGGGGGACAATGCTGTGGAGACCAGCAGGCCCCTACTGATCTGCCCTGAACTCCCATGAAGCCCAACCCCTACTGTGCACCTGTAATTGGCAAGGGGGATGCGGAAGGTAATATGCATAATTCTATGAAACTCCCCTTTTTTTTCTGCACCTCAGTTTACCTTTCTGCTGAAGCACAGGCCAGAGTTCTGTCTTTTCAGGACTTTTCAGAAAAGTATTATTATTAGTTAAGCTCTGGAATAGGTTTCCAAAGGAGGTTGTGGAATCACTATCACTGGAGGTTTTTAAGAACAGAACTATATACACTCTGCTACTGATTAATTTAAAACAGTAGAACTTTTATGAAAAGGCAGCTACATAATACTGGCATCCTCTTATCCAGAAGATCTGCTTTATGGGAGTATTTAAAGTCCTATCTATTTACTTAAATGGAAACATCTGTCAGGGATGGTCTAGGTTTACTTGGTCCTGTCTCAGCACAGAGAGCTGCACTTGATGACCTCTCAAAGTCCCTTCTAGCCATACAATTCTGTGATTCTACACAGAGGTAAACCTTCAAGCTATTGTATAAAAAACTCTGAATGCAGGTGTTAATTAACAGCTGCCAGTCAGCCTCAAAGAGAGAGTATCATATAATTGCCTAGTGAACAAAGTTTAAATAAATGCACAAATATTTGCAAACAGTATTGGGAGTATCATCTTAAACAATACTAGTAGGCAGTAAATCTGTTGATATTCCTTATACAGGCATCCCCACTTATTGCTATTACATATATTTCAGTGCAAGGTTTCAGCAGAATATATGCATTTTATACTTTAATACACACACACACATCCCCTCTGAATTTCCCACAGATACGATTTCTCAGTCTCTATAGTGTGGCCTCATAATGTACGTGTATGTGTCATGGCATGCCTCTTCCTGGTCACACACCTTCTTCAACACTGCTCTGGGTTACTAGTATAGCCTTTTTAACATTGAATCTTCCTCTTAGGACACCTGCCTTTAAATATTGTGGGATCCTGGCTGCTTTTCTTAACTCTATTTTGAGGTCCTTGAAGATCTCTTCAAAACCCACTGATTGACTATGCCTCTGACATGAGGTTTTTCAGTTGCCCTCTAAACACTTCAGAATCTCCTCAGCAAAACAACAATCCAAAGATTCTTGTGTTCAGGCACTGGAATTGTGGCTGAATTAATAGATGACTGTCTCCTTGATTTCTAGTAAGATACGGATATTGTAGCTATATCCGAAGTGGTACAGGCATTGGGATGCAGCATTCACAAGAGATACATCTCTTGGTCCTGCATTTTTCAGTCTGTGTGCCTGTTTCCAACCCCTGTATTTATAATCTTTTTGTCTTAGGTTCTGATTGACTCAGTTCTTAGGGGTTGAATGTGTGGAACCTGCAACACTGCATGCCCTTAATGGAAACTTTCAGTACAGCTACAGAAACAGCAACTTATCATGTCTTCTAGTAACTACCACACCACTCCTTCAGATGGCTCTTGGACCTTCCAATTAAGCTGCCCTGCCCTGCTGTCCGCATGTGTGCAGAAGCACACAGGGTCTGACTAAAATCCATATATCCTCCCCACTGCTTCTCTTCTTTGCTTTTGATATAAAAACATCAAACACTGCAGTTATAAGCATGGGGGTCACACACTTATACAGATCTTCTGCAAGGTCACGAAAGTGAGGGGACAATGGTGCAGAGCCAACACTGTCCTGGAAGAAATAGTTATTAGATGAAGGAGTTAGTTCCTAAAGCTAGCAATAGATACAACAGAAGCAACTGTCCTTTGGGCTAAAATTATTTTGATTGTATCTATCTATTCAATCTATATAATTACTATGACCTGAACCCTCAAAGGGACTTCGGGGTTGCCAACCCCGAGTGTCATGATGCCTAACTTTTAGTCGTCTAGAAAATCACCAGAACAACACTGCGATACACAAAGCCTGAATTAGGTTCCTAGGCTCCCTATTCAGTGAAAGAGGAGAAAAAGGCACCTTAGAATGCAATCCACAAAAGCCAGCATGCTTTGCAGGGAATTGCTTAAGCTTGCGATTGGAGCCAGGGGACTGTATCTGGGTCTCCCATGTGAGTGCCCTAGCCACCAGGCTACAGAGTCATTCCTGCTCTTTTGCTTTGCCTCAGTGACTGCTCCACTGTGGATAAAGACACCCGGATACCTAGAGTGAGGCACATGCTCAGAGGCAGAAACTTAAGGGTTGGGGTAATGTGCTGTACAGGGTGTGATTTCTAAAGCACAGTAATGTGTGCACATTAATCGGTCCATGTAGACCCTGCGGGTGCACACTAACAGTTCTCTAGTGTGTTTTAATGTAATAATGTTTCAGACAGCACCGTGTTAAAGCACACGAGCAGATCTTTGCTATGTGAGCTAAAGGATTAATTACAATATCTGGCAGCAGGAGTAGGCTATTATTCTGTATGGACTTCCAATAGAGCATATACAATAGAGCATATACAGCAGACTTGACCTATTTTACAGACAGCATAACCAATTACACAGATTTGGGAAGTTCTTGTTGAGAGACAGTGTGGCTAAATGGATGAGCCTTGTGGGATCCTGGATGAGCCTTGTGGGATACCATAGTAGAGATCTGGATTATGATATCAGCTGGTGTAACCTGTTAGTAGGCCTTACTTAGCTGATGTTAATAACCCATATTACTAATAAAAGTGTAACCTACAACTCATGGACCTTGTCCCTTGCAAAACTGAAATAGGTGCAGAAACATTATGTCAGTGCTGCACTAAATTGCAATGTGCTATCCAGATTCTATGTTGGCAGCACCACACAAAAGGCCCTAAAAATGCCATATCCAGTCACAGGAGGGTCTCCTCAGCATACAGAGATTCTTCAGTGCAGGAGAGCCAAACTGGCAGCCATCCAACGCTATCTCTCTGCTGCCAGTGTAGGAAGTGTGGCTAGGGCTTTCTTATGACCTAGTGCTCCCCAGCTGCCATTTTGTTCTCATGGGGCAGCAGAAGTGAATGAAAGCAGGGTCTAGTTGCTCTGTTATGCCATGGACTAGCCCAGCACGCAGCTGGCCAGAATTACAAGTGTGCAAAGGACATGTCTGAATAAGCACTCCAGAGCTGTTGTATGTTCTCCTTGGCCATAGCTGAGAATAAGGGCCAGTATTCCTAAATATTGTGGTGCTGAATGTAGAATATAAACTCTGCAGGGGCCTGATGACCATACTGTTACCAGTAAATGTATGTTCAGCTATCATCTCTGATTGCTAAAGGGTTTGTATTATTTAATCAGTGATGGCATGTGTTCTGGTTCTCACTTCCTGTAGTGGGTCTACATGCTAGAGCATAGTGGTGTGCTGCAGAACAAAGAGATCCTGAGGTTGGGATTTTGCACAGTGAATTTTGTGACCAGGGCTACTGGGCTTTGACACACTGGGTTAGTATAAACCATTTTTTATCTTAAATGTTATTTGGTTGTTTTTTTAATTGTGAAATTTGAGGAGTGAGGGGCTAAGAGAACAAAACTCTCAAACTTGATCACAACATTGTCTCCCAGCAGCAATTAAAAAGAAAATATGTACTTTTTTATTTGCTGTTTGCAAAAAAACTAACACCTTTGAAAATCAATGTTTGGTCCATTACAGTAAAGCTTGTCTCCAGAGACTGGTGTAAATTGTTGTGATCCCTGTCAATTAACATTGTTGATAAGTGCCATTGATCAGCTAAATAGCTTTGTTTGAACGACAAATATTTCCACTTTGTGGAAGAAACCTGTTATCTTGATATTGATGTACCCTACTGTAGTAAATTGCAAAAAGTTAATTTTGGGGGTGCAGAATAACCTTACTTAATGCCAGTTTCATGAAAGACTATCGCAGGATTAAAAGTTTGCTGTACAATGTAATACATAATAAAGTATTTTTCTAGATTTGGTGATTTACTTTTAGCTTCAGAGCCACACAAGAACCGTAGACTGACGTGCAACGACAATTTAATTCTGAGTTAGTGATATAAGTAAATAAAATTTCCAA
Organism: Lepidochelys olivacea; assembly: GCF_965140295.1. Lineage (NCBI taxonomy): Eukaryota > Metazoa > Chordata > Testudines > Cheloniidae > Lepidochelys > Lepidochelys olivacea. The sequence continues at coordinate 76,635,257 of NC_140414.1, forward strand.
CCCACTATAGTTTGGACCTGCTCCTATATGCATATGGATGCTCACATACACATACTGAAATTCCATCCCCTGTGTTGTACAGGAAGTCAGACTAGCTGATCCTTTCTGACTGTAGAGATTGAGTCTATGAAGAAAAGGGTACAAAAATACATATGATCACCTTTGAAATGTTTTGACCCTTTCATATATTTATAAATGAAATGATAGAACACAAGATGGGGTAAATATAAAGTTTTTATCAACTTGGGTTTGGAATAGTTGTATCTCTGTTTCATTACAGATAGATCATATATCATTCTAGTGGTTTCTGATATATTGTCAGGACCTTAGACTGCATTCTGGTCACATGCATGGCTATCAGAACTTCTATACACATAGTGAATATTAAACAGAGCACCGGCCGTTCATCTTCTCTATGTACAGCAACGCCTCTAAATTACTTAAGGTCCTTAGCCTTGATCTTGCATTGAGATTTGGGTAAATGCAGTAAGTCAATGAGCTCCTTATGGGGACAGGGGTCTTCCTCTACCCAGGTGGTTCTCATTTCAGGGTTGGGGCAAACTTCTTTTTTGCTTGGGTGGGTTTTTGTTTTTTGTGAGTCCAAAAAGAAATTATTTTGTAGGAAGGAAGCTTAAAAACCATGCCCTGTGAGCTATTAAATAAATAAGACATAGGATTCATTCTAGCTGCAATATTAAGTAGTTTCTGTTCAAATGGAGGAAAAGAAAACAAGAATTTTTTTTTATTTCGTTTCTTTGAAAAAGTATAGAATGCTTTTTTTCAGTGGAATACTGCAGCCATAGCAACAGAGACAGATGCCAACAACATCTTTGCCCACTTCAGCCTGGATCATCACTGCTGCACTGGATTGTTGAGCATTCCGAGAGTCACGAGACAGTAAAGTACATGTTCTCAAGAGACTGAAAGGAAAATGCTCCACAAATGCCAAGCTGGATCTTGGCACTGTGGTTGCTCTTCAAATGAATGGTACTGTATGTAATAAACAAGCAAAGTGAGGGAGCTTAAAAATCTAAATACTCTCTTGAGAGGAGATAGCAGTTCCTGGGAATAGTGAACAAAAGCTATCAGAAAACTAAGATAATTGATTTTTATCATGAATGGCTTACAATTATGGATGTGTGGTTAGAATAGGAATGTAGGTTCTGCAGTACAAAGCACTGCATTCTCTAATGCTTCTTGTGAGGTTTTATTTACACTCATTTAAAGAAGCATCCTGGTATATTAGACAGTGTCACATTTATTAAACTAGTTGGTATCAATCTCTTTTAAAACATATTAATAGAATAGTCTTTCTGTTTCATTATATCCTTAGATAACGCTCATGTAGCAGTGACTGATATATGCCATTTCTGCTTCTGTGTGTTTGAAAGAGGAAAATTCATACATAAAAAAGCTATGGATTTTCTACTTGAAATGGATCATAAAGAGATTTTCTTCCTCTTTCCAGCCCCTGGTTGTTATATGAGAAAACATTAAAAATAAACAAATACGTTGTGCAGTGTTCAGTCTACCAACTGGCAGCCTGACAATAGAGCAAACTAAACAAGGTAGCAGGGTCTCCCATCCTGTGGATGAACTTTGCTGTGTTCTACTTCCTGCATTTTATCATAATTCAGAGACACCATCACCATCAATAAGCTTCAGCTCTCTACTGCTGGGTAGTCAGGTTATTTGGATATCTGTAACCAGGCCTTGTGGCCTTGATGTCTTTTGACAGTCCCTGTGTACAAAGTGACCAGCCAGCTTTCTAGCAGCACCATTTTGGGAGGGGATCCCTGTCCCACTTCCTCCTGATCCAAGCATTCACAATATTATTTCACTCCATAGTTAGGACTCCTTTCCTCTGAGATCAAAGTTTAGTTTATTTTTCTATCTCAGCAGTGGCCAAAAAGAAGCTAACCCAGCTTTAGTCATCGCATCCAATTCCATTTTTTTAAAGTAAAAGCAAAGGTTATTAGCAGAAGACAGAAAATAAGGTGGAAATCACCAAATAAACAACTTTTAATCCTTACATAAAGCTCACGAAAGCTTATGCTCAAATAAATTGGTTAGTCTCTAAGGTGCCACAAGTACTCCTTTTCTTTTTGCGAATACAGACTAACACGGCTGCTACTCTGAAACCAATCCTTACAGTGTTAGTACTAGCCATAAGCAATGCAAGGTGGGCAAAAACTCTAACTTACAACACATGACATGGAAATATTACATAAAGCCTACTTGAACAAAGTGTCTCTTCCAGCCTGAATGCTCTAGGTTCCTTCCCAACTCTAGTGCTAATGACTTTGTGATACTGGGGCCTGAAAAATCCCCTGCCCCCAAAGAACTCTGAGAAAAAGTTTTGTCTTTTTTCCCTTTTCTTACCTTTACTTTCCACTTGAGAGAGATCAGGCTGGATGGATAGGCCCTGATAACAAAGCAGTTAAACAAAGAATTTAAGTTTAAATATGTGAGTAATCCCATTTTGCTATACTGCATATGCTTTCCCAGTGTTTACCATTTTTCTTATTTCCTCTGTTTCTTTGTTCCCCCATTACCTTTCTCCATCCTTTAGTTTAAAGAATATAACAGCTTCTGCCTTTATGTCTTCCAAAAATTGTGGTATGTGAATTCAAAATGTGGGACAGGCTATTTATACAATGATCCCTTGCCATCAGAGAATTAAGATTATTAGAGGCCTGGTACATAATATGTTACCCTGTAAAGAATTACGTGCACCTAAGTTCTCTGGACTGCTTTGATTCCCAACCAAATAACATATCAAAATATTATACATTGGGCACCTGTAACAGAGTGCTGAACAGTAGCACTTGAGCCAAAACTCTGGTGACTTTTAGTACTAATTAGGTTTCCCAGAGAAGGCCTCATTGGACACTGTGGTACCTGATTACCAGGCCAGCTTGGGGCTAGTGAGTCAGTGAGTCAAATTAGCTCATTAACAGGGAAGCTGTATAAAAGGGCACAGGAAGGGAGGGACTGGCTAGAGAGTGTGACAAAGGGAGGCCTCTGAGTAAACACAATTTATCTCTTTCCCCCCCACTCCCACAACCTCTTTTTTTTTTCTTTTTTTTGAAGAAGGGGTTAGAAAGTTGAGATACAGTGTAAAGGTGTGGAGACCCTGATATGTGTTGGTGGAGGAACTGTAAATAAAAGTCAGTGTGGCTTTTACAAGCAAGAAATGGTCTCTGAGTGGTCTGTGGTCATGGAAGAAGTGAGGATGTGACATGCTGCCCCCATCATAGTACCCTTCTATCAGTCAGCTTGCAGTCTTGGATTCTTAAAAATACCATGTTAGCTCATACTGGGTCAGACCTATGGTTCATCTAGCCCAGTATTCTGTCATCTGAGAGTGGCCAATGTCAGCTGCTTCAGAGGGAATGAACAGAACAAGGCAATTTTGAATGCTCCATCCCCTGTCATCCAGTTCCAGCTTCTGGCAGCATAGGTTTAGAGACACTATTTTACTTGTCACCCAGGTGAGAAAAGCACCCCTAGGTAGAGCTTGTTTCTTCTTTTTAAAAAAAAAAAAGTTTTGTGAAAATCTTTTTTTCCTGTTTGAAATTTCAAAATGTTCAACAATTTTAAAAAAAAAATTAATAAATTTCAACCAAAAATGGAAATTTTAATCCATTCAAAGATGAGCTATCTGGAGATTCCATGATGGTGGTCTTGGCCGACTGAAATGGGAATCGATTATCTACCAAAGCATTTAAAAGAATTTAGAAAATCCATTTAGAAGAGAATCCTTTGTTAAAACAACACAAATCAATACTCCATAAGATGCCCTGGGTGCTATTCTGTTGAAGATGTTCAGCATCTCTCAGGAGGCACTGAGCCCCATAATGGATCAGACTTTAGTTTAGTGTCAGCTTTGCTCATTATTAGCATTCTGCAATTGTTTAGTTTAAGTGTTTTCTTGCTGTTGCCTGGAAACATTTAGTAGGATGTCAGCACTGCAGCCTGGTCTGGTTTAAGATTGGTTTAATTTTGTGCATATTTAGAATTTTAAAAAATTTGATTGATTATTTGAGATTTCTTACTTTGTTTTCAGCAACTCATAACTAATTTTACCAGGACATCAACATTTAATAAGCTTTTTTAGTAGGATCAACCTTTTGTCCTTGCTCCTGTATGCCTTGCTTATGCAAAATTCCCCACTGAAATCAATGGCCTGAGTAAACAATGCAGAATTAACTCTGTTGCTTGCCTTACATGGTATTAGTTAGCTAAAGATTTTCTCAGTAGCTGTCTAGGCTCTTGCAAAATTTCATTGCTTTTAGTGTTATTGGTATTTCATGGAAAGCTGTGTTTTGTCAACAGATCTACTAAATGCATCCCTGAGAAAACAATAGTTTACACATATCTTGACATGGCATATCTCCAGTTATGCATTCCAAGATTCTAGAACAGTGGTTTTCAATCTTTTTCCATTTGCAGACCCCTAAAAATTTTCAAATGATGGTGTGGACCCCTTTTTAAATCTCAGACATAATCTGAGGACTTCCAGGGGTCTGCGGACCACAGGTTGAAAACCACTGTTCTAGAAGATACTGCAACATGTCCTCGACTAGAAGGTGCATTGTATCTCCCCATTAAAGTCTAAGGATATTAATGGTGTGCAGTACTTCCCAAAGGGGTGTCAGTGCTGTGTAGTAATTGGGCCCTAAGATCCACCAGCCTTCTGGTCATTCCTGAGAGCTACGGGTTATTCACATCACATGTGAAGATGCACTTTTTTAAAAAGGGGCATGACTAAGTGAGAAAATGGACACATTACTCCCTTAAAGAAAAGAATCTCAGCTGTATTTCAGACACACACACGGATTAATACTATCTTATTTATGCACATGAGTGCTTCTAAATGTGATTTGTGTGGCTCCATAGCTGGGAATGTCAGTCAGAGATTCATAAGCCTAAAATAGTACTACAGTACTAAAAATCATTTGACTATATCAAATTCTCTGCTGGATTTCTGCTCCTGGGTATCTGCCAATTACTATTTTACACCTGGGACAGATATAAACATGCCCGCGTCTCTCATCCAAATACTGTACAACGTCATTCATGGATGAAGGAATGACAGTAACCTGTGCAATGGAGAAGGTTCAGCCAGCAATAGGTTACATACCACTCAACAGAGTTACAGCATCATATTCCAACATCACACGAGACAAATATTTTCTACCAAATGTGAGAGTTTCTGTGCTATACTGTGACATATGGCTGACCTACCAGTGAAGTGATGGGTCTGTCTCAAGCAAGCTAATCCTCAGATTGTGTTAACACATTGAACAACAGTCCAGACTGTCACAGAACGTGTAAACTCCACTGTCTGCACCAGATGCACTGCAGTGGCACAGTTGTATTGGTACAGCTACACCGCTGAACGCGTAGACATAGTCTCAGTGCTGGCAGGGTTGGGAGCTTTATGTTGACCTGCTCTCTCAGAAGTCTTTACCAGCAATAAGGGCAGGAATGACAAAAAGAACAAGAAAAGTCATTATCAGTTTCTTAAATTATGAGTGAAATAGACAAGGTTGTGGCTGATTATTTTTAGTAATATTTCTTTGCCTGTAGTGTTTGTAGTCCTTTTAGGAAAGAGTTTGGTGCAGACAAAACTTAATAGCTTAAAGACTTCTATTTCCAAGGTGGAGAAATGTTACGGAATGGCACATTGATTTGACAAACGTGCTTAATCTTGAAAGGATAAATTTCGATTAGAATGATGATCAAGTGTTTAAAGAGATACCGTCCAATTTATAAGGGATGACTAATGAGTTTGAGTATTTTCCTTTTCTGTGGTCAGAAGAAGTAATTTTTTTCTATTTATTCAGTTTGCATGTACTAAATTTGATATTAAATTTTATTGTCATACATTTTGTTTTGGTAAATGGTAAATTAACTGGTAATTTGGTAAATTAACTTCATTTTTTTTTAAAGATTGATTAAAGTCTAATGACAATCATAGAATTATAGAATATCAGGGTTGGAAGGGACCTCAGGAGGTCATATAGTCCAAGCCCCTGCTCAAAGCAGGACCAATCCCCAACTAAATCATCCCAGCCAGGGCTTTGTTAAGCCTGACCTTAAAAATATCTAAGGAAGGAGATTCCACCACCTCACTAGGAAACGCATTCCAGTGCTTCACCACCCACCTAGTGAAAAAGTTTTTCCTAATATCCAACCTAAACCTCCCCCACTGCAACTTGAGACCATTACTCCTTGTTCTGTCATCAGCTACCACTGAGAACAGTCTAGATCCATCCTCTTTGGAACCCCCTTTCAGGTAGTTGAAAGCAGCTATCAAATCCCCCCTCATTCTTCTCTTCTGCAGGCTAAACAATCCCAGTTCCATCAGCCTCTCCTCATAACTCATGTGTTCCAGTCCCCTAATCATTTTTGTTGTCCTCCGCTGGACTCTTTCCAATTTTTCCACATCCTTCTTGTAGTGTGGGGCCCAAAACTGGACACAGTACTCCAGATGAGGCCTCACCAATGTCGAATAGAGGGGAACGATCACATCCCTCAAACTGCTGGCAATGCCCCTACATATACATCCCAAAATGCCATTGGCCTTCTTGGCAACAAGGGCACACTGTTGACTCATATCCAGCTTCTCGTCCAGTGTAACTCCTAGGTCCTTTCCTGCAGAACTGCTGCCGAGCCATTCGGTCCCTAGTCTGTAGCGGTGCATTGGATTCTTCCGCCCGAAGTGCAGGACTCTGCACTTGTCCTTGTTGAACCTCATCAGATTTCTTTTGGACCAATTCTCTAATTTGTCTAGGTCCCTCTGTATCCTATCCCTACCCTTTTAGCGTATCTACCTCTCCTCCCAGTTTAGTGTCATCTGCAAACTTGCTGAGGGTGCAATCCACACCATCCTCCAGATCATTAATGAAGATATTGAACAAAACCGGCCCGAGGACCGACCCTTGGGGCACTCCACTTCATACCAGCTGCCAACTAGACATGGAGCCATTGATCACTACCCGTTGAGCCCGACAATCTAGCCAACTTTCTATCCACCTTATAGTCCATTCACCCAGTCCATACTTCTTTAACTTGCTGGCAAGAATACTGTGGGAGACCGTGTCAAAAGCTTTGCTAAAGTCAAGGAACAACACGTCCACCGTTTTCCCCTCATCCACAGAGCCAGTTATCTCATCATAGAAAGCAATTAGATTAGTCAGGCATGACTTGCTCTTGGTGACTCCATGCTGACTGTTCCTGATCACTTTCCTCTCCTCGAAGTGCTTCAGAATTGATTCCTTGAGGACCTGCTCCATGATTTTTCCAGGGACTGAGGTGAGGCTGACTGGCCTGTAGTTCCCAGGATCCTCCTTCTTCCCTTTTTTAAAGATGGGCACTACATTAGCCTTTTTCCAGTCGTCCAAAACTTCCCCTGATCGCCATGAGTTTTCAAAGATAATGGCCAATGACTCTCCAATCACATCTGCCAACTCCTTTAGCACTCTCGGATGCAGCCGTGTTAGTCTGTATTCGCAAAAAGAAAAGGAGTACATGTGGCACCTTAGAGACTAACCAATTTATTTGAACATGAGCTTTCGTGAGCTACAGCTCACTTCATCGGATGCATCCAATGAAGTGAGCTGTAGCTCACGAAAGCTCATGCTCAAATAAATTGGTTAGTCTCTAAGGTGCCACAAGTACTCCTTTTCTATCTGCCATTTTGTTGCCCAGTCACCCAGTTTTGTGAGATTCCTTTGTAACTCTTCAGTCAGTTTTTGGACTTTACTACCCTGAACAATTTTGTATCATCTGCAAACTTTGCAACTTCATTTTTCACTCCCTTTTCCAGATAATTTATGAATATATGGTACAGCACAGGTCCCAGTATTATCCTTGTAGGACTTTGTTGTTTACCTCTCTCCATTGTGAAAACTGACCATTTATTCCTACCCTTAGTTTTAAGCAATTACTGATCTATATGCTTGGTGAGGAATGACTTATCTTTATAAAAGCTGTGCTGATTCTTCCCCAACAAATTGTGTTCATCTATGTGTCTGATAATTCTGTTCTTTACTATAGTTTCTATCAATTTTCCTAGTACTGAAGTAAGGCTCACTGGCCTCTAATTGCCAGGGTCACCTCTAGAACACTCTTAAAAATTGGCGTTACATTAACCACCTTCCAGTCATCTGGCAGAGAGGCTTGTTTCAGCAGTAGGTTACATACTACAGTTCTTCATTTTCATATTTGTGTTCCTTCAGAACTCGTGTGAAACCATCTGGTCTGGGTAACGTATTACTGTTTAATTTATCCATTTGCTCTAGATCCTCTTCTAGGATATATCAGCGTGGGACAATAGTTCAGTTTTGTCACGCTGGAAGGATAGTTCTGATATGGGTATCTCCTTCACATCATCTGCAGAGAAGACTGATTCAAAGAATTCACTTAGCTTCTCTGGGATGGCCTTACCTTCCTTGAGCGCTCCTTTAACACTTTGGTCATCTAGTGGCTCTACTGCCTGTTTGGCAGGCTTCCTGCGTCTAATGTCTTTAACAAAATTCTTACTGTTAGTTTTTGTGTCTTTAGCTGTTTGTTTTGCATCATTATCAATGAGGGAGAATGGGGAAGCTCAAGAGCAGCACCACCTTATATGTTTGGTTCTGCCACTTCCCCCTGGGAACACTGCCTCTTCAATAGCAGCTTTAGGGTTAGGTCTATCTTCTAAACTCCTTTTTGAGTCCTGCAGAGGAATGTTATGGAGTGAAGCAGTCCTTTCTTATTTCCTAGCCTAGGCATGCATCTGAGGAATGAAGAAAAAGGATTACTGTCTGTCCTCCAGCTTCTGTTTCTCCCTGGCTGTCTACAGGGGTCTTAGGGAAAGGAAGCCTTCCATGGAAACGGCATCAGCTTTCTTGCAGAACCTTGGGGATAGCTTGCACAGGAGAGCTCCATGGTAAACAAAAGCTGAGACAGGGAGTGAATCTGACTGTACACAAAGTGCTGTCAAACGCTCAGTGAAGAAATGAAATAAAACCCCCTAGAATGCTTAACTTTAGAGTTGGACTATTGCTAGTCAAAGTTTTGAATATCTACAACACATTCCATTGCCCAGGAATTAACGTATCACAAAATTTTTGTACATTTTGCCTGTTTCAACCAGCAATACTTACTTGCTTTTCATCAAAGTATACCCCAAACTTTATAAATTCAGTGGAAAGGGCAAGGCAATTATGTTTAAAGGTATGGATATTGGGAATAGTGTCTCAGCCTATTTACTGTAATTCAATTAGTATGTACTACAATGCAACTGGGAATTTAAAACAGGATTTTCACATTTTGATTTGTTATGTAGTTAGTTATTTATGGGTATATCCATAGTCATGGAGCCCCAACTTCAAGAGCACTACTCATGAAGAAAGGTCAGCTTGGAAAAATCAGGCCCATAAGCAACAGTGCAAATATCAAGTAAAGATAAATGTTCAGAAAGTTAGCTACACTGATGTATGCTTCTACTTCACATGCAGACAACAGAAGGCCTTATTGAGAGAATGTACCACTCCCTTCCATTTGGGGAATCAGCCTGTGATGCTGGCAAAGCAGGTGCCAGCTCTTGCCAAGAATGCAGGCATTAGCTAAGAACTAACAAACTCATAGTTGGAGACCAGACCAGTTCACCTGTATGTTAGTTTTGCTCAAAATAGGTAATAGGCATATAAGAATGTATTTAGTGTTTATACTCTATGAAATGCTTGTAAGTGGCTACATGCATTAATCTCACTTGTATTCCGTGCTAAAAGAAAATATGTACGTTTGGTTTATAACTTTGAAAATGTTTGCTCTGAACTTGTGAACCCAGGCACGGGAATTCCCTCCTCCCGCCGCTCATCCAGAAGGACTATCAAAATTAGGTGGGCTGAGAAGAAACTTTGCAATACAAAGGATGTTGAATTGCCCTATTGCACCTTCGAAGTGCTACATGCAAGGAAGCTAGTCCTGTGGACCTGGAAGCTGAATGAAGGAAATAAAACAAAGTCACGGGAAAATTTTCCATCTCTTCATTGTTGGAACTCTGCCTAGGCTAAAGCAAGAGATTCCAAGGGGCTTCCTCCAGGGTCTGCTCTGAAAGACACTTTGAATTGACTGATCACTACAACTCTATCACTCTTAGGATTTAGACGTGTGTATGTTTGCTTGCTTAAACCTGTAAATAAGTCTAGTTTCTTTTCCCAAGTGAATAAGCCTTTAGATAGTTTATTATAGGGTTGGCTATAGTCATTGCTTTTGGTTTAACATCTATGGTACCAATTGATCTGGGGTAAGTAACTGGTTTCTTGAGTCTGGAAGCAACCTGAATGTGGTGTGATTTTTGGTATAAGCAACCATTTATCACTAAGTCTAGTTTGTCCATGTGATACACTGGAGAGTCTATGGGGACTTTCTGTGACTTCATGGGAAGACTGTTATAGTGATCCAGGAGTTCATATTTATTACTGGTGAAACCTAATTACAGAATACACTGCCAGTTGGTGGTGTCTGCTCTGTGTTAGAGTCTGGTCTGAGGTAGGCACTCATGGTCATGTGCCACTACAAACAGAGTGACACTGCCTAATAAGGTAATTTACAAATTATTTTGCAAATCTTGCTCATAGCTATTTTGTGTCATGCAGGCTGTAAAAAAAAATGATGTGCTTCCTCTTTGGTTAATACAAGCCTTACAAATATTTCAGTGACACAGATCTCATCAAGGCACTACTTGAAGATAGTTTTTAAAAAACACTCAGCATTGGCTCAACTCTGCTTATGCTGACATCAATTAGAGTTTAACTGTTGGCTTCAGTAGGAGGTGCAGTTAGGCCAGTACTGGGTGCTTTTGCAAATTGCACCCTGAAGTTTTATTAAGGAAAAACCAACTTTTTCTTCTCTTCAGATGAACAGCTGGTCTACAATACCTACTATCCCAGTTTATGGGTTTCAGACATTTCTTGAGTGTTAGCAGGTGTAAGGTTAAAGATACAGGTCTGTAATGCATCAGAAAGGTAGCCGTGTTAGTCTGGATCTGTAAAAGCAGCAAAGAGTCTTGTGGCACCTTATGGACTAACAGACGTATTGGAGCATAAGCTTTGTGGGTGAATACCCCCTTCGTCGGATGCAGGTAGTGGAAATTTCCAGAGGCAGGTATAAATATGCAAGCAAGAATCAGGCTAGAGATAACGAGGTTAGTTCAATCAGGGAGGATGAAGCCCTCTTGAGGTGTGAATATCAAGGGAGGAGAAACTGCTTTTGTAGTTGGCTAGTCATTCACAGTCTTTGTTTTATCCTGAGCTGATGGTGTCAAATTTGCAAATGAACTAAAGTTCAGCAGTTTCTCTTTGAAGTCTGGACCTGAAGCTTTTTTTTGCTGCAGGATGGCTACCTTTAAACCCTGCTATTGTGTGTCCAGCGAGGTTGAAGTGTTGTCCTACAGGTTTCTGTATATTGCCATTCCTAATATCTGATTTGTGTCAATTTATCCTTTTATGTAGGGACTGTCCAGTTTGGCCTATGTACATAGCAGAGGGGCATTGCTGGCACATGATGGCGTAGATTACATTGGTGGACGTGCAGGTGAATGAACCGGTGATGGTGTGGCTGATCTGGTTAGGTCCTGTGATGGTGTTGCTGGTGTAGATATGTGGGCAGAGTTGGCATCATGGTGTGGTGTGTAGTTGCTGGTGAGAATATGCTTCAGGTTGGCGGGTTGTCTGTGGGCGAGGACTGGCCTGCCTCCCAAGGCCTGTGAAAGTGCGGGATTGTTGTCCAGGATGGTTGTAGATCACTGATGATGTATTGGCGAGGTTTTAGCTGAGGACTGTATGGGATGGCCAGTGGAGTTCTGTTGGTTTCTTTCTTGGGCTTGTCTTGCAGCAGGAAGCTTCTGGGTCCATGTCTGGCTCTGTTGATCTGTTTCCTTATTTCCTCATGTGAGTATTGTAGTTGTGGGAAGGCTTGGTGAAGATCTTGTAGGTGTTGGTCTCTGTCTGAGGACCCATGGGAAGGAAACTCTGGAAGAATTCCACCACGATTTCAATAGCTTCCAACCCACCATCAGCCTCAGCCTGGACCAATCTACACGGGATGTCCAATTCCTAGACACCACGGTGCAAATAAGTGACGGTCACGTTAACACCACCCTAAACCAAAAACCCACCAACCGCTATGCCTACCTTCGTGCCTCCAGCTTCCATCCTGGACACACCACATGATCCATTGTCTACAGCCAAGCTCGGAGGTACAACCGCATTTGCTCCGACCTCTCAGACAGAGACCGACGCCTACAAGATCTTCACCAAGCCTTCTCAAAACTACAATAGCAGGGTTTAAAGGTAGCCATCCTGCAGCAAAAGAACTTCAGATCCAGACTTCAAAGAGAAATTGCTGAGCTTCAGTTCATTTGCAAATTTGATACCATCAGCTCAGGATTAAACAAAGACTGTGAATGGTTAGCCAACTACAAAAGCAGTTTCTCCTCCCTTGGTGTTCACACCTCAACAGCTAGAAGAGGGCCTCATCCTCCCTGATTGAACTAACCTCGTTATCCCTAGCCTGACTCTTGCTTGCATATTTATACCTGCGTCTGGAAATTTCCACTACATGCATCCGATGAAGTGGGTATTCACCCACAAAAGCTTTATGCTCCAATACGTCTGTTAGTCTATAAGGTGCCACAGGACTCTTTGCCGCTTTTACAGGTCTGTAATGGTAAGTCCGCACCTCAAGATTGCCCCTTGTGGTAGGGTGCAATGTTGTAGGGGTTTTCATCTCGAGCTGGCCTTCTGTCTCTACTCACCACTCAGCTCTCCATCTGAGAAGCAACTAGCACCAAACCCCTTCCAGGATAACAAAATATCCAAGTACTGTATAGTCCAAAGTCCCAAAGAATCGGCCTATCTTCTGAGTCCTGGGCTTAACCCTTTCTTGGGGTTCCACTGATGTGCCCAGCTCTGGTATCAAACACTTTTTCCGACCCAACCTAAGTCTTTCTGAAGTTTCTAGACCTTGACAGCTTCTGAAGCTATGGACCTGCACAGGAGTCAAGTCAAGTCTAGTCCAGCTCAGCACTTCTCCCCCAGACTGAACTCTTTTGGCCAATTTATAAGGTCCAGGTTTCTGCTATCACCTGATCCTTCTTTAGTCTTGCCTCTTTGGCTGAGAAGAAACTATCAAATTGTGGCTCAGGCCAGGTGGAGTGAATGTGCCTAATAGGTCTTGAACTCTTTCTTGCCTATGATGGGGGTTCACCCCATAACAGCGTCACTTCAAACTTCAGATACTGCTGTTTTGTAACAGTACCATAATTTTTCTGAGTAATCACTGCTATTTTCAAATCAGGAAACACACTCAATATACTCTGTGAAAATTCTTTATTGAAACAATGATCAATTTACAAGCTAGATCACATTTTTTTGCCACTTTAGCATGAACTGGTTTCTCTTTGTGATTTACGACTGCGAAAATCTTAGAATTGACAGTTCTTAAAAGCAAAATACAGTAACTATGCTTCTGATCAGCAGAACACATTCATAGGTCTTTTACATTTGTTGTAACATTAAAAAAAGAAAACTTCCAGAATTACTGAAATATAACTTGTAATTTAGAGCAAGCATTTTCTTTGCATCTATGAAAGTTTCAGCAGTCCCACAAAGTATGATCGATACCAAGGAGACCAACACTTTAAATAGTGATTTGCCAGTATATTCTTGGTAACAACTTCCAACTCTCTCTGAATTCACCACTGGGTATTACTGCTTTTTTTAAAAACGAGTTATTCTAAATCAGTATGTAGGTAACTTACTTTTGCAAAGCTGGTCAGGAAACCCTGATTATATGTTACAATACTTTCAGTTCTTGACACATAGGGATGACCATGAAGGGTGTAGCTGCATTAAGAATTTCATTCTAAAATTGGATTACTCTGCATGATATGTTTAGAACATAATTTTGTCTGAACAGGGACTTTCCGCATTTTGAGTGTTGTATGGTACTAAACACACGGATGCTTAACAAATAATAATAGTGTAAAAAGGTGTGCCTAGGCCAAATTATAGGTAATGTATCACTCCTATTCCCCTTAAGTGCCTAAGGTGTGTGATGAAACCTATCCTGGATATAAATTAAAGTTATGTAAATACTAGAAATATAATTATGGTTCCGTCAAAACATTTATACTAGCTATTCCCAAATGTTATTCTTTCATCATATTATGAAACACAGTTTATTTGAGATAGATTATGATTAAACAGGAGGAAGAGGTAGAATGAGATCTTCAGACCTTGTTTGGCACATCACTACTGCAAAATGAGTGCTTAAAAGCATTTACTAAACATTTATGCTTATAGGTGTAATGCAATAGATCCAAAAAGATACTGAAGATTACTCCACCTATATGAAAATAGAGAGAAAATATTTAAAACAGAACTATTACAAACCTACATTTTTTCCCACATAAAACTATTTTTTCATTCAACCAAGTAACGCATTAACTATGACCAAACTATTAAATGCCCCAAAAAGTTATATTTACCTTTTAAACATTTTTATGCATAGGTAAAGAGAGCCTTCAGATTACATTGATTGAACCAGCATCATCTCAGAACTTTAAGGTTTAATTAGGTGAAATCCTAGCTCCAATGTCAAAACTCCTATTGATGTAAATGGGCCAGAAATTCACTTATTATGCCTGTCTTAGCATCAGATCCAAGCAATTTAGATAAGAATTGGTTCACTGTGCACTTTAAAGGCTGTGCTTCATTATTCACTTTGCATGGTCCAGCCCTTTGAAAAAAATATAAATTTCCTCGAAGTATAGATTTTATTTTGAAATTTTGCTGGAAACCATGGGGTTATTTGGCCTCATACTATTATAATTTAGTAATAATTATTATTGAACAGATTGCAGGAGAGAATAGGGGCCTTAATCAGGATCAGAGCTCCACTGTGCTAGACACTGTGGCCTGGATCCTCAAGGGACTTAGGTATCACAATGCCTAACATTAAGGTGCCTAAAAAATCACTGGAATCCACAAAGCAGGAGTCAGGGCCTTGGCTCCCTATATAATGCATGGGGGATATAGGTGCTTGAGAATGGGATCCACAAAAGCCAGCATGCTAGGTGTGAGCTGCCTAAGATAGCCAATGGGAGATACACCCCTCTAATGGGTGTCTTAAATGTTGAACTTCATGAGTTGGGCATAGCTTAAGCCTGTACTGGAGAGAGGCGCCTATCTCAGCTAACAATCCACAACTGGGAACCTCTCTTAGAGGAAGGTGGCTTAGGTGCCTAAACTGTTTCTTTCAAGAATGTGTGCTTAGCTCCAAACAAAACAACCGGGGGTGGGGAGAGGAAGAGGTGGCCTCCACCATAACCGTTAGGCCAGCAGTGGTTAGGGTAAGATGTGGGAGACCAGGGTTAATTCCCACTGCTCTCTGAGAAGGAAAAGGGATTTGAATAGGGGTCTCCTACCTCTGTCATGAATGCCCTGATAACTGGGCTACAGAGTCATTTCCTCCCCCGGTGGCCTAATTAATATTTAATACAAAGTGGAACAGCTTCAACAAGAGATTGAGACTCACATTGGAATATCCCATAAGTCCACTGAGATGGGAAACCCCTGTTCAAACCCCCCCCCTCATCAGACACAGGGGGGAATTGAAATGGAATAGGCATTGCTCTGCCCATCGCCACCTGGTTTGAGGATTGCACTGGGGCTTAGGAGTGAGATGGGTGTCTGGATGCCTGCCAGAGCAGCAGTGCACATGCCCAGAGGCAGAAATTTAGGCCTGGTCTACACTGCTGCTGAAGTCAAAGTAAGTTACATTGCGCTTCTCGGGGAGGGTAGAGTATTGAAGTCAGCAGGAGAGCGCTCTGCCAGCAACTCATCGCATCTTCACCAGACCCACTAAATTGATGCCGCTGCATTGATCACAGCAGTGCCGATTTACCATGCAGTATACACAAGCCCTCAGGCTCTTAAGGAACTTTTACATTAGGACTTTAGGTGTCTACGGGCAAGGTGGATTGATTTAAATCAAAGTGATTTATAGCACCAATTTTAATCATGGTTTAAATCACCAAGCAGAAAACCTTGATTTAAATAATTAATGTAAATCGTGTTTTGCATTTGTACTTTTTAATTATTTTCCTAAAGAAAGGGTGATTCTTGTTAGTTAGTACTATTAAAACACGTTATTTGTAACTAAATATAATCTTTGCTTCTTTTTACTAACCAGTAGGATGTAATATATCTATACATATTTATTTAAACAAGTATATAGTTTAGTTTACATTTATTCAGATTCTTAATTTTTAAATATTTTATCATGTTAGAAAATGGTGAAAGATGCATCTCTTATTTACCAGATTAATTTTTTTTTTACTTGTGATGTGTATCAAGCTCTCTTTGGATGGAAATTGAAATTTAACTAAAAATGCACTAAAACAGCATTTTAACTTTTTTATTAAATAAAACTACCTTAAGAGTGCTGAATATACAAGAAAAAAGTTTATCAAAACATGTTTTGCATTTAAAACTGATTTATTAAAGAAAGGAAATATGATCTGTAGTTAATGAACTGAACTGATTGTTTCTAGTCACCATGCCCTTTGAAATTTTAGAACTAGTAGATCTCATTCTCTCACACCTAGTTTTTATTCTTCTAGTCGGAGAGGGTAAACAAGCCTTCCAGTTTTTTCAACTCCCAATTGGTTTCTTAACTTTGAATGAACTAGTCATTGAATTTAACTAGCCGAATAAACTGAAATGAGGAAAATATTCTCTCTGCAACTGCCGAAGAGGCTACTGCTGTCAGAAGCTGGTTTAGTATTTCAACAAACTCTGGTTGCAGGGGCTTTTACTCACAAACTGGTGAAAGTTACTGGCTATGCTTTTCTTGAAAACTTGGCAGCAAACATGTAATGCTTAATATTTTTATATTTAAATGGTTTTAATAGCTTATACTAATTTTAGCCCTCAACATAGGTTGTCACTTTCAAATTTATTTTTAAATAGGTTTAGTTTTAAAAAAATCAGCATTTAATTTAAATAAGTTTGATTTTTTTGGTTTCAAAATATTGATTTTTTTTTTAATCTCTTTGCCTCCAGGGTTAGGTGGCAGCTGAGAGGGGATTTTGTAGATGGCAGTCGTGCTTAAAACTGGGGGCTTAGGAACCTAAGCCGCTTTGTGGGGCCCGTATGAACTCAAGAGATGACATACTTGCAGTCCAGAGTTGCTCACAAACTCGAGGAGTAATCTCTTCCTAAATTTATAGCATTCTGCTTTGAAGAACAGTGTGGCTCTTCATGAGAAAATTACTTTCACTGAGCAACAGGCAAGTCACTTTATAGTATGAAACCATTTTTTGCTAAACATTAAACAATTAGGAATATCAATATGTCTCTTTAGTATAAATAATTAAGACAAATTAAAAGAACTCAGTGCACACTTCCAGCCTTGCTTTATGTAAAATCTCCTTTTTGTTAACCAAGAGCAAATAAGTGATTTAAAGCAAAAGGGATAAGAACATAAAACAAAAATGTACTTCAGACTGAACAGCTTACAGTGTGTTTCAGTTGGTGAGCACTTTCACTCTCACAGGTCATGATAAACATCTTTCTAACACGCTCCTGTCTCCTCTTCTGCACAGTGTGGTCTAGATTTGTTTCACGTAACTGCAACTACTTATACATTTGGGGCCAAATTTTAAAGAGGCCTTACCCGGCATATTTCTGTTTGTGAAAGTGCACATTTAGATGTCAAATTTCCTGACTACTGGGTGCAATCAAGTAGCTAGGCATCTAAATGTCTATAACTTACACATACAGATGATTGCACCCGAAAAAAAATTAGTGCAATTGGGCCTCTCTTTTTTTGTTTCATACTCATTGGCCGTAGAAACGTAAGGAAAGGGACATTTTCCAGGTGGGGGTGGGTGCATATCTTAGCTAGCTCAGTGTATCTCAGTCGATTTGTAACTGAACTGGGTCCTGAGGAAACTCCACACTCCATTCAGGGCACCACCACCATTGTTATCCATTTCTGATGGCTGCAGTTTCAGTGACCTTGTTTGCCCCCAACTATTTATGCAATGAACATATCTGATCTTCTCCAAGCCAAACATCAGCACTGCTCAAAGTTGTACTAGCTGTGACAGCTGTTGAGAAATGTCTGGGTGGCCTGTGCTCACCAGTTTCTCAGCAGTCTAAATGAATTCTCTCTCCACAACACTCTGGATTAAGAGACTCCAGGTTATTTCTAACACTTGATCTAATGCATGGTAGCCCTTCTCCAAAGTGAAAAGACCATGGTCTGCTCAGCAGTTCCAAGTGAAATGTGTATCAGATGATTAAATAACCTACTGTTCATCATGCACAAATTCCCTCTTGTAAGTGATCTCTTTCCATGCTCATCCAGTAGTGCATAATATTACAGTACTTCTGAAATAGACACTATCCCCCTTCCCTCCCCCACCTTTGCAGTTCATTAATATCCTAGCATAACTCCATGACCCTAATATTATAGAATCGTAGGACTGGAAGAAACCTCAAGAGGTCTACTAGTCCAGTCCTCAGCACTAAGGAAGGACTAAGTCTTATCTAGACCATCCTGGACAGGTGTTTGGCTAACCTGCTCTTGAAAATCTCCAATGATAGACATATGCCCCACTTGCCATGATTATGATAGCTATATAAAGATGGAGTAATATTTGCTAAGATCAGTTAACCCCCTCACCCTAGAAGATCTCAATTTCATGAGGATTTTTTAAAATAGCAAATCAATTGTCCAATCGTAATATAGTTTGTGATCACTGTCCATTTTTATGCATTGAGGCGACCATTATGACTTAATAGCAAGTATTTGACTAATTTTTTGACTCAGAGCCAGATTAAAAAGATTATGATTATGGATGCACTTGTGTTTGTTCATCAGGAAACTATATTGCTAAAAAGGAAATCCTGATAAACAAGGATCTTTTACCACTTCAGCCTCACCTGCAACAAAATACTGGAGGTTACAACACTTTTACTGAATCTACACTCCTGACAGGTTATATAAAATCATCTGGTTACATTTACTTCTACAATGTAAGAAAAACAAGACAATACATTCTGGACACCTACAGTCCTTCTCAATATAAACTTCTGGTAAAATCAACAGATGTTTAAATATATGAAAAAAATCTACTCAGTATTTGTACTGTAGCCTGCTGACAAATAAAGTGCTTTCTCTTCTGTAGAAACAAATACACTGTATATCATCTGTGTGAAAGAACACTTATTGGCTTCTTCAGCCTAAGGGGTAGGGGAACCTATTTCCCCACTGTCTAAACATAAATAAAATGCTCTCAAATGGAAAAGACACATTTAACCTTCTTTAATTCACAATGCAGCTTGGCAAAGATGCTTGGTAAATGGGATCTAACTAGGATTTTATTTGGCAACTGAAATCCTGCCTCCTGGGCAATGTCTCAAATTCTTGGGAACAGTTTCACAAAAATGCAGCAGATGGAAGGGAGGAAGCAGAAGGAGAAAAATGAAGAACAGCTTTATGTTTAGTAAGTCTAAGTGTCTTTAGCACTACAAATGACTTCCAGGAGGTCACTGAAGATGACAACAACCTAGAAATTGCTGAGGTAAATGTTTCTGAAAAAAAAAATCCTAAACCAAAAAGAGCAATTAGTATTAATATAATAGTAATTACTCTGTCATACATCATAGTAAAATTAACTCAGAGAAGAAAATATCAAATAATCCACATGCATGCTTTTTCTATGATAGTCTCCAGGTAAGGCTTAACGGCAAGTACAATATCTATTTTTAAAGGAGCTCCACCTGATTCTTCTTACTATGCATAGATTAACAGAGTAATTATCATACATGGCTTTCATAAATAAAACACGTATTTTTGTCAGTTGCCAATGCTATATCATTGGAGTTTAGTTCAGTAGAAGGCTCAGGAATTGGATCAGTAGGAGATGCTGGTGTTTGAGGAATCTCTTCTTCCTTAATTTCTGATTGCACACAATCTTGTGACTGGTCATCTATACAGTCCTTTTTGGACAGCTGATGAACTGACACTTTTATCGCAATCTGCTGTGGTTGTTCATGCAGTGATGATGCCTCAGAGTCAGCTGTGAGAGAGTCGCTGCGCTTTAGTGCATTAGGGATCATAAACATATCCCCTCCATCAGTAGACTCCTGGCCTTCTGCTGCTTGCTGTACAAAGTTCTGTCCCTGTTCTTCCAAGCCAACCACCTCCATGATTTCTTCCATTATAGTCCTGCAGTTCATGATGAGAGGTGGCAGAGGAACACTTCGGGCAAGTTCCTCAATGTAGCGAGCAAATTCCATGGTCTTGAACTGGGTTACTTTGGCAAGCTCAAGCGTTTTGGCTGAGGTGATGATTGGGATACGCTTAGCAATCTCAAAGGCTTTTTGTAGTTTCTCTGCTCCTTCTGTTCTGAAAAACTCATTGATTGCTTTCTCAGTTTTCTTCAGATGGCTGCTCATCATACACAGCCTGGTAATGTTCAAGATCATAACAATGGTAAAAGCTACAAGGCAGACAATCATGTAATAGATCCCCATATCTCCGGAGGTAAAGACGACCCTCAGAGTCACAGTATTATTCACAGTGCCATAGATGTTAGAAGCAACACATGTGTATTTACCTCTGTCGTCAAAAGACACGCTGGTAATGTTCAGTAGCCCATTGTCAAGAAACCACCATTTTCCTGCAGGAAAGATATAGAAGAATTCAGTCCAAAACATTTGTTTACATGGTCAGTATAACGTTTTAATCATCATTTTTGTCATACTGGCTCCAGAATTTAGAAAAATGGCAATAACGTAGACTATACTAGAGTGAATCATTTGTCGTCACAAAAACATGCCTGCTTTTAGGATCCCACCAGAATACAATTTCAGGCACTGTGAAGATCACTGATTATACTCAGGTCGCATTTTAAAAATGTCTCACTATCCATAATAAACTGTATTTTATATCTATCATAGTCAAACGAGTTAAAAACCTAATTACCTACTGCAGACAGCATCCTAAACACATGCTATACTTCATAAAATGCTGAATTTGAATGAATAATAGAAGTTTGAGATAGAATCTGATGAGGTTCAACAAGGACAAGTGCAGAGTCCTGCACTTAGGACGGAAGACTCCCATGCACCGCTACAGACTAGAGATTGAATGGCTAGGCAGCAGTTCTGCAGAAAAGGACCTAGGGGTTACAGTGGACGAGAAGCTGGATATGAGTCAACAGTGTGCCCTTGTTGCCAAGAAGGCCAATGGCATTTTGGACTGTATAAGTAGGGGCATTGCCAGCAGATCGAGGAACATGATTATTCCCCTCCATTCGACATTGGTGAGGCCTCATCTGGAGTAGTGTGTCCAGTTTTGGGCCCCACACTACAAAAAGGATGTGGAAAAATGTGGAAAATGTCCAGTGGAGGGCAACAAAAATGATTAGGGGTCTGGAACACATGACTTATGAGGAGAGGCTAAGGGAACTGGGATTGTTTAGTCTGCGGAAGAGAAGAATGAGGGGGGATTTGATAGCTGCTTTCAACTACCTGAAAGGGGGTTCCAAAGAGGATGGATCTAGACTGTTCTCAGTGGTAGCACATGACAGAACGAGGAGTAATGGTCTCAAGTTGCAGTGGGGGAGGTTTAGGTTGGATATTAGGAAAAACTTTTTCACTAGGAGGGTGGTGAAGCACTGGAATGTGTTACCTAGGGAGGTGGTGGAATCTCCTTCCTTTGAAGTTTTTAAGGTCAGGCTTGACAAAGCCCTGGCTGGGATGATTTAGTTGGGGATTGGTCCTGCTTTGAGCAGGGGGTTGGACTATATGACCTCCTGAGGTCTCTTCCAACCCTGATATTCTATGAGACTCAAAGAGCTTGGCTTGTTTAGCCTAACCAAGAGAAGGTTGAGGGGAGATATGATTGCTATGTATAAATATATCAGAGGGATAAATACCATGGAGGAAGAAGAATTATTTAAGCTCAGTACTAACGTGGACACAAGAGCAAATGGATATAAACTGGCTGTCAGGAAGTTTAGACTTGAAATTAGGCGAAGGTTTCTAACCACCAGAGAAGTGAAGTTCTGGAACAGCCTTCCAAGGGAAGCAGTGGGGGCAAAAGACATACGTGGCTTCAAGACTAAGCCTGATAAGTTTATGGAGGAGATGATATGATGGGATAGCCTAATTTTGGCAATTAATTGATCTTCGACTATTAGCGTAGATATAACCAATGGCCTGTGATGGGATGTTAGGTGGGGTGGAATCTGAGTTACTACAGAGAATTCTTTCCTGAGTGTCTGGCTGGTGAGTCTTGCCCACATGCTCAGGGTTTAGCTGATTGCCATATTTGGGGTCAGGAAGCAATTTTCTTCCAGGGCAGATTGGCAGAGGCCTTGGTGGTTTTTCGCCTTCCTCTGCAGTGTGGGGCACGGGTCACTTGCTGGAGGATTCTCTGCACCTTGAAGTCTTTAAACCATGATTTGAGGACTTCAATAGCTCAGACATAAGTTAGCGGTTTGTTACAGGAGTGGGTGGGTGAGATTCTGTGGCCTGAGTTGTGCAGGAGATCAGACTAGATGATCTTAACGGTCCCTTCTGACCTTAAAGTTTATGATTCTATGAAGACCTGATAAGTCACCAAGTCCATTGCTGTTCCAGTGAAGATTGTAAATTTTCTGGTGTTTTGTTATAGCATCTTCTATCATCTTGTTACTGTTAACTTTACAACACACCCAAAAGTATGCTAGGGATCTTACAGTGCAGAAAAAATATGCAAGGAGCTTACAATCTAATTTTAAATATGACTTGACAAAGGGGAGTGACAAGATAGCAGGGGTATAACGACAGAGCAAAGAGAAGGGCCGCACCAATAAGATCATGCAGTTGCTCAGTAAAATCTTGTGCACATGTTGGTGGGTATTTCTTTTTATCTGAAGAGGCTTATTGGGAGCAATCTTTACTGATTTATGCAAAGTTATTGATACATTTGATCATTACATTCTACTACGAGAGTTAGAAGTGCAAATTTTTCATCCTTTGACCCTAGCATGGCTGACTGATTATCAATCATATTGAGCTCAAATAACTTAGTTTAAATATCTGAATCTGCTCCTATTTCCGCCCATCCTTATGTTATAAGGATATTGGTTTAGCTCCTCTTTTCTCCCCCGCCCCCCAATTAAATAGCTAGGTTCTATCTTTAAGTGACAAACACCACTATTTAGACACTAGGGAGACATTTATGCCCTATTCAGTCGATTTGTAGTGTGGGTTTGCTAAATTGCAAGACTGGCTTAAAAGATGATGTTCACCATGGCTGTGGAGGGCTGGTTTAAGGTCCTGCATCACTTAAATT
Organism: Lepidochelys olivacea; assembly: GCF_965140295.1. Classification (NCBI taxonomy): domain Eukaryota; kingdom Metazoa; phylum Chordata; order Testudines; family Cheloniidae; genus Lepidochelys; species Lepidochelys olivacea. Next base: position 76,658,675 of record NC_140414.1, read on the forward strand.
CTGCAGTAAATTCCAGATGGACAGAGAGTAGAGCACACATGGACAGTGTAGCTTTACAAATACTGGGTGTTTCTGTGTTTCTCTGAATACCACACAGTGGATCTCCATGCTGATCCTCTGTACAACAGCAGGTGGTTAAAGGCAGGGGCACAGGATCTGCAATTACAGAGATAAAGTGGCACAGACACAACAGCAGTGGAAACGCCTACACTGGCAACCTCACCTCTTGATGTGGGTTGTGTGTGTCTGTGTGTGTATTTAATTCTCTCCCCCTCCGATTTCATCTTCTCTCTCCATGGAGATTTGTTGGTTTGTTTAAAAGCTTTTAGTTCTTGGATTCTTAGTCTTATGCTTTGGAAGCATTTTATGTGCCATTTGAAATTAATCAGACAAGCCAGCTTCACTTTGGAATAATTAGTGGCTTTCCTCTTTTCAAAAATTATTCTAACTCAAAATATGGCTCATCCTAAAGGTTTCATAATTAGTTTGCACATTCATCCTCAGCGAAAATCTATGCATAAGCCTACTTAACCTTTTTGGAGTTCCTAATTATTTTTTCACCAACATTATTAGTTCTGCACTCTTATTCTTATGGAGTTTTCAATGTCTGAAAACTCCCAATACTAATCAAAGTGTCTAATGATGAGCAGGTGAGTACATCTTTTTGCATTATCAGGACCTCACCCTCCAAACATTGTAAGCTAGTCAGAATTTTCCATGTCTGCAGGTGTTACTTTGTACATAACATTATGAAATGAAGAAGTTCTGTAGTGACTGTTCTAGACATGCTGTGTACTAAGCCACAGTATAAATAATAAAATACACTATGGCAGATTAACATTTTTGTTTTGTTTCCCTATTATTTTAAAGTACAGTTATGTTCATAGCGAATGTATATATAAATTCTCTAGTACATTAGATAGTTATCAGTAATAAGAAGTGTGGAACTTTGTCGTTAATGTACTTTTTAGATTAATTTAGTATTCTAACAATATTATAATGCGTATTTCGTTAAATAATCTTAACTATGGTCTGATTCTGCCACCTTTATTTACATTGAGTACCTTACTATGTAAATAGCCCAGTTGATTACAAGGAGACAACTTACAGAGTAAGGCACTACTCAACATGAGTAAGGGTGTCAGAACTGAGCCCTAAAGTTTTCTTGTCTAACCACACAGAATATTTTAGGCTGGGGTGTGGAATTCTCCATACTATTATATCCAAAAACACTACATTAAAAGAATGCTAAGATTGTGAAGTCAAGCAAGAATAGATGGTATTATTATCCCATTTTGAAGCTTGGGAACTGAGGTCCTGTTGGAAAAAAAGCAGCATGTGGCCATGTAATTAAAGACTGTATCATAATGCATACACATTACACATTAAGTTTGCACAGGCAATTTTAATTCTGGCATTTCCTAACTTTTGAGTGTCTGGCTTTGCAACCTTAATATTCTTTGAACTCAGAGGTTGTTTTTTTGTTTTTTTGCATGTGTCTCATTTCTAAAACAGAAATTCCATCGTGTGGCATTATACTGACCCCCATTTATACTGACCCATTATACTGCTTGGTCATTATCAGGGTTGAAACCTGTAGATTCGCCGCACAGACCTCTGCCTCTTGAACTAACGGAGCAACTGGTAGCAGTTGTAGGTTTTCAGTCTCTATATGCGCTAGCACGAAAGGGAGATGGGACACAAACTCTGCCAGTGGATTTTTGCTGACAGCAAAGGAAAGATCAGATACGGGAATTGCGAGATGATGAGGAATGGTGACTTGTTCTGGAGGGCAGTGTGTACTAGTGGTCACAGACCCATCAACCCATTCCCCCTAAGCTTGACTCCTTCTGTCCTGTCTCTAACCTGTCCATGTTTCAGTCCTGTCTCTTCCCTACCCTGGGATCCTTATCCCAGTCCCATCGTCTTACCCTACCAGTCCCAGTCTCTGCTCTTCAGGCTTCTAATCCCAAATCTGTCTCCTTACCCAGCCACTTCCAGTTCTTCCCCCGCATCCTGGCTCCTCAACACATCTGTTTCCCTCCACCCACAGCCCAACTCCCCCAGCTCATTCCCAGTCACAGTCTACTTGCCCAGCTGGTCCCCATCTACCCTCTATTCCTGATGTGATCTCAGTTTCCTCCTCCCTGGCTCCCAAGCTTCTTGGCTCCAGTCTCCTTGGCACCCAATCTCCTTGCCTATCCCAACTCCCATTTTCTTTTTTCTTCCAGCCCCTCCCCTTATCAGCTTCTAAGCACTTTCCCCAAACACTCTCCAAGCTCCTTGTCACAATCTATTTCCACCACCACCCCACCCCACCCCTGTGGTGTTTAGATGCTGTAATTATTAGAACTGGGAGCACTGGCTGTTGGGAGTCTGAAAGGATGGGAAACAGGAAGTGGGGGCGGGGGGGGGGGGAGTTGAGGAGGCTGAGTGAGAGCTACCGAGGGTGCAACAGCAGCTTGGTAAAGAGGTTTCCACTTTAAAAATAAAGTCCTGTTGAAGTTTGTTAGTACCTTGCCTGGGTGTTACAACATTTTGGCGACGAGGAGGGATCTTCTGCCTCTGAACCCACCTGCACCCTTTCTGCAAAGCCCAGGTGAGCTTCTGTCATAAATATAAAGGGAAGGGTAAACACCTTTTAAAATCCCTCTTGGCCAGAGGAAAAACCCTTTCACCTATAAAGGGTTAAGAAGCTAGGATAACCTCGCTGGCACCTGACCAAAATGACCAATGAGGAGACAAGATACTTTCAAAGCTGGAGGGGGGGAGAAACAAAGGCTCTCTCTGTCTGTGTGATGCTTTTGCCGGGAACAGAGGAGGAATGGAGTCTTAGAACTTAGTAAGTAATCTAGCTAGATATGTGTTAGATTATGTTTTGTTTAATTCCTGTTTTTGTGTCTTTTTGTAACTTAAGGTTTTGCCTAGAGGGATTCTCTATGTTTTGAATCTGATTACCCTGTAAGGTATTTACCATCCTGATTTTACAGAGGTGATTCTTTTACTTTTATTAAAATTCTTCTTTTAAGAACCTGATTGCTTTTTTCATTGTTCTTAAGATCCAAGGTTTGGGTCTGTGTTCACCTATGCAAATTGGTGAGGGTTTTTATCAAGCCTTACCCAGGAAAGGGGGTGTAGGGTTTGGGGAGGATTTTTGGGTGAAAGACGTTTCCAAGCGGGCTCTTTCCCGATTATATATTTGTTAGACGCTTGGTGGTGGCAGCAAAAAAGTCCAAGGGCAAAAGGTAAAATAGTTTGTACCTCGGGGAAGTTTTAACCTAAGCTGGTAAACATAAGTTTAGGGGCTTTTCATGCAGGTCCCCACATCTGTACCCTAGAGTTCAGAGTGGGGAAGGAAACTTGGCAGCCTTCAATTGCTTTTATGTGTTTGAGAGCCTCCATATGTTTGAGACTTATCTGCTTGCAATCAGTGCTACAGAGATTTCTGAAGTAAGAAAGTGTGCTCTGCTAATCCACTGCCTTGGAGCAGAAGGGCAGCATATATTTTACACTTTTTTTCCCTTGCAGATGATAAATATGAGACTGCATTCACTGCATTAAAGAACTTTTTTGTGTCAAAAGTGAATGTAGTAGCTAATCGCTACAGATTTCACCAGCGTGAGCAGAAAACAGGGGAGACTATAATGCAGTATATTGCTTACCTGAGGAGTCTGATTGTAACTTTGGGAATATGGCAGATGAGATGATTAGAGAGGAGCTCATTGAGAAAACAACCATGCTTTGTGTAAAAACGCTTACTTCTAGAACCACAACTTACACTAGAAAAAGCAACAACCATTGCTACTCAGACTGAGTCAGCTACAGTTGAAGCCAAAATAATGAGCATGGATACAGGAGGCACAATCCAGGCTGTGACTCCTTTGCAGAAAAGTTCATTATTGCTGCAGACAAATGATTACAAGAGGAAAACTAATGGAAAACCACCGAATCAGCAAATTCAAAATACAGTAAAAGCATGCTTTCGCTGTTAATCCCCACAACACCTTGCAAGCTACACAGGATGTCCAGTAAAAGTAGCTCAGTGCAATCATTGCAAAAAGATTGGGCATTTTGCTAAAGTGTGTCACAGCAGCCAGTTCAATCAACAGGTGCATGCAGTTACAATAACAGATATTACTGTGCTGAGCGTGGACAAAATCACTACTGCGCATATTCCAGAACAAATAAAGTGCATGGTAAAGGTTTCCGCCATACCCTCAGGTAAATTACACTCTATTCAGCTAATGTTGGACACTGGCTCAGCAGTATCTATACTACCTGATTCTATCTATTTGCATTACTTTAAAGATGTGCCTCTTACTGAACCCAAGCTTCACTTGGTGTGCTATTTGAAAAACCATCAGTACATGGCTTCTTGCTAGCAATAGTTACTTTTGGTGATTGCTGTGTAACTGCAGAGTTCTACATTGTACACAAAGGCACTCCTATCCTTGGCAGAGATTTATTGGCTGCTTTAAATCTCAGGATAGTTAATGGACTAATTGATCTTCATCAGCAAAGCACTCTTGCGGTACACACAGGTTTCAGCTGGGACTCAACACCAGGTTGAGGAGAAACCTGGCTGTGCTTATGGGTTTCTGCATAAAGTTAAAATGCAGAATAATGTGATGCCTGTACAACAGAAGTTACGGCACCTACCATTTTCAGTCAGGGAAGCTGTTTCAGAGGAACTTAGAAAACTTGTTCAAAAGGACATTATTGAAGAGATTAACTCCTCGGAATGGGTTTCACCTAGAGTAGTGACGCAGAAGAAGGGTGGAGGCATTCACCTTTGTGTGGACTTAAGGGAGCCAAATAAAGCTATTGTGATTGACAGCCATCCTCTTCCTCACATAGAAGAAGTATTTGCAGAACTCCGTGGAGCAAAGATGTTTTCTACTCTTGATCTGCAGAGTGCATACTACCAGGTTATGTTGCATGAAGATAGCAGAGACCTCACAGCATTTATAACACATGAGGGACTATTTCGTTTTAAATGTGTTCCATATGGTCTTGTATCTGCCCCAGGTGCCTTCCAAAAAATGATGTAATTGATTCTGAAGAACATGGAGTTCAGTGCTATCTGGATGATATTATCGTGTTTGGAAATACTTCTGAAGAACATGACCGTAACCTGCAGTCTGTACTAAACCTCATCAGCAAAGCAGGCCTCAAGCTCAATAGGTCCAAATGCAAATTTAGACAAACTGAACTCTCCTTTCTGGGGCATACAATTTCACAGGCTGGACTAAAACCTGATTCAGATCATATCCTGGCAATTTCAAATGCTCTTCCTCAAAAAGATTTGCAAACCTTACGTTCCTTCTTGGGTCTTATCTCCTGATATGCAAAATTCATTCCCAATTATGCTTCTGTCATTGAACTGTTACGAGAATTACTATGGAGAAGTTCAACCTTAGTGTGGACAACGGATGCACAAGCTAGTTTTGAAACGGTGAAAGACTTGATTGTACATAGCCCAGTACTTGCACTATTCAGTCCTGCATTGCCCACAATTGTAACTACTGATGCTTCTGATTATGGACTTGGGGTTGTTCTCACACAACTTCATGAGGACATCACAGAGAGGACTGTTGCATTTGCTTCAAGGACACTAAGTAATGCTGAGAGGAAATATTCTACAGTCGAAAAAGAAGCACTTGCTTGTGTCTGGGATACTGAAAAATGGAAAACTTACCTGTGGGGCCGCACGTTCACGTTGTGCACAGACCACAGCCCTTTGATGACGTTGCTCACCACAAAAGGACTGGGAAGAGCACGATATCGTATTGCTAGATGATCTGCAAGACTATTCTCTTTCAATTATTAACTGGAATATAAACCTGGAAACCAATATGTTGTAGCTGATTGCTTTTCTTGTCTGCCTTTGCCTTCACCAGATGGTCCACCGGAGGATGAGGATGTAGTAGTTGCGCTTATTACAAGCACTCTTACTGCCGTTACAAGAGAACAATTTCAAGCCGCTTGTTCAGTGTGTCCAATTCAACAAAAACTATGGAAATTTCTGCCAAAGAGATGGCCCAGTAACCCTAAAAACCTTGACCCAGTTTTGCTGCCTTATTTTAGCATTCGGGATGAACTTTCTTTGCTTGATGGCTGTGTGCTACGAGGTACACACCAGCTATTTGTGCCAGAAGAATTACAGTCAAAACTCATAAACCTGGCACACGATACTCATCAAGGAATTGTCAGAACCAAACAATGACTACGGGATCTGTATTAGTGGCCAGGGATGGACTCTCAAACTGAAGCCCTCATAAAATCCTAAGGAGTACTTGTGGCACCTTAGAGACTAACAAATTTATTTGAGCATAAGCTTTTGTGAGCTACAGCTCACTTCATCGGATACTCACAAAAGCTTTATGCTCAAATAAATTCATTAGTCTCTAAGGTGCCACAAGTACTCCTTTTCTTTTTGTGGATACAGACTAACATGGCTGCTACTCTGAAACCTGTCATAAAATCCTGTGTCACTTGCCAAATGCATGATAAGACAGCAGTGACATGTACCCCTCCATTACAGCCTGTTCCTCTTCCAATCCCCTTATCCAACTCTTGTCCCCTGTACATTTGAATCATGCAACTTCCTTCTCCTGGACATCACAAGAATCACTGAGAGCCTAGGAGAGACCGTCTCACTTGCAATTCCGATGCCTGGTCCTGGTCCTACCCATAGCAACCCAGAGCTACAATTGTAGGGAAAGTGTGGCTCAATTGTGAGCTAGAGCATGCCCAATGAGAACACAATCTTTGGGGGAATTTATCTCCGAAGTGCTAGCAAGTCTCTACCTAGCATGTGTGAACTGCAATGTTTTTTCCAATAGCTTAGAATGAGGCCAAATTTAACACGGACAAGACAACATATCTTTCTTTAACATCATCCTTGGAAACAGCTAAACTGGTTTTGCTGTTTGTTTTTTTTGTTTGTTTGTTTGTTTTAAAGAAAATTTCAGTCTGAGGCAGACACCCAGCTTGGAAAATTTCAGCCCAAATGGTAATAGTTTTGCAAAGTTATAAGCAACTAAAAATAGGGTCTTTATAAAAGGAAATGTCAGGCAACCTTTATAATAGGCAGCATGACCAGCCCCATTTATAATATAGTGTAATGCATTGGTATTGCAAAACCTCTTCTTAATCGGTAGGATCTTTTATTCATTGTAAAAATCACAAAATGGCTTGCTGATGTATTCCTGCTGCAGCTGCTACAAATGACATATGACATTTAGACTGTGACTCAGTGTATGGTTTTGTGCCAAAAGATTCTGGCAGAAAGCACAAACCTGCTGAGAAACAAAGACTATTCTGGGTGTAGAGACGGTACTAGTGTTGGCTCACAGGTTTTTGCTGCCGTCGACAAACTGGAAAATTACGCAACCTTCAAAGTTCTCAGTTGGGCACACAGACTGACAGTGCAGAGAGCCTACACTTGGCCCTATGTACCACTTAAGTCTCATATTTAAAGGCTTAAATGGGTCTGAAGTGGTGCATAGGGTCCTGCATGAATTCTCTGCATTGGCTGAGTTACACCCACAGTGAACATTCATTTTGCTCCCTTCGGCAACCACTTGTTTTAACCTTGGGAAGTACTAATGGCAGTTGAGCCAAATCATGTGGATTCCAAGCACAAATTGTCCATAATACAGTATTTTTCAATTTTTTATCATTGTCCACACTGTTGTGTAGAGCTTTTCCTGTTGCATGAGAACAATTCAGCACTACATTTTAAATATAGTAATACACACACACTAGGGAAAAAGCTTGTGCTAGGAAACATCCACTATAGGAGGAGATGGTAAGTTTCCTCCTGGACAAACAACTTGTAATGCTGGAAATCTAAGCTGAAGTGATATAATGCCTTAATATTACCCCTGTACTATACCTTGCTTTGTTCAGTACTATTGCTGAGAGAGCTCCAGTAAAAGCTCTCCAAAGCACTAATTACAATACGCTGCCTTATCTCCTACACGCTATGCTTGAAGCTCAGTCAGTTCCTTTCTGTACCTGTATGGATAAATATTTTAGTACAAGACACAGTACAGAAAGCTGTTACAGAAACATTATGCTGTGGTGCACACAGCTGGGTCAATCATTGCATCATATCAGGGTTTTCTCTCAGGTCAGCTATTAATAAGACAAGACATCCTGCATTTAATGTGAATAACTCAAAACCTAATTTCATTATGCTGTGTTTAAAGTGGTCAGCATGAAACTATTACATGGACAATATGGCTGCTTCATAAAACTACAATAACCTTACTTGTAGCTTAAAGGAATAATGTACACGTACATTTTTCCCCAGATTTAAATTTTATAAAAATAAGTTTATATAATACTAAGGTCCCAGGCTGGCAAAGGACGTAAGCATGTACTGATCATTAAGGCTATGTTTTAGTCATGGATATTTTTAGTAAAGGTCATGGACAGGTAATGGGTAGTAAACAAAAATTCACAGCCCATGACCTGTCCATGACTTTTACTATATACCCCAGACTAAAACTTAGGGGAGGCGAGGGTGGCTCGGGGGGTCACACGGGGAGGCGGGCACCGTGGATGCTTGGGGTGGGGTGTGTGGCCTGAGGGGGGCATGGTTGTGAGGGAGGGATGGCAGGGCTAGGGCAGACTCCCTATCTGACTCCTGGGAAGTGGCGTCCTCCGGCACTTAGCTCCGTGTGCTGCTTCCGCTCCACCCCAAGCCCCGTTTCTGTGCTCCCATTGGCTGGGAACTGCAGCCAATGGGAGCTGCGGGGGTGGTGCCTGCGGGCGGAGGCAGCACATGGAGCTGAGGGAGGGGAGTTCCTGTTGCCCTTCTGGGGAGTCCGTCCCCCCCCCCCGGTAAACACCATTCCACACCCCAGCCCTGAGTCGTCCCCCCCGCCGCCACACCCAAACTCCTGCTGCTGGCGGGGGCCCTGAAACTGCCCCAGCAGTGGCTGGTGTAACTGGCCCAGGAGCTGTCTGAGCTGCTCAGGAGGCTCCTGTGCCATCTGCATGGACTGCTGCAGAAGTCATGGAGATCATGGAATCCGTGACCTCCGTGACAAACACAGAGCCTTACTTATCATTAAGCATATGAGAAGTCCTATTGCAACTTGCACTGATTGGAAAGACCCACCCCTCCCTATGTCCCCCAAGGCTTTTCTGTTGTCCCAGGATCACTGGAATGATGTGTGCTCTGGCCATACCTTCTCCTGTCCCCTGATACTCCCACTGTGGCAGGAGTGAGGTCAGGCAAAGGTGGCAGAGAGGTGGCTATGTTTCTGTACTTTCATGCCACACAGGGATTCCCATATGGAAAGGGAATCCCTACGTAGCTCTTAGGCCAATTTTGTATCCTCTCTTTGCCACCAGAGCAGAGCAAAGGGAACAGGGTAGTGACTGGGGTCCAAACCCAAATTTGCTGATGAAAAGAAGCCTTTCCTTTTTGTTTCTATATTATCTCTTCAGCATTTTTGTCCTCTCCTGCTGTGTGTGGCCACAAAAAATATTAAAATCTTTAATTGTTTTCTCACAGAGTGTATACAAATGAATTTACAGCTGCCATGACCCCGGGAGACAGCCATTTTTCCGTACCTCCTCACAGGTAAGCATAACACAATAAGATTGTTATGTGTTTACACACACACACACACACACACACAATATATATATAATACAGTCCATTATAAACAAAGTGTGGATGCCAAGATCCTTGTTAGATTGTAAGAAATTAATCAGAGCATAAAAGCCTTACCACTGTTCTCTTCTTCCTTCAGCAAACAACCATTGGAATTGTACCATTTGTACCGTGGAGCAGGATTTCCTTGGACATTGCAGTCAATCAAGGCACTCTTCCCTTCCTTGACTGTAATATGATCAACTATGGAGATAATCACAGGTACAGATCCCAAGTTCATGTCAGTGTAATTTAAAATGCTACTAGTCACATCCTCAGCAGCTGTCAAAGCTGCTAACAAGATGAAAAGGTAGGGAAAAAGTGTGGTAGGCAAGAAGTTCAAAAAGTAGTGGTTGTTCAGCATGTTCATCTTTCTTCAGTAGGCTGCTCAGAAGACAGCTGGGATAGGGAATTGTCTGTTGAATGCAGCCTTCTAAGCTGAGCAAATCACAGGAAAGTTTTACCTTGATCCACGAAGATTTACATTTAAGAAAAAAATCCTATAAAATAAATACATTTTAAAAAATAAGACATAAATATTCCATTACAAAAGTTTTTTGAAATAATGAGATACCCATGAATGCATGTGACACACATCATTTTAGTGTCTTGCCTAAATGCTAATGTTATCACCATCCCCATTCTTACTGGAAAAATATGCATACATGTTAAAAATGGCAAGTGTAGGAGGAGGATTCATCACCTGGACATGTAGCAGCAATTTAGCTGTAGCTGCAGTTGCAGTTTTAGTCTGAAGATTCTACATACAAACTAATCCTAAGCAATCATCTAAACTGGAAAAGCAAAAGGCATGTCACATTAATGTTGCCATTATTGGTTCTATCATAAAAACACAAGAACAACCATACTGGGTCAGACCAATGAGCTATCTAGTTCAGTATCCTATCTTCCGACACAACCTAATGCCAGATACTTCAGGGGAAATGAATACAACAGGACAATTATCAAGTGATCCATCCCCTGTTGTCCAGCCCCAGCTTCTGGAAGTCAGAGGTTTAGGGACACCTGGAGCATGGGGTTGTGTCCCTGACCATCTTAGCTAATAGCCAATAGTTCCATAGGTGCTGGAATTAAGGGCACAGGGGGTGCTGCTGCACCGCCTGGCTTGAAGTGGTTTCCATTCTACATAGGGTTTACAGTTTGGTTAAATGGCTCTCAGAATCCCCAGTTTAAAAATGGTTCCAGCACCCCCCCCGTATCCTTACCTAATTCTTTTTTGAACCGTGTTATACTTTTGGCCTCCACAACATACCCTGGCAACAAGTTTCACAAGCTGATTCTGTGTTGTGTGAAAAAGCATTGCCTTATGTTTGTTTTAAATCTGCTGCTTATTTTCATTAGGTGACCCCAAGTTCTTGGGGTAAATAACACTTTCTTATTTGCTTTATTCACAACATTCGTGAGTTTATAGACCTCTATTATAACCCTTCTTAGTTGTCTGTTTTCTGAGCTGAACAGTCCCAGTCTTTTTAATCTCTCCTCACATGGAAGCTGTTCCATATCCCAATCATTTTTGTTTCCTTCTCTGTACCTTTTCCAATTCTAATATATCTTTTTTGAGATGGAGTGATCAGATCTGCATACAGTATTCAAGGCGTGGGTGTACCACAGATTTATATAGTGACATGAAGATATTTTCTGACTTATTATGTATCCCTTTTCTAATGGCTCTTAACATTATGTTTGCTTTTTTGACTGTCACTGCACAATCAGCAGATGTTTTTGGAGAACTATCCACGATGACTCCAAGAAAGTGGCCCCATTGTTTTGTATGTATAGTAAGGGATTATGTTTTCCAGTGTGCATTACTTTGCATTTATCAACACTGAATTCCATCTACCATTTTGTTGCCCAGTCACCCAGTCTTGTAAGATCCTGTAGTAACTCTTCGCAGACAGCTTCTCAGTTTAGCTTTGGGCTAAACTATCTGGAGTAATTCTGTATCATCTGCAAATGTTGACACTGCACTGTTCGCCCAGTTTTCCAGATCCTTTATGAATATGCTGAACAGCTGGACTGGTCCCAATCCACATCCTTGGGAGACCCCACTGTTTATCTCTCTTCATTGTGAAAACTGACAAGTTATTCCTACCCTTTGTTTCCTATCTTTTAACCAGTTATTGATCCATGAGAGAACCTTCCCTTCTATCACGACTGCTTAGTTTGCTTAAGAGCCTTTGGTGAGGGATCTTGTCAAAACCTTTTTGAAAGTCCAAGTACCCTATATTGACTGGATCACCCTTGTTCATGTTTGTTGACAACCTTAAAGAATTCTAAAAGATTAATGAGGTATGACTTCCATTTATAAAAGCCATGTTCACTCTTTCCCAACATATTGTATTTATCTCTGTGTGTGATAATTTTGTTCTTTACTATAGTTTCAATCAATTTGCCTGGTACTGAAGTTAGACTTACTGGCCTGTAATTGCCAGCATTGCCTCTGCAGCCTTTTAAAAAACGTGGTGTTACATTAGCTATCCTCCATTCACCTGGTACAGAGGCTGATTTAACCAATAGGTTACATAACACAGTTACTAGTTCTGCAATTTTATATCTGAGTTCCTTCAGAACTCTTGGGTGAATACCACCTGGTCCTGGTGACTTATTACTGTTTAATTTATCAACTTGTTCCAAAACTGTCTCTATTGCACCTCAATCTGGGACAGTTCCTCACATATGTCACCTAAAAAAATGGTTCAGGTATGGAGATCTTCCCCCTATCCTTTGCAGTGAAAACCAATGTAAAGAACTCATTTCGACTCTCTGCACCTGTCTTGTCCTTCTTGAGTGCTCATTTAGCACCTTGATTGTCCAGTGGCCCCACTGATTGTTTAGCAGATTTCCTGCTTCTGATGTACTTAAAAATATTTTTCCTGCTAGTATGTGTCCTTAGCTCTTCAAATTCTTTCTTGGCCTGCCTTATTATACTTTGACTTCCCAGAGTTTATGCTCCTCTCTATTTTGCTCACTAGGATCTGACTTTCAATTTTTAAAGGATGCCTTTTTGCCTCTAACTGCCTGTTTTACTCTGCTGTTTAGCCATGGTGGCATTTTTTTGGTCCTGTTTTTTTTTTTAATTTGGGGTTTACATTTAGTTTGAGCCTCTAGGTGGCTCAAACTAAATGTAAACCCCAAATTTTAAAAAAAAACCCGACAAAGCCCTGGCTGGGATGATTTAATTGGGGATTGGTCCTGCTTTGAGCAGGGGGTTGGACTAGATGACCTCCTGAGGTCCCTTCCAACCCTGATATTCTATGATTCTATTATGGTGTTTATATGTTTACTATGGTGTTTCCATGCAGTTTGCAGGCATGTCGCTCTTGTGACTGTTCCATTTAATATCTGTTTAATTATCTTCCTCATTTTTGTGTAGTCCCCCTTGTAGTTAAGTGCTGCTCTAGTGGGTTTCTTTGGCATTTTCCCCCCTACAAGGATGTTAAATTTAATTAATTATGGTTGCTATTACCAAGCAGTTCTGCTATATTCACCTCTTGGACGAGATTCTGTGCTCCACTTAGGACTAAATCAAGAATTGTGTTTCTCTTTGTGGGTTCCAGGACAAGCTGTGCTCCAAAAAGCAGGCATTCATGGTGTCTAGAAATTCTCTCTCTGCATCCCTTCCTGAGGTGATGATATACCAAGTCAATATGAGCATAGCTGAAATCCCCTGTTACTATTGTGTTTTCTGCCTTTGCAGCTTTTCTAATCTCCCTGAGTATTTCACAATCACTATCACCATCCTGGTCAGATGGTTGGTAGTGTACTCCTACTGCTATGCTCGTATTGTTCAAGCATGGAATTTCTATCCATAGAGATTCTATAGTACAGTTTGATTCAGTTAAGATTTTTACTTTATTTGACACTGTGCTTTCATTTCATATATAGTGCCACTCCCTCACCAGTGCAACCTACTCTGTCCTTCCTGCGTATTTTGTACCCTCGAGTTACCATGTCCCATTGATAATGCTCATTCCACCAAATTTCCATCATGCCTATTATATCAACAGCCTCATTTAAGTCCAGGTACTCCAATTCACCCATCTTAGTATTTAGACTTCTAGCATTTGTATACAAGCACTTGTACATTTCATCAATATTCACTTGCTTGCCTTTGTGTTTATATTTAAATGGGACTCTTTCAAGTTTGATGGTTCCTCACTAGCTCATACCTGTACTTTACCAACTTCTTTCCTATCCTCTTTACTAGGATATAGACTTTCTTCTTTAATAAATGCATCGTTGAGGGATGTTTCTGTCTGAACCGTATTCTCCCCCATACCTGTCTGCTTTTCCCCAGCACTTAGTTTAAAAATCCTCTACAACTTTTTAAATTTTACATGCCAGCAGTCTGGTTCCATTTTGGTATAGGTAGAACCATCCTTCCTATATTGGTGCCTCTTTTCCCAAAAGATTCCAGTTTCTAACAAACCTAAACCCCTCCTCCCTACATCATTGTCTCATCACACATATAGATCCTGGAGTTCTGCATGTCTTTCTGGTCCTGCATGTGAAATTGGAAGCATTTCAGAGAATGCTACCATTGAGGTACTTGACTTTAATCTCTTACCCAGGAGGCTAAATTTGGCCTCCAGCACCTCTCTCCAACCTTTCCCTATGTCACTGGTACCTACATTTACCAGGAACACCGAATCCTCTCTAGCAGAACATATAAGTCTGTCTAGATGTCTCCTGAGATCCGCCACCTTTGCATATGTGAGGCAATTTACCATGTGGCTCTCCCAGTCATCACAAACTCTGCTATCCAATCCTGCTCTACTGTCATCTGGTTCTTCCTAGTACCTGTGGTTTCCCTCTCCAGGAGGGGTATTTTCAGTGAGAGAGGATACCTTCAACTGCACTTGCATAAACAGTCCTTTTTAAGTCAACAGCTTAAGTAAGGACTACTTACATAAGGGTTGTAGGATCTGGTTTTTATTTCTTTAACACATGCAATTGTGCCTACAGACCATAGCACACATGGTAAAGCATCTTGGATTATTCAGTTTGCTGAGGCTACTGCCATACCTTAAATTTTGTATGAATGGTGGAGTTTATCCAAGCTGGAGGAATATACTTAAAATATAATATTTCAGAAACATATTTAACTTAGTTTTTATTAAGTTAAATTTAAAAAGGGAAAAATATCCACTGGAGATGTAATTCTGGCTATGGCTTCTTTGGGCTAGAAATGGAACTGGGGCACTTGTTTTGGTCATGTACCATTAAGTGTTTGGAATAGAAAGTTTTGCTGACATTCTCATTACACTACCATCCCTTGACCAGCCCTCAAGTACTGTCCTATAAAGTGACTGCAGTTTGTGCAGGTAAGGTGGGGTTTTCAAAAGGACTCAGAAGTGGCCTAACTGTGCTCCCAGTGAAGTGAGTGGGGGTTTTACCATGGACTGATAGGTTTCATAAGATTAGCCATTCAAATTCAGCAAAACTTAGATTGTTAGCAGAAATAAACTATTCTAACTGAGATCTAAATATAGAGAACGGCAAACATCTAATTAATTTCTAAGTCACCATTTTCCCTTGCAAAGCAGTTTGATTTTATTTAAGGATTTTGGTTAACAATGGAAATCACTGTGACAACTAAGCAAGGAAAAAGATGACTGCTGGCAACACTAGGTCAGTTCCATATATTAAGGGAGCAATAAAAGTAAAAAAGGCCTCTTTTTCTCTATTCTAAACTGAATGAATACACATTATTGTCCTTCCCTGGCAATACTCATCTGAGTTTTTTTCCTGTCTCTACAACACAGAACAATTAACTTGGTTACACACAAATTGGCATTATTGTTGTTAGAGTAGAGAAACATTTCCCTCTATTTACCAGGATGGATCATCACTCAAGATTCCAAACTACACTTTTCTGATAGGCTGCATGTACGGTGTAAATATATTGTCAGAACTCAAACTCAGTCAATGAGCTTTTTCCATGTTTTGTCCATAGTCAAATGTATGGTACATAACTTTTTAAAATTAAATAATTTTACCTCTAGTGGTAAGAGCAAGGTCTAGGCGTCAGCCTTATTTTTCATTTTGCAACTGACTTGCTGTGTGACCTTGCATAAGTCATTTAGACCCTCAGTCGCTCATGGGATTTCTGGATTGTACAATGTTAAAACAGTTGAAAGTACCCTTAGAGATGCATTTCAGTTTGAAGTAGATAGAATTAATTCAACCATCTATCAAAAGCTTATCAGGTGATATTCTCAGACCAGACTGGACGAAGACAACAGTAATCTCTGTCTGCTTCTATCTGCAGAGTGCGGAAGATTTCCTGAGGAGTGCTAAATACTTTCCAGGGTGCAAGGGTCAGGCATTTCTGAAAAATCCTAAACAGTGTTATGGATATGGGGCTTGGGCAACAAATGTTTTCAGACACTACAAAAGACACCAAGGTAACTAAACATTGTAGGAAATCCTCTTCTGTCTGTGCCAAAGTGCTATTAGAGAGGAACAAAGAATGGAAACACAAAATAGGTTCTGATTAAGACCCCCACAGCTGCAGATTGAATCTGATCCTCCTGTTGTCACTCAGTTCCAAGTTTCCATTGAGTTCATTAGGCCCAAACCCAGCATCCTGAAATGTTTTCCGACCTCTCCTCAAATCCCAACAGCTGAAGCAGTACACTTTAAGTACACAAATTAATCCCATCCTTTTTATGAGACCCAATAACTGTGATGTGAGCATTTTTGTCACTGAATGGGGAAAAATTATAAATGATTAATTTTTGTCACTGTAAATGTATTTATTTCTGTCTTTGGCATATGAACAGACACATCTGTATAAGCCAATTATTAAATTAATCAGACTTCAAGTCTAAAGAAGTTTATAAAAAAAGTCTACTTGTATGGCCAAATTATCTCCTTCCTGTGGAAAGGGGAAAGAACTCCTTTAGCTGTGCTGTGTTACCTCCTTGGAAGTATTAGTCGGGACAGAGAGAAGATATGATCACCTACTAGCATGGAATCTGAAGATCCATGAGGAATCTCAGCATTCACTCCAGGGCTCTTGGCACACACATGTGCAGCATCTGCCCCTCCACATGCTGTTCTGGGCAACCTTTCTCATAGCAACATGTCTGCCATTGGTCTCCAGTCTGAACTTGTATTCCCCTCAACCCCCCGCCCAAAAGCAGATAGAAACTGAACAGCTAAAAGTAATACTGCAAGAACCAGCATTTAACTTCCTTAGAGAATTCCACTGGAAATTGTGTCATCTGAGAAGAGCATGGCATACATCTCTTCCAGGTGACATGACCACAAACTCTGTTTGGCTGTGAACTGTATACTGTTTATGTGGGGGAGTTTCCCAGAGCATGCTGCACTGCCAGTGTTCCCCAGTCATATATGGCCAATATTTATATGCATTTCCTCTTATCTGCACAATACAGCAGAGAGGAACTATAAGGCTTGTAAATTTTCCTGCTCAGGAATAAACATTGGTCCAAGCTGAGAAGTCTTTCTCTTGTTATTTCAGAGACCGTTGGGGATATCAATTGCATGCAGCTATGTTCTGACGTCATACCCAAAGTGCACAGCTGGTATTTTACCCCTGAAAAAACAAATAAACTGATAGGGGATGAAGAGACTGCACTCAGAAGTACTGAATTTGTGTTCCATCAACTGGTCATTCTGAACAGAGGCACATAAAAGAGGGACATTGATGCATACCTTGTTTTGGTTTACTATGTCTACATTAATTTGTTCTTCTTCTAATAATATGTATCCCTATATCTAGTGCTATGAGGTTATTCAATTCAACAGCAAACAAAAAGAAATCAACTCATTGTATAATGGATAAATGGTGTCCCTTTAGTTTAAGGAACACTAACAGTCCAGAGTTAGTTTGCTTGGTCTGTAAATATGAAGAAAAAGGAAAGAGAACTTTGGTTTCATCCTTGTTCCCATTTGTCCACAGCACAAAAACCACCACCTGACTGGCAGTAATGAGAACAATATTACAAACTCATGGTTAAAGTTAACCCCTGATATTTAAATACTACTTACTGTTTTTTCTCTTCACACCTATTCCTTTTTCTGGTCTTAGAGGCAATATGTTTATACAGGTTTCAGAGTAGCAGCCGTGTTAGTCTGTATTCGCAAAAAGGAGTACTTGTGGCACCTTAGAAACTAACAAATTTATTTGAGCGTAAGCTTTTGTGAGCTACAGCTCACTTCATTGGCATCCGATGAAGTGAGCTGTAGCTCACGAAAGCTTACGCTCAAATAAATTTGTTAGTCTCTAAGGTGCCACAAGTACTCCTTTTCTTTTTATGTTTATACAGTGGACAACTGTCAAAAGCTACTAGGTTTTACTGGAGCAGAAATGCAGACACTGGGACTTATTTATGTCGTTCAGAAAGGTCAAAAGATCACTGGGAGTTCAGAGGCTCATGACTGTGAACTACCCAATAAAAGATTAAACTGTTAGGGCCTAGGCAGGAAGATGTGAATGAACTGTGTTACTATTCAACTGGTAGCAAGTTGTCTGACTTTTGTCATCCTCTTGTTAATAAAGCTATAATCCTAAAAGCAGTGGCCCTAAAAGGGACATGACAGAATCTTCTCAGTCTCTCTGGGATATTTCTTTGCTTGTACCCTCATGACTTTTCTCCTGTTTCCTTCTTTACCGTCTCTAGCTAGTAAGTGTCAGGATGGCAATTGTTGCATGACTAAACTGTTTCCTTAGAGCTTCGGGCACCTTATACCATGACTGGTTTAATGGCTTCCAGCTTGATGCATGTTTCTCTGTCTCTAGAGCTGATTTCAGTTGCCTTTAGAATATTTCAGAACCTTCTCCTCGGGTCCCTGTGAGAACACACATCCTACCATTCTGCCTCTTATACTGTCTCAAGAGAAGTGTTGTATATACTAGGGATGTTCACAGGCAGGTTAGGGCTTTAGGTGCGCTAACAGAGCTGCATGGCTAGCCAAGTGTCTTTAGCCCTGTCATACTCAACCTGTGAGAGGCATAAATATGAGAATTGCCTTAGGGACACCAAAAACAGAGTAGCAAGGGACATGTGAAGTTGTCATAAATATAAAGGGAAGGGTAAACACCTTTAAATCCCTCCTGGCCAGAGGAAAAACCCTTTCACCTGTAAAGGGTTAAGAAGCTGATAGCCTTGCTGGCACCTGACCAAAATGACCGATGAGGAAACAAGATACTTTCAAAACTGGGGGGTGGGTGGGAACAAAGGGTTCTCTCTATCTGTGTGATGCTTTTGCCAGGACCAGAGCAGAAATGCAGGTCAGAACTCCTGTAAAAAGTCAGTAAGCAATCTAGGTAGATATGCATTAGATTCTGTTTTGTTTAAATGGCTGATAAAATAAGTTGTGCTGAATGGAATGTATATTCCTGTTTTTGTATCTTTTTGTAAGCCTAGAGGGATTCTCTATGTTTTGAATCTGATTACCCTGTAAGGTATTTGCCATCCTGATTTTACAGAGGTGATTCTTTTACTTTTTCTTTAATTAAAATTCTTCTTTTAAGAACCTGATTGATTTTCATTGTTCTTAAGATCTAAGGGTTTGGGTCTGTGTTCACCTATGCAAATTGGTGAGGATTTTTATCAAGCCTTCCCCAGGAAAGGGGGTGTAGTGCTTGGGGGGGAGACGTTTCCAAGTGGGCACTTCTCTGTTCTTTGTGTAACACTTTGGTGGTGGCAGCGTTTAACCTAAGCTGGTAAGAATAAGCTTAGGGGGTCTTTCATGCAGGTCCCCACATCTGTACCCTAGAGTTCAGAGTGGGGAAGGAACTTTGACAGAAGTAATGAGGGTTTTGTGTCTAAGCCTTAAGAGCTTCTAGAAATGATACTTGGAGTCAGCATGGCAACTCCTCCCTAGCATTCCTTTATAATTTTGGGTAGTGGTATTCTAGAATGAGGAGACCAATTAATGAGACGGATAAACTGTAAGAGTTTAGTTAGATTGGCTATGGCCTCATCTTGTAAGTTTAAAGAAGGAGAAAGGAGTGAAAGCACCGTTGAGAAGACCTGTTGGAAGACTGGGTAACTGTGGGAATTGCCAGATCTCTAAGTACACAAGGGGTATGTCTACATTAGCAGAGTTTTTGCACTGTACATTTCACCAGTGATAGAGAACCGGTGAAAGTAAAGTGCTGGTTTGTGAGGTTTTTGCACTGTAAGTGTCACCGGGGAACCGGTGAAAGTAAAGCGCTTAATTCCTGAGGCGTCAGAGAGTGTTTACATTAGCAGCACTTCCATTGCAGATGAGAGCAGCGCTCTAGGACAGCTATCCAACAGTGTAGTTCTCTCCGGTTTGACAATGGGCCTTGTGGGAAGGGGGTGTGTGTGTGTGAGTGTGATCGTGGGGCATCCTGGGTCCCTGCACAGCTGCCTCTCCCCAAACACTGATCAGCTCCAGTAGCTCAGCATTGCTCCAAGCAGCGGATCGTTTGCTCTGTGGAGCAGGCATTGTCACCTGGCCAGATAAGTGAGCGCTTGCCAAGAAAACAGGAAGGGGAGTTTCAAAGTTCCCGGGGCTTTACAGGGGGAGGGGTGGATGTCTATTTACCTGGCAGCAGAGCTGCTGGCCAGAGTGGTCACCTAGGCATTGTGGGATACCCTCCAGAGGCTAAAAGCTGTGTAAACAGGAAGAATGTGTCTTCATTTGCACATCACTGCAAAAGCATCACTGGTAAGAGCTATATGCCTCTCATGGAGGTGGTTTTCTTTTTGCGGTGAAACTTCTGAGTTTCACTGCAAAAAGACATTAGCAAGTGTAGACATTTCCATGGTTTTTGCACACAAAAGGGACTTTTTCTGCTTTAAATGGCAAGTGTAGACACGCCCAAGAAGCTATGTGTAAGTGCTGGAATAATAAAAAGAATTTCTCTTTTGTATGTGGTTAGTAGGAATCTAAAGTTGTGCTTTTATCTCATATTGTTTTGGTTTCTCATGTTCAGAAACTCTTCAATTCAATTTAATCTACAAAAGGATAAAGCAGAACTAGTCTAAGAACAAGATTAGAAGACTATATAGTGCAGAGAGGAGATGAGTAAGAGGGAATGTGATTAAAGTATACAAAATATTGAATAGTATAGAGAAAATAGATCAGGCACTCCTATTTACCTTTTCTCATAATGCCAGAACAAGGAAGCGTACATTCAATGAAATTGAAGGCAGCAAATTTAAAACAGATAAAAGGAAATAATGTTTTACACAACACACAATTGGCATGTGCAACTCATTGCCACAAGATAACATTAAAGCCAAGAGCGAAACAAGAGTCAAAACAGACAGGGCATTTATACAGAAAATGACAGTATCTAGTTAAAGCCAGTTGTAATAAGGATTAAAAAAAGAAAGCTTGCCAAAAAAGTATGGAAGGGATACAAAACTTCATACTTCAATGTACATAACTCTCTACTATGGTGACTTTTTGCACCTTCCTCTGAAGCATGTGGTATTGACCACTGACAGAGATGGATTACTAGGTGGGATAGGCTTCAGTAGGGCAATTCAGTATTTGCAAACTAATCTGTTTTTGTTAACTAGGAATGCTGTTTACAAGTAAAGGTATAAAGGAGTCTATAGCTTAAAGACATTACTAAGCTACTTCAGGCAGGAACATGTCCTTTTGTTTGTAAAGTGACAAACAACAATAAATAATGAAAGCAGGCAAAATGGAGAATTCAGAGACGTACACTGGCTCTGAGGAGATAACAAAACTATGTTACAGAGAAGAGTCATATTAATAAAGAAACCTTCCAAGCTGCTTGTTACAGAGAACACTAACACTACAGGAGGTTTTGAGACAAGTTTCTTTTCTTTACCCTTTGTAAAGCTTTCCGTAATCTTTATTTAAAAATTGAGATTCACACTAATAAGTTACAGTTATAAAATGCCAAGCAATAAGATATACAATGTGATGGACATAATTGTCACTCTAAAATGAGTGACATACTTTATGATGAAGTCCTTTGGTTTAAGGAGCACTAGCTGCATATCATATTTTAACACTGAATCAACTAGGAGGAAATTCACAGCCAATAAAGAAAATTCTGCTTTACAGTTAAGCTTATAATATACCTACACAGTTGCAAAGCTGATCAGCAGAATCCCACTCAACAATTGTTCTTCCTATTTGAGGTCCTAATCCTGAAAAGCAATTAAGAATGTGAATAGTCCCATGGACTTCAAGACCCAAGCCAATGGGACCTCTTGTACTTAAAGGAACACAGGTGCTTAAGTGCTTTACTGGATCGGGACCTAAATTTCACCCCACTCCAAACCATCCTCAAGGCCCACAATCCATTCAGTCTAAAATGACTAGATGAAGCTTGCTACTCTGTAATTATCTGTAAGGCTTATTAAGTCCCTCAAGAGTCTCCCCTAGTCCTTGATGACCTAAGGAATTGAGTGTGGATCTCTTGTGCGGCAGTGTAGATGACCTCTGCCAAACATCTGAGCAAAACCCTTGATACACTTCAGTGTAAGTGAAATTGTATCACCAGCATCTATTCCATGTAAAATGGACACCTAGCCAGAAACATTTAGAGAACAAGTTAACTAGAAGGCTTCCTGTCTGCAATTTGTAAGAATATATTTTTTTCACATGGACAGAGCAACTTAATAAACTCCCGGGTTACCAATTAAGGACTCAATAAAAACAGAACGATTTTTTTTTTTTCAGTAGAGAAGCTTACTTCTGCTGAGGGAAAATGACAGCATTTTGATGGACATGTTCCATTAGTGAGTTGTGGGTTATACAGAAAGATCTGCTGTAGAATCAGTAGTGAAGAGGTCTCTTAAGCCCAGAATTTTATGTCCAGTCAATTTGTTAGATGATTAGGTGTATATACTCTTTTTCAAGGTTTCTACTAAAGAGCTCTGATGAATAAATCATCAGGATGTATTTAGCAGTTGTATTTGTTTAGGAGGTCAGGCAGTCTGTGCTTCATGGTTTGGTACACCTATTTAATGGGATCAAGATTACAATATAGGTTTTGTTTAAATAAAATAGTAAAGGCTTTTCAAGACTAATGATATTTCATATAAACATCTTTAAAGTTTTATCATGTCTTCTGAACAACTGAATAGTTTCAGTCTTTCCTATTTTCAGTGCAGTGTATGTAGTTTTCATTAAGAAACAGTATTTTAACTTAAGGCTCCTCTTTCAGTAACAGGAGAATAATGAATTTGTATATAATAACTCCCACCAGCCTTCAGAGGGCCACAGTGATTATATAAAAATATGTAATCTGTGATATGCATGTAATACCACATTTTAATGACTTGCTTTTTACTTATTGACCTCCAGGATAAAGTACAAAGAGGTTAGCACTAACACTGTGATTATGACCACTTCAGAACTGTCAGGGTAGGCTTGCAAGGAATAATTAATGGTAGTTAGGTGTGTTAATGATTGTGATTTAAAAGGAGAATGTCAAGTTAAAAATTATTGGATTTCTTTACCGATTAATTAACAGCATCTTAATCCCTGATCCCAGAGTGGGACCCATGAGGACAGAACTTAATGCTTGTGTGGAGCTAAACTGAAGTCAATGGGGTGTGGTATGGGCACAAGGCTCCAGTTGCATGGCTCTGTGTGCAGGACCTAAGATTATTTAAATTTGAAAGACTTAAATATCTGGTTTACTTTTCACTCATTATGCTCTTTTGTACTCTTTTTATATATTGCATTCAACTCAGCTTGGATAATGAGAACAGAATGATCTGGGCACTTTTGTATATAATCAGTTTCACTTTCTTCTTCCCAAGCGCCAACCATAAGGCTGTCTGCTTTGGGTTGCAAATGTTTAAATCAAAAGTAAAAATATTTTAATTTTTTTAAATAAAGACTTTTCATGAAAAGAAAAACAGTTTGTTAGATCTTGTCTAAACACACAGTTTTTATATCACTTCAACTATATTGGGTTGAAACTGGCATAATTAAAGCAGTACAATCCCCAATCCCCCATTGGTAAAGCTTATCCCAGTAAATTTAAGGAAATAAGATATACTGGGAAAAGGCACCATTTATACCAATATAGCAGTGTCCTCACTAATTGCTGAAATGATTTAATAAATTAATTTCTTTTTAAATTACATCCCTAACCAAAATAGTTAAACTGTACAAAAACTGTGTTTGGACTACAATCCCTTAATTACTTTAGCTACTGTTATTTTGAATTTACACACACGACATTTTACCGAAAAAACTAAAATTGTTTTAATTCACACCTTTTGTTATTTCGATGCAAGTCTGTGTGTAGACCAGCTCTAAGAGAAAATGACGGACTCCTTTTTGCCGGCTTGCAGTAGGGAAAGACGTTTCATTTGTATCCTCCCTGTTCAGCCTTCCCATTCGATATGCATTGTGATGCCCTGCACTTGACCATGAGTGATTTAATTAAATTATGGTAATTGGTGGGAAGTAATAGTATCCCTATTGTTTGGCAGTGGCATTTCTAAGACATGCCTGTACATGGATAGGAAATCACTGTACAAACGAAATGCAGGAATTTTCAGTTTAAAGCACTAAATAATGCAATTAGGATTGCACTCAATGACAAGACATATACTTAGTCACACACTGGCCCTAAGCTGGAACCTGTTTTGCCCTGGCAAAAAAGGATCCAATGGGAGGTATTTAGGGCCAGGTCTACGTTACAAACTTTTGCTGGTATAGCTATGTCAGTTAAGGGTGTGATCTCTGACAGACACCACCAATGTACACAGAGTTAAATCAGCAAAACTGGTATAGTTTATTTCGCTTGGGTGCGGGGGAACTGGAATAAGCTATACTGGGAAAAGTGAAGTTTTGCTGGCATTAGCTGTGTCCACACTAGGAGTGCTTTGCAGGCATACTACACTGGTCTGGCTATGGTGGCAAAGTACTTCTACTATAGATCTGGCCTGAGTCTTCACATTCTAAACTGTATGGCCTAGGTAGTTACAGAAATGGAGAAGAGCTTCTACATTGTAATGATGAGAGAGTTTGGAAAGAGGGTATAACATGGTACCCCTTGAAAGCAGATAAAAATCATTTTTGTCTTGAATTGTAAATAGCACCAACTATGGTTTGAGTTTCTTTTCCTGAACTGTGCTACAGTGTTGGCTGTTAGCAGGACTGCAGCACAACTAGGGAACATGGTAAAAACAGTTTGGTTCCGTCTGCTAACTAAGACTGAATCATATTTCAGTTTTGTGGGACAACTAACACATTTTAACTCTGTCCCCAAACTCTGCAGTTGTTATAGTACAGAATGGGCCTTTCTCAGATTGTTAAAGTGGGAAATTGTGCAATATGGGGTTTTGCAGGGTTTCACAGGCATGCAATGAATAGCTACTGTCTTTTCCCACTGGTATTTTATTTCATTGAATTGTGTTTTAATTCTATTCAACTCAAACTGCAAGCTCTTCAGTGATTCCATGCACATCTATAAGTATACAACTAAAAGCAGAAGAAAGATTAAGCACCTGTCCCCATTTCCCCCCTGGTGGATGGTTTGCTCTTTGGAAGACCTTTATTTATATTTGTTTTATTGTGAGCTGTTTAAACTTATGAATATTTTATGGCATTGTGGTGGTTATAAAATGGTGGAAGAAAAGCTGCAGCTTTTCTTCCACCAATAAATCAGTATTGATATATAGTACTTTAAGCTAAAATGCTTATATATATTATCCCTTGCACAAACACAAACAAACATGCTTTTGCTGTCTGAACACAACAAACCAAACAAAAGATGCAAACCCTTCAAACATGATTTCTATTTAAACGAGTCAAAATACAGCAGACCTCTAGTCTACCCTGTTGCAATGAGCAGGATGACTGTTCTAAAATGTATAGTTTTAGAAAACTAAAAACGTATACTAGATTTTTTTTATTTTAAAAAACATTTCAGTTCAAAAATACTTTCCCACTGTGAACTAACATTTCAGTTTTTCCACAAAATGTATCATAAAAGAGGTGTCCCTTGGTCTAGAAGGACCATTTGGAAATGAAAACAATGTCAAGTAAATTGCTATCAGAGAGACCTATTTGAAAAGCTGCAACTTAGTGACTGAAAGAGGCATCAATGTTGTCAGATTGTTAGAAACTTTTATTCCTTTGTACAAAAGTCTGATCTGTGCAAATGAACTAAAAATATGACTGCTCAGTGATTCTTTGTTATTTACAATTGACTGTCCTGTTATACTGCTTATATTGTACTGCTAAAGTAACATCGTATGATGGCATTTTCAGACTGCTCCAAAGTTGAAGACTGTAAGAATGTTGTCTCTCTAAGGCACTCATGGAATTCAGACAGGTATCACATGAGACTATAGTACTGATCAAAACTTTTAATTAATGCAAAAGACAATCATGCTGCCTTTACTTTAGATTAAAATAGCCCAATAAAAAAAACTTCCTTAAAAGGTCTATTTTATTTAAAGGTGCTACTTGCTGAATTAATACCCCCCTTCCTCCTCTCCAGAGGAGTATAATAATGTGTCACAAATCTACTGTCCAACCTCATACTCCCCAAAATAAAAAATTCCAAGTTAAACAGGGAACACTGGAGTTCAAGGTTCCAGAGAGAAAAGGAGTACACATTCTTAGAAGCACCAAAAGTAGATACTATGATGATGGGTGCATTAAGAATGCCTAATATTTGATTGATCTCTTGGGTTTCCCTACTGCATAAAGCAGTGCTTTAAGAACTGGCATTCATTATGGTTAGGATTATTTAGTAATCTTTCCAACTGGATTATTGCACCTTCCTCTGAAGCATCTGGCACTGACTACCCTCAGAGACAGGATCCTGGATTTGATTGACTGCTGGTCTGATATGACAATTTGTATGTTACTATGGGTGACAATGAGGTCTGGGTTAAAGCAATCCAATTCTTAGGCACACTCCCACGCAGTGCCCTGGCAGCCCCCATCCTTTTGGGAGTCATGATTTTTGAATAATTGGGATCAGCAATACTGCAAATCAAAAACAGCAACAGGCAGGACTGCTGCAGATCCCAGTCAGAGTAATGAACTCAGGGAACAGAGCACCACAGTGAAATGTTCAAAACTAAGGCTGAATCTCACCAAATACAGAATCAGTGACCACAAACTGGAGATGGAAATTGGGAGGAACAAAGCACAGTCTAAACCTAGAAAAAGGCATTGCTCAAAAGGCAACTGTGCAGTCAATGTTGCAGAGTACAGCTTGAGACAGATAGAGATTTTCTGTTCCAGGGACCCAAATACAAGGAAGTGAGACAAATATTTCCTCCAATAATCTGAAATCATAACAGACATCTCATCCAAAAGTGATGAGGAAAAGGTGCCTGATCCTGGCAGAGAGAGATGACAGAGATGGCATTGTACTATGTATCTATTTACCATAGGATCAGCAATGGTTAGCAATGGCAAATGGACAAAGGCAATCAACCCCCAAACACAGTGTATAACCCCCTCCTGGGTAGGCTGTACCTGAGGAATCCTTTACCTATACTCTGGCAGCACTTGTAGAGCTTGTCATGCAAATAAACCCTGAAGACAATAGAATTGTAAGATTCTTCCCCTGGCAGGGAGGTCTTTTGGGGGTGGTATCAGTGGAATCCCCTCCCCCCTCAAACCCTCTACAGATGTGGTCGCTCAGGGACCACAACTATTTCTGATCTTCAAGCTGGTGGGACTCCTGAAGAGATGGCTCAGATTCCGCCTTCCAGCACAGAGGGCCCCCCTTTCCCCAACCTGCCCAGAGTATCAGCAGCAGCAGGTGGGAGCTCCCTACCCAACCTATGAGGAAAATCAACAGCAGGTCATGGTCACACTTCCCTGACTGGCCGTCTGTTCCACCGCTGCTCCCTACAGCTGGGGTCCAGCGGCTAATCCGACCCTGACGCCAAAACAGCCCACCAATGCGCTGCAGGAAGCTACAAGTTATAAGAATAAATCCAACCTCCAGCACGATGCCTATCTCCCAGGTGAGCCAACCCTCCTCTTCGCCACTTAGCCTTTCAGTGCGATCGCCCGGGCCCGAGATCTCTGCTCCCCACGATGCTCTCCTACTTCAGTGCTGCGCCTCGGGTTGCCACGGAGCCTTTTGCCTTCACCGCGCTGGAACACAGAGAAGAAACCGAACCGAAGCCCGATAGAAATGCTCACAGCGGTGGCTCCGCCGCTGCGGCTGTAACCCGTGCTCCCTACGTCGCGTGCTGCAAGCAACCCGGGCTGCGCTCGATGGAGCGACACGGCGGCGGCGTCCGGACGTTCGGTTGTGGAACGCTGGGGTGCCGCAACATTCCAAGCGCGACCCCAGAAGACAGCAGCACCGCCGGCTCCTTCTGACTCTGCGGAACGGCAGCCAGCGCTCTCCAGACTTCGGCCCGCAAAAGTAGGTCAGCGCTGCACTGAGCATGCTCGAGCTAGAGCCAGGCTGCTGTGAAAATTCATTGAGCTGCCCAAGGTTGATGCAGCTTCTTTTCCTTCCCTTCTCCACGCTGAAGGTCACCAGACGGAGTGGAATGGAGCCTCCAGAGATTAAGGGATCCCACCTAGCTGGGAACTGGGGAAATACAGTTTGACAGGTTCTCCTCTGGCAACAGGCGATGACAGCGGATTCTGCACATCATTAGTTGATTTAAGAGAATCAAAATAATAAACACTTAATACTAATGATTTTACGAATGATCGAAGATTTTTTAGTTATATTGAAACCTTTGCACCTTCAAACCCCGGCCCCGTACATCCTAGATATTTTGCTGACGTCTAAAACGTTGATTAAAATAATTTTTATTCTGACTATCCCTGAGCCAAAAAGTGCCCTCAGTGGAATTTGAAGCACTAGAGAAGATTTAGCATTATAGGACTTCTTGTGTCTACCTTTAACATCCATCTTGAGCAAATAAGTGCTTTTCTTAATCAAGATCGTTTGTTATCTGGAATAAATTCTTCTATTTTGTAACTCTGCTACAGAACAATACAGATTGATGTAAATTGCATTTATGGCACTACATCTCTTTTCAATTATCTTGTCAGACTAAAAGAACTGAAGTAAAGATAATTTCATTTAATAGTGTAGGGCAAAATGGTGTGGTTTAGAAATGGAAAAGTTCAGAACATTGCTTTTAGTTGCATATCAGTTCTCTGCTAGCTGTATATATTACTCAGTAGCAATCCTTTTCCTAGCACTGATCATATTGTCTGCTGCAAACTAAGACTAGCATTTGATATTAGTCTAGCATTTTATATTTACTGTAGTGAGTATACTTTACTTCTCCAGCAGTGCTTGTTTAATCACAAGAAGCCTTTTCATTAGTGTAAGCAGAGAACTTTGGTATTACCATTAGTTATATTTAGGCACTGTAATCACGGCAAGCCCTAGACCAAATGGTGCCACAGGCGTGGAGCGTCTTTGGTACTTCCAACCTCCATTTGTTAAACTTTTGAATACCTTACAGCACTCTGAGTCCAGCGCCCCCCAAGCCTGGCACCCAGGCAGTTGTATGGGTTGTCTGCCTCTAAATCGGGCCTGATCGTGGCAGTTTTGTAATAATCTTTTTAGAAAATAAAGATAAAATTGTATTTTTCACCTAATTATAGTCTCTGCAATCACTAGGTGGAGTGGACCACAGGTGCAGCAAAGTATTACTGTACTTACAAACATTACACTATAGCTGTGGTTTTCAACCTCTGGTCTACGGATCTCTGGGGGTACGCAGACTTTAACAGTCTGCAAAAGGTTGTTTTCAACCTGTTGTCCGTGAACCCCTGGGGGTCCACTGACTATGTCTAAGATTTCCAAAGGGATCTTGGAAAATAAAAAAAAGGTTGAAAACCACTGCACTGTAGGCTGACAACAAAGACCAGGAAGAAAACAATAGATTTTTTTCAAACACTATTTAGTACAATAGCCATGTTTGAAAGTTTAGTGATCAAAACAAATGCATGGGACAATAGATTGATACATTTAAAGTAAAATGACAGGAAGTGTTTGATCATGAAAAATACCTTTTTAGAGAGAGAGAGATTATACTGTACTTAAGTATCTTAACTTTTTAAAGATTCTCTATTCCCATCGAAGAACATTTAAAGATATATACTATTGCACATGAGTGACAAAGAGAAAACAATTGACTTCCTTTCTTATAATATGTGCATTAAGCTTCATTAGAATATATATGGGCCCAATCCTGTTTCTATTGATGTCAATAGGAGTTTTACCATTGTCTTAAATGGATTGGGCCCTACGTGTATAAACAAAGTTATTTTTTTATTATCTGAAACCTAAAACAAATACTATATAATTCAGTTATTCTGTCATCATATGGGAATATTGTGACTGCCATATCAAATCAGATGATTGGTCCATGTATCTTTGAACCTGTGCATGATTATCAGCTCTGGATAATTTAATATGGAATAGAAATGTTCTTTCCAATGTCTGGCTTGTTCTTCACACATTTTCAACATCTAGAAGAAGGACCAACAACACCCGACAACATTAAGGCAGGTTTCAAAAGCCTCAAAGAGGGGAAAGCTCCTGATGGTGACAGAATTCAATGAGAAGTACTAAAAATGGGAAGCAAAATTCTGACTGATCAGCTAACAAAACTCTAATGAAATATGGGTGAAAGAACCAGTGCCACAAGACTGGAAAGATGGTATCATTGTGGCATTGCCAAAAAAAGATGATTTTATTCAGTACACAAACTGGAGTGGTATTGTACTGCTGTCAATCCTGGGCAAAGTATTGGCTACTGTTATGCTGAATAGAATGAAGAAGGCAGTGGATGCAATATTACAAGAACTGGCTGTGTTCATGTTATGAACAGATGTTCACTCATTTGACAGATCATTGAAAAAGCTACGGCTTGGCTAAAACCAATCTTAATTAACTTTATCGACTTTAAGAAAGAGTTCAATAGTGTCCACAGCGAGACCCTGTAGAATATTGCTAGAAGTATGGATACCAGACAAAGTGATCCATGTAATAAGGAATTTATATGCTGGAAGTAGATGCGCAATATGATTGGATACAGGCCTGGGTAAGTGGTCCAATATTATGCCTGGAATTAGACAAGGGTGTGTATTATCACTAATCCTCTGTGCATTAGCAAGAGACTGGGTGATGAAACAGGCAACAGAAGGCATTGTGGATGGTGTAAAATGTGTTAGCCGAGATGAGTTACACAATCTTGACTTTGCTGACGACATAGCTCTCCTAAGTATGACATGGAATGGAATGATTGTCCTTACCTCAGAAGTAGAACAGGAAACAGCAAAAAATTGGATTGAAAGTAAATGTAAAGAAAACCAAGATTATGAAGATAGGAAGCTGGAGAACAGGTGAAAAGGTGTACGTGGATGGGAAAAATTAAACAGGTAGAAGTGTTCTGCTATCTGGGGAGTAGGATGACATTTGAAGGTGGGTGTGATAAAAATTTTCATATGAGATTAGGCAAAGCAAACACCACTTTTGGAAGGAAGAACAACCTGTGGTCGAATGGAGGTTTCCAAACCAAACTAAAGATCAGATTATTCCATGTGATTGTACTGAGTATGCTATTGTATGGAGCGGAGATATGGCTGATGACAGTGACTAACACAACGAGATTGGAAGCTGCCCATCACAAATAGCTGAGGAACATACTTCACATTTCATAGAATCATAGAAATGTTGGGTTGGAAAGGACTCCTCAAGAAGCCATTAAGAAATTGAGAATTTCATGGAAAGACAAAATAACAAATGTGAAAGTAAGGGAGCTGACAGAGCAGGACGTGTTAGAAAATATCATCAAAGAAAGAAGGCTCAGGTGATCAGGACATGTACACCATATGGAGATAGGAGACATGCTAAGCAAGCATTGATTTAGGTAGCTGAGAGAGGAAAGAGAAACAGAGGAAGGTCAAGGAAGAACTGGTACAAGACAGTGACAGAGGACATTGAATGCTCTGGCATTCAATAGGGAAGAAGTACTACAACTAGTGAGTGACCATAATCAGGGGAGAGTCTGGATTGCCTCATGTGTCAGTGGCATAAGCAGAACTCAGATCTAAGATAAGGGTCCGTATATCCCGTTGAGTAGTATCCTGCTTTCATAGAAAGGTGAGGACTTTTGATACAGCATGTAGGCTCTAGAGCAGAAATTGACTAAGTGTCCCATTGTTCCCATTGAGGAAAATGGGAATCTGCTCAGGTGCAGATACCTATCTATGCACAGAACAAAAGAAGTATCATACTGGAGAAGACAAGTCCATCTAGTCCAGAATACTGGTTATTACAGTGTCCAGTACCACATGCTTCTGTGGTATGTGCATCACCCCCAGAAGATAATTGGAATAACCTGCCATAAGGAGAAATTACTTGCTCTGTCAAATAGCGGTAGGCTCATGCCCTGAAGCATGAGGACTACATTTTTTTTAACCTTTCTAAAATAACTGTGGATATTATTATTCATTTAAACATGTAAACCTTTTTTGAATCCTATTAAGCTCCGGCCTCAACGATATCTTGGGCAATGACCACTATAGCATTATGTGATATGTAATTAAAAACAATTTCCTTTTGTCAGCTTTAAATTTGTTGCCTTTTAATTTCTCTGAATGTTCCCATCTTCTTGTATTATGCAAAACCATGCATTAAGAGCTCCCAGTTTATCTTTATATACCATTCATTATTTTGTATACCTCTATCATCGCCTTTCAAAAGCAAATAGTTCATTTTTTTCAGTCCCTCTTTGTATGGAAGGCTTTTCACGCTGTAATCCATTCTCATCACCCATCTCTGTGGAGAAAATTCCTTTCTGATCCTCATACCTTAAGTGATCAGTAAGTGAAGCAAGAGATTTGATTATGCTTATTATACCCTTAGCGTACCTAACTACAAATATTATTAATAACAAAATTATCCAATTGCTTTTAAAATCCAATATTATTTGTCTTGCTTATTTCTTTTGGAACAGTGAATTCCACAGGTTGACTAAAAACTGTGTAAAGTTAAGGATATTTATTTTTTCGTTTAAAATGTTTTTGTACTATATGACACAATGAAAAGGCCCATCTTCAAAGATGTTATCTAGTGGTGCCAAACCTTGTAAGGCAGGAGGAAACAAAATATCTTTGTGGGGAGGAACATACATTTTGAAGGAAAAAACAAAAATCCAACCTTGAACTGGATTTCAAACTTGTTTCCACTGTCCCAGGTTTGGTGTAGCTTAATGCAATGCCTGCCACTAGTTTAGCACTTGCCACTTGAAAGCCAGGCTGGACAAAACTCCAAATAAAACATCAAAAGAGGGCCTGTGGTTAACAAGGGGATTGAGACTTCCTGGACTACACGGATGTGTGAAGAAAGGATCTGGAAGGCACAACAAGGCTGCTGTGAGGACCACACCCCACAAATGATTATAAAGTGTTTATTGTGCTCAACTTGACCCCTTTCCTGTAACTTGGGGCCTCTTTTGAGCATTTTTTTTAGTGTTATACTAGATATGTATTTTTCTGTTTATATTTCATTTTATGATTTTTTCTGTATTTTTTTCTGTGACTCCCATAAACTTTGCTCTTCTGTTATGTACCTGGGATTGGAGTTGCAGATTGCCTATTCGGTACCTTGGAGTAAAGGAACCTGTAGTCTGATCTGATAGGCAGCAGAGCCAGGAATAGAGGACTGCAGTACCTGGTCAAGGCCTAACTGAGCCTCCATTGTCTTCCCCATGAAATACCAGATAGTAACTAGAACGGACTAATGTGAGCCTGGGGTGAGCCCAAAGAGTCACTGTGTTTGGCTGACGTTGCCATTCAGCCAAACACAGGGAAACCCTTTAAGTCTTTTCCTTTCCAGGGCAAATAATCCTATTTTTTTCAATCATCTTTGTATGAAACACTGGCTATTCTTCTAACCATTTTTCCTGCCCTTCTCTGGCCTCTTATTTCACCAGCTGAGTAAGCTGATATCCTGCCATAAAAATAAATCCATGTAGATAATTAGCTTTTGAAACAGTGATGTTTACCAATCACTGCATGAACTAAATATCAGACATTATACCACCATGGAAACAACCTGCTATTGTATGTCATGAATGTAAAATAATATGAGGCACAGAGTACAGAACTGCACATGAATGAGAGAGACACAGGGCACGCTGCATGACCTACAACAGGATTCAGTATTTGTGTAATCAGGGAGAATTGGCCAAATTATTCATGAGTCTCAGGGAGGCAGAGATGAAATATGTGGTCTATGGCCAAATAAAATAATATTTTTCTTGTGGAAAAGTCAAGATTATGATTATCATGTTATTTTAAACTTTATTCATACAGTGATCATTTTAGGAACATCACATAATTTGTGGTCTTGCAATTTATTTGTAAAAGGATTTATTTATTTGTAAAATTTATTTATAAAAAAATTATTTGTAAAAACTGGCTTTTTG
Organism: Lepidochelys olivacea; assembly: GCF_965140295.1. NCBI lineage: Eukaryota > Metazoa > Chordata > Testudines > Cheloniidae > Lepidochelys > Lepidochelys olivacea. The sequence goes on from NC_140414.1 coordinate 76,692,767, forward strand.
ATCTTGCAAAACAACAGTTATTATGATTTCTATCCCGGGCTTTTTATAAAGAGGAGTGCTTTTTAAAAATAATTTAAACTGATAGATAATTTGTCAATAAGATGGTTAAAGCAGGAGGAAAACTTCCAAAGGAATAAAACTAGTCACATTTTAATAATAAAGATTTACTCTTGAGGAAGTTGCATGATTTGTGTGAGTCTAATATTAGAAAGCTAATCCAAAGCTATATTCTCTAGTGTCATACCACACTTGTCAGGAAGCTGATATATTATTTGGATTCATATTAGCAGCTGTAAATAGGAAACAGAGCCTAGGACTTGACCTTTAAGTCAGTGGTATCTCTAGGGATAAAGAGCCTGTTTTATACCTAATCAACAACTGGATGTCACCAGTGCATGGCCATAACACAGTGGGTGCAGAATTTATCCTGAAGCAAAAAATGTGATTGCCTACGTCTTGTTAATTGTTTCAGAAGTCCAGTTTAACGTGGTTGTGTGTATTTCTCAAGAGAGTTACATGGAAGAGGGAAAACACCCTCTGTTAAAAAAAAAACACAAAAAACAGAGTACTGTATTGCAATTAACTCCTTCTGTGCCGTAATATATAGGGCTTAGTCCTGCAAGGTGGTTGCAACTGCAACCCCAGTTGAGCCAAGCACTTAAGCACATGAGTAGCAGGAACATTAAGTACGTGAGTAGGTCCACTGATGTTTAGCACATGCTGGCCTGGGCAGAATCAGGGTCAGAGTGCTGAGCAACTTGCAGGATCAGAGTTTTATAGCTTTAGATGTATGTTGTATGCCAGGCTTTCCTGTTAAATAGACTTAAAATATGTACTTATAATTTCTTCCTGCATGTATGTAGTTATGTCTGAATACAACTGTAAAAATGTATGGTTGAATTCACTGGTGATCTTACAACTGGCAAATTCCTAGCTGTTCAGTAGCATCTCACCCACAGAAAGCTGTGTTTTAGTGATGGAGAAGTTCTGAATATTACCTTTTAGCTTCATAACAGTGATCTCCTATGAGGTATAGAGCACTTTCCAGCTGTTCTCTTTCCAGAACTGATCATATCAATCGCTGTTATGTGTCTATACAAAACAGAATACTATATACAATAGACAAGGACTTTGAGGGGAAAAACTCTCAAAAAAGGTTTGTATGGTTATTTGTCTTACAGACTGTATGGGATCAATTTACAGCAGTGTCTAAATATCAGTAATTTTTGCAGGAGTTGGGTCACGTTTCCAACAGAATTTGTCTGAACTTGTGCAATATGCTGCAGAGATAAATGAGTAAACTGAATTCTTCTTTTTTTTCCCTGTAAATGAGAGGGCGGGATTTATAAAGGAAGCTGAACACTTAGGAAGACTTGGTACAGGTTTCATTCCTCAGCACCAAAGCATAACCTGCTGATTTGTAAATATATGACTTACTGCTACAAATAAAACGTTTATAATCAGAGAAAATTTGACATGACACATATTGTAATTATGTCTTTCTTGTGGATGGCATTTTGATTTTGAAAATCTGTGGATAATTCAGCAGATATTTCCTCAAAAGGCTCAGATACTTACCCCAGGTGGGCTTTAGCAGCAAGGAATTCTGGCTTTCATAGATTATACTTTTGTAGTCAAATTGATATTAGGAAAGGGTTAGTTTATTTGGTAACAGAGCAATTATCTGTTTTTATATAACTTCTTTTCAAGCACTAAGTCTTTAGTACAAAAAATAATCAAAAATATTTACTCTTTTACAGGTTGTTATTTCTAATAAATACTCTGAGAATATTTCTTAGATAGAAGAAGTTTGTGTCAGTTGTATCTGCATGACATTATCCAGAAAAAAATGAAATAAAATTGGATCTTCCCTTCCATAATGTGCGTAACTAGGTCTGCAGCATTCTGTATTCTGGGGTTTCTAGCCCAGATTAATTTTAAGATAGTCCTTTGGGCCCAGATCCACAAAGGTACTTAGGCTCCTAAATCCCATTTTTAGGCACCACTGTTATCCACACACCCCCTGCTCAGCTGCCACCTAACCCTGTAGGTGCCTAAACTCATTCCGCATCTGTTTATTTCAGTAAAAGCTCACTGGGTGCCTATATTTCTGCCTCTGGGCATGTGCACTTCTGCCTCACTTTAGGTGTCTGTACTCCTGTCTCCCACCTAAGTCCCAGTGTGATCTGCAAAGCAGGAGAATACAGGCATTCCTGTTGCCTGCACGGCCCAGTCTGGTAGGTGTGCTCAGAGGCTACTGAGCTCCACACAAAACAGCTGGGAGGGTGGGGGGAAGGAGGAATCTACTTCATAAACTTTTAGCCCAGAGGTTAGGGCAATCAGCTGGGATTCAGGAGACTCCCAGTTCAGTTTCCAGTCTGCCTGACAAGACAGGAACAGGACTTGAGCAGGGCACTGCCACCTGCTGGATGTGTGTCCCAGTCACTGGACTATGGGACATTCTGGTGTGAGTCTTTCTCCATTTCTCCTACTACAGTTGTGTCACTTGAATTAACTAATGGAATAATTAAATATTATTTGGGCCAGTGAAAGTGTGAAGATCCCTCTGTAGTCCAGTATGTAGGGCCCTCCCCTGAGAGGTAACAGATCCCCACCCAAGTCCCTTCTTCTCCTGAGGCAGATGGGAGTCTTGAACAAGGGGGGTCTTCCACATCCCAGGTGAGTATCCTAACTGTGGGGCTAAAGATTAGAGGTGCCGTCCATCCTGCTGGTCGTCTTGTGCTACACAAATGCCTAACCTCATTTTCCCAAATCAATACCTAGATACAGGGATCAATTGTAAACATGTTGTTGTAATTCATTATGTTTTCGTAATGATATTTTGAATTGTTTGTACATCAGTCTTTGTGCTCCGTGGGGGAGGGCGATTAAATATATTTCTCATCTATCAGCCTATAACAGACAGTTGTGTGAAAAACGAGCAGACTTTTTGTGGTTTATTTTCAATGACGTGACCTTCCTTACACAAGGAACTATATTCTCCAATGGAAGTGTTCTGCTGAAATGCATTTCCTGATTAGTTTAATAAGTATGTTGAATAATTTACTTCTGACAGGGAGGGACATAGATTTGTGATGATGTTAAACATAATTTTATCCTCAACTTTTCTTAGAAAATAATTTGTAAATGATCAGGATAAAGTTATAAGGCTCCATCCAGCCAGGTGCTGAGTGCCTCCTGCAGAAAGGGCAGTATCTTGCAGAACCTGGCTCATAGTATTAGCAAAAATCTATACAGTAGAAAGATGCATTACTCATGATCAATACACTTATTTAAGCATTTTGCTGCAGAAGACTACTTTGGTGATGGAATTTAGCATGTTTCTTAATCTGAAAGAGAATTAGCCGCAATGAATTAGCATAAATTATACTTCTATAATTTTGTATTACTCATTGCAAAGAATACTTTTCATTATAATCCTCACCAAATTGTGTGTGTGTGTAAATTAGATCTTTGTACCTCTCCTTTGCTTTCTTCTCTTTTATTCTATGTTTAGACTAGGAGCTGCGGTGTGGTTCCCAGTTCGCATACACATATTCATGCTAGCTCTGACTGTACTAGTGTAGCTGTGGTGGCATGGCTAAACCACACTGCTGCTGTCCATGCTACCCCGGCTACTTAACTCACACTCGCAGTAGCTCTCATCGAGCTAGCATGAGGATGTGTAGTGAGCTGGGAATCACAACTCTAGCACATAGTGTAGACGTAGCCTTAAAGAGAGCATTTTCTGCTGAAAACTCAAGATTTTAACAGGGTTTAGTTTTCATGGCAGACTAAAATATAATTACTTTTGGCCTATAGGAGCCACCTAGGGTTTCACTTTGGCCCCATGTATAGTTTGTAGAAAACTCAAATTAAAAACTCTGCACCCAACACAAATAGAAAAAGAAAATTACAGTAGAATATATTATGATTATTTTGTAATAGGTTGAAAAGAAAGACCCCTGGATTTAATGTGCCGTGTTCCATCTAGTCAGTCATGTAATATAAATGACTAGTTAAATGAACCTCCCTGTATAATCTTCTTCTGCATTTTTTTTTTTAAAAAAACCCTGTGCTTCATTTCTTTTTTTCATTGGGCAGTAATCTGAAGAGCATCCATTTTATGCTGTATTGAGATTCAGTATCTCCTAAAAGGAGATTAAAATCAAGTGGTATCTGCATTTTACATTTTCGTTGTTAAGTTAGCTCAGTTCAGCTAGAATGCATGTGCCCTTCTTAGATGATACAGCACTCCGCATGTACAAACATTAACATTTAAACTATAATTGGAGAATTTGGTTCAGTAGTCCTTTTTGCTGAAGACCTATTTTTGTCATGAAATAAGCCTGCCACCTGCTGGAGGTGCTTCTGTAATGAATGTTGTCTCATTGGAAGGATTGTGTCCGCAGGTCTGTGCAGATGATCTTCCCTTCTCCAACTTGGCAGAGTGGTGTCCATCCACTGGACCCTGCCAGGCAACTTTCCTGCTGCTCTGGGGATCTGCATAAGTGAAAGGCGTGGGAGGCAGCAGGCTGGAGAAGGGATCAAGACAGTGCTGAAAGGCTGCACATTGTCCTCTCTCCTTCTAGCCCAGCAGAGGCGATTTTTTGTATGGCCTACCTCTGTTATATCCTCGCTTCCAGGGAGCACATGTGCACATAGTTGGGGACAGATAGCTAGTGTGGAGATACAGAGCTCCATGTAAATGGCCTCTGTTTCTCATTGATACTTCAAGCTGCACAGGGTGTAGGGCTGAGTCCCATGACTCTTTTAGTGGTGGGGGTGGAGTAGGGAAGGGAGGGGAGGGAAGGGGGCAGCCTTCTTGACAGGACAACATGAGAAATCTGTGCTAGGGGAACCTCATGCTTGTCCACTTACAGAGTGCACAGAGTGCAGGTTTGGTCATGGAAAGAGGAGATCTGACCCCCTGAGGCAGCATAGAGTTAGACCCCAATGTGGAGGCTTACCAGGGGATGATTTGGCCTCAGGCATTAATTAGATTGCTTTGTGCAGTGAAGGGGCTGTTCTAGCAGTTGGGAATAGCCAGAGGACATAGACAATGCCCACTGTCCCCCTATATCTGTGTAGTGGGAGTGGCATAAAGAGACTGTATTGTATCAAAATCAGGCACATAGAGTTATGTCAGCGTAACTGGGAACTTCTTGCACTGAAGACAGGTTTATTGAACATATCTGGGTGTGCAAACAGAAAAAAGTTGAAACCATTAAAATATATACTTAGTGTTTTAAAAGGGCCAATTTCACAAAGCTGAAAACAATTATGAGCCAAATTAGTAGTGAGAGAGCATTAAAACAGACAAATGTGAATGGCAATTGGGAATTGTTTAATAATATTTTACTAGATGAGCAGAAAGCCACAATCCCATAATCAAAAAAGAAGGCCACAATGGTTAAAAAAATTACCTGGGCTTAGAGGGGAAGTAAATGCAGCTATAAAATAATAATAAAAATAATAATAATTAAGAATAATAAATTAATAAATATATAAAACAAATGGAAGAAAGGGGAAGTTGATAGTAACGCATATTACTATTAGATGTAAAATGCATTCTTTTGTTTCATTTCTGAAGTCTGGACTCTGTAGGATAATTTAATCATCCCTTAAGAAGTCTGATTTATTATCTTCTGAGACAGGTGGAAAAACACTCAACAGTTCACAATGTCTCTCTGTATACGTTTAATATGGATTTCATCAAGTAGAATACAATTTAAAGATGAATACATTATAAAATGATATGACAATATGTACATGTTTTAATAAATGAATTTAACATAGGAAATCACCAGGGTCTAAGAGATCATATAACAGTAAACTAGTCTTATCAGAAAGCGGCAGCTTCTCTAATTCTATTCTATATTATTCTATTTTGGACAGGTGTTCTTGGTGCCAGTATAGAACCTTCAATACAGATCCATATTAAATGCCATTTAAGCTTGATACCAATCAAGAGGTCAATCAAAAAACATTCTAAAATTAAAAAAATAGAATTTAAATGATTACTTTACAGTTGCTTTATTCTTACAAAGACTAGGCACTTCTTAAGACTAGCCAAAAGACAGTTCGCACTCCCTCTCTTGTGTATGTATATATTTATATATTATACTAAAACATACAACTCCTCTGCCTAAGCCCCCCAAAACAAACCAACCTACATTAAAACACATCATTAAGGTTGCAAAGTCAAGCATTCAGAGTTAGGCAATGCCAGAACTAAGGTTGTCTGTGTAGGCACCTGGCATGGAAAATTTCAGGCTAAACAGTTAAAGATTGGCAACGTTACAAGCAACTGAAAACAGGGTCCTATAGTGGGAAGTGTCAGGCCTTCCTATAGTAAAGAGAGACTGTGCCAGTGGGTATTCTCTCAAGATGGGGAGAATAAAGGCTGTTTTATGTTGGCTTAGCCAGTACAAAGTGACCACAATGCACTTATGCATGATGCCCTACATTTCTACTTTACACTCAGATACGCAAAGAAAAGATTACGGAGGATGTATGTGGATGGATACTACATTAGCAACATATACATATAAAATCCTTAGATACATTAGTATTGTCTGTTTTGGAGTTGTGGTTTATAGAAGGAAGTGCTCTTTGCTGTTTGCTGTGATTGAGTTTCTATTGTGTGCTGTAATTTTAAGAGGTCACATTGGAACAGGTTGGTGCATTTCACTTTTTACAAAGAAAACATCAATCACACAAGATTCTTAAAATTTGTTTCCAGTTAAAAAAGAACCACTGGTTTATTTGCTTGCTGAAATTAAGCTTTCAAGCAGGCTAATAATTTCCTTCTCTTCTGAGAATGCCTTCCATTGCCTGAGGGGCTTCCCACTCCTGCCAAGGTGCTTCTGTTCAGAGCTGCTTCTGTCTCATCAGGACAAGAAATAGTGAGTTAGATCCTCAGCTGATGTAAACCGGCATAGCTCTATTGAAATCAGTTGAAGCAAAACACATTGTGGTGTACTGAAATGTGGCTATGACTTCTCACTTCATAGACTTATCACTTCTGGATTTAATTTTAAACTACTTAGGGACTAGCCTAGTCAGAGACCCTACACTGCAAGACACACTAGTTCACATAGGGTAAAGTTCTCCTGAGGTTTGGAGATCTAGCATGAGACCCTCAGCACCACAGTGCTTAGCTGCTACACAGAGATTGTATGGGAGTTTTCCTGAGTGGCTAGAGGAGGTGCCTATACCCGTCTCTTTGTACGTACAGTGTCTGGGAAGAAAGGAAGTGATGGTCTAGTGGTCAGATCCTGGGGGTGGATGTGGCTGTCAGGAGCTCTTGATTTCTAACTTGAATACTGACCTATGTGTGTTCTTGAGCAAGTCTGTTAAACTCTATGCCTCATTTTCATGCCTCAGTAATATGGGGATAACAGTTACTTCCCCAATTCACAGAAATCAGAATTAAATGGTTAATATTTGTACAGTGCTTTGAAAATGTAATGTTCTACTATATGTCTCTGTGCTAATTATTGTCAGGTATCATGGTACTTGATGGCATCATGGCAAATTTGCCCAGTAAGAATAAAATTAAAAGTTATGTGCAATTACAGAAAGTAGGAATAAAATCACTCCTTTAGACTTGTCAGTGAAATTAGACACACAATTTCTAAATGTCAATGAACATAGGTTTCTAAAAATGCCAGTTTGTTCTGATCCTTTCAGACAGTTTCTTTTATAAGCTCAGCCAGCTTCTGGAAAGCCTGCAATGAAAAAATAAAAAGAGAAAAAGTTTGAATTGACATAATACTGATAGCAGTAACTAACACAGTGACCACTGATATCAAACTGTTAATAATCACTCTAGTCTACAGCTTTTCCATGTACTTTTTTGTTCAGAACACTATGTCTGCAAGGCATTTCAGCAATATTTCACAAAGTATGTATGTATGTGTACACACACACACACACAGCACCCTTTCCTCCCCAGTGCACACTGATTTGAGAATTTGACCTTCAAGGCATAACTGGATTTGACCAGTTTGCAATGGCTTGATGAGCTGGTACTTTTGCCTCATGGTTGCTGTCTTATACTTCAGAGTTTAAGCATTAAGGCAATTGTCAGTATCAGAAAATATGTTTTCATAGTGTGTCAAGCATCTGCTTAGTGATAATATGGTGACATTGTTCTGCAGTAAACAAAGGACCAACCAGTGAAGAGAGAGAGAGAGAGAGAGAGGGAGGAATATGCCACTACTCTGGCAGACTGGGTCAGTCTCAAACTAGTCTAGTTGTCAGGGAGATCATATTTGCAATTCTTGTGTCTTGGGTAGCACAATAAATGTGTTAGAAAGCAAAATAAGATTCCCTTCTTGTGAAATACATGTGGAAGTACTGAAGTATGTAAAAAAAGTTGAGGGTTGATTTTGCTTTCTTTACCCTAAAATTGAATTAGCAGCCACTAATCTTGCTCAGTCTTCTAAAACTGTGAAAACATGGTGCAGATTCTCTCTATGCTGCTTTTCTAAATCACATTTTGTATCTATTACAGCAAGGTACCCAGAGAGTGCTTTATAATACACAATGCATAAATAACCCATGGAACTCACAGCCACTAGGCATTAGTGATCACAAACTTAAGAGGCTTTAAAAAAAGGATTGGACATTTCTTTGGTTAATAAGAACCATCATAGTTATAGTCGATAACAAAAAACATAGATGGGATATTAACTCTCCCATGTCAGGGCATGAGCCAACCTCTAAATAATCGTAGCTGGGAACAAACTTCCCCTGTGGGCTGACTATTTTGTAATTTTCCATCATAGGGGCTCTTGCATTGTCTTTTGAATCATCGAAACTGGTCACTATTGGAGACAGATAGAAGGAAGGATTCAGGTGCTAGTCTGGGATTTGGGAGAATTGGGTTCATTTTCCTGCTGCATCACAAACATCCTGTGTGACCTTGGGCAAGTCGCTTAGTCTCTCTGTGCTTCAGCTCCCCTACTTTAAAATGGAGAAAATGTCCACCTAACAAAGTATTGTGAGGAAAAATATGTTATAGATTGTGAAATGCTTTGGCATGACAATAATGGGGGACATATTAGTATTTAGACAGGATTCTAACTAATCATCAAGCAATGACATACATACTCACTCATCTACTGGCTGTTAACCGTTCAGTAAATTACTTTGTACTTTAAGGTATCCTTGTTGCCTGCCTTTCTTCCCATCATCTCTCTTCAATTTTGCATGATTTATTCCACCATTCAAAATAAACAGAGTTGATTATGTTGCATAATTTGGAGAGAATTTTAAATGTGATTATGGGGTAAACAACACTGGATATTATAATGTTAGGCAGTGGTTCACAGTGGGCAGGAAAAGGGGGACAAGAGTATTGAACTTGCTACTCATCTGTACATCCACCAGAATGCATTGTAAATTTCAAAGCTTAGATGAGACAGACTCAGTGTCAGAAAACAAATAACCATCTTAACAGAGGAAAAAGAAAATCAATTTTTTGCAGCAGTTAGGAAGAAGACTGATTTATACTCACCTACAACTGTGTGTGTATGGATCTGTGGTGGATACATGAATGGGAATTTTATGCACACACATCAAGAGGACAACTTACACTTAAATTAGAATCTTGGTCCCAGTGGGTCTAGTAAATAATCAAACTTTTAAAATGAAACTTGAGCTAATGACTTTCCATGAAATAAATGCTAGTTTTACTTTGGTAGAAATGCAAGAAAAAGGGTCTTCAAGTCCAATAGTAGTCTGCATGCAAACAACAAATTCACATGAATAATAGAATCTAGTCCTGTAAGTCGCCCCTGTGATGCACAACACCACCAATCACACTCACCTGATCCATCTGGTCTGGAGAAGCAAAAGAATAGGAAGCTCTGAAATAGGGAGTAGGAGCTGAGCTATCAAAGCTAAATGATTGTCCAGGAACCAAAGACACCTAAGAAAGATATTACTGACTTCAATGTTTTGAATGTAAGGAAGTTCAAGAGGATGGCATGTAAAATGGGATCATTACACTATCCCATATCATAAACTGTTTATAGTTATACCAAGTTTATCCCATTTTAGACATAGCTAATAGGCAGAAAAGACCCACAACTAGTATCAAACTGGGGAATTCTTTGCTTCAGTGTGTAGTAGAATCTAAGGGCCATATTCAGCCTGCACTGAACAAATATAGCTCCCCTGGGGTAATAAGGTGTAAATTACGTGTCAGGTGCGAGTTAGTCAAAAAACGGATATAAGTGGTAAACGTCAAGCTGTGCTAAACTTGGATTTGTAGTAATTGGGTATTCAGCAAGTGCGCAGCAAACTGAATAACATACATGTCTAGGATCAAGAAAGCAGGGGGTTGGGGGTGGGAGTAACAGGCAGAGCAAATACAGCAACGTGTGAGAAAAATCAGATCAGCCACGAAATTCAGCTATGTCCACAACATTCCCAAAGTTCCTGTAGTCAAATTTAGCTTAGATGTAACCAGTTATAACTCATTGACTTCAATGTGCCAGAAGTTCAACTTGGCCCCTACAGAATTTGAAATTAGAAATATCACCCATTTTTGACTAGCTTCTGACATGAGATCATTTACAACAGTATAGCACCATTTACAAAACTGGTGAATTTGGTCGGTGTTTTAAGGAGGTGGCATTTGTGGTCTGTTAGGGGGAGGAAGTGGGGATAGTAGGGGTCTGCATAAAATGGAGGGCTATGTAGAGTGACCAGATGTTCCGATTTTATAGGGACAGTCCCGATATTTGGGGTTTTTTTTTTAATATGGGCTCCTATTAGCCCCCCACCCCGTCCCGATTTTTCACACTTGCTGTCTGGTCACCCTAGGGCTATGTGACAATATAATAGCAGAGCAGAATGGATGCTGGCCTTTAAAAAGCCTGTAAGTTTCATCCTTGTGATTGTAAAGTGATCTATATTGATCATGAGTAGGACAGTGTACAGTTTTGCATCGGAAGAAAATTAAGACAACAGCTTGATTACAGGAATGATGGGCTCCTGTACAAAACTATAACCTAGTCAGATAGCGAAGTGTAGTTGCAGCTAAGCTTTCTGGACTTCAGAGCACTTTTTCACATTTTACAATTTTTTTGTGAGTTTTCTCTGCAGAATTTCTGCAACCCATTTCAAATTATCTGATGTTTAAAAAGGGAAAAAGCATTTATCAGTGTGTTCTGTTTTGTTTTCTAATTATCAATAGAGTCAAATGATTATCCGTTTCTTGTAACTTGGTATTTATACTCTCTATACACATACATTTAAAGTGAAATCCTGGCTTCTTTGAAGTTGAATAGCAAGATTCCCATTGACTTCAATGGGGACAGGATTTAATCTCTGGTGTTCAGATCACTATGAAAATTATGCAAGTAAAGTAAGTGGAAATGGCCACAGTGTTTCTAGGTGCTGCATTGCTGTTACTTTCATCATGATGGCATATATAACATACTGTACATCTTATATGTGGAATTTTAATGTAACAATTGTAATATGGCTAAAGATTAAAATCCCAATTCTACCCTGAGAACAAGGCATTTAGACCCCAATGCTTGTGCAGAGCTGCACTGAAGTAATTGGGAATCACATGGGTGTGGGTAGTGCTCGCTGCAGGACTAGGGCCTAATGCATTTTTCTGTGCATATTTTAGTTTGAAGTGTGACTATTCTTTGTGGCCAGTCTCTGTTCTCACATCATGTAGTGCCATTTTATTGAATTAGAAACAACTTTCCAAAGGAAAGTAAAATGTTAGTATTATGAACAACAGGTCAAATCCAGCTCCCATTTGTTATAATGTGATCCCATCACTTCAGCTACTAAAATTTTATTCTTTAATGACCTGTTAAGAAAACATCACCCGAGTCACAACTAATTCAGTAATAAATAGTCAGAATAACAGACATGGTTCCATTCCAAATAAAGTTTACATTATTTTAAAGCTGTTTCCTATCATTAGGTCTTTCCCTACCCCTCTCTCCAAAGCATTTTCCATGATCATCTGGTATGTATCAGAAATTCCCTTAATCTTAATCCATAAAAATATTCCAGCAGTAGGGACGTACCACTCTGCCAAACCTGTAAATAAAATATGGACATTGAATAAAAGTACATCTTGCATCTGTAATGAAAACACCAAAATGGGAATATTGCCATTGTTATCAATAGGGACAGGATTTCACCCATAGTATTATATAGAGTTTACTCCATCAGCTTTTTTGCGGCACTGATTTGCATGAAGACCTCGACCTTCTTGGCCCTTTACACAAGTATCCAAGCAGTTACCTGTTCCATGCCTTTCCTTGGGGTCAAAGCTATATTTTTCTAATCAGTAAATGCTCCAGATAAGTCAGATACTCAGTTCAGTTTACCTTAACTAAAGTAAGATCTATTGGCAACTTAACAGTAATAGAAAACCATAAAATAAAGCAAAGGTTCGTTAAACACAAACATATGACGAATACAATGCAGTGTGTCAGCCGATTGCTGTGTTTTGTAACCATTAGTGCCAAAGTTATCTGGACTTACAGCATAGTAGTAGTTTGCATAGTCTCTCACACTGAAAGTGCTGTCTCTAGCATTACATGCCCCTCCAGAAGAAACAGTCCTCACAGAGCGTGTGTTTGTATGTAACCTCCCACCTTTTGACAATAGGTCTCCCCAGCTTCGTTTGTTGACGTTTGCTTTCCTCAGTGTAGTTAATTTAATGGTAGGCTGTAAACTCATTAACAATGAGGCAAAGAACATTCCGTTTCTGATATCATCTTATGTTAGGTAAGGTCTTCCTGTTACCAGCATACATAGAATCATAGAAATGTAGGACTGGAACAGACCTCAGTAAGTCAGCTCATCCAGACCCCTGCACTGAGGCAGGATTACGTATTATGTGGACCATCCCTTTCAGGTATTTGTCTAACCTGTTTTTAAAAACCTTCAGTGACAGAGATTCCACAGCCTCCCGAGGTTATCTGTCCTGGCGCTTTTTTTCCCCCCCTTAAACTGGCTTCCAATACAGTCTTACCTACTAATTCTCTGAGTTGGCTAATGTCTGCCTTTTTTGAAGTCCGTTGTGTTTATTCTGCTGTTTTTCCTTCTGACCGTTCCTTAGAATCATAAACTCCGTCATTTCATGATCACTTTCGCCCAAGCTGTCGTCCACCTTCAAATTCTCAACCAGTTCCTCCTTATTTGTCAGAATCAAATCTAGAGCAGCTTTACCCCAGTCACTTTCTCCACCTTTTGTAATGAAAAGTTGTCTCCAATGCGTTCCAAGAATGTGTTGGATAATCTGTGCCCTGCTGTATTGTTTCCTCAACACGCCTGGGTAGTTGAAATCCCCCATCACCACCAAGTCCTGTGCTTTGGATGATTTTGTTAGTTGTTTATAAAAAGCCCTATTCACCTTTTATGCCTGGTTAGGTGGTCTCGAGTAGACTCCCTACTAGGGCATCCTCCTCGGCCACTTGGATAATAATATAATTATCCCCTGAAAGATTTACTGCTTGGCAGTTCCTGCGTTCTTGTTCATTACCTGCTTCTCTGCATTGTTAAAGAACCTAAACAACATCTTCAGGTAGACCTAGGTTGCCCGGCCATTTGTGTGGCAGCTTATTTCCAAACACAGACAGTAAAACACAAAACAACCCTCCCTGCCCCCTGTGTAATAATACAGTTTTCACCTGTCTCTCAAGAAAATAGATGAGAATTAATTTAATGTTGTGAATGCAATCCTAAACATACGGATTATTGGAGACAATCAAACATCTTGTTAACTAGTTTCCTTTTACTGTAGCTCTGAAAATTGATGTTACAGATAGGTGGCTGGGTACTTGAGATGTGTCCCAGGGAGCTTATTTACCCAAAGGAAAGTGAATGACAATGTCTGTAGCTTGATCAGGAGTGGTTATTACGGGTTTAAATCCTGTACTGTACAATAAGTCACTGACTAGAAAATCATGCGTCGAAGGGAAAGAAACATACACAATACACCTGACATAACAGAAGATTCAGATATATACAGGTGAGTAGGAACATGTGGGTTTAGTTGTGGGAGGCTAACCTCATCAGCCTTCTGCATGGGATGCTGGATCCACTGAGTGGTGCAATTGTGACAGTACAGTGATCAGTCAAATCCACTGTGCTTTGTATAGCGAGTGAGCAACCACAGCCGTAAGTCATATGTGCACAAGCCCCCAGCCTGAAAATCTACATTGCAGTACTTCAGCCCAAGGACACTAGTTTCTAGCAGCACCTTGGTTCAGATGCTTCTACAACCATGTAAGTCACACATGCCAAATGCCGGCAGGCAGGATGCTGGTATCCTCCTGTTTCATGGCTTGATAGCTATAAGGGGCACTGAGTTTATGCTCCCATTGGGGAAATGGTTCTTTGCTGGTCTAAACTATATAAAGTGCACCCAGATACTACTGTGATGGTGCCTTGTATGTACATTTAACAATTGTTTTTATGCTAATTTGACTTTTCCAGAATTTAAAATATAATCTTTTCCATGCTATGCGTTTGTGGAATTAATTGCTGATTATGTTATTCAAAAACAACAACCCAGGCAGTTACCATATTCACCTCTTTCCACCATTCTTCTTGATTATATGGTCAATGTCTACAACAGACTAGTTTTTATTCTGTTTTAATTTTAGCTCTTCTCAGTTACAGTTTAGCTTCCTTTTTAAACTCTTGCTGGAGCTCAGGTAATAAACAAACAGGCATGACAGCCTAATGATATTGAGATTACTAGACCATAAACATTACCTAACTTTTACCTTATGTAGCCTTTCTGGTTATTTTCCCAGAAGGAAGTCTAGAATATGCTCTGATCTTACAGCATAAGCGGAAATGTCTGGAAATCCAGGGTAATGGAGCTGCTAGTACCAGAGCATTATGGGGAATGGTTCTCTATCCCATGAATTTTCACAGTTTCAGAAAAATTTCCCCTTCCACTTTGAGACTAAATTGAGAAAGAGTGAATATAAAAGCCACTATGAAGTATAAGATCTGAAAATTGTTTTACTTCACATAGCAGGTACAGGAAAAACTATTATGCCAAGTGGTCCTTTTTATTATAGGTGGAAGTGGTAGTGACCCCTATAGTTAAGGCTTCTATTTAAGGCTGGCCTTATAGGTGGGTGACATGGCGACCGCCCAGAGCGCCATGGTAAGCGGGGCACTGTGGTCAAGAGGCAAGGAACAGGGTGGGCCTGGGGTGTGAGACCATGGAAAGGAGCTCGGGGCAATGCGGGGAAGAGGCAGCGGTGAAGGGAGTGGGGAGCCTGGGGAGTCAGTGGGGGCCACGGGGGATGAGTGGGGAGCCTGGGGAGGCAGAAGGGGCCAGGGGTGATGGGAGGCCAGGGAGACAGCGGGGGCCAGGGATGCCAAAATACAAGTTTGCCCAGGGTGCCATTTTCCCTGCGGCTGGACCTGCTTCTATTATAAGCCTGAGGGCTCCTTTTACTCACATGCTGGCTGCAGTGGTCCCCAAGGAACTGTCTGACACTCCAGAATAGCCAGAAGCCTCCTAGCCACATCCCCAACCTGCCCCTTTTCTCCCAAGGTGCACATGCTGCTGTGCTGCAGAGTGTGTGTGTGTGTGTGTGTGTGTGTGTGCGCGCGCGCGCCATTTCACTGGCCATCAATCACCAGGGAATTCCCTTTCCACTGGGGATATGCCTTGGTTGGGAGATCCAGATGGTTTCTGGTCCACTGATTTCTTCAGAGTGGAGTAAAGGTGCCAGGATTCAGTCCAGAGCTGGGACTATAAATTGTGCCCCAACCTTTGCTGTGGAAATTGTTTGCAGGATCAGAAAGACGGCCCTCAGTCAGTTTAAACCCAGCTATTTTATGTCAAAAAAAACTTTCTTTGTCTATTGTTTCTGGAACCAGTTTGAACCAGTACATGCAAACCTCCACAGGGGGTAGTACCTCTCTGGAGCTATTTACACCTGAGTGATTCACCTTACTCACTCCTGTGAAGGGGCATGTCCTCACACTGACAAAGAGGAGACTAACGAGCTCCTCTGGGCCTGTTCAACGGCAATGAGGTGCATCTACAAGGTTTGTTCTGGAGTTGGGGGAAGTTAAAGGGGAAAACTGGCCAGAGGCAGGGGTGGTGAATAGGGAGAAGGCTGCTCTATCTCAGACAGCCAAGACAGTCTTGCTGTATCTTTGTGGAGTGGCCATCCCCCTGAACTTGGAGTCTGTACCCAGTTTCTTCTCTATTCCCCGCCATGTTGAGTGATTTCAGAGTAACAGCCGTGTTAGTCTGTATTCGCAAAAAGAAAAGGAGTACTTGTGGCACCTTAGAGACTAACCAATTTATTTGAGCATGAGCTTTCGTGAGCTACAGCTCACTTCATCGGATGCATACCGTGGAAACTGCAGCAGACTTTATATACACACAGAGAATATGAAACAATACCTCCTCCCACCCCACTGTCCTGCTGGTAATAGCTTATCTAAAGTGATCATCAGGTTGGGCCATTTCCAGCACAAATCCAGGTTTTCTCACCCTCCACCCCCCCACACAAATTCACTCTCCTGCTGGTGATAGCCCATCCAAAGTGACAACTCTGAGTAGGGGGTGGGAGGGGTAGAGGGTGAGAAAACCTGGATTTGTGCTGGAAATGGCCCAACTTGATGATCACTTTAGATAAGCTATTACCAGAAGGACAGTGGGGTGGGAGGACGTATTGTTTCATATTCTCTGTGTGTATATAAAGTCTGCTGCAGTTTCCACGGTATGCATCCGATGAAGTGAGCTGTAGCTCACGAAAGCTCATGCTCAAATAAATTGGTTAGTCTCTAAGGTGCCACAAGTACTCCTCTTCATGTTGAGTGAAGCATTCCTCAGAAACGTCATTAAAGCAACCTTGCCAAATTCCTGAGCTTTCCCATAAGAGTCTACATTATGGCCTTTAAGTAGTGCAGGTGATAAATAGGAGTTGGAATCGGAACTGAAAGGTGAGTCAATGAATAGCAGAACCTAGAGGCTAGGTAATACTAATCAATATGTGCACCTTTTACTCTGCTCTATATTTTCTTTTTTATAAACCAACTGCTTTCTGTCATCCCCACTGTTGTTTAGTGGGAGGTAACTTATCTGATGTAAACCAGATTTCAAACCAATGTAAAGTGTGCACACGCAAAGTTGCTTGGCTTAACTAAATAAATGCAACATTGCACCTCTAGTTAAAATGGTGAAACTTCGGCATGTTCACAAGCTCTAAGTTAAACATTATCCTGGTCTTTGAGTTTCTGCCCTACCATCTATCAATCTGTGGTGTTCCATGGCTATCTGTGTGTACATTAACACAACTAAATTGGTGTTCATGAGTGTGTGTTGCATTCACTGACCTTTTAACCACTTGTCTGCTGCTGCAAGCATTGCATCTCTCTGGGTCCTGTAGAATTCCATTACCCTGGAAGCAAATAAATAAGTTATTTTAAAGAACGGTGGGGACATGAGTCAGTCATACAATTATTAAATACTACCTTGTATGTAACTCAGCAACAGTTTCATTGGAAATCAGTGCTACTCTGGATCACTGTCCTTATCAATATGGTTTTCTACATGCATTTCAATTTTGTATGTAAGTAAGTAAATAAAATAACCTAACAAAGACAACTCAGGAAGAAGGACTTGTAAAGCCTGACTCTGAACCCTCTCAACCATCATGGGTTTGAAAGTTGGACTCGGATATTATTTGTTACCCATTATACTTAGGAAAGACCATGAAAACAAGGAACAGATAGTAAAAACCCAGTGGAGAAATACTGGTGAACAATGGAGCAGTGAGCAGGTAATGAGAAAAATAGAGACATTCTGAATAGTGGATTTTCTAAAATGGAAAAAATAACTATGGCAGATACATTGTACAACCTGTAGCACCATAACTTTGGGGTAAGGAACAGCCTTCTGTGTCCAATCTAGGGCCTTATCCAATGTGCACTGAAGACAATGTGGTTTTTTCCATTGACTTTAGTAGGCCCTGGAACAGACCTATATAACATAGGATTATTTTTAGCTAGAAAAAAAATTTTTTTTTTGCGAAAGTCTCATGAAAGGTTCAATATATCAGAAAATGGTACAAAGGGTTAGTGGATGGTTGCCTTCAACAAATACAGCTCAGAATTTCCTTCTTTTTGTGGATTCATGACTTGATCATAAATGGAGATTTAATGTGGTTGGGGGGAGGTTTAATATAGACTTTATTAATAGCAATAATAATACATAGCACTTATGTAACATTTTTTTTATACATGGATCTCAGGCAACTTTTAAAGAGTAGGAATAATATCCCCATTTATAGATGAGGAAACTCAGGTACAGAATGTTTAAGTGACTTCCCCGAGCAGCAGTAGAGCTGGGAATAGAACCCAGGTATGAAATAAAAACAATCACAAACTAGAGTACTATAGTACCTGTCTGCATGCTCCAGCAAACCCTTCTGCCCCCATTTGTGAAGAAGTTCTGATATTAGGATCTATAGGAGAGAGAGAGGAAAACATCCAAGTTAATGTCATAACCTAAATGCCATAGAGCCAGTTCTGCAAAGCCCATTGACTTCAGTGAGAGTCCCTGTAAGTGAGAGTTCCACAGGTGTACTGGGCTTATAGCCATTCACTTTTCAAAATTGTCCTCTTTTCCACTACTACTCCCGGAATGACATGACCGTGTTAAATTCTGCTCTCAGTGGCGTCCATTGTACGGGTGTACTGGAGTGCAGAATTTAATCCATGGTGTCTAACACCAGTCGCATGGTGAGCAGGTCCTGTGTCTAAAGCAGAGGGCTGAAGGTGAGGTGATCTGGGTTCTAATCTCACCTGTACCACATGTCTTACGCGACCTTGGTCAAGTTACTAAAGCTTTTCTGTGCCTTAATTTACAATCTTTAGAATACAGCTAGTAGTACTAATGTTGCAGAGGCTGAATGCATTACTCTCTGTAAAAAGATCCTCTGTTGGAAAGCGCTTAGTGTGGCACTCACCTCTTCATGTGCCTACATACCGCTGGGCAATATAACTCCTGACTCCAAGCACAGCAGGATGCACACATCATTGATGAATGCATCCCTGAGAAGCATGTGGTGTAGACTCACCTGCATACATATGGGTGCTTTTCTGCTATTTCTCCTGCTGTGCTGTATGCAGAGCAGGATCAAGCACTTAGTTTTTAAAAACAGTCCAGTCAAATAATTGTGTAACTGTGCAATGGCACTTGCCTGCGAGAAAGTGCTGGTGTGCATCGTTGAAGTCTGCATATGCAGAATCACTCTGTCAATAAGAGGTTTGGGGCCTGTTAAAAACCCTAATCTCAACCTAGGGGAGAAAAAAGCATTAATACAAAGATGTACAGTCCACTAATGTTACATGGGTTCAGCATTATCCCTTTGTTAGTATCTGATTGATAGATCACTAAATTTGTGATGAGTGAATCTTGATCAAATCCAATTGTTCAGTTCTATTATGCATCGTGTAAAGCAGCTCTGCCTCGGTTTGATATATTTATAAAGAGCACAACACAAAATAAAATAAAATAAATAACAAAAGAAATTAGCACATACATAGGGATAGAATTTAAGGCTCTGTTGACAGGCTGAGGGACAATGCCTCATGGGAGCGCACAGGGTTAAATGATAAAAAGCAGCTGATTGAGAGCAGAGGATTCCCAAAACAACAGACTTATTTGCGGTGTTAAAGCAATGACAGGGTGCTTGGTGCTGGCCATTCAAAACTCAGCCAAGAAAGGACAGCTCCCAATATCCTAAGGAATTTAGAGAGGGGAAAAAGTGTCAAAAGCAGCTTTGATGTTTAGGAAAATGGAGAAGACACGACACCCTAAAGAGTGCTTCACAGGGTTTGGCACTGCAAAGAAAAAAAACCAGGGGGGCAGTAGGGCCCACACAGCAATTCTTTGTGCATAAGGGCACTCATGCTCATCCTCAGCTGAGCTTTATGGTATAGCCAAAGTTTGTTTTACAGCATGTGACATTCTAGTTTCAAAATATTTTTGCAGCAATAAAAGTAAAAGCCGTGAGACTCTTTTTAATCAGAGCTATGTAGAGGGAACGATAATGTTTTGGTAGAACGGCACATATCACACAGCATTTTGAAATTGGACTTACCCAGCAGAGATAATTTTAGAAAAAGTGTCACATCTGATCACTCGACCATCAACATCCATTGACAGAAATGTTGGTGCCTTAGTCTTTAAATATAAAAAAGTAGCTTATTATGGCCCTTATTTTATTGGGAGGTAATGATTTGGGATACTGGAATATGACTCACTCTTGTCAACAACAAAACAAAATACTCTGGACTATGTTGTGACTGGCTTTGAGGCAACAAGCACAGCAAGCAACTTCTTTTTCCTTGTGCCCATCCCTGTGCAGGGGCAGGTACAAAGTGATAAGGGCGGGCACTGTATTAAGCTAGTGCAAGCGGTGGCATAAAGTCTCCCCAAAGGGCTAGAGAGCAGCGGGATAAGAGCAGCACCTGGGATGAATCTATGTTAACCATTCTCCTCCACATTACTTTAGCCAACAGTTGTGGCTGGGTCCAGTGGTGGGTGGAGTGGTGCATTTTGTACCTTGTTGAAGTGTGGGCTTGCTCCCACGGTAGGGTGTGCTCCTCTGGAGTGAGTGCTATGGTCTGAACCTTTCTTAACCATAGACTTGGTATGGCACCATGAGATAGCACTGTATCCATCTGTATGTACACACACACATTTACACCCATTCTGTACAGGTGCAAACACTCATGTACACACTTAAGCAGTTCTAACGCCTACATGTGTGCAGTGTTGGTTTTTTGCACCCATATAAGGACAAGTGGGTTTCACATTCTAACATTAGCAAGCACTTGGGTGTTAGACTATTTCAAATGTGTATCCATGCATTTGCCCCAACTTTCCTGTCATGCTAATGAAAGTTTAAGGTGAGTCATATTTTGGGCCTCTAACCTTTGACAGTGCATATTTTAATAAATGTCTTTAACTACTGAACAACTAATCTGCAACTCTTTCTGTGTAGGAAAGCATGATAGTAGTCCAGTTGAAACCTCAGATTCTCTGTCTGCCAAAACATATGTAAAATGCAAGATGTTTGATTGTTGGGTACAGTAGTCACCTAAACATTTTTATTTAAACTTGGACAGCTGAAAATGTATTTCTCCTTGTCAAAGTGACAGCGTGTGTGACAGGAATAAAAATAAGCACAAGTGAATATTTACCTTTTCAAACTGAAGAAAATAATATGGATCATCTTCTATTATAAGGAAATTATAACATCTTGCAAGCTAAAGAGAGGCCAAATTAAAAAAAAAAGAGGAACAGGTCTTGAAACTGTCAATTATTTTCTGCAATTATTATGTGATATTTTAATATACAGAAGAAGACAGTGGTGTGGTCGCTGACTACAGGGTAAACGACTGAGTGGCTCGCTGGGGCTATCGTTATATATGTCACCAGGTGTAGGCCATGTAGGATGACAAGGAACAGAAATAGATATATTTGCAGTTGGGGTCTTCTATAATTTCAACATGTTATCATGGGGAAAACATTCTAGTTCTGTATTATAAATTGGTTAATAGCAAAGAAAATGTTCTCTCTTTATGAAAACCCTGATGATGTCAGGTTCCTACTGAATACCTGGTATATCTTCTTTTTGCAGTCAGCAGTCAGTGAGGTTCCAGCTGGATTACTACCATTTGGAACAGTGTAGAGGAACTTGGGGAGATTGTTGTTCTGCTTTTTTGCGTCTTCTGGTCTCCACCTGGAAAGAATTTCTTTCAGAGCTTCTGGAATAATACCGTGCTTGTCGGCAGGGACTTTGATAATGTTACAGCCCAGTGGTTTCAGCTGTTAATAGAAAGAAGACAGACATGACACACAATCTGGTAGCCCAATGAGCAGTTCAGAAATAGTCAGTGAGGCCATAGAACTTCTGTGCATGCTTCATCAAAATAATTAAAAATTCTTTACCTTAAATTTGATCTGAAATGGAAAATTGTGGAACTTAGATTGACTGACTCAAACAATCTTAAATGCACATTACAAAACCACTGATGTGGTTACTCATAAGTAATGTGGAAATCTCAAGTTTATGTCCCAAAATCTTTCTCATCACATAGTCCATATTTTATTTGTAGTCCCAATTAATGGTCCCACACTCAGCTACATATGTAAAAACAATGTATTTGATTGCTTAATAGAACCAACTCTTTCCACATAAAAAAGATATTACACAGATATCCCATGCAACAAACTCTGAATGCAACAATTAAGGTAAAGAATTGACATGCATAAGTCTGAAAAATTCCAAAAGTGAGGTTCCTACTATAAGTTATTTGCATTACTTGTGTATATACATACATGTACATATAGATAATATGACAACACACGCATGTAATGCAAGTAAGTTACAGTAGGAGCCTGATTTTTGCATTTGGTTAGGTTTTTTTGCATGGGATATCTTACTTGGGTAAAAAGTTGCTGGTTCTGTTGAGATGTCAAATAAATGTATATTTTATGTAGGAGCATTAGCTGGGTAGCTGTTTCCAGGGCTCTCTAGAAGGATTACCGAACTCCTCAATACACTCGTCACAGCGTTTTGTTATGCACTAGGCATTCAAGGCACTAGGATCCCTAGCTATCATATAATGAAGAGTGCCTTGCAGTGTGGTGGCATTCTTTGCCTCAGTGCAGCCTGAGGCATCCCTACATTTCATGGAAAACTTTTCAAGGCTCAGATAGTCATATACAAGAACACCAGAGATAGCAAAGTCATTTTCCAAAGGCCAAGCTTCACTTGTGCATTCATCATGCTTTTGCAGGTGCACATATGTATGTGTCCACACTTGGTAGCTGGAAACACCTGTGTCCACACTTTCAGTCAGGGCAGATAAAATGATTTTTTTGGGAAAACTTTGTTATTTAAATTGGAATTTTTGATGTTGCTGTTTTTAAAATTGTTTTTCTCTTTTAAAATAAACATGTTTAAAATGAAATCTGAATTTAATACAAAATATGTTGAGGCTTGAACTTGTTATAATTTATCTGTAAATGTGAAACATGTTTTGAGAAGTTTATGTACCCAGAATGTAAAGGTGGTTTTGTTTAATAAACCTAAATGTTATAGGCTGTTTTGTGTGTTTTAATTAAATCCCAGTTACTATCCTAATGCAGCTTGACATAAATCATGAGCAGAAGTTAATTATCTGGTAAATAAGCATATAAGTCACCGTTTTCTAACATACTTAAAATGTAGAGTTAAGAATCTGAAAATATAAAGCTATATAATTGCTTAAGTAAATGTGTGTACTTACCATGTACAAAAATATGTACCAAATCTAGTGTAAAGGATCTACTTAGTTGTAAATCAACATGTTTTAATGGTTATATCAACCCCTGAGAATTAACCTTTCTTTAGGAAATAACTGAATTTCAAAGTTGATTAAAGTCAGTTATTTAAACGGAGGCTTTCCATTGGGTGATATAAATCAATCCACCCTGCTTTCAATAGTCAAAAACCTGTTTACATGTGTTAAAATTACACATTCAAAATCCATTGGGCATGAAAGCCAAGTGAACGCACATATTGCATATTGCCTTGTTTTGTATGTGCACAGGTGGAGGCTGAGAGAGATACTATTCAAAATGTACCCAAGACTACTGAAATAAACAGATCTGTCTCTGGTGCAATGTATAGCTCTCCAGATAGCCATAGATGTGTCCCACATGTGATGCATACTTAAATCAGTGAGAGAAATCACATACTGCAAACTTTCCCTCTTGATCTTGACTTTAGGACGAACTTTGCACTGCTTTGCAGACATAACCAATACTCACTGCTGACAGAGTCCCGGAGTAGCAGGGATCTTCTAAAAGGACATTATCTCCAGGATTGACAAGCATATCAAACACCTGCCCAATAAGAATAATTTCTTTTACAACAGTCTGACTTTTCCTCCTAAATATTATACACATTGCTATATACTCTGGTTGGATTATTTGTATTGAGTGTTGGATCATATTAAAGAAGTTCTGTGTTAAAATCACAAATGAGTTTGATGCCCCATAGTTTAAATTCCAGGGTATTACTAATTAAGAGGTCTCTTGGTTTTTGGTACTGTTTCTCTCCCTCTATGTGTGAAACTTGCAAGCTGCTAATTGTGTTAGTACATTCTAAGACAGAGTCTGTTCTCAAAGCAATTCTTTGTAAAACAACTACTCACACAAAGAGAGACTTAAAGCAATACACTGTAACAACAGAAACAGCACCCAGAGACTCCCCTCCCTTTTGTTGTATTCATCTTGCTTTCTTAACAATTGTGATTAAAATAGAGATAGAGGATGTATGTGGATGGATGCTTGGTGTGGATAATAACTGAATGATCAGGGATGTGCCAGCCTAAGAATCCAGTGTCCATCGGCTGAAGAAGGCGTCAAGTGGAAATAACCAGAGGACCCCCGGAGGGCAGACTGGAATCCACCCAACAGCCTCAAGAATGGGAGAACCAAAGAACAAGATAACATCTGGCAGCACGGAGCCATCAGGAATGTGCCATCTGCTGATTGATTCAGCAACAGCATGATGAAGCAATTCCCATAGACTGGCATAGGAAGAAATTCCTATAAAAATGGACTCTAGAAAGTGAGAACTTTGGGGTCTGATTCTGCAAACCAACTTCCAGGAGCATCAGATGAGCATCTGACAAAGCCCTGCTCCCTCCTCATGTCCCGGCCAACTGGCCAGTGGCTTGGCATGAACAACTCTAAGGCTGGTAACTATGATGACAACCTTGCAGAATCTGTGTGTGTGTGTATATATGAATGAATGTGTGAATAAATATGAAATTGAATGGAATGTTATAGCTCTAACTAACTGCTTACTATGATTCTTTCTGTATTCACAATAAATGTGGCATTATGCCTTTTCCCCTTTAATAAGATCCTGCTGGTTTTTATTTTATTGGTATAACATGATTAAATCAACGGCTCTCAACCTTTCCAGACTACTGTACCCCTTTCAGGAGTCTGATTTGTCCTGCATACCCCCAAGTTTCACCTCACTTAAAAATGACTTGTTTTCAAAATCAGACATAAAAATACAAAAGTGTCACAGCACACTATCACTGAAAAATTGCTTACTTTCTCTTTTTTACCATATAATTATAAAATAAGTCAATTGGAATATAAATAGAAACCAAGGCCTGCTTACCTTATTCATGCATATAACCTTCACTCGCACAAGTTATCCTATGATTTTAATCAGGCTACTGCTTTGAATAAGGCAAGTACAAACAGAATCTGAGCATGAAATCCTAGCCCCATGGAAGCCAATGGAAATTTTGCAACTGACTTCAACAGGGCCAGGATTTCACCCATGCTGGATAATTTTTCCTTTGTATAAAAGATGTATAATAAACTAGCACTTTTTTCAATTCAAAATTAGTTGCTTAAGTGAAAACATGTTGAAAGCTTTTGTGCCATTGAACAAAATATCTAATAAATTAAACACACTTCTTCATACAAGTAGCAGATCTGTGTTTATTAATATTTCAGTGTTAGGGGAAGGTTATATTACTTGAAATGGAGTGAAGGGAATCAACCAAGGGCTGTGTTCCCTGTGAACTAAACTTTGAAGGTATAATTAATAAACTATATAGTTTATGTAGCATTGCCATGCAAGTACTGATTCTCTTTTCCATCTTACTTTAGACAAGCCGTCCTGGCTGCCAGTGGTGATACATATCTCCATTTGGCCCTGATCAGGACTGTACTTGGCAGTGGGAGGATTGTGGAGACTCATCTGTAAATCCTTTAGCCAGGACAACAACTCTGGAATTCTGAAACAAAAGTTTTATTCCTTTATTCTTCATTTGTATCCATAACACTTCATAAACTACAGAAACATTTACTCAGTAGTGTCCCTTTGCAGCCATGATGCAACATGATTTCTGAAAAATCTGTGTGTAGCTGTTGTTAAATATAAAGGATTATGGATCAAATCCTGAAGTGCTTACTTTAGAGACTGATCTTGCACATCCTTAGTATCATTATTAGTTCTTACTCTTATAAGTAGTTCCATCATTGACTTAAATGAGACTGTGTATCAGTTAGAGACTACAGGATCAGTTCTCAGTTTTCACTAAGGCAAACAGTCATGGATTGAAATTAACCTGTTTCATATGACAGTTTGCAGTTGGTGAACTGGTTAGGGTACCTGAGATAAGTGTTCAGAAATGAAAACCAAAGTAGGATGAAATTTGGAATGAAACATTTTCCTATTGAAAGAGGGGGTTGTTGAAATTTTCCACAGGAAAAGAAAACTTCCTTAAGAATTATCTGTCAGCAAAATTGAAATGAAGTATTTTGTCTCAGGTCAGGTGAATGTTAATTTCTGTTTGCCTATGTCACCATGGTACCTGATGGGAGCTGTATTTTCATGCCCCTATTCTCCCTAATAGGACAGGCTTCCTTGCCAGACTCCATCTTTCAGGTTTCATCACAATCTCGCCCTGTGGCTGAATCCAAACAGAAAAAATTCAGAATGTTTCATTCTGTGAAAAGGTTAAATATTTTGACTTTTGTGCCCAATTTGTAATGAAAACATTGAAATATCAGAATTCCCCATGGAGCAGAAATTCTGTATTTTGATTGGCTCAGTCCTTACAATAAAAAAAACAGGCTGCTGGATAACGAATGATTGAATAATGAATTATTGAAAAATGATTTGAAAAATGAACAGTGAACCAGTTTACATTGAAGATTAAAATTCAATCACTTAAATTCATTCTCTTCAAGTAAATGGGTATTGTATTAAAAAGATCAGCTCTTTTTATTAATCTTCGACCTGATACCAAATTGATTAAGAAATGTCATGTCGCTTTTGAAAACTACCCTTGTGTGGTGGAATACTGGAGGGCTCTCTTCATCAATGCCTCCCCAATTTCAATAGTGGTTCCATCTTCAATAGTGAAACTTGCTGTTTTAAATGGGAAATAGTTAGGATTTGGCATGCCTCCAGAGATCATGATTACTGAGGGTTTCTTCTCTGTCAATCTACCTGTAGTGAACATAACGAAGAAATCATCCATTGGAGATTGCACACTGCAAGAAATAGAGAGTGCACTCTTACAGGGTGTTCAACTGTTTTTAATAAATTATAGTAAAATGTTAAAGTAAATATGTGATGTTCTTGATTCATGGTTTTCCTGTGAGAACAATACTTCTCATTTGTTCTCTCTTGCTCAGTATTTATCTTCTAAAGGTTTTTGCTTGCTGCAAGTAAATAAAAATGTCATGTTTTTGTGAAGAGTTGTAGAAAAGCCAATACCATCATAGTTTTTGACGAATTGCCAGCTATGATTTGGACATACATGAAATATTAGCTATAAAGTATTAGAGATGGACTGAGTTGCTAAATTTGGATGTAGGTTTGAACTTCTCTGAAATCTGGAAGCATCTCATGTCTGGGGTTTGGTTTAGTCCCTTCTCTACTAATTTCTAGGCGGATGATCTTACTCTTTTAAAGTTACAAAGGACAACTCTGTGTAAAGGCTGACTTGGGGATGGAACATTTTCATTTACTAACTGCTGTCAGAAGCTACTGTAGTTGAAGCTACTGTCTGTCCAGGTAGTTTAGCACAAACTTTTTGAAATAAACTGTAGGCATCTCTTTGGATTACATGCTTCATGATATTCTCCAGGTTTTAAGCATGGAAAATGAAGGATCTAATACACCACAACAATTTTGTTAAGTTAGTGTCACTTTAGTAATGAGACTTTCTGTGTGAATACTGTAAAAGAGTTTAACATTATTACCTTTCAGTACTTTTCCAATAAAAAATAAATTGCTTCCTATTAGTTCAGTCTATTTGGTGCTCCAAAATCAGCCAAATTCTGCCAAATTTAAAGCGCTCTTCACCCACAAAAATCCAATTCCAGAGGTAACTGTGGATGTCTCTTACGATTAATGTATAGTCCTAGAACTATAGAATGAATGAATGCTTCAGTTTCTCTGCTTTGAGTCACACTGACTTCTATTGGGTGGAATGAGAACTGATTTAAAGCTTGAGATGAAAATTTCACTTGCCTGATAACAGCACCCTACAAAGACTATAAAATACCCCAAGTAGCATCCTAGTCACTACCCTCAAATCTTTTGGATGTAGCTCCCAATCTTCAGCTGAGTTATCCCGGTTGATCACAGAAAAGAAGCCAATAGTACATGGAAGATACCAGTCAGGTAAGGGGAAATATTTTGTACTCACTTGTAAGTCTTATAAGATTTTCCTTTCTCGCTGCACTTACTGCTGAGAGAAATTGGGAGTAATCCATGCTGGTGATACAAGCAGCAACCTAGTTCTCTGGGTCTATCAGGCAATCGGTATGGAAAAGGGAACAGAAGGAAAGCATTTTACTCTTCAGCGTGTGTCTGATTTGTTTTCTAAATGCAATGAATAATCATGCACTGTTTAGTTTCTGCCTTCTTGGTTATTCCACCTGTTTATGCTAGCTTTGAAAACAAAAGAAAAAATCCCCTGGCAGAATACTTTTACAGAGGGGTCATGAGCTTCAGGGGCTACATACAAATGTTAAACAAAGAAATGACTGGATCCTTTAGCCTCATGACCCAGCTTTTTACAGACATCATGTTTCTTTGGCAGGTTTATTACTTCATGAAGAGGTTTGGGGAAGATTTTAGACTGGATCTTGGGTTTCCCCTAAACGGGGATTCGGCCCCTTATATCTGGGACTGATTCCCTACAGCTGGAGGCAGCGGGATGTGTCCGTGCTGTTTGTGCCTTTTAGAGTGCCACTAAGGAGGTTTAGGCACCTGAGGAAGTGGGGTTTTTACCCACGGAAGCTTATGCCCAAATAAATCTGTTAGTCTTTAAGGTGCCACCGGACTCCTTTTTGTTTTTGTGGATACAGACTAACCCGGCTACCCCCTGATAAGGAGGTTTAGGTTCCATAATTTTAGGGGCAGGGTAAGAA
The DNA here is from genome assembly GCF_965140295.1 of Lepidochelys olivacea. NCBI lineage: Eukaryota > Metazoa > Chordata > Testudines > Cheloniidae > Lepidochelys > Lepidochelys olivacea. The sequence continues at coordinate 76,721,784 of NC_140414.1, forward strand.
AGGGACCTTGCTGGATTTAGAATGCCTAGTGAGAGTCTATTGTTCAGAAGCTGGGGTTACTGTTTGTGGTTGTGTTACAGTTGGCCCATTAGAGTGTGTTTAATGTTTGTGTGCATGTCTGGGAAAATGTGGAGGCACTTCTGACATGGTACCATTTAAGGCAGCTTGTACTTCCTAAGGGAGACGAGAAGTGCATTTGTCTTTCACCACCTTGTCTTACCAAGGACCACAACCACCAGTTTCCCACCAGAACTTCAAAAGGAGCTCATTTTTGCTTTGTTCTAGATGGCAAAAGAAAATTGGAACCATCTTCCAAGGCCTGAGCCTCTCTCTGCTCCCCAGCCTGCCTTTCCTATTGTCTAATATTTGTATTTTATTTTATTGAATGGTCATTTTGGAGAGAAATGAGATGTCCTAAGACAGCTTTCTATCTATGCCCAGAAGGAAGTAACATAGTTATTTTTCACTTCACTTTTTACTTTTATGAAACATTTCAGGACTTATCTGAACATTTAATTCAGTGCCAGCAAAGGGCAACAAAAATGATTAGGGGTCTGGAACACATGACTTCTGAGGAGAGGCTGAGGGAACGGGGATTGTTTAGTCTACGGAAGAGAAGAATGAGGGGGGATTTGATAGCTGCTTTTAACTACCTGAAAGGTGGATCCAAAGAGATGGATCTAGACTATTTTCAGGGATAGCAGAGGACAGGACAAGGAGTAATGGTCTCAAGTTGCAGTGGGGGAGATTTAGGTTGGATATTAGGAAAAACTTTTTCACTAGGAGGGTGGTGAAACACTGGAATGCGTTACCTAGGGAGGTGGTGGAATCCCCTTCCTTAGAAGTTTTTAAGGTCAGGCTTGACAAAGCCCTGGCTGGGATGATTTAGTTGGGATTGGTCCTGCTCTGGGCAGGGGGTTGGACTAGATGGCCTCCAGAGGTCCCTTCCAACTCTGTTATTCAATGATTTCATGATATGTTCTATAAATCAAAACATGTTTTCTACCTGTTACTACTACCATGAACATTGCAATAGCAGTCGCATCGCTAAGTGTTATGGTCCATGCGCTAGTGCTACGCCCAATCAGGGAGAGGGGGCACAGAGCAGATTAGAACAGCCCTAACCTGGGCCCCAGCTGCAGTGATCCCTATGAGCTATTGTCACTGCAAAATAACTAGTTATAGTAATGTCCTGGCCATGGCCGGCCCTAGACCAAATGGCACCCCAGGCAAGAAGCATCTTCGGTGCCTCCCCTCTATTTGTTAAACTTTTGCATACCTTACAACACCCCAAGCCTGGGTCGCCTGCCCCAGAATTGGGCCCCGATGCTGGCCATGCCCTCAGCATGCCTTGGAATGTCCCAATCACACCTCTGCTGTTCTGTTGGGGCTCCTGCAGGAGCTGGCATAGAGTTTATTGGGGAGGCCTTCTATACAAGATAATCCCTGGGAGGCTTTGCAATACTTTTGTCACCTTCTTCTGGTGTAGAAGACACATAGTGCAAACTAGAATTCCCCTTATAGGCTTGTTCCTGCAAGCCATACATAGACACTGAAGCACCTCCCTTATAATACCTCTGTGGAAAAGAAGAACCTGCTAAAGAGCTGTTCTGGAAAAATTCAGTCACTGAGACAGGAAGGTAGTAAAAATGATTGGAAAATAGTTTGTGGCAAGATAGACAGACCTAAATAGTAAGTTGGGAATAGACTGGAGAAATAGAGGTAGAAGTGAAGGAAACACTAAGGAACACATCCTCGGTGAAAATTTCACCAGCTGAGGATCTGCCAGTAGAAGCTGAGGAAAATCACAGTGAAGTCTGTAGCCAGTACACAGTATGCTGTTTTTAAATGAGAAGCAACTTCCAGACAACATTACTAATGGAGATTTTCCCCAAAGGGTCAATTTTATCAAGTGGGCTATCTTGGGAATTTGTTGAGTCTTGATTTAAAAAAAACAAACAAACCTGGGCACTACTTATTTTAGGTAACTACAACACTTAAAAATGTGACATGTAACAAAAATGAAAGAAATTACAATTTTAAAAACAAAGTTTTAATGATTTAGAAATAAAACTTACCAAAAGGGATGTGGAGTAGGAAAAAAGACCAGAGAATCAGTAGGGTCTTCAGAAGAGGCATCCCTTCAGCAGCCAAACACAAAGAAGCAATAATTAATTAATTATAATAATAACCCAATGAGATTTACTCCTAATATGGTTACAAGAAAATATACAATAATCTCATAGTTCCTCATACTCACACTCTCTTTCACATCATCAGTGTGCTTCAGACTTTACCTAAATAGTTATTTTGAAATTACTGTAAATTATTTATCAAGGAAAATCACCTTTGTCCGGCTTGTCCTCATACATCCCTGCATTACCTCTGTAACCCTTCTGCCTGTCAGAGTTGGCAGCAACAAGGGCCGGGTTCAATATCTAGGGGTTCCATTCCAATAACACAATGCAAACCGGCTCGAGCCCCCACCCAGTGACCTGGGACAAATATATACCACCCCCGCTGGGCGCCTCCAAGAGGCAATACTTCCCCTCTCGCAAGCACATAGTCTGAGTGTAGCAAAAGCCTTTTAATAACAGAGAGAAACAATGTGGCATTATGTTGGGGAAACACCACCAACAGGATTCATAACACAACCCATGAGCAAAAAAAACCCACCCCAGGCAAATTGGGGCATGCCCTTTTCCCTTTGGTTCTTGAGTCCAGCAACCCCAAATCACCCAAAGTCCCAAAAGTCCAATGCCCCAAAAGTCTCTGTCCCTGGTCAGGGCAGCCCCAGAGTTCGAAAGTTTATCTGCAGAGCTTTACCTCCCAACCTGGGTGGAAATGGGACGGGGGTAAGAGGCACCTTACATGATCTGAAGCTGACCACCCCATAGCTCCATAGCGGCGCTCCGCTCCGCCAGCCGCCCCACGAACTCCTTCGCTCAGCTGCGCCCCGCTCCGCTCCGCCAGCCGCCCCACGAACTCCTTCACTCAGCTCCACGGCCCACAAGCAGCTCCTGCCATCCACACACTGCTCCGCGTCGAACTGCTTCACCAGCCGTCCCGCAAACTGCTCCACAATATATCTTCAAGCTCCCCCACTACTTAACACAACACTCAGCGATTTCAACTCTTAGGTGAATTCAGCTTGTAGTAGGGGAGCCCCAGTGCTGGTGCACTGTCAGCCCAAAGTGAGCTCAGCAGCCTATAACTAGACTTCTAATGAAATCAAAATTAGCTCTGATATTCCACAGTGGAGAGAGGAGGAAGTGCAATTAGCATGTAAGGCCCTCACCAAGGGGCCCATGCCACCAAGTATTACTACTTGTCCCCAGCCACTCTCCATTCACACAGTTTTGGAACCCATGACCCTTGCCTAGCGAGTGCTACTTAGTTGATGGTGAATCCCTCCATCATAACAAAAGGCCACGTACAGTTCCAAGCACAGTTCCCATAATCAGGGTAATAACAATTTATTCTTCCTGCCCCAATAACAGAGACACTGGGGATCCCACAGCAGCCAAAGTGACCATTTGGGCAGCTATGGTCTCATTCTAGGCGTGGTGGGTGTGCCTATGCAAATGAGATCGGCCCCTGAAGTTCTTTTCCACAACTTGCCACACCTCACCACCAGATGTCAGGGTGGAGCTCATCCTGACACTGCTTACACCTCCTACAGCTCTTTGTAGAAAGGTTCCATTTCTTCATCTTCCACTTGCTGCATGGGAGCATACACTTGAATAATTTTAATTGTTCTCCTTTGTTTTGTCTGAAGTGTGAGAACTGCTATCAAGAGTGATATGATGTCACAGCTGACTATCCTTGGAACAGTTTCTTTCCTGACAATGAATCCAATGCCTCCAGTCCTTGCTCTATTGTCGAATGATCTTCCAAGGAAAGTAATCCTGAAAATAAGCTCTTCTCAGAAAAAGGAGCCCTGACTTTGAAACTCCCAATATAACCAAAAGCATTTTTAAACATAGGTTTACAATCAAATGAGTAGGTAAAGAAAATGTAATGGGATGAAAAAGGATATTGATCTGTATTCATAATACAGTTATGTTGAAGTGGGATTGTTCATCTGTTGTAAACATAAACATATAAACAAATATATAAAAGAGAATATAAAATTAATAAAGTACAAAGTGATTCCTTAGTTTATATTGTACCAAGATCTACAGGCATGTGTGATGACTTCAGTTAAAAAAAAAAAAAGTGAGAAGAATGAGCATTTTTTCTATGTTGTAGATATACATTTCTGGGGCTTCTATTAAGCGGATTGTGCACAGCAGGTGTTACAGTGTATCAAGGCTATCAATAGCACAAAGAAGAGTCACCCCAGCTGTTGATCCATAGAAACTGAACAGGCTTCCTGGTTATACAACCATGAAACCAGCTCCCCATTTCAGGAGGTAATTTCCTTTCAATAGCAACAGCAGAATACAGATTTTAGGTCAAGATTTTCATAAATGGGTTTCTAAATTGAGACTACCAAGTGGCCTGATTTCCCTAAAGCACTGTTCCCAATGAAATTATTTAGCTGAAGGGTTAAACAGACATGTGGCAAGGCCTTTTTAGTGATGGTCACTGACTTTAGAATGCACCCATGCCAGTGTGACAGAGCCTGTTATTTACTGTGTTTTTTTAAACCATCCAGGCATGATCTAAAGTCTCTCGGTTTTCCTTGGCTTCTCCTGGAGGGTTGGGCTCGGGGTCTAGGTGGGAAGAGTGGATTCAGAGCCTTTTTCTGAATTTTCAGCCAGTATAGTTTTCCTGTGTTTTGTACAGATGTACAGGCACCTCCAGTTCGTGCTTTCAGTTAAGTCTGCAAAATAAATAAATGTAACCTGAACCTCACACCGTTCTTTACAGTTACATAACAGCAGGAGAAACACAAGTATAACCAGAAACAAGATCCTTGATATGAAAAACATCCGCACCATCGTAATGAGCTCCAGGTACAAACTCCATAGGGTTACTAAGTGCTGAAAAAATAAGGTTTTAGAAATAGCAAAATTATTAACCATCTGAGGTCTTATAAATGTTTAGTTCATTTAATGTGTTTGTAAGAGTATAATCCAAGAGCGAGTTTAGAATTAACACAATTAAATACCATTACTGTAAAAGTAGTTTGAGATAAACTCTTGTAAGAGCTAAGAACTGTGGAAACACAGGATGTGTAGTAATTTTTTATAAGTAAAGAAAAATGGACACTCTCTTCAAATGATGCTTGTTTTCTGAAAACCCCATTAGTTCACTGAAGGCTTTTCTTTGTCTCTTCATGCAGCTTCTTTTATAAGCTGAGCCAGCCTCTGAAAAGCCTAAAATAAAACAACAAAGACCAGTAACATTATTTTAAGAAAAAACAATAATTTCTTTAGAAAAGAGAGGCTAGTACTAATTTTATCCCACTGAATCTAATCCTTCAGGATATGCTGAGGGAACTCAGCACTGGCAGGTTGAGGTCCAGTGTTAGCAAGAAATTCAAAGTGATAAATATGAAGTCTGATGACTCATACTCATATATGTGCATAATAATCCCACCTGACTAAAAACAGAACCTTTTTATCCATGCTTAAGTGCTTTGTTGAATAGGAATGGATTTAATCATGGTCTTAAGTGCTTTGTTATATTGGAGCCTGAGTCCTTTCATTAAGGGCCCAGGTAAACTGAGCAGCATATCAGCCGATGGATTGAATAAGGATGGCAGGACCCAGACCTCACTGAAATAAGAATATTCACTTGACAAGCTGCTTTAATTTAATTGATTTATTATTTGAGAATAATAATAATTTATTATTATTTGAGAATAAAAACTGTAATGCTAAACTTTGTGATAATGCAGCATACTCTATTGTGCATTCCAGTGTTCTGTAGCAAAAGGAAATATGCAAGATTTATAGACAGCGTGATGAAGTTGGAACTTAGAAAAATGGGGCCAAGTGACTAATTGATTTGGTTTTACATTTTGGCCATGCCTCGCTGATGGTGTTTAAGTGCCTTGCTGTCAACAGAGAATATAGTCTAGATGGTCCCTGCCCTGCTCTTAATATTTAACTTTTCTTAGTAACGGATTTATTCTTCTCTCACAATAATGACTGCAGCCTGTCTTCATCAAATTTAATACTTTGTTCAGACATCCTAATGTGAAAAACTGTACACACGATACTGTTGCAGATACACTGGATTGCCCAGTAGCTCTCTGCTCAGTATTTAAAGACATTGTAGAACATTTTTCATAAATCATTTGATTTAATTTCTTGTTTGCCTGCTTATCTTTACTTCTATCCACCTAATTTTTTTCCTGCTTCACCCTACTGTGCAAACTAGATAGCTGCTTAATCCTTGGGTTGGCTGTGGTCTGAGTAAGTAGTTTTAGAGAGCACTTTCCTTGTACATGTTGAACCCAAGGGCATCTTGAAAAGCAGTCTAACCACAAATGGTGCTGTTAGATGTTACAATGTGATACTTGCCATTGCTGAGGGAGTAAACGGCGTGGAAGATGGGAATCCAAGAATTGCTACTGATTTGTAAAGTCACCAGATACATACTGTGAATTAACCTACCCAGATGAGATTTGGTCGGACACAAATCATCCGGAGGTCAATCAAGTAAAAGTGAAACTGTGCAGCAGTTTCTGTCAACGTGTACATGTAACTTCTGTTAATACAAAGGGGAATGACATGCACATCCCAAAAATCAACTCTAACTTGTAACTGTTGCACCAATGGACTTGTTTAACATTGAGATTTTAATGAGAAAAAATACATCAGGCATAATGCTGTGCAATAGATAGTTGCAAATTTTAGCTTGGCAGAAAAAAAATGAGAGAAAAAGAGGGCTGCAAGCCAGAATGCTGTCTGAATGTGAATACCTTCATATGAACAACAAATCAGGTGAATTTGTTCACCTTGGGGCTGCTAAGCAGGGTAAACTGCAATTGCCTGATCTGTCTGCTCTTGAGAAGGGAAAGAAGCTCTCACACAGAAACTGGGATCTGAGCTACTGGTATTATATACTTGCTCAGAGAACAGCAGCATCTAAGAAAAAAGATAATACTGGTATTTTGAAGGGTCACAACAAGTTTAACACAACTCTTCTTTCTCATGATTTCAGTCTTTTTGGTTCCATGTTTTGAGCCTATTGCTCATGCTAATATTCCAACTCAATTTAAAACCATAGTTCACCCAAATCGAATGTGGGTCTATGCTCCTACACTGCTCTCCCTCTTTGAGCCAGTTGATGCACATTGCCACAGTTGAGAGAATTTTTAAAAAAAATCACTGCAGGTCACCTTGAATTATACCAACACTGAAGCAATCTACATCTTTGGAAGCTCATCTGGAATCTACTAATTCTGGGCTAGCTGACTAGGAGGCATTAGATCTCTAGAGCCAAACTTTAAAAACTCAGGCCTCTCTCTCTCTCTCAAAAGTGAGTGGACATGCAGACTAGTATTTGTATTCATGAAACAACCATTTGCATTTTCAAATTGGGTAAATATTCATACGCATAGATATTTGTGCACACAAACACACGCTTTTCATATGCAATATCTTTTGCACATGTCTGTTTTGGAGCTCAGGTTTTGAAAGTTTTTCCCTAAGAAGGGCTAAAAGGCTCTCTTGGTTTATCTTTTACAGCTGGAGAAAGGTTTGACCTAAAGTGATAGAAATAAAACACAGTTAATTGGGTACCAGGTGCAGTAAATAATTGTCTGCATACAAAACTCCTTCATCTGGCCTTAGCTATGGTCCAATAATTTGCAATGACATCACTTGTTTGTTAAAGGGTTTAAAAAAGTAAACTCTTAAAGGGTCATTGCTTATACCTGCCTGAACCATTTGGAGTTGGGGTCTAAGTACCTTTGGCTTTAGCCCATTTGTAAGTATCTTGATCAAATGCTTACAAAAGTTTTGTTTTGTTTTGTAGTAAACTGCTTAATTATTTAGGCTTTTCTGTCATGTTTAGAGCAATTGTATAAATACCATTTGGCCTTTGGATTTAACAAAGAATTTATGGTTAAATTACTGTCCTGGTAATATCCTGCATAATAAATAATAATAATTCCAACAAGAGGCAATTCAGAATATTAGTACTTTTTTTGTTTCTTTTGAGGTATAACTTTGATCACTCAATCCTTCTCTGGGATACCTACGTATGGACCATGAAGGTGATAGCACATTAACCACAGAACTCTGCTTGAGCTGCCCATAGAAATCAGGAAGATGCTTTTTAAAAACAAAACAAAACTTTATTATCTGGTTTGGCCCTACATGTTAAAGAGTATAAAACAATTAAATAAAAAACCATTGAAAAGAGCACTGTGTTAATAACAAACAAAATGGCACTTATTGTATCAGAATGCTTCATAGTATGGCTCTGATCTAGAAACTGGTTACTGCTACATCAAGGCTGAGCTGGCAAAAGTGGGATACTACAGTCATTTAAAGATAGTTAAAAAAGTATCACACCATCAAATGATTTTTAACTAGCTTTATTGCAAATTAAAAAATATTTTGATTCAAATGATGCAGTCTGGACCTTTTGAAATATTCAAAACAATAAAAGTGATTTTTGCTTTTATTACCCATGACTAGACTGTTTTTTTGTCTAATATAACAGGACAAACTCAGCAACCTCTCCTTGAGGCCCCACTGACAACCACTCCCAAAGATACCCTAAATGCTACTTTACATAACCACCACCTTCTGATAAGCTTAGCGGACACTGTCCGGCTTCCTTCATGTATAATTTTTAAAGTAAATTTTAAATTTACCAATTTTTATCTAAAATAAATACATTTTCTCATTTTAGCACCTTAAATTTTCCCTGTACTACTTTTTGCTTCATGATAAGAAATATCTTGACAGACAGTGAGGTAATCTAACTACAAATCTTTAGTTATCTAAAGCTGAGGTGGTATGTGGCCCAACTGCTGGTTGTGTGCAGCTCAAACTTGAAAGGTGCTGAACACTCTGGGCCAATACAGCAGAGCACTTCAATTATTTCACTGAAAATCAGTGGTCTAAGTCAAGTCATAATGCTGCTGGCTCTCTTCCAGCTGCTAAGAGACAATTAGCAATACATGAAATACCTTTGCAATATTACTTTTTCATGTAAGCAATATATGAAGCTGCTGTAGAGATTTGATGTAATAGCAAATGGGAGGGAAGACAGGCTGAACAATTGTGTAGATGGTGTGAAGGCCAAGAGACAATCTTTCTGTTAAAAAGGCCAGCCACACTGCAAAAAAGTTTGAGATCCCCTGATTTAAAGGGACTGTGTGAATCACAGAATATTGATATAAAGAAAAGTTACATTGGCATAACTACAACTCTCAGGGATGTGAAAAATCCACACCGTTGACAGACATAGTTAAGCCATCCTACCCTCCAATGTAGACAGCTCTAGTCAATGGAGGAATTCTTCCGTCGACCCAGCTACCGCCTCTCTGAGTTAGCCCTGTCCCCTCGTCAAGGGATTCTAAAGGGATTAGGGCTCAAAGGATGGCAGGCTACAGCCTTGTTAGGAAGCTCTCAGCCTTGCATAGCAGGCCGCTGTGCTTAGCACACAGCCCCCCAAACAGACCAGACAATAAACTTCCATCAGGAATCCAGCCCAGTTTCATCTCTGAGACCAGAAACCCTAAGATCTCCCTGGTATAGTAACCACCTCCTAACCTTTGAAATCAGCCAGTTCCCATCTGACATCCATTTGGAAATTAGTTAGTTTCCAGAGAGTTAAAGCACCACAACAGGGTCTCTTAATTGCCAGGATATCTGTTCTCCAGTGTGTATTGACCTAGTGCTAATAAGATTTACTTGCACCAATGGAGAGGAGAATATACAGAACCCCACAGCAGGTACAGCTTTGCATGCTACAGTGTTCCTTATAAGCATTCTTAAGCTGACCTTACCCAGGAGAGAATATTAGACATGGACTCGCCCATCAACATCCAGTGAAAGAAATGTTGGTGCCAATGGCTTAAAAAGTAAAGAGTAACTTAGCAATGTGCCAATTTGGTACCAAAAAAACATCACTAGTCTACTTTCATCAGCTGAGGAAACAACAGATACTACATGACAATGATCACTTCTACAGAACGCCAAAAGCCTGTCACTGGAAGGGATCTTCCAAAGGAAAGTGAGTGGCAAGCCAATATCAATGATTTTTAATTCGATATTGGCTGAAAAATAAGCCAGATAATTGTTTATCAGTGGTTGATAGATTAGCAAATTTAACATTATACACCAAGAATGTCAATACGCTACGAAGAGAGAGCTCTATAGCTCTGCATCCTATAAGTCAGCTTTTAAAATGTCTAATCTTTAGATAAAAGATGCTACGTGACCGTCAGTCTTTAGCATAGTTATTATTCAGTTGTCAAAGCACTCCATTTTTACCCCTTGTGCTTCAAACTGAGCAGAAACAAAACACTTTCTGATTTGCACCTGTAAAGAATTTCTTTCAGGGCTTCTGGAATAATAAATACCTCACTGGTCCCAGAGGACACTGAGGATGTTACCGCACAAAAGTCTTAGCTGCTGAAGAAAGAAAACATGCAAGATACAAAACTCAGTCAGACATAGTGAATGATTCTATCAGACCTGATCATTTAGACATGTGCTGTAATGCTGGACTGATTTCAAATTTAGGGCCATTGTGACGGGTTTGGTCACAGAGATCCCCTTGGGACTGTCACCTAACGTGCTGAAATTACCTCTGAGCCCATTTTCCCTGCCAGCTTGGGACTCCAGAACCCTGTCTCGTTGACCCAGACAGGCTAGCCTGCTGCAACACAGACCCAGGGTCTGGGCCATGCCCCCAAAGCTGCAGACTTTAACCAAAAACAGCTCAGCAGGTTACCTCTCCAGCACTCAGACACCCAGTTCCCAGTGGGATCCAAACCCCAAATAAATCTGTTTTACTCTGTATAAAACTTATACAGGGTAAATTCGTAAATTGTTCACCCTCTATACCACCGATAGAGAAATATGTACAGCTGTTTGCTCCCCCAGATATTAATCACTTACTCTGGGCTTGTTAATAAACGAAAGTGATTTTATTAAGTATAAGAAGTAGGATTTCTGTGGTTTCAAGTAATAACAGACAGAACAAAGGGTTAACAAGCCCATAGATAAAAGGAAAGGAGTGGACACCTGACAAAAAGAGCCAATGGAAGGGCTAGAACTTTCTAAAATTGGGAAAAGACTTCCCTTTGTCTGTGTGTGTGTTGTTCTCCTGGAAAGAGGGGAACAGGGAGCAGTTATGCTGTGAGAAGCTAAAGGCCAGATATGAAAATCATCAGATCATGTCTAGAACTACTTATTTAAACCCAGATATGTAAGTAGATCAGAAATGTCTAGAAAGACGTGATTAGGTTTATTTCTTTTATTTTGTAAGGCTTGTGGACTGCTCTGTGCTAAGCCCAAATGCTTTTGTTTGCTTGTAACCTTTAAACTGGACCTCAAGGAGGTTATTCTTGATGTTTAATTTTTGTAGGTAGGTTTTTTAAATCTAGCAAAAGCCTAGTTTCTTTTTTCTTTCTTTTTGTTTTTAATAAAATTTACCTTTTTTAAGAACAGGATTGGATTTTTGGTGTTCTAAGAGGTTTGTGCACATGTTGTTTAATTAGCTGGTGGCTACAACTGATTTCCTTTGTTTTCTCTCTCAGCTCTTCCCTGGACGGGGGGTGAAAGGGCTTAAGGGTATCCCAAGTGCTACTTCCTGGGCCCAAAAGGGTTTTCTGCACTTAGGTGGTGGCAGTATCTACCCATCCAAGGTTAGAGAGAAGCTGTAACCTCGGGAGTTTAATACAAGCCTGGAGTGGCCAGTATAAATTTTAAAATCCTTGCAGGCCCCTACCTTCTGCACTTGAAGTGCCAGAGTGGGGAATCAGCCTTGACACAGCCCCTGCCCCAAAGAGCTTACAGTCTAAAGCCATGTCTACACTACCACTTATGTTGGCAAAAACATTACTCAGGTGGTTCAGATCAAATTAAACTGTCCCATGGCAAAAAGTGCAAACTAATTTCCTTTTATTTGTAACCAGAGTCTAATTGCATTTGCTCAGGTTTAAGTTTTCAAAAGTGCCTAAGTCAATTTACTCTGACCAAACATTAGTTAAGTTTCATACTTTGATCTTCACACTTTTATAGCCAGAATCCACATAGAGAGACAAAAGGAAGTGCAAAAAATTAAAACATAATTTGCTAGTGCAATGTGATTTTAGGGTTTAGGAAGGGTTGGGTGAAGAGGGTTCTGAGCAATTTCAGTGAAACACTTTCTGATCAATACAGTTTTCCCAGTTTGAAATGTGCACCTAAAAATAGCATATGTATGGTATATGGTTATGTGCGCAATAGCAATAGTGTAGTTGAAGTAAGAAGATAATTTACTGTACCAAGTATACCATTTTTAAAACTTAACTACTTTAATTCAAAGTCCTTTCCCAGCTAAATTTAGCAAGGATGGCATATGTCACTCATGTCTCATGCCAAGTCAAAAGTTCTGTAGTTCATCCCTGAGTTATTTCAAAAGTTGCCTTTATTTGCTAAGTAGAAAAGGTATTCCCTCTGCCAATAATTCAAAATGACTGAATAGATTTTGTTCAAACCTTCTTTTAAAATTCACTTTTGGAAAAGATCTGGTGTGAGAAGATTCAGCACAATTTTGAGGAAGTTATAGGAAAATGAAAAGTGATTTATAATGGAATTATCTTCTTACTTCAACTACATTATTGCTATTATGCACATAAGCATATACTATCGCTGCATTATAATTTGGAATAATAGTCTTTTTATACGATATTGCCTGTCATAAAAAGGAGTTAATAGGTTGAATGAGATCATTTCTAATTAAACTATAATTTTCTGCACTCCCTATCAAAAGGCAGGTTCTGAGGTCTTTTGGTGATCTTCTATCCATGCTTGCTCCTTAAATGTCATTATAAAATCTTCTTTTAATAAAGGTGCAGATTTTTTGAAGGAGACTTTTAATTCGCTGGATGGTTTTCATTTGCTCTCTTCATACAGCTTCTTTTATAAGCTCAGCCAGCCTCTGAAAAGCCTACAATGAAAGCAAGATGGTTAATGTTCACATCGCAGCATTAGATAAGCAGGCAATATGCTAAATTTTAAGTAGAATTTCTGAAACTGTTTTAACCACAGGTGAACCCAGCTGTGTAAAGTTTTAGTACTTTATTGTAAAGCTTCAGATTCCCTATTCAGTTTGATATTAATAGTGTGTTAAATGTTCAAGAAAGTGGGGAGAGCTTCCACTTAAATAATCTGGCATGTTCTTTCAACATAAAAAATTAGAAGAAAAAATGGAGTTTTTTTGAAACAGGACAAATATATTAATCGACAAGAGTACTGTTATGTCACAACACGGCATCTATAATCTAGTGGGCATTAACGGACCCTAGCAGAAGGATTCTCATAACTGCAACAGTAATACAGAGGGGTACAATCTCATACAGGAGAGAGAAAAGGAGGAAGAGAGGTGTGTTAAATCAAAGTCATGTGCAATGCCAGCAAGACGCAATTTGACTAGAGACAATATGATTGTGAAATTCTTTAGGTAATGATGAAAGGGGTGACCAACAAAGGAGAAGCATAACTAGACATCAGCTACACACCTTAATGACTGAAATAAAGTAAGACCAAAGACATAGGAAAATTCTCAAGGCATTGAAACAATGGAATGCTATACTCTGGGCAGCTAATTGCTCCCCGCTCCCTCTATACAATGATGTGTGCTCAATCACAAATACAACCATTATATCCAAGATGTTCTTAAATAACATAGATTAGTTCTGAAATCATGAAGTATAGAGAGACTGTACTGGAGGAGAGACCACCTCCAATGTGCAACTGACTACTCAGGAGAAACTGAATGTGAGAATAATGGGGAGGCCTGATACTGGTCATCCTGAGCTTGTTTAATAATAAGGAATCAGTACACAGAAAACAGTGGAGTAAAGCGAATTAGATTTGAGGATGGAAAACTTTGGGAAATAAGACAGGTGGTTGCTCCTGCTCACACTAAATGAGTTGCTACCCTTGCACTGACTTTAGTGACTGAGATCTGATGGGAATAAATGAAATTGAAGAAGGTAGGTGCATCTTAAGAGACACTAAAGATTCAGCACACTACTATTCTTCTAGATAAGAATATGTGCAAGGAACAGGTAAGGGAGTTTCAGAAGTACTGCTCAAACAGTACTTACCCAAACAAAAGCCTACTGGAAATGGAAGAGAGGGAGATAACTATACAATCCAGAGAGCTGGTTAACACTTGTAGGGAAAAAGTAAGGGAACAAAAAAAAAAATTACTACATGAGGAGTAGTCTTTTCAGGAATGTACAGCAAATCGTACTGCACTCACCTGATCCATTTGGGCTGGAGAAGACAGAGAGAAAGAAGCTCTGACATAAGAACTAGGAACGGAGCCATCAATGTTAAATGCTCCCCCAGGAACCAGTAACACCTAAAAGAAATAATTAGCCATTTAGTTACAAATTTCTTCTTAATTTAAAAATAAAAATTAAATAGCTCATTGATGAATAATGGTCTCACAAAGAGGCTTATTCCATTCCTTCCTTCCAAAAAAGGAAGGCAGACTACAAATACTGGAATCAGATATTTCACAACAAAAAGACAGAACCTAGTTATTTGTAATTTAAGGCAGGTTCTATCTTATCATTCTCATGTTTTATAAGTATCAGAGAAGTAAATCTCTAGGTTCCTTTCTGACTGATAGCTGATGTCTTTGCGTAACACTTGTCTGTACAAATTGTTGAATAAACCACAATCAATTTTCTCTTATTAAAATGGAAACAATGGATAGTTAGGCTAGCTCTCTCTGTATCTGTTTTGGGGCAGAATTAAACAAACATATTAAAGATGTAGATTAACCATGCAGATATTTCATTAGTAAGGAGAGTTATCTGAATATGTTACTATATGCCTGTTCAAAATCTGCAGTCCTAATGAAGGCACAGTTGGAGTTGCACTCAAATAGTAGTTTATTTAACCCTTCCCTCCCACTACATTTTAAGATCAGCAGACATTTTTCATACTTCTTTCTGCAAAGCTTTTTCCATGATCAGCTGTTGTGTGTCAGAAACTCCCTTAATTTTAATCCATAGAAACATGCCAGCAGCAGGAGCATGCCAGTCTGCCAGACCTGGAGAGAGAAAACAGAAAACTTAAAGATACGCTCTGTCCTTTCTGCAATAGGTACACCAAAGACACAAAGATAGGGTGAAATCCTGCCACCAATGAAGTCAGTGGGAGTTTTGCCATTGACGTCAATGGAGCCAAGATTTCACCTGCAGAATTTAAGGTACTGCCTGACAAAATCAATACAGATGTAATTCAGTAATGTTGACACCACTTTGTTTTATGGTATTTTTGAAAATGGATGCTCTGGGTTCTCTCACAGTTGGATTACAGACAGCCCAACAGGTGCACTACAGGTACAATGGTAGGCCGATTTCTGAAAAAGCAGCTAAACACATTGTGCTGTAATAAAACATCCTTTTTAAATGCCAGCTCCTTTAGTACCATAATTACCATAAATGCAATCTTAATGTGTTGCATAATATAGACATGGTTAGAGAAAGAATATTTGTTTCATTTTTATTTAAAATGTTATGTTTTTCTACATAAGAAAAGAAGGGATCGAAGGCTAGGAAGAGCACAGAAAGGAATCTTACTGCTTTAGTAGGCAGTGTTACTGTACGCGTTCCCTTGTACCTCGAGGCAATCATTGATCAGTTTTTGGCTGGACAATAATCCAAACACTCCTGTTTTTTTTGGCTCCAGCTTTATAATGTGTACATTGTATGAATATACTGAGTTGTTTGTTTCACTTGCCATTTGCCCCTGTTCCTATTAGGTACATTTGATCATTACCAGCAACTTAATTATAAACTACTCTATAGAATAAAGACCTCTCACAGAATACTCCAAAGCCTCAACTTGCTAGTTATGTCAATCTTCATAAAATAAGAAGCCAGTTACTTCAGCCAGAGGAAGATTTTCATGGCTTTAGCCTTTTCTGCTAAATGGCTTTACCAGATTTATTTTTCTTCTTTAGTTTGGCTGGATAGGTGAAGGTCTTTTTCCATTAGACACTCCAACAGCCCTCATCACCATGTATCAGAGCAGCTCCCAAAATTAACAATGAAAACTAACAAAATTCTCTTTCCTTTCCACGTACAGTAGCAACTTGAAAGGTAGCAGAATTGCAAAAGGTTTTTTTGTTTTGTTTTCTCCTTTTCTCTTGCCCTCGCTTCCCTCTATGACTAAACTGTGAGAAGAGTTGGTCAAATAAAAGGGGTTTGCATTTGGTTCCGAGTGCAGTGAGGCCCATTGTCACTCTTCGCTCCTGGGGGAGTGAGTTCCATGGGCCGAGAAGAGGGATGTTCCAGTACTCAGGGTGTTAGCTTGGGACTTGGCTCGGAGACCCATGTCTACGCTAGAGACCTTACAGAGGCACAGCTCTCCTGATGCAGCTGTGTTGCTGTAAGATCTCTCGTGTAGCTGCTCTATGCCAACAGGAGAGAGCTCTCCCATCGACATCATTAAACCACCCCCAATGAGCAGTGGTAGCTGTGCACACTACCACTTATGCTGGTGAAACTTCCGTCACTCAAGGGGGTGTTTGTTTTCACACCCCTGAGCGACATGAATTTTGCCAACGTAAGTGGTAATGTAGACATGGCCTAAAACAGGCTTCCTGTGTTCCCTTGGGCAAGTCACCTAGGTTACGTCTACACTGCAGTAAAAGATGTATTCTTAACTTGCTTAAAGCAGCAAGGAAGACACATCAATTTGGCTTTTAACTCAGGTTAGTAGTTTTTTTTTCAATCCCAGGCTTCCCTATAGGCTTTAGCTTGATCTGTTAATCTGAGCTAAAAGCCAAATTGCTGTGTTTTCATGGGTATTTTAAGTCAAGTTAAGAACCTATTATTTATTTATTGCAGTGTAAACTCTCCCAAGTCTCTCTGAGCCTCAGTTCCCCATCCTGTAAAAGGGGGATAATAATGCTTCCTTACCTCACAGGGGAGGGTAAAGATGGGTGAAGCTCTCAGATACTATAATAATAGGGGCCATATAAATACCACAGATAGATGGGTTAGGTCCAGCTCCTGTGAAAGTTTCAGCTCCTGTTCTCACAAGTCCCTACTGGCTGATAGGTTCATGATTCCAGTGGAACAAAGCTGCTGCTGGAGATCTTGGTTGTGAAGGGAGAATCAATCTCTTAGATAGCTATGGCCAATGCCATGCTGGGCTCTGAATATCAGGACTGAGGTACTGATATTGACTGTGTTATTGTATCTCTCTCTAAATACATCAGAGGGATAAATACCAGGGAGGGATAGGAGTTAAGTTCAGTGCCAGTGTGGACACAAGAACAAATGGCTATAAAGTGGCCACTAACAAGGTTAGGTTTTTTGCCCTCACTGCTCCCCTTGGAAGGCTGTTCCAAAACTTCACTCCTCTGATGGTTAGAAACTTTTGTCTAATTTCAAGCCTAACTGGCTTCAAGACCGAGCCTGATAGATGGAGGGAGTGACTGCAAGTAGCAAAAATCCCCAACTGCTGAAGATGGGACACTAGATGGGGAGGGTTCTGAGTTACCACAGAGAATTCTTTCCCAGGTATCTTCCTGGTGGGTCTTTCCCACATGCTCAGGGTCTAACTGATCACCATATTTGGAGTTGGGAAGGAATTTTCCCCCAGGTCAGATTGGCTGAGACCCTGGAGTTTTTTTGCCTTCCTCTGCAGCCTGGGGCACAGATCACTTGCAGGTTTAAACTAGAGTAAATGGTGGATTCTCTGTAACTTGAAGTCTTTAAACCATGATTTGAGGACTTCAGTAACTTGGTCATGGGTCTATCTGAGGAGCGTATGGGTGAGGTTCTGTGGCCTACAATGCGTAGGAGGTCTAGATGACCACCGTTCTGACCTTAAAGTCTATGAGAATCATGTTACTCCTTTGCACTGTGATTAACTATCACAATCTGTTACAACCCTGAGAGCTCATCATGTACTATTTGTACAAATTTTTTAAAAATGTTTGTCACTAAGGTACAGCTTTTTACATAGAAAGAGGTACTGTAAATAAAAGCGTACTGAACATACTGCACTGACATATGTGTTGTTTGCACAGCTACTTGCCACAGCAGCCTGGGGAGGCTTTCCTCTGAGCACTCTCTCATTTCAAATAGTTTAGAAAATAGGAGAATCAGATAATCTTAGGTTTGGATATTCAATGTTCAAACAAAAGGGGAAAAAAACACCAAGAACACTTTTGAATTGTCCATGTTGCCTATTTATCACTTAATACTGCAGATATACCTTAGTGATTGTTCTTGAAAATGGAGTTGATTAACAGAAGTCAGAAAAAACAGCTTGAAAATATAAACTGTGTTTGCATTCACTAACCTTTTAACCACTTGTCTGCTGCAGCAAGCATTGCATCTTGCTGGGTCTTGTAGAACTCCACTACCCTGGAGACCAACAATTCAAAATTTTGTATAGATATAGAGAAAGATCACCCTACCTCCCATCTGAGCTAAATACACAAATGGTTAGGTATAAATAACTTTATATAACTGTCATATGCCTATTACAGAACTGTGCAGATTATGTTATGCTGCCCAGTGCTGTGAGACCTTCAGGTAACAGAGCCTAATATTGTTCCAGTTCCCTGTGATGCTGGTAAACCAGGTGCCAGCTCTTGCCAAGTTTGTAGGTGTCAGCTGAGCACCGACAAACTCATAGCTGGAAACCAAACCCTTTTACCTGTTTGCTAGTTTTGTTCAAAATAGGTATTAGTCTTATAAGAATGTATTTAGTGTTTAGACTCTATGAAATGCCTGTAAGTGGCTGCATGCATTAATCTCAGTTGTAATGTTCATATCCTATGCTATAAGGAAATAGGTAAGTTTGCTTTATAATTTTGAAAATGTTTGCTCTGAACTTGTGAACCTATGCATGGGAATCATCCCCACCATACCCATTCAGGAGGCCTGTGAAGATTAAACTGGCCATTAAGGAACATCACAATACAAAGGATTTGGGGGTGGCTCTATCACACCTTGGAACTGCTACATGCAAAGGAGCTATCTCATGGGCTGGAAGGCTAAGTGTAAAAGATAAAAGAGGGTCACAAGAAAATTTTTCATTCTTTGCTGTTTGAACACACAGGGCCAGGGACATTAAACTCAGGCAGAGATCCCTTGGGGCTATCCCTGGGTCTGCCCTGAAAAACATTTTGAATTGACAGATTAGTACAGCTCTGTGATCTTGAGGAACCATAGATGGCAACTCATTTGTGTATATGTTTGCTTGCTTTAACCTGTAAATAACTCTTATTTTTTTCCCCTAGTTAATGAACCTTTAGGATTGGCTATAGGTAAGGCAACCATTATGTCATGCAGGTTGCAGAAGTCACAGAATCTGTGACTTCTGGAGACCTCGGTGTCATTGGGGCACCACAGCAGCCCAGCCACGATAGTAGCAGTCGATCCTCTAGCAGCAGCCCATCTGCCCTGGGTGGAAGGGTGCCCCCGGAACTGACCAGCTGCCACTGGCGGGGCCCCCCAAGCTCCCCAATTGCTGCGGGCAGTGGAGGGACTCCGGCAGCTCTCAGCTGCCACAGGTGGTGGGATGCCCCCAGCTCCCAGCCTTGCAGGGCAGTGGGGGGACCCTGGAACTCCCCAGCTGCCGTGGGCCCTGCCCCGCCCCCACCCCCAGCTCCGTGGGCGGACCCTGGCAGCAGCTTAGCCGCTGATGTCAGCAGGCTCCCTCTTAGCCCTGCAGGGTGGTGGGGGATCTCCCCCCAGCTCCCAGCCACTGGGCAGGGGGCCGCAGCTCCTAGCCGCTGCATGCAGCAGGGCAATGTGCTGGAACCTCATTTTGTTAGGGATGTTTTTAGTAAAAGTCAAGTACAGGTCACAGTTTCTGTGAATTTTTGTTTACTGCCCTGACCTGTCCATGACAAAATTGTAGCCTTAGCTATAGGCATTGTTTTTGGTGTGAGATCTAAGGTACAAATTGATCTGAGGTAAGGGACTGGGAGCAACCTGAATATTTTGTGTGTTTGTGTGTGTGTCAGTGACCATTTAACACTACGTCCAGCTTGTTTGGGTGGCAAGATAGATTAGAGAGCCCGAAGGGACTGTCTGTGACCCCATGTTATAGTGATCCAGTTCACATTTGTTACTGGGTTGGTGAAATCTAATTATAGAACATACCACTAGTTTGGGGTGTCTGTGCTGTTTTTGACAGTCTGCTCTAAGGCAGGCACTCACGATTGTGAGTCCCTCCAGACAACGTGACATTCTCTTAAACATTATACTCAGAGACATGACAGTAATTAAAAGAGAACCAAACCCCCACAATATAGTATATAGAATATAAGTGCATTACCTGTCTACATGTTCCAGGAAACCCTTTTCTCCCCACTGCTGAAGAAGCTGTGCAATCATAAGCTACAGAAATAAAACCTACACAGTAAATCCCATTCTTTAAACAGGATAGTCAACCACCAAACAAAAGCTTTTAAAAAATTATATTGATATTAAACATCCTGCAAGGGCAGAGGTCACATCCTTGGACTCCTGGAGCCATCTCTTCCTTCACCTTCAAACCTCTTGATAATACAAAAAGTCCACCAGGAAACAGGCAAAGGGCCATTAGGAAGCTACAGCAGTCCCATGGGGAAATGGAAATATTAGGGAGTCTGAAGGAAAGAGGAATGGATAGGGGAAGACAAATATGGGAATTTGGGAAGGAAAGGGTGGGAAACATATACAGCTTTGAATTAAATACATGTTTATTTCCTTTATTAGTCTCCCCACTTTTATTCTATCTCCATGGTGAAATGGAGGAGCTGAATAGAGGGTTGGGAGTGCTAATTTAAGCTCTGGACAGAACTTCAGAGCTGACTGTGATAGCGGGGAGGGCAGGGCTCAGGAATGGGTCAATGATGATCTAGTAGGTGGGGGAGGGAGGAGGATATATTTCATTCTACCCTAACTCACCCTTTGAGCACTGTCTGGAAGGGAAGGGGAAGTAGATAGCAGGCTACTTACACAGCACCAGCAGGTTTCACCAGCTCGCCACACTGCCCTACAAACACTGCACCAAATAAAAATTCCAAATCCTCTCCATTTATTCTGCTGCTCTTCAGGGTGGGATTTTCAAAGGAGCCTGAGGCCATAGAGCACACAACTCCCGTTGATCCGTAACTCTGTTAAGCCTCAATAACCTATTACATAAAAGTAAAGGTGTCCTGTATATGGAGCCAGGCTGTTTCATATCTAATAGAACACCCTCCAGACAAACCTTGGTCTTCCTCCTTGCGTTGTTCTTTCTTCCCTTGGAAAAATTTGTAATATAAATTTTCCTGAAAAGCATGCTGAAAAAAATGGCTAGGGATTATAAAAGCCCTTTTGCCCCTCCTCCCAGTTACCATGTTTGAGAAACCATTTTATTTTTATAAACAATTCCGGCAACACCTTCCCAATTCTCAGAGATGGCACTTGCCTGCGTGAAAGTGCTGGTGTGCATTGTTGAGACCTGTATATGCAGAATCACTCGGTCAATAAGAGGTTTGGGGCCTGTTAAAAAGCCTATTCTCAACCTAGGGGAAAAGAAGAAGAACATTACTGCAGAAATATACAGTCTGCAAATCCTTGAATATGGCTATCGTCCAAACATCAACTATGGAAAACTGGAACCTTAATGGATCTGCTCCCTGTGTGTATTCAGAGTCACATCTGCTAATTCGAGTTGAACGGGAAGAGACTGGCTTAATAATCATGAGATTATTTTTTAAAAATGTTCTTTGGTTATTTCAATTTGCCTTGTAGTTTCTGCGCTTTTAGGGCATACATGGGTCATATTTTTAAATTTTTTTCTGCAATCGTAATGGCTAGGGAAAAAAAACAAGCCGAGATTCTCACATCACCACAAGTTTACAAGAGCGAGTCTATCAAATACCAAATCGCGTGAAGTTTGCAACACAGTGTTTACTATATTTACTTCCATTTAGTACTGCTAGTAAATAAAGAGAAGAGAATGAACAGGATTGTTTTTGTGTTCATGCACTAAAAGAAGCTTTATTCATATTGTCAAAAACTAAATGACTCCCTGCTTGACTCTGATTCCAGGTCGAATTTGCAGTTAGAGGAAAATAAATGGAGTAAGTTTACACATGTCTCTGAATGACAAAGATGGAGCTACATGATATCATTTTTTGTAGGGTCATTTTTCAAAGTGAAACCATATTTCCATCATATTACCTTCTTTCTTTATTTCACTAGATTCTCACGGAGAGCTCACAACTCACTAACTGCGAGGCGAGGATTCATGCTGCTTGCTAAGATTCATTAAAAGTAATGTACACTAGAGCCAGAAAATCAGGACGTGGAGAGCAGACTTGCAAGTCCTCAGCAAAAGATGGTGGCTGAAGGAAAGGTGTAAAGCTAGAAGAGAAGGTGCCCAGGGAAAGAGCCCTGTTATTCCTTGTGGACTGTAGGAGAGAGGCCGACAACATGCCAAAAAAGTTCTGAAGGAATGGTCAGGTAGGGAGAGAAGCCAGTGTTATGAAAGCCAAGGGAGGCGAGAACATCAAGAACCAGAGAGGAGGAGTCTAATGCCCCCATCATGGCCCTCTAGTTTGGGAAAACTGAGGGCAGGCTGTGTGTAAGGACAGGCTGTCACAGGAGACAGAGGCTGCAGTGGCCATCAGAAGGGGAGTAGGCTCCGGTGACCATGTATTAATGACTCTGTATTTGTACAGTGCCTAGCAGAGCAGGGTTCCACTCTCAGTTGGGCCCTAGGCCCTACTGCAATAAACATGATTAATAGGTGACTGCCAGGACATGGAGGGAGTGGGAAATGAGCAGGTTGTGAACAGTTGAAGATCTCAGTGCACTTTGCAACAGTGGGCAGCTCACTATTCGCATATTATAGATGGGAAAACCAAGGCACAGAGAGGCTGAGTAACTTGCCTAAAGTCACAAAGTGAAGGTGCAAACTCAGGACTAGAATCCCATGTCTCTTGACTCAGCAGCCTGTGCTAACCAGCAGGCAACAGCCTGAAACAGACCTTACCCAGAGGAGAGAATTTTAGAGAAAGAGTCAGTCCTGATAACTCGACCATCGACATCCATGGAGAGGAAGGTTGGAGCCCAAGGCTTGAAAGAAAAGAATGAGAGTTTAAAGTTCAAGTAGCTAATAAGGCTTACACAAAGATACACTTTACTTATTACTAACACAGACTTCAGTATTTCTTGACCCAAGGGCTGATGTATCATATGATAAAATCCTGGTTTTGGAGATGCACAACAAGTATCAAAGTCCAGTACCTGAGTGACAAATGATTCTGTTTAGAGTAGCACCCTATTGTGGTGCGATGATAGTGTCACCTGAATGTCAGGAAAGAGTCAATCAGAAATTCCTTTACCTCTAACCCCATGTCTCTGCACACAAATGGTAGGTGCTGGAGTTTCTACCTGGAACTATGATAGGAGGTCAGAGCCAAATACCTAGCTCTCTGTAAAAATACTTTTACTGAGTGGAGGGGAAAATGTTCTTTAATGTTTTTCCTCAGAGGTGCTCCTCAGCTTGCAGTTTTCCTTTAGGAGAAACTGAAGGACATCCCTCAGAATTGGGGATTTGGTAATACCACCCTCCTGAGTTCAGCACATATTCTAATTCCCAGAGCAGAAGTTCGGCTACTATATTGACAATTTCTTCATGCTCACATGCTTATAAGAGTTCCACGCAGGCATTCAGTTCTGCTAGCCCAAGTAAACCAGACTTCTCCTCACCCCCGAAAAGGAAGGGGAGAACCTTGTTGCAGAAAGAAAAATATTAAGCTGTACTCATTCCATTGACGTACTCAGCAGCCATTAGCTACTAAGGGAGGGGTGTTACTCCCTGTAAAAGCTGATCTTAATCCGGAAGTTATGAACTTAAGTGAGGGCCAAGTCACTGCCCCCACCCAGATCCATGTATGGAGGAGACTCTGCAAGTGTGGATCTGAGCACCCTCTCCCTCCCACTGGTGTGTAAGGGAGGGTGTCAGTTGCCTCTGTGGCACTGTTCTCCCTATTCCTGAGACCAATCTCCATGGGTTGAGATCTGCACAAGGAGAAGGGGTGGGCTGCATTGGATGAAGGCAAAGATTAGAAAGAAAAGGCAATACAGCCTGTATTACTTCTCCCATGCCTTGCATTCCACTCCCTCTGCAATGGAATGCCCTTTTAAGGGGTATAGTGTCAGTTCCTGAGGCAGCCCTGGCTCGGAGGCGTCCCTGCAAGCACAGCCCAAATGGAATCAATGGGAATTTTCCTCACGTAAAAACTGACGAATTTGACGCACTGGAATTGACAAGGACTGATGCAACATGATGGCTGAAGAGGCATGTAATTAAAAATGTCACGACTGAGTGTTTACTAGTAATGCTTTAATTTAATCGGACAGTCTACTAAGTACGAGTAGCATGTAGTTTGAGCCACAATTGTCCAAGCATTCATTCTCTTCTGAACCCAAAGGAATATTGATACCAATTAGTACAAATGACAACTTACTTTACCAAACTGAAGAAAATAATAAGGATCATCTTCTATTACGAGGAAATTATATTGTCTTGCAAGCTAAAAAAGAAATTAAAACCAAAAATGTAAAGGTTTATTGAAATGTAATAAAAATAGTCCCTATATAATCCCAGTTATTTATATTCATTGCCCTGTATGCTGCATATTCCGCTGATTCAACACACAAACATCACATCAAGAGTCAACTTCAAATGCTAAATTTAGCAAGTCATGTAACTGTAAAAGTACGTCAACTGGTAAAATAGCAGCTGTAATTGGGCCAAATTTTGAAAAACTGAGGCCTAGGTTCCATGTGCAATAATGTGCCTATATTTGTGAGCATGGTTTGGACTGCTGCATATAGAAAAAGTATGTGTTTCTCACTTACCAGTTTAAATGGCAATTTTGGACACATTTGTATGCATGGACCTGAGATCTCATGCTTTTAATAAATGGCATTTTGAATATTTTCTCCAGCCAGGTGGTTACTTAGCATGTTAGCTTAACTGATTTCTATGTAATGTTCTTTAAATAAATAAATAAATAAATAAATGCACTGAGTGCAAGGTTTATATCATACATTTTATTTCCTTGTTATAGAGAACTGTACTTCCAAAATGGGGAGTAGTAAAAATTGCCCTGCATCCCTATGGACACATGATCCTGACAGCTACCTTCATTGTGTTGTCAATGAGCACATCTGCCTCCTGTGTCCCTTGCAGTTCTAAGGGGTGGCTTCTACTTCTATCTCATTAGATAGAGTTGGTTTTTATCCTTGCCAGAATTTCTCTTTAGGCTTGTACCAGGGCCCAGTGAGTAAACACAACACACAAGTCAGCACAATGGTTGGTATAGCTACAAAGGACTATAATTTATTATACCTTACTCACTAGATCACCAAATCATGCAGGAAAACCAAGAAGGGAGGACCTGGGAGAAGTGGCAGGGCAGACAAGAGGTTGATATAATAATGGAGAATGAGATTTTTAGCAACATTTGCTATTCAGTTGCTTACAAGATGTGCTGGTTTTGCAGTGGAATTCCTCAAACTGAAAACCCCACATTTGTCCGTTCCTAAATGAAAGCTGTTATGCCAGGCTCTCACTGCATACCTGATATATCTCCTTTTTGCGGTCAGTAGTCAATGAGGTTCCAGTGGGATTGCTACCATTTGGAATGGTGTACAGGAATTTGGGGATGTTGTTGTGCTTTCTGACATCTTCTGGGCTCCATCTGGAAAGAATTTCTTTCAGGGCTTTTGGAATAATACCATGTTTGTCACTGGGAACATTGATTATGTTGCAACCCAAAGGTCTTAGCTATTTATTTTGGGGGGGGGGGGAAGGGAGAAACAAACAAAATAGGAGACAAATCTCAGTCACTGAGTTTATAATTCTGAAATTATGATTATGTCTCTGACGTTACAGAACTTCAGCAGTGCAGTATCTTCCCTTAAATCTAGATTGAACTAGATAGTTATAAACGAGTTGCATTGATTTCAGACTTGCTTAGCTCATGATTCAAGGGAAAGTGTCTCTGAACACGTTGTATAACCCTCAGAACGTAATTTGACCCAATCACCTTGTGCTCCCAATATTTAAAACCAGTTATATAAACTCTGATAAGGAACAAGATTGGTCCAAGATAGGCAGGCATGTAGTAATAGTTTATCAGGCACATAGCATCACATCTGTGGAGCCCAGGAGTTCGTTGTGGATTGTATTACAGTGGGATCCCTCATATTTCAACACTCCAATGCAAAAATACAGATAAGCTTCAGGTCTCTCAACAGTGCAATTTCATTTTTTAATTCATAATCAGAAATGCAGGTTTAGTTGAACTGACAGAACTATAACTTGCTCTCCCCTGACAAAGGGAGGAAGAATAACTGCTCTGAACGGGTATTATATTCAGCAATGGGACTGAGATTTCAGTAATGTTAATGAGTGACATGGGACAATAGCCATGTGTGAAGTAATAGCAAAAATTAACAAAAGTCCCTGTAGTTTTATTTCTGTGGAATTTCTATCTTTGTACTACTTAGCCCTGTATTTATTATGTTATAAACAAACTGCTGCTGAAACGACAATACCCTCAATATATGGTCCCATTGCATAATCAAAAGGTATGTCAAAAATATAGTGTACCAATAAAATATTACCCAGGTGTCAGCCAAATATTGAGTAAGATAGGATTTATTCCAGCATTTCTCCCAATCTGTAACTATTAAGCATTAAAGGGCTGTATTTAATTGCACAGGGTGCATATTACTGCACAAAAACTAGTGTCATTTAAGAGTTATCTCTCTGACTTGCTCTCACTGTCTCATATCCTGGGAGCTCACCTGCATACATCTTCTAGGCCCGTCCCCATTTTATCCTATTATAGGCACAGAATACTAAATCGGGTCATTAAATCATTAAGAGACAGGCACACCCAGAACCTAAAATAGGAGGAATCTCACTGATCATGCACTTGCATTTAGACTGACTTTATCAGAAAGATCTCATCTCTACTGTGATTCTATATAGAAACCTAGGGTTAGGGTGAACTAGGCTCCAGAACAAAACATTGTGTACTGGGACAAACATTTGCAGAGTGTCTAAATTAGCATTTACAACTGTATTAGTTCACCAATGCCAACCAATTTAAGTCAGAAGAGGCTCAAAAACTCTAGTCTGGATGAGATCTTAGATGCATTTAGCAATAGTGAGGCAGCTCATATGTCTTAAGAATGTAGATTTGTGTCCCAAAGTGATGATCATTGTAACTTTCACAACTTTTCATACCAAAACACTACTCACAGCTGCTAGAGTCCCAGGATAGGTGGGTGCATCCAAAAGGATGTTGTCTCCAGGGTTAATAAGCATCTCAAACACCTACAAAATGGGAATCATTTACTTGACAAGACTGTATAATTTTACTGTACATTCTGCATACTGCTGCCTGCTCTAATGGAACTACACATCCTAATTACACATCAGTGTTTCCATCATCATTTAATTAAATGAAAACTCTGCTACGTAAACAGTGAATGGATTTAAGTTCCACTTTGGAAGCCAAACAGAGAGATACAAGTCAGAGGAGAAGAATGCCAGTTTCACACAGGACAACTCTGTCTTCTGGGAAAAAAAAAATACTGAAATTTAACACAATATTCTAACACAATACAAAAGTTTTTCAGTTATAGAAAGGGTCAACTGTGTGTGTGTGTGTGTGTGTGTGTGTGTGAGTGTGAGTGAGAGAGAGATCAGCCAATTGAAAACCAACTTACGCGGAACAATATCTAACAAAAACATCTTATTGCACAATAAAAACTACAGTACAGCAACCGACTCTGATTTGATTGCACCACTACATTCCACTACAGGATTCTTAAAAGCATTTGCTATAGAATTATGAAAGTAAATGGAATAAAATGTCTTATGATATTCTCTCTCTTCGATAATAAAGATGCTAGACATTTGTGTCACCACGGAAGACCACTGGAGTCTGACAAAGTTTTGTCCCAACTTCCATTTACTTTCTCAGATATGGCACTTAATATATCATTTCATTTACAAGCCACCCTTACTAACTGTAATCAAAGAGTAGGCATGCCTTTCCTATGCAAGGAAATAAAATTCAAGTGATTGAAAGCAAACATCTATTTAAAGCAACAAGTAATTACATTTTACAGAAGCCACAATGTATTCTGCTTTTAGTCTTACTTTGCACAACCCTTCCTGGCTGCCAGTGGTCACACATATCTCCATTTGGCCCTGATCAGGACTGTACTTGGCAGTGGGAGGATTGTGGAGACTCTTCTGTAAATCCTTTAGCCAGGACAACAACTCAGGAATTCTGAAACACAGATTTTATTTCTCATCATTATTATCCTAATATTCTGTACTGCTCCTTTAAATCCCCCTCAAATCTATTGCCACCCAAATTGTCTGTTTCTCTTTCTCTGTTATTTAGCAATACAGGTAGGTATAGGCACTAGTTTAAAATATTTTCTCTCAGAAAATGAAATGAGAGAAACATAATACTGCGTGTAGGTGTGTATTTAAGATAAAAAGTCCTTAGGGACCAGTGTCTATAATACAATAAACAGTTGACAGCCTCTGCAGAGAGATTATCAACAAAGGACTGAATGGGCACGGAGGCTGAATTTCTCTCTCATGCATCAAAGTGATCCTTTCAGATCCAGGTATGGCAGGTGTGACTTGTATGGCCTCTTTCTGTAGCTAGAGGTGTGTGAATAAATGACTTTTTTTGTTTTAGTTTGCTGGATGAACCAAAAAAGTTGAAAAAAAAATTTGTTTTGGCTCAAACAAATTTTCATTTTGTTTGAGTTTTTTTAATCCTTTCAAACTAAAACTGAAGCAACATTTGAAACAAAAAGTTGTTTCAAATCAAAACGTTTCATTTAAAAAATGTCAGTGAAACATTTTGACTTTTTTCAGAATTTTTTGTTTTGGACTGAAACACTTAAGCAAATTCATAAGATGTTTTAGTTAACCTGAATCTATGCTTTAGGGGAAAAAAAAAAGTTTTGTTTGAAAATCTTTGCCCAGGTCTACCTGTAGCATACTTTATGCAAACTAAGGGCCAGATTTCTAAAGGCATTTAGGTGCCTAGTGGGATTTTTAAAAGCACCTAGATGCCTAATTCTCAGGGGGGCACCTAGGTAGTTTTGAAAATCCCACCAGGCACCTCTATATATCTTACAGCACCTAAATACCTTTAAAAATGTGGCACTAACTCCCTATTGCATTCAATCAGGGCCGATACATAAACACAAAACTGGAGGGGCAGGGAGGAACAACACAAGTGGAAAAATAGCTTGGCATCTGAAAATAAATCAAAACAGTTAATGGATTTCAAGTTTCTATAAAAAGCTGCTTTGCTGCTCAGCACAGCAATGTTCTGAAGAGAAACTTGCAAATCTTGTGATGGTAGATACCATTTCAGCAAAGTGACATCACACAGCAGCACAGGGACCCCAATATAAAGGACGGTACATGAGTTTTCATTCTGCTCTGAAAAAGGACTTCAATATTAGGCAAAATTAAAAAATCTAGTATTTCTAGAGCAGAACAATCTCATGACAGCAAAAACAGCTAAACAATATTCTTGAGCCAGGTGTAAAATTTCTTATTATGCTGTACCCATAACTCTTAGTATCACAACTAGTCCCTTTTCAACAAGACAACTATCTCTTCAGTGGTAGTCTCACAAATACTAGCTTTCTGTTTCACACTTTATACAGGGGGCACTGTCAATAGACCACTGTCATTGCAGAGCAGTGCATATTACATTACATAAATAAAGAACCAATACTGTTATTTTAACACCCCTACAGTGCATGCCACTAAAACAAGCCACGTTTTCTGCATGATGACATTTGAGTTTACTGTGATATCTGCAGTATTTCCTGTACTAACAGTGGCAAATATCAGAGTTAATTTAACTACTCCAGACAGTAAGTGGTGTTTTTTCAATGGTATAAACATGAGCCAAAGAAACCAGGATTCGGGGGGATATAAAGAAAATGCTTTGCAAGCTGTTTACTTTGGGCATGGCTACACTTACAGATGTACAGCGCTTTGAGTTAAACCAGCCTTCGTAGAGTGCAGTAGGGAAAGCACTGCAGTCTGTCCACACTGACAGCTTCAAGTGCACTGGTGTGGCCACATTTGCGGCACTTGCAGCGGCATTGGGAGCGGTGCATTATGGGCAGCTATCCCAGCATGCAAGTGGCTGCAACGTACTTTTCAAATGGGGGTGGGGTGGGGTGGAGTGTGACAGGAAGTGTGTTGTGTGTATGTGGGGGGGAGAGAGTGGGTTTTTGGGGGGCTGAGAGCATGTCAGCACGCTGTCCTGTAAGTTCAGACAGTAGCAGACCCCCCTCGCCTCCCCGTCTCTCTCTCTCTCTCTCTCACACAGCATTCCACACTAATGGTTGCTTTGTCTTGAAGCAGATAAGCAGCTGGCTGTCAGAAACGGAGCTTTCAAAAGGCATTTCCACATTCCTACAGATGATTCCAAACAATGACAAGAGTGGCCACTTGACTTAAAGGGATTATGGGATGTTTCCGGAGGCTGATCAGAGCGCAGTAAAGCAACATCTCGTTCACACTGGTGCTGCGGCGCTCCAAAGAGGGTGCAGCAAACGTTATTCCACTTGCCGAGGTGGAGTACCAGCAGTGCTGTAGCTGTGGAGTCAGAGCGCTCTACGTGCCTTGCCAGTGTGGATGAGTAGTGAGCCCGGGGCTCCTTTATTGTGCTGTAACTCGCAAGTGTAGCCAAGCCCTTTGATATGCTGAATACCGTGCTGCAACACACTGGACACTCTCAGCCCTGGTCTACACTAGGACTTTAGGTCGAATTTAGCAGCGTTAAATCGATGTAAACCTGCACCTGTCCACACAATGAAGCCCTTTATTTCGACTTAAAGGGCTCTTAAAATCGATTTCCTTACTCCACCCCTGACAAGTGGATTAGCGCTTAAATCGACATTGCCGGCTCGAATTTGGGGTACTGTGGACACAATTCGATGGTATTGGCCTCCGGGAGCTATCCCAGAGTGCTCCATTGTGACCGCTCTGGACAGCACTCTCAACTCAGATGCACTGGCCAGGTAGACAGGAAAAGAACCGCGAACTTTTGAATCTCATTTCCTGTTTGGCCAGCGTGGCAAGCTGCAGGTGACCATGCAGAGCTCATCAGCACAGGTGACCATGATGGAGTCCCAGAATTGCAAAAGAGCTCCAGCATGGACCGAACGGGAGGTACGGGATCTGATCGCTGTTTGGGGAGAGGAATCCGTGCTATCAGAACTCCGTTCCAGTTTTCGAAATGCCAAAACCTTTGTCAAAATCTCCCAGGGCATGAAGGACAGAGGCCACAACAGGGACCCGAAGCAGTGCCGCGTGAAACTGAAGGAGCTGAGGCAAGCCTACCAGAAAACCAGAGAGGCGAACGGCCGCTCCGGGTCAGAGCCCCAAATATGCCGCTTCTATGATGAGCAGCATGCCATTTTAGGGGGTTCAGCCACCACTACCCCAGCCGTGTTGTTTGACTCCTTCAATGGAGATGGAGGCAATACGGAAGCAGGGTTTGGGGACGAAGAAGAAGATGATGATGATGATGAGGTTGTAGATAGCTCACAGCAAGCAAGCGGAGAAACCGGTTTTCCCGACAGCCAGGAACTGTTTCTCACCCTGGACCTGGAGCCAGTACCCCCCGAACCCACCCAAGGCTGCCTCCTGGACCCAGCAGGCGGAGAAGGGACCTCTGGTGAGTGTACCTTTTAAAATGCTATACATGGTTTAAAAGCAAGCATGTGAAAGGATTACTTTGCCCTGGCATTCGTGGTCCTCCTAAATGTACTCCTAAAGCCTTTGCAAAAGGTTTCTGGGGAGGGCAGCCTTATTGCGTCCTTCACGGTAGGACACTTTACCACTCCAGGCCAGTAACATGTACTCAGGAATCATTGTAGAACAAAGCATTGCAGTGTATGTTTGCTGGCATTCAAACAACATCCGTTCTTTATCTCTCTGTGTTATCCTCAGGAGAGTGAGATATAATTCATGGTCACCTGGTTGAAATAGAGTACTTTTCTTCAGGGGACACTCAGAGGAGCCCATTCCTGCTGGGCTGTTTGCCTGTGGCTAAACAGAAATGTTCCCCGCTGTTAGCCACAGGGAGGGGGGAAGGTTGAGGGGGTAGCCACGCGGTGGGGGGAGGCAAAATGCAACCTTGTAACGAAAGCACATGTGCTATGTATGTAATGTTAACAGCAAGGATTACCCTGAAAGAGTGTAGCCACTGTTTTATAAAATGTGTCTTTTTAAATACCGCTGTCCCTTTTTTTTTCTCCACCAGCTGCATGTGTTTCAATGATCACAGGATCTTCTCCTTCCCAGAGGCTAGTGAAGCTTAGAAAGAAAAAAAACCGCACTCGCGATGAAATGTTCTCCGAGCTCATGCTGTCCTCCCACACTGACAGAGCACAGACGAATGCGTGGAGGCAAATAATGTCAGAGTGCAGGAAAGCACAAAATGACCGGGAGGAGAGGTGGCGGGCTGAAGACAGTAAGTGGCGGGCTGAAGAGAGGGCTGAAGCTCAAATGTGGCGGCAGCGTGATGAGAGGAGGCAGGATTCAATGCTGAGGCTGCTGGAGGACCAAACCAGTATGCTCCAGTGTATGGCTGAGCTGCAGGAAAGGCAGCTGGAGCACAGACTGCCACTGCAGCTCCTCTGTAACCAACCGCCCTCTTCCCCAAGTTCCATAGCCTCCACACCCAGACGCCCAAGAACGCAGTGGGGGGGCCTCCGGCCAACCAGCCACTCCACCACAGAGGATTGCCCAAAAAAAAAGAAGGCTGGCATTCAATAAATTTTAAAGTTGTAAACTTTTAAAGTGCTGTGTGGCATTTTCCTTCCCTCCTCCACCACCCCTCCTGGGCTACCTTGGTAGTCATCCCCCTATTTGTGTGATGAATGAATAAAGAATGCAT
This sequence comes from Lepidochelys olivacea, assembly GCF_965140295.1. Taxonomy (NCBI): domain Eukaryota; kingdom Metazoa; phylum Chordata; order Testudines; family Cheloniidae; genus Lepidochelys; species Lepidochelys olivacea. The sequence continues at coordinate 76,754,922 of NC_140414.1, forward strand.
GAATGTGAAGCAACAATGACTTTATTGCCTCTGCAAGCGGTGATTGAAGGGAGGAGGGGCGGGTGGTTAGCTTACAGGGAAGTAGAGTGAACCAAGGGGCGGGGGGTTTCATCAAGGAGAAACAAACAGAACTTTCACACCGTAGCCTGGCCAGTCATGAAACTGGTTTTCAAAGCTTCTCTGATGTGTACCACACCCTCCTGTGCTCTTCTAACCGCCCTGGTGTCTGGCTGCGCGTAACCAGCAGCCAGGTGATTTGCCTCAACCTCCCACCCCGCCATAAACGTCTCCCCCTTACTCTCACAGATATGGTGGAGCACACAGCAAGCAGTAATAACAGTGGGAATATTGGTTTCGCTGAGGTCTAAGCGAGTCAGTAAACGGCGCCAGCGCGCCTTTAAACGTCCAAATGCACATTCTACCACCATTCTGCACTTGCTCAGCCTGTAGTTGAACAGCTCCTGACTACTGTCCAGGCTGCCTGTGTACGGCTTCATGAGCCATGGCATTAAGGGGTAGGCTGGGTCCCCAAGGATACATATAGGCATTTCAACATCCCCAACAGTTATTTTCTGGTCTGGAAATAAAGTCCCTTCCTGCAGCTTTTGAAACAGACCAGAGTTCCTGAAGATGCGAGCGTCATGTACCTTTCCCGGCCATCCCACGTTGATGTTGGTGAAACGTCCCTTGTGATCCACCAGAGCTTGCAGCACTATCGAAAAGTACCCCTTGCGGTTTATGTACTCGCCAGCTTGGTGCTCCGGTGCCAAGATAGGGATATGGGTTCCGTCTATTGTCCCACCACAGTTAGGGAATCCCATTGCAGCAAAGCCATCCACTATGACCTGCACATTTCCCAGGGTCACTACCGTTGATATCAGCAGATCTTTGATTGCGTGGGCTACTTGCATCACAGCAGCACCCACAGTAGATTTGCCCACTCCAAATTGATTCCCAACTGCCCGGTAGCTGTCTGGCGTTGCAAGCTTCCACAGGGCTATCGCCACTCGCTTCTCAACTGTGAGGGCTGCTCTCATCTTGGTATTCATGCGCCTCAGGGCAGGGGAAAGCAAGTCACAAAGTTCCATGAAAGTGCCCTTACGCATGCGAAAGTTTCGCAGCCACTGGGAATCGTCCCAGACCTGCAACACTATGCGGTCCCACCAGTCTGTGCTTGTTTCCCGAGCCCAGAATCGGTGTTCCACAGCATGAACCTGCCCCATTAGCACCATGATGCATGCATTGGCAGGGCCCATGCTTTCAGAGAAATCTGTGTCCATGTCCTGATCACTCACGTGACCGCGCTGACGTCGCCTCCTCGCCCGGTATCACTTTGCCAGGTTCCGGTGCTGCATATACTGCTGGATAATGCGTGTGGTGTTTAATGTGCTCCTAATTGCCAAAGTGAGCTGAGCGGCCTCCATGCTTGCCTTGTATGGCGTCCGCACAGAAAAAAGGCGCGGAACGATTGTCTGCCGTTGCTCTGACGGAGGGAGGGGCGACTGACGACACGGCTTACAAGGTTGGCTTCAGGGAGCTAAAATCAACAAAGGGGGTGTCTTTACATCAAGGAGTATTTCAGGCAGGACTTCACGGAGGGTTCCAATAAGAAATGGTGCACCTAAGTTATTGTTCTTATTGGAACAAGGAGGTTAGCCTGGCCTCTGATTGATACATGGCTAGATTTACCTCGCTACACCTTCTCTGTGAGTGACTGCAGTGTGACCTAGAGGAATGAGTCCCCTAGACAGGGGAGGAGGCAAATGAGTACAAAACAAATCTGGTCTATTTCTTGTTTTGATCCACTCCATCTATCTTTTACATCTTTGGCTGGCAACAGACGGTGCAGAAGGACTGCATGCCATCCACATCTCATGGCTGCTCGGCAGAAGATGGTACAATACGACTGCTAGCAATCCGTATCGCCTGCCTGCTCACCGTAAGAAGGTTCAATAGGACTGACTGCAGGACTAAAGAGAATGACCTGGTCAAGTCACTCCAAATTTAGTCCCTGCGCCCATGTCTGCCCAGGCGCTCCCAGCCGACGTGGCCAGGAGCACCTCAGACATGACGATGACGGCTACCAGTCGTATTGCACCGTCTGCTGCCACAAGGCAAGGGGTTGCTGCTACTGTGTAGCAAAGCCGTACCGCGTCTGCCAGCACCCAGGAGACATAGGGTGACGGTTACCTGAGCGGGCTCCATGCTTGCCGTGGTATGGCGTCTGCACAGGTAACTCAGGAAAAAAGGCACGAAACGATTGTCTGCCCTTGCTTTCACGGAGGGAGGGAGGGAACGGGGGCCTCACGATATGTACCCAGAACCACCCGCGACAATGTTTTAGCCCCATCAGGCATTGGGATCTCAACCCAGAATTCCAAAGGGCAGTGGAGACTGCGGGAACTGTGGGATAGCTACCCACAGTGCAACGCTCCGGAAGTCGACTCTAGCCTCGGTACTGTGGAAGCGCTCCGCTGAGTTAATGCACTTAATGCACTTAGAGCATTTTCTGTGGGGACACACACACTTGAATATATAAAACCGATTTCTAAAAAAACAACTTCTATAAATTCGACCTTATTCCGTAGTGTAGACATACCCTCACAGTTACTGACCCTGGACTCTGGCCTCTCCAATATTATTTGATGTTAATCAATAAACATCGGTACTTGTCAATGCATTCCTCCACTCACAAATCATTAGTCACTTACCACTTTTAAAAAAACATATACAGATGGGGAAAATTAAAAGCAATTAATAAAACATGTTTGTAAAGATCAACTATTAAAGCAGCAACTGTTATTTATTGTTATTCTTGTAAAATGTCTTGATAAGTACCCTGCTGAGGGAGAGTACTGGAGGGCTCTCTTCATCAAATCCTCCCCAATATCCACAGCTGTTCCATCTCTCGTGGTAATAGTGGCCATCTTAAATGGGAAAGTGTTGGGGTTCGGTACTCCTCCAGCCAAGGAGATTAGTGAAGGGGGAGACTTCTGCATCATTTCAGCTACAGTGAAAGATGAGGAAGAAAACCTCCATTACACATTAGCCTATTCAAGATATAACATTTCCCCTTCCCCCATCCATCCCTTCATTTCCTATATAATATTTAAAGGGGACCTGCAGAGGAAAAGTTAATGCAGATTTGTGCCTGTTTGTACCCTTTGTTGGATAATGCAGTCTTTTTAGATATCAGGCATGCCAACATTTATCATTTATTTTCTTGGCTGACTCAAAAATACATTGTGAGCTTTCTTGGCATTAACTGAACAGGAATGGATGGTGAATCTTTAACAAAGATAGCTTTCCTTCCAGCTGTTTGAATTACATAGGTGTAAAATGAAAAGTTTTAAATAGTCTGAGTAAAAATCACTTCCGCCTCCTATTAATCAGGTTTTAATTCTTTGATATCTGTGATATCTCAATCCTGCTTATTCTCTAGTTTTCAGTAGTGTAATCCAGCAGCACGGGGTATGCAAGACCAGAATTTTTACTGGAAAAATTGCAGGGAAAGCCACCTCCTCTTAAAATAAATAAATAAATAAATAGTTTTTTTACTCCAGTCTGGATTGCTTTTCTAGTCATTAGAACAAGCTGTTTTTGTAACTATAATTAGTTTTTAAACTTTGAACACTGTCAAGGTTCCTTCCCCACTCTGAACTCTAGCGTACAGATATGGGGACCTGTATGAAAACCTCCTAAGCTTACTTTTACCAGCTTAGGTTAAAACTTCCCCAAGGTACAAACTATTTTACCCTTGGACTTCCACTGCCACCACCAAACTTTATCTGGGTTCCTGAAAAAACGTAGTTTGGAAACGTAGTTTGGAAACAAAATCCTCCCAACCCTTGCACCCCACTTCCTGGGGAAGGTTTGGTAAAAATCCTCACCAATTTGCATAGGTGACCAGAGACCCAAACCCTTGGATCTTAGAACAATGAAAAAGCATTCAGTTTCCTTACAAGAAGATTTTTAATAGAAGTAAAAAGGAATCACCTCTGTAAAATCAGGATGGTAGATACCTTACAGGGTAATTAGATTCAAAACATAGAGAATCCCTCTAGGCAAAACCTTAAGTTACAAAAAAGACACACAGACAGGAATATTCATTCTATTCAGCACAGCTATTTTCTCAGCCATTTAAAGAAATCATAATCTAACACATACCTATCTAGATTACTTACTAAGTTCTAAGACTCCATTCCGGCAAAAGCATCACACAGTCACACAATCAGACACAGACCCTTTGTTTTTCTCCCTCCTCCCAGCTTTTGAAAGTCTCTTGTCTCCTCATTGGTCATTTTGGTCAGGTGCCAGCCAGGTTACCTTTAGCTTCTTAACCCTTTACAGGTGAGAGGATTTTTCCTCTCTCCAGAAGGGATTTTAAAGGGGTTTACCCTTCCCTTTACATTTATGACAAACACCTAATATCTTAATGCTCTACTTTGTGGGGGAAAAAGTTGACAACTCTTATTTTTGAAAGCAACACATTTAGTTTGTTTGTTTAATGTTTTCAAGACATACCACATAATGCTTCTGTTTATAAATTCAGAAGTTACCAAAATACCACTTGAAGCAGGTTTCTAAAGAGCAGCTAGAAAAACAAAGAAGATCTAAATTTTACCCAAGTTCATGCACGTAATGTCCACTGAAGTGAAATGGCAACTGCCAGCCTACACCCCAGGGAAGAATTTGGCCCACAGTGAGGAGGTGATGGGACGTAGGCTAAAAGCAGTTACAAAAGGTATATGTTTTTAGGCCCTTATTTTGCAACTGGCTCCATGTAGGCCTCAGCTGGAGGTACAGAAGCATTTTTTCCTGCCATATGGAACAATCAGCTATCAACAATAGCATGTATAGCAGTGGTTCTCAACCTTTCCAGACTACTGTACCTCTTTAAGAACATAAAAATGGCCATACTGGGTCAGACCAAAGGTCCACCCAGCCCAGTATCCTGTCTACCGACAGTGGCCAACGCCAGGTTTCCCCAAGGGAGTGAACCTAACAGGTAATGATCAAGTGATCTCTCTCCTGCCATCCATCTCCACCCTCTGACAAACAGAGGCTAGGGACACCAGTCCTTACCCATCCCAGCTAATAGCCATTAATGGACTTAACCTCCATGAATTTATCCAGTCCTCTTTTAAATCCTGTTATAGTCCTAGCCTTCACAGCCTCTTCAGGCAAGGAGTTCCACAGGTTGACTGTGGGCTGTGTGAAGAAGAACTTCCTTTTACTTGTTTTAAACCTGCTGCCCATTAATTTCATTTGGGGGCCCCTACTTATATTACGGGAACAAGTAAATAACTTTTCCTTATTCACTTTCTCCACATCACTCATGATTTTATATACCTCTATCCTATCCCCCCTTAGTCTCCTCTTTTCCAAGCTGAAAAGCCCTAGCCTCTTTAATCTCTCCTCATACGGGACCCGTTCCAAACTCCTAATCATTTTAGTTCCCTTTTCTGAACCTTTTCTAATGCCAGTATATCTTTTTTGAGATGAGGGGACCACATCTGTACACAGTATTCAAGATGTGGGCATACCATGGATTTATATAAGGTCAATAAGATATTCTCCGTCTTATTCTCTATCCCTGTTTTAATGATTCCTAACATCCAGTTTGCCTTTTTTAACTGCTGCTGCACACTGTGTGGATGTCTTTAGAGAACTCTCCACGATGACTCCAAGATCTTTTTCCTGATTAGTTGTAGCTAAAGTAGCCGCCATCATATTGTATGAATAGCTGGGGTTATTTTTTCCAATATGCATTACTTTACATTTATTCACATTAAATTTCATTTGCCATTTTGTTGCCCAATCACTTAGTTTTGTGAGATCTTTTTGAAATTTCTTCACAGTATGCTTTGGTCTTAACTATCTTGAGCAGTTTAGTATCATCTGCAAACTTTGCCACCTCACTGTTTACCCCTTTCTCCAGATCATTTATAAATAAGTTGAATAGAATTGGTCCTAGGACTGACCCTTGGGCAACACCACTAGTTACCCCTCTCCATTTTGAAAGTACCATTTACTCCTACCCTTTGTTCCCTGTCTTTTAACCAGTTCTCAGTCCATGAAAGGATCTTCCCTCTTATCCCATGACAACTTAATTTACGTAAGAGCCTTTGGTGAGGGACCTTGTCAAAGTCTTTCTGGAAATCTAAGAACATTATGTCCACTGGATCCCCCTTGTCCACAAGTTTGTTGACCCTTCAAAGAACTCTAATAGATTAGTAAGACATGATTTCCCTTTACAGAAACTATGTTGACTTTTGCCCAACAATTTATGTTCTTCTACGCATCTGACAATTTTATTCTTTACTATTGTTTCAACTAATTTGCCCGGTACTGACGTTAGACTTACTGGTCTGTAATTGCCAGGATCACCTCTAGAGCCCTTTTAAAATATTGGCGTTACATTAGCTATCTTCCAGTCATTGGGTACAGAAGCGGATTTAAAGGACAGGTTACAAACCATAGTTAATAGTTCTGCAATTTTACATTTGAGTTCTTTCAGAACTCTTGGGTGAATGCCATCTGGTCGTGGTGACTTGTTACTGTTAAGTTTCTCAATTAATTCCAAAACCTCCTCTAGTGACACTTCAATCTGTGATAATTCAGGAGTCAGATTTGTCTTGCGTACCCCCAATCTCACCTCACTTAAAAACTACTTGCTTACAAAAATAGACATAAAAATACAAAAGTGTCACAGCACATTATTACTGAAAAATTTCTTACTTTCTCATTTTGTCTGTATGAAATTTTAGTCATAGAATCATAGGAGATTAGGGTTGGAAGAGACCTCAAGAGGTCATCTAGTCCAACCCGTGCTCAAAGCAGGACCAACACCAACTAAATCATCCCAGCCAGGGCTTTGTCATGCCAGGCCTTAAAAACCTCTGAGGATGGAGGTTCCACCACCTCCCTAGGTAACCCATTTCAGTGCTTCACCACCCTCCTAAAGAAATAGTGTTTCCTAAAATCCAACCTAGACTTCCCACACTGCAGCTTGAGACCACTGCTCCTTGTTCTGTCATCTGCCACCACTGAGGACAGATGAGCTTCATCCTCTTTGGAACCCCGCTTCAGGTAGTTGAAGGCTGCTGTCAAATCCCCCTGTCCCCCACTCTTCTTTTCTGCAGACTAAACAAGCCCAGTTCCCTCAGCCTCATCCGTGCTGAATAGAGGGGAATAATCACTTCCCTCAATCTGCTGGCAATGCTCCTACTAATGCAGCCCAATATGCCGTTAGCCTTCTTGGCAACAAGGGCACACTGTTGACTCATATTCAGCTTCTCATCCACTGTAATCCCCAGGTCCTTTTCTGCAGAACAGCTGCTTAGCCAGTCAGTCCTCAGCCTGTATCAGTGCATGGGATTCTTCTGTCCTAAGTGCAGGACTCTGAACTTGTCCTTTTTGAACCTCATCAAATTTCTTTTGGCCCAATCCTTCAGTTTGTCTAGGTCACTCTGGACCTTATCCCTACCCTCCAGCATATTTCCCTCTCCCCCCTGTTTAGTCATCTGCAAACTTGCTGAGGGTGCAATCCATCCTATTACCCAGATCATTAATAAATATGTTGAACAAAACCAACCCCTGGGGCACGCCACTTGATACCGGCTGCCAACTGGACATCGAGCCGTTGATCACTTGTTGAGCTCGACAATCTAGCCAGCTTTCTATCCACCTTATATCCATTCATCCAATCCATACTTTTTTAACTTGCTGGCAAGAATACTGTGGGAGACTGTATCAAAAGCTTTGCTAAAGTCAAGATATATCACATCCACTGCTTTCCCTATATCCACAGAGCCAGTTATCTCATCACAGAAGGCAATCAGGTTGGTCAGGCATGACTTGCCCTTGGTGAATCTATGTTGACTGTTCCTGATGACCTTCCTTTCCTCCAAGTGCTTCAAAATGGTTTCCTTGAGGACCTGCTCCATGATTTTTCCAGGGGACTGAGGTGAGGCTGACTGGTCTGTAGTTCCCTGGGTTCTCCTTCTTTCCTTTTTAAAAGATGGGCACTGTATTTGCCTTTTTCCAGTTGTCCTGGACCTCCCCAATTGCCATGAGTTTTCAAAGATAATGGCCAATGGCTCTGCAATCACATCAGCCAATTCCCTCAGCACCCTTGGATGCATTAGATCTGGACCCATGGACTTGTGCACGTCCAGCTTTTCTAAATAGTTCTTAACCTGTTCTTTCACCCCTGAGGCCTGCTCACCTCCTCCCCATACTGTGTTGCCCAGGACAGCAATGTGGGAACTGACCTTGTCTGTGAAAACAGAGGTAAAAAAAGCATTGAGTACTTCAGCTTTTTCCACATCATCTGTCACTAGGTTGCCTCCCCCATTCATTAAGGGACCCACACTTTCCATGACCTTTTTCTTGTTGCTAACATACCTGTAGAAACCCTTCTTGTTATCCTTCACACCCCTTGCTAGCTGCAACTCCAGTTGTGTTTTGGCCTTTCTGATTACACCCTTGCATGCTCAAGTCTGTATTGACTTCACTAGTGCTTTTTATGTAGCCTGTTATAAAACTAGGCAAATATCTAGATGAGTTGATGTACCCTCTGGAAACCTCTGTGTACCCTCAGGGGTTCGCATACCCCTGGTTGAGAACCATTGGTGTACAGTATGAATCTAGAGCTAGCTGTACAGAGTGGGGCAAGTAAGAAGCAGTGATGGAGTGAAACAGCCAAGGAAGTTGATAGGTACAGGAGCTACTCAGCATATCAATATGGCTGGTAAGGTCAAGAGTAATATACTAGAGTGAACGGTGGATTCTTTGCAACTTGAAGCCTTTACATCATGAGTAGTATACGGCTCAACAGTATTCATCACCATTTATTTTTTGACAGGTTTCCACGCTCCCTCTGGGGTTTATGTCCCGCCCTCCAACCCTGTTTCTGTTGGCGCCGAAGTTTGGTGCTGTTGGCCATTTTGAAAAAAAAAATTCGTGTGTCGTGTGTGTTTGTGCTTGGATACATTTAGAGAAAAAGGTTGAAAGAATAGAGTGAGAGAGTTTAAAGATGAAAAAAGAAAGTTTGGGTAAGGTTTAGAGGAAAAAAAGGAAAGAAAAGTTATCTGGGGAGGCAGAGAGAGAATTGTAAAGGTCTAGTTTGGCATGTTATTCAAGAATAGAAAAATGTGAAATAAATATAAAAGGTTATTAACTATCACGGTAGGTTAAGAAAAGAGCTAAATAATATTAAAGCTAGGTTTAAAAAGGAAATTTACTAAGTCAGAGCCTGTTTAGTAAGTACCTGGCCAAAAACTATAAAGGGGGGGCTAAGAAAAAAGCATTTAAACTACTCACTCTCAGGTTAGGTTAAGAAAAGAGCCTTTAAAACATTAAATTAAAAACTAGGTTTAAAAAGGGAATTTACTAATTCCCTGTTTAGTAAGCACATGGTAAAAAAGTGAATAGAAAAACATTTAAATTCAAGGGTAGGTTAAGAAAAAACATTTAAACTATTCAATATCAGGGTAGGTTAAGAAAAGAGCTTTTAAAAACATTAAATAATATTAAAAGCTAGGTTTAAGAAAAACACACATAGCAAAAAAAGAGGGAATTTACTAAGGCAGATCCCGTTTAGTAAGCACATGGTAAAAAAGTTAATAGAAAAGCATTCAAACAATTAAATACAAGGGTAGGTTAAGAAAAAAGCATTTAAAAAGAGTTAAATAAAAGAAACATATAAAGAGAGGTTAAAAGAGAGAACAGGACAAGAAAAGGGAAAAGAAAGCCCCTTTGCAAAGGGCAAAGATAGACAGCACGTGGTTGAATCAGAGAGAGAGAGAGAGAGAGAGCGCGCTTTTACCCTTCCAGTCTTTCTGCCGAATGAACCAACTTCCCAGATTTACTGCCCCTCAGACCTGTTATCACCGCCTTTGGATTGGACCAATCAGATGTTGTTCTACAGCAGTGTCATAGAATTCGAATGAATTAATCCTATAGTCCCAAGATTTTAAACAAGAGCCAACTCCCTTCTCTCCTCCCCCGCCCCCCTTTAACTGCCTTATTCTTATCTAAAAATACAAATCCCCAAGCATTTTTCCTGCAATGTAGACCTTTTACATAGAGGCTTTAATAAAAGTTAAAACCATAATCTTTTAGTAACAAACAATTTTTAGAAGTTTTTCCCTAGGTGTTAGACTAACATGGGCTATTTTTTAGTAAGCACAACTTGAAGCTGCAGCAAAGCTCCCGTCAGCAAAAACAGCGACTGTGAGTCAGTGGATCAGAGATAAGAAGTCTGCTTCTTTCCCAAACTTTTTAACAAATGCAAGTAAAAGTTACATAAGCTATTTTTTTCTTGTGTTTTTTGTATAAATCCAAACTTTAAAAAGGAATCTTGTTTTTTGATTAAAACACATATGTAAACTCCCCTCCATTGCCAGTTTTCATATTCTTACCCAGTTGTTTTGGTACTTTAAAAACACTATTTTTAAAAGGACAGCTAGTATCTTAAGCCTTTTTAGTTCACTAAACTTCTACAAAATATCCCTAAAAGGGGTCTTGATTTGTTACAGCTCAGTCAATACTGCTTTTTCATAATAAACTTTAAAAAAACCATAATGCTTCAAATAGGCCTCACTGCATACAGAATATCCTTTAAAAAGGTCATGTTATTTTACATCTCAGTCAATTCTGTATTTTCATGTTAAATGTTAAAAATATTTATATAATGAAACACTGCATGTTTAGCAAGTGTTAAAGGTATGGGGGAAAAGTCAAGGGGTGAGGGTATTCTTCAGATAGGCTATCTCTAAGCTTCGCGCAGTCACAAAGCAGTGTTTTTTGTCTTTTACAATCAGTAAATGGAATAAAATACTTCTTATAACTTTCATAAAGTATCTTTCAATGCAATCTCACCATTTTTTAAAACTTTAACAGCATTTAAAAAGTTAGGAAAGAAGTCTGTGTAAAAAATAACCAAGCAAACTGAAGGAGTGACCCTCTAGAACCTTGCTAAGGCAGACTATAGTGCATGGAGCACTGGCTAGCCTAATTAGTCTTATCTGCTTTTAAAATTTAGAGAAAGCTCCAGCCTGTGTTGTATTATTTTAATAAAATCTATGGACCCAAAACGAACACAGGAGCTTGTACCTGTGTCTCAGCACACGGGCTGCAAACATTTAAAAACAAAGACATTCTGATAATGCAACAGAAAAATTCATACTTAAATCTAAAAGCCCTAGGAAAATAAAAGCTTATTATAACTTTCACATGGATTTGTTAAAAAGTGGGGAGGAAAATAAACTTCTCTCTGATCCACTGGATTACAGAACAAGTGGAATATAAACTAGCTGTTACTAAGGATCTGTGGTTTTCACTCTGGGATGTTTTCTGCATGCTCATTTTTTTTTAATTGAAACACACATGTAAAAATGTTAAATAAAGGGCTCTGTCTTCATATAGGCTTGTCTTTTAAAGTATTTATTCCTTTACAAAACTTAATATAACTTTCACTTGTATTTGTTAAAAAGCAGGCAAAGAAGCAGCCTTCTTATCTCTGATCTACTGGCTGGCTGTTTTTGCTGACAGCTGCTTTTCTGCAAAAGCCTGCTGTTTCGAACTGTCCTTACTAAAAAAAATGACTAGTGCTAGCCTAAAACCTAGGGGAAAACTTTTTTATCACTATACAGTACTTTTATAAACTGGTTTTCTGTGTTTTTTAACCCTGAACTGTTTCTGCACTCACATATTATTGAAACACTTATGCTTAAGGGGCTAAACGAAGGCATGTGTGTCTTCGTATAGGCTTGTCTTTTCAAGTGTTTATACCCTTCCAAGACTTTCACCTCTCTTTTTTAAAAAGTGGGGAAAGAAACAAACTTCTTCTCTCTGATCCAGAGGTTGACAAAATAAGGGGAATATAAACTGTCTGTTATTAAGAACCTGGGGTTTTAAACCTGGGATGCTTCTGCATGCTCTTTATTATTGAAACACTCCTGTAAATAAAAGGTTGTTTCTTCAGATAGGTTTGTCTTTTCAAGTAAATATAAAAGCAGAGCTTTATTCCTTTACAAAACTTAATGTAACTTTAACTTGTGTTTGTTAAAAAGCAGGTGAAGAAGCAACCTTCTTCTCTCTGATCACAGAGGCTGTTTTTGCTAACAATGGCTTTGCTGCAAAAGCCTGTTGTTTCATATTGTGCTTACTAAAAAATAACCCATGTTAGTCTAAAACCTAGGGAAAACGTTTTTATCACTATAATTTACTTTTATAAACAGGTTCTCTGTGTTTTTAACCCTGGAATGTTTCTACATGCTCACTTTTTATTGAAACATATGCAAAAGTGCTAAATGAAGGGATGTGTCTTCATAAAGGCTTGTCTTTTCAAGTGTTTATTCCTTTACAAGACTTAATATAACTTTCACCTCTATTTGTTAAAAAGTGGGGGAAGAAACAAACTTCTTCTCTCTAATCCACTGGTTTACAAAATAAGGGGAATATAACCTGGTTGTTACTAAGGACCTGTGGTTTTCAACCTGGGGTGTTTCTGCATGCTCTGTGATATGCAGGAGATCAGACTAGATGATCATGATGGTCACTTCTGGCCTTAAGCCTTAGTCTTCTTCAAGTGACACGCAAGGGCAATCAGAAGTGCGAGGAAAGATGAGACTGACCTTCAGGAGGACTTCCTCTTCGATTCAATAATAGTTAATTATTGAATCAAAGAGGAAGTCCTCCTGAAGGTCAGTCTCATCTTTCCTAATAGTCAAATGGTCCTGTACAACTAATAAAAATTCGGCAACAAAAGTCACAGTTTAATGGCCACAACTCCAGAAGCAGGGGTATTACCAGAAATATTTTTTGGCATGAATTTAAAAGAATTAAACAGTGTTACTATTTTCATTTCTTTTCTCTGTGTGGGGTGGTTTCCATTGGGTACAAATTCATTTTATGGAACAAAGGCAAACTATCTCAGCTACCTCTGCCTTTACCCATTGAAAGCAAATAAGACAAACAGCATATTTGTTAGCTATATATGTATTAGGTTATAATTGCCCACAGTTTTCTTGTAAGACTGCTCCGCTATTTATCTGCAGCGTCATGGCTGAGTTCAGAAGACAGGGCAATATGGTTTAGGAGCTGTTAGTGAGGGGTGACCAGTGTGTACTCACTCAGAACTCTTATTGGAGATGCCTTTCTTGCTGCACTTACTGCAGTGATGAAATGAGAGTAATTCATGTCTATAAGACGAGCAGCAATTCAGTTCATTAGTTAAATGGGACACAACGGGCTAGAAAAAGGAAGGAAAAAGGAAACATCACTTTTCAACATGGTTCATGACATTGGATTGTAAACACATTAAAAATATCCATCAGTAAAAAACTTTTCCAACATACAATCTGTTTAACTTGGCCATTTAGTAAGATAATTAAAATGGAGGAATACACATTGTTAAGCTCACAATTTAATCTAATTAAAATGAATTCCCTTCATATTGATTCAAAATAGCTTTTTAAAAATGTTAATGAATGTTTAGATGACACTTATTTTGGGGAGCCCATTCACAAAACAATGTATAGTGGTTTTGTGCTCTCTCTCTCTCGCTCTCACTCTTTTTGTTTCTGCTGTAGTAGTTAACCAGCACTGTTTTGAGAGTCATATACATTTTTGGGGAACATCAACAATTCTGATGCACACACACATAAAAAAGGAAATAAGTAGCAGCTCTATATTGGGTTCATTTAAAAGACAAGGAGGGGAAGGGAAAAATAAAATTGTCAAATGAAAATGGACAAAAAACAAACTTCACAGTAGAGAATGAAATGCTGTATTTCTAAGATAGCATACCAAACAATGAAGAAAAGAATTTATAAAGCATTTCAGGTTATTACATTAAATAATTATAGTATATACATTCCAGTTGTTCTGGGATTTATTCCTCTGTGGTCCAGTCCAACACCCAATAATGTCATCAGAAGGACTCTCATTGATTTCAGTTAGATTTGGATCAAGTTCTTGGATTTTAAGATTAGTATAAATAGCCATGCCACATTTATCAGGAGAATTTGGAGGTGTATGAAGGAATGAGATGAACTGAATGCTTCACTTATGTCACTTGTCCCAAAAAGCAAAAGTTACTGTAAATTAAAGACAAATTATGAGTGTAGAAGAGTGACAGATCTGAACCAACCATCAGCTCTTTCTAATGAGAATCCAGCTTTGTTTTGTTAGCTGAATTAAGTATAGCATTTAAGTTCTCTAACTTATGCAAGCCGTCACAATATAGCACAACACTTGTCTGACTAGGAGACAGAGATGTGGTTTAAATAATGCATAATTATGAATGTCTTCCAAAATGTTTCAAACTGATTTTTCCTTTGCCTCCAAAAGGACCTTACTACAGTAAACAATTTCCATCAGATGTAAAAAGCTGGAAGGAGACAGGGAGGGAGAGAGAGAGACACCCACCCATTCAGAATAGCCAATAGCCCAGTGATTAGGAAGCTCTTTCTCCCACTCTCCCTAGTTGTGAACAATTTGAAAAGGTTTTAGTTTTGTTCCAATGCAGAAAGAAAACAAATTTCAAAACCTAAACATTTTCTATGGTTAGGAAATACTTATCAGTTCACAGAGAACAAGAGTAACTAAAGTCAATTAGTAATGATGGTGAAGAAAAAATTCACCTACTGGGCAAAAAATATGAAAATTATTTCAAAGTTTGGAGCAATCAAGTGCACATGACTATATTTATGTTTTATAGATTACTAACACATAGCAATCAATGTTGCTTTAGTGAATGTATTCCTGTTTGCAATGTTATTTCTGTTATTTGTATTTATATGAACAACCCAATTAAAATATCCTTTCATTCTCAAACTGCAGGGTCTCCTACTGCAGTAGAAGAAAACCTCCTGTATGCGCCCTGTACTTCTGCATACCAAAGCTCCCCAATGTAGCAATAGGCAGACTGAACTGTCTAGAACTTAAGGAAAATATTATTATGGATGGGCCCAGTCTTACAACTTGCTGGGTCCTAATCTGGATAGGGGGTTGGGTCCGGGGGTGGTGGTGGTTAGGGGTGGGGGGTTCCAGGAGGGGGCGATCAGGAGACAAGGAGCATGGGGGGTTGGATGGGTCAGGAGTTCTGAGGGGGGCAGATAGGGTGCAGGGGCCAGGCTGTTTGCAGAGGCACACAGCCTTCCCTACCCAGCCCTCCACACCATTTCGCAACCCGGATGTGGCCCTCAGGACAAAAAGTTTGCCCACCCCTGTGCTAGACCATCACAGGTCCAGAATGACTGTTGGCAGAGGGCTTCTGGAAAGGAAAGCGATGCAATCCATCTTCAACAGGTTGACGTTTTTGTTTTTTGAAAGCTGCTAGCACAATTGACATTCTTTTAGGATTCACTGAAAAAATCCACCTCCAAACTTGATATCAAAAGCATGGACCTAATTCTGCTCTCACTTCCACCAGTTTTCCAATAGGGTCATTTGTATTGTTTTCAGTGAGACTATTCCTAGTTACACAAGTGTGAGACCAGAATCAGTTGCTGTATGTTCTAGAAAATATTTCAAATAGAAATGTATGTGGCTAGGGAAATACTCTTCCTGCAGGACCTAGAATTCATCTTTTCCCCAGGACAAAAACATCACTTTTGAAATACTAGTCCAAATGTATCTGTTGACTATTCACTGTTGCACCAGAAAAGAATACAGCTCACTGTACACAAGGAAGCAAGGTAGAACTCAGAAGTGACGTTAATGTTACTTGTTACTATCTAACTGCAGGCAACTGCAGAAGCAAATGTAAGTAATACCCTGTTACTGACACACCTCATAAGTCAACAGGTAGGTGAATTTGGATGGTGACGGTCCCATCAAATGCATGTTCTGAAGTTACTATAAACTGTTCAAATTTCCTTCTTTTGGATTAAAATTTGATCAATATCCTGGACTGATCCTAGTTCCACTCCCCTTCTCTGCAATGCATTTTGGGATTCAAGGATGATGGGGGCATCTTTTTAAAGGAAAGAGATACTGTTCCTTAAAATTATGGGCATATTACACATTTCTGAGCTTGTGGCACCTTAGAGACTAATAGATAAGCTATTACCAGCTGGACAGTGGGGTGGGAGGAGGTATTGTTTCATATTCTCTGTGTATATATAAAGTCTGCTGCAGTTTCCACGGTATGCATCCGATGAAGTGAGCTGTAGCTCACAAAAGCTTATCCTCAAATAAATTGGTTCGTCTCTAAGGTGCCACAAGTCCTCCTTTTCTTTTTGCGAATACAGACTAACACGGCTGTTACTCTGAAACCTGTCATTTCTGAGCTTGTAGCTGATTTTCTATGGTGCAATGCAAGGCAGACGTTTTCGCTCTGAAACTGAGCAGCAAGGAGCCGCTAACTCTTTACATTTCTCTCTGCGGGGACTAAGCCCTGCCTGCAAAGGATTTCAGTGCTCTGGAAGCCGGTTGTAACAAGCGGGGAGGTGGGGAGCAAAGCAGGCAGGGCCGGCTCCCTTCCCGCCGCGGCGGCAATTTGGGGAGGCAAAATGGGTGGAGCCGCCCTGAAAGCAGGCGATGCTTACTGGGCGGGAGACTTCGCTCCGGCGCGCCCCCGGAGCAGGCCGTGGCGGGTCGGGCTGGGGGCTCGCTCAGTGGCTGGTTCGGAGAAGAACCTCCCCGGCCCTGCTGCGTACGGAGGCTCCCGCCGCGCTCACCCTCGGCCTGCTGCCCGCGCCTGGCCCGCCAGCAGCGTGAGCCTTTGCCCCGGCAGGACTAAGCGTCTGCTGCGGCCGCAGGCCGGCGTGGAACGTTGCAGCGGGACGCGGAGGGCAGCAGCCACTGCCCCGTCCCCACTAGCCCCGCGGCAGACAGGCGCACGCTGACCTTCCTCCCAACGCCAGCCAGAGGCAGGAGCCACCCGCTGTCCCGGGCAGCTGGGATCGCTCCGCTCCGCGCCGGGGCTCGGACCTGGATACGGTCGGTGCAAGGCCGGCTTCAGCCGTGCTCGTGTGCAACCTGTAACGCGCCCTGCTGGGCATGTGCTGCCGGCGGCACGTGAGCGCTAGGAAAGTGAAGCCCCGCTGAAGTCACTGCCCCCTGCTAAACGCCCACAAAGCTGTTGGCTGCCGGGACTGGGAACGGGGTGGGAGGGAGCAGGGAGGTAGCCGTGAAAGAGCAAAGGGAGAGGTCAGAATTCCGGCCACGATTAACTAATAAAAGACTAAAATTAGGTCCCTAGCTATTTAGGCACCCTACTAAGAGGCCAGCTCTTCCCCCCTCAAAACTCCAGAGGCTCCAGTATCTCCTGTTGAGGGGTGCTCAGCACTTTGACAAACAGCTCACTTATTTAGTTGCCTAATTACGGGCATCAAATAAATAAGTCAGCACCTAAGTCTCAGTTTTGGACACTGGGGTCTCTAAGTCACTTGAAACAGGGACTTAGGCTAAGTTAATTTTTAGGTGCTCTTGAAAACTTCACCCACAGCAATAAGGAGTCAGGTGGCAACTTAAAGCCTAAGATTTATTTGGGCATAAGCTTTAGTGGGTAAAAAACCACTTTTTCAGATGCATGGAGTGAAAATTACAGATGGCAGCATTACATACTAACACATGAAGAGAAGGGAGTTACCTTACAAGTGGAGAACCAGTGTTGCCAGGGCAAGTTTGATCAGGGTGGATGTAGTCCACTCCCAATAATTGATGAGGAGGTGTCAATTCCAGGAGAGGCAAAGCTGCTTTTTTTAGTGAGCCAGCCACTCCCAGACCCTATTCAAGCCCAAATTAATGGTGTTAAATTAGCAAATGAATTTTAGTTCTGCATTTTCTCTTTGAAGTCTGTTTCTGCAGTGTGTGGGTTTTTTTTTTCCTTTGGTTCAAGTATGGCTACTTTTAAATGTGTTAGAGAATATCCAGGAAGATTGAAGTGTTCTCCTACTGGCTTTTGTATGTTACCATTCCTGATGTCTGATTTGTGTCCATTTATTCTTTTATGTAGAGACTGTCCGGTTTGGCCAATGTACATGGCAGAGGGGCATTGCTGGAACACAGTCGCGTATATAACATTAGTAGACGTGCAGGTGAATGAGCCCCTGATGGTGTGGCTCATGTGGTTGGGTTCTCTGATGGTGTCGCTAGAGTAGATATGGGGACAGACTGGGCAACGGGGTTTGCTACAGGGATTGGTTCCTGGGTTAGTTTTTCTGTGGTGTGGTGTGCAGTTCCTGGTGAGTATTTGCTTCAGGTTGGGGAGCTGTCTGTAAGCAAGGACTGGCCTGCCTCCCAATGTCTGTGAGAGAGGGACTGTTTTCCAGGATAGATTGTAGATCGCTGATGTGCTGGAGAGGTTTTAGCTGGGGGCTGTATGTGATGGCCTTTGGTGTTTTGCTATTTTCTTTGTTGGACCTGTCCTGTAGCAGGTGACTTCTGGGTACCCATCTTGCTCTGTCAATCTGTTTCCTCATTTCCCCAGGTGGGTACTGTAGTTTTAAGAATGCTTGATAAAGATCTTGTAGGTGTTTGTCTCTGTCTGAGGGATTGGAGCAAATTTGGTTGTATCTTAGGGGTTGGCTGTAGACAATGGATCGTGTGATGTGTCCTGGAAGAAACTCCCATAGTGTAACTTTAGTTGCCTGTTTTTGAAAATCTTGGGTCTGAGTTTGGGTTTATGGAGGTGCTGAGAGGGGAAGAGAGATCTTCTTGGAAAAGAGAGTGGGGAAGTGTGCTACCTGAGCAGTGATGGGTAGAAGAGACCACACCCACACTGAGGTGGGGAAAGAGAGACAGAAGCTGTATTGTGTAGCAGGTCCAGCCTTGTTGTGCTTCTGCTCGGCATTCTAGATTCAGTCTGGGACCTACATCATTCAGCATTTAAAACTGATGTGATAGAAAATGATGTGATAGAAAGTAATTGCCTTGAATTTATTCTTAAAATATTTATTTTCATTTCATTCTTTAGATATTGGCAGACACAGGGATAAAGCAAGGGCCCTGAGCTGAAGCACTTACATTATAATTTACACGTAATACCATAGTAAATATATCCCCTCATACAGGAGGTGGGAAGAAGAGAGCATTGGGGGGGAAGGTTAAAGTGCTTAAAATTTGTTTGTCCTGCAGGGTGAAATGATTTGAGTTGTGTTATTAAATCCTACACAGGTTTTTAGTAATGTGGAACTGTGAACGGGTTCCCCCTTCAGCTCCTGGGAGGACTGGCTGGCTCTCTCTGTAAATTAAGCAATACACACAGTCCACCAAGGTACCTCCACCAAGTGCCTTTGTTCCAGTGTGATGTACTGGGAGCATAAGTAGTAACAGTAGTTCCATGGAGCCCCCTTCCTGTTCCCTAACTCAGCCTTTCATGCTGCTTGCTTTCTTCTCAGCTACCCAGCTGTTGAACTAAATTACCTCATCCCTTCTACCCTTCCAAATCACAACTACGCGAATTGCATCCAGTGCCCTGGGTGAGCTAAGTGACCAGGATGCTGGCTTTTAAAGGGCTCATTTTATAGCTGCCAACAGCACTCTGTCACAAGGGCAAAGGAGTGCAGAACGCTACTGTAGTACTAACTGGAATAGGTTGCCTGTTAGGAAGGATATGATGAAAGAAAAGGTTGCAATGCACATGTTTAGGTGCTTTGCTCAATCTGGGCCCAAGTGTACA
Source organism: Lepidochelys olivacea (assembly GCF_965140295.1). Taxonomy (NCBI): domain Eukaryota; kingdom Metazoa; phylum Chordata; order Testudines; family Cheloniidae; genus Lepidochelys; species Lepidochelys olivacea. The sequence continues at coordinate 76,774,561 of NC_140414.1, forward strand.
GGGGGAGGTAGTATAGAGCACAGCACTGAAAAAGGTGTAGCATCAAAGTGTGAGTGGATGTATGGGGCATGTAGTTGAGTGGAATGCAGGGTACATTATACAGAAAATGGATAGAGTAGAAATGATAAAAGGGGGGCTGAGCTGTGGTGGAGCCACCTGAGTCATGGCCCTACTACTACTAAGCACAGGCGGGGTGGCTAGAACTAGAGGGGACTCGGCTACCTCAAATCTGAGCCACTCTGCCACCTGTGTACACAGCCCAGGTGAAGCCCCATTCTGGTGGTACCAGGGCTTGCTTGGCACTGGGCCACCTGGCTGCCCAGCAGCAGGAGGAGCAGAGAGAGTCCCCAGAGCCCAGCAGTGGCAATGAGGCAAGTCTGTGGGGCCCCAGCATGGTGCTGCAGGCAGAATCTGTCCCACGTGCATCCAGTGACTCAACCCTGGTACAGCAGTGGTGAGTCCATTCCTGGTACAGCAGTGGTGAGAGGGAAGGGGAGGGGGAATGGATGGCAGGGGGTGGGGTTGGAGAAAACTACGGGCACTGCCGCACACAGCTCCCCTTGCTCCCAGCCCTCCAACCCATCCCTCCCACCGCTCCTATAAGCCTCTCTTCACTGCCCCTCACACAGCCCTCACCCCTCCTTGCAGTGACCCTTTTCCAAGCAGCACCATCCTCTCCTGACCCTTTCATTACACATCCCCTTCTTATCTAGGTTACACAACTATAGCACTTCACAGCCATTCTGGAATTCTTTGAATTGACACTCTAGCCCTGGCAGCGAGTGAACTCCCAGGGGCTCCCTCCACGGATTGAACCTGACCACTTGAACAAGTGTTAAAGGCTGTCAAGGTTCTTCCCCCACTCTGAACTCTAGGGTACAGATGTGGGGACCTGCATGAAAAACCTCCAAAGCTTCTCTTTACCAGCTTAGGTCAAAACTTCCCCAAGATACAAAATATTCCACCCTTTGTCCTTGGATTGGCCGCTACCACCACCAAACTAATACTGGTTACTGGGGAAGAGCTGTTTGGACGCGTCGTTCCCCCCAAAATACTTCCCAAAACCTTGCACCCCACTTCCTGGACAAGGTTTGGTAAAAAGCCTCACCAACTTGCCTAGGTGACTACAGACCCAGACCCTTGGATCTTAAGAACAATGAACAATCCTCCCAACACTTGCACCCCCCCTTTCCTGGGAAATGTTGGATAAAAAGCCTCACCAATTTGCATAGGTGACCACAGACCCAAACCCTTGGATCTGAGAACAATGAAAAAGCATTCAGTTTTCTTACAAGAAGACTTTTAATAAAAATAGAAGTAAATAGAAATAAAGAAATCACCCCTGTAAAATCAGGATGGTAGATACCTTACAGGGTAATTAGATTCAAAACACAGAGAACCCCTCTAGGCAAAACCTTAAGTTACAAAAAAGATACACAGACAGAAATAGTTATTCTATTCAGCATAGTTCTTTTCTCAGCCATTTAAAGAAATCATAATCTAACACATACCTAGCTAGATTACTTACTAAAAGTTCTAAGACTCCATTCCTGGGCTATCCCCGGCAAAGACAGAATATAGACAGACACACAGACCCTTTGTTTCTCTCCCTCCTCCCAGCTTTTGAAAGTATCTTGTCTCCTCATTGGTCATTTTGGTCAGGTGCCAGCGAGGTTACCTTTAGCTTCCTAACCCTTTACAGGTGAGAGGAGCTTTCCCCTGGCCAGGAGGGATTTCAAAGAGGTTTACCCTTCCCTTTATATTTATGAAAGGCACATCGCCTTGTCTACATTAGGCAGTTAACATGTTACCTAGACCAGGATTTGGAAGGTATTGAGGCCTGAGGGTGAAGATCAGAGTTCAGCAAAGATCAGCAAACCAGGGGAGATTATTACCAGGATGCCTTTTTGGCAGTTGCTTTTTTAGGGGACTTCATCATGAACAGCTATTGTACAGTTATAGCTTCATGTCTGCCAAGTATTTCTGTGAAATTAATGCATGCAAAATGGAAAAAGTTTTTCCCAGACCTTTTTAATGTAGGTTGGAGCAGAAAGAGTTGTTAGTTTGATGTGACTGTTAGCAACGTTGTAATAAAAATCAAAATTTACCATTGACTTTAATGGGGCCAGGATTTCACCTGAAGTATGTTTAGGGAAATAATGGCTAAAAAGTGATGATGCTGAGACATGAGAGATTGTGGAGTCCCAAATCAGAATTGGTCTAGAGGTGTATAGAATTTATGGAACTCTAGACTCATGTACATATTCAGGCCTCAACGGATGTGGGTTGGATTTCAAAATAGTAGTTAAATCTGTCATCCTGTGTATAATCTTATTTCCAAACCTTTTGTGGTGTTGTCCAAGGCACAATCTGAAACCCAATGAAGTCAGTGGAAAGACTCCCTCCGATGGGATTTACAACCCCCACACTGAGGCAGGGAAAGGCTGGAGCAGTACTGGGCCAGCTCTGTTCCTCTGTGATAGGGTTCCCGGGTTGCAACCTGCACTGTGAGACCGCTGAGCCCTCTGTCCCACCAGCCTGGGGTATCCCTCTCACACTGTGGTGTGGTTGCTAAGTCACAAACCTCTGGCAGGTACTGCACTTTCACAGACCTCCACAGGCAGGGACACACCCAACTGTGTTACATGCTTTGCCAACCACTCATGAGCCAACAAAAGAGAGGCTCCAGCCAATTCCCTACAGCTCCCCATTTTATACCAATAAAATAAAAACCAGCAGGATCTTATTAAAGGGGAAAAGGCATAATGCCACATTTATTGTGAATACAGAAAGAATCATAGTAAGCAGTTAGTTAGAGCTATAACATTCCATTCAATCTCATATTTATTCACACACACACACACACACACACAGAGGTTCTGCAAGGTTGTTATTATAGTTACCAGGCTTAGAGTTGTTCATGCCAAGCCACTGGCCAGGTGGCCGGGACATGAGGAGGGAGCAGGGCCTTATCAGATGCTCATCTGATGCTCCTGGAAGTTGGTTTGCAGGATCAGACCCCAAAGCTGTCACTTTCTAGAGTCCATTTTTATAGGAATTTCTTCCTATGCCAGTCTATGGGAATTGCTTCATCCTGCTGTTGCTGAATCAATCAGCAGGTAGCACATTCCTGACAGCTCCGTGCTGCCAGATGTTATCTTGTTCTTTGGTTCTCCCATTCTTGAGGCTGTTGGGTGGATTCCAGTCTGCCCTCCGGGGGTCCTCTGGTTATTTCCACTTGACACCTTCTTCAGCCGATGGGCACTGGATTCTTAGGCTGGCCCTTCCCTGATCATTCAGTTATTATCCACACCAAGCATCCATCCACATACATCCTCTATCTCTATTTTAATCACAATTGTTAACAAAGCGAGATGAATACAACAAAAGGGCGGGGAGTCTCTGTGTGCTGTTTCTGTTGTTACAGAGTATTGCTTTGAGTCTCTCTCTGTGTGAGTAGTTGTTGTTACAAAGAATTACTTTGAGAACAGACTCTGTCTTAGAATATGCTAAAACAATTAGCAGCTTGCAAGTTTCACACAGAGAGGGAGAGAAACAGTACCAAAAACCAAGAGACCTCTAAATTAGTAATACCCTGGAATTTAACCTATGGGGAATCAAACTCATTTGTGATTTTAATACAGAACTTCTTTAATATGATCCAACACCCAGTGCTGCACCCCAGAACTGTATGGTCACACTGGTCAGGCTTCTGACCAGGACAAAAGTTCATTACCCAGTCTACCCCTCCCTCAATGTGGAAGGGGCACACACACATGCATCCGATGAAGTGAGCTGTAGTTCACGAAAGCTTATGCTCAAATAAATTGGTTAGTCTCTAAGGTGCCACAAGTACTCCTTTTCTTTTTGCGAATACAGAATTCTTTTCTGCTACTCTGACACTTGCCTTTGTACACTGAGCTGAGATTTCCCAAGCACTTCAACTAAAACACACTGTTTTAGGTAAATACAAAACAGATATCATAACTACAGAAAGATAGGTTTTTAAGTGATTATAAGCAGCAGGTGCACAGATCAAAGTTGGTTACCTAAGAAATAAAATAAATTCACAGTCTGAGTTCTACAAACTGAACAGGATTTGAATCAAGCAATGTCTCGCTCTGACAGATGGTACAAGCAGGTTACAGATCTTCAATACACAGGCTTGGGCTCTTTTCCAGCGTGGGACCACCATCCTCAGTTCAAAGTATTTGTCCTCCAGATGTTTCTTTGAGGTGTTGAATTTGGGGGGAAGACAGGAGAGGCCCAGTGATAGTTTCTTCTAGCTGGCTGGAAAGATCTATGCTTGTGATGTGGGGTCTGCCCACATCAAACAGTATCCATTGTCTAGGTGCTCTCTGAGAACTCTTCTTGGATGGCTTCTGGGAAAGTGGATTCCCTTTAATGGGCCATCAGCATATCTGGCTACTCCATATTTCAGTGACACACGCATAGCATAACTTCACATACAATGATAGCACATATGAGCCAACAGGATGATAATGTTCAACAGATCAAAACTTTTAAAATGATACCTCATAACGCATACTTTGGACAAAGCCGATCATAATTATGACAGTGGTGAATATGGGGGTTCCAGGATGCTGCTTAGTAGTACAGAGTGCCATACCCTCAGGTGCTGCTGAGCATGCTCCTGGGAAAAGGAACATTCTAAAAAGAGCTCCAGCAGCCCTGGCAGGGGGAGGAGAGAAGCAATTTCCAGAACGAGTGCTTCCCTGCAACAGGAGCAGAAGTGGCTCTTACTGCGGTGATCCAGCTGTCAGTCTTTCTCCCTCCCCACAACCTCAAGAGAGGGAGAACCATGGGGACATGAGAGGGTTGTCTACATCAGCCCTGAGACTCTGGGGGCTTGGTGAAAAGGACTAAATACCTTGTGAGGCATCAAACATTGGCCATTCCCCAAGCTGAAACATTGTGTGGGGTGGAAAGTGTCCCAGGGCAAGCTGAACAGGAGATGGGCCAAGAACAGGCCAACTTTCAGGGTCCTGGGCTGGGACCTGGTGGAGTGGGAGGGCCCAGAAGCCTCTGTCCAGCCCAGATTCCTCTTTGCCTAGCCCTGGGATGGGCAGGACTAGGGTTTTACCAATTCACAAGCTGACTGAGTAGAATCCCCTCTCTATGGGGTCCTGGACACATTGGGTGAAAAGTGAGACCAGGGCAACAGGCCCTGAGCACTACGCCTGCTCACCAAAGTGGCAACCCTGCTGCACTGATTTCAGCGGGCTGTATTGGGGTCCTTAGTAGATTTCAGTGCAGTATTATTAGAAACAAACTAAAAGAAATTGGAGAATATAGCTTATTTGATGCTTATTCAAACTGCATTCATATTTTGAACCTTGGATCTTTTAGCAGTTCACTCATCACCAGTTGCATACTGTCAAAGTCAGATTCAGGACTCACATAATTTTTCAGACCACTCTGTTTATTAGCAAAGTGCTTTGCCAGTGCACCTAGATATGTGAGCCCCATGCAAAAACTCAAGCTAACTTATTTATACAGATAAGCCAAAGCCAATTTAACATAAGAGACAAAACGAAGCAGAAACTGACAAATATACATACATATCTTATTTGCATACTAACGTTTACCAATCTCCTAGCTCAGTAGGAGCTCTAAGTTAATTAGTTTGAGGACCCATTGTCTCACACTCCTTAATGTTTCTCTTCCTGACAACTATATTTCAACAAACCCTTCAAGTAGCATTTCTTTAATGAATTATAATTTCAATACTTTCACAATACCCTATAAACCACAAATCAAAATGAATGTCCTGTTTACACATTATGTAAGACTAGTCACTTCTCAGCTTTTCTGGTGTTTTTTTGTGTTGCTATATAGGGTGTATGCTATTTACAGTAAGACTTGTGAAATTCATTAAGAAATTTTGCTCTGAATGTGTAATATTCACATAATTTTAAGGAGCAGTATCTCTTTCCTTTAAAAACATTCCCCCATCATCCTTGAATCTCGAAACAGATGGACTATGTTACAGGTCCAGTCTCATTTTTTTCTTTTTAAATTCAAACAATCCTATATTAAGAGTGCAAAGAGGCTAGAAAGCCGTGCACTTCAGGGTGTCGTCCTCCCCACCCCTTTGGATTTAAAGATTGGTTTGGTATTTTTTCCTTCAAAAAAGAAGCTGCCCTTGCTATGAGACTGTGCCAAGATTCAATCCACAATATTTTTGTGATTATTTAAGGTTGTTACAACACTTTTGTAATGTGACCTGAACCATTGTCATTTCTATATCTTAAGGCACATAAATAGATCCTAAGAAAGAGCTGTCAATGGGCAGATTGAGGACACTGAATGTCCTCCAAACTAAATTATTAGACCAATTATTATTAGACCATCATTAAAGGACCTAGTCTAGCATGCACTGTGGTGTGCCACAGGAAGTGTTAAAATTCACTGGAATTATTTGATGGTATGTGCGCTAAGCAGTATAGATGTTGCCTGTAGAAAAGAGGCAAGATTAGGGACATCTGTGTACTAATGTTAACTGTTTGACCACTAGATGGCAGCTGAGCACTTCATTTAGTTCAATTTCATGATCACTAAATGAAAAATTCCTGCTAAAATCAAGTCTGCTTATTCCGTTAGATTGTAATTGCTTTACTACAGGCAGTTTATGAAACTAGAAGTGAGGTGGCAAAGTTTGCAGATGATACTAAATTGCTCAAGATAGTTAAGACCAAAGCAGACTGTGAAGACCTTCCAAAAAGATCTCACAAAATTAAGTGATTGGGCAACAAAATGGCAAATGAAATTTAATGTGGATAAATGTAAAGTAATGCACATTGGAAAAAATAACCCCAACTATACATACAATATGACGGGGCTAATTTAGCTACAGTTAATCAGGAAAAAGGTCTTGGAGTCATCGTGGAGAGTTCTCTGAAGACATCCACACAGTGTGCAGCGGCAGTCAAAAAAGCAAATGGGATGTTAGCATTCATTAAAAAATGGATAGAGAATAAGACGGAGAATATCTTATTACCCTTATGTAAATCCATGGTACACCCACATCTTGAATACTGTGTACAGATGAGGTCCCCCATCTCAAAAAAGATATACTGGCATTAGAAAAGGTTCAGAAAAGGGCAACTAAAATGATTAGGGGTTTGGAACGGGTCCCATATGAGGAGAGATTAAAGAGGCTAGGACTTTTCAGCTTGGAAAAGAGGAGACTAAGGGGGGATAGGATAGAGGTATATAATCATGAGTGGTGTGGAGAAAGTGAGTAAGGAAAAGTTATTTACTTGTTCCTGTAATATAAGAAGTAGGGACCCCCAAATGAAATTAATGGGCAGCAGGTTTAAAACAAGTAAAAGGAAGTTCTTCTTCACACAGCCCACAGTCAACCTGTGGAACTCCTTGCCTGAGGAGGTTGTGAAGGCTAGGACTATAACAGGATTTAAAAGAGAACTGGATAAATTCATGGAGGTTAAGTCCATTAATGGCTATTAGCTGGGATGGGTAAGGACTGGTGTCCCTAGCCTCTGTTTGTCAAAGGGTGGAGATGGATGGCAGGAGAGTGATCATTTGATCATTACCTGTTAGGTTCACTCCCTCGGGGAAACCTGGCATTGGCCACTGTCGGTAGACAGGATAGTGGGCTAGATGGACCTTTGGTCTGACCCAGTATAGCCATTCTTATGTCCTGCCTGGGCTATTCTTCTGCTTGCATTTTTATCTTAAGGATTAATTCCAGTTGTGCCAGTGCTTAGTAGCAGCTGGAACAACTAGAAGTTTAAAAGGTGATGGTATCAGAGCAGCGATACAGATGAAAGTGGAAGTATGACACAGACTTGATCAGATCTTAAGAAATGGACAGGAATAAAATCAGCCATGTTAAACATCTCACAGCCTTCCTTCCATCCTGACTTCATGCTGCCCTCTATCTGCATGGAAGGTCCTAAATTAGGCAAACTATCAAATGTGCAGCAGCAAAATAGATCTAGCAGACTCTGAAGAACATAAGCTCTACCTAGCAATTCTGAGTGGGGTTTGGTCCAGTGCAGGGATGGGGTCTCATAGATCTGCTGGCTAACTCTGGCCAATTCTACCAAGAGTCTAAAGCCACTAGAGTTCTGACTGCATTCGTAGTGAGTCCGTGGGTGACACACGACAGTTGAATCCGTCACATTTGTTTTCTCTGCTTGTAAGTTATATGTGTTGTCTCTTAAGAATGTAAGCTTTTCAGGGAAGGAATCACCTCTCTCTTTGTACAGTACCTATACACTGAGGCCCTTAAGTTGGTTAGAACCAATAGATGCTACCATAATAAAAACAATAATAGTTCAAGTCAAATATAATGAGAATTACTGAAAATCTTGTTCATCATATTAAAAAGTTCTACCAATCCCAAAGGATTGGACACATTGTCCACCCGGTCAATGAATATTTCAGACTTTTCCCAAATATATGCTTACAGCCAATTCTTATGAACTAAACTAAGATTTATTTAAAAATAAGAGTATTGGTTAAAAGATCATCATACATACAGATATGAGTAGAGTTCTTAGATCACTTTCATAGTAGAGCTCTTTCAGAATTAGTTCCATAGGTTATAGTCCAATGTCCAATATCAGGGAACTGGAGACTTCAGTCTTGTGACTCAAACTTCCCCCTTCAAAGTTTAAGCAGATCTGAGATAACAGGATCAGGGTCCAAGAGTTTTTATAGTTCTCTGGCAGCTTCTTGACAGCAGGCATTCCTTGGGTGAAGCATTGTGGCTTTGAAGCAGAACCTCCTATTTCCTATGTACCATTTATAGGTAGTTTCAGGAGTGCCAAGTACGGCAGTACACTCCATACCTGCAAGAGATTTCTAGCTGGTACAGGGTACCAGAAAGACTTTGGGCCCTTGGACGGCCCCATGCTGGCAGCTGTACCCCCTGCCCCCACACAGCTGCGTAGCCCTGCCGGAGGACACGGCTGCGGGGGGGCAGGACCACGCTCTGCTCCTTTTCCTGCTGCTGCATTCATTCTTAACACCACAATACATATGCTAACAACTTTAAACAAAGGTTTTGTTTAAGGTTATTATCATAAGTTTGTTTTACGTTGGTCAGGACCATGTCAAAGGTACAGGAGTTGGTCATTAGTGTCCTCCACTCCTGAACAGTGCTAAGAAGAAGCTGACTGAAATCAGTACGGGTAAAGAACTAAAGGACCTAAGTGGCCTGGTTGACTGGATAAATGAAAGATACACTTTTGGGCAGCAGCTCTTGCAGTTTTGCAGGCTGGGCAGACTCTGTCCCTCCAGATCTGGCTACATGCCCTGGGGGTTTATTGTTTTCTATTCCACATGTGACACCTCTGCAGCTATGGTTTCCGGATGTGACCTTCATGTTCTGGAATAATGCGTGATGATGAACCTGGCATTACAAGAGGAATCTAATACCAAACAATAAAACAGGGAAAAAATGTAGGTCTCTGTCTAGAATAACATTCAAGGGAGTTCAATCTAATTATGCAACAAGAAAACTCAGCTAACCAGTAGTGAAAGAAATAAATTTCCCCTTGTAACGCTGGGAGCTATGTTAGGCCAAATATAGGACTGAAGCACCGGGGGAATTATCATTGTATATAAGCCAGTGTCTAGGAACAATGCAGTATACCTGGCTGAAAGAGAACTCAAAGATCAAGGAAGATTCTCCTATAAATCTTTTCTCTTTACATTTCCTCTCCTGTTCTCCATTCATATCTTCCTTCCTTTTTCAGTATCTTTGTGTGCAGTAGATGTGATGGTTTTAGGTTTTGTGTGTATTGTATCTTTCAATTTCTAGGAATTTTTCACCTCTGCAGAGCTCATTGCCTGTTTTGTTCCCAGTGTTGCTTGGTGCCCATAAACCAGGAGACATACAGACTTTGTTCTCTCATGAAGATTTTCTTTTTGTTTTCCTTTGTCAAAAATAACTCATTTGAGGTTGACAAAATGTATGCTTTATTCTTTGTATATGGAAGCATAATATCTCCTTTTATAGTGGAAACAGAGTGAGATTTGAACAAAGATCCAACAGAGGAAAAATCAGTTGCCTCTGTGTTTAAGTATTAACCTGAATGTGTGCCAGTATGCCCTCACTGACTAGACTCAAAGGTGCAGACACACCTGAACAGGAAAAAATTAACCTTGCTCTTTTAGGCTAAACCAAGTCATGTCACTGGCTCCATCTCTGTTGTTACATAACAGATGATAAAACTCCAGTGGGGCATGGTGTTAGCACAAAGGGTCTTAGGAATGTGGTGCGATTTTTCAGAATCTCTTTTGGGAATAGTCATGTATGTGACTTATACTTATGGTACTTATGCTGTTTCTATGCATGTATCATCTTGGTATCTCAAGTTATGAATATTAACTATGTTTAGTAATTTTATTAAGATAATGAAGTAAAAAGAAAACGGTACAGAGTTTAAGCATAGAAGTTTCTGGTTATCCGGGAATAAGGTACAGATTGTCAAGGGGTGCAAAATTTGGTTTAGGAACGGGTGGCATACGGAATACATAATCTGCAATCTCCCTGATTGGGAGTAAAAGGTTAACGGGTCAAAGTATAGACATTGAGATATGGGGGTATGTTGTTCATATAATGGCTATGTTCAGGTGTGGAGTATAATGAGTGGATAGGATGATGAGGATGGATTTACCCTCATTTGGTGAGATTTAATGTTCAGTTTGTTTGTTTCCGGTTCATATGGTCCAATGAAAAAAGTCTGTTGGTCCCTTTCTCATAGTTGATGCATGATGTCGTTCTGGCTCACACCTCCTTTGGTAATGCCCACAAGGTATTTAGCCAGCACATGAAGGGACAAGTCAAGTTGAATGGCCCATTAAGGAACACTTAGCTCACAATGGATCCTGGAAAACGCCTGTCTCCACTTAATGGACTCTTCCTGTGAACTTTCTAACTAAAGCATGGGTGGTGGTGATGGGCATGTAACTTGCCCATGTGACTGAAAACACCATCTTTCACAGTGAGAACAGTTTTCTCTTCACTTGGCAGAAGGCGGGGGCCCAGGGGTGAGGCAGTGAGGAGTCCCATGGAGGGTCAGGTGGGGAGGTCAATGTCCCTTCTGGAAAGAACCAAGAATAGAACCTAGAAATCCTGAATGCCAGAACTAGATTTTTTTCTCAAAATATAATCTTATTCCAAACTGTACGGATTCCAAAGTTGCCAGTACAACTAAATATTGTGTATAGACTTTTTTTTTCATAAACTCTGGTTAGCAGAATTGCTCTGAGAGAAAGACGGAACAGACACTTCTCAAATCACATTTTTGTCTAGGCTGCTGAAGCCAAAATTGGACGGAGCAAGGATCAATAATATATCCAGTTAGTACCCTAAATATAATCCTAATATAAATGAAATCTCCTGACGATCTTTAGATAAATGCTGTTCCACAGAACCTAAGCCCTGTCATTTGGTTGCATATTGTAGGAGAACAAGAGATGCCATGCAAACTCTAATCTGTAAATCTTCTGGGATATGGGTGCTCACTAATTTGATTTCAACAGGTGCCAATCCCAGGGCTCAGCCCTTGCAGAGTTAATTCTGGTTGGGTACACCAATATTTCTTTCCCACTAGCTGTTCTTATTCCCATGCTGTTCTTAATTTCTGTTTCCAGAGGGTTCATATAGATGTGTTAAGGTCTGAACCACACAAGTGCTAAGAGAAGTGCCTTGGGGTAGGAGTGGTCAGAGCCTGATTGAGACCCAAGTGTAGGTAGGAGCACTTAAAAGTAAATACACTACTTGTCAGTTCATAATGGTCAATGCCCTGAGAAAAGGCATGTTCAGGCATGAATTTGAGAATAGACATGCTGTTATATTCCTTCACTTACTCTTAAGCTTGCCTATTCCAGACACCATCAGACACTTTGCCTCAGCATGTATGTACCCTCATGCACTTTGCAGATTGGAGAAAAGAAAATTCTTTAAAGTTTACCTTTTTGGTTTATCATTCAGCCTCTCACCATGACAAAAATTTACCTTGACTTTAGCATCAGCTTTCTTTCATATACCTGAAATTATTTTAAATTTTTTCAGCACATGCCAGTGTGAACTGTAAGATTAATGCAGATGTCTAATTTGGGGACAACATTCTTCTGTTGCTGGCACAGAGTGCCCAAGGCGAGCAACAACAGGGTTCGTTGCTTGGTATGCATTGCCCAATAATCACAACGAGATGGAGAAGCGGAAAAGTTTATTTGAAGCTTCAAATGGTACAGGGAGACATCAATCTCAAATTCTGCACACAGAGCAGGAAGTTACACAGACTTTTATACATCCTTTTTTTCAGCACACTTATCCAATAGCAAGCTGCCCTAAGTATCCATATAGCCAGCCAATCCAGTATACCAGCTAATTCCTTTTTCTTTGTACCATCTGTTAAACTATATCTGGAGTTGCTTTGTTCAGCATTGTTTTGCCATATCTGCCCTGTCTGGCCTTGTTCTGTTTCAGACAGTCTGCGCTTGCAACATATTGTTGCAGAATCCTCAGCATGACTGCTGCGAGTGCCTCTAGGTGGGGGGGCCAAGGTCACTTGGGCCTAGTGCGAGGGGGCTTCATCGACACTCGTGGTCTTCCATCCCCTCGTGTTACCTAGTGGCCATGCCCATTGTCCCCAACACTTCCTTTCTGTATAATCTAATCTGCTGCAAATTGAACTTTCAATTTGACAGTTTCAGTGTTGAACTGATGTTATACATCGGTCGTATTTTACCTTGTCCTCTGATCTTTTAAACTTCTTAATGCTGAGAGCTGGATTTCCTTAGCACACATCCCATGTCCATCTGTGGTGGAAAGGAATTGATTGTGGCTTTCTGGGAGCAAATTTCTGTATGCAACATGAATCTGTTATCAACACATTATAAACCCCATACTTTCAGTCCTTGGCATGGACATGCTCTCCAATTATTTCATATTATGCCCTGAGGAAAATAAGATAAGTTGTGATTCCAGATATCTACTGCAACTTCTCTGGAGCTTCATTTCTCATCTGCCAAATTTGTACCTATTAGATAAAAGATCATTTGAAAACCTTCATCTTCAGGGACATTTTAGTGGTCTTCTGCATATAACCTGGATCCCTCTATCTATTCTACCTCTCAAGAAGAATCTCAAAGGCTTCTATTGAAAACACCCGATATTACCTTTGAAACCCCCTTACGGTAGGTCATCAATTATTTGTTGATAACCTATAGTCCACAAAAGAGCCTGACAACAATAATTGTATTCAGAGCACTTATTAATAGTCAACAGTCCTAGCTTAGTACCACATTTATATTGTTCAAGGACCTGAAGCACAAGAAAAATCTTTGGAGGGCCATAAAGAAAAAGATCCCTTTTCAAAAGGCTGCATGTTTCAACAAGGAAAGACTATCTTAAGTTGTTGGCCTCAGCATTAAGAATATTGTATTGGAAGGGACCTCCTGAGTCACTAAGTCCATTTTCTTGCCTCTTGTACTCCTGTTGGAAGGCACTGGAGGAGACTGTTTCCACTCACATCCTAGAGTAAAGCCATTCCACTTAAAAATTCAGAGTTAAGTTTGAAGCTGAATATTGACATTCTGGTGCAGAATTGAAGTGACTTCACTGGCTAGTCTCCTGCATATTGACATACATGGACACTGTATGAGAGAGTGTTCTTTTCATTTCTCTATCAGGATTCCTTTACTTCTGCTTCAAGTCCTTAAATATTCCAGGTGTGTCATAAGATGTTATGTAGGTTTCAGAGTGATAAATAATTATGTAAATTTATCCTTCAGTGTCTAGCAGAGTAATGACTAAGGATATAGGATTTTAAGGGTGAATTTTGCTCAAAAATATGTAAACACAATGAAGCATATTACACTTTCTGAATATATTACCAGTAGCACAGGTGCTGACTTTCCCGCTGTGGGTGCTCCATCCTCGCTGTGCTCCACCCCACCATGTGCTTGCTCCTCTCCTCCTCGACCCAAACGCGTCCTGCCAGCTGCTCGTTGCTCCACTGGCCAGCCCTCGGGGCTCTGGAACCAATGTGGATGGTGGGTGCTGAGTACCTGCTATTTTTTGTGGGTGCTTGAGCCCTGGAGCACCCACAGTGTCAGCGCCTATGACCAGTAGGATTGTTAGACTTCTGTATGTTAATTAGTGTGTACCTGAAATTTAGGAACCCGGTTAATGTAGTAATGTATATGCAGATCTGTAAGGGAACCTTAAACTCTGGAGTCAGAAGAGCGTCTGTAAGAGACAAGACTCCTCAAAGAAATTTTCAAAGCCTTGGGGTCAGAATCTGAGAAAAGAGAGATGTACTTGCTGTACCAGCCTTTGCATCTGTTGCTGTCTTTCGGGTTCAAGATAAAATATACTACCTTTTAGAACCTATATCATGGTTACTGAAGCCAAGATAATAGTAACTTAAGAGGCCAAAGATTGTGACGCTGAAAAGAGGAGTAAAAATCTAGCTAGGCTGTGAAATCAAAAGATAAGTATCACTGGGTGAGCTGGTCCTTTCAGGTGTCTGAGGTTCAGCACGTTTCTTCAGGTGAAGGCAGTTAATACAGGGGGTTGCACATGAGGGCAGTTTGAGTTCAGTCAGAGGAGTCACAAAGGAATGTAGACCTGGGAGTGAAAGTACTGTTAAAGAATGGAATGATCTGTGAGGAGGTCTAGACTGAATAACTTTCAGAGGTCCTAGGCAGAAGACTTAGGAGAAATACCTGTGGAGAGCAGGGACCTCCTAGAAGGAATGCCTCAGCAGGGAGAGCTGAGAACACTGTACAAAAGGTGGTGAGCTAGCTAGGAAGACTGGGTAGGAGATTTGTACATATCTTGAAGGTTAGTTATCAAGCTTCCCAAAAGGTGAGTTGACACTGCAAGGTTTTCCTCACAATAGCATTGACTCTCTGGAGAAGAGAAACCAAGGCAATGGCAGAGCGTGATGCTGTATTTGGTAAGATCCTGCTACAGTAATCATTAAGCTACTGAAGAATCTAAATCCTAGCTGGTGGGTAACTTCAGGTAGCCTAAAAAGAAGGTTGACTTTTTGAGAAAGTGGGGCTTTGAAGTGAAAAAGCCATAGTAGGTGAAACTGCACATGAAGTAGGAAAGAGAAATGGAGCTGGTATCATGGTAACACAAATCAGGAGCCTAAACGATGCAAGTAAAAAGCTTTTCGACAAAGTCGCTATCAACTCAAGAAATTCCATGGAACCACTGTGATGGTCCAGTTGGTGTTCAGGGCTGCAGTCCGACCAGTGAGAGGTTGTGTCACCACTTGCTTTGTAACCCAGGGTGCCTTAATGCTTTGCTGCTGGAGCTCCTAGCCTGGGCTGCTCACAACCAGCCTGCAAGCATGCATGTCACACTCTGAGTGTCTGCCTGGACCAGGGGTTCTCAAGCTGGGGTTGGGACCCCTCAGGGGGTCATGAGGTTATTGGGGGGGGGTTCACGAGCTGTCAGCCTCCACCCCAAACCCTGCTTTGCCTCCAGCATTTATAATGGTGTTATGCATTAAAAACACTTTTTAATATATTTAAGGGGGGGAAGGGTTGCATTCAGAGGCTTGCTATGTGAAAGGGGTCACCAGAACAAAAGTTTGAGAACCACTGGCCTAGACAGCCCTGGTCCCAAATTTCTCCCAAACTGTGTGCTCTGCAATGCCCAGCCCTCTGCTGGACAGTTCAGAGAAATATTAATTAGTTTAGTCCTCTAAAAAGACACACACGACCAGTTATTAACTCAACTGGAGTAAAAATACCCTTACTATAAACCAACTCAGCACTGTGTTTAAATGGAAGAATAAAACCAATATACTAACAATATGACATAGGTGAAGTGATGCCATGTAAAATAAAGTTAGCAAGAGTTACAAGTGAAAACCTACGTCTACAAGTCTCTTTAAAACTTAATCTAGCAAGTACTCCTCTTTACCTCTGTCTAGAGCTCTGTATTCTTCTTGCCGCTTGCTTGTCTCTTCACATCTTAGCATTCATGAGTTTTTGCTTTACAGTTTTTCTCTTTTCCACTGCTGGCCAAATAGTATCACCAATCCATTCTTCCCTTTTAGGTTTTGGTGATAGAACTGTCTCTTCACTTTCTAGACAGTATGCTCCAATTTCCCACAGAGTATCAACCTCTTGGTTTTCTTCAGTTAATGCTATTAGAACACTGAACTTATTCTTTACTCCAGGCTGAAAAGCATTTTTTGTGTTTGTCTTTTAATTGTGCACTGGTGATGTTCAGTTGTCTTTTCATCTTCAACTTGATCTTCAATTTAGTGATACGAAAGTTACGGTCGCTGCTCATATCTGCTCTTCTATATGTACATACATTGGATGTTCTTGGATTACTTCTGCATTTCATCTGGTTCTTTGTAGTACCATTTGGGGAGTTCCGTGTCACTTCATATCCTTCTGAGGGAATATTGTTCCACCTATCATGAGGCTGTTCACACTGTAAATTTCTACTAATAGTTAACCATTTTGGTCCATGTCCAAACTCTGCTGCACTTGCCCATAACTTTATCCCCTCATTGTTATTTCCAACCTCCTGTGTTCAAAATTACCCATAGTCTCGATCATATTTTGGGACCTTGCTTAATACATCCTGTAACAAATCATAAAGCATCGTTTTCCTCATCTGTCTTTTCATTGGTTGGTATGTATCATTGTATGATTGCTTGCTTTCAGACTAGTCTTCAAACTAACAAGCTCTAATAATTATTTCTTTGAGTGTTTCCTACTCAATCAGTGCCTGCTCTGTTTCATTTGACATTGGAATTTCGGAGCCAGCCTCATGTCTACCATCCACATTCCTGGAGAAGAAGCTGCTCTTATTTGTTTCTCTAACATAGTTGGAATCTGTCGATCTACATTTATTGGATTGAAAGGATATCAATATAATATCTATCCATTTCTTTAATTGTTTTAGTAGCTTTGTACATTGCTCTCACATTGCAAAATCTGTGGGGGGGGGGGTTTAATTCTTGATCTGACCTTGAGCAAGGGACTTTTCAGGACATGGGTTTCCTTACACATTTGACCAATTGCCTCTCATGTTCTTCACATGAAACTGCTCTCTTGTTAGCTTGTTGCATACCAATAGGGCTCCTGGTGTCCAGTTCTGTAATAAGCTTGTCTTTATGTGGTGGGAGTACCAGCTCTGTGCACAATCTTAGGTCCATGGCTCCTTATTAATTGTTCAGAACTGTTCATATGTGGACATTTCCCCCCATCCATTAGTTGGTGGACATGCTTGGTAGCTACAATTGCCCCAAGGATGTTACCTAATTGCTGTTGTGGATATATCCCAAGTCAGCCTGATCCAGCAAGGTGTTGAGCATCTTCCACTCACCCACTGTAATCTCCAGGAGTAATGGGTGCCCTGGAGACCTTGAATCTAGCATCTCCCTTCTTCAAGTACATCCAGATACAGGTGTCTCCACCTTAGTATGGTAACCCTTCCCTCCCCCTCCCCCCCCAAGGCCTATGAGTTTCCTGTCACTCTGTATAGCTTCTTCTCCATTTCAGTTGAATTGTGATTTCCGGTATCCTTATGTGTTGTATTGCGTTTTTCAGGACTGGTGTCTGAGACAACTTCCACATCTGTTTCCCTTCTGCCTTGTCTGGGACAGGATTCAAAATTCTCAGACACCGCATCAACCAAGTTCATTTGTATGATCGGGTGGTTTACAAAAACATTAGCTTTCTGCATTTTTTCATACCTCACTAAATTTAGAACACGATAAACAGTTCTGCAAGCAGCAATAATCTATGAACTTGTACCATTCTGTCAACACATTCAGAGGAAGCAATCACACTTTCACTAAGAATGATGAAGTTGACTGTATCATATAGTCTATGAACAGCACTCTAATGATAGCTTAGCATTCTTCAAATGCTCTGTGCTCTGCAGTTGCTATTGTTTCTCTCCCTGTTTGTTTACATTCATGTTAAAAGGTAATAAATTTAAAATGAATGAAAAGGAAGGGCTTTTTAAAGCTCAGTGGTTAACCTATGGAACTTCAGTGATATATAATTAGGAAGGTTAAAAAGGCAGATATTGATACAAATAAGACTTCAGTTGCATAAGTGTATGCAGAAATTAAAATGGTTCTCAGGGCAGGATAACTAGATGGCACAGTGAAGCATCTTACCTTCCTGTATTGCATTGTGTGGGTTTTTTCCAGCTTCTTTGGAGCCTTGGGTATAAGCCACTCCTGAAGGCAGAACACCAGATGAGGTGAGCCACTGACATGTTGTGGTCTGACGCTTTTTGTGTGTTGAATATCTACACAGAGGGGTAGTGTACAGATAAAAAGTATAAATCTATAAACACACGAACAGTAGAATACAGAGGAGGATGGAAGGAGAGAAAGAGGTGCAACAAATGCCTAAAGACCAAGTTACCTTTTAAACTTTATTAGTAATACCTTACACTACCCTTTGCACAAAACAGAAAGGAAAGAAAAATACAGAACTCCCAAGAGCATTAATACAGCTTGTTATAGAATGTTTCCATTTCACTGACACTTCTTAAACACTAGAACGTAGTGAAGTGTTTAATGTGTCCCTCGTAATAATTTTTAATTGTGGGCCAAACTGACTTCAAAGGGCCTACTCATGGTATAAGGGATGTGACAGGGCAAGGCCAGATGGCTATAGAAAAGTAGTGGGAGATCGATATATTAGCTCCAGGCTAAACAAATCCCTGGTACCAGGTTAAGTGAAATGGAAGCTGCTCCAGGTCAATTAAGACACCTGGGGCCAATTAAGAACTTTCCAGAAGGCAGGGAGAATGCTAGGTTGATTGGGACACCTGAAGCCAATCAGGGGCTGGCTGAAACTAGTTAAAAGCCTCTCAGTCAGTCAGGTGGGTGTGCATGTCAGGAGCTGTGGGAGGAAGTTGCGCTGTTGGAGAGGCTGAGTAGTACACACCATATCAGGCACAAGGAAGGAGGCCCTGAGGTAAGGGTGAAGTGGAGCTTGAGGAAGTGAGGGCTGCTGTGGGGGAAGTAGCCCAGGGATTTGTACATGTCATGTTTCTAAAAGGTCAGCTACCATAGCTGATACTATTAGGGTCCCTGGGCAGGAGCCCGGAGTAGAGGGTGAGCCTGGGCTCTCCCTCCCCCCCACCTTTGGCCCCTGATTAATCACTGGGACTGGGAGACAACAGAGATTGTGCAAGGAAGGATAACTTCTTCTCACCTCCCTTGCTGGCTTAGGATGAAAATGGCTCAGTAGACTGTGACCCTTGTCTCTCGAGAAAGAAGGGTTATGTGGAGGGTCACAGTGAGCCTCTGAGGCTAGCGAAATCCACCAGGAAACGTGGGACCCACGGAGGCAGGGACAGAGCTTTGTCACAGGGGTTAAGGCCAGACTGATACTCTTACATGGGATATGTTTGGGTTTTTTATTTATCCTATCTCCCCCTGCCCCCTCCCCCGGACATGTATGGGTTTTTCCCTCTCTTCCACAACATACTGAAAAGTCTTTTTTGTTTGTTGAGAACCTATAATGGTGCAGTGTTGAAATACAAGGCAAAACAAAAATGCTTTCTAAGAGCTAGATTGTGACCCCCCTACTCCCACTTGTGAGCAGTTATGTACACTAACAACCATATTAATTAGTGAACTTTAGAACAACTCTTCAGTTAAGATTCCTCATCTGCTACAATAGGGAATTGGAAACTTCTCCTTTAAGTGTTTCTTCCCTCATATTCCTAAGGAAATGGCAAGGGCTGAATCCCATGTTTTAAATTTGTTACCTTTGACATTCTCTCACTTTCGGGGAGTGTGTGTTCGTTTTAACACTTGAAGACTTTATTTACATTTTAATGGTGGGAATTATACCTGTGTTTAATGGGGGAATTTGCTAAAGAAGCTGTGTAAAACTGACAGGATTCATTCTCCTATCTTAAAAGAACTTCATGTGGCCTCACAATTATTTGCTGATACACCTGACTAGTAAATAACTAACTTAGTGGATGCTTAAGAAATTAAGGGTGAAGTCCTGGCCCTATTGAAGTCAATGGGAGTTTTGCATTGACTTGATTGGGGCTGGGTTTTCACCTCAGGTTTTCAAAGACTTTCTTTTGGGAGAGAAAGCTAGAGGAATATCCTAGCAGTCCTCTATCATTAAGTATCATATATATTTTGCATTATCAATAAAATCAAGAGACTGACTTAAGAATGGATATAGTAACAAGATTCTCCAGTTCAGCACATCAGCAGACCAAGCTGAAGATCAAGGGTGTCCATACCTAAAGCAATGAGGTTTTGGTTCAGTGAGCACTACCTCTATTAACTCATGTAGCATTCCCTACTGACCATTAGACAGAATGGGACAAATATAAACAGTCAAGTATAGCAGACTATTACAGAACAAGCCTTGGGTTCAAGGGTGGAATCTATGATTCTTGATTTCTGTTTCCACTTCTTCTAACAGACCTACAATGTATCCTTGGGTAAGGCACGGATGGGTAGAATTTTCAAAAGTGCCTAAGTCCCATTTTTCCTAAGTGACTTTGGCATTTAGGAGCCCTTTCAATGGGACCTCAGCTCCTGACTTAAGCACTTTTGAAAATGGGATGTTTGCACTTCAGTTGTCCCTCCTGTAAAGTGAGTATATTTCTACCTACCAAAGGTAAACAATGTTCTACCAGATGCCACAGAGTCTGAACTGTCCACACTGCTTTTCTCAGGAACAGTGATTAACACGTTGAGTAGAGTGACTGTAGAGTAAATGTGCATGTCATAGGGGAAAGGGGGCTATCCACACTTGAGCCATAATTAACTGCTTGCCAGCCAAAGGGGGAAAGGGCTAATGGGAACAGGTGTCAGCATGGTGGGCATCAGGGCCTTGGAATAAAAAGTCATTGGAAGATGTGATAAGAACCACCGAGAACAGTTTAGGCTCCCATGTTACCCCAAAATATGGTCTATGGCACCCCTATAATGGCCTGCCTATACCAGTAAACCAACTGTCTTTTTTTTTTGTCTGCTTTAGTAGGTAACAGGAGGTGGCCAGCCCTAGAGGAATTGCCAGGGTTTTATTAGAGAGTTTCCCTCCAACTTGTGGAAAACTCCCCAGAACAGACTAACTCTTAACCCTTGGGAGGACACGGATACAGCCTTCTGCTCAAAGGATTGACCCTCAGGCAGTAATTCTTCAAAAACAAATAACCTTGTATTTAGCACAATATTTCTGAATACAATAAATCTAAAACACATTAAAATATTATGAAAACACAGCAGCTTTACAACATATATTAAAAAATTAAACCACACATTTTCTTAGGCATGAAATTCTATTTGCGTAGACGTACGTTCAAGTACCCAAAATTGCAATATCCTACAATTAGAAAATAGCTTTAAGTGGTTTCATTCTGTAAGCAGTGGCCAGTCACAAACCGGATGCTTACAGCAAGTTCTTAAACATTAAAGACTGTGCCGATAATAACAAACACACACATACACAATCATCCAGCTTTATGATCCCATGCAGACACAATCACTCATTCTAGCTTAGGGTTTTTCTTGAAATCACCATGCTTGCTTTTCCTGTAGTCTTTATATTCTGTTGCCAGCTGTTTGGTTGCCTTCTTCGGTGATTTCATTCTGCTCTTTTTGTTGGCTTCTTCTTGATCATCTTTGTCCTCTCTCACACCAGTACTTTCCACTGGCACTCACTGATGAACTAACTAAAGCATGTCAGCTCTTCACCTTGTATGCAGATTTTGATCTCATCTGATTGGTTGTTTCTTCAAGCCCTATCATCAGTTAATCAGCTTCAAGCCCTCTATCTGTCAATCAAAGCTGGATGTGATTGAAAACCCGTTTAGAAGCCGGACCTGTTTGAAGGCCTATGTTCTGTCTAAGTGACCCCTCCCTTCAGGTTTTGGAGTGACCTTTATTTCATCCCAACCTGCCTGCTTGCCATTGGCCAGATCATTCTAAAGCCTCCATTTTGTTTTTCCAGCTATGATTTCTTGCAACCATCATCTTGTTTTCCCTAGCCTTAACTGCTTAAAACCATCTTTATTAACTATTTAAATCCTTATAATTACCAATGAATTATACTTATATGTTCCTTAACATTGTGCTTCACTGTCAGCACTCCAATGTAACTGATTCAAGCAAGCCCAAATATTCATGTTTCCCTGTTTCAGCTAATGGTGACATATCAGCACTCTTCATGCTGAACGGCACGTTCAGTACTTTTTAATGCTGGACAGTGTTTCTGGTGCTGTTTCCACACAGAGTGGCTGAAAAATCTCTTGCATCACCCATGGGAGCCTCTGAAGGAGGGAGGTCCCTGGGAGAAGCTGCCAATGTCCCCTGGGAGGGGAGACAGTGGGAACCTGCTAGGGAAAAGCACCTCTGGGGAGAAGGAATTGAGAAGGAGCAAAGTAGTCTGCAGTACCTAGGAGTAGATGCAGAGAGCAGGGAACTTCAGCCAATAAATGGTAGACTGACAGGGACTCCAGGAAAGCAGCTTGGCAGTTGGCACTCTAAGAAAGAGCAGAGAAAGAGCCTAAGGTAGCTCAGAAGGGGCTGGGAACTGGCTCCAGAAGGTGGGCTGAACTTTAAGTATGACCTGAGCAGAGGGGACCACTGCAGAACCAGATTAGTAGACAAAAGGGGTGCTGGAGAGGAAAACCCTGGCAACACCACAATCTGAAACTAGGGGGTGCTATGGTAGTTAGTGGGACTGCTTACAGCACATGTCAATTTTGATAGCTATGTTTGAATGCCTTTATTTTTTTAAATTGAAGATATCAGCGTTAAGGTCGGTTTAAATGCTCTTTTGAGACTAGAAGAGGAAACTGTTAGCTTACCATTTAAGATCAATATTTAGCAAGTTGAATTCTAGAAAATTCTCTCTAAATATGGAAAGCATTATCCACAGAATTACATTTGACACTATTTATTTTGCTTATTTCTGGAATCTGTATGTTATTATAGAAGTGATATTTTCATTAATGGCTTTTGGCATGTTACATGGTGACAAGCTTGTAAGGAAGAAATTGTTGCTGATCTCTAAGAGATGAGGGACAGTGCATGGTTTAAATGCTTTAGTAGCCATCTTTAGTTACTTAATTTGTCAGGATTACCAGGCCATGTGTTTTACTCTAACATGGTTGTGTTATTCCTGCTATTTTCTGTTGTGTGGCTGGGGTGGCAGAATGGAACACTGTATGTTTAACACTTATAAAGCGTCCCATGCTGTGACCTTGACTGTCACACAGTAGTTGCATTCATAAGGCTGTGGGCTTCCAGTGGCCGAAATCAAATCTGCTCTTTGCATGTACATGATCTTTGCAGTTTTGTTTCTATTAATAGTAATTCTTGTAGCAATAGAGGTTTTAGGACCAACTTAAATGATTATTAATGTTTAATTAAAGTCCCTTCAAGGTTGTTTTTTCACCTTATTGTTTGATCAAAGAAAGCCAGTTTGTGTTTTTATCTGTTATTTATTTAAGAGCATAAACTACTATGACTAAATAATTAAACTTGACTAAAATCCTAAACAATATGAAAATGAGATTGAGGTTATAATGTGAATCAAATTAATAAATCCACGGAGTTGATAAATCTTCCTTTTTTCCTTAACCAAACTTTAATTTGTACTTAAAATTGATTGACTGTGCTCATGTAATGATTTAATCAAATCACAAAACAAATATAATATCAACAACTGCATGGCTCACTCAGTCTTTCTATTTCTATATAGTTTACTTTTTAGTTTATACTTGTGGAGATAATGGATTATGGTTAGAATCTTTACATACCTAGGCTGAACTCTAGTAATCCATGGTCCAATTTGCTTTGAACCTAGTGACTTGATAAGCCGTGGTAATTTGTATCATGTGCTTATAGGCACATGCCATTATAGGATATCCTGTTTTTCCTGACAGGCCTTCCTGCACAGTTATTCTTTTAGGGGAAACAAATTAGTTACTCAGTAAAAGAAAAAGGATCTGGTCTGTGGCTTGCTTGGTCTCTGGAGTTTCAAAGTTAATCAGGAACTGCAGTTTGGGGAACCAATCAATGTCTTTTGGCTCAGGTACTATGTCATTAGAGGGTGGGGTTCTTCAGTCAACTGGTTGATCTGTGATGTCTGTCTCCACTTTCCTTGGGAAGACTGGGAGAGTAAGTGCCAACTGTCTGGAGGGTGTGGTCACCCAGGAAGAGCACACTTCCCTCCTCTGCCCGCCAATATAGCTGACCTGTTAAGGTTGAAATTCAAGTTGGTAACATCCCGCAGGACCTTCCTGGATATCTTCTGAGCGAATCCTAGGTTTTGCATCCCAACTGCATTGTCCAATCCTGGTCAAGTTGGGTCAATCTGGTGCACTGTTGTGTACTCTGGGGGGCCCTTCTTTCTTTCTTACATCAAGAACGCCATGTGTTTTTTATTTTGTCCCCTGCAGCAAGAAATAATAGGGAAATAACAGAAGATGACTCCACCAAAACTGTTTCAAACACCCTCCCCTCCACCCATGCTTATTTGCATCAAAAATCAGGGCCCATGAATGGCTTTTTTTACTGTTTGGGCTTGCCACTTTCCTGGCCATAACTTAGGACCCATTGTCCTTTGACTTGGGAAAGTTGTTTCTTACTCACTGACACAGGGCCTTGTAAACACTTCTGTGCCTCTTTTTTTTTTTTTTTTTAAGCACAGAACTGCCAACCTGTTTGGGAAAGTTGTGTAAAAGGTAACTTTTTTTTTGTCTATCAAAACTCAAAAGCTACTTGTTAAATATCATTGACATAATAAATGTATTAAAATACAGTGAATTAAAGTTTAGGTCCATAGTAATGTAGATATTAAGTATAAATGTTTTGCCACCTGTTCTTGCAACTTGGGAAATTTTGTTTTTTAACCCTGTGACTATTTCATGAACACATCCTGTGATACAGGGGGTGACCATAAAACTTTCATAATTTTTTAATGGATTTTCTCATTTTAAGGTTAATATCTCCAGAACTGGCAGAATCTTTCTAACTTGGGGAGAGTGTCTAAGTTCACCCACTTTACCACAAGCTATGTAATAGATCACAATAACTAGGCTGCGGCATGTCTAATTTATGTATGCTTCTCTCTGGCATCCCCTAAGATGCCATGTTGGATCTCTGTTGGTGGATCTTCAGTGCTCAGGCTTGTAATATTTCACTTCCTTTGACAAGAGAACATCAGTCATAGACCAGGATATTTGCCCCTCACCAAGGCTGAAAAGACCTCATTTTCCATCTGTGCAGCCTTTCCCAAACAGTCTCAGAGTATATCAGAACCATCTGAAGCCTTTCCTAATGGAATACTCAAGGAGCTGAGCTGTTAATGATTATCTTTGAAAAGTCATGGAAGACTGAGAACATTCCAGAGGACTGGAAAGGGGGCAAATATAGTACCCATCTATAAAAAGGAATAAGGACAACCCAGAGAATTACAGTCCAGTCTAACTTCAGTACCTGGAAAAATAATGGAATGAATAATTAAGCAATCTATTTGCAGACACATAGAAGATAAGGTGATAAGTGACAGTCAGCATGGATTTGTCAAGAACAAATCATGCCAAACCAACCTAATAGCTTTCTTTGACCAGGTAACAAGCCTTATGGATGAGGGCAAGTGGTAGGTGTGGCATATCTTGACTTTAGGAAGGGTGTTGATAAGATCTTGCATGACATTTTCATAAACCCATCCATGGAAATACAACCTACATGGAGTCACTGTAAGGTGGGTGCATAACTTCTCTCTGAGAATGGTTTTCCAGCCACTTAACAGAGGTTCATAGTCAAGCTGGAAGTAAGTGGGGTCCCATAAGGATAGGGTCTGGGTTCTGTTAAATATCTTCATCAATGATTTAGACAATGGCATAGAGAGTACACTTAGAAAGTTTGTGGACAGTATCAAGTTGGGAGGGGGGTTGCAAGTGCTTCAGAGGATAGGATTAAAATTCAAAATGATCTGGACAAACTGGAGAAGTGGTCTGAAGTAAATAGAATTAAATTCAATAAGGACAAATGCAAAGTACTCCACTTACGAAGGAACAATTAGTTGCACACAGACAAAATGGGAAATGACTGCCTAGGAAGGAGTACTGCAGAAAGGGATCTGGGGATCATAGTGGATCACAAGCTAAATATTAGTCAACAATGTATGTGACGTTCCCCTGGTGTTATCGGGACCAGTGATCTACTAGGTCACTCCAATCCTTGACTCTGGGAGCCAGCCTTACCCTGCTCTGCTGTGAGAACCCCCGCTCCCGGGCTGTTCATGCACAGCCTCTAGCATATAAGCTGCTCCCAGATACGTGAGTGAGCACTTTTGGCCAGCTGCTGCTTGGATTATGCAACCGAATGACACTAGCCAATGTCTCCAGTCCCAGACACAACCCTAGGAACCTCAGTTTTGCAGTGTCCACTTATGTCTGCTGGACACTGCAAGCTTGTATGAGTTTGTCAGTTTAACAAAGAAATGGATATGTACCAGGCTTGTTATCCCAAGGGGAGTCTCTGACACACTTCAAACCAAATGCATTTAGTCAGAGTGAACAAACACATTTTATTAACTATAAAGATTTTAAGTGATTATAAGTCAAAACACCACAAGTCAGATTTGGTTAAATGAAATAAAAGCAAAACTCATTCTAAGCTGATCTTAATACTTTCAGTGCCCTTACAAACTTAGATGCTTCTCACCACAGGCTGGCTGGTTGCCCTTCAGCCAGGCTCTCCCCTTTGATCAGCACTTCAGTTGGTTGGTGGTGGTGTCTGTAGATGGAGGTGGAAGAGAGAGAGAGTGAGAGCATGTCAAACATCTCTCCCTTTTATCATGTCTTTTCTTCCCTCTTGGCTTCCCACCCCCCTTCAGAGTCAGGTGAGCATTACCTCATTGTAGTCCCAAAACTGACCAAGGGAAGGGGGTGGGGGTGACTCACTTGAGGGTCCAACAGATCCTTTGTTGCTGCCTAAGCCAGTGTCCTTTGTTCCTGTGAGGCTGGGCTGGGTTGGTCATACATGCCCTGATGAGGTGTGAACTGCCCCTCTGCTCCTGCAGAATTTTGCTTGGGCTTGTTTTAAGCCATGAAGACACATTTTCAGCCTCAAACTTTATACATGAAATTACAACCTATAATATTACTATAACAACAATGCTCAGGGCATCATGAGCCTTCCGAAGACACCCGGCCTGACAAACTTTGCATTTGATACACACAATCACATTAGAAGGATGAACATGAGGGTGCAGGGTGTTCCCCCCAAGGTACAGAGTGTCAGTTTATCACGGTTGCAAAAAAAGCAAACCTCATTCTGGGATGTATAAGCAGGAGTGTTGTAAGCAAAACACCGGAAGTTATTCTCCTGCTCTACTCTGAGCTAATTAGGCCTCAGCTGGAGTATTGTGTTCAGTTTTGGGTGCCATATTTCAGGAAAGATGTGAATAAGCTGGAGAAAATCCAGAGAAGAGCAACCAAAAATGATTAAAGATCTAGAAAACATGACCTATGAGGGAAGATTGGTTTGTTTAGTCTGGAAAAGAGAAGACTGAGAGGGGGACATGAGAACAGTTTTCAAGTATATAAAAGGTTGTTACAAGGAAGAGGGAGAAAAATAGTTCTTAACTTCTCAGGATAGGAGAAGAAGCAATGGGCTTAAATTTCAGCCAGGACAGTTTAGGTAGGAAGTTTTTTTCCTAATGTCCAAACTGTCAGGATGGTTAAGCACTGGAATAAATTGCTGAGGGAAGTTGTGCAGTCTCCATCATTTAGAGTAGAAGACCTCTTGAGGTCCCTTCCAGTCCTACAAATCTATGATTCTAATGCAGCAGTGCTGTGGTCTTTCCACACTGTCAGCCTCCTTGACACGTCGGAGTTCTCTGAATACTTTTGTGAGGCTTGGCAGCTTGATGCGAGAGTGCTCAAAGGTTCAGAAAAGCTCTGGATCTGAGATGGCTTTGGAGTTGAGCACCACTCTAAAGAGGTGCCATGAATATGGATCAGGGTACTCCTGATGGCTAAGATTTAGCGAGAAGAAATGAGACATCCCATCCAAACAGTCATCAGGATCTCATTTGGAACCAGAGTCATGGACAGCAGGAATCCAATGGGCACAAGTGCAAGCTGAGGGGGATGCCTTGATGGTGAGCGTGAGAGCAATAGCATATATGGGAATACAATTTTTCTTTCTTAAATAGGCTTCATCTTGATTACTTACCTCTATCAAGATGAAAATTTCTAAAGATAAGCTGTTTGACTTGTAGCCCAGTTCCAAATTAGAAAGAGGACTGTAAATTGTTTTGTTGGTGAGAGGGATAACAGTGGAAAAAAAGTGAGTTTAGACATCTTAAGACTGATGGATGAATGTCAAGTAACAGGTTGTAAGGTCTTTTAGGATTGTTGTGTCAAACTTGCCATAAATTGGTGACCTCCTGTCATGTGAAGACCTTTGCACCTGAATAAAACAATGTCAGCGTCCTTAATGGTCACATGTTCTGTCTGTAATTTTTGTGGGGTGGGGGAGGTGTCACAGAGTTACTCAGTGTTTTGCATATGAAAGCCTATTTGAGAAATTTTTAAAGTGAGGCTTACCCTAAAAGTGATACTAGTTAAGGATGACCTAACTCAAACCTGAGTGGACCAAGTGGCATCACTCCCAGGTAGGCCTTGTGGCTGATATTGTCTGAAGACTTTGGAGGGAGGCACAACAAGGTAGAATAAGCAAAGTTAGCAAACAATAATAAAAATAAAGTGTATAACTGAGAAACCTTCACTTTTCAGGTCAATAAGTCACCTGAGAGAAGAGCATTGTTCCAGAGTCTGTAAAGTCCAGCCACCTTGGGGAGAGTAAGTCAAGATATAGGCTAAGCAAGCATTTGACCGGTCTCCCTGCGCCTAAAGGAGGCCTGATAATGAGACACACTGTGCCAGAAGAACATCACCTTTTGGCTCCTTGTCTGAGGTTCCAGCTCTTGCACTATGAGAGTCCAGAAGGCTGACAGCTGAAGAGTTCACAAACACCTTACCTTTATTTTTCCTCTTTCTATTTTTGTCTTGTTAGCTGGGAGATATCCCAGTTTTTATCTCTTCACACCCTAAACTTTGTGTGGCTGTGTATGGACATCCATAAAGTTCAGAAACAAAAGTTCCCTCCACTTAAATAGGCCTGAATATCTCTGAGATGCTGATTAGAGTGTGCTCTGTTTTTAAGTACTAAGAAACGTAAACTTGGGTACATAGAGGTTGTCAAGTTTCTGCATATCCAAGTAAATTGTTAATCTGTATTCTATCACCTCTGCAGAGTAGGGAAAAAGGAAACAGTTGGCCACCACACAAGAATTTAATTCTAAGGAGGTTGGCTCTGAGGTTGTGGTTAAGGCAGCTTGGCTTCAGTAGCAAAACATTTAGCCAACTCCTAACGCTAGATCTGATTAACTTTGGTAAAATTCTTTAGTTTGGGACAACCACCAAATGGATAGCCATCTCTTTTGATCCCTTCTTGGAATTCAGAAGGGGTTGTAATCATTTAATTTATTGAGCTAACTGATCATTCAATTCCAGTCCAATCTTGAGACTGATTTTGCTTCACATATTCATTTAATATTCACAATAGCTTGATTGTGTTTAAATAGTCTTAATAAAACTTATAAAACACACTGATACATACTTCTTTCCATATGTAATATTGGTCCAGAACCTTTGAGGATGTGGGTAGATATCAGGTGGTCAACCAAAAAAGTCTTACCAGCTTTCTGTAACTTAGCTTTTGGCTCTCACATGAGTGTCTTGAATCCTGTTCAGTCCTAGACTTGCATTTGAAGAGAATCTTTCCCATTCAAGGAAATACAGTGGAAAACCACAAAATCCACAGAAGAGCATTCAAAAGAGCATCCCTTTAGACTCTGATTATAGAAAAACCCAAAACTATGGGCTCTGAGACTTAATTCCAGAGTTTTCAAAATCTGTAACTGTACCGATCAAAAGCAGTGCCTAGCTCAGCCTGATCATCCTTAGCTCTGGAAAGCAGGTGCTCTGTCCAGCTTCCTAACTCCTGAAAGGGTCCATCCCTGTTAGAAACTCACAACACTTGGTTATAGTTTACTCTGATTGTGGAGGTGTCAAGTGCTAATTTTACATGCTTGGTAGAATGCCACTTGTTCAATGCAGTTACCATTTTATCTTTCAATTTATAGAAATTCTCTATGGATCTTTTGGCATCCTGCACTACACATTCTTTAAACTTCCCTTTACATATTTGGTCACTTCAAAGGCCTTTCCTAAACTTCAAAGGATCCCTTTTTGAAGTCTTATAAGTTGTGAGCCAGCTAATAGGATTTTCTCCCCCCTCCTTCAGTGAATTTAAATAAATAACCTTTGTTGAAAATCCATTCCTCTAGTATTCTAATAACTCTTCCCTTGGGGAATTTTCCTGTTTAGAAAGCTGCAAGTTTCTTCAGAAAGTGCACTATAACAATGTGGAGAACAGTATGGTGGTGTGAGTTCAGAGGCCAAGTTTCCCGTGTAACAAATATAATTTGTGCTCACAAAATCTGCAGTTACAAATCTGAGGAGCTGAGCCTCTAATGACCCACATTACACAGGAAAACCGGTGGTAGGAGGTGCAAATTCTGAGATTTGAATTTGTAACTGAACTTTGTGTGGGAAAACTTTTGCTGTCACAAAAATAAGAGGCTGACCTTTTCAAAACTTCTTCCTCCAGCTCTGAAAGAATGTATGCTTGTGTCTTGACCCTACCCCTCTAAAAGCTAAACAGGAAGGATATATGCAGGATGTTTCTTAATTTATAAATTTAAGATAAATGGATATGTCTGTTGTAAATTGATTGCTTCCATGTAGGAGTTGGCACTGGTTTAATCAGTTTAAAAACTGATTTTATTAAACTTCCTGCACAGACAAGGCTTTCATCATAACTGTGGCAATGATGGGTTTATTGTTGTCCTCCCCCCAAACCCGCCTCCGCTTCCTATTTTGATAGAAGTGGGGCAGATGCAACCTGCTAGAGATGGTCAGCAGGCTCTGTGGTACTATTACATCAAATATCTGGCAGAGAGAGTAATCTGCCAGCTATAGTATCTCAGTGTAGCCCAATCACATCTTGTGAGCAGGTTGACCAGATCTGGTAAAGCACGTAATAACCTTGCAGTCCACTAGGGGCACATCTACACTGGAATAAATGACCATGGCACAAGAGCTGCTGACTCAGGCACGGCTGCAGGTCTGTAAAACTTCTGTGTAGTTGTTCTGGCTTGGGTTGGAGCCTGGGCTTGAATTTTTTCTCCCCCTTGTGAGATCCCAGATTTTGGACTCCAGCCCAGGTCTGAACAGCTGCACTGCAATTTTACAGTCCTGCAAGCCAAGTCAGTTGACCAGGTCAGTTGCAGGTGTTTAACTGCTATGTAGATGTCTAGGTTAACTGTTGCTACTTTCTAAAGCTGTGCAGAGGATGGAAATGGTGTTTCACAGAGGATTTCAAAATGTGGATTAGAATTGGAACAAAACCTGAAACCTTAGAAATTCTCTGAAGGAAAGTTTAAATCTTTTTGGGGGGGTTCATTTTGAAAAGTTGAAATGACATAGTTAGACTTCAACTTTAAAAAAATTATAATATACAAAATAAATGACTTCATTTCAAAGCAAAACTTAAAACATCCTACAGTGTTAAGACATTTTGATGTTTGTTGTTGGAATTCCTTACTTTTTACATCTGGAATAAAATGTCACCAAAATCAACATGATTTCACAATGCATTTGGACTTCAATACTTTTTTTTTTCCAGTGGAAAATGGCTTCCCCAAACTCCCCCCCCTTTTTTTTTTTTTTTGACCAGCTCTCATCTCTGCTCTCACCAGGATATCCTTAAGTCTGGAAACTTTCCTAGTAAATTCCTAAGGAGTTATGTGAAAATTCACCCAAGAAGCTATTACTTTGACAGAGGTTTTAAGTTTTCCATGAACAACTTGCCCCCTTCTGTTCTTTTGCTATTAACATCACTGTAGCTGGTAGTGGCCATCTTAGTTGTCTTTATTTTTTTTATGGTCTAAGCAAGATGAGAGAGGTTGGGTTTGGTTTCTTCAGTTCTCTAGACTGGACTACTGTACTCTCATTAACACTTTCTCACATGATTGTTGGCTGCACTCTGTTCAGATTTGCCAGCCCCAGACTAGTGTATACAACCTCTATGGTCCTCTCAATAAATATGACATTGACCTGTAACTCATGAAAAGGTAAACTGGATAAAATTCCTTAACTTTTTGGGGTTTTCAAAACTCTTCTGGGCTACTCTGAGAGTTTAAGCCTTGTGCTGGCCCTCTGCCTAGGAGTGAATTTGACAAGGTACAGATTAGGGTAGTGTCTGTATTTATAGTTAGGCTACAAATGCAAAGAACTACCACTACACATTCTTTATAGTTGAAGTGATTTCAATTTGGGGTGAGGAATAAATTCTCTACTCCTTCCCTTGTATATTTTATGCTGGCTCTCAAGTATCAAGCATTGATAACTGTTGATCACAGGATGCTGGATCTGATGGATACTGGCTTGTCCTGATAGGTCAGTCTCTATTGTATGCCACTCTACCTAGCTCTGTCAGGCCTCTCTTCTGCAAGCCTCAGAATTTAACAGGCTCAAATGGAATTATTTAATCCAAGATTATCAATCAGATTAATACATCACTATACAGAAAGAATAGATGTATTACCACCCGCAGTGTCTGGTAAGGAGCTGGCCTTTGGCTATATCTATACTACAATTAGATACCCGCAGCTGGCCTAGTGGCTACTTGGGCTGCAGAGGGGTTTAACTGCAGTGTGGACTACTGGGCTTAGTCTGGTCTGGAGCCTGGGCTCTAGGATCCTACAAGGTGGGAAGGTCCCAAGGCTGAGGCTGCAGCCTGAGCCCAACTGTCTGCACTGCATTTAAACAGCCCTGTAATTGGAGAAGCCTAGGGTTGCCAACTTTCTGAGTGCAGAAAACTGAACACCCTTGCCCTGCCCCCACTCACTGCACATCCCCCCCACCCTAGCTCTCTCACTCATTTTCACCAGGTTGGGGTGAAGGAGGGGGTGAGAACTCTGGGGGTGAGGGGTTTGGGGTGCAGGAGGGGTTGCAGGATCTGGGAGGGAGTTGGGGTGCAGGGGGGGGCTCAGGGTTGGGGCAGGAGATGGGGGTGTAGGAGGGGATTTGGGGTGCACACTCCAGGTGGCGCTTCTCAGGTTCCCGGCCAATGGGTGCTATGGAGCTGACACTCGGGGTGGCACCTGTGGCGCAGGCAGGGGCAGTGTGTGGAGCCACCCCCCTGGCTGCCCCTGCACCTAGAGCCAAAGGGATATGCTAGTTGCTGCCAGGAGTTACGTGGAGGTGGCTGCTGTGGCCAACTGGACTTTTCGTGGCCTGGTCAGCTGTGCTGACCAGGGCTGCAAAGGTCCCTTTTTGACTGGGCATTCTGGCGGAAAACCAGCCGCCTGGCTATCTTAGGTAAACCATGGTATCTAACTGCAGTGTAGACATAGACAGCAGGATGCTGGCACTCTGCATTCCTCACCCTGACTTCTGAGACTTCTCTTTTATAGGGGGTAACACATGCATTTTTATGTGAAAAATGGGGAAAAGAGATTTCCCCATCTAAGTTTGTGTTCTGTTTTCCTAAGTCATAATTTTTTATGACCCTCCGTTTACCTGATTGAGCAAAAAGGAATCTCT
Source organism: Lepidochelys olivacea (assembly GCF_965140295.1). NCBI lineage: Eukaryota > Metazoa > Chordata > Testudines > Cheloniidae > Lepidochelys > Lepidochelys olivacea. Next base: position 76,808,297 of record NC_140414.1, read on the forward strand.
AATTCCATTCTTATTACTAAAAGTTGTGATAACCAACACGTTATGATTTAAACACCTTTCAATGGCTCATTATTTCATCCATTACAGAACCCACCTGCATTAACAAGTGTTTCTTATCAATCACCTAGTTCTGTTTATAACATGCTTCTGCAGAGACATCATTTATTTGTTTGAGGGGGTCTTTTCCCTGGATTCCCTCAGACCTGAAATGCTGAGGATAATTAGCTATATCTCAACACTCAACCACATTAAATTCCTGAATACAGGTCACTCGCAGGTTAAGAACCAATGCTCTGGGCCTTAGAACTCAGACATGTTCATTGTTAATATTGTAAAAAATTCTGAAAGAGTAGTTAATGAGAATGATTTTAATATGCAGTAAAAGACTAAAAAGGTTAATATTTACTATCTGGTACTAACACCTCCGTCTTTCTTCTTCAAGGCCTCTTGTACCATATGCAATTAATATAATAGGCCTGAGATGCAAAGCTTGGATCCTACATTGGATTCAGGGATTTGGCATGGGCCCATCTCTATAGAGAGAGTTCAGTTCTTACACCTATGAAATGATTTCTGGTTGATTTCTCCCATCCCTAATTCATGTGTAGCAGCATAGATTCAGTGGCCAGAAGGAAGCTGAAATAGTCTCGTGGGCCAGTCTTTTCAACAGTTGTCATTGCTAACCAGCCAGTCCTGTATTATCAAGTTTCAAGTCTTAGTGGTGGGACTGTAGACTAGGAAATTTTGTCAACAGATTTCCTTCCTCTGCTGGATGCTTTTGTTTTGAGCCATATTGTTAACTAGCTAGGTTCCAGCTACATGTGAATCTTCTCTCCCACGTCTCTTTCCTCTACCCAGCTGTGTAAAAGTAGTATTTAAGAGTTAAAATGAAACTTCTCAAGCTTGGGAAGCCAGTCAGACATGGTGAATGGGGGCTGAAGCATCATTTTTATGGGGATGCTTTACAGCCAGCTCACATACCTTTTAATGTAATCTCAAGACACCGCTGTTATTTCGAGGAGTTCATTCATGTTGCCCACAATTGACATGTCCTTTGTTTTCCAAATATGCTTCCCCAGCTTGTCTATAAAAGCTTTGCAAACAATGGCTTGTTTAGATTGAGGGAAAGTCTTAATAAGTTGAAGGAAATTGGATTCATTGGCAAAAAATTCTAAACTGTTCCTGGTTCAGACCATTCCATGTGGCTTACTTTCCTACCTCCTGACAAAGGGTTTTAAACCCCAGTTCCCTAAACCGGAGCTTCAGAGCCTTAAATGAATGACCCATTATAATTATAGAATATTTATAATGTCTGAGCATATAATGTATCAAACCTATAAATTCATTTTCTGTACTGATCATAGATTATAACTGCTTACAATATGAGGCAAACCTAATCTGGTCTCCATTGCATTAACTGCATTATTCCACTTTGTTTCAGAAATATGCAGCCCAGAGTTTCTAGCCTTCCTGTCTTACTTAGCAACAAAACTGTTTTAATTCCCTCTGATATTACTGAATATTTATAATGCAAGAGAGATCATGAGGCTCATTGTTGATTGGCATCTTTTGTGGTGGTGTTTTGGCATTTCTAAGAACTTTTTTGAAGTTTAATTTTAATTGACTTATTCAGTCAATGTCTCACTTGCTGGCAATGAAACACGAATGGGGAGATTTATTTCCCCCAAAAGTCAAAGGATTGATACTTTCATCTTATTCCCATTCTTGTGCAATCTACAGTGCACCAACTGCTTGTCATCCTAATCCTTAGAGGTATCAGCAAGTCTTTGTTGATGTGACATATATTGTCGTAAAGCAGTGTGATTTTACAACAGGGTTGGCAACAGTCCTATGCCCTGTTTGTCTAACATGTAGGTGCGGATGATACCCCCATTTTCTTATTGCACCCAGGGAAGAGGAGTACATGTGTAGAGTATCTCTGTCTGTGTGACATTTTTGCTGGGACCAGAGCAGGAATGCAGGTCAGAACTCCTGCAAAAAGTCAGTAAGCAATTTAGTTAGATATGTGTTAGATTCTGTTTTGTTTAAATGGCTGATAAAATAAGCTGTGCTGAATGGAATGGATATTCCTGTTTTTGTGTCTTTTTGTAACTTAAGGTTTTGCCTAGAGGGATCCTCTGTTTTGAATCTGATTACCCTGTAAAGTATTTAGCATCCTGATTTTACAGAGGTGATTCTTTTACCTTTTTCTTTAATTAAAATGCTCTTTTAAGAACTTGGTTGTTTTTTCATTGTTCTTAAGATCCAAGGGTTTGGGACTGTGTTCACCTGTGCAAATTGGTGAGGATTTTTATCAAGCCTTCCCCAGGAAAGGGGGTATAGTGCCTGGGGGGATATTTTGCGGGGGAGACATTTCCAAGTGGGCACTTCCCCTGTTCTTTGTGTAACACTTTGGTGGTGGCAGCTTTTAACCTAAGTTAGTAAGAATAAGCTTAGGGGTCTTTCATGCAAGTCCGCACATCTGTACCCTAGAGTTCAAAGTGGGGAAGGAACCTTGACAGGGAGTTTGCCATTGACTTCAGGGGAGTCAGGATTTCAACTCATGTCTCTTTATACAGCACCCACCACAATTTAGAGCACTGAAAAATAATCATGTAGTCAGGGATGATCAGCAGATTGTTTTGCATGACTCTGTAAATACATTTCACAACTTTTTTCCACTCTTTCAACAGCATGATCAGAATCCCAGTATTTTAAATTGGCAAATGAGCAACTTTCCCTAACTTGTCATATACAATAGAAGAAATTCATGCACTCCTACATCCAAGCTGTGTTAGAAGGCAAACTACAAATATTGCAGGAAAAATATTTTCTTATGAACAGGAAATGTTATTTAGGCATGACACATGAAATGCATTTGGGAGTGAAAATCCCCTCCCTTTAGAGAGTGCTTTCCATAAAATAGTCTGAATTTAGTCAGGCCCATAACCCCATTTCCTAGGGTGGCAATTATCTGGACTCCTTGGTGTAACATGTCTACCCTGAGATTAAGGAAGGAATGAGGAACTGCAGTAAAAAACATAACCAACACAGAGAGGGACATTTAGCAATTTATTCAGAACTCATCATTGTACAAATTAGGATCCATCAAATTTTGCTACTGTCTTTAATTTAATGAGTCTAGCAGCTGCTCTGCCACTTCTTATAAGCGTAATAATATCTTAACACTACACAGTGGGGCTTTGTTTATTTTCTCCAGCACAGACAGAAGACAGGAAATTCAGCAGTTGTTGTTTTTGGGAAAAAAAACGGCATGCATTATGAACCTCTTCAGTTATTCCCCTGGCTTTCTCTAACTTCCTCCCCCATCTCTCCCCAAGTCCTCGTTATTCAAAAACTCATTTACCAGTAACTTATAAGAAAATAGTTTCCTCAGATAATGGAAGTAAAGTGAAGCCAGGGATAAGTCAATAAACCATTATGAGGATCACAAACAAATAATAATTTTCACAAAAATGACGTATGGCCTGCTCTCATCCACAAACTCATTGCTACGGTTTACAAGGAGACTAGTGATTTAGCATGTATTCTGCAGGACTAATAAAACTTGTCATTTCAACGTTAGTGCTAGTTTCTGTTGCCATCTCCAATACTAAATGACAGAGGATCTTCAACTTCTTAAAAATTACAGACACAGAGGTATTGTATAGGGTGCTGGACAGGGACTCAAGAATACCTGAGTTCTATTACTATTTATTCCATTGACAGTCTGTGTGATCCACTTTCATCTCACCCTCCATTCAATCTATTTTCTTTATATAAATGATTGATTCTAAGGTCATTTCTACTAACTTTTTAGTGTACTTGAACAGAAAAATAGGTTGGAGCAAGACCCTTGCAATTAAGCTTCCTAGAATTAAAAATGAAAGTTTTTGGCATTTGAGCTCTTTACTAATCTTGTCTTCCTCCAGAACTTCTGCTTTCACTCCAAAACAGAAGCTGCCTTGCATACTTTTTAGGAAGTATTGTAGAGTGTAAAATCAGCACAATATAAATTTGGAAACTGTATGCTGCCTTTATGAAATATAAACCAACTCCATCCATAAACACCATGGAGAACAGAATGGAGAGCAACTTCTTCTGGAAGAGTTGGCTTTGCAAGCACAGCTTAATAAACCTAGGCAGTCTCTTCCAGTGGCTACATTATCAAGCAGATGCACATCTAAAATAAATAGCAATTGCTAATGTAACTGTGCATGAAATTACATTTGCCATGCATTTTAGCACCTTCTATAGGTAGTATTCAAAGACTTGTAATAGGCTGGCAATATTTGCCTGACTCACTCCATCCTGTTTAAAATGTGGTGTTCCCACTGGGAATGGATTTAGTGGATTCTGCCCACTCTCTAATGCAAGTAGCTCACTATATCCTGTTGGAATAAAGGTGCTGAGTGGCTGTCTGGAGTTGAGTATCTGCAGAGTAGGCTAAGCAGTCTGGATGGAGGAACCCCAGGAGCAGGCAAGCCTGGAGAGAGGGCTTGAGCTGAGACTTGGTATCCTTTGATTGTCAGATTCCTTGAAGAAGTGAATATATGACTCCAAAGGGTGTGGACTCTGTTTTAGAGCAGGCTCTGAAAAGCTCTTCTCACCAGGTTTAGGGTCTATTAAGTGCATAAATGAGAGTACAGAAATAAGTAAATGCTAGGTCTGAGGGCATGGACATCTAATTGTATGATAATGCACATTCAACATAATTAGGTCCCTAAACCATGGACCTATGCTAAGCAATGTGTGATACATTTTCAAATGATAAACTCTAAACATGCAACTGAGTAAGACAGATATTGTTGTATGTCTTTCAGAAAAGAGCCTGATTCATCATGCTGCAAAAAAATGGATGCCTAATTGAACATTACCTAATAATAAGACCAGTATTGGAAAAGGTCATGGAAAAGCTTTTGTGCTTGCAGCTGTATGTTGCTCATCCATACGCGTGCCCCCTCCTAAATGCGTCTTCAGTTCCATTATGTGTGTGGATGAGCAACATAATGGTCCCTTCTGGTATCAAAACCTGTTACCATTAGCATCATTCGGTCTGGCCCCATGCATAAGTCATAAAACACTTGTAGAGCTGAGACTTGAGTCTCAAGTTTTATCCCAGGGCCATAACCACAAGGTTACACTTGGATTCAAACAATGGCTTTTGTAGCTAATCAGAAAAAAATGACTTAACAGGAAAGCATCTTCTTAGTGCCGCTTAGATCAAAATTTTAAGACTGAACAATTTCTCCCCTCTAAATCCTCTTTTCACACAAATAATAAATTATGCTTTGTCAGACCTATGTGTGTGGTCCTTGAAAATAGCTAAAGTTTTACCTGTGTACTGTGGCTTTTTAGGTAGTATGTAGTCAGCTAGATAATACTTAGTCCTGCCTTGAGTGCAGGGGACTGGACTAGATGATCTCTTGAGGTCCCTTCCAGTTCTGATTCTTTGTACATGTCCTAAACAGTCTCATTGAACTTCTATGCATATTTTGCATATATAAGGATTGCAGGATAGGTTGAGGCTTATATGACCAAGGCAACGTCATTCATTTTTTCCATTACAAACATAACATAATGAAAAACTCTTCTTAGATTTTATGGTCCAATGCAGTATAAATTTTAAGTATGTAAGTAATCCCATGCAGCTCAGTGAGTCTACTCATGCTTAAAGTTATACACATACTTAATTGCTTTGTTGGATCAGGGACTTAATGGCTAGATTTTTTCAGCCTTTTGTGTATTGACATGGTTTATCTGATAATTCTGAATTCTTCAAAAGGTAATATTAAGTATTTGTAAGATGTTTGGCCTGACTTATTATTTACTACCTTACACACATTAATTTATTACATATAAAATCCTATTCAGAGCAGACTGTAGTAGGCACTCTTAAGACAGCTATGAATAGAAGACTCCTGCCCTGAAGAGCTTACAATCCAAGCCACTGATTCTGCATTGCGATCCCTGGAGTCAGACTGCTGTCTGTGTATGAGGAAGTCCTATTGATTTCAGCAGGGCTTTGTGCAGATTCAGCAGTCCTCCCATGCTGATTACAGTGTAAGACTGGGATCCAAATAGACCAATGAGGAAAAGATGTAATGGATATCAGTGCTATTTAATGACAATGACAGTGGTAAGCACACAGCTTATGTTTATGTTTGTGCACATCTTTTTTCAGTAACCTGAAGAGATGGCTGACTAGGGTTTATAGCCCTCCATGAAGAACTACAGCTGAAGGACTGAATGGTTCAGAGGCTAGTAGTGGGGGACAGCTTTTTGCTTTGTCATCAGTGGTCTTGCACCATTCCTGGCAGACAGTTGTCCATATTAATGATAGGTAAACTTTGAAAAGAGACGTTGCTGAAAATAAATGCTACTCTAAAAATGGGTATGAAGTTACACAGTAACACAGAGGGACAGATTTTTAAAGGTACTTAGGCATACAACTCCCATTGATTTCCATGGGAGAAAGGTGCCTTGGCATTTTGAAAATCCTATCAGCATCTGAAGGCCTGAATACCTTTAAAAAATCTGGCCCTGAGCCTATGTCTAAGAAAACTTAGATATAGAGTCACTATATACCAATGAGCACCTTAGTAGGCAACCCTCTGTATCAAGCAACCACTTTAAGGTATCTGTAAAACTTCAGTATGATTTTTGATCAATCTTTAGTTAGAGAATCGCTCTAACTAAACAACTAAGCAACTGACAGCTGTTGGTCTCTTAAGTGGTCATTTAAGAATGATTACACTGCATGCTTAAAGGACCAGAAATCTATTTTTGTGTTTTGAGTGGTAAAGGATTTCACAGAAATGTTTAGGCAGTTTGATTTTAGATCTTAGCATTAAGCAGTTGTAAAAATTAAGAGGCTACATCTGTTGTTGAATCTGTCACAGATGCAAGAGCTTGACACTACAATGGATAGAAGTGTTGGAATGGGTCAAGCAATCTTCGCTCACCAAGAGGTAAGGTGAGCTGATAAATAGGTTTCTTGCTATTTGGTACAGTAGCCTATGCTTTCTTTACCCTGGACTTTCTAGCTATTTTTTTAGTGTCCTGGAAGGATGTGAACAATAGGTTTTTGCAGAATATTTTAAAATTTGTACTGATTTTTACATTATAAAATGTAAAAAATCAACATAGTAAAGAATGAAGAAATTTTAATTAAAGAAGCAGTATGAAACCCATCTGACCTAAAATAATTCTGCACTATTAGTCAGTGAGTTTACTTATTCATGCAGGTAGTTCCACTGAACTTGTGTGAGGAAATGATACTCACTGTAAGGGTTGCAGAACTGAGACCTTAAGGAGGAAACTAGTTCATTTGTTGGTGATAGTCATAAGAATTTTAGTGGTGATCGGGATGACGCTAGTAAATAATTGGGCATTGTCTGGTTACTGTGTTAACATACACATTGTTGTATGCATCTCTGGGTCAGATTGAAGGAGACTGTGACATTTGTTGTGGGAGTGAAGGAATATAATCTAGATTTATAGCCTGTATTTACGGCCTTGGATGTGCTGTCATTGACGGAAAGGACTCAAAATGTTTAGCAGGTGTGGTGAAAAGTGTAACCTTGAAAAACTGGATTCAGGCTGGTATAACACAGCATGGTTAATTATACCTGATAAGGGATTATATGTGAGCCTTAATAGGTCTTTAGAAATGAGATGTTCAAGATATAGTGTAAAGTTTCTTTTTTATATTTCAATAAACTTCCTGGCCTGGTGCTCTCCAAAGTAATTAGATTTGCGAGAAGGCACCACTGTTATTGCTCATCTTCTATTTCCTATGTCTGAACAAATTGTACACTGGGTGAATAACCCCAGTCATACAAAACAAAAGATACTGAGATCTGCTTTGCTCTCTACTATCTCTTCCACCCTGGGCAAGTCAGATGCTGATAATGCTCACAATGACTTTTTTCCCCATGATTTTCTTTTTCTACGCCTCTGGGCAAGTTGCATGAAGACAACATACCAAGAGTACGCAAATTCAAACGTGGGCACACCCCCTTGATCACAACCTTTCTTCCAATGCAACCTTCTCTGTCCCCTAGCCCTCTTACTCTTTTTAGAAAAGTGACATCATGAAAACATCTTGTTTCCTTTCACACTCCACATTCTCACTAGAGTGAGCCGGAAAGGAGGACGTATTGGCTCTCTTGAGTCACTCTCGATAAAACAAAATCAACAGCCACGATGGAAGAGCCCAGTGGTCACTGTACTCCAATAGCTTAGTGACAATAGCTTACACTAAAGCTTCAGAGGAGGGCATATTGCCAACCCCAAGTAATTCACTTAACTGTTCAATACTTACCCTGGTGGAGGTGCAGGCAGTAGTGGGTGGAACATTTTATTTTTTTCTGGTTCAGGATGATGGTCAATATATGCCCTAAACCACTAAAACATCAGGCTTAATAGTTTGTATAATTTAATTGTATCCTGTATAGTTAGATGGTATTGTTCTTGGTCCAAATCCTGATGTCCCTACTCATGCAAATCCCAGTTTTTGTTTTCTATAAGAGTAGAAACTGAGATGAAGACCTCAGGTTTTAGCCATTTAATTCATATACCTGTCTTATGCTTTTCTTGAATTTTATTAAATTATTTGCTTCACTGATGTCCTACAGCAGTGAGTTCCACAAAGTAATTACGCTGTATAAAAGTGGTTCCCTTTTGCATATACTGCTATTTAACTTTACCACATGGATTGATACCTAATCTCTCTTGCTCCAGAGCAAGCCCATTACATCTTATTCTGCCTTCAAAGGCCGTGCAGAATTGATCACAGTCCTCTTTATAACAGCCCCTTAACATATTGGAACACTATTAACAGACCCCTTGAGTAGAACAGACTTACAGTAAAATACTGTCACTATGGCTGAGAAACTTATTTTTTTTCACTAAATAAAGTACATGCACATTCTTCAAGGGAGATATTATTGCCAGTCATTTCAATGTCAAAACATCACTTTGGAAAGATGTCACAAGTCCATAGAACTCAGCAGATTGTCACGATCTAAACTGTTTTTAAATATCCTGGACATATAACTTGAAGAGGCTTGCATCACTAAATATGCAGAAGAGGGCTTGCATGGATCAGGTACTGGAATATTGTTTACCCAAAGATGTTTCACATTTCTTCTGAACAAAATTAGAACTCCATGTCTTTTTTGCAGACTTTTTCATATGCAAAATGTAATCCCTTGTCTAGCTTCCTGTAGGCAGGAACTTTAGATGACAAAAATATAGTAAAACAATTTGGAAGAAAGGTTTGGTGATAACCTGTAAAATTGTTTCAGATAATATTGTTTCATTAAAAGAAGTCTTTACAGAAAAAACATTTTATTTGTATTTATTTATATACTTTATCTATATCAAATCATTCTTCTGTAAAGGGTGTACGTGTGTGTGTTTTATATATATGAATGAGAGGGAGGGGGAGGCACACAAGCGAGCTGGAATACAGTTAAACAGAAATCAATGCAGTTTTTTAACTAAGAGAACAGACCTCATTAGGAGAAGAGCAGCACACTCCCATGTCAGTGTCTTTTCAGGCCATGTCAGATGTAAAATGCTGCTTTTTTTTTTTTTTTTTACAGAACTTATTTCTTTTTTGTTTTGGATTTGTATTTTGAATCTCCCTCTCCCTGCCCTCTTGTGTTTTTGTAAGCCTCAGGGTCGTTTCTTTTTGACCTTGACAACACACCAGTTTATATTCTTTATGATTATATAGATTCATAGATACTAAGGTCAGAAGGGACCATTAGGATCATCTAGTCCGACCTCCTGCACAATGCAGGCCACAGAATCTCACCAACCCACTCCTGCGAAAAACCTCTCACCTATGTCTGAGCTATTGAAGTTCTCAAATCGTGGTTTAAAGACTTCAAGGAGCAGAGAATCCTCCAGGAAGTGACCCGTGCCCCATGCTACAGAGGAAGGCGAAAAACCTCCAGGGCCTCTTCCAATCTGCCCTGGAGGAAAATTCCTTCCTGATCCCAAATATGGCGATCAGCATAAACCCTGAGCATATGGACAAGATTCACCAGCCAGATACTACAGAAAATTCTTTCCTGGGTAACTCAGATCCCACCCCATCTAACATCCCATCACAGGCCATTAGGCCTATTTACCATGAATATTTAAAGATCAATTAATTACCAAAATCATGTTATCCCGTCATACTATCTCCTTCACATCCCTTTTTAACACCATTAAGACCACCTCATGGATCATATAAGAAAAGATCCTATCCTAATGCAATGTCTGTTCTGTTAGTCAGATTTTTCTACTGTTCCCGCTGACATGGGAATAATGGAGGAGCAAGAAAATGACACTGCAAGGCTTAACCCTTACTCTTGATTTAGGAAGTTTCAATCTAGGAAAGGTGAGACAGTTGCATACTGACAATCAGTTCACTAGATTTGTCATATTCTATTCAACAGAGCATACACACGTGCAAACACATGTTTGCATTGAAACTTTGGACCTTCTCTTAAGTGTTTAAGAAGCGAAGACAATTAGTGGAACAGAACTGTGGCAGCAGTAATTGTTTTACCTCTTAGATTACTCAGACTACTCCAGTCTTTCCCATTTGACTACTTATTTAAGGTAACTTTATGGTATGTTTTAAAGAGAACAATGTTTATATGTAAATTAGGGAAGGAATGGGACCTAATAATCTAAATTAGATTTTAGTAAACTTCAAGTTTGATTAAGGAAACCACTCTGGAAATGTCCTATTAAAAACCATAGAAGCTATAACTGTGAATAAAATATTTTACTTTGGGAAACATAGCAGATGTATCTTGCTACTTAGTGTAGAGTACTAGATCATTATTTATCTGTTAATTGACAGCAATTGCTGAGGGTTATTCAGGCCGAAATTACAAAAGTTCCTTCCTTGAAAAGCTTACGTAGTTTAAAATAAGCTACATGTCCCTGGCTAGTTTTGGAAATTTGTCTGTTTGACCTATGGTACTGGCATTATGACTGCATCAGATACTGTGTCCACAAAAAGAAATACAGTTTGGGGCAAAGCTATTGGCCTAAACTTTTGTAATCTCAGAAAAATCCTTCTAGATATGATACTTCTGAGAACAATGAAAAATCATGATGGTCAGAATTGGTATGGAAGATTTGTGGCTCTGTGTAAATGCCTGGCTGGGTTGGATACCACCTACTATCCCCACTTGGGCCATCTTAATGGGTCTCAAGCACATCACTAATCAACATTTTACAGCTAAAGGAGTGGTGCAAGTTTTGCTATTCCTTCAGAGCTAAACTCAAGTGGCAGTACACCCACGAACTGTAGGACCACTAAGACTAAGGGTACGTCTACAGTACAAAATTATTTTGAAATTATTCTATTCGAATTTTCGGAAGCTATTTTATACATTCGGTCTTCTGTGTCCCCACTAAAGCATGTGAATTCAGCGGATTGCGTCCATAGGACCAAGGCTAGCATTGAATGTCGGAGCGGTGCACCGTGGGTAGCTATCCCACAGTTCCTGCAGTCCCCGCCTCCCATTGGAATTCTGGGTTAAGCTCCCAGTGCATGATTGAGTACAAACATTCTTGCTGGTGTTTCTGGGTCTGTGTCGTCAGAAAGCTTCAGCAGACAATCGTTTCGCACCTTTTTGGTGTGCAGACGCCATACTGCTTTCAGCAGACGGTGCACCGCTGCTCTCCTGCTACTATGAATCCACCTCTCATTTTCCTATGTAATCTCTACTATCTACTCTTTCTCTTCCTCATCGAATGCTTCCACTGCCAACTCTGCTCGGCCATTGTGAACCGAGCAGCACAGCTTCTGCCGTCAACTCTGCTCTCCCACTATTGCCACGCTTCCGAGCTGTTGTCTGTCCTGGGCACCCACCTCCGTGAAAGCCACAGAAGACAACCATTTTCCGCCTCTGTTCGGGTACTGTGAACCAAACAGCACAGCTTTTGCTGCCATTCTGCTCTCCTATGTTTCGCGCCCTTTTTACAGGATTACCCGTGCAGGTGCCATAGCCATGGAGCCTGCTCAGATCTCTGCTGCAGTTTTGACCATTGTAAATACCTTGCGCATTATCCAGCAGTATGTGCAGTACCTGCAAAACCAGGCAAGGAAGCGACGACAGCGTGATTACTATACTGATGAGGACATGGACACGGATGGCACGGCATGTGGCAATTGGGAGATCATGGTGCTGTTGGGCCAGGTTTATGCTGTGGAACGCTGATTCTGGGCCCGGGAAACAATCACAGACTGGTGGGACCACATAGTGTTGCACATATGGGATGATTCCCAGTGGCTGAGAAACTTTTGTATGCGTAGGGCCACTTTCATGGAACTTTGTGACTTGCTGTCCCCTGTCCTGAAGCGCAAAGACACCAGAATGAGAGCAGCCCTCACAGTTGAGAAGCTAGTGGCCATAGCCCTGTGGAAGCTTGCAACGCCCAACAGCTACTGGTCCGTCGGGAATCTGTTTGGATTGGGGAAATCTACTGTGGGGACTGCTGTGCTGCAAGTAGCCAACACAATCATTGACCAGCTTCTATCAAGGGTAGTGACTCTGGGAAATGTGCAGACCATTGTGGATGGCTTTAATGTGCTAGGGTTCCCTAACTGCTGCAGGGCGATAGACAGAACGCATATCCCTATCTTGGCTCCGGAACACTGGGGCGGCCAGTACATAAACCGCAAGGGGTACTCTTCCATGGTGCTGCAAGCACTGGTGGATCACAAAGGACGTTTCACCGACATCAACATGGGATGGCCGGGAAAGGTGCATGATGCTTGCATCTTCAGGAATTCTGGTGTCCACGGACAGGGGTGGGGTAGTGGTAGGGACCCCCCCCAGAATTGCATGCAGCTCATCACAGAAGCAGCATGTCTGGGGCTCTGACCTGGAGTGGCCGTTCGCTTCTTTGGTTTTTTGGTAGGCTTGCCTGAGCTCCTTAATTTTCACGCGGCACTGCTGTGGGTCCCTGTTGTAGCCTCTGTCCACCATGCCCTTGGAGATTTTTACAAATATTTTGGCATTTTGTCTTTTGGAACTGAGTTCTGATAGCACAGATTCGTCTTCACATACAGCAATCAGATCCAATACCTCCTGTTCGGTCCATGCTGGAGCTCTTTTGCGATTCTGGGACTGCATGGACACCTGTGCTGATGAGCTCGCCACACTGGCCAAACAGGAAATGAAATGCAAAAGTTCCTGGGGCTTTTCCTGTGTACCAGGCTAGTGCATCTGAGTTGAAAGGGCTGTCCAGAGTGGTCATAATGGAGCACTCTGGGATAGCTCCCAGAAGCCAATGCCGTCAAATTGCGTCCACACTAACCCAAATTCGACCTGGTGATGTCGATTTCAGCGCTAATCCCCCGCTGGGGAGGAGTACAGAAATCGATATTAAGAGCCCTTTAAGTTGACAGAAATGGCTTCGTCGTGTGAACGGGTGCAGGATTAAACTGATTGAACACTGCTAAATTCAACCTAAACTCATAGTGTAGACCAGGGCTTAGTGATTTATTGTGAGTCAGAGGACCTAAAGATTGAAAAGACCAATTAGGTCAGCTAGTCCATCTTCCTGCCAATGTAGAATTGTTCCCCACTGTACATTTACGAAAGTTTTATCCTCCTTAGTTTGAAATGTGCTGAGTGAGGCTGTTTTCAGGATAAAATTATTCCACAGGCCAGTAGATCTCAGTCAGGAAGCTTCTCAGCCTACATTTTGCCATTCTGGATTTCATTTAATTACTTCTAATTGTACCCTTGTGTGCCACACTAAATAAACCCTCTCTCCTTAGTGTTTACACCTTTCAAATATTCATAGATTCGCATCCCCTCCCCACTCGGTAGCTGTCATTTAGTCAAGATTCACTTATTGATCTCTTTTAATCTCTCTCCTCGTAAATCAGTCTCTCCAGCTCTTCTGAACTCCCAAAAGTTTCACAGCATATTTGTGGTAATGAAGGGCCCAGAAAGAACACAATGTTCCAAGAGCCTTGAAGGGAGGGACTGTTCGCTCCCTGTAGTGTGAGTAACTTCATGTCTCTTGGTGTGCTTCTCAATACTAGACTAGCTGTCAGTGTTACTCTATCACTGCCTTCCAGGTTTCTTCCTGTCAACATTTTGTCATTGGTTTCTTCTTTCATTATAGCTTCAAATGAACCTTTTTATATGTCAGATGGGGAAAATCCCCTCATCACATACAGCTTTCTGATTCTATCTGCTCCAAGGTATGAAGAGGCAGGGCTGCACAGAGATTGTTGGGAGGAAATCTGAATAGATGCTGGTCTCCTCAGAAATGGGCAGATGTCCACAGAAGCTAATGTTACTCAGCTGGGTTAATATTCACTCCATACCCCACCAACTTCAAATAAGCAGATATACAGAGGAACCAATAGCAGTAGAATCCCTAAGGCAGCCATGCTGATAGGCTAAAGGAGGCCAGGCAGGACCCTCATACAGAGGGCCCAAAATGGTGTTGGAGGATCTGAGGCGCTTGAATGCTGCACTTCTTGCCTTTTCTTTGGACTCCAAATTCTTTTCTGAGTTGCCATTTGTCAAGCACTCCAGTTTCTTGAGACCTCCTTCCTTTAATGTACTGGCTTTGTGTGAGTGAATGATGCTGCTCTCTAGTTGCTAGGTCAAAAAGTGGATGTTAGATGCTATTGTTTTCAGCGAAGAGTTTTCCTTTAAGTATGTTGAGGTCTGTGGATAAAAAGTGTGATATTACATGTAGGTACTTATTAATTAACTAATCCAGACTTGGTGATTTTGGACCTGAAAGACCAAGCATTCAGTTCCATCTCCCCAGGGGTACATGTGTGATTTGTGTCTGTTTGCAGTATATATACAATTCATACTTCTCCCCCCTAAAATTCCACCACTGGAAAGTACCAAATGATGTGTAGGGTAATTCTGCCGTTGATGTGTCCGTTCTCATCAATAGATGTTCCGTGTACATGGCCCTTATAATTAACATAGGGTTCTTTTTAACCATAATTTCTTATAAATGTGCTAGCTACTTTATTGTACACTGTAATTTTGCATCCTAGCTATGCTCAGCCCTGTTCTTTCAGTCTATGAATAAGACTGTAGTTATACAACATGACTTTGTGCTTGTACAGCAGCACTCTATAGCAGGACCTTCTCTAGAGGGCAGATATAAATCTTAGTAGTAGTTATTCTTGGTTAAGTAACATTTCAGTAAAAGTGAAAAAAAAAAAGTATTTTAAAATGCATTGTTTCCCCACTATAGGTTTGCTGCTGGTCACTTGTGCTTTTAACCTTGATATTCTAACTGATTTGAAGGACTTCAGGCCAGATTTATAGAGGCTTTACCAGTCTGGAAAAAAGTCAGTTAAAATATTTTCTGTCCCTTTCCACAGACAGTTTTTCAACTGGCTGTATTAATTGCAAAGTGAGACTGGGCCACTGGCATTCATACTTTAATTGATGACAAAATTCCTCTCCACCATTTTGAAGTTTGACAGATGTCCCTTGGCAGCACTTTGTGAATTTCATAAATTCCTGTTGATTGTAAACTTTTACCCTTGTGGGGAATATTTCCCTCCCCTAGTTATCTACCTTTTAAAGTGTGGGTTTTTTTTTAGGGGACAAAGTGGGTAAAATATTCTTGGGGAAGTGGTGAATGTTTGGGAGTGCTACTGCCTGGATCCTGACCAGACAGAGCTGAGGAATGCCAGCTCTGCACATGTTCCACAGCTCATGAAAAGAAGGGAACAAAGGGTGCTTGATGAAGGAGAAAGGTGTGGGTTCCAGCAAAATCTACATTTTGTTCATTCAGATCCTGCCCTCCCGATACCTACCTTGTTCCAGCTCTGAGCTTTAAGTTATGTGGATCCTAGCAAAGATGGGATGCTATTGGGAAAGACAGTTTCTCTGAGAATTCTGCTGCATCATTAGTAACCCAGTGTTTTCTGAGCGATCTGACCATGTACAACTGGTAAGAGCAGGAAAGGGACCTGTAGCTAAATAAAGTGTTTGATGTATTACTGTGTGTTGGTAATAACTGGAGAGGACTCCATGTTTCTAAAATTAAACTGGCTCTTTATTAAAAACTATTTATAGAGACTGCAAGGGCAGCTAGTATTCCAGTCATATGCAGACAGACTGACTACAGGTGCCTTCCTCAGACTCTTCCTTCCTGCAACCTGTGCTCCTCCCTCCAAGTTTCATGTAGGCTGCTACTGAAGTGATAGGTGAAGTTTGCAACTCTGCCTCTAGTAGTCTGAGTGGAATGGCCTGGGACTGGCATATCTGAACAATTTTCTCTTCCTGTGTCATACTGTGGTCAGCAGGGGCTCCCAAACTGAATGCCTCTCATTATTATTATTTTTTTTAAAAGGGCAGCTGGTTTCCGAGAGAGCTGTAAGATTCTGGAACTTGCTCCCCTTCTTGATCCAAAATACCCTGAATTTGATGGCTATCTAGACACATTACCAGATACATCAGTTTGAAAGGGTTTTTGGAGTGTTCCTCCCACAATGACAAAGGGGTAGGAAGGAGGCTTTGCAGGTGTCTGGCTGGCTGAGTTCCTGATGACAGGGTCACCGTTTTTTGTTTGTATGTATTCTGTGAAACAGAAATTAAATAAAAACATCAAATACTCTTGCTGGAAGGTAGCAATGCAACACTAGTATATTTCTTTGACAGGTTTCAGAGTAACAGCCATGTTAGTCTGTATTCGCAAAAAGAAAAGGAGTACTTGTGGCACCTTAGAGACTAACCAATTTATTTGAGCATGAGCTTTCGTGAGCTACAGCTCACTTCATCGGATGCATACCGTGGAAACTGCAGCAGACTTTATATATACACAGAGAATATGAAACAATACCTCCTCCCACCCCACTGTCCTGCTGGTAATAGCTTATCTAAAGTGATCATCAGGTGGGCCATTTCCAGCACAAATCCAGGTTTTCTCACCTTCCACCCCCCCACACAAATTCTAATTCTAATTTGTGTGGGGGGGTGGAGGGTGAGAAAACCTGGATTTGTGCTGGAAATGGCCCACCTGATGATCACTTTAGATAAGCTATTACCAGCAGGACAGTGGGGTGGGAGGAGGTATTGTTTCATATTCTCTGTGTATATATAAAGTCTGCTGCAGTTTCCACGGTATGCATCCGATGAAGTGAGCTGTAGCTCACGAAAGCTCATGCTCAAATAAATTGGTTAGTCTCTAAGGTGCCACAAGTACTCCTTTTCATATTTCTTTGAGTTTGTGTATTATTCTAAATTCTATCAGACAAAGTGGGCTGCTCCTTAAAACAGAGGTACAACTCACCCACCTTACTCTAGGCTTCTTGCTACAAACTGACTGATTGAATGCTTCTCTACAGTGCCCGGTGCCTGCAAAACCCCCCCATAGAATTAAAGTGATCAGTTTTTAAGTTTTCAAAACACCACAATTAAAGTCATGTTGCTGGAATATTATTGTATAAATGGTGAGTCAGGGCATGTAGTACCTTCAGAGGCTCTTCTGTTACTTTAAATCTAAACTTGAGTAACTTCTGGATTTTTAATAATCAAACTGTAAAAAGCCCCAAAAGCCTATCACACAGCATCATACTGACGCACACATGGGTAGAGAGAGCAGGGTTAGAATCTGTAGATCTATCTCAGACCTCTGTCATTTGATCTACACCTATCAGTTAGTAGGTTTATAATCCTCTCTGTGAACCAGCACTCACGACCTATGTGGGAGATGCACACTGCTAGGGTATGTGACATGTCTGTTGACAGGAGAGGAAGGGTGAGACTCCAGAATCTTGAGATCTAGTCCAGGCTTTGGAGGAGAGTGTTCTCTGGTGGGAAAAGACACTGCAGCCCATTTTCCTCCCAAATTTGACCCTTTCTGCCCTGTTCCTGCCACTCCCAGTCCTTCCTTCACTCCTCACAGCTAGTCCCCCTGCACTCTGGCTGCTCATTGATTGTTCAATCTGTGTCATGCCCCCCCAGCCTCCTCCCTATGTTTGGGACTGGGAACCATTGGGGTAGTTTCTCTCTGGGTTCCTCATCCAATCATCTTCCCCCCTACCCCTTTCCGCCCCACCTGCTCTGCAACTCCGTCTCTTTGCCCAGCCAGTCTCAGTTCTCCCCTTGCAGCTTGGCTCCTCATCAGATTGGTTTCCCCTCACTTCCTCCCTCTGCCCCACTGGTCCCCAGTCTCCTGAGATCAGACTAGATGTGATCTAATGGTTCCTTGATCTAACAAATCCTCCATGTCCCTCTGGCTCCCAGACTCTCTCCTCCCCCACCTCCATCTGGCTCCCAGTCTTCTTGTTCAGTCATTCTTTGTCACCCACCATGGCTCCCAATTTGCTTCTTTCATAGAATCCTAGAATATCAGGGTTGGAAGGGACCTCAGGAGGTCATCTAGTCCAACCCCCTACTCAAAGCAGGACCAATCCCCAGTTAAATCATCCCAGCCAGAGCTTTGTCAAGCCTGACCTTAAAAACTTCTAAGGAAGGAGATTCTACCACCTCCCTAGGTAACGCATTCCAGTGTTTCACCACCCTTCTAGTGAAAAAGTTTTTCCTAATATCCAACCTAAACCTCCCTCACTGCAACTTGAGACCATTACTCCTTGTCCTGTCCTCTTCTACCACTGAGAATAGTCTAGAACCATCCTCTCTGGAACCACCTCTCAGGTAGTTGAAAGCAGCTATCAAATCCCCCCTATTCTTCTCTTCTGCAGACTAAACAATCCCAGTTCCCTCAGCCTCTCCTCATAAGTCATGTGTTCCAGACCCCTAATCAATTTTGTTGCCCTTCGCTGGATTCTCTCCAATTTTTCCACATCCTTTTTGTAGTGTGGGGCCCAAAACTGGACACAGTACTCCAGATGAGGCCTCACCAATGTCGAATAGAGGGTAACGATCACGTCCCTCGATCTGCTGGCTATGCCCCTACTTATACATCCCAAAATGCCATTGGCCTTCTTGGCAACAAGGGCACACTGTTGACTCATATCCAGCTTCTCGTCCACTGTCACCCCTATGTCCTTTTCCGCAGAACTGCTGCCTAGCCATTCAGTCCCTAGTCTGTAGCGGTGCATTGGATTCTTCCATCCTAAGTGCAGGACCCTGCACTTATCCTTGTTGAACCTCATCAGATTTCTTTTGGCCCAATCCTCCAATTTCCCCTCCCCTCTACCAGTCCCAGTCATGTCATCCCGCCAGCCACACTGGGTTCCTTGTTCTAATATACTATGCCTGCTCCTCAGCAGGTCTAGTTCTTGTTCCCTCTTATTCAAATCAGGTGGCTTTCTCTTGCAAGTTAAGCCAATGGAGGAGAGCATCCAGACACAGGAAATACAGCCCCTCTGTTCAGTTCTGGTGCCTAGCCCAGCCCCCAGCAGCCTAGAGCTGCAACCACATGGTGAATCCTTTTTAACCCAAGACTGGAGCATGGTCAGTCTGTACAGAATTTTTGGAGGTCTGTACAAGGTGAATGATTTTGCCAAATGTGGGTGGATATTTTTGGGGATGGCAAAAGGCATATCCCTGACACAAAGGCTACCCCTGGCCAAATAGCAAGTCCTTGTTCCAAGGAGTGGGTGGGGTGCTAAACATTTCAAAGAAAAGGTAACCAGAATATTTACTGTGGGCATAAGGTGTTTTCTCTAGCCTTATTCTCAGAAATAGCAGAACCCTTTTGGCTGAAATCTCTCTCCCCCCACCCCAATTCAGCCAGAGGTAGACACAGGATGGAAAATTTCACTTGATACACTTAAAGTTTAGCAAAGTTCTAAGCAACTGAAAGCAGACTCTTATAATGGAAAATGTTGGACAACTTTAATAGACTAACAGTGCTGCCTATAATAATACATATAGTTATAGTCTGCATAAATACTACTTGTATATGCCAACAGTTCAGAATGTAGGTGTAATTTTTATGCCTGGATATTGGTTTCCACTATTTAGGGTCCTTCATTTTCGGTTTGTACTTTATTTAATTTTTCCTGGGAGTTTCAGTGTTCGTTACTACTACAACAAAAACTGAGGAAAATCGGTGGAAAAAACTATTCATTTTTCTGGATAAATGTCGGGGTTTAGTTTGGTGGATGGGAAAAAATATTCAGTAGATTTATGCTTTGAATGGAATTCAATGTGATTTGCTGGAGAACTAAAACAGAACTCCAAACACCATGCCACCTCTGAGTTTAAGAAAACAATATATTTCTAATTCCCAAATAAAGCTTTTCATTTGAATAAACCGTTTACTCTTGTAGACTTAGAACTATTAGCCTATTAATATTTACATTAATAACTGGGCCACACCTTTTGCAGCACATACACTCAACTTCATCATTTTCTCCTGTTTTCTTGTTTTTAAACTTCCAGCTACTTCCTTGTGTTCTGAAACATATTCTGATTTTTGTTTTCTTTCCATTTTAGTACATCAGATGTTTAAACCATTATCTGCTAACAGCTTGAAATGTATATGTGGTGGGCGTGAGATTCATCAGTACCTCCAGATGTGCATGCACTTCAGAGATTGCGTGGGTGCCTGTTTGTATGCATCTCATAGCCTTACTTCAACAGGCAGCTTTACATATACACAGAGACTAATGTATTATTGTAATACATATATCTCATGCAGTGTATTGTATTTTCATAATAAAATAAGTTATGTTTATATATTTGATACAAAAATGGGGGAAAATTAGAAAAATCAAATAATACGTTTTGTAAAACCTGGGATTTTTTTGGTAAAAATAGTTGAAAACGAAGATGAAAGGGTTTACTGATATTTTATAACTGTGGCTGTTTACTAGGGTACTACCTGGTCCTTGATGAGCAAAGGGCTAACCTCAGCTGAGCTTGTTCCTTTCCTTGCACAGGTACTTGGGAAAAGGCTAATAAGAGGGGCTGCTGGGGAGATAAAGTGGAAAGGATGAATTCAGGAATTTCAGGCTCTACACCCAACATCCTAGAACTGGGTCAAACCTGAAGTTTTTCTATTTTACTTACTTTATCTTGTTTATAAACATAACCTTTGAAGGCAATATCTTGCTGATTGTAATTATATTTTGTGCTTAATTATTCTACTGGCTGTGAAAGTCACTACTTTCAAAATAGCACTTTCTGTAAATCGTTAAGTGTTGTCTAAAATTGTCCGTTATATTGGTGGTTCTGTAGGAAAATGTTGACTCTTCAGTGGCATGTGGTAAAGATAAGTAAGAATTTATTTGGGTGTCAAAATGCAGAAGAAAACACAGTGGCCTGCTCATTCTTCCCAATTTAGGCTCCGCATAAAAAGAAATTTGCTGTACATGGTGAAGCCTGCTGATGTCAGAATAAAGAAAAAAAAGTGGGCCCAGATGGTATGATACTAAATAGAGCCGAGCACAAAATGTTCATGTAAAAAGAGATTAGTCTATTTTGACATCTTTTGGCCGGTCTTATGTAAGTGAAGAGAAAAAATAACTCTTCACTTGTGAACTCTTTTTGACTAAGAAACTATGTCACAGCCCATAGGAAACCTGCAGGGCAAAGGGCAAAATCTCTCAACTTCTCATGATTATTGAGAAGCTTGGTAGGGAGGTGGTGTCTGGTTGACCTCCTAGCAATGGAGAAAGGCCTGTGGACAATGGATGCGCTAATTTTTTTTAGATTTGGCAGAAGCCTTTGTGACTACTGGCCATAAGGTGGTGGGACTGAGACATCATTCATTGTTCTCTCACTATTTTATTCCTTCTTCATCTTCATCTTTCCCCCTTTTCTATATATTCTTCCCTGTTATCTAGTCATCTTCCTCTTCATTTCTTCTGATCTACTTCTCCTTTTCTAGACCACTCTTCTTTCCCTTGACCCTGTCTCTTATCCCTCTGTTCTCTTTTTTCTCCTTTTCACAGGGGCTTACACAATACCTGTAGGTTGAAGCCTACGGCATCAGCCATGTGAGACACTTTCATGTAGATTTGAGCATGTCTGATAGTGACATTATAATCAGTAGTGGGAAGTGTTTGGAAAGTCAGACAACCCAACCAAATTTGGTATTATGTTGTAGAAATATTTGTTAGTCGGGTTGCTACTTGTATTTTGTTATAATAAAAGTTGATGTCTGTCTGTAAAGAGAAATCGCAAAGGTAATCCTAGCCCTAAAAGACCTACCGTCTGGAGCCTACCCTATCAAGAGAAGTCCTATCTTTGGGAACTCTAAGCCTAGGATTAAAGAAGGCAGGACTTCCCAGCCTAACACTAACTCAGAGAGCTCTACCTTCTGGAACCCTAACCCAAGCCTAGGAAGCCCTGCCTTTTGGAACTCTAACAATATCCTGAGAAGTCCTACCATTTGGAAACCTAACCCTAGTTCTAAGAGTCTTATCCCTGGGAAGACCTCCCCTTTGTAACCCTAAGCCTAGCTGTGAGAGCCCTCCCATTTGCAACACCAACCCTAGTTCTGAGAGACCTCCAGTTTGGAACTTTAAGTGGGTCTGACCTTCCCTTTAGAACTTCCCTAAACTTAGCTGCAAGAGCTCTACAGTTTGGAAACCTAACCCTAGCTCAGAGACTTTTCACTGGAAGCCTATCCCTGAGACATGTCCTCTTTGGATCCCTAACTCTAGCTCTGAGAGCCCTTCCCTTTGGAAACCTAACCTGAGAGCTGGGATTGCTCCCATTTGGAATCCTAACTCAGCTCTAAGAGCCCACCCTTTTGAACTCTAATCCTAGCTCCTAGAGCCATACTCTTGGAAACTCTACCCCTTGCTCAGAGACGCCCTCTTGGAGCCCTCACATAAGGGAACAAGAGACTTCCCCTTTGGAATCCAAACCC
This sequence comes from Lepidochelys olivacea, assembly GCF_965140295.1. Classification (NCBI taxonomy): domain Eukaryota; kingdom Metazoa; phylum Chordata; order Testudines; family Cheloniidae; genus Lepidochelys; species Lepidochelys olivacea. The sequence goes on from NC_140414.1 coordinate 76,831,109, forward strand.
TAACCCAGGGAGTGCTCCCCTCTGCAACCCCAACTTGAACCTGTGAAGACCTTACCTTTGGAACTCTAACCCTAGATGAGACCTTCCCCTTTGGAAAATGAACCCAAACCCAGGGGAGATGTCCATTGTGCAACTCTAACCCATAAAAATCCATTTTTATCAAACCAAAATGCTCTGCGTAGGGTCAGGTTTTGACCTCACTTGCACCACTGACTTGCACTCTTTATACTGATGTATGTGAGATTAGAGTCTGACTTGCTGCCTTCTGTAAGAAACAAAAAAGAGGAAAAAAATTGCATCCACATCCTTGTCCTGGTTAGTCATATAGCTCTCATTTTGTAGGCATTCACACACACACTATTTCTATGCATGAGTATCTTAGTCCTTTTGGCATGAGTTTATCAACTGTTTCATGTTTAGAAAAACCCATGCATAGGAAACCCTACAAATGATGATGTAGTGTTTAATTTGGATAGGACAGTCAGTCCTCAATCCAATGCTATATTACTCTATCTTCTTAAAATATTTAATGCAGTGATTATCAAACTTTCGTATTTGTGACCCCTTTCACACAGCAAGTCTCTGACTGCAAGCCCCCTTATAAATTAAAAACATGCTGCTAAAGGATGAACTACGAAACAAAGGAAATGTTTAATATTCTATAGTAGGGGAAAAATAGGTTTTATATTTTGACCTTTAAGCTGAGCTCTTTCTTTCTGAACAATGTTGCTTTGCAAAGAACAAAGGAAAGCAGAACCAGCCCGTGACCTTTTGTTATAATGCAACTTTGAGAAATGGCAAAAGTCATTATGACACACTAATTTTTTTTTAACCAAACAACAAAAAAAGTAGTTTTATTAAAGGAAGGTTAATTTCCCCCCCAAAAAATTCAGAATCTGTCTTGTGTCAGAAACAATAAAATAACATTAAAATATTTTTAATATTATAATTAATATATTAAAAATGGTGAAAACTTACTAATTGGAGGCAGTCAGATCCACAAAATAAGGGTAATGGTAATCTATCTTGCTCTTATCACCATATAGCACCAGAGATGTTCACAGTCCTTAATGGATTTTACCTTTACAACAGCCCTGTCATGGTGGGAAGTATTATCCCCATTTTACAGATGGGAAAACTAAGGCAAAGGATTAATTAAGTGAATTATCCAAGATTTCACTGGAAGTTGGTGAACCTAGAACTAAGCCTGTTTCCATCCCAAAACAGTGCTTTATCCACTAGACCATGCTTCCAGCCTGCCTAATGGGAAGGAACACAATGTACACAGAAACCAGTAGTAAAACCAGTTTTCTTTAAACGCTAGTTTTAGTTTCAGTAGATTTCAAGTTGTGTTTTTGGTAAACAGTTGTGTTTTTAAATCAGCTTGTGTGTCTGCTTGGTAGCAGAGATAGGCCCCACACAGCCCCCTGAACTTTAGGACAGTACAGTGAGAGTATTGCAGTCTGTCTGTCTATATTATGAGCTAAACTAAACCCCTGCCCAAGCATCTTCTAAGCATTGGGAGGATGGGATATTTTGATCTGGATCCAATTTACAGCTTGGGCCCATTACTCCATTATTGGCAGATGGGATTTGGGAGTTGTAGGTGATGAAGATAAATAATCTTCATCGAGCCTGTCCTTGACAACTGATGCTGCTCTGATTTTCTGCTTCACTTCCCTGCATTTTTCATACCAGTCCTCCTCCTTCCCTATTTCCTTGGCTTGCCCTGGTCTCTTGAAGAAGTAATGAATCACTGAAAATCCTTGGGCCAATACCTAGGTCTGGCTTAGTTGTGTGTGGTGCAGCACTCAGAGGGTGGAGGGGGAAGATGGCTCTGAGACTTTTCAGCTTTCCTGATCTGGAGCTAGCTGGGAGCTAAAAGGGCCCTGGTGTAATTTACAATAGCCTAAGAGCTGCTCTTAATTATACCAGCTAGTGCAGTGGTTCTCAAACTGTGGGTCAGGACTCCAAAGTGGGTTGCAACCTGTTTTAATGGGGTCACCAGGGCTGGCATTAGACTTGCTGGGGCCCAGGGCTGAAGCCTGGGCCCAGGGCTGAAGCCTGAGCCCAAGGGCTTGAACCCAGAGTGTGGGGCTCAGGCTTCGGCTTCAGTCCTGGGTGGTGAAGCTCAGTTTACAGCCCTCCCCCCTTGGGGGCTGAAGCACTTGTGCTTCCCACCCCCCCCCCCCGGCGGTGGGTTTGGGGTGGGCTCAGGCTTCGATCCTCCCTTCTGGTGTCGTGTAGTAATTTTTGTTGTCAGAAGGGGGTTGCAGTGCAATGAAGTTTGAGAACAGCTGAGCTAGTGTGTTCTACCATTTGGGAATTACAGGAGATCATCACACTCTGGCTCTCCCTACCCTGAAATTCCTGAGGAGGTGAGAATGGGTGGTATAGAGCTGGCTATCTAGGGATTCCCCTGTTACCCATTTAAAGCAATTCTCCATTGCCTTTGTGCTGTGTAGGAGTGAAGATGAGAGTCTGATCACCAGCTGTGGAGCGGCAGAGTATCAGCTGGGGACATTTAGGGGGTAACATGGGGGTTGTAAGATGAGGGAGCATTGCTGAAGGGAGTATGTTGGAGAGGGAAGACATGGGATTGTCAACTGGTGAACTGCTTAGATTGCTGGATGAGGGTAGATCGTACAGCTGTCAAAGACAATAACTTGTTAGTATGTTGGATCCATACTGACACAAAAGCAAATGAGTCTCAAATCAATTGAACCTTTAGCCCTACAAGGTATTGAGGTAACTTCAGTCGACTGTGGTCTTCCTTTCATTCGACTGCAGCACCATTGCATGTGTCCACAAAGTACATTTCAGCTGGCAGAGGGACCTTACAATTAATTGATCTTTCTAATGTTAAGAGAAAGACTAAATTTTACTGCCTTACACATCACTTCTGAACTTGGCCTGGAGAGATTAAATGAGTTGTTCACTGCCTCAAAACATGTGGAAGGTTGGAAGAAATGTTCTTTCAATGTTTCATTTTTTCTTTTCTTCTTTGCTTTACTGATTCCTCACTCTTGATAATAGCAGTAGGTTAGGAAGATTCTGAAGTGTTATTTGAATTTGCCTTTTTTAGATCACATTTGTTTCCAATTCTACATACTTGAGGGATGTTTGCAACAGAGTATGCTGCACCTAGAGAGCATGCGATATTTGAAATAGCAAGGACCAAGGCTGAGTAAAGGGGTCCCCCTTATTGTACATGTCAAAATATTTTTTGAACTTTTGAACAGACTTAATTCACCAAATCTCTGTAAAATTGTTACGCCACTCTTTTCTCCCCATGTGACTGCACGCACATCACCTGCAAAAGTAAGGAAATGCAAAGATCAACATAATAATGAAAAGACAAGTTAGTGATACAAAGCCATCTGGAGTGCTTGGTAAGCTGGGCAAAACAAACAATATGCATTTGAATGTGTCTGAATGTAAAGCCATACATCTAGGAACAAAGAATGTACTTACAGGATGGGAGACTGTACCCTGAGAAAATGTGACTCTGAAAAAGATTTGGGGTTAGTTATCATAGCTGAATATGAGCTCCCAGCACAATGCTGTGGACAAAAGGGATATTATCCTTGGATACATAAACAGGGGAATCTTGAGTAGGAGTAGAGAGGTTATGCGACCTCTGTATTTGGCACTGATGCAATTGCTGCTGGAATAGTGTGTCCAGATCTAATGTCAACATTTCAAGAAGAATGTTGATAAATGGGAGAGTTCAGAGAGGAGCTATATGAATTATTAAAGGTCTGGAAAACATACCTTGTAGTGAGAGACTTGAGGAGTCTTAATCTATTTAGCTTAACAAGGAGAAGGTTAAGGAGTGACTTCATTATAGTTTATAAGAGGCCTAGGTGGGGATCAAATATTTGATGATGGGCTCTTAACTCTAGAAGACAAAGGTATAACATGGTCCAATGGGTGGAAGTTGAAGTTAGACAAATTGAGACTGCGAATAATATTGCAAAATTTTAATAGGGAGGTTAATTAACTATTGGAACAATTTACCAAAGGTTGGAGAGTGGTCAGTGATGGACAATCTGAAATCAAGATTGGATGTTTTCCCCAAAGATATTCTAGTTTAAACAGGAGTTATTTGTCAAAAGTTCCATGGCCTGGGTTATACAGGAGGTGAGACTAGATGGTCACAGATATCCCTTCTGGCCTTGGAACGTATGAACCTATAAAAACAGGAGCAGAGGCAGGAGCTGCTGCAGGAACATTCCTACACTAAAGAACCCCCGTCAGAATATTATTGTTCTTTATTATTTGTTTTATGATAGACTCCCCCCCTTATTACTCTTTTCCCTGAGTAATAAGGTCTGTGTCTCTAATTGGATTTTCGTCCATAATTCTGAATTTCCTTGCTTTTGTGGTTTTAAATTCTACCGTTAGAGGTACCATATATTCTCATCTTGATGCATGGATAGTTATGTACATAAATCCCTTTGTAATGACAGCAGAATATTAACTATAATGATGCCGCAGCAAGTATTTTTTTTGTAGCTGAAGTGTAACCCTCATAACTGTGGCTTATCACATAGTTAATGTCTTATTTAATAATATTGTTTTCATTTTGTATGACATTTAAGAACAAATTAACAATCATCTGATCAGTTGACGAGACCGGAGACATTTTAAACATTCACTCTACAAACTGAAAGTGGATATTGGATACACAAAAGTGTCACTCATTAGCTTCCTAGTGGTTAATTTTAAAGAGTTTTGTAAGTCTAAAACTGTTATGGATATTTTATACAGCAAGATTTGTTCCATGCTGTAGTCTAAGCTTGACTGCTACTAGCTTTTGGCTGCCACATTGAAATATTAACTATTCAGTTGCTATTTCTGCCTTCATTCATTTTTTTCATTCACTTTCTTTTTTCCTTTGCTCTTCAAGATATGGTATGTAATGAGACAGTAAGGCCATTATAAGTCTATCCAAATATCTGTCAATGACAGACAAATATTCAGATGGAAAGACCAGCATAAACCAAATTCCCTTTCAGGTTTCTTCTTCAAGAAAGACCATTCTAAGGAGCAATCCACATATTTGCTGCTGTGAATTGTACTTAGAATTTATGGTCCAAATGGCAGCATTGGAAATCACTCTGAAATCTTTTGAGGCATGTTCTCTTGAACACTCATGCTGTGTGTGCAGACTATTTTTCTAAAGAGTAATGTTGTTGTATGTTTCTGCGTTACTGTTTCCAAAGTCAGTAATTAGCTGAAACAGTTAACTAGTTTTATCAGATTGTGTGTCCAGTCAATGACCATGGGGTCCTTTTCTGTTTCTGTTTGCTCATGGGACTTCTCCTGTTATACTGAAGCTGCCCATACACCATATCATCCTGTCTGGAGCTCAAGTCCAAAAGTTAGTAGTTCATCTCCTTGGCATTTTCCCCATGTCAGCTGGTGGGTGCAAACCAAGGTAACATCACTTTTCAAAATGCTGATTTTGGTGGCAAGGGGATGAATTGTAGAGTCCTTACTCAGGCAAAAAGCCCCATTGCTTTTAGTGGGCTATTTGCCAAGTAATGAATGCAGGATCAGGCCCTTTTATTTCAGTTAAGGTTGCAAAACTGTTTTCATTATAACTCCCTGTTTTTGCGTGCTCGTAACCATCCATATGGTGAGTTAAGATGAAATATTTCATGCTTAGTCTGATTTTAATCTCACCATTGACTACATTGGTGCTCCTCCTGATCTACACTGGTATAAATTAAGACAAAAATTAGGACTTTGATTTCTAGGACAGGAAAAACCTTGTCGGTATGGGCTAAAATATTTTTTAGCATCTATTTTATAATTTTTGCTGCAGACTTCTATATTCTGCAAATTCTAAACTTTCACTGATTAAAAGATGTTAATATTTCTCTTTTTTTGAATGTAAAGCCATCACAAGGTAAAAGTCATTTGAAAAAATACTGCTTCTACACCTCATTCACTGCAATGGAGTGTTAACGTCAGAATCGATTTAGGACCATTTAAGTTCTAGCATTATTAAACATTAACAATTTCTTATTTTTCTTTTAGTCTATTTTAAAAAATAGGGAAATTAAATGCAAAAAATGCTAATGTATTGAGGCTGCGCAGTTAAAATTACAATGGTCAGGAAATTAAATAGTTTCAATAGAAACAGTAACTATGCCATGTCGGTATATGTAGTAATTTGTATTCCTTTCTCTCTGGTTAAGCGTGTATCTTTAATATTATGAAATGTACTCTATAGGTGGGATTTTCAAAACCACTCAACTTTGCCCTGACAACTTTTACAATTGACTTTATTGGGGACAGTTAGCATTGACTTAAGTGTGCTTTGAAAAATTTGATTTATAAACCACGTAGCATGTGCAACACAGCAAAGTAAATGGTGAAATTAGAATCTTAACTTTGGCATTTCCAGAATTTTTGGCATTTTAATCATGGAAAATTAACAATGCTTTAACATATTTATATTAAAATGTTATAGTCAAAGTAAGGTAACTTTTTAACAATATTAAAACTTAAGAAACCAGTGTCTACCATGTACTTTATTGCAGTGCACAAATTAAAGCCATTTCCTAATTGGCCTCATGACAGGGCAATTTTCTGCAATATCCTGGACAAACTCTATTGAATTAAGTTTAAGTATTTTAGGAGTTCATTGTATTAAAAATGCAAATGTTTATGCAATACAGTGGGATTGCATGTAATGTCACTAAGTGGGTGGCATGACTAATGTAAACCCTGGGAAATGTTGTGAGCTTCAGAGGACTCTTATTTTTATTTATTTATTTATTTTTTAAACGTGCCAGACATGAATTAACTTTTAAAGTGAAGTGGGTTTCCCAGGAAATTTCTATGGGGAGGGGTATGCAAATATACCCCCTCCAGTTATGTGAGAACTCAGCTTTTTGACGCTTCATCATGAGGAGGGGACCTTTGTAGACTGATCATGTGTTACATGAGGACAAGGTCAGAGGCCCAAACTGTATAAAGGAGAGTGTCTCACAGATTAATGGGTGTGCTTGTTCTGAGCTAACAGCTGTTAGGAACTAGTGACCACAGAAAACCCCTTGGTGGAGTTTGAAGGATTGATCATCTGTCAGAGCCCTGCTTGGAGTTGGGGTGATCTCTGGTAAACTTATTAGCATTCATGTAGTATTTTTAATGTGTTTTTTTCAAATAAATTTTCTCAATAATGCTTTCACCTTAAGAATAAATATGCTTACTTAGGAAAAGCTGCACAACACCTTATTACTGTAGGCAATTATGCTGTTTATAGACTCTGAAGTTAAGGCAGTCTGACTTGCTGGGGAATTCAGTATAGGTAGGAAGCTAGAAAAACCCTGGTCATGTGAGAGACAGACATGAGTCTCTACCTAAGAGACGTGATGGCTGAGGAGCTGGGACCCTAAATGTGGGTGTGCTTGCTGGACCATGGAGTGGGAATACAGATGTAATTGCTCTGAACTCTGACAGTAGGGTTAGTGCTTTTTACTGAGGTGAAGTAAGAGAATATTCTGTCTCTTCTTTCTGTCATTACCTGCACTGAAATTAAAACAGAGCAGTCGGCAAAAAGCATCAAAACCTAGTGCTTCAGAACTGTCTAATCAATGTAGCTGTTCATCTTGAATAAATTAACATGAACCAATGTCAATCTACTGGTGCCCAGGAATGCACATCTGATACCAGAGTAATTAACTTCGGCTACAAGAGGAAATGATGTTAAGGTTTATTTTGGGAAGAGGTTTTCAACCTAACAGATGTCCTCATGAAAAACTCATGACTGGGATTTTGACGGCAAAAACTATACTGCATATCCCTTAAAAAAGTGAAAAGCATTTCTTTTAAAAGTACATGGAGCAGACTAGGTTCAGATCATCAGAAACAGTAGTTCAAGAAAAGGCTAAACACATGAATTCTTAAGTGGATATACAATAGAATTTGGCCTTTACTTAGCACCTTCCAAAAATGTCCAAAGACGTATGTATATAAAGCTAATGATTAACTGTAGAAAGAGGCCTAATAATGCATTTAGTGGCTCATAAGCACCTCTGAATATTATAACCTGTTTTGGTGAAAGAGTGGCTTCTGGCCAGGATTTTGGGACAATCCTTTTAGTTCTGAAAAGTCCCAGGTGAATTATAACTTCTACCCAAAAAGGCAGCCACTAGAGGATGATAGAATGGACCCTAGGTTAATGTGCCTTTAGTGTCAGTGTATGTGGGTTATGAAAATATCTGGTACCTGGATCCATCTGATTGCTAAACCTGGTCTCATTTCAAGAAGTACTTAAATATATATGTGGCTTTAACCAGGGGTAGTCACTTAAACACATGCATAACACTAATCATGTATCTTCCTGAATCAGGGCTATGGCAGAGTGTAGTGTTGTGGGTCAGTCTCAAACCATTGAGGTTCAGAGCAGTATTTGTAGGTAAGTGGAGTGCCCATTCAGCAGCAGAGTCCATCCCCAGGAGCAGACTCCTCTTCACAGCAGCAGTGTAACTCCATAAGTGCTCTGATGGCCGTTGTAGTCTACTTTTCAAACCCTGGACTGATGTCTACATTGCAATTAGACAGCTACGGCTGGCCTGTGCCAGCTGACTCAGGCTTGTGGGACACGGGCTCTGGGGCTGTTTAGCTAGCAATGTAGACTTTTGGGCTCGGGCACAGCCCAGGCTCTGGGACCCTCCCATCTCGCAGGGTCTTAGAGCCTAAGCTCCAGCCCAAACCCGGGTGTCTACACCAGAATTAAACAGCTACTTAGCGGAAGCTCCATGAGCCTGAGTCACTGGCACAAGCCAGCCGCAAGCTTTAAACTGTAGAGTAGACATACCCTTAGGGACAATTGCATTGCAGAAGCTGCCATGTCTAAGTGCTACCTGGCTAATGCCACAACATAAATGGACTGGACTTGAAAAAAAATCCCAGCTACATACAGACAAAACCGAAATAAACCAAAATTGGTTAAGTGATTTTGAAAAGTGTTCTAAAAGGTATTGAACAGTTGAAAGTGTTGTGTTATGGAAAATATAAAACTGCAAAAAAAGGAAGCTATACAGACTGGTATCATGTTACAAGTAGAAGTGATTATGTAGAAGTGATTATGCTAAAGCGTCATTCCTCTGAACTAGCTATATCCACATGCTTGAGCAGTCTCAGTGTAAACTTATGCAGTTTATAAAAGTTCTGTTTCTTCCCTCTCAACAAACTTGTGTTCTGAATATTTCTAAAACTTTACACAGGGATGATTTTTCCACCTTAGTTTTCAGGTGGATTACTGCAATTTTTCCTGAAATATTAACATTTTTAAAAAAAATCCCTCTTTGCATGGCTGATACCAAACGATAGCAATCGCTCTTGTATATTCAATTATTCCTATAATTTCAGAGTGCAAAAGGCACAAGTAATTGTAAAAAGAAATGTGGAAAATACAAATGGGCATCAAAAATATACAGCATGTAAAATAAATTAATAAAATTTGAACATTAAGGGCAGATAGAGAAACCAGCAAGATCCAACAGGTCCCTGCGGATTTTTAAAAGAATTTTTTATTTGAGTTTTAGCTACAGATTAACTTCCTTTGCTCAATATTTATTCTTGTTTCATCAACCTTGAAATGGGAACTGCAATTGCTTTGACAAATGGATTGTTTAGTTTCAGTCTACGTTCTGTAAGCACCCATGTGTCCTCTGCTGAAATGCTATTTTGTAACTTCAGAAATGCTTCTTAATAATCACAAGCTATATTCCTTTGACTCCCATTACAACAGTGTATTGGGTGGCTATTTTTCCTCTTCCTCCATTAGACCATTGCCTTCAAAGTCTTGGCTAAGTTGAGCTTTTTCCTTGTTACACTCGGGCAAAGCCTGAACCTGACTCCACAGCTATAGAGGATCCTTTGGCAAAGAAACCAAGGTAGCTTCAGTATGCAAAGGACAGGAAGTAGGGTGACCACTCTGGGATAATGCACTTCCTGCATGACACAGAGACCGGTCCCCGGGGGCTCCTTGAGTGGCAGTACACAGGGAGTATGGATGGAACTGGGGAAGAGAGAAATGGGGGTATAGAATCTGCTGCTATGTGGATCCTCCAGTTCCCCAGCAGGGGTGCTCTGTAAGTGACGATATAGGCTACTCAAACAAATTAAACTGCAGTAGCCCCTGTGGAGGAACTCTGCAGCTTCTTGCAATCTGGGGGGAAGGATTTCTCCTCACACCAATGTACCTGCACTGTGCCCACTCCTCTGATAGGTTGCCAGGTTTAGTGTTCACCCTCTACAGTGCAGACCCAACAGTAGGTTGGGAATTCCGATGGGCTAAATTTACTTTCTTTTGATATTTTTCTCTAATTAAAGCTACAGCTTCTTTAGGGTTGTAGAACTAAGTAGTGTTCAATCAGACTAGTTTGTGCAGGGACCTCATTCTGTAGGAATTAAAATGTGGCTCAAAGCAGTCAGTACAGACATAAGTGACATTGCCTACTTTTTATTTTCTTTCTCCTAGAGTATCAAACCCCCAGACTGTAGCAATAGACTGCACTGAACTCACGCACTGGATTTCCACAACAAAAACAGTGTCAATTAAATTTGTTTTAAACTCTCTAGAACATGCAGCATTATCTACTGTTCTCCCAGATTTTATAACTCATTTAATCACGAGTGCTCATTGAGAACATTTTTGTCAATTATCCAGCTCACTTTGAGTAGTCAAACCTACAGCTTTAGTACCTGACATTTAAAGGCTGATCTAACTCTTACTGAATGGTTGCTCTGTGTAGGGAATGTTAGGGAATCTAGTGCTTTGGTTTAATAATGTTTAATTTACCCATTGTTTTGCAAAGCTCACTTACACAGGCTTTGTGCGGGGAACTTCATGGAGAAAGTGAAATTCCCCCCCGTGCTCCAATCTGTGGCTAGATCATATGGCTGGTAGTGAAGCTCCACTAGGATTGCAGTTTGTCTCTGAGCTGGAATAATGTCCGTTACCCTTTGGGGTCCCCTACACTTGGATGGAAAGTAAATGAATCTGTTAAAAAAAAAAATTAGTATCCAGCTCTTCTTCTGAAACCTGTTTCCATCCTAAACTCTGTGTTGGCCTATCTGGAGCTGATGCAGTATCTATCTTTTGGTGTGAGTATAGAGTGCTGTGGCTTCTCTGCATGTCTTTCTCCTGTGTCCTTCCCCTCCCTGCCCCCATCACCACAAAGGGTCACTGCATGAAAAAGGGCCTCCCATAGGTCTTCTACAGGGGTGTATTTCACCCTTAGGCCATGTCCTGCAAACACTTACACCTGTACTTAATTTTATGCACATTGACTTCAGTGTGAATACTCACTTGCATAAAGGTAAGCATGTTTTTTAGGGCTTGCGAGATTGGGGCCCTAGTGTTCAATCTTCTTTAAGGTCTCATTGGAAATGAGATATTGATTCCTATATGAGTTTACGCTGATATGGGTATTGTTCCAATAAAACATGTTTGACAGTGAGTAAAAGAACAATGTTTATGCAGGAATATATGGCCAGATAGGGCCTGTTCCTACTTTCATTGAGCCAATAGGAGCACTCCCACTTACTTCAATGTGAGGGACTGAGGCCTTGGTAACTGAGGCTAATGGTGTCTTGACTCTGTTTTAGAAAGTCTATGGTTTTTATTGAGAGACCAAAGCTTCCAAAAAATTTGATCCTAAACAAGTTAAAGAATTTAGAAAAGATCTGTGAAATACATAGATCCATTCAGCTTCATAACTTTCTTACGTTTGAGATACCAAATGCTATACACAAATGCTTATACATAGCCCCAGTCTTGCCTTTGAGACTTTCATGCATGTTTAACTTTATGCATGTTGAGTGGTCCCACTGAAGACCTAAATTAAGCATAGGCATAAATCATCAGGATTGAGGCCTTTATTTTGACAGTAAAATAAATAGAACGTGAAATGTCATGCACAGTTGCTGTGTTCATTTGCTTTTTGCCTTCTTTTCCTTTGGCCCCTCCTCTACTTGTTCTGTTTTTCTACCCACAGCTATAAAAACTGTTTTGAAGATCTCTCAGCCAAAATACTTACAGTAGTTTGTTGTCAACTTGTCTTTTTTTTTTTTTTTTTAAAGGGTACATCTCAACAGCAAAAAATCCCCAAACCAAAACCCCAGTGGCAGCTCAGGTCAGCTGACTGAGGCTCGTGGGGTCTGCGCTGCAGGGCTAAAAATAGTTGTGTAGATATTTGGGCTCAAGCTGGAGCCCATGCTCCGAGACCTCTCCCCAGCTTTCAGAGCCTGGACTCCAGCCTGATCTCAAACATCTACACTGCTATTTTCAGCCCTGAAGCATGAGCCCTGCAAGACTGAGTCAGTTGACCCGAGCTCTTGAGGGTAGGTTTACACTGTAATTAAAAACCCACGGCTGGCTTGTGCCAGCTAATTCAGGCTTGCGGGGCTGTGGCTGCAGGGCTGTATAAATGCGGTGTAGATCTCCAGACTCAGCCTGGAGTCTGGGCTCTAGAACAGCGTGAGGGTCACAGCGCTTGGGCTGCAGCCCAACCTGGAATGTTTATACCGCAATTAAACTGCCCCTGAGCCTGAGCCCGAGCCCCATGAGCCCAAGTCAGCTGGTACAGGCCAGCTGCAGGTGTTTAATTACATATTTACATGTCTAATTAGTGTAGACATACCCTAAGCATCCCTGCTGAGTTTTTTTTTTGGCTGTATAAATGTACTGTGACACACACATTTATGGTACAACCCTTAACATTTTTGCATCATATTTAAGAACATAAGAACGGCCATACTGGGTCAGACCAATGGTCCATCTATCCCGGTATCCTGTCTTCCAACAGTGGCGAATTCCAGGTGCCCCAGAGGGAATGGATAGAACAGGTAATCATCACGTGATCCATCCCCTGTTGCCCATTCCCAGTATTTGGCAAACAGAGGCTAGGGATACTTCAGAGCATGGTTTTGCATCCCTGCCCTCGCTAATAGCCATGGATGGACTATCCTCTAAGAACTTATCTAGTTCTTTTTTGAACCATGTTACAGTCTTGGGCTTCACAGCATCCTCTGGCAAGGAGTTCCACAGGTTGACTGTGTGTTGTGTGAAGAAATACTTCCTTTTGTCTGTTTTAAACCTGCTGCCTATTAATTTCATTTGGTGACCCCTAGTTCTTGTGTTATGTGAAGGAGTAAATAACAATTCCTTATTTACTTTCTCCACACCAGTCATGATTGTATAGACCTCTGTCATATTCTCCTCCCTTAGTAGTCTCTTTTCTAAGCTGAAAAGTCCCAGTCTTATTAATCTCTCCTCATATGGAAGCTGTTCCGTACCCCTAATCATTTTTGTTGCCCTTTTCTGTACCTTCTCCAATTCCATTATATCTTTTCTGAGATGGAGTGACCTGATCTGCATGCAGTATTCAATGTTGGTGTACCATGGATTTATATACAGGCAATACGATATTTTCGGTTTTATAATCTATCCCTTTCGTAATGATTCCCAACATAGTTAGCTTTTCTGACTGCCACTGCACATTGAGTGGATGATTTCAGTGAACTATCCACGATGACTCCTCAAGATCTCTTTCTTGAGTGGTAACAGCTAATTTAGACCCCATCATTTTATATTTATGTTTTCCAATGGATTATGTTTTCCAATGTGCATTACTTTGCAATTATCAACATTAAATTTCATCTGCCGTTTTATTGCCCAGTCACCCCGTTGTGTGAGATCCTTTTGTAGCTCTTTGCAGTCTGCTTTGGACTTAACTATCTTGAATAGTTTTGTATCATCTGCAAATTTGGTCACCTCATTGTTTACCCCTTTTTCCAGATCATTTATGATTATGTTGAACAGTATTGGACCCAGTACAGACCCTTGGGGGACGCACTATTTACCTCTCTCCATTCTGAAAACTGACCATTTATTCCTACCCTTTGTTCCCTATCTTTTTAGCCAGTTGCTGATCCATGGGAGAACCTTCCCTCTTATCCCATGACAGCTTACTTTGCTTAAGAGCATTTGATGAAGGACCTTGTCAAAGGCTTTCTGAAAATCTAAGTACACTATAGCCACTGGATCCCCCTTGTCCACATGCTTTTTGACCCCCTCAAAGAATTCTAGTAGATTGGTGAGGCATGATTTCCATTTACAAAACCTGAATTGACTCTTCCCCAAAAAATCATGTTAATCTATGTGTCTGATAATTCAGTCCTTTACTATAATTTCAACCAGTTTTCCCAGTACTGAAGTTAGGTTTACTGGCTTGTCATTGCCAGGATTGCCTCTGGAGCCTTTTTTATAAATTGGCGTCACATTAGCTATCCTCGAGTCATCTGGTACAGAAGCTGATTTAAATGATAGGTTACAGACTACAATTAGCAGTTCTGCAATTTCACATTTGAGTTCCTTCAGAACTCTTGGGTGAATACCATCTGGTCCTGGTGGCTTATTACTGTTTAATTTTTCAGTTTGTTCCAAAACCACCTCTAATGACACCTCAGTCTGGGACAGTTCCTCAGATTTGTCACTAAAAAGAATGGCTCAGGTTTGGGAATTAAATTTCTTAAATTTTGGGGACCAAATTTGCTATTGGCCATAAATGGCTATAGCTATATTTATGTTGCTGGACTGGCCCCTGTTTAGACCAGTGAGGAATTTTGCTCAATAGTTTTTCTCTAAATTGGTAGCGATAAATTATAAAGGAAATTATGGCTCCCATGACAATGCTAAATATGCTCAGCAGCTAAAAACCAGTAACATTTTATAAATGAGCCCAAGACATAAACCTCAAAATATTCCTTAAGTGGACCTTAAAATGCTACCTTCACCATAAAGACAGATTGTCACTGTAATAAATTAAAAGTCCTTTACTGCAGCTCTTCTGGCCAATGTTCTATTACATGGCCATATTAATATTTTATTCCCTTTAATATTATTACATGATGCAGGCTTTATTTAAATGGATTTGATGGGCCTCTTGGTTGGCTTGACAACTAGAGGGAAAAATTAATGTTCTGCATTTAATCGCAGCTCAAGGCGCTAAATTATTTTGGAGGTCGAAGCCGTCATGCATATCATGCTAAATTATTGAATGTAATAACTATTAGCCAGCTGTCTATTTATAGATATTTTAAATTGTTGTTTACTTCATGCATCTTGAGCTAATTTTTCACTGAATGCCTCTAAGTTTTCCTCACCCAGTACAGTACTACTGTATCTAGTATCTTGTGCAACTGGAGCACTGGAGGTCATGTTGTACGAAAGAGTATGATGGGTTCAGCAATCTTCAAAGCTATAAACAAATAGCCTTCATGCTGAGAAACTCCAAAGTGTACACAGCCTGGATGAGATGTACAAGTTTGCTCATTTGTTTCATATATATATATATATATATATATATAGTAATGTAAAAAGTTTACAATGAAAAGTGAATTATTTTCTTGCTTTTTATTGTATGGTAGGGATGCTGGGCCAAGGGGAGAATCAACCACCAAATACATAGTTTGGTGGGAAGATAATAAAAATCAATTTAAAGAACTAGTATAGTAGATTTTTACCTTTAAAAATAGAATATACTTTAGTAAAAAAAAAGTACTGAAAGATAGACTGAACTATAAAATGTTGTTAGCAGCTGTTTAAAGAATGTTACAACGGGAATGATCACAATAAAGCTTGAGATAATATATTTATCCTTACTATTGAGGGTATATGTATTCATAACCCTGTGTCTCCCTTAATCTGCAATGCTGAATTATGTCAGTAGGAATGTGTAATGTGTGTGTATATACTATAAAATACAGTGTCAGCTTTCAGGCCTGTTTTGCAGTGAGGGCGCTGAAGGAAACTCTTTAAGCATGTAAATATGTATCATGCTTTTGTGTTTTGGATTGAATTAGCTGAATTAGTCTCTACTCTTTCTTCTTCCTGTTCTTTTTAGCATGAAAATAAGAAGCACTTTATTTGCATCCTCTTAGGAAGTAACTTTTTGTGATGCCTTGAGGTTAAACTGCTTAACTGTTTTCCTTAAAGCAACATCAGTCATGACCAATGGGCCATAATGAAGGAAAAGCTGTACACTGAAAGACTATTTGTCTTTTTCGTAATGACTAGAGATAGGACAAAAATATTCTTGTGCTTTCCAGCCCATGAACCCTAAACTGCATTTACTACATCCTGAGAGTTTTCACCTCTACAATGTTTTTGTATTATAGTAGCACCTGAGACTTTTGAGCCACACTGTGGTAGGTACTATACAGATACATAGCAAGAGACAGTTCCTGCCCTGAATAGCTTATGCTGTAAAGAGACAAACAGTGAATGAGGAAACAGGCACATAGAGGTGTAGTGATCTAGTACAAGGTCACCCAGTGAGTCCATAGCAGAGCTGGGAATATACTCCAGCTCCCCTGACTCCTAGTCACCTGCCCCATCCACTGGACTGCACTGCATCTAGTACCAGGTACACATTGCCTACTCATCTCTACCCCCCACCCCACGCCTACACCCACACACCAGATCCTCCTTCCTAAATCCTAATCTCTCACCTACCCTCATGAGAGGGAAGCCCCACCTGACTCAATTGAACCTCATGTAATCATTGAGGTTGCGAAGTCAGGGAGGTTGTTACTGACCCAAAACAGGCTGAAAGGGAGGCCATATCTAGTAACCCTAATCCCACGGGAATCTCACCCCAGCAAAAAAAGCATTGAGAGAGGGGAGGAAGGATTCCCTTTACCCACATACCTCAATGAGATTGTTAACTTAATTGGAACGCAGGAACTGCCTGACTGGATCAGACCTGTGCTCCATCTAGCCCAGTATCCTGTCTTTGATAGTAGCCAGTACCAGATGCTTCAGAGGAAGGCACAAGAGACCTGCAGCAGGTAGTTATAGGGTGGCTTCATCCTGTACAGTTAGTAACACAAAATGAAGTTCTTATCTCTGTTCATCTCCTATTTCCGAAAGGTGTGTCATTCCTCAGATGCTGCTCCTGGTGGTTCTATGGGACTGTTAAGATGTTGTATGATAAAATCTCTGTCATGAGGGGTTTTTTGTGTGTGCATGTTATGTTTGGTGTAGCAAACATTCACCCCACAGTATTCGGAGTTCAGGTTATCGGCTTTCACCAAAAGTAGTGCGTCATTCATGAGGCAGAGCGACTATTTTGATACGGGACCTTCTCTCCTGCTGAGGGTTTTACTATTCCTTGGTCACCTGTGATAGCTACATTCTGCCTGTTGTGTATTTCATAAATGGTTGTGAAATGTTAATTAAAAGTGTATGTTAAAGGAGCAGCTTGGAATAATTTTGAAGCAGTGTTTCTGTCACTCCATCTCCTTCAACTTATTGCTATGACATGTCACTCGACTTAACAGTTAGGGTATGTCTTCACAGGTATATAGGTATGTTTTTTAGTCAGATTAGCTGAATTAAATTAGCTAAATATAATTTAATAGGCTCCTCACTAGGCTACAACATGATTGGCTGACATGGTTTTAGACATGCAAATCTGCTTCTTAACTTAACTTCTTAACTGCTTCTGCTTTTAAATTATGTTAAACTCACTCAGTTGAGCTAAGGTGATTGAAAAACACAATCCTTTTTGCCCATCAAGACTGGGGGGTCTAGAAAAAGTAAAGTGATGGAGGGAAATTGTTTGAGAACAGGGACACTTAGCTCGACCATGTTCCCATTGAAGTCAGTGGTAGTTTTGCTATAAACTTCCATGAGAACAGGATCCAAAATCATAGTATAGAACATGAGTTCTCAAGCTATTCCTCTAACTAAAAAATTATTTTGGATTTATGTGGATTAAAGCAAAGTTGTAGCAGTTTTTCACATTCCCGTCCTAATAAACTCAGTTGTCAAAGAGCTGATACATGAACTGAGCTGCAGCTGCTCATAAATCTGAGTCTGCTTAAAATCAACAAAAATATTACTAATAACTGTAGTACATGAATGCCTATCTGGCAACTGCAGAATTTCCCTGACCTTAATGTAAAGCACTTAATAAAAGTGCCAGAGTCAATATGTGTTAGTCATAATTTGCTTCAAGACCAAAAAACTCCCCCAAAACCCCCCCAGACCCTGGCTGCATCTTGATTTCTTTATATTTTGGCAGGTTCTGTAGTTTAAGTCCTTTTGTAGGCTGCCAGTTTTCATTGTCCCTGGTGATTTTAAATTTGTTATACCTAAATAGAAGTGTTAAGTTTGCTCAGAGTTTAATTGTTCCCCGTCCCCTGTTCTCTCTGGCCTCACAAGGAATAAGCTCACAGTTGACTAGAAAGTACATCAAGCTTTCCAGAATCACTGTTACAGGAAGTATTGTCCCTGCACCGCTCCAACACTGTGAAAATCTGAGCAATTTTATTCAGCGCTACATAGACAAAGGTTTTAAAATGAAAAATTTTAATGACCCATTTTTAACTTGAGCTGTGTTGAAGTTTACACTTGAACTGGGAGAAAGGTCTTTACAGATCATTAATTTATATTGTCACACCACTGCTGAATAGTCCTGGCTAGCTCTTTGGTAGATTTTAGGAAAGAATTCTCTTTTCTTCAGTGTTCATATTTTTTTAAAAGTTAAGGCAAACACAACCTGTCAACTACACAAGCAAGCTAGTAAATCTATAATATTAAAATGTCCTGGATCCAAGTCTACTTCAAGAACACCCTCAAAAGGGTTAGGCAGAATGCCAGCATTCATTGACTATGGGCCCTTAAATGGAAGATGATGATGATGATAGGAGATTTTCCATTTACTTTAATGGAAAACTCTGGATTGAGCGCTCCAGTTTAGAGCTTAATTTAATTTTTGGAAATAAAAAATTCCAAGCATCATAACGCAAACTGTCTTCATTGTTATTTATTATAGTAGGACCAATAGGGCCCCTGCTAGGCTTGGGTTTTTTGGTTTTTTTTACATACACACTTAAGTTATGTTTGTGTCGGTGCCCCCCATAAGGCTTCATGGAAATATGGTTATGAATATATACCTGACATAACTAGAATATGTTTTATGGAAATATGGTTATGAATATATATCTGATATAACTAGAATATGTTTTATGCTACATATGCCACATAACATATATCTGTAAAGGTTATGTTCTACTGAATCTATTAATCCTATTTGTATGCATGTATCATTTTTGTACTTGAAGTTATGAATATTGGCTATGTACGTGCTTGATTTCTAAGTAGTCTTAGTAGAGCATTTGGTCAGCTTCTTGAGAAAGGAATGTGCAAATTAAGTGCCCAATCAAGAAACACTTAAAGGACAATGAATCTTGTAAGGCTCCAATCCACATAAGAAGTCTACCTGAGGACGTTCAAGGTAGCATGTAAGCAATGGCTGCTGCCTGTAAAAACTGAGTCATGCATGGACATGTGACTTGCCCATGTGACTCCAAAACTCCATCTTGGAGCTGGATTTTGCATAGGAGAGAGGAGGGGGGTCTCCACCCACAAGAGAGAGTCTATTTAAGCCCGTGGGAGACCCCTTCATTAGGTCTTCAGCTTGCTGAAAAGATAGTCCCTCCACCCTCAAGGATACCTGAAAGAAACTGGAACAAAGGTCAGTAACTACGGGGGGTGTGAGTGATTGCTGGACCAAGACTAGAAGGAGACTAGTCTGTAAAAGGAAGCTTACTGGGTGAGGTTTTTATCTCTATTCAGTTTTCTTAGACGTAGACTTGTGTGTTCTATTTTATTTTGCTTGGTAATTCACTTTGTTCTGTCTGCTATTACTTGGAACCACTTAAATCCTACTTTCTGTGTTTATTAAAATAACTTTTTACTTATTAATTAACCCAGAGTAAGTATTAATACCTGGGGGGGGGGCGCAAACAGCTGTGTATACCTTTCTATCAGTGTTATAGAGGGTGAACAATTTATGAGTTTACCCTGTATAAGCTTTACACAGTGTAAAACAGATTTATTTGGAGTTTGGACCCCTTTGGTAGTTGGGCATCTGAGTTTTAAAGATAGGAACACTTCTTAAGTTGCTTTCGGTTAAATCTGCAACTTTGGGGCATGTGGTTCAAATCCTGGGTCTGTGCTGGAGCAGATGGGCATGTTTGGCTCAGCAGGACAGGGTGCTGGAGTCCCAAGCTGGCAGGGAAAGCAGGGGCAGAAGTAGTCTTGGCACACCAGTTGGCAGCCCCAAGGGGGTTTGTGTGATCCAACCTGTCACAATGTTTTCACTGGAACTGGAGGTGTAATTGCAGCCTGGGGAGACATACATGTGCTAGCATGGCTAAAAGTAGCAGAGTAGATGCAGTGACACAGGCTTCAGCATGAGTATGTACTTATGGTTTCCAGCATGCTTGTACTCCTGAAGACATTACTGCTGCACCCACTGCTCTCTTTAGCTATGCTTTGTGGGTACATCTCCCTGTGTTGCAATCAGACCTTGGATTGCAGTGTAGACATATGCTTAGTAAGAGACAGTCCTTGCTCTGAAGAGGTCCCAGTTTAATTAGATAAACTGAGTGGGAATAAGGAAATACTAGTATTTCCTTTTCCCAGATGGGAAATTAAGGCACAGAGAGACTCGTTCAAGGTTACATAAGTTTGTGACAGAGCAAGGATTTAAACCCACAATCTGATACCTTAACCATATGATCATTCCTCTCAAGTAAGCATCTTAACCATGATGCTGTAGTTCTTCAGTGCAGCCACTGTGCCTCAGCAGAATGTGAGTGCATTCATTCATGTGCCAAATATGCGAGAGAAAAGGTGGGTGAGGTAATATCTTTTATTGGGCCAACTTCTGTTGGTGTGAAGGACAAGCTTTCAAGCCACACAATTGATCAGAAGAAGAGCTCTGTATGGCTTGAAAGCTTCTCTCTCATATCAACAGAAGTTATTACCTCACCCACCTTGTCTCTAATACCCGGGAACTGACACAGCTGTAACTGCTATGTGCCAAATATTGGTATTTTAATATCCTTGTCCGTGGTACACATTGTACTTTAAATATACTAGATATAAGGTACTTTTTTACCCCCTATATAACTGGTTTGTTAGGGAACGTACTGAAGGATCTGGCTAGATGCAATCATTGCTAACAAAAGTTTAGAATTCTTAGTCTATAAAGGTCACTTGTTGATATGAATCAACAGACAAGATAATGTTCCACTCTTTCCATGCTCCACTGTTGAAAAAGTTTAAATAACTATTCTCTCTTCTCACATTATCTTTTTTTCTGGTGATATTCATTAGGTTACGTTTATACATGTATAACATGCCCCTGCCTTCTATGATCCAAATAAATCTAAATGAAGTCCTGGAGATTCCCACAGCTTGAGCTGTGATTCTGATACCTTTTAATCACACTGAACAGTACTTTACTCCACAGTTATTCCATTGAAGTTAATTAATGGGACTAATCATGGAGTAAAGTGCTGCTTATCCAAATCTGGCCCTTAATTATGGGGGAGTGGAGTGAAGATAGCAAATGAAAAATACTCATCTCCTGTGTAGGTGACATCCACTAGAATGCCATAGACCCAAATAAATTTAGTTTTATCATTTAAGTAATTTAAGACTCCGTGGTCAATATTTCTGGCTTTCATGTGGCACTGTTTTGTTTATTCATGGCATTTAAATTCTACTTTTTTGAGTTGCTGATCATTACTTGTGCCCTTGCTGAACAATATGTTACTTCAGTGACTGAAAGAATAGATTTCAGCCACATTCACAGTAAAATCCTGGCCCCACAGAAGATAATGTAGTTTTGCCATTGACTTAAGTGGGGCCAGGATTTCACTCTCAGTGTTGAAGAAAATCCTGAAGAAGCCCATCTGGTCAAATAATTGATCTCTCATCCAGTAACACGTTTTGTAAGTAGTAATCTTATAGAATGAAAGAAAAACAAAAAATAACCATGTTCCCCTCACCAATTGTCTGGTGTAAAGAGCAAAACAACATTGAAATCAACACCAACAGAGAATTTGGGCCTAAGTTAAGACAATGTTAAGGTTGCACAATGAAGCACACAAAAGCCAAGAAATGGCAAATCCTGATACCTTATGCATATATATTACGTCAGTCTCTAATTATATTATTACATGCTATTTCTCAAATAATATTTATTTAAATTGCTAATTTTATTTATTTAGCACCTATCTTTACATCATTTAGAGCACACAGTTAGTGTTTTAAAATTTCAATACACTAAGCCATTTATTGAAATAATTAAGCATGCAATTCCTCATTTCAAAGGAAAAAAGAGATATCAAACCCCTGAGCTCCAATTATACTCTCCTTTAAGTTACAGCCCCTCTGCTTATGTGCCTGCATCTTTCCGAAAGGCTATATAATGATGATGCTACATGTGTACTCTAGATTTTAGGACCAATCTTTTTCCTTCATAAATGTTTAAAAAAGGACCATATGATTAAAGACAGAGGTTGATATTTATCTAGAATAGTTTGTCTTCAGAGCTGCTTTGTTGTCCTTTTATGATCCCCAGCATCATAAAAAGGGAAAAGCAAACTTAACTACTCCCACAGGCAAAAGAGTGGAATTACTCTGTACCAAACTTCTGTTGTGTGAAATCTAACCTTCCCTAAGCCCAAGTAAAAGAGTACCTAAGTTATGAAGTAATGCACCTGTTGATCATCGTTATATTATGTCAAGTGGTACAGGGGTTGAGAAAGAGGGCATTGTAGGAGTTGCGGAGTTCAGTGGGGGGGGGGGGAAGGGATAGAATGGCAACTGATTCTGCTGCATGCTACCTTCACTCCAGTCTTTTGTGTGGAAATTTTGAAAGATGTGCACTCTCTATATTAGGGAGGAGAAAATAAAATAAAATGAGTTTTTGTTTTGTAGTTTTGCTACTGCTTTTGAGGTGATCATTAATCCATGATGATTTGTGACTTGCAGTCTTAGTTCTTTTTGTCTAAATCTGATTCAGAACTCTTCAGATTTTCCTACTCCTAGTAATTTACAGATGATTTTTTTAAAATGCATCTTAGCTGTGAAGCTGCAGATACATTATTTTAATGAAATAGTATGCTGCTACTTTAGGTATGGTCATGTCTGTGATTAAAAGCTCTTCACATCCATCTCTTTAGCTGTTCTGCTGCTTCATTTGAAAATAACAGCGGCTATCAAAGTAACAAAAGACTAGGTTGTACTCCTAAGGGAAGTAATTATAGCAAAGCAGATAGCTTACAAATGATAATTTTACCTTCTATTTCACTATTCTGTACCCAATATTTATCACAGTAGTACTGAAAGAGCCATAAACTTAATGTAGATTATGGAATGTAATAATAAATGAACATAAGGCAATGGAAAGCTGGAGTTTCACTAGACTTGAAATAAATATATTCTTACAATAGTTCAGCCACAGTAGAGAAAATTTCCAAGGTTAAGTAGGATGCTTTTTTTACTTTACATGAATAAATGGTACATTGGTTCACGGATGCACATACCGAACTTCAATTGGTTATTTTTAAAGCTGGGCGTTTGTTGTTAGGACTCTGTGTATCTGAATGGGAAAAGCTGCATAAACCAGAAATATGTGCAATTATTTGCACACAGTAGAATATCTAGGGCATCCATCAGATCAAACCCTCCAAGTCTGGCGTCTTTTTATATGAAAGGCTTTCCACATCCATATTAATTTGGGACATGGTCTGGATTGTGGTAATAACTAGGCCAAAAATAGTTTGCATGTCTGCATTTTTCTAGCTGAGCACAGATCTACTTATGGCCTTCAAGATACAGCTCTATGATTTGTAATTGCTAAATTACATGTCCATTGCTCTCTCCTCTCCTTTCTGGATTGCCCCTCACACACAGAGACATAGCAGTATCAATTAATCAGTTTTCTGAAAACATCAATCACATAGTTTTTGTCATGCAAATGGAAAATCACATATGCCTAGTGTTACACAATGCACTTGTATTGATTTAACAGGTGTTAAGAATTCACATCTCGTGATTTTCTTCATCGCTTCTGTGAACTCATGAAACCACATTACAATTATGAAAGGCACAAAGCATCAGTCAGACCACATTTATTATGCAGACAGGTCTGAAGGATTGTTCCCTAATAGGCCTTAGTTTTTGCAGACTTTCTCCTGCTCCTATTGAAGTCAATGGGCTAGATTCACCAATATGATCTCAGCCTTAGCACTGTGATGCATAGGGACCATACATAAATGGCATAAATTACAGTAGTCCCTAGGCTTGTTTAACTAATTCCAGGGCTACCATAGATCCTCTTTCAGAATCAGAGCTGTAATCATCTCCCTGAAAGCTCTCCCCACTTCCCTACATTGAGTGGAATTTGGACACTGGGAAGAATCTGGTCTATTAGAAGTTTTGCCATATACTTCAAAGGGAGAAGGATTAGACCTAATTGTTTAGCTTTAAAGATAGTAATTTTAGAGAGGAGAGTTCTTGATAGTCTTTGTGAATGGAAAGGTTTCCCTAGGTTAGGTGCCTGATGGAAGGGAGTACAAGCGAGAAGTGTTTAGGTAACCCTTCATATTACACAAGACTGTTTCTGGTGATCACTGTGGTGAGCACAGACCTATAGTACTAGTCACAACGAGTATTTCCAGTTAAGCGATGGGAAGTCAGGGTATATGGCATTTCCTATTCTGTAGACATGCTGATGCTGACTGTCCTGATCAATATTAATTTCTGCTCCTGTTCCATGTTCCTCAGTCTCATATAGTGCACTGGTGGTTTGCTTTGTTCTGACTTCAGCCCTTGTAAGCCCCTTCTGCTGCCACAAATATACACTGAATGCTGGCTGGAAAAGATGCTGGTTTTGAAGCATGTTACCTAAAACCCAGATTTTGGTGCAGAGACTCTTTTGAAGACTCCAATCTGTATACCAATGAGTGCTCCAGATCATATGATTGGAACATATGTCTCTTGGAGTTCATAAAAAAGAAAAGAGCATATGCTGTTTGGAAAAAATAGCATCATGATTCATATGCTAATGTTAATTGATACTTTAATACATATTTGCCAGATCACTTTAGTAAATAGTCGTACTGGCTATTCATTTTAATTGTCTTATTCACTGATTAAAATAGTGTTCCATTTAATTTTGCTGCAGATGAGTAACACTTCACAACATAAAATATGAGCAACTTCAGTGACTGATGTGTTTATTACATTTGGTGGCCAATAATGATAAATATATGTATCATAAAATAACTCAGAAAAGATGCATTATGTAATGTACCCATCACACGTCATTTTTGTGTTCTAGGTAAATACAGTGGCATATATGCCTGTCTGCACATTTCATAATTATATATTCCAGCTTTGTGTCGGAAAAGCTCTTTGCTGAAAGACATGTATGTGTACATAGCATTCATGTCTGTTCAAACTGAAAAATATTTCCAAACTGTAATGCAACTTACATTAAAAGTCTGTTAAAAGTCTATTAACATTGCACTTAAGCAATGTGTGTTGTACAAGAATAATTGTCTTTCAGATCTCAAGGTTCTAAACGCTTTTGTATATAGTTTGACTCAAAAGCTATTTGATATTCATTAAGTGTGTTTGCACAGTGATATTATAGCAGAAGATAGCATTTCTGAAGGTTTAAAAAATATATTAGTGGGCTCCACAGAATCAGACTTGTTAGATCTGAGGTTTAAATACTGTAAACAGCAAAGGATCCGAGGTGTGTGTTTCCAGAGGGGGGCAGCATTGTATCAAAAACAAAAGACAAATAGGCAGTGTGCCTGAGTTCTAGGCTTGTAATTAAAGTGTTCACTATGAGGGAAGCAGATAGTGGCTCAAATCAGACTAATAAATCTGTGGGTTAATAACGTGTTAGTCAGATCAGCGTGCCCCATAATCACTGGTGTTGATCCATTTGTCTCTTTTTACATAGTATCTTGATTTTAACCAATAATTCATCAAAGAATAAAGTTTCATAAAACTCTGCTTGATATTTTATCCCAATGACTATGCAGCTATTAATAAGTTTCCCAACAAAATTAACTACTGGTGTTATAATTTAAAATATTCTTGAAAGGTCACCTTTTGTGTTTCCATGGCATTTCTTATTACTGGCTACCTAATGAATTGCAAGAACAAGGCTCTGCTACTGAGGTTGCAGGTGACTGAAACTGCTGACAAATGGCTGCAAAGCTCAGTCTTCTGGGGCTTGTGTCTGTCTTTGCTTTCTTCTCTCTGTTACAGGAATTCTTTTTTTTTTCTTCAGTCAGGCAGGTATTTATATGCACTTGCTTACCTACCTTGCCTCAGAGGGCCATTACAGCTGATGGAGAATCATCTTTATTAATTCTGCAGAACACGGAATATGCAGTATGGCAGATTCTGATACCCAGGTTTTTTTTAAAGAGGCAGGCAATTATAGTGTGTATAAAATGAATTGGTTCTGATATTTACATGGCAAGGATTTGTAAACTTGTTAAAACTTCCTAAATATTTTTTTAAAAATCTACTATAGATTAGGAGTGTCTCATTAAATAAATTGTAGAGCAATTTCAAATGCTGGCACTCACTTTCTGTTGAACTATACCATGGTTTATTTTTCTCCAGTTCATAAAAATTCACCATATTGTCAATATTTTCAGACTATTAAAAATGAGATGGATGCAGAAAGTGTTTTTAAGAGCAACTGATGAAGCCTCTGGGGTTTCTTTCCTTGTTTCTTTGTGACTAGTGCCAGGGACGCTGTAAGGGGAAACAGCCCACTGTTACTTCTACAGAATTACTAGGCTAAAATTTCCAGACCTACTGGTTGGATTGATTTGTTAATTAGAACAATCCAGTCTGAAAGGGGAGGTGTGGCAGTCAGATCAGAAGATTTTCATCTTCAGGCTTGTACTGCAAGGAAGGATGATCAAAGCCACTGTGAGAATAAATTTGTGACACTATTGCTACAATAAGCCTCTGCTTTCAAATGGCTTAGACCTCAGCTATCAAGTTCTACTTGGACAAGAAATCAAATATATGGGGCCACATCTGCACAACTTCTAACATCATATGCACTTGTATGAAATGTAAAATGAGTTTGTGCCAGCATAGATATGCCACTGTGTACACATGTAGACATATGCAGCCATGGAAAATATGCCTCGTTGGTGCATGCACAACTGCAATGAGCCCATGTCTATAGCATGCTATTTTTGCACGGGAGAACAATTTGTACAGTGTGAGTGGAGTTGTGATTATAGTCAGTCCATTGGCAGGATTTATCATAATTGGACAAATTTGGAGAAATAATGACAAGTGTGGGTGAATAAAACTTGTGGAAATGTGTATTCGTGTGAAGAGTCACACCCAATATGCTCATGCCAATGCTTTGGAAGTCTGTCATGGAATACCATGTGACCAATCACACCTCAGATATTGCAGCACAAATATCAAATGCCAACGGAATACTCATATTGAACATTACTTAAGCAACTCATATGCTGCAATTTATTTTCCCAAAACATTAATTGAGCAGACTTGAATGGTTGAGGATCAAGGTTTAGGTAAAGCAATACGAGAGAACATTTTCAAATCTGTGTAAGATTTAGAAAATCTGATACCCAGGACCCTGAACAGCAGTGGGGAAAATTACATCATGTGCAGCCTTTGTGTGACAGGCTCGGTGAAAACAGTAATTTACCATTGCTATTATAAGGAGAATGAGTCAATACACTTGTTTTCTACAGTTACATAAACATAGAGGCAATTCATGCATGAAGTGTATTATAATCCTCGCTAATTTTATATCAAATTTAAGAGAGCGAGAGAGCCAACTGTATGGTGTGGGAAAGGGAAAAAAGCTACAGAAATGCCACAGAAAGAGAGACTGGTATGAACTGCATGAAAGGGAAAGGTGGTGCTTCCCGCAATTTAACTTCTTTGCAGTCAGTGCATGAGCCCACCTACTTTAGAAGTGAGGGGAAAAACAACTCTATATGGAATGTGTATTGTTCAGACACCATTGGGCCTGACTCTGTTGCTCAGTTCTCTGGGCAGGGATGAAGGGGGCGGAAGGTAGCTTTAAGCAATCTTTGTTTTTCTCATATTCTGAGGCCATGCTCGGGGGGTAAGGGGGAATACAGAGGCTAATGGCTTCTATTTAATGAAAATGAAACTAAACCTGAGAGAATTGGATGCATTCTAATGTTCTTTGAAAATCACAAGATAGGTATTGGGCCTGTGCTTTGTCACTGAAATCTACGAGTATCTTGGATGCACAGACAATGCATGACTAGGCTTGTGACTATGCAATTTACATGTGATTGCTACCAAAAATGTGTGCTAATGCATCCTCTCATTCTGCTTATTTTTGAAATAAATAACTTTTTCTCACTTGCAAATACATGCACTGGTTGGACAGACCTCAGTTAAAGGACTGGTCCATAATTTTTTGTTGATTTTTGTCCACATAAAGATTCAGCCAACAATTCTTGAAGAAAACCTGTTTGGTCCCTTGTTTCAGATTTTCACTACTGAAAACAGCCAATCTGGATGTTTTAAAATATTTTTGTGTTTCTGCCCAGGATCTTTAAAAATCTATTGTATAGAAGACCAATAAACACTAATGGGAGTGAGAACAGTAGTTCCTTTGCCCTTTTTAAAAAATAGTAAAAAGAAAAGGAGTACTTGTGGCACCTTAGAGACTAACCAATTTATTTGAGCATAAGCTTTTGTGAGCTACAGCTCACCGATGAAGTGAAATAAATTGGTTAGTCTCTAAGGTGCCACAAGTACTCCTTTTCTTTTTGTGAATACAGACTAACACGGCTGTTACTCTGAAACCTTAAAAAATAGTGGATTTCTGTTTATAACAAGTAAGCTGTTGAACATGTATGGTGGTTTTAATTACTCAAAATGTTCCTGAAGGTTTATGTATTCCGGTTCACTGCTAATATCTGACTAATTTATTTCTCAATGAATTTCAGTCCATGAACTAAAATATTTGTCTACTTGGACTTATTTTTCTAGATGGTAGACTAGAGCAGACGCTGTGCTACTGCATTTTAATCCATGCATTGAATTACTGTTTGCAGAACAAAGGTGCTGCGTCAGATTCATCCCTGGTGTAACTCCATTGACATGAGCCATATCTGACTCTGTTAAAGTCAATGAGGTTACATTGAAGGTGAATTTGATTCAATGGGCCTGATTCTTTAGTACACCCACTTACACCTGAGACTAACATTAGTGTTCTAAAGTCACATTGCCCTAGTAGCACAGGTGTTGATGACTGGCTGTGGAAAATTAGGCTCAAAAACTAGTGTCTACAAAAAAGGAAATTTGCACAAAGTCACACTTTTAGACTGACAGAAAATCATGAATGCAAAGGAGATTCAGAATGAAATATATATTACAACCTTCAGTAGCTAAGCACAACAAGCCATCCAATTAACCAGTTTCTTGAAGTGCTCTTGTAACAGGATCGGAAATGTTA
The DNA here is from genome assembly GCF_965140295.1 of Lepidochelys olivacea. Classification (NCBI taxonomy): domain Eukaryota; kingdom Metazoa; phylum Chordata; order Testudines; family Cheloniidae; genus Lepidochelys; species Lepidochelys olivacea. Next base: position 76,860,526 of record NC_140414.1, read on the forward strand.
AGTAAGTTCTGCTCATTCACTAAGGCCTCCTAGATATATGAAAAGAGGGAATGTCTCCCTAGGAAGAGGATCAAAGGTGTGGATTGAGCACACTGGATGAGGGAACTTAGCAGCAACTATGTGTGAGGAAGAAAGTTTAAGATGAACTTTTTTTTTCCATTAATTTCTGTGCTAAGGAACAAAACTCCAGTTTGGAGGTGTTTGGATTCTGCAGAGTGTGGACTGTTTTTTAGAGCAGAATGAGAAAGCATGAGCTCACTGACCTATTGTGCTTAAGCATTCAAAGATAGATGGCATATTTCTCAGTTAAAAGCAGATACCTGGTATTCTTTTGCAGCCATAAGAGTTTCTTCAGCTCCTGTGAGACTTTTATACGTAAAATCCTATTGTGGAAAAATAATAAAGCTATGACAATTAAGGAAACCCACAAAAGAAGGAGATTCAGCGCACAACTCACATCCTTCATTCAGCTTGTGTTTAACCATGGTGGCCCGAACACACCTTGATCAGGGAGTTTCAGAACATATCCTAATATTTATAGTACTCAAACACAATGGGTTTAGGTGAGAATGGCATCTTAACCTCTTAATATCTTTGCTTTTCTCAGTTTCAGTGCAAGGTGGAACCTTTACATTTTTAATGTGTTTTTACAGATACCATTAGATTTTCTATTTTCTTTGTGTAACAAGAAGCAGAAGTGGTACTGGACACTTCCCTTGACATCATATTCATACTGAGAAAATAGACTTAAATGTCAATGGAATATGGCATGGATACATCAGATGACATTTTGAAAGCTATTAGAAAGTAGAACTTGTTGAGCAATTTTCAACAAACTGTTGTCATTTTCAGACAAGAAAATCATCAAAACCAAAACTTTCCCAAGGAATACACCAATTTCAACAAAACTCTTATCAGGAAAAGTTTCTCATGTACAGAATTGAATTTTTGGTTTCCAAAATCCCAGATGCGTGCACTAACCATTGGGCTATTGGCTATTCAATACCAGGGCTCTTGCTTTTCATGATACTTAGTGGAAAAGTTTGAAAAGTCTTGATTTTTTTTATACTGACACAGAACAAATTTTGAAACCTCAGAATTGTTTTTCATCTAGCCCTAATCACAAGCTCATTGTGATCATCTTCAAGACTCTATACAGCATTGCCCCTTCCTGCTTAGCTGCCTTGTTTCTGACAATATTTTTCTCTACCTCCTTTACTCCAGGAACGATGCCAGCCTCAATGCCCTGTTAGTCTGATTACTCTACAACTCCCTCTCCAGGCTTTTTTTTACCTGTGTGGAACAGTCGTCATGAGCTGGACTGGAAAAGCCACCATCTGTTATGTCCTGCTGCCACTGATATACTACGATTACAATAAGTGTGTAGTTCTCAGAATCTGGCAAGCTGCTTCCATGTCTTCTAGCTGGCAAGCCCTAAAAATCTTTTCCCCCAAATGGTTTGTGCCCTAGGACATGATTATAACAGTGCTAGTCAGCTAAACAAATTTAAACCAAAAATGTATTAAAAATCGAGTCCTCTGCTGACTCCTTATACTCACTGTTGTAAATCTGCTGGGTTTTTATGGCTGTTATAAACCCCTAACAAGTGAGGCTGAAACTTGAGCGGTGTGAATATATCAGAAAAACTAAAACCGTGCAAAACTCAATTAGTTTCCGGTTTTGTTATCAAACCAAAACTCAGCTCGGGTTTCAGCCAGATTTGGTGAGGTTCACAAACCTTTCAGTAATGCTGGGTAGAGGTTACATTAAACTGGGATAAGCTTTTTCACCTGGCCATTCCAGGCTATTAATTATTTCCCTAAGTGATCTCATTACAACAGTAGACACAGGACACTTGTCTGGACTTGCTGCTGAGCTATTTCTCACCTTATTGCTAAGACCTGATGTGTGGGTAAATTTAAAATGCACTTACTTATACTGACAACATGACTGCAATATACACAATTACACTGATACTCTTCCTCCTCACCTTATCTGACTGGTGAATCTTGCCCATATGCTCAAAAAACTGATCGCCATATTTGGGGTCGGGAAGGAATTTTCCTCCAGGGCAGATTGGAAGAGGCCCTGGAGGTTTTTTGCCTTCCTCTGTAGCATGGGGCACGGGTCACTTGCTGGAGGATTCTCTGCTCCTTGAAGTCTTTACACCACGATTTGAGGACTTCAATAGCTCAGACATAGGTGAGAGGTTTTTCGCAGGAGTGGGTGGGTGGGATTCCGTGGCCTGCGTTGTGCAGGAGGTCGGACTGGATGATCATGGTGGCCCCTTCTGACCTTGGTATCTATGAATCTATGAACTAACACAGCTTGTCCTCTCAATACTAAATATTTGCTCACTAGCTAAGAAAATTAATTTGAAAGACTGGAACACTACCGCCTGGTGAAACTTTGTATAACAATAGTAATTAAATGTTTTTATTTTATTATACATTTTTCTATAAATCTGTAAAAACTAAAATGTGCTGGTTTTGATATCTGACATTCTCTTGACTCTATCTTGACTGACCCTCCCTCATGGCAATGTATTTACCTGCAGAAATTTTTAAAAGACTAACAGAGACCTAAATTGTGGCACTCCTTGTACCATATTCACTAGGTGGTTCTGAGGCCTAACTTAGTTGATTCTAACTTAATAAAAATGCTGAAAAAGTTTTTAAAAATAGATTAATAGTCACCTTGTTCTAAAAATATAAAGTGGATCAGAAAATGCACATATAACAAATGTAATGTGCAGGAATGAGAAATAAATGATTAGCTAGCTAAAAGCAGCTGTTCTAAACTGCAGGATACTGGATTCCTAAACTGATATCTTAGCAGGAGTGTCTTATGTAAAGGCCATCAAAAGTTTATTTTCTTATTGTTTCATTTATATTGGTGTAGATTAAGAAAAAGATGAACACTCCACTACAAAAGACTGTATTGAGTTTATTGCAAGAAGTGCAACTCTCTGTCTGAAAAGATGTAATTTCTACCTGGGAGTTTGTTAAACTACTTTAAATACGAAATGCAGGGGAAATTGAAGACTCTTTTCATATTTATCTAAGAGCATCCTGCCCACTATGCTGAAGTATCATTTGAGGAAGGGAGTTTTTTTTAATAGAAATGATGTTGTAATGTCCATATTTCTTACTGTCATTTTAACACTATTTCTCAGGGTACATCCGGGAATGGACAGGAGTATGAGAAGTGACATGACACCAATGCAAGTAAGCAAAGTAGATTTGGTGGGACTCTGTAGAGGTAGGGTGCCCGTAACACATTCATTTAAGTGTACTTAGTGCTGGATTGGTAATCATGGAGACTGGGACAGATCCTCAGCTGGTGGAAGTTCAGGTCTTCTCCTGAAGTCTTATGCTTTTCCAAAAATAGGTACAATCACAAGCAGTGGCAGTGTAAGGTTCCTCACACTGTCCAACCTTACCAAGCACTTTATCTCCTGACATAAAGGCACCTCCTTTTGGGGTAGAAGAAATATAGTCTCCATGCCCTCTGTAGTCCTCGGCCAATGAGACTGCCAAAAAGGATGATTTCAAGCACTTTCATCCTTCAGAATGAAGCTTTATGTTGCAGTAATTTCCATACATGGTATACAAGTCAGACTAATAATCCGCATTTCCAAAATATGTTTGGCACATCTGTTAATCTTAGAATGCTAAGTGAATCGATTGTATAGTTGTAGCTCTAGAATTTCTGGTCTCTCTCTTCAGTTTGCATAAGAAGAACCAAACATTAATAGGGGTTTAAATTGCCTGAATAAAAATAAAGACTGCAGAATCAGGCCCCAAGTTGATTAAACAGTTTCATAACCAAAAAGAAAAAAAAATCAAAATAAAAGGAAGAGAAACAGAAGAAGTAATTACAAGGATGATAAAAGGCATAAATAATGCAGCGTCTCCTTTTGATTTTTCTCCCCTTTCTGAATGAAAGGGTGAAATAATACAATAAACTACAATAGCCATTAACAATGATTAGTTATGACATGGTAGAATTAATTTAATTATTTTTATTTTTTAATAAATATCTGTATTTTCCTCTGGGAATTAGTTGTCTAGAGGCTTTTGAAATCCCTTTTGGCAGCTATTTGCATCTTTAGGCACCCTTTAAAATTTTGGCCTTAAGTTCTTTCATCTGGTTTCAGCAATAGCAAGGAAGAGAATGAATAGGCAAGGTACAAGTACATACCCTTCCTTTGTAACTCACCTCAACTGAAAGGAAACAGAGGACACCTTCTGATCCTGTCAGATTTATTGTAATAATCTAAGGCCATGGTCCAGCAAATAGTTGAAGCCAATGGGATTACTCATATGTTTGGAGTTAAGCATGTTCATGAAGCGCTTTGCTGGATCCTGGCTTTCATATTTTTCAGTTTTGTTTCCTGAGCAGCTGTCACCTGCCTTAATACCCTTTTTAGATCTATGAAAACCACATGCAGTGGTTGGTGGTGTTCCGGTGTCTTTTTCTGGAGCTCTTGGACACTGGACAAGATGTCAGTGGTACTATTTCCTGCCCCAAAACCACAATGGCTCTTGAGTAAAACAAACTGATTCTGTGTTGCTATTTCTGATAAGTTCATTGTGAGTATCATGATATTTGATATTTGTTTTAAGGCCCAGCTCATTGGGGGCAAGTTCATACGTGAGAATCTCAGCTTTCATTTTTTTTAAAAAGGCAAGGTTCTAACCTTCATGGCTGCAGAAAACTGCCTGAAAACACAAACTGAGTACACCCTAAGGGCTCTGAAGACAAATAAAAATACCTCAACATTGATTATTTTTTAAATCTCGTGATTTCCACTTATGATCTTATAGGGCTTGAGTCATGATTTTTGAATACTTGGAGATGGCAATACTGACTATCATCTGCTTGGATCTCAAGCAATCTGTGTGCTTAGGGGCAGATCACATTGCCCTGTGCACAGGGTGGGGACAAACTACATGTTGGTGATGGAAGATTTTCAAGGAAACTCCCTGAGTTGATACCGAAAGAGCTACCAATCCTCGCACTGTATAGAAGTTTGACCTACAGTTATTTACCCCCCTTTTCAAAATGTGTTTAAACTCTTGATCCACATAAACTGGAAAAGTTTTTCCTCAGATACATGTGAGCATTGTATTACTCATGTGTAACTCAATATATGTCACCAGTGTACATAGCGTTTACATAGTTTTAAATGTCACATTTCATGCAGTGTTGGGCACAGTGCTCTGTCTTCTATCCTTTTTTATGATACTGACAAACAAGAAGAGCCTTAATCCTTCACTGTCTCCCATTTCTTTGTTCTTTAAGGATGTGGTTAAGAAGACAGCACCTGTTTCTTCAAACAGGCTTGAGTGGTGCTCTACTTCATGCCTCAGCTGCTGTACTTTCATTTCCATCTTGCTGACTGGTATATCTTCTATGAAGGTGCAAATTATTTCCCCCTGGTGGATAACACTCTTGATGTATTTTAAGCAGCACTTAGAAGCATTAGGCTGTGTTCTGTTATTTTGTGAGTGTCACGTCTCATGTGTCCTTTCCCTTTCCTCTCCAAAGTGCAGGAACATGGTCTAGTGATTCGAGTATATTACGGGTATTGTCAGTGCAGATGAAAGTCATCTTGCTAACAATGTGTACAAGAACTAGCAGAGAGAAAATGATCAGCACAAAGATAGGCTCTGTGCATGTTATTTTTTTAAGTCTAATTGCTGCATTTCACATCCACCAGATGTTTCATCTAACCCCCATGCCAGTGTCACATTTCTTGCCTACTACAGATATTAATGAAGGGGAAAGAGTTACTAAGCAAATTGCTTATTGGATTCATTATTTACAACAAACTTCATAATGCCATATATTGTTGTATAGAAGTGGAGTAAACTAGCTTTACAAGACATATACTGAAGTGCACCCCGGTGTCTGAGAGCAAGAGCAGATCCATAGGATGCAATTTTCAAAATGAGTTGTTAAAATTTTGTTAGTTTTGTGTGCAGAAATCCAAGCTTTGCATTCTCACATTGGAATATTGGATAACCTACTTCCCCATTAGATGTTGATAGTAGTATATGGCTCGATAGTATTCATCACCATATACTTTTTGACGGGTTTCCGTGCCCCGTTTTGGTTTTATGTCCCACTCTCCATCCCTGTTTCTGTTGTGTACAGGTTTGGTGCCATCGGCCATTTTGAGAAAAATATTTTTGGATGGGGGAATGTTGTGTGACTGTTGTGTGACTGGTTTCTACATTGTAGGACCAAATTTATTTTTTCGATGCTATCATGAATGGTATATCATGAGAGAGCATGTTCCACAAGTGACAATAATGAATTGCTGATAAAGTGACATCCCAATAATCATTGAATTTTAAAGGCTTGGCCAATTGTACTGTTAAATTGGAGCAAGTGTTTTGAGGAAAAGCCCTCTTGGAGGCATTGCTAGGTAAGGTAATGTAAAAACCTGGTTAATAATTTCCCACCTTATTACAGGTCTTGAATTTGAGACGCTTTAATCCAACTGTTAGATTTTTCAGGCCACTCTTTCCATTTCACCAGAAAATACTCATTTCTCCCCCCGACCTTTGTTCACTAGAATCTTTTCTACCCTGTAAACGCAGTCCTGGGGTTTACTTTTTGTAATTCTTTTTGGGGTAAAAAGACCCTGAGACTTTCTCTTCTCCATAATCTTTTAATATGTATACAGGTTGCTGTCCTCGTGATAACAATCCAGATGTGATAAATATTTAATTGGTAAAGGTTTGCTGATATCCGTTTTCAAAAGTAACCTTCATTTTAGTCACTTATGTGATCCCCTTTCTTAAAAACCACTCATGGTACCTTTATTTTAGAACTATCCCCATAGATGGTTTTCCACATGCTCAATGCTTTAGCATGTGTCACGACGATTGGGCATCCTCTGATAGTACTGTGATAACTTCTGTTACCATCTGTGAAGGCCTGGAGCATGTTGATGTATCAAAAGGTGCTACGGGTGGTAAAATACCTCCACATCTTTGATTTTAAAGTTCTGTTAAACCTCTTTATGACCCCCACCTTGACTTCGTTATTGGTATCAAAATGGCATATCCCTTGTTGCTGAAACAAAGTATTTAAAGCTTTGTTTAAAAACCTCTTTTCCTTGATTTGTCTGTAATTTTTGAGGCACGCGGCCTTGTCTAAAAATGGCTTTAAATGCCTTTGCCACCTCTTCCTCAGTCTTATTCTTTAGGGGTACTGCCCAGGCGTATTTAGACAAAATATCTATCACCATTAAAATATATTTATGACCATTGTTGTGGTTAGAATGGGGGACATATTGACCAAATCCGCCTGCCATTGCATGTTCACATCAGACACAACTGTTTTATTTCTTTCAAATTTAATTCTTGCTGGTTTATGTAAAGTGTAAGCACCTTGATCCGTAAGCCAAGCTGCAATCTGCTTTCTGCTCAGTTTTACCGTGTTTTTTAGCAGCCTGAAATAAGGGTGTTACACCCCTAAAGCTCCCAACTTCTTCGAGAGAGTAATTTTCTTTAGCAACCCCGACATTTCTGAGCTTTCTTACTTTAAAACAAAGGTGTGTATATATAGATAGATATAAGCAAAACACAAGCTTGGTGGGTCTTTTGTTTTTTTTATTTAATACAGAAGCAAAGTAATATAGGAAGTGGCTAAGCAGGTCTTTTTTATTTTTTGATTAAGATGCAATGTAAAATAAACTAATTCAGGCTTTTTTTTTTTTACCCTGTAGGGTAATGAACTGGCATGTAAAAAGTAGCATAATTCATTTTACAAACCATACTATGCACCAATCAGCCAATATTTGATGACACCTTCTTTGAAAGGTTTACCAGCAATACCAATGGGTCTGGTGTCTCTGTTACCCCACTAATCATTTTGACGACACCGATTACAGTTTCAGTGGTCTTGTTAAGCTGCTTCAGTATGTAGGCTTCAGCCATAATTATGTTTAGGACCTGGACCACATTCAGATGAGAAGAAATATATCTCATCTGGTGAAATATTTCTGAATGAGCCCAAGACAAACAAGCGTGGCAGAGTTGATTGGGAGTGTCTGTTGCATAGGCTGCACGGTTTTTAAAAAGCTCTCTTTTCAAACAGCGGTAAATATTTTTTTTTTACTACAATGGTCCTAATAATGTAAGTCATAATGTCATCTTCGCAGCTCTATTGATCAACCTCCTTACTTCTTTACAGTTTTTTCTTCTTTTTTTTAAATCATGTTTCATGCAAAACCAGCAGGTGTATATCACAGGTTATTCCTCTCAAAGTACATTTCTCTTTATCCTCTTCAGCCTCTGAAGATGTCTGTCAAAAGCAGAGGAAAAAGAAGCAGGTTTTAAAATCTTTGTTGCAATCATTTAAAAATAAAAAGGGCAAACAATTGACTCATGCTACCTCAATCATACCTTCGTCTGTTTCTGAATCATCATCATCATCATCAATCATCCCTGGCAGTTGTGCCGTCGGGAACCGCATCAGTGCACTGTTATTAAACACAAACATATTGCTGCATTTAACCCCACCATTTATATAGATAGTGCATAATTGTAATGATTTGTTCATGACTGGTAAAACTTTCCGTTGCTTTTACCATAACAATGTCTCCGTCTTTCCATGAATCAGGGTCTATCGGTTGGATCTCAACATCACAATCCTCCGACAGTCCCTCAGCTACCATGTCCTCGTATACAGATTCTTCTTCCATTCCCTACCTATAAAAACAAATATATTTAACCATAAATATTTATAAAATGTTTATAATTCTTCAACAATTTGTTATAAAGGCCGCCTTACCTTTACCTTAGAGTCTGCTTCCTCCTAAGTTGGGAACAACTTTTTCCCAATGCTATCCTTTTCCTCTTTTACAACTGAGCACGACCCCATAAAGTCTTCCTGGTTTTGTGGTTCAATTTCAGGCTGAAATGCAGGGTTCAGCATCGGGACTGTCTCTTCAGCAAAATGAGTGTAAGCAGGTCTTCTCTTCTGAACACAAGTAGGGCCACCCAAAAGCAATTTGGGCTTCTTTACGTCTGTAGGCATCTTGTAAAAGGACATGGCCGTTATGTCTAGGCTTCCAATTTTAAAATTACAGCTCACAAAAATACACTATTTTATACACATGATCAAACGCTCATTGGCTAGAGTTTTTTTTCCAAATAATCCACTGTGCATTAGCTCATTTCTGAAAGGAGGTGGTAGCTCTTGTTTTAAAATCTTGGTATGATAGGATTGGTTCAAAAAGAATGCATTCTATGATGCAGCTGTAGAACAGCTTCTGATTGGTCCAACTGAGAGGCGGGGATTGCTCCCAAGGCTCGCAGCCCCCATAATAGTTATTTCCGTATGGTCAACCACAGGGGTACGCTTGCTACCTCACTCTTTGCCCTGTGTTACTGAATACAGGTTCTCTAGCTTTTCTCAACTCGATACTTTATTTCAAACTTTTTTCTCTAAAACCTTCTCTCCATAATAAACCTCACTAAAAATCTTTCTTTCTTTAAAAATCTTTAAGTCCTCTCTTTCTATTCTTTCATAGTTTTCTCTAAAAAACAGCCAAATGTGTCAAAACACCGCCACACAACATTTCCCCCATCCAATAATAATATATATTTTTAAATGGCTGATGGTGCCAAACCTGTACACAACTGGAAACGGGGATGGAGGGTGGGACATAAACCCAAGATGGGGTGTGGAAACCTGTCAAAAAGTATATGGTGATGAATACTAACGAGCTGTATACTACTTTCGATTTTAATGCGAAAACAGATTTTCTGAATATACATTATGCACAAAATTGTGGGAACAGTTTTAGAACTGGGAAGCCAAATGGTGGAAGCCATTTGAAAATTTGAAAATGTGGCCCCTAATGTGCAAGCACAGTAGAGGCAGTGCACATTCTACTAGATCAGTAGACCCTAAACAAAGGGAAAAATACTGAATTCAGCACCAATTCCATAATATCATGTAAACAATCCAGATATAGGGAATTCCACAGTTGTCCTTATTGTAAACTGCAATACGCTGTTACTGCCATTACTTTGATTTATTATTTGTATTACAATAGTGCCTAGGAGTCCCACTTTTGGACCAGGGCCCTATTGTTCTAGGTGCTGTACAAGCACAGAACAAAAAAAGTCCCCCCTCCCACAAAGAGCTGGCAATACAAGTATAAGACAAGGGCCAAGAGATACAGAGACAGGAATACAAGGAAACAGTGAGAAGACAGACACGGGGTGCAGGAAGAAGATATCACACAAGATTAAACTCATCATGTTACTTCTGTGACTACTTTAGGGGAGAGTGGGTTTACTTAGGAAGGGAATAAGGAAAATGGAAAGGGAAGAGGGTGATGGGGACAGATTGGGAAGAAGAGGATAAGAGGTTCAGGTGTGGAGTACAACTGAGGTGAAGAGACTGTGAGGGGGGAAGAGGGTAAGTGGCTATTTGGAGCAAACAGCCAGTGCAGAGACAGAGAACATTTTTCAGTTTTGATTGGAATGTCCAGAGGACCCTGCTTTGGTTGCTTCTGCACCTTCCAGCTGGAGTTTATGGTTGGATCCTCTGCAGATTTTCCCCAAGCCTGGTGGTGATGGGGACTTGCTTGATATTTCTCAAGGGCTCCAAAGCTCCATTACAATCTATTGGTTAAAAAGAAATGTGTTTTGTAAGATTCCACTAAAACTTTTAAAACAAAAATAAAACTGGCTTGTTTTATATCTTATGCAGCACTGGAAATTTTGCATGTAATTGATTTCATTACCAAAAAAGAAAACAAAAAAACAAGTGCTGCGACACCATTCAGCTAGTGCTTCTTATGTAATCTTTGTATTAGTAAATTAGACTGTGTTAGAAGACCCTTCTCTGATTACTTATTAGTGGAGGACTAGAAGCCAGAATATTGTAAAGAGAATATTGAAGCCAAGAGCAGCTAGGAAAGCAATTGCCAGTTGTTAGTTAAAAGAATTGCAGTAATGATATTATCTACAACCACTGACTCTGCCTAATTATTCATAACATTACTCTCCATATAAAGAGGAAAAAATGAAAGTGGAGGTGAAGGATGTTCTAGTTATTAAAGCAAAGACTGGATTTTTCCTGTTTTTAGCTCTGTCATAGACTTAATGTATAGCCATGGGTAAGTCATGTAACCATTCTATGTCATAGTTTCTCTCTTAGTAAACTAAGAATAATACTTATACGTTGGCTGAGGGAGCTGTAAAGCTTAATTCATGAATGTTTTTAAAACACATTCTGATTTTAAGGAAGAGAGAAGTCTTATTTGTTTCTTGCTTATTAGTTTATAATTTGTGGTCAATAAAGTAGTTATGGATTCAGTTAAATAATATAAACAATACAAGATTCAGTAGATCTCCATATAACACCCTTCCGCCCCCTTCCCGCCCCCAGCCCAAACAATAAGAGGAGAACTCAGTTATGGCAGGCACTCCATTCGGAAAGCATTCTCTTATGCCTGAGCTTTGCAAGGCTCTGAGACCAGTGTGTAATATTGCATACTATGTGCTGAAATATTCTAGGATTTAGGGTTGATACAAAGGTTGTATGTCAGATGTAATTATCATAAGATGTTCCTTGTTTTTGACACTTTGTATCACATTTAACTGTTCCTTAACTCTCCTTTTGTCTGTTAGAATCATAGACTTTAAGATCAGAAGGGACCGTTATGATCATCTAGTCTGACCTCCTGCACAATGCAGGCCACAGAATCTCACCCACGCACTCCTGTAACAAACCCCTAACCTATGTCTGAGTTATTGAAGTCCTCAAATCGTGGTTTAAAGACTTCAAGGTGCAGAGAATCCTCCAGCTAGTGACCCGTGCCACACGCTGCAGAGGAAGGCGAAAACCCCCAGGGCCTCTGCCATCTTCCCTGGAAGAAAATTCCTTCCTGACCCCAAATATGGCAATCAGCTAAACCCTGAGCATGTGGGTAAGACTCACCAGCCAGACACCCAGGAAAGAATTCTCTGTAGTAACTCAGATTCCACCCCATCTAACATCCCATCACAGGCCATTGGACATATAGACGGCTAATAGTCAAAGATCAATTAATTGCCAAAATTACACTAGCCCATCATACCATCTCCTCCATAAACTTATCAAGCTTAGTCTTGAAGCCAGATATGTCTTTTGCCCCCACTGCTCCCCTTGGAAGGCTGTTCCAGAACTTCACTCCGCTGATGGTTAGAAACCTTCGTAAAATTTCAAGTCTAAACTTCCTGGTGGCCAGTTTATATCCATTTGTTCTTATGTCCACGTTGGTACTGAGCTTAAATAATTCCTCTCCCTCCCTGGTATTTATCCCTCTGATATATTTATAGAGCGCAATCATATCTCCCCTTAGCCTTCTTTTGGTTAGGCTAAACAAGCGAAGCTCTTTGAGTCTCCTTTCATAAGACAGGTTTTCCATTCCTCGGATCATCCTAGTAGCCGTTCTCTGTATCTGTTCCAGTTTGAATTCATCCTTCTTAAACATGGGAGTCTATTAATGTACACACAGTAATGCACTGAACTGTACATTGAGTCATGCACACGAGATCTAGTGCAAGTCTTGTGTTTCCTATCTATGCTTTTAGCAGAGTAATATCCCCATTATTTTTTGCCTGCAGGGGTCGAGTGAAAACATTTTAGAAGCTGGGTAAGCTTTCATACTCTTGAAATGTCATTTGTAACCCATTTGCTTTCAAATGTGATCCCACAGTCCTAAAGTGATTTAATTTAACAAATCAAATTAGCAATATATTTATCAGCAGCAACTATCTGTGGCCTGCCACCAGCAGGACTGCTGGGATGAGAGGTGCTCACTGGTGATGAAGCATTAAGGTTGCCCCTTGTATCTGGCTATTGCCCTTTGACATGCATGCTGCCTCTGAAGACCTCTCTCCATTTTGCCAATATACTATAGGAGCAATATTACTGCAGCTGCCCCTTTTCATTGTCTGCAGATGGCTCAGTCACAGAGAACAGAGCATAGAGGTAAATTGCCCTTAGGACACAGTATATTAAATATGATGGTCAGGAGAAATTTGAAATATGAAACCAGTGGGAATGTAATAAACTTTCAGATCAAAGGTAGAGGGTCACTGCACATATGACAAGGAAAGTACACTAAGGTGGTGTGCTGTTTATTAACAGTGTGACTGAAAAAAAATAACGGCCAGATATCAAAAGTTAAGCATTCATCACTGTGTGCATATATTTTTGTGTGCCTAAATTATGCACACAAATACCCACTGTGCTTGCACAAATCAGGTATTTTACTTGTACCTGGCCACTCAGGTGTTAACATGCCTTACTACTGGAAAGACCAGGAGGATGAGGTGGTATTTGTATTGGACCAACTTCTGTTGTTGAGAGAGACAAGCTTTTAAGCTTACACAAAGCTCTTCTTCAGGTCTAGGAAACTTAGGGCAGGTCTACACTACAAACTTGCATCAGTGCCTCATCTGGTGAAGATGCTATAAACCGATGGAAGAGAGCTCTCCTGTTGGCTTGATAACTATGCCTCTGAGAGATGGTAGCTATGTCAGCGGGACAAGCTCTCCTGCCGACATAGCGCTATCTACATGGGGGGTTAAGGTCAGTATAACTACGTTGCTCAGGGATGTGGATTTTTCATACTCCCAAGTGATATAGTTATACCGAAGTAAGAGTGTAGTGTAGACCTGGCCTTACTCAGAGTGTCACAGCTAAATACAAGGTGGGGCAGATTGTTTAGTATAAGTAATTAACGCACATGTCAAGGGACCATTCAAGGTGAAGTGGCCTGTTAAAACCTCTCCAGTCATAGGAAGGAAAGGAACTGGGGGAAGCAACTTGGGGAGGGTTGTTAGTGGATTATATATACAAAGCTGCAAGTTTGTAGTATAGACTTGCCCTGAGTAAGTTTCCCAGACCTGAAGAACTCAAAAGTTTGTCTCTGTCACCAACAGAAGTTGATCCAATAAAAGATACCTCACCCACCTTGTCTCTCTAACATCCTGGGATCGACACGGCCATATATCTGCTTACTACTGGAAAGGCATTCATCCTTATGGCCAATGTTTACACCTGTGTGGAGTCTCAATGAAGGATTGAGTCCTATTTTTTAAGTAAAAAAATTGAATTTTCATGCACACAAATTAGGCATATGCAAATTTACATACATAATTGTATAGGCTTCACTTTGAAAAATTGGTATAAACTGTGCAGCAAATTAATGTCAATGTCAGTAAAATTCAGTCAACTAATTATCACACAGGGCTTTTGAGTAAGGGAAGGTGAGTCAAGAATGTCCAGTCAAATTCCTGATTTGCCAGAATGGATACAACAAAGTAATGGCCTAAGTAGATGTTTGAGTGAAGACCTGTAATAACGCCTAGGAAAGGACAGACACAACCTGTATACGATGTCAGTGTGATGAAAAAGAAATATAAATTGTGAAGTAAATCAATTTCCTACTAGTATTTCAACCAAAGGAAATGTATTTACTATATCTTAGAACAAAGCTTAACTGTATCCAGTTCTTGAGGGAAACATGATCTAAATGGCCTCTGCTAGCCCTCCTAACCATATAAAATAAGTTCATAGGCTCATAATCAAGGAATCAAAATCAATTCTGTTCTAACTTAGAACCTAGACACTCAGCTTGAAATTAGGAAAAAAATAATACAAAAACTTTGCAACCAAAGTTTTGCACGCATGTCTGGAGTGAAAAAATTGTTTACATGAACTTTCAAATTTTGTGAAATTTAATAAATCTGATAGACTTCTATGAACATTCTGTGAACTCAATAGCAGGCTAATTTTGATGAAAACATTTTTGGTGCTACTAAAACTCAGTAAAATATTTGCAGGTATCTCCATGAGGACCGGTGTACTCGTACACCAATGAGTAGGACTGGTGTTTTGACATTCTTCTTTGTTCATCTCACATGTGCTATTTTTGTTTCATGGGGACAGTGTTCCCAGAACCACTAGGGCAATGTATTCAAAGAGACTTTTATCACAGTGCTACATATACTGAAATATTATTGTCTTCAGTGATAGGATAGGGAGGAAGTGTAGCAAACATTTGACTTTTCAGTCAAAGCTGGGAGTAGTGTACTGCATGAAAACATCTGAATCACTCTGTTGCAGAACAATCTGATCCTTTTTTTCCTGTCACTTTCGTGTAGCTTGTTTTTTCTCAGGGAAATACCAGTTTTTAATTAAAAGATTTGATTTTTAGCATCTCATATTTCAGTGAGATAGTTTGAAAACAAATGGAATGTAAAACTAATATTAAAAACTACTTCAGGAAGACAAAGGAACAAGTAGTTTAGAAGTGTATTAAAATAACTGCAGCTATTTCTATGCTAGCTTTTTTGTTGTTGCAAACTTTATCCTTCTGCCTTGCCCCTGCAGTTAGTGGGCAAAGACAAGTTTGGTAGACTCTATTGAGAGTTCTCCTTGTTTAGACTAAAAGGTGACAAATGAGTATTGTACTTCTCCTGTGGATATTTTATTTAGGCTCCAGCTCAAGCAAGTGTTAGCAGATTGTATCCCTGTTCAGGAAAGCCCTTATGCACATGTTTAATGTCAATCATGTGCTTAAATACCATTGATTTAAGTGTGTACTTAATTTTAAGCATGTGTCATTCAGTTCAGTGGGACTTAGGCACATGCTTAAAATTAAGAGTACTCTTAATTAGGATTAACCTCAGGATTAAGCACATACTTCCTGAATAGAGATGCTTTCCTGAAATAGGGCCTTACTCTGTATT
Source organism: Lepidochelys olivacea (assembly GCF_965140295.1). Classification (NCBI taxonomy): domain Eukaryota; kingdom Metazoa; phylum Chordata; order Testudines; family Cheloniidae; genus Lepidochelys; species Lepidochelys olivacea. The sequence goes on from NC_140414.1 coordinate 76,876,305, forward strand.
CCTTCTCTTTTTGAAATGTGTTAAGTATCGCTTATAAGTAATACAACAGTACATATTTGCTCAATGTTTTTTTCAATGGGGGGATAAAATTTGTTATAATACAAGTCTCTCTTTTATATAGTGCCTTTTATCCCAAATGATCCCAAAGTAGTTAACAAACATCAGGGCTTAATTCTGCTATGTGTTGTGTACTGTCAACTCTCATTGGTTTCAGAAGGAGTTGAGTGCTCTGTGCATTATAGAACATGTTCAGTTCCACAGGATTGAGTCATTGAGATGCAGGATTCACTTAACGTGTTATGTTACCACATGCAAAGACCAAACCATGGACTTTCAGTCTTAAAAGCATTATGAACTCAAACCAATTATTTTAGCTCAAAGACATGTTTCCCCTAAGAAACCAAATGGAAGGAGAAACTCAGTGAATTATTAACCTATCCAAAACAAGTCTTGGTTTCATAGTTAAAGTGGGTTTACTTGAAAATTTTCTGCAAATTTGAGTGTGAGCACTGGTTCCAGTGGTATTTTCCATTTTAAGTATGGAAAATATTTCTCTAGTAAAATGTTTCAAAATGGAAGAGACTTTAAGTTCAACCACTGTACTTATACCACATTACCTTCAGCTGAAGTACAGCCTCCTTTGATAGTGAACACAACAGCTGTTTAACAATGGTAACAAAACACAACATTTTAGGATAGGAAATGAAGAAAAATGCCATAACCATCTGAAATTAAAGAGGGAATTTAGGAAGGAAGACCAAAATTGGATATAGCTGGGATATTGGTGTTAATATCACTGCCTCTATGAAAAGCACCATGGGATATTTAATATCCACAAATAGTCGGGAGTTCTATTTTATGTCTCAGGAAAAAGCCAGCACCTTCAACAGTATTGTGCCTGTCATCATTATGCTGAGGTATTAATTTAGTACCAATGCAATACGAATAGTACCATCTACTCTACCATCTTAGATAGTGCAATCCGATCTAAGTATTGCCCAGGTCTAAACATGCTTATCACAGTCCATGAGGATTGACTGAGTAGCTATTTTTATGTTCTGTTTTTCACTGATTGATTTATGAACAATTGGAGTACAAGTGTATTGTGACCTGTTGAGGATTTCACTGAAATTGAACTTAAGAGTAGTTTCTGCTCAATCTACAGAAACATTAGTTTTGGTTGCCAATGGAAAAAATCCACCAAAATGTATGAAAAGGAGAATCAGCCAACACATAAGAACACCTCAAATAAAAATGATAGGTTCTTGGGGTATTAGTAACAGTCCAAGCAGTTTTAAACCTGTGAGACCTGACTATCTACGGTGTGAATTTGTAGGGGTATTGCCTCAGTAAGTGCCAGTCCAACATCCTCAAAAGTCACTGTCAAAGTCAAATCCTATTGATTTCATTGGCCCTTGGATCAGGCCCTAATACAGTCTCAGGCTGTGTTAAATTTTTGGCAAATTTCCCCATACATATTACAAGCCCAAATTGTTACCCACACGAATGGCCATCTACAGGTTAACTGGACCTTGTCCCAGTAAAGAAGCCATTATCACACAGTAAATATTCTTACACATGTACATGTATTTATTAGAAATTAACCATCAATCAACAGAATACACACACCGAGCATCTAATGTTCACCACTCCCAATAAAGGAGATGGCCAGTCAGGATCCGATCTTGTCTGGGGCTCTGGCTTTCATACAGTATGGTTGTTCAGGGGTTAAAAATCCTAGCAGCTTTGGTCTTGAGCTGTATCCCAGAGCTAAGTTCCAGCAAGCTTGTTTCCTGATCCTCATTATATAATTAAAGTGAGGATTTCGCTTCTCTATACCCTAAAATATTTTGCTCAAAGCATAGTTATTCAAAAACACTAACCAATCATTTTCACTATACAAAGATTCACATGCCTCAGACTACCTACTCATTAGCTTTTGTGTTTCTCAAAGTTAGTAAAAATGTCTCATGGTCAACGGATCTTTATGCTTCGTTAGTGGAATACATTTGCAACAGCAAAACCTTATATTTTTTATTATCAGGAATAAGCTGCAGAAACTCAAGGCTAGCTTGTCCATTTTCTTCCCATTCTCATGACTCTGTGAATCTATCTATCTATCCCTGTTAGTAATGCTGTCTGCCTACGTCAAGGCCGCATTCTCCTGACTCTAGTTTTTGTTTTCAGCGTATGGTTATGGTGGCTGAACATAGAAGATGACTCTGGGTTATGCTAAGTCCATACACAAGAAGGTTGTGAATCATGTCAAGTCAAGGCCTCTAATTACAAAATGATATCAGGTGTTCTTTAGATTGAGGGTCATTACATTTTTGTATTAAGGACGACTTGTAGATCTAAAACAGAGCCACAGTAAATCCCCTTTCTCTTCAAATATTCCCATTAACATTACCCTTTTTGTTTTTTACACTCCCTCTCTCTCTTTCTGTCACAGATGACATGATCTAAAAGTTAATTTCCCTTAGGCTAAGGAAAGGTTCCTTAACGCTAATTAATTTGGTGTTTATAATATTTTTGTGATTTACGGCTATTTATAACACTAGTATAAAAACAAATGTCTGCTATGAAGTACCATCTTCCTCCTCTCCAGCTCATTGCTGAGCCTTGCCATCCATGAATAAAACGAAATAGACACAACCAATTAATGCAAAAATGGAAACTTCTTTCATTGTGAATATACCCCATTCATTGATAGAAAGTTCCAGTCTGCCTTAGAAAAATAGCTGGAAACTCAACATATTGTGTTAGAGGGCATTAAATTTGAGTACCTCCAAAGATGAAAAGTGTTAATCAACCACATTTAAACATATCCTTCACATAACCTTTGTATCCAGCAACAGGCTAGACAGTTTAATTATTTAGCAGGTATCTGTGTGGTTTAAATCTTCTAAGGTGATGTCTACACTACAGCTAATGTCAGCATAACTTATGTTGCTCAGGGGTGTGTGTGACTAAATTACTCCTCCCCCCACTCCCGAGTGACATAAGTTACACCAACATAAGTGCTGGTGTGGACAGCGCTATGTCGGTGGAGAGCTTCTCCCTCTGACATATCTGCTGCTGCTCGTAGAGGCTGGAGTTAGTTAAGCTGACAGGAGAACTCTCCCCTGTTGGCGTAGAGTGGCCTTACATAAGAGAGTTTGCAGGGGCACAGTGTAGCCATGGCCTAAGAAAGTGTTTTGTTGAGGGATGTTTAGGATGCTGTAGAGCAGTGAGACACTTCTATTAAATAGCGTGTTCTGTTTGCTTATCTGCTAGCCTGTGGTCCTGCAAGGTGCTGAGCACCCTCAACATCTGGTGAAGTTACTCAGAGCTGAGGGCACTCAGCACCTCATAGCAGGGGCAAATAAATTGTTTGTTGTTGATGAGATGTCCAGGTGAGCTGCTAATCCAAATTTAGTTTATGAAACTGTCAAGCAGTGACAAGAAAATGTAAAAGAAATGAGGATATATGATGTATGAATTTTTTTTTCAACACTGCACTGTGGTATGTTCCTATGACATATCATTTATGGAGGAAAGTCGTTTGAAAATACCAACATTTTATCTAATCCATTATTTTGCCAGACAACCATCTGAGCTGAATGAATAACTACTGCTGGTAATGAGCAAGACATGACAAAAAAAGGAGACTATCTTAAATTTAAAGAAAATATATTTTGTGTGGCAAACTCAAATGTGAAAGAATTCGTTATAAGCAAAGAACTCATGTGCCATGCTACTTAGCTTATGCTAAAAATCAAAGACATGGTACTAAACGAGAATATAATAAATAAATACAGGGTACTGCCATGATTTATGTGTGCACAAAGTACATGTAGTTTGGTGAAACAAAGGCAAATGGATTAAAAAAAGGTCCCCTTTTATCTAAAGTTAGGTATGTCTCAGGTACATAACCTTTGTTTTTAAACGTCGCCATCATTATGTCCACAGTGACTATAATTTTAATCTGATACAAATTGGTTTTTACTTTGGTGTGCATGTTCTAATTCTGAACTGCTTTCCTTTAAAGGGGCACTGTTAAGGCTAATACGCCCAAAAGGTATCCCCCTTCCTTATAAATGACATCTTTGGTTTATGATACTTTCAAACCCTCCATCACGGATATTGGAAGGTGCATGTTTACTATCAGTTTAGCATATGAATGAGGAAGATGAAGGAAATACCATCATAACAAAATTGCAATTGGACCAAATCCTAAGGTCTGCACAGGTGCCTATGGCCATAGCCATGAATTCTGCAACAGCCTGCTCAATCCTGAGGACAGTGTGGTGGGCATAGTAGAGTGTGCAGAGTGATTATTCAGCCATTACATGTTTGGAACATACAGAGATCCAGATGGAGACTAGGAACTCATGCAGGCTTAATTATGAATCTAGCAGAATCCAGAGGTTTCATAATACTTTGAAAAAAGAGGCAGATGTCCTCAATGGAAGATCAATATCTTGGTTAGCTTCTTAAAACATATCTTATTTTGCTCCAACATCACTTCATTCTTTCCCAGGTTCCGTCTGATCCAGGTGTTTTTTATGCTAGCTGATCTCATGAAGGCATCTGGTGAGTATAGTCACATTTGCTGAAATGGAGATATAAACTGTTGTCAGGATATCATCTCACACCTTTGCCAAGAAATGGGGAAAGGGGGCAGAATAGAATCCTGAGGAACACTACATTTGAGGGCTTATGGGAAGAGGAGTGGCTGGCAGTCAACACATTCTGGTTCCTGTCTGAGAGGAATGAATGAACCTATTGTAGTTCAATACCATAGATTTGTGCTAAGGATCTGTCAACATTTCCATTATAAATGCTTTATATTCCAGGGTTTATAATATAATTCAGTCATTGCAATTTGTTCTTGGTTGAAATGTATTTGAAACCAGTTCTTTGTCTGAGACAATGTTATTTTTCATACAATATACTTCAAGTGAATTTAAAAAAAAAGTTCCAGAACTGAAATAATTTGTACTTTTTTTCAACTTCAGTGTTTAAAAAACTCCAAACAGACTATAACACCTGATAGAGCTGTCTGTGATAATCCATTGTAACAGGAACACTTTAAAAAGTCCTCATAATAATTTGTTTAAGAAGCTTTGCTACTGATTTACACAATACACAGCAACTGGTGTGATTCCTTTAGAAACTGTCTTAAAGAAATACTAAATATTAGGTCTAAAAATTGACTGATCTACATTAAAAATCAGTTGAGTATCAGTTTAATGTCCAATTTGGGCCCAGTGTCATAGTTTGGGAACACTGCTTTGCTTTGTAAGCATCACCAGAAGTAAGACACAGTTTAATGAGCCCCCATTTGTATCAGTAAGTGTAATAGAAACACCTTAGTAATGCTTAAGTCGTGGACAGAATTCAGTTATAAGTGTGGAATCATCATGTCTGTGCATACTGGGAAGCATGAGCTGGATTATTCTTCCTGAGATTTATTCTTGAGAAAGAGGGGCTAAGGGTCCTATTCCTCTATGTCAAGGGACCTGATGGACTTTTTAAAACTAGTACAGAACTATGTTGACGGGCACCATAGAATATATTATCAGTGAAAGAAAGAAAAAAATCAAATACGGTGTGTCTGCCTTGAAATACCATGAATGGGGCTCCGGAAATGTGGAAGCAAAATTCAGAACACATGTGGATTTTCTTCACATTTCTACCTAAATTATGCTTTTATAGTTTAAAAAAAGTGGGAAAGGCTGCTTTCCGTGGCTGATATTTGAGGATGAAAAGCATATTTCTGTGTAATATACTGTTATAACTAATGAAGAACAGTTCATCCTACTGAATCTATACAGCCTATATTAATGGCTATCTCAGTTTTTAGCATTCAAAAAACAAATCATAAAAGGGCAAATATGAAATTAGTCGTCCACATGTACTAATTTGAGCCTGAGTCTGCAACTTGTGTGTGACTAGATCCTGACACCCACACAAAGCCCCATTGAAGTCAATAGTGCTTGGCATGTGCAAAGGAGTCTGCCTATACACAACACACTGCAGGTTTGGGGACCTTAGATTCTAAGTGAATAGAAGGCAAATGAATAGGTACATGATAGAGTCCAACACAGAAGAGCAAAGGGTCAGATTCCACTCTCCCTCTACTTACATTGAGTGGTATCACAACTAGTTCCACTGATTTCAATAAGACTAGTTTACACTATGTCTACACTACGCTGGGATCAACGCTGCTGCAATTGATGCACCGGGGGGGGGTGGGTCAATTTAGCAGGGCTAATGAAGACCTGCTAAATTGACAGCAGAGCACTCCCCGGTCGACTCTAGTACTCCACCAGGAACAAGAGGAGTAAAGTAAGTTGATGGGAGAATGTCTCCCGCCAACCCAGCACAGTGTAGACACTGCAGTAAGTCTATATTATTCACCTAGCTGGAGTAATGTAATTTAGGTCGACTTACCATGGTAGTGTAGACATAGCTATAGAGCCATTTGATGGGAGTAAGTGGGATGGTATATGGTCCAAAACTCATGGAAAAATACCCACAGTCAAACTATGATTGGCCCACCAACGGTGGGAAGAAGAGGATGCAGGAACTGTTTCCCCACATTGTAGCCAGACAGCAGGCAGCCATTATTTGTTTGGCTATGTTGAGGAGTGTGGGGGTTGGAGGCTAATGTTGCCTGAAGCCCTTGAGGTGGATTCTCTGAGTTGCAGTAGGAGGATAAGGTGATGGACCAGATCCCTGAAGGCCATTCAGTGCTGAGGGGGGAGAGTTGGTATGAGGAGAGGGATGTATATTAATCCTTTTTCAAAGGTGTAAAAATACTTGTTTTCAGTGTGGCCCTGGAAGCACAGGGTGTGATTCTCTTCTTGCTTATCCCTGCTTTATAGCACTGTGACTCCATTGACTTCAGTGAAGTTCCTGCTGATTTACACTAGGGTAAGAGAGGAGAGAATCAGGTTTACTATCTTTCACACAAGATATTTACAATATCTTTATAATGTGCCTTGGCACCAAGAACATTTCTTGGCATGTTCTTCAGATAATAGTGGTGGGAACAATATCAATATATAGAGACATGAACAGTGCATCTCCTCCCCACATTCCTGTTGAGCCCTGTCTCTTAAAGGCATACTTTACTCCTCAGTTTGCATGATTCAAAATTACAGAGCTTTGCAAACTTGTAGCATCTTGCTTTTTCATTGTGGTTTTTTTGTTCAGTATTTATCAGTTGTATAATCTAGACCAATCCTTTGGATTTTTTCTAAATCACACTTCTAGCTTTTCAGAAAAGGCTTTATTTTTTTTTCATCTAGAAATCAATATTCTCTCCTTAGACTGATTTCACTTGCTTGTCCTCATCTGTTTTCTTTTTTAGCTAGTTCTATTGGAGCAACCTGTTGTGTGCAAAGAAACCTGTGCTGGCTGAAGAATATCAATTTTATATAATCTACATGAGAGAAGCAAATTTCATCTGAAATGGCGTGTTAACTATCTACACAGATACAGGAGACTTTGAGTAAGTAGAGGAAGTGCTGTAAAAAAATAATAGTTGGCCAATCATTTAAAAACTGACTGCTGAACATTGGGAAGAAATTACCTATATACCACAGCAGCAGCAAATTCCCTGCATTCCAGAGTGCTGAAGAACTGTCATTCACTCATAGGGACTCTGTGACAGGTTCCCCGGGGGGCAACCTGGAACTGGGGTACCATTGGTTACCTGAGAAGTAAAATAAATTCACAGTCTGAGTTCTACAAACTGAACAGGATCTGAATCAAGCAGTGTCTCACTCTAACAGATGGTACAAGCAGGCTACAGATCTTCAATACACAGGCTGGGGCTCTTTTCCAGCCTGGGACCACCATCTCCAGTTCAGTCTTTCTTTGTCCTCCAGATGTTTCTTTCAGGTGTTGAGATTTTTTTTTGAAGGGGGGAGGTGCCAAGTGATAGTTTCTTCCAGCTGGCTGGAAAGATGGATCCCTGTGATGTGCAGTCTGCCTGCATTGGTCAAGCAGTCTTCATTCTTTAGGTGCTCTCTTTGAGAAGTTTTCTGGTAAAGTGGATTCCCTTTAATGGGCCATCAGCATATCTGGCTACTCCATTGTTGTACCTGAAAGGCTGGTTGTGGGTGCTCCCAACCTCACAACATATTTCAGTAATACACACATAGCAAAACTTCATAACTTCACATACAATGACAGCACATACAATCCAACGGGATATTCATTTTCAACAGATAAAGACTTTTAAAACGATACCTCACAAGGCATATTTTGTACAAGACATATCATAATTATATGACAGTGGCGAATATGGGGGTTCTAAGGTACTGCTTTGAAGCAGAGCATGCCACAGGCTCACAGTCAAGTAGCATACGCAGATGTAACACAAAACAGCATAGAACATGTTGCTTTACAGTTGAACAATATTTCAGTATCGTAACATTTTTAAAAGTTAGTATTTATCTGGAATGTTAGTCTTTCACAATATAAGAATGATATAAAATCCTATTAAAGTACAATTTGTTATCTATTCTTCAATAAATGCTTAGGGCTACATTATGCCATAAGGCGAAGAGCAAAGAGTGCTGTGTAAACTGCACCAGCTCAGGAGTAGATGCTCCAGAGGCATTGTGCTTCTGGCATTCCTCTGGGACACAGTCCTTGTCTCCTTCCCCCTTACTCTGAGGGAAAGGGAGTAATGATTTGCTGCTGGCGTATAGCAGCTACAAATTATGACATCCCCACACACCAGCTCAGGTCCTCCGGCTGGAGTATTAGTGGGGAGAAGCCAAGACTGGACTCACTCCCCAGTCGGCCCCACCCAACTATTCTAATGAGTGTGGGAGTAGTGAGCACATGGCACCTGATTGCTCCTATGTGACTGGACCTAAGATCCAGATAGCCTGTGCAGAGATGTAAGAGGCATTCTTACTCCCATGTATGCCTGTGTGGCCATGTAGTCCAAATCAGTCATGCCCTGGATCTGGATCCATTTCATGCTGAGTAGCACTTACTCAGGGACTACTTGTGAGACAGGTTTTCAGAACCAGGACGTTAATAGTTATTTTGTTAGGAGTACTGATATTCATAAGGTGAAAGATGAATGGGAGAGTGAGTGGAGAATGCCACTGCGTGTAGCATGACAAGATAAATGTTTGCTAACATTTTCAGGGTTGGCTGAAGAAGCTGTAGGCCCAGTTATAGTGTGTGGGAGGGGGAGGGGAAAGGACACTTAACTCAAGCACTGTATGTGTCTCTTCCCTGGTGAGATGGAATTCATGTCTTTATGAATTTTAATGAACATTTGAGTGTCCAAACAGTGAATTATAGGATTTCAGGAGAGGAAGAGTATAAATATATAAAACGTTGTAGAATTAATCATGAACAAGTAGGCAGAAAACTAGCTGCACTAGAGGGAATTCATCACTTTTTTGGACCTTGAAGCCTTCCAAATTGGCTCTGATATTTACTACTATTATTTCATCACAGAGAAATGTTTTGTTTAAGTTTTGGAGGAGAAAAATATCATATAAATCTTTCAGTCTTAGCAAAATTACAGCCCTGAGCCACTGGATGCCTTTCCCTCTCAGACTGCCCCTAGCTGTCGGAAAAGCAGGAGTGCTGAGGCACACATTTGCGGTTTGCCATGATGCTATCTCTTAGCTGTCACACCTATGATGCCTCGGTGTTTCAGTAATTGAGGTTATTAATATGTTTTTATAAGAAAAGTTCAATGTAATCAGATTAATTGCACCCCCCCCCCGCAACTTATTTTCCCCCTGTATGCTGGTTTTGTGTCTAATTAAAACAGTAACTTTAACCGCAGGAAGTTTGTCCTTATAATGAGTTCCCTGGTGACATGAAAGCCCCATCTTTCGGTTAAGACTAAAATCAACTCGTTTTCAGTACTGAGATGGTGTAACGATTGGACCAAGTCCTTGGTAACATCAAGGTAAATTAAATAGTCCCAGTAGTACACATTAATACAAGACTGATAGTACCACATAGACAATGTTCCTCAATTGCTGTAAAATTAAAATGCAATTCTTAGCTTGTTTGTACATTTAGAGGGCTCAATTCTGTAGGTTTCTGAGCACTACTAAGAAGTGCTGTGTGACCTCCGCTCCCACTGAAATCAGTGGAGGATGCTTAATGCTTCACCAGGAATGCTGAGAGTCTTGCAGGATCTGCGATGACATACCTGAGCTTACTCGGTTGGGGATGTTTTGCTACTGTTCAGAATTTAGCAGTGTGTTGGGATCCTATGCTTTTTTATGATGGCTAAACATCAAACTTTAAGACCTTTAATACTCTGCCATTTTCCAGAGTGCCTGGTGTTGTGTGGCCTCAATGCCTATTAGAGTCAATGGGCATTGGGGCCACTCATACCTTGCAGGAGTGAGCCTTGGCTAGCTGGTGGGTTGTGTGCATATGTTTATGTCTGCACTAACTATATATGTGTATACATCCGAGCTCGTCAGAGGGTCAGCCTTTCCGAGATTGCTGTAGCAGCAAGGAGAATATTTGCCTCCCCCCCCGTTTGGCTGTTGCAGTTGTTTTGAAGGAAGTATTATAGCAAATTGTTACTATTATTCTTAATAATTATTATTGATGTGAGTGGATAATTTTGAGGGGTTTTTATAGCACCAAGAGCCTTACCTAATATATTTACTTGGTGAAGTTCATCAACGGGTGGTACCACGGCCGTCCCTACCAATTATGGTGCCCTACGCAGCCTGAGCACCTGCTCCCCTGTACCCCCGCAGAGGGTCTGGGCTGCGTTCAAGGCCTGCAGAGCTGTGGGGGGTGCTTTGGGGGGCCCCACGGGCCCAGAGTGGCCCAAGGAATTAGCGGGGTGTAAGGGGGCCTGGTGCCGGCAGCAGGAAGCGAAATAACCCAGCCCCAGCCTGCTCCGCTCCCCCCATCCCAGCCGTGTTGCTCAGGGGAGGGGGCTCAGATGAAGGAGTCTGCGGCCCCCCACCACACTCACTGGCTGCAGGAAGTGGAGCAATACAGCAGGGAGCCAGCAGAGTGGAATGCGGGAAGCCAGTAGAGTGGGATAGGGCTGAGTTGCTCTGCTTCCTACCACTGCCGGTGAGTATGGGGGTAGGTCTGACCCCTGCTTCGACCGCCGATTATTCCCTGGGTCGTGTCCATCCCTGTGGGAGGGGGCTTGGGAGAAGCGGTGGAAAATGGGTGGGGGCGGGAAGAGGTGGGGCAGGGGTGGAGGGAGTTGTCCGGGCCCCACACCCCCCTAGGAATGCATAGGGGGGGTAGCTGGCGGATGGGGCTGGCCGCTGGCACTGCCAATTATGAATCAGGTAGCTGCGTAGGGCACCACGAAATTTGAGGCAATTTGGTGCCCCAAATTTTGTGGTGCCCTATGCAGCTGCATATTTTGTTATGCCTAAGGACAGCCCTGGGTGGTGCATTGCTCTGCTCTTGCTATTCTCCAGTTAATGACATACTGAAAATGCACATGTTGTTTTCCTCCTCATCATCATCATTGAAAAAGGTTTTAAAACCAAAATCTTGAGGGGTTTACCAAAAATAAAGCATCCAATGCATTTATTACTAGCATGCACAAGACTTTTGTGTATATGTTCTATATAGTAATTAAAAGGAAGTTATCCTGGATCATGGTTCTATATAAAGTGTGTATTCCCCACGAGAACACTTTCAAGGGATGCTTAACTGTAAAATGGAATGACTAATTTCACTGAGGAACTGTGTGACAGTTCAGTGACTTGTCATAAATAGTACAGTGGGACTAAGTAAAATGGGTTTAATGATTAGTTTTATAAGGCTGTTTGTTTCTCGTTCTTCCTGGGCTTCTTCCTGAAGCCAGATAATCTATTTATTGAAACCTTGCATTCCTGCTACAAGGTATTCCAAGTCTTTAGGCACTTCAGGATGCAAAAATAAAGCAAGAAAGCAAGGGTTAAATCATCCTCTCCCAAGAACCCTCCCCCCAGAATATGTAAAGAATAATATAGACACAAATATACTTTCACTATGGGAAACTGCATGGGGTTCCTGACTCATCCTTCTCTTTGGGAGCAGAAGTTTACAGGACTGCAGTAGGGAGGGATATAGTCATGGAACCACAGGGATGAGTTGAGATCCGTAGGGAAATCTTGTAGTATTCCTGGTATCTACACTCATATCCTGTTCTTCAAGAATCCCTGGCAGCACAGGGCTTTCAGAATTCATATTGTCCTTGACTTCCCACCCATCCATGCCGTCTACTAGTCTCTGAAGGAAGGTGGCTGTAGAACTTAGTATCATCCTTTGGCAAACAGTTCCAGCATAAACTCCCATTCTATACCTAAGAATAGTGTCTGTCCTTTCTACATAGTCCCTCTAACTGATCCTTGTCTCAGACAAGCCAGTCCCCAGCCCTGCAGTATTTGCACTGAGAAGCACTTGTGCACTTGGAAAAGTGGGTTTGAGGCCATTTTGTCTCCATTCCTCTTTTCATCCTCTAAGAGCCAAAAGGCAAGGGGCAGAATGGCTTCAAAGACCTTTTTAAAGATGGCTTTTTACGAATAAGCTTAAACCAAAACCACCAGAATCCAGAAGCCACATCTCTAACAGGATGTCATATTAAGAAGATTGATTCTGTCTTTTTGTACTCCATCACTGGCCATAATGTAATCTAATGGGCACACAGAATGATGTGTTCAGAACAAATCGGGTCTCATTTGGTGGTACCATAGTCTCCAAAAGAGATTAGCATGTTCTTCCATAATTTCGTCTTTAGGATGTTATATACAATAGAGCAGTGGTTCTCCATTGCATTCTATAGACCGCTGAAGGTCTGTGGAGAGCTGGTTAGTCACATTTTACTAGATTTCCTCACTTCCAACTGCTAAACTGCATTACATACTTTTCTGTTATTACTGTGCTATGCACAGTTGCTGCAGACTGCCAGTTTCAGGTTTGCATTTTATAAGCTTGACCCACATGCTGTAAATGAATGTGGCCAAAAAAATCCTTGTTTGCCAAGAGGGGACAATTCAGGATACAGCATGCTATCTGTAAAAATGCATAGAGTTCACAGCTCTACAATCAGCAATAGATTTAGACTGAAATGTCAGTGTTATGCCAGCGTACCCCAAGAGGAAACTGGAATAAAGTAGATACTGCAAGAGATTAAATGGCTCAATATAATGTATCAAGAAGCTGTAATTTAAAGGAACAAGAGCCTGGTTTTTGCTATCACTGATGGTTAAAACAACATAGTCTAGTTTCAGTGTAACCTTTATCTTCAGTGAAATGTATATTTTCACCTTTCATGTTGACTAATCTCTTTCTATCAACTAACATAACAGCTCCAAACTGCTCAGTACTGCAGTGTTTGAGAGAAGCTTGACAATAAGGTGTTGTTCAGTTTATTGTTGGAGGTTCATGTTTTTAACAAAATAAATCCTCTGACAGATTTCTAATCTTTGTGTATTGTAGTAGTCTCCCACAATCCCTCTCCTCCAAAAAATTAATGAATATATTACATGAGGCTTAAGTAAAGAAAATATGGTTTATCTGACAGGCAAATAACATCTTCATATGACAAACGCGGTTAATAAAAAAACAGAAAGTGACATAGGCATTCAAAGCACTTTATTTATTTTGTGCACACATTGTTAAACAACAGTCTCTAGGGATGTTAAACCTGTGTCTGTTCCTCACTTCTGTGACACATTGACTAGCAACCTATGGAATGAATCTGAAGAGTCTTTAAGAATTTATACTGATTTGTGGACATATTGCGGGACTCACACATCTCTTGGCTACAGGGAACCTGTTTACTACCCTCCTGAAACTCATTCACAGCAGTCTGAAATAAAGTGCTCACAAAGTAATTGAAAAACAGAAGCAGAAGGTTTACATATTATTTGCATGAAAAGTGTCTCCAGTTTGTGAAGAAGCCAGAAAGGACTAGCAAAGTAATCAATTGGAATGTAATTTGGTGAACTGTTTGTTTTACAAGAACATATATATATACAGAATCATAGACTTATAGAATATCAGGGTTGGAAGGGACCTCAGGAGGTCACCTAGTCCAACCCCCTGCTCAAAGCAGGACCAATCCCCAACTAAATCATCCCAGCCAGGGCTCTGTCAAGCCTGACCTTAAACATGTCAAAGTTGGAGATTCCACCACCGCCCTAGGTAACGCATTCCAGTGCTTCACCGCCCTCCTAGTGAAAAAGTTTTTCCTAATATCCAATTTAAACTTCCCCCACTGCAACTTGAGACCATTACTCCTCATTCTGTCATCTGGTACCACTGAGAACAGTCTAGATCCATCCTCTTTGGAATCCCCTTTCAGGTAGTTGAAAGCAGCTATCAAATCTCCCCTCATTCTTCTCTTCTGCAGACTAAGCAATCTCAGTTCCCTCAGCCTCTCCTCATAAGTCATGTGCTCCAGTCCCCTAATCATTTTTGTTGCCCTCCGCTGGACTCTTTCCAATTTTTCCACATCCTTCTTGTAGTGTGGGGCCCAAAACTGGACACAGTACTCCAGATGAAGCCTCACCAATGTTGAATAGAGGGAATGATCACGTCCCTCGATTTGCTGGCAATGCCCTACTTATACAGCCAAAAATACTGTTAGCCTTCTTGACAACAAGGGCACACTGTTGACTCATATCCAGCTTCTCGTCCACTGTAACCTGTAGGTCCTTTTCCTGCAGAACTGCTGTCTAGCCATTTGGTCCCTAGTCTGTAGCAGTGCATGGGAGTCTTCCGTTCTAAGTGCAGCCAATACTACATATATGTATATATTATATAAAGAATACACAGTAGAACATCACACTTTTGCACTAATAATGGAGAGACTTTTGAATTACTGAATGTTACAAATCAGTGCGTAAGTGTGTAGTCCTGACTTTTAGACCAGCCCTGCATTGGGGCCGTGTACAGCAGCAGTACCTTGAGAAATTTTAGGGATGCATTGAATCTTTGGGCATGTCTATACTGCAGTATACGCCCAGGGTCTGTGGTACTAGAGCCTACAGGCTCAGTGTTTGTAAAACCAGGCTTGGGTCTCACATTTGTGCTCAGGAATCTACACTGCACTATGCAGTGTAGAGTCAAACCAGCCTATCCCAGGCTTCCTCATGTGCTTCCTAGCTGTAGCTGCTCTAGCCATAGGTTTGTGATGCACTGTAGGAAAACCTGACTGCCCATCCTACAGCACTTTACAGGAAGTTTTCACAGCTCACCAACACAGCCTGCTCATCTGCCTTTTGGGTCTACACACTCCCTGTAGCTGGAGCCTGCAACAGGGAAGAGTCACCATTTCAATAACTTGTCTTGCATAGGCGTTCACTCCTGTTTCAGGAAACGGGCAGAGCATCCATGAAATGCTGGTGGATGTTTTGGTGTTGTTTTCTGACCTACTGAAGGCACCTGTCAGAGGAGGATGAGGATGACCTAGACATGTCAGACTCAAGCTGGCTACTGTACATGATTCTTTGTGTAGCAGCTGATATATTCTGGATAGACTGGAGCAGGGCCACAGGCACAGCCTGGTGGGATCACATCATCAAGCACACCTGGGATGACCAGCAGCGCTCCAGGGCTTTCACTTGAAGAAAGTTACACTTCTGGAGCTTTGTGCGCAGCTTCCCTGACCCTCGGGTGTCACAACACACGCATGAGTGTGGCCATGCAAGTCCACTGGTGGGTTGCTATAATCATCTGGGAACTGGCTACCTCAGACTTCTACAGGTCCGTTACTAACCAGATTGGTTTTGGAAAGTCAACTGTGGGTAAAGTGGCAGTGGAGGTTTGTGGGGCAATCAGGTGTGTGATTTACTCAAAGGTGCTGGGCATAAATAATATTCTTGAAATAATTGCTGGTCTTGAGAGAATGGGGTTTCCAAAATGAGCTGGGGCCATTGACTCATGTGCCCAAGATTTCCCCCCTGTACATGAGTACACAAACTGCAAAGGATACTATTCCATTGTTATGCAGGCCATTGTGGACCACAGAGATCAATTTATGGATGCCAACATGGGCTGCACTGGCAAAGTTCATGATGCCAGGGTTTTCTATTGATCAGCAATCTACCTTCATGAACCAACCAGGACACTATTCCCACCAAATGACCTTGACATAAATGGAGTAACTGTCCCCACTGTTCTAGGGGAGCTTGCATGTACTCCCTTTTGCCTTGGCTTATGAAACCTTATCCATATCTCAGAGGCCCTGGCAAAAGAAGGTTTAATTCGACTCTCAGTAGGTGTAGAATAGTAGTTGAATGTGAGTTTCGCGGATTGAAATCCTGCTGGCTGTTTACAGAACTATTTGGATTGCAATGTCCCCAGTGCTGTCCATATTACTGTGACTTGCTGTGCTCTTCACCATCTTAGTGACTCCAAAGGTGACCCTTCTCCCTCTGAATAGAGCTATGACCATATTGGATTGCTGAACCAGTGCACTCAGCCAGAAAGTGCACCTGCCACAGCTGGAGCAGAATGCGCTCAGGCAACATAAACCAGGGATGCTTTGTGCTCCCGCCTTATGGAATTGCATGGACCAATGGAAGAAGGCATATAGTATGTTTATGGATGTATTTGTACAGCACTTTTTACAGTAAATGAAGGACTCTCACTGTATGCTATGAATGGATGGTGTGATTTGTCATGAATTTTTAATTGTGGATGAGATGACTGCTTATACAATGCAACCGTGGTTTCAGTGACATGAATTGGGAATTTTCATTAGGAATTGATCAGAATAGCTGTACTGAGAAATTGTTAGGGCTCAACTGGGAAGTTGTATCCAATCACATCTTTGTTTTTATTCTTCAAAATGTACATCATATGATTGTGATGGAATGTTTATCCCATACTAGCCTTGAAGGGGTCAAGATAGTCAGAAGGCGCCAATTAACCTTCACAATTGCACTTGACAGGAGGCCCTTGGATTTATAAACACTAATTGCTGATAAAGCCCAGCTGGGGAAGAAGCTGGGAAAGGAATATAAAGAAAGTTTGTAAAAGCAGGGGGCTGCAAGGAGAGAGTCTGCGGTCACTGTCTGGGATCAGAGAGGTGGGGAGGAGGAAAACCCAAGGAACAGAATGAGCCCTGGGATCTTAGACTTGAAAGCAGGGTCAACCCCAGAGGAGTTGTGGGGAAAGACAGCCTGAGGAAGCAGGGTAGGGAGAAGGCCAGAGAAAAAGGAGCAAGGAGGGGGACTGTGTAAATTTTGTTTATAGGGTTCCTGGGATGGAACTTGGTGTAATGTTTGTTGCCAGCTTTGGCCTTTTACAAGTGACCATATCAGATGGTACACAACATGGCGTACAACCGTACTTTGCTTGCACACTGTTTTCTTGAGTGTGTATGTTCTGTTGCTGTCTCTAAAAAGGTGTATAACCAATCATAAGTCAGGAAAAGAGAGAGTGCCAACAAGCAGGGGTTTGTGTCACTGTCAACCAATCTTAGTGGGGTCAGTTTGTGAGTCCCTTGTGATTTTAACTCTCCTTGAAAGGTGTTTTTAAATCTATATAACCTATATGTTATATGTGGGGCTGGTAGCATTGCCTATAATTAAGGTTGCCTGAGACTTCCCATTATAAGACCTTCATTTCAGTTACCTATAACTTTGCCAAACTTTAACCATTTTGCCTGAAATTGTCCATGCTAGGCATCTGCCTTGTGCTTAATTATTTTGAAAAATTTCAGCCAAAATGTCTCAGCCATTTCCAAAAAATGAGGCTAGAGAAAAATGTTGTTTTGCCTCTGTTAACAAATTATGATATCCTTTTCTCTAAGAAGATCTAGCATCCCCATCCTTGTGATTAGGCCCTGGAAATTTGGCAGGGGGTGGCCTTTGTATTAGGGCTGGGCCTTTTACTATTCCTATGGAAATCTGCCCAAATTTGGCCAAACTGTAAGCATTTGAAAAAAATTGCAGTTCACACACACTCAGTAGGGTCTTGCTGGCACTTCACAGATAAACATCCCTGAAGATTCTGTGTGCATTGGGCATGCTCCAAGATAGGACTGAACAAGACTTCCTCTAGAATTATAGTTCTGGACTGCTGCAGGCTGGCAAGGGTCCTGGCACTAGAACTGAGAGCAGGGAGCCTGTCTCACCTGTGCTCTCAGTGGCCTACTGCTGGGCTCAGGAAGTGTGGTGGAGGAAGCTGCCTGATTCAAATGCAGAAGGAGATGAGTCAGATTTAGTAGGGGAGTAGGCTGGGACAAAGGGGTGTTGGGGACAGACTGGACACTCATTGTGGGGAGAGGAAAACTGGTTCTGGGAGTTACGATGGGGGATACTGGAACTATGTATGCCAGGAGACTAGGATGGAAAGCTGGGGGTGGAGGCTGGGACTGGCTGGGCAAGGAGACTGGAACTGAAAACCAGTGGGGCAGGTAGAAGGAGGTGGTGGGGCAAGGAAGACATATCTGACAAGGAACCAGGGTGCTTGGGGAGAGCTGGGGTTGGCCAAGCCAAGAGACTGGGACAAAGAGCAAGGGGGGGGTACTGAGGTTGAACAAGGAGCCCAGGGAGGGAGACTGGGACTGCAAGTCAGTTGGGATGGGTAATGTGGTGGCATGTCACTGGAGGCCAGAGTGGAGAGAGAGAAAGATGCAATGAGGAACTGGAATGTGGGGAATTGGGACTGGTTGGTCAAGGAGATTAGAAGAAAAGGAACCGGGAGGCACGGCTGTGGAATTGGGATGAGTTGGCAAAGGAGACTGGGACTAGAAGTGGGGAGTGGAGCTGGGAGCAAGAAGGAGAGGACAGGGTAGAAGGAGTCAATTTTGGGGGGATTCGACAAAGTCTGTGCCCACTAGAGCACATTCCTCTCCAGAGGCTGGAATGGAGCCCAAGATACTGGAGTATCACCATTCCTCTGTTGTCAACAAATACTTGTGAAAACCACTGGCAAAGTGTCCCATCCCTGTCTAGTGTTGGTCCACATAGAAGATGATAAATTTTAACAGTAGCAGTAGTAGATTATCTCATGATGCATATACACAAGGGGTCTGAATTAAGATGGCAAAGGCAGCCTTAATTCTGACATTTCCTAACTTTTAAGTGTTTGACTTTGCAACCTTAATATTCTTTTAACGTCATTTTTGTGATGTATAGCTCTGCAATCAGGTACACAATGTGTATGCAGTAGTCTAAAGGTTTTATAAGTATGACTTTAGGGTATCATGAGGTAAGGGCAAAGCCATGAGAGTGTTTTACAGATCAAGCCAAACAAGTCTTAAAACTTTAGGAATGCATCATGTATTTTGTGTATGCCACATGTTACAGAAATTAGTAGTGTTACAGAGATCCTTCCTCTGAAAAGCCACTGGTATAAGATTGAATTCTGGCCATCCTGGGCCTCAGGCCAGGCAATCATTTGCAGGGAAATTCTCAGTTTGTGGAGGGAGTAAACATTTTTCTAACCATTTTTTGGTGTCTGTTTGAAACTACCCGGTGGTTTGAAATGTGAAACCAGTAATGGCAGTGGAGATGGAAGGAGGGATTTTCCAAAGTATTCAACATTTGTCCAGCTCTGCTCCCATTGAAGTTAATGGGAGTTTTACCTGTGAGGTCAATTGGAGCAGAATAAGGCCAATACTGAGCACTTCTGAAAATCTGCTGGAGAGAACAGGTGAGACAGCTAATGGTATGTAACAGATGACTCACTTTACTATCTACACAGATCTCACCATTTTCTACTGTATGGTTATACATATATATTTGTGTATGTGTATATATGTATATAGTTTATAGTTATAACTATATATTAGATATGCAAATATGTATCAGAAGATGCTCTGCAATCAATTGCTTTTTCAGGTTCAAAAATGTTTAAATAATGTTCTCTTACTTTATATTTTGCACACTCGATGCTTCTTTTTTCATTTAGTACTGGAAGCAACAATGCTAAAATACCATACTAAAGAGTATTCTTATAGCATTTCCAATTTGCTCCAAATCAAGGTGTGCTGGCAGTGCTTCCATTCTCTCACTATGTATACCCAGTTGTAATCTGGAATGAGTTTTGAGCCTGGAGACAAGATTTATATTTGAAAAGCTGATAGCCCCTGAACAAGAGACACTGATTGGCAAAATACATTTTATATTTCTTGTGAAAATCCCTCTGTTTTTCTGGTTAACACAAGGTCTACACTTGGAGCTGGGGGTGTGATTCCCAGCTTGTGTAGTCATACTTGTGCTAGCTCTCATCAAGCTAGTGCGCTAAAAATAATATTGTAGCCACAGCGGCAAGCAGTGGCACAGGCTATCTGCTCCATGTGTGTACCCACAGGATCCAGATGGGTTTTTACTCAGGACAGCTAGCCAGGCATACTGGTCACTGCTGCTCATGCTACTGCGGTTACACTACAGATTTGAGTGCACTAACTTGAATGACGCCCAGCGTGAGCATGTGTATGCTAGCTGAGAATCCAACCCCTAGCTCTGAGTGTAGATGTAGCCTAAGTTGCTCTGAACTTTATCAGATTGTCTTCCTTAGGTCAGTGATGTTATTGTGTGGTGATTGTTTTTTTTTTCTGAAGTGCATCTCTATTGATATACTAAGAGCTGCTTACACTCACCTATTTATTGGGTTCTATCTTCAAGAAGGATCTTATTAACATTATTAGCAGACTAATGCTAACCTGGGATTTATTAAAGGCCATTAAAAACACGTCACATGTCTGCTGTCCAAAAGCTAAATATTATTCTTAGCTTCATCATTGTGAAAAGTGCAGACACTCGTGGATGCTCAGAAGATGTATTTTTCTCATGTGGGCCATGAATTGCTGTGGACATATAATTTTTTTAATTTATGCTTGTAGGGACATCTTCTTGCTGGCTCCACATTGTGCTGTATTCAGTAGGACACTTACACTTCCATGTAATATATCTTATTAGAAAGATTTCCACCATTTAATTTTTTTTAAAATCAGGCTCAATTCTCAATTACGAGGGCCATTTTACACTACTTTGTGTAATTTACATCCACTTTGAGGCTCCTTTGCCAAAGTGGTGTAAAGAGGGATTAGTGTCCGTGGGAATCAGACCTCTCATCTTGCTCTTTTCTAATCAAAGCCTATGTGTGAGGTAGGTTGTATCCAATAGCATCTCATATGCAGAAAATGGAGCCAAATGTTCCTAAAAACTGTTTTGACAGATCAGAACTATAGTAGAAATAGCCATTATCTAAATCCCTGAAACATCACCTACCAGACAGTCAGGGGCACCAAAATGTATGTAAATACATATTTGTCAGATATATAAATAAGCTCAGACCTCATTCATAGTGCCTGAAATTCTAGCTCTACCTTTCCCCTTGGTGTGGAATTGAGCAGAGTTCCTATTCAGATTTTGAGGGGAACATCTTCATCAGTTCCACAGTTACACAATGCAGCCCCAGGGCAGAGTCACACTCTGTGATACCCTCATCAAGTCAGAGGATTGGTCGTGTGCTACCTGGAGAGGCATCAGCAGATTAGTGGGAGTGATACCTTTTCTCTGGCTGACTGGGAGTCAGGAAGGAAAGAATTATCAGTTTTTGTGGGGCACAAACTGAGCTCCCAGACATCTCATAAAGAGTTTTCCTTTAGCTTACGTGTCTTGCTTTGGGGTTCAGTCCCTGCTGATGACCATGTTGCCTATAGATATGCAACCACAATATGTTACAAAATGGCACTCTAGAGGGGACTATGTGATAACTATTTTAGTGTGTCTCCTGTGACTTTAACAGGTTGCTGCTGTCTACACTACAGCTTATGTCATCATAACTGATGTCATTCGGGGTGAATAAATCACTCCCCTGAGCGACATATTACACTGACAGAGGTGCTGGTGTGGGCAGCACTGTCTGCAGGAGGGGATCTCCCGCTGACATAGCTTCTGCTGCTCACGGGAGCTGGAATAGTTATGCTGACAGGAGAGCTCTCTCCTGTCGGCTTAGAGTAGCTACATTAGAGAGCTAGAGAGGTGCATCTGCACTGCTGTAAACTCTCTACTGTAGCCGTGCCCTAAAGGAGCCTTCTGATCTAGTGGTAGAGCCTTGTGGTTTTGGGAGAAGAGCGTGTCTAGTATAATTGCTATCAATGCCTACAATGTTGGTGTATGTATGCACCCAAGATTTGCTGCAGTTCCACAAATAAAACATCCTTTGGAATCAACATTCTGAGGAAGATCAACAATTCTTCCATTTCTAATTATTACCAAGTTCATCTATCTTGTATTTTGTTTTCCTTGAGCAGGGAATTAATCATGTCATTGAGCCTGCACAAGTGTTTTGGAGTTCCACAGGGGTGAAAGTAACTTAAGGGACATACCGGTATGCAGGGCCGGGGTCTGTAGCAGGCGCGGGGGAGGTCCCCTTGGGCAGTAGGGGCGGGCCCCCAGGTGGAAGGGGCAGGGCCTTTAAATCCCCAGGCCCTTTAAATCGCTGCTGCTACCCTGTGGCTCCAGCGGCAATTTAAAGGTCCCATGGCTCTGGCGTCGGTAGCTGTGGCCGGGAGCCCCGGGCCCTTTAAATCACCGCTGGAGCCCCAAGGTAGTGGTACCTGCTGTGGTGGCTGGGAGCCGTGGGCTCTGACAGCAATTTAAAGGGCCCAGGGCTCCCAGCCACCACCGCTACCCCAGGGCTTCGGCAGCGGGGCTCTTGCAGCGATATAAAGGGCCAGGGGCTCCAGCCACTGCCGGGAGCCCAGGGCCCTTTTAAATTGCCCGCCTGGGGAAGCTGCCCCCTACTGGCCCGTACTGGCTTACTTTTCACCTCTGGAGTTCCACAAACTTTTCTTCAGCCCCTGTAACTGTTGAGGAAAAGATTCAGTCTTTAGAAGAAGAGCAGAGCTAGAGTCCTATAAATAATCTAATGTTATGAAAAGTATATGTAGAAAACAGTGTTTTTAAGGCCAAGTATCGCTGTCTCCTAGTTGGGAGGACTCATGGCACCATAGATTCAACTGTAGCTAAAGTATCTTAGGGAATTGCTAAAGTATCTTGTTGAATTGAGGCCATAGCTATTCTGTTTTTATAAATGTACAAAATGATCTTTTAGGAGCTGTACAATTTTTAAAAACAGCTGGAAGTTCAGTTGTCAGTTGTAAAGACAGAATATTTAATATTGTTAAAATTTTCTTTCTTGACTTGCTAGCCACATTAATTATATCTCTCTTCCTGAACTATCTAAAGAGATCCTGTTGAAATAAAAAATCGTATCATTTATATCTGTATTATCATAAAACCTTATCTCCTAACAGTTGGAAAAGCTCATGCCCTACTTTTGCTCCTCTTGTGGCACACTCTTGTTAAGATTGTATTACAGAGTTCAGTTTTAACAGGAGCTTTAAACCTTTGTTTTGTAAAAACAAGTTGAAAGGGCAAAAACTAAAACATAGACTGTAAACCTTCAGTATTGTTGGAGAGTTGTAATGGTGATTTGCTGAAAAATGAATTGGTACAGAAAACATAAAAGTAAGAGCTATGCAAATAAGGGATTTTTTTTCAGTTCACTCTCAATTAAAAGAAAAACACACAAAAATATTTTTGGTTGATCCAAAAATTTTAAATTGTTTTGATCGGAAACAAAACATTTTGATTTGATGTTGAGTATTTTAAAAATATTCTGATGGGGGAAAAAAATAAAACTACAGAACTTTTGAGACAAAAAGTTGTTTTGAACCAAAAAATCAAAACATTTGATGAGAAAATGCAAAACCAAAGTGTTTAATTTTCTTTTTTTCACTGAAACAATCCAGCAAAGTTGATGTAAATTTGTTAAATGTTTTGATGTTGCTGAACCTGTATTTTTGCAAAAAGAAAAGGAGTACTTGTGGCACCTTAGAGACTAACCAATTTATTTGAGCATGAGCTTTAAATTTCCCTAAGCTCTAATAAGAATTTTAAGATCATCCCTTTTTGTATTTTTTTTTAAATTAGATTGCCTGAGTTTTCTTGGTCCTCCTTTTGCAAGAAAACTAAAAAACTCTGGTACCTATCCTTTGGCCTCATGTGCTGATTCCTAGAAAATCAGTAATGTTTGTCTAGAGAGCATCACTTTTTAAAATTGTTATGGAAAATATGTACACAAAGTAGAACCTGCCAAATTTCTATGTGGTGGTAAATTAGGTGTGATGCAAATGCTATTACTTGTTTCTAATGGAAACCAAACACTACAAGAGCCTCACTACATATCACCTTTAGCTTTCCCTGAGCTGGGACCAGAGAGAGGTGATGGTGCAAGGATCTGTGGGTCTGGAAACTGGGTCTGCTGCTCCGTGGGCAACTGCCGCATCCATACAGCCACCCAACAGCTGGGCAGAACACTGATTGATGGGCTGTGAGCCACATGGGCCCAAACACCACAGGATGTGCTGCCCACAGAGGGGCTGACTGGCAGTGCTCTCAGGTCCAGGAAGTTGTCTGTGCAACTACATGGATCCCCAGTGGGCTGCTATCACAGGCTCTGCTCCTTCACCTTTCCTTGGTTCCTGGCTTCTGACTCCAGCTCTGACCCTGGCTTTTGTCCCTGGCTTCTTACTCTGCACCTACTAGGCATGACTGCACACACTCCAGCCATAACAAGTGGTAAGGCAGAATAACTTTCCAAAATAATAGGATGAGTGACATGGATGTGCTGATCTGTGCCTATCATTGATATAAAAACATCTGAAGTCACTGTTAAGACTTTTGTTATAGTACAATTTTGATGAAGTTGGGGTATGTATTGGTATCTGCTGAAAATGTAAGTGAAACCCTTATGAAACATTGGTATTCTTTATTGACAATGTGAAAGTGGAAAGAAATGCAAAAATCTTTCTCCGTAGCTTCTTATTTCCATACTTTTAAGGTTTTGGGTGCATGGGGAGAATCTCACTGCAACCTTAATTATCTCGAAGCATAGGGTATTTTTTTCCCCTCATACAAACCTGGTTCGTAAATACCAAAGACGATTGTTGATACTACTTCAGTGGTTTTTTAAAATGTACATTTCTATTATATTTTTAATGGTTTTGTAAAACTGAAACAAAAAACCCCTCAGAGTCGGGGCCCAAATAACTTCCCAATGCCTCTCTAAGCAAATTTCTAAACCTTGTTTAAATGCCTCGGTTGCATGTTGCAATTCCATTATTTTAATGTACAGTACCACCCCTATGGCTGTCAACATTAACACCTTACCAATTTCCTTAGAGGAGGCAATAGCCTTCTCTTAGTATCTGCAGTACGCTGGGTATTCCCTATGGCAAACACAGGGAAGGATTGGAAATACTGCAACTACTGAAGTAACCGTATCTATTTATTGAAGGCAAAACAG
The DNA here is from genome assembly GCF_965140295.1 of Lepidochelys olivacea. Taxonomy (NCBI): domain Eukaryota; kingdom Metazoa; phylum Chordata; order Testudines; family Cheloniidae; genus Lepidochelys; species Lepidochelys olivacea. The sequence goes on from NC_140414.1 coordinate 76,901,595, forward strand.
GCAAGCTTTTAAGGCAGACCACTGCAGGCAAAGGTGTGCTCTCTGGATAATCTTGTCAGATCTGCTCCCCTGAGTTTGTCAGCAATCTATCATACAGAATGTTTCAATTCATCAGCACTGGCAATAAATATTATTTTCTTGGTAGTAGCAGGGAGGAGATTAAATGTATTGGCAATAACTAAGGAAAATGACCCCTTTTGTTCCTGATGTGCAGCTCAGTTCTGCACTGTCAGACCTGCCAGTATGCAAGATTTTATTACAAAGTTGTTTGTGTCTATTCTCTTTAGGTTCAGCACGTGATTCTTTCTAGCATTATCACTGCACAGTGTGGTGCCGCTTTATACTGAAAAGAAAGCATCATCATCATCGCAATTGTAATTCAATATCACATTGGTGAATAGCTGTATTTGCGTTTTAAGTGCTTTACCCTTCCTTTCTTTTTATAAAGAGGTCTTGAATAGCAGCAAGCTGGAGCTGTTTAAAAAAAAATCACACTAAATATTGTTACCAACTAGCTCACGGGATTTTTTTTGTATGTTCTGCATGGTACTTAATAAGAGAGAGAGATCTGCTGTTCAACTGAAGAAACAATAGTTAGGATACCCATTTATTGATTAAACTTGGGCCACTGAACTCTGAACCATATGAAAGAAAGCTACAGTATAACTGCAATGCTTTCCATTGGTTCCTCACTGGAGCCTTGAGACCTCAGTGTAAATATGAGACATACAGTAGCAACACTTCTGCACATAGAAATGTCGGTGAAATGAAGAACAAAGTATTAAGAATAAACACAGTGGCTGTTAAAAAGAAAGGTAGAAACATTAGGGATCAAATTTTCAAATTTGCTACTTCAATCATGCCCTAAAAGTATGCACACACAACCATCGTTTAGCACATGCATTTGTGCACAAGAGTCTTTTTCATATGCTATTTACTCAGTTGCTACTGGCTATTTCTTCTCTGTTACTCCAGTGAAAGGTGGGGTTAATCCACTAATTTCAATGGAGTTACCTCAGACTTAATCTGATTTAACTAAGAGCTAAATTTGGCCCAGGGTTTGGGCAAATTAGCCTTGTGTCCAAAACCATAAATTTAGCATAGTTACTTAGTATTAGAAAACCCAAATAAACATTTAATGCTATAAACTTATCATGTGAATCACATTTTATATGCTAGGAATTGTTGACCTGATCAAAACTTTTAAACCACAGAGTAATACAGAACTGTGTTTATTCTGAACATTTGCATATACAGACACCCATCACAGGTCCCAATTCAGCACAGACCTCAAGCAAGAGCACATGATTAATCTCATGCCTGTTTAACACAGCTCCTAAGCATGTGCTTAACTTTAAGCACCTGGTTGAGTGCTGTGTTGAACTGGGCAATGATGGAAAACTGTTCATATTAATTTATTTTCTTAAATCTCTTGTGGGTATGAGTAGTACAAGTGGAAGATTCCCTATGCAAACTGATAACGTGTGTATGTGAAATCTACTGTGGAAGAACCACTTCTGTGTGTATTACATGACATCTAGGGTTTGATTGTCCTTACACCAAAGTAATTCAGATGTAAATTTGGAGTTAATCTAACGAAGTCAATGGAGTTACATTAGTCTAAAGCCTGGTTAAGTGAGAAGAGAATCAGGCACCTATTATATCACTTTTCCACACTTTTTTTCTAGATTTGATATAGAGCATATAGTGAACAACAACCACACAAAATAACAAGAAATACAACAAAAGGAAAACATGTAACGGGAAATTGTTGGAAAATAATTAGATCTATTCTTGCAAAGTATTGGTGAGAATGTTCGAAAGAAACAGTTCAGGCCATCGGATATAATGTAGCTGTAGCTGGAATTATCAGTAGTTATTTCTATATTTGTTCTGTTTTCTTGCATTTTTATCCAGGCCTCCATTTCGCTAGATTTCTTCTGTGCATGCTATTTCATTTGGATCCTGCCCCATTGTATTCTGTATTTAATTCTGTTCTCTTCCTTTTTCCATTCTTCCCTTATATTTCTTTGTTTGTATTTTTTTAGCTTTTCCTCTGCAATTTTCTGACTCCCCACCATTTTCTCCATCTCCTCTAGTGTGTTGCCATTATCTTTCTAGTGCTTGTTTTCATTTCTTTCTGCATCTCCTCCCCTTTATTTCTCTCTCATTCTATGCCAGTTTCTGACTTTAAACACTTTTCTCTCTTGTATTTTTAATTAATTTGGCTAGAGTTTCTCTTTAACGTTTTTTTTCAATATGTTCCCATTGTAATTCATTACAAATAAATAAGCTTTGGAAATAAACTTCACTATTTCTAGTACACAACACTGCAAATACCATGGGAATGGCATATTTTTTTAATAGGCTGACTGTCCATTTTCAGTTAAACCTGGAAGATCTGGAATAAGGTGTATTGAGAAGAGGGAAAAGGGAGGAGATGCATTCACTCTTTGCCCACATCTAGGGCTGAATCCTACAAGGATTGTTTAGAGCAGCGGTTCTCAAACTGTGGGTTGGGACCCCAAAGTGGGTTGCAATCCCATTTTAATGGGGTTGCCAGGGCTGGCGTTAAACTTGCTGGGGCCTGAGGTTTTGGCTTTGGGCCTCCCCGCCTGGGGCAGTGGGGTTGGGGGTTTGGCTCTCCCACCCGGGGTGGCAGGGGTGGGGCAGGCTCAGGCTTCAGTCCCCCCATTCTGGGGTCATGTAGTAATTTTTGTTGTCAGAAGGGGGTCACAGTTCAATTTAAGTTTGAGAACTGCTGGTTTAGAGCTTCCTGTGAAGTATTGATTGCCATCATGTTTCCTTGCCGGGCAGGCATAGCAGAGAGGTTGAGAAGTGGTCACTGAAATACTTACTACATCGTGCGAAATAGCCACTGATCTAGTGGGTAGTTGTTTGCTCAATCAAAATGTGGTGCAACTGAACTTCACCTGGGAACAGACAGTGTGTAGCTATACATATCTGAGTACCAGATTAGGCCTCATTATAAATCAACAGGGAAAATTCACTACATTCAAGAGATAGAATGACTGCAATTGTATCTCAAGGCAGGGGTGTAATGCTGATTTTACGTATGTGAAGCATAAGTGTCTCTCCCCAATCTTTTTCAAAGGAAACATTATAGGTGTTAGTAATGGGAGATTCAATCATTAGAAATATAGATAGCTGGGTTTGTGATGACCAGGAGAACAGTATGTTGACTTGCCTGACTGGTGCGAAGGTTGTGGATCTCTCGAGGCATCTAGATAGATTTATGTGTAGTGCTGGGGAGGAGCCGGTGGTCGTGGTACATGTAGGTACCAATGACATAGGGAAGGGTAGGAGAGACGTCCTGGAGGCCAAATTTAGGCTGCTAGGAAAGAGACTGAAATCCAGGACCCCTATGGTGGCATTCTCAGAAATGCTTCCAGTTCCATGTGCAGGGCCAGGTAGGCAGGCAGAGCTTCAGAGTCTCAATGCATGGGTGAGATGATGGTGTAGAGAGGAGGGGTTTAGATTTATTCAGAACTGGGGAAACTTTTGGCATAGGGGGAGCCTATACAGGAAAGATGGGCTCCACCTAAACCAAAGTGGATCCAGGCTGCTGGCACTTAACATTAAAAGAGTTGCAGAGCAGTTTTTAAACTAAGAGATGGGGGAAAGCCGCTTGCTGCAGAAGCACACATGGATCGGACAGAAACTTCTCTTAGAGGAGAGTCTATTGATAGAGATTCTCTAGGTTTTAGTCAGGAGGAGAGGATGGAAGAGGATAAAGTATGGGCCAGATCAGACGAGAAACATTCACATAAAGAATCTGACACATCAGTAAGGGGCAGACATATAAACAGTGACAAGTTTTTAAAGTGCTTGTACACAAATGCTAGAAGTCTAAATAATAAGATGGGTGAACTAGAGTGCCTTGTGTTAAAGGAGGATATTGATATAATAGGCATCATCACAGAAACCTGGTGGAGTGAGGACAATCAATGGGACATGATCATTCTGGGGTACAAAATATATCGGAAGGACAGAACAGGTCGTTGGGGGAGAGTGGGACTATATGTGAAAGAAAATGTAGAATCAAATGAAATAAAAATCTTCAATGAATCCACATGTTCCATAGAATCTCTATGGATAGTAATTCCATGCTCTAATAAGAATATAACAGTAGGGATCTATTATTGACCACCTGACCAGGACAGTGATAGTGATGATGAAATGCTAAGGGAGATTAGAGAGGCTATCAAAATAAAAAACTCAATAATAGAGGGGGATTTCAATTATCCCCATATCGACTGGGTACATGTCACCTCAGGATGAAATGCAGAGACAAAATTTCTTGATACTTTAAATGACTGCTTTTTGGAGCAGCTGGTACAGGAACCCACAAGGGGAGAGGAAACTCTCGATCTAGTCCTGCGTGGAGCACAGGATGTGGTCCAAGAGGTAATTATAACAGGACTGCTTGGAAATAGTGACCATAATATAAGAACATTCAACAGTCCTGTGGTGGGAAGAACACCTCAACAGCCCAACACTGTGGCATTTAATTTCAGAAAGGGGAACTATGAAAAAATGAGGAGGTTAGTTAAACAGAAATTAAAAGGTACAGTGACTAGAGTGAAATCCCCGCAAGCTACATGGACACTTTTCAAAGACACCATAATAGAGGCTCAACTTAAATGTATACCCCAAATTAAAAAACATTTTTTAGTAAAAGAACTAAAAAAGAGCCACTGTGGCTTAACAACCATGTAAAAGAAGCAGTGAGAGATAAAAAGGCATCTTTTTAAAAAGTGGAAGTCAAATCCTAGTGAGGTAAATAGAAAGGAGCATAAACACTGCCAAATTAAATGTAAACATGTAATAAGAAAAGTCAAAAAGGAGTTTGAAGAACAACTAGCCAAAAACTCAAAAGGTAATAACAAAATGTTTTTTGAGTACATCAGAAGCAGGAAGCCTGCTAAACAACCAGTGAGGCCCCTGGACGATCGAGATACCAAAGGAGCACTTAAAGACGATAAAGTCATCGCAGAGAAACTAAATGAATTCTTTGCTTCAGTCTTCACAGCTGAGGATGTTAGGGAGATTCCCAAACCTGAGCCGTCTTTTGTAGGTGACAAATCTGAGGAATTGTCACAGATTGAAGTGTCACTAGAGGAGGTTTTGGAATTAATTGAGAAACTTAACAGTAACAAGTCACCGGGACCAGAACAAGAGTTCTGAAAGAACTCAAATGTGAAATTGCGGAACTATTAACTATGGTTTGTAACCTGTCCTTTAAATCAGCTACTGTACCAAGTGACTGTAGATAGCTAATGTAATGCCAATATTTAAGAAGGGCTCTAGAGGTGATCCTGGCAATTAGAGACTGGTAAGTCTAACGTCAGTACCGGGCAAATTAGTTGAAACAATAGTAAAGAATAAAATTGTCAGACATGTAGAAGAACATTAATTGTTATGCAAAAGTCAACATGGTTTCTGTAAAGGGAGATCATGTCGTACTAATCTATTAGAGTTCTTTGAGGGGGTCAACAAATATGTGGACAAGGGGATCCAGTGGCCATAGTATACTTAGATTTCCAGAAAGCCTTTGACAAGGTCCCTCACCAAAGGCTCTTACGTAAATTAAGTTATCATGGGATAAGAGGGAAGATCCTTTCATGGATTGAGAACTGGTTAAAAGACAGGGAACAAAGGGTAGGAATAAATGGTAAATTTTCAGAATGGAGAGGAGTAACCAGTGGTGTTCCCCAAGGGTCATCAGTCGTAGGACCAATCCTATTCAACTTATTCATAAATGATCTGGAGAAAGGGGTAAACAGTGAGGTGGCAAAGTTTGCAGATGATACTAAACTGCTCAAGATAGTTAAGATCAAAGCAGACTGTGAAGAACTTCAGAAAGATCTCACAAAACTAAGTGATTGGGCAACAAAATGGCAAATGAAATTTAATGTGAATAAATGTAAAGTAATGCACATTGGAAAAAATAACCCCAACTATACATACAATATGATGGGGGCTAATTTAGCTACAACTAATTAGGAAAAAGATCTTGGAGTCATCGTGGATAGTTCTCTGAAGACGTCCATGCAGTGTGCAGCGGCAGTCAAAAAAGCAAATGGGATGTTAGGAATCATTAAAAAAGGGATAGAGAATAAGATGGAGAATATTTTATTGCCCTTATATAAATCCATGGTATGCCCACAGCTTGAATACTGCATACAGATGTGGTCCCTTCATCTCAAAAAAGATATACTGGCATTAGAAAAGGTTCAGAAAAGGGCAACTAAAATGATTAGGGGTTTGGAACGGGTCCCATATGAGGAGAGATTAAAAAGGCTAGGACTTTTCAGCTTGGAAAAGAGGAGACTAAGGGGGGGATAGGATAGAGGTATATAAAATCATAAGTGATGTGGAGAAAGTGAATAAGGAAAAGTTATTTACTTGTTCCCATAATATAAGAACGAGGAGCCACCAAATGAAATTAATGGGTAGCAGGTTTAAAACAAATAAAAGGAAGTTCTTCTTCACTCAGCGCACAGTCAACCGGTGGAATTCCTTGCTAGGGAAGGCTAGGACAGAAACAGGGTTTAAGAGAGAACTGGATAAATTCATGGAGGTTAAGTCCATTAATGGCTATTAGCCAGGATGGGTAAGGAATGGTGTCCCTAGCCTCTGTTTGTCAGAGGGTGGAGATGGATGGCAGGAGAGAGATCACTTGATCATTACCTGTTAGGTTCACTCCCTCGGGGAAACCTGGCATTGGCCACTGTTGGTAGACAGGATACTGGTCTGGATGGACCTTTGGTCTGACCCAGTATGGCCATTCTTATGTTCTTATGTTCTTAAACACTCCAGAATGGGGAAATTTGCAAAAGAAGCCAAAAAAGTGAAGTAGGGTTATAGCACATGGGAGGTAAGATTCTGGTTATCTGTAACTATCCTTGATAACACATTACAGACATTTTCATCAAGAAGGGAAGACCATTTACACTGGTGAAGATTGTCTATATCAGGTCTGTATATTTTGTTTAAAGATTTGATAAGTAACCTTAGCATATAGTCTCTTCCTGGTTAAGGAACTGGATTGGGACTCAGGGATTGGGGTTCAAGTCCTGGTTCTGCCTCAGACTTCCTGTGTGAACTTGGGAAAGTCATTTAACTTCTTTGCACCTCAGATTTGTAAAATGTAGATAATACTTCTTTCCCTTATCCTTTGACTGTCTAATCTATTGAGACTGTAAACTCTGTCTTTTACTGTGTGCTCATACAGTGCCTAGCACAATGGAGCCCCAATCTCAGTTGGGGCCTCTAGCTCCTATCATAATTCAAATTGGTGGAGGTAAGCATGCGTAACTTCCAGCAATTTTACTCAGAGTTCTGTAAGCTTTCAAACCTTCTCTCTCTCTCTCCCTCTCCCTGTGTATATATGTATGTGTATAAAAAAAAATTCCAGCCAACTTTTACCTGAGCCTATTTTTTCCCTTCCCAAGAATGAACGTGGCCTGTGCACTACCCTTTTCCATCATTAGTATTCTGTATAGAATCTCTTTGGATATAAAACTTCTATCTTTTTCCTGTGAGTATCTTCAGAATTCTAGGTACTGAAAATGAAGGAAGAGGATATAATAAGACTCACAGGAGCCCCAGCCTTAGCCTCAGGATGATTTCCTTCTTTTTCAGTTATTCTAAGAATTCTGTACAGTACCTGTGTTATGTGACCAGCATTTATTTTAGAGAAAGTCAAGTTATATTACGTTCTTGGAATCCATTTTAATTATATTATCTGAAATGTTTTGGCATAATCCACAGTAGCATTTCAAAGTGCCCCTAGTCACCACGGTTAAATTTTATTGTCTTCACCCTGTTCTAGTCTTTTTCCGACAGTTACACAAGATTAGGTCTCTATTTCACTGCCCTTAAAGCACTACATCTGCAGCTCATTCTTCTCACCTTGAGGTATCAGATGCATCTGTATAGAATTTCACCACTTAAGCATGCATGCAAGGGTCTGGAAAGTTCAAGGCAGGATTTATCCCAGAACACACTTATGTTCGTCCACTACAGCACAGAGGTACATTGTCACCATCATTACTTATACCATTACTAGTTGATGTATTTACCATCCTAAATTCATATTAGAATTGCATATGGGCTTTGAAATTCAGATCCCAATAAAGCTTTCCAAAGCCTGCACTGCTTTGAAAGAGCTAGTTCAGATGCAATGCTTAAAAGTAGATGGAGTCAGAGGCCATTTAGGACACACAATTCAGGAAATTGTCTTTGAGCAACTGATTGTCTGAATGTAATTGATGTAAATGTGGATGTTTACTATGTTTGTCTTTTTTTGGCTGTTAAAGATAACATTCAAAATGACATTTTCATATGTTACCTGTTAACTGATTTCCCCCACTGTTTCTGAAGGATTTACAGAGAGAAAAGAGTCATTTTTAATAGCACCCTCTGATGAGAACACAGCACTCTGTTTTATAATTTAGATTCTTTGCAAAGAATTCTTAACTCAGTTCTAAAATGCCAACTTGAGATTTAGTGTCAGCAATCAGGGAAATGAATCAGTGTAAATCAACACCATTGATATTTATCTTGGCATAATTCAACATTATAGATTCCAAAGCAGACGGAAGGGAGTTTTAGGATACGGGGAGTCTAGGGCATGAAAGAAATTATAGAAAAGGGGCTAGACATAAAGAAGCTAAGGCACTAAGTGTGAACATTTTATAAATAATAAAAGTAACATTTCTTTATTGTGAGAGACAAATAGGTGCACATGAAAAGCATGACATGAATAACAGGATTTTGAAATAAATGGGAGGTTTGTGTATCTTCTACCACTTTTGACCGAACACTGTCTTTTCTGCTGCCCCTTACCGTTGGGATAATCTCTGGTCCTGCTTCTTGTCTGCCAGGTATTTTTCCTTTCTTCCTTTAAATCCTTCCATAAAATCTAGCTCTCCTCTGAATCCTTCATGTATTAGTTTCCTACCAATGATCTCTCCTCATCTTCCTGAAGGAATTGGCGGCTGTGATTGCAGAGCCATTGGCCATTATCTTTGAAAACTCGTCGCGAACCGGGGAAGTCCTGGATGACTGGAAAAAGGCTAATGTAGTGCCAATCTTTAAAAAAGGGAAGAAGGAGGATCCTGGGAACTACAGGCCAGTCAGCCTCACCTCAGTCCCTGGAAAAATCATGGAGCAGGTCCTCAAAGAATCAATCCTGAAGCACTTGCATGAGAGGAAAGTGATCAGGAACAGCCAGCATGGATTCACCAAGGGAAGGTCATGCCTGACTAATCTAATCGCCTTTTATGATGAGATTACTGGTTCTGTGGATGAAGGGAAAGCAGTGGATGTATTGTTTCTTGACTTTAGCAAAGCTTTTGACACGGTCTCCCACAGTATTCTTGTCAGCAAGTTAAGGAAGTATGGGCTGGATGAATGCACTATAAGGTGGGTAGAAAGCTGGCTAGATTGTCAGGCTCAACGGGTAGTGATCAATGGCTCCATGTCTAGTTGGCAGCCGGTATCAAGTGGAGTGCCCCAAGGGTCGGTCCTGGGGCCGGTTTTGTTCAATATCTTCATAAATGATCTGGAGGATGGTGTGGATTGCACTCTCAGCAAATTTGCGGATGATACTAAACTGGGAGGAGTGGTAGATACGCTGGAGGGGAGGGATAGGATACAGAAGGACCTAGACAAATTGGAGGATTGGGCCAAAAGGAATCTGATGAGGTTCAATAAGGATAAGTGCAGGGTCCTGCACTTAGGACGGAAGAACCCAATGCACAGCTACAGACTAGGGACCGAATGGCTAGGCAGCAGTTCTGCGGAAAAGGACCTAGGGGTGACAGTGGACGAGAAGCTGGATATGAGTCAGCAGTGTGCCCTTGTTGCCAAGAAGGCCAATGGCATTTTGGGATGTATAAGTAGGGGCATAGCGAGCAGATCGAGGGACGTGATCGTTCCCCTCTATTCGACATTGGTGAGGCCTCATCTGGAGTACTGTGTCCAGTTTTGGGCCCCACACTTCAAGAAGGATGTGGATAAATTGGAGAGAGTCCAGCGAAGGGCAACAAAAATGATTAGGGGACTGGAACACATGAGTTATGAGGAGAGGCTGAGGGAGCTGGGATTGTTTAGCCTGCAGAAGAGAAGAATGAGGGGGGATTTGATAGCTGCTTTCAACTACCTGAAAGGGGGTTCCAAAGAGGATGGCTCTAGACTGTTCTCAATGGTAGCAGATGACAGAACGAGGAGTAATGGTCTCAAGTTGCAGTGGGGGAGGTTTAGATTGGATATTAGGAAAAACTTTTTCACTAAGAGGGTGGTGAAACACTGGAATGCGTTACCTAGGGAGGTGGTAGAATCTCCTTCCTTAGAGGTTTTTAAGGTCAGGCTTGACAAAGCCGTGGCTGGGATGATTTAACTGGGAATTGGTCCTGCTTGGAGCAGGGGGTTGGACTAGATGACCTTCTGGGGTCCCTTCCAACCCTGATATTCTATGATTCTATGATTCCTTTACATGTTTATCCTTCATAAACTGTTGCTCCATGTTAATTCTTTTCGGTGCTGCACTGTAAACTCATCAGGGCAAAGACTCTCTCATTCTGTATTATGTCAATCCCCACAGACATTTATGATGCTATATAAATACTTAATAAAAAGTCTCCCCCAGAGAAAGTGTTGACACTATCACTCAGAGAACTGTAATGATCAGTTCATTGTATTTTGTCATTTACATAACATTTAATGGAATAAAAGCATGGGTAATATACTATCATTGTGATATCTTTCTGTTAAAGGTAAGAGAAAAAGAATAGCTGAGCTATATAAAATGAAAACTGCAATGACAAATTCTAATCCCCTAGGAGACTTCTAATCCCCTAAGCTTGTCCACACTTACATTTTATAGTTCTCTAACTTGCTGGCTCAGGGGGGTGATTTTTCACCCCCCTGAGCACAGCAAGTCTGAGCGCTTTAAAGCGCTAGTGTAGACAGGCTCGGAGCGCTGGGAGCTACGCTTGGAGCTAATCCCCTTGTGGAGGTGGATTACCAGGAGCGCTGGGAGAGCTCTTTCCCCACACTTGTGTGCGTTCCCACGACAGCACTTTGAAGTTTCCAGTGTAGCCAGACCCTTTCCTCCACTCCTTGTGCAGTCAAACCTTTTACTGAAGTCAGTGGGCATTTTGTCCATATAAGGCTAAATCCTGCAAGGTGCTGATCACTCTGGCCATCATTCAGCAAAGATTTAAGCCTGTGCTTAACTATAACTACCTGACTGGTCCCACGGAAGTCAATGGGAATGTTAAGCATGTGATTTGCTACAGTGGCTCCTGTTGCTAAATAGCTTGCAGGGTCAAGTCCTCAGTGGTAAAAACACAAAGACATATTATTTAAAAACTTAACAATATAATTACAGACAACTACATTAAAAGAACATGAGGATTGCAAAGTCAAGTGCTCAAAAGTTAGTTCCATACATTCTAATATTTGGGTTTTAACTTTTTTTTAAGTGAAGTTTTATGTTTTGAGTTGGGAAAGGAAATGCTTCATGGGAAAGGAAGGAAATTTCCACATTGGTGAAGCTTATCAAATACCAGAAATTGCTTTGTCAAATAAATTATGAAATAAAAACAGCATAATCTGTAGATTTGATGAATAATATATGCCCATCCCTACACATTTGTTAGAATAATGGAACTTGGAACAACCGTAAAACTCTTCAGACTTTCTCATACATTCTAATGCTTATAACCTCTGTTTCTTTAGTGATTTATATTCCATTTAACAAAAACTGTTTTAAGGCATTAGTTATTTACACACTTTTATAGCTGATGAAGTGTTCATGACATTTACTAAAGGGGAGATTTAAAAAATGAGAATTAGGCACTTTTTTTACCTTGAAAATCTCTGTCTAAATTGCTCTTTCTATAAAGCCAGTGTGTTGTCCAGTCTTTCATTGCTTTTACTGCCTGCCTGTATTGAAGCCCACTGTTAACTCAGAAAATTTTAAAGAAAACCCTATTTAAAGATGAAAATATACGTGCACTACCAACAGGACTGTGTTCCTGTAACCTAACACTTTCCCAAAGCCTAATTTTGGTGAGAAAGCTCTTACTTAGCTTCTGACTCTTAATTTAGCATCTAATATTAAAAAATATTACTATGTTATTTGCCACTTCTCCTTTGCATCAGTGGCATTTTTACAGAACCATGTCAAGGTTGTATGTCCAATGTTAATATGTCAATTACTCTGTGTTGGATAATAGCATGTGGTTGAAATTATATCAAATTGGGAATATGGTTCTCATTATGATTGATACTGCTATAATGGTAGTATCTTAAACTACATAAGGAGAAGAGGAGACCTCTGAATAGTTTAAACAGAAATGATGTTTAGAAGTGTGTTTTCTGACAGATCCTGTGACTTATGATGCAATATTGAGAGATAGCAACAAAGAAATGGATAATTCACCAGCTTTCCAGTGCGAGATGATGAAACATACTTCTGCTCTCCTCACTTTAACACTTTGATTTTTCATAGCTGGCCTGGCATCTGGCTCTGAGAACAAAGAGAGGTTTGCATGGGAATGTTTGCATCTGGACCAAATTCATTTCTACCATGTATTTTGCAAGTGAGAATAATGAAAAGCGTTCTCTTTTTTTCAGTGTTCAGAACTCTTTTTGATTGTGGGGTTGACTTTAACTACATCAGATCACACTATTGCTAGACCAGACTGAAAACCACTAATAAAACAAAGCAGTTATCTATAGTTGCACACTGTGGGCCACATTCTCAGCTGATGTAAATTAGCATAGCTTCTCTGATTTTATCTGATATTCACCAGCTGAGGGGCTGGACCTATTTTTAAAGTTGTTGGCCCAAATCTGCCATTGAATGAATGCTTCTGGCTCCTGGTATGTGACAGATTTCAGTTACCAGTCTGCCTGAGGCAACAGGTGATCAGGTGGAGGCCGCAAGATCATTTGGGAAGGGAATGAAGAAGCACACCAAGGATCTAAGTTTTAAAGCTTTATTAATAAAATAATGAAATAACAGCGGAGAGTGATGGGTGCTCCCCACGTCACTCAGAGGAAGGAAGAAAGCATTAGTGCCCCTAGCCCTAACCCACTTTTATGCTTGCATACACCCTACCTGAGGCTGGCCAGGCCTGGGTGTAATGTCAGAAGAAGAGGGGGAAGGGTGGACGGGAGTTTTGTCCTGTGTGTACCAGGTCATCCAGGGTCCGCTGTTGATCTCCAACTTCTTGTGGCTTTTGGGAGGGTTTTTAAGTCCTGGGTTCTTTTGGGGGTGTTTTTGTTTGGTGGCTTTGGTTCCTGGTGCTTTTTGTACCAGTCTAAACTGGCTTGCTGTGGCCTCCTCGGCTTTCATAAAACACACCGGCTCCAGAGACTTTGTTTTCCCACCCATTGGCCTTTGCCATTTTATTTGCTTTTACTGTAATTTTTGCAGCCCTGCTCCGCTTAGTTCTTTTTTTTTTTTATGGCTGGCAGGGCGGTTGGGTAAAATGTGAATGCAGCTGCCGACTTCTTGTTCAGCCCCTGATCTTGGACCGGGGCCAGCATCTTATTTTCAGACAGAGCTAGCTGAGGTGCTGAGTTAACCCGTTCTTTGCTTTTTTTTTTTTTTTTTTAGCCTGTTGCAACCTGCAAAGGAATTTTTTACTTCACACTCACACTTTTGACCCTTCCCCAACATGCTTTGTAATGCTTGCAACAGTGTTAGCAACATACAGTGCTGATTTACCTCCCCAGGGGACCCCGTAAGGGAGAGGCCCTTGGATTGTGACACGTATTGCCAATGGGAATAAATTGTGTAAAGTCAGAAGGCAAACTTTGGCCCTGTGTGTTCTGGTACAAACCGTGGAAGACTTGATATACTCATTTGCATGGCTTTCATCAAGATGCTTTTGTAGCTTGCAGTTATTTCAGGAGTGCTGGTATCATAGTTTTTCAAAACAAATCAAAAGGTTTGAAAGCACATTTTGTGTGCATTTTGGGGCCTTAAATCTCAAACTTGTGTCTAATATTAGCTACATGGTCTAGATCCAGTAATGCAACTAGGCACATGCTTAAATTTTGTTATGCTGGATTGGAGCCTATGTGGCCTGATATCCAGCATTGCTGAGTATCTGTTGGGGAACTGCAGGCTCTCAGTACTTCTGAAAATCAGACTACATAGTTAGGTGCTGAGATTGCTTCTCCTCAACATCAGAGAGACCATCAGGGAAAGAAAAACATGGGGCCCTTTTAAGAATTGCCCCTCTTCTCCTCCCATAGACAAATAGCTTTCTTGTGGGCTGGGAGAAGAGCAAAGGAAGGGTTTTCTAGGCAACTGGTTGGTTTGAAGGATGCAGTTGAAACCCATTAGCTCCCATGCACTAATGCACTGAGTCCTTTCCCATTCCTAGAGCCCCATTCTGTGTCTGTGCCTGGGAGCAACAGTTCCCAGCCATCCCCTCCCTCTCCTTGGGATTAGAGGTTTCTGAGCAATGCCAACCTCAAAAGTAAAAAAAAAAAATAAAAAAAAAATAAAAATAAAGTGTATTGTATTTTTTGGCCTCTTTTGATTTGTGAACTCTCCCTCTGCACGCCCAGTATGTGGGCAAATGCTCCTATAGTCTCTTTGAGTTATAGGAATCTTAGCCATTGTCTTCACAGAAACTTTGTACCAGGTTAACTAAAGTGTGTTTTTAGATTAATTTAAGGCTTGTCTACACCAGGAAATTTACCAGCATAACTGTACCAGTATAATTATTCTGCTACCAGTATGTCTCCCCAAGTGGAAACTCTTATTCTGCAATAGGAAGTTAGTTAAACCAGCAAAACACTGTGAATACTCTTCAATCAGTTTTCAAAAGGCTCACATCCAGTTAGCTGAATTTGGTAAGAAATTAATTTAAGCAAAATTACTAAAAGCCAGGTGTATATCATTTTCAGAATATCCCTAGAGGGCTTTTGCCTCTGTTTAACTAAACTGGGTTTTTTTCACCAGGTTTAGCTAAACTTGCACAACGTGTGTTGACAAGGCCTTAGGTGTTTATTGGAAACAGTAGGAGATGGAAGAGTAATTTTTTTTCAGTCTGAGTGTCTCATTTCAGAAGTGCTGAGGAAATAGATGGCCAAATTCTTCTTTGGTTTCAAGGTTCTGGACGGGGTCTTAGTGTGGTTTGTTTAGTGCTAGTTGTTATATTTGCATGAAGATATTGAGTGTCAAGAAACATGATGTATGAAAAACATGAAACCTGGTCATTTAGAGGATGGTTGTGTATTTAATAGTGTCTCTTTCTTCTATTGAATACACTGGTCTTGTTCTGCTTTACTCTTTCTTACCTGAAGTGTAAGTTGATGTGAGAGAAAATCAGGCCCAAATAATTCAGTCACCTCCATAAGCATGGTATTAAACTATTGCTCTGGTATTTAATCAATAAAATTAATCTGTGGTGTAGGGTTTTACAATTACCTAAATGAGTTATGTGCCTAAGTCTTGTTGGAAGATAATAGGACATAGGTTCCTAACTCGCTTTTTGAAAATCCTGTGGCAAGTTAAGCATGTTGGTAGACTATCACTAGGATCTTCTCAGCAAAAGGAAAGCACATAAGCTGTTTTCTTTCCCAGACCTGAACAAGAGCTCTGTGTAGCTTGAAAGCTTGTACCTTCCACCCACAGAAGTTGGTCTAATAAAAGCTATTATCTCACCTACCTTGTCTTTCTTATAAGCCCTCTGACAGTCAGTTAAAAATTTAAGGCCAGATTTTCAAAGGTGTTGAGCACTCCCAAGTGGGGCCAAATTTTGAGAAGAGCTTCTAAATGAAGAAGTCAGATTTTCAGAAGTGCTCAGCCAAAGCATCTGTTAATAGCCATTTCTGGGACCTGAGAGCTTTTGAAAATACTGCCACTTAATTTAGGAGTGAGGGCTTAAAAATTATGCTGGCATAGCTATGTTGACCCTCTAACTGATACAGCAGTGCCAATAAAAGGCTAAATGTAGACACAGCTATACTAGCAAAAAAGTCCTTTAGCCATATAGGTTATTCCATTCGGGGAACCGGTTTAAGCTGTATGGGCAAAATAACTTTTACTGGTATAAGCCATGTTTCCACTAGAGAAGATTGATGGTATAGCTCTATCGGTGTAGTTGCAAACCCTTTTAAGTGTAGAGAAGGCTATAGATCTTTTGACAATATGGCCAGTTATTTAGGTGTCTAAATGTCAGCTGCTGAGTAATTTTGGAAATCTGGCCCTTAGACTCGTGAATAAGCATTTTTCAATTGTTTGATGATATGTAGAGAGAGAATATTTTTGGAAACTGCCCATTTCTACCTAAATTTCCAAAAATATCATGAAATATAATACTTCATGGCTACATGTAGTTCAAGGATAAATAGAGGAGTAATATGCCATTTGTACCAAATTAAATCAGACTTTCAGTTCAATTAAAACAGCTTGCAGCTGGGTGTCATAATCTGATTTCCTGACACTCTGAGAAAAATTGAAGCCCTCCAAAAGGCCCCTGCTGATCTTCAGCATGAAGTAGAGTTCACTAGCAATTTCTCCCAGTCTCTGAATGCTTTCAAATTTAGTATTAAAAGAGAGCGAGAGAGAGATAAAACACAAGGTTAGCTGGAAGCAGCTCTCAAATAGTATTTTATTACTACTTAATGAAACCTGTAGTACAATGCAAAGCAATGATCATGCTGGTATTTTTTTTAAAAGAAGCTATTTTACTGAATAATACATTAGGTGAATTTGTATTTTAGAGACCAAGGAGTGTTGTTTTGACACTGATTGAATGTTGAAAAAAATCTAACAAAAGCATCTAGAAAATTTATTCCAATATATTAGGCAAACTATTTGTAGCTTTCTTCGGAATGTGACTGATAGTGTATATTCATAGTCATGTGTATGAAAATGCTGGAGCTTGAGATTTGCTTTCTTGAGCATTATTTTAAACTGGAACGTGCTGCTCTCCGTTAACACGAGTGTTTCTTTTATTTTACAAGTCTGACCATAATTCTTTAACCTGTGATTGCCTTCTTTCCACCTATCCTCACGATTGCCAAGATTCATTACTTCTTATCTAAAATGTGGGCCACTAATCCAGGTGCCAGATCTGCACAGGCAGAGGTGTCCACCTACACCAATTAAATTTCAGTATCAGGACCTTAGGAGGTCATACATTCTTCACTACATTAGCCATGATAGTAGAGTCTGCCTGTAAAGCTCCGAGCACAAAGTGGGGTTTTGTATAATCCACACATAATAGTAAAAAGTAAAAATGACCAAAGAAATTTGCAGATAACAGGTGTCTTGAATAGGGAGGTAAATGAAGTAATTATAGACAAAGGGATCCAAGATGAGTAATGATAACACTTAGCTTTTATAGGACCCGATACAGAGCTCAGTGATATCAATGGACGTCTTTTTATGGAATTCAGTGGACTTTGGATCAACCCCATAGGCACTTTACACCTACAACATGTTTTAAAAGCATTAATTAACTCTCATTGTACTCTATGAGGTAGGTAACAAATAGATCTGTCTATAGTTGCATTAAAACCATGTTACCTGTAATGGATTTAGATAGTAAACTATCTTGAACAGATTTTTCAACATGACTTGATTCCTGTCTGGTGAGCTAAATCATGTCAAAACCCTTTTAGTTAGAAGGGTTAGGACACTGTTAAAACTACTTGAGGTATCATGATCTTAAAGAGATATTGTCAACTTAAATCATACTTCTCCTGATTTTTTTTTAAACCACAGTTCAAAGTAATAAGATTTCTAAAATAGTAAGAGCGTAGCGGGGGAAAATCCTAGCTTTTGGGTGTGTTTATGTATTCGACTGCCCAGGCATCCAGTCTAGTCAGTATCCCTATTTTACCTGAAATTACTTTTTCTTCTTTTGTAGATTTCACACAGCAACGTTTTGAAAATAGGATTGTAAAACACAAAAATTAACAGACTCATGGAGGGGTAGGTGGCCATTACATGAAACTGTTTAACTTACTTTTAAAAACTGACTAGATTTCAAGTTGGTGTACTTTTAATACAAACATAGATAGAGTCTCTCCTGGCATGTACAGCAAGCAACTGTGTTTGAAGTTAATTCCTTACTCTGTTTATTTGAACAGGACATATTTCTCATCATCACTCCCATAGCACATTTCAGAAGAGAGAAGGAACACTTCTGCTCTGCTACACTGGAGTAAACCAGAATAACTCTGCTGACTTTGATGGAATTACTCTGGATTTGCCAAGGTGTAAATAAGAACAAAATTGGAGTTACTCTTGCTAAAGAATAATGCTATAAGGTTGCAAGCCACAACGCATGGGCATTTAGGGAACTAAAATGTCTCTAATTCATAGATTTAAAGCCAGAATTGACCATTATGTTTATCTAGTCTAACCTTGTGCATAACACAATCCAAAGACCATGTTATTGTTCATTGTGAACTTTTGTATCCTACAGAAACAGTTAAAATAATAACACCAGAGACATTGAATAAAAGGTCGTTCATGTCCATGCCAAAAGGTCAGAAAGTAGGAAAATATACTTTCAGTGTAAATTGATTAAAAGGAATATAACTATATAATGTATCTAAAACCTGAGCTCTGTATAGCAAATAATTCAGACAGGTGCAAAGCAGTTTCAAACAAGACTGTACTATAGAAGCAGCAGGACACAACATTTATGAAAATATATACAAAAAACTAAGAAAGGATAAAATTGCTAATCAGCAGTCAGCAGTTTCAGCTGGCATAAATTCCAAGGATCTGTTAATGAATTATTAAACTGAAATGTGTCCCTGGAAATAGATGAAAAGGATTGGGTAAATGACATCTCTTGAATGATCTGAAACAAATGTGACAATCAACGAATTTGAAAACACTGTGAGGATGTTAGGGAGCTGCTATCAGATTACACATTTCTACATCAATTACACATTTTAAAATAAACTTAAAGAGGTTCTTGTGCAGCTGTCAGTGTACTTTTTATCTTTATTTAGTACTATGCTTTTGGCCTAAGATAGAACATCATGATTACAGATACTGAGGGAAAGAGTGAAGGAATTAATCAGATATGTACAGCAGCACTTGAAGGCAATTTAGTTATTTGGTAGATAGGGCTGTCATGTGAATTGTGAGTAGAATTGGGCAAAATATTCCTAATGAAAGGGTGAGGTTTTTTTTTTCTTTTTGGTCAAAACTTTGAGTTTGAGAAATGTTTGCAATTTTGGAGTCATTTTATTAAACTGTGAAACTATTCAAAGAAATTTTGCTTAAATTTGTCTTTTAGTTAGGAAGACTAAAATTTTTGATGAGCCCCTTTTGGCTCAAAATTCGTAGCTTTGCCAAAACAGAGCAAAAGTACAATGAAAAATCATCTGTACATTGCTAGGTGGTTGAGTTGAAGACTTTGTCTGTGCAAAAGTAGGACTGACAACTTTCCTTATATTGATGGGAAATGTCTCATGTCCACATACATTGTCTCCGATCCATATATCTTGAGCACTATAATAATACAACTATTGATATCTAATAATAAATTCATGAATTATGAATGCAGATTGAAATCTTGAGATTTCAGTGTATTTCACCTTTCCCGGTTTTCTGTCCTTTTTTTAAGGCCCACCAAAAAGAGAAACATCTAATGGGCTGAAGCAAATTCTCAAGGGAATTGACATTAGGTAAAAGTCCTGTTATCTTTACCATGGATTTGGCTGGTTAGACCAGCTTCTTCAAGACTCCATCTGAAGAATGGCAAGCATTCAAGAAACATACACCTGAAATGGCTAAAAGCAAATGAATATCTAATTGAATTAAACCCTGCAAAACAGTTTTCTTCACTTACAGCTTATAGAAGCTAAGTAGAAGTTGATTACATTTTTTGAGTTTAAAATAATCTAAAAATGGTCTCCTAGTGAAATCAGCATTCCAATTTATTCTAAATGTCTCATTTTTCAATGCAATTTTAAAAGGAAAAGAATTCAGTATAATTTTTCAAAGTTAAAAAATACTTTCCTTTTGGGGTTGGAAAAATCCTACCTGCTCTCACTTAAAAAAACAACCACCTTTTTTTCCAATGGAATAATTTTTCTATTGGGGAAAATGGCTTTTCACTCTCTTTAAAAAACTTTTCCCTCCTTTTTTTTCCAGGGGAAAAAGTATTACAGTAATAGAGAGGTTTTTTCCACTGATTTTCAATTCCACTCTTGAATTCCCGCCCCAAAAGCTTTTTAATGAAAAGGAAAAAAAATGGAAATTTGCCATGAATATACTTACTATTTTGGACCAGCTCTATTGCTAAGCATACAAAAACTTTATATTTATTTGTTTAACTTTCATTATGTTCCTGATAACAGCTTGTAATACAACTAAGTCCTCATGAGGCAATAAGTACCCAACTATGTGAAACTCTACAGGATTGGAACTTAAGTCTCCAAAGTTGTCTAACAATCAGTTCTAGAATGTTTTTCCAACTTTTCCATTCTGAAATGTGTGCAGATACTGTTTTTGTGTACACTGATAGCTACAAATGTTCACAACTGATTAAGTGGTTATTTAAAATGGCCCAGTTGCTTGTCCCCAGCACTAGGCAGGGGGCAGCTTGGGATTTTATTCCTGCCTCTTGCCCTCCCTAAATGTGTCCTACCAGCATGGTGATGCTGTGCAAACTGGTAAAAAATTGCTTCCCAGTGAGTGTCTATCTTCTGTGTAACATGACCCCTGATGCAGGCAAAAGGGCATGGTTTCTGTCACTCAAATATTTTGCTGCTCAGTTGCAAGGTATCCAGATGTTGTTCTTAGGAACACAAGAATGGCCATATTGGATCAGACCAATGGTCCATCTAGCCCAGTATCCTCTTTTCTGACTGTGGCCAGTGACAGATGCTTCAGCGTATGTCTACACTGCAATTAAACTGACAGTACAATATTATTGTGTTATATGATTGACCTTAGTGGCAGTGAGTGAGTTTTTTGTGGGTCTTTGTGTATTTTTTTGTGTTGTGTAGTTTTTTCTTCAGTTTGTAGAGGCTGGTAGGGGGCAGTGTGCTATGAGAGAGGCAGAGCCTTGATTAGGGGGCAGGGCTGCCCTGATTAGGGAGCCTATAAAGGCAGCCAAATAGTCAGCCAGCGGCACTGGAACAGCAAACAACTATAAACAGGGAAGTTTGTAAGGGGAACTTGGGGTGGGGGTGCAGTGTTCTGGTTGTGTTTTGGTGTTTAGGTCTTTGTCATTTGGATTGTTTGTTTTGTTTTGTTTTGTTTTGTATTTTTCCCCTCTTGACAGGAATTTATGTGGGAAGGCTATGACAGGTACAGAGGAAGCAATGGTAGTGACCTAAGTCATAGATGAGACAATGAAGATGACTGGATGTGGAAGTTGTGGGATGTATGTGATCCTAGACTGGGTACCTGAAAGGAGCTTCATCTGTATGAAGTGCCTCTTGATAGAGTGGATGGAAGAGAAGATCTGAGGCTTGGAGATGCAGGTGGAAACTATGGTTGAGTTTTGAAGGGTGTTTGAGCAGATGATGGAGCAAAGGCAAGAGGAGGCTGAATGGAAAAGTCAAGACTTGCTGATGCAAACTGGACTGAGGAGAGACTGCTGGGCAAGGAAAGTGTGTTAGTGGAAGCATGTGAATACAAGAACCAGTCAGAGGAAAAGACTGGCCAGTGAAGGAGAAATAGAGCTCAGGAAGAGGTTTGCTGAGTTGGAAAATGAGGGGGTACAGCAGGCTGTAACTGAAGGAGGGAAGGCAAGGAAGAAGAGAAGAGCCAATGGAGATTCCTCCTGGGGCTCTGAAATCTGGGTTACAGGATGACTTGCAGAAGGGAGAATAAAAGACAAGAGATCTTGCATCCAGAAAGAACAGGAGGAAGGTTGGAGAATCACACGATCACCGGGATAAGGCAGGTCTACGTGATTCGGGACTCCCTACTATGAAGAACAAATAGGCCTGACACCAGAGCTAATCCAGAGAACAGAAGCATATGCTGTCTGCTGGGAGCTAAAATATGGGATGTGGACTTGAGGCTGAAGAGGCTGCTAATGGGAGCAGGAAAGAATCCAGTGATTGTCCTTCCTGTGGGAAAACATGACGCAGCTAGATAATCACTAGAACATATCAAGAGAGACTATGCCAATCTGGGGAAGATGCTTAAGGAAATGAAGGCTCAGGTGATCTTCAGAGGGATTTTCCTGTCCCTAGAGGAGGAGAACAAAGGTGAGAGAAGATTATGATGATCAACAGATGGTACAGGAAGTAGTGCTATAAGGATGGCTTTGGGAGGCATTCATGGAGAGAGGACAATTTTCATGGGCTGGACTCCACCTGAGTAGGGAGGGAAATAGACTTCTGGGATGGAGCTCATTAAAAAAGCTTTAAACTAGGAAATCAGTTTATTACTGACCTTGACGCAAAAAGTGATTGTCTGCTAATAAGATTTGTGGATGACACAAAGTTGGGAGGTATAGCCAATACGGAGGAGGACCAGAATATTATACAAGAAGATCTGGATGACCTTGTAAACTGGAGTAATAGCAATGGGGTGAAATTTAATCATGCAAAGTATTTAGGGACTAACAAAATGGGGACTTATCAGTTGGAAACAACAAAGGAGGAGAAAGCCCTGGGTATATTGGTTGATCATAGGATGACTATGAGCTGTCAGTGTGATGTGGCCATGAAAAAGGTTAATGCAGTCCTAGGATGTATCAGGTGAGGTATTTCCAGTAGGAACAGGGAAGTGTTAGTACCATTATACAAAGCACTGGTGAGACCATATCTGGAATACTGTGTGCAGTTCTAGTCTCCCATGTTTAAGAAAGATGAATTGAAACTGGAACAGGTGCAGAGAAGGGTTACTAAGATGATCTGAGGAATGGAATACCTACCTTATGAAAGGTTTCAGAGTAGCAGCCGTGTTAGTCTGTATCCGCAAAAAGAAAAGGAGTACTTGTGGCACCTTAGAGACCAACAAATTTATTTGAGCATAAGCTTTCATGAGCTACAGCTCACTTCATCGGATGCATACAGTGGAAAATACAGTGGGGAGATTTTATATACACAGAGAACATGAAACAATGGGTGTTACCATACACACTGTAACAAGAGAGGAGACTCAGAGTTTGGCTTGTTTTGCCTAACCAAAAGAAGATGACTGCCAGTAGCAAAAATCCACAGCTGCTGAAGACAGAACACTCGATGGGCAGGGCTCTGAGTTACCTGGGAAAGAATTCTCTGTGGTATCTGCCTGGCAGATCTTGCCCTCATGCTCAGGGTCAAACTGATCACCATCTTTTGGGTCAGGAAGGAAATTTTTCCCTGGGTCAGACTGGCCGAGACTTTGGGGTTTTTCACCTTCCTCTGCAGCATGGGGCATGGGTTGCTTGCAGGTTTTAAATGGTGAATTCTCTGTAACTTGAAATCTTTAAAGCATGATTTGAGGACTTAAGTAACTCAGCCAGAGGTTAGGGGTCTATTTCAGGAGTGGGTGAGGTTCTGTGATCTGAAATACACAGGAGATCAGACTAGGTGATCATGGTGGTCCTTTCTGGCCTTAAAGTCTGAGTAATATCAGCATAACAGCAGTGTCAATATTTCTGAATGGTTCAAGAGGGAAAGAAGAAATAACCAGACAATCACCCACTCGCACACAAAAGGATCCAAAGTGCTGTGAGAATATTGTCATCTAGGGTACAGTCAGTACTGCCTTGTGTTGTATGGCACTCAGTTATCCTGGTGACGAGAAACCTAGGACAAGAGAAGGGGCACTGAAAAGTTATTTTATTAACTCATTGCTAAATTTCTTAGATTGTACGAAACAGGGAAATTAACTCTTGGAATATACTAAAGCTCTATACTCACACAATGTCATATAGACCTCTATATGCATAATGCTTATTGGATTTCAGAAATAATGTGTCCCTCAGAGGTACATTTTTTAAAGCGATGCACGAAATCTTGGCTGCGTAGCTCCCATTGACTTTAATGGGAGTCAAATGGCTAAAACCCTATATGCAATATTTGAGAATGCATTCTTTAGTATTTAATATCCTTTGGTTAGAGAGTTTGGGAATAGATATTACTGAATTATCTAATTGCACTGATAAAACTCTCGAGTGGGCAGTTTCCTTCCTGATTCAAGAACAGTGACATATCATGCAAGTTCTCTTTTCTGTTTTTCTTTCTTCATTATTTTGAATTGGCCCATGTGGAATCCCTTCAGATGTATAAAATGTAGGTTGTTAGTTCAACATGTTCAGTTAGTTTGGCATTTCATTCCCCTTATCACTTATTTCTCTTTTAAAAGAATGAAAATAGATGTTCTTACATCCACTGTACATGCCATCCTAGATTGTATTGCCTTTTTGAGCTTAAGTTTATTTTTGCAGACTTTTTTTCTTTTATGATATTATAAATGACACAGAGGGGATTGTAGAGTGACTCATAGAAGATAAGGGTTGGAAGAGATCTCAGGCGGTCATCTAGTCCAACCCCCGCTCAAAGCAATCCCTACTAAATCATCCCAGACAGGGCTTTATCAAGCCAGCCCTTAAAAACCTCTAAGGATGGAGATTCCACCACCTCCCTAGGTAACCCATTCCAGTGTATCACCACCCTCCTAGTGAAATATTGTTTCCTAATAGCCAACCTAGACCTCCCACACTGCATCTTGAGACCATTGCTCCTTGTTCTGTCATCTGCCATCCAGGGCTGGCCCACAACATTTTGGCACCTGAGGCTGGGAGCTCAAATGACACCCCCATACACCCTCGCTTGTGTCAAAACTTTGAAAGGTCTCAATTCTGCCTTCTTCCTGTTCTACTCCCCTCATGGTACTGCTCTGCTACCTAACCCAATAAAGGAGAACTAACAAGTTAAAATGCCTCATTCAAAAATTTTAAGTAACACTTAACTTTCAAATTCCTGAACAGCAAATGTAACTTTTCTTGTCTGCATAGTAAACACTGGTGTTTTTATCTGTTCGAATAATCAAAGTGGTGCTTTCTGTGCCTTCTTGGCTGCAAAGATTTGAACGGCTTTCTGAAGGTCCACAGTCTGGGCCAGCTTATGGTCTGTTGAGATGGTTGCAAGGCTGACCAGCCTCTCCTGTGTCATTGTGGAATGTAGATGTGTTTTTATTAACTTCAGCTTGGAGAAGTTGCGTTGTCCAC
Source organism: Lepidochelys olivacea (assembly GCF_965140295.1). Lineage (NCBI taxonomy): Eukaryota > Metazoa > Chordata > Testudines > Cheloniidae > Lepidochelys > Lepidochelys olivacea. The sequence continues at coordinate 76,926,806 of NC_140414.1, forward strand.
TGGCAACTGTTACAGGAAGTGTTAGAGTTATGCGCAGAGCAACAAAAGCATTTGGAAAGAGGGTGGTCATCTTATTTGTGCACACATATTCCAGAACAGCCTTTGGAGTTGATTTGCAGTAGCTGTTTCTTTTGCCTCCACCACACTCTGAGCTACACTTTTCTTCAGGAATGTGCATGGTTAGATCCATTTGACATGGAGATATGGATGTTGCAGTAGCTGCCAGGTCACTTGCACTCTAATTGGAAGATCAGGCATCTCCTCACCACTCACATCCTCACTGGGGCTGGAACGCTCACTGTGAACATGTATCTCAGGAGAGCTCCTTCCTGCTTAGATAGAAAAATCTTCCTTTGCTTTCTTTCTTTCTTCTGAATGCTGCCCCAGAGGGGCATTTTCTTCTTTCACTCATGACTGCTGTTCTGTGCCAGCTATAGTGGCTCTCAACACTCAATTGAAGGGGACAAATAAGCAGGCTGGTAGCAGGGCCTGAGTGAGGGAAGATATCAGTGTCTTAAGGGCCTAACTGGCTCCTACTACTTCAGTTGACTGCCAGTTCTCCTCAAGTGGGTTCAGGGAAGCAGCAGGAAACAGGAAGCTCTCTGAGAAGCTGTTAATGAGTCCAGGCTCCTGGGGGGCTCTCAAAATGCTTACCCTAATCCCAACAAGTTACGTCCTGGATAAGAAGCTCTTCCTCTTCTCTCTCCCTGCAGCTGCTGCTGCTGCTTTCTGTTATTTCCTCTCACCTTTTTTCCTGTCTGGCTGTTGTGTCTCTTGTGCCCTCGTTCCTCCAGCACAGCACTCCACCATCTCTGTTCTCTCTACTCTAGATGCACACATATGCACCAGCAGCAGACACAATTTTCTACACTATGGGTCCTAGGGCCCCCACCCCAGTTCGCCTCAGTTCGCCTCATGGTAAGGCCAGACCTGCTGCCACCACTGAGAACAGCCTAGCTCCATCCTCTTTGGAACCCCCCCTTCAGGTAGTTGAAGGCTGCTATCAAATCCCCCCTCACTCTTCTTTTCTGCAGATTAAATAAGACCAGTTCCCTCAGCCTCTCCTCATAAGTCATGTGCCTCAGCCCCCTAATGATTTTCGTTGCTCTCCTCTGGACTCTTTCCAGTTTGTCCACATCCTCTCTATAATGGGAGGGGCCCCCAAAATGGGACACAATACTCCAGATGTGGCCTCACAAGTGCCGACTAGACGGGAATAATCACTTCTCTTGATCTGCTGGCAATGCTTCTACTAATGCAGCCCAATATGCCATTAGCCTTCTTGGCAAAAAGGGCACACTGCTGACTCATATCCATCTATGTGTTTACATGCTCAGTTTTCCACAAAGTCTTATTCCTCTCCACCCCTTCCTAGGGAGCCTGGGAACAAATAGGTTTAATTACACTGGAAGTGGAGGGTTAATCACTCTGCTGCCAGTTTAACAGCAGCCAAACTAGTGAAATAAACAGACCTTGTAGGTGAATACTGAGTTGGCAAAGGTATTGGTAAATTAAGCAGAGAATAGAGGAAACAACACAAGAAACGGCATCTTCTAGAAATCTTAAAATACAATCTTTGACTTTGTTAGGAAGTTATTACAGAATATAATCTGGATTACAAATATGAAATTCATAATTATGGTTTGGATGATGCAATCCCTATGTTATAAACACGGACAAACACACCAGCATCCCTGATATTTCCTTCTAGAGTTTGTTTGCAATGGGAGAGGGTCCTTCAAGCACTGGTGATATGGATCCATGCTGCTCCAGACAGGTAAATGGCAGAAGGAAGTGCCTGGGGCTGTTTTAATGGGTTTTTAATGACTTCACTAGGAATGACAATTTGCTGGTGACACTTAAACTCATTATGGTCTGGTCTTTTATCAGGGAATTATCACCTGAGAATGGCTACCTTTCCAATTACCTCACATAATGTCTAATTTTCACTTTTGGGGAAAGTTAATGAGATGGTGGTAGCAGGGCAATTCCAGCAGCAGCAGCAGCGGTAGACTCGCTGGTTGATAGTCTCCTCAAGGGCGACTATCCTCCTCAAGTCTTCCAGGGCGTAACGTGTTGGGATTAGGGTAAGCATTTTGAGAGATCTCAGTTCTGGCATTCTGGTGGTAATACATTAGGACCCACCCAAGTATCGTCACTCTCTGGACATAGCTGAAGCTATCTAGGAACCTTTAGCAGTTATCTTTGAGAACACATGGAGGACAGGTGAGATTCCCGAAAGGCTGGAGAAGAGCAGACATAGTACCTTCCTTTAAAAAGAGAACAAAGATGACCTGGGAAATCATAGACCAGTTAGTGTAACTTCCGGACCTAGAAAGATACTAGAACAAATTATTAAGCTATCAATTTGTAAGCACCTAGAGAATAATAGAGTTATAAGGAATAGCCAGCATGGATTTTTCAAGAACAAGTCAAGCAAAATCAAATTAATTTCTTCCTTTGACAGGATTACTGGATTGAGGAGAAACAGTAGATGTGATATATCATGATTTTCAGTAAGGTTTCTGACACAGTCCCACATGCCATGCTCATAAGCAAACTAGGAAAATGTGGTCTAGATGAAATTAATATAAAATGGATGCAAAACTGGTTGAAAGACCGTACTCAAAGAGTAGTTATCAATAGTTTGCTCTCAAACTAGAAGGGTGTGTCTAGTGAGATCCGCCAAGGTCAGTCCTGGGTCCAATATTTTGTCAACTGTTATTTCATCATCAGCTAATAAATATTTTAATTAATAACATGGACAATGGAAAGAATAGCATGCTTATACAGTGTGTGGATGACCCCAAGCAAGGAGGGTTTGCGAACACCTTCAGAGGACAGTCGTAGAATTGAAAATGACCTTGACAAATTTAGAATTAGTCTGAAATCAACAAGATGAAATTCAATAAAGACAAGCGCAAAGTATTTCCTTTAGTAAGGAAAAAAAAATCAAATGCACAGTTACAAAAAGGGGCATAACTGGCTAAGTGATAGTACTGCTGAAAAGGATCTGGATGTTATAGTAGATCACAAATTGAATACAAGTCAGTGATGTGATGCAGTTATGAAAAATGCTAATACTGTTCTGGGGTGTATAAACAGGAGTGTCATATGTAAAAAACAGAGGGTAATCAGAGAATCATAGAACTGGAAGGGACCTCGAGAGGTCATCTTGTCCAGCCCCCTACACTCAAGGCAGGACTAATTATCTAGACTGTTCCTGACAAGTGTTTGTCCAACCTGCTCTTAAAAATCCCTGGTGATGAAGATTCCACAACCTCCCTAGGTAATTTATTCCAGTGCTTAACCACTCTGACAGTTAGGAATTTTTTCCTAATGTCCAACCTAAACTGCCCTTGCTGAAATTTAAGTCCATTGCTTCTTGTCTTATCCTCAGAGGCTAAGAAGAATTTTTCTCCCTCCTCCTTGTCACAACCTTTTATGTGCTTGAAAACTGTAATTGTCACACTCTGTTTGGCACTTGTGAAGCTTCAGTTCTGGGCACCACACTTTAGGAAAGATGTGGGTAAACTGGAAAGAAACAAAATTGAAAAAAGGTTTAGAAAACCTGACCAATGAGGAAAGTTTAAAAAGACCTGGGCAGGGTTAGTCTTGAGAAGATTGAGGAGGAGTCTTGATAATAGTCTTCAAATATGTTAAGGGCTGTTATAAAGGGTACATCTACACTGCCACATTCCCTACATTCCTGTCAGTGACTCTTAGAACCCAGGTGAACTGCCTCAGGGTTGTGGGGCTTGTGCTGTGGTGCTAAAAATAACAGCATAGATGCTCCCACTCAAGGTGGAGCCCAGACTCTGAAACTTGGTGAGGAGGGAGGTCTCAGAGAGGGGGCTCCAACCTTTGTAAGAACCTGAACACTGCAATTCTTAGCCCCATAGCACTAACTCCATGAGCCTGAGTCAGTTGACAACAACAAAAAAACACCCCCCACACACCATGGTAGCAAGTCTCAGAGCCTGGGTCAGCATAGTGGATCCTTGTTATAGGGCACCTGCTCTAGTGCTTAATTATAATTGAGACACTCCTTTTGTCATTCTTTTCCTTATTTCCCTGATGCTTGATGTTGGTATCTGTCAAGGTTCCTCCCCCACTCTGAACTCTAGGGTACAGATGTGGGGACCTGCATGAAAACCTCCTAAGCTTACTTTTACCAGCTTAGGTTAAAACTTCCCCAAGGTACAAATTAATTTTATCCTTTGTCCTTGGAATAACCACTGCCACCACCAAACTCTAACTGGGTTTACTGGGAAACGTAGTTTGGACACGTCTTTCCCCCCCAAAATCCTCCCAACCCTTGCACCCCACTTCCTGGGAAAGGTTTGGTAAAAATCCTCACCCATTTGCATAGGTGACCACAGACGCAAACCCTTGGATCTGAGAACAATGAAAAAGCATTCAGTTTTCTTACAAGAAGACTTTTAATAGAAATAGAAGTAAATAGGAGTAAAGGAATCACCCCTGTAAAATCAGGATGGTAGGTACCTTACAGGGTAATTAGATTCAAAACATAGAGAACCCCTCTAGGCAAAACCTTAAGTTACAAAAAAGACACACAGACAGAAATAGTCATTCTATTCAGCACAATTCTTTTCTCAGCCATTTAAAGAAATCATAATCTAACACATACCTAGCTAGATTACTTACTAAAAGTTCTAAGACTCCATTCCTGTTCTGTCCCTGGCAAAGCAGCATACCGACAGAGAGACACAGCCCCTTTGTTTCTCTCCCTCCTCCCAGCTTTTGAAAGTATCTTGTCTCCTCATTGGTCATTTTGGTCAGGTGCCAGCGAGGTTACCTTTAGCTTCTTAACCCTTTACAGGTGAGAGGATTTTTCCTCTGGCCAGGAGGGATTTTAAAGGGGTTTACCCTTCCTTTTATATTTATGACAGTATCCCATTAGCAAATGGTTTCTTTGGGTTTGACCTTGCAGACTCTTAAGCCCGTGACTAATTTACTCATGTGATTAGTTCCATTGAAGTCAATGGGATTACTCATGTGCTTAAATGTTTACAGGATCTGTGACATAGTGATCTGTTGTGATCTCTTCTGCTCTCAAGAATAAGGCTGCTCAGTGATAAATTACTGTAATTATATTTTAACTTAAATTCCAGTTTTTCCTCCATAGCAAACTTCTATTCACTTCCATTTTTCACAAATCCGCCTTCCAAGCTTACCCTTGGCCCTCATCATTTTTCATTTATTGGCTTTCCAGTTTCTCCTTGATTAGTCGTCTTCTATTTTTTATATAGGCTGAAGGACTGCAGCCAAAATGCCACTTTTAATCTCATTTTCTGTTTCCAGTCTGCATTTTGCTAATCCCCTTTTCTTATACTGTTTGCAATTAATGTATCCCAAAAGTGTCACAGACTATCAATGTTTCATTTGCTCAAAGGATTACTGTTGAAAAATGTATTAGTATTAATATATAGTAAATGAGAGAAGGATCCCATTTATTCCTTTGACATCAATACCTTCAGTGGAAACCAGGACAAACGGATTACCTGGACTTCTAAATAAAATGGGTAAAATGTATATCTAAAAGTTTTTTAGAATGTTTTTTCCAAATATGTTGAGAATCATGCACCCATTAAAACTTGCTTCCAAAGTTAAGCACAAGAGGAAACCTTGTTTTCAGTCAACCTACTGAGAATTCTTCCATCACAAAATCATTATGATGCCATGTGGTTTTAGTCTTTGCAATGTAGGGTGAATTTCTAGCTACAGAAATTGACATGTTGGGCCAAATGGTCTGTTCCTCTCATTCTGAACTGAATGCAGGACCACAGTGGACTACAAAGATGGCTTTATGCTACCTTTTGACTCTCCTTATTTCTGGCTGGGTTCTGGTACAACTTAGAACAGTCCTAGGACTGTCTTGTACCAGCTATCTTTTGGTGCTCTCACTGGTAAAGAATAGCTAAAGTGCCTTGTACTCCAGGCATGCCCATTCTTGGCACTGATATGTCCATACACCAGGTGTTGCAAACTATTAGTTTATGATTGTGGAGAGCTTCACTGCAGTAGTGGGAGGGTCACTCCTCTCTCCTGTAATGTGTGTTATAAATACATATGCTAGTTGGGCTAGATCTCTAATTTGTCCTTAGCACTAAGATGCATTGTGGGAGGAGAGAAACAAAAAATCCAAACCAAACATTTGATCTGAAACCTCTGCTCAGAGTTTGTCCTACTTATAGCAAGTAAGACACAAAAAATGCTATTAAATGCCAGTGGGTGAAGCTAAGGTATCAATCTCTTACTGTAGAGTTGGTCAAAAAAAATTCCACTATTTCTTTTTAGTAAAAAAATGGCCCTTTTTTTCAAAGAAGGTTACAAACTACAGTTAGTTTCATATCATTTAAATCAGCTTCTGTACCAAATGACTGGAGGATAGCTAATGTGATGCCAATTTTTGAAAAGGACCCCAGAGGTGATTGTGGCAATTACAGGCTAGTAAGCCTGACTTCAGTACCGACAAACTGGTTGAAACTATAGTAAAGAAGAAAATTGTCAGACACAAAGATGAACATAATTTGTTGGGGAAGAGTCAACATGGTTTTTGTAAAGAGAAATCATGCCTCACCAATTTACTAAAATTCTTTGAGGGGATCAACAAGCATGTGGACAGAGGGATCCAGTGGATATAGTGTGCTTAGATTTTCAGAAAGCCTTTGACAAGGTCCCTCACCAAAGGCTCTTAAGCAAAGTAAGCTGTCATGAAATTAGAAAGAAGATTCTTTCATGGATTGGTAACTGGTTAAAAAGATAGGGAACAAAGGGTAGGAATAAATGGAGAGAATGGAGAGAAGTAAATAGTGGTGTCCCCCAGGGGTCTGCACGGGGACAAGTACTATTCAAAATATTCATAAATAATCTGGAAAAAGGGATAAACCAGTGAGATGGCAAAATTTGCAGATGATACAAAACAACTCAAGATAGTTAAGTCCAAAGCAGACTGCAAAGAGCTACAAAGGGATCTCACAAAACTGGGTGACTGAGCAACAAAATGGCAGATGAAATTCAGTGTTGATAAGTGCAAAGTAATGCACATTGGAAAACAATCCCAACTATACATATAAAATGATGGGGTCTAAATTAGCTGTTACCACTCAAGAAAGTGATCTTGAGGAGTCATTGTGGCTAGTTCTCTGAAAAGATCTACTCACTGTGCAGTGGCAGTCAAAAAAGCTAACAATGTCGGGAAAGGGATAGATAATAATGAAGAAAGGGATAGATCAGAGGTGGGCAAACTACGGGCCACATGTGGCCCGTGGGACCCTCCTGCCCTGCCCCTGAGCTCCTGGTCTGGGAGGCTCGCCCCTGGTCCCACCCTTGCTGTCCCCGCCTCCCCTACAGCCTCAGCTCACTGCGTCACCGGTGTAATTATCTGGGTGGCGGGGCTGCGAGCATTTGCTGGGCAGTGCAGCGGCAGAGTCGCGGCCTGACCTGGTGCTCTGTGCTGTGAGGTGGCATGGCTGGCTCCAGCCGGGCAGTATGTCTTCCTGTCCTGGTGCTCTGGGCGGCGCGGTAAGGGGGCAGGGAATGGGGGGGGGGGTTGGATAGAGGGCAGGGGGGGTTCGGGTTGGTGGTCAGGGGGGTGGGGGGGTGGATAGGAGTTCGGGCGGTCAGAGGGCGGGAAACGGAGGTTGAATGGGGGCAGGGGTCCCGGAGGGATAGTCAGGAAGGAGAGGGGGGGTTGGACGGGGAGGCAGGGGGCAGTCAGGGGCAGGGGTTCTGGGGGTGGTCAGGGAGAAGGGGTGTTGGATGGGGCAGGGGTTCCGGGGGTCAGTCAGGAATGAGAGGAGGGGTTGGATGGGGCAGCGGGGAACAGTCAGGAGCGGGAGTTTCGGGGGCAGTCAGGGGACAGGGAAGGGTGGATGGGGTGGGGGTCCCACGGGGGGGCATCAGGGAACTGGGGTGGTTGGATGGGGCAGGAGTCCTGGGTGGGCCGTCAGAGGGCAAGAAGCAGGGGGTGAGATAGGGGGGCGGGGGCGGGCCACGCCTGGCTGTTTGGGGAGGTACAGCCTCCCCTAACTGGCCCTCCATACAATTTCGGAAACCCGATGTGGCCCTCAGGCCAAATAGTTTGCCCACTTCTGGGATAGATAATAAGACAGAAAATAAATATCATATTGCCTCTATATAAATCCATGATATGCTCACCCCTGCATTTGGATCTGGTCACCTCATCTCAAAAAAGATATATTGGAATTGGAAAAGGTTCAGAAACAGGCAACAAAAATTATAATGGCTATGGGACAGTTTCCATATGAGGAGAGATTAATAAGATTGGGACTTTTCAGCTTGGAAAAGAGACAACTAAGGGGGAAATATGGTAGAAGTCTATAAAATCATGATTGGTGTGAAGAAAGTAAATAAGGAAATGCTATTTACTCCTTCTCATAACAAAAGAACTAGGAGTCATCAAATGAAATGAATAGGCAGCATGTTTAAAACAAACAAAAGAAAGTATTTCTTCACACAACACACAGTCAACCTGTGGAACTCCTTGCCAGAGGATGTTGTTAAGGCCAAGACTATAACAGGGTTCAAAAAAGAATTAGGTAAGTTCATGGAGTATTGGTCCATCAATGGCTGTTAGCCAGGATGGGCAGGGATGGTGTGCCTAGCCTCTGTTTGCCAGAAGCTGGGAATGGGCAACAGGGGATGCATCACATGATGATTACCTGTTCTTTTCATTCCCTCTCAGGCACCTGGCATTGGTCACTATCAGAAGATGAGATACTGGGCTAGATGGACCTTTGGTCTGACCCAGTATGGCAGTCCTTATGTTCATGAAAAATTGTCAAAATTACCAACATCTTCTATTTTTGTGAAATTTTTCCTTACCAACATTTTTACTAATTTTTTTGAATATAATGAACAATTTTGTTTATCAGAATAAGGTTTTCTTACTTTAAGCTTGGTTTTCAATTTAAAAATCCCAAAGGATTTCATAAATCATGATAAAATATTCATTTAAAATTTGGTTTAATATATTATAGGAAAATTTGTGAAAAATGGAAAACGGGTTTATTTTGAACTTTACAAAATGAAAACATACAATTTTGACTTTTTGCAAAATTGTCCTGTTTTTGACTAGCTCTACTTTGTTAGTGGTTGTATTATCTGGACAGCAGTAAAGTGTCAATATGTTCAAGTGTTCAAGAGCATTTTGTCATGTTTTTGTAGACCTGTTTTTCACTAGTGTTTTACAGAAATGCTAATGCTGGTTAAAGAGGGGAGAAAAAAGACTCTGAGATAAGTAAATATTGGAATATCTGTAATGTTAAACTAGGCAAAAGGCCTTTAAGATATAGGGCCTGAGTCCTTTATCTACTGTCAATTCAAACCAAACACCTACAGTGAAATTTGGGCTACCTTGTAGTCAACGGGAACTTTGTCAATGAATTTAAAGTAGCCAGGATTTCACCCCAAATATCTTATCTAAAATAACTAATGTGTCATTTAATGCAGTTAGGATTCCCGCTCCCCATGATATTCTATACTAGGGTGAATATTTATAATATTCATAAAATGTCTTGCCACTGACTCCAATGGGCTTTAGATCAGGCCCTTATTCTGGCTATTGTTGGGCATGTGGGAGGTAGAAACCCTTCCCTGCCTTACCCCCCAAGAACAAATTGCTTACCCTTTCTTAAAGCCGACTTTAAAGGGACCATTCACAATTTTCAGTTTGTTGAATGGGCAGAAGAGAGATTGCACTCTCAGTCTTCAGGGGGACAAATCACTCCAACAGGAGGCAGAGACGAGATGGAGACATCACTCCTCTTCCCACTGCTGTCGTGGCCCACGGAGCTGACACAATAGTGACCACAATTTGCCTTGGTCTACGTTGAGTGGTCAGTTATGACCAACATTATGTCTGCTGATGGACTCTTTGCAATCATGTGTGAACACCATGAGATTTAGTTTTGTGGAGAAACCCCAACAGAGTTGTACCAAGACCCCGAGCAGGGTCATGAAAAGAATGAAAGGCTTCTCGAGCCTTCTCCCTATCTGACATACACATTCAAGTCTGGGCACAAAGTCGTCCTCAGTGAACTGGATGCTGTTTGTTTACCTATAGTATAGTAGTCTATTTACTAGTTGTATTAAAAAGAACAATTCAGTCTTTGGTTATTAGTTCTCTTCATTACCATTGTCAATTCTCATTTCAGATTAATTCCAGGAAAACATCTCCCCACATTTCTAAATTCATTTTTGACTTGGTAGTTCAGTCAACACCAGAAGGGAGGAAATGTAGTTCTTCTCTTTAATAACATTTATCACTCCTTGGCACTGGTGCCTATCTACCCAGCAGAGCAAACCTCCCAACTTTCAAACCTCCCCTGATTTTTGTGAATGTTTAGATTTTTAATATAGCTCCACAACTCATTATGAGGAGAGGGGTGGGGCTAGGAGGAGACAGAAGACAGTCAATCAGGCTTGCATTTAAAGTTTAAAATTAGTTATGAAACTTTCATTTGATAATTGAGAAGTAGATTTTGGCATTCATTAATCGCTGCATAGTAAGACAAATGGATGTGAGTCTGGAAAGTTTTTCTGGATCTCAGTCTACACCTCATACTTCTTTCAGCTATATTGCTATGTTTTGCAAACTAGCTTGAGCAGAGCTACTGTATGTCTGTGTACTTGAGGTGGGAAGCATGTTCCCAGCTGCAGCATAGATGTCGTCTAAGCTGCTGCAGCATAGATGTCGTCTAAGCTGCTGCATCTATCCATTAACTGATCAAGGATGTCACAGCCAAATAGTTTAACACTTTATCTTCCCCACCTCATAAGCCACACACACTAAGTTTATTGTGAGTTTTGTCTTCCATGATTGATGGAATATTTAAATATTGGGGCCCAATACTCAGCACATTTATACCTGTGTGGCTTCATGGACTTCACCTGAACTATGCCAGTTTACACAAACTGTTAGAATCTGGTCTCTTGTTAATATTCCACACAATATTCAAATAATTTCCAAGCCCTTCCTCCCACAGCTTGCAGAGCTGGCTTGGGTATGCAAATATAATATCAGGATTCTCTTCAGAACCATGAGATCACATGTGTTGCTGGAATGCGGAAAACATTTTAAGAATATGTGGTCAACCTCTTTGCAGATGAGACTTTCAATTAAGCTTATGTTCATCTCTTGTCTAGTGGAGTGACCAACTACATGAATAATCCTTTGTCACTTTAAAATTAATGGGAAATATTTTAAGTCAAGTTTAATATGGAGCTTATTATAGAGTTTATAATTACCATTAATTATCTGATACAAAGATGGTGCTGAATTTATGACTATTGAATTAAGCTGTTAACTGAGTGTTAAGAGGATGTAATTTCATATAGCTCAATTAGTGGTTTATTTTAATTAGAAAATAACTGAAACAATTTGGAGGTTATTTCAATGGTCATTTGTGGTGCCTATTGTGACAATTGACAATTTTAAAAAATCTATTATTTTTTTTTCTCTTTTTTCCTTTGTTTATTTTTGGGTTTACAGCTGTAAATAGTAAAAACTTTAAAGGGTTAATGTAAAGGCTTTGAGTTGTTGATGGTTAAGTTGATAAAACAAACTTTTAATAAAATAACATCATGGGTAATTACTCTTTTTTACAGAATGCCAGCTTATTTTGGCTGCTGCTGCATTTACTGTGAATTGAATTTCAAAGCACCAGAACCGAGGGGCTGTTGCAGCACCAAACTTTTGTGATTGTGTTGGTTTTTTTCCTTTTTAAAAAAGTTCTTTCCTGTTTTGTTTTTGATATAAGTGATTTTTGTTGTTTTTGTTCATGTAAGGTTAAATTCAAAGGATGGGCTAAGTTGCCCCATGGCTACGTTATCTTCACAAATGGTGGTGGTGCAACAGGTGGACAGGGTCTGTTATAGACTAAAAATGCCTGCAAACTTTTACTCTCCTTTGGGTGTTGTAAATGGCTCATCAATGCAAAAGCAATGCCAAAAGAACATAATGGTTTTGCTTATTTTTAAAGGAGGCAACACACATGGATAAATATGATTACAGGGCTAAAGTTTTTCCTCCAGGCAAGCCAGTGACTAGAAACAGACAACTAAAGGCAATGGCCTAAATATTCTGATGCTGGAGTTTGCCAGGTATCGAAGTGGCTGATAAGACTGTGTGCTGTGCCCATGTTTTTCCAGCAGCAATGTTGAAAGTGAGAGGCAACACTGAGGTGGAAGCACATTTTCTCTCTTTGCTGTTCTTTTCTCTTCCCTTGTGTGCTTATCTAGTTTTGACTCTAGGAAACAGGATCAGACTTTAACAATAACTTTAACATCTCAACTAACTTCTCTTTCCCCCCCAAAAGGACAGTTATCGGTAATGCCATCTAAAAGGCTGTCAAACAAGGGATTTTTTCCCCTTCTAAAACAGGAGTCGGCAACCTTTGGCACGTGGCCCATCAGAGTAATCTGATTGTGGGACACAAGACACTTTGTTTATGTTGACCATCCACAGGCACAGCCCTCCACAGCTCCCAGTGGCTGTGGTTCGCCGTTCCCGGCCAATGGGAGCTGTGGGAAGCGGCAGCCAGGACATCCCTGCAGCCCGCGGCTTCCCGCAGCTCCCATTGGCTGGGAACGGTGAACTGCAGCCACTGGGAGCTGTGGGGGGCTGTGCCTGTGGACAGTCAACATAAACAAAATATCTTGTGTCCCACAATCAGATTACTCTGATGGGCCATGTGCCGAAGGTTGCCGACCCCTGTTCTAAAATCTCTCTTACTCTAAAAGGAAAGGGAACAGTGGGTTTGCTACAATAAAAGTCTTATTTAATATTTTGCATTGCAAATGCTTTAACTGTTTTTCCTTCTTTTCTGTATCTTTAAAAAAAAATTATTGGTCTGTTTGCCACGGTACTAATCAGGCTGAGGTCTCTGTATACCAAACCCTGAAGCTTGTTTAGTACTGTTTAACGTTGGATAGTGACATTGTCTTGTTAATACCTCTGACTTTTTGGGCCCATATAGTCCATCTATATTTATACAACATGACTCACTTAAGCATAGTTCCTCAGACGTAATTTCACATCATGCCTAAAGTACAATTTCCTTAATTGTACAATACAATTGTACAATACAATTTCCTTAAATCACCATGATTGTTCCTGTTACCATTATTGTCGAATTAGCCTTTGACTTGCCATTTTTCTTCAGTTGCTTTAACAGCACCAGTTCTCAGTGAGGTTTTTTTATGACCATTCTCATTTTAAGTTTTTGTCTTTCATGCTTGTTGGTCTACCTTCTCTTTGAACTAGGTTTTACAATCTCTGCATTTTATTGTAAATTTAAGCCGTATGTAAACCATGTCCTCCTATAGCATTAAAGATGTGCAGAAAACTAAGGGCCCCTTCCTACATTTTTTGTACATCCAAACTTCTCATGATGTCATCAGCCTGTTACATGCACATCCTGGTCTAATCTCTTTGCTTGCAATGCCCAACTTGTACCTGAACACTGAAGAGTTAAACATAGTAGGACACAACTCCTCTTCTGGGAAAACCCGCAGAAAGGGCTAAGATGTTGAACATCTCTTGGAGATTCTTTTCACAGAGTTTCTTCCAAACTATTCTGTGGGAAATGGCAGATGGAGCACCCCCACTCTGCATAGCAACAAGCTACAAACCCCAGAGGTTCTACAGGAATCCAGAGCCATCCATGTACCTCAGTGCTAACTCTGAGTCCTCAGTGACATCCCTCATCCCTTCCCTGGCAGTAAATCTCTAGTGTTGACAGGCTTCTCTAGTAAGGGGACCTCCCATTTAAAGAAGGATCTCTACTATAAGAGTAGCATTGGCTGCAACAATCCAAATACTTCCTTGGGCTGTACTGCATTTTTTAGGGTCTCTCTACTGGGCTGGTGGAAAGACAATGTGCATTACACTGGACCACCTCCTCCCCATCCTACTTTTCCACTGCCCATGTTTGATCCTGAAGAACAGCCTGATGGGCCCAGGGGAAAGAACAGATAGGGAATGGTGCCTTGTGACTTCTTTCAGGGGGTCTAGATGTTCCTAAGAGGTATATAATATGAGCATCTCTCTCTCTCTCTCTCTCTCTCTCTCCCTCCCCTTTTTTGGATTAAGACCAGGAACTAAAGAACATCTAGCAAGTGGGACTCCTATTAAGTTTTGTCAGTCATGTAATGAGGAAATAGACTAAAGAGTTAATGGCATTACTAAATTATCTGTTGCATGAAGATAATGGTTTGTGTTATCTACTACCTTAGTCATAGGAAAAGAAAAACAGGTTTATCATTTAATATGTACTTTAAGATTAGAAATCCCTGATTCTCTTTCTTATCCAGGTTGCTGGGCAGATTTTGAGTCTTAGCTATGCAGTATCTGGTGGTTGAAACTTCTCTTATAAACTTTCCTTTTCTTGTCAAAATTAATTATAATTATGTATTACTACAATAGTATGTAGGGGTTCCAATGAAGATCAGGGTCCCTGGGTGCTACTTACTGTACATACACAAAGGAAGAGATAGTCCCTGCCCTTAAGAGTTTAATCTAAATAGACAAGCCAAATTTAGAGGAAAGAAGTATTATTATCATCCCCTATTTTAAGGCACAGAGAGATTAAGCACCTTGACCAAGATCACACAGAGAATATGTGACAGAGCTGGGATTTGAACCCAAATCACCTTAGGCTCACACGAGTACCTTAACCTCAAGACTGTATTTCCTCTCCTGATTCAATAAATCCAAATATCTCGTGTCAGTAAGACTTCCTCAAATTAGTTCCAGAAAATTGGCAAATACAAGGAGTAACTATATTGGTCTTTGAAAGCTAGAAAATTAAAATGCAAAGCAATTAAACAATTTCTTCACATCGTTTCTTTAAGTGATGAGCCAAACTGGAACTGATGTAAATAGTAACATATATGCCAGATTGTGTACCTTATACCCTGTTATATAAGGAGTTAGATTGACCAATATCTGTTTCATAATTGTTATGGGAAAATTACATACCCACTGAATTTGGTAGTTACTGTTGATTACAAAAACACTGTATGCAGTTTTGTGTACACAATACCCTAATTTTGAGTTGTGAGAGTGACGGGTTGTAGGAGATAAATGACATTTTGCATTCATGGTTAAAAAAAATTCTACAGATATTGGTGAGAGCTGGTTTTGAATCTTTAGTGGAAAGGATCATGTTCTGCTGCTGATTGTAGATAAAAGGCTTATGTGGTTTATCTGCAAAGTGTGTTAGAAATTTACTCAGAAAATCTGCCCTGCCTTTCTTTAATATTCCACTATATGTATTTTACATTTTTAAAAAGGTGAGCATAAATAGAAAAAGACCAGTGCCTGAAATCTTTCAAGACAAATCTGCATTATCTATAAAATGAAAATGTGCCCATTTAATTTAAGGCTGGTGTTAAGTTATTTTGTGCCCAAAGAAACCAACCGGCAACACATTAAAATGCTTATAGCATGTATTATATAGTGCTTATAGGCTGTGTTGATGTATTAATTAAATTCATGCAAAAGTTAAGGACTATTAACACAAACACATTAAAAAATATTCCCAAAACTCCATACCTAATTGGTGGAATATGTCAATAATAACACATGGCATGCGCACGCCCACCGGAGTGTGAGACAGAATGATTTCAGTCCCCAGAGACGTTAACTCAGATATCTATGCTGAGTGTGATTATAAATGCTTGGATAGCTGGAGAATTAGAAGTTCAAATGTTGTTGTGTAACACAATTGGTAAGGCATGCTGTTGCTTTGCTACAGATATAGATATAGATATAGATATAGACATATATGAGAGCACTATGGGAATCCCTCCCTGTATAATTTTACTTAATACCCAGATGTCTTAAAAGCCTCCTTTTCCTGGCTGATTATTCTTTAATCCAGCCCATTTTATCAATATCTTAACCAATCGGAACAGACCAGCTCAGAGGGACAGACCCAGGTAATATCACCACCTCCTGCTGAATACCCAAAACCACCTGAAAAGTAGAACTTTGGTTTCAGTCACCCTGTCCTCTTGTGTGCTTTTTTTCCTTCTCTACCTTATTTCTTCTCTATACTATCCCTCTCCTTTCACTTTCCGTTTAATAAGAGACTAGCTTAGCTGGCTAAAACTGCCTATTTTGCAACACTGTTGAAGTCTGTGACTAGAGAGCCAGCTAAAAGCAATGCCCTAAACAGCCCCATGCTGATAAAAGTTTGCCAGGTCTCAGGCCTGGTCTACACTACGAGGTTAGGTCAAATTTAGCAACGGTATGTCAGTTTTATAATGAATGCGTCTATACAACCAACCCCATTCGGCCGACCTAAAGGGCTCTGAAAATCGACTTCTGTACTCTTCCATGGCAAGGGGAGTCACACTAAAATTGACCTTCCTAGTTCGAATTTGGGGTCGTGTAGGTGTAGCTCTGTGCAATTCAATGGTATTGGCCTCCGGGAGCTATCCCAGAGTGCTGCAATGTGACCACTCTGAACAGCACTTTCAACTCTGATGCACTAGCCAGGTACACAGGAAAAGCACTGGGAACTTTTGAATTTCATTTTCCATTTGGTCAGTGTGGCGAGCTCAGCAGAACAGGAGACCATGCAGTCCCAGAATCGCAAAAGAGCTCCAGCATGGAGCGAACGGGAGACACTGGATCTGATGGCTGTATGGGGGGAAGAATCTGTGCAGGCAGAACTCCGATCCAGCAGAAGAAATGCTAATATATATGCCAAAATTGCACAGGGCATGGTGGAGAGAGGTTACACACCAGGGATACACAGCAGTGCCATGTGAAAATTAAGGAGCTCAGGCAAGCCTACCAAAAGACAAAGGCGGCAAACGGTTGCTCCAGGACAGAGCCCCAGAAATGCTGCTTCTATGATCAGATGCATGCCATTCTAGGGGGGGACCCTACCAGTACCCCAACACTCTCCATGGACACCTGCAAGGTAGCAGCCTCAGGCAACACAGATGAGGATTTTGTGGATGAGGAAGAGGAAAAGGAGGAGGAGGAGGAGAATGCGCAGGGAATCCATTCTCCCCAGCAGCCAGGACCTTTTCCTCACCCTGGAGCCAATACCTTCCCAGGGCCTATGGTTCCCGGACCCTGATGGTGCAGAAGGGACCTCTGGTGAGTGCACATTTGTAACGAGACTACAGGGGTTAAAAGCAATTGTGTTTGATTTTCCCTGAACAATTGGGATGCTTTCGCGGCCAGTACAGCTACTGGAAAAGTCTGTTTATGTGTCTGGGGATGGAATGGAAATCCTCCAGGGACATCTCCATGAAGCTCTCCTGGAGGTACTCCGAAAGCCTTTGCAGAAAGTTTCTGGGAGGACTACCTTATTTCGTCCTCCACGGTAGGACACGTTACCACGCCAAGCCAGTAGCAAGCGATCTGGAATCATTGCAGCACAAAGCATGGCAGCGAATGGTCCTGGGTTTTGGTCACATTCATGCAACATTCGGTCTTTATCTTTCTGTGTCAGCCTCAGGAGAGTGTTATCATTCATGGTCACCTGGTTGAAATAGGAGAAGTTTTGTAAGGGAACACTAATTCCCTCTGTTTGGTGACCCCCGACACATTCGACCCCGGGCATGCTGGGCTGTTTGCGCTTCGCTAAAAGAGACCATCCCAGAGAATAATCATGCTGGGGTGTGTGTGTGTGTGCTGCACATCCACCCCAGAACTGCAGCCCCTCCTTTTAAATGGCAAACACAACCGGCATTGGTTGCTATGGGAAAGGACAGTGCTGCAGTTTGAAACCATTCCCACATGTTATGAACGCGGAAGAAGCCAATCTCTCGTACCCTTTTGCTTACCATGGCTGCCTGGAAACCAAATTCTGTTACCCAGCCATGTGTGATGAGTCACCATACCACAAGGCACTCAATATAAAAGGCAAAATGCAACCTTGTACCTAAAACACATGTGCTGTGTGCTGTGAATTGCTTGATTCTATGCAAAAGAGTCTCCCTTTTGTCCTCAGAAATGTATCTTCTGTAAAGTCTACTCTCCCTTTTTCCCCCTGCAGCTGCAAATGTTTCTATGCTCCCCCCATCAACTCTGTCCCTGAGGTTATCGCAGATTAGAAGATGAAAAAAACGCACTTGCGATGACATGTTTTCAGAGCTCATGCAGTCCTCTCGCACGGGTAGGGCACAGCTGAATCCATGGAGGCATTCAGTGGGAGAGGCCAGGAAAGCATACAGTGAGTGTGATCGTAACACGCAGGAGGAGATGCTGAGGCTAATGGGGGAGCCCCAAACGGACATGATGAGGTATCTGGTGGAGCTGCAGGAAGGCAACTAGACTACAGACCCCCGCTGCAGCCATTGTGTAACTGCCTGCCCTCCTCGCCAAGTTCCATATCCTCCTCACCCAGACGCCCAAGAAGGGGGGTTCCGGGCACCCTGCCACTCAACTCCAGGGGATGGGCTATGCAACAGAAGGCTATCATTCAAACAGCTTTGATTTGTAGTGCGGCTACAATAAGCAATCTGGCCTTGTCCTTCCCTCCTCCCACACCCCACCCCGTTATCAAACCCTTTGTACCCCTGGGCTTCCTTTTAGTAGTCAGCGTTGCCAGTGATCTCAAGTTTTTTTTTAATAAATAAAGAATGAATGGATTCAGAACAATAGGGACTTTATTTCCTGTGCCAGGTGTGGTGAAGGGGGGGAGGGGGATTGGCTTTCGGGGAAGTACATTCACCAAAGGGGGCGTCTTTGCATCAAGGACAAACACACACAACTGTCACACCGTAGCCTGGTCAGTCATGAAACTGTTTTTCAAAGCCTCGCCGATGCACAGTGTGCCTCAGTGTGCTCTTCTAATTGCCCTGGTGTCTGGCTATTCAAAATTGGCTGCCAGGTGATCTGCCTCAACCTCCCACCCCTCCATAAACATCTCCCCCTTACTCTCACAGATATTATGGAGCACACAGAAAGCACCAATAACAATGGGAATGTTGGTTGCGCTGAGGTCTAACTTACTCAGCAAACAGCGCCAGCGAGCTTTTAAACATCCAAAGGCACGTTCTACTACCATTCTGCACTTGCTCAGCCTATAGTTGAACTGCTCCTTATTGCTATCCAGGCTGCCTGTGTACGGCTTCATGAGCCATGGGAGCAAGGGATAGGCTGGGTCCCCAAGGATAACTACTGGCATTTCAACATCCCCAACAGTAATTTTCCGGTCTGAGAAGAAAGTCCCTTCATGCAGCTTTCTGAACAGCCCGGAGTTCTGAAAGATGCAAGCGTCATGCACCTTTCCCGACCATCCCACATTCATGTCTGTGAAACAACCCTTGTGATCCACCAGTGCTTGCAACACCATTGAGAAGTACCCCTTGCGGTTTATGTACTCTTTGGCAAGGTGGTCCGGTCCCAAGATAGGGATATGTGTTCCATCTATCGCCCCGCCACAGTTAGGGAACCCCATTGCAACAAAGCCATCCACTATGCCCTGCACATTTCCCAGAGTCACTAACCTTCTTAGCAGAAGGGTATTGATTGCGCTGGCTACTTGGATCACAGCAGCCCCCACAGTAGATTTGCCCACTCTGAATTGATTCCCAACTGACCTGTAGCAGTCAGGTGTTGCAAGCTTCCACAGGGCTATCGTCACTCACTTCTCAACTGTCAGGGCAAGTCTCATTTTGGTATTCATAGAATCATAGAATCATAGAATATCAGGGTTGGAAGGGACCTCAGGAGGTCATCTAGTCCAACCCCCTGCTCAAAAGCAGGACCCCTACCCAATTAAATCATCCCAGCCAGGGCTTTGTCAAGCCTGACCTTAAAAACTTCTAAGGAAGGAGATTCCACCACCTCCCTAGGCAACGCATTCCAGTGTTTCACCACCCTCCTAGTGAAGAAGTTTTTCTAATATCCAACCTAAACCTCCCCCACTGCAACTTGAGATCATTACTCCTTGTCCTGTCCTCTTCCACCACTGAGAATAGTCTAGAACCATCCTCTCTGGAACCACCTCTCAGGTAGTTGAAAGCAGCTATCAAATCCCCCCTCATTCTTCTCTTCTGCAGACTAAACAATCCCAATTCCCTCAGCCTCCCCTCATAACTCATGTGTTCCAGACCCCTAATAATTTTTGTTGCCCTTCGCTGGACTCTCTCCAATTTATCCACATCCTTCTTGTAGTGTGGGGCCCAAAACTGGACACAGTACTCCAGATGAGGCCTCACCAATGTCGAATAGAGGGGGACGATCACGTCCCTCGATCTGCTCGCTATGCCCCTACTTATACATCCCAAAATGCCATTGGCCTTCTTGGCAACAAGGGCACACTGCTGACTCATATCCAGCTTCTCGTCCACTGTCACCCCTAGGTCCTTTTCCGCAGAACTGCTGCCTAGCCATTCGGTCCCTAGTCTGTAGCTGTGCATTGGGTTCTTCCGTCCTAAGTGCAGGACCCTGCACTTATCCTTATTGAACCTCATCAGATTTCTTTAGGCCCAATCCTCCAATTTGTCTAGGTCCCTCTGTATCCTATCCCTGCCCTCCAGCATATCTACCACTCCTCCCAGTTTAGTATCATCCGCAAATTTGTTGAGAGTGCAATCCACACCATCCTCCAGATCATTTATGAAGATATTGAACAAAACTGGCCGCAGGACCGACCCCTGGGGCACTCCACTTCCTGCACTTCAGGGCGGAGGAAAGCAACTCACAAAGTTCCATGAAAGTGGCCTTATGCATGCAAAAGTTTTGCAGCCACTGGGAATCATCCCATACCTGCAACACTATGTGGTCCCACCATTCTGTGCTTGTTTGCCGGGCCCAGAATCAGCGTTCCACTGTATCAACATGCCCCAATGCCGCCATGATGTCCCAAATGCCACCTCCTGTGCTTTAAGGAATGTCTGTGTCCATGTCCTCCTCACAATCGTCCTCGTGCTGGTGGCTCCTAGATAGGCTCTGCACATTCTTCAGGATAATGCACTAGGTATTTGCAATGCTCACAAAAGCAGTGTACAGCTGAGTGGGCTCCATGCTTGCTGTGCTATGGCGTCTGCACGGATAACCCAGGAAAAAAGGTGCAAAATGATAGTTTGCTTTCAAGGAGGGAGGGAGAAGGGGAGACTGACGACATGTACCCAGTACCACCCACGACAATGTTTTTGCCCCAATCAGGCATTGGGAGCTTAACCCAGAATTCCAATGGGCAGCGGGGACTGTGGGATAGCTACCCACAGTGCACCACTCCATGAGTCGATGCTAGCCACGGTATTGAGGATGCACTCCGCCGACCTAATGCAATTAGTGGGGATATGCATGATCAACTGTATAAAATTAGTTGCTAAAGATCGACTTCTATAAAGTCCATCTAATTTCGTAGTATAGACATGCCCTCAGAGTAGAGAATAAGTCCCTGTGCTGTACCTATGTTTGTTCAGCAGTGAGATTATAAGCAAGAGTGAACACCAAAGACAGAAAGCATTTTCTATCTTTGCTGTTCTTTTCTCTCCCTTTTTGTGTGTATTCGTCTTGTTTTGGTTTTTAGGGTACTGAATTGAACTTCAGCAACAGCAGCAGTCTATAGCAATTAACTTCTCTTTTCCCCAGAAAGAATACTGTAGTTATTACCACCTTCAGTACCATATAAGAGATGGTCAGACTGTTTTTTTCCCTTCTAAAAACTCTCTGCAGCTAAAGGGAGTAAGGGATATTACTGGCTCCATGTCTAGTTGGCAGCTGGTATCAAGTGGAGTGCCCCAGGGGTTGGTCCTGGGGCCGTTTTTGTTCAATATCTTCATAAATGATCTGGAGGACGGTGTGGATTGCACCCTCAGCAAGTTTGCAGATGACACTAAACTGGGTCATGCACTAAACTGCAGGTATGTTGGCAACAAGAAGAAAGCCAAGGAAAGTGTGGGCCCCTTACTGAATGAGGGAGGCAACCTAGTGACAGAGGATGTGGAAAAAGCTAATGTACTCAATGCTTTTTTTGCCTCTGTTTTCACTAACAAGGTCAGCTCCCAGACTGCTGCGCTGGGCATCACAAAATGGGGAAGAGATGGCCAGCCCTCTGTGGAGATAGAGGTGGTTAGGGACTATTTAGAAAAGCTGGACGTGCACAAGTCCATGGGGCCGGACGAGTTGCATCCGAGAGTGCTGAAGGAATTGGCGGCTCTGATTGCAGAGCCATTGGCCATTATCTTTGAAAACTCTTGGCGAACCGGGGAAGTCCCGGATGACTGGAAAAAGGCTAATGTAGTGCCAATCTTTAAAAAAGGGAAGAAGGAGGATCCTGGGAACTACAGGCCAGTCAGCCTCACCTCAGTCCCTGGAAAAATCATGGAGCAGGTCTTCATAGAATCAATCCTGAAGCACTAGCATGAGAGGAAAGTGATCAGGAACAGCCAGCATGGATTCACCAAGGGAAGGTCATGCCTGACTAATCTAATCGCCTTTTATGATGAGATTACTGGTTCTGTGGATGAAGGGAAAGCAGTGGATGTATTGTTTCTTGACTTTAGCAAAGCTTTTGACACGGTCTCCCACAGTATTCTTGTCAGCAAGTTAAGGAAGTATGGGCTGGATGAATGCACTATAAGGTGGGTAGAAAGCTGGCTAGATTGTCAGGCTCAACGGGTAGTGATCAATGGCTCCATGTCTAGTTGGCAGCCTGTATCAAGTGGAGTGCCCCAAGGGTCGGTCCTGGGGCCAGTTTTGTTCAATATCTTCATAAATGATCTGGAGGATGGTGTGGATTGCACTCTCAGAAAATTTGCGGATGATACTAAACTGGGAGGAGTGGTAGATACGCTGGAGGGGAGGGATAGGATACAGAAGGACCTAGACAAATTGGAGGATTGGGCCTAAAGAAATCTGATGAGGTTCAATAAGGATAAGTGCAGGGTCCTGCACTTAGGACGGAAGAACCCAATGCACAGCTACAGACTAGGGACCGAATGGCTAGGCAGCAGTTCTGCAGAAAAGGACCTAGGGGTGACAGTGGACGAGAAGCTGGATATGAGTCAGCAGTGTGCCCTTGTTGCCAAGAAGGCCAACGGCATTTTGGGATGTATAAGTAGGGGCATAGCGAGCAGATCGAGGGACGTGATCGTTCCCCTCTATTCGACATTGGTGAGGCCTCATCTGGAGTACTGTGTCCAGTTTTGGGCCCCACACTACAAGAAGGATGTGGATAAATTGGAGAGAGTCCAGCGAAGGGCAACAAAAATGATTAGGGGTCTGGAACACATGAGTTATGAGGAGAGGCTGAGGGAGCTGGTATTGTTTAGCCTGCAGAAGAGAAGAATGAGGGGGGATTTGATAGCTGCCTGAAAGGGGGTTCCAAAGAGGATGGCTCTAGACTGTTCTCAATGGTAGCAGATGACAGAACGAGGAGTAATGGTCTCAAGTTGCAGTGGGGGAGGTTTAGATTGGATATTAGGAAAAACTTTTTCACTAAGAGGGTGGTGAAACACTGGAATGCGTTACCTAGGGAGGTGGTAGAATCTCCTTCCTTAGAGGTTTTTAAGGTCAGGCTTGACAAAGCCCTGGCTGGGATGATTTAACTGGGAATTGGTCCTGCTTCGAGCAGGGGGTTGGACTAGATGATCTTCTGGGGTCCCTTCAAACCCTGATATTCTGTGATTCTATGATTCTATGGGAGGAGTGGTAGATACGCTGGAGGGTAGGGATAGGATACAGAGGGAGCTAGACAAATTGGAGGATTGGGCCAAAAGAAATCTGATGAGGTTCAACAAGGACAAGTGCAGAGTCCTGCACTTCGGACGGAAGAATCCAATGTATCGCTACAGACTAGGGACCAAATGGCTTGGCAGCAATTCTGCAGAAAAGGACCTAGGGGTTACAGTGGACGAGAAGTTGGAGATGAGTCAACAGTGTGCCCTTGTTGCCAAGAAGGCCAATGGCACTTTGGGATGTATAAGTAGGGGCATTGCCAGCAGATTGAGGGACGTGATCGTTCCCCTCTATTCGACATTGGTGAGGCCTCATCTGGAGTACTGTGTCCAGTTTTGGGCCCCACACTACAAGAAGGATGTGGAAAAATTGGAAAGAGTCCAGCGGAGGGCAACAAAAATGATTAGGGGACTGGAACACATGACTTATGAGGAGAGGCTGAGGGAACTGGGGATGTTTAGTCTTCAGAAGAGAAGAATGAGGGGGGATTTGATAGCTGCTTTCAACTACCTGAAAGGGGGTTCCAAAGAGGATGGCTCTAGACTGTTCTCAGTGGTAGCAGATGACAGAATAAGGAGTAATGGTCTCAAGTTGCAGTGGGGGAGATTTAGGTTGGATATTAGGAAAAACTTTTTCACTATGAGGGTGGTGAAACATTGGAATGCGTTACCTAGGGAGGTGGTGGAATCTCCTTCTCTAGAAGTTTTTAAGGTCAGGCTTGACAAAGCCCTGGCTGGGATGATTTAGTTGGGGATTGGTCCTGCTTTGAGCAGGGGGTTGGTCTAGTTGACCTCCTGAGGTCCCTTCCAACCCTGATATTCTATGATTCTATATTGTTTAAATACAAGCCTCACTTAATATTTTACATTTCATTTACATTACTTAATATTGTACATTTTACATTTCATATTACATTTTTACATGCCTTAACTGTTTTTCCTTTTTCTGTATCTTTAAAGGGTTAAAAGGTTTTTTAATAGTATTACCATGGTACTAAGCAGGTAGAGGTCTCTGCACTCAAAACTCAAACCATGTTACACCTTTGACTCTCTGGCCTCATTCATTGCATCAGAATTAATACAACATATCTTAAGTCCTATAGCAATGGATGAGCAAAACCTGTCATTTTGGGGATAGTAAAGTTTGCTCAATATATCCCTTTCCCACTTCTACCTCCTCCTCCCTTGGTAGGGAGTGTGTAATATGCTGCCTCCTAAATTAACCTAAATTAACTTTGCACTCTTAAACAACTAAAGCAGTTTCTACTAAGAATAATGTTACAATGACTCTGATTGAACTGCAGTTGTAAGACCAGAGTAAGAGCTCCTGTAGTGGGCCCAATAGCTGCATCCTTCTCCTCTTCAAGAAAATAAACTCATGATCACTTCCCAAAATACTCCTGGTTTCCATTAATGCAAGTTCTTGCGGTCAAATCAAAGCCTGGGTCTCACACATTTCACCAATATAATGCATATTTAATCAAGTATTAGTGTTCACATGTCAGATGTTTGTAAGCTATAAAGAAGTGAGGCAGAAAACAAAGAGGGTAGGCAAAAAACCTTCACAAAGTCACTCCGCTTAAAAGAAAAGATAGGCCAACCTTGCAGTTCACTGGCAGCAACAAAAAAAGAAGTTTCATATCTGTATCTAGCAATAAAAATGCTATTTTTCAAATATCAAAGTAAAGCTGGAGGCCAAAAGACCTCATGGCTTTTTCCAATTTACCTCCATATACCTTCATGACTCTGACAATAAGAAACACTGTATTCTTCCATCCCTGTGGCTCTCTTGTAATTTATTTACCCAGGGAAGATCTGCTCAGATGCAGCATCTGGTTTTCAGTGACTTTCTGCTTTTTAGCCAGATGGATTGACTGAGCCAGAAGGAGGTCAAGTTTGTTGCCTGAGGTTGCACAATGAGTGAGTAGTTGAGCCTAGATTTAAAAATAGACCTTGACTACTCCTTCATGATTCCTAGACACTTACAATAAATGCTAGTTTAAAATATCAGGTATATTTGGGGAAAATCAATTTGTATTATAAGAAAGCAGCGAATTATAATGAGTAACTCGATACTTACCCAGAGTGTGCACAAAGGCTAGAAAACATCTGCAAGGACTATCAAAGCATCTTGTATACAGTCATTTGAAGAAAAGGACATGGAGATTTTTATAGTATAAAATTTAAATATATGTCTAAGCAATATGAGAGGATGTTAATTTGAGAATGAGGAAAGAAGGATGGTGTAATGAGTTAATAAGTCCTTTTTATAGTTAGCAGACAAAATAAAAATGTGTTTCCAGTCAAGTTCTCGTTTGTAAATAATACCTAATGGACCCCTGTTGGACTTCTGGGTATGTATGAGCTCTAGTATGAGGCCCAAGAACGGTATTTTGCTGATTTTGTATAATTCCACGATATTTTGGATTATAAGAAGAGTCAGTTGTGTTACATGCTTTTGGGAGAGATTTGTTGTTTAAGTAATTATATAGGAAACTTTTACTTATTTGATTAAAGGGCTGGAGGATTAGTCCTAATACTAAGGATTCACTAAAATGGAAATATTACTGTAGATAAAAATGTAATTTATGCTGGGATAACCCAAATATTCCACTAGGTGTCTAATGATTAGCAATTGGTCCATGAGGGGTACGAGTACCTCTAGTCCAGGATATTCCTGTGATCTACCTCACAGTTGAATCTTTAGAGTATTTACAGAACATGTAATTATCTATGGCCCAACCAATGTTCCCAAAATCTATTATGCAGGTCTGACTCCTTCTGCAAGGAGTGGAGAGAGTCAGTGGTTCTGCAGGAGCATTCCTAGTATATACACCAAAAAATCCCCCCAAACAAATCCCTATAAACTAATCAAACTATTTTTCCTACTGATTGGGAAGGAAGGAAGAGTGTGCATGAGAGAGATTTTTATTATTTAACTACTTGAGAGCTGATCAGATCTGATTTGATGAGGGTCCGTGACAAGGTAAAAGCGTGGATATTAGGAAAACTTTTTCACTAGGAGGGTGGTGAAGCACTGGAATGGGTTCCCTAGGAAGGTGGCGTAATCTCCTTCCTTAGAGATTTTTAAGGTCAGGCTTGACAAAGCCCTGGTGGGGATGGTTTAGTTGGGGATTGGTCCTGCTTTGAGCAGGGGGTTGGACTAGATGACCTCCTGAGGTCCCTTCCAACCCTCATATTCTATGATTCATTGCAGATAGTAAAGGGTTAACAGGCCTTTCACACAGCTGCTTGAGGAAGATTGTAAAAGAAAGGGGAAGCTAAATCAAAAGGGAATGGATGTATCCTCTCCTCTCCAACTAAAACCTCTGTGGAAATTATTATTGTTCAGTGATTTCCAGTTGATTTGCTTTTATTTTGTGATTGTTTTGTGGATAGTGAAACAAACCCTGAAGAAAGGGTCTTAAAAGGATGAATATTTGGAATTTTATTTCCATTCTCTGACTGGATACAAAGAAGGGGGTGGAAAATGGCGGGTCTGGAAATCAGTGGTGCATTGAATGGGTCATGGGCTTTGCTGGGAAGACACACATCACATCCCAGACATTTGTGGGGAAAGCTAATATAGTTTGGGGATTAATAACTTTTTCCAATGAGATTATTCCTTGCTGGGGAACTGCCCCCTTAAAGTGTTTCCAAAGAGCATTTGCAGCCAGGGAGCAGGGAAAGAGAACCGAAGGGGCCCAAAGCTGGTGCACAGACACAGGGCCTCCCACTTTGGATCTGAGGGTATCTCTGTGACTTTGATTAGAATTCAGGCCTGAAAATTGGTGGGCAAATTTAGACACCCCTATCCTAGTCTGAAACAGTGTTGGGGCATCTCTGAGGAGAGCTGCACTGAGATTTTTTTCCCCCTTCCCTTAGGGTTGCCAGGGTGGTGGAAAGGAGGAATCTCTGGCCCTATATTATTCTTATGTAAAATGCTCCCAAAATTATCTCTTTTGTCTGTAGGATGGAAAAATGTGTACTCTAGACTCCACACTATAGGATTAAATAGAGCAGTACCATTCTATAGGATTGCTTTAATTAAAAAAAAAAATCTGTAAAAAGGATTCATTCTCTATAGCACCCTACTGGTTACATAGCACTGCATTTTATACATCAGAAACAGTCTAGCTGGAAATGATAGACAGTTGCTGGTCTACTCAAAAACATACTGTATGGTAAATAAAATGGAACTTCACTGATGCATGCTTTCTGATCAGAATACCTTGTTAGTCATTCACACACAGCCCCGCCTCAAATCTCAGGACAGATTCAATAGCGGTGTGTGGTAGTGAAGCCTCATACTACAAAGGCTTCATTATTTTTACAAAACATACTGTCGTACATTAGTGCCTACATTATAGATGATCATAAATAAAGCTGAACTGCAAATATCAAAGTAAATGAGCAATGTGCATGTGGTGATGGATAGTCGTTGCTTTTTAAACTGTAGGCCAGATTGTCTCCTTTGACGTGGCCCGTTTATGCTACTCATGACATACAGGGACCATGAACTGACCAGATCTTATGCATTAAGGATTTCCCCAGAATGTGGGGAATAATATAAACCTTACAATCAGCATTGCCATCTGATTGTTGTGTTTAGTTATTTTTAGAAGTAAAGAATCTACAGAATCTACATTCTTTTGAAGATGCAGAAATGTTCAGTTAACTTTTATCCCTGGTATTTGTCACTGCATGAACGTCTGCCTTACTTCTGATTTGTGACTATAAACAAATACAGGCTGAACCACAAAAACCTGATTCTTATTGCCCCCAAATTTATGGGTGTTTGGATCAGAAGTTTTGGTTCAGCCCCGCATAGGGATTGTTCCCTGCTAGCACTTCCTAGAAATAGGTAAGGAAGGAGGTATAGTTATGGCCCCATCCCCACCACTGCAGGGGCCAGTTTGCTGGCTGGCAGATCACATGCTGACCCCTTTTAAGTGGTAGCCCAGTGAGCAGGCTGTTGAGGAGCTCTAGGAGACATTGTTCCTCCCACAACTGCCTCTGTGATAGGGCCTTCTACCCAGGTCTACACCATAAGGGTACAATCTGGCCCTCAATAGCGAGTCTCATCTTCACTGAAACTCATGTTGGGATATTTACCCCCAGGTGTAAACAGTTCTAGACACATCTAATTATAATTGGTCTGTTTTAGAGTTAGAGAGCTTGTTCTTTGCTGCAGTGCTATCTGATATCTGTGATATCTTTCCATCAGTTTGTTATTAAACTGACAGGAACGGTAGATACACATGTGTAGTTATAAAATGCATTGTTGTGAATAAGGACATTAGATTATGAGAGTGCACTAGGTTTTGTTTCCCGCCCTTCCCCCCCCCGATTTGATGGCCCTGCATAGAATTGCTACACAAAGAGATTACCTGATTTCATCTTATTTGCTTCTAAATTTCATTCCTCCAAAGCCTCAGCATCTTCTGCTATGGAACACGTGTATTGTGTATATAATATATCCGTAAATCTGCTAGCTCTGATGAAATTGTGCATATTATTTCCCATCACTTCCAAGCCCTTGCTTCTCAGCACAGGATACTAAGTAGTCTGCATTGTCCGGAGCAGTTCTCTGCAGGCATTTTTGAAAAATATATAATAAGGATATATTTTGAAGAGCTACTAGTTGTTGTTTCTTTAAAGCTGTTGGCTTTCTAACATCATACCTCAAGATTTCTATGCAAAGTTTGTATAAAATAAGTTTTATCAAGAGAAGAAAAACACTTTATGAAATAGCTGCCTTTGCATCATTTACTATTATTAATATTTATAGGCTCCAGACAAGTACTAACTGCTATAGGAAAAAAACCTCACAAAGCCGCCCCTGCTCCAGTGAGCTCACAGTTAAGATAACTGCTATTTCCCTGACTTTTATGCATAGGTACAAGTTCTGGTTTGTCCTATAATTCTACTAATGCTTTGCATTCTCTCTCTTCCCCCACCCCCAAAAAAATTAGACCATAATTCTGAAATCAAAGCTTTGATAAGCATTCTATGCTAATTCATGGGGGGCGGGAGAAGAATTGTACTGTAATTTTTTTTAGTTTCTTGAAATCTTTTACTTCATTTAAACCTCCATCAATTCAAAATTTACTCTGTCCCTTGAGCACATTTCTTCTGTAATTTTTTGCTCAAAGTACTATTAATACTTTCTGATTATGCAGCAGAAAACTAAAAATGTCTCTTGAGCCACTAAACCTGATTTAATTGGTTTCAGAATATGGCAAGCTAAATTCAGATCTTCATTTATCAAACCCTGAGTTTCTCTTCTCCTTATAAACTGAAAAGTGCACAGGTAAAAATGTGTCACTACAGCGAACTCACCATTTGGGGCTGTCTCCATATAAAGATTCTGTATCATTCACAAGGTCACAGCAATGTAAGAGCTAAGGGAACAAGAGGCTGTTTGCATTCGCCACCCTCTCTGACTTCAGTGCTTCTCTTTGGACAGAGAGTACCAGGAATATTAGCACAGCCAGCTTTCTGTGAATTGATCTGAAGTCATATTTTTACTTTGTTCACTGGTCCTCCCTTTCTTCTCACCCCTCCCTCACCAGGCAAACAAAAAGCGATAAAAACACAAGAATATAAAATATTCTTTTCTTGTGTATAAAAGACAAGCAGCGTATTCACAAGGTCAGAGTTCCGATCTTTTTTTTCCTAAAGGATTTCAATTCTGAGGCCCCTTGAGCTGTGTGAAGCTGAGTAAGAATCAACTCAAAAGATATTATTTTCTTTTGAAATTTCAAATTATTTCCCACAGTGAGTCTGCTTCAGTAAGCTGTGCTTACTGTTTACCATAGGCTTGTCAAATGCTAGGAAAGTGCATGAAACCAGACACACACAAATATTGATATGTTCAATTATATTTTTAAAGAAGTATGGGGGAGGGGTTTCTGTGCTTTTAAAATTACTTAAATGTTAAGAAAAGTCTGTAAAGTAAATTGGTGGTGTGCATGTGTATTGCTATCCTGCTCTTGACTGAATCAGAACTGCACAACAGTTCCCAGTTTCCCACAATCTGTGATTACTTAGGGCTGGACTTTGGTCTTCTGAATGCTCCCACATGTTGCAGCATAAGAGGGAAAGAAGAAGGATCATAGACTCCCTGAAGGACACCAACTGTCAGAGCCAGGTCATGTGTGGCTGGTGTGCCCTAGTCAGTTGCTAAGTTGAGATTGTGAGACAAGTGCCAGGGTCAGGAGCAAGCTGGGTCAGAATGCCAGGAAGTCAGGCTCAGCCTTATTGGGATCCAGGAAGTGGGTGGGCAAAGCATAAGAGGGGGGTCCACAGGACCTGGAAAACCAAATAATCACGAGGGGCAACTAATGAAATAACAGGGACAGGAGTGCGGTCAAAGGGTCAAATGAAGGGAACCAGACGAGGACACTGAGCAGAGAACTCCGGACAGAAGTCAGGCTCAGCACCAGGCAGATAGCAGGGACAGAATCAAGTCCGGTCAGGGTACCCGGAAGTCAGCATTAGGCCCCCAGGTTACAGACAGCAATCAAATAGTGAAGTGGAGAGTAAGCCAAGGTCAGAAGCCATAGGCTAGGATCTATTGCAAGCAAGGTCTGGAGTACAGAGAGGAAGACAGTCTGTTATTGTTCAGACAGCTCCCCTTCATGGCTTCCTGATTTATATCTGGTATTGGGCAATCAGTGGGCTGAGAGGTGCTGCTGCTCAGACCCTGTGGGGCAGCACTTCCTGCCAAGCCTAGCTTCACAGCACCCTCTCATTGTGGCCCTTCCCCAGACTAAGCCTCTAGTTGCAATCCAGAGGCATCAGTAGCCCAGAAACCCCATAGTCTAGGCCTAAAGCTTCTTATACCAACTAGATCCAAAGGGCTCTCAGAAGGGTCTTGTGTTCAGATATTTGTTATTTTCCAATAGATGTTGTCAAGGTTCCTCCCCCACTCTGAACTCTAGGGTACAGATGTGGGGACCTGCATGAAAAACCTCCTAAGCTTATCCTTACCAGCTTAGGTCAAAACTTCCCCAAGGTACAAAATATTACCCCCGTTATCCTTGGAATGGCCGCTACCACCACCAAACTAATACTGGTTACTGGGGAAGAGCTGTTTGGACGCGTCCTTCCCCCCAAAATACTTCCCAAAACCTTGCACCCCACTTCCTGGACAAGGTTTGGTAAAAAGCCTCACCAATTTGCCTAGGTG
This sequence comes from Lepidochelys olivacea, assembly GCF_965140295.1. Taxonomy (NCBI): domain Eukaryota; kingdom Metazoa; phylum Chordata; order Testudines; family Cheloniidae; genus Lepidochelys; species Lepidochelys olivacea. The sequence continues at coordinate 76,958,706 of NC_140414.1, forward strand.
ACTACAGACCCAGACCCTTGGATCTTAAGAACAATGAACAATCCTCCCAACACTTGCACCCCCCCTTTCCTGGGAAATGTTGGATAAAAAGCCTCACCAATTTGCATAGGTGACCACAAACCCAAACCCTTGGATCTGAGAACAATGAAAAAGCATTCAGTGTTTTACAAGAAGACTTTTAATAAAAAATAGAAGTAAATAGAAATAAAGAAATCCCCCCTGTAAAATCAGGATGGTATATATCTTACAGGGTAATTAGATTCAAAAACATAGAGAACCCCTCTAGGCAAAACCTTAAGTTACAAAAAAGATACACAGACAGAAATAGTTATTCTATTCAGCACAATTCTTTTCTCAGCCATTTAAAGAAATCATAATCTAACACATACCTAGCTAGATTACTTACTAAAAGTTCTAAGACTCCATTCCTGTTCTGTCCCCGGCCAAGACGACTACAGACAGACCCTTTGTTCCTCTCCCTCCTCCCAGCTTTTGAAAGTATCTTGTCTCCTCATTGGTCATTTTGGTCAGGTGCCAGCGAGGTTACCTTTAGCTTCTTAACCCTTTACAGGTGAGAGGAGCTTTCCCCTGGCCAGGAGGGATTTCAAAGGGGTTTACCCTTCCCTTTATATTTATGACAGATGTATATATCACTTGTGCTTCAACTATGAGTAAAGTGTGACTGGGTTAGAAATTCCTTTTCAAAGTCAACATGTTCCTCGCTTTAAGTCACATTGTCCTTGTAGAGTTAAACTGTAAATCATGCTACTGACAAGGGTGAAGCTCTGCAGCAAGTGAGCTACTGGGGAGACTTGGAGGGATGGCACTGGTCTTGGCACCGAGGGCAGCTGGGCTGTGGGGACTGACAACTCAAGAATGGGTAACAACATTGGAGTCTGTTCCCTGAGAGTGTACCTTAAAGACCAGGCATGGAGCCAGTGTCTGGACACTGCTCAGACTCATTAAGCTTACAGGCACATGGGATCCAAATTTGGGGTGTAATACAGAAGCCTGAGGGAACGCAGCCAGGGCTGTAAAGGCTGGAAAAGACAAGTGGTCAATAGGCTTTGGGGACTGGGCAGTGAACTATAATGTCACTATTGCCTGCATTTTTTCCTGTTTCTTAACTTGTATTAGAAAGTATAAAGCATTGCACATGTGGTGGCTGTGTCGAGGAATTAGAAGGTTTGGGGAGGAAATTAAAATGCCAGCATTCTAGAGATCCACTGACCTGCTTATTTAATGCTTCAGTAAAGATTCTACATTATAAATAGAATGACAAATATAATTTTTTTTATTAGCAGCTAGACTTTGTATTGCACATTATTGGAAAAATGTGACCCCCTCCTATGGAACTGTGGTTTAGTAAAATATGCACTGTACTTGTAATGGAAACTCTTTCCCACCAACTATGTACACAAGAGAAGGACCAAAAAGAGAATAGGTATTTAGAAATTTGGTCACTTTACTCAGAGAAGGAGGACTCCCCGGCCAGCAAGCCAGAATCTTTACTCTTTGAATACTAACATGATCCAATCAGCCAATTAGGTGGCAATTTAGGAAAATTAAGCCTGGGAGGAAAGCCCTAATTAGAAGCAGCTCACCTGTGCGGGTTTATATAAAATCAAGAAAGCAGACTTGGAAGTGGCTGTAGTGAGGTAGTCTGTAAACACTCCCTGGAAGGTGTGTATGGGGACTATAGAGACAAATAGCTCATAGTTACTCCTTGGGGAAGAGGGAGTTGAGAGGCTGGTAAACCAGGGGCCGGAGAGGAGGAAAGGAAGAGACTCAGGAAAAGGCAGCAGGGAACCATGCTTTGGCTGCTGTTCAGAGGATCCTGGAACTGGAACCTGGAATAGAGGGTGGGTTTGGGTTTGGGTTCTTCTGCTAGCCACTGAGGGAGTGGCACCTGTGGCAGTGAATGGGAGGACTGCCTGAGACTGTGGTGAGCAGGGAATTTGATACATATCCCTAGAAGGGGAAACCACACAGTGACCTGGCTGGAGGGCTGAGTCATGAAGTAGATGCTGCAGTTTGTAGAGCAAGAGAGGGTTCGGAGAGGAAGAAAAAGACTGAGTGCAATCACTGGCAGAGGAGTTTGCCTGGCAGAGCTAATCCCCAGAATGGCCAGGAGGAGGTGCTATCTTGGGATGAGTAGAGCATGCCGTGACACACATATGCACCATACAAACTTACAACAAAGTTAAAATATACTGTACTGTGTTTAATAGCAGTTGAGCTGTTAATCTTTAGAGCTGGTGCCTCCCTTTTAGTAATGATTAAAGGACATTGAGTGCAAACAAAAATGTAAATGCTGTTAGTTGCTGGCATTTAACTGTGAAGTCTAGAAAACCGTTTTCTAATAATTTCTGAACATGTATTCCTGCAGCAAAGACTTCTGCTATGACCCCTCTGAATGCTAGTCACTTGTATTACTATTTGGGTCACCAGTGAAATTGGGCATTTCGCTAGAGTGCTGAGCAACAGCAGCCGAGCCAGAACTGTGATCACCACAACTGTAATTGGTTGTTCCTAGTGCATCTCTGACCAGGAACTGAACCAATTATAGATGCAGGGGCTGGAGGGACTAATTAACTCACTAGCCCAGATGGTACAAAAGGCCCAAGAAGAAAGTGTGAAGATGAGGAAGGCTCTACTGTGCTGCAGAAGGAGAGGGGTGTATGTTGCTGCTGGTATGAGGCTGCGAAGTCTGTAAAGGTTATTTGGAAAAAACACTGCAATAAACTGCACAAGGTCTTTTATCAGAAGAAGGTCTCTGAGCTGTTTGTGGCCTAAAAGTAGACAGGAGTGAATCTGCTCTGCTACAGTCACAATACCAAAAAGCTGATGCAAGGCTAATTTTGCACCTCTTGTTAAGAAGGAGAACGGCAATAAAGCTACACACATTGTAGTTTCTTGTGAGACAAAGTCAGTTATTAGGGCAATCGAACAAGTGCAGCACAGATTCTCCAGAAACAAATCTTGTCAAGCAATCTGAATTTTTAGATGAAATAACTAATTTAATATATGAAGGTATGTAACTTATGTTGGTGTTTGGTGTGCGTGTGTGTTTTTGTTAAAGCAACATGTTGGATAAAATATTCTACTGGAAGCTAGTGAAGCATGTAAAAATACTGGCATCAGACTAGTGCTATAGACTACTAACAGCTCTGTGTACAGAGGGTAGTAATAAATGGGAAATGATCTTCCTGGCAAAAGCTCGTGAGTAGGTTTTCCCAGGGTTCAGCTCTGGGAATATTTCTGTTGAACATGTATAGTACGTGAGTTATTTAGAAATAGGCCTGAGATTCATGGTGTTGCAATTTTGAAGATTTCAGTCTAGGCATTGTGTATATACAGTGAAGGGTATCACCAGGCCTCAAGGGACTGGGGGCGTGGAGAGGTGTCAGGGGGAGAAACAGATAAAAGACTGGGGAATCTTCGTGGGGATTCAAACTTAGTCAAAAATCATGTTAGGTTTTTCCTCTCACTTTATCTGCCTTAATGATAGAGATGAGGGAACTGTAAAGGAAAGAGTAATGCAGTATCTGTCTTTATGATCATTGTATCTGTGATAATGTGAAGGTAGGAAGCCTGTGTGCAGCAGCTGCAAAGGGCTAACAAGGTCTTGGAGCGACTAGGTAAAGGATTAGTGCTAAATCAAGAGATCATGGTAACACATTCTTTTTATGGCCATCCAGGAAAATTGGTCCAAATTCATTCTTAGTATAACTAGCTGTTTCATAAGAACTGCACTGAGGATGAATCTGGCCTATTACGTCTAGTATAGGGCATAGAAATCTGAATATCCTTTTCTAGAAGGATGGGGGTGGGGAGACAGGCAGAAAAGCTGAGTTGATCGATGGATTATGATGTTTCAAGAACTTCTGTGTAGTTCAACAGATTCATCCTTGGTGTCACTCTACTGGCTTTGGTCACTCGATTACAGACCTAAAAGTGGCAATTCTTCAACAAAAAAACTTCAAAAACAGACTCTGAGAGACTGCTGAATTAGAATTAATTTGCAAACTGGACACAATTAACTTAGGCTTGAATAAAGACTGGGAGTGGATGTGTCACTACACAAAGTAAAACTATTTCCCCATGTTTATTTCCCCCCTCTACTGTTCCTCACACGTTCTTGTCAACTGCTGGAAATGGCCCACCTTGATTATCATGATCAAAGGTTTTTTTCTCTCCTGCTGGTAATACCTTACCTGTTCACCCTTGTTACCATGTGTATGGTAACACCCATTGTTTCATGTTCTCTGAGTATATAAAATCTCCCCACTGTATTTTCTACTGCATGCATCCGATGAAGTGAGCTGTAGCTCACAAAAGCTTATGCTTAAATAAATTTTAGTCTCTAAGTGCCACAAGTACTCCTTTTCCATTGGCTTAAATGATGTTGCACGAGGGTCCTTGAATTGCAGAAACATCTGTGATTGACCTAGACGGATGATGGGATCAACTTAGGGGACAGTTGAATGTTGTAGGTGGTCACAGAAGAGAACCTGCGGGGAGAAAAAAGTGACGGCTGCTCTGGTAGCAGGAGAAGGGGGCGGGGGGAAGAAACCATTGTGGGCCCAAGTCTAGATATCCCTCCTTCCACAGTACTTGCAGGTAGCTGCATCAATGATCCCAGCAGTGTGCCACTATATGGATGGAGACACCTCCATCACATTTTTAGCATACAAAAGGTGTTCACTATTATTGACCAAGTGGTTTTGTGCATATGATAAGGAATTTTGGCTAGCATTAGGGGGGTAGCTGGCACCATGATTTGAACCAGGCTGAGAGGAGGTATCCTCCGTTTCCTGTGTGCCCAGAGGTCATTCAAGAGACTTTGCTGTGCTAAGCAAAATTTCAGTGTGCTGCACCCTCCTCATAGGCCTAGGGTGACAGCTTTGTCCTGGTTGCCCTCTGTCCTGACCAGTATCAATGAGTGGTGGTGTGACCGGGCACACTGGGTCTCAATGCCACTCAAATTTGGCATGGTCACTCCTCTGTCATAATGGACTGAGTCTACTGTCCCCCTAAGTAGCTGCTTAGTTTGCCTATAACTAGAGTGACCTTTGTGTGTTGGGCACATGTGAAGCACAGGGAAATAACACATGGCATTATACATAGGCAGTGGGCTCGGAATCTGGATGGCTGTGGCAGCCATTTGCCCAGCTGGGAGTCGGCGGGGGGGGGTATCACAAGCATTAGCTGTGGTGAGGTGATAAGGATGCAGAGAGTGGGGGGAATCTTACTTAGCAGCTAGTCCACTTTGACGCACCTTGCAAGTTTTGATATTGTCCAGTTCTGGCAGGATTCAGGGAACTTGGCCACTACACCAAAGCACCAGTGTAGGGCATCGTAGTCAGTCTTCAAGTTTAGAGTGCATGTCCTTTGGCTATTGATATAAACATGTGCATCTGTGCTTGGCTTCATATGGTGACACATAGAATGTACAGGTCTGAGTACAGATGGGAAGTATCCAAGCCTATAAAACTCATGCATGTTCCTCAGTTGTATGTGTCTATCCAATGGGAAACAAATGTAGTCTGCAGTGTCTCTCATCAGGAACTGCAGTCCATAGGAGATAATCTGGCCTATGACTGTTTGGAATGATCCCATTGCAAGATACTCTGGGTGATGGCCATCCTGATGGGCGTGAAGAGTGAATGTCTCCCCTGGGTGATTTCTGGGTACAAGCACTAGGTCCTATGGCCATTTGATGTGGGGTAGTGACAGCACTTAAGATGTTTAAGTGTGGTGGGAATATTGGTGCCATGGGAGATCTAAACACATATGGGGTTAGATGGCAGCTTAAGCGTAGCTCTGAATGGTAGTGATGCTTAAATGGTGGAATTAGGTGCTTAAGTATCTTTAAAATTCTGGCTCTTCATGTCCAATGGCAATACTGTGTATTGCTGCCAGGTGACAGGGGTCTAGTCTGGGTAAACAGAAGATTTTTCTCCATCCTTATGTATCTGGTAGGGAAAACGGTCTTGAATCCTTTAAAGTGGTCAACAGAGACTCAGGGGAAAAAAATCAGTGAAATCAGACCTTAAGTCATCAGGTTATTACTTACCATTTGTAATTCCTAGGATACTGAAAGAACAACTTTAGATCAATGAATAGACTTCCCTAAATTCACATTAGCAAAGCAAGTTTAATTAACTGGCTTTTTATGTCATCTGGAAATATCATATGAACCTACTCAGTTGTGCATCTGTTTTGTCTGTGCCAAGGGAATCCCCGGGGTTCAGTTTATATCTATCGCGGCATCACTGCAGTGCTGTTATACAATAATAATCTGTTTTAATTAAAAATGACAATCATTACAGATTTGTTTCATCTTAAATTCTTCAGTTTTCAGGCTGCAATGTGCTAGTTTGCTAAATCTAGTGTCTGGGCACCTTTTGAAAGTCCTGCAACTTCTGTTTAGTTTGTGTCCACACCTGGGCTAAGCAGGAGAGAGTGAGTGAGAGTATCTAGTCAGTAGAGAGTGGGAATGGAATTCAGGATTCCTCTGCCACTCACTTCCTGGTTTAGGACCAGACTTTCAAAGAGGCTTCAGTCCAGTTCCAGATGTGAACCTGTGAGAAATATCTTACACACACATATAGTCCTCAACTACCTAAGGCTTGATGTTGACTTTTAAATGCACTCCTGAGCAAGTAGTGATTTTAAAAAATAAAAGTACTACCTTGGAGTATTCCTAGGAAGCACTGAGATTCAGGGACACATCTGTCAGAATTCTTCTTGTGCTTCTTCCTGGCCCCTGTGGCCAGTAACTTACTAGAGACCTACATCAGCAGTAAATTATCACCCTTCTCTGCACTGGCGCAGCTTCTCTGGCAACCTGGCTTCACCTGCTCCTTGCCCTCATTCCCCATACTTATGTTTTGGACTGTACAAACTCTGGCTTGATTAACCGAGAACATCCAATTCTGACTGAGCATTTCTTTGTTATGGATTATTAATGATTTCAGCAATACAAATGAATTAATTATATTTGAAAATCAATCCTCTTCCTTGTGTGTGCTGACAAAGCAGCTTTGGGGAGGGAGGTTCTTTCATCTGCAGCTGGGGACCTGCAAGTCTTTTCATGCTCAATTTGATGTGACAAATGGCAAGGTTTCCCCTCCCTGCACGTCTCCCTTTGGTGACGGAAACAAATGTAAATGAGCTCGATCATACATCAGTGAAATCCACTCTCTAATAGTTCTCCATGCAGTCCAAGCTATCAAATTAATCTAGTTTTAGGAATGGAATAAAATTGCTTTTGGCTGAGGGAAATGCAAAACACCAGCATAATTGGCTTCCTCTTCTCTACGGTATCAAACATAAGCTACTTGTGTTTACTTGCAAGGTCGCTTGTGGCATATCCCCATCCTACCTGTCATCTTTCATTCACTATTGAAATATTCACTCCCACCTCTGATTGGCCCACTTTGTCAGCCTCCATTGTCTTCTTGTGAAATTTCCAGACCAGCACCTTTGTGCTTTCTCCCATGCTATCTCTTATAGGGAGAAGCTCTCCACAAACATCTGAAAAGCGAACTCATTCTCCTCCTCCAAAACCTTGCTTAAAAATCTTCTTTGCTATGAAGCTTACAGAAATCTGTTTTCTTGTTGATCAAAGAATCAGTTGATGGCACCCTTCCCCCCCTGCCCATCTTAGCTCTGCCTATTGTCTCAGTAAAATTTAAAATGTTGACACACCAAATGACTTGTGTCCCAGAAAAAGGAATAAGAATGGTGGTGGAGAGAAGAGGCACACATTGCTGCTGGCATGGGGTGGGAAAATGAGAGGTCCTCGTATGTGGAAGTGGGAATGAATGGTCATGCAGAGCTCCTGGCATGGCCAGTGGAGAATGGGGAGGGGGAGAGAAATACAGCCTTGGTAATGTCATGGGGTGGTGTGTACACACCCCCTGGCCCAAAGCAGTTGGGGAGAGTTGAAGGAAGTCACTGAAATAGAGGAGGATGAGAGAATGGAACAATGCAAGCCTGGCCTACAGAAGCTCTGAAGTATGTGACATACTAATATAAAATATAAGAGGGATAAAGTAAATTCATTCTTGTAACCTTTTTTTCCCCTTTCCAGTGGAAAAAGGAGAAAAAAGTAAAATGTTAGAAGATGTGTGTGTCTTGAGGGGGTAAAGAGTCATGCTCTAAATTTTTAGTAAAATGAAAATTTCATGAACAAATTCATTTTGATCAAAACCCACATTTTTAAACTTTTTTAATCCAAATTTGTCTAGTAGCTCTAATGGTGAAAATTTTTAACTTCTGCACAATTGACTGCAAGTGGGGTCTCATTTTGTAATATACAGAGATGTTGCTTAGTTTGTGGGTGGATCTTGAAAAATAACCCATCCATTTCCCCTCTGCCACCCCTCCCAGTGAAACCTCTGGCAGTTGCTATACTGGACCCAACCTTTGTAAAACCAGAGAAACCACTGTTAATGCATTACACAAATTTTAAAAGCGGTTTAAAGGACAAAGAAACCTCATCCCAGAGGAATTAAATCAGGAACTCTTGATGAGAGCTTTGGTCCTTAGTGTTACTGTAGTGATATTGCTGAGCTCCTGTTGTCTCTGTCAGCTTCCCAGGAAACCCAAGATTTAACTTGAGGTATTTGTGAAATAGGTGTCTCTGTTTATATCCACTCCCCCTGCCCCCATGGGGGCAGGGGGAATCCCCAAATGTCCAAGTCATGGGGTAAGGGTTTTTTTTAAGAGTCCTAGCCTCTGACTACTGTGTCAGACATGCAGCCTTAGTGATGACCTATCCAGTTACTATGGACATGGTGTGCATATAGACTAGTATCTAGGGCTCTGTAATACACCTGTACCCCGATATAACATAATCTGATATAACATGAATTCAGATATAATGTGGTAAAGCAAAAATGGTTTTCTGTCTCGTCTACAACATTGGTTCTCAAACTGGGGGTTGAGCCCCGACCCCTGCACCGGGCTTGATGTGAAGGACTACATCAGATGCGCCCTCTCTAAGACAGCACCAAGAATCAAACTTCTTTTGTCAAATACTGTATTAATAATGGAAATACTCAAGGCCAAAGCAAGTTTGATATAACATGGTTTCACCTATAATGCAGTGTTTTGTGTGGGTTTTTTTTTTTTGGGCTCCTGAGGACTGCATTCTATCAAGGTAGAGGTGTATTACAGTCCCACTTGCTTTTTCTTGGTAATTTTTCAGATTGCACATGAGAATTTAGATGAATATAATTTCTTAGTAACTCAAATGTAAGACTGTACATGGATTTATTCAGTAATCTTACAGTTCACTAAATATGCCCAGATTTCCTAGTGACCTGGGCAACACAATGCTTTTCTTCTGTAATAAGGCAGTGAATGTTTTCCTTGAAGTCTTATTTGAGAAGGTACAGCATGTTCATCCTTGATACGTAAGCAAGTACCCATTTCAGAGTGATTAATGGCATTCAGCCTTTTCACCCACTTCTAATTTTTCAGGGTACATAATTGGATGCAAATTGGCCAGTGTTAATCATTAGATATTACTAATTAAAAACAGAACCTGTAGGTAATGGTAAGATTATTGGTTAAAATAAATGAAGCAGATCAGGTAATACTTTTCTTCTGGGACTCGTGACTTGTGCTTGAGCCTCATTAAATTCTAACATGTGAAGGTGCCCTGCTGCTACAGACTGCAGGAGAGATGTATTTAGTAGTAACTTAAAAGTAATGTATGAGGTCAGTGTTCTGAGGGTGAGAGGGGGGAAGAATGCTGCAATTTAATAAATAACAAAATGCTGGTCAAAAGGGAAGCTTTATTCTGAAGTGCACCAAGGCACCATTTCCTGAAAATTTTAATAGTCTTTTTTTAATCCCAACCTTATTTCTTGCAGTGTGTGTGTGTGTGTGTGTGTGTGTATATATATATATTTAAAAAGTGACAGGTTTTTTTTTTTTTAGTGCCTCAGTTTTGGGGTGCTCAACTTTAGATATTTTAATAGAGACTGAGTTTCAGTGAATGGGTGATCAGCACTCTGTGAAAATCAGGCTCCCTTCAGGAACCTAAACTTGGACATCCAAAATAGTTAATCACTTCTGAAAAATTGTGTTCAACTTAAGGTTGCCCAATTAGACCCTGTTTTCAAGTGTTTATAACTTTGCCAAATTTTATCCATTAGGTTTGAAATTGGGAGTTGAGGGCTTATGAACTGGAAAAAAAATGGGATCATGCAGTTAGAATGCATCCTACCGCATATACAAATTAATGTTGCACAGCCAATCTTAATTCTGGCATTTTCTAACTTTCAAGTGCTTGACTTTGCAATTCTACAGCTCTTCTGTTTTGTGCATTATATATACAGTCTGTATATGATTGCGTTATTTACAGATCCATACTACACTATCTTCTGATTTTAATTTTAAAAAAACCAAACTTCAACAGCCCAGGAGATTTATCAACTAAATGTCCCCCTCTACTTCCCACAGGGTTTTTTTTTTTTTTTTAACCAGGGTTAAAAGTTAATAGTAATCCGTTATGGACAGCAATGATTTCTTCAGTGTGACCTACTACGAAAACCTTTATTTGATATTCAGACTTAGGATAGTGTTAAACACCTAAGGGCCTCTTACCAATCAGTTCATTATTCAACATACATTTTGGGGGGATAAAGTTGTGCGGTGCCACACTCTGAAAAATATTTTGGGTTGTAGGACAGTGGTAAGTACCAAAATCTGAACAAATATGTTGGGTTTAGTACCCACAGCTGCAGAAAACGTGTATTTTTTTTATCACTAGTTTGAACATATTGTATAAGTAGGTCTTGTACTGTCTTACCCCATTGGGTTCACAAAACAAAGTATATTGCTGGACAAGAAAGTTGTCACTGTTCTTTGCTGCATATTTTTACCTATGCTCTGCAAAATGGCATGAAATGTTCATAGGGAAATCCAAACCCAGAAAAACTTGCTAGTGTGTATGGTTGTGTTATAATCCACTAAATCTGTCTGGGTTCACTGGTGGCTGAGAAAGTGGATGGCTATACCACTTTAGGTAAAATTATTATGCAAAATTTGGTGGCTTTGTATACTTTTTTGTTCACTTTTTTTAACCTGAAACCAGGCAAAATTTCACTTTCAGGTTTTCTTTATTTGTACCTAAGATATAAAAGGAAACATGATGCATTCAAGCCTACATGAACAAAAATTGAAAAAAAAGATTAACATGAACTAAGTCACACAGATGCTTTTGTGTGCCCGTACTGCTGCTTCCTTCAGATCAGGCCATGGGGCGTATGATGGAGAAAGATTGGCCCAGGTTGCAAACTTCACATCCAGATTCAAACTCCAAATTTCATGCATGTTCAGATACAGGATTTGGTTATGAGCTTTCTCAATATAAGGCACAGCTTTCCGTCCGTGTAGTTGGAAGAAAACATTTCATGTTAATCATGTAGCCCCAGGAAAAAAAATTGAAGTGGGTGTGTGTGTGTGAGAGAGCGTCTTCCAGTGGTGCATTTCATGCTAAAATGTCACATGATAAATACTCTCCATTTAAATAGCACCTTCTATCTGAGGCTCTCCGAGCACTTTGTAATTCCCATTTTTTGCAGATGGAGAAACTGAAACACTGAGAGGTGAAATGACTGGTCCCAAGATTACACAGTAAGCCAGTGGCAGTGTCATGAAGAGAGCTCTGGTCCACTGACTCTTTCTGACTGCTTTAACTACAAAAACAATGAGGAGTCTGGTGGCACCTTAAAGACTAACAGATTTATTTGGGCATAAGCTTTCCTGAGTAAAAAACCCACTTCTTCAGGTGCCCTCTGCCCCTCTGATGCCTAAACTAGAAGACACATTTTAGTCCTTATATAGAATGTGTGTACTGGAAATATAGGTATAAAAATCATTTGCAATATCAAAGAATACTTAAACACCCCTGATGTATAAGTTGCAGGAAGCTGATTCTAATTTATTTGTACTTTTGTCCTATCACTTTGTCTCATCACAGTAACATTATTGTGTCAGCATTGCAAAAGAGTCCTTTTGAATGGAGTTATAAAAGCATAGCTGTATATTCACTAACCAATCTAAAGTAAACGTTTTGCCTTAGACTTGTGGCTTTTAAGAGCTTTTACAGAAGCTATGTTCCTGCCGAGATTGTAGATTTAGAAAGCGGAGAAGTTTATTCCACTTATCTTTTCCTTTGCTCTCTTTTCTGTTAAGGATCCTTTTTTCTGGCTCTATAGCTAATGTTGCAATATCCAGCCTATTATCAAGTCTGGTTTTGATAGAGTTCTAAACAGAACAAAAGTCTTTTAGCCTGAATTTTTGTGCTTAGTCCTTTCTTTTGCCAGTGGAAGTGGATTTTTAGAATGCTTTTTAAATGGTGTGAATGTAGCCCTCTTGGAAAAGGTGATATCTCTGGAGACTGAATAAGAGTAATTCATTTACAGAACTGTAGAGCACCTACAGCAACTGTGTTACCGACACCGCAGTGCCCCATCATTGTGTCTGATTGACATCAAGGGACAACCTCTAGTCCCTATTCCCATTTAATCCTTGTCCTCTCTATGGCTGACAGGGATGCCAGTTATTGCTATTGTTTGTATTCCATGCACACTTGTCCACTGGCAACTGAACTTAGACCACCAAACATTGGTGACACAAAACCTCAAATGGTAACCCCTTCTTTTCACTTTCACCTTGGGCTGGATTTCAGTTGGTGATGGAGAGGTAAAATGTTCTAAATCCTATTACCAGTCCTCTGAGGCATATGAGCCCCAGTTTGGAAACTCTAAGGAAAGGCAGTGGAACGTTTGAATTACTTGCGTATGAAAATGTAATGACTTCTGAAGAGTTTATCTAGCAGTTTGCATGGGTTTGAAGACTATTTAAGAGAAGCCTATAGTTGTCACACTAGTCATGAGATCTGGTGGTGGTTTGTTTTTTCACATATAAAGTGGGCAGAACAAGATATTTTTATACATAAAAAAATCCATTAGCTTTTGCTATTAACAGGATTTATTTCCTGTCTTCTTTGACTTTTGAACCTGATATCACAAAATAATGGCTGAAATATAACAGTATTTACATTCCAAAAGATAAATATTGATTATATTATTCTCTATGGATAATCCAGGCATATTATGTAACTTTCAAAAGTGACTAGTAAAACTGGGTGCCTCTGGCCAGTTCACAAGTGTCTCAGGTTGAGCACTCAAAGTGGAAACACCTGAAATTGCTAGTCAGTTTAGAGAATTTTGGGCTATAAATAAGTCTGCCTCAAAATTCTAGAGAAGCAGATGAGATCTCAGCCTCTAAAACCTGAAGGAGATTTTCCTTGGTTGACTGTCAGATTTTGAATGAACATAGATTATGTTGAAGTTGAATTCTACGGTGACAGGCAAAGAAAGGCCTTGAGGTGGGTGCAACATGTGATGGGAAGGCTGACTTGTCCAAACAGCAAGTAAAGATATGAAATTTAACTCCATCCATCTGTATAATGATAAAAATAATTTGGCTTTTTGTACACATAGTCTTCCCCACACCTGTCTTCCAGTCTTTTCCTAAAGTATTTATTCCTTTGTAAATCCTCTCCCAGAACTGGGAGTTTCTCTGATTATTTGATTCTGTATTTAGTGTCCCCATAGTAACTTCTGCACTGGACTCTAATTCAGTTAAATTTACAAGTGTCAACAATGACATTGTAAAGATAAACATTCCTCTGATTTCTAACACAACACATTTGAAGTGACATTGATATCGCTATTTCATTGAATGATTTGAACATGTGCTTTACTACCTTGTTCAGCAATGTCCCTGGGTGGCAGTTTTTGCTATCACATTGAAGTACAGACACCATGCTTTCATTAAGTAATCTGGTAGCAGAAAAATCTCCCCTTATCCAATTGCAAACTTTCTTTGTTCGGAAAACAAGTTTGGCATCAACAGTATTAAGAAATTTGTAAGACTTTACGGGATTATGAAAGTGTTGTGTCCTACTAGGTTTGTGGTGGCAGACTGTCACCTGTTCTAGTCTAGATACCGTGCTGTAGAAAAAATCATCTACCTGAAGAAATGAGGAAATGGCTTCAAATTCTGAAGGGAATGAACGCTTGAGGGCTAGATTATGGCTTTGACACAAACACTGCATATGGAGCATTGTGTGGCTGTCCTACTTTAGAAGGAGTAAGGAAATAATGGTACCTCTAAGAAACACAATTTCCTCCTTGCTCCAGGGTGGGAGGGCTTAGACCACCAGAAATGGTTCCCCAATATTGGTTTCTTCATTGAGCAGATCCAAGACTTCACTTGCTACCTGCCCACTTATTCTGGTGTGGTTTGGTAAATAGGCATAGTGCACAGCCTTTCTTATTTCTGCGCATATTAACCCAAGTTCCAGGTGTCCTGTGCAGGGTTTAATGTGGGCCAACCTAGCTCTGTGAAACTGGTACAGATAGCTGTAAAAAGTTTAAGGCTCTATTTTAATAACTATTAAAACACCCCAGGGATCATTAGGAAATATTTAGTTTATTTATTTTAAATAGGGCTAGAATTTTTCTGCTGCTTAGAGCAGGGGCTTGGACATCATGATTCCTGAGTTGTATTTCCTCTCCTGCCACCGAGGCTCTGTGTAACCTTAGACAAGTCACTTACCCTTATTGTGACTCAGGTTCCCTATTGTAAGTTGGGGATAACAACATTTAACCACCTCACGTGAATGGTGAGATGCACTTTGAAATCCTTGGATAAAAGGCACGCTGTAACTGGAAGTACCGGTGGTAGAAGTGCTACTTGGATGGGGTGAAGTTGAAACCAAAGAAGAGTTCTGAGCAGCAGAAAAAGGGGAATCTGGGCTCTTAATCTTGCTCTTTTGAAAAAAGAAATCTTTTGTGAGCTCTCACAGCTTTAGTCAAGCCCTGCATTTTAAAGGTTTGGGTCACTATAGCTTCCTTACCCTTTCAAGATTATTCTTCAGTTATTAAAGTCTTCAGATCCTGCTTAAATCTGATCATCTTTAAACTCTTTCAATGGGTCAGCCAATTTCAAGACTTAACAACAAAGCAGATTAAAATGTTAAAATACGTGCAAAGGAAAGAGATAGCATGGTCTAATGTATACAGCTGGAGCAGTCTGTTCCCAGCTCTATTTCGGAATCCTTTTGTGACCTTGGACAAGTCACTGTACTGTCTGTTTTGCCATCTGAAAAATGGGGTTGTTAATATCCATTATTTTAAAGCCCTTTCAGTTGCTTATGGGCAGTGCCCCTGTCCCCACAGCTTCTTGAATGTGGCAGGTTGCTGTACCTCTATTGAACCTTACTGAATTCTTAATCAGAGCCAATATTAGCGCAATGTACATAATTAGTTGGACGCTAGCTTTGCTGGGGAAAGCTTGCAATACAATACTATTTGTTAGGGGCTTATTGCACCTTTGGACTTTGGGTATTGTTGCTTCTCGCATGAACAGAGAAGTAAGCGGGTGAAGGAATAAGCCCCTAACACTGTTACTTGCAGTTTTTGACTATCCTTCATTTAACCTGTTTCTTTTGAGTACTGAAACACAGATGTGGAGGCTGGAGAAAGAAAATAGTGAGAACTGGAGTGTGACATGTCTCCGTATAAAAAATTAAGACCACCTGGAAAATGTTATCCAAGATTTAAAAAATAAAATCCCCACAGTATGTAAGAGAGTTATTCTTAACAGTGGTCTAATTGTGGGAGAAGTGGCTAGCAATCATAGCCAAACACATAATGAAACTACAGGGCTTGTTCAAGAAAAGTGCTCTTTTTCTCTGAAGAAGCTGCAACTGCAGTAGCAAACGTAATCAAAATAAGTGATTGTAGAGTTGCATACAACAGAACTTAGTCTGACCAGTTCTCAGGAGGCTTCTCCCAGTCTCGCATCTATCAGTTTAAACCTATGGGGCACCATTGAATCCAATTGGAGTTGAGGACATTTAAGTACCTCACAATAGATATTTATGCCTTACAGACTGAGGCCACAAAAAGCAGCAATATTGCAAGGTTACCATGTTTGAAGGTCCTCTAACGGCTTGTCTTCACAACTGGGTTAGGTATAACTCAAGTGTTGCTCCTAACCTGACTCCCATCTACACATATACATCTCTAGGTCTAGTGCTTTAAACTCAAGCTACCTGGCCCATCAGGGAGCATGGGTGAAAGCTCTAGAGCTGCTGACACTTGAGTTAGTAATGCTGTGGGAATGCAGCTGCAGTCTACTGAAGTGCTGGGAGTCCCCCAATGCATTCCCAAAATTTCCTCAGGAGTATTTGTCTCTAAAACTACATTTATCAGTAAACCCATAGCAGAACTCCACTGCTTGACATTAAAATGGTACTATTAATATTGTGGTATACTAAGAATTTCCAGTACATTGTGCTGTATCATTGTAGCCTCATGAAGACCAAATAAGTAAATGAACATAACCCGGCCTCCTTCAGATTGGAAGAAAAATGAACTGGAAAGCTTGTGTGCACAAAATTGAAAACCCTTCATATAGGAAGGACACTTTCTCCTAATCAAATCTGGGTTAGATGCTAAACAAATTGGAGGGTATGAGAAAACAATACTATTTTGTTCTTATGTAGCCTCTTTCCACCAAGAAACTATTTTAACTTCAACTAAATCTCACAACAGCCCCATGAGATTGGTGTTGGTTAAGGTGGAAAGGGCCACTGTAGTTAAGGTGGACCCTCCTAAATTTTCTAAAAATCAACATGCTTAGTCAACTTCCTCTGAAATTGGGTGTGCTACTCCCTGCACCACCCTGTCCTTTAATAGTGAAATCCTGTGGGTGGATTGTGTGTGATTTAAAAAAAAAAAAAAAAAAAAAAAGCTTGTATGTTTCAGCAACTCTGGGGTTGACAGAGTACAAGTACGTATGTAAATTGGGCATATTGGGACATTGTTGACAGAGGCAGAGAAGCTTGCATGGACAATCTTAACTGTCCATTTTCTTCTTTTCAGAAGTCTGAATGTTTGCTCAACTCGTCATTCTGCAAGAGGACAAAATACTACCAGGCAACCTTAACTGTTTGTTAATGAAATAGCAAAAAAGCCCAAGTTATTACAGATAGTAAACTGAAGTTTGTTGCAGTTGGGTGTCCTTTGCAAAGGACATCCAGAATGTGAGGAGTAAAACCCTGGAGTCCTGACGCCCCGTCTAATATACTAACAGCTAAAAATATTGCTTGCAAATGTATTTAAAAATCATCTTCCATTCATGGGAAGCTAGTTCTAACATAAATTTGTGGGGCTTTGTTTACTGAAAGAATAGTAAGTTAAACATTCAGTAGTTCTTCACTGAACCCCTCTGCCTTCCGTGTGAAACAGTGATGCTGGTTTAATTAACATTTAATCATTTTTCTTTTTATGTCAGCACTACCAGTGTAAAACCATCACATAGGTCATTGCCATGGATTGAAGCAAGGGACTCTAGAGCAAAAACATAGCTTCTATGATCTGAACTAGAAGATTAAGGGTCCAATCCAGCACTGGTTGAACTTAATGGAAAGACTCTCATTGAGCTCACTGAGCACTGGAGGCTCTAAACCCCTTAGCTAGCAGTTGTAGCAGACTTGTAAAACTCTGTGCATAAGGCACAGAGGGGAAGGTTCATCTCACTGAACAGTG
The DNA here is from genome assembly GCF_965140295.1 of Lepidochelys olivacea. Taxonomy (NCBI): domain Eukaryota; kingdom Metazoa; phylum Chordata; order Testudines; family Cheloniidae; genus Lepidochelys; species Lepidochelys olivacea. Next base: position 76,976,357 of record NC_140414.1, read on the forward strand.
GGTTAGACTAGCAGTCTCCATGGAACCTCTGGGTGAGGAAGGGTGGGGCCCTGTCCTCCTGCAAATTGGACAGCTCCAAGAAGAGTGTGCAGCACACACTTCAAAATTACAGTACCCCTAGAGGCCTTGTCCCTTACAACTAGTTCTTCCAGTCCCTACAACTTTCTGAGAGTCATAATTTAGCTCTTAATGTCAGAGTAACTAAATAAAAACTAAATAAATCGCTACTGTGCAATTTAGTTTTTTTTTTTTTTTGACACAACAATCTTAACACATTGACACCAGTGGTACCAACTACCTGCTCTTTTGTAAAAATGAGGGGAAATACTTTCCATTTATTCCTGTTTATTTCTGGCCTCTGCTTGTATGCCACATGTTACTAGCCAAATAATAAGCATTTTTATGACTGTGCGAATACTTGTGTTTATGATTTCCTCTGCAGTGATAAAAGCCATTCTACCTTTTTAGGTTATTGACTATAATTTGTAGAGCAACAACTATATTTTTACCCTTAGATGGTTAAGCCAGATACCTGTGTCAGGAGTAATGGAATGCAGCTCTGTGACGCCTCCTTCATATTTGTGAATCGGGCATTGTCGTTATGTTCCATGGTCTGTTCTGGGTGACCAGTCATACACTGGAGAGTCTTTAATTTTCCATTTGTGCAGCATTTATCTGCATCTGCCATGATTTGTGTGGATGCAGGTTAGGGTTGCTCATGAGCTTCATGGGAGACCAAAGCCAGGGATCTTCTGCACTGGGTCTTTGACAAGGCGTATGTTTGTGATTTCTTTTGAACTCCATTCAGCTTTCCAAGCTTCATCAGAGTTTAACTCCAGTTAACTTGCAGGTTCAATTTTTATAACTGATGCTCTTGTTCATTTTAGCAATATGCCTGTTGTGATAGTAGGGCAATAGCCTCTGCTGTTCTCGCGTTCGGCTGCTTTGCATTTTCTTCGAAGCTCAGCCTCTGAGGTGCTCTTTGGAGAAGTGTAGTGGCATGAAGTACTTAACCCCATTCTACTGTGACATCCAAATTTACACACCTTGTCATTCCTTCCCATGGCAGCCGAAAACATAAGATGGATGTGTTAAATGCTGAGCTATCACAAAGGACATACCTCATTTATCTTGTTATGACCGAGAAACGGATGCATGTCACTCAACAGTAGAGCTGATTGAATTACTCAGTGAAGATAATATATGTTGTGAATTTAGCTCTGTTCTATTCATGAATTGTTAGTGAAAAGCCTTTGAGCTTTGCAAATAAATTCACTGCTTTTAATTACTCAAACAGCTTATGTGAACAAATTGTAAATCTCACCAACTCTTCCTCAGCAAGTAGGGCTTGGGGAGATAAACAGGAGCTACCAGGGCAAAGCAAGCCTTGGCAGTCAGAAGCAGCACTAGGGCAAGAGGCCCCTTCACAGCAACCTGAACACATGTAACTTCCTAAGTTGCAACTCTGGACTTTTATTTTCTGTTTACCAATTGGATGTTTTCTCTGACCTCCCACACTGGTCTTTTGCATCTAGCCTCTCTCTCATATCCTTGCTCCTTGCTAGACTTTTTTCCCTCCTCCTCTCTTTTTTCAATCTCCTGTGGGTGCTCAGGGCTAGCAAAGGATACTAACATGGCTGAAGTGAATAGCTCTCCTGATGTGTTGCCATGGCTGAGGTGAAGGGATATATAGGAGTATATCGGAGCTTGTGGGGAGAATTCCAGTTTGCAAAGGCCCGGAATCTGTGGGGAGTATGAACCCCCCACAATCCTGCCCTTCAGTGTGGTGGGTTTTTTTGTTGTTGATTGTGCCCCTCTTAGTCTATATCTTGGCCAAGAGAATAGGTGAGGTAGAGAATGCAAAGAGGATAAGAGAATGAGTCTTTTGCTATTTAGTCATGCTCTGAATACACGAGAGAATGCCAATATAAACATATTGATGAAATAACCTGGAAAGTCAATAGAAAAGGAAAAAGGGAGAACTCAAAACACAGTATTAAGAAAATAAGCCCAGCATGTCAATATTATAAATCTTCAGTGCAATTTGAATTGAATCAAAATAAAAGATTACAGATCAAGACAAAATTACATTAAATGTAGAGGTATCTTTTTGATATGTTTTCCTAAAATGATATGCTTTATAATCCTTTCTAACTTTTGCAAAAAATGCCTGGCTTTTGAAGTGCAAATAGTGGTGGTTTGCTTTGCTCCATCCATAGTAATTAAAAAAGGGCTTCTTTGCCCTGCTATATGTACATCCTCAATTTTATCTTGCAGCAAATCTTTTACTGGAATAAGCTTGTAATTGGGAATCTGTGCTTATCTACTGTAGTCTTCTTCCTTTCTTTGAAGATTGGAATGTTTAATGTGAGAGCTGTTTTTGAGTATATAAAGTATGACATGGTGGGTTAAATGAATCAAAACTTTCTAGCTTTTTAACTACCTGCCTTTTTTTTAACTTCAGTGAACATTAGTAATATTTACATAATTAGTAAATACTTAATATCTGCAATATTGTAAACACAAAAGTGGAGGTATAATACATGGCCTGTTCTGTTTCCTAGTAAACTAGTGTTTTTTAGCTTCTGTAGACTGCATCTTTCAAGAGGCAGATGTGATAGTAAGTGTAATTTCTTGAGATTTGAGGGATTTATTTTTAAACAAAGCTAGCTTCTCTCAGATGTCAGTAAAATTAAGTTATACTCTTACTTCTAGCTTCAGACCTAAGCCAGCATGGCCTATTTTCCATACAAATTTAATGATATCGTGTGCATTATCCAATGACTCCGAACAGCATAACACAAAATCCATCAAAGGTTTCCATTATGAATACAATTACTAGATAAGATAAGTATTCAAGACCGATGACAGCAGAAATTAAAATATTCTAATGGAGCTTGTTATCAATTGAGAATTTAATTGTATAAGCTGCTACAACTCATCTAGCCTTCATAAATATATTTATTACATGTTTCCACAACTTGGGGAGAACAGTCATATGCATTGGGTTGTTTAAAGGAATATTATGAGCCAGATTCTAATCTACAATGTTTGGTGCACATTACTGCATAATGACAGGTTTCAGAGTAGCAGCCGTGTTAGTCTGTATTCGCAAAAAGAAAAGGAGTACTTGTGGCACCTTAGAGACTAACCAATTTATTTGAGCATGAGCTTTCGTGAGCTACAGCTCACTTCATCGGATGCATACCGTGGAAACTGCAGCAGACTTTATATATACACAGAGAATATGAAACAATACCTTCTCCCACCCCACTGTCCTGCTGGTAATAGCTTATCTAAAGTGATTATCAGGTGGGCCATTTCCAGCACAAATCCAGGATTTAAACTTGGAGAGTGGTCAGTTTGGATGAGCTATTACCAGCAGGAGAGTGAGTTTGTGTGTGTATGGGGGTGGGGGGGGATGTGAGAAAACCTGGATTTGTGCAGGAAATAGCCCAACTTGATTGTCATGCACATTGTGTAAAGAGTTGTCACTTTGGATGGGCTATCACCAGCAGGAGAGTGAATTTGTGTGGGGGGGTGGAGGGTGAGAAAACCTGGATTTGTGCTGGAAATGGCCCACCTGATAAACACTTTAGATAAGCTATTACCAGCAGGACAGTGGGGTGGGAGGAGGTATTGTTTCATATTCTCTGTGTATATATAAAGTCTGCTGCAGTTTCCACGGTATGCATCCAATGAAGTGAGCTGTAGCTCACGAAAGCTCATGCTCAAATAAATTTATTACTGCATAGTAATTTATGTACTCTACTATTGGAAGAATGGACAGATAGAAGAGAGAGGCGGCTTATCCTATCAGCCCCCTTATGTCACTTGTTGGAATGTGACCCAGTTCAGTACTAATCAAAGGTTATTGGTATTCTGTGTGAAATGCATTGGTAAGTTCCGTTTGAAAATTAACTGAAATGGAATGGAAAACTTGTCTTATGAAAGGAGACTCAAGGAACTTGGCTTGTTTAGCCAAACTAAAAGAAGGTTGAGGGGAGATATGATTGCTCCCTCTAAATATATCAGAGGGATAAATACCAGAGAGGGAGAGGAATTATTTAAGCTCAGTACCAATGTGGACACAAGAACAAATGGATATAAACAAATGGATATAAACCAGGAAATTTAGACTAGAAATTAGACGCAGGTTTCTAACCATCAGAGGAATGAAGTTTTGGAATAGCCTTCCAAGGGAAGCAGTGGGGACAAAAGATCTCTGGCTTTAAGATTAAACTTGATAAGTTTATGGAGGAGATGGTATGATGGGATAATATGGTTTTGGTAATTAAATATTCATGGTAAATAGGCCCAATGGCCTGTGATGGGATATTAGATGGGGTGGGATCCAGGAAAGAATTTTCTGTAGTATCTGGCTGCTGAATCTTGCCCATATGCTCAGGGTTTAGCTGATTGCCATATCTGGGGTCGGGAAGGAATTTTCCTCCAGGGCAGATTGGAAGAGTCCCAGGAGGTTTTTCGCCTTCCTCTGTAGCATGGAGCATTGGTCACTTGCTGGAGGATTCTCTGCTCCTTGAAGTCTTTAAACTACAATTTGAGGACTTCAATAGCACAGATATAGGTGTGAGTTTTTTTTTTTTTTGTAGGAGTGGTGGGTGAAATTCTGTGGCCTGCGTTGTGCAGGAGGTCAGACTAGATGATCATAATGGTCTCTTCTGACCTAAATATCTATGAATCTATGAAATAAGTGACCATGGTCCACCATAAAGTTTGTATGTCTCCCATTCTCCACTTCCTTCCTCTCACAAGGATGTAGCATCTGCTAGTGGTCTTGCCTCCACCTAGTCCTCCCAACCTATTAGCCATAGCAGCAGTGCTGGGCTCCTGCTCTTGAGTATATGTCTGGGGATGATAAAGAAAACATAATTTTAAAGTGTATAATTGTGCTCATGGCTTAGCTAGGCAAGGAAGGTTTATACAGCCAGGATATAAAAGAGGCAGTGAGAAATAGCTCTTCTCATCCTAGCTCTTAGCAGGGGGAATGAACAGGGTAACTGAGCATCTTGCTTACACAGCAAAATTAAAAAAAAAAAGTAGATCCTACATTTTTACTCCTTTCATTTTGTTTTGAAGGGGTAAAAGGGACCATGCTGGGGAAAAACCCTGACTTCCATTTCAGAGAAATGCCTTGAGGTTAGTGTGCCTTATAGTGGCAGGATGCAATAATTTGGTTGGTGTTTTTTCAGGATTTTTTTCTTCACCCATTTTTTTTTCCATTTCCTGTAGCTATGGTCTGGGCCTCGTGTGTAGCGAATAATGAGAGAACCTTTATAAATATAAATGGATTTGCTGCTTGTTGCAGGCTTTGCCACTGCAGTTCCATGGCTGAGCCAGAGAGGGGCGGGAGGGGGGATCAGGTAGAAGTCATGGGCAAAGCATGAGGGGGCAGGTTGGGGAAACAGGAGACTGGAAGGGATATGTGCTGGACTTAGGAAACTGGGGACCATGGGGATATGCTTCTCAGTCGTGAAATAGAGAGGGCCTTCTTGAAGAGACAGGAGAAGGGGCACATAGAGCAGAGTACAGGGGATGAGCTGAGGCACAGAAAGGGACAGAAAAAGGCAGAGTCTCGTATCTATTTTTCTTAGAGGCTCCAACTGAGATCAAGAGCCACTGTATACAAGTACTTGCCCTGAGGCGCTTACAGTCTAAACGCAGACAAAGTGGGAGAATTTTGCAGACAAGGAACTGAGGCATAGAGAGATTAAATAACCGAACCCAGATCTCTTGAGTACCAGTCAGTGCCTTAACCACAAGATCATCCTTCCCCTCTTTTTCTAGACATAAGACTTTATTCCCTTAAAGTTTTCAATAGGGATAAAAGCCTTCCTGTCTCAGTCGACTCCCCTCTTTTTCCCACCCAGGTGTGCATAAGCCAGAAATGTCCAAGCAGAAGGCACTCACTATAGCAGACATTGGAACTGTTATCCGATGGAGGGAAATCAAACAGTGAATGCTGAAGGAGTAAATTGAGAAACATGACTATTGCAGCTGCAGGTAACACAGGAGGTCTGAATTCCTGGACTCGCTCATATTCTAGTGTTTTTGCTTAATTATCTTCAGGAAATTATCTTTTCATACTAAGAAAAGAGATTTCTAAATTCTTCTAGCAGGCAGGGAGAGCTTGTCCTGGAGGCATGAATGAGTATCTTGTAACTTGCCCTGAGATTAATGCAGTTTGGCTGTGGTCCTTCTCAGCAGGAATGTCTGATCAGCAACTCTGCATAATTTATCATTGACTTTTTGCATATTGACTTTAAGATATGGGACAATATTTTAAAGTGACAAAACATACTTCCCCCTTTGCCCCTTCATATTTCACAAACATTCTATTTTTTTTTTCAAACTCAATAAATACAACCAAAACCAGATTTGTCACAGTACACATGTAAGTAAAGAGGGCTAGGATAAAGGGAGGGCAAACGACACATTTATCTTCAGGGTCTCCATTAATCATAAACCTCTAAAAAGGCAGCCCATATTGCTTTGAATTTTTTGGGCATAGCACTTATCAGCTGTGAGGTCAGCCACATCACTTCAACGGACTTCCCCCGCTCATTTTTGCTGAATTAATTTTTTAGCAACCAAACTTGTGCATTGGAACCACACCATCTTCTTACCAGGCAACCTCCAGGTATCAGGAATATGTCCAAGAACAAAATGTAAATGGGAGGGCTCCAACTTAGCATCCAATATCAAACTGGTTCTTTGACCCACTTTGTAGCCTGAATTCTTGATATAGGGCCACTCCCCGAACATATGAGCTGGTGTAGCACCAAGGGAGTTGCATTTCAAAGAGTGGTCAGCATTTTGAGGCCCATTAGCATTAGCCTATATGGGGACCAGTATATTTGAAAGTGCCTTTTGGTGAACAAACCATAGTCCCAAGTCTATAATTGCTTTTTAAACATTAGATCCTATTGTGTTCCCTTGTGTTGTAAAGTTGTGTATCCAAATCGTTCCTAAGCAACCGTCAAATTATCAATCTTTAACAGACTTTTTTGGGTCCAAAAATCATAAATGGATACCGCTGGCTCTGTAAAAATCGGAAGTTTTCCTCCAAAAAGTGTCTGGAACTTTGGATGCATCTGGTCCAAAAACACTTTAAACTAAATTCTTGAATAGCAGAAATTTCCATGCTCTGGACCAGGGTAGGCCAAATGGTTGCTGAAGATCTACAAATGGTTTAAATTTTCATTGTTAGTTGTGACAGTCATCCCTCCACAGCAAGGTTTTGCCACTGATTTTTTAAGGAGAGGATTGCTCCACGGACCACCTCTATATGGAAGCAGAACTTGCTAGCCAGGTTTGACCAGACTGCCCTCACAGGTGGTGGTGTGAGAGCTCTAGAGCCATCAAATCTATAATAATTTAATCCTACAGTTCCTGAAAGTGGGACAGGGTTTACAGATTCTCTGATCCGTGTGTGTAATGTGAGGAATTTTGACCAATCACATAGCAAGAGCTTTAGCTAAAATCTTAGCATTACAATTGATTAAAGAAATTGGTCTGTAATTACTACTTAGTCCAAGCTCTCTCCCAGGTTGAGGAATAACTGAAATTGCAGCTTCTTTTAGAATAAGCAGGAGAGTTTATTCATGCTTGGTCCCCTTGAAGATAGTCAGTAATCTAGGTGTTAAAATTTCAGAGAAGTGCCTTTTCCTACCCGCGTGTGCCCCCACCCCCAAATCAGTTGGGAACCTGTCTACATCAGGAGTTTCTGACCTTAATTTCTTTTATAGCCTGAGTCAGTTTGGTGATTCTCTCCCCCCTCCCTTTTTCCTAGAGGGGCATCTAAAATTTCCTTCTGAGAGTCAGAGTTGCGGCAGGGATGATCCATTAAAAATTACCTAGGGCATCTTGACTGATTCCCTCTTCATCAAAATATAGTTTTGAGTAAAACCAATGAAATTGTTGGTTAATAACCTGATTGTGTTGTATACTATGTATTGCTGCTATTGTCAATAGTAGCAATAAGTAGCAAACAATCTTATTTGCTAGCTCTTCCCTTAAGTCTATAGGCCAACAGCTTGCCCGCTCTCTCAACAGTTTTGCTTCAAACAGAATATAGCAAACTCAACCTTTTGGGACAGAAGTGTGTTGATCTCCTATCTTAGAGTGATGAGGGTTCTGAGTTTCTCTGCAAAGCGGCAGAAACGTATATATCCAAGGTTTTAATCTCCTTCACAAGGATACCAGTTCTGTGTTCTCTCCATTGCTTTTTAAAGTGATTATGTGACCTCTGAAGATGTTAAAGGCTTCCCAAAGTGTGGCAACAGTAGGGGCATTTGTTTCTCTTTTTTAATTCTAACTCCCTGCTGGATAGAGTTAACAAATCATGCATCAAACAGCAGAGAGGCATTCCAGCTGGGAATGTATATCCTGGGGGACCTAAAAGATGCATATATACGAACATGGTCCAATATAGAAATAGTACCAATGCCAAGGTCAGTGACTGAATTTGTCAAGTCATGTGACACTAAAAGTGTCTTGAATATGTTGAATGAGCTGCAGAAAAAAAATCCTTTTGTCTTTAGCCGTAGGATTTCCCAATTTTTCCGCACATTTTGTAAGCCTAAATCAGCCATGTGTGTATGAAGTGCCTCACACACAGCAAGGCTGATACTTATCAAGGACTGGATATAGACTTTTGTTAAAGGACCCATCTATAATAAAAAAAAGTGTGGAAAATATTGGGATGTAAAGATTGGAAAGATGATTACAGAAATGCCAATTTCAGCTTTGAAGTCAGTAAATATCCCCTCTGTCAGATCTTGTGCTCAAAATATTAACACAACTTTTTATGTATTAGTATAGCGATGCCTCTTGCTTTTTGAATTAAAGCAACTATAAATTGAGAGGACTAGCCAATCACTATACAGTTCACAAGCTTCAAGCTCTGTCAAATGTATCTCCTGGAGCATGTCCATGTCAACATTCTCTGTTTTTAAGAATTGAGAATATATTTTCTTTTAATAGGGTTAATAACCCTTTATATTCCAGGAGACCCATTTAATTATTGGAGCCATTGTTGTTCAAATAAGTTAACATTCTTTAGTGATATGAACAGCTTGAATCAGGACAAAATAAAACTAAATCAAAACAAGTTTGTCTCCTGCCGCCACTTCAGAAACTATTTGTGTACAGCAGAAACTGCATATCAGTACTAAATAGGATTCACTTTATTCATACACAAATCTGTAAGTGGGTTATTCATAGATATTGAATATTTCTCTAGTGTTTGTGCTATTGTGTTCTCCTATGGTAAGAAGTGTTGGCAACTAGGACAAAATGTCATGTTTTAGTCTGTATCTGGTTCACTGACATACTATAAATGCTCCCTCCCTTCACAAGGTCAGTTGGATTGTCAACTGTCAGGCTGACTGCCCTGTGTTGGTTTTTACAGACCACAAGCCTGATCTGTATTTTACTTATGCTGGTTTGTATTGGGACTATTTTTATTGACACCACAGTAATTACACCTGTGTAAAATAGGGATAAGTAATCAGGATAAGGGCTCTTTTTCAATCTCCCAGTTCTTTTCAACAAAGGAAATGTTCAGAAGTGATATTTCTATCACTGGGTGCATTACTAAAATCCATATAAATATGGATATTAGTGACGTGTTTGCTTCACATTGAGGATTCCTTTTGCGATAAGTTTTTGAAATGTCTAAATTCAAACACTGAATCATATGGGATAGAGTAAAAGCATTTCAGATTATTTTTGACCTAGGAACAATGTATTTTTGTCTATCACTCAACTCGGACAGATGAAGGGATTTTTCTCAAATGTAAGAGTCACCTTCAGGAGGAAAAAGAAAACTAGTTTAGATACTCCATAACCAGCATAAGATTTTTTTTTTTTGGGGGTGTGCTTAGTTGTACATGGCATGGTACTAAGGAATTTAGCATTCCCTGAAATGTGTTCTTTATTGCCGCTTCACTTAACTTTAAAACGAGACACTGAAAAGAAAGTACAAGAGCTTAGCTGTACTCAGGGTAATGCAGAGTTATCTAGGCTTATTATCAAAACTGAGAGTACTATCCAGGGAGTGTCTTGGCTAGAGTAATCTACAAGTCTGTGCATGAATGAACCCAGGAGTCCAAGGAATTAAAATAGTGAAGCAGGTGCATTAACTGTATGAAAGTCCTTAAAGAGCAACACATTATAAAGTGTCAGTTACAGGCTATTGGAATATGTTGCTGGAAGTTAAGGTTGCAGGGCAGTTTGGACTCATGCTGTGAAATATGTATGAAGTCATAAATAAGTCTCTCCTGCCTATGGTTGACGTCTAATATGTCACAGAGTTGATCAGCTGCCCCAGAGAAGTGTGACTGGGGAGCTTGCAGAGCTATGTGAGGGCTTTCTTTAACATTGGTGCAGCATATCATTAGAAGCTCAATGTGGTACATAGTCCGTGGCATACTGCAGCACTTTGCATTCATCCCTTCCATCAAGAGAGATGACTGATAATTCTGACAGGGGGAAAAAGACTCAAGTGTGTGTGTGTGTGTGTGTTTTTAGCATAAAATTATCTCATTTTATGTTTCTGGGGCAATAAAACCCCATGTGGATTAAGCTAGAACAATATGAAGCAATGCTAATACGACCATGTCTAAGGGTATGTCTAGATCAGTATTTCTCTATTTACTACCTGACTGCAGAATAGTTCATATTCATTCATTCATGCTGATAAGTAAAAAATTACTCAGCATTTTTCCTTTCTGGGTGTGGAACAAATTGTGATGATTCTGAGGTTCCTTAGCCCAATGAGAGAGAGCCTTCTAATTTGATTTTTGTATTAATAAAAGTTGGCTACCTATTATGTATTGTATGCAATCTGCAGAATGACCTTCAATATGCAAGAAGCAATACTTTTTTAGCTAATAACCTTTCACAATTAGATTAGTCCCAAATTAGAATTCCGACAAAACATTTTCAGATTCTAAATGCATAGAATGACTAATATATATCACAGCGTTTAATGATTTAACTTAATAAGCATATTCCCAAGGAATAGTCTGGTGGAATGACATGTTGAAGACACCAGTATAAACTTTTTAAAATCTTCAGTGATTTGATTTAACAAACATATGATATTTGCATATACCGATTGTAGTTGTAATTAACTTCCCAAATCATGTATTTTGCAGTCTTCTAATTCCCTCTACATCCTTCTCCTCATTGACAAATTCAGTCACATTTGACAGCCCCAATCTGGCATTTAAATGTGACAAAAATAGACACAATGGTTATTCTTTAAATAATGTATATTGAGTGACATACAAGAAATTTTTTTAACTCCGTGCCAACAGTCGGTTTTGCCTGTGACACTTGTAGATCAGACATCTGAACACTCCACTTTATTACACTAATAGCACCTGCTGTCTCGATTCTTTTTTATCTAGAACTAGAATCTCTAAACTGACTGAGCCTCTAAAACATACAATAGCCAGTAAACACTACAGACAATAGGCAGTTTGTTTTAATTGTTAGTCTTAATACTAAACATGCAAAATCAATGATGGTTTGAAAAATTATTTTAAATGTTAGAACACTGAGGATGTGTAAACCCCCTCTTTTGTATCCTCAATCCCTCTCATGCCCCCTCAATCAAATGCTTCCATCCTAGCTACTGCTCTTTCCTTCTGTTTCCTCAGAAGCTGCCCGTCCCTCTACTTAACATCACAACCACTCTCTCAGTGAAATGAGAGACTCATACCTAGTTAGGTTTCAGCCCAGCTCACCTTGAAGTCAGTAGCAGCTGGATTGGACCTTTTTATAGCATTCCCAGCTCTGCCTCTGTGCTTCCTTGAACTAGATAAATTCATGGAGGATATTAGTTATTAGCCAGGGATACGGCCCTGCACCTGGAGTGACCCTAAACCTCTGTCTGCCAGGAGGGGAAGTGGGGGTGGATCACTGCAACTGCCCTGTTCTATACACTCCCCCTGAAGCTCTGGTACTGGCCACTATCAAAGACAAGATACTGGGCTAGATGGACCGTTGGTCTGACCCAGTATGCCCAGTTTTTTAGGGTCTACCTGCCATCTCCATCATTTCTTAATCACTTCATGATGTGATCTGCTGTCTGTTCTATGCCTAGAAACCAACCGTAATGTCAGGAGGTTTGTATAAGGGGAGGAGAGAAGAGGGGCTCCCTAGAAGAGGATGATGGGTGGCACCTCTTCCTCCTTATTGTGGTTCCCATTCACCTCCCAGGGCTGGGCCCTAAATTACCCAAATAAATAAGTTAGGGTTGACAGTAACATTTCCTCTCACCAGAATGGCTTCATGGCTACATAAATTTCAGATAAATTCCTGAAATTCTGAACTGCATTTGGAGATTTACCTTCTTATTAAAGTCTTACAGGAGAGCTGGTTAGATGTGGATCTTTATCTTGTGGCCTCTGACACATCATAAAAGATTAATATCCAAAGGGTAATACTCCTGTCACATTCTGAAATGAACTACAAATAAAATACCAACCAAAAAACCCACAAGTGAATGCAGTGAATTCATAAATATAATTGCATATATATCTAATAGGGAAGACTGTATATTAGACATTTATCAAAAGCTGTCATCTCTGAACTTCAGTGGCTTTTTGTTGCAATTCTTATTCTCAAAACAGTTCCTTATGCAGTGGCCTTTTGGACTGTTGAGGTGGATTCATCAGCTGGAGCCTCTTATTGCTCTCGGTATGTGCTGACAGAATTCACACAACCACTGACAACACAGTCACAGTCAGTAGTATTATGGGTGCCTGAGAGCTATTGTCCTTCTAATTTTATTTAGATGTGTCCTGTTCATCCTGTGGAACCAAGCCTCAGAGGAGGTTGACATCTTGTTGCAGGTGGTATTTTGGCATATTGCCAGCTACTTTTTTTTTTTTGGATTACATCACAGTTTTGTATTGTCGTATTTCTTCTATACTAGCTGCTGTTATGATCTAGCTTCAGGGCTACTTGTCTCTGGCTCAAGTAGCCTGTTGGATAATCAGCACTGGCGATCCTAATAAAGTATTGTAGGATGTTGCGATACAATTGAAAGTATGGTTCCCTTGAATCCACCATGACACTTAAAAAAAAATGTTATTTTGTTTGCACTGACTAAGGAAAAAAGTCTATATAAGCATACTAGCTATAGCGCAATCTTCAAAAATGTGCCTTAGTGGGGGGGAAAATACTTACTCAGTTGTTAAAAGTCCTTTAGCTTCACCAATCTACCCATAAATCTTGTGCAGTGATGTTGCAATCTCATGAGACTTAAATCTAATCTGTGACATCTTTTATTCAGATATTTATTATTTGAAACACTCATCTTGGCAGAATCTTGATGGGTTCTATCGTTTTTATGTATAATGTTGCTGTAAGGAACTGCATTTATTGACTGTTGGGTGAAAATGTGATATTTATGCAAACTGATTTTGTGAAGCAACATCTGCTGTTTGCTTTTCAGGGCCATATTCCCATAAAAGACTCTGCATAGCTATAAAAGGATATTAATTTAAGATTAAACTCATCCCTTTTAACACAGCCTCAAGTAAATAGTTAAAAGGAAAGAGAATCTTTGTATTTCCATAAAATAGGGCTGAGCACTACAATCTGAGCTGCTGCAGATTAAGCTGTTTGGTGAATACTAAGAAAGGGTCAAGTAACTTGGTCAGGTTAGCCAAATACTGACCTCGGTGTTTTCCCCCAAAACTCAACACGAGCATCAATGTTTTGTGGCGGGGAGGAGGGTTCACATTTTTCTTTAAAGCCCCCTAAAAAATAGAGCAATACAGTGTGGTCCAGCGATAGGCTGAATGTCCAGCACTGAAGACAAGAATTCTATTCTCAACTGTGCTACAGACTTATTACGGGACTTTGGGCAGATCACTCAAGTGATCTATGCTTTCCCTGTTTCCTCATCTGTGAAATGGGAACAATAATCCTCACCTTTTTAAAGTACTTAGAACTTCAGAGACTTATTATCTTTACTTGTACAATAAGCATAGCATTAATAAAGGGAATTTATATGTAATATATTTAAAGCTTTGTTCCCCCTGTACATTTTGAACACCAATCTTTTATAATCAGTTCAATGAGCATTATGGATATTAGTCTGTTAATACAATTATTTGTATTATAATGGTATGCTCAATATTTAGGTGCTGGCCACTCATCAAAGACAGTTCCTGCCCTGTACAGTTTATGATATGAGAATACCAGGAAGAAAGGAAGGATTAGAGAGAGGACCAAAACCTACATTTCTGGATCCACCCCCTTTCCAATACAAGATATCTAGGTCAGATTCTCAGCTGGTGTAAGTTACTATAGCTCCATTGATTTCAATGATGCTATGCTAATTACACTAAACTTGAAATTCTGAATCCTAGAAGGGAAAAAGTGGGGTGTCTAGGATTATTGGGTGATGGTGTTACACTGGTGAGAAATCTGATAAACCTTGAAGAGGACTTGGATAGCTATCAGCACGGGGTTTGCATAAACCTTAGACTTGAAGGTTTGCAATGAAGGTTAATACAATCCTATTTTATGCTATTGAAACAACTGCATGAACAAAAGAATGTCTGTCATTTCTTTTTCACCTACACCATGTCTACACTGCAGCAGTTTCACAGAGCCATGTTTGTAGTTAGTGTATCCCTCTTGCATACTTGGCTGCTTGCGTCGGTTGCCAAGAAGGCTAAGGCATTTTGGGCTGTACAAGTGGGAGCATTGGCAACAGATCAAGGGATGTGATCATTCCCCATCTATTCTGCATTGATGAGGCCTCATTGGAGTCCTGTGTCCAGTTTTGGGCGTCATGCTATAAGAAGGATGTGAAAAAATTGGAAAACCACCAGTGGAGGGCGACAAAAATGATTAGTGGACTGGAACACCTGACTTATGAGGAGAGGCTGAGGGAACTGGCGTTGTTTAGTCTGCGGAAGAAAAGAATGAGGGGCGATTAGATAGCAGCTTTCAGCTACCTGAAAGGGGGTTCCAAAGAGGCTGGATCTAGACTGTTCTCAGTGGTAGCAGATGACAGAACAAGGAGTAATGGTCTTAAGCTGCAGTGGGGGAGGTTTAGGTTGGATATTAGGAAACTTTTTCACTAGGAGGGTGGTGAAGCACTAGAATGGATTACCTAGGGAGGTGGTGGAATCTCCTTCCTTAGAGGTGTTCAAAGTCAGGCTTGACAAAGCCCTGGCTGGGATGATTTAGTTGGGGATTGGTCCTGCTTTTGAGCAGGGGGTTGGACTAAATGACCTCCTGAGGTCCCTTCCAACCCTGATGATCTAAGATGATGCCATGTGGAATGTTGGGTCTGTGTATGAGAACTCCATTGACTACAAAGGGAGGCAAGCCTGTTACTGGTGGACCTGCTGGTCACCAAGAATTTGTAGCAGCTGTGTCTGCCTGAAAAGACCCATTAGGTCCATATGCATCTTCCTCTCCTTTTTCCTGGGCCTTTCTTCTTCTTTCTATGATACAGTACTATTTTCCACAACCAGTGGTGGTTTTACCTGATATCTCACACCTGAGGGTAACCAAAGCACAGAGCATAACTGCTACTGGCATCCCAAAGCCACATAGGCCTGTATGCTGCTTGCTTGTTCTCTGCCATGGTGCCTGCTGAAGCTGACATGGAGTGGCATGGGAAAGGAAAATATGATTTATTTAAATATTTTTGGATGTCTCCTAAATTTTCAAATATATTGATTTCAATTATAACACAGAATACAGCGTAGAGTGCTCACTTTATATTTTTGATTACAAATATTTGCACAGTAAAAATAAAAAATAGTATTTTTCAATTCACCAAATACAAGTACTGTAGTGCAATCTCTTTATCATAAAAGTTGAACTTTAAAATTCAAAATAGGATTGCATACCAAAAAAACTTTTATTTTTGAATGCAATGTAAAACTTTAGAGCCTATAAATCCACTCAGTCCTATTTCTTGTTCAGCCAATCACTAAGACAAACAAGTTTATTTACATTTGCAGGAGATAATGCTGTCCCTTCTTGTTCACAAGGACACCTGAAAGTGAGAACAGATGTTCCCATGGCACTGTTGTAGCCGGCATTGCAAGATATTTACATGCCAGATGCGCTAAAGATTCATATGTCCCTTCATGCTTCAACCACCATTCCAGAGGACATGCGTCCAGGCTGATGATGGGTTCTGCTCTATAACAATCCAAAGCAGTGCAAACTGATGCATGTTCATTTTCATCTGAAGCAGATGCCACCAGCAGAAGGTTGATTTTCTCTTTTGATGGTTTTTGTGTTCTGTAGTTTCCACATTGGAGTGTTGCTCTTTTAAGACTTCTGAAAGCATGCTCCACACCTCATCACTCTCAGATTTTGGAAGGCACTTAAGATTCTTAAATCTTGGGTTGAGTGCTATCTTAAGAAATCTCACATTGGTACTTTCTTTGCACTTTGTCAAATCTGCAATGAAAGTGTTCTTAAAATGAACATGTGCTGAATAATCATCTGAGACTACTATAACATGAAATATATGGCAGAATGTGGGTAAAACACCAAGCCAGAGACATACAATTATCCCCCAAGGAGTTCAGTCACAAATTTAATTGCATTTTTTTTTACGAGCATCATCAGCTTGGAAGAATGATCAGCATAGAAGAACCATCAGCAATTGGCTGAATGAGAAGTAGGACTAGAGCCTACAAGTCCACTCAAGTTTTTTGCATTGTTTTGCGTGCAGTTATGTAACAAATTCTACATTTGTAAGTTGCACTTGCATGATAGATTCCACTAGGGTACTTGTATGAGGTGAATTGAAAAATACTGTTTTTTACAGTGCAAATATTTGTAATAAAAAATAGCAAGCAGTGTACACTTTGTGTTGTAATTGAAATCAATATATTTGAAAATGTAGACACATCCAAAAATTTAACAAATTTCAATTGGTGTTCTATTGTTTAACAGTGCAATTAAAACTGATTGATCATGATTAATTTTTTGAGTTAATCACATGAGTTAACTGCAATTAATTGACAACCCTAATCTTCACATTTAAACATTGTAAGGGACAATGCATATCGATCCTTCCCCTGGATTGGGCTCCTCTGTGCTTGGCTGGCTAGGCTGTGGTGGAATCTCAAAAGATCTTGGCTCACAGAATAGCTGTAAACACCTGGTGGTGGTACCCTTCCTAAAGATTACAAATCCATCAAAGAGCGCTGGAAGGCATACTACTAAAAGCTTCTAAATCAAGAATCAGCTGTGACCAATGACACCATTGACTCCATCCCTTAGAATTCAATCTGGGAAACTCTTGCCAACCCACCAACACCTGAGGAGGTCTGCAAAGCAATTAAAGAAATGAAGAACAATAAAGAACCTGGTCCAGATGGCATACCAGATAAAGTACTGAAAGTGTGGAGAAACAGACTGACAAACTTCATTTGTTGCTCCTCAAATTCTGGTGCACCAAAGAAATCCCTGCTGACTTATATAATGCTAACATCGTCCCCGTTCTCAAAAAGAGAGACAGGGCCAACTGTAGCAACTACGAAGGCATTGCCCTCCTCTCCATCGCTGGGAAGATTCTTGCTGCTTCTCTTGAATTGACTGCTCCCTCTTGCAGAGGAAGTACTACCAGAGTCCCAGTGCATCTTCAGACCCTCAACGCACAACTGACATGATTTTCGCAGCCAGACAGATCCAGGAAAAATGTCAAGACCACCACCAGGAGCTGTATATGGCCTTTATCAATCTGACCCAAGCCTTCAACTCTGTCAACCATGAGGCTCTGTGGAAAATCCATGTCAAAGTTTGACTGCCTAAGCAAATTTATCACCATTTGCAAGGCTCCTCCATGACCAGATGACTGCCTCCATCCTGTGCAGTGGCTTTACCGCTGAGCCTTTTGTCATCCAAACTAGCATAAAAAGCATGGTTGTGTATTGGCACCCACCATTTTCTCCATTTTCTAAGCAGCTATGAAAACACTAACCCAAGACTGTCTACCATAAGGCATTGGCATCCAATATCAGACTGACTGCAACTTCCTCAATCTTGTCTCCATTGCCAGAACTAAAGTAATATCGGCAACAATAACTGAACTCCAGTACACAGATTGTGTGCTGTAATTGCGCACGCGTGCACAGAGGAGGCTCTTCAAACAGCCCTTACTTGTTTCTCTGAAGATTACAAAAGCCTAGGGCTAACTCTGAACATGGGCAAAACAAAAGTTCTCCTCCAACCAGTCCCTGCTCAATCATCAGACCCAGCAAGGAAGATCTATGACAAGATCTGGAAAATGTAGAACACTTTGCCTATCTTGGCGGCCATCTCTCACAGAGAGCAGACAGAGATGTTGAGATTCAGCACAATTTGTTGTGCCAGCCTTGCCTTAGGCAGACTGTCTCACCGGGTGTTCAACAATGACATAAGAACACATACTGAACTTTTAGTTTATAAAGTGGTGTAATCCCTACCCTCCTCTATGGTTGTGAGACTTGGGTGACCTATAGAAAACACTGGGGAAGTCAGCACCAGCACTTTCTTTGCAAGATCCTCATGTAGAGTGGGAGGATCATCGCACTAATGTCAGTGTCCTCACAGAGGCTGACATCTACAGTGTTGAGGCCTTGATTATCCAGCACCAGCTGAGGTGGGGTGGGCACTGTGTGCACATGCCTGATATGTGTGTTTAACAAAACAACTGCTGTGTGCCCAACTCACTAAAGGGGAAAGGAGGCCAAAAACACTAAAGACGCCCTCAAGATAAACATCAAGAGATGTGACATTGACACCGTACGCTAGGAGACAGCAGCCCAGGAGATGGATAACTGGCAAATACTTGTCAACAAGGGAATGTCCACTTTTGAGGAAAATCGTACTTCTGTACTCTAATTATGGCATGTAGCTCATAGTAAAAGCAGTACGTCTGTGACTTGGCACCAGACTGACTTTTAGCCTCCCTGGCCTTGGTCTGACACAGTTCCTTCACTTTCACACAGCACTGCTGCTGATCCCCATCGTATTCCTTCACCTGCACCCCCCCATGAAATCTGCTTGTAGATTGCCACACATCTATGACTGCTTTTGTAGCTGTGCTTGCAGTCTCTTCTTCCAGAAGGTGCAGCAGATCCAATAAGGCTATTTAATTTGGGAAGCCAGAATGTGTAGCCAGCATGGTCAATGGAGCAGGTTCCCACAACAATGGAGAGCTGTAAAGCGTGTTCACCAAGGAAGACAATCAGAAATTGTTTTTAAAATACCTGAGGGTTTTGAAGAGTTGTGTGGCTTGAATAGGGGAGTTCACAACTGTAACCGGAGCAGTCACTGTTGGGCATTGTGAGACAGATGCTGTAGGACTTGCACTGCAATGTCCGTGGCTCAATGCCATTGGGGAGGATGTGTTACTGCGTTGCTGTAAAGGGGTGTTTTAATCAATGGGAGACATTTGAACATGGACACATGCACAGCTAGGCCGACACAAGGTAACTTAGGTCAACCTAACTTTGTAACACAGCCTTTAGTAAGATTAAAAGAGACCACAAAGATGCAGTTGAAGCCTACACAAGCACAGGACAATGGAATAATATTGTCACCCTGACCATTTTCCCACTTCATCAGGCCATGAAGAGCTTCTTACCTGTTTACACAAAGGAAAGTAACCCATTAAAGTCAACAGGAGTCTTGCTGTTGACTCCAAAGGTAATTTGATCAGGCCCCATATTAAAAAAAAAAATTTACAAGAGTAAATTGGGATGGATGTATTACTGCAATGTTCATAACTTCTTCACCCTCATTTTGACCAGTTTTGTGGCTTCTGAACATTCGCACAGAGAACTAGACCACTGGTGTGGTGAGCTTCCATACCCTTTCTGTCTGTCCTATATCCCACAAATTTTGCATGTGTAAAACTAGCATCCTGAAAAATGTAGCACCTTATGTAAGTCAGCTATATGAGAATAACACTGATGCGTAGCTATATGAAAATAGTCTTGTTAACATGTGGTGGTGTTCCTGTGATTTAGATTTAGATCAGTTGTATCTTTTTAGCAGTTATGAACCAGATACTGTATATTTAATGCCCTATAATTTTACTATTTAAAAAAAATAAGGTCTCGAATTCAAAACCCTAGAAACCCCTGATTTGCAAGTCGGAGGCTGGCGATTTTGTTCTGCTTAACCACTCTGCAGAAATTCAGTGTGGGGAAATCCCTGGAGCACTTTACCTCCACCACTCTTTGACAGTCTTTCACTGAGCTCCTACTGATTAATTGTTAGACTGAATATGCTTAAATTAGTCATTAATTTTTGTCTAAAAAGGGAATAATTCTGGAACACTTTCTGTAGCAAGATAGTGCTTGCATTGTTAATTACTTTCTCTAATGGCTGTTTCCACCCCCATCCCCAGCATACTCAAAGATCACTTTTTTTCTTTCTACAGTCCAGAGACTTAGTGAAGAAGTCAGAATTTTTTTAAGACACCCTGCTGTGTGAAAATAAAAAAAACCCCACAAACAACAAATCAGTGAAGATGAACTGCATTACATGCTGAGTGTTTGGATTCTCTTTCAACTACATGTGCAGTACTTTATCCATTATTTAACCAGTGGTTTCCCTGTTAGAAACAGATGGAGTTTGGGTGGTTTATTGTGCATGTTTGTGTGCCATTACAGATGGCAAATAAGCAAGCCACCCTTCATTTAATCACTTCTCCATCTTACAAGCTAATTTTACCAACTATAGGTTATAGGTTCATGCTATGGAACTTATAAGTGACCACACACTTTTGGCAAAGTGAAGGTTCATTTTCATTCATAATCTAAAGCACCATGTAAACAAAGGCCTGAATCTATAGCCTGGTCTACATGCAAAATTACACCAGTTTAACTTAAGATGTGTTTTTTTTAAACGATCTATGATTTGTAAACTCATGTAATTAAATTGGTACAATTTGTATGTGCAATCACTCAAATTAACTGAAATCTGTATTTGAATTTATAGGGCCAAACTAAACCAAAATAACCAGTTTTAAACTGATATCAGAGTATCTACATGGGATTTGCACTAGTTTAAACGAGCCCATTTAATTAAACTGGTGCAAGTTTGTTCGCAGACAAGCCTTCTGTTGCTCTTCACCCACTGATATTCATTGAGTTAGTGCCTCTAAAAATCTTCCTCTTAGGCCTGATGCGTATGCTTAAGTGATTTGATTCATTTTTATTTTAAACACTGGAGTGTCCCCATCTCTATTCAATGAAGTGCTTAAAGCCCACTGAAGTCAATGGGACTTAAGCACAAATATTAGTGTTTTGCTGAATTCGGGTCTCATACCACTGTAAAATGCTATGAAGTTAAAATGCTAGTGTTTTACTAACACAGAGTGAGTGTATCGATCATTTAGACAAGGTACAGAACAATGCAGAATCTAGCTTAAAATGTTCTGATTCATTACTAAAAGTGCTCACTAGCAATTAGTGGCTTTACTTGGTTAATTGATTGAGCAATTTAAAGTCTAAACTCAGTGACACCATTCTTAACCCAGAGTACCACCACTAACTCCATTGAAATCACTGTGGATTGTCATCAGTATAACTGAAATAAGAATCTCTCTCCCACAGTCATTAAATGTGCCTATTTGAAGTGAAACCTTAGCAACAGTTAAGATAAGATAAAATTAGACCAAGAAAATAGCAAAGTCTGTCAAGAGCCAGTATGCCCTTCATTATTACAAACTCTATCTTCAGGGAACCTACAGTAACTTTTAAAAGTGTATGCTCTGGGCTGAACCATAGTTGCTTGTGGGCCAAGAACCTAGTATATGTGCACTCATTTTGAGGAGAGTAAAACTGAGATGGTATTGGATTCATGTATGTGGTCGTCTCTTCTATCCAAAATAATTTTTTTTCCTGAGGATAAACTAGGCTGGATCATAGCTTATAACCTGACATTTTATATTTTCACATCTCATGCTATGGTTTTATAGGTAGCTAACATGCACCTTCTTTAACTCACTCACAAATTGAGTAATCTAATTCAAGGGCTTTTAACTCCATTTGAATCAATGGAGATGCCATTTCTGTCCAGTTCATGAGGACTTCTGTTGCAATAAAACAGGATAAATTTAATTTTAGTGGAGGACTCATCTCCCATCAGGCTTTGATTATTTTGTATGACTCTGACGTCTATTGATGTCAGTCATAATTGAAAAGCATTATTATATCTGATTCTCTTGAGACAGAATGGGGGTTGCACACCTTTGACGGAAGGCATATTCTGGACTTCAGAATTCTCATTTCTGATAAATGAATAGAAAAGAATTAATCTTAATTTTTTTATTCTAGAGTGCTGGCAGTGAGAAATACTTCCCATTTTTGTACAGTAATTGCAAATGAAGCACAATAGCTAGGAAAATTTATCTAGGAACAATGAACATGAAACCTCATGAGAACAATTTTACAGAATCACTTTCTGGAGTAGAATCACACCTTAAAACATGTCAGTCAATCAGAGCAGAAACAATATCATATAATTCATATAACTGCTTAGCTATTCATGTTGATATAAATCGTTAGAGCAGCCACTATCCTGAAAGCTGTTCATTTTGACTATTTGGGGAATACTTGAAATTGGGATGAGTTCACAAATGATTCACTGACAGAAAAAAAGAGCTAAATTCTTCAGATTATTCAGAATGACTAATTTATCCATCTCTATTTTTAAGTAGGGCTTTATTTGAATAATTTTAAACAATAGCTAGTTAGCAGGGAACTGTTCACAAGGCAGATTTATTTACAAGGCCTGCTGGGGTATGTGAACATCTATATCTCTGTAAAATCATACACAGTAGCATTTTTTAAACTACAAACTTAGTGGCTTAGAGTGACTTAGGAGAAATATTGAAGCTGAATTCAGAACATGTCATTCGGTAGTTAAAGCTGAACCTCTCCGCTTTCAGAATTTCCATAATACATCATCTTTCTTGGGGGGGCAGGGGGAGGCATTTAGTGGTGGGAGGCTCATAACTTGAGCAATTAGATGACTGTTCTGGACTATCCCTGAAAATCGCCTCTTCAGTTTTCCATTGGTGACAGCTCATGGTTTACAATCTCTTGTCACAAAGGTGAGATGACTGAATTCTCCTTAGTTTGTCCTCTTCCATTGTACCCTGCAGGAAAAGGGCTTCATTATTTAACTGAGATCAATGAAGGCAAATGGTTTATTCGCAGTTAGTTATCTTCACTGCTCCAAGTACTTTACCTCTATTTGGAAAAGAATAAAAGAGAAAATACCGTATCCTGAAACTTCTTGCATTCACTTTTTCCCATATTTTTCCTAAATCTGGTCTAATAACATGCCTGCTAAAGGAAATTCCAATTTGTGTTTGAGAAAATGTAGGACTTAAGGAGCAAAGTTTTATAAAGTGCAGGTAGTCTTGTGATTGTGGGGGCAAACATATTTGAAAATGCAAGTACCTATTTGCCTCTGCAATTACCTAACTTGTGCAAGTATGAATGCATGCACCTTCATATTTTTTTTTTCCTGTGGGTGCATGGGTTCAAAGATGGCTTTCTTTGAGCATAAATCAATCTCAGGCTTTCTCTCTAAATAGCATGTGCTTTTGTAAACCCTAGATCTATTTAAATTTATAGCAAGATGCCAGACAGGAGGGGCTGAGTAGAGCTGGGCAGGGCATTTTTACCGTCAAAATATTTTCAAGAGTTCATTCTCTCCTCTCCCCCTCCCCCTGCAACTTGAATAGGGTGTGCAGAAGGGCAGCTCACTGCTGCCATGCCTTCTCCTAGCTGGGTGTGGTGCAGCAGGGTCATCTTTTCAGGCTCCATGCTTCCAGCTGCTCAGGCCCATGACTTGGATCTTGGGCCAGGTCACATAGTCTCACCTCTTCCAGGGAAATAGAAATAAGTACAATAGTCCGATGGCTTCACACAAGATCTTCAGTCTGAATTCAGGCTTTATTGGCTTTCCAGCCTTTTTCTCCAGGGGTGATTGTACTGCCATCTTTGGTAGGACCCCAAGTTCACTCTTTACTCTAGATTCTAGCCCAGGAATCCAGTAGTAAGTAGCAGCTAAGGTCTGATTCAGAACTGCTGCTTCCTTCCTGGGTTACTTCCATCCTTGGCCTGTCTCTAGGGCTCGCACGCAGCCCCTTCTCCAGATCACTCCCCACTAGAGCCCTTAAAGGAAAATACATTTGTTATGGGAAACAAAGCAAATGTAAAGGTTGCATGCAAGACTATCTGCCCCAGGGGGCTCTGGCATCTAGCAGACTCTAGGTTTCTGCTGCCTCAATCCAGCTTCCTGCAGACAGTCAGTAGGTAGGCCTTAGCCCCAGCCTGGACTTCCTTCAAGGGGCTAGCATAAGAGGTCCACACCTTCTCCCAGTGAGCCACTACTGAGTTGGGCTTTTCTTTTAACTCACTCAATGTCTAACACCGCTCACAGGTACAACAGGGCAGGGCTGACTGAGCCCACAGGCTGCCATTAACCCCTTCCCAGCCACTGTAAGGCCTATATTTTCCATCACAGGACAAAGTGAAAATCTAAAATATGTAAACTATTTTTTTTTTCAGTTTGGGTCAGTTGAAACATTTTGTTTCAATTATTTTGACCTTTTTTAAAACAAACAAACAAACAAACAAACAAAAAAAACAACCCTGTAGTCTAATTAGCTTAAAGTTTGAAGCAAGAAGTAGTTTTGAATTGGAAAACTGGAATTTTTCATTTAGAAAACTTCAAAACAAAATGTTTTAAAAATTTCAAATCTTAAACATTTTTGAGCGAGGAGATTCGTCAGAGCTGAACCTGTTGCATGAACAGTTTGTCTCAATGAATTGGCATTTTTTCAATGGGGGCAGGGAAATGTTTTGTTGAAAATCTACTGAACAGCTCTAAGGCTGAGGAACATTCTAGACCAAAGCTCTACTATGAAGCAGAGAGTCAGAAAAGTTTTAGGGATAGTACTGCTTTGTTTGCTCTAACAAAGGTTCAGCAGTTGTTCTGTGCTAGAAGAAAGTTTGTGACATTCTTTACCATTGTCAGAGGACTACTGGGGTAAAATTAGGAATATGCTCACCGTTTTTTTTTCTTTTTCAGGAAAATATTGCTCTTTTCCTTGTCTCATGCTCTCCTTGTGATAGGAAATATGGCTTTAGCTCTGAAAGATGTTTAACTAGCCACCCAACACACATGAGTAGCAATGAACAGTACATGGTATACCACAGAAATCAAACCATTTTTTCATCTTTTGTGTCTGTGGCCAAACCGGAAAATGGCAGAATCTTGTAAGCAAATATAATTCTACATGAGATTATTTTTTGAGCAGGTTTCTTTGCAGCATGATTGTAGATGGTGAGGGTTTGATAACTTGTTGAAGTGTTGGACAATTTCTTTTTGAAAGCTAAATTAGTCCAGGGATTAAAATCTGCTTTGAATGATCTCCTATGCAACCTTCTGACATCAGTGTTCTCTTTGGTTTTACCCTCTTCGAAAATCAGAGTCTGACCCCCTGATTCCAATGCCCTATGTACTGTAACAGCATGCTGTACTGTATGAAATATTGACTGCTTTTATAGCAGTCACAATGTATAGTTCTCTACTATTCCACACAGCTGCTTCTATCAATTTTTTCAAGAGCTGGCCATTTATAGTTTTCTGCACAGTGTCACTCACTCTTATCTGATCTGGACAGCTCATTCCTTCCAAGGCATAACACAAGGACTTTCTTTCCCTGGTTCCCTCAGATCTTTTAAAGGGCATTATTACTATCTGTACCTACTCATTTATCTTTTCAAACATTCTGCAACTTGCAGATTGTCTTGTTGTGGGGAGATAATATAAGCATTGTACTTTCCTTAGGTGTGTCATTCCACTAAAAAAGCAAGGGATCATTTGAAAAATAAAGTTTTACATTCCTCAAGTATCCCATAACATGCTTTAAAATAATTAAAATCCAAACATTACTTAGAGTACATCTTAAAATGGGCTGGGATCATATTATTGTAGCACCTAACAGCCCCGGTCATGGACCAGGACCCCACTGTGTAAGGTGCTGTACAAACACACAAAAAAAAGATGGTCCAAGCCACAAAGAGCTGACAATCTATAAGTTCACTGTGGGTAGCAGCTTACACAACAAGGCTTCAATGGCACACGGTACAGTTCATTATGGCAAGGGTATCGGATTCTGGCTCTAAATTAGGATACCTATACAATTTTTTTCATTTGAAGTTTTTTCTCCAAGATTAGAAAGAGGTTTTCTTTTCAACTCTTGGTGAAGATAACACACCCATATGACATTTAAATAAGTGATATTCACATAGGTCAGTGGTTCCCAAACTTGTTCTGCCGCTTGTGCAGGGAAAGCCCCGGGCTGGCCAGGCTGGGCCAGTTTGTTTACCTGTGGCATCCACAGGTTCGGCTGAGCGCAGCTCCCAGTGGCTGTGGTTTGCTGCTCCAGGCCAATGGGAGCCACTGGAAGCAGTAACCAGTACGTCCTGTGGCCCGCGCTCCTCTGTGGTCAATTGAGCTAAAGCAATTTACATTAGTTAAGGATTTGGTCCAATGACTCTAGGGCATGTTTGCTAACCTTCAATATTTCAAGGTGGCTCGTCTTATCTCTTTGCACAGATATTGTAATTTACCACCAGAGTAATATTTTGGAACTATTCTTGCTATTCACGTGGGTGTTTCATAAGGTTGTACTATTCATATCAGCAAGTACCAAATGTAGGTTAAATTTCTGTCTTAAGATGAGAGTATATGTGATCCATTGGATACATGTATGTAGCTTCTGTTGAAGTCAAAGGTAGAATTAAGTCTTCATGGACCAAACTGTTGCACTTTGGCTGAATTGTGACCATACAAAACATGCATTTGTTCATGCAAAGTCCCATTGTGTGTGGCTGCATATCTAACTACCCTGTTTGTACATGAAAAGGCTCCCTTGCATATTTTCAACAATCTGAAGGCCTTGAAAGTTTGACGCTATGTCTTTGAAGCCCTTGATAATTTGCCTAAAATTCTAAAACAGAAGAAAAAATAAACTGCAAGAAAAAATGTGAACGGTGGGGTGGGGGAGAATAACTCCAACCAAAAGAACTCTCAGAAAGCAGAAAAAAACAATCAGATGCAGACAAGGAAATAAGTAATGGGAAGAAAAAGTCCAGCTGTCAGAAAGCCAGTCCAGCAGAGAAAAATCTTTGCATAAACCAGCAGGTTGAGAATACTATGGCACTGGTTGCAAACTGTTTATAGTGTTGGCATGAAATTCAAAATTTCTTTTGTGCCCATGATTGTCTCACTGGACTGAATCAATCAATCACAGTTGTGCAAAGTAGGGTTTCCTGTTCCAAGCTGTTCACTCTGCTAGAAGCTGCCAAGCCATGGTCAGAAAAATATTTTAAAATAGAGAGAAAGTTGCATTCACTGCTCTCCCAGGATAACGGCATTTCGCACCCTATGCCACCTGCTACAGGACAGTGGCTTACACACACACACTGTTCCTAGATTTTCTGGGCTTGATCCTCAGTTGGCATGTATTGGCAAAGATCCATTGACTGTATTACGCAAGCTGATCAATTTTTTTTTCCTGAGGTTAGCTGTATCTACCTTCCACTTGAACCTCTACAAACTTTCTCCTCTCCAATATTGTATTCATTTTCTTCTGTTGCTGAGGCAGTGGTATTGACCTGGCTCTAGGGTTGCCAAACACCCTTGCCCTGTCCCCTGCCCTGCTCCTTCCCCAAGGCCCTGCCCCCCGCTAATTCCATCCCCCACTCCCTCCATCACTCGCTCATTTTTCACTGGGCTGGGGATGAGGGGCTTGGGGTGCAGGCTCTGGGGTGGGGCTGGGGATGAGGGGTTTGGGGTGCTGGAGGTGGCTTCAGGCTGGGGCAGAGGGGTTTGGAGTGTGGGAGGGGGCTCCAGGCTGGGGTTGGGGTGCAAGGGGAGGGCTTTGGTTGGGAGTGTAGGTTCTGGGGTGGGGCTGAGGGGTTTGGAGTACAGGAGAGGGTGCATGTGCAGGCTCCAGGAGGGAGTTTGGGTGTGGGAGGGGGCTCAGGGCTGAAACCTAGCATAAAAATTGTCAACTTGGATGTAGATTTCCCCTCCCTGCTTGTGGCAGTGAAATTTGCTTTCTCAAATGTTCACAAGAAGTGAAACCAAAAGAGGCACAAGTAGGGCTCCAGTTAAATCATTTACAAAGTCAAGTGTCTATTCACAACCATTATGGCCACATTGTTAGTCTCTAAGGTTCCACAAGTACTCCTTTTCTTATTGCTTGGACTGTCTCTCATACAATCAGATCACTTAATCATTCTGGCCTTCACACACTTCATTTAGAGCTGTCTCTATCTGGCAAATTGAGATGTTACAGCAAGAGGTCACTACGCAATCAACATAGTGAACTGACTGTCTAACTTAAGTAATTACTGTAGTCCCCACAGGTAATAATTTTTTGCTTCTAGTGACAGATCTGCACAGCTGTATGGTAATCAAGGTCCTCTAAACAATTTAGCTTGTGGTTTAATATTGCAGGATGGGATTGAAAAACTTGTTGTATGAAGCTGATTCTAGTTAATGTTCTTGAAGATCATTTTCTTCTGTAAAATTCTAGAGTTCAATTGATTCCTTGTCAAAATTCAAATCCCACTTTAATGCATTTATTTAACTTCTACTAACAACATGTGCTTGCTAATATTTGTTTAACCGATTTTGAGAACAGATTAGGAATTCTACTAGCTAAAAACCTCTAATAATGTTATGGGAAATAATGCAATACCATAGTGTGAACAATAAACTTTCCCTCCTGTTCTATGGGCCATTATTTGCAGCATTATTTTTATAAGTGTATTAGTGAATTTATAGGACAAGACCTTGCCATTATATTCTGATATTGGATCACTCATCAAGCCAAATAGAACAGCCTCCCAACTCCAGTTCCATTTGAGTCCAGATCATGTTATCCATGTTCTCAAAAGCTCCTGCCCTTATGAAAAATTCCTACAAAATTTACTGGTGTTCAAACCAATACACTGCAATACAAATGTAATCGGTTTCTTTAGACATTGCTTTGAAAGACTGTAGAATTTAATACGGAATGATTTCTTTTTCTATTAGTGCTGATTAGGAAAATGTTCCTTATTTTTTCATAACTTTCTAGAATTGTTTTCCTTTTTAAAATCCCAAAATTTTAAGATTAATCAAAAAGCTTAATTTTGTCTTTCCTAAAATTTCAAAACTCAATAATTCGTGTGTGAATATATATTTACAAAGAAATCCATTGCATTGCATTCTAGAACATTATTAAATTTACAGGATACATCAAAAATGTATAAACAGTTTTCTATTAAGTTCTGGATCACTTATCCTTAAGGGTGATCCTGTTTATTTTCCCTGCTTGCCTTTAAAAATCTTAATACACCCCTGAAAGCTTTGGGTTGCTTGCTTCTTTGATGGCAACTATTAAAAGATCCTGTTGGGTTTTATTTTATTGGTATAACATTTTGGTGGAGAATTGCAAAAGGGGGAATATTGACATGTGTCCCAAATACTGTGAATAGAAATAGAAGAATTGGTGTGCACACTGCCAGCTTTAGCGAGCTTGGCATTTTTTTTTCTTTTGTTTTTTTTAACTTTACCTTGGTTAACCAAACCTGCTGGCCTCCAGAAAGGTAGTAGGGAAATAAGGAGCTCATAATATAATATCAAGCTACAATTACTGAATCCAAGTCCTATTGTTCACTGAAATATCAGGGGTAACAAGAAGGCCTAAGGGCCAGGCAGTGCTACTCGCTGAAATCGGGGGTAGCAGGATCAGGGAATCTAGGCTGTGTCACTCACTGAGTAATACCAGGAGTAACGAGGAAATTAAAACAAACTTGCCAGAATGTTTAAATGAAGACAAGGCTAGCCAGTACCAGAGGAAGGAATGGAGTCGGACGGAGCTCCAACCTCGCCTTTTGTTAAAGAAATAACACCTTTCATACAAGTCCTTCAGAGGTACAGACACAATCCTTGGACTGAGCAGGCCATTGCAGATGTCTGCACCATTTTGGATTTAGGGGATAGATTGGCACAATACATCCTCACGTGTAAACCTTCTAGTGTTGCAAAACTAGATGCAGCGGCAATTTCTCTGTTATGAGAGGCGTGTAATGACAGCTACCTCCGCTTAGCTACCTGCAAAGAAAAGAAAACCTCTCTGCAGGAAACGCTAACCTAATTAGAAAGGAGTAGAAAACTGGAAAGTTATGGCAACAAACTCCCAAAATCAAATGGAAATGATAAAAGCAGCATTACAGGAATGCAAAGGTAGAGAAAGATTCCTGACAAATCAGGTTACAGCATTTAAAGAATTAGAGAATGACAACCAAGCTGTAATTAAGGAAAATCAGGTTTTACAGGGCATGGTTAAGAAATTAATGTTGGAGCAAGGCAGAGTCCCGGCAAGCCATAATCGCTGTAAATCCATTCTTAAGCAGCTAAAGATAAAATTGGGTTTTGCCACTCTTCAAGTGGTGGCTATCAGTTCAGGAGAATGGAACCCTGCCAATCTCAAATGTGCCCAATTGGGGCATAGATTATTCAACAAGTTATTGGAACTGGAGACAACTTTTTATTACATAGGTGGAGAAAGTGACTACGGGAGAGGCTGTTCTAGATTTGATTCAAACAAATAGGAGAAACTGATTGAAAAATTGAAGGTGGAAGGCAGCTTGTGGGAAAGTGATCAAGAAAGGATAGAGTTAATGATCCTAAGGAAAGGTGGTAGTGAAAACAGCAGAATAAAGACAATGGGTTTCAAGAAGCCAGACTTCAGCCAATTCAGAGAATTGGTAGGTAAGATCCCTTAAGAAGCAAGTCTAAGGGGGGAAAAAAGAGTTCAGGAGAGTTGGCAGTTTTTTAAAGAGATGCTATTAAGGGTGCAATAGCAAACTATTCCAGTGCATAGGAAAGATAAGAAATATAGTCAGAAACCAGGCTGGTTTAACCAGGAGATCTTCAATGACCTGAAAGTCAAAGAGTCCTACAAAAAGAAACTAAGTAAAATTATGAAGTGTGTGTGTGTGTGTAAAACAACACAAGCATGTAGAGTCAAAATTAAAAAGATCAAGGCACTAAATTAAATTATCTAGGGACATAAAAATAACAGGAAAACATTTTACAAATACATTAGAAGCAAGAGGAAGACCAAGGATCTGGTTGGCTCATTACTCAATTAGGAGAGAAAGATAACAGAAAAAGCAGCAATGGCTAAAGTGTCAAATGTCTTTTTTGTTTTAGTATTCATTCAAAAGTTTAGCAGTCATCAGACAACTAACATAGTGAACATCAGTATGAATGGGGTAGGATCTGAGGCTAAAATAGGGAAAAGAACAAGTTAAGAATTACTTAGGCAAATTAGATGTCTTCAAGTCAGCAGACCCTGATGAAGTACACTGTAGAATATATTATTTAAGGAACTGGCTGAAGAGATCTCTGGGCCATTAGCAATTCTCTTTGAGACTTGTGGAGGACAGGAAAGATCCCACAGGACTGGAAAAGGGCAAATATAGTACCTATGTATGAAAGGTGAAATAAGGACAAGCCAGGAAATTATGGACCAGTCCGCTTAACTTGGATACCCAGAAAGATAATCGAGAAAACAATCAATCAGTTTGTAAGCACTTAGAAGATAATAAGGTGATATATAACAGTCACCATGGATTTGTTTAAAAACCATGTCAAACAAATCTGATATCCTTCTCCGACAGGTAACAAGCCTTGGGGAGGGAGGGAAGCAGTAGATGTGATATATCTCCAATATAGTAGGGCTTTTGATATTGTCTCATAGGACCTTCTTATAAACAAACTGGAAATATAGCCTAGATGAACCTACGAGATGGATGAACAACTGGTTGGAAAACTGTACTCGGAGGATGGTTATCAATGGTTCACAGTCAGACTGGAAGGGCATATCTGGGTCTGGTTTTGTTCAATATCTTCATCAGTTAATTAGATAATGGCATAGAGAGTACGCTTAGAAAGTTTGCAGATGATATCAAGCTGGGAGAGGTTACAAGAGCTTTGGAGGATAGGATTAGAATTCAAAATGATCTTGACAAACTGGAGAAATGGTCTGAAATAAATAGGATTAAATTCAGTAAGGACAAATGCAAGTATCACATTTAGGAAGGAATAATCATTTGCCCAAATACAAAATGGGAAATGACTGCCTAGGAAGGAGTACTTCAGAAAAGGATCTGGGGCTTGTAGTAGATCATAAACTAAACAAGAGTCAACAGTGTAATACAGTTGGAAAACAAGTGAATATAATTCTGAGACATATTAAGCAGAAGTGTTGTAAGCAAGACACAAGAAGTTATTCTTCCACTCTACTAGCACTGATTAAGTTTCAGCTGGAGTACTGTGTCCAGTTCTGGGCACCACAGTTTGGGAAAGATATAGATAAACTGGAGAAAATCCAGAGGAGAGCAACAAAAATTATGAAAGGTCTAGAAAAGAAGACCTACAAGGACAGGATTGAAAAAACCTCCTGGATTTGTTTAATCTGGAGAAGAGAAGACTGAGGGGGGACATTATAACATTCTTCAAGTACATAAAAGGTAGTTATAAAGAAGAGGGTGATAATTTTTTTTTCTCCTTAACCACTGAGGACAGGACAAAAAGTAAGGGGCTTAAATTGCAGCAAGGGAGATTTAAGTTAGATATCAGGAAAAACTTCCTAATTGTCAGGGTAATTAAGCACTGGAACAAATTACCTAGGGAGACTGTGGAACCTCCATCACTGTAGGTTTTTAAGAACAGGTTAGACAAACTCCTGTGAGGGATGGTTTAGATAACACTTAGTCCTTCCTCACTGCAGGGGACTGGACTAGATGACTGATAGTGGTCCCTTCCAGTCCTACATTTCTATGATTCTGTGAAGCTTCAAACAGGTAACAATATGCAAAAATGTTTTGCAGACACAGCTGCATAAGTGTGTAAACAGCTGCATATTTTGTGCATGCCATTGTCTTTTTTGCCTGCGTTCACAGAGAACTAGATTGTCAGAGCTCCAATAACACAGGGGACTAAGGCTCCCTTATCCCACTGCTTGGCCCTGCACAGGCTGTGACTCTAGCATAGAGAATAGTCCAAGCTACTCCCCTGATTCTCTGGCTGTGAACAAATGGAGAAGGGAGCAGAAAGAGCCAGAGAATGGGAGGTTCTCTAACTGTATGTTCTCCAATAGCTGGCCAGAGTACCTGGCAGGGCACATAGCAGGAGTAAATTGCTCCATAACAAAGGGTGAAGTAGTTTATTCCCCTCCAGAGCTAGAGGGGAGCAGGGCAAGGAATTGTGACTCTGACTCAAAATTCATTCTTTGACCTCCCTCTGGGGCAATGCAGCTACATACCACCTTTGATTTAGGGCAGACTGTAAAGTTAAAGTATAGCCAGTATATTGTAGGCAAAGCATGAGTGCCTATTTCTGAGAAATAGTATGTGTATGTCAACTAGTAGTAACTATTGTTTTATTGTTATAGGGCTATATAATCAATCACTTGTATTGTAGCCTCAAATGGGTGGCTCGCTGGCATGCCCCGGCTGAATTCTGATTACTTTAAAACTATTTAAAGTTATTACACATTTACAAAAATTCCTTTTCTTTCAAACCCTCCCAAGCTTCTTGTGCAATCATTCACATTCATATATGAAAGATATCTATTTTATTACCGTAGTGGTCTTATTGTATTACTTTAATCAGCGTGCTTGTCAGGTGCTAATTTTAAAAAAAAAACCACATGGATTCCTACACAGTTACATTTCTTTCAGCTGTGAGTTGCCAGGAGAGATCTAATTTGTTTTACTGCTTTCCCTTCTGCTTTTGTTCATTAGAGGAACTTAAGCCCCCTTTTTACTCATGGTGTGATTTTCATTTCCTGCATATTTGTTAACAGTAGTCCTCTCCGAGAACTGAATTGATTTAATGTCAACTTTTAATGTGGTCTGTGAATATGCCAAAGCATTGTGTGGGTTGTATGAAGTTTGTACATGACACTTTTATTTTTGCTGAACCTGTCATTGTTAGAAGAGCAGTTTATTGGTACATATACCATATAGGGAGAACATCTCTTTGTATTGATCTTTTTGTTGCTGTCAAGAGTACTTAGTCTTGCGATACTACTTTTCTTGCTGTTAAAGTCTTTTTGAAATTATATCAAACGCCCTACAACTCAAAAATAGTATTTCAGTCTTATTGTTGAGTAATATCACTCAACTTAAGTTTCAAGCACCTTAATACATTTTCCTAGAAAAGCCAGAGGCATGAGAGGCTTATCACTTCACTGTACCTTTTTCATTTAGCATTCAGTGGGCACTTTAGGAATATGAATCAGCATAATAAACTGAAGCAAAACCAGTTGTGACTCCATAAACAACCTGCTTAATCATTTGTTTATTGCTTTAAATTATTCTAAACAGATTATAAACTCATTGGGCAGATTTAAGTGATGTAAATCAGATCTGATCAGGTGTCTGTCTATAGCTAGCTGCATGTCCAAAATAGTCAGGCTAACCTTTTCAAGCCTGGGTGCCGAATGTTATACACAGCTAAATAACTGGCCTGATTTTTACAAAGGTGCTGAACAACTAGAGCACCCACTGAAAAAATCTTCCTGAAAATCAGCTGGTTATTTAGGAGTGGATTTAGGTCCCTATATTTAAGTACTGACTTTTGAAAATACTGCCTTTAGTATCCATAAGGAAGGAATTTTAATAAAAGCTATGCCTCTCTGCGTATAAGGTGTGTTTGCCACTTTGACTCTTGCATTCTTTAATATCCATTTTGAGACTAGCTGTTTGACCAGCTGATTTTTTTTCTCTGGATAAATATAACTGTCTTTACCATTTGAGATTTGTGCTTGCCACAAGGGTGAACATGAAATGTTATTCACTATTTCAACTTACCTTGCTATGTCCACTTTCTATATTGGTTATTTCCATAGTCCTGTGTTGTTGTTTTTTTAAATACTTTGGCTCTGTTTTGAGGGAAAAGACCAATAGCCACATTTTACTGCTGATGTAAACAGGAACAACTATATTTGATCAACAGTGAATTTTGCTTGGATCTTAGCTTTGTGACCTAATTCTTCAGTCACAGTTATCTGAAAAAAATTATTTTTTCTCTCCCTCAATAAGCTATTGGTGTACATGTATTTCGTCTTGATTTCTCTTATTTGGTTTCTGTCTAATTTGATCAATTATCAAGGTACAGTGAATAATCTATGATGATTTTCTTATGTTTTGTGAGTTATCTCAGTTTTCTTCATTATAGTTCTTGGCTTTCATCCATTCTCTCCTCTCAAGATACATATCTCACGTATAATCTACAAGTCTTATCTAAAGGTTAGAAGCATCTCAAATCCTTTTCTTTTCAACCTCAGTTTCTAGATGATAATGTAAACTTCTATGAGGAGGTTTTTGCCTAGTTTGAAACAATACAGAAGTTACTTACATACAACATATATACATGATTTACAAAGCCTGATTATTGGTTTTCAGAGTTCTGTTCACTAACTGTATTCATTGCTATGTAGCTAGATGGCTATACTATCATTTTGTTTAATTATTCTACTAAAACTAAATTGTGCTACATACTTCACAGAACAAATATAGTTCTTACTCCAAAGATCAATCTACTTTTAGACGTGGCTGCGTAGACAGCCAGATTTTTGGCTAACAGATACCAGCCTGGGCCCCAGAACACTTTAGAACAGTCATTTGGGACCAGATTTTTAAAGGAATAGGAGTTAGGTGCCCAGGTGCATTTGAAAATTGTACTAGGCATGACTATCTGCACTTTAGGTGCCTAAATACCTTTACAATCTAGCCCTTGGTTGTTCTAAAGTAAAGCAGTTGGAATGGTCTCCAAAAGGCTGTCTGCCAGCAAGGGATTGCTGAAGCACCATGCCTTCTAACCATGTCACCTCTTTGCACTCAGCACACTTCCTACACTGAGACCTGCAGGAGGAGGTGGCATCAGCTTTACACCAGCTGGAAACTCTCTCATGCCAGGGAAATGCCCAGGTAAGAAGAGACAGCTCATTTGCAGCCTCTGTGCATCACTACAGCTGTGCCGTTGGGCCTGATTGCAGTTCAGGGCATGGCTCAATGAGTAAGAGCAACAAACAGTAGAGGACAGAAAAGGGCAAAAGGATACAACAATACTGTGCACTTACTTAGCTTCAATATGTGCATGTCTTGATGTTACAACTTATTTTTTGCAAACATAAAGTAAATATATTACTAACTTCCTCATAATTATGCTTACAACATTTTGCTTTACTCAGGCTAATTTGGTCACTTATACCAAATTAAATCTAAAGAAGGTTTGCCTGCATTCTTATAAATATTTTGATCACTCTGTATTTCACATGTACATTTCTTGCATTTTTCATATATTTTTATGACCAATAATTACTTTTAATTTACTGGAAGCTTATACTCCATCCAATATTCATATGGTGAAAAGCAAGAAATGAAGTCTAAAGGGTCAGACAAACTGGGAGTTCTGATACAATTCTGCCACCAAATTACTATTTGATTTTGGGCAAATCATTTCACTGCTCTGAGTCCCTTTCTCCCTTTATAAAAGAGAATAATAATACTTAATCCAGAGGGTTGTTGCATGGTTGACTTAATGTTGATGAATTACTCTGAAATCCCAAAAGACTAACCAATTTTATTTGGGCATAAGCTTTCGTGAGCTAGAACCCACTTCATCAGATGCATGGAGTGGAAAATACAGTAGCAAGTGTGTTTATTTATACACACATACATAGTACATGAAAAGATGGGAGTTGCCTTACCAAGTAGGGGGTCAGTCAAACGAGACAATTCAATTAACAGTAAAATACCAAGGGAGGAAAAATCACTTCCTTCCTTGGTATTTTACTGTTAATTGAATGTACTATGTATATATATATATATATATATATATATATATATATATATATATATATATATATATACATAGTACATTCATACATGTATATACATGTACATGATGGGTGTGTGTGTATACATTTACTATGTGTGTGTATATATATATACCTGCTACTGTATTTTCAACTCCATGCATCTGATGAAGTGGGTTCTAGCCCACGAAAGCTTATGCCCAGATAAATTTTAGTCTCCTAAGGTGCCACAAGGACTCCTCGTTGTTTTTGCTGATACAGACTAACATGGCTACCACTCTGAAATCTGAAATCCCAGGATAACAAATAGCAAATTTGATCAATTCATTTTGCTATCAGTACGTGAATATTGCCCAACTTCTATGAAACATGTTCATATCTCTTAACATAGCTAAGAAACCACAATAGAGTCCATTGACACTCTTAGTTCTGTTATGACGTATAATTTTTTATTAATAGCCTGCTGTTGCTTCTTAGATACATTTATGAAAGATTTTGCAAAGAGGAAGTTCACTTCTGTTACAGCTGGTTTTGAAGACTTTATGATATCTATTTCTGTTTGGCAGATTACTGCTTGGAAAAATGATTCTGGGGGGAATACACTTTCCACCAGATCTCAGGGGGTGGAGCTCCCGATATGTCCAGGCCAGTCAGCCTCACCTCAGTCCCTGGAAAAATCATGGAGCAGGTCCTCAAAGAATCAATCCTGAAGCACTTGCATGAGAGGAAAGTGATCAGGAACAGCCAGCATGGATTCACCAAGGGAAGGTCATGCCTGACTAATCTAATCGCCTTTTATGATGAGATTACTGGTTCTGTGGATGAAGGGAAAGCAGTGGATGTATTGTTTCTTGACTTTAGCAAAGCTTTTGACACGGTCTCCCATAGTATTCTTGTCAGCAAGTTAAGGAAGTATGGGCTGGATGAATGCACTATAAGGTGGGTAGAAAGCTGGCTAAATTGTCGGGCTCAACGGGTAGTGATCAATGGCTCCATGTCTAGTTGGCAGCCGGTATCAAGTGGAGTGCCCCAGGGGTCGGTCCTGGGGCCGGTTTTATTCAATATCTTCATAAATGATCTGGAGGATGGTGTGGATTGCACTCTCAGCAAATTTGCGGATGATACTAAACTGGGAGGAGTGGTAGATACGCTGGAGGGGAGGGATAGGATACAGAGGGACCTAGACAAATTGGAGGATTGGGCCAAAAGGAATCTGATGAGGTTCAATAAGGATAAGTGCAGGGTCCTGCACTTAGGACGGAAGAACCCAATGCACAGCTACAGACTAGGGACCGAATGGCTAGGCAGCAGTTCTGCGGAAAAGGACCTAGGGGTGACAGTGGACGAGAAGCTGGATATGAGTCAGCAGTGTGCCCTTGTTGCCAAGAAGGCCAATGGCATTTTGGGATGTATAAGTAGGGGCATAGCGAGCAGATCGAGGGACGTGATCGTTCCCCTCTATTCGACATTGGTGAGGCCTCATCTGGAGTACTGTGTCCAGTTTTGGGCCCCACACTTCAAGAAGGATGTGGATAAATTGGAGAGAGTCCAGCGAAGGGCAACAAAAATGATTAGGGGACTGGAACACATGAGTTATGAGGAGAGGCTGAGGGAGCTGGGATTGTTTAGCCTGCAGAAGAGAAGAATGAGGGGGGATTTGATAGCTGCTTTCAACTACCTGAAAGGGGGTTCCAAAGAGGATGGCTCTAGACTGTTCTCAATGGTAGCAGATGACAGAACGAGGAGTAATGGTCTCAAGTTGCAGTGGGGGAGGTTTAGATTGGATATTAGGAAAAACTTTTTCACTAAGAGGGTGGTGAAACACTGGAATGCGTTACCTAGGGAGGTGGTAGAATCTCCTTCCTTAGAGGTTTTTAAGGTCAGGCTTGACAAAGCCCTGGCTGGGATGATTTAACTGGGAATTGGTCCTGCTTTGAGCAGGGGGTTGGACTAGATGACCTTCTGGGGTCCCTTCCAACCCTGATATTCTATGATTCTATGATTCTATGTAATCTCACATAATTAGTTGAAATGGTGTTTTCTTTTTTGCTGTATGTTGATGGAAAATTATATTGACTTTTTTGTTAGTGGTTGGTTGTTCACAAGAAGGCAGCTGAGTGAGGAAAATTCTTTATATAAAGTCTGCTTATTCCTTTCATAGGTTAGACTTCAGTATTGCTGTGAACTGAATGTGTAGTGTAGCTTAGAGATGAAAACCTTGTCTGTGTCTCTTGGACCATGAAGTGAAAAAAATTATCTAAGTTATATCTCTCTAGACTGTAAATAAGAACATAAAAAGATTAAACAAAATCTTTCATTCCTCTGTTCTATTTTACCAAAATATAATGTACTTGGAGCTCTCTTGAATTCTTTACATGACTGCTGAGAATTCTTTTACCCAATGCTGTGTTATCTTTGTCCTTCATTGCAATGCCATTTTCTATGGATATTTTCCTTATCAACTTCATTATTGTTCATTGACAGGCACCTGTTTTAGTCTTATGCCCAGTGTAATCATCATCCTTAAGAGGTTTTACATGGTTCTGACAATTTTTAACATCTTGTTCACATTGCTGTTTCTTGTAATCTTTTCTATCACATTTTACTTATTTTTTTTCTTGCCCAATATCATTTACTCGTCACACTGAAGTTACAGTGGTACATGTAAAAGTAGAAATATCAGGAAAAGGCTATTTTAATTTGAAATTAGGACTAGTGATATAATGTAGAAAAAGAATGGGACAGCCTTATAGCTGAGCAAAATCAAAATGTAGAATCTTTGCATGAAGCAGGAAACTTGCTAGTAAATTGAGTGAGATAATACTGACATGAAATAGGAAATACTACAAAGTAAGTTACTGAGTTCAGCGGGCAGGTATATCATTAATAAACTTGAAGGGGAAAATGAACAATAAGTTACACTGAGTTCACCTGACAGATAAACCATTCATAAAACTGAAATGGAAAATGGAACTGTGCTCTGATGATATCTAAGGAAAATCATAGTGCTTCTGAAAAGAAAATAGATAATTCAAGAAGACTGCAATAGAACAGAACAAAGGCAAAAGAAGCAATATTATGATCAAGAAGAATGGAAAAAATGTTAAGACAAATGCAAGGTTTTATACGTGGCAAAAGGAAAGGGAGGGGGAAATCAGGAAGTAGAGCTGGGTGAATTTTTCTTTTTTGATTCAGCCAGGACACCAAAAATTCCAAAAGAATATTCAGTTCAATTCCAAAAATGTTTGGAAGTTGTAGAACACTTGGCCCAGAGGCTGGTTCCTTGGAGTACTGTTCTCAACCCCTTTCTGGGCTCTGTTCCTTGGGTTCTTCCCTGCTCCAATGCAGAGCCAAGCCAAGCCAAGGCGAGCCCTGCTCCACGCTGCCTTGTCCTGTGCTGCCTTGTGCCTCCAATATAGCGCCCCTCCCCCCCCGCCCCTGGAGTATTCTGCCTGCTTGAGCACTCTCAGCCCTTTTATGAAGCCAAGTGTCCATTAAGCTGTCACCTGACCTCCTTCGATTCCTTTAGGCTGAGAAGCAGCTCTTTCTCATGGCACAGGTGGGGCTGGCCCCATCTCCCCTTAAAGGGCAGTCACCCGTTGACAGAACAACACAAATCTCTATCTTGTTTTCTTTCAGGGTTTGGAGAAATTCTTGACACTAACCTCAGTAACTGTCCAGTTCAGAGTGAAATACAAAATCAGAGTCTGAAAACATGAGCCATTGCGTATACAATTCAGTTCATTCAGGTTAGTTACATTAATATTTTCTACTGTAGTACAGAATCACTTCTTCATCTCAAGACATATTCTTCATTTTACCGTTCAGGTCTCTCAGTGTTCCATTTCTCATTTTCCCCCTTACATCAGTTATTCAGAACCTTTATGTATCTATGATTAGCAACTGTTATCACATTGTGTTCTTTTTATCCTCAGCTCAGTCTTACTCCAAAATGGTCTGATGTTTTTTTCACTGAGCACTGAAGTCCCTCATGATTTTCTGAAGCAATTGTCTGAAGCAGATTCTTTCATTCTCTAGCAGCTTATATAGGCCTTAATGTAGATATTACCTTTTTTAACCATTTACTTAATCTCTCCCTTCCTTTGTACAATGCACAGACCCAGCTCATTCAGTTTGTACCTCCTGTTGATTTATACAGAAGTTGTCTATTATGTTTGATACATTTTCAAAATCAGCCACTAACTTCTTTAGGGTGATGATAGCCTTTTCCTTGGTAATATAAAGTTCCTTACCTTGATATGATTCTTTTCCCTTTCTCCTCACAGCTTTGCCTTTGTTTTCTGTTTTTCCAATTAATTGACTGCTAGTAGAATTCATGAGATTGCTTGTCTAATCAAAATTATTTTTATCACTTTCTCCTCCTTCACATTCATCAACACTAACATGTGGCAGAGGAAAATTAACTTCCCTCAGATGTAAGTACGTATTACTTTAATAGTGAAAAACTTTGACATTAGCATTTTAAAAAAGTTGCCTAGAAATTTTAGAGTACAATTTAAAACCTGTAGTTGTGAGTGTTATACATATGAATATCAAAGTCAAATATGCAGGTTCACAATAGCTAATTAGTTTATAATGATGGGAATGTTTTTCTCTTCAGTAGAATAAACTTGGAGAACTGTAGTGCTATTAAAAGAAATGTACGTAGAGTGCTGCGTAAATTCAGGCAAATAGACTGGATACTATCATAGAATCATAGAATATCAGGGTTGGAAGGGACCCCAGAAGGTCATCTAGTCCAACCCCCTGCTCCAAGCAGGACCAATTCCCAGTTAAATCATCCCAGCCAGGGCTTTGTCAAGCCTGACCTTAAAAACCTCTAAGGAAGGAGATTCTACCACCTCCCTAGGTAACGCATTCCAGTGTTTCACCACCCTCTTAGTGAAAAAGTTTTTCCTAATATCCAATCTAAACCTCCCCCACTGCAACTTGAGACCATTACTCCTCGTTCTGTCATTTGCTACCATTGAGAACAGTCTAGAGCCATCCTCTTTGGAACCCCCTTTCAGGTAGTTGAAAGCAGCTATCAAATCCCCCCTCATTCTTCTCTTCTGCAGGCTAAACAATCCCAGCTCCCTCAGCCTCTCCTCATAAGTCATGTGTTCCAGTCCCCTAATCATTTTTGTTGCCCTTCGCTGGACTCTCTCCAATTTATCCACATCCTTCTTGAAGTGTGGGGCCCAAAACTGGACACAGTACTCCAGATGAGGCCTCACCAATGTCGAATAGAGGGGAACGATCACGTCCCTCGATCTGCTCGCTATGTCCCTACTTATACATCCCAAAATGCCATTGGCCTTCTTGGCAACAAGGGCACACTGCTGACTCTCATCCAGCTTCTCGTCCACTGTCACCCCTAGGTCCTTTTCCGCAGAACTGCTGCCTAGCCATTCAGTCCCTAGTCTGTAGCTGTGCATTGGGTTCTTCCGTCCTAAGTGCAGGACCCTGCACTTATCCTTATTGAACCTCATCAGATTTCTTTTGGCCCAATCCTCCAATTTGTCTAGGTCTTTCTGTATCCTGTCCCTCCCCTCCAGCATATCTACCACTCCTCCCAGTTTAGTATCATCCGCAAATTTGCTGAGAGTGCAATCCACACCATCCTCCAGATCATTTATGAAGATATTGAACAAAACTGGCCCCAGGACCGACCCTTGGGGTACTCCACTTGATACCGGCTGCCAACTAGATATGGAGCCATTGATCACTACCCATTGAGCCCGACAATCTAGCCAGCTTTCTACCCACCTTGTAGTGCATTCATCCAGCCCATACTTCCTTAACTTGCTGACAAGAATACTGTGGGAGACCATGTCAAAAGCTTTGCTAAAGTCAAGAAACAATACATCCACTGCTTTCCCTTCATCCACAGAACCAGTAATCTCATCATAAAAAGCGATTAGATTAGTCAGGCATGACCTTCCCTTGGTGAATCCATGCTGGCTGTTCCTGATCACTTTCCTCTCATGCAAGTGCTTCAGGATTGATTCTTTGAGGACCTGCTCCATGATTTTTCCAAGGACTGAAGTGAGGCTGACTGGCCTGTAGTTCCCAGGATCCTCCTTCTTCCCTTTTTTAAAGATTGGCACTACATTAGCCTTTTTCCAGTCGTCCGGGACTTCCCCGGTTCACCACGAGTTTTCAAAGATAATGGCCAATGGCTCTGCAATCACAGCTGCCAATTTCTTCAGCACTCTCGGATGCAACTCGTCCGGCCCCATGGACTTGTGCACGTCCAGCTTTTCTAAATAGTCCCTAACCACCTCTATCTCCACAGAGGGCTGGCCATCTCTTCCCCATTTTGTGATGCCCAGCGCAGCAGTCTGGGAGCTGACTTTGTTAGTGAAAACAGAGGCAAAAAAAGCATTGAGTACATTAGCTTTTTCCACATCCTCTGTCACTAGGTTGCCTCCCTCATTCAGTAAGGGGCCCACACATTCCTTGGCTTTCTTCTTGTTGCCAACATACCTGAAGAAACCCTTCTTGTTACTCTTGACATCTCTGGCTAGCTGCAGCTCCAGGTGCGATTTGGCCCTCCT
This sequence comes from Lepidochelys olivacea, assembly GCF_965140295.1. Lineage (NCBI taxonomy): Eukaryota > Metazoa > Chordata > Testudines > Cheloniidae > Lepidochelys > Lepidochelys olivacea. Next base: position 77,019,908 of record NC_140414.1, read on the forward strand.
GATAACATTCCTACATGCCCGAGCAATATTTTTATACTCTTCCCTGGTCATATGTCCAACCTTCCACTTCTTGTAAGCTTCTTTTTTATGTTTAAGATCCGCTAGGATTTCACCATTAAGCCACGCTGGTCGCCTGCCATATTTACTATTCTTTCGACTCATTGGGATGGTTTGTCCCTGTAACCTCAACAGGGATTCCTTGAAATACAGCCAGCTGTCCTGGACTCCTTTCCCCTTCAAGTTAGTCCCCCAGGGGATCCTGGCCATCCGTTCCCTGAGGGAGTCGAAGTCTGCTTTCCTGAAGTCCAGGGTCCGTATCCTGCTGCTTACCTTTCTTCCCTGCGTCAGGATCCTGAACTCAACCAACTCATGGTCACTGCCTTCCAGATTCCCATCCACTTTTGCTTTCCCCACTAATTCTACCCGGTTTGTGAGCAGCAGGTCAAGAAAAGCGCCCCTCCTAGTTGGCTCCTCTAGCACTTGCGCCAGGAAATTGTCTCCTACGCTTTCCAAAAACTTCCTGTAAGACTAGACCTGTAAGAAAAAACTCTATTGGTTCAACCCTGCTGTTCCTGGAGCAGACCCACTCCCTCTCGCACAGGTTTTCTGATTTGAACAAATGTGCACTATGGATTCTTCTAAGACTACTGTAATGGTTCTTGAGGTACCCAGGACTTTGTGTCACCTTCTTACCCGCTACCTCCAGTGAGGAGTCTCTCCTGTGGTAGCTGGGTATCAACGACCTAAAACCACCAGCCATTTAGCCACTCAAGCACTCTCCTTTGAGCTATTCCAGCCCTAATTTTTGCCTTGCAGGTTAACAATAGGTGCACCCCCATCCATGAGTCTCTTTAAAGTGTTCCCCTGTGATATCCACCCTAACACTGGCTATTCCCAGAAATTCCATATCCTCTGCACCCAGAGGTGCAGTGTAGCCCTGTTTACCAGTTTTACCTTAAACTACTGCTCCTGTAATCCATACAGCACTTGTGAGCACTTATGATTAAACAGATTAAACAGGCTTATTTAAGAAAGAATAAGGATTTAACTAGCAAGAGTGGTGGAAACTAATGGTTGTAACAACAAACTCATAAAACACGAACCTCTGTCTACACTTATCAATAATTGACTTTTCTATCTAATGAAATAGATTCCACAACCCTCCCCGAGTTCAGTCTGTCAGAGAGCTGGCTGGCTTCTCAAGATCCAAGTAGTCCCACTCCACAGGGGTTTTCCTCAGTGAATGGATACAGTGTGCTTCTCCCACCTCTGTAATATACTGAAAACAGCCTTTTGTTTCTGTTCTCAAGTAGGGCATACTGTGCCCTGATTTCAAGTTACTTTTTTTACTTTTAAGAGGTTTAGATTGTTTGCAGCTGCTTCTGATGGTTATAAGCCTTAATATTGTGCAAGGCTAAACAATGAGACTTCCATTGCATCACTGGCAAAGCAGAGTGGCATTACAATTCCCCCTTGCCTGAATGGGCCATTGCCGGGACAAATTATCCCCTGGTGACTGATTTCTACTCCAAGTCCATAAAGCATACGTTCAATATAAATACACTATTCCCTAAGTATTACCCATACATACATGTCAATATGCATAATCATTGAGATAAGTTTTGAGCTTTCTGTAGGTACATTACATGCTACTCTTTATGGATAAATATCCTTTAAGGCATGTGTTTGTAATGAGTTTGTCATGTCTGAGGTAAGAGTTGTTTGAAAAGAACAAGGGATCCTTTGCCAAGGGTTCTATGTGTTGTAAGTACCAAATTCATTATATTGGGATTTGAGCCAAATTTGAATTACTATATATCCTTTCATCCATGTATCACAGCCACTCTATGCCTGTTCCTTGCAAGACTTTGAAGAAGCCATTGTCCCAAATAGAGAGGAGGGGAGGAGAGAGCTAGATTTGTCCCACCTATGGAAAGAGGTGCAGCGCCCAGGCTCCAAACCTGCTTGATACCTAGAGAGTCTCTGGCCATTGCCGTGGCAACCAACACTTCAGAGGCAGTAAGTGGAAAAAGCAATACAGGCTGTGGAGAGCCCCCTACTCTGCCTACTCCTTTTCCTGGCCTGCCCAGTCTCTGACCACTGCTGCAGCAATGACCTTGGACTTCACAAAGAGTGGTCCACTGTGTCTGAGCTGGGAGACTGCTATGGAGACAGCTGATCCATCCTTCCATGTACAAGCTGAAGGATTTGCATGTGTAGAGCCTCTCCGTGTATGGACTTAAGGGGAAAATATCTGGTCTAATCTATTTGCTTGCACTTAATTCATCTAAATGGGTCCTGAGGAGGAATTTAAAGAAGTAGTAGTAACTTTCTGGATACATTCAGGAAAGGTATTCCATGCATAGTGGAAGGTGCAAATGTGTTCAGGGCTCTGAAATAGCATGCACATGCCTATAAGCCAGGCCAATAGGCCTATAAACCTTCCATCCTACCCTGCCCAGTTTTCTCCTGTCAGCACCAATGTCCAAACAGAGATAGTGGCATGAAAATTCAAAACTTCAGCCACATGAAACTGAGTATAAGAGCCTCAGGACTGGCTAGCTGCTTTGTTGCACTTTGGTAGCAGGTGCCACCTACAGAGGGAGCCTTGTGACAGTTGCTATAGCAGAAGCTGAGGGCATAGCCGGAGTCCGTCCCTTCTTCAGTGGGAGGGCAGCAACAGTCAGAAGGGTAGGAACTGGAGAAGGATGTTCTGGAGAAAGAGGTCCAAAGAAATGTGTGTGTAGCAGTAGAGGACTGTCTGATATCTGCATGTAGCAGCTCAGGAACATTTCCTGGAGACTGCAAGAATAGTAGCAGCTATCCAGGGGGAGAAGTAGCCAGGAAGAAGAGAGTGCACCCATATGAGGGATGTGAGTCACCAGGGCATTGAACTGAGGAGTCTGAGGGATGATGATATTACAAAGGTCTAAATGAAATACTATGAGTGATGTACGTTTTCCACATTTGGCATCATTCTTTAAAATTCTGTCTTGGTGCTGCCTGGTGTGAAAAGATGATGAATGGGCAGAAAAGGCTGGCATCATATTGACAAATTCGGACTGGACATAAAGCATATATTGTCAACAGTGAGGGCAATTAACCATTGGAACCATTTATCAAAGGTCATGGTGGATTCTCCATCACCAGCAATGTTTCAATCAAGATGGGATATTTTTCTTAAAAACTCTGCTCTAAGAATTATTTTGGGGAAGTTCTCTGTTAAGTTGGCCTGTGTTTGTACTCGAGGTTAGACTAGATGATCACAGTAGTCTCTTCTGGCCTTGGAATCTATGAATCATTGACAGAGGATGCAAAAGGGTTAGGAATTCACTACAGATGTAATTACACTTCAGTTAAGTATTTAAAACAGGGCAGGATTTTGTGGATGACTAGCAGTGGTGGTAGAAAACCATTTTTTTTGTCAAGACCTTTTCTTTCAGAGTTAAAAAAAACAAACTGGACATTTAATCTTAAAGTAATCTCATGCTCCTGGGCAATTTTAGAATTTTCTTTTGAATCCAAAATGTCAAATCTGAAATGGTAAAGTCATTTCTGGGGGAAAAAAATCCAAGCTTCCAATAGGAAATCTATGGAAAATCATTCTGTTTTTCTATTTCTGTTCAATTTTACTAATGTAAATGTATGGCTTTTTTATACTATATCATAAAGACTAATTACATTAGCAAATTCATTTATGGGCCAGATTTTAACATCAGTCTTTTTCACAGAACTCCCATTGATGTAAATGGTTTGCTGAAAAATGATTGTAAGAGAAATAAGTTCATGCTATAGGTATGATACCAGTATAATACAAAATAAATCAAATAGCTGTGTAAATGAGTCCTGATCAATATTTCTACTTTGGTTAATTATTTTTACCCAATTATATGCCAGTTTATACAAGAAGGATTCATATACAATAGAAGCTCATTACTAGAAACACATCTGTGCTCTTTTGCTACGTTGTTCTAAACAGCTATTGCTGTTACGGGGAGTGTTGACTATTCACAGCAGGGAAAGTGTTCCCAGGGAAGTGTTGCTTGTAAGCAGCGGTTGCTCTTAAAAGGTGTTGCTGCAAACAAGTGTCTACTGTATAAATTAAAACGAAAAATCTCTCCAGTCACAGATATATTATGAAACTAAAAAGCCCTTTAGTGGTATGAAGTTTAAAAGCACAGCTTCTATACCAAAGTCTTAATCCACAGTGTTGCAATGATGAGCATTGCAGAATCAAACTTTTAAGTGCCTAGCCACCCAGTGGAATCCACAAACCCTGAGCTAGGTGCCTGGGCTCCCCATACAATGCATGGGGAAAGATAGGTGCCTAAGAACAGGTTCTACAAAAGCTAACACACTTTGAGGGGAGGGAGTCACCTAAAATAGCTAGTGCTGAGAAGAAGAGGGTGTCCTAAGCCCCTCTCCTTTTAGAAAATTAGGTGTCTAAATCTGGGCTGGAGGAAGGCACCTATCTCTACTTGGGATCCACAGCAGCAAACTCTTTCTTTCCCTTAGAGTCAGGCGCCTAAACTCTTTCTTGCAAGAACAGCGGCATGCATCTAATTCCACACAGAGGTCAGGGAAAAAGGCAGTTGCCTTTGTAACCTTTAGCCTAGTGGTAGAGCACTCACCCAGAATGTGGAAGACCCTGGTTATATTCCACCTTCTGCCTTATGAGAAGGGATTTGAACTTGGGTTTCCCATCTCTGAGGTGGGTGCCTTAATGACGGGACTATGGGATATTCTGATGTAGATCTTTCTCAATCTCCCCTGTTGAAGCTGCTCCACAGTATATGAATAATTAACTATGCATTGGGCTATTCAAAATGACTGTCATCCAGTGGTTAGGGCACTCACCTGAGAGCTGTGGGAGACCCATATTCAAATTCTTTCTCCACATCCGGCAGACTCTGGGTCTCCTACATCCTAGGGCAGTGGTTTTCAAATTGCGGGTCACGATCCAGTACTGGGTCATGGAATGGAAGGCACTTGGTTGTGGCAGCTCTGGTCAGCATCACCGTGTCCCGTCAGCAGTGCTGCCCGGCTAAGGCAGGCTAGTCCCTACCTGTTCTGACACTGCACTTCGCCCTGCAAGCGGCCAGCCGGAGGTCCGGCTCCTAGGTGGGATGGCCACGGGACTCTGCGTGCTGCCCCTGCCCTGAGCACTGGCCAATGGGAGCTGGGTGGTGGTGCCTGCAGGCGAGAGCTGCGCTGAGCCAAACCTGCTGCTGGCTACTTCCGGGGCGCAGTGTGGTCCGTGGTGCCAGGACAGGCACAGAGCGTGCCTTAGCACTCCTGCTGCGCTGCTGACTGGGAGCCGCCCGAGGTAATCCCACACCCCCATCTCCAGACCTGAGCCCCCTTCAAGCCCAGAGCCCCCTCCTGCACCCCAAATTCCTCATTGCCTACACCCCATGCCCCAACTCCCTGCCTCAACCCAGAGCCCCCTCCCACACCCTGAACCCCTCAGCCCCGCATCCTCTGCCCCAGCCCTAAGGCCCTCCCAAACCCCTCATCCCCAGCTCTGTTGGGTCGCAGGCATCAACAGTTTTTTTTCAACAGGGTTGCCAGAAAAAAGTTTGAGAACCACTGCCCTAGAGATTACCCTAACCACCTGGCTAACAGTTAGAAGGGAGTCCTCAGCCTGCTTCTTCTAAGCCATTTGTGTAGGGAGATAGGTGTGCTCTGAGCATACCTACCAGATTTGGTCCTGCTGGTGACAGAGGCAGGCCAATATCTACTTTCACCTGGTTTGGGGATCTCCCTGGGGCTTAGGTGGGAGATAGGCACTGGCCATCGGAACTGAGGCAGCAGTGTGCATGCCCAGAGGCAGAAACGTAGATACCTAGGGCATTTTATTGGTGGAAATTTAGGTTCCAAGGGAATTTTGATGCCTCCAGGATTAAGCAGCAATTCAGCAGGGGTTTGGGGGATCTCAGTGATGCCTAAACTTTGGATTTAGTTGTGTAAAGTGGGACTTAAGTGTGTAAAATAGATCCCTAAGTCATTTTGTGGATCTGGGACCAAATACCAATGTTCTACAAAAGATACAGTAGTTTGCTTGAAAATCTACTATATTACAGCCAAATATAAAAGGCACCAATTTTCTTGCTATTACAAATTTAGACATCTCAAGCAGGTAATATTTACAATAATTTTCTAAAAGAAATTCTGTAAGCAGTCTTTAAGATGCTTGTGACTCTGTGTTCTAACTTTCACAGAAATACATTGAACCCATAAAAATAAGTTTTCTCAATTATGCCTAAATACTAATATCACATTTTTATTCAAAATATATAAACTTTTTTCCTTTCAATTAGCGTTATCTTCACCAAGCGAAAAAAAGTGGTAGCAGTTTTACATTAAACTGTTCTACTGAGATAAAGTACCAAAATTAGATACCCATTCATCATGACAGTGATTTTTCATCTTTATAAGATTTCTCTTCATCTAAATGATGCATTGGCTGGCATACATTAACCACTACATACAGTATTAGTTAAAAGAGAAAAAGCAAACTACAAAACAGTCTTGTGAGATTCTTCAAATAGCCAGAGGAGATCATTCAATAGGTTTAGCAGAGCACCTAGATTCGGCAGAACTACTGGTTCAAATTTTGACAGAGTTGACTTAACCCTTCATTCTCCTGCAGTAAGTGCTTTTCAACGCTCTGTTTTGCATGAATTTAACTAAATCTATAGGAAAAAAATTAGATAAATTGGTGTAACCTCCTATGTGGATACAGTTATACTAATAGGGTGTTAATATTGGTATAGCTGGTTTTATAAAGCTCTTTCATGTTCACTGAGAACAGAGGATTTATCTATGCTGGCCCACAAATATTTGGGTAGTGTCCACACTAGCCTTTGCAAACGTGTTCAGTAACTTGGGTTAACTGACAATCAATCATTCAAGGTAACAAAGTCTAATATAGACAAACCCATGCCATTTTTGTAAGAAAGTGTTGTTTGCCTCAATATATGGCAAAATGTCCCCTCCCTTCACTACCATATATCTGTGCAATAATTGGCTGCTGCTTTCTACCCCAAGATAGGGTATATTTGAATAGGTGCAGTATTGTATGTAGTTTCTGAAGTGTTTGGGAATTCTTCAGGAAGAAAGTTGCTGTACTAATTGTTTGTGGTTGTGATATTCTTAAAAAATGGATTTTCCTTGGGTTTTAAGAATATACCACTTTGTTTACAGGAAGGCAATAAAGACAAGTTATGATTCTACCATTGGATGTTTACCTTGCCCTTTGAAATGACAGGTGAATCAGATCCTGTAATCAGACAGTTGACTGGTCCTGTCCCAGTTATAAGTAGTAAACACCTTTAAGACCATGCACTGGCTAAACTGTATTCTGTTCCACAGATACAATACTCCTTCCCAGGAGAACTAGGGAATTTTTAAAAATAATTTGGATGCATAGAAATGCTGACGAGCTTTGTTTGAAACACCTCTATACAAGCAGGGACACTTTGTCCTTCAAGACTGTTGATCTGAAATCGTTGGACAGTCATAAACTGGCTGAGACCTCTCAGGCCTCATTCTCCACTAATTTATACCAATGTAAATTGTGAGTAACTGAAGTCAGTGGGAGTTTTTTCACGGATGTCAATGAGATTTTGATTGGTCCATTAAGGAGAACAAGTCATTGTTGTCTAAATATTGCCTGTAGATGTATGCACAAGCCCCATTCACCTAGGTTAACCTGAATTTGATGTTACATTTCCCCCCCCCCCTTTGATGTACAGGCACAATAGCAAGAAATACATAATAATAATGATGTCAGTATTATACCTTTCCATTTTGGAAATCATAAACTGGATCCGCTTATGTGACTAGTTCAACCTAAAATTATAAATCCTGTCAAGTTGTGAAAACAATGTTATTCATTAGAAATGAAGAGAAGATGTAATTTAAAATGCCAGGCAGAATTACTATTATCATTCTAAATAAACTGTATTATTTAGAAACAGTTTGAAAGCAAACTAAAAATGAAAATTTTACATGTCAATAATATACTATAAATTACTATCTGAATTATTTTTATGCATACATATTGATAGCTATTTTATAACAAAACTAGTTATTTACTTGACATATATAATTCCATACCATGATTATACATTGCAAAAGAATGGCTAATAAATTCTGTTTAAGTACTATCCAGCAAATAGCTGATAGACGACCAGTGCATGCTACAGTTCTCATTCAGGCAAACTCCCTTTTGAAGTCAATGGGGAGTTTTACCTGACAGAGGATGGCAATATCAGTCCTAGAATCTAATGTTAAAATGGCATATTAATCATCTGTGAAATTCACTCACACACACCCAATGAATGGGAAATAAGCACATAATTATTAGCATTACTACACCTGCTAATATACACAGGCACAAGAAGATTTTACAGTTTTAGTGCCTGTCAGTTTTGAAATTACAGTAAAATTATTTGGGGATGCACAATGTGTACATGTTATACTATAGTTGTACATCAAAGCGTTATCGCCAATCCTGTAATAAAATTCACATAGGTGGACCCTTACAGCTGTTTAGCTTTAGCAAAAAGAAGGCTCAGAATGGATATAATTGCTCTTAATAAACACATCAAGGGGCAAAAGTCAGAGGGAGAAGAGCTACTTAAGCTAAAGGACAAAGGGATATAAACTGGCCATGAATACATTTAGGATGGAAATAGAAGGTTTCTATCGTATCAAAGGCATAGGTGTTTGGGGAGGCTGGGCACAAGCTTTGGAAGCTTCCTAGAAGTATGGGAAGGTCACTGGCGCCTGGACTATGGCCCCATTTCCCACTCCTCCCACCCCTGCCTTGCCTTCTCCCCCTGATGCCCCACCACGCTCCACCTCTTCCCCTGAGGCCCCTCCCCCATTCTGCTTTTCCGCCCCCTCCCTCAGAGAGGCATAAGCAGTGGGTGGGAAGGGCCTCCGGGGAAGAGGTGTAGCACAGGCTGGGTCATGGGGGAAGAGGCTGGGTGGGGGCAGGGCCATGGTGGGCACCGGTGATGCCCCCACTGTTTAGGAGCTTCCAGTTGCAGCTCTCCAAAGGCAATATACACCACATCCAGCATTTCTTGCCCTGTCTGGGTAGGCTTAGCCTTCCTAAGCATTTTATACTGCTGCCCATGATCAAAAAATGAGGTTCTAGAACAGCCTCCCAGTAGGAGTAGTGGGGGCAAACAATCCAACTAGTTTTCAAGTGGAGCTTGATAAGATGCTGAACAGTATTATATGATGGGGTTGCTTGTAGTAGCAGGAGACTGGACTCAATGATCCAGGAGGTGTTCTTTCCAGTCCTCTGTCCTATGATCCGAACTACATGGAGACCTGTTGACGTCAATGGAGCTCTGCCTAGGGGCAATAATCTGCCTGTACTATTCAGTTGCAGGATCAGAGCCTAATTTTGCATCTCCAGTGTATCCAAATTAAATAGTGTTTTCTGTTACATTTACAAATGCAAAAATCAAATTTTCTTTATCATGTGAACTTGGATATTAATATATATAAGATGTTAATCCAATATTAATACAGCTAGGAGTCTGGTGGCACCTTAAAGACAGAGGGTATGTCTATGTTACCGCCAGATCAGTGGGCAGCGATCAATCCAGCGGGGGTCGATTTATCACATCTGTCTAGATGTGACAGATCAACCCCCGAGAGCTCTCTCGTTGACTCCTGTACTCCACCGGAGCGAGAGGTGCAAGTGGAGTCTACGGGGACGCGTCAGCCATTGACTCACCGCAGTGAAGACACCGCGGTGAGTAGATCTAAGTATGTCGACTGCAGCTACGTTATTCATGTAGCTGAAGTTGTGTAACTTAGATCGATTTCCTGCCCCCCAATGTAGACCAGACCTAACAGATTTATGCCTGTATCTGTAATTTTCACTCCATGCATCTGAAAAAGTGGGTTTTTTACCCACAAAAGCTTATGCCCAAATAAATCTGTAGTTTTTAAGGTGCTATCGGACTCCTCATTGTTTTTTTGGATACAGACTAACATGGCTAACCCTCTGATATTTAATCCAATATTAATATTAATCTAGGGTGACCATCCGTCCTCTTTTTAATGGGACAGTACCATATTTATGCCCTCTTGCAGGTGTTCCGTATTTTCCACTCCCCTGCTGGTTGGTCAGTGCAGCCCCAGCTGCGTCTTGTTTGTGGCTGGCAGGTGAGTGCGGGTAGGTGGTGGCCTGTCAGTGAGAGCACGTGGTGCCCTCAGGCTGGGTGGAGAGGCAGGAAGAGGCAACATCAGGTAGGAGGAGAGGCAGCCCTGTGTGTATTACCCCTCCCCATGTGAAACCTAAAGCAGGGGATCTCAAGGGGAAGTCCGCTAGCCCGTTTGGGGGGCCACTAGGCACCAATGCTGAAACCCAGAGCTTCAGCCCCAGTGTCGCCCGCAAGGCTAAAAACCTGATCCCCAGCACCCTCTGTGGGGCTGAAAGCGTTGATCCCTGGTACACCCTCACCCCTTGCCGCAGGGCTGAAGGTCTGATCACCGGCACCCACCCACTGGGCTGAAGCCCCCATCCACAGCGCCCCTCCCCCACACGGGGCTGAAATCCTGATCCCTGGGCCGGACCTCCGATCCCTGGCGTCCCGCTTCCCGCTCCACCCGCTGAAGCCAGGAGCTGCAGGGCTGAATCCCTGATGCTCCCCATGGGGCAGAAGCCCCCCGAGCCCATAGGCAGAGTTGTGGGACATCAGAGATGTTGCCCCCCTAAACTGCAGTGAAAGTGCAGGGCAGTCCAGGGGGCAGCTCCACCCCACCCCACCCATCTCCTTTTCTTCCTGCCCCCTGGCCAGTTCGGAGGTGGGAAGCTGGAGCCGGACAGTGCGGAGCTGGTGCCATAGAGCAGGCAGCTGTGGGTTTCCTCCTCTCCTGCTGGAGTGGGGGGTTGAAGCTACTTCTACACTCCCAGCCCCCTTTTTTTCATGCAGCCAATAAGAGCCGCAACAGTGAGGGACTGGCTCCATGGCTGGCAGAGCCCTCAGGGAACAGGGACTGTAGGGGAGCCCTCCTGGCACAGTCTCTAGCTACCCCCTCCCTGCACTCTGAGTTAGCCCCCTGCCTGCACACAGCCCCTGGCTATCCCTTCCCTGCACCCTGAGCTACACCCCCTCACTGCACACAGCCCCTGGCTATCCCTTCCCTGCACCATGAGCTACCCTCCTGCCCCCACACAGCTCCGAGCTACCCCTCTTTCTGCACCCTCAGCTGTTTTCAAACTTTTTGAGCTGAACCCCTCACCTTTTGAGTTATAATTTTCAGTTGTGCTGCCCCCCGCCCTCCCAACTAAGACAGGCTGGGTGGCCTCCTAAGGTGAATCGGGGGTGGAGGTGGCACTCTCTCCCTGGACCCACCATATGGAGCTGGCTTGAGCCCCGCTGGCCCCTGCCCCCAAAATAGAAGTCATACTATGCCTATGAGCGAGTGCCCCCCTTCCCCTGCTGGGCCGTGGAGTTTTTATAGCATGTTGGAGTTGGGGCAGGGGGGAGGGCTACTGCATAGTTCTGATTGATTGCCATTGAACTCGCTTGAATTTGAACAATTTTACCAGGTGTCCCATATTCAACATAGGGAAATATGGTCCCCCATATTAATCTGATGTCCTATTGTGTGATTATATTCATGTGCAACAAAGGGGCTAATAATATTTCAATTTTTTTGTCATGTGTAAACCTCAGTCCCCTTTCACTTCCTTGACCTCTAATCTTCTTGGCTAGCACATGAAAAGTGTAGAATAATAAATATAGTGCAGAATGTTACAAGGCCTGATAAAAAGGCAGTAGATATGAAATGGCTGTCACTCATTCCTTTCACTATTTCGAAAATAATTATTGCTGCTTAATGGTTAACAAGCTGAAATCAGTTTTTACAGTCTAAACGTTAAGAGCTGATGATGACAGGAATGAATGTCTGCCAACAATAGGGAAGGGATAGCTAAGGATTTCTAATGCCTTAAAAAAAACTGTGTGTTTGGAGTAATAAAAACACCCAAGTTCATAAAGTAACTGACTTTAAAGGATTTGTCTGGTCAGAAATGCTGGAATTTCAGCACTTCTTTAACCTTATGGAGGAGTATTTCTATATTTTTATATGTTCTAATATTCCTTTTGTTACAGAAAAATCAAGTGAGAGATATGAAGAAGGGCTACTCTGAGTTTCTTTATATCTTCAGATACTCATGATACAAGCAGGCAATCTGATAATCGTATTCAGAACTCGGTAGTGAAAATATTTCCGCTATTATTCTGATTAGGCAAGAGAGAAATTATTCAGCTTTGGGTTATAGCTCTAGTTCTTGTTGTTGTCAGCAAATAAGTTTATAGTATTAGAATATATTTAAGCTTAAAATATTATTGCTTTAGGGTGTTTTTCTTTGGCTTCTATGGCATTTTCAGGTTTAGCACTGGAGACGGGCTGGAATGTCAGAATTTCCAATTAATCCTTAGGTAATACACATTTTTTTGTATTATTAAAAAAAACGGGGTGGGGGGTAGCAACATATTAGAAGCGTGGCTGATGTTTTGCTCAGCTTCGTGCTGATACTTTGTTGATAAGGCTGCTATCTTTAGAGAGCTCACAAGAGGCTATATAGTTAAGGTTGCGCTGAGACTTTTACTGAAAGCAGGATTAAAATCCTTCTGAATTTAGAATCCAAGCATAATTTAATCAACTCTTGTGGGGACAACTGGGGTTTCAACAATATTTTTGGGATCAAGAGAGACGCATATTTCAAAGAAAGCCCTTTGGAAAATTGCTCTGATTATCATTTTGTAAATTTCTTCTCATTCATGAACCATAGTCCCTGCAAACTTCACACAAGTGTACGCTCCCTATGAGAGCTCAGACTCTGGTCTTTAAAAAAAAAAATAACCTTCAACCTGAAAAGTTATTCTTCTGATTAACAATAACCTAATTGATCTCCACAATGACAAGACACCGTCCAGTCCATCATTTATTTCTGTTCTCTAGTCCTGGCAACCTGCCACCCTGATTTACCAGCTCTACTCAGCGCAGAGCCCTGGGCAGATGAGGCATGTTGGGGCAGCAGAAACATATGGAGTGAAGAGGGATATGGAATGGGAGCAGAGGGCTGTATAGGGGTTAGGGAGAGAAGCAGGGCTTAAATAGGAGTATGGGGGCCAAGTGAATCTGTGAGAAGAGTCTGGCATGGAAGGGAGTCCAATGTATTTGTGTCAAGGTATTGGAGCTTGTAGGGTCTCTATTGTGTTGATTCTTGGTACACTAGAGAAACTGAGGCAGCAGTGCCATGGGAAGACCGTCAAGTGCTGATGTATTGGTGCAGAGGTGCTTTGTTCTCCCAGCAACTCAGGCTGTGGTGCCATGCGGAACATAGTCTTTCTGCACTGAGTCACTGGTGCTTGTCAGTATTCAGAGGATAATTATTTGATATTATAAAGCACCTTGAGAATTTAAAATGCTCTGTAAGTTCTAAGTATTATTATATGTTTTATTTTACAGAGGAAGGATTGGCTGATATTTAGGGCACTAACCTAGGACTTGTGAGACCTGGTGACTTCAGATCCCTGCTCCATCACAGACTTCCTGTGTGACATTGGGCTTGTGTCTCAGTTCCCCATCTGTAAATTGGGGATAATATCACCTCACTTTCTCATAAATACATGAAAGATTTTCGGGCACCACAGATACTACAGTAATGTGAGCCATACTGAATATGTCTACACTGCAGCTGGCAGCTTGCCTCCCAGTCCAGGTAGATTGCCTTGCTGTACCTCTGCAAACAAACATGCTAAAAATAGCAGCATGGTGTGACAGTACACGGCCTGAATCCAAGCCCACCCAACCTGCAGAGTCTGAGCCTGTGTGGCTAACTCAAGCTGCTGCTCATGTTGCAACATCCCCACTGCTATTTTTGACATGTTACTTGACACGTTTCCATAAGTACCTAAGATAAGTTTTAAAATCTACCATATTTTCCAAGTCTCTTCCATTCACCTTAGTGCTGGTCAGGGAAGACCACAATCTCTGGTTTTCTCCTATGAGAGCTGCCTTGAAGATAGTATTCAATACTAACTACCAAACCTAAAAAAGTAGGCTAACTAGATACTTTATGAGTAACTGTACTGTTAATATTCAACACAACCAGTTACTTCACTGTTGAGTGCAGGGGATTTTGTGAGTACCTGCATGTATGTAGGGTGGGTATTTTAGTATTGACTCATAAGGAGGCAAAGGTAACAACAACCATTGCTTGAGCCTAATGCTGTTGGGTGACGTCAGGCAGATGGTCGAAACTATCTGACCAATAAGAAGCTGGTAGCTGATGTGTGAGTTGTAAAATATTATTTTCTCAACAAGTCACTGGGGGGTCTTTTGTAGACATTAAATGTCATGAAATAAGTACAGTAGAAAACAGACAAAAACACTTCCTTTAATATTGCATTTGAAATGAGAGTTGGATTAAAAAACTAGGAATTTAAACAAGCACATTTCAGTTCGGAAAGGAAGGGGAGATGTTTTTATAAGTCTTTGTTAATTGAGCTAACTAAATAATTGATTAAACTATAATGGTGAGCAATAATGGGATCTCCTCCTCAAAAGTCCAGACTTTTCAGAATGGTGCCAGCATAGCACAATTACATCAAAGCCATGCTGGTATTTCATGAGCTTGAGTAGTTTGAAGACAAACAGCAAATACAGAGCAACAATTACACGGGGACATCATAATAGTCTATAAATATTTGATGGGTGTTAACAATGAAAAGCGAGAGGAATTATTTAGAATGGTACCCAGCAGTACAATTAGAATTAATGGGATGAAATTAAGAAAGGAAAAATTTAGGTGGAATATCACAAGTTCTATTAGGATGCAAAATAATTTCTTAAGGAAGGTTCTGGACTTTTCTCATAACATTTAATACTAGATTGGTCAATGTACAAGTAGATGCATAGGGAACAATTGTGCATTGGCAGAGGGGAAGACTATATGAATATTATATAGTGCCAAATATATGGCAGGTGCTAGACCTTTCTTCTCTCCAGATTCTATGATCAGTAAGACAGAGCAACACAATGAGCACCTCAGCTATATAGGAGAAAACAAATATGACAGTCTCTTTAAGCAGTACTTATATGCCTTGTTATTCCACAGATATTGCTGTTTTCTTTTTAGTAAGCACTAGGTGTGCTTTAGCTTTTCAGACCCCCAGGAGGCTTTTTTTTTACTCCACTATATTCATATTAGCTCTTTCTTTCCCCAGCTGTACATGGTATTAGTACAGCAGTATTCTTCTCACAGCACTGCTCAGAAAGCTGCTACCACGTGGCAGCTTTCATCTGGGTAAATCCAACCCTGTCTGTCCTGGAAGCAACTGATTAGTAACTGAGTTTTAAAATAAAATATTTGTCCAAAATAGATCTTTCCTAAAACCTTTCATAGCTAGCAAGCATTTTTATTTTTATTTTGTTTTTGTTTTCCCACAAATTAAGAGACCTATTTTGCTGGAGCTATAATCTTTTCCCCTCCAAAAATTAGTATCTGCTAAGCTCTTCCAGCAGTACCAGAGGCTTTTATAAAGCATCAAAGGTGAGTATGCTGCATCCCAAATAAAGATTAATCATCTTTCTTTTTCACCAATAATTTATTTTAATGACCATTGAAAATTGAAGATTAAGAAAATGCAGAAAAACCCATAGACTTTGAGAAAATGTTCTAACTGTATTTCCTTGTCTTTTTTGTGAAATCATTTGGCTCTGTTCTGCAAACTCCCACTCCTGGAATTAATTCTTACTCACAGAAAGAGCCCCATTGAGCTCAGGGGCCTTAGTATTGCAATGAGCTCCACATGATGGACCCTCCCCACCTGTGTGGAGCCCCACTGCACCCTGGATGCATGTGGGGATCCACTAGTGCAGAGCTCATTGCAGGATCAAGGAAACTAGGTCCATTCAGACAAGTAAAGGCTTGCAAGTTCAGCCCTTTAAAAATGCCACACAGAAATTTAATGTACCTTGTAATAACCTGGAACAAAATATAAATGATCAAATAAATCTCCAGTAACTGTAGTAGTTCTGTTGCTTATATCATATCTTCTGGACATGTCACTATAGGGAGACATGATCACAAATACTTGAGAAGACCGGGCACTCCATCTCTGAATTCGTAGTTACGCATATACTAGCCAATTCATTACATTGTGCACTGAAGCTTCTTTTCAAAATTTAATCATCTGATCATTTCAGTTTTTTAGTTTAAAACTGGTAAAATACACACTATAAACAAAATCCCAACAACACGTAAACTATTTTCTTTTTTAAATCTTCTTTTAACAATCCAATGGATTCAATTGTGTTATTCCCCCCAGTCCCACTTGATTTAACTTAAAAAAAAAAAGAGAAAATTATTAAAATAAAACCTTTTAAAGTATAAAATGCTTTGTATCTTGTACATCAGCTAATGTATCTGAGCTGAGAATAAATACTGCTTGTAATGTTGAAGTTTCTTCCAGATGCAACATTAGAAATCTCAGTGAAGTACTAAACCTTGCTTTAGGAAAGTTTGTAATAGAAATTCCAAAGTCTCCTAAATATGAATAATGCTGCCATGCAAAGTTATATCAGTAATACATCATGCCTGTTGCTAGGTCTGCTATAATTTATATTTACTCTTCAGGCAATTCCTCATACGCAAAATCACAAAAATTCATTAGTGTGAAACAAAATCCATGAATTCTGAATGAGGATTTAAGTTTTCTTGTAGATGTTGACGTATTTTTCAGAATCCACGCTGCCACTACAAAATGAAGTTTCCAGCACTTATTCTTGCAGACATAGTTTCACAAAGTAAACTGATGCACCATTCAGTAGCCTTGAATCTTTGTTGATTTCACTGGTGCTACGCTGATTTACACCAGTTATGGCTCTGGAACCAGCATTTTCAGCTCTGACAGTCAGAAGTATAGATGCCTGTCATGAAGATTGTAGTAGCATACATCATACTGTAGAATTTTTTAAAATGTAAATGTTACTTCAATAGCTTCTCTAGGTGAAATAAAACAATTCAGTTTAATATGCTAATGCTTTTACACATACTGAGAGCAGGAACTGTTCTTTAGCCTTCTGGAAAGCAAGAAAGATTTTGTGTTTAATGTGCTGGTCTGGGAAAAAGGAGGTCTGTGTTCAGTTCTGCCTTTGCCACAGATTTTCTATGTGATCTTGAGGAAAACACTTAGGCCCACATTCTTAAAGGTATTTGGATGCCTAAATACTTTTGAGGATCTGGGTCTTAGGCCCCAATCCTGTGCCTGTGTGTAGCCCTGTTGACTTCAATAGGTCTCTGTGTGGCTTATGGTGGGATCCTTCTGCCTGGGTCTCATTACAGAGCCAATATCTTAATTTCTGTTCCTCGGTTCTGTAAAATGGGAGTAGATTGAACTTCATTTTGCATACTGTCTTGTGCTTAGGCTATAAGGTCTTTGGGCCAGGGACTATGAACAGAGCCTTATGGTCAGGACCTTTAAGTGCTGCTGTAATACAAATAATAAGTAATATTTTTGTGTCTTATGCTGCACTGAACACATCAGTGCTCAACAAATATTGATTAATTTAATATTTAGAATGAAAATATACATTTAGGCCTCAGAAGAATAGACAGTAAAGAAAAGCCAAATATTCGATATAACATCTTCTCCACAGATTGATGTAGATTTTGAAGAGAAATCTTCTGGAATATAGATATTGCCAATTTTCCCTTTAGGTTTGTTTTCTGTTGTAATAATCTGGAGGTAATAGTCAATTCCTTTTGGTTTCTGTATCCTAGGGTTCCAGTAATGAAGACAAATGTCAGATTGCTCATAAATCATCACATATTTTCTGTATTCAAACTTAACTAAATTACTGCACGTACTACAGCAGATTTTGTCATGTTTTAACTGTTTGTCACAGACAGTGGAGAAAGCTCAAATAATGGAATGAGTTTTTGATGAGGGTGGGGAAGGAACTGAAGAAGACTGGACTATTTTTATTTTTAAAATTGAGCTATATTTTAAAAATGAAATTCCTGATGGTTCATATTTCAAATCATTTTGTAATTATCACTGTGACAGTTTGTTCAGAGTCATAGAGGATGAGGTTAATACTTTAGTTTTGAATAGAAATATATTCCTCCTGCCTCTTAAACTGCTTAGGCTGAACCTGCATTAACCTAGATGGGAAGGGAAGATGGGGACTTTGGGCCCATAGCAGTTATGCTAGGAGTTGGATTTGACAGAGGCATACTGTTCAAATCTATCACAGCATGCACATTTCTTCCTTGTCCCTTTGGCTTTTCAAGATCTACCATGGTGCATAAGTGTAAAAAGGAAGGGTCATGTGGTAGGGAAGCATGTGTGGCTGAGGGCGGGTCTCCTGTGTAAGATTTCAAACTCAGCTGTACAGCAGCCATTTTGTTAGAATATATGTGGTCACATTCAGTAGTACTCTCTCTGTAGATGTGTGCCTGATGGAGCAGAGGTTGAGCTGGACAGCAAATGAGGCTGAGATTTGCTCTTACTCACAAAAACATCTCCCACCATTTCAGGTCAAAGTAGAATCCGGCCGTTAATTTGCATCAAGTTTTTCTGCTGGAATAAGTAGAGCTCATTGGCCAACACATTAATTTATCTAAATTTGAATGAGTTTAATGAGAACTGCTCAGTGTTTTATGCTGAAAAGTGCTAACAAATATATTGACAGACCCAGCTACTCACACCTGCCTTTCTGTGCATATTGTCAAAAGCTGAAAATTCCCATCTACATAGGGCTATGTAAAATTGCATATTTTTGTGAATTTGGGCCTATTTTTTGCACTCCTGAAATTTTACAATAAATGAAAAAAACTAAAAGGAATGTCTGTGGAAACATGTGAATTTGAATTTTTTTTTTTCGTGACAGTCATGTGGGAACAGGACCAATTTAACATTTGCAGTGACACCTGATTATACCAAAGTGTGACACATTTTAAACTTAATCATGAATAGTATGTTTCACGTAGCTCTGAATTCAACCTGTTGCCTTCAATGGGAGCAGAATTAGGCCAATGCTGAGTGTTTTGAAAATGCAACCCTAGGTGCCTGACTCCCATTGATTTTTTCAATGGGAGTTGAGCACCTGCCTCTGTAGGGGCTTTTTGAAAATTGACCTCCTTAGAGGTATACTTAGGCATGTTAAAATACTTTTTGACTTTCCATGGTGTTACAATCAACATCTCTGAATATCAAACTACTTGTTTCAATGCTTAGATAGAGATTTAGGTGTTTAACTTTAGCCACCTTGGTTTGTTTTATTTTAGATTTACTCCAGAGAGTATAATCACTAAAAACTAGTAGAGTTCAGGATGTGGGTGACCAGGAGGGCTTGATCCTACAATAGAGAAAAGGATTTATTTTCCAAAACTACTATTTTAAAAGGTTTTTACATTAGGGAGAGGATTGCTGCTTGAATTGTTCCACCTTTTGTGGCTTAGGAGGGGTTGAGAGCGAGAAGAGGGAAGATAATAAAGAGGAAGGCACAGCAAGCCTCCCATGCCAGTATTGTCAATTTTCTCTCCTGGCTTTGCACTTTATACCTGCACCATCTGTGGCAAGGACTGCTGCTTGAGAACTGGAGTTTTTACCCACTTGCGATGCTGCAGCATGAGACATACTAACTGAACTACCTTGACACTTACACTGTCATCTCTTGAGAAAGACATCTGCATTCTAAATACTTTTTGCATCTTTCTGAAAACTGTATTTAAACTTGCATATAGACTGCCTGTTAATGTTCGCCATTGTTTTCCTAATACCATTAGCTATATTAATCCATTTGGTAATCCTTTATAAAAAATGTCATTCCTAATTCTAAAGTAGCCTTTTTTTTTTGTAATTTTAAATCAGAGAACTGTAATCTTTGTCAGTCTATTTAAAAATCTTCTCTGTAAAATGTACACACAGAAGCAGCTGCAACTCCAAATGTTACACGTGGGGGAAACTATGGTACTTCAAATCAAGAAATGATGTGTGAATGGGAAAATGGACAATAAATGCATAATATTTTCCCCTACACATTAAAAATTGAGGACCATTGGCTCAATGAGCTTGCAAAGGGAAATCTTTCAGAAACTGGTGTAGCCTAGAGCTTGTGAAAAATAGGGACAGATTTTTTTGAGCCAAATTGTTGCAAAAACAGTTTGTTACCTTTTTACAATTAAAAATATTTACAATTTAGAACTTTTTTTAAACAAGTTTTTGTGCATCAGCCTCTGGTTAAAGAAGAATACTAACAGTGTGGCCAGCTCTCAAGATTTTATTGCCAGTTTTATCATATTTGGTGTTTGTCTTAAAGCTCCCACAGCAGGATTCAAAAGATTGACTGAGACTCTGTTTTCATGAAATAGTAAATTTCTAGACTTTCTGGTTATGGGGAAAAGCTGGAAAAGGTGATCTGATTGCACCCAAAGCAGACTGCATATACAAAGAAACCAACATTTGTCATTCCTCCTCCTTCCCAAAAACATAAGAACATAAGAAAAAAACCCTTGTGATTTTTAAGCCAATCTCATGATTTTTGTGGGGGTCTGACTCATGATTTTTAAGCACTTGGGTTTGGCGATAGTGGAATAATGCAGGATGACCAACACACAACCTTTTCTGTGGACTAATGCCCTTGCTCAAATGTGAATACTGCTACAAGGTTGAATTGAACAGCCATTGAGTAGAGCTGGCAGGATATTTTCTGACGTTTTTTGCCTAGAAAATGCTGACTCATAAAAATGTTCTGTGGGAACATATTGATTTTGATGAAATTCTTATGGAAACCTAACAGATTTTTCATGGAAAACCACCTGGTTTCTTACCACCTCACCCACTGGACTCCTTGCCAGCACATGTGGCAGGTGGATGGATAGCCTGGAAGCTCTGGCTCCCAAGCTCCCAGTCTCATGGCTCATTGGCAGCTCAAGCTCCCAGGGTTTCTAAGGTCCCCAGTGCCAGGGAAGCATACTAGGCACGTCTCCAGCCCCTCCAGTTCCCAGGCTGCTCAGCAGCTCCTATTGATAGGCTTTATGGATCCTCCCAGCTCCTGGTAGCTGAGACCTCCAACTCCCAGGGACTCTTGGAACCCCCAGAAAATCAGAGAGCTTATTCCCTACCTGGCTGGCTCCCTGGGCTGCCCTACTGGAGAGTGGGTTAGGTAGTCATTCTGCAAAAAATATCGGGGTTTTTTTCATTCTACTAATGAATGATTTTTTTTAAATCTCATAAGATGGTTTTATTAAAAGTGCTTCACTGAAGTGAAGGAAGGAAGTCAAGAAATCTTTGTAAGTCATAAATAAGTAAGATTACTATTGGAAGGGGAGCTGGGATACAGCAATTCTTTGCAGATCTTTTTGTTTCTTTGCTTTTGGTAGCATACATCCCACTTCTAACATGAGATTTCCAACTTCATGCTTTCTGACTGGCTTTCTTCACAGGAATTCCCTCCCCATTGTCTTCTGCCACCATTAGCATCTCTCTGAGAATCCAGGACCAATATGCAGAGTGTCATCAACTTTGAATTTACAGTTTAGTTACATCTACTTGATGGGGAGAGGGTGAAAGAGACACGTCCTTACTGATGTATCACTCAAGCCAGCTTCAGGGTTCGTGTATTCTCATTTCTGGATCTCCAAATGCAATTTTTTCATGTTATTGCAGCTGAATCATGTAGCTTCATAAAAAGACTCTATTTTCGCTGTTGAGATTACCTTCATTGAGATTGCTACAGCCTGATCTAATAAGTTCTGGTATAACACTGATCATATAGCACAGTGGACAGCTGGGATTGATGGTATAATCAATCACAAACTGACCCAAAGAAGAAAAGAAAAAGATTGAGATTCCAAATCTGGCAGCGTGCAGGTAAGACAAGAGTATTCATTTTGAATCACTTTTGATTTCCCTCCATTTACTTGGAAAATAGGTTGTTGGAACAATTAAATCACCAGTCACTAAAATCTCAGTATGTAGGTTCATCATGAGCCATTACTAGAGTTATTTTGTGTTAAGACATATATTTGTAGGACAATCTTGACTTTCACTTTATTTACAAACTTCAGCGTTAAGTATCTTACCTATGTGTATATTTAAATATAATGTGTTGTAATGGACTGCAGATATTTGCAGAAAATGAATATGTAGGTAAGGTGCTGATATATCACTACAGGGTGATATTGTCACTGTCTGATTATCTTCTGAGCCACACAGTGATCAGGATATAATCAGATTAGTTTATACTGCTGAGAGTCTGGTGTTTGCATTCTGGCACTAATGAGTGGGCCAAGAATTAAATCAGAATGGCTGGATGAGTGAATTTCTAGCTTCCATTTTACTGTAAATAGTGCAGAGTGTCCAGTCTCACCATTTCAGCTGAGGGAGGCTGAATTTCCACCTATGGGTTTCTGGGATGTTTCTTCCTCCTGTGATAAGTATGATATGTCATGACATTACCATTGGCCAAACAAACCCTACACGAGAAAAAATTGCTTTCTGTTTCTCTGCTACAACAACCAACATTTGTTTTAAGTGTCCAGGTCAGAATATAAGCAATGAAAGAAGATTAGAGACTGGGTAGAAAGTGCAACACTGACGGTTTAAAGCAATTAATGGAAAACTTCCAGCTAGATTGTTTCTGAAATAATAAATATGATATGAAATTATAAAGTGGGAGAATCCTTTCAAAGGTCACTGAAGAAAATAAATAACTCTCCTGGATACTGACACTGGTTTTGCCCTTAATTAGATGTGTTCCTGATTGGTGATGTCCTCTGAGCCATCTGAAATGAGTTCTTGATGTCACAAAGGGAAATTGTATTTTTGTGTCTCGATTTTTGATACTAGATATTAGCATTCATCCTGTATGGTGTGTGGGGGAAATGTTTGGCCATTTTTGTATTACATTTTGTGTACATATATTTTGTCATGTTTTTCTCTTTCTGCCTTTACATTAGGCTTCTTAATATAGGCACTCTGTATAGTGCTTTCAGAATTCCTACAGCCTGCTGCCTGTCAATACATATTCTTACAGTAAGTCTCTTTCCGTTCTGTTGTGGTCTCTCCCTGAAACTAGTCACCTTCAGGATAACAGTGTGTATACGATCAGTTAAAATGTTCATGATTAAGAATCTCACTGCATTGGTGGGGAGTTAGAAACCTAACCTCAGCCATATATACTGTCTTATGTATCAAAAAAGATTATTGGAAATAAACATGAGACAAAGCATTAAGGAAATTCATAATTAAAACTGATTCCACACCATTTGCCCATCCACGCCAAAAAGTTGTTACATTTTTTAACCCTTTTTGGATCAAATACCCACCGGAGCTTTTTAATGAAAACTTAAAATTGCTAACAGTTCTGAGATTGCTTCAGCTACTTATGTATTCTAGGATGAATATAAAAGAATTTGGCTATTTTTACTCAAAATGGGACAACTTTTGCTTGATATTTCCAAATTCCATATTACCATGACAACTTTGTGCATTTTCCATCTTTAATTGTAATGTTATGAGCCTTATACCACTACAGTGCTGTTCATATGTGCCACCTCTTCAACTTGAGAGGATCTTCCATTTCACCTTTGTTTAGCAAGACAGCATTACCAATAACTGGACTCTTGGGGAGATGTGGGGATGGCCATTTTCATGTCTTGCAGTTAAGGCACAGGGCAGAGAGGCAGGGAACTGTTTTATTTTTCAGGCTCTGCTACAAACATCTTGTGTGGATCTTAGGCAAATCACAAGCAGGGGAATTTTCAAAGGGCCTCTGCAGAGGATTTAGCTGGCTAGAGCGGGGCACTCAGGAAAGCAGGAATTTTCAAAGGCTAGGAGCAGCCAAGCTCAGTGAGGAGGCTTGTGCAGAGGTTACTGTTGTGTTACTATTTACCTACCTCATAGGAGCATTGTGAGGCTAAATTCCTTAATCTTTGTGAGATACTCAGATACTGTAGTGACAAGCACCACAGAATAACCCTAAAAATAAAAGCTTACATGATCAGTATTAATATGTGTCAAGGTTCCTTCCCCACTCTGAACTCTAGGGTACAGATGTGGGGCCCTGCATGAAAACCTCCTAAGCTTATTCTTACCAGCTTAGGTTAAAGCTTCCTCAAGGTACAAACTATTTTACCTTTTGCCCTTGGACTTATCGCTGCCACCACCAAATGTCTAACAGGGATATAATTTGGAAAGAGTCCGTTTGGAAACGTCTTTCCCCCCCAAATCCTCCCAAAGGTTACACTGCCTTTCCTAGGGGAAGGTTTGATAAAAATCCTCACCAATTTGCATAGGTGACCACAGACCCAAACCCTTGGATCTTAAGAACAATGAAAAAGCATTCAGTTTCTTAAAAAGAATTTTAATAGAAGAAAAAGTAAAAAGAATCACCTCTGTAAAATCAGGATGGTAAATACTTTACAGGGTAATTAGATTCAAAACGTAGAGAATCCCTCTAGGCAAAACCTTAAGTTACAAAGAGACCCAAGACCAGGAATATCCATTCCATTCAGCAGAGCTTATTTTATCAGCCATTTAAAGAAATCAGAATCTAACGCATATCTAGCTAGATTACTTACTAAGTTCTAAGACTCCGTTCCTGTTCTGTCCCTGGTAAAAGCATCACACAGACAGAGAGAGAGGCTTTTTTTCTCTCTCCCCCCAGCTTTTGAAAGTATCTTGTCTCCTCATTGGTCATTTTGGTCAGGTGCCAGCGACCTAGCTTCTTAACCCTTTATAGGTGATAGGGTTTTTCCTCTGGCCAGGAGGGATTTTAAAGGTGTTTACCCTTCCCTTTATATTTATGACACGCCCCCCCCCCAAATCACAGATAGGGTGAAACGCTGGCTGGGATTTCTTCCTGGAGCTCTAGGAAAAAACAGTTAATAAGACACATGCACCTTAAATATACTTCCAAGTATATAAAGACTAACAATATTTTCCACATCTCAAGGACGATTTTAACCAGTTGATTCTGGGAAACTTTCACGGGAGAGTGCATCAGCCACTTGTTAGAAGCTCCTGAGATGTGTTGGATGTCAAAATCAAAATCTTGGAGAGCTAAACTCCACTGAAGAAGTTTTTTGTTATTTCCCATGGTGGTATGAAGCCACTGTAGCGCAGCATGGTCGGTTTGCAGGTGGAAACGCCATCCCCAAACATATGGGCATAGCTTTTCCAGAGCGTAGACAATGGCGTAACATTCTTTTTCACTGACTGACCAGTTGCTTTCCCTCTCAAACAGCTTCTTGCTGAGAAACACTACAGGGTGGAATTCTTGATCCGGTCATTCCTGTATGAAAACTGCTCCCACGCCACACTTGGACGCATCTGTGGTTACTAGGAATGGTTTGTCAAAGTCTGGGGCCCTTAGTACAGGGTCAGACATGAGTGTTGCTTTAAGCTGGTTAAAGGCCTTCTGACACTCTTCAGTCCACTGAACGACATTTGGCTGTTTCTTTTTGGTTAGGTCTGTCAATGGGGTGGTGATTTGGCTGTATTGCGGTACAAATCATCTGTAATAACCAGCCAAACATAAGAAGTTTCTTTGACTCTGGAACAGGCCACTTTTGGATCACATCCACTTTGGCCTGTAGGAGGTTGATAGTTCCGTGACCCACCTGGTGGAGGAGTTGACCTGGACAGTGGGTTCATGAAAATGGCCAAACTGAGGGCTACCATGAAGCTCCAAGTCGAGCAAATCCGCCAATAAGCACAAGACCCACCAAGGTAGAGGAGGAACTTTGTCACAGTTCCAAGTCCTAATAATAGAAGTTTCATTTCTTATGAAACGTGAAAATAGCATTGGCATATAAATAACAATGGAGTGTAGTTCCTGGACTCAGCTAAAGGTTTTAATTTAATTTCACCTGTAGATTTAAATCAGGACAGAGGTTTGGGTTTTTTGAAATAACAAAACTTGACATGACATTTTTCTTAAAGGAATAATCATGGAAGAAGGATTGTTCTGCCTGTCTCATTTCTTTTATTGCAGTTTCTTGTTCTCAAAATCATAACCACCCTAGGAACTTGTTAAAGAAAATAGAGGTGGGAAGATGTGGAAGGGTGCCAAAACTAACACCTTCAGATGTGAGCATTTTTGTACCATTTTGTTCAAGAAATAGTATGAATGTGTGAATGATTTTATTATTTTTGCTGTTGCTTGTCCTCCTTATATTTTGCTAAAATACTTTGAAATTGTGCAATTTGCATGATAAAAAATTTCTAAAGCAAGAACTCCAGTATGGCTGAGCCCCAAAGCGATTAATGAGGTAATCCAGACAATTAAAGATATGCTCAAATGATTGTTTCAAATAGTGATATGTGATGTGTTGTGTTTACTGAGGGGCTCAACCATTAATATTTGGATCAGATTCCAAACTTCCCCAGCACGGTAGTGTAGACTAGCCCTATATCTTTAATTGTCAAGTAATACATGGATGGGAGCTATAAACATCTATCGATATAAAAAAATTCCTAAGAATTAGTGATCTTATCTAAAGCCCATTGATGTCAATGGAAAGACTCCCCATTGACATCAGTGAGTTTTGAATCTGACTCAAAAGGCTTAAAAGAATCACCATTACCAAAGCACCTTCTTTCTCAATGTAGACTGCAGAGATGCCAGAGTAGCATAGCAAAGCAGTTTAGGGACGAAGGGGACTTATTTTAGCGAATAATAAGAAACTGGGGATAGGACGGGAGGGAAAGGCTGGAGCGGGAAGCAGGGAAGGTATATATGTGATTACATGCATAAACTCATCAGAGCTTTAAAATGCAGGAGCAAATACTTTGTATGCCAGTTTCACTGATTTTTAAAAATAATAATTTTCTATATGTAAATACAATTAATAACTTTTCTCAGACAATGAATGCTATAAACCCCTTAAAATAAAATTTAGCAAGACAAACCATTTTGATAGCATTGCATAGGGGACTGAATGTGTAGAAGTATAGATGACTGTGCTGTTCTATGCCATACAGACAATATGTGTTACACTTGTTCTGTACTGCACTTTGAATATTGTTTGTACAATACTAGGTGTGTTGCATATAAGTATGTGATATTCCCCTTCTTTTGGAATGTTTTTGTGTAATGTGTTGCTGAAGGCTGTTATATTCTTTTACTTTCTATTCAACTTTAATAACATTTTCTTTCTTTCTGTCTCAGACGTTCTGTCTTTCCAAGACCCTTAGATCTCAAGAATACAGGTCACGTTTCAATAAGATCATGGGAAATTATTGATTGGTCCCAACAGTGTGCATCCCCAGGGCTTATTGTTGCCTAAATTAAACTACAGATTCTGTATCATTGGAACATTAAGTACAGAATACTCTACTCAGCTTCATTTATTTTTGACTGCTATGAAGAACTGAGTCCAAATCCAGCAGTCATTTTGCAGTCAAAACTCATTTAAATCAATAGGAGTTTTGACTGAGTAAGGACTGCAGGACTTAACCCATAAAAACAATAATGTGATCAGGTTCAAATTCACATTTAGATCTTAATTCTGAGGTAAGCCCTTTTTTCCCCCTTAAAGGATTAGGATGGGATTTTCTAAATGTCTCAGCACTGGCATAACCTTATTGCTGTTAAAATCAATGGGAGTTTTATCAACAGAATTAAGTCACTGATGAGACCTTTCAAAAATCCCATCCTTAGGTTTAAGTTAGAGCTTACTAATCACTTTTACAAGAAGACAGATAGTAGCCAAGACCATGCTAAATTTACGTGTAGTTAATGAAGAGGAAGCTGCCAAAATAAAAGATAGAGGTTGGAGTAGGGTTTTTTAAGGTAAACAGAGTTACTTTTTGAATAATGACAAAGTTTACTGGGATCAGAGAATGCAATTCTACAATATTATTTTCAATGTCTGTGATGTATGTGGATAGGTGTTTTCTAACCATCAGTCAGGAAAGTAGCAGTGTACAAGGCATATTCCCCTGAAGCATCAGAGTAGGTCAATGGCTGGAGATGAATCCTTGATTCCCTCATAATGTTTCTTTAGCTGGGATGGAGACACATTTGTTATCCTCCAACTATTTTGTGATGTTAGGGTTATATACTGCCCTGGATGCAAGTGCAGAACCTCCACGAATATAAAATCAAAATCTGTTATTTAGTCCACTTGATACATGGCTTGTCTGAAGCAAGGTGAAGTCTGGATTTGTATGTAATCATCTCAATGGATGAGTCCCATAATTCTCCCTTTTGCTTCAAACCACAGGTAACAGGCTTGCGTGTCACACTAGGGTAAGGAAAACCTTCACAATGAGATTTATCATGAAATATTAGGGAAACAAATATCAGGACCAGTTCATTATAATAAATCTGAATATCAACAGTTCTTGCCCAGCCTAAAATCTCTAAGATGCTTCAGCCTGGTAAGCTGATTGGGTCAAGTTTGATGATCAGGTTTGTTTCATCTTCTCCCAAAATCCTCAGCATCCTTTGCCCAGAGTGAAAAATATCTTACCCCCTATTGTGGGGTGGCTGCCCCATTCCTATCCTAGATGAGGCTTCAGCAGGCAGTGCAGGTGGGCGGCCAATCAGAGAAGGCCTGCTAGGGAGGCAATCAGTGGCTGTCTCTAACTCAGCCTATCAGAGCCAGACTCAGCCATATATAAAGGCTGCCCCAGGAAGGGAGTGGGCAGTCTCTCCTTGGGGGTCAAGGGAGGAGGACTGACTCCTGAGCTGGAAGGTAGCACCTTGGACAGAGCAGTGCTGGGGAAGGGCAGAATGAGCTGGGGATCTCTGGCCAAGGAAAACCCCAGACTGCCTGCCTAGGACAGGCAGGTGCATAGGGCTGAAGGGGAAGTGGCCCAGGGACAATAGCAGGGCAAGGGGAGAGAAGGAGGGCAGAGAGTCTGCTGCTAGAGGTCCCTGGGTCATGACCCAGAGTCGTGGGTGGGCCTGGGTCCCCCCCTTCCCCTTGTACTACACCTGGCTGAAGAGGAGTGTGGCCTGATCCAGGCTGTGGCTGGTCCCTGTGATAAGGGGCTAGACTTAAAGGCTGCAGCTGGCCACTACAACAGGTGCAGATTGTGGACTGCTGATAACACCAAACCCCCGAAGGGGATGAGACCAGAGCAGTGGGCACTGCCAGAGGGCAGTGTCCTGAAGAGGACACTGCCGAGCGGGGAACAACGAGGGTCCCCGAAGCAGCAGAGCAGGTGAAGGGCAAGGCACCACGCGCAAAAGGTGCTCCATGACTGGACAGAGCTAATTACCGGAGCAACCAGCGGGAGGCGCCAGCGGTGGTGAGTCCTAACCCTGTCATGTCCCCCAAAAAGAAAAATTAGTGTGGGCACAGTAAAGTTAGTCAGATGACACAATTCATTTAGTTGAGGGAAGGGAGTTACTCTAATTGAGGTAGAACAGAACACTCAATACACCTGTGGATACTTTGGAGTTTCTTAAGATAGGAGTGTTTTTTTTTTCCAGGTTTCATTCTGGTATCGAAGCTTTCGGGGAGGGACTTGTTATAGACCCCTTGTTTCTCAGCTTGTAGGCCCTATTAACAATCTTCTCAAGTTAATGGAAAGACTCTGGCTTCAATGGGCTTTTAGTCAGGCCTATAAAACTTCCATTGCAGCAGTGTCCAGTCTGACTAGCACACCTGCCTGGGACAGATTTCTTACATTGTAACTAACCTCAGCCAGATTGTATGTTGTTTTTTCAGTATAGCTGGGATTGTCTTTCTGCACAGAGCTACTAAATAACACTAAGAATTAGAATCTAATTTTCTTTCCCAACACCTTAATAATATTTCTAAATGCTGCTTATAAGTCTTTTCTTTAGTTTCTTTAAAAAAACAAAACCCTTTTTTGGGGGGTTAAATATAGAAGTTCTATCTTCAGGCTCCCTGCCTTGCTAAATCAATACTTTTCAAAGCAGTGTCTTCTGTCTGTCATACCATAGTGTCTGCTTCTGGGAATGCTAGTTTATTACCTCAGTAAGCAGACAGACAAATGGCCACAGTAGGAAGGAGTCCTGAACTGAAATTTTTGAAAGAACTACTTTGGGGGGGAAAAATGTAGGACAGTCAAATATCTCTTGCAAGTAGTGCCTGTTCAGCTAGTAGTATTCCATAGTTGCCCAATTCCTAAAAACAGATCTAGGGAGAGAAGTATGGTAAAGAAACATTAGAATGGACTCTGGGAGGACTCACAATGTGATGCATTCAAATGGATTTTAAGAAGGGTTAGAAGAATACCTGTATGGAAATGGATACATATATATTAAAGTTCCCTAGAATAAATTTAATTTTTTGATGATTCATTTTTCAACGATGCTGCCTTTGTAGTATACATAAAAATACTAAAATAATTACTATGCTCTTTTCATGTTGGAGAAGTGTGCAATTGATAACAATATTGATTTTATTTTCTGCAGCCTATAGTGCCTTCCACATAAACTCAACAGCTTTTACAGTATATTAAAAAACCCCAATCCTTTGCCAGGATCAGGGAAATATGCTCATGTTTCTTTGTGCATATAAATACGTGTTACAGGAGCAGGGCTAAACCATGCTTTCTGTATTTAAGCAGTAAATCTGATTAAATGACCCACATTTTATTGGAGGGAATAGATATTGAGCCATCACAGAAATATTCTCCCCTTCTGAATCTGTTGGAGTCCCTTGATGTGTCTGGAGCAGTGGTTCTCAACCTGTGGCCCACAGGCCGCTTGCAGCCCAATCAGCACAGAGCTGCAGCCCATGTGACATCCTCAGGACCATAAAGGTAGCATTGGATGTGGCCCAGATAATACATTGCGGGCTTCATACGTAGCCCACAATGGTGAATAGGTTGAGAACCACCAGTCCGGAGCTTCTGATTTTTGGGGAGAATACAGCTGTTGGATATTAGTAAGCAAGGCTGACTGTTACAGGTTTCATCCTGCCAGGTGCTGCACAGTCTGGCTCAAACCAGCAAAGCACTTAAGCACATGATTACTTTTAAGCATCTGAGTAGTCCCACTGGCATTAAGGTGTTCAGCACCCCCATGGTGTTAAGGGACTCAGGGTGATGGGTTCAGGTGACAGTGCAATGGCATGTACCCAATGAATGGAGTGATCTTGGCTCTAGTGGATCATGGGGGCAGAGGAGGGTCTATGAATTTAGGGGGTAAACTCTTGGCTTTTTCTATGGTAGGGAAGTGGGAGGAGAAACCTTGGATCCCGTGGAAGAATGAGGAGAAAATTTAGGATGAGACTCATAAAATCAGATTGTTGACTGGTGTAAATCATGTTAGCTTTGTTGAAGTCAATAGCACTATGCCAGTTTACACCAGTTGAAGATCTAGCTGGTAGAGATTCCACTCTTCTGTTTGGGAATAACCAGATTTCTGTAGTGGAGCATGAGACCCCAGTTTAGCCCCTGACACTAATCTGCTTTAGTGTTTGCCTCATTTTCTGGCATACCTGGGTGTGATCTTGCAGTCCTTAGTCTGGTGAAATTCTCATTGATCCTAGTGGAGGTTTTGCCTGAATAAACTCTGCAAAATTGGGTAGCCTTTTGGCAGAACATTTACTAATTTAAAAAGAGAAATTGAAAGCTGTAGGGAAAGAATGAAAATAAAGTCATTACAAATCTCCTACTTTAATTTACTGCAAATGGAAGTATAATACCACAATATTGACTGCTTTGCAAGCACTACAGTTAACAAATATTGATAAGTTTCCAGATCATGACAGGTTTTTATACCATGAACGATGATGAAGTAGGAAATAAAACATAAATCTTATAATTATAACACCCATTGTTTCATGTTCTCTGTGTATATAAAATCTCTCCACTGTATTTTCCACTGTATGCATCCGATGAAGTGAGCTGTAGCTCATGAAAGCTTATGCTCAAATAAATTTGTTAGTCTCTAAGGTGCCACAAGTACTCCTTTTCTTTTTATTATAAATCTTGTGCTTAAATCTTTGATCAAATGGATTAATAAATAAAAATGATTTGTGTAAATATATGAATACAAGTGAATCGGATTAATAAATAAAAATGATGTGTAAATATATGAATACAAGTGAATTAGTCATTTCTAATTTAAAAAAAAAAGTCCCAATAAGAAGACACATAATTTCCTATAAGCAAGGAGATCCTTATTTGCTACATTATTTAGTGAAGCAATAATCTGTGAAAGAGTATAAGCAGCAGTTAATGGTTGATTAGTTGTTTGACAACTGAATAGTATTTTACATTTAAATGTACCAGTTTTGGGCCAACAGAAATTTTTCCTAAAGATTCAAATGGTAGTCAGCATTGTAACAAGGGTTGTTATGCAGAAAGGAAGCTTCTAATAAATGAACTAGGCCAGGTTTTGTGCTGAAGTGTGAATTATGGAAATGGTCTAATGATATTTGTGGTCAACAGTAAATTAGTTTTTTTTTTAAAAATTATTATCGGATTATAGCCAGTATGATTCCTCCCATGGAAATAAAACTACAGAGGAAAGGTAATCAGAGGACTTGCTTCAGTACGACTTTTGACTAGGTTCCCTGGTATGTTCTCTTCAGACAAAAAGGCTTTGGCAGAAAGATCCCCTTGAAGGAGCAGTTCCTAAGAACCCTGCAAAGCCTAACCTTGATCCATCTGCCTGGATGATCAACCTCTGTGCACTTATTCAGTGACCATCCATACCCCTAAGAGCATAGTGTCCTTTGGAAACCCTCAGCTGCTGGTTCTCATTCTGGCAGCTACATTTTCCTTTTCTGTCCAAAAATACAAATACGAAACTGAAAGGATGGAGGCCAGTTTACTCTGGTTCCACCAGCTGCTGGAAATCCACCTGGTGCAGTGAGGAGCATACTGCAGGGAGGGAGTATTGGTCCTCAGCTTCTCCCTCCTCCAGCCCACTCACCTCAACATTGCACAGCCAAGGACAAGCAGAGGTCTTGCACCAAGGCATGTGCACAGCTTGGAAATACTGCTCCTCCTTCCTCTTGTGTGTTTTTTTTCTGGCTTATCTTCTCCCATTGCACTGTGAAGCAGAAAGGAGCATATGACCCCATATGGTTTTCAAAAGAGCAAAAAGGTTTGCTTCCTATTAAAGATTTGCATCCACCTCTCTAACGTGATCTTTTTATATTAGGATAAAACATTCTTTGTTTAAAACTTGAGTCAGGGGAAGCACAGCAGCACTGGAAAACTACAACCATTAAATATTTACTGCTATTCCACCCGCAAAGATTTAATGTGTTCAATTTCTTAGGTCCCAGCTGGTTTCTCATGAGGCTCACCAAACGCTTGGCTCGCTGTTCTTTCACAATCAAAGCTTTCCTTGGACTTGAGAGTAGAGAGAACTTGCATATCAAATTACAGACCAGATTGTAAAACCACTGGAAGGGCAGCAGTAGGCCCAAGATACTCTCTATCACTTTCACCTTGAAGAGTTTGCTTTGAATAGAGTATTTGGAGGTGGTGGTGAATGGGGGCTGAGAAAAGAAGCAGACAAAAACTGACTCCTTTTCTTCTTAGGGAGAACAGTGCTTTCATTTTGCCAGTGTGAAAAGCTGATCAAAATGGGATTGGGAACTAATTAAAAGCAGTTTTATTACTAATTAAAATGTGAGCAATGCAGCATTTTGAAAAGCTCATGTAACTCAACAGCAAGAGGAGTAAAGAATGAAAATCTTTTCAAATGACCCTTTCCACACTTTTTCCTTGACTGCAGACAGAGATCCAAATCCTCACCTAGTGTAAATTGGCATAGCTGCATGCAGAAGAGCTATGTGGATTTACACCAACAGAAAATCTGATTTGACAGAGTCCCTTTTATGTGTCATCTAGCTATTTTTCCTTGTAACCCTCAGACCAGCAGCAGTTCCAGCAACTGGCTCTCTAAGAGGGTGAAAATCACTCCTTTGGAAAGGACATGTCCTTGATGACACTGAACATCAGTTAAAGCATCAGGTTAATTGCTTATGTGGTACTGTTGCTGGCACAGAGTGCCCGAGGCAAGCAACAGTTGGGTTTGTTGCCCGGTGTGCGTAGTGCCAATGACCACAACGGGGTGGAGAAGCAGAGTTTTATTTGAAGCTTCAGATATGGCGCAGGGAGACCGAGCTGTCTCAAATCCTGCAGCCCCGCATGCAGATTCCAGTATACATTTTATACCTTTGCCTGTTTCACTATACAAGCTTATACAACCAAGCTAATACAACTTATTGTTGCCCCGTACAATACCGTAGCCAATCAGCTAAAGCAGCCAGTTTTGTTTTTCCTCAGTAGCATTGCCCGAGCCTTGCCTTATTTGGTTCTGTTTGTTACTGGTTTTTGCTAAACATTTCTGCCTTATCTATACATTTCCCAGGCTGAAGCTGGCGTTGGCTAGTGAGCCATGTGCAAACCTGTCTGTTTGTATGCTAGCTTCCTCATAGTTTTGCAGGGTCACAAAGTTCAAGGAGCGGAGGGGCTTCAGTTTGCCTGGGCCTAGAGCAAGAGGGCTTCATCGACACTCGTGGTCTTCCACCCTCCTGAGTTACCTAGAGTAGTGCCCAGTGTCACCAGCAGTACCATATTTTCATAGCAGGCATATCCTTCTTACAATATTAATCCACTGTTTCTTTTTTTTATCCCTCCCCATTATTTGGTTGTAACAATTAATATCTAAAGACTACAGATGGTCAACAATTTGAAAAGTTTTGGAAAAATGTCCACCAAAAAGTTTGGTTTTTTTGACCAACTTATAGAGAAGTTGGCATTTTTTTAATATTTGAAATGTAATAAATATTTTCCTGTATTTTTTTCAACCAGCTTTAATTACTAATTAAACTTGAGGCCTTGCTGTTCTCCATTCATAGTCCCTGATTTGGGACTCAGTTCAGGAAAACACCAAAGTATGTACTTAAGATCATCTCTATTCAGGAGATCACTTAACACATGATTAACTTTAAGTGCTTTTCAGAATAGGGATGCATTCCTGAATCTGGGCCTTTCACACATTGACTGCAGTTCATTTGCAAGGATGTAACTGGGGGCAGAATTTTTGCCTTTAGTATGTCTTCCCTTCTGTGAGAGAAACCAAAGATCTTGGGTAGTTTCACAAAACTTGGGGGCACAGAGCAGAAAAGAAAAGGTCTATAATAAAGGGACATGCACCAGAGAGTTATGGCTAATGGCCTGGGTATCACTGTTTCCTTCCTCAGAATTCAAACTGATGGCTAGGTAGAAGGGCTTCTTTAGTGTAGAGTAGTGGGTTGGCTCTGTTGATGATGAAATCCACCAGATGGGCAAGAGCGAATAGCCAGATCTACCACCTACTGAAGGAGTGGAAGGATTTGGAGAGGCTATTGGTCATACCATTTTGTCCAGAACCTAAATTAGACCCTCAAGTGACTAACTACAGGGCCAGAGGAGCTACACATCTGGCTAAATCTATGGGTGGAACGTTAACACGAAGTCCAAGAACTCATCCAGACCTTTGACGGTTTTCTGAAAACGATGCCTAATCATACACCTGTTATGTCCCATCACATAGAAACTGACCAGGGGAAAAAGGTAAGAACAACTTCAGACAATTACTGAGACACACATGGTAGGTAAAGAAATACAAACAATGCTAGACTTGGGGGTGGTGGAAGAGGCCCACAGTGACTAGTGGAGCCAGACCATCCTACTGCTAAAATACAGATGGAAGAAGGTTTTGCATTGACTTCCAGAGGGTGGATGCTGTGTCCAACTTGATGCAAACCCAGTGCTGAGAGTAGACACATTGGAGCAGAGACCTGGGACTGGTGAGTACATCACCACCCTTGGTTTGACTATGGGATATTGGCAGATCTCTCTTCCCCTCCCCACCCCAATTGCTGAATCGTGAGAAAAGACCACCTTCAATATGCCCTTTAGATTGTACCAATTTAATGTGATGTCCTTTGGCCTGTTTGGAGCGGCAACCACCTCCCAGAGGCTGATCAACAAAATATTAAGACCCCATGACTGATATGCAGCAGCGTACATTGATTATATCGTTATGTACAGCAAGACATGGGATGACCATCTAACACACTCGCAGCAGTCTTACAGGACCTCAAAAATGCAGGGCTGAGAGTGAACCATCTAACCTCTGGTAGAGAAGGTGCAGGCTCTGCAAGACTGCCCCACTTCAAAGAAACAATTATGATGCTTCCTGGGACTGCCTGGATATTATAGGAGGTTTATCCTCAAAATTGCTGCGATTGCTGACTCCGTGAAAGACACAGTACTGTGAAACTTCCACTGGACTTGAGGAGAGGGATAAGGCTTTAGAACATGAAAGGAACATTGATGAAAGAGCCCATCCTCTTCCACCAGACTTTTCAAAACATTTATGTTGCAGACGCCTCAGATGTCAGCCTGGGGCAGCCCTATTGCAAGAAAGAGGGGATGGGAGCCACACAATTTTATACCTCAACCAGAAGCTATTTCTCCAGGAAGTTGCTTGTTCAGTGATAGAGAAAGTGGCCTTAGCCACAAAGTGGCCCTTTGAATCATTAAAGAACTATTTATCGTTAATTTGGTGATGTACCCCTCCATTGGCTACTTGCCATGAAAGAGTTTAACCCACAAATAATGAGGTGGTGTTTTAGCGCTTCAGCTGTACTGCTTTGAAGTACTACACTGAGCGAGTAAATACCATAAAATGTGGACTTCTTCTCAAGAAATGGTGGGGACTTGCTTGCATGAGGCAACCCACAGAGCCAGATATGATGGGGAGGGGGTGTGATGGGGTTTACAAACTTGCACTAAGGGTGAGGCATGGGAAAGGCCAGAGCAGCACTGAGCCAGGAAAGCTCTGCCCCTCAGGCACTACAGAGCAAAAAGAAGCAGCCTAAAGTGAGCTCCAGCAGCCCAGGCTGAGGAAGGTGTGAAGCCATTTCCAGGGAGTACTGCCCTGACCCAACAGGAGAAGCAACTCTTGTCAAGGAGGTCTGGATGTGAGTCTTCTCCCCGCACACCCCAACCCCATCCCGCTCCCTTGAGACATCACCCCAGATGTAGGGAGAATCATGTGCCAGGCCACCAGAGGTTCACATGCATTGGCCCTGAGACTCTAGGGATTTGGAGCAAAGAACTATAATAAATTAGCAATCATGGCCCGGACTGCAGCATCAGGGGACAGGGGGAATAGGAAGTGCCACCTAGGGAAGGTGAGCAGGAGATAGCCCATCCTGCACTGTCCCACTTTCAGAGCTCCGAGCTGGGACGTGGTGGAGTGGGAGGATCCTGGTCCACTTCCCCACCCCAGATTTCCCTACATCTAGTTCTGGGATGGGCAAAACATGGGGTTTACCGATAAGAAACTGACCCAGCTGAACCCCATTCAGGGGTTCTGGACACGCTGAATGAAGAGAGAGACTAGAGAAGCAGGCCCTAACCACTAAGCATGCTGACCATAGTGACAACCCCACTACATACAGCGGCTTAGTGAAAACCTCCTTTCTTATACCACCACTGGCTTGTTCTGTTTGTTTTACAATTATCTTATTTACTTCAAGGAGAAATATTAATGTTGATTCTTTTGTCATTGCTCTGATTTATTTAAATGTACAATAAAGTATAAAATAAGGAGAAAATATTTAAGTAATTCCTGTTTGATACTGGACATTAGGGTGACCAGACAGCAAGTGTGAAAAATCAGGACAGGGGGTGAGGGGTAATAGGTGCCCATATAAGATAAAGTCCCAAAGGTTGGGACTGTCCCTATAAAATTGGGACATCTGGTCACCCTACTGGACAGTCTTATGTTTGTCTCCATTTCCAAATATGTTTCAATATAATATTAGTTTAAAGACTTAGGCTGTGATTTTCAAGAGAAAGTCAATGTAATTTGGACTCTTGACTCATTTAGACCCTTGGCATAGCCTAGCCTTGGTTCTGTGTCTAAATACCCATGCGTTGGAAACTTTTCCATTTGCTTTTATTCTAGAAAATAGGTTAAACTTTGTAAAGAAATATAATATTAATTCTAAAAGTTCAGCGAACTCATATTATATCCACATTAATATCAAATGCTATCTATAATCATACATTATAGTTCATAAGTATTGCTTAATATGGTTAGCCATTTATTACAATATCCTGCCTGAAAATTTTTCTATTAATCACGACTTAATTTTCTAGAAGAGGTTGTTGTTGTTGTTTTCTATTTTATATATTTGGATAGCTTTAACTTCTGTATGTGTTGGTTGATTTCCCCACCATTTTCCATACAGATGATCTTTAAGTCCACATCAGAAATTCTGCAGCATTTAAGCTACTGCACAGCAGGCATTTAGTTTCATAGTACTATGAACAGTATTGTTTTCATGTATACAGAATGCTGGGAGTCTAAACATTCCTATCAGTGCCACGACTGGGCCAATGCCAGTTTTTAAATTCAGATGTTCCTTTCTCTCATTATCTCACCCCAGCTATTTTAGTACAAGGAGACTAGAAATGCCAACTCTTTTAGGCACTGTTATAGGAAGTTATTTGCTCGAAAAGAACAGACATTAACTTTGCTCTGAGCATACATGGTCAAATTCTGCAGTGCTTATTCATGATGTACTTAGGTACACGATATGTACAACAACAATTGTTCATCCGGAGTGAAAATGGAAAAAAGAGTAAAATCACCAGCAAAGCTCAAGAACAGGTTCCATAGCTCCACTTTCAGAATTCCAATAACATAGAGCTTGAAGTCTATGTCCCCAAATCAAGAAAACTGCAATCCTAATCCACTCTTCCCCATTACATAGCTTTATGTTCTAAATGTTGAGCGTGGTTTGGCCATACTGGACCAAATTCGGTGATGAATCTTGGTCCCTTGCCACCTGAGGCATGTTACATATATGCTAAGAAGATTAGTTATTTATTTTATGCTTTGTATTCCTTGTCTCCCTGCTCTAAGCACTGTGACAATATGATTTACCTTCAAGCAACTGGCCCCATGTTGTCATATTGTTTGTGGAGCAGGCTGGGGGGGGAGGCGGGGGGCTTGGTTGCAATTCTGAGTCACAATCTCTTTCTTGGAATCCCCAACAATCCCTTGGTCCTGGAAGGGAATAAACTGTGCCAAATCTATACTCAATGCAGTGTATGTTCTCTGGTGTGCAGCACGGTCACGCCACTGAGTTGTTTTGTTAGTGTTTTTATTTTTCCGTTGGACCAAACATCTATTTACAGAGGGCACAATATGATTAGTTTGTTAACATAGCTTTCCTGTTTCCTTCTCACCCTTCTAGAAGTCTAACTTTGGTTCAAATTCACCTTCTTTCTGCAAAAATTTCTCAAATAAGGTTAATACGTACAATATGGAATGTACAATTGCCGTCACAGCTCTGGAAGACTGGCTATTTGGTAATAACTTCTGTGCGTATTTAGAGGCTTCTGGCTATATTTTGTATATGGAAATGCCTTAAGGCTGTAAAAGACCCAGGAGCTGCCACCACTATTCACCATTTTTGCTAAGCATCTTATGTTTGTAAGAGAATACAAATAGTATTAATATTCTGGGCTCATATATCTCTGAGCCCAGAATATTAATACTATGTGTGTGTATACACACACTGTGTGTTGGACCCAACCACCTTCGTTTTGTTGCATTTGGGTATTTTACATCCGTGAGAACTTTAACAAGTATATTAAATGTAATTAAAACACTAATCACAATAGATGTGATTATATTTGGATAAGCCTCCTGAAGTTTGTACTCTGAATAGAAACGGTCCAGTAGTTTAAGCTCAAAATTTAGTGTTTTTGGGAAGTTTCACATTTTCAGAAAATCTAATAATAAAAATCTCATGATTAAAAAAGCTAGTGCATAATACTGATCGCTTATACTGTGTGTGCTTTGCTGTTGAAAGATCTGTAAAACATTGACTAAATTGCTAATCAAATATATTTTAAATAAACTGTAAACTTACCTTTCAGAATTCAGAACCTAAGCATCATTATGCTTCTGAATAAGAATCAGGAGAAAATGACAATTTATTATTATTATTACTTTATTATGTATTTATTATTTATATTGCGGTAGCATCTAGGAGCTGTGGTAATGGGGCCAGAATCCTGTTGTGCTAGGCGCTGTGAAAAGACAGAACAAAATGATAGGCTGTGCCCCAATGAGCTTAGAATCTAAATACAAGACAAGGAGCAACAAGTGGATACAAGCATATCGGGGGAACAGAGCTACAAGACAATATTAGGGTGATAAGCAATTGTCTGAGCACATCAGTTGCTCAACCATGTTAAGCTTTTTGTAGGCATCACAGCAAGGAGAGTTTTAAGACTGGATTTGAAGGAAGATAATTAGGTAGTTTTGCAATTGTTTAAGAACGTCAGGATTCTCAATGAAAGGTCACACCAGGAATCTGTTGACTGAGACTAGAACTCGCATCTCCTGACACCCAGTCCT
This sequence comes from Lepidochelys olivacea, assembly GCF_965140295.1. Classification (NCBI taxonomy): domain Eukaryota; kingdom Metazoa; phylum Chordata; order Testudines; family Cheloniidae; genus Lepidochelys; species Lepidochelys olivacea. The sequence continues at coordinate 77,060,348 of NC_140414.1, forward strand.
TGCTTCTACTGCAAGAATATCATTCTTTTCTCCAAGCTGAATGCAATATCAAAATCAACATTGAAAAGTAACCTTGGTTTTTATTTCCATTTGATGGTCTTGCAAGTAAACACTTGAACAAAGTTATGCATGTGTTTACAGGGGAGCCCTTTCTGAAATGATTAAGCAATGTAGTGGCTATATCAGTTGCCCTCACATCATGAAAAGTGTACATGGAGGAAAAATGTCTCTTGCAGAGTCTGGAACTACTGCACAGAATGAGTCACTTGGCCTTAAGGGACATTTAGAAACAGACTTGTAGTTTTCCAGGTTTGCTTGCTTGGCTATCAGTGTTTTCCTGACTTTTTCTTTTCTTTTTTTTTAAAGTTGAGACTTGGCGGGGGGGGTGGAGTCCTGACTTTCTCAAAATTTCTCTTGAGGAGAAATTAGCTGTTTTGTGACAGCACTTTTGTATTCTTCATATTAAAGTACAATAGACAGCTGGTTGAATATGTTCTGCTTCTTTAAGCACCTCACCAATGACACAAACAACTTATATAACAGTGTCTGGTATTTAAAATGTATACAGCTACCAACAGCATGTTTCAGGTTTGGCCAGCATAGCTTTTGTAAATCAGAGGAGTTGGAGAGTAATAATTTTTCTGCTTTATTTGCTTGTATATTTTCACATATTGTTTGAATGACGCTAACTTTTGTCTGTTGTGCTCCTTGGGCTGGATTGTAATCTATCTGTGTAAATTGCAGCACATAGACACGCTTCCCCCTAAGCAGAGCAGGAACCAGATTGGTGAGGCAGTGTCGCTTTATCTGTTCCTGCGTTCTGCAGAGGCTAGTGATCTGCTAGATTGTGAAGCAAAGTACTGGCCAGGTGCTGAATGGTTCATGTGGTGTAGGGGTAGCCTATGCAGATCTTCTACTTTGAGACCTAAATGGAGAAGTTAGGGAGATCACCAGTGGGGAGAGGGAAAGAGCAATGCATGGGTGACAGAGAACCTGGGTAGGGAGGGACTACTAGGAAGGGCAGATGGTGTTAGGAATGATGTCTGTTTATGTGTAATTAGATAATAGATGGTGCCAGTAGATGGTGCTCAAGAACGTACAGCAGTGTTTCAGGGCTTTGTATAGGATCAATAAAACGCACAGCAAGTGGTGCAGCTCTATACGTTGGCTCTCAACACGGGGAAAATGAGGAGGAAAAAACAATAGGCTCTGAAGTGAGAACTGGGGATAGGATAGATAACCCAGAGAGAAAAGGGGACAGATTTCAGAGCAGGAGGGATAGCTGATGGGAGACAAACATTCTGAAAGCCTCTAGAGGAACAAAAAAGTAATTGGTGATATTACAAACTTTGAGCATGTTTATAATTAATAAAGTGAATTTAATTTCTTTCTTTAAGCCAAAGTGCTCTGATGTTGTTTGCTTTAGCAGATGTATAGAAATCAATATCTGAAGTTTAATTATCGCAAGGCAGTACATTTAAATAGGATTTATGATTTTGTGACAAACCAAAATGTACCCTTGTATTTTAAGTTTATCTTAATAAATCCAGACATAGACAGAAATTCTGTATCATAGGTATAACTGACACCATCTAAAAACCTCTAGAAATTGTATATTAGTCTGGGCTCTAGTTCAAATTAAAATAATCCAGCTGGTACAAGACCAATTGTTTTGACAGCGCTTTTTATTGTACTAATCTTGATTCTGTGAACAATGAGCTGAATAGCACAGTGTTTCCCTCACACGCTTGCTTGCTCACTCTCTCTTGTAGTAAACATGAGGTGCAATCACTTTCCCAATGCACTAACAGAAGTAAAACTATATTAGGCATGGTTATGGTCTTGAACATCATTACTTTAAATTCCTTCAATAGCTACAAATAAGAGCTACAATACAAATGTAACATGCCTGTATGCTTATTATATGTGTTGTACATAGCTGTCTGTAATGTAACTACTGGAATATTATTTTTTATAGCTATAGTAATTGCAACATCTCAGTGGCTTAACCACGGAGAGCACAAAAACATTTAAAATATGTGATTAACCCTCATCATTTATTTTGGAAATGAATAAAAGTGATTAACTAGGATCCCAATCCCTCCAAGACAACATAATCATAAGTAGCATAATTTTAAAAAAAAATTAATTTGTCTCCTCCTTTTTTCATTAGTTTCATTCCTTGCTTTCTCTCTTTTTCTACCATCTATTTCTAAGTCTTGTTTATTTCTTTCCATCTCTGTTCTTCTAACTTTTTGTAAAGACTTCTCCTGTGATTGTTTTGTTTTCAATGTCTTATTTATGTCTGTTCTTCTTTTCCTCCCATTCTCTTGTTCCATTTTAGTATTTTTACTTTAGCTTTTAAAATTTTATTTCTTGACCTGTTAAGTTACATTCTTTCATCACATCATATCCCTTATTTTCCCTCTGTACTGGTTATTCTTTTCATAGGTGCTCTCAGTCTCTCCCTCTTCCCCTTCTGCAGTTATTTATACTCTGGGTTCAGCATGGCCCTGTTCCTGTGTCCTGACCAGAATAGAGGAATTTGGTGGGGAAGGTTCCAGGATTGATAGGAATTATAATGGAATATTAGGAAGGAAATCTGCATAAAAGCTGTACCCATTCCCTTTTGAGACAGACACTAGGGAAAAAGAAAGCCCCCTGGTGGGTCTTCCTTTTGAGAGAGCCTGGGAAGGACTAGCTGTGGTAGAATCCAGGAGAAAGCTTGGGAATGCTAGGTCGTGGGGCTGCTCATGCAGGAGCTTTTGTTTCTTTTTGAATTTTTGATACCTCTGAAGGGGTGGAGGTTTTAGTTTTGATGGAGGATTGAACCATAGGAAGAAAGTGAGGCATATCTGCCTTCACATGATAGAAAGGTAACCAACTGCTACACACAACTCTTCAGATTTGCACCAGGGGGCCAGATATGGCTCCCAAAATGCCTTAGTTTTATCCTCTCCAGCTTTGTCTAAGGTTCCCACTACCTCCGATTTTGCCTTGATTCACTCCCAGCCTCTTGTTGTTTTGCATTATGGTAATGCCTTGCAAGAAGAAGTGTGGAAAGGGTAAGAACAGAACTTATTTCTTGGGAAAAATATTTTGTATAGCAAGAACTTCTTCTGCTAAATAGTGACTCCCCTGAATGCACAAAAATTCATTCCAAGTAACTGTTCTTGACCTTCACAAGAACTGTGTTTCAGCATAGTTCCTCCAAATACAATTCCAGCATAACCCCTAAAGATGAAATTGAAATGAAGTGGAAAACTCTGGACAACTAACTAGTACATGATACAAGTGTTGCCAAGCCAATAAAGCACAATGTGCATTCCTCCTGTAAATTCAGTTTTATATATAATTCATGTTTTATATTTTGTCTGAAGAAAACAAAGATCCAGATAAATAGTAATATATTTTGTTTAAGATTCTGAAGAAAGACTGTGGGTTTTATAGGCTTGCCACTGGGAGTTATCAAAGTTCCATTGTGAAAGGTCAGTGGACTGTGGCACCATTATAGTTAAATTTTGTGCCTATAAGGAGAAAACATTAAATGTGGAGTTTAACCTTATAGTACATATGGTCTGGCATAAAATGATGTGTGATAGTTTGGGTGGTTTTTACGTTGCCTGCTGCCACTGTTAGTGCTTTAGAATTTATTGAGAAATTTATAGGTGCTTGAGTTTCACATAAGTTAAGATGATAAATAACCTATAGAGTGCTCTTCAAGACTAAATACTTTAAACCCCTTCTAAAATCACTTTTACACCTTTAGCTTTCATAAGTAAAATTAAGAGTACATAGGAAGAAACCCAATCAAACCATGCAGATGCATTAAAAAAATGCCAATGACTGTCTTAGACATGAAAATAACAAAGGCTGGGATCCTCACATATTTGTGGCATATAAATGCAATACATACTTCACAGTAATATGTGATGTTTTAAGGCTTGTGTCAGGGTTCCCTCCCCACTCTGAACTCTAGGGTACAGATGTGGGGACCGCATGAAAGAACCCCTAAACTTATTTCTACCAGCTTAGGTTAAAACTTCCCCAAGGCACAAATTCTTTGCCCTTGGATGGTACGCTACCACCACCAAGTGATTTAACAAATAATCAGAGAAAGGACCACTTGGAGTTCCTATTCCCCCAAGCCCTTACACCCACTTTCCTGGGGAGGCTTGAGAATAATATCCTAACCAATTGGTTACAAAGTGATCACAGACCCAAACCCTTGGGTCTTTGGACAATAGAGAAATCAGTCAGGTTCTTCAAAGAAGGATTTTATTTTAAAAAAATGTAAAAATCATCTCTGTAAAATCAGGATGGAAAATAACTTTACAGGGTAACAAAAGATTCAAAAACACAGCAAAACTTCCTCTAGACTTTGTTTCAAAGTTACAAAAAACAGGAATAAACCTCCCTCCAGCACAGGAAAAATTCAAAGGCAGAACAAAAGATAATCTAACACGCCTTGCCTGGCTTTTACTTACAATTTGTAATATGAGAGACTTTTAGGCTGGTTTATAGGAGTTTCTCTTCTGCTTCTCTGCTTCCCAAGAGAACACACCAAAACAAAGCCTCCCCGCACCCCGCTCCCCGCTCCCCCGCCCCCGATTTGAAAGTATCTTCTTTCCCCATTGGTCCTTTTGGTCAGGTGCCAACCAGGTTATTTGAGCTTTTTAACCCCTTACAGGTAAGGAGGAATTCTAGGCTACCCTTACCTGTATGGTTATGACAGCTTGTGTGTTTAGAAAGGTGGGTGATAGGCAGGAAGTTATAGGGTGATGGTTCTCACAGATATTAGGGAAAACTTTTTCACTAGGAGGGTGGTGAAGCACTGGAATGGGTTATCTAGGGAGGTGGTAGAATCTCCTTCCTTAGAGGTTTTCAAGGTCAGGCTTGACATCCCTGCCTGGGATGATTTAGTTGGGGATTGGTCCTGCTTTGAGCAGGGGGTTGGACTAGATGACCTCCTGAGGTCCCTCCCAACCCTGATATTCTGTTGTTCTATGAAATGAGGCACATCATAAAATGGATTTAGTAATGTATGGCCCAATCATGTATACTCTTACTAGTGTAGAAGAACTTGCAGTTAAAAGCAATACATTAACAAGTGAGTGTTCTCAGGCTGAGGCCTATAATTAATAACTTAGTAGCTTTAAATGAGAATATTTTGCAGTCTGCATTTAGTCTAATCATGTCTTGTACTAATAAAAGGCTACTTGTACTATTAGATCTTATTTATTAAATGAAAATGATGCCATATCAGTTCTTCCCTGGATGAAACCTACACATCATGTACACTTAACTAGGGCTGATTGGACATTTCCATCAATATTTTTCAGTGGAAAAATGCAGCTTCTGAAAAATTGAAATTTTCTTCAGGAAAATGTGTTTTGCTGAAAATTTTCAATTTTCCACCAGAAAACTGAAATAAAATATATTGTCTGGTGTTGAGTTTACTCTAATTTAATTTGGTGTGCCAAACTGAATCAACAAATTTAATTTCAGGTCACTTTGGCATTAATTTGTTTTGACTTGGTTGCGATAGTGTCTCATGGGAGTTGTAGTCTAGGTGGCTCATGTGCTCATTCCCTTCTATGAGGCTGTTTTCCCAGCTGGACTACATATCCCATGATGCACGGTAGTTTCCTCATTGTTGAACCAATGTGGTATATCAAGGGAGTCGTGACCATGGCACGTTCTGGGTCATGTAGTCCATCTGGATAGACTGCCTGCCCTATAGAGGAAAATGGGGTCATGATTGATCCAGACTACAACTCCCATGAGTCACTACAGCAATTCACGGCAGCACTGAATGGAAGTGAACTGCAACATTTCAACATTTCAGATATGAAATTTTTTGCAACTTTCAGTTCTGCAAAAAAAAAAATTGATGATTTGACCTTTTGTGCTGATTAGAGTTGAAAATGCCTGTCAAAATATTAGAATTTCCTGTAAAACAGGAATTCTTATGTTAAAACCGTTCTAGTGCCTTCTATAATATTCTGTTTTTGTACCATGCCTAGCACAATAGGATCCTGGTATATCATTGGGGTTCTTAATTAGTTAATAACAACAACATAGCATTGATGTGAATGTACATGAAAATGTCTGGTTTTGTTTGTTCGTGAATCTTATTCTATTATAATTTTGGTAAGCATACAGCCCTTTAGAGAAGAGCCAGTGAGTGTACAGACCTTTTGGAGGAGAGCCAGCAACCCACCTATAAAAATGAGAGCAAAAAAAAATTACTTTTGCCAAGTTTTAATATAAAAATAGCCAAATCAAATTTCTGTTCTGAAAATTAAAACTTAAAGTTGTTAAATTTAAGCTATTTTTCTTGCACTCCAGATAATCCAAATAGCTTCATTAAAAAGTTTGAAAGTATTAACTAATCTATGCCTATTAATTGTTTATTATCAGAAAAATTTTAAACAGACAAATATTTATCACTGAAAAGGACTTGCTGAGCATGCATTGTTCTTTGTCATACTTTCAGAACATTTAAAGCAGCATTGTCAATAAACAGTTTGGATCTCCAAATATCCCGTGGACATGCAGTCACAGGCATTTTGGTCTGAATATTCTTCATCTGATCATATTTTAAAATCATGAGAAAACATTTTCAGATCACGTGAAGAGTGGGAGGAATTGCTAATAGGGTTACAGGAATAAATGGAGACTTTTGTTCACTTTTCTCATTATTTTGAGAAGGAGAAAAAAAGACTGGGACTGTTCCTCTTAGGAAAGAGACGACTAAGAGGGGATATGATAGAGATGTGTATAACCATGCGTGGGGGGGAACAAGCGAATAGTGAAGTGTTGTTGTTTTACCCCGTCACATAATACAAGAACTAGGGGTCACCAGATGAAATAAATAGTCAGCAGGCTTAAAACAAAAGAAAGTTCTTAGTCACACAATGCACAGTCAACCTATGGAACTTGTTGCCGTGGGATGGTGTAAAGGCCAAACTGGGTTAAAAAAAGAATTAAATAAATTCATGGAGGAGAGATCCATCAATGGCTAGCAGCTAAGATGGTCAGGGATGCAACCCCATTCTCTGGGTATCCCTAAATCTCCAACTTCCAGAAGCTGAGATTGGATGACAGGATGGATCACTTGAAATTGCCCTGTTCTGTTCATTCCCTCTGAAGCATTTGGTACTGGCCACTGTCAGAGACAGGATACTGGGCTAGAAGGACCATTGGTCTGACCTAGTGTGGCTGTTCTTACATTCTCAGGAGACTTTTCTAAATATGCTATGACACACTGATACATATTCTACAGACTATAGAAATATTATTTATGATGAGCACTAGCACTGTTCAGTTGCCTTCTCCAGTGATATTAATGCTCCTTTTGATATGTATTGCTGCAGTTTGTAACACTGCAGAAGAGCAACCTGAAAGAAACGCATTAAAAATTTATCCTAGAATAATCTATTTTGTAAGTTAGAGTGATTTACAAGAGGGAATGGTATTTCCTTGTAGTGGCTGGCAGCTTGAAAGAGGATTTCAGTGTTAATAGTGACAGCTAGTGGAGCTTCTTCTTTATTAGTATTAATGATAAAGGAGAAGCCATTAAAAAGTCAATATGCATTGAACAGTACTACACACAATGAGTTGCCTTTTGCACCATTATTCAGGTTGGGTGAAATTCATCCTGTGTGATTGCCTTCACCTAAGGGTTATTTAAGACCTCAAAATCTGGAGTTAGTTGTACCTACGCCATGTGCTTAGTCTAGGCACTGGCATGACTTTTCCCCATAGGCAGTATTGTCAGACTCAACTATTCAGTAATCAGGGATCAGGCCCCAAAAATCATTTGACCGGCTTAAAATCATGAGATTTTAGAAAATAGTGATTTCAGGGTTCTTCAAACTTGCCTTCTGGATTTTGAACCTTTAAGATAGATGTGGGTCACTTTTTTCATGTTTTAATCTGCAGCCATTAGTTCTATAAACTCTTATTTTAAAGGAAAGATGAGATTCTCACATAATCACAAGATTCTGGAAGTTGGGGCTCTCAGAAAAAAATCCAAATATCAGAAGATTTGAGATAAAATCATGTGTTGGTAATGTAGAGTAGTGTCTTACTTCACAAGTAGGCCCAATAAAATCAATGGAAGTGCTCAGGGAGTAAGATCCTGAGAAAGCGTAGCAGAATCTAGCCAGTTTTGAAAATGATAGTCTAGCAATGGACCATTGGGTCTTGTGTCTGATATCAAGGAATTTAGAGATGTTGTGGCATTACATGTGTTATTTTCCTCATATATACTTTATAGATCTTAGAGTAAGAATGAAAGTGAATGGGGAGAGGAGGAAATTCAGTGGCCTGAAATGAATAATATGCAGATTAATATGTTAGTGAGGTTCCCATTTTTGTGTAATTAATGTATTTATGAAAGGGAGGTATTGAGGTAGTTGCCCTGACTAACAAAGCAAATTACATTAAAAATGCAGTCTTGTTCAGTTTGAGCTTTGCAATTGGAAATAAGTTGTTCACCTTCATAAAGGAACAAAATCTGATTTCAGAGACAGGCAATCTGTTGGATTACATCCAGTAATTTGTTCTGGAAGCTTTTGAAATGCTATTGGCATTGAAATGATGAAGAGCGCTATTGTCCTTAACTATAATTATAATGGGCTTGATTGTATAATTCTCTTCCTTCTAGTAACAGCATTTGCAGAAGTAGATATTGGCCTTCAGAAAATTTAAAGTTGCTTGGAGTTTACGATTACACTATTAAACTCCTAGTGTAAATTGTAAAGGAACTAGATTTGCAGTGCTTCTTTATAAGCACAGTTTGTGTTGTCCTGAAAATGTGAGATGTACAATTTTGTTAAAAAGTGATGAAAAGAAGATGGTATGACATAAACATCACACGTTCCAGTGACCGCTTTGCTTGTGTGTATTTTAAGAGGTTAAAAAAAAAAACTTTCATATAGGAATGTTGACTTCTTGTTCACAAAATGTTATGATTAAACTGCAGTCAAACGTTTCCCCTCTTCTATGTTCCACTTCCTCTTGATCGCTGTCAAAGCCTGTGAAATCCACTCAGCCTGAATAAATCATGAGTATTCAGGCTTTCAGGGGCAGATTAGGTTTGAGGTGGATTTTGCTTCCTCAAGTCAGGGCCAGGACTGTGTGCTCCAACCCTGCAGCTTCTATTCCATGGGGGCACTATGGTCTAATATAGAAAGTACTGGATTAGGATTCAGGAGACATGGGTTTGATTTCTGGCACTCCTATTGGTTTGCTTGGTGACACTGGGCATTTCACTTAACTTCCTTGTGCCTCCATTTACCTATGTATGAAATGGGGATTATAATACTTTGAGATGTGTGGATGAAAAGTGCGGACTGGAATAACAGCTGCAGCCAATTTTGTGGGATATTGGGGCGTTTTATCCATATAAATAAGGATCAAAGCCCCTGCCCTGGCTCATGCTCAGCTCACCTCCAATATATCTTTTTGCACTGGCCTATGCGTGGTCAGCATGGACTCCTCTTTTCCCAGCACATAATGGGCACACAGGCACACTGGTATGGCTGCTCAGCTAACAGACTATGATGCAGGGCTTAAGTGATGCAAAAGGCCCTGTATTAGCCCTACAACCTGAAGAATTTCATCCCTTCAGATTAGATACAACGTTCTGTGACTATCTGTTGCTACTATTTAAAAAAATCCATACTACAAGCTGCTTTTTTATTTGTACAGATGCATATAATGTTTTTGTTAAAGTGTTTAGTGGTGTGTGTTCTGTTCAAACAAATCTGTAAATATACATATTATACCATTTTTCTGGGGATGGAGTAGTGAGGATATGCCTTTGTAACCCTAGTGTGTACTATTTCTTTACCATAGCAGCTTATGCTTTTAGTGAAATAGATTTGATGGAAGACTTGTTGACTTCTGACTGTGTCATTGTTACATTTCACTGCCTTTCTCAGCTTTACTATATATAGATGTATACATATAAAACTATATCAATGACCAACCAATACTGGGTCTACCAATATTTGTTGTATTTTGTAGTTGTGATCCACATTGATCTGATCTCTGCATTGCTCTGATGCTCTTTAAATGATCATGCTTTATTTGAGCTTCCCTAGTTAACTCTAGTACCTTCTGTAAGCTATTTTATTATGATGCACCAGACTTGACTAGAATATTTATTTTTGGCCCCTCCAGCCCCTCCTGTACTTATGCTGTTGCGTCTTAAGATAGATAGCTGGATCTTTCACTACTTTCTAAAAGCACTTTGGGGCAATTCCTATCCCGTTTTATAAGATTCATAATTCTCCTCTCTAACCCTCATTCCTTTCTTAGTCTAAGATGTTTGCTCTGGCTTTTAGTATACTAAGGCTTATAACAGGGGTGGGCAAATTTTTTGGCCTGAGGGCCACAACTGGGTATGGAAATTGTATAGTGGGCCATGAATTCTCACAAAATTGGGAGTTGGGGTGCAGGCTCTGGCTGGGAGTGTGGGCTCTGGGGTGGGGCCAGAAATGAGGAGATCAGGGTGCAAGAGGGGGCTCTGGGCTGGAGGTTGAGGTGCAGGGGTGGGGTGAGTCTCCAACTGGGGGTGTGGGCTCATGGTGCAGGAGGGTGCTCCGGGCTGTGACCGAGGGGTGCAGGAGGGGGATCAGGGCTGGGTCAGGGGGTTGGGGCATAAGGGGTGAGTGAGGGCCCTGGCTGGAGCAGGGAATTGTGGCACAGTGGGGGAGTGAGGGATTGGGGGTGCAGGAAGGCGCTCCGGGTTTGGGCTAAGGGGTTCATGGGTGGGAGGGGGGATCAGAGCTGGGACAGGGGGTTGGGGTATGGGAGCGGATCAAGGGTGCAGGCTCTGGGCAGCGCTTACCTCAAGCAGCTCCCAGAAGCTGCAGCATGTTCCCCCTCTGGCTACTAAGTGGCAGCTCTGCCAGGTGGCTCTGTGCGCTGCCACATGTGCAGGTGCCACAGTTCCTGGCCCATGGGAGCTGTGGGGGCCGCACTTGGCGTGGGAGTAGTGCGTGGAGCCCTCTGGCTGCCTCTATGTGTAGGAGCCGGAGGGGGGACATGCCACTGCTTCCGGGAGCCATGCGGAGCCATGGCACAGTTGGAGCAGGGCAAACCCCCAACCCCAAGGGCCAGATTAAAACACCTGAAGGGCCAGATGTGGCCCCCGGGCCATAGTTTGCCCACCCCTGGCTTATAACAATGCTTGAACCATTTCCAAACATGGTTATGTTAAAATATGTCATTGTTTCAGGGTAACTGCACCTTTCCCTGAACTCCCATGGTCTGCTGAAGAGATGCCCTCCCGTCTCTAGTCTTCACCTTTCTTTGGGCAGGGATTTGAAAGGGGTCAAATTTAAATTCCTGCACATGCCCCAGCGTTGTTCTCATCCCCGCAGATCTGATTCCGAGTCCAGCCTCTCTGCTTTGCTTTCTCACCAAGGGCTGTGGGCAGCATATGACAGTGGTTATGAATAATCAAATAGCTCTTTCAAACCAGAGTATATTTAATGTGATTATAAAGGTAATGGTAGAAATACTATCTAGGAAATAAGTGTGTGGGCTTCCTTAGGATGCCAGCTGCGCACCCTAGTTGTATCCACTCTTTTATGGGGGAAACATGACAGTTCTAACTAGAACTGGTTCATAAAAGAAAAAAATGATTTTAAAAAGGTTTTACAATGTCAGTGATATTTTCAAAATTGGATTTTTTTCTTTATTTTGTGAAATATTTTTTGAAAAAAAAAGAAATTTTTGTTTGTTCTCCCTGCCTTTTTTCTTTCTTTCCTGAATGAATGAGTGATGTCCATGTTTTCAGCTTGTGAAGCTGAGGAAGTTGTTAAAGGAAAGATTGTCAAAAGGAAAAATGTAAAGAGAAAAATTGGAAAGTGAAAGAAAGTAAGAGAAACAAACGCTAGACATAATTTGTTCTGTTGTACTCAGTGGGGAACAGAGGGGAACCCTCCTGCCCAGAAGTCTCAAAACCAAAATGTCAAAATATTGAAAAACATAGAAATTTTGAAAAATTGAGGCGTAGGTGGAGGGAGCCAGTTATCGTAAAAAGAAATTTGGAATGAAAAAGTCCAATCAGTTCTAGTTGCAATAGTTGTAAACCATGATCCTGGTCCTGCAAGTACTTCACTTCCAGGACTCTCATTGAATGAACTGGGAATTCTGTATGTTGAGCACTTGCAAGAAATTTTGTTCAGATACTCTACTGGAACCTGATAAGTGGTAGTCTGTAGTCATGTTTCTGCAGCATTGGCTGTTTTAGGCATTGTATTAAAAAAATGTTGTTTTAAAAAATAATGCAGTTCATATAATTCTGAGTATCAAAAAAGCCTTTCTCACTCTTTCCTTTTCCTCTGATGTTTTCTTCCTCAGATTCTTTGATAATTTGGATATGTTTCCCCAGTTTTCCCTTTGAACTTTCCATTATGTTTTGGACAATGCATTCTTATTCCTACAGTACTTCAAAAAAACGTACTCTCCAAAAATCCAGGAGTGACACCATGGTATAAACAAATGTACATGGTCCAGTCTGAGTATGGAAATTAGTAAAGGGCTACAAAATATGTAACGGGGGACGGGGAGTGGGGGGAACCATTACCAGAACCATCACTCTCTACAAAGATATCTGACAGAACTTGGCACTGGCAGTGATTAGCCACGCTTTTTTTTTTTTTTTTTTCTGAAAAGGACACACGTACATTGTAGTGAATTACTTTTCCAACGATATTGACTTGCTTATATTTACACAGACTTTGTTGACACAAATCCTCCAGAAACTTAAGTCAATGTTTGCAAGACATGGAGTTCCTGAAGTCCTCATATCTGATAAGGCCTCAATTTACCTATAAACATTCCTAGTATTTGCACAAAATTGTAATTTTAAACATTGTACTAGTACCGTGGACTAGTACTACCCCCAAAGCAATGGGAAGATAGAGAAAAGCACTGCAGACTTTAGAAAGGCTTCTTCAAAAATCAGTGGGCCCATATAAAGCACACCTGATCAACACCATTTGCATCTGGACTATCTCCAGCAAAACTTGGGAAAGATGGGGAGATTGACTAAGGATGCCTTTACCTGTGGCACTGATACAATTTAACCTTAAGTGGCCTGATTTGAAGACATTTCAAAAATGGGATGCCAAAACAAAAATTTGGCAGCAAAACTTCAATGTTCAGGACCGAACAAAATCAATACCTGAACTGAGACCAGAGAACACAGTTTGGCTCAAAAGCTTCCACACATTTGGAGCTGTTCAGAACTTGGCAGAAACTCCCAGAATCTATCTAGTGGGGAATCCAAAAGGACCTCTCCATAGGAATTTGGTTAATCTTCAATATTTACCAACATGATGATGAGTATCTGCAGGTCCCAGATACTCTCGGGAAATGAGACCCTTCCACAGAGAACTCCATGCACAAACTCAGTGGAAGAGAGAAGACAGTCTGGAAGACTGATCAGACCCCATCAAACACATGATCTTTAGAATATTGCTCAGAACTATTTCAATCCAGTTGATAAAGGGACATAGTGTAAATAGTTTTAAGGAATTTGAAGTTTATTTTGAACTGTTGCTTATGCATATACATTGATTTATACTTTAAGTTTTAATCTTTCATTACATAGAAAGGTTATAGGCGTTCCTGGTCCTCCACAGTTACCAGGGAGGACGAATATGTGTTGCAGTGGGGTTCTTAATTCCCTGGTATGGGGGTTCTCTAGCAGCTGCTTAAAGCATGGCTCTGTGTTTATGTCCTCACACTATGCTTTCTCTTGGTTTCCTGTTGCTGTGTCTGTCTATATTTTTCTATGGTTCACATAACTGGGCCATCTAATCACTGACAGTATCTAGCACTTTCAGGGTACTCGTGCTTTAGTACCAAATGTGCTCTCTCCTGCTACTCACATTCTCCTATTTCCACAGTCGTAACTAGACCGACTTCGTGTGTTAGGAGGGTGAAGACAAGACCAGACTTTGTGTTTTTTGGCTCCTTTACATTTTTGTTCACAGAGAAACCAGCAGCTGCTGTTGCAAACTTTTCAATACAAGAGCCCCACTGACACCTTGCAATTATTGACCATGGCAGAACGAACAAGTGCCACGGAAATCCTTAACTTCAATTTTCTTTCCTTGACGGAAAACCTATTTAAAGAAAACCTCTTGCATGGCTCATCATGATATGCAAACCTGAGGCATGTTACATTGTCACATTTCCTGGACCAGCTCTCAGAAGGGGGAAAAAAACAATTTACATTAATCCACAAAGTTCATTTCAGACTCTCTCATCTTTTTTGGACCAAAAATACTTCCAAAATCATCTTAACTGGAGTTTCTGGCTGTATGAGATAAGCAACAGTGCTGAGACAATCTTGTTTCTTCCTTTCAACCTAAACATCTATACTTAAGAGCAAGTCCTCTGCCTGGCAATATGAAATTTAGAATAGCTTGTTTATATTGCATATTTTCTTGAACAGTTCAGTTGAACTGGAGAAGGGGGGAGGGGAGTGAAGAGCAATACATAGACATTTACTACAGTGTATAATATACTCTGGAAGATGAATGGCAATAATTGTTTTAATAAAACAATGAAAACTTTTGTGTCAAAATTTAACAGTAAAAAACCATGAAGTGAAAACTCTCTCTCACCACCTCATACTCTTAGTGTTTTTACTCTCTACCTCTTTTGCCTAATTCTGAGTATTTATGGTTTAGTCTAACTTGGGTCCTTAAAATTAGTGTGAGTTATTTTAAAGGAAATCTAGTGCTATTGAGAGTCAGCAGACTGAAGTCCTTTGGCCACAAACCAGGTACAGCATACAAGAACGGTCAATGCAAGTTTTCTCACTAATAGACTTCAATTCTGTTGTGTAGGGAGAACTTCTATTAGATTTAATCTCCATGCTTTTGGCCTTTCTGATGGTAGATGTTGAAGGTGGTTTATGAGATCATGTGATATGGAAACCACCAATTCAATTCATAGAGGCCACCTACCTGTCTTTTCCCAGCCTTTTCCACAGAAGAGTGTTACTATTACAGACAGCATATGTAAAGTTTTTTTTACACTGTTTCAATGAGATGGAAGCAAGAGGAAATTGCTTCAATGCTTTTAATAATGTAAATGCATAGTGGTGGTATGAATAATTGGGGATATATTCTCTCCTTTAACACACTTCTCAAACATTACAACGAGAGAGCTCCTTGATGCTCAAGGAGACAGTCTACCCCAATAGACTTTTTAGCCGCAGAAAGATGTTCAACAGCAGAGTTAAGAATAAAGGCCCATATCATCTCCTCCCTGGCAGAAACCCATTCAAGGAGCTTTGAGGAGAACATTTTTGTGAGGCTTTCCTTCTGGATACCTGCAGTGGGGCAGTTGCCCCACACCAGGAGGAGGAAGGGGTAAAGCGGGCCAGAGGGAGCCTGTGCAGAAACCTCCAATTAGAGGATGGCTCACTAAGCAAGCCAATTAGGAGGTGGCTTATTGCAGGGGGCCAATCAGAGCCAGCATGGGTCATATATAAAGAGCTGCTCAACACAGCAGGGGTAGTGTCTCTCTGGCCTGCTAGGGAGAAGGACTGGCTGACAAGGAGCACCATGGCTAGAAGAGTGCTGGGCAGGGTAGCAGAGCAGAAGGAGCTTCTGGCTGACTGCTGCCAGACTGAGGCCCTGGCGGAAGGGCAGATAAGGTGCTAGTGCCAGAAGAGGATGCCATGGTCTGGGGAGCGACACGGGTCACAGAGTGGTGGAGATGGCAAAGTGGGAGTAACGGCGAGCGAGACCTCACCGGAGGAGGGTGCCCTATGGAAAGACTTAAGCTAATTCCAGAATGGCCAGCAGGAGGTACCATGGTGGTAAGTCTTGCACAGCTACAAGACCCCTTTACATTCCCCTATGGAAAGGGGGAGGAAAGTTGAGCCAGGCTTTAACCTCCATGAATGAGGTCAAAGGTCCCTCCCCCAAGCCATCTCCCCAGCATTGTCTCCCTCCCTTTGTCTATCATAGTCCTGAGTACAGGGAATGTATGGGAAGACATGGTGAATTCATTAGTTAAAATGTGAAAATATATGAACCACCGCTCATTTCTCAAACAGAATCTCCCTGAGGTTTGAAAGGTTTGCATAACCCCTTTTCCATTTTTATGCCAGTTCAAACTATGCTGTCAAACATGAGCCTTCAGAGAGCACTGTGGGTATGTCCATGCTGCAATGTAAGCCTGAGCTAGAACCCAGGCTCAAGCCAAACCCACCTTGCACCTACTGCAATTGCGCTCCAGGGCTTGGACCCTAGGCCTCTGCAGGGCTGGAGGGGCTGAGCTTGAATTAAGCCAGGGCCCAAGCCCTATTGCTTTGCAGTGTAGACACAGCCTTCCATGACTCAGGTCCCAGGGGTCAACCAGAAGTATCCCACAATTCCATGGGACAGCTATCTTAGTCCTCTCTACAATTTGCAACCAATTCTATTGAAAACAGAAGCCACGCCCTGCTTTGCAAACAGCAGCAGCTAATGCCAGCATTAACCAATTCTCTTCTGATCACTGGTCTGCAAGTATGCTATCAGAGAGCCTCCTGGGTTTGCAATGGAGAACTGATTCCTGGTAATCTGAAGGGCAGGCAGTAAAGTTTTCACACCATGCACCATGGTTCTACGATTAGAGCGGCCACATTTTGGCATGAGGGCAAGGGACTCTGGCATATGATTACTTTGACTTGGGTCTGCACACAGCAATACAGATGACAAAGGTTAAAGTCTTAATGTAGAGAGTTAAAATACAATGTATATGCTCAAGCCCAGGGTTCTCTAACACAGGTCAGCTGACTTGAGTCCCACCATCCCTGGGCTTACATTGCAGTGTAGACATATCCCATGGGAGGGTATGAACTGCTACTGTGATCTCCACTGATTGTGTTTTGTGTCACACACTGGAGTACAAGATGTCTTGTGCTGGCATAATAATAATTTGAGCTGTCTCAGGAATCACACAGTGCCTTTGACCCTGGCATGGGTACTTCAAAGTAGCCTCTTCCTTTTGTTTAACAAGAAGTCCCCCTGCCCATCTACTGCCCCCAGCCTCTCTCCACAAATGCCATTTTTGTCTTCTCTCCCATAGCCAGTTATTACGACAGTCCACTGGACTCACCTGTATGTGCTCTTTCACAATACAATATCCTTTTCCCCTTTCTCTATTGAAGCCAACAATAACCTCCAAAAAATCACAGAAATGCAGTAACCAGAGAGAGCTTGATTTTCGAGGCTGGGGTAATATATACTCCCTCCTCCCCCCCCCGCTCTCGAAATCTGTTTTCAGTTTCACTTCATCCTGGTGCAGAAGTTGTGTGCACCCACATCCCCTGGGGGTTTATGCCAATCTTGTGAATTTCAGACAGATTTTAATAATTTGTTGAACCTATACCTGTGAGAGACTTTAAAAAACCTAATCTGTTGACTATGGCTGCTATAAAAAGGGTGAATGTGGTTTCTGGTTTTTTCATCCCTCTAGATAAGATGAAAGCATATGAAATTGTTGTAATTTACAGAGGCAGATATGGGAGCCTGTTCATATTTACTTGGTCTGCAAGATATTATGCACATTTGAGTCTCAGTCACTCTTTCACACTCTTCTCTCAGAATAAGAATTTGTTTTCATTCTTGGTATTTTAATCAAGTATTTTGAATTATGGTTCAAATATGATTTTAATTTCTCTCTCTCTCTCCCTCCTTCTCCCCACTCTTCTCCTCTTTTGTTTTGGTTACCATTACTAGCAGTGGAGTTTTTAAATGTCAAATTTTTTTTCAATACAAAGGAAATTGATAGACAATTGTTTTGCAGAGTAATTTCAGAATCAAATTACTTTGCTCTCTCAAGCATCTACAAATTCCAAGTCATCTACCAAGTGTCTGGTCAAAGTAACTCGGCTGACTGGGTAAGGGGGAACTCTGGAGAGAGAAGTGACAACGGGTAAGAATCATCTCAATACTAAGGGATGAAGTATCTTCCTGAGCCTTTAGTTTTCCACAAAGAATGGGAATAGGTCTGGATGACTGGGCATAAAGGGACACAGTCTAGTCCCATATGTGTTTTTGAAAGGTGTTACCATGACAGTCATGGGGACCAAGACCATCTATGTATCCATTTAACAGAAAGAGCTTGGGCAGTTATAATGCACATTTTCCACCATTTCTCATCAGTGTGCCTCAAACCCAGACCTGGAGGAGCCCTTTGTAAGGAACTATTTCTGGCAGCAGCTTCTCTTGTGAGTACCAACAGGGTGCCAAATGAGATGGTGTTTTTGTGCAGCTATTTACCTACTAAGAACTTGACTGAAAACACTAACTCTTTTCAAATAAGCCATTGAACAGCCATCTCTAGTGGTTACATCTTTTAGTTGATACAAAGCTAGAGGTGAAAGGTCCCATATTCTCTTAGCCATCCAGTCCTCTTTCATACAGTGTGAGTAGATGAAATAGACGTCCTTGGAAAATAAGGACCTGATCCTGAAGTGCACTGGGGCTCAAAAGAGCAAAGCTCTTAAGCAAGTGCTTAACTTTCATTATGTGAGTAGGAATCAACATCCTGAAGCACCTGCAGTCATCTTCTTGTAAAATATCAAGAGATAATATTTGATTTGATTTTTTTCTGTGAATTTAGAAACCAAACAAAGCTCATAGAAATTATATTTGTTGGATGCGATATGGGGGAACACAAATATTTTAATCAATTACAACACAATGCTCAAATTTCAATTTTTCTTTTGCAATACTTGTACTCAACAGCTGTTATACTATGGATGGCATTTTGGCCAAAGATAGTTTACTAACAATCTACATTCTTATGGTCACCACTTTTACAAAATTATGATATATCTTGTACAAAGTATGATTTGTGGGGTATCATTGGAAAAGTCATAGTCTGCTGAATATTATTGCCCAGTGTAATGGTCACTCGGTGTTGAGTGGTGAGGGAGGCCACTGCATCTCTTACAGGCAGCCACTAAGAAATTGGCTATGGGAGAAGCTTTGGCTGCTTTTGGGTGGGGCAGAGTACAAACAGCCCTTCTGGCTGGGACAGGCAGCAGTTAAGTCTATAGGTGCAGGCCTCTTGGCCTAAAATGAGTTTTCAGCCACCCCAAGTGTGGGATGGCGGGGGGGGTAGGAGGATCAGGCCCCACCCTACTTCACCTGGTTCCAGCCCAGGGCCCTATCAGTGGTGGGCAGTCCTGCCACTGGGTTAGCGGGGAAACCCCAGAACCACGCTGCCTTGCTTCTTGTCAGCTTAACCAGATCAAAGTCTATCTCCCCTGCACTGCTTCCTACCCCACTTAGTCACTGGGGCTCTATTGAACTGGGGCTCTGTCTCTTCTCCTCACAGTCAGGCGGTGGTCACTTCAGTCCTCTGCAGGGTCTCCCGTCTCCTCTGGCAGCAGGGGGCTGCTCCCCTCGGGGGCTGGTCTGGGATCCTGTGGAGGACTCTGCTGCCTGGAAGAGATGTCTGCTCCCCCTACTGACCCAGTCCCAAATGAACTCCACGGCTCTCCTTTTATACTACTTCCCCTGCCCTGAGTCTTCCAGTCTTGGGGGTGAGTGGAGTTGACTCCGCCCACCACGGTGAGTGTAGTGGTCCGCACTCTCCAGTTCCGAGGGAGGCCACTCCATCTCACTACACCTTGTTAAAATGTGTGCATCAAGAATGTAGATTAGGTTATGAGAGTTTGTTATATGTTTGTTACTGAAACATGTTGTGAGTCTGGGAGATGTCCACAGACCAGCTCCCTAGAAATAACACAGGTGCTGTAAACACAAACCTCACATGTCAAGCTGCACGTATACAGGAGGTGCAAGCAGGAATTTGCAATTCACATGAGACTGAGTGCAGAGCACATAGGCTATGGAACTACCTTACCCCATGATACAGCAAGGACTTTTCCAGTAAAAAGGGCCAAAATATAAAAAGGGGAAACAAAGGCCCCTGGCCATCTGTCCTCCCCCATCTATTCTGAAGGCAGCAATATTATTTGGAAGACAAAGAAACAACATTGAACTTGGGGGAGTGGTTCTAACTGGGAAAACTTTCCTGTTACCACACACTGCTGTAGGCTTTTGGGTAAGAGAAATCTTATTGTTTCAAATTTGCCTTAGCTTGATAAAGTTTAGGAATTAAACTGCAATTCTGTCTTTTATTTCTTTTTGTAGCCAATTCTGATCTTCTTTGCCTATCCCACTCATAATAACTTAAAATCTCTCTCTCTGTAGTTAATAAACATATGTTAGTTTTATCTAAGCCAGGGTGGTTTTGGTTGAAGTTTGGGGAATCTACTCAGATTATAAGGGCTGGTGCATATTCATACCATTTTATGGAATGATGAACTAATTAATGAGCCTACTCTGATCAAGGGGGTCCTGAGCAATGTAAGATGCACGTTTCTGGGGTACAGGGCTGGGGCTGGGTAAATTTTCAGGTGTCTCCCTGTAAACAGGTTTCAGAGTAACAGCCGTGTTAGTCTGTATTCGCAAAAAGAAAAGGAGTACATGAGTGGCTGTGGGAGCCTTTGTTTAACTTTGGGTGTGCCTTCCCACGACTGCTTGTCACTAGTAGAGTAGTGTGAGAGGTAATCTGAGCTAGAGAGTTAAGGGGCACAGCAATTCCACAGTCCAGATTGTACCTGGGGCATGTCACACAGGGAGATCAACTAGATCATCTAATACACATTTTTCTATCGGTAACCATGAGGCTTTATTCTGATTTGGTTTTGCTTTCTGCAGAAATGCAAGAAGAGTTTATCATTTAAGAGGTGAAGCTAGACATTATTATTGCTGGCTTTAAAATGAGGTTATTTTGATTTTAACTAAACACACGTCAGTGAGAGAATTCAGACCTCCGATAGGATCAAATCTGAAGGGAATTGATCAGCACATTATTGTAATTAGGATCTTGCTTTCTATTTTCTAATGAAAATGCTGCCTTTAATCCTACTGGAAATAAATTATCATTTTTCACCCCAACAGGTGGACTTGCCTACAACATGCTGTATATGCCAGATCTGAGTTTGCCTAAGAGCCTGATATATTGAATGGCTCAAATTAATCTAGAGTTGTAATCCTGTTTTGCATGTATAAATCTTAGTGTGTTGAATGCATTTATTTAATCAATTGGTGAGCAGACACTAGGTTCTGTTCACCTCTTTTACTCTGGTGTGAACCCAAGCTGAAGTCAAAGCCAAAATTGTTTGAGATCTCAGATGAGTATTTATACAAAGACTCTTTATTAGGTAGACTACTATTAAATAAATGTTTCTTTAGTGGAAATAAAAACAATTTACTAATAGGACACTTTCTCCTTTTATTCATTAGGATTTCCAAGTCACAATAATGAAGTTTACTACTCAACATAAATGTTGAGTGTTTTAGTTTGTTTTGGACAGTTGAAGCAGTGTAATAAATGTCAATACATGACAGGGCCATCATGAAGAAGCTATCCAGAGTGCATTCTTATTTCTGTCTCAGCGTCTGATGCAACACTTTTTGAAAATGAACTTTGCTGTGGAGGCCTATTTCAGAGACAGTGATTTCAAAAGCAGCATGCAGATTGCTACAGTTTATTGCTGTGAACAGAATTCCTGCAGCATAATATGTCCGATGTTAGCTGGCTGCTACTATAAATCTTTTTATTTTTCATGATCAGTCCCTTTAACAGCAACACAGGAACCTGGAATATGCACCTATGCTTCCCTCCTCACAAATATTTTAAAGTATGCTTTCTTCTTGGTTAACTAGAATATATGTTTGGAAGTATCCTCAACGTGTTTTGAACAGGCTTTTACATAATAAAAGGGGGGGAAAAAAGGAAAAATCTCCCCAATTTCCTCCCCTCCCACCCGAATTCTCTGGATAAGGCCAAATGTGCACAAACATTTCTTATGAAATGCAAGGTAAAGTGAGTTGCCTTGAGGGGAGAAAAAAACAACAACAACTTTTAAATAATTCTGTAGAGAAACATTCAAGAAGACATAGAGGTTTGAAGACTGTAGATGCAGGGACTGTGATATAATTTGTTAGTCTTTTTATTATTTTATAGAATCATAGAATGTCAGGGTTGGAAGGGACCTCAGGAGGTCATCTAGTCCAACCCCCTGCTCAAAGCAGGACCAATCCCCAATTAAATCATACCAGCCAGGGCTTTGTCAAGCCTGACCTTAAAAACTTCTAAGGAAGGAGATTCTACCACCTCCCTAGGTAATGCATTCCAGGGTTTCACCACCCTCCTAGTGAAAAAGTTTTTCCTAATATCAAACCTAAACCTCCCCCACTGCAACTTGAGACCATTACTCCTTGTCCTGTTCTCTTCTACCACTGAGAATAGTCTAGAACCATCCTCTCTGGAACCACCTCTCAGGTAGTTGAAAGCAGCTATCAAATCCCCCTCATTCTTCTCTTCTGCAGACTAAACAATCCCAGTTCCCTCAGCCTCTCCTCATAAGTCATGTGTTCCAGTCCCCTAATCATTTTTGTTGCCCTTCGCTGGACTCTCTCCAATTTATCCACATCCTTCTTGTAGTGTGGGGCCCAAAACTGGACACAGTACTCCAGATGAGGCCTCACCAATGTCGAATAGAGGGGGACGATCACGTCCCTCAATCTGCTCGCTATGCCCCTACTTATACATCCCAAAATGCCATTGACGTTCTTGGCAACAAGGGCACACTGCTGACTCATATCCAGCTTCTCGTCCACTGTCACCCCTAGGTCCTTTTCCGCAGAACTGCTGCCTAGCCATTCGGTCCCTAGTCTGTAGCTGTGCATTGGATTCTTCCGTCCTAAGTGCAGGACCCTGCACTTATCCTTATTGAACCTCATCAGATTCCTTTTGGCCCAATCCTCCAATTTGTCTATGTCCCTCTGTATCCTATCCCTGCCCTCCAGCGTATCTACCACTCCTCCCAGTTTAGTATCATCTGCAAATTTGCTGAGAGTGCAATCCACACCATCCTCCAGATCATTTATGAAGATAAATTTATTTATTAATGTGACTAAACAGTGAGACATATCAGATGGCAGATTTTCTTAATAGAGTGCATGAATTACAAAAATTCTTTGGGAGGGTGAGTATCCAGGTGGACAGGCTGGCCAGTATGAAAGAAAGGATTATCAAGAAGCAAACTTGAACAGTCACGTAAGAGATGAGGGAAGTAACTTATACTAGACTCAGGGTGATGTGCAAGATAACAAGGACCTATGTCGTGTGTGTGTGTGTGTATATTGGCATTCATACAGCTCAACTTGCTTTCAAATATTAAATGAAATAGTCATGAATATTAATGTTATTAAAATCTACATGAATTCCCCAAAGATAGTTGAATAAAATGCCTTCCCTCTTTTACTTGTTAATATGTGTAGGATATGAACTAAATTCATTGGAATGAGTATTCCTTTAGATTTTTGAACTTTGCTAACCCTGAGATACCCATTAATGCATAATAACAAAAAAGCAATTTTCTCTCGTCAAGTATGCTAGACAAAAAGCAAACCCAATAATGTGAAACAAAAATTACACGTAAGGAACATCTATGCTGGTGACAGTACATGTGCTTGGTTGTGCCATAACCCCGCTAATTGTCCACACCTAAACCTCAGAAGCACATGCCTGAAGGTGAATAGAGGGTGAGTAAGTATATGCCTTAGGCTGTGTCATGGCCCTGTACCTGTGCCACTGTGCAGTGTGGACCGGGGTAAGGAGCATGTAACACCTCTTGAATTTTAATAGTCCTCCGCTCCCATCCCCACAATGCACTGAACCCTCTCCTTTCTGACCCTTACACAATCTATAAAGGTCCTTGTTCCTCCATTTTCACTGCGCCTGACCATATTAGAACAGCCTTCTATTAAATACTTTACAGATCAGTACAGGTGACAATGGATCTTATTCCAAGAACAACTCCCTGCCAGCCATACCTGTGTGTTGATCAATGTATGACTGGAGTACACTGTCCTTCATGACTCCAGCCCAGTGCCAGGAATGCATCAAACATATCATAGCCATAGTTCTGTGCTTACTTTATTCTTAAATTTATTTATATTTCTTTGTTTTATGAAATGGAAATTTTGTAAGAAATATTAGTTACTACTTGACCATCATGTAATAGGTTCTCCAATACCATAGTGACAGATACAGGATAAGACTCTCAATAGAAGTATGTTTCTCCTTAAATATAACTTAAAGGGGGTTTTTTTAGCACCAAGAGCAGATAAATAATGTATCAGAGTGTAGGATTTTATTCTTATGTAAAGTAGATTTTTTTTCTTTCAGTTTTTTATTCCAAATAACATTTCATAGTCAAAATTCTTATAATTTCTACTGGCTTTCTATTATTTTTTGATAAAACAAAATATTTTCTCTGCCCATATTTTTATTATTTCACAAAGATCCCCATTCAAATACATGAGTTTTATGATCAAGAAAAAATGCTTATATGATATTTCACAAGATTATGACTTATTACAACAACCTTTCTTGGTTTTTATCAATAATTGCATGTGTTATGAAAGATTATATTATGGTATACAATTTTCTAGAAGGCTAACTTACTATGCTCATTATGTGTATTTTTATACTTTGACTTGCTATGTCCATTTTTTAAAAAGTTTTCTCATTGTGTGAGCAAGATTTTGCTGTCCATTGTTACACTGCTGAAGCACAGCACCATTACAATACTCATTTCCACAGTCTATGAAAAGTCTCATGATGGATGGATGGAGTTAAAACCTTTTAACAGGGAGAGGAACTCGTGCCAAACTTAGCTCACAGACTTTATACTGCCCTATAAAATAATGTTTCCATATAATGATCCTTCATTTGGTTACAGAACTAACTAGCAGGACCATGCTGAAACTGGTATTAATAATGATTTCAGTGGAGTTCTCTGATTTGCACAGTGCTCTGATAAGTTAGAGGCTTTTAAACAGAAAATCAGAAAAATACTGGAACTACCTCAGACATCAAAATTCAGCAGCAGTATGAATAAGCTTGCTGATAAGCGCATTCAAGAGCTGGTTGGAGTGACACATTCTATAGTGAAGGACATTCTTGACTGAAGTTGAACAGCCCACAGTTACATAAGGGACTGTAATATTACTCATGGCATTGATTTGCAGGCTGTTATGGGCCTTGCATGCTTCTTATTAAAGCCATTTGCAACTTGTGTAGAGACTAGCATCTGATCCAGCCTTATCCCATAAATCCATTTTTTGTGTGTCAAAATCCTTGGAGTGAGAGTGTAGAGGGAGGCAATTATTCAGGAGACATCAGCTGATCTTGCCAAAGACATGGGAGGCAAACTCAAGGATCATACACTTGTTAACTGCTTGCTCCCACTGAGCAAAAACGTACTGCTGGATCTACAGTTTAATACAGTCACACTTGGCCAAGTTCTACTCGTATGTGCTGGCACAAATGCTGAACAGTTCTGTTAATGTCAAAGTACTTCATATTTACACAACTGTAATGGAAACATAATCTATTTTTCTTGACTATTGTTGCATATAGGATGTAGCACTCTCTGAGGAATCCTTTATCTAGCCACAGTGGAATGAATTTGTAAAGCTGGGCCTAATCTGGCAAAATATTCCTATAAAGTGCAGAATGTTCTAATCTGCCACTGACTTTAATAGGAGTTAAGGGCACTTAGAAGAAGGAACTCAGCACCTTACAGGATGTCTTTACCTTATTTTTGATTCACTTGATTGGTAGGTTTTACTCGGAGCTTCAATATTTGCTTAAGTTACAGTGCTTGATTCTCCACGACGCCTGAGGTCTGCTCAGGCAGAATGGATAAAGAGGCTTTCATCAGCCTTCTACATCCCTGACATGCCCCCTCTCTTCTTATGCCACTTTACGTTTACTTTGTGCCATGTAAGAGGCACAAAGTGACCTTGGTGAGCAAGAGAATTTGCCCCATTGTATATAGGGGAGGTGTATCGGTTTATGTTCCATCTATAGTTACTAATTTACATGTGTAGTCTGTTATGATTAGCATATTGTCTAACTAACGTAAGTATTTCTAAAGCATCTATCGCCATATATCCAAGGTCTGTGATAATTAAAGGGCCCAGTCTTTCAGTCCGATTAAGCATGATAGAAAGTATTTGCAGGACTGGGGAAAAGGCAGTACTGATGCAAAGTAGAAATGAAATTACAAATTAACCAAATATATCCATAAAATAACCTCCTGCTGATGCATTACTCTATTGTTCCTCTCTGTCCGCCTTTACTTGGATTAGCATGTGTCCAGGGAGGACTATGGGATTTTTATATGACCACAGTTTCCTTATTGGAGGGTTAGCACAAATAGCCAACAGCACCGGAATAACAAGTTCAGTAAACAACAGAACCACATGTATTTATCACTGAGGGAGGATACAGAGGCAGCTCCACTCCATGTGTTTTTAGCATGACTATTACAAATGACTCCTGCTTTATCCCAGAAGCAGGAAGCACAGATACACCCTGTGAACTTCCTCTCAGGCTTACTTTCTGAGACACGGTTTCTTTCCATCTGGGAGGAGGCCGATGTCTTAGAGGCTGTATGTGGGTGGGTCAGTTACTCATATCCACTCTGCACAGTAACTCTGTTACAGTATAATTGAAGTCACTTACTATACATATGGAAAAGCCTTCAGTAGTATTTTTCTTTTAAAAATGGACAACTGAAAGGTATTCTAAAGTAGTGCTCCAGGGTTGAATCCCAAGGACAGCTTGCTAGGTGGCTAGTTATGCTGTACTGCCTTTTTGGATGCCTGTTTAAACATTTCTTTATGAACTCACCTTTCATTATGAAGAATTCTATCTTGCATTAAGCTACTGTCATTTTATGGGAGTCGAAGTACAGTATCATTTTTGTGATGAGTAGTAGCAATTCCATATATCTCTGAATATATTGTCAGAGAAAAGGGCATTCTGGAGTCAAAATAGCTTTTTTTCATCCAACATAATTTTTTTTTTTTTTTTAAATTCCTTTTCTAAGGAGTAGAGAATCCAAAAAACTCCTTTTTACTTAGGGGGAAAAAAATCTCACGTTTAGCATAAATATAAGAAAATAACTTCTAATTCACATCCAAGTGTAGATGGCTGGTGTATTTTAAAAAGACCATATGCACAAGAAGGGTCAAGTTTACTACTGAGGACACATCAGGTATGTCTGGAAAATATACCTATGCATCTATTGCAAATACACAAACCACGCACATGCAAATTGGGCAGCTGTGTGTGTGTGACTGGGTACTTAGGGATGGACATACCCAACATGCCATGTATTTGGTATGAATATACTAATTGCATCTTTTGAAAAGATGGTTTTAGCATTTGCTAGTTAATAATCTTGCTGTTTGTAGAAAATTATTTCAAAGATGGTTAAAGTTTATTTCCTTATTTAAATGTGTGTTGGATGGCATAAGAGTGACGTAAGAATTTATAGAAAAAGCAGTTTCAACTCTCTCGGGTTCTGACATTGGGCAAGGCTGACTATTCTCAGGCCCTGGCTCCGGGAGGAGAGACTCATGCTCCCACTCCTCCTGGCTACAGAACAGAAGGGGTTCCTGTTCCTAGGCAACATGTGCCAGCCTGAAAGCAGGAAGATAAGTGGCTTTTGAGAAACTGCTTTGGGACTGTGGCAAATTCATGTCAGTTTTGCTGAATGTTCATTTATCCCCCATCCAAAAAAAATTCTGAAAAATTGAAAATTTTTTTTAACAGTTTTTAAAGGAAACATTGCAATTTTTTAGTTTGAAATGAATTTTTGTTTCAAAATTTCCTTAGTTTAACATTTAAAAATTCAGAAAAGTTTAATTGTCAAAATCAAAGGGAACATATGGTTTGACCAAAAAAAAATCCATCATTTGCCCAGCCCTTTGTAAGATACATATGGAGAAGAATGAAAAGATTACATTATATGATGATGTAATGGAGTCACTGGGCTAATTTAGTATCACTCAGACTTACCTCTGAACTAGCCATCTGTTTCCATCAACTGATATGAAATAAACAGCTTACTCAAAAATACTTAAACTAATTTTTTTAACTGAATAGGACACGTGAGCTCCAGGCAAAATAAAATCGCTTATTTCAATAGCTCTTCTGCTTCCTCTTTTTTTAGAGAAGAGTGGAAGACTCCAGAGAGCTGAATATGCATTTTAGGCTCGCTTGCTCATTCACTTGTCAAAAGCATATGCTAAGGTGCAATATGTCTCCAGTTGGGACCCTTGACTATTTATTCATCTCTCCATTTCCTGCATTAGATTCAGTTTTTTGCTTTCTGCATTCATTAACAAGTACATCACAGCTTTCACCTTATGGCTGAGAAGGCTGGTAATTTCTTCCAGTACCACAATACCACTCTTTAGCGAGCCACCAGAGGATATTGGAGACACAATCTGCAATCTATTCCCCCAGCCTAAGATTGTAAACCATTGCTCTTCTATGATCCTCATAGGATCTGACAGTAAAAATTGTTCCAGAATCTACATCTTCCTTGTGACAGCATGGCAAGCAACCAAACACAGGACTCAGTCCTACAACCCTTATTTATATGAGTATTCCTTACTTCCAAAAGATGTCTCATTCACTTCAGTTACATTGCTCATGTGAGGGCTGTGGGATTGGGCTGTAGGGCTAGTTTTTTTTCTTCTTGGTTCTTTAGATATTCATGTAGTACAGAAACTGACATGTTCCTCATTAAAAAGCAAAATAAATCCATGAAATGCTGACACAACAAAATCATTATTGCTATAGCCAGTGAACAGAAAGGATATTAGATCTTGAATACGTATGCTTTTGAATTTAAAATACTCCATAATTTATGAATGACTATTATAACCTTCACTACAGACAGCACTCTCTGAAATTCACAGAAGCTATCACACCAAAATAGAATATAATTTTAACCTTTCTCTAACCCTCAATCTACACTTTTATAGGTTTAAAGCTAACCGTTAACTTTCTGAATCAAAATTGTAAGCATGAATTTTAATCCTAAAGCGATTTTTACAACTTCTTCAGAGCAACAGATTTATAGATAGATTTCTATCATGCTATGACATCAATTAACACTCTGCTACTTGGCGTTGTCAGGTTTCTTACATCTGGGATGGAAATCTTTTACTGCTCTGAATGACTACTTGCACCATCTATGCATACTCACAACAGCAGACTGGGTAAGATTATTCGCTGAACTTTGTCTTCTTTGAAACTAATGTTAGTCATCTGAAATGCAGGTGAGACATAATAAAGCAAAGGAAGAGCTCTAGTTGGCTAATGCATGACTTATTCAGAGCTAGATTCTGAGTTGAATTCCGCAGCTTAAAAGGGGGAATAAAATCCCCCTCATACACCTACTTGGGGTACCTACTTATTCCTTCCCCAGAGCAGTTGGGCATATAGTGAGTAAAAGAGGGCAGGGAGTGAGTAAAGCCTTGGTTGGTGTCCCCCAACATGCCAGCCAGCACAACTGAGTTGGTGCAGAAGGTATTGCAATTCACTGATGGCATCAGCCATCAGCAAAGGATTGCCCTTTTGGAGTAATGGGGTAATAACTGAACTAGATT
Organism: Lepidochelys olivacea; assembly: GCF_965140295.1. Lineage (NCBI taxonomy): Eukaryota > Metazoa > Chordata > Testudines > Cheloniidae > Lepidochelys > Lepidochelys olivacea. Next base: position 77,089,948 of record NC_140414.1, read on the forward strand.
TTACCAGGGTATCTGAGGCACAATGCCTTCGGACTATTTTTAGGGTGGTGCAGTTTATGAATCGGAAGTGTTTAACTGTTCCCTAATTTCCAAAAATATATTTTCAGTAGCTCCCTTCCTTCCTTTGTACTGCTTTGACTTTTAGGGTTGTATCATTCCATCCTGAAGAGATAAAACGTGGAGGGTAATTTTGAGCAGCTCATCATGCAGAGTCCCCACGCACCAACCCTTTGAAAGAAATCCTGCCCTGGGATCACAGTACACAGCACTCCAACCACAGGGCTATCCTAAGAGCTGTGAGAAAATCTCAATGAAATCAAAACACCTGTGAAATGGGGCAGCCCCTTTGCCCAGGTCCCTAGCAGCATGGGAAAGACAGGAACTGTTCCTGTGACTATCACCAGTGCCTGGTGAGGTAAGAGGTGGCAGTTAGTGATGAAAAGTCTGCATTATTTCTTGCATGAATTTCCAGTGAAAATGCTCTGGGTTTGTTGGGGATTATGCTATATACAATAATTGTCTCCCAATCCATGTCCCTTTAGTCTGGCCATTCCTGAAACCTCTCAGAGCTTCAAACATACAGCAGTCATGGGGAAAGGGAAATTATTCCTGTTTTAATTTGTTCCACTGCTTCCATGCTTATCAGATAAGTTTGCCAAGTATTTATATGTCTGTCTGTGTATCTGGTGGCGTGGGGCAAAAATATCTCAGAGTTTGGAGCCTGAGGATGTACAGATTGTTGTTTTGGGATTGAAGAGAAATGCCCAGCAAAAACAGTCCTGTGGCAATGAATTTGCCACATGAATGAAAACAAAAGATAGACAAACTTGATAAGCTTAAACATGACTCCTAACTGAAAGTGAAATTCCCTGACAACAGAGGTATAATTCAGGTCTCTCATGTTCCAAAAGCTCTGCCCTATTATTTGAGCTAATGGAGGATCTCTGTTAGATATTAGCAGTGTGAGGCATCTGCAACATAGAAACTGTTCTGTGGAGGGCAGAGGTGCACAGTCTTATTTTACATCATTTATATCTTTCCTTAATCTGTTATAAATTTGCTAATTTAAAATGTGTATTAACTACAAATCAAAGGCTAAAACCTGTGATCCTAAGTCAGATAAAACTTTGGCTCCACCTAAGGGAACTTTACCAGAAGAAGAAAAGGAGGATTTCCCTAAAGTGAATGTTGTGAAGTCCACTAATATCTACAGCAGGCTAACGCATATTCAGCAGTTGTAGGTTATGACTGGTTCTTGGCACATTTATTCAGATTCTAAACACTTTGTTATTTTATGAGATTGTCATGGAATTTCATGAAAAAGCTGCTATGTGGCAAACAGAAAACTCCCAGAAACTCCTGATCTCTTCCCTGCCCCCACTTGCCCCCACTGCCATACACATGCATGCACTCACACATATATATGCAGACGTAAGGGCACAATTTTTACAGACTGCACCCCTTGCAAGATCAAAGGTGTGGGAGACTCTGGACTGGTGGGAGAAAGGGGTACTTAGGACTGCACTTAGGATGGAAGAAGCCCATGCACCGCTACAGACTAGGGACTGAATGGCTCTGCAGCAGTTCTGCAGAAAAGGACGTAGGGGTTACAGTGGACGAGAAGCTGGATGAGAGTCAACAGTATGCCCTTGTTGCCAAGAAGGCCAATGGCATTTTGGGATGTATAAGTTGGGGCACTGCCAGCAGATCGAGGGACGTGATCGTTCCCCTCTATTTGACATTGGTGAGGCCTCGTCTGGAGTACTGTGTCCAGTTTTGGGCCCCACACTACAAGAAGGATGTGGAAAAATTAGAAAGAGTCCAGCGGAGGACAACAAAAATGATTAGGGGACTGGAACACGACTTATGAGGATAGGCTGAGGGAACTGGGATTGTTTAGTCTACGGAGGAGAAGAATGAGGGGGGATTTGATAGCTGCTTTCAACTACCTGAAAGGGGGTTCCAAAGAGGATGGATCTAGACTGTTCTCAGTGGTAGCTGATGACAGAACGAGGAGTAATGGTCTCAAGTTGCAGTGGGGGAGGTTTAGGTTGGATATTAGGAAAAACTTTTTCACTATGAGGGTGGTGAAACATGGGAATGCGTTACCTAGGGAGGTGGTGGAATCTCCTTCCTTAGATATTTTTAAGGTCAGGCTTGACAAAGCCCTGGCTGGGATGATTTAGTTGGGGATTGGTCCTGCTTTGAGCAGGGGGTTGGACTAGATGACCTCCTGAGGTCCCTTCCAACCCTGATATTCTATGATTCTATAAGTCATGTGTTCCAGTTCCCTAATCATTTTTGTTGCCCTCCACTGGACGTTTTCCAATTTTCCACATCCTTCTTGTAGTGTGGGGCCCAAAACTGGACACAGTACTCCAGATGAGGCCTCACCAATGTCGAATAGAGGGGAACGATCACATCCCTCGATCTGCTGGCAATGGCCCTACTTATACAGCCCAAAATGCCATTGGCCTTCTTGGCAACAAGGGCACACTCTTGACTCCTATCCAGCTTCTCGTCCACTGTAACCCCTAGGTCCTTTTCTGCAGAACTGCTGCCTAGCCATTCAGTCCCTAGTCTGTATCGGTGCATGGGATTCTTCCATCCTAAGTGCAGGACTCTGCACTTGTCCTTGTTGAACCTCATCAACAGATTTCTTCTGGACCAATCCTCTAATTTGTCTAGGACCCTCTGTATCCTATCCCTACCCTCCATCGTATTCAGCTCTCCTCCCAGTTTAGTGTCAAGTTGCTGAGGGTGCAATCCACACCATCCTCCAGATCATTAATGAAGATATTGAACAAAACCGGCCCCAGGACCAACCCTTGGGGCACTCCACTTGATACCAGCTGCCAACTAGACATGGAGCCATTGATCACTACCTGTTGAGCCCGACAATCTAGCCAGCTTTCTATCCACCTTGTAGTCCATTCATCCAAGCCATACTTTAACTTACTGGCAAGAATACTGTAGGAGACAGTGTCAAAAGCTTTGCTAAAGTCAAGAAACAACATGTCCACTGCTTTCCCCTCCATCCACAGAGCCAGTTATCTCATCATAGAAAGCAATTAGATTAGTCAGGCATGACTTGCCCTTTGTGAATCCATGCTGACTGTTCGTGATCACTTTCCTCTCCTCTAAATGCTTCAGAATTGATTCCTTGAGGACCTGCTCCATGATTTTTCCATGAACTGAGGTGAGGCTAACTGGCCTGTAGTTCCCAGGATCCTCCTTCTTCCCTTTTTTAAAGATGGGCACTACATTAGCCTTTTTCCAGGCGTCCAGGACCTCCCTCGATCGCCATGAGTTTTCAAAAATAATGGCTTGGCAATCACATCCGCCAACTCCTTTAGCTCTCTCGGATGTAGTGCATCCGGCCCCCTGGACTTGTGCTTGTCCAGCTTTTCTAAATAGTCCCGAACCACTTCTTTCTTCACAGCGGGCTGATCACCTCCTCCCCATGCTGTGCTGCCCAGTGCAGTAGTCTAGGAGCTGACCTTGTTCGTGAAGACAGAGGCAAAAAAAGCATTGAGTATATTAGCTTTTTCCACATCCTCTGTCACTAGGTTGCCTCCCTCATTCAGTAAGGGGCCCACACTTTCCTTGGCTTTCTTCTTGTTGCCAACATACCTGAAGAAACCCTTCTTGTTACTCTTAACATCTCTTGCTAGCTGCACCTCTAGGTGTGATTTGGCCTTCCTGATTTCACTCCTGCATGCCCAAGCAATATTTTTATACTCTTCCCTGGTCGTTTGTCCAATCTTCCACTTCTTGTAAGCTTCTTTTTTGTGTTTTAAGATCAGCAAGGATTTCACTGTTAAGCCAAGCTGGTTGCCTGCCGTATTTACTATTCTTTCTACACATTGGGATGGTTTGTCCCTGTAACCTCAATAAGGATTCTTTAAAATATAGCCAGCTCTCCCGGACTCCTTTCCCCCTCATGTTATTCTCCCAGGGGATCTTGCCCATCAGTTCCCTGAGGGAGTCAAAGTCTGCTTTTCTGAAGTCCAGGGTCTGTATTCTGCTGCTCTCCTTTCTTCCTTGTGTTAGGATCCTGAACTCAACTATTTCATGGTTACTGCCTCCCAGGTTCCCATCCACTTTTGCTTCCCCTACTAATTCTTCCTGGTTTGTGAGCAGCAGGTCAAGAACAGCTCTGCCCCTAGTTGGTTCCTCCAGCACTTGCACCAGGAAATTGTTCCCTACACTTTCCAAAAACTTCCTTGGGTGTTGGAAGAGGGAAGGTGCAGGAGGCACTGCATGAGCTAGGGAATGGCCAGGAGGGCTCAGGGAAGTCATTGACCTCTGCAAACTTGGGGAATGGTGTACGAGCTCTGTTGCTCTGGCCTGGGGCCTCTCTCACACTTGAATTAGCAGCTCACACTGGCTACTGAGATGCCACCACAAAGATACCACTGCAGAGGAATGGTTCCTCCCCCGCATGGTGGGTGGCTTTTTTCTTCTTTCCATAGCAGCTCAAGGACCTGGTGGGATAGGTCAGAAGGAAAGGTTCCTGTTGTTGCAGCTTAATAGGTAGGAGATGTCCAGTGTATGTGGAGTTGAGGTTTCCATAAGGGTTGAGTTTCTTAATAAATGGGAGATGGAAGTGGACTTAGGGGAAGGCATCACCTAAAGAACCTGAGGAATGGGGTTTGGGCACCTAATGTAGATACAGAGAGGAGACAATCCCCTTTCCCCAGCTCCTTGCCCCTCATATGAGGGGAGGGAAGGGGAAGAGTGGACTGGACCCATCTGTGGAGGGGTTAGGGCCTGATGGCTGTGATCCACTGGGGGGAATTGATGATTAAGGAAGGAACCATGGCCTGCACTGTACAAATATTTCTGGATAGCTCACAGATGAGTTACTTTAATAAAGTTGTGGCCTAGTTAGAGCCAACATGCAAGGGATGGGTTTGTTCCTGTATATCCAGGACAACAGTCAAACCATTAGAACACTAGCAGACATTTGCTATAGTAGGGGGTAATTCAGCCTTCCCATTGATGGCAATTTGTTTTTTGAAGGCTATTTAGAAAAAAGTGTAATAAAAAAACCCAGGATAATCTCAGTAATATGCCTGAATGACTTAATGCAGCTTTACAAATGTAAATGCTAATTGAACACAGCATCAAACCTATATTTAATTTGAAAAATAAATAAGGGATAGAGGGACAAGAATAAAGAGTCTCTGAAATCTTGTCTCTTTTATTATGTTAAGATACAGTAGCCTGGATGTTAACCATGAACCTACTGTACAAAACCTATTTAAAAAAAAAAAATCACCAGACTAACTCTCCCAGATGTGAGGATGGGCTGCTGAGGCCAGGTGCTGGGTCTTGATGGGGTTTGGAAAAGCACAGCCCCCCTTCTCTTCTCTCACCTACAGCTACTCCAGTAGCTCCCAGGCATTCCCAGTGCAGTGGCTGCTGCAGTTGCTGCTACTTTGGCATCAGTATAGGAGTGGCCATAGAATTTTAATGTTAATGTGCTGCTGAAATTTTCCTGAGCAAAACAAATGGGAGAAAGGAAATGATATGCAGAAGTTTATCTCCGTCAAACCTGAAAGGAGTTTTATGGGACAAAGAAAAGGCATATGCTGGTTTCTCTGAAGAACAGTATAGCTTACTGGAGAGAGCACTAGACTGGATTCAGATGACTCAGTCTATTTCTGATGCTGTCCTGCTGGGTGACCTCAAACAAGTCACATCAGCTCTTTTTTGCCTCAGTTTTCCCATCTGTAAAACACATAATGAAACTTACTTCCTTTGTAAAGCACTTTTAGATCTATGGGCAAAAATGGCTATGTAAGAGCTAAGAATTATCCTTTACACTACCAAATTTCAAAGGGCTGCTGAAAACAATAGAAGCATTAGAGATTCTCTTTAAAAAAAAAGAAAACAAAAAACAAAAAAAACCCCACAAGAATCTTTTATAATGGAAAGCATTAGGCAGCCTAATTATACCAGCTACCCCTATATTGATGTTCTGTATAATAGGGATGCATGTGCATGCATTTAATCAACTGTTGCATTTGAAGATCATTAAGTTCATGTCACCAATGTCGCTATCTCTACCACAGAATATCAATATTTTCAAAGATAGTGAAGATACAGAATCATTTTCAATACAGTGTATTTATTTTTAAATGAATTGGAGTAAAACAGCTATATATGCATCAGCCTTTCTTGTACCAGCTTCTCACCTCTGATAGGGTCAGAAAGCAAAAAGCTACTATTTTATCATTTATACAAATACTATTGTAAATATTTTAAAATTTGCTGTGTCATCTTATTTTTGCTGCGTGGGTATTCAATGATTATCATGTTTTTGGGGTTTTTCTATTTTGATGTATTTATTGTATCTTTAATCAATGCTCAAACAGCTAGAGTATAGGATAGATGCCTTCTGTTGTTTTACAATTCTACATAAATAAGATTAGATTTATCTTAAAGTACAATCTCTTTCCTCACCTCCTAGAAAAGTAAAGGGATATATCTAATTGCAGAAGCATGTAACACAAATCTATAATGGATACCTCTGACAGCATAATTAATTAGTCTGAAACTGAAATGGAAAAGGGCTTCAGATGTTACATTTGCTAGCACTGTGAGGTAGACTTTCTAGCTGAATATTGAGGAATTTAGGATTAGTTCAGCTCAAAATAAGGCATTGACTATAACAGGAAACCATTCTTCTTTCCTATCCCAGGCTCCTTGGGGAATTTGATCCAAAGTGTGATTAAATGGGTAGGGCATGGGGATAAAGCCCCTGTGCTCAACACCTTCAGATATGCTGGAGAGGAAACACAGGTGAGTATTACTTTATTTGAACTGCCAGGGGCAAGAAAACTGCAGTGAAGGTGAACAGGTTACAGAAAAGCCCCCAAACCCTGTGGACAAGACTGAATTGCCCCCCAATGTTTTTTTTAGGAAAAGAGGCACAGCCAAAATATCTTAGATTATCAGATTGAGGAAGGAGTTGGGTGTCTGGAATGTATTCTGGTCATGCCAGCACAGGTTTGATAACTGTACCTTTCAACTTGAAGTAAATGCATATTATGTAAATTTGCTTTAGTTTCCTTAAAGGTAAATTTAAAATCTATATGCTGTGATGCTCCTTTTAAAGCTACCCAGGGTAGATCCCAGAGCCATTATCAGGATACTCCAAGATTTCTGTTTGCAAAATGCAGCTCTATCTGATGTTCCACAGCAGTCCTTTTTAAAAACTTCTGAAGCCTGATTGTTACTGCAGAGCTATCAAAAATACAACTACATTGTAGTTACAGGGAAGTGTGACTGGATTACATTCTTATTTAACTACCTTGCTGTTAGAACAACTTGCACTCCTACTGGTTTTATTCTTCTGCTTTACAAATGGTACTGTGAATGCATAGAACTCTTTGGACATTTACTTCCAGCTCTCTTTTCCTAGGTTAAGCAAAATGGATAAAGTCAAGCAATAGTTAACAAACAGTGTGCATTCTAATGGATAAGAATGATAAATATTACAGGTAAAAATAGAAGTGTGTGTGGGGGAACCTTTTTAAGTGGAAGACATCTCATTTCACAGTCAACGGTCTATCAAACTTTGCAGTGCAAGCACAAATGTTCCCAAAATAATAACTCTGCTCATGTCATTGCACCATAAGTCTTCTACACACACTAGATTTAGATTGCTTTGATATTTGCCCAACAAGTCTTCCAATTTCTCTTCAATGATGTATGAATTATTTAAGGCCTTATTTCTACCCCCCCCCACCCCTTTTTACTTGGAGAATGAGAGCAAGCCTTCAGAAATGGCTTGACAGCATGACCCTGACTATTAACATATAAATAATGTATAGCTGGTCTATATTTCAAGAGGTATGATTGGACCCGTAAAGGTATTTGAACAAATCTGTTTGTTTGATTATTTTTGTGTGGATGAGGATTAAACTAGCATCAGCCTTGAAAGGTAAACTAATAAATCTTGGGAAGAACTCTGGACACCTTCAATATTGCTTTGAGAAAGTAGTGAATAAAGGATATATATTGGTGGACAAAATATTGATTGATAAACCTATCTTTTCTAAATACTGAGCTAGTGTGGCTGTTAGTCTTTATTGATGATGACACAATGGTCATTTTTATTTTGGCAACAAATCATAGTATGACAAATACAAACATATTAGGTGATAAATCATCCAGGAAGAAGAAACAAATCACTTTCACAAAATATCTAGTTCGCAGAATAATATTTCCATGTCATTTACATATTAAACCAGGGAAACACATTCTGTAGAATTCTTTTGAAGCTGAATTGATTTGTCTTAAATACACACCCCTTTCTCAAGTAACGGGCGAGGAGACTGGGCTTTAAACCAAAACATATTTCAGTAACCTAATTTTGGGGAAAGAGAGATGCCTTGTATTTGTGCCATTTCTACATAACAAAAATGTAGTCTGTATCCTTGTTTCTGGAATAAATTATTCAAAATGCTGAAACAACTACAAATGTTTTAAGGTACATTTACTGAAAAGTAGTGTGGTGCAGTGAATAAGGCATTGTATTATGAGTTAGGTGATCTGGCTTCTATTCCCAACTCTACTAGTGATCTGCTTTGTGACCTTGGGCAAGTCATTTCACCTTGCTTCGCTTGTTTTCTTCCTACCCCTTTGCCTCTCATCTTTATTTGCTTTGTGAGCTCATTAGAGCAGGGACTGTCTCTTACTCTTATTTAGACTGCATAGCACAAGGGGGCCTTGATTTCTGTTGAGGCCTTTAGGCACAAATGTAATACAAATAATAACTGCAGAGAGTTGCCTTATAGATGTTTCATGAAGTACAATTTACTTTTAAAGTAGTGAAGCCATTTAATTCTACATGGAATTCCTGTAATGGGAGGTGGAGGGACAGGGTGGATGGACACCTGTGGAGCAGGTGTGAGCAGGTTTACATGAACCCCCTACCCCTATTGAAGCTTTATAGATCCACACTGCAGAATGGCTGAGGTACCAGTTTGCACACATTCAGGTGATGACTTGACAGCTAAGCCAGTGTGGATGTAAGACAAGGGTTTGGGTTCGGCTCCTGCATTCCCCTTTCTCCTACATTACAGGGGTCGTGATTTGCCAAATCAAATTCTGAGCTTTGGGAATACCAATAATATAGTGCTATATTGTAGTTGACTGAATGGAACCAGGATTTCACTGTACTGTTGAACACACCTAAAAAATTCTCCTCATCTGCAGTAATGAATAATCATGGTTTTCCTGTCTATTCAGACCAACAATTCTACTACCAGTAGAACCATAGTGTTTTTTTCTAGCCTTCACTCTGTTTCCATTCTTTTCTTCTCAAAGCAATTCCCAGCAAGTCAGAGGAGAAACACAACAATCCACAAATCTACAACAAATAATGGGCTAAATTCCATCTTTGAGAGCTAGAGGGACACTGAGAGCTGTGCTGGGGAGGAGTAGCATCTGATCATTAGTGACTGGGTACAGTGTATCTGCATAAGACATAGAGAGGAAGACTGGTTTGGGAAAACACATTCAGCTGTAACTATGTCTTAAAAAGTGGTGTGTGCCCTTTCCTTAAATCCATTTCTGTGAACTAACAGATGCATAAATATTGATGGACTAGCATGGGGCATGGCTAGAATCTATTTGTCATTCCCTTCATTTTGGTGAGCACCACTGGCAATACTAGCCATCCTCTACTCTGGCTCAGGAAGTGTGAGCAGACCCCTTCTGTCTTCCTACATGTGTAAATGTATAGAGGGAGAAGAGGTGCACTGGAGGGGGAAGGGGTTTTGCTGTGCATTCTCCTCACTCTATACACCCATCTGTGTATGTCTTGCAACTCCTGCTATCCATAGACATCAAAAAGGGGTAAGAATTCCTCACCAAAGCTTACAGCCCATCTCTAAACACTGATGTGGCTTGACCCATACATAACAGTGGTTCTCACAATGGTTAATTGCAGTTCCAGTTGACTCCTCATAATCTCTCTTCCCTTCAGCCAAAAAAGATAAATAGAATTTAAAGTTTCTTTAACAAATAAAGATATGCTATTGGGTTCTGTGATGCACAAACCCCACACTGGGTCAGAAACTCAGGCAGCCCTACCACCCACCCCCCTGCAGTAGGTATCAAGCCTGGAGAGAGAAATTATTAGGGCTGAACCCAGTCCAGCTGTGGTGGGAGGTGACTGGGAAGGAAAGCAGATTTGAGAGAAGGCTGGCTGGCTGGCTGAAGTCAGGGAACTGAGCTAGTCTCTTCTGCCTTGAAGGAGGATAGGTCTGCAACAGAGTGTACAAGACAGTGGAAAAGGAACTCCACCTAGGTTTCTCTACACTGAAAGAGAGGCCTGCAGGGTCAGGGACTGGCCTGCAAGGGGAATGGAGAAAATCGTCCTGCAGTGGAACCAGCTGGGTGACAGAAAGTGCTAAGAAGGTCTGCATTGAGCCTAGGAAAGAGGCTTAGAGAGAGAGAGAGGCAGTGGCAAAAGTCAAAGACAGTTGAGGTAGGAAGTGACCCAGGGAGGCAGCAAGGGGTCTGCCTTGCCAGCTCTTGCCTGGACTGGTACCCAGTGGAGGGCGTTGCCCTGGGTTCCCCAACTAACCCACTGAAAAAGGTGGGGTATAGATTATGGACACTCCTTGATACTAGGGATAAATCCAGAGCTGGACTGAAGATTGATGGACTATTGATTATTAGATTACTGGGTTAGTCTTGCACATCCAGGGTATATGATCTCATTGGCAGGCTGAGTCACAAGCAGTTTGCTGGAGCAGTTTGCTGGAGCAGCTGTCAACAGGGTACACCAGATCAGGAGCACGCACTATGCTATGCCATGCCCAATTATAAGGTCGCACATGGGCTGGTGAGTCACACTCTTATAGTTTCATTGCATGTTCCTATTTAAATAATGGTCTGTTCTCAATTAAAACTATGTCTCTTTAAAACTCATATTTTCCACCTGATATTCATGATAAGGAGCCTCAAAGAGCCTCAAGCTGGCTGCATCTTTGGCTAACCAATCCCAGCAGGTAGTTGGCCTGGTATACAAGGGAAATCCTGAAGAAACCCAAATCCACTCTGCAGAAGACTCCCTACCTTTCTTTCAACAGCCTTGTATTAAGCCCAGTCCTATCTCATTCAAGGCTGAGCCCGTGCGAGTTAATGAAACTACACTTCTGAGCTGCCATATGGGAGATCCCTCTTCAAACCACACTTCTCATCCAATATCTGTCTGGCTGTAAATTTAAGGAGGAGTCTGGCCTCATTTGGGACCTTGGAAAGGCACTAATCATAGACATGAAGGACTGGAAGTGACCTCAAGAGGTCATCTAGTCTAACCCGTTGTCCTGAAGGAGGACCAAGTAAACTTAAACCATCTTAGTCTAACCTTTTCTTAAAAACCTCCAATGATGGGGATTCCAAAACCTCCCGTAGAAACCTATTCCAGTGCTCACCTGTCATAATATCTAACTAAATCTCCCTTGCCACAGATTAAGCCCATTATTCCTTGTCCTAATTTCAATGGACATGGAGAACAATTGATGATTGACCTCTTTATAACAGCCTTTACCATGTTGGATGACTATCAGGGCCCCCATGGTCATTTTTTTCTCATGACTCTACATGCCCAGTTATTTTAACATTTTTGAAAAGGTTAGGATTTCTAAACCTTTTATTATTTTTGTTGCTGTCCTCTGGACCCCCTCCAATTTGTCCATCTCTTTTCTGAAATGTGGTGTCCAGAACTCCGCTCAGTACTCCATCTGAGGCCTCATCAGTGCTAAGTACAGTGGACAATTGCCTCCTGTGTCTAACTTATGACAATCCTGTTAATACACTCCAGAATGATAGCCTTTTTAGTAACTGCATCATATTGTTGACTCGTTTGATTTGTGGTCCACTATAATCCCCAGATCTCTTCAGCAATACTGATACCCAAATGCTGTTCCCCATTTAATTGTTTTTCCTTCCTGGGTGTAGTACTTTGCACTTGTCTTTATTAAATTTCATCTAATTGAATTCTCAAACTCATGCTCTGTTCTGAATTCCAAGGTCCTAACCATAGAGTTTAAGGCAAGAAGGGACTACCAGATTATCTAGATTGACCTCCTGTATAGCATAGGTCACCAATACCACCCAGCACCCACACATTAAACCCAACTACTGAAATGAGACCAAAATATTACAGCCCCCAGGAGACTAGACTATTAAGTGCCAGAGACAGAGGAGAGGTGGGACTGAGGTGTATGAGGCCCTTGCAGTGGTAGGAAAATGATTGAGAGATATACCCACTCACTAGACTCATCAGGATTTTATCATTGTGAGAATACTCACTCACTAGACTTATCAGTTTTTCTTTTGCAATGGAAGAGTTGGTGGGCCATTTAATGCTACACAGTCACCTCTGTGAGGTTCTACCCGCAATATTTGCACTAGCCTCCATGTCTACAGAGACTCCACCAACACAGAGACATTCAAAAGGGTCCATGCCGTGATATCTTGGGCCTAGGATTTGATCTTAGAAAGAGGGTGTTTCATTAAACTACCGGCAGGCTATGAAATACAAATGGAAGGGGAAACTATGTCACCTATCAGACTTCACTGTTCAGAGCATTTACGATGTGATCCTGCAAGGAATTGAGCACCTCACAGGAGGTGCTGAGCAACCCCAATTACCGCTGGCCTCAGGTACCATTTGTACTCATAGTTAAACCCTTAATGAGACAAAGACATTTTTGTCCCTTAATGTATTTGTTAGTTCATTTAAAAAAACCCAACAACAACTACCTCTGAAATGTGTTAAACCTCTAATTTGCAGTGCATATTTTATGTATCATATTTTGGAGCAGACAAGAATTGCTGTAAACAAGAGGACATTGTGGCTTGTGAGAGCACATGCTTTTATTATAATGTCAGAAATTTGCTGATATTTGTAAAGGTTGAAGGAAGTCTTTTGGAGGTGTCTGCTATGTGAAACAAATATATCAATCCTTGGGACTACAGCAGTTACTTGCATTAATTAAATAACGGAATCTTCTCCTAAACTGAGGAGTAGATGAGACAAGCGCACACACACACGAGTAGTCATATAACTTATTTTGTTTTATACATATCGAATTGGAAATTAAATGAAAGTACTAGACCTCTTGGAGTCTGAATGGGGTCTTCTGATTTTTACCTGTAACCCTGAGTTCCTATATAGTCACAGCAAGAAGTCACTGTTATTGTAAGTTCTACATTTATTTCACCTCCATGTGCATAGTTTGACTTTTATGCTTTAAAAAAAAATATTGTAAACCGTGGATATTTCCCCTCATCCATCCTTATACTCTACCCTTCCCAACTCACCTGATATTTTAAATTTGTTTTAGGTATTAGATATTTTTAAATATACTGGATGAATTTATGAAGATAATTGTCTAACAATGTATGGTATGTGGGGAATGCCCATGCCAAAATAAATTTGTCTTTGATTCTTAAACACTTCCTTTTTAAGTGCATGTCACTGAGTGATTGTCCCCTGTGATTAAAATAGGTCCTAGTGCCACAGCAGGTGCTCCTCGTTGAGCAAATTAAGGGGGAGGGTGGCTGCACCGTGGTTATAAAGGTTCAGTGAGGGTAGAGCTAGAAGGGGAATTGAAGAGAGAGATGATCCTCCGCAGTGTCCTCCAGACACAGACAGCAGTAAAGAACAGCACCTCAGAGGACAGGCTGCACCTAGTATAAAGCTGAGTGGAAGATTTGTTTTTGTCTTTTGGAATTTTGTGGTAATAAAGAAACCAGATCCCAAGAAGGGCTGTGATTAGATGAAGAGATAGTATTAAGTTTGTTCAAGGAGCGCTGAAGAACAGGAAAATGGAGGCAGGACATTGTAGAGCGCTCTTTGGCCAAGAGTGGATGCTCGAGTGGTGGCCACCAGGTTACAGTGCAATTTTTCATTTTCCCTGCTTCCCTTTATAGCCCATTGATTGACATCTAATAACAATATCATGGCATATCTCCAGAGCACTGGAGATTTCCAACTAATAATAAAGCGTGAGCTTTTGAAAATGAGTGCTCCAGGTTACTTGCAGGATAACAGCTAATTTCATAGTGATATTGGTTTTTAATCACACAGGACTATGTAGTTCTTAGAAAACTGGTTTGGGGGTTGAACAAAAAGCAGTAGGAAGACCTTGAACAGTAACTAAACAATCTCTAGTATCCATGACAGGATTTCTAGTGTACATTCAAATTTGACTTCGCATCTCTACAAGCAACTATGAAGCAATATTATATAGATTCAATTATACATAAACATAACTGAACACTATATTTTTAATTTCTTTATATAGGCCATCTATGCCCCAATATCATTAATAAAGATTAGCAATACAAACTTATCCTCCTTTTAAGTCCAGTAAGTTATTAGCAACATGAAAAACCTGTGGGTAAAAAGAGATATTAATGTTTTGATATTGCTTCAGATATGTTTTCATGCTTTCTAAATTAGAACTGACACAATCAAATAAATATATTTACCACTTTTGAAAAAAGATGAATTCAGTTTTATAGTTGACAGTCACCTGTGCAGAGTTGTCAGAATTTTTGTTATTGTTTTTGCCATAACCATTGCTTACTAATCAATCGTGACTATTTATAGAAGAAAAAAAGGCTGACACTGACAACTATACATCTGAGAAAAGAAGCATTTTTGTATGTTTTTGCAAGCTAGGAATATATTTTCACTTAGAAAAAATATTCTTGCACAACAGCACAGGGATATTTTCATGACTTTGCCTTCATGTCCCAGTTTCAGGACTACCGCTGGGTAAGCTATGCACAAAGAATAATATATTTTTAAGTGTAAAGATGAATGGATGCATATATTCTTTCACTTAGGGAAATTAACATGTTTGGTTATCTCTTGTGCAAAATATTTAAAATGACTAGCTATAAATGAAATTAGAGATTCTTGTATGAATGTAAACAAGAGACTTTCAGAACACAGTATATGTTCAGATGAAAACTGGTAAGACAGAGTTAGGGTTGAGAGTACATGTCAATAATTTAGGATGAAACGCATAACAGGGAAGTTGTAATAATCCTAAATGCAAGTAGTATAACCCCACAAAATTCAGTTAGTTCAACTTAAAAGACATTCAAATGTTAAGGAACAGAAATACACAGTTAAAGAACCCAAACCCCGTAACTCTTCGTCATAGAGATACCATGAGGCAAAAAAAATCATGAGTGTAATGTGGCATTAGAATCATATTGAGTTAAATAGGTGGAATTTTTAAAATATATGTTTAGGATTAATGGTCATTTTTTGTTAGTTATCCTTCATACCGGAAAGTTTCTCATTAAGAAGAGGCTGGTATATAAAATCTCCTTCAAACAATTTCATGGAGACTTGTCCTCTTGCAAAATGGTTACCATCACCATTGCTTCAATAGGGCATAGGCTGCCCTTAGCAAATATGGCTACTGCCTCCAATCATTCGGAATGGGAATGAAGACAAGCTGCTCTGAGGGAAGACAGTGGCCCTCCCTGCTGTAAGGAGTCAGAAATGAGCACTGAGAGAAGCGGGATAGCAGAGCCTGTAGCAATGGCTGTTATGGACAGATGATGGCATTATTCCCATTGAGAACAATAGAAGATTGCAACCATTCTTTGTGAGTTTTTCTGAAAAACGTTAGCAGAGGCTGAAGAATAATGAGAAATTTTCATTTATTAAAGATAATACGAAAACGACACTAATCCTGAAGTTATTTTCAAAAATTACACATTGTATCAGACCTTCTCAAGAACCACTTCTTTGCCAATTTTTGTGTAGATAGACAATACTCTTTTTAGAGGTGCTAAATTAACAAACCCAGTTTTTAAAATTAATTTTATCTCAGACTTATGGATTTACTTGTAAATTCTCAGAAAAGTCATTCTGTTCTCAGACTAAATACTGTAATTCTGGGGAGGATGTTTATACCTAAAGAAACCGAACTCCTCCCTGAAGTGCAATATTAAACTTAGTCTGAATTTATAGAGCTGGGACTGGTTCCTCCATAATGAAAACACTGCTCAGACCACAGTCACATACTTCACCAGTGGTGGCAGAGTCAGATGTACAGCGCCTAGAGTGCCATTCAATTGGGAGCACAATGGAAAAAACAAAATGGTGAAAAACTAGAAGAAACAAGTTGAGTGCTTAGGGCTGTTTACCTCTTTTGTGAATCTCATGCTTTCTTGGGGTTTTACTTAGGCACTGACAATCTATAAAAGTATTAGTGGAATAGATAGAGGAGGCACACTTTATTCTGATTATGCCTGCCATGCAATATTGTGCTTTGTGCTAAAAACGAAGAAGCAACCCGTGAGGGTGCTGTATTTTATTTTATTTTTTTTTCCTTTGTGAGCAGGGAAAAGGTGTCAGCATCAGATCTTGTTTGTTCTGAATGAATATGGGATTATGCTTCACATTATTTTTTGATTTGAGCAAGTTATCCTTGATTACTTCTCCAGTTACTGCTGCAGGAGTGAGCAGTTTGTATAAATATCTGCAGTGCCATTTTCACTGAAACAACTTTCAAGTGAAAACCTGACATATATGGTACTGCACAATGAAGCCAGGGAAAACAGCAACAATAAGTTGTCTTGGGGAGTTTGCTGGTGAGGTGGACAGACTTGCGTGGCAGGTTGCTGACTCACAGTCTAATCTCCAGTAAAGCTTGCTGTTGTTAAGGCAGAGAGGTAACACAGTAGTTTACAGTTCTGGATGTCCTGAGCAAAAAGTCGGTCAGTTTTTCCTATGGGCTGCATTATGATTTATTGTACTTTTTTTTTTTTTTTTTTTTAGTGTGTGTCTGCTCTCTGAAAAGGGTGTGTCTGAGTCCAGTTCACCTAGCTGAAATCATACAGGGCATTTCCCTATTAACACTGTTGCACGCACAGAAGTTGGCATTGTCCTTTGTTGCTCTCCTGTCCCCACCGCCTGAACCTGATATGTTCTCAGACTCAAGGAGAGAGTCAAGATGTCATCGCTGCTGTTTGATGTGCCCTCCCCCTCTTGTACAAGTCTGGCTGAATCTTTCTGAGACCTTCATTTGCTCTTGCATGAACTGCTAAAATGGTTCAATTTGCCCCATTCCCTGAAATGCTGTACCTGTGTGTACTGGCCTTGAAGGGTGCTATCATACACTGCAGTGAAGACTTTCAATCTCCTTGCATACTGAATTACGTAGTGCTACTGGATTTTTCGTTTGTGGTAAGTGCACAAGTTCCACCGTGTTTCATTAGCATAGAAGCAAGAGTGAATGCAAGTTGAACATGTAGAACTTGTACCTTGTGGTCCTGTAAGGCACTTCTCCTTTATCCACTCCCACACCAAATGGATCTTACTGTGGGCTTGGAACCCAGCTTGGAACCCAGCTTGGAACCCAGCTGTCCCTCACTGGCCTCTCACAGCATATTGTTCTGGGGGTGTTGTGCCACTTAGGGCTTTCATCCTTTCTCCTGAGGTGTCTGCTGTGTGCCCTGTATTTAAGCATCTGTCTAATGTGAAACTGTTTTCCTGGAGCAGTTGCTCCTGCAGGAGGTGATCCCAATTGCTGCTGTCTATTCTGTCCCCAGTTAGGGAGCCTGTGAAGTCCCCAAAATTGCATGTTGCAGCCAGCGTTCATCAGGCTGTAACCAAGGGTCTAGCACTTTGGATTGGTCTCTAGTGGAAAAACTTGTGTCGCTCCACAGTTTCATTGCGCTTTGGGGAACAATACTTCCCCGGGCTCCTAGGACTGTGAGGGCTTGAGCCAGTGCTGAGCTTCAGAGTGCTACAGCTCCTTCTGCCTTGTTCCCCAATGAGGTAAAGTAACAGTTTTGCTTTCTTGCTGTTGTCGTCGTCCTTCTGCATGGTCAGGTCAGTGTACAGCTTGAACTCCTTCTACCACTGGGTCCATCCCTGGGCTAGCTTTGTGTCTGCAAAATCCAGGGCTCTGTGGGGCTTCAGAAAGAGTTCCATGACTCATGCTGCCAGCTACTGCAGGGAACTTGCAGCTCAGATGCTGCCACACCATTTTCCATGATCGCAAACTGAAGCTGAATGCGCGTTTAGTTGAACAACTTTGTTAAACCCTGTGCATTGCTCCGTCTGTGGGCCTGCGCTGCTTCCATCCTAACTCCTCGAGTTCCCTGTTCCACTGGTGTCCCATCAATAAGTCTCTTCAGGGAACCTGCCACTTCTGACTCCAGTTACACTGATTGTGCTACACTCCTGATGGACAATTCTTCCCCACTTGCATGCGCTGAGCCCAGTGGTTACAACAACAACAAAACTGATGGACGTTACGGGGAAAGGAAGATAATTGCTGGTGCCAAATCAATTCTGTTAACAAATAATATGATGTAAGACTCCCACTCACCAGGGGGCTCTATTACCTAATCCTGCTGGAGTGACTTCAGCTTTAATTCCTGTTTAAGCTCGTCTGCACCAGAATCCCTTGTGTTAGGCCGCTGCTCTCTGGGTATGTCTATAATGCAATTAAACATCCGTGACTGGCCCATGCCAGCTGACTTGGGCTCTCTGTGCTTTGGCTAAGGGGATGTTTAATTGGGGTGTTTGGGTTGCCAACTTCCTAATCACACACAACCAAACACCCTAGCCCCCACCCCTTCCCTGAGGCCCCGTCCCTTGCTCACTACATTTCCCCCTCCCTTGGTGGCTCGCTCTCCTCCACCCTCACTCACTTTCACTGGGCTGGGGCAGGTGGAAGGGGTGAGGGCTCTAACTGGGGGGGGTGGGCTCTGGGTTGGGGACAGAAATGAGGAGTTGAAGGTGTGGGAGGGGGCTCTGGGCTGGGGCAGGGAGTTATGGTGTAGGAAGGGGTGTGGGCTCTGGGGTGGGGCTGGGGATGAGGGGTTTGGGGTGCAGGACGGAGCTCCAGGCTGGGGGTTGGGGCCAAAGGATTCAGAGTTCGGGAGGGGGCTGTAGGTTGAGGCAGGGCGTTGGGGTATGGGCTCTGGGCTGGGGGTGTGGGCTCTGTGGTGGGGCTGATGATGAGGGGTTTCGGGTGCAGGAAGGGGATCCAGGTTTGTGGGGTGGGGGGGTCAGGCCCGGGGCAGGAGGTTGGGGGATGGGCTTCTCTTGGGTGGCTTCTGGTCAGCAGTGCTGTGGTCTAAGGCAGGCTCCCTGCCTGTCCTTGCTCCGCACTGCGCCCCGGAAGTGGCTAGCAGCAGGTCCAGCTCCTAGGTGGGGGCAGGGGGAGAGGGAGGAGGCTCCGCCCACTGCTCTCACTCACAGGCACCACCCCCCCAGCTCCCATTGGCTGCGGTTCTGGCCTATGGACGTATAGAGCCGATTCTTGGGGCAGGGGCAGTGCATGGAGCCCCATGCCCCCCCGCCCCCGCCCAGGTGCTGGACCTGCTGGCTGCTTCCGGGGTGCGGTGTGGTCCCAGGATAGGTAGGGACTAGACTGTCTTAGACCAGCAGCACTTGCCTACTGGACTTTTAACAGCTGAGTCAGCGGTGCTGACCGGAGCTGCCAGGGTCCCTTTTTGACCAGGCGTTCCAGTCCAAAACTGGACACTGGTCACCCTGTGTGGTGTAGAGGTTCGGGGTGGGGCTGCAGCCCGAGCACTGGGACCCTCCCACCTCACAGGGTTCTAGAGTTCAGCCTCCAGCCTGAGTCCCACAGTGTGGTGGAAAGTCTGCACCACAATTAAACAGCCTCTTAGCGCGAGTCCTGCAAGCCTGAGTCAGCTGGCACAGGCCAGCCATGGGTTTTTAATTACAGTGTAGATGTACCCTGTGGTTTCAGCCCAACCTACCTAGCTCTGCCGCCACTCTGCGCCGTCCATCCCCTCAGAGGTGCTGCTGCCGATCTGAGCCATCCATTGCCTTGGAGAAGCTGCAGCTGATGCCAGTCTTTACTGTCTGTCACATTGGAGCTGCTGCCACTGCCATCAGTCGCCACCAAGCTGACACTCCTGCTTTGAATCTGCCATCACTCTGCCCTATCCACCGTTCAGCAGTCTCAGCTCAGCTGTTGGGGAAATCAGTGGTATCTAGGGCCCTTGACTGAGTCCTCGCCAGCGGCGAGGCATGCCCAGCAGGAGCTATTTTCCCCCTCTCTCTCACTCTTAGCTCTTCCCAGGCTTCCGTACCCAACTGCACCTGACAGCAGTCCGGTGAGTGTGACCCGAGGCACATTCTAGGTTGATGTCATGTCCTTGTATTTCCCAACAAGGTCAACTGCATTTTATTGCCCTCAAACTCAAAACTTAACTGAGTTTCAACCAAAATGCAGCCAACTGCCTCAAAACTGAAATGTAAGTGAGGCCTGGACTACTTAACTCCCTTTTCTCTCCAGTAGATGCTGGCAGAAAGCTCCCTCACCAGGGGAGCCCTTGGCCATCTGCAATTCTTAAACAGCTCTGGGCCACTCTTCTGCCACTTCTTCAACAGCTGATGATAAAGGCTTCTCCCTGAGGCTATGTTTATGCTATGAGCTAGACGAGTGATTCCCCAGCTTATGTATGTGTACTCAGGATAGCTCTAATCAAGCTAACGTGAATATGAATAGCAGTGTCACCATGGTAGCATGAGGAGTAGCAGCGAGAGGCATGGCTTAGCCAGGCCAAGTACAAACCTGCCTGAAATCCATGGGTATCAACTTGCTACCACAGCCATATTCATACTTTATACTTGCACTAACTTGATGAGAGCTAGCATGACTATGTGTACATGAGTAGGGGAATCACACCTCTAGCTTCTTGTGTTGATATAGCCGTAGGCTGCATGTCCCAGGGGTTATGCTATGTATCTCAGAGTTTTGTAGTAGCACGTATCAGAGTATCTGACCAGACTTCATATTTTCACTTGTATACACACGCTCTGAATTAGGCACAAACTGTCTCTTATGAACAATCATGGTCCCAATTCTGGCAGAAGAGGACTCATAAATCCGGAGCAAAAGAACACAAAGACGGCCTTGAACTGCTTTTACATCCCACTGATCCAGGGATTCTCTGGGTACTTGTCTCGACTCTGGCATATATGAGAGCTGCCTGAAGTGACAGTTGAAGGTTATGTGGGTGCAAGGGTGCCTCACCCTCACCCCCTTATTTTCTCGCTATGTCTCTGCACCATACAATTAGGGAGTCCTCCTATACAGGAGGTTTTGTCTAATAGCCACTTAGGATGGGTTAAGGGCTGCTTTGAGTCCAGGGCATTATAACAAAGCCCTAAAGGACATGTTTTGTTTTTTTTTAAAGCTACCAGTATCTCTTTCTCTCTCTCTCTCGACGGTTATAACTGCAAGGAAAAGTACATCTACTTTAACTTCCATTTCTCCCAGTATTTCTCTTAGAGAATCTCAGGTTAATACTGCGGTATACAATTTTATCTTGTATTTCTGACAGTTATTTTTGGGGCAAGGGACATGAGAGATGTAGAGAGATGCAATGAACATGTGATGTGAGGGACATGCTTGCTTATTTAAAACTATAATTAACTGTTTTATCAAGTCTCTAATGTTACCTAGACAACAAGCAAAGGGGAGAAGTTCCTCTTGCAGATGCTTCAGAACCACAGTTGTAATTCATTGTCCTTCTCCAGCACTAATTCTTGTTTTAGGAGTGAAATTCATTGTCCTCATCATTAACATGTTAAGATTTAGAGTGCTGTCCTTAGCCACACCTATTAAGAGTCTGTATTAGCAATAGAGATGTGTGAATAGTACATTATTCTATTCATTTATTATTCCTGATGACTAGTAAATTACTTTAGTGACATTGACTATTCTATTCATGTATTATTTGAGAATGATTGTAAGTGAATAGCTGTCAAGAAGGCTCTGCAGCTGCAAAATTACTTTTATACTATATTGTGTTTACTTTTCAATGTAATTTAATTTCTCTCTTCCCTTCTTCACTCAGTCACCTGTCATTCAGACACCTCTATACCCACCTGCTTAGTATTGCCTTGCAAGTGTCTAGGACATTTCTTACTTGCAGCACACTCACTCTTTATTCACCTCCAATTAAAAACTATTCTTCCATTGTCCATATCTGTCTAACAGAGTCACTTGTAACGTATAGGTCAGGGTCCTGAAACACCTTAATCTAAGATGAGTCTTGTGCAATCCCAATTCAAATATAACCATCTACAATCAAAACATGTCTAATATTTTATATGATTCGGTGTCAACATTTTTGAGACTTATGTTGGAGAAGACTTAAATCCCATATGCAGCTTATTTATCCTGTAATGAGTAATTTTGTCATCTGTATGATTGTTTACTGTAAAAATGCTATTTTTTGCATCGATGTCTCTAAATATATTGGTTAAAGTAAATAATGCATTAATAAAGTCACTGAATAAGGTGTATAGTTTTCATTTGTCCCTGTGACATCTGATTTTTTTTCCATACACTTCTGTGATGTTTAGAAAAGTGTCCACACATTGTTCATGCTCAGAATAGAATTTATGCTGTTCTGAACATTCCCCTGCAGTGGCTAACTGTTTTATAGAGAGATACTTGGCCACAGGCAGAACCACTGTGAAAATGGGGGTGGGAATTGAATTGACCGTTTCCCTCTATATCTTAGTGCACTACAGAGGGAGTGAAATACTACCAGTCTGAATTTGTAGCATTTTATACCCACTTTGCACTACTTCTCACTGGTATAAACTACTACACAAGAGGGAAGGCAATGGTGAATTGGGTCCAGAGTCTACAAGGATGGGGAAAATGTTATGGTTCATTGCATGCAAACAGAAGTTAGATAAAAATACAAAATACTCTTGCAGGAAGGCTGCAATGTAACACTACTGTATTTCTTAGTATTCACAATAACAACACACAAGAACTCAAAAAGAGATAAAGCAGGCTGCTCCCTGAAACAGAGGTACAGCTCACCCTACCTTACTCTAGATTGGCTGTCTGCTGCTAGATCTAGATTGCATGCTGCCGTATAGAACTCCCGAGCCAACAAGCAGGAGCAGGAAAAACATAGAGCATTAAACACATTTTTCAATGCATCATAAAAATGAAGGGGCAATGATGGGAGATTCTTTGAGTGTTTCTCAGACATATATTCAGGCTGTTTTAGGAAAATTCTGTATTTTTTCCTTTAATAACACAACAAATAGCTTCATCTGATTGATATTATCCTCTTGCATTTCTAATGGTTGTCTCACATACTACAATACTGCAGCTAGCTCCTGAATGAACATCAGTCTAAAGAGTTTGTAATAAAACACTATTTGAAACATCTTTCCCATTATTTCCCATCATGAAAATATCTGTTAATTACCTAAACAAACTGGTAAGGTCTGATTTAGGTAGCATACGTTTTTCTGTCACAACTACCTCTTCTGTATGAGGTAGGTGTTTTCTACCACCTCTATTAGTCTTTTAATAGTTGTATCAGTCATCTACTTTTCTTTGACGACCAGTCGCCTCAGTATTGTTATACCATGATAAGTGAATATTAATTGGCATATGTCTTAATGGCAAATTTCTGATTTTCTTTGAGATAATTACAATATTTTACAAATCTCGTTTATGGCCATTAGTTGCTAAGATCCTTATCCAGAAGCTTGAATTAACAAATAATAAAAGTACATCTTAAAGGTTACTCCAGTTCTTCATTTATTACAGTGCTTTTTCTTTCTTTTTTTAAAGAAATAACTCCCACCACCCTTGATTCGTTTTCAGGTTAGGAACTTCACTAAAGTCACTATTTGTTTAGAATCAGTAGCTTTTAAATCATATGGTCTTAATTGTCACCAAACATGTAAGTGAATTACTAAGGTTGACATCCAATTAACAGTCTTTACAGGTTTAATGAACAGTGATAAATTTAAATCCTTTCTTTTGCACTTTTAAAGTAAGTATAATTACATCTCGAATGAACTCGAGAGATTGTTGTTCAATTGATTCATAATAAATTCTATAACTTATTTGTGTTGAGACAGGAGGCATCTTTGCAGTGAAGGCCATAGGTTATTTAAATAATTCTATCTGCAATAATGTGCAATAAAACATTAATTTCTAAGGTATGTAGGATAATGAAAGGGTAAGATGAGACATGCTGTTTCATTACGCGTTCTTATTTTTAGACATTCAATTAGTATCCTCTGTAACACTAAAATTTGTTGCTTTTCTTGATTTCCTTTGACATTAGTTTATTGTTAGTTGTGAGAAAAACATTGCTTGTTGTCTAGGTAACATTAGAGACTTGATAAAACATTTAATTATAGTTTTAATTAGCAAGCATGGCCTTCACATCACATGTTCATTGTATCTCTCTGCTCCTCAAAAGTAGGAAGAGTAGCTTTTTGTTAAGCAAAAGTCCTTGGGAAATGATTAATATTTCTGTCCAGGCCTGAGCTCACCAGTTGTATTCTTTATTAAAATAGAGGGACCGATTCTCCTCTCACACCAGTTTTACACTTGTGTAACTCCACTTATTTCCATGGAGCTATTCCTGGTTCATATCAGTGCCAGAGCTGACTCAGGCCCATTAAATATAAATATGCAAAGAAAATTTAAAGAGATAGTGTCTGATTAATACCAGTATGACTTAGATTGTAAACCCTTTTGTGTAGGGACTATCCTTTTTGTTCTGTTTGTATGGTGCCTAGCACAATGAGGTCCTAGTCCATCACTAGGGCTCCTTGACTCTATTACGTTACAATAATATTTAATAAAAATAATCTTTAAAACAATGCCTCTGCTCACTCATTCTAACTCAATAGTTGTGCTAACAAATGTAGTAAGACTTGCCGTTTGGCAAAGATGAGCCAGATGCTGACCTCACTTACACCTTTATACTAGTAACTCTACGGAGTTCAGAAGAAGTATTCCTCATATGCATTGGTTTGAAGTTCGTCAGATCCAAAGGATTCAATTATAGGTTCTCTAGGTTACACTTCCCTCGCTAGATATAAACAGATGAATAATTATGGGAAAGGTTTTTAAACTTCTTAGTGTGGACCACATTTCAGTAGAGAGATTCTCATGAATAGTCTCTCTCGCACATAGAATCATGTAACTAACATCCCTTCTTTCTATTGTATAATATGATAATGGCAACTACACAGTTGATATGTGAGTTACTCATTAATGAGTGTGTGTGAGCCTGGAGAGAGTCTAATTTGGAGTAACTTTCTCTTAGATAGTGTCAAAAGAAATTATAAATTACAGGTTTAGATCCCCACAGGACACACCTAGATTCACCTCTGAATTTGGCCTGCTCAGTGTTATTGATCCTTTTCTGTGAGTGGTGGTCTGCACACAAACTGGAACCAAAATAACTAAGCCAGTTGTAATTCACACCTTTAGTTATTTTGGTGCTACTCTATGTAGGAACACCCCTATTTCAAATTAAATTTAACTTTTTTCTGCCATAAATTAAATCAAACTAGAACATTCTTAATACAAAATAACTAAAGGTGTGAGTTACATAGATTTAGTTATTTTGGTTCCAATTTGTGTGTAAAAAGCCCTTAGTGGCTGGCATCTGATAACATTTCTCTGTTTGCTGAGCTTTATAGAAAATAACTGTATACAAAAATATTTTTCTTCTCTTTGCTCACATATAATGATGCGTTCTAAATTAGTTATTAGCACCAAAAAATTATTTTCCAGTCAATGTGCAGCGGTGGTCAAAAAGGCTCATGGTATGTTAGGAACTATCAGAAAAGAGGGAGACAGAAAATATGATAAGGCCGTTTGTAAATCCAGGATATGCCCACACCTTGAATACCGTGTCCAGTTCTGACTGCCTCATCTCAAAATAAAAATAGCAAACTGGAAGAGATTCAGAAAAGGGCAACAAAGATAATCAAGGGTATGGAATGGCTTCCATATGAGGAGAGACTAAAATGATTAGGGTAGTTCATCTTAGCAAAGAGATAACTAACAATCATGAAGGGTGTACAAAAAGTGAATAGAAAAGTATTATTTTCACTTTCACATAACAAAAACCAGGGGTCACCCTATGAAATTAATAGGTAGCCGTTTTAATGCAAACAATCTCACAACTAAGCTCTGGAATTCATTACCATGGGATGCTGTGATGGTCAAAAATATAA
The DNA here is from genome assembly GCF_965140295.1 of Lepidochelys olivacea. Lineage (NCBI taxonomy): Eukaryota > Metazoa > Chordata > Testudines > Cheloniidae > Lepidochelys > Lepidochelys olivacea. The sequence continues at coordinate 77,116,025 of NC_140414.1, forward strand.
CTGGGTTCAAAAAAGGATCAGTGCAGCAGTCTGGGAGCTGAACTTGTCTGTGAAGACCCAGGCAAAAAAAAGCATTGAGTAGTTCATCGAGGATAGGTCCTTCAATGGCTGTTAGCCAAGTTGGTCAGGGATGCAACCTTTGACTATCTGAAGCTCTGGTATCGGCCACTGTCAGAGACAGGATACTGGGCAAGATGGACCATGGACTGACCCACTATGGCAGCTCTTGTGGTGTTATGATTCTCTTGTGTATTCTCTGGGGGACTTTATTAAAGGCTTGATTCTCTTCTCACTTCTTAGCTGCAAGTGAAAATTGAAATCCCTAGTGTACATAAGTGAGAGGAAGTGCCAGCGCATGTGGGAGAAATTCATCCCTGAGGTAACTCCACTCCAAGTGAATTGACCTGATTTAAAATCTCCTTTAAGGTGTTTTTCACACTGGTGTATCAACTGCAGTTTTAATCCAGATATGCATTGGTATGTGAGATCAGAGTCAAGCCCACAATGGAGTTACTAGGGATTAATTTAGTGTACTATGTTAAAGTGTTTCATTTACAGAACATCTTCTGTAACAGCAAACAGGACAGAGGGAGTTTGCCTGGGAACTGTCCGAGAGGAGCTACGGCTTCTGTGAGCAGTAAATACAACACCTGAAGAGGCTCTTAGAAGGAAGACATTGTGGATAGTGAGCAAGCAGCGGTTGTGACCTTCACAGGATGTGCCATGTTTGTCTTTCTCCCAAAGGATAGAAGCGACTTTGTCTGTATGTAGTGCAAGCTGTTCTCCATATTGGAAGGGAAGGTTAAAGGACTAGAGACCCAAGTATTAACCCTGCGTTGCATCAGAGAAAATGAAGGCTTACTGGATGGAACCCAGTGTTTGGTACTGCAGGCACAGCATACTGAAGAATCAGAGAGGGCAGAACGGGGAAAAAATTGGCAGCATGTGACCTCCAGAAGAAGAAAGAGGAGAATCCAGTGACCTCCAGGAGAAAAAAGAGGAGAACCCATGCATCCCCAATGCAGCTAGGGGTAAGAGACTGTTTTCAGGCTCTTTGGACAGGTACTATGGCAGATAATGGTTTGGAAGTGTTATCTGTGGGAAGGGATGAAAAGGAGGACCCATCAACCGGAAGGCATGAAATGCATTGCCCTAGGGATGGGGGGTTCCATGACCACCACTCCCAAGAAGAAGAGACAGGTGGTCATGGTTGGGGACTCCCTCCTAAGGGAAAAGGAGTCCTCCATCTGCTGTCCAGCCCGGGAGACTCGAGAAGTGTGCTGCTTGCCTGGGCTAGAATACAGGATGTGACAGAGTGTCTGTTGAGACTTATCAAGTCCTCGGACCGCTACCCCTTCCTACTTCTCCACGTGGGCACCAATGATACTGCAAAGAATGACCTTGAGTGGGTCACTGCAGACTATGTGGCTCTGAGAAGAAGGCTAAAGGAGTTTGACGTGTAAGTAGTGCTGTCATCCGTCCTCCCTGTTGAAGGAAAAAGCCCAGGTAGGGACCATCAAATTGTGGAGGTAAATGCATGGTTATGCAGGTGGTGTTGGAGAGAGGTCTTTGGATTCTTTGACCATGGGATGTTGTTCCACGAAGAAAGATTGCTAGGAAGAGATGGGATTCACCTAACAAAGAGAGGGAAGAGCATCATTGTAGGCAGGCTTGCTAACCTAGTGAGGAGGGCTTTAAACTAGGTTCACGGGGGACAGTGGCCTAAGCTGAGAGGTAAGTCAGGAAGTGGGATACCGGGAGGAAACACAAGGAGGAGGGTGCAACAGGGGAGGCCTCCTGATTCATACTGAGAAAGTAGGGCAATCGTCTAGTTATCTGAGGTGCCTGTACATGAATGCAAGAAGCCTGGGAAACAAGCAGGAAGAATTGGAAGTCCTGGCACAGTCAAGGAACTATGATGTGATTGGAATAACAAAGTTTTGCTGGGGTAATTCACATGACTGGAGCACTGTCATGGATGGGTATAAACTGTTCAGGAAGGACAGGTGGGGGAGAAAAGGTGGAGGAGTTGCACTGTATGTAAGTGGAAACAGGGAAGAATTGGTAGGGGAAGTTGAAGTGGGTGGCAACCTGGGCAGTAGTTACCATGAGATGGTTGAGTTCAGGATCCTGACAAAAGGAAGAAAGGAGAGCAGAAGAATATGGACCCTAGACTTCAGAAAAGCAGACTTTGACTCCCTCAGGAAACTGATGGGCAGGATCCCCTATAAGACTAATATGAGGGGGAAAGGAGTCCAGGACAGCTGGCTGGATTTTAAAGAAGTCTTATTGAGGGTGTAGGAACAAACCATCCCGATGTGCAGAAAAACTAGCAAATATGGCAGGTGACCAGCTTGGCTTAACAGAGGAATCTTCGGTGAGCTTAAACACAAAAGGAAGCTTACAAGAAATGGAAACTTGGCTAGGGACTAGGGAGGAGTATTAAAATATTGCTCGAGCATGCAGGGGTGTAATCAGGAAGGCCAAAGAATAATTGGAGTTGCAGCAGGCAAGGGATGTGAAGGGTAACAAGAAGGGTTTCTACAGTTATGTTAGCAACAAGACGGTGGTCAGGGAAAGCATGGGACCCTTACTAAATGGGGGAGGCAACCCAGTGACAGATGATGTGGAAAAAGCTGAAGTACTCAATGCTTTTTTTGCCTCTGTCTTCACAGACAAGGTCAGCTCGCAGACTGCTGCACTGGGCAGCACAGTATGGGGAGGAGGTGAGCAGCCCTGAGGGATGAAAGAACAGGTTAAGAACTATTTAGAAAAGCTGGACATGTACCAGTCCATGGCTCCGGGCCAAATGTATCCGAGGGTGCTGAGGGAGTTGGCTGATGTGACTGCAGAGCCATTATCTTTGAAAACTCATGGCAACTGGGGGAGGTCCAGGACAATTGGAAAAAGGCAAATATAGTACCCAACTTTAAAAAAAGGGAAAGACAATCTGGGGAACTACAGACCCGTCAGTCTCACCTCAGTCCCTGGAAAAATCATGGAGCAGGTCCTCAAAGAATCCATTTTGAAGCACTTGGAGGAGCGGAAGGTGATCAGGAACAGTCAACATGGATTCACCAAGGGCAAGTCATGCCTGACCAAACCTGATTGCCTTCTGTGATGAGATAACTGGCTCTGTGGACATGGAGAAAGTGGTGGATGTGATATATCTTGACTTTGGCAAAGCTTTGATACAGTCTCCCACAGTATTCTTGTCAGCAAGTTAAAGAAGTATGGATTGGATGAATGGACTGTAAAGTGGATAGAAAGCTTGCTAGATTATTGGGCTCAATGGGTAGTGATCAATGGTTCAATGTTTTGTTGGCAGCTGATATCAAGAGTAGTGCCCCAGGGGTCAGTCTTGGGGTTGGTTTTGTTCAACATCTTCATTAATGATCTGGATCATGCACCTTCAGCAAGTTTGCAGATGTCACTAAGCTGTGGGGAGAGGTAGATATGCTGGAGGGTAGGGATAAGGTCCAGAGTGATGTAGACAAATTGGAGGATTGGGCCAAAAGAAATCTGATGAGGTTCAACAAAGACAAGTGCTTTGGATGGAAGAATCCCATTCACCGCTACAGGCTGGGGACCTGGGGATTACAGCGGATGAGAAAAAGAAGGCTAACGGCATTTTGGGCTGCATTAGTAGAAGCATTGCCAGCAGATCGAGAGAAGTGATTATTCCCCTCTATTTGGCACCGGTGAGTGTCCAGTTTTGGGCCCCCCACTTCAGGATATGAATTTTTACCCATAGCAGAGCACAATGTGGACTATCACCTAAGAGGAACTAGTTGACAACAATCAAACAAAATTGATAACAGATAAACATCAGTTCTACCATGTTTGCATTCAGAATAAATTCAGCTACCAATACGAACAATACAACCCACACATCAAGCAGAAGATTTTTTCTCTAATTGTGCAAGGTTTGTGAATGTATCTTTTCCCCAACATTCCTTATTACAAAACTGCTCTTACCTGGAGTTATATTGTATCAGGTATAACTAATTTGGGGTTTAGAAACTGAGAGAGAAGAAAAAATGTTTCTGAGGAGTTAACTGCCCTTCCCCTAAAAAACAAACAAAAACTATTAAACCAGTTCCACTAACATTAAATGTCCTCTTGCACATCTGTTTCTCAAAATGACACTGCACATTGTCACCCCTTGTATTCTGATATTGAGTATCAGAAATCAGAAATATCCATCATTCTGTGATACCAATAATTTTCTAACACTCTGATTCAGCAACCAGCCTAAAACTTGCTGCTCATGTCTGCTATCATTTTTATTTTTGTAGGAAAATATTTAATATGCAAAACTAAATGATTATCTATGAAAATTTGGATCAAAGTTTCAGATCAAATCCGTAGTTTACAGAGGTCCTCAGCAACCTACCTATGTACCTGTTTATTTTATAATCTACTTTATTTTAGTTCTTTAGGGCCCACATGATCATAGTATCTGGTATTAACCAACTGAAATTTTGACAGTATAGTGACTATTATTTTGTGATTTTATTATTTATATTACCATAGCACCTAGGAACCCTAATCATGGACTAGGACCCCATTGTACTGGTGCTTTACAAATACAAAATCTAGATAGTCTCTGCCTGAAGGTGTTTACAATCTAAGTAAAATAGCTCCTCAGTGTCCATACTATAACTAGGTATGTCAGAAGACTGGAGACAGGAGGCATAAGCTTAGATGCATAAATAGGAACCTATTATATTTTAATAACTCAATAAATATATTTTTCAATGGTGCTATACACCCAGTGCTCCCCTTGATTTCAGTTCAAATTGTGTATACTCAGCAACTCTTAAAAATATTTAGGTATCAACATTGGAAAAATTTGGCCAGAATATTTAAAGCTGTTTTTTTGGAATTTATAAGAGCTAGCCAAAAATGTCCCAGTGGAACAATTTTCTGTTGGAAATGCAGTTTTATTGAAATCCAAATATTTCATGGGAGCAATTATAACACAATTTTTGATGGGGGGAAAATCTAAACAAAACATTTAACTTTTTTTTTTAGTTTTAATGTCAAAACATTTCATTTTTGACTTTTTTCTTTTGATTCCTGTCATTTTGACTGTTAGATTGTATTAAAATATCAATTTAACATTGTCTTATATTAATATTTACTATTCTATGTATGTATATTTAATGTTTCATGTTCTAATACTTTAACATTATCAAAACCAAATGATTCAGATGGTCCCAAATTGACATTTTTTGAATTTTCATTACATGGGAATTTTTGACTTTGTTATGGTTTTGGAGTGATAAAAGTTTCAAGATGTCAGAATTCCCCACATAGTAGAAATTCCAATTTCTAATTCTATTTCTATGAATTATGGAAAGTAAGAGTTCATACAGTGGATCTGATTCTTCATTGGCTTTACAGTTATTTAACTCTATTTACTTCAGGAAGAAGAATCAGTACCAACTTTTTATACTGCAGTGAAGAAACATTTATTTAATGCTCGATTTCAATACAGTACATAAACCTGCTTTGTTCAAGGATTAGAGATCCTCTGTAGATCTTTCTAGTCAGCAAGGAGTCATGTTAATCCAGAGAGATTGTCAAAAACACAAAGGCTAGTTAAGTGCCCAATTACCTTTGAAAGTAAATGGGATGTGAGCCATTTGTGCATTTGAAAATCTCCCTGTAAATTAACTTTGTACTTAGACAATCAATTTTAAAGGCATACTATTAGCATAATTTCATGATTACCTAGGAACAGATTATGGCGTGAATATCTGTCATTCTGTGATTTCATTCCCAGAAGTGTTGTTATTTTAGAAAGGTGATAATTTGGGAACTAATGTTAGAGATAGGGAACCTCACGAGCACCTACACTGTGCTAACATCATCTTGTTAGTTTTAACTTCCCAAAGACCTATTTATGACATAGAAAAATCATTAGCGAGACAAGGTGGGTGAGGAAATATCTTTTATTGGACCAACTTCTGTTGATGAGAAGGACAAGCTTTCAAGTTTTTTTTTAGCATATATGCCTATACACATGACTAAAGCTGCACTCACCAAAAAAGGAAGAATAATAAAATAATTTTAATGACATTGTAATATAAATTGTGTCCTGGTTAGCCATTTCAAACATACAATGAGTTAGTTTTTCTCATCTGATCTTAGATTCCACAATCTTGAAAAAATCTAGTTTAAATCATAATCTGGTTAAATGTGAGCAAAGTGGTTGTAAGGCACGGTAGAATGAGAGAAATGTAGCAGTGTTGCCCAATTATCTAAATAGCCAAAAGACAGAAAAGAAAGGAGCCAAAACAGGATCTTGAAAAACTAGATTATTACATTGTCCTTAATCTAAATCATGGCTCTATGGGATGAGTGAGGCAGTTTCATGCATTACTCTGAAGGAAGACCTATTTGTCATTTGCGGTGAAGTAGTGTGGAATGAAAAAGTTCTTTTCCTGCAAAAAAGATTTTCACATCAAAACCATATTATTTTCTTGGAATAGTTTTTAAAATCTCATATTTTTTTAAAAGTCAGTTTAGCAGGGATTTGTATCCTTTTACATCTGGGCTGAATGGAGTTCATTATGCCCATGACTATTGGAAAATATAACTTATGAGCTTGGGTAATCATGGAATACTAACATTGGCACACTGGCTTTCAAAGGTAATTAGCAGTTTGGCATACCCATAAAGATCTGGTGGTCTAATTTTCAGATATAACTGAAGTCAGGGAGAGCTATCGGTACTTAGCACCAGTAAAAATCAGGCCATGGGAGACCAAATTCAGATTGATTGCAAGCAGGTCTAACTCTGACGACGGTGCTTCTGTTTATACCATAAGTGATTTGACCACATTCTCTGTGGATTTCTTTTTTCACACTTACAGTGAAATTCAGTAGTTCCCAACTGTAACAGGAGTCAGAGGTTGTGGACTAGGGTCTGGATTCTGTGTAAGTGTTTAAGCGAGGAGTAGGGTTTTTATTCTCATCTGCATTTACTTTAATCAAGGGAAATGTTTGTGTTTTAGTATCTCTGATATAGTTTTAGTTTCATGGGTTTCATATGTACCAAACTTTCCTTGATTAGATTAGAGCAGAGGTTCTCAAACTTCACTGCACTGCGACCCCCTTCTGACAACAAAAATTACTACATGACCTGGGGAGGGTAGGAGAGGGGTAGAGCTGAAGCCTGAGCCCCACTGCTCTGGGTAGGGGGGCCAAAGCTGAAGTCCAAGGGTTTCAGCCCCAGGAGGGGGACTTGTAACCTGAGCCCCTGGGTGGTGGGGCTCGGGCTTTGGCCCCAGACCCCCTCAAGCCTAACTGCAGTGCTGGCAACCCCGTTAAAATGGGGTCATGCCCCTCTTTGGGGTCCTGACCCACAGTTTCAGAATGGTTGGCTTAGATAATTTTGCTTGGTTTTATACACTCCACTTTGTTTGGAAATCATTGATACTGTGCACAAATAATTTTCATTTTGATTCTAGGATTTTGCTAAGAGTCCTTATCCACCTCAATGGAATATTATGAATTGTAAATAATTAAAGCTTGAAAAACACTTGGAGGTCATCAAAGGTTGAAGGTATGATGAGCGTAATAGAGATTCAAATTATTAATGACCGTGTCCATCCTTGAATCATGCTAGGTTTAAACAAATACATTAGAGGGATCACTCTGGTCTTCTTGGCTATAAAAAGTAATAACCAAAACAGAGTGATGGTGTTAATCATTATAAAAGCCTTCTGGAGAAACTCCTTATGATGGATGAATTCTCCACCTGTGGAAGATATCCGGGACAATTGAATGAAATATTGTGAAGACTCTGCATTGAATATACATTCATAAATAACGTGCGCTTGTTTTAAGGAAAATGCTTGGAAAGAGGGACTGAACATAGATACTGTAAAATAATTGTTTCCCCTCCCACGGTCTATTAACTCTCTGTTAAGTTATTTTCCATTCTAGTCAATACAACAGATGATGATAGCAGCAAGCAGAATTGGTCACCAATAAAGGTTTTCTTTACCTATAATAAAAACTATCAGGCTATTTCTAGATGACAGAATGTGGAATTGCATTCACTATTTTCTATATCATTCTTATTTTAAACAGATTTAGATTTTTAATTTTCATTAAAGGCATTCTGTACACTGTCGCAATTATCCTTCTTACTGCATTTCCTTAGCAACTTTCTTAGTATGTAGGTCACTAAGACAAACTAAAATAAAGTACTGGTATATGTTTTCCAGAGCAAATTACTCTAAACTTTCACAACCACGTCTGAGACAATTGATTCAATATTGTTTTCTTTTTTCACAAAGACCCTGAGTTAACTGTAATTTTGTGTTAAATGTATCAAGAATTAAACAGTCTTAGCTATTAAACGTTGCATGAGTAGGGTTGAATAAGGTGAATTTAGGCTTTTCAGTTTCCTCATTTACTGTTGGTTTTAGCTGCAGCTTGCTGGATTAATGAAAGTGCTAGACCTTTCATTTTGTATTTATTTCCTTGATATTTACTGAAGAGAGAGACTATGTAAAATCCCTTCCTTTTTCTAATTAAAAACAAAATAGTGATATTTTTAAAGAGTTTGGGGATTTGTTCTTCTTTCCCTTTAGATTTAACTAGCTTTCTCCTCTGGAAGATTTTCATAGTTTAAATTTCCTCCAATGGACTTTGGCAACAGGCCCCTGTCTTCTGCTGACACTTGGGTGTCATTTTACAGATTCCTTCAATCTTATGACTGTGTTTTCTTGCCAAATTTCTGTTTCTCTACTCCATTTTTCAGTTTTCCTTGTGAAAGGAGTCATCTCATTTCCTAAGGTAGAAGCTTAACTCTTAACTCTCTTAACTCCGTGAGAGAGGAGAAGACTGCATTGTTATTAATGAGGCCAATTCTGAATTTTCTTCTCATGGACATAAAGTACCATCAGTTTAGGCTAAAGTCCACATTTAAGTTAATGTCACTAATGTAACTGGAACTTGATCCATGGATGACTTTAAAGTTGCAGATTAAGGTTTTGAACTGACAGTGGGAGCCAGAAGGAGGGATCAGTGCATAGGAATGATGTGCTCATGGCAGCCTGGCTTGTTGGAGCACTGGGCAGCTGCATTATGTACAACCAGATGGATTCTCTGAAGTGCTTCCACAGTTCAATCCCAGATACAGTGAGCTACAGTAATAAAATCTGGATATAACTGTCTGGATCATTATGGTTAGATCCTCATTTGGGAAGAAGGGGATAGAGTTTCTTATCAAGCTGTTGGGGAAGAGGGTCTTATCAAGATTGGATACTACCCAGATGTGTAGGTTTAGTGAGGAGCTGCACAGAACACTGATTTTAAGGCGGGGTGGGACGGAAAGGACAACATCCCATCTTGTTCTTCAACAAATTCCTTCCCCTACAACTACCCCATTGATATATATTGCCCTATTCTTGGCTGGCTTCAGTTGTAGTCAGCTATTCTTCATCTAGGAGCTGGTCTCTTGTAGACATTTTGCCATTCTTGTGAGGAAGTTATCTGCATCTCAGAATAAGATATGTACCTTGGTGTCACTGGCATATTGTTAGCAATGGAGCCTGTGGCATCTCACAGGTTGAAGGCGGCTGAGTGCCTAATTGTTAGGTATTGCAATGCACAATTTAAGGCTATGTCTACATGGCTCTGCAGTTTGGATTATGAGGTTGTGAACTGCAGTGTGCGCCAACATGCTGCCCTATAACTCCCCTGTGTGGATACTGTGGGTGCGAACAAAAAGTACCCAGTTTAACTGAATTTTCTTTCAACAGAACTAAATTACCATGAAGTAGGTACCTTTTAGGGATCGTTGGAGCATCCACAGGGGGAGTTACAATGCAGCATGCTAGAGCATGCTGCAGTTCACACATCTATAGTCTGAACTGCAGGGCCACATAGACTAAGTCCCCTTTGTGGACGTAGCCCCATGTTTTTAAAATGAAAGAAGTGGCTGAAAAATAACTGGAAATAGCTGTCTTTGTCTAATAAAGTTTTGACATATTTTTCTAGAAAAATTTACTTTCAGTACAGTTTTTTTTGTTACAATGAATATAATTTTGAAACACAGACAATTTTATCTTAATGAAGACAGATTAAACCAAGCATAGTTTCACAATAGACCAATAATTCTATAATCTTGGGTTGTCAGATGATAATACACATTGTATTTAATAGACATATTCCATACAAAAATTTAACAGGATATTAAATTATCACTATATAGACCATAGCAATTCACTGCAAATACAAATGTATGATACATATAAAGTAGCAAATTAGCATTAAAACTTTTCTAGGTTCAAAATAAAGGTTATTGCAAAGGCATTAAAGTGAATTGAAGTGATACGCTGTCATATTTTAGCAGTTTTACAAAAGAAATCTTCAGTTATGACTCCTCAGGCAAAATACAGATCTTTGAGATCTGCACAACAAATAGTGTTCCATAATGTAGCATAGAATATCAGAGTTGGAAGGGACGTCAGGAGGTCATATAGTCCAACCCCTTGCTCAAAGCAGGACCTAATCCCCAACTAAATCATCCCAGCTAGGGCTTTGTCAAACCTGACCTTAAAAATATCTAAGGAAGGAGATTCCACCACCTCCCTAAGTAACCCATTCCAGTGCTTCACAACCCTCCTATGAAATTTTTTTCCCTAATATCCAACCTAAACCTCCCCCACTGCAACTTGAGATCATTACTCCTTGTTCTATCATCTGTTACCACTGAAAACAGTCTAGATCCATCCTCTTTGGAACCTCCTTTCAGGTAGTTGAAAGCAGCTATCTAATCCCCCCTCATTCTTCTCTTCCACAGAATAAATAATCCCAGTTCCCTCAGCCTCTCCTCATAAGTCACGTGTTCCAGCCCCCTAATCATTTTTGTTGCCCTCCACTGGACTCTTTCCAATTTTTCCGCATTCTTCTTGTAGTGTGGGGCCCAAAACTGGACACAGTAGTCCAATGAGGCCTCACCAAAGCAGAATAGAAGGGGAATGATCACGTCCCTCGATCTGCTGGCAATGCTCCCATTTATACAGCCCAAAATGCTTTTAGCCTTCTTGGCAACTGGGGCACATTGTTGACTCATATCTAGCTTATCGTCCACCATAACCCCAGTTTCTGCAGAACTGCTGCCTAGCCACTCGGTCCCTAGTCTGTAGCAGTACATGGGATTCTTCCGTCCTAAGTGCAGGACTCTGCACTTGTCCTTGTTGAACCTCATCAACAGATTTGTTTTGGACCAATCCTCTAATTTGTCTAGGGCCCTCTGTATCCTATCCCTACCCTCCAGTGTATCTATCACTCCTCCCAGTTTAGTGTCATCTGCAAAATTGCTGAGGGTGCAATCCACACCATCCTCCAGATCATTAATGAAGATATTGAACAAAACCGGCCCCAGGACCAACGCTTGGGGCACTCTGCTTGATACTGGCTGCCAACTAGACATGGAGCCATTGATCACTACCTGTTGAGCCAGAGGATCTAGCCAGCTTTCTATCCACCTTATAGTCCATTCATCCAGGCCATACTTCTTTAACTTGCTGGCAAGAATACTGTGGGAGACCGTACAAAAGCTTTGCTAAAGTCAAGGAATAACAGGTCTGCTGCTTTCCCCTCATCCACAGAGCCAGATATCTCATCATAGAAGGCAATTAGGTTAGTCAGGCATGACTTCCCCTTGATGAATCTATGCTGACTATTCCTGACCACTTTCCGTGCCTCGAACTGCTTCAGAATTGATTCCTTGAGGACCTGCTCCATGATTTTTCCAGGCACTGAGGTGAGGCTGACTGGCCTGTAGTTTCCCGGATCCTCCTTCTTCCCTTTTTTAAAGATGGGCACTACATTAGCCTTTTTCCAGTCATCTGGGACCTCAGCCGATCGCCATGAGTTTTCAAAGATCATGGCCAATGGTGCTGCAGTCACATCCGCCAACTCCTTTAGCACCCTCAGATGCAGCGCATCCAGCCCCAGGGACTTGTGCTCATCCAGCTTTTCTAAGTAGTCCTGAACCACTTCTTTCTCCACAGAGGGCTGATCACCTCCTCCCCATGCTGTGCTGCCCAGTGCAGTATTCTGGGAGCTGACCTTGTTCGTGAAGACAGAGGCAAAAAAAGCATTGAGTACATTAGCTTTTTCCACATCCTCTGTCACTAGGTTGCCTCCCCCATTCAGTAAGGGGACCACACTTTCCCTGACTACCTTCTTGTTCCTAACATACCTGTAGAAACCCTTCTTGTTACTCTTAACATCCCTTGCTAGCTGCAACTCCAAGTGTGATTTGGCCTTCCTGATTTCAGTCCTGCATGCCTGAGCAATATTTTTATACTTCTCCCTGGTCATTTGTCCAATCTTCCACTTCTTGTAAGCTTTTTTTGTGTGTTTTAAGATCAGAAAGGATTTCACTGTTAAGCCAAGCTGGTCGCCTGCCATATTTACTATTCTTTTTACACATTGGGTTGGTTTTTCCTGCAACCTCAACAAGGATTCTTTAAAATACATTCTACCTTGCAAGTTTTGAATTTTAATTAGACTCTTTGGATATGTCTACACTGCATTTGAGAGTGAGCCTCCCAGCCAGGCTCCGTAAACTTGTATTTGCAAGGCTAATGCCACAAATAGCTTTGTGGATGTTGCTTTGACATTGTCGTTCAGGCTACTGCTTGGGGTCTCAAGACCCCATTTCCCCCCAGGGTTGAGATGCCAAATTCCAGCTCACGCTGCAACATCTGTATTACCATTTTATGCAGGCTAGTGCAAGCCCTGTCAGGGACCTGGGTGGGGAGGCTCACTCCCAGATGCAGTGTAGACCTACATTTTATGGACTAAATATTGCAGGCTATTACCAGGCAATGTCCCAGTTGATTTTAATAGGAGTGTTGCCTGAGTAAGGACCAAAAATCTGGCCCAATATTTTATTCCACTGAAATGAAAAATTACTTCAAAGGGGTTGTGCTAATTCGGTAGGTTCAAAGGATCAGAAGAAGAGAAGACCTGATTCTCCATTGGCCTGCACTTCGTATAGTTACTTATGCCAGTGCAAAGCAAGTGAGAAGTGAATGTTAAATGCCATACTCGCATTGTTGCACATGTGTAAATGAAGGCACAGATCAATGGAGAATCGGGCCAAGGAATCCTCAATCCTGATTGCAGTTTGCTTCTCATTCTAAAGCGTGGGTTACCGCTATTTACTAAATTGAGTGATACCCTGCTTCATGAATAGTTCCATTGCAAATCAATAGGATTGCTCAATGAGTAAGCTACTACTCAGCATCAGTAATGGAGGCAGTATCTGGTCCTTTGTGATCTTGGATAAGTCACTTATTCAAAGCTCTGGAGATAGAATAACCAACATTAGATCTCCAGAGTTTTTAGCTCTCGATCAGATAGATCAGTTAATTAGAACATGTTTACTCTTATTTTAAGGTATATGCCTAAAGATTATATTACATTAAAGTTCAGATAAAGAATATACTGTTATACCTATAAAGAGAAATAAGCTGCATGAGCAGTGTATGCATGTTGCAGAGGAGAAGGAGCAAGGAGAGTGCTCACAAAGGAGGAAAAATCAGAGGACAAAGCAAGGGAAGGGACAGCATAAGCTGTTGGGACAGCAGAATCCTTCAGCAAAATGTTAAGGTTTTCTTTTTGGAGTTTTAGTGTAGAACTTTCAAAAGCACTCGGTATTGTGTTAGCTCTGCTGCCATTGAAATAAATGTTAACACTTGTCTTCAATGGAGCACAGTTCAGTTAATGCTGATGTAAGCAGGGTCTGAATGAGCTCTCTCCTGACATCTACTTATGAGCTATGGAAGAGTTTCAGGAGTTGATCTCATTTGCATGGGCACACCCACCCTGCCTAGGGGCTCAGTATGATGGGATTGTGTGCCCAAATGATTACTTTTGGCTTACTGTTGGATTGCCTGTTTCCTTGTCATTGGGGCAGGTAAAGGGTTGTTATCCTTGTGTGCATCAAGGCAATTTGGCATACCCTGATTGAGGGACTCGCTCTCAACTAAACGGCACTCGCTAGGCAGGGGACATAGGTTCCAAAGCCCAGTGAGTTGAGAGAGGGTGGGGACATGTACTTGTACCTAGTGGTGGGGGCCCTTCTTAAGGGTTTTAGGCACTATTTGACCCTTCCTCTCTCCACTGTGTAATAAAAGAGCTAATTTAGACTTAATTGAGAGTCTTGTTACACATCACAAAATTGAAATCACTGGTACTTAGGTCTAAGCATTAGACCTACTTTGGGCCAGTATCTCTGATGCAAGAGACTGCCCAGTGTGCACAAGCAGTGAGGCTTTCCCATTAACAGCTGAAATCATTGAGAGCTGTATTAAATGGTGGGACCTAAAGACATCTCGTCAGATTGATAATTGGCTGGCAGCGTGGCCAGCGGAAAGGTGTGTCAATAGGCTGGCAAGGTGGCCGCTGGAGGGGACCGGAATGGAGCCCAACAGAAAGGCGTGGTGATTGGCCAGGAGGGCGGCTAGCAGAGAGGAGCGGAGCCTGGCAGAGGCATGGCAATCGGACAGCAGGGCAGCTGGCGGAGTGGAGCAGCAAACGAGTGCTGGGCAGCGGAGCAAGTAAGGTGCCTTCTTACTCCTCTCTCCACCTAGAGTGGGAGGTGAACTCTGCAAATACACCTCTGAACTCTGGGTCTGCACTGAACAAGGACAGAACTGTGAGTGGGGTGCAGAGAAGGAATGGGCATGTTAAAGGGACTTTTGGTTACTGGACTTAAGAACCTGAGGGAAAAGGACACTGCCCAGCTTACTTGGGGTGGGCCTTTTGCTCATGGTTTAAGTTTATGAACCCTGTTTGCGGCGTTTTCCCAAATTAATGCTGAGTTACTTCCCTCCTTTTTATTTAAAGTTTCTTAGCTACACTCAGACTCTGTACTTGCGAGAGGGGAAGTATCGCCTCTTAGAGGCACCCAGGGGGTGGTGTGCAATTGTCCCAGGTCACTGTGTGGGCACTCAAGCCGATTTTGTGTTGAATTGTTGAAAAGGAACTCCTACATATTGAACCCAGCTCTTGTTGCTGCCAACTCTGATTGGCAGAAGGGTTACACAGAGCACTTTTGAAAATCTGGCCCTTCGTGTGCAGTAGTTACAGCGAGAGAGAACCCCTCCCCACAAAATTTCATAACAAGGAAACATGGAGGACAAAACCCAGTTAGAGGTATGAGCCAACTTCATAACAGCTGGACACAGGTTTCTGTTTTCTCGCCACTTCGGTAGTTTCTTTGGGTTCCCTTATTCCCTCTGTGACTTTGATCAAGGCCTTCACTCCTTTCTTTGTTACTCTGCACTGTAAACACATGAAACCTGAGCAGAATCCATCAACTTCAACAAAAAACTTGCACAGATACAGACACAGATCATCTTCCTTTCCAAGTGCAAACAGATGGACATCATACCAAATGGACTGAAGGTAAAAAATCCATTGCAATTGACATACTACATTGACTATGGGGAGAGACTGTGCCACACACTCTCAAAGAAACTGAAGAACCACCTGGTCAGCATCCTGTACAGCAGACAGGAGAAGATCAAGAATGAGCTCTCAAAACTGGAGACTCTCATACAGAACCAATCTTCCACACGAACTTCCACGTGGCTGGACTTTACAAAAACGAGACAAGCCATTTCAAGCACACTTCACTTCTCTACAGAGGAAAGAGGATAGTAAACAATCTTAACTCCTACATGCCACAGGGGGCTACAACAGTGGTACCCTCAACTCATCTAACAATATTGTTAATCTATCCAACCACAACTTAGGCTGGCGGAAGAGTCTGTCCTATCTCGGGGACTCTTCCTGCCCCACCACCCCCACGAACATGATACAGTTCTGCGGTGATCTGGAAACCTACTTTCGTCGTCTCCGACTCAAGGAATATTTTCAATACACCACTGAACAGTGCACTGACCCACAGGAACCCTCCTACCAACACCACAAGAAGAAGAATTCTGATTGGACTCCTCCTGATGGTCGAAATGACAGACTGGACTTCTACATAGAGTGCTTCTACAGACACACACAGGCTGAAATTGTGAACAAACAGCATCACTTGCCCCATAACCTCAGCTGTACAGAATGCAATGCCATCCACAGCCTCAGAAACAACTCTGACATTATAATCAAAGGGGCTGACAAAGGAGGTGCTGTAGTCATGATGAACAGGTCAGATTATGAACAGGAGGCTGCCAGGCAACTTTCCAACACCACATTCTACAGGCCACTATCCTCTGATCCCACTGAGGAGTACCAAAAGAAACTACACCAGCTGCTCAAGAAACTCCCTGCTACAGCATGGAAACAAATCCACAAGGACACACCCTCAGAGCCCTAGCCAGGGGTATTCTATCTGCTACCCAAGATCCATAAACCTGTAAACCCTGAACTCCCCATCATCTCAGGCATCGGCACTCTTACAACAGGATTATCTGGCTATTTGGACTCTCTCCTCACACCCTACGCTACCAGCACTCCTAGCTATCTTTGAGACACCATCGACTTCCTGAGGAAACTATAATGCATTGGTGATCTTCCTGGAAACACCATCCTGGATGTAGAAGCTCTTTACACCAATATTCTACATGAGGGTGGACTACAAGGTGTCAAGAACAGTATCCCTGATGAGGCCATGGCACACCTGGTGGCTGAGATTTTTGACTTTGTCCTCACCCACAACCATTTCAGATTTGGGGACAATGTATATCTTCAAGTCAGTGGCACTGCTATGGGTACCCACATGGCCCCACAGTATGCCAACATTTTTATGGCTGACTTAGAACAACACTTCCTCAGCTCTCGTCTCCTAGCGCCGCTCCTCTACTCGCGCTACATTGATGACATCTTCATCATATGGACCCACGGGAAGGAGGCCCTTGAAGAATCGGGTTTCAACAACTTCCACCCCGCCATCAACCTCAGCCTGGACCAGTCTACACAAGAGATCCACTTCCTGGACACTACAGTCCAAATAAGTGATGGTCACATAAACACCACCCTATACCAGAAACCTACTGACTGCTATACTTATCTACATGCCTCCAGCTTCCATCCAGGACACATCACACGATCCATTGACTACAGCCAACCCCTAAGATACAACCAAATTTGCTCCAATCCCTCTGACAGAGATAAACACCTACAAGATCTTTATCAAGCATTGTTAAAACTACAATACCCACCTGGGGAAGTGAGGAAACAGATTGACAGAGCAAGACAGGTACCTAGAAATCACCTACTACAGGACAGGCCCAACAAGGAAAATAACAGAACACCACTGGCCATCATGTACAGCCCCCAGCTAAAACCTCTCCAGCACATCATCAACGATCTACAACCTATCCTGGAAAATGATCCCTCACTCACAGACCTTGGGAGGCAGGCCAGTCCTCGCTTACAGACAGCCCTCCAACCTGAAGCAAATACTCACCAGCAACTACACACCACACCACAGAAACACTAACCTAGGAACCAATCCCTGTAGCAAACCTCGTTGCCTACTCTGTCCCTATATCTGCTCTAGCTACACCATCAGAGAACCCAACCACATCAGCCACACCATGAGAGGCTTATTCACCTGCACGTCTACTAATGTGATATACGCCATCATGTGCCAACAATGCCCCTCTGCCATGTACATTGGCCAAACCGGACAGTCTCTACATAAAAGAATAAATGGACACAAATCAGACATCAGGAATGGTAACATACAAAAGCCAGTAGGAGAACACTTCAATCTTCCTGGATATTCTCTAACACATTTAAAAGTAGCTATACTTGAACAAAAAAACTTCAGAAACAGACTTCAAAGAGAAAATGCAGAACTAAAATTCATTTGCAAATTTAACACCATTAATTTGGGCCTGCATAAGGACTGGGAGTGGCTGGCTCATTACAAAAGCAGCTTTGCCTCTCCTGGAATTGACACCTCCTCATCTATTATTGGGAGTGGACTACATACACCCTGATCGAATTGGCCCTGTCAACACTGATTCTCCACTTGTGAGGTAACTCCCTTCTCTTCATGTGTCAGTATAATAATGCCTGCATCTGTAATTTTCACTCCAGGCATCCAGTGAAGTGGGTTCTAGCCCACGAAAGCTTATGCCCAAATAAATCTGTTAGTCTTTAAGGTGCCACCGGACTCCTTGTTGTTTTTGTGGATACAGACTAACATGGCTACCCCCAGATACTGAGGCGAATGTTGCTGCAAATCAAGTAGAGGCTCAGTACTCTGCCACAGAGAGGTTCAGAAAGGAAAAGAGTCAGAAAACAGAAAGCATGAGAGAGGGGAACAGAAGCAGGGAATAGACACAGGACAGAAAAGAGGGTACAAAGAGAGGAGCTGAGAAGAAAGAAAGGGGGAAGGAATGAAGAAGGAAAGAAAAGCGAGAAATACCTTGTTTCAAAAGTCTCTTTCCCCTGTTTTATGGTATGTATTTCTCCACGTTGTGTTGTGAGGCTCGGGTTTGTCCATAAGTATAAGGCAATATTCAATGGGTCAGATTCACTGGTTCCATCTGCTGGTATGCGTCACCAGATAGGTAGTTGGAAGGCATTGGTGAATCCGCCAGCCACTTTGAACCTATATATATTTTACCAGTTTTTGCTTTTAAAATCATATTTCTGTTTTGAGATTTCTGGGCATTTGTTGTTAGAAAATATTTGTTTGTTCTAATTCATCTAATGAAGGTGACTTGGTTGAACTGTCATCTTAAAACCACCTCCCTGAGTTTTATTTAGACTCATTGAGGTCTACCCTAATTTCTCCTACTAAGGTACAATGGGTATGTTTTAATTGTGTATATGTTAGCGCAGAAAGATGCCAGCAGTCAGATATGACTCCTTTTTTTTCTTTTTGACTAGAACTGTCTGTTCTGTCAACTGCAGAGGGAGATCAGAATGCTTTTCAGTTGTTCAGAATACCCAGAGCCTAATTGTCTCCACGGAGTGATTCTCAAATAGAAGCAAGTTGATCTGCATCATAACATGGGACAAAAAAACGTCCTTTGAAGTTTGTGGATGAGAAAAGATCCTTGCAAAGTAAGACCATTTGGGCTTTGCTTTTTAAAATGACACATTTTCTGAAATATAGAAGGGAAAACTTATTTTAGTTTAATCCTGTTTCTCTTGAGCCTACTGATTTTCAGTGGGATCTAATGGGGCTGCCTAATTTCAAAACTTTTAAACAGCTAATTCTGAAACTTTTAAAAGTCAACAGATACCAACAGTCGGTCCTTGGGTTTTCTTTTTGTAGTTGTTCAATGCCTCCCTGAACAAAAAGCTCTGACTCTGCTAGGGCTGATCCTAGCCTATGCTGCTCGTCCCCTGCAGGGTACTGCTGAGGACCCTTCACATTCATTAAGTTGGATGGCAGGTGGAGATACTTAGCATCATTAATGTAGTCTTCCACGTATAGAAATAGAAACAATATTTTCTAGGTCTTTTTAGCCAGATGGTGCACTGGTAATTTCTCCTTCTTGTAGTTTTACTCATTTACAGTATGTGCTTAGATGAATATAAAAATCTTACCATATAAAATTATCTAATTTAGTTTCCACAGAAGTAATAGGAAACTACACCTCTTCTTTACCAAGTGAACATCTAGTTTATTTATGTGGACCCTCATTCAGCAAGGTACCTATGCACCTGCTTAATTTAAAGCATCTGAGTAATGTTACTGGAATCAACAGGACTATTCATATGCTTAATGTTTGGCACCTGTGGAAAGAAGAGACTTGCATGCTGTTGCATTAATTTTGGTGGCGTAAATGGGCCCAGAGAGTCAAAGGTGTTAACATAACCTTGTAACTGGACAACATTAGGAGTTAAGAGTTAAACAAGGTTAAGAGTATAGATACTTTGGTCTGCCTACTATTATGGCAAATATACTAGAAAATGCATGATAACGGTTGGAAATATATTCTGTGAGGTAGCCAAAAGGAAGAGTAAAAACAAGGCAAAAAGCATTGAAACTGAAATTGGGTGGTCATCCAAAACAAACTCAGTTAAATCTATCAAAATCCCCTTTTCAGAGAAAGAGGTCATTGATTAGAGTTTCTTATTATATCAAGCAATCCTTCTTGGTGGAGAAGAAAGCGTGAGTTCTGTTGTTTGATTTTGAATACAGAATGATAGTCACTTTCCTGCTTTTAAAAAAAACGGACACAAGGGGGAGAAGAGAGAGGATTCAAAAAAAGTGAGGGAAGTATGGTATTTTGTTGATGCTTTGTGCTGGTGGGATGGCCATGACAGCTCTTTTTCTGTTCCCCAGATCACCTCTCCATTCAGGGATAGCATCTGGTTAATCAGGTAAGATCCCTCTCCTTCACTGGTCCTTCTGAGGGTGAGTAGAGCTGGATAGGCCATCTTGTCTTGTTGTGCTGTTGTCATGCAGTGCAGTTCATTT
The DNA here is from genome assembly GCF_965140295.1 of Lepidochelys olivacea. Lineage (NCBI taxonomy): Eukaryota > Metazoa > Chordata > Testudines > Cheloniidae > Lepidochelys > Lepidochelys olivacea. Next base: position 77,136,470 of record NC_140414.1, read on the forward strand.
CAGGGTCAGGTGAAATGCTGAGAGAAAGAGGTAGGGCAGGAGGAAGACAGTGGGGTCTGAAAGGGACGCATGAGGGAGGGGAAGTCAGAGCAAGATCTCACATATATCAGGCTGGGATCCTCGCTGGTGCATTGGTGATGGTCAGGCATCCCCACTGATGTGCCATGGTCTGGGTATCACATGAAAAATCCTTTAGTAGATGCTGTAGTAGTGGTACTAGTAGTTTTTCTCTCCCCATCCAGAGTCTCTTTTTAAGGGGACCGAAAAGGAGGGAGGGTGGAATAGTCCATCCTCTTGTTATTTTTATCACCAGTTAAGCCTAAATTCGCCAATTTTGGTTCATTGATTTCCAATTCCACACTCCAGTTGTTTACCATGCATGCTTTTAACAAAGTCCTTGAATTATATCAGTACTTTTTTTTAATTAATTCAGTCTCTGGACCAATTATAACAATGCCCTTCAGAATTTGGCCCTGTATATGCACCATTGATTTTTCAATCAATAGCCATATACTACAAGTTATTATAATGTTTATTTTATTTACCGCCTATTATCTCCATTTATATTTTCTGATTAACTCAAGATTACCTAACAAGAGGGATATTCTATTAGTTATTTTTATGTGATTAAGTACGTGGCACTATTTATTGTGGTGGACAAAATGTATAAACTGAAACAGAGATGAAAAAGTGGAAAATCTATGAAAACCTATGAAAAGGAGATGTGGATGTTTCAGGATTGGAATATTATGAGCATACATCATCCTTGCTACTTGTACAAAATGTGATGATATAAACTCCTGACAAAATTATAAAATTCAGCTTTGTCTTCATGTACTGTAAATGGTAAGCATCAGATTGTTTGAATTTAACTTTTCTTGTTGAATTTCATCTCATTTTGAACACTGGGAAATATAACAAAAGCTAAATGCATAGAGATCATATGTCAGGTCCTCCATCATCTTGCAGAGTAAAATAACTTTAAATGACCTTCTGAAGAACACATGAGAAAATTGCCTATTGTAGATAACACATAAGTATAACCAAGGACACAAAGGACATATAATTCTTTCTCGTAAACTTTTTATTGGCTAGTGGCAATCTATTACTGACAGATTGAGGCTAAATGAATATCAGACAGTTTTACAGAAAACTCTATCTTTCACATCTAAGGAAAGCCATGCACCTTTTGATTAGTGCTGCATCAAGCTGTTCACCAGAGATTCCAACTCTTTCAAACAACATTTTGAGATAAGGAAGAGTAAACTGGCCTTTTGGACAGTTCAGTTCCACATACAGTTTGATTAATTCATTTCATTTTAAGAGGGCCCAGCTTTGTGGGGTTTTATTTTTTTTAAAGAAAGAGGATTTCCAGTCCATGCCCCTGTCACCTACTATCAAGCCCTTACATCTCAGCTAGCTTGGTTAGTGTTCTACCTCCTACTGAAAAGTTGATCATTTTACTCCAGTGCTGGTGAGCTGTGTTATTTATTGTGTATCTCACAGGCTAGGGTGCACATATACTTGCAGTAAGACTTTTTATTAAACAACATAAAGTATAAACAAAAAACTACAGGTGATATGACCATTGTGAAACCGTATAAAGAGAACTTTCAATTCAATGGGCGCTTCAGCATAGCTGAATGAAATGGGTCAAAATTGTCACTGCTTTATGTGGTGTGTAGCTGTGTGTATACATATACGTAATACATATACTGAACTTCACATTCAACTGAAAATTCTGTTTGTTGGTTTCATGTGGGTCATGTTACCTGTGGCTTTGTGACAGGGTGGACTAGGTCCACAGGCCCCATGCTGGAGGCCTTCCAGCCCTGCCTCACCCTGCTCCAGAAAAGAGCAGAAGAGAAGTCCTCCAGGCAGCCTAGAGTTAGTTGCAGAGAAGCAACTTAGAGCAGTGCAGAGAAGCAACCAATCAGAGGGGCCACTAGAGTGACCAATCAAGGGCCAGAAGGGCCATATAAAAGGCAGCAGCAGAGGCAGGTCCATCAGTTGCCGCTTGGAGTTTGAAGAAGGAGGACTGGGTGCCTGGCTGGCTGGCTGGCTGGCTGGCTGGCTGGCTGGCAGGCAGATCAGCAGGACCATGGACAGGTTCCTGCAGGCAGGACTGAGCCCAGGGAAGGCTGCCAAAGACAGAGTGCCTGGCTGGCTGGAAGAGCAACAGGAGCATGGATAGGTCAGAGCTAGGTTGAGCCCAGGGGACTGAGCCCAAACACAGTTAGACTGGGTGAAGGTACAGTGATCGGCCCTTGTGGTCTGGTTGAAGACTAAGCCCTGATGAGGTCTGCCAAAAGGACACCAACTGAGGGTACCAAGATGGGCCCCAGTTTGGCTGTTACTGAAGGCAGTGCCTCTGGGGAGGAAGCTTAGGACGACGAGTAAGAACTAGAGACTGTATATCCCAGAAGAGCAGACAGTGTGTGTGACTCAGCAGGAGGGCTGAGTCACTGAAGACCTGCCGAAAGAACCATCAGCCGGGGAGAGAAAGGGGCACTCATGAGAAGCAGATGCCACCACATTGTAAGAACAGAAAAAACAGCAGGCTCACACCCGACCAGAAGGGGGTACTCGTGAGACATGGGTGCCACCCCATGGGAAAAAAAGAGTGACTACAAGCATGTATTGGCCAGAGTGGGGGCTGCTTGGGAGAAGCAGGTGCTGATGCTATTACAGGCTTGTTTATTTTCTTATCCTTTTTCTTTAAAAATATTACTAGAAGTATGTGAGCTTTATGTGCTTACACAGAGATGTATGTGGTGTATGTGTAGGAAGACCTTATATTTTCTGGTGTTCTATTTGCTGTACCTTTTTAACATAAGGCATCTCAATGCCTGCCTCATGGCAGGCAATGCTGAGAGTCAATTCAAAATGGCTGTTACAGATTGAGTAACACATTATGCTCTCACAGAACTACCAGGCATTTAGGTTTTGTCTCCAACTCTGCCACTTACAGCTTTCAGTCTCAAGCAGCTGCAGCTTGCCGTTTTGAGTGAACCACTTTTGTAAGAAGAACAACTCATTTCACTGTGCCACCATCTTTGTGATGGGGTGGGGGATTGGTTCTCCTCAGTGAGTCTGAGACCTGGTGTGCAGGAGTCAGAGGGCATTGAGGGAGCCTCAGCAGCTCTCCCACTGTTTGCATGGATTCTCAAACCCCTGTATCCCCAACATAAGAGCCTTAGAAATAAGACCAGCCAATGTTGTCTTGTTCTAATAATTCTCAACAATATCTTATGAAATATTTTATTACCATGAACAAGGAGATAAGCCTTTATATACAGGTAACTCAGAATATAGAAATATACATTAGTAGAACCTCATGATTCCCTGCAGACATTGGATTTATTATAATGGGAATTAAGTACTCATTATTTATGGATAGTCTGTATTATCTCTGATTTGCTATTGATTGACATTCATATTCCTGGTGGCAGTTCAGTTAAGAAATGGTCTTTCAGGTTGGAATACATTCTCCCACTACTCTGCTGGTAGAGAAGTAGGCTGCAAGCTCCTAAGGCGGGGTGGAAAGTCTGTATGGAAAATTGGAGCGGTGTGGGTATTTCAGCAGTGCGACTCGTGATCCACTGGGAGGTTTGCATCCAGCTACCACAGATTCCACAGTGAATAGCACTGCTAGGAAATGTGGCATTCCAAGAGTACCCACATTGATTCAGGCAGTCTTTGCTAGTGGTGCTTCTAGGAAACTCTTGACTGTACTTTTCAGCCACTGTCTTTCAGTTTAAACAGGACTGCTATCTCCTTCGAGCAACTGGGACAGGAACAGAGGTTGTAAACTGTTCAGTCCCCATGCCAGCAGGTCTATTTGTGTATTTATTGGGCACTATTGGAAAAAAGAGGTTCTCAAATGTTTTCATAGGGTGGACTCCATGTTAATTGAGAATTCTTATGAACCAAGTTCCCCCTCATTTGCAATCATACAACATCCTCATGGCAACTACAGCAATTGTTTGCAAGAAAAAATAGGACTAGGAAATATTTAATACAACTAGCTTTTTGTAGCAGCTGGAAACGAGGAGAGCTAGCACCAAGTGCTAGATTCCATCCACAGAGGTGCTCTGTGAATCACCCATGGTCCATGATCTACAGCTTAATTGCTGGGATGTAGGACATTAAATTCAGTTTCCTAAATTCACTTGCATCCTGCAAACTACTTTTTAAATGTATTTGCATCTGAGATGAGGACTGACACAAGACACAATGGTTCCCAGCCCATCAACTCTGAGAAGCTGTCATCCTAATTTACCTCCTCTTTAATTAATATTGACATGAATTTATAACCCAGCTCCTGCCACCCAAGTATGTCATGTATTTATTTTTACTTTATATAGTTATTTTTTAAATCCTACATGTAACTAGAGAAAGGTGTTCACATTTGAAAATGCACAATCTACATTTTCTATTGAACTTCAAAAGTGCAGAATTAGCACTAACTGTTTACTAGCTACTGTGTTTAGTCTTCAGGATAAAAGCTTTTACTTTCAACAGTATTTGAACTTTGATAATTTATGTGAATAAACTACATTGTTGTTAATGAATCATATCTCAAATTCTCGTTCTGCTCCAGCACTTCAAAGAAACTAAACTAACTGGATTTTTTTGCTATAAACACACTTCTGACAAGAAACAATAGCGATATGAAACTCGAAGGGTTTTGATTTGATTTGTACCGCTTACTATTCTAACTAGCCAAAGTGTGACACAATATGGGGATCATATTCAAAAAGTGTGATCCCACCCATTTAATACACACAAAATGAATCCCTATTTCATCAAATATGCCAATACAGGCTCAATATACTAATGGAATAGTTTTTAAACTTGCATGTTCTTCAGGTTTTTTTTTCTTTTCTTTCATATCTTTTTCCTCCACATTTTTTTCCTCCCTCCACATTTTCCTGGTGTGATAATCAGGGTTCAGGAGGAGAATAGGGGGTCTGAAACCCAAATGGTAAGCAATTGAATCAGCTGATTGTATACTATATTACTGTATTATAAAAGTGTATCAAGTAAGACCTTTTATGAAAGCCCAGGACACAATAATGATTAATATCCTAGTTAAATCTTTGCCTGAATACTAAACACGTTTTCTCCCAGACAAGAGGGAAGGTAAATATCTACCTATCTCCAATATAAATTAAGCATGATAGAAACAATGGAAGCCCCATTTACATATTATTCTTCAGGAGGATGTGAAATCACAGGAGTCTGCAAAAATTAACATGGCATCAGCTTTCTGGTGGACAAAGCAAGCTAAGCTCCCAAGAGGGCTTGCTACCTTAGAAAACAAAGATAAAACTTTGAGGATATAAGGAGAGAGAAAAAGTCATAATGAGGCAGAGATGACTGCAGAAGCCTCATTAATAATAAATATCACTATATTCAAACCCTTTTTGAACGATGTAGGAAGGTCATCATTTTGTATGGCTTAGAAGAAGGTGCCATAGAATGCTTTAGATTTTATATCTATTTAATTCTATGGGACTTTTTCATAAGGGAGTTTAAAGACCAAGTAGATTTTCCCATTCCACCTCTAATCTTGTTCAGTATGTTAAAACTATACCAACTCCTGAATCCATTGCAGAAATAAAATACAAATTAAAGAGACTCTTGATAAATTTGATGTAATACTCAGATGTGCTATAGCATTCGGCTAGACATATGCTCTAGTGCCTATAGATATCAATGACGGTGTTCAGCAGAAGCTGGATCAGTCCCTTGGGAAACCTCCAGTCCCCTTTGGGTTTCCAACAACTTAATCTCTCTTCTGGTAGGAACAATGGCAAAACTCCCATTGACTTCATTGGTACTAAGTTTCACTCAATGTGTTGTAAGAGACTTAGGGGAGAAATATAGATAGACAAATACTAGGGTAAGTTTGTTTCCAGTGACAAGAGATTTGCCAACACCTCTGGGATGAGGCCTCTTAACCCATTGAGGTACCAGACACTTGAAAGAGAAGCAACTGGATAGAGGGTGTTTGGGATAGACATCAATGAGTGAAGTTAGGCACGTGTGGAAAATGGGCCCGGGTGGATATAAGAGCTAGTGGATAGGAGAACAGGCAAAAGCAGTGGATTCACTGCAAATTAAAGTTCTGAATACAGGAAATGGGGAAAGAACTGGTAATGGGTAAGGGTGGAGCAATGAGGAAGTATGTTGAATTTATGTTAATTGATTAAATTATACAATACAAGTTAAAAGTAGAAAGCCACATAAGGTTTAAGGGCTGGTTAGGATTATAATAGAAGGAAATGGGCAAGAAATGAAAAAAGTGACATGTTTTTTTCTCAATCTCCTGCCTGTTTATCTAGTTAACTCCTTAGGGAAGATACCTGTTTTACTATGTGTCTAGAAATGCCTTACATACTCAGGTATATTATGCAAATATTCATAAAAATAATATAGAGCCAAAAGCTGACTATATATTTTATATCTGTTTTATTCAATATTGTATCTACATATACTCTCAAAGAGAGAGTTCATGAAGAGAAAGTATGCAGTATAGAAAACATAAACTGACAATCTAATAGTCACATCAAATGTGTTTTTCCTCTTTTTGATGAACAGCTCAGATTGAAGTTCTGAGTCTATGGCTGATTGTGCCTCCTGAGAACTCTGATTCACCCCTCAGTGTGGATCTGTTCTTCAGTATCCTTGCTAGCTTCACTAATCCTTTGATTCATAAAGACAGAAGTTCCTCTGAGATTAAAATGACACATGATTGACTACCATATCCCACATGATGCCCAGCAGGGTACAATACAGCACAAGATAGTCCAATAGACAGTAATTGCTGTTTTACAACAGGAGAAGCTTTTCTTCTCCTTAGTAGAACAATAGTATAATGAATGAGAGAAGTGATACTGGAATCCTGATATTTAATATCACATAGGGTTCCTGCAGTTTTCAAGCTCATATTCATAATTGTAACATTTCCTGAAATGTTCTCTTTGCAGTTTTTCTTACTGAGATAAGCGGAGGTTCATTTAACAAAATGCTTCTGTAAAGATCTACAATCCAATTTGCCAAAACCCAATATCCTCCACCTTTGGGGTACCAACTATTCATAAATAGAGACTGGGAGTGGCTAAGTCATTATGCAAGGTAACTTATTTCCCCTTGTTTTTTCCTACCCCCCCTCACCCCCTCCCTCCCCCCGTTCCTCAGGTGTTCTTGTTAAACCCTGGATTTGTGCTGGAAGTGGCCCACCTTGGCTATCGTGCACATTGTAAGGAGAGTGATCGCTTTGGATAAGCTATTACCAACAGGAGAGTGGGTTTGTGTGTGTGGGGGGGGAAGAGAAAACCTGGATTTGTGCTGGAAATGGCCCACCTTGATTATCATACACATTGTAAGGAGAGTGATCACTTTAGATAAGCTGTTGCCAACAGGAGAGTGGGTTTTGGCGGGAGAAAACCTGGATTTGTGCTGGAAATGGCCCACCTTGATTATCATACACATTGTAAGGAGAGTGATCACTTTAGGTAAGCTATTACCAGCAGGAGAGTGGGGTGGGGGGAGAGAAAACCTTTTGTAGTGATAAACACCCATTTTTTCATGGTTTGTGTGTATAAAAACATCTTCTGTATTTTCCACAGTATGCATCTGATGAAGTGAGCTGTAGCTCACGAAAGCTTATGCTCAAATAAATTGGTTAGTCTCTAAGGTGCCACAAGTACTCCTTTTCTTTTTGCGAATACAGACTAACACGGCTGTTACTCTGAAACCTGTAACTATTCAGAAGTTAGACTCCTTTGCTTTTATTCCATCGTCCTGTAGTTTTTGATTAGCTTCAAAAACTAGTGTCTAGTGCCCATAGCTGTGTCCTCCATTCTAGCCACATTCTGTTGAACTTCCCGCATCTGACCAGGAGGAGATTCCATTATGGGCTCCATCTCCCCTGGATGGTGGAATAAATGTGATGTATTATTTGTTACTGCAGCACATGAGGTTCCATTTGCAGGAGTTTGAAATGAAAAAAACAGATTCCTCCTGAAAATGTTGAGGCCATTTCTGCACCCTCTTTTCTAGCAAAGCTATGTACTTGTACATTTGTAACTGGATAACTCTACTCAATACTGAGAGAATAAGTTTTGTCTTTAGCCATGTGAAGGGCACTGCTATTTTAATTACAATAATTTAATTTAACGGTGTAGGGAACACTAACAGAACAGGCATAATTAAAAGGTATTTAATGTTTAATTACTTTGAGTTCTTTTTATAAACATTATATATAGAGAACTGGTTGTATTTGAATTATATGTTTGCTGGAGCCTTTGTTACATTTCTCTAATCCATTTTCTGGAAAACCTTTTGGTTCTTCTTTCAGCATCCTATAAAATGTCCTTACAACTCATGGCATGGCACTGAAGCAGTTAATCATGCAAGATGGTCAGGAATTTTTGATCTTTGCAGCTAGGACCAAATGACAGTGTAATCACTAAGTGTTTAGATATTAGGGCTCAAACTAAGTTGGTATGTCATCCTAGCACCTCTCTTAGAATATCTGTCTATTGTCCAGAGTCATTGGGCCACAAATGCACAAGAATGACTCTGTATTCTGGTGGCTAAAACATCCGCCCCGGGATGTGGCAGAGCCAAGATCCAGTCCCCCTGCTTCAATAATTCTTTAATTATTTATCCATAGTGGAACAGCTTCAACAGGAGAGATTCCCACATAGAGCATCCCCCAGCCCACTGGTTTGAGCACTCTCTTAAGAGTCGTGGGAAATCCCTGTTCAGGCAGCGGGGGTAATTGATTTAACCACAACCCAAGTGAGTGATCTAGCTGCTGGATTAATAGTTCGAAAGTTGCTACCACCACTACCTCCTACACCAGGCAGATTTTGAATGGGACCTGATCTGATTGGCAGCTTCTGAGCACACTTAATGGATTGGGCCCCACAGGACATATAAGTGATCTTTCACCTCTCTTCCCCGACTTGTGGATCCCTCTGGGGCCTAAAGAGGTGGTAGGTGTCCAGGATGAGGCAACAGTGCACAGGCCAAGAGTAAAAAAACTTAGGTGAATAGGGAATGTCTACTGTGAAGATTTAGGTGCCAAGCAAGTTCAAGAGCCTACAGAGTTTGGGGGCAGACATGCAGGGTTTTTGTGGATTGAAATGGATCTTAAAACAGGGACTTAAACACCTAAGTATGGATTTTGGCATCTTTGCACATCTGGGCCTAAGTGTCTAGTTATTATCGATGAGAAGAAAGCCTTGAAAATGTGAATGGAGTGTGAATGACTGGGATTTAGGACACATGGATTTTTATTCCTGGACCTGCCACTGATCTGGTCTTTTGAGCTTGGGCAAGACACTTCTCTTCTATGTGCCTCTGTTTCCCCTCTCACCTTGCTTCTCTTGTCTATTTAGAATAAATGTCTCAGGCAGGGGCCATCTTTTACTGTGTATGTATAGTATCTAGCACAGTGGGGCCTGGATCTAGTCCGGAGACTATAGACACTACTGTAATACAAATAATAAGTAATCATCAGGATATTATGAAGACAGATCTGAGTGACAGATCACTCTGGTATCATGAGTGGGTGGGATTCAGAAAGTACCACCCCTTATTATTTTTCCCCAATCACAAAGGAGCCAAGACCAAGTAGTGCAGCAGAGGATCTGAACCCCACTGAGGGAAGCCAAACCTAAACCCCAACAAGATGGAACCAAACAGAAGTAGCCCAGAATGTATGAGCATATTTTGCACATCAGCACAACATACTGGCATTTTCCTCAATTTGACACCTGTTCAATACCACAATGGTGGACATAATCTAAAGCACTGAATAATATGGAGAGTTATTGGGACTCTCTTATTTGTAAAAGGTGTTGGATCATATTAAAGTAGTTCTGTATTAAAATCACAAATGAGTTTGATTCCCCACAGTTTAAATTCCAGGGTATTACTAATTAAGAGGTCTCTTGGTTTTTGGTACTGTTTCTCTCCCTCTCTGTGTGAAACTTGCAAGCTGCTAATTGTGTTAGTAGATTCTAAGACAGAGTCTGTTCTCAAAGCAATTCTTTGTAACAACAACTACTCACACAGAGAGAGACTCAAAGCAATACTCTGTAACAACAAAAACAGCACCCAGAGACTCCCCGCCCTTTTGTTGTATTCATCTCGCTTTGTTAACAATTGTGATTAAAATAGAGATAGAGGATGTATATGGATGGATGCTTGGTGTGGATAATAACTGAATGATCAGGGAGGTGCCAGCCTAAGAATCCAGTGTCCATCAGCTGAAGGCATCAAGGGGAAATAACCAGAGGACCCCTAGAGGGCAGACTGGAATCCACCCAACAGCCTCAAGGATGGGAGAACCAAAGAACAAGATAACATCTGGCAGCACGGAGCCATCAGGAATGTGCTATCTGCTGATTGATTCAGCAACAGCATGATGAAGCCATTCCCATAGACTGGCATAGGAAGAGATTCCTATAAAAATGGACTCTAGAAAGTGAGAACTTTGGAGTCTGGTTCTATGACCACCCTCCAGGAGCATCGGATGCGCATCTGACAACGACTCGGCTCCACTCTCGAATCCAGGCCACCTGGCCAGTGACTTGACACGAGCAACATCTAGGCTGGTAACTATAACGACCTTTATGTAGAACCTGTGTGTGAATGTCTGTGTACGTGACTGGATCCATATAGGAATATTTTGTTGTATTTACAATAAATGTGGCAGTTTGCCTTGTCCCTCTTACAAGATCCTGTTGGGATCATTTTTATTAGTGTAACAAAGGTACATCTATCCAGTCGCAGATGAGGGGGGAAAACAGCCCATGTGACTTAGGTGACATATAACTCAAATATAGAACTGTGAATATTGAATACTCAGTAGAACACTCATAATGAACCATTCACAACTAATCCAGTGGCTGAAACTAATGGAATAAATTTTCTATGAATTATTCATCCTGTTCCCCTGTTCACCCAACATTAATTTTCACTCACTTCTTGTGGTGGATCCACATTGCTTGACACAAACTATACACTAAGGGTTTTTGAGTGAATTGGAATGTGCAAAGAATGTGAATGGCTACAATACTGTATTCTCAGTCCCAAAAAACCCAATCCCTTTGCTCTGCTTTGGGGTGTCTTTCCCCTTGTTTTCTATGCATGTGGTTAATCAAGCACTTTTGTACTCTTAGCACTTAAGTGACAGAAGTGTCACAACGTCTGTGTTCAAAATATTGAATGGAATCACTGAATGTATTTCCAAAGCTGATGATGAACATTCTGGGCTTCCTTTGTATTCTTTTTTTACAGGGGTCTTCTTTTCCTCACTGATTTCATCTTTCACTTCCTCTCACAGGTCCTAGATTTATGTCCGCATTAGTGTGTTTTGTGTTTTTGCTATCCAGGAATATGGTACCATTAATTATTGTTTACTATTTTAAAGAGCCCAAATGTATGCTAGGCACCTCAAAGTACAAATAAGAAGAAATTTTTTTGCCCAGAAGAGTTTACAATCTAATTTTAGAATGACACAGTGAATGGGCATGATAAAAAGTAGGGAGAAGTAGAGGACGCAGTGTTTAGCACTGGCTAAAATGGTAGCATTAAGTACTGACTTGCACTGTTTCAAGATGCAAAAAGCATTAGAATTCCTCCCTGTCTGAGACTCCTAATCGCCAATGCCCATTTTCCTGCATTTTATCATTTCCATCAGTGCAAAGTGGATATAAAATGCTACCTTTTTGATTTGATAGCAGTTTACACTCGCTGTACACTAAATATGCTGAGAAATAATTACACAAGGTGCAGGGCAATGGTAAATTGGGCTCTTTGTAAGCCGATTAGCCTTCATCTTCATAGGGATTGCCAGGAAGAAGAGCAGGAGCAAACTGGAATCTGTAGTCATATCAGCTCCAGAAACATAATCTGATCACCAGTCAGGCAAATGCAGTGACATTTATTTTGTCTAGATTGCTATCTGGTGTCTATTGGAAGAAGAAAATGTAATGACAATTATGGCTAGTTATTGGTTTCTAAGAATCACATCAAGTTAATTTGCAGAACAACTTCATGGGATTGGAACTGCCTTTGGGGGAAAGAAATGGATGTAATACTTACACATAGAATTTACTTAAACACAATTAATGTTAACTGACACAGAGAGAAAAGGAGGACTTGTGGCACCTTAGAGACTAACAAATTTATTTGAGCATAAGCTTTCGTGATCTACAGCTCAGTTCATCAAATGCATGTAGTGGAAAATACATGCACTACATGCATCCGATGAAGTGAGCTGTAGCTCACGAAAGCTTGTGCTCAAATAAATTGGTTAGTCTCTAATGTGCCACAAGTCCTCCTTTTCTTCTGTGGATACCGACTAACACAGCTGCTACTCTGAAACCTGACACAGAGAGCTGTCAATAACTCAGCAATCTTCTTCGGTTCTTAAACATACTCTTAGAATAACTGTGAGAGCCAAAAAAAATCTATAAATGGATTAAAACAAAACAAAACGCTCTTGGTGAACAATTTTAATTTAAGAGCACTTGAAAAATATATAAAATATTTGTGCAAAGTCATTATAAATGTCTTTACAAATTTACAAATATAAATGTATTTGTGCAACAGTCATTATATTGTGTTACAATAGAACCTCAGAGAAACGAACACGGCAGGAATGGAGGTTGTTCATAACTCTGAAATGTTCTTAATTCTGAACAAATAATATGGTTGTTCTTTCAAAAGTTTACAACTGAACATTGACTTATACAGCTTTGAAACTTTACTATGAAGAAAAATATTGCTTTCCCTTCATTTTGTTAGTAAATTACAAGTAATACAGTACTGTATTTGCGTGCGTGTGTGTGTGTGTGTGTATGTATGCTTGTATGTGTGTCTGCTGCTGCATGATTGTGTACTTCCGGTTCCAAAAGAGGTGTGTGGTTGACTGCTCAGTTGGTAACTCTGGTGTTCGTAACTCTAAGGTTCTACTGTATGTCAAATTCCTCTCTGATGTAACTCTACAGAAGTCACTGGAATTACACAAAGGATGATTTTAGCCTGGCATTTAGAGGTTGAAAGAAACCAGCAATGTGCTATTTTTCTGTTACTTGCAATAGAGACTTGGTCTATGTAACATTTTTGTTAGTCAATTAAACTTTGAAACATTTTGAGAGAGATTGCATCACAAGTGTAGGCACCATACTGCATCTTAGCCTAAATTTCAGTGGACTACAGTTTATGTCTACACTAACACTTGTGTCAGTCAGGGGTGTGGGAAAAAAGTTTCACTGACAGAAGCACCAGTGTGGACAGCGCTATGTCAGCAGGAGACACTCTCCCGTCAACATAGCTACTGCCACTTGGTGGGGGTGGTTTAATTATGCCAACAGGAGACCTCTCTCCCATCAGCATAGAGCAGCTAAATAGGAAACCTTACAGCAGGACAGCTACAGTGGCACAGCTGTAGTGTTGACACAGTAAATGCAAGAAACTGTCAGAAGAGATATATCTGTTAGGTTCACTCCATCAAATCCAGGACTTTAAATTTTCAAGATTAGCAGTCTTCGCTTCTGAAGGACAGCACAGTTTTTCAGTTTTCATTTCCAGTTTGTGACAGCATCAATGGATTTGTCACACTCAGTACCAGGTTCTTCCTGCAACACCTCAGCGGAATTGGGCGGCAATTTTGCTATTTCACTATAACGTTAAAACAAAGCAAAAAACCCAACAACTTGTTGTTCTTCATTATATTCCAAAGGTGGGTGAATGTGTTGGGAACAAAATTCAAGGTCATTTAAGCATTTTGTGTTTGAATACTAAAACAAAAACAAAAATCTCAACCTGAACTTTATGGGATAGATTCTGGAGGCCACAATCCCAGACCTGAACATTATAGGCCAACTTCAGGTTTCAAGTATACACTACAAAGTTGGGATAATGAGATTGAATACTCCAGCAGACTTCTAGACGGCAAGGAGAATAGGGAATCACGCTAGGCTAAAGATTCCCTTTTGGAATTATTTCAATAAAAATTTCCAAATAAAATCCAATTTACAATTATATATAATAATCATTGTTATAGTCATAATATAGTCATCTGACAAACAACAAAAGTTATTTTTTTCAGTTTCTGAGGGATTGCTACTTTCAGTTGCTTATTTTTGCCCTGTGAACCTTGTTTGAATAAAAAGAAAAGGAGTACCTGTGGCACCTTAGAGACTAACCAATTTATTTGAGCATAAGCTTTCGTGAGCTACAGCTCACTTCATCGGATGCATACTGTGAGCTGTAGCTCACGAAAGCTTATGCTCAAATAAATTGGTACCACAAGTACTCCTTTTCTTTTTGCGAATACAGACTAACACGGCTGTTACTCTGAAACCTGTTTGAATAAAGAGTCTGAGAAAATGAGGGCCTCTATGAATGGAAATGAGGACTTTTGTGAATGGACTTTACTTTGTATTGGCTCTCTAAAATAAATAAATAACGAGCCATCTTCCCCCAAAAGAGTTATGTTTTAAAAAAAAACATTTCTGTCGTGTGTGGGAAACTGTTAGAATTGGGCTTGGTTGCAAATGCCTTTATTCGAAAACAAAAAACAAACAAAACTTACAGTCATTGGCATAAGATAAGGAGAGTTATTGTATTAAACAAAAGCTCCTGTATTATATATAGCGGAAAATGAGAAAAATGTGCTGCTCCAAATTTATTCATTATTGTAGTTTATTAGCATAAATATATTATTTTAGGTTAATGTTACATAGTAGCAAGAAATTCTTGTTCTGCACATCAGCTGATACTGCTTATGCTTTTTCGTTGGCAAGTGTATTTATAACTTACGAAAGCTGCTGGCTTTGACAGATATGTAAATGAGGGGGATAGGGGGCATTGGTGAGCAACAACGTAACACTGGATCAAAAATGCCATTGTTTTTCAACAGAACTTGTGCTGCTAAGTCACACAGGCATTTTTGAAAACCTCATCCTTTATCTATGGGACTGTTATGACAGAAGGAATGGCAGTTCAAGCTTCCCCACATGGTCCTACCAACGAGCTTCAACCCTGTTCTGGATGGACCACTACAGCACTGTGTGCATTTTAGGTGGCAACACATTTTAAACTGTGTGAGTTCAAGGAATAATTTTGCTTTATAACATTAGTTTCCTCAAACCACAGGGCAGTTTTGAAAACACTTCATGGAAATGCCTTTACATGTCATTGGCCTAACCCCTAAATAGAAGGATTTGTATATTATGAAGAATTCATTAAAATCAGAGCAAATGTAGCATACGTAATTGCATAAAGTGCTCATTATCTTGAAATCCTGCTGAGAGGCTGTGAAGGAGAGGAAGAGAATAAGGAAAGTGGATATTTTGAATCTCACACATAAATATACATAGCTGGAGGGGTAGCTGTTGAAATGATTGGGTTTATTGCAGCTGGAACAGAATATCTTCTGTTTTGCTTTTTTTTTTTTTAATGAAGATTGTAGAAAGACAAGGTGTGTGAAGTAATATCTTTTGTTGGATCAACTTCTGTTGGTGAGAGAGACGAGCTTTTGAGCTTACACAGAGCTCTTGTCTCAGAGCTTACCCACCTTGTCTCTTTAATATTCTGGGACCGACATAACTACAAAAAACACTGGTTACAACTTATCAAGAGTGTAACATTCATGATTACATAGGACCGAATTCCAGACTGAAGTCAGGATTTGGCTCCTAAACACGTTCTTTGGCCATAGTTACTGTGCATCTAGAGGGCCTGATTCTGCTTCCATTCAAGTAAATGGTTTACGTTTTCATCAGCTGTTTTCAGTGGCAGCAAGTTTAGAGCAGTGTTAACACATAAGGGAATATTTTGTTGAAGGACTAGTCTTGAAAACAGGGACACAGTTAAGCTATTTGAAATTAGTATACATAGTGCCAGTCAATTGTCCCCACACCCCAAATCTTCTACCATGTTACTGTACAAAACACAATGTAATCAGTAACACAGGGGAGAACTTAGATATAGCTATTTGATACTGCGTTAATAAAAGGCCTGATGCTGAAGAACAGGAAACCCTGTCAGTTCACTATAAGAAACAAATCCACAGGAAATTTTAAACTATATACCTTTCTATACCTATGTTTGGAAAAGGCTAATTTTTCTCTGCATTTAATCCAAATCCTTAAAATACTCCCGAGGAATTTTTCCTAAACTAGCATCCAGGGATAAATAAACTATATAACCAGAGCACCAAAGGATAATTACAATTATTACATTAACTGTCAGGAACAATGACTTCAAAGAAAACATCTGTACAATAAAAAAACTGGAGCTCTGTGAAAGGAAATTTGTTTAGTAGAATAAACCAGAAATGAATTTTATTTCTATGCATATAATATTCACTAGTATAAACAAAACTCTAAAAATATTTTATCAGCTGATTAGGGACAGACATTTGGTTCTCAGGCAGATTGGTTTCTGTTGCTTCACATCTGGTGAGTGATCTAAAAAGGGGGAGTGTCTGTATGAAATTTATTGTTACGTAAGTAGCATGAGGGTCTTCTTCCTAGAAGAGAGTACTAATCACAGCTAGTCAGAACCACACTAGGTGACCAATGCCCATCCAGTCTCTTAAGTAAACTCAAGTGTTCTAGTGCAGTAGGATTAAATTATAATTTCTTGCTTGGATACTTCATTGTGGGCCATATGATGAAAGGTGACATTGTAACCCATGCCTGCTTCGTGGGAAACTCTGTCCCCCTCTAGTGGCAGGTAGACCAGCTAGAGATCAATGAGCCTGCCACAGCCTTGGCTAAAAGACAGATTTTTTTTTTAGCTTATGCATTAAGCTCCAGAGGTCCCACATTTGATCCCATCTGACAATGCCCAGGGTCTGTTGGCATTACATTGTGCCCCTACTGAGAGGCATTTAATGAGTGAGTTGAGAGTTCTGTACATTGCTGTTGAGGTAATCAGTTGTCTGTAACAACTAATAAAAATACTCTATTCAACCTTAGGAATTTTACTGATATATCTGAAATAAGGTTTTATATGCCCAAAGTTGTATAAGAAATGGTGAAAATTGTTAGAAAGAACACCTTAGCTCAGTGCAGGCCAATATATTCAGAAGTGGCCACTGGTTCTCTATAACTCAAATATTTTAATGCGCAACTTGAGACATGTTTTAGAATGGACACCAAAAAATTACTGGCACTGAAAATTAATGGACAGTTTTGAAAACGTGGCACATGCTTCACTGCTTTGCTAAATCAAAGCCTATAGCAATTAGTGGGGAAAATTTGTCAGGTTTCCCATATAACTTCTATTTATCTAGCAGAAAATATTGTCCTGAATGAAAAGAAAAATCACTGCTTTCTGATAAGTAACCTGTCAGGGTTCCCTCCCCATTCTGAATTCTAGGGTACAGATGTGGGGACCCGCATGAAAGACCTCCTAAGCTTATTTCTACCAGCTTCGGTTAAAAACTTCCCCAAGGCACACATCTCTATTTGTCCTTGGACTGAGGTATGCTGCCACCACTAAGTGATTTAGACAAAGAATCAGGGAAAGGACCACTTGGAGTTCCTATTTCCAAAAAATATCCCCCCAAGCCTATACACCCTTTCCTGGGGAGGCTTGAAAAATAAACAAGGTGAGCACAAACCAGACCCTTGGGTTTGTAGGACCCTAAAAACCCAATCAGATTCTTAAAAAATAGAACTTTATTGTAAAGAAAAAAAAATAAAAGAAGCACCTCTGTAAAATGAGGATGGAAGGTAATATTACAGGACACTCAGATTCAAAACACAGAAGATTTCCCTCTAGGCCAAACTTTAAAGTTACAAAAAGAAAACCAGGAATACACCTTCCTCTCAGCACAGAGAAAATCACAAGCCAAAACAAAAATAAGCTAACACATTCCCTTGCTAGTACTTACTGATTCTAATAGGGTTGGATTGCTTGCTTCCTTGATCTGTGTCCGGAAAGCACTCAGACAGACCAAAACCTCCCCCCCACAGGTTTGAAAGTATCTTGTCCCTTATTGGTCCTTTTGGTCAGGTGCCAGCCAGGTTACCTGAGCTTCTTAACCCTTTAGAGGTAAAAGGATTTTGTGCCTCTGGCCAGGAGGGATTTTAGTATTGTATACAAGAAGGTTGTTACCCTTCCCTTTATATTTATGACATAACCTGTTGTTGTTTTATGCATCCTGCTCTTCCTCTGCAAACATTTAGGTGAACTGTTTGATGCACAAATAAATATCTCACCATGACAGGTTCAAATTAGAACACAAATTAGTTTATCAGCATTCTACACTATTGCCAGAGGACTGAGGGGAGAATGAAACAGAAGTAAAAGAAGAGCTAAAATTAGAGAATTAAAAAGGGGTGAGAGGGAGAAACTATGGTATGAACTACTTCCATATATCCAATTTTCTTTGGTATGTGCTTCAGGTGGATTACAACCTGCTGTGTGAATCAGGAACAAACATGTTTGTTTTGTATTTGCCAGCTAGCAGTAAGGTAATTTGTTTTTATTTTAGGAGCACAATTTCCAGTTGTTGTGCAGAGGGGCTGTGACACATGGCAAGAAAGGGTTAAGAATCCCACAGGATAAATGACCCAAATTCAACCTTTAGGGACATAGTGGTAGATAATGTTTGTGTTTGTGTGTGTTAACCTCTAATAATATATATGTAAACAGTGTAATCCAACAGTTCCTGTCTATGCTGTATTCTGTTAATTCAGAGATCAAAAGGAGATCTCTGTTTAATGTTTAAATGACCTGTAAATATAGTAAATGTTTAAATGATATATAGTAAATGTTTAAATGAAATCACCTGTAAAGCATGCTGTAGCTCACGAAAGCTTATGCTCAAATAAATTCGTTAGTCTCTAAGGTGCCACAAGTACTCCTTTTCTTTTTGTGAATACAGACTAACACGGCTGCTACTCTGAAACCTGTAAATATAGTGATATCACTGTATTCATTTCTCTTTCCTTTGCAAATCACCTGAAAATGGTGGAAAGCAGGCAATTGACTTATGTTAATCCCTTTAGCTAATCACCAGTTATACTTAGGAAATAGGTCTACTTCAGAGTCTGGATGATTGTCTATTGTTTGCCTAAGGACTCTGTCAAGAGAAGGCCTGGAACTGTATAAAAAATCCCGTGAGTCCTGATCCTTTTCATCTCAGATATGTTTGATGCTTTATGCAGGGGAAACTTGAGTCATAAGACTGAGATCTCTAGTCCCACCTGGATCACCCTGGATATAAACATTGGACTATAACCTACGGATTAAATTCTGAAAGAACTCTTTGCAAGTACAAAGCTCACCATCTCTACTATGAAAATGATCTCAAAACTATGCTCATATCTGTATGTATACTGATCTTTTAACCAATACGCTCTCTTTTCTTTTTAAATACATTTTAGTTTAGTTAATAAGGATTGGCTGTAAGCATGTATTTCAATAAGATCTGAAATATTCATTAATTTGGGAGGTGATCCTTTGGGACTGGTAGAACTTTCATATTTGACTTGGGTGTCTGGGTGGAAGCCCAAGGCTGGGTTGCTATAAGGGGACTGTCTATTGGCTTCTGTGCTTAATGTTGCCGGGACCTTAAGATCACTTGAAGATGAACTGGTTTATAACAGATTTTTAAATTCAATTTTGATACAGTTTGGTCCACATATGCCACCTAAACCATGTCATTAAACCAGTCTGGCATCACCAGTTTTAAAATGTTTTTTTTTTAACTTAGCTAGTAAGCTACAATAGAAGTATTAACTTTTCCCCACTTGTAAAACGGAACTAATATTATTTAACCTATCTCAGGCGGTTTTGAGCACTATTTAGTTAATTTTTGTGACATGCTCTTAGGATTACAGCACTATTTAAGTGTAAATATATTTATTATTAATTATAATTATTAACACTAATAAACGAATATAGGACAACATTTCAACCGCTCAATTTCCTAGCATAAGGTACCCAATATACATTTCGGCACCTACACAAAAGTGATGCTGAGCACCAACAGCTGCTTTTGACTTCCTTCAGAGTAGTGGGTGTTTAGCACCTTTATTTAGGTGCTTAATCATAGGCACCAGTCTTGTCTGAAAATTTTGGCTATAATCTCTCTCTCTGCATGTATGTATGTGTTTATGTGTGTAGGGTCAGATCCTCAGGTTAGGTAAGTTAGCATGCCTCCTTTTGTACCTGCTGAGGATCTGATTGTTAGATAGAAGTGATTTTTCTCCCCACTGTAATCAATAAATTCTTATGATGTCCTTGAAACACAACATCTGGTTAAAATGAACAGTCACCTCCAGTTATGTAACTTCTTTGTTTATGATATAAAATAAACCCCCAGCATTGGTTCATCAAGGGTTTTCTTTTGTGAGGTGAATCACTTCATTTCACAGCCATTAAATATGATTATTTTTTCTCAGTTTTTAATCAGTACCCCATCCCTATCTCTCCTCAGAGCTGTTTTGATAGTTTTTTTTATTACTGTATTGCACTCGTCTTTCTGCAATAGCTGATGTAAAAGGTTTTGGGTCATAAAGTCAAATCCCATAAAGTCAACAGTCCTTATAGTTGACAGATATAAGGATGACATGTTGATCATCAAAAGCTGACAGGCAGGTAAGTGTTGGCAGGTCCTGGAAAAAGAGAGATGAATTAACATCCCTTTTGCTTACTGGTAGGTTTCTAAGTGGAAGAGTCTCTTACTTCTTAAAGGATTAGATCCATATTTTGTTTTCAAAATCTGGTTTATTTTTCCAAATTGGAGTTAAATCTTTGTGCAGTATAATCTATCACAGCTGCACTGTGATAAATATAGACTTGGGTTTACCTGTTATTATACCATCTCTAAATGCTCTTTCTTGGAACTGCTTTTTTTCAAATGAAATTAAAGTAATGGTTATTTTAACCCAGTTTCTGAAATACCAGACATCCTATTTTAATAATAATAAATTTTATTTTTAAAATTTAAAATATTAATGAATTAAGCAGTAGTAAGAATCAGAGGTTAGAATGGATGGGGTCTTTACATCTATTTCTGAACAAAACAGGTGCTGAAATATGGTATAGTTATTTGGCTGTGAAATGTGCAACACTTGATGGTCAATTGTACTTGAACCACCTCACAGGGTCATGCTCCTCACTAGGTTGCATTATGAAATTCTAATTTTGTATATTTTAAAAGAGGACCCAGTGTTCCAAGCTAACTGAAAGTGCACTGTATCTGTCTCTGCCAGCAAAGTCAGGATCAGCAGTTTGATATGACACTAATTTATTTGTAAAGTGATCTATAAAGATTTATAAATAGCAGAACGATATGATTAGATATTACTTTTGCTGATTCAATTACAACTGATGTTTGACCAATGCTAAGAAAAATTCAGATAGCTCAGGCAGGAATTAAGCTTTCTTAATTAAATGCATGGAAGAAAATCAGTAATGATAAAATTCAGGCACAGAATTTCCACACAGATCAGGCTGAGAAAATATGTTTCTAAGTTGTGACGTATCATATGCAAAAGACAGTATTCCAAAGCACATATCACTCCTTGTTCCTGGATCCACATTACATAAATACTTTTGGTGAAATTTATTTAAACTATTTATTTTGATTTCCACTGAATTTTCCTTAAAACTGTATGAAACACCTCTTCTATAGTGTGGACTACTGGATCACTCCCCTCCACTACCCTATTGTCTCCAAAAAGGATGGAATCAAGCAACAGAGAACTATTTTTAACTGAAACCAGTAACATCTGTATTTGTGGAGGAGATTTGTTTTCTTGCCTATCTGACTGTAGCAGTGGCTGTATTTTGCTCCTGAATTACACAGTCCCAGACATGTTGGAAGAAAAACAAGATGAAAGAGATGTGGTTTAATTAGATTACAAATTTATTCGATTAATTTATCTGCGAATTCAGCAATAACTTGCACTGTACAGGTTATGAATCCTTCCCTAACAATTTCCACCTGATAGAGGGCTGCCATTAGTCCCTGATGCCTCCACACCTGGCCTGTTACTTGGACCTCATTGTCCTTTCCTCATATGAGGATTAAGGGGCTGGGAAAAGGTTATTTCCTCATAGTACCAGACGTTAGGATTCCTGACCCCTTTCCTTAGCTTCTTTAGGGGATGCCTTCCTCTATATCCACTTCCAATTCCAGTTTTTCATGGAACTGGGTCACTTGGGATGAGCACCTGCAGTGTGCTTTGCTCCTGAATTATATTCTCATGTCAAGGGCTATGGGGTGTAAGCATTATCAGTTTGGGAAGAGAATGGCTTTAGAGTGTTTATAGTACTTTGATCTCAGGGAATCCTCAGGAGGCTAAAAAAAGACTGACCTGCTGACTGACTGGCATGCATATAGTTTTGTTTGTTTTAATGTATAGATTTATTTGATATTTATCACTGCAGTGTCTGAATGTCTAGTGAAATGCAAAACACACGTATCAGTGGACAAAACAGAAAACCTCCTCCATTGACCCCACTCTCCTGGCCACATTCTAGACATAGTCAAAAGGTCAGGGGATTATTATTGTCCAGGATGGTTTGGTCATCCCTAGTAATAAACCATTTTAAGACACGTCAAGTTAAGCTAAATACTGAATTTTTGTCACAACATGTTTGATGTTTTGAGAACTCTAATGCATAATGCTGACCATTCCCTGATGCATGGTTTGAGTGCTTTGAAGCTGAATAAGGCAAAAGTTTCAGACTTGAAAATTGTCTGGTGTAGTGGTCTATTTGTACAGTTACTTATTCAACCATAGGGTGATGATGTGACTAGGAGGTGCCTCTGGTTGGCAGATTCATGTGAGAGGCTGGGATATTTCATTGCAGCTAGTGGTACTTATTTGTTTAAAATTAAGCCCGTGGCTTTTCAGGGTCTTACTACAAAAATTACTCCTTTTTTTTCCTGCACTGTGTTACCTAAATAAGTGAAATAAGATTCATCAGTTTTACCTTAAATGAACATGTGTAAATGACCTGTCATAATACAAACCTTACTAGATTGTTAATTCTAGTGCAGTGTTGGGTTCTTATTTTGCAAGGTCTTTTGAATATCTTCATAGAAATTCTGAGTGGTGTATTGATCTCATAATTTCTGTATCTGTGTTTATTTCTGATGTGCACTCTTTGTGCTACTTAGTTGCATTATTACAATTTAACAGTGTTTTCAAAACCTAACACTGATTCGTACTGTAAAAAAGATTATTGTAAATAAACCCACAAAAGCAAGGAAATTCTAAAGCTCCCACCTAAAGTTCAAGATCATTTCATAGACAAACACAGAGGTGTCCACGTCTGGTGAAAAATTGAATGGGCTAATGGTGACTGAGTGGCTACTAGAACTCTGACTATCATTGCTTTTATAGATTAAGTTTAGAGACAGGAGCCCTGCCAACATTAATGGCTTGTCTTCAGTACCAGGAAATCGACGCTGCTGCAATTGATGCAGCAGGTATTGATTAGGCAGATCTAGTGAAGACCCACTAAATCAATGACATCGGTCAACTCCGTCCGGTACTCTAACTCTCCGAGAAGACTAAGATAAGTTGACCGGAGAGCATCTCCCATCGACGCAGTGTAGCGAAGACACCATGGTAAATTGATCTAAGCTATGTCGACTCCAGCTATGTAAATAACATAGCTGGAATAGCATAACTTAGGTCAGTTTACCCCAGTAGCGTAGACAAGGTCTAAGATATTTCTTTTAAATCCCTAACATCCATGGGTTGAGCAATGACAATAGTTCTTAGAGCTCCTGGAACCACCAGGATTTTTAGCACCCTTTCATGTAGATCCGCTCTAAGCAAGTGTGATGAGGGAGATAACTCTGCCATAAGCCAAGAAGGGGTTAAAGAACTCTTGGGGTTAAAATCAGCTGCAACCTGCCATACCAGTGCAGTTTGTCAGGCTTGGGTGCAGGCCTTTAAAAGAGAGGTACTCAGGTCAACTGGGCCTGAAACAAGCAGAGCTAGAGTTCCCAGACTAGGGCATTGGTTTCTGTGCTGAAGAAAGGCTTGAGGACACTGCTTGCTTGAGCCATGTGAGAAATGGAGACAGGCTGTCCATTTATTTTTGTGTTGAAACCTCCCGGGCTAAATCTTGACCCTTAGACATGAAGGAGCTAAGACTTCCTGTGGAATTTGAAACATTGCTTCCACACCTTTGTGCAAGGGAGGGGACCTGGATCCTCATTGGCTATGGAGCTATTTTTTTTAGACTACCTTATACTTTCCCACCCCTGGAAGGGGGTTGGCTCACTAAGAGGTTCATCTGGAGGGATATATCCCAGGACTGCTGTTCTGCTGTGGCCAGGAAATGCTGTATGAGGTAAACAAGGGCAGCTGACTTTACTCTAAGGGCGACCTCAAGACCTAATCTTTGATGGTAAAGCTAAACAATGAAGTTCTTGAAATGTCAGCAGCCACCTGGAGTTCTGTCTACCCAGGTGCTCCTGCTGTTTGTACTAGCAGTACAGTTGTGCCAACTTTATCAGCCGTGGGACATCCGTCATAAAATTTCTGAGTATAGATACAGCCTTTATTGCACTGTTTTGTATTACAAATATAATGATCTGCCATGGGGAGTCATTATAGGTGTTTGTACCTGAGCCCTTCAGTACTTAAAGCATGCCCTTTTACTGCTTGAGCTAAAGGAGTAACTGGTGACTGTGGCAGACTCATCTGTTCTTATGTGGATAAGATGCGAGAGGGGACAAAGATCAACATTCTTGTGTTGCTTATATACTTCCCTCACGTGCAGAAGTTCATCCCAAGTGTCTAAGGTCTACTGGAGTTCAGACCCCCTCATACAGTGTGTTAATTTTGTAATGACTGCACTGGGGTATTAGTAGGGTTTGAACCTAGGATCTAAGTACTAAAGGAATAACTGTGTTAGCTGCCAGTTTGTAGTAGCTTTGTTGCCTGTTATGTGAAACAGTTTCTAGAGGGGAATGGAGACTTAAACCCACCTAGAATAGGTTACAAACATTTTCATGTGCCTAGTCCTAAAGTTTGTCTTCAGTTACATTCAGGTGGGAAGCAAAGACATCAGAACTGGGCTCTGTAATGTCCTGGTTAGTAATGTTACTAACCAAGATTTAGACAACTGAAGTAGAGACTTCATGCAAATAATTCTTCACAGGTTTCATACTGCGTGATTGGTGATAGTACCTTGAGAACACAGTTGATTCTGTGCACAAATGATCAACAAAGTTCATAGTTCTGTACCTCACTATTGAGTTTGTGTGCCATGATTTAAAAAACTCCACAGGAAGCTGGAACATATTAAGCTCTATAGTTGTAAATACAATTGTTCTTCACCACAGCAAATTTTGGCTTCTTCTTGTTTGCTCTTTGGAAACAGAAGAAAGGTTGAGAGGGAACTTCATAAGTATGATTTTTGGTGCTTTGACAGAGCAGTAACTGCCTGAGACTTGTAAATTTGCATAACATTAGATTTAGCTCTTTGCATAAGAAAGCAAACCTCAAAGACACAGCAATATCAAATGTTCTGAGCTGGTGACCCTGTTGCTTTCTGCTGAACTTCAGCATTTATTTAAAACCAATTATGATTTTAGCTCTTACGAATGTGAAGAAAGCTTTCCATATGAAATGCTGTCATCCAAAGTGTGCAGAAAGAGGTCCAGTCCATCATTGGTGTAATACCATGTAAATGAATGTAGAACAGAGATGAATTTGGCCTAGTATTTCTTGAAGATGTGAATTGTCCTGTTTATCTCACTAGGGTGGTAAATATGAAGCCTAATGACAATTTTTAAGCAATCACTATTTCACTATTCGTTTTAGCAGATGTGTAGTATTGAATTTCGTTTAGTATTGGATTATCATAGATGTTACAATATAATGTCCAGAGGCTTTTCCCCAGGCAGGGGTAAGATTATTTCCTCTTTCCTTCTTGTCCAGCCCCAGGCCTCTTCCCTTCAAGAGCATAGCTTCCCCAAAGGGTGTGTCAGGGATTTTGTCTCCATATTGGAACAAGGAGAGGGCTAGTTGACTATCTTTTGGCTCTCACACATACATTCTTCTCCACAGGAATAGGAGTAGTCGAAGCACTAGTGTTACAGCATTGCTACTACTGCTGTCTATGTAGATGCTACTTTGAAAAAGCTCACATTCGCAATCTAACCTGGAACCCAGGATGTTCATGTGGCTTGAAATAAAGTTTGCCAGTTCCTACTAGTTATCCTACTTAGCAGCTCTTGGGGGTCTCCTTCATCCTCTCTATTCTGTGCCACCTATGAAGCTTCCTATGTACAAATGACCTGCATAATATTTGCTTTTATTAAAAAAATAACTTGGGTAAAAGTATTCTCAAGTGTGTCCTGAACATACATACAAAGGAGCAATACTTCCTTTACATTTACTTACATGCTTAAAACTGGGAAACAGACATCTTAATATTATTAAGGGGTTTACAATCCTTAAAGTTGCTGCGGATCCCATTTAAAATCTCTGGGGCTTGATAAGACAAAGCTTGTCAGCATTCCTCTGTTAAGCAGAAGTTTAGTAGCAGACTGCAGAAAAGTAGAAGCTAGACAGTGTGTATGTCATCTGTGTGACAGAGCACGTACCCAAATCTGCAACTCCATGACTCCTCAGTTTGCATGCAAGGATAATAAAGTGATAAAGTCTGTGTTTTGTGAACTATATTTTTATTAAGCAAGAGTTGCTCAATAAGAATACCTTGCTCAGAACTATAGAAATTCAAGACCTGTGCTGCTCAGATAAAACATTGTTGCTTTGCATAGTAGTTTCTAGCTAGGTATGGTAGAATCCCCACTAAATCAAATTTAGGAAATAGGAGAAAAAATATTTACCTGTATTCATTCAATAGTATTTGACCAACAACTGGCACAGAGCTGGTGAAGTGTCAAAAAAAAAATCTTATACTTTTATGGGTGTCCTCCTAACATGTATCTTCATTAAATCTGTTGGATCAATTCCCTTGTCTACCCAATTCACCCTCCCACAACCTTCCTAGATAGGTCTATCCATACCAGCAAAGACAACACCTAATAATGAAGATAAACAGTGCCAACTCTTCTGTGGCTTGTGTTATACAAGAGGTCAGACTAAATGACCATTGGTCCCTTGTGGCCTTGAAATCTGTGAAAACCCTTAAAGAACAGGGATTCTTATGTCCTTACTCTCAAATCAAACAAGTCATGTAAAGTATAATGATGAGAGCTCACAGTACGATTGAATGAGAAATGAGTTGTCATTTTTGAAATTATAAACTAAAAACAGGGATATATTATGCATGTCATTCAGAAGTGTGAAGAGTTTTCTTCAGACACAATCTGTCCTTCCAAGGAAAGAGGGTGGGTGAAAGGGCTGCCTAGTGGGATTTATTAGTGTAGCGAAGGGGTGTGGTCTCCCTTGGAGACTGATGGGGAGGAGGCACCATCCACCTCTGGTGGGCGGAGCTGTGCCTGCCACGGCCACTCTGCCAGAAGCAGAGGGGCGAGATAGGACGCTTAAAAGATGGACCCTGCAGCTCAGTTGGAGGGGAGTTTGCAAAGGAGACACACTCTTCTCAGCCACGGCTGAACCCCATGCCTGAGAATGGGAGTCCTACAGTGCCAAGGGCCCAAAAGGATTGCTGGGCAGGCTGACTGATGAAATCATGGAAGAGCTGCTGGGACTGATGTTGGCTGTGTACCCCATAGAGATGAAGGAACTGGGATTGGTGAGTATCCGAGTGCGTGTTTGCTGAGTAAGTATCTGAGCGTGTGTTTGCTGGGAGGGCAGTGTGAGAGCCTGAGCGAGTGTCTGATTGGCTGGTAGCCTGCAAGGGGCAGGCAGTGGGGCTGTCTGTTTGTTTGTTTCAGGGGAGCCTGGCTGTTTAAAAATAGCCAGAGCTTCGCGAACCAGCTGAGCAGCGGGGGACAGCAGAGCAGCACACAGCAGGAGTTTGCCTGGGAGTGAGCCCAGTGAGGCTTACATCTTGCCAACTTCTCTGAGGAAGCTCATAGTAAGAAGGTGGTATGGAAGGGAGGGGTTCAGCTATTGTGACCTGCACTGGATGTGCCATGTTTGTCTTTCTTCCACAGGACAGAAGCGACTTTGTGTGTACAAAGTGCAAGCTGGTCTCCATACTGGAAGAGAAGATTGAAGGTCTGGAGCAACAGATAACGACCCTGCGTTGCATACGAGAAACGGAGGATTTTCTGGACAAAAGTCAGGATATGCTTCTACGGGCACAAAGCTCTAAAGATTTAGAGCAGGTTGCACAGCGGAGCCAAGAGGCCAGTGAAGAAGCTTGGCAACATGTGACCTCCAGAAGAAGAAGGGGGAATGTCCGGGTTCCAGCAACGCGGACACAGGTAACTAACCGCTTTCATGTTCTCTCCACAGGTACCATTGCGGAGAGTGGACCAGATGATATGTCTGGGGGGAGAAAGCAGAAGGAGACTCCGCTGGTTGGAAGGCATGAGATGCGCTGTCCTGAGATGGGGGGTTCACGACCACCACTCCCAAGAGAAGGAGACGGGTGGTGGTGGTCGGGGACTCTCTCCTCCGGGGGACTGAGTCATAGAATCATAGAATCATAGAATATCAGGGTTGGAAGGGACCCCAGAAGGTCATCTAGTCCAACCCCCTGCTCAAAGTAGGACCAATTCCCAGTTAAATCATCCCAGCCAGGGCTTTGTCAAGCCTGACCTTAAAAACCTCTAAGGAAGGAGATTCTACCACCTCCCTAGGTAACGCATTCCAGTGTTTCACCACCTCTTAGTGAAAAAGTTTTTCCTAATATCCAATCTAAACCTTCCCCACTGCAACTTGAGACCATTACTCCTCGTTCTGTCATCTGCTACCATTGAGAACAGTCTAGAGCCATCCTCTTTGGAACCCCCTTTCAGGTAGTTGAAAGCAGCTATCAAATCCCCCCTCGTTCTTCTCTTCTTCAGGCTAAACAATCCCAGCTCCCTCAGCCTCTCCTCATAACTCATGTGTTCCAGTCCCCTAATCATTTTTGTTGCCCTTCGCTGGACTCTCTCCAATTTATCCACATCCTTCTTGTAGTGTGGGGCCCAAAACTGGACACAGTACTCCACATGAGGCCTCACCAATGTCGAATAGAGGGGAATGATCACGTCCCTCGATCTGCTCGCTATGCCCCTACTTATACATCCCAAAATGCCATTGGCCTTCTTGGCAACAAGGGCACACTGCTGACTCATATCCAGCTTCTCGTCCACTGTCACCCCTAGGTCCTTTTCCGCAGAACTGCTGCCTAGCCATTCGGTCCCTAGTCTGTAGCTGTGCATTGGGTTCTTCCGTCCTAAGTGCAGGACCCTGCACTTATCCTTATTAAACCTCATCAGATTTCTTTTGGCCCAATCCTCCAATTTGTCTAGGTCTTTCTGTATCCTATCCCTCCCCTCCAGCGTATCTACCACTCCTCCCAGTTTAGTATCATCCGCAAATTTGCTGAGAGTGCAATCCACACCATCCTCCAGATCATTTATGAAGATATTGAACAAAACCGGCCCCAGGACCGACCCTTGGGGTACTCCACTTGATACCGGCTGCCAACTAGATATGGAGCCATTGATCACTACCCGTTGAGCCTGACAATCTAGCCAGCTTTCTACCCACCTTGTAGTGCATCATCCAGCCCATACTTCTTTAACTTGCTGACAAGAATACTGTGGGAGACCGTGTCAAAAGCTCACCGAGTCATCTACCTGCTGCCCTGACCGGGAAAACCGAGAAGTCTGCTGCTTGCCGGGGGCTAAGATTCGCGATGTGACGGAGAGACTGCCGAGACTCATCAAGCCCTCTGATCGCTACCCCTTCCTGCTTCTCCACGTGGGCACCAATGATACTGCCAAGAATGACCTTGAGCGGATCACTGCGGACTACGTGGCTCTGGGAAGAAGGATAAAGGAGTTTGAGGCGCAGGTGGTGTTCTCGTCCATCCTCCCCGTGGAAGGAAAAGGCCTGGGTAGGGACCACCGAATAGTGGAAGTCAACGAATGGCTACGCAGGTGGTGTCGGAGAGAAGGCTTTGGATTCTTTGACCATGGGATGGTGTTCCATGAAGGAGGAGTGCTGGGCAGAGACGGGCTCCACCTTACGAAGAGAGGGAAGAGCATCTTTGCGAGCAGGCTAGCTAACCTAGTGAGGAGGGCTTTAAACTAGGTTCACCAGGGGAAGGAGACCAAAGCCCTGAGGTAAGTGGGAAAGCGGGATACCGGGAGGAAGCACAGGCAGGAATGTCTGTGAGGGGAGGGCTCCTGCCTCATACTGAGAATGAGGGGCGATCAGCTCACGTGCTTATATACGAATGCACAAAGCCTTGGAAACAAGCAGGGAGAACTGGAGGTCCTGGTGATGTCAAGGAATTATGACGTGATTGGAATAACAGAGACTTGGTGGGATAACTCACATGACTGGAGTACTGTCATGGATGGTTATAAACTGTTCAGGAAGGACAGGCAGGGCAGAAAAGGTGGGGGAGTAGCACTGTATGTAAGGGAGCAGTATGACTGCTCAGAGCTCCGGTGCGATACTGCAGAAAAACCTGAGTGTCTCTGGATTAAGTTTAGAAGTGTGAGCAACAGTAGTGATGTAGTGGTGGGAGTCTGCTATAGACCACCGGACCAGGGGGATGAGGTGGATGAGGCTTTCTTCCGGCAGCTTGCGGAAGCTACTAGATCGCATGCCCTGGTTCTCATGGGTGACTTTAATTTTCCTGATATCTGCTGGGAGAGCAGTACAGCGGTGCATAGACAATCCAGGAAGTTTTTGGAAAGCGTAGGGGACAATTTCCTGGTGCAAGTGCTAGAGGAGCCAACTGGGGGGGAGCTTTTCTTGACCTGCTGCTCACAAACCGGGAAGAATTAGTGGGGGAAGCAAAAGTGGATGGGAATCTGGGAGGCAGTGACCATGAGTTGGTTGAGTTCAGGATCCTGACGCAGGGAAGAAAGGTAAGCAGCAGGATACGGACCCTGGACTTCAGGAAAGCAGACTTCGACTCCCTCAGGGAACGGATGGGTAGGATCCCCTGGGGGACTAACATGAAGGGGAAAGGAGTCCAGGAGAGCTGGCTGTATTTCAAGGAATCCCTGTTGAGGTTACAGGGACAAACCATCCCGATGAGTCGAAAGAAGAGTTAATATGGCAGGCGACCAGCTTGGCTTAAAGGTGAAATCCTAGCGGATCTTAAGCATAAAAAAGAAGCTTACAAGAAGTGGAAGGTTGGACATATGACCAGGGAAGAGTATAAAAATATTGCTCGGGCATGTAGGAATGAAATTAGGAGGGCCAAATCGCACCTGGAGCTGCAGCTAGCGAGAGATGTCAAGAGTAACAAGAAGGGTTTCTTCAGGTATGTTGGCAACAAGAAGAAAGCCAAGGAAAGTGTGGGCCCCTTAATGAATGAGGGAGGCAACCTAGTGACGGAGGATGTGGAAAAAGCTAATGTACTCAATGATTTTTTTGCCTCTGTCTTCACGAACAAGGTCAGCTCCCAGACTGCTGTGCTGGGCATCACAACATGGGGAATAGATGGCCAGCCCGCTGTGGAGAAAGAGGTGGTTAGGGACTATTTAGAAAAACTGGACATGCACAAGTCCATGGGGCCGGATGAGTTGTATCTGAGAGTGCTAAAGGAACTGGCGGCTGTGATTGCAGAGCCATTGGCCATTATCTTTGAAAACTCATGGCGAATGGGGGAAGTCCCGGATGACTGGAAAAAGACTAATGTAGTGCCAATCTTTAAAAAAGGGAAGAAGGAGGATCCTGGGAACTACAGGCCAGTCAGCCTCACTTCAGTCCCCGGAAAAATCATGGAGCAGGTCCTCGAAGAATCAATCCTGAAGCACTTACATGAGGGGAAAGTGATCAGGAACAGTCAGCATGGATTCACCAAGGGAAGGTCATGCCTGACTAATCTAATCGCCTTCTATGATGAGATTACTGGTTCTGTGGATGAAGGGAAAGCAGTGGATCTATTGTATCTTGACTTTAGCAAAGCTTTTGACACGGTCTCCCACAGTATTCTTGTCAGCAAGTTAAGGAAGTATGGGCTGGATGAATGCACCATAAGGTGGGTAGAAAGTTGGCTAGATTGTCAGGCTCAACGGGTAGTGATCAATGGCTCCATGTCTAGTTGGCAGCCGGTGTCAAGTGGAGTGCCCCAGGGGTCGGTCCTGGGGCCGGTTTTGTTCAATATCTTCATAAATGATCTGGAGGATGGTGTGGATTGCACTCTCAGCAAATTTGCGGATGATACTAAACTGGGAGGAGTGGTAGATACGCTGGAGGGCAGGGATAGGATACAGAGGGACCTAGACAATTTGGAGGATTGGGCCAAAAGAAATCTGATGAGATTCAATAAGGATAAGTGCAGGGTCCTGCACTTAGGACGGAAGAACCCAATGCACAGCTACAGACTAGGGACCGAATGGCTAGGCAGCAGTTCTGCGGAAAAGGACCTAGGGGTGAAAGTGGACGAGAAGCTGGATATGAGCCAGCAGTGTGCCCTTGTTGCCAAGAAGGCCAATGGCATTTTGGGATGTATAAGTAGGGGCATAGCGAGCAGATTGAGGGACATGATTGTCCCCCTCTATTCGACATTGGTGAGGCCTCATCTGGAGTACTGTGTCCAGTTTTGGGCCCCACACTACAAGAAGGATGTGGATAAATTGGAGAGAGTCCAGCGAAGGGCAACAAAAATGATTAGGGGACTGGAACACATGAGTTATGAGGAGAGGCTGAGGGAACTGGGATTGTTTAGTCTGCAGCAGAGAAGAATGATGGGGGGATTTGATAGCTGCTTTAACTACCTGAGAGGTAGTTCCAGAGAGGATGGTTCTAGACTATTCTCAGTGGTGGAAGAGGACAGGACAAGGAGTAATGGTCTCAAGTTGCAGTGGGGGAGGTTCAGGTTGGAGATTAGGAAAAACTTTTTCACTAGGAGGGTGGTGATACACTGGAATGCGTTGCCTAGAGAGGTGGTGGAATCTCCTTCCTTAGAAGTTTTTAAGGTCAGGCTTGACAAAGCCCTGGCTGGGATGATTTAATTGGTTATGGGTCCTGCTTTTGAGCAGGGAGTTAGACTAGATGACCTCCTGAAGTCCCTTCCAACCCTGATATTCTATGATTCTATTATTCTAACCCCACGAGATAGAGGTACACTGCAATGAGGTTGTAGGAAGTAGCCCAGGAATACCAGACAGTAGTCAAGTTGTGCAGCCAGAATATTGGTCAGAATGTATTGATGGGATCCCCGCTGACCCAGTGGCAGAACTCTCTGTCACTGTCAGGGCCCTGGGCTGGGACCCAGTGGAGTAGGGTGGGCCTGGGTCCCTCTACCCACTGTGGCTGCTCCACCCCTGAGGTGGCCACCTACCCACCTTAGGCCAAGAGGCCTGTGTTTGTTCACTATCCGTTTAAGCCAGGAGGCCAGAGCCTTAGACAGCTTACTGCTCTGCCCTGCCCAGAGGGCCAGAGCTCCTCAGTTCCTTTAATCCTCTGCCTTGCCTGAAAGCCAAAGCCTCATAGACTGCTTGTTGCTTTGCCCAGAGGGCTGGAGTCTTGAGAGTACTAGTTCCCCCTTTAAGCTTGGTTGGACGGACATGTGGTAGTGAGGAGGTGTGGCCTCCCTCTGAGACTGATGGGGAGGAACAGCCATGGACCCTTACAACTAGTGACTTGTTCTTTATGATGTTGTTCTACATTGTAAATGTGCAAGTGCTGCAGATAAGGTACATTGAGAAGTAACAATCATCCAGAGGGAATAGTACTGAAACAATAGTTATAGGTTTCCAGCAGGGAGATGTCTCTCTCTAGCAAGGTCAGCATCACGTTAGCAGCTGATGAAAATACAAGCACTCTTACTTTGAATGTTATCTTTAACAAAGCTCAAGGCAGAAATATAATTGGAAGTTTTATAAAAATACAGAACTTCAGAAGTGTGAATAGTAATGTAGAAAGCTGTGCATTCATTAATTCAAAAGAACAACTTGTTTCCAAGTGGTAAAAGCACAAACTAGATAGGACAACTGCTATGGTACATCAAACAAAAACCTTTTCATGGCAACCGATAGAGACATATTTTACAGCTACGATTTAGACATGTACTCTATTATTCTATAGAATCAAATTATTATTCAGCCATACAAACATCAAACTGCAATCTTATGTGGAACGGCTGAATTGCAGAATTAACTGTTTTAGATTGACTATGAAGCTTCATCACAGCTCATCACAGCATAGACAGGAATAAAAATAAATAAATACTTGAGAGGTACAGAGTGCAAGAGAATCCTGTGGCTGATCTTGAGATGGAGAATTTTGAAAAATCTGTTTCTAGACAATCAGCTAGCAAGCATTCATCACCATAGTATTTGGGTACCTAACCCTCCTGTCCAACTGCTAGATCACCACGCTAAACCAGTGATGCAAGTTTGAAGACCATTATGTATAATAAACTTTCAGCATGGATGCTGGTGACTTAGCAGTGTCACT
This sequence comes from Lepidochelys olivacea, assembly GCF_965140295.1. Taxonomy (NCBI): domain Eukaryota; kingdom Metazoa; phylum Chordata; order Testudines; family Cheloniidae; genus Lepidochelys; species Lepidochelys olivacea. Next base: position 77,171,014 of record NC_140414.1, read on the forward strand.
TCTCTTAATACCACAGGGTGAGATACAATTTATTCCACCCAAGTGGGGTGGAACCAGGGCTGGGCAGTGGAGGCTGGGACCCTTGCAAGGGAAATATGAAGGGGAGGGGCTGATGTACATTTCTCCCTGCCCCAAAATTCCCCACGCATGGTATCTAATGGAGGTGAGAGTGGGACCCGGCTATGTTTCTGCCCTTGTGCCTAGAGGGGCAGAGGCAAGAGTGGAACCTGGGCGAGGGAATGAAGTGGCTGCTGCCATGTCTGGGCCAGTTCTCCTTTCTCTGTTAGTCTTTAAAGTGCCACCAGACTCCTCATTGTTTTTGTGGTTACTGACGAACACAGCTACCCCTCTGATACTGTCCTTTCTCTGCCTTCTTTTACTTGGCTGGATGACACATTGTATGTGATTCCCCAGTGGCTTGTCCTGCCTTCCCAAAGTGTGGGTCCTGATGGAGACACATGGCATGGGGGAAGGGCAGGAGCACATGTGCCAGCTGCTGAGATTGGGGGGTGGGGAGAAAGGGGTCTGGGCACCTGGGCAGAGAGCAAATGCATGATAGCACACAGGGCACCAACTACCAAGGTGGGAGTGGGGAGAAGTACTGGGCACCAACCCCCTGGCTCAGGTTCACACTGGCCTGTTGCGACTACTAGTTTACTCCCAGCACAACCACGAGTGCAGGGCAATAAAACTCAGCACCATTAAACCTGCAGGATGACACAGTAAGGAAAGCACTCAAAACAATGCTGACAATTTCTATTTGTTTAATTTGAGACTTAAAAAAAGAAATAAACCCACTGTGACTCTCAGTGTAAAGTCCATTTAATAGCAAGAAGCTGTTAAATGGTTAGAGCCGTTATCTTTATTGTCCATCTTGGTATAGATTTTAAGAAAGAAATGGGTATTGAAGGGTGTACAGGCTTAGTATATTAGTACGTGTTTAGTGTGTGTGTGTGTGAGAGCCCCCCCCCCATGCCCAGCAAGCTTCTGCCTACGCCATGCACTGCATTTAAAAATATGCCTGGGAATTTTCCCAGGGTATCACAGTTGTAGAATTTAATTACCATTAAACATCTGTGCTAAGGAACTTTCCTCTGATCCACTATAAAAATTTACTGTGTATTCCATGGCTTTCAAGTCTCTTCACGGGTGGTGCGCTAGTTTAGTAGTTGCACACTTGGGTTTCTAATAAAACTTATAATTCAGTCTTTAACTAACATGTTTACGCTATCTATATTGTACACCTGTGTGTGTTTTATTTACCTGTGTCAAGGTTCCTCCCTCACTCTGAACTCTAGGGTACAGATGTGGGGACCTGCATGAAAAACCTCCTAAGCTTCTCTTTACCAGCTTAGGTCAAAACTTCCCCAAGGTACAAAATATTCCACCCGTCGTCCTTGGATTGGCCGCTACCACCACCAAAATAATACTGGTTACTGGGGAAGAGCTGTTCGGACGCGTCCTTCCCCCCAAAATACTTCCCAAAACCTTGCACCCCACTTCCTGGACAAGGTTTGGTAAAAAGCCTCACCAATTTGCCTAGGTGATTACAGACCCAAACCCTTGGATCTGAGAACAATGAAAAAGCATTCAGTTTTCTTACAAGAAGACTTTTAATAAAAAATAGAAGTAAATAGAAATAAAGAAATCCCCCCTGTAAAATCAGGATGGTAGATATCTTACAGGGTAATTAGATTCAAAAACATAGAGAACCCCTCTAGGCAAAACCTTAAGTTACAAAAAAGATACACAGACAGAAATAGTTATTCTATTCAGCACAATTCTTTTCTCAGCCATTTAAAGAAATCATAATCTAACACATACCTAGCTAGATTACTTACTAAAAGTTCTAAGACTCCATTCCTGGTCTATCCCCGGCAGAAACCCAGCATATAGACAGACACACAGACCCTTTGTTTCTCTCCCTCCTCCCAGCTTTTGAAAGTATCTTGTCTCCTCATTGGTCATTTTGGTCAGGTGCCAGCGAGGTTACCTTTAGCTTCTTAACCCTTTACAGGTGAGAGGAGCTTTCCCCTGGCCAGGAGGGATTTCAAAGGGGTTTACCCTTTGTTTCTTTTTTTTCTTTGCTTTTGCATTGCAAATGAACTACATGTGTGTGCCACATCAACAGGTGATATAAAGAAAAGGCTGCTTCACTGAACACAAGTAGCATTTGTAAACTCATTAGATTTTTAGGTATTTTGACTTCCTCTTTTAGGTATACTCAAGCAGCAGAACATCTATAGGCATGTGGTAAACTCTTAGTGAAACGCACAGGGAATTAGGTGCCGAACTTTCCCTTTAGCACTAATAGGAAATATAGCTTCAATTCACTAAGCTGAAAATTGCCGCCTAGATTACATGGGCTCTCACAAGCTGCAGTCACCATGAGGAAAAAGAAGAGACATTTTCAGGGACTGTTACAGGTTCAAAAGTTTCACATTCTGAGAAGCCTTGCTGAGGAGTGCTGGAACAATTTTTACCCCCTAGCACTCCTAGTTCCAGCACCTCTGGGCTTGGTTTAGTTTCTTGGTGCTTTTCAAAAGGTCTAGCATGCGTGTTGGTTTAAAAAAGGAAAAAGGAAAAAAACCCTTTTATCCAAAGTGTCTAATTTTTATAAGCCCTAGCCTTCAAAACACATGATCCTCTGCATCCCAGGCCTAAGCTCTCTTCTCAAAGGCACATTTAGGATTTGTTATAAGGGAGACACTATTTGGGCCGTCTTGACTACTCTGTCATGGCTACACTGAGTGGCATAGGCTTATATTTCAAAATATTAGGATTCACAGATATTTTGGAATCACCTTATAGTGTCTGTCTAGTTTAAGATACAGCTACCCATATTTCCTTCTGTACTACTTAATTGAGTTCTCTTGGATTTCTATTTGAAGAGCAACTGACGATGACACTGCTTTGATATATGCAAATTCAAAGTTCTCATGTAATAAGAACTTAAAAATTAAAAGGGTAAAATTGGCCTTGAATATAAGATTTTAAATCATGTGCTAATTAAGGAAGTATCTTTTTTTCTCCATGACAAACTTCAGTCAGCAGCTGTGTGCACCACCCTATTATTTCTGGTGAGAAACTAGACCTGTTTTATGCTGACGCTCATTGAATCGAGGACAGCAGGAATGAGTCTATTAAGTATAAGAGGGCAATATGCCCTGTTCAATTATTGTATTTTTAGGTTTGCACTGCAAGCTTCTTTAACCACTACTTTCAGTGAGTCTAATAGTTATTTTACATCCAAAAACCCTGACATAAAAAGAACACAAAGGCTGCAAAGTCAAGCACCCAGAAGTTTGGAAATGGCAGAATTAAGGTTGCACTTGTTAGTGTTAATTATGACACCATTTTTACAGTTAATTACACGATCACATAGTATTCTACTCCTCACCCCCAGGCCTCCTGCCTCATTCAATGACAGATTGGACATGTTCCCTGAACGAGTAGTTTGTTCTATATTTTTATCCTCATCATTGGCTATTTGGCCCCAGGCCTGCCATACTGCACACTATCCAAACCCTGCTCCGAAGACAGAAGTTTAATTTGCTCAATAATCTTCTCTATGGCACACTCATCACTATAGTATTTGCGTGCTTGACAAACATTAAACTCATTAATCTTCCCAATGCCTCTGAGATGAGGGGTTGTGGTATTATCCCCATTTTTAATATGGGAAATGGGTAACCAAAGCTCCCATTGATTCCGGTTGTAGCTGTGAGTGCTCAGCACTTATGCAAATACAACTCCAGCATCTCAAGTTGGGCACTTAGAAAGTAGAGAACACAGAAATAGTGACCACCTATGAAAAGTTTGGTTTAAGTGATTTGCCCAGCATTGCCCAGGAACTCTGTAGGAGCAGAGGTAGGGATAGAATCCAGTTCTCCATGGTGGCATTCAGCCAACTAACCATGAGTCTGTCCCATCTCTTCCTGCATTCCTGTGCCTTGTTCACTTCACACCTTCCAGTGTTTGCAACAAATAAGGCAGGGGTCCTACAGACCACAGCCTGATTCACTATACAACTCTGATTCATCCCCTGAGCACTGTCCAACCTGTGCATTGAATGAGGCTGGAGTCCTGTGGGTGGGGAACCCCCACCCCAGGATGTGAATATGTAATTTAAGATTGTATCATAATGCATGTACATAATGGGCCAGGATTAGGTTTGCATGTGCAACTTTAATTCTGGCATTCCCTTCCCTTTGAGTGCTTGTCTTTGTAACCTGTACACATTCTCTTATTATAAGAACTTACATACAAAAAACCTCTGTATTAAAAAAGCAAACTGAAAAAAAAATTCATTGTTTACACATACTGTTCCACACTTTGTTCATCAGTAGGTCTAGAAGCTTCAGAACCATACTGCAAACCTTTGCCACTTAATCTAACAGAAAAACTGATAAACAGTAGTAGGTTATTATCCTCCATATATACACATTACCTATCTGAATTTTCTGCTTCTGCATCCAGCCTGAATGCCAGCTGTGAATTTGAGACCACGATAAAAGACCGTATCTTTGCACTTAGTTCCAGCAACCACTGCTTCAGTGGCCTTCACAGCCCAGTAGAGCATCTTCAGGGTAAATTCTGCTCATCTGTGAAGCCCTGAGATGGGGCATACTGAGTCGATCTGTGATGCTAGAGTATACACAATCAGCATATAGAAGCTGTGAGGGCACAAAGCATGCTCAGGATACACAGAATCTTTGGAGAATGTACCCACCAAAGTCAAACAAGCCTCTATGCACAATATGCAAACTGAGATTTTCATGGGCTTTCAGTTAGACCAAAATTTGGGCACATTTTCACATAGGCAGCAAAAGGCACATACATCCCTCAGATCAAGCCACTGCCTACCAATTTCAAGTTCTTGCTCCAAAGCATAGCAATGTTAGAGTTTCTCACTGAAGCAGTTGCAAGAATTTTTTTTAACATAAGCAAAACATACCCCCCCCCCTAATTTTGTTCTTAGAAATGATTGAGCCATGTTAGCTGAAACTTCTCAGAAACAAGAAGCGTGAGGCAGACACCTGGCATGGAAAATTTCAGTCTGAATGATCAGCGTTTGGCAAAGTTATAAGCAACTCTAAACAGTCTCAGAATGGGAAGTTTCAGCAAAGCTTTATTACAGATGGTGCTATGGACACTCCCTTTAATTTTTTTCCTGCTGGCTTAGAAGCCAGAGCTAAGTCATTGTCTCTCACCCCATGTTTATTATACAAACTCAAAAAACCCCCCAAATATATTACCATTTGCATACATCAATACCTTTATCCTGGCTGCACTCCCCCATCATTCTAGTCCACTCAAAACCCAACTTCAGTTATATTAGCAATGCAAATTACACTTCCATGGCTCATTTTGCCTTCGCCTTTGGATAAATTATAGCATTTTTTACCCAGGTGATGAATTGAGCCCAGTGTATTCACTGAAGTCAGTGAGGTTGCACTGGGGTTGATGAGAGGAGAATTTGGCCAAATGTGCCTTTTCTTGTGTGAAATATTAGCAGTGGTTAGTGTGGCAGGGTCACTTGTTTTGTCTCAGTGCTTTTACTGTTCTGCTCCTCAATAAGACGCTGCTTCCAAATGGCTACATGCTTTCAAGCACATTTTAATAATTCATCATGAACAGCTAGAGTAAGCAAGATAAATAACACTGTGTGCTCTATGGCGAGTACCTAAAAGGCAAGAAGTGTAAATCCTATTTAACTTCACAGCCATTGCGATCGCCTTGCAGTTTACAATCAAGGAATGGAACCCCATGTTACAAATGCTTTCATATTTAAACTTAAAACTTTCAAACCAAAAGGGGGAAGGGAGAAAAAAATATCTTTTCCCCCCTCTTATTTGAAAAGATTCAAGAAGAGACAGAAACAAAATAATCCATAGCACAATGTGACAACAAGGAACATATTTTAAAAATAAGGCACATTCAAAGATAGTCATACAACACTTTTAAAATTAATTATACAAGACATGTATGTACTGTATACACAGCAACTTTGTATCATCTCAATCATCTGTAGTTTTTTTTTTATCTTCCAATTTTCTCAAAGGAACTATTTGTTAAGACTTATTCAGCTTTATTTTTTTATAGTCATCGGGACCATTCATTCATTATATTTCTAAGTAGCTCTGCATTATCCCTTTGAGGAAACCTCACTCACATTAACACATTAAATCACATGCTCCTTTGACTGTGTGCTGCACTCCTTCCCCTGCTACTATTTTCTGGGACTTTATGTCTTTATAATTCAGTGTTTCCACATCTCACCCCTTATATTTTGAATTCTCTAACCTTCAGATCCTCTGGGATGCTGGCTGCCTGCTGCAAAATGCTGATCATCCTCAACTCTGGGATCTCATACAATCAGGCTCTGGGTAAGGCTCACCTGGGTAGTCTCATACAGTTTGAGGGAACAATAATTTTTATTCCTATAGCTTCTTTCATTCAGAAAGACCCTCAAAGCACTTTACAAGCTGATTTATCAGCTATAAATTCTGTGCCAAAAATCAGTGAATCTCCCTCTGAAATTCTGCTGGTGATGGTGTGAAACACAGCTACTGTGTTCTGACAAACTATAGGGAGCTTTATTAGGCAGGCAGACTGGAATTACCAACAATGAACTTGGACTCAGGGAGGTTAAAGCGGTGTGTAGCTTTTGCCATCTGTGCTTTAGCACATTTAAAGTGTCTTGAGATCCAAGTATTATTATTTATCAACTAACCTATATTGATACTTACCAAATACAGAAATCATGTAAGGGAATATTTAAGAAGTTAATAGTATATTAGGCTGCTTTATCTTGATCTATCTATGCTGACTCTTACCCAGCTCTTTTTTAGGATGCCAGGTTTCTTATTACACATGCCGCTGAAGGCTACATTGCCAGCTCATAGAAAAGAAACACATGATCAAGCAACTACACTAACAACAAAAATAAAGGTGCATTATATTTTTTGGCACATTGTGCAAGGAGAGGGAGAAAGAAATCTTTACTTGATGTTTTATGCAGTAGGACAATTATTTCCCTGATTTGTTCCAGTTACTAAAGCACTGTCTGTAATGTATGCTGCTGTAATTAGTCAGCAGGTGTGTGCGTCAGGTAGTCATAATGGATTTTTAAAAGGCTTTAAAATGCCCAAATTGGTGAAACAGACTTATTTGGAACTTAGTTGCTGTGGAGATTTTATGGCAATTTTTCAGACTAGGCTATTCTTTGAAAAATTAGCACATTTTCAGATAACGATAATAGAGGAGAGTTGAGTGGGTGCCTCCTACTGTGGGACTATTCTGATGTTCACAGGCATAGAGGGTATGTTGTTGTTCTCTACACCACTTATATACCACCTTTAGCATTGTCACCCTTTATTATCATTCTTGCATGTGTGGCAGACCTGCCAAGACTTCTGCCTGATTTGGGGATTTTTCTCCTCCTCCCTGGCCAGCCACTCCCTAAATTCCTGCCGGCTCCTACTGCACCCAGTATATGTCAGGCATAACTAATTTGTTAATTTTTCCTCCTTTACTTCTGAGGAGGGGAGCATAGTATTTCAATCACTTCACCAAATAATTAGATTGGCCGAATGACTGGGATATTTTATATATTTCTCCTGGGAAAGAAGGCCAACATTTCTTTATCTATTTAATTTAATGATGAAGGCAGGACTGAGGAATAATCGAACTGTTAAACCTAAAATGAATTCTGTCTCACACACCAAGTATCATGTAAATATTTTCGAGACTATGATGTACACACTGGTCATTACTATAATAATAATGAACAAAGTTGCCATACATCAGCTCCATATAATTAGAACAGGAAATAAGGATGGTGTCTTACATACCATCTGTGATGTCTACTGAAAAAATAGTCTGTTATGGTGACCATTTTCTCTCTGCATGTAAGTGCATGGGATTTTTTGTTGTCGTTATTTGTTATAAAAATGGAGCACCCAAGAGAAACCTGAAGACGAACCTTAGTGGGGAAGGCAGAACAGTCGATCAATATTATAAAGCAGATGGAAGCAACAGCTAATGCCAGAAAGGGATGGAAGAAATTAATTTCTAACCTGTGTGCCAATAGTGTCAGGAGAAGGATGAAAAAATATACCTTTAGTTGCTTGTAAACTATATTTGTACATCTGGAAAAAGAGAATAAACAAGATCAAATATACAATAGAGGTGTACAGCCAAATTCTGCCATTAGATGTATGCATGCAACTCCCTTTGTCAATTATCCGTCACCATGCATTATTGTAATGCTGCCCTAATGCTTCACAGTTGAGATGCTATACTGTGTAACTTTCTATAAGAAATTATGACTCCTGTTGCTTTTCTGGGTTCTTTTCCCACACTTAAGTTAGCATTCTGGTACTGTAAATTTGACAACTACAGGTTGATCAACTGTTTCATTCCAAACTCTCCACTGTTCAACAAATTAAAGACTGACACTAAGTGATACTGACTTATTTTTTTTAGGAAATGGGAGGCTTTGCTTGTATTTCTTTTAGATTACTGTTATTGCTATTTCATTGCAATTCTTCTCTTGTTTTAAACTGCATTTCAAATGCTCTTAAACGCTGTTACATATGGTCTCTTTGAATTATCACTGTACATTGTGGACCTCTATTTTTGGTAGCCTAGTTATTACTTTGCATTTAAGGATTCAACGGTGAGGTCTTACTTAAGAAATCATGTTTCAGCCTTTGGTACTATTATTATTATTAATTAAGGCTTAGCACCTAAAAGGGTACAGAAGATGCTGCAGTACATGTAAGAAGAGAAAGTCTCTGCCTTAAATGCCGTACAGTCTTATTTAGATATGACTTGGAAGCAACAAAAACATGATGGGGTGATGGGAGATGAATCTTTTGTGAACACGTGTGCAGCATGGTGAAACAAGTTTTTTTAATATGCAAAATTTTTAAAGACTTTTTGGTTCACTTCCTACAGGTATCAGAGTGTCCTTAGAATGTAGTTCTGTTTACTGACAATTAATGTACATTATGTTGAACTTTCATTGACTCTAAATATTCTTATGGCATCTCAAGGCTTTTAAAAGTTAATCCATTTTTTATTAATTTTTACAGTGCCAGAAGTGGGTTGAAGAACTAAAATTATTTAAAAGCCCAGAAACCTATTTTTGGCATTTTTAAAAATTAATTCTGTAAAGGGTGTCAGGTTTGACATATTATGATCAGCCTATAGGAGATGGAATAGTGGGCAGTTGAGGCAGCTAAAGATGTGCAGGTGAGTGCAGGTGAGGCAGTTAAAGATGAACAATAAATGCAGTTTATCACATGAGCACGTTGCTTTGCAATTTATGATATGGAGATTACCACCTTGTATGTGATATGTAGTAATATATCTTTTATTTTAAAAATATAACATTAAATCAACATCTAGGAATTCTTTTTAACATTTAAGTTTTGCAACAGTGTCAATGTGGTGACTTTTGTTGCTTTCAAGTACTGTAGTGGTATTACATTTTCAAGGAGAACAATTTACAGGGCAGTATTTTAACTATTTTCGTTTTTTCCCGAGGACACTAAATTGGAATTGGTGGTGTCATTTCTTCAGAGACAAACATCAGCTGCTATATTTTTCTTTTAGAGAAGAACGAGCACATCTTTAAAAAAATTATGGAATTGACATTTCCGCTGAAAAGGATATTACATATGTGAAAGGAGTAGGAAGTAATCATAATGAACTCAATCAAATGCTTTTTTTCTCTTTGTTTTTGGTCAATACAACACATTATATTTTACTCTGATTTTATGTTGCTAGAACCACACTTCAAGGTTTATTAGTAGCGGGGTGGTGGGAGGGAGGAAGTTCCTTAATTTAGTACCTTTGAGGAGATTGAATTGGATGCTTCTATTCATTTAAATTTGTTAGAAGGAATGGGAGGTCTGGTTTTGGAACACGTTTACAAGCACTTTTAAAAATGTCGACTTTGTAATTGCACATCTCCATTTGCTTGGATGAAATGTCAAGAAAGGTTTTATTTTATGCATTTTTAACTTCATGAATATGCTGCTGTAAATCTGTTGATTAGTTTACTTGTTCATTTGATAGTCAAACCATTGAATACAGCAAAAATTGATGCCGCTCTGTTTCACTCCTTCAGTGGAACTCTGGAAGTTTCCGTGTCTCAACAGGGGAAACACTTCAAAGGAATCCTGGGAGCAGAAACTGGTCTCTGCGTGCACTATCCTGGAGAATGCGGGGTCCATTTTAATCTACCTGGCCAGCTCTGCTGGTCAAATGTGGAGGAGAGAGGGAGCCATGACACCTTGGGTAATCAGACACCATTATGTTTAGACTTCATAGATAGCTGCTCTGTAATCTATGAATGATTTGGATTTGGAGCTGCTCTGTAACTGATGAATGCAGTACGTTGGCCTGATCATTAGGACATTTACTGTATGAATACAGTGGTTTAGTTTAATGGGGGCAGTTGAGAAAATCAAGCAGGAAAGAAAAACAATGGCTCAAGATAAACTACTGTTCAGCAGACTCTTAAGAATTGTTAAGAGACAATGCTAGGACACGAAAAGGCCTGGGAACATAGGAGGTCAGTGTATAAAGAAATGCTCTTTCAAGAGAGGGGAGTAGTTTGGGTGAGAGACAGACACCTACTGGGGCTACCTGAAGAAGTTAAGCCTGCCTAGGCTACCATCAGGCCATATTCAGACTAGATAAGAGATTTATGTGTGTAGACAGTTTGTAGCTTTAAAATCCTTTTTTCCCTCTAACTGCTTTGTTCCTCCTGCAAAACAAACAATAATGTGCTAATAAAGCTGTTCTGTCACTGCTTACCACTGTACCAGCTCCTAAAGGGAAGAACTGCAGGTGCTCAAATTCAGTTTGTCTTGCTGGACACGCACAGATGATCCACATGGCACTGTATCCCATGACAGAGTGCGAGAGTTGCAGAATTGCACCCCAAGAGAGGCAAAGGTAGAAGACCTGGCACCTGAGGGGGTACACTCTGTGAGACTATAATGATGACAGAGGTGCAGCTAGCCCTGTAACCATGACACTGTACTGAGCTATAAATACTGTTCATGGCATTCAAGATTTCTAAATTCAGCTTTTTCTCTTAGAAAACTCAACTGGGAAAATAGCTGAGACACCAGGGAAGCACAGCTAAGTGCAATTTCTTCCAGGGAACACTGAAGAGTGAATTATTGCTTTCTCTTCGCCGCTGAACTGCCTGTCTGCCTCTTTCCAGCATCAGTAACCTGACAGTGCAGCCCCTTTAACTTTTATTTATTTTAGATAATCTGAATGAGGAGATGTTTCAAGTTCTTTAATTCTGTTTAACTAAAGGAAACTAAAGCTATGGACAACTAGTGGTACCTTATAACTAGCAGGGGTGTGTATTACATCTACACAAAAAAACCTGTCCAGATTTTGGATTCCTTTCTAAATTAAAGCTTGTATTGTCTTTTAAAAAATAATTAAAAATAAGAGGGGAAGCTTTGAATTTTCTTACATCCATTTTCCGAGATTCATAGGTTCTAAGGCCAGAAGGGACAATTGTCATTATCTAGTCTGACATCCTGTATAGCACATGCCATAGAACTTCCCCAAAATAATTCCTAGAGCAGATCTTTTATTAAGACATCGAATCTGGATTTAAAAATTATGAATAATGGAGAATCCACCACAATCCTTGGTAATTTTTCCAATGATTAATTACTCTCACTGTTAAAAAAAAAAAAAGCCTTATTTCCAGTCTGTGTTTGTCTAGCTGCTGCTTCTTCCAGCTAATAGATGATGTTTTACCTTTCTCTGCTAGACCGAAGAGCCCATTATTAAATATTTGTTCCCAGTGTCGGTTAATACAGATTGTAATCAAGTCACTCCTTAACCTTCTCTTTGTGCAGATAAATAGATTGAGCTCCTCGAGTCTATCACTATAAGGTATATTTTCAAATTCTTTATTCTTGTGGTTCTCTCTCTCCAACATGCTTCTTGAATTGTGGGCCCCAGAACTGGACCCAGGATTCCAGCAGCAGTCACATCAATGTCAAATTCACAGGTAAAATAACCTTTGTTCTCCTATTTCAGATTCCCTGGGATCACATTAGCTCTTTTGGCCACAACATTTTCTTTTCTCAACCATCTCTGCATAATAGGCTTACTACCTTGCCCTCATATATGAAGAACTAAAGCCATTTTGCAAAGGTTCATATTATTTATGTCATTAATTGAGCTGGTCAGATATTTTTAATAAAATGGTTTTTTTTAGTCAGAAAATACAAATTTGTTGAAACCAAGTATTTTCAACGGAAAGGGTCAGCTTTGACAAATCTTTATTTGGGAAGGTTTTGCAAAGCCAGGATGGAAATGTTGGTCAAACTAAAGAGAGAAATAGAGATCACCCATCCCAGAAGTGCCAATAGCCTGGTTAAGATACTCACCTGGGATGTGGAGACTCATATTCAAGTCCCTGCTCTGTGTAGTTCAGAGCAGGGACTTAAAGCCAGATCTCCCACTGTGACAATCAGGGCCCAGACGCCCCCAGGGGAGAACAGGGAGCCTGAGCCCCAAAGAATAAGCAATTGAATCAAGAGGTTGTATATAATGTTATTGTATATAAAATATGCCAAGTAAGGTCTTTTATGAAAGCTTGACCACCTAGTCCAGAATCTTACAGTGTGAGATGCGTATAGACGATGGTTATGAGTCTGTGTCTATAGAATAATATGCTCATGACCGATAATACAATTTCAGCTACACCTCACAGCAGGGAGGGGCCCATTCCAAGCCAGTTGTTTACACAAAACAATGTCTTATCTTAATGTCAATATCTTCAATGGTGGACCATAAGTGTTAATGGGAAAAGATTGAAACAACTAGAAACTGAAAAGAAAACTCTAGTCTTAGAAAACTGAGGGCATGTCTACACTACACTCTTAAATCAATCTAGGTTAGGTTGATTTACAGCCACCACAGTGGCTGATGTCCACACTGCCCTCCTTCTGTCAAAGGTACGTGTCCTTACCAGGAGTGCTTCCACAGATTTGAAGAGGGGCAGTGTGTGGGGCTTAGAGCCCAGGGTCTCAGCTCTGCGCAGCTCCTCGCTGGAAGCCCAGCTGCCCCCCAGGCTTCTCGCCTCTCCCTACCCCACCTGGGAAGCAGGTGGGGGAAAGTGCCTGGAGCCTCTGGACTCTGATGGGGAGATCCATGCCTGGAGTCTGGTCAGCTGCCATGCTCCTGGTGGGGAACTGAGAGGCTGGGGGGGAGCCAGGCTCCCTGCTGGGAGTGGGGAGCCAGGACCCGGTGGGGCAGCAGAGCTCCCAGTAGGGAGTGGGGAGCCCAGATGACAGCCCAGCTTGTAGCAGAGTCCCAGGAGCAGTCCTAGCTGCCTTATGTCAGCTGAACTGTGTAATATAGATCAGGGCTTAGAGGAGATACTTTCCCTCATCATAAATGAGCATAGTCTGAGGCTTTGTCTACACTGCCTCTTTTGTTGGCCAGGGGTGTGAAAAAAACCACTCCCCTTCATCCGCAAAAGTGCTGGTGTGGACAGCACTATGTCTGCAGGAGAGCCTCTCCTGCCCATTTAGCTAACGCTGCTCACTGGGGGTAGTTTAATTATGTCGGCAGGAAAAGCTCTCTCCCTCTTCCAAAGAGTGGCTACATCGGAGACCTTACAGCAGCACAGCTGTGCCGCTGTAAGGTCCATAGTGCAGACATAGCCTTAGAGAAAGGATTAAAACCCTGTAAACCTTTAAAAGATAAGGGGTATGAAGTGAAGGACATCCATAAACTGAGGGCCAAAATCTAGGCCGGGTGCTATCTCTGGAACACTGGATCTCTTCTTTGATAGGGGTGGCTGGGAAAATGTTTAGAGGCAATTGGTAACATATTAGAAAAGGGAATTTAGCCAGTATAGAAGTGTAAAGCGTAAAGCTGTATCTTTGTTTATTTTCTGTGTAACTAGTATGACTTTGCTTTTCCTTACTATTTCCTCTTTGAATCTGATCTTTTCTATAATAAACCATTTATTTTTACCCCAAGAAGGTTGCTTTTGTTCAGACTGCATGGAGTGTGTGCACAAAAGTGAACAGATAAGTGCAGGAAGGTTTCACTCCTTTGGGGGTGATGAACCTGAAGGAAAAGGCCAGGTCTGTTAGTTAAGAACTTAGGGTAGACAGATTTGGGGAGGCTAGGGACCAGAAAGGCTATTGAGGAGGCAAGGAGTCTCATCTAATGACAAAGTATGTGCATGGGCACGCGTGTATAATTTTTCTGCATTTTATTCTTCTTAGACTCACCGATCTAACAAAACGAACAGAGAATGAGCTGGATTCTTCAGCTTAGCTCAGCTTAGCCTCCCGCCCCCTTCTACTTTCACACAGACTCTCAGGATGTTTTGATAAGGCTTTTGTACCATATTGTGGATATCATTCTGTTTATCAACCACCTCTCAATAATTCCCGAAACACCTACCCCATGGACAGCTTTCTAGAACCTGAAATAGTTAAATGTACTTACCCATCCATAATTTTTCCTGCTCAGAAGTGGGCATCTTGAGCTTCCTGATCCATCACACCTGGGAAGTAGTTAGCCATAAAACAAATCTCCACAAACAAGAGGAAAACTTAAAACAACAGGAAAAATTCTCTTTTGAGGGTGTTTTTGTTTGCTTATTTTGCTTGTCTTTGTGTTTTGTTTGTTTGTGTTGCTTTTTTTTTCTTGTTTTGCTTTTCTTCTTCCTGCCCCCACCATAGGAAGGGTTTTACTGAAGGAAAAGCAGTGGACACTGCAGAATCCTTTGTCCAAAAGCCATATCAAACACAACACATCAATTTTAACATGATGGTGAGAAGAGTACACTGAAGACCAGGTAGTCAGATGGCAAAATTACATGAATGAAGCAGTACAGGAGATGACCTGATTGAGTGACCCCTCAGAAAAGGACGGAAATCTTTTATAAGATGTGTGCAGGTTTTTTTATTATCAAATGTTATAAAAGATCAACTGCTGTGGTGATGAACAGAGATACAAAACTTATGGACATATGACACCAGACTGTTTTTCCTAACTTTTCTACCAACTCCAATATTGGGGCAGCTCCATCAAACATAGTGAGAGCGATCATTTTTATTAATGTACTATGTAGACTTTTTCTGAGCCTCAAGGTGACATGGTATTTGTGGTTAAAAGTCCAATAGCTACAGGGCCTTCTTTAGACTTGTTGCTGTCAGCCCATACTTTTTTCTCTTACCTCTCTTTTGAAGTCCTTGTCATCTGTTTTTTTCTCTCCACGGTCCCTGCTCTGACTTTGATGCTTGGTCACTTACTTGTTATTACCTCAACCCTCTTCCCTCATCAAAGGCCACTTTAATTTCCAAATTGCTGACCCATCTGATTTGTTGTCTTCCTCTCATTTCCTGTCTTAACAGCCTTGCTTAACTCCCTTACTTTCCATTTTGTCCGTCACTGAACCCTCTCACTATGGCCACCACTTGATATTCAGCATTTCACAAGCCTCCGCTCTTCCCCGTCCTGCTTCTTGATCTTTAGCCTATCCCCCTCCTACCTGTATACCTTTATCTCAGTATTCTCTTCACAATTTTTACCATGCAGCCTCCTATAGTGGAACGGTGTTTCACTTCCTCTCTGCCAAGCCCCCAGATTTTTCTCTTTTAAGTCCCTCCTTATAACAGTCTTCTTCCATGATTCTCTTTCCTTCATCGCTTTCCATAGTCTTTGCTCACTTTCCATTCTCTGAATAGCTGTCCCATGTCTTGCTTTGTTTCTTTGTCTTCTCATTCTTAGATAGTAAGCTCTTCAAGGCAAACAATATGTCTTAAATTTTATATGGCACTCCACCGACATACGATGTTATACACATGGGCTGAAATCCTGAACCCATTGACTTCAATGGGCCCTGGATTTTACCCATGATTTTTAATAGTAAAAATGTGTTTGTATTCTTCCATAAAAAGGCACTATAGAATTACATTAACAGTTGTTTAAAATATGGTAAAATATTATACTACAAAATATTTTCTTGTAACATTAAAATATATAAAGCCCTCTAGTAGTATGAGCTCATGGATTATTAAAAAAGTACAAAGTATCATAAAAGACAGTCCCCCAAATCTCTATGCATTAAGCCATGTAAGGAGAGTGGTCAGTTTGGATGAGCTATTGCCAGCAGGCGAGTGAGTTTGTGTGTGTGTGTGTGGCGGGGGGGGGGGTGAGAAAACCTGGATTTGTGCTGGAAATGGCCCACCTTGATTATCATGCACATTGTAGGGAGAGTGGTCACTTTGAATAAGCTATTACCAGCAGGGGGGTGAATTTGTGTTTATGTGTTTTGGGGTGGGGGTGAGAAAACCTGGATTTGTGCTGGAAATGGTCCACCTTGATTATCATACACATTGTAAAGAGAGTGGTCACTTTGGATGGGCTATTACCAGCAGGAGAGTGAGTTTGTGTGGGGGTGGGGGGGTGGAGGGTGAGAAAACCTGGATTTGTGCTGGAAATGGCCCAACTTGATTATCATACACATTGTAAGGAGAGTTTCAGAGTAACAGCCGTGTTAGTCTGTATTTGCAAAAAGAAAAGGAGTACTTGTGGCACCTTAGAGACTAACCAATTTATTTGAGCATAAGCTTTCGTGAGCTACAGCTCACTTCATGCATCCAATGAAGTTCAATCTGATGAGGTTCAATAAGGATAAGTGCAGGGTCCTGCACTTAGGACGGAAGAACCCAATGCACAGCTACAGACTAGGGACCGAATGGCTAGGCAGCAGTTCTGCGGAAAAGGACCTAGGGGTGGCAGTGGACAAGAAGCTGGATATGAGTCAGCAGTGTGCCCTTGTTGCCAAGAAGGCCAATGGCATTTTGGGATGTATAAGTAGGGGCATAGCGAGCAGATCGAGGGACGTGATCGTTCCCCTCTATTCGACATTGGTGAGGCCTCATCTGGAGTACTGTGTCCAGTTTTGGGCCCCACACTTCAAGAAGGATGTGGATAAATTGGAGAGAGTCCAGCGAAGGGCAACAAAAATGATTAGGGGTCTGGAACACATGAGTTATGAGGAGAGGCTGAGGGAGCTGGGATTGTTTAGCCTGCAGAAGAGAAGAATGAGGGGGGATTTGATAGCTGCTTTCAACTACCTGAAAGGGGGTTCCAAAGAGGATTGCTCTAGACTGTTCTCAATGGTAGCAGATGACAGAACGAGGAGTAATGGTCTCAAGTTGCAGTGGGGGAGGTTTAGATTGGATATTAGGAAAAACTTTTTCACTAAGAGGGTGGTGAAACACTGGAATGCGTTACCTAGGGAGGTGGTGGAATCTCCTTCCTTAGAGGTTTTTAAGGTCAGGCTTGACAAAGCCCTGGCTGGGATGATTTAACTGGGAATTGGTCCTGCTTCGAGCAGGGGGTTGGACTAGATGACCTTCTGGGGTCCCTTCCAACCCTGATATTCTATGATTCTAAGTACTCCTTTTCTTTTTGCGAATACAGACTAACACGGCTGTTACTCTGAAACCTGGCATAAATATTGATTACTCCTGAAAACTTTAATCTAGTTTGCTGAGTGCAAGTATACAGTGACATGAAGGTTTGTAACAGAGGTGCTCAGTAGTGTCAGTATATTAAGGGTTAGGTACCGTTTCCTTTATAGATACGGGGGGAGATTTTCAAATATGGCTATGGGATTTAGGAGTACAAGTCCCACTGAAAAACAGCCCAGTGGGGCTTACTAAGGGTCAGATACTGCCTCCGGTACTGATGTGTGGTGAAATCCTGGCTCCAGTTGTTTTAACAGGAGTTTCACCCTTGACTTAAATGGAGTCAAGCTTTCACCCACTTTCATTGATGTCAGTGGGCTTTGGATCAGGGCTGTTGAATAAATACATCATTTGCAAATAGTCCTGTTGAAATCCGTGAGACTGTTTGCAGAATAAGATATTCAATGTGACAGGTGGCAGATTCTGAACCATTTTATTGTTTTTTTTTATTGTTTCCTAAAATTCTTGGTTTTTTAATTGGAGTCCACCATAAAATCTCAATTGAATGTTTTCCGCAGAAATGTAGACAAGATATCAGACAAAACACACTTTTAAATAGTAACCAAAGCCACCTAAAAACATACCATGTTCAATTAATTAGCTAATAATATAACATAGTAGGTGGTAAATGAGCTAATAAGATATGTAATATAATTCTATGTTGGAGTCCAAAACCCAGAGTTAAAATAACATTTGTTTGTAGTAATTTGTATAAGCTGCTTGGCAGGTGGTGAGTGTTGTGCTATCTCAGAAATTATAGCAGGAACAATCTCATCATTAGTATCAGTAATGGAAGGAAATTCTGTGAATCTTTTCTGGAACTCATTTTGTTAGGAGTGTTATAAACACACAGATCAGTGATAGGTATTACTTTAAAAAAACAAAAACAACAAAAGAACCCTAAAGGCATCATCACCAGCAAGTTAGCAGTACACTGAGTAACTGCACTGAAACACAATTCAGTGAAAACTCCTAAAATGATTTATAAAATGTTGAAACAAGTAACTTATACTGATGATACAGAATTATAGAATAAACAGAAAAAACACCATGACTGAGAAACCAAACACAAAGACGCATCATATGATTAGAAAATGCACACGAAAGGGTTTGTAATCTACAGAAATATTGTGTGACAAAATCATCATACTGGGCTTGATTCTGCACCTCTGACTTTAATAGGACTTTTTTAGAAAAACAGGGGCAGGATTGGGCTCACTTTAGATGCAGAACTTCTCAACTCAGACCACAGAATGAGTCACTGGCAGAGCTGGGAACAGATCCGAACTCTCCTAGTGCCCTAGTCAGTGACCTATTCACTGAACCATAATACCTACCTAAATGAAAAAAAAAAAGTTAACTAAACTCTTTTCCAATGTCAGAAAATGTTAAATTTTGGGAGAAGATTCCATCAAGTTATTTAACTAGATTCATTTTGACTATTCCTACTTCAGGCCTCAATTCAGGAAAGCACTTAAACGTGTTTAAATCCAGCCCTATTCAGGACAACATTTAAGATCATGCTTGTGTTTTAAATGCTGTGATGAATAGGGTTGCTTATCTGAATTGGGGCTGTATAGAGGTAATTATTATTCTACAAATATTTTTAACCTAGTGACTTGTTTACCAAGGAGTAACATTTTGTTATTCCTAAAACAATATATTTGTTTAGAAGCATATAGTTGCATAGAGGGATAGAGAGGGAATAACTCAAGAGATAGGGTCATTACAAATGAGATATAATGAGGAGAACACAGGATAAACAAATCAGAAATTTGAATTAATCTGCTTAACTTCTTGGGTTCTATAATCAATGCTTCCTTCTCTCCCATGTAGAAAATATTAGATTGTTTAGTAGGTAAAGAAAGAATTGGCCTCCTTGTGTTATGGAGGTAACCAGATAGTAGGAAAAGTTTGGCACAATGTGCTGTCATGAGCACTTACATAATGCTGATTTATTGAATGAAATATGAAGACATTTTTCTGGAGAGAAATCACCTCCTGAGCACAGATACAATCTAAAGGACAAGTAATGGTACACAACAACATGTTTCAGTGCTACTTTTTATTTTGAGTGTCTAAATACACATTCTGCATGCATTTCCTGTCTGCAAACATATGTATGTTTTGAGGTTGTAACTTGAGTATCTATTTGTAAAAATGTAGACCAGAAGGATTTGAATATAAGCCAAATTTGGTGAAAGTAACACCAATACCGCCTCACCTATATTATTTAGACCATATTTGAACTTGGAGCAAAATATATGAGCCACATTATAAAGTGTGTGTGTGAAAGAGCTGGTGGGGAAGAAGGGTTCAGACAGGGAAACAGGGGCTTATACTAGAAGTGGACATTTAATTACCAGGATGCTAATGGTGCCACTAACTGAAAATACATGAGAGGCAGCTAAATGATATGTCCACACACTGGAATGGTGTTTATAGTTTAGGTACCTCAATTCCAGAAATGTTATGATTAAAGGGAGATCCTGGAAGAGCAAAATATTATTCAAGTAGTACGGATTAACATATAAAACATAATTAACTGAAAGGCGTATTAGTCAGATCAACAACAACTAAGGGGGAGGGACTATGTTAATAGCATCTGACAGGAGGAAACATCAAGGAGGGTGACAGAACCTTCTGACAATGTAAAGCCTTAGACAAACAAATTGTTTCCCATTGGCTGAATAATATTACAATTGGATTAGGAAAAGCAGTTGAGAACATTGTAGGAAACATTTCTATGGGTATGAGGCAGGGTATGAGTGCTAGAGCATAGATAAAATAACCTAGGTCTTTTCAATTTTTAATTCAATTCAATTAAAGTCAAAAGCAGATATTCCTTTTTGATTGCAATATGGAGTTAGGCATGTGATACATGAACTGAAAATTTAACCTTTAATCACAAAGAAAGATTGGGGCATTACAAAACTGCTTTCCTGTTACTAACACAGCTATATCAACATTTGATTAGTTCACAGATTGTAATTGAATTAAAGCTTTAAAGTGAAATATATAGAGTATTGATTTTTCCTGTTGACTAATCAAGAAGCAACAATTTAGATGCTGAGAGAGAAAAAATCTTGCCAGAAAATATAATTGATGTTAAAACATGGCATAGTAAGGCAATGACAAAAATCAATAGCAGACTGATACCATGCAAGTCTGAATAATTTTCATTACCCTAAATTAAGCAGGTTAAGTTCTATACTGACTTACACGCTGTCAAGGTTCCTCCCCCACTCTGAACTCTAGGGTACAGATGTGGGGACCTGCATGAAAACCCTCCTAAGCTTATCTTTACCAGCTTAGGTCAAAACTTCCCCAAGGTACAAAATATTACCCCCGTTATCCTTGGACTGGCCGTTACCACCACCAAACTAATACTGGTTACTGGGGAAGAGCTGTTTGGACGCGTCCTTCCCCCCAAAATACTTCCCAAAACCTTGCACCCCACTTCCTGGACAAGGTTTGGTAAAAAGCCTCACCAATTTGCCTAGGTGACTACAGACCCAGACCCTTGGATCTGAGAACAATGAAAAAGCATTCAGTTTTTTACAAGAAGACTTCTAATAAAAAATAGAAGTAAATAGAAATAAAGAAATCCCCCCTGTAAAATCAGGATGGTAGATATCTTACAGGGTAATTAGATTCAAAACCACAGAGAACCCCTCTAGGCAAAACCTTAAGTTACAAAAAAGATAGACAGAAATAGTTATTCCATTCAGTACAATTCTTTTCTCAGCCATTTAAAGAAATCATAATCTAACACATACCTAGCTAGATTACTTACTAAAAGTTCTAAGGCTCCATTCCTGGTCTATCCCTGGCAGAAACCAGCATACAGACAGACACAGACCCTTTGTTTCTCTCCCTCCTCCCAGCTTTTGAAAGTATCTTGTCTCCTCATTGGTCATTTTGGTCAGGTGCCAGCGAGGTTACCTTTAGCTTCTTAACCCTTTACAGGTGAGAGGAGCTTTCCCCTGGCCAGGAGGGATTTCAAAGGGGTTTACCCTTCCCTTTACAATTTAGATGCTGAGAGAGAAAAAATCTTGCCAGAAAATATAATTGATGTTAAAACATGGCATAGTAAGGCAATGACAAAAATCAATAGCAGACTGATACCATGCAAGTCTGAATAATTTTCATTACCCTAAATTAAGCAGGTTAAGTTCTATACTGACTTACACGCCATATAACCATGTGGAGTAGAATTTGCCCTAATACCTATAGACCCTGTAGACTTAATTGACATATTTTCTATGTTTCTTCCTTACTTTGGGCCTGCCTTGATTGAAGTCATTTTCTCCACTGACATTAATGGAAGTTGTATCAGGTCCCTGCTTTTAATATTTATTGTGCAACTGTTCCCCCCCGCCCGCCCCAATCTTGTTGGGAAAGGTGATGATTCTAAACAGAGATCCGTGACATGATGAGGGATAAGCGAGTTCAGCAAAGCACATACACACATGCTTAACTTTAAGTACATGAGCAGTCCTACTGAAATCAATCAATGGAACTGCTATATGTTTAAAGTTAAATACATGCTTAAATGCTCTGCTGCATCAGGTCATAAGTTTAAAGAACAGATGAATAAGTGACACATTCTTGCAAATTTCCCTAGTTATAAAATATATATTTCTTCCACTGATATTTTAACTGAATTATTTAGTTCTGTAATATCTTACAAGTTTTCTGTGAATTACCAGATATTCCAAGGAAACTGGGTCATAGGTAGTCAAGCCTTGTTGTCAGAGCAGAAATCAGGCCTAGTGGTCAGTCTGAATGTCAGACGCAAGGTAAAAGTAGAGACAGAACTAGGGATCAGGTCTGGAGGTCAAAATCAAAGTCAGAGTCTGGAGGTCAGAGCAAAGGGTCGAGACAGTCAGTCCCAGGGATGAGAGCCAAAGGTCAGAACTGGATTAGCAAAAGTCAGGGAAGGAAGAAGCATGGTTGCTTCCAAGGCAGGAGCAAGGCTGGGACAGGACTGGAACAAGGTCAGATTCAATGCAGGATCTAGGCTGGAGCAAGCAGGAGCAGGCCTTGAAGTGAGGCAAGCCAAGGAAGGTAGAGAATCCACACACACGTGCATTGAGTAGCCACTGATCCTCTGCAGCGGCTGGGCTTAAGAGCAAGATACCTGATGCTTTAGCCAATCAGGTGGTTCTTTTGTGGTCCAGCAGCACTCATAGGCAGAGTAAGACTGGGCAGGCACAGCTGGAGGCCCTCATTCCTCACACTAGATCATCTTCTGCATGGCCTTAACATCTAAAAGTAATAGGAAATCCAGTGTGGGCTTTACATTTCCAAAATCTGTGTGGATCTAGGAAATGAGTAGACCCTTGGAGGTTCAGACTACTCAATACAATAACTTTGCTGATGTCAGAAAATGATGTTTCAAACAGCATTAACTCTTACGTACAACATTAAAATGGCCATACTGGACCAGACCAATGGTCCATATAGCCCAGTATCCTGGTAGACTGTGTGAAGAAGTACTTTCTTATGTTTTAGTTTTATACCCACAGCCTATTAATTTAATAGGGTGACCCCTAGTTCTTGTGTTCTGGGAAAGGGAAAGTAACACTTTCTCTTGACACCATTCATAATTTTATAGATTTCTATAATATCCCCACTTCACTTATAGAATCATAGAATATCAGGGTTGGAAGGGACCACAGGAGGTTATCTAGTCTAACCCCCTGCTCAAAGCAGGACCAATCACCAATTTTTGCCCCAGATCCCTAAATGGCCCCCTCAAGGGTTGAACTCACAACCCTGGGTTTAGCAGGCCAATGCTCAAACCCC
Organism: Lepidochelys olivacea; assembly: GCF_965140295.1. Classification (NCBI taxonomy): domain Eukaryota; kingdom Metazoa; phylum Chordata; order Testudines; family Cheloniidae; genus Lepidochelys; species Lepidochelys olivacea. The sequence goes on from NC_140414.1 coordinate 77,194,383, forward strand.
TGAGCTATCCCTCCTCTGTTTTTTTTAAGATCAAAAGTCCCAGTCTTTTTAATCTCTTCTGATATGGAAGCTGTTCCATACCCCTAATCATATTAGTTGCCCTTCTCTGTACCTTTTCCAGTTCTTAATATATCTTTTTTTTGAGATGGGGCCACCAGAACTGGACACAGTATTCAAGTTGTGGGCATTCCATGGGTTTATATAGTGGCATTATGATATTTTCTGTCTTCTTATCTATCCCTTTCCTAATGGTTCCTGACATTGTTAGCTTTTTTGTCCGATGTTGCATATTGAGAAGATGCTTTCTGAGAATGTCAAGGTTCTTCCCCCACTCTGAACTCTAGGGTACAGATGTGGGGACCTGCATGAAAATCTCCTAAGCTTACTTTTACCAGCTTAGGTTAAAACTTCCCCAAGGTACAAATTAATTTTATCCTTTGTCCTTGGAATAACCACTGCCACCACCAAACTCTAACTGGATTTACTGGGAAACATAGTTTGGACACGTCTTTCCCCCCAAAATCCTCCCAACCCTTACACCCCACTTCCTGGGAAAGGTTTGGTAAAAATCCTCACCCATTTGCATAGGTGACCACAGACGCAAACCCTTGGATCTGAGAACAATGAAAAAGCATTCAGTTTTCTGACAAGAAGACTTTTAATAGAAATAGAAGTAAATAGAAGTAAAGGAATCACCCCTGTAAAATCAGGATGGTAGATACCTTACAGGGTAATTAGATTCAAAACATAGAGAATCCCTCTAGGCAAAACCTTAAGTTACAAAAAAGACAAACAGACAGAAATAGTCATTCTATTCAGCACAATTCTTTTCTCAGCCATTTAAAGAAATCATAATCTAACGCATACCTAGCTAGATTACTTACTAAAAGTTCTAAGACTCCATTCCTGTTCTATCCCTGGCAAAGCAGCATACCAACAGACACAGACCCTTTGTTTCTCTCCCTCCTCCCAGCTTTTGAAAGTATCTTGTCTCCTCATTGGTCATTTTGGTCAGGTGCCAGCGAGGTTACCTTTAGCTTCTTAACCCTTTACAGGTGAGAGGATTTTTCCTCTGGCCAGGAGGGATTTTAAAGGGGTTTACCCTTCCCTTTATATTTATGACAGAGAACTATCCATGATGACTCCAAGATCTCTTTCTTCAGTGGTAACAGCTAATTTAGACCCCATCATTTTGTATGCATAGTTAAGATTAAGATTTTCAATGTGCATTACTTTGCACTCATCAACAGTGAATCTCATCTGCCATTTTGTTATCCCATCACCCAGTTTTGGGAGATCCCTTTTTAACTCTTTGCCATCATCTTTGGACTTAACTATCTTGAATAATTTTGTGTCATCTGCAAATTTTCCACCTTACTGTGTACCCCCTTTTCCAGATCATTTATGAATATGTTGAACAGCACTGGTCCCAGTATAGTACCTTTCTCTCCTTTGAAAACTGACCAGTTACTTCCACCCTTTGTTTCCTATATTTTAACCAGCAACTGATCCAAGAGAGGACCTTCCCTCTTAAACCATAACTGCTTAGTGTGCTTAAGAGCCTTTGATGTGAGACCTTGTCAAAAACTTTCTGTAAGTCCAAGTACACTATATCCACTGGATCACCCTTGTCCACATGTTTGTTGACACCCTCAAAGAATTCTAATAGATTGGGGAGGCATGGTTTTCCTTTACAAAAGCTGTGCTGATTCTTCCCCAACACATTGTATTTATATATGTGTCTGATAATTTTGTTCTTTACTATAGTTTAAACAATTTGCGTGGTACTGAAGTTAGGCTTACAGGCCTGTAATTGCCAAGATCACCTCTGGAGCCTTTATTAAAAATCAGCATTATGTTTGTACCAGATAATGGAAGGGTAGCTAAGTCTGATTTAAGTGATAGGATACCACAGTGAGAAGTTCTGCAATTTCATATGTGAGTTCCTTCAGAACTCTTGGGTGAATACCATCTGTACCTGGTGACAGGTAACTAACCGCTTTCATGTTCTCTCCACAGGTATCGTTGCGGAGAGTGGACCGGATGATATGTCTGGGGCGAGAAAGCAGAAGGAGACTCCGCTGGTTGGAAGGCATGAGATGCGCTGTCCTGAGGTTGGGGGTTCCACGACCACCACCCCCAAGAGGAGAAGGCGGGTGGTGGTGGTCGGGGACTCTCTCCTCCGGGGGACTGAGTCATCTATCTGCCGCCCTGACCGGGAAAACCGAGAAGTCTGCTGCTTGCCAGGGGCTAAGATTCGTGATGTGACGGAGAGACTGCCGAGACTCATCAAGCCCTCGGATCGCTACCCCTTCCTGCTTCTCCACGTGGGCACCAATGATACTGCCAAGAATGACCTTGAGCGGATCACTGAGGACTATGTGGCTCTAGGAAGAAGAATAAAGGAGTTGGAGGCGCAAGTGGTGTTCTCGTCCATCCTCCCCGTGGAAGGAAAAGGCCTAGGTAGGGAGCGTCGAATCGTGGAAGTCAACGAATGGCTACGCAGATGGTGTCGGAGAGAAGGCTTTGGTTTCTTTGACCATGGGATGGTGTTCCATGAAGGAGGAGTGCTGGGTAGAGACGGGCTCCATCTTACGAAGAGAGGGAAGAGCATCTTTGCCAGCAGGCTGGCTAACCTAGTGAGGAGGGCTTTAAACTAGGTTCACCGGGGGAAGGAGACCAAAGCCCTGAGGTAAGTGGGAAAGCGGGATACCGGGAGGAAGCACAGGCAGGAATGTCTGTGAGGGGAGGGCTCCTGCCTCATACTGGCAATGAGGGGCGATCAACAGGTTATCTCAAGTGCTTATATACAAATGCACAAAGCCTTGGAAACAAGCAGGGAGAACTGGAGGTCCTGGTGATGTCAAGGAACTATGACATGATCGGAATAACAGAGACTTGGTGGGATAACTCATATGACTGGAGTACTGTCATGGATGGTTATAAACTGTTCAGGAAGGACAGGCAGGGCAGAAAAGGTGGGGGAGTAGCACTGTATGTAAGGGAGCAGTATGACTGCTCAGAGCTCCGGTACGAAACTGCAGAAAAACCTGAGTGTCTCTGGATTAAGTTTAGAAGTGTGTGCAACAAGAGTGATGTAGTGGTGGGAGTCTGCTATAGACCACCGGACCAGGGGGATGAGGTGGATGAGGCTTTCTTCCGGCAGCTCACGGAAGCTACTAGATCGCATGCCCTGATTCTCATGGGTGACTTTAATTTTCCTGATATCTGCTGGGAGAGCAATACAGCGGTGCATAGACAATCCAGGAAGTTTTTGGAAAGCGTAGGGGACAATTTCCTGGCGCAAGTGCTAGAGGAGCCAACTAGGGGGGGTGCTTTTCTTGACCTGCTGCTCACAAACCGGGTAGAATTAGTGGGGGAAGCAAAAGTGGATGGGAATCTGGGAGGCAGTGACCATGAGTTGGTTGAGTTCAGGATCCTGACGCAGGGAACAAAGGTAAGCAGCAGGATACGGACCCTGGACTTCAGGAAAGCAGACTTCGACTCCCTCAGGGAACGGATGGCCAGGATCCCCTGGGGGACTAACTTGAAGGGGAAAGGAGTCCAGGAGAGCTGGCTGTATTTCAAGGAATCCCTGTTGAGGTTACAGGGACAAACCATCCCGATGAGTCGAAAGAATAGTAAATATGGCAGGCGACCAACTTGGCTTAATGGTGAAATCCTAGCGGATCTTAAACATAAAAAAGAAGCTTACAAGAAGTGGAAGGTTGGACATATGACCAGGGAAGAGTATAAAAATATTGCTCGGGCATGTAGGAATGTTATCAGGAGGGCCAAATCGCACCTGGAGCTGCAGCTAGCCAGAGATGTCAAGAGTAACAAGAAGGGTTTCTTCAGGTATGTTGGCAACAAGAAGAAAGCCAAGGAATGTGTGGGCCCCTTACTGAATGAGGGAGGCAACCTAGTGACAGAGGATGTGGAAAAAGCTAATGTACTCAATGCTTTTTTTGCCTCTGTTTTCACTAACAAGGTCAGCTCCCAGACTGCTGCACTGGGCATCACAAAATGCGGAAGAGATGGCCAGCCCTCTGTGGAGATAGAGGCGGTTAGGGACTATTTAGAAAAGCTGGACGTGCACAAGTCCATGAGGCCGGACGAGTTGCATCCGAGAGTGCTGAAGGAATTGGCGGCTGTGATTGCAGAGCCACTGGCCATTATCTTTGAAAACTCGTGCCGAACCGGGGAAGTCCCGGATGACTGGAAAAAGGCTAATGTAGTGCCAATCTTTAAAAAAGGGAAGAAGGAAGATCCTGGGAACTACAGGCCAGTCAGCCTCACCTCAGTCCCTGGAAAAATCATGGAGGAGGTCCTCAAAGAATCAATCCTGAAGCACTTGCATGAGAGGAAAGTGATCAGGAACAGCCAGCATGGATTCACCAAGGGAAGGTTATGCCTGACTAATCTAATCGCCTTTTATGATGAGATTACTGGTTCTGTGGATGAAGGGAAAGCAGTGGATGTATTGTTTCTTGACTTTAGCAAAGCTTTTGACACGGTCTCCCATAGTATTCTTGTCAGCAAGTTAAGGAAGTATGGGCTGGATGAATGCACTATAAGGTGGGTAGAAAGCTGGCTAAATTGTCGGGCTCAACGGGTAGTGATCAATGGCTCCATGTCTAGTTGGCAGCCGGTATCAAGTGGAGTGCCCCAAGGGTCGGTCCTGGGGCCGGTTTTATTCAATATCTTCATAAATGATCTGGAGGATGGTGTGGATTGCACTCTCAGCAAATTTGCGGATGATACTAAACTGGGAGGAGTGGTAGATACACTGGAGGGGAGGGATAGGATACAGAAGGACCTAGACCAATTGGAAGATTGGGCCAAAAGGAATCTGATGAGGTTCAATAAGGATAAGTGCAGGGTCCTGCACTTAGGACGGAAGAACCCAATGCACAGCTACAGACTAGGGACCGAATGGCTAGGCAGCAGTTCTGCAGAAAAGGACCTAGGGGTGACAGTGGACGAGAAGCTGGATATGAGTCAGCAGTGTGCCCTTGTTGCCAAGAAGGCCAATGGCATTTTGGGATGTATAAGTAGGGGCATAGCGAGCAGATCGAGGGACGTGATCGTTCCCCTCTATTCGACATTGGTGAGGCCTCATCTGGAGTACTGTGTCCAGTTTTGGGCCCCACACTTCAAGAAGGATGTGGATAAATTGGAGAGAGTCCAGCGAAGGGCAACAAAAATGATTAGGGGACTGGAACACATGAGTTATGAGGAGAGGCTGAGGGAGCTGGGATTGTTTAGCCTGCAGAAGAGAAGAATGAGGGGGGATTTGATAGCTGCTTTCAACTACCTGAAAGGGGGTTCCAAAGAGGATGGCTCTAGACTGTTTTCAATGGTAGCAGATGACAGAACGAGGAGTAATGGTCTCAAGTTGCAGTGGTGGAGGTTTAGATTGGATATTAGGAAAAACTTTTTCACTAAGAGGGTGGTGAAACACTGGAATGCGTTACCTAGGGAGGTGGTAGAATCTCCTTCCTTAGAGGTTTTTAAGGTCAGGCTTGACAAAGCCCTGGCTGGGATGATTTAACTGGGAATTGGTCCTGCTTTGAGCAGGGGGTTGGACTAGATGACCTTCTGGGGTCCCTTCCAACCCTGATATTCTATGATTCTATGACTTTTTAATGTTTAATTTCTCAGTTTGTTCAAAAGCCTCCTCCACTGAAATCTCAATCTGGGACTGTTTCTCAGATTTGTTACCTAAAATGAATGTCTTAGGTGTGGGAATCTCCCTCACATCCTCTGCAGTGAAGATAATGACTGCTGGGTTGGTGTAGCTGTACTGTGGTTTTGTGGCCTTTCATATTGTCTTGTAATGTGTTTCTGATATGACAATAACTAATTGTTTCTAAAGGGGCCTTTCTTGTGTCTTAGCCAAGCTTTGTAGCTAAGCAACATTCAGAGATGAATACATTTCCTTTTCCCTTTTTCCACAGAGTACGCTTCACCTCCTTCTTTGTAGTCTGATGACATTGTGTTTATTACATTTCAGTTATCACTACAGAAAGTGACTATATTTAGACAAAAGTACCTTTTAAATCATGAGCTTCAGATATAATTTGTTGAAGCCCTCAGTGATTGAATAAAAGAATGCCAGCCTGTCTACTGCGTCAGATGTCTCATCAGAGATATGATCGCTGCTTTCAATATCAACGAATAATATACAGTGACATTTATAGATAGGAAAAAATTGAAGCATATTTTATGCTGGAGGATATTAGCATGCAATTTGGAAATTTATACACACAACTTTTTATGGTGACTGTGCAGATCTATTCATAAATTGTTTTGTAAAACTTTTACAGTAAAAGTGATACATTAAACAGCCTTCTCTTAGTTTAAAAATGTTTGGTCCAGATTAAATTCTAGAAAAGTCATGCCCTGACACAATCAGCAGCAGTGGAGGCAGGATCCACACCACTAATGCTGCTCTAAGTCATCCTGCTTCATCCTTACTGGAATTCAACACTGCCGAGGACAAGCCACGTATGGAGGTCTCCTGTTCCATCAACACCAGTGGTAATGCTATTTTGGGGAAGCTAAGAGGGATATTTGTCCTACATAATATGAGGGAAAGGTTGCTGGGAGAATGGTAAGGGTGGTGTCTGGCTATTGCAGGTAGGAGGTGGGTTTGCCTTGATGTAGGAGCGTGGTTTAAGGCACACCCTTATGATGGGACGTATTTCATTCAACTACTTGCGAGAGCCTCTCATGGTCAGAAATGGCTAGAGAATCTGATTTCTTCCCCTGGTTGCATTATTCTAAGTCCCTGGCCTAGTGACAGAAAGCAGAGTATTAAATGGAGACCACCCTTTTAGGGTCAGAGACTCATTAAGGTGTGGATTTTTCTCATTACTGAGGTGAATGGTTGTGGGGAATATATGGTAACGGGGGGTGAGAATAAGTTGTGGGAGCCCCTGTTTAGGTTGGTCTTGGGACAAGTTGTGTTTGTGGGAGTGTTAGGATTAGGGTCAGCTATGAGAGATGGGAGTAATTATTCTGGGTGAAGATAAGCTTTGTGCGTGCCCTAGAGGTCCTTATGCAGATGTTTTGTCTGAAATAGCCTAAGGCTATTGACCTTCAGGCTATGATGCAAGTTCAGTTTCATGTGGTTTTGAGGAGGGAGATGTTTCAGGGGCACAATTTAGCAGTGGTATAATACTTGTCTTCATTCCTCTTTTGCTATATAGAATAATTGGTTAATGCCATATATTGTGAGGTTGCTTCTGGTTTGAGTTTTGTATATGTGACTGGTTTTTAAATTTCTGTAAAGAATGCCTGGATCTTGATATAATTGCCCCCTTTTTATGGTTAGAAATCCAAATCAGTAAACTCATTGAAGGCAACAGCAGCCACATGTGCATAACCAAAGCCAGAAGAGGTCCAACTAATGTCTTTTGGTTCAAGCTATTCAAATAATGGAAAGACAGATACACAAATAAACATCTTGAATTCAGTTCTGTGCTATTTGTGGAGTCGTAATATTAGTATGACTACGAGTATCAATGGAAATGTTTGCAAATCTCTAGTGCATAAGTTTACTGGCTGAAATGTACAGCAGTTTTTTCTCTTTTGTAGCAAAAGTGCAGTATTCCCTGTTTGCCAGTTTGTTTTTCACCCTCTTAATAAGTTTCAGGCCTGCAAACATTGAACTGAAAATATAGCACTTGACCAATCACATGCCACAAAATTTCAGAACAAACAGTTTGCAAACAATTCTTAATTACAAAAAATATTTGTATGAATAAGAACATAGAAATTGGGAACAGCTGTTAACCCAAAAAGGAAGACTAATTTCACTGAATATTTTTTGTTGATTAATATTATGTGACTAATTATACATTTAATCCCAAAAGAACCCAAGTGTTTTATGAACTGTGCCATATTAGGCCACTGATTTTAAAGAGGTACACCATTAATTTAAGAAAAGAAATTCCTCTTTAGAAATTTGCCATAATACAATCCTATATTCAGTGTACATAAACTACTTTATCTAATATGTACTACAGCTATTTAGCCACCTTTAAGGTGAGTTTGAAGTGAAAATCAACAAATTCCAAGGTAACATTGCACAATATGGAAAGCAAACATATCATATCAGGTCAGATTGTTCTCTCAGATACACCTCTATAATCTATAAAGTAATTTCATGCTAGGTACAGTAATAGGGCTATTCCAAATTTACATTGACATAACTGTATCCATTTGAAGCTGTCAAGGTTCCTTCCCCACTCTGAACTCTAGGGTACAGATGTGGGGACCTGCATGAAAGACCCCCTAAGCTTATTCTTACCAGCTTAGGTTAAAAACTTCTTCAAGGTACAAACTTTACCTTGTCCTTGAACCCTATGCTGCCCCCACCAAGCGTGTTAAACAAAGAACAGGGAAAGAGCCCACTTGGAGACGTCTTCCCCTCAAAATATCCCCCCAAGCCCTATACCCACTTTCCTGGGGAAGGCTTGGTAAGAATCCTCACCAATTTGCATAGGTGAACACAGACCCAAACCCTTGGATCTTAAGAACAATGAAAAAGCAATCAGGGTCTTAAAAGAAGAATTTTAATTAAAGAAAAGGTAAAAGAATCACCTCTGTAAAATCAGGATGGTAAATACCTTACAGGGTAATCAGATTCAAAACAGCGAATCCCTCTAGGCAAAACCTTAAGTTACAAAAACAGGAATATACATTCCATCCAGCACAACCTATTTTACCAACCATTTAACAAAAGGAAATCTAACACATTTCTAGCTAGATTGCTTACTAACTTAACAGAAGTTCTGAAGAGCATTCCTGACCTGGTCCCGGCAAAAGCATCACACAGACAGACAGACCCTTTGTTTCCCCCTCCCTCCAGCTTTGAAAGTATCTTGTCTCCTCATTGGTAATTTTGGTCAGGTGCCAGCAAGGTTATTTTAGCTTCTTAACCCTTTATAGGTGAAGGGGTTTTGCCTCTGGCCAGGAGGGATTTTATAGTTCTGTATACAGAAAAGTGGTCACCCTTCCCTTTATATTTATGACAGAATCTATAGAGATATATAAAGTAGGCTGAATATGGTTGTCTATATAAAAATTTGGATTTGGACTGTGGGAATGAACTCATTTGGGCATGGATTGTGTTTATCTCTGTTTGTGCAGTGCCTAACAAACAGAGGCTTAATTAAATAGCAGCTGTTAGGTGCTCACTACTCTTGAAAATCAGGCCTCTTATTTTTCTGCCTGAATATGGATTTAGGAGGCTAATCTTAATCATCCATTTTTGAAAATCTTGTCCCTGGAGTTTTGATTTGAGGTTGTCTCTAGTGACCGATATATGTCTGGGAATTTGAATGAAGCCTTATTGAACAAAATATATGTTACAACCTACTCTGATTTCTATTGTATGCTTTTAACATTTGTTCCAAAATTGTATTCATTTTTTCAGCTGAGCCATCTAATGGGCTAAAGGATTGAAGGATTTGTCTATAATTGCTCCCAAATCTCGTTTTAGTCAATATGCTGCTGTTCTTTTCCCATTTAGCTGTAACACCTTCTTTATTTTTGGTTCCAAAACTCATTAGTGTACATTTATCTTCATTTGTCATCTGCTAGCCAGGTGCATTAATTACTTACATCATTATATATTGCATTGCTCTTCTTCATTTACTCTTCTTCCCAAGTACAGCTGGTCAAATAATAAAAAACACCCTGATCTGTGTGAATGCTATCATGAATAAAGGTATTGAGTTCAGTTCATTTCACTACAATTTGTGAGATTAGTTAGGTGTAAGAGTTTGGACAATCACTAGGTATTCATAAAAATGTTCAGAAATTGTGACAGTTTTCATGAATTCTACCACAAATCATTACTCGTCTAAAAACCTGTACTGAGTGCATTATTCTCCTCATTATTTGCTATTCACTAGTTATATTTCTACTTAAACTGATTGTCATCCAATCTGGGAGATAAAAAATACAATGTAATTTAGGTGACTGATCAAACAACATGAATCACACATAGTACTAGTCAAAATGAGTACATCTGAAAACAGCCACAATTGGTCCATGAATGAAGTGTTAATTACAAGGAAGCTGGGGCTGAATCTGTAACAGTTTGACCAAATCTTAACTTATTTGTTATTTTTATTCTGGTAGTATAAAGCTCTGAAGCTCTGAAGAACAGAAGCTCTGAAGAACATTACTACATAGGTGCTGTAAGTACACATATTAAGAGACATTCCCTGACCCAAACAGCTTACTATCTAAATCAGTGGTCCCCCAACTTTTTATGTTGTGCCCCCCCCAACCCATAATGTGATCTGTCAGTGCCCCGCCAGGGCCATTAGCATGGGCATGGTTGGGGTTGAGGCCATGGCCGGGAGCAGGGCCGTGGCCTGGCCTGGGGTGGGGAGTGGGTCTGTGTTCAGGGGCGGAGCTGGGGCTGGGACCAGGATTGGAGCCATGGCCAGGGTCTGGGACTGGGGCTGGCAGGTGGGGCTGGTGGCCAGGGGCTGAGGCCAGGGCCACAACTGGGGGCAGGTCCGTGTCTGGGAGCGGAGTCATGGTTGATTCGCGGTTGGGGCTGGAGCCATGGCCTGGGCTGGGGCCAGGAGCAGAGCTCTGGCCGGAGCCAGGGATGAAGCCAGGGATGGAGTGGAACAAGGGCAGAATGGGGCTGTGTTGTGCTCCCTCCCTGCCTCCCCCCGGGTGTGGCCTGGGTCCCACCACACCCAGCCGAACATTCCCCTGCATCCCATAGTTTGGGGGATCTAAATAGACAAGACAGACAAGTGTGTGATAAAGGAAGTATTATTATCCAAGTTTTACATATTCATACATTTTTATGGCCAGAAAGACCCATTATCATCATCTAGTCTGACCTTCCGCATAGCTCAGGCCCTACAATTTTACCCAATCCTTCCTGTATCAAGCCCAATGACTTCTGCCTGAACTAGAGAATATCTTTTTAGAAAGACATCCAATTTTGATTTAAAGACTTGACAGAGCATTGATTACATCCCTAGGTAATTTGTTCCAATGGTTATTTATCTTCCGTGTTAAAATTTTTTACCTTATTTCTAATCTGGAATTGCCTAGCTTCAGATTCCAGCTACTGGATGTTGTTATGCCTTTGACTGCTAGATTAACGAGCTCTCTACTATCAGAAAACGCCAATGTATTGTAAATATAGGTCACATGTGAGCTAACTCTTAACCTCCTCTTAAACTAAGTAGGTTGAGATTCTTTAGTCTCACTCAAATGGAAAATTTAAGCACTGATATTAAGTGACTTGTTCAAGGTCACACAGAAAGTCTATGGGAGAGCCATGAACTGAACCCAGATGTGTTGAGTCCCAATCCAGTGTTTTAACCACAAATTCATCCTCTTCTCCCAAGTAAGAGAAAGTACTGTCTGCAACTGAAAATAAATATCCCTATTACAAATAGGTGAGCCAGTTCAGATCAAATCAGAACAGACTGAGCCAATTTTGATGTTTGAAAAAGTTTGGATTTTTTAAATCTTTATAAGCGCTTGTAATTCATTATTTTAACTAAAAAGAGAAACAGAAAGTCTGTTCTTAAAGTAAGCATTATTATTACTATTTATTTATTTTATTGTTGTTATTATTATTATTTATTATTAATAATTATTTATTAAACATTTATATTGTGGTAACTTGGCTGAAGCATGTAGTTCTAGAAAACTCAAGTGAAAGCTTGAGTTCAGAAGGTTTAGACACCCAAGAATTTGTAATATGTTTCTATAAATTTCAAATAATCTGTTTGGAATAGTTAAACGAGCCAAGTACACTAACTTTTTGTCTCATTACTAGACAGAGGTGTGATCTGTGGATTTTAAAATAAACCTAGGAGCCAGGACCACTTACTCCCAAATCTGAGTTTTGCCGTTAACTCCTTTTGTACCTTTGCCACCTTCTGAAAAAGTACTAAGCCCTCTCCCTGACTCCCGCTTGAAGGAAAAATGAAGCCATAATCTCCATGACTCTTAGATCAAACTTTTTTTTAAAAAAGTACTTTTGCTGTTTTTAGAAAACATCTGTGGCTCCCGCAACAGGGTACAGCTGGCTCTCCAGCTATGGGGGGACTTTGATCAACTCCTCCAGGCCACAAGGGCCCTTATAAAGGAGGGTAGAGGGAAAGGAAGGCACGGTGCTGCGGCCTATGGGCGGGCCCGCGGCTTCCGTGATGATTTACTCACTTCCAGGATGGGTCACGGATTGCTGTGCGACCCTCCGGGGGCCGCGAACACCCCCGCCAATAAGGAACCCCCACCCCCACAGCCCTCCGCATGATGCCTCTCATATCGCAACTTTGAACACCAGGGGCTGTAGGATGGCTCACCTCAGGTCCCAGGTGCTCTCTTACCTTCGGGAAGGGGGGTACTCTGTAGTTTTCCTGCAGGAGACCCATACGGATCCGACCGCCGAGGACAGCTGGCGGCTGGAGTGGGGGGATGGGGTCTACTTTAGCCACTTCACGATTCGGCAAGCTGGAGTGGCAACCCTGTTCTCCCCCAACTTACGGCCTGAGGTGCTAGGGGTCACTGAGGCAGTGCCGGGCCACCTGCTGCATCTCCAAGTCCGTATGGAGGGGCTCGTGGTCAACCTTTTTAATATCTATGCCCCGACAACGAGCCCGAAGTGGCCACAATTCTATTAGCGGGTGTCCGACTTCCTCGGCACCCTAGATTCTCACGAGTGCCTAGTCCTGGGAGGGGACTTTAACACCACCCTTGAGGAACAGGACCGCTCAGGGGCCAAGCTAAGCCTGGCCGCGGTGAACATTCTCCGAGGAATAGTCGAATATCACTCCCTAGTGGACGTCTGGTGTGACCACCACCCAGATGACATTTCCACGTTCACCTTTATCCGGGTGGAGGCCCATCGGTCACACCACTCTCGGTTGGACCGTATTTATTTATCCTGTTTCCATCTTTCACCAGCCCTCTCCTCCAACAGTCGGCCGGCCCCATTCTCTGGCCATCATCTAGCCACCATAACAGCCTCCATCCGTGCAGAGAGGCCAGGGCCAGCCTGTTGGCATTTTAACAACAGCTTGTTGGAGGATGAGGGCTTCGTGACGTCCTTCGGGGAGTTTTGGCTGGCCTGGCGAGAGCAGCGGCGTGCCTTTCCCTCGACGCGACGATGGTGGGATCTAGGGAAGGTGCGCGCCAAGCTCTTCTGCCGTGACTACACTCGGGGCACCAGCCGATGGAGAAATGCAGCGATAGAGCAGTTGGAACGGGAGGTCATAGAGATGGAGAGGCGTCTGGCCGCCAGCCCGGAGGACCCGTTCCTCTGCGGAGCGTGCCAGGAAAAGTGGGAGGAGCTCTGGGCCCTCAAGGACCATCGGGCCTGAGGTGCCTTTGTTCGATCCCGCATCCACCTCCTTTGGGAGATGGACTGCGGCTCCCGTTTCTTCTACGCCCTGGAGAAAATGAGGAGGGCCAAGAAACACGTCACCTGCCTTCTAACAGAAGACGGCACCCCCCTCACGGATCAGGTGGAGATGTGTGGGAGGGCCCGTGACTTCTACACAAGCCTTTTCTCCCCAGATCCGACCGATCCTGGCGTTTGCAGGGTGCTCTGGGAGGAACTCCCCATGGTCAGCGTGGGCGACCAAGACCGACTAGAGCTGCCTCTCACCCTGGCCAAGTTCTCGGAAGCCCTCCGTCGCATGCCCACCAATAAATCTCTGGGCATGGACAGGCTGACCGTGGAGTTCTACCGCGCGTTCTGGGACATCCTTGGCCCAGACCTAGCCACTGTCTGGGCCGAGTCTTTGCAGGGCGGGGTCCTCCCTCTTTCGTACAGGCGAGCGGTGCTCGCCTTGTTGCCGAAGAAGGGGGACCTCCGCGATTTACGAAAATGGCGTCTCGTCTCACTCCTTAGCACGGACTACAAAATTGTAGCAAAAGCAATCTCGCTGCGGCTAGGGTCCGTGATGGTGGCCGTGATCCACCCAGACCAGATCTATACTGTCCCGGATCGCAGCATTTTTGACAACCTATTTCTAGTCCGAGACCTTTTGGAACTTGGGCGTAGAGACGGTCTGTCGTTTGCCCTCCTGTCTCTTGATCAGGAGAAGGCGTTTGATAGAGTAGACCATGGGTACCTCCTGAGCACTCTGCAGGCGTTTGTATTCGGACCTCAGTTTGTGAGTTTTCTCCAGGTGCTGTATGCCTCCGCGGAGTGTCTGGTTAGGCTCAACTGGACCCTGACCGAACCGGTCAGCTTCGGGCGAGGAGTGTGGCAGGGGTGTCCCCTCTCGGGCCAGCTGTACGCTCTGGTGATCGAGCCTTTCCTCTGTCTCCTCCGCAGGAGGTTGACAGGGTTGGTGCTGCGGGAGCCGGAGCTGCGGCTGGTCCTGTCGGCATACGCCGATGACGTGCTCCTTGTGGTCCAGGACCCTGGCGGCTTGGCGCGGGTGGAGGCTTGCCAGGCCATCTATTCGGCAGCCTCCTCCGCCCAGGTCAACTGGGTCAAGAGCTCTGGCTTGGCGGTGGGGGACTGGCGGCAGGTGAGCTCCCTCCCACCCGCGCTTCAGACCATCCGGTGGAGTGTGGGTCCACTGCTCTACCTAGGCATTTACCTTTCTGCCACGCACCCTTCTCTGCCGGAGAACTGGCAAAATTTAGAAGGCGGGGTGATGGAGCGGCTCCGGAAATGGACGAGGCTACTCCGATGTCTCTCCCTCCGAGGGAGAGCACTGGTGCTTAACCAACTAGTCCTGTCCATGCTCTGGTACTGGCTCAACACCCTGGTCCCAGCCCCGGGTTTCCTGATCAACGTCCGGACATAGATTCTAGAGTTCTTTTGGTCAGGAATGCACTGGGCCCCTGTTGGGGTTCTTCATCTACCCCTGAAGGAAGGAGGGCAGGGCCTGAAGTGTCTGCACACTCAAGTCCATGTCTTCCGCCTCCAGGCCCTGCAGAGGCGCCTTTATAGTGCAGGTAGTTCGACGTGGAGCATATTGGCGCATGCTTTCCTGCACTGCTTCCAAGGGCTCCGATACGACCGGCAGCTCTTTTATCTCTGTCTGAGAGGTTTTCCGCGAGACCTCTCCGGGCTGCCGGTCTTCTACCAGGACCTCCTCCGGACCTGGAAACTGTTTTCAACAACCAGGTCCGTGGCGGTCACCATGGGAGCAGATCTCCTCGCGGAGCCCCTGCTACACAACCCCCAGCTCCATGTGCAGGTGGCGGAGTCCCGCTCAGTGTGCCAGAGTTTGGTCCTGGCGGAAGTCACGAGAGTTGGAGTCCTCCTGGACTATGACCGGGGAGACTGGCTGGATCCCCTGACGCTCGCTCGGCGCATGGGGCTCTCCAGACCTCGTACCCCCCGGCGCATACTTCAGGAGGTGAAGGCCGCCTTGATGCCCGCTGCTCGGGCTTATCTCAACCGAGCCCTGTGCGAGGGTGCACCCTGCCCACCCTCTACCCCAGGCCCTCTGGACCTTTCAATTGGGCCCCTACCCCGTAGATCCCAACAAACCCCTCACCCTTTCACTGCGAGCCGGCTGCATGAACTGCAGCCGGTCAGCTTCCAAATCACACCATGGAAATATTTATACACATTCATGCTTCACATCCTTCACACCCACATCCTGGTGTCCCGCCCCGATACAAAGTGGCGGGACCTCCTGCCACCTTTGGAGGGTGAGCAGCCTCGGTGGGCCAGCCTGTATTTCACCTTGGTCCCAAGGCCCGTCGGGGACATTAGTTGGCGGCTCCTTCACGGAGCTGTGAGCACGAGCGTGTTTTTGACGCATTTCACCCCCATCCCAGATACTTGCCCTTTTTGCAACGTGAGGGAAACCCTGGAGCATGTATATTTAGAGTATGCCAGATTGCAGCCCCTTTTCTGGCTCCTCACGAATATTTTATTATGCTTTTGGCTCCATTTTTCCCCTCACCTTTTTACCTACACACTCCCTATCCGTGGTCCCACAAAATCGCGAGATCTCCTGGTTAACCTCCTCCTAGCCCTAACTAAAACAGTCATTTATAAAACCAGAGAGGAGAGGTTGGCTAATGAAGCGTCCTGCGATTGTAGGGCCGTTTTCCGATCCTCAGTACATTCCCGTATCTGGACGGAGTTCCTCTGGGCGGCGTCCACCGACTCCCTTGACGCCTTCGAGGAGCGGTGGGTGCTGTCCGAGGTTCTCTGCTCGGTGACCCCGACTGGTTCCCTCCGTCTGACCCTTTGATTGAGGGGAAGAGCAAGAGACCCCAGCCCCAGCCGTTGCCGCTGTGGATACCATCATTACTGTCACCTAGAGGTGTACCCCCCCCACCCCCAAACCGCCCACCCTGCAGCTGTGCCCATCTTGTCGGGCACTCTCAGGAGAGGAATAATCGGTGACACTGGGCGTGGCACTAGGTAACTCGAGGGGGTGGAAGACCACGAGTGTCAAGGAAACCCCCCCGCTCTAGGCTACCAGGTAACTCAGGAGGGTGGAAGACCACGAGTGTCGAAGAAGCCCCCCCGCTCTGGGCCCAGGCTAGCCTGACCACTTCTCCCTCCTGAAGGCTGCTGTGTCATACCTTCTGTTTGCTTTTGTTTTGTTGCATAGTTTTGCTTTATCCTCTTTGGTGATTCTTTGTAAGTGTTACACAAATAAAATTCTTTTCTGTTTCAAAAAAAAAAAAAAATTACTCTCCTGTAGCCGTCTGGCCCGACCCTGTCACACTACCTACACCAGACACTTGTTCTTACACCACCTCTCCAGTCACTCACTATTCAACCCCCCAACTGTGCCAATTCCATAATTTACCATCTGACAAGCTATATAACTTTTGTTATCCTCTTCATGGCTAATCTCAAAAGGACATGACCTCCTTGCAGATCAAGCACCACCTGGATCAAGCTCTGGCTATGTGCTTAAGGTGACCTGACCAGATATTCAGTTTATGTCCATCACTGCCAATCTTCTTGTGTCACTGAAGCTTTTGGTGCACATGCTTTGGAATTTGCTGGACTTTCATTCTGATATGGCCATAACCACAAGCTCACCAAAACTGAACCAATGCTGAAAGGGGCGGTTCCTGAGTTCAGCTTCCAATATCATAATTTCTGATCTTGTCCTGCTGCTGGATATGGAACAGCTGATGAAGTCAACAAGAAACAGAAACATCAATTGTGTTCTTTAGCTATCCTCAGCACCTACAGTTCACTTATGTACGATGGCATAGGTATAACTATACCTATAGACCGGCAGCTTTGAGAAGCTTGATGTCATGATGTGCCCACAGAGGTTGCTGAAGGCCTGAAACATGCTAGCAGCTGCTGCTGTACAAGTGCCCACATCTTTCAAGCATCCTGCAGCATTGTCTATTACACTGCCCTAATACTTGACAATTGCCAGCTGCTCAGTATCCCATCTGGACAGGTTAATAGTGAGCTGGCTGTAATCTGGAGCTTGAGGTGGCTTGATGATAATGACCAGGGACTTAGTTTTATTCATATTATTGATCAGACCAATATGTATAGATTTAGGCCTCGCAAAATTGGCCATCAGATGCAGTGGTTTACCAAAGTGAGCCAACAAGGCAATCTCATTGGCTTATTTGAGATCTCAAAGCAGAATAGTGTTCAGATCAATGCTGCTGACAGAGGCCTCAAGCATATCCGTCAACCAATCAATGCTGATATTGAGCAACATTGGTGACACAAAGTAGCTTTGCTGAACTCCCTTGGGTATAGAAACACGTGTTGTATACCTGCCATTGACTGAAACAGAGCTTTCTGTTCCACTAGAGAGCTCTTCTATCAAAGTCACTATCTTCCAAGGATGCTGAGTTGCCTAAGTAGATGCCACAGTCTTAGTGGATAAGCTTTGCTCTGCTTCTGTTCAAAAAGGACTATAACGCTGAATGTAGAAACTATAGAGATATTATGCTGTTGTCGGTCCCAGGGAATCTTATTTTACATGTTAATGTTTTGAATCAATGGTTCACTTTGTGGCAATGGCTGGGATGCTCAGTGCGGCTTTGGACCTGGTGATTCCACTGTTGAGCAGATCTTTAGCATGAGACTGCTTTTGTGAGAGGATGGTTGAATTTAATAAGCCATGTTCAGCTCTTTTTATAGACTTCAGTTAGGCCTTTGATTCAAGCCAGTAATTCTTGTTATAATATAAATCAGACAGATCCATCAGGTATCTGCCAGAAGCATAATCTGACCTAGAAAAAGCTGTAAAGAGTACTTGGGCTTTTATCCCCTGTGTCTAATTATCAATATTCTCCATGGTCAAAATGCTTAAGATGGTCAAAATGCTTTAAAAGGTTCAGAAAATCATACTTGGGGAAATTCCAACCAGCAGTACTGTCCATTTGGATCTCTCAGGTTGTTCATCCTGGGCAAGTGGCTGAGTGGGAGTTTTCAAGGTTGGAGCAGACACCTTGTACGATACATCACAAACAACCAAAAAGTGAAAAACTTCACAAGACAGCCTCATGCTCCCTAAGCTGCTATTATACTCCTTCCTCTCCTCCCCAGATCCCAAATAGTTAATCCTGGCAGGCTGATGTCTGCAATTGAGTACAGACTCAACCCAGTGACTTCAGTGGAGCACACAAATTGTAATTGCCTCTGAGAGAATGAAATTATTCCAGTCCCATTAAAGTCCGTCCCACTAGATTTCTGCTGCATACACAAATTCAGAAAGCTCACAGGCTTGAGCCAAATAAGCTAGTGATGTGGGCAGAGGAATCCACTGATGGATAGTAATCATCACTCAGATGCAGGCAGGGGGAAAAAAGCACACAAAGCTTATTTAAAATTTGAGATTTTTTTTTAAAAGCTGGAGTCTGATGTTTTTAGGACTGGTCCTGCAAAAATTACCCAGGAGTTTCCAACACACTAAATTAATAATAATAAACTGCTAATTAATTAGCTGAGTAGAGGAGGAGGGTATAATTCTTGTTCAGAATGACTCCAAACATTAACCATGGAATTTTTTTATTGTGACAAATAAAAGGGATGAATAAGGTACGAACATAGATCTTGATCCAGAACTCATTGAAGTCATGTAAAGACTCCTATTTATTCACACTAAGCCATGGATGATAGTAGGGGACCTCCAGTGGGTTGTTCTCAGTGTGGTCACTCTTTATATATATAGCCGTCGTCTACAAACTGAAAGTTCAGCTCATTTGATTCACATCCATTCCAAATGCTCCTAAAAGTCATTCTCTATTGGGCATAAAGTATTGTGAGTCATTTACTCTTCATCTTTCCTTTGTTCATATTGTTTCCCCTCGGCTTCTCTAATAAGCATTTTTCACCACAGACTGTAATTGCATAAATAATTTCTTTGGGGATAAAAGCTAAATTACAATTTTAAGAGGTTCTGTAAGCAAGCATTTTAATATTTAAATACATTTCAGCTAGGAGGCAATTAGATCCAAGAATCTTTGATACTGTGATATTGATTTGTTCAGCTGCTCTAAGCTGAATGTGTAGGCACTGCTTTTCTCATGTAGTTGATTCGAAAAAGCTCTGGCTCAGCTGGCTTTATTTTTCAAATGCTTGACAAAATGTTTATGGAAACAGACAATGGATGATCTTAAGGGAATTGTGGTGTTAATTTCAATTTGTTCTCATTTATTTTGATGCTACATTTAGGACTATGGTACATGCAAAGACTTATGCTTCAAAAGAATATTGTGATGAAGCTTCCAGAAAATGCAACATATCAAATAATTTCATTAAGAAATAATAAATAAATGCAGCACACACTGAAGTTATAGCTGAGTGAAAAGTGAAAACCAAAACATGAACTTTATGGAAAATAAACCTCAAAGGCTCCCCCTGACTGGATGAAACCATAAAACCACTGCTGGAACATTCTCAGCAAGCTTCCAACTGACTTTCAATTATATAACTGTCATTCACCATCTGTCAGCTCCCCAGATCTGGTCATTTATCTATATGATGAGTCATGATAGGGAGCTATCAGTATCACCATTACTTTATTTAATGAGGACCTTGTCTATTTGCACCATTCTTGACAGTTTGTGTCCATATCATTCATTCATTGTCAGCTTACCATCAACATAGCAGGGAATGCATCTTATGCAGCTATCTCATTAAGTCTGCTGCCATTGTCAACACTCATTCCGTTAATATCGTCACTGAATAAGTGTCCTAGTCAAGTCCATTTTTATTGCATAGACTGAAATTCCAATAACTAAAAACTCCCTTCAAACAATAGACCCTTTCATGGTACATCTAAATTATAAGCATTTGAAACTTGCCCAGGGTGGGAAATAATAAGTTCCTTTTGATCTTGAATCATAAATAACATGCAAAGCAAAAAAGACACATTGACTCAGATAGTTCCATACGGTGGAAAAATGGCAGGACAGGCTGGGGTGAGGAAAAATCCCTGAAGTTCCTTACAGTCATGTTCAGTGAGGGATAGAATTCCCATCCTCTCCTCTCTCCTCAGGAAGGAGATCCTGAAATCCATGTAAGCTCTGTGGGGCAGGGTTCATGTTTCTCTTATGTATTTGTTCAGAAATTAGTACTCTGAGGCTCTGATTGGGGTCCCATAATAATAATTAATAAAAATAATAAGCATAAGCTGGACACTTGCACAGAGGTCTTACGCTTCCCACCTTCTCTAAGTCCTCATTCACCCCCTGTGGCTCCTGGGAAAATGGATCCACTGAAGTGATTGTCTAACTATTAGGTTTTGAGCTTTCTGGGGCAGGGTCTGTCTTTGTGTTATTTGTTAAAATCATGATTGGTACAGTGCAGCTCTGGTCCTTGATTCAGATTCTTAGGTGCTACCACAATACTTGTTATTGAAAATATTAATGAGAAGGGATTCCCTTGACTGCTGATGGTCACAGGATCCCCAATGGATGTGTGGTGGTTTGACAGTATCTTGAGAGGCTAGTTTGTAAGTTTTCTGTGCTCAGATATCAGTGAGGTGCTTGAGGGTCCCTAAGGCACTGAAGGTGTTCAGGGAACTTCATGCTGTAACCAGTTTTTTGGACTGTGATGCTCCCCAGGGGTACCAGTGTTGTGAGACACCTTACCACTAGGTACCCTTAGTGTGAAGGAGTCATTTGCGCCTGCTGTGGCTCAGCTCCCTGAAACCTCTCCCCTCACAAGCACTGACTTCCAGGTCCCTGCCCTCTCTGCGCAGGTTAGTGACAGGTACATACTAACCCCCAAGTACTTGGAGAGTTCCCTGCAGCTTCTGTAACTGGGCACTCACAGAAATGACCAAATAAGCTGTCCCTGAAAGAACAGTGCACACACAGTGTGACTGGTACAACTCAGGATCAGGTCCTTTATACCATCATAGCACTGAAATATATTTATAGTGAAACAATCATAAGTGTATCATCAATGGTTAAATTTTAAGAGAGGGTGAGTAAGGATAAACAGTGAGTAATAGATAATAGATGGTGCTAGAGAAACTGTAGCATAGATTCTGGGTTCTGTATAGGAAATACAGAAATAGTGGAAAAGCAGTAAAGTTGCCTAGTATATGTATCTTTCAATTAAGTAAAATTATTCAGTTTTTATAACTTTGACATTACTAGGCAACTTTACTGCTTTCCCGCTATTTCTAATCTTTTAAAGTTTTTGAAGCAGTGTCTTTGCTTCTTTGCCACTGCCGCAGATATCATCAGAATGTTTAAGTTCCAGCTGTGACAGTTGCCAATGTATTCTTTCTTCATTATCTTTGGTGCCTAAAACTATACAATCTCTAATAAGTTCATCTATAAGTGTGTTAATTTTGTATGAAGAAGCTAACTATTGATGTAGCCGGATTGCAATTTGTATATGGTTTCACTTTGATCCAATGCACTAAAAATATAACTCTCATATTTCTTTTAGGCACAAAGTATTTTTCTAAAGCATCTAAGGTTTTAGCTATTGTGACGTTCTCCTCTGGTGTTATCTGGACCGGTGATCTATTATGTCACCCCAATCCTCGACTCTGGGAGCCAGCCTTACCCCGCTCTGCTGTGAGAACCCCCCCCCACTCCTGGGCTGTTCACGTACAGCCTCTGGCATGTAAGCTGCTCCCAGCTACTTGCAACTGAATGACACTAGCCAATATCTCCAGTCCCAGATACAACCCTAGGAACCTCCATCTTGCAGTGTGGAGTTATGCCCGCTGGATGCTGCAAGCTTATATGAGTTCGTCAATTTAACAAAGAAACTGATATGTATCAGGCTTGTTATCCCAAGGGGAGTTTCTGACACGCTTCAAACCAAACACACTGCTTCAGGTAGAGTAAACAAACAGATTTATTAACTATAAAGATAGATATTAAGTGATTATAAGTCAAAGCATAAGAAGTCAGCTTTGGTCAAATGAAATAAAAGCAAAATGCTTTCTAAGCTGATCTTAACACTTTCAATGCCCTTACAAACTTAGATGCTTCTCACCACAGGCTGGCTGGTTACTCTTCAGCCAGGCTCCCCCCCGTTAATCAACACTTCGGTGGTGGTGGTGCCTGTAGATGTAGGGGGAAGAGAGAGGAAGAGCATGGCAAATGTCTCTTCCTTTTATCATGTCCTTTCCTCCCTCTTGGCTTTGCCTCCTCCCTCGCCCCCTACCTTCAGAGTCAGGTGAGCATTACTGAGTCTCTCCGAGCAAGGTTGAGCAATTCTCCTGGTGTGGCCTCATGCAGATGAGTCATTGCATTGTAACTCCCTTGCCGGACAATGGCTGTTGATGGGTAGTTTGACACCCCGCCCGGGCGTTGGTTACTTTCCTTGCTGTTGCCTCTGGAGAGTTAATATCTGGCTCATTTCCCAACTTACAGCATGTTTTAGTGACAACCATACTACACAATTCTCATAACTTCATATGCATTAATGATACACATATATGGATAGAAAAATGACTTTCAGCAGATCATAACCTTTCCCTTGATACCTAAAAGGCATGCTTTATATGTAAGATCACAATTATATGAAAATGAGGAATATGGGTTTACAGCACACTCCCCCAAGGTATAGAATGTCTCAGCTATGTCTTGACTTTCTTCATCTGCTAGGCATAAGTGCTGACAAATTAGGACATCCTTACGCATAGCTGTATTCAGGGTAACCACTTTAAGTGCCATGCTTTCTTTGTCTGGACTTGCTGCCACTTCAGTTTGTCCAGGAGGCCCTAAACTATCTCTAGTACCCAAAGGACATGTCTTCACTGCAGTGTGTACCCCATATGCTAGCCAAGTTCGCCTCTGAGCAGCCAGACTGCAGAGCCTCACACACTCTGTCTTTGTAGACATCCACAGAGGTACTTCAGCAGCATGAGTTTTGCGCTAGGATTTCTGGGGCTGTATTCCAGGATTCTTAATGCCTCACTAACTGGAGGCATTTTAGGAATTGGTTCACAATGGATTGTGGGAGAGTGCATCTGTCATTCCTGTACCCTTGTATGGATATGGTTTTAGCCTGCCAAAACATTTTAGATGAGGCTCTGCACACTCCTCCAGGTGATGGATCCAGCACCAATGGATGAACTGTTTCTGCTTATGACTGAGCTACCTGTGCAGCAGGATAGACATGCTGTGAGATGGAGGATGAGATTTCAGCAACAATTTTCAAACCATGGAAGATGGCAGGATTTAGAGGGAAGTTCATTCATGGTAGACCTGAGACGTCCCCATACATCTGCATCGCAGGTTGGAGTGGAATGTTGCTCACAGCCGTTGCTGAAGTAACTCATGTTAGGATATAGATATTCAGGCCTGTCTGCAAAGGCCTGTACTTTAAGAATTTAGGTGTATTCTTATCGCTTGGCTAGTTCTAGAGGTATAAAAGAAAGAAATCACTGTCTGCCGGTGTAAGGGCCTTCTCTTACTGTGACAGATTGAGGCCCTGTTCTTAGGCTAAGGCCTTTGGCTAAGCAGCAGAGGCAGCCATAAGCTAGGAAGCGAACAGTCACATCCTCACATTCCAAACTAGTCACATTGAAATAAGGTGCTATTGGGCTGTTAGGCACTATCAGGACAGGATTGTATTCCTATCACCTCCAGAGAAAGGGAAGTGCCTAGAAAATGTAAAAGGAAACTTAGTTTGATAGCATCCTGTCTGGCAAGAACTCACTTATCAATAGCTGGGATGTGAAATCCTCGCTTCTGTGTTGTCTTGTCATTGTAGTTCCCACTTTGCTATTGTTTGTCTGTATAATCTCTGTCTGGTTCTGTGATTGTTCCTGTCTGCTGTATAATTAATTTTGCTGGGTGTAAACTAATTAAGGTGGTGGGATATAATTGGACAATATGTTAGGATTGGTTAGTTAAATTTCAGGAAAATGATTGGTTAAGGTAAAGCTAAGCAGAACTCAAGTTTTACTATATAATCTGTAGTCAATGAGGAAGTGAGTGGGTGGGGGAGGGCATGGGCATGGGCATGGGCATGGGCATGGGCATGTGGGTGAGGGAAATGGGAGCAGGGAATGGGGGTAAGAAAATTGGAATCATGTTTTGCTAAAGGGGGAAATGGGAACAGGGAATGGGAGTAAGGAAGTTGGAATCATGTTTGGCTAAGGGTAGGAATGGGAACAGGGACACAGGTCTAAGGCTCTGTGGTGTCAGAGCTGGGAAGGAGGACACTAAGGAAGGAAACTGGAATCATGCTTGCTGGAAGTTCACCCCAATAAACATCGAATTGTTTGCACCTTTGGACTTCGGGTATTGTTGCTCTCTGTTCATGCGAGAAGGACCAGGGAAGTAAGTGGGTGAAGGAATAAGCCCCCTAACAACTCAGTCCAGGTTTACAAAGATATTTAGATGACTAAAGATGCAGATAGGTGCCTAGTGGGATTTATACAAACACCTAAGCAAGTTAATTCCCATTGAAGTCAATAAGAGTTAGGCACTCAACCTGTTTCATGGGATTTACAAAAGCACTTAGACACCTTACATCTTTTGGAGGCATTTAGATACCTTTGTAAATGTAGATCTCAATGTCTCTGGTAGCCACAAGGAAGAATTAAAGTATTAAAGAAACCCTCACTTTTAACAGCAAGTTAGAAGCACCATACAAGAAGCCATTTGCAGTGCACAACAGTAAAATTGTATTGGTCCTGTATAAAATCCAGTAATTATAGTACATATTTTGAGTGTCATCTTCCATAAATTTTCTTTTTAACTAACTATTTACACATTTATACACATAAATAAACATATCTTTTTTTTTTTTATAGAGCACTCCTGCCGCAGTGTGAGCAATTGAGGAAGAAGAATATGCTGGTTAAAAAACTGGCCTGCTTTAGAGGAGAAGTGAAGGCAACTATAAGAATGATATATAATAAATGGAAGAAAGTGGAAGTCATGAATGATAGTAATGAATATAAATCAGAAGTTAGGAATTGTAGAAAATTGATAAGGGAAGCAAAGGGCTCCAAGGTTAAATCTTTGGCCAGCACAGTTAATGACAATATGCAGTTTTAAAAAATATATTAGGAACAAAAAGAATCCTGACAATAGTACTGGTCCATTACTAAATGTGAGTGGCAGAATTATCAATAATAATGCAGAAAAGGAGGTAGTGTACAATAAATATTTCTGTTCTGTATTTGTGTGTATAGGAGATGATATAGTCTCCTCATATGGTGATAATAATGCACTTTCCATTTCACTAGTATCTTTGGAGGATGTTCAACAAAAGATACTAAAGTTAGATATTTTCAAATTAGCAGGTCAAGATAACTTGCACTGAAGAGTTTTAAAAGAGCTGGTTGAGGAGACTGCTAGATCACTGATGTTGATTTTCAATATAAGCCTTGGAGCACTGGGGAAATTCTGGAAGAAAGCTAATGTTGTGCCTATTTTTAAAAAGGGTAAACAGGATGACCCAGTAATTACAGACCTGTCAGACGGATGTTGATCCCAGGCAAGAGAATGGAGTGGCTGATACAGAACTTGATTTAATAAAGAACTGAAGGAGGGTAATGTAATTAATATAAATTAACATAGGTTTATGGAAAATAGATCCTGTCAAACTAACTTAGATATCTTTTTTTCAAATGAAATTATAAGTTTGGTTACTAAAGGTAATAGTGTTGACATAATGTACTTAGTCTTGTATAAGTTGTTTGACTTGGTATCGGACAACATTTTGACTAAAAACTAGAATGATGTAAAATTAACCTGACACACATTAAATGGATTAAAAACTGACTAACTGATAGTTCTCAATGTAATTGTAAATGGGGAATAATCATCAAGCAGGTGTGTTTCCAGTGAGGTCCTCTTGGGATTGGTTCTTGGCCCTACGCTATTTAACATTTCTATCAATGACCTGGAAGAAAATATAAAATTGTCACTGATAACATTTTCAGAGGATTCAAGAATTGGGGGAGTGCTAAATAGTGAAGATGACAGGTCAGTGAGACAGAGCAATCTGAATCACTTGGTAAACTGGGCACAAGCAAACAATATATGTAAATGTATACATAGAGGAACAAGGAATGTAGGCCAAGCATACAGGATGGAGGACTCTATCCTAGACAGCAGTGACTCTGAAAAAAGATTGGGAGTCATTGTGGATGACTAATGGAATGAGTAAACTGGGGACTCTTGAGTATGAGTAGAGAGGTTATTTTACTCTGTATTTGGCACTGGTGTGACCACTGCTAAAATACTGTGCATAGTTTTGATGGCTCACAATTCACAATAAATTGGAGAGGGTTCAGAGAAGAGCCCCCAAAATTATTAAAGAATTACAGTTCTAGTTAGACTCAGGGAGCTTAATCTATTTAGTTTAACAAAGAGAAGGCCAAGGAGTAACTTGATTACAGTCTGTAAGTGTCTACGTGGGGAACAAATATTTAATAATATGCTCTTCAATCTAGCAGAGAAAGGTATAACATGATCCAATGTCTGAAAATTGAAGCGAGACAAATTCAGACTGGTAATAAGGCATAAACTTTTGACAGAGAGGGTAATTAAGTATTGGAACAATTACAAAAGGCCATGGTGGACTCTCCATTGCTGACCATTTTTAAATAAAGATGAGATGTTTTTCTAAAAGACATACTCTAGGAATTATTTTGAAGATGTTCTCTGGCCTGTGCTCTACAGGAGATCAGACTAGATGATTACAATGGTCTCTTCTGAGCTTGAAATCTGTGAATTTTCTTGCAGTCGTTCAATATACAACTCTCTCTTATTGATCTAGTCACTTTTCAGAGCATGCCTATATTTTGAGTCGTACATGATCGGTTAGGTTGCCATTGAAACTGAACTTTGGTGTGTTTATTTTGCTGTTGAGGTATGATGGTTACAAACTCAGTATCAACAGCACATTGTTCAAAGGCTTAGCAAAAAATGCAACTAAAATGTGAGAACTCATATGGTAGCAAAGCACTAAAACTATGCAGCAAATCATCAGTAGCTCTTGTTCTCAGTTCTCTGCTTCATTATCATATTTCATTTATCAGCCTAGCTCCTGGGACTTGTGATTTAACAAATGAGTTCTTTCTTGCGTTGACTTTTTCCAAGAATTGAAATACTTGTATTTCCTAGTTTGTTCATTGAAGAAATCCATTTAGCAGAAATCATAAAGCATTTAACCACATGCTGTTTATGGAGTTATCTTGCATTTGGGTTTTCCATAACTTCTGCCTGATGCTCTGCTATATTTTTCAAAGGATGATTTAAATTTCCTTCCATACACTGGAAAGTTCTGATTGTTTGCTCACGCTGCCGTGAGCTGCTGCTCTACCTAGGTCACATGCCTATCTAGAAAAAGATAAAATCTTGACTTTGTCTTCCAAAGAAAGTATAGGTTTACAAAGCATTTGTTTGTGAAGTTCATCTGCTTTGGTATGTAATGATCTAGAAGCTCTCAGTCTGGCAGAAGAGAAAAGGAAAAAGGTGTTTGTTGTATTCTGAATCTAATGGGTGAGCAGTAAAGCTGTTTCTACTAGCAATCAGGCACCATTTGAGTCAATGGAGCATTCAGTGTCCCAACTAATGAGGAATCCAAATAGAGCTGGATGAAACAAACATATTCATGAAGAATAATTTTGAACTTATATTCACACTAGAAGTCTGATTCAAAGAATTCCACTCATCCAGTCGAGAACAGAAACAGTGCCCTGTGATCTCTGCACCCATTCAAATCTGAACAACCCAAGTTGAATTTGATACTGAGTACTTGCAAATTGCTCATAAATAGACTATGAATTATTTGCAGAAACAATCTAGTGAATAAATTCAAATTTAAGAAAACTGTAAATGTTTTTCAAACAATTTATTCAAAGAGGTGAAATAATCGATTGGCAAATTTTTTTGCTCAGAGTATTTGCATCACTTTGGATGTTTGGGCAGAACCACATGTCTGAAATAAAAAGTAAGAAGAACAAAACTAGGTGGTGTTTATAAAGGGATGCGTTATATTCTCTTTCAATTCTTCATGCAAAAGTCTAGAATTCCTTGATAAGAAATGCTTGACTTCACTAGCATCATGGGAATTTGCTTTTATCTCTTTTTGTTTAGCACTTTTCCAGAAGTTTGCATTTAACTAACAAAACTACTAGATTCAAAACTTTATCATTTTTGGTAAGCTGCAGTATTAGTGGAAATATGACTATCTTTAATTCTATTACAAATCAGTCAAGCAGGCATATAATCAAAAATTGATATTATTCAATATAGTAGGCTGCTTGTAACAATTAGGAAGTGACAGGTATTTAGAAATACGATATAAATCTTCGGTTTCTCTCAGTCTGGAACATATTATCTGGTGGGTAATTAGTAATTCACAGCTAAATCTTAGAAAAGCTAAGCGCTGCAACAGGTGCCAAAGTTCAACAATCCTTCTCTTATTGATTTCAGTGGGAAAGTCAACTGAATTAGCCAGCATCTTCTGTATTCTGAATCTAAAGGGTGAGCAGTAAAGCTGTTTGTACTAGCAATCATGGCACCATTTGAGTCAACAGAGAATTCAGTGGTTGCCCATAGCAGCAACACTCCACTCAAGTGTCAAAATTGCAAGCTTCTTAGGGAAACAATTTGGTGAAATGAGGTAAGGGACTACTACCTTTAAAGAACCTCTTGGAATGCTCGGCATTCTGTCCTATCAGCACTCCCTGCCTTGGCTGGCTTGAAGAATGAGGGGCCAATACTGGAATCTGTGATGGGACACCCCCGTATCCCAGTCAGGAAAAGGCTAATAAGTCTTATGGGTCTAACCAGTACTTAATAGGCACACTTGCACAGCCTGCTCCACTTGGAGGAAGTAAGCTTAGAAGGGAGAGTTAGAGGAAGGGGCAGCAACCAGGAGGAAGGCTGCTGAGCCCCAAAGTTAGCTGACTCTTGTGACAGAGCTGCTGGGAGGTAGACAGCTGCCCACAAAGACTCACCAGATCAGGTACAAGCTAACTGCAGCAGGGAGAGGTTGCTCCTGACCCGGGATCTAGTCATATTCAACCTTCCTAAACAAGCCAGACCTCTATAGACTCTTTTGAAACTTTCAGAGAGCAAGCACCCCCATAACTGGAAGAATATTTGAGGGGAAAAGTTCTCTGAAAACACGCAAATGCAACCTAAAAGGAACCCAGCCTATTATAGAAGCAAATTTGCATGTCCTTCATGGTGTGGCAATGTGCCATAGGATTGCTGGGTGACTTATGACCTTCTGAGGATATTGAGACAGTCCCTGTACAAATTTGTTCTCCCATAAAGCTGAAATGGAAATGGAAATTTCACTGAATGGAAACACTAAAATAATCATTTTTGTAAGAGTTTGAATAATATTCTTGGTCTCATGTGGAAACTTATTATTTAATTTTATCTATGATGTGGAGACTAAATTTATTACTGGGAACCTAATAATCTTCCTACTAGATTTGTTAATATTTTTTCAATGTCCAGTGGACAATGATAAATTATAGTAATTGAGTTTAGGTTAAATGAGATTGGAGACTCTCTTATTTAATGTCTGTACTATAAAGCTTGTTTTTGATGATCAGCTCTTAAATTGTGAGTGACAGCAGTGAATAGGTAGTGTTATAGCCTAGCTAGAAAAACTGTAGAATTAAACACTGTTCTTAATGTCATTTTAAATGTGAATTTATTTTTGTTCACTTTCTGTTTCTTATTAAATGGTAGACTTTAGGGATTAGAAAAGAAATAAAGGAATGGACTTTGAGTGAAGGTAATTCTACTTTTCTACCTTTTTTGCCTTGATTAGTGTGAAAACTCTAGAAGCTTGGCCCAAATATGTCCCTGTCCACATCACTAAGTGGTGCTCTTGAGGATTTCTACTTTAATCATTCCTTTAATTTCCCATAGTGACACTTCTCTTGAGGTAGAAAACCATTATCCACATTCCTTTCTCTTGACATCTGTTCTATAGGCATCTCAGACTTGATTTAACACCTAATAGAAAAAGTTGTGACCAGTCCCTGAATCACCCCTGAGTCTAGGATAAAAACAAGTATGCTCAATCCCAAATCCCACTAGCCAGTTTGTAACCCTATAACAAATTAGTACTAGGTTTGGGATATATAGCACTTGTGAATTAAAAAGCATATGTCCGTACAAGCAATGCTGCACCTCAGACTTGAACTTTGATAACTGCAAAATATTAGAAGATAAGAATAATCAATTACTGTTCTAGATTAAATTATTTGTGATCCATTGGCCCTGTAATAAATCACTTTTTGTTCAGGATTAATAAAATTCCCTGGTTGATGCATAAACAGTCTTTGAGTTTCCAGAAAGTACTTAAGTGTTAATTCTATGAGGCCAAGACAGGTCACAGAATTACTTGGTTTGTTCAAATTCCAAGATACATCAGAGTTTTCTCCATGCATTACTAACTTCCCCTTAAGAAGAAGTATAAATTCCAAGAAAATGTGTGGCTAAATATACACATTTATATTCTTTAAAAATCACAATCTAAAATACGTATATAGTAGACTTGAGTACAGGCAGAAATACATATGTGCAAGTATAACTAAATTCATAAACCATTCCATGGAACTTACGACCTTTCAAAATGAAGCACAAGAAACTTATGTGAACATGGCAAATATACAGGTCAATGGACTGGCTAGGTGATTTTATAGCCTCTATTCAACAAGTTTTTTGCTGCTATTTTGGCTCAGCTGGAAAAGGCAATAGTGACTTGAGAACTTAATTATATGTGGGTTAAGTGCTTTTGCCTTTTAAAATGTCATATACTCAATATTTAATGTCTAAATGCCAGAGAATCTCATTGGATGTCAAATGTGCAGCTGGCTGACTTAGCTCTAGCCCTTTAACGCATAACCACTGCACTGCTGTAACTCCGTCCTTGTCTAACTGGCAGTATGATGTATTTTTGATAAATTAGAAAAGTAATTGAAGAACATAAGAAATGAGTGATATGCTGAGGCTGCCTATTTTGCTAAAAAGTAATCCACAGTAAGAGAGTGCTTAAATATTCAACACCTAAATAATCAAACCATTGTATGAGTGCAAACTTAAAAAGCTCTGGCTCACCTTAAAATGATGGGGTTTTAGCTTTGGGTGAAACTGCTACATTGCACACTGAAGTGTACAGCTCTGGGAACTAATCCGCAGCTATTCAGTGGAAGTATTGTTTACTAAGAAATGCAGCATCCAGTCAAAAGAGAGTACTTTTATCAACCAAAAGCAGTTGTTCTGTACTGCTATAATCCTGTGTGATGGAGTGTACTGACTTTTCAGTGTTCAAAAGAGGAATCCTTTTGGGTTGAGAGCATCACATTCCAAACTTATCCCTGGAAAGAAACCAAATACCATTGCCTCTGCTATGGGGGCTTAGCTAGGACCAGCAAGTTTAAACAAGTGGTTTGGTTTGGTGAGTGATCACTGTCAACCAGAAAGTATCTAACCTGCTCACCTTGCTTGGTAGAATACAGAGAGCAGCCAGGCTGCTAGCACATAGAACTGGGAAGGGGACTCTTCTATGCTTTAGGCTATTCATTTCTTTATAATTGTTGCTGCTCACAACTACAAAGAAACAGCAGGTCTGGGGCACATGAGATACAAGGTATGTCTACACTGCAGCTGGGATCGTGCCTCCCAGCCTAGGTTGACAGACGTGTACTAGCTCTGCTCAAGTGAGTGACTAAAATTGCCGTGTTGGTGTTGCGACACAGGCAGTGGCTCAGACCCAGGGCTCAGGTGGGCTTGGACTCCAGCAATAGCCCAAGCCTCTGTCTGTGCAGCAATGTCCACGTTTCTATTTCTAGAACTATAGCATGAGTGGAGCTAGCGTGGGTCTGTCTACCCAGGCTGGAAGACATGCTCCCTGCTAGGCATACCCAAGAAGTGCTGCTGTAGATCTTATGTTTTTGTTCGGTATGCTCTTTCAAGAAGTCTAAAGAAAAAAACTGTCTCAGGAAACAGAGAAACTTTAGTTAACCAAAGTCCAGTGTGATGGTTCACCAAAGAGGGGGCTACAATTGCTATTAGTCCCTTCCCCACAGTACTATCCTTTCTGTTGTCCATGTAAGGGGAAAGGTCCTGAACCAGGAAGTGGCCAGATCTCTTTGTGGGTGGGAGTTGCATGGCAGCAGGGAGCTGGAGAGAAGTCTGAGAAGCTGTGGAGAGAGCTGAATGAGGAACTGTCAAATGGCTGTCAGATGATAAAGCTGGGTGCAGCTCTCTGTGGGACTATGGGGGAGCAGCAGGAGTTGGGGAGGGAGCATGCACAGATGGCCTACAGTAAAAGATAGGTCTGTCCTGGGACCCTGCAAGCATCTACTTGCTGGAATAGAGCCTGGACTGGAGAGGGCACCCCGCGTACTAGGCCCAAAGAGCCCTGACTCTTTATTTGGACTGCCCCCAGGAACCCAAATGACAACTGCTATTACTCACTTTCAACTGTAACTGTCTAAACCTCTGTACCTAGAGTATCAGCAACTTTCCCCTTTCCTGCCAGCCCTAGGAAAATTCCTTTTCCCCTTAGCCATGTGTCTCAGTAGTTATGGGGAGCCAGAAGGCCTAGCTGCTGAAGTATCTACAGTGCTTGTCTGAGTTGCGGTACCTCTGCCATTGCTACTGATAGCTTAGGGTCTGTGATGTACTGGGCAGCCACAATAATGACACTAGTTTACCTTATTATTGAGTAAGAAGCCTTGTCCCAGCTGTATCCCACCTGGAAAAAAATGTACTAGCCTAGTATACTCCAAAGGCATGTCAGCCCCTTCAAGACAATTGTATTTACATTTATTTAAATGACGTGGTTTTATTCACCTTTTTTGTAGAAAGCATATTATAGACGTTTCAGAACGGATTGTTCAGTTCATTTGAAGAGAATGAAGACATCTTATCCCACCTATTTATAGGAATACAGACGTAAGTGTATATGTATGTAGGCAATGTACATTGTGTTCTCATGTACATGTAAAGTTGCCTAGGTTACCATTTCCATGCCAAGGAAAAGGTAACATAGGCAACATCCACATTTTCCTCTCTCTTTCCTTGCAGAAAGAGGACAATCTCAGAAGACCCACATCTTGGGTTAGAACCTAAAACAGAATAGAGGTGTTTCCTATTTCTACTAATCTTCCTAATCATCTTTAAGGATTTCTTTATCCAGTGTGACATAACAGGAAATTCATGTATACAGTTCTCTTGGACTTTGTCAGTTGTTTTTTAAACATTAATGTTTGTACAGCCCACATGTTCTCACTGCAGCATTTAGTGGTGTAAATAAGGAAAGAAACAATGGAAAGGGTACATTATTTCTTGGGTTTTGTTTTGGGTACTCTGGGTGCTTGCAGACCTGCAGGAGCTGAGTGGGGTGACTGCTGGATGGGCCACAGTGACCCAGATGTTGGAGAAGGTGAAAACTAGGCATGCTCATTATTTGCTTGAAACTACTGAGGTTATTTCCAGTGCGGGCAAATAGCCAGGGAGGACATATCCACAATCATTCTCTGAGAGTGGAACCAATGGGAACTTAGGTGTGGGGTGGGATTTATAAATGGAAGGAATGGGAACCAGACTGAAGAACTCTGCATTAGACCAGCGCAAGGACCAGAAGGATCTTCTGTAAGGACTGTTCCACAGATAATGGTAGTTTTGTTGGATTTAGACTGCAGGCTCCCTTACCCCAGAAGAGAAGAGAACTAGAATTTGCCTCAGGTTATACAAATTGTAGATGGATGTTGGGGAGAGTTTGAAGGAGACTGTGGGACTATCTATGTTTTCCATCTTTAAGGAGCTGGTGTGTTCTACAGAGGATTTGGACACCATTCCATAGATATCAAAAGGGTAAATCCTCCCAGAGAAGAGCTCTGGGAGAGTGTGTGTATGTGTGCATGTGCAACATTATACTGCATTTGAACCTGTGGTAGTAACAAGTACGAAAACTTGGGGAACACCCGCACCCCTGATTATCTTTTAAAAATTGACAATATTCATAGTTGTTTCATGGGTTAAACTGTTATGCATTTATAGATATATATATATACACACACACCCACACACCCACACACACCAGTAAGTTGTTATGTATTTCTATATACACACATATGTAGATTTAGTAAATATGTTTTTTTTTTAGAGTTTTTTGTTACTTCCATTCTCTCAGAGATTTAACTCTCATATATACATAGATAGGCTTGTTCAAGCCCTGGATAGACTAGACTTTGGTATGTAACCCAGAAGAAAGGTAAGCTGAGGTACAGGAAAGAGGACATATTATACCTAACGTTTCCCTAAGCCCATTGCATTTTAAATATTTTTAATATTTTCTACGGGCCAAATCCTGAGGTTCAGTTCACATTGAAGTTAATGGGAATTTGTGTAAACACTAAGTAAGACTTAAGGGTCTTTGCCTGTAATTAAAATGTTTCGGTCTTTGTGTACAGTATTATTGAGACAATTTTCTCTTTAACTATGTCCCCTCATTCAGGGGAATTGTATTTCTACGGACAGCTCTACACTTAAAATGCTGCTGCTGTGCTGCTGTAGTGCTTCAGTGAAGGGAGAACTTCTTCCCTTGGCATAGTTAATCCACCTCTGCGAGAGGCGGTAGCTATGTCAACAGGAAAAGCCTGTCTGTTGACATAGCGCTGTCTACGCCGGGGATTAGGTCAGGATTTTTCACACCCCTGAGCGACATAGTTATAGCGATTTAAGCCTGTATGTTTAGTCTTTGATGTCTCTTCTGCATATTTGTAGTTGTATTTTCTCATTTATATTTATGACCTGACCTTCTTTATTTATATAAGGTGACACAGTCCATTTGTGTTGTTCCCACTTGGAATATTAAACTGTTTCTTGTGTTTCAGGCATTTGTTTAAAAAAGAACACCACACTTAAAATCACTGAGGACAGTAATGCATTTATAGGGGAATCCAAAGAGTTAAGCTTGGGTAGAATAGTTCGTTGATGGCCCAAGCTGACTGCTTATTTGTAAAATGGGCCAGCATGTACATGGGGAGAGGATCCTCCGTGGATGGATCTCCTTTTCCTGCTAGTGTGTGTTGCTGTCTCCATGTCCCCCTGTGACCCTCCCCAGACAGGGTTAGGGATTCGAAGGTGGGAATGTGGTGGCCAGGTGGGGTCATGTATCACCATCCTCTCCTGTCTCCGATCAGCAATGGTAAAACTGTTCATCTGTTGCCACCCCAGGTTACATTAACCTTTCTTCTATGCCCTCTTCAGACTGGGAACCCCCATTTGATTTTACATTTTCTTTCACTTTATGAATAAAATAATAAGTTATCCCTGGCTCTAGGCACTTGTGATAAATCTTTAAAGCTATACAATCAACTAGTGAATAACAAAATGAGCAGCATGATTTTATCCCATAGAAAAATGACAATTTTAAATGATATGGTGTTTTTCTTCCAGAACAGCCAGCCCTCAGCCTGCTTTCTTCTCCCTGAAATCCATAACAAATAGATGGGTTTGGAAGTGACCCTTAGGGTCAGCAGATGCCGGCTGCTTGGGACCAGGAATGGAGTGAGTTCCAAAGTCGAAACCCCTCATGGAAAATTCTCTGCCAGCAAGTTCTTATCCCTTAGCTCCAGGGGCTCCAGTTTAAGACCTTCCAGCTTGATTCCAGTTTCAGCAGTATGGTACTGGGAGACGGGCAGTAATACAGTTAGGTGGATCCCGAGCGATTCAGGGCTTTAAAACCAACACCTTATGCTCATATGGAAGCTCACATGGAAGCTAAACAGCAGCCATGCAGATCCCAGAACACTGGTATATTGTGCTTTTAGCTCAATAAGTGAGACACCACATGATGCACCATTTTGAGTTTCCAGGTAGATTTAGAAGTTATGGGGATCTGCAGAGCATTTTATTTCTCTTACCTAAAGTCAAGATGACACGGACTTGAACAACTATCACATGGCGCCCATTTGAAAGAAAGATGTGCTACTTCCTGGCACATAAAGATGGGGGTGAGGAGAAAGCTGTTCTAGTTTTTGCTTCTCTACAACCTTCTAACAGCAGCTGGGACTCTAACCAGACCCCAAGTTGTAATCTTGATTAACAAACAATGCATGCACGCCCTCACTTTAGGGGGCCAATATAATCTCTGCTAGCTTTTCAAGTTGTTTACTCCCAACATAGCAATCTTTCCTTAATTTTATCTGGACAGTGCATCACGCAATTAGCCCTCATCTGTACCTCAATCTCCCCTAGGTACTAGGTAAGGTTTTTGACTACTACAGCTTTTTGGAGAATTAAGAAACAGAGTTAGGTATTATCAGCATATGGAAGGCCTCTTCCTATGCCCCTCACTCCAATCAGCTCCCTCAACAACTTTACATACATTAATGCTGGTTGGAACCCCTTTTTTTTCTTCCCACAGAAAATGTTGACTTTTCAGTGAATAATCAAAAAATAAAATATTTTGGCAGAAAAATTTAAATATGTTGATTTGGAAATGTCACCACAGTGCCTCATAAGAGCTGTGGTTTGAGTGGCACATGCTCCCATTTTCCTTTATAGGCAGGGCTTTCTGATGGGACTAGACTTCCCAAGATGCATCACAGTCTCTCTGCTTGATGAGGGGAGGCAGTGCATCATGGAAGTCTGATGTCTCCCCCCCCCCCCATGCATGAAGTCCAGCTGAAGAAGCTATAGAAGAGAATGGGAACATGAGACAACTGAACTACACCTCCCAATGAGCACCCTGGCAGTGCTTTTTTCATTTCATGACCTTATAAACTGGAGTAATAATAATAGGATGCAATTTAATAGTGAGAAGTGTAAGGTCATGCATTTAGGGATTAATAACAAGAATTTTAGTTGTAAGCTGGGGACGCATCAATTAGAAGTAACGGAGGAGGAGAAGGACTTGGAGTATTGGTTGATCATAGGATGACTATGAGCCGCCAATGTGATGTGGCCGTGAAAAAAGTTAATGCAGTCTTGGGATGCATCAGGAGATGTATTTCCAGTAGGGATAAGGAGGTTTTAGTACTGTTATACAAGGCACTGGTGAGACCTCACCTGGAATACTGTGTGCAGTTCTGGTCTCCCATGTTTAAGAAGGATGAATTCAAACTGGAACAGGTACAGAGAAGGACTACTAGGATGATCCAAGGAATGGAAAACTTGTCTTATGAAAGGAGACTCAAGGAGCTTGGCTTGTTTAGCCTAATTAAAAGAAGGTTGAGGGGAGATATGATTGCTCTCTATAAATATATCAGAAGGATAAATACCGGAGAGGGAGAGGAATTATTTAAGCTCAGTACCAATGTGGACACAAGAACAAATGTATATAAACTGGTCATTGGGAAGTTTAGACTTGAAATTAGATGAAGGTTTCTAACCATCAGAGGAGTGAAGTTTTGGAATAGCCTTCCAAGGGAAGCAGTGGGGGCAAAAGATCTATCTGGCTTTAAGATTAAACTCGATAAGTTTATGGAGGAGATGGTATGATGGGATAACATGGTTTTGGTAGTTAAATATTCATGGTAAATAGGCCCAATGGCCTGTGATGGGATATTAGATGGGGTGGGATCTGAGTTACCCAGGAAAGAATTTTCTGTAGTATCTGGCTGGTGAATCTTGCCCATATGCTGATTTAGGGTTTAGCTGATCGCCATATTTGGGGTCAGGAAGGAATTTTCCTCCATGGCAGATTGGAAGAGGCCCTGGAGGTTTTTTGCCTTCCTCTGTAGCATGGGGCACGGGTCACTTGCTGGAGGATTCTCTGCTCCTTGAAGTCTTTAAACCACGATTTGAGGACTTCAATAGCTCAGACATAGGTGAGAGGTTTTTCGCAGGAGTGGTGGGTGAAATTCTGTGGCCTGCGTTGTGCAGGAGGTCAGACTAGATGATCATAATGGTCCCTTCTGACCTAAATATCTATGAATTTTGGAATGTTCAATTTTGATGAGAAAAAATAAAAAAATTCTACAGAAAGCAGATGCTTCCAGTAGAAAAAAAATTGTGTAGTTGAAAAATCAAAGTCTTGGGTTTGATGCATTATTAGTCCCTCCTCCTTATACCACTGGGCAGGTGAAGGGATGGTCCTGTGGAAAGAAGGGCTCAGGTAAAGTGATATATGTCCATCTGCAAAGGGAAAGAATCCCGTGAAGGGATCTGCTCCCCACATGCACTGCCTTGTGGTCAGGTTAGGGCATGACAGGGGCTCTTCTGTCTTGGTACCCCCTGTTGATAGCTGCTCCAGCTCTGAGGTGGTCTGTCCCCTTCTATACTTTGGCCCATGGGCTGTGCCACAAGTTGTGACCATGCCTTTTGGGATATAAAGAAGACCAACAAAGGGTTATTTTTGCTGCCCAGCAAGGGTATTCGGGCTTCACCTGACCAAAATCACTGACTTGTGACTCTCTGGGATATGGGGTCTTCCTAATCCTGAGTCTCCAGTATCAGAGAGAGGCTTTTTTGCCTCCAGGCACATTGGGAGAAGGGGTAGGAGAACCCAGGCCCATCTGCTCCACTGGATTCTGATCTGATACCCAAAGGTAGGTGGCTGAGTCCTTCACCCTGACACGCGATGCAGCTGCCTCCCTGGATCACTTTTTACCAGCCTCCCCATACATGAGGGAAAAGAAAAGGCTTGTAAACAAATAAATGTAAGAAATCTCCAACCTGCAAATGTCCAGCATCTTTTCCCCTCAGCAGGCCAGGTATACCATCAATAATCAGGGGCCCCACCATCTGGGTCTCCCACAGTGCTCCTTTGTGGTGCTTCAGAGTGTAGATCTGCTCACCTCCATTAGCTGCCTGCAAGTGAGCTACTCTGCTCCCCTTTTCAACTCTTCCTCCTGCTCATACATGCATTGCAGATGTAGTGGGTCACAGCTGCCAGGGCTTAGAGCTGCTCCTTAACCTTTTCCTGCAGAAGGCTTGGCTCTCTAGAAGAGACCCCCACCTCTTTCCCAGATCCAGCCACGACTGAGCTACAGCTCCCTCCACTTACGGTGAGGAGGGCAGGGTGGGTTTGGCTCTGCCCACCCAGGGGGAATGTAATTGTCCTTCCCTCTCAGGTCCAGAGGGGCCTCATTACGCTGTTCATTGCTATATATGTGCATCATTTGGAGCCAGGAAAAGTCTCTAAATCCAGAAGTGTGAATTTTAAGTCTGGTCATGAAATTATTTTTTAGATATATTTTGTTCTGTTTACCTCCCTGTGGCAGCCCCTCCTAGGTATAACAGAGGGAGTATGTGGCGATGAAAGACTTCACAAATAATTAACACACACCAACAAAATGTTAAGTATGCAAGACACAAACAGAGACATTGTCTGACCCAAAGAGCTTACAGTCTAAAAGACAAAGATGAAACAAAATTACTCAGAGAGATGCAGATTATAGCAATAACTTAAAACATATATGCATGTAAATTGGTGGTAGTATATGGTGTCACAGGGCAACATCTGCCAATTAAAAGATAAGAGGCCAGTGCACCAGTAACTGATCATCTGAACCCCCTATTAGGAGAGGTAAGTTAGAGAGCTGGAAAGTCAGGGCCTGCGAGAAGTCTGACACAGAAGATGTAGGTGACTGTTGCCCAACTGAGATCTAGGAAGCAGCGAGGAAGAGCTGGCAGGTGTTGCTTGGGAGAGAGCTTCAAGAAACCCAGTAGAGAGAACTGAGTTTGAATGGGACCAGCAACAAAAGTGCTGTGAGAACTGACCAAAGCTGGGGACCCTGATAAGCAGAAGGCTTGGGCAGTGGTACCTAGGAAAAGGAGAAGATCTAGTGAGGTCAGGGGAGCTGAGCCCAGAAACAAGATTGTTGTTGTGGGAGGATGGATCCTCCTGAGCAGGTGCAGGGCTCCCAGGCAAGGAGGTAGGGTGACCAGATAGCAAGTGTAAAAAATCAGGACAGGGGTTTTAGGTGCCTATATAAGAAAAAGCCCCCAAAATCGGGGCTGTCCCTATAAATTGGGACATCTGATCACCCTACAAGGAAGCCAGGGAGTGGAACTTGTGGGCAAAAGACTTGAGTGAAGGGCTATGGGAAGACTGGTCACTCTCAGGCAGGGAGACCAGGAGAGTGGGACCCCGGATCAGGGCAAAGGTACTGTGAACAAAGTGCTGTGATTGACTCTCAGGTAGGTAACTTGGAGGTGATGCTCATGAAGAAGGGAATGAGAAAAACCTGTTGTATCTTTATGTTTATTGTGGAAATGGTAGAATAGTTTTTATTACAAGGTTTATCGGGAATTACTGCACAAGTGTATATGAAAAAATTATGCCCAGAGGCAGGCTTAGTATCAGACATTGACATTATGTTTCTTTCATAGGTGGACAAAAGGTAAACTGGGCTCAGTGAACCCTATCATGCTGCTGCCTGGTGCTGGATAGTACCTGAGGTGGGGGGTTGTGTTTTCACATATGGGTTGAGGGTTTTTTTGTAGGACTCTTAGGAGGGGACACTTTTCAGGAGGGGTTTACGTGAAGAAAGGATATGTGCCTGGCGTAGTGGGATAAGGAAGTGTTCCAGGAAAGCAGGTGGCATGGAAAAAAAGCATGAAGATGAGCATAGAAGAAGGAAATAAAGGAAACACTGGGATTGGCAAAGCAAAGGGAGCAGGATGAGATGTGATAAGAAACCAGCAATGGAGATATAGGCAGAGATAGAGCTTTGATATTCTTGGGGGCAAGGAGAAGACGCCTAGACTTTTTTTCAGTAGGTGAGGGATGCAGATCCTTTCTTTTCCCACCCACAACAGACCTTAAATAAAACATGGAGTACAGAGAAATCTGAAAGCCGTGTGAAATAATTTAAAAGATGTTTAAAGGAATATTTGGGGAGGGGGAAGGGAGAAGCTGTTTTTTACTTCCCCGAGTCACAGATATGTCCGTCTCAGCCAGACACAGACAAGAACAGTTATCTCCCATTCTGTACAGTTATATGGAAGAGAATACAACCAATTAAATGATCTAATAGAAATGGAACATTTGTATGTTTCTCTTGTGCTTCTTTCCTCCTATGTTGATTCTGAGTGGTTATCTGCCTTTGTGTATTAAAACACACTTGTCTTTCCATTATCTGGAGGAATACAGGAATCAATCTACAGGAGAAGTGAGGTCTGGCCTCCCTTTTGTG
This sequence comes from Lepidochelys olivacea, assembly GCF_965140295.1. NCBI lineage: Eukaryota > Metazoa > Chordata > Testudines > Cheloniidae > Lepidochelys > Lepidochelys olivacea. The sequence continues at coordinate 77,235,920 of NC_140414.1, forward strand.
ACTGCAACTTGCAACGATGAAATTTGTGCCTGCATGAATGCACACCTGTTGCGGTTCAGTGATGAGACAGAACACAGCTTTATGCAAGCAAGCAGGCTGGTCAGCGGAGATGGGCTGTTCTGCCCCCCCGCCTTCCACCTTCTCCTTTTATTATATTTCTCCCCCTAAGCATTACACACTGCTACACAAAGGAATGTATGACGTTGATTCATATGCTTAATTACCATCCTCTATCTACTACAATCCTGGTTCTCAGGCCTTGAGCCCAGGCTAAAGAAACCTCCCACAGTTGCTGTCCAAACAATCAAGTTCTCAGGGTTCATATCTAGCCCTTGTCCTTGGATAGAGCAATGTGTGCATTGCTCCTAGGAGACAGTCAGGGTGTGCCCCGCCTGCTTCCAGGTGGAATAGCTAGACATTAACCCTTCATCTCCCCTTTTTTGTTTATTGATAATTGGCCATCTCATGGTAGCCGCCAATTTGTTTTATCATGCTATTTAACTCCCAGACAGACAAGGACATAACCTGGGGAGCTTTCCAGGGCAAAAATTTTACAAAGTCTTAACAAGGAAGGAATACATTGTACACAGCAACAACAAAAAATAAGCCCAATAATTACAAACACAAAATAACCAAAAGCTTAACATCTGCAATATAATCATCTAAAAGGGATACACTTCTTTTACTACAATTGTAACCAGCAAAAGGCAATATAAGTATCATTCTACTAAGACAGCAAAGGGTGCCATCACTTAAATTTGCAGGAATATAATTAAAGGTGCATGAACCACAAGTAAAAACCCATCCTGATGGTAGGATGATATGGCCATAATTATATAAAACATTAACAGCATGGGAACAATTTAAAAGGGATTAAGAAATTTTTTGACAGCCCAATGGCACCTTTGTACTAGTGCAGTTAACTACACGCGCACAGGTGACATTGTGAGCCCCGGCCGGGTACGGAGTGTGGAGGGATATAGCCGTGCAAGGCGGAGTATAGTTGGCCGGGCCCCAATTAGCCATGCTAGAGTACTGGGAGAAAAGATTAGCATAAGCAAAGAGCAGTATCTTATTCTCCTTCGGGCTTGTAACGGGGGAGGCGCTTCCGAGCCAACCCCTACAGAAAATAGCAGGCACAAAAGGCACACAATCATCACAGAATTAGCAGTGATTTGGGCGAGAATCGCCACAAACAAAGTCTTAGGAGTTTCTGGCTGCTGATCTGCTGCCAGTTTTCGTTGAGCCGTGGCGACCAATGCTTTTACTGCTCCCCCTGTCACGGGCTGGCTTGGGACGTTACGCCTCCTCCGTTTCCGTCCCGCCGTTGTCGACTCGGGGGGCAACGCGGTCTCCTCCAAGGTCAGCTGAAACTCTGGTATGGGATTCGACAGCCCCTGGTGCCATGCCATGTTGTTTAAGTGCTGGTCGCACGCACCGGGCTGGAACCCACAACGGTCCTGCAGGGAGAGACACAGCAGCATATCCCCGACCCCAAGTGATTAGAGGTGCTGGGCCCAGCCACTGTGGATCGGGCAGCTGACGGTAAAAGACACGCGGTCTTTCCAGTACCTCAGATTTGTGAAAATGCCGATCCGCAGGGGTCTGCTGATCTGCATTCAGTGTTAAATTATTTAAAGTAAACAAGAGAATATACATCTGTTGTTGAATGTCTCCTAAGGTTCGGAGATGCAGCTCCCCTTGTTTTAATTGTTTATCTAGCAAGGTTTTGAGTGTGCGATTGGCACGTTCAACAATGGCTTGGCCCGTGGAATTATAAGGGATTCCGTGTTTAAGACGGACGTCCCAGCGGGCACAAAAGGTGGAGAGGGCTGCAGAGCAGTAGGCTGGGGCATTATCTGTTTTAATTTGGCAAGGGCGACCCATAACAGAAAAGCAGGCCAGCAAATGGTGAATAACTTGTTAGTGGCTTCCCCACGTTGTGGGGTTGCCCAAAGGAAACCTGAATAAGTATCAACGGAAACATGTAAAAATGAATAGGGGCGGAATTGTGGTACATGAGTAACATCCATTTGCCACAGCTGATTTGCTGCGGTACCTCGGGGGTTAACAGCATAAGAAAAAGTAGGAGCAGCAGCAGCACAGTGGGGGCAGGAACGAACAATAGAACGTGCATGATCAGCAGGAATGTGGAACTGCCGGGCCAAAACAGAGGCAGACTGATGAAAAAAGGCATGGCTTTCAATGGGGTCAGAAAAAAGGGAATTTACCTGACCACGCAACGCGCGATCGGCGCGTGCATTGCCCTCAGTGAGTGGCCCAGGCAGAGGGGTATGACTGCGAATATGAGCAACAAAGTAAGGGAAATGACGAGTGGCAAGAAGACGCTGTAAAGACAAAAACAGGCGAAGGAGATCTGCATCAACCTGAGGGGTAATGAGGGCAAGGGGTAAATGATCAATTACCTGATAAACATAATGGGTATCCACAATTAAATTAAAGGGACAATCAGTAAAAAGTTGAAAGGCCAAAATAACAGCAGCCAATTCTGAACGCTGTGCAGAACGCTGAGGCAGTGTAAAACGAGAATGCCAACGAGGGGGGTCACCCAACTGATAAGTGACTACACCTCGGTGGGGAGAACCATCAGTAAAAAGAGTGACAGCGGAAATAATGGGTTGAGAGCGGCTAAGACGATGAACAACTAGGGGCACCTTTTGGGTAATGACCAATCGAGGATCTTTTGGAGGATTGTAAGAAATCTCTCCCACATAATCACAAAGAGCAACCTGCCAGGGCAAGGAGGTGTGGCACAAAGAGTCAAATTCAGTACGGGACAAGGGGAGCACAATGGCAACTAAATCAGTGCCAGTGAGTTGCACTGCACGGTGGCGGGCTTTACGAACAAGATCAGATAGGGCATCTAAATACGGATAAATATTTCGAGGAGGGGTGGATGAAAGGTACAGCCACTCTATAATAGAGACGGCTGTATCTGTACGGGGTACAAACAGAGCCGCAGTTGGCGTATGAGGGGTGGCAAGATCGGCAGCTCCTCTGTTGGTGCTGAAGAGGGCCTTTCCAAGGCGACACGCTGTGTCGCATCGCCAGGAGGGGGGATGACTGCAGGGGCGGACGGGGGCGGCGAGAGCACCAGCCTCGCGAGGGAGGGTCTGTCTGAGGCGACACGCTGTACCACGTCGCGGCAGAGGTGCCAGGCATGTAAAGCCTGCACGGGTGCCCGAGGCTCTTTGTGCAATGTCTGGCCCAATCGCTCCCAGTCCGCTAACTTAAGGCTTCCAGCTTCAGGATACCACGGGCACTTGGCACGCACCTCCTGTAGCAGGAGAGTGAGTTCTCGAGCCGGGCAGTCATGCTGAGCCTTACGCAGCAAATACTGCAGCTCATTACGGTGTTGCACTTGCAAAGCAGAGAGGGAGCTTCCCATACTTACCACAATGAAAAATACTCACCGGGATCCACGAAGTGGATGAGTGACGCGTCTGAAACCCTTGCCGGGCGAGGTGAGTGCTGAGGGCCCCACGTTGGGCGCCAGTTGTTGCGGTTCAGTGATGAGACAGAACACAGCTTTATGCAAGCAAGCAGGCTGGTCAGCGGAGATGGGCTGTTCTGCCCCCCCGCCTTCCACCTTCTCCTTTTATTATATTTCTCCCCCTAAGCATTACACACTGCTACACAAAGGAATGTATGACGTTGATTCATATGCTTAATTACCATCCTCTATCTACTACAATCCTGGTTCTCAGGCCTTGAGCCCAGGCTAAAGAAACCTCCCACAGTTGCTGTCCAAACAATCAAGTTCTCAGGGTTCATATCTAGCCCTTGTCCTTGGATAGAGCAATGTGTGCATTGCTCCTAGGAGACAGTCAGGGTGTGCCCCGCCTGCTTCCAGGTGGAATAGCTAGACATTAACCCTTCACACACCTTAATTCAGAGGATGTGTGTTTCTACTTATATGATTAGCGCCTGCCTTTCAGTAGTTGGTGTTCCATGGTGTTTGCCTCACAAATAAGGATTAAGTAAATACCTCAGGATTTGGTCTCTGCTGTAGACCTTTTCCAAGATTTAGGTTGACCCTACATATCTTCATATTTATGTATTTCTTCAGGTTAAAAGGTAAATTATTTCTAAGAAGGTAGATTCTGAAACACTTGTGATTACTACTTACTTACATTGCTATGCAAATAATTCAGTTGACTTCTGGGTTACTATGCATGAGTCAGGGTGGTAGAATTTGTACCAAGCTGTTGAAATATTGTTTGCATTATTATAAAACTCGAAAGGCTGTTAGTCCATATTGTGAAATGACATCTGAGTATTTATCTGCTAAAAATGCATATCATCAGTTAAGTGGCATCCACCACCTTAGCACTGTTATCATTGAAAGGTGGCTTAAGTGTTTCTTGGGTGTATATAGTAAATACAATAGTTGTGAAAGAAGGGAGTGTTTTATTTCATTATGGTCTCAATAGAACACCCAGAGCAGTTGTTTTAAGGTTGTATTGCATCCAAAGACCTGACATGGATTTCTATATGAGTGTTTCATACACCATTATTGAGATCATAATGACTCATAAGAAACTCAATTGAAGAACAATTATGGTTTAAAAATGCTACATATATCAGAAAAGTGAGTCTTCATGATATAAAAATTGTATAATTTAATTACATTTCCCATTAACTACTATATTCTCTAAGAATTCATGCCCATTGTGGCACCATTCACCAGTTATTAAGATCATAAAGAAGCCTCATCATGGGATATAATTAAGGATGAGTGAACCAATCTAGATAAATTAAAAACCAGAAATCCCAACTCTTTGACCTAAATTTGCACTGACCCATACTCTTTTTTTTAAAGGTTTAAAAAATTACTTTTTCTTCCATTTTCACATGCTACTTCTGCATTTCATGGTTTATACCAAGACTCAAAATGGGAGGATCAGAATACCACAGAAAATGTTCTTGTGAGATTTTTGACCTTCTTGGAACTTAGTAGTACCAGAAATCCCTTTTTATAATATTTTCACCCTGATTTCTAGATCAAAGTGGTTTTCAAAACTAAAAATTTGAAATACTAGGCAAACTTTTTGACATTTATTCTTCACTGGAAATTGTGGGGAAGATCATGGGTTATTTCCTTATTTAAATAAGGTATATTTATAAATAAATATCAATGTATAAATGATACTCATGATATTTTTCCATGGTTGGTTATTACTTCAGCTGCCAGGTAAAAGAATATATATATATATTCTTTTTAACTAGGAAGTAGAAAAGCTAGCACAGTTCCTATCAAATACATACAATGCATGCAGTTATGAAAGTCTGCAGTTTATAGAAGGACAAAAGTTCAGTACAAGCAGGGACTTTAAAGTAACAACAGTACATTTTATTTTTATCCCTGTGGCAGATCTTCCTTATCAAAACATCACTGAAATGAAAGGACAAAAAGGAAGAACTCTATGACAAGGATAAACTGTTTAGACATTTTTTTTCTAACAAAAAATGCCTGATAACATTTAGCATACTGTTTTCTTTATCTTTCGGTGCTAACAAATTCTAAAAACAGACCTCCAAAATATCTAAATTTGTCGATTCCCATCAATATTTCTAAGCAAAATACATTTATTAACAGAATAAAGGGTTTCTTCTGTATTGGAAATAGGAGACAATTTTTGATCCCTCTTTTGTAACCTGGTTAAAAGTTACAAAACAAAGGGTAGGAATAAATCGTCAGTTTTCACAGTGGAGAGAGATAAATAATGGGGTCCCCCCAAGGAGCTGTACTGGGACCTGTGCTGTCCAAATTATTCATAAGTGATCTGGAAAAGGGGGTGAACACTGAGGTGGAAAATTTTTCAGACAATACAAAATTACTCAAGATAGTTAAGTCCAAAGCTGACTGAAAAGAGTTACAAAGGGGTGTCACGAAATTGCGTGACTGGGCGACAAAATGGCAGATAAAATTCAATGTTGAGAAATGCAAAGTAATGCACATTGGAAAACATAATCCCAACTATGCATACATAATAATGGGGTCTAAATTAGCTGTTACCACTCTAGAAAGTTATTGGAGTCATTGTGGATAGTTCTCTGAAAACATCTGCTCATTGTGTATGTAGCAGCAGTTAAAAATGTGAACAGAATGTTAGGAACCATTAGGAAAGGGATAGATAATAAAACACTATAAATCCATGGTATCTGTACACCTTGCATATTTTATGCATTTCTGGTCACCCCATCACAAAAAAGCTATATTGAAATTGGGAAAGGTGCAGGGAAGGGTAACAAAAATGATTAGAGATATGGAGCAGCTTCCCTATGAGGAGAAATTAAAAAGACTGGGACTTTTCAGTTTAGAAAAGAGACGATTAAGAGAGGGATAGTCTATAAACTCCATGAATGGTGTGGAAAGTGAATAGGGAATTTACCGCTTCACATAACACAGGGTCATGAACCAGGGATCACCTGATGAGATTAGTCGGCAGCAGACTTAAAACAAACATAAGGCTGTTAACAAGATGGTCAGAGAGGCATCCTCATGCTCCTGGTGTTCCAAAACTTCCAAATGCCAGAAGCATCTGACATTGGCCACTACCAGAGACAGGATACTGGGTAGGTGGACCATTGGCCTGACACAGTATGGCCATTCTTATGTTCCTATTATAGACTTGACCAGATTGCATATATAACTGAACAATAGTAGTGTGTGCTTTTCAGATGCTTCCTGTGCCCCTGAAGTAATCATGCCATATTATGAGGAACTGTTCTGTTAATTATGATGCTATACAATTACCACATCTGAGTATATAAAAGTCCTCCAGAATTGATTAAATTTCAGTCATTCATTATTAGAATGTTCATTTCAGAAAATCCAGTTCATCATATATTTTGTAATGTATTGCACTATTGTAGTATTAGTTTAGTGGAGATTCTTGGGCCTTGTGTGGTGTGTCTTGTATTTAGATGGGCCCATGTAGCCCATCTAAATACAACAGGACACAAAACACACAAGGTACAGCAGGCAAGGAAGTGATAGGAGACATACTGAGAGAGGATTATTTTTACAGTTTAATATTGTAATAATAAATAGAGCCCTGTGTGGATACAAATTTATATCTGAGAACGTGGATACCTGCGGATATAAATCGGTATCCATAGAAATACAGGACTCTACCAGGAACTGCAGCAGTGAAAGGAGAATGTGGGGCCGTCACTCCCAGGGTGCTGGCAGCTTCTCTGGCGTGGTTGTACTGCCCCCAGCCCTACCCCCATTTCTTCCACGCAGCTGTCTGCATCTCCTGTGTGGGTCGGTACAGCTGCGCTGGAGAAGCTGCGGGCGCTGGCCGCTGGCTACTGGAAGCAGTGGCCCCACGTTCTGCTCCTTTCACTGCTGCGGTTCCCAGAAGAGTCCTGCAGTTCTGCGAATACTATTTTATATCTGTTGATAGCAAGATCCGGGGATATAAATTTATATCCCCGCAGGGCTCTAAATATAATATATATGTAAATATAAAAACTGAGGATCTAATTTCTGCTCTCACAGTGCTGAGGATTAGGGTTAGCTTTACTGACGGCAGTGGCGATACTGTAGTTTGAGGGAGGTGAAAATCAGGCTCCTAAGACTGTAATTCCTTCTGTGGCCAGGGGCAAACCACTCCAGGTCTGATTTATGATGTTACCAGACTCTCTTGGTGGGATTCAACCCTCAAGCGTTGCTGGGAGGAACATTGTTCATAATTAAAATACAACGGGCTTATTAAGAACACCACACACAGTAATTTGGCTGAATAAAACAAAGTTGGACAAAAGGTGAATTACATCTGAGGGAAATGAAAATATGGTGGACTAATAGCCAACCTATTCAAAATAAAAAAGACTGTGAGAGTTTGGGTTTGATTTGTGAAGGGCTAAGTGAGCCTAAACATTACTGTTGCTTATGTGTTTCACTTTGGCAATCTAGTAAATATGAATTATTACTCTGAAATGTGGATTCTCCTTGTGAATTTCCATTGATTTAGAAAACTTCTGTACAATTTCTAATCAATTAAAATCCAGTTTTTCCTCATTTTAGTCATCAGCATTATGTTTCCTTAACAACTTAGTTAAGTCAGTTGCTTGCACTTTATTTTTACTTCCTTAAAAAATATGTATGTGGCTGTCCCAGATTCTCAGCATTTACACTCAAAAATAGACATGTGTAATTAAATAATACTTAGAACTTTTCAACTATGGAGCTCACAGCATTTTATGGAGATAGATAAGTATTATCATGTCACTTTTTATAGATGAGGAAACTAAGTCAGGAAGATTAAGTGATTTATCCAAAGTCACACACTAGGTCAGTGCAGCAGTAGGAATAGAACCCAGACTCTCGGTCCACTACCTAGTGAACCACATTGTGTTAACAAGACCCTATCATTGTTCAATGTTAAACCGTTTAAAACGAGGTTTTAAACACTAGACATTTAGGATTTGGTATACAGAGACCTCAGCCTGCTTTAGTACCATGGCAAACACCATTTAACTTCCCTTTAACCTTATTTTTAAAGTTACACAGAGGAACAAAAAACAATGAAAGCATTTGAAATGTAAAGTATTAAATAATTCATTTTAAAAACATCCCTTGTTTCCTTTCCCTTTAGAGAGAGAGTTTTAGAAGGAAAAGCCCCCATGTTTGATGATCTCTTTGATGGTATTAACTGTCCTTTTTGGAGAAGAGAAGAAGTTAGTTGAGATGGACTGGAGCTGTCATTGTTGCTGTTGTTAAAGTCTAATCTCATTTCCTAGAAGACAAAACAAGACAAACGCACAAAAGAGAAAAGAACAGAAAGATGCAGCTTCCTTCTGTGGTGTTGACTTTCACTTTCAACCTCACTGCTGGAGAAACACAGGCACAGCACACAGTCTTATCAGATTCTCCGAGACCTGAAAAGCTTGTACTAATGTCAAGGCATTGCATTTTGCTGCATTTTTTTTGTCACAAGTTTACACTAATGTTTCAAAATATGCAGTCTTATTAGACAGAAGGAAAAAGGAGAGAGTTAGGAAAGAAACAAAGTAAGGTAGAGAAGGAAAAGGACACGTGGGGAGGTGTGGTGGAACAATGGAATCTTACATTCCAGGTGGTAACAGAGATTTAGTTGCTGGTTGAGGTTGTGTTGTCATCAAATGGATCCCTCTCCTTGGTCTAACCAGGATGTTTCTCAGGATTAGGATGAAGAAGGTCCAGGGTCCCAGGAGATGGTTGGGGTGGCAGCCAGGACGGTGAAGCTCGGTCCAGTAGCCAATTTTTCTCACACTATCACTTTCATATGAACCCCAAAAAGGGAGTGATGTGAGGAGTAGCCTAGTCTCTCATTATTTTGTCCATCAATTAGATCAATTTCCAACACACCAGTTTTGGGTCACTGATTTTTGGTCTCACACTATTTTGTTTACCAGGCATGATCTTGACAGAGTCCTTGAATTATATCAGTAGGCCTTTTGGTTTGGATTAATTCACACTTTGTGTTTCTTTCATACTTTTTCTTATCAACATTTGTTGTTATAGCTTATTGTGACATCTTATGACTTTATATTCACTTCTTACAACAGTTGAGCTTGCAATTAAGGTAAATTTGTAGGCTGAATTATCACAACAGTCCTATCCCACCCTATGTGCTTTGTTCATCTCACTCAATCCTAGTGCGACACTTTAAACTTCAAGTGTTTAGTTCTGTGATTAGTTCCCTTTTATCCGTTAGGATGAGGTCTAATATAGAATTCCCCTGTATTGGTGGCAACACTATTTGAGTTAAGAAATTGTCCCCTATAATGTTTAGAAATTCCAAGGATTCTTTAGTATTAGCAGCATGAGACCTCCAGCATATGTCACACAAATTTAAGTCCCCCATGACTACACAGGATTTTTTCTTACACATTATAGATACTTATGTGCCTACCTGCCAGTGATATCAACAAATTCCATTTTGCACCTATTTGCCTCTTTAGATGCCTAAATACCTTTAAAAGTCTGGCCCTTTAGTTTTAATTCCTTTTATGCACTTTATTTATAGTTGCCTGTCATTGAAAGATAAACCCTTATATACTAAAGGAAAATTCAAATATTTAGTGCAACCGACACTTAACCTCACCAGATGACACCTAATGGCACATATAGTGATTCCAGAAGTAGGAAAATAATTTGCCATGATTCTACTTAAATAAATAGAATTACCTGTGAAAGGTACTTTAATGTTTTAAATTCTCCTTAATGGAGTGCTACAGGAATCTGTAGAGGAACATTACATATAATTTTATTGTAAAACTCAAAGGAGAAAGGAAATAGACTTTATGGAGCCAGTTATTTAAAACACAAATGTGCAAAGTAATTTGTTTACCTAAAGGCAACATTTCCATAAAACATCTTGAGGGAAGTAACTTGCAAAAGTGTAAAAAACTGTGTTAAATTGAAACCAGTGAATTATGTCAATAAACTTATCTGTAGGAATTCATTCTGCTTTTGAATTCAGCAATAATTTACCTTTGAGATTTTGGGACATTTTAACAATGATAAAACCTTAAAGAGAGAATCTGAACTATTATAACTGAACATATTCTTAACTTTCAGTTTACTCCTCTCTCTGATATATGTAACAGCTAGGTGGATTTTAGATAAAGCAAAGGAAGAAAATAGTGATCATATGAAAGTGATTTTTCTTTAAACAAGCATGAGCTAAAAGTATGAGGCTATGGGGCAAAATGGCTCAATACATATTCTGATGTTCTATCCAGATGTCAAAGCTTTGGGGCTCAAGTTTATTAAGCCACTGGACACTTTACAAAAGTGAAACAACCACTGTTATAGAAACTCCCCTAGAAATCCCCTGTGAGGTATCAGCTAGTGAAAATATTAATGAGAAAAGACATATATTTTCTGTTGTTGTCTGGGTGGTTATTGGTTGCACAACTGTTCCTCCCATATATCAGGAATGGTTTCAGTAGCCCTTGAGGACAATGGAATGACTGTTATCATAGACATTAGACAGGCAATTGGCCCAATTTGAAAAAGCAAGGTGTTCCTTCTTTGACTGAATGGAAAGATGCTCAATGAAGAACAAGATGAAGATGAGGCAGGGGACCAGAATTAGATGCTGATAGATGTAGTGTCAGATTGGATTTTTTCTGGTGACTTCCATTGACTGTTTTCCCCCCAGTTTTCAGTTGCCTGATTGTCTTATATTTTCTAGTTTACACTATGAAAAGAAATGACAAGAAGTGTGTGAGGGGAGAGGGGGGGAAATAGGAAAAATTTGGACTCCATTGAAGTTAATGGCAAAATTGCCATTGAATTTGGGGCTAGGATTTCACCCAATATGTGTATAACAAATATTGAGCCAATCCTGCAATGCTTACTCAAGCAAAAACCTCCACTGACTTTGATAAGTAATTGTATAATGACAGAAAAGTTAAAGTCAGCCCTTTCCTTCTCTCCAATGCTAAAACATGAGAAAATACCCAGCCAGAGATTAATTTAAACCCCAAACTTGCAAATCCAAGAATGTATCATGTCTCGCCCCTCCTCAGCCAGAGCAAATAGATGGGCATTCCAGTGTGCCCTGAGAATTCAACAGATTCAGGTTATTTTGGACCAAAAGGACTAATAAATTCCAAAGTTGAGAGGCTCTCAGGTAGAAAGAAGCCAGACAGCAGTTGTGTGAACTTGCCAAGAGATAAGACTGAAGCCCATAAAGAGCAGCCCTGTATGTAGCTGCTATGGTTTGCAGATAAAAACAACTTGTTATGAACAGTATCAAAGACAGCTTAGATCAGTTGTCAAACAGCATCAGCAACTCATCTCTTTTCAGGAGGAGATCACCTACCATTGCTTACATTGCAGTCTCTGTGCCATGCCTAGAATAAGAAGGGTCAAAGAGATGTGAGACAGCTTAATCAATCTGATACTATGTTTTCACTGCAAAATAAGGTGCTAATGTACTCAATGCTTTTTTTGCCTCTGTCTTCACTAACAAGATCAGCTCCCAGACTGCTGCGCTGGGCATCACAAAATGGGGAAGAGATGGCCAGCCCTCTGTGGAGATAGAAGTGGTTAGGGACTATTTAGAAAAGCTGGACGTGCACAAGTCCATGGGGCCGGACGAGTTGCATCCGACAGTGCTGAAGGAATTGGCGGCTGTGAATGCAGAGCCATTGGCCATTACCTTTGAAAACTCGTGGCGAACGGGGGAAGTCCCGGATGACTGGAAAAAGGCTAATGTAGTGCCAATCTTTAAAAAAGGGAAGAAGGAGGATCCTGGGAATTACAGGCCAGTCAGCCTCACCTCAGTCCCTGGAAAAATCATGGAGCAGGTCCTCAAAGAATCAATCCTGAAGCACTTGCATGAGAGGAAAGTGATCAGGAACAGCCAGCATGGATTCACCAAGGGAAGGTCATGCCTGACTAATCTAATCGCCTTTTATGATGAGATTACTGGTTCTGTGGATGAAGGGAAAGCAGTGGATGTATTGTTTCTTGACTTTAGCAAAGCTTTTGACACGGTCTCCCACAGTATTCTTGTCAGCAAGTTAAGGAAGTATGGGCTGGATGAATGCACTATAAGGTGGGTAGAAAGCTGGCTAGATTGTCGGGCTCAACGGGTAGTGATCAATGGCTCCATGTCTAGTTGGCAGCCGGTATCAAGTGGAGTGCCCCAAGTTCGGTCCTGGGGCCGGTTTTGTTCAATATCTTCATAAATGATCCGGAGGATGGTGTGGATTGCACTCTCAGCAAATTTGCGGATGATACTAAACTGGGAGGAGTGGTAGATACGCTGGAGGGGAGGGATAGGATACAGAGGGACCTAGACAAATTGGAGGATTGGGCCAAAAGAAATCTGATGAGGTTCAATAAGGATAAGTGCAGGGTCCTGCACTTAGGATGGAAGAATCCAATGCACCGCTACAGACTAGGGGCCGAATGGCTAGGCAGCAGTTCTGCGGAAAAGGACCTAGGGGTGACAGTGGATGAGAAGCTGGATATGAGTCAGCAGTGTGCCCTTGTTGCCAAGAAGGCCAATGGCATTTTGGGATGTATAAGTAGGGGCATAGCGAGCAGATCGAGGGACGTGATCGTTCCCCTCTATTCGACATTGGTGAGGCCTCATCTGGAGTACTGTGTCCAGTTTTGGGCCCCACACTACAAGAAGGATGTGGATAAATTGGAGAGAGTCCAGCGAAGGGGTCTAGAACACATGATTAGGGGTCTAGAACACATGACTTATGAGGAGAGGCTGAGGGAGCTGGGATTGTTTAGCCTGCAGAAGAGAAGAATGAGGGGGGATTTGATAGCTGCTTTCAACTACCTGAAAGGGGGTTCCAAAGAGGATGGCTCTAGACTGTTCTCAATGGTAGCAGATGACAGAACGAGGAGTAATGGTCTCAAGTTGCAGTGGGGGAGGTTTAGATTGGATATTAGGAAAAACTTTTTCACTATGAGGGTGGTGAAACACTGGAATGCGTTACCTAGGGAGGTGGTAGAATCTCCTTCCTTAGAGATTTTTAAGGTCAGGCTTGACAAAGCCCTGGCTGGGATGATTTAACTGGGAATTGGTCCTGCTTTGAGCAGGGGGTTGGACTAGATGACCTTCTGGGGTCCCTTCCAACCCTGATATTCTATGATTCTAAGGTGTGTGGGGTTTTTGTTTTGATTTTATTACGTCAAGATAGCTAACTTAAGATAGCTGTCTTGATGTAAAATTCTAGTGGAGAGAAGGCTCTGTAGTTTTTATCTTGATGTAATTAGTTAATGTAAATCTCAGGTGGGTTGACTTCAACTAGCTAGATCAGCATGGATCTGCATGTGCCATACATAAATCAAAAATCAAGGGAGCCTGATTCTCCATTATTCTGGGATTGCTTTGTAATACTCTAGTGACACAAAGCAGCCTTAAAACTAGTTTAACCAGTCTGCCTCAGAATTACTACTATCTAGGTGAATCTTGTGTTGTAACCCAACCCACAAATTCAGAGAGTGTAGCTGGAGAATGGGGGACACCAGGACCTCCTTGCACCCTGGCAATCCCCAGCTTCTGCAACTGACCTGTGGTGATACAGGAACTGGATATAGATTAGAGAAGCTCTGAGACTACAGAACTCTAACTGACCTCAGAGACCAGCATGGTAGATTGAGAGGCACAGGACAGGAGAAGACAGCAGTACAATGGTTCTGCTAACTTTTCCATAAAGTCTCCTCTGCAATGGGGAACCAGGCTTAAAGGGGTTCTAGGAGCAGCCAAGGCCAGGGAAGGCCTGGATAACATGACTTCAACAGAGCTGCACTACTAATAATCAGGTAAGGGGAGGTGTTACTGGACCATGAGTGCTGGCATTGCTGGCTCACTTCTCCCACATATACCCTGGAATCAGTTAGGTCTAAGGGCTAAATCCATTCCACTGAGGGGAGGGTTTGGCAATCCTGTAAGGAGTAGGGTAACCTCCAGGAGGGGTTTCTACATTATTGCTGATGAGGCCAACAGAGATTTAAAGCAGTTGTATAATTGGAAGTATTATCCCAATGTAGTTTGTTTTATTTGTATATGTCTACATGAATTGAACAGGGCATATTTTATGTGTATTTCATACTATATATCCATATACCTGCCCTAAATGGTGTATTTCCTAGCCTTCTAGATTTGTTAACTGTACTGTGTTGAGAAAAGGGTTAACAAAGCAGTTTTTCAATTGAAAATGACTGTAAGATAAACTGTGTCTTTACTTATCTCTTCTACTTCAAACATATTTCTGGGAACATACACTATGAATATAAGAGGATATTGTGACCTCTTTATTGTAGTGGGATGTGGCAATTAATTTTTTATCGAAATTTCAATTAGCTTTTCTGTTCCTATAATGTTTTACCTAAATTCCCTTTTTACGTTCTTACTAAGGTTACTGGAAAAGATCATCTAAGCATGACTGTGTTAAAAGGTAGAGGTAAAGAAAACAAATTATTTCTATTGTGCACAAAATTGAGGTCACTTTAGGTTAACTGAATCAGATTCCTTGAAGAGATGAAGACTTTCCACATCATGAAGAATCATTCTGAGAATTCTAATTGAAAAAAGGAAGACATCAGCCTCTTATAAAATGAAAAAGATACCAAGATTAGTACAACTGAGCAGGAAAATCTGAAATAGATTTTTACAGACTGTTGCCTTTATGGCCCTTATAAAAGAAGAATTGTCGAGTGAAAAACAAAGGGGAAAGCCCTAAGGATTACAACTTTATAAAAAATTGTCTGGCAACCTGAGTTCACACTTAGAACCAGTTACAGAATATCTCTAGCAGAAAAGAATCTAGGTCTTTTATAACTGGATTTCTTCCTAATCTGAAATGTTCAAATCTTCCTGAAAACTTAAATAATGGAAAGTCTAGTCTGACAAGTTACATCAGATACAAAAGTTCTTAAAGGAGATATTTATGGCATTCGTCAGTGATCTTTATAGTTAAGGATACAATGGGTCATTCATTATAAACTCCTGCTTTCAGTTATGTACCATTCTGAAAAATTCACCTTTTGGACTGAAATAGTCTATTCTTCATGAGGATATCACAATGGTTTTCCTGTTTTTACATGAAACCTTTTGATATTTGTGTAACTCAAAAGCAGATTAGTTTTACTATTTTAAACTTCCCAGAAGATAAGTACTTACCTGAGTGGTGCAGCTGGCTTCTTAAAATTTATACATATTAAATATAATGAAGTTAAAGTCTAGTCTAAAGCTCATTCTAATTCATAGGAATTTTTCCTGTATTATCCTATCTGGAAATGTTAAAAAGATCAGTTTTGCACACTACAAAATGTCAACTAATTTCAAAAGTGTGATATTGAGGGGTCTATGAAGTTAAAGTACAAGCAATGGTTTACAGACATAATGAAATCATAATTTCTATCACTATTGTGATGGATCTGGCCTCAGCGGTAACCCAGATATTGCACGTGAGTTTTGTGATATGAGTCTTATGCTGCCTACCCTTACTGCATGGTACTGTATTACTTTTTGTAATCACGCAAACCACTGAAGTATCTTGAGTATATGATGTAGATTGACATTTACTTTAGAATACCATAATAAATATTTTTATCAAGACAATCTGTCATGGACGTTAAGACCAGAAAGGACCATTGTGATCATCTAATCTGACTTCTTGCACATTGCAGGCCACAGGACCTATCCACCTCCTCCTGTAATAGACTCATAACCTCTGGCTGAGTTTACTGAAGTCCTCAAATCCTGATTTAAAGAGTTCAAGTTACAGAGAATCCACCATTTACTCTAGTTTAAACCTGCAAGTGACCTGTGCCTCATGCTGTAAAGGAAGGTGAAACCGCAGAGTCTCTGCCAATCTGACCTGGTCCCAGATCTGACAATCAGTTAGATCCTGAGCATGTCAGCAAGACGCACCCAGCCAGACATCTGGGAAAGAATTCTCTTCAGTAACTCAGTCATGGCAAGTACATTGTGCCACTCGACTAAATTATTGGCAATTTAACACAAATATATACTAAAACTTCTTATATGTAAATGCTTGTATCAAATGTAGTGATTTCAGGCAGTATTTTCTGTATCAGTATCAAGCAAAGTGCAGCACAGTTTGATTCAGTGTCTCATATCGCAGCAAAGGAAATTATTCACTTGGGCCTTGATTTTTTTATCAACTACAGCAAGTTTTGCAAATCACAAACTCATCCAATTTTGCCCAGAGATTCCGGGTTAGCTCATACTTTCCTGTTTCCATCAAAGTTCACCATATTTATCCTGCCATTGTCTGTCTGTACAGAAATACATTCCTGTAGCAGAAGAAAAACATGCTTGTCTAGCACACTACCCAATTCTGCAAATAATCTGGCCACAATACCTGTTCTGGCCAGGAAGCCAAGAAGCTAATTTTCAAAACGTATTTATTTATTTAGCGTTTGCACATCCGCTGAGCCAAGCAATAGCATTCTTAGTGGTCAGATAAGCAATAGAGCAGATTAAATGTTGCTTGGCTGTTGATAAACCCACAACGTTGAGTTGTAAGACTCTGAGTGTGGGCCTTATGCTATGGAAACCATGGGATTTCACATTCTTAGGGTTACCGGAAGTGGCGATACTGGGATTCTTCAAGTATGAGCTTGTGGAATTCAGTTTCCTAGGAATATTGACAGGTGGTGCAATGAGAATGCTGATCCATTGCCACCTGTTAAATGCTCAGTGAGACATATCTCATTGAGTATTTAATCCTCTCAAAGTAAGGTAGAACAAGTGGGGGTGCAGAGATGGGGTTTTACCAGCTTTTGCAGTGGGTTTGAGCCTCTATTATATAGTGCAGAAGACAGCATGTTTGAGAAACCATGGCCGACTCCATACTTAGGGGAGATTTTTTTCAAAGTCCTGCAGGAAAAAAATAGGCTTACAGATCTGGTATATCCTCTGATTTGTATAAACATCAAAGATTGGGCCAAGTTCACAACTGATATAAATGAATGAAACCCCTTTTTAGTCAATGGTGTTGCATCTATTTATGCAAGCAGTAAATGTGGACATTTTGTGCTGCTTGCTTTTTCAGGCCAGAATAATAACTGCATGATAGATAAAATTCCTTAAAGCTCTTTGAAACAGAAATTTGTACATCCATAAAGATATATATTCCTTGGTCACTCGTTCCCTACAAGGAGGCTATACAGTAAGAGGAAAAATGAGAACACATGGCACTTTGCTCCCCCGATAATCAAGGATAGTTGCCATAGTAACTGCATCAACTTACACCAAACAGGATCAGGGTGCCTATTCGCTTGACCTTAATTCCTTTTTTTGCATGCTGCCAGTGTTATCAGCTTTAGTGATACATAGTTGGTCATTTGAATCCATTTTTGGGATGTTCTTTTTTTTTTTCTGAAGCAAAATAACCAATACATATTGTCCCTGTAATGTTAATATTAAAGTTTTAAGTTTATACACACACACCTGTCAGGAAACAAGAATGGTAGGAATCTTGGGATAACATTGCACATGTGCTTCGTTTTTCTGTTCCTGTTTTTCCTCTTTAAATGTTTACTTTAAAACATTGCTGTTTATAGCTCTGGTCCTCAAAGACTTAAGCACATACTTAACATTATGTACTGTGAGTAGTCCTGTTAAAATCTCTTCATAATAGTCTGCAGGATCAGGGCCTATGTTGCTAAACATATAGAACAAAATATACAGATGTGCAACATGGCTAATTGTGTTACTCCAAGAGCTTTAATATTTTAATTTCCTGACTTTTGAGTATTTAAATTTACCCTTAGTATTACAGGAACATAATTTTTGTAACAAGGGAAGGAATACAGATTTTCTTTTAAAAATAAACAAAAAGACATTTAATGTCACTATATGCTAAATACACAATGATTTTCTCTCTCTTAAAAAAATGCTTATTTCACTATCCCAGAGGAGAAAATGTGAACTTTAATGCCTAGTTTATGACTTAGATGATGTGACAGCACATGGAGTAAGAATCCCTCTTACATCCGCTTTTTGCAATCCAGTTGAGGGGTTCAGATGCATAGATAGGAGCAAATCTATTTACCTGCCTATTCTTTTCCTGAAACATGTTGGCAGGGAGTGCATAGAGACTGGTCGGAAACTTGACATCGCCTTCCATACTTGCCAATCAGAGTAGCTGATGAGCAGTAGGTAAACATTTACTGCTATTAGCAGCAAATTGATAAAGGTCAGCATTTTCTCAAATGTTTCAACTCAATTTGGATAGGGGAAAAATGAAAACATTTTGATGAAATTTTGTAGGTTTTTTTCTCTTGCACATTTTCTAACAACCTCTCCAGGAACAAAGAGGAAACAGGGAAAGACATGTGACTTAGAGTTGTGTTTCTGGGACACAATGCCTCCTGGTGGTACTCCTGGGTTGATCACCAATTGTTCAGGGTTCTGCCTATAGCCTTTAACAGATATGGAGGGTTTAGGGTGTGGACCCAGAATAACCAGTGATATGGGTAGTGTGCTCAGATTTTCCCCAGACATCTCTTTAGGCTTCTATATTTCTAAATAGTACCATGCTGCAGGATGCTCTCAGTGGCAGAGCTTCTGGGGCCCCTCAGGGTAATAAAGCACTAAGTCACTCAGGTGTTCTGAAAATTTTACCAAATTGTGCCATAATTGCCTCTCCCAGTGTTAAAATGCTTCTCAATTGTGAGGGCTGCTCTCATCTTGGTATTCTTGCACCTCAGGGCAGGGGAAAGCAAGTCACAAAGTTCCATGAAAGTGCCCTTACACATGTGAAAGTTTCGCAGCCACTGGGAATCGTCCCAGACCTGGAACACTATGCGGTCCCACCAGTCTGTGCTTGTTTCCCGAGCCCAGAATTGGCGTTCCACCGCATGAACCTGCCCCATTAGTACCATGATGCCCACATTGCCAGGGCCCATGCTTTGAGAGAAGTCTGTGTCCATGTTCTGATCACTGACGTCACCGCGCTGACGTCGCCTACTTGCCCGGTATCGCTTTGCCAGGTTCTGGTGCTGCATATACTGCTGGATAATGTGCGTGTTGTTTAATGTGCTCCTAATTGCCAAAGTGATCTGAGCGGGCTCCATGCTTGCCATGGTATGGCGTCTGCACAGAAAAAAGGCGCGGAACGATTGTCTGCTGTTGCCCTGACGGAGGGAGGGGCGACTGACGACATGGCTTACAGGGTTGGCTTACAGTGAATTAAAATCAACAAAGGGGGTGGCTTTGTGAGAAACTGAATGGCTCCCTCATAGATAGAACTCAAAACCTCAAGGATAGAGCTCAAAACTGGGTTTAGCAGGCCGTTGATTTCACGGAGGGAGGAAGGAGAAAATGAATACAAAACAAATCTGGTCTATTTGTTGTTTTGAGCCACTTCATCTATCTTTATACATCTTGCTGGCAGCAGACTGTGCAGTACAACCGCTAGCCATCATCATCTCCTGGGTGCTCGGCAGAAGACAGTGCTGGCCATCGTCTTCTCCTGGCTGCTGATTAAAAGACAGTGCACTGTAAGACTGAATCGCCATGAGATGAAACTTAAAAGGGCAATGACCTGGCTGAGTCACTCCCATGTTTGTCCAGGCGCCCATCGAGGACGATTAAAAGAGCACCCAGGACTATGTCGATGACGGCTACCAGTCATATTGCACTGTCTGCTGCCAAAAGGCAATAAACTGCTGCTGTGTAGCAATGCAGTACTGCGTCTGCCAGCACCCAGGAGACATACGGTGACAGTTAGCTAAGCGGGCTCCATGCTTGTCATGGTATGGCGTCTGCACAGGTAACTCAAGAAAAAAGGTGCAAAACGATTGTCTGCCCTTGCTTTCACGGAAGGAGGGAGGGAAGGGGGGGCCTGACGATATGTACCCAGAACCACCCGCGACAATGTTTTAGCCCCATCAGGCACTGGGATTTCTACCCAGAATTCAAATGGGTGGCGGAGACTGCAGGAACTGTGGGATAGCTACCCACAGTGCAACGCTCCGGAAGTCGATGGTTGCCTCGGTACTGTGGACACACTCCGCCGACTACATGCACTTAGAGCATTTGTGTGGGGACACACACAATCGACTGTATAAAAATGCTTTCTACAAAACCAACTTCTATAAATTCAACCTAATTTCATAGTGTAGACAAGAAGTATGCATTAGGTGAATGGACTGTAAAGTGGATAGAAAGCTGGCTAGATTGTTGGGCTCAACGGGTAGTGATCAATGGCTCGATGTCTAGTTGGCAGCCGGTAGCAAGTGGAGTGCCCCTTGGTTCGGTCCTAGGACTGGTTTTGTTCAACATCTTTATGAATAATCTGGATGTTCGGATGAATTTCACCCTCAGCAAGTTCGCAGATTACAGTAAGGTGGGGGGACAGGTAGATATGCTGGAGGGTAGGGATAGGGTCCAGAGTGACCTAGACAAATTGGAGGGTTGGGCCAAAAGGAATCTGATGAGGTTCAACAAGGACAAGTCCAGAGGAAAGAAGAATCCCATGCACCGCTACAGGCTGGGGACCAACTGGCTAAGCAGCAGTTCTGTAGAAAATGACCTGGGGATTACAGTGGATGAGAAGCTGGATATGAGTCAGCAATGTGCCCTTGTTGCCAAGAAGGCCAATGGCATATTGGGCTGTATTAGTAGGAGTATTGCCAGCAGAGTGAGGGAAGTGATTATTCCCCTGTATTTAGCACTGGTGAGGCCACACCTGGAGTATTGTGTCCAGTTTTGGTCCCTCCACTTCAGAAGGGATTTGGACAAATTGGAGAGAGTCCAGCGAAGGGCAAGAAAAATGATCAGCGGGCACAGGCACATGACTTACGAGGAGAGGCTGAGGGAACTGGGGTTATTTAGTCTGCAGAAGAGAAGAGTGAGGGACGGATTTGATAGCAGCCTTCAACTACCTGAAAGGGGGTTCCAAAGAGGATGGAACTAGGCTGTTCTCAGGGGTGGCAGATGACAGAACAAGAAGCAATGGTCTCAAGTTGCAATGGGGAAGTCTAGGTTGGATATTAGGAAAAACAATTTCACTAGGAGAGTGGTGAAGCACTGGAACGGGTTACCTAGGGAGGTGGTGGAATCTCCATCCTTCGAGGTTTTTAAGGCCCGGCTGGACAAAGCCCTGGCTGGGATGATTTAGTTGGTGAGGTCTCTTCCAACCCTAATATTCTATGATTCTGATATGATTTGATTCCCTCCCCACTGCTATCTTGAGAGTAGAGTTCCATTGGATTCCCTCCAACCACAGTATCCCCCAGGAGGCTCAGATGTCTGGAACAGAGGCCTATCTGGAACAGTTAATGCATCCTAAATAGGGCTGGTCAAATTTTTTCCATTAATTTGTTTTCAACAGAAAATTTGCTTTTTGATTAAATAATTTGTTTGCTGAAAGTATCTGCCTTTCTTTAGAAGTTTGGATTTATCAGAAGACCAAAAACTATTTGGTTGAAAATGTAGGTTTTCATTTTTTTAATAAGTTGAAATTTTCCATGGGAAAAAATATATTTTTCGGTAAGTACTAATGCTAGAGATTTATTACCTTTTCTGGGTAAGATCCTTGGAGTCGTAAAGGGGGAGGATTTACGTTCTTACTGGCTGTGGCCTACACAATCTCTGCCACTGCCCCAGCATAGAAGGCTTCTGCTGAGTGTCAGTAGTGGCTTGAAGACAGGGTCTCAGAGACAGCTGAGTCCTCTTTCATGAGACTAGGGAGATTGACACAAGGAAGAAAACTTTTTTTATTTTTTTCTTTATATTTACAATATGGCTTGTGTTATGGACAATATTTTGTTTACTGTTTGCTTTAACAGAACTTTACCAAACAATATGAAATAATGTAGTTATGAATGCTGGCTAAGTTCAGTAACTTATTTTGAATACATCTTTGAAATTCTTGGGAGCACACTATTCTCAGGTACAGCATTACCATACCCCCAAATACTTTATATATAAAAAAAGATTTAATAAGGAACTAAAATGTTGATGACAGAATAGCTCTTCTTTTTTTTATATTTTGCTATACCATTGCCTAACAGGAAAGATGCAAGTTAGGTTTCAGAAATCTAAACATGTGGATTTAGGATAAAATTATAACTGAATCCTGTATACTGTACATGCAAAAGGTATTGTAATGCAGATTTATTAACAACTGTTTGATAATTATGCAACTGACATTATTTGCTGCCATAGGTTCCATTAAAAGTTACAGTGGAGTTTTCAGATTCAATTTAGCCTTTCTTCTAGTTCAAAAAATATTCCTGTCCCTGATCTTCAGATGCTTTTAGAACATTTTGAATGACTTAAACCCTTTGGTTGCTGGCAGGAAAGAAAACCAGCTATTGTATTGATCTCCATCTCCCAAGTAAACAAAAAGTAGGTAGGTCATGCAATTCCTTCTAATATTTATCATCTGCTGTGAAGTGGCATATCATTCTTTCTAGTGAATATATTTATATTATAAGCAAAGCCATGAGCCTTCTAAGCACCAAAGGAAATGAGAGAAACTTAGCTCACCTACTTTCCTTTGACATCAGATGAGATTTTATAAAGATTCTAACTGTATGGAGCTGTACATTATGCAAGAGACCTCTTCCCATTCCACCTTGCAGAACTCTCTTCTGTGCCCCAAAAATTTATGTAAAAATTATCTTTTGTGCTTGTTTTTTCTCTGTTGCCAGCGTCATGATTTTGCCCTGCATTCACAATGATATTTTTAGACACCAAATGTTCTGAACCAAAACAATTCTCCTTTTCCTTGAAATATCCTTCAGATTGGCTTATTTACTAAGGAGAATGGCATTATTTACTTTAATTTGTTGTCGGTAAATATGCACCATACTTCGTGGGGATATAATTTTAGTTTTGCCTTTTATATGTGAAATAAGCAATGTTGCCAGGCTGTTTTTTTTTTTTAATTTTTGTATTACTGAGAAAGATTGAGTTACTTTTCTGACAATAATATATAACGGATAATACTGAAAGAGCTATCAAATTGGAATCTTGGGATCTTAAATCAGAATCTGTCAACCAAACTATAACAACCAATTTCATATGTGTAGGTAGCAGGAGTATTGAAATAACTGATATCAATGGGATACATTTTAAACAATGAGATTCTTGTCACACATGCATTTATTCAGTATGTATACAGGTTGCTTTGGCTGTTACATTTACATCTACTTTAAGGCCCCTTTACAGTGCCAGAGGGGCCTTTGTGTAAATAAGAATCAGACCCTTGTATTTCATTCTAATCTCTATATCCCTAATTAAAGCATGTGTACAATATGCAACAGCATAACAATCATGCCTCTTCTGTCTGGAATTATCACTTACAAATCCAATGAACATAATCTGCCAGTGATTCCAATCTAGAACCACTCTACTTAGAAGACATCAGGCAACTAGCACTAATAACATTTGTGTCTCATCTCCAAAGTACTTGTAATCTGATGTCCCTTAAGGATTGATTTTATATCCCATGTTGCATGAAATGAATCCTCTTGTAGAGATCACTTCTGAACATAAGGTAGAGACACATAACTTTATATCTGTATGTGACATTGTCTAATTAAAATATAACCATGCAAACCATTGTTGCTACCGCAGCTATGTAATTGCAACAAATCTTATACAAAATATAACTCATGGCCAGAAAGGGTTAAATAGCTTTCGGGCTGAATGAATCATGGAATCATAGAAGATTAGGGTTGGAAGAGATCTGAGGAGGTCATCTAGTCCAACCCCTGCTCAAAGCAGGACCAACCCCAACTAAATCATCCTGGCCAGGGCTTTGTCAAGCCGGACCTTAAAAACCTCCAAGGAAGGAGATTCCACCACCTCCCTAGATAACCCATTCCAGTCTTCACCACTCTCCTAGTGAAATTGTTTTTCCTAATATCCAACCTAGACCTCCCCCACTGCAACTTGAGACCATTGCTCCTTGTTCTGTCATCTGCCACCACTGAGAACAGTCTAGATACATCCTCTTTGGAACACCCCCTTCAGATAGTTGAAGGCTGCTATCAAATTCCCCTCACTCTTCTCTTCTGCAGATTAAATAAGCCCAGTTCCCCCAGCCTCAAATGACCCAAAGCCCACCTTTAAAGTCATGTTAGAAAGGTATGTGAATGTAATGAGCACCATTCATACTAAATAGACTCAAACTTTGAAATACAAACCTATATTGTTAGAAGTTAGAAGTAATACTAATTGTGTGTCTTTTAAATGCTACCCATGTAAACAGACAATTCCTGTCTGTCACTATAGCTACTAATTCAGAGATCAAAAGGGAATATTATCATTTAGATGAATCTTGGGTGAAATAATGTCATTGTCTAGATGTCTCTTTGAAGTTTGTGATCAACTGCCTAAACTTGTCCTACGTTAATTTGTGTAACTAATTACTGGTGGTGTTTAGCAAACAGGTTACATCAAAAGTATATTGTTTACCCAGGACTGTGTGGTCAAGTGGATGCTAGAACACTGTATAAAAGACCCTTGGGTCCTGATTCTGTCAACTCAGATCTGCTTAAGGTTTCGTGCAGGGGAAGCATAAGCCACAAGGACTGAGATCCCAGTTCTAACTGGATCACCCTGAAATATAAACATTGGACTATAAACTATGGATTATTTCAGAAAGAACTCTTCGCAGCTACAAAGCTCACCATCTCTGCTATGAATCTGAATCTTAAGAATTGAACTCATGTCTGTATGTATATTGATATTTAACCATACTCTTTCTTTTGTTTTTTAATAAATTTTTGTTTAGTTAATAAGAATGGGCTGTAGCGTGTATTTGGGTAAGAACTGAAACATTCATTGACCTGGGAGGTAATGTGTCCGATCCTTTGGGATTGGTAGAACCTTTTCTTTTATATGATGAAATAAGATTTTCAGAAATCATCATATTTGAGTTAGGTATCTGGATGGAGGCCTGAGGCTGGATCACTTTAAGGGAACTGTGTTGTTTGCACTTCTTTGTAACCATTAAGGTAATAAAAAAGCTGTTTTATGCTGGCATGGTAAATTTAAGTATTGGAATATCCACCAGCTTTTTGGAAGTTTGGCTGCCCCATTCTTTGCAGTTCACCCTAATTGAGTGACCACAGTTGCCCCCCACTGGGACACTGGTCATACTCTATATATCAGAATTTGGTCACTGCCTAGAGGAATGCTTAAACATTGTTGCCAGCCAGATATGTTGGAACTGTTTTGTCTGAGTTTGGGAATATAAGAATCTGGTTGTTGGGTAGAGGTTATCCACAGGAGGAGACTCACTGTGTCTGCCTGTTCAGGAGACTCTTTCAGAGGCAGAGATTCAGGTTAAGAATTGTGATGTCACTTTTGACCATGCCCTTACCACTGAAAGCAAGACGTCAGATGTGGGTTTGTCTTCAGTAGTATCAAAAAATGTGTGGGTTTTCTTCAGTAGTACAATTTGCATAAACTGTACTTTTATCCCAAGACAATCTCACACCATAAAAACACCTATCTTTGAAACCATTGGGCCTGATTATTAGCTGGTCTGTTACATGTAGCTTGTTCAGAATGCAACAGCATGATGCTCTGTGATCTGTGCTATTATGATCATGTAATACATGTCCTACATTCTATATACTGGCTGTCTACAAAGTAGGAATATTGGCTTCAAATTGGCACTTTTGTTTTCAAAGTCCTCAGTTAAGTTGGATTTGACTAGATTCATGATCTGATTGTTGAACCATATATCAGCAGTATCTAAGCTCACACATCATCTAGTGTGTAATGTTTCATTCACTGTATTTGAGTAGACAGAGGATTGCATTTACAGGGTGGAATTAGGCCCTCTCCCTAAAATCCATATAATTTTAGCCCACTCCATTTAAAAAAAACAACTAATTTTTCTAAAGATATTTTAGAATGATCACTGTTAGTCCAGTATTTATCACTTTCTGTTTCAAGTCCTTTCACACTTTCAGAATGGACCCATCCTTTTGTTTGTACATGATTTTATTTTCAGAAGGTGGTATTTTGACAATTATAGTGTAAATATTTGTATTTTGTCTTATGGTACCACAAGTGCTTTAAGGCACTAAGTAAATGTAATGTATTATAATCTTTCAATTTCAAAATTGTATTTGACCAAAAAGAAAAGGAGTACTTGTGGCACCCTAGAGACCAACCAATCCGCTTGAGCATAAGCTCAAGACCAAAGTCCTTCATACCCCTACATTTGTGAATATTAGATAGGAGGAACCAGAAGACTGGAAAATAGTGCAAAACCCAAAACAAACAGCAACTCACTAAGATATAAACATCAGTGACAAAGAAGGCTGTAAGAATATTATTCTTTGGGGTATAATCAGTACTACCTTTTAATTGTCATAGGGTGTTCAGATGTCACTGTGTGAAGGGCAATAGAAAAGCCTTAAATAGATAGAACTAAATTCCACATAGTTAATCTCAAACATCTGGAGAAAGGCAAGTGATGTGGCTTAAGAATCCCATATAGAGAGGTAAGTAAAGTGCGTTCCTTGGCTGTCCCTCTCTTAGTGAGTATCACTTGAAATAATCTGATTTTATGGAAGTTTCTGAAAAAAAAATCAGAAATGCAAAATTTTGATGCAGCTGAGGGTAAAACCAATTTTGGCTGAAATCTGTCCTAAAAACACTTAGCAAAAGCTACCAAAGGCTTGGTTTTTATGATGTTAAAATTCAAAATGAGTGGGAAAATCAGGAGCTTTATCAACCCCTCTCATGGTGTTCTATTCAGCAATTCTCTTGGTATTAAAATATTGATCCACTGATCTTAGGTGTATTAGTGTCACTTTCGTCTCTTCCATAATGGCTAATTGTCCTGCCACCTCATGCCAGCCTCTCATGAATTGCAGCTGTCCTAGGCCAATGAATTTAAGTACTGCTCCAATGTCAATTTTGTGGTTTTGAGGTTTTGCAATATACTTTTTAACTTTGTCCACTGTCTAAAGTGCTCAACCCCTTTGGAACAGTGTAGTTTGCACTGTCCTTGCATAATTAGGTTGTTTCAGAAAATAATGAAACTTTCACAAATTTTCAAAATGTCAGTGAGATTGACTCATGGTCACCATTTCAAATCCAATATTTCTGTGCTTTTGACAGTCACAAATTATTCTCCCAAGGTAAAATTATCTCCACGAGCCCTCTGCACTTAATTTTGATCTTCTACATCTGCATTCCACCCTCTTTCTCTCTCTCTCTGAGCCTGATGCTGCCTGATCCTTACACAATGTGGGAGGAGAGGGAGGAGCCTTGAACAGCTAACAGGACTATGCAGAATTGCACACTATACTTTGGAGAACAAAGTTCTCTTCAGTCTGACAGGAATTTGATTCCATTCCTATGTTGTGGCCTTGGATCATCTATTCTTTTGCTGCCACTCCCTACATGTTTTTTGGTTTACTGTTTCCTTTGGATAGAATGCTGGTGCACTCTACAGCTAGATGAATTTTAACCCTTCCACCAGATACTTTCCTAGCTGCCACAACTATATTTCTGTGGAGTAGAAGTTGCCCCATTGCATTTGTTTTGACTAGGAAAAGTTATTGAGTTTAGGTCAGGCCTAGAAAATAATAAAGGACAAATAATTATCTAAGGATGTCCTGAACTATGGATGAAAGTATTTAGCATGAAGGATTATGGAGTAAGTATCTGAAAGGAAAGAGAACGATTGTAAAACAGAAAATGGTGCTGAATGAGACAATGCTTTATGCAAATTCTAATGGGTTTTTCTGGAAAGCTAGGGCTGAATTCTGCTCACTAATCATATGAACATTGGAGTAGAAAACAGTTAGTAGCTAACAGCAGAGTTTCTGTAGAGTTTAAGTGGCAGGATTTTTTTCCTTCCCTTTCTTTTTTTCTAGGAAGAGAAGACAATGGTGGCTACTGAGCCAGCACTATCAGTGAAATGAAGAGGAGAGAAAGAAAATGACCAGATGCAGAAGCGGCAGGATGTACATCATTCTTGGGGGCAGAGGTGTCTGATGGAAGGTGCCTATACATGAAATGTCAGTGGGTAGAGCTCATGGCAGTGAAAATTCAAGAATTGGAGATGCAGTTGAAGGCAATAATAGATTTCAGACAGGGAAGTGAAGGTATAATGCAGGAGAGGAGAGAGGAGGTAGTACAGACAACTCAAGATTTGCAGACATGTACAAAAGACACTGAACAAAAGAAGCTGGAGGGAGGATTGCCAGAAGAGGAGGGCGATCCATGGAGAAATGTGACTATTAGAACAAGGCAGAGGAAGAGACCAGCTAGTGGTGGTGAAATCAAGTCAAGTAACAGGTATGCTGCACTGGGGAATGAGGAGGAGAAACAAGCAGAAGATGGGGTGATTTTCTGCTGAACACTTCTGGTCCCTAGAGAAGGAGAGCAAAGATGTGACATGATAATGAAGATAAACATATGGGTCAAGGATTGGTGCAGTGAGGAACTTTTTGTCACTGGGAGGCATTTGCAGAAAGAAGGCTCTTCTCAACTGATGGACTCTACTTGAGTACCTGGGGTATTAATCTGCTAGGAAATTTACATTAGGAGATGAGGGCAGAAGGTTGCTAGAAACTCATGAAATCTTCATCCCTGACTTCAGTATTCAGGAGCAGGGAAATAAGCTAAATGAAAATATAAGAAGGGATAAGGGAACGCCACAAGCTAGAAAATTGGGTAACAACTGAAATGCTTGTACATAAATTCAAGGAGTCTGGGCAATAAAATGGAGGAACTGGAACTACTGCTGCAGGAGGTCAAACTAGATATTATAAGCATTACAGAAATATGGCATAAGAGCACTCATGATTGGAATACAGCAATTGAAGGGTATGTACTGCTTAGGACAGTAGTTCTCAAAAATTATTTGATTATGCCACCTTTCTTTTTTGTATGTAGTCATTTACGCTCCTCCTGCTCCCGCTCCCACCACACAAGTACATATACTGCTGCCCAGCTCTGAAGGCAGAGAAGAGAGCGGCAGCTTCTGGCTAGGTGCCCAGTTCTGAAGGCAGCACTTCTGCCAGTAACTGCACCACAGAAGTAATGGTAGCGTGGTATTGCATTGCCACCCTCACTTCTCTGCTGCTGCTGGCAGCGGCACTGCCTTCAAAGCTGGGCATCCGACCAGCAGCTGCCACTCTCCTAAAGCTTTCTATGCCCCCCAGAATACATTCCATGTCCCACCAGGGGGGCGAGCCCCCCAGTTTGAGAGTCTCTGGCTTAGGAGAGATAGGAATAAAGATAAAGATTGTGGGGTAGCATTGTACGTCAACAAAGCAGAAAATTGCAAAGAAATATGAAGTGATAATATGGACAGAACAGAATCTGGGTCAAAATCACTTTGGGGAAGATGTAAAAGAAGCTCTGATGGGATAGTGTTAGGGGTCTGCTACAGACCCCCGTGGCAGACTCAGATATGGATAGTGATCTCTTTAATGTTGTTAGAGAAAGAAATACTTTTGGGAATTGTGTTATAACGGGAGGCTTTAACTTCCCGGATATAGAATGGAGAATAAATGCTACTCACACTAGGGTCCAATTATTCTTGGATTGATAGATGACAGCTTTCTTCAACAAATCATCACTGAGCCAAAAAAAAAAAAGAGGTGATGCAATTGTAGAGTTGGTTTTAGTAAGTAGTGAAGACATCATAGAAAAGCTGGTTGTAGGAAATAACCTTGGATTGTGTGATTATGAGTTGACTCCAACTAAATTAAATGGAAGGATAATCAAAACCAGGTTCTCATCTATGGTTATTGATTTCAAAAGGGTAGACTTTGGGAAAATAAGGGAATTAAAGAAGTCAACTGAACTTAAGAGCTCAAGGATTTAAATGTGGACGAAGCTTGGAATTTCTTCAAATCAGCTAGACAAAAAAGGGGAAAAACTTGTAGGGAAAGACTTTAGACACAGTTGGATGAATAACCACCTCAAAAAGATTAGGAATAAAGAGGGAACCAGTAGGGAATGGAAAAAGGTATTGTTCAGCAAAGAAAGCTACACCGTGGAGGTTAGAAAATATAGGAATGAAGTGAGAATTGCTAAAAGTCCAGCAGATTTGGCTCTTGCCAAGGAAATTAAAATAAACAATAAGAAGTTTTTTAGTTATATAAATAATAGAATAAGTAAGGATGATTTTCGGCCGCTATGCACTGTGGATGGAAAGGAGATTACAGATAATCTAGGTATGACCAAAAACTAAATGAATACTTTTCATCAGTTTTCAATAGCAATGATAATATGGAACATGTGTATAAAGGCAGGATGGCTGATGGGAGAAGAATGTCTAGAAATGGAAATGATCAGTCTCAGGTAGAAGAAAAACGTAGAGTTAAATGTGCTCAAATCAGAGGGACTAGATAATTTCCATCACAAAATACTGAAAGAACTGACACATGAGATTGCAAGTTCAGTAGCAAATATTTTTTTAAAAAATTATTTGAGGGTAGTATTGTATGACTGGAAAACAGCTAACATCATATCTATATTTATGAAATGGGGTAAAAATGTTTTGGGTAATTACAGACCTGTTAGTTTGATCTCGGTATTATGCAAAGTTTTAGAGAAAATTGTGAAGGAAAGAATAATTAAATTCATAGAGGTTAAGGGGATGTAATGTAACATGGGTTTACAAAGATAGATCATGCCACACTAACTTGACTTCCTACTTTGAACAAAAAAACTGATTTTTTAAGGAAGTGCAGTAGATCTAATATATTTGGACTTCAGTAGAGCATTCAATATGGTACCACAAGGCAAATTATTAGTTTAAATTAACAAAGATGGGATCATCATTGTAAGGTGGATAAGGAGTTAGCTAAAGGGGAGAAGGTAAAAGGTTGTGCTAATCAGACTGGAGAGAGGTTACTAGTGGAGTTCCTGAAGGATTGATTTGGGTCCATTTTTAGTCAATATTTTTATTTATGATCTTGGCACAATAAGTAACAGTATGCTAATGAAATTTGCTGATGACACAAAGTTGGGAGGCATCATCAATGAAGGGGAGGATCAGAATAATATAAAGGAAGTTCTGGATGGCCTTGAAGACTGGAGTGACAGAAATTAGATGAAATTCAATAGTGCAAAGTGCACTTAGGGTCTAATAATAATAATTTTTGCTGTAAGTCAAGGGTTCATTGGTTTGGAAGTAGCAGAGAAGAAGAGACCTGGGTGTGTGTCGCTCACAGGATGACTATGCGCCACCAGTGTGATCCAGCTGTGAAAAAGTCAAATGAAATCCATTGTTAGGTTTAGTTTGTGGGTGCTGGGTGGTGTTGGTGGCCTGTGCTGCACTGGAGGTCAGATTAGATGATCTAGTGGACCCTTCTGGCCTTAAACTCTGTGACTCTAACTCATACAAAGAGGTTGCTCTGCTTTGAGTGGCACCACTTACATGGATAAAATCAGGAGGATTTGGTCTTGATTTGAGAATATAGGAAATCTATTTAGCTTAAATAAATCTGGTACCATTGAAGACAGTCGGTCCCATAGCAGATGAAGCTGCTGGAATTCGTTGAAACAAATATGATAAACGGATTATGGAAGAGGACTTGATAAAAAGCTTAATATCAGTAGAATTTTACAACAAATCTTACTTGTTTGCTTGGACTCTGAATAACCCTAAGTATTATTGAGGATGCTGGCTTTTACTTCTAACTCTATTCATAAGACTCCGATTTTCTTCAGGGAAATAATATTTAAATCAATTTATAGCAATTCAAAATATTGTATGTCAATTCAGTACTAATGCTTTCTATTTTGATGATGTTATACACTAGTGAAAAAGAAAAATTTAGTTTTTCACATTCATTATGGATTCATGTTTTACTGATAAATGCATACCAGCCTAGGGAATTACAGATGCTAACTGTCTTGTATCTTACTGCCTCCCTGAATCTTTGAGGATCTTCGTTGTTCATTTATGCAGAATGTCTGCAGCTTTTAAAAAAAATAAAAAGACTATTGTGTGAAACAGGAATACCATCAATCTTACTTCCTAAATAGGTTTGACTCTGCATGGCTGGGATGTATTGTAATTTTTACAGAAGATACAATGTGCTGGCAAAGGTATGAAAGTTGTCAACTCTTAAGGAATGAGATTTTATATCCAAAGTAGGGATAATCTTTTTAAATGATTACAGAGCCATTCAAAAACTAGCTTTGCTTAAACGGCTGGCATGTAAGGAACCTGGCGGGCACTCTTGTTTTACAGAAGGGAGTGGTTGTTCTGCAGTATAGTGTCTTTAAAGAAATAAAAGTGTAGTATTGAATAGTTTTTAAATGTTTCCTTTTCCACTGCAGTTCTAGACACAGCAGCTCTAGATTAGTCCTTTGCACTCTCCCCATTCCACACCACATGATTATAGAGAGCAAATGGCTGAGCCCAGAACTAGAGGGAAAATATCCTATGGGAGGAGTCTTTCCTGAAGAGCTTTTTGAACATTACACTAGAGAGTCAGTACTGTGAAGACTGTGCAAGGGAAGCATCTGGTAATGTTGAAAAGAGGAAATCCATGAAAAGTCCCGGAAGACATTGGTGAACAAAGCCTTGGCACTGGCAGTTGGGTTCTTTGTGCAAACTTGAATCATGACGATTTTGATGTTAAAACTATTTTTCTTTAAAGTCATCTTGTAGGAATTGTACAGTTTGTACATAAAAACCAGAATATGATACTTTTTTATTACATCCTACTCTCTACTTATTTTCTTTCCTAAAAGAAATAGAAATAACATGTTAAAGTCCAGTCCTGTGAGGTTCTGAGTTTCTGCTACTCCCAATGTTTTACATGTAACTTAGAGCAGAATTTGGCCTAGTATTTGGCCAAAAATTAGTTAGTTGGCTAACATGTCATAAAATATGGATGATAGCCTCCCCTTCGAGGTTACACTTCTAATGTTTATGATTATGGAACAATCCTTTCTGGAAGTGCAGTGGAATATGCCTTCTGTGTATAAGACTCTAGCTTAGCCAGCCAGGATACACCAACTTTTGCACCACTGTGGTGACCAAAGAGGCAAACTAAAACAACGCCTCAACAGTCTACAGTCTAATTCTGTGTTGAATCACTGTTGCATGTGTCATGGAGAATGCCTTAACTGCTGCCTAAGCATGTCTTTCAAGCAATTTAAATAAACCAGACAAGGGTTTGGCTGCAATTTTCACAACTAGGCGTGTAGATGTGCACAAGAGATCACAATGGTGGAGTTCAGACTCTGCTTGGAGCCAGGTACAGGGCATATTTTTATGAGCTAATCTAACTTATAAAAGAACCATTTGAACATGGCTGAGGAAAGAATTAAATTTGGGGTCAGTTATATTTTTCTGAAGCAATTTGCCCATTTCTGAAAGCAAAAACCTTATTTAACCAAGATGCTGCAGTAGTGTGCATCATCTGCATACTGAATTCCCCTCTATCTGTTGGTATTTCTGGCAAACCCACTCTCCTACATCTTGTTTGTGTAATTACTTCACAAAGTTTGTGATTCACATTGGGATCCTCAGGAGAAAAATACTATACAAGTATTAGAGATGAGCCAAGACCAGAATGCTTATCTGATGCTTTGTACAGATTCTCTTGGTTTGTGTAAAATGAGACTCCAAACCAAAGCACACCAATTTTGTTTAACCCATCCATCACTAGTTGTAATGCCATCAGAAACCCCAAGATGGTATTGTCATCTTTTAGTAAGTTGTTTATATCATTCATAGATCTGAATACTGTGTTCAAAGCATGTGAAAGAGTAATTAGCAAGTGACCACAGCTGGTTAGCCCAGGAAACCTTATCACCAGGCACTGGAGGGAATAATGTCCAGCCTTCCTTGGCTGCAGGCAAGGTTCCAGGGATTCAGGGCTCAAAGTTGATTTTGGTAAAAATGAAAAAGCAGGATGGGCGGGGTGGGGGAAATAACTAATATCTCATTCGCTCAGAGAAAGTTACTGCAATATTAGGTCACTTTTCAAACAATTCTCATTTCTTTGGGTTCACGTTGATACTTGCATTTTAAGCCAATTACAGATCATTTGTAAATACCTCCAAGAGAAAGAGTTAGCATGTAATGAACACTTTGAGAGAGGCATTCTATACCTATCCATTAGGCAGTCCTCTTCGCACTCAGCCAACTTGTAACTTCTTTGTTTGTTGCCAGAAGATTATGGGATTAACCTCACCCGTGGTGAATCCAGACACATTTTGTTCTATATGTCCTCTAGGTATCATTCAGTGCTGTGGGTTCCTGCTGTGTCTAGATTTGTCTTGCCACACAAGTGGTTTCTCTTTATCTCAGATTCTAGTAAATTATTGTATTAAACTTTTAGCTGTCATAATTTTGCCACTTTTACCTGTGCCATGGAGCTGATTAGTTGCCATTTTCATATACACCATCTGAAGAAGTGGGTTTTTAACCCATGAAAGCTTATGCCCAAATAAATCTGTTGGTCTTTAAGGTGCCATGGGACTCCTTGTTGTTTTTGTGCATACAGACGAACATGGCTACCCCCTGATACTTGACACCTAGAGCAATGCCAGCTATAGAGAAGATGTACATACACATTGAAAAAGAGACACTAGGTCTGGGGTATGGATGTACAACATTTCATTTCTCTCTCAATGTTCATAGTGTCAAAGCAGAAACTAATCACAAACCACTGATTGGAGTACACAAAAAGGAACTTGGAGAAGCATCACCAAGGATACATAACTACATCTGAAAATTAAGTACAGTTTGACCCTGGAGTTCCAACCTAGACACTGCTTTGTAATGGCGGACACATCAAAAGCATATGTTCCATCTGACAGTACACAGCCTGATGCTCTGGAACAAGGAATGAATACACCTGAGAAAAGTATTACATGTGTATCTCCAGACATATGGGATGAATTGGAGAAAGGTACAGCTAAATGCTGTTTGACATGAAATGCTGCAAGCAGTGATACAAGAAATTAGTAAAGGAGTTAAAAATCCACACTTCACACTTGCATATTCCCATTATAAAAGTGAGCTTTCAGTGATATCAGAAGTGCTCTTGAAGGAAACATGATTTTGTTTCTCAGTGATGAGAAGGAAAATATTGGAATGAATACACAAAGGGCACATGGGAATTACCAAATAGTGACATTGATGACAGGTGAGCATGTGTGGAACATGTCAGAAGTACACAGGTTCCCAGCCAAAAGAACCAATGATTCCACACAAACAACATGTCATTCCATGGGACAACATTGGAATTGATATGCTCAGTCTGGCAATATATGATCATTTGTTTATCATGGACTATTTTACCAATTTCCTAGAAATAGCCACACTTGAAGATACCACAACATCAGCAAGGGTTGTCAGACACATTAATTGGTTAATTAATAAGTTAATTAATTAACTTATTTGGATAGCTCCATTGGGGTCAATGGGTCTTCTCATGTGAATAAAATTACTCATGTAGGTAAGCTCCATAAACCCACACCAACAAGAACAGTTGGAACCATCTGGACAGAAGCTCAAGAATATACACTCAGATATAAGAGAAAAAAAACTGTTGATTATCCATTTCTTCCTCCTTGCCAATGCATGATTGTCAGACACATTAAATCTATATTTGAATGCCTTGGAATTCCAAGAACAGTAATAACTGACAGTGGGCCACAGTTCAAAAATGGGGAATTCCTGGACTTTGCTAAAATGCATGACTTTCATCATGAGACATCTAGTTCCAGATAGCCTCAAACCAATGGATTACCTGTAGAGTACCTGTAGTGAAGAATTTGATCAAAAAGAACAGTGGAAGCAAGAGAAGACCCATATTTAGCACTACTCATCTACATAACTATACTATAACTACATATACTACATAACTATACTGCTGCAATATGGAAAATCACTCACTGAATTCCTCTACAACATAATACTTTACTTACCAGATATAGGAGGAAAAAAAAGGATGACTAAGGAGTCTGTGATAGTGAGGGAAAGACAGGAAAATACAATTTGGCAAAATATTACAAGAAAGGAGCAAGACCTCTTCCACAGTTAAAAAACCAAGTCTTGGTGAGAATTTGGCAAGAGGGGCACTAGGCAGTCCAAGCTACAGTGACCAAAGAAGAACTTCCTCTCTCGTTCTCAGTGATCACAGATTAACGCAAAAATCTTATGAAGAAATCATTAGCATCTGTTCAAGATACCTGACAACTTGGGCAAGACCAGTGAAGTGAGAGCAGACACACAAGTTGAAAACAATTTACAAACTGGCCATGGTATTGATCATGAGACTGAACAGTCTGTTACAGACATGGATTTGCCTAAAGAGGGTTTGCAATACTGAGGACCGGTGAGGTTGGTGAAACTCCCTAAGAGACTGATCAAGATGTGTTAGGGTTGTGTTTAAGCAATCAGAAGAATGAAAAAAGAAAAGGAGTACTTGTGGCACCTTAGAGACTAATGACTTTATTTGAGCATAAGCTTTTGTGAGCTCACAAAAGCTTACGCTCAAATAAATTCGTTAGTCTCTAAGGTGCCACAAGTACTCCTTTTCTTTTTGCGGATACAGACTAACGCGGCTGCTACTCTGAAATCTGAAGAATGAAGTCAGTTATTGTATTTATAATAGTTTTGATAGTTTAATAGTGTTTTAGTTCAGTCAGGAAATTTAAAAACTGGATTATAGAGGCAATATGATATTTTATGTTTTATAATCTATCCCTTTCCTAATGATTCCCAACATTCTGTCCGCTTTTTTGACTGCCGCTGCACATTGAGTGGATGTTTTCAGAGAACTATCCACAATGATGCCAAGATCTCTCTCTTGAGTGGTCACAGCTAATTTAGACCCCATCATTTTAGATGTACAGTTGAGATTATGTTTTCCAATGTGCATGACTTTGTATTTATCAACATTGAATTTCATCTGCCATTCTGTTGCCCAGTCACCGAGTTTTGTGAGATCCCCTTGTAGCTCATTGCAGTCTGCTTTGGACTTAACTATCTTGAGTAGTTTCGTATCAACTGAAAATTTTTCCACCTCACTGTTTACCCCTTTTTCCACATCATTTATGATATGTTGATATGTTGGATATTCTGAGAAGGGTTTGCAATGCCTCGTGGGAGAAAAACATTCTTGCAGAGGTGATTGGGAACATTGCATAAACATCCCATGATGCAGAAAGAATAGTAAATATGGCAGGCGACCAGCTTGGCTTAATGGTGAAATCCTAGCGGATCTTAAACATAAAAAAGAAGCTTACAAGAA
Source organism: Lepidochelys olivacea (assembly GCF_965140295.1). Classification (NCBI taxonomy): domain Eukaryota; kingdom Metazoa; phylum Chordata; order Testudines; family Cheloniidae; genus Lepidochelys; species Lepidochelys olivacea. The sequence goes on from NC_140414.1 coordinate 77,273,673, forward strand.
GTGTAAGGTTGGACATATGACCAGGGAAGAGTATAAAAATATTGCTCGGGCATGTAGGAATGATATCAGGAGGACCAAATCGCACCTGGAGCTGCAGCTAGCCAGAGATGTTAAGAGTAACAAGAAGGGTTTCTTCAGGTATGTTGGCAACAAGAAGAAAGCCAAGGAAAGTGTGGGCCCCTTACTGCATGAGGGAGGCAACCTAGTGACAGAGGATGTGGAAAAAGCTAATGTACTCAATGCTTTTTTTGCCTCTGTCTTCACGAACAAGGTCAGCTCCCAGACTGCTGCGCTGGGCATCACAAAATGGGGAAGAGATGGCCAGCCCTCTGTGGAGATAGAGGTGGTTAGGGACTATTTAGAAAAGCTGGACGTGCACAAGTCCATGGGGCCGGACGAGTTGCATCCGACAGTGCTGAAGGAATTGGCGGCTGTGAATGCAGAGCCATTGGCCATTACCTTTGAAAACTCGTGGCGAACGGGGGAAGTCCCGGATGACTGGAAAAAGGCTAATGTAGTGCCAATCTTTAAAAAAGGGAAGAAGGAGGATCCTGGGAACTACAGGCCAGTCAGCCTCACCTCAGTCCCTGGAAAAATCATGGAGCAGGTCCTCAAAGAATCAATCCTGATGCACTTGCATGAGAGGAAAGTGATCAGGAACAGCCAGCATGGATTCACCAAGGGAAGGTCATGCCTGACTAATCTAATCGCCTTCTATGATGAGATTACTGGTTCTGTGGATGAAGGGAAAGCATTGGATGTATTGTTTCTTGACTTTAGCAAAGCTTTTGACACGGTCTCCCACAGTATTCTTGTCAGCAAGTTAAGGAAGTATGGGCTGGATGAATGCACTACAAGGTGGGTAGAAAGCTGGCTAGATTGTGGGGCTCAACGGGTAGTGATCAATGGCTCCATGTCTAGTTGGCAGCTGGTGTCAAGTGGAGTGCCCCAGGGGTCGTCCTGGGGCCGGTTTTGTTCAATATCTTCATAAATGATCTGGAGGATGGTGTAGATTGCACTCTCAGCAAATTTGCGGATGATACTAAACTGGGAGGAGTGGTAGATACGCTGGAGGGGAGGGATAGGATACAGAGGGACCTAGACAAATTGGAGGATTGGGCCAAAAGAAATCTGATGAGGTTCAATAAGGATAAGTGCAGGGTCCTGCACTTAGGACGGAAGAACCCAATGCACCGCTACAGACTAGGGGCCGAATGGCTAGGCAGCAGTTCTGCGGAAAAGGACCTAGGGGTGACAGTGGACGAGAAGCTGGATATGAGTCAGCAGTGTGCCCTTGTTGCCAAGAAGGCCAATGGCATTTTGGGATGTATAAGTAGGGGCATAGCGAGCAGATCGAGGGACGTGATCGTTCCCCTCTATTCGACGTTGGTGAGGCCTCATCTGGAGTACTGTGTCCAGTTTTGGGCCCCACACTACAAGAAGGATGTGGATAAATTAGAGAGAGTCCAGCGAAGGGCAACAAAAATGATTAGGGGTCTAGAACACATGAGTTATGAGGAGAGGCTGAGGGAGCTGGGATTGTTTAGCCTGCAGAAGAGAAAAATGAGGGGGGATTTGATAGCTGCTTTCAACTACCTGAAAGGGGGTTCCAAAGAGGATGGCTCTAGACTGCTCTCAATGGTAGCAGATGACAGAACGAGGAGTAATGGTCTCAAGTTGCAGTGGGGGAGGTTTAGATTGGATATTAGGAAAAACTTTTTCACTAAGAGGGTGGTGAAACACTGGAATGCGTTACCTAGGGAGGTGGTAGAATCTCCTTCCTTAGAGATTTTTAAGGTCAGGCTTGACAAAGCCCTGGCTGGGATGATTTAACTGGGAATTGGTCCTGCTTCGAGCAGGGGGTTGGACTAGATGACCTTCTGGGGTCCCTTCCAACCCTGATATTCTATGATTCTATGATTCTATGATCATGCTTGTCCACACTGGAGTGCTGCAGTTGGCTAGACTGCTCTGGGATTACAAACAGCTCCCGGCCCTCCATCATAATGGATTCCTCTCTCGCCTGTCTCCCATTCTCCTCCTCCTCGTCCTCATCCAACACGCCCTCCTGAGTGTTTCCTGTGGTGGCCTGTGAGACCTACTTGTCCAAGGCTTCCACACAGTTCTTGAGGGTGGGGGTCTCCACAGAGAATAGCATGCAGCTGCTTGTAAAAGCAGCATGTCTGTGGTGCTGCACCAGACCGACTGCTTGCTTCCTTTGCCTTCTGGTATGCCTGATGCAACTCCTTGGCTTTCACATGGCACTGTGGTAGCCCTTCTACATCATGGGTCCCCCTGGTAGCCCTTCTACACCATGCCCCAAGCGATCTGCATATAGATGTCCACATTTCTATGGGTGGATCTGAGCTGTGACTGTACAGCATCTTCTCCCCACAGACCCAGGAGATCCACCACCTCCTGTGTACTCCAGGCAGGAGCACTTTTGGACATGGAGTTGGCATGATCAGCTGGGCAGGCCAGCTCTCCACCCCGACCAAACAGGATATGGAAATTCAAAAATTCTTGGTCCTTTAACAAGGGAGGGGCTTTTTCCTGTGTATCTGGCTGCTAGGCAGCAGAGTTGAAAATGGTGACCAAAGCAATCACAAAGGAGCATTGTGGGCCACCTCTTGGAGGCCAGTTACGTTGATGTAAGCAACTCAGTGTCTGCTCTGCCACAACACTGACTTAACTACGTCAATTGAAGTGCTACAGATCTCGTGGAGATGGAGTAATTAAGTCAATGTAGCAGGTGAGTTACGTCAGTGGGAGGTTCATTGTAGTGTAGACACTGACATTATTATTAACTCTATAGTATAGACCAGGCCCTTGTGTTATCTACAAATTTGTGGAGGCTGGGAGAAAGACTGATCTCACTGACGTTGATGGCAAAACTCCCATTTACTTCAATGGGATCAACATTTCACCTCATGAAACTAGTTTTGTTTTCCAATCCAAATGTGAATATATTCAGTACTTTTTGTTCCCACCACTAGTGGGGGTTTTTTGGTTCCCATGTGACTTAATTTGGTACTATTGCCCATAAATATTTCCTATTGGGACTTTGGTCTAGTTTACATGGCAGTAAGAAACATGCTAGCTCGAGCACTGTAGGAGCTGGCTGCTTTGTGGATCAATTCTGGGAAGTTGGGTCAGTGAATGAGTATGCTAGAGAGAAGCTGTGGATCTCTTCCACACCAAAGTAATGAAGATCTGACAGGGATGGGTGCTAGGATACCATCATAGAGCAAATGAGCTCCTACCTCGTAAGCCTGTAACGGGCCCTTTACCTGTGTCAGCTGGTGGAGATGGGTGGGAATTGGAGAGCTGATGAATAATACACACTATTTTTCTGTAATACACTGTAGTGTTTTTTCAGAACATCCCATATATCATCAATACACTGCTTCAGTGGGAGGGGGAACCAGGATTGGGGTAATAAATTATAGCCATAATTGAACAGGAAGCCAGTGCAATTCTCAGCAAACTAGTATAATACATTCCCTGTTGTTGATATCCCTAACAGGTGGTGATAACAATACTGAAACGGGAGAGGGAGCTTTCACTGCTCCAGCCAAGGAGGAGGGAAGCTGTAAGAGAGAGACACTCCTGTAATCCAGGGAGCGGAGGGGGAGCTTCCCCCCTCTTTTTTTAGCAAAGGAGGGGGAGTTGTGCTCCTTCCCATGCTGCCCCTTACTTTAAACCCTGCTAACAGGCGAGCAGCCACATTCTGCACCAGTCTAACTGAAATCCTCCATTATTAAAATAGCCCCTTAAGCATCAACAGTTTCACTAAGTAGAACATCCTCTTTTGATTTGCTTTTGTGACATCACAGTTATTTTCAGTAGAGATTATTATGGTTTCAGGTGGAGAATAAACAGTAAGAGCAGATGAACTCCTGAGGAAAAATAAGCTTGTTTCTATGCAAATAGCCAGAACAATAAAAATAAGAGGAAAGAAATGCAGAAATATTTCTTTTCACAGAGTGAATTGTGTCCTAAATGGAATTAGTTACATTAAGGCTCAGTAGGGCTTTAAGAAATAGATTAATATTTTTGATCATCATACAGGAATGCATTTGCATCCACGGACCTCTCTTATACATGTACAGAATTGTGAGACCAAATGTTTGTGTCTATACATTGCAAGTGTAAACAGATGTTAAATATTCTAGTTCCATGCACCCTTTAAATAGTCTAATTTCTGCACATAGGCTAGTGTTGATCCTTGTGCTCACAGATTCCATTGGCCCCTTATTCATCTTCAATAGTTTTGGCACCAAAGGGTTTACAGGTGGAAATGCTAACACTTACATGTGTACCAATGTTACTCTATTTAAATGGTGCATGAATGGAGCTTATGAGCTGAAACTTTTGACCTGTTAAGTCAAAGTTAAAACAATATTTTTAACTGTTCAGTGAAATCACTGAAATGGCCAAAGTAGGCTATAAGTAAGTCTCAGTCCCCAGTGTTACTATTTGTTGTTGGCAAGAGGAAACATCTCTTCAAAACCTATCTTCCACTTTGTGATGGGGTGTACAAACACCATAATGGGCCCAAAGGCATTAAGGAACAATAGTGGCTCAGGCAGCTCCACCCGTCCAGACTTGCAGCACATGCTCCTACTGGAGAGGAAGCTTAAACGGGAGCAACCCAGCTCAGAAGAGGGAAGCTAGGGAGGAAGACAGACCTACCTTGAGGGCTGCTGAACAAGTGTGCCAAAGAAGTTTCCCTGTGAAGAACGGGACAGTGTGTGAATCCTGGTTGGAGCTGAAGGTTTAGCCGTCTTTTCTTTTTCTTTTTCATTATCTTATATTTGACTTGCAACTGTGGGGATGATGATGATAGGATAGGAAATGACCCAGGTTGGGGTAACTCTGAGGAAACTCCAGGGTGCTAGGCACTGTTGGCTGTCACGGGGCCTTAGCTTGGAGCCCTGTGGAGTGGGAGGGTCTGGGCTCCATTACCAACTACCCCTGCTGAGGTGAAGTTAAGCCAATACTTGGATGAGGAAATGGACTGAAAGGCCTTCCTGCTGTGAGGCAATGCCGGATACTGGGTGCACTAGTGGAGAATGCAGGGAACATAGTATCTCAATACTGGTCATCCAGAGAGAGAGAGAAAGGCAAATGGATTTTGAAAAACTGCTGAAGTGGGTTCTCGAGAATCAGCTGCTGAAGGTGGCCCAGCAACAGCAGAGTCCACAGAGCAAGCTACCCAACAAGAGCTGCAGCAGCTGATTAAGGAAATGGCCAGCAGCAACAAGAACAGCAATGACTCATCCAGTGGATGAGTGGCTCCTACAGTCACCTGGGGCAGCCTCAAATCTAATCGTGGGAGGGGGAAATGCCTACTCAATGCCACACATTTGGTAAAGCTGAAAAAATGGGCCCCTTGGATGACCCAGAGACATTCCTCATCACATTCAAGAGAGTTGATGTCATAGTCCAAAGGCCCAAGGAAATCTGGGACACCCTATTGGTCCCCTAGGGTAGAGGGCACACAAGTGAAGAGAGAAGTCTGGAAGCCCTCCCTCAGCTAAGCAAGAGAAATCCTGACCCAACTGAGAAACATTATCTGAAGGGGCATTCCACTTGGGAGAATCAACAGCAGACTCAACTTCTCCAATGAGGAATTGCTTTGCATGTGGACAATAAGGACATTTTAGAAGAGACTGACTGTTCATGGATTGTAGTTATGGGCAGGCCTGGACAGCTAATAGCAGAACTTGGAAGAGAGGCTCAGGGAAAACTTTAGTCCCCGGGGATGGTGTAGCGCTACATTGACTGATAGACTCAAGCTGTAGCCAGACTTTAATCATGGAAAGCGTATCCATGGAAATATTATGATCATATCCAACAAGAGAAGTATAACTGACCATTCAAAAACACATGGAAACAGTATGGTGTGGAGGGGCTAAAGACCTGGCCTACCTGGTCATACTTGGGCATAACTGTAAGTTTTTTGAAGAAGTGGTCAAAGGATGCCTAGGTGCATCTATAGAAGAGGCTGAGCTGGAGCAGGAACACCCAGAAAGGCAGGAGATGGCTGTGGTGGCTGAGAGGGGGCCTTGGGAAGAGAGGGCCCTGAGGGAGGCAGAAGACCCAGAAGAAGGACTCTCTTCACAAGTAGAGAATCTGTCCCCTGAATCCCACTGGAGCACTAGGGACCCACTGCTGCCTCTCAACTGCATCCATGTACAGTGAGGCAGGCTTTGTGGAAAAACAAAGGAATGACCCAACTCTGAAGGTCTGTGAGCAGCTCGCCAGTGCATACTATAATTAGACCCTTAGCAGTTGAAACAGTGGTCCCATTTCAAAGTGATAGAGGAAAGGGTGTTCCGGGTAATGAAGGATCCCAAGCTGTGGGAGGTAAGAATCTAGCTCCTAGTGTCAAGGAAATTCTAAAATAGGGGGTGGTGCTTTAATTACCATACAGTACCATACAGTACTGTGGGGGGTCACTTGGGGCGGGAGAAGACACTCTCAAGAAAAAGTGACCATGAAGTTCTACTGGCCTTTCTGCCTAATAACTGAACACACACCACTTGAACTTGATGAAAGACCACAACCCACACGCTGCGCAGTACTACCTCTCACTACAGCCATATAGATTCGAGGTGCCCGTCATGCAGGCATAGAAAATAAAAATGCAGATTTTTATGGATTTTTATGGGATGGAGGGGGCATGAAACAGCCCATGATGCCACTACCCAGTGTCTGAGAGGAAGAGTGCATTATGGGATGTACAAACCCTACACTGGGCCAGAAAGGGTTAAAGGACAATACTGGGCCTCAATAGCCCCACCCTTCCAGACCTGCAGAGCATGCTGTAGCTGGAGAAAAAGCTTAAAAGGGAGCAAACTAGCTCAAAATGGGGAGGCTGGTGAGAAAGACAGACCTCCTGAAGTCTTCTGCACAAGGGTGCTGAAGAAGCTTTACTGTGAAGAACAGGACTCCACGCTGAGCCCAGTTGGGACTGAAGGTTTAGTTGTCTTTTCTTTTTCTTTTGTTATCTTACATTGGACCTGGAGCCATGTGGGGAGACAGATGGTAGGAAGTGACCAAGGGGGTAACTCCAAGGGCACTCTAGGGTCTCACAGGGCCCTGTGAGGGAGCCTAGTGGTGTGAAAGGGCCTGGGCTCCCCTACCAACTGCCCCTGCTATGGGAGGGGCATAAATCTCATTCCTAGCCCACTCTCCTTCTGGTAAGAAGAGGGCAAGGTCACTTAAAATCTGAGGTGAAGTTAAGCTCATACATGGGTGAGGAACTGGACTGAAAGGCCTTCCTGCTGGGAGGCAAGGCTGGATACTAAGGGCGCTAACCTCTAAACCATCTGGTCCTCAAAGGACTCTATTACAGACCTGCACATCTAACAAGAGCATCATGGGGAATCAACTCTTGGTGCACTGAAGAACTTTTTAGTGATGCACAAAACCTCTGTATTTGGCCATATTTTAATCTTCTTCCTGATCTTTTTTTTTTTCTTCAGTAAATTTCACATGAAAACTTACTAAGTGGGGCGTAACTTTTTTTTGTTAATTAAATTGGACCTGTAAGAAATATGTGTGAATTTGTTGCAGGGGATAAAAAGAAAAGGAGTACTTGTGGCACCTTAGAGACTAACACATTTATTTGAGCACAAGCTTTCGTGAGCTACATGAAGTGAGCTGTAGCTCACGAAAGCTTATGCTCAAATAAATGTGTTAGTCTCTAAGGTGCCACAAGTACTCCTTTTCTTTTTGCGAATACAGACTAACACGGCTGCTACTCTGAAACCTGTCATATACCTGAGACACTCTGTGGTCATTTATTATGTCCTTTTTAAAGATTACTTACTTTTCTGCAGCAAAGAAACGTGAAATTTTGGGGTCACATCCCTTCTATTTTTTATGGGTCTGATTCTGATCTTGATTAGCTCACTGTAAGCCAGGAGTCATTCCAGTGAAATTAAATCACTATATTATCCATGTGTATTAGACCAGAAGCATGCCTGTGGGGGGGGATCAAGGGGGGGAGGGAATAACCCAAAGCAAATATATTGTTATGCATAGTGGTGTTAGCTTGTTATCTCTCAAATTAATTAATTAAATGATGTTTTTAAGTCACTCACATGTCACTTGGACTGTCTGCTAAGCAATCAGAATGAATAATATGTAGAGGGCCAGATCCTCAGCTGGTGTAAACCTGCATGACTCCAGTGGCAGCTGAGGATCCAGCCACACTTTTAACTCTTATTTGTAAAAAGAAAAGGAGTACTAGTGGCACCTTAGAGACTAACCAATTTATTTGAGCATAAGCTCTTGTGAGTTACAGCTCACTTCGTTGGATGAGTACTCCTTTTCTTTTTGCAAATACAGACTAACACGGCTGCTACTCTGAAACCTGTCTTATTTGTAAATAGCTAGGACAGAAAACCAGTGAGTTTGTAAATGAGGTGCTAGTAAAGTTCCCAAAGACATTTTTTTTAATCCAATTAAGTTTGGGGCTGTTCTTCGCTATGCTTTCTGCAGGCAGAAGGTGTTAATAGCAAACATTGCTACGTGTGGGGAGCCAGATGTCTGGAGTTTCGAAAACCAGACACCTGGCAACCCTAATTTAGAATGATTTAAACAGGAAAGTGAAAAGATGGAGAACATGTCTCCCTTCTCCCTCACTAATTGTGGTTACAGGATCCCTGCAGTAATGTAAAGTATCCCACCATTCTCGGTGATGTCGGAGGATTCTTGTAGTTGTATTCCATTTGTCCCCTGGGTCCTTGGTATCTGTGGTGTGTCACAACTTTTTGCCTTACCCCTCTCATGGGAGAGTGCAGCGTAACCTCTTCCTCCTAAAGTTTCCAGTTCTGTTTCTCCTTCCATGGAATGGTTCAGCTTGATCTTTACATTGAAAATTCCTGATTGTTATCCATGTGGGTAAACATGCCAGCAGTGAGCACTAGTTGTTGTTTTTTCTCTTGGATAGTAAGAACTAATCCATAAACAATAGCTGATTTATTACTGTAGATGGTAAGGCAGTAAAATCAAATTCCATACCATATTAAAAAAAGCACTTCACTTGAAATCATAACTGTATTAGTCAAGTTTAATCAAGGATTAATAAAACTGGTGAACATGGCTACTATCATGAAACATAGTACATATTTGATGTTCTTAGCCTTTATGGTTACTGCTCCAGACATATCTAAGCCTCAAACAATGCTTGTTTTTACAATGTTCATCTTCAAATTCAAGACAGAAAAAAATAAAGGAAAGGAAAGTCTTCTGACCTGATTCTTTTGTCAGCACTAGCAAGTGTTGTGAATAACTTTGGTAAAACTCCCTTGGAACCTAACTATCTGAGTTCAGCTCATCATCAAACTCATATATATTTTCTCTTTTCCAGTTTCAAGACTAAGCTGCAAAACATCTTTTCTAGGTACCCTGCAAAAAATAAATGGCTACACAAAACAAATGGATCACCACACTCTGTAGGAATTTTTTTTTTTACAAAATTTTACTCTTTACTCTTCAGCTCAGCTATATTATAAAACGTTTAATGCAAATGCCTACTAAACAGTAACTTTGTTTTCTCCTTGCATTGTATATTTCCAACACTGTAAATTGGTTTACTTTGATGTTTTCCCAACAAGACTTCTCATTCCTCTCTGATGACATCTGAATTATTGAAAGATTGCATCTTGACTGAAAAAACTCCCAGAATGTCTGAAAGAATCTAAATGTATTCCAGACAATATAAATAATTCACACTCAATTCTTCTTTCCTCAGCTGCAGGAATGATTGTGGATATTTACAGCACATTTCAAGAAAAAATAATTTAATTTTATTAAAACTTCATTGTCATTAGGTAAAGTTGGCCATAGAATCCTTTAAGAAACTACAAAAATATGTTTAAAGGAAAAGACCAGACATAATTAGGGTACTTTGGTTGTGTGCCAGAAATTTTGACCATCAGGTTGTGACCTTGAAGAAAGAAGGGAACAAATTGGCATTGACAATTATATTAGAAAAGCTCCAGAGTAAAAACTATAAAACTATTCTTATACTTCTCTCTCTATGCACTATATGCATAGCTTGTGGGGGTGAAGAGCGGGAAGAGATACCAAGCCTTCTATGAGGTGATTTTTTGGTAGACATGGCCAGAGGACAATCCCATTTTGAAACAACTTTTGAGTTTTTCAAAGTTTTGTTCTACAGGGGAACAATCAAAACCTTTCAGAGAAATGGAACTATGTTGAAACATCCATTTTCCAATGAGAAAGGTCAGGTTTTCAATTAGGGGGGTCTCTGGAATTGACCACCGAAACCTTCCTAGTGAAAATGTCATTAAATCAACACATAGCCATTAAACATTTTGACTTTTAACAAAACATCATGTTCTGACCAACTCTAATGTTTTGTTTAAATCTGAACTCCATAGTTGTGAATTCCATCTGTAGAAAATGGGGCAAGAACAAAATGACAAAACTAAGCATGTACTAAGCCGTATTCTTTTCCCAATCTTTTCCATAGATGTGGGCCTGACCCAGAATCCTGGATATGAAATCCACACACTTTGGAATCTTTGTTTATGTTACACCCCGTCATCTCTCAGTTATGAACCTAAAATGTAACTATCAATTCTGGGGATATTCGGATCTTGGTTTACATTTGTGCCATTTGTTTTATGTGAATCTGAAGCACTGACACTGGAAGATGTTACTGGTAATCAAAGGCCCAATCCATCTCCCATTGAGGTTCATAGGAATCTTTACATTGATTTAAAAACAAGAATTGGATTGGGCCCCAAAAGAGAATTCGCCTTAGAGCAAACCTGAGAAAATTAAAATCTCTCACTTAATGTTACAGTTACAATTCTGCCATCAATAGACAGGCACAATTCACATTGGACCTGAGATTGAGCCCCATATACAAATGTAAATTCAGAGTAACTCCACTAGTAAAGTTTCACAGGTGTAGAATATAGGAATAAGCAAACTGGATCACAGCAAGTCTAGCTAGTTCAATAGCCTTGCTCTGAAAGTAGCCAGGACCCATTGCTTAAGAGGAAAGTGAATTAACTCCATAGTAGATTATTACGGAATAATTTATTCCAGGAGAAATTTCCTCTTCATCCCCTTAAGTGAGCAGTCAGGTTATTCCCTAAAGCACAAGACTTTATATTCCTTAAAGTGTTTTAGCTGAACTAACATAGCAGCAAATGCTCCCCTTATTTATCTAATCCTTTTTTGAACCCTACTATGGTAAAGGGCCATGGGCCTCAATGAGAGTTAATAGAAATGAGTTCCACAGATTAATTATATATTGTTTAAAGAAGTGGTTCCTTTTGTTGCCTTTGTATTGTTTGCTTTTTTAATGTTGAATGGTTATGAGTTCAGATTTGGGTCCACTGATTTCAGTAGAAGCTGAAGTGAGCCCAATAAGCTGACTAAAAATGCCCCTTCATCTGAACCCGCTGCCCCAAAGGGGAAACCACAGTAGTGACCTAGCCAGAGGGCTGAGTCAGGAAGAGAATGCTGCGGTTCCTGGGATGAGAGAGATGCTGCAGACTTGAGAGAGAGATGGTGTAATGGTGTATGACCATGACGAGGGGTGTTGGTCTGATAAGCTAATCCCCAGAATGGCCTGGATGAGGTGCCATACCTGTGGTGAGTAGAGCAACCCCATTGCAGGCCCATATAGTCTTGATAGTCCGTCTTGATGGGCAGGGAAACCACTCTTCTTGGTTTCTTGCCTAGGCTAGCAAGTTCAGAGCAAGCATATTTACAATTATAAAGCAAAACTTTCATATTACCTTATAGCATGGGATACAAACATTACAAATGAGATGAATGTATGCAGCAACTTACAGGTATTATATGGAGTCTAAATTCTAAACACATCTTTACAAGTCTAACACATATCTTGAACAATATTAACACACAGGTTTGGTCTGGTTTCATGTCCAGCTAGGAAATTGTCAGTGCTCAGCTGATGTCTACAGCCTTGGCAAGATCTGGCACCTGGTTTGCCAGCATTACAGGCCCATCATCCATAAACCAGAAAGGGAAAGCTTCACTGATATTGGTACTCTCGCTAATTAAATCAAAGCTAGCTAGGGTAAGTGTATGGATGCTTGAAGTCACACCTCTGATCAGAGGGTAGACATACCCCCAGACAGCACAAAACAACATTGAGACACCTAAAGAAAAGTTCAGTCAGATGTTTTTGGTTCATCCTCTCTCTCTCTCTCTCTTTTAATAATATAGCTGATTGGTAGGGTAGTGTTGTAGGCTTTGTAGAGTTTGAGGATGGATTGGATTGAAAAGAAGGTGATTGTCTGATTTAGTGGGAATGGCAGGAGTTCTAGGCCTGAGGGTAAGAGTGAGAATGCTGCAGGTATATAGTGAACCAGGGAGATGAAGGGAAAGGGGAGGATAGACATCATGGAAAAATGTTTCAAATGTTTTGTACAGCCAACGACATTCTAAAACCAAACTATTTATTTTAAAAATAACAGTGGTATTCTGAGTGAGATTAATGTGGCGACAGGAAAATGAATAATTTCTATAACTCTAAGCACCTTGAGAGGTTTATTATAATAAGTGTGCAAGAATGACCAAAGGGAAATTAGATCATACATATTAGACTCTTGAGTCTTTTAAATTCTGGCAACTTTTAATCTTTGCAATATTTCTGTTAATAAGAATGGATATTTAAATTCCCATTTAGATACCCATAATGTTTAATTTTAATGAAAACAAATTCAGTATATCTCAGGTAAGTTTTTCTGTTAAATTAACTTTATGGTCTTTTAATGGAGCTCCTAGCAGTATGTAAATGTCACCTGAAAGTTTTTTAAATGAGCCTTGGTTTTTTAATAATGAAAAATAGTTTACTGCTAATTCAGTACTGAAGAAACAGACACCGGTACCTAAAGATGTAGATATAACCTTGTTTCTACTGCTTCAATGAAGTGGTTTAATAAAGGAATGTATTGTTTGGGTAAAATAATGAGCATTATGAGTAATTTAGCTTTTCAGACACAATTTTTTCTTATTCCAGTGTACCAAAAAGCACTACTTGATGTGTCAGTAGTCTGAAAATCATATAGGGCCTTACCAAAGCTTTTTGAAGTCAGTCTATTTCAGTAGGCTTTGGATTAAGTCTGTGAAGTACCCATTAGTATTTGAATACTAAATAGCAACACTAGCTACTTCACAAATAAGCCATAGATTGCTATGAGTTTTCATGTGCTATACAGCAAATATTTATGAAAACCCATTAGAAATGCAATTAACTGAACAGGCTAATAAATGCTGCAAACACAAACCAGCCAATTCTCCAAGTTTCGTAATCAAGAAATCCTATTTGACCATTCCAGTACTGTTTTTCTCTTTCTTCCAGTCATAGGAACTGAAATCTTGTCTCACTTATAAAAATTGTCATGCTGAAATATTTGGTACAGTTGTATATGGTGGATTTTTATCTTCATTTAGAGAGATTTTGTTCAGTTTATTACAGGCAGGACTGGTTACGTTGCCTATTAAGGTTGCCTGACACTTCCTATTGGAAGACCTTATTTTCAGTTCCTGATAATAACTTTGCAAACTTTATCTGTTTACCATGGCATGTCATATGCTGGATGCCTGCCTCAAGTCCCCTTTTTTGGAAAACTTAAGACAAAATAATTTAGCTGTTTCAGAGACTGAGTCTAGGGGGAAAAATGTTAAAATCCTGGTGACATTTCTCTGAACAGCTCTAGCACTCCTGACGTTTTACGACATGGTCTTGAAATATGGCAGGGGAGTGTATTTTGTGCTTCTCCATCGGTGTGAGAATCTGTCCAAACTTGGCAAGTAATAAGCCTTTGAAAAATTAATTTGCACATGCTAAGTACAGACACTTACAATTTTTGGAGTGAAATCTCTGAAGGTTCTATCCTGACTGAGTATGTTCTAGCTTCTCACAGCCCCTAATGCAGACCAGACACATGTCCCATCCTCACAGAGTAACTCAGCTTTACAGGGGAGAAGCCTGACTTCCCCCTGTAATGGCTGCTTCCAGATGCTCTGGGCTGGAAGGTACGGTTTGGAGCTAGGCACTGGAACGGAGTGCAGAGAGACTGTCTCTCCTGTGCTATCAGTGACCCCCTCTGTTGGTATCAAAGAAGCATCGAGGAAGAAACCAGCCATCTGATTTGAATGCTCAGGGGACAAGAAAGAGAAAGGAGTGGATTGTCTTACCAGACTTCTTGTCCCAGACTTGGGTGGTGGGGGAAAAACTATGAATGGAACTGTCTGGGTAAGGAGAGTGACTCTGGGAGTTGGGATTGCGAGGAGACTTGGAGCTGGTAGGATGGGGAGAGTGAGTGTGTATGTTGGCCACCTGGGAAGTGGGAGACCCAAGTTCCAGTCCCTGCTTCAATTAATATTCAAGTGGTTTATGAAAAGTACAACAGCTTCAACTGAAGAAACTGAGAGCCCACCCCAGAATATCTTACAGCCCCATTGTTAGGGCACTCAACTCGGAAGTGGAAGACTGGAGCTCACACATCCCTGCTCCACATTAGGGAGAGTGGGGATTTCAATCTAAGTCTCATGAAAGTAAGTGCTCTAACCATTGGGCTACTGGGTGAAAGGAAGATACTACTATCCCCACCCCTTCCTCCTCTGGTAGATATGCTCATTGGGCACGTCAGAGTACATCTACTGGATTGGGCCCTGAAAACAAACTTTTGAAAAGCTGCTTATTCAGTAAGCACCACGCAGTGAATGAATCAGGGGTCCTGTGGGAGAAAACTAGTATGTGATCATGTAACTAAAGAATACATCATAGTTCTTATGCACAAGGGGGCAAATTAAGATTAAGGGCAACTGTAATTCTGGCATTTCCTAACTTTTGAGTGCTTGACTTTGTAACCTTAATGTTTTTTCAACTGAATTTTTGTATTTGTAACTTTTGTATATACCACGTCATGCTGCCCATGGTTTCCTTTGATAATGAAATATCCCTTCTACCACCATTTCTAGTAATGACATCACTGTACCAACATCCAGCTGTTAGTTGGTTGAGTATGTGCAATGTTGTTCTTGTCAATACTACCTTCTGTAGATAAAGTTCCCCAGCATAATGGAGAAGCTTAGCTTACCCACACCAATTCTGCTATCCACCCAGCAAGACTGTTTATGGGATTTGCCATACCGTCACCATGATTCACTTCCAGTTGCTGTTTCATAAAGTTGAATTTGTTGGACTCATATTTTAAAATGAGACTGAAAGTCAGAGAAAGGAACAAAGCAGGTATAGCTGCTAATCAGTATTCAGTAGAAAGAAATGGACTCCAAAGGGAAGAGAAAAATTCAACCTGAAGCTATATTGCTGATGAGAGGCCACCTTGACTCCCTGACAAGTACAAAGAAATCTTTGTATCATGAAATCTCTTCAGAGTAAAATTTCTAAAGTACTGAATTTCAGAATCAGGGGATTCCAGTCCAAAGACCACATCAAGAACAAATTATTCATTTCCCCCTGCTTGTTAAAATCTTGATTATTATCAATTGTAGCTATATGTCCTTACGGTACTGTTTGATGAACTGCAAGACAGCATCCCTCTCATCCATGTGTTTAACTGTATCTCCTTGATTAAACTTGGCCCTTGTAAGAGAATGGATGAGACAAGCAGGAAACAAAAACATATTACACAGATTTTTTTTAAACTGTAATCTCATGGTGCTGGAAGCACTTTGTAAAAGCACGATCCTGTTCATGTCCAGCTGTTATGTTAAGCACCAATACATTTTCCTCCAAAGGGGAATATGTTAAAAATGCCTTCAAATGCATAAAATATTGATTTATTACACACTGTTAATGGACCACATATTTTATGCAATATAATATAGTAGGTTCTCCTATTTGCCAGATAAAATTGTTCCATTCCATCAGACATCCATCCCGAAAGCTAACACTCCAGAGCAGAAATAAATAAATTAATATCCAGTTAGATAACATCTGCTCCACATATGGGAAACCCACAGAGCTTTTACTGGCATAGAAAAACCTCTTTGAAATACCTTTTGAAAGTCCACTTTAAGCTTGGAGCTTTTCACATTGCAAAGTCCTAGCAGGGTCAGACTTGGGCTTTGATTCAGCAAGGTACTTAAGCACATGCCTAACTTCAAGGATGTAAGTAGCCTCATTGATGTCACTGATGGCTGAAGTGATCACTATATGTCTGGGTTTTTTTAAATGGTTGGAGATCTGCAGGGATTAGGGGGCGGGGGCGGGGGTGTGCGCGCATGCATATAAAAACAGGTAATATTACGAGTGTTGATTGGAAAATGGTTATTTTTCCATGGAAAACTGAGGTTTTTGGAAAAAAATCCAACTGAAATATTTGTTTGCAAAATTAAATACTTTGATCAGAAATGCCATGGTAGTGCCTCATAGGGTGCCATTGAAGCGCCTCATAATTTGGCTGCCTTGCATTCCCATTCTCCCCTGTATTGGCTGGGCTTGCTCGGTTAGGATGCATATCCCAATGAAAAACTTAATTTAGTTGAAATCGCAATTTTCCACTAAAACTTCTGACCATTCTTGCACATTGAATTATATTTTGTGAAACCACACAACCAAGCACAGGAGACATGACTGAACAGAATTCCACATACTATTAACTATGAAAAGAAGGCAATCTCTAATAACCAGAGGATACAGTGGTCTGAATTTACTGTCCACAATATCTACATTTTGTTAGCACATTTTAAGGGAGATTCTCCCTCTGTATAACAAATACATGTCATACACAGACATTAAGAATGAATCTTCTTGCTGGAGAACTCCCATTCTTATATATAAAATGAATACAACTTATTTAATATATTTTGCATTATCTACAATATCTTCTTACATCTTTCTAAATGATTCTCTATTAATAGCCCTACTTAGTACTATATAAGCCTCAGGGAGAGGATTGAATGACTAGAAATCTAAATGAGATATTGAAAAACTCCCTTTACATACAGTGCTAATTCACAAACATCCATTTCTGCTGTGAACTTGTACTTTCCCTCCTAAAGTATGGCTTTTCTAGAAAGATAGTAAGAATAAATATAATATAAAACCCATTTTAAGACTATGTTCTTTTCTGGTTGACTATATAGAGCCATATTGTGCCATTTTTTTATTCTTTGATTTTTCACCAGTGGGGAATTCTACCTAAAAATTGACCATGTTGTCCATAACTGTAGTTAGCCTGCAGTAGTTACTTGTTTCAACTGCTAGGCTTGGACCATGTCTGTCCATCAAAGACTGATGATGAAGCTTGATGTTAGAGGAGGAAAGGGATGACTACAGATGTCTGAAAATTTACAAGATCTTATTGGACACTGAGACACTTTGGGAAACTCTTTAAAAAAAGATACAAAAATTGTATATTTTCTTGACTTTCTTAGATAAAAGGTCAAACCCTGGTTAAAGCAGCAGATCAGCACTTACAGTGGAGCTAGCTGAATAATGAAAAACGTGTATTTGTAAATGATGATTTATGACTAATGGGAAAATTTGTCAAGTGTATTGTTTGTATTTATTTAACTATTCCTAACTTACACAGAGAAGGAGCCAGATAGCTCCAATGAATTGATGACAGTAGGAGTTCTGAGTGTACTCATTGTGGGCCTAATTCTAAACCCATGGAAGCCTATGGCAATCTTTCTTCTGTATTTAATGGGTTAGGCATGGTAACTGTTGAAAGCTGCATTTGCTACAGAGAAAATTACTGCATGATTACTGTCTTTGGCCATGGTACATGTTTGCCCTGTTTTGTCTGGTGCGTATGACTGTCAGCTCATTCTTGGGCACTATGGCAAGATTGTCTTCCCACCCACATTGCATACACCACTGCTTGCATGCCAGATTTTCGCACTTTGGCATTGTGCTTTCATTTTCTGCCTTGCACACTTCCATAGGCAAGGGTAACATTTAGCTCAGAGTTTGAAATGAGTGATTTAGGAATCTGCCAGAGTAGACTCCCGATGACCACTTGTTACTAGAGGATCTCTGCAGCTCCTAGGTTGAAGGGTTAATGCATTGTGCATTAGCACTTAGCATTTAGAAATTCTAGTTCCAAGTGTCAAGAGCTAACATTGTATTTGAAATTCAGCACTGTACTGAAACTAAAGTAATTATGAAACTTCAAGCCAGGCTCAACTTTGAAAGTTGCATTTTTAATTATTTTATCTATGCTTTTTATTATATACGATAAAAGCAGTGTTTTGTCACTCTGACTTCCTAAAAAGGTAATAATTCTTATCTTTCAGACACCTAGCATCTGTTTTCTGAATCATTTAATGACCTATGCAATGAGTATATCTAGCTACAGGTATAATGTTACATGAGTGAGTCTGTGCAGAATCAGGCCTTTAATATGGATTCCTGAATTCACCATGCAGGTCTGGCTCTGGAATTTTCAACCCAACATAGGCACAGGTCTTGGTTCTGTATGTGGTTGTGTGTGTTTGTGTGTGATTTTTTTCCTCATGAAGACTTTGTTCCTGTTTTAGAATAACAGGATTGGAAGGGACCTCAGGAGGTCATCTAGTCCAACCCCCTGCTCAAAGCAGGACCAATCCCCAATTTTTGCCCCAGATCCTAAATGACCCCCTCAAGGATTGAACTTACAACCCTGGGTTTAGCAGGCCAATGCTCAAACCACTGAGCCATGCTTTGCTATTTAATCGTGGTATTGCCTATTTCATGTAAATTGTATTTAGTTTAATTCTATTAAAGCTTCCAGATACCTTTAGGAATGTGTGTTGGTAAATGACATGTTAAAGTTCCTGTGTCTAAAATTTCATTTTTCAATAAGATTGAGTGTTTAGTTCTTAATCAGAAGAAGAGGTAAACTTGACAATTCACATCAGCCACGCAAAAGTTTGTCTTCTGTGACTGTTATTTATTTATATTTATAAATGGCTTTACTTGTCACCCAAGTCTCTGGATGTACTGACATTAAACACTATGTTATATAAAAGTGAAGTCACAACATTTCCTACAATATCAGTAAACAATAAGCCATCCTCCATTCTAAAAATTAATTTCAATACCAAAGCTATTGAGAAGTAGTGCAGTCACCATCACCATTCTAATCAGAGGAAGGAATTCACTTTTTAAATACCACCCCACTCAAGCAAAAGCTTTAATAAATACTGTGAAATTGCATCAGAGCCTGAAGACCAACTCACATAGGATCCCTAAGATTGGTAGGGCCCTGACTATATAGGTATTTATACATGAAAACCAACTTCTTGAATCTCATTTAGAAGCAAATGAGAGGCTAGTACTCAGCATGATGGGTATAACTAATTATTGCTTTGAGAGAATTATCTTCTGTTACTAGGGGATAAAGTACATTGTAGTTGTAATGAAAAGTAAAAGTGGTTAGGAATCATCCTGGGCTATGTACCGAACAAAAATCTTGTATGTTTTTACTGAAATCCGAGGCATAAATAATCAAAACTTGTTAGGATACACACAACCATTATCTTTTTTATATCTGAACATATCCCAGCAGTTATCCAAAGTTACAAAGAACATCAGTCTAATATGTTACAGTTAAAATGGCAAACAATAACACAAATATTTTTTCACTTTAATAAATGAGTGTCTCCTTTCATTTGGCCGCTGCTGGTTCATTATGCATACAATGTAATTTATTTAAAATACTTAATCAAGAAATTCCTATTATGTTTCTATATTTCAGTGGGAAATAGAGAGCCTTTTTTAAATTGGATGTTGGTAGATGAAATAGCTGGTATGCTTATCACAAAGTAGCTATACAACACAGTTAAGCGGGTTACCTCTTGATTCAAAGGGAAGGCAAGGGTTCTTTATTAGGATAGTAGTGAAATCAAGTCAAAGTGCATTAATATTATATATTAATATAGCACTAATGATCAGCAATATTGCAGATAAATAGAAGTTAAGGTCTCTACCACTTCAGTTTGTCAAATATTGTACAAATACCAGGTATTAACATCAATACTCACAACATCTTTAAAGTAATTATATATAAAATTACTTCTGCCTTAATAGAGACATGCTGATCTCACCTAGAGCATTCAGCTTCCTTTTAGCCCGCTTTAAAATTCATCTGAATATCTGGGACACAGTGCAGACAAATTTTGGACATTACCATAGGGGGAACTGTGATGCACTTGAGGCTAAATTTTTAAAAGGTAGAGGGTGCACTGACTTCTTTATCTGAATATTTCTCATTAATGTCTGAAGGAGGTGAACTGCTGTTCTGATTCATGCTCATGCAATGCTCAATACCATACAGTAGTCATCCTTAAAAACTTGCCAACTGTGACTTACATATACACATCCATTAGTGAGGGATACTGTAGATGGATACATTGCTTCTTTAGAAACAGGGTAAATTTTACTTCAAGGAAGAAGTAGGGACAATCTGAAACATACAAAAAACCAAGAAATTAAGTTTATGAAAAATAATTTTATTTTGACTCAAAATATTATCTAGGGTATGTCTACACGACAAAATTAGGTCGAATTTATAGAAGTTGTTTTTTTAGAAATCGGTTTTATATATTCGAGTGTGTGTGTCCCCACAGAAAATGCTCTAAGTGCATTAACTCGGTGGAGCGCTTCCACAGTACCGAGGCTAGAGTCGACTTCCGGAGCGTTGCACTGTGGGTAGCTATCCCACAGTTCCCGCAGTCTCCGCTGCCCATTGGAATTCTGGGTTGAGATCCCAATGCCTGATGGGGCTAAAACATTGTCGTGGGTGGTTCTAGGTACATATCGTCAGGCCCCCATTCTCTCCCTCCCTCCGTGAAAGCAAGGGCAGACAATCGTTTCGCGCCTTTTTTCCTGAGTTACCTGTGCAGACGCCATACCAAGGCAAGCATGGAGCCTGCTCAGCTCACTGTCACCATATGTCTCCTGGGTGCTGGCAGACGCGGTACTGCATTGCTACACAGTAGCAGCAACCCATTGCCTTGTGGCAGCAGACGGTGCAATAGGACTGGTAGCTGTCATCGTCATGTCCGAGGTGCTCCTGGCCACATTGGCCAGGAGCACCTGGGAAGACATGGGTGCAGGGACTAAATATGGAGTGACTTGATCAAGTCATTCTCTTTAGTCCTGCAGTCAGTCCTTTTGAACCATCTTATGGTGAGCAGGCAGGCAATACAGATTGCTAGCAGTCCTATTGCATCATCTTCGGCCGGGCAGCCATGAGATGTGGATGGCTAGCAGTCGTATTGTACCATCTTCTGCCGAGCAGCCCTGAGATGTGGATGGCATGCAGTCCTTCTGCACCGTCTGCTGCCAGCCAAAGATGTAAAAGATAGATGGAGTGGATCAAAACAAGAAATAGACCAGATTTGTTTTGTACTCATTTGCTTCCCCCCCAACCCCCGTCTAGGGGACTCATTCCTCTAGGTCACACTGCAGTCACTCACAGAGAAGGTGCAGCGAGGTAAATCTAGCCATGTATCAATCAGAGGCCAGACTAACCTCCTTGTTCCAATAAGAACAATAACTTAGGTACACCATTTCTTATTGGAACCCTCCGTGAAGTCCTGCCTGAAGTACTCCTTGATGTAAAGCCACCCCTTTGTTGATTTTAGCTCCCTGAAGCCAACCCTGTAAGATGTGTCGTCAGTCGCCCCTCCCTCCATCAGAGCAATGGCAGACAATCATTCCGCGCCTTTTTTCTGTGCGGACGCCATACCAAGGCAAGCATGGAGGCCGCTCAGCTCACTTTGGCAATTAGGAGCACATTAAACACCACACGCATTATCCAGCAGTATATGCAGCAGCAGAACCTGGCAGAGCGATACCGGGCGAGTAAGTGACGTCAGCGCGATCGCGTGAGTGATCAGGACATGGACACAGATTTCTCTGAAAGCATGGGCCCTGGCAATGCATGCATCATGGTGCTAATGGGGCAGGTTCATGCTGTGGAACACCGATTCTAGGCTCGGGAAACAAGCACAGACTGGTGGGACCGCATAGTGTTGCAGGTCTGGGACGATTCCTAGTGGCTGCGAAACTTTCGCATGCATAAGGGCACTTTCATGGAACTTTGTGACTTGCTTTCCCCTGCCCTGAAGCGCATGAATACCAAGATGAGAGCAGCCCTCACAGTTGAGAAGCGAGTGGTGATAGCCCTGTGGAAGCTTGCAACGCCAGACAGCTACCGGTCAGTTGGGAATCAATTTAGAGTGGGCAAATCTACTGTGGGGGCTGTTGTGATGCAAGTAGCCCACGCAATCAAAGATTTGCTGATATCAAGGGTAGTGACCCTGGGAAATGTGCAGGTCATAGTGGATGGCTTTGCTGCAATGGGATTCCCTAACTGTGGTGAGGCCATAGACGGAACCCATATCCCTATCTTGGCACCGGAGCACCTAGCCGGCGAGTACATAAACCGCAAGGGGTACTTTTCAATAGTGCTGCAAGCTCTGGTGGATCACAAGGGACGTTTCACCAACATCAACGTGGGATGGCCAGGAAAGGTACATGATGCTCGCATCTTCAGGAACTCTGGTCTGTTTCAAAAGCTGCAGGAAGGGACTTTATTCCCAGACCAGAAAATAACTGTTGGGGATGTTGAAAAGCCTATAGTTATCCTTGGGTATCCTACCCCTTAATGCCATGGCTTATGAAGCCATACACAGGCAGCCTGGACAGTAGTCAGGAGCTGTTCAACTACAGGCTGAGCAAGTGCAGAATGGTGGTAGAATGTGCATTTGGACGTTTAAAGGCACGCTGGCGTAGTTTACTGACTCGCTTAGACCTCAGCGAAACCAATATTCCCACTGTTATTACTGCTTGCTGTGTGCTCCACAATATCTGTGAGAGTAAGGGGGAGACGTTTATGGAGGGGTGGAAGGTTGAGGCAAATCGCCTGGCTGCTGGTTATGCGCAGCCAGACACCAGGGTGGTTAGAAGAGCACAGGAGGGCGCGGTACGCATCAGAAAAGCTTTGAAAACCAGTTTCATGACTGGACAGGCTACGGTGTGAAAGTTCTTTGTTTCTCCTTGATGAAACCCCCCGCCCCTTGGTTCACTCTACTTCCCTGTAAGCTAACCACCTTCCCCTCCTCCCTTCGATCACTGCTTGCAGATGCAATAAAGTCATTGTTGCTTCACATTCATGCATTCTTTATTCATTCATCACACAAATAGGGGGATGACTACCAAGGTAGCCCAGGAGGGGTGGTGGAGGAGGGAAGGAAAAAGCCACACAGCACTTTAAAAGTTTACAACTTTAAAATTTATTGAATGCCAACCTTCTTTTTTTTTTGGGCAATCCTCTGTGGTGGAGTGGCTGGTTGGCCGGAGGTCCCCCCACCGCGTTCTTGGGCGTCTGGGTGTGGAGGCTATGGAACTTGGGGAGGAGGGCGGTTGTTTACACAGGAGCTGTAGTGGCAGTCTGTGCTCCAGCTGCCTTTGCTGCAGCTCAACCATACACTGGAGCATACTGGTTTGGTCCTCCAGCAGCCTCAGCATTGAATCCTGTCTCCTCTCATCACGCTGCCGCCACATTTGAGCTTCAGCCCTGTCTTCAGCCCGCCACTTACTCTCTTCAGCCTGCCACTTACTCTCTTCAGCCCGCCACCTCTCCTCCCGGTCATTTTGTGATTTCCTGCACTCTGACATTATTTGCCTCCACGCATTCATCTGTGCTCTGTCAGTGTGGGAGGACAGCATGAGTTCAGAGAACATTTCATCACGAGTGCGTTTTTTTTTCTTTCTATTCTTCACTAGCCTCTGGCAAGGAGAAGATCCTGTGATCATTGAAACACATGCAGCTGGTGGAGAAAAAAAAAGGGACAATGGTATTTAAAAAGACAGATTTTTTAAAACAGTGGCTACACTCTTTCAGGGTAAACCTTGCTGTTAACATTACATACATAGCACATGTGCTTTCATTACAAGGTCGCATTTTGCCTCCCCCCACCGCGTGGCTACGCCTCAACCCTCCCCCCTCCCCGTGGCTAACAGCGGGGAACATTTCTGTTCAGCCACAGGCAAACAGCCCAGCAGGAATGGGCTCCTCTGAGTGTCCCCTGAAGAAAAGCACCCTATTTCAACCAGGTGACCATGAATGATATCTCACTCTCCTGAGGATAACACAGAGAGATAAAGAACACATGTTGGTTGAACGCCAGCAAACATACACTGCAATGCTTTGTTGTACAATGATACCTGAGTACGTATTACTGGCCTGGAGTGGTAAAGTGTCCTACCATGAAGGATGCAATAAGGCTGCCCTCCCCCGAAACCTTTTGCAAAGGCTTTGGGAGTACATCCAGGAGAGCCGCGAATGCCAGGGCAAAGTAATCCTTTCACATGCTTGCTTTTAAACCATGTACAGTATTTTAAAAGGTACACTCACCGGAGGTCCCTTCTTCACCTACCGGGTCCAGGAGGTAGCCTTGGGTGGATTCGGGGGGTACTGGCTCCAGGTCCAGGGTAAGAAACAGTTCCTGGCTGTCGGGAAAACCGGTTTCTCCACTTGCTTGCTGTGAGCTATCTACAACCTCATCATCATCATCTTCTTCGTCCCCAAAACCTGCTTCCATGTTGCCTCCATCTCCATTGAAGGAGTCAAACAACACGGCTGGGGTAGTGGTGGCTGAACCCCGTAAAATGGCATGCAGCTTATCATAGAAGTGGCATGTTTGGGGCTCTGACCCGGAGCGGCCGTTCGCCTCTCTGGTTTTCTGGTAGGCTTGCCTCAGCTCCCTAAGTTTCACACAGTACTGCTTTGGGTCCCTGTTACAGCCTCTGTCCTTCATGCCCTGGAAGATTTTGACAAAGGTTTTGGCATTTCGAAAACTGGAACGGAGTTCTGATAGCACGGACTTCTCTCCCCATACAGCAATCAGATCCCGTACCTCCCTTCAGTCCATGCTGGAGCTCTTTTGCGATTCTGGGACTCCATCATGGTCACCTCTGCTGATGAGCTCTGCATGGTCACCTGCAGCTTGCCACGCTGGCCAAACAGGAAATGAGATTCAAAAGTTTGCGGTTCTTTTCCTGTCTACCTGGCCATGCATCTGAGTTGAGAGTGCTGTCCAGAGCGGTCACAATGGAGCACTCTGGGATAGCTCCCAGAAGCCAATACCGTTGAATTGTGTCCACAGTACCCCAAATTCGACCCGGCAAGGCCGATTTAAGTGCTAATCCACTTGTCAGGGGTGGAGTAAGGAAATCGATTTTAAGAGCCCTTTAAGTCGAAATAAAGGGCTTCATTGTGTGGACATGTGCAGGTTTACATCGATTTAATGCTGCTAAATTCGGCCTAAAGTCCTAGTGTAGACCAGGGCTTAGTGAAATTGTTCACTGAGCCTGTTCTTTAGCAGTGGTCAGTCGTGGGTTATACTAGTTATATGTGCCTTAGCTGTAATACCAGCCCAGTCTTCAATAACGTTGATAATATATTACAAGAGTGTTTGCATATGAATAATGCAAAAGCTTTGAATGGTTCAATAAGTCAATTGAAATGGCCCCCTCCATTGGCATGTTCTAGGGGTCATTTCTAAAGATTTCACCCTAACAAATTGGTTGCATTAAAAACCTAATAAAACTTAAAGCTGTATTACTGGTTGCATCTGTTCTTAGTACAATGGTTTATTTAAAAATATTTCAACTGTTCCTGTCAAGTAAATTACATACCCAAGAAATATAACTGAGAAGTACATCAGTTGAAGTACAATCTGAACTGCTCTGAATTTAAAGCACTCATTTATAATGCATACAAAAAGTTTATAATGGAAAACATCAATTTTTGTTGAAATGTTTACATTTCTTCAAGCTGTGTTCCTGACTTCTTTTGTCCTTTTATTCAAATTATTTGGGGGTACATGTTGATTCTGCTTCCCCTATTTTTAACTTGGATTTGTTTGTAGTGTTGTATGGTCCATTGCTTTTCATACTGCTTTCCATTCTGATTCTGGACAGAGAAGTGGAATCTGACAGGCAAAGTCATGGAAAATATATATTGTATTAAGGGCTGCTACTTAAAAAAAAAACAATGGTCTAGTAACCAAGCTACCGAAAAGGCTTCAGCTCCTCATTTCTTGTTTACATTATTATTTATTTATTTATTATTCATAGGCGCTAGCCACTTTCCGTGTAATGTGAAATAGAGGTTCAGTGAACTTTATTTTGGTTTTAAAATGTTACCATCCACGTGCATGGAAAATGTTATACCTACTATTTGTACAAGTAACACCTAAGATTACTGTACCTGGAAGAAAATAGATTGGTTACTTTCTACATATGATAGTACTTTGCATATATTCAATTTCACCGATTGTTATGGTCACTTTCACATCCTGTCTTGTGCATGAGCACGATTACACTCATGCACTGCATGTACGTTTTAGCTCAGTGACATGTTTAGGGAGTAAGAATATGTAAAGAAAAATGCGTTTTCTGGAAAAAAATTCGAGTATGTTTTGTACGGTGGATTGTTCAATTACATCTTCATGGAGGATATATTTGTGGGAAGGTTGATGTCAATATAATGGCAAAAAGAGTCTCCTGTGGGTAGTGAGTAGTATGCAACTGGAAAAAATGACAATTGCAATCTATTCTGGAGGCTTGCATTTGAGACTAGATGCCACATCTCTGCCCTTTCAGTGACACATCCTTTGAGAGGATGAGATGATGGAAAGGTTACTACACAGAATAGGAATCTGATGGCACAGAGGAGGAATCAGTTGCAACATTTTAGGTTTCTTGTTCCCTATGCTGATGGGGAGGGAGAGAGAGACAAGGCAGTAAATAGCAACAAGATAAATGTTCATCCTTTTGGTGAATATCATGATTGAGGATATTTGGTCTCCAGCTTATTGGCATCCACTCGCATAGAATATTGTGAACACCCAGTCTGGCTCACCAGTGATCTAGATCTGTGCTTCATGCTATTAGCCTCTGACTGTAAGATCAAGTCACCATTGCTCATGATTTTACTCAAGATTAAAGCTCTTGTTTTTCAGTTTTTCACGAGTAACAATATCTCAGACTGAACCAAATCTTTGGGGACTGAACCAAGTCCTTCTGGTCTAAAAGCAGGTCAAAAAGCTCAGATTTTCAATTTGAAACAGATGTGTTGACACAATTCTGTTTCACAACAACATTTGAAAGGTTCAAATCTCAATTTCCGTGAAACAGAGTTATCATCCTTTGGACATCTCTAAAGACAGTTCCTGTCCGCAAAAGTAATAACACAATCACCCCCAACTGGGGAACATCTAGCATTCTAGATTGGCTGAGGTGCTCAATTTAAACCAGAAAGAAGCACAGGAGATTGCCTGAGCAACTATGAAGTGAGCTGTAGCTCACAAAAGCTTATGCTCAAATAAATTTGTTAGTCTCTAAGGTGCCACAAGCACTCCTTTTCTTTTTGTGAATACAGACTAACACAGCTGCTACTCTGAACTTGAGCAACTAGAGGAATTCCTGCCTGGCTGCAATGATGGGCCCCTCCTGGTTCCTGCCTCCCCCTGTTTCCAGTTCCTTTCCCCCTGATTCCAGACCTCTATCTGTTCCCAGTTCCTGTTTTTCTGTTCCTACACCTTACCCTGACTTGGTCTCCAACTCTGACTCCCTGGCTTGGCACCTGATGCTATCTCTGACTCTGACCTGGCACAAGGCTCTAACCGTAAGGCCTGACCACCCATGTCCTGGTCATTACAGCTAGCATTGTCTGCCTGTGCTTTACCTTTACTATAGATGGAGGACATCAGCCTCCAAGTCTGTCCATTTGGCATCTTTCAAGAGCAACAGATTCATTATTTAGATTTTAACTATTAAAAAGTACATGTGCTCTTTTCTTTAGTTGCATTATCCTTTTGATTCACCCTTCCTTTAGAGTCTTGTCTGAGTTCTCAGCTGTCTTTCAGGGGTCAGACACAGTAATCAATCACACATCCTTTCACTTTTACAAAAACAAGAAATTATTCAGAACTGGAAGTTTTGAGAACCTTGGTATTACTTTCAAAAGTCAGCATCTTGATGGAAATGAGCATTAATTAAGGTAAATGAAGTGCCCTCACTCATCAACTTAATTGGATGAAAAGATGGTGACTGATTCCCTCCTTTCCCTTGCTGCTTCATATAATGAGAAATGTAATATTGTTATTGAAAGGAGAGAGGAGTGGGAAGCTACATACACCTATGGTTGTGACAGCATTAAGTGCTTAATGAAGGAGAAAATCTTATTATTGATAAAATTCAACTGATTGTATTTCATAAAATGCTTTTGTTCTGTAGCATAACTTCAATCTTAATAGCTTTTTAGAGACATCAAGCTTATTGAATAATGTTATCTATAACTTTTGCTCTTGAAGTAGCTAATTAGGAAGAAAACATATGACCCCTTTTCAAGGAAAAATTGTGCTCTACTAGCACTTCTCGACAAGGAAAAATTGCTACTTAGATGAATAGATATAATACCCAAGTGAGCTTGATTCATTCTACGCTAGCATAAGGTGCTAGGAATTGCACCTCCCTGTGCCAGCAGGAGCCATTGCACCCAAGTAGCTATTTTATCTTGAGTATCACGTGACAATGGTAAAGAATGACCAAAGGAGTCTTTCTTCTAATCAAGAAATTTTTTGTTTAAAGAGAACAGCATTATCTCTAAATCCTACCTACCTTTCTTTCTGTGCAGAACTTGGAACTTTTTCCAGCTCCCTCCTGCCTGGTTTCCAGTATTAAAACAATAGTATGTGTATGCCATATCATCTAGTGTGGGCTTTGAATTGACACAGGCAGCTTATCTGTCCAACTGGGCTATTGAGCATTATTGCAGATTGCTGACTCTTAGAGCTAGGGTGCATTTCCTTAAAACATCAGTCACCTTTAACCACTGTATTTAAGATCTTAAGATTACATATTCAGGTCTGTTTATGAGTGTTCTTTTTAATCAGAACCCAGAAAACAGGAATCATGTTATATCTGCTTGGGCAATTTCTCTGATAATAAGAAAAGGAGTACTTGTGGCACCTTAGAGACTAACCAATTTATTAGAGCATAAGCTTTTGTGAGCTACAGCTCACTTCATCAGATATGAAGTGAGCTGTAGCTCACGAAAGCTTATGCTCTAATAAATTGGTTAGTCTCTAAGGTGCCACAAGTACTCCTTTTCTTTTTGCGAATACAGACTAACACGGCTGTTACTCTGAAACTTCTCTGATAATGTTGCCTCAAAAAGACAAACTTGCCTTGACCTTTTTCTTTCGGTTTGTCCATAACACAATTGTCATAAATATAAAGGGAAGGGGTTAAGAAGCTCTGCTACAGTACTAGAAAATCCTCTTACCTGTAAAGGGTTAAGAAGCTCAAGTAACCTGGCTGGCACCTGACCAAAATGATCAATAAGGGGACAAGATACTTTCATATCTGGGGGGGGAAGGGGTAAGGCTTTGTCTGTCTGTCTGTGTGATGCCTCTGCCCGGGACCGATCAAGAAAGCAAGCAATCCAACTCCTATAGAGTTAGTAAGTAATCTAGCTAGAAAATGCATTCGATTTTCTTTTGTTTTTAGCTTGTGAAATTTGCTGTGCTGGAGGGAATGTGTATCCTTGTTTTTGTGTCTTTTTGTAATTTAAGCTTTTGCCTAGAGGGATCTCTATGTTTTGAATCTGACTGCCTGTGAGATTATCTTCCATTCTAATCTTACAGAGTGTTTCTTTTATCTTTTTTAGTTCTTCTAATAAAGTTCTGCTTTTTAAAAATCTGATTAGGTTTTTAGGGTCCTAAAAACCCAAGAGTGGTCTGTGCTCATCTTGTTTATTCTCAAGCCTCTCCAGGAAAAGGGGTGTAAGGCTTGGGGGGATATTTTGAGGGAAGATGTCTTCAAGTGGTTTCTTCCCTAATTCTTTGTTAAATCACTTGGTGGTGGCAGCATACTGAATCCCAGATATGCGGAATTTTGTGTCTTGGGAAAGTTTTAACCTAAGCTGTTAGAAATAAGCTTAGGGGGTCTTTCATGCGGGTCCCCACATCTGTACCCCAGAGTTCAGAGTGGGGAAGGAACCCTGACAGCAAGTTAGTGCACAGCAAGCCAGGATGTGAATCTTGCTGCACACTATCTTGTCATGTAGACAATTTCTTACACTTTCTGCACATGCTTTCACTGCCATCTGTCCTGTGATCTCCCTCCTTTGACATACCTGCCCAGAAAAGTTAGGCGTCTTAAGTATTTTTATAGTTCTCCCCTATTCTTCAGGGGATTTTTCTTTTCTTGCGCTATGCTTCTACTGCTGTCTTTTCCTGGATGACTTGTATTTTCATTATCTCAAGCAGCCACATCACTAGCACCATTTGTGCCAGTTATCTCAGATGAAAACTTTTTCATTTCATTGACACTTTCAGCAAACAATTTTGACTTTTAATAAAAAAAAACATCCCCCCTCAAAAAAATTAAGCTAAACATTGTTGAAAAGGAACAATTTTTTTCAGACTTAAACAATGAAGAATTTTAGAAACAAGCAGACACTTTCCATGAAAATTCATATTTTTTCTAAAACCCAGTTATCACAAGTTCTGACCAATTTCAACTAGCGCTAAAAGTGAACTTAGCGGACCACAGAATCCTGCCCATAGTGTATAATACACATTCCAGAACCTCCTTATCCAGTCCTCAGATAACATCACCTGAGTGTTCTCTATGGATGCAGTTCCTCCCGCTGTAGCACACAGCAAATAAAATACTATTATGATGTGAAGTCATGAACTTGTCTCATTGTTCTCATTCTCTACACATGCCTCTTTTTTATATGCCCTCTCCATTCATGGTTGTGGTTGTATTCTGTGTACTACTCTTCAGTCCTACCACTGTTGGTATTTTCCAGATGGCCAATCAAAATTAATGGTTAAGAACTATGTGCATATGCAAGAACTACACACGGATAGTGCAAGAGAGCATGTAGAGATCATACTTTCATGCTGCATATAATTTACTTTTACATTGGACAGATTAAAATACTGTAGTTTTGAGACATCTCACTTTACTTTTTGCACTGAACTGCAGAAAACAAGATCATTTTGCAGTATGCGCTCAAAATTCTTCTCTGCAGATAATTCACATTTCAATTGTCTCCACAGTACATTGTCATTCTTAGGCACTTGCAAAACTGGGAACCTGTCATAGAATTCCATGTCATGGTTTTCCAGTGGGAAGCATGTTTATAAATTGTTCATAGGTCTGAGATCACAAACTAGCATTAAAATAAATAAAACACTGCCTGAACACTTCACAAAGAATTATGAAGAAAAAACTGAGACATTAAGGAAAAATCTTTATGAATGGAAGAGAGAATGAGAGGATGTGCTTAGAGGGAGGCACAGTGAAGAGAGGATGTAGTACAGACAACATGGGAGAAGATGGGAGGAAAAAAGACGGGGAAAGAGGAAGGAAGAGAGGAGAGTGTGGATATTGAATATAAAACATTGGCCTGAAGAAACCCACCCACGCTCAAACCCAGGGTGCATATATACCAAGATACACAAATAAATGAAACAAAACAACAGACTGAAGGAAGCAAAGCAGAACAAAAGCAAGAGAGAAATAATGGACCATATTCTTAATAAGTGGTGCTTAAGTTGGTTTTACAAAATATGCATGGATAGATGAAAATAGATAATGGCATGGAAAAGTATGCTACTGTGTGAACAAAGAGGGCTATTGTGTAATAAAGAGTTTTGTACCTTTAGCTATATATTATTTCAGGTTGATTTATTCTTATTGTTAGGTCTTTATTGGAAGGTTATTTTTAATATTTTTAGAAAGTTAGATTCCAAACAAACATTTATCGGAAAAATAAAACATAAAAACATTTTATTTTATGCTTCAGTTTTTATGGCAGGAGACAGTGTGGGATCTGGGGAACCTGACTATAGGATCGAGTGTGCAGATTCATTTGGGATGGCATTTTTGGTTCTGAAGTCAAAGGGTTGCATTTGTTGGGATGCTAGGGCTTGAAAAGCATTGATATGTGTTTGCAATGGAAATGCTGGATTTGTTCATGATGCACCGGGTTTTCAAAGATCTTTCAGGAAATATATTTGGGAACCCCAGGTCTCACATAGTCTTAGTCCACCCCAATGATAAATACATCATTCTATATTTTGCTTTATGAAAATGATGACATAGGGAGATAGGGGTGTCCATCCACTTAGCCTAGGCACCATTGATACAATCACAGACTACAGCACAAATAATATCCAAAGTGCAGCATACAGTTGAATATAACCCAACAGCAGGAAGTCAGGCAATTTACTTAAAATCTCAGCTTCCACCACCCCCTTTCCAAAAATTCCCCACCCATACAACTTACCCACATCTTCAAGTTGCTGGGAAAAGATGACCCCTGCAACATACATAAGGTTTATCCGATTAATAAATAGTGCATATAATATTTGTTTCTATAAAAAGCATGTGTTGATTAAAAGGTATTGCAATGTATGCTATTATAGTATAATCATAATAAAGATTCAACTGAAATATGGAAAGATTTTCATAGTGTAGGACTGGATATAGTTACAAAAGAGCTGTTTTATTATCCCTCATTTCAATGGAATCATTTCAGAATTAAACTTTAGATGTGAACTCCACCCAAACCTTTCCTGAATTGCCTTGACAGACTGCCACTGGATTTTGTGTAATGTTTGTAAAGCTTATGGTATAGGAGTACTTATTAAAATTCATAAAGACATGAATTTTTTGGGACATGGGCATCTCTCCTGCATCACCACAGACATCTACCCTCTTTCCTACAGTAATCTAGCTGCCATCTATGCCTCTGTCTTTTGAATGTTGCATAACATGCCTTCCTGCCCTCATTTTACTAATTGTCTGACCTCTAATCCTTATGTTAATCTGAATATTAAACAGTATGCCAAATTGGCTCTCCTCAGTGGTCTCTCTATAGACAGAGCATCTGCTGAACCAGTTATCAAACTGCTCCTGTTACCTCTGAGCAATGCAGCAAGAAAAAAAAATGCTGAAATCTGCTTTTCTAGCCTATTTATGCCCATTTTTGTGTCATGGGAACGTACATATGACCCTCCTGAGCCAAAGAGCATAGAGATGAGAAGGCTAGAGAAATGGAAATTCACCATAACATCACATGAAGAGTTAGAGACTGGTAGGAAAATGTAACACTCCTTTAAAATTGCTTAGAAAGTGGAATCATTCCAGTGCCATGATAATTGAGAAGTACGCTACAAATCAATTAGCTTTTCTTGTGGGGGAGGTGATTACCTGTATTTTTATAAAGAATTAAAGTGAGGAATAGACCAAGAAATACAATTAAAAGAAGGCCAAGCAATCTATAAAGCTGAATGCTAGTCCACTGACTCACAACTCTTTCACCCTCTCTCATGCTGTTTCTCATTCAGTCATGACCATTGACTTGCAGTGAGACTTAGGCTTCTGTGCCTAAGTCAAGGTTTTGAAAATAGTGTTTTCAGACAGGTGTTTTGCATTTTTGCTTTGCTATCTTGTGGATATGTGAAATCAGATACCTACAGTTCTTTCTCATTCTTAAATGACATCATTGAATGGAGATTATCAGACTTTATTATTCTACTTCTACAAAATCTGGTTACGAGTTGAAGATTTTTTTTTAATTTCCTATTGTGTGGTGAAGTGCATAAACCTGGAATAATGCATAGAAATAATTATGTATTGAGAATACCGTATCTACTGATTTATTACCTATAAATTGAGGCCACCGTTTTTAGTAATCTATTGTAAGGTTTCTGTTATATTTACAGTTATATGGATGCAATATCGTTGCATATACTAAAGAACAGATTACGTACTCACACTTTGTGCAACCACAACGATTTCAGGGAGGCTGAATGCAAAGTAAGTGAGGGTATATTCTGGTCTTTAGTTTGTACTTATAAAGTACTATCCCATGCATCATTTTCATTAGACAATAGCAGGTGGCTAAACTGCTCTAGTTGCCCCCAGGGTTTACCTTCTAAAAACAGATTGATTTGATTTATTTTAATTAAATAACGGTGGTAAATGTGTTCTGCAATATAATCTGTGTACCAGTGTTCTAGTAGATTGTCAGCATTTTAGCTGAAATCACTTTCTGCAGCTGTAATAAGCTGTTAAACACTGGTATGAAGAGTTAAAATCCACCTAAGACCAATGTTCCTTTTCTATCACTACCTATTTTTATTGGAAACCACTCCTGCTCCCTGCAGATAAAGAGCTGAGGAGCTTTTTAATAAGGCTGAGATGAGAAGATAGAGGGAAAGAGGATAACACAGGGGAAGAAGAGGGGAAACAGGAGAAAGGAGATATGAATTGAAAATAAGTGGGAAAAAAACTGAGCAAAGAGAACAGGGAGAGTGGGTGGAGGCAGTTTAACTGGGTATTCGAAAACTGTCTACCTGTTGCTCAGACTTTATTTAAGAAAAAATCCCTCTTCTTTCTTGTGGTAAGAAATATGCCATAGAGAATTACAGCAGGATTTTAAAGGATTTAAGGGCTTGTCCATCAGGAGTATTGGAGAGCTCAATTGCCCATAAATAGTAGTGTCCATAGACTTATTGTGAATTCTTCCAAGACTGATATTGCTAGGAGTTATAGGATAGTTCTAGCAGCTGCAGATTTTTGGGGTAGTGGGCTGGTTAAGTACTAGCCTCCATTTGTCAATACTTAGCTCGTCACTCCCAGATATATAGTTCATAATGCTGAGCATTCATCAAATAGTCAAAAATCCCATTTTTGCTAGGTTTGATTATAACCTCTTTAAAATGTTCAGATCCCTAAAATTGACCTGAACTGAAACTCCATGCTTAGAGAACCCTAAACTGTACGTCTTTTCACTCAGAGCCTGTGGTGGCAGGGGAAGAGGGCAGATGAGTTACACATTTGTTCCTTCTGCAGATGGAGCCTATCCTAAGTGAAGTGAATGGGTCTCTCCTGCTGTATTGAGGCCTAGACTCTTAAACTGTCCAAAGAGAATAGAAGATGACAAGAGGCCATCTTAAATTATAAACATTTTATGTGAAAACTGTTCATAAATTAAGAATAAATGGGAGTCAAAACATTTGGTACAAATTACCATGCATTTAAACTGTACAATTCTGATGAAGGCTTGTGGTGAGGTCACAATTGTTATGGGAACAACATTTGTTGTCTTATAAGAGGAAGTGCCCCCTTGGAACCATTAGATGTGTGTTTGATAGGTTAATTTACATAAGATGAATTTCCCTACCCTTTACAATACTGCTCTTTTGGAGAAGACACCTGCAATTTGTTGATTTACAACCCCCTCCCCACCCCACCCCCCCCAAAAAAAAAAGCTTGCCGAGGGAGTGAGGAGAGAAGAGGATAGATGCTGCTGCGTGTCAATGAACTTCACCTTCAAGATAGTGGTTATCCCCAGCACTTGCTGGGACCCCAGATTTACCATCTGTCAAGGTTCCTTCCCCACTCTGAACTCTAGGGTACACATATGGCGACCGGCATGAAAGACCCCCTAAGCTTATTCTTACAAGCTTAGGTTAAAAACTTCCCCAAGGTACAAACTTTGCCTTGTCCTTGAACAGTATGCTGCCACTACCAAGCATTTTAAACAAATAACAGGGAAAGAGCCCACCTGGAGACGTCTTCCCACAAAATATCCCCCCAAGCCCTACACCCCCTTTTCTGGGGAAGGCTTGATAAGAATCCTCACCCATTTGTACAGGTGAACACAGACCCTTCAATCTTAGGAACAATGAAAAATCAATCAGGTTCTTAAAAGAAGAATTTTAATTAAAGAAAAGGTAAAAGAATCACCTCCGTAAAATCAGGATGGTAAATACCTTACAGGGTATCAGATTCAAAACATAGAGAATCCCTCTAGGTAAAACCTTAAGTTACAAAAAGACATAAAAACAGGAATATATATTCCATCCAGCACAGCTTATTTTGCCAGCCATTAAACAAAAGGCAATCTAACGTATTTCTAGCTAGATTACTTACTAACTTAACAGGAGTTGTAAGGCTGCATTCCTGATCTGTTCCCGGCAAAAGCATCACACAGACAGACAAACCCTTTTGTTCCCCCACTCCAGATTTGAAAGTATCTTGTCCCCTCATTGGTCATTTTGGGTCAGGTGCCAGTGGGGTTACCTTAGCTTCTTAACCCTTTACAGGTGAAAGGGTTTTGCCTCTGGCCAGGAGGGATTTTATAGTACTGTATTCAGAAAGGTGGTTACCCTTCCCTTTATATTTATGACACCATCATATCACTTTCATGATCCTAAAAGATGTATTGACCAGACAGGGAGACAGTCAAATAGCATCACCACCTCCTGTGCTGTATCCTGAGCAACACCTTAGTTCTCCATTGTTACTCCCTTGATCTATGGCTTGATCCTATACCATTAAAGTTAATGGAAGTTTTCTATTGACTTGAATGGCAAGAGAATCAAGCCCCTAATGTGTGAATTTCCTTTGTCATGTTTTCCCTTTCTCTTTTTGCCTTCTATTTAATCTGATTCTGGCTTAGCCAGCCACGACAAATCTACCCCTGTCATAAATATAAAGGGAAGGGTAAACCCCTTTGAAATCCCTCCTGGCCAGGGGAAAGCTCCTCTCACCTGTAAAGGGTTAAGAAGCTAAAGGTAACCTCGCTGGCACCTGACCAAAATGACCAATGAGGAGACAAGATACTTTCAAAAGCTGGGAGGAGGGAGAGAAACAAAGGGTCTGTGTGTCTGTCTATATGCTGGTCTTTACCGGAGATAGACCAGGAATGGAGTCTTAGAACTTTTAGTAAGTAATCTAGCTAGGTATGTGTTAGATTATGATTTCTTTAAATGGCTGAGAAAATAATTGTGCTGAATAGAATAACTATTTCTGTCTGTGTATCTTTTTTGTAACTTAAAGTTTTGCCTAGAGGGGTTCTCTATGTTTTTTTAATCTAACTACCCTGTAAGATATCTACCATCCTGATTTTACAGGGGGGATTTCTTTATTTCTATTTACTTCTATTTTTATTAAAAGTCTTCTTGTAAGAAAACTGAATGCTTTTTCATTGTTCTCAGATCCAAGGGTTTGGGTCTGTGGTCACCTATGCAAATTGGTGAGGCTTTTTATCCAACATTTCCCAGGAAAGGGGGGGGGGTGCAAGTGTTGGGAGGATTGTTCATTGTTCTTAAGATCCAAGGGTCTGGGTCTGTAGTCACCTAGGCAAATTGGTGAGGCTTTTTACCAAACCTTGTCCAGGAAGTTTGACCATGGGATGGTGTTCCATGAAGGAGGAGTGCTGGGCAGAGACGGGCTCCATCTTACGAAGAGAGGGAAGAGCATCTTTGCCAGCAGGCTGGCTAACCTAGTGAGGAGGGCTTTAAACTAGGTTCACCGGGGGAAGGAGACCAAAGCCCTGAGGTAAGTGGGAAAGCGGGATACCGGGAGGAAGCACAGGCAGGAATGTCTGTGAGGGGAGGGCTCCTGCCTCATACTGGCAATGAGGGGCGATCAACAGGTTATCTCAAGTGCTTATATACAAATGCACAAAGCCTTGGAAACAAGCAGGGAGAACTGGAGGTCCTGGTGATGTCAAGGAACTATGACGTGATCGGAATAACAGAGACTTGGTGGGATAACTCACATGACTGGAGTACTGTCATGGATGGTTATAAACTGTTCAGGAAGGACAGGCAGGGCAGAAAAGGTGGGGGAGTAGCCCTGTATGTAAGGGAGCAATATGACTGCTCAGAGCTCCGGTACGAAACTGCAGAAAAACCTGAGTGTCTCTGGATTAAGTTTAGAAGTGTGTGCAACAAGAGTGATGTAGTGGTGGGAGTCTGCTATAGACCACCGGACCAGGGGGATGAGGTGGATGAGGCTTTCTTCCGGCAGCTCACGGAAGCTACTAGATCGCATGCCCTGATTCTCATGGGTGACTTTAATTTTCCTGATATCTGCTGGGAGAGCAATACAGCGGTGCATAGACAATCCAGGAAGTTTTTGGAAAGCGTAGGGGACAATTTCCTGGCGCAAGTGCTAGAGGAGCCAACTAGGGGGGGCGCTTTTCTTGACCTGCTGCTCACAAACCGGGTAGAATTAGTGGGGGAAGCAAAAGGGGATGGGAATCTGGGAGGCAGTGACCATGAGTTGGTTGAGTTCAGGATCCTGACGCAGGGAAGAAAGGTAAGCAGCAGGATACGGACCATGGACTTCAGGAAAGCAGACTTCGACTCCCTCAGGGAACGGATGGCCAGGATCCCCTGGGGGACTAACTTGAAGGGGAAAGGAGTCCAGGAGAGCTGGCTGTATTTCAAGGAATCCCTGTTGAGGTTACAGGGACAAACCATCCCAATGAGTCGAAAGAATAGTAAATATGGCAGGCGACCAGCTTGGCTTAATGGTGAAATCCTAGCGGATCTTAAACATAAAAACGAAGCTTACAAGAAGTGGAAGGTTGGACATATGACCAGGGAAGAGTATAAAAATATTGCTCGGGCATGTAGGAATGTTATCAGGAGGGCCAAATCGCACCTGGAGCTGCAGCTAGCCAGAGATGTCAAGAGTAACAAGAAGGGTTTCTTCAGGTATGTTGGCAACAAGAAGAAAGCCAAGGAATGTGTGGGCCCCTTACTGAATGAGGGAGGCAACCTAGTGACAGAGGATGTGGAAAAAGCTAATGCACTCAATGCTTTTTTTGCCTCTGTTTTCACTAACAAGGTCAGCTCCCAGACTGCTGCGCTGGGCATCACAAAATGCGGAAGAGATGGCCAGCCCGCTGTGGAGAAAGAGGTGGTTAGGGACTATTTAGAAAAGCTGGACGTGCACAAGTCCATGGGGCCGGACGAGTTGCATCCGAGAGTGCTGAAGGAATTGGCGGCTGTGATTGCAGAGCCACTGGCCATTATCTTTGAAAACTCGTGCCGAACCGGGGAAGTCCCGGATGACTGGAAAAAGGCTAATGTAGTGCCAATCTTTAAAAAAGGGAAGAAGGAAGATCCTGGGAACTACAGGCCAGTCAGCCTCACCTCAATCCCTGGAAAAATCATGGAGCAGGTCCTCAAAGAATCAATCCTGAAGCACTTGCATGAGAGGAAAGTGATCAGGAACAGCCAGCATGGATTCACCGAGGGAAGGTCATGCCTGACTAATCTAATCGTCTTTTATGATGAGATTACTGGTTCTGTGGATGAAGGGAAAGCAGTGGATGTATTGTTTCTTGACTTTAGCAAAGCTTTTGACACGGTCTCCCATAGTATTCTTGTCAGCAAGTTAAGGAAGTATGGGCTGGATGAATGCACTATAAGGTGGGTAGAAAGCTGGCTAGATTGTCGGGCTCAACGGGTAGTGATCAATGGCTCCATGTCTAGTTGGCAGCCGGTATCAAGTGGAGTGCCCCAAGGGTCGGTCCTGGGGCCGGTTTTATTCAATATCTTCATAAATGATCTGGAGGATGGTGTGGATTGCACTCTCAGCAAATTTGCGGATGATACTAAACTGGGAGGAGTGGTAGATATGCTGGAGGGGAGGGATAGGATACAGAAGGACCTAGACCAATTGGAAGATTGGGCCAAAAGGAATCTGATGAGGTTCAATAAGGATAAGTGCAGGGTCCTGCACTTAGGACGGAAGAACCCAATGCACAGCTACAGACTAGGGACCGAATGGCTAGGCAGCAGTTCTGCGGAAAAGGACCTAGGGGTGACAGTGGATGAGAAGCTGGATATGAGTCAGCAGTGTGCCCTTGTTGCCAAGAAGGCCAATGGCATTTTGGGATGTATAAGTAGGGGCATAGCGAGCAGATCGAGGGACGTGATCGTTCCCCTCTATTCGACATTGGTGAGGCCTCATCTGGAGTACTGTGTCCAGTTTTGGGCCCCACACTTCAAGAAGGATGTGGATAAATTGGAGAGAGTCCAGCGAAGGGCAACAAAAATGATTAGGGGACTGGAACACATGAGTTATGAGGAGAGGCTGAGGGAGCTGGGATTGTTTAGTCTGCAGAAGAGAAGAATGAGGGGGGATTTGATAGCTGCTTTCAACTACCTGAAAGGGGGTTCCAAAGAGGATGGCTCTAGACTGTTCTCAATGGTAGCAGATGACAGAACGAGGAGTAATGGTCTCAAGTTGCAGTGGGGGAGGTTTAGATTGGATATTAGGAAAAACTTTTTCACTAAGAGGGTGGTGAAACACTGGAATGCGTTACCTAGGGAGGTGGTAGAATCTCCTTCCTTAGAGGTTTTTAAGGTCAGGCTTGACAAAGCCCTGGCTGGGATGATTTAACTGGGAATTGGTCCTGCTTTGAGCAGGGGGTTGGACTAGATGACCTTCTGGGGTCCCTTCCAACCCTGATATTCTATGATTCTATGATTCTATGAAGTGGGGTGCAAGGTTTTGGGAAGTATTTTGGGGGGAAGGACGCGTCCAAACAGCTCTTTCCCAGTAACCAGTATTAGTTTGGTGGTGGTAGCGGCCAGTCCAAGGACAACGGGTTGAATATTTTGTACCTTGGGGAAGTTTTGACCTAAGCTGGTAAAGAGAAGCTTAGGAGGTTTTTCATGTAGGTCCCCACATCTGTACCCTAGAGTTCAGAGTGGGGGAGGAACCTTGACAACCCCTGTGATGCTAGTGTGAATCTGTGACCAGAAAAGCAAACTAAAGACAATTCCTTAGCCTGATCCTGGCAAAAGTATGGCTAAAATCAAGGCAGCTAAATGTCATGAGCACATTGTGTGAGGTGCATTTGAATTTTTTTCCAGCAGCAAGCATCAGAGACAGAAGCTGCATTTTCTTTTTTTGCTATTCTTTTCCCTTTTCTATGTATGTCTTTTCTTAAAAGAAGCAGGATTATGCTTTAACAACAACCAGAAACCTATAACTGAATCTCTTCTTTCTCAAAAAAGGCTAATACTATCTAACAAACTGTCAAGCAGGGGCTTTTCTCTTTAAAAAGACTCTACGCCAGAATAAGGGAAATTGTTAAAATGAAGTTCTACTTACCAAAAACAGTTCACGTGTTTAAATTTTGTATTTTTCCTCTTTGAGTCTAATAAACAGTTAACAGGTTTTTATAGTGGTGCTTTGGAATGTGAATAGGACAGCCATAACTTTACACAAACCCTTACACATAATAGGACAGCCATAACTTTACACAAACTCTGAACCACAACTGTAGCACTCAAATTAAGAACAGCCTTCACCAACAAACTGTCTAAACAATGCCATCTAATCAAACCAGGAATCTTTATTGCTTTGGAAAGAATGATAGTGTTTTTTGCCTTTAGCTTTGTTTTAGCTAGGGATTTGTTTCTTTCTTGTGAGTGGAGTATGGACAAATGTCAGTACTTGTTTTCATTTTGATCTTCAAAAAGAGATTGTTATATGGTTGAGCCCATAAGATACTACTTTGTATATAAATATATGTGAAGATGGAATTAGCTGGTTAATAAAAAATACTTTATGCCTGATTAAGATTTTAAGAAGGCGTATTATGATACATAGGTAGGCTCATAGTGCAGCTAATATGCTGAACTTTCACCCCACTCCAGCTGTAAAAATATGTGATCTTCAGTCCTGTTCTTCCATTGGTGCTGGGCTTTTCTCCTTTTCCCCAGCTGCATCACTCAACAAAAGGTGTTTGGTCCAACTCTGTAGACTTTCTGCAGTGTAGATGTTCCTGTGTTTATCTCACAGCTGAAGATCTATGGTTCTTCAACTGTCAGTAATATTTTCTCTCTTTATTGCCTAGTAAGGGTTTCATTTTCTTATGATTCAGGGTAAATAATGTCATTTTCATATATGTGAGCCTTTGACCTCAGCCCAGCAAACCAGAGGCGTTAGGTAAGAGACCTTTGGCTAATATCACCTCAACAAGCTAAAGTTCTTGAGCTATACCCTAGAAAAGAATTGTGCCTTAACATCAGCTGAGTATAGATCATGTACAAGGAACCTCCTCTTTCTTCTTGCAAACACCCAGCGGAGCTGAATAACTCAGTAGCTAATGTTAGACTGATCTAAAAGTCACTGGTTGAATCCAGGTTTTTGGCGCAACCCCCTTCCCGCTCCCCCAAACCCTCATTGCTTCTATTTCTTTCATAAAATAAAGACGTTTTAAATGGTAGAATAGCTTCTCTCCTACATCTGTTAAGGTCCTAATTAGAAAATTGTACAATCTCAAATTGGAAAAAATCTAAATCAGACTTCATAGGTGAGGATCACAAATCCTTCCTGCTAGAGCATCTGTGAAGTGTGAAACAATGTTTGAACCAGGATTTTTCTCCTGTCTGAATAGTAAGTTGGCAATTGTCATTAGCTATTTTCTCCCTTACCCTTCAAATAAGGACAGATTATTATTTGACCATATAAATACCTTGTGCTATTATGGTATTTAAAGGAGCATGGCAAGGTGCTAAAGAAGCTAAAAATGGCATTTCATGTCCTGATCCAGACTAAAAAAAAGTCTATTATGATGCATGCACAGGTCCACCAGTTGGATAGAAATAACTAGACTTATCAGTGAAGTTTCACTTCAGACTCTAAAGGGGAGTTCAAAATAGGCTTAATACTTAACCAAAATATAGAATATTAACCAGGAAGACACTGCCACCTCTTAACTCCATCTGCAGTGACAAGAACAACAGCAAAACCAGAGTTGTTCAACAGGGACTTTAAAGATCAAGGGCAAAGGATCTTTCTTACTTCTACACAGGCCAGATATGAAAATGGCCTGTCTTGCAATATTTCATCACTTCTACTTCCAATCCAGGCAGGAAATGGGAAGGGTGGATACACACAAAGATGAAAGAATTTGAGGGAGCAAGGAACAATACTAATTATTGAAACCTTAAAATAAAGGTTCAGTTCATGTTCAAGTTTTGCACAAAGGTTGGAGTCCGTTCTTGTTTTACTTGCCCCAACTCTTTATCAGATTTTTTTTTTAATCCTGGAGATGAAGTATGGTGAGACTTTTCTTGCTATCAATTCCAATTTTGTGGTAGAAATAAAGAACTGTATGCACTTTACAGTAAGTGTAATTGAAACATTGTGCCTCAGTTTACTAAAGCATCATCAGGTGGTATGATCTCTGGTCATTGATTTTTGCCTTAATGTTTGGTCAACTTTATCAGCCATCACTTTTCAAAAAGAAAGGCGTTTTTTTATCTTAATGCAGTAGAAAAGCAGGTAGTTTGCCCTTAGGGATTTACTCTTTGTGGTTAGCTATTACAGTTGAAAAAAGAGGCAAGCAGCTGTGACCCCAAAGCCAAAAGTGAATAATTATTCAGTGTGAGATACAATTCCTACAGAGATGAAATGCATGTTCATCCACGTGATCTTAGAAGAGAAGTGGCAGGCAAGGGCCTAAACAATACATGGCAAAGGAAGAACAAAGTCCTCCTATGAGGGCAAGAAAAAAAGGATAAGTGAATTGTGAGCACTTCAGCCTCTCAGGATGCTGAACAAAAAAATGCCACAACCAGAAACTCAAATGAAAAAGAAATGTAAAAGGCAGCCTTACTAGCTGCCCACTGGTCGCCTAGCCTAATAGCTGTGTTCTGCACTATGGCCTGAGCCCAAACTCATTGAAATTGAAGGAAAAACTCCCTTTGGCTTTGGATCAGGGTCTATGAGACCTGAATCTAATTTCATACACAACAGGGAATAAAAGTGCTTAGCCAGTTCCCTGAGAGAAAATTGTCTTGAACCATTCAGCAGTGAACCAATTTTATCTTTTGACTTGTCAGTAGACTGCCATCAAGTGTGCCACTTAGTGCCAGCCACAGCGGTGCTGTTTTATGTTGTGGCATTATGAACAGCTGTGCATGGGCAACCTGGCAGGGAGCATAAACTCATTTCACATAGGCCATCTGATGGTAAGGCCTCTGATGTGCTTTGAATTTGGACCTTTTTTTGGAAATATAGTATAACTTCTCTCACCTGTGTTTATGCCTCAGTTTGGCCAGCTTGTTGACTGTGGCATTAGCAACATTACATCTGCTAGCGGTTAGACTTAGCACATAGGCTGAGGTTGACTCAGATTCACAGAAGCTTATTAATTAAACACAACCTATAAAACAGGGACTACTAATAAAAGTGCAGAGCGATTTGTGCGCTTGTTGTAGTAGGTACAGGACACCAGTGGGTGCAGGATAGCAGCTTGTTGAAACAGGGTGCTGGTTAATGAGACTGAAAAGAGAAGATCCAGCAAAATCTGTACCAGCTGTTGCCATTGGCATGACTGCAGAATCTACAGTATCACCTCAAGGCACTGGCTTTTGCAACCATTCTTCTTCTGCTGCTGTTGCATTTGCCATAATTGGGGCATTTACCACTAGCTTTTTGTCCCTGAAAATATAAATGAAACTTTTTGTCAAAAAAAAAGAGGGCATTATTTTGTTTGTTTGTTTGGAAGTGTTTTGGTACATGACGCTTACAATCTTTTACTTTCTCCCAT
Source organism: Lepidochelys olivacea (assembly GCF_965140295.1). NCBI lineage: Eukaryota > Metazoa > Chordata > Testudines > Cheloniidae > Lepidochelys > Lepidochelys olivacea. Next base: position 77,318,132 of record NC_140414.1, read on the forward strand.
TCCTCTTGCACCTCCTCCTGGAAAAAAAGGTTAAAACGGAAAGAAATGTTTGATTCTATTCCAGTTTCAAAACAAAATACAAATGAAAAAAATCTGCTCTGCAAACTTTTCCATATAGTTATTGACTCAGCTTGTGGATATGTGGGGCACTCTGGAATGCTCCTTTTCTGCTCTATCACCTAGTGATGTGACTTAGGAATTAAACTTGACAAGGCAAAAGGAAGCCAGCAGTGAAAGCGAATGCACTTTGAGTGAAAACTGGCAAACAGATAACTTTATGTATCCCTTTTAAAATAAGGCAAACAATAAGCAAACAGTTTCTATGCATGTTAAAAAAAAAACACACCCCTTTGCTGATGATTACAGTCCCACCGCTTTGTCAGCATTCTGGACCCAGTTCTGCATTACTGTGGCTATGAATCCTATTGAAGTAAATGAAAGCTGCAGAGGCTCAATAACTTCAAAAATAAGGTAGAGATTATCCAAAGACAGTCAGAAGATATATTCTGCTCAGCCTGTCAGGAATCAGGGCCTGCAGCAGAGCTAATCTCCAGGTGGTCCAGAGCTAATCTCTACAGCAGGCCTGCAGTAGGCTGCTTGATTGACCATGCCACCAGATTGGCTGCAGAGACCAGTAGGCTAGCTCTTAAGGAAGTAGCAGCTTACTCTTTTCTTAACACTCATGTCTACCGCTGTACCTGCTCCTGCCTTGAACCCCTCCTTGCCTGTTGCCCTGCTCACTCCAGTTTTTGCCTCCAGTTTAACCCTTGGCTCTGGATGCTGATGCCTGTTCTGATACTAGTCTAGACTGCCCTCATCCCAGTTGACTGACACAGCCTTGGCATTGCAGAATTCAGTTCAATGTGTTTTCTGTGTTTTTTATAATTTTTTAAGCCTCATCTAAAAAATAGCTAGATCTAGAAACTTCTGTAGAGAAGTGGCAACCTCTCCACAACTGAGCTTGTAATCAGTTTTTCCTTGTAAGTTTCCCTTTTTTGAGGGGAGATGGAGGTATTTTCCCCCCCTCTAAAACCAAAAAATGGTTTCAGCATTAGATTTGGAATTTGTGGCCCAAGCCAGGAAAGAATTATTTTGGTCAAATTTAAGGTAAACCAGACAAACCGTTTCTCAGGTAGGAGAATTGGAAAAAAAATCAAATGTCAATTGCATTTGATACATCAAGTCCTACTCTAGATAAGAATTCACGCAATTTAAAGAATTAAAGTGATCACGTTTTTATTCTGATTTTTTTTTAGACTCCGTCAGAAAAAAAATTTGGAAGAAGAGTGGCTCAAATTGTTAACTACATGAAATAAGATTTAAGTGGAGTCTGAGAAGAAGAGCTTGTAACTTTTAGGAGAGAAAAGATAAGTTTGATAAATCCAATAAGTCAGCATCTCTGAGTTTAAATAAATAAGCAAGTTGTCCAGAATCTTCAGAAACTTTTTTTTCCCAGGCCCACTTCTGAGGCAGGTCAGGAAAAAAATATTCCAGGTCCAAAGGCACCAAAAGGAATTACTTTGAAGAATGGCTAGGGTTGACTAAAAATTAATCTTTATATTGTAACTTGCTAAAGAGTGGGGGCTAGGGCAGGGGAGAGCCACTGTGACACTAGAAGCCAACAAATCAGACAACTAGGCCAACTGAACAAAACAATTCATGGCACCAATCAGAAGAACATAATGAAATTTGCTTACCTCAGCTTCTTTAATTCATCCATATTTCTTAATTATAGAACGTAAAAACTACACTATTTCAGCCACGGTGGGCCATTGTTCCATTTTCTTTTGCCTTTGTGATTAAGAAATAAATATTTTAGCTACAGTATAGCAAGAAGGCTTAGATCTTCTATTCTCTTGACAATTGGCTTAGACAGCCGAAATGTATTCCGGTAGATGTCTTTCCATCAAACATTGTTGCTTCCGTTTTAATATCCCAGTGTACATGATGGGTAATGAGTCACGTGTAATCATCAGAATTAAAGTAGAACAGGATATCTCTAGAGCCTGAGACAAACAGAAGAGAGAAGGGATTTGGAGGAAGAATTATTTGTGTAATGAATTAATGAGAAATCCATTAACAAAAGCTTGTTCTCTCTACAATCTCTTATTTCTTTTTTTGAATGTTGGGTATGTTAAATCCTGATATAGATCAAGATAGTAATTTCGTAGCTTGGGCATGTCCCCAATATTAATAGTATAACTTCAAAATGGGCCTGTCACAAATTTCAGATCCTAATCTAAATCTTAACTTTCTCAAATTTCAGGCATATTTGGATTTAGGGGTTTTGGTTCATACTAATCTCTAACAAAAAAAAAATCAGTCATAGAATCATAGAATATCAGGGTTGGAAGGGACCTCAGGAGGTCATCTAGTCCAACCCCCTGCTCAAAAGCAGGACCCATACCCAATTAAATCATCCCAGCCAGGGCTTTCTCAAGCCTGACCTTAAAAACTTCTAAGGAAGGAGATTCCACCACCTCCCTAGGCAACGCATTCCAGTGTTTCACCACCCTCCTAGTGAAAAAGTTTTTCCTAATATCCAACCTAAACCTCCCCCACTGCAACTTGAGACCATTACTCCTTGTCCTGTCCTCTTCCACCACTGAGAATAGTCTAGAACCATCCTCTCTGGAACTACCTCTCAGGTAGCTGAAAACAGCTATCAAATCCCCCCTCATTCTTCTCTTCTGCAGACTAAACAATCCCAGTTCCCTCAGCCTCTCCTCATAACTCATGTGTTCCAGTCCCCTAATCATTTTTGTTGCCCTTCGCTGGACTCTCTCCAATTTATCCACATCCTTCTTGTAGTGTGGGGCCCAAAACTGGACACAGTACTCCAGATGAGGCCTCACCCATGTCAAATAGAGGGGGATGATAATGTCCCTCGATCTGCTCGCTATGCCCCTACTTATACATCCCAAAATGCCATTGGCCTTCTTGGCAACAAGGGCACACTGCTGGCTCATATCCAGCTTCTCGTCCACTGTCACCCCTAGGTCCTTTTCCGCAGAACTGCTGCCTAGCCATTCGGTCCCTAGTCTGTAGCTGTGCATTGGGTTCTTCCGTCCTAAGTGCAGGACCCTGCACTTATCCTTATTGAATCTCATCAGATTTCTTTTGGCCCAATCCTCCAATTTGTCTAGGTCCCTCTGTATCCTATCCCTGCCCTCCAGCGTATCTACCACTCCTCCCAGTTTAGTATCATCTGCAAATTTGGTGAGAGTGCAATCCACACCATCCTCGAGATCATTTATGAAGATATTGAACAAAACCGGCCCCAGGACCGACCCCTGGGGCACTCCACTTGACACTGGCTGCCAACTAGACATGGAGCCATTGATCACTACCCGTTGAGCCCCACAATCTAGCCAACTTTCTACCCACCTTATAGTGCATTCATCCAGCCCATACTTCCTTAACTTGCTGACAAGAATACTGTGGGAGACCATGTCAAAAGCTTTGCTAAAGTCAAGATACAATACATCCACTGCTTTCCCTTCATCCACAGAACCAGTAATCTCATCATAAAATGAGATTAGTTTAGATTAGATTAGATTAGTCAGGCATGACCTTCCCTTGGTGAATCCATGCTGGCTGTTCCTGATCACTTTCCTCTCATGCAAATGCTTCAGGATTAATTCTTTGAGGACCTGCTCCATGATTTTTCCAGGGACTGAGGTGAGGCTGACTGGCCTGTAATTCCCAGGATCCTCCTTCTTCCCTTTTTTAAAGATTGGCACTACATTAGCCTTTTTCCAGTCATCCGGGACTTCCCCCGTTCGCCACGAGTTTTCAAAGATAATGGCCAATGGCTCTGCAATCACAGCTGCCAGTTCCTTTAGCACTCTCGGATGCAACTTATCCGGCCCCATGGACTTGTGCACGTCCAGTTTTTCTAAATAGTCCCTAACCACCTCTTTCTCCACAGCGGGCTGGCCATCTATTCCCCATGTTGTGATGCCCAGCACAGCAGTCTGGGAGCTGACCTTGTTCGTGAAGACAGAGGCAAAAAAGCATTGAGTACATTAGCTTTTTCCACATCCTCTATCACTAGGTTGCCTCCCTCATTCATTAAGGGGCCCACACTTTCCTTGGCTTTCTTCTTGTTGCCAACATACCTGAAGAAACCCTTCTTGTTACTCTTAACATCTCTTGCTAGCTGCAGCTGCAGATGCTATTTGGCCCTCCTAATTTCATTCCTACATGCCCGAGCAATATTTTTATACTCTTCCCTGGTCATATGTCCAACCTTCCACTTCTTGTAATCTTCTTTTTTATGCTTAAGATCTGCTAGGATTTCACCGTTAAGCCAAGCTGGTCGCCTGCCATATTTACTATTCTTTCGACACATCGGGATGGTTTGTCCCTGTAACCTCAACAGGGATTCCTTGAAATACAGCCAGCTCTCCTGGACTCCTTTCCCCTTCATGTTAGTCCCCCAGGGGATCCTACCCATCCATTCCCTGAGGGAGTCGAAGTCTGCTTTCCTGAAGTCCAGGGTCCGTATCCTGCTGCTTACCTTTCTTCCCTGTGTCAGGATCCTGAACTCAACCAACTCATGGTCACTGCCTCCCAGATTCCCATCCACTTTTGCTTCCCCTACTAATTCTTCCCGGTTTGTGAGCAGCAGGTCAAGAAAAGCTCCCCCACTAGTTGGCTCCTCTAGCACTTGCACCAGGAAATTGTCCCCTACGCTTTCCAAAAACTTCCTGGATTGTCTATGCACCGCTGTACTGCTCTCCCAGCAGATATCAGGAAAATTAAAGTCACCCATGAGAACCAGGGCATGCGATCTAGTAGCTTCCGCGAGCTGCCGGAAGAAAGCCTCATCCCCCTGGTCCGGTGGTCTATAGCAGACTCCCACCACTACATCACTCCTGTTGCTCACACTTCTAAACTTAATCCAGAGACACTCAGGTTTTTCTGCAGTATCGTACCAGAGCTCTGAGCAGTCATACTGCTCCCTTACATACAGTGCTACTCCCCCACCTTTTCTGCCCTGCCTGTCCTTCCTGAACAGTTTATAACCATCCATGACAGTACTCCAGTCATGTGAGTTATCCCACCAAGTCTCTGTTATTCCAATCACATCATAATTCTTTGACATCACCAGGGCCTCCAGTTCTCCCTGCTTGTTTCCAAGGCTTTGTGCATTCGTATATAAGCACTTGAGATAACCTGCTGATCGCCCCTCATTCTCAGTATGAGGCAGGAGCCCTCCCCTCACAGACATTCCTGCCTGTGCTTCCTCTCGGTATCCCGCTTTCCCACTTACCTCAGGGCTTTGGTCTCCTTCCCCCAGTGAACCTAGTTTAAAGCTCTCCTCACTAGGTTAGCCAGCCTGCTTGCAAAGATGCTCTTTCCTCTCTTCGTAAGGTGGAGCCTGTCTCTGCCCAGCACTCCTCCTTCATGGAACACCATCCCATGGTCAAAGAATCCAAAGCCTTCTCTCCGACCCCACCTGCGTAGCCATTCGTTGACTTCCACTATTCGACGGTCCCTACCCAGGCCTTTTCCTTCCACGGGGAGGATGGATGAGAACACCACCTGTGCCTCAAACTCCTTTATCCTTCTTCCCAGAGCCACGTGGTCTGCAGTGATCCGCTCAAGGTCATTCTTGGCAGTCAATCATTTAAACCAATTGAGTCTTCAGAGGGAGTATTCATCTAGTGGTTACAGACTACAACAAGAACAGTCTGGACTCCTGGCTTCTATTTCCAGCTCTGCCTCTGACTCACGATCTGATCTCCATCAAATCACAACTTCTCTGAGGTTTCTTTTTGGCCAAAGGTAAAATGGGCCTAATACTATTTTCCTATCTCACAGGAGGGTTGAGGGTTTATATATTGATGTTTGTACAATGCTTTCAGGTCCTTGAGTGAAAGGTGTTATATAAATGCAAGGTACTGGTATTCTCTATAATCTCATCTATAAGCAGGAGAATAATGGGGGTGAAAGTTTAAGAGGCAACACTACTAAGTATGAACCAATGTTCAAATGTGACAAAGTGAAGGGAATTATTTTGCCATTTAATCATCGGACTTAATATTCTGCTTAAGGCAACATAGACACAATGTGTAAAACAATTAACTCTGATTATAGCATAGTACCTTCCAGATGAGTTTGCCGTAGCTAGATTTCTGGCAGATGCAGATGCAGAGCTCTGTCAACTCCAACAGAATCTGAAGTTGGTGAGACAGAAAAGGACATATGTGACTTGACAGGACTCAACTGCTAAAGGTCGTTCAGTCACTATGACATCAACTTTTGCTTTCATCATCAGTTTCCTGCAAACAAAAAAACACTTGCCGTCTTTTTGATTTTTGGATGAGTACTTGATTTCAGAAAGGTTTGCAGATTGACAATGCAGGAAAAAAAATCTTTTCTTGAGGAGAAACTTGAGGATGATAACTGTGATGTTAAACTGCTTCAAAATCCTAATTATTCACAAAGTCCCTTTCATCGTGTACTAGGTATCTTTGAACCAAAGGAAGAAAACTCAGTAGTGAGGTACAGCCTATAATACTGGGCTTTAACATTCAAGTCTGTGCAACGGGACAAATATTGATCCCATTAAAGTCGATGAAAATTCGCACTGACTTCACTGGGGCTAGGATTTTGTCCTGTCTGAGCATCCATGCAGCACTTAGTTCTCAGAGTCCTGAGACGTTATATATCTGAGACAAATGTAATCTTGGGATAATCTCCTCTTTGGCTTTTATGCATCTGGAGGGGAAGTCCCCAGGACTTAACTTTTTTAATTTAACTTTTGGAGGTATTGTTTTCTTCTTCACAAAGCAATTTGGGTAAAAATTTCATAAACATATAAGTGACTTTCTGAAAACAGGATTTAGATTAATAAGTGTCCTGCGCACTTACAAGTTCCATTGACATAAGTGCCATTTTAACCTTTATTGTGTTAAAACTAAATACATTAAGAGGGAAATGTATTTAGATATACATTCTTTGCCATAATCTAGAAGAACTGTCAGTTTTAACACTAAAATGAAAGGCCTATAACTGAGCATCACAGAATGAACTATTTTTTACCTGCAGAAAGGGGAGTTGCTCCAGGTATTGATATTGCTGTGTGTGTGTGTGAGAGAAAGAAGCCTTTGCTTCAGCTTCCTGTAATAATCATATTGCTTAGTTATTATTTTAGTTAAGACACAAAAATGACTGAGCTGTTAAAAACAAACTGGATCATTAAGGAGCTATTAACGTTTTGTAAGCATAGTGAAAAAAAGGAAAATGAGGGAAGTATATTTCTTTAATGTGAAATATTTGCCATTATGTAAACTCTTGCCTCTAAGATGCTTGTTTGAAGTAAAGAGTTAATCAATCATAATACAAAAATCTAGTCAATACCATTTTTGTAAAGGAATTAGATAAGCACAGATCTATAATTGTATGTAATTCTGGATTGCTAATATTCTTATTAATTAACAATGAAAGTTAAATGATACAAGAAGATTATTGGCAATAGTGTTAAGGCTGGCTTAAAACTTTCCTTCGAAACTGGGGTTTGATTGACACTGTATTGATCTAAATGCAATTTTTCACAAAAAATGTCTGCTCTGCAGAAAACTTGGACTTTTCATTAACCCCCCTCCATCCCAAGAAAAATCTCAAACTGAAAACTTTTCAGCCAAAAATTGAAAATGTGAATATGGAAATGCGTCACAGGAGTTGTGGTTTGGAGACTTATGCCTTCATTCTCTTTTGTGGGTCAGGTTCCCCAGCCAGACCACATTTCCCACAATGAACAGTGGCCATGATACATCACAATAACTCATCAAGGAAGTGGACCATGGTGCATCATGAGCGACTGAGTCCAGACAGGGAGCCTGGCCTTTAGGAGAAAATGAGGGCATGAGGCACCTGAACTGTAACTCCCATGAAGCACTATGACAGTTTAAGATCATGTCTTCACTACCAGGGTAAATTGACCTAAGTTAAGCTACTCCAGCTATGAGGATAACATAGCGAAGTCGATGTAGCTTTGGTAGATTTACTCCGGTGTCTTTACTGTGCTGCGTCAACAGGAGAGGCTCTTTGGTCAATTTACCATACTCTTTTCAGGGAGCTGGAATACCAGAATCCACTGAGTAGTCAATTTAGCAGGTCTTCACTAGACCCGATAAATCAACACCTGCTGCATCGATTGCAGCGGCGTCGATCTCCCCCACCGTGAAAACAAACCCTTTATGTTGACCTGAGCTGAAATTAAATACTTTGATTCAGTTCCACAAACCAAATGAAACATTGTCAAAAGGTTTCATTATTTTTCAAAATATAGACAAAATGTTTGGATACTTAATTGAAATTTGTGGCTGAAAATTTTCAGTGGGATTTTTTTTTTTTTTGGTGACAGGTCAAAATTTTCTATGGAAAATGTCAATGAAAATATATTTATTTACTTTCATCAATTTTTCTTCTGTGAGGGCTCACATAATGGGTAGTTCATAATGTATATAACAATTCAATAGAAAAGTCTAGAGTTCATACACTTCCAAAATAACAGCTAAATGTCTATGCTTAACTGATTACTTTACAGAAATTGTCTCTCTAGAGTTAACTGCTAACTCTTTATTTCTGCCAGTTACCTTAAGTTCATGTTTCAGAGTAGCAGCAGTGTTAGTCTGCATCTGCAAAAAGAACAGGAGTACCTGTGGCACCTTAGAGACTCACACATTTATTTGAGCATAAGCTTTCATGGGCTAAAACCCACTTCATCAGATGCAGGCAGTGGAAAATACAGTAGGAAGATACATATATATATATATATATATATACACACAGAGAACATGAAACAATGGGTGTTATCATACACACTAGAACGAGAGAGATCAGTTAAGGTGAGCTATTACCAGCAGGAGAGAAAAAAAAACCTTTTGTAGTGATAATCATTTCCAGCAGTTGACAGAACGTGTAAGGAACAGTAGGGGGAAAAATAAACATGGGGAAATAGTTTTACTTTGTGTAAATACATATCCACTCCCAGTCTTTATTCAAGCCTAATTTAATGGTGTCCAGTTTGCAAATTAATTCCAATTCAGCAGTCTCTTGTTGGAGTCTGTTTTTGAAGTTTTTTTGTTGAAGAATTGCCACTTTTAGGTCTGTAATCGAGTGACCAGAGAGATTGAAGTGTGCTCCGACTGGTTTTTGAATGTTATAATTCTTGACGTCTGATTTGTGTCCATTTATTCTTTTATGTAGAGACTGTCCGGTTTGGCCAATGTACATGGCAGAGGGGCATGGCTGGCACATGATGGCATATATCACATTGGTAGATGTGCCGGTGAATGAGTCTCTAATAGTGTGGCTGATGTGATTAGGTCCTATGATAGTGTCCCCTGAATAGATATGTGGAAACAGTTGGCAATGGGCTCTGTTGCAAGGATAGGTTCCAGGTTAGTGTTTTTGTTGTGTGACGTGGTTGCTGGTTGCCACACTATCAGAGGCTCATTTCTGCTGTCTAAGCCAAGAAGGCTAATGTCATATTGGACTGCATTAGTAGGAGCATTGCCAGCAGATTGAGGGAAGTGATTATTCACCTCTATTCGGCACTGGTGAGGCCACATCTGGAGTATTGCATCCAGTTTTGGGCCCCCATTACAGAAAGGATGTGGACAAATTGGAGAGAGTCCAGTGGGGGACAACACAAATGATTAGGAGGCTGGGGCACATGACTTCTGAGGAGAGGCTGAGGGAACTGGGCTTATTTAGTCTGCAGAAGAGAAGAGCAAGGGGGGATTTGATAGCAGCCTTCAACTACCTGAAGGGGGGTTCCAAAGAATCATAGAATCATAGAATATCAGGGTTGCAAGGGACCTCAGGAGGTCATCTAGTCCAACCCCCTGCTCAAAGCAGGACCAATCCCCAACTAAATCATCCCAGCCAGGGCTTTGTCAAGCCTGACCTTAAAAATATCTAAGGAAGGAGATTCCACCACCTACCTAGGTAACCCATTCCAGTGTTTCGCCACCCTCCTAGTGAAAAAGTTTTTCCTAATATCAAACCTAAACCTCCCCCACTGCAACTTGAGACCATTACTCCTTGTTCTGACATCAGCTACCACTGAGAACAGTCTAGATCCATCCTCTTTGGAACCCCCTTTCAGGTAGTTGAAAGCAGCTATCAAATCCCCCCTCATTCTTCTCTTCCACAGACTAAATAATCCCAGTTCCCTCAGCCTCTCCTCACAAGTCATGCGTTCCAGTCCCCTAATCATTTTTGTTGCCCTCCGCTGGACTCTTTCCAATTTTTCCACATCCTTCATGTAGTGATGAGGCCTCACCAATGTCGAATAGAGGGGAACGATCACGTCTCTCGATCAGCTGGCAATGCCCCTACCTATACGTCCCAAAATGCCATTGTCCTTCTTGGCCAAGAGGTTGGAGCTAGGCTGTTCGCAGTGATGTCAGATGACAGAACAAGGACCAATGGTCTGCAGTTGCAATGGGAGAGGCCTAGGTTCGATATAAGGAAAAACTATTTCACTAGGAGGGTGGTGAAGCACTGGAATGGATAACCTAGGGAGGAGGTGGAATCTCCATCCTTCGAGGCTTTTAAGACCTGGCTTGACAAAGCCCTGGCTGGGATGATTTAGTTGGGTTGGTCCTACTTTGAGCAGAGGGTTGGACTAGATGATCTCCTGGGGTCTCGTCCAACCCTAATCTTCGATGATTCTATGAACCTCATGGAGTGCTTATATAAGGGAAAACAACAACACCTACATTCAGATTAAAAGTATAATGATCAGGGAATATCCCTTCCAATTTCCTAATGAGACTTTCACAAATGAATATATCCCAAATTTTGGACTGAATCCAGTGAAGGTTAAGACAGCACTCAGAGCTGAATCAATGTTAACTGCATGTTTATACAGGGCCAAAGCCTGGTCTCACTCAAGCCAATGAGAACTTTTCCTTTGTCTTCAGTGGGACCAAAATTTGGTCCAGAATGGAGACCTGACCATTAAAATCCTTTATTACAGTGGGTACTTTACTATTGCATCTTCACATAGTGGTTCAAAGATGCCTCAGCTCCTAGGGTCGTGTGATGTACATCAGAAGCTAAGCTTTCGTTTTAAAAATATATAATTTTCTAGCCATCGTGGTCTGAACAAAAACTTGACAAGAGTACCAGGTCATCTGGAGAAGACTTGAAACAATAGCTCTAAGACAGATGGACTGCCTTATGAGTCTCAATCATGTGTTAACTCTAAGACCTGCTGATCTGTTTCCTGAGGAAAGAGTAGCCCCAACTGCTACTTTTGGGGTATCACTGCCCTACCATCACCACTCCAAGTTGGATGATGGAGCCACAGGAGGGTCCATGTTATTGTTTGCTTAGCGTCCTGGATTACCCTAATCCGTCCCTGATTAACATTATTATTTTGTGCATTTGAGTATTTTGGAATTATAACACAACTAAACATAGGCAATATCTGAAATCCTACAGCAAATGGCATAGCTGCATACTTAATACGTAAGCAATCTCAGTCAGTCTGAGGCCCAGAAAATATATCATGTGACCTCTGGCTTTACAGTGAAAACAAATCCACACAATTCTACACAGGCATTCATCTTTAGAAAGTGAGACGGCAAACATGTTGCTTCCAGGCTCGGCATATTTCTGTGCACCGTCAAAAGGTTTGAATGAAACTTAGTTAGTTTCATTTCTTTGTTTGAACCTGAAACTACACAGCTTTTATATAGTTTGGAATTTACTAAAGAAAATTTCACAGTCTAGCTTCACTTTCACTTCTGCTGCTTCAGCATCTTCTGTGCCTAAAACTCTCTCCCTCCTGAACCATTTAATCTGTTTAAGGGCAAGATCCTCTGAGGTGAGGAGTGCCTCCCAAAACAGTGATGGGTTGAAGAGAGAAAGAAAGCTATTAAATGAACAAATCAGAGACATGCTGTGAACCCTCAACTCCTTTTGAAGTCTGTGGTAGCTAATTGTTCTCAGCATGTTAGGGGAAGTGATTAGCATCTTGCAAGATGAAGCCCTAAATGTCCCTTGAAGCCCTTTTTCTTTCCAGTTCACCCTATGACTTTTTCTCCTTGTAAAGTGTTCTGTGATAGTGTATATTAAGGACACTACATTAAAAAAATGATGCCTGAGATTGGCTAGGAAAGCTGATAAGTGAATTTGCCACACAGCGAAATGGAAATCTAACTATGAACATGTAATGTATTTTCAGTTGAATGTGGGATGGAACAGGAAAAACTATTGAGGTTAATATTACGTCGAATGAGAAAAGCATACTAGACACCCATTGTCATCTACATTGTAAAGAGATATGAGGAAGTTACATTGTACAGAGTAATTAAATGTGTTGTTCAATGCTCATAGATAAAAAAAATTAGGGAGTAAACAAGTTGAAGCCCCACTCTACTCACACTTATTTCAGTGGAGTTATATCTGATTTACACCTGTGTAAGTGAGAAGAGAGTTGCATTTTTGAATTTAGTTGGCTCAATTGGAATTAATTAATCAAAGACTATTAGTCAAAGGTTAATATAGCACTATTCAGAATACAGAAAGAAAAACATACATACATTATCAGGTCTCTGTAATTTGTGAAGTGATAGCAGCTTGTTCACTCCCAACTAGCTTTCCAAAACTCATGCCTCTACATACTGGTTTAGGATAAAGAAAATTCCTTGGGGGAAGTGGAAAAATTACTGTCCCACAATTGATCCCACTGTGTGGTCTATTTTTAATATCTCAGTTTATCATATCTGTTTACAAGACTGATAAAGGGATTTCTAATCCACTCATTATTACTAACAGCTATGGCAATTTCAATTGAGTTAAAAACATCTTTCAGTGTGTCATTATTTCATAAATCACAGAAAACATCTGCAATAACAAATACCTCGTATCAATCACAGAACATAATTAAATCATAATCACCCCTTATGAGTTTACCCCATCATGTTCATTACAACACATATCCTTTGTTAGTTTCCAGGGGTCCCTTCATGAGCATCTGGACTAGGTCAAGGAAGTTAAAAGACTATACACATTTCATTTAATATATGCCATCCTTCACTTTGTCACTCACTCAGATTCAACTTAAGTACAGACAAATTTTCAGTTTAATAGAGTACAGAATACTAAATTTCATAGATAAAAAGGAATTTTGGTTATGTTATATAATATATAAGAATTGCAGGGGTTTTAATATCTATTAACAAGAGAATCAGGCTTGGGATTCTTAAACTGCTAATAACACTTATGAAAATAATACACACAAATGCAGTCCCCCTCTCTCTGTATGCAAACATTCCAAATTAATAAATTCTATATTGTCCATGTGCAACAGGCAATTTTTTCTTGGTCATAATTATTTCTGCTCATGGACATAATCCTCAATGAAACTATTTATAGGCCAAGTTTGAAATTCTACCTGATTTAACTTATAAGTACAACAAAGATATTCCACAATTTGAGAGGTGCATTATCAACATGTGATGGGGTGTCTGCTTCAAAAAACATTGGAAGGGGTTAAGATGGTCTGGCAGGCCAATTAACTCCACAGGCTGCACCTGGAGGGGCAGCTAGGAAGCAGTGAATTCATTGAAAGCAGGCTCAGCTGGGCAGGAACAGACAGGCCGGTGCTGGGAAAGTGCAGATACTCCCTGGGAAGAGGGATGAGAGTTTAGAACTCATACTCTCACATAAAGGGGGGAACCAGGAGGTGTAGGAAGTGGTCCAGGAAAGAAGTAGTAAGGGCTGGGAGAGTAAAGCTCAGAACTTCTGGGTTGAGAGTCCCTGGACCAGAACCCAGAGAGATGGGTAGGCCCAGGTTCCTCAACTGGCCACTGGGGAAGTGGCACCCTCAGGGCAGTACCGGAGAAGACTACCTAAGACTGTTTGCATGGAAGGACTTTGGGTAACCCCCTGGAAGGAAGAACCAATTAGTGACATGGGCAGAGGCCTGAGTCATGAAGAGGAAGCTGCAGTTCCTGGAGTGAGAGGGGCTACAGGACAGGGGAAGAGGGGGGCTAAAATGCCTGGCAAAGCTAATTCCCAGGATGGGCAGGAGGAGGCATCACTAGCGGTGAGTGGACCCTTTGACACACTGTCACAGGGAATATACTAAAAATCCCAATTCCAAAAGTCCAACTTAAAAACCATGATGGGAAAGGATATCCTCAGAAAGGAATTCTGGGAACTCTGTGTTTTATCTGACTTCCCCTCGGACCCGGGCAGGAACAGACAAAGGCTGCTGGTGGGAAAGAGCAGTCACTCCCTGGGAAGAGGGGTGAAAGTTTGGAGTTTGTACTCCCAGGGAAGTGGGCGGGGGCGGACACCAGGAAGTGTAAGAAGTAGTACATGGAAGGAGCATGGGTCTTTTGAGGCCATGGGTGTCCTGCAATGGAGAAAAGAAAAAGCTGAAGCTTACCATTGCTTAATCAAGCAATTTAATTTAATATATGGGAGATTGTGAGGGGATGTGTATGGAGAAGGATGATCATTAGATTGTCATGGGTGTACATCTATCACAATGCTCTTGAAGGTATTTGTTGTTCACATGTATTTGACCAATATATTGTCAATCTATTGTTAGAATGGGAGAATTCTGTTGCTTTGTTGTGATAGGTCAAATAAGTCACATCTTGTTGAAATATTGTTTTTGTTCCATGACTGGGTGTAAACATTGCTTGACTTAAAGTTCATAATTAATTATTTGCAAAAACTCATCTGACTTTACCATTCACTTTCTGCAAACATTTTTAACAGTGAACTTGATCATTTGAATATTCACAGAAAGCAAACGGGAAATGGTTGAGAACATGGATGCACCAAAGTCATTTAAAAATGTTACCAAGTTTTCCTAGAAATTGTTTTTTTGCATTTGCAAAAATGTGCCCATTAGAAAACTAGAGAGGGTGGGAGGGGTGGAATAAAGTTGACATTTTCCTATGGAAGAGTTTGAGTTTTAGTGAAACTGCTTTTTCCAAAGGGAAATTTTATCACTCTTTTTTTTTTTTTTTTTTTTTTTTTTTTTTTTTTTTTTTTTTACTACCTCTACCCAAGACTATCCAAAAGTCTACAATTAATTGTGGTATTGAGAGAAAACATTGTCTGGATTGCTGAATGAGCTGAACATTGTCTGGTCTGACTTCTCATTTCTGAAGTACTAAGAAATGAGAAAGTAGGTGCAGGAACCATGCATCTGCCCAGAAAACTGAGAATGTAACTTGATTGCTTTCTTGTATGAGAACTTCAAAAGAAACATTGGAGTCTACTTATTTAGAAAGGGATGTATAGATCCAGCTGTGAAGTTTCCTGCTGGTTACCATGTTTAATATCTCCGGATATATAAATTTCCTCCCTCAGACATTTATTGCTGAATGATGCATGAGATGGGAAAATTCATTATTCTTGTTGATTAACCTGCTAGTTTGCTTTGCTGGTTTTTGGGTGAATGATTTCCATAGGATTTAACCTACTTGATCAAATGACTGGTTCATCCAGTCCAGTATTTTGTGTGTGTCTCTTTCTCACAGTGACCAGTGTTCCCTCTAATTTTTGACAGGCCATGTGCCAAAAAATTTCTTCTGTGCAAATTCTTATGTGCACGGTGTTTTGCCGTGTGTGCGGGGTTTAGGATCTGTGTGTGCGCACACACGCGCACAGCTTAGATGGGACAGTGACCTGTACCAAATGTATAGTTATAGGAAAACCTACTCACAAGGGAAGTTTCTTCTTAAACCCCATTAATGTTAGAGGTTGGATTATACCACACAGTTTTGAGGATTAATAATAATCCTTCCAAAAAATTCTCTTCTAATATTTACAACAACTCTGGCTATATTTGTTATCCATGTAAATGCCTAATCCTTTTTTACCTAAGCCTTAGAGATGAGCTCAATGACCTAATAGAGAAAACCTATCTCTAATTTCTATGATGCTCATGCTGAGACGTTATCAGTCACAGAACTGTTACCTAAGAAGCATCTGGACATGGAGACCAGGTCAGCCACAGAGCAGCATGCTAGGGCATTCTCCTCTTTCATCCTGTCAAGTTTGCAAGGCAGACAAGAAGAGTGGAGGTGCAATGCTGGAGGGGCTAATATGAAGGCAAGAGGGTCTCTATGGTATCAAATCAAGACATAGCAAACACAGGCTACAAGCTTTTGGAATGAAGATCTGCATTTCTCATCTACTATCATTTAAAGGGCAAGGTGAAAATATGGATCATGTGGTTTTATTTCCCAATGTATAAATGACTCTAGCGGTCGTCCCACTTATTGTTTTTCATTATTCTCTTGTATGTTGAGATTAACTTGAAATTTTTCTAATTCATCCAGGCCCCTGTGCAGTCTTTTAGATTTCTACTTTTGCTTTTTAATATTTTTTAACCTTCTCAACTTCATTTTGCAGTCTTTTCAGCCACTCCACTTAATGTTTTAAACATTACCCAAGCCTTGAGGTATGGGCACAATGGCCTTACAAGTCTTTTCAATATTTAATTTCTATGATGCTCATACTATAGTTCCCTTGTATTACACTCATTTTATTTCTTGACTTCCTCCTTCATTCATATTGGCTTTCTTAAACTTCTCATTTTATTGATACAGGCTATGCATTCCATGTCCTTTGGGCACACTTTAATCTATTATTCACTTTTCCGTTTCTCTCTCCATGCTGTTTCCCCTCTGCTTTATCACTTGATTGCTCTCAAATTGTTGCATTGCAAGATTTGGCTCTATAGGCCTGATTTTAAAGCCCGTTGAAGTCAATGGGAAATGTTTCCACTGATTTCAGTGGGATTTGGATCAAGCTTTAAATGGGTTTAAGAACCGAAGTCATCTGTAATAATGTTAGTGCATTTTTTCCCTTGTGTTACGATTCCATTGCAGATCAAAATTTCTTGTCAGTATAAAATATTATCAAACTACCTGTACATAAGGGACCAAATTCAGGTGTGATTCCATTGAAGTCATTAGGTTCATCACTAGTATAAATCAATCACGTCTCTTAATCTTTTAATGTAGATGATGTAAATTCTTCACATGGGGAGCATCTCGCTATTGTTGGTACAGCACATACTAAGTGAGGCACTACTATAAAACTAATGGAGTGGAGAATCCCTGGAACTAGAATTTGGTGAATAAAGTAATGATAAACTGGGTAGAATTGAATCTGTATGCTTCCTCCATTAAAGAACAAGGTCAAAGAACATGTAAGTGGACACCATTGTTGCCTAACATGCTTGTTTAACTGAACTAAACGGATGACCAGATGGAGGCTATGGAACCATAGTACAGCAGAACAGTTGCAGCAACAGCACACTAAGGAAGGAATGCAGATGGAAGCAATCAGGTTAGTATTTGGGGCATCTTATAAGGGAACCTCACAAAGTTGTAGTTTTTGGGTAACTTGATTTCTACTGTCCTGAAATGAAACACTCAATAGAACACAGTATGAGGAGACTTCCAAAGTGCGTACCAAATTCCTGTTAAGCCAGCAATGACAGTAGAACAGATCCTCAGTTGGTGTGCATTGGAGCTATGACCATGTACATCAGCTGAGGATCTACCCCAGTTCATCTGGGCCCACAGTGTTAATTTTTTGTCTTTCACCTTTAAGATTATATGTGTGTCCTGTTAGTGTCCTGCTCCATAAAGGGTATTTTGTATGAGGATACTTTCTTAAACTGAATTTAGCTCAGTCAACTTAGCCAAAGTATAAAGATCTGGCAATGCCAAAAAATCCTCTGTCCCGTTCACAGCTAGTCAAAGGATTTTGTTTGTTGGAGAGGATGGGGAGTGGGGGAGGAAAATGTCTCTGATTATTAGATCACATGAGGCAGGAGTCTTCAGAATCCAGAGATGTCCCAAGATCCACTGGACACTAGGGCCATGTTTGCAGATGCTTTACCCTTCTGGACTAATACCACCCCTCCAGCTTCCATGTCAATATGGTTCCATTGACAACATGCTGCCAGGGACTTCTCTAATGGCTACTGCTCCTTAAACCACCCTAAAAAGATATTCTGCAGTGCAGTGGTGTTCAAATGAAAAGTTCATACAGGCTGCTGCTCAAGCTGTAGGAGACAGCATCCTGCTACTTTCTAAGAGGCAGGTCTTTTTGGTATCTGTTCTTGGGGCTATCTGGAATATTTCCTGTGTCCCTTTTACCCTACTTTAATCCCTTTTCTGATAAACTGCATGCCATGGTGTATACATTCAGTCACAATACCTGCATAACTATATTCCTGGGAAATATTTTCCTTCTAAGATCATCATCATGCTGGTTCATATTTGAACCCAAATTTACATACCAGACACTGCCATCTGGCTGACAACTAAGCCAGGTTCAAACATGATAATCCTGTGGGCCTGTAGCAGGATGGTCACCTGCTCTGGCCTTAAAGGGCTTAAAACAGCCCAGGAGAGGGCTGTGGCTGAGAGAAAGCAGTTCCCAGGCTGATTGGTGGAAGCACGCTCGGCTGTGGCCATGCCCCAGTCAGGGCCCAGCTGGCCCTTATAAGAGGGCAGTGGGCCAGGAGCAGAGAGAGTCTCCTCTAGCTGTGGAGGAAGACAGGCCTGGCTGCTGGGGAAGAATACCTGAAGTGGAGCAGGGCTGGAGGAAGGCCAAGGGAGCTGGGGAGCTCCAGGCTGGAAACCTCCCAGGCTGCGGCCTAGTGTAAGGCTGGATAGGTACTGGGGTTGCAGGGGGCAGCCCAAAGGTAGGCAGAGGCAGCAGGTCCAAACCCCGCCCCCCCCTTGCCTGTGATTGGCTTATACACTGCAGTCTGCTCCAGTGTGTGGGGGCTCAATGGTGACTGGCAGTAGCCAAAGAGTGAGGCAAGGTGGTGATAGTGGGTGGGGGCTCCCCTGGGAGGGGGAGACCCAGATCTGTGGGGGTACTGCCAGGAGGAAGGGGCATTGGGGTCTGGGAGGGACACGGGGAGCCAGCGGCAGCGAGACAGCATCCTGCAGAGGGTGCTCCGGAGGCTGGAAGAGCTAATTCCCTGAGAGTCAAGCAGGAGGTGCCGCGGGGTGGGTGCCGCAGGGGTGAGTCCCGCCCTGTGACAGAGCCCCACATGCATCCTTCCTGTTCCTGCTCCCAAATATCTTTTTTTTTTCCTAGGGATAAACTTCAGAAAGGCAACTGAGTCTAGGGAGAACATTAAGAAATGAAAGGATAGTATAAAGCTTGGATTTGTATAATGTTAAGATGAAGAAGAAGAATTAATAACTAAACAGTGTTCACGCATCACACTAAACAAATATTGGCTTGTTTGTATTCCATTTTCTTCAGGAACCCACAACTTCACAAGTGCCTAATATGAACATTTTTTTGCTAATCCAAATTTAGTTACTAATTATTCATGGATCATTCCTCCTTTCAGATTCCTAGTAATTAACTGGAAGCAGTGATCCAATAAAACAAATTGTGAGATGAGTAATTTGTCATATCTTCCTTAATTAGTCCAATTAGAAAAACGCTGTAAACTTAAGTCAGTAAAACCAGGAGAAGGCATTCCAGACATTGCCTTACAACAACAGTAAATATCTAATTCTATGGTGGATTAACTACAAAAAATTGCACAAAATTGTTTTCCATACCAACATAAATTTCTTTAAAAAGGGACTAAGACTTTCATAACAGGGGATATGGTCAAGCTCATCAGACATAAAACATAAATTCATTTAGTCTCCTCTTGATTTTTTTTGTACATGATTCTTGCTACATCTGTAATTACTTAAAGGCATTTCTTTGTGCTTGCTATTTCTCAGTTTATTTTTATCTTCCTCATTACTGAATTTGTACTGTTGCTTCTTTTCTTGCACTGAAGTTGGAGTGTTGAAGTTATGACACTACAATCATTTCAATAGCCATTGGCTCTGTACATGGATACATTCACAAGATGATGTAAATACAAGATCATGAAGATGTGGCAGTGGGAATGTGTGGTAGGGAGTTATTCCATATATGAAATACTAATATATAGAAAGCAGAAAATGACTAGCCATATAAATTACATTTGAAATCAGTGTGTTCTTTGTTTTCTCCAGTATGGAAATCCCTCTTAATCAATACGAGCGAACATTTTTCAGATATCATTTGACCTAACTCATTTAAAAAAAACCAGAACACTGGATTTGACTGTAGCAGAAGTTTAACTCTAGGGCAATCTCATCTGGAATATCAAGGATCCAGATCTATTTCTAGAAGAGAGATTTTCTTGGTGTTGTAGCCTGATCTGTGGATTATGTATTAATCATATGGATTACTTAAGAATTCCCAGTTATCACTTTTGGGGTTTGATAGGCCTGATCTTGGGACAAGAACCTAGTGTTATTAAAATTGTTATAGTTGGGAACCCAGATGTGCACGGTTGCAACACTCACAACTCTATAGGAACTCTATATTTACAATAATTTATTAATACATTTAGCAAAGTCACAAACACCCCAGCTCAGTAAGGGAGATAGAGATCATACAGAATGTACATCTGAAAATCCATACACTCACACAATCTCTTCCAGAACAACCTGAAATGTTAGCCATTATCTTCCTCATCATCAGTGGCCACCATTCTGGCAGCTCCCAAGGGCTACATTTCTCTCCTCCTCCTGCTAGGCTGGGATGCAACTTTTATAATATGTTATGCTGATGCACTATGTCTAATGTGTATTCGGTAGAGGTTTCTCCCCTCTTCCTTATTTGTATTTCTCTACCCTACTATTGGAGTGTCCTCCTACAGGTTAGTATATCAATGATATTAACTTATTTTCATATATGTCAATTTGTTGCCATGGCACTCTTATGGTCAATTGTCTGCAGATCTTGACTCATGTTTCTATGAGTGGTAGGTGTCATTATGGTAAACTCACAAAATTCCCCTTGCACATTCTATTTTCAGTTCCCTAAAACTTTGGCACAGATAAATGTCCTAATGGTCACCCCTAAATTCATAGGCCTCAAGCCTTATGCTAACTGTTGAAGATAATGTCTTACAAGATACAAGCCTATAGGTTCCTTGCATTACTGCTGAATATAATAAAGACAGAATATAATGAAAAAGGCAAGCTAGCCCTATGGGCTATAGTGTACCGTGCAATCTGTTTTGTTTATATGACTATTCATAATCCAACTTTTTGCTGAAATAGCATATTGACATTAACCAGTATTGAAATAAATGCTTACTGCTATAGATATCTGATAACTCTGACATTTAAAAAAACAAAACAAAACCAAAGTGGAGCTCATACTCCATGGTTAGTAAGTAGAAAGGAGCTTCTGCAAATTCAGCTCTCTCTGCAGGTGTGTGGAAAGAGGGTAGGGTAGGATTGCAAGATTCCTACATCCCTGTCTATTAGCAGTCAATACAAACTAAAATCGATGCATTCTGAGACAGGAGTGAATGTGTGGGGGAGTAAGGTTGCACTGGGACTTCTAGCAGCAGTTCTGTTCATGATCCTCCACTGGCCTGCAAAGGGTGGTAGATCACAGGATGCAAACTCTCCTCCAGTTGCTAAACCACAGAAAAAGACACTGCTTTCCCAGTAGAATTTCTCCATGTAAGTGATTGCTGTGGGTGCCACAGGGATGCTAGTTTGATAATGAATTCAAGGAAGGTGGCCCATGTGATGGGAGAAGAGATGGTCCAGGATACAACTTTTTAATTAAGATGTGGCCCTGTGAAGCCAGAGATGGTGGCTGGAACTGGGAGAAAGAGGCATGAGATTATTCTTCAGCAGTGGTAGATGAAGCCAATGAGCAAGTCCCTATTAGAGCTGGTCCCCCTCCTCTCCACCCTCCCCAAAATCAGTATAACAATTGTCCATAAAAATAAAAATGCAGTTTTGTCAAAACAAACACAATTCAGAGGAACATGCCACTTTTGATGTACATTTCAATGGGGAAAAAGTCAAAATGTTTCATTTTGACAATGCTGAAATCTTTGATACATTAGAAGCTAAAAGGAAATTTAGTTCAATATTTATAATATGGTTTTTAACACTATAAAAGTCACAATTTTGATGGTGCTGAATCAAATAATTTTGGAATTTTCATCTCATGGTAAATTTTGGCTTTTTATTCCAATCCTGAACAATTCCAAGAGTCAGAATTTCTTGCAGAACAGATGGTCTCGTTCCAGACCAGCATTAGACGTTACTCTGCTGCTAGCTGGTACCCATTGGTGGTAGTCAGCAGGTGATGCTGTTTCCTTATCTCCTGTGATATCCTCAGATATTTCAGTAATGACTGTGATAGGTTTCAGGATAAACTTGTTTACTTTATAAAATTTATCTAATTGTTAGTTAAAATAGCACTGCTTGTGTAATCAAGCCCAGCAGTATTCTGTCTCATTCTCTGTAACAGAGCCTGTAATAGTCAGTGAGAAGTGTAGCACTGCATAGTGTCACACAGGATTTGTGGCTTTTCCAAATGAAGCAAAACTATTTATGCCATAGGTTGTACCTACAGCTACACATGAAGCTGCAGTCAGCCAGTCAATGCTCATGCTGGGTGAGGAACAAGTGGTGCCCAAAATAGCCCGTGGTACTGCAGATACTTGAGAATCTGCCCTTATTCTCCAGCAATGTCTTCCCCATTTCCCCATAAAGAGAAAAATTTGGAACATCTGTTTGTGGGGTGAGGGGAATCATGGGAAAGGTTTTTGTTGGGGTCTGGGATGTTGATGGGGGAGGGGAAGAAAATGGTTTATTTATCTGCACAAACTCAACATTCTCCCTTCTAGCTTCTACCTAACTCTCAGCACCATTCCAGCTTCTCTGCCAGCTTTTACCTGATAGTCCAGCATCAACCTGGCTTGCCTGAACAATCTCATTCCTTCTGTCTTGACCCACTGCACCATCAAACCACCACACTGGCTCTGTTGCCCTGCAGTGAAATAAAGAACATTTCATGGCTCAGTTGATGTTTTATATTCAGCCCATGCTCACAGTGAGATAAAGTGATCAGCTAGTGCCTGTTCATTGAACCATGTCAAATGTCTTCAGTGGTTATGGTCCAGTTCTTACAAACAAGTGTCCATATTGCATAAAACAGTAGCTCTCAACCTTTCCAGGCTACGGTAGCCTGGCCCCTGCTGTCCAAGGCTGAAGCATGTAACTTAGCTTTGCAGGGCCTCCTGCGGCATGGGGCCCGAGGCAACTGCCCTGCTTGCCATCCCGTAAGGCCAGCCCTGCACTTGCAACCCCAACCCTAGCCCATAACCCCCTGTGGTCCATGACCCCCTGCTGACCAACCCTGATCTAGATGAACTGACATAATCCCTGGAAGACTCTGTGTACCCTTTGAGGTACATGTACCCCTGGTTGAGAAACACTAACATAAAACACTGTCACATTCAACACCAATTTGAAACCTGATTGGTAGTCACAGCAAAAGGGCCAAGGATTGAATGGAGAATGAAATACCCTGTAATTATTTTCAGTGTCAGAGTTAAGGCATAATGATGGGCAACATACAGAAGCTTATACTAATAGTGCTAGAGAGAGATTACAGAGCAGACTTCAGGGCTGCTGTTTTTTCTATTCATATAAATGTGCTCAGAAGCCAGAACAGTGGGTGCATTTAAAAAAGAAAGTTAAATATTTTTCTGGGATCAAAACTGAGAATGGATAAACTAGTTCAGGTGAAATTAGAAACAACCCAAGGCCTAAATTCACACTCAGTTGAAGCAAAACTTTTTTTGAAATTAAAGTCTGGATAACTTTTACACCCTTATTTTTCATTGTTCTATGACGCTGCACTTCTGGGTTCTGGCTGGAACTGGCAGTGATGGGAAATGGTGAGCAAGGTTGTTCAGGTGGTATTTCTCATTGACTAGAAATCAGAGATCTCTCCAAGACAGCCCCTTGGATGATTGATTATATTTAAAACTTTCTTAGCCTAATTTTGAAAACCCAAGCAGTTTGGAAAGGTCAGCTTCTTAATGTCTAGGTACTTATCCAAAGCTTCTGAGATCTGCCCGCCACTAATTCACATCAATTGCCAAAAAATGCTGATGAGGGGAAAGCAAAGTATAGTAGACTCTTAAGTTAAAGTTTTATAAAGATATGAATAATAACATAATATGCTAGCTACTATCTTGCCCTGCTGCTTAATTTAGTGCAGTCAGCTGAGTTTCTTTTTGGCACTTACCAGTTAACAGATAAATGTGATAAAGAAGCTTTCCTGGCTTCAAGGAGGTTGCCGGTTATTGAATCAGACTGACCTTAATAACAGACCCATGGAACAGTTCGCTTTTTGGTAATGAAAATAAAATTTCTACTTAGCAAGTTTGGCAGCTGTCAACTCTTTGTGCTTTACTACTGATATACATGTGACTCACAGCATAAGGCAAAATTTGCAGCTATACTGAAGGATGCAGAACTACAAAATTGTGGGTAAAGAGAGCACCCATGCAGACTAAGCTTTCAATATTTAGAAAGAACACAAGATGCAAAATAGATCCAAGCACACACAATGTCCCTGCAGTACTTATTTAAGCTTATTCCTGCCTTCCTTCAGGCTGAGGAAAAACAAAGGGAACATGAAAGACAGATAGAACTCATGCGGCTGGAGAAGGAGGTACAGGAGGCTGCCCACAAGAGGGAAATGGAGGCAAGGAAGCATGTGGAGGAGGAGAAGGAAAAAGAGAGGAAGCATGTGGAGGAGGTGGAGAGGATAAAGGCCCGGCAGAATATACCAACAAACCCTAGCAATCCTTCTCCAGGTACCGCTTCCCATCCCAGAAAGTTCCCCACCTACAAGGCAGGTGATGATACTGAGGCCTTCTTAGAAAACTTCGAAAGGGCCTGCCTTGGGTACAACATCTCTACTGACCAATACATGGTAGAGCTGAGGCCGCAGCTCAGTGGACCCTTAGCTGAGGTGGCAGCTGAAATGCCTAAAGAACACATGAACAAGTATGAACTGTTTAAATCCAAGGCGAGAGTCAGAATGGGGATAACACCCGAGCAGTCTCGTCGGAGGTTCAGAGCCCTAAGGTGGAAACCAGACATGTCATTTACCCGACATGCCTACCACACTGTGAAACATTGGGATGCCTGGATATCAGGAGCAAGTGTTGAATCTCCAGAAAATTTGCCCTTCCTAATGCAAATGGAACAATTCTTAGAGGGTGTTCCTGAGGAAATAGAAAGATACATCCTAGATGGGAAACCCAAAACTGTAATCGAGGCAGGAGAGATTGGAGCCAGATGGGTGGAGGTGGCAGAGAAGAAGAAAACTGGTCGCAGTTGGAGCGGAGACCAGAAGGGATCACCCCAGACCACACCCTATTACCGGGGGCCGCCCAAGGCCCCACCTACCTCCCAAAGAACCCTCCAGACCCCTTATCGTCACGCCACCCCGTTCTCCAGCAACCCTCCTCGCCCCAGTGACCCGTCAGCTGGACGATGTTTTAAATGTAACGAGCTGGGGCATGTAAAGGCCAACTGCCCCAAGAACCCCAACAGATTACAGTTCATTGCACCGGAATCACACCAGAGGTCCACAGGCCCAGATACCACCTAGATACCCTTGGAGCGGAGGGAAACTATGAGTGTGGGCGGGAAGAAGGTCACCGCGTGGAGGGACACCGGAGCCCAAGTGTCAGCTATCCATACTTCCTTAGTGGACCCCAATTTAATCAACCCAGAGATCCAAGTGACGATTCAACCCTTCAAGTCCAACTCTTTCAATTTGCCTACAGCCAAGTTGCCTGTCCAGTACAAGGGCTGGTTAGGAATGTGGACTTTTGCAGTCTATGATGATTATCCCATCCCCATGCTGTTGGGGGAAGACTTGGCCAATCATGTGAAGCAGGCCAAGAGGGTGGGAACGGTCACCCGCAGCCAGGCTAAACAAGCCGTGAGGCCTAGCTCTGTTCCAGAAACTTCTATCAGGACCCGGTCAGAGGTGATGGACCCGGACCCCAGGCCAATGTCTGCAACAGCAGTAGTGGATCCAGTCCCAGAGACCCAGACGGAACCAGTCCCAGAACCGGAACCAGCCGAACAACCAACACCAGACCCAGTGTCAGCACTGAATCCAGTACTTGCAACCTCAACACCAGAGGGCCCCACCGAACCTGAACTGGCAGCAGCCGACAACCCGACACAAGAGGCTCAGCCGGAGCCTGAATCCCAACATAGTGCACCAGCGGAGAGCGGTTCACAGTCAACAGAAACAGCTCCATCCCCTATATCGCTTCCAGAGGGACCAAGCCTAGGTCCCCAATCCAATGAGGAACTGATGTCTCCAGCATCAAGGGAACAGTTCCAGACCTAACAGGAAGCAGATGAAAGCCTCCAGAGAGCTTGGACGGCGGCACGGAGCAACCCACCGCCTCTCAGCTCTTCTAATCGATCCAGAGAATTAAAGGTTTGTCAGTTTACAGCCCAGGGAGGAGACGACGCTGAGTGGCCTGAAGGTGTCTACTACGAAGGGAAATGTGCTGGTGGTGTGGAAGAGGTGAACCTCTCCATGACCCTTGGGCGTATGCAGCGACAGCAGATCCAGGAGCTGTGCACTAGCTACGCGCCAACGTTCTCAGCCACCCCAGGACTGACTGAATGGGCATACCACTCCATTGACACAGGTAATGCTCACCCAATTAGGGTCCAACCTTACCGGGTGTCTCCTCAAGCTAAAACTGCTATAGAATGGGAGATCCAAGATATGTTACAGATGGGTGTAATCCGCCCCTCTGAAAGTGCATGGGCATCTCCAGTGGTTCTAGTTCCCAAACCAGATGGGGAAATACGTTTTTGCGTGGACTACCGTAAGCTAAATGCTGTAACTCTCCCAGACAACTATCCAATGCCACGCATAGATGAACTATTAGAGAAACTGGGACGGGCCCAGTTCATCTCTACCTTGGACTTAACCAAGGGGTACTGGCAGGTACCGCTAAATGAATCTGCCAAGGAAAGGTCAGCCTTCATCACACATCTCGGGCTGTATGAATTTAATGTACTCCCTTTCGGGCTGCGAAATGCACCCGCCACTTTCCAAAGACTTGTAGATGGTCTCCTAGCGGGATTAGGAGAATATGCAGTCGCCTACCTTGACGATGTGGCCATATTTTCGCATTCCTGGGCAGAACACCTGGAACATCTACAAAAAGTCCTTGAGCGCATAAGGGAGGCAGGACTAACTGTTAAGGCTAAGAAGTGTCAAATAGGCCTAAACAGAGTGACTTACCTTGGACACCAGGTGGGTCAAGGAACTATCAGCCCCCTACAGGCCAAAGTGGATGCTATCCAAAAGTGGCCTGTCCCAAAGTCAAAGAAACAGGTTCAATCCTTCTTAGGCTTGGCCGGTTATTACAGACAATTTGTACCGCACTACAGCCAAATCGCTGCCCCACTGACAGACCTAACCAAAAAGAAACAGCCAAATGCTGTTCAGTGGACCAAAAAGTGTCAGAAGGCCTTTAACAAGCTTAAAGCGACACTCATGTCTGACTCTGTCCTAAGGGCCCCAGACTTTGACAAACCGTTCCTAGTAACCACAGATGCGTCTGAGCGTGGTGTGGGAGCAGTTTTAATGCAGAAAGGACCTGATCAAGAATTCCACCCTGTAGTGTTTCTCAGCAAAAAACTGTCTGAGAGGGAAAGCAACTGGTCAGTCACTGAAAAAGAATGTTACGCCATTGTCTACGCTCTGGAAAAGCTACGCCCATATGTTTGGGGACGGCGTTTCCTCCTGCAAACCGACCATGCTGCACTGAAGTGGCTTCACACCGTCAAGGAAACTAACAAAAAACTTCTTCGGTGGAGTTTAGCTCTCCAAGATTTTGATTTCGACATCCAACACATCTCAGGAGCTTCTAACAAAGTGGCTGATGCACTCTCCCGTGATAGTTTCCCAGAATCAACTGGTTAAAATCGTCCTTGAGATGTGGAAAATATTGTTAGTCTTTATGTACTTGGTAGTATATTTAGAGATGCATGTGTCTTATTAACTCTGTTTTTCCTAGAGCTCCAGGAAGAAATCCCAGCCAGTGTTTCACCCTAGCTGAGATTTGGGGGGCGTGTCATAAATATAAAGGGAAGGGTAAACCCCTTTGAAATCCCTCCTGGCCAGGGGAAAGCTCCTCTCACCTGTAAAGGGTTAAGAAGCTAAAGGTAACCTCGCTGGCACCTGACCAAAATGACCAATGAGGAGACAAGATACTTTCAAAAGCTGGGAGGAGGGAGAGAAACAAAGGGTCTGTGTGTCTGTCTATATGCTGTTTTCTGCCAGGGATAGACCAGGAATGGAGTCTTAGAACTTTTAGTAAGTAATCTAGCTAGGTATGTGTTAGATTATGATTTCTTTAAATGGCTGAGAAAAGAATTGTGCTGAATAGAATAACTATTTCTGTCTGTGTATCCTTTTTGTAACTTAAGGTTTTGCCTAGACGGGTTCTCTATGTTTTTTAATCTAATTACCCTGTAAGATATCTACCATCCTGATTTTACAGGGGGGATTTCTTTATTTCTATTTACTTCTATTTTTATTAAAAGTCTTCTTGTAAGAAAACTGAATGCTTTTTCATTGTTCTCAGATCCAAGGGTTTGGGTCTGTGGTCACCTATGCAAATTGGTGAGGCTTTTTATCCAACATTTCCCAGGAAAGGGGGGGTGCAAGTGTTGGGAGGATTGTTCATTGTTCTTAAGATCCAAGGGTCTGGGTCTGTAGTCACCTAGGCAAATTGGTGAGGCTTTTTACCAAACCTTGTCCAGGAAGTGGGGTGCAAGGTTTTGGGAAGTATTTTTGGGGGAAGGACGCGTCCAAACAGCTCTTCCCCAGTAACCAGTATTAGTTTGGTGGTGGTAGCGGCCAGTCCAAGGACAACAGGTGGAATATTTTGTACCTTGGGGAAGTTTTGACCTAAGCTGGTAAAGATAAGCTTAGGAGGGTTTTCATGCAGGTTCCCACATCTGTACCCTAGGGTTCAGAGTGGGGGAGGAACCTTGACATGCTCGTTCAGCAAATTCCATGGGCAGTTTTCAGCAATGGTGTTCTGTATATTATGCTCCTTTGTAGAGAGTCTGCTAGAGATGGAGGAAGTGTTTCAAACACTATTTCCCTCACACAGGGGTGACCCTCCCTGGGATGCGATGATCCAGTATGCAAATGAATGTATATGAGAACATAAGAATTGCCCTTTAGGATCAGATGAGGCATTTGAGGCCTACTACTGGTACTATGTAACCCAGTATAGCCTGTCATGGGTTGGGTGCTCGGTGACTAAAGTGGGAACCACACAACTCACTGAATGTTGGTGGGTATGCCAAATACCCACTGGAATGAAAAAAACAATATCAAAAAAGCCCACCACAGTAGCATTTAACTTCAAAAAGGGGAACTACAGAACAATGGGGAAACTAGTTTAACAGAAATTAAAAGGAACACTCACAAGATTGAACTGCTTGCAAGCAGCATGGAAATTTCTTTTAAACACCATAATAGAGGCTCCAATTAAATATATACCCCCAAATTAAAAAATACTAAGAGAACCAAAAAATGCCACTGTAGCTAAACAACAGAGTAAAAGAAGAGGTTAGTGGTAAAAAGGCATCATTTCAAAAATTGGAAGTCAAATCCTACTGAGAAAAATAGAAAGGAGTATAAATTCTGGCAAGTCAAGTATAAAAATAGGCAGGCCAAAGAAGAATTTGAAGAACAACAGGCAAAAGACACAAACGCTAACAGTACCTCAGAAGCAGGAAGCCTGCCAAACAATCAGTGGGTCCACTGGATGATTGAGGTGCTAAAGGCGCACTCAAGGAAGACAAGGCAACTGTGAAGAAGCTAAAGGAATTCTTTGTATCACTCTTTACTGAAGAGGATGTGAGGGAGATTCCTACACCTGAGTCATTAGGTGACAAATGACGAACTGTCCCAGATTGAGGTGTCAAGAAAGTTTTGGAATAAATTGCTAAATTAAACAATAAGTCACTAGGAGCAGATGGTATTCACCCATGAGTTCTGAAAGAATTCAATATGATATTGTTACTACTAATTACTAACTCCTGTATGTGACCTCTCACTTAAATTAGCTTCTGCACCAGATGAGTGAAGGATAGCTAGTGTGACTCCAATGTTCAAGAAAGCCTCCAGAGGAGATTCTGGCAAATACAGGCTGGTAAGTCTAACTTCAGTACCAGGCAAACTGATTATTCTGTTCTTTACTATAGTTACAACCAGACACAGAGATGAACATGAATTATTGGGGAAGAGTCGACGTGGCTTTTGTAAAAGGAAATCATGCTTAACCAATCTACTAGAATTCTTTGAGGAGGTCAACAAACATATGAACAAGGGTTATCCAGTTGATACAGTGTACTTGGACTTTCAGAGAGCCTATGCTGCAAAATAAAGCTTTCACTGCAGAAATTCCATTGTACCAAACAAGCTCTTGCCCATGTATTAATGTCAATAACACAAAAGACCAAGGGCGATGCCTTCAGTTTGCTGTGAATTTCAGGGAAGTCACATCATCAGTTTCACTTCCCCTGAATGCTGATGCAGAATAGAACACACTCAGAATAAATACCCAGATCGCTGCAACCTCAGCCTTTGGTAAAAAGACTGCACAAGATAAAGATTGGGTTGCAGCACATTCTGAATAAATGTTTTCAGTTACTGAAGCAAAACACATAGCATATCTCCACGAAAACATACATCCAGCTCCAGAAACATAGTTGCCATTCTGGCTCAATCACTGTGAGAAAATATAGATGCCCTTTGAGACTGGAGATCTAAGAGGCACGTATGGTGGAATCAAAAAAAGCACTTTGTCCTTCATCCAAGAAGGCCGGCCCATTCAGATCTCTAAATAGGAGATATGATTACTGACAGAATTGATTGAACACTCTCACTAATCTATTAACATGAAACTTCTGGTTCTGAAGCAGTGCTAAACGTGATCCCCAAGCTTCAGGCTATCAAAAAACTTGTTATTGAACTATCTATAAACAAGCTTGAGAAGGCCATCACTTCTCTAGCAACAGGAAAATGTACAGGAAAAGACAGAATTCCAGTTGAAGTATGAAACAAGGAAGACACATTATGCTTAAACATCTGCACAATATCTTGATTGCCTGCTGGAGGGAAGGGAGATACTGTAAGACATAAAGAATGCCAACTTTATCAGTGTTGTATCAAAAAGAAAGGAGATTGGAGTGACTGCAATAACTACAGAGGAATCGCTCTCCTTAGTGTTGCTGGCAAGCATTCACTCAGATCATTCTCACAAGACTACAAATTCTTGATGAACACGTATATCCCAACAGTCAGTGCGGCATCTGTGCTGATAGATTGACTATTGATGTACTCTTTGAACTAAAGCAAATGCAATAAAAGTGTCAGGAACAAGAAAGACCTCTCTATGTGGCCTCCATAGACCTTAGAAAGGCTTCTGACCTGGTCAGCCGTAGAAATACACTTCAGTATATTCTTCTTTCTGCTACTTTGTCATGCCTTTTGTCAGGGTTCCTTCCCCACTCTGGACTCTAGGGTACAACTGTGGGGACCCGCATGAAAGACCTCCTAAGCCTTATTTCTACCAGCTTAGGTTAAAACTTCCCCAAGGCACAAAGTCTTTGTCCTTGGATTAGGTAAATGCTGCCACCACCAAGTGATTTAACAAACAATCAGGGAAAGGACCACTTGGAGTTCCTATTTCCCCCAAAATATCCCCCCAAGCCCTTACACCCCCTTTCCTGGGGAGGCTTAAGAATAAACAAGATGAGCACAGACCAGCCTTGAATTTCTAAGACCCAAAAAATCCAATCAGATTCTTAAAAAAACAGAACTTTATTAGAAGAGCAAAAAAAGATAAGAGAACAACTCTGTAAGATCAAAATGGAAGATAATCTTACAGGCAGTCAGATTCAAAACATAGAGAATCCCTCTAGGAAAAACCTTAAGTTACAAAAAGACACAAAAACAGGAATCCACATTTCCTCCAGCACAGCGAATTTCACAAGCCAAAACAAAGAAAACCTAAAGCATTTTCTAGATAGATTACTTACTAACTTTACAAGAGTTGGAGGGCTTGCATCCTTGATCTCTTCCCGGCAAAGGTATCACACAGACAGACCAAGGCCTCCCCCACCCCCGCCTCCAGATTTGAAAGTATCTTGTCCCGTCATTGGTCATTTTGGGTCAGGTGCCAGCCAGGTTACCTGAGCTTCTTAACCCTTTACAGGTAAAAGGACTTTGCCTCTGGCCAGGAGGGATTTTATAGCACTGTATACAGAAAGGTGGTTACCCTTCCCTTTATATTTATGACACCTTTTCATCTAGTACAGATGGTGTTCATCTCCCTACAAGGTCATATGGAAAACTCTTCAGCATTGCAAAATGCAAAGTCAAACACGTGCTGATAAGAGAACTTCTCCTTGTCATAGATGACACAGTGTTCATTACACACAATGAAGAAGAGCTTCGGTGGTTTTATAATAGCTTTGTGATGAATGTGGACTAACCATCATAAGAACATAAGAACATCAATCTAAAGAAGACAATCATTATGGCACCAGATGTGATGACTGCTCAAGTTTTAATAAGGAGCACTATGCTGCAAGTTGTGCACAAATTCTGCTATCTGATGCCATTTGTTCACAGATAACTTGTATCTAGATGATGAATTTATGTTTTGCCTGAGAAAGGCTGCCACCACATTTGGCCAATTGACCAAACACATGTAGGAAAACAGAAGATGAACACTGAACACCAAGATACAGGTCTACCAGATGTGTGCTTTGAGCATGCTGCTGTATGGTGGCAAGACTTGGACCATCTAGCAGGCATGAGAGGAGGCTAAACACTTTTCACATCTGCTGTCTTCACCAAATTCTAAATACTGTCTGAAGCAGGAAACCAAAGTTCCTGACACAAAGAACTTGAGAAAGCAAAATTGCTAAGTCTAATTACTAGTTTCAAACATTTCTCCCGTATGGAGAACTTGTGGGTGCTGCAAGGCCACTGGGCCTATCTAGATTCAAGGACATATACACAAGGGACTTGAAAACTTTCAATATAGACATTGCAAGCTGGGAAGATGAAGATAGTGACAGGCCACACTTGGAGGTGGGGTGCAGGGGTGAGTTGTGCTGGACAAAGAAATCCAAGAAGCTGAAGAGAGATGGTTGAGAGAGCGGAAACTGAAGAGAGCAAAGACAAAATTGCAGCAGGTCTTGAGAACTAGGAGTGCACTAGTTTCATCCTCAGTAGCTCTACACCTTGTGCCTGTAGTCCACTGTAACTTGAGAATTGGACTTTTTAGCCACTTGTGATGCTACAGCATCACATTCAGTGTCTGAACTGGTTTGGCACTTATACCATCTTTTGAAATAGACTATTGCCATTCAAGAATTTGTTTTAATAAATCAATTGTTCATCTATTTTGGAATCCTGGATAACATTTGCAAAAGTACTTAAATGTCTTAGGACCCTCTGTCTCTTTTTTTCAAAAACGATTTAGGCATTTGGGAATGTCTCACTGATGGTCAATAGGACTTAAACGCTTTTGAAATTTACACCCCCTGTCTTCAACAGCACATAATAAGAGATGTTTCAGAAGATGCCAAAAGGCTCAGACACTGGTAAAAGACTCTTATTGCATTCAATGAGGGTTCATATCCCATGTGGTTGTTTTTTATAGGCTCACTAGTGCAACTATGCATTTATTTTTCTTATCCATATAATGGTGTAATCCTTTTTTGAATCCTACTGAGCTTATAGACACAGTGATAGTGTTTGGCAATAAGTTTCAAACGTTAATGATTGCAGTGTGTATGTAAGCATTTCCTTTCATCAGTTTAAATATTTTTGCCATTTCACTGAATGTTCCCTTATTCTTCTGTTACATAAGTAGGTGTTCTTGGTTGACCTTTATTCCACCATTATAGTGTCACCTCTTATTCATCTTCTGTCTAAACTTAATAATAGATATCTTTTTATCTCTCTTCATACGAAAATCTTGACTCTAATCATATTAATTGACCTTCTCTGGAACTTTCTATTGTTGGTGCAACCTTTTTGAAGAGGGGTGACAAAATCGAACATAGTATACAAGGGGAGGATGTGCTATTCATTTAAATAATATCATTATAACATGTTCAGTATTATTTTTGCTCCTTCACTTAACACAGCTTAACACTTTCTTTGCTTTTTGACTCCTGTGCAATGAGGTGACATTTATATTGAGCTGTCCACGGTTATGTTTATCTTTTTCTTAGTCACTGCAGTTAATTTTGAAGCCATCAAAATGTATCATTAGATCAAATTGTTCCTTCAATCTTGCACTTATCCTCATTGAATTTTATCTGCCACTGTGTCCTCTAATAATGAATCTTTGTTAATTCCTTCTGAGGTTTCTCACATTCATTTTTTGACTTGACAGATCTAAATAATTGTGTGTCATCTGCAAATTTTGCCACCTCATTTTCACCGTCTTTTTCTGATCACCCTAAATAGTATTCCACACAAAATACACACTATAGGGTCAAGGAACTCATTTGCAACTATGAACAAAAATATGAACTTCCAGAGCTAGTAACAGTGGTATGTAATCTATCACTTAAAACAGCTTCTCCATTAGATGATTGGAGGATAGCTAATGTGATGCCATTTTTAAAAAAAAGTCTCCAGAGGCAATCCCCATAATTACAAGCCAGTTAGCCTGACTTCAGGACCCAGAAAACTGGTTGAAACTATAGTAAAAAACAGAATTATAAGACACCTAGATTAACACAATTTGTTGAGGAAGAGTCAACACGGTTTTTGTAAAGGGAAATCATGACTCACCAATCTATTAGAATTTTTTCAGGGGATCAGCAAACATGGACAAGGGGAATCCAGTGAATATATTGTACTTTGGACTTTCAGAAAGCCTTTGACAAGATCCCTCACCAAAGGCTATTAAACAAACTAAGCAGACATGGGATAAGGGGGAAGGTCCTCTCATAGATCAGTAACTGGTTACAAGACAGAAAATAAAGGGCAGGAATAAATGGTCAGTTTTCAGAATGGGGAGAAAGGTAAATAGTGGTACCATTGCTGTTCAACACATTCATAAATTATCCAGAAAAAGGGGTAAACAGTTATACGGCACAATTTGAAGATGATAAAAAATTACTCAAAGTCCAAAACAGACTGTGAAGAATTACAAAAGAATCTCCCAAAACTGGGTGACTGGGCAACAAAGTGGCAGAAGAAATTCAATGTTGATTAGTGCAAAATAATGCACGTTGGAAAACTTAATACCAGCTATACATACAAAATTATCTATTGGCACTCAAGAAAGAGACCTTAGAGTCATTGAGGATAACTCAATGTTTAGTGGCAGTCAAAAATCTAACAATGTTAGGAACCAAGGCATAGGTAATAGACAGAAAATATCATAATGCCACTCTGTAAATCCATGGTATGCCCTCACCTTGAATATTGTGTGCAGTTCTGATGGCCCCATCTCAAAAGAGATATATTAGAAATGGAAAAGGTAGAGAGAAGGACAACAAATATGGTTAGCGGTATGGAACAGCTTCCATATGAGGAGAGAGTAACAAGACTGGGACTTTTCATCTCGGAAAAGAGACTAAGGGGCATATGATAGAGATCTATAAAGTCAAGAATGGTGTGGATAAAGTGAATAGGGAAGTGTTATTTACCCCTTCACATAACATAAGAACCTGGGGTCACCCAATGAATTAATAGGCAGCAGGTTTAAAACAAACACAAGGAAGTACTATTTTGCACAGTCAACCTGTTGAACTCATTGCCAGGATTGTTGTAAAGGCCAAAACTATAATGGGGTTCAAAAGAGAACTAGATAAGTTCATTGAGGAAAGGTCCACCAATGGCTATTAGCCAAGATGGTCAGAAGCT
Organism: Lepidochelys olivacea; assembly: GCF_965140295.1. Taxonomy (NCBI): domain Eukaryota; kingdom Metazoa; phylum Chordata; order Testudines; family Cheloniidae; genus Lepidochelys; species Lepidochelys olivacea. The sequence goes on from NC_140414.1 coordinate 77,354,018, forward strand.
GGGAGTGGACAACAGGGGATGGATCACTCAATAATTTCTCTGTTCTGTTCACTCCCTCTGGAACATCCAGCTTTGGCCTCTGTCAGAGAACAGGATACTGGAGTAGATGGACCTTTGGTCTGACCCAGTGTGGCTGTAGATACCGTATGCAGAAAAACAAATTGTGGTGCAAATCCCTTGTGATTTCATCTGTGGACATCATGACAATTTGGAAATATAAACAAATGTAGAGAAGAAAAGGTTCTAGACAGAAGACAAATTCTAGATTCTTTCTGAAGCCCAAGTCTCAAACTGGGTTTAGGGCCTAATTAAAACACACAAACAAACAAAAAAAAACCCCAAACAATCATTGAACCAATGGGAGGTAGGCATAGAGCTGGGTGAATAACTGATTTGTTTGGTTAGTTGTCAGTTCCAAAAAAAAAAAATGAAATAAATGTCAGTGCAACCTGAACTAAATCTGAAAAATCTAAAAAAAAATTCAGAGAGAGTTAATTTTGGGTTGAATGAAACATCTTATTTGACCCAATATGTTTTGTTTCCAGGAATTTTTAAATGGCTAGGTTCACGAAATGGCTGGAGGAAAAGTGCCCATCTTATAACTTTTAGCGCAGTGGTTAGGGCACACACCTAAGAGTTGAGAGACTCAAGCTCAAGTCCCTTGTACCCATCAGGCACAGGGAGGAATTGAACCTAGGTCCCCCACATCCTCCCTAATCACTGGGCTAAAAGTTATACAGAGACTAGCCCTACCATCTCCTGCTGTATGGTACTTAATGCCTGTCTGGTGGTAGAATCCAGTCTGGTGGTAGTGGGTTTTGTGGGGAGGGTTGAGGATTGGATTATTATTTTTTCAGAAACTATTTGACAAATTCACAAATAGTTTCTGGTCAACCAAAATTTCATTTTTCAGCAAATAAAGAATTTGTGCACACTTTTTTGTCTAGCTCTAGTTAGGTGCCTAACCTACTTAGTTGTTTAGTGGAATTTTCAAGAATGCCTATCTACCGCTCTAGGCATTTAAATACATTTGAATACCTGGCCTTTATGAGCCTAAATCCAATTGAAACTCAGTAGGAAAGTCCTAAATGCTCACTTTTGAAAATGCTTTTCAAAATGTTGCCCTATTCTACAGTGTCCTGCTTTGCTGTACTCCATGCAGTTCCCATTGTCTTTTATTTAAAATGTAATCCTTTATTAACAAAACCAAACATGCACAAGGCATTCTAACCACAAAGAAAAATTGAAATCAATTAAAAATACAAATCCCATACTTTTCACTCTATTTCTGCTCTTGTCTATTTTCAGTTTCTCCCTTCCTCCCACACCCCAACTGGACTGAAGCTGCATGCCAAGCTTCCAATTTCGCATCCTACTCCCACTTTTGTCTTGGTGCATTCTTTCATTCACCTCTCTTTACCAGGTGGCCCCTCCCAGTCCCTGTCTGTCATTCTTTCTACATTGATAAGAGTGTGGATGTGAATCTGCAGAGTTACATCTACCTGGCCATTTTGTAGTCCTAGGAGTCTGAAATACTTGTTCATTCTTACACTCATCCATTTTGCATTGTTTATGTATGTGAAAGAAAGGTATTGCGAGACAACTATTCACTTTAGAGTTTAAGATCAGGAACATACAGAGACAACGGGGCAAGAGATTCAGAGCATGTAATTCATGTAGAATGACGTATCCATTTCTAGTGAAATCATCAGTAACGACATGACCGGTATTAGACAGATTGTGGATTATGTGTTGTCCAGTAATGAGCTGTCAATAAGTAAATTGATTCCAGTTACTTGGTAATCCAGTGTGCAATATTCGTCTTCGTTCCCAGAGAGTGTTTATAGGAAAACTATCCATCCTCTAGCATGTTTAAAATACATTTTGTACAAACACTGGGTGATGGGACATTCAGTGCGAAAGACTGTGATGTGGATATGCTACATTATATTTCTTAAAGTATTGCACAGTGGCAGACATCTGATGTGAATTTTATTGGTGACATGTTACCTAGCTAATAATTATATTTGTGAATACAAATTTAGTGCTTCTTTGGAGGAGTGATAAGAAGACTTTGAATGCTAATTAGGGAAAGAATACAAATCAGATCTGTTTAGGATCAGCTCTGGTTCACCCTGCTGATTTTTGACAGTTTCCATTGTTTGTAGACCAGAGAAATTGTTTGCTTAGGCTATTTCCATTCCATGGGGCTTAATCCTTGCATCTTCCAGAATCCACATGACCTCTTTGCAGAAAAGTAATATAAATTAAACATGAATCTCTCATTTTACTATAAACCTATAAAACTAGGGGCTCTGAACAAAGCCCAAAAGTTATCAAATTTCAAATACAGAGAATTTAGGGTGAAAATCACTTGTGTGATAGGGCCTGCACAAAGCGCTAAACTCTGTTTAAGCCCTACTGAAGTCACCTACTTTAAATCACTTAGCCATATGGGAATTAATGAGTAATTGGAATCACATGTGGGTTGTGTATCCATGGGTGTATTTTACCTGTATTGAGTTTGTAAACTGTGAGACATAAAGCTATCATTTCAAAAATAATGAATACTGCTACTGTGGTAAGCTAATTTTCTTGACAAAAGTTAAGATGAAAAAGGTTCATTCATCCTTTTCCCCCCCAAAGTTTATTTTCAGTATTGTGCATGTGACTTTTACGTCTCTCAGTGTTCATATTGGGTTATAGACTCATAGACATTAAAGTCAGAAGGGATCATTATGATCATCTATTGTGACCTCCTGCGCAATGCAGGCCACAGAATCTCACCCACCCACTGCTGCAATAACCTCTCATCTATGTCTGAGCTACTGAAATCCTCAAATCATGGTTTAAAGACCTCAAGATGCAGAGAATCCTCCAGCAAGTGACTCGGGCCACATGCTGCAGAGGAAGGCGAAACCCCCCCAGGGCCTCTTCCAATCTGCCCTGGAGGAAAATTCCTTCCCAACCCCAAATATGGCGATCAGCTGAACCCTGAGCATGTGGGCAAGATTCACCAGCCAGATACCCAGGAAAGAATTCTCTGTAGTAACTCACATCCCACCCCATCTAACATCCCATCATAGGCCATTGGGCCTATTTACCATGAATAGTTAAAGATCAATTAATTGCCAAAATCTCCTCCATAAACCATCTCCTCCATAAATTTATTGAGTTTAATCTTGAAGCCAGATAGGTCTTTTGCCCCCAATGCTTCCCTTGGAAGGCTGTTCCAGAACTTCACTCCTCTGATGGTTAGAAACCTTCATCTAATTTCAAGTCTAAACTTCCTGATGGCCAGTTTATATCCATTTGTTCTTATGTTCACACTGGTACTGAGCTTAAATAATTCCTCTCCCTCCCTGGTATTTATCCCTCTGATATATTTATAGAGAGCAATCATATCTCCCCTCAGCCTTCTTTTGGTTAGGCTAAACAAGCCAAGCTCCTTGAGTCTCTTTTCATAAGACAGGTTTTCCATTCCTTGGATTATCCTACTAGTCCTTCTCTGTACCTGTTCCTATTTGAATTCATCCTTCTTAAACATGGGAGACCAGAACTGCACACAGTATTCCAGATGAGGTCTCACCAGTGCCTTGTATAATGGTACTAACACCTCCTTATCTCTACTGGAAATACCTCGCCTGATGCATCCCAAGACTGCATTAGCTTTTTTTCAAGGCCATATCACATTTGTGGCTCATAGTCATCCTGTGGTCAACCAATATTCCAAGGTCCTTCTCCTCCTCCGTTACTTCTAATTGATGCGTCCCCAGCTTATAACTAAAATTCTTGTTATTAATCCCTAAATGCATGACCTTACATTTCTCACTATTAAATTTCATCCTATTACTATTACTCCAGTTTACAAGGTCATCCAGATCCTCCTGTATGATATCCCGGTCCTTCTCTGAATCGGCAATACTTCCCAGCTTTGTGTCATCCACAAACTTTATAAGCACACTCCCACTTTTTGTGCCAAGGTCAGTAATAAAAAGATTAAATAAGATTGGTCCCAAAACCGATCCCCGAGGAACTCCACTAGTAACCTCCCTCCAGCCTGACAGTTCACCTTTCAGTATGACCCGCTGTAGTCTCCCCTTTAACCAATTCCTTATCCACCTTTCAGTTTTCATATTGATACCCATCTTTTCCAATTTAGCTAATAATTCCCCATGTGGCACCATATCAAATGCCTTACTGAAATCTAGGTAAATTAGATCCACTGCGTTTCCTTTGTCTAAAAAATCTGCTACTTTCTCAAAGGAAGAGATCAGATTGGTTTGGCACGATCTACCTTTTGTAAACCAAAGAGCAAAGGATTGAAAAGCAAGCAAAGGTACAGTTAACCATAATGGGCCAAATTCATTTCTGATATAACTTCATTGACTATGGTGGAGTTTATTCTGCCCTAGTTATATTCCTGCAGCCTGCACCCAAATGAAGGGAGAATTTGATCCAGATTAATACAGCATTGATTTAGTTAGTTATTTTAACTAGGCTGTCATCCTATTTTTACATTTTACAGTTAGTCTCAGATTCCATCATCTTTCTTTACTCTCAAATATGCTTTCCTCTGCAATACTTAAATTAGAGGATCCTGTGGAAAACTTTTGGGGTGTCTAGCATGTGAAATTAACAATCACAAATTAAAACAGCAAAAAACCCAGACCACCCATTTTTTGATGGTTAATACTCTTGGTTGATACTCTTTGAAATACATCAGAAAGAGGTAATGTTCTCTTCTGAAAAGCAATTTGAGTATAAAAACCTGTGAATTTCACAAGCTGAACAATAAGTGTTGAAAAGTATAATTGTTATGTGACAAAATAATAGGAACCTGGCACTCCAAAGACTCTGGCAAAGCAAAAATGCTAATCAATGTAGCTTGCTATTCAAATAGAAAAAGATACAAATCTTCAAAACTATTTTTTTTTAGAATGCTAGTTATTTTGGAGTGGAGGAGAACAGACTTTCAATTCCATAATAGTTTCAGGTATACTATAGGCAAAATTGTGATCTCATGCTTGTACATATCTGAAATAACTACACTGAGTCAGACTAGTGTCAGAGGTCAGAATTGGACCCAATATTTGATCACAGATTCCATTAATACAACTGTTTACATTGATCTTGTATTATTGCATGTTCATGCACATTGTACAATAGAGTGTTTAGGGTTATTTTGCTCTGGAGTAAAGGTGAGTCTACACGTGGGTGCCAGTCCTATGAACTGTGCAGTGCCAAGTCTGAAGTCTACTATGTGCCCACTCTTACTTGATACCATAATTCATTAAAAGGAAGTGGTGAAGAATGAGTAGAGAATGAGCACGTTGGGGAAAAATTAATTTTAGCACTATCCTCATCTTACTAATAATCCATTAGTGTTTCTCTTTTAGGCCCTTCTTCTACTCTTATCAATGTAGGGTCACATTCCCATGTGTTCTCTATTCTGCTAATCACTTTGTACCTTGTGTTTATGTTTGCTCAGCCTTCAGCACTTGTATAGTGCTAGTTCAAACTCAGTGTTGGGGCTCAATTTTTGGGCACTTAAGGGTGCCCCATTCCACATGTGGGTACTTATTAGCACAGAGGTACCCAAATACCCATTTGCAATGCATAACTGCTGATCTCAGCATCCAAACTGAAACTGAGTATACAAACCTAAGGTTTCCTACAGTTTGATAACAAGGGTGCAGTCTTGCACACAGAATTATGACAATATCATGGAATTCTGCGTCATTGTTTGAATCCCATATAGAGGAAAGAAGTTTGAAGACTTCTGATTGTTTGCTGCAGAGAGAGAAATAAACAAATTACACAATGTTGTTCTGCCACAAAATAATTGTCCAGAATATATTAAATTTTGCAGGGTGGGGCAAGGTAATTTCTATATGTTTGTATGACAGCTAGCACATTTTTGGGCACTCAGTGAAGAAATAAAAAAAATAAAATGAAGAATCTCATTCTGGGATGTACAACCCCCACCTCAGAAAGAAATAGATTTAAGAGCTACTTTGGGCCAGGCAGCCCCAGCCTCGCACACATGCACCTATGGGTTGGAGAAGGAGCTTAAAAGAGGAACAGAGACCAGCTCAGTAGCAAGTGGAAGTGAAGATGAACAGACCTACACTCTCTTGGCTCCTTCAGGGTGTACTGCAGGAGGTCCAGCTGCCTGGGACCTGGAACTATTTGTGACCTCCAGACCCAGTGAGAAAAGGGACTCTTTGCTCAGAAGGTCTGACATTTATCCTTTATTTACATTATTTCTTTCCTTTGCCTGTGGAAAGAAAGAGACTGATAGGAAAATATCCAGGGAAGCAATAGTACAGCACGTTTGGATACAGACCTTTGCTACATGGGCCCTGAATTTGAACCTGGTGGAGAGTATGGGCCTGGGTTTCCCTATCTATCTCTAGAGGGTGCAGAGGGCTGTAAGTCTATCTTGGCATGGGAGAATTTGGAGGGGTAAAAAGGCCCCCAAAACAGTGAATGGGGACCTTGAGACAGAGACTCAAGGGAGATCTCTGTAGTAGCAAGGGTGAATCTAGCATAATGTGACAATAATGGGGGTATTTTAAATAATGATTAACACATCTTGTCCTGCCACTAGCATGGTATTCCTGTACAAAATACAGGGATGTATGTTGCAACCTTGAGTGCATCTAGGTAGCAGAGGCTATCTGCCTTAGGTGGGAAGCAGGAGACCTAGCTAATGATCACCTAAGGCTATCCAGTTAATGGTCCTTCAGAGAGGTTGCCAGAGCCATTAACCTTACAATGGGATACTTAAAGAGGTCAATTTGTTTGGTTTTCAAAAAGAAGGTTGAGAGGTGTTTTGATTAAAGAATGCTTTAGTACCTGGTATTATATCTGCAGTCCAGTGGAGAAAAGCATAGCAAGAACCAATGACTGGAAGTTAAAGTCAGACAAATTCAATGTAGAAATTAGACACAATCTGTGAACAGAGAGTGTTATTACAATTTGAACAAATGACTAATGGAAGTTTTGGACTGTCCATTTTTTGATGTCTTCAGCTCATGGTTGGATGCCTTTCTGGAAGAGATGGTTTTATCAAACACAAGTTATTATCCCTCAATACCAGGGATAAAGGTGAAATTATATGGCTTGTGTTATACAGAAGGACAGACTAAATGATCCAATGGTCCCTTTCTGGTCTTAAAACATACGAATTTTGAACACCGTTTGGTTTGCAATGATAACATTCAATGTGAAATGAGAGGAGGGAATGTATGCATTCTTGTCTTATTAAACAAAAGTATGTGATGGGTGCCAAATGCATCTTTTTTTTTACTTGTTTACTTAAGATTAAAATAAGACAGTCTCTTCTCGTTATCTGTCTTACTTTCCATATCTTTGCTTCATCAAAAGAGACATTATTACTTGTTGGTGTGTGAGTTTTGCAAGGGTTTTATACAGCAAATTGAGAAATAAAGAACTTCAAACCATGCTGGTCTGAAGGAAATTAACACCTTCAACCCACAGCCCCAAACACAAAGGTGGTTTCTATTGACTATGAAAATGTTATCAGTTGGCTACATAAAGGTAGCCTAGGGAGAAGACACACAAAATTAACCTTTTCAATAAGGATCATTACTATTTATTTCAGAGTAACAGCCGTGTTAGTCTGTATTCGCAAAAAGAAAAGGAGATGAAGTGAGCTGTAGCTCACGAAAGCTCATGCTCAAATAAATTGGTTAGTTTCTAAGGTGCCAGAAGTACTCCTTTTCTTTTTACTATTTATTTATGTATCTCCTATATCATATTCAACTTACTTTTCCTCAATCTGCTAAGAGTTATAGTTATCTTCCCCTTCCCAGAATATTCTTACCATGAAAGTGAATAATCCTCCATCATAGAAATTAGAGATTTTTTTAAAAAAAATATTAGATTACCCAGTCCAGTGACAGTAGTGTCTGAAATGCCACTGAGGACACAGGCCAAATTCTTGTCCAACGGGTATTTGTTTAAATCCAGGGACCATTGGTGTCAGTGGAGTTATTCCAGATTTACATTAGTGAAACTGAGAGCAAAATTTTACCCTTAACTTTTTAACTTCATGACACCTGTATGTTGTGGATTCTTCATTCTCACTATTGCATTGCAGTACCTGAGGTCTACATTGAATACAGTGGAACATCACGGTCACACATGACTGACAGCTCCACTGTGAATTTCTAAAAGTTGTGAAGAAGAAAATGGCATAAAAATGTACTTTGTCCACTTATTCTGGCAGTTTCAGTCAGTTTTAATTACAGTATTTGTTCCCTTTCCTCCTTCATGCACCCTGTGCCAGCTGTAGGGAAGGGCTTGTATAGAACTCTCTAGGCTGACCTCCTCCTGTGGCTGCCTTTATAGCTAGTGTGGAAAAACAGCAGCACTGCACAGAGAATCTAGCTGGCTGTGTCACTTGTGTATTTGTTTCACACAAGAAAAAATGTAAAATTATATGGAGATTAGTGACAGGCAAGTTAACCACCCAGATATTCCTTGTATCTGGGGATAGTGTCATAGTGGGTCTTCCTCTAATCCAATGATGGGCAACCTGTGGCCCATGGGCCGCACGCGGCCCATCAGGGTAATCTGCTGGCAGGCTGAAAGACAGTGTTTACATTGACTGTCTGCAGGCACGGCCGTTCGCAGCTCCCAATGACTGTGGTTCGCCATTCCTGGCCAATGGGAGCTGTGGGAAGTAGCACAGGCCACAGGGACATATTGGCCACTGCTTCCCACAGCTCCCATTGGCCAGGAATGATGAACCACTGCTGCTTGGAGTTGTGGGCAGCTGTGCCTGGGGACTGTCAATATAAACGCTGTCTCGCAGGGTGCCAGCGGATTACCCTGATGGACTGCAGGTTGCCCACCACTGCTCTAGTCTCTCCTAGCCATTGAGTTCAGTACTTGCCTTTTTATTGTTTGAAATAATTTGTTCTTTATTATATCTTCCATGTAAGAATCTCAAACCACATTAGAAACATTACAGGACTTACTTACAGAACACATATGTTGTTGTTCCTACTTGTAGATAAAGAAACTGAGGTAAGGCGCTGTTTAGAGACTTAACCAAGTTCTGTGGCAGAGCTCAGAAAACAATCAGCATTTCATAACTTCCAGTCATGAGACTGAACATGAATATCCTAAAAGTGCTCAACTTTGGTGTCGCAAATCCAGCAATGCAGGTCTGTAAGAGCACTTGTTAAATCACCGTAAGCAATTACTAGTATGCGAGTTCTCACACAATTGTTCAGTATTGCCAGCCTCAAGCTTCCAAAAATCATCAACATCAATAAGGCCCCCAAAATCCTGAGCCTGGCTTAAAAATAAACTTTTTACAAGTTGGGTCACTTTTATTTGCTTTCTGATGGTGGGGATTTTAGGATTCATGTCTTCCAACAGCTAGTCAAAGACTCAAAAAGTAATAGCAATTTTTTTAAAGTACATCAGTAGCAGGAAGCCTGCTAAACAACCAGTGGTGCCACTGGACAACTGAGATGCTAAAGGAGCACTCAAGGACGATAAGGCCATTGTGGAGAAACTAAATGAATTCTTTGCGTTGGTCTTCACGGCTGATGATGTGAGGGAGATTCCCAAATCTGAACCATTCTTTTTAGGTGACAAATCTGAGTAACAGTCCCAGATTGAGGTGTCATTAGAGGAGGTTTTGGAACAAACTGCTAAACTAAACAGTAATAAGTCACCAGGACCAGATGGTATTCACCCAAGAGTTCTGAAGGAACTCAAATGTGAAATTGCAGAACTACTAACTGTAGTCTGTAACCTATCATTTAAATCAGCTTTTGTATCAAATGACTGGAGGATAGCCAATGTCACGCCAATTTTTAAAAAGGACCCCAGAGGTGATCCTGGCAATTACAGGCCGGTAAGCCTGACTTCAGTACCGGGCAAAACTAGTTGAAACTATAGTCAAGAACAAAATTGTCAGACCCCTTGATGAACATAGTTTCCTGGAATATCAGAGTTGGAAGGAACCTCATCTAGTCCAACCCCCTGCTCAAAGCAGGACCAATCCCCATTTTTTTTTGCCCCAGATCCCTAAATGGCCCCTCAAGGATTGAACTCACAACCTTGGATTTAGCAGGCCAATGCTGAAGCCACTGAGCTATCCCTCCCCAACATGAAACATGATGAAATTCAATGTTGATAAATGCAAAGTAATGCACATTGGCAAACATAATCCCAACTATACATATAAAATGACGAGGTCTAAATTAGCTGTTACCACTCAAGAAAGAGATTGTGGAGTCAGTGTGGATAGTTCTCTGAAAATGTCCACTCAATGTGCAGCAGCAGTCAAAAAAGTGAACAGAATGTTGGGACTCATTAAGAAAGGGATAGATAATGAAAAAGAAAATATCATATTGCCTCTATATAAATCCATGGTATGCCCACATCTTGAATACTGCATGCAGATGTGGTCATCCCATCTCAAAAAAATATATTGGAATTGGAAAAGATACAGAAAAGGGCAACAAAATGATTAGGGGTATGGAACAGCTGCCGTATGAGGAGAGATTAATAAGACTGGGACTTTTCAGCGTGGAAAAGAGTCACGTAAGGGGAGATATGATTGAGGTCTATACAGTCATGATGTGTGGAGAAAGTAAATAAGGGAGTGTGATTTACTCCTTCTCAGAACACAAAAACTAGGGGTCACCAAATGAAATTAATAGGCAGCAGGTTTAAAACAAACAAAAGGAAGTATTGCTTCACACAATGCACAGTCAACCTGTGGAACTCTTTGCCAGAGGATGTTGTGAAGGCCAAGACTATAACAGGGTTCAGAAAGGAAGGGACTAGATAATTTCATGAAGGATAGGTCCATCAATGGCTGTTAGCCAGGATGGGCAGGGATGGTGTCCAAAGCCTCTGTTTGCCAAAAGCTGGGAATGAATGACAGGGAATGGATCACTTGATGATTACCTGTTCATTCCCTCTCGGGCATCTGGCATTGGCCACTGTCAGAAGACAGGATACTGGGCTAGATGGACCTTTAGTCTGACCCAGTATGGCTGTTCTTATGTTCTTAAGCTTTGGAGACCACCAGTGGAATGAGGACCACAGTTTGACAACTGGTGAGATACATTTTACATTATATATGTTAGAGAGACACTTGTAATGCAGTATTTATACGGCGAGAAGGCTCTTTGTGTTCTTTTGGTACAGCTCTGCATTAGAGAAGGCTGGACTCCCCATGGATGAACTCAGGGAGAGATTGAGCTTCTTTGTGAGTTCTATAGTATGCAAGCTGCACCACACCTTGTCATTAGACAGCATTCTCCCTTGGCATGCCAGGCTATCTCCATGGGCCAGTGCAAAGTGTATAGTAGGCCCATGGTTCTTACTCGTTCCCCTTTCCAATGAGGTGTATGTCCTGAGGTTTCACTAAGGGAGTTGTCCAAGATCTCCCTGTAATTAAGAGATGGTGGTGCAAGGAAACCTGTGGGAAGGGATGAGGTCTCCTTTTACCACCAGACAGACAGACACACACACATCCCTGTGCAAGGGCTAGCTACATCAGAAAGACAGAAGGAGAAACACATACATGGAGCCAGTGTAAATTATCTACTACAGTATTGTTAGTTTCCTCTTTTGTAACTGCCAGCTGATGGGTTCAACACTAGGGCAGATTAATAATAAGAATTTTCCATCTGGCAGGACTTTTGAGGAGTTCTTAGAATACAAACATGTTATATGGTATCCATAGGGCCAGATCTAATGCATCTGATGGTGCTGAGGGAGTTGTCTGATGTGATTGCAGAGCCATTGGCCATTATCTTTGAAAACTCATGGCGATCGGGGGGGGAGGGGAGGGGTCCCGGACGATTGGAAAGAGGCAAATATAGTGCCCATCTTTAAAAAAGGGAAGAAGAAGAATCCGGTGAACTACAGACCAGTCAGCCTCACCTCAGTCCCTGGAAAAATCATGGAGTAGCTCATCAAGGAATCCAATTTGAAGCACTTGGAGGAGAGGAAAGTAATCAGGAACAGTCAACATGGATTTACTAAGGGGAAGTCATGCCTGACCAACCTGATTGCCTTTTCTGATGAGATAACTGGCTCTGTGGATATAGGGAAAGTGGTGGATGTGATATATCTTGACTTTAGCTCAACTTTAGTAGGTCTGCAGAAACTTTAGCTCAATGAATAGTGACCAACGGCTTGATGTCTAGTTGGCAGCTGGTATCAAGCAAAGTGTCCCAGGGGTCTGTCCTGGGGCCAGTTTTGTTCAGTATCTTCATTAATGATGTGGATGATGGGATGGATTGCACCCTCAACAAGTTTGCGGATGACACTAAGCTAGATGGAGAGGGAGATACGCTGGAGGGTAGGGATAGGGTCCAGAGTGACCTAGACAAACTGGAGGATTTTGGCAAAAGAAATCTGATGAGGTTCAACAAGGACAAGTGCAGAGTCCTGCACTTAGGATGGAAGAATTGCATACACTGCTACAGGCTGGGGATCAACTGGCTAAGCGGCACTTCTGCAGAAAAGGACCTGTGGATTACAGTGAACAAGAAGCTGGATATGAGTCAACAGTGTGCCCTTGTTGCCAAGAAGGCTAACAGCATATTGGGCTGTATTAGTAGGAGCATTGCCAGCAGATTGAGGGAAGTGATTATTCCCCTCTATTTGGCACTGGTGAGCCACATCTGGAGTATTGTGTCCAGTTTTGGGCCTCCCACTACAGAAAGGATGTGGACAAATTGGAGAGAGTCCAGCAAAGGGCAATGAAAATGATTAGAGGCTGGGGCACATGACTTATGAGGAGAGGCTGAGGGAACTGGGGTTATTTAGTCTGCAGAAGAGAAGGGGGGGGATTTGATAGAAGCCTTCAACTACCTGAATGGGGGTTCCAAAGAGGATGGAGCTAGGCTGTTCTCAGTGGTGGCAGATGACAGAACAAGGACTAATGGTCTGAAGTTGCAGTGGGGGAGATCTAGGTAGGATATTAGGAAAACCTATTTCACTAGGAGGATGGTAAAGCACTGGAATGTGTTACCTAGGGAGGTGGTGGACTTTCCATCCTTTGAGGTTTTTAAGGCCCAGGTTGACAAAGTCCTGGCTGGGATGATTTAGTTGGGGTTGGTTCTACTTTGAGCAGGGGGTTGGACTAGATGACCTTCCAACCCTACTCTTCTATGATTCTATGAATATATACACTCACATACATCAGTTAAGCAAAGGAAAGTTCAAGCCTTCCAACACTAAAGAAATCTTTAAAGCATAATCTGGCAGTGCCTTAGCTATCAGCAATGCAGAAGTACAACAGCCATACTGTGTTTTTCCCAGTACACAATTAAAGAGATGTGTTTTTTTCATTACTTACAGGGGACAGATTGGGGAGATTAGATGGATGGTACAATAAAGAGCCTGCCTTTCTTAAACTGCTTATGACTCCCATTTTCTTTTAAAGGACACTGTCCAGACATACTTCATAATTGTGGACAATGTCTTTATTTCTCTGTATTCTGCTTTACAATCAGCAATAAACTTGGGGAGTTTGAAAGTGAAGTGTGCTTTGTCACAGAAATGTTTTTTGCCACATCACATCTGCACATGAATTTTATTGTGGGGATGCTCCTAAACTTTGGGTTATTGGCATGCATCATTATTATTTTTGATAAAGAACTTTGAAACACACTTTTTAAAAATATTGTTTTGGAGTCTCTACGTCTGCATCTTTCTATGAAAGATAAAACCAGTATCATTATATAATTCTGTGGGTCACATTCCCCTTTGCACTAATGTCGGAGTTAACAGTGATACAGATATGGGGCCAACCCAGACATGCTTTCTGTGGGATTAATTTAGGTGTGTTATTTTTTACTTATATTTAGTTTGTTTGTGTACAGTGGCTAATGTAAGAGTACCTGACTTAAGTGTTAGAATGGTAAACTGTGACAATTATTGCCCAGTCCTACAAGGTGCTGAGTGCTTCTCATTAGGTGTTAAGCACCATCCACATCTTCTGTACAGGCCGAAAATTTATGGAGAGAGACGACCATGTGGTAAAATCTGCAAAATGCCTACGCCAGACACTTTGCATTCTGTGGCTTAAGGTCATGCACAGTTTTTGGTTAGGAGAAGGTAGTGCTCTTATTTAGCTGTTATCATTGCAATTGCTCTATTTTTAGGACTAAATGTCAATAAGACAACTATCTGCAGTTTAGCTGTAGCTGTGTCTGTCCCAGAGAGACAAGGTGGGTAAGTTAATAGCTTTTATTGGACCAACTTCTGTCCAGGAAGTTGGTGTTAGTGTGGAAGTGTTCCAGAGGGAGTTTAATGGTGGTGGTTGTTGAAGTTGTGGCAAAAATCTATGAGGGAGTTTCAGCCACTGTCCAGAGGATGAAAATATAATTCGTGTATCTCAGGCAAAGCTTTGGTTTCATGGTGCATTTGTCCAGCATTTGTAGTACAGCTGTAATGTCAGAATAGATTTCTACAGATTTCTACAGATATGAGATATAACAGGGACTGGTAGTACAGTGCAATATTAGACAAGTCAAAATCAATTTTCAAATAAATATTTATTTCTAGCAGTTGTCTTGAGTCTGTCAGTGACTGCCCCCTTAGCTTACATTGTTTCTTTTAAAATGTGTAAAATCTTTGCTAGAAAAGAATTGTTATGCAGACTCTTTGGAGATCTATATCCACAGTACATAGAATAATTTTCCATAGTCACACCTGCATCCAATCCTATCTGTGCTTTCCCCTTGACGAAAATATGAATATATCATTCATGTGAAATCCAGTGGACAAAATCTTGAGGTCTTTACTCAGGTAAACTCCTGTGAGCTTCAAAAACCATGGCAGAAAACTGAGCCATAATGTCCTCAATTTGTTTTGGAGAGGAATTCAAAATCAACTCAGCATCTTATACACTCATCCTGAGTTAGATGCTGCATTGAGTTTAGATGAATGGAAATAAAGAAGTATTGCAATACAGTAAGAAAATATTATCCCTAACTGAAAATCTTTAAATTCCCCTTTTCCTCTGGGTCTAAAAGACTAATTTTCTGCTCTGGAGTAAATCAGGAGTAGCTTCATTAGCATGATACTGGCATTAAACTAACATAAGGGAAAAGTCAATCACTGGAACAATTGCAGCATGCAGACCATAGCTGGCACATATGTTTACTTCTTTGCTCCCTGAATTGTACTTATTACATTAGCTTTTGTCTGGAGAATTTCAGATGCACGCTGATGTTGAATGCCTTTCCAAATCCACTGTCAAGAGAAATAAATACTTTTAGAATGATTGATTGATTTGGGGGGAGGAAAAAATACAGATAATAAGCAAGACAGCAACATACAATTTTATTTTCAGAAAATAGCCTAAAATCCGTGACTTACTCCCCTGGGGAGATCTGAGGGATCATAAGATTTAGTGAACTGGAAATAGAGTGCTTTTCTGCTTTGAGTAATGTTAGGACTTCTAAAGGCTTGGGGGTAATGCGACAAGCAGGCACACAGGAATTTATATTTATTCCTCAGCAAGAACATTTAATATCCTATCTTCTCAGAGATGAAACACTTTAATAGAAGCTTCTTATCCAAAAGCTTGTCACAGGTGTTCTGAAAGTTATAATATTTGAAACACTGATAAAGACTGAGGAGGTTAATGTGAGATGAGGATCTAGAAGAGATCTTGGTTACCAGAAGATTAGAGATTGCAGACAACCTGCAGTGAATTACAATGTACAGAAGAGATTTCTGATTCAATTCACTTCAATGAAGCACTGAGAGTAATGTAATGCTTTAAGGGACTTTTATCTTGTGAACTACTGTCCAGCATACTAGTGAGCAACTTTTAGTCTATGCATAAAACCATTTCAAATGTACCACCTGGCAAAACACTCTATAAGAGTCTTTTCTCATTGAAATTAATTAATAGTGGGTGCATGATATTAACTACTAAGGGCCAGATCCTCTGCTATTGTTGTAAATAGTTATAGTTCCTTTGCCTTCAGTGGAAATACTGAGGATCTGGCTGTATATATATGCTGTTCTTACCTTTGTATGGGATTCTACATTTTAACATTACAATGCATTTTAGTTTGAACCCAAACTTTAGTATTGTTTTGGCACTCTAGTCTTCTGCTTTCTCCCATTTCCCAATCTGGCCCCTCAAAGCTGCACTAGATCTGCTTTGCTCTTGCACTTTTCTTGAGAAGTCAGGGAAGTATTCATTAAGCATCTTATGTGCACTTTCCAGCACACGGTGGGGGAGGGAAGGAACCCAAACGTGTATAAGTTCTTAGGAGGCTATCAGACCACTGTGCGTGGAGGTCAGATTCTCAGCTTGAAATGACTATGACAGCTCAATAAGATACATCTCTTGTCATTTATATATATGTAGACTTCTGCAAACAGTAGAACCTCAAAGATACAAACATCAGAGTTACAGACTGACCGGTCACCTGTCAGGGATGGTCTAGGTTTACTTTCTCCTGCCTCAGAGCCAGAGGGATGGACTAAATGACCTCTCAAGGGCCCTTCCAGCCCTACATTTCTACAAGTAACCAATCAGGCACCCCCCTAAAAAGCATATACTGTACTGTATACTGTGTACTGTGTACTGTATATTGTACTGTGTCTGTATTGCATCTTAAAGGTCGGCACATCTGGGAGGCCCATCCATACCTCAACCCCACCCCCATGTGTGGGGCAGCCACTTATATCTAGGAGTGAAGATGCTGGGGCTGCTAGCCCAAGGCAGCCAGCAGAACAGGAGCAGCACTAGGGTCTGCGCTGCTTTCACCCCGCCCCCCTGCCCTGTTCGGGAGGGGGGTGCTGTTTTCATCTCCTCCTCTCCCGGCTGGGAGGAGGACAAGCTTGCAGTCCGACCCAGGGAAAGAAGATGCCTGCAAGGAAGCTGCAGGCACTGAGGCGGGAGCTCAGCTGCTGCTGGAGCCTGGCCTGGAGTGTCAGCTGCTGGAACTGGAGCCCAAACTGCACTTCGTTCAGAGTTACAAACATTTCAGAGTTATGGACAACCTCTATTCCCGACGTGTGTGTAACTCTGAGGTTCTACTGTAGTTATAATAGGTGTAACATATTAGTTTGCAAATTGCCCACAGCTGAATTAGCGTAAGAGAAAATATACACTAATATCTGAACTGCAAGGGCCAGATTCTGTCACCTTTACTCACACTGCACAGCACTTACTACAAAAATAATCCCATTGAAATGAATGGAACTACATGTCTTGTGAAGTATGAGAATCTGTTCCTAAGCAAACTCTTAGTTTTGAATATACTGGGAATAAGTAACCTTCCCGAAGTTTATGGCAAGTAACTGGATGTCATCAGGTTTCAAACTACTCTAAAACATCACCCATGAAGAAACAATGGAACTGTTCCAGTACATCTTTGGGAAATTGCTATACAAATTATTTATCCAAACTAATGGATGCCATTTTTCTGGCAAACTCTAAATAAAAAAAGTAGAAGCCTGTGTTAAGTTTCCCAGTTACACATTTGGACACAAATTTGCACTAAGGTGCCAAATGCTGGCTTCAATTGTTTAGGCAATTTAAATTAAGCATCCACATTTGAAAACTGGGCTCCCTATATCTGTGTATGGACAGGAGTTGACGATATAAATCCTCAGCGTAACATGGGAATGATGATTGCTTGTGCAGTCCCAGTTAATGTCAGCTAGAGTACTGTCAAGTTCTGGGCACCACACTTTAGGAAAGATGTAGACAAACTGGAGAGTCCAGAGGAGAGCAACAAACATGATAAAGGTTTTTAGAAAAGCTGACCTATGAGGAAAGGTTTAAAAAAATCAGGCATGTTTATTGTTAAAAGTAGACTGGAGGGAAGACTTTTTAACAGCCCTTAACACATCTGAAAACTGTTTTAAAAAAAGAGGACGGTGATCAATTAGTGTTCTGTGTATTCACTGAAGTAGGACAAGAAGTAAACAGCTTAATCTGCAGCAAGGGAGATTTAAGTTGGACATTAGGGAAAGCTTTCTAACTACAAGGATAATTAAGCACCAAGATGGGCTTCCAAGGTAGGTTGTGGAATCCCCATCACTAGAGGTTTTTAAGAAGAGGTCAGACAAACACCTGTCAGGGATGGTCTAGGTTTACTTTCTCCTGCCTCAGAGCCAGAGGGCTGGACTAAATGACCTCTCTGGGGCCCTTCCAGCCCTACATTTCTACAATTCTATGTTGTGCAGCATAATTCCTGTGGAGTATGGTGAAAGATAACCTGTACTTCAGTGTATGGGTTTGATTCATATTCAAATGTTTCTCTTTAAGATTTAGAGGTTAAACTGAAATTACTTACCTAATTCATTATTTACAGGGTTGTTGTGGTGATTACACTAAAGTTTGTAGAGTGCTTTGAAAGTAAAACACTATGTGTGCCAAGATTTGTTTCTTAATGAATCTTTACAAAAATCTTAAAACCTATTTAAACCCCCAAATCATTAACAAAAAATAAGCCAAATCCTGCCATTACAAGCAAACACCAGAAAGCATGGGACATATCCTCAGTTTGCGAAAATCAGCACAGGTCCATTTGCCAATTTACAGCAGTTGAGGATCTGGCTTCATATCTGTGTGTTGTGGCGGTGGTGGATAGCTGGCTGTGCGGCATATCTAGCACTTGGGCTGATGCTCTGTTTAACTGCTGCCTGCTAGCACTAATATTGGCACGCATGCTTACCAGACTGTGGGACAACCTTTAGCTAACTGAGCTGTCTTTGCCTAGATGCCTAGTGTAGTGGGCAGGCATTGCTGCAAGGGTACTCGTATGCATTATCTCTGGTTACCCCCCACCCCCGGCTCCTCTAGCTGTATGCCATCTTGCAACTTCATGTATACTTTTTCTTCCTTGTGCTCGTGCATATCGTAGAGCAGTATTTCCCCTATAGGACGCATCCTCTCTGCTAGCAGCACTAAAGCTGCTGTTCTCAACAGCAGACAATCCAACTGGAAAGGAAATGGAGGGAATCGAGTTTTGCACTGCAATACTCACAAAGATTAATTTGAAATTTTCTTTCAAATTTCTTTATCCTGGTAAAAATGGTGGCTTTGCTTTGAAAAGCTGCTCCAACAGCCCAATCACACTGAATGCATTGCTGTTCTATTTTAGTGGGAGAACAGCATCGTTTGCAAACAACAGAGTTTTCATGACTCGATTATTGTTGTAGTTCAAATGTGAGATTTCTATACTTCTATACTTTCTGTGTCCTCTTTATAGCTCCAGATGGGATAAAGGGGTCTTTGGAGGGACAGTCGCACATGCAGTCTTTTAACATCCTATATACATATTCTTAACATTAAAAAAAGCTGATTGAAAATATTCTAAGAAAAAAACCCTTTGTTATAACTTCATACAAAAATATTCTCTCTCTGTGGGTTTCTACTTAAGTGAATGTCTAATATATTGAGTTGGACACAAACCAGTCAGCAGATTGACTTCTTTAAAACACTGTAATCTAGCAGAATATTTATAATTAATTTAAAAAATATCTTTGACTGGTGGAAGCTTTTGTACATTTCCTCCCTCCCTTTTGCTCTTTTCAAGGCAGTAGTCTGATTATTCCAAGAGGAAATTACCTCAGTTGTAGGATTCAGTGCAGGTGCCATGCTCCGCCTGCCTAGCAGAGGATCCTGATAAGAGTATTAAGCAATCAGTCTTCCCCACTCCCACTGCCCTCATCCATCATTGTGAGAACAATCAATATGTAACTGCTCCAAATTGCTAGCTCCTGTTCACTCAAGACATACTGTAAGACCGTGACACTTTTCACAAACTCAAGGTTCATAGCAGAAAATAATATGTTTAAAGAATTCTTGCCAGCTAGAAGTACATGATGATAATTAGACCACAGATGCTTGAGGATGCTTGATGCATTTAGTGTGAAATAAGCATTGATATCTAAAAATGAATGATAGGTGTATTGGCTGGTCTTATTTTCCTTTGATATAAATAATTACTATAATTTAGCTGGTGTAAATCAGTGTAGTTCCATTGATTTTCACCGGAACTACACTGATTGTACATCAGCTGAAGAACTGCACTAATATTTTTGCATTTAACAAAAGAGGTTGTCCTACACTGCAGCATATTGCTCTCTGTAAATAGACCTGACAAACATGTTATTCTGAATCATAAAATTGACAAATTACCCAGATTATCACTGGAAATTTTGGCACGTTGGTGCTGGAAACTCTAAATGAACTGAGAAAGGGATATCCCCCCTAAACACATCTACTTAATACACACACAAAAAAAACAACCAACTAAACTTCTTTATGTCCAGCAGGTTACTTGATACCTTACAAATTAAAAAAAAATTCAAGCTTCTGAAAGTAATCTTGTGTGTATTGCTTCCTGGCTAGAACTGCTCTTTGACCTTGTGCTACTTTACTTCCTTGACATTGGAATGGATTTTTTTTTTAATTTCAGAAATGATTGCTCTTATGGAGGAATTCTTTAATGGACGCATCAGTGAGACTGCATAAACTCTGTGAAGGGGTAGTGGCCATGGATGGTCTTCCATCTGCCAATCATTATTAAATGCACTTTTGACAGGAAAGAGTCTAGAGTAGCAATTTTCGTTCCTCCTCCATTCTCAGTCCGCACACACACACACTTTCTCCACTGTTTTTCCTGATCTTTTGACTTGTATATCTCCTCCGCCCAAATAAAAAACATTTTTTCTTAATGTTTACTCAGAAGCTAAGGTGGTGGAATATTGGGGTCTTTGTGGAAATATTGACAGGTGAACAATATTCCGAGACTTCTTTTCATTTTAAATAGATTTTATTGTTTTGTAAAATAGGAATTTAGGACCACATTGTCAAATGTATTTAAATGCCTAAAGATGCAGGTAGGTAGTGCCTAAGGAAGTTGGGCAACTAACTCCCATTAACTTCAATGGGCGTCAGGCACCTAACCTGCTTAGGCACTTTTGAGAATCCCTCTATGGACCTGTATGCATCATTACACACTTAAATGCCTTTGAAAATCTGGCCCAAAAGGCCTAATCCTGCAAATCCTCATGACGCTGAGTTGCATAGAAAGCGTGATTATAGGTCAGACCCAAGAAGAGAAAAGAAAAATATTATGCAAACAGATATCTACTAAAGCAGAGAAAATCCAAACAGGTCTGCCGCTGGACTTGTCCTTCTCTCAAACTCAGGTTATGGCTAATTTACAGCCTATGTCAGCATAATTTACGTTACTCAGGGGTATGACGAAACCACCCTGCTGAGCGACATAAGTTACACTGACATAAGCACTCCTGTGCACAGTGTTCTGGTGTTTGCAGAGGTGGTTTTATTATGCCAGAGGGAGAACTCTCTCCCATCAGCCTGGGCCAGTAGTGGGTAATCTGATTGTGGGCTGCGAGATATTTTGCTGACGTTGACCGTCAGCAGACACTGCGCCCCGCAGCTCCCAGTGGCAGCTCCCAGTGGCCGCGATTCGTCGTTCCCTGCCAACGGGAGCTGTGGGAAGCGGTGGTACAGCTGCAGCCCTGTACGTGTAACCATGCCCTCAGGCTATGTCTGCCCTGCAAGCTACGGATGTGCTGTATACTTGTGCTAGCCCAAGCATTAGTATGCGTACACCAGCAGGGGGACACACCCCTACCTTGCAGTGCAGCCATAAGCTAAACCAGAGATCCCCAAATTATGGGGTGTGCCCCCCTTGGGGGGAAAGGAGAAATGTTTGGGGGGTGCGGCGGGGCATAGGCCAGACCCCATGGGGGGGCGTGGAGAGAGTGCCACCCAGCCCCACTCCACTCCCAGCTCTGTTCTGGCTCCTCTACCAGCCTTAGCCGTGGCGCCCGGCCCTGCCCCCAGCCTCGACCCCCGGCCATGGCACTACACCCAGCCCCGGCTCCGCTGCTGGACCCAGACTCACCCAGCTGCAGCTTTTGGCCTCCTTACCCTTGTCCACGTCCCGCCCCGCCCCTCCCCCCAGAGCAACCGTCTCCATCCCAGCCCCGGCTCTGGTGATGGGGTGGGGCGCACAGATGGGGCAAAGGGGGGCACAACCCTGAAAAGTTTGGGGACCCCAGACCTAAACTGACTGCTCTAAAGAGACTACACTCTAACTAGAGAAGAAAGACAAACTATTTTCCCCATTTAACAAATATGGTAATGAGGTCACCGAGAGATTAAGTGATTCGCCAAAGGTCACACCAGAGATCTGGTGCAAAGCCAGGAATTTAATCCAGATCTACTGGGTTCCAGTCTCATGCCTTAAACACAAGATCATCTCTCACTGTACCCGTCTGCCGTGCCAAACCTAACTTGGCCTCAAAATTTTCACCAGAAGCCCACACTTTAATGTTGGATGCTCGTTCCTAATGATAGTTTCCGAATTACAGTGAATGCCTTATAATGCAGCATCTCTGATTTGGAGGGCTTCTTATATTCATATGGTAGATGAGATTGTATTCTTTATTAGCAATCAGACTACTGTTGATAAGATAATGGACAGAGATTGGTAAAAATGGTGTCTGTTCTTAAAGCTGTCAGATAACTTACAGAAATTGCAAGTGTTTGTCTGGTACAGATTATTTCCTTGTAAAGGATCCAAGTTCCTGTATTTTGTGTTTTAGGGAAACTGGCACTCCAACCATCTTCCATACTATTTCTTCTTAGAGAAGGAAAAATCAATGAGGACCTTGTAATTTATGAACTATGTCCGTGGCGTAGGCCATTTTTCTTACATTAAATTTCTACCTTAATTCTGCCTGAGCATTTAAGACATAGATCATCTGCGGTCTGATTGCACTGAGTTTTCCACAGCAATGGACTCTATATCATCAGGTACAATATTGCTTGTCCTCTTCCAGAGGATGCACACATACAAGATAAAGGTATTGGAAGAATATGTATTAGACTGCATAGAATAGAACCTATGACTGTTGGCAAATGGAACTGGTTTCGTCACAGAGACTCAAAGAATGCAGCTGTAACTTAAATAGCTCATGTACAGTAGATGTGTCATCATTGTAGCCAGATGACAGTGGGTTCAGCTCACGTACTTGTCCTCTCACTGGAAGGCATTGGGAATGCCGTGGAGGCAGAAGGTTCAGGCTGGAATTCTCTCCACCGAGTTGAAGAGATTCATAGTTTCTAAGACCAGAAGGGACCATTGTGATCATCTAGTCTGACCTCCTGTGTAACTTAGGCCATA
The DNA here is from genome assembly GCF_965140295.1 of Lepidochelys olivacea. Taxonomy (NCBI): domain Eukaryota; kingdom Metazoa; phylum Chordata; order Testudines; family Cheloniidae; genus Lepidochelys; species Lepidochelys olivacea. The sequence continues at coordinate 77,377,234 of NC_140414.1, forward strand.
GAACCTGCAGCAATTAATTCCTTTTGAGTGAGTGCGTATCGTTTAAAGATAAAGCCGTGATCTCCTTGGAGAAAAATGTAGCAGTTGCTTTCTCAACAACATAAAAGATTTTTAAATATGGCTGTTAAACAACATGGGCTAGATTCTGAGTTGGTGAAAATGGGCATAGCTCTATTGACTTCAATGAAGTTATGCTGATTTTTACTATTTAAGGGACTGGCACTGTATTGTTAACACAGAAACTAATGTAGCATAGACTTTGTATAAAGCCATGTGCATGTAAAATTGTCTAAAATGTATCATAATGGCTCCTAACCCCTTATGGTTATGAGATTTAGAAAATCAGAATCAGGATTGTATGATATGGGGATTTGTTTTTTATGTTTTCCTATTGGTATATGGTAGAAACTGCACATAGAAGCTTCCACTGTGAAAATCAATAGATCTTTGTGGCTTACCCTGGTAGTGCATGTATTCAACATTATCATCACAACACTTTCTTCCGTCAATCACAGTGTAATTTTAACACAGACAATACTTAGATTGCTTTGGTATTTGTTCAGTGGGGCATATTATCCATGTGCTACCTGGGAAACTCTCTAATTAAATGGAACTTCTAATCGTTGTTTGAAAATATAAATTATTCATTGTAGGATTCGTTAAATTCATTTAATTTAAAAGCAAGTGGAATGGCCACTATGGTTATTTACACTGCATTCTGGTCTAATTGAACATACAAAAGAATTCCACTAGGCTTTGTTGGTGGCCTTCTAACTCTGTATATCTGAAGGTTGCAGGTTCCCTTAGTATATCCACTCTTTGTGTTTGCATTCCCTATCTCAAAATCAAATATAAATTAGAAAAAGAAGTGGTGTTAAGTGCCCTCAGCCATACCACCTTAGGTTATGCTCTCATCCAGTCAGATCAGTCATACAACTTGAATGGGGGGTCCTCCAAAGGAATGGCTGCAGGAAGTGGTATTAGTATTAGGTAGGTAGGCAGGTGGTGTGCTTCCCTCTGAGTCAGAGCAAAACTAACGTTCTGGATGCCCTCACCACTTTTAGTTATTAAAGGGCCTGTGTCACTTTTTGCAAGGGCAGAGATATTAGTCTTGGTGTCCAAGCTAAATTTTCAGTTGGCTTCTTACATCCTGTCTGTGTGCCATGGGCAGAGATAAACAGGCCCATGTTACATCGGGAAGACCACTTAATTTAACTGGTTTGTAATTCTCGCATCAAGTCCGAGGCTAACATTACCATTCAGTTACCATAATGACTGGTGTCATCTCCCTGAGATAATATGATGCCTGATATGAAGAGATGTTAGCATGAGCCATCTACACCCTATCTTCGGATCAGATCCTCAGGTTAAAACCTGAATAGTTTCTGAATTACAATGAATGCATTATAATCAGATCCTCAGTTTAAAACAAGCTATGCTTAATGCAAGATCTAAAGATCAGGAAAGGGGTGCAAAGTTGGTTTGCATCTGTGTTCACCTCTGTGCTGCCTGGCATCTTTCCATACATGGGGGAAATCTTTCCTGCCTTAGTAGGGCAGCTCTTCAGCTTGCTGAACCAAGAACTGAGTTTCTGGTCCCTAATATAATAGCCTGATCAGAAGGCTTTTATTACAATCTTCCTAGGACTCACAGGAAATATGCCCAGTCCCTCACCATGGTACAATGTGTTAATTGCTCCCTCAAAAGAAACCAAGCACATTCCTTTAAGTTAACAGAATAAAAAAAAATACTTGTGAAGAATGAATATGAGAGGGGAGAATATGACAAATCAAAACTGACTTTCTCCTTTTTGCCAAAATATTCCCAAAAATTTCCCAGCTCTATTAATCATAATGGAAGTGCAGGAAGTATTATTGATTGTTTCTATTTTTACTTACTGGAAGTATGCAAAAACAAATCATACTAATTCAAGTGGTTTCTGGCAATTATATTCTATTCATTGTTATAAAAATATATTATGTGTATAACTTATTCGTAAGCATTATTCACCCATATATGCTGCTTTGCACCAAGGCGGAAGGTGTTTTTGTATTATTCGCCTGTGTTGTTTTAAACTTTAATAGAAGAAAACATTCTAAAATAGAGAAATGCTCTGTAGCTATGACTACATTTGGAATCTGTAGTAAAGTATATAATGCTCAAAAGTCTACGAGAACAGATACACAAACAATTAAAACTTGCACCAGAAGTGCATGCACTCCCTCCAGCCAGCAATACATGCATAATGCAGGCCTGTTACCAGAAGGTCAGAACAGTGTAAGTGTGTTGCTTCAAAGACTCTCTTATAAAAACAAACAAAAGAGGGTCTCATAATAAAATTCAAGCAATGTCTTTTGAGAACTGTAGCTCATGGAGCTGATTTTTCCCAGTGGTATAACAGCATTTATTATATCTCTACACAGGACAGGGAGAGGAAGTGCACCATCTCTCCACCATAGTGCACTACACAGGAGTCAACATCATTTGACCACAATGTGTATTATCTGGTGGTGTCACTTTCATAAGTTTTTAAAGGCATGAATTCAGATTGTAACAGGTCATCAGCGCCCCATATTAGGGACAGTACCGAATTAGCCTGACCCAAAAGGAGGTGCAGCAGTTCTAGGATCTCAGTGGTGAATATCGGGAGAGCATCTACTTTTACATATCTCTTACATAGCAATTTGCTTGTGGGCATGGTCAGTCCTAGCACAGAGAACCATGCCATGCCTGAAACTCTAGAGGCAGAAGTATGGGAGCTCAGTGGCCAGGTAGCCATTCATTCGGCCTGATAGTAATGATGTGGAAGTTCCTGAAAATGGCACGGGCTCCCTCCCATTCTCTCAGTCACAGTGAGCTGCTAATGATGTTAGCTGGATGCAACATTGTCCAGGTAAGATTTCTTCCTATGCAGTCAGTGGCAGGGTGAATCCCAAATATCCCTGAACAATGCAAGTGTGACATCTGCTCTACCTTGGTGATTAGTTTGTTGACTACATTCCAGTGCTGGATGTTAGATGGTGGCGTTTTGTTTAGGACTGGTAACTATACAAGTTTTTGTATGGCTTCAATGTGCCTCTGATAATTCTCACAGATATTATCTGTTTGTTCAGGAGATGGTTTCCACTCTTGACCTTCTGAGCTACTTTAGTGAGATGTTATTTGTACATGAGGGTGAAATCTAGGTGACCCTGAGATACCTTGGCTTTGTGCCAACCACTGACCATTCAAAAAGATGTTAAGTTCAATTTAGCTCTGAGGATGGTTTAAGTGGAAACATGTTTACACAATCTTTGATGTACTTGGTTGCAGTTTCCATTTATTGCAATAATCACCAATGGCAGCCATATCCCTATTCAGAGACACTTCTGTCTTTTGGAAGTCACTATCACTTGAGGCTTCCCTAATGGAAACCTTTTGAGTACAGCTGAGAAGAAGGGTTTTGACAAAACTGCTTTCATCAACATATGTTGCTTTGTCAAAGCCAAAACATTTTGTGGAGATGTATCAGTTTTGATGAAGTTTTCACTGAGCAAGTTTCAGAGGTCTCAGGTGGATTCTCTAATGAATTCCAGAGACAGAGGAATAAAAACTAGTACTTTTCAATCTGATAATGGACATTTCAACACAATTCATTCCAAAACACAAATTAATTCCAAAATTAAAAATGTTTTGGTTTTGTGGGATGGAAACAAATTTCAAAACTTCAAAAGTTGTTCTGAAACAGAATTGTCATTCTCTGGCTAGCTGTATTAATCACACTTTAAGCATAGAGAGCAGTCCTTTCATGTTGATACATATACTGTAATCCTTTGCCACACTGTACTAACTATAAAGACAGAAGGCTTGATTTAGATCATAGGCTATCTGCAAAGTGTTCCAGATCAGTAGACTGGCTGTTTAATAAATTTTTCATATTTATAATAAAATGTTTTAAGAAGGTTTAAATACTCCTGTGAAAATTCATTCTCCAGGTTCGTCATGCTGCACACAGTTATATAAATAAGGTCATGAAAATGTTATGAAACCATTCTTTAATGCATATTCTTTTTCTATTAATACTGTTTATTAGGTAGCATAAAGAAGATAATAAATGCATTATGGAGAAAGGTCACCATGTGCAAATTTGCATGTAACGTAAAGTTATGATTACAAAGTATTGACTTTTATGGCCCATAACATTGCAATTACAGATGTGAAGATACCAGATTATCTGCAGATTCTGTAGATAATTTGGATTTTCTGTGGATAATGTAAATTGCTCTCATCAGTTTACTTATTGCAATGTACCAGACATCAGGGCCAAAGAAATGTTAGTTGCTCTTTTTTATACATCCTTTTCTCTTTCTTATTATCTGGTGTTAAATATTATCTTGAATCATAGCTGATGCAATATGTTATGATTATGACATAATACAACCTAATCCATGACAGACTGTAACACAACATTAAGAGCTTCTCTACATTGGGGGTTTAATCTGTACCTTTTTGATACATGTCAGGTAGGGCACAATATGCAAGGCACGCTAATAGCACGCATATGGGATACTTGTGCTATCTTTCAGTTCACATCATTGTGCGCACAAGCTGGTGACTTGCTACACACTAAGCATGTGGCATTCCTGAAGGACATCCCATGGTCCTTTGCTTCACTGCTGAGCAGTGAGCATGCTGGGATATTTATCACTGTGCATTGTGGGATGTATAGCAGAGGCCAGGTGATTCAATTTAAATATCCCATACTTCCACTGTCTCCATTCCATGCTCCCTTTCTGGGTGGGTGTAGCCAGACAGCCAGCACCCGCCCCTCAGACCAGCATTGCTGGAAACACAGGAGGAAGCCGGAACAGGGCACTTAACATATATTCCAGCACAGCCTTTGAAGCTGTGAAAAGCACAGGTGTGCTGCTACAATGTGCCTCTGGGACCAGATACAACGATTAAGCTCACAGCAGGCAGAGGTCCTGTGACAGACATGGCTCTTAGCCCCTACTAAACAGCGTGATGCACACACACCAACATCCTAGGTGGGAAAATATTTACCCTGATAAAAGAAATGTCCAGTAGTCGAAACTTATTGTTTCTCTCCCTCGCAAGTGTAAACTACTCTTGCGAAAGCTGGTGTCACCCAGACAGACCAGCCTCAATTTGGCATAAGAAAGGAGAAAGAGAATAAAGGAGTACAGAGGTATAAGTAGGGGACCTACAGCACCATGATTTTTGAGTGTTTTTTACTATCTATCTGCTGGTCAGATAAGTGACAGCCTCCCAAGGCTTCTGCAGATAAGAGGGTCCCTAAGTCTTGTCCCTAATTCGTCTTTCCGCGGAATTGAGTGACCGATCCTGGCTTGGCACCGCTGGAATTGAGAGATGCAAGGAGGGTAAGAAGCACCCACACCTGATCTTTAGTGTACACATATTTTGAAATAGAGCTCTATACTTTGTTTTCTTTCTTTGGGATTGTGGCTTCAGTTTTGTAACTTGTTTGTGTGTGTAACATCTCTACATTTAAATAAGTAGGCACTAGCAATTTTGTAACCACATGATTAGAATCTAGCTTAATAAATTTTGGTAACCATTTGTGCATAAGCCTGACTTGTTTTCTCTGGTTTACTGTAAAGCAGCCAACACAATTAAAGAACCTCAGCCGTTTTGGCTCTTGTCATAAATATAAAGGGAAGGGTAAACCCCTTTGAAATCCCTCCTGGCCAGGGGAAAGCTCCTCTCACCTGTAAAGGGTTAAGAAGCTAAAGGTAACCTCGCTGGCACCTGACCAAAATGACCAATGAGGAGACAAGATACTTTCAAAAGCTGGGAGGAGGGAGAGAAACAAAGGGTCTGTGTCTGTCTATATGCTGGTTTCTGCTAGGGATAGACCAGGAATGGAGCCTTAGAACTTTTAGTAAGTAATCTAGCTAGGTATGTGTTAGATTATGATTTCTTTAAATGGCTGAGAAAAGAATTGTGCTGAATAGAATAACTATTTCTGTCTGTGTATCTTTTTTGTAACTTAAGGTTTTGCCTAGAGGGGTTCTCTATGTTTTTGAATCTAATTACCCTGTAAGATATCTACCATCCTGATTTTACAGGGGGGATTTCTTTATTTCTATTTACTTCTATTTTTTATTAAAAGTCTTCTTGTAAGAAAACTGAATGCCTTTTCATTGTTCTCAGATCCAAGGGTTTGGGTCTGTGGTCACCTATGCAAATTGGTGAGGCTTTTTATCCAACATTTCCCAGGAAAAGGGGGGTGCAAGTGTTGGGAGGATTGTTCATTGTTCTTAAGATCCAAGGGTCTGGGTCTGTAGTCACCTAGGCAAATTGGTGAGGCTTTTTACCAAACCTTGTCCAGGAAGTGGGGTGCAAGGTTTTGGGGAAGTATTTTGGGGGGAAGGACGCGTCCAAACAGCTCTTCCCCAGTAACCAGTATTAGTTTGGTGGTGGTAGCGGCCAGTCCAAGGATAACGGGTGTAATATTTTGTACCTTGGGGAAGTTTTGACCTAAGCTGGTAAAGATAAGCTTAGGAGGTTTTTCATGCAGGTCCCCACATCTGTACCCTAGAGTTCAGAGTGGGGGAGGAACCTTGACAGCTCTAAAGCCTGGCCATTAGGTGAGAGTACTAAGAGCCTAGCGTTGAGTTGTGCCGCCTCCACGGGGCAAACTCTTGGGGCACCTGTCAGTCAATCCTGGCTGCCCGCTGCGAAGGAGCTCTGAGCTCTAGCAGTTAAAGTCACGGGTGGTTAGGACCTTGGGGCATCCGTCAGCCTACCCCGGGCTGCCCGCCGCGAAGGGACAGTGCGTCCTAGCGGTTAAAGTCACGGATGGTATAAACGGGCATAGCTGGCACCTCACCAAACATCCTTGGCCGTCGGCTAACAGTGGGCTATCACCTTTTTCAAATTTCTGTCAGTCAGCATGGACCCCAACAATGCTCTGAGCCACTATGCTGGCAAGTGTGAATATGCAGAGGCTGTTTGGACTGTATTTCAGCACTCAGTGATGGATTCATTTGGCTTTGAACTTGTCCACAACACCATTGAGCAGATGATGTGGCAGCATGTCCTCTAGCAGCAGGAGATTCTTCAGCACTGGGAAGAAATGGGATGAAGAACAGAAGGACGCCAAGCAACTGATCCTAGAGGGTCGGTTTCTGGAGCAGCTTCACACCGTGCGGTGCCATTTCTGGGCCTGGGAAATGAGTGAGGATTGATGGGAAAGGATCATTCTGCAGAACTGAGATGCCCAGCGGTGGCAAGAGAATTTGAGGCTGGAGAGGCAACATTTTATTTTGAGATGTTCTGAATGAGCCCCAGAGCTGCAATGACAGCATACTAACAGGAAGTGCCCCATACCCATTGAGAAGAGGTTCACCATTGCCACCTGGAAGCCTGCAACCCCCAAATGCTACTGGTCCATAGCCAACCAATTCAGTGTGCAGAGATCAACTTGGGGTGATTGTTATGCAGGTGTGCGATGCCATTGAAAAGGTACTGTTCCATCAGGTCATAAAGCTTGGTAATGATCAGGAGATTATTGATAGTTTTGTATGTATGGGGTTCCCAAATGTTAGGGTGCTACTGATGGAACCCATGTGCTTATTTGCCTTCCTTCCTCCTGACCCCAATACCAGGGCTCAGGATTTATAAACGGTAAGGGTTATTTCTCCATGGTGCTCCACCATGGTAGGCTTACAGATACAAATGTAACGTGGTTTGGAAGAGTCTGCGACATTGGGATGTTTCAGAACTCAGCTCTATTTACCTTAAAGGAAAAAGGACTGTTTGCCTCCAGGATCACTACGGACAGTAATGGTGTGGAGCACGGGTGGCCAACCTGAGCATGAGAAGGAGCCAGAATTTACCAGTGTACATTTCCAAGGAGCCACAGCCCTCAGACGTCAGTAGCCCTCCATCAGCTCCTACCCACCAGCAGCCCCGTCGATCAGCACCTCCCCCTCCCTCCCCACACCTCCGATCAGCTGTTTTGTGGCGTGAAGGAGGCCCTGGGGTAGGGGAGAGAAGCAAGAGCAGTGCAGGCTCAGGGGAAGGGGTGGCGTGGGGGCAGGACCTGTGGCAGAGCCAGGGTATGAACAGTGAGCAGCCACCAGCATACTGAGAAGTTGGCACCTGTAGCTCCAGCCCCGGATTAGTATGGAGAAGCCAGCAGATAGCATTAACACTACAGCTCTGAAAGGCCACTGTCACAGAAGTGTGATCGTAGGAACACAATGCACACTTAGCTAATCAGATCATTCAGTTTCCTAGTGGTATTTTAGAACTTGTGCATGGTTACTCAAAAGATTTACAAGAAGTAACAGCATTTGTATATCACTTTATTTGGGCATTAAAGAGTCCATAAGAGTTTGGATTGTCTGCAGAGCCAATACATTGCATATTTTGTAAGTATTGCATATTTTCACAGGGATCATTTCTACTCAGTTTGGCACCCCTAGATAATGATCACCTATTTTTACCTTGGCAGAACATATAAAACCTATACTAAATTACTGTAGCTAATCTTACAGATTTTTTCTTAAAATCTTTCATATTGATACAATGATACCATGATTTATGTCTTCAAAGCTACAGCTAGTCAAGAATTTTTGTCAGAAAATGCTGATTTGTCAAAACTGACGTTTCCCACGAGAACACATTGGTTTCAATGAATTGTTCATTTTGAAAAAAAGTTGAAAGTTTCAAAAATATGAAAATCTCATTTTGATATTTTTGAACAAAATGTTCTGATTTTTAGTTTCAAAGGACTGTTTCACTTTTTTATATTAAAAACATAAAAGCAGATCATAATCTAAATTAAACAGTTTTAATTTATCAAAACAAAATATTTCAATTAACCTGACAAAAATTGTTTTTCAGTTTTTAGTACTGAGTTTTACTTGCTAAGTAAAACCAACATCAGAGATCAGTTTGGGTTAATCTCTCTGTGATATGTAAAGTTGTCATCACCCACTTCATAAAACAATCTATGTGACTACCCAGGTTATATTGGCAACCACCGCTACAGCATCTGATCACATTTGGCATCTGATCACCAGCCTTTCAGGAATCTTTACAAAACGTGCCCACACTGCTGTCTATGTATGAGTAAAATCCAATTACAAGGATAACCTGAAATTCTGATATATCACAGGTGTTTTTCAAATGTCCAAGGTGTCGTATTTATAGAAAATGCAACTAAACTTCATGAACTGTACTGACAGGTTTCAGAGTAACAGCCGTGTTAGTCTGTATTCGCAAAAAGGAAAGGGGTACTTGTGGCACCTTAGAGACTAACCAATTTATTTGAGCATGAGCTTTCGTGAGCTACAGCTCACTTCATCGGATGCATACTGTGGAAAATACAGAAGACCTTTTTATACACACAAAGCATGAAAAAATGGGTGTTTACCACTACAAAAGGTTTTCTCTCCCCCCACCCCACTCTCCTGCTGGTAATAGCTTATCTAAAGTGATCACTCTCCTTACAATATGTATGATAATGAAGGTGGGCCATTTCCAGCACAAATCCAGGGTTTAACAAGAACATCTTGTGGGGGGGGGGTAGGAAAAAACAAGGGGAAATAGGTTACCTCTCAAATATGGATACTCTCATAAAAAACCAACCTTCCACACAAACTTCCTCGTGGCTGGACTTTATTAAAACTAGACAAGCCATTTACAACACACACTTTGCTTCTCTACAAAAGAAAAAGGACACTAAACTTTCTAAACTACTACATGCCACAAAGGGCCACAGCAGTGGTTCCCTCAACCCACCCAGCAATATTGTTTACCTATCCAACTATACTCTTAGCCCAGCAGAAGCAGCTGTCCTATCTCGAGGTCTCTCCTTCTGCCCCTGCACCCCCATGAACATGATACAGTTCTGTGATGACCTAGAATCCTATTTTCGACGTCTCCGACTCAAGGAATATTTCCAACACACCTTTGAACAACATACTAATCCACAGAGACCTCCCTACCAACACTATAAAAAGAAGGATTCTAGGTGGACTCCTCCTGAAGTTCGAGACAGCAGACTGGACTTCTACATAGAGTGCTTCCGCCGACGTGCATGGGCTGAAATTGTGGAAAAGCAGCATCACTTGCCCCACAACCTCAGCCGTGCAGAACACAATGCCATCCACAGCCTCAGAAACAACTCTGACATCATAATCAAAAAGGCTGACAAAGGAGGTGCTGTTGTCATCATGAATAGGTCGGAATATGAACAAGAGGCTGGTCAGCAGCTCTCCAACACCACTTTCTACAAGCCATTACCCTCTGATCTCACTGAGAGTTACCAAAAGCAACTACAGCATTTGCTCAAGAAACTCCCTGAAAAAGCACAAGATCAAATCCGCACAGACACACCCCTGAAACCCCGACCGGGGATATTCTATCTACTACCCAAGATCCATAAACCTGGAAATCCTGGACGCCCCATCATCTCACGCATTGGCACCCTGACAGCAGGATTGTCTGGCTATGTAGACTCCCTCCTCAGGCCCTATGCTACCAGCACTCCGAGCTACCTTCGAGACACCACTGACTTCCTGAGGAAACTACAGTCCATCGGTGATCTTCCTGATAACACCATCCTGGCCACTATGGATGTAGAAGCCCTCTACACCAACATTCCACACAAAGATGGACTACAAGCCGTCAAGAACACTATCCCCGATAATGTCACGGCTAACCTGGTGGCTGAACTTTGTGACTTTGTCCTTACCCATAACTATTTTACATTTGGGGACAATGTATACCTTCAAAGCACTGCTATGGGTACCCGCATGGCCCCACAGTATGCCAATATTTTTATGGCTGACATAGAACAACGCTTCCTCAGCTCTCGTCCCCTAATGTCCCTACTCTACTTGCGCTATATTGATAACATCTTCATCATCTGGACCCATGGAAAAAAAACCCTTGAGGAATTGCACCATGATTTCAACAATTTCCATCCCACCATCAACCTCAGCCTGGTCCAGTCCACACAAGAGATCCACTTCCTGGACACTACAGTGCTAATAAACAATGGTCACATAAACACCACCCTATACCGGAAACCTACTGACCGCTATTCCTACCTACATGCCTCCAGCTTTCACCCTGACCACACCACACGATCCATTGTCTACAGCAAAGCTCTGCGATACAACCGCATTTGCTCCAACCCCTCAGACAGAGACAAACACCTACAAGATCTCTATCAAGCATTCTTACAACTACAATACCCACGTGCGGAAGTGAAGAAACAGATTGATAGAGCCAGAAGAGTTCCCAGAAGTCACCTACTACAGGACAGGCCTAACAAAGAAAATAACAGAATGCCACTAGCCGTCACCGTCAGCCCCCAACTAAAACTCCTCCAATGCAATATTAAGCATCTACAACCTATCCTGAAGGATGACCCAACACTCTCACAAATCTTGGGAGACAGGCCAGTCCTTGCCTACAGACAGCCCCCCAACCTGAAGCAAATACTCACCAGCAACCACATACCACACAACAGAACCACTAACCCAGGAACCTATCCTTGCAACAAAGCCCGTTGCCAACTGTGCCCACATATCTATTCAGGGGACACCATCACAGGGCCTAATAACATCAGCCACACTATCAGAGGCTTGTTCACCTGCACATCCACCAATGAGATATATGCCATCATGTGCTAACAATGCCCCTCTGCCATGTACATTGGTCAAACTGGACAGTCTCTACGTAAAAGAATAAATGGACACAAATCAGATGTCAAGAATTATAACATTCATAAACCAGTCGGAGAACACTTCAGTCTCTCTGGTCACGCGATTACAGACATGAAAGTTGCGATATTACAACAGAAAAACTTCAAAATCAGACTCCAGCAAGAGACTGTTGAATTGGAATTCATTTGCAAATTGGATACTATTAACTTAGGCTTGAATAGAGACTGGGAGTGGCTAAGTCATTATGCAAGGTAACCTATTTCCCCTTGTTTTTTCCTACCTCCCCCCCAGACGTTCTTGTTAAACCCTGGATTTGTGCTGGAGATGGCCCACCTTGATTATCATACACATTGTAAGAAGAGTGATCACTTTAGAAAAGCTATTACCTACAGGAGAGTGGGTTTGTGTGTGGGGGGAAAAAAAGGGGGGGCGGGGGGAGAAAACCTGGATTTGTGCTGGAAATGGCCCAACTTGATTATCATACACATTGTAAGGAGAGTGATCACTTTAGATAAGCTATTACCAGCAGGAGAGTGGGGTGGGGGGAGAGAAAACCTTTTGTAGTGGTAAACACCCATTTTTTCATGCTTTGTGTGTATAAAAAGATCTTCTATACTTTTCACAGTATGCATCCGATGAAGTGAGCTGTAGCTCACGAAAGCTTATGCTCAAATAAATTGGTTAGTCTCTAAGGTGCCACAAGTACTCCTTTTCTTTTTATGAACTGAACTCTATATTCTTTCATTTGTTAGGAAGCTAGTTCCCAGTGGCATATTTTAAGCTCCTGAATATTGAAGGACTAACCCTGTAAGCCACTGGAGGTATGGGTCAGCTAGACTACAGTTTTTCTTTGTGAAACAATGTTGTGAAGCATGACTGACTTCTATGCTTCTCCAGAATGTAAAAAAAAAAAACTTCTGCTCTGCAAGGCATTTATTTAAGAGCAGAACAGCATCTGTTGGGAAAAAAACCCTACTGTGGAGAGATTGTGTTACAGGGAAAGTTGATTTTATATTCTTGAAATGATAAACTCAATCTAAGGACCAAGACATTTCAGAGAGATGAAGGGACAAGAAGAAAGATTTGTTCTGTTTGCTATATTGAGTATTAGAGGCAATGTCACTAATCCATTTTAACTATCAACAAGATGGTTATTTATTTAACATTTGAATATAATACCATAGGCTGGCTACAGGAAGAACATAGATATGATCTATCCTCTGAGGAACTCTCAGTCTAGATTAGATAGGCATAATGCAGGGAGTGGATACCAGCCAAAAGGAGAGAAAGAGAGAGAGTATGCTGCTTGTTTTCATATGGCACATGTCATGTTACAGCCGTTCCTTTTTTAATTTTATATTTTATTAGGTTAGTGTGGGTTATTGCTGGAGGCCATCACATTCATTTGGTTTTTATCTAAAAATACATTTCTTCAGAGCAATTTTATCTGTTTGGAGATCGGTGTATTAAACATCTATTTGCTGGGGATAGGGTCTTGAAGATTGCAATGTGTTCTGAATTCAGATCTATACAGTGTTTGGCACTGAGAGGGAAAAAAATCACATTTTAAAGGGGCAGAAATACCCCTGTGGCCACAAAAGGCAGGATCTACAACACCACAATAAACTCCTGGTATTCCTAAGATCTTTTGGAAACCAGTCTTCACCAACACTGTGTGGCTGGGGTCCTGTGGGTCTAGGGCAGGATGTATTAGGATTGGAAGTGGGGTGGGTGGGAGGGGAGGAGCAGCCATTCTAGCACTTTGAGATTTAATGATAAAAAGTGCTATATAACAGCTACATATTATTTTGTCTGCCCCTCGCCATTCCTAGAGACCCCTTACCTCTCCCAGTATGTTCCTTGCACTGGGGTCTGCCAGGAGGGAGGTCTAGGAGCAGGCTTTGCTAGTCTCATGTCTGATGGAAATTCCCCTATGCTGGGGGTGGCCTCACCTGGGGAGTTACAGGAGGATTTTGCTCACTTTATGTCACTTAAGTGCCCAAGACCGAAGCAGACCTGAGAATCTGGCCTGATATATACAACCAAGAGTTCTCCTTGCATATTGGTTGTTTGAGTGTAGAGAAACTGGGGATTGGAGTACAGTTTCATAAATAATCCTTTCTAATGGATACATAATTTAAATATCTCTTTTTATTTTTGGAAGTGGTAGGCATATTGCTCAAAGCTTCAAACTCATCAAGCCACATATTTCAAGTAAATGAGAGGCTTTCATTTTATAAGTATTATGTCAGGATGACCTGACACACTTTTATTATGACAGAGCTATGGATCTGAGTGAGGGGCTCGTGAAATAAAGGTGAACAGTTAATGGGCTATAATCAGATTACATTCAATAGATTTTTCTGTTTTTGAAAGCTAGGCTTGAAGATGCAACATAAAAAACACTTCTTTCTGCTTAAACTATAGTTATAAATAATTGTTCACCAGCCTTTAGAGTGCAGTGGTAACATCAATACATTTACACCCACCAAAGACCGAGTTTCGCTCCCACTGCCCCTCCGAAATTGCTCCACGAGTGTGTTTCAGCCCTGTCCTGAGGGGATGGATGTGAGAGGAAACTACATTTACACTGTAGAATGGAGCCCTCTAGCCTTTATTTGATCTGAAAATAAGTGGAGGACTTCATTTTCCAGTGCTATTAGTCCACCTTTCACAACCACTAAAGCCCACACAAACAGACCCCTAATACAGAACATGTACCTGCTGGTGTGTTTTGTCTGCTAAAGCTATTGTTCAGATTTTATGCACGTTCTCACTATGCTATGTATGTCAGAATGATAGCCTGTAAGACTGATAGTAACTGTTTGGGACTGGAAGATGAAATTCAGAGAGATGAAAATCAGTGCATTGTCAGTACCAGACTCTTTATGAGGAAGCATCCTCATAATCTCCACCTTTCTCTTTTTTAAACAAATTACAACTGCTGTATATTTAGTTGGGGAGCTCTTTGTATTGTTAAGTGTGAGGGGTTTTGCTAGCTGTGGATGATCACATTTCTTGGCTAACTTTTCCCTGTTTCTGGTTACATTGTACAGATAAAAGCCTTATTACTGGGTATTACAAGTACACTAGCTGGGACAAGAGAATGAGCCAAGCAGCAAAAGTCACTGAAGATTTGCAACTAAACGAAAATCATCTGCTTCACTTACACCTGAAACGAAGAGGTTGATAAAACTCCTCAGTATCATTTTGTATTTCTTTTCTGCAGTAAGCTGAACAGCTTACACAAACTGATCCTCCCTACGTTTTTTATCATTATTACACTTTAGGTATGCCATCTACTGTATGGCTTTTTAAAATATAAAGGTTGTTTTAGAGAGATCCTCATAACATAAGCTGGCTCTCATGTTTTTTCAAAAAGCTTTTAATGACTTCTTTCAGTGTGTGAAAAAGCTTAAAGGATCTACATGCCAGAGCACCACACTGAATAATCTTTGCATAACTGCACAACTGTACTGTTGCAGTCGGTTTGTATTTTATTATTTATTAGTGTGTCACATTTCACAGTAATATCAATCTATCAGTTCAGTTTACTCTTTCCAAGTTCTCCTATTTTAAGTGAATCATGCTCATGTTATGCTATATTTTATCACCAAAGTAGAATATGTTACAAAAGATTTTAACTTAATTTTATTTTCCTTGTATGTCAAATCTAGTTTCATATGCATTCCATTTGTTTTTGGTTCAAAGTCACCAAGTTTTTTTTAATCAGAAAATACACTGTTGCTGTCTTTGAGTTCAGCAAGTAGAGGATTCTGAGGAACTCCACTGGCCAACGTCTGCTCACTGTTGTGTGGGTCCAGGGGTCTTGAACCTGGGTCCAGGGGTCTTGAACCCAGGCCCAGGGGCAGTCCTCACATTCTGGCTTCAACAAGGAAGCTCATTCAGAAACAGTGGAAGTGAAGAGCTAGCAGAACTCAGAGGCATCACCCACGAAGGTCCTGCCTGGGGGCAATGACCACTGACCCCCACCGATTGGCCTGACCATACTGTTTAAGACAGAAGGAGGTACAGGAAGTTGTCTGAGCAATTGAGAGACTTCCTGACTGGTTGCTGAATTGGACCTTACTCTTATTTGATACCTCTATTTCCATTCCACCCCTGGCTTGAGCTTTAGCTCTGACTACCCATGCTCTGTCCACTAGGTCAGAACGCCCATGTCTTGGTCCTCCCAATTGCATGACGTGAGGAGTTCAGAGTTGGCTGTGTGCCACCTTTATGCTCCCCTGACTTCTGGAGCTGATGGATCCAGTCCTGACCCCAGTTCAAGCTCCTGATGTAACTTGTTATGGCTTATAACTTCCCCAAAGGGGCCATTACACTAGCTAGGGACCACCAAAGCAGAGCAGTGCTCCAGCCATGCTCCCTGAGCCTTTGACATACCCCATAAACCAGAGGGACAAAAAGTGGTGACGTAGAACCAGATACACCAGCAGTGTTGCCAGTTATCTTGAGACTGGCAAATGTTGGTGTTTCTTAAAATCCCAGCTGCTGGAATAATATTGCATGAGAATCTCACCATATTTTTTTAAAAATAAAAATTTCTAGCTCTCCTGGTTGCAGAGAAGTTTGAAAATGTGAAGTGAGCGCATCCTAAAGGTTCAAAAGGCAGAAGGCAAATAAAAAAAACCCAACTTGTGATATTTTACATTTGGAGTTGTTGTAGTGCTTCCTTTATGCCAGGAAAATCCTCAGCTGCCCTGCAATGGCAACTTTACAGTAGCTTTGCATTGCTGGAGCACGGGCCAAGATCTGAGTGCAAATATTTAACACTGGGCATCTGAGTGCAAATATTTTCTGCTTCTTTAACTAAGACTCCTTAACAATGACAGAGAATGCCTAACTAAACTAATTAATTGAAAAATTTGACTCTTAGTCCTTCTGTGCTATGTGTAGTAGGTAACTACAGTGCCCACTTTTACAGACCAGGACAGTAAGGAGATGTATTAATTGACTTGCTGAAGGCTAGAGAGGCAGAGTCTGGGTCAGAACCAGGACTGAAATTTACTGTTCTACAAATCTAACTTCAGTGCCTAGAACAGGAACAAATATTAACTGGGGGAGAAGGGAAGAGACCCTAAAACTTCTAGTGGATAATGGACACAATAAGCAGCATGGATTTTATAAAGAGGAAATCTTGCCTGAGGGATTTTTTAATTATTTTTTATAGAGTTACAAAATTAATGGATGTTGGGCACATGGTTGATATAATTTGAATTTCACTATTAAAAACAAAAACAACAAAATTTGACCTAAAATTTTGGCTTCAGAGCACTTGGTGCCACAGAGAGAGAGAGGGAAAGAGTGTGTGTGTGTGTGTGTATACACACACAGACATGCTTTAGGCCACCTTTGCTTTCCTCTCCTCTGACCCTGGGACAGCTCCAAGGGGTTGTTCCAGCAGTTAGGAGTTGCTGGAGCTCAGAGATGCTCCTTACCCCCATCAAACCCCTTTCCTCCAGCCATGGTCACTGTGCCAGTCACAGGATATAGCTTCTGTGGTGGTTCTGTGCCACCCAATAGTCACTATAGTCTGGAATAATCCTTGCATGGCTGGCTAAAGGTTTTAGGACCACTTGGCACCACCAGAACAGTACAAAACTGTCCTAAAGTGGGGGAGAATCCAACTCCTTCACTCCAGATCATTACCTCCGTTTTTCCCACAAAGGGCTGAAAAGAGTCAAATGTTCCTTTAGCCGGAATATGACTGCAGGGAGGGGTAAGTGTATCGGAGCTGGGTGTGTGCATCTGAGAAGAAGAGGCCAAAGACCTTTTTTTAAAAGATTATTGATATTTTAGGATTTTGTTTTATTTGTTGGGCTGTTTGTTTAAACTTGATAATAACTGTCTTCTGGATCTGCCATTTCCCACCTAGCCATGTCCTGACCAATCAGAGGCATACATGCACACAGACCACATATAAGGGTTCAATGGAGGGGAGCAGAGATAATGCACAGTTGGCTCAGATCATTCCTGCAACAAAATTTAAGCTAGAAGTATGGCTAATTGATCCTTTCCTCCCTTTTCTGGGGGAAAAATTGAGGTACTTGTCTGGACTTAACTAATTTTTGTTCCAATTAAGCTGGTGACTTCTCCATATTGCAGTGAATTGAAATCAGTCTGTATTTTGATACTTTATGGAGATCTCTGAATAATTATATGTTTGTAACCTGTAAACTTTTTCAATTATCATTTTTATTAGCATACCTGATGATGTTTTACTATAGAAATTAAACTCATGTCACTTTACTGAACTCCAGAGATGTCTCTCCCATGTCAGACCCAGCTTCTGCCAACATGTGCAGGGCCTGGGAAATCTAGTTACATTTCCAGACTTCCTCACACATCCTAGAGCAATGAGCTAAAACTAAACTACTTGGCTGGCTTCAAATAATTAATATATTTTTTAAGTATAGAGGAGAGGATACTTAATTTTAATTTACTGCTACTACGTTTAGTTAAATTCTGAATGAGAGTTTTCATTTGACATGATAATCTTTGAAAATTTATGCAGGAGAGATGGGGATGTGTCTTTTAATACATTAATCGACTTAGTCTGCCAAAAATGGCAATTTATTTAAATTTATAATGAAGGTCAGAACAAGTGCCTATGTAGTTTCATCCTTGGCACACTGAATGTAGAAGCCTTGTTGAGACATTGGCCCTGGTATAATTTTATTAGTTTTGCTGACATGATTTTATGATATAACTCGTAATACTTTATATTTGGGGTTTGCCTCATAAATGGGTAATAACATGTGACCTTCAGACACCACTTTCATCTTCAAAAAACTGATTAATTTTGTTTATTATTAATAGTAATGAAACTTCTTACCAGTGGTTTAGGATTCTTCTAACAAAAACCTACTTCTGTATGTATGAGCATCATGCATTAAGCCAGTCAAAAAGTTATCATCACAGGCCAGTGCAGCATTAACACCCTGATAAATATAGTCCTCTGTCTCTTCCTTGTCTGTTGTCAAAATGAAAAACCCAAAATACTTTAATCCCTGTGTTAAATTTTCTAATCATGTAAAATGAGCACTAACATCACTCTGTCAGCCCTTAATTAGTGCTGGGTTCTTCCTTTTTTTCCCCTCAGGCCAGAAACAAGTAACTCATACAGGGGACTTACAAGTTTTGTTACAATGCTTTTGAAGGCCAAATGAAAGCCAAATGAAAGATTGTACAGAAACATTTTTTTCTGCTTTCATGAGCTTGTACCATGCTCTATGTGTGCAAGAAGTAAAGGTTAATGGGAGCGACTGCTGGTTCTTGTGGCTTCTCAAGAAACGATCTCTATGGTAATTGACTTCTGTTGTCTCTATGAGCGTCTCTCCTCAAAAACACTGGGCCAGATTCAGGCCTTTATGCAACTCCAGGGATGTACATGGGCAATGAAGAGAGACTGCCCCTGCACTCCCTGGCGAATTCACCCAGTTTAGAGATAGCATAGGCCTAGCATATAAGACTTTTTGCTGACAATCTTCACAGTGCCCAACATAGAGGAACACCATGGGCAGGAGAGGGAAAGGCTGGAACATTCTACAGCAACTTTGAGCTACAGTGGAACCCATTGACAGACCGGTAAGATTGCCATATAATTAGGGTAGCTCCTGGGGTTGCAGTGGCCACTGCGGCAGTCCCGAATATGGGAGAACCAAAAGTGGCCTAAAGCCTCTTTGTCCCCCAAACTCATCAGCCCTCAACATCTGTGGTTCACACCATGAGAGAGACAGCATAGAATCTGGCCCACTGAGTTACTTAGCTATTGCATAGTAACACTTTAAACTGAGATTAAATATGCATAACGGGCCACATCTCTCTATCTCTCAACCATCCTGAGTAACTTACTTGGGAATCGGGGCTCCCGGAAGATAAGAGGGGGTGTGATCCATCTACACTGCAGTCAGAGGTATGATTGCAGCATATGCAGGCATACCTGAGCGAGCTTCAATCTAGCGAGCTCAAGTCCCGGCAGCAGTGAGTAGCCGCAACAACTCAAGCTTCGGAAGGTCAATCCACTTGAGTAAGTACCCAGGGTCCTCAGTGTCATGTCCTTCTTGTACACAGTAGGTTGCAGGTCAGCTACTAGCAGTTCAGGCTTCTGTATCAGATACAGACTGACAACAGAGCATTATGTTTAGAGAGAAACACACCATGTGTGTTTAACATCTCCATTAATGATTGATATGATGGAATGGATTGCACCCTCAGCAAGTTCATGGATGACATTAAGCTGGGAAGGGAGGTAGACATGCTGGA
This sequence comes from Lepidochelys olivacea, assembly GCF_965140295.1. Classification (NCBI taxonomy): domain Eukaryota; kingdom Metazoa; phylum Chordata; order Testudines; family Cheloniidae; genus Lepidochelys; species Lepidochelys olivacea. The sequence goes on from NC_140414.1 coordinate 77,397,228, forward strand.
GGGTAGGGATAGGATCCGGAGTGACCTAGACAAATTGGAGGATTGGGCCAAAATAAATCTGATGAGGTTCAACAAGGACAAGTGCAGAGTGCTGCAATTAGGATGGAAGAATCCCATGCACCGCTACAGGCTGGGAATCGACTGGCTAAGCGGCACTTCTGCAGAAAAGGACATGGGGATTACAGTGGACAAGAAGCTGGATATAAGTCAACAGTGTGCCCTTGTTGCCAAGAAGGCTAATGGCATATTGGGCTGCATTAGTAGGAGCATTGAAAGCAGATTGAGGGAAGAGATTATTCCCCTCTATTTGGCACTGGTGAGCCACATCTGGAATATTGTGTCCAGTTTTGGGCCTCCCACTACAGAAAGGATGGGGACAAATTGGAGAAAGTCCAGCAGAGGGCAATGAAAATGATTAGAGGCTGGGGGAACTGGGGTTATTTAGTCTTCAGAAGAGAAGAGTGAGGGGGGATTTGATAGCAGCCTTCAACTACTTGAAGGGGGGTTCCAAAGAGGATGGAGCTAGGCTATTCTCAGTAGTGGCAGGTGACAGAACAAGGAGCAATGGTCTCAAGTTGCAGTGGGAGAGGTATAGGTAGGGTATTAGGAAATCCTATTTCACTAGGAGGATGGTGAAGCACTGGAATGGGTTACCTAGGGAGGTGGTGGACTTTCCCTCCTTTGAGGTTTTTAAGGCCCAGGTTGACAAAGCCCTGGCTGGGATGATTTAGTTTGGGATTGGTCCTGCTTTGAGCAGGGGATTAGACTAGATGACCTCCTGAGGTCTCTTCCAACCCTGATATTCTATGATTCTGTGTGTTCACTGCAAGGTCTGTTAGTGCTCTGCCAGGTCTTGCTAAGGTTAGGGTAAATGAGGCATTTATACCTAGTAGCTCAACAGTATAATACATCTTAGCTTTTCATTGCACCAGACGAGCTTATGCAGCCCAGGCTGCAGCTTCGCTACTATTAGTGCTCAATCTAGCTAGATTGAAGCTAGCTCAGATTTATCTGTGTGCTGTCCTCACACCTCCGAATACAGTGCAGACACACTGGCTTCGTCTACACTAAACACCACTGGTGGCAGCGTGTCTTGACCGTGTAGTGACATAGTGAAAAGGAGGCTGCATCCAGCTTGCCATATATAGTTACATGTGTCAGTGGAAGGCTCTGGCAGAGGGGAAGCAGTGGGGAAAGGCTTAAGCAGCTTCAGCTGGCGCTGGCAGTCTTTCCCCCTTGCCGGAGTCTTTTTCTGCTGTGGGGCAAGGGTTCCAGCAATGATGAGAGAGTATACTGCTAAAAACAGCAGTGTAGACAGGGAAGCAGAGCATGGGTGAATAGCTAGCTGTGTAAGGTATGTATTTGGGTACATGTTCACACCCTTCTGGTGAGTCTTTATTCTACGCACCTAAGCCATGCCTCGCAGTCTACACTGCTATTTTTACCCATTCTGGGGAGCTAATCGTGTATGTACATTGCACTGAAAGAGGTGTGCAATGTAGATGTATGCATAGTGTCATTCATACCTCTTCCTTCCCACCCTCCAACACAGGTGCTGGGGAAAGGGCAAGAGGTTATTATACTGGTTCCACCTATAACTTTCCTGATCTGGGTCCAACCCCCAACTTATGAAACCAAGGTGGGAGTCTCCTCACAGCTGAGTTCTGCATTGCATAGGGGCTGTGAGGCCATACCATAGTATGAACTGGTTTCTGGAAATAAGACAAATCACATTGTTTGATAGTTAGAATAGGGCAGTAGGAGTCAAGAGACCTTGGCTGCAATACTTTCTCCAGCTACAGCATCTGTATGCTCCTGCTGCCACTGTACTGGAGGATTAACGGTACAAAGAAATAGATAGTGCACTTCGTGCTGAAAGGAGGAGTATTAATGTAATGTATTTGACTGTTCTTTTCTCAACATGGGATTCACAGATCCTAAAGTTAGACAGGTGATGTTTATTTTCAAAATTTAGCAAATGAAAGAGACAACTTTTCAAAAACTGAAAGGTATTTTTTTCTAATGACCCAATTTCCTACTTAATTCAATGCAACTTTCCCTAACATAGAGAAATCTGTCCAAAATAATGCTGAAGGAATCAACAAGCACTGGTTGCCAAACAACCGTAGTCTTCTGAAAAAGTCTTCTATTTAGGTGAGTAGAATTGTATTCAGCAGGCCAGATTCTCATCTTTACCCTGGCAAAAATCTGGAATAATGCTACTTAAGTTAATGGGACCATTCCAGATTTACATTAACATAATAATGTATATATCTGCAAAGGTGTTTATTTTCAATTTGTAGCACATTTTGGTATATTATTGAACTCAAAAGGATTTTGAAATACATTTTAGTTTTCTTTGAGTTATTTAGAGAAACATATCAATAACAGAAAATGTTTATCTAGTCTGTTTTTTTTCTTTTCACAGAACCAAGCCCTGCAGTTACAGATTCACTCTTGATGGATGTTCTCTTGGAGAACTATACAGCTATGCTAAGAACCTTAGTTTTAAGTAGCATTATATCTGACAGGCAGTATCTTGATTAAGATGAACTTTAATTAAGATAAATGAGGGCTGTTTAGTCATGTTTGGCATGATGAGGCTTGCATCTTCAGACTAATGTGAGAAGTAATGAAAATTTTCCATTTTCTTAGTGAAAGCTCAAATTAGATTTGTGAAGGGTTGCTTGCCCACCTGTGCTGAAAGTGTACACCTATTAGAAAGCACTGATGCTGCAATTTCATTACACAGATTTTTCTATGTAATGGGGTTATTCTGACTTCCCAGCTCATACAAGGAAGTAAGTCAGCAGTCTGTTCCAGAAAGAATGTTATTTAAACAAAGTTAAGCTTAATTGCTACTGATGCAAATAGTCCTTGTTTCTTCATTAATATGATAGTCATGGCTTTTGTTTTATTGTGTTTTTTGGGGGGAGGGGGCGAAGAGTAATTCATTTAGAGGTATGGTGCTGCAAATCCTATAATGTTTTTTGTTTTTAATTTTAATTCTGACATTTTGCCTTCATAGTACTGAGCACACCTTTGAGTAACAATTCATTAAGCTGCCATTTTGTATGTACAGGGAAAGATAGATTTTGATCTTGAGCAATGTTAAAATGAAAAAAAAAAGGCAAATGAAAATAACCAATTCCAGAAAGGTATTTTTGACTTTAACTGCCTTCTGTTCTGTATGGTGGGATATGTTTAACGTGGAATTCCCCCTCCCCCCCGCCACCTTTTTTTTTTTCTTAACAAAATAGATTGAAGGCTTTTCTTTAAGAAAAAAGGTGTTATTTGTGTGCCCTGATCATGCTATGGTGCATATGCTTTCACAGAGTTACTCATGTGCTTAATGTGAACAAAAATGAGACCCATAGAGCCTGTGAGCTGGAAAGGTTGTCATGGAAGTGGAGAAAGACTGTACTAGATACCTTTGCCTACCAATTAATCCCAACACTCCACCCACCCACCCCCATTCCATCCCCTGTAGAATACTTGATCACATTGTGCTTGATGAGGACATGTGTGTGAAAATTCCAATTCAATTATAATTAAAAAACAAACAAAACCAGCCCAAACAAACAAAGACAAAAAATCCAGTAAAACTAAGAACAATAATAGGGAGAACAATATAAGGATTTTACCTTCCTGGTTTTGTCCTTACATGGTAACATATTTGTGGAGAAAAATATATGCAGACTGATATTTGTATTGTAGATATCTATATTTAATTAAATACCATTTGACCTGACACAACACACTCTGCCTGTTTTGCAATGCTATACATAAGAGAAGAGGAGGGTTTTTCCTGTGCCTGCAAACTATCATCTTTCACTTTAAAAGATATGATGGGGCACAAGTATTTTGATAGTCCTTACCGTGAAAATGTTCATTGTGTTCAGATTACCCAAGATGTCTCACTCCTTGAGAATAATTTTTGATATATCAATGAAAATGACATGTAAAAACACAGTTTGGGCTGGCCTAATCTAGGATCCGATTTATTAATGTATTTCTGTCTAAAGGTAGAATGTCACCTCTGAACTGTGCCTTGCATGTATGCTTTCCAGATCAGAAACAAAAGCAGTAAGTCAAACATTTAAAAATACACCACCACCACCCAAGTACATGTTTTATGCCTTAACATTTCCTATTACTGTAAACAGCATTAGTCCTTCCTCAAAAGTGCTGTTCTTTTGGATCATTTAGTGAAAGACATACGGTTTGGGAAATTTAATTTTATTGTTATTGCTGTAGTCATGGCATTAAATTTCAGCTACATCTGTGCAGAGATCACTGTTCACATAAAGGCTTTATTAGGAGTGAAGAAATAAGTATCCTGATACTATTCTTGCTCTGAATGATTCAAGCTACTAGTTAAGCAACATATTCCCTTCAGCTCTCATTAATGCATTTTTGAAAGGAAAACAAGGCTCTAAATTAAAGTCTGAATTTTCAAAAGCTTGAGTGGTGCATGCAAGCCTGTTCCTTCTACATGTGTGTATTCTGGGCCACAAGTGGTAGGATTATCAAAGGGGCATATTTGTACCAAAGGATGGACTAGTAGAATAATATAATAATTAATAGCTAGCTCTTATATAGTTCTTTTCATCAGTAGACCTCAAAGCACTTTACCAAAGAGGTAATGAAAAAAACAGACTCACAAGTGTATTAGAAAATAAACTATTCAATTCACTGCTATTCATGGCATCTTACTGTTCCTGACCAATGAAAAATTGGACAGTAACCAGATGTCCATGAAAAATATTTGAGAATTTTGTGAATTACTGCAATTGTTATATTCATTATTTGCTATTCTTTATTTACCATTTATCATTCATTCTTCCCAAGCTAATAAAGATTCAGAGAGAAGCAAAACCATATGGTGTGGAAGCTCAGTTGTTCATTTGCACAGCTGGTAGAAAATTCTTGAAATTCAAATCTGGCCATTTTTTCTTTAAAAAAAATGTGACCCTCTTCTTCCCCGCCATCAGCTCTACCCATTTGCATAATTTGCTGAATGGACTTTTCTGCTTTGCAAAAGGTTCATGAAGCCAAAATTCAACAAATTATATGTTTGACAAATACTATTTGACCCAGCTCTGATTGTGGGAGTGGCCTAAATATAGTAATGAACAGGACACTTTCAGAACTGAGTGGGGCCAAAGGTGACTAATTTAAATGAGCACATGGAAACCAGTTATGGTTTTGTCAAGTGCAAGCCAGGAGGCACAGATAACCTCCACTCAACCTTCCATGGGACTCAAGTATGTACTTGTACAAGAGAAAGAGGGAAAGACAGAAGTTTTAGTGGGCTTTTAGGGGCAAGAGACCTCCTCTCACTCACTAATATCATGGCCTTATTTTTGTCTGCTCATCCTTGGCGTATATGGAAACCTCCTTCTTGTGTTCTGCTGGGAATATCTACAATGTTGATCCTGGCTGCAATTGTCTCATAACCCTTGCTTCTGACTAACATTCAGTGCGTGGTCCTACATCAGCTTAGGCTCCAATACTTCTCTGAGGAAAAGTTTTACCTCTTTCTCCTGGGTTAAGATCTATACCTGGGAGAGGGTCCATGCCCTACGTGGTCTGAGACTGAGGCTGAGACTTGCTACCCCAGAGCAGCTGCACACTATATCTTGGTTAGTGCCCGAGAGAAATTTAACTAACTTCTTTCCTGGCCTGCTGCTCTTCATTCACGATTGCTGCTTGGTGTAAGTGCAGCATCAACCAACTATTGAATGCAGTCCACTAAGTCTCGCAGACTAGTTGGGGACAAGTTCACACTGACCTTTATCTTTTCTTTAATAAAAGAAAGAAAATAATTTACAAGAGTCTACAGCTATGATTCTAAAGTTGTGTACTAAAATAAAATAATTAATTTAAAAAAGAGTGGTCCTGATTCTCCTGACTTACAGCAATGAAACGCCATTGACTTCTGTAGAACTACTCCAGATTCCCTCTGGTATCAATGGAAGGGAAAGCTGGCCCTTTTGTGTGTGTGGGAAAGGGTGTATAGTTACATGCCTATACATTGTATTGCAATGTATATGCCTAATGGAAAGTTCATGTTCTGTGTTCAACCTAAAGTTCATATTTCCTGACTTTTGAGTGCTTCACTGTGAAACCTTAATGTCTCTTAATACATTCACAGGCTGCACCATAGCTTTTAAACCACAGCCCTGAGAAGAGCTAAAATACAGTCCTGTGAGGAGTACCACAGAGAATCAGGTACTTCTCTATCAGGATAGAATCAGGATACAATCTCTATCCAGTGCTGATGCACAAAAGGTGTGAGCTATCTGCATATCTATCACACCAGCCCTATATCCTGGAAAGGTGTGTCAGACTCATGACCCTGTCTCCTCCTTATCTCTCCCCACCCTCTTTTAGACATGCTGTTCTTGTGGGGATGGGGAGCAATTCTGGCACTCCTTAGAGTGCTGGACTGCTATCGTCAGTGGGACTGGGGCATCCATACCATGTGTAAGGGCAGTTTCTGGTAGCTGTGCAGGGACCTCTCATGCTCTAGGCACATAGCGTCATCTATGTGTATACCACATGTATTTTGTGTGCTGGCCCTACACAAAGCAATGGCATCTATAGAATGGGCCAAAGTCTAGTATTTTCCACTAGCTAAAGTATTTCATTCCAAACAGGCATTTTCTGAAAATGGCTTTGTACTTTCACCTTTCCAAATGGGAATATTATATTGAAAAATGGTCGTATGAACTTCAGGTATTCTCATGAAATAACAACAACATATTATTTCTACTAAGCAGAACAAAATATTATACATACAATATCAGTCCAAGAAAAAAAAAAACCTGAGCCAATAAATCATATTTTAGGAAAGCAACTGAAGGGGATATAAACCAGAAGTATAAAAAGTTTTAGGGTTTAAAGTAATTAACTGCACAGTGATTTTGTTTTCCAGGAAAAACACTTACTTATAATCATATTTATTTTTCAATTTTTTTCTGATCAGGGCTGGTTAGTGCCTTTCTCCCATTCTTCTAGGTAATGGGAGAATATTGTGCAAAGCACTGGCTGGGGAATTCTTAGTTGCCCAGGAAGAGTGAACGCCAGTGTATCACATCTGTCCTTCTTCCACCAGCAGGGCATATAAATCTATGCATGTTTAATTTTGTCCAGTGACACTAAGGCAAAGTACTGCTGGTACAAAAAGTGTCATGTATAAAGCCTAGATGCCTAATGTCCTTGTGGTATGCTGGAAGGTCAGACTAGATGATCAGAATGGCCATATGTGGCTGGAAAATCCATAAAGCAGGCATGAAAAAATGTTTTCAGGAAAATGGAATTTTTCTCCTTTTGCCATCAACATTTTTCATATTTTTGTGGGGGAAAGGTGTGGTTACAAAACTCCACAAACAAACACAAAAACCACCTCACCCAACTCCCCTGAAAACTAACCATTTTTGGTAAAACACAACCCTCTTTGGCTTGGGCTTTTTTTTCAAACACAAACTCAAAATGTCATTCAAAAGCCATTTCCTGTGGAGATTTTTATTTAAGCAAAAAGGCATTTTCTCGTGAAAAAAGTTTGATTGAAAATTTTAAATCAGGTCTCATTTCTTAATTCTCAGCCAAGAAGACCCAGGGCTACAGCAACTTAATTTACCCAGCTGAAAAGGATGTAGAGCTGGGTAGAGCCTGCTAGTATATCCTAATTCTGTGTAATTCCTTAGCCTGACATTTGTTGCAGATATGCATGAAGGAACTTCTGTAGGGGAGATGAGCAGTTTCTGAGGGGAAAGAAAATTCTGTTTGACGTCTAGCTATTTCCTTCCCTCCTTCCCTCCCTAAGTTTTTGGCCCCATCTCTCTGTCCCTGCACCCCAGCACCCACACACGCAATCATGTAAAAAAGTGATGACACCCCTAGCCTGACTCATCTAACAAAATCAGGCACCAAACCCATCAGCATTGCTACAGCTATAAGGATTCTCCCATACAATGTGTCTCAGGCAGAGAGGAAATTTGTATTTGTTGGGTTTTTTTTATTCCAAACAACCAGGCACCATTAAAATCATGGATTCAAACTTTTATAAAAGAGCTTTTTCTAAAATAAAATCTAGTAATAAAAAGTACAGTACCATGACACTGTTTTTTCCTACTCTTTCACTTTTACAGGTATAGCTTTGTTATAGCTTTCTTCACATCTTCAGTGTTTATATTCTTCCTTTAGCCTTCCATCCTCTGTCCTTTTTTTAATAAAATCCTGCTTGTCAAGGTTCCTCCCCCACTCTGAACTCTAGGGTACAGATGTGGGGACCTGCATGAAAAACCTCCTAAGCTTATCTTTACCAGCTTAGGTCAAAACTTCCCCAAGGTACAAAATATTACACCCGTTATCCTTGGACTGGCCGCTACCACCACCAAACTAATACTGGTTACTGGGGAAGAGCTGTTTGGACGCGTCCTTCCCCCCAAAATACTTCCCAAAACCTTGCACCCCACTTCCTGGACAAGGTTTGGTAAAAAGCCTCACCAATTTCCCTAGGTGACTACAGACCCAGACCCTTGGATCTTAAGAACAATGAACAATCCTCCCAACACTTGCACCCCCCCTTTCCTGGGAAACGTTGGATAAAAAGCCTCACCAATTTGCATAGGTGACCACAGACCCAAACCCTTGGATCTGAGAACAATGAAAAAGCATTCAGTGTTTTACAAGAAGACTTTTAATAAAAAATAGAAGTAAATAGAAATAAAGAAATCCCCCCTGTAAAATCAGGATGGTAGATATCTTACAGGGTAATTAGATTCAAAAAACATAGAGAACCCCTCTAGGCAAAATCTTAAGTTACAAAAAAGATACACAGACAGAAAGAGTTATTCTATTCAGCACAATTCTTTTCTCAGCCATTTAAAGAAATCATAATCTAACACATACCTAGCTAGATTACTTACTAAAAGTTGTAAGACTCCATTCCTGTTCTGTCCCTGGCCAAGACGACTACAGACAGACACAGACCCTTTGTTTTTCTCCCTCCTCCCAGCTTTTGAAAGTATCTTGTCTCCTCATTGGTCATTTTGGTCAGGTGCCAGCGAGGTTACCTTTAGCTTCTTAACCCTTTACAGGTGAGAGGAGCTTTCCCCTGGCCAGGAGGGATTTCAAAGGGGTTTACCCTTCCCTTTATATTTATGACACTGCTATATGATCTTGACTCCCTCACTGCACTGAGTTCCTCTCCTTCAACTGTCTCCTTCTCCTCCTCTTCATTCTGTAGAAACGACCGTGAGCATGGTCCCTACTCACGCCTTTTAACTAAATCTAAAGGACTCGCTCTCTCTCTGCCCTCCATCCTTCTTAATCTTTGTGTTGTCTTCAACCCTACTTACCACTTGCTGCACTGCAAATAAGGAGCACAGAGAACTCAGACAAAGCTCTTCACAGATATCAGATAAGCTAATGGGAATTGTAACTAATGAAAACAGTATAAATGAACTCAAGGTGCTCTGCATTGGCTTATAGAGAAGAGGTAGGCTTTGGAGTATGGTGATCAAAAAGTTAAATGTTTGAATAAATTGTCAGTTCTGAAAATATGTGTATTAAAGAACTCACAAAATCCATTACACAGTTTCCTTGAACTAAGAAGGCTGGGTACTGCCATAGCATTTTATTTTTCTTTTCAAAACGCATTTCTATGATTTTTATATCTCGCTGACTGGAGTTTGTAATATAATAAACATGTTTTAAAGCTTCATCATGAAGCCATACATAGATAAGAATGATGGTTAGATTGATGAAAGTAGTTATTCCTAAACTCTGTTCAGACAATCCCTCACTTACAAAAGTGATCATGTTTTCTCAGAGTAGTTTCAGATGATTATCACATTTAATATACAACTGCATTGTTTTTTTTAAAAAATTGTCTTTAATTGATGTTAAAGATTAAATCACTATAAAATTAAGAAGCCAAATCTTGTGCCTCTCACTGTACTTCGTCTTGAGTAAAGAATGTATAGTAGTGTTGGTGTGCACATTGGATTATTATTCTACTCAGAGTTACTCTGAAAACATCTTTTATTTGTTTTTTAGCACCCACTTTCTGATAAGGATAGGTGCATACACTAAATCTTATTTTAGTAACTTGTTGCAAGCATTGTATATTTTACAGGATCATCACATTCATTGTACTATAAGCATCACTCTTTAAATAACTAATTGCATATTTCAATGTCCCTGAAACAAACAATGTTATGTCTTTAGAATACGTAACAAGACTAATATAGAATCTATTGAACTCTTAGGGCAAAATTCTGTCCTGTGGCTGAGCAGAAGAATAGCGGAAAAACTCTTATAATTATATTTCTACAAAGTCATAAAGTGAATGGTATTTAAAAACAAATGCAAGGAGAGACAGTCATAGGAATCTTCACCTTTCACCAGGCTCTCTGCACAGTACTCAAGGGAGTGCTAGGAAGCATATCTAGCTAATGTTCCTCTGCACACACAAGTGAGCACAATCATTAAATCAGAGACTGTGTCCATTGACTTCAGAATCACACAAGTGTAAATGAAGGAAGAATTTAGCTCCAGTTTTAATACTTCAGAGGGAAATGAATTGGCTTTATTAGAGTTGTATGACTTTCAGCAGAACTGTTAACTGTGGTGGTAAAGCCCCAATACATTCACATCCAAAATACAAGTTTGTCCTACTGGTTCCATATTAGGCTTGTCCTTAGCTGAATTTTCATTTTATATTCCAATTTTGTATGATTGGCTCAATAAGATTTGATAGAACACCATCTTACATCTGTGGATGCTTTACTATTGCCTCATGCTAAAGCCATCAGCTATAATCAACTTAAAAGAGCACAAGTCACTGTCACAGTACAGCTACAGCACAGGATTTGTGGATCACAGACTTGCTTAAATCAGTGAAGGGAGGAAGGACAGAAATAAGTCAAGAGCCTCATATACAGAAAAATAAGGGTTGTTTTTCTCTTTTAATTTTAATCCCATTATAAACTGGAGTAGTTCTTTTTACAAAATTCCAGGTAACAGATAATTATTAGTCATTCCAAATAACTCCAGGGGGTTGTGATTTGAAAGTGCTATCCTGAATCCCTACCCCCACTGATTTACCTGGGACCTGATTACCAGTTTTAGAGGCTCTTGGCTCCACCTTTGTTTGGCTTCCACCAATCAGCCCCATCTAGCTCTCTAATATTTTGTCCCATAGTCCCACTTTTTTTACTACTAAAAATAGTTTGCCTCTTTCACTTCTTCTGGCCAGGAGAGTTAAGTGCATCTGTAGGGTCACCAACACCAGCCACCAATGAATACACTAACAGAGCCAACATGACTTAGAAACACATAACTCAAAAGAATAACAAATTGGTGTTTGGTAGTTTCCCCAGTCATCTCAGTGGGAATGTGCCACTGAGTGATGTGGTATAAGCCCATAATTCAGAAGTATTCACATGTTCACTCACAAGATTAATGATAGTATCTACCAACAAGTTCTGCTGTCTTCTTCAGAGGAAACCCCCATCATACATAAATACACCTAAAAGGTAAGAGTGCCCGGTATTTACTTAGTAATATCATGGTAGGAAGAAAGAAGCTCTGTAATGTGTACCCTGTGGTTTGAGTTTTCTCGCTTTATGAGGCTTCCTATAAAGTTTTAATACAGGTTTTAAAGAAAATTAGGATAATATTTTGTATTATCCTTTTATTAACTGGACTTTATTTTCCAGTGGCTGGTTGCTCTGTCACAGTCACTTTAAAAGAAACACATGAAACAGGAGTGTTTTGTTTGGCTGTTTCTATGAACAGTGGCTGTAAATCTATGTCTGGGAAGAGGGGAAAGGTCAGTAGGAAGGAAGGGTGATGATAATGCCTTTTCCATGTAAGTATTGGGCCTATAACTGGGAAAAGTACTCATAATTTAAAATGAATCTAACACATTTTAAATTTGTGAATTTCTGCAAACAGGCTTTGATATTTTCCAGTGTGTGGGGAGCTCTATGCACTTTCTGAAATGGTGGTAGAGATACCATTGCAATATTCACACCTGGTTGAAATGTACCTGAGTCAGTCAGAACTGTTTTTGAGTCTACATTTTCAATATGCCTCAGCACAAGGATGGTTTCATTATAGTTTTATCAATGTATAAAACAAGTCCCCCTCTTTCAAATAATTAAGTACATTCTTAAATTTACTCCTGTGAGTAAATCTAAACAATGTACCTTATTGTTTGCAGGATTGGAGCCTAGGGATCCAAATGTAAGGTCCCATTAGGGACAAAAGAGAATGCTTGTTTGTTTTTCAGGATATGTGTTCAGGGTGGGAGGGGGGATGTTTTATGTGGAGCAGTGATGGGCAGGCTGTATAAAGAGTAAACATTTTTTAAAAATTAATGTTTCAAGTTTGTCTTAAAAGGAAATCATTTTGTGAAATTTCACAGAAGTCAGTGAAGATGATTTTTGTCCAACAAAACCAGAAAGAGTCAGTAAATCAACAAAAGGGATGACTTTTGTAACCAAAAGGTCCTGTTCTTGCATTCTTTGGCTACTCCCATTTCTTCGCATTTGGGATATAAAAGGTGGCAGACTGAGATCCAAGGGAGCTGCTTCATGTAGTCTGGCATCTTCGTTAGCTTCAGGGTGAAGATACTTACTACAGCCACAATATTAGGATATAGTGTTTTCATCTTGATCTGTGAACTAGAAACAAATAGTTCATTTTTAGCTATTATTTAAAAACAGTCAATAAATTCTTAAATGAAATAGGAAGGAAGGGAGGTGTGGAGTAGAAGTGAGTATCTTTAGCCCTGATTCTGCAACTGTGCAGCCCACTGTGTGAGCGTAAGAGGCATCTTGTATAACATCCCCAGGCACAAAGGGCTGCCCATGTGAATCCAATTACAGTATCAAGGTCACCATCAAGGCCAGCATCAAGTTAACTCACCGGATTTTGTAAATGCATGTGAAAATGTCTTCCAAAACAGCCTAACCCAGTGAAATACTTAGCTCTGGAATAGCTCTGGTGTGTTTTCTTCGTGTTCCTTATTAGCTGCTTAAGTGGGGATAGTGATGAGTAAATTCCTTTATCGTTCTTGTTGACTGTAGTCTTATAATATTGACTGTGCTATGAATTGATTTTGTGAATGATTGGAAGCAAAACCTCAGGACCTGAAAAAAACTTAGTCTTTTAGGGTTCCAAAGATCATTGGCAAGTAAATTTTCCCCCAGCTAATATCTGTATATGGTACAAAACTGCATGGGAATAGGAAAAAGTGATACATATTCAGAGAATGTACCCAGAAGGAATAGAGTGAGTAAAATCCAGATATCACTATGCACAGACTTGTGTAATTGGTTAGATTGTCAGCTCTTTTTCAAGTGGTAAGTTCAGTGATTTCTATTAGGCTGTTTAGAGGCACTTCACCTCTCTTTCTTTCACCTGATGTGGCTATACATAGGGCCAATGCCCTTCTATATAGGAACAATCCGTGTCAGAGAGTGGAAAAATCAGAGTTTTTCCCACTAAGTTTCCTGATCACCATCAGGTACATTAGATTTGCTGCCCACCCTGAAGAAGTGTCACTCTTCCAAACCTCCAAGGTCCACTTGCACTGTCAGTCACCTACCATTCCTTGTTTCTTCTGGACAGCATGGCTCCTGCAAGAATAATGTTGCCAGGATGTCCCTCCAACCACAACTTCCTCCTCAGCATCCTTATGGAGGAGAGGGGCTCCGCAGTGTGCACAGAAATTTTATGCTTGGGGAGTGGAAATCTGAAGATCAGCCAACCATTCCTGACCCTGACTTTCCTCTACCAAGCCCAGACAATACAGAGCTTTTTGAGGACGGGATGGGAAGTGATGGTAGGAAAATAGCCAAGAGACAGCATTTCTACCCCCTCTCCCTGCATTTGTCAAGGTGGAATCCCCAAGCTTAGGCTCTCTCCAAAGGTACATGTGAAATGGAGCATAATGGTCATTGAATGAATGTCTATAATTATAAGAGGATGTAACAGAATATTTAGGAAGATCAATAATAATTTTCAAGAAAAAACACATGTGAGCCTTCAAACTGATACTACAAACCTTTTCTGTTTTGATTGTTTTTTGTTTTGTTCCTTCGTCAGATATTTCCGAAGTACCTGCCACTTTGCCAAGTCTTGCTGAGGGCAAAAGATCAGTCCATCCTACTGATACAACTGATTAGTTAACAACAGGGTTGCTCCCAACGGTGCCACAATCATATTTCAAGAAGCAGAAAGGCATAACTCCCCAAACTTTCCAGGTATACTCAGGAATATTGCCCTAGCACTTCCACCTACCACTGCTATGCTTTACCAGGACTTTGAGAACACAAAGATTTCTAGGGTCTGAGCCTGTAGCCCTTACTCACTTGAATAGCCCTGTGAAGTAAGGGGACTACTCCCATTAGACAGGGCTTCAGGATTAGGCTTTAGGTCTCTTGGACTATCAATCCAACACTAAATCCACCCCTAAAGGGGAAAAGAATCCTAGATTAAATTATCTTGATGGTGAAAGCACAAACTGAAGCTAAAGGACAAGACATTACTGATGCTTAAGGGACAAGTCTTTTTATGCAGAGGGCAATTATTGTGCAAAACAGACAGAAGGCAGTGGACGTATTCAGAAAGGTTTTGATGAGAGCTTTGAGGCAGGGTTCAAAAACTACCAAACAGAGAGGGGGATGGATCCCCGGCTTCTCCCCTAGATTAGTCTGCTGGATATTTTTAAATCTTTCCCAACCCAGTTCAGAGAAATCTCAGAAAACTCAGATTCTCTTTGGGCTTCAGACATTTTAGTATGTGATGCTGTGCATTAGTCAACCAATTTAAAAGACAATATTTTATCTAGTTATCATAGTACTATTGAACACCTTGGCACTTTCCCTATGCTATCCTATTTAGGTAGAGAGGGAACTCCATCAATACCCATATAGTAAACACTTTATTTTCCTCAAAATTCACCTATGCTATGAGGTATACAGAAAAGTGGCATGGCTAGGCAGATGGTTCACTGCTTCCAATTGTGCACACAGCTAATCTATGTTAAAACATGTCATGTTGTTATCCTGTGTCCTTCCCCTACTTAACAGGTTTTTTTTCCACCTTACATCTTTCATTAAGGCCCTTATTCTATAAGTTACTCAGCACATTATGACAGGTTTCAGAGTAGCAGCTGTGTTAGTCTGTATCTGCAAAAAGAAAAGGAGGACTTGTGGCACCTTAGAGACTAACAAATTTATTTGAGCATAAGCATCCGATGAAGTGAGCTGTAGCTCACAAAAGCTTATGCTCAAATAAATTTGTTAGTTTCTAAGGTGCCACAAGTCCTCGTTTTCTTTCAGCACATTATATTGAAGTCATTTGACTTAATGGGGTCCATGTGGGCATGGAGTCACTTTCAGAATTGGGGTCTTTGACTGTCAGCAATTTGAGGCTGGGACTGGCACTAACTCAATGGAATTTCTGCATGATTTTACTGTGATATAAATATGAATACTTTTCCTTAATCCATAATGGTTGTATTTCAAGTGCTATTGTGTGGCAACTGTGGATAAATATTGACTTGCAAATTATTGTTTGGAAATAAAATATAGACTTTTAATAGCAACTTGGTGTAGGTTATTTTATGTTGCAATGCATTTCTAATGTGTAAGGGTATCATTAAATTTATAATAAGATGGCTGTGGGCAACTCAAACATGCCCAACTATTCTAGTTGAAATGAAGCCAAGAAGGAATGTGATTTGGGATTTTTGTAGTAGCAATAGCTATTAACCCCTCTAATTCAACAGTGCCAGTCTACTATCTGGCAGCAATGGCTCTAAATGCATTTTACTTTTCCACTAAATTTAGACTGGCAGCAACCATTTATGTGAGTTACTGAGTCTGACATCTAATTAACACTGTCTTTACAGGTGTAATGAGCAGTGATAAATTTCTATCCTTTCTTTGGCATGTTTTAATTAGTTGTAATTAGGAGCGGAGTGACCTGAGAAGATTGTTGTCCCATGGATTCACAATACATTTCTATAATTTATGTAGGCAGAGGCAGAATAAGTTTTTATGGATTGAAAGACCCACAGGTTACTTAAATAACTATATCAGTCTCATAATATCCTTCTGTAAAGCTCAGGTAACCAGAACATTGGACATTATTTTTTTACTGTACTGCAGGTGATGCTTCATAAATTATATTTGTTTTTTGTCTGAAGAATAGGTAAGCATCGTAATCTTCTGTTGCTAGAGTCTGAGACATTGACTGTGGATGTTTATCTGTGGTGGGATTCTAAATTTCAGGCAGAGAGTTTATGTATGGGTTTTAAAATATTTATTAGTATGATCTTTAACATGGAATAGCCACCGAAGTGAAACAAATATAAACAAATGAAAATATAGCTTTCAGTAAGATTAAAACATAGGTACAAACAACTTTCTTTTTAAAGGCATGCTGCAAAACTAAACTGGAATCCAACTTTGCAGTGACTGAGATCTTTCTTACTCCATTGAAAGACGGGTTTGTGATAGTGGTGTTTATTACTGGTAAAGGAGGTATTATTTTAATGATAAAAGAAATTTCTACAAGACTGATGCAGACTTGCATTATCTAATGCAGGCAGCTTCTAAAGAGTGTTTGACTTAACTATTAACTATCTAATAAAAACTGCTAACTTTTTTCACAATAGTGTCTAATTCCATTCCTGTTTTAGTCAATGGGAGTTTGCCCATTGAGTTTTCAATCTGAGTAGAAATGGGATCCACTTAAGCTATATTATAATATTAAAAAGATTTAAAAGAAAAATCATAAAAAATGAAATCCCCATAAATATTATAAAGCTCTCAGCTATAAAATTGTCAACTGCCCTTCATATTAAAAGACGGTTTCATAAATTTCAGGTCTTTGCTTGTAAACCTCCAAATGAAGTCTGGGTTACTTGTGTGATCTAATTTTGTAAACCCTGTGTGAGTAGAACACCTGCTGACTTCAGTAAGTATCTTGTGAAGAGAGCATTTGCAGATTCAGGGTGGAAATCACTAGCAGCCCAGTCCTATGGGGTACAAAGTCCCCTTAACTTCTGAAGCTAATAGGCATTGAGGACACGCAGTACCCTTACAGGAAGTGTTCAGTGACATGCAGTACTGGGCTCTCAACTCCCCCAAAAAGAACTATATTTATGGCTCCATAATAAATTTGTCTTCTAGAAACAAGTGGAGTTCCTGCTGCATCTTAGCCTGCACAAGCATTTTACCTTTGAGATATTAAGTGTTCTGATCCACCTTTGCTATCAGAGGTATTTTTTTCTACTTTACATTCCATCTTAGTGGACAGTGTTGGGCATGTCAAACAACTGTAGCTGAGAGATGTAAAACAGAAATGCGTGAAAGTAACGAGTGTATGGGCTAAGGAGAAGAGAACTGAAATTGAAAGGCAGATGGAAGCAACATTCAGAACATCATATGGGAGAGAGAAAATGCAAAAAAAAAAAAAAAAAAAAAAAAAAGAGAAGAAATATGTACCAAGAGAGAACACAGGAAAAGGAAGGTAGCTAATATACATATGGCTGTAAATGTGGCTTGTTTCAGGAGACAAAGGATTGGAATTAAATTACATCTCTGATGTGATTTCCTTGTGACTGTCACAGATGAAAAATGTCATGTCCAGGGTTAAAATGTTTGTGAGAACAGAAGCTGTTTGGCTCCTTATATAGCTGAGGTAGGAGAGTTGTGGGAATGTTCCTATCTGCTTCAGGGTAATTTGCATATACTGCTTTCTGGCTCCTCCATTGGTGAAAAGGCAAAACCAAGACTTCCCTTCCTTCTGGTATGTATTATTTGCAAATTCTGCAGAGGAGTTCCTTGAAGTGCTCACATCTTCACCATCTGGAGTTTATTCATACTCTACACTCATGATCTGTATTAAATGTGTTTTGTTACTGCAGATGAGTGTAACAGGGTGAAAATGAGGCAAACAAGGTTATTCAATGGGACAAGTGAGCCATCCTAATATAGAAGTCAGTGGGCCCAGAATAGGTACTCAGGGCTGAGATGGACAAAAAGGGTATATCTTCCTTTATGAGACTTACTATGTAGGTGCCCGGTAGTAATTCCTTAGCTAGGCTTATGTTCTCAGCTGGGGCACAAAATTATCCCCCCCCCCCAAAAAAAAAAAAGTAGGTGGCTAATCAGGGTGAAATTTCACAGAGTTAGTTTTTCTGTGTAGATTTTGTTTGATTTTTCTTTATAAGTTTTAATAGGAATTATTTGAGTTTGGGCTTTGTCTGAAATTTTCTTTTTAATGTCATACTGTTCATATTTCTCAACCATTGCCTGTTTGCTTAAAATGTAAAACTTATGCACTGTGCACACAAATCTGATCGGTGGAGGCCAGGTGCAAATTAACCTGATCTCTGGGGGGTCAAGAGCATTCAATCCTGATTGGTCAAGCCTAAAATCTTCTCCCGGAGGAACTACATTATTCTGTCTGATTTTTCCTACTACACAAAGATGCTTGGCTGCAGCTGCTGAAGGAGAAAAGATTCTCCAACTGAACTTCCACCTCCCACAGGTCTGCTCCCTCTGCCCTCATCCAAATGCCCTGTCATATTCAAGCATTAAAAAGTAAGTGTTGCATGCATACAGAAAGAATACTTTACCATCCTTGATATAATGTAAAGAGCTGGCCTTTGTGTTCCTCTCCTCTGTAGCTGGTGGTATACTGGCACGCTGTACTTCCTGACCTAACTTTCAAGCCCTTTTTCTTTTATAGGCTGTGAGACAAAGACACTCCTTTTGGAGGGAATATTGCTTTCCCATGATTAATTTCACTGTTTTCTGTTTTTGACATTTTCATTTTACCTAATTGCTTATGGAATTTCTATTTTGTGTTATCTTTAAGTAACATGATTGATAAGCTAAAGGGAATTCTAATCTGCTTATTCTTATTCACAGCTGTGACAACTGATCATTCTTACTGAGTTAAAAACATCTTTCAATGGATCCCTATTTCATGCATTACAGAAAACATTTTTAATAGCAAGTACCTCTTATCAGTCATAGAACATAATTAAATCATAGGCACCCTTTATCAATCATCTAGTCTTGTTTATGCCATACTTCTGTAGCCACTTTTTATCAGTTTGAGGGTCTTTTCCTTAGACACCTATATTCCCACACACCTGAAGGCACCAGCAGTAATGAAGTACAGCCCAATATTTGATCATATGAAGTTCATTAATTAAGGTCACTCACAGGTTAAGAACCAACACTCTGGGCCTTAGAATTAAGACACATTCTTTTGCAAATATTGTAAATTCTGGTGGAATAGTTAATATGCAAATGAATTTAATATACAAGAAAAAGAGGGGGAAAGGGTTAATATCTACTAACAGGACATAACAGTAGGAAATTAAAACACAAACTTTTTTAGGAAGCAATTGGGGTTGCTGCATAGACAAGATGATTGATACAAATGCACAAAAGCAAGGAAATGTAAAGTTAATGCCTTACAACTTCCAATCCTCTGCCAACAAATACGCACCTTATAATCACCACATGTAACATGCACCATCGATCATGCACCTCAACCTTAACTCTGCTTCCTGGGGATGCAAGCTCCCTTTTACTGTTACCAGCCTTTTACTAGCTCTTTCTCCACAAATCCTTTACCAAATTACTCTTTCCCAACACAACCAACTACTAAACCAACATTCAAAACTACTACTAGTGGTGGTAGGGAAATAATCTGGTAAAGGGATGTATGCAGGAGCGTGAAAATGGGACAGAGTTAAGATTATGTGCACAGTCTTATTCTCTGGGAATATGCTTAGTATTAATAATGACCAGGGTATTTAGATTTAAATTTTCTAGAGCCAGAAGTGAGTGTGATTTTTTTTTTTTTTTTGGTATAGCATGAGCCACTTATTTTAGCTATTTTTAAGAGACTCCTACACATCACATTTAACCTAGCCCTTGTTACTTCCTTGGACACCTGGTAGAAGGGATTAAAGTAATAGAGTCTAATACCGCACACTTGATTCGAATATCCCCATTGACTTCAACTTGAATTTCACTCGGTAGGAGAGAGAGAACTGCAAGATTGAGCTCTCGCTATGTCCTGCTGTGAGACAAGTAAAGGGCTCCCTCTGTCTGTTAATCCACTTAGAACAAGAAGAAAGATCTATAGGGTTTTTAAAAACTGTTACCTCCTGTCCCACCTGTCTTCTTGGAATGGTCTCTTTATAGCTAAGCTTGGAGTTGAGCATGGAGGAGAAATAAGACACGGCAAAAATTGTTTAGGTACAGAACTAGATCGTGCCCATTAGTGAGTGGTGTGCCCAGACCATTCTGTATGTCTGAGTGCAGAGGGCCAGACTGGTGCTCCTCACCAACTCCACCTGCCCCCTTTGGAGTGATGTGACTCCCAGGGGGAATGCTGAGTGAGCACTCCCTGAGCTCCCCATAGTATGGGGACAATGCTATTCCCAATTATTGTGCAGGGGGTGCAAGGCGTTAAGAAGGCTTCTTGCACCCTTTCTGCACCCTGTATGAGAAGTGGGGCCAAGGTGGCCCTCATAAGGAATACGACTTTACTAAATAAAAATGAAAAATATGAGACTAGGATTCTGAAAGCAAGGGCAGAAACAGAGGAGGAGACCGGAAACAGATAAAAGAGCACGAAATGGAGAACTTTGAAAACAGCTGGGAGGAATGTCTTCCTCAGAAGGCAGCTTTAAGATGATATTAAAGTAAGGTTAAGCATCTCAATTAAGCTCAGGTTTCAGTTTATCTTAATGCTTTAGTTAAACAGACTTTCTTCTTTATTCATTTGGTCCATGATATTAATTACCCTCATTGTTGCCTTTCATTTTCATTGCCTTTTTCCTGTTCTCTTTATGAAAGATAAGTAAATTGTTCTAATTTACTTTGCCTAATGTTTGATGACAATGCCTGGTTTAATCACTCTTTTGATAGCTGTTTCCATCACTGTGTTGAGCCCTGTAAGTGAAGTGTAGCATTTGTTAACTCATACAGTAATTTCAAATACTAACAACCCATCTCTTTCCCTGATTTAATATACATGCTTGTAATATAAGAACAAAATAGTGTCCCTACCTTGATATAGACATGAGATATGGAAAAGATCTATTACATCATATGCTTTATCCCACTGCAACAGCAGGATTGTTCCTTACAACACATTTTTAATGCTTTGTTTAGATGAGTTTTAAACATAACTAGGCTTCCCCCAGTTTTTGCTTGGGAGATTATTCCACAGATCAACCAAACAGATCTAACTATCAGAAAGCTTTTCCTGACATTCAGCCTTTAATTTTCCTTTCTTAGGAGTCAGTTGTGCCTCTCAGGAACTGGCCCTTCTTGTGACTTCTGTCTGGCTGTGTTTATGATCCAGCAGACACCAAAATTAACATTGTGTTCCTTAATTTTCAAAATGCACATATGAAGCTTCAGGATCCCTCATGGGTGGCAGAGATAAGATGCTCTGGAAGGCTCAACCTCCCCAAAACAATAAAAGGCTGGCCCCGCAGGGGGCAAATGCTGGCTGCGGTCTGGATCACCTCTCTTTGGAGGTGCACTGGCCCGCTGCCTTTCTGCCCTGTGTAGAAGCACCAGAAGCTCCCTTAAAGTGTGTGTGGGGGGGTGGAGGCGGGGGGTGTCAGTGCCTGGACTCTGGCCCCACCCATACTCTGCCCCTGCTCTGTCACAGGGCCCTGCTACCACTGCACCTCTTCCCCCGAGGCCCTGCCCTCACTCCACATCGTCCTGCCTCCTCTCCGCCGCCTTCTGAGGCCCCATGTTCAGGGGGCAGCACAGAATGGGGAGGCTGAGCATATTTGGGAAACTGCGCAGACCAGGGGGGCTGGGTGTGTTTGGGATGCATCAGCCACCACCCCCAGGCAGTGCTAACACAATGAGCCAGTGGATTGTTCCCACTATGCAACGCCTGAGGGGGTGGGAGATCGCCCACTGAGGAGATGGGGAGAATGGCAGCCTTTGTTCTGTACTCCAGGGCAGCACCCACTCAGCCCAGCATAGCTCTCACACAGGCACCTCCCAGGCTGGCGGACGGGACGGGACTGAATTCCTGGTCAGCAGAGCTTGGGCTGCACATACCTAGATCAGACTCCGCAGGGAAATAAATGGGGATGGGCAGAAGGGAGAATCACAGAATATCGGGTTATGTAACTGACTAGCACTCAGGCCCCTGCCCCCCCCCCCACATACTATACCCCTCCTATACAACTCACCTACACACACACACACACACACACTATACCCTCCTAACTTTTCCTGCCTTAAGGGGAAGTGATGGTGCGGGGAGGGGGCAGACAGGAGCGAGTACCAGGCAGGGCCTCTGAGGAGGAAGCAGGGTGGGAAGAGACAGAGCAAGGGCAGGGCCTCTGGGGTAGAGATGGGGGAGGACTGGGGAAGTGGGACCAAAGTCTGGGAGTTGGTGCCCCCCTACACAAGTCTAGGGATCCTCTGGCACTCCTGGGCATAGCCTCCTCAAAGGAAAGAGACACACACTGCCTACGGGATCCCTTATTCTCAAACTGTTTTATTTACTTCAGATTCTGCCAGTCTGTCATTTGATCAGCTGGGTTGATTCTGCCACATTGTGTTCTGTGTTACTCACTGATCTCATGTCAGATCATTCCAAGATCTATTTGGATCCAGATTAAATTTGCAGAGCTCCAGCAAAATAAGTCATCTGACAGGGAATTGTCTCATAAAATTTGAGGCAAACAGTCAGAGCTTTTTTCCCTATGCCATTTGTTGCTTGGTATATCTGAACTACTGTAGCTTTTTCTCTTTCCATTTCCAAGTCAGAATATCTTTCTTCTTTGCCTCTACCAAATGAAATAAACAATTTAAAGAAACTCTGTGGATTGTTTTTGTTGTTGCATTTTGGAAATGAACTGAGAAAACATGCAGATCAATATTATACATGCGAAAACCACTTCTGAAGGTGAACTTCAGCATTTTTCTCCAGTAATGCCCTTGAATATAAGGGCATTGGCCTTCAGTCTTCAGGGCTCTCTATCTGGATTTTTTTTTTTTTTTGTGGGCACTAAAGTCACTGGGAGGAAAAAGATGAAACAAAATGTCATGAGAATCAAAAGGAAAATTATCTAGTTTATGAGCCAGTTTCTGGAATAATTATCCCTTAAATGCTGCTGCTCATCTCTCTTCCTTATTATTGACACTGTACTGTTATCAAGGAGGAAAATAATTAAATCACAAATCATCCCCTCCATAGTTTTGAGCTGATGTAACCATGCACCCCTGTTTTGAGGGTCTGTTCCCTTCTATGACATAATTCAACTTTTCCAATGGACCTCAGTGCATGGGGAAGGAACAGTGACAAGGGGAACACATTATCTTCATCCTAAATCTCTTGGGATTACTTAGCAAAATTAACGATGACAAATACTAACTTTGACAGACACCTCTTCCAAACTGTGGAACTTCCTACTGGGGAAAGAGAGGCATTTGTGGGAAGATTGAGGGGAGGCACTGGCCATACCGTCGGTGGAGGGGGGGAACCTTGTAGAGCTCCTACTCCCCCATGTGTGTTCCTGTGAAGGGAAAAGTATGTTCCAGGAGCAATGGGGTGAAATTAAGGAGGGGGAAATGTAAGTTTAATATAGGGAAAACCTTGCAGTGAGATCACTACGGTTATAGACTAAAATCTCAAAGAATCATAGAATATCAGGATTGGAAGGGACCTCAGGAGGTCATCTAGTCCAACCCCCGGCTCAAAGCAGGACCAATCCCCAATTTATGCCACAAATCCCTAAATGGCCCCCTCAAGGATTGAACTCATAACCCTGGGTTTAGCAGGCCAATGCTCAAACCACTGAGCTATCCCTCCCCCCAAAAGTCTCACCACTGGCAATGTTTAGAACCATATTAGACACCCCCCCCGCAAAAAAAAAAGAAGGTAGAAAACACAAAGCTGAGAGCTAACAGGGAGATAGAGTGGATGGGCTAAAATAGGACACTTTTATCAACTGGAATCTTGCCAGACCACGAACAAACAAAAAAAGGCAGCCCACCACATGAAATATTGAAAAATAATGAGCAAATATGTGTATTACGTCCACATCACAGTCATTGCTCATTAGAAAGGAGCTTAATACCATAAATTCCCTTCCAACTTACTTGGCATATCCTCCTCTTTTGAGACAGTGCTAATGTGTGTTGTAATAACACTACAGCAGGGGTAGGCAACCTGCGGCACGTGAGCTGATTTTCAGTGGCACTCACACTGCCTGGGTCCTGGCCACCGGTCCAGGGGGGGTCTGCATTTTCATTTAATTTTAAATGAAGCTTTTAAACATTTTGAAAACCTTGTTTACTTTACATACAACAATAGTTTAGTTAAATATTATAGACTTACAGAAAGAGACCTTCTAAAAACATTAAAATGTATTACTGGCACACACAATCTTAAATTAGAGTGAATAAATGAAGACTCGGCACACCACTTCTGAAAGGTTGCCGACCCCTGCACTACAGCAACATAGCTTAAACTTTTGGGACAAATACTCTAATAACTTATGCCCAGTCCAACCTCAATATGTTAACTGCACTCATCCCCATGTGCAGCTAAATTTGGCTTAGTGGCTGCATTTTGAATGGCACTGCAACTAAGGATTCCTCTGGAAATGAGGATTTTTTTAAAAAAAAATTAGTGAAGGAAAGAGCCTTATTTGCAGGATTGGCTATAGGCATTGTGCTTGGTGTAAGATCTAGGGTAATGATTGATTTAAGGCAGGTGTTAAGGCTAAAACAATGGAAAGTTTATATGCCCTGTCATACAGTCTGGAGTGGCTCACAATCATGTGTGCCTATCTCAGGGCAGACACCCCAAACTAGTGGCATGTTCTATAATTAGATTTTAACAAGCCAGTAACAAATCTGAACTCCTGCATCACTGTTAGCAGCCTTCCCATGGAGTCACAGACAGTCACCTTAGACTCTCCTATCTATCTTGCCACCCAGGCAAACTGGAATTAGTGATAAATGGTCAGTTACACCAAAAATCACACAATATTTATGTTGCTCCCAGGCCCAAGAGATCAATCACTTACCTTAGACCAATTGGTACCCTAGATCTTACACCAAAGCCTATAGCCAATCCTGTAATACACTATCTAAAGGTTTATTAACTAGGAAAGAGAAATAAGAGAGTTATTTACAAGTTAAAGCAAGCAAACATATACACACAAATGAGTTACCATCTAAATCCAAAGAGTGACAGAGCTGTACAGCTCTGTCAACTCAGTGTCTTTCAGGGTGGACCCAGGAGATAAGCCCTGGGGATCTCTGGCTTCAGTTTGCTTTCTCTGGCCTTGTGCGAGTCAAAGAGTAAAGAGATGAAAATTCTTTACATCAGCTCTTTTTATTTCCTTTTTTCAGCATTCAGAGTGATGGGATGAGGCTTTCTCCATGGACAGATGAGGCAGTTAACAAACTTTTGCCTTATAATGACCCATTGAAATTTTGATAGTCCTCCTGGATGGGCAGGAGGGAGTGACAATTCTTGTGCCTGGGTTCACAAGTTCAGAGCAAACTGGAGTCTACGGGGAAGCGACAGCAGTCGACTCACCGCAGTGAAGACACCACGGTAAGTCGGTCTAAGTACATCAACTTCAGCGACGTTATTCATGTAGCTGAAGTTGTGTAACTTAGATCGATTCTGCCACCCCCCCCAGTGTAGACCAGAGCTAAGACAATTAAAGACATTGATCCCATCAAAGTCATTAACATATTTCCCCTTCCATCTTTAATCCATGAGAATCAGCTAAAGGAATGAGGGAGAAATTACTTTGAAAGGTTTCTGAAGGAACAGAGTCCAAGAGAACCATACCATATGATTAAACCAAAGGAAAGTCTGGTGGTACCAATCCTAGAAGAAATTGCAGAAGTATTAAGGAACATGAAAAATAAAGCTCTGGGCCCTGATGGCATACCAGCAGAAGTATGGAAGTACCTGGGGTAAGTAGGTGTGCACATATTAACATAACTGTTTAATTTTGTCATGAAGATTGAGAGGATTCCTGATGCCTGGAGAAAGAGCCCACTTGTACTAATATTTAAGGGAAAAGGAGAAATATAAGAGTATGGTAACTACCATGGCATTAAATGCACAAGCCCCAGGATGAAAATCTGGGACAAAGTTATTTATAAGAAACTATGAAGAGAAGTAAAGATTGTTGACAATCAGTTTGGGTTCATGCCAGGCAAGCCAGCAGTGATTCTATCTTTGCATTAAGATTGTTTGTGAAAAAATACAGCAAAATAGAAAAATATTGTATATAGTATTCATCGATCTTGAAATGCTGTTAAAAGCCTTTTCAAGAGGACTCATCTGGTGGGGTATCATAATGAAACAGATAGCTTGGATGAGCCTGATAGAGACTTCAGGTATGTTCAAGGGTGCTGTTATTGCTGTCAGAAGGCCATGTGGAGAAACTGAAAAGTTTCTAGTAAAAGTCAGAGTACATCAAGGCTTGACACTAAGCCCCCTTTTGTTCACATTGGTACTTGATGCACTTACACAAAACATCCAGAGCGTGGCACCTGGATGCATGCTTTTTGCAGATGATGTAGTGCTCTTGGTGGAGAGCAAAGAGGAAATGGAAGAAGATTTAGAGATATGGAGGTATGTACTTGTAAGAAATAGCATGCAAATCAGCAGGAAAAAAAAAGAATATGGTCTGTGGATGCAACGATAACCTGAAGAAAGACAACAAGACTGTAAGTCTGGGGGCAGCCACTCCCAAAGGTACAGAAATACAAGTGCTTAGGCTTGATAATACAGGATAATGGTGAACTTAACAATGAACTTATAAGCAGCTGAGGAAAGACATAGACTAAATGGAGCGAAGTGAGCAGAGTCATCAGCTGAAAAGGAATATCTAGAAGACAGTAATTAGCCCTGTACTTTTGTATGGCTCCAAATGATAGGCACTGAGGAAGAGATGGGATCAGATATAGAATACAGTTGAAATGAATGTTAAAATGGGTACTTGGAGTTACAAGTATGGATCACATTCGGAACAAACCAATTTGGGGAAGTGTGAAGGTGGTGCTAATTATCGAAAAGCTGAGGGACTCCAGCCTTAGACTGTTTGGACATTTGGAATGAGTGTTGGAAGAATATATAGGAATCAGGGCACCAAACTTAGAAATGGGCTTAGAAAGCTTTTGGAAAACCCATAATTTGATGGATGGACATCATACAAAAGGATTTGACTAGGCGCAGATTTTCTGAGGAACTGCTTCAAATCAGACTAGAATAGAGAAGGACTTGAAGAGCTAACCCCATAGAGATGGGACCAACAGTAGAAGAAGATCCAATATTTTATACCATTTTTAAGTTTTACAGTCCATTGGCTGCCTTATGCTCTTAAAATGTCTCATCATCTATTGATTCTGTCCTTTTTTTTTTTTTTTTTTGCTTGGCAAATATTTCTTTTGTTTTGAATGGAGCTGCTATTAACATTGCTTCATTCTGTTTTAGAAGATACAAAGTAAACTAAATAGGAACTTTTCAAGCAAAAACATCTTTTGGCACTTGCATCACAGAAGATGCCATCATAGCCCTTGGGAAAGTGCTGTGTGAGTAGAGAAAACACAAGCACTTGGCCGCATTTTGCTGTGCATTATTGTACACTGGTGTAAATCCACAATTACTCCATTGGCTTAAGTGGGGTTACTCCAAATCTACACATGAGATCACAGTCTGGTCCAAGGATTCATTTTCTTTTTTTAAGAAAACAACAATTCTGTGATGGAGTGGCATTTACTGTTTAAAACATTAATTGTGCATTATGTTGAATGAACAGTGTCCTATAATACAGATACATGGCTAGTTCAATAAAGTGTTAATCCTTTGCTGAACATCCATCAATTAAAAAACTTTTACTGTAGTTTTAGGAGATGAACATAGTCTTGGGCATCTTTTCTTTCCTTTTCTCCTTCAGAGAGAAGGATTCTCTCACTTCTGACACCATGTAATGGAAAGACATGAACAGAAAGAGTCCTGCTGTAAGCAACTGGAGAACTCCCTGACCAGGAAAAGTTCCCCCATTTGTTAAGTCTCCAACTGCAGCACATTTTGATCCTCTCTGGTACGTGTGGAGGACCAGGAACTCTCTAATCACTTCACCCATATGGATGTATGGAGAACTGTAAAGGGAAGCTATTGATTGGGGGGGTGTTTTGTTTTTTTAATCTGAAGGCTTATTTTTATTCTGACAAATCAGAAAGCCAGTTTTTGCTCTCTGTTTCATGTGTGTGACTCTGAGACTCAAATAAGGATTATGCCCATGGAAATGAAGTCAAAACTTGGTCCCTAATTTATAGCTCTAGATTGTACCTTTTAAAGAAAACTGGGGAAAGGTAGAGAATTAGTAGTAACTTTCCACAGTTGTGTTCCACACTGCAGTTGCTTGTTGCATGCTATAACAAATTTAAGAAAATATATTTTCCAAAGGGGACATAATTGAACAAACTAATTTTTGGTCTAAGAAATACACATGCAGTCTTTGACATAGTCAGATAATCAGAGTTCTGTTTGTTTTGTTTTGTTTCACGTGTCTTTGCAAAGCACTGAGCATATTTTTTTAAAAAATAGCATAAACCTTAAAATCATATATGAAACTCCAGCATTGATTTATATTTCTTCCCCTCACATTCTATAATCAGTCATAACAGCCCTATACTGTCCCACTCTCTTCCGACATGTTTCATTTTATTGTGATCTTGCCATAGCTGGCCTGATGAGGTGGTCTGTAAGGTTGGCATGCCCCAAAGAAGCTGTAATTACTGAGATTGCAGCCCCATTCTTCACTAGCTTTAGCTTCCATGTAGCCTCAAAGTGCTGCGTAGACTGCATTGCAGTCTATTGATGAAAGAAGAAAGGCATAGATAAATGCAATGAGGGTCTGTATCCAAAAGAAATAGTGGTTTCTGTCTCGCTAGGTGAAGATGGAACACAAAGCACTCATGGCTACAATTACCTGACCATCTACGGTCATGGCCTTTTATTAATTAGACTTCAGTTATGAGGATCAATTTTGGTAACAATTCCCTTTTTCCATCCTCCAATATCTCAGCAGTTTTAAGATGTGGATCTATTAAACCAGTAAATGTCCCAAACTGGGCTAATACATAGAAAGAAAGAAAGAAAAGAAAGAAAAAAATCTGTCTTGCAAAGGCAGAGAGAATTCAGTGAAGCATTTTATTATCATGGCAGGTGAGTCAAGTTATAATTGGCTCAATTAGCACACTCCCAAGGTGATAAATCCTTTACCAGCACTCATAATGAATGAAATTCTTTTTCCACATATGGAAATTAAATCACTTCCAGTTTGGTGGTCCTATCAAAAAGCCACCTGCTGATCATTATATCTGAGAGGAGGGACAAATGAGCACTGGCTTTGGAAGTGAGATTTCATCAACGCCGTTAAATACTCATTTAGTCAGTGGCTCCAGATAAAAAGTAAAATGATCAACAAAATCAAATTTCACTGGAGTCCATACAGAATACAAAGGATAAACAAAAGAAGGGGCCAATCATGAGCTACAGAATTTCTAGTAACACAAGCAAACTGTAGCATTATGCATGGAGGTACTAATGTCCTAACCCCTTGTAAAGTAGGACTCTATTAACTAGTGCACATACCATGTCATTCAACTAGTATGACTATTGCTTCAACCTGGAATTTGTACTGAGAGCTAGAGTTCTTCCACACCTGTCAGTCTTTTTAATCCTGTTTTTCATTATAGTTTTCATTAATTAATAACATCTAGATTTCTTATGTATTAAAGTAGCATACTGATGTGTTTGTGATCAAGTTTTGAAGATCTCTTCATCTGAAATGATCTTTTTAGGTCTTTTTGACAAGATGCTCGGGGGAAAAATACTGAAGTGAAACACAGAAAATAAGCTATTTTGGGACTGTGTATTGCAGAAAACAGTGCTGAGCACATTGCGGGTGCTACCAGAATAAAAGTAATAATAAATGCACATAACAGCATTGTTACACGGGAAAACTACCGAAAGGGACACTGGACATGGATAACTTCTGAGGTCCATAGGCTTTAAAAAGTTCAGGAAATTAATGTCAAGACTTTTTCCAGTGAGAAGAAATTAAGAGATATTCCACAGAGAGAGTAGATAAAAGACAACTGCTCATGCAATATGTGGCATCATCATCAAATAGGGTTTAATCCTGTTGGCACCAGAGTATTGCTGAAAGAAGTGCAGGAAGCCCCAAAACATTAGGACTCAGATTATGTGCAGAGAGGCTTCCACATAGCTAGGCTAAATATGAGTAACATTTACTTGTTCAAGTAATGTGAGCAACTCTCTAGAGCGTGTTTATAATTGATCTAAGCAATGTTTAAGAGTGAGAAATGTGGGTGAAAAGGTGGAAGAGAGAGTTTGTGGCTAGAACACAGGTACTTAAATACAATCCAGCAAATGAAAATTATAGAAATAGTAGACATTTTAGGACATGTAGCCAGGAGCAGTGTCTCATACCAGTGCACTGAAGAACTTCTCATGGCAGACAGTGAAAGCAGGGGAGTCATGAGGACTAGTACCACACACCAATACTTCCACAGCTTCCCATACAACAGTTCTCACAGGCAGCTGTGATACATGCTAGACACCAAATATGCTATAAGGAGAAGGGGGGGTTGGGTGGGAGCAGAGGGGGAAAGGGCAGAAGCCAGATAATGGGGATTTTGGGATAGCAGCAAAGTAAGAGGGGGCAAGAGACATGGAATGGGGTGGGCAGGATAGAAGCAGAGAGGGCTGAAGACATATAGGTGAAAATCAGGATAGAGCCAGGGTGCGGGGAGGTAGGATAACAGCAAAGGGTATGATGGTGAGGAGCCCAGATGATTGGAGCAGGAGCTGGGGCATAGGGATGGATAGGAGTAGAGGGGGAAGGAGGGTGAATAGGACCAGAAGGATCCTGTGGACAAACAGTATTTGATCATTTAACTAAAGACTGTATCATAATGGGTACACACACAAGGGGGTCCAATTAAGAATGCACAGGCCAACATTTTCTAACCTTTCAAAGTGCTTGACTTTGCTCTTAACATAGACTCTCCCCCCCCCCCCCCCCGGCCGCCAATTCTGGTTGAAATAGTTAAGATAAAAATTCAGGATCATGCCAGAAAACTCTCCTGCTGATGTGCATTACGTAGTAAATAGGCAGAAACTGAACAGTAAAATTGAAGAAATTCCTTTCAAATTCTACCTGCAATAATGCAAAATCATAAAATCTTTCAAGTATCGAGCTGGCACCTTAAACCATAACAGAAAGTAATAAAACACTGATGCAAAATGACATGAGGAAATAAGTAAAGCCTCAGTCCTGAGCATGGATGGTTTAAAAACGTGTTTTACTAAGCTTTGCAAACCAGGAGGAATAAGAAGCTTTCAGTGATCGGAGATGGCAATTTGCTCAGCTTCTCTGGCTTGCACCTGCCAAAGAAAAGTAAAATCATATGATTAATGGTAGAATGTACGTTTCTTTTCTAAACACAAAATATTCTGATTAGAAAAGCTTATGAATATATAGTAAAAAATTAAATCCCCACATGCTGAGGCACAATATACCAGTGTGATGTTCAATGAATAAAAACCTTCCACTCAGATCTTGCCTTTTTTGCACAAATCAGCATTTCCTCTGAATAATAATGAGATATGGCTGGCAGATAAGACAAGCTGAACATGTTATCAGAGAAAATGGCAATTAGAGATGTGCATGTCACATGGTACCTGTTTGGGAGTCTATTCACTTATCAGCAAGGACAATGGAAATCCACAGGCAGCACAGCTCTATGGAATCTGAAAAATAAAGACTTTCCTGCAGGTTTTGCTGTATTTTCTAGCATTTGTTTTGCTATATCGTTTTTTAAAAAAGCTTTTCTATTTCTGTTTGTGCACATAATCTCTCTAGTATGAGCCAGTAATGAGTCTGCAACCAAACCGTATTAGGCAGTTAGAACAGGGTAAGCATAAACTTCCCACACTCATCTTTGTAGGATATTTAATAGGATTCAAACTCTTTCTTGAGTTACATAAATGCCAATGCTGTTAACCAGTTCAGTGCTGAACAGTGTACAAGGTACAGCTGTAGCTCACGAAAGCTTATGCTCAAATAAATTGGTTAGTCTCTAAGGTGCCACAAGTCCTCCTTTTCTTTTTTTGAAGGTACAGCTTGAATACGTGGGTTCTCACTGTGCCAGTTTACTTAGTGCTTCCTGGTATCCCATAGGAAATTGCATCAAGATAAATGTATGTGTGATGATTTGGGAATCTGTACAGTTTATGAATTCTGGGTGAGATTATGAACTCTCTATATTTTTATCAGACTGCAAACTCCATTTTGAATATGGGGACAAGTTGCCTTTTGTGGGGTCTCTTTGCCTCCATGTTAGTCTGAGACTTGACAGGATAGTTATGCTGAACTGACAATAGAGGGTTCTTAAATCAAGATGGTCCTTTATTGAAATACAAACGTCTTGGACAATAGGGTGGCTCTTAACAAGGAGAACTGGTTTGTCAGGGGAGATGTTGCGGGGGAACTCACCTGACAGGGGTCACCCATTGAGGCTGATCCGAAGGTCACCTTACAGAAGGACTGGAAGGTTATAAAACAAGGGCAGGGGCTGATTTTTTGGAATCTTCAGCCATTTTCAACTTAATATGAGGGAAGGTGTAGGAGTCTGACAAGGCAGGGAGGAACCTTGCCTACTTGAATTCAGATGGTCCATGAAGGACTCCCAAAGGAAAGGTGAGCTAGAATGTGGCTGAGAGGTGGGCATTGTATTCAGGATGTTTGAGTTTTTTATATGCTCTGTACTTTGTGGATTTTACAGCCAGGTGAAATTTCAGACACATCATTTATTTGATGAAAAATGTAGCTTTGGATGACTCAAAACTATTAATGAATTTGACATGGGTGATTTCAGCCATTCATAAAACAACCTATGGAGGAGGAGGTAGTGATGGTTCTGTTGTGCTCCTCACCTTCACCCATAACTTTGAGCCCAGTGGTTAGGCCACTCACCATGTCAGAGACAGAAGTTCAAACCTCCATTCTAGTACAGACTTAAAATATTTTGTTTTGGTTTTTTCCAATTCACCCAAAATTCCTAAACGTTTTAGATTTGGTTTGACTAGAACCATTCCCCCCCCCCCCCCCCAGAACTGCCATGAAACTGAAAATCAGTTATTCACCCATGTCTAGCCTATTTCTGTTGCTTAAGAGCAATAGTGTGCTAGGATCCTGTGCAAAGTGTCTGCGTTCTGTGCCAGCCCTAGGCTTAGCAAATTAAGCAATTGCTTAGGATCCCCCATTCACTTTTTAGTATCTGTTGTGTGTGGGGGCCCCCACAATATTCCTGTTTAGAGCCCCCAATGGGTTAGCAGCACCTCTGTCTGCATTTCATGCATTACATCTATTCTGCTCCCCTTTAAGGAGGTAAAGCAGAAGACTCACACTTTTGGGTGGAGTTCTCAGTGTGTGTGTTTAAGTTACAGGGGCAGTATGAGGGATCAGTATTGATTCCACAAGCTGGACAGTAAACTGCGTGGTAGAAACTCTTCGGACGGGATGCCAGATAGAAGATCCCTAAGCAGTCAGGCAGTGTCAGCCTGGAAGCTTAAAATATAAATGAGTGTGTGCTTGACTGAACTGAAGACAACATTTTCAAGAAGATAAACAAGAAGATGGGACAGGTGGGTTTATTCAACTCCGAATCAGAGAAAGTAAGAGGTGGCTAAGACTTAGTAGTTCACCCTGTTCGTCTTCTCTCCAATGCAGAATTTTTCTCTACAATTCCTTTGCTAATATTTTGTCCAGTTCAGTTTATATGTGTCAAGCAATGAGACTTGCTCTGCTCTATCCTTAGAGGACTATTCTTTAATCTAATGGAATGTACTGGCTGGAAGCTTTCCTCTAATTCCACTTCTTAATTTCCTCCCATGTCTTGCTGCGTCTCCAATCTTAAACCACAGCTAACATTTGCACATAAAGTTCTTTTAATCTTTCTTTATAAGAAAGTCCTCCGAAGTCTTTGAGAAGTCTTGTTTCTGTATTCAGAACACACTGCAATTTATTGCTTTTTTTTCCTGGTAACAGGGCATTCAAAAGTAAAAGCAATATTTCATGTGCAGTCACCAGTGCCATATGGAAACATAGCATTAGCTCCCAGATCAGTGACATAGTGCCTTTGCTTATGCAAACTGAAATTAAACTGTCCTTTTTTGCTGCCATATCACCCTGCAAACTCATGTCTAATTTGCCCTCCATTATCACCCTTCGATCACTTTCGTCTTTACTGTTATCCAGGATTCTCTTCCTTGTGGTATATTTGCATTAATGATTATCTTTCAAGTGTGTATCAGTTTTCCATTTCCCCCAACAATCTAATTCTGTGACTTTTCTGACCATGTTTTCAATACATCTAGGTCCCTTTATGTTATACTTCTCTCCTTAGTGTCATATTAGTTTTATATGTGGATTTTATTAATATGCTGTTTTTCTAAGCTCCTGGTCATAAATGAAAATGTGAACTAAAACTGCACATACCACTGTTCCCTTGAAACTTCCCACTAGAAACCTCTAGCTAGTTTGATCTGGGGGGACCAGTGTGCAGAAAAGTACTTGGCACCTGAGACACACCTGTGAAATGTATAGTAGAATGTGTCCCCTTGCTTGATTTTCCTTTGGTTTTTGCTTGTTTTTGTTCCTTTGGTCTCCAAATAGATTTCCTTGTTTTGAGGTAGATGGAAACAAGAGGATCTGCATTACTTATAAGTACATGTTCCATAATCAAATTTTCTTATGTACAATAGGCTTAACTTTTAGACCATCTGACAGCAGTTCAGTGGTCTTTTTGAAATGTATTGGTGGCCCCCAACACTAGTGCCTTGTATACAGCTGTTAGCATCACAAACACCACTATGATAATATTCATTAATAGGCATCTTGTTGGCTTGCTCATCATGTTAACCAGAGAAGTTTGGGATTAGAGAGTCATCCTGTCATGTCTACAGCTGCTGCTCACACCATGCTTGTCATTTTATTGCAATTTTAGTTCCTTTTTTATAAAAAATATATAAATAAAATAGCAAAAAGGACAAAACCATAAATAATGTGACACAAATATACAATACTTAGGTGAGCCCAAGAAAATGCTTCCTTTTTAATGTCACCATCTTTTAAAAGAATTATTGTAAACTTTTTCAGGCATTTCAGTTTCTGATGCTGTCAGTCTGGCATCTTTTAGTGGCAATAAATGCACTTGTAAAAAGTTTTGTTGTTGTTAGTTAAAAATCTTGGCTATTTTCTCATTTCCACAGAGTTAGGAGCTCAATGTTCCTCAGTGTTCTTCAGCTCTGTGTTAGGAACTCAGCAGGAATGGTACATCCCCTACATCCCCAATGGCAAACATTTCTTCTTTCCTGCGAATAACCGCTCATACTCCTAGGCCCCCTTACAGCAGCAGGACTACTCCTGAGAGGAGGACCTGCTTGTTCTAAATTCCCTGAGTCTATCACAGGGGTGGGCAAACTATGGCCTGGGGGCCACATCTGGACCTCCAGGCATTTTAATTCGGCCCTCAAGTTCCTGTCGGGTGCAGGGTCCAGGGCTTGTCCTGCTCCAGTGCTCCAGCCGGGGAGTGGGGTCAGGGTCTTGCCCCACTCCACACGGCTCCCGGAAGCAGCAGCATGTTCCCCCTCAGGCTCCGATGTCTAGGGGCAGCCAGGGGGCTCCGCACGCTGCCCCCACAGCTCCCATTGGCTGGGGACTACAGCCAATGGGATCTGCAGGGGCAGTGCCTGAAGACGGGGCAGCACTCAGAGACGCCTGGCTGTACCTCCGCATAGGAGCCAGAGTGGGGACATGCCACTGTTTCTGGGAGCTGCTTGAGGTAAGCGCTGCCCGGAGCCTGCCCCCTGATGTGCCCCTGCCCCAGCCCTGATCCCCCTCCCACCCTCTGAATCCCTTATCCCCAGCCTCACCCCAGAGCCCGTACTCCCAGCTGGAGCTCTTCTGACCCTCAACCCCCAATTTTGTGAGCATTCTTGGCCCGCCATACAATTTCCATACCCAGATGTGGCCCTCGGGCCAAAAAGTTTGCCCTCCTCTGGTCTAGCACCAGCATTCCTTCCAGGTGAGTCCCCTCTTATGCTACCAGCTCCTTTTCCTTAGTGGGTCAATGTGCAACATGTAATTAAATCAATCCAACTCCATTACTGATTGTGTACTGCTATTTCAGAGAACTCAAATATTGATTTACAGGACAGGACAGAATCATGGAAATATACAGCAATAATCTCAACTGTCTCATATATAATGGAATGAATTAATAGAATGGTTTACAGCATTATTATTAATATAGAAATGCTGTTTTATTTACACCATCAAAGCCAATTGTCAAATACACCATTTCCTGGATTTGTGATCGGTGGCCATAAGCCTTGGGCCTGTCTGAGTTTTGATCAGCACAGGGCCTGTGGCGGAGGTGGCTCTACCCAATCTTTATCCCTGATACTGATGCTGGCTGGGGACTTATTCTTCCCCACAATGCAAGTTACAGCAGCCCTAGAGCTTCTCTAAACTGAGCCAGCTGCTAACATGCTCCAAAGTGCCATAACATACTGCTGGTTGGGCTGACTCTACCCCACACAGGGATCCCCCAGCTCAGTGGAATCATCAGCTGATTGCTTGAGCCAGCTGTGTAACCCTTTGTGCCACGGAATTAGCCTTCACTAAAGTAGTGGTAGCCAGAATTATCTACCCAAAGTTAATGTGTTTATTTAAGGCTCTTCATTTATG
This sequence comes from Lepidochelys olivacea, assembly GCF_965140295.1. Classification (NCBI taxonomy): domain Eukaryota; kingdom Metazoa; phylum Chordata; order Testudines; family Cheloniidae; genus Lepidochelys; species Lepidochelys olivacea. The sequence goes on from NC_140414.1 coordinate 77,434,150, forward strand.
TGAGTTGCACTTCCAGCCCTTTTGTGCTGGAAATATTTTCAAAAGTGTGTGTAAGCTTTTATTCATGGCATAGGTCAAGATCATCAAAGACAAGACAGTGTTTTGTTGAAGGTTTAGTTGAGTTTTCTTAAAGTAATTAGCAACTATTATGATATTACAAGATCATTAACATTAACTGGGTATAGATATTGAAGAACCTTGGACAGTAGCTGCAAACTGCATGGGTAAGGAAAATTTAGGGTATGTGATAAAATAAAGGAATTTGGGGAGTTTTCTGACCATGATAAACAGACTAAGGTGTGTGTGTATGTATGTATATATATGGTTAGTAACGAGTTAATAGTTTTTTTGAGCAGACTATACTGCAATGGCATCCCTGGATGGAGTAAGACTAATCTTTGCCTCTTTGTCTATGCTGTTATATATTTTTAGTAAATAAACTTGATTGAGTGTTACCTGTTTATTAATAAAGTTGTCAAAACCTAGTGGTAGTTTTTATAAACTTTAGTTATTGTAGCCACAGAAAAGAAAAAATATTTCAGAATTTTGTAAAGTTTTCCATATTCCCATCTCCAAGCATTCTAAAATGATGAGTCAGGCCCCCCAAAATCCTGAGATGTTTTTAAAATGTCATTATTTTAACCTAACTTTTGATTCAAAGCACAGGTTTTTTTTCCACAGTCAGTCTAAATCAGGCAGAAGAGAGACTTGAACTTGGGTTTCTCACATGCCAGGCCCTTCTGTCTCTGATATATCTATGCTGCAATAAAACACCTGCGGCTGGCCCATGTCAGCTGACTCAGCCTCATTGGGCTTATGCTGCGGGGCTATAAAATTGCAGTGTATACATTTGGGCTTGGGCTGGAGCCAGGCTCTGGGTCACTCCCTCTGTGGGTGCCAGAGCCTGGGCACGAGCCCGAACACCTACCCTGCAATTTTATAGCTCTGTGAGCCAGAGATAGCTGATCCAGACCAGCCATGGGTGTTTTATTTTAGTGCAAATGTACCCTCTCAGGTCAGAAGTAACCTGAGCGCCTTGGACCTTCTCAATTAAAACACAATTGAAACTAATATGTATCCCCAAATTGTTTCAACCAGCTCTATTTAGAACCACTAGTGCACAGATCAGCAACAATGAATAACAGCATAATATGAGGGGGCAATTAACTGAACTTTTTTGAACCTTTACAAATATTTGCTTTGATTAGAATTCTTGGCAATGGTTCAGGTTAGTTCTTATTCTTCCAAAAAGGGTTTGCCAATGACTACTAAGGTCTTTTAAGTGATTTAATAGTCAATAAGTAAAAAGTAAGTTGCTTCCCACAAGCAGACACAGATAATTTTATTACTAGTATGATAAATTATGCATGATTGTGTGTGGTGGTTCCCCCTCCCTTGGCTACCTTCATTGGCCATAAACATTGATATTAGTTTGTTTAGATTGCTGATTTTCAGATTTTTTTTTCATTTCAGTATGGGAAAAAAGTAGCAACTAGGTGCATTTAGAAGAAAAAAAACCCCAAACATGCCCTAGTCTGAACAATCCAGCAACAATTTCTACAGGCAGGAGTTGTGAGGCTTTTACAGCATAGTTTGTTGGTAGTTGTTGTGTTTGTTGTTGTCACGGTTCCTCCCCCACTCTGAACTCTAGGGTACAGATGTGGGGACCTGCATGAAAAACCTCCTAAGCTTATCTTTACCAGCTTAGGTCAAAACTTCCCCAAGGTACAAAATATTACCCCCGTTATCCTTGGACTGGCCGCTACCACCACCAAACTAATACTGTTTACTGGGGAAGAGCTGTTTGGACGCGTCCTTCCCCCCAAAATACTTCCCAAAACCTTGCACCCCACTTCCTGGACAAGGTTTGGTAAAAAGCCTCACCAATTTGCCTAGGTGACTACAGACCCAGACCCTTGGATCTTAAGAACAATGAACAATCCTCCCAACACTTGCACCCCCCCTTTTCTGGGAAATGTTGGATAAAAAGCCTCACCAATTTGCATAGGTGACCACAGACCCAAACCCTTGGATCTGAGAACAATGAAAAAGCATTCAGTGTTTTACAAGAAGACTTCTAATAAAAAATAGAAGTAAATAGAAATAAAGAAATCCCCCCTGTAAAATCAGGATGGTAGATATCTTACAGGGTAATTAGATTCAAAAACATAGAGAACCCCTCTAGGCAAAACCTTAAGTTACAAAAAAGATACACAGACAGAAATAGTTATTCTATTCAGCACAATTCTTTTCTCAGCCATTTAAAGAAATCATAATCTAACACATACCTAGCTAGATTACTTACTAAAAATTCTAAGACTCCATTCCTGTTCTGTCCCCGGCCAAAACGACTACAGACAGACACAGACCCTTTGTTTCTCTCCCTCCTCCCAGCTTTTGAAAGTATCTTGTCTCCTCATTGGTCATTTTGGTCAGGTGCCAGCGAGGTTACCTTTAGCTTCTTAACCCTTTACAGGTGAGAGGAGCTTTCCCCTGGCCAGGAGGGATTTCAAAGGGGTTTACCCTTCCCTTTATATTTATGACAGTTGTTTATTCTGTTTCTAACCAGTCAGTTCAGTAATAATTGACTTGTTAAATAATCATAAACCCATTCCACATTCACTTGTGACTCAGTGAAGGTCAAACAATTTTCTATATCTTTTTGTAGAGATGAGTTGCTTCTTCAATGTAGGGGATGGATTGAAATTGAAATTGTAGGGGATTGATTTAGGGGATGGAAGAAAACAACATGCCAATACTGCCTGTTGGAATGGCAGGAAGCTGTAGAACTCTTGAGTAGCTGTTGTGGGTGGGGTTGCATGGGGACTTGTGACTTTAGGAAGGAGAACCCCATTACTGATTATAGAGGGAGGTGGTAAGGGGATAGTCCATCTGGGTAACTTCCTCCTCCCTTCCTGTTGACTGGCTATCTCAGCGGCAATGGAAGTTCTTGATTTCTTTCCTTTGCCCACATTGATGGAAAAGGGAAGCTGAATAGAAACCTTGTGCCTTCAGGAAGGGTCCACTTGAGGCCAAAGATCCCAGATAGAATAAGTTTTAGGAGTGTCCCCTGGTGTTATCTGGGCCGGTGATTTGCTAGGTCACTCCAATCCTTGACTCTGGGAGCCAGGCTCACCTTGCTCTGTTGTGAGAACCCCCACTCCCGGGATGTGCATGCACAGCCTCTGGCATGTCAGCTGCTTGGACCGTGCAACCGAATGACACTAGCTAATATCTCCGGTCCCAGACACAACCCTAGGAACCTCTGTCTTGCAGTGTCCAGTTATTCCTGCTGGACGCTGCAAGCTTATATGAGTTCATCAATTTAATAAAGAAATTGATATGAACCAGGCACTAGGGACAAACAGAAATATAATTTACGGACTAAAGTATTTTTCAAGTTGTTTCCCCACCATTCCTCCAGACCCTAGTAGGCTGCAGTTTAATATCTTAGGAATAAAGTCAGTGCTAGCAATGGGTACCTCTGCACAAGCCGTGTGTTTGGGTGTGGGGGGAGGGAGGAGGTGTGATGGTTATTAGAGTTTGGTTTTTTTTTTTAGTTATTCAAAAGAGTGAAGAGCACTAGGAGGTTTTAGTATTTCCATAAGTATGCTTGACTGTATTGTGAAGTGGTTCCCTGTGCCTGTGTTGATGACTAGGATGCGTTGAATCAGTTCCGTTAAAGTAACAACCACTTTGGGCCTCTGTCCAGATTTTCCATGTTTAGTTGTTTTTACCCTTTCTTTGTATTGATTTGCACTCCCTAGATTATAGCTCCGAAAACATTAGGGTTACACCATTAGGGTTCCGTGTCAAACCAAACCTTTCTGAAGGTTGGAAGATGTTTGCTTAAGGATCACAGGTAGAACTTCCTCATGTCTCTGCTGATATTGGCAGAGTAGAATGAGTGATACAAGTGAGATGCCAGGCCTATGTCCCTGTATCACATTCTACCTCCTCTGCATGTCACTCTCTCTTGTGCACTTTGTGAATTTACTACCAAACATCAGCTATCCAGCCTGCCTCTTCCTGTCCACAGGGGTTCTCACCCTCCTGTCCTTCACCCTTCCTCTCAGTTTCCATCTCCAGTCACACCCTCCACACACACTACTCCAAAATTATCTTCCTTTCCCACAGACTGTGATGGCCCCACCCCAAAAAAATCTTAACTAAGTTTTTTTAATATGACAAATATATAAACAAATCTCCACATGCCTGCTATCATCCTGATCACTTTTCTTGTATGTTTTGTTCCTTTCCCTAGTTCTCATATGTTTGCAGTTTTTAGATTAAGCCTTTCAGGGCAGGGACAGCATCTTGCTACATGTGTTCAGTGTCCAGCATGATAGGGCCCAGATCCTGAGTGGGGCCTTTGGGCAACACTGCAATAATAAATCTAAATTAATAATACTTTTTCTTTAACAAAGGGCTCCTGTTATCCAATATAAAGGGCTTCCTGGTCAGGTAAGGTCAGAAAAGAACAGCGGGGTGTTCTTTTCTGACCTTACCTGACCAGGAAGCCCTTTATACTAGCTGTTTACTCACAGACTTCCTATCTTCCAGTTTGTGCTCAGTTCTTGTGACTTCTAGGGGGCACTTCTCACTCATCTTCCAAAATTCTTAAGTATGGTGTTTGACCAAGCTTTGCATTTTCACAGTCAGCTAGTGAAAGATAGTTCACAAGAAAGTTTCTTAGAACTTTTCTTAAAGTGCAATAATTCCATGGAAGTCTCAGACCTGAAAGTGGGGAAAATATTGTCAGTTTTAGTGTTTTGTTCAGTTCTAACTGAACTTGTTAGCTGTTATAACTGCAATCAAGTGACTGGTTTAGAAAGTGGAATGTAGAATTTGGTCATCATTGAAGGAATAATTTCTTTTCTGCTGGACAATTCTGCTGGTCATAAGACAACAATCAGTTGTGTTTTTTCTCTTAGAAACACAAGACTGGCACTGCCTCATATACCTGAGGTCCATACAAGCCGTCCAAAATAAAACAAAGGATGGTCCTCTCGAAAGCAAACTTTGAGGGAATAGACCAGTATTTGCTACAAGTTTTGCCTGTGTTGCAAATTAACATGACAGTTACTGCCTGCCAAATTGTTTTGCAGGTTTGCACTGAGTGTGAACTATTTCCTTAAATATTGGCTGATGTATCTCAAACACTTGACAATTCTGAGGTCACTGAAAATGATTACAAGTTTAAGAAAATATTCTACAAACCGATGTGGAGCACTGGGCCACTGATAATGAAATTATGGACTCTGAGGCCAAGAATTGATCTTGCAAGATACTAAGTACTTTCAGCTACATGGAAGTCTGTAGGACCTGAGGATACTCAGCATTTTTAAGGTGGTGGTCAGCATCTTGCAGGATTAGTTTAAGTGTATGTCTTAACTGCAGTAAGACACGTGCAACAGGCTCAAATCAGCTGCCCTCTAAGGGTGTGTCCTCACTATAGTTGTATATGAGCTAGCTTTGATCTAGCTAGCTCAGGTACCTTTAGGATGGGCTGCTGCAGTTTCACTGTTACTGATACTGCACTAGCTCAGGTAGATCTACATGTGTTGCAATCACATCTCTGATTCCAGTGTAGGCATATACCCTAAATACCAAAACCAGAAATATGGAATTAATTGTGACAAGACACACACAAATTAAAAAGTCATCACTGTTCCACTACACAAAGAAACAGACATCAAAAATGGTGACTCAGCCGCCTCCCCTCAAACTCATGTAATTGATTTAGAAGTCATGAAATTTAAAGAAATGAAACTTGGGGTTCTTTTTATTTGCTTTCTGTTTTTTTAACTTTTAGGTGACTCTGGGATTACATTTTCAATCTTTTTTCTCCAACCATGATGGCTAGAAACTTACTTTTATTTTTATGATAAAGCTGGAATTCTCACAAATCCACCTGACCACAGTAGCTGGAGCTTTAAGAAGTATAATTATTGTGAGATTCACAATATAGTTGTCAGAGTTGGCAAAGGAACAATATTTTGTAGCAGAGAATTAGAAAGCACCTGTGAAGAATTCTCCTTCATGTTTATTGTAAAACATGTATGGCTCTATAGAACTTACAAAGCAGCAAAAGAATATTACTGACTTTTCATTGATGATAAATAAGGTCTGTTTTTCATGAAATATATCTTAAATACCCAGTTCTTCATCTCCTTGTAACTACAATAAGGGAAAGCAAAGTAATTACATTTTTGTGCTGGGAATAATTCCATGGTATAAAACATAAATTAGAATACTGCTTTACTGCATTAATATTATTCAGCTCAATTGCATTGAAAATGAGATGTGAAAGTATGCAATTAAAATGTTCTCTTTGCTTTGGGAGATGACTTTTTCCACTGCAGTCAGTCATATCTATCATTGGTGTAACAGGGCAGCTGCCTCATGGCCAGAGGTCACTCTGCAGCACTCAGCCTCAGTTTCCGCCTCCTCTCGATCTGCTTCAGGGTCCCTTAAGAATTCCACAGAATTTTAAACAACATTGCCACTTTGGGAGAGGGCAGGGATTCTAGTTTATTTAATTTAGCACACAGTCTCCAGTAGCTGTCTAGATCTCAAGGCCTTTCCTATTGACTAAGGGAACCCCACAGCTCTCCTTCAGTGGCTTGGAGTGTTCTTCTCCCTGGTTCCTTTGGGTCACCCTTTGCCAGTTCTACTCAGGCTGACAATAAAGACTGCCATGACCGGAACTCTCCCCTGGTACTCCAAAACAAACACTAAGTCTTACGTGTGTTTGAAACTTGATCTGACCTATCTCCTCCTTCCTGAAGGGTCTGTCCTCCCTCATCTCATTCAACACCTACTTATGGGGTTTACCGGGCCAGAAATCTGACTCTGGCCTCCAAACTCTCCCGACCACAGAGTCTTCTTTGCTGAGAGACTCCTGTATTTTCTTGAGCTTTTTCCTTCCTTTTTGTTGCTCTTTATAGTGGAATCTCCTGATCCATACCCAGGTGTGGAACCTTAGTAATCAGGGCTGGGTAACCTCAGGCCCTCTAGTCTTTGAGGTGACACTGTCTAAACCACTACTTACAGCCACTGTAGTCTACACTGAACATAGATACAGCACATTGCAGGTGGCCCTGTGAAATCATAGAGGAAAATGGGTACTTTGATTACATTTCATATTTATTAAAAACCTGGCAGCTGCCGTTATTTTCTCTTAAATTTCAAGAGTAGGTGGAGGTAGGCTCATTATAAATCTTATACCATATTAATTTGGGGAGATCAAAATGTGCAAACACTTACAGACAAATTACAGTCCAGAAAGTCCACTTCAAAGGGGAACAAAATGATTACTTAGTACTTCATGCAATATTTAAATGATAGATTTTGATGTGGTTGCTTTTCATTTGTCCCTTCATAAATCCTAAGAATTACAGATGTATCACAAAGGTTCTGAATGAATAATTGATGTGCTTAATATTATGGGTGGCTATTAGAAATCGCTCTTTTGAAATCATTTGAATGAAGATGGTTAATGGCCACCTAGGGTTTGATAATTTATATTTAAGGATTTAAAAGAGCAAGCCTGCTTTGCTAACAAACAGCTTCTACTTGATCAGCACATATGAAGTTACAATCTGTCCTTAGTGTTGTTGCAACAGTGCTAATGTAACATATTGTATTAACCTAACACATTCCTAATAGAGAGCTGTACCATATGGCAATTTTTTCAGCATAATTTAATCATATCAATCACCCAAGTACAGTATCCAGAATGAAAAGAACACACTTTTTACAGATATTATGTTGGCACTCCAGTAGTAATATGTAAAAGCTGTGAATCATTGAATAAATCCTCTTTGCTTAATAGGTGGCTGACACCTGAAAATGCTCACCTCAGACCCAAGCACTTCCTTCCAACCCAAAATATTTTCATTATAAAATTCTTACAAATATCTCTATTTCTGAGTTACTGGCTAACTCCTGTTAGCAAACTTAACATACCTTTACTTTGGCTTGTGAGATTTGAAAATTTGGTCTTCAGTATGTGATCACATGACAATTCTAAGTTATTTTCTTGAGCCAAGATAAGTTTGGAACAGAGTGTGTGTAATCAAGATTTTACGCTGATTAAAGGACCATCAGTTGAATGGTGTAATGTATGATGATTCCTATTAATGAAGGATTTGTGGATATTGTTCCTGTGGAGGGAAAAATGCTCTCTTTCTATTTCTGCTTCTCAATAGTCATTTAGATAAAGCATTCTTTGCTATATGAAAATAATGCTTGATAGGAAGGATGGTCTTTCAGTTAAGGTACTAGATTGGGAGTCAGGTAGAGGTCTTGTTTCAGTTCTCATTCCTGTTTGGCATCTAAACAGGTACAGGGATTCTCTCTTCCTTTATTGTAGTCTTCTGCTGTTAGCTGCCTCTTGCATTTGAATTAGCATGCTACTTGGCTTTGGTGTAGGGGTGTGTCAAATCATGCCTCCTTAGTGAACTGTTGGTATAATTACCATTTAAATTGCAGTCGTGCATGCACATCCCAATCCAGTTCAGGGCCCTTGGCAAGGATCAGATAGGTGGTATACTTCAATGCTCTGCCCACAAAATGAGCTTCTCTTCCCCAGGTGAGTCAACAAAATGAGACACTACTAACAGTGGATTGTGTAGATGTTCAAAACATGTTTGTTTGTGATCTCTGAGCTCCACAGCACTTCCTGAGCCTGGCTCCTCAATGGAAGGGCTTGTTCATGTCCATGGGCTCTACTAGGCTCCTTAGACTTGGGCTCCTTGATTGGGGAAAATAAGTGGAGATATCTTTCATATGCCACCTACTTGTATCACCAAAATGAGATGTTTACTCACAGTAATTTTTTTCATTTCTGTGACTCTTCTTGTTTCTCACATGAGGTGTAAGCTAGTTGACAATGTTCACATTTAAATTATCATTACTGGGCATCTGAGTTCACGCCTCCTGACTGAGGTGAATCAACCAGGACACACTTCTTAGAGCTATTGCTCCAGGCTCTCTGCAGACTCATCTCAGCATCAGATACACTTGGGACACATTTTTGAGGTTTTCTTCGCAACTGTAAAAGCCAGAGACTTTTATTTTAAAAACTACTCCCTTTCCACCCCCACCCCCTCAAAAATAAAAATAAAACTACCTCTGAGATTCTGGAAAACAGATTAACAGATAACAGCTTCAGCGAGGTACTGGTAGGGCATATCAGTGCATGTTGCCTGTTTCTGAGCATTGATGGTAAGATGCAGTAAAAACAGACCAAAGAACTCCTAGAGCCAAAGAGTTTACATCTGAAGTTAAGTTAAAATTCCAGGCATAAGAAAGAATTACCCGGGCTAATGACAACCCCACCAAAATCACTTTCTTTTGCCTCCTGGCCACACTCTTCTCCAATGGTGGCCTACTTCCTCACTCGGATGGATCACTCAGTGCATCCAGGTCACTGTGTCACACAGGACTAAGGCCTACACATGTCAATGGAATCTCTGCTTGGCTTGTGTAAGGTGGTATAGTGCCCCCTTGTGTCAGGGTCTGATGCTGCAAAAGGGGCCTCATCACCAGCACCTCCTGCTAATCATCTGCCTTTAGCTGAGTCTTCCATGGTTCAGGCATCTGGCCAAGTCACAAAGTGCAAACCCCACATCTGCTGATTTAAAAGGCTAACTTTAGTAGCTGTTTTTTAACATCCTCCTGAGACATTAGTGGAATGGAAAGAGTATTATTTTGTGATATGACTACATCATCTGTTGTTCCCCAACATACAGACTTGAACACATCTGCCTTTTCTGTATTATTACTGATAATTGTAATAGTCTATTGTTAGGGCTCTTGCCTACAGTGCCAGAGGTCCTGAGGCCAAATCCTAGATGTGGCATCCCTCAGGGACTGAAACAGAAAAGCACGGACCTCAGTTTTGTTAACTCATTTATCTTCAGTGGTGATACATGTATTCAAAGCTGTTCAGAACAACATTTATTTCATTACCGCCATATGTAGCTCTATTAACCCAGCTTGCTACACTTTGTTGCCTATTATGAAGAGCAGCTTTTCTATTCCCTAGCAGATGTCCTGTGAAATATGAGGATCTGAAACCTTCACCTTTTTTTCTAGTGATTACATCTTATACTATAATATGTGATTGATTCTTCAAAATGGATGATGGAAAATACTAGTTAAATTTAAATATTTTAAAAATTCAAATGCAATTAAAATAGCTTATACTAGAAACCATCTAATATTGACAAGAAAGTATCTCCATGACTTTTGATTATTTTTGTAACATGTTTATATTTCACAAAATATTAAGGAAACGTGCATACATATTTATTTCCATAAAGACTTTCTTAAGAAGCACTATGAATGAAAGTGGGAACTTTTAAAATGCCAAATTGTATTACTATTGTATGGTATACGTTTTAAAACTATACTCTTATAAATGTTGTAGTTATCTAGCCTCTTTCATCTCAAGTATTTTACAGATAATAAAGAATAGCATTGCTGTTAGGTAGGTAGATGTTATTATTACTATACTTCTTTTACTGAGGCACAAAGATGTCGACATGTTCAAATATAGTTGCCTAACATAAATAATCCAAATTCATATTTAGCTGCCTAATCAGCAGGTGCCCGAATCAATATAATACTGTTAAACTTCCCGAATTTCCTGGTTATTTTGTGCGTGTGTTTCATTTATAAATAGAGGAATGATTCCTACTAAGTTTATACAAGTATCTCTATGGCAAAAAACGGGTAGTTTAATTGCAATGAATATGAAAAAGATCATACATATGAATGAAACATTTAACACTGTTTTCTCTCACAGTGGGGTTTCACTGACATTAGAATATTAAATTCTAAACACTCTGCTTGAATAATGTGAAGGTTGAGCCACAAACCATAAGTGTCTGCTAATTCAAAGCTAAGGATGATAATCAATCCGTAATGTATGCTGTTGAGAAAGGCACAATATTTTAAATTAAGGGTGGAGTGACCAACTCACTCTGAACCTCCCCGCTTTTTTTACATTTGTGGCATGACCTTACGTTATGGGAAGAAAGAATGTCGAGACAACTGTGGCAGCAGGAATACTATTATTTATAGCAGGTGAACCTATTGCTGAGTGAATTTACATAGTGTTTGGCAGTTGTCTTGCGAAGTCTGTCTGTATCGGTCTTCTGACTGAAAGTGTAATTGGCAAGTAGCTTTAAAAATAGATAAATGAATACTTTATCAATAAAGCACTATGTTCTATTCACTGTGATTCATTGGGTCACATAACTTATCAGTCATGAGGTTTGGAGGTCTGACTATATGGTACTGCTGAAGTACTTGTGAATCTCAAAAGTTTGTCATGAATTTTAGTACGGATATTTCTTCACTCAAAAATAAATGCAGGAACTTTATTGTTATTTGCTACCATCCTATTTAAAGAGTTTGTCATCAGTTGGACTGTAGGAACAATATTATGTGAGTTACATGACCAGTCGCGCACACAAATAATGAATAATGAAAGCAAACATTTTTGAAACATTGCGGAATTTAAAAAAAAATCATGAAAATGATTTGATGAATTTTTACAAATAATGAACATTAGCCAAAATCAATAATGTCTTTGAGTGGTTTGCTGACCAAAAGAGGGGTGAATTAATGAATAATATTCAAAATTAATAGTTTGACAAGCTCTAATTGGAGGAAACAATGTATGAACATTATCTGTTGCTGCTCTGGACAGCATGGTCTCAGTATATCCTGACTTCAGTTAGTTTTAAGTCATATAATTTTTAATTTTTATAGAGGTGGTTAAGTATTCAGCCTGTAGGAATTGATGGTACCTCCTTCAGTTTTTGCTCCATAAAAAGGAAATACAGCTCCAAAGAAAAGTCCTGTTGGACTCATGAGCTCATTCATATCTTGAAAATACATGTGATTTCCTATGTGATGAAAATCCTTTACATTAATTGACTGTTATAGAACACACACACAAACATTAAGGACCAATTCTGCAAAGATCTAATCAGATGCTTAACACCATGGAGTTCACAAGATCAAGGCTTTAGTCAGAACTTTTCTGAATAACATATAAATGGGTAATTTTTTTAAGGTGTTTAATTTACCAAACATACCGGAAAGTTTCCTTTGGACAACTCTCGCTTTTCAGATAAATACATATGCATATCTGTATTTTAATATATACAGTAGTTGCCATTCAAAAATAAATATTTACCAATAATTACCACACTGTAGTATATTAGATATGGCCATGTATTTTCTATTCTAAGTACAGGAAATAGTGTGATATCTCAGGTTCTAGAATATGTTAATTTTTGGTAAATTTTGACTATTTACAGAACTCACTTTCAAATGATTTATTTCCCCATCTGTGTTGAAGAACAGTCATTGGGAAAGGGATAGTGATCTTTGGAATTTCAATTTAAAGAAAATTCTCAACTATTCCCATGTGACTCAGAAAATGTAAGACTGAACATATTGTGGAATAAAGGTAGTCCAAATATAAGTTTGTTAGGAAGATTTGTTATCTCCCTTCCTGAACCTACCATCAAAAAAGACCACGATCTTGAAACCAAAGATGTATGTATTACCCTTTAAAATCAGAAACGGTGTTGCAGATTTGACAACATTACTGTACAGCTCAGGAATGGAATATTTTCTGTCTCCTAGCCCCTATAGAACTCCCCAAACACATAGATCTTTTACTCAGACTGACAGGTTTCAGAGTAACAGCCGTGTTAGTCTGTATTCGCAAAAAGAAAAGGAGTACTTGTGGCACCTTAGAGACTAACCAATTTATTTGAGCATAAGCTTTCGTGAGCTACAGCTCACTTCATCGGATGCATACCATGGAAACTGCAGCAGACTTTATATATACACAGAGAATATGAAACAATATCTCCTCCCACTCCACTGTCCTGCTGGTAATAGCTTATCTAAAGTGATCATCAGGTTGGGCCATTTCCAGCACAAATCCAGGTTCTCACCCTCCACCCCCTCCACACAAACTCACTCTCCTGCTTGTAATAGCCCATCCAAAGTGACCACTCTCCTTACAATGTGTATGAAAATCAAGGTGGGCCATTTCCAGCACAAATCCAGGTTTTCTCACCCCCCCCTTCCAAAAACCACACACACAAACTCACTCTCCTGCTAGTAATAGCTTATCCAAAGTGACCACTCTCCCTACAATGTGCATGATAATCAAGGTGGGCCATTTCCAGCACAAATCCAGGTCTTCTCACCCCCCCACCCCATACACACACAAACTCACTCTCCTGCTAGCAATAGCTCATCCAAACTGACCACTCTCCTTACAATGTGTATGATAATCAAGGTGGGCCATTTTCAGCATAAATCTAAGTTTAACCAGAACGTCAGGGGGGGGGTAGGAAAAAACAAGGGGAAATAGGCTACCTTGCATAATGACTTAGCTACTCCCAGTCTCTATTTAAGCCTAAATTAATAGTATCCAATTTGCAAATGAATTCCAATTCAGCAGTTTCTCGCTGGAGTCTGGATTTGAAGTTTTTTTGTTGTAAGATAGCGACCTTCATGTCTGTAATTGCATGACCAGAGAGATTGAAGTGTTCTCCGACTGGTTTATGAATGTTATAATTCTTGACATCTGATTTGTGTCCATTTATTCTTTTACGTAGAGACTATCCAGTTTGACCAATGTACATGGCAGAGGGGCATTGCTGGCACATGATGGCATATATCACATTGGTGGATGTGCAGGTGAACAAGCCTCTGATAGTGTGGCTGATGTTATTAGGCCCTGTGATGGTGTCCCCTGAATAGATATGTGGGCACAATTGGCAACGGGCTTTGTTGCAAGGATAGGTTCCTGGGTTAGTGGTTCTGTTGTGTGGTATGTGGTTGTTGGTGAGTATTTGCTTTAGGTTGGGGGGCTGTCTGTAGGCAAGGACTGGCCTGTCTCCCAAGATTTGTGAGAGTGTTGGCTCATCCTTCAGGATAGGTTGTAGATCCTTAATAATGCGTTGGAGGGGTTTTAGTTGGGGCCTGAAGGTGTCGGCTAGTGGCGTTCTGTTATTTTCTTTGTTAGGCCTGTCCTGTAGTAGGTGACTTCTGGGAACTCTTCTGGCTCTATCAATCTGTTTCTTCACTTCCACAGGTGGGTATTGTAATTGTAAGAATGCTTGATAGAGATCTTGTAGGTGTTTGTCTCTGTCTGAGGGGTTGGTGCAAATGTGGTTGTATCGCAGAGCTTGGCTGTAGACGATGGATCGTGTGGCGTGGTCAGGGTGAAAGCTGGAGGCATGTAGGTAGGAATAGCGGTCAGTAGGTTTCCGGTATAGGGTGGTGTTTATGTGACCATTGTTTATTAGCACTGTAGTGTCCAGGAAGTGGATCTCTTGTGTGGACTGGACCAGGCTGAGGTTGATGGTGGGATGGAAATTGTTGAAATCATGGTGCAATTCCTCAAGGAATATATTCCTCAAATAAATTGGTTAGTCTCTAAGGTGCCACAAGTACTCCTTTTCTTTTTGCGAATACAGACTAACACGGCTGTTACTCTGAAACCTGTCATTATGCAAGGCACTGCATTTAGTCATATGGAGTGGAAATCTATCAACTGCATGAAAAAACTTGTACAGATACAGACAGACAGACATCTTCCTTTCCAAATGCAAACAGATGGACATCGTACCAAAAGGACTGAAGGTAAAAAATCCATTACAATCTACATACCACACAGACTGTGCTGACAGCTTGTGCCACATGCTGTCAAAGAAACTGCGGAATCACCTGATCAACATCCTCTACAGCAAACAGGGAAAGATTAAGAATGAGCTCTCAAAAATGGATACTCTCATAAAAAACCAACCTTCCACACAAACTTCCTCATGGCTGGAATTTACTAGAACTAGACAAGTCATTTACAACGCATGCTTTGCTTGTCTACAAAAGAAAAAGGACACTAAACTTTCTAAACTACTACATGCTACAAGGGGCCACAGCAATGGTTCCCTCAACCCACCCAGCAATATTGTTTACCTATCCAACTATACTCTCAGCCCAGCAGAAGCAGCTGTCCTATCTTGGGGCCTCTCCTTCTGCCCCTCCACCCCCACAAACATGATACAGTTCTGTGGTGACCTAGAATCCTATTTTCGACGTCTCCGACTCAAGGAATATTTCCAAAATACCTCTGAACAACATACTAATCCACAGAGGCCTCCCTACCAACATTACAAAAAGAAGGATTCTAGGTGTACTCCTCCTGAAGGTCGAAACAGCAGACTGGACTTCTACATAGAGTGCTTCCGCCGATGTGCACGGGCTGAAATTGTGGAAAAGCAGCATCACTTGCCCCATAACCTCAGCCATGTAGAACACAATGCCATCCACAGCCTCAGAAACAACTCTGACATCATAATCAAAAAGGCTGACAAAGGAGGTGCTGTTGTCATCTTGAATAGGTCGGAATAGGAACAAGAGGCTGCTCGGCAGCTCTCCAGCGCCACTTTCTACAAGCCATTACCCTATGATCCCACTGAGAGTTACCAAAAGCAACTACAGCATTTGCTCAAGAAACTTCCTGAAAAAGCACAAGATCAAATCCGCAAAGACACACCCCTGGAACCCTGACCTGGGATATTCTATCTACTACCCAAGATCCATAAACCTGGAAATCCTGGACGACCCATCATCTCAGGCATTGGCACCCTGACAGCAGGATTGTCTGGCTATGTAGACTCCCTCCTCAGGCCCTACGCTACCAGCACTCCCAGCTACCTTCGAGACACCACTGACTTCCTGAGGAAACTACAATCCCTCGGTGATCTTCCTGATAACACCATCCTGGCCACTATGGATGTAGAAGCCCTCTACACCAACATTCCACACAAAGATGGACTACAAGCCGTCAGGAACACTATCCCCGATAATGTCACGGCTAACCTGGTGGCTGAACTTTGTGACTTTGTCCTTACCCATAACTATTTTACATTTGGGGACAATGTATACCTTCAGATCAGCGGCACTGCTATGGGTACCCACATGGCCCCACAGTATGCCAACATTTTTATGGCTGATTTAGAACAACGCTTCCTCAGCTCTCATCCCCTAACACCCCTACTCTACTTGCGCTATATTGATGACATCTTCATCATCTGGACCCATGGAAAAGAAGCCCTTGAGGAATTGCACCATGATTTCAACAATTTCCATCCCACCATCAACCTCAGCCTGGTCCAGTCCACACAAGAGATCCACTTCCTGGACACTACAGTGCTAATAAACAATGGTCACATAAACACCACCCTATACCGGAAACCTACTGACCGCTATTCCTACCTATATGCCTCCAGCTTTCACCCTGACCACACCACACGATCCATCGTCTACAGCCAAGCTCTGCGATACAACCGCATTTGCACCAACCTGTAGCTCATGAAAGCTTATGCTCAAATAAATTGGTTAGTCTCTAAGGTGCCACAAGTACTCCTTTCCTTTTTACTCAGACTGTGCACTGAGTGAAGGTATTTGGACCATGTTACACCTGTTCATCTATTGGGAAGCCACAACTGGTCACATTTCAGTGACTTTGTTTATTCAAATACTTTTTAACAATTAACCATAAGTCTTTAGGGTAAATTAAATTAACTGATCGATCAAAGTCTTTCTTTTCTTTCTCACTTAAGGAAATCAAGCTTTTAAATTAAACAGTTAGACAAAATAATTAAAAATGAACTAATACCTTAAACATAATGGGCCCATGGAGAGTTAAATGCATTTTATTTTTATTGCTATGGGTGTTTGAAACAGCAAATACCTATGAACAAGGAGGCCACAGTGAGAGGTTTCAGAAATGTGTTAATAACAGGAAGGTTAAAAACATAATTACTTATAGGGAGGGAAGATGTACTTGTGATTACAATACAGTCATCAATGTCAAGTCTAGTACATGCATGCACAAGCACACAACTATTTTAAGGATAGGTGTTCATTTTCCAGGCAAAAGGAAGCGGTTTTTGGAGGATAGTTTTCTTTTAGTGCAATTGTGTAGCATTAATAGGAATTATGGCCATGGCCTGTGACTGCTCTAGAAGTGTTTTGAGGACAAATGTTTTTCAGAGCAAGTTGAATAGCACCGAGCAGTACATGATCAGAATCTGGCCCAGAGAGTACAGCACTGGGAAACTTTCTGTTTAAAATAGCAGCATGTCAATATAATTTCTGCTTCTGAAGTGCAGCACAATGAATTTATTTTGGGGGTGTCTGTGGCTGCATACACACTCTCACAACAAAGCTGTGGATAGAGTTGGGTGGTCAGACAGTTAAGCAGCAGATTAGATTTGAAATACACATAATAGTGCAGCTGAGCTGGGCACTTTGGGAGAGTGAGATACCCTGCTATTTTACTGAGTGGTTGAGGGTAGCTTCCTGCTGTCCTAGCTGGAAAATCTGAGCTGTGTGCACAGCAGTTAGACAATTTTTATTTTGTGGACACAAGTCAGCTTTCTCAGGCAGCAAAATCTCTTATTGAGATATTTTCTTTTCCAAACATGTTTTCTGTTGCTTGACCCTAATACACATTAGAATCATAGAATAACAGAGTTGGAAGGGACCTCTGGAGGCCATCTAGTCCAACCCCCTGCCCAGAGCAGAACCAATCCCAACTAAATCATCCCAGCCAGGGCTTTGTCAAGCGTGATCCTTAAAAACTTCTAAGGAAGGGGATTCCACCACCTCCCTAGGTAACGCATTCCAGTGTTTCACCACCCTCCTAGTGAAAAAGTTTTTCCTAATATCCAACCTAAACCTCCCCCACTGCAACTTGAGACCATTACTCCTTGTTCTGTCATCTGCTATCTCTGAGAATAGTCTAGATCCATCCTCTTTGGATCCACCTTTCAGGTAGTTAAAAGCAGCTATCAAATTCCCCCTCATTCTTCTCTTCCGTAGACTAAACATCCCCAGTTCCCTCAGCCTCTCCTCATAACTCATGTGTTCCAGTCTCCTAATAATTTTTGTTGCCCTTCTCTGGACTCTCTCCAATTTTTCCACATCCTTCTTGTAGTGTGGGGCCCAAAATTGGACACAGTACTCCAGATGAGGCCTCACCAATGTCGAATAGAGGGGAACAATCACATCCCTCGATCTGCTGGCAATGCCCCTACTTATACACCCCAAAATGCCATTGGCCTTCTTGGCAACAAGGGCAAACTGTCAACTCATATCCAGCTTCTCGTCCACTGTCACCCCTGTTCACATTAATCCTATATATGTTTAGTTTGGGGCACCTTTTATCAGAGAAGAGTATGGCTTAGCAAGGAGTTTAGGTGAGACAGACACTTCACTTTCTGCTGTCTGTACATTGTTATATGTCTGAGCTTTTGATGCAAAAGAACTCTAAATACATGTACTGGGTTTAAACAGAAGTAACCTGTCTATCATTCACACTGTAATAAAGATAAAAAGGGTTCCTAATGTTCGCCCTAAATGTTTAATTTGAACATCTGTTTGCTTAATCAGCCAGAGAGATTGCCTGTGTTGAGCGAGGAAGGCAAGAGTCTGGAACCTGGTAACTAGCAGGGCAGAACACTGTGTGTGTATTTTTAATTGAAAGGGAACTGAACAGAACTTCTCATTCAGGTGGATACTGCTCAAAAACCGCAAGCATTTGAAGGCAACCTTAATGTTAACTTGCCTGGGTACTTGCCTAAGTCCTTAGTACCTTAGAAAAGAAGCTACAGTAGGTCCCAAAATATCTGTAGCTGTAGCATGCATTGGGCCCATAACCAATTCCCGAAAAATTCACTGGCCAGGGAAACTTGTGCCTGAACAAGGATCATTGCTGATCTTTATCAGGCCAATGCCACAGAACTGCAAATGGGAAATATCACTTTCCATACAGTGCTTTTGAAAATTAGTTCCTTTCGGAGCCCAAGGCAAGAATATAAACTGACATAATGCCACTTTTATGTCGGCTGTCGCAGCATTTTGCAAGTAGTCTTCTATAATAAAGATGAATCTTCTTGAAAAACTGCCCTCTCAGATATTGTAATTGGTTGGCCTGATACCCCCCGCCACCGCCCAAATCTGCTGTATTTCTCTTGCACTTGGTGAGGAATGTGGATTAGACAAAGGCAAAGTGGGATAGCTTTCAACATTCGTTTTTAAGTCCAGATTTTTAGAAATGTGCGCACACAGTCACTGTTACTGTATACACAAACATAGTAATGACATGCTCAATTGATCGGTTAGATGTCTTCTGTTGAAGAAGGAAAGTCACATTAGTCAAGCCAGTCTTGGAATTCATTTCTGGCTCTCCTTTACCTCACAACTATTTGAGATTAAAATGAGAAATTTATTAGCCCAGAATCTGCCGGGGAATAAATTAAACCAAGGATATAGAAACAAGAATCTGCACATTGCTGTAACCATGTAGAGGTATTAAACATGTCCACATAGATGCCACTTTGTTGAAAGGATGGTCATATATCTGAGCACTCCTTGTCTTAGGACTTAAACACTCAGAGCTTGTAGATCAATTGAAATCCCTAAAAAAATCTCTGTATCACTGGAATCTAGCAGTAGTCGGAAAATTTCCACAAAAATAAAATTTTGATAGAAATAGACACAAATATTCAATTCTTTTTTCTGTTTTGAGCAACTCTTCTTAGTTCAGAGATTTGTCCACCACATACGTTGCTGTCTTCCTCCAAAAAAAGCAAATATTATGCCTATACTGCTTCCTACACAACTCCATCAGGTCAATCTGTGTGTGTGATATCTTCATGAGTCTGTGGTAAACCTAAAATAGGATCCCCAAACTAAGCACAATAGTCTAGATGTAGTTATGCCAGAGCCATATTTATTCCCTGTTTTGTGACATGAAACCTCTGCCTAAGGGGTCTGAATTGAATGGTGAGAGGAAAAGACATAGAAAAACTAGTGAAATATAACCTAGATGGAGCTACTCTAAGATGGGTGCATAACTGGTTGGAAAACCATTCTCAGAGAGTAGTTATCGGTGGTTCACAGTAAAGCTGGAAGGACATATCAAGTGGAGTCCCACAGGATTGATCCTGGGTCCGGTTCTGTTCAATATCTTCATAAATGATTTAGAGAATGGCATAGAGAGTGCACTTATAAAGTTTTGTGGTTAATACCAAGCTGGGAGGGGTTGCAAATTCTTTGGAGGATAGGATTAAAATTCAAAATGATCTGGACAAATTGGAGAAATGGTCTGAAGTAAACAGGATGACATTCAATAAGGACAAATGCAAGGTACTCCACTTAGGAAGGAACAATCAGTTGCACACAGACAAAATGGGAAATGACTGTCTAGGAAGGAGTACTGCAAAAAGGGATATGGGGGTTATAGTGGACCACAAGCTAAATATGAGTCAACAGTGTAACACTGTTGCAAAAAAAAGTGAACAGCATTAGCAGGAGTGTTCTAGGCAAGACACGAGAAGAAATTCTTCCACTCTACTCTGAGCTGATAAGGAGTCAACTGGAGTATTGTGTCCGATTCTGAGTGCCACTTTCAGGAAAGATGTGGACAAATTGGACAAAGTCCAGAGGAGGGCAACAAAAATGATTAAAGGTCTAGCAAACATGACTTCTGAGGAAAGATTGAAAAAATTGGCTTGTTTAGTCTGAAAGAAATCTTAGAAAGATCTTAGTCATTGTGGACAGCTCTCTGAAAACATCCACTCAATGTGCAGAGGCAGTCAAAAAAGCGAACAGAATGTTGGGAATTATTAAGGGATAGGTAATAAGAGAGAAAATACCATATTGACTCTATATAAATCTATGGTATGCCCACATCTTGAATAGTGTGTGCACATGTGATCCCCCCCATCTCAAAAAAGATATATTGGACTTGGAAAAGGGCAACAAAAATGATTAGGGACATGGAAGGGCTGCCGTCTGAGGAGAGATTTAAAAGACTGGGACTTTTCAGCTTGGAAAACAGAAGACTAAGTGGGATATGATAGAGGTCTATAAAATCATGACTGGTGTTGAGAAAGTAAATAAGGAAGTGTTATTTACTCCTTGTAACACAGGAACTAGGGGGCCATGAAATGAAATTAATAGGCAACAGGTTTAAAACAAATAAAAGGAAGTATTTTATCACACAATGCACAGTCAACCTGTGGAACTCCTTGCCAGAGGATGTTGTGAAGGGCAAGACTATAATATGGTTCAAAAAAGAACTAGATAAATTCATGGAGTATTGGTCCATCAATGGCTATTAGCCAGGATGGGCAGGGATGGTGTCCCTGGCCTCTGTTTGCCTGAAGCTGAGAATGGGCAACAGGGGATGAATCACTTGATGATTACCTGTTCTATTCATTCCCTCTGGGGAACCTGGCACTGGCCACTGTCAGAAGACAGGATACTGGGCTAGATGGACCTTTGCTCTGACCAGTATGGCTGTTCTTATGTTAAGAGAAGACTGATGGGGCTGGTGGTTATGATAACAGTTTTCAAGTACATAAAAGGTTGTTACAAGGAGGAGGGAGAAAAATTGTTCTTGTCAACCTCTGAGGATAAGACAAGAAGAAAAGGGCTTAAATTGCAGGAAGGGAGGTTTAGGTTGGACATTAGGAAAAGCTTCCTATCGGGGCAGTTAAGCACTGGAACAAATTTCTTAGGGAGTCTCTGGAATCTCTGTTGGAAGTTTCTAAGAACAGGTTAGACAAATACCTGTCAGGGATGGTGTAGCTATTATGTAGTCCTGCCTTGAGTGCGGAGGACTGTACTAGATGATCGACTGAGGTCCCTTCCAGTCCTACACTTCTGTGATTCTGTGAAAAATCTGAAGGAGACTGGATGCTTTCCTTGGTATTCAGAATACCACTTGCACAAGACATAAATTGGGGGAGTCGTAAATAATGAAAAGGACAGGCCACTGACACAGAGCAATCTGAATCTCTTAATAAGCTGGGCACAAGCAAATGTTATGGATTTTAATATGGCTAAATGTAAATGTATCTATCTAGGAACAAATAATGTAGGCCATACTTACAGGTCTGAATTTTGTGATTGTGAAAAAGGATTATGGACTCTATCCTGAAAAGCAGTGACTCTGAAAAAGATATGGGAGTCATGGTGGATAATCAGCTGAACATGAGCACCCAGTGTGATGCTGTGGCCAAAAGGGCTAATGCAATCCTTGGATGCATAAATAGGGGAATCATAAGTAGGAATCAAGAGATTATTTTACCTCTGTATATGGCAGTCATGTGACTGTCCAGTTCTGGTGTCCAAAATTCAAGAAGGATATTGATAAATTGGAGAGGGTTTAGAGAAGAGCCACAAGAACAATTAAAGGATTTGAAAATGTGTTAGTGTTAAGGGGTGATTTGATCACAGTCTATATTACTCCTTGGGATAAAAATATTTGACAATGGGCTCCTAAATCTAGCACACAAAGGTATAACAAGTTCCAATGGCTGGAATTTGAAGCAAGATAGGTTCAGACTGGAAATACGTTGTACATTTTTAATAGTGAAAGTAATTAACTATTGCAACAGTTTACCAAAAACTGTGGTGGATGCTCCATCACTGGCAATTTTTCCATTGAGATTGGATGTTTTCTAGAAAGATATGCTCTAGTTCTAAAGGAATTGTTTTGGGGAGGATTTATTGGTGATGTCATACAGGTACTCGGACTAGATGATCACAATGGCCCCTTTTATGAATGAAAAAAGCTAGTAGTTGACACAGACCTCACAGAAGTCTACTTAGCATCTCATGCCAGTCAATATGTCAGAAGTCTCTCCTCTTCAGTTTTATTGCTGTCTTTATATTTTTAATGTGAATTTTTTGGTTGACAGACGTAGTGTCAGTTAAGTCTCCAAAACATGAAGGCATCATATAAACATTTAACATGATTTGAAAAGGACATGAAGAATGACCTTTGTATTCTGAGTAAATTGTAAGAAAGATTCCATACCAGTTCCATACCAGTCTCTTTTTTTTGTTCCCTCTCACACAGAGTCCAACTACCACCTCTATTCTTCATAAAACAAACTTTCAAGCTCCCTTTTTCACAATCTCCAGAAAGAGAGAAAATCATAGAAATGTAGGACATGAGAGAACCTTGATAGGGCGTCTAGTCCAGTCCCTTGCACTAAGACAGGACTAACTATTATCTAGACCGTCCCTGAAAAGTGTATGTTCGGAGCCTGCACTCAGAAGTCTAACGGGGCGAGCTTCAGACCCCAAACTACAACTTCGAAGCTCTGTCTACACTGCTATTTTTAAAGTGCTAACGCAAGTCCCACTAATCCAAATCGGTTGACCTGGGCTGGGAGGCTCACTGCCACAGGCTAAATAGACATATGCATAAAGGCCTAAATCCTACTTCCCTATGCAAAAAAAAAATACAAAATTGAATAAACCAATAAAACCAGAGCCTAAAATTTAACGTGGTAATATCACGATATAAAATTATTGCATTTGTTCTTACTCCTTCATTCATATCCCTGATACATCTAAATAGTTTTGATTTGTATAAGCTATCCTTTCATAAATCTTTCCTTTTAAGAAACAGAAAGCAACAAGCTGCCAGAGAAAAGACTAAACACCCCCAACCCCCAAGAGAGTTAAAATTGGTCATATTTTACGCAACATTCTTAGTCTGGTTCAATAATCTCTGCTTGTCATACGTTAAATTTAGGGGGGTAAACCAATAGTATCAGATTCAGGCTGGTATTCATTAGGACAAGTGTAACCATACCCATCTAAGCCAGAGAGATGGAATGAAAACAGCAATCAGAACTTGTCACTGAGAATAGATCAACCCATCTGTGTTAAAATCCAGAGCTGAGTGGGACAGGGAAGATGCATCATTGCAAAATATAGCCATTGTAATAGTAGTAAGAACTGTGATTAGGTACAGGTATTGCTGAAGTGTAAAAGGAGATCTCAGAAGCTGGGCAGAACACTACATGTAATTAAGAAAAAATAAAGCTAATATTTCCACATTAATGAAGTAAGAGCTTGCATGACATAACTCGTTTTAATCTAAAAAACTCCATTCGCTTTTGAGTTAATACAATTCGTATTTGCTGAGTGTCAGGCTTCTTCATGCCTGCGGACCACGGCTTGCTTCTGTTAGATGAAGGCTGCTACTTCTTTGGGTTTGTGGAATGTATGCACCACATCATCTTCTTTAACCTTTCATTAGCACTGCTGGCTACAGGACGGCACAACTAAAGATTTTTCTTCTCAGGGAGCACATGCCATTCTTTCTTTCTGTAACTGGGGAGAAAAGTTTTGTTTGTAGTATTGTTGTAGCCATGTTGGTCCCAGGAGATGAGAGGGAGAAAGTAGGTGAGGTAATATATTTTATTGAACCAGCTTCTATACATGGAAGAGACAAGCTTTTGAGCTTTACCTCAGGTCTGGAGAAGGAAACCAGAGTGTCTAAGCTAAATACAAGGTGGGAGCATGTTGTTAAGCATAAGAGGATCACATACGTTGTAGGAAACCACTTAAAATGAAGTGGGCAACTAAGGGTTAGCAGGCAATAGGATGTGTTACAAATTGTTGTAATGAGCCATAAAAGCCAGTTCCTGTGTTAAGTCCATAGTTGTTAGTGTACAGCAGAGTTATGAATTTAAATTCACAGGCTCGGCTTTTGAAGGTATTCTGCCAGTTTCCTTTAAGGACAGGGGCTGAGAGGTCAGATACGGAGTGATTGCTTTGTAAAAAGTATTCACCCATGGGTAATACACAATTTTCCCTCAATATCCCCTTCTCTTGTCTCCACAATGCTGCTATGTTTTTCACCTGATTGGGGAAGAAACAAAGCCACTGTGTAACAGCCTTAGCTTTCTATTATTCAGGGGATGAGGAATCAAAGCTTGATTTTTAGTGTAGACATGTTTTGGATTCCAGATTCAAAATCTTGGGAAGCTACCCTTCAAAAGAGGTTGTAGGACAGGGTCTTCAGCTGCCTTCAGGATACGTACAATTAATAAATTGTTTCTTCTATATCTGTGCTCTGCATTTCCAGGCTAAGTCCAACTTTCCCACTTCTTGCTGGGGTTGTTGCATACTGAAGTTGCAGCTTCTTGTCCTCTTGATTAGAGACACTTTATTATCCTTCCATGTGGTTCATGTATTCATTATTCATTATCTGAAGCTTTATTTGTATCATGTTCATACTATAACTGGGTCAAGGGCAGAAGAAAGAACAGCCACTATTTTAGAGTCAAGCCCTTTAAGTTTAATTACAAATTAATTTTACTTTCCTTGCCTCTTGATAATCAGCTGAAACATTGTCCTCTGCTAATTCTTTTAGGATTTGCTCAGCAGCACCTCTTGAGATGAAAATCACAGAAACACTTTAACTGCTACTTTTATCTTTTTGGTTTTTTACCTGATTCAAATAACATTTTTTTAAAAAGGCACGTAGCTGCCACTTGATATTTGCCATTTCCTGGAGTGCCAAACTGAGCCTCCAGGGAGTCCTACCCAATGGACTGCAAATGTAATGGGTACTAAAATCCTCTGACACCATTTCCCAGAATGTTAGGAGTTGGGGGTGAGGACAGAAGGCACTAGAAATAGCTGCTGAGGCCAATAGGGTGATATGGACAAGCAGTTTGGTGGGTTAGTGATGAGCCAGGTCTGCTCAGCCCTTCAGTGAGAAGGGATAGTCTGACTGAGAGACTAGTTTTCATGTTGAGCTTTGAGGTTGAAGCTGAGAGAAGCAGAACATATCAGGGAGTCTCTGATTAACTCCCCTTCCCACAAAGGGAGTCTTTGAAAAGCTGTGGCAGCTAATTCATGGGTAATGCAGTTCCAGCCCTGCAGAGAAAATGTCTGCAGTAATAGAGTCTGACCTGGCACCACATTATTTATATTCTTTGTTGGGGGGTGGGAGTGGGGGTGGGGAGGGGAGTAATTCTTTTGCTGGGGTTTGTGTTGTGTTGCTTTATGGTTTCTTCAGTAATGGATTTTATAGTCCTTGTCTGCCAGTAGAATTATTCCTATTCCCAAGGTACAGCACTCCTTATGTTTTGGTATAGTGAGGAGTCAACTTTGGTGGAGGCATCAGAAAAAGAACCTAGGTGGGGAGAAGGGAAACACCACTTATGATCCTGAGGCTCTTTGTCAACAATTCTAATTAATACAAGGCCAGTTCTACCACCCTTACGTTGCAATCAATGGGGTGTTCTTGCCTCAGTAGAAATTGGCACTACAAGCTCTCAGTAGGACAATTTACAGATTAAGAGCCCACTTAGCATGAGTAACAGTGACCGCATTGGGACCAAAAGCAATTTCATATGAAAATCCAGAGTTTAAAAATATGGCCAACCAAACAATTTTACATTTATTTTGAGGTTGTTAACTTGTACCAAGGTGAATCCCATGTTCTTTAGGCTTATGGAAAATCTTTGGTAGTACAGGCAGCATTGAAAATGTTCACTTGCACATACAAATCCATCTGTAGCTAGATAATCTAAAATACAAAATAAATCTTGAATTCTCAAAGGTGATGTTAGAAAGGTGTCACATGTAACTCTACCTTTCAGCCACTGTAGGTATTATGTGTAACAATGTTTTCTAAGACATTTATTCTGGTACCAAGAAGGTAGGCATGAAAAAAGTTGACCTCTATGACCAACAATACATACCGGAGGTAAAACCAATTTGCTGATATTTCTTTCAACGTCTAATAGATAGAAAATCCAATATTCTGGATGACAAGAATGTTAATGTCTATACTTTCCCATTGGGAGTCACTGGAAATTTGAAAATTGGTATAATATTCATATACAATGCTTCTGACATTGAAAGAGGAGCTGAGCAGCTAAGCTTTAAACCATCTGGGAATATCATAGTGCAGTGAGGGAGGTCACCTTGAATTACAACTGATACATCTAGTTTAGAGTTCTTGTGGCTGGATAGAATGACAAATATACTGTACCTCTTACAGGTGAGCCCAGGGTTATCTTAATGCCATGTAGAGCAAGGGTATTCATTTTCACTATTTTATTGATTGCACATTGGAATGATACTTTTAACTATAAACAAACACAGATTCTGTTAGACATGCATAGTAAGAGAGAAAGAACTTCCAGAACTCACAGCAAATTGATTAGAGAAACATAATGAACTATTCCAGCTTCTGTAATTTTTAAAAAACAATTTGTTAAAGATGGATGCTCCAAAGTGTGTTAATAAAAAAAATCCCATGGAACTGCAGATGAAAGCTCCAATTCAGCAAATTTCAGAGTAACAGCCGTGTTAGTCTGTATTCGCAAAAAGAAAAGGAGGACTTGTGGCACCTTAGAGACTAACCAATTTATTTGAGCATAAGCTTTCGTGAGCTACAGCTTACTTCATCGGATGCATACTGTGGAAAGTATAGAAGATCTTTTTATACACACAAAGCATGAAAAAATGGGTGTTTACCACTAGGAAAGGTTTTCTCTCTTACATGGAAGTTTAGTCCTATTGACTTCACTGGAATTATTTGTATTTAATGTTAGGCAGATGTTTAAGTACCTTGCTGAATCAAGGTCTAAATGCAGACATATGTAATGCTCATTCTCTTTGCATACAGTTGCATCCACTATCAAAGCATTGCTTATTTTAATTTAAATAGCAGTTTGCCTTGATCTCACTGCTGAAAATAAATTTGTTGCCGAGGAAATCAATTCTAAGTGTATACTAAAAAATAAATAACAACATCCTGACTTCTGACCTCATCATCCATATATTCTGGATGGATGTGAATTGGATTACATCACACAATCTATCTCACATCCACTAAATTGCCTTTCAGGAAGACTTGTTTCTTTTAACTATAATATAAAATCTATATTAATATTTTTAAAATGCAACTTCATAGGTATGGTAACAGTATAGATTTGCATTCAGTTTTAGGGATTAGCATAACTGAACTGTATCTCTGAATCCCCTGAGATTCACTTAATACTGTGACAGTTGTGCTTTCAGGAAATTCAGTGGCTCAGCTCTTAAAGAGGGGCATATATAAATATGCAGAAGAGACAAAAGCCTATCTGGATAAGTGTCATGGGAGATTGTGTAATTCTGATGAATGCAGTATAAACAACACAAAGTATACTGACTGATGAACAATAAATGCACCAATTGGCCATTAAATTATTGGGAGAAATATACACTTGCCTTAGAATTAGGTTAAAAGCGATTGCAGTGCCCACAGAACCTTTACTTCAGAATTTTTTTTAAAAAATGGAACTTGTTCTCATATCAGCAAAATGACAAATTAAACATATTGGAGCAATTCCTGCAGACAATCATAGTACAGAAAACAACCTGGAATCACAAGCATGTTCAAATAGCCAGGGCTGCAAACCAGCAGAAAATTACTTTAATAGTTAAGGAAAATGTAAATTAATCTTCTCTTTCACCCTGTATAGCTAAAGGTTCTCTGGACACTAATAAGGAGACTCTATTTGTAGCAGTGAGAGTTCTCTTTTCAGTGAGATTTGAAGGAAGCACAGGCTGATCTGATTCTACAGGCTGCATATTAGTAAGGACCTAAGCCTACTCACCCAGAAATCCATGGAACTTTTGCCATTGACTTTTATGGAAGCACAGTCAGGTGCTGAGGTTGAAAGATGAGCCAAGCAGGAAGTCAAAAGAGGAAGTATGATCTAGTGGACTGAGCAAAGAGCTCCCCAGTTGTGATCCTGACTTTGACACAGGGTTGCTGTGTGGCATTGGTCAAGTCATATCTTTCTGTGGCTGTTTCCTCAGTCATAGAATGAAGATAATACTTATCTATGCACCTCATAGTATATTTATTCTGCGGTTTGTTTAGTTGAAATTTGTAAAGCAATTTCAAAATTTAAAATGCAACAAAAGTACTAAGTATTTGTATTACATTACTTTTGTAATAAGTTATTTAAGAGGCCTGTGATCAAAAAAGGCACATAAGTACTATAACTCATTCCATGCAACAATAGGATAAATATTAAAGCTACAGTCTGTGGTAACGGATCCAAAAAATATCCTCCAACCAGGACCAGTGCAGACGAAACAAGGCTTACAAACTCGAAGTCCCTTCTTTGATAATTCACTTGTTAAATCCATTAATCAGTACACACACAGTCAAACAAATCTACTGTCCCAGTCACCTTCTAAATCCTATAGTTGACTTTTATCGTGGTTTGTTTATATATTTTAATAAGAATTGAGATGGTTATTGGAATTTCCCATTGTACCTGAAAACAAAAAGGTCAAATTTCTGCTCAGAAACATGTGACAGACACCTACTGCACTCGTTGAAAATGTTGTATGTGTCAGAGGGTAGAACATGACCAAAGGTGAGCTCTGAATTTTACTTTTCACAAGATACTAATGTGTGTTCACTTTTAACAACCATAGAGAACAAAACATGGCTTTAAGCCATGTACTGCATTGTAGGGGATGAGGAAGAGCCTACCCTCTGGCAGCTTAAGCTGGAATTTCTCTTAGGCCCTTAGGGCTCAGGGATAGGTCATGCCAGAGCAGCAGTCTACCATTCTTTGAAAAAGTGTTCTCCTCTTAGTGTCAGGCCAGTTCTGCCCTCACTCTTCTCTGTCCCTTTTATGGCAGCCAGCACTCCTGGTAGCCATGGTTGGGCACAATGCCTTCACTCCACGTAAGAATTATGCCTGACCCATCCACAGGGACAGAAGAGGTGTGGACATGCACCTTGCAACTTTTGCCCTTCCATTACATACATCAGCAGGGCTGATATCAATCTAGCTCTTAAATTCTAGCAAGAGTAGGTAAACTTCTGGGTGAAGAGGGTCACAGAGGATAGGATGGTAACACTGAAATAGGTAACTTGAGTATGAACATGGCATGTCATAGGGTATCGTGAGGTGAAAACTACCCTAAACAGGGAGAGACAGGGTGTGTATAAGAAGGCCTTTGGATAAAGTCTTGACTGGTCTGGCTGAGTCTATGGGCATCTAAAAGCTGACTTCACAGGTCATAATTTTAGATTTACTGTCCCTGCACCAGTCTAAACATTCAGTACTAGAAGAACTGGGGAAATAATACGCACATAGAAAATGGTTGTGTACATTTAAAAAAAAATTAAACTATGGCCATGTGTGCAACACTTTTGTGTGTCATTTCTCTGAGCATTCAAGAAATCCAGCTTTATTGCAAAATGTTTTGAACTCTAATATCAAAGTTGTAAGAGTGAATATTTCCAGAAACCTCTCTCTCTGTCTAATATTTCAGAAGTGTCTGCATGCTCTTCCAATCAGGGAACATAAAAAATACTCTGTGATGTACCTGGCCCCAACTAAGCAACATAGCTTTAATTTTGGATATTTGCACTCAATCCACTGAATAAAAAAATCAAAAAGATATTTGTCACATATGAATAATGAATAAATTTGCTGAAGTATTAGGATGATCTGATTGTAGTCCTAGATAGTCCATGGGTGGAAAGAGGCTGAATTTACTGAATAATTTGTGTTGTAAATTGTTGTCTCAGTCTTAACAAGCAAAGTAAATCACTATGGAAACAAATCAACCATTCATAGGGTAAAACCGAACCCATTTTTCATTAACCCCTAAATATTGGCAAGAGGGTTAAAACCTCAAGGATGTGCAGGGATTGTAACTGTGGCTGACTGTTGGTTAGAGTATGCAGTGGAAGGGAAGGCTTTTTGCATTCTCTACACCTCTGACACACCTGCACAAGTGCCAGCCACCATTTGAGCCCATATTTCAGGTCCCAAGTAGACACTGAAATTTTGGATTACTCTGAGTGACACACATGTTGTTTTCTTTCTCTCGTTGTACATCCTGCAAATGTTGTTTTCTGTTATGTCCTGTGGGGCGTGAGTCTTTTTTACTTTAAGGCTCCTTAATACCATTCTGGGAGTGTTAGGGAGCCTTAAAGGGCCTAACACCTTGCGACTACCAGAGCAGTGTCAAGGAACTTTGGTGGAAATGGTAATTAGACCATGTGTGTGTACCTAGCACTGTTCAAATGACAGTGTTGCATTCCAAAATACTGCACTCACCTACATA
The DNA here is from genome assembly GCF_965140295.1 of Lepidochelys olivacea. Lineage (NCBI taxonomy): Eukaryota > Metazoa > Chordata > Testudines > Cheloniidae > Lepidochelys > Lepidochelys olivacea. Next base: position 77,465,182 of record NC_140414.1, read on the forward strand.
TTAAATTCTGTAGAAAGCTATCATTCAATGAAGATATTAATGACTTCATTCATAAATGCAGGTCATTACTTAAACCGAGTCACTTGCAGCAGTTCTATATCTACTAAAAGTTGAGTATATTTTCAAGTGGGGTACTCACTATCAAGAGCAAAAGATTTCAAAACTTTATTTATGTTTCTCTGCAATTTGAAGCAAATCACACTATTCATTTTTGGCGTATAGTATTTGTGTATATAGAGATCCAGATAAATACTTCTGGGCTGAGGCACATTTCCACTGTAAATTCTGGTAAGTATGTTTTTAAAGGTTGAGTTTTACAACATTGATTTAGATGTGATTTGATCTGTATTATTTTTCTTCAAAATTAAATTAATGAAACAATCTATAACAGGTCTTGGGGAAAAAAAAAACCCAGTACCTTTAAGGTGATATACAACCTTCTTGCTTACTAATGTATTATCATTTATACTTATCGCTCTGTGTAGCTGTTGGTAGCGACTTTTGTACAACTGGTAAAATATTAGACTGGGTTTTTGAGTAATAAAGAAGTCATCTTATTCAGTTCGAAGGCCTACCAATAGCTCTCCTATTTTGTTCTGGTAGTAATGTTCTTATGTGATGATTAAACTGAAAGTTGAGGGAATGACTAGGCTCATCATAACTGAGAAGCTTAAATGTACTCACTGTCATTTTTCTAATTCCTTTTCCCAGCCATTGGTCTTTCAATTTAAACAATTCAAGCCAGTAATCTTTGAATTGGCTTTAGTTTTGCTTAGTTTATTTTGTACTTGCTCTCTTTCCTCTATAGGATTATCATCATCTCAATCAAATTTAGTAAAAATAAAATGCAAATATACTTCTTGACTCATTGATAAATGAACAAGAAACTTCTTATTTAGTTCTTTAATGCATAGTCAGTTGTTGCCGTCAGCCATGCTCTTATCTTGTTTATTACAATTGTCTTGTTTCAGTTTCCTTTTATGCAGAGCACACCCTTTTTTAGCTCTGTGTATTAACCACCATGTAGTTTTCCAATGTTTTTTTCCCTCCACTTAAATGATTTTCCTATCTTCTTTGGTTTTCATTCTGATAGGTCAAAAAGGTCCATGTAAGTTATAAGTTAAAAAAAATGAGATAGTAGCATTTACTGAGGATGCTGAAATCCAAATGTCTAAATAAATAGTAATGTAGTGTTTATTAACCCTCTTAGGATAACCTAAACATGTAACTGATATCTATTTCATATGATTTATAAAATATGCACAGGCCAATGATCCCTGGTTGTGTAACCACTTTGAAATATCATATAGGAGAAACTACAAAACCTGTTGTCCGTTTAGAACAGAACTCCACTGCTCTCACTCAGTTGAACTCATGCCAGTCACCGCATCTGCCCAAGAAGGTCCTGTGTAAAGACAAACCATGAAGACTCCCTAGAAGATCAACAAATTGAGACTCTGTCAGAACAAAACGGGGAAGGAAATTCTAGAAGCCCTTCTTCCTGACAGCATCCTACCTTTATCCTCCTGGAGTACAAATATGGGGACTGTAGTGAACCGTGTCCGAGCTGATTTCCAATACCAAGATGGGGCATAGCGAGAGGGGTGATTTCTAAGGTAAATAATAAAATATTTAAAGATGTAAGCAGTGTCAGGATGAGCTCCACCCTGACATCTGGTGGTGAGGTGTGGCAAGTTGTGGAAAAGAACTTCAGGGGCCAATCTCATTTGCATAGGCACACCCACCCCGCCTAGAATGAGGCCATAGCTGCCCAAATGGTCACTTTGGCTGCTGTGGGATCCCCAGTGTCTCTGTTATTGGGGCAGAAAGAATAAATTGTTATTACCCTGATTATGGGAACTGTGCTTGGAACTGTACTTGGCCTTCTGTTATGATGGAGGGACTCACCATCAACTAAGTGGCACTCGGTAGGCAAGGGTCATGGGTTCCAAAACTCTGTGAATGGAGAGAGGCTGGGGACAAGTATTAATACTTGGTGGCATGGGCCCCTTGGTGAGGGCCTTACATGCTAATTGCACTTCCTCCTCTCTCCACTGTGGAATAGCAGAGCTAATTTTGATTTCATTAGAAGTCTAGTTACAGGCTGCTGAGCTCACTTTGGGCTAACAGTGCACCAGGACTGAGGCTCCCCTACTACAAGCTGAATTCACCAAAGAGCTGAACTGACTAAGAGCTGAAATCACTGAGAGTTGTGTTAAGTAGTGGGGGAGCCTGAAGATATATTGTGGAGCAGTTTGCGGGACAGCTGGAGTGCCTGGTGGACAGGCTGGTGGAGCAGTTTGTAGGATGGTGGGAGCTGCTGGTGGGACATGGAGCAGTTTGTGGACCGGCTGGTGGAGCAGTTCGTGGGACGGCGGGAGCTGCTGGTGGGCCGTGGAGCGGAGCAGAGCTGAGCAAAGGAGTTCGTGGGGCGGCTGGCGGAGCGGAGTGGAGTGGAGCGAAGGCCTATGGAGCTGTGGGGCGGTCAGCTTCAGATCATGTAAGGTGCCTCTTACCCCTGTCCCATCTCCACCCAGGTTGGGAGGTAAAGCTCCGCAGATAAACTTTGGAACTCTGGGGCTGCCCTGACCAGGGACAGAGACTTTTGGGTCATTAGACTTTTGGGACTTTGGGTGATTTGGGGTTGCTGGACTCAAGAACCAAAGGGAAAGGGGCATGCCCCAATTTGCTTGGGGTGGGGTTTTTTTTTGCTCATGGGTTGTGTTATGAATCCTGTTGGTGGTGTTTCCCCAACATAATGCCACATTGTGTCTCTCTGTTATTAAAAGGCTTTTTGCTACACTCAGACTATGTGCTTGCGAGAGGGGAAGTATTGCCTCTTGGAGGCGCCCAGCGGGGGTGGTATATATTTGTCCCAGGTCACTGGGTGGAGGCTCGAGCCGGTTTGCATTGTGTTATTGGAATGGATCCCCTAGATATTGAACCCGGCCCTTGTTGCTGCCAACTCTGATGGGCAGAAGGGTTACATAGGGTACCTAAAATCCAAAGCATAGAAGTGCTTCAACAGGGTGACTGGCTCGCCCCAGGGGGCTAAAGAGCCTGGGGATAAGCAAACCTGATTACAGACTGAGCCCCACCTTAAAGGCATCAGGCACTTCCCCATAAAAAGCTGAAGTTGTCTGTGGTAAAGAGGGAAGCTTAAAGAGAGTACAAGTGTGTCTGTAGACACTGCAGGGCCCAAGAAGGCTCCTGCAATGCCCTGAGTCAGCAGAGGAAAAGCTTCAGAGCAGGAAAGCAAAAGAGGAAGGAGAGACAGAACCTGGCCAAGCAAGGAAGGGATTGAAAAACTCTCCAGGCCTGGTAGAGACTCCGAGCAACCAGGGAAGTGACTGTACAACCCAGAGTGGGAACCTGAGAAGAGAGATAGGCAGTGGCTGGAGAAAACTGCAGCACAAGTAAAGGAGCAGACCGAGCTGTTTGGTACAGGTCTTGGGGCATGAACCCACAGTAGAGGGTGGGACTGGGTTCCCTTACCAGCCCCAAGGCTGAAAGTGTACAAGCCCACTGTAAGGGTTGTCGGATATAGCAATGGACAGAAGGCTGAACTGAACATTGGCTGAGAAAGAGCCCCAGAAAGAGCAGAAGGATGTTTGTTTTTGTTAAAGACTTTTTTGGGGACTGGAGGGGTAGATTTAAGATGATAACCTGGCCAGAGGGCCATGTTCCTGACAGAGAAAGCGCCACAACTCTAGACTGACCATTAACGGGGGAGCTAGCCCAGCAAGAGAATTCCCACAGCATGCCTGGCCACAAGGGTCTGCCTAGTAGTGAGTGAGCTCATTTACAAGGAGGCTATATTGACTAAAATCAAAACCTTGGCTTCCACCTGGAAACAAAATGGAAGCCTGTGCAGTCTATGGAACACAGAGTTGTATATCTTGATCACAAATAATTTACACAGCAAGAAATTTGGTGATCTATTCATTGCAATCATTGAAAATTCAAGTACTTGGATAGCTTGGATCAGATAGGTAGATTTATATGGTAGAACAAAAGTGGTGCTATGGTTAAAGTTTGAACTTCCACTTTAACTGCAAAAATAGAATCCATCTCTTTGACTTTGAGAAATACAGTTCATGTGTCTCAATTTTTCTGCACACGATCTCTCATTAAAGCTAGAATTTTCTGAGACGTGTTAAGCAAATCTGTTAATGAGTTTGAGTTCAGTCAATTAAATATTGGCCTAGCACAATTCACATTCTGAGTCTCACTTTTTTGTTTTTGGTTTTGGTTTTTTTGTGGGGGAGGGGCTCCATAGTGTAAAAGTTATAGGCTATATAGAAAGTCAAAGACGTACATAGTGAGAGTTTGAGGGTCTGTCTGGGGTTATTCAATTATTTAGTTAATTACAAAAAGAAAAATTATTGTTTGTCATAGCTGAATACTAATGTAAAGTGGCTAGCTAGTAGAAAACATGATTTACACTGGCCTTGCCTACATTAGAGCTTTCACAGGTTTTATCACTCGGCACTTTTTATACATTTCCCCAGTGTAGGCACGGCTTCGGAATCACTTTCACAATGAGAATTCTCATGAATTCAAAAATAGCTTTCTCTGCAAATAATTTCTAATATATGTGTAAAATTCAGAGTGTCTGCAAACTTTCCTTCTGATGCTTTTGGTCTGTCAATTTACAGCAATTTTACACCAGTGTTTAACTTCAATGGAGTTACTCCTGATTTAGACCAACATAAAAGATAATCAGGCCATTCATTAGAAAATTCACAGAAAACTATTGCAAAAGGAATGTGACCACAGCTGAAGGAAATTCCTCTATTGATTAAGGTTAGTAGTCAATGAAAAGTTTTGAGGTAACTGCCCACCACTTGTGTACTAATGTTCACAGGCAGATTATACTGCAAAAACAAATTAGCTTTTTCTAAAATGGAGTAGGACATTCTCCTCATCCCAGAGGAAAAATCGAGACTCTACCCTTTGCTGTTGTAGCCCCAGTAGGTACAGTAGCAATACTTCAATGGCTGAACATAACAGGTTAACACATAGATCTTTTCCATATAAATGCTATTTAGTGATGTTTTGCTCCTATGACAAATCATAAATTAACTGCAAAGTACTAATCATAGCAATTATCACAGTATTTGTTAATGAGGAAAGCAATGGTGGAACTATTGCTGTGTCTGGCTGCTGCTCAGTGTGGAGGAATGTGTCTTCGCTCCCTCTTAGATTATGAGCTGCAGACTGTAGATCCTATCTTTTATTTCAGACAGATTGCTAAATGGACCAGGTGTTTCTTAGAAAATGAAATCAAATTACTAAGGGTAGGGTTGCCAACTTTCTAATTGCACAAAACCGAACACCCCAGCGCTGCCCCCTGCTGGGAGGCCCTGCCCCTCCCCTTTTCTGAAGCCCCACCCCAGTCAATCCATCCCCCTCCGTCTTCTGCTTGCTCTGCCTTCCTGTCTCTCACTTTCACCAGGCTGGGACAGGGGGTTAGGGTGCAGGTAGGTTCTGGGTTCTGGGATGGGAGTGTGGGCTCTGAGTGGGGCCAGAAATGAAGGGTTCACAGTGTGGGAGAGGGCTCTGAGCTGGGGCAAGGGATTGGGGTGAGGACTCTGGCTGGGAGTGCAGGATCTGGGGTGGCGTTGGGGATGAAGGGTTTGAGATATAGGCGGAGGTGTAGGCTCTGGCTCTGGCTGCGGGTGTGGACTCTGGGGAGGGGCCGGGGATGAGGAGTTTGAGGTGCATCAGGGGGCTGGGGCTGGGGACTGGGTGTTGGGGAGGGGGGTGCAGGCTCTGGGAGGGAGTTTGGGTGCAGGAGGGGACTCCAGGCTGGGGTAGAGGTTGGGGTATGGGAGAGGCTTCGGAGTGCGGGATCTCAGCGGCGCTTACCATGGCTCCCGGGAAGCAGCCGCCAGGTGCCTGCAGCCCCTAGACACATGGGTGGCCAGGGAGGCTCTGCGTCCTGCCCTTGCACCTGCAGGTGCTGCCCCCACAGCTCCCATTGGTCACAGTTCCTGGCCAATGGGAGCTGCAGAGCCAGCCTTTGGGTAGCAGCAGCGCATGGAGCCTCCCTGGCCTAGGGGCTGCAGGGATCTGGCAGCCACTTCTGGGGGCCATGCGGACTAGGGCAGGCAGGGAACCTACCTTACACCCGGGTCCCAGCTGCGCTGCCAACCAGACTTTTAATGCCAGGGTCCCTTTTCGACCAGGCGTTCCAGTCAAAAACCAGATGCCTGGCACCCCTAATTAAGGGAAATATGGGAAAAAACGTCCACACTAGAACAAAAGCAGAATCCTGATCTAACTCTTGTGGTGGTGAGTTACAATTTTATAACTTAAAATAGAAGTTCAGTAATCCATAAATAGTGAGTTGGCCCTACATCTCTAAGCTATAATGTAACATTGTAACTGCCCATTAGAGTATTTTTCTTTCTGAATCTCTGGGTCTGAAAAACATTGGTGTTAAGGGTGTGATGTTTTCTTTTCACCTATAATATATGAGAAGTAGGTAGAAAATAAGTATTATGGCCCTGATAGTGATCTCACTTACTACAGTATAAATCAGGAGTAGCTCTGCTGAAGTCTTTGGAGGTACACTGATGTAAAATCAGTGGTAGAAGAAAATCAGCCCCTAAAAGTTTTCCTACTTTTTACGGAATCCTTACTTCCACATTTGATTGTTAAAGAAATCCAATTCTCCCCAGTTTCTTACCTATAATGTTAACTTCTGTTGCACATTCTGCACCAGGGGCTGCATGCGGAGAGTGGGACACTCCTTATGCGGGCCTGCTACACCACACCACACTATTGGCAGTATTAGGGTGGTATGTTTTTGATTGAATGAACATTCCTATCAGAATCAGTTTTTCCATGCAAATCCTTGTGATTGCAAATTCATTATTTTCTTTCTATGAATATTCTCCACTATTTCACTGACAATGCATTGCTTTTTAAAAACATTTCTGCCAGAAATCACGGGCTAGAATATTCATAAAAAACAAAGCTGAAACAAATTTATTTAAAAATGTGAATAAATATTGATGAAAATCATATTGCATTACTTTATCTGGTTCTGGTTAAAATATACATATTTTATTTGGACAGGAATTCAGAGCAAAGAAATTACTGGATGGAAACGTTAGTAGGATGCAGTGGGTGGACATATTTACAGTAAAACACCTATTTTACTAATTAACAGAGGAGTGGGGAATAAGGTCGAAAACGTAATAAAATTTAACATCTCAAAATGACAGTATGCACAATGCATACATTTCAGTATGGCATATTGCACCACTTTCCTCTTGTTTTTCAAACCATTGCAAAGTGACTTCCAATTAATTAAAAGCATCAGAATATGAAAGTATGTTGACTTGTTCTTGATTGTTTTGAAGGTTTTTAAAGTAATTTAGTATCTCTTTTTTTTTCTTTTTCCATCTTTCCTTTTGGTAGCTCAGTTCATAACCACACAAATATCTTCTTCTAGTTTTCTCATAGCACCAGGTAAACCAGTATATTCATATCACCAATCTGATGATGAGCTCCTCTGGATTGGAGGCATCCAAATCCCTCAGCTATCTGGAACTCAACTTTTTTTGTCATCTTTTTTAGACATGCATTGGGCACTTTTCAAAACCTGCACTGAAATGTGCTTTGGAGCATTTTATTTGACTGCCATTTCAAAATTCTCTTCTCGTCAGAGAGGGAATATCCTGCAAATTCTCAAACTAGGGAGCAAGCCTTTTCGGGGGTGGGGGGGGAAATGTATTCTGCGGGAGAGGGGGCAAGAAACTTTAGGGGGGAAAAAACCTTACGACACACATTATATCCACAACAATGAATAGCTAGCAACGCTGATTCCTCCAAACATATCGAGTCCTCAGATGGCGCTGCGCATTTGACTCTAGATAGTGCTGTGCATTTGATTTCCGTTAAGCGTACATAGCATTATACAAAGTTGTTGCCATCTGTACGTTAATCCATTCGCTACAATGCTCTGTGCATGTTTAAGTGTAAGCATCAACCACAATCGTTTTTGCTTTGGCTCTTATTACAATGGATCATTGGCTCTGTTTGTATCAAAGCCTTACGGTTTTTAATATTAGTGAGAGTTGCATGTTGATTTTTTCTTTAATCGTTATATGTACTTACGTGGGGGGGGCATAAACTACTACAGACATAAAGAAGGGGGTGCGATCAAATAAGTTTGAAAACCACGGATCTAGAGGATGCTCGTTATACCACGGGTCTGTCTACGCTGCAGCTGGAAAGCATGCTTCCTATTGTGAGTAGATAGACATGGGCTAGCTCTACTTGAGCTAGCCCACCAAAAGTAGCAGGGCGCAGCTTTGGATAGCCACCTGAGTAGGTACTCTGGGGGGTCCAGGTGAGTTTGTACTTAAGAGGCTAGCTCAGACTGCTGCCATTGCTACACTGCTATTTTTAGTTCACTGTCTAAAGCAGAGCTAGCATGTATCTACCTACCTGTGCTGAAAAGCATGCTCCTAGCTAAGACTATCACAAGTTTAAGTTACCCAAATTTGGGGACAAGACTACATATCAGTAACTTCTTATGACAAGTGAAAATCCTGGACTATTTTTTAAAACAAACAAAACAGGGTTGATGCCTATCAGCTTTTTTTTTTTAAGCAAAACAAGTGACTTTTTTAACGTTATAAAGGGTGTTCTAATACATACATGGAGATAAGAGACTTATAAATTGATCCTAATTCTTTAAACATTGAGTTAAATGGTTTTGTGATGACTTAAAGTTAGACCTCGATTGCTTCATGTATTTACTATATATATAGTAAAGGCTGGAATGAAACAATCCTAATTTTTAATATTTAATTCCTGTGGTCACAGGGTAGATGAAGGAAGTTCTACAGTATACCCTGAAGCTTTCTTGAATCTTACCTAGTAGCCAAAATAATGCTTACTGTTTAATGTATCAAGAATAATATTTATCATGGTACCTGGACAGATGAATCATTTCTTTAATTACTTTTTAATGCAGTTCAGAATCTGAAGAGTAAAATTCTGATAAAATTTAAACACACTTCATTTTAAGTGACAGTGAGCCTTAACAGACAAATACTGTACAATTACACTCCATGCTTTTCAATCCCCTTTGATGAAGGTGGAGGCAGGGATAGCTCAGTGGTTTGAGCATTGGCCTGCTAAACCCAGGGTTGTGAGTTCAATCCTTGAGGGGGGCATTTAGGGATGTGGGGCAAAAATTGGGGATTGGTCATGCTTTGAGCAGTGGGTTGGACTAGATGACCCCCTGAGGTCCCTTTTAACCCAATATTCTATGAATAACACAGCAGGTGTTAGAATTCAATAATTCATGTAACAAAGTAGCAGGGTTCTTTTGGTGACCTATCTTGTGAGCAAGTGTTCAACCCTTGCAGGCTAATGCTGACTCATTGTGGGAGGTTGTCCCCTCTCCACAGCTACCCTGGAAGAATGCAGTGCCTCTTTGGCAAGAGGAAGTGTGCTCTAGGGAGGAGACATCTCTTTGAATCATAGAATCATAGAATATCAGGGTTGGAAGGGACCCCAGAAGGTCATCTAGTCCAACCCCCTGCTCCAAGCAGGACCAATTCCCAGTTAAATCATCCCAGCCAGGGCTTTGTCAAGCCTGACCTTAAAAACTCCTAAGGAAGGAGATTCTACCACCTCCCCAGGTAACGCATTCCAGTGTTTCACCACCCTCATAGTGAAAAAGTTTTTCCTAATATCCAATCTAAAAGAGTTTCTTTGGAGAAACTCTAGGAACAGTCAAGCTTAGTAAGAAAACTGAAGTTAAGGTTACCTGTGTTACTAATTAAACCAAACCCCGGAAGGGGTAATTTGGAGTACATACAGCGGGTGAAGTCAATGGGACTAGGATTTCACTCAGTGTGTATAGATTCTCTTCAGAACAGGATAGGAAGTCTCTTTGCTTATAAGCAATTTTTGTATATTAACACTAGTATTTTCTTACTCAAACACAGAAAGGAAAAAAGGTGAATGCAAGACTTATTCTGCAAGACGCACTAATATAGTTTCTTGTTCATTAGGCTTAAGTTCTAATAAGGGCAAATCTGACACCTGAGCAGCCTGTACTGAACAACAGTAAAGTTGTTTGATTGTCTTGATTCTGGAAAATTAATGCTCAGAGAATCAAAGCAGCAGTGGCATACTCTAGAACTAGAAAGAAAATAATAGAAAACAAGAAAATGTAGGAAACATTTTGTCACATTATCACCTGTTTATGCATTAATATGGATAGGAGAAACTAGCTGTGGGTAGGGTTATAATTTAATTAAGACCTTGTCTTACTCTGTTGGTTGGACAACCTCATTTTTGTATGGTGATTTCAATCTAATTTCCCTTTTACCAGTAATCCATAAAAGCCTTGATAAAACCTTCAAAGGAAACATATGAATGTAACTTCATTTGTGTGTCTGTCAAGTAAGCATTTTCCGTGCACTCAAGAAACCACAAAGTTTGAAGAGAAACATTAACATTTTTAAACATTAAGACAATTAGTTGACTTCTAAAATACCACTGAGCCCTGGCTTTATCCTTTGACATCTTATTTTGTAAATATCGAAGCTATGGAACACTAAAATGATTCAGCTTTGATATGGAATTGTCATAAATATAAAGGGAAGGGTAAACATCTTTAAAATCCATCCTGGCCAGAGGAAAAACCCTTTCACCTGTAAAGGGTTAAGAAGCTAGGATAACCTCGCTGGCACCTGACCAAAATGACCAATGGGGAGACAAGATATTTTAAAAGCTGGGAGGGCGGGGGGAGAAACAAAGGGTTCTCTCTGTGTCTGTGATGCTTTTGTCAGGAACAGAAAAGGAATGGAGTCTTAGAACTTAGTAAGTAATCTAGCTGCATTAGATTCTGTTTTATTTAAATGGCTGATAAAATAGCTGTGCTGAATGGAATGTAGATTCCTGGTTTTGTGTCTTTTTGTAATTTAAGGTTTTGCCTAGAGGGATTCTCTATGTTTGGAATCTGATTACCCTGTAAGGTATTTACCATCCTGATTTTACAGAGGTGATTCTTTTACTTTTTTTTTTCAATTAAAATTCTTCTTTTAAGAACCTGATTGCTTTTTCATTGTTCTTAAGATCCAAGGGTTTGGGTCTGTGTTCACCAATACAAATTGGTGAAGATTTTTATCAAGTCTTCCCCAGGAAAGGGGGTGTAGGGTTTGGGGAGGATTTTGGGGGAAAGACGTTTCCAAGCGGGCTCTTTCCCGGTTATATATCTGTTAGACGCTTGGTGGTGGCAGCAATAAAGTCCAAGGGCAAAAGGTAAAATAGTTTGTACCTTGGGGAAGTTTTAACCTAAGCTGGTAAAAATAAGCTTAGGGGTTTTCATGCAAGTTCCCACATCTGTACCCTAGAGTTCAGAGTGGGGAAGAAACCTTGACAGGAATAAAGTAAGGCAATCGACCTTTGCTGTTATCTCTTGAACATATATTATTTTGTAAGATAATTATTAAGCATTTCTACTTGAAATCACTGCTGACTTTAATTTTATTTATGCCGTGTTCCTGCCTGAAAACCCCTGCTGCACGGTTTAGGGTTTTCTAATTTTAATTGTGGTTTGAATATTAAATATTTTAAAGTGATAAAACTAATACATAATAGGATTATTAACAAGCTATGTTTATTTCTCATTATTAAGCATCCTTCCTTTTATAGTGGAAATTCTACTGCAAAAAAAATGCACATAGGGATCTTCTAACTCTAAATAATGTTTGCACCTCTATTACTGCATAGGATAAACAGGGCTGTGGTGGGTACATCCAACAGTCTGATTGTGGACTTCAAATTATTTAAAATGCGTTCTAATGTAAATTGAAACATACTGTACTATAATTCCAGTCTGCCACTTGTGTAAGGTTACCCAGGAAGCAGTTAATAATATAAAAAAAGTAATTTTACCAATACCTGAGGGAAAATCTAGAATAGTGGTCATTGATATTAAATTTATATCAACTTTATGAGTTTTTTGTCATCATGACACATTTATGGAGCTGTTAAATTTTAGCTGCCTGGGGGATATAATGTACTTGATCTTACCCACATACTAAGTCAAGACCATACAAGTAACACTGATTATATGCCATTCAGGAGTGAAACAGAACCATGGAAGTCATGGCTGTGAAGAATATATGTTTGTAAGAGGGAGATGGACACTGCAATCTATTCTCCCCTCCCCCCTCAAGAAAACCGACCTTGATCTTAAAATACAGAGATTTTAATTATCTTGCTAACCTTGCCTGTTGAAAGAGAAGTAAAACCCACGCGGTTATGAAGCCTAAAATGTCATTCCAAAATTCTAGTGTACACTGATTTTTGTTGTTGTTGTTGTTCTTTGGCCATAATGGGAGCCTCAAAATATTAGGCTTGTTCCATATTTCAGATATAAGCCCTGCTTTACAGTAGCTATGAATAAGAGATGAATATTAACATACAAATGAGCACAAATAACCTACAGCCAGCCCTCCATCTAAGCATTTATGCAGCCTTCATCACCGTGGTATTACTTTGCTTCAGAAATCTTGTATCCAATATGTTAAACCTGACACAAACTGAAAGGATGCTTCTTGTGACAGTATTGAATGCAAGAACCCTTAAAGCAAAGCCAGTTATGTGGGACCTGTTCCAACATACATTGACATCTACGAAGGTCAGATAGGACCATCGCTCTTCTCATATTCATGGCACTGTTTGGAATCCTTTCAAGATCACTGCTAATCGATTGTACCACTTGAAAAGTGTGGGCATCTGCCTGCTGAGCTTCCTAATGTATCCTATGCAAACTGTTACCAAAATAATGAATATTTTGCATTATTTCCAAAGGGGAAGGTTGTCCATATCTTTATATGTGATTATTTTCTAGACATGGCTGGAATTTTTTTCATCCAAATTTTGTGTCAAAAAGTGACCTTTCAAATTACATGCAAACTTTTGTATTATTGAAAATCTTCAATTTAAAAAATAAAAGTGATTTGAAGCTACATGATTTTTTTTTTCAGTTTTGTTTTCTTCTTTCTCCCTCTCCATTGTCCCCCTCTCCTCTAATGGTAAAAAAAGAGGAGTGGGAAGGAAGAGGATAATGGGGAAAATACAAACAATCCATATTTTCTGTTTAAATTCAAATAAAATTGAAATGAAAAATTCCATTTTGGGGAAAAAATTTCAAATAAAACTAAAATTGTTTCATGTTGTCTAATTTTTTGTGTGAAAATTGCTGTTTTTTCCCCACTAGCTTAATTATATTTTCACAGTAGGCCAAGCCTCATTGTGCAAAAGACTTGCACATTCGTGACAAGCAGCAACAGTGGTTTGGGTAGGTGCTGACTACACAGTAGCCCACTTGCCACTCAACTTCTCAGCAGGAATTATTGGCTATAAATATATTTTTGTGCATTTTTTATGTATTTGTGAAAAAGTAACAGTGAATATTCCCATTTGTACAGCATGGTTATAAGAATGCAAGGCTATCTTATAAACTGAGTCATAACTAGTAAAGAGCAGAGCTCAACATTTTGGGTTTGTTTCAGATAAAACACCCCAAAACTTGGGTTCCTCAACTGTGAAAAATATCTGAACCTCCTGAGCTGACAAAACTGATATGGATCTTTCCTAAGAATATGCTTTTTTGGTGAGATCTCACTACCTCCTCCTTGGAAAGCCAAAAAAACCGGTGAATACAGGCTTTCCGCCAGTATTTTAGCACTTCTTCTGGAGCCAGGAAATAAAGATGTCATGTGGGAATTTTATATATGTAATATTAGAGTTAACCAAACTTTTTCAAAGAACAGAAAGTTTTACTACCAGTTAGGCTTCAGTTTTTGGGCAAAGATACCAGGTCTTCTGTTTCCCATCCTTCCCCTAATGGTTATTGTCCTGCTTGATAGCAGCAGTACTTACAAGCAATGGGGGCCAAATTATGGCCTCTTTCGTGCAGGTGTGCTAGGTGGGTGCTATTTGCAAACAGAGGGGAAGGAATTCTTTTTTCAGCACGGATCAGCAATAATGTCTTGGTAGGAAGATCTCAGGGCCGGTTCTTCATCCTTGATCTTCTGGCTGCTTTCCGTACTGTTTATCAAATAATCTATGGCACAACAAACTTCCTTGCAAACCAGTGGAGTTATTTAAAGGGAAGTGCTGGCTACATCTATTGTGTGGGTGTTGTAAAGGGCACTTTCACCACACTCTTCTAACCACTCTGCAGGTATTATTTCATTTAAAGCATAATATGTTGGCCCTGTATCACTGGATAGAGTACATCTCCTAATGCCTTAGTGTGGGTCAGGCTTTATGGAATTTAATAGAGAAATATATCCCGGCAATATAAGTCTAGGGTTCAAAAAACCCATAGAAAGGGATATCATTTGCTATTAAATTCTATATGTATTTTTGAATTATCTATGTAGAATCCTATTAAATATCCTCAGAACTCCATAGGTTTAATCCCCATTAAAGACTGTGATGGGTATGTCCACACTGTGATTAAAACATCTGCCACAGCAAGTCTCACAGCCCAGGTCAGCTGATCCATGAAGGGGGAAGGGTCTCAGAGACCAGACTCTGCAATTTTAGATTTATGCAGCTGGTGCAGCTCACCTGAACCATCCTCAGGCATGCCACGGGTCTTTTATCACAGTGTAGACATACCCCATAAGCCTTTTTCATAAAGGTTAGGAAATATTTTAGTCCCTAAATGTTCATGTATTCTTTTGGGTATTTTCTTCTTGAAAACATCACATTTCTCACTGTGCTGAATAAAATGTTGAGGTACTCTACCTTACCTTAGTGACCCATGTATGTCCAAGGAGTTCTGAAAAATCACAGCAATGATTTGTGTTAATAGAAGTCACTTGTTTTCTTCATTAGAGTAAATTTATACACTAAACACAGAAAACAAAGACAAGGTTCACCAATCTAGTTATGTCACATGAATCTTTTTGGCATTCTGCAAATTACAGCATCCAAAATATTCATCAGCCAAAGACAAAAAGGAATTAATTTCCACATGTCAAAACCCTATACATATTGTACAGAAGTTTTAATTGAATTCCTTACTTTTTGTGGGAGGAGGGTAACATTTTATTTATCTACCCACTTTAACAAGTCTTTTGATCATTATTGGATATGAACAGTGAATGTAATTTTTGTATTAATGTCATTTTGGACTAAGTACTAAATTGGTTAAATGATTTATGAGTATAATATCAGCAACTTAATTTAGCTACTCTAATTATTACCCTTTCAGCATTTTTTCTTGATTGTTATTTCAGTGATTGTGGAGTGAGATGTACACAAATTCTCATTTACACAAGAGTTCATCTAAGTTATTTGGGACCAAATCCTGCTCATCTTACTCATGTAAATGATGGGTAAATGAAAATTTTCTCTGAGAGGTGAGCAGGGTTTGGTCCTTTAAATTTAAATATATACAACATGTTGCAATTTTCAACACTGCTAACTTATATCCAGTATATTTATACTTAAAATGCATTATCCTGTAATGCAGCCATGTATTTAGATATTGCTGTTTGTATTTCATTATTATAGAATCTTTTCTAACTGTTACTTTCTGAAATAAGGATGGGATTTTTCAAAATCAGTCCACATTGGTCCATGTCTGCTCCCATTCAAGTCAATGACAGTGACTTTAATTGCACAGACATAGGTCAGTGTGCAGTGGTTTTGAAAATGCCACCTGCAATGTTTTCAGGCAGCACAGATCATATTCAACTAACTATAATTTAGGGACAGAACAATGCCACCCTGTAATTAATTTTTTGCAAAACAGGCATAATACGTCTCATCAGTTAGAACGGTAATGGAAGCCACATAATTATCTAAGATGTTGACATCAAATGTGACCAAGAATTTGAGTTTTTACTATTTGGCAGTCTATTGGGTATTTTCCAGTCTTGCCAAAACATTTGCTGGTTTTGTGATGTCAATATTGATGTCAGTATTGGCTGCTCAGGACTGCTTTGAAAGCAAAAAACTAATATTCACTTCAGATCTAGGTATGATGTTACTTTTAACAATCGTTCAAAGCTGGAAAAGACTGTTGTATTAAAGATGTGAGATGTCAAGACATATAATTGCAATATGTATAAACCTAAGATTCCTTAGTACCACAAGCCATACATTCAATTTCAACAAATCACTACAGCTATAACATACAAAGCAAAATCCTGCCCCAGGCTACGGAGATGAGCTATGGGGATAGAAGACATTAGAAGCCTCTGTCAACATCAGCTAGCAACAAGAAAGCTAAAAATGCTAGACTGTGGTGACCAGTCACCGCTTTGCCTGGGGCCTCATGACAGCAGGGCTTGCAGAATGGATCACATTTCAGATAGTGCTGTCAGCCCCTCCACTGCCCCCCCTTACTGACCTGCTAAGACTTAGCCATTTACACCTAAGTATTTCAGATCTGTAAATCTACATTACTTTATTTTTCCATGTATGACATATACGCTAAGCAGGTGCACAAGTAGAAGAACCTTCCCCTATGAAGGGTTTGAATACAAGAGCAACCCTTGAACTCAGGGGGCTAGATTCTGCTTCCTGATTCACACACAGTAGTACCTTACTCCACATGTAGTCCCAGGCCTGAGATGTTATGCCTTCAGGAGTTTCCACTGGACCAATGAATGTGTGCACTACCCCCTACTGTGGCAGTCTATGCTTTAATCAAACAAATTAATCCTCTAAGTAGGTATTTCATACACACACACATACATAGCTGTAATTTTGACAACACAAATATATATTTATTAAAACGGCAGGCTTTTATATAAGTTTTAAAATGTTATTTATGTATAAAATGTGTGTGTATGAGTACTATATAGTGGCATGTTTTGAAGATAGGACTGACCAATTACTACTGAGTATGTTGGCGGTGCCACAGAGATCTTATAAGCCATATTCACTTTCACAGCTGTGGCGAGAGTGGATTCTCCCCTAGGCAGGGCAGATGGAGGTGCCATACAGTTTAACCAAAAGGAGAAAGCAACTTTAAATTCCGGCTGGGTTTCCAGAGGGCCCTGGCTAACAGAGGCTTCCCAGAAAAAGTGTGGATTCATCCCCCCCCTGCCCCCCCGGGCAGTCCTGCCAACTTTTACTGAAGCATTTGGCCCTGGGCTTCCTGGATAATTTTCAGTCAGAGGTGCGGAGGGGCTTAAAGTTTGGGTTTATGGAGTGAAATTAGTCCTATGCTGTTAAATTGTTACAATATCAGCCCATTTCTTAATATGACCGACTGTTCTTTTGAACAAAACTTCAATTTATTACTAGTTGTCATAACCATACAGCTAAGAGTAGCCTAAAATTCCTCCTTACCTGTAAGGGGTTAAGAAGCTCAAATAACCTGGTTGGCACCTGACCAAAAGGACCAATGGGGAAAGAAGATACTTTCAAATCTTGGGGGAGGGGGAAAGGCTTTGTTTTCGTGTGTTCTCTTGCGAAGCAGAGAAGCATCAGGTCAGAAAACCCCTTCTCCTATAAACCATCCTAATAGTCTCTCATATTACAAAAATTGTAAGTAAAAGCCAGGCAAGGCATGTTAGATTATCTTTTGTTTTGCTTGTGAATTTTTCCTTTGCCGGGGGGAGGTTTATTCCTGTTTTTTGTAACTTTGACACTAAGCCTAGAGGAAGTTCTGCTGTGTTTCTGACTCTTTTGTTGCCCTGTAAAGTTATTTTCCATCCTGATTTTACACAGGTTATTTTTTCCTTTTTTTAAAAAAAGTCCTTTTTTTAAGAACCTGACTGATTTCTCTATTGTCCTAAGACCCAGGGGTTTGGGTCTGTGATCACTTTGTAACCAATTCGTTAGGATATTATTCTCAAGCCTCTCCAGGAAAGGGGGTGTAAGGGCTTGGGGGGATATTTTGGGGAAATAGGAACTCCAAGTGGCCCTTTCCCTGATTCTTTGTTAAATCACTTAGTGGTGGCAGCGTACCCTCCAAGGGCAAAGAATTTGTGCCTTGGGGGAGTTTTACCCTAAGCTGGTAGAAATAAGCTTAGGGGGTCTTTCATGCAGGTCCCCACATCTGTACCGTAGAGTTCAGAATGGGGAGGGAACCCTGACACTAGTGATGACAAAACAGAAAGTTATTTTGGGGTCTAATCGTTGGACTGACATTAATGCAAGTTTTGGGCTCCAAAAGATGTGCAGAATTGGGTTTATATTGAAATATATGTATTAGCTATTTCCATTTTTTCCAGTCCATAATCTTGCTGCTATTTATCAACAGCCAGTTAGGCAAGATGAGCTGACTCAAGTAGATAAAGTGTTTTATTACAACTCCATTATCATAAAAATGGAGAAAAAATATTCTGAAAAACTGTCAAAATATTTAAAACATAAAAATAAATTAATAAAGAGAGCCTGTTGTGAAAATTGTATGCGTAGAAGTATTTAGCTCATTCATCTGGCTGGGTCTGTTAGAAAGCAAAAACCTAGAAATCTGCTTGTAGATTTTAAGCTATCTTTTCTGTTAGGTATTCTTTATAGGAGGGATAAATATAATGTTTTGTTTCAGCTAATTGCAGATCCTCATTCATTTTCATGGGTTTATGGTGTCTTGAGTGAACACACTAAAACTTCGTTCTTGTGATGTCTAGTATCACAGAAACTCTTTGGTGTCGTATCATTTATTATGTACAATTTGGGGTACATTATCCTGTATTTGGCTTTAAAACCAAGCTCATTGAAAAGTGTATGGATGAATAGCTTTGATTGGTATAACTAGCTTATCAATACAATGTAAGATCTATGATTAACAACATAGGTCTCTTTTGATTTCAGGCCAAGTTTTGTCTGTCTTACATGAATGAATAGTCCCACTGATGTAAGTAGCATTCCTACATTGATCCATTCTTCCAGCCTTCCTTATGCACTCCTTCAGAATTATTTTATCCTGATTGTGTGGACAGGAATTGAAGAGTTAGTTCCAATGTTGTCATTGTGAGCATTTGTATGATTAAGACTAGCAGGTTTTGGCTTTGGGGTTTCCAGATTAATTTAGTGGCAATTATAAGTATTAAATTACACATATTAGTTGTTGTTTTTCCACTTCTTAGAGAAAATATTGAAAGTGGTGGCTTTTTAAATAAGTAATTATTTGGCTAATTTCCAGTATTTTATTAATTGGAAAAAAAACAGGCACTCTATGCATATTAATTTTTCATCTTCTGAAAATTAACTATGGCTCCTTTAATTGAACATCAAATATCACTAGCATTAGAACCATTTGGTACACTTTGGTTTTCAATAATTTCTATTAAGAAGTGGAGAATAGGAAACAATATTCTACCAACAATATCCATTTGATGAATCTGATTCTCACTGTGAACACTTGGTAAATTTCATGCTTATCATGTAACATGAAGATGACCATTAAAGCAATATCAGAATCTTGTCTTCATTCCAGATTTCTTAAATAAGAAAGATAGCAAGTGTATTTATTAGGAATTGTAGTTCTTTAGGTAGATTATAGCGATCTACACACTTGGGATGTGGGTTCAAAATCCCCTGAAGAACAGTGAATAAAAGGGGCTGTGCATGCTTTCTCACTGAGTCGAATGTTCATCCTTCTTCTATATAAGAAACTTTGGGTCCAAGCACCCTTCAATTCCTTTCTTTTTAATTATGGTCTATATCAAAGACCTTGGAAGAAGGAAGGTGAGGAGGTAAAATCTATACAGGCAGACTACTTGAAGAACTACAGTTATTGCCAACTAACCTTTCTTTCACTTTCCAGTATTTCCAGTATAGATCCGAACTTTAGGCAGGAATTTAATAGGTGAGCAAAATATCACTTTATCATAATAAAATATGGTATAGATGAGCCACTGGGTTTGTTATCTGATTGGCTGCTCTTATTGGCTCAGCAAATATTCCCTCAGGGGCTCAAACATTAATTTCATCAACATGGTGAGCACTGGATTCAAATCCAGACATGAAGGTATTCCCATCTTTATCAGTCCCTCCGAAAATCTTTAAACTGTTACATGTGTGATGTCTCTATACTCCTGGCTAGGTCTGGATGGAATGTTGCTAGAACTGCTTAATTGACTTTAATTGTACCTTGGGAGCAAAGCAGACTCCTCAGTGTGATAACAAATAGCCCAAATTAAAAGGAATTGTGAAAGTTAATACAGCATCTATCACAGTGCTGGGTAACCTGTGGCCCGTGGGCCACATGCGGCCCATCAGGGTAATCCACTGGCGGGCCACCAGACCATTGTTTACATTTTCACAGCTGCCAGCAGCTCCCAGTGGCCGCAGTTTGCCGTTCCCGGCCAATGGGAGCTGCGGGAAGTGGTGGCCAGGCCTGTGCTGCTTCCCGCAGCTCCCATTGGCTGGAAACAGCGAACTGCGGCCACTGGGAGCTGCAGGCATCCATGCAAATGTAAACAAATGGTCTGGCAGCCCGCCAGTGGATTATTCTGATGGGCCACATGCGGGCTACAGGTGGCCCACCACTGATCTATCACCTTTCCTGAAAGCCCAGAATGAGATTTACTATTATAGTTATTACAGTAGTGCCATGGGGAAAGGGATATAACACACAAGCATGATGAACATTGTGATGACAGCAAATATCATGCAAGTTTTGTGATTTATTTATTCATTGGTTTGGTTTCTTTCAGTGGGATTATGCCAGGAGGGGATTGTCTAGTTAGAAAGACAAGGGAATGATTGAAGCAAGCAGCCAATCAACAGGAGGAGAGCATGGACAGTGAAATTCAGAAAACAATCTGTTGATATTGTGTCTCTTAGCCCCTACTTTATCTGCTTTCTGCTGGCTGCAGAGTCTGGGTGGTTTCTCCCAGCATTGTCTTTCCCAAAAGCCTTGGCCTTTCCCATGAGAGGGAGTTGGGGGGAATGCTGCATAGATCTTAGTGCCCTGTACATGAGGAAATGTCTCCCTTACGGTTCTGGGCCTGCAGAATAATAAAGGAGAGTAGTGGTCCTGGGTAGGTCCCCTTTCCACCTCCCCTAGGCCCCGCGCCAGTGCAGCAGTTCCTGCTTGAACTGCTTTCTGCAGCTTCTGTGCCTTCTTCAGTCTCTGACTGGCTCCTCCTTATGGTTTCTCAATGAAAATATTTTCCATTTTAAAAGAAAAGGTCTTTCTTGTGGAAGACAAGTGACTCTAGAATCTGTTGCACTTCTTAAAAACAGTCAGTTAACAATAAGTACCATAGTCCAGATAACTGGGCTCAAAGTTTCTGGATCTAGATGGACTTTTTAAAATGGATTCTAACACAGTATCTGTAAAAGCTGGTCACTTCTATGTTCATGGAAGAAATACAGAAGCTAGATTTAAAAAAAGCTGTTCTTGCTGCTAGACTGAATTCAAAAAGAGAGCACACATGAACTCCAAACAGAGTGAGAGAAAACACGTTTCTCCCTCAGGCAGTAAGTTACAACTCACCCCATCTTGCACTGTTGTCTATTTTCAGACCAGCTTTGCTGATACACTTTGCTACAGAGCCCATTAGCCTGCAAGCAGAACCAGAAACCAATGAGTAAACACACACTTAAAGCAAGAGCTTGCAATTCCCACACAGTCCTCAAATATGCCACCTTAACTGGAGGTTTCAACACCAAAGGAAGTAGAGATGAAGATCAGTGACTTTCAGGCTCAGTCTGGTTGGTCTTCAGTGCCTCATCTAGCAGGAGCAGTTGAGTCTAAGGGCATGTCTACACTGGCAAAGTTACAGCGCCGGCAGTTACAGCGCCGCTCAGAGTGCATAGAAGGAAAACTGCTGTTGTGTGTTCACACTGACAGCTGGCTGCACAATAGCGTGTTCACACTTGCAGCGCTATTCAGAGCCGTGCACTCTGGGCATCTATCCCACAGAGCACCTCTTCCTCTTTTGCCACTAAGACTTGTGGGAAGGTGGAGGGGGTTGCACAGCATCCTGGGTCCTGTCCCAATGCCCTGTGATGCATTGCTTCGCATCCCAGCAATCCCTGTGCTTCTGTCTTCATTTGGCACCGTCTTTCAACGGTTTGTGTACTGCATGCCATATCTCTTTTGGGCTGCAGGAATGGATCCTGAACTACTGACCAGTATGCTGCTTGCTCTGACCAACACGTCATGAGTGGCAGTGGAGTTATTCCTTAAACTACAAAGGCAAGAGGAGTGCGACATTGATTTTGCCACGTGTACTAGTTACAGCACAAGATTGATTGTTTTCAGAGTAGCAGCCGCGTTAGTCTGTATCCGCAAAAAGAAAAGGAGTACTTGTGGCACCTTAGAGACTAACCAATTTATTTGAGCATAAGCTTTCGTGAGCTACAGCTCACGTCATCAGATGCATTCAGTGGAAAATACAGTGGGGAGATTTATATACACAGAGAACATGAAACAATGGGTGTTACCATACACACTGTAATGAGAGTGATCAGGTAAGGTGAGCTATTATCAGCAGGAGAGCGGGGGCCGGGGAAAAACCTTTTGTAGTGATAATCAAGGTGGGCCATTTCCAGCAGTTGACAAGAACGTCTGAGGAACAGCGGGGGGAAGGAAATAAACATGGGGAAATAGTTTTACTTTGTGTAATGACCCATCCACTCCCAGTCTTTATTGAAGCCTAAGTTAATTGTATCCAGTTTGCAAATTAATTCCAATTCAGCAGTCTCTCAGAGTCTGTTTTTCACGTCTTTTTGTTGAAGAATTGCCATTTTTAGGTCTGTAATCGAGTGACCAAAGAGACTGAAGTGTTCTCCGACTGGTTTTTGAATGTTATAATTCTTAACATCTGATTTGTGTCCATTCATTTATTCTTTTACGTAGAGACTGTCCGGTTTGGCCAATGTACATGGCAGAGGGGCATTGCTGGCACATGATGGCATATATCACATTGGTAGATGTGCAGGTGAAAGAGCCTCTGATAGTGTGGCTGATGTGATTAGGCCCTATGATGGTGTCCCCTGAATAGACATGTGGACACAGTTGGCAACGGGCTTTGTTGCAATGATAGGTTCCTGGGTTAGTGGTTCTGTTGTGTGGTTGCTGGTGTGTATTTGCTTCAGGTTGGGGGCTGTCTGTAAGCAAGGACTGGCCTGTCTCCCAAGATCTGTGAGAGTGATGGGTAGTCCTTTAGGATAGGTTGTAGATCCTTGATGATGCACTGGAGAGGTTTTAGTTGGGGGCTGAAGGTGATGACTAGTGACGTTCTGTTATTTTCTTTGTTGGGCCTGTCCCCTAGTAGGTAACTTCTGGGTACTCTTCTGGCTCTGTCAATCCGTTTCTTCACTTTGTGGCATTCATGGAGCTGCTGACCACAGGGGAATGCCGCTTTTGGGCTTGGGAAACAAGCAGTGAGTGGTGGGATCACATCATGATGCATGTCTGGGATGACGAGTAGTGGCTGCAGAACTTTCGCATGAGGAAAGCCACATTCATGGGACTGTGTCATGAGCTTGCTCCAGCCCTGTGGTGTAAAAACATGAGAATGAGAGCTGCCCTGTCGCTGGAGAAGCACATGATGATTGCATTGTGGAAGCTGGCTACTCCAAACTGTTACCGATCGGTCGCTAGCCAGTTTGGAGTGGGAAAGTCGACCATTGGAATCGTGTTGATGGAAGCATACAGGGCCATTAATTGCATCCTGCTCTGAAAGACCATGACTCTGGGCAATGTGCGTGACATTGTGGATGGCTTTGCAGAATGTGCTTCCCTAACTGTGGAGAGGTGATAGATGGCACGCACATTCCACTTCTGGCACCAGACCACCTGAGTACATTAATTGCAAGGGGTATTTCTCCATGGTTCTCCAGGTTTGTGGATCACCGTGGGCTTTTCACAGACATTAAGGCTGGTCCAGAAAGGTGCATGATGCACGCATCTTTCGGAACACTGGCCTGTTCAGGAAGCTGCAAGCAGGGACTTTCTTCCCGGACCAGAAGATCACCATAGGAGAAGTTGAAATGCCCATTGTGATCCTGGGAGACCCCTCCTACTTATTAAGCCATACACGGGGCAACTTGACAGCAGCAAGGAGTGGTTCAACAACAAGCTGAGCAAGTGCAGAATGACTGAGTGTGCATTTGGCTGTTTAAAAGCCTGCTGGTGATGCCTGTATGGGAAACTGGACATGGCCGATGACACTATTCCTATACTTATAGCCACATGCTGTATGCTCCATAGTATTTGTGAAGGGAAGGGTGAAAGCTTCACTCAGGGCTGGACCACAGGGGCTGTCACGGTTCCTCCCCCACTCTGAACTCTAGGGTACAGATGTGGGGACCTGCATGAAAAACCTCCTAAGCTTATCTTTACCAGCTTAGGTCAAAACTTCCCCAAGGTACAAAATATTACACCTTGGACTGGCCGCTACCACCACCAAACTAATACTGGTTACTGGGGAAGAGCTGTTTGGACGCGTCCTTCCCCCCAAAATACTTCCCAAAACCTTGCACCCCACTTCCTGGACAAGGTTTGGTAAAAAGCCTCACCAATTTGCCTAGGTGACTACAGACCCAGACCCTTGGATCTTAAGAACAATGAACAATCCTCCCAACACTTGCACCCCCCCTTTCCTGGGAAATGTTGGATAAAAAGCCTCACCAATTTGCATAGGTGACCACAGACCCAAACCCTTGGATCTGAGAACAATGAAAAAGCATTCAGTGTTTTACAAGAAGACTTTTAATAAAAAATAGAAGTAAATAGAAATAAAGAAATCCCCCCTGTAAAATCAGGATGGTAGATATCTTACAGGGTAATTAGATTCAAAAACATAGAGAACCCCTCTAGGCAAAACCTTAAGTTACAAAAAAGATACACAGACAGAAATAGTTATTCTATTCAGCACAATTCTTTTCTCAGCCATTTAAAGAAATCATAATCTAACACATACCTAGCTAGATTACTTACTAAAAGTTCTAAGACTCCATTCCTGTTTTGTCCCTGGCCAAGACGACTACAGACAGACACAGACCCTTTGTTTCTCTCCCTCCTCCCAGCTTTTGAAAGTATCTTGTCTCCTCATTGGTCATTTTGGTCAGGTGCCAGCGAGGTTACCTTTAGCTTCTTAACCCTTTACAGGTGAGAGGAGCTTTCCCCTGGCCAGGAGGGATTTCAAAGGGGTTTACCCTTCCCTTTATATTTATGACAGGGGCTCAGTACCTGGAGGCTGAGTTTGAACAGCCAGAGACCAGGACAATTAGAGGGGTACAGTGCGGGGCCATAAGGATCAGGGATTCATTGAGGCAGCAATTTGAAGCTGAAAGCCACTAGTATTTGTTGCTATGCTCAGGAGTGCAGTGCTTGTAATGCTAGGAGGTGATTGGTGCACCTGATGTAAGAAGGGGGCTTAACATAATTGAATGTTGCTTTGCAGTGCTCTTTTTGCTTTCACTTAATAGAATAAAGATTGCTTTCAAATCAACACAATTCTTTTATTAAAAGACAACAACCGGAGGAGAGAGTCAAATGAAAAAATTCATAGCAGGGATGGAGGATGGGGGAAGGGAAGGTCTCAAGAAGAGGAGGGGTCCCAGGATGGCTACAGATTTGTGTATGTCCAGGGATCATACCCAACCTTCTCCTTTGGAGTAAAATGCAGCTGGTCCTGTACTTCAGCAGGGCCAAACTGCAGAGGGATGGGTGTTGAGTGCAGTTGGTAGTGGGAGTCTACAGCGCTAGACTGTGAGGGGGAGGGGTGGAGTGCTGCAGGTACAGACTGGAGCCAGGAGGTTGATAACAGTGTGTTGGCGGTGTGTGTGGGGCACATGGGAGAGTTTTGCAACAGCGGCTGTAGGGGAGGGTGGTCACAGAGCTGCTTGGTTTGAAGAGCTAGTATCGCTTGGAGCATGTCCACTTGGCACTTTATAACGTTTAAGAGCCACTCCGTGGCTTCTTTATGGTGTGCTGCGTTCTCCTTTCAGTCCCTCTTCTTGCAGTCCCTCCAGTCCTTCAATTCCTGTTTCTCAGCAGTGGAGTGCATCATAACTTCACGGAGAAAGTCCTCCTTAGTTCTTCTTGGATGCTTCCTAATTCTGTGCAGCTGTTCTGCTACCAATAACAAAGAGGGAGGCTGGGCACCCAAGTTCATCTCTGTGAAGTTTAAATGCAACATTTTACAGAAGCAGTATTGTTTGCAACACAGACAACACTGATTCAGTGCTTTAAAACACAACCAGTACTCACACACCTGTCTCTAGCTGGCTGACCCCAGGCAAGCACACATTATCCACAAGACCCCCCAAATGGTAAGTAGCCACAGGGGTAGGGTAAATCACTCTTCCTGGATCTTGCTGTACACTGGGCCCATGGCTCTTGGGGAGAGCCAGCACTGTAGTTGGGGGCCTGATAATCATTCCTGTCCCCACACTTTCCACAGGAGGTGATCATTATGGAAGATAACTTGCAGCTGAGGGTGAGCAGGGAATCAAGGGAGGGTCTTCTCCAAGCCTGCAGCTTCTACCCTGGCCTCTATGCAGCTCATCTGTGTGCAGCAATGATTCCCACCCCTACCTTCCCACCCCCTATGGTGGCACAGGAAAGTTACTGTTAATAGGGCAAGAAACAAAGCAGCTCTGCCGAGGAATCTGCGGCAGCGGATTGTCCAGTAGCTCCATGGAAGTTTCCTGGAGATCTTTGAGGGAGATTCCCGTGAAGTGGGGGAGTCTATCAACAGCCTGTTCCACCGCTCAGACTAGGCATGTGGGGGAGACAAGCCTGATTTCTGCAACCCTCCTGCCCCCAACAACTCATTTTTGATTCCCAAAATCAAATCCACTTATTATGGGCCTCCTCTCCTGCGCTTTGTAAGAGCTAAATTTTATAATTGTACTATAAGAATTGATATAAACTTTAATTTCATTCTGCCAGCCACCCTTTTTGAATAACAGAAAGGAATGACTGTCTGAGACTGGAATCCTGTTTCCTATATGCATTACAATTAGGACAGGTTATAAAGTTTAGTTAATAAGAGACAGGATTTTGTATTGTGTCTATGTTAATTAGATTAAAGAAATGTTGAAGGCTGGAGCCACAATGTAAACTGTTTTTGACCACAAGATTTAGTGAAGTTTAATTTCTGTCTTCGCTGTGAGAGACTGTGTGAATGAGGAATGCATGCATCAGGAAAAGATAAGGTGTGAAGGCCATTGTTAACCGGATGGTCAAAAAAGGAGGGGTGAAGACCCCTAAGGACACTTATCGATGCCAAAGAACAATCAATGCACATCCATGACTAAGGGAAGGCAAATTGACAACCCTGAGGTAAAGGCTGGCACCCCTAAAGACAAGTGATTAAATACAGGATGACCCTCTTGGAGGTGTTTTGGAATGTTTACATCAAAAGATACACCAATTAAAGAGTAACTGGTCACAAACTGACACAGCAAAATCCATAGACTTCAACACAGAAAAAGAACTATAATAACAGGGTGCTTTGCCATGGGATTTTGGGTTCGTCTTGCCACTACTCCAGGAGCATTGGATCGTGACCGACAAAGCCTGGCTCCCCTCTGCGACCAATCTGGCTGGCCACTAGATTGATCCAGACTCTGGACTGGTAACTACAAACATCAACAGGCGGGACTGTGTGTATGTGTGTGTAACTGAAAAGCACATGCTAACTGTTGTATTTTCAGTAAATGCAGCGTATCTGCCTTCACGCCTATAAAAGATCCCATGTGCTTGTATAGCATAACAGCTTTGCCAAGATCCGACTGCTGTGACTGGCTAGGCTCCTCTGGGGTAGAAAAGAGCTCCTGCTGCATGCATCACTGGCCTCCAAGTCATCCTCTGTCTTTGAGTCCCCCTCCCCCTCTTCATCCAAGATTTCCTCCTCCTAGCTCAGTCCATTCTTGACTGGCATGCAAGCCAACTAAATATCCACTGGGGCCTTCTCAGTGGAGGTGGGGTCGCCACCAAGTATTGCATCCCAGCAGCTTGTGGGCGCAGCACTGGAGCGGCAGTTTGCCTCCCACCCGCCTTCTGGTAGGCGTTCCGCAACTCCTTGACTTGTACCCTACACTGCAATGTGTCCCGGCCGTGGCCCCTTTCTCTCATGCATCATGAAATCTGTCCATAGGTATCATAATTCCTATGGGTCGAGCGCAGTTGGGACTGCACAGCCTCCTCTCCCCAAATGCCGATAAGGTCCAGCAGCTCGGCATTGCTCCAAACGAGGGATCACCTGGTGCGTGGAGCAGCCCTGGCCACCTGGAAAGATGCGCTGAGAGCATGGCACGCATCACTGAGTAAACAGGAAGGGGACTTTCAAATTTGCAAAGGAATGTACGGGGTGGGGATGATGGTTGGTCACTTGAGGGCAGGACAGTAGAGTTCAAACTGATGGCCAGAGAGGTGAGGACAGGCATTGTGGGACACCTCCCAGAGGCCAATCGCAGCGCTGTAATCACCACGGTGTCTACACCAGAACCCCAGCACAGTAGTCCCGGCGCAGAAAGCTGTACGCCTCTCGTTGGGGTGGTTTTTTTAGAGTGCTACAACTGCACAGTTTCTGCATGCTAAGTGGCTTGGCAGTGTGTACACCTCAGGAGTTACAGCGCAGAAAGCTGCTTTACTGTGCAGAAACTTGCCAGTGTAGACAAGGCCTGAGCCTCTTTCTTTATGGACTGGAGGGGTGAAGGATACATGACCATATTTCTCTGAATGCACTTTTAGTCAGTTCAAGTCAGTCTGTCAGAGGCCAGCATTGGAGCTTCTCAATAGACAAGGTGAACTGAGCCTGATTATTATTTTTCCCTGCAATTGGCCCTATTGAAAACCAGCTATGACACCAATAACAGCTGATATAACCCATCTGTCTGGAAAAGGGAAAAGAAAAGCCATCTCATGGTTAGTGTAGGAGTGTCCCACAGCGAATACAGATCAGGGTTAAGTGACATAAGAGAAGTTTCAGAGTAACAGCCGTGTTAGTCTGTATTCGCAAAAAGAAAAGGAGTACTTGTGGCACCTTAGAGACTAACCAATTTATTTGAGCATGAGCTTTTGTGAGCTACAGCTCACTTCATAGGAGAAGTTCAACTTCTGGTTTGGCTTCTGCTTTCGTTTAGAAACAACTAGAAAAGCAGTCATTTTTTTGGCCAGAAAACAAGTATTTCAAGGCGTAATGTACTAACTTTGTGTCTATGATCGTATGATTATATCCTCTAATGGCTGATTTGCAGAGGGGGACGCAACACCTGTAACCA
Organism: Lepidochelys olivacea; assembly: GCF_965140295.1. NCBI lineage: Eukaryota > Metazoa > Chordata > Testudines > Cheloniidae > Lepidochelys > Lepidochelys olivacea. The sequence goes on from NC_140414.1 coordinate 77,494,396, forward strand.
TCAGCTAAACAAATTCCATGTTAGTTCAAGTGGGAGAGCCAACTGTTCTGCGTGCGTGTGTGTTATATAGCAATTACATCTGTTGTCTACAGTATGTAGATTTTTTTTTATAAAGTGTTTCACTCTGTTTCCAGAATTCTGATCTTCAGCCCAACCAAACCAAACCAAACCAAAACATTGCTCTTGTTCCTCCTGGAGAAGAAGTTTCCCTTATTGATTACCAAGGACTTGCGTTTCAGCCTGTTCGGATACAGGGACATGATATAGCTACATGGTTTAGGTAAAGCTGTTATAAAACCAAACCAACACACATACTTGAGTAGCAGGGACCAAAATAGGCCAATATTTGACATCCTAGCCAACAAAATGGTTATTCTGTAAAAAAGCCATATTTCGGTATTAAATATAGGAATGTTAAAAGCAAAGTGAGATTCTATGTTTTGCTGAAAAACAAAATTTGGCCCCTAGTCTTCATTTGTTTGCCAGTACCTAGAATACTTTATCCAACTCAAAGAAAAAAAAATATTCGCATCCAAAGTCTAGTATTTAATGTTTTGGTGTGATTGTGTGTACAAATTAACAAATATAGATATTTGTAGATTTCCCAATTGTGAATAACAGTCAGCAAGCAATAATAATAATAGAGCTTTGGCTCTATCCCCAACTCTGCACTGGGCCATAGAGCAAGGATGTGTACTCAGAGTAGCTAACTGCTTGCCCTCTACCTGAAATAAACTGTCTGAGGCACAATCTCTCCAGTTGTCCTCTTAGCATGCTCCAGCTCTTTGTCACCCCCACTCAGGAGTGTTGCTTAAAAGCCAGAGTCTAGCCCTAAGGTGCAGGGAAGAGGAGACTTGTGGGGTTTTCACAAGCCTGGGAGCCGGGAGAGCCAGATTGCATGCACCATTCTGTCACAGACTGCCTGTGTGACCGTGAGTGTGCCTTAGTTTCCCCAAGTATAAAATGAAGATAATAGTGCATTCCTATCTCTCTGACTCACTGTGAGACTTTAATTAATATTTGTGAATCCTGTTTTGCTGGAACAATGAAAATCATTGAAGAATGAGTCCCCTTCCCCTCCAAACTCACCTGTGGTCAGTAAAAATTTCTAGTCAAACAGAAGTTAATATATATTTCTCCAGCCAAATCTAGAATAACATCACTTACTTCTGATCCACTGAGTCACTTGCAAAGAAATTAGCAACCATATGGCAACACAATCAGTGTACACTGACTTGATAGTATTATACTCCTTTTACAGTTTTACCTAGCATTCCAGCCAGAAAATGACACCAGGAGGACATTGGTCTCTGGGCTTTATACACCACAAGCCATGTCAGAATGCTGGCAACACGATGTGCATTATTCCTAACATATTACTTTCTTTGCTTAAAACAAGGAAGCTGAATTCTTTTTCAGCCTTTCATTCCATATTTTTGAGGAATCCTGTAATTTATTACTGTAGAAACACAGGGACAAATTCTACCCTTAGTTACACCCCCAGTGGATTGAATGGGCTGTAATTGAGGGCAGAATCTAGCATTGTTTGTGAAAACAATGAGTAACGCTTTTTGTTAGTGCCAGAAATTAATGATACTGTATTTACTACCTGGTGTTCAGGGGCTGCTGGGAAAATATAGTAAAAAATATAAGTAGACCAAATAAGACCTTTTGTCCTCGGCCAGATTTGAAGAGAGAGAACTTTGATTAAAAGACCATTTTACAGTACTTTGAAAGCCATTGTGGTGGGGTTAAAGGTGGCTGGGGGTGGGGGGGAAAGGGAATTCACTGCCCAGGCTGCACCTGGGTGAGGAGCCAGGGAGCAGGGATTAATTAGAGAAGAGGCTCAGCTGGATAGGAACGGGAAGGGCTGGTATATAGGACACCTGAGGGCTGCAGGAAAGTAGTTTGCAGCCACTCCTTGAGAGAAGAGTGCTGTGTTTGGGATTATAGAGTCAGGTAGCCTACAGGAAGGAGTTGTATGGCTGGATAACCCAGAGAGGGGGAGAGCCAGAAAAGTAGGAAAGGCTCGGGGGAAAACCAGCAAGGCATAGGATAGTGCTGACCTGGGTGGCTGAGAGGGCCTCTGAGCTGGAACCTGGAGTAGAGAGTGGGCCCAGGGTCCCCAACCAGCCACTGAGGAAGTGACACAGGCCAAGCAGTGGAGTTTGTTCTTGAAGACTTTGATACCCTAGAAGGGGAGGACCATAGTGACCTGACTGGAGAGTCTAGTCATGAAGAGGAAGCTGCAGTTCCTGGAGAGAGAGGGGCTTCAGGGTAAGAGATGATGGTGGGTGGAGAAATGGTGGATGGAGGGTGCAGCACCTGGAAGGAAATAATCCCCTGAGTCGCCAGGAGGAGGTGCCCTAGAGGTGAGAGGACCCCATGACAGCTGTTGTCTGTATTTTCCTTGTGATTACTACTAATTATTAAATACTTTTTTTTAAAGGAGCCTCCTTCCTTCAAAATCAGCTTCTGCTTGGGCTAATCCTGGAATAAAGCTACAATGCTAAATGTATGATTTCCTACTGTGTTGAAATGGTGGTGACTAATATTAGAAATTCATCATTAGGGCTTTGTAGCAAAATCAAGACCCACAAGCTGGGTCTTGAACAAGAACAAGGAAGTGTCCTATAGGTTCAAACTTCTGGAGCTTCCCCCACCCCAAAACCACCTCCAAGCTGCTGAAACCCTCAGTGTTCTCCCTTTTTCCTCTGCTTCCTACTGAAAGCTCTACGGTAGCAGATCCAGAGTGTATTGCACCATCTGCAGCACCCTGATGCAACAGTAACAAGTTAATGCAATTAGGGTATACAGTGTTTTCAGGGGTTTTTGTTTTTTTGGTCTGGAATAATCCCTTTATATGTTCTTGAAACAAGAAAAAAAATGTAGCAGTGCTGAAAAGGCATATACAGTAAATATGAGGTAACATTTTGTTGGAAGTATGATCTGAGTGGTATGGTGTCCATGAGATAGAGGTGTTCCTGTTTTTGTTTTGTTTGAGACATAGTTGAGTATTGTAGTTTAGGAAATCATGAACAAGGACTAGACACGGAGAGATTTAAAAGTAATTTCTTTTCTCCAGCCACAGAACAAACCACCCTCTCTTTTCTTGATTTACTTTCCATAGGTCTATTTCTATTCATTCACCATCTCTCTTCTCTCCTTTATGTAAATGCCAGCAACAAACTAAATCCAAAAGCTCTTCAGAGGGAAAAACAAACTAAGCACCCCCAGTTGTTCCCAGCTGCATGAGCTGCTGCTCCTAATTAATTCTGAGATGCATGTGCTAGAGCACTGCCCAGCAAATCTAGCAAGGCAAAGATATTGCTCATTACAAATCATTACCTTTTTTTGTTTGCTAGTCAGAGGTCTGAATACCCTAGTGTTCTGGAGCCCTTTTAGTTGGCATGAATGTAATTTTCTTTAACTATCCAAATGCTGCAAAATTATGGGGATGGTTTGGTTTGTTTTAGTTTGCTTTGTGTCTGTGAAGAATATTTTACTTTGTACTGATCTCTCTTCAAAATACAAGAAGAAAAAACAGAAGACCAAGAATAATTGGTTAATATTATCAGAGTGATTAGGTGCTCACAGCTGACCCTCACAGCTTTGCTCACAACACCCTCATTCTGCTTATAAAAAAAGGGGGGAGCACCCAGTGACACACACTAATTAGAGATGTTTGCAATCTGCCTGTGTCACCATTCAAAAGAATAGCATTTATGCCTCAATGCCAGGAATTGAACCTAGTAAGGTGAGACAAGCAGTCTCTCTCTGCAGCAGAAATCTTCCCCTTGTGACTGAGGAAATTCCAGATATTTGTACTGTCTAACAAGAATAGGCAGCTAATACTTCTAAATCCTGTTGCTTTGGAAGAGTATAATCCTGGCTAGAGCTGGAAACCAAGATGTTTTTTGTTTTTGTTTTTTTAGTCCCCCCATCCCCCGAATCATATTTAAAAATGCAGATTTGGAGCCACTAAAGTATTTCACCAAATTGTTTTGGTCTGTCGCCTTGTAATATTTCACTACATATTCTTTATGAAAATATGCTTATGATACGAATGACATAACTGAGATACTTTATGCAAGATGTCTCATGTGAGATATTACTGGAAAGGTTATAATTTTTTGAATGTGTGATGATCCAATGTGTATGCCTGTATAATTTCTGTATCTGTATTTCAACTATGCTACTTTTTGTGACACCCACTGCTAAGGCTTCAGCTACAACAATGGAAAAGCCAGACAGGGCTGATGGCCCATTAGTGAGGACAATAATGTGAAAAGGCTTGGCCTTCCTGCAGATGCTCCATACTGCCACTGATTCATGGACTCTGTGATACTACAGTCAGGTGGTCTTGTCACCTGATACGAAACATTACCTGGAACTTCTTGTAACTTTCCACGGGAAGGGAAGGGGGGGTGTCAAGTTTGGGAAACAAAGGATTCCCGCCTTATGTAAATCCTATTTAAGGGTGGGGAGGAAGGCAAACAAAACTCCTCTCTAAAGCTGGTCTGCCCAAGAAGAAAGACTGCTAAAGCCAGCTGAAGGGAAGGCGGCGGGGAGTCCAGACTGAGACAGGGGTCCAATCTGAAATGAAATATAACTGCAACTCTGAACCACAGAAACTTTGCAACCTGCCCAAAATAACATTTAGGGTAAGAAATTACATTTTGTAACTTTTTTCTTAAGTATATTGAGTGTTGCTTGCATATTTTGTTTTATTTGGTCAGTAATCTGCTTTGCTTTGTCATTTCTTATATTCACTTAAAATTCACCTTTTGTAGTTGAACTATTTCTTGTTTATAATATAACCCAGTTTATGTAATTTCTAAGGGGGGGGGGAGAAGTTGTGTATATATCTCCTGCCACATTGAGGGAGGGGGCAAATTTCATAAAACATTTGGGTTTGTACCCTTTAAAGGCAGTGGGCACCAGAGTGTTGGGGCAAGCCCCTAAGGCTGAATCTTTTCAGAGCAGATCTGTCTCTCTGTGCAGCTGGGTGTAGCTCTGCCTGTGTGTTTGGCTAGAAGAGGCTTGTGAGCCTAACCCAGCAAGGCCAAGTAAAGGGGAACCCACTCTTACAGGCTACGCTGGCTCAATAGCATCCCAGCACCTCAGGTGACACCATAAGGGGCTCAAACCCATCACACCCCTCTCCCAGCCTCCAACAATACAAAAATGTCATTCATCCATTTTATGAATGCAATGTAGTTTTAGCCATGTTGGTCCCAGAATATTAGGTGGGTGAGGTAATATCTTTTATTGGACCAACTTCTGTTGGTGAGAGAGGCCAGCTTTCGAGCCACACAGAGCTCTTCTTCAGCTTGTCTTCAACAGGATTGGGAGATGCTAAGTGCTGCAAAAAGCAGCAAGAAATACCCCGAGAGAATGTAGGTGAGTACTGCTTATTGTTAATTATTAATTATTATTATTGATGATGATGATATGGCGAGGAGGCATAGGTAAGGGTGCTACAAAAACAGATCCTTATTTTTGAAATAGTGTTGGCAACTCTATTGACCTGAAACTTTTTTTTCCAATTTTTCAGACTTGCAAGCAAACCAGAAAATCCATTATTTGCACAGCTATAATGGGCCAAATGGTGTCACTGATTTTTAAGCAGAATATCCCTTGAAATTAATGGTTAAAAATACATGATGATGTGCCACATTCAGAGGTGATGAGTAAGGAAACCTTTCTGAGCTTAAGGCAGTGTGAGTGAACATGAGGGAGAAATCACACCAGTTTAATTTGAATTATTGTTTAGAGATATTTATTTTGCTTTATCTTAAACCTGTTCCCAATAAGCATAAGCTAAACTGAAATAAAACCACTGTAAAATGAAATGTGTTTACACAATCTTTTGAACCATTGACTATATCCATTTAGAAGTCCTAACTTTCTTGTATAGATAAGCCCAGCAAGAACTCAGAAGCAGCAAAAAGTGGGTAAAAACATGTTTTTTATGTTTTTCTACTGCTCCTCTCTACTCAATGTGCAAATTAAGAGGTTCAATTCCTTTAGATAGAGTGGGCATAAATTCAGAGTCAACGGTTGGAGGAGGTGTATAAGTTGCCAGTCAGTAAGGCCTTGTCTAAACTAAACAATTAAGTTGACCTACGTTAGGTCAATGTACCAGCCACCACAGTGATTTCTGCAGATTTTCACACTACTCTCCTTCTGCTGGTGGTGTGTCCCCTCACCAGGACTGCTTGCATTGACTTAAGTGGGGCAGATGGGTGGGGAAGGGCTGGGAGCCCAGGCCATCAGCTCCATGCCGGGCTCTCGGCTGTGAGTACCAGATGGGGCTCCTGTCAGGCAATTTATGTAACACAGTGTCTACACAGACATTGTGCTGCCCTCACTACATCGACCTAAGCATGCTTCTCATAGAGGTGGAGTTGTTACGTCAGTGTAGTGTGGGACTTGTATCGGTGGGAGCAATGCTGTAGTGTAGATATTTACAGAGTTAGGTTGATGTAAGCTACTTTGTGTCAACCTAACTATGTAGTATAGATGTGGCCTAAATAGGTGTGAATTTAAGAGGGACTAAGCTGGTGTGTAACTTAACATGAAGAAACTGGAAAAACACCAACATAGACTTTATCTCCTCTCACCACAGTCTCCTAGACTCAGTCGCACCTGCTTATCACTAAGTAACCTATACAACTGTCTACACCACTTATTACTTAGGAGCCCTAGAACTCACCTATGAATTTGGCCTAAAGTATGGACATATTCAAGGTAACATAGGAATGAAGATTCTTAAAATTAATCTGGAGATACAGATTAAAATGTGCCCTGGTAAAAAAGCATTGTGTACTAGCAACATCTATAATTCTAAGGAGAATGGGAGGTAACAGCTGAGAAGTTTACTTGCATCTCTCCTAATAAACTCGGATGTTAAGAAGAATATCAAAGCCAGTGATTTGGAACCAGTGATGGAAAAGCTGTCAGAATTTGTATGTACATAGAAAAGAACTGTACACATTTCTTATATATAAGATGAAAAATACTGCTGTTTTGGTCCTGTTCTATTTTGTTAATGCTATGTCCTTGAACTTTGTTTTCTTTCAAATCCTAAATCTAACAAGACTGAAACAATTGTAATAACAGGAAAGGATAAAGATGGCCATAAACATACATGCTGACCGGTCATTGGTTTGTAAAAACAGCCACAGAACATCAAGAAATGGTTTCTAATGATATTCCAAGAAATGCAATAACCATTAGCCTGCATAAGAAAGTAAATTTAAAAGCACACAAATTCATGTGGTATCAGTTCCATTAAGAAAATGAATGATGGTAAAGAATGTTAATGAGCTGACACCACATGGGTGGACATGTGTAACTATGTATTTTCTGTGTTATATATAGTGGGGGAGAGAGGAACTCTCTACATACATGTATTTATACCTGCTCCTGTATTTTCACTCCATGCATCTGATGAAGTGGGTTCTAACCCACAAAGGCTTATGCCCAAATACATTTGTTTGTCTCTAAGGTGCCACAAGGACTCTTCGTTATCTCTATATATAGGCACAGTTAAAAACAAGAGAATCAGGAAATACAAAAAATAGAAGGCTCCTACACCATTACTACCTTCATCCCACTGCACACCGTTTTTGTGTTATATGTGAACGTTTGTTAAATGTGTAACAAGGAAATCAAGGAGCAAAAATACAGGGTTTAGTTATTGTTGAAGTATGAACTCTAATCCTTGCTTCCATGATTTATTTTTATTTTAAGTCTGAGCCATAATATTATATCAACCTAATTCTTATATTTACTTTTATAATTTTTTTTTAAAACAATGGGGGAAAGATGAGTAAACTTCACCAATACACACACTTTTGATTGCCACCTCAGTACCTCTATAAAATACCTTTAGGAAACAATTTAATGGGTTCAGAATAGCTATTTTTCCCCAAAAAAAGCTTGAAAATCAGTGAGATGAAATGTACCGGAATAGATCTGTGAGCAGTGGGTGGAGGCAGTTGTCAGAGCAACAATGCTCTTGGGACTGCTCTGATCAGAATCTTAATAGCTTGTTTTGACCCCTTTGTTGCTAATTGTCTGGGTCATACGCTGTGGTGTTGCTGTTTCATAGTTAAATAGTATGGCATATTTCTAATGTTCAGCAACATCACTGTGTACTGCTGTACATTTTACCTGGATGTTTGGCAGACAATTGTTAGAAAGCATAATCTTATCTAGAGATTAAAGCAGGGTCTGCGAATCTGGAGATAAGATGTGAAATTCTGGCTCCGGTGACATAGAAGGCAAAATTCTCACTAACTTCAGTGGGGTCAGGATTTCAGCCCTGGATTCTAATCTAATTTTCCACCTGAGTTGCTATATAACTAGAGCCATGCAAGGCTACAAAATTTGGATCTACAGCCATCCAGGATGTGGATATCTGCAGATATAAAGCACAGATCCACGGATTTGCAAGGCTCTCTATATGACCTTATTCACATTACTTGATGTCCATATGCACATCAGTTTCTCCACCTGTAATATGAGGATACTGCTTCTCCATCTGACATAGATGTGCTGAGGCTAAATTCTTTAAGGTTAAGCTTTTCAGGTGAGAGGTGCGATAAAGAATGCAAAGTGTTATAAAATCTTGAATGTTGTGAAAGACACCTCAGACAGCATCTTCAAATAAATTTAAATGTAATTGAATATGCACTACTTTAGACATGAAAAAGTGTCCTGCCATATGCATAATGCATCAGTTTTCTTTGAACATTGTCCCATTTGAGCCTAAAGTAATTCTTTTAAAGCTATTCAAGAACCCTTGCAAAATCTCAGCCAAAATTATTACAAACATACAGGGAATCCTTCTCCTACATCATGTTGGGAAGTTTTCTTCCCACTGAGGTTTTCTTTCCTCTGTGTGTACATGAGGTAGGGGAAGGGAGGGGAAATCGGCTGCCTCTGCAGCAGTATCCTGTTCTGCTGATTCGCAATCTCATATTATAATTATAATGCAAAATGTAACTTGCTCTTCTTTTAGTTTTCTGTTGCTCATATCTTTTGACTCTTCCTAAGAAAGAAAGGCAAGAGCCTAATGTGCAAATAAGTGTTTCTCTCTAGTTGTATTCTCAGTTGTATACTTTAAAATATACTGTATGAGTGTGTAAATTATTATATTTCTTTATAAAGCTAAATGTACAGTTTGCCTGTGAAATGTTGGTATTATTACTAGTGGCTCTTCTTGATGTAATTGAATGCATCAGCCTTATCCTGCCACATTAGGTGAACAGCCACTGTTAATTAAGTTAGCAGATCAGATGGGATCTCATGGAGTTTGCATCAAAATGTTGGACTGAGTTTTATAAACACAGAAATATTTAACCTTTCTATAGCACTCATCACCATATATCCTTTGACAGGTTTCCAGGCCTCGTTCGGGTTCTGTTCCCTCCTCCATTTCAGTTTTTCGTTGTTTTACAGGCTTGCTGTTGACCATTTTGAATTTTTAACTTTTGGAAGGGAAATGTGTGCTTGTGTTTTGAAATCTTTGGCTGGGTTTTGTAAGAGAATTTAAAGAACATTAGTAAGGTTTAGTAAGGAAAGAGGTTGGTTATTAAAGAAAAATATTTTTGGTTCACCTTATTAAGGAGAGAGCATTTTAAAGAAATTTTGAAAGACAGTAAAGAGACTATAGGCTATAGACTAGGGGGAAAAAATGTATATTTTGAGAGGAACTAATAAATTTTAAAAAGCAAAAGGTTTATTAAATAAAAGGAAAATATAAAAGTGGGTTGAGACAGGAGTATTTAAAACATTATTTTGAAATAAAAGGAAAATATTAAGGTAAAGAATTGGGTTATCAAACAAATCATACTGGAAGATGCTCTGTAGCAGGGCCTGCAAAGCAAGAAAATAATGGTAATCACTTTTTTTAATATACCTGCTTTAAAAAAAAAAGGCCTCTGTCGTTAAAGGTATAAAATAAAAGACTTGAACAAAAATCAATGTATGCTTTATTGATGTGCATTGTAAACTCCTGAAAAGACAGACATTTCTGGACATGTTGAAACATGTTTGGGACACGTCTGGACACACCTGACTTTTTCCCTTTCACAAACCGCACCACAATGCGGTCATTTTCTGGGAAACCATTTCTGTACAATTTTACAATCTGATCAAAATATAAACCCTCACTACATTTATTTTAAATAGAAGTTCCTCCTTACTTAAGGAGGAAGACCAAAGTATTTTCCAGTATGTTTTTGTTAATGTTATTTCTATTGAATGGAGGAGATAATATCTCAAACTGGGAAAGTGATTCTCAATGACCAATGCTTGCCCATGCTAAAAACAAAACAGGAAACAAAGAATGGCTGCCCAAAACTGTTTTAACTAAATAAGTTATTCCCCCTAAAACTCAAGACAGCCCTCATATCCCCATATCCTGTTCTCTATGGCTGTGGCTTTTGTCTTTTTAATTTTTTTATTGTAAAACCATCACATGTGATGGGGTTTTAATTGTACCCTATACTTCTAAAGCTTTCTTTACAATTTACAGGTAGCATGGTTTTTGTCCGGTTATCTTTTTGTATTCTGGGCAATTCATATGCTGCTTCAAATAGGCCTCACTGAATGCTATTTTTTATTAAAATAACATTTAAATCCTCCATAATCAATGATTTTTATATTCTACACAGGCCTTCTTTACAGTTTAACAGTTTTTTTAAAAAGTTACTGTTAAAAGGGGCCTCTTTATTTCACTACAAAACAAGTCTATTTATACGGTTTTTAAAACGTTAAATATATTGTGAATGGTAATATTGGTATTTCTTGATCATTAACATACCTGTAAACAGCTGTTGATCTTACTAAATTAAAATCTTTGTGTGTTCAGTAAAACTTGGTAACTCTTTAAGTTTACATTATTTAAATGTAATCCTCTGCTTTTGCTGACAAAAAAAATGTAAAAGCAGAAGGGCCTGCTTAAAATAGGTCTAATTTTTTATTAAAATAACATTTGATTGTGTTAAACTTTAATCATATCAAAGAAAGTGGTTTTTTTAACACTGTATGTTTAGTGAGTGTTAAATGCATGGGAAAAGTCAAGAAAGGGAGATCTTGCAAAATTGCACGCAGGCAGACTGATCGCTGTGCGCTGGAAAATAAGTTTTGCTAGTCAGAAGGCTGTTGTCTTCATATGCTACCAGTAGATATAACACCTTATGCCTTTAGTAGTTCTAAAATGCTTATGTGAAACTACAGCGATGTGCAAAGAACAATGGTATTGCTCAGTCCTTGGCATCAGCTTAATCATGGTTGTGCTGGGCCATATTCTTCTTATTTACAGGTTTCAGAGTAACAGCCATGTTAGTCTGTATTCACAAAAAGAAAAGGAGGACTTGTGGCACCTTAGAGACTAACCAATTTATTTGAGCATGAGCTTTCGTGAGCTACAGCTCACTTCATCGGATGCATACCGTGGAAACTGCAGCAGATATTATATACACACAGAGATCATGAAACAATACATCCTCCCACCCCACTGTCCTGCTGGTAATAGCTTATCTAAAGTGATCATCAAGTTGGGCCGTTTCCAGCACAAATCCAGGTTCTCACCCTCCACCCTCCCACACACAAACTCACTCTCCTGCTGGTAATAGCCCATCCAAAGTGGCCACTCTCTTCACAATGTGTATGATAATCAAGGTGGACCATTTCCAGCACAAATCCAGGCTCTCACCCCCCCCCCCCCCTTTTTCCAGGACACACACACACACACACTCTCTTGCTGGCAATAGCTCATCCAAACTGACCACTCTCCAAGTTTAAATCCAAGTTTAACCAGAACGTCTGGGGGGGGGGTAGGAAAAAACAAGAGGAAATAGGCTACCTTGCATAATGACTTAGCCACTCCCAGTCTCTATTTAAGCCTAAATTAATAATATCCAATTTGCAAATGAATTCCAATTCAGCAGTTTCTCGCTGGAGTCTGGATTTGAAGTTTTTTGTTTTAAGATAGCGACCTTCATGTCTGTGATTGCGTGACCAGAGAGAAGTGTTCTCCGACTGGTTTATGAATGTTATAATTCTTGACATCTGATTTGTGTCCATTTATTCTTTTACGTAGAGACTGTCCAGTTTGACCAATGTACATGGCAGAGGGGCATTGCTGGCACATGAGGGCATATATCACATTGGTGGATGTGCAAGTGAACGATCCTCTGATAGTGTGGCTGATGTTATTAGGCCCTGTGATGGTGTCCCCTGAATAGATATGTGGGCACAGTTGGCAACGGGCTTTGTTGCAAGGATAAGTTCCTGGGTTAGTGGTTCTGTTGTGTGGTATGTGGTTGTTGGTGAGTATTTGCTTCAGGTTGCGGGGCTGTCTGTAGGCAAGAACTGGCCAGTCTCCCAAGATTTGTGAGAGTGTTGGCTCATCCTTCAGGATAGGTTGTAGATCACTTTGGATGGGCTATTACCAGCAGGAGAGTGAGTTTGTGTGGGGCGGGAAAGAGGGTGAGAACCAGGATTTGTGCTGGAAATAGCCCAACTTGATGATCACTTTAGATAAGCTATTACCATCAGGACAGTGGGGTGTGAGGAGGTATTGTTTCATGGTCTCTGTGTGTATATAATGTCTTCTGCAGTTTCCACGGTATGCATCCGATGAAGTGAGCTGTAGCTCATGAAAGCTCATGCTCAAATAAATTGGTTAGTCTCTATATCCACAAAAACAGGAGTACTTGTGGCACCTTAGACTAACACGGCTGGTATTCTGAAAACTATGGGCCTGATTTTTAAGAATCTGAAGCCTGATTTGTTTAAGGCAGTGTTAAAAGTGGAAATGCATTCTGTCAAGCGTTCATATGCTCACCTATCTGGGGGTGGAAAATTAGACCCTGCAGATCCACTGAATAAAGAAACATAATCAATATTGTTATAGACAAAACACTTTGCCAACTAGGCAAGAAAGAAAGTAATTCAGGTCACCCTTGTGTACATGAAAGACAAGTTCAATTGGTTTGCTTCTTTTTGTCTCCTTTCAAATGCCTTTTAGAAGAGTGTCCTTTTTATTGCTGTTCAGTGCTTCTGCAAGTAGTGGTCTCCTGATGTTAGTTAAATACCAGTAACTATTAGGTAAATTGAGTAAACCTTTTCATTTACTGACAATTCTGTCATGGAGGAATATCAATTCCTATAGAAAAATTACTGTAAACTAATTCAAAGCTCACAGTAGCATAATTATGCAGTTTACAGTTAATAGGTGTCACAAAGCAAGCTTAAATCCTTTTGGGATTCAAGGGGTGTGTGTGGGGAGGGAATTTCAGAAGCTAAGGATAAGGTTACAGAAGGGATTCACAATTGACATGTCTATATAAATGGGTTGGGGAAGGGGGTGGGGTTCTGTTACTATATACTTTTCCTCCTTTATTGTAAAACAACTTTTTAAGTGCTTATTTTACATTAAAAAACCATACCAAATACATTATAAAGGCTAATACTGCTATTTCTTTACTATTGACATGTCTGTAAACGGGTTGATCTTACTAAATTAAAATCTTTGTGTTTAGTAAAACTTGGCAGCCCTTTAGACTTACAGCTAACTTATTGACAGTTTTCATATTTTACTCAGTTGTTTTGATACTTTGAAAACGTTATTCTTAAGAGGCTATGCTAGTGTAGCTTACATATTTTTGTCACAGAGCTTTTACAAATATTAAAAAAAAATAGCCTGTCTTTCCCAGCATAAAATTGTAAAACATTTATATTAAGTCTGTTTAAATAGTTAAACTTTGTAAATGGTAATATTGTTACCACTAACATTTTTGTACTCAGAGGGCTTTGACATCTACACACCTGTTCCTTTTAATTAACTTAATGACCATGGCTTTAGTTTAATGGTAACTAAACAGATTTTTAAAACAAGCTTGCTGGTTCAAATAGGCCTTAGTAATGTGGTGGGTTTTTTTAACTAAGGTCCTGTGGTTTTAACTCTGGGATGTTTTTCCCCCTTCTGTTTACATTAAGTTAAAAGGGTGTCTCTTTTGACAGCACTTTTAAAAGCATACCGCTGTAGTTTTTAAAACCAACGGGTTTGTTTCATTTAATCAAAGTAATATGTAAAAACTATACAAGTCTCTTGTATTTTACACAGCATCTGTGCATGGGTCCCTGGCTAGTCTAATTAATCTTACCTGTTTTTAAAATGTAGAGCGCCACAGCTGCAGCCTGTGATGTATCATTTTAACAAAATTTATAAACCCAAAACAAATACAGGAGCTGGTACCTGTGTCTCAGCACATGGGCTGCAAACATTTGCTCTAACCTTTTGATGAGTCAACAAAAATTTCATACTAAAATCCTCAGTAAATTAAAGTTTAATGTAACTTTCACTTGTATTTGTTAAAAAGTTAGAAATTGGGGGTGGGGTATGGAAGAGAAGCAGTCATCTTATCTGTAACAAAAACTGGTTTTGGTAACTGCGCTTTTGCTGCAACTTTAAATTTTTCTTACTAAAAAATGACCAATATAAGCAAAAAGTAGGGGAAAAGTTTATCACTTTTATAAACCGAGCTTCATGCAATCACAAAACAGTGGCTTCTTCAAATAACAAGGAAGGATGTTTATCTCACTTTTATGAAGTTCTTGAATATGCTGCTATTCCTAAAGGAAGTTTTGTCCTTGGTTTACATTTGAAAAAAAAATTAAAATGAAAAATGTATGTATGGTGGGGGGGAAACAGACACCTTATCTCTGTGTTAACTTTTTCACATAAGCTGGTTTTCTTTTTTTTATAAACCTAAAGTTGTGTTAGCTTTCCCTGCAGTTAATTAAAGTAATATGTAAAGCAATTATACAAGTCGTCTTTGTATTTTACATAGCATTACTTCTAATAAAAATATTTTGTTATATTGTAAATAACATTCAGCCTTTATAAAGCTAAAGAAAACAAAATTCTTATCTGGTAAAGTATAATTTCTTTACAAAAGTTTTCCTTTAGGAAAACTTTTTAAAAGCAAGCCTAGGGAGTTTCATACTATGTTCTAGAGTAGCAGCCGTGTTAGTATTCACAAAAAGAAAAGGAGTACTTGTGGCACCTTAGAGACTAAATACATTTATTAGTCTTTAAGGTGCCACAAGTACTCCTTTTCATATTATGTTCTGGTCATCTAACAGTCTTCTTAGTTCTTAGAGGTTGCTTTTGGTAACTCTTTTTGCTGCAGCTTCATATTGTCCTCACTAAAAAATAATGTTAGTAAAAACCTAGGGAAACTTTTTATCACTTTTAACTATTTTTATAAACTGGCTGTTACTAAGTTTGTAGTTTTAACCCTGGAGGTATTTCTGCATGCTATTTCTTTTTATTGAAACACATATGTAAAAGTGCTAAATTAAGGAAAAGGTGGTGAGGAAATGTTCCTTCAAATAGGCTTGTCTTTTAAGTGTTTGTTCCTTGACAAAACTTAAGTCAATTTTCAGTAAAACTCCAAGTAAATAAAAAAGGCTGTGGGAATATGCTTCCTGCAGGGCTTATTTTAGGAGGGGTGGTGAAGGGAGAGGAAGGAGGTGGCAGTGGACTGTAGAACTGCTCCTGATTGGTCCAGTATAGTTATCATTTCACTATGGACAGCCGCTGGGTAAGCTTGCTGCTTGTCTGCCTGTCTTTCAAGCTCGCTGCTGCTCTCTATACTTTACCCCCTCACTAGCCATGTGTTCTGCTCACTAGCAAAGAAGTATCTTTCTCTTACTGTTTTCTATACTTTACTTATTTCACTGAACACAGGCTCTCTAGTTAATTTTTAAAATTCCCTTTTTTCTGTCATGATTTCTGTCAACCTAATTCTTTACCTTTATATTTTCCTTTTATTTCAATTTGTTTCTATTCTATAACCTTTATTCCAGAAAATTTTCTTTAAAACCCTCACTCCTTAATAAACCACCATCTTTGTTTTCTTTAATAACCAACCTCTCTTCTTACTAAACCTAACCAAACAATCTTTATTTCTTTAATCTGCTTTAAGTTCTCGCTCAAAACCCAGTCAAACATGTAGAAACAAGCACACAATATTTCCCTTTTCCTCCTTCCTCCCCCCCCCCACCCCGCCCCAAATCAAAATGGCTGATGGCACCAAACCTGTACATGACTGGAAATGGAGGGCGGGACATAAAACCTAAATGGGGCATTGAAACCCATCAAAGAATACATGGTGATGAGTGTTGTAGAGAGGTTAACTACTCACAGACATGCACCCAGTGTATTTACATAGCTTCAACATTTTAATCCCAGGAAAAGGATTCAGTTAGTCCACTACTGAACTTCCAAACTTAAATCAGATTTATTTCCAGTTGTTTTGACAAAGGATTTGAATTCTACAGCGTGTTTTATGTTCACTGATTTTAAAAAGTTCAAGAAAAGAGCAAAATTTACAATATGTCAGTGGACAAAGTATAAGGTAATGAACAAATTATAAGATTTACAGCAAAATATGACTTTCATACTCATCAGACCTGTGTGATCCTGTATGGAATATCATCCCAAAAGAATAACACTGACAGAATTGGATTCTTGGACTCTTCATGCATAGTCAGATTGTACTATTTACAATAAATGTTTCAACATTAAAACCACCAGCAGGGAGAACCAAAATCCCCTAGAAAACCTTATATGTTCCTCACCATCAGCATAATGGAATGAAGCAGTACGCAGTAATTTCATTGAAACATGGTTAGACTTTAGCCTAAGTACCAATTCAAAATATTTTGATCTCACATCTGCAATGACACTTCCTCTCTGAGCCAGATGGTCCTTTCCTCAGATAAAATGCATGGGAGATTTTTACCAGGACATTCCCATGAGAATTTCCTAGTGGAGTTTTTCTGTCAGCATCTTGTTGGGAAGTGGGGATGCCTATTTGAAGAAAAGCTGCTCAGAAACCTGGCAGATGTGCATAAAACCTTGTATCCACAACTGCTCTAGGCCCCAGTTTCACATCCCTTTCCTTGGCAGTGTGGCTGCACTGAAGCTGCCCTGCCAGGGATCCCAGGTTCAAATCGCTGCTCTGGATTTGCTTATGTCTCTATGTGCTTAAATCTAATAAACTGCAGTGTTAGACAAGAGCATGCTTACTTGCATTTAATCCTTGATCAGACAGAATTGCTGTGTTCCTGTTGATTTATTTCTGACACCACCTGGAGTGGAATAGTTAAATTACTGCTGTTGTGGGTTCTGAAAAACATGGGTAATGCTACCACTGAGTAACTGTATGTGGAAACAAAACATAAGTCTTCACTCTTCACAGCAGAATGAAGTTTGCAGGTCTTTCTCTTTATATAGCCTGTAATAATACCACATTACTCCCACAGATCGTGTTTTGTCTCTTTTTAATCATGATGTCAAGTGAGGGCTTTAAGACAGGGTTCGTATTCACTTGTGCTGCTTCATTCTCTGTGCTATGGACCCCCTTTTTGGGGGGGAAAATTCTTGTGGGCATTCAATGTTTGGGAGAGCCCATAAACTGCAAGACTACCTATTGTGGTTGCCAGGAGATTGTGGGCCTATGCCTGCCCAAAACTAAAGGCCTCTCAACTGGGGAGGAGCCATTGAACCCATCCCACAAGTAAATACTGGGAAGAACAAATGGAAAAACAGGAATAGGAGTGAGGATCAAAGGATAAATCTCATGTAACTGGAAGGGAACACTAAGCAGAGAACCTCCAACAGTGCCCACTCCTCTTCAAAGGAATCGGTGGACACCACCCAGAGAAACTTTGCCTGGAAGTATCGCTGGATAAGGGAATATAAATTGGCCCCACTGTCACAAATCACACCTGCCAGCCTCATCCTGAGTGATGGATGACCAGCTTGGCCACTGCTAGGAGGAGGCTGACATGGAGATACCACCACTTTGTGGGGCCACAGATGTAGGTGTGCATAAATTAGGAGGTGCAGGGAAAAGTGCAACCAGAACCTCAGTAAGAGGTTCTAAAAGAGCTCGAAGAGCGTCTGCAACCTGATGCACCCTATGAAGAGGTGTGCCGGGATCTCCCTCTTGTTGCAAAAGACACAGGTGTTGAGAGAGTTCTTGAACTGCACCAGGAACATGTGCATGCTCACAGCTCTGTGGAGGAGTTGCCACCTAATATCCCTAGCAGGCTGTGAAACCATACTGGTGAGTACAGGTTGGCCCTCTGGGATTCCTCACTCTCCTTGGGTGGCAGTAGGTTCTGCCACTTGGTGTCAGGGTGGGATGTGAGGGAAAGGAAGTTAATGGCATGAAGCATGAGTGCATAAAGATGTTGTCTGGGTGTGGTTTAGAGTTTAGTGAACAGGAGACATGTTGGGGACAGCTGGAGAGGCTCACAGGGCAGGGGCCTGATGATGAGTTCCAGAGGGGGAGGGTTGGGCATGGAATACCCTCCTGCAGGACCCACTTGAGGAAAGCAAGAGAGTCAAGATGCAAGGCTAACTTCATGTTTTATAGGTTTCAGAGTAGCAGCCGTGTTAGTCTGTATTCGCAAAAAGAAAAGGAGTACTTGTGGCACCTTAGAGACTAACCAATTTATTTGAGCATGAGCTTTCGTGAGCTACAGCTCACTTCATCGGATGCATACCGTGGAAACTGCAGCAGACTTTATATATACACAGAGAACATGAAACAATATCTCCTCCCACTCCACTGTCCTGCTGGTAATAGCTTATCTAAAAAGTGATCATCAGGTTGGGCCATTTCCAGCACAAATCCAGGTTTTCTCACCCTCCACCCCCCCACACAAATTCACTCTCCTGCTGGTGATAGCCCATCCAAAGTGACAACTCTTTACACAATGTGCATGATAATCAAGTTGGGCTATTTCCTGCACAAATCCAGGTTTTCTCACATCCCCCCCCCACCCCCATACACACACAAACTCACTCTCCTGCTGGTAATAGCTCATCCAAACTGACCAGTCTTCAAGTTTAAATCCAAGTTAAACCAGAACATCGGGGGGGGGGGGGGTTGGGAAAAAACAAGAGGAAATAGGCTACCTTGCATAATGACTTAGCCACTCCCAGTCTCTCTAACTTCTAGAGTTCCCAGAAGTTACCTACTACAGGACAGGCCTAACAAAGAAAACAACAGAACGCCACTAGCCGTCACCTTCAGCCCCCAACTAAAACCCCTCCAACGCATTATTAAGGATCTACAACCTATCCTAAAGGATGACCCAACACTCTCACAAATCTTGGGAGACAGGCCAGTCCTTGCCTACAGACAGCCCCGCAACCTGAAGCAAATACTCACCAACAACCACATACCACACAACAGAACCACTAACCCAGGAACTTATCCTTGCAACAAAGCCCATTGCCAATTGTGCCCACATATCTATTCAGGGGACACCATCACAGGGCCTAATAACATCAGCCACACTATCAGAGGCTCGTTCACCTGCACATCTACCAATGTGATATATGCCCTCATGTGCCAGCAATGCCCCTCTGCCATTTACATTGGTCAAACTGGACAGTCTCTACGTAAAAGAATAAATGGACACAAATCCGATGTCAAGAATTATTACATTCATAAACCAGTCGGAGAACACTTCAATCTCTCTGGTCACGCAATCACAGACATGAAGGTCGCTATCTTAAAACAAAAAACTTCAAATCCAGACTCCAGTGAGAAACTGCTGAATTGGAATTCATTTGCAAATTGGATACTATTAATTTAGGCTTAAATAGAGACTGGGAGTGGCTAAGTCATTATGCAAGGTAGCCTATTTCCTCTTGTTTTTTCCTACCCCCCCCAGATGTTCTGGTTTAATTTGGATTTAAACTTAGAGTGGTCAGTTTGGATGAGCTATTACCAGCAGGAGAGTGAGTTTGTGTGTGTATGGGGGTGGGGGGGATGTGAGAACCTGGATTTGTGCAGGAAATAGCCCAACTTGATTATCATGCACATTGTATAAAGAGTTGTCACTTTGGATGGGCTATCACCAGCAGGAGAGTGAATTTGTGTGTGGGGGGGTGGAGGGTGAGAACCTGGATTTGTGCTGGAAATGGCCCAACCTGATGATCACTTTAGATAAGCTATTACCAGCAGGACAGTGGAGTGGGAGGAGATATTGTTTCATATTCTCTGTGTATATATAAAGTCTGCTGCAGTTTCCACGGTATGCATCCGATGAAGTGAGCTGTAGCTCACGAAAGCTCATGCTCAAATAAATTGGTTAGTCTCTAAGGTGCCACAAGTACTCCTTTTCTTTTCATGTTTTATAAGCTTCAAGTCTAGGGGACTGGGCAGAAGTATGGGCCTCAGAGGACCCTGGACTCCAAACATATCTTCAGGGATGTATATGTGTAAGGGAGTAGAACCCTTGCTCTAACATGCAAGTTAGCAATCCTGCCACAGAAATCTACAGGTTCTCTCCAAGTGAATGCTCTGAGGGCCTGAAACTCTGCACCTTTTGTTACATCTGTTCAAAATGGTTATGTGAAACATTTTATACCCACTTTTCACTGGTTTAAATAGGCTCATGGAAATTAGCCCCATTTTCCACTCCTATGCATGGGAGAGTAGGTCCCCCAGATTCCTCAATAATGTGTAGCTTTATTGGCTTATGCCTTTTATGGACTGGTAGTTTCTTCAGTTTCTAATTTTATCACAAAATCTCCATCTTACCTTTTACCATGTTTGTGGATTTTTAAAGCTACCCTGCACAGAAGATTAGTCTTATTTTGTTGTATGTATGTCTTGGTGCTATTTTATCCTTACACCTGCTACGGAAACAGTGAGGCACTGATGTGAACCCAATTTGCAGGAAAAGCACACTGCAAACTTTAGAGTATGAGCTTTAAATCTCCCATGACAACATTATTTAAATGGCCAGGTAAACCAAACATGTCCATTTCTCTGACAATTGAAACTACCTGTGCGTTAAACCTAAAGTAATCTGTTTTTAAACCTGTGTTCAGATTTTTGTCCCAAGAAGAGGGTTTTTGTATCTTATGTACCAGTTTCCTGTTTCTTCTCACCAACAATTCTGTTCTGTTTAGGTTCTTATCTTGGTGCCTCACCTAATTATACCTCAAACCCATCATGCACTTATAGAAGTTAACAAGACTCTGCAGTATACAGCAGTGGTTCACAGACACCAAAGAGTGTAAATCTCAAAAGCCATGTCCTGCTCACACAAGCACTTTAACATAAGAAAACCTTGGTAAGTTATAAAAAAAAGAAATGCATGTGTTTCAAATGTTACTGTTAGTAACAGGAATGTAATATTCTCTTACTGGTAGCTATTACCTCAGAATATTTTTCATTACATTTCAGGAATAGAAGCAGGTCTTGAACTAAAGGTGAACTGGGGAAGCATAGCCCACCTTATTAAAGTCATTAATACTTAAAGTAAAATGAAATTAAGGATGAGATTATCCTTTTGGTAAGACTACATTTCAACTCCATAATAGAATTTCACAGTAAATTTAATATACAACATTTAATAACAATGAAACCAAATATTCTTCTGTAGACATGCTGGTATTAAGCTAATTATCACATTTTCTATTCCCTCCCATTATACTAGTAGGACCCTCATATGTTCTCCTGAAAGATTACACCATCTTTCACAAACGGACATACAGCTGACAGGAAACTTCCTGAGGGCTTCTCAGTGCAATGAACTAGTGCATGGCAAGCTGGACTGTGAATCTAAAATACTCCAGTGTGTTGTGCACTAACTGACCATATGGACCCTTCTGTTGCACACTAAAAGTTCCCTAGTGTGCACTGACCTGGTGCTGTTTGAAACACTCTCATGCTCACTAAACACCATCCATTTAGTGTAACAGCCTAAACCAGTCAAATAATTCAACAGGAAAGGAGAAAATGGGGTCAGAATTTAATTGCAGATTAAAATATTAATACATTTTTACCTTTTTAAAATTTCAGTTTTTCTCTTCTCCTAACTCTAATTGCCTGAATTTTGGATTTATGAATTTAAAAACTGTACAGCCTAGACCCTTGACCAAGAAGTTCATAGTGCAGGTCAGGAAAGAGATTTCAAAGTTAGCTGTAACTTGAGCTACCTACCAACAGTCCCAAGGTGATGACTTGGCAAACAGTGGTCAGAGGTAGCTATGCCCCATATGCTGGGCATTGGAAGGGAAATGGAATAGAAAGCAGTAGGTTGGCTCTGCACAACCAAAGAATCCCCACTACGCTGGGAAGATCCTCCCTGTGGCTGGCTATGCCAGTGGTGTGGTGCAAAGTGACCACTGTGCAGCTTAGAATCTGAGCCAATATCTTTAATGACTGAGAAAAATACAGCAGAAATCACAGAGAGCAGCCAAAGCTGCAGAGCACGAAGAAGAGTAGGAGCAGCCACTGGAGAAGTAAAGTTCCTCAGGGGAATTTTCTTCACTAACTCTGGTCAAGAAGAATCTGATTGGAAGATTCCAAGTTTAGGAGTTATAGTCCTGGGTGGCTTGTGTGTGACCACTAGTTCATGCCTTGAACCCATTACTGCTGCCCTTAGGAAACAAAACTTTATAGTCTGCAAAGATCCACCTGTCTCATGCTGGAGAGAAAAAGACCCAGAAGTGGGAATCCTGTAGGAATCTTTACAAAATATAGGCTATTGATATGGTACATGAAGTGAGAACTGGGTAAAATAGAAAGAACAATAGACTGTAGGGCTGGGAAAGACGGTCTTCTGGTTTACCTTGTTCAATCTACTGTATGGAACAGAATTTTCTTCTACATTAGTCCCCTAAAGTGTTTGTATTACTGCCTCTTAAATGTCTGGTAATGGTGCTTCTACTTTATTAATAAAGTGAATTAGAAAATGTGCAAGAAAAATCTAGTGACTGGTAAATTATAGATTGTGTCTATAATCAACTCAGTTTACCGCCCAGACACTCAATATACAGACAAAAGAACGGTAGCTCATTGTCCGACTCAGTTACACCACAAGTTTTTTTTCCCTTAAATGTTGGACTGTGAGAAAACAGTTAGTTGAGAGAACAGGTTGTGTTTGTTAATTCATGCCTTTTGTGCTAAGCATTAAAGGCTGAGTGCTATCAATGGCAAAGGTAGAAATCTCCACTGAGAGATTACACAACTTCCCTTGGCAGTGTGTTCCATTTCCGATTCTAACAGATATAAAGATTTCTCTAATATTTAATCTACTAATTTAATTTTTCCTTTCAATTTAATCACATTACTGCTTGACTGTCTTTGTTTACTAATGTCTTTATGGCATTCCTATATGTATTAAGCAATTTACATTTCCTCACTCTTTTCTCCAGTCTGAACAACCCCAGTTCTCTTAACCTTGCTTCATAGCTCTTATTTTCCAAACCATTTACTCTTTGTTGCTCTCTTTCTGGCCTGTCTCCAGTTTGTCTGTCTTTTAAAGTCAGGTGTCCAAAATGGAACTGAATTCAGTATTTTAGCTAAGGTCTAACTAAGTACAGTGTAAAGGAATAATTGCCTCACTGGGTTTCACATATGGAGAGAATACATCCTTAAGAGTTCAATAATTCTTTTCAGAGTGTTGTGTTTTGTATAATATAATAACTGCAAAGAAAACTTCAGGCCAATAGTTTGGGTGACCTGCCACATTTTTAAGAAGCCAAGTGCTAGAAACCACTCATGAAACAACGCCTATTTGTAATTTTAGTGTATGCAATACTACATCAGATTATTGATCTATGAAGTCTGGTCTCCAGCCTCTAGCAACAGTTAATATTAGATCATAGAATCATAGACTATCAGGGTTGGAAGGGACCTCAGGAGGTCATCTAGTCCAACCCCCTGCTCAAAGCAGGACCAATCCCCAATTTTTGCCCTAGATCCCTAAATGGCCCCCACAAGGATTGAACTCACAACCCTGGGTTTAGCAGGCCAATGCTCAAACCACTGAGCTATCCCTCCCCCCGAAGCATCTTTTCACAGATGCTTCTGTGAAAAGTGGGAGAGCCCAGCAGTGCACCCCTCTCAATTTGTGCCATGCTTTCTGGCAAGGGAGGGAGATGAGGGAGGTCCAGAGCTGCTTTTTGGGCAGCAAAGTTTCTCATTACAAAAACTAGGCAGAAGTGGTTTTCCTGTCACATGAAAAGCTTGACATTTCAAAAAAACATTTCCCATGCAGAATGGGAATGAAGCAGATGCTTTTTGAAGATTTTTGTAAGAAACAAGAAATCTACCATGAACGGAGAGATCTTCTCACTGAATCTGAGATTACGACAAACAGTTGATGACAAATATGCATTTTTTAATGACAAACTGTTTTCTTTAGAGCTGGTAAGGATTTTATTTTTCCTTGTGAGTCCCTGCCTTAGGACACTGACTGTTCATTGCTCCCAGTGTAATTAATGTGTGTTTTGAGGGGGTCTACTAGGATCTACTAGGATGGAATGTCTAGACAAACTAAGTTAGTACCATTTTTCGTAAAATGCCATGAAAAACCCCTTCGTAGATATGTGGCATGGGGTAAATTTGGCACCCTCCACTGAAGTGTTCAACTAAAGAAAAATGTTTAAAATCATTCAGAAATTAAATATATATATTTTTAAACCCCATCAAAAATACAACCCCATCATGCCTCTAAAAAAAATTTTTTTTTTAACTATGGGACACTTAAGACCTGTACACTTTAGCTCTTTTTTGAGGCTGGCCCATTGCAAGAGATGAATTTCACCCAGTGTTAATAGGAGCATGCTTTATTCTCATGGTTTTATTTATTTATATGTATATTAGTGAGGATATGCCAAAAACTCTCCTCTCCAAAAATATATAGTTATGCCATGTTGTAAAGATTTTTGGTTTCTAATAATGACCTTCAGTGTGAAACACCTCACACACAATATAGTTTTGTCTATACATGAACAGTATGATGATATTGACCGTAAAAATTAATTTTGCTTTAAACATTCCATTTGAGTAGTTATGTGGGTGAGAGATGCACAATGTGAAGAAACAAATGTTATGCTACATTCCTCTCCTAGAATAACTGCAATGTGCATATGTATTTGAGGCACCATCTGTGCAAGCCATTCATGGGCTTCTGCAGTACCAAACACTCTGTACTCTGCATTGAGATCAGACAGTGGTCACCATTTAAAGAGTTAAAATTTATCAGTTATTTATTATTCTGGGAATAGATAAGATACCTTTTTTATGGTACCTCTTGGTAAATGCTGACAATTCCTCAGTTACCACAGTATCGGACTTTGAGTGCTAATAACTCTGCTTTTCATAATATTCTTTCTAGAAGAATGTGCTACTGTGTGTATCAAAATGTTCTTTATTCTCTACTATTTCCCTACAGTAATCCCCAAAACCCATCTTTTTAAAGCCAGTCGGGCAGTGGTGAGAGTGAAAGGACCCAGCTGTTTAAAATGGGAATGTATGACATTTTCTATAACTAGTGACCTTCATTGAGATTAAGTCCAATATATGTAATTTATTTCCTAGAGTAATATATAGGCTCTGAAAACCATTATTGCCAAAAGTCCATTGGACCATGATTAATTGATTGTAACAGGTTACTATAGATGTCTACAATGCTGATAACAAAACCAAACCAAGGTCAGCCAATAGATATTCATTTAAAACA
Organism: Lepidochelys olivacea; assembly: GCF_965140295.1. NCBI lineage: Eukaryota > Metazoa > Chordata > Testudines > Cheloniidae > Lepidochelys > Lepidochelys olivacea. Next base: position 77,519,989 of record NC_140414.1, read on the forward strand.
CCTCTAATCCAATACAGTGCTCAAACATCATAGACTAAAAGCTTTCTTGGTTTTTTCCTCCTTTTCCCAATCTTCTGTGCCCCCAATTTGTTTGGCTCCCTCCCATAGCAGCACCTAGTTGGAATACGGTAGAACCCCCTCTATTCCTTTCAACTCATGTATGGATTTTTATATATATATAACTGGGTTGGGTAAGATTTTTGATTTTGGTTGGCTGGCAAGCTATTTGTTTAACAACTTATGGCTCTCCTTCTCCACCAGAAATGATCCTTTGTACAATGTGATTCTGTGTATGAATAGGTCTTTTAATAAATGTAGAAAACATGAAAGTCATTTATAATAATAATAATAAAAAAATAACTGGGCCATTTTAATCTAGCACTGTCACTTAAATATCCACATGAAAAATATAATTTTTCAGGTAAGAGGAGTAATATTGTCTTGCAAGTTACATCAGTGCATGTCCAGAGCAACACTAGAGATTTCAATAAATTTATTTCAGAGTAACAGCCGTGTTAGTCTGTATTCGCAAAAAGAAAAGGAGTACTTGTGGCACCTTAGAGACTAACCAATTTATTAGAGCATAAGCTTTCGTGAGCTACAGCTCACTTCCTCAGATGCATATCGTGGAAACTGCAGCAGGCTTTATATATACACAGAGAATATGAAACAATACCTCCTCCCACCCCACTGTCCTGCTGGTAATAGTTTATCTAAAGTGATCATCAGGTGGGCTTTCTCACCCTCCACCCCCCCACACAAATTCACTCTCCTGCTGGTGATAGCCCATCCAAAGTGACAACTCTTTACACAATGTGCATGACAATCAAGTTGGGCTATTTCCTGCACAAATCCAGGTTCTCTCACATCCCCCCCACCCCCATACACACACAAACTCACTCTCCTGCTGGTAATAGCTCATCCAAACTGACCACTCTTCAAGTTTAAATCCAAGTTAAACCAGAACATCTGGGGGGGGGGGTAGGAAAAAACAAGAGGAAATAGGCTACCTTGCATAATGACTTAGCCACTCCCAGTCTCTATTTAAGCCTAAATTAATAATATCCAATTTGAAAATGAATTCCAATTCAGCAGTTTCTCGCTGGAGTCTGGATTTGTAGTTTTTTTGTTTTAAGATAGTGACCTTCATGTCTGTGATTGCGTGACCAGAGAGATTGAAGTGTTCTCCGACTGGTTTATGAATGTAATAATTCTTGACATCTGATTTGTGTCCATTTATTCTTTTACGTAGAGACTGTCCAGTTTGACCAATGTACATGGCAGAGGGGCATTGCTGGCACATGATGGCATATATCACATTGGTGGATGTGCAGGTGAACGAGCCTCTGATAGTGTGGCTGATGTTATTAGGCCCTGTGATGGTGTCCCCTTATTGCAGATTTACAACAGAGTAAAGGGCTGATTCTTCTCTCAATGAAGCCAATAGGAATTTTGCCACTGATTTCAAAAGGAATAGGACTGAGCCCTAAGTGAAAGCCACAAATCAACTAAAACCTGATTCATGGGCACAGCTCATAAAAACATGAGCCATGTGATGAGAGACCTAGAGCAGTAGCAATGACTATCATTTTATTATTTTTATCTAACTTCTCTTATGTAACTATCAAAAATGTACTTCAAGGTATTTCATAGGCAGCATTCAATCTCTCAGATTTTTCTATGCTTAATTTTTTAAACTTGTGGTTGCTTTAGGTACACTTGTCCTGTACTTTGCTGGTATTTAGAATTTATTTATTTGCCATTTCTACTGTGGAAAAACGAGTGTCAGATACCGACTAATCTTCTGTATATACAATAAATACTCACCTGCTATAAATACTATGTATTTACAGTAGACGCACTTGATTTGAAAGATTTTTCCCAGTTCCACCAGTATTCCTCATTACAGGAAATATTTTTAAACCAGTAAAATGTTTTGAATCAGTAAAAACTAAGTGTTTTTTGTCATTAATTGGTGTCTCTTTTTATCAATCTAGGGAGCAATGCAAATTAAATGTGGTTAAGCTAAATTGTGGAGGCTTGACCCCAGCTTTAAATAAGAATGCCATATCTTATTATACTTAGGAAAGGTAATACATTCATCCATAGGCTGACTGCATCATACACCTTATCATGATTTTAACAAGCAGGCTATGATACTCATCAAGTAATGTCACTCTGAGTTTTAAATCTATTTTTATCACCCAAAAAATCTCATCTGTCAATATTTGATTAGAGGTCCAAGCTGCCTGTGACAGCTTTTCTCAGTTTGATAGATAATCTGAAGTGCTGAGACCATCAACTTATGCTTCATCACAGGGGGGCGGGGGAGACAGACTACACCCAGCAAACCAGGAGACAATTTTTGATTACACTTCAACCTGTGCCTTCTGCCTGGAGCCCAGGCAGAGAGGCTGTATGTTCTTGCCTTATCGCTGCTAAAACACATTAGATTCCTCTGTTGATTTAAGCAGAAATGTAACATCTAATCTAAGGCTGAAGCAAACTACCCTGATTTTTTCCTTCTCCCTATTTTTTTAAAATTTTCAATACAATCAAATACAAATCATGGGACTGACACATGCATTCGAAACACTTCTTTAGCACTACATGTAATGCAACCAAGATCCCTTTTGCACATCATAAGGTCTGAGACCCCTGCAGTTCATATACTATTCAAAAATAAATGAAAAGTACACACTATGGTTAAACCTTAGTGTATCTGAAATGTACTGTCAGGAAAATTTTCAAACTGCATTGCATAAAATTAGGTATGCAAACCTGTATTTAATTTTCAGCACTAACTGCTCCTGTGGATATTTTTTTCCCATAGAAATTGAGAGTGCACAGAACCTCTGAAAATCAAACCACTAATTTAAATATGTACCGTAAGAGAGTGTAGATGCCTAATTATAGGCACCAAAACGCAAAAATTTTAGCCTAACTACACATGCTACAAATATTGATTGTGATTATTATGATGACTGGAGTGCTTCCAGTCTATGAGGAAATTGTATCCTGTGTAGAATAACTCAGAGTCTGATGGTGGAAGAGTTCATTAGCTGATTATGGTGTGACTAGGAAGTTAACAAAAAGCACCCTGGAGTTTCTTTATTTATATTATAAAAATTTGAAAATACTATCTAGAATGGAGGTTAGCACTGATGGCTAGTCACAGGAAATGAGTCTGGAGGAAGAGAGGACTGAAAGAAGGAGAGAACAGTAGGTGGTATGAGAGAAGTTTCAAGTCACTGGTAGCAGAAGGAAATAAAGGGAACATCAATATGAACTGAAGTAATTACTGCCATGAACAGGAGATCAGAGGACACCTAGAGATAAAGGGCCAAGTTCATTCTGAGTAGAATTCAATTGGTGGAAAAAATTTCTCCCTGGCTAAATTTGAATACAGTGTTGGCAAGAAACAGCTCTGCAGGGCCTTCAAATCAAGAATAAGGCATCAGAATGTGACATTGGAAATGACTGGAAGCCAAAACTGGGTTCAAGAAGGGCTGGATGGGCTGGTTTATTGGATTTAGCTGAAGTGTGGGAAGTGTCCAAATAAATGTTCATCCTACTATCAGAGATACTAATGGGATGATTCATTTGTAATGAATCCCTAGTTTGGATTTCCAAAATAAAGAACCAGTTTTTGACCCAGGAGCTTGTCAGCTGCACACCCCACAGTTGCCACACTGCTAGTTTAAGGTCCTTAACCATCTGATTCCAGAAATAGCCTTGAAGACCGTCCCTAAGGAGTCTGCTTGTCCCATTTCCTAGAAGAAAGATGTAAGGTGCCATAGTGATTATCCTATGTGGATAAAGAGACAGGTGCAAAAATAGTTGCTTGAGAAGAGACCGGGGTGTGTGAGAGAGAACCTGAGGAATGTATTCAATTTCCTATAATTTAAAAGCAAAGAAAACTGTTTGGAGAAAGTGTGCATAAAACCTAATCTGAACTGAGCATTTAATATTGATTTCATTCTTGAAAATAATTGAAGTGAATTAATCATACTGTATTAATTAGTAATATTGTTTATTCTTAAGTAGCACATTTAACTCTGAATATTTAACAAGTTACAAGCACAACAAAAAGTAATATTAGCTTAATAAGAATTAAATTCTTGTGTTTTAGTTAACCTATCTGCCATTTATATTGTCTTACAATATGAATGACTAAACAATTGTTAAATAAAAATAACTCAGTTCAGTGATCTTTGCTTCTACACATTATCAGCATTGGAGATAAAATGGAAAAGTAAAAATCAGTTCCTTCAGATCTTCCATATATTTGGCAGGTCCATTCTAAATGAATTCTGTTACTTGTGCATCAGGTGCATAGATTTTCTGTAGACTTTACCCATGAAAAATGCCAAATGAAAGGAAATTGTCAGTTTTTTAGTCATTGAAACCATCTTACTTTGTCATTGTGCCTACAGGGCATTATTGACATTGTAGGTTAAGATGCAGTTGGATTCAAGAGATGAAAGTGTGGATGAGAGGGGAGTGGTGATGCATTCTGTACATGGTTCACATTAAATGGGAAGATAAGACAGAAGGATGGGAAAAGTCATTCCCCTTATAAAAACTAATCCATGTAATATAGTTATGTAAGGGAAGGGTGGTCTTTGTGATTAAATGTTGATGAGATGCACCTTGATTCAAGGTGCATGTTAGATTCTTCTCGCAATGAATGTGAGGTGGCTGGTATAAAAGGTCATGAAATACAAATACATTTACTGTGTATTATTTTAGAAAGATGAGACCAAGATTCTGCTCCACTGAAGTCCATGAGATTTGAATGGGAGCAGGAACCAGGGGCTAGAGTAAGGGAATGAAAGCTAGAAGTCCTGGGCTATCTTTTACAGATCTGCCATTGACTCACTCTGTGACCATGAACAAAACACGTAACATCTGTGTGTCAGTTTAACACTCTGTAGAATGGTTTCAGAGTAACAGCCGTGTTAGTCTGTATTCGCAAAAAGAAAAGGAGTACTTGTGGCACCTTAGAGACTAACCAATTTATTTGAGCACGAAAGCTCATGCTCAAATAAATTGGTTAGTCTCTAAGGTGCCACAAGTACTCCTTTTCTTTTTACTCTGTAGAATAGATATAAAAACACGTATGTAAAGTATATTGAGATTCTTGTCTGAAAGGTGCTATGTAAGTTTATATATATAAATATCAATTATTAAGTGTTCAATTTTTAAGTTACTTTGCATGGATAAGATTTAATCTGTAGTTAATTATACACAAACTATGTTAAAAGAAAATTAACTAAGGCAAGCACTCAAATTAGAAAATGTCAGAATTAAGGTTACCAGTGCAACCTTAATTTGACCCTTTGTACATATCCATTATATGACAGTCTTTAATTACATGATCACACTATTTTTTCCATAGGACTCCAGATTCATTCATTGCACTGGGTGCAATGGGCGGGTTCACTTAATGAGCTACTATTCAATATTTTGTTTTCTCCTCATTGTTTGTCTGTGCCCTGGGCCTTATTTGTGACACACTATTCAAACTCTGCTCTGAATACAGAATTTTCTCTGGCATTTACTATGGTGCTCAGCACTAAAGTATCAAAGTTCTTCACCAACATAAATATTTTATTTTCCCTACACCCCTGTGAACTGAGTGATATTATCTCCATTTTACAGTCAGGGAACTGAGGCTCAGAGAGATTGAGGTCACAAGTGTCCAATAATTTTAGGTGCCCAGTCTGAGACCCCTAGGAGCTGGATTTTTCAGAATACCGAGCTACTGTTGACTTCTATTGCAGCTGTGAGTGCTCAGCATTTCTGCAAATCAGACCCCCAGCTCTCAAAACAGGCATCCAGAAAATGAGGAACACACAATTAGAGACCAGCTGTGAAAATCTGTTTTTAAGTGACTTGCTCAGCATTCCATAAGGGCTTTGTGGTAGAAAGAGAGAGAGAGAGAATACATTTCTCCAGAGCAACATTCAGTTGTCTTAACCCTGAGCCCATCTTTTCACTTCCAGCAATCCCCTTCCAACTTCAGCCACAAGGTCTCACAGAGCCTCCTTCAGTGTGCAACCTTGATTCATTCCCTGCACACTGTCTGACCTGTTCATTGAATGAGGCGGGGTCTTGTGGAAAAAGATATAATGCTTACACACAAGGGGACCAAATTAAGGTTGCCATTTTCTAAGTGTTTAACTTAGGGACATTAATACATTAACTGTAATGTAGTATTGTGTGTAATTTCCTAGCTTTATAAAATTCCAACTAAAAAAAAAAAAACCGCCAACCAGAAATCCCATCATGTGGCATCATGCTGACACCCACATGGGTCATCAATATGGTTGGAACCTTTAGATTCACATACCAACCTCTGCCATTTGAGCTAACAGACACACAAATAACAGTAGGTTGTCTTCTATGTGGACCAATACTAGAGGGGATGGGATGTATGCTTTGCTTGGAGGTTTCACAGAATTTGCTGACAGCAGAGGAATGGTGAGACTCCAGAATATTGGGTTCCATTCCAGGTTCTGGAGGGGAGTGTGCTGTAATGGACACTTTTCTGCCCATCCCCACCAAGCTTTATGCCACCTGCCCAATCCCCTCCAACTTGTACTTGTCCCAGTGGGGTCTCTTCCCTATCCCTGTCTCCTCACATACAGAATTGCAGTCTCCACTGTTCATGCACATCATACAAGTGCCAGTGTCCTTGCACAGAAAATCCCAGTTTCTACTTTTCTGACTCCTAATCTGATTTGTCTCTTCCCCCAACCTGGCCTCCAATAGGCACCTCTCCCCAAGTTCCCTATCCCCAGAAAGATAACAGATAGCAATTAATACAAAACAGTTATGGGTTTGTGTCTTTGACTCTCTTCTAAATGGAAGGACTCCCCCTGATTTCAGTGGGCTGTGGATCAAGCCTATCAGTAATAAAATAGGTTCAACTTAATTCTTATCAAAATAGGAGACTCTCCAATTTAATTTGCTTTATGTAGGTAGAATCACAAAATACTGCACCACTCTCAACGACATGACATTTTTTCTCTCTTTCTTTTTTATTTCTGTCTCCCATGGTCATCAATCCATTCTTTGAATCAGTTTGTTTAGAAATGTTAGGGCAGTTATGCCAGCCAAAAGCCTCAGCACTAGCTGAGGTTCTTGTGGGCTCCATTTGGTAAATATGAACTCTCATTAATTTATTTGAAACTTAGATTTGTTTGATCAAGTTCTCTCTCGTTCCCTTTGAATCTGGATATATGACCTTGAATCAAAATTTTGCTGGTTTTTGACATTTTTATTGCAGAGAGTTCAAGAAGACAACTAGCATCATTTAGTTGCTGGCTTGTTGCCAGCCTTCCTGGAAAAGGTTTAACCTCTCTTCTGTCTTTCCATTGTCATCTTCACACTAAAATACACTGTCAGGAGTTTCTGAGCTTGCTCATTGAGGTTCCCTTATCCTTACCTAGAGTTATTTTACATTAAAAGTGAAGAGGTAATCTATATTATGTATAGATATAGCTTGCCCAGACAATAATTAAAGGGAGATCTGTCACGGTTCCTCCCCCACTCTGAACTCTAGGGTACAGATGTGGGGACCTGCATGAAAAACCTCCTAAGCTTATCTTTAGCAGCTTAGGTCAAAACTTCCCCAAGGTACAAAATATTCCCCCCCGTTGTCCTTGGACTGGCCGCTACCACCACCAAATTAATACTGGTTACTGGGGAAGAGCTGTTTGGACGCGTCTTTCCCCCCAAAATACTTCCCAAAACCTTGCACCCCACTTCCTGGACAAGGTTTGGTAAAAAGCCTCACCAATTTGCCTAGGTGACTACAGACCCAGACCCTTGGATCTTAAGAACAATGAACAATCCTCCCAACACTTGCACCCCCCTTTTCCTGGGAAATGTTGGATAAAAAGCCTCACCAATTTGCATAGGTGACCACAGACCCAAACCCTTGGATCTGAGAACAATGAAAAAGCATTCAGTGTTTTACAAGAAGACTTAATAAAAAATAGAAGTAAATAGAAATAAAGAAATCCCCCCTGTAAAATCAGGATGGTAGATATCTTACAGGGTAATTAGATTCAAAAACATAGAGAACCCCTCTAGGCAAAACCTTAAGTTACAAAAAAGATACACAGACAGAAATAGTTATTCTATTCAGCACAATTCTTCTCTCAGCCATTTAAAGAAATCATAATCTAACACATACCTAGCTAGATTACTTACTAAAAGTTCTAAGACTCCATTCCTGGAGTATCCCCGGCCAAGACGACTACAGACAGACACAGACCCTTTGTTTCTCTCCCTCCTCCCAGCTTTTGAAAGTATCTTGTCTCCTCATTGGTCATTTTGGTCAGGTGCCAGCGAGGTTACCTTTAGCTTCTTAACCCTTTACAGGTGAGAGGAGCTTTCCCCTGGCCAGGAGGGATTTCAAAGGGGTTTACCCTCCCCTTTATATTTATGACAGATCTAATAACTGTGTGCTTGCACTGCAGGGTGTTAACACTTGATTCAAAGGAACTGTTTAGGATGCAAAAAGAAGGTGTGCCTAGGACTATAGTACATGGGGTAGTTCCTTATCAAGGCCAGGTTTAAATTAAACCATACTTTTCAGTTTCCACCACTACTTTTGGGAGGCTATTTCACAGTACAAGATCTAACTCCATTAGAATTTAATAGGGAAAAAAAAAAGTTAATTTTCTATAAATTTTGGAATACTTCTCTAGAATCTAACAGAGATTAATGTGTTCTATAAAATTATATAGAATTTTTCATACAACTAGAGAATAATATCCTTCTATATTAAAGGACCGTCTTGATTTAGTCCCTACTAAACTGTAGGGATTCTGTTCATAAGGACATTAAGGGAAAAAAAACCTGGATATTCTGCCTTACTTTTTCTGTACTTAATATTACACCATTATTGCATATAGCTTGCTTGTCAAGAATGTCCATCCAACCTGTGCACAGAATGAGGCCCAATTCCTTGGAAAAATACCATGTGATCATGTTGTTAGATTCTGTGCCATAGTTTATACAAAGGAGATGTTACAGCTTCTAAAAATATTTGCAAGAATCCTTTATGATGGAAAGTGTTAGGTAACCAATTATAGAAATCATCATTAGTTTTTCCTCTAATAATAAAAGGGAATACAGTGATGGAGACTCAGGCAGGTGTTTATAGTGTTAAAAATCAAAGTAAATGGCAGTAAATGCCTGTAGTTTTAGATTTTTTTAATAGAACACTCTGTGTCGGGTTTGAGCCCTTTGGGATGTCACCTGATGTGCTGAGACATCACTTAGCCCGTCTATTATTCCAGCCTGGGTCCCCTTTATCTGGCCTTGCTGGGTTAGGCTCACAAGCCTCTTCCAGCCAAGCACACAGGCAGGGCTACACCCAGCTGCACAGAGAGACACAGATCCATTCTGGAAAGATTCAGCCTTAGGGTCTTGCCCCAACACTCTGGTGCCCACTGCCTTTAAGGGGTACAAACCAAAAGGTTTTTTATAAAATTTACCCACTCCCTCAATGTGCAGGGAGATATGCACAACTTCTCCCACCCGGAGTTAGAAATGACAAACTGGGTTATATTATATTATTATTAACTACAAAAGGTGACTTAAGTGAATATAAGAGATAACAGACCCAACAAAGGATTACTGACCAAATAAAGCAAAATATGCAAGCTAAACTCAATATACTAAAGAAATAGGTTACAAAATGTCCCAAGTGATTTTTAGTATAGGGGACAAGACCACCTGACTCTGTAGTATCAGAGTCTGAGTCAGTGGCAGTATGGAGCATCTGCAGGAAGGCCAAGCCTTTTCACAGTCCATTGTCCTCACTAATAGGCCATCAGCCCTGTCTGGCTTTCCATTGTTGCACCTGAAGTGTTAGCAGTGGGCGTCACCCAAAGTAGCATAGTGGAAATAGTCAATATTCCTAACTTGAGATACAGAAATGATACAGGCATACAGATTGGATAAACACATTCAGTAAATTATAACCTTTCCAGTGTTACCTTACAAGACCCACCTTGCATAAAGTATTTCTCAGTTATGTCATTCATATCATAAGCATATTTTCATGAAGAACACGGAGTGAAATGTCACACCCTGATGGTCAGTATATTTTTGATCCTGATGTCCTTATTCAGGGCACATTTCTTATTGGCTTTAGGTTTGTCTTAATAAGAACTTCAGTATTTGGCCCAAACCACTCTGAGCATGCGTGTGCGCACACACGCATAATACATAATTGAAGAGACTGGGAAGGCAGGCTGCCTCACTTAGGTAATGAAAACACTTTACAGCTGAGAATGTCACAGGAAAAGGCCAGAATTAATTCCAAAAGTCTATAACTTCCTTGCCTTGTCCCCTAAATTTAACTAAATAATAGTAGTTTAACTATGCTATGCAACTACTCACATGGATTTAGAAGTCTAGGAAACTCCTTCCTCTAAAGCAAGTCACTCCCACACCTATCTCAGCTCAAGCTCCTGAGGGACAACGAAGACCCTCAGGACTCCTTGTTGTTGCCATAGGTTCCACAACTACAGACTGCAAATATGAAGGTAATGATGAATAGAGACAACAAGGAGTCCGGTGGCACCTTAAGTGGGTTTTTTACCCACAAAAGCTTATGCCCAAATAAATCTGTTAGTCTTTAAGGTGCCACCAGACTCCTTGTTGTTTGTGGATACAGACTAACACCGCTACCCCCTAATACTTGACAGTGAATAGAGAGGGATAGAAAGTCCAGACTAGGCTGCAAAGGAGACATCTTTTGAGCTCAATTATCATCCAAGTTCACTTAAAAAAAGAAAGAAATTTGTTTTCCTGCTGGTGGTTAAATTGGAGCAGTCCTGTGGAATAGTGATTAAATCAGTGCATGGAAAATTTTGTCTGTCTCATGCAGGCACAATTTTTTTTTTTTTTTGTATCCTCAGAGCCAGCATTTGACTGTTTGTGAATAGACCGAACAGCAAGTAAATCACATCCTTACCATTTCCACATCGGCAAATGTGACTGCACCAAATCATTTCCTTAGCAATTTCTCAGTTCTCCTAGAGTCTGTAGCATGCTCGAATAATTCTGACAGAGGTTTTGGGGCCATTTTCACATGCATGTGATCCTGTGAAGAAAGTTACTGCAACATGTTAGTTTAGATGGAGGACAACATAGTACCTGAGGGTGAAATTGATCACTCTGCAGAGTACTAGCACAAACCAATACTCCACTTAAATCCCACCTTAAACTTTCGAAGTGGTATATAGATCTTCTACTGGCCCTATGTACAGGAATGAATTTCACCCTGAGTGATCATGCAAATGGTGAAAACTTGAATCCAAATTTTTTAAAAAATGCTGTTTGGAAAACCTAGTGATCGCATTTTTATACTGCTGAGAGAACACTTTTACTGCCTATCAATAGCTAGACACAGTAATCCAACGTGAATGCTATGAATTGGATGTTAAGGCACTCGACTACTTATTTTTATATGCCTTTTTAATACTTAGTAAAAAAAACCCATTATTTTACACTAAAATTTATCTGTAAGAGGACAGTAGGAATTGTGCTCATGTCTATGAGAGCAACGTGTGTCCTGAATAGACTAACAAGTAAATTTATACTACAAGGTATCGTATACCAGAAATTCCAGGTTGTCTGATTACATTAGTCAAACAACATCTCCACAGTGCTGCATCACAATATGAGGCTATTCCCAAAATTTGGCAAAAGATTTCTTAATAGCGGCTGTGCTTGTGATATATAAAGTAATAATGTTTTTTCAATACCTATCTCTAACAACAATCTCTTTGTGCTTGGATGTTTGACCTTTAGGAAGGGATGACATTTGTCTTTCGAATTCTGTGTTAGTTTAGAGATGAGACTATGCATTCTAATACAAACAATGAATCACCAGAAGAGATATTGGAGGATCCACAAGACTCACTGAGAATTATTTATGTTTCGTTCTAAAGCTCATAGGTACACATCCCTTAAGTATGGAGAAATAAATGTAGCATTATTCAGTAACATCTCCATTCCAGTGGGATGAAGGTCATTCTGTAAAAATCCCATTGCAAACATTGGTCTGCAGTTGATATTAGGGAAAGAAAGCTGAGCTACTAATTTTTCAGCTCCAGTCTACTGTGAAGATATTCATAGCAAGCACTTCCTTTCAGCGCATGCTGTTGAAAATACAAAACAACAAAGACCATTTTTTTCTTAATTTGAAAATAACAAAAAAATAAAGATGCAGATTTGTTGTTGTGCATGAAGGACGATCATCTGTGTTTTTAGTGTAGGAGTAAATGCAGGACTATTGCATTTTTATCACTATTAGGAACTCCACTACCCCTTTGTCTCCCAGAATGACAATACTAGTATCAGTTTTGACTTTTTCCTTCTCTCTTCATTCAGTCTTTCAGTAAGCTTTGCCCCTTTTCGTATCACCAAAATCCACTCCCCCCCACCAGCTCATCTACTTAACCCCTTCGCACTTTGATCATTCCTCTTCATAACACTGAAATTTCCTTATTCTGACCTGTCTCCCTTTTCCTTTATCCAGAATGCTGCTGCTTAATTATCTTCAACTGCATCTATGTTTCCTCCTTCCTGTCTCGTACTGCATTGAATTCAAGCTCCTCAACCACATATTTTATCTGATCTAATATCTACATATCTGATCTGATGTCCTACTACTCTTCCACTTATATTCCTCCCAGTCTTTTTTCCTTACTGCTCTGTTAGTGGGGTTTTCACACTGTCAGTAATGCTGTCCCCAATGACTAACAGCCTCTCACCTCTTGAGAGACATGAGCATATCCTACAATATCCTAGACGAACCTTATGGAATTAAGTTTAAGTATTTCAGGAGTGCATTGTATTAGAAATGCAAGTGTTTATGTACTGTCGGGGGATTGTGCACAATTTATTTAGGAGGGAGACAGGATTAATGCAATCTCTTGGAAGGATTAGGAACCTTTGGGGATAATATATGTGAAGTAGATTTCCTAGGAAACACTTGAGGTTGGGGAATGCAAATGCCCCACTTCCGAATCCATCCATTCGAAGCTCTGCCTTGAGCAGAAATCCCATTGGCTGGCTGATTACCTATTCCTTGTCTCTTTAAAGACCCAAACTAGATAAATGAGTTACTCGGGCTGTCTACACAGGGATAAAAAACCATAGCTTCCCCACATCAGCTGACTAAGGCTCGCAGGGCTCAGGGTCCGCGGCTGAAAAAAAAAAAATCACTGTGTAGACATTCAGGCAAGTTCTCTGTAATGCTTTATACCTCAAAAATCAACATGCTTGCTTAGAAAGAACTGCAAGTGATAACTGTTGACAAAACTACTCTATTATTAGTCTCTGAAGAGAAGGCAAAAGAAGCTAGTTTAGGCAGTCTGTCATTTGCTGGGGATCTCCATATAGTCAGGGGAATGTGCAGCTTGCAAATATCCCTGTCAGAAGAGCAAGAGATGCATATATCCAGCCAAGAGAGCCAATGGCTGGGGAGCCAGAAGTGGAGACTGGTCACCCTTGCTGGACCATAGAGGGGTAATACAGTTGCATTTATTCTGAACTGTGATGAGTTTTTTTTTTTTTTAACATTGTTTCACACTGTCAATTGTGCAGTTCTCAGTGTCTGAGACGGCCTCCCATATCTCTTCCTCAAATCCTTCCTAAAAGGAAAGCTTCTCCAAGAATACTTCCTACCACCTCCTCTTCACCTCCACAACTTTCTCTTTCCCTGTACGTCTTTGTGTTGTGTGTGATTCTTGTCTATATTAGGGCTTGATATTGCAGGCTGCTGAGCACTGCTGAAAAAAGCATGGCAAGCCAAAATTCTGATGCTCCTGATCTGTGCAGCCAGAATCTGCATGCTGTAGAGAAATGCACATGGTTAACAATATAAGTAAATGTTTGTTCCTGTGCTGAAGTGAGCACTGGTGCGTAGGGGGCATGATGGGGTTTGGAGACCAAATGTGGCCAGGAGATAGGTGTGTAAATGCAAGCAGTGGTCCAAATTCCTTGCTGGCATAAATCCGCTGATAGCAATAGTTATGCCAGCAGACAAGTTGGTCCAGTACACATAGTGGCTGTGCTTAGAATTTTCAGTTATTCTGTCTGTCAACCAGTGATAGAAAAAACTTGTGAATCTGCTTAAAAATTGATCTTAGAAGAAAGTGAGAGCAGAGGTAACTGGGAGCCAGAGAGCTCTGGAAAAAAAGCAACACTTTCATGATACACGTTAGGCATAGGTCTCAGAGTAGCAGCCATGTTAGTCTGTATCTGCAAAAAGAAAAGGAGTACTTGTGGCACCTTAGATACTAACCAATTTATTTGAGCATAAGCTTTCTTGAGCTACAGCTCACTTCATCGGATGCATTCAGTGGAAAATACAGTGGTCAGATTTTATATACACAGAGAACATGAAACAATGGGTGTTATCATACACACTGTAATGAGAATGATCAGGTAAGGTGAGCTATTACCAGCAAGAGAGAAAAAAAACCTTTTGCAGTGATAATCAAGGTGGGCCATTTCCAGCAGTTGACAAGAATGTGTGAGGAACAGTGTGTGGGGGAGTGAATAAACATGGGGAAATAGTTTTACTTTGTGTAGTGACACATCCACTCCCAGTCTCTATTCAAGCCTAATTTAATGGTGTACAGTTTGCAAATTAATTCCACTTCAGCAGTCTCTCGTTGGAGTCTGTTTTTGAAGTTTTTTTGTTGAAGAATTGCAACTTTTAGGTCTGTAATCGAGTGACCAGAGAGATTGAAGTGTTCTACAACTGGTTTTTGAATGTTATAATTATTGACATCTGATTTGTGTCCATTTATTCTTTTACGTAGAGACTGTCTGGTTTGGCCAATGTACATAGCAGAGGGGCATTGCTGGCACATGATGGCATATATCACATTGATAGATGTGCAGGTGAACGAGCCTCTGATAGTGTGGCTGATGTGATTAGGCCCTATGATGGTGTGCCCTGAATAGATGTGGACACAGTTGGCAATGGGCTTTGTTGCAAGGATAGGTCCCTGGGTTAGTGTTTTTGTTGTGTGGTTGCTGGTGAGTATTTGCTTCAGGTTGGGGGGCTGTCCATAACCAAGGACTGGCCTGTCTCCCAAGATCTGTGAGAGTGATGGGTCATCCTTCAGGATAGGTTGTAGATCCTTGATGATGTGCTGGAGAGGTTTTAGTTGGGGTCTGAAGGTGATGGCTAGTTGCATTCTGTTATTTTCTTTGTTGGGCCTGTCCTGTAGTAGGTAACTTCTGGGTACTCTTCTGGCTCTGTCAATCTGTTTCTTCACTTCCGCAGGTGGGTATTGTAGTTGTAAGAATGCTTGATAGAGAACTTGCGGGTGTTTGTCTCTGCCTGAGGGGTTGGAGCAAATGTGGTTGTATCGTAGAGCTTGGCTGTAGACAATGGATCATGTGGTGTGGTCTGGATGAAAGCTGGAGGCATGTAGTTAAGTATAGCGGTCAGTAGGTTTCCGGTATAGGGTGGTGGTTATGTGACCATCGCTTATTAGCACTGTAGTGTCCAGGAAGTGGATCTTTTGTGTGGACTGGTCCAGGCTGAGGTAGATGGTGGGATGGAAATTGTTGAAATCATAGTGGAATTTCTCAAGGAATTCTTTTCCGTGGGTCCAGGTGATGAAGATGTCATCAATGTAGCGCAAGTAGAGTAGGGGCGTTGGGGGACGAGAGCTGAGGAAGCGTTGTTCTAAGTCAGTCATAAAAATGTTGGCATACTGTGGGGCCATGCAGGTACCCATTGCAGTGCTGCTGATTTGAAGGTATACAGTGTCCCCATCGTGAAATAGCTATGGGTGAGGACAAAGTAACAAAGTTCAACCACCAGGTTTGCTGTAACATTATTGGGGATACTTTTCCTCACGGCTTGTAGTCCATATTTGTGTGCAATGTTGGTGTAGAGGGCTTCTACATCCATAGTGGCTAGGATGGTGTTTTCGGGAAGATCACTGATGGATTGTAGTTTCCTCAGGTAGTCAGTGGTGTCTCAAAGATAGCGAGGAGTGCTGGTAGTTACAAAGTGTTAGCTTAGCACTTCTGCCTGACAAACCTCATTGGCATCCTACAGGATTGAACCTTTAGACATGATTCCAACCCCCAAGGAATTTACAGTCTATTTTAGAATCCTAGAATATCAGGGTTGGAAGAGACCTCAGATAATCATCTAGTCCAACCCCTGCTCAAAGCAGGACCAACACCAACTAAATCATCCCAGCCAGTGCTTTGTCAACCTGGGCCTTAAGAACCTCCAAGGATGGAGATTCCACCACTTCCCTAAGTAACCCATTCCAGTCCTTCATCATTTACAAATCAGGAACCTCGCATCTCTGCTATGAAACTGACCAAAGAACTTTACTCATATCTGTATGTATATTGATATTTTAACCATAGCAACACTTTCTTTTTATGAATACATTTTAGATTTAGTTGATAAGGACTTGCTGTACATGTGTATTTGGGTGAGATGTGAAATATTCATTGATCTGGTGGGCAATGAGTCCAGTCTCTTGGAATTGGTAAAACTTTATATATGGTGAATAAGGTTTTTAATAACCTCTTTATATTAGATATGGCTGTCCTGATGGGAGCCAAAGGCTGGATTATTTAAAGGGAACCATAGAATCATAAAATATGAAGGTTGGAAGAGAGACCTCAGGAGGTCATTTAGTCCAATCCCCTGCTCAAAGCAGGACCAGCACCAACTAAAACCTCGAAGGATGGAGATTCCACCACCTCCCTAGGTAACCCATTCCAGTGCTTCACCACCCTCCTAGTGAAATAGTGTTTCCTAATATCCAACCTAGACCTCTTGCACTGCCACTTGAAAACATTGCTTCTTGTTCTGTCATCTGCCACCACTGAGAACAGCCACGCTCCATCCTCTTTGGAACCCCCATTCAGGTAGTTGAAGGCTGCTATCAAATCCCCCCTCACTCTTCTCTTCTGGAGACTAAACAAGCCCAATTCTCTCAGCCTCTCCTCGTAAGTCATGTGCCCCAGCCCCCTGATCATTTTTGTTGCCCTCTGCTGGACTCTCTCCAATTTTTCCACATCCTTTCTGTAGTGGGGGGCCCAAAACTGGATGCAATACTTCAGATGTGGCCTCACTGGTGCCTAATAGAGGGGAATAATCACTTGCCTCGATCTGCTGGCAATGCAGCCCAATATGCCATTAGCCTTCTTGGCAACAGGGGCACATTACTGATTTGTCCACTGTAATCCCCAGGTCCTTTTCTGCAGAACTGCTGCTTAGCCATTCAGTCCCCAGCCTGTGGCGGTGCATGGAATTCTTCCATCCTAAGTGCAGGACTCTGCACTTGTCCTTGTTGAACCTCATCAGATTTCTTTTGGCCCAACCCTCCAATTTGTCTAGATCACTCTGGACCCTATCCCTACCGTCCAGTGTATCTACCTCTTCCCCCCAGCTTAGTGTCATCTGCAAACTTGCTGAGGGTGCAATCCATTCCATCATCCAGATCATTAATGAAAATATAGAACAAAACCGGCCCCAGGACAGACCCCTGGGGTATTCCACATGATACTGGCTGCCAACTAGACATCGAACCATTGGTCACTACTCCTTGAGCCTGACAATCTAGCCAGCTTTCTATCCACTTTATAGTCCATTCATCCAATCCATATTTTTTAAACTTGCTGGCAAAAATACTGTGGGAGACTATATCAAAAGTTTTGCTAAAGTCAAGCTATATCATGTCCACTGCTTTCTCTATATCCACAGGGCCAGTTATCTCATCATAGAAGGCAATCAGGTTGGTTAGGCATGACTTGCCCTTGGTGAATCTATGTTGACTGTTCCTGATCACCTTCCTCTCCTCTAAGTGCTTCAAAATGGTTTCCTTGTGGACCTGCTCCATGATTTTTCCAGGGACTGAGGTGAGGCTAACTGGTCTGTAGTTCCATGGGTTCTCCTTCCCTTTTTTAAAGATGGGGAGGGCGATTTTATATTTGCCTTTTTCCAATCCTCCAGGACCTCCCACAGTTACCACAAGTTTTCAAAAAGATAATGGCCAGTGGCTCTGCAATCACATCAGGCAATTCCCTCAGCACCCCCGGATGCATTAGATCTGGACCAATCAACTTGTGCATGTCCAGCTTTTCTAAATAGTCTTTAACCTGTTTTCACTACTGAGGGATGCTCTCCTCCTCCCCATACTGTGTTGCCCAGGACAGAAGTGTGGGAGCTGACCTTGTCTGTGAAGACCGAGGCAAAAAAAAAAAAAAGCCTTGAGTACTTCAGCTTTTTCCCACATAAATCATCACTAGGTTGCTTCCCCCATTCATTAAGGGTCCCACACTTTCCCTGACCTTTTTCTTATTGCTAACATACCTGTAGAAACTGTTCTTGTTGCCCTTCACATCCCTTGCTAGCTGCAACTCCAGTTGTGTTTTGGCCTTCCTGATTACACCCCTGCATGCTCGAGCAATATTTTTATACTCCTCCCTAGTCATCTTTTGCAGAGTTCATTGTAAATATATGGAGCTATGTAAATTCTACTTATTTGTTGTATTAATAATAGAAAAGAAGACTGAAGGAGGACCTGATAACTCTTCAAATATTTTAAGGGCTGTTATAACGAGAATAGTGATCAATTGTTCTCCATATTCACTGTAGGTAGGACAAGAAGTAATCAACTTAATCTAAGGCAAGTGAGATTTAAGTTGGATATTAGGAAAAACTTTCTAACTATAAGGATAGTTAAGTACTGCAATAGATTCTCAAGAAATTATGGAATATCCGTCACTGGAGGGTTTTAAGAACAGATTAGATGAATACCTGTCAGAGATTGTCTAGGTATACTTTGTCCTGTCTCAGTGCTGGGAGCTGGACTGCATGACCTCTTGAGGTCCCTTCCAGCCCTACAGCTCTAAACTAGGAGAGTGAAAGCAACATTTGGTGAGATGAACCAGGCTGAAGAAACTGATGACACATTTGCACTTTAAAGCCCAGTTTGGGTTGTTTTCTTAACCTGCTACATTAATTTTATGACTTTGGTTATGATGATTTGCGAAACATAAGCATTTCAAATGCCAAAAACCGGAAAGAAATGACTAATAGCTTTCTTTATATAGCAGAGGTTTTTCTCCTTGCGCTTCGCTCTTTCAAGCATGAGCTATTCTATAGTATGTTAAATGAATATGCATTGGGCCTTAGATTCTCATCACTAGTGAAAAGGAGGGCAAACAGCCCTGAACTGGAGCAAAGCCCGAACGATCCTTCCTACCAAGAGAGGTATTAAAGGGAACTGTACTGATCTAATAAATAGACTTCTTTCCCTTCAACTTTGAAACTGTTAAATTCAAATATAGTTGAGTAGCCTGTACAATTCCATTACTCACAATGCAACAGTGAGATTGAATAGTAGGTTCTTCAATTTTCCTAGCATGGATTTTTAAGGCAAAATTAGTATTTTTGTAAGAAGGGAAAATATGAAAATTCACTAACTTTCTTTTATGAATGACTTATCCTTTTAAAAATATTTGATTTTACTAGGCCATCACTGAAATACACAGTACAATGGAATCATCCCGGATGTATAAAATATTCATATAGCAGCTATACAGTAATGTAATTAAAGATGCTTCTTAATCTTGTTGGATAAATCATTGGAAACCTTTACCTGCTAGAACAAATGCATTAGTGCTTTTTTTGGTGTGTCCAGTATATTGCACCAGAGGGCCTAGTTCTTCAATAATAGCACATAGTGTGGGATGAAATGATGGGGAGGGAAATTACAGTCAGAATGAAATGGCTGGTAGAAGTCTTTAGTTTTAATAACAGGGATTTTAGCGTGGTTAGGAAATAGTAGTAGAAAAGCATTTGAACCATTTAGGGTACATTTTTGAGTTGATGGAAAGGAAATTAATCTGAATTATCCCATGAAGTTGTAGGATGTGGAAAAGTGTTTCTTTAGAGCTTCTCAAATATCTGAATTTCTCTTCCTAAGGAAATCCCAAGATTTAAACTTATTTTTTTGTCCTGAAAAAAGTCAAAATATCTAAATTATTTGTGAGACACTGTGTGTGAGTGTGACACTGACAGACTTGGTCAACTTGTGTGTGACCCATAACAACTTAACTGGAGGTATTGAAATGATAAATAGGGCCATTCCTTGTAGATATCAAAGCCATGTTAAGCAGACTAGAAACTGTAGGCCTTTATTGTTAGAGAATAAAGAGTAGATACTAATTGTATTTGGCTGTGTTTACCTCTATCTTGTTAGAAGTTTAACAACTGTTATCTAGTGTGAATTCTGCATTGTCCTTTAGGATGATATAGTGGGTTATTCTCTCAGTGACCTGTCAGGTTTGCTAACCAGTTCAGGGGCTGAGGAAAACACCCTGAAGATGCAGAGTCATCGCCCTATCTTGCGCTCTAGGGTGCGGAGAGCGGAAGCAGACACTGCTTCTCTGAATGCAGGAACTGTAATTGTGCCTGGGTCTTTGTACCCCTTCCCAGATGTCCAAGGGGTGGGCATAATCTGGCCCTAAATGCTTACACAAGCAACTACATCAAAAATGAGAGAGGAAAAACCTGTATATAAAGGAAAGGAGTACTTGTGGCACCTTAGAGACTAACCAATTTATTTGAGCATAAGCTTTCGTGAGCTACAGCTCACTTCATCGGATGCTCACGAAAGTTTATGCTCAAATAAATTGGTTAGTCTAAGGTGCCACAAGTCCTCCTTTCCTTTTTGCAAATACAGACTAACACGGCTGTTACTCTGAAACCTGTATATAAAGGGATGATTTACTGAGGCTCATGATATCCACATAAGAAGAGTGTGACTAAAGCTGAGCTAATGCACAGTTAAAATGTGTACAAATATTCTTTGAAAAAATCACAGTATTGAATTAGAATGCAATGGATACTGTTTTGCAACCATAAATGTGTGCCAATATACTGTACCACTGTCTTCAAATCAGTTAGTATAAACTTGGAAAATCAGGGAACTTTTATCACTTGCTCTTGTGTGCATTTTACACAATCCTGAACAAAATGGTTAATGCATTTGAAGCCCAACTCTGTTCTTGGGTGTGCATGTGTCTGTCAGCTATGTTCACACAGAGCTCTTTGACAATGCGGCAAAATACATTTACGTCAAGAATCTAGTATTTCATATTGGCATGGTATCACTGATTTAAAAATATCTCCTGCACCAAAGGAGAGAACCCAATACTCATTTTTTGGTATGTACTTGGATGCTGAGTTGTGTATGAGTGGGGGGTGTGTGTATGTAGCCAATATTAAGTAGTAATTGAAGACCCAGTTTGTGGCAGTGATGGTTTCAGTAGTGCATCCTGCAGGAAAGTGCTAATCAAGATTCCTTCACAACTCCATCATACTATCTATTGCAATTCTGTGTCTAACTTAAGCAGAGATTACAAATGGTTGTGGTGGTATGATGTGCCTAAATAGTAGCTAAGAGAAGACCACCACACCTGTGGCCTCAGTAAAATCTATTCAAATGATACACATTGTCACACTGTATAGAGTGGCTCATGATGGTGAGTGCCTACATCAGAGCAGCTATGTTTTCAATAACCCAGTGCCAAATGTGAACTTCCAAAGTACTATAATAGTCTTATAATGGAGTCTCATAAGAACAGTCATACTGGGTCAGACCAAAAGTCCATCTACTCCAGTATCCTGTCTTCCAACAGTGGTCAATGCTAGATGCCCCAGAGGGAATGAACAGAATAGTAATCATCAAGTGATCTACCCACTGACACCCATTCCCAGCTTCTGGCAAACAGAGGCTAGGGACACCATCCCTGCCAATGCTGGCTAATAGCCATTGATGCATTGATGGACCTATCCTCCATGATTTTATCTAGTTCTTTTTTGAACCCTGTTACAGTCTTGGCCTTCACAACATCCTTTGGCAAGGAATTCCACAGGTTGACTGTGCATTGTGTGGGGAAAAAAAACCCTTCCTTTTGTTTGTTCTAAACCTGCTGCCTATTTATTTCATTTGGTGGCCCCTAGTTCTTGTTATGAGAAGGATTAAATAATACTCCCTTATTTACTTTCTTCACACAAGTCATGATTTTATAGATCTCTATCATATCCCCTCTTAGTCATCTCTTTTCCAAGCTGAAAAGTCCCAGTCTTATTAATCTCTCCTCATATGGCAGCTGTTCTGTACACCTAATCATTTTTTTTTGCCCTTTTCTGAACCTTTTCCAGGTCCAATATATCTTTTCTGAGATGGGGCGACCACATCTGCACACAGTATTCATGGATTTATGTAGAGGCAATATGATATTCTCTCTTATCTATCCCTTTCTTAACGATTCCCAACATTCTGTTCACTTTGTTGACTGCTGCTGTACATTGAGTGGATGTTTTCAGAGAACTATTCACAATGACTCCAAGATCTTTTTTCCTTGAGTGGCAACAGCTAATTTAGACCTCAACATTTTATATGTATAGTTGGGATTATGTTTTCCAATGTGCATTACTTTGCATTTACCAACATTTAATTTCATCTGCCATTTTGTGGCCCAGTCACCTAATTTTGAGAGATCCTTTTGTAGCTCTTTGAAGTCTGCCTAGGACTTAACTATCTTGAGTAGTTTTGTATCATATGCAAATTTTGCCACCTTACTGTTTACCCCTTTTTCCAGACCATTTATGAATATGTTAAATAGGACTGGGCCCAGTACAGACCGCTGGGGGACCTCACTCTTTACATCTCTTCATTCTGAAAACTGACCATTATTCCTAATCTGTATTTCCTATCTTTTAACCAGTTACCAATCCATGAGAGAACCTTCCCTCCTATCCCATGACTGCTTACTTTGCTTAAGAGCCTTTGGTGAGGGACCTTGTCAAAGGCTTTCTGAAAATCTAAATACACTATAGCCACTGGATTCTCCTTGTCCACATGCTTTTTGACCCCCTCAAACAATTCTAGTAGGATGGTGAGGCATGATTTTCCTTTACAAAAACCATGTTGACTATTCCCCAATAAATTATGTTAATCTATGTATCTGACAGTTTTGTTCTTGACTATAGTTTCAACCAGTTTGCCTGGTACTGAAGTCTGTCATAGAATATCAGGGTTGGAAGGGACCACAGGAGGTCATCTAGTCCAACCCCCTGCTCAAAGCAGGACCAATCCCCAACTAAATCATCCCAGCCAGGGCTTTGTCAAGCCTGATCTTAAAAACTTCTAAGGAAGGAGATTCCTTAATTGCCTAGGTCTCCTCTGGACCCCTATTTAAAAATTGGTG
The DNA here is from genome assembly GCF_965140295.1 of Lepidochelys olivacea. NCBI lineage: Eukaryota > Metazoa > Chordata > Testudines > Cheloniidae > Lepidochelys > Lepidochelys olivacea. Next base: position 77,543,299 of record NC_140414.1, read on the forward strand.
CCACGTTAGCTGTCCTCCAGTCAGTTGGTTACAGAAGCGGATTTAAATGATAGATTACAGATGACAGTTAGTATCCTTCAATTTCATGTTTGAGTTCCTCAGAAGTCTTGGGTGAATACCATCTGGTCCTGGTGACTTATTACTGTTTAGTTTATCAATTTGTTCCAAAACCTCCTCTAACACCACCTCAATCTGGGACTGTTCTTCAGATTTGTCACCTAAAAAGGGAATATCATTCTGGGACGTATTAGCAGGAATGTTGTAAGCAAGACACGAGAAGTAATTCTTCTGCTCTACTCTGCACTGATTAGGCCTCAACTGGAGTATTGGGTCCAGTTCTGGGCGCAACATTTCAGGAACATAAGAATGGCCATACTGGGTCAGACCAAAGGTCCATCTAGCCCAGCTTCCAACAGTGGCCAATACCAGATGCCCCAGAGGGAATGAAAAGAACAGGTAATCATCAAGTGGTCCATCCCCTGTTTCCCATTACCAGTTTCTGGCAAACAGAGGCTAGGGACACCATCCCTGCCCATCCTGGGATGGTATCCATTTCTTTTAATGTTCTTATGTTTACAGACAGTCCACTTAGACACTCCTATCTTGCCATCTAGGAAAGCTGGAATAATGGTCACTTACACAAAAGGTCACAAATATTGCCATTTACTCCCAACCCCAAGAAACCAATCACTCACACAGGTCAAGTTTCATCCTAGTTTTCACACCAAAGACAATGCTGGTAGCCAATTCCATGGTAAACTAACTAAAGGGTTATTAACTAAGAAAAGGGGAATGGAAGTTATTGAGACATTAAAGCAGGTAAAATGTATATATACACACACAGGTGAGACACTGTCTATATTTCCAAATGGTAGCAGAGATGTAGTAATCTGCCAGTTTGGCAAAAGCCTCTCTAGGCTACCCAGAATAACTTAAGGGATCTCTGTGTTCTTGTTCAGTTATTTTGATTTGTTAGAATTCAAACAGTCCAGAAGTACAGGATCTCTCCCTGAATCCATATTTATAGCTTCTTCTCACAGAAAACAATCTGACAAGGTCACCACCCATGTGGGCTCTTTCTTTGATTGGTGGACAGAAAGAGGAGCGCATTTTTGTAAACACCTTCAAGATAAGGTGATAAGAAACAGTTCACATGGATTTCTCAAAAACAAACTGTGTCAAATCAATGTAATAGCATTCTTTGACAGGGTAACAAGCTGTGTGGATGGGGGGGGGGGAAGAGGTAGATGTGGTATATCTTGACTTTAGTGAGGCTTTTGGTACTCTCACATGACCAAACTATGGAAATACAACCTAGATGGAGCTACTATATGGTAGATGCATAACTGGTTGGACAACTATTCCCAGAGAGTAGAATCAGTGATTCACCATCAAGCTGGAAAGGCATATTGAGTGGAATCCCACAGGGATCAATTCTGGGTCTGGTTCTGTTCAATATCTTCATCAATGGTTTAGATAATGGCATAGAGAGTACACATATAAAGTTTGTGGACGATACCAAGCTAGGAGGAGTTGCTTTGGAGGATAAGATTAAAATTCAAAATGATCTGGACAAACTGGAGACATTGTCTGAAGTAAATAGGATGAAATTCAATAAGGATAAATCCTAAGTACTCCATTTAAGAAGGAACAATCAGTTGTACATATACAAAATGGGAAATGACTGCCTAGGAAGGAATACCATAGAAATGGATCTGGAGGTCATAGAGAATCACAACCTAAATATGAGTGAACATAGTGTAACACTTGCAAAAAAAGGGAATATCATTCTGGGATGTATTAGCAGGAGTGTCGTAAGGAAGACATGAGAAGTAATTCTCCTGGTCTACTCTGCACTGATTAGACCTCAACTGGAGTATTGTGTCCAGTTCTGGGTGCCACATTTCAGGAAAGATGTGGAAAACTTGAAGAAAGTCCAGAGAAGAACAAAAAAAATAATTTAAGATCCAGAAAACATGACTTATGAGGGAAGATTAAAAAACGGGGTTTGTTTGGTCTGGAGAAAAGAAGACTGATGGGGGGACATGAGGGGTACATACAAGATACATGTTTGCTATTACATTATAACTGGATATAGATAACTGAAAACAATGCATATGTAATCTTCCATTAGTTTTCATGAAGTTTAACCACCAAATATATTTTTACATATAGCAATCACTTTGATTTATACTAACACAGAAGTGAATTACCATTCAAGAAAGAGTTCTTGGAGTCATTCTGGAAAGTTCTCTGAAAATATCCACTCAATATGCAGCAGCAGTCAAAAAAGTGACCAGAATGTAGGGAATCATTAAGAAAGGGATAGATGAGAGAGAAAATATCATATTGCCTCTATATAAATCCATACTATGCCCACATCTTGAATACTGCATGCAGATGTGGTTGCCCCACCTCAGAAAAGATATATTGGACTTGGAAAAGGTTTAGAAAAGGGCAAAAAAAATGATTAGGTATCTGGAACAGCTACCATATGAGGAGAGATTAATAAGATTGGGACTTTTCAGCTTGGAAAAGAGATGACTAAGCGGGGATATGATAGAGGTCTATAAAATCATGACTGGTGTGAAGAAAGTAAATAAATAAGTGGTACTTACTACTTATCATAACTCAAGAACTAGAAGTCACCAAATGAAATTAATAGGCAGCAGGTTAAAAAACAAACAAAAGGAAGGTTTTTTTCCCCACACAATGCACAATCAACCTGTGGAACTCCTTGCCAGAGGATGTTGTGAAGGCCAAGACTATAACAGGGTTAAAAAAAGAACTAGATAAATTCATGGAGGATAGGTCCATCAATAGCTATTAGCCAGGATTAGCAGGGATGGTGTCTCTAGCCTCTGTTTGCCAGAAGCTGGGAATGGGTGACAGGGAATGGGATCACTTGATGATTACCTGTTCTATTAATTCCCTTTGGGGCACCTTGCATTGGCCACTGTTGGAAGACAGGATACTGAGCTAGATGGGCATTTGATCTGACCCAGTATGTCTGTTCTTATGAATTGCCCTCGGGCTTTGGCATGAGCTTGCATGTGGTCTGCCAGCATTACACATATATTCACTGCCCACCTAAATTAATATCTGTGCAATCATCTAGAATATTGGCAAGAGTGATTAAAAAGTCACAGCTAAGGTATTGTAGGTGCAGAAATTGTGCTTTCAATCCCTAACAACTTCTCAGAAACAAAACCAGAACCCTTATGATGTTTTTACGTAGTGATGAGGGCTATTTCATTGCCAAATCTCAAATTTCTAACCCCAGTCACTTCACTGCTAATGCTGCTATTTAAAAAAGTGTAGGTCCCCAAACTGTTCCACCATTTTGGCTCAGAGAAAAAACAAAAAAACCTATGAGCAGGCACTGTGCCTGGAAGTTTTCAGCCCAATAGATGAAAGTTTTAGAAGTTATTAGTGACTTAAAGGGTTAAAATGGAAATGGTCATGTCACCTCTATTATAGCTGTTGCTGTCTCCCCAGGTATAGTTATAACTGTGTGGAAGGCTTTTCTATCATTAATTTTTGGCTTTATAAATGGTAAACTGTCTTTACGTGCCTCAATATTGGATTTATATGGAATTACAACATTGTATTAAATGCTAACTAGGACACTGGGGCTTATTCATTTGTCATTTAGTCAATTTAAGGTAGACATTTGAATTTATTCTCTATTTAAATACTGTATACACTGTAGAATGACCATAGAAAAAGATCTTTGTTATTAAAAATGCTGTTCAGCATCTTTGTGATAAATGATTGCATTATGTATACGCCTATCTTTATTGGAAAATTGCAGTGACTCTAGCCTCAGCCAAGAATTTAACATGCCACCCTAAATGTATAATCAATGATACAATGACATTCAATACTCCTTGTATGAATGGTTCAGCCTAATTTTTATTAAACTTCCTCAAAATGCAAAACAGGGTAATCTCCTGGAGAAAAATGTATTATCATATGACTAAAGCTAACCAGTCATATGAATATAGCACTCCATGGGTAGGATATAAATAATCTAAAATTAACAATGAACCTCACTTCAGTGGGCACAAACTTCCACAGTGAAAGTTTGGAATTGGAATAGAACTCAGAGGGCTGCTGTATAAAATTAATGATCATGAAGAAAGGTTTACAGTAGCCAGTTTCTGTCTCTGGTGAAGCCAGAGGAAGATGCCATTCAGTCATCTGAAAAGAATTTCTGTGATAAAATCTGTCCCTAAAGAAAGCCACACGTATACACAAAATAAGAACCGAAGAGGACTTTTCAATAACTTCATCAGTTGATTCTCTTTTGAGCCATGCAAAACAGAGTCCTATTCAGATAAGGCCCAGTGAAGCCAGCTAAAACCAATGGCTAATATTCAGTTGCTGCTGAGACATTAAATTTAATGGGTTATAAAAGTCAACGGAATAAGACAATGAGCCCAGTCCTTCAACAATCTTGTCTAGTCCCATTGTCTTCAACATGACTACAGACCAAGTTGTGAGTAAAACTTTACAAGATCAGAACCAGTGTGTTTGCAGAACTGCTTCTTTACTCTTCCTCTTGTCATTTTCAATGTTTCCAACGACAAACATGTCCCAAAATTAAGTTATGAAGACAGTACACTTCAGTGTATATTACTACCTCTGTCAAGGTTCCTCCCCCACTCTGAACTCTAGGGTACATGAAATGAAAAACCTCCTAAGCTTATCTTTACCAGCTTAGGTCAAAAATTCCAAGGCACAAAATATTCCACCCTTTGTCCTTGGACTGGCCGCTGCCACCACCAAACAAATACTGGTTACTGGGGAAGAGCTGTTTGGAAGTGTCTTTCCCCCCAAAATACTTCCCAAAAACCTTGCACCCCACTTCCTGGACAAGGTTTGGTAAAAAGCCTCACCAATTTGCCTAGGTGACTACAGCCCCAAACCCTTGGATCTGAGAACAATGAAAAAGCATTCAGTTTTCTTACAAGAAGACTTTTAATAGAAATAGAAGTAAAGAAATCACCTCTGTAAAATCAGGATGGTAGATACCTTACAGGGTTATTAGATTCAAAACATAGAGAACCCTCTAGGCAAAACCTTAAGTTACAAAAAAGATACACAGACAGAAATACTTATTCTATTCAGCACAATTCTTTTCTCAGCCATTTAAAGAAATCATAATCTAACACATACCTAGCTAGATTACTTACTAAAAGTTCTAAGACTCCATTCCTGTTCTGTCCCCAGCAAAGCAGCATACCAACAGACAGAGACCCTTTGCTTCTCTCCCTCCTCCCAGCTTTTGAAAGTATCTTGTCTCCTCATTGGTCATTTTGGTCAGGTGCCAGCGAGGTTACTGTTAGCTTCTTAACCCTTTACAGGTGAGAGGAGTTTTCCCCTGGCCAGGAAGGATTTCAAAGGGGTTTACCCTTCACTTTATATTTATGACAACCTCATTTACTAAACATTCTGAAAAACAACTGTTCCTTAGCCATAAAACCATGTTTCTGACTCCTAAGAGGTTGATACCAATTCAGAAACACTACATTTTAAACTCTATCTTGCTTTAACTTTCTGTGTCAATTTCTTTTATAGTAGGTTTTCAAAAATGGATGTAAGTGTGTGAGTATTGTGATTGGTGTAAAATATATGATAGGAATTTTAATTGAAAACTGCAACTGGTAAACACAATTTGGTCAACAGGACTTCAAAGAGAAGTAACACTGAAGATCCTTATAAACCATAAAACCTAGGGGGAAAGTGGACCTCCACCCCCTTCAAGTGTGATGGATTAAATAGGTACAGATTATCTTGTTTAGATTAAACTCTGTGATCTCTTCAGTTAGGTTTAAGCGACAGACTTTAGAGAAGAACCTGGGATGCATAAGAGCCCTGAAGACACCAGTACACACAACACCTCCTTTGAAGCAAAGCTTGTATTTGTGAAGATAATTCTGGGGTATACCTTTCTCTTGATCCCAGAAGCACCAATGGATGCAATGTCTGGCTTGAAGTATTGCAGCACATATCATGGGACACATTGTTGCTCAAAAGAGAACTCTGAAAAACATATGCCACTGCCAATAAATATATGAAATATTTTAAATACAATACACAATTGGAGTTGGGAGCAATTTTGCATACTCCAATTAGCAAGGAATCCTTACAAATAATTAAATGTTATAATTCAGGATAATTTTTTAATTAAAGAAAAGCATCTCAACTCCAAAGCCTTGCAATCCAGCAGTGGGCAGAATACTTCCAGAGCATAATTTTATAAATTTTGTCACAACTCATCTTTAATTTCTTTTTAATCTCCTTTCCCCTTGATTGTTTTCTCCTAGCTCTTTATAAATTGGATCCAGGTGTTAGCAATATTCACTAACTTTCCCTGAAGAACCTCTAAACTTGACAGGTTGAAATAAATATTGGGCTTTGAACAGCTTTTAGCTTTGATTTTTAAATAAAAATATGAGTATCAAACATCTCACTTTTAAATCTCTGTTGAAAGATTTTGAGTTAATTGGTTTTTTTAAGTTAGTTGCTCATTTTTGTAAACCACGTAGAACTTCAATAACTTGTATTATTATAAATGCAATACACAATAAGGTGAATGTTGTTGCTTTTGCATGAGAGTTCAGGTTGGCAAAATAAACAAACCAAGAAGGCCCAGCTCCTCAAAGGTATTTAGGTGCCTAACACCCAGTGATTTAATCCATCATACTTGTAGGGGAGAGACCTCAGTAATAATACTCAGTAATGGTGGGGGCCCCTGGAGCTCCTAGCCGCCCTGCAGCTGCCCTGCTGCAGGTGGTGTGGGGACCGGCAGATCCCCATTTTGTCACCATGAAATATTCAAGCTAACCAAAGGAATTCCAGGAAGCTTCTGCTTTTTGTCACCCTGGAGGCAAGCAAGTGTCTGAAAAATAACTGCTCAGCCATAAAACCATGTTTCTCACTCCTAAGAGTGTCTATACCAATTCAGAAACACTGCATTTTAAACTCTATCTTGCTTTAACTTTCTGTGTCAATTTCTTTTATAGTAGGTTTTGAAAAATGGATGTAAGCATGTGGCTGTTGTGATTTGTGTAGAAAATATTTGACAGGAATTTTAATTGAAATACTGCAACTGGTAAACACAAACTGGTCAAAAGGATTTTAAAGAGAAGTAACGCTGAAGATCCTCCAACAACCAGTACCCTTTTGGAAGAAAAGCTATGCTTGTATCTTTAAAGCTTTACAGAAAACATGTGTAGTTGGGAAGTGTTTGGTAGAAAATCTTTGTTTAGTTCTTAAATGTTCAAATGACAAACTCTTTCAAATGGCGTATTTTCAAGTAAATGCAAAGTGTCTAATATAATTTCCTAATATAATTGCTAAGTAAATGGTAAAATGCTTTCTGTACCAGCTTGGAATCTAATGATCTTACTCAATTAATTACTAATGTAAGAAGCCATTTAAGTATAAAATATTTATATTCTTGGGGAGTTAATTAATTTTTGGCAGTGCTCAAGAAACTCCCTCACCCAGTTCAGGAACACTAGAAGAATCATCCCTCCAAAAATTAGGCAAATCAACAACTTCTTTAATAACTTTAATTTAATTTGAAGTCTTTCTTGAGAACTAAAAAAATTTTATATAAAGAACAAGAGTGTTTGGACTTTTCAAAAGCAGAACGTCTTCATTTTGCTGTTAAATCCTAATAAAATTAGAGAAGTATCTCAGAAATGGACTGAATAAGGAGAAAGTTCAAACCATCAATGTAAAGATGTTCTGAAAATCTTCTGCCACAGAAATAAAGAAAGAATTTCATCTTTCAAGAGAATTACTACCCTAATACATTTATGCCTTAGCAAACTACGTATTTATATATGAAGAGGGCCCTAAAAGACAACCCATGAAGGTACTGCGCCAATGAAAGGGTGACAGCAACAAACTTTGAATCTAAACAAGCCTGAAAAAGATGTTTTCCTATAACTCCATGGAAATAGGAAGAAAAAGAACAGGAAAACTTTGAGATGAGCACCACTCACACTCGCACACACACAGCTTATCTACCCTGCTTAAGCAGGAAGAATTTCACCCTGCATACTGTACATCTCTGAGCAAGTCACTACAGACAGCTAAGAAGAAGAGAGAAGATTTAAAAAAAACAAAACACCCTTCCCAAAATTTCCACCTGGATTGATGAGAGGAAATTAACTAAGACACAACCAGTGGCTCTGATTCAATAACTCTTGTAATGATTTTATTGGAATATTGAGATGTTATTGTAACTTAAGATATTAACAGACCCTTTCGTTAATCACCAAATGGTTATACCATGTATCCTAGGAGAAGCAACAAGAGCTAAAAACTGGCAAACAAAGAAACAGTGGGATTTAAACTGATATTAAAATTCTTATTTAATATTCATTAATTGGCCTGTTTTAATTTCTTAAATGGCTTCTTTTAAGTAACTGATTTAAATATTTTCTTTGATTTCATAGGATTTAGTTCAGATTGCTCATCTTGCCCAATTATAATCTACCTGGTTAGTAATGGGATAAACTAGACAGGTCTCACTTTCCCTGAAACTAGTTAATTTACCCACCCATAAACCATTTTTATGGGTCTCTGGAATACTAAAACTGGATTACCAATAGTTTTGGGGAAAAATAGCCTTTGGTCTTTAACTTATCAAACAAACCACCTCTAGTGTAGTACATGCTAAATGGAGTAACCTCTGTTAAAGTCCCCCTCAGAGAGACATACAGAAGAGAACATAATAGAAGTAAATAGTTTATCAATATTTTTTTTTTCATTTCTGTTGGTTTGCATGTTTTCTTTTGCTTTCTTTAATAATAAAATAACCAAGGTTAATCCTTGTGATGATTTTGCTTTGGTGGCTCCTAAGATAGCTAAAAGAAACCATCTTACCAAGTAGTGGGAGCCACACCCCTGAATTTGCAGTTAGAAAAACAGGAAAATCACATCTTGTTTCTATAAACTATATTTCAATCATTGTTAAAATAAATTTATTCGGTGTTCAATAATCTAAAATTAATCCCATCCCACAGCACTGAATAATATTTTCAAGTACAATAGTTTTATAATACAAAGGTTTTTATACTATGTGAGTATTGACTAATATAGTTCAATCCTGTATACTGCAATGGTCAAGGGCCCAGTTCAGCTGAACTTATGTGATGTTTTTGCAGCTGTGCTCAAAAAATGTACTGTACATAAACTACTGTACATAAACAGGCCCCTAAAATAGCCCCCCAAATAGCAAGAATATCAGAAATGAAGTATTTTCATTGCAAAGAAGTAAGTTACAATACAGAAGATTTTCAGATTTCTGAGAGAGAGGAAGGGAGGTTACTAGTGGAGTTCCGCAAAGATCAGTCTTGGGACCAATCTTAGTCAATATTTTTATTAATGACCTTGGCACAGAATGTAGGAATGTGCTAATGAGACAACTGATGATAAAAATTGGGAGGCATCATCAATATGGAGGCGGGTTGTAATATTATGTAGGAAAATCTGGATGACTTTGAAGACAGGAGTGACATAAATGGGATGAAATTCAATAGTATAAAGTGCAAGGTGATGCACACGGGGTCTAATAATAAGAATTTATTCTATAAGCTGGGGGCTTATCAGTTGGAAGTGACAGGAGGAAATAGACCATGGGGGGCATGTGAATAGATCACAGGATGACTGACCCACTAATGTGATGTAGCTGTGAAAAAGGCGAATGCGATCTTGGGATGCATTAGATCTGGCATTCCAGCAGAAATAGAGATATATTAATGCCATTGTACAAGGTTTTGGAAAGACCTCATCTGGAATACTGTGTACAATTCTGGTCACCCATGTTCAAGAAAAGATTAATTGAAATTTAAACAGATGCAAAGAAGAGCTACGGGGATGATCAAGGGAATGGATTCCTAGCTTATGATACGAAACTGGAAAAGTGTGGCTAGTTTTGTCTAACAAAAAGAAGGCCAAGAAAGAATATCATTGGGCTCTATAAATGCACTGGGAGAGAAATCCTTTTAAACTAAAGGACAATGCTGATCCAAGAACAAATGGATGTAAATTAGCCATAAACAAATTCTGCCTGGAAATTAGAAGGTTTCTAACCATCAGAAGAGTGAAATTCTGGAAGCGCCTCCCAATAGGAGTTTGGGAGGATGAAGGGTTAATGTTTAGCTATTCCACCTGGAAGCAGGCGGGGCACACCCTGACTGTTTCCTAGGAGCAATGCACACATTGCTCTATCCAAGGACAAGGGCTAGATATGAACCATGAGAACTTGATTGTTTGGACAGCAACTGTGGGAGGCTTTTTTAGCCTGGGCTCCAGGCCTGAGAACCAGGATTGTAGTAGATAGAGGATGGTAACTAAGCATATGAATCAACGTCATACATTCCTTTGTGTAGCAGTGTGTAATGCTTAGGGGGAGAAATATAATAAAAGGAGAAGGTGGAAGGCGGGGGGGCAGAACAGCCCATCTCCGCTGACCAGCCTGCTTGCTTGGATAAAGCTGTGTTCTGTCTCATCACTGAACCGCCACAGGAGGAAACAACTTATTTAGTTTTGAGACAGAGCTGGACAAATATATTAGTGTGATTATATGACAGAGTTACTTCTGATGGTAAGGGCAGGGCTCAGCAGCCCTGGGGCTCACTTCCAGTTTATGTCTTATGCTTCAGGGCCACTTGAAGGGATCAGGAAGGGCTCCTCCTTCCCTTCCCCTCCACTCCCCAATGTGTTCTGTTTTTTTAATTATTGTTTTTTCCTTCCTCTGAAACATCAGGGGTGGCCATATCTGGAAATGGGACATTGGATGGGGTAGACCAGGACACTGAGGTTCAATCCAGCATTCTATCTCTCAGGTTACTGGCTGGCTGGTTCTTGTTCACAGTCTCAGGGCTTGTCTTCACTACCGGGGTAAGTCAACCTAAGCTACCCTACTCCAGCTACGTAAATAACATAACATAGCTGGAGTAGATGTCGCTTAGGTCAACTCATCCTGGTCTTCACTGTGCTGCATTGATGGGAGACACTCTCCAGTTGACTTACCTTAATCTTCGTGGGGCACTGGAGTACCGGAATCTGCTGATTTTAGCGGGCCTTCACTAACGATTCAAAGCAGTGTGGCCCGATGCATGTTCATTTTCATTATCTGAATCAGATGCCACCAGCAGAAGGTTGATTTTATTTTTTGGTGGTTTGGGTTCTGTAGTTTCCACATCGGAATGTTGCTTTTGTAAAGAATTCTGAAACCATGTTCCACACCTCATCCCTCTCAGATTTTGGAAGGCACTTCTGATTCTTAAACCTTGGGTCAAGTACTGTAGCTATCTTTAGAAATCTCACATTGGTATCTTCTTTGCATTATGTCAAATCCATACAGAAAATGTTCTTAAAATGAACAACATACGCTGGGTCATCATCCAAGACTGCTATAACATGAAATATATGGCAGAATGAGGGTAAAACAGAGTTGGAACATACAATTCTTCCCCAAGGAGTTCAGTCACAAATTATTTAACATATTTTTTTAATGAGTGTCATCAGCATGGAAGCATGACCTCAGGAATGGTGCCTGAAGCATAAAGGGGCATACAAATGTTTAGCATATCTGGCATGTAAATATTTTGCAATGCTGGCTACAAAAGTGTGATGCAAACACATGTTCTTATTTTCTGGTGGCATTGTAAATAAAAAGAGGGCAACATATCTACTGTAAATGTAAACAAACTTTTTTTTTTAGCAACTGACTGAACAAGAAGTAGGACTGAGTGGACTTGTCGGCTCTAAAGTTTTACATTGGTTTTGAGTGCAGTTATGTAACAAAAAAAGGTCTACATTTGTAATTTGCACTTTCACAATAAGGAGATTGCACTATGGTACTTGTATGAAGTGAACTGGAAAATAGTATTTCTTTATCATTTTTACAGTACAAGTATTTGTAATAAGAATAATAAAATAAAGTGAGCACTGTACACTTTGTATTCTGTGTTGTAATTGAAATCAATATATTTGAAAATGTATATTTGAAAGCATCCAAAAATATTTAATAAATTTCAGTTGGCATTCTATTGTTTGACAGTGATTAAAACTGTGATTAATCATGATTAATTTTTTAATTGTGATTAACTTTGAGTTAATCACATGAGTTAACTGCGATTAATCAACAGCCCTACAAATTATCAACATGACGTGCCAAAATATACAAGGTTGTTATCCTTAGATCAAATTGTAAGAAGCTCTCAAGTAGCATTTTTTCTTACTTTGTCTATCTGTACATTTCTGTTTTTATCAATGGAAATATATTTTCCATCAGTTTGTGTACAGTGAAATCAACATTTGCCAAAACAAATCTAATTCCTCCATGCCTCTTCATCAGCAAATGGCTGACATACCCTGGAGACAACTGTAATGTGAAATTAACTTGGATAGGCAGCAGTAAAAGTATTGACCATTGCAAATTTATTGAACTCAGCTTTCTTTCAGATGTCCTTAGCCTCATGTGTTCTCTAGTCATGTGACTAGCTCTAACTTCATCCAAAAGGTGATTCGGTTTCTTCGCTTTGGAGGATGTTTCAGGAAGTTATGTTGTGTCAACTCCAGATAGTGGCCCACCTGTGTGTTCTGATTTTTTCCAGTGTGAGCTCTGATGGCACGGTCCAGCCCATAGAATTAGCAAGTTGGTATTTTAAATGGCAGGCATGATGTTTTATTACAAAAGCTTTGCTGTTCACCCAAAATCTCTCAGAAGACAAGCTGCAGATTCAGTCAGTGAGATATTATACTTTGGTGGTGCTGCCTTGCACCTTTTCTCGAAAGAGAGAAGCAGAATCTGGCAGTAGAGCCAGCATATCTGATGACCCCAGGAGAATCAGTTCAGTGGGAAAAGGATCCGCCAATGATGTAGAGTCTCTGTGCCCACCACTGGAGTTGGTGAATGACTGGAGGAAAGGCATAGAACAAGGGTATCCCTTTATTAGGCTGATTCCTGCCTTGCTGTGGTTTTAGCCCCCTGGGGAAGTCAGAGCCAGCACATACCAGAGCAGCTCTCAGGCTGCTGTCACTTATGTTTGGGGACCAGACTGGCCCACAGTAGCTCCAGAATACAAGAGATTTCAAAGGGCAGCTTCTCACAAACTTCATGCACCCTCTTTGGCCTAGATCCTTATAGCTCATAGCAAAAGATCTGGCTCAGTGACTTTAGCAGCAAATGTATAACCTTCACTCCAGCTACCTAAGGCTAACTTGTTTGCAATTTTTGAAATAATTAGGTTGTATTACGTGTAAGAGTCATTTGAGTCAACTTTGGTATTTCTTGGGTTTTGATTACTAGACAGGAACAAGAAGAAAGAACTGCTGATATTAGAAAAGGACTTTCAGTCAAGGTAAAATAAAAGTTTTCATTCAGTTGACACAAACTCTTTTACAAAAAACAAAACAAAAAAAACAAAAAAAACCCCTCTAAATGCAAAAACCTTCCTACTGAGAATCCGATGATGAACAGCAGACTTCTGAAAGGGTTTGTGAAAAAGCCTGATGAGAAAGCAGACAGAAATTTTTAGAGTAATAGTCCTGATATGAAATTTCCAGATGGGAAGGATTCTTATTAATTAGTAGCTCAGAAAAAATAGCATTTATATTTTATAGTTTAAACAACAGGAGAAACAAGAAGAACATAAAAATAGGTACCAGTAAAAAAATAATCTCCTGCAGCCTCTCCACACCCCAGATATAGGCAGGAACAATTTTCCTTTAGAATCATTGGGGTGAAATAGTCCACGGTAGAAGAAACTTGCTAATCATACTAATACCCATAGAAACTTTTGGTGGCATATCAGGGGTCAAATTGTTGCCCAGCTTGCACAGTGATTCGGGGTGTAAAGGGACACTGTCTACCTGTCTAACCCACATCACAAGTAGCAGTAAGGCAGTGGAAGCAGTCTCTGCAGAGCTCCTTCTTATCCCTCTCTGTGGACAGAAGGAGTGGAAGGGAAATGGGTGGAGCCTTCTTAGCTACTTCAGGAGCAATGCAGCAGTTTTTTGCTCCTTACTCGGGGCAGATCATTATCTTCAATCTAGCATCAAATTTGCGGAATTAGTAAATGTGAACAAAGAATACAGTTATCTGATGTTTGACCCCATACATCACAAACAGCCCTGGGTTTGTGATTTTGCAAGGCATAGTTTATTTGTAATTATTTATTAAATATTTTCTCTTACAGTATAAGTATAATCATACATTTTGTAAACATACTAGTGTTTTAATATCTCCAGACCTCATTACATCACTCTACCATTAATATTTTGCTCAGAAGTGAGGTAAAACACCAGCTGTTTGGTTGAGAATTAATGTGTTCATGGATTAGTAAAGTGAAAATTAATGTGATGATTAGTATTATTCATAGCTGAATAGCACTTGGAAGCCCCAATCAGAACTGGACCCCCCATTGTGATAAGTGATGTACAAACAGAATAAAAGACTACTGGGTTAGCTGTAAATACAAAATGCTATTATTTTATGAGAATATCGAAAGAGTCTGAGGATTGCTTCAAATCTTCTGTTTCCAGATGAAAGGTGTAGTTTCCATTATATTTCTTGAATTTGTTTATATTTAGTTAATCAAACAAATAATTACACCATGTATAGGAACAATTATATCTGCAACTCCAACACTGCACTGAAAACAAACATAGCTAGAATATACATTGTGGTGTTATTTACCTGAATTTCGATTGCCAACATGAATATTGTATTGCATACTGATTTTTCTAGTGAAAGATAGCACAAACGAGAACTGTTTCCCTACACAAATTAACAGGGAATATACTTTGCTGCATTGCTTTATTTACAGCATAGATGTAAATTTCATCACTTTATCTTGAACAGGCTGGAGAAAATTGCACTACACTGAAATAATACAGTATCTGTGGGCTTCATGTTCCCTATAGGCTTTTTCCCAACTGCATGATTGCCACATGTTTGCTTCGATTCTTGTGGTGGGGGCAATGTAAAAAACCAACAAAACACCACTTTTGAATGCTTTAGGAAAGCAAACTCACTATGAGACAGAAAAACAAAACAACTCAATGGCAAGTTTGATCATCACCTTAATTGAAATTGGCATGAGAGAAAGATAAAGGGGGACATTCTGCAGCGTATTGTGCTGCTGTCCTTACTCACAAACTAAGCAGGTTTGGGGTGAATCAGTACTTAGCACAGGAGTGCTCAGAAGACGCGTGCTGTAAGGTGTGGTATTAGTGATTCAAGAGATGGAATACTTGTTACTGAGCTACTGTAACAGTGGCTTCAGGTTTTTTGAGTTGGCACCAAGCACACACTGTTTATCTACACTCTAGGCCTGATCTTTTTTCTTTAAAGCATGCAAGCAAAAAAATGCTCTAAATACCATAGAGACAGGGAAGTCTTATTCATACCCCATTCTCTCACCAAATCCATGTAAATTTGTAATGTGTGTGCTCTGATGCATGTCCCCTTCTTCCTTCATCTCCGCAGTAAGCAGCATCTCGTAGGTACAGTATGGGTGAGGACGTATATTCCAAAGAGGATAATGTTTTCCTATATGCTGCAATAGCCCCTTATTTACACTTCCTGCAGGCCCAACAGGCATCAGATTATCTACTACTGTGGCAATTAGCTCAGGTGTGTAAAATGTTCCTATAGCAGTTGATGATATCACCAGAACTGATTAGATGACATTAGGAGTATGGAAAGTGAGTGGATATTAGAGATGCAGTCCCATTGACTTCAGTGATAGTAGAGTAAGGTCAGTGTTCAAAGCTTTTGAAAATGCTCCTGTAAATTCACACCTGCGAATACCCATGTCTCCCTCTGCCTACCCCAGCTTCAGGCAGAAAAACAGCCATTATAAATATCTGCATTGTGCACACTGTGTTGTATGCAGTATGTACCATAGTGGACTCATCTCGTAAGTTCTTACTGCTGGATCATAGACGTGATTTTTTGTTGGTGTTTTTGTTTTTTCCAGTAGGCAGATAAGTGAATTTACCTTGCTAATACTAAAGCTATCAGCTTTGTTATATCCTTGAATAACCTCAGGATATCCCACAGGGTCCTTACGAATCATTAATATTTGGGGGGGGGAAGCATTAAGGTTTGATGTTATCTTTTAAATTCCTTACTTAATCATGTTACAGCTACCCCTGTTATTCCTTTGCAGACTAGTGACAAAATTCATTATTTTTGTCATTTTTTCCATTTTAAAAAAAAGATATTGCATATCAATATAGGAGATCAGATTACATTGTCGCAATGGTCCCTTCTGGCCTCATAATGTGATAATAATCTATCACAATGATAAAAATATAAACACTAGAACTGGTCAACAATCTTGCAGTATGGTGTTTTGTGAAAAGATTTGAAAAAAGAATAATTTTTCATTGGGAAAAGTTTTCCATTTCCATTTCTGAAAAAAAATTGTCACAATAATTTTGATTTTTATTGTATTATTTTTATCCATACTGTGTCCAAAATGATTACAAGTTTAACCATGATTCTTGGTAAATGCAAATATAGCTATTTCAAACACAATCTCAATAAGAAATTATATAAATAAAAACAGACGTATTTGCAAAAATGTGTCCCTTTAGAATCCCGTTGAACAGATAGCTTTGCATTTGCCTCTGAAACTGTTTTTCCGCTGTAGTAAACATAGTCAATGCCACATCATAATATCATTCAGCTGCAATAGCAACCCTAAAAATACTGCAGATGGATTATATTGTGATAATAAATGTAAAAAAGTAATCAGCCCAGGACAAGTAAACAAATCTTTTTCATTAATGGCTAGCAAGGAAAGAGGTTTCAAGTATTGCTGGGTCATAGGATATAATGAATCTCTTAGTATGTATTTTTAGTTTTTCTAAAGAAAAAAATATTGTTCAAGAGCACTTTGCATCAGGTAACTAATTCCTTAATGAACAGAAATGTTAAACAGAGAGAAAAAGCTGAAAATGTGAATGTTTTAGCTGTGTTTTGCATTAAATTGCACACTTTCTAATGGCCATATTTATATTTCTCAGAGTATAACCTTTGAAATTATACCATTACAAGCATACATCATTATGGCATGCAGGAACAGCAGTTAGGAATCACTTGGAAAAGAAATGCAATCCGTTTATATAAAGCCATAGCCCAAAGGAACCAAGAACTATGTAAAATATCTATAACACTCCACCAGCTAAACTCAATTTCTTCCAGAGCTTAATTAGAAATGGTTATTTTTGATAGAAGGCTTGTAGTATAAATTAAGAAATGTAATAAAATATTCAGACTGGAAAATAGTATGGTTTTTTAATCCTTAGGGACTGAATTCAATTGGCTTCAAGCATATATAATATTACAGTCAGATTCTCCAGTGTAAATATCAACCTGTTTCATTAATGTGCATATTCAACTTTATATATAGTATGCAGATTAGACCACAACAAAGCATTGCTTTTTGTGTTATGAGCTTGAGATAGAAATGTTATCATGATTTTTTTCTTTATTTATTTTCCGCTGGCAATATTTGTTGTTAGCAAATAATTTCCTTGTAGTGTTTGAAACCCAAGTTAATGTACCATTGGGAACCTCGTAATGCAAACGATGAAAAAAGAGAAAATTGTCTCATGGTCACTATGCAAGCTGAGTGAAATGCAAATAACATAGTTTAAATAGTCAAATGCATATTGATTTTTTAATTAATTTCAGAAAATTAGAAATGTTTTTAATAATGTAGGAAAATTTTATTTTATTTTTCATGGTTTTCATTAATTTTATTTTAATAGCACAGGGCCTAATGTATTTCAAAATATTTTTGCATTTAATATACATCAATTAATTTCACTGCTGTTTGGAAATAAAATGGGTTGCAAACATCTGAGTGCAAGTATGCTTGGAGACCAACCTCTCAACCTGAAGCCTTCCCAAGGTGTAATACAAGCAGCCAAAATTGTAACAAATGGTTGAAATAGGAAAATCTGTCTCTTGTTGAGTGCAATTCATCCCATTCTTTTGGAAATCCCCTCGACCATTTCTCTCCTTTCGGGTGTTCACCCTCTCTAGATGTTTCTGGAGGGTAATCACATCTCACCAAATTCATCAAATGAGTATGTAGACTGTAAGAAAGCTCTTAACTTTGTTTTCTTTTCAACAATTTATGCAATAAGCAAGTCTCTTTCTTGCCCTTCAAAACTCCTTCCAATTTTCTCTTCTCAGAATGTTCCTTGCAACAATTTCTTCGTAAAATATTTTAGTTTCAAAGTTACAAATGTTCATAGAGCAACCCAGTCACATTCTCATTAGAATACTCTGTTCCTTTTGACCTGACTAGGATGTGAAAATCAAAATATATAAAAGTATGTGGAGATTTTTTTCTAATATTTCCTCCTTTGTGTGAACTGCAGTCTCAGGAAAAGCAATTATTTGCCACAGACCTTAATTTATCTTAAAACATAATGAAGCTTATTTACATGCACTCTGTGCATATATATCTTCCTTCTATATTTTCCAGTGCATGCATCCAATGAAGTGGGTTTTAGCTCACAAAAGCTTATACCCAAATAAATGTGTTAGTCTCTAAGGTGTCACAAGGACTCCTCATTTTTTTTTTGCTGATACAGACTAACACGGCTACTACTCTGAAACCTGTCACATATTATATATCTTCTCAGGCCATATGGTTTGTTTACTGTTTTCCTTCAAATTAATTTGTTAAACACTTTTTCCCAAACTTTGGACTGGAATTATAAACATGCTGTTTCACAAGAGATAGGATTTAATTTAAAATGGTTGTTTAAAAGATTTTGAGCACAATGTAGGACTTTCATTGGACAAGAGGAATTGAGGTAGATACAGTGGCAAAAAGAGGACAGATGCATGAAATTAAGTGGCAGGCTGCAACTTTTATTAAACTTTAACATGAGAGGGCCACTACCCACCCATCTCCCAATACGTTCCTATACCAAGCATTGAATTGGTTCCAGTGCAGGAGTTACAGGGCTTCTTATATAACTTGTTAACTGGTGCCAGGGTTACAAGGCTCCTTACTTTATAACCCATAACATGGGGTAGGCTCTCCTTAGCCTACCCATGGGACTCAACTCTCTCTGAGTCGTAGCACCCTTCCTGCACCTGAGGGGGACAGAGGGTGTAGCAGGGTGGGGACCTTGTCCCACAAGGTCTCACCCCTCACATGAGCCGAAGGCCCATCGCCAAAAGACCAAGCCTTTGACCTCAGGGAACCGTTCATTTTGTTCTCCTACCCACACTGGAAACTGGCCACAAGTTATGGCAAATAAATGAGGTACTGGGATGGTGGTGTTTAGGTACTAAGGGTATTCCTAGTTAGGGTGACCAGACAGCAAGTGTGAAAACTCAGGACATGGGATTGGAGGGTAATAGGCGCCTGTATAAGATAAAGCCCTGAATATCAGGATTGTCCCTATAAAATTGGGACATCTGGTCACTCTATTCCTAGTTAACCCACTGTGGCTTGAAGGTGCTGCAAGAAAGGCAAAAAACTCCCTGGTCCTTTGCCAATTGGCCTATGGGAGAAAAAAAAATCCTTCCTGACCCCTGAACGAGCAATCTGCTAGACCTGTAGCATCTGTCCAGCTAAATTCCCATTCCTAGTTCAGGTGGTAGGGTGGGATCCTGGAACAGACCCGAAAGAGGCTCCAGTGGGCTCCTGTGCTGGGCTAAATCTTGGGAGCTGGGAAATGCTGGCAAATCAGCACCCTCTCTCCCAGCTGACCAATGGGTACCAGAGAACTCCCAGGGGGAGAAGCTAGCTATTGTCCCTTGGCAAGTATCTCCCTCCCTGGCTACTAAGACTGTCCCCTTTTCATCACTGGTCCCGTCAAGTTCCCCCACCAGTTGAAGTGGTTGTGCAGCATTCTTATCTGCTATCTCTCCCTTTTTTTTCCCTGCAGCTTATATATCTGGAGCGTTTTTCTGGCCTTCTGCTCATTAACTGGTCCTTCCAATTTTTGGCTCAATTATTTATTAGACTTAGGTTTTATCTCTGACTCTGGTCCTCCTAGCCACTTAAACTCTGAATTTATCTGATTCTGGTTAAGTGATAGATGTCTCACACTTCTTGTGGTTCCAGCTTGTTCCCATGCAGGTGGTGGTTCTATATTCTCTTGCTTTTCTGAATTCTGGTAGCCTTACTGGCTATCCTCTAAGTACACAGATGTCCTCATTGGTTCATTGTTCCTCAAGTGATCTAACAGCTGTCATGCAATCATGATTCTAGTTTCTACTTCCTGTTTTCTAACATTGAGCTTTTCCTTGGGTTTCATCTGGAGTGGTAAATTGTCTGTGTATTCTTAACCCACATAAATCAGCCGGTTCCAATTCACTGGCAAGCTTTATATAGCATGGCTGATGTTGCTTCTGGGACAGCAAAAAGTAACAGAACTGTATTTTAACTGGAAAACTCTAGGCCAGTAAGTATTATCTTCCACTGGACTTGTCCATCTGTGTTGTGGTCCACATCCTCTGTCTTGCTCTGACTAATTGGTTACCCAGGTGGAGCAGAGCCACCATACAGGTTTTTCTAAGCTCGCTCCTTTATTACCCCCTGGTGGATAGAGCATGGGTGGAGGAAGAAGGTGTGCCTGCTCAGTGGTTCCAAGTTACCAGAATGACTAAGGCTTCCTCTAATTTATGCTATGATAATTTATGCCTGATGTCCAGTCAACTGAGGGTAACTGAGTAGAGAATTTGAATCTTTAGTCCATACTCTGTTTAGGTTGTCCTATTCTAATCTCTAAGAGGGAAAATACTGTCTGTGCCTTCATGGTCACAGAGGGTCCCTGGCAGCATGGAAGATTATGCCTTTAGGGGTTCCAGAGGAGGTATGCACCATCTTCATGGCACGTCAGCATGCAGCGTGTGGGTGTGGTATGGACATAGGCAGGCTATAGGTGGAAGTGTAGGACAAGCTATTAAGATGTTCCTACCTTCTCCCCAAGGTGGCAACCATATATGTGCCCATCAAGACCTTTCAATCCATTGGGCTTCAGCAGCCTCCATGGAATGGCTCCACAGACATCCTGGCCTGGGGGAACGAGACCGTTTTTTTCCTAACCCTTGTGCATTTGTCCAGTTGTGACAATGCTGAGAGCTGGTAGCTGACCCAGCATTCAGATCACTTAAGCATTAATTAGCTCCACTAGAAAAGGCCTGATGGAGGAAGAAGTTATTAATTGCCTAAGCAGAGGGTTGATGAGCTAAGGAGCTAATTATCCCACCCACTGGGGAGGCTAGTTAAAAGCATGGGAAGGAAGTGCAAAAGGGGAAGGCTAGCAGAGCCCAGAAGAAGAAAGGTCTCTGAAATCTCTTGCTTCCTCTTCCTGGAGAAAGGTCTGATGATTAGGAAAAGCTGCACAGGCTTGTGAGGGTGGTTTGGTGAAAGTAGTAATAATTAAAAAAAACCCACAGATGTAGTAACCAATCATATGTGTCTAGGGCTGTTTATGAAAAATCTCAGGACAAGAGAGTAGCCTGCCCTGTTATATTAGTCTAGGACAGGGCTCTAGATTTTCCCCAGGTCATGATAGCACATCAAACTCTAGATCAGCTTGAAATCAAGTTGTTTTTTTCACATTCTGCAAATTTACACAAAACGAAAAGCTTGTTTAAGTCTGCTTTAAGTACCCACTATCAGAAACTCTGCTTGGTTTTCATCTTGCCTTTGAATTCTGATTAATTATGGCATTCTAGCAAAAGTTTACTAAAACCGCTCTCAAATGTCTAATTCTGCATCTTTGAAACCTAAATATTACTGAAAAAAAAATCCAGTTAGCACTCATGCTTATCTTGTGTCTGTTTATAATCCATTCAGAAAGAAAATCTCACTGTGAATTGCCTTGTTTTAAATTGTGCCTTAGTGGAGCTATCTATTAACGTCGAGCTATCTATTAACGTGTCAGTCAAAGTATTGTACTCCCCCAAAATGGCATGTCTGCTCTGAACATGAGCGTGATTCATTGTTCAGAATCACAAAATAGCACAACCCCATTCCCTAGCCAATGAAGAGGAAAACATCTGGCAATAGCAGATCTAAGCTCATTCAGAACTAAGAGATTTTGACATTTATAAATCCAAATTCTCTCTTTCAACATGAAAATAGTATCTAGAATGACAAAATGAACTAGCCACTGCCACACAACAGGCTCTCTGAGCCACTGGCTCCATTTATAATGTAAAATACAAGAGGATTTTGTAAACTTAGCATCAACTACCAATGGGAATTATCCTCCATTCATCCTTTACTTACAGTGCATAGAACTGTAGACCCAAGTAAAGGTAAAGAAACTAAAGATTTTAGGTAAACCTTTTGGCTAAATTGATTTGTGTACCAAATTCCTTTCTTTTTTAACATTTTGAATGTCATTTTCAATGATTGTGTTAGTGACAGTGTGAGGGCCTGATTTAAACCCATTAGTCAGTTGGAGACTTTCATTTACTTCAATAGGCTTTGGCTCAGTCCCAGGAGTATTGATTTCTGTCAAATATAATGTGAGCTGGTGCAGTGGAAGATTCTTCATGCACAGAGCCAATGTTACCAAGCCTGACGGTACAGAAGGCCCAGCTCATAGTGACTCCATCACACCATTATCATCATCATCATCATCATTCATTTCTTTCCAACACTAAGGTTGGGTAGGGCTAACTTCTGTCAGTTGGTTAGTATTTCGGCAGCCAGCTGCCTTACCTCTACCACCCCGCCATGGAATGGTTCAAATTCTAGTATGATGTTGTTGCTCCAAGTGCCACTTGATATGGAATGTAAGCTGCTTCTGCTGACTGCAAGGTCTGAGACAATAGCATGAGTGCCATGAGAAATAAGACTGAGTGAAACTCCGACTCCATTGGAGCCAATATCTCTTTCTCCTTTCCCACACCACAGATTCCCCTTCTTCCTGTTTAACATGAAACTTTTTCCACTATTTCCCTTAACTCTCTCCAGAAACATCTACACACACACACACCGGCTGTGGACATACCCTGGGGACTAACTTTTCCTACCGCAAGCTGATGTCAAAACATTTTGTGGGAGGTGTGGTAAGAAGAGAAGGTCACACACTGAATCTTAAGCCTCGAAGTCAACGAGTCTCATTCAAATGGTTTTGAAGAGGACCACAGATTCACTTAATGAGTCCATCCTGCTTAGACAGCTGTGCTAAGGTTCTTCAGTCCTGACTTTCAGCACTATTCTTAACCCAGACCCTTTGCTTCTCAAAAAGACCTAATCCTACATTCATTAAAATCTAAGATAAAACTCCTAATTACTTCAATGAGGGGAAGGATTGGGCCCATCAAGAGAGCGTTCCAATAGAGACAAATTGTGACAAATGGATTTTGTGAGCAAATAGGCACTTAGTGTAGATAATTGTATTTCCTTAGTTTTATTTATCTAAGTTAAAAATATGTAATTCCTTTAGTGTGTTTTTATAAATAGTTACTTTGAATTTGTGCCAGAAATAAGAGCAAAAAATGAAATGACTGCAAGATTAATTTTTGTATAGAGGCCACATCTTAAATGGAAAGAGCAAAACTGAAGACATAATTCAAAATTATTAAAAAGAACAGCTTAGCACAGAAATGTGCTGATGTGAACAAGCTTCAGCATGATTTATTACATAGTAAATTAAAATTAAAGTGAACACACACAGTAAACTAATTAAGTGCCAACTAGTTCAAAGGAGGAAATGTTTACTCTGTTCGCAGCTAGATTTAAGTCCCATTGATAATTAGCAAAACCTTACTGTTCATAAATTAAGAATCCTATAAAATAGTTACCTCTGTGTGCAGCTGTCTGCCTCTCAACAAAATATCCCGGTTCATATCAGCAGCTGCCTCAGCTGCTCTTGGACTGGCTGCCTTGCTAGAGTACTGCATCTTTTGACTGGCACTGGTCTTCCACTCTGCTCTGGGATGGTCTCCCATAATACAGTACATTTGGTACTGAGCCCCATCCAGAGCAATGTCTTTGTGGCCTTCTCCATGGCCCTCATACCACATGGAGCTTTGATTGAAAGGTCATCAGGATGACAGGCTGGTATGCTATATTCACAAAACCCAGTTCAGGGAGCCAGTAAATGGGATTTTTACCAGACTGTCTCAAAAAGTATGGTAGAAACAAACAAGTCAATGACATATTGATCTTTCAAACAGAAGGGCTCCAAGCCTTATGAAAAGGGACCTGGGATGATTTTATATGAAATGTTTGTCTTTGTATTGATTTGACTTGGTATTATGCTACACGGAAGCCAAGTGGTATGACACTTTGATCATTTGGAAATTGTAGCCAGTGCACTCTGATGCATACTGTTGCCTCTTTCGATGTAAGCAGCAAGCAAATAAGATGGGGTATAGTAGAGGGAGCTTTTGCTAAGTATTGTTTTGGGTAGGAGAGTGTGTTGGGGAAAGCTCAGTAGACAAAAACAAAACAAAAACTTTAGGAAGTCTGAGGGCTTATCTACACATACAGTGTAGTGATGCAGCTGTGCTGCTGTCATGCTCAATGAAGACACTACCTATGCCGATGGGAGAGCTTCTCCCCTCAGTGTACAGATTTCAGAGTAGCAGCCTTGTTAGTCTGTATCTGCAAAAAGAAAAGGAGTACTTGTGGCACCTTAGAGACTAACCAATTGATTTGAGCATAAGCTTTCGTGAGCTACAGCCCACTGCATCGGATGTACGCAGTGTAGGTACTCAGCATAGGTACTCCACCTCCTCGAGAGGCAGTAGCTATGTTAATGGGAGAAGCTCTCCTGGTGACACAGTGTTATCTATACCAGGAGTTTGGTCTGGATAACTGCAATGCTTGGAGTGTGGATTTTCTCAGCTGAAGGAGTAGCTGAGTGCATAGTGACTGGCCCGGGAAGAAACTTGTGGAGAGGTTTTTGGGTTAGGGTGCAGTCTGAAAAGACTGCTGCTGGTGCTGTGAGCAAAGGAGTTGTTTCTTGCTATTTAATTCCTTTTGCATTTAGATATAGGACTTTTGTATATTTTTGTAAATATAACTACATCAAATAAACACCTGACTATTGCCAATTTCCTTTCCTCAGAATTATGATGTCTATCATTTCATCATCACTTTCACCCAAATTGCCTTCCACCTTCAGATTTTCTACCAATTCCTCCCCGTTCCTTTCAAATATAAAATGTCTTTCTCCCTGGTTACTTTCTCCACATTCTGGAGCAAAAAATTGTCCCAGTACATTCCAAGAACTTATTGGAAATACTACCAAGTCTTCTGTTTTGGATATTTCTGTTGTTTGTTCTAGAAATGCCGCGTCCACATACACTTCCTGATTTGACAGTCTATAATAGAGCCCTACCAAAATTTTACACACATTTTTACCCCTTTGATCTTTAGCCAGAGACTCTCAACTGGTCTGCCTCCTACCTCCTTTTGGACTTCAGAACACATGTATATATTCTTGACATCTAATGCAACACTTCCTGCCTTTTTACGCTACCTGTCCTTCCTGAACATGCTATCCTCCTCTAAACCAATATTATAGGCATGAGACTTATCCCACCAAGCCTTTGTGATGCCAATTAAGTCATAATTTAACATATGTACTATTATTTCCAGGTTTTCTATTTAGCCCACATCTTCCTTGCATTTGTGTCTAGACCTCTAAGATGTTGAGTAGATTCTCCCACTGATTTTCCTCATGTTGCTCATCTGATCCTATTGTAATTGTCCATGCCCCTCCAAAATCAAACCCTGTGTGACCCCCATAAAAATAGAAATTAATAATGATGAGAAAAGCAGTTCAGAGCAATGGTAAAGACTTGTAATCCATAATTACCATAATACAAATTTCTTGTTAAAATGTCCTGAACATTAACCCATGTTTGCATACCAACCTAATAAAATCTACATTGAGGGCTAGAGTAGGTCATGCCAACTAAGCACCACCCTTACTGGGGGACGGTCACTGTACTGTACTAAAGGGAGCTTGGGTAAAGATTGTCTCTATCCTCTGGAGTTTGAGAGGCATAGGGCATACAGTGCATGAGACTAATGCATGGTCCTGATGCACTGTTTCCTTCCAGCCAGGAGTAGAAGCTAGGATGGAATAGCCCTGTGCTCCTGTTGAGTGGAGGAACTGCAGTCATCCCTGATCATTGTGCAAACTTTCAATTACAAAGGGGATGGAAACAACTTTTTGTCCTCCTCACCACCTGAACCCCATGAATCTACACAAGTTCCAGATTCAATGTGTCACTAATATATCTTGTGAAATCAAGTAAACTTCGCTCCCTTCCTTTTCCTTCCATGATATCCTCTGTCATGACAACTTGAACCCCCTCTTAGGCTCATTAATCCACGGGATTATTTTCATTTACTTCAATGGATTTTGGATTAGGCTCCTGGATTGTGAACCCCTAGGGGCAGGGATGTTTTATGTAAAATGATGTGACACTTTTATATAAATGTTGCATTATAACATTATTGTAATTAGTTATTATTATTATATTAATTTTATGTATTTAACATCTAACTGGGTTCTAATATATTCTAGTAATTGCATCCTTAATAGGCAAATATTTCTATAGATGAAATGTCAATTGCAGTAATTCAGAAATATTACTGAATAAACTAGAGTAAAGAAGTAATTTTGAAGATGCTTTCAAGAGCAGTTTTTCTTTCAAGTGGTAACACAAAGAAATGCAGGTTCAGGTAGGAAATACTCATGATCAAAGAGTCCAGTTGAAAATGGAGTTCAGGAGCTTCACACAGACTTGGTAGGAATAGCTTTGCTAGCTGTGAACAGATGTGACTCTGTAAATGTCTCTAGTTTGGCTGCATACTCTTAATCTTAACCCTCCCCTCTCCCCCTCCCCCCCCAAAAAAAGTTTATCAATGTCCATTAAACCCTTACAATAAGGACAAGGGATATTTTGGGCCAGGTGGTGAGTGTTCCTTCGGAGGGAGTCTAGGAAGTGAGCACAAGGGTTCTCTGCCTGTTACCCTACACACAAGCTAATCATAATTTCAGATGCTGTGTTCGGGAGAATATTGGTACTGTTCTATCTGTGTACGCACAGGGCACACATTACTCCGAATGGAATACGGAAGTGATGGCACACAAACTCACCCATCATGCTTCACCTCACGAAATGGAGTAAATGCACTATGACATGGAGGCTACAAAACTTGTGTAAGAGTACTTTCACTGGGGAGAAACTACCAGGTACTAAAGGGCATAGGCATCGACTCCATGGATGCTCTTGGGCTGGTGCACCCATGGAAACATAATAATCAGTGCTCAGCACCTACCAGCAGCCCCGTGGATCACCTCCTCCTTCTCCCCCACAGTGCCTCCTGCCTGTCACGATCAGCTGTTCAGCAACATTCAGGAGGCACTGGGGGAAGAGGCGGAGGAGTGGGGGCAGGAAGAGGCGGGGGGAAGAGGGGAGCAAGGTGGGGGTTTGAAGGAAGGGGTGGAGTGGCGGTGGGGCCTGGGGCAGACCAGGGGTCGAGCATCCCCCAGGAACTGGGGAAATCGGTGCCTCTGCTAAAGGGCTCTGTATTCTGGTGGAGAGACGCCTAACTGGTGGCTGGAAGCTGAAGCCAAACAAATTCAAACTAGAAACAAGGCACACATTTTCAGCACTGAGGGTGATTTACCATTGCCCGTGGTAGTTTGTTCCAATGGCTGAGTCTTCATTTTCTGATGTATTTAAATCAATATTAAATGCTTTTCTGGAAGATACTCTGTAGCCAAACAAGTTATTGGGCTTAATACAGCGGTTGCCTGAGTGAATTTCAGTTGCCAGTGATATATGGGAAGTTAGACTTGATGATCTAGTGGTCCCTTCTGGCCTTAAAATTTGAATCTGTGAAACGGAAAAGATGAAGCACCCTGTGTACCCTCTATGTGCATCGAGGTGCTTGAGGAGGGATTGTATGGTACCACAATCCCAGTCTGAGATTCCTGGCAGAGGTGGAAGTTCAGTATTGCTCCTAGCATGGACTAGGTACGAAATGGTACACCTTGGCCCATTAGAATTCGAGGAATCCCAGGTATTCTGAAGCATTGCTTTCAGTCTATGCAACATTGGCTAGTGAAACCATTTAACTATTCTTTTAACTGTACATATTAGCATTAAAATAACTCCACAAGGCATTTCTGTTAGAATTATAGATTAAGAAGGGGGCTTTAAACTACTGGCTAGAAGTAAAACACAGCATGATAAAGCCACAAGTTACTATTATGTCAAACCTACTCAAATAGGGTAAAAGGAAATGAAAAGCAATTTATCAGTAACGATTCAAGTGACCGAGTGCACACATGAATTGACTAATCCTTGTTTAAATGTCAGCAGGATGAAACCAGTACTAATGTATATAAATGAATAGTTATCTCAAACTCTATACAGAGGGGGAACTCTACACACAGATTTTGGCAGATGGGTAAGTCACAATATGATTAGTGAGGGAAACAAAACAAATCCTTAATTTCTTGGAAAGATAATTTTGACTCACTCGTGTTTGTTATTTTAATTGTTAACCTTATAGTATATTCTTTGATAGACTAACAGATAGACAGTCATGCAGATTTAATTGGCATTAATTAGACCTAAGAGTAGGCTAGTTATCAGCTACCACAAAAGAACGTGGGACATATTCCGCCCCAGTAAATCAGTAATCCAGTATAGCAGGCAACCCAGATAATTGCCTGTCTGGTAGATTACAGTCTCCACTTCTCCATTTTTGAACTTGGCAAACAAGTGTCTACAGCAGGCAGCCCTGGAAATGGCTACTGGGGAAACAGCCAGCCACCCTGAAAAGAATGCAGTGAATGTTATTGAAGAGTTAGGAGGGGCATTGAAGACCTCTGAGCTCTCAATAATGAGGTAGTCTCAAAGTCTGGCCAACCCCAGTGACCGCCCATAGGCATGAAAACTTTGTGCAGTCCTCTGCATATTCAAAACCATTTTGTCCCATGTGCCCTGGCTCAGAGATCAAAGGGTTGCAGTGCTCCCAGAATTTCCTACTCAGGAACTGAGTAGTATAGAACTGGCTGCTCAACTGCTGGCTTTGCAGCTCCTTCCCTGACTCCTCTCCCTTCTTCCGCAGCCCCAGGCTGCTTCATCAGTTCTGTTACTGTCATGTTTTCATGACTTCAGTTCCTCCTCTAGCTCAATATATGTACGGCTTCTAAATTCATGATGGCTGGTCAGACACACCTTGGAGATTCCCCTAGTCATACACTCTCCTTACTGCCTGCCCACAATGGCTTCCTTTCCAAAATGGCAACCCACAATTGCTGTGCACTGAGTTCTAATTGCTGATTAATATGACCTTGAGGGGACCCCGGAGCTCTGAAGGAGAAGTGATGGTACAGACCTCAAAAAAGGGGAGGGAGAGCTCAAGAATCTGCTTTTTCCCTTCCCCCAAATTACTATTCAGGACATTTTGGATTCCCAAAACAGGGCAGATATTCAAGTTATAATTATTTATTTAAAAAAAAATTGAGCAGTATATCCCTAAAGTTTATTAAATATTGATAGTATTTCTGAAATAGTTTAAAATCAATGAAGAATATTTTATAAAGCTCCAGTTTGATCCATTTGCTCAGTAAAGCAAAGGACTAGATCTATGTAAATACATCTTATAACAAGATAAGAAAATTCATATCAAGAAACGGGGGTAGGGGAATTCCTAAAACAAATACTTCACCTTGGCTTTTGTATCCACAAACAAAGAATCCCTATACCTTAAACCTGGGTTATCTTCATTTCTGTTTGCTCTCATGACATAAGGTTATGATTATTAGTGACAAACATGAATTTCTTCTGAGTTTTTAGTATAAAAATAGAGTCAGAAGTGAAGAGAAACCTAGTAGGAATTCAGACCAGAGAGAAAATATCAGCTGTGTTTGAACTGTGTTTAATGCTATAAGAGATTACTGCAGTCAGGTGTGCTTAAACAAGGTTTTATCATTTTATGCACAGATTATGATATCACCAGAATAGGGATGACAAATGCTCCAATTTAAGCAGGAGTCAGTTCTGAGTTTTTAAGGATCCTTTTGCATGCACTTCCACTGGAATTCTAATTCCCTAACATTGCTCACTGATGGAAATATGAGACATAGACAGTCCATATATTTAAAAAAAGATGAAGGAAGAAAGAGAAAGAAAAGAGCAGGAAAAGCATCCAATTCAAATTCTACCGGGAAAAGACCCTTCTTTATCAGTTGAAGAATTCTTAATTGTTTTGGAATTCCCTGTGATGAGAATTCTTCACGGAGGATCTACCCAGTATTAAGCTTTTATCAGAACCTCCTGTGGGATGTTTACTGTATAGTCCCTGTAGGATGGATCAAGCAGCTGCAATCAGAAAACCTTGAGCCCAGTGCAACAAAGTGAAAAATGGAAATATTTGTTGGCAGCAAAAATTCCCGCAAGAGAAAGCACTGGTGAATGATCAAAAGTTGTTCGTGGGCTCTGAAGTGAATCATGTCCAGCCTTCTTCAACCAGAAGAATGGTAGCCAGATGCAAGGCTTCCTAGAGAATTGAGGGAAGGAGGTAATGTGAAGAAAAGTGAGGGACTTTAGGGGTGTGATAAAGATTCTGTGGGGACAGAAAAAAAATCACTGGGAATAATTTGATACCAGTGAGATTAAAAAATCAGGTCTCCACTGATCCCAGAAGTTTTCAAATCACATAAGTATACTATGAAAGCTAGTGAGTGTGTCCAGTACAGTGACAACTAAGATATCAGTCAGAAATGTTGTTAGGACTCTTTCACAGATTTTTATATGTTTCAGTGTGCTGAACCTCTTCCGTGGTGGTTCTTTGGTATTAGAAGTGGTAGCAGTATGGTAGCATCTGTGGTTCCTTATCAGGATTGAGACCTCTGTTGTCCTTGCCTCTAAACCCTTTTGCTTCTGTGTTGTTGTTTTCTATGGACTCCACCATTATATGTAACCAACAATACTGTAACTTTCTCTTTCTGGTATCAAATAATGTTCTTGAAGCACTAGAAATCTGCCATCAGAGGGTTACACTGCATTTGGGAACCTTTAACAAGACTGTCATCTTTCACATGAGATGTAAGACCAAGCTCCTGGTCATTTATTGCTACTAAAGATTACCTGACACTTCTTGTAAGAGTAGTTGTGGCCGAAATATAGCACAGGTCTCCAAATTCTTTGGGGAAAATTGGAATGCAAGGTGCTATATAAATGCAAGATAGTAGCCAATATTTTGTATTTTTGGAATATATTTAGTAATAAATGTAAGTTAACAACAAAGATTGCTTTGAATTCCAAAAGACTAATCAGTGTGCTTCATATAAGACAGCTGTAAATGACTGTGCACCCACAGGGATACTTACGTTCCTAACCAATTTGGTAAACTTCCAACTGGAAATTACAATAAATTAGGGTCATTTCTCCAAGGAGTGATGTAAGCACTAAGTAATGCAGATCCTCTCACTGTTCTGGATCAGGCAGGTAAAAATTAGAGCCTGTTGATTAACAGCCATTGGAGAATGCTATGACTAGGCGTTTAAAAGCTTGCGGTGGAGTTCAGCCACATTTCCCCCCTTGTTCAACTGAAAGCATTAAAACCTCTACGCAATCTGTGCCACCAAATCTCTTCAGCACAAAAGGGAAAAGTGTTAGTTAACTAGTAAAACTCTTAAATAAAAAGTAATCTCCAGCAAAAATATTTTCTTTCTCATAGTACAAAGATCAACTGATTTCTATTAAATTGTCAACTCACTCAAAAAGCAATTTCTGATAGTGTATGGTGACTTTATGCTCTGCATTATTAATTTAGAATGCAGGAGTTTTTTTTCCAGGGGCTGGGTTGTTTTTGTTGTTGATGTATAATTTTTCAGTCTGCTCTGAATCCCTCAAAGCAAAGGTTTGCCAGTATTGAATACTGTGTGTGATCACAAAGTTGGATTGTCTTTGGCACTATCTGCTCTCTAAAAACAGCCATCTGTAATCACACTGAATAGACAAGACCCAAAATATTTTATGGTCCTTCAGATCTTCTATGTTACTTGGAATTTGTTTTGCAACATATTTATCTGAAACCATGAACAAACTTTTTTTTCTTTTTTTTGTCCCAAAACCAATTTAAAAGTAAAAAAGGTTCATTTATCAGTTACCAGTTTTGGGTAAATGGAAACATTTCCATAACAAATTTCAATAATGTTTTTTAAATGATAAAAATTGCATTGGGTGGAGAACAAAAGTCTTAAGCTTATAATGGAAGCTGCTTTCGATAGAGGCCTTTTTATTAAAATATTTTTATTCAAAGGATTTTGACCAGCTCTACTGAACAAAGTGTTTTATTAGAATAAGAAAAACAATATTATCCCTAAAGCTTTTCTGTCTCTGCTTCCAGAGTTTCTGCCTGGAACCTTCCCCAGTTCCTTGCTTCTGACTACATGAGGCCGATATAAAGAAATGGATCTTTGGGAGGCCTGGAGCATCTGTAAAGAGGCTTTGTGCCTCCATGGTGTCCTTGTTCCTTTCCACACTCTGACAGAGACTCCCCTATCTGTGGCTGACCTCTCTAGTGGTGAGCATACACTGAAAAAGATAATATAGCCTGAGATCACCTAAGGTCTTTTGGATCAGCGGGGGATGATGTGTGAGTCCTTTTGGCCCCACTTCTGCCCAGCCTCCTCTCACTGTCCGACTCAGTCACTACCCTCTTCCCTGTATGGACCCTAACCCTCCAGGTACTTTCTGTGTGGTCTGGGGAAAAAGAGGGGAGAGGATGGAGCTGCCGTGGGAAAGCCCTGAGCAGATGGAACTGTCCAGGTGTGTCTCAGAGAAGGATTGATTAAGGCCATTAGG
The DNA here is from genome assembly GCF_965140295.1 of Lepidochelys olivacea. Lineage (NCBI taxonomy): Eukaryota > Metazoa > Chordata > Testudines > Cheloniidae > Lepidochelys > Lepidochelys olivacea. The sequence continues at coordinate 77,576,189 of NC_140414.1, forward strand.
TGTTGGAATGATATAGCAGGTACAGAATTTTCAGACAAATGCAATTTTCAAATTGATGGTATCTCTTAAAATGTTGTGGCCTGTTCAAATAAAATATGCAATCAAATAGCAAAGAGAGCCTGTAGAAAGCATAACTGATGTCAAAAGGTGACTTAGGGAGCCTGTGTTTTGAGTTTTGTTCAGTTCAAAAATGTATGAAAATGACAGGAAAAAATGTAGTAAGTTTATACAGATGGATATGAACATCATGCATGACTATTCAGGACACACAAAACACTTAATCATTTTTCTCAGGCAATAGTGTTGTTCTTAAAACAGCTTTAAATATCAGCATCCAATATGCATAAAGCACTGGGATCTAATTCCAATAATATTTAAATAAAGTTAATGAATATGCATCCATGTATCTCCTGCCACTGGACTAATTATCAGTGATTGTAAGTGCCTGCATAGCATAACTGCATTGCTTAGTAATCAGTTCAAAAACCTATTACTCACAACATCATGTTGGAATAAGACAAGAACTCTTATATGGTTACAAGTAATGTTTAATTTCATGTAGTCAACATGAATGTAATGGAGCAGTAATTGTTTTTTAAATGAATTAATATATATTCTTGTACCCCATACTGGAGTCTGACATCTTCAAATGGCATTTTATACTTCATTGTATAATTGTATCAAGCTTTTAAAGTATCTTTTATGAAAAAAATATTTTAACAAGCAACGACAATTTTTAAGTGACACTCTTTTGAATAAGTTTTGACAGACACAATTAACAGGATGTGTTTGTTGTAAGCTTCTTTTGCCCCGAAGACTGAAGCAAAAAAATTTATACGGAAAAGTGTCTTGATTTTTTTTGCTCAGCAATTGTAATGGCATGACACCCGCCCCTCAGGAGTGTGACTTCAGTCTTTAAACATTCCCTGCCCTGATATTGGGCTGTACCGCCAAGGCTCCATCCCTGGAGACAGTGGTTTTGCCCCCTCTGAGCCCAGCTCTCCGCTCAGTAGTTCATATCCCCTTCTGGAGGGGTTAATCACTGTCCAGTTGTAGGCCACTTCCCCAGTGGCCTATGAGGGAGACCCAGGCACATTCACTACTCCAGGTCCGAGCTCAGGGACCCTAAATATAGGAGCCATGCACCAGCTTGTCACTTTAAGAAAACTGTTTTCAGTTCCTTGGATCACTTCCTTGCAACCCCAGCTTTCATCACAGCTTCACCCTTACCTCAGGGCAATTCTATATTCAGGGCCAGCAGCCAGCCAGAAGCTCTTTCTCGCTCCCCCGGTCCCTACAGACGCTGAGCTGTCTATGGTGCTTCTGTGATCTGGAGTCTGTTTTTAAATGGTTTTGGATGAATGTAAATGTCCAAATAAAATATTTTATATGGCTGCAGCTATCAATACCAGTGGCCATTTTAAATATAGTCCGGTCCCCTTTCTGTTCCCATCCACTGCCCAGTCTGTCTCATGTGACCTTTCCCCTGTCCTAGTGTTCCCCATTCTACTCTCTTCTGAAGTTTTCATTTGCCACAAAGGACCTCTTCTTTGGGTATATCTACATTACAAACACTACAGTGGCACAGCTTCAGCGTTGCAGCTGTGCCACTGTAGTGTAGACACATACTACAGCAATGGAAGAGGTTCTTCTGTCTTTGTAGTAAACACACCTCTCATAGAGGTAGTAGCTAGGTTGAAAGAAGAATGCATCTGTTGATCTAACCGGGTCTACACCAGGAATTAGGTCAGCTTAATTTTCACAGCCCTGACTAATGTAGTTAAGCCAACTTAACTTTCTAGTGTAGACCAGATCTATGTTGGTGTTCCTTTATATTATGGTAATATCTACAGACCTTAGCCTTATTGTGCTAGGCACTATATAGCAAAAAATGGTCCATGCCTCAAAATGTTTTCAATCTTCCTGCTTCCTCCTGCTGTGCTCTGTTGAACATTTCCCCATCTTCTTTCCTGCCATCATCCCTGAATCTTTCCATGGCTGCAGAAATACTCTTTGCTGCATCCCAACACTGCCAACGTACCTCCTGCCACTCAAGAACAAACACAAAACACCATAATACAAACTTATTAATGTTTTAATTAATTATGTATGTTAATTACAGTTTTTGTTTTAAAGATCTGTCTGTGGCAGCTAAAAGTCCCCAAAGATTTCAAAGATGTTTACATCCATCCATAAAGCAAGCCTCCTCTTAATGTCCCCCAGGCTGCTGTTCCCAAGAGGCAACAACTGGGTGCTAGCAGCAATAAAGAGAGAATTCCAAAATCCTTTCTTTAGTTTATAATGAGAATCCATTCAGCAGTGTCTAGTAGTGCAAGTTAGCACACAAGAGTTAGAGTACTTTAAGCAATTCCATTATAAACCCTGGTATTGGGAAGTTTATAACTCTGCCATAGCAATTCAATATAGCTGATCAGTTCTTGAGAACATTTCTTTTAAACCTCAAAATAATCCATTTGGCTGCTATTTATAAACTATATAATTGCAAAAGAAAAATGAAAGGGAGATTTTTTCAAAGGCATCAGTGGGTGTTAGGTGCCCACCTAACTCCCTTTGTGTCTTTGAAAAATCTCCCCATTAAAAACAAATGAGAAAGAACAGTCTTTTTTTAAAAAGAAATCATTTATATTGAAGGAAAAGTTTAGAAGTATATCATGAAATGAAAGTAAAAAATTGCCAGTTGTAAATGGTATGTCTGCGTTCCTATAACTTATCCATTGCCACGCTTTAAAATTAAAATTGACTTTTGGAAGATGCTCTTCTGATGATTTTTTTTAATATAGAAAGGACAAGTTATTAACATTTGAAAATGATCTCCTGTAATTTTTTTCATCACATTTTACACATATCCACATTGACATTTTAACAGCTTCCTGCAGTGATAAATTGTAATGACCATCTGCCCAGGATCACTTGTCTGCTATAAAATACCATAATATACTTTTTGAAATTGTCTAAATTAATCTTTACATGATAGACTCATCTACTGTTTCAATTCTTATAGACTTTTATGAAGTATTTCTTCTAAATTCAGCTTTCTTCGGATTAGTAAAATTTGTTGAGTTTGAATTTAATAACAATTTGAGATTGTCAAATAACAGGCTCAAATAGAATTATATAATCAGAGATTAATACAGCACTATACAAAACACAGCAGGAATAGATGCATTACCCCCTTTGGTGCAAGATAAAGAGCCGGCCTCTGTGTCTCTCTCCTCTGTAACTGGTGGGATGCTGGCAGTTTGCACTCCCCAACCTAACTTTCAAATCCTCGGTCTTTTATAGGGTATGAGACAAAGAAACTCCTTTTTGGAGGGAAAAATACTTTCCCATGGTTAAATTTACCATGAGTTTTGTTCTCCTAATTATTGATAGGTTTGTTTTACAGACCTAAGTTTACCTGACTGTTGAGTAAAAAGGAATCTCTATTCCAATCATTTTTAGTAATGGCTGTGGAAACCAACAGTTCTCAATGAGTTAAATACATTTTTGAATGCGTTGTTATTTTATCCATTATATAACCCAACTGTAATAACAATTATTTGTTATCCATCACACAGTCCATTACAGAAAACATCTGCCATAGCAAGTATCCCTTATCAATCGCCCAGTTTTATGTATAACATAGTTCTCTAGACACTTTTAGTAATTAGAGGGGGTCCTTTCCCTGGACATGTGGGACAGACCTGAAGATGCTGGGGATAATTATATACAATCCAACAGTCAATCATATAAAATTCCTCAATATGGGTCACTCACAGGTTAAGAACCAGTGCTCTGAGCCTTAGAATTAAACACGCTCTTCGCTATTGCCATAAAGATTTTGGGAGAATCATTCATATGTAAATTAATTTAATTTTCAAGAAAAAGAGCATTAAAAGGGGTAAGATTTACTCAAACAGATTAATAAAACTAAAGCAAATGAAACTAAATCTCTCAGTTACAAAATAGTAAAGCATTTGATTAATATCCACAAAAGTATGAAAGTTCAGAGTTAAGGCTCCCATTGTACCATCAAAGTGCAAGGGTCTCACTATGCTAAGCAGTGTAACGTCTGCTGAATACACCCAAGCTATACCCTGTTTGAGTTGGACCTAATAATTTTCAATTTTCTTGAAACACTAATGAATGCATTAGTAAATAGAAGGATATATTTGGCCCTAGCCTGGGTTCATAAGGAGGAGGAGCCACACAGGAGAGGGATCCCAAGAAGGATCAGACACAATAGCAGTCCCTCTAGTGCATGCATAAGTACAAATCCCACTGAAGGAGGCATTTGTGTGCTGGGGAGGTGGTACAGGGAAGAGGAAAGCCCTCCCCCCTGCATCATCATACAGAGTAGGCTAGCAGCAACAAGGGGAGCTCAAAAGAATGTTGTAGGGCACCACAGAGCGGGGGAGGGATTGTACCTTCTGAGCACAGTCTTTCCTGCAGTGACTCCTGAGTAATGCAGCTGCACACCACACCCAATGCAGGCCAGACTATAAATTATGTGGTCTGGCCCAAAGTGGGATGATCCCTTTAAAAGAGACAGGAAGTTTTGTTTCTATCACCATGCTCAATAATAGTAATCACATGTGCGGTGGTATGGAATTATACAGCATTGTGCAAACAGAGTAAGACACATTCCTTCCCTGAAGATTTTGTAATCTAAAAAGTGACAAGATGAACAAAGACAAGAGAGAGAACAACGACAGTTCAGGTAAAGGCACGTTTGGAGACATAGCATATCTCTTTCCTTTCTCTGAATCTGTTTTTGCCAGAAGCAGGCAAACAAGCAAGCAGAAAATAAAGACCATAGCTCAGTTTAATATAGGTCATTGTAAATATTGCATGAGGGACATAGATGCTAATGGAGTTACTTTGGATTTAGATAGATGTAATGGAGATCAGCATCTGATCCACTCTTGTTATCAATGGGAATTGCAGCCATGGAACTGAGGGCAACTCAGCTCTTCCTGAGACCTGATCTGTGAAAAATGTTGTAAGCCTTGGGCTTGAAATAAAGACAGGGAGTAAAACAGCTTGGCGTAAGTGTCAGCTGTACCACAGAAGGCAAAAAATGGAAAGTGCACTATTTACTTCTGTTGTGACCATACCTGAGTGATATAGTAGCATGAAGCCCCCCACCCTTGCTTGAGAGGTTGCCCATGTACAATTGTTAACAACATCTCCTGTACACCTACAATTCTATGTTCATGATCCTAACTTACATCACTTAGGAACTGGTCCATGTAAAGTGCACAGTTACTGTATAACGCTTCTCCACTCTGAATTCTTTCCTACCATGTGCAAAACTGGTGTATTCCTGTGCTGCTAAGGGGCTGATAAACCTTATTAGGATCAGAAGTGGGTTGAATTTTAGCCTTCGTTCTCACGCCTCAGAGCGGCAGCCGTGTTCGTCCGTAAACAACGAGGAGTCCGGTGGCACCTTAAAGACTAACAGATTTATTTGGGCATAAGCTTCTGGTTATTCTCGCATATCTAACTTTAAAGTGATAGGTCCTTAGCATTCATCTTCATTTTCTGTTCCATACAACACTGATTTTTCATTAACCTGCTATTCTTAATTGTTCTCAGGCAGTCTAATTGCTCAAACAAGAATCAAGGTTAATTCAGGTTTATGACTATTATGTATTGTTATGTGTCACACAGATGATAAGATGATCATTATATGCATTGTGACTTTGACTGGGGGGTTTTGTTGCTTTTGTTTCATTTTTGGCTGGCTCTTGCCAATAATTTAAACTATGTATTTCATTCAATGATGTTATTAGATATAATCTAGGCCTCTGATTGCATCAGTTGCTTTTGGTTACTAAAATAAAGGCTTTGAGATCATTCCCTAGAGATCTGCATGTGAATGGTTCTGTCCATGAGCTGATCACACCCTTCTTACATGGAAGAAGTGGATCAGACACTTTCTTGGCACTATCTCCTCCCTGACCCATATTCCACAGAGGAACCTGGGGCTCTGTGCATGAAGATACAGGAGCCCGAGGGACAGTTTGAAGGGAGAAGGGACCCTAGCTCCGAACTCTACAAAATCAAATCAAAGCCTACAAATAATACAGACCGTCTTTGTATGGCCTTCCTCTCCCGCACCCCTCCTCTGTAGGCTGGAACCTCTTTTATGGGTGGACCAAAGGCACAGCCAATAGTGGAAAATACACTAGGAACAAGGCTTTAATGGAACCATGTTGCCAGGGAGCTGAGACAAGCTAGGGAATCTCACGAGCACAAAGGCTGCTCAGACCCTCTGTGTGGATGGCTTTCTCCAATCTTACAAAATCTGTAGAGTTTTGGGGCCAAACCCATTCTTCCACAGGAGGGGAGAAACCTTATACCTGAAGGAACTTCACAGAATCAGCCTAGATCAGTTACATTTCTAAAAGCATCTTTCTAACTGTGGTTAACCTCGGACATCCTCAACAATTCAGAGAGTGGATGGACACATCACATCTGTATGTTATGGCAATAGTGCCACTTAGTCTAATGATATGTCCTTATTTCACAAGAGCCACAGAGTTACCCATGCAGAAAAAAAAATATTGCCCCCTCAGCACAGCAGGTAAAAGAGAAATAACATGGTTGAATTTTCCTACACAAATAGCTCATTTTTATGTGTGTAAGGTTGCAGACACACAGTTGCTCTGTTACAACATGGAGAGCATCTTGCATGGCACGAGAGGATGAGTGTTTTTTCTCCATATGTTGAAATATGAGGTGTAAGATTTTGCTGGAGAATAACACTTTTGACTATATTACATGTTTTAAATCCCAACTGAATATAATATAACTTTACTAGCTCATTTCTCCTGAGGCATCAACACCATTTATCACTATTACTACCATCTGGCATGTCTGAACTATTAGGATCAGCATTTTATGTGGAAATGAAAGCATTCAGTATGGTCTCTCTTCGCTAATGCTCTGAGGTCAGATACAATATTGCTAGAGGCAGTGAAGATGCACTTTTATCACACACTTGAGAAACATCCATTTGACATATTTTATAGCTTTCTAGGTTAAGACCAGCCAAGCTTTTCCTTTATTTGCACTGACCTGACATGGGGTCATTCTCTGTAATAACTATCTAAGATTCATTCAGATAAGTTCCCTCTATGTTGTAGTGCCCAAAAGGTCACATGCAGTCAAAAGTTTGGGGGCTAAAATCAATCTCACAAACATTTTGCTGCATAATATTGTAGAACCTGGAAAAGAACATCCATGGACCCAATTAGGGTATTCATTTCTCTCACGGGAGATTTTGCATATCTTATATCTTTGGGAGTGGACTTAATTTTTCTCATTTTCTCACTAAGTATCATGGAATGTTAGTTGGTGACCTAACTGAGAAGATCTTGTAGTTTAGTTTTAAAACTTGAATTCCAGCTTGTGAAAATATATGGCTGTTGGTTTTACACAGCAAATTCATGAGTCACTGTCAATTTTCAAGCGTAGCTAATCCGTCATCTGTGGAAAAGCTGTGGTAGTACAGTATCTTTTATCTGCAACTCCCTTCACACCTTCTGAGGCAGAGGAGGAATATTGGAATAAAATATACAGTTAACTCTCCTGAAATCACAGCTGATGTCTTTAATTGCTTTAGGATTTATCACAATGTATACTATTTCAAGCTCATTTTTTCAGCCTGATAGAAAAATAAACTAATTGTTGTTACTGACTCTATAAAAGGTAAAGTTATCATAGCTAGGACACTGTGGATGTGTGGAGGTCCATGGGTATGGCAGAAAGCTTATTCTCTTCTCTGTTTTACCACCTGCTTGCCACTAGCAGGTTGATGAGTTGGAATTATCACTGACACTGTATAGTATTATTTGCAATTGTAGGACTAGCATCAGGATTAGCGCACCCCCATTTCTTGACTGCAAGCTCCATGCTCTAATCACAGGAGCACATGTTCTCTCTCAAGGTAAGTGCTTCTCTTTGGTCATAAAAGTTATTGCCATTGCCACTTAAAATGGCTCAAATCAGAAGAATGAGTATCAAAATAACATTGTGGATCTCCATGTTTATTAACATTCAGTAATATCATATGAATTCCACTCCGTTCCAAATAAAGAGTTGGATTCTGAGATGTACTAGCACCTTACTCCACCATCGGTCCCGCTGACTTCAGTGAACCACTTGTGGGCTAAAATACTATTAAACATGAGTAAGGAGATCAGAGTCTGTTCTAAAATTATATTTTTTTCGAGCTGTACCCTAACAAATTTAGTCTGGAAACTGAGCCTGAATCTTAAGTATTGTTTACTGAAAAATGGAAAGAAAATATAGTGAAAATGTGTTTATTTTAAAATTAACTAGCTTTGGCTACAGCCAGGTGACCCCATTTCAGTTTGCTTTCAGTGAACATTCAGTTGATCTAACTTCCGCAAAAAAATCTTTGCTCATAGGCTTAACCAAACAAGGAAGTGTAACAATACCATGTGACTTATACTCTTCAATTCCACTTTAAGTCAACCTCAGCTGGTTAACTGATGCACAAGCAGAAAACAACACAGATGACATTCAGGTCCTAGATTGTGTTGCTAGGGCTACCAAATGGGGGAAATATATTTTTAGATGTAAGTTGAACAAATACGATCTGCAAGTTATTGAAATAATAAACATGGGTCCCAGTTCTGTAAACATGTAAGCATGTATATATCTTTACTCACTTGAGTAGGTCAATTACAATTTTAAACATGAGAGTTATTGTAATATAAACAATAAATATTAGTCCTATGTCAATTAATGTGAATATGACTAATATTCCTCACATGAGAGTCTGGATTGTTGAACAGCTGTGTTTTCTCAATTCTCCAGCCTGTGGTACCTTTGACACTGCTCAGTGTGACCATAACCACTTCTGGTCTGCTAATATGCCACCTCCAGCATGTATTATTTCCAGCGATACTGTATGAGTGCTCTGGCCAGCCACTCTTGAGTTACAGTGAAGAGCAATGCCAGCAAATTCCCATTCCCAGATTTTCCACCAGAAATATGTGTCTTGTACTACCCAGACCTCTCCTGGACAACACAAGCTCATATAAAGTCATTTTATTCATAGAAAATTATATGAATAAATCCTGTTACCTCAAATGGAGTTTCCCAAACACTTCAATGCAAGTACACTAGTTTAAATAACACAAGTTTACGAACTACAGAAAGATAGATTTTAAGTGATTACAAGTACTGAGGCGTAAAAGTCAGAATTGGTTATGACAAAATAAAAAGTAAAATGCAATTAATACCTAACTTAATAAGCTAAGTGAATTCAAAGCAAAAGGTCTCGCTCACCACATGCTTCAGTGGGTTTCAAATCAGTCAGCTCATTGTGTAGTACAGGGGATGTACTTCAAGTTTCTTCCAGTCTGAGAGAAAGAACCAGTTCCAGCAGTGTTCCTCATTTAAATATTGGTGTACACTTTCAGCTCAGTGAACTTAAAAAGGAAAAACTTTTTAAATTTTGGGAAACTTTGTTGTAAAACACCAGCTATGTTATCTGAAAATCTGCCCAAATGCGTGTACAACAGGAAATGCTGCTAAATGAGAGTTAGTTAAAACTCTGGATATGCTGCATAAATGTGCAAAGGTTGCTACGTTTCAGAGTTAATTAATCCATTGAATTTTTTTAAACTAGACAGGAAAAATATGATAAAGTGTCATAGAATCCAGAATATTATAAAATGTTGTATGTGCTTTTTCAAGAGGGTTGGGTATCTCTGTGCAGTGCAAAAGTAAGATTAACTAATGCCTCTGTTCTGGCTACATACTGAGAACAGTTTGTTGTGTATGGCAGTTTTGGAGCCTGCTGTTGCCACCAGATTATATTACTTGGTTCAGCTTCTATATGCTCATTTTCAGTCCAAGGACTGTCTGAGGGTGGGGCCACAAGCCAAATTCAGCAATACTTCAGCTGCACATGAACTCACAGGCAATATGAATGCATTTCAATATGAATGCATTTACAATTACCCAAGACCATGAATGTGGGAGTCTGCACTTTGGAAGATTATGACTACAGCTGATGTTCACTTTACTACTTTTAATGATTTCCATAGCAACCGATAAGATTTCACAAACTGAGGATTATGACCTGTTTTGATGTTGTAGAACAGTGATGGAATAACAGTGCTTGCTGCTGCTTCCTGCAGCTCCCATTGGGTGGGGACGGCAAACCATGACCACTGGGAGCTGCGGGTGACTGTGAAAATGCAAACTGTCTTGCGGCCTGCCAGCAGATTACCCTGATGGGCCGCAGGTTGCCCACCACTGTAGTAGAAGAATAGGTTTTCTTCTAAACCTTGCTGCCACATTCAGGCAGGTACTATGTATAAGCATCCACTAGAATAACTGCACTCAGCTGTAGGAATGTATGATGTAAAATGGTTGCTCTTCCTTTGGCTCATCCCAAATGCCGCTGGTCCTACAGAACCAGAGTCTTGTGGCCTAGCAGTCTGCTTGTTATCCAAAGAACCTCACACGATAAGCAATGCAGGGATACAATAAAAATAAATCTAGTCAGAGGAAAAATCTTCCTCCTGGGCCAAACACTAAGACATATAGTGTTCCTGTAGCTTCCACTGAGATCAGCAAGGCAGCTCATCATCTCTTAGGATTTTGTCCAAGAAATAGAAAGAAGGAAACAGTCAAATCTGATGAATGCTAGTCACATAGCTTAATGCATTGCTAGAATGTGCTCAGAGACCACTGTGATGAGCATGGTATAAGCACATGAATAGAATTGGGTCTAATATCTTTGGAAGAAAAATGTGTATGTAACTCTGTGTCCCAAGGCAAATGGGAAGTATTATTAGAAGCCTTTCCTTGTTGCTAAAGCAATTGATAAACATTAACAATATTATGCCTCAAAGGATGTGTTGTAACTGATTTAAAACAGTCACTGGTGTATCAGATCCCAAAGTGGGCTTTAAGCAATTTTCTCTTCGTATATATGGAAATATGTTTTGAAGAGGCAGATCAAATCTCTTACAATTGTGCAAAAATAATCGCTAGTGTTATAAAACAAATCTTAAGTATAAAATATTCCTTTTACTTGCCAAAAGTGAACTGTCACATCTTAAGCTTATTGGGAACCTTGATTTTATGCCAAACAGGAGAAGGGAGAGTGTGATTTAATTTTACGGTATCTAGAAGGCTGTATCTATCATCACAGTGCTAGTATCATCCCTTGTTACCATGTAGCATCTCTCACATAATACTTAGTGGCATGCTTACTATTACCTACTTTCCCATGATGCCTACAAGTATAGGCTGCTTGTGTACTGAAACCTCCGCCTATCATGCTGATGAATATTGTATTATTGTTTCCCTGTACTCCCTCATCTGTCTGCATCTGTTGCCTCTTGTCTTATATTTAGATTGTAAGTTCTTTGTGGCAGAGATACCGCCCCCCATCCATTTGTCCAAACTGGTTCATACTCCTACTGAGTGCACAGTGCAAGAGGGATACCATAAAAGAAATCTGCTCTCATCCTACTACCTATCCAACCATCCATCTGTCCACTGATCCATTCATTTATAGCCTGCTCAAGGTATTTGAATGCCTTACAAATTGTTAAACATTTAACAATTGCCTTACAAATCTTAGGTTTCGCTCTCTCTTATTCTCCCCTCCCCCAATTAATAGACTAGGTAGAAATTCTTTGACAATTCCAAATTTTGACCTAATTTCAAGGGGGGAAAAAAACAGGGATAACATTTCACCAGTCACAGTCTCAAAACAAATCTGAAGGAGTCAGTTCACGTCCAATTTCCTCCAAATGAAAAAGCCGGGGTTGGTTCATGAAACCCATTAGTAACTAAACGCTGCAGTATCTGAGCATCTCTGTCCAATCCATACTGCTTTATCCTCCTGCTATTGCACTGATTATCCTCAAAATTGCTGTTCCTCTATCTTCTGCTGTTAGTGTGTGTTTCTGACTTTTAGTCAATGGAGCCAGGGACATGTTTATGTCAGTGTCAGTTCTAAAAAGGTAGAATACACAAAGATAGCCCTAAAACTAATGTTCCCATCTCATTAAAATCTTCACATAGAGCCTGCAAAAAAGGCTAGGAATGTAGAACATCACTCTGCCATTGGCTATACTCCTTATTAGGGTAACGATAGACCTTAGATGTTGCTAGGAGTTTCATTTTAGACCAATTAAGTGAATCAAAAGTAACATCTGTCTATTTTACCTAACCTCTCTCAGCATTTATACCATGTTCATCTTCATGGTTGTATTGAACATTCGTATTGAACCTTTGACACTGAAAAGATAAATGTGTGCCAAAAGTTTTAGACAAAAAAATCAAAAATAGGGGTTTTTTGAAAATTACTACTGTAATCCAGCGAAAAACAGTATTTGTACAAATTAATTGCCACTGTATGTGTCCATTGTACAAGTCCAGATACACTTCAGATACACTTTTCTCTTACTATTTCTTTCTCCCTTACTTCTTATTGGCAGAATGATGAATGTGTATTTGGACCAATAGAAGATACAGTAAAAGGTGTTTTATCCAGCACTTTACCAACCGGAAAGCTCTGTAAACTGGCATTTCTGATCTTCATTGAAAGTCTGGTTTATAGTCCGGTTGGTGCGGGCCTGGGAGGCTCCCTTCCTGGCTCCATGTGCCCCCCTTGAAGCAGCGACATGTCCCTGCTGCTCCTAGGTGGAGGAACGGCCGTGAGGGGTTCGGAGTGCGGGAGGGGTGCGGGCTCTGGGAGGGGGTTTCCGGCCAATTGGAGCTGCGGAGCCAGCATTCAGGTGGGGTGGGGGCAGCATGCAGAGTCACCTACCCACACCTCTGCCTAGGAGCAGCATGGACAAGTTGCCGCATGTGGGGAGCCGCCCAAGGTGAGCTGCCTCCCAGATCCGGCACCCTGAAACCCCTCCCACGCCCAACCTCCTGCCCCACACCCAAACTCCCTCCCTCTTAGTTAACTGGAATTTTTCACTTACTGGCACTCTTCCCCACATTTCCCCAGCATGCCAGATAAAAAAGCTTTTACTGTATAAAGGAAGTGCTAGTCCCTGCTGTGAAATGCTCACAATTGCTGTAAACTAGTTGAACAAAAAATAAATAAATAAAAAAACAAAAGGGATTTCTGTTGTGTAGTCTGGGTATAGCTAGAAAAATAACTGGCTATAAAAATCTGAACTCTTCTCAACCTGGGAAGAGATCAGACAATCTGTAACCATTCCATCTTTTGAAATAACCATCCTGCAGGATAATCCCCCACATTTTCCACCCAGCCTAGAAAAAATAACCAACAAAGCAGAAAAACCTCATTCTCCTAGACCAGATAGGTTTAAAAAATAACAAGGCTCAGAAAATCTGAAAAGAGTTTTAAAAGTTGTCATATAACTCATGAACTCAGCAGACATTCTCCCCTATCACCCTAGCATCAAATTGAGAGTAAACCTTGAACATTCTTGTTTGCAGTATTACATATTGGATTAAAGCACTATTTTGCATCCGATGAAGTGAGCTGTAGCTCACGAAAGCTTATGCTCAAATAAATTTGTTAGTCTCTAAGGTGCCACAAGTCCTCCTTTTCTTTTTGCGGATACAAACTAACACGGCTGCTACTCTGAAACCTTCTTTACAGTTCCTGTAAATGGAACAGAGATGACTTCTAATATGTTAAGAGTAGGGCCCTACCCAATTCCTGGTCCATTATAGTCAATTTCATGGCCATAGGATTTGAAAATTGGTAAATTTCATGTTTTCAGATGTTTAAATTTGAAATTTTATGATGTTGTAACCGTGGAGGTCCTGACCCCAAAGGGGATTGTGTGTGTGGGGTGGGGGGTGCGGTGGCAAACCTGTTGTAGAGGGGTCACAGGAGTGCCACCCTCACTTCTGTGCGGGCTTCAGAGCTGGACTCTGAAGGAAGCAACTGCAGAGATTCCTGCAGCCGCAGGAGGTTCCCAGAGGTGGAGATGAGTCTGAGCTCTGCTCAAGAACAGCTTTGAAGGGGATCAACAAGTCCTTTCTCTCCTTAGCCCACCCGGAGCTAGGAGCCCCCCTGGCTGGGACACTCCTAGCAGCAGGGAGAGATCGGATTTCACTGGGAAGGGCTTATTTCATATTTTATTTTCATAGCCATTACATTGGTAGGGCCCTAGTTAAGAGGAATAGTACAACCAGACACAAAGTCATTATGTGACCAAATTATTCATAAATTATTTGACCAAATTTAAAAAAAAGAGATGTTCTATATTGCATCTTACTTTTGCAGGCAAAGCTGAAATAGTTAAAAAATAATACCCTCATAAGATTCCTAACCTTATCCTAATATCCAACCCTTAAAGCTTCCAGAAAGCTTTCTTTCAATCTCTGGCTACATATATTTCCAGATTTACTGAAGGAATTTAAATTAGCAGAATTAAAGATAAATGTCTGTAGCATATTCTAGAATCCTGGGGAGATGATTCTCCTCAATTTCACAATATGCTATCAGGCATCCTACCGAAAATATTTAATTGCCTGCATTTTGATACCCATATAAACATCGTTATGAATGGAGTTATCATCCTTTCATATTGTTCCCATGAGATCAGAATGCTTTACAAACTCTATGACGGGAACAGGATAATTTGAATCAGTTAGATTAGCTTTTTGAAATCTCAGATCTGAAATCATTTGATTAAAATAATATAAACCCCCCAATTTCAATTTTTACAAATTCCTCCTCTGCCTACATTACTGCCATTACAGATCAGACTGGCAAGGGGTAGATTTGCCTCAAATGGGCAGATCTAAAGGATTAATTGGGAAACGTAGTGCAGCCACAAATTAAGATAAAATAGATACATATGCTACTCCACAAAAATGCTGCTTTTTTCATGGGACATAAACATTTTGCTGTAATTGCCTGTATACCAAACTGAATGTAGCAGCACTGTGTTGAAAGAAACAATGTTATCACTTGTAACATTTATGGATGGATTTTCCCCCAAAGGTCTCTCGGGGAATTAGAGGCATAATTCCCATTGTAATTAATGAGTTTTATGTTTAAATCTCTTAGGTGACTTTGAAAATCCCACCTTGTCTGTCTGTCTACTTTGTATATGCGGCTATATTATTCTGTGAACCTTTTAAATTGCAAATAACAGTTACATGGGGGAAAAATATGGAAACTGTCCAGTAAGGAGACAGGTATTTGGAATGGATGACTGACGTTCATCTTTTAACATGTTTAAATTAAAGTCTAAGCTCTCTGCTAGTATAGGGGATATAATTTTTATAATTTCCTTACGAGTTTATCATGACAAAGTTACATCCTCGGTTAAAATTGAAATGGCAGTTGATAATTGGCCAAGTTATACCTTGTCATTGGACAATGATGAAAGTCAGTTGTATAATTTACTATCTATGGCCATTTAGGAAGTCAATGGAAGTTATCCCAGGGACCCTCGATATTTTTCGGTTGATGAGTACAGATGTAAAGTTAACAGGACAATTTTATTAAATCAAATGGTCAAATGCCTCTCATAAGCAAATGGTATGCTGATGTGCAGAAGCATTCAGATAACTTAATTTTTTTATTTTGTAGTGGACAAGCTGAACAATGTTCAGTGACCATAAAGAAAATGGAAACAGTGCCACAGAATTGTCAAAAAAAGAGACATATATGCAAGTACTGACATACAGGGAACATTTTGAACAAAATCAGTGCCTTATACCTAACAAAGAAAGCCTAGAGACATGTAACAAATCACAAAAGTGCCACAGACAAAAGGACATAGCTGACTGCATTAATGTCACTGCTGATTGTGGACACCATTGTGTTCCCAGATTTTGCCTTTGACATCACTGAGAGCAAGATTGGATCTACTGTGTCACTCCAGAAATGTTTGGTTTCTATTGCTGGCAGGGATTGGAATAGAAGACGCAATTTACAATTCCAGCTTTCACAAAGATCATGCAGCAGCCAATGTATAGTAAGATCAAAGCTTCAAGTACAAATCATAGCTTATTTACCTCCCAAGGTCTTTTTCCTGGATTTCTGATCACTGACAACAGGGGTATTAGCATATGAGCAGTGTGAGATGACCAATTTACATATATGGATGTTTTAAACAGGGTCTGAAGCTGCTGGCGTATGGGGTATTTTGAAGAAGTACTGCCTTATTAGACATTTTCTAGCAAAGCATGCAATACAGGCACCCATTTTAGATCCTCGATAAAGGCCCACACAATTCTTGAGTAACAACAAATAAAACACACACACACATAGAGGAATGATAGTTTTACAGTTAATGCACTGGGCTAGGACTCAAGACATGTTGGTTCAGCTCTTGGCTTTCCCATAAATGTGGGGGGTTTTTTGGTGTGTGTCTGTGTTTGGGAGAGAGAGAGAGAGACCATGGGAAAAATCAATTAAGATCCTGAAAATACACATGCTCTTACTTAACTTTAATTGACTTACTTGGAAATACTCTTATGCTTAAAGTTAGACATAACATAGCATAATTGTTTGCAAGATTGGAGCCCTAATCTCTATGCACCAGGGGTCTATTTGCAAAACGAGAATAATAGTATTTCCTTCTTAACCCAGATGTACCATTTAGTGGTGTAAATAGGGAGAGAGGGGAAAAGGAGTTTGCCTGGGAGTTCACCTGGAGTGAGCCCAGTGAGGCTTACATCTTGCCAACTTCTCTGAGGAAGCTCATAGTAGGAAGGTGATATGGAAGGAGGGGGTTCAGCTGTTGTGACGTGCACTGGATGTGCCATGTTTGTCTTTCTTCCACAGGACAGAAGCAACTTTGTCTGTACAAAGTGCAAGCTGGTCTCCATATTGGAAGAGAAGATTGAAGTTCTGGAGCAACAGATAACGACTCTGCGTTGCATACGAGAATCTGAGGATTTTTCTGGACAAAAGTCAAGATATGCTTCTACGGGCACAAAGCTCTAACGATTTAGAGCAGGTTGCACAGAGGAGCCAAGAGGCCAGCGAAGAAGCTTGGCAACATGTGACCTCCAGAAGAAGAAGGGGGAATGTCCGGGTTCCAGCAACGCAGACACAGGTAACTAACTGCTTTCATGTTCTCTCCGCAGGTACCATTGCGGAGAGTGGACCAGATGATATGTGTGGGGGGAGAAAGCAGAAGGAGACTCCGCTGGTTGGAAGGCATGAGATGCACTGTCCTGAGATTGGGGGTTCC
Organism: Lepidochelys olivacea; assembly: GCF_965140295.1. Taxonomy (NCBI): domain Eukaryota; kingdom Metazoa; phylum Chordata; order Testudines; family Cheloniidae; genus Lepidochelys; species Lepidochelys olivacea. Next base: position 77,593,396 of record NC_140414.1, read on the forward strand.
ACGACCACCACTCCCAAGAGAAGGAAGCAGGTGGTGGTGGTGGTTGGGGACTCTCTCCTCCGGGGGACTGAGTCATCTATCTGCCGCCCTGACCAGGAAAACCGAGAAGTCTGCTGCTTGCCAGGGGCTAAGATTCGCAATGTGACGGAGAGACTGCCGAGACTCATCAAGCCCTCGGATCGCTACCCCCTCCTGCTTCTCCACGTGGGCACCAATGATACTGCCAAGAATGACCTTGAGCGGATCACTGCGGACTACGTGGCTCTGGGAAGAAGGATAAAGGAGTTTGAGGCGCAAGTGGTGTTCTCGTCCATCCTCCCCGTGGAAGGAAAAGGCCTGGGTAGGGACCGTCGAATCGTGGAAGTCAATGAATGGCTACGCAGGTGGGGTCGGAGAGAAGGCTTTGGATTCTTTGGGGATGAGGTGCATGAGGCTTTCTTCCGGCAGCTCGCAGAAGCTACTAGATCACATGCCCTGGTTCTCATGGGTGACTTTAATTTTCCTGATATCTGCTGGGAGAGCAATACAGCGGTGCATAGACAATCCAGGAAGTTTTTGGAAAGCATAGGGGACAATTTCCTGGTGCAAGTGCTAGAGGAGCCAACTATGGGGGGAGCTTTTCTTGACCTGCTGCTCACAAACCAGGAAGAATTAGTGGGGGAAGCAAAAGTGGATGGGAATTTGGGAAGCAGTGACCATGAGTTGGTTGAGTTCAGGATCCTGACACGGGAAGAAAGGTAAGCAGCAGGATACGGACCCTGGACTTCAGGAAAGCAGACTTCAACTCCCTCAGGAAATGGATGGGTAGGATCCCCTGGGGGACTAACATGAAGGGGAAAGGAGTCCAGGAGAGCTGGTTGTATTTCAAGGAATCCCTGTTGAGGTTACAGGGACAAACCATCCCGATGAGTCAAAAGAATAGCAAATATGGCAGGCGACCAGCTTGGCTTAACGGTGAAATCCTAGTGGATCTTAAACATAAAAAAGAAGCTTACAAGAAGTGGAAGGTTGGACATATGACCAGGGAAGAGTATAAAAATATTGCTGGGGCATGTAGGAATGAAATCAGGAGGGCCAAATTGCATCTGGAGCTGCAGCTAGCGAGAGATGTCAAGAGTAACAAGAAGGGTTTCTTCAGGTATGTTGGCAACAAGAAGAAAGCCAAGGAAAGTGTGGGCCCCTTACTGAATGAGGGAGGCAACCTAGTGACAGAGGATTGGAAAAAGCTAATGTACTCAATGCTTTTTTTGTCTCTGTCTTCACTAACAAGGTCAGCTCCCAGACTGTTGCGCTGGGTATCACAACATGGGGAGTAGATGGCCAGCCCTCTGTGGAGAAAGAGGTGGTTAGGGACTATTTAGAAAAGCTGGTCGTGCACAAGTCCATGGGGCCGGACAAGTTGCAGCCGAGAGTGCTAAAGGAATTGGCGGCTGTGATTGCAGAGCCATTGGCGATTATCTTTGAAAACTCGTGGTGAATGGGGGAAGTCCCAGATGACTGGAAAAAGGCTAATGTAGTGCCAATCTTTAAAAAAGGGAAGAAGGAGGATCCTGGGAACTACAGGCCAGTCAGCCTCACCTCAGTCCTCAAAGAATCAATCCTGAAGCACTTACATGAGAGGAAAGTGATCAGGAACAGTCAGCATGGATTCACCAAGGGAAGGTCATGCGTGACTAATCTAATCACCTTCTATGATGAGATTACTGATTCTGTGGATGAAGGGAAAGCAGTGTTGATGTATTGTTTCTTGACTTTTGACACAGTCTCCCACAGTATTCTTGTCAGCAAGTTAAAGAAGTATGGGCTGGATGAATGCACTATAAGGTGGGTAGAAAGTTGGCTAGATTGTCAGGCTCAATGGGTGGTGATCATGTCTAGTTGGCAGCCGGTGTCAAGTGGAGTGCTCCAGGGGCCGGTTTTGTTCAATATCTTCATAAATGATCTGGAGGATGGTGTGGATTGCACTCTCAGCAAATTTGCGGATGATACTAAACTAGGAGGAGTGGTAGATACGCTGGAGGGCAGGGATAGGATACTGAGGGATCTAGACAAATTGGAGGATTGGGCCAAAAGAAATCTGATGAGGTTCAATAAGGATAAGTGCAGCGTCCTGCACTTAGGACGGAAGAACCCAATGCACAGCTACAGACTAGGGACCGAATGGCTAGGCAGCAGTTCTGCGGAAAAGGACCTAGGGGTGACAGTGGACGAGAAGCTGGATATGAGTCAGCAGTGTGCCCTTGTAGCCAAGAAGGCCAATGGCATTTTGGGATGTATAAGTAGGGGCATAGCGAGCAGATCGAGGGACTTGATTGTTCCCCTCTATTCGACATTGGTGAGGCCTCATCTGGAGTACTGTGTCCAGTTTTGGGCCCCACGCTACAAGAAGGATGTGGAGAAATTGGAGAGAGTCCAGCGAAGGGCAACAAAAATGATTCGGGGTCTGGAACACATGACTTATGAGGAGAGGCTGAGGGAACTGGGATTGTTTAGTCTGCAGAAGAGAAGAATGAGGGGGGATTTGATAGCTGCTTTCAACTACCTGAGAGGTGGTTCCAGAGAGGATGGTTCTAGACTATTCTCAGTGGTAGAAGAGGACAGGATAAGGAGTAATGGTCTCAAGTTGCAGTGGGGGAGGTTTAGGTTGGATATTAGGAAAAAGTTTTTTCACTAGGAGGGTGGTGAAACACTGGAATGCGTTACCTAGGGAGATGGTAGAATCTCCTTCCTTAGAAGTTTTTAAGGTCAGGCTTGACAAAGCCCTGGCTGGGATGATTTAATTGGGGATTGGTCCTGCTTTGAGCAGGGGGTTGGACTAGATGACCTCCTGAGGTCCCTTCCAACCCTGATATTCTATGATTCTATGAAATAGTGGGAAGGATACATAGTTCTTGGGTTAGTTTGGGATTCTTTGTGTGCCTTGACACTTGCCAGAGTCAGGGGTGTGATCCTGCTGGATGGGTCAGAATCATCCAGAAACTGAGTGTGGCGAGTAATAGGCAATTTCATCAGTTATTTGAAGCTAGTTGGGTGATTTCCATTATGAGTAGGCAGCCTGGCAGGACACATCCACAGTCGCTCTCTGAGAGTGGAAACAATGGGAGTTCAAAGGGGGGAATTTATACATAAAAAGAGTGGGAGCTAGACTGGAGAACTCAGTGGTAGAGCAGCAATGTCTACTGAAAGGAGTGAATTCTCGGGACTTTGCTGGTTTTGTTGGATTTGGACTGCCGGCTCCCTCACTCTACTTGAGAAGAAGAGGATGAGAATTTGATGCAGGCTCTCCAAATTGTAGACTGACATTGCAAAAACTGAAGGGGTGCTTGAAGGAGGCTGGGGGACTATCATTTGTTTCTTAATGTTTAGGAGCTGGTATGCTCTACAGAAGGTTCGGACACCATTCCATGGAGACTGAGGAGAGTAAATCTGCCAGGAGGAGAGCTCTGTGGGCAGGTGTGTAAATGTTCACATGCATACTTATATCTTGCATTTGAACTTGTGGTAGTAATAAGTACTACAATTTTGGGAAAATGCCCTGAAAGTGTTATCTCTAAAAAATTGTTATGGGCACTATTCACAATTGTTCTGTACTGTACATAAAGAGAGATTTAGTAAATGTTTTTCTTTTGGAGATTTGACATCTCTTTTCTTCCCTGACATATTTAACTCTATATAACAGAGATCTTGCTCCCCCTCCCTCTCTGTCTCTTGCAACTCCTCCCCCTCAAATCTACCTGCCTATATATCTACCTACTTACAATCTCAAAGCCCTTAAAAGACTAAACTGTGGTCTGTACTTTAGCAGAGAGGTAAGTTGAGGTACAGGATGGTTGGGGGGAGGGAGAATATCATATCTTACCATGAACATAGTGCTTTTCCCCAAGCTTGTTACACTTTCTCCCATTCTTTTGTCTGTCTTGTGGTTTAGATTGTAAATGCTTCAGAATATGAACTGTATTTTACTGTGAGTTTGTACAATGGCTAGCACAATGGGCTCCCAATCTTGGTTGTGGATTACAGGGGCTACCATAATACAAACCGATAATAATGGTGCATAAACACAGACCACATTTTCCAAACTGTGGTGCCTAAAGTTACCTAAAGCCACATCTAGGCACCTGCAGAAGTGGTCTGATGATGAGTCTCCACAGTTTCCTTTGACTCCAGTAGGAGTTGAGTCTCCAACACCATACAGAAAGTGTCCCAAACTTTGAAAGCTTACATCTATGTCTACGTCTACACCTGGAGCTGGGGGTGTGACTCCTGGTTCATGTAGCCATAGTCGTCCTAGCTTTCATTGAGCTAGTATGCTAAAAATAGTAGTGTGGCCCTGGTAGCATGGGCAGCAGTGGCCTGGGCTAGCCACCCCGAAAACACACCCAGGGCTTGTACTTGCGGTGGGGGATTTTATGGTATGGACAAATATATTTCAAGGATTGGATTGAGACCACCAAATTCATTTTACATAAACAAAGGAGTACATTCCAGTAATCCATAGAATCATAGAAGTGTAGGACTGGAAGGGATCTCGAGAGGTCTTCTAGTCCAGTCCCCTGCACTCAAGGCAGGACTAAGTGTTATCAAGTCCACCCCTGATGGGTGATTGTCTAACCAGCTCTTAAAAATCTCCAATGACTGAGATTCCACAACCTCCATAGGCAATTTATTCCAGTGGTTAACCACCCTGACAGTTAGGAAATTTTTCCAAATATCCAACCTAAACTGCCCTTGCTGCAATTTAAGGCCGTTGCCTCTTGAACTACCCTCAGAGGTTAACGAGAACAATTTTTCTCCTTTGTAACAACCTTTTATCTACAACTCTACCTTATACAGTCTTAAAACAAGACCCCCCCAGCACTGAAGACCTAACAACATGCATAGAGGATCAGCATGAGGTATTACAGACTATCACTAAAACACTTAGGCTGTGTATATCTACACTGCAACTAAAAATCTGTGGCTGGCCCATGCCAATGGACTCAGCCTCACAGGGCTCGGGCTAAGGGGCTGTTTAATTGCCATGTAGATGTTCAGGCTCGAGGTGACACTCCCACCTTGCAGGAGCCTGAGATCTAGGGCCCTACAAGGGAGGGCCCCAGAGCTCAAGTTGCAGCCCAAGCCTGAACATCTACATGGCAATTAAACAGCCTTTTAGCCCAAGCCTAAGTCAGCTGGCACTGGTCAGCCATGGATATGTAATTGCAGTGTACACATACCCATAGTGGTATTGAGCTACAGCCTCCAAATGCAAATGGTGAGAAGCTAGCCTACCTTGTGGAAACTCCTGGAGTGTGACTGCTTGGGATGCAGGCGGGAGTGTGCATTTTGCACTCCCCCAGAGGAGGGGCTGAGAGTGGGGGTGGTGTTCCCACCCCTGCTCCCACTTCAAAATGTATATCACCATTACTAGTGCTAGTTTCAGGTAGCACTTGAATTCAGTGGAGTTCCTGGACCCTGTGTATGGGCACCCCACCAAGGAAGGTCTCCTTCCACCCAGCCCCCTCCCCACTTGCCCCATGAATTGGAGCCACACACAGTCAAACCCATAGACAAGAGGGCAAACTCATCACTATTTTAGGTTGGGTTGAATGAAAGGGGGAAAATTAATGACTGGGCTGTCTTAAACAGCTTACTAGGGGTGCATTACACACAGATGTGGTGTCTTGCCAAGCCTAGTCCCTTGCTTTCTGTGCTCTGTAAACTGTTCTCTACTATACTTCACTCAACTCCCCAGTTATCTTCCTCCTCCTTTCTGCCAGCTTATGTGAAACGTGTTAATTACACTATTAAGACGTCTTCTTTGTAATTAACCTCTCCCTCTTTATCCCAACTGTCCACCCCAGGAAGAGGGGTGTTAGGTAGATCAATTTACAGCACTCTGGAACTGCTTACAAGCATACAGACAGCTTAAAACAAGCAGTATTTAAAAAGGTCTCAACAGGTGGAAATGGTTTTATTGCCAGCTACTGAGGTAGTAAAAATGACATTTCAGTACATAAGTATTGAAGCCCTGTTTCCTAATGCTCAGTCTGGAAGAAGAAAGAAAGGAAAAATAGAAAGTGTCCATTGGCAAGCAAAGGATATTAAGTAGAGGAGGGAAGGAGACGTTTTCAAAGTTTTCAAAAACCAGACTCCAGCGAGAGACTGCTGAATTGAAATTCATTTGCAAATTGGGTACAATTAACTTAGGCTTGAATAGAGACTGGGAATGGTTAAGTCATTATGCAAGGTAACCTATTTCCCCTTGTTTTTTCTTACACCCCACCCCCCACCCCCACTGTTCCTCAGACGTTCTTGTTGAACCCTGGATTTGTGCTGGAAATGGCCCACCTTGATTATCATACACATTGTAAGGAGAGTGATCACTTTAGATAAGCTATTACCAGCAGGAGAGTGGGGTGGGGGGGAGAGAAAACCTTCTGAAGCGATAAACACCCATTTTTTCATGGTCTGTGTGTATAAAACAGCCTCACTTTATGCATCCGATGAAGTGAGCTGTAGCTCACGAAAGCTTATGCTCAAATAAATTGGTTAGTCTCTAAGGTGCCACAAGTACTCCTTTTCTTTTTGCGAATACAGACTAACACAGCTGCTACTCTGAAGCCAATTGCTTTATGGCATTCTGCCGGAGGGATCTGGCCAATAAACTGCCATTACCAGTCATAGATGGATTGCCCTAGTCTGAGGGTACTTGCAGGTGGTGCATCCTGTGCCACTCCTACTGCCTAATACCAGTGTATGTGGTGTGGCTAGGACTTCCTTCCCCTTCCCCTTGCCCTTTTGGTATCTTGGGGCCGTTTTAACAGCTGACAAAAGCCAGAGTAGCTGTCTACTCTAATTTATGCCAGCACCTAGCATCTCCCAGATTGGGAAGTACTAAAGTCAGCTGCACACCACTTTTGCTGTCCCCTTTGCCTACCTGCAATATGTGCACCTCAGCCATAGCCTAGGATCTGGATAGGTTTAAAGCATAGTGCGTTATTGATAGTCGCAACCTTTTGTGGAGTTAAAATTAGAACAGTCTTTGTCAGAGCTTCATTTGAGTTAGTCCAGATCCTCAGCAGTTTTACCGAGAGTGAAGTACTCAATACTATAAGTTATTGAGCACCTTTTGTAAGCTACTGAATCAATGGGAGGTGGAAGTAGTCAGCATCTCAGCACAGGCCCTCAGCTTTCTGTAGCATCAGGTACAGAATTTAGCTCAGTGTGACATTTAATATAGCTGTAGTGAGTATAATTTCCAACAAGTATGACAGGGTTCTTTGTCTGAGCCTGTGAATGCACCAGCATTTATTTATTGCTCTGTGTTTCTGCAGATGATTTGCAGCAATTTTAGACATTTTTCCTTCATACAAGTGCAAAGTTTTACCCATTGAAGACAATGGGAATTTTGTCATTGACTTTAATGGCAGCAGGTTTGCTCCCACAGAGTTCTTACATTTATTTCTTCGTCATCCTCTTAGCCACGCATTTGACACTCAAAAACAGTAATGAAAGATGAGTGTCAGCAATTCTGTATGTCTGAGCCAAAAAGCCAACCAACAGAGAGTGAAAAAATACTTGCTATATCTTGAGAAACAGCCAGTTAAATCACTCCTGATTGTTCCTGACATCAGCCCCTGGGATTCCCTTTTTCCTTGCGAATTGCATGTTGTAAGAAGAATTTACCTAAATAAATAAAAAAATTGCCAACTGCTATTCAAACGATAGATAAGTGGTGCATACTAATTACATTTTCTATGGTAATTAAAAATAACCATGCAAATTTCTAATTTAAGTCACTCAATTCACTGAGTCTTCAGACAGTGCTTAGCTGCTCTAGGCATTCAATGGTTAGGCAATTTACTCAAGCTTTCAATATATTCTCAAAATGTCTAAAATAATGAAACTTGTTGAAAAATGTTCCAAATAGCTAGAATATATAAACGGCAGTTTTCAGAATTGTAAAATAGCACTGCATATATTTGCATTTTTGAGCTGAAGTATTCTGTGTATACATAAAAATAGAAATGGGCAATGAATAATACAGATTCCAAATCTGATTATTTAGCTATTTTACAGACTACAAAACATTGTTTTATTTGATGAAGCAAACTTAATATAGTTGTCTTTCAAGGGACCCAAAAATTCTTTAAAAAGGGCCAGATTCTGATGTCTTTATGTATGTTGACTATTACCTCCATCCACAATAGCACCATGTTTTAAAAACTCCACTATAATATATTTCAGTTCAACTTGTGGAAGATGGGATTGACCACATAAATTACTACAATCATGTGGATGATCAGATTAAAATATATTGTGTGAACATCCTCTACTTGCAAAGTGAAACAGGATTGTTTGGAGAGAATTGAAACTTTCACTTTTGCTAATAGAAAAATGAATGTCAAATGTCAATAACTTACTGTTCTATTCTTGGGCCTGATTCTGTATTCATTTTTCAGTTTGAACTGTTATTGAATTTGAGTGTATTAGTCCATAAAACCTGCAGAAAAGTACACACACTTGCCTTTCATTTTCCCCATTATTTATCTCTTAAAAATGTACAGACTACAGTAATGACTTTGTGAACCATTTTTTTTTCTACATCATGCAAGAGAAAAGCATTGCTCTACAGTAAAGAGCATATAACTTGTTCATAACTTACTGATTTTTATCCCTTTAACAGATGTCCAAAGGCCTCACCTGAAGCCCCTTGAGATGAATAAGTCAACAGGAATCATTGACTTCAGTGGGCCTTGAATCAGGAGCAAAATATATAAAAACAGAAGGAAATTTACAAACTCAGTTCTTTCTCTCATGTATATGGCAAACTCAGTAAAGGATAGGTTCTGCTGGGAATTACTCAGGAGTAGAGGTGGATGAATAACACATTTTTTGTTGTTGTTGTTCACTGGCAATTACAAAAAAAAATGTGAAAAACTGTTTGGTTTGAACAAAATGTTATATTTAGCCCAGCATTAAACATTTTCTTTTGGTTTTAAGATTTAGCATAAAAAATGTAAAAACAAAATAAAAGGAAAATTGAAATGCATAGTTGTTTGGAACTGAAAAATCAAAACTTCTTTATCTGGAATTGGAAAAAATCAAAAATTCTCATTTTGATTGAATTGGTTTTGGTCAAAAACCCAAAAAACTCAAAGGAAATATTTGAAAAAAAGCCTTCCTTTTGGGGGAGGGGGGTAGCGGAGCTTTTAGGTTTTTTGACCAAAAATAATTCAATTAAAATATCAAAAAATCATGAAATGTTTTGGTGTCACAAAAATATTTCACCCTGCTCTTCTTAGGAATAAGCATACTCACTGTGAGTAAGATGGCACAATTTGGCCCCAAAATTAAACTTTGGCAAAAGTCTTATCAAAGTCTTTGATAAACAAATCTTTAAGAACCAGATAAGGCTTCCATTGAAGTAGACAGGAGGATTGTAACAGACTTGGTCTCTAATCCAACAAAGTACATGACTTTGCTGGATCAAGACTGAGTAGTAACTGGATTTGGCCCTGGGGTTAAATTCAGGGCAACAGAGAATAAGTAGGACATAGTATCCTGAGTAAGCCTTTTGAACGGCAGGTGAATTTCACCCCAAATAAATGAATAAGTAACCTATCCATTTGGGAAAGGAAAAAGGATGTCCAAAAAAGCACTCAAAACACTGGGCCAATTTGGATTGTTCCATCACTAGATATGTTCTAAAACATTAATTACAGTCAGATGAGGTATAGTAGAAGTTTCTCAGTAGCACTGGAGAAGACTAAAACCTGGTGCAGTGTCAATTAATTCAGCAAATAACATTCATTTTTCAAAGGCTAGTGACTATCTTACTGAGTAATAGTGATGGGCAGCATATATTGCAGACAGTTTTCCCACAGATATTCATTCAGTTATGGTTGATGTTTCATGTTTGTCCCCTATTCTAGTTTATATTAGTTTACTGGCAGAAATATTTTCTGCAACAGCAAATTTTAAGCAAATATGGGAAAATAGCCATGGAAGGAAAATTGTGATTTATTAAATGCAAGTATTCACAATGGGAACTTGATTCTAAGGCTATGCTTACCAATCAGGAAGCAAACATAACATGTGACCTCTGTGGCCACTAGAAATAGCTCAAATGTTGAATAGTTAATATTCATACAATATTATACTTTCTAGTGCTTTGTCCAGTATTGTACAGTTATAAATGACTCACATGCTGGGACTTCTTGGGAAGTTATTCCACAATTCGGTAGACTTCCTTATTAGGAACATTTTCTTTAAAATCAGAGAAAGTTGTCCTTTGCTCATTGCAAACCTAATAATTCTAATTAGATGTCTTTGGATTCACTTTCATCTTTGGACTTACAGTCTGTTGTTAGGTAGGAGTGCTATTAGTTACAAGAAAGATAGTATGGCATTCTTAAAGGGCCCTGAAGAAGGGGAACAGGTTGGGTGCTGCAAAACCACCTGTCATATATATAAAGGGAAGGGTAAACACCTTTAAATCCGTCCTGGCCAGAGGAAAAACCCTTTCACCTGTAACGGGTTAAGAAGCTAAGATAAGCTCGCTGGCACCTGACCAAAATGATCAATGAGGAGACAAGATACTTTCAAAGCTGGAGGGGGCAGAAACAAAGGGTTCTCTGATGCTTTTGCCGAGACCAGAGCAGGAATGCAGGTCAGAACTCCTGTAAAAAGTCAGTAAGCAATCTAGTTAGATATGCATTAGATTCTGTTTTGTGTAAATGGCTGATAAAATAAGTTGTGCTGAATGGAATGTATATTTGTCTGTGTGTCTTTTTGTAACTTAAGGTTTTGCCTAGAGGGATTCTCTATGTTTGAATCTGATTACCCTGTAAGGTATTTACCATCCTGATTTTACAGAGGTGATTCTTTTACTTTTTCTTTAATTAAAATTCTCTTTAAGAACCTGATTGCTTTTTCATTGTTCTGAAGATCCAAGGATTTGGGTCTGTGTTCACCTATGCAAAGTGGTGAGGAGGTGTAGTGCTTGGGGGGCAGGGGTTGGGGGGGGGGGGAGAGAGATGTTTCCAAGTGGGCACATCCCCTGTTTTGTGTAAAACTTTGGTGGTGGCAGCTTTTAACCTAAGCTGGAAAGAATAAGTTTAGGGGGTCTTTCATGCAGGTCCCCACATCTGTACCCTAGAGTTCAGAGTGGGGAAGGGACCTTGACACCACCTCTGGCCATAAGGGGGTGCCTTGATGCAGCTACCTTGATGCATGGACTTTATACATTCTTTGTAAACAAACAGGATTGCATGAAAAGAATATCTGACTCCATCATAAATTTCTCCTCCTAAAGGAAGCTACCTGAAAGACCTTGAATATTAGCTAATCACTCATGTCAAAAGGGATAATATCTACAATACATAATCTAGTTGCACTCTGAACTTTCTCTTCTTCACCCCCTTAATATTTATTGGCACCTAAGTGACTCCTATAGTTAAAGTTAAGTAGTGTTTCCTTTCTAAGGCATTTCAGATGCCTATAACATTGTAAATTGTATGTTTCTGGCTGAAATTTGGTAGGTTGATTCTCAGGCTACAAGAAAAAATCTGGACGGCTTGAGGAAAATCAGTTCAATCATTCTTGAATTGTAACTTTTTTTGCAGTGTAAAGGCCCACATCCCCTGTTGTGCCCAGTTATAGCTCCCTGATTGTGAGTCCAATTACACACTGGGCCCCAACTGAGTTGAGATCTGCCAAGCATCTGCCAGCTGGTAATGGCTCAAAAGAAGGAATCCATAAGAAAGGGACAGTCAAAGTGCAATACACTCCAGTCACACCCCTTCCCTGCACAGAAACACCCCCTATGTAGAGTCGGTTGCATAGGAATAGGCCTTGTATAGGCCGGAGTCTGCCACCCTTATATTGAGCAGTACATCACTTTAGAACTCAGCCACTATAAATTGCTTCCTTCGGTTCTCTGGCCCTTCTGCTAGCCTAGGTCCTGATTCTGCAACTTGTTGCATACAGGTGGACCTCTACATCAGTGGAGACAATGAGGCTCTGTGCAAGCAGATGTGCAGCTTCAGTGCATAAAACAGCCCCAAGAACCAAATAGCATTAGATGGATATAAATCTACCTACATCTACTGTGTGTATACAATAATTAATAGTAGTTAGTAAAAATATAATGCAAATGGAATTTGATTATTCTGAGATTTCTAAATCAAACCAATAATCACTCTACATCTCACCAGAATGTGTTTTTCGGTTTGTTGGGGAGTTTATTGGTTTGTATTATGTTTTATTATGTGAGATATCAATATCTAAGTCAATCTGATTTCTACTTTACCTTGTATTGCCTTTATTTAGGGCATAGAAATATTATCTATTCAGTACCCATTGTGTGTAATATTTTTTTTATTTTCCTCTTTCTTGTTACTTTGTTCCATGTTTTCAGCATCGAAAATCTTTTAAAAATAATTTGTTTATAAAAGCTTTAAATACAAAAATTATTGGGGTGGGAGGGGGGAGCCTAAACATCTTCTAAGATCATTTATCCTTTCAAAGTTCCAGTTACCATAACAACTTAAATAATTTCTCTAGTAATATTTAATGATAAAACATAGGATTTTTCCATACTAAACATAGACATATGTTCAGACTATCATGGACTTGTGCAACAGTAGTCACAGCGGTCGTAAAAAGCAGCTGTGGCCACAGTGAGTGACTCGCTATGAGGATAGGCCTACAGAAAGGATCAGCCTTAAACCCATTCCTATTTGCATCAAATTGTCTATTTGATTGCATCAAAGTGTCTATTACAGGAGATTAGGATAGAGGCTCTAGAGACCATGTTTTTAGCCAACGATGATATGATGTGCGGTGAAGATAAATGCAAACTGGAAAGGGACCAAGAATTATAGATGACTGCACATGAAGAAAATGACTTATGAATCAGCTGACAAAAGATGGAATACATATGCTTCCAGAGGGACAACTAGAAACCAGTAAAACAAGGTGGTACAGAGTTAGTTTGCAACAATATGAATACCTCATTTCAGTGTTCATCCATGATGGGAATGTAGATGAGGATGTTAGGAACTGCATGAAGAGTGTTTGGTGTAAATGGAGAGAGTCAACAGGAATTCTCTGTGATAAGAATATGCAAAGTAACCTAAAGAGCAAAAAGTATAAGATCAGCTATGATGTATGGGTTGGAATGCTGGCCAATCAGGAAGGAAGAACTACTATGACACACTTGAAATAAGAATGTTCAGATGGAAGCTGGGTAAGCCGAATGCTGATAGGCTATGCAATGAAACAGGACAAGCTATGAAGCAGGTAGCCCTCATCACGGAAAAGCTGAGCAAGTATAGACTGAGATAGATGGGTTCTGTGAGACAACAAGATGATATGTTGGCCAGAGAGTGCCAGAGCTCGTAATTATGGCCCAAAGACTATGAAGACCTAGGAAAAAAGTGGTTCAGGATGCTGGAGGACATGCAGAAGGTTGGTGTCAGTTTGGAAGATTCACTTGAACAGTAAGAACAAGAGCCTATGACACCAACTGATGGGACAAGATGAAAGAAGACTATTTTTCATATAATTACTACCTTAATGAATACTTTGATCTTCAGAATAAAAGTTTAAAAAAAATCATTCCCACAAAAAAATTCACAGTTTGAAGGAGAAAATGAGGGATAATTAAAACGTTATGAAATTCATTTAGGTTTTTAGAAAGAGCCCCATCACAAATATCTGAAATCTTGCATCTTGAAGTTAAAAAGCTTTTTAGCTTTCCACCCCATATTCAGATACTGCTAATGCATCCTCTACTTTTCCCAAGCAAATGTACGACAATTAGAAGTAAAGCACATCTGTTTTCTTTTTCCACACACCACATGGTTTACCTGCTTGAAAACTCATGGTTCCTATTTAAACATAAGAGCCTAAAACGCCAAAAAAAGGAATAAAGTGAGCATGAAGCAGAATTTTCAGGAAACAGCTGCAGTTTCATACAAAAAAAAGTTAAAACCAACTAGGCTACTTTTTATACAAGCATTTTGCTGGAGAAATTATCAGCTTCATCAATAAATTGATACATTTCCCCAGGCACCTGTATATTTCAATTAACTTCAACCTTTTCATTTTCCTATTTGCTTTTTTTAAAAAGCTCTGAGAGTTTAGCTCCCAGTATCTACTGTATGTTTCCAAGGATGGAAGATAATCAGGCCCTATAATGCATTCTAAAATAAGACTTTTCAAAGAAACCAAAGTAGTTAAGGGTGGGCCTCTCTAAAGACAGGAACGAAAGATTGCTTCTGAGAGCAGCAGGATTGAAGGTTCTCAGAAAGATGCTACAAGAAAAATGAGGTTTTTCCAAAGCAACTAAGCCTTGACCTCTACGAGGAATTCTAAGGTCTGTTAAATGTAAACTGCATGGGAGACTGGAGGATTAGGCATCTGGTAACCAGATTTAAGGTGTCTCCCATCTCTGTGGGGCAAAGTGTATTCCTGAAATCCATTCTTTGTGGGAGAATGCTCCCATAGAGCTCTCCACTCCTAGGTATCGGGGCAAGGACCACATAGTTCTATACCACTGTCATCCCTTACTCTGCATGGGGTGGGAGTAGGCCTTGGAGGCTTCTTCATCTGAGATTAGGCCCAAAATAGTAATAACCTATAGCAATTATACTCTTTCTATGGACCCTTGGACCCATGCTGCCTCAGAGTTCTGGGGCCAGCAAAGAGGTACCGGGACTCTGTACAGAATGCCGTGGCCTCATGTATTTTTAGCATCTGAAGGTGTTGGGAACAGAACTGTGGCCTACTCTGGAAGCAGGGGTGGGGAGACAACAAACCCTACAATCCAAAATAATGATTTAAGAATAACTCTGAAAGCTATTTTTGTGGGGATTTTGCATGCACGTGTGTGGCTATGTGTGTGTTAAGTAGCTTTGGTGGTACTTGACTTTTTAGTTACACAAACTGCAAATCACCACTGTTTCACAGGTGGAGATCAATCAGGCTCTCATTTACCGGTACAATTTGGGCCCAAATGTTTAAGCAATGGAATGCTTGCACCATTTGAAGCCTATGGCTACCTTTGAAAAATGGGTAGTTCCTAATGAACAGGTGTTCACATTCCTGAAACCACCACACTAACTGCCATGAATTCACAGTTCCAGCAAGCTGGCTTGACTTAGTATGGAGAGATTCTCAGCCCTACATGTTTCTTCCAGGGCAGAGAGAAATTATAATGTCAAGGCAAAGTCTGTGCCATCAGTCTGTGATGTACTTGCTGTGTGTGTCAAGAGAGGAATTCCATATCCAGGGCTGACAATCTGACATTTTCACGTGCTTATACACAGGTAATCCAGATCTTATGGGTTTTACTCCACTTATCTTGTAAAGGCTCAGCTGATAACACTGAGTGCTTGAATATGTCCAATGTTATATTTTTTCAAGACCTGGTCCCTCACAAAAGGTGTGTTTGATTTCAATAACCAATGTATTTTCCCCGGTTCTAGTAGAACTGAATATGCTCTGCTTCTTTTTGACCTATACTGCAAACTCTTCATATGATGCAAAATTTGTTAATGATAATTGAAGTGCATTTCTCTAGCCTAAATGTTGGTAATGAACTTCACATTGAAATAAGAGCTCTTATATAATAGTAATGTAAATCTTAATCTAAATTTTGTGCCTAAAATTTATCAGTTTTATTAAGACAGCCTTGTGTAGAGAATGCTAAATTCTCTTCTGTTACATCAATTGAACCCTACTGCATACTCTGAGCAGGGGCAAGTGTCTGGGAAACTTGCATCCATAAACTTATGCTGCTTTTACTGTTTCCATTATCCTCTAAGAGCTTACAAAATTTAATATTTGTTGCCTTGTCAAATAAGGAACAAATTATCAAAGTGAGATGGAATAAGCTAGTTTAAAAATGGAGGAAAATTAAAATGTAGCTCATAAATTCCCCCAACATTTTCATCAAAATTTGAGAACATTTGAACAGCACTAATAATGATGAGTCATTTCCAAGGTTGTTCTTTCTTCTGCTCTGAAGAGTGACTCTGAAAGTTTATTCTCTCAATGTTTCCATATCAAATGCACACTGTTTGTAAGTGGTATTCTTTTTCTAACTGATATCCCTGTATATTTTACCTATGCTGTCATATTCAGCATTTTAACTATGCTGTCATATTCAAGCAGGTTTGTTTTCTTCTCATCCATCAAAGTTCTGCAGGCCAAATTCTCTTAATTACACTTGTGGAACTCCATAATCTTCAGATTATGTTATCAATAAATCTTATGCAACCAGGTTGCTGTCAATAGGTTTGTGCAGTTGTAATTGTAGTTGTACTTGTAACACTGCCTCACACTTTGAGGTGGTCAAAACACTGCAAAAAAAAAAAAAGGGTTGATTTTTTCCCTGAAAAAATTTGGAATTCAACAGTTTTAAACAAGCTCTACTTACTCTGAGTAGCACCTGATACGAAGCCTCTTGAAATCTATTGAAAGACTCCTGTTTATTTAAATGAGCTTTTTAGCAAGACCATAGAAACACAAGTTGCCTTATTGACCTCCATGGAAATACTGACAAGAGTAAACGCTTTTCAATGTCCGTATTGTACAGTCCGGCCATTTCTCATCTTTTGTGAAGTATTCTATCGATCTCTGCACTCTTAAGAGAGATTCTCTGATTTTAATTGCATTTGCTGACTGAGACTAGTCTCTAGTTCTGTAATATTCCTAAGTATCACCTACTTTCAGTGAAAGGAGACTGGATATATTTTTGGTAATGCTGAAGTAATATCAGCCAAAACTGCTGCATCACAGGTAACAAATGAAAGGTTTGGAAAAATGTCACCTTTTTATGTATTGTGTTCTCCAAGGTACCCTTCCCAGTTAAATCTATTCAGCCAATCTCTAGCACTACACCTAGCTTAATCAATAGTATATTGGGGAAAAAATGCAATATAACCCTCACCATCCCATTAATCTCTCTATTCCTACAGGACTAGGAAATACAAAACAAAATTAATACAGAAGTAACACCATAATTAGCTCAAAATTGAGACATTTCAAGTATACTAAAAAATATGGAATATATTGCCTCTTACTGATGGATCCTCTGGGAATTAATGTTGAGAGAATTCTGCTTTGACAGCTTTTTATAATTTATAGCAAACTATTTTTTATGCTATGCTGAATATGGGACAAACTATGGTCTCATCTATTGCAGTATAAATTCTGACTAACTTCACTGAAGCCAGTTAAGTTATTCTGAACTCACATCAGAATGAATTAGTGAACAATATGATCCCATGCATTCCTTTTCACAATTAATTTAATCTCAGCAGGTGCCCCAAGGGTCGGTCCAGGGGCTGGTTTTGTTCAATATCTTCATTAATGATCTGGAGGATAGTGTGGACTGCACTCTCAGCAAGTTTGCAGATGACACTAAATTGGGAGGAGAGGTAGATACACTGGAGGGTAGGGATAGGATACAGAGGGACCTAGACACATTGGAGGATTGGGCAAAAATAAATCTGGTGAGGTTCAACAAGGACAAGTGCAGACTCCTGCACTTAGGACGGAAGAATCCCATGTACTGCTACAGACTAGGGACCGACTGGCTAGGCAGCAGTTCTGCAGAAAAGGACCTAGGGGTTATAGTGGATGAGAAGCTGGATATGAGTCAGTGTGCCCTTGTAGCCAAGAAGGCCAATGGTATTTCGGGATGTATAAGTAGGGGCATTGCTGGCAGATTGAGGGATGTGATCGTTCCCCTCTATTTGAGATTAGTGAGGCCTCCTCTGGAGTACTGTGTCCAGTTTTGGGCCCCACACTACAAGGATGTGAAAAAAATTGGAAAGCATCCAGCAGAGGGCAACAAAAATTAGGGGACTGGAACACATGACTTATGAGGAGAGGCTGAGGGAACTGGGATTGTTTAGTCTGCGGAAGAGATGAATGAGGGGGGGGAATTTGATAGCTGCTTTCAACTACCTGAAAGGGGGTTCCAAAGAGCATGGCTCTAGACTGTTCTCAGAGGTAGCTGATGACAGAACGAGGAGTAATGGTCTCAAGTTGCAGTGGGGGAGGTTTAGGTTGGATATTAGGAAAAAACTTTTTCACTGGGAGAGTGGTGAAACATGGGAATGCGTTACCTAGGGAGGTGGTGGAATCTTCCTCCTTTGAGGGTTTTAAGGTCAGGCTTGACAAAACCCTGGCTGGGATGATTTACTTGGGGATTGGTCCTGCTTTGAGCAGGGGGTTGGACTAGATGACCTCCTGAGGTCCCTTCCAACCCTGATATTCTATGAACATTAAATAAAATTGCACATGTAGAGTTGAATAATGAATAAAGGATGTCTATCTAAGGTTATAGGCACCCAAATGTGTAATACAAGAAAATCCCAATAGCATTAAAATAATTTCAACCACTGTCAGGTGATGGAGGAAGGAACAGTAATGTTTGGGAGACTGTCAAAGACATGGCCTTCATGATGCTGAGCATAGTATAAACACCTACACAATCTGAATATCTCTAGGGAACTCTTATTGGAAATGTAAGTGACAAGGATCAAAGAATTTCACATATAGTTCTACTTTGTGTGTTCCCTCAGAGAGGAAACATCAATCCTCCAGAAAGCCATACGTAGTATTTTATTTTCTGCCTGGAAACATGAAACCATTTGTAATGGATATTGACTATCACCCTTGACTTATAAGTATTTAAAAAAAAAAAAAGAAGTTTTCCACCAGTGCCTTACTCATAAATTACCCACAAATGTCAAGCCTTATCTGCTTTCTGAACTTATAATGGTTACTAGACCTGAAAGAATAAAATGTTTTGATTGCATTGCACAGTATACAGTTATATTATGTTACTCAAAAGTGATGTGATATAACAAAAAGTAAGTAACAAGGTATAATGCTCTGTCACTAAGGCTCAATGTAAAGCAGCATCCATTAATGGACTTTGTTTCAGTTTTGGGTAGCTGCTCTTGATTTGTGAAGCATACATTCAGTTCACCTGCATTGCCCTTATGGGGAATGGTGCTAGTGTATAAAAGCATTAGTATTCCCAGCTAACCTACTAATACAGTGCTGTTGGTCATTAGCCTCCTGTGTGTTGACAGTAGTGTGACAGCATAGCTCAGATTACAACTTTGGAAAAAGAACTACAGCAAAGCAACCTGATCCACATAACTCTTTGCACTGTTTTGATTTTATAGGCTTTTCCATGTTTTATCTCAAAGGCATTGTAAATCCCTAGTTCCTCAAGTAGAATACAAAAAGTAATGAAACTTTGGAGGGCCATTTAAATGTCTGTGGTATAATGAGCTTTGCATTTATCAGCTGAGGAGCATCGTGTCACAAGGTTAACTTGGTGTTGTGCTGAAAGATGAAAAGACTCCGCTAGACAGATTTTGCAGTTCTGTGAAAATAAGATACTCTCTATTTCCAAATGTGTCACCATTTGGATTAACAGATCATCTGTAATTTGATATTTAGGGGTCATTAGAGCTTGAGATATTTACTTCCAGAATAGTGTTAAAGATGTTTTGCATTATCCCAAAGGAAAAAATACTTAAACATGACTTGATAAAAATTATCTTTACCTACGCATTGTGACATTTAGACTATAATATTATGATAAACAGACTCCAGTTTCAGATTTATTACTCAATCCTGACCTTTGGTTGTATTTGAATATTGCCTTCAACAGAGCTAAATAACAGTGTCCCTGTGAGTGTAAGGAGCTGGCAGCTACAAGATGTCAATTTCCAGCTCAATTATCCTTTCACCTGGGAGTGCAGCATGTCACAATGACTTTATTGATCTCACAACCCCTACATTTCAGTAGTATAACTCTGCTGTTTGCCATTCCATACTGTTTAGTCCACTGTAAAAGAAATGAAAGCAAACATGATTCCAGAGAGAGCCGGGTTGGAATTCAGAATTTCTATTCTGTGGGAAATTCTAACATTATGAAATTTCACTTCCATATGGTCAAGGTAATTCATCTCAAATTTACATTTTTATTTTTATACACTATTATAAATTGTGTTATGATAATAATAAACAGCTGTAACTACAGGATAATGCTGGATGAATTTACCTCCTTCTCACCTTACTCCTAACTCACAAAAATGTGAGTCTGTAAGAATCTCTCCCCGATGATACCACAGTTTTATCTGTCAGATAGTAACTGAAATCAAGGGGAGTTTTAACCCAGTAAGGACCAAGATCCCATCCTGCAAAGAGTTACATACATGTTTAACTTTGTGCATTGTGAATAATCCCAGCCATTCAATCAAGGTCTAAGTAAGGACTGCAGGATATGGCTCATTATTATTTATCTAGGGCCCCAGTTCATCAAGGTACTTAAGCATGTGCCTAACTTTAAATATTTGAGTTGTCCTATTGACTTCAGGTACCCTGCTGAATTAGGGCCACAGTGAATTATGAACCAGAAGCAATGCTGCTTCTTTATACATGTTAATGAGACTATCATTTCATTTCCCCCTCTGAATATTTCAATAATATGAGATAAGAAAAACAAATCATGCCAAGCCCACCTAATTTCCTTCTTTGATAGGGTTACAGGTCTAGTGGATGGGGATAAAGCTGTAGACATGATGTATCAGAGGCAACATGTGGGGGGAGGGGAGCATGGGATCATTTCCCCCCCAGAATTCTGTGAGTGCTGAGCTGTCCTTGCAGGGCTCAGAGCAAACTAGGCCTGCAGCCCCATGAAGAGCCATGGCTGGGCTTGTGTGACATGCCGCGAGGGCCCAATGTGCCCACTGCTGCTCCCCCTCCAGCTCCCAGCCTTCACCACAGCTCAGTAGAATATGACTCCCTCAGGGAACTGATGGGCAGGATCCCCTGGGAGAACAACATGAGGGGGAAAGGAATCCAGGAGAGCTGGCTGTATTGTAAAGAATCCTTATGGAGGTTACAGGGACAAACCATCCCGATGTGTAGAAAGAATAGTAAATATGGCAGGCGACCATCTTCGCTTAACAGTGAAATCCTTGCTGATCTTAAACACAAAAAAGAAGCTTACAAGAAGTGGAAGGTTGGACAAATGACCAGGGAGGAGTATAAAAATATTGCTCAGGCATGCAGGAGTGAAATCAGGAAGCCCAAATCACACTCAGAGTTGCAGCTACCAAGGGATGATAAGAGTAACAAGAAGGGTTTCTTCAGGCATGTTAGCAACAAGAAGAAAGCCAAGGAAAGTGTGGGCCCCTTACTGAATGAGGGAGGCAACCTAGTGAGAGGATGTGGAAAAAACCTAATGTACTCAATGCTTTTTTTGCCTGTGTTCACAAACAAGGTCAACTCCCGGACTGCTGCACTGGGCAGCACAGCATGGGGAGGAGGTGACCAGCCCTCTGTGGAGAAAGAAGTGGTTCGGGACTATTTAGAAAATCTGGACGAGCACAAGTCCGTGGGGTCGGATGTGCTACATCCGAGAGTGCTAAAGGAGTTGGTGGATGTGATTGCAGAGCCATTGGCCATTATCTTTGAAAACTCATGGAGGAAACTCATGGGGGGGAGGTCCTGGGCAACTGGAAAAGAGACTAATGTAGTGCCCATCTCTAAAAAAGGGAAGGAGGATGATCCGGGGAACTACAGTCAGCCTCACCTCAGTCCCTGGAAAAGTCATGGAGCAGGTCCTCAAGGAATCAATTCTGAAGTACTTGGAGGCGAGGAAAGTGATCAGGAACAGTCAGCATGGATTCACCAAGGGAAAGTCATGCCTGACTAATCTAATTGCCTCCTATGATGAGATAACTGGCGCTGTGGATGAGGGGAAAGCAGTGGACGTGTTGTTCCTTGACTTTAGTAAAGCTTTTGATACAGTCTCCAAGAGTATTCTTGACAGCAAGTTAAAATAGTACAGGCTGGATAAATGGACTATAAGGTGGATAGAAAGCTGGCTAGATTGTCAGGCTCAATGGGTAGTGATCAATGGCTCCATGTCTAGTTGGCAGCTGGTATCAAGTTGAGTGCCCCTAGGTTCGGTCCTCGGGCCAGTTTTGTTCAATATCTTCATTAATGATCTGGAGGATGGTGTGGACTGCACCCTCAGCAAGTTTGCAGATGACACTAAACTGGGATGCGTGGTAGATACACTGGAGGGTAGGGATAGGATACAGAGGGCCCTAGACAAATTAGAGGATTGGGCCAAAAGAAATCTGGTTCTTTTGAGGTTCAACAAGGACAAGTGCAGACTCCTGCACTGCTACAGACTAGGGACCAAACGGTTAGGCAGCAGTTCTGCAGAAAAGGACCTAGGGGTTACAGTGGATATGAGTCAGTGTGCCCTTGTTGCCAAGAAGGCTAATAGCATTTTGGGCTGTATAAGTAGGAGCATTGCCAGCACACTGAGGGATGTGATCGTTCCTCTATTTGACATTGGTGAGGCCTCATCTGGAGTACTGTGTCCAGTTTTGGGCCCCACACTCCAAGAAGGATGTGGAAAAATTGGAAAGCGTCCAGCGGAGAGCAACAAAAATGATGATGAGGCTGGGGCACATGACTTACGAGGAGAGGCTGAGGGAACTGGGATTGTTTAGTCTGCAGAAGAGAAGAAAGGGGGGGGATTTGATAGCAGCCTTCATCTACCCGAAGGGGGATTCCAAAGAGGATGGAGCTAGGCTGTTCTCAGTTGTGGCAGATGACAGAACAAGGAGTAATGGTCTCAAGTTGCAGTGGGGGAGGTTTAGGTTGGATATTAGGAAAAAGTTTTTCACCATGAGGGTGGTGAAGCACTGGAATGTATTACCTAGGGAGGTGGTGGAATCTTCTTCCTTTGAGGGTTTTAAAGTCAGGCTTGACAAAGCCCTGGCTGGGATGATTTAGTTGGGGATTGGTCCTGCTTTGAGCAAGGGGTTGGACTAGATGACCTCCTGAGGTCCCTTCCAACCCTGATATTCTATGATGATTCAGTGGGCCACTCCTGGTCTCATTGAGCTTGGTCTGCCAGGGGAGTCGGGGGCTTTGTCTTTTCCCGCTCCATGTTTCCAGCTTGCTTGGTCCCTCTCTGGAAGCTGAGCCTGGCGGTGGGGAGAAAAGCTTGGGCAGGATGGAGCTGCTTTTCCTCCCAGGTTAGGGTGGTTGCTCCAGGTTGCTGCCCATGTGCAGTGCAGCAGTTACCTTCACGAGCCCAGCTGGAGTGGCGGTAGTGGCCTGTGGGCAGGGAGATCATGGCAGCTGGGCACAGGGAAGAGGGTTGCTGGGGAAGGTGTTGGAAGCAGGTTCCCTTTGCTCAGCCTGAGTTATGGGCATTGCCTGTGCCCCTCCCCCACCGAGTTGTCTGCAATGGTGTGGGAGCTCCAGGGAGAAACTTCGTTGCTGTGAGTTCCACACCCGGGGCAGGGTTGGCCTGGCAACACATGCATCCTGCTCCTGTGACTCCATTCCCCCAAGAGCCAGCGGGATTGGCGGGCTGAGCCTAGGAAGGTGGGGCTAGAAGTTTCCTGCATCCAGAGGCGACACATGGGGCAGTCATGTGCCCCCCTCTCTCCGCAACTAAGAACCCCTCTGTGATGTATCTTGATTTTAGTAATCATTTTTATATAGTCCCCATGACAGTCTCATAAGTAAATGAGGGAAATGGGTTCTAGATGAAATTAGTATAAGGAGGGTGCATACGTGATTGAAAGACCATACTCAAAGAGTATCAATGGATTGCTGTAAAACTGGGAGGACGTATCTAGTGAAGTCCTACAGGGGTATGTCCTTGGTCCAGTACTGGTTAATATTTTCATTAATGATTTGGTCAGTGGAGTGGAGAGTATGCTTACAAAATTTGCAGATGACACCAAGCTAGGAGGATTTGCAAGCACTTTGAAGGACAGGATTAGAAATTAAAAATTACCTTGAGAAACTGGAAAAATCAATCTGAAATCAACAAGATGAAATTCAGTAAAGGTAGTGCAAAGTACTTCACTTAGGAAGGAAAAATCAAATGCACAAATACAAAATAGGGACTAACTGGGTAATCAGTAGTACTGCTGATAAGGATCTAGGGGTTCTAGTAGATCACAAATTTAATGAATCAACAATGTGATGTAGTTGTTAAAAAGGCTAATATTCTGGATGTATTAGCTGGAGTGTCAGATGTAATACATGGGAGGTAATTGTACCACTCTGCTTGGCACTGCTTGACAATTCTGGGCACAATGCTTTGGGAAAGATATGAACAAACTGGAGAGGGTCCTGAGAAGGTCAATAAAAATGATAAAAGGTTAGGAAACCTGATCTATGAAGAAAGATTGAAAAACTGGGCATGTTCAGTCATAAGAAGAGAAGATTGAGTGGGGACTGACAGCCTTCAAATATGTTAAGGGCTGTTACAAAGAGGACTATGAATAATTGTTCTCCATGGCCACTGAAGGTAGCACAATAAGTAATCGACTTAATCTGTAGCAAGGGATATTTATGGTAGGTATTAGGAAAAACTTTCTAACTACATTGCAAGCTTTTAAGAACAGGTTAGGCAAACCTGGGGTTGGGACTCACCACCGCAGCACCTCCCACTGGCACATCTGGGAATTAGCTCAGTCCATGTGGAGTACCCTCCGTTGGTGGTGTCCAGTCCGTCTCTCACCCTCTGTTGGCATCCGGACCCGTGTTGCTCCCTTCTCACAGCATCCTCTTCAGGACGCTGCCCTCCGGCAGTGCCCCGTAGTCCACGCTCAACCCCTCCCGGGGGCTGTTAACAGCAGTCTTTTCGCTTCACCCCAGCCTCAGTAGCCAACCACATCCCCAAAGTCTAACCCCTTCTATCAGGGGTCGGGTGCAGTCTATTATGTCCACTTCTAACAGCCGGGTCTAGTACAAGGGGAGGACCCAGGCCCTCCCTCTACTCTGGGTCCCAGCCCAGGACCCTCTAACAGCAGCCTCCCTGCCCTCCTTCGCTCCCCTTGTCTGCCTCTCCTCCCTGGGTCGCTTCTCCTTTGGCCCCCTTGCACCTTGTGGGCCCTTCTGTCAGGACCTGCAACCTGGCAGATATTGGGCTGGAGCTCGCCTCAGCTTCCCCAAGCCTGCCTAGCACCACACTATCCTGGGTGCTGGTCTCCTTTGCTCAGGAGACAGACCTTCTCCCTTAAAAGTCTGAGAGAGACTGACTGCCTCTTTCCTGGGCAGCCTTTATATAAGGCCTAGCCTGGCCCTGATTGGCTCCCCTCAGGCCCTCTCTGATTGGCTGCCTGCAGCCACTCTGGCCTACTGTAGCCCAATCTGGCCTGGGTGTGGGGCACTGCCCCACCACAACTTGTCAGAGATCTTCTAGGTATACTTGTCTTTGCCCCAGCACAGGGGACTGGACTAGATGATCTCTTGAATCCCTTCAAGTCCTACTTTTCTATGATTCTGTGAAGATCAAGCAGTATGTGTTATCTCTTCCCAAGTTATTGTTCCCTGCTAGTATCTTCTTATCACTTTTCATATTTACTCAAAGAAAGAGTACAGTTAATAAGTGGTCACTTATGTATATTTCTAGTTGTATATTTTCTAACTGTTTTAGCAAGGTCTGTTCTGGGAAACCTAGTGATTTTTTTATCCACTTTCTCAATGATATTTTAGCAGTAGACAGAAGAAAAGAAATTTACTCTGTGTTAGATTATCTCAGGATGCCTCGGGAGTTAAATGTTTAATTTTTCACAAGGAAAATACATCTGCACTTTTACCAATTTTTAGCATTTCTGTATATTTTTGGGAGGATAGATTTTTCCATCTCTACTCATCTTGAGTGGTGCCTTACTCTGTGACTCATCCAGTGAAAATCGAAGGGGCAACTCCTGAAGTAAGGTATTGCTTCTTGTAAATAAAGATGGCAGAACCTGACCCTTAATAGGGTACATTCATATTGATTTATAAAAACTTTTTAAATATTTATTTTAAATGTACATAAGACTCCTACCTATAAAAATTATTCTGATCTTCGTAGTTGCTACCGTTGAGGTCATGTTTACATACCATAAGTAGCATCTTATATTTCTAAGCATCATCTTTATAGCTCTTTAGGAATCACAGCAACATCATTAAGATGTCTCTTCCGTCTTTTTTCTTTGAGCAGCAGATCAATTTCTTTTAACAAGTACAGGATTTCATTAGTTTTCTTAGTGGGAACAGGGCTGCCAATAAAAACTTCATGTTAACGCAGGGATGCTTTCTGGAAACAAATTCAATGTGCAGTGCTATGAAAGTAGCAGTAAGTCAGCAAAAAGGTTGTAGAAAAGGATCCCATCAACTATTGCTTATTTCGTTCTATTGATTGGTCTGAGGAAGCCAGTATAGCAGAAACAGTCTGTTACTCCAAGAATCCTAAACTTCATCTCACTAAAAATCAATTGTCATTTTCAGCAGGCTCTGCTTCTTATTTTACAGAGCAAATACTCATTCATACTTGGACAGGAAGAAATAAAAAGTGACTTCTCTCTAGAAATTACTGCTTAGCTTATTGCTTTTTTATGGGCATTTTTTCCCTGACAGAGAACATAGTTTAATTGCTCAATAAACTTTTAAAGATTTAAGACTAAAAAAATGTGCAATAAAATTAAATGAGATTAAAAAGAATGTATGCTAAACAATGTGACAGTTCATTATACCTTTGTTGTTTTTCTTGGAGTTGAGAATAAAAGGGTCAGATTCATTAAAGATATGCTAATTCCAAATGAAGTTGACACAGCATTTTGTTAAAAGTTTATTGACGATTGACATTCAGCAAAAATGAACCAGAAAAGTCAAAATTTTGTAGAACTGCTTATTGTCAGGGATATAGCCCCTCAGTACATATTGTTAGGAGTGTTTTAACAATGTAGGCTTCAGACCTGTATTTTCACCTGAGGTATTTAGGAATCTAAGTGTATTAAGAATCAAATAGACAAACAAGACCCAAAATTCTATCGCAGATGAAGATATATGCCTGAAACCTACATTGTTCCTCACACTGCTAACACATATATTTTCCCTTCACGTGCTGATAAAGGTGGGGGATTAGCAACACTGTCCCACCCTTCTTCAGATCTGAAGAGCGTTCTCCATGAGTCTGGGGTGCAGGCATGGGGAAGAGCGGGCAGACCCATGGCAGTGTCAGTAGGAACACAGACAAATCCTCCCTCCCTCACACTTCTTCAAAACCCTGAAGAAGCAAAGTGGAAAAGAGAATACATCCTGGATCCAGGAAGCCTGTGTGGTAATGTGACTCCAATAGACATGCACTACTAGGAAACAACCTTAGCCCAGAGTTAGTGTAGAAGCACATCACTTCTCCTAAATTTACCATGTTTCTGAACAAATCTCACCCCTAATGGGACATGGGAGAGCTGTATCTCAGAGGTATCGTGCTGGAGATTTTCTCCCCCAGAACCCTCTTGTAAAATATTTTTTTTGAAGGTGGGAGAATGCGGCAGAATGATCCAAACCATGGACTCTTTCATCTTTAGATCTCAAGGGAAGCTGTGCAAAATGTTCACTGTGAAACCACACACCCTGTGAGGTTTTGTTATAAACTCATTGGTTTCTGATATCTTTTCAAAGTTAAGTACAGTTAATGAAGTTTCCCATTTTGATGTAGAACTAGATTAAACATGGCTATTTTACCATTTTATATAGTGGGTATTGAAGCCAGGGGGAAATGAAACAAGATAAAGAATAGAGCAGATGGTAAGGGGAAATATTATGAAAAATTTCACAAAACTTTGTTTTTGATTTTTGTCTTATGTTTCATTTGCAGTGAAATATTCC
Source organism: Lepidochelys olivacea (assembly GCF_965140295.1). Lineage (NCBI taxonomy): Eukaryota > Metazoa > Chordata > Testudines > Cheloniidae > Lepidochelys > Lepidochelys olivacea. Next base: position 77,621,125 of record NC_140414.1, read on the forward strand.
AACAAGCACTACTAAAGACTCTCAAATAGAAATACTTTCTTCTAATAATGAACAAGGAAATATATTAGAATGAGGAAAAATCTTATTCCTACATCTTCTCTGACTGCAGAACTTTGTGCTCAGAACCGACCCTCTCCCCCTCCATTTTGGCTTCCTGCGGCAATACAAAGAGGCAATACACGTATACACAAAAGTCTGAACTGGGTCACTGAATCTCACTCCAAACCATCCTCTTAACTACTGTGAGGAATTTTCAGTCAGGCTCCAGCTGTAGATCAAAGTTGTCTGACCTTGATCTTCCATTTTATCACATGCTGACCCAGAATACCACCCAGCTTTGTGACTCAGGCAAATGTCTAATGGCAGCCAAGCATAAAATACACATATAAAACTGAAAAGCAAAATTGTTGAGCTTATCACAGTCCTAATCATTTATCAATTATTAGATTTTGAGCCTAGTTTGTAGTGACTGATGTTATCAGAGAGCTATTCAGCCACTTGTCATCATTGTCCACTGTCTAGACACGTGTCACATCACAAAGAAAATGCCATTTTACTAAATTGCTGAACACAGTCTGTGACAGATTTTGGGCCACTCATCACTTTAGGCTAAATTACCAAATGGCTGTGAATATGATTCTGGATTTTGGCTGTACTGTTGACACCCATGACCTTCTGGAACATTTTCTGTCTGGAAGTGCGCTCTGAATGTTTTTGATAATGCAAATACATTTGTGAAGCAACTGACAAAAAGGTATATTTTGCAGAGATAGAATAGGTAGAGAAAAGATAGATAGGAAAAGCAGTGGGCACTGATGTATTTTACTGTCCCTCCCCACAAAAAAGAGTATTATTTGTAATAATTTTCTGTTGTATGTACTTACTTACAATGAAAAAAATGTTGTAGCAGAGAAGTAGAGACAGAAGCTACGTGTGCCAAGTAAGAGTCAGCTGCATTATGGGTGTTCATGATTGCTGTTCAGCTGAAAGCCATTTTCACCCATTTTGTGAAGAGGAAAAAGATAATGTTGAATTTAATTTACATTTTAGGAACCACTGACTTAAAGTTAGAGCACATCCATTATTACAGGGCAGCCTTAACATTTGCAACAAAATAAAGAAAATGTAAATTAATGGTCCAATACTGCAGCCATCCAAATACGGAAATCCTCTTGCCTTGAATGGGAGTTCTCAATACAGACTGGTGATGACATTTTGGACAAGGCCTCAATGTGGTCTCCCTTTTTGTAAATGCTGATTATTCTATGTAGAGAAGTTCATGTTATCCCGATGGCTAACTACCTAATTTTGTCATATGTAAAGCATTTGCATGACTAACTGGCATCAGCTGAGAGGGAAAAAAGGAGTGGATGGGTTTTAAAAATCTGGTTCAAAGAGCCAAATTATTTTTTCACTTACATTATTTCTTCAATGTAGTACACTGAGACAAAGTTACATTTTCACTTGTAGTCAATGATTGCAAAAATATCTAGAGTTGTAGTTGCTCTGATATAAGGGTACCTTTGCTAGCTGGATAGCGGGCCACTATAGTGGACAGAGTCACTGTTGGTTTGGGGGAAATGCAATATGAAATTTTACATGTGTGCATTTATTTAGGATACTGCATGAACTGTGCGTGTATTTGAATATTAATTTCTCTTAATAGGTGAGCGGTTTTTTTAAACTTACTAGTTTATATAGTAATTACCTTAATTTAATGTTAACGGAATATTTTATATGTTAATATTATCCACGATAACAGACATAGTAATCATCCTCTCCTTTCTTTGTTCCATATCATCCCCATCTCATAATCCAGAATTTCTGCAAAGAGATCCAGTTGGCATTAGGACAAACCGGTCAATGTACTTTTCCCTCCAGTTCTGAAGTTTGCTTGTTGGAAATAAAATCAAGAAAGCAATTAAGGAAACCACAGGTGAAGTGTATCAGTTTTTACTTGCATTGACAAACCGTATATAGCTCAAACTACTGGGCATTTGACACTTTCCCATGCTATGACAATTGGTTCCATTTAATAAAAGACCACCTACTCATTGAATATTATACCAATCAAACTACTCAGTGAGCAGAAATGTTTGAGGATAAATGGATATCAATGCTACACATTTTTCAGAAAATAATAAGATTGACTATCTCTTCCATATTCAGTACTTGACTGACATATTGAGAGTCCATAAAAAAGTGTCATACTAACGGTTGTGCACTGAAAATTGCACTTCACCGTTCTGTTTTGTTCTGTTCTGTGCAACCTGGTTTTAAAAAAATTCTTTGTGCCATCTCAGACCCACCGAGATGGTGCAATACTAAATACACGGAGTCAGATCCACAGCTATGCTAAACTTACCTGCAATGGAGGAGAGTAGGGATGAAAGTGGGCTCTACATTGTGTTTTGGTTTCAGGGCAACTGGGGGCTGAAATAGCCCCCAGGATAATTTACAGTAGGCTTAGGCCTTAGTTAGGATGAATGCAGTTGCCCCACAGAGACCGTTGCAGGCATCAAGGATAGGTGTGCTCCTCCCTGTACACTGAATAACTCCTCCTCACCCTTTCTTGCCCCCAACATGATCCCTATGTGATAATCCTTGGCTGCTCCTTTGGGACAGCTTTCCTGCTTTGTGCTGCTATAAAAGGAGCTGTCTGTCCCAATTACAAAGAAAGCTGTTATGCAACCTCTATAAAAGTGGATTGAGACCAGCAGCACACTGAAGGCAAAAACCAGATAGAGTCAACTGTTCCCAAAACTAATACTTCCTAACACTTCAGTTTAGCCATTTTCTTTTGGCAGCACTTATTCAGCCTCAAGCACTTTTAATGTTTTCTAAATATTTGTACACGAGGTATTATGCCTAGGGCCCTACCAAATTCACGGCCATGAAAAATGCGTCATGAAATTTGGTCGTTCCCCCCCGTGAAATCTGGTCTTTTGTGTGCTTTTACCCTGTACTATACTGATTTCGCAGGTGAGACCAGCGTTTCTCAAATTGGGGGTCTTTACCCAAAAGGGAGCTGCAGCGGGGTCACAAGATTATTTTGGGGGTTTCGCGATATGGCCACCCTTCTGTGTTGCCTTCAGAGCTGGGTGGCAGGCGAGCGGCAGCTGTAGGCCAGGCACCCAGCTCTGAAGGCAGCGCCGCACCAGAAGTAAGGGTGACAACACCATACCATGCCACCCTTATTCTGTGCTGCTGCCTTCAGAGCTGGGCGGCCAGAGAGCAGTAGCTGCTGACTGAGGGCCCAACTCCACAGACAGCAGCGCAGAAGTAAGGGTGGCAACACCATACCCTGCCACCCTTACTTCTGCGCTGCTGCTAGCGGCAACTCTGGCCAGCAGCTGCTGCTCTCCAGCTGCCCGGCTCTGAAGGCAGAGCCACTGCCAGCAGCAGCAGCAGTGCAGAAGAAGGGTAGCAGCACCGCAACCCCCCCTACAATAAGCTTGCGACCCCCACCCCACAAGTCCCTTTTGGGTCAGGACCCCTACAATTACAGCACCATGACATTTCAGATTTAAATAGCTGAAATCATGAAATTTTTTACATCATATGACTCTGAAATTGACCAAAGTGGAGTGTGAATTTGGTAGGGCCCTATTTATGCCATATTCCAGAGGTCCCCAAACTCCAGGATGCATCCCTCTTTGGGGGCACAGAGGGACATTTGGGGGCCAGGTCAACCCACACAGGGGACAGGGTGGGAGTGCAACCCAGCCTTGCCCCACCCCCAGCTCTGCTCCAGCCGTGGCCCCCAGCTCCCAGCCCCACCCTCAGCTGCAGCCCTAGCCTCAGCCCCCTTACCCCTGTCTGCGCATTCCCTCCCACCACCTCAGGCTCCCAGGGTCAGGGATGCAGACAGGGCTAAGGGCGGGTGTGATATTCTGTTATCCTTTAGAAAACTGTCCAATTCTCAGGTAGCTACTATTTGGGAACTCATTAACTTTGTGTGGTTAAGAGCTCTGGATGTAAGATGGAGCACTGAGCAGTAAAGAGGAAGAGATTCTTACAGGTAGGAGGTGGGATAGGTCAAGACTTGTTTGTGGAACAAATCCCAACCTGACCCTTCTTCCTTCTACAAAGAATCCACCTTTACTCTTCCCCTGGCCTGAGCTCCCTATATGACCAACCAGTTCCTGACCCCATTCTCAGGAAAGAAATCAGCCAAATGGGGAAAGAGATCACATTATGACTGTTGGCTGCTGGGAGCTGAGAGGAATAGCTGCGTGGGGAGTCAGAGCAAGATGCTGACAGGCAACAGGCATTAAGTAGTGGGCCCTTGTTAGAGTTGGGTGTTTTGTTTGATGTACCAGGAGGTCTTTGATGCACTGTTCTGAAGAGAGAGCCTGGTCACTGAAGGAAGCAGGTAAGTACTGAAAACAAGTTGTTGTTGTTGGTGTCCTTGTCCTTCATAACCAAAGATGACATTGATGACAGTTTTACGTCTTGTGAGTACAATTGTAGGTAAAAAGACCAGTGCATGAGTTGCAGTCCTTGTTGCATGAAGTACATAGATAGCTTGATGCCAAGGAAGGGATTACAATCTGTGCCAACTGCTGTTTATGGCTCAGCCTCTGCGCCTCAAGATCTATATGCTCGATGCCAAGGAAGGGATTACAATCTGTGCCAACTGCTGTTTATGGCTCAGCCTCTGCGCCTCAAGATCTATATGCTCGGTAGTCTTGAACTGGGCAACCTCATAGTGGGCTACTGCTTGTCAGAATGATCTGTCTGTTGCTGAGGACTCCCAGCTGTTGGCATCAATGTTGCACTGTTTCAAGTTATGCTTCAGTTTGTCTTTGAAGAGTTTCTTCTGGCTGCCTCCTACGTGGTTGTCTGCTTTATTTGGCATCAAGCAACTGCTTTGTCATTCTGCTGTTGCCCATCCTCCATACATGACCAGCCCAGCGCACCTGTGATGTGATGAGCCTGGCTTCAATCCCTGTGGAGTGACTACAGTCCCAAATCTCATTATTTAACTTTATCCTGCCATTTGCTGCAAAGTATGGTATGAGATGTCATAAATGGAACTTACCAAGAAGCTTAATGTGATGCTTGTAGCAGGTCCAGATCTCACATTCATACAACAAGTCAGACAGCACAACTGCTTTATCAACTTTTCATAGAATCATAGAATATCAGGGTAGGAAGGGACCTCAGGAGGTCATCTAGTCCAACCCCCTGCTCAAAGCAGGACCAATCCCCAACTAAATCATCCCAGCCAGGGCTTTGTCAAGCCTGACCTTAAAAATATCTAAGGAAGGAGATTCCACCACCTCCCTAGGTAACCCATTCCAGTGTTTCACCACCCTCCTAGTGAAAAAGTTTTTCCTATATCCAACCTAAACCTCCCCCACTGCAACTTGAGACCATTACTCCTCGTTCTGTCATCTGCTACCACTGAGAACAGTCTAGATCCATCCTCTTTGGAACCCCCTTTCAGGTAGTTGAAAGCAGCTATCAAATCCCCCCTCATTCTTCTCTTCCGCAGACTAAACAATCCCAGTTCCCTCAGCCTCTCCTCATAAGTCATGTGTTCAGTCCCCTAATCATTTTTGTTGCCCTCCGCTGGACTCTTTCCAATTTTTCCACATCCTTCTTGTAGTGTGGGGCCCAAAACTGGACACAGTACTCCAGATGAGGCCTCACCATTGTTGAATAGACAATAACGATCACGTCCCTCGATCTGCTGGCAATGCCCCTACTTATACAGCTCAAAATGCCATTGGCCTTCTTGGCAACCACAGCACACTGTTGACTCATATCCAGCTTCTCGTCCACTGTAACCCCTATGTCCTTTTCTGCAGAACTGCTGCCGAGCCATTTGGTCCCTAGTCTGTAGCGGTGCATGGGATTCTTCCGTCCTAAGTGCAGGACTCTGCACTTGTCCTTGTTGAACCTCACCAGATTTCTTTTGGCCCAATCCTCTAATTTTTCTCGGGCCCTCTGTATCTTATCCCTACCCTCCAGAGTATCTACCTCTCCTCCCAGTTTAGTGTCATCTGCAAACTTGCTGAGGGTACAATCCACACCATCCTCCAGATCATTTATGAAGATATTGAACAAAACTGGCCCCAGGACCGACCCTTGGGGCACTGCACTTGATACCGGCTGCCAACTAGTAATGGAGCCATTGATCACTACCCGTTGAGCCCGACAATCTAGCCAACTTTCTATCCACCTTATAGTCCATTCATCCAGCCCATACTTCTTTAACTTGCTGACAAGAATACCGTGGGATACTGTCTCAAAAGCTTTGCTAAAGTCAAGGAACAACACATCCACTGCTTTCCCCTCATCCACAGCGCCAGTTATCTCATCATAGGAGGCAATTAGATTAGTCAGGCATGACTTTCCCTTGGTGAATCCATGCTGACTGTTCCTGATCACTTTCCTCTCCTCGAAGTGCTTCAGAATTGATTCCTTGAGGACCTGCTCAATGATTTTTCCAGGGACTGAGGTGAGGCTGACTGGCCTGTAGTTCCCAGCATCCTCCTTCTTCCCTTTTTTAAAGATGGGCACTACATTAGCCTTTTTCCAGTCGTCTGGGACTTCCCCCAATCACTATGAGTTTTCAAACATAATGGCCAATGGCTCTGCAATCACATCCACCAACTCCTTTTAGCTTGGTTCGAAGCTTAATGCCATGTTGCTGCCAGATTCTGCCTGAGAGCCTGCCATATAACGAACTAGCTTTGTTGATACCACTTGTCATCTCCTTGTCTACAGTAACATCATTCAATATACTACCAAGGTAGCAGAAGTCTGTAACAGCTTTCAGCTGTTTGTTGCTGATGGTGACTTTTGGTTTTGTGTAGGGTTTCCCTGGCACAGGTTGATACATGACCTCTGTCATTTTCTGATTGATTTTCGGCCTGAATCTTTCTGCAGACTCTGCAAATCTGTCCATAATCAGTGGTCTATCTTCTACAGTATGTGCCTGGAGAGCACAGTCATTGGCTTATTGAAGCTCGTGAACAACTGCCTCAAAGATTTTTGTGAAAGATTGCAACCTATTCAGATTAAATAATTTTCCAGACAATCAAAAATGTATCCGGAGACTGGCATTTGGGTCTCATCGAACATTGGATTTCATGACACAGATTCCTATATGTTATAGCTGTACCTACAGAGACATGGGATACACAAATTTGATAATGCATCTCCTGTTTTTAGTGAGTAGCTGTTGAATTTCTGGATCATTCTCATCAAGTCCGTCTTGATTATGTCATTTTGCTGCCACTCAGTGTGGCAAGAGCAGCTTGATACATTGTGTTGAGCTCACTGTTTACATTAACACGAGTTGTCAAGCAAGCAGGGTCACACAAAGCTGGAGTAATGTTATGACAGAGCTGCAATCATGTAACTTCATCTTGTAATCGTTTTACATTGAGCCGTCTGATTGGGTTTAGATGACTTGCGATGCACTGGTTGAATTATTAATAACAGTTTGCAGTGGCTCATGTGGTGGTCTGTCCAGTACACTGCCCCGGGCATGGCTGCGGTGATTTCTGTAGATCTAGCCGACAGATGAAGATGTAGTCAATAAAATGCCATTGTTTAGAACTTGGGGGCATCCACAACATTTTCTCTTTGTCTGATTGGTGGAAAAAGGTATTCATGATTGCTTATTGCTGCTAGACACTAGCAGCAGAGTTCCATTACTATTCTCTATTACAGTCCTATGCTGTCTGATATCAAGCCACCAGATTCAACTCCTGCATTAACGTGCCCCATGATAATCAGTTTATCTGATACTGATGTGGTGGTAGGACTGAGTGCTGATTCTGAGTTGAAGCTGCAATGAACTTGTAAACACAAGGAATCTCCCTTGGGAGGGGGTTGACAGACTGCTCTTGAATAAAGTAGGGTTGCCTAGGAAGTGCTGCGTGGTACCTTATAACTGTAGCAATTACATGTGTTAACCGTCTCTAAAGAGAAAACAAGCAGGTATCCTTGGGTAACCTATCTGTGCTGGGAATAACACAATGTAGTCAAGGATATGTGCAGCCTAGAAATACCTCCAGTCAGAAGGAAGAGAGATGTGTGTTTCCATCCAGAAAGGAAACAACTAGGTAAATCTGGAAATCTGAGAGTGGGTGCCCTTGCTGGACCATGGAGAGAAAATACAGGTGCAGTTGTTCTGACCTGTGACAGTAAGTAAGGCTTTTTTAGTAAGGGCACAGAGGATGTGTTGTAAAGGGAATACTGCATAATTTCTTACATAGTGTGTTAGAGTGTTTAAGAGTAAACTGCAAGAGAGGAATAATAAGCCAAGAGCGATCACATGGCCCATTAATTAGCTACTTCTCTATTAAATTCAGGAAACACAAAACAACTGATGGCTCATTTAAATCTCTGAACTATGGCTGGTGACTAATGATACCTCTAGATTCATCCCTTTTCTCAAAAGGGATATTGTTCATATTTTATCCAAAAACACTACAATGTTGTCTGGCAATTTGTTCCATATTCTAATCACCACACATGAAATTCATCTCAAGCAGATGGCCAGCACAAGGTCACAAGTGCCTCTTAAGCCCTCAACATAAAACTTAAGTGGGGCATAAACTTTGTTCTGGCCCCTTGCCCAGGGATGAATTTCACCCCTTCTGCATATAGAAGTTCTGCATAAATTTCTCATAGTTTGGTTCCCTCTTCACAGGTCTGTGAGGTGCTGAGAGCACTCAGCTCCCATTTTGAAGACTCCTAGCACCAAGTAGGAATAGGCACAAGCTTCAGTTTCCCATTAAATACTATCTCAGAGCACTAACAATGATCTGTTCCTTTCTTTTCTCATATCTCCACAAGATTTCTTAGTAAAAAAGATAAGCCACAATATAGACTAAATCTGGATAACCTTTATTCATAATGCGTACCCTTAGAATCATTTTAGCTGCTTGTTGCTATTCTGTTTCAATTGCACCAATATTCATTACTGGAGCAAATTAAAAAAGTAATAAAAATAAAAATATATTCTTATTACCATGCTTCTATTTCTTCTCTTATGCATACCTGTTTTGAGGATTACTGCACTATAGTTCCTTGTATTCTCCCTTGATTCTTTATTAAATATAAGAAGGATGTTATACATCCACAAGTCTTTTGGTGCTAACCTTGTCCTCAGAGGGCTTGATTAAATTGAAGAATATATCAGTATAATCACTGCAGAAGGCTATGAAAGTAGCAACAAATGATTTTCTATGGCTCATGTTACAGAACTGTCTGTTATAAAACTGAACCCAGCTCTATCAAAATCCTTGCCTTATAGTTTAACATTTTGCTTGCTAATTCCTTAACCCACATTGGGATTTTTGCATGAAATATTCTCATATGTAAGAATTCAATTTTTTATGCACTTCTTTAAGGTTGTTTTTCAAAAGCAGCACAGAGAGTTCAGAACAAAAGTTCTTATATAGTTCCTTCATTACATAGTTTGTTTTGACAGAACGGTAATCGAATGCATGGGCTGTCTGAAAAACTTGCAGGCTAAAGTGAAATACTGTTGTTTAAATGAGACATTGGAGACAGAGGGGATGATTTGCATATTTCCAGGGGTACTGAAATGTGTAACTAATAGAACCATGTAAGCAGATGCATATTTGGAAAATTGGAATTATTATATACATATGGCAAAGATAGAAAGATCTTATTTGTGAAAACTGTAAACTGAGTTCAGTTAGGTCAGTCATTGAAATTCCGCAGGACTCAAACCTGCTTACTTACAACCCTTCTAACTATCCCTCTTCAGCGGTATTCCATAAGTAGGCCAACTGCCAAAGTTTAAAGTAATTTTTAAGAAATAGGAGAACAGCCTTACATTTAAAAAAAAAGTTATTTAAAGGCACAAATAGAGTGAAAGCACTTTGAATTAGGATAAATAACTGCAATCAAAATGGAGTTACCCTGAAACTGCCTCTTTATGTTACAGTTTCAAAGTGTGATTAACTGTACAGTACACTGTATTATAAATATGCTTCAACTGAAGAGTTGTTCAATTGGCTGATAACACTTTACATTAATCAATGTGTACCTCACAGTCAGCTAAAACTACTTCTTGTGATTCTAAAGTGCCACCTCCATCTTCCTGTAGCACAACATATACACACTTTTTTTCTCCACAATCTCTTTAAAATAGCTCTGAAGTGATCTCCAGGGTCTATGGTTGTCATGAGATATTCACAGTTCCGTAGTGTATGAAACTCTTGGCTGCTTGTCATGCTTTAGAATGTCCCAAGAGAGTAATCATCACATTATAATATCTTTCCTATTGTGATTTAATATCTTCTGTAATTGATTGATAAAGTCACTTTAATTTTGACGGCATTATCTTTTAACCAGCATTTTCCTGCAGTCATTTTCTGGTAAATCTAAAACTGAAGAGGCTGTGGACAGAAAAATTCAGATGCATTGAAACAAATACAGCCCACCCTAATATTCCTTTGTTAGACCTTGTCTATATGAACTGAAAATCTACTGTACATGTAGCAACTGGCAGTCTGATTCTTTCTAATGTCTTTTCTTATAAGCAGCCATAAGCTTTGAGTCCAGTCCAGTTCCCAGCTGGCCCCAGAATTATGAAGGGCTGAAAGCACACAGCTCAGATTCAGCGTAAGGCCTAAATTTCAAAATTAGGTACATGTCATTACCATGACCACACACACAGATCAGGTACTTGCAAATCCAAATGGACAGTTATCTATTTAATTATCAAACTTGTGGTAACTATATGTGCAAATTAGACATTCAATTATGTAAACATTATTGTATTTACAATTGTGTGCCCTTAATTTTGAATATCCAGGCCTAATCTTTCAAAGACATATCATTAGCAAGAAAGCATACAAGAAAGAAAACTGGTACCTGCTTGAATAGCTGTATGATATGTTATATCACAAGAGGGAAAGTAATATGTGAGATTTCCTGATTCATTCTTTAACTGGAGTCCGGGAAAAACTTAGGGACAACATGTGATGCCCTTATGAAACTGTTCATTTTGTTATGGTCTTCCCATACAAACTGATTTGTGGAATAATTAATAAAAAAATTACACATAATTTAGCTCATAAGTACTGCATATCCAGATTGTTTCATGTGTATCATACTGTGTATATTTAACAGAAATGAAAATATGATGGCGTTAAAATTAAGCTCTCTTTTTCTTTTCAGTGCCCTTTGCTATTAAATGAAAGGTAATCTGAATATTATGTGTCATCACAGTGGAGGTTTATTCAGTGAAAGTGCATTTAGTGTTATTAAAATGTGAGTTATACTTGTATTTGCAGTGACTGATATGCATAATATTTAGTTTATAACTCACAGAAAACAGTAACAGTAAATTTCTTAAAGCAATTAAATTGTCTTTTGTTAACTTCTAAATTGCAGCGAAAGCATATAATGAGGTGAATAAATGTATTTGTTGTATATTTAATTGAGATTAAAGCAGATACTAATCTAGAGTGAATCAGAATATATTGCCACACATAAATGCATTACACTAATGTGTCTGATTTTCTTGGCTAGACAACACAAATTCAATGTAGGATTTAATCAAAATGAACATGTATGGTCAGAAAAATGCAAAAGGACATTTTAAAATGAGAAGGACGGTCCACTCATTCAGGTACTAGCCTAGGACTTGGGAGACCTGAGTTCAATTTCCTGTTCTGCCACAGACTTCCTGTGTGACCTTGGGCAAGTCATTTAGCCTTCCTGTGAGTTAGTTTCCCCATCTGTAAAATGGGAATAATAGTACTTCTCTATCTTACAGGGTTGTGGTAAGGATAAATTTATTAAGGATATTGCACCAGTCAGATACTGGAGAGATGAGGGCTTGTCCAATATAAGTTCTTATGATAGAAATGAGTCAAAGTCCTACTGAAAATATTCTTTGGAAAAGGAACTTTCACTTTAGAAGTTGTCTTTTGAATACTCTGAGGTCAGAGGCAATTTTTCTCAAGTTCTAGTTCTATCAATAGGTTTCATATCACCAAGTGCAGCTATTTCAGATGTGCCTACGAAAGATGTATACAAAAGGATAGAGACATCCTAACACAAACATGAAAAAAATTGATGTGATCTTGAAGTCACAATAAATGTGATATGTAAATCTTACATCACATAACTAATCATACTGGGTAAAATTCACTGGTATGCAGAGGACCAGTATAAGGTCCTATGTACCATGCAAGTCCCACTTAAATTCACAAAATATGACTGCCCTAGTGGAATATGGATTGATTTCACGCAATGTTACCAGCAGGGTCAGACTGGTGGATTGATCAGTTTTGTGTTTTAATCCTTTGATCAGGAGTCATATGTTATATGCAGCAGAAACATGGCCTTTAAAAACAGCTGAGGAGAGAAAACTAAACAATTTTCAATGCCAAAAGTTACGGTGTATTCTTAACTGTTGATTTGATTTGTCACAGCCGAGAAAATACCTGGATGATACTGGTAAGTTGCCATCTTACACCAGCTGAGAACAAGATGACTGCAATGATGGGCTCATGTCCAATGTACAGAAGAACTGAGGATTTATAGATGTGGGGTTGAAGGACATAAAGGATGAGGTCAGCCAGGAATGAGATTGGAAAACACTATTTTGAGGGATTTCAGAAACATAAATCCTCCCATACTAATTCTTGACAAGGGAAGAAGACTTGCAAGGGAATGTTCAAGATGGAAGTCAATTCTATGTGACACCAAAAAAAAACCAAACAAACCACATTTATTGCCATGTGAATCCAATGACAATGAAGATGATAATCAGGAGTCAGATCCACCAACACTTACTCATACTAGTCACATGTGTTGTTCATGCCCAACTCCTTGTGGGAGGAGAATGATAGTGAAATTAAAAGAAAACAAAAAAGTCTGTCAACATCATCTCAGTATCTCCCTTTCTCTAATCTTTCTGGTGATGTTTCTCAGGTCAGGGACTGTCTTTTGATTTGTATTTTGTATAGCGCTGAGCACATCTAGTACTTATCAGGTCTTGTCTACATGGGGAGCTGATGTGAAAATAGCTGTTCCCTCAATACCTCAATAGCTATTCTCCACTAGCTCCCCCTGTGGACACACTTATTCCAGGCTGAGTTCCTTTGTGAGGTTTACCTTAATACACTTTGGAAATGTCCCTTGGGGAGTTCGGGAGGAGTAGCTGTCATGCATTAAATTCATACTCTAACTAAGTGGTTTTCAAACTGCGGGCCGCGACCCAGTACTGGATCGCGGAATGGAAAGCACTGGGTTGCGGCGATTCTGGTCAGCACCGCCGACCGGGCCATTAAAAGTCCTGTCAGCAGTGCTGCCTGGCTAAGGAGGCTAGTTCCTACCTGTTCTGAAACCATGAAGCAGCCAGCAGCAGGTCTGACTCCTAGGTGGTGGGGCGACGGGGCTCCGTGTGGTGCCCCCACCTCAAGCACCAGCTCCGCACTCACATTTGCAGGGAACAAGCCAATGGGAGCTGGGGGCGTCGGTGGCTGTAGGCAAGAGCCACGTGGAGTCGTTTGCGTGCCTCCACCGAGGAGCCAGACCTGCCGCTGGCCACTTTTGGGGCGCAGTGCAATCTGCGGTGCCAGGACAGGCAGGAAGCCTGCCTTAGCACCCCCATTGCACTGCTGACCAGGAACCGCCCAAGGTAAGCCCATGCCCCAGCCTGAGCCCCCCCAAACCTGGAGCCCCTTCCTGTACCCCAAACCCCTCGTCCACAGCCCCACCCCAGAGCCTGCACTCCCAGCCCAGAGCCTTGACCCCCTCCTGCACCCCAACCCCCTGCCCCAGCGCAGAGCCCCCTCCCACACCCTGAACCACTCATTCCCTGCCCTCACCCCACACCCAACCCTCTGCCCCAGCCCTGAGCCCCTCCCACAGCCCAGATCCCTCATCCCCAGCTCCACTGAGTCACGGGCATTAACAATTTTCTTCAACTGAGTCACCAGAAAAAAAGTTTGAAAGCCACTGTTCTAATTTATTTTACAATAGCTTCCCTATGTAAATAAACCCTTAGTAACCTAGACCCTGATCTTGCAATGAGATCCATGGGGGTAGGTCCCTATATAAAAGCTCCATTGAGCCCACTGCAAGATTGGGGACCTAAACAGATACTGTCCCTAACAAGTTGATTCCTAGGAGGGTTATTGTAGGAACTTTTATTGCTACCTTCAACTCTTTCTTTAAGGTTTGAAGCTATTCAGGGCAATGTAAGGGTGGATGAAAATTAGGCTATTTCTTTTTATGTTTCCTTTTACTGTCAGGAGACAGATTACAAGAGTGGAGAGAAACAAAAGATGTATTTATTTATAAATACTAACAAAATCAAAGGAGCAAAGAAAAACCATAGGAACACAATTTGCATAAAACAAAGAACTCCAGTGTACAAACACAGTACACTGGCAAAGAAAATACCATGATGGTGTGGTATACAGATTTTATTATCCTGAGCTTGGGATAGCCACAAAGTAACTTTAAAAAATATAAGTTATACAGGATCATCCCCAAAAGTGTGCCAATAACCTCTAGAGTGCATCAAGTCATTATTTATTCTGCACATGCCACATGTTTTATAGAAAAGCTATTTTATCAATGTTTGGGAGAGCTGTTTAAAAATAGATGGGTACTATTTTTGATGTTTGTACAGGTAAACTCAGATGCTTTCATTAGCATGAGTCTGAAAATACAGGGCTCAGGAGAGAAATATTATGACATGTTTTAGGCAATTCTGAAGGCTTCTAAAATAGCTTGTATACTGTATACATTTTACTGCCATCCACCACAGGTTCAGTGCCATGATCTGCTAGAAACAAATGCCTTACACTGCAGGGATGGAAGGGTTCTTTTGGCTTCCACTGGTGGGTAGTGATACTCCACACACTAAATTTGTCCCAGGTCCAGGACTAAATATTGCTTCTTCAAGCAATGTGCCTGTGTAGCTTAGAGGGGAAATTCCACATAACAAGGGGGGAAAGAAAAGCATTTTTTCTCATCATTTTTTTTCTTTTTTTAAGCAATGGCCGTTGTTTGAATCTGTTCAGAGCCTTGGGAAGGTTAGATGTAGTCCTGTGTGGGGTGAGAATGGGCAGTGTGCAGGTAAAGCAGTCTGGTGTCTGAAAAGTCTGGATAGAAGAACCATATATATGATATATGAAAGCACTGACAACTATTATTAACATACACACAAATGGAGCTATGCTATTGTGGGCCAAATCTGTGCCCTTTGTCCATTCCAGGTCAAATGACTTGGCACATGAGAGCTTGAATCCACTTCTTCTGCTGCAAAGAATCTGTGGAGTAATCACAGCTCAGTCTCAGAATTGTAGACGATGCTGAACCCTCTGTGCTAAGAAGTGTGTGTGTGTGTGTGTGTGTGCACATGAGGAAACACCAAAGAGAGTGAAAATGCACAAGTTCTACTGTCTATTGGGCTTTTCAGACTTACAAATATAGGGTTAGTATTTGTTCCTATCTAAATAATAACGAAGGAAATAAACTCACTGTGACCGTATTTATATTACCTTACATATAACCAAATAACCTACTTTAACTAATCCTTATCCTGCTCAGACTTCTCCTCCTGTTTTTATTTGGGGGAGCATCCATTTCTCTGGGACACTAGACCGCCGCTCCTTCGTCCAAGAAGCTCCATTTGAATTGCAGGGGTGAAATCCTAATGCCATTGAAATCAACAGGAGTTTTGCCTGAATTTCACCCCAGCTTTCCAAATGCAATCCCGCCACAGGTTGTCAGTTGTAGGCATGTAGCACTGCCTTCAGCCCTGTCTTGTCTCCAGGTCTGTTTTGTGTTAGTTTGCAACCCAAGTGAAATATGCCAGAATCCATCTCCTGCTGTTATTTTTGGCAGCCCGCCCAAAATCAAAGGTTAGAATGTCCCAGGGTTGCAAATTAACACCACCACCAGAAAAGTAATTTTTTTCATTCCCAGACTTTGCAAGTGATGCTCAGCATAACTTTCCGTGTGTTTTGTTTTCTTCCAGATGACAGTGGTGACCTTCAGCAAAGTATTTAGGGAAATATGCAGAGCCTGATGTGCTGCAGGCTGCATAATGTAGTGAATAGGAAAGATGCCACTACAGGAGGTTATCAATATAAGCCAAAGAAAGAAGATGAAGCAACATATTGAGAGGAACGGGCAGCAGGACATTGTTCAAAGTACTATGAGAGGAAGAAACTAAAAGTATTTGCTTAAAGGGCAGCAGTCTCCATTGCACAGACAGTACATTTTGACTGCAGTATTTTGAAAGCATACACAATTTTTTTTTATTTGGATAACGTATTCAGATAACACTTGAGAAGAAAAATGAGGATTTTGTCCAGCGAATCATATGCCACAAGAAACTACCCAAACACATTATGTGCCCCAATGAAAGACTTACTGCAAGCTGCAGATTTTCCATCCTCACTAAACTCAAATGTGGCTGAAAGGATTTTGCCCAGACTTTCAAATCAACTTTGGGCACAGATAAGTATGAAAAATTCCAGTCCCAAAGGTAAGCATTTTGTGAAGATATGAACATGTGAAAATAAGCGCCTGTAACTGAAACTTTGTTGCAATTTCAACCATACAGCAGATGCTATTAAGACTCCTCTAAAGTATGTACTTTTAGCCTAGAATTATTTTCTTCATATCAGCATAACCACCAAGGAAATCAAATTATTTATACCCCATATGACAGTGGTCCCCAAACTGTGGGGCACAAACACCTTTAGGGGGGTGCACTGCAGAGGAATGTTTTGGGGGGATGGCAGGGCAGCCCAGCTTTGTCCCCATCTCCACTGTGGCCCCAGCCCCAGCTGTAGGTCTGGCCCTGGCCTCAGCCACTTGCTCCTGGCTTCACTCCTGGATGTGGCCCCTGGCTTCCTGACTCAACTGCAGGCCTGTTCTCAGCTGAGGCCCCAGCTGCCGCGCTGACTCCTCTCTCAACCATGGCCCCCAGCCCCAAACACAGCCCCACTCCTGGCCCCGGTTCCTGACCATGCCTCCCAGAGAAGGGCACAGACAAAAAAGTCTGGGGACCACTGCCATATGAGGTTGAAAAGATTATTTAGGTAACAACATGAAATTAAATTAGGATGTGCTATATAAAGACACTTTACATTTCTTTAGGAGGATTTGTGATTCATAGATCTTATGAAGAAAGTTTGCAAAAGAATATTTTTAAGGAAAGATAGGAAAGCAATGTTTGTCATCACAACTTTTCATGGTTAATGTTTCATGATAAAGGCCTGATAAATGCTCATTGAAGGCATTGAAAAGATGGCTATTGGCTTCTGTTGCCTAAGGCTTTTCCTTTGCTTAGTTCTTTTGACACAATGATACATAATCTGAGGCACTTAAGTCACCTGTGGCTCTACCTATCTGCGTGGAGCTCCTTTCTCAGGTTGAAGGCATTGCATGATGTCTTAGTGACACTGTGGCAGTTGCCCCAGGGAAAAGCTGAAATTATAAATATATACAGGAAGGCGGAAAAACGTGTGGAATCGATATTGTTGTTGTACCAATAAAATAAAAACCAGCAGGATCTTATTAAAGGGAAAAAGGCAAAATACCACATTTATTGTGAATACAGAAAGAATCATAGTAAGCAGTTAGTTCTAGTTATAACATTCCATTCAATCTCATATTTATTCACACATTCATTCATACAAACACACACACACATACACACCCACACACACAGGTTCTGCAAGGTTGTTATCATAGTTACCAGCCTTAGAGTTGCTCATGCCAAGCCACTGGCCAGGTGGCCTGGACATGAGGAGGGAGCAGGGCCTTGTCAGATGCTCATCTGATGCTCCTGGAAGTTGGTCTGCAGAATCAGACCCCAAAGTTCTCACTTTTTAGAGTCTATTTTTATAGGAATTTCTTCCTATGCCAGTCTATGGGAATTGCTTCATCATGCTGTTGCTGAATCAATCAGCAGATAGCACATTCCTGACGGCTCCAAGATGTTATCTTGTTCTTTGGTTCTCCCATCCTTGAGGCTGTTGGGTGGATTCCAGTCTGCCCTCCGGGGGGGTCGTCTAGTTATTTCCACTTGACGCCTTCTTCAGCCAATGGACACTGGATTCTTAGGCTGTCACCTCCCTGATCATTCAGTTATTATCCACACCAAGCATCCATCCACATACATCCTCTATCTCTATTTTAATCACAATTGTTAATACAACAAAAGGGTGGGGAGTCTCTGGGTGCTGTTTCTGTTGTTAGAGTATTGCTTTGAGTCTCTCTCTCTGTGAATTGCTTTGAGAACAGACTCTGTCTTAGAATGTACTAACACAATTAGCAGCTTGCAAGTTTCACACATAGAGGGAGAGAAACAGTACCAAAAACCAAGAGACCTCTTAATTAGTAATACCCTGGAATTTAAACTCTGGGGAATCAAACTCATTTGTGATTTTAATACAGAACTTCTTTAATATGATCCAACATTGTTAGAGTGCGACTTCTTGAAACCAGGGACAGGTTTAACAAGCCAGATTTCTGGAGACCTGATACTTTGTGTTAGTGCACCTGTCTATGTGGGTATGTACATACTGCAATTAAAAACCCATAGCTGGCCTATGCCAGCAGACTGGGACTTGGGCTAAGAGTCTGTTTAATTGCAATGTGGATGTCTGGGCTCAGGCTGGAGACCGGGCTATAGAACCCTGTGAGATGGGAGGGTCCTAGAGCTTGGGCTCCAGCCTGAGCCAGAACATCAACACCACAATTAAACAGCCCCTTAGCCTGAGCCCTGCAAGCCCTGTGAGCCAGTTGGCATGGACCAGCCACAGGTTTCAAATTGAAGTGTAAACATACCCTTTCAGTCCATGTACAGTGTTGGACCTACCTAATTATACCTATACCTTATAAGCACTGGTAAGGTTCTTTAGAATTCATTCTGAAATATCGATTGGATTTAATAGAGAATAAATATCATTTCTGTATGTTTTATTTAAACCATCCTATAGAATTCCATGTCTGCAATATAATTCTCCATTAAATATTAAAACCTATGGAAAGGTTATAATTTTCTATTACATTCCATAGGACTTTCTCAAAAGGATAAACATATTTTTCTTTGTCTCTTTTCCTCCATAAACACACCCACACTAGCAATAACAAATCACATTTTTAAAATTAAAATATATGATGTGATCTACTAAATTAAATATAATATAATAATCAAAATTATATTTAAAACCTTTAATAATCATACAGAATGTGCATATGCACATACCCCCAATGTTATATAACATCTCATTTTACATAAGATTTGAATGCATTATGAGCATCATGCTGAAATATATAACATCAAAGTCTATCTGGAGGCAAAAGAATGTCAGAGGAAAAACATGAGTAACATGAATACTAAGTATGCATAAAACTGTATTCCTAAGTAGGTAACAGTCTTGCATGGCACCCTGATGTCTTTATATGAAATAATTTGTTTTATCATGTGCAAATTCAAAATCTATAACACACATTATTTTAGGGCAAAGTCAGTGGTATGCATGCAGCCCTATAAACTTTTGTGTCTATTCTATATATTATGTCATCCTTTCCAGCTCAACAACTTTCCAGATTAGTTTCTACAATTCCTTTTCTTCATGTGTTTGCTGGAACAAAAATGTAACTCTGTTCAAACACTGTATGTAAATAGCAGTCAACTTGTAAAAATACCTTTAAAAATCATATTAATTTAGTTCTCTGGTGTGGACCAAATGTGGGCCATGAGCCTAACAGGTATTCAGCACCTCACAAGTTCAATCAATCATTCTGGTACAACAACAATGATCAGTTCTCATGCTTCCTTTGGGAAATAAATTGATCACCCTAAGTCCACCTGTGTTAAAACTTTGCACCATTAGGCGAGTGATAGTGCTGGTTATGTTTTACCTGACTGCCTAATTGAACACTGTTGTAGGATACCTGCAGGTATCTAAGCCTCAGACTAGCTGAACCATTGGTCAATCAAATTTCTGACACAAGATTGAATCTAAATATATGTTAGCAGAGTCAGGATGAGCTCCACCCTGACATCTGGTGGTGAGTTGTGGCAAGTTGTGGAAAAGAACTTCAGGGGCTGATCTCATTTGCATAGGCACACCCACCTCACCTAGAATGAGCCCATAGCTGCCCAAATGGTCACTTTGGCTGCTGTGGGATCCCCAGTTTCTCTGTTATTGGTGCAGGAAGAATAAACTGTTATTATCCTGATAGTACTTGCCCTTTTGTTATGATGGGGGGACTCGCCATCAACTAATTAGCACTCACTAGGCAAGGGACATGGGTTCCAAAACTCAGTGAATTGAGAGAGGCTGAGGGTAGGTATTAATACTTGGTGGTATGGGCTCTTAGTGAGGATCTTACATGCCAATTGCACCTCCTTTTTCCCCTCCACTGTAGAATGTCAAAGCTAATTTTGATTCTATTAGGTGTCTAATTATAGGCTGCTTAGCTGAATTCATTTTGGGCCAATGGTGTATCAGCGCTGAGGCTCCCCTACTACAAGCTAAAATCACAAAAGAGCTAAAATTACTGTGTGTTGTGTTAAGTAGTGGGCAGGGGGGCTGAAGATATATTGTGGAGCAGTTTGTGGGATGGCTGGCAGAGCAGAGAGGCTGGTGGAATGGAGCAGTTTGCGGGATGGGTGGAGCAGCTCATGGAGGGGGGGGACTGGCACAGCAGAGTGATTTGTGGGATGGCTGGTAGAGTAAAGTTGAGTGGAGTGGAGTAGAGCCCCACGAAGAGGTGGGGCAATTGGCTTTGGACCATGTAAGGTGACCCTTAAACCCCCCACCCCATTTCCACCCAGATTGGGAGGTAAAACTCTGCAGATAAACCTTCAAATTCTGGGGCTGCACTAACCAGGGACAGAGACTTTTGTGTTGTTGGACTTTTGGGACTTTGGGTGACTTTTGGGTTGCTGGACTCAAGAACCAAAGGGAAAGGACATGGCCCAATTTGCTTGGGATGGGTTTTGCTCATGGGTTGTGTTATGAATCTTGTTGGTGGTGTTTCCCCAACATAATGCCACATTGTTTCTCTCTGTTATTAAAAGGCTTTTGCTACACTCAGACGCTGTGCTTGCGAGAGGGGAAGTATTCCCTCTTAGAGGCGCCCAGCGGGGGTGGTATATATTTGTCCCAGGTCACTAGGTGAGGGCTCGAGCCAGTTTTGCATTGTGTTACTGGAATGGAACCCCTAGATACTGAACCCGGCCCTTGTTGCTGCCAACTCTGATGGGCAGAAGGGTTACATATGTAACAGCATTTAAGGCTGGCCGAGGGTCCAGTGCTAGCCTGCCACATTTAGTCTGGAGGGACACATGGGAACTGTAGTCCTCACAGTAAAAAATGCTAGGAAGAGAGGCTATATATAAACAGCTCCCTTTCCTCAGTTTATGAAAGACTAGGGGGAGGAAAGGCCATGGACTAACTGAGCCAAAGGAAGTAATCTAAAGGGAAAAGAAATTCAGGGTCAGACTTGATGCCCATTTAGTAACCCAGGAACCAAAGCTATCATTCTCAGAAGACCGAGTGCGAGCTCCCCTTTGGCTTTAAGAGAAC
The DNA here is from genome assembly GCF_965140295.1 of Lepidochelys olivacea. Taxonomy (NCBI): domain Eukaryota; kingdom Metazoa; phylum Chordata; order Testudines; family Cheloniidae; genus Lepidochelys; species Lepidochelys olivacea. The sequence goes on from NC_140414.1 coordinate 77,642,706, forward strand.
AGCTAGAGAATTTGCTTTTGTCCAGACTTTTGCTTACTTGGAATTTTGTCATCCTTGATCAGGTGGAGTTTGTAGTTTGGCTGGACAGATAAACCAGCTTGCCAAGGAAAACTGAGGAAATGGCTATGTTCGCAGAACAATTAGGTAGGCCCCACCACACCATAACTCTAAATTTACTTTGAGAGACAATATCAGATGTGTAATCTTATACTGGAATTCTCCTAATAAATGTCCTGCACACAAGTGTCATAACAAATGTAACACTAACCACTGCTTCAGCTTAAAGGGAATGTACCAGTTACAGATATTAAGTAGAGACCTGTGCAGATACAAAGTTTGCATCCACATCTGATCTGTGATCCTCAAAGCATGATCTGCAGATACAACATAGATGTGCACAGATTTGCCGGGCTCTAATTTTAAGTACATTATGGTCATCTAAAAAGGGAATCCTCCTGCATTTTTAAAATGTAGCTATGATATTTGTCATACCTATTAAAAAGTTTCAGCTTTGTAAAACACATATTCGTACAGGATCCTGCATACTTTTACTCAGATTAAACCTTTGTTAAAGTTAATGAAAATTTTGTTTGGGTAAGGTTTGCAGAATCAAACCCTCAACAGAGTAAGTAAAAAAAAGTGTACAAGAATTACGGATCAATATGATTTTGTGTCATTGGTTAGTAGATATATGCTCCCTTTTTGGCGTATATTATCTTTGAAATTAATAGTTTTAGTTCAGGAATTTGCACAGAATAACTTAATGGAAGAGAAATGAGAATGTTGACATGTAATTCGGTTTTGGTGTATATTCTCAGTTATACAACATGAGGGCATATAGTGCCTGATAAGTTTAGTAGACCTTGCTATTTGAAAACCCTTTAGAAATACATCTATTTTATTTTGAAGATTACTCTTATGTGGATATTAATGTACTTGCAGGTCAGGAGGCCTCTTTAAAGGAAAAATATTATCTAATGTGTATATTGCAGTTGGGCTGTTACATTAATTTAGATGGAATATGTGGACTAAAGGTATTAATGTAATCCACTTACTCTCCAACATTAAATAATATTAAGCAACATCTGGGTTTTGATATACAGAGCCCTCAGCCTGCTTAGTACCATGGCAAAAACATTGTTAAATATTCTTTTATCTTTAATAAAAGATAAAAGAAGGAAAAAGAATTAAAGCATTTGAAATGTAAAGTATTAAATAAGGCTTTCATTTTAACATTGCTTGTCTCCTTTCCCTATAGCTGGAAAGAGTTTTTAGATGGAAAAACCACCTTGTTTGACAGTCTGTTAGATGGTATCAAAGATGGCAATAATTGTTCTTTTGGGACAAGAGAAGAAGTTAGTTGAGATGGGCTGGAGCTGTTGTTGTTGATACTTGTTGCTAAAGTCTGATCCTGTTTCATCCTGGATGAAGTTTGAGGTTTAGCTGCAGCTGGTAGAGGAGGCAAAGTCATCTGGGTCCCTCTCTCTGGCCTGGTCTGAATATCTGTAAGGATCAGGATAATGAAGGCCCATGGTCCCAGGAGATGGTGGGATGTCAGCCATGATAGTGCAGCTTTATCTATTAGCCAATTTTTCTTCCTAAGTCTTTCCTGTATGGACCCACAAGGGTATGGTGGGCAGAATAGCCCTTGCCCTTATTATTTTGTCAACCAATTAGGCCTAGTTTCTGACTCACCAACTTTGGTTCACTGATTTCTCATTCTACACTGTTCTTGTTTACCAAACATGAGTTTAATAGCTTTTGTATATCAGTAGGTGGTGGTTGTTTGTTGCTGTTTTTTTACAAATTCAGTCTTTGCCTCCCTTTTGTATCTTTTCCATTAACATTTGTTATAAGTTACTGTGATACCTTATGAACTTTCACATACTTCTTACAGTTGAGATCACAACTAGGGTAAATTTGTAGGCCCAATTATCACAACAGATCCATTGTTCTAATGGTGCTTAACAAACCCAGGGCCTTATCTTACAATTTTTACATGTATGAGTGAGCTTTAATTACATAAGAACTACTGAGGTAAGTAAGGATTTACAGAATCAGTCCCATAAAATAAGACAAGCTCTCTGTTCAGAGAAGCTTACATTCTAGGCTGTTAATTATTAATATCAGCATCGTTGCTTTATAATCCACTTATAAAAAGATTTTAATTTTACTGATATTTTAGTACAGCTGCATAATGAGAAACAATCAAAAGAATAAAACTATGTGGCTGAGATTCAAATATGCTCATCGAGCACAGAATCTGGATGCTCAATGAGCTTCATGGACTCTGTAATTCTGACTTTTGTTACATCAGAACCCTTAGGCGCTCTCATCTTGTGATTGCATCTTGTTAGCAAGCAGCAGACCCCCAGCAGCAACAAAAAGCTTAGGGCATTGCTGCCTAACTGTCCATGAATTGCAGTTTCCTTAAAATTCTGCCTAACAAGATATATGATTGCTAATTCGATTTGTAGAAGAGCAAAACTCTGGCAAACTAAAAGTAGCAAACATTCCCAAATGATTTACTGCAAAACAGAATGCATTAATTGTTGTTTGTTTTTAATGTGTGATGGTCAGTTGATCTAGCATATAGCAGAGCTAGGAGCCTTTTTATTTTCATTTTTCCTTGAAATTGTGCATTATTATGATTGTGGCATAGTGAGCTATGGACAAAACTTTTACTACAAGCCTTTCATTCAAATATTGACAGTTAAAAAATGTTTTGGCTTCTGAGGCCCTTGAAGACTTCCACTGATTTAAATTGGCTTTGGATGAGGCCCAAAGGCCCGAGCTCTGATTCCATTTAAGTCAGGTATGAAGTTTCACTGATTTATGCCAAGTGAGATTCTAGAGAGACAATGTGGGTAATATCTTTTATTGGACCAACTTTTGTTGGTGAGAGAGAGAGAAGCTTATGAGCCACACAGGGGTCTTCTTCAGGTCTGGGAAACTAACTCAAAGTGCCACAGCTAAATAGAGTTGTCACATAAGTAGTTAACACATTTCAAGGGACCATTCAAGTGACCTGTTAACACCCCTCCAGACATAGGGGGGGAGAAGCAGATGCAGGAGGTTGTTAGTGGGTTACAGATTTCGTAGTAAGTGAGATTCTGGCCTTTATAGTTGTGGAGATAACTTTCACAAATGCTCTTTTCTCTTGTGGACTCTGCAACTAAGATGTAACAATAACAACAAACACACAACCCTTCCTATGTTCACCTGAATGGAATTTTAAACCTTTGGTGCATGGATCTGAAGAGTTGCTGAATAGGGTGACACTTTGGTGCTATCCTATACCAATGCTTTATTGCTTATCAACATATCATGTAGCCCAAGCAAGCAAAGCTGAACTTATTTTGTAGGGTGTATTCTTCTAGCCAAATATTTATTGGACATTTTACTGAAAAATGTTGTCAAAACACGTAGATATAGGCAGTAAAGACAGTTAAGCAACTGACAAATTGGGAGAGTTGAGTCTTGGATTTTGATTCGTTCAGCAGGAATGAGAGAACCCAAAACATTCTGACCCATTTACCAGGATCTGAGCTTGGGCAATGATTCTCATTAGTTCTAAAAACAACAAAACCTCCCTGTCCAGAAAGCATGAAAACGATATAGAAAACATATGTTCTTCCAGTTAATAATGCTTGTTAGAATTAAAATTTTTCCTACCTTTGGTCTTCTGTGGATCTTATTTATGGTTGTCTTTCCTCAGTATTTCTGTTCCTATTCTTTGTGAGTCAGGGACTAGTACTACATTATTGCTGACAAATGGTTTACCCCCTACGTCTTTAAGATAATATCAGTGTGATGGGGGTGTTCTCTCCCACACTTGACCTGAAAGGGTTAAGGCAGATTGTGAAGGGAGCTAATTAACCCAGCAGTCCACAGCTGAGTAGAAGCATGTGGCTAAGCAATCCCCTGACTGAGGGAACCCACCTGAGAAGGAACGAGCCAGGCTGGACTTATAAAGACAGGACATTGGCACTAGAAGGGGAGCTGTTGGGAAATAGGTTGTAGTCACTATCTGGAAGAAGGAGTGTTTAGAGGCAGCAGAGACCTGTAGCTTGCAGTTGTTTCCCTGGGATGAGGCAGTGGTGAAGCTGGCAAACCCAGGGAGGCAGGAATGCCAAATAGTAAGGAAAGGACTCAAAGGCAGTAAGGTCTAAAAGAGAACAGACCTTGGCTGCTGGCTAGAGGGACCCTGAGCAGAGCGTAGTTCTGGGTTCTCCTGCCAGACACTGAGGGAGTGGCACTATGTGGCAGTGAATGGGAAGACTGCCCAGGATTTCAGAAGGAAGACTTCAGGATCTGAAAGGGTAAAATCTGTAGGGCAACCTGGTCAGAGGGCCAAGTCACAAAGAAGAATCTGTAGCTTGTGGAGTGAGAGAGGGGCTGCAGACCCAGAGAGAGAGAGACAGCACACAACTGGGGAAGGGGTACTGACCCTATGACCTATTCTCCAGAGTAACCAGGAGGCGGTGTCATCCTAGTGGTGAGTAGAGTACCTTGTCACAATCAGGTAAAAACTCTTTTTGCGCTGACTTTAAAAATTAAATAGTTGACTACTCCTCCACTCTTAAGCCCTAACATATCTTAGCTATGATAGAATGCCTCCTGGGAGGTAGGAAGGAAAGGGTTAACCTGTCAGGTATCAATACTATGGCTGTGAGTATCAATAGAAAATCATATAGCAACTAGGAAGATTCCTTCCTGTCCTGGACAAAGGGGACACAGGGATCTGGCAGGACAAAAAGGGTAGCTAGTGAGCAAATTGGTCAAGTTTCTGCCTGCCATCTTCAGAAAGACAATATTAGAGTGTCAGGAGAGAGCTATGGGTCTGTGTTCTATGTCTTTACAACTCTTGAGCTCTGTTCCATTTAAATATAAAGACCTAGATGTAGTTTTGGATGTATGTGTTGTCTAGGCTCAGCTCACGCACTGAAATATTTTCGCTACAAATTTAGGAACTTACTTCATTAGAAAAATTGAACACTGAAGTGTAATATATGCCTTTGGGTGTCTTTTTTTTTTTCTTTCTTTTTATTGCCACCTATATATAAGCACTTCAAACACTTTGCTGGGGTTTGGGATCCCAACATTAACCTTCTACTGAAAGGAGAAAAAATACTTGCTACTACAATGGACAACTTCAAATGATCCTTGAACTTTCACTCTGACTTTGGAGTGACTATATTGTCATGTAATAACATTGACATACTCTAGTGTGCCTTGAGTATGCTAGGTGCAAGCAAATTATGCATTGCAATACAGCTAAATATACTTTAGGAATGTAAGCCCTATTTACAGTCACAGGTAACAGTGACTCCAAAAAAGAATTGGGAGTTGTGGTAGGTAATCAGCTGAACGTGAGTTCCCAGTGGCTGAAAGGGCTAATGCAATGCATGAATGCATAAACAGGAATCTCCAGTAGAAAGGTTCTCACCTCTGTATTTGGCAATGGTGAGGCTACTGATGGAATGTGTCCTGTTCTGATAGCCACAATTCAAGGACGATATTGATACACTGGAGAGGTTTCAGCAAAGAGCCATTAGAATGATTAAATTATTAGAAAATGTATGTTATAGCAGTAGAACTCAAGGAGCTCAATCTGTTTAGCTTAACCAAGGGAAGGTTAAGGGCGTAACTTGGTCAGAGTTTAGTCATTCACAGTACCTACAAGAGGAACAAATATTTGATAATCGGCTCTTTAAATTTAGTAGAGAAAGGTATAACATGAGCCAATGGCTGGAAGTTGAAGTGAGACAAATTCAGACTGTAAATAAGGAGTACACTTTTATCAGTGAGGGTACCATTAGAACAGTTTACCAAGGGTCGTGATGGTTTCTCCATCACTGGCAATTTTTAAATCAAGATTTGGGGACTTCTGTAGCCTGTGTTATACAGTAGGTCAGACTAGATGATCACAGTGGTCTCTTCTAGTCTTGGAATCTAGGAAGTTCCTTTTTCTTTTAATGTAACAATTGCTTATGTTACTGTGGTACTATTCAACATTCACTTTTTCTTTTATATTCCACACAGTTAAACCAAGTTGAAAGGTATGGTTAACCCACTTGGGACTCAATCCTGCAAACACATGTAGATGAAGCCAGTGGGGCCACTCATGAGTAAAGTTAAACATACATGTTTGCAGGATTGGCTCCTAGTTGAGAAGGTGAAGTTTAATTGTGTCTTAAACAGAGTTTCCCAAGTGTTTATGGGGAGGGGAAGGGGGAAGACAGCACAGAATTTTTTGTTCAAAGGGTGTTTCAGATTTTATTTTTATTAGTTATACTGACTTTGGAATCTTAAAATGCTTTGGCATAACATTCAAGGACACCTTGGTGTGAGGGTCATTTTAAAAATACAACTTGCTACTGGCATGAATATCTTAAGCAACCTAGTCATGTTCCTTTGACACAAATGGTGCTTATATGCCATTAACACTCGTGTGAGTCTTGCATTCTCATTAATGAAAATATGCTGCTACTGGAAAATCTGTTATAAAACATCCTTATGAATTACTTATATTTGGAAACATTGTCATCCAGGCAATTGGCTCAATACCTGAGTAAGGTGCCAAACTTGGCTAATACTTAAACTGCCAGTCATTTAAGAAGAAAGTTAACCAAGCATTAAAGAACTGCATGCTGTCTACTTTTGTGTTTAAAGGAAATGTACTAAATAATTCACAGTGTTATTGCAGTGGTTTTCCTGCTGACACATTTCAGATGCATTTTATATAATCTTTATCAATAAACCACACTATCCATCAGAATATTCTAAATATTGAGGTGAAGTTACAGGACAAAAATATGCCCAGTTTATATGGCGAACACTCAGTCCTGATGATGCCACCAGTAATCTACTTCACAAGTGGTAAACTGAGGAGATAGATGTGGTCACTTTAGACACAGGTGAATGGGAGAGAAGGAGCAGAAGAGAGGAAGGAGGCAGGGACCTGTTGTTGGAGAAAAGCAGGAGAAAGACATTAGCTGAGTTTGCTTAGCCCTGTCCCTCAGTTTGGAATTCTCAGGATGCAGATACATGTCCTGATGATTCTAAGGGTTAATTGCTCTGTCCCTTAGTTTCAGTCTCCAGTCTGCTCTTTATAACAATGCTGTACCTCTCAGGGCTTTTCTGAGACTCAGTTCATTTACAAAAATGCTTTGATATCTGCAAATGAGAGATACTAAACAAGTGCAATGTGTTAGTAATGACAATAAACAATTCCTATGTACATTATGTGAGGTAAAAATAACATTTGCTCAATAGGTGTCACATCTCCACCTCTTTTCATCGTACTCTAACATTATTAAATACTACATGAGAGGAACCATGAAACTAGTGTAAAGCTTGTTCAGTGAATTTCCAGTACAATAATACAACACTTAAAATGATCTGGGGATTCTGACAATGACTTGTTTTCAGTACGTGGAGCAGCTTTATATCTAGTAACATCAGGACTGACAATTTTCCATGTAAATTGTTAACGCTTTTTCTCCTGAAATATTTCACCCCATACTTTGGCAGTAGACTCTTGCACAAACTATCTAGAAATTATTTTTAAGCTTTCCGTACTTAGAATAAATACTATCAGAGTCCGATCCTGGCCATTCAGTGGCTGCTTTTCACTGATTCATTTCCACAGTGGCTGCAAAACTGGGGAATTCAGTTGCCTGAGGATTTGCCTGGTTGTGAAAGTATCTCTGGGCATTGCAAGAGGAGGAAATGGCTGATAGATCTACATAACTGTGGATTTGCTGACTTCGGCGCTGCCGCTGCCAGTCCCACACAGCTCCCTCTATGCTAGGGCCCAGGACACTCGGATGGAGAACAATTAAATAGTTTAGCAGTGTATAGCCGATGTCCTTTGCATAGGCTCAAGGAATCTTGTCCTTCCCCTGCAGCAAAATGCACTATTTCTGCTTGCTTGTTAACAATAAATTCCTCCCTGAATGAATAATAATCAAAATATTTTTGAGTAGACAAACTTCAAACAATCGGTTTACTGCTAGGACTGAATATCTATTTGTGTAGAACACCAGCTGGTCTACAAATAGCAATCTGTGATGCCTGTTTGATTTCCAGCATGGGGACAAACCCTCTCCAATCCTTCGTAATCATGGAGGCAACTGCAGGGACTGTAATAATGGAAGATTCCCTCATCAGCCCTACCTATTTCTTTTTCTGGTGAACTCCATCCTTTTGGTCTACACACCAGAGGAAGCTATTTAAGGAATATTAGAAACATCATTTAATACTTTTAAATTCTATTTTGAAAGCAAAATAAGCAATTAAACAATCAAGCCTAAATTACTTTAAGAAATTAAGCACATTTCTAAAATATCTCAAAAACAGATAAAGTTTTGGCTTCCAAATCACTTTCTGCCTTCATATTCAGTCTAAAAGAGCAGGAGAGGTAAAGACTATATTTTAAAAGTCTGTGTATTAAAGTAAAAGATCTATGTTAATGGCGTGCAGTATGCTTTTTTTTTATAGCAGTGTCATGCTTTCATGCTCTTACAAACAATATTCCATCCTAGAGTTCATGTGAAAACCTAATGCATAAGACTTTGTGCCAGTTTGACAGCATACTTAAGATACTATATTAATGGAAATTACCCCTGTCAATAAGTTGCATGAAGCTAACTGATCTTCACCAATCTTATATTTCAGATACTCCCAAGAGCCTGTGACTTTCTTCTCCAAATCCAGCACATGGGATAGAACTGCATGCAGGTACTGGAATCTTTCCATTTGGCTAATTCAGTTTCCAAAGAGATTCAGATATTGTGCAGGTTGTGAGTAAAGGTTTGGGTCAATTTTTTTTTCTTAGATTTATTTCACCTATACCTTATTATAATTTGATCTAATTAAGAGGTAACGTCAAAAGACCCTATATTGCTGACCCACATAAGTCATCAGATCCAAAATCCTGATTATCAGCCTAATCTGTAATAGTGCATCATGAAGGTTCATGTATCCACCAAACCCAAGTTTGTTTTTTTAATAAAAGGTTAATCTCTCTATTTTACCATAAATCTCTAGTTATTAAATTCAGATGTCTATTTCACTGACACTTTTTCCAATTTATTTTAAAAGTTGGTCCATATTTTTTCCAAATGGCCTTAGATGAATGGGTAGCCATACTTTAACTACAACAAATTGGTTTTTCCAATTTGCAATAACTTGTTATATAAAAATATCAATAATCTTGGGCACTTTAGGTAGGAATGCTTAATACCCTGCTCCCTAATGATTCCCCATAAGAAGTTCCTTACCACAGATTCCTTGTGTAAATACTCCCTTACACCATGAATACTAGCTATTAGTTAAAATCCATTCTAAACAATCACTATTAGTACAAAAAAAGTTTACCTTGTTTCACAATTCTTTATTTCACATGGTTTAGACAGAAGTGTTACACGTTTGAATTTCCATATATATAAATAAAACACAAGGCAACAATCAGTGGCTGTATCTGAGAGAACTTTAATGAACCTGATTCTCTCAAGACATCTTATTAATACCCAGTCAAACAGAGACTGACGATTATCCACTTTTCTAGCACTCTGAAGCAACATTTTTATATGGTGGGGTGGGAGGAGAAATACATATGCTAAGTGTCACATGGATTTGTTGTGGGAATGAAAATGTAACACTTTTTTTTTTTAATTACGATGTGGCTTCTAGATTATGTAAAAGGGCAACTGTTCTTGAGTTAACCAGTAGATTGGTAGTTATACACAGAGAAATAACAAGGAGTCTGGTGGCACCTTAAAGACTAACAGATTTATTTGAGCATAAGCTTTCATGGGTAAAAACCCCACTTCTTCAGATGCATAGAAATAGCCTCTTTGGCTATCCTCTAATCACAATGAGCTCTTAGATCCCACCATTTTCTTTCATGGTGGGAGAAGTTTCTTTAGAAAGAGGTTTTACTACTTGCTATCCAGACAAAAGAGATTGGTGAATTACTGAGAAAATGAATGATGAGAGGGATGCAGGGATGCTGAGAATATAATTTTGGGCAGATGTTTTGGCTGAATTGTCGTGCGCATGTGAAGAGCTCCAGGTAGCTGAAGCCTAGAGTTTTGGAGAGAATTGAATTATAAGTTATTAGGAGCATGCCTGAGGTTTCAGTGCAGAGTGAGAATGAACTAAGCGCCTGGAAAGCCAATAAATGTATCTTAGCCATGTGCTAGAGCTAGTGACAATAAAGCATCTATTCAGCTGCCTGCTATTTAGGGCTGTATTTTGAGCTCTGCTGAACTTTTTTTATGGCCAGCAAAACTGAGAGCCCGGAAGGAGAGTTTAAATTTGAATGGAGAATAAAAATATCCAATGACTGCTTTCTGACCTTAAGCACTGCATAAAAATGAAGTTTGTTGGGTATGTAAATTAGTCATTTTACATAGAATCATACAAATAGCTGAAATTATAATACATAATTTTGCAAACAAATAAATTAATCTTGCTGTTAACTTATGAATCGAAATGTTAATAAACCTGATATTACAATGTGTTCCAGATCTGAAACTGAGAAAGCAGTGTTGTGCACTTTTCATGTGCTTTTATACTGTGATGGGGAAACATCACAAATCTTGTGATATGTGCCCATTTGAGAATTGTATCATTTTTAGCTTTTTCATATTACAGTGCCTAGAGTTCCCAGCCACATCAGGATGCACTGGGCTTGATGAAGTACAAAGTCCTAAAAAGAGGCAGGTCCTGCCTCAAAAAGTACTTGATCTAAAAAGAAGACAGAGGGTGGGGAAAAATACTATCCCCATTTTACATATGGCAAACTGAGATACAAATATTAAGGCCCTAATCCAGAAAGCCTTCTGTATTCAGGAAGGGCATTTAAGCACATGCTTAAATTTAAGCATGTGTGCAAGTACTTTCTGGAATAGGATGGACTGAAGTACATGTGTAAGTGCCTCTTGAATATAGACCTAGCTGATGCACCTAAGATCACACGGGAAGTTTGTAACAGTCAGGATTTACACCCAGATCTGAACCTTAACTTCAAGACCATCCTTTCTCTTAAAACCGCCAATGTACACAAACTTGTAAACTGTGTTCTTCAGGCACCGAGGTGGCTTTTAATCAGCAACTCTGATTTTCAGCACTGTCCACCAGAATCAGGTAAAACTTCATTGGAAGCAACAGAATAAATTCAATGCTGTGCTGCCTGAACATTTCCACTCGAACAACTTTGAAGACCATTAAGATAGTAAAATGTACAAGGAAAAGGAAACTTTATTTTTCTGAAAGATTTCTTTCCATGAAGAAAAGAGGAACCCTGTGTCTAAGCTGTGGCTAGAGCTGAGAGAAGAGCAGCTGCAAGAAACAAGAAGCTGTTTGGAGGAATTTCCCAAAGACTTTAGAAAAATCTTATAAAGCAGAAAGGGTTAATTGTTTCCTTTTTGATTTCCAGCCCCGCCTTCTGGTCCCCAACCACTTGAAGTTGAAGAGGGCAACCGAGAGACTACAGGACTTCTGAAACATTGAATAAAGTAATTTTTCCTATTTGCTTTTTAAAAAAATGAGATGCCTAGGAGGATTACTCAAGGCTTGAAAGGAAAAAGATGTCCTTTCAGTAAATTTTCTCTGGGAAAGCAATGGCAGTGGGAAGTACAGCTATGGCATAGCAGACAGAAATTCGTTTCCACCAGTAACCTAGACTGAAAACAGACCATTGGAATAGTATTCATAGAGCTTAAGGCCACAAGGGACCATTAGATCAGCTTGTCCGACCTGTAAAGCACAGGCCATTAAATTTTACAAATTTCATGTGTTACTCCTGTATTCTGCCCAATAACTTGTGTTTTACTAAAGCATATCTTCCAGAGAGGGATCCAGGCTTGATTTAAAGGCATGAAAAGATGGAGAATCCACTACACTTCCTGATTATTTTTTTTCTAGTAGTTTAATTATCCTCTTTGTTAAGTGTGTGCCTAATTTGAATTTGCCTAGTTTCAGCTTCCAGCCAGTGGTGGTTCTTTATGCCTTTGTCTGAAGGAATAAAGATCCCTTTAGTATCCGGTATTTTCTTCCTGTGAAGGTACTATTACATTGTAATCAAGCCACCTCTCCATCTCTTTCTCTATTAGCTAAACAGATTGAGCTCTTTAAGTCTCTCACCGTAAGGCTTTTTTTCTCCAGGCCTCAAATCACTCCTGTAGACTTCCTTGGCACTTCTCCAATTTTTGCAACATCCTTTTTAAAAGGTGAACATGACAACTATCTGTACACAGTACTCCAGTATCTGTTATCCCACTGCAGTATACAAAGATAAAACCCTTCCCTTATTCCTAATCAGTACTCCATATTTGTACAACCAAGCATTGCATTAAGCCTCTTTGCTGCAGCATTGCCCTGGGAGACCACTTTCAGTTTCTTGACCATAAATCCTTCTCACTGTCACTGCTTTCAGGATACAGCCTACCATTCTGTAAGACATCTAGGAACAAGAAATGCAGACCATTAAAAAGCAGTTACTTTGAATAGGACCAGTTTACCAAGTATTTCAGATTATTCTATATAGCTGTCCTGTCCTCATTATTTACCATTTGATCAGTCTACATGTAATCTGCCACTTTCTCAGGAGTGATTTTATATTTACTTTGAGATCATTGGTGAAAACATTGAATAGTGCCAGGGCTACTACTGATCCCTGTGGGCACTATAGGCACCTGTGCATGGATACAGGTTGTGGTACTTCGACAGAATCCTCCAAATCTTTGAGTGGGAAAAGCCGACAGGCTGGAGCAGGGAGCTGGGTCTAGCCCTGTGGAACAGGAGCTGCTGCTCCCCCGGGGACACAACTGGAGCAGGGAGATGGCTTGGAGGACCCATGGGGCAGGAGACCCAGCTCAGCAGCAACAGCCTTGAATCTAAATGGGTCCCATAAGACATCAATGTGGGAGTGAAGGAGGACAGCTGTGCCTTGCTGGAGTTGATCTAGGTACGCTGAGGTGCATGCCAGGGACTCTAAGTTGTGCTGCTTTGATAGGAACAATGACTGTGAGCTCCAATGGTACACTAAGGGACCATGATCCTCTGTGCCTACTGGGCACTTTGGGACAGCCTGCTTTCTGGCCCCATGCTGGGCATCCCACAGCCAGCCCCTGCTGATGGGGCACAGTGGCTTCTGCGCCCTGCTTCACTGCAAGGACTATGTTCTCTGAGCACAATGGTGAAGGTAGGAGATGCTGGGGAGAAAGATCCAGGAACAGAGACCCAAGAGGGCTGGGCAGGGACTACCTAGCCCTGCAAGTGTTCTTTAAGAGAAAAGTTTGGAGTGTGATGTTGCTGTAGCTTTTTAGTAGTAGTGAGGGGCTGGACGCTGATTTGGCTGTGTGGAGATGCTACAGGAGTCTGGCTATGGCAAGTGTGTAGGATACTCTATGGTGTGCTGGCAGGTGCTGTCTGTTCAGGAGTGTGATCCCTGGACTTTCCTCCGCCTTGGAGGCTGAGCAGGAGGAAGGAGCCTGAACACAGAGCCGGAGAAGCTGGTACTTTCCTAGGAATGTGATTTAGCCCCTGGGACGGATGCTGTGAGTCCCATTTGCACTGTCTCCTGTGGCTATGTGCCTGCTGGATCCAGCAGTTGCTCTGCTTTTTTCAGAGGGGAAAAGTCCATTTTGTACCAGGAGTGAGTAGGCAGCAGGGCTTGCAGGGTCCATCCTTGCCTTTCCCAATGTATCTGAGAAAGATGGGCTCAGCAGTGCCCTCCCTAGCCATGAGATCCAAGTGCAGCAGGAGGAGCTAGTCACAGGGAAACCCTGAGCTCCCATCCCACAAACAAGCCCTGAGCACAGCTATCTGGTTGGCTTTTCTGGCTGACCCTCCATCTGTGGGCACTCTTAACTTTAACCACCAGAGCCTGCTGCCAGAGTGCTGTGGCTCAGCATAGGAAGGGGCTGTCTGACTGCAGGCAGAGGAGTAGGCTTCATCCAAAGCACTGAGGAATAAAACTGAACACCAGCTCCACGGCTGGGGCTTGCGAGTCAGTGGGCAACAAAGTCTATCAGTTTGTGCAGAGCTGAATGGGAGCAGTGTTGGGGGGACCTCTCCCATCCAGAAATGGAATACCATAAGCCACCCAAATCCTATAGACCTATAAGCATGGGGTGGGCTCATGCTCCAATCTTCACCTCCCAGTGTCTCCCCTCTGCACTACGCAGGGACAGTTTTACTCATCACCCACCCAGCCCTCAAAGAATATTGTCACCTACCACCTAGAACTGTATGCCCAGAGACCCAGTCAGAGGGGAGGCTCACTTTGCTAGGTGCTTATCACATTCTGGGATGCAAACCAGAGCAGTGAGGGGTTGTCACCATCTGCCCTGCATATTTGGGTGCCTTACAAAGCTTCACTGTTGTAGTTCGCAAACAGCATGTGGGTCACAGCCTGGGTGTGCATAGCTACAGCCCTGGTCCAACACCTCTGACCCCAACAGCCTGTTGGCAACATACTAGACACTTTGGTTTTCACCAGCATTGGTGATGACCTGCACGCTCCCCGGGTGACCCCAACACACTCCCAGTCCTGAATTTCCCCCCAAACCATATATTCTTCCCAATCCAGCCCTATCCTGGAACTTCCAATATTAGAGGCCTATTGCCCCTGTAAGGAGTCAATATAAAATAGTTTGCTACTTTAACTGGAGTTACCAAACAAGTCAATTTGAAGACAACACAGGATTAATTTTAGGTAAATAAACTTATTTTTTAATCAGAGATTTTAAGTGAGTACAAGTATAAGGCAATACAGTTAGAAATGGTTACAAGAGAAATAAAGCTAAAACACTTTCTAGTAACTAAAATCTAAGCTAGACTTGGTTCAAGGTAAAATCCTTAGCACGTGTTCTAAGCAATAGGGCTGACCAAATTCTCAAGTTAAAACCCTTTGTTTTAAGTGTATGAGAGAGAACACCTTTGCCCCTCATTTTTATAGTCCAGTTACCCTTTGAAATGCATTTTCCTGTGGGTTACTGCTAGATAAAGTTCCCTCCCACTATGAGGATGGGGACATGGAGTCTTGTGGTAAAAGAGGTTCCATATGATTGCTTGCTAAAATGCAGATTGATCTGTTCCTGCCCCTCTTTGTTGCCTAATTGGTGATTGATTGTCATTTGACTTTGGCACCTTGCTATAAATGTCAGCTTGTCCTTTGTCTTTGAGGAACAGGTTTATCCCCAGCTCCTCAGACTTGTCTGGTAAACACATTTCAGTCTTAATTGCAGCTTATGTTCATAACTTTACATATGTTGATCCATACATTTCACCATGTTGTCCACTGAGTTATTAGGTTTCAGAGTAGCAGCCGTGTTAGTCTGTATTCGCAAAAAGAAAAGAAGTACTTGTGGCACCTTAGAGACTAACCACTTTATTTGAGCATAAGCTTTCGTGAGCTACAGCTCACTTCATCAGATGAGTACTCCTTTTCTTTTTCCCATTACCAACTTCCACATGTCTCCAATGTCCCAACATGTGAAGGAAGGCTCATTCCTAGAGGACTGAGGTTAGTCACCAATAGAGACAGCTTTGGGTCATACAGACCTTTAAAAAGTGACTCCTACTTGAACTTCAAAGAGATCCCCATAAATAGTAATGGACGGAGGATAGGCTAGTTCCCTCAGTCAGGGAGACAACCCTCAAGCAACATCCAAGGATTGTTCTTCATTACAATCCACATCCACGGCTCTATAAATGTGGCAGAGTTCTACACTTCTTCCCCACCCCCGTTTTCTGAGAGGAGCCTGGACTGACAGGATGTGGGGAGTGGCTGCGGGCTCAGTTTAAGGTTGCAGTTTGATGTATGGTTATGGGAGTAAATTCTATTGGGTCTCAGTAGTTTTATCCTCTCTTTTTGGTTTTACAAATTCATTTGGTTATGTTTTATTTTCAAGTTTGTTAAAAAATTCCTGAATTTTAACCCTTGCCAACAATTATTCCTAGGTGATCCAGTGAAAAATTAATGTATCCATTACAAGTGTGTGACCATGCTCAAGCCATATCTTAAGGCCTTGTTCAGAACACTCAGGGTAGCAGTGTCTCAAAGGGTGTACCTTCTCCCCTTTGCAGATTTTTCATATTCACTTATAACAGTGAATGAAAATGCACCACTGAAAACTGATTTCTTGTGCTATGTTCCCAGATATGCGGTAGGGATGGGGAGAATGTGAGTCACCATCTTTGCTTTACATATAAAACTTTTAACATTGTTTTACCTGGGGATCCAATTTTTAAACTCCATCCAAACTAGGCTCTTAAAGGTTTAATATAAAAATCACATTAACTGTTTTTCTTTCCCTAAAACACCACTGTTAAAATGTTTATATTTTCAGATTTTTTTCTATTGCTGTTATAACAGCTGTCATTCTAAAAAAGCAAAAGAAAATCAGTATTGACTCTCGTTGACATATAGCATCTTTAATCTAAAAATGTTTAGGAATGGCTTAGTTTAGATTTTTGTTATCTAGACCTTGGATATGTCCTTTAGCAGAGGTAGGTCTGTGATATTGTCTACATTCAACCCTCATGAAATGCAGTAAACTGGAATTCTACATAAAGGATTACCTATTTCAGTTAATGAAACAGACTGTCTAAAACAACTACAAATGGATCTACAGAAAACATTGCATATTATTTACAAATATTCTATATAAAATATTCAGCAGTTGTAGGCAACTGTATTCTGTAACTCTCAGCTTTCCTCTCCACTCTGAAAAATAAACGTAAAGATCATGCTTTTGGCTCCACCATGGAGCTGTCAAGTGTAACTGCAAGTTCAATGTTGCCACTCACCACTAATATGAATCCTATTTGAAGCAGCTGCTTGGTTTCAAGCTTAAATCTCAATACTTTTTCTTTTCTTTTCTTTTCTTTTCTTTTCTCTGACTTGCTTATTTGTAGTATATTATAAGAATAGACAGGCATTAGATCTCTTTAAAGCATGCAAGTGTTATACTAAGAAAAAGGTAAAAATGGTGGAAAGATGTTTAAATAATCAAATGATATAAATGTCAATTGAAAGTTAATGGGTGTTTGATGTCTTAATTTAAAACCCAAACTAGATGGAAAAATGAATCAGTATGCAGCCTTTTACTAGGACAACTTATTTTAAATTCTTGCTTAAAGCAGGAGCTGCTTGGCCATATGTATTTGTCTAACAGTCACCTCTGATTTTCCCTCTCTTGGTTGCCCCCCCCCCCAATTGTCCGTTTCAGTTCAGCAGTGTTCTTCCTCATTTATAGACTTCAATCCTCACAAAATGGGATTTCTTACTGATGACTTCTTACATGACTGTGAAGCCCTAAACCACAGCACCTAAGACTGCTTCAGAAGCAACAGTTCCACAACACTTGCCCCCATAATTTCCAGGGTTGAGGAACACCTGTTCCTTTTTCCACATGAATCTGTAATTTGTAAGTTCCATTACTGTCAGCCACAAATGGGGACGACCTTCTTCAAAGAAGAAAAGGAGACAAAGCACAAAACAGCGTTGGATGGAATAATGTATCACATCATATATCAGCATGCTACTTTGTCACATGTCACTTCATCACATATTAACATAACACACTATCAAGTCACACTGCCAGGTCCATTCTCTATGGATTGTTTTAGCCATAAGTACCTGTAATGAAAGACAACATGACTTGAAAAGCCTAATATCTTTCATTAAATCTTCCTACAATTATCTTCCTTTTTGACACAGAATGTTATTTCTGGATGAGCCAAGGACTGTGTTCAACTAGACCTATCCCATGATGGACAGTTAATCCGGCATTACAAGGTGTCTGCAATAATGAAATGGTTTCCAATATTCTCAGATCCTGGCAGCTGCTTTCTGTGTCACTTCCAATTTTAAGGACCTTTGACTTTTTTTTGAATAATAAAGCATGCAATACTAATAGATACACTAAATGTGCAGGGCCAAATTCTGCTCTTTCACAGTGGTGTGACCCCACTTACAGACCAGGATGTAGAACTGTGTGACATTCTTAAATCTCATTTTGCATGGGGGGGGGGTCAGCTAAATTTGGTTTGAGGCTAGATCTTGGTAGGTGCAGATGGTCCTCCACTGGAAAATGAGGACATTCAGCACCTGGCAAGATCAGGCCTTGGGTTTGGGTGAACATGTGAATTTTGCTGTGACTATTTTTTGAGTTTGACCAAACTAGAAAATTCAAAGAAACACATCCCACGCTGTGGAGTCAGATGGAGACTTTGTGGAGAAAGCTTTGTCTGAAACTAGGGCAAGTTTCATCTGAAAGACTTACCTAGTTCGGCAAAGCAGAACTACATTTTCAGCTAGTAACAAACTGCCCAACAAATTGAATTTGATCTAGTTTTGTTCCAAAAGTTTATGTGGTTGTGAGACTATTCTTGGTCTGTTTCCATTTTAGAATGGTGGGATATTTTAGAAAACTCCCAACCTGTATTTAAAGACTAAAAAATGTAGGGTTGTGTTTAGGTATATATAAACTTTCACATTACTGTGGTTTTTTTCACATTACAGGGGCTGTTGGGTGAGCAATTTGAATGAAGCCAAAAGGCTTTTTCCCAAATGAAGTCCTCTGAAGCTGACATCCTAATTTGAAAATATGTTAATAGCAACTATACATGTAAGGTTCTATGGACATGTTTCTATGGGCTAGTTAAATGTCTGACTTAATGGTCTTTGTCACAAAAAGAGACCACTGTATGGCACTGTGAGGTATGTGAGTGTATGTCGATGTGCCTCAGTATCTTTCCTCTTTTGGTATACTTGTGACACAAGGCGGAGCGGGGCAGGAGCGCCGAGGAGCAGGGGGGCGGCAGCAGCAGCCTGGCCGAGCTGAGCGCCGCCGCCCTGGCCATGTACGAGGACGAGAGCGCCATCGACTTCAGCTCCTACATCGACTACACACACTGTCCCATAAAGAGGAACAATCAACGTTGAAAGTAGTAGCACAAATTATCTTCAAGTGTTACACTACATGCTACTGCCAAATTATGTCTCCTAGCATTTATTTCTCCCTGTTGGGGACTTGATCTGAGGACAGGCTAACTGCTCATGTCACCAACTACATGTAAGAATCTATGTACTCTCCCTGAAATCTAACCTTGGCCCAGTCCGAGCCTGAAAGCATTGCATTGTATGTATAGGTGACCCTAATATTTCTGATAGGGTTTTGATCAAGGGAAACATTTCTCACTGTGCCAATTCAACTTTAGCTACTTCACTTTTTGTGTGTGAGGGGGAGAGGGGGGCTTCACAGCTTGTAACTTAATTTAGCAGCATCAGCCAAGCAGTTACGCTATCAAAAGCTGGGTGTCAATTAAGGGCTAACCACAAGAAAAGCTGATTCATTCCTGCAAGCCTGAGTCAGATAGAAAATGTTGGGAGGAGGTAGTGCTCTTAGCTCTTGGAGGGGAGTAAAATGAATGAATTCAGGGGTCTCTTTATATCACTTAGCACACTGTAAACATGAGCAGTATTACTGGAGCCTTGAAGTAGTTCAGGTCAGATGAGATAACAGAGTCTGTATACTGTGAATAGAGAAGTTTCTGAAGGGAAAAGGTACATGAGCTGAAGCATCTCATACCGCCAACTGCTCAGACATCACAATCCAACCTGATTGACCCAGAGTGTGAAGTTAAAAAATGTGGCTGAGGAAAATTGAATATTGAACTCGGCAAGAAATGAGAGAAATGAAAACCCTTCCTCCTCTAGGACTGAATGCAAGACTTCTCTCTCATATACAGCTTTCCTACAGTAATAATTAATAATACAAAAAGTTGTTCACACTCACTGCAGGAACCAAGGAGATTAGAGGAAAGGTGGCTGAGTGCTGTCTATCCCTGCATTGTCGTGCCACCCCGAGTCTCAAGTGCACATTAGCTGGAGCTGCACAAGAAATATATAATATGGTAGAACTGTTGTTGTCCAGAGATTGGGAGAAAGAAGCAGTGCATCAATCACGGGGAAGACCAGGTGTGGTTGGTGTAGGTTTGGCTACCTCAGCTTTACAGCACTTGGTGATTCCACCCCTCCCATCTCCCACACATTTGTGTCCACACAATAAACGTAGCATCAAACCATATGTTGTCCTTGTTAGGGTGACATCTTCCTGAAAAACAGGTTGCTTCATTTTGCAGCATGGATGTCACCCTATAGCTGCATCTGCACAACCAGCTTTTGTGATCCTTCCATCACCTCCAGTTTACAGAGCAGTAAGTTATCCCAGAATACACTTTCCTACATGCCGCTCTGTGTTCATGTTCTTCAGGTACTCTGTCTCCTGCTGAGACTTACAGGATAGCTTCCTAGAATTCATTCATGCAAACACAGTAAAGCAGCTAGATAGGTACAGAAGCATAAACATGGTCAATATGTAGTTATTTTTGTGACTATCACTCAACCTTGTTTGTTGAAAAATGTCTCAATATGGAGCTATCATGTCCTGGTTACAACAAATGTGTACTCTTTATAGGGTAGATAAGGCCTGAATTTCAGTAGCCTAAGTCAGCAGATATACTCTGATCTAGACAGGATGGTGATTTATGCATGAGGACAACGTCTCCTTTGCTCAAACCCAGACATGAATAATAGCCAGAAAAAAATGTTGTTAATTGTGGCTTTTTCCCTTTTTCATCAATATAATTGCCTTTTTGTGAGACATATTGGAATATATGTCATTGTTATTCATGGAAACTGTCAGGCTCCTTACCTCCTTTAAGAAACATGAAAGGTGAATGACAGATGGGGACCGCATTCTTGGCAAGGAAGATCTCCATTAGCAGACAGCCAAGCAAAAAGAGAAACTGAAATTGGGGGCACAGTGGGAGGACAAAGATTAAGAATACTGTAGTATATAACTTTTTACAGAAACTATATCTCTATCATTATTGTACAGTGGCCTGTGATGCCATGATATGTTATTGACACAGAGAAGTAATGGTTAACGCCTTCCATTTTGGAATTAATGCCCTCTTTGCTCTATGAGTTGACTGTAGAAAGGGCAAGAACTACAGGGCTTAAACCCTCTCATTTACTCCTAATAATTACAATACCAACACTGCTCTGGTGGTCTGCCTAAAGCTTTTAAACCACTTAATTCAGTTGAGTCAGATTATACTTTACTATGTGAATGTGCTTCTGAAGGCGTATAAGAAACTTCTAAATATCTACCTATTCCCTAAAGCATTCAGATTCTATGGGCCACTCCCCATCTTGATGTGTATTTATGTACTGTTTGCCTTCAGGTCTATAGTAAGCTCTTTGGGGCAGGAAACATATCTATTTGGCACTCAACTCCTATTGTGAATATACCAATACAGTAGTTCAGTGACTGAATACTCATAAGCGGGGAGGGGTAATTATTTTGTCTTTTTGCCTCAAGATTCTGAAAGAGACTCTAGCGCAGTGATACTCAACAGTGGCCCATGGGCCAGCTCACCCTAAAAAATGTTTATAATTAAATTCATGAACAGTGATGCACAGCCTATCATTTGCCTATGACTTCCTTAGTAAGTAACCTACTGGCAGTGCTTAATTTGTAATGAAAGAGGTGCCAGGGCTCAGCCCCGGCAAAAATGAAGCACTGTTGGGGCAGCCATAGAGTGGCAGCTGCTGGTTGGTGCCCAGCTCTGCAGGCAGCTCAGCCGCCAGCAACAGATCAGAAGTAAGGGTGGCATGGTATGGTGTATTGCTATCCTTCCTTCTGCCCAGCTTCTGATGGCAGCGCTGCCTTCAGAGCTGGATGGCTGGGGAGTGGTGGCTGCTGGCCGGGAGCCCAGTGGTGCCAGGGCTATGAACAGCGAAGCCTAGAGGTGCCGGGCTCAGTCCTGGCACAAATTAAGCATTATTTACTGGATCTTAAGATCTCCTGATAGCACTAGTTATGACTGAGCTAGAACACCACCCATTTTTCCATTCATGATGGAAATGGAGCAAAAAATGAATGCAATGGGGAGTAAACATTGCAAAGTTCACAGCAAAAACTGAGCTGGTAACCCAAACTGGACAGTCAACTTTTTTAAATTATGCTACCTCATTTAAACACAAAACCTTTGTGTTTAATATGCCAAACTACTACATTAGTCTGTAAGGTAGTCAACGGGAAGTGCCACTTTTTGAATTAAAGCACATAACTTCAATACAGCTGATCCTCCTGGCAGTGTTGCAAGACGTGACAAAATTGAAAATCTAAAGTCTTCGTATCACACTTCAAACATCATTCTCACAATCTCAGCAACTGTATGGGAAAAAGCAACAGCTGCTTCTCTTTGGATAATGTTTCTCTTCAGATAATGTTTGTAAGGTAAAAGGAAAAGACTTTCCTGAATGCTGAGCATGTTGGAAATGCAGGAGGAGCTTTTTGCCAGGGATAAAAACAAAGATGACATTGTGAACCATATCAAGCAAGTTCCCCTTCTAGTTCCACGGCAGTGCAGAGATTGGAGGTAGTTCACAAGGATTTTGTCAGCACTGCTTTCCAATTTTAAAAAACACCTAATACATCTCTCTTGCAGTGGATGAATCAAGTGATTTAAGTGACATTGGCCAGCTATCTCTGTTTGTTAGATCTTATGATGGTGAAATTTTCAAGGAAGAATTTTTGTGCTTAATACCACTAACCTACACCACAGGAGAGAACATTTTTGAAAAGGTAAAAAGGCTTTTTACGGGGAAAAAAAAAAGAAAAGGTTTAGATCTGCAGAAAGTAAACTTGCTTGTTACAGATGGAGGTCCTTCTATGACAGGGAAAGAGAAAGGCTTTGCTTCATATTGAGCAGTGATACACCCTTCACTGCATCATTCACCAGACTGTCCTGTCTGTGCCATCAGTTGTCTGTAGACTTCGAGAAAAAAAAAAAAGGGGGGGGGGTATTGTGATAAGATTAGTGAAATACAGACGCTCAATGTGTAGCTTACCATATTGTCTTTTTAAAGCTCTTTTACAAGATGTTTCAGATGAATACAGTGACCTGTTGCTGCAGAATGACATTCACTGATTAAGGAGGGGACATGGTTTAGAGGGGTTGTGTGTGCTTAAAAAAAAATAATTTCTCTCAACCACAAGACCAACAAGGCTTGCAAGTTCCTGGAAGTCAATGGCAAAACTAAGGGGTGACTTGATTAAATTATAAGTACCTACATGGAGAACAAATACTTCATAATGAGCTCTTCAGTCTAGCACTGAAAGGTATGACGTGATCCAATGGCTGGAAGTTTAAGCTAGACAAATTCAGACTGGAAATAAGGTATACATTTTTAACAGTGTGTGTAATTAACCATTGGAACAAATTACCAAGAATTGCAGTGGATTTTCTATTACTGACAACTTTTAAATCAAAATAGAATGTCTGTTTCAGATATGTCCTAGAAACTATTTTGTGGAAGTTCTAAGTCTTGTGTTATGCAGGAGGTCTGACGAGATCACGATGGTCCCTTCTGGCCTTGGAATCTACAAAAATTCTCACCAACTTCAGTGAGAGCAGGATTAGGCCCTGAACTTGTTATGAGGGTCCGGATTTAACTTTAATGTAACATTATACATGCAAACTCAAAAAGCGTTAATGACTTCTCAATACAAGTTATATTCAAACAGAGAAGGGGCAAAAGGGAATGTAGTGCTTGCTCTTTCTCTGAATGAATAAATATCTTCCTAACGAAGAACTGTAGCACTTTCTAACAATAAATATATATTTTCAAGGAGAAAGCATGCATATGAGAAAGGGCTCCAGAGAAATCAGCATTTACTACTTGACTAACCAGTTTAGTCACTGACCTGAGGTGACCTTAACAGCACTTATTCTAAAGTGATCATTAAATGAAATACCAAAAGCTTTCAGAAAATGCTTTTGGCTCTGCTCTCAGCTATTGTTATCCTCTGACATGGAGCAGTCCCTTTTGAATACTTCTAATTTTATCACCTGATACTCCCTCAGAAAGTGAGAAATCCTCAGTATTTCCTAGGTTTAATCATGTTTCCTCCTTCTACATAATATATAAAAAGCAGAAATCTAATTTGTTTACTAAAATTAAACACTCTCAGTGCTAGCTCATTAAAACATATTTAACAAAAATTAGTTGCGAGTATGCATTTTTTAAAATAAATTCAGCACATAATGCAGAAAGTAGCTTTTCTTTGTATGTGGCAAATGCAGCTTTTAAACCTTTAGGGCATGATTTTCCTCTTACTTACACCAGTTAACATCATTGACTTCAATGGAGTTGCACTTAGCTTACCCCAATACAAGTAAGAGGAAAATCAAGCCATTGTTTTCTTAAGAGCCCTAACTCTAGAATGAAAAAAGAACAGGGGAGAATGCCTGGAGCCAAAGAACCTTAAAAGAGGAAAGAGAGTTCTGTGGCTGAACTTCGCCTGGCTCTGCAACAGGCTTCCTGTGTGACTTGGGTTATGTCTACACTACACAGCTTTCAGCAACATGGCTGTGCTGCTACAGCTGTGCCACTAAAAGATATGCAGTGCCGCCATTGTTTGTTGGCTCTCCTGCCAACAAAAAACTTCCACCCCAACGACCGCCATAAGCATTGTTGGCAGAAGCGCTCTCAGTGCTGTTCACATTGGTGCTTGTCGTCAGCAAAACTTTTGTCTTTCAGGGAAGTGGGTTGGTTTTTTATTTTGTTTTTTTTTTAACACCTCTGAATGACAAAAGTTTTGTCTTTCACTTGTCTAGGAGATAGCCTTAGAAGTAATTTGGGCTAATTTGCAAAAGTGGCTTCTAATTTTGGAGGCCTTGATATGTGGAAGCTCAACTATAGGAACTTAAGGCCTGATTCATCATTGCTCTTTTAGACCAGGTATGCTGGCACAAATAGACAACAAACTTGCTGGAACTAGCTACCAGGGAATTACCTCAGCAACAGGGGTATGGTATAGATTTCTGGGGCAGAATGGAGATTGCAGCTGCACGTGCACTAACAATAAGCCTTAGCACAAATATAACACTTTTCACAACACATGACAATGCTTTGATTTTGGTCAAATTGCATTTTCTGATGGAAAAACTGTTCCACTGAAAAAACTTTCAACCAGCTAAATGTCTGGATAAGTAATATTATTCCTATTGTACTGATATGGCAGCAGATAATTTTACAGTTGACTTCATTAGGACCAGGACTTAAGGCTAAGTCATTTGCTCTAGGCTTAAAAGTCAGAACTCCTGAGTTTCTGGCTCTAGTCCTGTGCTCAAATTAGCCCCCCTCCCCCTCTCTGTGGGCCAGATTTGTCAAAGTGCTGATAACCTACAACTCCCGTAGCAGGGGCTTAGGTTTTTTGGAAGAATCAAGCCTTATACTGTCTTTTCGTGGGTAGTAGACTTCAGCCTGGAGTGCTGCCAGCTTGGTATCTTACACATTACAGACTAACTTTTAACACATTTCCCGTAGAATGTAAGGTGTAGTAGGGTTCATGCAGTAAGACCACAGTTCTGTGATTCTTACATTGGTAGCTCCCACTCACCCAAATAGTCCCATTAAATGTTATGGGACTACTTCCATAAGCAAATGACTAATATGAGAAAAGGCTGCAGGATTGAACCTGAATAGAGTATGTTCCCATATGCCTTTTTTGCTCTTACTTTGTTGTGTAAATAAAAGAAAATCCTTTTAACTTTAATATACATATTCTAAGGGGAAAACAATATGACAATTATAAAACATTATAGAACTGAACTGATGTCTGCCATTTAATAATTAATAGCTTACTTACACCAGTTAAATAATTAATATATGCCCAAGCTTCCTAATAAGAAAATATTGTGATCTAATTTAATCCACATTTTTAAAACTTGTTTCCATTATAGTCAAATAAGAAAATAATATTGGAAATTATATTTATACAGTTGATTGCAAATCACTACACTTGGTAATCCTAATATAAAACAGGATGACATGCCTTGTTTTATTCCCCTTCATAATGAAGTAACACATTCCAAAATCACTAGAACCTACCTTCTAATTGTCAGGCATTAAGTAGCAAAAGCAAAAATAAAATATTAAAAACATATAGAAACCCTGCATTTATGTTGCCTTTCTGTCAAATATGGGAGCCTGTTTATTGCTAATATAAGTGCTGTCATATAATGCTGTGATATGAAGAGGATACTTCTATTTGCTTTGCCTTTCATGTAACTATACATCACTAGGAAGTAGCATGATGTCTCTGCAGGACATAGACACAAACTCTTGAGTTGTAACCATGTCTCTTTCAAAGACGACTTCTATTGCCTTCACTTAACCTCTCTGCTTCTGTTCACTCATTGTTAAATGTGGGATAATATTTTCCTACCCTCACAGATTGCTAAAAGGATTAATGTCTGTCAAGAGTAAGTGCTATATAAAGGCTAAATGTTATTAACAGTAAAGTGCTTGGTAATATGAGAACCAACATTTTTACCTGATTAAGTTGATATCTTACAAAAACGATTAAAATAAACTGCAGATAATTAATATGCCTTCACTATGTTTTGTTTTAGAAAAGCATGGAATAATGATTATACTCAAGCAGCATCAAAAAACCTTACTTCACTTAATTAAAACAAATTTCTAACATTCTTCAGACACCAATACTTACAGTACAGTCAGAGAGATAAACATCCCATTTGGTCCCCAGACAACACATCTAAACAAAAATCATTTGAGTTGAGTTTCTGCCATTAAAATTCTCCAGTCCTTCAGTTCAGTGCTTGATTTCTTGCAATAGTTGAGAGCAGAGAAGTTAGACCGTTCAGTAATATTTCATAAACACAGCTCCCCAAGCACAATAACTCCTACATCTCAGTTATCACTCACTTGTAAGATTCCTAACTCTTTGTGGGAGAGAGGGCAACCACATTACCATATAGAAGTTTGAGGCATATCATGGTCAATAAACAACAACTGCTTTTTCAAAAAAGCAGTTTGTCCTTGTGCCAGTTTGTTAGAAAACTTTCAGAACAAGTTATCTTAGATATTTTTTACTGACATTATCTTTGTTATGGTTAGAGACAGCTACCAAGAAGGTGTGGGTGTTTTCTGTCTTTTAGAGTCCTCTGGGTTATACAAAACTCCTTCCATCATCCAAATGCCTCATTCTCTGTGTGGGCTGTTCATTTCCCCATTGCACACTCACTCTAAATTATAAGCTTGTGACAGAGGCAAGAAACTGGCCCAGACCACAAAAAAAGCTTTTGGGGGTATTAAAGTGCACAACTGTAATTTTATACATACGTATTTTTTGAAAAGATTTTCTAACTCAACCAGCAGCTAAAAGCTGGCTGAAGAAATTAATGACTGAAATTAAATTACCTGTATTATGAAGCAGATCACACTAGATGTTCATAATGTTCTGCATGGCCTTGAAATCTATTGTGTAAATTTCTTTGGGTGGGGGGGAGGGGATATTTTGTTTTGGTCCAACAAAAAATCAAGTTTCTTCACAAGGTCCCTAGTAAAAGATCAGCGATAATGTTGTTCACATCTGTTTCCTTTCAGATATGCTGTAGTGTCTAAATAGTGCACAAACATATTCATATTTTACAAGATTAATGATATTTTCAGTTTCATGTGGAAATATTACAAATAGGATGCTTTATTATCCTATTATTTCTAGTGACTCAATAATGCTTTGGACTCAAGCTGGTTGAGTATGTCAGGGTCCACAGACCATGCCTGCATACCAGCACACAGGGAGCTAATTCACCCAGATGTACAAAAAGTAATGATAAAGAGCCAAGTGCCCAATTAACCTCAAAAGATGAACAGGGAACTATGAAATCAGCCATATGACAAGGATCTAAAAACAATCATATTTATAGGATAGCATAAACATTACCATTTGCTTCAGGTATATTCTTTGAAATTCAGTTTGTGCTGGTAAATGTAGGAGAGCCCTACAAAGGGGTTAGGTCTGTGAGAAAGTCTAATACAATTCCTAGTTAATACAGAATCCAGTTTGCATTCCAGCCTGGGATTTTGTGCATTTGTTCTTATTTTTTTCCAAAGCCATTTTGTTTTCATTTTTCTTCTTGTAATTGATATTTTCTTTTTAAACTCTCCTCTTGAAAATAGAGTGCTCATGTTCCATGCTTAGGTTTGAGATTTATGTAAACTTTCAAAGGCAGAGGAACAGTGAGAATTTTTTTCCAGAGATCAGCACTTTGCTGAATTAAAAGCTATTTAATTATTTGACATTTTACTCATGTTCTCACAAAATCAACTTTTCTATCTGACTACTACCACATTTTCAATGATTTTCTACAGTGTGTGAGGTAACTAGCGAAGAGTTGGGTTTATCTGCATATTTCTTTTTTTTTTTTTTGGCTTCTTTGAGTTTGTAGTGTGGCACAGCAACCATCTATCAGCTGGCTCGTCAGACAGAATAAAGATTTGAAAGTGGAAATAATCCATGGCTTTAGCATTACTCAGGTAAGAGTCCTATAGAACTTGATGGAGCAATAACTTTTCTATGGATTTCTTTAAAAACCAACCTGTAGCATTCTCTAATATGGATAACATTCTTTTCTAAATTCTATAGGTTTTCAGAGGAGATTTTATAAAATCTTATTTTCATGTCTATTAAATTATCTAAAGCTTTTAAGCTCATAGATTCCCAGCTTCTTCCCTTGATAGTTTACTACATTTTAGACACAAAGTGGAAGAATCATAGGTTACTGGTTTGGGAAAGAAGAAATATTTTAGGTCTATTCCTACTAAAGGTTTTAATATGTGTTGAGACATAGTTTCCAACAAATCTTCACTGGCCCAAACATAATATTGCAGGCGTGGCCAAACTGCAGCTTGCGAGCTGAGCACAGTTAAAGTGCGGCTCGTTGAGCTCCCCCCCAACCTCCACCCCATTCTCCACCTACCAGACTGGAGGAGGAAGTGTAGGGCTTCTGTCCTGTGGCAGGGTGATAGGACTAGGGGCTCTTCCCTGCATGGAGAGGTTCTGGGGGCTTTAGTCCTGCATGGGTGGGAGGAGATGGTGGGTGCCGCTCCACAGGACAGGTTGTGTGTGTCTTGTGGTGCTCAAACTTCTGAAGATTATTGTATGCAGCTCAGAGGGCCTGTAAGTTTGGCCACCCCTGTAATATCACTAACCCCAAGGGTTGAAAAACTGAGTCAGGTTTCCACAATCATGAGATTAGCTTCCAAGTCATCACATAAAAAAAAGTTTGGTTCTTTTATTTGCCCTCTGAGTTGAATTTTTAGGGTTCAATTTCTTTGTATTCTTCCACTGAGGTCTAGTAACTAGTCTCCCCCCTCACCTCCAAATATGACATTTGTGAGAAAGTTGGTAGAGTTGACAATACTACAAAGATGTGATGCTGGTTTTAAAATATGACGACAAAAGGAAGCCTAAAATGATGTGAAACGTTAGGCCAAATTCACCCCTGGTAGAAGTGGGTATACCTTTGGCGTTAAATCTGCTTCGAGCAGGGCGCCGTTTAACCCAGAATTTATATACAAAATAAGCATTTCAATTTTTAAAAACCAATAGTGCAGTAAGAATTGATCTCAGCGTGCAGGTAAATATGTCTAATATGAGATGTATCTCAATGAAATAGCTCTTAAGCGAACAGGAGCAACAACCATGGGAGTTTGTGAGGGAGTATGAAAAGCCAATTGTACCTAGCATACTGTAAACTTAGGCCAATACTTCCCCCCGCACACACAGAAAAAAGATCCTGCAAGAATAAAAAAATAATAATAATGCATGCAGAATTCCAGCAGCAAGGTGGGGGTTATCCAGTTCATTGCTCTGAATTCAGCATGTATAATTATGTGCCTTGTGGGCAGGTGCCATAAGTGTGCAAGCAACTCATGGTTCTATGAGACAGAGTATGGGCTCTTGATGCCAGAGTGACTGAACTGGAGTAGCTAAGGGAGACAGACAAGTACCTAGGGGAGACTTCCAGTGACATAGTGCAATGGTCCCATTCCCGGTCTGACAGTCTCTGTGCTATGGAGGAGAATGGAAAGTCTTGGGAAAAGGCAAACATTTAGCTGGAGTGGAGGAAACCAATCCCTCCTTCTAGATGATGTAATGGTTTCCTCTTGCTCTGAGGCTACCCCTCTTGGGAGGGGACCCCAGTTATTAGGAAGAGACAGACGATAGGAATGGGGGATTCAATCATTAAAAACGGTTGCTGACCTCTTGGGACTTCTAGATAGACTTGTATTCAGTGCTGGGGAGGCACTAGTGTTTGTGGTACATGCAGGTACCAGTGACATAGGGAAAGATAGGAGGGCGATCCTTAAGGCCAAACTTAGGCTGTTCGATAAGAGATTAAAGTCCAGGGCCTCGGTGGTAGCACTCTCTGAAATATTTCCAGCTCTGCACACAAGACCAGACAGACAAACAGAACTAGAGGGTCTAAATGTGTGGATGAGATGATGGTTTTGGAACGAGGATTTAGGTTTATTAGGAACAGGGGAAACTTTTTGGGAAAGAGGATACTATACAAGAAGGATGGCACCATCTAAACCAAAATAGAACGAGATGGGTGGCATGTAAAATTAAAAAGAGCATAGAGGAGTCTACACTGAGTGCTGGGGCCAAGCTGGCACATGTGGAGAACATACAGTTTGGACAAAGACATCTCTTAGGGAGGACTTATTCAAGACATACTCTATATTCTAGTAAAGAGGGGATGATAGGAGTTGCTGAAGTACAGGTAGGAACTGAAGAGAAACAGTCAAACAAGAGTCCCATTCAATTATATCACATGAAGGCAAACAACTAAATGTTGACAAATTTTATAAATGCTTGTAAAAAAATGCTAGAAGTCTAAATACTAAGGGGGTGAACTACAGTGCCTGGTATTAAATGAGGATATTGATATAATAGGTAGCAGAGAACCTTGATAGATGATCAATGGGATATGGTAATAGCAGGGGTACAAAACATATAGGAATGACAGATTAGGTTGTACTGCTTGGCACAGGCACCAACTTTTTTCTGCACAGGTAGGTGCTCTTGCCTCCTACCCGGCCCTGCCCCTACCCCAAGTCCCCACCCTAACTCCGTCCCTCCCTGCCCCATTGGATCCCTCCCCAAGTCCCAGCCCCGGCCCTGCCTTCTCCCCCAAGCATGCCACGTTCTCCCTCCTCCCTCTCCCTCCCAGGCTTGCCACGTGAAATGGCTGTTTCGCGGCACCAGCGCTGGGAGGGAGCAGGAAGAAGCAGGACGTGGCGGCACGCTCAGGGGAGGTGGCGAAGGCAAGCTGGGATGGGGCAGGGACCCACCGGTGGGTGCAGAGCACCCACCAATTTTTCCCCTCCAGCCCTGGAGCACCCAAGGAATTGGCACCTATGCTGCTGGGGGAGTGGTATTTTATGTGAAAGAAAGTATAGAATCAACTGTAGTAATAATCTTAAATGAGTCAAACTGTATCATAGAATCTCTATGGATAGAAATTCCATGCTTGAACAGTAAGAATATAGCATTAGGAATATACTACTGACCACGATGGTGATTGTGAAATACTCAGGGAGATTACAGAGGTTATAAAAACAGAAAATGCAATAATAATCGGGGATTTCAACTATCCTCATATTGAATGAGAGCCTGTCACCTGAGGATGGGATGCAGAGATAAAATTTCTAGACACCATTAATGACTGCTTCTTGTAGCAGCTAGTCCTGGAACCCACAAGGGAAGAGACAGTTCTTGCTTTAGTCCTATGTGAAGCACAGGATCCAGTCTAATTTCTGAGTGGCATAGCACTCATACAATAGATCTGGGAGTAACTTACATGCTGCAGCTATGGGAGCAGACCACGAGAGGTAGCTCTAGGGTGACCAAACAGCAAATGTGAAAAATCGGGATGGGGGGGGGGGAGTAATAGGAGCCTATATAAGAAAAAGACCCAAAAATTGGGACTGTCCCTATAAAATCGGGACATCTGGTCACCCTAGGTAGCTCTTATCGCAAAGCAGTGTAGAAGGCAGCCAAGGCTGGAGAATTGAGGAGAGAGAGCTGTTCATTGGTCCAGCTTGTACTCTGGGTAACGTTACCACAAGAACCAGTGGTCACCGAATGAAATTAATAAGCAGCAGGTTTCACACACACACACACATAAGGAAGTGCTTTTTTCGTACAACATGCAGTCAAGCTGTGGAACTCTTTGCCAGATGTTCTGTTCATTCCCTGTGAAGCCTCTGGCACTCGTTACTGTCAGGAGTCAGGGCTAGATGAACCCTTGGTCTGACCTAGTACGGCCATTCTTGTGTTTGTGTGTGTAAGTATTTACAATAAGTGGTTCCCTCTCTTTTTATATTGCTTATATTTATTACCAATACAACACCAAAAGTGTCCTTGCCCTCATATTAGCCTGACTTAGGACAAGTGATAAGAGATTGACAAATGGGCTGAGAGGGACCCACAAGTACTTGAACAAAGAGGAAGCATCCTTTTAAAAGCAAGTCAGTCCCAGAAGTATCTGGATCACTACTGGCTAACAATCCTACTTCAGACCTAGGTAGTAAAGGTCACAGGAAAACCCTCCTGAAAGTCATAGCATTCCTCTCTTTTTTAGAGCTAGGCAGCCTAATGCAATAGGTCAACAGGCTGGAAATCTGGTCATTTCACTTTCTCGTGACTTAACATATCAACTGGTGTTAGATATTGCAATCATTGTTCTCTCTATTTCCATGAACTTAGTTACATTTTTATATCGGAAAGTTACAGGTTATTAATCTTAACTCCGCAGGGTTCATTCATGGTCTACAGCAAGTTCCTTTTTGCAAGCTATAATAATGTGCCTTATTACTGAGTACCATGTCTTCTGTGACTTCAGCTCTGCAGCACTGGACTTTTGCCACAGAACATATCCCCTAGAAAGTGGATTCCCTAAGAGAAAGCCAACACCAAGACAGGGCTGATCAGTACTGTTTACAGCAGAGGTGGGCAAACTACGGCCCGCAGGCCGCATCCGGCCCACAGCACTGTCCTGCGCGGCCCCTGAGCTCCTGTTGTCTCCCCTCCCCCGCAGCCACGCCACCGCATTGGCAGCGCTCTGGGCGGCGCGCTCATGCAGGGCAGCGCGTCTGGCTCCGGCATGACTCCCAGACATGCTGCTGAGTGGCATGGTAAGGGGGCCGGGGTGTTGGATAAGGGGCAGGGGGTCCTGGGGGGCAGTCAGGGAGCAGGGGGAAGCTGGATAGGGGGTGGGGTCCTGGGGGGCAGTTGGATAGGGCAGAGGTTCTTGGGGGAGTAGATGGGGGTGGTTAGGGGTGGGGGTCCTGGGAGGGGGTGGTTAGGGGACAAGGAGCGGGGGGCAGGGGGGTTGGATGGGTGGGAAGTGGGAGGGAGTGAATAGGGCACAGGGGCCAGGCTGTTTGGGGAGGCACAGCCTTCCCTACCTGGCCCTCCACACAGTTGCGCAGCCCTGTGTGGCCCTTGGGCCAAAAAGTTTGCCCACCCCTGGTTTACACACTGACTAACATGTTGGTAAAGTCATGATCAAAAGAATCAATACCTGCTGCCACAAGTGCCAATGTCTGCCACCACTATAGCTGCTAGACTTTCTGTCCCTGTGTCCATATGGGATGGAAACTTCCCACCACCATGGTCTATGAAGTGAGGGAGAGAAAGAAACACCATCCAGGGAGCAGATTTAGGTGGGAAAAAGGTGGTGGTCTTCCAACCATATCAGAAAAGTCACATTATTACCATGTGCTCTCAAGGTTCAGTTTTCCCAAAATGGGGATCCAGAAAATCCATGGGGTTTGATGGTCTTCTCCTGACTAGACTCAGATGCCCCACCAGACTTCATGCACTTGACTTCCATTTTGGCCCTGAGTTGCCTTACACACAGTTTCAGAACACCAGGGAAGTACCAGAAGCCTGGAAGAAAGTGAATGCTGTGCCAATATTTAAAAAGGGTAAACAGGATGACCTGGGTAATTATAGGCCTGTCAGTCTGACATCGATCCCTGGCAAGATAATAGAGCAGCTGATATGGGACTCAATTAATAAAGAACTAAAGGAGGGTAATAAAATGAATGCCAGTCAAAATAGGTTTGTTGAAAATAGATCCAGTGAAACTTTGATTTCTTTGGATGAAATTAAAAGTTCAGTTGATAAAGTTAATGGTATGATGTAAAATACTTACACCTCTGTAAGACATTTGCACTATTATTGCACAACACTGATTAAAAAACTGGAAAGATATAAAATTAACATGGTACACATTAAATGGATTAAAAGCTGGCTAACTGGTAGGGCTCAAAAGGGAATTGTAAAGAGGGAATCATCAACTAGGTGCATTTTCAGTGGGGTCTTATACGGATGGGTTATATGACCTATAATATTTATCAATGACATGGAAGAAAACATAAATCACTACTAAAGTTTGCAGATGACACAATTGGAGAAACAAATAATGAAGAGGGAAAGTCATTAATACAGAGGAATTTGGATTGCAGGGTAAACTGGATCCAAGCAAACAGCCATTTTAATATAGGTAAACATATACATCTAAGAACAAAGAATGTAGAGCCTACTCAGAGCATGGGGGACACTATCCTGGGAAGCAGTGACCCTGAAAACTGTTTGGGGATTGTGGTAAATATTCAACTGAACATGAGCTTCCTGTTGAATCCTGAATCAAAAGAGCTAATCCTTGGATGCATAAACAGGGGAATCTCAAGTAGGAGTAGAGAAGCTATTTTACCCCTCTATTTGTCACTTTTGTGATCACTGCTGGAATACTCTGTCCAGGTCTGGTGTCCACAGTTAGGGTTGCGAGAAGACTTCTAAAAAAGATTACAGGATTAGAAAACATGTTTTATAGTGACAGAAGGAGCTCACTCTATTTAGCTTAACAAAGAGGACAGTAAGGGATGACTTGATTACAGTATGTAAGTATATCCAGGGGAACAAATATTTGATAATGGATTCTTGAATCTAGCTCACTCAATGAGCGGAAGTTGAAGCTAGATAAACTGAGATCTACTATTTTAACAGTGAGGGTTAACAACTCCATGAAATATAGGCTCTAGTTTGGAGAGATTTGATAGTATATTTTATATAGCAGGTCAGACTAAATGATCACAGTGGTCACATCTAGCCTTGGAATCTATTTCTGCAGGGTCCAATTCTCAGGCAGCAAGTGACATATCATCTTCCAGGAAGGATATTAGGGGATTTCTTCTCCAGAAGCTAGAGGAAAGGGGGGGGGGGGGAGCAAAAGAATAATTTCCTCACTCCTCTT
The DNA here is from genome assembly GCF_965140295.1 of Lepidochelys olivacea. Lineage (NCBI taxonomy): Eukaryota > Metazoa > Chordata > Testudines > Cheloniidae > Lepidochelys > Lepidochelys olivacea. Next base: position 77,677,944 of record NC_140414.1, read on the forward strand.
ATACTTAAGAGCCCTGAACCCCACTTTGTGATGCAAGCACAACTTGCACCCCTTCTATATGATTCTTCTCTACTTCTGTGCAATGCTCCTGGATTTCTCTGTCACTCCACCCACTGAAATTCTTCAAGTTGAAATGCACAGTACTAGTCACAATTTATTGCCGGGCATTTCATACCACCTCACAATTTTCAGACTTAAGCATAGGGTTTTGCTGCAGGATAGCTCCAGTGCTCCACAGACTCCAGAGAACCCTGTCAATATTTCAGTGACTAATAGAAATAATGAGCAACAACGACTTGGTGACTTTTTTAATACATGACTGAGTTAGTGCTCTTTACACAGAAATATACAGATTGTGCGCCTGTCAAGCATACCTTGTAATCCAACATTCACCCTGTGCACAATCAGGCATAAATCATGGGCCTTGAGATTTTGAAAGTCCTGTTTGATCCGGGTGGGGAGCGGAGGCTTGCAACTCTTTTCATGTAATTTAAATTTAAATACCCACCCTCCTCAGCTATGGGGAGGAATTTCTAATAACCAGCATAGCAAGGGCAGACTGGCACACTGTATGCTCTATGCACGGAGCCCTATTTAAAGTCTCTATCCCCCTTCCACATTCCTGCCTGAGCTAAACTTGAACCAAGAATGTTTGACTCAGGTTGGAGGTTTATGGTATTTCAAAGGCTTACATCGTAGGCAAAGCAGGTTTGCTCACGTTTTGGGTGGCTGGCATAAACATACACGAAGGACAACATGCTTTAGGAGCAGCTTCTCGCCCCATTTGCCCCCCCCCCCAATCAGGCTAACAAAGAGGGGGTGGGCTAGGGAGAGGAGCCTCCGGGAAGGTGACTGACACCACGGGCGCACTTCAGTCCGGGGAGGTGCAGAAGGGGACTGAAACGAAAGCCCACACTTTGGGGCCCGGCCCCCGCAGGCTCCCCGCGCTCACCCCAGCGATGGATCGAGCCCCTTTATTACCGGAACGCGCCTGAGATGCTGCCTCCCGGCTTCTCGCCGCGGCCCCGGCGGCCTTGGCCAAGCCAGCGGTGCCTCCGCCAACGCCGCTGCGGGCCCGCGGGGTTTGGGCTGCCGCCCCAGCCCAGCCCGTCGGCCCCCTGGAGGCCGGTGGGGCGCAGAGCTCGGCGGTGGGGTGGATTCTCCCTGGCTCCCAGGTGGCGCGGCTCCGCAGCTAACGCCATGCAAGTGCTCGGCCTGCTGCGCCAGGCTCCTTACGGACCAGCCTCGCCAGCGTCCACCGCCAGCACCAGCCAGGGGCTGCACGGGGCGCGCCCGGCCGGGCCCGCTGCCGCCTCCAGCACGGGGAGGCGAGAAGCGCCAGCCGCCCCCGGCTTCTGCGGCCAGGAGCGGAGCCGGGCGGAGCAGATCAGGAGCCGGACGCTTTACCTGCCCCGGCCGGCTCTGGAATTGCTCCCACTAATAAGGCGTCGGGAAGAGCAGCTTTCTGTGCCAAGTAACCCTCTTCTCCCCCCGCCTCCTCCCACCCTCCTCCCGGTCTCCTCTCCGGCGAAGCCAGCTCGCAGCTGCTGCTCCCCGGGAACCCATCATGAAGGAGGCGACGAGAAAGAGCCCAGGAAACAACTGGCCTTTAGCGCCTTCCTTGTGGCCCGGAGCCGTTGGGTTGAGGTGAGGGCGCTGTGGGCCGAGTCCGGGAGGAACGGAGCCTAGAGATCCAGGGTTTTATCCTGCGCCTCCTCCGGCTTTGTTTAAACTGGAGCTGGGAGAGATTTCCCCCTCCCCCCCGCTCAGATCCCGTGCACATGTTGTACACCCGCTCACATCTCAGCTGAAAGCCATCAGAGAGAGAGAGAGCTGGAGGAGGTGGCTCGGGAGGGAGCTGTTCATCCCCCTTGATCATCCCCTCGCCAGTCCCTCCTGCACACTTAGAGCTTTGCACCTTTGCGCATTTTTTATTTAATAAATTGGTGAGCTCATTATGTTTTTCTTTCTTCTCTGCTTGATCAGTCCCAGGAGAAGAATGGTAACACGAACCGCATCAGAGTGTGAAAATATTGTCCGGGAGGGAGAGAGACCGAGCGGTGGTGAATGCACTTTGCAATACGCTAACAGTGCCTAGAAGGGGGGAGGGTAAGTCTCAGACTAGTTGGTATTTTGCTGGTAATGATGTCAGCTGTCTCCTTCAAGGGCTCTTTTCCCTCTGTCACGAAGTGCAGTTGAGGCTTGAGGGCGAGGAGGGGAAACCGAGGCCGTCTCCGGAGGGGTGTGTGTTTGGTTCAAGGAGTTCAGAGCTCGCCTTTCAAACGGGAGTTCCTGTTCCCTCCTTCGGTCCCAGCTGGAGTTGCACCTTGTAGCTCCGGATTTCTTTCGTGGTGGGAAGCAGCTGTTCTGATGGGGGAGATGATCTCTTCCTGCTAGAGGCAGAGGTAGCATTTCATCTCGCAGAGGAAGAGCTTGCAAATTGCTCCCTGGCAGTCCCGCTCTGATCAGTGGGTTGCGGAATTGCGTGCTTTGACCAGCGCGTGGCCCCCACTTCCCACCCAATTTCCCGTAAACCATTTATTGTCGTATCGATTTCTCAGTAACTTCTGATCAGTCTATCTGCCGATCATATTTACTCTCTTGTTTTATAATAACGTGGATCGATCATGTGCTTCACAGTTTCCTCGGGAAAGCCTCAGCCGATGGGCGATGATTTCAGTCGCATTTGTGGGGGAATTAAGTGAATCTGTGTTTGCGTTTGTTCCGCAGGTTACAAACTCGCCCTGTGAACTGCGCGGATTGGTGGTGACTCGAGGCTTGTAACAAAAGTTTCTTCTAACCGACTCCCAGTTTCGGGGTGACGGGGAGAGACAGAGGGGAAAGGAAACTGGCCCCGAGTGCAAGGAATAGCGCCTCTTCTTCTATATATGCTGCCATTTGCCATGAAGAGAAAACAGAAGAGATTTTTGCAAATGACGTTGTTGTTCATGGTGGCTTTAATTTTCCTGCCTAATATTGGCCTGTGGTCTTTGTACAAGGATAAGCACCTGGTGAAATCCCCAGAGCCAGGAGAGCAGCAGGTGAGTGAGGTGTGTGTGTGTGTGTGGGGGGGGAGTTATAGTTTTGTTTGCTAAGTAACCAACCATTAAGATTTAAAAGCATCATTTAGCCTGATCCGTGGCTGCTATAAAAAGCTAGTTTGCACTTAATGATGCTCATGTGTCATTTTTAACTTGAGATTGCTTTGAATGCCAAATTATATTTAATAGCTTGATGACTCTTTGATATCCCAAATGGTAAATATAATGTGGAGAAAAGGAAAGCATGCATTATACAAAAAACGTTAGCGAGGATATTGTAGAAGGCAAATTAATCTATGGATTTAAGTTTCTCAGAAGAACACTTGCATGAATGGTTACAAAATCTGACTATGTAATGTTAAAGAGCTGGGACCAAATGCACACTCTGATTTAGACAGGCACAGTCCAGTGGCTGTATCCTGGCTAAATTTGCCCCCCCAAACTCTGTAATATTCACTAGGGGGAAACAAAAAGTGCAGACATCAGAACTTCCATCTAGCCAGCATGCAGTCAATGTTGCCTCCTAGAAGGAAATACAGCAGTGTGTCTATTAAAATTGCTCATCATCCAATCAAGTTAACTGTCATTTGTTCTTCTCCTGCTAGGAACTGCTTTTACTTTTTCTACTAGAAACTTAAAGAAGTGACTGTCAGTCTTCTCCTTTCTACTGAATGTTGTTAATATGGCCTGCTACAACTGTAGATAATGTATACAGAGATCAGGCTGTGTGTTTGATGTCATAATATGCACTTAAATATTTCAAAAGTACAGTCCTTCAGTCATAGTTATTATTAGCAGCAGTTGTTATAACCTGTTTTTTCTTAATATGGTTCAGCTAATTAGATTTATATATTGCTCATAAATCTCAATAAGACTTTCATTAAATTATATATATTGAGAGTTGTTATAATTCAATATTTTTAATCACTAACTGCTCTTAAATTACATAATTACTTCTTTTGCATAACACTGCTGTGTTTCCACTGTGTAATCTTTGGTATGCTTTAAGGCTGGTTATTTTTTAAAAAAAAGTTTAGTTTGATCTTTTAGCTTGTTTACCATTTCCACAGCATTGATATGAGTTTATTAGATAGCATCATGTATCATCTTAGTATATTAATATTCTTAATTTCAAGGGTCATCACCCATATACATCGTACAATTTGCACATATTGAATGTATTTGTCATCCTATTCAGTTGAACAATGACATATGTCACTAACAATCAAAGAGTTTTGCTACTACTAAAGTTTACTCTTCACATTACCATACCTATTATGTATAGTTGTAAAATGTTGTGAATGAAGATACTACTTTATAATAATAGGAAATCAATGTCAGTTCCTCTATTTGCAGAATCCTTTGTCTTTACAGATTTTTTTAAAATACATTGGATCTCAGATTATTAGGAGCTAGAAATATTTTTTTCGAAAGAAAGTCTAAAATATTGATTGGTGGCTATCAGTAGTGTACAAGGGGGGAAAAAAAACCACTTTAAAATCTTTTCAGTTTCTTCTTCAGCTGGTGATTTAAGGAAGGTAAGGTGTTCTATGCGAAATCAACCTTTCAATGACTGACGCACAAAAACAGTTTCTGTTTTCTAAAAAATCATGGCTAGAAATATATTTTCCAGTTTTAGAGATTACAGCCTAAGTAGAGCAACATGTATAAGAAAAAAAGGGAAACAATTAAAAAAACCAAATACTACAAGAGTGAACTTGCCACCTCTGAGAGATCAGCTGGTGGAATGTGTGAAGAGCTAATGAGTCTTATTAATAAGATTTTAGCAACTTTAAAATTGAGTAAGTTTTATTTCTAATGCTAATTGAACAGCAATGTGACTGCGGGAAACGAACGGTAAAAACAATAAAACCTGGCAATGAAACTTTCAGCCCTGACTTCAACTTTACAAAACGATCTGGATCTGTTCAGTTGCCTACAGTCCAATATCACTATCATAAGTGAGGTTCATTGTTGAAGATGTCATAACAAATAAGAACATCAGGTTGAAGTAGAGGTGAGTAATGTTACTTCCGTACATTTAACTCGTCCAGTTGATGTCATGATTTAATGTATGCTATATTATAGACAAAGGTGTACAAAAGGAACAAAGGATTCAGATAGTTTTGAATCAAACAACTTAAATACTTACAATCTTCTTTTTTGCTTTATATTTTAAGGTAATCTCAGGGAAGAGAATTGGTAAAACAATGTTAACAATCTGCTGACCCATTTTTCTAATAACTGTGCAAAGAGAATAACTGTTTAGCCGTGAAACTATATTTCTTACAGACTTTTTATATTAACATTCTAAACTGATCAATAATGAATGCTGCAAGTTAATTTTAAGCCTAATTAAGTACGATATCGAAAAAGTTAGCTGTGATGTATTTTAGTTGTGATGTCAGAGAAAGCATGTATAACTTGGAAAAATTAGTCTGTTACTGTACAACATGGATATGATTGGGAAGAGGGGGAAAGAAGAGAGAATTATGACCTTAAAATAATAGGTGAACAATTGGTTGAATCAGGAGTGACGCTTGCTGTCATGAATAAAACATGTGTCCAACTTTTTTATAGTATATTTTGACATTGTCTGTACTAGTTATAGAGCTGATATCTTACTTTGTTAAAATTAGGCTAACATTATGTTGAATAAGCATCAGCTGTCCTTCACTGGAGGGTACGGTATAGTTTTATGGCACTTTGACTCTATATATTGCATAAAAATTACCAGTGAATTTTTAAAGAAGATATCTTCCAACTTACTTGGTGAATAAAGGTTCTGTCAACCATTTTTACCTTACGAATCTGCTAGTTACAGAATAGGATGCGAGGAATGATAGTGGGCTGACTGAAGCATTGACATCATGACAATAGCAGGCAACAAAACTACTCAAAATGGATCACATGGTTAAATGAGGTGTCTGTTTTTATCAATATATAGGAAAGAGGCCCTGCTGTATGGTATGGTTGCATGTGGGGAAAATCTGTGGTATTTATATACCTGAGCTGATAGACTATGTTACAGTGAAATGATGATTTTACAGTTCCTAATAATAATTAATAGAATTTTAGTAGACCATCCTTAAACTTATTCAGATCACATTGTGAAAGTCTTGTATCATGGAAGTCTTGCATAGCTATTGTTAACATCAAAGCTTGCTCTTATGAGAGGGAAATGGAAAATCAGCTTGGAAATATGATACTGGCAGCACTGTTTCGGAGTATATCATCACTTTAGTCATTGTGCATTAATTTTATATGCAGTACTAATCCTTGAGTGTTTCATACAGTTTTATTTCTCTGGTCTCTTGTAGTTTTCTGGAGTGATTATTTACATTTTGGTAGCTTTATCACTCTGCTGATAAACACAAACCGATCAATTATCATCACAAGTATTTAAACAGAGACTCCAAAGGCACAGTGGCACAGACCAAGGGTTCTAAAATGACAGGAAAGAATATTAAATTCTCCCTAAAAATCCTGTTTAACAATTAAATGGCAATTAAGAAACCCTAAATATAAATCTCAAAAATGAAACTGAATTTCTCTTTTACTCTCTATAAATCAGTCTTCCTTTTTATACCATGGAAACAAGATACATGTAATAGACCAGGTTGTCTCTCTCTTTTTTTTTTTAATGGCCTTGTTAATTCTTTAGCACATCATGGTGTATTTGAGTTCTATTTACAGTTTTTACAGTTGGCGTTACTTTATTGTAACTCATTCATTCTGTTCCTTTGTATTGTTTGTCACTGAAATATTCATATACATTATTTTAAGTGTCTTGTCTGATCTCTTCTTATCACCTGCCCAAGGAAAGGAGTTTGGATATTAAACTACTCTGATTCACTGTTTTAATTTCACTTCTCATTTTCTCTTATTGGAGTGCTTGTTGTTGCTTACTCCTGTAGCCACTATGATATAGTGCTAATACAGAGCTATTTAATTTGGATGGTGTGACACCCTGACACCCCAGTATTCACCTCTGCCATGAAATTAGTGTATGTTTTATAGAAAGTATAGCTTGTGAGGTATCATTCTAAAAGTCTTGATCTGCTAGACATTAATATCTCGTTGCATTATATGTGTTATTGTTGTGTGTGAAGTTATGAAGTTTGGCTATGTATGTGTTACTGAAACATGTGAGGTTGAAAACACCCACAAGCAGCCTTTCAGGTACAACAGTGAAAAGGCCAAACAATGTTCATGGCTTATTGAGGAAATGCACACAGGCACAAGGATTACCCCAGGAACTGTGTACAATAGAGACCTCTCAGAGATAGCACTACACAATGGGAACCGTTTGACCCAGTTCAGCAAAAGAGCTTTCCAGCAAGTGTGAAGAAGATATAAAAGGGGGATAATGCGATCATGAGGCTACCTCACTGTCCTTGCAACAACACACCTGGAAACACCCTGGAAAGTGATGGTCTCAGACTAGAAGGATCTTTAGCCTGTGTATGAAAACCTGGGAAACCAAAGGCAATTTGTGCCTTAAGACTCTGCCAGTCTGTTTATCACTCAGGGTGAGAATTTGTTAATTTATAACCTACCTATCTAGTGTGTTAAACTCAGTTTGCAGTTTTTGTTTATCTACTAAAATAGTCTGCTTTGATCTGTTTGCTATTCCTTATAATCACTGAAAATCTATCCTTTGTAGTTAATAAACTTTTTTGGTTCTCTCTAGTTTGTGAAATTCATAACTGGAGGCAAAAAGCTGTGCATATCTTCGTCCACACTGAGGGAAGGAGTGAATTTCATGAGCTTACGCTGCACAGTTTTCTGTGCAGAGCAAGACAATACAATTTTGGATTTGTACCACAGAGGGGGAGGGCACTTGAGTGCTGGGCAATCCCTTAGTTGATTCTTCCCATGCAGAGCTGATTTCAGTGTCTGTGTCATTCTGCAGATGGGTGTGTCCCTACTTGCTTGTGTGCTAGAGGAGGCTTGAGGGCCTGGCAAAGCACAGGGTGAGGGACCCCAGGCTGGTGGAATGGGCGGGCTCAGTGGGACTCCAGTACATCAGGTGGCACCCCATCAGTGGGGGACAGTCTATCACAAATGGTATCTTTGTAACACTTTTATGCACCTGTAATACAGTTTTATCCATGTTTATTCTATGCAACTATTCTTTAATGTAGGAAAAATTATTCCACAGGATAGAATGTCCTGTAATGCCTTTCATAGTCAAGGTATCCCAAAGATAGGTACATGTTGAAAATTACTGTGTTATTTTTTATTGTTTGTTTGTTTGTTTTTTGAGGGAGAGGTGGGGTGGAGAAGGTAACATGGTAAAGTAAGAGCCCACCTTCAAGTGATGGTCTTCATGTATTCCATTGTGCATGCTCATGCGCTCCATGTGCCTAAGACTGGAAGATTTGTTAGTAATATCCATTCGTAATGCCTGTGCCCTACTGCTCCGAACCAAGGCCATAAGGGGCGATGCAGACCAACTGACTCTCCAGTTCCATTCCGCTGCCGATGGAACCACTCGGTGTCTGCAGCACTTGATACTTTCTTCAGCTTATTTACAGTTAAAATTGTAAAAAGTTCCTTTAATACTTTTAGATAGTTTTAGCTATTTCTTAGTACCTAGTTAGTTTAAATAAGCTTAGGGCTTGGGTGTTCCCTCTCTCCCTCACACTCTCTTCTGAACAGGGTGACCTGAATGCCTGGGATTCAAGAATTGTCTCTCCTGGCCCTCCCTGTCAGTAACCATCTGAAGTGCCTCTTACTACCTTGGGGAAACTCACATCCTCTTGAAGTGCAGGGTTTGCTGATCCTTCTGCAGCAGGACTCAACAAGTCCATGAGTGTAGACTTTGAAGATATCTTATGGATCGTGTTATGAGGCCCCAGTTTGATCTGGGTCAGACTGCAGGTGGAGGCACTGAGATTCCAAGGCCAAGAGGAGTAGACCTGAAGACTCTCTTTCACACAGGGACATTAGGAGGGTAGAAAACATACTCCTCAATGATTAAATAAATCCTCCTCTAGGTCCACTTTCAAGAAGATGACCCCTTTTTCAATGCTATTAAAGTTGGGTGAGATTCTGCACCCTTGGTAAAAGGAAGCTGAGGCACTCACAAGAGACACAGTACCAATCTCCTGGCTCTAAAGAGCAAGAGTAATTTGAGACTGGCACCATCTGCTGGAATGGAACCATCCATGGTACTGACGAAAGAGAAGTATCAAGCTCTTCCCCCTCCAACTATTGTATAGTCATACTATGATAAGGAATTGTTGGCGCTGAAAGTTCTTACAATGCTGACTCTTCCAGACAGAGAGACAGGAGTCCTCCATGCCACCACAAGCCTGCAGGGAGATACAGTACCAATGAGGATATTGTCATCCTCCAGGATGTAGAGTCTCCCATTCAATCCTCACAAGGATCGATACTACCAGACCAGGGGTGGCACAAAAGAGAGAGTTGCTCCCTGATATCTTCCCCAGCAATGATCTCACAAGTTCTGTGATTCCAATAACACCACCCATGGAAGTGGGATCTATCTTTTCCTCCTCAGGTGCATCAAAAATGGGCAAGAGACCATCACTGCCTGCAGTAAGGAGGAGTCAGGAGGTTAGTCAAGATATAAGATTTAGAGTCTCTCTTGGGATCCTTTCCATTCTAATAATACAATGCACCGATGTTGGGACCAATGGTGTGGGATCTATTCCATGAGGGCCACCTCAACCACCATTTGACCCTCCTTAATGGCTGTAATGAGGACAATGTGACCGATACATATGCTATCCTGTGTCAGAACAACCTGTCAGAAATCACGACATTCCTCTCCTTAGAGAGAGGAATCTGAACCTGCTTAGGAACTAATGGAAGGGGAAGAAGAATCGGAACTGATGGGGTTATCATCATCATCATCCCCCGATAAGGTGGTTGTGCTGGCCTCACTTTCTCCTCCTGATTACAGGCAATTCCAAGACTTATTAAGGTTGTCTCCTTCTCCTGGAGGAAATGCAGGAGACATCTCAAATTCCTCGACATTCTGTAGCACATGGGACCTAGCAAGGGACTGCCTGTTAATGAAGATATTTCGGAATCTGGCAGGGTGGTCTGGCATTCTCCAGCCACATGTAGTCCCACTCCAAAGAGGACAGAAAATAAATATTTTGTACCAGCCAAGGGAGCAGAATTTTTATTTACATGCCCTGCCCTGAACTCCTTAGGCCAAGCAGTCTCTGAAAGAAACAGGCAATATTAGCCAAAATCCATCCCTTCCGATAAGGGAGCTGAAGGGTTGGACCTGTTGATGAGGAAAGTTTTTGCTTCATCCAACCTATAGTTCCACATAACATTCTGTCAGGGGCATTAATTGTTAAATGCAACTTTGTTAGTAAATTCTGCAAACTTGGAATAATTAACAAGCTCCTGCAGGAGGACAGAGCACAGTTCCAAGCTGCCAGGTCATTTTCAAACCTCAGTCAATGCAGCAGACACAGCTTCCTGTTTGATGGCAACAGCTATTGTCATGAATAGGACATTGTGGCTTCAGTCCTCAGGATTTTCCAAGGAAGTCCAGCCTACTGTGGAGAATTTGTTTGTGAAGGGAACAATCTGTTCAGTGGGAAGAGAACTGATTTGTTACACTTACTGAAAGACTCAAGGGCAACCCTCTACTCACTAGAGATCTATACTCCATCAACAAGGAGGAAATTCCACAGGCCAGAACCATATAAGCCATGACTCGCACCTCAACACTTTAATGATAAAGGGTTTATGAATCACCAGAGAAATGACAGAAGTTGCAGTAAAACAAACACATTTCCCCTTCTTCCTCCTTCCAACGCTAACCTGCCACTAAGAAACACTTTCGGATTTCCGAGAGCTGTGAACCACTCCAGATACCATGTCCATCTACCCAAACTTATAATATCCAGTTTTGATGGCCATCTGTTTCTTTTCTTCCAAGCTTGTCTGATAACAGTCAAATGGGTACTTGACATTATTCATACTGCCTACACTATAGAGTTCCTTTCCCTGTTCCTCTTCAGGGACGCCTCTTGCAAAAGGATGCACAGTCAAGAACTAGATCCTCTGCTTCATCTGTGAGAAATAGAGGCAGTGCTGTTGTAATACCAGGGAAAGGAATTTTTACTCAAAATATTTCCTCATCCCCAAAAAGAAGGTAAGATGGAGTCTCATCATGGATCTCAGATAGCTCCATGACTGTATCTGCAAACTGAGGTTCAGTTTCAGTAATTTCCTCACTGAACAAAATACTACTGATTCACAGCTCTCAGTATGAAGGATGCTTATTTCTATATAGACATCCATTCCTCCCACAGAGGATTCCTAAGGTTCACTGTATGTTCATACCATTATCAATATACGTGCTTCCCTTCAGCCCTGCAACTATGCCAAGGATATTTACAAAAGTACTTTGTCGTAGCAGCTCATTCTAATGACTGATTACTGAGGGGGTGATCTCATCAAGAGGAACTGACAGCAACCTCAACTTTGGTCAATCTTCTGAGTTCACTGGGAATCTGCATAAAGTTTTGTGCGTACAAAAGTCCATTTTAGACTATAGACTAGATTTTATTGAGGCAATATTGGACTCTATCAGTGCCAAGGCATACCTTCCTCAGGACAGATTCCAATCTATAAAGAACTTGTCACACAACTTCAGCTGAGCCCACAGACATCAATCCATTCATTCTTATTCTCCTAGGTCACATATCTTCCTGCACCTGTGTGACACCCTTCATGGGACTTTGCGTTTGTTGTCTCCAGGATTGGCTTTGAACAGTATATGTGCTGAGCAAACACAGTATGGAAAAGCTAGCATTGATTTCCACACACAATGCAAGCTTCTCTAGCCTGGTGGGAGAACAAGGCCCCCTGCCTCAGAAGACATTAATCACAGTGCTTCCTTGTGCTATATGCTTATCTAGATAGGCACTCCACCCTAAGGGACATGGACTTCTCAAGGGTCCTGGATGCACATAAAACTATAACTGTGTGCAGTCCGTGAAGCCTGCAAGCGATTCCTGCCATTCATACAGACCTTGTATAGTCAGGTGATGTCAGACATGATTACAGTATTCAACGTCAACAAACAAGGGGGTATGATATCCGTACCTCTATGTATAGAAACTGTCAATCTTTAGAACCGGTATATTTGCCACCAGATCACTCTGTTGGCAGTGCAGCTCTCAGGAATACACAACACATTGGCAGGCAGCCTCAACGGACAGTTTTCCAAGGACCATGAATGGGAGCTACATGATTCCATAGTATAGACATATTTTCCCAATTTTGGGGGGAGGGCGTGTTCCATCCTAGTATCTGTCTGCATCTCAAGAGGACTGAAAATGCTTGATCTACTGTTCCAGAGGAGCTCAAGGTCAGGGAGACTCACTCCTAGTCATTTGGTTGGGACAGCTGATGCCTCAAACTAGACGGAGTGTTGGTCATCCTGATTGCTCCCAGATGGTCTAGACCATTCTGCTTGCCCAATATTTTTCAGATGTCCCTGGACTTGTTCTCTTAGGACAGGCAAGGTCAGGCATCTCAGTACAACTTCCCATCACAGGACAGGCTGGTATTTGGATGGGTGTTGACTCTAAAAAGGACACATTCACAAATGGTTGAGGTTATTCTTAACTACAGTAGGAAGGAGTCCACTAGAAAGTGCTACGTAGAGAAGTGGAAAAGGTTCTGTCTGGGGTCAATATTATCTGATGACTCTCTAACATCCCCATTGTGTTTAGAATATATAGATATTCTAATATATCCTTTCTTTAAAGACTTTAGATCTGGGTACACACAACAGCTTTTTCTGCCCGGCATTCCCTAATTTACAACCACTGTACAATGTATGTACAGTGTCTGAAAGGTCTGATCATAGCCTTTCCTTGATATAATGAAACCTACTCCATCATGGGGCTTCAATCTGGTCCTTTCAGAATTAACAAGACCTCCATTCAAACAACTGGCCTCATGTTCTTTGATCCACCTATCTGTGAAGGTTCTGGTCGCCATCACCTCAGCTAGACAGGTAGGTGAGCTGATCCATCAAGGTTTGGCATTCTACCTACAAAGAACAAAATCTTTTAGGAAATTGCTTAGACTCTCAACTAGGACCAAAGCCGCTTTGGTAATCTCACTTTGAGATGTTCCTCTTACTGAAATCTGTAAAGCTGCAACATGGCATTCTGTTTGTACCTTCATGAGACATTACACCCTGTTGCAAGTTTCTTCAGCTGATGCTTCTTTGGGCACAGAAGCCCTCCAGTCATCGATACCACAGAAGTCCTCGTACCCTCCTTTAATTAGCTCTGCTTGTCAGTCACTTACAGCAGAATACACAGGGACTATCGCTTGGAGGGGGAGGAGAAGTTACTTACCTCATGAAGTAACTGAAATTCTTCAAGATATGTGGTCCCTCTGTGTATTCCTCTACCCACCCACCATCCTCTCTGCTTTGGATCCTTTATGCAAGATTCATGGTAGAGAAGAAACTGGAGAGGTGATTGTTCTGCACCATGCCATATGTCCTCTCTTTGGAGAACAAGAAGGAGAAGGGCACAGGCATGGACTAACAGACATTGCTAGCAAAAATCTTCTGGTCTCAGGTGCATAAAGCACAAGTGCACCCATAATGGAATACAGATAGGCACTACACATCTTGAAGAACTCAAGTTACTATACAAGTCAAGTAACTCCTCTTTATTCTTATTTGCTAGAAAACTCCTCTATTACCCCTATTCTATTTGTTTAAATCCTTCTCTCACCTCCAAGTCTCCCTCTTGGTTGCTAGAATATCCTTTTCCTACTGGCTTGAATTCTTCCCCCACCTCCCCTGCCCCTAGTTTCTCACATCATTCCCCTCCTCCTATTATTTGCATACCCTTTCCACTGTTTCTCTCTTTTCCTCCCCCTCCCCAGTCTGTCTGTCTGACTTCTCCACATTGGAGAGTCTATAGGAAAGAGTGCTTCAACTTTTTTGCTTCTCTGGGTGTCCAGCATCTGCCTGTGTTCCACAATGTTCTGCTGTGCACAAGAGCAGAACAGATCAGAGATGAGTGGGTACTTAAGTTAGCTCCCTAGGTGCACTGGCTACTCCATTCTCCCAGCAGTACACTAGTGAGCAGGGCTTTGTCATGAGTGAAGCAGGTAAGGAAGGTAGGTTGGCAGGGGTCATTAAAGAAGTCACCTTGTTCTCCCAGCTCCTGCTCTTTCCTCCATCACCAACACTGCATCTAAATCTAATGTCTTGTGCAAATTTACACTGGTTTAATTTAGCTGGTTCAAACTCCTACGTGGACACACCTAGGTTGATTTCAAATTGATTATGTCAGGTTAGCTTGGGCAGGCTGAACTGATATGTCTGTCTATGGTACTTATATGATCCCCATCACCAGAGTATCTGAGCACATCACAATCACTTTAGGGTATTTATGCTCACAACACCTCTGTCCCAACTACTACTGTCCCAACTTCCCAGATGGACAACTGAGGCATAGACTAATTGACTTGCCCAAGGGCACACAGGAAATCTGTGGCAGAGCAAAGAAGTGAGTCTGGGTCTCTGAAGTCCAATGCAAATAGCCTTCCTCTCTAGTTTGTCCTTTCTCTCTAAGATACAGGATATAAGCAATGTAAGAGTATGCACATACAGTTTTAAGTCACACCTTTAGTTAAATTACTACAACTTTGTGTGTCAATGAGTCTATGCTTCCGCTTTCCCTAGCCACTTTTTATCCCAAAGCATTTTGTAAAGCTCCAGGTGAGATAATGATAACCGAGGGGCTGTATAGGCAAATATGGCAGCTGTTGAGAACTCAGCAATAGCCAGAGAATATAGAAAACTACAGGGCATTTGGAGAAATATGCTGGGATAGTTTTACACAAATTTGTAGAAAAATTAGTGGGGATTTTACCAAATGTCCAGAATGTTTGCAGTAATTTATTTTCTATTGTGCTTGGATTTGTTGTTTATATTCTAATATGAGATACTATTGTAAGCCACAAGGAAAATCATGAAAACAGGAACAATCTTTACAGAGTTTTTACAAAGTAGTCTTGCCTGCACCACAGGGAACCTGCAAGTTGAGTGAAAACATCACTTTATGCCCTATTTTTTTATGTCCCATAGCAAACATCTCCATGAAAAGAGCCATCTTATATTCTTTTTATTACTGGTATAGTGGAAGCTGGGTAGTGGAAGCTCCATTACTACTTGGTACTTCATTTTCTCTGTCTACTGACCTGCAAGGGGCCCTATAGAGAATGGAGTAACTTGTGATGATCTTTGATGACCCTGTGGCCTACTAAGAGAAGTGTTGATTCTCTGTTAATGAAATAATAGTTTTTCCTCCCCAAGTGTGATAGAATATTCACTGATATTTGCATATTTAAAACTTCCAGCCTTTTTCATGTGGAACATCCCTTCAAAATTATTTATTTATTGATTTGTAGTATCAAAGCACCTAGGACCTCCAGACATTGTGCTAGACACTCTACAAATACAGAACAAAAAGACAGTTCCTGCCCCAAAGAGCTTACAACTTAAGTATAAGATGAGATAAAAGATAGAGACAGATGGGGAAATAGAAGGAAACAATGAGACAATATTGGTCAGCATGATAGGCTATGATCTCAGTGTACCAGTGGTCTAACCATTGCCAGGTTTTTGCAGGCATCATGGAAAAGGAAAGTTTTGAAGCAGGAAAATGAGATAGTTTTGGCAATGTTTATGGGGAGCTACTCCCCCAGCCTGCAAGGTATTATGGGAGAAAGCACAAAGGTGCTTGTTTGATAATTTAACAAATGGGTACTGAAAGTTGGCATCATGGACTGATTGGAGTCAGGAATCAGTATCTTGATAGTGAGTGAGAGAGAGAATGTTAATGCAGATGAATCTTGAAAGTATATAAATGCAGATCCAGTGACTCCTAGCCTGCCTGGCAGTCACAAATCAGAGCTTAAATGGTATAAAGTTCTGTCTACTGGCTGTCTGTACAGGGGTGAATTTCACTTGCAGTATAAATAGTTAAAAATGCAGTTAAAGGAGGAAAACGTGTTATATCTACTTTTGCGTGCCTGTACATCTTGGTGTGATCTTAAAAAGTCTCATTTTAAAATGATAGAACTTTTATTACTTTTACTTTTGGCACCTAACAATATTTTTATGTTGAATTCAGTATACCAGAGGAAGTCCTCCTGTGGCTAATCTGATACCTGTCTCTTTGCACGGATATTACCCAGAAGGGTATAATTTTGAAGATAAAATGACTATTTTCTATATCTAAACTACAGTCCAATTTAAATTTTATGTATGTCTATTATACAAATCCTGTTAACATTTTCCCCTGTCTATTTTAGATTAATTAATTGTTGACAATTTTTTCTAGGAAAAAAAATCTAAAAATAATCCAAAACATTTTCCCCATGAAGAATCTAAGGCCCTGATCCTGCACTGAACTCAGAGTATGTGGACCTCTGCATCCATACAGAGATCCATTTAAGTCAATGAGCTATTGTGGGCTCAGGTGTCTGTCCACAGGGAGCACAGTACCGAATTGGGACCTAAATTAGAAAAAGAACAGCTCAGCTATATAAAAATGTCAAAAAATAGCTACATTATGGCCCTGATCCAGCAAAACACTTAGGCATGTATTGACTTCAGTGATATAACTCTATGTTCATAAAGTTAAGCCCACGTTTAAATGCTTTGCTGGATTGGGGCCTAGGAGAGGGGCATGTTTGAATGGTCACATTAAAAAAAACTGCAGAAAAGTGAATTTGAAGGTTGATAATTTACTCAGAAAAGGAACTCAGGAAATTCTCAATTAAGATTCCCACACCTACCCCACCTCACCCGCAGCCAGTCAGGCAGAGCAGACTAGGCTGACTAAAATAAGCTACAGCATAAATCTTTGCCCTTCCCTCAAAATTAATGGGATGCTTTTTTTTTTTTTTTTTGGGCAGCGTGTAGGGGCGGTGGAACCAGTCCAGTAAACTCTTTCCCTTGTCTTTGGTTGACATGATCTCAGCCTAATATACCAGCTCCCGTCTGAAAATGTTTTAATAGAGTAACCTCAGAGTACATGGTATACTGGCAAGCCCAAGTCTCTTATGATTTATGGCTTGCTATACATGCTGTACAGGACCTTGTGCTGCCATTTTTTGGAGAAGGTTCTTCTGCTGGAACCTTCCTCAAAATAGTTCTGCAATTATGGAGGAGCGAATGAACTCTCTTCTCTGAGGACATTTGTACAGCTTGCCAAGCATTACTTACAGAGTAGTATTCTGAAGGGGAGGAGAAAGCTTGCTCAACAGATGTAGTTATACCATACTAGGAGGAGGCAGGAGGCAAACGTCGTGTAGGTAGGAATTTAACTGAAAATTGTCTGCCTTTCTCATTCATAAGTTCTCTCACATGGCATCAACAGATCTTAAACTGAGTTTTTCTGACTCTTATTAAAAAATACTGAATTAATGGATTAGATGATGGCCTCCAAACTTACTCATATCTAGTTTCTCAACCACTGACCTGACCTGATTTTTCCAATGACAAATACCTGCCTTGACAATCATGTCAGCTGCCAAGCCCCATACAATTGCACTGTGTGAAAAAGAAATATAAAGTGACCTGTACAAAGTGGTTCTATATGAATTATGAACTTACATTTCTGTAATGCCTTTCCTACTACTGAAGGATTCCAAGTGGTCTATAAGCTTGAACTAATATACAAGATATATAGTCCCTGATTGTCCACTCTGTCCAAGAGTTGTTTGTAACTCCCTGAATCAGAGCTACCCGGTCCCAGCACAAGTTAGGGATGTACATGGACAGCACAAACTTACGCCACCGGTGTAAGGTACCTCAGAGGACTTTATACCAGTGGAGAATTGGACAGAGTAGAACTTTCTCCTGCAATGCCCCCTCCCCTTCCTCTCCTCCGCACACCCTGTTTCTGGAATGTCTCCAACATGCTCTCCCCTTATCACTACACTGGGAAGGAATAGATAGCTCTCATACAGGATAGTAGAGCCACCTCCACCAGATTTATAGCAGCAGAGAGTTCCCATACAGAGGGAGCCTTTTCCATTAGCCATCTTTTGATGAATTTAAGGCCCCTTCGTACTGTTTATGCAGTGCAAATTGGTCTTAGTGGACTAGATACTCTGGCCCATACAGTTCATACATTACTTCATCCACCACTGAAAAACAGTGAGTTCTGGGCTAAAACATAGTGACTATTTAACAACCTATATCAACACCGTACAAAAGTTTAGGACAGAACAGGAAACTACAGTAGGAATTTATCGTATGTTTCACAGCTCTATTTAAAATGAAAAATGGGTTAATCTGTTTTTGTGACCCATTCCTCCTTCCTCACCCCACAAAAGAGCATTATAAAGAATTTATTTTGAGAAATAAGAGTATGAAAACAGGTGGTTAGTGATCACATATGTACTGAAACCTTATAGCCAGATTGTGATGGGCTCCTGACTGGTTATACAAGGTGGGGAAGAAGCAAGGAGCATTCCCAATGCCTTGTATACCTGTTTGGGAGCTAATGACAGTGTGGATGGGGAGTGCAGACACTGTGGCCAGATATCCTTGTCAGCAGTGCTAATCTCCCAAGAAGGGGTGGGATGGATGAGAGTATTCTATTATAAATGTGTTTACACTGCTCTCATCAGTGGACTATCCCAGCACCTTCCACTAGGTGGTGTGACTAACATCTGTCCTGTGTGGTTCTCTCAAACCTCTCCCTAAGGAGAAAGTTGTGTGTTCAGTGTTTGGTTTTGGTAGTGGTTGTTTAAATATGTGTGTGTCAGTGCTTAATTTGTAATGAAAGAGGTGTCCGGGCTCAAGCTTGATGGCTGGAGAGGGGTGGCTGCTGGCCGGGTGCTAAGTTCTGAAGGCAGTGCCTCTGCGAGAAGCAGCACAGAAGGGTGGCGTGGTATGGTGGATTGTTACCCTTACTTCTGCACTGCTGCTGGCAGCCAGAGAGTGGTGGCTGCTGACTGGGAGCCCAGAAGTCTTTGAAATGCCAAGCCTAGAGGGGCTTGGGCTCAGCCCCAGCAAGCCCTGGCACAAATTAAGCACAGGTGTGTGTGTGTTCGCACGCATGCACTGCTATTTTGTGTTTATATTAAGGCAAGGTCAAAGTGAATCATGCAATTGGAAGGTTTGTTAGGGTCCTTAGTTCCTGGGGGAGTTTGTTCCACAGCCTGGTAGTAACCCCACAAAAAGCTCTGTCTCTTGCACAGAAGAGCTTTACCTTTTGCACAGTCCTGCCACGCTACTCTGAAACTCTCTCTCAGCTCATGGGTCAACTAGTAAAGCTAGTCAGCCAGAGAGGTGAGTGCAATCTGCACCTGATCTCCTGCCAGCCAGAAGCCTCAGAAGGATTTCTTTCCTGGGGTTCCAGCTGTGACTCAGCTACTTTGCATTGTCTTCCAGCACAGGGTAGTTCTTAAAGTCACAGCCTAACACATTTGTTGATTTTATTAACCATTTTTATGGCAATTTAAACATGTATTAAAGATTTTTAAGAAAGGTTAAGCACACACACTGGTCATGTAATGGGGAAAGATCTCCCCTATTCAGTCTCTCAGCATACCACACTCTCTCTCTCTAAAAAGAAATACATTTCAATGTATTAATTATTGTTTGGATTTCTCATTTGAGTGCTGTGAAAAATTATTATATTTGGTTCCTTGAATCTTGGAACTTTGTAGATTGCCTTTCTAAGGAGTGATTGTTACACATTAGCATGGAGCGTGCATGAAGAACACACATTAATGCCACACTACAAGAAGTATATTGCTATCTTACAGGCTCTGATAAACAACCACATTTTAAGTTGTCTTTGATATATACACAAAATGAATGACAAGCTTGAATGGATGTTGTTTATCCAAAATGCTTCAGTATAAACTAAAGTGACAATCAAATTGCTGATCAAATTTTGCAATTATAACATGGATATAAAAATGTAAATCCAGAACTTTTGACATTAAGTAAAGCCAAGAGTGCTCTATTAAAATAATGGTCACAAAGCACAACAAGGAAAGGGATATAAAAAGGAGTTGGGATAGTTATAAGAATTACCTGAACCCTCTATAAAACTGATGTATGAAAGCATCACAGCAAAATATTGAATAGTTTTTTTTTTTAACTTTTGTTGCATGCAGAATTAGTTTGTTCAGCATAGTAGATCCCCCAACAATAGTAAGGGCATCCTGGAAAAATAATTGAAACTTTCAGACACATTTTGCCAACAGATGTTGAGTGGTAGGGAATTTTCTCTAAGTATGTCAAGAAGCTCCATCCTATAATGGTCAAATCTTATTTTCCTTCTTGGTTTATCAAAGCCCAACAAGAAAAAGCTTTAGAATCTTCCTTATGGCATAGAAGGCCCATAAAGAGATAAAGCCTCCAATAAAACTACTGCCAAACATTCATCAGCATAATCCAAGGATTTATGTCAAGGAATTATGACGTGATTGGAATAACAGAGACTTGGTGGGATAACTCACATGACTGGAGTACTGTCATGGATGGTTATAAACTGTTCAGGAAGGACAGACAGAGCAGAAAAGGTGGGGGAGTAGCACTGTATGTAAGGGAGCAGTATGACTGCTCAGAGCTTCAGTACGAAACTGCAGAAAAACCTGAGTGTCTCTGGATTAAGTTTAGAAGTGTGAGCAACAAGCGTGATGTAGTAGTGGGAGTCTGCTATAGACCACCGGACCAGGGGGATGAGGTGGATGAGGCTTTCTTCCGGCAGCTCGCAGAAGCTACTAGATCGCACGCCCTGGTTCTCATGGGTGACTTTAATTTTCCTGATATCTGCTGGGAGAGCAATACAGCGGTGCATAGACAATCCAGGAAGTTTTTGGAAAGCGTAGGGGACAATTTCTTGGCGCAAGTGCTAGAGGAGCCAACTGGGGGGGAGCTTTTCTTGACCTGCTGCTCACAAACCAGGAAGAATTAGTAGGGGAAGCAAAAGTGGATGGGAATCTGGAAGGCAGTGTCCATGAGTTGGTTGAGTTCAGGATCCTGACACAGGGAAGAAAGGTAAGCAGCAGGATACGGACCCTGGACTTCAGGAAAGCAGACTTCGACTCCCTCAGGGAACGGATGGGTAGGATCCCCTGGGGGACTAACATGAAGGGGAAAGGAGTCCAGGAGAGCTGGCTGTATTTCAAGGAATCCCTGTTGAGGTTATAGGGACAAACCATCCCGATGTGTCGAAAGAATAGTAAATATGGCAGGTGACCAGCTTGGCTTAACGGTGAAATCCTAGCGGATCTTAAACATAAAAAAGAAGCTTACAAGAAGTGGAAGGTTGGACATAAGACCAGGGAAGAGAATAAAAATATTGCTGGGGCATGTAGGAATGAAATCAGGAGGGCCAAATCGCACCTGGAGCTGCAACTAGCGAGAGATGTTAAGAGTAACAAGAAGGGTTTCTTCAGGTATGTTGGCAACAAGAAGAAAGCCAAGGAAAGTGTGGGCCCCTTACTGAATGAGGGAGGCAACCGAGTGACAGAGGATGTGGAAGAAGCTAATGTACTCACTGCTTTTTTTGCCTCTGTCTTCACTAACAAGGTCAGCTCCCAGACTGCTGCGCTGGGCATCACAACACGGGGAATAGATAGCCAGCCCTCTGTGGAGAAAGAGGTGGTTAGGGACTATTTAGAAAAGCTGGACGTGCACAAGTCCATGGGGCCGGACGAGTTGCATCCGAGAGTGCTAAAGGAATTGTCGGCTGTGATTGGAGAGCCATTGGCCATTATCTTTGAAAACTTGTGGTGAACGGGGGAAGTCCTGGATGACTGGAAAAAGGCTAATGTAGTGCCAATCTTTAAAAAAGGGAAGAAGGAGGATCCTGGGAACTACAGGCCAGTCAGCCTCACCTCAGTCCCTGGAAAAATCATGGAGCAGGTCCTCAAAGAATCAATCCTGAAGCACTTACATGAGAGGAAAGTGATCAGGAACAGTCAGCATGGATTCACCAAGGGAAGGTCATGCCTGACTAATCTAATCGCCTTCTATGATGAGATAACTGGTTCTGTGGATGAAGGGAAAGCAGTAGATGTATTGTTTCTTGACTTTAGCAAAGCTTTTGACACCGTCTCCCACAATATTCTTGTCAGCAAGTTAAAGAAGTATGAGCTGGATGAATGCACTATAAGGTGGGTAGAAAGTTGGCTAGATTGTCGGGCTCAACGGGTAGTGATCAATGGCTCCATGTCTAGTTGGCAGCCGGTGTCAAGTGGAGTGCCCCAGGGGTCGGTCCTGGGGCCGGTTTTGTTCAATATCTTCATAAATGATCTGGAGGATGGTGTGGATTGCACTCTCAGCAAATTTGCGGATGATACTAAACTGGGAGGAGTGGAGGGGAGGGATAGGATACAGAGGGACCTAGACAAATTGGAGGATTGGGCCAAAAGAAATCTGATGAGGTTCAATAAGGATAAGTGCAGCGTCCTGCACTTAGGACGGAAGAACCCAATGCACAGCTACAGACTAGGGACCGAATGGCTAGGCAGCAGTTCTGCGGAAAAGGACCTAGGGGTGACAGTGGACGAGAAGCTGGATATGAGTCAGCAGTGTGCCCTTGTTGCCAAGAAGGCCAATGGCATTTTGGGATGTATAAGTAGGGGCATAGCGAGCAGATCGAGGGGCGTGATCGTTCCCCTCTATTCGACATTGGTGAGGCCTCATCTGGAGTACTGTGTCCAGTTTTGGGCCCCACGCTACAAGAAGGATGTGGATAAATTGGAGAGAGTCCAGTGAAGGGCAACAAAAATGATTCGGGGTCTGGAACACATGACTTATGAGGAGAGGCTGAGGTACCTGGGATTGTTTAGTCTGCAGAAGAGAAGAATGAGGGGGGATTTGATAGCTACTTTTAATTACCTGAAAGGTGGATCCAAAGAGGATGGATCTAGACTATTCTCAGTGGTAGATGAGGACAGGACAAGGAGTAATGGTCTCAAGTTGCAGTGGGGGAGGTTTAGGTTGGATATTAGGAAAAACCTTTTCACTAGGAAGGTGGTGAAACACTGGAATGCGTTACCTAGGGAGGCGGTAGAATCTCCTTCCTTAGAAGTTTTTAAGGTCAGGCTTGACAAAATCCTGGCTGGGATGATTTAATTGGAGATTGGTCCTGCTTTTGAGCAGGGGGTTGGACTAGATGACCTCCTGAGGTCCCTTGCAACCCTGATATTCTATGATTCTATGAATCCAGCCCATTCTAGTATATGAGAGTGAAATCTGGATCTAACTCTAACAATACCTTGCACTAACTAGCATAAAACCCCAACAGTAACCCAACAGTTGCAGTTCTACAAACACTGCAGGTGTACAGGAACTCCAGCTACAATAGTTGCAGAGCATGATGGGGCTAATGCCCCATGCTAATCAAAGAAGAAAAGAATATTCAGGCTCTGGTATCACCTCAGTCAAAGGAGCAAACACTCCCTTCACCACAAACCACTAGAGGATCAAAAGCTATATCCAAATGAAAACACAATCCAGTCATTTGTCATCACTCCCTGGGCTCAACAAATCCAAACTCCTGACCAGCAGATCAAACAATCAAAACTGAAAGATGCTCAAAACGCAAGGCCCACACCCTAAGCCACCAATAGATAAGTTACTGGGAGGGATAAATCATAAGCAGCAGCAAGCTGGCCTGCCTCAGATCCCTGCACAGAGCTATCATACTAGGAGACCACCTCACTTCAATGAAATATGCAAAACTAAGGCAGATTCTCACCAAATCAGTGACCACAACCTAGAGGTGGAAATGAGGATGTACAAAGCACAGTCTAAACCCAGAGAGGTGTGATTGCATGGCCCGTGTAACAGAGGACAGATTAAGACAGACCAACCTTTCTGTTCCAAATGTCTCAAATATGAGGAAGGGAGACAAATATTTCCTCTAATGATCTGGAACCTTAGGACATCTCATCCAAAAGTGATGAGGAAAAACTGTCTGGTGCTGGAAGAGAGAGAGAGAGCGTGCAGATGTCACTGTGCTACATAGCAACCTGCCACCAGATCTTCAGTGGTCTGCAATGACAAATGGACATGAGGGGGGCCAGAACCCAAACAGAGTGTACAGTCCTATTTGGGGTGCATCATACCTGCCTTTCAAAATCTACTTGATGGGCCTGTGGTTTTCTTCCACTCTGTCAACACTTTATTGTTATGAATAGCAACTCAAGTCATATTGAATTGAAAACAGAATAAGACTCAGTGTGTTGAAGCTCTCCTTTGTTTTCAGCCTTGTTTGATCCACTAGAAGAGTGGACTCTATAGAAATACTTATTAGTCCTCTGTGCTATTCTTATTTATTATTGTAGTGAGTGTCAAAGGTGCCAACAGGAATGGAGCCCCATTGTGCTAGATACAAATGTACAAATGTATAGGAAAAACATTGTCCCTGTCCTCAAAGAGCTTGCAAACTAATTTTAGTAACATCCAAAATGCTATTTCCTATTTCTGCCATTCTGCAGTGTTACCTTTTTATCCATGTGTGATGATTCTTGGGGTACCCAGGACTGTGAGTCATCTTGTTATTCCTTACCTCCAGTGAGGAGGACTCTTGGAGTAGCTCCTGGGGGTGAGCTCCCTAACACCACCAGCATTTTAGCCATTCCAGCACTTTTCTTTGGGCTATGCCAGCCCTAACTTTGCTTGCAGGTTAACAATAGGTGCACCCCAATCCCAGAGCCCCCTTGAATTGTTCCCCTGTGATATCCACCTCTGACACTGGCTACTCCCAGAAATTCCAGATCCTCTGCACCTAAAGGTGCAGGGTAGCCCAGTTGACCAGTTTTACCTTAAACTGTTGCTGCTGTAAGCCACATAGCACTCAGGTGAGCACTTACAACCAACCAAAAGTAGGTTGATTTAAGAGAGAGTATTTAACTAGAAAAAAGAGTGAGTGGTGAAAACAACTGGTTACAATACAAAACAAAATCATAAAACCTGGGGCTACACTTATCAATAGTTAACTTTCCTTTCCAATAAAGTAGATTTTCACTCCCCGCTTCTTTCCCCTCCCCCCAAAAAGCAGTCTCTTGCTAAGTTGGCTGATTTCTCAAGAACTGGGATCCAAAACATTCATGAAAGAAAACTCCTCTCAGCCAGGGGTTTTCCTCAGTGAATGGATTCAGAGTGTCCTATGCTCTGTTACACTGAAAACAATCTTTTGTTTCTGTTCACAACAACGGCAAAGCTGTTCCTTTTTCACCTCCTAAGAGGTTTTGATTGTTTGGTGGTACCTCTCATGGTTTTCCATTGATAGTTTTGGGAAGGAGCAAGGCTGTTCAATTGAGCCTTTTATTATCTCACCAGCTGATTAGGGAGGGGAATGACCATTCCCCTTGCCTGAATGTGTCATCACCCAGACACATTATCTCTGGAGACCAGTTTTTACTCCAAGTCCATAAAGCATGCTTTCAGTATAAATACATCATTTCTTAAATATTACCCATACATTGACAAGTTACAAGCATTCTTTAGACACCACACATGATATCCTTTAGGGATAAATACCCTGCCAGATATGTGTTTGGTGTAATGAGTTTGTCAGGTGTGAGGTGAGAGCTGCTTACAAAGAGCAGGGGGACCCTTTGCCAGTGGGTCTTTCTGCTCACATGGTGTTACATAATGTTTTTTGTTGCCTGCTCCTTCACAGACTATTTATACACATTTCCTTTTGCAAAGGTTGCTCTATACCAGGAATTCTCAACCCTTTTCTTTCTGAGGTTCCCCTGACATACTATAAAAACTCCACAGCCCACCTGTACCACAATAACTCTTTTTCTGCATATCCAGTAGATGAAAAACGAGGGCCAGCATTAGCGGGTAGCAAGCAGGGCAACTGCCTCAGGCTCCATGCCACAGGGCGCCCTGTGAGGCTAAATTACTCAGGCTTCAGCTTCAGCCCTGAGTGGTGGGGCTCAGGCTTCAGTCCCAGGCCCCATTGAGTCTAATGTTGGTCCTGCTCCCTGAAACCTGCTCATGGCCCCCTAAGGGCCCTGGACCCCTGGTTGAGAACCACTGTTCTATACGATGATTTACCTTAGGGATCGTCATGGATTCTTTACTATGCTTTTGTGAGTCTTTGCTATTAATGAATGCTTCAGCTCTCTGATTATCTTGATGTTCTGTAAGATATGGAGCTATTGAATCATCTGCTAGAGGAGCTGTTGGCTCTTCACATTCACTCTCATTACTAAGAATAAGATTTTGTCATGGAGGTAATGGACTCTGTGACTTTCAGAGAACTCCATGATATTTTCCGCTTCAGCTGGAGCCCCATGCCCTGGGACGGCGGGTGTCTGGGAGCTATCAGCTGCCGATGGGGCTCAGGAACACTCAGTTCCACCAGCAGTCAGCCTCCCCGCCTCCATTATTTTTAGTAAAAGTCATAGGTCACAGGCTTCTACGAATTTTTGTTTATTGCCCATGACCTGTCCGTGACTTTCACTAAAAGTAACCATGACAAAATCTTAATCTTACTCATTCCTTTCTGACATTTAGTTATCTTTACTCTTTGCACGTGGATTCTACCTTTTATTTCTCCCTTTCAGTCACGAAGTCTATCTCCAGTTTGGTCATGAAGAAAAGGTTTCAAAGATCTTGTCTGCCATCCTTCTCTCCTCCTCATGTGCTTGCTAACAAAATCAATTGGCTTGATCCTCTCAGCTTAGTTACCTTTTTCAGGTCACAGGCCGATCTGTAACTTATTGACCTACTCTTTGGGAGAGCCAAGCTGTTCTGTTTAGTGATGCTGGAAAGTGAGGGGGAAGCTGCTGGTGGGAGTGAAAGGAAAATAAGAGGAAATACACAGAAAGGGGGATTAGTGCAGGCATAAAAGTAACAGAGAGGAGGAGGAAAAGCAGTGTCAGGGGTGGGGGACATATTTCCCTTGTGTAATATGTTCCGAAATCGCCATGTCTTATTGTTAACCTCCTTTCTTTATTTCACATTTCTGTTTTCCATATCATTTTGATGACTTTTTAATGTGTGTGTGCACAGCTCAGCTCTACCTTAATTCTCCACTGTAATTTCTTAAAGTATAGTAGTAAAGCTGTTTTGGAATGCCATGGATTAATGATGCATTTAAACTGCTTTAAAATGACCCCAGGCGAGGTCAATTATTGAAATAATGCCAGTGAGGAATATTTTATTTTGATTGCAGTAAGCTCTTAGTTTTATGTTAACCACATCATACAAATATGACCTGCGAAGTTTTAATGTTGTACTGAATTCAAAATAGCATATTTCAAACTCTTTTTTTCCATTAAAAAAACCAAACCCTGAAATCTCTGCTCAGACTTGGCATTCAGCAAGCAGACTCTACAGTCTCATTCTATTCTAGTATATGTATGGTCACTGTTTTTGTGCTGATTCCGAGTAGAGCAGGCTTGTCTGACCTTTGTGATAAAAAGGCAGAATTTACTGAGGCACAGGTGCCGCTTATGGTCAATTAGGTAATCCTGCATTTTCTTTCAATTCCATAGCCTCCAGCTCAGTAATATTATAGTGCCTCCCAAGTATTTAAAAATAGATATAATCTCTCCTTCTTCCTTCCCAGGGAGAAATAGCTTGAGTAGCTTAGAGTGGGGTTTTATTTATTTATTTATTTTTGGTAGTGGGTGTAACTTGAGGTAAAAGTAAGATTCCCAAACTTTTACTATACTGTTGGTAACGACTCCTTAAACTCCTACTAAAATCAAGTCAAAGGCAAAACAGGGATTCTGAATGACTTTTTATTATGTTTCTGACATGCTGTGCCCTTTCAGACAGCAGCAGACAGCTACAGGTTTGCAGATGATGATGTCAAAATGGAGAATCATCAGATTGTTCTGAAGCTCATGGATAGAAGCAGGCCTTCAATTCCTCTCAAATTCCGGGGTAGCAAAGGCATCTGTGACAGTGTGTGGAGAGAAACATGGACTTATGTGTTCCACAGTCACACAGTGCAGGGCAGTGCACTGAAAAAACCACAACCCAGATCTCTCTTGGGCAAATTGACTTCGGTGGCGAACAAATTTAAATCCTTAGTGATATTGCCATTGAGATGGACTATGAGGTGCACTAAACAGGAAATCATAAGAGATACTATGAAGGTGAATTACCGTCATGTGCTGGCACCTGAATGGGAAGTAAGGATAATTCCTAGCACTGTGTGAGACTATTGTGCAACAACAGAGCATCAGAGAACTTCTCCCTCCCCCAAGCTTCATTCACAAAAACAGTACATCTAATTTCTTGTGATGAAGTTTGCATTAGTGATTATAATGGTAATTATGTGCAGAAGACATGGCTTCCTTTCTTCCTTTGGAAAGGAGTCACTTCCATTTGCTTTTTATTTTTGAGTGGAGCTGGTTGAAAAATTACATTTTTAAAATAATTTTGATTGAAGAAAGGGACAAATTTTTCACAATCAATTTATTTGTTGTCAGTAAATCCCCCCATATTTTAACTGATTTTACTTTTGAATATAGAGATGTATTGCTGTTCCTCCTATGAGCATTCATCTCCCTTTCAGGTCTTCTGGTTAGCTATATTACAGATAGAAAGTCATCTCAATGGCAGCATTTAATGACAGCTGACCCTCCAATGACATTGGGATTGTCCACTTATACTTTATAATCAGGTAGTCCCAGCTATATAACACTGTTGTCTGCAAGTCCTATATGCTTTGGGGACTCACGGGTCTTGCCAGAGGCAATGCATGGGGGGGCATGCGGGGTCATGTGCACCCCCTCCCCCAGATTTGCTGGTTGGCTTGTACTGAGCATGCTCATTAATACTGCTGAAGCCGGCTGCCCTCATTCTGCACCTCCCACTATAGGCAGGCACGGGTCATCTCTGGGTCTTGGAGCGTCAGCATGACCCACATAATTTTAACTGCGGTGGTGGTGTTTCTTCTTCTTCAATATCTAGAAGAGGAGCAGTCCTTGGAGGAGAAGTGATAACCTCTTACCACCACCACAAAACTCTACCTCTACTACTGCACATAACAAGTGACAACAAATGGGGCAGTCTTCTGTAAAAGAAGGGAGAATGATGCTGGAGGTTTGCCAAGCAGATCTATAATAATCCCACCCTCCATCTCAGCAGTAGAAGAGGAAGAGAAACTTTAGCTTTTTCCACCAGCTTGGAGCAGCCAGACTATGAGGAAAGGGTATGGTAGCCAGTTATAAGGCCAGGAACTCAGTTTACTAGTCTAGGAAGCAGGGAGTTTGGTGGTGACTGAGGCCCATGAGAGACCAACAGGGATCTTAAGAGTCACTATAGGAGCCCAGTCAGTGGAGGAAAAAAATGAATACATTATTTTTTAAAAAAAGCGTAATCCCAGCAGCCACAGAAGAAGGAGGGAGGGGAAAGTAGACCACTGTCTTTTGTTGCTGCTGCTGCTGTTGTTGTTTTTGTTATTAACTCTTTGTGATGTGCTCAGACACTACAATGATATGTGTGGTGGAAACACCTGGATAGGTAAATAATCAATGTGGAAACCAATAGCCACTTGTGGAGGGGCACTAGGGTGGGCTCTTTCCATAGATGAGGAAGGGACAGAGCATCAGACAGAAAGTTGTGTAGGATAGGATCCTCACTTTTAAGTTGTGCTTGGAATCCTGCCCACCTGTTTTTCTGGCCTTACCAAATGTTGAACCCGACATTCAGCACACTAACTGCAGCAAGCATTTTCTCATCGATCACATTTATATAATGTGTACAGATTGGGTCTTCGGAGCAGAATCAGAATCTACAAGAAACCTAAAAAACAAGTTGTGGTATTCATTAGCACTTATCCATGACTTTGGCCCTCAGCGTGAACAATTTGCCTTAAACTGAGTAACATGTAACTTCAGATTACGTGTAGTAGGTGGTGTTGGGAGATCAAGCCACACGGAGTGAAGAGATTTTAAATTAATTACCTGGATGTCTGAAAATATCTTTTCAGACACCAAATATCTGGATGGCTGAAAATATCCAGGTATGCCAGAAAGGATGGTAAAAGTTGGCATAAGATTCATAGTGTTGCAGTTTCTTAGTGAATTTGAGGTGTAGCAAATTGAGAGATGATGTGAAACTATGGTGGACTGAACATATCTGTAATTATATGCGTTTTCTTATTTAAAAAAAGTATTTCTGTGTGCCAAACTGCTTCAGAGAGAGAGAGAGAGAGAGAGAGAGAGAGAGAGAGAGAGAGAGAGAGAGATAAACCTCAGTAGCAGAAAATTGAAGTGCAGGGGTGGTTGGGGGAGATTTTCAAAGGCACAAATGGCAGGTAGGCACATAACTCCCTTTGAGAGTCAATGGGAATTGAGCATCACCTATCATTATTGCTTTTGAAAATCTTCCCCATTTTCTGCTGGGCATTAGCAATATCTCCCCCAAAATCTACATGCATGCTTAATTAGAAAAGACAGCAAAAGTGGAGGGAATATGTACAAACCAACTTAATATTGTTGCAATGTCATTTCCCCCACTCCTCCCTTCCTAGAGTAAAGTAGAAAAATCTTGGACAGGGCTGATGGCCAGGCAGCAACCAGAGGTCAAGTTGTTGTCTTGCTTTAGCATGGTACATGTGAAACAGTTGCTTGATTCTTCCTGTATGGGGAAAAGTCTGTCTGCATCAATGCATAATTGTATGGGGTGAGTTCAGGATCTCAAAATTTTGTTTGGACTATGCTGTGGGGCAGAGTTGTACATGTGTGACTGTAGTTAGTACTCTGTGCAATATGAATGATATTCTGTTACTTCTGCCTTATACACGTTTGTTCTTCAGCTCTAAACTTTGTTTGATATACAAGAAAATATATTGGATGCCAGTATGAATGGAATCTATCCCAGAAGTATGCAACTCAGCTGTTCAAGAATAAAGAAAAAAATCTTTTCCCTTAAGTACATGTTTTACTTACTGGAAACCTTTTCATTAGAATTCTGTATGGGATGTGCTAGTCAGGGATTTGCCAGGTGCTTACCAGAATACTACTTAAAGCTTGCTGACAGTTACTGGTGGAAATAAAAGCTGATATTTTTCCAGTGCATAACGCAGTGTGCAGTTGCTAATGCACAGAAGAGTGCATCTAATTCGTAAGACAAAAAGGAGTTTCCTAATGAATGCTCATTTGCTAAAACCTACCTATATACTAGAAAAATCAAGCTTTACATACAGGACAAAAATTGTCCTGTTTCTTTTTAAACATGTATGTAGTTCACAGATCTCGCTCACATGTAAATGACTCAGAGTATGACACTGTACCTGCCTTGCAGTTGTTTTAGAATTACCAGACTCCTGAGTCTTGTACTACTTAGTCATTTTTAGTGTTTTCAGTCTATTTCTTGCCAAAACAATTGGGAGTGGAGTTTTCAAAAGTACTCATCATTGGCCTCACTCTGCACTTACTGAAATAATCGGTAAAATGCCCATTGATTTCAATAGGAACAGTTATAATTATTACTCACCATCTTGGGCTGACTTTCCCTCTCGTTCCCCAATACAGGGTTCTTCTTTTCTTGGGTAGCATCTGTTTGACTACTTGATTTGACTCCTTCCCAACTTCTGTCATTGTACCTTCTCTCATGTTTTCTCCTATGCCTGAAACAGTCTTCCAAAACTGTGCCTCTTTCAAATAAATTCTGAAAATTCATCTACTCCATGAAGCACTCTAGCTATAAGTAGTCCAGGCCATACTGTGCTTGGTTTGTGTTGTCCTGTTTTGTATTGTTCTTCTACACTGTAAAAGCCTTTCTAAGGGAGCTCTAACTTGTTCGGTGGAGTTCCTCTTTTGAACAGCACTACTGGAACTAAACGTACAATAATTTATTATCCTGCACAATGTTTTACTTTTTTATTTTATTTTATTTTGTTGTAGCTTTGTTTTGAGCAGAGCATAGTGCTTGTATTTCTGGTGGATTAGACAGGGGAGTGTTGTAGCACTCAGAACAGAAAACAAATGTTAAAATGCTCTTTGACTTAAGGAGTTTAGACTATATGAATTTGGGATTTGGACACAAAGGCCTTCGAGTTTAAAAGATAGACACGCAGGAGATGAGATACACTGGTGAATCCAGGGGAAGGAGAACAAAGAAACTGCACTGTTGGCTAATTACTTGGCTATGAATTCTAGAAGGAGTGGGAAAGCATCTGGAAATAACATTTAAAATTATGTGGAAAAACTGAGTTAAACTAGAAAAAGGATATCTTGTGGAATGCACCAAATATGACACCTGGAAATCTGGATATCTAGACAGAGCAGTCAAGTATCAGGGGGGTAGCCGTGTTAGTCTGTATCCACAAAAACAACAAGGAGTCCGGTGGCACCTTAAAGACTAAAAGATTTATTTGGGCATAAGCTTTCATGGGCTAGAATCCACTTCTTCGGATGCATGGAGTGAAACAGAGCAGACATGTTTACAACAGGCTTCTTTGAACAGTTCATTCAAACAAAATTTGAGCAGACCATTGTCTGCTCATGAATATAATTTGATCTCTAACCAAGAATGATTTGGGATTGCTTGTAATTTGACCTGAACAATACATACAGATGTAATGACAGTAATTTTATGGAACTGTTTTTTGGAGGATTAAAAATTGTATATGCAGAATGCTGCCAGGCACCAAGCATGTAGAAATAAAAATATAAAATGTACATATTAACATACTGACCCTGGAAATGAATAACCATGGGAAAGAACATCCTACTGCAACTTAGACCATCCATCTTTTCTTTTAAAAATATTGAGAAGTGTGACAAAGAGCAATCTCATCACAGAGTATTAAAATATAAATTGTATATTGGTAAGGACTTCCCAATAAAACCACAGATCTGCTAATTTTTATGTGAAAAAACTAGTAACAGCAAGAGTGCAACACAGAAAGGTACATTTTAATTGCTGAACAATTAAAAATTAACACATACTGATTGTGAAGCCCTTACTTAATTTGTCTAGCTGTATTTAAGATACAAGTAAAACAAATAAAGTTGTTCAGAGGCTGAACAGAAACATGTACGACTTTCTATTTAATATCTGCATACTGGGGGATAAGTTCTCTCCTCTGTTCTGTTGCTGCTGAGATCTTTCTCTCCTTTCTCATTGAGCAGTGTGGACCAATATGGGTTGTTTTTCATCGCTGCCACTTGGGTAAGTTTCTTCACCGCTCTCTGACTCAGTTTCTCTATCTGTAAAATGAGAATGATACAGACCTCTTTTGTCAAGCATTTGTAAAACTACAGAGGAAAAATGGTATAGAAAAGCTGGATATTATTTTATCATTTATTTATTACGACTGACATTGCTGGGAGGCCTCTCCCTTGTGGTTGCTCCTAGAGGACTGACAACCCTGCTGTTGCAAGGGGCTCGCTGCACTGGTCACTTCTGGGAGTTGTTTCTTTTCCTTTCCTGGCTGAGGTAGCTGTGGTTATCATGACCTTCTTCTCCATGGGCTGACCCTGTGGCTTACTTTTACTGTACTTCTCCATCTTCAGTGCTGAATAAAGAAATTATTGCTTCCAGCAAAGCCAGTGAGATATTGTTCTTGCAGGTTAGTGACACGAGAAAACATGTTTCATTCTCAGGTTAAATCCCTCCACCTCTCCCACCCAAAAAGAACCGGCAATTTCCACTGGCATAAAACTGTCATTTTTCACAGGCAGATACACATGAAGAGAGAATATCAGATCTCTTTACAGC
Source organism: Lepidochelys olivacea (assembly GCF_965140295.1). Lineage (NCBI taxonomy): Eukaryota > Metazoa > Chordata > Testudines > Cheloniidae > Lepidochelys > Lepidochelys olivacea. The sequence continues at coordinate 77,711,709 of NC_140414.1, forward strand.
CTGTTCACTGTGAAACCAGGGGTATTGCTCACAGAATGCTATGCTATTTAGCATGGATAAGGGTGGCAGAATCTGGTCCTATTGTGTCAGCTTTCAGCAGCTCTGTGAAGGCTCAGCTTCAACTCTAACACAGGGAAGCCTGTCAGCACTTCAGTTTGGCTTCTTTCTATCTGTCTCACTCACTCCTTTCTCTGATTCAGCTCCTCTGTTCTTGACAGAAATTAAACAGAGCAGCAATCATTCTCATGATACCCTCTATGCTGCTACTGAAATGCCTCCCTCCATACATTTTAATTGTTTTTTGTGTTGCTACTCCTCTGATTGGCCAGTTAGTTTGTGAGGCCATTTTGTAGGTAAGGTGGACCTGTTCAAATACAGGATTTTGTCACACAGCAACCGCTGTAAAATTAAAATGTTGGCTGCTGTCACTTAAAACTCAACAAACAGAGTAATGTGTTTTCAGATTAAGGAACTAGAGTTTGAGAGAGAGTTTGTGTCATGGTTGCAGGGCTAGCTGCACCTCAGTCCCCTTTCTAATCTTTCCAAGTGCAGCCCCCCCGGTGTCAGACTGCATGCCTTTACTTATCCAGGGTCAGACCTCCCCAACTGTCCAATGCCTAGACTGGTTCCTGGGCTACAGTATCAGCAGGGTCTGACTGAGTTTGGATACCTGCCGTACTTCCCTTCAGGAATCTGTAACCAGTGGTTTATATAGCAACCAGGCTGCCTTCTTAAAACATGCTATTGATTCTTTAACAGTAGAAACAAATTATTGCATGAAAAAGGATTTTACAACAGTCTACACATATGTCTATCTCACTTCAAGTTTTACCATCCCCTGATGGTAACCTTTGCAGTCCTAACTCACTCGGGTACTTCTGCCTCAGTCTGGTTTACCCAAACAATGTCCTGCAGTCTAGAGAGAGACACCATTTTAAAGTCCTGCTAAATTCCTTTTTGTTCCTGGGGTTTGGCCCTCCTGTAGGCTAACCAGGAGATCAAGGCACAATCCTCAGGTCCAATGGTTCGGGCATTGTTCTGTAGCAACCGTCAAGTGCGTGCTGAAAAATGGCTTCTCATGAGCCTTTTTTTCCACTTCCTACCTGTTTTTCCTGACAGCTCCCTATTAAACTAAACCAAAATGTTATACTGTAAACATCCCAGTAACCAGGACAACATACGGTATTCATAAATTATTACAGAGCAGCTCCAAACCTGGCACAGGATGGTCCAGTGATTAAAGTATTAGCCAGGCTCTGGCAGAGCAGGGTTCAATTGCTACTCTATCAGAGAGATTCTCTGTGATCTTGGTCAAATCACGTAGTGCTTATCTACACTGCCCTGCAGTTTGGCGTGCACGGGCATGACTAGCACCATGCACCAAAGTTCTGCACTGTAATTCTCACAGGTGTATGCTGCGGATGCGAACTAATAGCTTCCTAGTTTGTGTTTTAATATAGTCCTCTAGGAACCTTTTAGTTCATGCCTTCAGCGTCCACACAGTTACAGAGCAGCACTTTGGTGTGCGCTGCTATTCACATCTCCTACTTCAAACTGCGGGGCGATGTAGACGTAGCCTAACATTCTCTCTGTCTTGATGAAGGGAAGTACTACTATCCCCATTGCAGAGATGGGGAACCAAGGCACAGAAAGATCTTCAACAAGTCACGTAATCACAGGAAAGTGGCAGGATGAATACACTAAAGATTGTGAGACACTTAGTCACTACAGTAATGGAGCCTAGAAAAGTGCATAGGATAGTTTTTTAAAAAAACCTGGATAATAATAGTGGTAACCTTTAACAATCTTTAGTAAGTTTCCTCCCAAGCTAGTGACCCATCGGTTTGCTTCAGTGAGTCTCCCCACGGAGGAGTAAGGGAAGATGCTTGTGGATGCATTTGGAGAATTGGGGCTCTGGACAAATGTATTGTTTGCCACAAAATGTATTATAAGCAAATACAGGAGTCCTAAATACCAGACATGTAGACTGGAGTTGACATCCAAGCACATCTGTTGTTTCCAGGTCACTCGGTTCCAGTGGACACAGGAATTAAAGAAAAACAGATTAGTTCCAAAATCTAAAACGGTTCTTTACAAGACGTTCAGATTTGAATTTACTGCTTGTATTTACTCTACAGTTCCTGATTAATGTACAGATTTGAAAAGGCTTTATCTTATTTGAGTAAGTACTAATACATAAAAAAAAATTGAAAAGCTTTAAAAAGTTCTAATATCTTTTGCGAAAGATTGGATGTAAGGAAAAATTGGTTTTATCTTACGAAAGTTAAGCTTTCGTAAGGAATTCTGGATAAATACTGTAAACAGTACTTATTGTAAGAAACATCTTTATTTTTTGGAGCTTTGACATGGCATTTTTTAGCTACCGGTTTTACTATAATCATGAAATAACTCCGTTATCTATTAGGAGGCAGCAAGGCCTAGCAGAAGAATATTGGATGCAGATTCAAGAGACCTGGGTTCTGTTCTTGATTCTGCCACTGACCTGCTGGGGCGAGGATAGGGAAACTGAAGCACAGTTATTCTATCTGTAACCCAGGTAAAGTATTTTGTGAAAAGTTCTATATGAATGCGATAGGGTGCTTGGAGGGCCTGATGGCCGAGTGGTTAGTGCTCCTGACCTCCAACCCCTTGTCTTGCTGTTGAGGGAGGGAATGCCGGGAGAGTTGGTAGCAATGTCTGGTCCATGACCCCAGACCAAGAGTGTTTGGATCTCCCCACTGTGTCTTTGTCCTTAAGCAGGGCATGGAACAGAGACCTAGGACCTCATTCTACCCTCTCCACGGGGTCCTAGCCAAGGACCCTGTAGGAAGTAACACTAGCACGTTCCTCCCCATAGAGAGCCTACATCTGCCACCCTGGGCTGCTTCCTATCTGTGTGCCCTTTCAGTATGGGGCATGACTTCTGTAGTCCAAACAGTCAAGAGCTTCACAAAGTCCCAAATGAGTGGGGCATGCAAGACCTGCTGCATCTTGAAGTGTCTGGTGGTTGGAGAAGGCACTTCTGGGGGCCTTACCCACTATGTGGTCCCCTCTCAGGCTTCACATTCTGTCTGGCTTCCTGGAAAAAGATTCTTCTTCCTTGCAGCCTGTCCATCACTCCTTGCCTGAGCATCTGAGCTCCTTTCAATCGCTTCTCCATCTAGCGTGTGCTCAGAAGGCCTGTAGGGGTAGAGCTACTTGGGCCCAGTATTGCCTTTTAACCACTTCAGGCCTTGGATGGGGTTTGCATACCTTATCACAGAGAGTGAGATACCATTGTAGCAATAGGGCAAAAATAGAAGTAACATTTATGTAAAAAATAGAAAGAAAAGATAGAAGTTAACTTATTACTGTTGTTTTGTTTTTTGTGTTTTACAATTGGTATTTATTCACCATTTACATTTACGCCATTCCACAAGGAATGAGCATTCTCAGTTAGGGGACATAAGAACTGCTAAACCAGAACAGATGACTGGTCTATCTAGACCAGTATTCTGTCTCCGATACTGGCCGGTACAAGGTGCTTTATGAATTCCCATAAAGGACAATTATGGAATAACCTGCACACAGAGGAAGTTTCTTCCTAACCCATGTCATTAAGTGGTTGGTTTATATCCTGAAGCATGAGGATTTATAGCCTGTATATTGTACAACCAAGTTCATCCAGTACTTCATTTTAGCTGACATCAAACTTTGTTCATTACTGATTTCCAGCTTGGGAATATTATTATTCCTTATTGTTCTGCACTTTGGCAGATTCAGTCAAGAGGCCATCATTCTAATAGAAAGCTGTGACCAATTGCTTTAAAAATAAATGATACTTGCACTGATTCAAGGGAGAAGGTTCATTAAAACTCATGTTGAAGAACTCTCATCACTCTTTTTCCATTGCATTTTGACATTGCCTGAAAGACTGTTATATATTATGTTTATTTTTAGAACCTATTGTTCTGTTTAAACTTAGTCTGCAGCATGAAGAAAGCAATAACGCTTCCCAACAGTGCTTACATTTAGGGGAAAAAGATTGTTCTCTTGTTGTAAGGGACTGTGAGCTGAAAGATCTCTTTGGAAATAACATTTTGGCTTTTGGAGGGGAGGAAAAACTATAACAAGAATCACTGGCTGCTTGAGGGCGCACATACTGAAAACCTCTGTGTCTTTTATTAAGACTTTAATGACATGTATGAGCCAGGACTATAATGTCACTGGCCCTGTTTTCTAATGATTTGCTGTGAAGTGAATAAAAAGAAAAATCATTTTTATTTAATTTCAGAAATTTATTTGTCTGAGATTGACCTACTCTGCCTCTCCATTTCCTACTCAAATGCAAAGTTCTGAGGAACTAGGTTAGTTCCATAGTAATAAGCTTGAAAAGACAAATGTACTTTTCAAAGCTAAATAGTTAGAAGATCAAGTTATTTAATTAGTGTCTTTGAACTGCTCTTAATACAAGTAATAGAGAACTATAGAAGATGAGTACTTTTTTGTTTTTAACGTAGGTCAGAACTAAGATATACACTCAGATTGCTATAACTGTTCTAATTCACAGAAAAGTGAGGGGAAAGCTTATATGGGTTTCAACTGAACCAGAAAACCAAAGTTACGGATAGTCTTAAGACATATCAGTACACCAGTACCTTGGAAATTAATAAGCAGATGTTTCTTAGAGTATAAATTCTAATAGGAACTATACTGAGATGGTCAAATTAGATTCAGAAAGTGACATTGGATATTTCTGTTTGGTTGAATTGTCATCTTCCATGTTCCAACTGCCAGTCATTTTACTTTATTGCTGTGATATGCTTTCACTTTACTAGCATCATTTAGGTTCATGTCACATACAGCAGTAAACATAAATGGAAATGCAAAATGGAATGCAGTCCAGAACCTTTAAGAATTCTGAATCCATGAAACTCTGAGCCATCTTTATCTTTATACCCTGGATTTTCACATAATTTGAATGAACATTTGATTCTGGGAATTGCTCTTTTCAAACAATATGAAGTTACTGGTTTCCCTCCTAGAATTTGATGTATACTTCAGAAAATGTCGGGAGTAATTGGTTGGCTGGTGTGGAGGGGCGGGGGTCAAGTCTGGCACTGTAGGATATCCAAATAGCAGAGAAAATAGAAAAGGGTGAGTGAAGCAACAAGTTACATGTGCTGTCTTTTCAGAACTACTGTAATTTTGAAAATATTAATACATGAGGGCAAAATTCTGCTCTTAGATGTATATATGCAACTCCCACTGTCTTCCAAGTGAATTTCATACCCTCTTATCCATGGGCAAAAAGCAACATTAAAGCTGGCAGATCAGGAATCCTTCTGCTTAGATGAATCCTGGGGTGGTGTAAAAGCACCATACCAACATATATACCACACCTTCTGGCCACTGTAGTCCAGCGAGGGAGTAGGGGTTGTGGTCAAGTCATTTATATACCTTAGCAATCCCAACATCCTTGGGGGCTGAGGGCAACTGCCATAAATTAGAGTAGCCTACAGGCTGCTCTTAATTGTACCAAGTGTCTCATTGACCAGATTGTATCCAGGAGCTGCAAGGTAACTTAAAGCCACCTTTGCAAATTCGTCCTTCAATCCTGACTGAAGTATGGCTCAGCCACACCATAATATCTGGCCTTCACCATCTTGTATACTACCGACTAAAACAGATAAGTGGTTTTTCTTTTCCCTCTATGATATGTTCTGACAGCAGATTACTATGCATCAAATTAATCTGTCCTTTGACAGAATGTCTGTAGGGAAAAGAGATGCATGACTAAGCAAAAAAAAAAAAATTCAGAAAATAAAGCTGTAATTTTTGTATATTCTACTTTGCCAAAGCAATTAATGTATTATAACAGCTGTCAGGTTTCCTGTAAGCAGCAGCTAAACAACACCATTGTGGAATTGTGATTAACACCTCTTAACAGCCAATATATTTTTCAACAGAAGTGTAAGGGTGACATAGTGGTGCACATCCTGGGCTGATTTTGGATATAGTAATGTTAGACTGTTGTCAGAAATCTAAAATTTCAAAAACAGGCTTTGAAGCAAGTGTCACGGTTCCTCCCCCACTCTGAACTCTAGGGTACAGATGTGGGGACCTGCATGAAAACCTCCTAAGCTTATCTTTACCAGCTTAGGTCAAAACTTCCCCAAGGTACAAACTATTACACCTTGGACTGGCCGCTACCACCACCAAACTAATACTGGTTACTGGGGAAGAGCTGTTTGGACGCGTCCTTCCCCCCAAAATACTTCCCAAACCCTTGCACCCCACTTCCTGGACAAGGTTTGGTAAAAAGCCTCACCAATTTGCCTAGGTGACTACAGACCCAGACCCTTGGATCTTAAGAACAATGAACAATCCTCCCAACACTTGCACCCCCCTTTTCCTGGGAAATGTTGGATAAAAAGCCTCACCAATTTGCATAGGTGACCACAGACCCAAACCCTTGGATCTGAGAACAATGAAAAAGCATTCAGTGTTTTACAAGAAGACTTTTAATAAAAAATAGAAGTAAATAGAAATAAAGAAATCCCCCCTGTAAAATCAGGATGGTAGATATCTTACAGGGTAATTAGATTCAAAAACATAGAGAACCCCTCTAGGCAAAACCTTAAGTTACAAAAAAGATACACAGACAGAAATAGTTATTCTATTCAGCACAATTCTTTTCTCAACCATTTAAAGAAATCATAATCTAACACATACCTAGCTAGATTACTTACTAAAAGTTCTAAGACTCCATTCCTGTTCTGTCCCTGGCCAAGACGACTACAGACAGACCCAGACCCTTTGTTTCTCTCCCTCCTCCCAGCTTTTGAAAGTATCTTGTCTCCTCATTGGTCATTTTGGTCAGGTGCCAGCGAGGTTACCTTTAGCTTCTTAACCCTTTACAGGTGAGAGGAGCTTTCCCCTGGCCAGGAGGGATTTCAAAGGGGTTTACCCTTCCCTTTATATTTATGACACGCCCCCCAAATCTCAGCTAGGGTGAAACACTGGCTGGGATTTCTTCCTGGAGCTCTAGGAAAACAGAGTTAATAAGACACATGCATCTCTAAATATACTACCAAGTACATAAAGACTAACAATATTTTCCACATCTCAAGGACGATTTTAACCAGTTGATTCTGGGAAACTTTCACGGGAGAGTGCATCAGCCACTTTGTTAGAAGCTCCTGAGATGTGTTGGATGTCGAAATCAAAATCTTGGAGAGCTAAACTCCACCGAAGAAGTTTTTTGTTAGTTTCTTTGACAGTGTGAAGCCACTTTAGTGCAGCATGGTCGGTTTGCAGGTGGAAACGCCGTCCCCAAACATATGGGCATAGCTTTTCCAGAGCGTAGACAATGGCATAACATTCTTTTTCAGTGACTGACCAGTTGTTTTCCCTCTCAGACAGTTTTTTGCTGAGAAACACTACAGGGTGGAATTCTTGATCAGGTCCTTTCTGCATTAAAACTGCTCCCACACCACGCTCGGATGCATCTGTGGTTACTAGGAACGGTTTGTCAAAGTCTGGGGCCCTTAGTACAGGGTCAGACATGAGTGTCGCTTTAAGCTTGTTAAAGGCCTTCTGACACTTTCCGGTCCACTGAACAGCATTTGGCTGTTTCTTTTTGGTTAGGTCTGTCAGTGGGGCAGCGATTTGGCTGTAGTGCGGTACAAATCGTCTGTAATAACCGGCCAAGCCTAAGAAGGATTGAACCTGTTTCTTTGACTTTGGGACAGGCCACTTTTGGATAGCATCCACTTTGGCCTGTAGGGGGCTGATAGTTCCTTGACCCACCTGGTGTCCAAGGTAAGTCACTCTGTTTAGGCCTATTTGACACTTCTTAGCCTTAACAGTTAGTCCTGCCTCCCTTATGCGCTCAAGGACTTTTTGTAGATGTTCCAGGTGGTCTGCCCAGGAATCCGAAAATATGGCCACATCGTCAAGGTAGGCGACTGCATATTCTCCTAATCCCACTAGGAGACCATCTACAAGTCTTTGGAAAGTGGCGGGTGCATTTCGCAGCCCGAAAGGGAGTACATTAAATTCATACAGCCCGAGATGTGTGATGAAGGCTGACCTTTCCTTGGCAGATTCATCTAGCGGTACCTGCCAGTACCCCTTGGTTAAGTCCAAGGTAGAGATGAACTGGGCCCGTCCCAGTTTCTCTAATAGTTCATCAGTGCGTGGCATTGGATAGTTGTCTGGGCAAGTTACAGCATTTAGCTTACGGTAGTCCACGCAAAAACGTATTTCCCCATCTGGTTTGGGAACTAGAACCACTGGAGATGCCCATGCACTTTCAGAGGGGCGGATTACACCCATCTGTAACATATCCTGGATCTCCCGTTCTATAGCAGTTTTAGCTTGAGGAGACACCCGGTAAGGGTGGACCCTAATTGGGTGAGCATTACCTGTGTCAATGGAGTGGTATGCCCGTTCAGTCAGTCCTGGGGTGGCTGAGAACGTTGGCGCGTAGCTAGTGCACAGCTCCTGGATCTGCTGTCGCTGCATACGCCCAAGGGTCATGGAGAGGTTCACCTCTTCTACACCACCAGCACATTTCCCTTCGTAATAGACACCTTCAGGCCACTCAGCATCGTCTCCTCCCTGGGCTGTAAACTGACAAACCTTTAATTCTCTGGAATAAAAGGGCTTTAGAGAATTAATATGATACACCTTAGGCTTTCGGTTGGAGGTGGGGAATGCTATGAGAACCTCTTAAGCTTATCTTTACCAGCTTAGGTCAAAACTTCCCCAAGGTACAAACTATTACACCTTGGACTGGCTGCTACCACCACCAAACTAATACTGGTTACTGGGGAAGAGCTGTTTGGACACGTCCTTCCCCCCAAAATACTTCCCAAAACCTTGCACCCCACTTCCTGGACAAGGTTTGGTAAAAAGCCTCACCAATTTGCCTAGGTGACTACAGACCCAGACCCTTGGATCTTAAGAACACTGAACAATCCTCCCAACACTTGCACCCCCCCTTTCCTGGGAAATGTTGGATAAAAAGCCTCACCAATTTGCATAGGTGACCACAGACCCAAACCCTTGGATCTGAGAACAATGAAAAAGCATTCAGTGTTTTACAAGAAGACTTTTAATAAAAAATAGAAGTAAATAGAAATAAAGAAATCCCCCCTGTAAAATCAGGATGGTAGATATCTTACAGGGTAATTAGATTCAAAAACATAGAGAACCCCTCTAGGCAAAACCTTAAGTTACAAAAAAGATACACAGACAGAAATAGTTATTCTATTCAGCACAATTCTTTTCTCAGCCATTTAAAGAAATCATAATCTAACACATACCTAGCTAGATTACTTACTAAAAGTTCTAAGACTCCATTCCTGTTCTGTCCCTGGCCAAGACGACTACAGACAGACCCAGACCCTTTGTTTCTCTCTCTCCTCCCAGCTTTTGAAAGTATCTTGTCTCCTCATTGGTCATTTTGGTCAGGTGCCAGCGAGGTTACCTTTAGCTTCTTAACCCTTTACAGGTGAGAGGAGCTTTCCCCTGGCCAGGAGGGATTTCAAAGGGGTTTACCCTTCCCTTTATATTTATGACAGCAAGTATGTTTAATAACTACTTAGAAAAGTGACTAGGTTGTCAAATGAATGCTTATTGGCAAAAGTAGTAAGCTAATCCTATTGGCTTTTTATATTTTTCTCATTTTGACCATATTAAACCATCAATTTTTTAAAGCACTTCAGGTCTCATTTCCTTGACATGGAGTCTTCTGTGATTTCTTCTTCCTTTTTAATTCCATATATAAGCTTTAAAAACTTATTGTAATAACCTGTTGCAGAAGAATACAGTATTTCATCTCTGGTCTATGTTAGTTCAATTTGTAAATTCACCTGAAACAATGTGTATGATTATGACACACACAATGGATTCCTCTAAAGAAAAGCTTCTTAAAGAAATGTGTTAGAAAAGTCAAGGCAGGACACTTCTCATCCAGTTACTTCTGATAATCCTCTGGAAAAAACCTCAAGGCTTAATTTTGGACACTGAATTATGCTGAGTAAAGTGGCCCAATTATTTCTCAAAATGTGCGATTCTAGTATTGTATGTCTTGGACCTCATGATAAGAGGAATATTTTAGAGGACAAACCTGATGAATAGGCCAATCTGGATTCCTCAGATGAAATTCTGACCCCATTGAAGTGAATGGAAGTTTTCCCCACTTCGGAACTACAGATTCACAGCCTGACATAGCCCTTCATCCTTCAGAGGTATGTACAAAGCTTTTTCCAACTCCCACTGAAATCAACAGAAGAGTACAAGTTGGCTTAGTACCATGAAACTTACGGTGTTGAGATATTTTGGATGAGACCTTCAAACCAGGGATCCTTTCCTTTCTGATTGAATATTAAAGAGTCCATGGAACTTTGTATAAGAACAAAGCATTGCTCAAGTGTCTTTGGCTTAATTTACCTTTTCCCTGCTGTTGTGAAACACACAGTGAATTAGTTGGTTGCTACTCTCTGCCCTAAGGGCATAACTTCATTTATGTGGTGCTGTATATAGATGGCCTGACTTTTCAGAAGTGCTCAGCATGTACCCCTCCTAGTTGATGGAAACAGGAGATGTGGGTGTTCAGCAACTCTGAAAATCAGGCTACTAAAGTGGTTTTGGATAAAGAGGGTGTGTGTTGGGGGGAGAGTGGGGGGATGTAAATTATTGTCCCAACTTCAGAGTCGTTGAGAAAAGTCTGGGCTTCTGGTGTGGGTAAACCTCCAATTGGCTTCAGTAGGAACAGGATCTAGACACTACTGAGCATTCACTATGCCAAAATATTCTTGACTCTGAAGAAATAGATATCAGACTTCTTTGTCAGTTTGGCAACAATCAAATGAATTTCTCCCAGCCTATCAAACTAGATGTATCAACAAAATTTGCACTGTGAAGGCCTTAGTAGATGCTGTAGAAAACACTCATTGTGTCAAGCTCCCAGTTTGTTCTGTTACTAGAATGTATTTTGTCAGCTTCCTTTGTCTAATCCATTAACAAAATGGTGCTTGTCAAACTTATCATAGTTTTAGAAAGAGACTCAAATTTGGTAATTATTAAGTCACTGTCTGAGGAACAGCCAATCTCTACAGTAGCCTGATATATTCTGTCAAATAAGTATTGCATATCCATAATAGGGCAAAGTGTGCTATCGTTTACGTCTCTGTAATCCCACTGACCTCAACAGAGTTATGCCACTGTGATTGAGAAAATAATTTGATGCACTATATGTAGAAGTGGCTTGACTGAAATGAACCATCATAGAAGATCCTTTTTAAAATAAAAAATGTAATATAGACTGAAAGATGTAACCAATTGTTTGACTATACTCATGGGTCATTGTTTAAAAATGTTCAAGAGACTAAACTGAGCCAAAGGTATTGTCTAAAGACAAAGTAGTACAATATGGAAAGAACAGCTGCATGCCCTCCTTCCAAGAAGCAATTCTTATCTTTCAGCATGTTCACCTTTCACAGAAAATGTATTTCAAAGATAATGCATTTCAGCTAGTTGTATTTATATTGTGATATTTACAAGTTACAAAGCTCTTTACCCAACACTAAAATCCAACCCACCATCACCTAAGCATTCCTTAACTTGTTGTTTTATTCTTTACTTTTTTCTTATCTTTGTTTTGGATACTACCTTCCAGACCAGTTGGACAGAGAGGTACATCCCAGCCTGTGCCAGGACACAGCATTCATGTATGTTGGCTTTGACAGACTTCCTGTTTTCTAATGTCAAAGCAGGGATTAGAAATTTGGTGGGATGTGAAAGGTGGGGTGGTAGGAGTATTGTTGTGGAGTCAGGAATTTTCATTTAGCTGTTCTGGTGAAAGAGTGCTTACATTTGGCCAAGTTACAAGCTTTCAAAAAATTTCAGTTGAGACAAGCTCAATAGAGACATGTTAGCATTTGGTAGTTAAATTCTCCAAAGAGTCCATCTACACTGCGCATGCTCCACTTCCTCAGAGCTGTGTGTCAACCAAACTATATTTGTACCATCCCCACAGAGTGACTGAGCATGTGCAGCCTGCAGCTGTAGGCTCTGGACAGGTGTTTCCCTGCAATTGTTGTCCCTACCTGCAAGGGGCTGCAGTGGCACCAGGTACTGCAACCGAGACCAAGGAGACAGTCTTGTTCTCTCAATGCACCTGCTGGTGCCCATGCAGCAAGGAGAAGAAGACGTTAAATAACCTGACTTGAACGCAGTAATATCTAGCGGGTTATATAGGTGCAGAGGAGATGGGGGCACAGGGCCAGAGCCAGGGTAAGGTGGGGGAGACGTTGGATAGAAGTAGAGAGGAATAGGACCAGGATCCAGCATGAAGGTGGATAGGACCAGAGGGGGAGGGAATCAGGAGCTGTGGGGTGAAGAGTAGCAGAAGGGGATACAGATAAGGTTGGGGTCCAGGGGTAAAATGGTTTGTAACCACTTGACACATACTCTTCCAGAACCTGAAATTGAAACCTGGAGTCCTAAATCACTATATTTCTCTGATGTCAACAAGTAGCTGTGAAATCCATTGACAAAGTGTGTGTGTTTCAGCCCCCACTAGTGTTCTGCCCACTCTAGTTCCAACTATGTTGATGAGTCAAATTGTGGGACCATATGGGTCCATGTACTGCACTTTCTACATTTTAGTCTACTTTTTTTTAAAAGTAGGAATTACAAACAAAAAACTATGTAAAAAGAACATTAAGTTTGCAAAGTCATGGACTCAAAAACTAGGAAATGTCAAAATTAAGGTCACCTCTGCAACCTTAATATGATCCCTTGGCCGTTTGCATTATGCTGCAGTCTTTAAATGATCACATAATAATTTTTGGACAGGACTCCTGCTTCAGTCAATATGTGCGATGGACAATGTTCAGGGAATGAATCAGGGTTGGCTAGTAAAGGAGATGGTTGTCTGTGGTGGTTGTCTGTGGGATAGGGTGACCAGACAGCAAATGTAAAAAATGGGGGTGGGGGGGTAATAGGAGTCTATATAAGAAAAAGACCCCAAAATCAGGACTATCCCTATAAAATTGGGACATCTGGTTACCCTACTGTGGGAACTCTGCTTCATTTGTTGCAGAAATTTAAGATGGGTAGTGAATGAGGCAGGAGGTTGCAGGAAATGAAAGAATGGCCTCAGGGTTAAGACAGTTGAATGCTGCCCTGAAGAACTGGATTCTACCCCTTCCTCTGCCACATAGTCCCTATGGAATATTGGGCAAGTCACTTAAACCAGACTTTTCACAGGTGGTCACTAATTGTGTTTTCCTCATTTTCTAGGTGCCTGTCTTGAGACCCTGGGGTCTGATTTGTAGAAGTGCTGAGCACTCAGAGCTGGGACTGAAGTCAATGTTTTTCAAACATAGAAAGTTTATATAGAATGCTTAATTTCTGTGCCTCGGTTCCCCATATGTAAACAAGGGATAATAATGCCCTTCACCTCACAGGGGGTGTTGTGAAAAGAAATTCCTTAATGTCTGGGAAACACTCAGATACTATAGTGATGAGCACCTTAGAAAAGCCATGAGGAAGTTATTAACTGAGGGGGCGGCACATTGAGCAGGCGTTGAATAGTGTGCAGTAAATAATTCATGGGGCCACATTGAACAATAAGAGTAAAACAAAATATTGAATATCTGTTATGTGTGCACCAACTATCTTGTGCAGTGAACGAGGCAGACGTCCTGTGGAAAAAAAATATTATATGATTGTGTAATTAAGGGTTGTATCATGATGCATAACCCATCAGGAGGCTGAATTAAAGTTGCTCAGGCAACCTTGATTCTGGCATTTCCTAATTTATGTGAGCTTCACTTTTTGCAACATTTTATTTTTTTAATGTAGTGTTTTGGAAGTAATATCTACTTTTAATATATTCTGGTTAGAATAGAAACAATACCTGTGAATATAGACAGTCATCAGCCAATTTATGGTCTGTTCCCTACCTTATGCTTTCAGCTGGTGCCTCTTGCTATACAGCAAATGTTCCCTACTATTATCCAAATCCTGTTCTGTCAAGCAGAGACACTGCCTGATGCATCCTCTGCTCTGCAAATCCTACTGAGCAAAGAGGGGCATGCTGGTTGCAAGATGCTCATTTAAAAAGGAGCATTGTGCAATTCCAGCTAGCGTATGCTGCCTTATCGTAGTGATGGAGAATTATCCTTTTAGTAGTTACCAAGCTGTGATGATACATTAGGGATCCTTTTTAATGTAGTTTCGAAAACATCAGACAAAAATGCAGCGAGAATATTCCAGACATATTTTGTTTCCATTTACTCTTTTTTTTAACATCTTAGACCAACATAGTGTAACCTGTTTGCATTCCCAGTTGTCTCTGAGCAGTTCTAGGTTCAGCATGATTAGATTATTAGTTTTAACAGAAACTGTGGCAATTCACTGAATTGTTGGTTAAATGAATCTGGCCCTTATCCTGTGAAGTGCTGCATGTGCTAAATTGCCATTTTCTTCAGTGGATAATGAAGCAGTTCAGTGGCTCACAGAAGTGCTCTGCATTTTGCAGGATGATTCCCTCAGTTAAACTGATCAATTTTAACACCTCTCCCTCCCCCACCAAAAAAAAGTTTCTAGTAGCAGTGAGGGAGGTAGTTTAAAAATTCAAACTCACTTTCAGATGGTAAGTGCAAGTGATCTAAACTAAGCCTAAGCAATATGGGTTCTCTTTAGGACAGCCCTGAAACTGAAAATTTCCACTGAGACACTAACTGGTTTGTGCCTTACTGATTTCATTTCCCTGCTTTTATCCAAAATTTTCTTAGCATCTCAGGAACATGGGATAAATTCACAACCAAACACAACAGAAAGTCCTGTTTGGCCTGAATACAGCTTGCACTTCCCATGCAATATTTATTCTGTGGACAAGTTGAAATATTGTCTTCTGATCTGTCAGTTGAAGAACTTTAATGAGCACTGAATTTACTTAACTTCTTAAGGAAACTGTTTTCATTTTATGGTGAGATTCTTTATTGTTATTATTTTATCAATAACTGTTAGTGTTTATAGGGATTTTAAGTCTTTCACACTTTACACCTGAAAACATAAAGGGTTATATCTCCATACCAGGAACGTTCTCTCAAAGCTGGTGATCCAAATGACAGTACTCATTTATGCTGTGTCTGGATCCTCTGCTCCACCTCTGGCAGTCTTCCTGTGCTGATGAAGGGGTGGAAAAAATGACCCACAGCAATAGATCTTTTCTATCTCTAATCTGTGTCTATGACATGTGAAGGAGTGAAGGGAGCCTGGGCTAGAGCAAATGAGAGGCAGCCATTTCAAACCTTCCTGTCCTTACCTGCAGAGGGAGAAGATGATCTGTTGAGTCTGACATGTCTCTCTACCTCTTTCAGGGAGAGAAGAGCTCCTTCTAGCCAGCCTTCCCAGCATCCTGGTGTTGGAACAGTTCCAGCCATGGGTATTCTCCAAAAGAAAATCTGTTTCTCCTGGGAGGAGCCCTGACGGTGGGCTTCCCACAAAAGACATAACCTCTGGCTCCTGAAGAATTGGGAAAGGGGTCCAGGGTGGTAATCAGGGATTCAGAGTTGCTGGAGACAGAGAAAGAAAGCATAGACTAGAGATCTGGAGGAAAGGGTGTGTGGGGAAGGGATGTGAGTTTGGAATGAGAAGGGGAAGTAATCAGCTGGGAATCCATGTTATTATCAGTGACTTTTTTGTTCAGGAAAGGGGTGCATCAGATCTTGCACGAGTGAACAGGAATATGTTTTGGGAGAAATCCTGGAGGAAAGCCTTGAGGGGATCTGGAGTTGTTGCTAGTTAGGGAAAGGAAACTTCTCTCTTCTGAAATTGGGAGTTCATGGGTATCTTGTTGGTCAACTCACTTCCCAACTATAAAGTCAGTTTCTCCCTTGTTGATGAGTATCATATACTCAGGATTAAAAGAAAAGTATGTGCATAAATTTAATATCAAACTAATGCAAGTACAGAATGTGCAAAAACATTGTTTATTAGATTATGAAAATATCTAAAGGTGGTTACAGGCTATAGTAAAGAGCTGGGCTCTGGTGTTAAATTATTTGTCAGAACAATTTGTAGTATCAGATTAAATCAGGATTTAAATTTTTTTAAGAGACACAGACATTTCATGAGAGAAAAATGCCCTAAAGCCTTACATCCAAAATGCATCCGTACTGAAGAAAAAACAAGCTTCTCTTTTATTTTGCCAAAGGAACTCTATGAAAATGAAAAGTAGTGTTACTCTGACTGAAGCCCTCTTTAAACCTTAGAGTTCCGTACTGTGTGTATAATATACTAGACCTTCTCTTAAAAAGGAAAAGAACACGATGGTGTCAGGTGAGAGTGGATGGCAGTACAGACCAGTGGGTTCAAAATGTTATCAGGGAACTGACATTGTCTGCACCAGGCAATACTTGCCACCTCCTTTTCGTTTGGGTTTGCTCTCACCAGCAGTGAGTCCTGTGATTGCTAGACTTTGGTGCATACTAGGGTTTGGAATGGCTCTAATTCTGTTGAGGTTTGGAGCATGAGTGGGAGGTGGTCAGCAATGATGCTCTAAGGCCCTAGCACAGATACTCATTAGAGGCCCAGTGCTGCCCCACACAGACTGGCACTGGAAGTTACTGACTGCCCTTGTCTTCCCAGTGAAGTGAATGAGAGTTGAGAGCACTTAGTTCCTCGAAGTCGCTAGATCTAAGGTAGGGAGTGTATGCTTTAGAATGCCAGTCATAAAAGCCTGAAACCCAGTGGTTCAATACAGAGCAGGACAGGGAACCAGCAATGAGGAGTAACTAGAAAAATGTCCAATCTCACACATTTCAACTGGTTTTGGGGGCAAAGTTTGAGGGATTTTTGTCTTTTTCTTGTTAGAAAACAAAAAGCATCATGGTGACATTACTGAAGTTGTTAAAGGGATGGAAAGGATAAATAGTATTGATTGAAACAAACTCTGGATGCTTGCCAAGAATACACAAATACGAAGCCAAGATTACATGATCTTAAAATTAGGAATGTGAGAGTGAAAAAGGTAGTTTAAACTGAAAGGTAATAAAGGGTACAGAATAAATTACCAAAGAGGGCAACAGAGGCAACGAGCTTCAATGAGTTCAACAGAAAATCAATTGAGTTTCTAAATGAAGGAGGATATATGTGTGGTGTAACAGGCAAATAAAAATGAGAGAGATGTTCAGGGATGTGGTGTTATGGGCCCTATAATGTAATCACTTTCTTAAAGCTAAATCCTGTCAACCTGAAGTGATCCTGAATCACTTGGATTGGTAGAGGAGGATGTTGTGGGGGAGGGATCATCTCAAACAGGCTATAGAATTCCAACATAAATGTTCCATGGCCACTTCCATGGTAGTCCTTGACACTCTGCCACCCCCCCCTCCCCACACACACACTCCAAATGGTAATGGCCTAGCCACTGCCATTCCAGAGGCCTTGGGCACTGATGCACCTTGGTCCCTCTTATTCTCTGCTTGTGGTACATAATAGTCTAGTCTCCTGTGGGTTGTAATTGGTTTCATTTGTACTGGTGAGTGCTGGGTGCTGTTGGTGGTCTGTGCTATACATGAGCTCAGATTAAATGATCAAGTAGGACCTTCTGGCCTTAAACTCTATGGCACTGCCTCTCACCCTGCCCTTTCCCCAAAAAGGCTGCTCTGCAGGCTCCCCTGCATTTCCATTATTTGGCTTCATGTAGGCATCTGATAGGCTAACATTAGCCTCTGTACTGTTCACTCGGACACAGAGGTGAAAGTAACTTAAATTACTTACTGGTATGCAGGAAGGATGGGGTCCTGGGCCAGGTGGTGGTGGAGGGGTGGCTCTGGGCCCCCAAAAGGGGCAGGGCCTCAGGTGGAAGGGATGGGGCTGCAGCCAGATTCCCCCAACCAGCCTTTCATGCACCGCCTGGGGGTCTGGCGGCAATTTAAAGGGCCTGGGGCTCCAGCTGCTACTGCAGCAGCAGCTAGAGCCCCAAGCCCTTTTAAATTGCCAGGCCCTGGGGCAGCCGCCCCTTCCTCCTACACCTCCACCAGTCAGCAGCACTGCCAGTATGGACGGCTGTGTACTGGCCTGTACCGGCGGCTACTTTCTTACCAGTGCATCGGTCCAGCCTGTACCGGCTTACTTTCACCTCTACTCATACATCTCTGCACCACTTACTGATATTCTCCAAACCAGCAAAAAACAGTGGACCCACGATTTCCCCATGTGATCAGCCCTCCACCACAGCCCCCTTCCGCCACAAAAAGGAATGGAGCAGCAAGAATTAGGATGATTTTTTTCCCCATTAAGGATAGGTATTTGTCAGGGTTCCCCTCACACTCTGAACTCTGGGGTTCAGATGTGGGGACCCCCATGAAAGACCCCCCAAAACTTATATTCTACCAGTTTAGGTTAAAACTTCTCCAAGCCACAAATTCCTTTCCTTGTCCTTGGGCGGTATATTACTGCCACCACCAAGTGATTTACACAAAAATTCAGGGAAGGGTCACTTGGAATCCCTATCCCCCAATATATCCCCCCAAGACCCTTCAATCCCTTTCCTGGGGAGGCTTGAGAATAATATACCAACCAGTTACCTTAGCAATGTGAGCACAGACCAGACCCTTTGTCTTCAGGACACTGAAATCAATCAGGTTCTTAAAAGAAGAACTTTATTTATAAAGAAAAAAAGTAAAAAAATCACACCTGAAAAATCAGGATGGAAGGTAACTTTTACAGGGTAATCAAAAGATTTAAAACAGAGGATTCCCCTCTGGGCTCAACTTCACAATTATAAAACAGGAATGAAACTACCTCTTTAGCATAGGAAAATTCACAAGCCAGAACAAAAAATAACTTAACACATTTCCTTGCCCTACTTACAGTTTCTGTGGGTTTACTTGAATTATTCCAGGTATGGTTTTTGGGAGATAGCGTACCTGCTGTTTTTTCCCTCCATCTGTAGAGAGAACAACCCACAGAACAACAAAACAAATCCTTCCTCCCCACCCTGATTTGAAAGTATCTTCTTTCCTCATTGGTCCTTCTGGTCAGGTGCCAACTAGGTTATTTGAACTGCTTAACCCTTTACAGGTAAGGCAATCCAGTACAGCTGCCAAGCATATATAAAGGTTGCTACTCTTCAGTTCATGACAGTATTAAAAAAACATATTTCCTGGAAGTTATTCCATTCCTAAACAGAATAATTTGAAGGATTGGGGCCTTAATGATATTGCCAGCAGATATTTTCTCTCCTTGTTCATTCTTCTCCTGTTTAAAAAAAAAAATCTAATCCGGGAGTAAAAACATGTTTCTTAAAATGACCAATTCTCTACCACGAACAAGAGTCAAAGTGATACCTGACATAAACATAGGATGAAATTTATTTGTCCACGGATGGATTCTGATGAACAGCATGCATTCTTTCAAAGCAGGATCAGTTTGTGAATGATTTGCCTACAGAAAAAGGACTAAATTATCAGGTAATTTATGTGCAGTGCACCATTTGACAAGTCTAATCAATAACATGGTGGGCGTAAAATAAATGAGTGGAATGTTGAGAGATGATTCAAGAAACCTGCTTGGTTAATATAAATGGTCCTGATTCCCTAGAATCACTCTATACAAAGCAATTGAAACAGCATCACCTGCAAAAAATCCGTATTTCTTTGTTTATCATTTTCAGTTGATGATAGTAATGCTGACTTTGGCACAGGGCATTTCATAGGATTAATGAGCAGTTGTAGGTTAGTGGCTCTTGACTACACCTCAGGTTGTCTATGCCTCCTAGTTGCAAATTAATCTCTAGGAAGTGTTCTGTGCCCTGATCATTATTGCATAAGACATCAACCTACAATCTGAATATCTTAGGAAATGGAATAGTGTGATTCACATCTTTCGCATAATTGTTTTTGATAGTTAAAGTACTTGAGAGAACAACCTTGCTGAAATGTCATTATAATTCCTATAAAAATATATCCTGAAATGTAATACAATTTCAGATCTGGGGGTTCTGACTGAAAAGCTAATGTCTTGCCAAGCATACTGTTTACTGGCTACGTTTGGGCAACATGCAATAAAGCAATGCAATTATTTGGAAAATAATTTATGACAATGAAACATCCGATTTAATCAGCAGATGAAAATCGAGGTATAACAGGGAAGGTGACTGCGACATGTTTTTATGTTTAGTCAGATATTGGAGTATTGCCAGATACAGGAGTATTTCTATTTTCAGTGTTATCACATTATACAAGTTAGTCCACACATTCCTCAAGGCCAGCATCAATCCAAGAGGGTTTTTTATGCCACCTAAACACAAGAGGCCTGTTCCTCCCCTTGCACCTTGTGTAGTCATATTACACCTGTGTAGTGGGAATAAAAATGCTACCATATGGTGAGATTTTTAGACCCACTTTATTCTTGCTTTACCATCACAAGGTGCAAAGCTGTGGGAAATCAAGCCCAGGCATTTCAAAGACATTTGTATCAGATTTTCTTTTTTAAGAAATACAAATCAGCTTAAAATAATGGACTATGTACGTGGCTTTGTGCCTAGCTTTGCTCAATGGTTTTTCAATAATTTAGGAACCCCTTTTAGGGGAGTTTTATATGAGTAAAGAGCAAGTAAGGTGCTGTGAAAAGGGCTTGCAGAATATGTGTAAGAAAAAACATTTAGGATTATATGATACCATCAGATCCACATTGAGGATATGCAAAATCTGAATTTAGATAAATATTCAGTGGCTCAGCTTTAGACTCTGCACTGTTCACTAGTGCATCTCTGCTCAGTCCACCAAAAACAATGGACCTCCATTTCCCTATGTCTTACAAAAGGGAGCAAGATTTGATTAAATATGAATGGAATCTGCAGAAATTGGCTCAAAGCTGTGAGGAAAATTTGGAGCATACCTTAAAGCTGACTCTGTCTGGTATAATACACACACTTAAACATTTGTACCTGTGCAGTTATTTCCTAGAAGAAATAGGAAGGGCCAAGGGAAGGGTAACAAAATGAGTTGGGAAGAACTTCTTTACATCTGTATATGAGAATAATAATAATTTGATAGTTGTATTACAATGCAGTCTGTAAATGCTGTGTGGGACCATCCTGGCCCAAAGAGTTTACAGTCTATTTAGACAATACATATAAAAGGTGTGAAGGGAAATAGAGTCACAAAGGGGTGAAGTGACTTGTCCAAAGGTCACACAGCAGGCTAGTGGCAGAGCCAGGATTAGAACCCAGTCTCATGATCCATCCATTATTAGACCAAGAGATAGAAGACAACAATAAATTGCAAATTCCTTAGTTTCAGCGAATATACATTGTTATGGAAGGTGTTAGTATGTGGCTGTGTTACATCTACTCTTCCAAGTTTTTCTTCTTAGCATTCAAACAACTGTGCAACTTTGGGCAGATGTGCTCTGGTGTCAGTTTTGGTTATGCAGGGGGTTCTCGATAGAGAGAACTGTATGAGTCACAGGAGAGTTTGGTATGCCGTGGTCATAGAATCATAGAATAACAGAGTTGGAAGGGACCTCTGGAGGCCATCTAGTCCAACCCCCTGCCCAGAGCAGGACCAATCCCAACTAAATCATCCCAGCCAGGGATTTGTCAAGCCTGACCTTAAAAACTTCTAAGGAAGGGGATTCCACCACCTCCCTAGGTAACGCATTCCAGTGTTTCACCACCCTCCTAGTGAAAAAGTTTTTCCTAATATCCAACCTAAATCTCCCCTACTGCAACTTGAGACCATTACTCCTTGTCCTGTCATCTGCTATCACTGAGAATAGTCTAGATCCATCCTCTTTGGATACATCTTTCAGGTAATTAAAAGTAGCTATCAAATCCCCCCTCATTCTTCTCTTCCGTAGACTAAACAATCCCAGTTTCCTCAGCCTCTCCTCATAACTCATGTGTTCCAGTCCCCTAATCATTTTTGTTGCCCTTCGCTGGACTCTCTCCAATTTTTCCACATCCTTCTTGTAGTGTGGGGCCCAAAACTGGACACAGTACTCCAGATGAGGCCTCACCAATGTCGAATAGAGGGGAACGATCACGTCCCTCGATCTGCTGGCAATGCCCCTATGTATACACCCCAAAATGCCATTGGCCTTCTTGGCAACAAGGGCACACTGCTGACTCATATCCAGCTTCTCGTCCACTGTCACCCCTAGGTCCTTTTCTGCAGAACTGCTGCCTAGCCATTCGGTCCCTAGTCTGTAGCGGTGCATTGGGTTCTTCTGTCCTAAGTGCAGGACCCTGCACTTATCCTTGTTGAACCTCATCAGATTTCTTTTGGCCCAATCCTCCAATTTGTCTAGGTCCCTCTGTATCCTATCCCTGCCCTCCAGCGTATCTACCACTCCTCCCAGTTTAGTATCATCCGCAGATTTGCCGAGAGTGCAATCCACACCATCCTCCAGATCATTTATGAAGATATTGAACAAAACCGGCCCCAGGACCGACCCCTGGGGCACTCCACTTGACACTGGCTGCCAACTAGACATGGAGCCATTGATCGCTACGTGTTGAGCCCGACAATCTAGCCAACTTTCTATCCACCTTATAGTGCATTCATCCAGCCCATACTTCTTTAACTTGCTGACAAGAATACTGTGGGAGACCGTGTCAAAAGCTTTGCTAAAGTCAAGAAACAATACATCCACGGGAGGATAGGAGTTCTTTAAGTTAAACACCAGTGTGGACACAAGAACAAATGAATATAAACTGGCCATCAACAAATTTAATTTGAAATTAGATGACGGTTTCTAACCATCAGAGGAGTGAAGGTCTAGGACAGTCTTCCAAGAGGAGCAGTGGTGACAAAAATCATAACTGGCTTCAAGACTGAGCTTGATAAATGTATGGAGTATGACGAGACTGCCAATCTGTGACTTCTAGCAGCAGAGATCTCCAGCAACCAGTGATGGAACACTAGATGTGGAGAGCTCTGAATTACTACAGAGAATTCTTTCCCAGGTGTCTGGCTGGTGAGTCTCACCTACTAGATCAGCATCTAAATCACCATTTTTGGGGTTGGGAAGGAATTTTCCCCTCGATCAGATTGGTAGAGAGTGGGGGGTGCACGGTTTGCCTTCCTCTGCAGCATGGGGAACAGATCACTTGCAGGTTTAAACTAGTGTAAATGGTGGATTCTGTGTAACTTGAAGTCTTTAAACCATGATTAGAGGCCTTCAGTAACTCAGCCAGAGGTTAAGGAGTGTGTTGGGGAGGTTCTGTGGCCTGAAAAGTTCAGGAGATCAGACTAGATGATCATAATAGCCCCTTCTGACCTTAAAGTCTGAGTCTTTGAGTCTAACATATAGAGGAGCGAACTGATGATGTGTTAGAGGAAGAAAATGTGATAAAGACACATTTTCTGACATTGTACTGGCCTGTGGAAGGGAGAAAAGGAATAGTGGCAAAAACTTTCAGCAAGACCTAGAGGCAGCGTGGAAGGAGCACTGGGTGTTGGGGGTGAGGGAGAATGGGATGAGCGGAGACATTGGAAGAGGAAGCCAAACTTTAATTTCTGCCACCCTTCCAGTTGTGTTGTCTGACTCAGTTGCGTTGCCAAGAGGAGGGAAGTTGGAGGGACAAGTCCCACTGCACGCCCCAGTGGCTGCTCCCATTTCCATGGTCAGACCCACACTGAGCTCTGCATTTATGAAAGAGTGTAATCTGGTAGCCATCCTGCTGTCCACCATCATAAACTATTTTTTCTCTACTAAATGGCTGCTATTGGTCTTTAAGGAACAATACAACATGCACAGGCACTAATCAAAATATTTTAATGAAACCTAAATGAATTCTCTTGTGTCACATTCATAATTTAGTAAAAATACTTGAAGGAGAATATAGAATTATTATCCTAGGCCTCCTGTTTTGCCACGCAGAGAAAGATAATGAACTAATCAAAATAATCCTAGGGCAACTCTGAGACCCAAACTTATTTTTAAAAATTATTTTTTCAAGTTAATTTGGCTTTTCCCATGCAGTTTGTGTGATGCTAGGTTGTCACAAAATAATGAGAATAGTAAGTGAATACTTGTTGAGCCTGATATGACATTAAACAAAAAGGAATTCAGCAGTCTTATTTATTTTCAAAACTGCATGCTTGGATATAAAATTTAGATACAGTTAATTACAAATGGAATTTTTTAACTGCTGTGTATGCCAGTCATGAAGGGCCCTTTGTACTTTTTCCTTTCTGTCTGACTAAACAGAGGAAGAAATAATTAAAGACATGTAGGTAAATGGAATACTGGATAAAATGCAACATGGTATTACCAAAGGTAGATACCTTTCTTTGATAAACTAACTGATTATTTACATAAGGAAAATGCAATAGATGTAATCTAGCTGGACTTCAGTAAAGCATTTGACACAGTACCACATGGGAAATTATTAGTTAAATTGGAGAAAATGGGGATTAGTACAGGAATTACAGAGTTGGTAAGGACCTGGCTAAAAGGAAGGCAACAGGCTGTACAGAAAGGGAAATTATCAGGCTGGAGGACTCTTACTATTGGAGTTCCTCAAAGATCTATCTCTGTGGCCCATCTTATTTAATAATTTCATTAATAATGTTGGCACAAGAAGTAGGAGTGTTCTAATGAAATTTTCTGATGGTACAAAGCTGGGAAACACTGTCAATACAGAGGTGGATTGGAATACTATGCAGGAAGAAATAGATGACATAGAGGACTAGAGTAATAGAAGTAGGATAAAATGTAACTGTACAGAGTGCAAGTGCTAATAACAAGAATTTTTGCTATAAACTGGGGCTCATCAGTTGGAACCAACAAAGGAGGAGAAATACCTAGGTGTGTTAGTCAACCACACATGACTGTGAACCAACAATGTGGTATGGTGGTGAAAGACACATCCCAGGATCTCATTTATCAGATGAGACATTTTCAGCAGAGATAGGGAAGTATTAATGCCATTGTACAAGGCACTGCAAGACCTCATCTGAAATACTGTATCCAGTTCAGGTTACCCATGTTCAAGAAAGTTTAATTCAAATTAGAATAGATGCAGAGAATGGCACGAGGATGATCAAGGGAATAGAGAGCCTGTCTTATGAGAGGAGACTAAAAGACCCTTGGGTTGTTTAAACTAACGAAACAACGGCTGAGAAGGGATACGATTGAGCTCTATAAATACATCCTGGGGTAAACCCCAGGGAGAGAGAAGATCTATTTAAGCTAAAGAAAAATGTTGGCACAAGAACAAATGGATATAAACTGTGTGCGAATACAATGAGATTGGAAATTAGAAGACGGTCTCTACCGTTCAGACGTGTGCAGTTCTGAAACAGGCTCCCAACAGGTTTTAATTAGCCTTCCAGCTAGTTTTAATGTGGAGCTTGATAAGTTTATGAACAGGGTTAGGTGATGGGGTTGTCTGTGATTGCAGGGGACTGGATTCAATAACCCAGAAGGTCCCTTCCTGTCCTATGTTCCTAATTAAGTGTTTTTATTAACTGTCTAGTTGATACATTTAAGAAAATAAGTTACTTGTTTTTATATCTGTAATACTGGCAGCTGCCTTCTGAGCACCCCTTCATGGCTCAGAGTCACTCTGCAGTGCCCTACCTCTGTTTCCCCCTCTTGAGGCTCCCTTGCACAGTCTCCACACATTTTTCTCTGTGGTCAAAATACCCCTCCTTGGGTCTGTGTTTATTCACAGAAAATAACCCCCAAAGAAATCTCAGTCCAAAATAAAGTCCATTAAATGAACATTTTTCTTCCTATTCCCTGTCCTTTCTGCCTCGGGAGCGCTGCAGTCTTTCCACTGTTTACTCAGGGTGTCTCCTGCCTTAACAGACTACTCTGAGCCCTTCTTGGCTGGAATCTTACAGTATGTCTACACTGCAGTTAAAATCCACTGGCTGGCCCATACCAGCTGACTTGGGCTTGCTGTGCTCGGGCTAAGGGGTTGTTTAACTGCAGTTTAGATATTTGGGCTCAGGCTGGAGCCTGCACTCCAGTACTCTGCAAGGTGGGAGGGTCTCTAGCTTAGACTGCAGCTCAAGCCCAAACATCACACTGTAATTAAACAGTCCCTTAGCCCGAGCCCCATGAGCCTGAGTTAACCTGCACAGACCAGCCACAGGTGTCTAATTGCAGTGTTGACATACACTAAATCCCAAATGGAGCCTCTTGCTCTTAGTAGTCTCTGTTCTCCCTGAGCATCCCTTTGTGTCCCGACTTTCACTGCAGTCTCCTGCTGCTCTTCATAAGGCTCATTTTGTAATCAGGGTTCACTAGCTCCAGGCTTTTCAGTCTATGGGACAAGCCACCCTGCTACAGCGTCTTTAATCTAAAATGCCTTTAATATATGTTTTTTTCTCCAATGGTTGTTTGGATAATGGCTTAATATTAAAGAGCTATATTGTCCTGAATTAAATTATAGTTTAATCAAATAAAGATCAAGTGGGTATCACATGACTGTAAATGTCCTGTCACTTTTTTCAGTTGTTTTAGATTATTTTTTCATATACTCATCAGAGTCTCTCTCTCTCCGGAAGGTAGGGAGGGGGACTTTTCACATGGAGAAGTTGATGTATTTCCATTTTTGAATTACACAATTTTTTGCACACACAGACATATTACAATATGTAAAAATTGGTCATCATCACGGATTTGAATTCCAGAAGTATCCATATCAGTTCCCATTGAAAATGAGCTATCAAGTCTGGATCCTGCCAGCATGTAAGCACATGTATTACTGTATTTAAAAGCAAAGCTGGTGCAGTAGGATTACTCAATTAAGCACGTACATAATTGTGTGAAAGATCAGAATCTGAGATACTGGGTAAAGTTTTCTGTCAAGGTTCCTCCCCCACTCTGAACTCTAGGGTACAGATGTGGGGACCTGCATGAAAAACCTCCTAAGCTTATCTTTACCAGCTTAGGTCAAAACTTCCTCAAGGTACAAAATATTCCACCCGTTGTCCTTGGACTGGCCGCTACCACCACCAAACTAATACTGGTTACTGGGGAAGAGCTGTTTGGACGCGTCCTTCCCCCCAAAATACTTCCCAAAACCTTGCACCCCACTTCCTGGACAAGGTTTGGTAAAAATCCTCACCAATTTGCCTAGATGACTACAGACCCAGACCCTTGGATCTTAAGAACAATGAACAATCCTCCCAACACTTGCACCCCCCCTTTCCTGGGAAATGTTGGATAAAAAGCCTCACCAATTTGCATAGGTGACCACAGACCCAAACCCTTGGATCTGAGAACAATGAAAAAGCATTCAGTTTTCTTACAAGAAGACTTTTAATAAAAATAGAAGTAAATAGAAATAAAGAAATCCCCCCTGTAAAATCAGGATGGTAGATACCTTACAGGGTAATTAGATTCAAAAACATAGAGAACCACTCTAGGCAAAACCTTAAGTTACAAAAAAGATACACAGACAGAAATAGTTATTCTATTCAGCACAATTCTTTTCTCAGCCATTTAAAGAAATCATAATCTAACACATACCTAGCTAGATTACTTACTAAAAGTTCTAAGACTCCATTCCTGGTCTATCCCCGGCAGAAACCCAGCATATAGACAGACACACAGACCCTTTGTTTCTCTCCCTCCTCCCAGCTTTTGAAAGTATCTCGTCTCCTCATTGGTCATTTTGGTCAGGTGCCAGCGAGGTTACCTTTAGCTTCTTAACCCTTTACAGGTGAGAGGAGCTTTCCCCTGGCCAGGAGGAATTTCAAAGGGGTTTACCCTTCCCTTTATCTTTATGACATTTTCAAAAGCACCTAAGTGTCTTAATAATCTGAGACCCATTTTCATAAGTGAATTGGGCACTTAGGAGTCTAAGTCATATTGAAAGTCAGTTGTGCCCAAACCATCCAGTCCCACATAGTTTCAGTTACATATATTTCAGAAATTTTCACAAAGTTCAGCCCAAATGTGTTTGACACTAGGTAGGTCTACATTTATTTGAAACTTAGCCCAAGTTCACCCAATGGGTTGGTGAAACATGGCAACCTTCTGGACATGGACAGTAGAGGGAGTTTGTAACACAAACTGAAATTAAATGTGTTTCAATTAGCTTGTGAAAGTTTCAGTAAAAGTTTCAATCAGCTCTACAAATCCTATATAGTACATTCCGTTTTTTGGGTTAATTGTAATTGTATTTGTCAAGACACACATCTATTATCAGCCTTCCAATTTCTTTTGTGAATTTGAGTTAATGTCCAGTTTTGTTTGGAAAGGTATTTTTGTTGAAATAGTATTAGAAACATTATGTACCTTTAGATATGAATTTCTCAGTGTTAATATTTTTCTCATGTCCCAAGTTCTATTTCTGGTTTCCCCAGTGCAGTAGAAATTCAATGCCTAATGAATAAATATTGATAAAATCATGTTTGGAGGGAATTGTTTTTTTTTTTAATTGTTCAGAAGACTTCATGCTCATCTCTAAGAACAAATCTCCTAGCAATAATACTTCCTTTTAATTTCCATTGACGACATTCTGCAGAGTTTGTGAGAGGAGAGGAATTTGGTTTAATCCGCAAAGGTGCATCCCTTGACCATTTCATAATCCCCACTGTTCTCTTCAGATCTGTCAAGATTTTAATAAAGTGATTCACTAGCTAAGAATGCTAGCTTTTAATATACTTTTTTTTCTGTGTTAAGCTAGCAATGTGTTGGAACTAGATCTGTGTCTGGTAACTATTTGAATAATTAAGAATTAGGCTTCTTGTTTGATGCAGGGCTGAACAAGTAGCTTGTTTCAACAGAATAGTCCAAGACAAAAATCTTTAAGACAGAGCTAAGGTTGATTATTATGTTGCTCCCTGAAATAATGTTAAGAGAATATTGTTACAGTTTAGATTATTTTTCTTTTTACTCTAAAGTCTAAAGGCTGTAGAAATATAGAATTATTTTTCTGCACGAACTTTAGTTCTGCCCCTTATCCATGTTAACTCACTATGTATGGGCTGGAAATATATTAGACCAGGAGTCTCAAACTCAATTTACCTTAGGGCCAGTGCCAGTCCTCAAATGCTCCCAATAGGCCAATAACGTCACTTAAGCCTCCCAGAACCTGCCCCCCAAAACTCCGCCCCCGACCTGCCTAGGGCTCTGGGAGCGAGTTTGGGTGGGGGAGCAGGTCTGGGGAAGGGATTTGGGGTGCAGGCTCTGGGAAGGAGTTTGGGTGCAGAAGGGGTGAGAGGTTGGGCTCTGGGAGGGAGTTTGGGTGGGAGAGGAGGTCTGGGATGCAGGCCCTGGGATGGAGTTTGGGTGCTGGATGCAGGCTCTGGGCTGGGGGTGGGGTTGCAGGCTCTGGGAGAGAGTTTCAGGGCTGGGGTGTGTGGGGAGGGGTGCAGGCTCTGGGAGGGGGTTGGGGGGGTGCGGTGCTTACCTGGGCCTCCATGTGCTGCTGCCCCCAGGCATTGCCCCCACAGGTTCCCATTGGTCGCAGGGGTGCTCGGGGCAGGGGCAACACGCCGAGGCACAGCCCTGTCCTGGGGCCACAGGGAGGGGCCAGCAGACATGTGCTGCCGGTGGTGAGTGGCCCCAGGCCATTGTAAATCGCCTGGGGGAGGGGGAGCACTTAGGGGCGGCAGGGGGGGCCAAGGGAGAGACCTGGCCCCAAAACTGCTGGAGCCACGTGCGCAGGTTCGCAGGCCGCAGATGATCTGTGGGCTGTGAGTTTGAGACCCCTGTATTAGAGGGCTAGAGTGGTAGAATAAAGGCAGATACATGTATCTCTAAGATGTGGACTGTCTTCTGGCGAGGAACCCCCATATTTGTCAGCTGATTATTAGTATCCAGCTGTCTGCTACCAGTAAAATGTACTGGAAATATTCTAGATGCATCTTGTCACCTTCTGGTTCCATTTCTTGACATTCAGTGACTTCTCTGTGGGAAGGTAGGTAGTATGTCAACTGTGTGCCACCAGAGATGCCAAGCAAGGTCTACACCACACGCATCTCCTTCCATTGACATATATTTGGACGATATGGTGATAGGCATGTTCCTGATCTGTCAATAAACAACTGATCATACACTTATAGTGCTACAAATGTACAAAGCCACAGTGGTACTAACACCCAAAGCATGTGGAATAGTCTATGGGTTGGGCAGGTGTGTTGCCTCTCTTGCTGATAGCTGCTTGGCAGCACAAAAAGACCACTTGAAAGCAAAAAACATTTATCTTAGGCTACATCTACACTAAACACCATTGACGGCAGCGTGTACTGTACGTGCAGCTACATGCTGCAATGAAAAACACTCCACGTCCACACTATGGCGTGCAGCTACCTGTGTCAGCATAAGGCTGTGGTGGAGACAAAGCAGCAGGGAAAGGTTTCAGCAACTCCCCCATGCTGGAGGATTTGCGGCAGTGGTGAGGATTTCATTTTGGCGAGGAAAGGCTCTGGTGGTGGCTTTGGTGGTGGGACACAGTAGGGAAAGTCTGAGCGTTTCTCCACTGTCTCCCCCACCACAGCCTTTCCCTGCAGCAAGAGTCTTTTCTGGGGAAAGACTCCAGCAAGGGGACACTAAAAATAGCAATCTGGACAGGGAGGCATGGCCGGAGCGAGTAGAGAGCCATGTAAGGTATGTCCTCGAGTACCAACCCATGCCCTTCAGATGTGTCTGTGC
The DNA here is from genome assembly GCF_965140295.1 of Lepidochelys olivacea. Lineage (NCBI taxonomy): Eukaryota > Metazoa > Chordata > Testudines > Cheloniidae > Lepidochelys > Lepidochelys olivacea. The sequence continues at coordinate 77,742,345 of NC_140414.1, forward strand.
TCTATTTGCCTAAGCCATGGCTCACTGTCTACTATCTATCTATACCTATGCTAGGGGCGCTACATGGGTATGTATACTACATGCCATTGAAGGAAGCATACAGTGTAAACGCCATTAAAATGAGGACTCATGTCCACCCTTAAGTATGCTTCCTGTTTGAAGGCATAATTATTCTCATTTAAGTATAGCATTAACTGAACTTTGTAAGGAGTTGAGTGAATCTGCAGTGGTTGTCCCTCTCACCTATTTTGTATATGACATAACAAGAAGTGTATTTTTCATATTACTGTCACTTTCTCTGCACTAGCTTACATTTAAATAGGACCTTTCTTCCTGAAGTAGCACATTTTGCAGACTGTAGACCAGGTCTTTGACCCTGCTCTGGCTGCTGTATACCACACTGGCAGTGCAAAGAAGCATTAAAACCATCTTAACTAGTCCCTTGAGAACCTTTGTTGCACTGGCAAATTCTTAGGTGGGATAGAGCCACTGATGTGGCTCTTGCATCATGTCCTCTGCCTGCCCCTGGCACAAGGGGAATGTCTGCCATGGAGAGGGTCTGTGCGCTGGTGATCACTGACTCTTGAAACAATGTAGATCAGTCTCGAGGATGAACAGGTAGCTTAAAGCAAAATAATGGGCCAGATCCTCAGCCTTTGTAAATTGCGCAGTTCCTTTGCCTTAAACAGAGCTGTGCCAATATACAGCAGATGAAAATCTGGTCCAGTGTATCTAAAACCTTTCTGATTAATTCACTTGTGACTCGGATGTTCAGTCTCTTTTTCTTATTGTAGCATTAAGTGTCCAGTGTACAAGAATTGTTATTAATTAACTTGGGTCTAAATTAGGGCATCTAAAGACAAATGAGCCAATTCATTTGCAAAGAAAAAAGCACTGTGTTGTCTAATTTAGAAGTAAGCTAAAGCAGGTACACGTGCACCCACTCATGTTATATTAACCTCTAGAGGGGAGAAAAGAAAAGATAAGTGTTCAAGAAATTACATTTTGTTTGTATATTTGAATGTAGTCACAGGTAATGGCTTGCACATATGGTGTAATCTATTTCTCTTTCCCCTTATTTCTCTCTTTCTAAAGTCCTCACTGTGCAGGAGACAGAAGCTGTGGAGAGGTTGTGTTTAACATAAGTTATTTCAAACAAGCTCTGATTTTTCTCAGTTTAAGCAGCAAGTCTGCACTATAATTGTGATTTTTTTTCTCTTTGTGCTTCCCACTTAGCTCTGAGTTTCTCTTTTCTCCTTGATTGAACTTCCTGCCTGCTTTCATGCCCTTGTTGTGCACCCTTATCTGTTTCAATGCTTTCTCTGCATTTTCCTGGGCCACTGCAAAACTTGACTCCCTTTGGGCTGTTTTGTGTTTCTGTTAGATGCCATCTTAACTACTCTGATTCTCTCTCTCCCTCCTCCCACCCCCTTTCTCCTTTCCTGTGAGCAGAAATGACATTGCACTTGCTGTCTCGACTTCTCATGGCTGTCCTCAAATATTTTTTGTTTTTGTTTAGGTTCCTGGTCCCTTCAGTGCTCATTGAGCTTGTGAAAGCTACTCTGATCTGTCCTTATAGATTCATAGATTCATAGATATTTAGGTCAGAAGGGACCATTATGATCATCTAGTCTGACCTCCTGCACAATGCAGGCCACAGAATTTCACCCACCACTCCTAAAAAAGACCTCACACCTATATCTGTGCTATTGAAGTCCTCAAATTGTCCTTTTCTCTCACTGCTTTCCTGGACACTTTAGACCTGATTGTTCCCTTAATTCCACCAGTGTAAATCCAGAGCAATGGAATTACACCAGTGTAAAATTGGTATGTACTTAGTCAGGCCTTTTGATGCTATTCTGTGCTATACTGACCACTTCAACCTACTTGCTCAGATCCATTCTCTGTACTCCCCATGTCAGGCCAGTCACTTTCTCTTATCTTTCCCTGGCCTTTCACTTTCCTAGGTTGTTTTCAGTTTCTTTTGTTCTATTTGGGGCCATTCTCAGTCCAAGTCTCCTTTTCCCTTTCCCTTCCAGTTCTTCCCATGTACTTATGTTCTGACACTGTCTATGTGCTGGTGAGATTTTGTTTATTTTACTGATCTTATTTCTTCTGTTGAAAGCTCACCAGAGCAGGGACTATGTCTAGGTATTTCTAAAATGTCAAGTACAATTGAGTCCCGATTTTGATTGAGGCCTCTGGACATTACTATGAATATAAGTAAATGTTATTTATTAATATATTGTATTTGATGTATATATCCTTTCTACACAGAATTGGGGATATGGCACCTGTTGTATCATCTCTAGCATGTATAAATTATAGTTTTAGAACAGGAAATGAGGAATATTTTATCCAGTACAAACTATTATTATATTATTTATTTAGGTAGGTAGATACCTAGGTTGGGATTTGGTTAGGACATTGGAGTTAACAGACCAAAATCAACCCTAGATTAAGCAGGTTCAGCTACAGCCCTACATCCTGCATTTGCAAGAAGTACCTTGGGATCTGTATAATATCCCTATCTAGTTGGTGTCTTATGCAAACTATAATATGCTGGTACGCTCAACAATAATGAAGTTGCTGACTGCTTTGTTAAAGTTAGTTGTCACATATGCAGTTGTAATTGGTCTCCCCTTTTGACACAAAGTAAAAATATTCTTTTTCAGAGTCTTTTCTGGCTCAGTTTAAAAGACTAAAATTTGCACAACTGTATGTATCCTTTCTGATAACACAGACTGTAATCCTTTTGTGAGAAGATCTTTCTGTCAGTTTGGCTCCATAAGCTGCAGACAAATGTGCAGATTTATATTACGATATGAATCTTTTATCATAAAGTGCAATCGGAATATTTTTCTCTTAGAAATTCATTCAGTGGCTGTACCGATAGCATCCTGTTCTTCTCATTTCCGTTGTGATTTTTTTTGTGATTGAATATTTGCAGAGGTATTAATCTAAAGAAGTAGAGAGGCACCTGCTGGGATTTAGAAAAGCACCTAGTCAGGTTAAATGACTTACTCCCATTAAAAGGTGCCTAACTCACTTACTGAGGCCGAGATCCAAAGCCCATTGGGACTGGGCCCTGAACGATTGGGCTAATAATTTGGTTTCCTGGCATGCACACTAAGTCTGCGTTTTAAAATTCCTTTTGTAAATATTTATGAAAAGTTTTACTGTCCATGTGTGGTGACCTGTTTTACCACACAGAATAGCTTGGCACAAAATCAATAAACCAAATAAAGTGTTAAAGAAGGCTTAGTCTTGTGAAGTGCTGAGTGTGCTCAACTTCCATTTACCTGAGGAGCTGAATTCACTTCGTGTATTACAGTATAAAGCTCTAATGCAGTAACTTAAATACTTTATTTTAAAAAGGCAAATCTGGTTAGGATTTTGAAATTATTCTCCCTGGCTAAGACCTTTGTAGCGTTAGCTACTGCCAAGTTTTAGCTAAGGGCATATGTTTGTGACATACTACAAACTATTTGAGCTATGTTTTTGTGTGACCTCAACTTGGCCGCTAATTCTATGAATCAAAACATTTGTGCGTGCCAACTTACATGCACTACCATTTTATCATTTGTATGTCCAAAGGATAGAAAGTGAACACCTAAATGACAATGCCTGTGCTTGCAATGCACAAACATCAGGTGTTCATGGAACTTCTGTCATTTGTGGGGATTAATGAGAATGTATGCAGAACTAGAAGCCATGCTTTGAATATTTAGCCCTGTGTGGTTAGGTGGAGCATGTGTTAATATAGCTTTATCCTCCAAATATGACTTTTGTTCACAGAGGAAAACAAATGACTCCCTTTGGCCTGCAACAGATTCCTCCAACATGCTCTGGATATTCTATAGGCCGAGAATACAGAAAATGATTTTCACGCAGCTCTAAAGTGCTTGGCTGGAGCGGGCTCTAAATGGCTCAAAGTTTTTGAATGCAAGTTATGTGTAGAAAGAGAGGAGCCCATTTCTGGGAGCAGATATTTTTAGGGTTAAGCAGCACAAACTTGCAAATGCTTCTTAGAGTCACTGAGAGAAACATTCTCTCTACATTTACAAGCAGTTAACAAGGAATTTGGTGGTGGTGGTGTTCTCCCTCTTTCTAGAATTCGGCTTGAAGAATCATTCTATTTTGAGTGCAACATCCATGCAGATTTTTATTTGAGTAAGCATTGCTTGAGTAAGATATTACTTCTCCCTTTTTGTTTCAGTCAAACTCCTCTTTTGACCCTCAGAAACTGGATCTGTCCTCCCAAGTGTCATGCATTTTTTGAGACATACCTAAAGAGCCACTGACAGATCTTTCTATCTGGACTTGGACTGTGTCTGAAACCAGAATAGATCAATTAATGTGGTGATAGGTTAATTAAAGAGAGTTAAGATCAAATATTCAAACTTGTGTGCCTAAAGTTAGGCACCTAAGTGCTGAGAAGCAGCTATGGTTCCTACTTAAGTCATGCTTCATGTTTGCTGAAGAATTGTGCTAGGGAAAGGAAAGCCATTTGCACTGATCTTATTGCTTCCCTTCCAGAATAGCAAATTTTTGAACATAACTCTGTCAATTTAGCTATAAAAGATATGAGGGTAGATATTTGCCATGTAGTATTGTCATAGCTCCATTTACTTCTATGAAGCTATGACAGTTCATACCAGGCTTTGCCCCATAATTTAAACAACAAAAAATGAGAGCAAAATTCTAGTGACCACAAGGGAGTTGTGGGGAGCTCCCTCAGAGCTAATTTGACACTTACAGGTACAGTAAAGAGAATGATAGTGCCAGTTTCCCCATACCACCTGGCCAGTGTGCCTCAAACTTGATCTGGAAGGATCACTTCCAGAGTTGAGAATGACAATAGTGCTGATTAGTTCAAAATTCGATTCTGCTCTTTGATGTGAACATTCCCCTGGAACCTTACTCCACATAGGTTACCAAACAGGTACCAGAGGTTTTCAGTCACATCCAGATTAGGCTGAATTTGCAGTCTTTAGGTCTGTGAGAACAGTTCACCTAAGGCAGGGGTTCTCAACCTTTTTCTTTCTGAGTCCCCTCCCAACATGCTATCAAAACTCCACAGCCCAGCTGTGCCACAACTGGGTTTTTTTTTTTCGCATATAAAAGCCAAGGCTGGTGTTAAGGAGTAGGAAGCAGGGCAATTGCCCGGGGCCCCACACCACAGGGGAGACCACAAAGCTAAGTTGCTCAGGCTTGGATTCAGCCCTGGGTGATGGGGCTTGGGGCCCCTGGCTGCAGTCCTGTGCAGTGGGGCTTTGGCTTTCTGCCCTGGGCCATGCTTGGCAGACGCCCTAAAACCTGTCTGCCCCTGAACCACGGACCTAGGGCATGATCCAGCTTCCACTGAAGCTAATGAGAGTCTTTCAGTTTACCGGGAAGGTCCCTAGAAAGCCAGAAGCTTACTTATATCTGTATTCTGTTACCAGCTCCCTGAGCCATCCAATTCTCCTGTGCATTTTTCTTTGGCAATAATGATTTCTGAGTGAGAAAAGGAACATTCTTCCAGACCTGCTGTAAAAAGTCTGTGAATAGAAGAATGAGAGGTGTGCAAATCTAGAGAAGTATTGAGTTTTTGTAATAGTGTATGTTATCCATGTTCATTTACTCACCAGTATGTATACCAAATGGAGTCTGAGAATCAGTACAGGAAAAAGGTACAGGAAAAAGGAAAAAGTATGTGCCTTAGTTACTTTAAAATGCGCATAAATCTTTCAAAACTGGTAACGGCTGACGGCTGATATAACTTCTTTTGTTTCTGTGTAGCCGGGCAGCTTTACCTTAGTAGTATATTTAAGGTTTGTTGGACTCAACCAGCCAAAAAAAAAAAAAAAAGCTTTCTCAGGCAAAAGAATATATAAAATGAATATCTTGTATTGATTTTTTGTTGTTGTAAAAGACAATCTACAAGTCACAAATTGGACTTATTTAATTATTTTTAATATAGTTTACACCAAGAGATATTAAACAATTTCCTAAATAAACTGAAATCTTCAGTCACTGTAAGGTGGAAACTGCAACACAAATCTCCAGAGAGAGAAACTTTAATTTTTTAACAGTTACTGTTGGGTCTATTTTAGATCCTGTCATAACTGGGATAAAACCTGGGAATTTACTTACTCTGAAATTACATGATTGCAATGATTTAGGTTTAAATGATACTAATTTTTTTTTCTGGGATGATGAGTAAATATGCTTTCAATTAATATGCTGAACTATGCAAAATTAATAACTGTAAGGAATAACATAATAACAGGGCCAGAAGGGGCTACTATGAGCATATAGTCTGATCTTGACTGCATAACACAGGCCATAGAACTTCCCTAAATTAATTCCCATTTTAACTAGAATATCTCTTTTATAAAAACACCAAAACTTGATTTAAAAATGGACAGTGATGGAGAATCCACCATGACCCTTGGTAAGTTCGGATGGTTAATTACGCTTAAAGTTTTATACCTTATTTCCCACCTGAATTTGTCTAGCTTCAACTTCCTGTCATTGGATCTTATTATATTTTGGTCTGATAGAGTGAAGAGCCTATTATTATTTTTTTTTTTGCTCCCCATGTATGTATTTATAGACTATATTCAAGTCCCCCCTTAACCTTCTTTTCTGAGTGGGGAACTGACATGCTGGGCCGGGGAAGCAACTCAAACTCATAGGGCCACATTGTGCACTGAGTGATTCAAGGGGGGTTAGTGAGGGCCCAACTGGCCCAGTGATATTGCCCACTGGTTTGGCACATGCTACTCTGGCAGTGGGACGAGGCCAAAGTACTCTCATTAGGTTGGTACAGCATTCTTTGTATTTCAGGTTTGATTTCTAGGCCCCCTCCACTAATAAAGGAACCAAATCCATCCCTGGTGTAACTGCATGGAACCTGTTGTGGTTGGGGGATACAAGCATAGGCTTTAATTTCAGATACACTTATGCACTCCTCGCCTTTTGAACTCCCTCGGAATGAACTGCACTCGTGTCCCTTGATGTGAGTCACATTCCCGGTATATCCTCTGCCTAGCCACGCCTGCTCATTAGCCTGTTACATTGATGTGCCCCAATATATGTGAGGTGTTACTAAAGCATATTGTCCTTTGTGTATATTCTTGCCAGTCACATGAAAAATGAGCTAATCTGCTTTGCCTAATTTGTAAACCTTTTAAATCTCATAATCCCCCAAATTTGAGTCAAACATTATTGGCTTCATGTTCAGCAAAGAGGGAAATATGAATGTAGAGGGGAGAGTCGGGGTGCAGGAGAAGCAAGAAACAAATATGGTGTGTTCATATAGGGTACCCAGTGTGTCAGTTTGCCCTTTCTATTCTGCTTCAGTTGGAAAGTCCTTACCCAGTATGGGGAGAAGGAGAGAGAGGAAGATGAAATGTTCAAATTACAGGAAAAAAGAGTGGGACCCCCCCCCACAGAAGAAAACAAAAACAAAACAAAACCCAGGACGTTCCTATCTGAAGCACCATGAGATATGCCTGACCATATAGGGTGAATGTTGGATTAAAACATACACTTTATAGGCTTACAATCTATATATTTCTCAGTAATGAGCACTAACTCAGTCATGTATTTAAAAGGTCACCAAGTCGTTTTTGCTCATTAATTCTATTAGCCACTGAAATATTGACAGGGTTCTTTGTAGTCTATGGAACATTAGGACTGTCCTGCAGCAAGAGCCTTTTGAATTCTGCATAAATCTGAAATTTGTGTAGTAGTATGAAATGCATGGCTATAGCTTTGTGACTGTATGCATTTCAACTTACTGAAGAATTTCAGTGATTGCAGCAACACAGAAATCCAGGAGCATTGCACAGAAGCAGACCAGATGCTGTTGGAAAGAAAATGTAGGTTGCTCTTGCTTGAGAGGGAGGATTCAAAGCTCTTAGTATAGAAAGATTGAGGGAAAGTCTTCTTTTCCTCTCCTTCCCATGACCCCTCTCTCTTTTGTTGGGCATGGTTCCAAATAAGCTTCCCCTCCTCCAGCTTCTGGGGAAGGAATCCCTAGCTGTTTCCTTCCTAGGAAGTGACGTTATGTCACTTACTGCCGTAGAATTGTTCCCCGCAAGAAAATTCTTAGATTCCAAGGCCAGAAGGGACCACTGTGATTATGAAGTCTGACTTGCTGTATAACACAGATCATAGAACATCCTCAAAATAATTTCTAGAACATATCATTCAGAAAAAAACATCCATTCTTGATTTAAAAATTGCCAATGATGGAGAATCCACCATGACCCTTGATATGTTATTCCAATGGTTAATTAATCTCACTGTTAAAAATGTATGCTTTATTTCAGGTCTGAAATGTCCAGCTTCAATTTCCAACTGGTGGATCATATTATACCTTTCTCTGCTAGATTCAAGAGCTCATTATTAAATATTTGTTCCCGTTTAGGTATTTACAGATTGTAATCACAGCACTTAACCTCTTTGTAAAGTAAAACGAGTTCCTTAAGTCTACCACTATAAGGCATGTTTTCTAATCCTTTAATCATTCTCAGTGCTCTTCTCTGAACACTCTGCAATTTATCAACATCTCTCTTTAATTATGAACACCAAAACTGGACACACTATTCCAGCAGTGGTACTACCAGTGCCAACTAAAATAATCTTTCTCCCACCTGAGACTCTCTCTTGGCTTATGTATCCCAGGATTGCATTAGCCCTTTTGGACACAGCAATGCATTGGGAGCTCATGTTCAGCTGTTTATCCTCCATGACCCTCAGATCTTTTTCAGAGTCACTGCTTCCTATGATAGCATGACACATCCTGAAAGTATGGCCTATATTTCATGTTGTTAGAGGTATGACTTTACATTCAACCATTTAAAAATCATATTGTTTGCTTGCATCCAGTTTACCAAGTGATCCAGATCGCTCTGTGACAGTGATTTGTCCTTTTCTTTATTTACCACTCCTCCAATCTTTGTGTCATTTGCAAACTTCATCTGTGATTACTTTTTCTTCCTGGCATCGACAAAAGTATTAAATAGCGTATTGCCAAGAACTTATCCCTGCCGGACCCCTCTAAAAATACACCTGCTTACTGATGATTCCCCATTTACAATTGTATTTGCTAACCTATCAGTACAATTGTACAATTGTAATTGCTAACCTATCAGTTAGCCAGCTTTTAATCCATTTAAGGTGTGCCATGTTTGTTTCATATTGCTCTAGTTTTTTAATCAAAATGTCAGGCAGTACCAAGTCTTATGCCTTACAGAACTCTAAGTATATTATATTAGCACTATTGTCTTTATCAACCAAACTTGTAATCTCATCAAAAATATATATCAAGGTAGTTTGACAGGATCTATTTTTCTATAAATCCATTTTGATTGGATTAAATATATTATACTCCTTTAATTTTTTTTTATTAATTGAGTCTTATATCAGCCATTGCATTACTTTGCCCAGATTCAATGTCAAACCAACAGGCCTGTTATCACCCCGGTCATCTGTTTACCCATTTTAAATACTGGCACAACATTAACTTTCTTCCAGTCTTATAGAACTTCCCCAGTGTTCCAAGACTTATTGAAAATCAACATTAATGGTCCAGTGACCTCCTCTTCCAGCTCTTAGATAACTTGCATTCACAAGTTTTCAGTGCATACTGATTTTAAAATGTCTAATTTTAGCATTTTCTGTTTAACATAATTCTGAGTCAGTATTGGAATGGGAAGTGTTTCATCATCATTATATGATATGACTGTGTCAATTACAGTGGCATCAAATTATATGGGCCTGTGGTGCCCAGGGGCCCGGCTCCACCAATGTTCGGGACTGAGAGCCACTTTGTATTACTTTAGGTATTCTGACTAATAATCCACAAGTGAGAAGCTGGAGTGATCTGAAGGGTTCAAGAAGACAGTAATTTTCCTTTATGGGTTATAGAACGTAAAAAGCTCTTATTATTTTTGGGAGGGCTTGTGCGGGGACAGAACTCATCGTCGTCATCACCATTGATCCGTACAAAATTAGAATTTAAAAATTTTCTATCATAACTTGTTGTTGTTCAATTTTTTTCCTGAGTGAAATAATCTGATGCAGTATTAAGACTGCCACTAAGAATTGTTAATGTATAATTTATAGTCACAATTAAAAAGCATTTTTAACCAAATGTCACAACACAGTGACAAGTAAATTAGACTGAGATTTACATTACAGTACTTTGCAACTTGATTTAGTGTCACTCTGGAGGAACTGACAAACAGCCCCAATGGAGCACAACAGTGGTTTCAGTAAAGAATGCATTCATTTTCCATGTGATAGCAGACTTGAAAGATAGTTGGTGCGTGCTACTGAAGTAATGATTAATAATTTTGTTTTATAGAATGTAGCCCAATAGACTATCACAGCTTTCTATAATCACACAGGAATATTCAGGTCAGACAGAGAAAGAGATTGATAATTCTTAGTGTTTTTGTGAACCAAAGGCTAGTTTTAGCTCCTGTGAAATGGTTTTCATGGTAAGGAAAGAAGACTAATCCAGTTATCATTTCATATGTTTTCAGCCAAAGTCCACAATTAGGGGGTATGGAAAGGTCAACATATGAAAAATGAGAAGATGTCAGGTTAAATGTCGTTAAATCAAATTTACCAAAATGAGGCGGCTGAAACATCATTACGGTGAATGTAGTTGCAAAAGCTGCCGAAGATATAAAGAAAGCATTGACTAGGTTATTATTTTGGAATATCATTCACTGTCATTTTTACAAGGCTTCCATTTTTCCTTGTCTTTCGTTTTTACTGTAAACATAATGTTATAGAATAATAGTATAATTGCATGGTATAATTTAGGGAAGATTTATGTTACAAGAGAAATATAAGCGTGCAATTTTCTTTGGAACATCCTCTAATTCTCCTTTGTAACGAACAGTTACTATAGCTTCCCCAGAGATAGCTAAGAGATATGGGGTTAGATTCAGCAGTACCCTCTGGATGCTTTGCTCTGCTCCAGTGACTCAAAACAGCAGTAAACCAAGCTTAATTTGATTTAATCCTGGCTACTTGAGAGACTACTTCTCTGTCCATGTGATGCCATGACAGTTGTGACAGGTGCAGTCACTTGAGCTAATAGCTTCTTAATTTAAAAAGGATGGGGCTAGGGATGGGACACTTTTCCTGAGTGGGTTCTTTTACTCTGAAGTGTGCTCCCTTTCCTTCCCCCAACTCAACAGAGTCCTGGTTCAGTTGAGTGATGGGATGGGAGGTGTTTGTTTTTGATCACTGGTCCAATTTATGTGGGCATACAGTTAATCAGTTTTGGTACTTTGCCAAACCAGTTTCTGAGCTTGCAAGATGGTCAAGCAAATCTCTATGTCTGACGATAGAATCCAGCACTTCAGTAACATACAAACCACTTTTTCTTCACTCCTTTTGTTTGTCTGTCTCAGGAACAGCACAAACCAGAGGGTGGTGGTGGTGGTGGTTGTTTGTTGTTGGAGCCATGCCTTCACTGTCTCATTAAAATATCATTCTCCACTGTCCTTGAAAATCAACAAAACAGATTTTGTTTTGAAAACATTTATCCAGAAACACAGCAGGGAAAATGTATAATAACAAGCTAAAACCAGGTCTGATTTAAACCTATAGCAGCAATAAATAAATAAATAAAATTAAATCAGAATTTGTAATGTAATGCAGGGACATGAATATAGCCTATATCATCTTTGAATATGTGTATATAAGTATTATAATATGCCCCTCAAGACAACAGTATACTTAGCTGTAGAATAATTAAGTAATTATGTGCAGCTTGATTTGCATATAATTTCTGGATGGGCTGTAATGGCCCATCTGATATTCTCATGGATTTTAGGGTAACAATATAATTGCAGGTTTTTGCAAAATGCACATGGTATTGGTCACTTCACAATTGATAACTGATTGAAGGAGGTTTTAAAAGGATCTGCTATAAGGTTTTCAGTTTATAACATGTAGACAGGCACCCACCCCATGTTGCAGGCACATTAACATACTTTTACAGTAAAACATCACTGGACATATGTACAAATATGCAGTGTGAGCCTTTTTTTTTTTTAAAGCCTCTTCAGCACATTGTGTTCCTCCCACTCTTAGCACAGAACCTATGTAAGGGCATAGAAGGTGGACCTTGAATCATGTTCTGTGTTTGTACAGTACCTAGCACACTGAGACACTGATCCATGATTACTTGTGGCACCTTAGAGACTAACACATTTATTTGAGCATAAGCTTTCGTGAGCTACAGCTCACTTCATCGACATTGGTTAGTCTCTAAGGTGCCACAAGTCCTCCTTTTCTTTTTGCGGATACAGACTAACACGGCTGCTACTCTGAAACCTGATCCATGATTGCGACTCCTAGGTGCTATGATAATAAAAATAATAATAAGTGGCCAGATCTCAAATGCAGACCCTGTAAGTTAAAAACAATACCATGACTTCCACACAGATCTTTTGATAGCCAGTGCAGATCCTGCAGTGATGATGTTATGCGCTTCAGGTATGAAACTCTGCTCAAGAGTCATGGTACATTCTGCACTTGCTTTAGTTTCTGAATGGTCGTAATGTATATAGAATCTGTACAAAATACCCATAACTTGACTGGAAATTAAGTTAAGGTTATGCACATAAGCACTCCAAAGTCAGGAAATGCCAAAATGAAGGTTGCACTTTTCAGCTTTCCAAAATGCAAGTCTCCTGAGGTATATCAGAGCTGGGCTCCTTCCTACATACCATATACATTTCACAGCAACAGCAACCTTTCCACCTCCTTCATACTTCACAAAATCCACAAGGGTTGTGGAGCCTTTGCCAGGATGCCTTACAAGGTCCTATTCCTTCAACACGAGATTATCCTATTGATTTCATCCATTTGATTTGCCTGTTCATTGTTCATAGATACACACAGTACAGGCGTGGTGCACTTAAAGGGCCTGATCCAAACTTTGGGCTTTGGATCACACCCTAACAAGCTTGGTGGGAAAAAAAATCATTTGATGTGTTGTTTTCAAAAACTCATAACTCACATGAAAACCAGTTTCTCCTGGAACCGGGCTGTGCATTACTCTTCATTGAGGGCTATTTCTATTCCAGTGTTCTACTTTTAAACCTTAGCAACATTTGCATGTTACAAATAAGAAGTCAGAATGTCTCCATCAATCCACCCCAAGGAGGTGATAAGAGAATTTTTCCCACCTGTTTTTATTTGTGGCCATCCTAACAACAAATCTTCCTTCAGTACCATTATTTGTCATTACTTTGGTGGTTTCTTTCTCTTTTTTTTTCTTTTGTGTGCATTTAAGACCCCCTTATGTCAATGGGACTTATACACATTGTCAAGGGTCAAAGCAATGGCACCTATATTCCCACTCCATGGTTCAGCAAGGGCACCCACTCCAGGCTTCTCAGCATGGGCAATGGGTGAACCCCCCCCCTTTGGGGAGGCTAGCCCTTCAGCCCCTCCCCTTCTTCCCTTGGCATCCCCTCCCAACACATCTGGAGGACACCCGGCCCGCCCATCCTAGCTGCCCCAGCTATGCTGGCGGGCCTGAGCACCAGGACAAGCTTCTCTGGGCTGCTGGCCAACCTGAAGTGCCCCGGTCACCCCAGTCCCTGCCACTGGCTGGAGCAGAGCCTCCTCTGGCTTCAGGTGGGAGGGGGAGAGAGGGTGGGGCCACAGGCCTGGGCTAAGTGAGGCTTAGCCTCCCCTGGCCTACAATACCCACCGCCCATGGGCTCCTGTCTCCTCAGGTGCCCCCTCAGATGTGTCTCTCCCACTCGACCAGGGTTTTTCCAGACTCTGCACAATTCCATGCCTATTCTGTGATAGTCTTGTATCTGTATCTTGTATCTGATAGTCTGAATAGGCAACCCAGACTGCCTATACAGGCTAGCATCTACACTTCGCTTTCTTTTTGAAAGCTCTGAACTGCATAATTGCCAGCAGTTATAAATTATCACACAGCCCATTATAAACTAGCATATTTATTCATAAGGTGAAAGAATTACAGAGAAAACATATTAAAAACAATAAAAGAACCTCCACAAATGCTAATAAACTTACCAAAGGTTGTCCCAGACTCTAACAAAGACCCTGGTAGGTGTCAGTCCTTCAAATCCCACCAATGGGTTTTTCTGTGTTCAAAAGTTCATAAGAACTTTAGATCAGAACCAGCATAGCCATGAATAGTTCAGTCTTTCCTTTATTAGGCTTAGACCTTTTGATTTTCAGATTCTAGGAGAAAGTAATCAATAGACAATGGTCCCCTCCTCTGAGCGTAGCTTCAAAAGCCTGTTTTCTGCAGAAAAAGAGGTGGGAATTTGCATTCAGCTCCCCTAAGGGAGGTTACATACAATCCTCACCCACAATAATTCATAAACTAAGCATTTAATACAATGGACCCCAAACATATTTAAACTTAATTCATAACATCTCCCAAGAATATTAAACGAAATTGCCCTATCTGTCTCTCACAAAGTTTTAGTACTGTCTTGAATAGGGATGTTTTCTGAAATTGTTAAAGTGGATTTTAACTTTAAAATTACTTCCTTGTTTCACTTACGTTAAATATTTACACAAACTACATTTGGAAAGCGATCCACCATTATCTGATTGAAATTTTACATAATTCCAAAAGATATGAAAAACTTTCAACAGATTTAAATTAACTGGGAAATTAATTCAGTTTTGTTAGAACTAGGGAGCTATTAATTCTAAGCACAAATGGTGTAGCTTTAGACTTCTGAACTTGTTAATTTTAGGGAAATGAAAGGGTTTTAAAAATTTCATTACTTTAATAAAAAGAGGACCTCAAGCGTTTGATTACTCTGTAATATTGCTTTGCTTATTTACAGACTCTCACATCAAAGAATCTGAGAATCAACTCCCTGTCAATTTGTCTTTGGAGAGCATGGGCACAAGATTAGAAAACTAATAAAAGAGGGGAAAATGTCAGCACTGTGTGGTATTTTCCTAGCAGCAGGGAAATCCTTTCATGGATGCAGCAGGGCGTAATAGAAGCGAGATAAATAAGGCGACCTTACTCCTTTCATTATAAACCCTATTTTCTAAAGAATAGTAACTCAGCTATAAATATTCACTTTTGGCTGAAACTTGCTATCCAAAGTCTTAGCAAATAAATATTTTTTAGTATTAAAAGACTTGAATAAAGGAAGCAAAAATGATCCAAAAAAGTAATACAGTTAATAAAGATGTTGGAATACACCCAGGAAAACATATCCTGTAAAATCTTACACACAGGAGTAGCCCTATTGGAATTATTAGGAATACTCACAGGGGTAAGATGTTATAGTATGGAGACCAAGACTTTAAAGTAAAAGAGAGAAGAAAAGCTGTAAAATGTGTGGAAAATGATCTGTCTGTTCTTGCATTTATCTTAGATGACTCATGATGGAGCTCCACTATTGATGTATTCTTGTCAGCTAAAATATAGATGTTTCACAGAGAGTAACTGAAGCTTCAGCACAGTGGACATGATCCATAGATCACTGAAGTCAGTGGAAAGGGTCCCATTCTTTTCTATATTCTTTTTCTTTTCCCATTCTTTCCCATTCTTTTCAGACCCATGTAGAGGAAAACCTCTTTTTAAAAAAATAATAATATAATAGGTCCTGATTCTCATTTACTGTGAAGCCATTTTGCATCATTTTGGCAGTGAAAAGGGACTTAAAGTGGGCTAAAATGTAACATAATCTGCACCCATTTTGCACTGCCAGAGCAATATAAAGTGGCCTTAGTGTAAATGAGAAGGATGCCTATAATACGTAGACTCAAGAGTGGAGTTTTTGTTCATAGGGAAATCAACTGGTCTAAGGTAGGATTTGATTTCAATTAGTAAATGCAATCAAATTAGAAACTGATGAAAATCAATTTCAGTAATAAAAATGCAAAGCAACAAAAATGTTTTTCTCATTTACATAAGCTTAAAAATAAGTGTAAGATGTGTGAAGACAAGCTAGGGTTGAAGCTGAGGCATGAGAGAGTATATAAGGCCCCGATCCTGCATTTGGATATACACCTAAGCAAGAGTCTGAGGGTATGTGCTTGTTTCCTACAGCACAGAAGTATTCTCCACTCAAAATAACAATCTAAGACATTTTCGTGACCTTGGGTTTTAATGTATATTTTCAGCAATAAAATCTAAAGTGATTATAAGCATTGACATTATCCTTCAAACATGAAATAAAATAAAAATAGTATTTTGCTAACTCTGTTTAGAGGGAGACTAAAACTGTGAAAGTAACCAATTTTTGATTCACAGTCAAACCAAAAAAAATTGTAAAAAATCATTTCCGGTCAATATTTTTTAAAAAAAAATTCAGTGAAACAAAAAAGCTATATACTGAATAAAAATATGTTTTGTGTGTACAGTATATTTGAGTCAAACAATATGTTTCATTTGGCCTAAAGAAAAATGTTTTCTTTGAGTTTTTTTATCCTTTTTTCTAATAAAATTGAAATAAAATTCAAAACTAAAAATAATTTTGAATTGAAATATCTAAATGTTTCATTTAAAAAATATCAGATGAAATATTTTGTTTTTTTCAGAGCTGAAACAATTGAGCCAAATTGTCACAAGTTCTTACAATGTTTCAATCAATCCAAATCTGCATTTTTTTCCCCCAGAAAAAAAGTTAATCAAAAAACTTTTGTGACCTCTAAGAGAGTTACTTGGCAGAGTGGCCTAAAAGGATCAGCAAAGAGCTGGAAGGAAAAAGCTCCTGAATTCTCTTTACATTGCTGTCATTGACTCACTGATATGAACCTTGAACTGTCCTGTGGTATATTGGGGACTGTGTTGGAATTGCAAATTTTCACTTTAAAAACATGGAGAGGGGGTGGGCTCTGCATTAAAGTGTGTGATGAGAATCACTCTGGAAGGAACTTACCTAGAACCAGGTGGGATATGCCTCTCTGCCTTAGGGAGAAGCCTGCTTTGTCTCTCTGTTTTTGGTTACTGTGTGTTATGGTTCTGAATTCTGAGAAATAAAGTTGTGTTGCCTTGCAACCTTCCAGCAACAGTATTTGATGTTTTTTGTCTCACTTCTTCGTATGTATGCCAAGACTTTCTTCTTCTTGAACTTCGTTTTTCGATCAGTATAAGGGGGAGGATAATACCAAGTCACAGGTGTGTCTGGAGTAATTAATGAATGTATATGCAGTGCTTTGAAGAGGGAAGGTATTCATCTGTACAAATATATTTGGCCAGATCAATCCCATCTATGGTAAAACCTTCAGGAAGTGGGGGATAGAATCATAGAACTGGGAGGGACTTCGAGAGATCATCTAGTCCAGTCCCCTGAACTCATGGCAGGACTAAGGGTGGTTTGAGCATTGGCCTGCTAAACCCAGGGTTGTGAGTTCAATCCTTGAGGGGGCCAGTTAGGGATCTGGGGCAAAAATTGGGGATTGGTCCTGCTTTGAGCAAGGGGTTGGGCTGGATGACCTCCTGAGGTCCCTTCCAACCCTGATATTCTATGGCTCTATGACTAAGTATTATCTAGACCATCCCTGACAGGTGTTTGTCAAACCTGCTCTTAAAAATCCCCAATGATGGAGATTTCACCACCTTCCTAGGCAATTTATTACAGTGCTTAACCACTGTGACAGTTAGGAAGATTTTCCTAATGTACAACCTAAACCTCCCTTGCTAGAATTTAAACCCATTGCTTCTTGTTCTATCCTCAGAGGTTAAGAAGAACAAATCCTGATTGCAGTATTGGGGCTAAAAGATCTAGCCAGTTGCGCCCATCAGCTTTACCATGATCTATAACCTTTATACCAAATCTGTTTTTAAGGAGAAGACTGTATCTGACTAGGGTACCTCACTAGTTAGAATAAAAAGGAGATTTAATTGTAGGAGTATGTACCCAGAATAAACACAACCTATCTATGTATTGTTTCAGAGTAACAGCCGTGTTAGTCTGTATTCACAAAAAGAAAAGGAGTACTTGTGGCACCTTAGAGACTAACCAATTTATTTGAGCATAAGCTTTCGTGAGCTACAGCTCCCTTCATCGAATGCATACTGTGGAAAATACAGAAGATGTTTTTATACACACAGACCATGAAAAAATGGGTGTTTATCACTACAAAAGGTTTTCTCTCCCCCCACCCCACTCTCCTGCTGGTAATAGCTTATCTAAAATGATCACTCTCCTTACAATGTGTATGATAATCAAGGTGGACCATTTCCAGCACAAATCCAGGGTTTAACAAGGACGTCTGAGGAACAGTGGGGGAGGGGGGAGGAATAAACAAGGGGAAATAGTGAAGTGAGCTGTAGCTCACGAAAGCTCATGCTCAAATAAATTGGTTAGTCTCTAAGGTGCCACAAGTACTCCTTTTCTTTTTGCGAATACAGACTAACACGGCTGTTACTCTGAAACAAGGGGAAATAGGTTACTTTTTATAATGAATTAACCATTTCCAGTCTCAATTCAAGCCTAAGTTAATTGTATCCAATTTGCAAATTAAGTCCAATTCAGCAGTCTCTCGTTGGAGTCTGTTTTCCAAGATTTTTGTTGAAGGATAGTCACTTTGAGATCAGAAATCGAGTGACCAGAGAGATTGAAGTGTTCTCCGACTGGTTTATGAATGTTATAATTCTTGACATCTGATTTGTGTCCATTTATTCTTTTACGTAGAGACTGTCCAGTTTGCCCAATGTACATGGCAGAGGGGCATTGCTGGCACATGAGGGCATATATCACATTGGTAGATGTGCAGGTGAACGAGCCTCTGATAGTGTGGCTGATGTTATTAGGCCCTGTGATGGTGTCCCCTGAATAGATATGTGGGCACAATTGGCAACGGGCTTTGTTGCAAGGATAGGTTCTTGGGTTAGTGGTTCTGTTGTGTGGTATGTGGTTGCTGGTGAGTATTTGCTTCAGGTTGGGGGGCTGTCTGTAGGCAAGGACTGGCCTGTCTCCCAAGATTTGTGAGTGTGTTGGGTCGTCTTTCAGGATAGGTTGTAGATCCTTGATAATGCGTTGGAGGGGTTTTAGTTGGGGGCTGAAGGTGACGGCTAGTGGCGTTCTGTTATTTTCTTTGTTAGGCCTGTCCTGTAGTAGGTAACTTCTGGGAACTCTTCTGGCTCTATCAATCTGTTTCTTCACTTCTGCAGGTGGGTATTGTAGTTGTAAGAATGCTTGATAGAGATCTTGTAGGTGTTTGTCTCTGTCTGAGGGGTTGGAGCAAATGTGGTTGTATCGCAGAGCTTGGCTGTAGACAATGGATCGTGAGGTGTGGTCAGGGTGAAAGCTGGAGGCCTGTAGGTAGGAATAGCAGTCAGTAGGTTTCCAGTATAGGGTGGTGTTTATGTGACCGTTGTTTATTAGCACTGTAGTGTCCAGGAAGTGGATCTCTTGTGTGGACTGGACCAGGCTGAGGTTGATGGTGGGATGGAAATTGTTGAAATCATGGTGGAATTCCTCAAGGGCTTCTTTTCCATGGGTCCAGATGATGAAGATGTCATCAATATAGCACAAGTAGAGTAGGGGTGTTAGGGGACGAGAGCTGAGGAAGCATTGTTCTAAGTCAGCCATAAAAATGTTGGCATACTGTGGGGCCATGCGGGTACCCATAGCAGTGCCGCTGATTTGAAGGTATACATTGTCCCCAAATGTGAAATAGTTATGGGTGAGGACAAAGTCACAAAGTTCAGTCACCAGGTTTGCTGTGACATTATCGGGGATACTGTTCCTGATGGCTTGTAGTCCATCCTTGTGTGGAATGTTGGTGTAGAGGGCTTCTACATCTATAGTGGCCAGGATGGTGTTATCAGGAAAATCACCGATGAATTGTAGTTTCCTCAGGAAGTTAGTGGTTTCTCGAAGGTAGCTGGGAGTGCTGGTAGCGTAGGGCCTGAGGAGGGAGTCTACATAGCCAGACAATTCTGCTGTCAGGGTGCCAATGCCTGAGATCATAGAATCATAGAATATCAGGGTTGGAAGGGACCCCAGAAGGTCATCTAGTCCAACCCCCTGCTTGAAGCAGGACCAATTCCCAGTTAAATCATCCCAGACAGGGCTTTGTCAAGCCTGACCTTAAAAACCTCTAAGGAAGGAGATTCTACCACCTCCCTAGGTAACGCATTCCAGTGTTTCACCACCCTCTTAGTGAAAAAGTTTTTCCTAATATCCAATCTAAACCTCCCCCACTGCAACTTGAGACCTGTTCTGTCATCTGCTACCATTGAGAACAGTCTAGAGCCATCCTCTTTGGAACCCCCTTTCAGGTAGTTGAAAGCAGCTATCAAATCCCCCCTCATTCTTCTCTTCTGCAGGCTAAACAATCCCAGCTCCCTCAGCCTCTCCTCATAAGTCATGTGTTCCAGTCCCCTAATCATTTTTGTTGCCCTTCGCTGGATTCTCTCCAATTTATCCACATCCTTCTTGTAGCGTGGGGCCCAAAACTGGACACAGTACTCCAGATGAGGCCTCACCAATGTCGAATAGAGGGGAACGATCACGTCCCTCGATCTGCTCGCTATGC
Organism: Lepidochelys olivacea; assembly: GCF_965140295.1. Classification (NCBI taxonomy): domain Eukaryota; kingdom Metazoa; phylum Chordata; order Testudines; family Cheloniidae; genus Lepidochelys; species Lepidochelys olivacea. Next base: position 77,762,877 of record NC_140414.1, read on the forward strand.
CCCTACTTATACATCCCAAAATGCCATTGGCCTTCTTGGCAACAAGGGCACACTGCTGACTCATATCCAGCTTCTCGTCCACTGTCACCCCTAGGTCCTTTTCCGCAGAACTGCTGCCTAGCCATTCGGTCCCTAGTCTGTAGCTGTGCATTGGGTTCTTCCGTCCTAAGTGCAGGACCCTGCACTTATCCTTATTGAACCTCATCAGATTTCTTTTGGCTCAATCCTCCAATTTGTCTAGGTCCTTCTGTATCCTATCCCTCCCCTCCAGCGTATCTACCACTCCTCCCAGTTTAGTATCATCCGCAAATTTGCTGAGAGTGCAATCCACACCATCCTCCAGATCATTTATGAAGATATTGAACAAAACTGGCCCCAGGACCGACCCTTGGGGTACTCCACTTGATACCGGCTGCCAACTAGACATGGAGCCATTGATCACTACCCGTTGAGCCCGACAATCTAGCCAGCTTTCTACCCACCTTATAGTGCATTCATCCAGCCCATACTTCCTTAACTTGCTGACAAGAATACTGTGGGAGACCGTGTCAAAAGCTTTGCTAAAGTCAAGAAACAATACATCCACTGCTTTCCCTTCATCCACAGAACCAGTAATCTCATCATAAAAGGTGATTAGATTAGTCAGGCATGACCTTCCCTTGGTGAATCCATGCTGGCTGTTCCTGATCACTTTCCTCTCATGCAAGTGCTTCAGGATTGATTCTTTGAGGACCTGCTCCATGATTTTTCCAGGGACTGAGGTGATGGGGCGTCCAGGAATTTCCAGGTTTATGGATCTTGGGTAGTAGATAGAATATCCCAGGTCGGGGTTCCAGGGGTGTGTGGATTTGATCTTGTGCTTTTTCAGGGAGTTTCTTGTAAGGAGAGTGATCACTTTAGATAAGCTATTACCAGCAGGAGAGTGGGGTGGGGGGAGAGAAAACCTTTTGTAGTGATAAACACCCATTTTTTCATGGTCTGTGTGTATAAAAACATCTTTTGTATTTCCACAGTATGCATCCGATGAAGTGAGCTGTAGCTCATGAAAGCTTATGCTCAAATAAATTGGTTAGTCTCTAAGGTGCCACAAGTACTCCTTTTCTTTTTGCTATCTATGTATTGTATGTGTATGCATACAATAGGGCAATTCTACTGTCTTAGAGACTTAAATTTCTGTGGGTCCTGTAGGAAACTTCTTGCAGGGTGAATTCTACTGAATAATTGTCCTCCTTTCAGGAAAGATCACACTTAAAGGACTAAAAATGGCAATAAAGTTTCTCAATTCTCAGACCACAAGCAGGTGACTTGAATGTGCCACTTTTTGGGTGCCCAACTTGAGACACTTATCGTGCTCAAATTGGGCATCCAAAATCAGAGGCCACTTTTGAAAACATGCCCCTAAATGTCCCTGACAGTTAAACTCTTCTCCTGTGTGCCCTGATCCAGCTGTCTTTGAAGTCCATCTTGCCATACAATAACTCAGGGAGAGGAAGCAGCCCATCCCAACTGCAGAGAGAACACTGCCAACTTCCTCAGTCCCATCTAACAAAGAGCAGAACATAAATCTTGGCACATTGTGGCCCCTAGGAAACACATAAAACAAGTACCCATTTTCAATTGGTTGCTCTCCTCTGATCTCTAGTAATAACTGTCAAAGGCTTCCGCTGTCTCTAGGTATATAATCAAAATCAGCTTACCCCTTGGATGTGGACAGCCTCATATATGTTAAGAGATACTGAATAGTAAAAGTAAGTGATGCAGCTTTACTAAATTTACCTGATTGGACCAAACAAAAGAGAGCAATGAATCCAAATGGCTAGTCAGCATCTTTGTGAAGAAAAGTAACATCTTTATTAACAAACAAAATGGATTAATCCCCATCCTCATCTGGGCTTTAATATTTAAAGAGAGACATGCTGTGTTAGAAGGAATGGCGAAGTCCTTTTTTCAAAAGATTTATAAATACTTTTGAGAGCCAAGTTTGATGTCATCAGTTTACAAACTCAACTTGAAAGACAGCCAGACCTGGGGTTTTCCCATGTTTAATTTAAGGAGATAAGGTTGTTTCATCTATCTTCCTCTTCTCTATTCCCTTTGATCCTTTTCTCACCTTGGTGTCTTTCTCTCTCTCTCTTAATGCCATGCATGATATAGCATAACATTATAGAGAACCTCTCCTGTGTCAATTTATCTATCTAAACTGATTACACTGGATTATTGGTTTACGTATGAAATATTTCCACACCTCCGTCCTGTGCAACCAAGATTGTAAAATAAATATTTATTTAGTTGTCTGTCCCATTCCCAGGATAATGTGATCATGTAATGAAGCTGCCATCATGAATATATGTGGAGAGGCAGAGTAAGGGTAGCATAGAAAATAAGGGAAGAGACACTATCATAGTGAATCATGAATGAGGAACAAAAAGGGATAATTAACAATCCTGTGTTCAAGGGGTTTTTTATGCAACACACATGGTTTATGAAGCTGTCATGCTGTGTGGAGTACTCACAACCATGAGTGCCAACCTCAGGGCAGACTATCAGAAAACAAGGACAGACACCCCAAACTGGTATTATGTTCTCTAATAGGGTTCACCAAATCGGTAACAAATGTGGACTCCTGGATCACTATACCAGTTTTACCATGGAGTCACAGACTCCTTAGAATCTCCAGCTTATCTTGCCACCCAGACAAACTGGACATTGTGATAATAGTCACTTAAACTAAAAATCACACTGCATCAGGTTTCTCCAAGTCCCAAGAGACCAGTCACTTACCCCAGATCAATTGGTATTCTGAATCTTACACCAAAGACAATTCTGGCAGCCAATTCTATAGTAAACTAACTAAAGATTTATTAGCTCAGACAAAAAGAATTGAGTTATTGAGAGGTTAAAGCAGGTACAGTATATGTACACGGGAGTCACAGTTTGTAAGTCCAGATGCTGGCATTCCCAAAAGCCTTTTTCGGGTACCCAGATTGTCTCTGGGGATCTCTGCTTTGCATCTGGTACACTTCCCTATAAGAATCCAATCCATTCAGAGATGAAGGATCTTTCTTTGAATCCATTCTTATGTCTTCTTCTGACAGAAGACAAGTTGACAGTGTCTCTGCCCACCTGGGCTTTTCTTTTGATGATGTTGAGTGAGTAATGCACTTTGAATCTCTGACCTCAGGTCATCACACCCACACAAATGGCCATTTGCTTTGGAATTAGCACCTTTTCTGATAAAGTCCTTCATTAGCATTCCATAAGGCTTCTTTGATATCTATTTAGTTACAGGGGTATTTACAATGTAAATGTTTGCCATTACATTATGACAGGATACAGATAAGTAAAACAATGCATGTAAAATCCCATTAGTTTTATATCAGAGTAACAGCCCTGTTAGTCTATATTCACAAAAAGTAAAGGAGTACTTGTGGCACCTTAGAGACTAACCAATTTATTTGGTTATGAATGTTATAATTTATAACTGGTTTATGAATGTTATAATTCTTGACATCTGATTTGTGTCCATTTATTCTTTTACGTAGAGACTGTCCAGTTTGACCAATGTACATGGCAGAGGGGCATTGCTGGCACATGACGACATATATCACATTGGTGGATGTGCAGGTGAATGAGCCTCTGATTCATAGATTCATAGATTCATAGATATTTAGGCCAGAAGGGACCATTATGATCATCTAGTCTGACCTCCTGCACAATGCAGGCCACAGAATTTCACCCACCACTCCTAAAAAAGACCTCACACCTATATCTGTGCTATTGAAGTCCTCAAATTGTAGTTTGAAGACCTCAAGGAGCAGAGAATCCTCCAGCAAGTGACCCGTGCCCCATGCTACAGAGGAAGGCGAAAAACCTCCAGGGCCTTCCAATCTGCCCTGGAGGAAAATTCCTTCCCGACCCCAAATATGGCGATCAGCTAAACCCTGAGCATATGGGCAAGATTCATCAGCCAGATACTACAGAAAATTCTTTCCCGGGTAACTTGGATCTTACCCCATCTAAAAACCCATCACAGGCCATTGGGCCTATTTACCATGAATATTTAATTACCAAAACCATGTTATCCCATCATACCATCTCCTCCATAAACTTATCGAGTTTAATCTTAAAGCAAGATAGATCTTTTGCCCCCACTACTTCCCTCGGAAGGCTATTCCAAAACTTCACTCCTCTGATGGTTAGAAACCTTCGTCTAATTTCTAATCTAAATTTCCTAGTGGCCAGTTTATATCCATTTGTTCTTGTGTCCACATTGGTACTGAGTTTAAATAATTCCTCTCCCTCTCTGGTATTTATCCCTCTGATATATTTATAGAGAGCAATCATATCTCCCCTCAACCTTCTTTTAGTTAGGCTAAACAAGCCAAGCTCCCTGAGTCTCCTTTCATAAGACAAGTTTTCCATTCCTCGGATCATCCTAGTAGCCCTTCTCTGTACCTGTTCCAGTTTGAATTCATCCTTCTTAAACATGGGAGACCAGAACTGCACACAGTATTCCAGGTGAGGTCTCACCAGTGCCTTATATAATGGTACTAAAACCTCCTTATCCCTACTGGAAATACCTCTCCTGATGCATCCCAAGACGACATTAGCTTTTTTCACAGCCATATCACATTGGCAGCTCATAGTCATCCTATGATCAACCAATACTCCAAGGTCCTTTTCCTCCTCCGTTACTTCTAGTTGATGCGTCCCTAGCTTATAACTAAAATTCTTGTTATTAATCCCTAAATGCATGACCTTACACTTCTCACTATTAAATTTCATCCTGTTCCTATTACTCCAGTTTACAAGGTCATCCAGATCCTCCTGTAGGGTATCCCTGTCCTTCTCTAAATTAGCAATACCTCCCAGCTTTGTATCATCTGCAAACTTTATTAGCACACTCCCACTTTTTGTGCCCAGGTCAGTAATAAAAAGATTAAATAAGATTGGTCCCAAAACTGATCCTTGAGGAACTCCACTGGTAACCTCCCTCCAACTTGACAGTTCACCTTTCAGTAGGACCCGTTGTAGTCTCCCCTTTAACCAATTCCCTATCCACCTTTCAATTTTCCTATTGATGCCCATCTTATCCAATTTAACTAATAATTCCCCATGTGGCACAGTATCAAACGCCTTACTAAAATCTAAGTAAATTAGATCCACTGCGTTTCCTTTATCTAAAAAATCTGTTACTCTCTCAAAGAAGGAGATCAGGTTGGTTTGGCACGATCTACCTTTTGTAAAACCATGTTGTATTTTGTCCCATTTACCATTGACTTCAATGTCCTTAACTACCTTCTCCTTCAAAATTTTTTCCAAGACCTTGCATACTACAGATGTCAAACTAACAGGCCTATAATTACTTGGATCACTTTTTTTCCCTTTCTTAAAAATAGGAACTATGTTAGCAATTCTCCAATCATACGGTACAACCCCTGAGTTTACAGATTCATTAAAAATTCTTGCTAATGGGCTTGCAATTTCTTGTGCCAATTCTTTTAATATTCTTGGATGAAGATTATCTGGGCCCCCCGATTTAGTCCCATTAAGCTGTTTGAGTTTCGCTTCTACCTCAGATATGGTGATGTCTACCTCCATATCCTCATTCCCATTTATCATGCTACCATTATCCCTAAGATCCTCTTTAGTCTTATTAAAGACTGAGGCAAAGTATTTGTTTAGATATTGGGCCATGCCTAGATTATCCTTGACCTCCACTCCATCCTCAGTTTTTAGCGGTCCCACTTCTTCTTTCTTTGTTTTCTTCCTATTTATATGACTATAGAACCTTTTACTATTGATTTTAATTCCCTTTGCAAGGTCCAACTCTACTTGACTTTTAGCCTGTCTCACTTTATCCCTACATATTCTGACTTCAATAAGGTAGCTTTCCTTACTGATCCCTCCCTTCTTCCACTCCCTATATGCTTTCTGCTTTTTCTTAATTACCTCTCTAAGATGCTTGCTCATCCAGCTTGGTCTACAACTCCTGCCTATGAATTTTTTCCCCTTTCTTGGGATGCAGGCTTCCGATAGCTTCTGCAGCTTTAATTTAAAATAATCCCAGGCCTCCTCTACCTTTAAACCCATAAATTCTTCAGTCCAATCCACTTCCCTAACTAATTTCCTTAATTTTTGAAAGTCAGCCCTTTTGAAATCAAAAACCCTAGTTGCAGATTTATTTTTGTTAATCCTTCCATTCAGTTTGAACTGAATTAGCTCATGATCACTTGAGCCAAGATTATCCCCTACAACCATTTCCTCTATGAGGTCCTCATTACTCACCAAGACCAAATCTAAAATGGCATCCCCTCTAGTCGGTTCAGCAACTACTTGCTGAAGGAATCCATCAGCTATCGCATCTAGGAAAATCTGAGCCCTATTATTATTACTAGCACTCGTCCTCCAGTCTATATCTGGGAAGTTAAAGTCTCCCATGATCACACAGTTTCCATTAGTATTTACTTTATTAAAAACATTAAAAAGGGCTCTATCCATATCCAAATTAGATCCCGGCGGTCTATAGCACACCCCAAGCACTATCCCAGGGGAGGCTCTAATAGTTTTCTTCCCCAATTTAATTGTTGCCCAGACAGACTCAGTCATATCCATTTCATCGCTTCTTATTTCTTTACATTCTATCTCATCATTGATATACAGTGCTACTCCACCACCTTTACCTTTATTTCGGTCTTTCCTAAACAGCACATACCCTTCAATACCTGTAGCCCAGTCATGACTACTATTCCACCAGGTCTCTGTTATACCTATAATATCTGGTTTCACTTCCTGCACCAGTAGCTCTAGTTCCTCCATTTTGTTACCTAGGCTCCTTGCATTAGTGTACAAACATCTTAATTTTTGCTGTTTGGCCTCACTCACATTCTGTACCCTATTAGGCACGGTTATTTTACTACCAGTATAACCTATTAGACTTGTATCTACACTGCCCTTCCTCCTACCTACAGCTGTATCCACTCTTACTTCATTTTCTTTCCACTCTATGCTAAATTCTGGCGTGGAGATTACCTGGACATCTCCCAACCATCTCCCCCAAATTCCTAGTTTAAAGCTCTCTTAATCAGTTGTGCCAGCCTCCATCCTAGAAGTCTATTTCCTTCCCTACTCAGATGAAGTCCATCCCGAGAGAACTGTCCTCTATCCATGAATGCCTCCCAATGGCCATACATCCCAAAGCCCTCCTTATAGCACCACTGCCTAAGCCATCTATTGATAGTCATAATCTTGTCACACCTTTGTTGCCCTTCTCTAGGAACAGGCAGAATCCCACTAAAGATCACCTGAGCCTCAATTTCCTTAAGCGTCCTCCCCAGCCTAGCATAGTCTCCCTTAATACTTTCCAGCGAGAATCTAGCTGTATCATTTGTTCCCACATGAAGGATAATTAGGGGATTCTTTCCCGCTCCCTTTAGAATCCTTTTCAACCTCAGGTCTACATCCCGTATCTTAGCACCTGGAAGACAGCACACCCTCCTATTTTCTGGATCAGCTCTGGTTACAGGCCTATCTATTCTTCTCAGTAAAGAGTCCCCAATCACATAGACCTGCCTTTTCCTAGTGACGGTGCTATTCTCCAGTCTATCCCCTGTTCCCTCTGGCTGCAAGTTCTTTCCATTCCCATTCTCCCTTGTAATCCTTTTTAACCCATCCTGTATCCTCCTGGGGCTCATATTTGGTGTAATCTCCATTAACTCTTCCCCTTTTCCTATAGGACTAACCGCTCTTCTCTTCTTCCTTGCCCTGTCACCTTCAGTGACTACCTGCTGAGCCCCTTCTTCATTTTCCAACTCTGATAGTGTGGCTGATGTTATTAGGCCCTGTGATGGTGTCTCTACGTAAAAGAATAAATGGACACAAATCAGATGTCAAGAATTATAACATTCATAAACCAGTCGGAGAACACTTCAGTCTCTCTGGTCACGGAATTACAGACATGAAAGTTGTGATATTACAACAAAAAAACTTCAAATCCAGACTCCAGCGAGAAACTGCTGAATTGGAATTCATTTGCAAATTGGATACAATTAACTTAGGCTTGAATAGAGACTGGGAATGGTTAATTCATTATAAAAAGTAACCTATTTCCCCTTGTTTATTCCTCTCCCCCCCCCACTGTTCCTCAGACGTCCTTGTTAAACCCTGGATTTGTGCTGGAAATGGCCCACCTTGATTATCATACACATTGTAAGGAGAGTGGTCACTTTAGATAAGCTATCACCAGCAGGAGAGTGGAGTGGGGGGAGGTATTTTTTCATGCTTTGTGTGTATAAAAAGATCTTCTACACTTTCCACAGTATGCATCCGATGAAGTGAGCTGTAGCTCACGAAAGCTTATGCTCAAATAAATTGGTTAGTCTCTAAGGTGCCACAAGGACTCCTTTTCTTTTTGAGAATACAGACTAACACAGCTGTTACTCTGAAAACTATACTTCTTACTTACACAAAGCTTTCTGTGGTTTGGGTTGATTCTATAAATTTCCCATCATCCACTGTGGATCCTTTGCTTAGCCCAAAGCCAGGTCCTGGTGCAATGAAACTGCCAGTAGCAGGCTAAACAAGTGAAAGAGAAAAAGCTAATAGAAAGAAATGGACAGATAAAAGGTGGGGACAAGGGCTTGAGGGGATGAAATGGCAAATGATGGGAAAGAAGGTGCACTAGAAGGAAAAAAGAAAAGGAGTACTTGTGGCACCTTAGAGACTAACAAATTTATTTGAGCATAAGCTTCCACTGTATGCATCCGAAGAAGTGAGCTGTAGCTCACGAAAGCTTATGCTCAAATAAATTGGTTAGTCTTTAAGGTGCCACAAGTACTCCTTTTCTTTTTGTGAATACAGACTAACACGGCTGCTACTCTGAAACCTGTCATTAGAAGGAAAAATCTTTTCACCGACAACTTTAAAGGAGAAGTATGGGGAACTAAGGAAAGATAGGAAAAGAAACAAAATCATTATTCCACAGAGCTCTCTGGGACAGAGTCTATTCCAGGACTACTGTCACGGGAATATGGACAAAACAGGAGAGTTGGAGAGTAAGGAGAATGTAACTGAAGCAATCCTCTCTCTGAATTGACTTTCATCAACATAAAAATCATGTCTGCAAACCTTTTACCCATTGTTACAAGTGGCACCAAAGATCATTATAAATGAAAGAAATGAAAGGGGAAAAATCTTTGTTTGCTGTTTTTTTTCTGACTAGTCAATTTCACAAAGCAACAGAACAGAGAAGTATATATAAAATAATGTAATTGGAAAAACAGACTCAGACGGCAGGCAAAGTTCCTGAAACTGCTTTAACTCTTTTCTTTAATTAAATAGATCTCAAGTTGGTCTCTCTTAGCCTGAAAGCAGGCCATATGCAGATTTATGATTTTCTAAATAAAAATTGTCAGGCTATTTTTAAATTCTAGAAGCATGGACAAATTAGATGTTTGTATATTTATTTCAGGAGCTTTCACTGGTTTCTATAAACTTAATTATTGTATATTGTCTAAACAGTTATTCTTAAAATCTGTTTTATACATGATTGAATGAAAGGATACTATAAAGGCATTTAAGATACTTAGCACAGTAGAGTTGCAGACAAAAGAAAATGGGCAAGATTTAATTTTTTTACATTTTATTAAATTAGTCTCAAACAGAACTACTGAACTAAAGGGAATGGCTGGATACTTTATATACATTAGCAAAAGTCTTTACAAGATGGTGTTTAAAATGCAATTGGGTACTCAGGTAAATGAGAAATTTATTTCCATTAATAAATGTCTAATGTTATATTTGCAGTTTAACCATGATATAAAGAGGTGTGCATTCAGCAGTAATCCACTTCTGTCGTGGCAATGAACTATCTGGCCTTTGGCTTCATAGTTTATCCATCTGAGAGCTGGATCATTACTTTGTAAAATGGAGCACCAAATTTAATCTTTTCTGTTCTGGAGTGCACTAGTAATTGCTATAGTTGCAAAAGGGGACAAAATGCCATATTTAAGTGTGTTGTTCATTTGTCTGACTGTGCTGTTAATGTTTTGCCACAAGGGGGCTAGTTCCTGTTTTTAATACAGGGAAAGCTGATGCTGTAGAAAAATCCAGAAAGACAGCAAGATGAACTCAAATAGTAAAATCTGAGAAATCCTCTTTATGTGAATCTGAAGTCCTCATGTAGTTTACATGCCACATAAAATTAAAATATACTTTTAAGTGATTTTTTTAAATAATTCTTTTTAAGGGATTGTGATGGGGTGGACTAGGCTGAAAGGCCCCCTGCTGGAGGCCTCCGGGTTCTGCCACAACCATCCCAGGAAACGAGCAGAAGAGAGGTCCTCCAAGTAGGCTAGAGTGGCTGCAGGGGAAGCAGCCAATCGGGCAAGGAGGGCCACATAAAAGGAGCTACAGAGACAAGACAGTTCCTCACTAGAGCTGCAGGAGTGTGGATGGCTGAGGCAACTGCAACACAATGGACATTCCAGTGCTAGTAGGGACTGGGGGAGCAAGGAAGAGCTTCTGGATGACTACTGGGTCTGAGCTTAGAAGTGCCCTGAGCTAAGCATAAGACATTGGTGAAGGCCAGGGCCTGGAGTAGTGGGCACGCCTGGGTCACCCCCGTAGGCTGCTGGGGAAGGGCCTACAATTGGACATCAGAAAACCCCTAGAAGTGGACTGAACTGTCAGGAGTCCCAGCTGAAGACTGGGGCCAAAACAGACTAGGAGGGCAAAAACATTGCCTCCAGAGAGGAAGCCCTGGGGATATGGCATGAAGGCAGGGCTCGGACTAGTTTAACTATGGAAACACCCAACCAGAGTGGGCACTTATGAGAATTGAGTGCTGACCTCATTACAGGGGTGTACTCTGTTCCGTTCAGAATCTTAGACCCATCACTGTGGTATCTGAGTGCCTTCCAGTACAGCATTAAGTTATGTGACTAGCAACTGTCATGGGTGGTTCTTTCCTTCTTTCTCCCATCCTCTCCTCAGTGGAGTTTATGTATGTGTAAGGATAGATTCACAAACACTTGGGCACCTAATTCCCGCTGTAAGGCAACTAATCCCAGAATCAGGCCCCACAGGAATTCACAAAGCTCTCAGCTGCCCCCAAACTCTATAGGCAGCTAAACTCTCCTGGTGCCCAAATGTTTACAGTAAACGTTCTCCAGGAGCCTGTGTTTCTACTTGTGTGCATGCATATTAGTGCCACTACAGGCATCTGGACACCTAAAACCCATGAACTGTGGGGAAGATAGGTGTTTCTCCCCCTAACTCACCTGCTGGGCCTGACCTGGTAAGCATTCTCAGAGCTTGCCTACTATATTGGGTCACTGTAAAGAAGCTTACACAAAACAGAAGGGGAAAGAAGAGGAGGAGACACTTCTTCATAACTCTGTGGTTAGAGCACTTAACCTGGGAACTGGGAAACCCCTGTTCAGGTTCCCCCCTCTGACTGGGGGAGATGAGATTTGAACAGGGATTTCTCAGGAGAGTGCCTAAACCACTGAATTAGGGGATATGCTGATGTGGGGCTCCCTCATTCTTTACTACTGAAGCTGGTCCACTGTGGATAAATATTATTTAAAATTAATTGGCACAGGGGGTCTGGATCCTGGGTCTCTTGCCTCCTTGGTGAGGCCACTATCTAAAAATTTTGAGGGAGTTGTTCCTTCTCCTTGCAAGATAGCATGGATGTTAACTTCAAGAGAGGATTTGTAGCTGTAAAACCCAAGCACATGTAGGTGCCTCCTTGCAGCCCAGGTTTAGGTGCCTATCACTGGGAGAGGAGTAGGGATTAACACTCCCCTCTCAGTGTGGTACCTCCCATTGGTTAGTTTAGGCATGGAGCCACCTAGCATGCTGGCTTTTGTGAGTCCCTTTCTGAGGCCCCAACCTCTCCCCATTTATGGTATAGGAAGTCTTTGTGCCTGATCCAGGATTTGTGAATCCCATTGATTTTTAAAGACACCTGAAAGTTATACATGACAATGTTGAGTGTTATTACTCCTATGTTTCTTTGTGAATCTACCCATAGTCTCTAGTAGGGTTCTGCACAGTGTGTCACAAAAGAGTCAAAGATGTCATCCTGAGCAGCGGGTGTCAAATAGCAATGGATCTGACTTTTGTGGGACTGAAAATCAAAAGTTAAATTTTATAGGGAAAATATGCTGAATACTCATGTTTGATACATGTTGTACCTAATTCTAACATTATTTTATTTTAAAAGTATATTTGTAGGTCAGAAAGAGAGAGAAGCAGCGATAGAAAATGCTACCAAATTACCATGAAATCTTAATTTTTCGTTTCTTGATTTGTTCAAGACCATAATCTTGCTGTCATAGGATTGCCAATCCCAACAATTCATTTTACACCAGACCTAACAAATATCTTATAATTGTATACAGTTCATTTCAAGCAGTGTGGGCAAAGTGCAGAATATATCCACATATTTTTTAGGATTTTGGTTTAGTTCTTCAGTGGTATATGTCAACATAGATCAGTGGAGGATCTGGCCTTTGTTTTTAATATATAATCATTTATCTTGATAGCTGGGTTCAGGAGAAATCATTATGGTTGGCAACTTTAAAGAACACTATCAGTGCTGGAGGAAACATTTCCAGAATATTTGCAAATAGACATTTGTTCTGGTCATTTGATATCTTGTTCATGTATAAAAATTCTCAGCAGTAGAAAAATAAGAAATAGAAACACGGGGGTGGGGAAGAGCAGTTGATGAGGCAAATATATATATGTATTTGCTTTGTTAAATACCATTAGTCATACAGCTCTAAAGATTTTATCTGGTGGCTTGCTTTGCCAGTTGCATCAATTCTATATTTGAAGTACACTCAAAACAGTTAATATCACTGCAGTCTGTTTTGCAGATTTAGTTGGGCATACTATTTCACTAGATACCCATGCCTGGAACACAATTTTATTTCTGTGTGTGTCTGAAAACACCCGTTCAACACTGGCCTGCTTATCTGGCAAAGTCAACAATTCTTTGTCAGTATGGATACACTTGCATAATCGTTTTTGCTCAGTTCTTAGCAAATATTTGGCCTCACCACACATCTGTTTTTTCCCAAGGTCTGAACATAGGCAAGTATACTTGACATTCATTCAATTTATGGCAGAATTTTCCTTCTCTGTCTCAAAGGAGACTAGTGTGGGAAACTTCCGAAGGAGGAGATGATTGGTTTGGCACCATAGTGTGTCTTCTTCACAGGAGGAGGCACCACTAAATTCTGCAACGTTTGGTCCTTCAGTGGCAGCTTCTTTAATAGTCGATCTACTGCTGCAGTATAATTTTTTCACACCGCTACAAATCCTTTTCTGTGCATAAGCTGCCGTATTTATGTTGGCTGAAATGAAGACATTAGCCTTAATGCCAGTAGAAAACGTATAGACTCTTCCCTGGTGCTTTTGTTCTTTGAAGTCCAGTCAGGTTCTGTAAGTGGTGCTGGTCACTACTTAGAATGAACCAAATTGGTTTAGGAGGGTCGTTAGACACTCATGACACTCATATGCAACCCTGAGATCTTCTGCTTCTAAGAAGACCTTACATGTCTCTACATCGTTCAGAGCCTGCACCGAAGAAGAAAAAATGCAACTGTATCTCCATCACTTTTACATAACCAACCAGTCACTGAACTCTGCTGTGCTTTTCAACAAGAGAACAACTGTTCAAATAAGCATTAAAGTAGCTCTCACTGGTTATTTCAGAGTAACAGCCGTGTTAGTCTGTATTCGCAAAAAGAAAAGGAGTACTTGTGGCACCTTAGAGACTAACCAATTTATTTGAGCATGAGCTTTCGATGCATCCGATGAAGTGAGCTGTAGCTCATGAAAGCTCATGCTCAAATAAATTGGTTAGTCTCTAAGGTGCCACAAGTACTCCTTTTCTTTTCAATGGTTATTGTATCTTTCAGTAGTCTTCTCAAAGGGTTAATCACCTGATTCTACCAGGCTTAATCAAGGACAATTTGCTGCATTGCTACTACTGGTACTAGCGATATTCCTGTTTAAATTTCCTATTTCCATTCAAAGAGTAAACTTTGCTTTTAAATAGTATGTGTGAGACACACAATAAGCTGAGTGATAGAGCAGACACAGGCAATTTCATCAGTACATCCTTTAGACCTGTCCAGAGGAGAGTGGTAGAAACACCAGCAGCTGGTTTGCATTAGCACTCCCATTGCTAGAACCAATGGATCTACATCTGTGCTAGAGCAATGATGGGAGAATGCTCAGCAACAGCAGAAATGAAGGAGCAGTTTTCAAAGGCTTCTCTGGAAGAAACTGAAAGTGATCAGTGGCTCGATATCTAGTTGGCAGTTGGTACAAGTGGAGTACCCCAGAGGTCGGTCCTGGTGCCGGTTTTGTTCAACATCTTAATTAATGATCTGGATGATGGGATGGATTGCACCCTCAGCAAGTTCACAGATGACAAAGAAAAGCTGGGGGAGAAGTAGATACACTGGAAGGTAGGGATAGGGTCCAGAGTGACCTAAACAAATTGGAGGATTGGGCCAAAAGAAATCTGAGGAGGTTCCACAAGGACAAGTACAGAGTCCTGCACTTAGGATGGACGCATTCCATGCACCGCTACAGGCTGGGGACAGACTAGCTATGCAGCAATTCTGCAGAAAAGGACCTGGGGATTACAGTGGATGAGAAGCTGGATATGAGTCAGCAGTGTGCCCTTGTTGCCAAGAAGGCTAACGGCATATTGGGCTGCATTAGTAGGAGAATTGCCAGCAGATCAAGGGAAGTGATTATTCTCCTCTATTTGGCACTGGTGAGGCCACATCTGGAGTATTGTGTCCAGTTTTGGGCCCCCCACTACAGAAAGGATGTGGATAAATTGGAGAGAGTCCAGCAAAAGTCAGGGGGGCTGGGGAACATGATTTACGAGAAGAAGCTGAGGGAACTGGGTTTGTTTAGTCTGCAGAAGAGAAGAGTGAGATGGGATTTGATAGAAACCTTCAACTACCTGAAGGGGTTTCCAAAGAGGATGGAGCTAGGCTGTCCTCAGTGGTGGCAGATGACAGAACAAGGAGCAATGGCCTCAAGTTGCAGTGAGTGAGGTCTAGGTTGGATATTAGGAAAACTATTTCACTAAAAGGGTGAAGCACTGGAATTGGTTCCCTAGGGAGGTGGTGGAATCTCCATTCTTCAATGTTTTTAAGGCCCAGATTGACAAAGCCCTGGCTGGGATGATTTAGTTGGGGTTGGTCCTACTTTGAGCAGGGAGTTGGACTAGATGACCTCCTGAGGTCTCTTTCAACCCTGATCTTGCAGGTTAGATGTCACAGTGGTAAAAACACCCAAATCCTTTCTACAGTGTGGTTGCTTCTATTGGTACCACTGGTGGTGAATGAGAGCTGTGAAGTTGACTTGCGTAGGTGTGTTAAGGACTGCAGAGCCTACTCCAGCCATTGAGTTGCTGCTGTCTCCACAAAGTAGCTCTGTGTCCAACCAAAGAACATTCATCCTCTGGCACATCTTTCCAATTCCCAGCTCAGGTACTTGGGACATGTTAACTTTTTTTTGAGAGAGAGAGATTTGAGCATTTTACATTGTGTCCTAACCCTGCTTTTCACAGCACTGTACTGTCTGGCTCTGCAGGTCCACCTCTTTTCGTCCTATTAATGGAAATACAGTATGTGCATGGGGCAGAATGCTAACTTGAAAATTAGTGACATCTATTGTGATCTTTTGAGTGAAATGTTCTTGTTTCACAAATTAATGTGGAGGGCAGAATGTTGATTTATGAAAAATGTTGTACAAGATGGTATACTTTTTCAAATTTACCAATTTTAAATTTCATGAAATCATATGCATGTGTGCGCATGCTCTCTTACTTGCACGTACACACATGCACACATCTGTCTGGGAATGCTTCATAAATTCTATAAGTAAATGTACTGATCTTACATAATTTGAATGAGAGCCAGCCTAATGCCATTTTTTTGTTCAGATTACACAAAAGTCTGACAATACTCTACAGGATTTATAATAGGGGAATAGAGCCCTAAAATTGTAATACATAATGTTCTCTTCATTTGTCAAAATTGTTTTGAAACTCCTAACTAATTAGATCAGAGGGTCATTGAGATAAATGACATAGGCCACAATGACTAATTCCTGTTTATAATGACTAATATTTTGTAGGTATTCAGAGAGTGGAAAGATAATTTCACTGTGATTTGAATGAAATTAGAGATATAACCTTCATGTTTGGAGAGAGAAAATATCTCTGCAAATTGTAATCTGTATCCCAATGGAATAGGTGGGTTTTGCTCGCTGTGAATGCATTCATTGTGCATGCCAATGCAGGTCTATCATTATAGATCTCTAACAGTAATAAAATTACATTCCACATTTTTGGCTTATCTAATTTTGTTAATTAAGTACTGAGTGTTATATTTGAAAAGGTATGTATTCTGTGCCTTCAAGGACTAATGATGAGACATGCTGCTGATTTTCTTGACATCAGCAGTTTTTCTTCCACCAAATTGCAGTGGAGGCCTCTGCCCTTTCCTGAATAATTCAAAGGGAAGATAGAAAATTATTACAAGCTCTAATCTCCGCTTTAACCAGCAATGTTTAAAATGCAGTGTGAAACATGAAGATGAAGAATAATGTTTTGTCATCTAAAATATTTCAGTGATGTGCTGATTACTTTGACATCATAATTATAACATCAAGTCTTCTTGTAAAAGCTAGAGCATTTTGTCTCACTTCTAACAAAACATTTCCCATGGTAGTTTTTGAGTAAAAGGGCCTGGTCCTGCATTCTTCTACTCAGGCAGAAGTCCCATTGTTATCGTGTAATGCAAGATTGGGCCCTAAATGTGTATGATTTGTAAGCAGGAGGATTCAAAGATCCACATTCAACACAGCATTTCAAATCATAGGGTTAAAAGGGACCACAAAGGTCATCTAGTCTATCTTAAATATATTTGTAACTTTAAGAAGGTGTTTAAAACCCATTAACTTTAATATGCTTGACATTGTTCATATACCAAGCAAGACAAACTGTCTATCTTGAGAACCTTAAAATAATCTAGACATCTGATCCTGCAAACACACAAATGAGTGGCTTTATTCATGTGTCAGGGGGTAGCCATGTTAGTCTGTATCCACAAAAACAACAAGGAGTCCAGTGGCAGCTTAAACACTAACAGATTTATTTGGGCATAAGCTTTTGTGGTGGACTTTTTACCCACGAAAGCTTATGTCCAAATAAATCTGTTAGTCTTTAAGGTGCCACCAGATTCCTTGTTGTTTTTATTCATGTGAACTTTATACTCTTTATTCATTGAAGTCCATCAGACTACTCAAGAGAATGAAGTAACAGAAGCTTGTTAGTGTCTACATATCAGAACTAGAGGTATGTGAATTTTTTTGCGTGAATAGTAAATTCACTGGAAAAATGCATTTTCAGGAATGCTGAAAGTATTTGCAATTTTTTAAAAAAAGTCAGAACATTTCATTTACAAATTTAGCTATATTTAAAAAACAAACAAAAACAATCTCTTCCACCAAAAAAAGGGTGAAAAGCACTCTGGAAATGAAATGAAATATTTTTTTCTTTTGTTTTGGGTATTATTTTAGTTGGAAACCATTTTTTTTCTTTTTCATTTTGGTGAGAAACCAAAAAGAATTAGCTTCCATATTTGGTCTTGAACGAAAAACCCCAACTATTCACTGAGATCTAATCAGAATATAAGATGAAAGCAGTTTTTCCCAAATATTTACCCAAAGTGTTGGAACACAAGCACTTCAGATATTGATTAGTTCTTGAGAATTTGAAAATGAAATAGACTCAGGAAAAAGGAACAGTAACTTGTTTATTTTCAATGTCCACAAACTGTACAAAGTAAACAAACAGCATGACTAGTGAAAGTGAAGCCTTGTCTGCACTTAAATTTTGCCACTAACAATTTCCCAGCATATTCAAAGCAGCAAAACTTCCTTAGTGTAGATGCAGTTGTTCTAGTATGGACACACTTATGCCAATATAGCATATTGCAGCTCCGCAAAGCGCAATAACCTACACCAATATAAAGCACCATATATTTGTATAACTGCCTCTACTCTAATCATTTTACTGGCATGCTATATGTGTAAAAAATATTACATCCCTTACCAACATAATTATGCCAGTGGACCTTTTTAAATGTAGACCAGGCCTCTAGAAGACATCTAACATTCTGTTTTAAAGTGCTGTTTGTAGAACAAAATCAAATATGACCCTTTAATTTCTAGTTACTTCCCTTTTCTTGAGAGAGTAAAACTGATTTGAAACAATCCATGAGGTGCTAGTAATGATTTTTTTGCTACATTATATCATTAGTGAGGCAGGTTTGAAGGCCTCTAGAAAGGCAGGAGCTGGTGCCTGTAATCCCCATGTAGGATGGAGATGCCTGCAAGGCTATCCAAAGACCATGGATCCCTAAGCAGGTACATGAAGCTGAAGACCTTCCATACACCCACCAGTCCCATTGCTCCCTGACAGCATAGTATGCTCATGTGTCCGGCTGCTAGTGGTTCCCTACACTCAACTATGCACAGTGACTTTTCTCCCTGCCTACGCATTATCTGACTCTGTAGGCAGCTTCCAGATGAGATAATTAAACTCCTTTAATGTTTTATTGCAAAAGTTCATGTTTTGCATATGCATAGTACAGAAACCTACCGTAAACAAAGAAAGTAGCAATGGAACGTTGAGAGATCATTCTAATTTAAGAAATCTTTCTCTAAACTTTTCAAATCAGAGGTTTAGGACTTTAAAGAGACATTTTTTAGTCCTTTGTGGAAATTTTAAATATGCTGAGGAAGAACTGTGCAAAAATATTTATCCTTGGAGTTTTGACACCTTATAGGAGGGATTCATATTTACTTGTTGCAGTATTAGCAGGCTCCCACTGACCTCTCCACTTCTTCCCCTGTCAGACAGAAGACACCATTTTTTCCCGGTATAACATATAACCTCTTAAAATAATTCCCTCTCCTGACACAGGATAAAATAACTGTCGGCCTCTCTTAGAAATGCTGTTTTTATTGCTGGACAACGTCAAAGGATTTTGTTAACTTTGATCTAAACTGGTGCAAGTACATTGGCATCAGATACCCATCTTAATGTTTGAAGCATCAAGAACACATTGGCTTTGAAACACCAAGAATCGATTTGTGTCCTCAATTTGATCTGCTTAAGTCTTTGAAATGTTTGAAAATACAAACCTTTAAAGTTATTTGTGATGCAGCTTTTATGTTTATAACCTCTTGGTCTAAAAGCACAACACATGAAAAGGTTTTAAGCTTTTTGTCAAGCAGTACACAATATATTTTGTAGGAGTCAAGCTCTATCATGCTTTGCAATGAAGTCACACAAATGAGGGTCATTCTTGTCAGTTGCCAGCTTGTGCAGATCAAGGAGTGACTGGTTCACATTCTTTTCCAGATGCAAGGCACACTCCATTGCTGTCAACCCATTCTCCCAATCATACATAATAAATGTATTATTCAACAGTAACATTAAATGGCTGCTTACCACTTGTCCTTCTTAATGTAAGGGGACTGTTGCCCCCTTACTAACATTCAGTGGGGGTGTTTTGGTTGGCTAGCTCCCAGTACTAAAAAGGGGGAAGGGTTGATGGGGAATCAGGAACCTGAGACTGACAGCGCCCAGGAACAATGGGGAGAGGACAGTGTTCCAGGTCAGCCTGAATGACAGGGCGAGCAGGCTAATCAGGGAGTCAGGAGGCTAGGGAGGTCCCATCCTCCATGTGAGCTGGAATTGCCTGGGCCAGACAGAGTGGGGCCCAAGCTAAGCTGCGGAGCAGAGCTGTGCCAGATCCAGAGGGACCAGAAAAGCAGCCCGGAGAGAGCAGACCCTGTCCTGAGAGCAGAGCTGCAGCCCCAAAGCCAGAGGCACAACCCAGAGAGAGCAGACTTGCCCTGGGAGCAGAGCTGCAGCAACCAGAGCCAGAGGGGCCAAAGAAGCAGCCCAGGGAGCTGGAGGCAGAGCAGCAGCAGCGTGGAGACAGCGTGGTGCAGCTGGGGCTGGAGCAGTCTGGAGCTGGGTGCGGTGAGCAGCTGGGAAGAGCGAGGGGGACCCTGGGCAGCGGGCCCAGCACAGAGAGACGCCTCAGCCAAGAGGCTCTGCAGGCCAGGCTTGGATCGTAACCTCGACAGGGCGGGGGCGACACTGGGACGGAGGGTCCTACTGCTTAGAGCCTGAGAGCATGTGGCCACCACCAGAGCAAGTGTCCAACCCACAGCATCCCTACAGCACAGCCAGGGCCTGAGAAGGCGGCCTGGGACTTACAAGGAACAGACTGTGAACTGCCCTGACATTCCAGAGACACTGTTTGTGATGTTCCCTGCCACAGAGCGGGTTGATGTGTTTCCTTTAACCTTTCCCATTTTTCCTTATTCTTTTTAAAATTAATTGTTGATTAAATAACTTGCATTTGCTTTAACTTGTATGTAATGGTCAGTGGGTCAGAGAAGTGCCCATTGCAGAGAGAGTGCCCCGGAGTGGGGACACCCTAGCCCCTGACCTAGGTGACCACAGCAGGGTTGGGGGTCGAGCCCCCAGGAATCCTGGGCCCAGCCTTGTTGGCGTTACGAGGACTCTGCCAGACAGGAGAGTGGAAGGGGAGTCCTCAAAGGCACACTGGGTAAAGGAAGTGGGAGCGAGGACTCCGATCCTTTCGCTAGCCCACTTCACCGGGGTAGTGCAGAAGCCAGGAAAGTTCCCCACAAGAGCGGGACTATTCCCCCGCTTACATTAAGCACAACAGCTGGGTTTAGGGTAGAGATTGAGTTAAACCAGTAGTATTTCTTGATTTACAATGGCCACTCCTCCCACTAAGTGCTATTTCATATTTTTTGTTTTCCTCTGTTAAATGGTCACAGGTAGAATTATTTCTCTCTTGGCAGCCAGAAAAAAATTGGGCCTATTGAAACTATTCCTTTGAAACATTTTTTTTTTACATATAGGTTTTCAACTAAACAAATTTTTTTCATGAAACATGTCTGTGTTCTGCAGAAAATATCAACCTTTCATTGAAAAACCAAACATCCAAAAACTGGAAAAAAAGAGTTCTTAGTGTAAGGGGGAGCTCATTTACACCCTCTTTACATCCAGTGGTGAGCTGCAGGGGAAAGACTTCAGGAACAGACTTTATTTGCATAAACACACCCTACTTTGCCTAGGTGCATAGCATGATGTAGCTGCTTTGCCAAAGTGATCAATTGTGCCTGTTGTTGGGTTGCAAATCACTTTAGTACGACAGTACCAGGAGGAGTGAGCTGGTACGACATTGTGCAACACACTGTGGGAAACAGACTGAGAGGCCTTCCCCATCGGACCGTATGAACTGGAACCATAAACCCGCTGAATATTAAACCCCACCAAATGAGGGTAGACCCATCTCCAGCCCCGTATTCACTCACTGTACCCAGCATACTGTGGAAAAAGCTAATGTACTCAATGCTTTTTTTGCCTCTGTTTTCACTAACAAGGTCAGCTCCCAGACTGCTGCGCTGGGCATCACAAAATGGGGAAGAGATGGCCAGCCCTCTGTGGAGATAGAGGTAGTTAGGGACTATTTAGAAAAGCTGGACGTGCACAAGTCCATGGGGCCGGACGAGTTGCATCCGAGAGTGCTGAAGGAATTGGCGGCTGTGATTGCAGAGCCATTGGCCATTATCTTTGAAAACTCGTGGCGAACCGGGGAAGTCCCGGATGACTGGAAAAAGGCTAATGCAGTGCCAATCTTTAAAAAAGGGAAGAAGGAGGATCCTGGGAACTACAGGCCAGTCAGCCTCACCTCAGTCCCTGGAAAAATCATGGAGCAGGTCCTCAAAGAATCAATCCTGAAGCACTTGCATACGAGGAAAGTGATCAGGAACAGCCAGCATGGATTCACCAAGGGAAGGTCATGCCTGACTAATCTAATCGCCTTTTATGATGAGATTACTGGTTCTGTGGATGAAGGGAAAGCAGTGGATGTATTGTTTCTTGACTTTAGCAAAGCTTTTGACACGGTCTCCCACAGTATTCTTGTCAGCAAGTTAAGGAAGTATGGGCTGGATGAATGCACTATAAGGTGGGTAGAAAGCTGGCTAGATTGTCGGGCTCAACGGGTAGTGATCAATGGCTCCATGTCTAGTTGGCAGCCGGTATCAAGTGGAGTGCCCCAAGGGTCGTTCCTGGGGCCGGTTTTGTTCAATATCTTCATAAATGATCTGGAGGATGGTGTGGATTGCACTCTCAGCAAATTTGCGGATGATACTAAACTGGGAGGAATGGTAGATACGCTGGAGGGGAGGGATAGGATACAGAAGGACCTAGACCAATTGGAGGATTGGGCCAAAAGAAATCTGATGAGGTTCAATAAGGATAAGTGCAGGGTCCTGCACTTAGGACGGAAGAACCCAATGCACAGCTACAGACTAGGGACCGAATGGCTAGGCAGCAGTTCTGCGGAAAAGGACCTAGGGGTGACAGTGGACGAGAAGCTGGATATGAGTCAGCAGTGTGCCCTTGTTGCCAAGAAGGCCAATGGCATTTTGGGATGTATAAGTAGGGGCATAGCGAGCAGATCGAGGGACGTGATCGTTCCCCTCTATTCGACATTGGTGAGGCCTCATCTGGAGTACTGTGTCCAGTTTTGGGCCCCACACTACAAGAAGGATGTGGATAAATTGGAGAGAGTCCAGCGAAGGGCAACAAAAATGATTCGGGGTCTGGAACACATGACTTATGAGGAGAGGCTGAGGGAGCTGGGATTGTTTAGCCTGCAGAAGAGAAGAATGAGGGGGGATTTGATAGCTGCTTTCAACTACCTGAAAGGGGGTTCCAAAGAGGATGGCTCTAGACTGTTCTCAATGGTAGCAGATGACAGAACAGGTCTCAAGTTGCAGTGGGGGAGGTTTAGATTGGATATTAGGAAAAACTTTTTCACTAAGAGGGTGGTGAAGCACTGGAATGCATTACCTAGGGAGGTGGTAGAATCTCCTTCCTTTGAGGTTTTTAAGGTCAGGCTTGACAAAGCCCTGTCTGGGATGATTTAACTGGGAATTGGTCCTGCTTCGAGCAGGGGGTTGGACTAGATGACCTTCTGGGGTCCCTTCCAACCCTGATATTCTATGATACTGAACATAGCCGCTGTGTGGATAACTTACCCCATTTCTCGATGTCTGTACTCTGACCGGTTAAACTTTTCCCCCAGTCGGGGAGATTGCAGATTATTATGTGATCCTTGCTCCATCAGCTCCTAAATCGAATTTTGCACCCCTTGATAATCTGTACCTTATCCCCTGACAACCAGAAACTTCTATGCTTGAACTCTGTACCGTTCCTTATTTCAACATTATCTTAATAAAATTATTAAACTTGAGTGTGGAGATAAAGAAATGTTATAGTCTTTGTATGAATGGGAGGCAGCAGAACTGTACTTAGCCTGCCCTGATGGAGAGGGTCAGCCTAAACTGAATCTCACTTGCTAGGCAGGGAGTAGGGATGCCAAATCCCAGTGAAGGGGAGAGAGGATGGGGACTATTGTTCCTATGTGGTGGTGTGGCCTCTGCCTATGCAACCCTCTACACCATTTGAACCTCCCCTCTCCACTGTTTAAAGGCGGGGCTGATTAGACTCAAATGAGAGTCCTTGCTTTGTTCAGTGATCACTGGAGTGAAATTACGGATAACCAGGTGCTGAGCCTTAGACCTGGCATGAGATAGTCTTGCAGTGAAAGAGACTGCACATTCTGCACTGGCTGTGAGGTTCTCCAATACATGCTGAAATCACTGAGAGCTGTGTCAAGTGATGGAATCTCAGAAAGTTGACACTGTGGCAGAGAGTGATGATAGAGGAACGGTGGCAGAGCGAATGGTGGCAACTCTGAGCCAGTTGCAGCAGCAGCCTCAGCAGCTGAGGTGTTGCTAAATGCCTCCTCCGCCACCCAGCTTGGGAGGTGAACTCATATAATTGCACCTCTGAATTCAGAGTCTTCGCTGACCAAGGACTGCAACTGCGAGAGGGGTGCAATGGAGAGAGAGGGGAGTGGCATGTTAAAGGAACATTTGTTTGTCAAATGTTCACTCCACATGGTGAGAAGCTGAGGCAAAGGATGCTGCCCAGTGTACTTTTGGGTGGATGTTTGGCTGATTCATGGTTCTGTTTCCCACCTTCGCCCTCTTTATTAAAAGTTTTGTTTGCTATACACAGACTCAGGGCCTGTGAGAGGGGAAGTATTGCCTTTTAGAGGTGCCTGGGGTGGTGGTTAATTTTCCCAGATTACTGGGTGGAGCCTCAAGCCAGTTGTGTTTTGTAATGTTAAGAGGAACCCCTAGATATTGAACCTGGCCTTTCTTGCTGTTGACTCCACCTGGCAGAAGGGTTATATTAGGTAAAAATTGAAACATTTTGATTTGGAAATACTGCCACAGTGCTTGATAGGAGTTGGGATATGGGTTCCTTATGCACTATGAGCAGGGGCTCCCATGATGCGCTTCAGCAGCACACCGAAAGGGCAGACCATAGTTCATCACAGAAAAATAGTTTGGCCAGGAAGACCAGCCCATACCAGACAATGGAGGCATGAGTCATCCTAACTCCAGCTCTCATAAGAGACCATAATGGCATTTCCATTTCAAACAAAATGTCCTGGTTTTCAATTTTCCACAAAACCCCCAACCTTTTCTGTGTGGAAAAATACATTTTCCGACCAGCTCTACTCAACCTAGAAATACGATAAATGCTGGAACTTCTTATTAAGCAATGCAGTGGACTGTCATATTGCACTGTATATCTCTTTCAGAGATGTGCTTGCAACCAAGGACAGCTTTGAGGGCAAGAAGAGCATTTGATCCATGATCACATAAGATGTCAAACAATTTGAGGAGCCATGACAAAGAGCAATCATGACATTTTCACTGTGAGGAAAAAATGACACACATCATCTACTCTTTGGCTCATACTCTTACTGCATGTGCACTTAAACAGCTAGCAGATGTCTAGAACAAAAAGTTATAAAGAAGAGCTATCGAAGAACTGAGAAGGGAGATGGCTAGAATCCTGGTAAGCGAAGGCTAGTGCTGAGTCTGATTTTAGAATAAAGTATTTTTTAAGTAATGTGCGAAGCTGTGTAGAAGAAAGTGTTCTTTGCCTTTACCATAGCATCTTCAAAATTATCCACAGCAGAACTTTTGGGAGAAGAGCCAAGTTAACCCAGGCTGCCTTGACTTGATTACAAAATGAAGTTTTTCTTGCTGTGAGAAATTTTCTATTAACTTCACATATTGCTCAGATGTGTTTGTTTATATTGATTGGCCAAACACAAAGGCTTCGCTGCTTAAGGTCAGCGCCTTTGCTGATTATTGGAAGCCCTTTAGGGCATTACATGGGTTTTGGACACATGTCCATCATAACTGACTAAACCCAGTGGGAAGACATTTGTTGAATGAGATTATCAATACCTCCCTTAATGAGGGTAGAGTGCCAGGTGCTCTCAAAAATTGGTGAGGTTTTCAGTTGGTAAACTATAATCCGATGTTTATAATCTTGTTGACTATGTTAGCTATGCCACTTTTCTCTCTTTTTGGGAAAGCTTACTGAGATAGAGTTCTGGCAAAGCTTCTCTGGTAATATCTGGAATCCTCATTTCTTTAATGCTGGTCAATCCAGTTTTAGATATGGCTTTGGATACAGCTAAACATCATTAGACATACTGGTTGATGACTTCTTCCTAATAATAGGTGATGTCTCAGTTGATTTTATCAGATCAATCTTTGATACTGTTGCTCCCTCGTCACATATCTGTGATCCATAGACCATAGTTGGGATTGCTTTAGAATGGCTCATTCCTTTGCAGCTGAGAGAACTCAGGATAATCATGGAGTATAGGTCAGTTGACCTGAGGGTACTCTAATGCCAGTGTCACAGAATACTATTCTGCCTCCTTTCTGCTCAACTTTTTATATTAGGCATCTGAGAGACAGTTGTGAGATATCTTCAGAACACTGATGATACTCAGCTCTACATCTCTATTTCAACTGATCCTGTTGATGCAGTGGAACAAATTACTTAGAATCTGCAGGATCATGGGATCTAGATAAAGGTAACTGGCTGAGATTCAATCCCTATATGATAGAGATATTGTTGGTAAATTGAGGGAAGCAGTTACATGAAATAATAAGTATCATATCAGCACCCTGACTGAGGCAGTGCTTCTGATATTTGTGTCTCGGTTTCACAGTTTCTGGGTTTGATAGACTTCAGGCTACTATTAGATGCTCAAGCAGCAGCTGTAGCCAAAAAGGCTCTTTCATCTTTATTGGGTGAGATGAATATGATTGTTGGTTCTGGATGAAGATCTTGCTTTGCTTACTTTTGTCTCTTCAAGATTAGACTTCTGGAATGAGCTTCTACATAGGACTGTATCTTCATACCTCTTTGAGAAAGATGCTTGTTCAGAATATGGCAGTCCTCCTACTGTACAGTTTTATAGCACTTCAACCACATTAAGAGCACATAATGCCAATGCTCTGGAGGCTGTATAGGCTGCCTTTCAGTTTCCAGGTGGAATCCGAGGTGTTGTTTTTAGCCTTTAATACCCTAAATGGCTTGAGATCATGTTACCCGAGAGACTTTCTGCTTTGTTCTATACTGCTCGAGTTTTCATCAGCTGAGGAATGAAAGCTGTAGTTGTAGGGAGCTAAACAGAGATAACAGAAGGTCATTCTCTGTGAAGGCCTCTCTGTTCTAGAATGCCAGAGCCCAGATTTGTTAACTTTTCACACAGGGTTCAAGGCCCATTTTTCCTCCTAAGCATCTGGGTAGAAATTGTCTGGGGTTGTGGAGCTTTTATCTTGATAATCGGGGTGTTAGGTATTTGTGGTGGGATGAGTAATTTATTATGTTTTTATGTGAGATAGCAAAGTTAATTGTCATATGGGCACCTGGAGAATGAGATAAGTATCTATTGAGGGTCAGACACTGTTGCATAAGACATTTACAGAAGGCATCTATATCCCATTTTCAAAAGTTACTGGGGTACTCTGGAGTCTCTTTTACAGAAAGTCAGTGGGTCTTGGACTCGTAAGTCTTTTTTTCAAAATTGGACTTCCATATCACTTAAGTTCTTTGGACAATTTTACCATAATTCTAAAGATATAAAAATAAGTACAAAATATTATTTATATTTTGTACTGTTTTTACATGTTCAGATTTGAATCCCTTCCGCAGAGAAGAAGAGAGAATACACTTTCAAAAGCAGCTTCAGTTAAGACTTCTTCGCATTCTTGCTATCTCTACCCTTTTATTCCAGTTTGTACAGCTCTTAGCCCAGTGGGGATCCAAGTCCATGACCTAGAGCTCCTAGGTGATACGGTAATAAAACCGATATTTTTATATATTTTGTCTTTTGTTATTCCTGCCAAGACAATCTGCTGGAGATTTTTAATTTGTGCCTAAGATTTAGAGAAAATTAGGGAAAGCTGATTCACCGTTTAGTTAAAAATGAGTATTTGTCAAGTCTCAACTAGCCTTAGTAACTGACTAACATTTGAAGAAAATGTGTTTTGTAATAATTATTAAAGATATATGCAAAATACAAGTAGTTGACTTGGACTTTTATTAGTTCATAAACCTTTACTTGTCCCTTGTTTACCAACAAATTTTCATGGTTACATGGGGAGCTGTGCTTTAGAATCCATTTAGTCCCTCTGGAATGCACTCCTTAGTGACAGGTCTGGCTTCCTGCACCTTTCTCAAGGGGGAACCATGCAGTCCTACCACTCTTAGACTGGATCTCTGGCTGCAGCCATCCTGTTTGCTATATTAATCCAACAGTCTTAACTGGGTTTGGTGTCTATGACCAGAATAAGTTTGAAGGGACACAAAAACTGCTTCTTCAAAACAATGCATTATTTGTTCACCCAAATGTGCATAGCAATGGGTAAAAACCATTAAAGGCCTATATTCATATTTCCTCTTACCCACATGTTATTCTTTCCTTGTAAACTTTGGTAAATTCCATTCACCCTAGTTACCTCAATATCTAGGCTGGTAGGAGCAGCCTGTGACATTCTCTGTCAGAGACCCAGCTCCAGCTGCTTCTGACAACCCACTCAACTACCCTTTCTGCCTAGCTCAGCATCTTTAAGGTTTTAGTATGCCCTTTGACCTTAGATTTGCTCTGGGAAGAGTGAACTTTGCCAGCCTAGTGTGTGAAAAGGCAGGGGGTATTTTCCACTTAATAGCTTCCCCATCGTTTCTTCATGGACCCCCTTATGATATCTTTGCCATTGTCACCTTTTCTGTTGTTGTCCCTCTTATACCTTCCTTGATGTAACTCTATTCATTTGGGCAGGATAACATTACAGAGGTAAACTAAGACGTACATGATACTTAAGGTGAAGATTTTTGTCATGGTTATTTTTAGTAAAAGTCACAGATGTGTTTTCTTTCAAATTTATGAAAACTTAGTTAAGCTATGTAGGCCACAAAGTAATAGGCTATATGGGAGATTACCATTATACTGGTTAATGAAACATGCTATAAGATATCATCATCCTATAAATAGTATTCTGGGTAAAATTGCAGCAATTTGCAGCCTGAACAACTTTAAGCATGAACTTCATCAGCTGATTGACAATTATTGCTAAAATGATTCTTTATTGCCAATTAATCCTTAAATTTCTAATTTTCTTAAATTGATGGGTTCTCACAATGAATTTCATAGGAACCTTAAATGCTACTTGGAACAGCTGTTCTTCCAGAATACTGCCACTGATTTATGTAAATAGATTTTATTCTGTACTTGTTTGCTGTTCGCCCATTGCTGTTACCTTAGAATATGGCAAGCAGGACTTTTACAAATTGGAAAGTCTTCAAACAGTCCTATTTGTTGAGAAAATAGTAGCAAAACAGAGTTGTGGGTATAGAATGTCTTCTATATGTTAATAACAGAAAACTATGTTTTAATAACAGAAAACTATGGAAAAATATGGCAAGAGAAATCTTCAATATCTAATTTTTATCTGAATTATTTATCACTAAAATAAAGGAGAGGTAGTTTGTTTCTTGGCATGGACAAAGTAAAGTATTATACTTTCAACAGATTTGTGACTAAGGAAGGATCGTTGCCATCGGAGGATCATGAGATAATGAGGCCACTGTCTGTACTTTCTTCTTTCACGTCCCAATTCTAATGTTGCTGAAGTCAAACTCAGATGACAGTGACTTGAAGAAGAGCCTAGGTCTGTGTAACTAACAAAATCTTCATTAAAGAGATGTGAAGCAGTGAGGAACATTTTGTGCTGGAGAAAAATGCAAACACTAGACATAGCTACAGAATAGTGAATTAGAATTGAAAATTGGAATTATAAGAGTTCTGAACTTTGCTTTAGTAGCACAATGGTGTGACTGTGTAATGCATCGATTTGGGAAACTATATACATTTCTCATGTAATTATATAGTTTGTGTATTTTGTTAAACATAATGTAAATGAGATTCATATCTATGGCCTGATCCTGCAAGGTGAACTGCATAGGCAGACTGGTTGAAGTAATCTCAGGGTGGAAACTCATTCCCTTCCTCTTGCCCAACAAGCTCCTCCCTATTCCAGCATACCTGCTGTGACAAGGCTGTGAATCACAGGCTGGGGACTTGACCATGGTTTTTGCTCTCTTTTGTCTTTCGGAGTGCCAAAATGGGAGCAAAATAGGCAGAAAAACTTCCCCAAATCATTGATTGTGTCCTCTTAATTTAATATACATATATGTGTGTGTGTGTGTGCATACACTCATGCTCAGGCACACACACAACTGTAAGGCTGAAAATGTTGGATGCTACTGTAATAGGCAAAATTTAGGAGTAACAGTTATTGTTGGGATGGTAATGTGACCCTATTTTTTCTAATCTATATTCACAACATATTTTGCTTACAAATGTGGAGAAGCAGAAAACTTCTATTATTTCCATCATTATTCCCTATTTGTCTAATGGGAACTTCTGCTGGAAATGGCAGGATCTTTCAAATCAGTTAAAACTGGGTGGGTATCTATTGAGTCTACCAAAAATGGTTCTGTCCAAAATGATGGCCCTACAAACACTGTCTTGTGCCTGCCTATGAGTATGTACATGAGTTGTCCCACTGAATTTGTTCAACAGACCTGTGTTGAATGATCTTATGCAATTTATATTCTGCAGGTCCCTTTCAGGTAATTGTTTCTCTTATGGGAATTGCTTGGGCTACAATGCTAAGGAATACAGGAGGGGCAAAATGGACCATTTTTCTTTTGTTATATTAAAGATACACAGAATTGCTGACTGTACAAATTATTTGCTTAAACAAGCAGTTAAAAGAGCATGCAAGATAGACATGATAAGGAAGTACAGCAGTCAAGGCAATATAAGTTATGGTCACCATAAGTATAGATTTTGTTGTTTATATATCAGGTTAAAATTGTTTCTAATATAATTCACATGTTTATCTAATAGAGGCAGTAAGTGGATCCTTGTGTCTCAGTTTTTTTACTAGGTAGTACAGTATTTTGATCTTACTGAAGTGGGGACAAAAACCTAGGAGAGTAAATAGATAAAGCAGTTCCCTCTGTTTTTATCAGATTGTGAAGCAAAACACTGCAAACTTTCTGGTTAAGAGCTGTATGTGATTGCTGAAATGTACAGGAAGACCAGAAGAACATGTAATACATATTATTTTAGCTTAAGACAAATAAGTATGATGAATGCTTGAAGTAAACAGGAGACTAGAATACTACATACTATCAATTTTCATATAAATATGGCATTAGATGTTTGTGTAATGAGTGGATGAGAGAACTGGAAACACTGGCAGTCATATTCTAAGATATATATATATATACAGAGAGAGAGAGAGAGAGAGAGAGAGATAGTATGTATTCATTTGCTATGGTAGAAATCAGGGCTAACTAACAGTAACTGAACTCTCCTTACCCACAAAAAGTGTTTAAAAAAAAAACATATACAACAAACATGAGAGAAAAACATTGTAGGCCATATTTACCCATCATTACTCAAGTTGAATAGTACCTTACTCCACAAATGGTTCCATTGAAATGAATTGGACTACTCATGGAGGACGGTATTAGTCAGTGTAAGGATGGCAGTGTCCTTAATTGAGCGAACAGTGTCTTTCTCTGCCACCAGGGAGTGCCAAATCTCAAGTGCAATGAATATTGTCATAAGAGAAAATGGCCTGATTTCTCAGTAACACCAAGGCCTCTGCACAACACTCTGGCCATATAAAGGGGCCTTAAAATGGGCATAATTGTAATTTGCATCTATATTAATCCCCCTCTTTCAGAGTACTATAAAGGGATGTTAATGTAAATGAGAATCATGCCCAATAAGTGTGAAATTGTGCAGAGGGAAACTTTGAAACCTGTCATGATATTGTTATGGACACTGGAAAGCAAACCAGATCCAGGGCATTTTGAGAAATTATTTGAATAGTCAAGTCCTTTTTAAGCTTTTGTAGATGATGAACTTTAATGCAACCCCTTCCATACTTTCAGCCTTGCCAGATTCTTTAAAAAATATAACTTTTCTGTTATTGTTAGTACCTAATGATAAATCAGTGGAAACATTTATATGAATTAACATTCGCTACTGTTTAAGGTTTGTTTGTATGTTTGTTTGGTTTTTTTGGAAAGGAATAATGTTCCTTTAACTTACCAATCAATGAGGATTCCTCAGTTGTCTGATGGTGACTTGAAACGATACTCTTAAGAAAATAAGATTGCTGCTGAATTTTGGGGAATCCTGGATGCTGGTTGCCCGATAAGGAGGCCGAGATAAAAGGCTTGATCCTGCGCCATTAGCTTCAATAAGAGTATTGCCAATGACCCCAATGGGAGCAGGATCAAGCCCTTTATCTCATAAAGTAGCCATAAAGTATTTGCATTTGACATTTTATGAAAGATTACTGAAGAGACAAGGCAAACTGATATGCTGCTGAGGTTGAGGAATTGGCAAGGTTGGACATGCAGCATGACCAATCCCTGAACTATTTGACAACCAAATAGGGAGGAAATGTGGTCCAGTGGACTGGGAATCAAGATTTCTTTTCTGTAATCCCAGCTCTGTCTCTGACTCTTTTTGTGTAACTATAGGCAAGACATTTAGCTTCTCTGTGTCTCAGTTCATCTCTTTGTATAATGAGCAAAACAATACCCCTATCTTAAATAATTATTAGTAAAGTGTTAGGAGATTCGCAAGAAAGGCACTTTAGTGATGCAAGATATTACTACTATTAATCATTTTTTTAATAAAAAAGAAACAAATCTCTGCAACTTTTGAGTCTCTGCTCATTAAAATACAGTTGAATGTACTGCTCTTGGCCCTCAGGGGCTACTGTGGGAGCAGATACCTCTGTGTGTGTCTCTAACAGGTACCATAGGATGAATATTAAAGGAAAAAGAAGTTTGCAATTTGTCATCAAATATAGACATTATTTTGTTTTCAAGTGGTTAACAAGTGTTACAGAATAGAGCCTTTTAGAAGATTTATTTGTGAGTAATTTTGTATTCCAGGCATTAAGATATAAAGAATTAATAGGCACTGGTATTTGAATTTTCTACTACTAGAAATACATTTGAAAAGAAATGATCATTAGAGCAATAGATCAGAGTGTCATCAGCATAACAATGAAATTGGAGGGCATAACTAACCATAATCTTGCCTACGGCTGACATGTAAAGAGGAAATTTTAAAAGACCTAATGTGGTTCCCTGGGAAATTCCAGATGTCACAGAAGAGAAAAAAAAATAGATGGGGAATAGATTTTATTCCCGTTAGTAAGACCAGAATGAAAAAGATAAATGTGGGTAGTATTTTCTCATAACATGCATTTTCCTTAATATGTAATTGATCCTTTATAAAGTTAGGCTTTCAGTTCCAGTTATTTTTATTTTAAATTGTTCATTTTACCTAATTTCACTAGTCTACTGATAGCCATAGACAACACCATTGTACCGCACTAGATAATACTCATGCACTTTCCCTTTTTATAATTGATTTTTATTTCTGAAATAAAAAGTGCACTTCAGAGCTGTCAGCCACTGGGCGGTTCTTTGCATTATGCAATCCCTTTCACGTAAATGTCTTTCCAGTCAGCCAGAGAATAACCTGCCCTTGAGTGAGGGTGTCTGTGATTGCACTGTGCATCCACCAATGTCACTCCTATGAGCATGGTTGCCACATCTCTCTATTCCTGTAAGGGAGGCAGGTGTGGATAGGGTTAGACATTATGGCAGCCATTATGTGGCTGCTTCAGAAGGGGAAGTTCCTCCTTTGAGTAGATAGCAATCTGTCTTTGCAATACAGAAAGGCAGCTTGTACTAAGGGAAGAGCTCCTGAATCCTTATCCTGGCTCTGACATTGACTTACTGAGCAAAACTGGGTCATGGCTTTTGGGTAAGTCACTTAACCTCTGTACTTTCATATCTGCATCTGTGGAAGAATGTACCATAAGTCAGTCACAGTATGAAAGCAGAATTGTAGGTATTCTGAGCCTACTAACAGGGGCTTATATGAAATCTGAGCTTATCTGTCTCTTATCTTCCAGACTGAAAATTAAAGGCCTCCCTTCTACCTTTCCAAGAGCTTGTGGAACTTCAGAGAAAATGCTGATGAGACAGTTTTGTTCAGGTGATTTTGTGGCGTTAAAAGTGATGCACTTTAGCTCTTTTCATTTAAAGCTCAGCTAAGCAGGGTCATTTTCTTTGAAGCCTTGATGCTGCTTAAAAGGCCCTAGGCAGCCTGGTGGCTTTTCTTGGTGAGCTATTTGACCACCATGGTCTGTGGTTCACAGGTGCATATGTGTGTGAGAGAGAAAAACAGTGTGTGTATGTGTGTACTACATATGTGTTGGTGATATCTATGTGATATATTACAGAGCCATGCAATAAATCACCCCCCTTGAGTGTCTTGTTAACCCTCTTCCCACTAAAGCATCTCCACCAGGATTACGTCCAGTATTCCATGGGTGAAGTTCTACCCCACTAAAATCGAGTTTTGTCACCCGAGCCAGTATTTCACCACATACTTCTGAGTAACTTCGAACAGCCACCATTTTCAAAGAAAAATCAACCTGCCTGAGAAGTGTTTACTCCTTTCCCAAATGTGGAATTTCTCCTAAAAACTTACATTTGTGCAAGATTTGCAATATTTAGTACTTGGACCAGTGGCCGATTGAAGTTCTGATATATTAGGAACTTTCAGGGTGAAAAAAGAGAGGTTTATGCCATTGAAAAAGGAGGCTTCCCAGCTCCGTAGGGTAAGAAGCACAAGCTTCTATCCCTGGAATAGCCTGAAAAAAATGGCATCAAAATGTTGATATATATGTTTATAGAAAAGCTATTTTAGGCTGTATTTTAGAGGTTTTAAAGTAAAAACGTAAGAACGGCCGTATTTGGTCAGACCAGTGGTCCAACTAGCCCAGTATCCTGTCTTCCAACAGTGGCCAGTACCAGGGCTTTATGGGAACTGTACAGAATAGTGCAATTTTGGAGCCTTCCATCCATGTCTTTCTCTCCTGACATCTGGCAGTCAGAAGTTTAGGGTCACCTACACTATTAACTATGTGTTTTTCCCCACTTCTTCAGAATTGTGAACAGTTGGACTTGTAGTTCTAAGACAGACAGCTGGCTTTACAGGAAAAGAGGTTATAAGAACAAGCCCCCAAAACAGGCTTTAGAAAATACAGTAAGATACACTTCCCTGCCTGGAAGAGCATTCAGTCTAAATTATATATACATTACATTAATTACAAAAAATCAAAACTAATAACTCTAATAACCTAAAAATAGGTTTGCTGTAAAAACTGTGGCATATACAGAGTGCATGATAGTGATGCATAAAAATCGTATTGCTGCTTTACTGGGTGACCTGCATAACTAACAAGGGATTAGCTACTCTTGAGTAATATGTCCTTCGATTTACATTGAAAATAAATTTTATTACACCACAAAATGCTCAGAGAATTCTCTCTCTGTGGAAGGACACAGTATGTTCCATTAGGGTGAATTTCACCCCTTTGTAGGGCACCAGCTATGTGCCACTTAAGTCCTGCTTACAGCCTGAATCCTGCTAGCTGTTTCATGCAGGCAGACCTCTTGAAGTCAGTGAGACTCTGCAGGGTCATTGAGGTCTGCCTGTATGGAGCAGCTTGCAAGACTGAGGTCTTAGTCTTCAAGATAAAATGTAAGTGATCCACAGTGTGCATAGCCTTGTTGGTGTTCTGGCCAGGGTGAATTTCACCCATAAAGAAGACATTAGTGTCTAAGTTTCTTTTCAGAAAGATGCTCCCTCTAAAGAGTTGTGGTTTGTGTTTTTGTTTTTGTTTTTTTTAAAAAAATCTCATTGCTAAACTTTTACTAAGCAGGGAAACTTCCACTTTCATCCAGTCTCATGTGACTTTTTTCTTTCTTTGTAAATAACTTTCAAAATAGACAGCACTGAGATAATATGGAAGCTATGCCCTAAACAGATGGAGCACACTTAATAGGGAAACTTGGGATAGCTAATCAATCTACATATCACTTTCATAAATTCCTTCATGCAACTTTTTGCATGCTTGTTTGTTTGCAACAGCACACTCCAAAACATATTCATTTTAAGTTGTCATGTCAAAGAATTCCCTAATGAATCTTCAGGCAAATTTTTTTATTGTACTTGTAGGAATCTTTTGAAAGGACGTATATATTTTTTCCCTTTTACATGTCAGGGAAATAAAATCTGTTAGGAAACCCCCCACACCTCCTATAGGACACTTGAAAAAAGCATTCCAACACTGATAGATAAAATAATATTAATTAATATTTGATACCATATTAGTTGCAATATTATAGCAATCCTAATTTTAATTGCAATGGGAATCCATTTTGAATTACGAACAACAAAGAATGAATTAAATATATTTCTACCCATTAACTAATAATTTTGAATTAAATTAATTCTGAGACCTTATGATATCTTTATGTACTGTACTGAGGTTAGGTTAGATTACTGCTGTCTGGCTATGTACAGTTTAGTTTTGAACCATTATGTCTGGATGTGGCTACCTTCCTATTGACTGAGATACTGAACCAGCCAGCATTAGTGTTGCTGCAGAGTAAACAGAAAGAAATACACAGCATGCAATACTATGCAGCTTCACACAAAACACAGATGATGCCCCTTCCATCCTAATTTCTCTTTGTACAGCATGGAAGGGGAGGTTCAGCTACTTCTGAGGCACCATGCCCTTCCTCCCTTTGGGAACCAAGAAGTCAAGAGGTTTGGAGATCAGAATTGGGTAGAGATTGGCAATTGGGTAGATTGGGAAGGAGGAGTGAGTGGATGGGCGAAGACAGATCTGGAAATGGACACATTATCCTCCTCCCCCTCTTCTTTGTCCTTACACAGTGTAAATTGAAAAGATAACATAGCCCGAGGCTGCATTATCTTTTCTGCAGAGTTCCCCCTCAGGTTAGTGCAACCAGAAGGAATTCCTATATGGGCAGCTACAGTTGAGCCAGGGAGGCCAGTGCAGGTGCAGAGACAAAGGATTTTCACCTGGTAGTCCTACTTCCCCCCCATCCCTCTTTGAAACACTAAAAAGTTTGAAGCAGATCCTGTGTCCTTTTGAATGAGATGGGAGTAGGAAATTCTGGATGACACCATCCTTGCAGAGATTTCCCTCCCACATATCCCTGAGTTTCCTCCAATAGATTTTACTTTGATAGGCAATAATCTTGCCAACAGAGGTGGGGGGAGAGACATCTCAGACCATAGGAACTGGAATTCCTCCAGACTCTTACGCTAGCAGTACAAGAATGCAGGGGGTGGCAGAATCCTTACATTCTCCTTTCAACCTCTGCATGCTCATGTAAGGGCCAGGCAGACCTTGGTCCTGTGTTCATGTTTAATGGTGTTTTGTGGAGTGGGGCATATGTGTTTTGCCTGAGTTATAGCTGAGTAAAAACTGAAGGCACAATTTTATCACATTTGTTCATGACAGTTACTCTGCAGTTACACCATTGAAATTAATGGAACTCATGCTTGGAATTCATGAAGTAAAGAATCACTTAGTATAAGTAAGGATGGCAGAATCTGGCTCTGAATGTGAATTTAAGGATTTCAGGCCTACTGTTCCTAAGGTTTTGTATATCTAAAGATACTAGTAAGGAGTTTGTAGAAATATGAATGTGAAGGCACCTGAATATCAGTGCTGTGGGGCCTTTGCTGAAGGCTAGGTTCTTCCATTATACAGGGGATTTTTAATGAGACACTTTAGCAAAGCTTTTTAAAATTTAGCAAAATGTTTTAATACTCCCTTCCCACCAGTATTATAGGTTTCAGCATACTATTCTGCTAAAATGAGAAAATGAAGTAACAAAATTGAATTATTGTACTCCACATAGATGTATGGAAGTGTAAGTAGTATACATGGGTGTGAATTGAACTCTTCAGGGGCAGTATAAAGGAGACTATTGTAAGAGAAGCAAAGAAAGCAAAAAACATATTTCACATATTAAGGACATGAATGAACCTTTTCCTGACTATGCAGTTTAAAGATCTGAATCTCTAAAATATAAAAGTAGAGAAAGGATCCTGTATTTGATCTGGTTAGCTTGTATTATGAGAAGCCCAAAGCAGTGATCCTCGTGATCTATAGTAACCACAGAAATGCTTAGCGTGCTGAGAGCAGGGAATGGAAGATATAGAAAGTGAATAAATTTGGATTGATTTACATTGACCAAATTCATGTCCATAACTCCATTTAAACTTAATTAGAGAATATCCAGGCAAATCTTATTTTCCTTTAGTTTCACAAATCAGAGCCTAAACTTGGAATATTTATTTATAACCTTTTTATATTTAGCACTTTTTTTTCTCTGTATTTATTGGATTAACATTACAAACACCATTAGCAGTTCTTTTCATATTAAAAACCGGTGACAATATTCTCAGCCTTTTGAATGCAATTCAGCTTGGTGTCTCAGTTGATGACATGAAATACCTATCAAAATGTATGGGGATAACTGTACTTTATTCATTTACAGCTACAATTTCTACCATGTATGTATGATATCCTGAATCTGATTTCTTTGCGATGCACAGAAGAATAATTTAGCATAAATATACCGTTAGTGAATGAAGTTGAAAAATTCAGTCACGTGTTTTTATTTTCCTAGTGAATACTTGTTTCCAGACTAAACCAGGGTAGAAAAGACAAATTACAGTTCTTGTGAATCAGTGACTTTTATTATCATTAAATATAAATGGATAGTTGCTCTGAAGTCTGAGTTTTCCAGACTGAATAAGGTTTAATTCAGATCTTTTTTACACAGTCAGTGTTTTAATTTCTTCTTTTGCTATCTTTCATTTGGATCTTTCAGCTGTTTGCTCTTCTAATAGAGTTGTTGCAATGCAAAGCAGTTGAATACCCACATAGAAGAAGTCCAGAGAAGAGCAACAAAAATGAGTAAAGGTCTAGAAAACATGATCTGTGAGGGAAGATTGAAAAAACTGGGTTTGTTTAGTCTGGAAAAGAGAAGACTGAGAGGGGTCATGAAACAGTTTTCAAACACATAAAAGGTTGTTACAAGGAGGAGTGAGAAGAATTGTTCTTCTTAACCTATGAGGATAGGACAAGAAGCAACGGGCTTAAATTGCAGCAAAGGAGGGCTAGGTTGGACATTAGGAAAAACTTCCTAACCATCAGGGTGGTTAAGCACCGGAATAAATTGCCTAGGGAGGTTGTAGAATCTCCATCATAGGAGATTTTTAAGAGCAGGTTAGACAAACACCTGTCAGGAATGGTCTTAGATAATACTTAGCCCTGCCATGAGTGCAGGGGACTGGACTTGATGCCCTCTCGAGGTCCCTTCCAGTTCTATGATTCTATATATAGCAAAGTAGGGATGAGGATTGCTTTAATAGACCATATGTCATTCCGGATTGTACTATCATTGAAGTTACTGAGTACCCTTCAAATAAAACATAGTACAAATGTATTTGGAATTGTAAATCTGTTTCTTTGTTTATTATGAGTTTGTCTCACTCAAATGTGCACATTGATGCTCTCCATTTATAATACTAGTCACAAGGAAGCCTTCTTGGAATTGTCACCAATGGAGTAAGATCAGAATGATTTACTTGGAGTTTTGCATGAGGAACTGCATTTACCAGAAGATTTGTCCTCGTTCTTTATGTGGCAGCCAGTGGGTGGACTGTCCTTGGTGAAAGCCTGGTATTGTGTACAGAAAATGCTGGCACAGTTCATTATCAATGGTGAGCAGCTCAAAGTCAGTGGGCCTGCGGCATCTTTCTGAGAATAATTCTGTCCTATGTAGGAAGCAATTGGTAGATGAAGTGCCTTGTCTATGCAACAGGGGTCATTGCACAGCTGTTCAAAGGAAGTGTTTTGCAGGCAGAATGCCCTTGTGGGATACTTGGCATAATTTATTAAAAATATTAATGTGACCCCTGTGTGTGAACTAATGGAGAAATTCCATAAAAGTTAAAAGTAAAAATGAGGATTTAATAAATAGATACTAAAGGTAATATGGAAATAGTAGTGCAACATTCAATACAAGAAATCTAATATATAAATGAGTGTAACATTTAATATTATTAGTAATCATGTTTATTATGGTAGCGCTTAGTGACTAACAAAAATGGGTTCCCATTGTACTTGGAACTGTACAAACGCAGAGTAGCAGACAGTCCCTGCCCCAAAGAGCTTACAATCTAGATAGACAGAACAGAGGAAAGATAAAGGGGAGGAGTATGACACACAAGAAGAGAGAACAATATGATGGTGTCAAATGTCACTAGTCCCACAAGTTTTATTTGGGTACAGGGATTCAATTCGGAAGGGACAAACTGAATGGAAAGACACGGAAAGCGAGTGGGGACATTGGAGGGAGGGAGGTGGAGAAACAGAGCACCTGAGGAACAAGAAGCATATGAAAGGCAGGTGTAAAGTGAGGCCAAGGTGAAGAGACTGTGACGGAGGACCTGAAAGGAGGTTGGAACTAAGAGCAAATCAGCACACAGGACAGAATGTCCAGTCAAA
Organism: Lepidochelys olivacea; assembly: GCF_965140295.1. Lineage (NCBI taxonomy): Eukaryota > Metazoa > Chordata > Testudines > Cheloniidae > Lepidochelys > Lepidochelys olivacea. The sequence continues at coordinate 77,803,014 of NC_140414.1, forward strand.
ACTGTAGAAAATACTCTGACATTATCAACGTCAAACAGTCCCTGCTTAAACTGATCCTGCAACCGCTCTTGTTGGCCACCTTCTCTGGTAGTTGGTTATCTCAATAAAGAGTAAAGCTTTTCTGCTGGCTGTTAAGTAGGTTGGACACCCATTTATAGTCTATTCCATACTGTTCTCATATTGTCAGTGTCACAGTTAACTTACCTTTTTTGCAAGGTGGATACCTCCATGGCTGCACCCTGAAATGCTCATTATGCTTAAAATATATCAAGATTTTTGGGATAGAGAGCCTCCAGATAAGGGGGAGGAGAGGATGCTGGTGGTACTGAAGGGAAGGAATTATTTATCCCCATTTCCACATTGTGATATGTCCCAGGAGTACGCAGGTTTGTGAGGCCACCACTACCTGCCCTTAGCCTGAAGGAGTTTTGTTTGTGCTTGCAGTGGAACTGCTCCCTAAAACCAACAGCCTCTAGCAACACAAAAAACTGCCTTCCAGGCCTCCGCAGACCTTGTTCTGTCTGCACAGATAGTGACAGGCACACACCAACCTCCAAATACTGAGAGCATTCCCTGCAGCATTGAGCCCCTTATCCGCTAAACACAGAATTACCAGGACTGCTGTTCCCAAAGGAACAGTACACACCAGCTTGTAAGATTCAACTAGGGATCAGCACTTTGCTTAACACCACAACATGTAGATATATCGATAAAGAATAAGTTTCAACTAAAGTTAGCTGAGACCCTGCTTTGTGAATTCCCAAAACTGGAATAAGTATGTGTGGATTTTTTTTTCTTTCTTCTTCTAGCACTAAAGGAAATACATTTCTTTCTTCACTATGATTCTAGCAGTAAATAATGCCCATAAGCTTTGGTGCACTACCTAGGGAACGGTTTCAGAGTAACAGCCGTGTTAGTCTGTATTCGCAAAAAGAAAAGGAGAACTTGTGGCACCTTAGAGACTAACCAATTTATTTGAGCATGAGCTTTCGTGAGCTACAGCTCACTTCATCGGATGCATGCTGTGGAAACTGCAGCAGACTTTATTTATACACAGAGAATATGAAAAAATACCTCCTCCCACCCCACTGTCCTGCTGGTAATAACTTATCTAAAGTGATCATCAGGTGGGCCATTTCCAGCACAAATCCAGGTTTTCTCACCCTCCACCCCCCCACACAAATTCACTCTCCTGCTGGTGATAGCCCATCCAAAGTGACAACTCTTTACACAATGTGCATGATAATAAAGTTGGGCCATTTCCTGCACAAATCCAGGTTCTCTCACCCCCTCACCCCCCTCCCAAAAACCACACACACAGACTCACTATCCTGCTGGTAATAGCTCATCCAAAGTGACCATTCTCCCTACAATGTGCATAATTAAGGTGGGCCATTTCCAGCACAAATCCAGGTTTTCTCACATCCCCCCACCCCCATACACACACAAACTCACTCTCCTGCTGGTAATAGCTCATCCAAACTGACCACTCTCCAAGTTTAAATCCAAGTTAAACCAGAACGTCTGGGGGGGGGGTAGGAAAGAACAAGAGGAAATAGGCTACCTTGCATAATGACTTAGCCACTCCCAGTCTCTATTTAAGCCTAAATTAATAGTATCCAATTTGCAAATGAATTCCAATTCAGCAGTTTCTCGCTGGACTCTGGATTTGAAGTTTTTTTGTTTTAAGATAGCGACCTTCATGTCTGTGATTGCGTGACCAGAGAGATTGAAGTGTTCTCCGACTGGTTTATGAATGTTATAATTCTTGACATCTGATTTGTGTCCATTTATTCTTTTACGTAGAGACTGTCCAGTTTGACCAATGTACATGGCAGAGGGGCATTGCTGGCACATGATGGCATATATCACATTGGTGGATGTGCAGGTATACGAGCCTCTGATAGTGTGGCTGATGTTATTAGGCCCTGTGATGGTGTCCCCTGAATAGATATGTGGGCACAATTGGCAACGGGCTTTGTTGCAAGGATAAGTTCCTGGGTTAGTGGTTCTGTTGTGTGGTATGTGGTTGTTGGTGAGTATTTGCTTCAGGTTGCGGGGCTGTCTGTAGGCAAGGACTGGCCTGTCTCCCAAGATTTGTGAGAGTGTTGGGTCATCCTTTAGGATAGGTTGTAGATCCTTGATAATGCGTTGGAGGGGTTTTAGTTGGGGGCTGAAGGTGACGGCTAGTGGCGTTCTGTTATTTTCTTTGTTAGGCCTGTCCTATAGTAGGTAACTTCTGGGAACTCTTCTGGCTCTATCAATCTGTTTCTTCACTTCTGCAGGTGGGTATTGTAGTTGTAAGAAAGCTTGACAGAGATCTTGTAGGTGTTTGTCTCTGTCTGAGGGGTTGGAGAAAATGCGGTTGTATCGCAGAGCTTGGCTGTAGACGATGGATCGTGTGGTGTGGTCAGGGTGAAAGCTGGAGGCATGCAGGTAGGAATAGCGGTCAGTAGGTTTCCGGTATAGGGTGGTGTTTATGTGACCATTGTTTATTAGCACTGTAGTGTCCAGGAAGTGGATTTCTTGTGTGGACTGGACCAGGCTGAGGTTGGTGGTGGAAATTGTTGAAATCATGGTGGAATTCCTCAAGGGCTTCTTTTCCATGGGTCCAGATGATGAAGATGTCATCAATATAGCGCAAGTAGAGTAGGGGCTTTAGGGGACGAGAGCTGAGGAAGCGTTGTTCTAAATCAGCCATAAAAATGTTGGCATACTGTGGGGCCATGCGGGTACCCATAGCAGTGCCGCTGATCTGAAGGTATACATTGTCCCCAAATGTGAAATAGTTATGGGTAAGGACAAAGTCACAAAGTTCAGCCACCAGGTTAGCCGTGACATTATCGGGGATAGTGTTCCTGACGGCTTGTAGTCCATCTTTGTGTGTAATGTTGGTGTAGAGGGCTACTACACTGCAAAGACAACCAAAGTGTTGTGGGAGGGGGGATATTTGCAGGAAAGGAAGCTATTTGTATGGGATAGGGCATGCTGTGTGTGAACTCAACTAGGACTGTTTCACTGAAATTCTGTAGACCTGGGCTGTTTCTCAAGGCTCTGGTCCTGCAATTGAATCAAAGTTGGCAGACCCTTAGTGCTATGGTTGAGCCCCATTTCAATCTGCAAAGCACAGCAGGCCACCTCAAACCTGTAGGATTGAGACTCAGGATTGTAATTAGAGTTGACTGAAAAATTTCCTCAAAGCTTTTTCAGGAAACAGACACAATTTATCTACATTTTGCGTTCAGTTTTCCCCGTGTTTTTTACCCAGCTCAAGTTTCAATAATACCTACCCAGTTGGTTTTGAGGTTCTGGGTCAACATTTATACAACCTCATTGGTGATCTTAACCCTACACAAAAGGTTATGTTAGGGTTCCACAAAGACACCAAGGTGAAGGCTTAGAGCTTTTTTTGGCCACTGGTCTAAATATGAAGAGTAGAAGTAGCCATTTGCTGGACATTGTTTATCATGGGAAAATTGAGATATAACACAATGACTGACAAGAGCACCATTGTAATTTGTTTAAATATAATAGTTTTCTATAGTGCATGTTCCACTTACTTTAGTGATACCCCAGTCTTTTGGGATATTACCATAAAATACTGCAGTGTGTGTTTTAACAAGAGCAAGGATGTCTCAATAAGAGTTCAGAAGTGTTTTCTTTTTCCCTCTTATTTCTTGTTTTTATCTCATCTTATGATAGTAGTGCTGAAGGCTGGTTACACAATATTTGGTCCAATCTTAGTAGGCCCATCTGATAAGTGGTTGTGTTTTTGTGGGTGGGGAAGTAAATGATATGTTAAGTAACATGCCAGCCTATCGAATTTTTGCATCTAATTTGTAGCAAGAGAAAATTAACATATCCTTGCAAACAAGAGTTCTATTTGCCAACCCAATATGCTGATTTTTATATGACTTCTAGCTTGTCTGTTCAATGGCAATGGTTTCCATAACAACTGCCATATCCCTCACCCTGTAATTTTTCAGTTATCTTTAAGGTACAAAACACCTTAAAGAAAAGCATTTAATGGTATGTCATGTGAGCTTTGGACCGTTTTGGAATGTTTTGGAAAAAATGTTTTTTCAATCAAACATTTTATTTCCTACTTAAATGTTTATTACAGTAGCTACTATAGTATTTTCTTTAAAGGAAAACTGTAGAGCATCTGCCCCTAAAGGCATATTTTGTGGATATTTTTAAAATGTCTGGTTTTCGGTGGGGGAGGCCTTTAATGTGATGTTTTGCCTCTCTCTCTCTACATATATAACATTTTAAAAATTAAAAACCCATAATATCTGCATTTGGGCATAAAATGTTCTCTATATAATATGAATTTGCTATTATAGACACAAAAAAGATGTTAAAAGAACATTATTAAGGTTGCAAAATCAAACACTCAGAAGTTAGGAAGTGCCAAAATTAATGTTACACAGGCATTCACGTTCACATTCACTCCAGGGCTAGAGCACCCACAGGAAAAAATAGTGGGTGCTCAGCACCTACCAGAAGTCCCATGAATCAGCTCTTCCCTGTCTGCCCCAGTGCCTCCCACCTGCTGCAATCAGCAGTTCAGCAGCATGCAGGAGGTGCTGGGGGGCAGGAAGAGGCAGGAGGGGGTGGGAAGGGATAAGGGTGAAGGTTTGCGGGAAGGGTTGGGCCTGGGAGCAGGGGTTGAGCACTCCCCGGGAACTGGGGAAGTCAGTGCCTCTGGATAGAAACATAATTTTTTTCAACAGGAGAGCTTAGATTCTGTTGTCATCCCGTGACTCTGAGCTGAGGCCAGTGGTATGCTCTTATTATGCCTATCCTGTAATCCTTTCCTGCTGAACCTCAAAGCTTTTTACCTGGCTTATTCAAAAAGTCAAACTGTGTGAAAGCAACATCCCATCCAAACATATGGGCATGAGTGAAGGCAAGTAATAAAACAACATACTGTATATGTACATTGTTTGCATTACGTAGACAGGGCACTGCAAATTGCTCCATACACGGAACTCACTTTAAAGTCAGTGAGTGTTTGAGTACAGAACAACCTGAGGCTCAGGCTATATGAGCAACAGGCTTTGACACCATTGAAGTAGACTAACCTGTAGGATTGGGATGGAGAGTGTCATGATGTCTACATTTCCTTCCATCTCAAAGTCTCCTTTTAAATAGGCAGTTTAGTATACATAAGACATGTTTAGTATAAATAAACCAGATGGTTACAGAGCTGTTTTCAACATTGAACATTTCCAAATAGGGATTGTGAGAAACTGCTCAGACTAAGAACCTCTCGGTTATGTTTTAACTGAATTCTCCTGGTATTTAATCTTTCAGTATGATTCTCCTCCTGCTGTTTTCATTCTACTTTTATCTATAAATCAGTTAGCTAAACAAATGTGAAATTCTGGTGAACCGAGAAAGTACGTAGCTCCTGCTCTGAGTTGTGGCACAAGAATCCTCCAGGGTATTTGCTGCTAAGAATGGTTTTTTCCTTCTTCCTACATGGGTTGGGTCCTGGGTTCTTTTGTGATGCCTGGTGCCTCCACCAAAGGTGACTTCTCATTGTGCTTGAAACATAAGGTGCTGTCTGTTGGGAAAATGAATAATGCTACCACCGCAGACAAGAAGTATAAAACACAGTGCATAAAAAACAATAAAGTGCATCAACACAAACCCCAGAAAGAAATGACCCACCCAAAATAACAATGTAACAAAAGGGGGCTTTATTGGTAACAGGAAAATAGCACCTGGGGAAGGAAAGGGTTAGGATAACTAATAAATACTAACAGATCAACAAATTTCTCATCTCCCAACACTTAACTTTTCCAAACCCCTTGCTACCTGGCTGGCACCTTCTCAGACAGATGGCTTGCTGAGGATGAGTCCAGAGATGACTGCTGCAGCACTGTGAATGAATGTTGGCTGGCTGAAACAAAAAAAGGAGGATCCTCTTAAAGTGTCTTCAGCCCTGGGAGGGGCAGGGTCCTCTCCAGGCTCCCGGGTCTGGAGTCCTGTGGACATTTCAGTTGGCTCTCTGTAGCTGGACCTTAGCAGGCCTGTAACTGCTTGACTCATGCACTGGGCTCCCACAACAGTTCAAAGACTCCCTTTGTGGGGAGGAGAGTTAATCAGAGATTCTTTGAGCTGTTCTGCTTGTCTCAGCTCCCAAGCTCAAAACTGAAACTAGAACTAGTCTCATTTTCTCAGTCAGTCATTTTCAGCTGTCCTGTTTCAGAGAGGGGCTGAGAAACTGTCTCATTACTGGCCCAGCAAACTGCTTGTTGGTATCACCCCCCCATGCAGAAGAGTCCCTAATGGTCTCAAGAGGAGATTGTAGTCCATTCTATCCTCTCCCTGACTCCAGGCATTCTGGGAAATGATGTCAGAGGGTTCTAGTAGCCATTATTATTGTAGTCCATGGGATCAGATTGCCCCTTTCTCCCCCAGTAGGCCAGTCCAGAGTTCTAGGAGCTGGAGTGACAAACTCCAAGTGGGCATTGCCAGTATATTTATTGACATGGCCCATATTTCTTTGCTGGGGAAAAATTCTTGGTATTTTGATAGAAATAGTTTTCAAGTCATTTTCTTTGCCGAAATCAATAAATGTTACATCTGTATCTTTCTGAACATAAGATAGTGGCTGTTAAATGCTGTTATGTTCTAAAACTATTGGACAGCTGGAACTATTACAAAAAAATTACTGAAATGTTCTGAAATCCTTGACATTTACTAAAAATCATTTGATTCCTCAATGGGACTTGCATTTTATGATGTTCACAGAAGCATCTAACATATGGTCTCCATTTACCTTTGCAAATGTGTAAAGTTGTTGGCAGCAAGTGCACCATTTCAGTAATGTTGGCAGATTTGTTTTTTGTGTTTTATTTTCAAAGGGCATATTCTTTAAATAAAATACTGCTGATTGTGCTTGATTTTTACCTCACCTTTATTTTTTTGCTTGTATTTCTTCCCTTTCACTCTTCCTCCTCCCCATGCCCCTGGTTCCTGATTCAGGGCTACAAGGTAAATATACTACCTGTCATGTTGTAATCAAATGAAATATGATAAATTGGCATTAAGTTAGAGCCACTGTGACTCAGTAATTAATAATTTTCAGTGACATTTTTAGAAAATGTTTTAGAAGATTCATACTTACAGATAAGACAAAAATGAATAATTTGCTTTCACTTTTCTTGTGTCTTGAGTGTTTCTTGTATCACAAAAGCTTATTCTGCAGAGTCTCTGTTGATACTGTGTTTTATGAGATGTATGTATCATGTCCTTGACTGGAACTGATTCCGTTTGGCTGTTGCTGGAAAGCAAGATATGAAAGTGCATTGCAGGGAGGTGCATAGAAGCCCATTTCTACTAGGGCTCCCTGTGCAACAGTGCACAGCATGTGTTCAGATCAGGTCTGGATAATCCACCACTACCATATGGATCCAGTCTTTATCCTCCAACTGTGCTCTGGTTGCAAGGGCTACTACAACTATTAGCTAGTTGAGCTAGTACTATTAGGTAGAGAGGGGGATCCTGCAAGCCACCAACAAAGGTGATGCAAAGGCCCTGGGGAGGAAGGACTAGTGACTCTGAACTCGGATCAAAGACTCAATATGAAGCTAGAGGACTTCTGTTGGATTCTCTGTTAACACTGGAAGATGTGGTAACCAGGCAGGAGTGCTGAGTCCTAAGAAGAGGCAGCACACCACAGGGCCAGAGCAGCTGTTGACAGGGGGCTGCAGGAAAGGAGAGCCTGCTATGCCACTGCCAGCCAGGAGAGGCTGCCTCCAGGATGGTGAGTCTCTGACAGTAAATTCTTACAACACATCCATAATTTTGAGTGGGGTATCTGATTCCTTTCCTCATAGTGATCCCCAGCATCTTTCTGACAAACACAAGGGGCTGGCTTTGCCCTTAGATTGCTGCAGTATTAACACTAGTTAGTTTTTAAAGTTTGGAGTTGATTATTTTTGTAGAAGATCTGGGACTACTAGCTGTTAATAAAGTATGTTGGGAAATAGACTCATAGGGTTCCTGGGACGGAGTGTGATTATGAGAGGAGTACTGTTGGTAAAATGTTGTACTCAAAGTCCTTGCTTCTAATTTTTGAGCAACTTCCATAAACATGCCATGTTTTGCTAGAAATATTTTAATAATAATCAGTAAAACATTTGAAGAAGTTCAATATGTAATTTATTCATTTTTTTGCACTCTCTGACACTAAGCAAAGATTTCCCTAGGTACTTGTTCGCAGTGTGCTTGGAATTTTGAATTGGGATTGGTCACATAGATTAAATAGATTGTTAAAGACAGAAGGGACATTATGATCATCTAGTTTGACCTCCTCTATAACATAGGCCCGAAAACATCACCCAGTGATTCCTGTATCAATCCTATATCTTCTGCTTGACTTAGTGAGTTTCTTTTAGAAAGACAACCAGTCTTGATTTGGATACTTCACATGATGGAAAATCCAGCACATCCCATGGTGACAGGTTTCAGAGTAGCAGCCGTGTTAGTCTGTATCCGCAAAAAGAAAAGGAGTACTTGTGGCACCTTAGAGACTAACCAATTTTATTTGAGCATAAGCTTTCGTGAGCTACAGCTTATGCTCAGATACATTTGTTAGTCTCTAAGGTGCCACAAGTACTCCTTCTCTTCATCCCATGGTGAGTTGTTCCAATGGTTAATCACTACAATGTTTTTAAATGTGCACTTTATTCTCTAGTCCGAATTAATCCCGCTTCAGGTCCATATCCAGAAACACAAGCCAATTAAGGAGATTTTTTTGAGACAGGGGCTACTTGTGTATCCTCGACTAAAAATAGAAAGTTAATTCCAACCTTAATTATGGAGGGTCCAGGACCCTTCCATAATATACGGAAATGGGAGAGGAGAAGTAATTAGATGAAGAACAGACCAAGTGCCTGTAGTATGGTGGAACATAATCTCAAAGCCCAATGTATTGTGAAATGCAGAAAACTTCTGAGATCTGCCTTGAGACACCCAGTCCCCCCAACCCCCATATTTACAAGTTAAAGGAAAAGTTGCAGAGTTTTCACAAGAAAGATGGGATCCATAAACTTCCAAAAACTACTTTTCTCCACTTTCAAGTCCTTCCTTAAAACACTTTTGACATAATGCTTAAAAAAATGGAGATCTGTTAGGCTGCTGGTGTTTTGAAATTGCTGTCTATCCTGCTGCTCAAGTTCATTGTTACCTTGTGCTCCCTGACCGTATCCACTAGTAGTCTCTTTTTTATAATCTGTCATAAATAATTTAACTTTCTGTTCTATTTGTACAGGGCCTAGCACAATTGGGTCCTGGTGCATGACTGGAACTCCTGGCCTCGATTGAAATACACAATAATAGTGATGAATGAGTTTCTATAGTATTTATTTTAGTTTTCTGATGGGCTGAGACTACTCCATATGCTCAGGTGAGGCAAAGAAACCATACTGATTTGATTTCTGATGTAGAGATGCTAAAATTATTCAACTCTTTGAATCCAACTAAAAATTAATAATGATAAATAACTTAATTGATACCTTTACACACATCACTATCTGATTTGTGTGAACAGGGGCTTCATACATTTTATGTCTTTAAAGGCAGTGGTGTGGACTCCCTAAGCTGTTCCCTCCAACGTCAGGGTATCAAATTGGGAAGCAAGAAAATGAGGAACATATAATTGGTGACCATCTGTGAAATAATCAGTTTAAGTAACCTCACTAGCATCATGTAGGAGCTCTGTATCAAAGGCAGAGATAGAATTTAGTTCTCCAGAGCAGCATTCGATTGCCTTAACCATGAGACCATCCTTTTTCTTCCTGCAATCCCCTGCTGCATTCACCAGACACCTTCCAACATCTACAACAAATAAGGTAGGGGTCCTACATTCAGCAGTGTCCTCTAATATACAACAGGGTGGATTGATTTAAATAGGAAATTTAAATCACCAAACATTGATTAAAATACTGTTTTGTATTTATATTGGTTATTTACCTAAAGAAAGGTATATTGGTTGGTTTAACCATTAGAACCTGTTGATTCACAACTAAATGTAACCCTTACACTAAATTTGTTACTTCTTTTTGCGAACCAGGATAAAATGCTGTATTTATACACAATTATTTAAACTATTATATACCTCAACATACATTTATCCAGATCCTTATTATTCACATTTTTTATTATGTAACAAAATGGTAATTACACATTTCTTCTTTACTAGATTATATTTTATTCATTATTTGTGTTAAGCTGCATTTGGATGGAAATTAGAATTCAATTGAAAGCACAAAACAGCATTTTAATTGTTTTTATTAGTTAAATGAAACTACTTAAACATGCTGGATTTATTACATAAAGAAAGCATTAACTGTAGTTAGTGAATTCATGGAGTGTTTCTGGTCATCATGGGCCAGATTTTCAAAGGTATTTATGTGTCTAACAATGCAGATATATGCCTAGTGAGATTTTTTAAAATTAAAATTCAGTTTATGACAACCTACATTAAGGCCTTGAAAAATATATTTAATTCAAATAAAATATCCAATGTATTTATTTTAAAAATAATCACTTCTTATCCTTTCTTCTGTACAACTCTTATTTATCCCCAGAGCAGGTCTGTCTTATACATTGAATAAGGCAGGGGTTCTCTGCAAAAAATAGTATGTGACCATAAAGACTGTATTACAATGCATATGCACAACAGAGTCAAATAAAGGTTGCACGAGCAACCTTAATTCTGACATTTCCTAACTTTTGAGTGTTTGACTTTGCAACATTAATACTATTCCTTTTAATGCGTTTCTTTGTGTATAATTCCTAGGTTTCTGTGCCTCTTCCCCTCCAACTCTCCAGTGACTCCCAGTCCTAAATTCCCTCTCTGGACTCATTATCTAATTTCAGTCTCCCGTCTACCACCTTTCTGACTCCTTGCCCAACCAGTTTTAACTTCCTCTCTTCATACCCACCTCCCCCCAACTCCCAGTCCCAGTCTCCTTGCCCAAGAATTCCCAGCCATCTGATACCCACCATGTCTCAGTCCCAATCTTTTGCCCAACCAATTTCAGTCCCAGTTTCTCTTCCCGCAATTCTCTCTAGTCCCAGTCTAACCAGACTTCTTGTCCCAATCTATTCCTTTCTGTCCCACTCACCTGGTTTTTGTCCCTTATGCATTAAGATGGATGGCTACCCTCTCCACGCTGCTTGGGCACCACCGGAGTGGAGTGAGACATTGAGTGCACAGGAGAGACAGGCTCCCTGCTCTCCACTCCAGTGCTCAGTCCTGAGAAGGCCATTAGAGGGAAAGTCATGTAGCCTTGGTCTGGACCATGCTTATTCACTGTCTGGGGTGGCACATGTGAAATCTGGTCAGCACTAGAAAGTGGGTGGGCTTGAGGTGCTCTCAGTGAACATGGAATCTTGGGAGGTTTTATCTCTTAAAAATGAAGAATGTGCAAATTGTGATTTTTTTTCCAAACACTTATAACTTTGCTGAACATGGAGAGGAGGGAAATCAGCCTGAGGCAGATATGCACGATGGCAAATTTCAGTCCAAACACTTAGAGTTTGGAAAAGTTATAAGCAACTGAAAATATGATCTTATAATGGGAAATGTTAGGCAACTTTAATAATATCAGTCCTGCCTATAATAACAATATAATCAGTTCTCACCTCAGAGTCTGATCTGTGTCCCTGTAGGTGAAGTGGTGAAATGAACAGCGATCCAGTTTGGTGCCTAGCAGTAGAAACAAAGACCATCCTGGAGTTATGGATGTATAGGTATACTACTTTTAAGTGGGCCTGTCTGAATATTAGATGGTGACTTAAGAACAGATAGGCCTTTCAACATGCAGAGCCACATGCACATAATCACAAACATCAAAGGGTAGAATCTGGTATAAATTCTAGTACCCGTAACATGCACAGCAAATATTTTGAGGTTAAACTTGTAAATCCTGAGAAGTCACAGGAACATTTAAAAGCTGAGGCATGGCCACCACTCCCCTTTATCCCAGTTGTTGAGGTGCAAATTCGGTATATAGCAGTCTATTTCAAATTGATACTTTCACACATGACAATCTGGCAATTCTCCAGAAGTACAATTTTCCAGTTTCACATAAATATGAGCAGGTGGGCTTATTCTATTTTCACTTTAATCACCTCAATGTGCTTTCTTTGTATCAAGTCCTGCACAGTAGAAGATGAATATCTCCGAACAAAAAAATAACATTTAATACGTTTTTATTGATTAAGCAGTCATTAATAACTGTCAGCCTCCTTATCTAGTGATGCCCCTAGATATTCAGTATGGATACATTATAATTATTTCATTGACTTTACACTGGCAGTTTTCCTCTAAGATGTCAGTAAATCATCTTCAAAGTTCTTCCTTCTTAATGCCACATGTCTAGAAACCCACTCATTATTATCAGAACAAAGGCCACTTTTCAGGCTCAATCTTCTAAATACCCCAGAAAGGTGTTCATTGTGAGTTCCTAAAACTGAAGAGAAGAGAACCCCCACACCTCCTTTCTATTTGTAGAAATATGGAATGGATGTCATTCTGAAATTATGATAATATCCCAGATTTCTGCAAAATACCTACTATAAAAAGTTATCTGCCCATGATTTTGTGTAATATAAAGCTTTTCAGTGTTTTAAGCAGACAGATACATTTATTTTCAACATAAGGAAAAAAAAGAAGAGGAAGAAATTAAATACCATTGACAATCCACAGTTTACAAATGTGTGTAGGCTGGAATTAGTAACTTGAGGCAAAGTTATTATTTTTATCTAGAATACACCGTGTGTGTGTGTGTGTTTAAAAAAAAGTTAACTCGTGTCATAGATGGATCTTGAAGATTATGGGCCAGTACTGCTCAGTTACCTGGTGTAAATCTGAAAGAACACAACTGGATTCATCAAAGTTTTGCTTTGCACTGATGTTGGGGAAAGCACAATCTGACCACATAAATCCCTAAATAGATTATATGTTTTGTTATTTTTGAGATTTCTATTTAGTATTTTTAATCTGTCTTTTTGGGTGATGAATTTCATCCCCATTAAAATGTGTTAAAGTTGACCACCACTTCATCCCCAATCTCTTTTGGCTCTTCTCCAAGAGGAAAAAATAACATTTAAATCCTATTGTATTGATTAATCAAACATTATTAATTGTCAGCCTTCAGAGGCGCTGGGACAATTTTTCTAGTGGGGATGCTGAGAGCCACTGAACCAAATTGTAAACCCTGTATATAATGTAAACCACTTCAAGCCAGGGGGTGCTGAAACACCCCCTGCACCCTTAGTTCCAGCACCTATGTCAGCCTTCTTATCTGGTGACGTTTCTGAATATGCAGTATGGATACTTTTTTTAAAAAAATATTTATTTCATTGACTGAAAATGTAAAAGCTAACTGCTGAAAGCTACAGTAAGAGCAGAATTTTCCAATGGTGTTGTCTTAGAGAAACAGATTTAGAAATGTTTCAGCAGGTGGTCCTTAGGTATTTTAATATTCCTGTTATGATGTTTTACACTTTTGCTTATTAGCATTTTATTTGTGAACTGTCCAATTTCAGTAGTTCAGATCAAGAATTTCAGCTATTGGACAAATAAAAATATTATTTGGGAATGTGGGAAATACAGATTTGCTGAATCCAGCCCCAGATCTGTGGATCGCTCTCCTTGATATTTCCATTACTTTATCATTCCAAAAGATTTTGTGGCCGTCTTCTTGTCTGAACTGAATATTATCATTCCTGGGCTTTCAAGAAAACGAGTGACAGAGAAATGAGTTTGGAATGCCACTACCTTAATCCCACACTTCTCCATTGCTGAGCCAAAAATATGTGGCTTTCCAGCTCTTTAAAAAGGACAGCTCAGCTCATTTCCCAACAGCAATGACAGGTCACAAGTAGTAATTAGGAAGTGATGATAACTGAGTTGTTAAAAACAAAGCTGAACATTTTGAAAAGTGAATGCAAGTTTTGTTGTACACCGATAGAAATTGGGAAAATATTCTTTAGGAAAAAAATGAAAAGCTTAATTAAAGTTTAAGGAAAACGTAAAGCCTAAGTATAACATCACTCTGCATGTAAAGCATCCATTGTTCCTGATCCACAAGCACCATTTCTATTGGAGATACCTAGAGCACTATCAGTTTTGTTACAAATTATACCTTACAGGTCACGCACACAAACTGCTGTGAATTATACCTAATAGGTCACGCACAGTTTGAGTCTAGGCTGAGGCACATGAACAAAGTCCACAACTGCAGAGTTCCCAAAGATACTAAGTTTATTACGCTCAAGCATGGTGCCCCCCTGCTAATTAGGAGGGGACCCCGAATGCAGGTTATACAGAGATTATATACCTTTTAGCAAAGCATGTTGACCTCGTGCATCGGAAACCTTAGCCAATAGACAAACTTTTTTTTTATTTACTATTTATTTTTGCTAGGTACATTCTTCGTGCTAGACTATTACTTTAACTACACAACGTGGTCCTAAACCAATGCACCAGTAGCCTTTCTTATTAGGATGGGAGGCTCACATCAAGGCCAGGAGGCAGGGAGTTAGGAACAGACAAAGAACAGAAACCGGGAATCAAGACAGGCTGGAGACAAGGGGCGGGGGTTTTCACAGGAATGCAGTATTTAAGGAACGCTTCTTCTGGTGCATGATGTGTTTGCTTTTAGACAATGGTGGGCCTCAAACTAAAATGGAGTCACATATGCATATATGCTAAGTTTTTCTTAACAGCTTCTGTCTTATTTTGTACAGTATCTGACATTCAAAATAGATGTAGAGTGCACTTTCAAATGGAAAAACAAGTGACTAAGATTAGATTTGTTTAATTAAATATTAAAGTAAATTCTGTATTTCAAAATGTAGGTTTCAGAGAGGTCTGATAGTGGCATACATGTGTGTATTAATTCTTAATTAAATATTATACTACTAAATGTTTAAGAACAAAAATATGCCTCAGAAATTCAGACCTCATTTGAAATATGATTGAAGCTGCAACATTATGTTCTGAAAAAATTCTCCCATGATGAACCAG
Source organism: Lepidochelys olivacea (assembly GCF_965140295.1). NCBI lineage: Eukaryota > Metazoa > Chordata > Testudines > Cheloniidae > Lepidochelys > Lepidochelys olivacea. Next base: position 77,818,072 of record NC_140414.1, read on the forward strand.
TGCAGCTCTGCCTCAGGAAAAGACCTTTGGGCATCCTGGGAGATGTAATCTAGCTGGGGAGCGTAGCCCATGTCAAAATGTGGAGAACAGACGCATGAGGGGCCTCCCATAAAACATTATGTGGCTCAGGCAGTTGCAGAAATTCATGTTAACATTCAACAGGAATGTTGAAATGTTACATTTTGGCCAAAAACATGAAAATGAACAGTTTTGACATTTCTGAATTGCAATTATTTTGAACTTTTGTTCCATGATATTTGATATTTGACATTTTGTTCCAATTTGGGACGAAAAAAAAATGTCAAAATACCAGAATTTTCTGTGAGACAGAGATCCTATTTTTCTGTTAGCTCTCATATTCAATTTTAACGGACTGTTACTTTATGTATCTTGCATTCTGTATATTGTGGAAGTCACTAACAACTTGCAAACTTCTAAATCATGACTGCACAGATTTAGACTCCCTCTTTGCTTTCTGTATATCGCTTAATCCTGAAGGTTACATTGTGTTCAACAGACAAATGAAAACCATATAAAATAATAGGAATTATGCACAATATATAGAATGTATATATTGGCTCCTATACATGGCTCTTGTTACATAACCCAAACCTGCTTCACCGGCTATATTGTAATGAATATAAAAGTTCCCTCCTCTGAATCATGCTATACTAGCAATTGTCTGTGCTAGTGTCCATCATCAGCAGGAAAGTAAACTACTTTATTTTTTTTAATAAATACATTTTCACAATAAATTCAAAAAGGAACACTATAAACTATACACCAGATTCTGATTTCCTTTACACTGGAAAGGACTCTATTGACTTTAACTGAACTATGACTGATTTACAAGTAAGATCCAAACTGGTTACACTATTTCCTTCCACAGGTTCCCCTTATATTCTATTTTCTCATTCACAGATGAGGCTACCTTTTCATTATTACCATTACTTGTCCCTTACAAAATAGGTTTGATAATCTGATTTCCTCTTGTTTCTCATTTTCTACCTCTGCTTCCAAGGCTGCCAGTTAAGTTTCTAAACTGTTTGTTCTGCCTGCTGAAGTAAATGCTGCTATTTGCCCCTGTCTTTCTGTGATAGACTCTTAGATCTTCCACATATGTTAAACATCTGATTTTGCCCCTGAGTTCTGAGTGACACTGACATCTTGAATCTCCATGAAATATCAAGGATTTTTTTTTCATAATGTATTTCTTAACACCCATTTGTTTCTGTGTAGCCTACTGCACTCCCTTCCATACCAATATAGGCAACAAAAATTAGTGTTAAATGATTCATCAGATGATTCATTTTATGTGGTGTGCTGCAAGGATTCACTGGGAAAAGAAGATATGAGGATACAAGACAACTAGTAAAAATCGCTGTAATCTATTTTTGGCTTTTAGATTTGATCTGAAATTTATCAGTATACAAGACTAGATTCCAAAAGTTGCCTGTTAACTGCTTCTGGAATACATGACACATCTCATTGTACAGGTCTTAAAAAAGACTAACTGTGATTAATAGGACAGATGAGAATAGGGCAGCTCTAGCAGTGAGAAAGCCATTACACCGGCTACCAGTAGATGATGGGTAAGGGGAAATGTGCTGGCATTTCTACTAGGCTGCTGTCCCTTTGATGTGTTAGGAATTCTGTTTTGTATTAGCCTCTGGCTTAACAGATAGCTTTACAAGAGAAAGGGTAGTCTCTCTGGAGTCTGCTAGCTCTGCTTGTGGGAAGGTCTCTGTTACTTTATTTGTGCCCTAGAATTTCCAAGAGTTCTGCTATTTTGCCTCTTCCTTCCTCTTATTCCTTCCATAGGGAAGAGGAATGTAAAGTAATTCCAGTGCCTGCCCATTGTTGTTCATAACTTTCCCAAGTTACAACATGATTCCTCACAGCTTCAGTGTTCTCTACAGAGTTCTGAACTGCAGGAGTGGGACTGACTAGAGTCTTAAACTTTGGTGCCATTTGGCAAAACCATAAGCACTAGGGCTATTTGAGTGTAGAATCAGACAACACTGCATTAATTAATATCTGATTTCTTTGTAACCATCAGGGATAAAAATATTTTTAATGAAAGTGTACATTCTGTAGAAATTTGTGGCTGAAGACCCCATGTTCACCAGGAAAAGCTTCTCACTCACCACTGGCAACTGGATGAGTGAGCTTTCCAAGCCTGGCATTGGGTAAGGATCCTGATTGTTTGCTCACAATAGCTGTTAGCATCTCAGACAACACACTGCCTGGGACCTTGACCCTTTTTCTGGTGAATTGCAGTTATTCTACTTTCTTTTGAGGGGATGGGAATTAAAAGGTAAACTTACCATTAAATTTTAGTCAGATTTCTAGATTATACTTAAAACTCTCTCTCTATATCTACAATCGTTTTATGTAATGATGCCCATCACTGTACTATTAGAACATCTCCAAAGAGATATCACAACAGGCCAGTGTTCTGATTTTCTTCTCTGTTTCCCCATGGGCAATATGCATTGATGCTGAAACTAGGGGTTCTGTAGAACCCCCTGGCGTGAAGTGGAGTGCATTATATACAGGGCTTTCAGGGTTTCTCAGCACCCCCACAATAAAAATTGTGCCAGCACCCCTGGCAATATAGGTCATTGGTTGTTAGTTCCTCCCCCTTCCTCATTATTCTGTCTTTACATGCCTGTGTTCTTTTCCCCCTCTTCATCTTGGTTGGTTTTAGTTGTAGCTGTGGGAAAGCTAAAAACTGCCACATATATCACCAGCATCACTGCAATAGTCACCAGCCTGTATCTCCCAGTGCACTAGCACAGAAAGGTCAGAGGACGACAGTGATGCTAGCTCGAGTTTCATGCTGTATGTGTGTGGGAAGAGGACATGTGTATGACCACTGTGATACCAGCACCCAGTGCTACCATCACAGTTGCTGCATCTGGTCATGTGTAGTTACTAGAACATCGGCTCCGACCACTGTGAAAATGGTCAGATCCTATGGGTCTATACAGATGATAAATCTAATTTTCTGGTTAACATGTTATGAATGAAGAAAACCCATTTAATTAATTACTCTAATTAAAAAGAGTTAGGACAAAATATTTAAGGAAAAATGTTGGAAATTGCTTACTATTTGTTTTATTTTCTTAAATCTAAGAGTTCATAAGTTTCTAAGGAGAAAGATGTTACAATGAATGCTTTGTGAGTGATCCAGAATATCTGAAATAAAACTAACGTTAGCTTGGGACTATTTAAAGACTGCAGCATGCAAGTGCAGAAGCCTTTCCTTCCCCTCTATGGGGCTCTTTTGCAAACCTTCTAGATCCCTGAGGTTTTCTTTTGTTTGCGCTATTCTGGGCCCCCTTATGACTGTTGTCCTCCAAGTCTGACGATAGGATGTGACTGATAGTGCTACCATTGAATGGGGTAAAGGAATTACTACACAAAAACTCAAAGCATTCATTCTTAATTCTTCCATGTTTCCATCTAAGGAGTAAGGCATAGTCAGAAGTGTGGTCCTGTTGCCAATGATTTTATGTATTTATTAACCCATTAAAATCTTTTTGATGCATAAAAAGAGTCATGAACTTTCATATAATATGAACTATTAGGAGGCAGCCCAAAACAATCACAACACACAGTGTTTGTACTGGAGATGGGACTAAACCAAAGTCCTTCATCCAGACATCCTCTGATTTTGGCCAGGGCTCGATCTGAACTTTATGATTGGCCCATATGTATGCAAGGGCCAACTAAGGCTCTGAATCCAAACCTCTCTGAAATGTGGTTCCATATTTTAATTGTGTGGTTCAGGTCCAGCGTTACATTTTTACACAGCATCTTTCAAAGAAAATGACAAGTATGTTGTTGTTGTTTTTTGTTTGTTTGTTTTGGTTGGTATTTTTTTTAAAGCTATCTGTTTAATTTTCTGAAGGAAAAAAAGGAAGTTTCTCTACAGGGAATGAAGAATTATACAGCATTTTATTCCTCTTTGTTTGTGAAGGCTTTACAAAGAGAATCAAGTTAAAGTTATAATATGCTGCAAAAATGAAAGTGAACAGGACAGATATTTTGTTTATATCTTTTGAACCAGTAGGAGCCACACACACACAAAAAGCACTGCTTTGTGCTAGCCTCTGGTACTTGGAAGGAATAAAAAGTCTTTACAGAATGTTTTATTAGCTCTGACAGCATGGGAGGCTTCAATTTTAAACTGTAACAAGTAGTATGTATAGTAATTTGTATGTGCCAGTGAATTGAGCACTGCAAATGAATTTAAAATGTGATTTCAGAAATATTGGGGTAAGTTTAATAGTGGTTAAACTCTTACATGAGCATACAATAGATGGTTGGTAATTCATTTGGTTAAACTTTTTAAAAAGGTGTCCTAGTAATAATCAAAACTTTATGGGGGACATTTTCAGACAAATTAGCTGCACAACTGAATGCCTAATTTCCACCCAGTTAACAATCACCTAACTTTGGTAATAACTAGAACTGGGGTGGTAGGGTGGTTAATTTTGAGTGATTGCACATATAATTTGAAAATTTGGTGCTCAGATTTGAAGTTCATTATGCACAATTGAAGACGGAATTAATTTGACTTCAGTGACAGTTTTGGTTGTGGGAATTCTGCAGGGTCAGGCACTGAATAGTTTTAAATATCTGTTTCTAACATCTCTGTTGTTCGCCACTGCCAGAACTCCTCGGCAGGAAAGGTGGTCCACATACAAGAGCCTGCACTCCTTGGAATGCTGGCATTTCAAATGAAACATATTATTTAAGTATCACTTAACATAGGCTCTGATTCCGCAAAACACTTAAATGCTTGCTTAACTTCAAGTATAGAATTCCCCTGCTTAAAATTATGTGCTTAAATTCCTTTGTTGAATTTGTCACTCTGTTAAAGGGACATGTTACTTATCTGTGGAAACTTGGACCTGCGAGGTACTAAACCCTTGGACTTCAATAATAGTTCAAAGAGTTTAGTACCTCAGAAGGTGTCAAGTACCTTACAAGACTGATTCCTCTATGAGATCCCAGTTACTGACTGGGAGAGAGGAGAGTATTGCCAAATTAATGTTTGATTCAAAGGATTATGTGACGGTATTTGACTTATTTTTAAATTAATTGTTTGTTACTGTTGATTTATAACCCCCCACTGGAAACTTGAAATTGATATCTATTTCTTACTGAAATATGATTTGTTCCAAGATGTGCACTGATTTGATACTGAAGACATAGAAGTGTTTTCCCGTTGCCATTGAATTTGTTTATGAATTAACCCGTAGAAATGTTTGACACACAAAAAGTTTTATGGATTTTATAAATAGATTTTTTTTAAAAAAAGGGTAGGTAAAATTTTTGGTCCACCATCCTTTATGTTGTCCTTCTAAAGTATAAATTCAGGTGTATGTTCTAACTAAAAACCTGCAAACCTAGTTATCATGTATTGTAAATTAATCCTCCTTCTGACTGACCTAACTAAAATACATAATAGCACAACTCCTGTACACAGATGACTTCTGGTTTTGCAAAATAAAGCTACTCTGCCAATTTTAAGAAGATGGTAAATCTTTTGGTTTTATCTTGTAATATAAGTGATAGTGGACAAAAATTCCTGGCTCTATGTATTTTGGTAGGATTCTTTACAGAATATAGAGCTATTTTCCCTTTTGTCTTGTTTCCTTGGAAAGGAAACCACCTTAAACCTTTTGTTACTATTGTACCTTGTCAACACAGGGCCAGTGCACCCGATGTCTTAGGCATCAGTGTCAAACCCTGTTGTAGTAATTCACAGTTTCCAGATTTATTTCTGATAGAAATTTTCAAGGCTGAAGGTCAAAATGGTCTTCTCTACTGTCAGCTCAATCAGTGTCATCATTGCTGTGGAGGAAATCAATCATTACTTCAAATTACTGTCCAACAGAGGCAGTCACTCACTAACCTGAATTCACCCATACTCAGCACTGTTCACAGTGGAGTTACTAATGGGTTGATCTCTTCAAAAAAATGTGCAGTGTATCCCTTCTCACTTCATATTCTTACATGTGGTTGTAACAAGCTTTGAGCTGTAACAGAGGAAGAATCTCTTGTTCGCCTAACCAAAGGTTTTTTTACATTGTGATGTTGACATTTTTGTATATTTACCATCTTTTTTTTTTACAGAAATGTAGTGACAAATCAAACATTACTCACTTTATTTTTTTATTCTGAAAACTGAAGAATGCCCAAACCTTTAAAAGAATATTTTCTGTTTACTTTTTATCAAACAAAATTGGGGTGTATACTTAGAGCTTTTCAAGGTTCAGTGCACTAAGTTTAGAAATGAATTAACACTTGCTTGTATGCTTGAAGGTTGAGTTTTTTTTACAAACACACCCCTCTAAGTGGACCCCTTTTCCCCTCACCACCAGAGGTGTGACAAATTTATAGGGACAAAGTCAAACTACATAAATTGAGGTTCATCATGTTTCATTAGGGACTTGAACATAAGACATTTCTGCAGAATTTTTTTCCAAATACTTTAAACAAAAACAGGGCCCCATTCATGGGAAATTGGTGCAGTTTTCAATCAGAACCAAGCCTGAGACAAACATTTCTTGAGTGACTATGTCTGTCACATAGAAATTAGGACAAATTAATTTTTCCTCAAGGTGGCCTTTACATATTCCCATTATTCAGATGTATCCCCAATTCTGCCTAGCACCCTGAGCTCTGACAGTGTGCTGAAAAAGTAATGTGGATTGAGGCCTTGTGGCACTGAGTGTTTGTAGCTGAGGTTATAAGAGGCCAAGGAACTGCCTCTTTTTTAAAAAAAAACTTTAGATTGTGCTGCAAATGTAGCAGTTCCACCTCAAGAGATTTCTCTTTGTTTTAACCCCAAATAAACTGTATTTTAGACTTTATAGATAGGTAACTGTAGGTGCCAGGGAAATTAATTGTGCCCCTTCCCAGGTAGGGGGTGATGGTGTCACATTTGTTTTAGTGCTGAGTTTCCCTTGGATCTGGGCTCACATCTATAGCGGCATCAGTTCCACTTTCCTTTGTCCTCAAGCATAATGACAGAGGAAGTAGATCTTAAAAATGGTGAATGTGGTGCTTCCCAAAGGAAGGAATAATTAGAACTCTGGGAGTTCAGAATTTGTCCCATGTGAAATTCTGATTTTTAAAAAATTAATTTTGTCCCAAATCAGGAGAAAGCTGAATTATCAAAAACTTTTCCATAATGAAATATTCCGAAAAATTTCTAATTAGAAATGTTGAAAAAAAGCATTGACATTCCAAAATTTAAATGTTTCATTTCAGTTTGCTGAACTGACCCAAACGCTGTTTTGAGTCACCTCAACATTAAATTCTCTTTTCTCATGGCGACATGTTGCCTTATGGAAATTATGTGGGATCCTAATGCCCCTATTTCTCCACACACACACACCCGTAGCCAGCCTCCTTGACCGGACTATCTCTTCTTTGATGCACCACACAACTTGGTCAGAGAGGAATAGACATTGCATTATAGGAGATATATCCCCTCCAGTGACCACAGCCCACAGGAGACAACTCTCATGAAACAGCGTATTGATGTTTTATTGAATTATTTTCATTCAATAAAACTGAATATTCCAATTTGGGTTGAATGGACCCAAACCAAAATATTTTGTTTTGATTTTCCCATAAGAATTTTATTTTGCAAAACTGAAATTTTCCTGTTGACACTGGATTTTCTGTTGGAAAATCATTCTAATGATTCCCGACCAGCTCTAAGAATAAGAAATGTTACAGTGGATTTGGGAGTGTATGGGTGGGTCCATCGTCTCTGCTCCATCTTATTCAGTTCTGAAAGCACTTCCAGCTGGTCTACTAATACTGGTCATTCTGACTTAGACTCTCACTGCTTCATGGCCAGTATGGGTCTTTGAGTGCTGATGTACCTCTCTTCTACAGTGTCCTTATTATATTGGAGGGATCCAGTAAAGGTCCCTGGGACCCAAAAGATGTAACCAATGCTCTGGAGTCTTGGTTGTGGGAGTTGTTTGATTTCACCTCGGTATTATCTGGGACAAATCTGTAATCTCACCTTGACAACACCTATGACAGGGGAATAAAAGCTTCTGCAGGATCATGTTCCTTCTCAGGCTCCACAAGGAGCTAGTCAGACAATCCTTAGTATGGCAGTGAGGGAACTTCCTGCTGCATTTAGGTTCTTTTGAATTTAGAGTGTATGACCTTATTTAATACCCTAGCATGCTCCCTATTTGCCTTTACTAAAGGTAGGTAGTTCTCATTCCTCAGTATGCTCAATTTAGGGAGGTGGGGATTCTCATAAACCTATCCAGATCTCACTGTAGCTATCAAAGCTAAATGTGCTGTTACAAACCATCTCTTGCCTATTCTTCAGTTGCAGTCCTTGCAAAAAAAAAATCCACTAAAAATCTGAATTAGAGTGAATAGAAGCAATTCAGGAGCAGAACTTGCTAGCCATCAAAGTGCAAATAATACAGTGGTTGCCTTAAGAACTCTGATGTTCATGTGAAATATTTTTTGGGATGAAATGTTTCCTGAATAAACCATTTCAATCTGTAATTTTGCATAAAAGGAAATTACCAAAACTTTCATGTAGCCCTTTGGAGAACATAGAGTGATTAGTGCATATTGATTTCCAAGAAGTCACCCTTATGGAAGAGAGTCATTGCAACACATGCGTCCTTCTAATCACTTAACAAACAGCAGCATGACTTGAGACTTTTTAACAAGAACTGCTGTGAATTCTTTTCTTCCATCAGCATCCTGTGCAGACTGCATGTGTACTAACATAATCATCCCTAGCTGTAAATAGTTTAATGCTGACTAATAGACTCTCACAACTAATCAGCCTTAAAAAAGTATGTTACGTAAACTGACCAGGTATCCAACCAATCTATTAAACTTGAAATGACAAACTGTTTTGCTAGCTTTTATTAGCATAGTTACAAAGGGAAAAGAGAACTGTTTATTCTGCCTATTATTTCTTACTATAGGAGTAATTAAATTTATGTTGTGTTTATTTGGAGTTCACTCTCTTAAATCTTCCCTTCTCATTTCTTTACTTTTTGTGTATATTTTTGTTCTGTTCTCCCTTTATTTTTGGGTAGAGACTCAGATTTTTTTAAAAAGAAATAGAATGAGATTAGCCCTTTCATAGCAGACTGGTAGAAACTAAGCCCTTGGCTCTCCTGTTGTTGTTATACTTTGTTATGAGTAAATTGTAATATAGACCTATAACGCTATCTGGCATCGTAGAGGGATCTTTAGTGCCAGATCCTCAACCAGTGTAGATGATGGACATAATTGCATGCTCTGCTCTATGGTCTCTACCCTGAGGACCTTGCAATATAAGTGAACCAAAGAGAACTTTAGGACAGACGAAAAAAGGACAGGGATAAACAGAGATGAGACTTGTACAGGAGAGCAGTAAAACTTAAAATACAAACAACACCTTTCACTTGCTCACCCATGAGTCACTAACAGGCTCAGGCTAAAACTGGAAGTGTGGAAAGAAACATTCTGTTACTACAACCACTGTGGTAATATACAAGGTTCCCTCTTTAGTAGAAAGTATTACATTGGATTAAAATGACAGTCAGGTGAGTTCTCTTAGGACCACAAAGTTTCTTTGTTAAGGGATACGCCAAACTTATGAACGTAAAAAAAAAAATAATCAGAAAGCCTGGCTCCTGAGAGAAAGTAGTTTGGACAACAGAAAAATAAAAGCAAACTTTTAATTGGTGTTTTAGAGATTGCCAGATGCTTTAGGACTAGAGCATAAAGCATGACAGGGCCAGCCTTTAACCAGTTACTTTTGCCAGCAGAAATAAACCCCATAATTCCAATCAAATATAGCAATCTTCTTCATGATTACATAAAAAATAAGGCTACTTTATAATAGATTCTGATATAAGAAGGCATTTTCTCTGCATCTGGTACATTTATAATCAGTGATACAATCACTTTTCTAAAGGCTTTTAATCTCTCTCCTCCCCATGTGCTCAGCATAATTCTTTCATCCGTTTGTGTACTATATTTTGCTTTAATGACTAAATACAACCTGCTAACTGTTAGGGCTGGGGCCATAACTCTAAGCATATACAGTTATCATATGCCATTATTAATTATTATTTTTATTATTCTATAGCAATATGAATATGCACAAAATATAAATCAGGTGTTTTTTCCTGTTTGGTTGCATTTCTGCTTTATCACTTGCTCCCCTATTAAGGGAAACTTGTATATTAAAAAAAAGAGCATTTGGTGAATATATTTGGAAATACCTCTTTCAAATTATGATTTTAAATGCCACAAAATGGCCAAAATAAAAAAATCGCCTCCAACCCCCCCGCCCCATATGTTGTGTGTGTGTGAAAGTATTTTTACATACAGATGGTCTGAATGCTTAATCACGTAAGGATAGATGCTGCAAAAAATACAGCTAGTTTCTGTGCTGCAAAGCCAACACAAGCTGGGGAAGCTTGTCTGAATCACACAAACAGTTATTGCCGAAGAAAGAGTAAAACATTGCCATTTAAAAGGAAAATACAGAACCATGTTGGGAAGTTTATTGTGTCTTCCAGAATTTCTGAACACCAGCTTAATCTGTATTTTTTGCTTCATAACATATTGGTCACTTAGGGATGTCATTCCACAGGCAGACTGGGGTATTGTATATGGAATGATAACACGTAGTTAAGGGGCACTGTTTACTGTTACTGCATTTCCATAAGTGAAGTCATATAGCATAACTCAAATTACATTCTCTTATTCATGAAATGTTACATGATCATTCTGGTTATGCATTTCTTGCTGCCAAAAATATTTGCACCCACATAACACTTTGCTTCCAAGCATGTCAACAGGCTTTGCAAACAAAGGGGGCCAGTTTCTCAGCTGATGTAAATCATTTTAGCTCACTGTGGCACCACACCTATTTAGGCTAGCTGAAAATATGGCTCAGTGGTCCTGAACCTGAGAGGTGCTGAGAGTCCCTATAACTATATAGCTTTGGCATACTGCACACTCCCAGCGCTAACAACTACTGGGAATTTTCTCAGGGCCATAATGGTGAAGATGCAAAATAGATCATTAGAGAAGATCTCAGAACAGAATTTGGCCCTAGTTTGAGTCTCTCAATACCCCAGAGAGACTGGTAAGAATTAGTAGCCCCATATGATTAACTGTACCCCAGAGACATTAGTTGATTTTCTCAAGGTCACAAGGTGAAGTTAGCTGACTTTCTCAAGTTGATACAGTGAGTCAATGGCAGAACTGGAAACATAACTGTAGAGGGGTCTGGCTGGGGCTCGTCCCTCTCCGGGGCGGCGGGGAACCAAACTACTCGCTACTTCCTTCCAGTGGTTGATGGGGAATAAGCTGGGCCATGGGAGTTTCTCACCATGGCAGCAGTAGAGTCAAACACAGGCAGTTATTTGTGTCTAGCCTGTGGTTGGCAGGCAATAGTGAGTCAGGTGCTCAGGTCCTCAGGCCAGAGATGAGCAACAGTTCATGCAGTTAGCCAGCCCAGGCCCTGGGTCAGCAAAGAGTCAATGGCTCAGACCCTCAGACAGGGACTGAGCAAAGAGAGGTAAACAGCAAACTCAGGCTCTTGGCTCAGAGGGGGAGACTGCTACCCACAAGTTGGGTGGTGGTGGGGTGGAGTGTGGGGACACAGCCCCACCCACTCCACTGCATCCCAGCCCAGAGCCCTAGAAACAACAGATGGCTGGCTGCTGAGTCAGTGGGGATCCTGGCCACAACACACTGACATAGGTTCTGGCAGTGCTGCAGCCAAACTAGGGTCAGCTACCCCAGGGCTACTTCCTAAGAGGTACCTGGGTCTGGATGGTGTCCTCCCGGAGGGAGAGGCCAAGCACCATGGTTTCCTCAGGGTAATTGGCAAGGGGTAGGTTTGGTGGCTCCTCCGGGCTCTCATCAGCATCAGGGATTGGTCGGGCAGGCCTGTATTTGGGTCCACTGCCGGTTGCCAGGGTCTCCCACCCAGGAGCTAGGCCACAGGTGTGTGTCTGGCCTCTCCAGCAACTGCCCCTCTGGTGGGCTCTGGGGTTGGGCTTTTATATTTCATGTCCTTGACCTCTGCGGGGCGGGTGCAGGACTCTCTGGCTCTGCCCACTTTGGTGTCCAGAGAGACTCGTCCCCCCCAGGGCGGCAGGGAACCACACCGCCTCGTTACAATAACCCAGGAATACAACTTTCAGTCCACTTATAGATATAGATCTTACAGAACTGTTCAGAACAAAAAGGGGGGAAGGGTAGGGAACGGGGGTTCTCTTTTTCCCCTTTTTTATGTATTAAAATAATTGACTAAGGATGATTTTGTTGACATTTACAGGTAGTGTGAGGAAGGGGAAACCAGCCCTGGACATCAGTGGTAGACCGTTACTCATCCCCATGTGCTTTATTCTAAACAGTTCAGAAACAAAAATGACGGTTTTCAAACATGAGGAACTTTATGAGACTATGTCAGAAATGCTGTTGGGAGACTGAGAATGTCTTGACATTGCAGCATCATTTTGTAAATGGATGTACTCCTCGCTCTGACTCAGCCAGAGCTCTAGCTGTGCTCTTTTTTGTATCCAAACGAGCCAGACTCCAGCCTGCTACAATCATTGCTGGAGGAGGCTTAGAAGAACATCTGAAGAGGAAAACAGCTATAATTATTATTAATATTAAAAAGGGTGCAAAAGAGCAAGGTAGATCAAGCAAATAGGAGAAGCGGATTAGCATGCGTTAGTTTGCTTGCACTTTGTGTCTGCACACAGAGCACAAGATTAAGCTGAATAGAAATCCTACTCTGATGACTATATTGAATTTAGTGAGAGAAAATAAAAGATATAAATGCATATAAACATCACCTTTGTCAAGTGAGATGAATTGTCCATATACAATGGAGGCCTGAGAAATAAGAATCATCTCCTAAAACAATCATCTAACTTGCCAAAAAGATAAGAGTTGTTAGAATAATAACCTAGCAGGACGGCAGTGTAAAAGAACTCTATGGAAACAGATGCCACAACAATAATCTGTTTCTTGCAGTCTAAAAACTCTTAAGGGTATGAACAATAATAGGTGGTAGTTTAACAAAAAAAAAAAAGAAAAAAGCTCAAAATGTATTACAGCACCAATCATCCCATAACCGCTTACATTTGCCAGTTACTCTTTCAAGCATTGCTAAGATTTGGTTGTGTGGTGTCTTTTTGTATCACACATAGTTCAGTTTGATAAATGGCTGCTAGCTTATGTAAAATACTCCCCAGTACAGAATGCTGTGCTGAATGTCAACAGCTGCACCACTTTTGTGGCTTGGCATTGCAATCAATATATGGTGTTCTGGATCATAGCCTCAGAAGAAAAGAATCTGTAGGTTCTTAGCTTGCAGATCATCTATTTTCCCAGCTGGGCCATTGTGCTTTTGGCCCTTAACAACTAGAATTACCACTTTTAGGGGAGATATGCTAGGCACTGCCTTAAGTGCTTTTCCACAGAAATCTTTCATCCTCCTCAAAACTAGCCCCCAAAGAGCAATACATGAGAGAAAATGTTGTAGTCCACCATAATGTAGCATTGTGTTACCATCTTTTGAATGTTTATAACTATTTTTGTACTTTTATAAACCTGCTTATAAAATAACTTTTACTATTGACACCACAGTGTTTAGTTTGAGCACCTTTATTGTTTTGTGGTTCACAAACCAATCCACATTAAAATAGGCAATATTCAAAACAAAGCCTGTTTCCCCTTCTGTTTTTTCTTTTGTTTTTCTTTAACTTAGTTTAAATAAAAGTAGCTATAAAATATAATTATATGAGAACTGTACCCTGAGAATATAAAACATACAAGAACCTGAATAAAATAGTGTGAGAGCAAGTGCATTAGAAAAATGGAAGCATAAACACTGCAATAAAAGATTTTATGCTTATGTAGCCCATTGGTGCTAGGGAAGCAAAATCAAATACCTCTTCTCAGTTACAATATTAATTACCAGCAGATATCCTTTCTGATTTATTTCTAATATTTTCTTTCAGTTTTTGAGAATTGCTTGTAGTGACATTCTTTTCCTTTTGAGAGTTTTCAGCTGCATGAAATCCTCTCTAGAGTTATCTCAATTTAGATTAGCTGGTCAAATGACTGATCAGTTTGCTGACAGATATATGTTTATTTTGAGTATGGTCAAATTGCAATCACAGACAGCTGAAAATTAACACATATATAAATCAGAACATTCATTAGATAGCTCACAGGGAATCGAGAGCCCTGGTTTCGTTTTCAGGTCTACCACAGATTCAAAGCACAACCTGGAAAAGTTACTCAAAATCATTATGCATTAGTTTTCCCATCTGCAATCTGGGGCTAATGCAACTAAAACTCTGCAAGGGCGTGATAAAGTTAAATTAATCCATGTCTGTAGTGTTGTTTGAGAGCTTGAGACTGAAAGAGCTATAGAAGTGGAAATTACTATGATTTTTAAATGATTATGATTCTTTATGTAGCAGTGACAGACTGTAACAAATATTTCTCTTGTTACATGAGTTTCACGTAGGGCCCTGTTGTGCGGTGACCACCTCACACAGAACTGAAATGGGTTAAGGTGGCCAGGCAAGCCAATTAACTCCACAGGCTGCACCTGGAGGAAGAGACAGGGAGCAAGTAACTAATTGGAAGCAGGTTCAGCTGTGCAGGAACTGATAGCTGGCAACAGATGGCAGCTGCTGGGGAAGGCTGCAGGGAAGTTACTCCCTAGGAAGAGAGGAGTAGGGGGAGGTTGTAGCTGGTAAACCCAGAGAGAGAAGGGGAACCACGTGAGGTAAGAAGCAGTCCAGAGAAGGAGCAGTGAGGGCTAAAAGAGGAAAGCCTAAAACTGCTGAGTTGAGCTTACCAGCTACTGAAGGAGTAGGGGAAGGGAAGACCACCTAGAACTGCTGGGGAAAAGGGACTTTGCTACTCCGGAAGCGGGGGGGAACACTGACTAACCTAGCTGGAGGACACTGCAGTTCCTGGGATGAGAGAGGAGCCGCAGAAGCGCGAGAGAGGCTGTGCAATGGCATGCAAGCTGAGGAAGGGGGCGTTGACCTCAACAGCTAATCCCCAGAGTGACCAGGAGGAGGCCCACACTAGTGGTGAGTGGTGCATCCTGTGACAGACCCCCTTCCTTTTTTCTCAAAGAGCTTTGAAAAAGTGTTTTACTGTCTCTTGTTGTTTTGGGATTTGGAATATTCCACACAGAGCAAGAAATAGCATGATTTCTCAAGGACCTATGTGTGACTAACTGTTTTTGAATGTTGTCATTTTGATTCAGTTTTTTAAAGGAGAGACAGACATGGTGATGTAAGGCAACAAACCATAGAACAGTAACAAAAAAAATTACAATAGAATGCATATGGTCGAAACAATCTGCAGGAGACTCAAGCTTCTGAATATAAAGCACCCGTTGTCATTGTCCAAAGCTTAAGAGATGTTAAGGAGATCTCTGGCTGATTCAGAAATTTCATTTTCCAGAGTTGCCTATAAAACTCTCTTCTTCATTTTTCAAATTGCATGTATCTACATCCATCTGAACTTTTGCTTTGATTTTTTGTTAATATAATTGATTATTAGTATTTAATATCAGAGATGGTCAGAAAATTTCAATAAATACAAAACCTCTTTTTAAAACTTCATAATCCCCTCTCTCCATATTCTGACCAGCTGCATTTAATATTTGGAACCAGATCCTTGATGTAAATCAGCATAGTTGTGGAGTCACACAGATGTAGAATAACTGAGATAATACCCACTTTCGCACCACAATTAATTGAGTAATCTAAAATAAGGTTTGCAAACTTTTGCAAACTCTGAATAGCTGTTTGATCCAACCATCTTCATGGTCCTTACTGTTGGATATCATGGACATTTGCACAAGCTGCTTTTTGTTTGCAACTCTTTTTGCAGAAAGATTGTGCTGTAGATACATGCCACTATTTACATGAGAACAAAATTATTTGTTGTTCACTATTCATTATTATTCTGTTACATTATTCATTATTATACTGTTCATGAATGCCCCATAGGCTGAAATTTATGTGCATAAACTAATTAAGAATAATGAATAGATTTATAAACATCAAATTAAGCTTGTGAATCATTCACAAAAAGAAGAAATACGAAAAATCAGTGAGCAGCATCTTGCATCTCCCACCCCCCCAAATCAAATCAACCAGTTCAGTGTAAAACCCTAACTCCATCCTGGCCTCTTTAAAAGAGGACCAGCAATCATGGATCTTGCTTGCATTTTGAGTTTCTAATGAAACTTGTAATCTGTCAGTTGAAAGAGGCTCTTAATGGTATAATGCAAGCCTTACACAGCTCTAATATTAAGGAAATGAAGCAGATAAAATTGTGAAATGTTTCATCACAAAATTGAACTGTAATGGAAAATGAGTTGGGTTTGCTCGATCCAAAGCATGCTGAAGTAATGGAAAGACTCCCATTGTCTTCAATGTTTCTTTGCAACAGGCCCTAGGGGTATAAGCACACCATGAACTTGTAATGAGGAAAAGATGATGTTTCTATTTTTTATTAATTTACTGTTTAAAAGCTGCAGTTTTTCTGCACTCTGCTCCAAAAGAGTAGAATGATTCCTGTTAAGAGTAGGTAGAAAATAAAAGTAGAAAAATAAGTGGTTTTTTTGGCAGCTCAGAGTGATGTCATTGGGCATGCTATTAAATATAATTTTTTATCTTTTAAAAAGATATATACACTACTCCAGGCAATAAGATAGGACTTCTTGCGGAACCACAAATGATCAATTGCAAACGAAATGATCAACTTTTTATTTAATCTTTGTCAGTTAATGATCAATTTCTGAAAGATTTACTAAAGTTTGATACATGAATTACAGATTACAGTGACTTGGATTTATAGAAGTGTCAGTTAGGGCTTGTGAACACAGCCCTTTATTTCTGAATGCTGTTTTATGCACCATCATAGATGGTTCAAATGTAACCTATTACTGCATGGAGAGAAGGTCCTATTTACTAACTGGTAGAGAAGTTTTCAGGGTTGTAGGCTTTCACCTGGTGGCTTTCTATCGAAATGCCATAAACAGTTTTTCATATGCATTCATCTTTATTTGGGGCCATGGCTGCATACAGGACTCATACTAAGGGCTTGTCTTTGTGCAGAATTCACAGGGAAGTTAATCCAAACCCCAGACACGGTCTTAATGTAGAATAAGAGTGTCCGCATAGGGAGCTAGAGCAGCATATCTGTTCAACAGTAGCTATTTTGCACAAGCTGTCCTGGGCTTTTTTTCTTCGTGTACACAAGCCCTCAGAGCTGCCAGAAGACAGGACATATTGTGTAATGTCATTGCAGCCAGTGCTCTCCTGACCATTCTTATCTACTGAGTACATTACAATTCTTATGAAATAGGCACCATTTCTCCTTCGGCCATAAGCCTGGAAGTCTGAGGCTAGGTCTACACTATAAACTTACATCAGTAAAAGTAGATTGCTCAGGGGTATGAAAAATCGACACCCAAGATCAGTGCAGTTATATCGCCTTAACCCCAGTGTAGACAGTACGAGGTTGATGGGAGAGATTCTCTTGTTGACATAGCTACTGCCTCTCGCGGAGGTGAATTAACTATGCCAATGGGAGAAGCTCCCCATCCACGTAGTAGCATCTCTAAAGCTCTGCAGCAGTGCAGCTTTTTAAAGGTAAACCTGTTCTGAGTCTGCTATCGGCCTGCTTTTCAGATGACCGATCAAGATGTGAGTGCTTCACAGGGCCCACTTCAAAAAGAGTCTACCAAACAAGTGAGTGGAAAGCTTATTCTGTGAGGGGCTAATTTGGTTTAAAAAAATTTATACAAATACTAATGTTTTATTTTTTTACTTTCTGAATCTCATCAGACCATTTTGCTATGAGAAAACATAAAGGAAAGGAGGACATGGGGCCTGACTCTGCTCTGTCTTACACCTTGTATAAAGTATGAAAACCTAGGATGTGAAATGCTATCATATCAGAATGGCAGTATTCTACGCACGCTTTGCACTCACTCTATATAGGTGGAAAGGATGCTGCATGACACATAGCAGTGTAGAATCTGGCCCACTCTTCTTGCCCCAAAAAGTTTATAATCCAAGGGTCCCGCCTTGCAGTCATAGTGTACATAAAACTGTCCAGGGAGTATAAGATCAGGGCCTGAAGCAAGTATAGACAGTGTAATTCAAACATTCAAGATAGGTTTATGATCCAAGCCTGAAGCTGTGCAAATACACAGTACCAGGGATGTCAGTTACTTATCTAACATCTTAATTTCCAGGTTAGTTTAGTTTAATCTGTTTCCTGACTGGGAAGTGTAAGTTACACTGCAGTAGAGGGGCACCTACAAATCACTGGTATACAGATTGTGTGCATCTATTCCAAAATATCGACTATGAATTCAGTTCTACCTATTCCAGCAATGGTGCTGGAAAACTGATACTAATGCATTGATTTAGGGTTCTTCCAACAATATAGTTAAACTGCCTGCTGGCAGTGTGCTGTACCTTGAATTTCTGTAAAAGAATATACAATCGGAAGTCTAGTATTTATGATGATTTCTAGAAATATTGTATTCCAGCTAAACAGAGCCATGTTACTTCCATTT
The DNA here is from genome assembly GCF_965140295.1 of Lepidochelys olivacea. NCBI lineage: Eukaryota > Metazoa > Chordata > Testudines > Cheloniidae > Lepidochelys > Lepidochelys olivacea. The sequence continues at coordinate 77,836,733 of NC_140414.1, forward strand.
ATTTCTGTACATTTAGTGTTGGTTATCCTCTACCAAATATGAAGTTTAGTAATTTTTCAAGTAAAATAAAATGTGTATATGGCAACGCAACTGTCAGAATTGCAGGGCAAGCTGTGTTTTAGCTCCCTTTTTTAGTCCTCTAAAGTGCATCACTCAGATTATAGGACAAGGTTCATTCACCTCTTTCAAGGGTGGATTCATACAGTTCGACTGCTTTGGAACTGTCTGTGGGCTGCAGCCCTGTTTATCAACCATGTAAATATGAGTGTTTGGCACCTTAAAGCAGTTTTCCTCCAGGAGTCTGAGACAGTAGCTGATTAAAGTGAGTTCAAAAACATTTCTTCAAAACAAAGCATAATGTATTCAGCCCAAAGGTAAGTAGTATAAAGAGCAAAGGGTTAAAACAATAAAAGGCTATATGCCTGGGTTTTACCTATATTATCTTTCCTTGCAAGCTTTTTTAAGTTTTCCTCACTCATTTACCCCTATGTCTGCCTGGGACGGACCGCTTTCTTCCTGAAGTTTCTCTTTCTCAGGCTATGTTTATACTGGCAATTGAACGATGACAACGTTGTGTCTTTCAGAGGTGTCTTCCCGCTTCCCCTGAAAGATGAAAGTTTTGCCGTGACAAATGGCAGTAGGAACAGTGCGTTGTTGGCATGAGAGCTCTTCTGCCAACAACACAAACTCCGCTTATTGGGAGTAGAAGTATTTTGTTGGCAGGAGAGCCAACAAACAGCAGCGACACTGTTCGACTTTTAGCAACATGGCTGTGGTAACACAGCCATGTTACTAAAAGCTGTGTAGTGTGGACATAGCCTCAGGGTGTCTCTGTCAATGTCTCCTCCAAGGCAGCTGGAGACAACCCACTCAACCCTCCTTCTTCCCTAGAACATAAGAATGGCCCTACTGGATCAGACCAAAGGTCCATCTAGCCCAGTATCCTGTCTTCCAACAGTGCCAGGTGCCCCAGAGGGAATGAACAGAACAGGTAATCATCAAGTGGTCCATCCCCTGTTGCTCATTCCCAGCTTCTGGCAAACGGAGGCCAGGGACACTATCCCTGCCCATCCTGGCAAATAGCCATTGATGGGCCTATCTTCCATGAATTTATCTAGTTCTTTTTAGAACCCAGTTATAGTCTTGGCCTTCACAATATCCTCTGGCAAGGAGTTCCACAGGTTGACTGTGCGTTGTGTGAAGAAATACTTCCTATATGCGTTAAACCTGCTGCCTATTAATTTCATTTGGTGACCCCTAGTTCTTGTGTTATGAGAAGTAGTAAACACTGCCTTATCTACTTTCTCTACACCAGTCATAGAGCTCAATCATATCTCCCCTTAGCCATCTCTTTTCCAAGCTGACAAGTCCCAGTCTTATTAATCTCTCCTAATACAGAAGCCATTTCATACACCTAATCATTTTTGCTGCCTTTTCTGTACCTTTTCCAATATATCTTTTTTGAGATGGGGCGATCACATCTGCACACAGTATTCAAGATGTGGGTGTACCATGGATTTATATAGAGGCAACGTATTTTCTGTCGTATTATGTATTCTTTTCTTAATTATTCCCAGCATTCTGTTTGCTTTTTTTGACTGCCGCTTCACATTGAGTGGATGTTTTTCAGAGAACTATCCACAATGACTCCAAGATCTCTCTCATGAGTGATAACAGCTAATTTAGACCCCATCATTTTATCTGTATAGTTGGGATTATGCTTTCCAGTGTGCATTACTTTGGATTTATCAACATTAAATTTCATCTGCCATTTTGTTGCCCAGTCACCCAGTTTTGAGAGATCCTTTTGTAGCTCTTCGCAGTCTCTCTTAATACAAAATTACTAAAGATAGTTATCTTCAAATTGTCACCTCACTGGTTTACCCCTTTTTTCCAGATCATTTGTGAATGTTAAATAGGACTGGTCCTAGAACAGACCCCTGGGGGACACCACTATTTTCCTCTCTCCATTCTGAGAACTGACCATTTATACCTACCCTTTGTTTCCTATTTTTTAACCAGTTACCAATCCATGAGAGTACTTCCCACGGGATAAGAGCCTTTGGTAAGGGACCTTGTCAAAGGCTTTCTGAAAATCTAAATACATTATATCCACTGGAACACCCTTGTCCACATGCTTGTTGACCCTCTCAAAGAATTCTAGTAGATTGGTGAGGCGTGATTTCCCTTTACTAAAACCATGTTGACTCTTCCTCAACAAATTATGTTCATCTATATGTCTGACAATATTGTTCTCTATTATAGTTTCAACCAGTTTGCCTGTTACTGAAGTCAGGCTTACATGCCTGTAATTTCCGGGATCACCTCTGGAGCCCTTTTTAAAAATTGGCATCATATTAGCTATCCTCCAGTCATCTGGTACAGAAGCTGATTTAAATGATAGGTTACAGACTACAGTTAGTAGTTCTGCAATTTCACATTTGAGTTCCTTCAGAACCCTTGGGAGAATACCATCTGGTCCTGGTGACTTATTGCTGTTTGCTAGCATTGCTAGCATAAATACCAGATCTGGTCACAACCTAATTTTTGTTTGTAGTCATGGCATATACAGTAGCTAGTAGTATCAGAGCTCCTGCTTACCAAAGATCCTACCAAAAGCTTTTTCAATCAAAGAATTGTTGAATCCATGCCATCCACTGCTACCAATGATGTCTGGCCTGCCGGCACAGCCAGAGCAGTACATTTATCTCTGTACACCTCATTTGAGTCTCTTATTAATGCTGACATCTGTTCAGGTCTGTCTTACCACATTACTACAACAAGTCCCTTGTCAAATCTAACCTAATACATTTTGCACTTTTGTTTTTGAACTACATTGTATCTCCAGAAATATAATAGCTGATAAAAGAATGGAAGGACTGTTTAAGAATATAAGACCATCCTACTTCAAGACTTAGCCACAGTTGCAAGTAAATATTAGCAATCACGATTAGAGGCTATTAAAATCTTGAGGTAACTGAGATATGCTTTGAGAGATGATCAATAATCTTGCTAACAAATTGCTTTTTCCAACAAATTTCAGTAATACTGTTGATGTGACGTGTAGTAATTTCTCTGTGTGTGTCTATATATATATATATATATATAAAAAAATTATTTTTAGGTTTTAGTATAAAACTTTTCAGAGAATAGACCCTAGTTGGAACCATTTTATAGAGCAATCCCAAGCAACGTAAAAAGCCTGTATACCAAGACTGAAGCATTGTTCTACAGTGTTTGGTTTCAGAGTAACAGCCGTGTTAGTCTGTATTCGCAAAAAGAAAAGGAGTACTTGTGGCACCTTAGAGACTAACCAATTTATTTGAGCATGAGCTTTCGTGAGCTACAGCTCACTTCATCGATGCATCCGATGAAGTGAGCTGTAGCTCACGAAAGCTCATGCTCAAATAAATTGGTTAGTCTCTAAGGTGCCACAAGTACTCCTTTTCTTTTTGCGATCACTTTAGATAAGCTATTACCAGCAGGACAGTGGGGTGGGAGGAGGTATTGTTTCATATTCTCTGTGTGTATATAAAGTCTGCTGCAGTTTCCACGGTATGCATCCGATGAAGTGAGCTGTAGCTCACGAAAGCTCATGCTCAAATAAATTGGTTAGTCTCTAAGGTGCCACAAGTACTCCTTTTCGTTCTACAGTGTTTATACTTCCTGAACATTTAATATTGTGTGATGATTTTGGTGCTGACCCTTTGGTGAATAACAAAACCTGAGCACCTGAAGATTTTTCAGATAAACTCGGAATGAATCAGTACATCATCATCATCATCATTCGATACTTAAGGTCAGTTTTTAAAGGTATTTAGATACCCACAGATGCAGATGGGCATCTAGTGGGATTATCAGATGGGCATTGATGCCTCGTTCCCATGGATTTCAGGTGCGTAGGTGCTTTTGAAAATTCCATGAGGTATCTATCTACATCTTTTTTGCACCTAAATATCTTTAAAGATCTGACCTTGAGTACAGAAGATCTTTGGTTGTTGCCATTGAATAGGCCCAAAGGAAATATACCAGATTTTCAGGATGTCTTGTCCAGGTGTTTTAGAAATTGGACACAATTTTATTTTTCCTTTTTCATATATGGTTCATCTACCTATGATAAAAATGTGCCATGCTGGAATACTGGTAAGAGATGACTGAACTTTATTGCCTGGCACCAGTCAGCTGACTTGGATCAGGCTTACAAATATTAAAACCCTGCTGTCACAGAACAAGTTCCTTATCTTCAGACTCAAGTGGCTGTTGGCAACTAAACACAACCTAGAACTCTCAAGTTCCCCACATTTCATGGGTCATCTCATTTTAAGACAGGTTTTTCTTGCCATTCTTTCACTTTCTGCCTCTACTTTTCAGGGATTTTTCTCCAGTTACTGCAGAAGCCCACGGGGAGTTAATGCTGTCCTGAAAAATCTATGAATCTATTAACGATTAAGATCTAGTTTAATCCCCTGCAGCTCGTAAATCATAAAAAACATCATTTAGTTCTTGCATCCAATCCCATAAAACTGCCTCACAACAGTAAGGAAGAATTGCCGTGCATATAGAGGAATCTTCAGCCAGCATAAGAGTTACGCAATCCCCACTCCTCCTTCATACTGATCACAGGTTCTGGTAGATGTCCTAAAGTAAAGAGCCTCCTCCACCTATTCCTCTTCACGTCAGACATTGGGCCCCACTGAATACATGACTCCAGATGCCCTTGTCACACAGACTCAATCGAACCAGAAGATTTCTGAAACCATTTATATAAAAGAATATTAGGTAAGGCAATGGATGTGGGCTATAAGTGAATAGAAGATTAAAGGGAATTAGACAACAGTGAAATAGTAGCACAATTCCTTCCTTCCGTGTCTAAAACCTTTAGCCCCTAACTAAAGTCTCCAACCCTACTCGTGGTGCACATAAAGTTGAGATGCAGTAACCTGGTGAGGCATTCTGCTCTGCTTGCAGCCACTCAGACCTCTGGCCTGGTGGGGGGTATGTTGCCCTTCAGCCTTCACCTGCTCTTCGGACACATGTGAGTCTGAGTCCAAAAGTTCTCACAAGGCATCCCAGTAAAACAAGCAGTGTCCATTAGAGTCCTTTCCCTGGGTGCTCTCTTACCAGCATCCAGAGCAAGACAGTGCCCCTTCCTTCCATGGAGGTCTCCAGGAAGACTACTCCTGCCAAGATGGCACTTCCCACCCTCCAGCTTCTTGACGCTGAAGGCTGTTGATACTTCAGTATCTGGCCGCTCACACTTAGGTGGCAACTGCTGTTTGCGGATGTTACAAAATTATTCAATATAGTTAAGTCCAAAGCAGACTGCAAAAGAGTTACAAAGGGATCTCATAAAACTGAGTCACTGGGCAACAAAATTCCAGATGAAATTCAGTGTTGATAAATGCCAAATAATGCATATCGGAAAACCTAATCCTGACTATATACATACAAAATAATGGGGTGTCAATTAGCTATTACCACTGAAGAAAGTTCTTTTGAAAACATCTGCTCAATGTGAAGTAGCAGTCAAAAAAACTAACACAAATGTTAAGAACCATGAGGAAAGGGATCAATGATCAAACAGTAAATCTCATAATGTTGTATAAATTCATAGTATGTCCCCACCTTGAATACTGCATGCAGTTCTGGTTACCCCATCTCAAAAAAGAGATATTAGAATTGGGAAAGGTACAGAGAAAGGCAAGAAAAATGACTAAGTATGGAACAACTTCCCTACGAGGCAAGATAAATACTGGGACTATTCAGCTTGGAAAAGACTAATGGGATATAGTAAAGGTCTATAGAGTAATAAATGATGGGCAGACAGTGAATAAGGAAGTATTATGTACCCCTTCACCTAACAAGAACCAGAGATCACCCAGTGAAACTAATTGGCATCAGGTTTAAAACAATAAAAAGGACGCACTTCTTCACACAGCACAGAGTCAATGTGTGGAACTGATTGTGAGGGATGTTGTGAAAGCCGAAAGTATAACGGGGTTCAAAAGGAATTAATAAGTTCATGGAGGATGGGTTCATCAATGGCTATTAGCCAAGATGTTTAGGGATTCATCCCCATGCTCTGTGTGTCCCTAAGCCTCTGACTGCCAGATACTGGGACTGAATGACAACTGAAGGGTCACTGGATGCTTGCCCTGTTCTGTTTATTCCCTTTAAAGCACCTGGCATTAGCTGCTGTCAGAAGACCGGATACTGGACTAGATGGACCAGTGGTCTAAGCCACTATGACAGTTCTTATGTTCTTATTACATTGTGCCCTGAGACGTGGAACGGCCATGTAAGGAAAGGGCAGAAGTACAATATGATTCAGCAGTCCTAGCCAGTGGAGTGGCTCTTAAGGAAACACTATCCACTGGCACAAGTTAGAGCAGTCCTAAAATTGTTCTGCAGTGCTGGCAGTTGATTGGCCCCCAGCAATGCCCGTGATTGGGGGAGGCATGAGTATTTCTTCTGGCACATGTTTGTCATAACTCAGGGAAATTGAGTTTGTTTCAGTAATGTCTTTGTGGTTCAAAAATGTCAGGATCTTGAAGTTTTGAAATAAGGCAAAACATCCAGCAAGAATTGTTCTCAGAAATATAAAACTTTGACTACAACATGTGGCTGAATTTGCTATTTTCTGGTATTCGTGCTACCAAGAAAAAAAATACCATATCTGCTGTTCATTTGCCCAAACTCTGAACGTATCCGCACTTAGTGATGCTTAATGAAGGGGAATGTGCAAAGCTCAAGGTGGCATATCTTAAGTAGCTGTACCATGTAAAATGAATAACATAGTTTGCGGGTTTTTCATCAGTGCCACTTGGCTTTGCTCTAGCACACACTGTAAAAATTTTTACATGGCTGGAGATCATGCAAAAGGAAGTATTGATTTGGAATAATCTTTGAAGGGCCTCATCAAAAGCCCACTGAAATCAACAAAAAGACTGTCATTGATTTTAATGGGTTTTGGGTCATTCTCAAAGTGTGGCTCTATTTCAGTGGTGGACAACCTGAGGATCGCATGCAGCCCATTATGGCAATCTGATTGTGGGTCACGAGACATTTTGTTGACATTGACCGTCCACAGGCACAGCCCCTGGCAGTTCCGAGTGGCTACGGTTTGCTGTTCCCGGCCAATGGCATCTGTGGGAAGCAGCAGCCAGCACATCAGCAAAATGTATCATGGCCCGCAATCAGATTACTCTGATGGGCCGCAGGTTGCCCACCACTACTCTACTTCAAAGAATAACCATGTAAAAAATTATACCAGCTTACTCAACAAATTTGCCTCTTTTTGTGTATTCATTGTCATATCTGCTAACTTTAATGACAACAGTATTTTACAAAATATTATTAGGGTTTCAATTCATGTTACATCTACACAGTTAATCAAGGTTTTGAGTGAGTGAGGTGGATTGTATTCCATTTTGTGCATCATCAACAGAATGATTAACTAAGACCTTATCAGTCACACTTGCACAGTTTGTCTCTTCAGTGGTGCCACACACGTGGATTACAGAATCTATGTTTTTGCTGACAATGCATCTTGATTTTTTGAGCCCAGGATAAGCTTGCAGCATTGGCCATTAAGGGGGGGGGGGAAATCTATTTTTACTTGTAAATTCAGCAGATAGTGAGACTTGTGAAAGACCGATGACGCAATGTAGTACAATTTAGATTTACACACATCTAAGAAATTGCTTCATTCACTCGCTTCTTACAGACGAAAGCATGCAACAGTCAGGGAATGTCTTTTACAAATGGTTTTCATGCTATGGAGTCAATGAAAACATATAGGCACCTCTTCTAATTTCTGTCATCTTGTGTCTGCTTTCACATATTCCCTCAAGAACATTAAGAACAATGAGCCTTTTTTTACCAGAGTTGTAGCTTGGTTGATGCATCAATACTGCTAACTGTCAGTAACCACCGTCTCTAACTCCAGAGGAGATGACTACAGTTTTACTATTAAAACTGGGTATGTCATCAGCACTTTTATTTTAGAAACGGTAATGTAAGTCTGCAGCACTAAAGACCTTGCTGAAGGCTTACATATTTGGAAACAGCAGCAGGTCTGTTGCTATAATTTGCAGTGTGTTGTTGCTGAGTATAATGGCCGTTGGGTGACTTGTTTTAAATTTTCACATCCATTCTACTCTTCTTTTCGTGTTTCAGCAGTCTGTCAGAAGTTTAGGGTTGGTCCCTTTTTTTTTTTTTTTTTTTTTGTAACAGTGCAGTGTTCACTGAGTGCGGTAGATGGCACTCAGCGATTTTTAGGTGCCTTAAAAGAGAGATGAAGTATGAACAGAGAAAATGGAAGACTATCTTTACTTCCCCAAATGCCAGTGTCAACATATATTGCTGTATTTCAGTGCTTAGTTTAGCACTGCCCATGGACTTCTTCATTTTTCTGGATCCAGGATACTCAATGTGCATTGACATTGTATCAGGCAGTAGATCAGCAAAGTAAGACAAGTTAAATATCTCAGTAATTGTTTCAGAGTCTGTCTTGCCACAGGATTATACATGTTCATTAGAGCATGGCCTCAGTATACTTGGTCTTGCCCCAGAGTGGGGAGATGGACTATAAATCAGTGTTTATTGGCTTGCTGCCCTCCTAAATTGTGTCAGGGAGATTTCAGGGACCGGCACCAGTTCACGGACCAGTAGTTGAGAAACATTGCACTAGATGCCTCTCAAAGTCCCTTCTAGCCCTCTGCTTTTATGATGCTATGATTAAGGAGACAGAACTATATATTTCAGGCTGGATCATGTACACCCATACAAGGTGTGTTCAAGGGCCAAGTGATGGACAACAAGCTTCCAACCTCCTTGCACAGGTATGTAAAGATAACTCTCAGTGACTGTCCCTATGCCCTGGGGAATTTAGGGATTGCTTGTCCCCACAACAAACCCTGGGGAGAAGAATGCCAAAAAGGGAGTGAGACTGGGGAAGGTTGGACCATGGTTTTGTTCTCTCCTCCAGTAATGCAGAGTGTAGCCAGTTCATCATAGGGAGCAATCTTCCCTATCCGAATGGATAGAGCAGCATCCCATGCTCAAGGACAGCCTCTGAGTGATTTGTGCCTGTCTGAGGAACGATTTCTTGGGTTTTCCTCCTGAGTTGGGACAGCCTTGTACCCAAAACTGTGGCTTAAAAGCTATTATCTAGACCTTTATGGTATTACTGAATGTTTGGTGTAATAACGAGCAAAGTTGTACAGTCCACTAGCACAGCATAAAATAGCAATTGTATGCTTTGCTAATGCTACAACGGCACAAATTCATTATCTTTGCCAGTATAGTGTGTCATAGAATCACAGAATATCAGGGTTGGAAGGGACCTCAGGAAGTCATCTAGTCCAACCCCCTGCTCAAAGCAGGACCAATCCCCAACTAAATCAGCCCTCCGCTAACTGGCCACTTCAATTTTAAGGCATTATTTGTTAGTAAAACTGTTTGTTTTTTCAGAAAGCATGTTAACTCCAGAGCCTTTGTCTATATATGGTAACATCTAATTTCCTCCCACTACTTTTCCTTTGACCAACACCCCATCAGACTGTATTCTCATCTACCCTTCCAAGTAGTTGTTGTCACCTACCCTTCACCCCATTGCCAATCAACTTTCTCTCTATCTCAGTCTCCTGCCATCACCCTTGCTGACTGCAGTTTCCATATTGACATCCCTTGCAACACATTAGCCACCTCACCTCTTCCCATTTTTTCAGCCATGGATTACTCTTCCACACACCAAAATGGCCACTTACTCAACCTTGTTTACACTAAACACAGGTCTTTCTCTGATTTATCAATATCAGAGTTCTTTTTTTCTGGCCAACAACTCATCGCATTCAACATCAGTCATTCAAACCTGTTTCTCCCACCACTTCGGCCTACCATGATCTACCATACTTCAATATGCTTGACTTTTCTGACACCCTCATCTCCCTCCTCAAAACTGTCCTCTGCTTGAGATCAGTACAGTCAGTTGTTCACTCCCTCTGTTGTACTCTCTCCGCCTTTGACTCTCATGCTTAAATTCCGAGATGAATCAAGGATATCTCTCGCCTTGACAACTGTAATATCCTACTCTCTGACTTTCCCACACGTTCCCACATCAGTCCATACAACATTCAGTCATCATCCTTGCCCATTAACTTGATCATGTGATTTTGATCCTTGAACATGTCCGCTGTCTCACCATTTGCTATTGCATCAAATCCAAGTTTAGCACTTTCAAAGCCCTATATAACTCTCTGCTTCTCCTATATCAAACTGTGTGCACTACCTACATCACCACCCCTGCTCTGCAACTGTTCTCACGTTTGACCGACCGTTTGCCAGCTTGTCACATCATTGCATCAGTCTTTTTATTTTAAACAGTCTAGTTCAACCCATACCATTTTCATAATATGATCTTCTTGCACTCATCTGCATGATATCTCCCCGTCCACATTTAAATCTCTACTAAGGAACCCACTTCTGCTGTGCTTCCTCCTATGAATCTAGGTGACTTGTACCACTTTAAAAATCCCTATTTGTTGTTCCCCTTCGCCTAACCTCTCTCTGCTTATTTGTCTGTCCTTCGACCTGTGAGGCCTCTGGGACAAGGATCATACCTTCCTCATCTATGGAAAGAACCTAGCAACTCATTAGCACTACCATGAACAAATAATAAATAAATCTATCTTGAAATCAGCATGAGATTCATATTCCAATTGGAAACATTTCTACTATTTTAGCCATCAAGTTGCCATTTGCTGTTTATCAAAGGCAACATTAATTGTTGGTCTTTGTGGTAGCTATGACTGTGTAAGCATATGGGGTTTTTTGTTTTTGGGTTTTTTTTTTCTGAGATGTCAGGAAAGGACCTCATAGGTATAATTTATAAGTTTTTCTTGACAACTTCCTGAATGACCCTGGTAAATTTTTTCTGTCTTCAGCAGGAGTTGAGGGAGTGGGAAGTGTCAAAGAAAATGAGAGAGAATTATTGTTTTTTAGTTTTATATAAATGCAAATCCACTTTCAAAAATTCTAAGAAAAACTTAACTAACCTAAAAAACTATTTGAAGTAAAATCGCTCATTACTCAGTTCCCATCTGCAGAATCCAATTTTTAAGCACACCACCGTGCTAAGTATTACTTGTGCTGATCCTGAAAAAAACAAAAGTTAGGTTGTTAATAAATTAAGACTAACTCTTAAACAATCAACAGGAGATTCTTATTCCAACATAAACTGCATTTGGGTCAGAAACAAGCAAAAGCTTAATATCCTAATAAATATCTTATATACCAGCTCTTACCTGACTCTGATCTGTAGTGGGAGCAGTACACTAGGAAGCAAACAATTGAAAATATTTAAACTGACAGCTAATAAACAAGCAAAAGTTTAACTAATCAACAGGCTGTGGTATAGTTCACGTGCTGTAGCGATCTAAAAGATCTGACCTTTTGTGTACAAGCTACGCATGAAATGAAGCCCTGAACAAAGGCTTCTTGCAATTCCCTACTTGCCCCTCCCATTCTGATGGATGTAGTGGATGCTGCTGCTCCTGATGCTAGCAAGGAGGACGCTTCTGTTTATGTAACTACCATAAATGGATGCCTCTAGTGTTCCAAGACTCCTACTGTTCCTAGAACAGTTACTCTCTGCTGAACAAGCCAGCCTCTTCAGAGTTCAGAAGTGTCCACAAGTTTCTGCTTGTTTGATGTTTTTCAGTTATGTAGACCATGGTGCTACACTGGCCACCACGGAGGCAGATGCCTGCAGCCACACAGGGATCAGAGCAGGGTCAGGTCCTTAATGGTTTTTTAAAATAATAAAGTTGAAAAAAGGTATTTTAATTGTACAATGTTTATCAATAGACAGTCGTCAAATTCTATTTAAGGAGGGGAGGGGCAATGGATGCAAGAAAATATTTGTGTGATTTTTATTTATTCACATCCAGAAAATGTGGATATAATCATTTGATTACTAGAGTAGGAACGTTTTTTTCATTTAACGTATAATTAAATCACTGGTGAGGGAACCAATGTTGTTAACAGTTAGATCGTAATGACGACTGTTTAAATTACTATAGCTTGTTCTTTCATTGCGCAAGCATCACCCTCCAAGTAATGTTCTTGTCATTTCAGCAGTGACATCGGGAAAATAAATTAAATTGCTTAAATTTAAAATAAACAATGCATTGATAGAGCAAGCATCATTGTGCAAGCAGAATAAGTATCACAATTATCTGCACTCAGCCTATTGTTGTATGGATGGGGTCTTTTCTGAATTATTGGAGAATCCAGTTTTACCCCCCCCCCTTTTTTTTTAAGGTAAAGGAATCCGAGTGCTGGAAACCTGATTATATTTTTCCAGCCAATTTGCCCAGTTCTGTATCTTGTGCTGCTGCTGCTAGTTGTTGGTGTGCTAAAGACAGCACCTGGGAATCTCCCTCACTGCTCTCCGCAGTCTCCATTGATCCACTAACTGCCTGACCCCAGCCCTACTGAAGTCAAAGGTAAAACTTCCATTGACTTCAATGGTGCACAATCATTCTCTACCTTCTTACTCCTCCCCTGGGTTTTCTTTTCTTTCTATTAAGAAACTGAGCAAGTAAAATTTCAGCAGCTTATTATGGGGAGCTCTTCCTCCCAGCCTGCTTTTAGCACTTGCACTCAGCAAGATGACAGTTATGCTCCTCCTTGTTTTCAGGAATAATTTCCACTGTTAGCTTGGTCATCCTCATCACCAGGGATCCTAGAAATCCATTTGCCACTGAAAAATGCAGAATTTGCCTTTTTACAGAGAATCTTGTAAATTTTGTGAAAAAATAAAAACATATATTCACTATTAACTAAATTTTACTGAAAGTACCAGTGTCACATATTCAATGCACACAACATCCCCCTCTTGTGGTTTGATTTTTGAATGCTCTTTAAATTTACATAGCTAAACATACCACAATAAACTGCTTCTGGTGTATAGCGGTTATTCAATGGTGTATAGGGGTTCCTATGGTAATGCCTCTCAAATTTCACTTTAGCCTCCAGACATGAGTAACTAAAATTACAAAAAGGTGCAGAAAACTTTAAAAATCACCTCTAAAGACCATGTCAGTGAGTCTTTGGCAAGGACAAATTGCACATTACTATAATGTGCTGTTCTCTACTATAGGCAGCAAGGGTATAGGTTACATTCAAAGGCAGACAACTGTAGAACACATGGAAAGCGCTAAATGTAAATTGAATGAAAATGAGACTGAAACAGCAGGGCCATAAACAACAGTAAAGAAATAATGCACTGTTAATGAATCATTCTATTTTATTTTATTATTGTAATTGATGGCACTGGTAGGTTTCAAATTTGCTTAAAAATTGTGAATATATCAGTAAGCGTTCATCTGATACCTATATATATAGTGACTAGGGAAACTAAAGTTCAGCATAGTGTTTGTTTTTTTTTACAGAGAAAATGTTGGGGTTTTTATCATGGAAAATTTTATCACGGATCCCTGCTTATCACCAGTTCACTTGAAAACCTGTCATTCTGATCCACCGCAGATATTTCTTCTCTGGAGATTAAACAACAGCTTGTACTCCTCTTAAGCAGTTATCTCTGGCCTCTAACTTTGGGCTTTTCCTAATCTTTGTCCAATTAAAAAAAAAATCTGTTTCTTTGCAGTAAATCACCATTGTCACCAATGGTAAATCACCATTCCACCAGCAGAAGCGCTTAGTTGTGAGAATAAAGCTGTGCTGGCGGTGACCATATAACACTGACTCCAAATTTCTGTCTATGGTCTAACCTGGCTCTTTTGGCAAATTCCTCCCTTCAAACCCTTCTTGCAATCTATTCAAAATATTCAGAGTGGTAATGAATGTGCTGATAAGTAATGGCAGTTACAAATGGGAATGAGACATTGCTTTAGTTACCACTGTAGGAGGACAAACTTGTGATATTTCCCCAAATCTTTATACAGAGTCCAACACCAAGAGTGTTTCCTGGATCTGACTGTGCTTTTCCCAAGGAGCAGGCATGTGTATGCATGCACACACCTACATGCAGTCAGTGCATATAAGTGTGTGTGTGTAACTGAATGTAGTATATGGTGCTAGATGGTGACAGAAAATGGGAGACCACTATATTTATAGAATCAGTGTTGGAAGGGACCTCAGAAGGTCATCTAGTCCAACCCCCTACTCAAGGCAGGACCAATCCCCAATTTTTGGCCCAGACCCCTAAATGGCCCCCTCAAGGATTGAACTCACAACCCTGGGTTTAGCAGGCTAACGCTCAAACTACTGAGCTATCCCTCCCCATGAGGGATTCAATAATGGCTCGATCCATCACTCATTTTGAAGTCAATGGGAGCCTTTCCATTGAATTCCGTGGGTGTTGGACCAAAAACATATTTCTTTAATATCACTTATTTGGATCTCTTGCAATCTCTTCCTTAGGTGCTGTATCTCCTTACCACCTTTTACCTTGCAGGATCAAACCACAAAGTTTTCTTAATGTACTCCTCCTCTTTATAAAGGTGAGATCATCCAATCTTGAAGCAGGGGGGGAAAAAACAACTATGTGAGTTAGGTAACCAGTCACATAGTTCAAGCAGTAAATTCCAAATACTACAATTATTGCAGCAAAATAGAAAACAATTCATGAGGTGATTATTATTTGCCTAAATCATCCAGTAAACTATCTTGAATTAGGAGTACTGTCATCTGCACCCTTGTCACCTCACACCTTCTTTTTGCAAAAAGAAAAGGAGTACTTGTGGCACCTTAGAGAATAAATTTGTTAGGCTCTAACAAATTTATTCTCTAAGGTGCCACAAGTACTCCTTTTCTTTTTGCGAATACAGACTAACACGGCTGCTACTCTGAAACCTTCTTTTTGGTTTCTGAGTTGTATTCACCCACCACGGCCCCTTGCATTACACTTTCATAGGAGAGGAGAGCCTCTCAATGGCTCATTTGACCAAAACTAAGAGTGTGGGGGTTTCAGAAGCACATTTTGTTTCCTCAGCTAGAGCTGATGGGATTTTTTTGTCCACAGAAAAATTTAATCTTTCAGAAAAAAATAAAAACTGAAAACTTCTGGCTGCTAACCAAAAGTTTTTAGACAAAAAATCTTTTGATTTGCAAGTGCTGTCACTGTGCCTCATGCGCCCATTCTCCTCTATGGACTGGAATCTGTGGTCAGATGACTTCTCCCATGATGCTCGAGGGTCTCACTCTCTTGTTGAGCCATTGTGGTGCATCATGGGAAATGCAGAGAACCTGGCTCAAAATAGAAAATGGGTGCATGAAGCACCTGGACTATAACCCCCTTGAGGCACTGCAATGGTAGTAAAACAAAAGACGATTTGTGTAACATTTACTTTAGTTGAATACTCTACAAAGCCCAGTGTGGATGTTTGCCTTTAGCTTAGCCCTGGTCTACACTAGGACTTTAGGTCGAATTTAGCAGCGTTAAATCGATGTAAACCTGCACCCGTCCACACGATGAAGCCCTTTATTTCGACTTAAAGGGCTCTTAAAATCGATTTCCTTACTCCACCCCTGACAAGTGGATTAGCACTTCAATCGGCCTTGACGGGTCGAATTTGGGGTACTGTGGACACAATTCGACGGTATTGGCCTCCGGGAGCTATTCCAGAGTGCTCCATTGTGACCGCTCTGGACAGCACTTTCAACTCAGCTGCACTGGCCAGGTAAACAGGAAAAGAACTGTGAACTTTTGAATCTCATTTTCTGTTTGGCCAGCATGGCAAGCTGCAGGTGACCATGCAGAGCTCATCAGCAGAGGTGACCATGATGGAGTCTCAGAATTGCAAAAGAGCTCCAGCATGGACTGAACGGGAGGTACGGGATCTGACCGCTGTATGGGGAGAGGAATCCGTGCTATCAGAACTCCGTTCCAGTTTTTGAAATGCCAAAACCTTTGTCAAAATCTCTCGGGCATGAAGGACAGAGGCCATAACAGGGATCCGAAGCAGTGCCGCGTGAAACTTAAGAGAGCTGAGGCAAGCCTACCAGAAAACCAGAGAGGCAAACAGCCGCTTCGGGTCAGAGCCCCAAACATGCCGCTTCTATGGTGAGCTGCATGCCATTTTAGGGGGTTCTGCCACCGCTACCCCAGCCGTGTTGTTTGACTCCTTCAATGGAGATGGAGGCAACACGGAAGCAGGTTTTGGGGACGAAGAAGATGATAGCTCACAGCAAGCAAGCAGAGAAACCGGTTTTCCCGACAGCCAGGAACCGTTTCTCACCCTGGACCTGGAGCCAGTACCCCCCGAACCCACCCAAGGCTGCTTCCTGGACCCGGCAGGCGGAGAAGGGACCTCCGGAGAGTGTACCTTTTTAAAACACTATACATGGTTTAAAAGCAAGCATGTGAAAGGATTACTTTGCCCTGGCATTCGCGGCTCTCCTGGATGTACTCCCAAAGCCTTTGCAAAAGGTTTCTGGGGAGGGCAGCCTTATTGTGTCCTTCATGGTAGGACACTTTACCACTCCAGGCCAGTAACACGTACTCGGGAATCATTGTACAACAAAGCATTGCAGTGTATGTTTGCTGACGTTCAAACAACATCCATTCTTTATCTCTCTGTGTTATCCTCAGGAGAGTGAGATATCATTCATGGTCACCTGGTTGAAATAGAGTGCTTTTCTTCAGGGGACACTCAGAGGAGCCCGTTCCTGCTGGGCTGTTTGCCTGTGGCTGAACAGAAACGTTCCCCGCTGTAAGCCACGGGGAGGGTTGAGGGGGTAGCCACGCGGTGGGGGGAGGCAAAATGCGACCTCGTAATGAAAGCACATGTGCTATGTATGTAATGTGAACAGCAAGGTTTACCCTGAAAGAGTGTAGCCACTGTTTCATAAAATGTCTTTTTTAAATACCGCTGTCCCTTTTTTTTCCTCCACCAGCTGCATGTGTTTCAATGATCACAGAATCTTCTCCTTCCCAGAGGCTAGTGAATATTAGAAAGAAAAAAAAACGCACTAGTGATGAAATGTTCTCTGAGCTCATGCTGTCCTCCCACACTGACAGAGCACAGACGAATGCGTGGAGGCAAATAATGTCAGAGTGCAGGAAAGCACAAAATGACCAGGAGGAGAGGTGGCGGGCTGAAGACAGGGCTGAAGCTCAAATGTGGCGGCAGCATGATGAGAGGAGGCAGGATTCAATGCTGAGTCCGCTGGAGGGAAAACCAGTATGCTCCAGTGTATGGTTGAGCTGCAGCAAAGGCAGCTGGAGCACAGACTGCCACTGCAGCCCCTCTGTAACCAACCGCCCTCCTCCCCAAGTTCCATAGCCTCCACACCCAGACGCCCAAGAACGCGGTGGGGGGGGCTCCGGCCAACCAGCCACTCCACCACCGAGAACTGCCCAAAAAACAGAAGGCTAACATTCAATAAATTTTAAAGTTGTAAACTTTTAAAGTGCTGTGTGGCATTTTCCTTCCCTCCTTCACCATCCCTCCTGGGCTACCTTGGTAGTCATCCCCCTATTTGTGTGATGAATGAATAAAGAATGCATGTATGTGAAGCAACAATGACTTCATTGCCTCTGCAAGCAGTGATTGAAGGGAGGAGGGGCAGGTGGTTAGCTTACAGGGAAGTAGAGTGAACCAAGGGGCGGGGGGTTTCATCAAGGAGAAACAAACAGAACTTTCACACCGTAGCCCGGCCAGTCATGAAGCTTGTTTTCAAAGCTTCTCTGATGCGTACCGCGCCCTCCTGTGCTCTTCTAACCGCCCTGGTGTCTGGCTGCGCGTAACCAGCAGCCAGGTGATTTGCCTCAACCTCCCACCCCACCATAAACGTCTCCCCATTACTCTCACAGATATTGTGGAGCAAGCAGTAATAACAGTGGGAATATTGGTTTCGCTGAGGTCTAAGCGAGTCAGTAAACGGCACCAGCGTGCCTTTAAACGTCCAAATGCACATTCTACCACCATTCTGCACTTGCTCAGCCTGTAGTTGAACAGCTCCTGACTACCGTCCAGGCTGCCTGTGTACGGCTTCGTGAGCCATGGCATTAAGGTAGGCTGGGTCCCCAAGGATAACTATAGGCATTTCAACATCCCCAACAGTTATTTTCTGGTCTGGGAATAAAGTCCCTTCCTGCAGCTTTTGAAACAGACCAGAGTTCCTGAAGATGCGAGCGTCATGTACCTTTCCCGGCCATCCCACGTTGATGTTGGTGAAACGTCCCCTGTGATCCACCCGGGCTTGCAGCACTATCGAAAAGTACCCCTTGCGGTTTATGTACTCGGCGGCTTGGTGCTCCGGTGCCAAGATAGGGATATGGGTTCCGTCTATGGCCCCACCACAGTTAGGGAATCCCATTGCAGCAAAGCCATCCACTATGACCTGCACATTTCCTAGGGTCACTACCCTTGATATCAGCAAATCTTTGATTGCGTGGGCTACTTGCATCACAGCAGCCCCAACAGCAGATTTGTCCACTCCAAACTGATTCCCAACTGACCGGTAGCTGTCTGGCATTTCAAGCTTCCACAGGGCTATTGCCACTAGCTTCTCAACTGTGAGGGCTGCTCTCATCTTGGTATTCATGCGCTTCAGGGCATAGGGAAAGCAAGTCACAAGGTTCCATGAAAGTGCCCTTACGCATGCGAAAGTTTCGCAGCCACTGGGAATCGTCCCAGACCTGCAACACTATGTGGTCCCACCAGTCTGTGCTTGTTTCCCGAGCCCAGAATTGGCGTTCCACAGCATGAACTTGCCCCATTAGCACCATGATGCATGCATTGCCAGGGCCCATGCTTTCAGAAAAATCTGTGTCCATGTCGTGATCACTCACGTGACCATGCTGACGTCGCCTTCTTGCCTGGTATCGCTCTGCCAGGTTCTGGTGCTGCATATACTGCTGGATAATGCGTGTGGTGTTTAATGTGCTCCTAATTGCCAAAGTGAGCTGAGCGGCCTCCATGCTTGCCTTGGTATGGCGTCCACACAGAAAAAAGGTGCGGAACAATTGTCTGCCATTGCTCTGATGGAGGGAGGGGCTTCTGATGACACGGCTTACAGGGTTGGCTTCAGGGAGCTAAAATCAACAAAGGGGGTAGCTTTACATCAAGGAGTATTTCAGACAGGACTTCATGGAGGGTTCCAATAAGAAATGGTGCACCTAAGTTATTGTTCTTATTGGAACAAGGAGGTTAGTCTGGTCTCTGATTGATACATGGCTAGATTTACCTCGCTGCACCTTCTCTGTGAGTGACTGCAGTGTGACTTAGAGAAATGAGTCCCCTAGATGGGGGAGGGTGGGAAGCAAATAAGTACAAAACAAATCTGGTCTATTTCTTGTTTTGATCCACTCCATCTATCTTTTACATCTTTAGCTGGCAGCAGACGGTGCAGGAGGACTGCATGCCATCCACTTCTCATGGCTGCTCGGCAGAAGATGGTGCAATACGACTGCTAGCAATCCGTATCGCCTGGCTGCTCACCATAAGACGGTTCAATAGGACTGACTGCAGGACTAAAGAGAATGACCTGGTCAAGTCACTCCAAATTTAGTCCCTGCGCCCATGTCTGCCCAGGCGCTCCTGGCTGATATGGCCAGGAGCACCTCGGACATGACTATGACGGCTACCAGTCGTATTGCACCATCTGCTGCCAGAAGGCAATGGGTTGCTGCTACTGTGTAGCAATGCAGTACCACATCTACCAGCACCCAGGAGACATAGGGTGACGGTTACCTGAGTGGGCTCCATGCTTGCCGTGGTATGGCGTCTGCAGAGGTAACTCAGGAAAAAAGACACGAAACGATTGTCTGCCCTTGCTTTCATGGAGGGAGGGAGGGAACGGGGGCCTGACAATATGTACCCAGAACCACCCGCAACAATGTTTAGCCCTATCAGGCATTGGGATCTCAACCCAGAATTCCAATGGGCAGCGGAGACTGCAGGAACTGTGGGATAGCTACCCACAGTGCAATGCTCCGGAAGTCAACGCTTGCCTCGGTACTGTGGAAGCGCTCCCCCAAGTTAATGCACTTAATGCACTTAGAGCATTTTCTGTGGGGACACACGCACTCCAATATATAAACCGATTTCTAAAAAACCGACTTCTATAAATTCGACCTAATTCCGTAGTGTAGACATACCCTTAGTTACAGAGTACAAGAAAATCTTACATCTCTTGAAATCCAATCCCTCCCTCAGCCTGACAGCCTTCTATGCTGTATCTAAAAACTTTCCTAATCACGACTTCCTCATGAAGTCTTTCAATCCAAGCAGCTCCTAGAGTCGGCTAGGGTTCGATTCTGCACCCCTGAACTAAATGGGGGCATTGACTTCAATCGGCACTGGATCTGGCAGTGTCTCAGCAGGCTCCCATTTTCACAAATATTTTTTGGAAGATAAGTATACACAGTAGGGATTGGTAATCATGTGGATTTCCCTGTCCTCCAGGAGCCTATAAGGGCAGGAAAGAAGGCCAATTAGAACTATTAAATAGCTACCTTTTGAAATGCTTAGCCACCTGGCTCAAATACAGTAATTCTAAGATTATTTGGTTAATTCAGGTCTCTCAAACAGGCAGAATGTATTTTCTCCCATAGCCAGCCCTCTTTCATGTTATCCCTTATTATAAAATATCAGTTGGTCTACACTTAAGTTTTCCCAGCATAACTATGTTGGCTGGGATGTGATTTTTTCTGACAAAGCTATGCTGATAAAAGTCCTAGTGCAGTTACACCAGAATAGTTTATTTTTGTTCCTGAACAAAAATAAGCCATTCCAGTAGAAGAACTTTTAAACCAGTATAATTGCATCCACAGTAAGATGGTAGGGTGGGTGTGGGAGTCGCCACTTTGACTATGCAACCATAATTAAAGCAGCAAGACTTTTTAAGCGTAGGCAGGTTCCTAGCAACAGACCCCAGACCATCCATCACAGATGCATTTGTAAAAATTGTGACATGTTCAGTTTGACTGGTAAATTGTTCGTCATGAATTATTTTACCATCTCTAATAATAAGTAAGGTATATAATCATAAAAGTGGTTCTTATAATGGATTTCAGTGTAGTCATGACTAAGTGCATGAGTTTTTTATAATGGAAACTTCATGGCATTAAAAGGGAACACTACTGTCACTATAATGTTCTCTGCTATGAATATATTCCACCTGTGTAGTACAGTTATAACTGCGGGGGGCGGAGGGGTGTCCCACAATGATAGAGGGGCAATATGGGTGAGGTAATATCTTTTATTGGACCAACTTTTGTTGGTGAGAGAGACAAGCTTTCGAGCCACACAGAGCTCTTCTTCAGTTCTGGGAAAAAGTATTCCTACCCTTACAACAAAATACAAGATGGACCAGATTTAGCATAAGTAGTTAGTGTATATTGTAAGGGACCACTCAAGATAGGTGGCCCATTAACACCTCTGCAGACATAGGACAAAAAGAGGGGGTCAGTGGGTTACAGATTGCTGTAATCAGCCATAAATTCAGTGTCTCTGTTCAGTTCATGATTTTTAGTGTCTAGCAGAGTAATGAATTTAAGCTTCCAGGCTCGTCTTTTGAAAGTGTGCAGGTTTCCTTTGAGGATGAGGACTGATAGGAGAGAGATTGTGTGATCACTTTGTGAAGAGTGTTCACCCACAAGTGATGTGGTGTTTTTGTCTTTTATCATTTCCCTGCATGAATTCATTCAAGAGCACAGTGATTAGCTGGTTTCACCCACAAAGTTATTTCAATAGTCAGGTGTAGGATCTATGGATCTTGAAAGGTGTGTTGTGGGAGTGGGGGGTTTCAGTCATTGTAGCAGTGGAGATATGGCTGCAGGTTTCTTGTATATGATTGTCTGTAGGGTTCCATTCTCCAATATTCCACACTTTTCATGGGACACCTTGAGGAAGAATTCTGGACAAGTGCACCATGAAACCAGTAATAAGCCTGAGATACATAGATGACATTTTCATACTCTAAAGAGGCAGCTTAAACTTCCTCATAGATTTCTACCACAACTTCAACAACTGACATTGGGGTTACCATATTTCAGGTTCCCTAAAATAAGACAGGGCCAGAGAGGAGGAAGGTTGGGGGGTGGGAGGGAGGAAAGAAAGTGGTATTTGATGTGGAGGCTGCAACTCCAACTGTCAGCCCCCTCATGGGAGGAGAAAAATCCCCCACAATTGCTGATATTTTAAAAATCCGCCTGGATGGAGATGGGCGAACCAAAAATGAGGTCAAGTCCAGGAAAATCCGGACTTATGGTCACCATAACCACCACCCATGCATTAAACACTCTCTGGAACCTTCCCTCCCCCCAGCCTACACTAAAATCAACTTCCTGGATACCACAGTCAGCTTCAACAATGGAACCCAATGAACAACTATATACAAGGAACCCATAGATCACCCTACCTATATTCATGGATCCAATAACCATCCCAGACACATCAAGAAATCTGTTTATCTACTGCCAGGCACTCAGATACCAGAATATGTTCCAAGGAGAAAGTCTGGGATATTCACCGTAAGACCCTCAAAAGCACCTCCATCAACCAAGGACACCCCACAAGAGGAGTAGATCGCATCGTAGAATGGGCCACTCAAATACCCAAAGAGACTCTGGTTCAATACAGAAATAAAACCCCTCTGACTGTACATCCCGAACTACCACTGTGATGGGATCCCTGGGGTGCCATCTGGGACTCTGGGACCACTGTGCCCCCTTATCTTTCCAGCCTAGGCTGTCTCTCGCAATGCTTTGCTAGTGACAAGCAGAAAACCCCTCCAGGTGGTGTCATCACTCAGCACAACCGCATGTGGAGCCCCACACCCAGCTAGAGTGCATGAATGCTCTCAAAGCCACTCATGAATCACACAGAGAAAGGCACCAGCCAAATCACCCAAGCTCCCAGCCTTCCTTCCTCAGGAATATACCATCTTGCATGGTTCACGACCTTTTCTTGACAATTGCAAGTTTGTTTGGTTCATCACGTCATCAATGGAAAGTGGATATACACAACCAGCCTTTGTAAACCTGAGCAGATTTACCAAACACTTCAGGCAAACTCACTGGTAAAGATAAACAGTAAAAACAAGCTTATTCATTACAAAAGAGATTTTGAGTGATTATAACTGATAGGCAAAAAGTCAGAGTGGTTACCAAAATATAAGCACGCAGGCTAAACTCTCAACCCTGTCAGACTGGGCAACGTCTAGATTAAGCAGTTTTTCTCACCCCACTGGATAGTGCAGTTCATAGTACACAAGTTTCACTTTTGAAACCTAGGCCAGTCTCCTCTGTTGGAGTCTTCAGTCTTCTGACTGTTCTTGCTGCTTGCAGTATAGATGGGGGAGGAGATAAGACCAAGGATGGGGCCACTGTGTTCTGTTTTATACTCTTAGTTCATGTGCCTGGAGAACACTAGTCCAGGCATGTCTCATGGGCATTGTTGAGTCACAAGGTAAAGCTATACCCCTAGTGTATCTCCTGTGAGTGAGTCATTGAATTGTAACTCTGCTGGACAATGGCTGGTGATGTCTGTTCAGCACCCACCTGGGGATTGGTTACCTCTTCCCTTGTTATTGTCTCTGGAGAACTAGTATCTGGGCACTTCCCAAACCCACGGTGTATTTGAGTGAAAACTATAAAACACAATTCTTATAATTTTATATGCGTTAATGGTACACACATTTAGATGGAACAATGGCTTCTGCAGATCATAACCTTTCCCATGATACCTGACATGGCATGCTTTATATCCAATATCACAATTAATGTATAATGAATAATATGGGGGTTACAGGGTATACCCTCAAGGTATAGACTGTCACAGCCACTGGTACCACTCCACATGGGCACCCATATAGGGTATCATCAAACAATTACAACCCATACTCAAGGGGGACCCCTTCCTGAAAGAAATCTTCCCTGAACCACCACTTCTGCCCCCAGCCTCTCCAAGCTCATCATCAGAAGCAAGCTGCCCACAGACTAGGACACACCAACTCAAAGTGGCATCAAACCCTGCCAGAAAAACAAATACAAAACCTGCAGCTATATCTCCACTGCTACAATGATCAACACCTTCCACAACACATCTTCCAAGACCAATGGATCCTACACATTCTTATCACAACATATGTGCTATATCCCATCCAATGCCCTCTTGAATGGACTTACATAGGAAAATGATTAAAAGACCAAAAAACCCACAATACCTGTGGATGAACATTTTTCTCAAAGTGAATGTTGTGAATGTGCCTTTGGTCATTTGAAGGATCACTGGCATTATTTATTTATGAGATTGGATCTCAGTGAGAAAAAATCCCAAAGGCTCTAGCTACCTGCTGTGTCCTGCATAATATCTGTGAAACAAAGGGAGAAAATTTTCCGCTAAGGTGGAGATGTAGAGGCAGGCTGCTGAATTTGAGTGGCCAGATACAAGAGCTGAACTATGGTGAGCTATAGTGGTATGAGTTGCTGTAGCATGCTCCACCGGGCCTCTCTCTTTTGCGGCCTGGAATGAATTTTGCAGTCATTGCTGTATATGTAGGAATCTAACATTGTCAATGCACCTATTGATATTGTTTGTGAATGATGTTATGGGTTCTGTGACACAGTGCAGAAACAAGAAATCGATTGCTGTCAGACCTGCTCATCACCAGCCACCATATGTTGTGAACTAACAAAGATGAATTATGTTCCAAAAAAACAGAATATTATTCTGTAACATGAACCAGGAAAATTAAAAAACCCCATATTTAGAACTTAATAAAACAAGGGATCAGAACTTACGAAGGGGAAAGAAAAGTTATTTCAGGTGTACATACACCAACCATGTCTTTCACAGGTCAGTGTATATGAAGCTGTCCTTTTCTTCAATGTCTCCCTGGGTAGAATGGTCAGGGTAGTGCATTGACCCCAGATGCCACGTGGTATGTTGAGGTGGGGTATAGGGAGATCCCAATATAGAGTCCTCTATGGGATGCAGAGGGAGGTGATGCCACTTGAGGAGGTGGTGGTGTTAAGTCAGTGTAGTGGGGCATTTATGTTGGCGAGAGCGAAGTTTAAGTGAAGACGCTTCCACAACTAGGCCACTGTAAGCTGCCTTGCATTTTGCAGTGTAGACCAGGCCTAAATCTCTCCAAAGGAACATTATTCTACTTAGAGGAGTAATATATTCTTGAATTCTTCATAAATCTGATTACTTGTGCATTGAATTTCATGCCTGAACAAAATCCTTGTTTTTGATTCTTACAAAGGGTTTTTGTTGTTTTGTGCTTTAGCTCTTTGAAATTGATGAATGGACACAGCAATCATACTGTAAGTGTATACAAGGGGAAATGGCAAAAGCAAGAAAAAATAGTGTTCTTTCTTATACTGATAAACAGCTTTGCTGCTATTACCGGGGGGGGGGGGGAGTCAATAAAATAATCCACTATTCTTCATGATTGTAAGTGAAGCTTTTAAGTAGTTGAAAACTGTGACTAACCAACAATTATGAGAAAGTGTTCCTCTCCTTAAATATAAAGCATTTTGTGTGCAACTTTTCTTTTACCTGCTATAGCTTTTTAGATAAGGTGCCACCAGCATCCAAAAGATGCCGGAAAGCAAACCCTCATTACAATTCATAATGCAGATAGCTATCTAATGGAAGGCCATGAATTGGCTGCCAATTAAAGTTATGCTCTTTCAATTTACACACAAGATAGATTAATTCTAAAACAGCTCAATTCAGAGACCAGCTATACTGACAAAAGAACCTGCTTTCCAGTTATTTCTTCTTTTCATTCCAGTAGTGTATGTCTTGCGTTTTTTGTGTACAAGTGTCATAGGTGTATGGAACCAGAAAGATCTTCAGCAGATTAACATACAGCCTGGGCTCAATTTTGCAAGTTCCTGAGTGGCCCTTGAAATCCATGTGAATTAATGGCACTACGCTCCTTGCACAACCAGTTGTAAACTGATATGCCTGCCTCCTGCAGTATAACTTTTTGTTATGAGAGATGTGTGAGACAGCTTCTGTTTAATTTGACTTAAAGTGAACAAAACCCATGTGTGGTTACATTGCCACTTTCAAGTTTGCATTCTAAGAAATGGTTTGTCTTTGAGGAGAAGCTAGAATTCAACTCACTTTGGATCCTTGACTCCTAAGATATTCAGGTTCCTTAATATAAAGACCCTTTGATAAGCACACTGCTAATATGATGTATCTTTCTAATACCTCTGTTCTGAGAACCACTGTGCAGAGAAGTCAGAGTGTATTAGAATACTGAAAGCATGATGTATTAATGCTGTTGAGGACTTTGAGCTACAGAATCTAAATTAGTTCTCAGGGAATAAAAAAGGATGGTAGCTCTGTCAGGGTTATGGCTAGACTAAGGAAGGTTACTTTCAGTCTTAGATACTGGAGAATAAATCCCTGTTCCTTGGGTTTAGTGTTAATCCAAAGAACAATGAAATGTTGTTAGTACCATTCTCTTTTTTGTTGTCTTGGTTCCCTATTGCTCTTATGTCAAGACATAGCAAGCCTTAATCTGGTCTTGTATCTCTAAGTCATGAGGAAAAAATGTGGACCAACAATTACTGAGGGAGTGCAAATTGGAAAGAGATAAAGATGGGGGCTTGGACATTTTAAATATTTTGACAACTGAGAATATAAGATTCTCAGTGTACAATATAGATATGGAAAAAAGAAAAGGTTCCAGGTTTTGTGCTGGAAATGGCCCAACTTGATTATCATACACATTGTAAGGAGAGTGATCACTTTAGATAAGCTATTACCAGCAGGAGAGTGGGGTGGGAGGAGGTATTGTTTCATGGTCTCTGTGTATATAATGTCTTCTGCAGTTTCCACAGTATGCATCTGATGAAGTGAGCTGTAGCTCACGAAAGCTTATGCTCAAATAAATTGGTTAGTCTCTAAGGTGCCACAAGTACTCCTTTTCTTTTTGGAAATACAGACTAACACGGCTGTTACTCTGAAACCTGTCAATATAGATATGGAAAGGTAAGAACTTTTCAGACATCTTTAAACCAGAAAGATTAACTCACAGTATGGTAACTACAGAAGTAAATTATTTATAGTAATATTCTGATTTGATATCACTACCTAGTTGGAGTCTCTGACGCTACGTCCCATATTCTTCAAAGAGCTATGCTTATGATGTGAATATGGCATAACTAATATGTTCTATGCAAGATGGGTCAATATCATTGGAAAGGTTATGATTATCTCTTTGTATGTATGTATGTATCAGTTCTGTAGCTGAAGTTAGGAATATGGACTATGTATCAATTACTAAAGTGTTTGCACCTGGGGAATGCTCACTAGACAAAATGCAATCAGTCTGACTGGTTAGTCAATGGGCAATTAGGGAGGACAATAGAACTTTGAAGATGCTAATCTCCTACCTTCCCTAGAAGCTTCCTGGGATGCTGCTTTGACACTGCAGGGTCATGTGATCATGTCACCTGGTACTGGATTTCATCTTGGACTTCTGGTATTTTTCCACTAGGTGGGGTGGGGGGGATACCACTGAGAGACAAAGGATTCCTGCCATATGTAAATCCTATTTAAGGCAGGGAAGTGGTAATCAGGGCTCTTCTCCACTACCTCCTGGCCCAAGAAGGAAGAGTGCTGAAAACATCTGAAGAAACAAAGGAACTAAGTGGGGGGTGGGGGCTGAGCCCAGGAAAGAAAGGTCTAGCCTGTGAAAGGAATACCTGGAGATTTAAGGTGCAAACTGTGCAGTTTACTTTCACGAAACTCTGCAACCTGCATAAAACAACATTTAGGGTGAGAATTTGCTACTATTAACCAGTTAATTTAGTGTATTGAGCTTAGTTGTTGTGTTTTGTTTTTTATTTACTCAGTAATTTGCTTTGATCTGTTTGCTATCCCTTATCACTTAAAATCTATCCTTTGTAGTTAATAAACTTGTTTTTGTTTGTTCTAAAACCAGTTTGTGTAATTCATAACTGGGAGTGGGGAGGGGCAAAAAGCTGTGCATATCTTCCTCCACATTGAGGGAGGGGGCAGAGTTCATGAGCTTATGCTGTATAGATTTCCATGCAGTACAAGACAATACAATTCTGGGTTTACTCTCCACAGGGGGTGTGCACTTGAGTGCTGGGCAATTTCCTAGCTGAGGACAGGTCTACACTACAGCTAGGATCAATACTCTGAGATCGATCCACCTGTGGTCAATTTAATGGGTCTAGTAAAGACAAGAAGAGTAAGGTAAGTCGATGGGAGATTTTCTCCCGTCGACCCCCTCATGGTGTAGACCCCGCGGTAACTTGACTTAAGGTACATCGACTTCAGCTACCTGAATAACGTAGCTGGAGTTGTGTAGAGTAGGTCAACTTAGCATGGCCTGAGTCTTCCCATGCAGAGCTGATTACAGACTCTGTGTGGTTCTATAGCTCGGTGTGTCCCTACCTATGTGTGTGCGCTGGAGGAGGCCAGAGAGCCTGGCTCAACAAAACAGTGAAAGGGAAAGACTGGGTGGAGCAGGCAGACTCAGTGCAACCCCAGTACATCAAGTGGGACCCTGGAAGCGGCGTCCAACCCATCACAGAGGCATCTTCATATTGTTATTCCTGAAGTTTATTTCAGTTAATAGGAAGTCAACAATTTCTTTTATCTTATTTTTATACCAGTAAGGATGCTAGAAGCTTACTTATTTACATCCATTATCTACTTCCATGTTCCACTGTAAAATTAATCAGCATTTCAATAGCTGGATTGTGATATCCTTACTTGTCTTCAGCAGTTCTTCTGATTGAAATCAATGGGACTACTTGAGTAAGTATTACTCAACATGAGTAAGGGTACCATAATTTGTCTTCAAATATCTAAACTAGCAATATACTAGATCTAAAAGCCGTGAGAATTAAATAATTTTGCTTTGTTGATTTCTGTAATGTTATGCAGTG
This sequence comes from Lepidochelys olivacea, assembly GCF_965140295.1. Taxonomy (NCBI): domain Eukaryota; kingdom Metazoa; phylum Chordata; order Testudines; family Cheloniidae; genus Lepidochelys; species Lepidochelys olivacea. The sequence goes on from NC_140414.1 coordinate 77,865,657, forward strand.
CTATGAGTTAAGGGGGATATGTGAAGAAGTAATATGACAAAATGTGAGGGAATGTACCACATGGTATTGTAACCAAACTAGAACCCTTTTGGACAGTGTACTTAGTAAGTGATTCAATTTTTTCTGGAAAACATTAATCTTTCTAGATTAACTGAACCAGCTGTTCACCTGAGCGTGCAATCTATGCCATAGCCACATTTCTGTCTACTAAATATGTATTGTTTCCTATAAACAATGTTAAGAGTGTGACCCAAATGAAAGGAACTTCAAAACTGAGTACACCTAACAGCCCATTATTATTTAAAACACCACCACCAAACACACAAACACAGAAGATCGAGATACAAAAGGAGCACTTAAAGATGATAAAGTCATTGCGGAGAAACTAAATGAATTCTTTGCTTCAGTCTTCATGGCTGAGGATGTTAGGGAGATTCCCAAACCTGAGCCGTCTTTTGTAGGTGACAAATCTGAGGAATTGTCTCAGATTGAAGTGTCTCTAGAGGAGGTTTAGAAATTGAGCAACTTAACAGTAACAAGTCACCAGGACCAGATGGCATTCACCCAAGAGTTCTGAAAGAACTCAAATGTGAAATTGAGGAACTGTTAACTAGTTTGTAACCTGTCCTTTAAATCAGCTACTATACCCAGTGACTGGAAGATAGCTAATGTAATGCCAATATTTAAGAGGGGATCTAAAGGTGATCCTGACAATTACAGACCGGGAAGTCTAATGTCAGTACCGGGCAAATTAGTCGAAACAATAGTAAAGAATAAAATTGTGAGACGCATAGAAGAACATAAATTGTTGCGCAAAAGTCAACATGGTTTCTGTAAAGGGAGATCATGTCTTACTAATCTATTAGAGTTCTTTGAGCGGGTCACCAAACTTTTGGACAAGGGGGATCCAGTGGACATAGTGTACTTAGATTTCCAGAAAGCCTTTGACAAGGTCCCTCACCAAAGGCTCTTATGTAAATTAAGTTGTCATGGGATAAGAAGGAAGATCCTTTCATGGATTGAGAACTGGTTAAAAGACAGGGAACAAAGGGTAGGAATAAATAGTAAATTTTCAGAATGGAGAGGGATAACTAGTGGTGACCAAGGGTCAGTTCAAGGACAAATCCTATTCAGCTTATTCATAAATGATCTGGAGAAAGGGGTAAACAGTGAGGTGGCAAAGTTTGCAGATGATACTAAACTGCTCAAGATAGTTAAGACCAAAGCAGACTGTGAAGAACTTCAGAAAGATCTCACAAAACTAAGTGATTGGGCAACAAAATGGCAAATGAAATTTAAAGTAATGCACATTGGAAAAAAAAATCCCCACAATACAGACAATATGATGGGGGCTAATTTAGCTACAACTAATCAGGAGAAAGCTCTTGGAGTCATCGTGGATAATTCCCTGAAGATGTCCACACAGTGTGCAGCAGCAGTCAAAAAGCAAACAGGATGTTAGGAATCATTAAAAAAGGGGCAGAGAATAAGACGGAGAATATTTTATATAAATCCATAGTCCACCCATGGTTTGAATACTGCATACACATGTGGTCCCCTCATCTCAAAAAAGATATACTGGCATTAGAAAAGCTTCAGAAAAGGGCAACTAAAATGATTAGGGGTTGGGAACGGGTCTCATATGAGGAGAGATTAAAGAAACTAGGACTTTTCAGCTTGGAAAAGAGGAGACTAAGGGGGGGATATGATAGAGGTATATAAAATCATGAGTGATGTGGAGAAAGTGAATAAGGAAAAGTTATTTACTTGTTCCCGTAATATAAGAACTAGGGGCCACCAAATGAAATTAATGGGCAGCAGGTTTAAAACAAATAAAAGGAAGTTCTTCTTTACTCAGCACACAGTCAACCCGTGGAACTCCTTGCCTGAGGAGATTGTGAAGGCTAGGACCATAACAGGGTTTAAAAGAGAACTGGATACATTCATGGAGGTTAAGTCCATTAATGGCTATTAGCCAGGATGGGTAAGGAATGGTTCCCTCACCTCTGTTTGTCAGAGGGCAAAGATGGATGGCAGGAGAGAGATCACTAGATCATTACCTGTTAGGTTCACTTCCTCTGGGGCACCTGGCATTGGTCACTGTCGGTAGACAGGATACTGGGCTGGATGGACCTTGGATCTGACCCAGACGGTCATTCTTATGTTCTTAAGTTAAAAGCCACTATAGCAGGCATAACCCAGAGAGAAATTTTACAACCAAGTGAGAAAACCCCTTTGGGTTTCTAATGAAAAGGCTGACATAATGTAAGTTGCACAGTGTAGACATCATTGTTATGATGCTTACTTTATTTTTTTTTGGGGGGGGAGGTGGGATGGACTTCAAGGGATGGGGCAGGCCACCTTTACTTGCTTAAAGTGAAATAGTTTGTACCTGTGCCCAGTCAGTGGTACATTATGAAAGATTAGAGATGGAACATATTTTCATGATTAAGCATAAATATCTAATTTTACTGAACATTTTTGTGGTGTGAAAAATGAATCCATTTCATTCACCAAACTTCCCATTCTTTCATAAATATTCCTGTTTTATTTTTTAAAATGGACAGAATGAACTGTCCCAAATTTAATTTTTTGTGTTAAAAAAAATACTGAAGCTTTACAAAACCTAAACTGAACAAAAAGGTTATCATGAAACAAACACAAAAGTGTGTATGTGTTTGGGGGGAAGGGTTTAAATTTATTCTGTTGAAGACACAATAACTCTCTATGTTTGAGAACCAGAAAATGAAACTGACCAACCAGCGCAGGACCATGTTCAGGAGTGTCAGAGACTGGAACGATTTTTGAAACCTCTCTCCCTGCCCCACTGCCTTCCCTTCAGCATTTCCTCGCTTTCCCACTGCAGTTTTTCGTCTTCATGGTTCCCTGTTCCCATCACCATGATTTTGTCATCTTCAACCAGTAGGTTCTACATTCTTATATTTAAACATAATTATCTATCCTCAATAATTTAATCTCCCTCTTATTTTTTGTATCCTGATTTATTTTGCTAGTTGTGTAACGCTGACAGACTCCAGTCATTGTTGGGCGGGATCGAACCAGAGACCTCTAGAACTTAGTGCATAAACCTCTGCTGCATGAGCTAAAAGCCAACTGACTGTTAGCTAAGGCTATAGAGCAGACTCATTTTATCTCTCTCACTAAGTGGTCTTGATGCCACTAGATGGGACACAACACCACACCCAGAAGGTGTGTGGGTTACATTTGCACATGTTAAGATTGAGGCAGGGGCAGCACTCCAGGCAGATGACCACACCAGCATATTCCAGGGAGGTAGTTCCTTACTCTTCCAGTCACTAAAGAAAATGGTGTAGAACACAGCTGGGTAAATCCCTATTCTCCCCTAAGCAGAACACTCAGACATTTAATTCACTGTCTGTCAACCCCTTAAACATCCACCTGTGCCCCTCACCATTCATTAACTCACCTAGTCAATCCCAATTAATTGACATAACCAAAAATACCACCGTTCGCTCCCAGTCAGTGCCACATACACCACACCTTCCCACCTGTAAACCATGTGCACATCATCACATATCCCAGACAGTCATCTCCTAGTTACCCTACTAAACCCACCACTCACCCAGCGAACACCACACACTGTAGTCTATTCAGGTTTATACCGCACTTATCTCTGTAGTATCTGAGCGCCTTGCTGTCATGCATTAAGCAATGTGACTAACATTGGTCAGGTCTTGTTTGTTCTCTCATCTTCTCTCCTGGGAAAGAAGCATGTGCAGTGGGATGCCTTGTTTTGGCAAGGTTTTCGGGCTTAATGTTTAAAATATATCTTGCTTTTTATTCATTTTGGTAAAGTCAAGGAAATGTGCACTTGGAGTGGAAGATGATCATGTTTTGTGAGGGTCCTTATTTCCAGGGGTAGTTCATTCCACAGTCTGGGACTGGCCCTCAAGAAAATTCTGCCTCCCATACAGATGTTACCCTTGTTTCAGAGAGTTCCATTGTGCCAGAGGAGTAAAGTTGTTGGCCATGGTGACACATTCCACTCAACTAGCCATCGCTTCACTTTCACCTATTTCTCCAGTCATATCCTTCATCAACACACCCACACCTCTCCTCGCCCAGTCACCTCCACCACAACACTGCAGATTTCGAGGGGACGAGGAGGACCTCACTTACCTCAGGGAGCAGGAGTTTTTTCTATTTCCTAGTGAATCCAAAAGCTGGAGCAGCAGGATTTCCCCTGCATATCTCCTCCAGGTTTTCCTCCTCAACCTCTTGTTATCGCATGCTGCTTGCAAGGATTGGGAATCATTCTTGCCTCTCCCTGCCCTGTACTGGATTTTTTAGTACACCTTTCAGAGTCATACAGCTCTGATCCACGCTGGCTCCTCTACAGGGAGAGTCATGAAGTGTCTGGTGGTTGGAACTCAGGCGCCCTCTGCTGCTACTTGTATGAAGTGCAACTAGCAGCTTTAAAAACAAACAAGCAAACAAACATCAACATAAAAATAAACAAAACAGCAATCCCAGGACCCTGGCACAGCCCATATTCCCATATGTCCATCCGCACATCCTCATAGCAACTCAACGTCGTTTCACCTTTCAGGCTGAATGAAACAAACAAACAACAAAAAGTAAAAAATCTAGGGGAAAAGTAAACTGCATGTTAAAAATTCTCTCTTTTAGTAACCTATGGTGCTCTTTGCATGGGAAATGACTTTATTAATACTGCTTTCATTCTGACAATATCTGCTTTAAAATGAGAAATAAATCTTTTAGTAAAATTTGAAAAAAAAACCCAAGAAGTCAAAATGGGATTTGTTGTGAAAGGGACGTAAGGTGAAAATTCGTTCTTCATTCTTTTCATGCTTTGTGTGGCTTAGCTGTAGTAATTCCTTTTGAAGGTTCCCCTTCTTGAGCTTCACAGTGTCTGCTTCATTCTTCATGTAACTTGAACTGTTGCTGTTAGGCAACCAGTTAACAGAATTCTTCTGCTGTCCAATTATTCAGAAACCCATGGTACTGTAATATTCAAACTGCTGACAGATAATGTGATGATTTAGGGCTGCTTTACAGCGCTCCAGGCTTATTCAGCTGTAAACTGAATAAGTCTTCAATTTTCCTCCAGTTCACTACTGCTAAATTCCCATTCTTCACACTCATGCTCCAGGGCATCCTTATTTTAGCTCTTTAATACTAATTTAATTTATGCTCTTTACATTTACAAATACCTCTTCAAGTTGCTTAACTAGCTTTCTTACAAGAGCAATTAGCAGTCTATGTTTTAGAAGTGAAAAAGTCAGAACAGAATTGGAACAGTGGTTATTTGTATCCATCCCTGGGACAATATATCTTGAGGTTGGATTATCATGATGGTGCTTCATCAGGTACAGTGGTGGTAGCCTCAACTGCCATGGCATTTTACTTCAGGTAGCTTCTTCAGTGCTTTGGACACTGCCTTTTAAAGGTTTAAAAGATGACACAGCAGAATTTGCCTTGGGTTTAGTATATACACCTCTTTTTTTCCCTCCCAGTGATATAGTCACAGATCATAATAATTCATAACATATTCTAGAGTCCTCGGATATATGCTAAAGTGAAACAGCTACACTGGTAACTTTTGAAAAAATCAAATTCTGTGTGTTCAGTAACTGTTCCCTAATTTGTTTCTCTCTATTAACCATTTAATGGCCATGTTAAAAGCTAACAATTTAAGAGCTCTATACTTTGTAAAAGATCTCTGTATTAGTATCTCCATTGCATAAATACACACATATATCTTAATGGCTCTAAAGTAGTCAATTTGATATTTTTTTTCCAAAAATTTGTATATGAATGTGTGTAGTATACCTTGTACAGTACTGTTTTGTTCTGAAATTTGTATAAATGTGTAGCAGGATTTGTGGTACAGATGTGCATTATACATTAATGGCTCTGAAAGTACCTACACTATTTTATGACAGATTTATTCTATCGTGTTTTGGGGATGCATCTCTAGTGCTATGGTTCTATAAACCCTGCTGCTGTTTAGGGGGTGTGATAGGGTATACAAACCCCACACTGAAGAAGGAGGGGTTAAGGAGCAATTCTGGGCCCAGGTAGCCATGCCCTGCTGCACCTGCAAAGCCTGCACAAGCAGGAGGCAGAGCTTAAAAGGGAAGCAGAGCAGCTTAGAGGGAGGCAGGTGGTAGAAGGGAGCAGACCTGAGCTCTTGTGAAGGAGTGTCCCAGGAGCTCTTGTTGCCTGAGACTTGGAAATGCTGACCTGTCCAAGCCTGCAGAGGAGGGACTGGTGACTTTTGAAGGTTAGAAACTTTAATTTTGGGTTTGGCTCTTTATTTTACCCTACAGAAAGAGGGGACATGGGTAAGAAGTGATTGGAAAAGGTGGAAAGTGGAAAGGGTGGGCCTGGGTTCCATTCCCAATCCCTAAACTGGGAACAATGACAGAAGTCTATCCTTCTGTGGGGACCCAAGCTGGGGAAGATCCTGAAGCTGCAAGAGTTCAGACCCTAAGACCCTGACTCCAGGGGGAAGCCCTTTGCTGAGTTCTACAGACTTCCATCTCATTGTACTCTGTGCACCCCTAAAGGGGTGGGCTCGAATGTGTAACCCAGCCAGAGGGCTGTGTTGCTAAAAGGACAGACCCCCACACAGTAGATCTACAGTGAGAAAGGGGAATGTCTGAGAGGAAAACATCGTGCTACATGCTGGCCTGATCACTAGGCAGCACTGCTGGTCAGTTCCCCTTCACAGTGGGGTAGTGTCCATATTTTACAGGGTTTGTCATTGTTCTACTATGACCTTCTAAAAAGCTCTTTTAGTTCAATGTATGTCATGGGTATTGCTGTTATCCTCCTTTGAGAGCTCTGTTCATAACTTTTGAATAGTAGATGGTAAAACTGAGAGGCAGCACAAGCAGGGTAGGTAGACTGGTTTTGCTTGGCAACAGCTTCTTCATGCTAGAATTTTCTCCTTGTTTGAACAAACCCAACAGTTTTACTGACTTCCTCACCCTGGCATAGAAATAGTACTCAAAGTTTGGACTATTAAAACTTCTTTGAAAACCTTCTGAGTGGTGTACAGTCGGGTCATTTTATGGAGTACCTTTTGATGCTGGTCATTCATTTATTACCTGGTAGCTAGAGAGTCACAAGTAAGTCTCGGTGTCCTGCTCTCTGGCCATGTATAATTACACATTTTACAAAGGTCTGGCCATAGGATGGCTCCAACATAGTGTCTGGGTTTTCCTGATCATAGCTGTCCTGTAAAAAAAATAAATTTTGACAAGGGGTGCAGAGATTGGAAGTAGTATTTTGTAATCTGTGTGTTAAACTTCAAGACTATCATTTGGGCCCATCTCCTGCATTAGCAGGCAAAGCACTCCTGGTTCTGATGTAACTTATAGTGGTGTAAATCTGAAATAGCTCTTTTGAAATAAATGGAGTTTCTCCAGTGAAAAAGCAGTGTTAGTCCACTGTGAAATTCAGGCTCCTCCATCTATCTGCATTAAAAAAAAAGTTTAGAGGGCTTGTTTTGTCTTTTTTTTCCAGTGTTCACAGCTTTTTGTTACTGCATTGCAGTTTTAAACAAATAACCCCATAATTATTACTTTTGACATTATTACTATAATAAAGTTTTAACTATTATCATGCTTTACTTCAGTTATTTCTGAGTTATTTTAAAGCATAATAGAGCTCAGATTGTGGCACTTTTGTCAATGTGTTACCACAGCTGGCAGTAGCAGCTTTTAGCACTGCACTACTGGCTTCCCTCAGCATGACAGCTAGCAAACCACTCTCCATTATCTTATTGAGGAACTTTTGGGATCATGCATATTTACAAAAATAGAAAAAAAGTCACGTTAAGGAAATCAAATATAAAAATAGCAGTTAAACTATTATTTCTGTACTCCTGCCTGTACTGAAACCTCTTCCCCCCCCCCTTAGAAAAGCTTACATGTGCCTTATTATTTCAAAATAACAATGTTTAAGGAGTCTGCTTGGAAGACTCTTAACATAGCTTATGAAATTTCTCCTACAGTATAGATGTCTATAAAGACTGCTCTTGCAAGTGGAAAAAATAGACCTGAGCTGACTTCAGATAATTTGTGAGCACAGTCTTTAATGTTAAACTGGAACTGAACTGCTAATGTCAGAGTTATTTATTTTTAAGCTCTAAAAGCTGATTACGATCTGAAGTCTGTACTGCAGGAAGAGGTTCTCTCTGACCTCAGCAGTGCCACAATAATGTATATTTTAATTAAGCTTTCTCGTAAAGTAATCTTCTCACAGAGAAAGGTATTAAAAATGAGGCCAAATAGTGCCTTCACTTACATCCATTCAGTTCCAGTGGCTGACAAGAAAATTTGCCCATTTGAGTCTTAAAAACTGTACACCGTCATTAAACACTTTGTTTTAGAATAGCATGCCTTCAGGTAAATTGATTTTTCAGTTAAAACACTGAACCTGGTAAATCTTTGGAAGTCTTTATATGCTGCTATTGGTACATATTAGCTGCAAGATGGAGAACAGGCATGCAGATTCTGAGATCTTCCCTTGCTGCTTGGCCCATCAGGGAGTTGGAGCAATGAGACAGAAAGGAAGCAGAGTGGCCACGTCTTCAATGATTCTTCCTGGTCCACATGAAATTGCCTTCCTCCCCTTCATGGTCAGAAAGAATAAACACACCTAAAAGAAAGAAAAGCAGAAAAAGATTCTATCTCAGAGAGAGAGTTTTGCCTGTCAGAGAACACTAATGCGTGTCAAACTAGCTTCGCCAACTAGCTAGAGAAACTAACATATCCTTACATTTATAGCTTTTTCTGATGCCGTTTAGTTTAACAAAACAAACATCTAACACTTCATGCCATCAGGATAATTCATCAGTACTACAAGTTTCTTAACTGTCATTTTGTATGAACCAATTTTTAATTTGCTCCTCCTATTTATCTCCCCAGATTTCTCACACGAATAAGGGATGTTATGCTATACCAAGCACACGGGATCTTTTTTAAGAGAGAAGGCAAATACGCCATATTTACTGAGAATACAATAGTTAGCATATGCTTTTCAGTCACACACATACACATCATGCACACAGTCCTGCCAGTTGATGTTTTTATAGTTACCAATCTGTTGTAGCTTGAGTCAATCTAACGACCAGTTAGATTGAACACGAGTGAGGAGCTGGGCTCTGTCGGTCGCGATCTGTTGCTCCAAGGTTTTGGCAGGACTGAACCCAGAGTTTCGTGGCAAAACACCCCAGCTTTATACTTGTAAATTCCCATTTGAGTCCAAGCATTTTGCAATGTCATCCTTTAATCATTAGTCCTTAAGTGGTGGTAATCTTGGGGTTTTCCATTTTTATAATTTGATGGTTATTGTCAGGCTTTCCATCATTATTTCCTATTTGTTGTCTTGCCTTCCAGGGTGGTTGCCTCACCTCTGAGCCCTTCAATGCTGCTAACATGATTAGCATCAGATACAATGGATGTTTTCTGATTGTCTCCTGGTGTTTCCAAGTCTCACTTTTTCTTGACCATCTGGACGTTTGTGATGGCTTTCACACCTTATCTTTTCTTGATGCATGCATTCCTCCTCATTCACACAATCTCTCACAGAGAAGACAGCAGTATTTTATATTCAGCAGAATACATTGTAAATTAAACTTCACTAAATCTTGTGGTCAAAACATTTTACATTGTGGCTCAGGCGTTTAACATTTCTTTAATCTAATTAACATAGACACAATACAAGATCCTGTCTTTTACTCACAAAACCTTAAACCAAAGAAATGACTAGAGGGAAGTTTATAATGCATATAGGAAACAAGATCCCAGTCTCAGACGGTCATTCCTTTCTGTTATTCAAAAAGGGTGGCTGGGAGAATTAATTCAAAGTTTACATCAATTTTTATAGTACAATTATAAAATCTTGTCCCTACGGGTATATTGGAAGAGGGAATAAATTCATTTGAATTAACATAGGACTTCATCTCAGAAGCATTATTTGGTTATTCCTTTATCAAGAGAAGAAATCTTTCAATCAGAGTTAATTTATGTGACAGAGCTGTTGGTTTAGTTACATGGATTTTTCTGAAAAAAATTATAAGGTGTGTTTTGGTTTGGGAATTTTTGGCTTCATGCTCTTCACAGACTTCCTGCTTGCTTTTTTTTTTTTTTTTTGTTCGATCTTGGGGCTTTGGCTGGTTTTTCATTGTCATTCTAACTTATTTTTATAAGCCCTTCCAGCTGCTCTCCTAATGACCCTATCAGACTCTCCAGGATTTCAACCATTCTTGGAGGATTATAGTTTTATTAGCACTCAGACTAGGGCGAAACTTTTTTTCTAATGATGTTCTATTAGCCCAAGCAAATTCTCTGTAAGCATCACATTTGTGTCCTTCAGAAAATCCTATGGCATCCTCCTAGATTTCTCTGTTCCCATAATACTCCAGTAAGACTGTTTTGTTTTCAAAGTACTTTTTCTTTCAAGCAAAATTATATAGGATGCAAGTAAATGCTCTGATTCTTTCCAGCTTTCCGTTTTCCATGTGCAGTCTCATACAAAGGGTGTAATCCAGATTTTTAAATTTTTTTACGCATTTCTCCACTCAGTGTTGCTAGGTCTATGTTATTTAGACAGCCAAGTCCCATTTTCAGAAGTGACTTAGGCACATAAGCATTCCTAAGTCACTTACACCTTGCAAAGCTGAATACCATTAAATGATTACACCTTGCAACACCTAAATACATTTAAAATCTGGGCCTTGGGTCTTGCAACACTGAGTGGAGCAACACCAGAATATCTTTAAAAATCTGGGCCACAGTCCACTAGTTGTCTAGTGTTCTCAGCAACTGGAAACATATTCTCTATTTCACATCCTAGCTATGTGGTGGTACTTTCTTCAGAATCACATTGTTAGGTTCTTCCTATTGGTTTCACCATAGGCATGATCTTTTATTTATTTTTTGTGGGGTAGGGGGGGTCTACAGGTGACACAGTAAGGAATAAATACACAGCCTGCTTTTCTCCTCTACTTCTCACTCAGAGGCTCTCTCCCAAGGCTCTTGGATTTTAGGTTTAATGGAATGGATTCCCTCACCTACAGAGGTGATCCTGCAAACACCAACTAAGCATGTCAGTTCCCTTGGTAACTTGTGTACTTATTATGCAACAATCCTTCACTCAGTAGAACAGTTCACAAGCAGTAGTATATTTTTCTTTTCTTGTTTATACATTTCCTTAGAAAAGCATTATTCATACCGAAAGCTTGTTGGTGGAGATTTGGCAGGAAATATTCTCCCTTGTTACATATGTTAACCATAATATTAAATAATACTAATAATGTCTAAAAACCAACATGGTAAAATCTGTTTAGAAGAATAGGCTATGTAAGCATAAAGAGCAGAGGATTAAACTGGAACATACAATATTCCCAGAGGATTTATTTATAATGAATTAAGCAGATTAACAATCATATATTCAATAAGCAAATAAATAAAAAGCATTTGTTTTTAATGGTCATGGTCCAAATGATTCAGTTGTGTATGCCAGCAATCTTTCCAATGATCTACCCTTCAATGTGCAAGTAAAAAAAATAAAATAAAAAGGACATGTTTAAAAGTGTTCTTTGGGGGGTTTTAATGCAACTCCTAAAAAGGGCAAACTCTCTCCTTAGGTCTTATAACTCCACCAAATTGACCATTACAGTTGGAGATGACTTGCGTGTTTTTCAGTTATCTGATCTTTGATGTTCCCTTAAATCCTGTACATAGTTTATAAGGAAGCTTATACCTTCCCAAGGAAACTAATAGCTAGTCTAATTTAGTCCTGGATTTTTTTTCTACATATATATATATATGTTGGGCTACATTTTATCCTTTTAACCCCATATTGATAATGTTTCTCATTTCTCCTTTCTGATCCACAATCACATCCAGCCTCTTGAAAGACAAGGTATCTCATGTGAAACCATAACAGTTCTCTGTGATCTAGTGAATGATTATGGGAAAGACCACCTGACCCCAACAGGATTCTTTTCCGTCAGGCTATGAAATGATTTCCTGAAATTGCAGCCAAACAGATCTCCTGTGTGCCAGTATATAGTACTTTCACAAAGCAATTGAGAAATCCCTGAAGACTGAGAGCCATCAAGATTCGGACAACAGCTCTGAAATATATGAGTTCTCTAATGTGACTTTTCTGGCCTTAGATAAATAACCACTGATGCCTAACGGCCAGGTTGTATCTTAATCAAGTTATCTGACTTTAATGAATCACAGCAATATGTTGTGCAAGCTTTTCCAATACAAGCAGTGTAAAACCAATGATATGGACATTGGTTACTGTCTTACAAATGTTCCAGCCTATCAACATGACAGCTAATGCAGACACCATAATAATTTTCCCCTGAAATACCCTTGAAAACAGGTGAGTCTTGAAGCATCTCCTGAAGATCTCCAAATTCAGGTTCTGGAAAAGCAGTACAGGAAAAATTCCAAAATCAGGCACTCACCAACATCCTACAAATTAAGCCAGGAGCACATCAGACAGTTGTGATGGGTTCGGTCACAGAGATCCTCTTGGGACTGTCACCTGATGTGCTGAAATTACCTCTGAGCCTGTTTTCCCTGATGGCTTGGAACTCCAGAACCCTGCCTTGTTGAGCCAGCACTGTTCCCTCTAAGCTGTGCACGTGTGCACGCACACACAGATCCTAAACCCCATGCACATGGTGAAACACCACGCACACAAAAATTTGCACAGAAGTACAACAATTTCAACAGAAGAAATTTTTTGCGCACACGGCCTGTCAAAAATTAGAGGGAACATTGTGAGCCAGATAAGCTAGTCTGCTGCAACACAGACCCAGGTCTGATCCACGGCACCAAAGCTGCAGGCTTTAACCAAAAACTGCTTATCAGGTCACCTCTCTCCAGTATCCAGACACCCAGCTCCCAATGGGATCCAAACCCCAAATAAATTCGTTTTACTCTTTTTATAAAGCGTATACAGGGTAAACTCATAAATTGAGAGAGATGCACAGCTGTTTGCTCCCCCAGGTGTAAATCAATTACTCTGGGTTAATTAATAAACAGAAGTGATTTTAAGTAAGTATAAAAAGTAGGATTTAAGTGGTTTTAAGTAATAACAGACAGAACAAAGTAAGTTACCAAGCAAAATAAAACAAAACACCAAGTCTAAGCCTAATACATTTAAGAAGCTGAATACAGGTAAATCTCACCCTCAGAGATGTTCCAATAAGCTTCTTTCACAGACTTGACTCATTCCTAGTCTGGGCCCAATCCTTTCCCCTGGTACAGTTCTTGTTAGTTCCAGCTCAGGTGGTAACTAGGGAATTTCTCATGCCTGCAGCCCCCTTTGTTCTGTTCCACCCCCTTTTATATCTTTGGCACAAGGCAGGAATCCTTTGTCTCTCTCTGAGCTCCCACCCTTCCTTCTAAATGGAAAAGCACCAAGTTTAAGATGGATTCCAGTATCAAATGACATGTTCACATGTCCTATGAGACTTCATTAGTCACTGGCTGGCACCCACGTATACAGGAAGACTTACAAGTAAATAGAATCATAGATGGGTAGGGTTGGAAGGGACCTCAGGAGGTCATCTAGTCCAACCCCCTGCTTGAAGCAGGACCAATCCCCAATTTTTGCTCCAGATCCTTAAATGGCCCCCTCAAGGATTGAACTCTCAACCCTGGGTTTAGCAGGCCAATGCTCAAACCACTGAGCTATCCCTCCCCCCTTATTAAATAGAGTCACTTACAACCAATTGTCCTAGTTAATGGGAGCCATCAAGATTCCAAGCCACCATTAATGGCCCACACTTTGCATACTTACAATACGACTTCAGAGTAATACTTCATATTTCTAGTTTTAGATACAGGAATGATACATTCATACAAATAGGACGAACACACTCAGTAGATTATAAGCTTTGTAATGATACTTTACAAGAGACTTTTTGTATGAGGCATATTCCAGGGACATTATATTCAAATTTATAAACATATTTCCATAAAACATATGGAGTGCAATGTCATAACAATCACAACTATTCTGATATCAGATAGAGGCAGAGAAAGTATGTCAAATAGACAGAATGTCAACCACTGGGGATTTGGAGATCAAAACTAGCATATTAACCTTCACTTGGAAACTGAATGGTAGCCAGATGCAAATTATTAAGTATAGGAATAATGCGTTTCCTGCATGAAAGGCCTCTTCAATGTGCATTAGCTTCCATTTCTAGATGATTTGAAGATGATGTTCCATGTACAATGTATTACATTAATCCAACTTTGAGGTGAATAAGGCACATATAATTGCTTGTCCGATAAGAACTATTTTTGATACTTGTGCTGGAGTTTCCAGAAGCAACTGGGGAAACGAACTACAGACACATCCCACCAGTCAAAGATGCTGATATAACTCCCTCAACTTCTTTTCTTCCATCCTATCAGCATGATTTCATGCTATTCTACCATTGTAGTCAGCCAACTAACTCTGACCCTGCCCCAGTTTCTGTTAGGTGAGTCATTCTACTACAATGGCTGTATCAGAAGAGAAATAGTGTGTGTCATCATACTGAAGCTAGGACAGGAGAGGTAATGGTCAATAAGCATACAGTTTCAATCCCTCTTTCCTCTACTGCAGTCACCAAGTCATGGGGTCAGTTTCTACAAAGGGCATCAGTGGAGAACTATGGTCAGGGCAGCTGGCTGTTCTAGCATTCAACAACTGGCAGAAGTCCTCAAAAGACTGTCAGCTGAATGTAACTAGATAGCAGTGTGCTCCAGCCATACTGCCTCCCCATCCCTACCAAGTGCTATATACAAGTGGCCAGGATACTGTAGGAGCTGGATATGCTGCGGGGGAATCTCCAGATGGGGGTTGCAACCACCCTTATTTCCTAAATCTTATTACGGGAGTGGAATGGGCCTCCAAAATCCGGAGTGCCCCATGCATGAGTGGAGTCAAAACACATGGGGGCCAGTGCCTTGGTTGTCATGGAGTCCACAAAATCCTGAGATGATTCACAGTGGCTGGTATCCAAAAATTGAAATAATCCAGGACAATTAATCTAGGCAATTTAGACCCCACTAGAGAGAGGCATACCAGGAACAGCACTGATGCAGACCAATTTCAGTCTGTGGGTTTAATCTTATCGCCTTTCTGGTTTAAAGTTATTT
Organism: Lepidochelys olivacea; assembly: GCF_965140295.1. NCBI lineage: Eukaryota > Metazoa > Chordata > Testudines > Cheloniidae > Lepidochelys > Lepidochelys olivacea. Next base: position 77,880,854 of record NC_140414.1, read on the forward strand.
ATTGCTTTATGTCTCTTCATACATCTTGTTCCTAATTACAGCCAGCTATTAAGATTAATGCTTACCTTGGGCAGGCAGTGTTTGCCAAGTTTGCCTTTTGTTTTGCCTGCCTGATGGATGTGCAGAAAGAAGAAGGGTTACAGGATTTCCCCCCTTGGAAACTGGGAAGATTGATCAGCTGTAGGGATAACAACGGCATCACTTTGGATTTGCTACTGGATAAAAACACATCAAAATTGTTCAGGACACCAAAACTGAAAATATATTAGTCAATGACATGATTGTTTTCTGTAGGGATTTTGTTAACCTTTCACCACCCTGATTCATGTTTGTTTCATGAAGCCGAGGGAGAAAAAATAATCTGCTGTCTTGGTTTCCTGACTGTTCTGACTGAAAAAAGCACTTTTTAAAAACATTGGTGTCTTCAGTTTGTTCAGTTGAACAGATTGCTGAATCTATTTCTGAAATTATGAAAGTGAGATTTGCAATACAATTATAGAAATGTGATATAGAAATGCAGATTAGAAGTTTATTCAGAAAGGTTTTATGAAACTCGGATGGAAGCACCTGAGCTGAAACCAAATCAGAATCAGAGATGGGACAGCTGGCAGAGTTTACCATTAGGGCCCTGGGCCTTGAACTCACTCCCTACTGAGGCCTGTAACAACCCTCCAGGGCAGATTTAATAATTTTTTTAAGATGATGTTGAAATAAAAAGAAAACGGTACAGAGTTCAAGCTTAAACGTTTCTGGTTATCAGGGAATAAGGTACAGATTATCAATGGGTGCGAAATTCGGTTTAGGAACGGGTGGCATATGGAATACATAATCTGCAGTCTCCCTAATGGGGGGTAAAAGGTTAAAGGGACAAAGGACAGACATTGAGATATGGAGGTATGTTGTTCATATAATGGCTATGTTCAAGTGTGGAGTATAATAGTGGAATGGATGATAAGGATGGATTTACTCTCATTTGGTGAGATTTAATGTTCAGTGAGTTTATGTTTCCAGTTCATATGGTCCAATGGAAAAAGTCTCTCAGTCCCTTTCCCATAGTTGACGCACGATGTCATACCGGCTCACACCTCCTGGTACTGTCGGTGGCCGGTGATGTGTTCGATGTAGATGTCCCTGGACCATCGGATGGTGTCCGAGACCATGAAGCGCTGCATGAGCCGTGTGTAGCATCGACTGATCCCACAGGTCCGCAGCACACGCTCGTTGCAGGAGTCCCAAGTGTCCAGGGCTCTGACGATCAGGGCATCCATCTGCACCTCGTAGCCCTTCGCTCTCAGGGTGTCAGCCTAAGAGGGGGTATTTTTCCAGCTTATGAGCTCGGGCTTCGCGGAAGACGGGAGTCCTGTTCTCAAAGGAGACTGTGATGTCGACGAAGATGATCTTTTTCTAGGCCTCGTCGGTGACTGTCAGGTCACAACTGGCTGTCAGTCCCAGGAATGGCGCAGTTCACGGCAACCTCCCCCAGACACGGTGCGATGGCATTCATCAGGCGGTTCTGGATGGCATTGTGGCACAGCTGCCAGGCTCTGGAGTGGGGCATGCATCTGCATGGGATGTGGGGTAGGGTCTCGTTGGAGTAGCTGCACTTCTTGCAACGGTTTGTTAGTGTATTTGTCAAGCATTGTCAGGGATGCCCAGAGCATTGAATGGACTATTCTTTTATTGATTTACCGATCTACGGATTTTTTTTAACATTGTCATCTCAGAAATTATATGACGACATTGGGTAGGATTTTTTTTCCTCTACTAAGATTCACTTGGCACAGGAAAGGGAGATGACCATCAGGTTCCTTGAAAAAGTCAAATGACTCTGGCTCTAGCTCCACTTAAGTTGGAACAGCCTATGAATTTAAGCCTACACTTCCAACCCTGAAAACTCAACCTGGGGTCTGAAAATCAGGTTGTTGTGTTTCTGGCTCTTTATCACCAGTCATAAAAGTCCTGTCATTAGAACTTGGTTAAGTTTGGTGATGTGTGAACCAGAATAGAATTCAGCTACTCTTCCATCACTGTATTGCTCCAAAAGTAAAATGACGCTAGAAGTTTTTGTATGTGGTTGGTTGGTTGGTTGTTTTCTCTCATTTGTTTTGGGTGTTTTTTTTTCTTGCCAGTGAAGTAAACAGGATTGGTATGGAAAACAAAGATGCAACATCTCTGTGGAATCAAAAAGTGCCAATTTACGTAGTCACTCTTCTGACTGAAGGTCACTTCAAGTTGATATTAGCTTTGAAGATTTTAATTTTCTCTCGAGAAATGATATACTAGTTTCTTGACAATTATAGTAATCAAAATTGAGCATTCCACTTAGACAGCAATACAATTAAAAATAAAAGTCCAATATAATAGTATAAATAATTACTTACATAAAAATTGATTACTTAAACACTTGATTTTTTTCCCTTGAGTAGCTCTTATGAAAATTATATTTTTGAACTGTACTGAAGAATGCTGTAGTAATATGGCTGGAAGGAAACTAGAAGATCCTCAGCTGGGATACATTGTCATAACTTGAATGAAGTCATGACAATGGAGCTATGGCAGTTCACACCAGCTAAGGATAGATGTGTATCTCCTGAGGTAATCTAAGAAAGCAAAATTTAAAAAAGTTAGAAACCATGTAACAAAACAACTGTATTAAATGGTACAACTTTATATAACTTTGCTTTGTATATCATCTTTCATAGGAACTAGATCCCAAAATGTTGTAGAGAACTGAGTAATACAAACAACTATTCTTTGAACAAGTAGTTTTTTAAAATAAACAAATATAAAACCCACAACTCCTACTACACTTTTCCTATTGACTTCCTTTTCTTTCCCTACCCTCAAGCTGGACATGCCAGACATAGTAATAAACTTATGATAAGTACATGTCAGAATTGGCTTCGGTTCTCCCATTTGCCAACAACTAATGAACGAGATCAACTGACAGTTTGTGGGTTTCTGACTGACAGCAATTTGTTTAATTTAAGCAAGTCACCAGAATACAAGTTTCATTAGCAGAGCCAGGGATGGCATGCAAGTGGTATTTAGCAAGAGGAGTTACTTTTTATTTTGTCATTCCCCTTTCATCTTTTGGCAGAAACAGAAGGAATTTGATTATTTTGCAATTACTTTGAGCTAAGAGTAGTTCTTTAATCAGTGCCAAGGATAGTGGGAAGGTAAAACAACAAAAGATCCTAAACAGAAACTGAAACCTAGAAATATGACTTAATTTTCAAAAGACCCACAACTAACATGTTTTATTGATTAACCATAATGATCATCACAGAAAATGGTAGATTATATGCCTTGTATGCTGAATGACAATTTACACCAGCTGAGGATGTGCTGCGTAGAATATGATGGATTGCTGATGAGGAAAAGAGCTACTGACGTCTGTTCTATTTGTAAAGAATCGTAGTGAAAGTTCTTGCACCAACTGTGATGAGACTGTTGTGTAAAGGAAGAGAGAAGAAACTGAGAGTAGGTGATCAGGACAGAGTAACATGGTCCAGGGTAGCTTTAAAAATCACAAGGATAATGAGGGATGAAGTCCAAGTTTAAAACACACCTAGACCCACACAGAGTTGGATCCTTTGGAACTAGATACTTATATGTTTAGGCAGTTGAAGAGTTCATGTATGTATGGGGTAATGTGTGTGTGCTTTTTCAAATGGGGGAGAATACTGGAGGCAAGAGGGCTGGAATGCGTAGAGAGCAGAAAAGCTACAGTGTCTCAGGTGAAGGATTTTTGCAGAGGTAGAGTCAGGGTGATTTATGGATCTTGTTGTGAAGGTGATTTTAGGCAAGTTTCAGATATAGGAGAAGGAGAAACTGTGATGCCAAGTTTACAGACACTGGAGTAAATGATGACAGTAAGTTGAGGACAGAGATACCAGATATATTGTTATGAATTTTACCATAACCTGAAGTTGATTTTTCAGTTACTTAAAATGCTACAAGCTTGAGCACAGTGCACCTTGATTCAAATGTCTCTCTTTGATAGAAGCACATTTTTCAATAGGGTGTCTGTGCTAGCCTCTAAAATAGGGCAAAAGTCTGCCCTCTAATGTAGATGCACAATTTCTGATGATTTCAAGGGAAAGGACACATGTATCTGAAGACAGAATTTGTCCCATAGGATTTTGAGGGGCTGCAGAGGAAAATTCAGACCTAAACAGAAATTGATGGCTATCGAATCAAATTTCAGCACCCTCAGGAATTTTGTCTTTTTTAAATAGATAAATTAAAGAACAGTCTACAATCAAATGTTGACCATGCAGCAATAACAACATACATAGGTCCGATGTCTTTTTTTCCCCTTCTAACCTGTACAGTACTCTTGTGCGATGCCCATCTTGCACTTGTTTATATTTATACGTACTGAGCTAGAGAATCTTAGACCTTTGGAACTCAATGTGCATTGCTGAAAAATCAGTAGTGGCTTTTATCTATACATCTGCTAGAGCTAACAACTACTATCAATGTTTCGTTATCACATTCAATAGGTGACGACAACTCTTTTCCAAAAATAAATTTTGTTTGCAACTTATTAGTTTCCGAGGTTACCTTCTGCAGGAATAAATGTGATCTGTGCAATTTTAGAATGCATGTTTTGTGTACTGTGGCTAAGGTAATTGGGAATGCTGTTTTAGTGAAGATACTTGCAAGGCTAAATTCAAGCAAAATAATTGGAAAGAGCTGGGAAAGATCAAAAAAGAACCCTAATATTGGTGGAACTCGGTCACGTAGTCTCTCTCTTAGGTTTATATAAGATGCAAAGTAGACTAGTTAAATGGGATCATGCTCAAATATAAGTCCCTTTAACTTTCAACAGTTTCCTTTTCCTTGTTGATATTTATTCAAGTTCCAAGATTTTCACATCATATTTCATATGCCCCTCATGGCCTGTTGGCTAAGATTGACTCAGATACTGCTATAAAATCTGGAATTGTATTCTGCATTTGAAGGAAGTGATCTGTTCTGCTTGTTTGTTACTTTATCTGTAATGAGAGTTCACTTTTATAGTATGTATTTTAAATCACAAATTGCAATGCTGACATGCGAGACTTATTTGTTGAATGCTGACCCATGTCGTTGGTGTTGTACAGAACATAGGGGAAGGCTTGGCCATGTCCTGAAGAGCTTACATTCTAAGTATAATTTTCTGTCTTAGAAAAAAGGAAGCATTCATGCTGGCAAAATATATATAACTTGCAGTGTGTAATTAAGTGTGTTCAGGTTGCAAAGGTTGGTATTCCCCCACAGATGCAAAGATACATAATGGATAAAAGTTAGGGTGGCAGACAGGTGTGTGGGGATAAGGCAGGGAAGGCTGGGTGGATTCTTTCCTATGGCTATTGTAGCCTTGAAAAACTATGGCAGAACAACTGCTTCAGTGAGAAATAGGTTACTGCCAGTCCCTAAAAGTATTAGCTGTGCTCACTACTCTGTCACTCTGCCCTCCTCCATGAGCCTGTAACCTGACTTCTGTGGGTAAGCTGTAACGCTACCCCCTTTCTTCCACTTTTGTTGAGTTTCTAGAAGCATCATTTAATTGAAAAAAAATGTAGTAGATATTTGATGCAAGATATGCTGCTGTTCAGGCTTCCTATATGCTCATTTTAAATAGCCAATGTCCCTGTCGTAACTTCTTTCATCCTAACATCAAGGAACGCCCTAGTGGCCAGAGACGTGGAGGGGAAAAGGCTGTAACTCCAGCTTGAAAGCGTCTTTCATACTCCGTGTGAAAGCCTGGGCTGTCTCACTAAATAGACTGGGAAGGTATATGAAAACGTTAAAAGTAGAGAGGACTATCCAGATACGAGACAATAGAAGGTATTCACTTAAAGAGGTCCTGTTCGAATGTAGCTCACATAAAATCTACAACTCAGGGCACGCTCCTGGAATCAGATTTCTGTCTGACCCCATTTTTTGCCCCAGCAAGGCAGGGATTTAATACAATAGCCTGCTATAGTTGCTTGCCCATACTATTCTTTTTATTAGAATCAATATACCCGCTTCTCCAGTGTTAACAAAACCTTTCTTGCTGTGAAAATTACATCATTAAATCAGCAAATGCACTTGAAAACAGGTAACTTATTACATGCTTTAAATTAGAAACATAACAAAAAGAAAAACCCACAATCTCTTAAAATCATAACTTTGAATCCAGCCAGTTACAAACAAACAATGGACAAAATTAAATCGTCACTAATTACTCAAATACATTTTCCAGAATTCCTTTAACCTGTAGCCCGGGATCACTTCCCGTTCACAGGAATGAAACCTCAAACACTGTGTGTGCCCTGTGGCTACTGGCAGGTTTCTGTTTCTGGAAGCTGGATCTGATCCTTCCTTTTTCTTGTCCATATGGCTTGGGGGAGACCCTGGCGGCATGGTGCACACGAGAGGTGAAATTGTTGCATGTCTGAGTTAATGACAACTCAAGATTGTCAAATCACAGGCTCAATTGGAATTATTTAATCAAAGATTATTGATCGGAGATTAGTACAGCGCTATAGAGAGAGAATAGAAATGTTACCACTCCTTGTTGTTAGATGGAAGCTGGTTCTCTCTCTCCTTCACTGTATCTGGAAGGATGCACAGTTTCATTCATCCATTAAGTTCCCATACTAGGGTCATTATATAGAGCAGTGGCAGATTAGTCATTGGGCCAAGATGCCCATGCCCAGGGTCCCTGGCCAATTGGGGGCACCCGAAAAATGGGCGCCCATGCACCCTGACCTGCTCCACGCATGCACACCCCCAGCACTTCTGCTGGGGAGCAGAGTCAAGCCCCCACGCCATGACCCCATTTCTCCTGCAGGAGTGCTAGGGGACACTGCAGGTGAAAGGGTTGTGGAGGGGCCCCCATTTGCTCTGGCCCAGGGCCCCACAAAAGAGTAATCTGCTTCTGATGTAGAGTTTCAGACAAAGAAAACCTCTTTGTCTAAGAAACACATGTTTTGATGTCATTTCTATACATTCTCAATTTACCTGATTTATGTATGAAGGCATGATTATTTACAGCTGAGAGGACTAACAATTCATCAAGATAATCTCTCTCAGTGGGTCCTTCTTACCCCCATAATCATTCTTCCCTCTTAATTGCCCAACAGAAAACATGTTCTGTAAGAATCATCCCTTATTAATTTTCTAAGTTTATATAATGCTTATGTAAGCATTTTATATATGTATGAATAAAATATACTGGGAGATAGTTTCCAAGAATATCTAGAGTATTATAATCATGAGTGCACCACATATTAAATACAGCTTAATGCATAAAATTCATGAATAGTGTTACTTATCTGTCAAGGACCAGTGTTCTGGGCCTTAAAACTTGGACATACTCCTTGTTAATATCATTAAGGTTCTAAAATCATTGATATATAAATGAATCAAATATACAAGAAAGTAAAGGACTAAAGGGTTACTATTTACTAACAGACACGTATATCTGCAGGGGATCCACTTATTAGGGGGAACAAGGGAACTCTGGCTGTGTTGGGGTCCCTGCTGCCCCCAGCTTCTTAATTACCGGGCTTATCAAACTTCCCCACTTTTTTTCTCTCCCCAAATCAACCTATTCCTTGCCTCTGAATTGGACAGGTCACCTTGAACAAAAGAGATTTTCTATCCATCAATAGAGAGAGCATGAGAAACTCAGAACATGTACTGACCTGTATTTTGTGGCTCATGCTGAGCTTAATCCCCAAAGAAATAAATGCAAATTAACAAACTAAAATCTCACATGCTTCATACTCTATTTATTTACTCCATATTTCTTAAAATACTTCTAGCAAAGACTTTGACTATTTAACTAACTTTGCCAATACATAAGCATAACTTTTGAACTCCACAAGCAAGAGCAGATAAGTTTTATTTATGACATCATCATATTTACTCCTTCTCATAATACAAGAACAAGGGGCCACCAAATGAAATTAATAGGTAGCAGCTTTAAAACAAACACAAGAAAGTATTTTTTCACACAATGCACTGTCAACCTCTGGAACTCCTTGCCAGAGGGTGTTGTGAAGGCAAATACTATAATGGGGTTCAAAAGGGAGCTAGATAGATTCATGGAAGATAGATCCATCAATGGCTATTAGCCAGGATGGGAAGGAATGGTGTCCCTAACCTCTGTTTGCCAGAACCTGGGATTGGGTGACAGGGCATGGATCACTTGATGATAACCTGTCTGTTCATTCCCTTTGGGGCATCGGCTATTGGCCATGGTCAGAGGAGCTCTCATCTTGCAGAATTTGGTAGTTCCACAAGAATTTTCTCACTTACACAGTTTCTAGGCTCCAGATGTATAGAGTTTCATCTGGCTTTAAGATTAAACTCGATAAGTTTATGAAGGAGATGGTATGATGGGATAACATCGTTTTGGTAATTAAATATTCTTGGTAAATCGGCTCAATGGCCTGTGATGGGATGTTAGATGGGGTGGGATCTGAGTTACTACACAAAATTCTTTCCTGGGTATCTGGCTGGTGAGTCTTGCCCATATGTTCAAGGTTTAGCTGATCGCCATATTTGGGGTCGGGAAGGAATTTTCCTCCAGGGCAGATTGGAAGAGTCCCTGGAGGTTTTTCACTTTCCTCTGTAGCATGGGGCACGGGTCACTTGCTGGAGGATTCTCTGCTCCTTGAAGTCTTTAAACCACGATTTGAGGACTTCAATAGCTCAGACATAGGTGAGAGGTTTTTCGCAGGAGTGGGTGGATGAAATTCTGTGGCCTGCGTTGTGCAGGAGGTCAGACTAGATGATCATAATGGTCCCTTCTGACCTAAATATCTATGAATCTATATCTGGAACTTGAGTCCTGAGGAATTGCAGAAGGGCCAGAAATTTTGGCTTGTAGAAAAATTACACTTTTGCAGAACTTTAATGTGTTCTTATTTTTAGATATTATTTTGTAGTAGCAGTGCTAGTTATAGTCTGAAAATTGATTCCAGCATCTCTGATACTGCCAACCCCAAAAGTTCAAAAATCATGAATCAAAGCTCCCCAAAAATCAAGGCTTAAAAAAAATCAGGATAATTTTTAAAAATAAAATTTGGGGGTTTTGTTTTGTCTTCTGGGTTCTGAGCCTTTAGGGAGTGTTTGGGTCACAGTTTCAAGCTTTTCTCTGCAACTGTGAGAGCTAGAGACATACCTCTTAAAAATGTGCTGAGATTTTCATGTAATCACAGGACTTAAGGAGCTGGGAATCTAAATAAAACATAAAATTATGAGACTCGTGACAGACACTGGGAGAGAAGAAAGGAGAAAAAAAATGGAGTTTTCAATACTGCAAGAAACCTTGAAAGAACAACATAAATTTAGGGCAGACAAATACATGCTTAAGAAAGGACCATTTTAAGGGGTTTATGCACATTTTTATGCTCCTTTTAGCTTCCCAATTGACCAACAAGATCTGTATTCTTCTAAAGGAATGAGTTGTGGGGGTTTTTTTTTTTGCATTCTTTCTAAAATGTGCCAGCATGGACATATTTTTCCTGCCAACATTCTGCTTTCTGAACAATGGGGAAGCAGAGAGGTTAGCCCATAGGAATGCCAATTTTACGTAAACTAATAAATTGGGACTTGTCATCTTTAACAGCTTAAGTTTTATAATGGTACAGGTCACATTTTCTTTATCAAAAACCTCATTGGTAGTCTAGAGCAGATGTATCATTTTCATTGAATAATATCTACAATAACTGTTCAAAAACATCCATTGGAATGTTCTGTCAACTCTAATAGCAGTGGAGTTGTAAGAAGTGGTTCTTTTTATTCAGATGTGTTGGTCCCGCTCTCCATTTTCCCCTGTACATCTGTATCTATGCCGGACCACCATACTGCTGGTTTGTGCCTCAGTTTACACACATATAAACATAAGGTGGGTTTGTGTTTATAAATTATTCTGACACCCCTATAGGAAAGGCTCAGTAGAAGTGTAATTATTAATACTAACTTTATGCCTTAATAATTGGGGAATCTCCAGGAATATATGAAGGGAATCTTTAAACAACAAATTCAGACTTTCCCCTTATAAAAAATGTTTGAGCCCTAATAATCAAAGTCCTACCAACAGTAAAGACTTTAGAATCAGTGGTGTTTGTGAAGTTCTTGACGATGCAGAAAGTGGAGTGTTATACTAGCTTTGCATTGCTGCTAGTAGTGTAAAAAACAAATTGTCAATAAACTAACCAGGTATCTTTTGAAGGACAACTAAGAGCAGTTACATGGAGAACCATCAGCTATTTTTACCATGTCACTTTCTGAGCATAACATAGACAATTAAAGGCCTGTTGCCTGGAGATTAGGGCACCCTGAAAATGGAGCTAGAAAACACGGCCAGAGAAAATCCGCATTTCTACACCAGTTATTACAGTTTAAGGTAGCTTGTCTTGCATAATTTTCACAAAGTTAACTTTTCATATTTTGACAATGGTAAAAGATTGCTAATGTTATGGTTATATTGCCAGTCTCTGAAACTATTACAAGTTAAAGTGCACACAGTTGGAATGATCCGTCTAACTTGACAAAATTGAACTAGAGTGTCGTAGGCCATGCTGACCAGGACCAGAGCAACTAAAGTAGGTAATATAATTTTAAAAATACCAACAGGGATTTATGCTAAAGGATACTACACTTCACATTGCTGCTACTGTATGTGGAACTAGTGTTGGCAATAATAAATTTGGCACTCAGTGTAGACAATCACTCAAAGGATTCAAGAGAAAGCAAATACCTTAATTAGGTCATATGATGACCTCAGTTATGGATAATCATTTAAATTCCCAGTTTAGGATTTATACCAATTAGTCAATTAAAATTCCAGTGCAACACCAATCTAGTGAAACCTCTGTTTAGGTGTTCAAATATAGATTATCAAATGTTCTTAATGACTACACATCTCATATGGCAAGAGCAAGGTTTTTGTTGTTGCCATTCTTGAGCATAGCAGGGTTTGCTCAGATAGTGGACATATCAAACTGATCATTTGTATTGGTTGCTCCTTAGACATTTATCCATCTGGCTGTTGTGCAACTCAGTTCTGAGGTTACCCCTTTTTACTCAACTACAATCCTCATTCCCTAATTCCTCTCACTTCCCTATGGTTGTAAAATTAAACCTCCAGGGAACCAGATATATTTTGATGCTCTTGCTCTCCTTTCCTCATCAGAGAAACTATTTTATCTGATAGCTATGTCCTTGAGTACATTTGAATCTACAATGGATGTAAACTCCTGCTCTTATGGCCAAAGGTCTTGATCCTTCAAAGCCCATGGCTTAGTCACTGGGACACTGTCAACTTGATTTTTCCATTTAATAGAGCTTCCTTCGAATGTGTCCATATCAAATTGTATTAATCCTTTAAAATTGCATATAAGATTTTTTTTCTGATTCCTTGCTGATGTTTGTAAGGCTTTTCTACAGTAAAGGAGAAACCAGTGAATGTAGAAGGAAACAGTAACACTGACTACCCACTCTGTACTCTCAAATGCACAAAGTAAACTAACCAAAAAAATACAGAATATAGTCAACATCTTACCTAGGAGATTACTATAAGGGTATGACTTGAACTATAAAAGCACACATTTCAGGTAGACATGTGATGTTCAAGCTGATTCTGTCATGCTAAAATGGGTAGTTTCCGCAGGAGAACACCACATTCTGAAATGTTGAGAAAGCTGTATATCTCTCTGGTGTAAATTACAAGCAAGTTGGTGGAGGTGAAGTAAACTTTAAGATCTCCATGGAAACTTGCTGATTACTGTCTTTCCCATGGAAGAAAAGAGCATTTCTGTACCAGTATGTTCTTGCATTAGGAGCTATCTCCTGCTCAACCAAATATCAACAAAAACTAATACAGTTGCTGGTATGAGAGGCCTTTGGAAGAGGCATGGAATCAAAATTAAGATAGTACCAAAAAAAAGAAATTGAGTATGGCACATATAGCTCTTGATCCTTCAATCCATGTGCAGGCTGTTTTTTCTATTTCTTAGTATATATACAGAATAGTTTTTGGATATATTGTTCTTCCTCCTTTTCAGGTAGTGCTGGATGCAAAGTAAACTCCTGGCCCTTTCAGTCACTTAATAAAACACATTTTGTATGAAGTAGAAAGTATGCAGTTTACAAAATGGCATTTTTACAACTCCTCTTGCCTACAAGGAGCAGTGGGAACTTTTGAATTTTTTATTGCAACACCAGCCTGAGATGTTTTATACTGTTATAAAAGCACCAACTGTGTCTGTGAGGAGTAGTACTGGAAAATGACTACTTTGAGAAATACTTGGTCTGAAAGGTATTCATTAAGATGGATATTTTGCTTTAACCCCAAAGACTGCTAAGAGTGTAAGTGATACATAAGTGAGATCTTAATAACTGGTGAATCAAAGGTCACATTCAATATTTTCTCAAAAGAAACCCTGAAGCATTATGGGGTCGGATGCTTCTCTTGAGCCTTAAATGTGTAAAAGCAAACTTATCCCTTGTAGCTCTGCTTTTCTTATGCTGCGGTTTGTTATATACCCCACGATGTACAGACACAGTGCTGATGGTGGCTAATTTTGATTGATTTAATTAATCTCAGACATATGAAATCCATGTACAGGGCCAAATTTTTACATGTGTATTTACAAATGCAAAATTAACACGTGCAGATTGGATAATTGTACAATCACTTGCCCAATTGCAACTGTACTTTAATTTGCCTGTTTTTAAAAACTGGCCTACTGCCTTAATCTAGGTACATTTATGTGATATATACTTGTATATGTGAAATAATATACTCTGTGATTAAATTGCATTTATCATGTTCATTTCCTCTTTGCCCACTGATCCATTTCCTGGTTATTACCAGGGCTGGATTAATGCAGGGGCTTTAGGGGCTGCAGCCCAGGGCCTTGGGCTAAGGGGGACCCCAGCCCCGCAAAAATAAATCCAATTATATGTATGAAAAAATGGGGTTGGCAACAACCTTTGGCACGTGGCTCATCAGGGTAATCCGCTAGCAGGCCGCAAGACAGTTTGTTTACGTTGAGTGTCGGCGTCTGCAGGCAGCTCCCAGTGGCCATGGTTTGCCGTTCCCAGCCAATGGGAGCTGTGGGAAGCATGTGTCCTTGCATACCCAATTTATATGGGCAATTATTGCAATTACATGTGCAAATAGACAAATGAGCATAGAACAAATCTATTTTATCAACGTATCTTATTAAAACAACTTCCCTCCTGATCATAATTATCAAGTGATAAAATCCTATCACGTGCCATTTCTTATTGGTTGGATCTGTGCGCCTCTGCAGGGGTTTCATAAAAATGTTGGATGATAGTGCACAGGCACCTAGAAAATATGACAGCGAGCTCAAAAGAGGAAAGTGCAGAAGTTAAAAAAGATTCGTGAGGAACAGTTGTTAAACAAAATACCAAAATTGACAGGCTATTTTAGTAAACCACCAACAAATGCACTAGATATTAGTGATTTAGAAAATAAGTCAACAAGCATCACAAATCCATGCGAGGGAATGACAGCAACCCCAAAAGACAGTCCAGACACAGCCAGTCAGCCAGTTTTGGACAAGATTGAAATAGCTGCATGTGATGAAGGTAAAAATGCAGCTAACTTTGACCCATACAGCACTGATGCAGCATGCTGTGGCCCAATAAATGAAACAGTGCAATCTTATTGGATCACAAAAGGGCCAATACTATGTCAAAACAAAAACTGATTTTTTTCAGTGTCTAAAAAACAATACACACAACAGAAAAAGTGTTTATCGAAAACCCTCTTCACATGTACTCTTCAAAATGGGGGATTTATACCTTGTGATTGGGTTCTGTATTCTCCATCGACAGGATCTGGGTTTTTTTGTGTGTGTTGTTTGGAGATTTGTCTTCTAATACAACAACATTTAGTGGTTATGGCTTTAATGACTGGAAACACTCTGCAGTTCTTGTTGAGCACGAGAGCAACATTTGTCACATAAATGTAATGCTTACCTAGATTTCTCTGACACAAGCCAAAGGGCAAATCAACTTAGAAATGAAAAAACAGTTTGAAACTCACCTTGCTTATTGGAAAGAGGTCCTCAGATGGGTTGTTAGGTTTCTGGCAGAGCGTCTGCTTTCTTTCAGAGGAGACAATGAAGCTGTTGGATCCCCCAGTAATGGAAATTGGGCTCGCCGGAATTATTGAGTCACTTTGATCCTTTTCTAAATGAACATATAAAAAAAATATGGGAACGTTGGTAAAGGAAGGTCTTCATACTTTTCTTCAATGATTTGTGAGGAATTTATAACATTAATGGGACATAGGGTGCTTTCAGAAATAAACAGTTAGTTGCAGATTGCAAAGTAATTTTCGATTATTGTAGATTCCATTCCTGACATATCCCACGTATATCAACTTACGTTCATTGTCCACTATGTGTCGCAAGAGGGGCAGATTCAAGAGCATTTTCTTAAATTTCTCAAAACAAGTCATACTGGAGAATTGCTTTGTGATTCAGTTTTGCAGAAGATGGACATTGACATAGCAAATTGCAGAGATCACTGTTATGACAATGCTAGTAATATGTGAGGGGCATACAATATCTGCAATCATGAATTCTGGAGATAAGCCACTTAGCAGAGTGGGTAGCTTGCGCAGCTCACACTCTCAATTTAGTTGGGGTTACGAGCGTAAACTGCTGCTTGGAGGCAAACGATTTTTTTTCCTTTGTTCAGTCGCTTCTTAATTTCTGCTCAAGATCAACCACTCACTGGCAAATTGTTACTGCAGGAATAGAGCTAAATGACAATAAGTGAATTGAGATGCTGAAAGCTCTTTCAGATACAAGGCGCTTCGCACATGCCCAGACTACAAAAGCACTACGGCTGAATTATGAAAATATTCAGGAATCTCTCCGAAAACTAGCCGATGATCCAAATCAGAATCCAAATATGCACAACGATGCTCAATCACTAGTCATGAAAATGGACAAGCTGGAAATTGCTTTTCTTTGTAACCTCTGGAACACAGTTCTGCAGAGATTTCAAGCAACTAGCAGTGCACTTCAGGCTGTTGACCTTGACTTGCCTAATGCTGTAAAGTTGGTGGGCTCTTTAAAGGATTTTGTGGCTGGTCTACGAGTTCAGTTTGACAGCTTTGAAACGATCGCTAAACAAATGACACCTCGAGTTTCTCAACAGTATAAACCGGAAAAGCACCATGAACTGAAGCATAAAAAACAGGATGAGTTTGGGGAGATGGACTGAAAATTGCCAGGCTGAGAGAAATTTTGCGTGGAGGTTTTCAATGTTGTTGTTTGATAAATTTGTTGCAGAGTTGCATCGCAGGTATGAAGGATACAAAGGGGTATGCGGCTACTTTGGATTTATGAATAATCTTCATATTACTTTCTGCATCAGAACTACGTGATTCAGCTGTTAAACTACAAAACAAATCTAGTGCTGATTTACAAGAGGATTTTGCAGATGAACTGGTTCAATTGGCAGGAGGTATACTGGATGATGTATTGGACCAGATCATCAGCATGCCTCCCATGAGTTCAGTTGATTTATATCATTTCACACCAAGGATCCAGCTCATTCATTTTTTTTCCTGCATCTAATTGAGCTCTAATTTGTATCCTGAAATTTTGGAAGTAGTTGCATTTTTTAAACTCTCATTTTATCACAGTGGCCCATAATCACATTTTATTTGGCCTTTTATCTCATAATCCTATTAGAATTCCGGGATGCTTGAAATTTCATCATAACGCTACACAATGTTTCTGTCTAACTTGTTCAAGTAAAGTTCAGACTTGGTTAAAGTGTAACTTTCTGAAAAAATTAGTTTCCCTATTTATTATTTCTGAATATCTCCACAATGAATCTGCTGTTTAAAAGCTACCTCTTGCTTGTAAACTTTAAGCCCTGCAAACTCCATTTAGAAACTCAAAATCAAGCTAGGTTCTTTCTGGCAAAGGTACCAACAAGGTTAAAAAAAGTCTGCAACTGGAATTTAACAGTTCTGCTGATAAATGATCTGTAACAGACTCTCAGCAGGACCTGCAATAGTAACAGGAGTAAAATGCAGTAACAGTTTATTTTTATTGTAGTATAAGCAGACGTGACTTAATATACCTGAAGAGAACAGGTCTGTGAAATAAGAAGTTACTGCTTTTTTGTAATTTTTCAGAGTAGAATTGTTTAACTATAACTACCATAAGTGTCCATGAAACCACAAGTGCTTTTGTTAGGCAAGACTGGTAACCCCATATAAATCTATGTCCTTGGTCTTCCTCCTCAATTTTCTTCCCATTATTTTTCACTATCTATAACCTGGAACATATTTTTGACTGTGGACATTCCTCCTCCAAAATTTCTGAAGTGTTTAATCCAATTTTCATTGTCTCAGTGACATTGCCTGTGACCACTTTTGCTTTGATTCAACCTTTCCTGTAAGATTAATCCATCTTCTAGACTTAACAATTGTAATTCCCTCCTGTATAGCCCCCTCTAAGGTCCATTTTAAAAAGGAAGGTTAGGGCACTACCTTGGGATTCTGGAGATACAGGTTTAATTCTCTGCTGCATCACAGACTTTCTGTGTGTCCTTGGGCAAACCACTAAGTCTCTTCCTTAGTTGCCCATCTGTAAATTATGAAGATAAATACATTAAAGATTATGAGGTGCTGAGATATTGTGGAAACAGGTGTGGCAGGGTACTCTTAGCAGCTATAAATTGGAAGACAGCACGCTGGTCATGTAGAACACACAGGGCACTGGATGTAGTTTAGTGTAGGAGGGACTTAGTCTGGATTTGGAAGGGTAGAAGGGATTCTTTGCACCCGTACGGAGCATGATGGTAACTAGCTCACCAGCTTATAGCTCTGAGAAGAAAATAGGCAGTATAAAAGACTTGGCCAGGGAACGAGAGAGGGGGCTTCCCCATTACTGCTGCTATGTTGTGTATGTACCTGGAGCATAAACAGTAATAAACGCACTTGTTGGAGGTACCCTGGTGGACTGTGTGAATTAAGCAGCACACAAAAAAGGCCTACCAGCCAGGGTTTCCAAGAGCTGAAGAGGAAGCTGGTTCACAAGGAGCCATAAAAGGACTCAGCGAGTTCATCAGATAAGTAGCAGCATTCTAATCAACCGCACAGACATATCAAAAAGCATGACTACATCATCCCCATCCTCAACACCCTGGCAGCAATGCCAACCCCAAGCAGTCAAAACTCCTAACTCAAGCCCTAAAACCATGAGATCAGTTTAAAAATCCATTTTTTTTAGAAAGCGTGGTTATTTTTATTTGCCTTTTGGTTTTTGAGCCTTTAGAGTACATGAGTCATGTTCTCAAGCATCTCTTCACATCAGGGATAGAGTTGGGCTTTAAGAAAAAACAGCAAACAGCATGAGAGTTCCAATAAAACCAAGAGTTGGCAATACTACACTAGCTTCCTGTTTATTTCCAGAGGCTGTTCAAAACGTCCTTCGTTGTTAGAAGCACTCCATGTACCAGTCTTAATCTCATAGAGCATCTTTCGATCTACTCTCACTGCATATTGAATATCTGCTTCCTATCTGATCTCTCCACTGTGGAGATGAGAACCTTTTTCCTCTGTAGCTCCTGTCATCTAGAACAGCTTCCGTTGTGTGTACCTAAGCTGTTCCTTATCTATGTTTAAGCCGCCTCCTTCTTTACATAGTCATATTTTCCTCCATATGTTGTACTTATGACAGCAGGCTTTAATGTATTTGCTATACACTACTGTGGCAGAGCTCATTCACCCTCGGTATGCATCCCCTTGCATCAGTGCAGGCTGTTGCTGCTATCTTCGGCTCCTCCTGACAACCCCCTACCTCTGGCCCCAAGTCTTCTGCAGCTCAGACCTCTGGCCAAGGTACTTAAGTTAGGTTATCATAAACAAGTCCAAACCAAACCTCTTGGGCTGCTGAAGTCATTTCTTCTATACTTGCAATTTCAGGACTTCCCTTCCCTTCCATTTCCCCCTTTTCTCCATGTGTAGTCACCCTAGGTTTTTCTCAGCCAGTGAGACCTGTCTCCTCTGCTCTCTCTCTCCCTCAACTGAGCTCCTTCAGACTACTTATTATGGCTCCCAGCCAGAGAAGGCAGAGCAAAGCTAATTAGCTACTCACCTCCCCAGATGCAAAGCAGGACTCATTTGGGGCATTTGCTAGCCTTGCAGGTGATGAGGGTTAAACCTGATTACAGTGGTCTTTAACTGTACTGTTTTCTGTTGTCTTGTATTTCTTAATTTGACTTGTGCTTTTTATGAAAGGCATTATACAAAATAAAGTGGCATTGTATTTAAGATTGCAAAACCCTGCTGATAACCATATTAAATGGTTTCTGTATAATAATTTGTACAAAATTATAGAGGAGCAGAAATCAACAGAAATATATGTTTTATGGTGGAAAGTGCAGTGTTGCTGAACTTCTTTCATGTTGGACCACATATGTTGCAGTATATAAGTGGTAGTGATTTCTGAGTGATATACCATAGATTGTTACTATATAAAGACAAAGAACAAAGCATTTGCTATAGGGAAAGTAGGAGAAAGGTCATGGAGACTAAACTTAGGCTGCTAGGTAAGAAATTAAAGTTCAGAACCTCCATGGTAATGTTCTCTGAAATGCTTCCAGATCCATGCACAGGGCCAGTAAGATAGGCATGGTCTAAATGCATAGATGACATGGTGGTGTACAATAGAGGGGTTTAGGTTTATGAGGAAATGGGGAACCTTTTGGGGAGGAAATAGCCTATACAGGAGGGATGGGTTCCACCTTAACCAAAATGGAACCATACTGCTGGCATTTAAAATCAAAAGGTTATAGGGTTGTTGTTTTTTTAAAAAATCCTTTAAGGGCTGGGGAAAAGCCAAGAGGTGTGGAGAAGCACACAGTTTGGGCAGAGACAACCTCTAGGAATGAATTTTATTTCAGGGGGAACTCAATTTCCTAGCATAGATGATAGCAAAGAAGTAGGTAAAGTACAGGTTGGAACTAGTGAGGAACAGTCCAACATAAGGGTCCTACTTAAACATAACACATGAAGGCAAGCAATTAAATATTGACCAAATGTACAGGTCCTTATAGACAAATGCTTGAAGTCTAAATACTAAGATGTGTTAACGAGACTGCTTGGCATTAAATGAGGATATTGATATAATAGGCATCACAGAAACTTGGTGGAATGAGGATACATAAAGGGACACTGTAATATCAGGATACAAAATATATAGGAATGGCAGAGTAGGTCGAGCTAGTGAGATCGGTGGCACTATATATGAAGGAAAGCATAGAATCAAATATAGTAAAATAAATTAAACAAATCAAATTGTACCATAAAATCTCTATGGGTAGAAATTCCATGCTTGAACAATACAAGTATAACAGCAGTAACATATTACCAACCACCTGACCAGGCTGGTTACAGTGATTGTGAAATGCTAAGGGAGGTTAGAGAGGCTACAAGACCAGAAGACGCAATAATAGTGGGTGATTGAAACTATCCTCATTGCTTGAGTAAATGTCAGCTCAGGGCATGATGCAGAAAGAAAATATCTAGACACCATCAATGGCTGCTTCTTGGAAAGTTAGTTCTAGGACCCACAAAGACCGAGGCAATTCTTGACTTAGCCCTAAGTGGAGTGAAGGATCTGATTCAAGAGATAACTATAACTGATCTGCTTGGTAATAGTGACCATAACATAGTTAAAGGATGTCACATTTTATGGGAGAAAATACAAAAATAAAATAAATCCACCAGCACAATTTAAAAAGGGGAACTTCACAAAAATGAGGATGCTACTTGGAAGGAAATTAAAAAGAGTAGTCGCAAGAATAAAATCCCTGCAAAGCAGGATGGAGACTACTTAAAAACACTATAGTGGATGCTCAGACTAAATGTATCCACCAAATCAGAAATGCAGGAGGAGGGTCAAAAGAATGCCACCATGGCTAAATAGGCAGTGGGGCCACTACACAACAAAGATGTTAAAGGAGCACTCAAGGAAGTCACAACCATTGAACGGAAGCTAAATTAATTCTTTTGCATAGGTCTTCACTGCAGAGAATAAGGGGAGATACCCACCTGAGAGCTATTTATTTTGGAGTGGGGTACTGTCTGAAATCTGAAGTACTGTCTCAAATTGATGTCAATAGAAGAGGTTTTAGAACAAATTGATAAACTAAACAGCAATAAGTCACCAGGACCAGATGGTATTCACCTAAGAGTTTTGAAGGCACTCAAATATGAAATTGCCCAAATACTAACTGTGGTATGAAAACTCACTAGAATCAGCCTCAGTACCAGATGACTGGAGGGTAGCTAGTGTTATACCATTTTATTTACAAAAAGGGCTCCAGAGAAGATCCTGGCAATTTAAAGACTGGTCAGCCTAACTTCAGCACCAGGCAGATTGGTTGAAACTATAGTAAAGAACATTCTTAGACAGATCCACACGATATGTTGGGGGAAGAGTCAACACAGCTTTTGTAAAGGGAAATCATGCCTCACCGATCTATTAGAATTCTTTGAGGGAGTCAACAAGCATATGGAGAAGGGTGATCCAGTCGATATAGTGTAGTTGGATTTTCAGAGCCTTTGCTGAGGGACCTTCTCCAAGGCTTCTTAAGGAAACTAAGTAGTCATGGGATAAGAGGGAAGTTCTTCTCATTGATCAGTATTTGGTTGACAGAAAGGGAAAAAGTGCTAGGAATAAATGGTCCATTTTCACAATGGAGATAGGTTAACAGCACCATCCCCCAAGAATCTAGGACCCGTGCTGTTCAATATATTCATTAATGATCCAGAAAAGGGGATGAACGGTGAACAGGCAAAGTTTGCGGATGACAGAAAATTACTCAAGATAGTTAAGTCCAACCCTGATGGTGATGAGTTACAGAGGGATCTGACAAAACTTGGTGACTGGGCAACAAAATAACAGATGAAATTCATTATTGATAAGTGCAAAATAATGCACATTGGAAAAAATAATCCTGAGTAGACATATGCCATAATAGGGTCTAAATTAGCTATTACCAACCAAGAAAGAAATCTGGGAGTCACTGTGGATAGTTCTTTGAAAACTTCTCCTCAATATGCAGCAGAGATCAAAAAAGGCTAACAGTCTGCTGGGAATTATTAGGAAAGGGATACAAAATCAGACAGAAAATATCAGAATGCCATTATATAAATCTATGGTGTGCCAACATCTTGTGTTCAGTATTGCCCCATCTCAAAATGATATAGTGGACATGGAAAAGGTTCAGAGAAGAGTAGCAAAACTAACCAAGGCTACAGAATGGTTTCATATGAAGAGAAACTAAAAAAAAAGTTAGGGCTGCTCATCCGGGAAACAGACAATTAAGGGGAGATGTGATAGAGGTTTCCACAATCATAAATGGTGTGGGACAAGTAAATAGAGAAGTGCGTTTACCCCTTTCACATAATACAAGAATCAGGGATTACCTGATTAACTTAATAGGCAGCAGGTTTAATACAAACAATAGGAAGTACTTTTACACAACAACAATCTTGTGGAACACATTGACATGGGATGTTGTGATGGTCAAAAGTACAACTGGGTTCAAAAAGAACTGGATAAATTCATGGCAGATAGGTCCAAGAGTGTCTGTTAGCCACAATCCCATGCTTGGGGTGACCCTAAACCTCTGAATATCAGAAGCCAGCAGTGGAAGATGAGTGAATCATTCCATAATTGCCCTATTTTGTACATTGTGTGGACCACTTTTGGAGACTGGATACTGGGGAAGATAGACCATGGTCTGACCCAGTATGGCAGCTCTTACATTCTTGTGTTCTAAAGGTTGTCAGTGGCTTTTGTTAAAGGACATGAGGCGTTCTTTAAAATTCTTTAAAGACTGATTTTTTAATTAGCATTTCACTCTCATAACAGAATATACCAAAGGTAGTTTAATGTAGTTTCTGGCTTTTGAAGGTAACATTAGTGCAGTGAAAAATGATACCATGGAGAGAGGCTTCCTTAAAACTTCTATGTCTTGGTTCATTCCCCAACACTTAATGGAGGACAATAACAAAACCTTTCAATTACATTCTGCTGTTGAAGTGCATGTGAATTTTATTAATCTTAAGCTTCCTGGGAGATTTCTTGTAGCATACTGTCTGAGACAACAAATATGGCACCCCACATAAAACCAGGTCATGTTTTATGAATATTTAACTTGAGTTAAACTTTTCAGAAAGAAATAATGACCTTGAAAACTCCTTGTACGAGTACAGCATTGTTACACAAAGGCCATTGCTTTTGTCATTAATCAAAATAGACTGTGCCTACAGCTATTGTTGG
This sequence comes from Lepidochelys olivacea, assembly GCF_965140295.1. Lineage (NCBI taxonomy): Eukaryota > Metazoa > Chordata > Testudines > Cheloniidae > Lepidochelys > Lepidochelys olivacea. The sequence continues at coordinate 77,903,203 of NC_140414.1, forward strand.
CTTTTCAAAGTGAATTATTAAAAGATACAGGAACATGAGAAGTATTTATTGAAGATCATTTTATCATACCGAAAGGGCAGGAGTCATTTTGTACAGACTATAGATGGAGAGTTTTTTCATTTGCATTTACAGTAGGTCTGTAAATTTGTGCTTTTAGCATGTCATCTCAAAATCCTATGCTGTTCAAGCAATAAGGATTTAATAAACCAGCTGCTAAATATTAGTGTCTTTGTTCACAAAGACATCCTTGGAGTCAATTATCCTGATTCATGCAAAATAACATCCGCTGACACCTCACTGCATATCTTTTTTGTTTTTGTATTTCTGCATATTTGCAGAAACATGCAGGAAGGCATTACAAAACCTCAAAGGGGTATCAGTTAGATAAAGAAACAAATATTTAGCAGCCTGTTTATCTTAATTAAAATCCTCATTGCTAAAATGGTATATTGATTTGTAGCTAACACGCATGCTGAGAGTATGGAGTTTGAGACCCCAAAAAGGAGTTTTTACATCAAGATGAAAATAAGATAACGCTACTTTAAAAAAAACAAACAAACTTTGGTAGATTTCAGAACAAGAGTGAAAAACAGATAGTTCTATAGGAGTGCTGTATTTTCAGTATGGTGAGTAGCTTGACTAACTGTTGGTGCTACTAATTGGAGTTATACACATTAATTCTCTCACACCATAGTAACTCTAGTGAACCTGATCCAAAACATAAGAACAATATAGGTTACATAATAAATAGGTATAGATGGGAAAGAACTCTTGTGACTTGCATCTTCAAGGAGTAATTCCTTAATGAGAGTAGTGTCTCCTAACACGTTTATGTTAAAGAAGATTAGCTTCCAATCAAGGTTCGATTAAAAAACAATGGCACATCTAATATATGTCTGCGGGTATTTTTAGGGTCATATTCTCCTTTGATAGTAGGGATTTTTGAACAGGGCCCAATGCAACTGCATAGTTGGTCATTTATTACGATCAGGGAAGCCAGAGATAAGTTACTTAGTGAGCTCCAATTTAGTTCTGCTCCATAAAGGAATAGTGTGCACCCTTCACTACTGTGTGATGGAGATTGCAGCATACAGAAAACCACACCATGTCGTTGCAGTCATATACCAACTGGCAAGGTAGCAGCAGTCCCCTAAGCAATCACTAGGGGCCTGATCCAAAGCCCTTTGAAGTCAACGGGAGTTCTCTCATTGACGTTAAATGGCTTTGGATCTTGTACTCTCCTGCTGCTGAACTAGAGGCAAAGGGGCTTTCAATGCCATTTTCCTTCTCCATCTCACTTTCACAGCGCAAGGAAGGAATGGCTTTGTTTACCTAAAGAGAATACATGATGTCTCTTGTATATAAGGATACTATATGTACTATAGCATCCTTGCTTTGGTAGATACAACTTGGGGTTACCCTGCTTGTCAATGAGCTGTTGAGCTCCAGCCTTTGGAAGTATCTGTCAAAATTAATTCTCAAGTATAAGAAATACCGGTTTACACACAGTTCAAAAGAGGACCCAGCACACTGTTAAATGAGGCATAGCTATGAGAAAAGTAAGGCTTTTATAGGGATGTAATTGTAAGGAAAAACAAACAGTCCACTATGAAGGGAACAGTATTGTCCTGGAATACTATACAGTACTTCATTCATTCTTAGGGTGCATATTTTGTGTATTTCAAATTAGATTCTACAGTACGTGGAAAAACTAGCAACTTTTTGACAGTAAGGTAAAAAGTGTGAGTGGTCTCTTTTCCAGAGGGAGTATTTTGTGATGAATAATTTATACAACATATTGCATCTCTTTCTGTTTGCAAAATATCTGAGAGAACACACTAAATTTCTGAAATATATTCATTATTGTGTTCTCTTGCTCTGTAAACAACAATATGAAGAAGCTGCATCAGTGCAATCGGGTTCCAAATAACTGTTTACACTAATTATATGAAAACATGCAAGACCTACCTACATACTGCTTCTCTAACTCATTTCTGGAGGCTTTCCAACACCGAGAACACAGTGAGTGGTTCCAGAGGGCTTTCAAAATATGTAAAGAGATACCGTGCTATACACTACATATTATGTAGATTTTTTTCTGTGCATTTAATTTACTATATTGCTTGCTATTTAAAATTAAAGCTATGGTATTCAAGATATGTTGTTTAGGTGAAATCAGTCCCATAAGTCAGATAAAATTGTTTCTGTTCAATGGCTGCATGAATGAAATTCTTCTGATCAGATTTCTGGTGCTAATGCTCCATGAAGTGCATTTAAAATGTTCTTTTTGCAAGGGTTTGATTGTGGAAACTTAAAATTTGCTTCTTTGAGCATTCATGCTAGTAACATCAGTTCCATAGCTATTCATAGAATGTTAAAATAAAAAAGTATGTGGGCATGACCAAAATGAATTCATTTAAATAGTCAAATGCATTTTTGCTGATTTTTTTTTATGCAGTATTCACCCAGCTCCCATTTTAATTCACTGAAGTTCACAGCTCATCATGGATATCCCCTACCTATACACCAACACCGCTCACAATGACGGCATAGCTGCTTGCCTCAAATATTTACAAGACAATAGACGATCCTCAGATATCCACCCCAAAAACATCGCCAAACTCACCCATTTCATCCTCACTCATAACAATTTTACATTTAACAACAAACAATTTGTCCAAACCATGAGAACAGCTCTGGGTACTAGAATGGATCCCTAATATACCAACCTTTTTGTGGGACCCCTTGAAGAATTTCTGGACAAATGCACCATGAAACTAATGATATACCCAAGGTACATGGATATTTTCATCCTTTGGACAGATGGCTTAAACTTCCTCACAATTTCAGCAACCACCACCCGTCCATTAAACTGTCTCTGGAACACTCCCACACTAGCATCAGCTTCCTGGACACCATAATCACCTTCAGCAGTGGAAGCCGACAAACAACTTTACACAAGAAACCCATGGATCACCACACCTATCTTCAGAGATCCAGTAACTACCCCAAACACAGCAAGACATCTTTTCTCTTCTGCTCGGTGCAGAGGTGCTGGAACAGTTTTTATAGTGGGGGTGCTGAGAGCCATTGAACCAAACTGTAAACCCTGTATATAATGGAAACCACTTATAGATTCATAGATATTTAGGTCAGAAGGGACCATTATGATCATCTAGTCTGACCTCCTGCACAATGCAGGCCACAGAATTTCACCCACCACTCCTAAAAAAGACCTCACACCTATATCTGTGCTATTGAAGTCCTCAAATTGTAGTTTGAAGACCTCAAGGAGCAGAGAATCCTCCAGCAAGTGACCCGTGCCCCATGCTACAGAGGAAGGCGAAAAACCTCCAGGGCCTTCCAATCTGCCCTGGAGGAAAATTCCTTCCCGACCCCAAATATGGCGATCAGCTAAACCCTGAGCATATGGGCAAGATTCATCAGCCAGATACTACAGAAAATTCTTTCCCGGGTAACTTGGATCTTACCCCATCTAAAAACCCATCACAGGCCATTGGGCCTATTTACCATGAATATTTAATTACCAAAACCATGTTATCCCATCATACCATCTCCTCCATAAACTTATCGAGTTTAATCTTAAAGCAAGATAGATCTTTTGCCCCCACTACTTCCCTCGGAAGGCTATTCCAAAACTTCACTCCTCTGATGGTTAGAAACCTTCGTCTAATTTCTAATCTAAATTTCCTAGTGGCCAGTTTATATCCATTTGTTCTTGTGTCCACATTGGTATTGAGTTTAAATAATTCCTCTCCCTCTCTGGTATTTATCCCTCTGATATATTTATAGAGAGCAATCATATCTCCCCTCAACCTTCTTTTAGTTAGGCTAAACAAGCCAAGCTCCCTGAGTCTCCTTTCATAAGACAAGTTTTCCATTCCTCGGATCATCCTAGTAGCCCTTCTCTGTACCTGTTCCAGTTTGAATTCATCCTTCTTAAACATGGGAGACCAGAACTGCACACAGTATTCCAGGTGAGGTCTCACCAGTGCCTTATATAACGGTACTAAAACCTCCTTATCCCTACTGGAAATACCTCTCCTGATGCATCCCAAGACGACATTAGCTTTTTTCACAGCCATATCACATTGGCAGCTCATAGTCAACCTATGATCAACCAATACTCCAAGGTCCTTTTCCTCCTCCGTTACTTCTAGTTGATGCGTCCCTAGCTTATAACTAAAATTCTTGTTATTAATCCCTAAATGCATGACCTTACACTTCTCACTATTAAATTTCATCCTATTCCTATTACTCCAGTTTACAAGGTCATCCAGATCCTCCTGTAGGGTATCCCTGTCCTTCTCTAAATTAGCAATACCTCCCAGCTTTGTATCATCTGCAAACTTTATTAGCACACTCCCACTTTTTGTGCCCAGGTCAGTAATAAAAAGATTAAATAAGATTGGTCCCAAAACTGATCCTTGAGGAACTTCAAGTCAGGGGTGCTGCAGCACCCCCCACACCTCTAGTTCCAGTACCTATGGCTAGGTAGGCACTAGATATCACAGAATATGCTCAAAGGAGAAAGTCTGGGATAAATACCTTAATACACTTAAAACCATCATCGCCAAGCAAGAACACTCCACAATCGAAGTAGATCAAATCATGGAATGGGCCACCCAAATGCCCCGAGAGAACCTGCTTCAGTACTGAAATAAACACCTTCTGACCGCACACCCTAGCTGTCACCTACCACCCCACGCAGGAACCCATACTGGGTATCATCAAACCCATACTCAATGGGGAACCCATCCTGGAAAAAAAATCTTTGCTGAACCTCCTCTTCTGGCCTTCAAACAAAAAGCGATCACTCTGTCTGACCTTTCAATTCTAATCCTCAAATGAAACCTGCTCAACACTTTCAAAAGATGAGCCTGGGAGCTTAAATTCATAACTTTGCTAGACACTAAAAATCATGGACTGAATAGAAACACTGGATGTATGGTTTATTACAACAATCTGTAACCCATTAGCCACCCTCCCCCAACAACTTCCCCACCTTCTTTTTCTCCCTGTGACTGGAGGTGTGTTAACGAGTCACTTAACCTTGAAGTGGTCCCTTAAATACTGTGCTAAACAATCTGTTCCACTTTATATTTAGCAGTAACAGTCTGTGTTATTTTCCCAGACCTGAAGCAGAGCTCTCTGTGGCTCGAAAACTTGTCTCTCTCACCAGCAGAAGTTGGTCCAATAGAAGATATGACCTCACCCACCTTGTGTCTCTCTAATCTCCCTCCATCTAGTTTTTGACTAACTTGTGAAGTTTCCAGTTTCCTGTCTCAATGTGAAGATGAAACTCATTTCTTTTAAACACAGTTTGTATTGTATTTCAGGGAAATGAGATTATGTTCAAGAAAAGGAAATCTTAATCCCCATTCTTTTCAAAATAATTTATACACAGTTCCATAGATAGATAGATTAGATTTGATATAATTTGTAGAATTATTTTAACTGGAAACCAAATTAAGGCTTGGCAGATACAATATTAAACCCACATAAGGACAAACTCACACAAACTTAATATGTTTTAGTTTAAAATAAATAACTAAAAGCTCAGCTGTTATCAATATTTTAAGCTTTAATATTGTATGCTGTCTCTGAATCCTGACTTGTAATGAGGACACAAGTAAATGGAGTGGGAGAAAAACGAGAAGTTTGGATTCAAAGCCAAAGAGTTGGGTTCTAAATCAACTGTAAACATTCAAGAAAAAGACTTGAGTGTCCTTGTGGAAAGCTCAAGATAAAACTTTTAACAAGGCATCACCACCACATAAAAAATATGCAAAATGGTGTCAAAAATGGGACAAAATAGTGAATATTTTATACCATTACATAAATAAATGGTGCACCCAAATTAAATTCTGTTCACCATTTTTTTTTTTAAAAAAGTTTCTAAAATAATTAGAGACAGAGAGAGACTGTGTTTGAGAAGAGACCAAAAAGAGTAGGGATCTTTAGTTTAGAAAAGAGATGAATAAAGGGGAACATGATAGAGATATGCAAAAAATGAATGGTACAAATCTGATGCTTATGTCTTGAGGTAGCCTAGATATTTTGACTTTGATAAGCAGTTAAAGAACAAGCCTCTACTATAGTCACATAACAGGAAAAAATAGGGCGAAAAAAGCCTCAATTTTGACAAAATATTGCTTGTGGATCTGTTAGTGAATTTTACTCTTGTTTTGATGTGAGAGAGTTATCTGATCTTGTTTTGTGAGTACATATGGACTGTTGTGAAATGCAAGCCTTCACAATTTCTTAAGTACTGAATGGTCAATGACTTAGCATGGATTTTAATGGTTTACTTCAGGCTTGACTTCAATGCCTGGGAAGCTATGAGGGTAATACATGAAACATTCAGTTTGCAAATACCTGGAGGATGAAGGGTTAATTACTAGTGCCAGCATGGATTTACTAAGAACATGTCATGCCACACCAGCTTGATTTCCTTCTTTGACAGGATAACAGGTCTGGTGGGTAGGGGGAATGTGGTGAACATAACATACCTGGTTTCAGAGTAGGAGCCGTGTTAGTCTGTATCCGCAAAAAGAAAAGGAGGACTTGTGGCACCTTAGAGACTAACAAATTTATTTGAGCATAAGCTTTCGTGAGCTACAGCTCACTTCATCGGATGCATTCAGTGGAAAATACAGTGGGGAGATTTATATACACAGAGAACATGAAACAAGGGGTGTTACCATACACACTGTAAGGAGAGTGATCAGGTAAGGTGAGCTATTACCAGCAGGAGAGCGGGGGGTGAGGGGGGGAACCGGGGACCTTTTGTAGTGATAATTAAGGTGGGCCATTTCCAGCAGTAGACAAGAACGTCTGAGGAACAGTGTGTGTGTGTGTGAGGGGGAAATAAACTATTTCTCCATGTTTATTCAAACCATCAAACCCTCATCCTGACAAGCCCATGCCCCTACACCTAGACCCCTCTGATGAGCCCCCCACCCCACTGATCACCAACGAGCCACACCTGCATCCCCACCCCATCAAGCCCCACTCCCCAGCACCCGGACTGTCACAATGAGCCCTCCACACCCAGACCCCCCCTGCTGAGCCCCAACCACTTTCATGCAGAGTCCCATTGCCCTTGCACCCAGAGCCCCACAATGAGCCCCTGTGCATCCAGCTCTCACCACTGAGCCACCTGCATCCAGATTGCACCCCCCCAGAAACCTCTCACCCCACGCCTGGATCTCCACACACTAAGTCCCTCCATACTTGTATCCTGATGGGCTGAGCCTGCCCACCCACGTCTGGTGCACCTGGCACAGAGGGGCTGGCTCAGCCCTTGCATTGTGTCAGGGTCAGGTGCAGCCTCACTGACGAGTCCTTGTACCAGGGGACATGGGGGCTTCAGGGTGATCTCCCACCTCAATGCAGCCAGTGGCCTGTGTTCCCCACTGCCATGCTGGAGACACATTTATTTATTGGCAAATAAAATTTGCAGAATTTTAAAATATTGTGTACATTTTTTTTTGCACAGAATTAATTTTTTGGCACCGAATTCCCTCAGGAATATTAAATCTTAAGAAAAACTTCCTAACTCTAAGAACAGTAGGATAATGGAACAGACTGCTCAGGGAGGTCACGAAAGCTCCTTTCCTGGATGTTTTCAAGAGGAGGTTGGATAGCCATCTGTCTTGGATAGTTTAGACACAACAAATCTTGCATCTTGGCAAGGGATTAGACTAAATGATGTTGAGGTCTCTATGGTTCTACAAATTTACTTAAAAGATGTGTTTGTGGAGGAAGTATGAGTTCATAGTGTTTTGCATTACATTGCGAGGAAATGGGTAGCTTCCATACCATTAAGTTATGGGAAATGGTGGACATTGTCCAGCTGTACTGAAAGAGGAGGAGGCAGGAGACACTTGATATGGATTTAATCAGGCCGCAACTTTATTATATAGATGTCTGGGACTATCCAGCAGATAAAGGGTACAGTGCAGGCAAATCCATATTTATTCAAATCACTATCTGGGGCTTCCACCAGCCCCCATTCATTTTCCATCCAAGTCCCCCAGCTAACCCATGGCTTGGACCTTACTATCCATCCCCCTTGTAGGAGGGTTAAGATGGGCTATAGGAACGGGGGTGGGGGGGATTGGTTGGCTCGCTGCCATACCAGTTGTAGCAGTCCCCAACCCCCCTGTCCCATTCTGTTCTTTTATCCAGAACCTCCTTTTAAGTCCTTTACCAGGCCATTTATCTGGTCACTGTATCCCTTCTCCATGAAGTACCTGCACAGGACATCCACCCACACTTACTAAATAAGTTGTGACATATAGCCTACCATCTTTTCTTCTTACCAGAAAAGGTCCTCCCTGACACCCACTGTGGGGAAAGGTTAGAAAAACCTTACTCCACCAAAGCCAATATGCTGTGAGGGAAAAATTCCTTTCTAGCCCCCGTAAAAAGGAGTGACTAGCACAATGCCCACAGCAGGTCCTAACCCAACCTGATATTTGCCACCTCTCGGGGAGGAAGGGTGGGTGCTGCCTTGCCTGCTATGTGGAGAAAAGGCTTCCAACACCCAGGGTTTGCACCTTTATAGCCTTCCACCGTCACATTCCCCAGGGGGGTGAGTCAGTGCCGCAAAGCTGACCACTGCTCACCTTTGCAGCGGTTTCTGACCTCCTTCCCCCACCCTTGCCATTAAGCACTGCTGTATTCTTTCAGCAAGCCCGGACAATGTTCCCCTGCTTCAGGTGTAGTATGGTCACTGTGAGTAAGGGAAAATGTAAACACAGTGGGAAAGACCGAGAACAATTATTTATTACTTTGCTTAATTACAACTTAATTTCTTTATACATTTGATGAGTGCTGGCAATGTGTTTGAATGTGTGAATGTTTTTTTTAAAAAAAGCTTCAAATAAAAGGTCAGACATTGAAAAATGTCTTAAAGGTTAAATTTTAAATGAAATTTAACTCAAACTAGACAATAAATTTAGTTGAAAATCCTCAGAAAATTTAATCTTTACCCCTACCCCTCTCCCAGATTATGTGCTGTGAATTTGGAGATAACACACTGCATCCCTCATACAAAACAGAAAGCTTGGATCCATTCATTAAGTGAAAAATTGAGACCCACCATAATAAATTTGTAGAGGCACAATTGCACCTCCTTAATAAGTGGCCAAATCCTCAGCTGGTGTAAATTGCCATAATCAATCAAACTGTGGCAGTTTACACCAGTTAAGGAACTGGTCCATGATGTTTAGTAACAAGAAAAGGGCAAGAAGATAAAATTGATTCTGAGCTTGTCTAGATGAAGTATCAGAGGGGTAGCCATGTTAGTCTGGATCTGTAAAAGCGGCAAAGAGTCCTGTGGCACCTTACAGGCTAACAGACGTATTGGAGCTTATGCATCCGACAAAGTGGGTATTCACCCACGAAAGTTTATGCTCCAATACATCTGTTAGTCTGTAAAGTGCCACAGGACTCTTTGCCACTTGTCTAGATGAAGAAAAACAACACCTCTTATTTCTGTTTTCTGATAAGGTTTTGAATCATAAAAGTTGAGGAGGCAAAACTGGCTTCAGAAATAACTGCCACATGGTGGCTATTAGTAAGTATGAAAACACCTGGTTTAGAAAGCTGCTCTCAGCAGGAAGTTTCATTATATTTTATATAAAATATGCACTTGTTTTAGATAAGTACATATATCAGTATTAACAGACATTTAAAACCCTGAGTATAGCTCTAGTTTCATAGAGATCCTGCAGCCAGAAGAGAAGGAATATAGGCCAACAGTAATACTTTCAAAGCAAAGTAATACAGCTGATTGAAAATACAGTATAGCACTCCCAGAAGATGAAGGTGTGAACTTCCCCATACATCATCTTAATGGCAACATTTTCTACAAAGCGACATGAAGCACTCCTTTCATATTTCATGAGTTCTATTTGCCTGGCTTCAGAATGCCAGATGTGCCAGTGAACAGCACTTCAATATTCATGGATTTCTGAGGTGTTTTTGACAGTTGTCAACTAGAGAAATGGCTTTATCAGGAAGGAATCTGACTTGATTTCTGCCACTCACTCACCCACATATCCAAACATGCTTACATTAGCAATCTCTTTGAAACATGTACTATCTCCACATTTCTTTCATTAAAATATTTTAATATGTAACTGAAATATTTGTCCATCACACACGGCTGCTCTCATCTTTTTAGCTCTACAGTCCTAATATTTAAATTACAATAGTAATACCATGCTCTTTATGATAGAAGATGGACTTTCATATCACACACAGAAAATCCACCGGGAGCTAATATTCTTCATGCTCTAAAGAATAAAAAGAAAACATAATGTGAGTGTCATAATAAACATTAATATTTACCTGAAATTTGTGCACTGCTTCTTTCTAAATTGTGAATCCACAACAATACGTCAACTATCATCAGGCAATAGATCCAGTTCAACAGGTAGTATGTATGTGTGTCCTTTTGAGCTGTGAAAAGCTATGGAGCCTGACTGTTCATTTAGGCAGCCCAACATAGCAAGTGTGTAAATTTTATTCTGTGATTGCCAGAGAAAGGGTACTTTCAACACGGAGTGTCATCCATTCAGTCATCCTCACATCTGTGGAGCTCAGAAACCTCATGAACCTAATGGAGTTTCTAAGGGCCAAAAAACTCCAGCCGACAGCTTAATAAGAAGAAGCTTATTAAAGTTAGTAATGATTTTTTTATTCCATATGGGAAAATGTTCATTCATCTGGACACTGGTAAGTCATGAGTCCTTTCAGCTGTAGTTAGTTTATGTGAATGAGGCTAAGTGGTAAAGAAAATCTTCCTCAACAACTTTAAAATTTCAGGTTTCAGAGTAGCAGCCGTGTTAGTCTGTATTCGCAAAAAGAAAAGGAGTACTTGTGGCACCTTAGAGACTACCAAATTTATTTGAGCATAAGCTTTTGTGAGCTACAGCTCACTTCATCGGATGCATTCAGTGGAAAATACAGTGGGGAGATTTATATACGCAGAGAACATGAAACAATGGGTGTTACCATACACACTGTAACGAGAATGATCAGGTATGGTGAGTTATTACCAGCAGGAGAGCGGAGGGGAAAAAACCTTTTGTAGTGATAATCAAGGTGGGCCATTTCCAGCAGTTGACAAGAACATCTGAGGAATGGTGGGGGGGCGGGGAAATAAACATGAGGAAATACTTTTACCTTTTGTAATGACCCATCCACTCCCAGTCTCTATTCAAGCCTAAGCTAATGGTATCCAGTTTGCAAATTAATTCCAATTCAGCAGTCTCTCGTTGGAGTCTGTTTTTGAAGTTTTTTGTTGAGGAATTGCAACTTTTAGGTCTGTAATCGAGTGACCAGAGAGATTGAAGTGTTCTCCAACTGGTTTTTGAATGTTATAATTCTTGACGTCTGATTTGTGTCCATTTATTCTTTTACATAGAGACTGTCCAGTTTGACCAATGTACATGGCAGAGGGGCATTGCTGGCACATGATGGCATATATCACATTGGTAGATGTGCAGGTGAACGAGCCTCTGATAGTGTGGCTAATGTGATTAGGCCCTATGATGGTGTCCCCTGAATAGATATGTGGACACAGTTGGTGGCAACAGGCTTTGTGGTAAGGATAGGTTTCTGGGTTAGTTGTTCTGTACATTCAAAAACCAGTTGGAGAACACTTCAATCTCTTTAGTCACTCGATTACAGACCTAAAAGTTGCAATTCTTCAACAAAAAGCTTCAAAACAGACTCCAACGAGAGACTGCTGAATTGGAATTAATTTGCAAACTGGATACAATTAACGTAGGCTTGAATAGAGACTAGGAGTGGATGGGTCATTGCACAAAGTAAAACTATTTCCCCATGTTTATTCCCCCCACCCTCACCCCCCACTGTTCCTCAGATGTTCTTGTCAACTGCTGGAAATGGTCCACCTTGATTATCACCACAAAAGGTTCCCCCCCATCCCCCTTGCTGGTAATAGCTCACCTTAAGTGATCACTCTCGTTACAGTGTGTATGGTAACACACATTGTTTCATGTTCTCTATGTATATAAATCTCCCCACTGTATTTTCCACTGAATGCATCCGATGAAGTGAGCTGTAGCTCATGAAAGCTTATGCTCAAATAAATTTGGTAGTCTCTAAGTGCCACAAATACTCCTTTTTTAAAATTTCAGTCATAATATGCAAATAGTCATAACCTGCAACTTAAGCAATGAAGAATTCAATACCTATTTTTCCACAGGTATGGTACTACAACATATGGGCTCCGTATTCATTCTGCAGTCAAAGTCTGGAGCTGCCTGGGGGAAGGAGAGGAGCTCATGTGAAAGAACAGCCCATCGTAGATCTTGAGCTTCTCTCTGCCCTCCACTCAGGGCTGCAGAATTTATTGCAGCCTTAGAGCTTCCATGACTTTTAGAACTTGCACAACAACAGAAGAGTGGGACCAGGACTGTACACTCTAAACTAGGGAAGGGGAAAGGAAACGATTTGTATCTTCAGGTGTATTGGGAGGAGCCATTGGGTAGTTGAGGATGACTTGGAGGTCCATCCATATTGGGAAAGTGGAGTTCCCCCAAATGGGTGAAAAATTCCCTGGCTGACAACTCTCATCAGCCCTTCCACCCTTTCCATCTCCCCAGGTACCATGCTTTCCAAAAGAAACCAGCATTGAAAATTTGTGGTTTAATGTTATAAAGCTTCAACTTTTTGAATTTGTCTACTGTCATTAAATAATTTTCTGCCCCTCCTCTTCCTTTTGCCCAACTCCCCATAATATCCCAAACTGAAAATTTACATTGATTAAAAAAAGCGTAAAAGCCATAATTTTGTGCGACTGTGAAACTTTAAATCAATAATAAACATGTGTAAGAATAAACGTTGATATCTTTAGAAATTACATAAAAATTGAATTCTGCCGAGCCCATGTATATACAGTGAATTTTGTGCTAATCATCAGTCGTGTGCCCCAATAATCAGAAATTAAGTGCCTGTGTGAGTCACTCCATGTCAATGACGCTGAACCTCCTGTTACTGCAGTCAAAATAATAACAGTAACTTAGGTGTCATTAGGTACTGTATAAATAATAATACTGTTGTCTTGTTTTATCCTTGTATAATTTTGTCTCTCTTAAAATTTGTTGGAGTGGCATATTTGTTTTTCGAATGAAAACTTTTGCAACTGTGCAGAGTTGTTATGTGTCTTACGCAATCAGCACATTTTTCAAAAATATGCCAGTTTAGTATTCCGTAGCTAATCAGGTGCTTTTATCATTTGGATGAGGAATGGATGATTAGAGAATATAATATTCGCTTGTGACATGCCATTATGCAAAGAGAACCATATTGGAGAAATTCTGTGACATGGCAGTATTTCTCACCCTGATTTGCACAAGGCTGAAGTCAAATTTATTGTAAGCCTGCGCCTCTGGTAAATCTGGTTCCCACTTAAGTTATGTCAGTAAAAGGTATCCCTCTACTGATGTCAGTCATTAAATTCCTTTTAATTTTCACTGACTAAACTGCAGATTATTTCACCTTTGTCCTACACTTTAAAATTAAAGTCAAAGATTAAGAGAGCCTGGTGTTTTTTGCTGAGGAAAGTGGTAGCCAAATATCAAAATCTGTATTTAAACCATGGGCCTGATTTCATAAAAATGTATGCATATATTGAACTTTATTCACACAAGTAATCCCCAGGACATTAATGTAAGAAGTCAGTGAGATTACTTGTGTTAATACAGTTCAGTATATGCATATGTTTAGCAGAATCTGGCTGGATGTCAACAAATTACAAATCAGTTGTGAAAATAAGAAGTGGAAGAATTTTAGTGAGGAATGTTGGCTTCTATACACAGCCTATACCATGACAGATTCCATACAGAGCGTACCGTATTGATTGCAGGTACAGGACATAGCACCCACACTAACGTGAGAGGAAGGAAGGCTGCCATATTTAAAATCTGATGTCAAACACAGCCGTCTGTAATGCTAATACTCCCTATAGAAGGAATGAAAATCCACTGATATGCACTGACTTTCACTCCACTTCAGTTCACTATAAGTATATTCCAGTTTACATAGAATTAGTATTGCTGATCATAGTGAGGGGCTCTTGGTACAGAGATAATCTGCAACAGTTAGTTCTTATTTTAAAACAAAACCAAAAATCTCAAAATGTACACATATGCACACATGCTTCCAGAGCTATTGCTCAGGAAAGTAAATTCCTTGGACCAATATAAACTTTCAAGAGTAAATTATGTCCTTTCAGGCTTCAACATCTCTCGAGAGAACATTCATTATAAACCTGCTGAAAGCTGAGGAAATAGGATCTATTAAAAGCAATGCTTAGCATTTTAAGTCACACAAAAGCAGGCAGTTTTAGTTTTTCATTTACAGCCAGCTAAAATAAGATCAGGACATTGTGTGCTAATAGTCTGGCCACTCTGATGTTATCTTAAATTGCTGAGCTTTTCATCTTAACCTGCTTGCACCAAGTCTATTGGAAAGGGGTTAATAAAACACACATCAGACAAAATAAAAAAGTGTGAGAAGGTTACCAGATCATACAGGTGCATTTAATCCACAAGACCTTTTTAGGTTATTTTAAAAAAAAAAAGCCACAAGGTAATTTGTTTAAATTTAGTGAACTTGCATATTAGTAATCAATAATAAGTCATTAATCATGCTGGTAGATAGATGAAGCACTTAATTTACTGTGGGATAAGTCATCCAAGAGAAGTTACTCTTTGCCAGGGCCAGTTTTTGACCTTTCTCCCTCCCACCCCAATGAAGTCTTATTACTGAGGAGATATGTTAATATTGAATGGACATGAGAACACAAATTGGGAGAAGAGGCAACTGCATTGTATATTGTAGCTCTTCATATTTCATGGAGACAGTAGGTAAATTTGCCAGAAAACATTTCAAATGTTAGAAGCCCTGGAGGTTAGTAGAAACAAAAGGGCATTCTTGGCAAATGGTTGAAATGCAAACTTGAACCTATCACCTTCCAGCCTGAACTTTTGTGAGTTTGAGCTTGGGAGACATATCAGCATGACTCAAGTCATCATGTTTGTGACATGTGAGAGTTGCTCTGAACACAGAATTGGAAGATTCTGAGTTCTAATTTTTTTTCTGATTTATCACTTTGACCCAGTATTAGTCACTTAAACTTTCTGGCTCCATCTCTTTGTCTTTGAAATACACACTTACCTAACTCACAAAGTTGTTGTGAGGATCATTATTTGCAAAGCACCTTGAATATAGTGTTATTCAAGTGCTCATTAGCATCTTGTATGATTTATTATATCCTCGTGTGACACATGTACTTACATTTATTATATGTGTATTTCACCCACAAACCATTCCTTTTGTTGTCATCCCAAAGCATCTTTGCAGACATGGGGAGCAGGACAGTAACCATGCATTCCTGTATGTGGCTTGTTCCTCCATTAAGCCTCGCCTGGTCATATCCCTGTGTATGATGTCTCACCATTTAGTCAGTGCCCAGCCTCTGGGTTAGACTGACCTTGGTTTTGTGTTTATATTATTTTCTTTTGCATCTTATCATCTGTTTCTTTTTGTCTTCTGCAGTGTCCCCACTATTATAATTGTTTTGATTATAACCAATCTGTACCCTGATTTCACATCCTACTTTCCTTCTGACTTTTTCATTTGTCTTAAAATTCATTCCACTTTACACCTGTCATCTCTACTGCCTCTAACTTTCTGATGTCAATTTCATTTAAGTGCAGCTGCTTCAGACCAGAGAGTAATACTGCTAGTACACTTATTTGATAAATTTACAGCTGTGCTTCTGTAAGAGAATTCCTGTAGCTGTGTTGTGCCAACGGGAAAGAGCTCTCTGGTTGACATAAAGTGGTGGTAGCTATGTCAGCAGGAGAGTGTCTCCCGCCAACCTAGCGCTGTGCACATGAGAGCCTAAGCCGGCAAAATTTATATCGCTCAGGGTGTTTTTTCACACCCATGAGCAACAAAAGTTTTGCAGACATAGGAGCTAGTGGGTACATGACCTAAGATGAACACTGTAGGTGATGCTTAGATTTTGATCTTTCAGACTTGGGCTACTCTCTGGCCATTTCCAAAGTTACAGAACTTATTATTTTAGTACATGTGGATGCATGTTGTTGTTTTGGGAGAAGCTGAACAAAACAGTGATGGAGGTAACAGCTGCTTATACCTGCTTGTCCAAGGTCTGTAGCAGCAAAGGAATTCAGAAATCTTCATTCAGTTCCAATGTATGCAATATCTAGTGCTGTTTAATTCGATGTAGCAGCCTAAATACTGTACATAAATATAATGTGTGTTAAAATGTAAGTATGCTGTGGAAAATTAATCTCTCAGGTAGTATGACTCAATTACATTTTATTGAATAGGCTGTGTTATTTTGAATAATCACTTAATTAAATTAAACCATTCTTCTCTCTTTATTTATATCCACAAAAGTTATTTATTGTAAATTATTTAACTTTCAGACAGAATGATTGCAAATGTATGCATTTCATTTAGTAATACACATGAGTTTGATAGAGGCATTGGGGGCTTGAGGGGAACAGAGAAAACTCGTAGCAGAAAGTGGGAGGACTTGAGGACCATTTTGAGAGGAGCATAGCTATGTAGGGGTGGTTTGTGCTGTGTGTGGGGACATAATGGGTGTGAACTTATAGGTGGGGGCATCGAGCAGAAGTGGGATTTGAGTTAGATGTCTGACCCCGAAGACCTTCCTGAGCCAAGTTAACATGTACTGTGCTACACCATTTTTGCCAGTGTGGTGCAAGTTGTTGTTAGCAGACCAGAGAACATGGCCTAACTCAAATCCCACTTCTGCCCACTGCCGCCACCTATAGGCCACACACCTAGTATGTCCCCAAACATGACACAAATCACCCCATACATATCTATGTTCCTCTCAAAATGGTCCCCAAGTCCTCCCACAGCACCGCAACAAAGTTTTCTCCCTTCCTCTTAAGCCCCCAATGCCTTCCAGTGTATTGACCCAATGTTCTAATCTGCTCTTCATACATCCTTGTTCCCCTACATACATCCCTATAGCCCTGCCATTCAACATGCTTGCTTCTTCCCTACATCAGCATCAGTGCTGCCTTCAGAGCTGGGTTCCTCGGCCAGCAGCCTCCACTTCGTCTTCAGAGCTGGGTGGCCAGAGACTGACACCTGCTGTCTGGGTAGGTGTGGGGGAGGCAGGGCGTAAACTACTACAGATACAAAGAAGGGGGGCAAGATCAAATACGTTTTTGAGAACATTGATATATACTTATAATACCTCCCCTCTACCCCCTCCTCCAAAAACAGTGCAAACAAAACAAAAAGCACTGTTAATTTGGTGATAAGGTTCCTCAAGTGCAAACTCCACTTGTACTGTATGTAATCTCTAAAAATCTAGGAAATTCCCACTTTATAAAATGCATCATCTCTCCCTGTCATTCTTTATTTCTTCAGTGTCACTTTTTGTTGCATTAGAACTGTGTTAGTGTGGCAGAGGAATGGAATAACAGGAAATAACAATGAATTTTTAAGATGTGCATGTGTAATTGGAGTGTCTACATAGAAAAGTATATTGAAGTCACTATTTTGTGTTTAGGAAATATGCTTTAAAGTGGAATGGTTTGGGGGCTGATAGAGGTTGTTGGGGTGAGAATTAAGGTTGCACATTTCTTCAGAGTGTGATGGAGGTGGTACATGCATAGTGGCTAAATATAGGTGAATAAAAGGACAGATTTTAGTATTATTATTATTGTGGAATGGGGAAAAGAGAGAGGAATTTCACAGATCTAGATTTTTAGAGATGACTTTGGTAGAATT
The DNA here is from genome assembly GCF_965140295.1 of Lepidochelys olivacea. NCBI lineage: Eukaryota > Metazoa > Chordata > Testudines > Cheloniidae > Lepidochelys > Lepidochelys olivacea. The sequence continues at coordinate 77,921,074 of NC_140414.1, forward strand.
TGAACTTGAGAAACCTTACCTCCAAGCTAACAATAATGTTTTTCTTTTGTACGAAGCTACATATGAATACACTCCAAACTTTTTATGGACTCTGTTAAGTCAGTACTTCTTTGTCTTCATCTGTGAGCAGAAGCTATTGCTTTAGGGCCAGACCTTGCAATTCCTAATCAGGTTAAACTCTGGTTATACTCAGGATCAGGCTTATAATCAGAGTCTGATTGTATCTGGGGTCCATAAGAGAACAAAATGCTTCCCAGACATCATTACATAGAATCTAAATCTCGAAAAATGGTTCCTGCCTTCCTCCTCCTCCTCCTGCTCACTGCCACCACAGTAATTGACTGACCCATCTACTGCCACTTTTCTATTGCTGCACTCTCTGCAGCTCTCTAATGACTCTTTGGAAAATGTTCATTGAGACCAATGCACTTGAATCTTATTTTTTCCATTCAACCTTGCTTTTTATTAGTTTAAACAGACATCTTGTGGTATTCTCTCAGAACAGAGATATTTATATATATACCATAGAAGTATATTAAACAATTGCTGTAGCCTAGAGCACTCATTAAATTTGAAATACAGTAAACATTTATTATATGAGAAATAGCAGACTGCACACCACTGGCTAAACAACAAATGTGTCAAAATGATGCATTAGTTGAATTTTCCCCAGCTTTTTTTCTGCCCCTTTTTACCTGAGAATAAGAAAACTGTGGTTAGAGAAATATTAGAGATGGAGTTGTGGAGTAAATGATATCAAAAGCAACTACCAATCTGATAAGAGTGAATTGTTAGAATTTTCTCGTTTATTGTTTTGTTTGTTTTTGTTTGTTTTTATTTTTAATCCAATACCATTATCAACAGACAAGAAAACAGATTGATATGAACAGTTGAAGTACAAAATAGCTTGTGGAGGTTTGTATTGTAGGAAATTTCAGAAGTGGATTTTCACTTACTTTTCACTCAGGATAAGCAGGGCTGGATTAAAGCATAGACCCTATCCCATCTTAGGTCTTCTGACGAGGGGTCTGAATAAAAAGTGAGGGAAAACAGAACTGAGGCTAGAACGTGGCTCTCTGTGGATATTACTTTCTTTCCTGACTGAATGTGTTAAACAACTTCTTTACTGAAGCTCAAATGCCTAGATGCAGTGGAAAGAAACTTGTGTTTGTGTTAAATGTCATTCTCTCTTTAGTGACACTTTATAACTGGCTTAGGATGGAGTCAAGGCTGTTTACATGGCAACTTGATTGTATAATGTGGTTGATAAGATTTAGTTAAAAGTAAAATTTGTGAAGAAAAATGGCAGGATATATTTATTGGTGCAGACATGGAAATAAAGTGGTGAAGAGATTTATGTTTACTTTGTAGCGGGTTCACACAGGCATGGTTAGAATTTTGTCTGAAAGTTGCTGTCCAACTTAGTTAAATGGCAGCAAATGTAAGAGGATGTGGGTGTAAAGTGAAAAGTGGTTCTTCACTCTGCCTTAGCAGCTGGTCTAAAACTCCCTAATTTGGCTCTATTACTTCAGTAAGAATAATTGAAGGATGTTTGGCACCATCTCTGAAAATCACCCAGGTCCTCCTGTTGACCTGCTAGAAAGAATTTATTTTTAACTGAGAAAACTATCCTTCCCCAAACTTCTCTGTCCATACTCCCTCATTATTTCAAACCCACATTTTAAAAGGGAGTACTTTTTCTTGGATACTCATTCAAAATCTGTGTTCCAGAAAGTGAAATACCATAAGGGTATGTCTACACAGTGTCTGGGAGGGTGCTTCCCAGCATAGGTTGACAGACAGGCAGCAGCTCAGTCTCACCCAATCCCCTGCATATGTACTCGGGCAGCCAGCTCATGGCTGCCACCCATGCTACATGGCCACACTGATATTTTTAGCATGCTAACTCAAGCAGAGCTAGCATATGTGTGTCTGCCCACCCTGAGAAGCACCCTCCAACTGCTGTGTAGACATACCTTAAGTTCAGTGCAGCTTGCTAGTTTCATTGTTCAAGCTGAGTGAAGAGCAAAAAGTAAACAAACTGCATCCAGGTTGCAAAATATATTTTATTTTTTATAAAGCTTATCATTATAATAACTAAGCTAAGGTGATATTAAATAACACAGGAGAAGAAGGGGAGGGACTGAGAGCCAGAGCCCCGCTACCTGGGGGAAGATTGGGGGATGTTCTCTCCACAGGTATCGTTGCGGAGAGTGGACCAGATGATATGTCTGGGGCGAGAAAGCAGAAGGAGACTCCGCTGGTTGGAAGGCATGAGATGCGCTGTCCTGAGGTTGGGGGTTCCACGACCACCACCCCCAAGAGGAGAAGGCGGGTGGTGGTGGTCGGGGACTCTCTCCTCCGGGGGACTGAGTCATCTATCTGCCGCCCTGACCGGGAAAACCGAGAAGTCTGCTGCTTGCCAGGGGCTAAGATTCGTGATGTGACGGAGAGACTGCCGAGACTCATCAAGCCCTCGGATCGCTACCCCTTCCTGCTTCTCCACGTGGGCACCAATGATACTGCCAAGAATGACCTTGAGCGGATCACTGCGGACTATGTGGCTCTAGGAAGAAGAATAAAGGAGTTGGAGGCGCAAGTGGTGTTCTCGTCCATCCTCCTCGTGGAAGGAAAAGGCCTAGGTAGGGAGCGTCGAATCGTGGAAGTCAACGAATGGCTACGCAGGTGGTGTCGGAGAGAAGGCTTTGGTTTCTTTGACCATGGGATGGTGTTCCATGAAGGAGGAGTGCTGGGCAGAGACGGGCTCCATCTTACGAAGAGAGGGAAGAGCATCTTTGCCAGCAGGCTGGCTAACCTAGTGAGGAGGGCTTTAAACTAGGTTCACCGGGGGAAGGAGACCAAAGCCCTGAGGTAAGTGGGAAAGCGGGATACCGGGAGGAAGCACAGGCAGGAATGTCTGTGAGGGGAGGGCTCCTGCCTCATACTGGCAATGAGGGGCGATCAACAGGTTATCTCAAGTGCTTATATACAAATGCACAAAGCCTTGGAAACAAGCAGGGAGAACTGGAGGTCCTGGTGATGTCAAGGAACTATGACGTGATCGGAATAACAGAGACTTGGTGGGATAACTCATATGACTGGAGTACTGTCATGGATGGTTATAAACTGTTCAGGAAGGACAGGCAGGGCAGAAAAGGTGGGGGAGTAGCACTGTATGTAAGGGAGCAGTATGACTGCTCAGAGCTCCGGTACGAAACTGCAGAAAAACCTGAGTGTCTCTGGATTAAGTTTAGAAGTGTGTGCAACAAGAGTGATATAGTGGTGGGAGTCTGCTATAGACCACCGGACCAGGGGGATGAGGTGGATGAGGCTTTCTTCCGGCAGCTCACGGAAGCTACTAGATCGCATGCCCTGATTCTCATGGGTGACTTTAATTTTCCTGATATCTGCTGGGAGAGCAATACAGCGGTGCATAGACAATCCAGGAAGTTTTTGGAAAGCGTAGGGGACAATTTCCTGGCGCAAGTGCTAGAGGAGCCAACTAGGGGGGGTGCTTTTCTTGACCTGCTGCTCACAAACCGGGTAGAATTAGTGGGGGAAGCAAAAGTGGATGGGAATCTGGGAGGCAGTGACCATGAGTTGGTTGAGTTCAGGATCCTGACGCAGGGAACAAAGGTAAGCAGCAGGATACGGACCCTGGACTTCAGGAAAGCAGACTTCGACTCCCTCAGGGAACGGATGGCCAGGATCCCCTGGGGGACTAACTTGAAGGGGAAAGGAGTCCAGGAGAGCTGGCTGTATTTCAAGGAATCCCTGTTGAGGTTACAGGGACAAACCATCCCGATGAGTCGAAAGAATAGTAAATATGGCAGGCGACCAGCTTGGCTTAATGGTGAAATCCTAGTGGATCTTAAACATAAAAAAGAAGCTTACAAGAAGTGGAAGGTTGGACATATGACCAGGGAAGAGTATAAAAATATTGCTCGGGCATGTAGGAATGTTATCAGGAGGGCCAAATCGCACCTGGAGCTGCAGCTAGCCAGAGATGTCAAGAGTAACAAGAAGGGTTTCTTCAGGTATGTTGGCAACAAGAAGAAAGCCAAGGAATGTGTGGGCCCCTTACTGAATGAGGGAGGCAACCTAGTGACAGAGGATGTGGAAAAAGCTAATGTACTCAATGCTTTTTTTGCCTCTGTTTTCACTAACAAGGTCAGCTCCCAGACTGCTGCGCTGGGCATCACAAAATGCGGAAGAGATGGCCAGCCCTCTGTGGAGATAGAGGCGGTTAGGGACTATTTAGAAAAGCTGGACGTGCACAAGTCCATGGGGCCGGACGAGTTGCATCCGAGAGTGCTGAAGGAATTGGCAGCTGTGATTGCAGAGCCACTGGCCATTATCTTTGAAAACTCGTGGCGAACCGGGGAAGTCCCGGATGACTGGAAAAAGGCTAATGTAGTGCCAATCTTTAAAAAAGGGAAGAAGGAAGATCCTGGGAACTACAGGCCAGTCAGCCTCACCTCAGTCCCTGGAAAAATCATGGAGCAGGTCCTCAAAGAATCAATCCTGAAGCACTTGCATGAGAGGAAAGTGATCAGGAACAGCCAGCATGGATTCACCAAGGGAAGGTCATGCCTGACTAATCTAATCGCCTTTTATGATGAGATTACTGGTTCTGTGGATGAAGGGAAAGCAGTGGATGTATTGTTTCTTGACTTTAGCAAAGCTTTTGACACGGTCTCCCATAGTATTCTTGTCAGCAAGTTAAGGAAGTATGGGCTGGATGAATGCACTATAAGGTGGGTAGAAAGCTGGCTATATTGTTGGGCTCAACGGGTAGTGATCAATGGCTCCATGTCTAGTTGGCAGCCGGTATCAAGTGGAGTACCCCAAGGGTCGGTCCTGGGGCCGGTTTTATTCAATATCTTCATAAATGATCTGGAGGATGGTGTGGATTGCACTCTCAGCAAATTTGCGGATGATACTAAACTGGGAGGAGTGGTAGATACACTGGAGGGGAGGGATAGGATACAGAAGGACCTAGACCAACTGGAAGATTGGGCCAAAAGGAATCTGATGAGGTTCAATAAGGATAAGTGCAGGGTCCTGCACTTAGGACGGAAGAACCCAATGCACAGCTACAGACTAGGGACCGAATGGCTAGGCAGCAGTTCTGCAGAAAAGGACCTAGGGGTGACAGTGGACGAGAAGCTGGATATGAGTCAGCAGTGTGCCCTTGTTGCCAAGAAGGCCAATGGCATTTTGGGATGTATAAGTAGGGGCATAGCGAGCAGATCGAGGGACGTGATCGTTCCCCTCTATTCGACATTGGTGAGGCCTCATCTGGAGTACTGTGTCCAGTTTTGGGCCCCACACTTCAAGAAGGATGTGGATAAATTGGAGAGAGTCCAGCAAAGGGCAACAAAAATGATTAGGGGACTGGAACACATGAGTTATGAGGAGAGGCTGAGGGAGCTGGGATTGTTTAGCCTGCAGAAGAGAAGAATGAGGGGGGATTTGATAGCTGCTTTCAACTACCTGAAAGGGGGTTCCAAAGAGGATGGCTCTAGACTGTTCTCAATGGTAGCAGATGACAGAACGAGGAGTAATGGTCTCAAGTTGCAGTGGGGGAGGTTTAGATTGGATATTAGGAAAAACTTTTTCACTAAGAGGGTGGTGAAACACTGGAATGCGTTACCTAGGGAGGTGGTAGAATCTCCTTCCTTAGAGGTTTTTAAGGTCAGGCTTGACAAAGCCCTGGCTGGGATGATTTAACTGGGAATTGGTCCTGCTTTGAGCAGGGGGTTGGACTAGATGACCTTCTGGGGTCCCTTCCAACCCTGATATTCTATGATTCTATGTGAGATTCTGAGCTCTGCTGCCCCAGGGCTGAAGTGTCAATTTCCCATGTTCCTGTGTGTGTGCTGGTGGTTTGGTTAATGCGGGAAGCCAGATAATGGAGGCTCAGATAAACAGGGTTCTAAGGTATTTCAATTTTCAGCAGCGCTATTTTGGCTTTTCATTTTTCATAAAGAAGTCAACATTTTCCACAGAAAATATCCCATTTTCCAACCAGCTTTACTCACAGGTTTTTAATCTCACTGTCGTCCCTTTTCATTCATTTCAGTGGCATGCTGCCCATGGGAATTGTGAGGTCCTTGCAACCTCTTGCTGATGAATTTGATACATTGTAAAGTTTTGTACCTCATCTACCTTTCTCTCCCAGTTGTTTAAGAGACAGATTGTATTATTGTAATTATTATTGTATTATTGCATTATAGATTGTAAGAGACAGACTTACTCACATTAAATAGTAGTGTGCATCACAAATTGTCCCACTGAAGTCAAGCAATCAATTTGTGGAATAAAGTACCACTCAGTATGATCACAGTCTAGACAAATGTTACTCCTCAGGGCTCAGGATCAATATTCAGGCAGATTGTCAGATCACTTTTAAAAATGTACTTGATTACTTTTGAAAAAATTAGTACAAGAAGAAAAGGATTATAGGAAAGATATTTGTACAAAAGAAAACAGAAGTTATATAAAATCTGTGCTTACATATATGTTAATTTTATTTATACCTATTTGCAACATGGTAGCACTCAGAAGCTCCAGTTGGTCTGAGGATCCATTGTGCAGGGGGGGCTGTTCAAACACATTATAAGAGACAGTTGCTGTGCGAAAGAGCTAGCACTATAAGGTTTTCAAAGCGCTTTAGCTAAGCCTCTTATAACACACTGTGTTTTTAAGTATCATGAGCCTTATGTTATAAATGAGTAAATCAGTTATCCTAAGTCACACAGAGTCAATGGCAGACTTGGGACTAGATGGGACTCCTAGACTTCTGCTCTAGCATGATAACACTAGGATAACCATACCAAAAATTTCAATTGCACTGTATTCCAGCATCATCCGGTCTTTCTCAATCTTTCTGACAGGTGTACAGTGGAAAAGAACAAAAAGCAGAAAGCGGTAGGATGAGGGAGAGTAATCTGTCTTTAACATCTTTGTTGCTGGAGGAAATAGGTATGAAGCTTGCCTGTGGTTGTTGTAGAATCTGTTCTCCATTGGCTGGAAACTCAGATAAAATTTTATTTTATATATTAACATAGTGCACACAGCTGTCAATTTTTAGACTTTTGCTGAACCTCTCTTGAGCCTCTTGTTTCCCTGCCGGGATTCCATATTTCTGTCTGCTTAGCAAACCCTTGGAAAACAATTAATACAGAGCAGCAATGAATTTCTTCTTCCAACTCTGCTGGCACTCTGAGAAGGAGCTTTCAGGGGGCTGCTACTTTTGATCCTGCTTTTGTAATATTTCTTTTTGGATCAACTATAATTTAGAAAGGTGTTTTTGTTTTGTTGTTTTTCCCTAACACCTCAAGCAGACTAATTTTTTCAGGCATCAAGGCTTTTAAGCTTCTGCGTGCATTCTCTATTTGCAACTGTGATACTATCCTGTCAAAGATGCATACTTATTTAGCACATGAATGACTGTGCAATATATGATGATGTTTTGAGATTGGCTCAACACTTTAAAAAAGACTAGCTGAAAGAAGAAAATAAAATAGGAATTCGCAGATGTCTCCATCTTATTTTGATTACAGCGGGAGTGCAGTTGAATAAGATAAGCCATTGGACTGAATATTGCAAGGCTAATGAAAAGAATAGGAAAATATTTTCTTCGTTTGGTTTTAAGTTATATATACAATTATTTCTAAATTTTATAGTCCCACTTGTTTTATCCTGAAAACATTATTTTTTAGGATTGTTTAGTTCGAAGAAAGGGTTGTTTAGTTCTAAGAAGCTTTTCTTATATTGATCTTTATTATATGCATTCTACAACAAACTCATGTTATTACAACTAAAAAAGGGCCACATTGAGAATATATTTACAATTTTTATTAAAGCTAATGTTAAAAAAAATTGTATAATACATAGGTTCGGAAAACAGTGTCTGTACATCTGAGTATAGTGCTTAGATTATCCACAAATACAAAGTTTGTTTTTAAAAGTCATATGATACATAGAGTACACAATCAGCAATAACCCAAATTTAAGTGAATAGATTTAACAATACAGTTTAGATATTAGAATTCGAGTACTTGGGTACATCACTCATGAAAAGTTGTAAAGCAATTTGGTTGTGGAAAGCAAAATATATCAATGAGTGGAGATGGTCCCTCAATAATTGAAAATTAGGTTTGTTGTCTATTTAGAAAATACAATCCATGGGGAAAGTATTTCAGTTACTTTCCTGACTGTGCTTCTCATTGGCACTCCAGCTCATCCCTCCTGGTATTGCCGATGTCTGGTGATGTGTTCTATGTAGATGTCCTTCAACCACCTGATTTGTGTCCGACACCATGAGTTGCCACATCAGCTGAGCGTAGCATTGACCGATTCTACATTCTTGCAACATTTGCTCATTACTGGGGTCCCATGCGCCTAAGGCTCCGACGATCAGTGTATGTGCCTGGACCTGGTAACCCTTAGCTCTCAAGGTTTCAGCCAGAGGGGCATATTTCTCTATCTTTTGAGCTTGGGCATCGTGGAAGGTTGGGGTCCTGTTCTTGAATGGCACTGTGACATCCACCATGATGATCTTCTTCCAGTCCTCGTTGGTGATGACGATGTCCAGTTACCTAGGGAGGTGGTGGAATCTCCATCCTTTGAGGTTTTTAAGGCCCGGCTTGACAAAGCCTTGGCTGGGATGATTTAGTTGGTGTTGGTCCTGCTTTGAGCAGGGGATTGGACAAGATGTCCTGTCTTAAGAGAGACTTCCTGCCTGAAGTAGAACCCAGCCACAGGAGGAGGGCTGAGGCCTCCTGAGCAGGGGCAAGAAAACCTTCCAGGTGTCTTATATGGAGCCAGCACGGGCATGAACATGAGCAACTAAAGAAGAAAGTTACACCCTGTAGAAACTGTTGATAAACCAAACCCCATGAAGGGGGTATTTGCTTTGAATTAATATGCTCTAGGTAATAGAAAGAACTGGAATGGATGCTGAGGGCAATGTGCCTGAAGGACCATGAGGGGACACAAGGGTGTGTGCTCAAGGGCAGCACCCAATTATATAACCCCATCACATTTTGTAGGAGAGGATCAAACTTGCCTCCATGGTTTGGGTTGTGTCTCAGATCTAGAACAAGAAGTGGCCTTTTAAAGGCAACTAATGATTTCTGTAGCCCAATGATCTGCCACAGGGTAAGAATAATAGTATAGTGATCAGGTAACTAACCTACTGCAAAAATTTCAGAAGGGGGGTTGTACAATTGTGACATTAAACCATGTAAGTATTTAAAGGTCTAAATCCACGAGGCTTGTTTAAACTGCATAGTTAATTTAATTAATGTATTACTTTGGATTAATTGATTATACAAAAATATAATTGAATTAATTAATGCAAAGGAGACTGCCAAGATCTCATGTCTACCCACATTTATTTGACCCATAAAATGTAAACAAAATAATGAAAGTATCGACCGAGTCCAGTCATCTTAGGTAACTGTTGCTTTCGCCTCTGAGAAGAACAAATCCTCCTTGTGGAAGAACATCATCTTCAGAATCCAGAGACTAATATGCTGGATTTACTTACAACATTGCATGGTGTAGAAGTTTAGGTACCTATAATATTTGTCAGTACTGTTGTAAATAACCCCCTTTTATGGCCTTGCCAACTTTTTTCAGTTAGAATGCAGAATGGGATTTATGTTCTGTTTCTACTTCCTGGACAACTCTGGCATGTGAGCTATTTGCTTGACCAGAAGATTTAGGTGGCTGTGGAAGAGAAAGGATAGCTCATTTCTCCACCCCAAATTATATTCTTATATTCTGATATAGATTTTAAAGCATTGTTAAGGTGAGAGCCAAGTGGAAGCACTGAATCTGATATTACAGATTTAAAATATGCATACATATATAGTACATATGAAATGTTGCTCTCCATATAAGGTCATCTGAGACCTGTTTTATTAATTTTAATGGAATATATGGGCTAAGGGTGTTAATATAACCCGGTCACTGTCCAACATTAAACAGTGTTAAACAAGTTCCCGGGTTTGGTATACAGAGACATTAGCCTACTTAACAATCCTTTAAACCGTTTATTAAAGGTGCAGAATAGAAAGGCAAACAGGGAAAGCATTTGAAAAGTAAAGTATTAAGTCAGGCTTTTATTTTAACACCATCTTTTGTTCTTTCCTTTTGCTGGAGAGTTTTAGAAGAAAAAGCCACTTGTTTGACCATCTCTTAAATAGTATTAAAGATGGTAATAACTGTCCTGTGGGGTATTTTTTTAAGTGAGTTGTTATGAGCTGGAGCTATTGTTGCTAATACTGTTTAAGTCTGAAATTGTCCTTTCTGGGGGAAAAAGGCACTAGCTAAAATGGGCTGGCATGATACTTGCTGCTGCTGCTGCGGTTAAAGTCAGATCTCGTTCTATCTCAGCTGTTGATTGAGATTCAGCCGGAGCTAGTAAGGGTGGCAATGTCATATGGATACCTCTCTCTGGCCCGAGCTGGTCAGGACCTCCCTCAGGATTAGGACAAAGAAAGGCTGGGTCCCAGGAGATGGGGTGGCAACCATGATCATCAAAGCTACTGGAGCAAGCTTTGCCTGTCCTTCCAATTTTCTTCTGCCTATTTTTTAAGGACCCATAAAGGGAGTAATGTATGGAATAGCCCATCACCTCATTATTTTGTCCACTAGTTAGGCCTAATATTCAACACATCAATTTTGGTTCATAAATTTCCAGCTCCATATTTTCTGATTTTAGCAAATTTGATTTCAGCATGTTCCTTGAATCACATCAGCATGGCCTTTTTTGTTTGCCCCAATTTAGTCTCTCTGTCTGGTCCTCTGGCACCTGTTTATAACATTCATTATTAAAAACAACTTGACCTACTTTCCGTCAACATTTCTTATATTGTAGGTTATTGTAACAAACATCTTATGAGCGTACCTATTTTTACAATTAATCTTAACCATTAGTGTAAATTTGTAAGCCCAGTTATCAGAACCATCCTTATCCACATAGCCAGAGATCAGGTACTCAGATCTTGAGCAAGTCTTTTGGCTTTTATTGGCTTCAGTGCTGATTATACTGGACTTAGTGGGCAGAAAATCTCTAATTAAAACTTGCAGTACTAACAGTTAAGTATCCTTCTCTTTGAAATAGTCACACAACAATGTGGCAAATATGGGGAAAGTAAGGAAATGCCAAATACATATTAAGAGCTTAATCTTTGGTAATTATTCTTTATTTATTGTACTTCAAGCAGTTCTCAAAGTCCCGAGTCAGAATGTGTTGATCCTATATTAATCTCTCTAAGTGCTCATTTAAAATCTAACAGTTTAAAGCCAGAAGCAACCATTATATCATCTAATCTGACCTCTTGTATATCATAGGTCATTACATTTCATCCACATACCCCTATACGGAGCCCAGTGACTTTAAGTAGACCAAAGTATTTCAGTCCTTGGGACAATAAATTCAATTTCTGATGTTTATAGCGCACCAGTCACCATACCATCTAGGCACCACTAATACAAGTGTTTATAGTAGAGTATATATTATGGGAATGATCACTTGATGCTTACGTGTTCTGTTCATTCTCTCTGAAGCACCTGGTATTGGTCACTGTTGGAAGACAGGATACTGGACTAGATCAACCCAGTATGGTTATTCTTATGACCTTTATAAATATTATAGATCAAGCTGACAAAAGGGGCAATTTTTCCCTAAGGAAGACTCTACTACACCCACAAAAATATATTTCTATTCTATTCTTATACTGTTGTGTATGTTAGTCTCCCTTTATCTAGAGATATGGAAATTGAGGGTGAGGAGTTTTTGTTTTGTTTTTGTTTTTTGCAAACAGGCATTGGTGCATGGACGTTAAGGTAAGTGTGTGCTAATCTGCAGTAGAAACCATCCAAAAGACAGTATTGCCAACTGTTGTTACAGATGTCTCCCCATCTCGAGCTCTCTTATTTGATAACTATTGCAATATTGCCACCTTTCACAATTTTATTTTTTCCTTAAAGCTCGTGAAATCTTGTTATGATGTGAGAATCCCAGGTTTCATTTATAAAAAGGTGTACGTTTCTAGCCATCATGGAGAAAAGCTTCCGAATATTAACTTGCTGAAAAAACAGAATGCAAATAAAAATAACCCAAAATGTATCTTATAAAAACATCAACCTCATGATTTTTGGGCCTGATTCTTGATTTATTTTGTAGAGTTGGGGTTGACAATACTGCAACAGGCAAGTGCTGTTTATTTATTTTTTTAAATAGTGACTGGGGATGGTTTTGTTCAACATCTTTATTAATGATCTGGACGATGGGATAGATTGTACCCTCAGCAAGTTCGCAGATGACACTAAACTCGGGGGAGAAGTAGATATGCTGGAGGGTAGGGATAGGGTCCAGAGTTACCTAGACAAATTGGAGGATTGGGCCAAAGGAAATCTGATGAGGTTCAACAAGGACAAGTGCAGAGTTGTGTACTTGGGATGGAAGAATCCCATGCACTGCTAAAGGCTGGCAACCGACTGGCTAAGCAGCAGTTCTGCAGAAAAGGACCTGAGGATTACAGTGGATGAGAAGCTGGATATGAGTCAGCAGTGTGCCCTTGTTGTCAAGAAGGCTAATGGCATATTGGACTACGTTAGTAGGAGCATTGCCAGTAGACTGAGGGAAGTGATTATTCCCCTCTATTCGGCACTGCTGAGGCCACATCTGGAGTATTGCGACCAGTTTTGGATGTGAACAAATTGGAGATAGTCCAGCGGAGGGCAAAGAAAATGATCAGGGGGCTAGAATGCATTACTTAGGAGGAGAGGCTGAGGGAACTGGGATTGTTTAGTCTGCAGAAGAGAAGAGTGAGGGGGGATTTGTTAGCAGCCTTCAACTACCTGAAAGGGGGTTCCAAAGAGGATGGAGCTAGGCTGTTCTCAGTGGTGGCAGATGACAGAAGAAGGAGCAATGGTCTCAAGTTGCAGTGCGGGAGGTCTAGGTTGGATATTAGGAAACACTATTTCACTAGGTCGGTGGTGAAGCACTGAAATGGGTTACCTAGGGAGGTGGTGGAATCGCCATCCTTTGAGGTTTTTATGGCCTGGCTTGACAAAGCCCTGGCTGGGATGATTTAGTTGGTGTTGGTCCTGCTTTGAGCAGGGGGTTGGACTAGATGACCTCCTGAGGTCTCTTCCAACCCTAATCTTCTATGATTCTATATACCTTTCTGTGCATGCAGTTATCTCATTTGTGGGAAGCAGTAAGCATGCATGCCTCAGGCCATCCTGAAAATAAATTCTCTGGGAGGTAAGGGCATACAGGTGGATAAAACTGGCTTAATCGGAAACTCACGTGGGTTTGTACAGTTGCATTTTGAGTTTTTAAGTTCAAATGGAAAGCAAAGCTGAAGGAAGTGAATTGGCTCCTTCTGTAAGGCATACCTAAATTTGGGTGAACTCAAGCTACAGGGCTTCCCAATCCCCTACTTATAAATGAAAATTAGAATTAAGCTGGTCTGAAGGTTTTTGTTACTGGTGAACTTGAACAAGAAGCAGTTTCTATTTATCTATTAAGAAGGATACAAGTACAATCAAGTATCATGGCTGTGTACATTTCATGTTAATAACTTTTATGTAAACTCTGTGCAAATCTGTTACAGCCCTCACCTTCCTGGAAAATTGCCATTACAGGCCTACTTCCAAAACTTGCATTAGTGTTGAGAAATAAGATGCTGCAGAGAAGATTACAAACTGCTATGTAGAGACTGGCGATGACTAGAAATCAGAGGAACCCTCTTCTCTCAGCCACTGCATCTCTGCAAGAAGTAGTATCACTGAGGGGGAAAAGCAAAAAAAAAAAAAAAAAAAAGTCTCCTCAGCTTCTGGTGTTGCCCAGGAGTGTAAGAGGAAGATCTCTTCATAAAAAAGTGACGTTATCAGAAGGACTTCTAAGACTGTCAGAGTTGCTTTGAAGTGGACATCAGGGAGAAAGGGTTACTTACTTTCTCTCCCCATTGTTCTTTCTGCTGTTTTATCAGGGTTATATCACTCCCTTGTTTCCTGTTGCATTTAAAACCAAGTTAGGAAGGATTGGGGGTATTTTGTAAAGTTCCTATTTCTTATAATCCTTGATTTACTATTACTGTTATTACTCTTATTCTGACTGTCAACACTGTGCAGCTACCTCTAACGCAGCCGAGCTTGGGCTTTACAGAAATGATTCTCCTTTATTAACTTATACAGTGCTATACTGAGGATATATTTTCCCATCATAGTATTACATTTAAAAGTTCTCCAGAGGAGGGAAATGGGGTTATTATGGAAAAATGTTACAGTCGAATCTGCTGTAAAGACCCATAGAAAATATCAATGAGACATTCTCTTATATTCAGTTTGTCTACATGATCGCAGGCTGTTACCACAGAACGCACCAGTAAGGCTTCTGAGGTCAACTGCTGCCGTTACGGCTGAGGTTTCTTTTGAAAAGATAGTTCTTGCAATTCAGGGACTAGAGGCACGGGTTGATGTGGTTGACCCCAAATTAGACTCTAATCATTTTTTTTTCAGGGAAAATGAGGGAGAAATAATTGAAAAGAACTTTGAAAACTCACAGAACACTTACAGTGAACTGAAATTTTGAACAACGTAGTTCAAAGCCTCTTCCAGATAAATGACTGAAGGTTAATTCCAGATACGTGAGAAGATCAATATTTCTAAAAATTATATTAAAAAACTAAGTGGTGAAACTGTATAGACTATATTACATGGGAAGTCGGACTAGATGGTCACACTGGTCCCTCATGGCATTCAGATCTTTGAATTAGTATAGTGGGATTTCCACTGACCCATTGGGATGGGAGAACATTTCTGATCTGACATCTGCCTTTTTAAATTCTATAGGTGTGTTTTGATACTACTTGTATTTAGGAAATCAAATGAAGCCTTACTAGAAGCACAGGAACTGACATGGTGGATGAGACCAGGGGTCTCTGAAGTCCACTGTTCTGCCTCTAACAGTAGCAAGGGCCAGATTCCCACAGTAGGTGGTAACAGAATAACTTACTAGGGAATTTCTTTCAGACACTCATCATTTACGTATTGGCGTATGTCCCGAAGCATAAGTGTTTATATCCCTTCCAAACATTTTTTTTAATCCTTAGTAATACAACTCTGAATTTTCTAATTATCCATATCTAATTCTTCCAGATCAAGTATTTCCTCCACTGTAACTACGTCAGTTGCAATTTGAGAGAATTATGTAACAAGTATGGGTAAGAAAAGGAATGAGGTTATAAAATGATTACAGGTTCTCTATTTTCTTTTTTTCAGTCTTTCTAAGATCATAGGCTAGAAGGCAGAAGTTATTACTTGCTTTAAGTGTTTCTTGCACTAAGCTACACTTGTCTAAAGACAATGAAAATGCTTTTTTCTCTGATTATGGTTAATATAAGGAGTTTCTGATAATTAAAATGAATAATGAGCCTTTTTCTGATGATTTTGCAAGGAACTTGGAATGGTAACATAGTCTCCATTACAGTGTTGATGTCATGAGAGTAACATTATGTGGGGCTTTTTTCCCTTACTTATTCTGAAGCTCTCTGGTGACAGAGGATCCTTCAATTTAGCATTGGATTAATTAAGGTGGGTTGTTTTATTTTTAGCTGTGTGGTCTTTCTACTCCAAGGTGTTTAGAAGCTTTAAGTATTACTGAAAAGGTTTATTATACATAATTATTGTAGGATAATTGTGTAGGAGTATTATGATTTCTGAAATCATTACATATTAAAAACCCTATTGAGTAGAGATGCAGTATGACAGGGAATAGGTACAATAGGGTGAGAGAATAATAGCAATGGTTTCTGATACTAAGGTATTAAAAAAAAAGCTGCTAGTCGATGCCTCAAAGCCACACACATATATGAGTTGAACATAGTGATTTCTATACTGATTCAAAGCAATGTGCTTTATTCTTGCTGATAGCATGAAAGCGAACAAGTTTACACAATGTACACACAGAATTCATGCTTTCAGAGTAGTGTTGCTCCTTTTCAGAGGGTGAAAAAATATGGAAAGGATGTGCCTGCAAAGGGCTGGATCTTGCAAAGGAGTTATAGGGAGCTGAGGGCACTCAAGCAACTCTTAAGCTCAGCCCATCTTATTCTGGGGATAGTAGGCTAGAATTAATGGGTTTGTATGGATGGTCTAAATGAGAAAATAATAAGGCCCTACGTATTTAAACTTCTGGTCTCACCTTTACAAGACACAATGCAGGTTTCTAGTTTCTGTGAGAGAGATACAAAAAGATTAGACATTCAGGATGTCCTTTAGCAAGACTCTTGGACAAAGTGATAGAAGCAGATCTTAGACTTCTCTGGCATGGACTTACTTTTCAAGCTATTTGTCTGTACTTCAGTTGTACATACACAATACTTGCTGCTTTGAACACCTGCTATGCATGTCGGAACACTGCTTCCAAGATGTTCCCATTTTCAAATTTGATATTTAGTTTTGAAAAGGAATTAACAGGGCATCGATGTTCAAATATTCTATGAAAGAGCTGTGACTAATGATAAGAGATCCCATTAATACTGTATGCAGGCAAAATCCTGAGTAAGTTATATGGACCAAGTATTCTAAAGTCACCTTTCTAAAACTGGGATGTGCAGATTCCTCATGGTTCTAGCCCTATGAGTACAATCCTGATGCTTTTTATGTCTTATACATCCATTGAAACCCTTGTCTTGTTTGGCAAACTGACTTGCTGCAGTGAATTTATGAGGTTCAAACCTGTATCTTTGTTGCTACTTGTAAATTTGCAAAGTGCAGAAGTTGTTTGGATTGTATGCTGCATTGCAAGTTAGCACATTTCCCTCTCTCTAAGATTAGGAGGTTCTCTTGAGTTTTTTGCTTGTTAAAAATAAAACAAAGTTTTGTTGTGCCCAGTACAAGAAAATCACTCTTTCCAGTTTTTTGATTTTTTTAATCTGGTTTCTATAGCCTGATGTTCTTGGCCAAGTTCAGATTTTGATCACAAAGTTCTATTATTGTGGGATCCAATGGTCTGATTCAGGAGTCATGAAATGTAATGATATTTGACCTATATGAATATACAGTAGACTGTATTTCATTGTCTGTGTGCATCTATAACCTATTGGTAGAGTTGTAAAGATGGAACCAGAAATTACCTGTTTCACCTTGCTCAGGTGGATTTAAGTAAGTTAGGATGAATTAATCTTTCTTGAAAAAGTCAATTTTCTAACTCCAGTCCAAACTCTAAATATTCTTGTTTTATACACAATTTTATACACAGTATTAATAGATGTCCTGTGCAGATGAAATGTGTTCTACCTTCCTGTGATGTTTTGTCCACCCCACGCAAGGCCTGAAGGGGTAACTTAGGTCAATTAACCTTAGGCTGCACCTGGAGGAAACCTAGGAAGTGCTGGAGCCTAACTGCAGATAAAGTCCAGCTGGGGGAAGGAACAGAGTAGGGCCTATAAAGAGAGGAGGTTGGCAGGTTGGGGGAGGAAACCTGCAGTTGAACTTCCTGATACAAGGAGAATACCAGGAAGCTGCAAGAACAGAGTAGGAAGCTGTCCAGGGAAGTAGCAGTTAAGGGCCCAGAGCTTCTGGGTTGAGGGTCCCTTGACTGGAACTGGAACCGGAACCCTTTGTAGAGGGTGGGCCCATAGTCTCCTACCAGCCACTGTGGAGTGGCACAGACCAGGTAGTGGGGAGCAGACTGCCTGGGACAGTTTGCCTCAAAAAGGTTGAGAGGGCTAAGCTATGAAGAGGACAGTGCTGCGTAATGCACACTCACATATTTGCCCTGGCTTTCTTTTGTGCAAAGCCCCATCCTATACGTGTTGCTTTGAGAATACCTACTGGATTGGGCTCCATTAGGGAGATAGGTGAGGCGAACACCCTCCTATCCCACCACTTCCCCAACCCACCCACCCACCCACCCCTCCAGGGCTTAGATATGAGCTAGGGCTCTGAGCAGCTTATTAGCTGTGGGGCAGTGTTGGGACTTAGGTCTCCAGCACTGGAATGGGAGAGGAGCAGGAGGCCATGACTCTCACTTTTTAACATGGGTGTAGTTTTGGGGGGCATTGCAAGCCTCAGGCAGGCACTGAGTAGCACCAGCAGGGACTGCACTCTGCAGCTGATCACAGTGCTGAATGGCAACTGGTGGGAAGGGCAGAGGAAGATGGGCTGCACGGCTTGTTCCTGGCGAGCTAAGTGCAGTCACTGGAGATAGGAGACTGGTTGTACCAAGTACCTGAGGGGCTGGGGAGCTAGGGCTATGAGGGAATGCATGGGGTTGGGGAGAAGGGGCACAGTAATCTACTTTGGGCTTGGCTGTGGCAGAGGTGACACACGGGGGGGCATGCAGGGTCATGTGCCTCCCCCAGATTTCTCAGGACCCCTCTGGATGGGATACCCAGCAGTAGCGAGAAGGCAGCGCTCTTCTAGCAACTGCACTGTGTGTATGTACGCGTGTGTGTGTCCTGGACAGGGAGAGAGGAAGCTCAGGGCGGCTGGCTGCCGGGTGCCAGCTGAGCTCCTCCCCCCATGGGACTGTTTCTCCTTCCCTGCTGCTAGCCACAGCTATGTGTTGCCTCCCCACTCCACACTTCAACAAAGGTTCTGGTGCCCTTGACTTAAGTGGCTTTGCGCATGCCTACTGGCAGAAACTCAGGAGCCTAGAGGACTTTAGGCACCTACAGCCAAATAGCGGTTTGAGGTCTGTGGTGCCTAAAGAGACAGTTAAACCCCTAAGTGCCTTTTGTGGACCTAGTCCAGAGAAAATAAGTGACTTGCCCAAGATTACACAAGAAATCTGTATCAGAGGAAGGAATTTACTTCAAATCTATCCAGTACCGAGTAGCACTCTAACCAATGCATCATTCATTCTTCTTGCATGGCCACATACTTGCCTCTGCAGATCACTGTAACATATTTGAAAAGGATTGAAGCAAGCATTCACATTAGATGATGTACCCTAACTACATTACCTACTTGTAATATATAAAAGTGCTCTTCTGTTTGGTTCATGGTAGTTAGACTGACTTCATATTTATTGGCATTACATTCTGTTTCCCTATTATTTTGTTGTGGTGTTGAAGTCAGTGGTAAAAACTCCCATTGAATTTAATGGGAGTGGATCTGACCCCGTATCACAAACTGTCTATTGTTCTTTTCAGTGTGTCAGTTTTTCTAACCTTTTTGTTTTGTTTTGTTTTGGCTGACTGAACTTATCTTTGGAGAGACCTTTATTGTTAATTGAAACATACTGTCCAATTGAATACTTACATTCATTAATTATAAGGTTGGTAATGACCTTGTTGGTCAGTTCCTTCATCCAAAGGCTTTAGTTATATGTGGATTTCTACAGACTCCTCATTACTTCTCTCCCTTTTTTTAGCTCTTGCCTTGAATGCTTCCTAAAATGATAATCCCACTGCCTGTCTTGGCAGGTTATGCTATTAATTAACTTCACTAAAATAGCATCCCATTATTTAGCCTGCATTTTCCCCTTAATTTTATGCCATTGCATATTGCAGCACGCTCAATAACTACTGAAATGCCTTCCAATTTTATTAATTCCTCGCTCTTATTTATAGAGAATTACCATGTTTTGTTTCACTGTTTTTGTTTTTTTCTTCTAGTGTCTACTAACTCAAATTTATCTACTTTTTTTTATGTTTTCTAACCTTTTTTAAAATTGTTCTTTGGACTCTCTCCAGCTTAGTAGTAGTTCTTTTAAATAAAAATGTGTCCCAAAGCTTCACACAGGATTCTGTCTATTACTTCATGGATTTTGTGCACAGAGAAATAATTATCCCTGGTGCTGGATGTAACACCTCTCTCTAGATATATTCAGCATGCTGTAACACTGCCTTTTTGTGGCAACATTGTATTTCATATTCAGTACTTTGTCTCCAATTCTTCTGAGGTTACTTACTGTAATACAGTTCCCTAATCAATATTTTCACTTCTTTATACTTGTCCCTTAGATTCTTTCCTCTCCAAATGAATGTCCTCTTAATGTATTCTGATAAAAGCTCATTTAAATGGTTTTTACTTATTTTCCCATCTGTTTAAAATCCCAGGGCCATAGTGTTAGCCATGTCTTTTCTCTTCACACTGTAAGCAAATGTTTACAGCATGACTTCTGCTCCTAATGCTAAAAGACTTCTGAAGATATTTAATTATATTAAAACCAAACCTGACTCTTGTTCTTCTGTCTCTTTCATATTTGACAGAACACTGGTAATTAATCTTTGTTTATAATCCTTGAGCCAGTTTTATGCATCTTTCAGTAATTCCCCTCATTGCCTTCAGATTTAGGGCAGGAATTGCCTTCCTATTGCACATATTAGGCACTATGATACCATAATATAAAGAGTATTAATTATTTATACACATGGCTATAGCCCTGGTCACACCAGCACCTGTGGCCTTTGGGACCAAGGCAGGTAGTCCTTCCCTTCAATGCAAAAAGATTCATTCTCCTCTTCTCAAAACTGAGGAGATGTATCTCCTTAATGGTCCCAATTCAGGAAAACATCTAAATTTGGGAAGGGCATGAAACATGTGAAAATGTCATATTGAAATCAATGGAACATGAGCTAATACTTACTAATAAGTATGTGCTTAATCACCCTTCTTGAATATGGATGGATTTAAACGTGTGCTGAAATAATTTTCTGAAATGGGCCATAAACAGCAGTTCTCTGATTCCACACTGCCATGATGCACTGCATATCCAGATACTACAGCACTTAATATTACAGCTACATATATTAAGTATATATTAATTTGGTCTCTTTCCTGTTCCTCCTTTTTGCTTAGTGTGCTTATTATACTCTAGCTATGTTGTAGTAAATACTCGGCTGATAGTGTAAATTGTTGTTATAGCTCCATTGACAACAATGAGGTTTTGACAATTTATTCCAGCTGAGGACCTCTTTCTCTAGTGTATCCTCGCACCAATACTTTATAACGTAGTTGGTGAGTCTGGCAGGTATTAGCAGAGGAAAAAGGAGCTAATTGAAAGTGACTGTGCCAGTAACCCAAAGCATGTAGATTCAGTTATTTTACAGAAAAATAATCAATAAGTTGTCCCAAGAAGCAATGATCATCTGCCTACTTTATAGGTTTAATGCTTAAATTAGACCCACTACTTTCACTCCCCTCCTTGACACTTGACATTGAATCAGTGTTGCCTTCTGGTTGTGTGCTCTTCTGTTCAGCTTCTGTGTGGATTTGAACTACATTTAGATGCATGGAGGTGTTACCACCTGTTTCAAGATACTTAATTAGCACTCTTCAGCAGCTCTTCATCTTGGTGAGTGAGCCCTTGATGCTGTTCAAGAGTAACACTTGTGTTCTGAGACCAGCAATCAGTGACATATTTCAGTTGTTAGTACTATAGAGATGGAGAGAGATTTTAACCTCTTATGGAGATAATTTCTGTAGCTATGATATCCTCACTGGACAGGAATCACTGGAAGAAGAAATCAGGAAGAACAAATGTCAATTATTCATTATTTTTACATCTAACTAAACTTATATTGGGATGTTACAAGCAATAAGTAACCCAGCAAAATTGAGTATTTTCTGGTTTTTGAATCAGCTGTGTACAAAAAAGGACAGCATGTAACATTCTCTTGCTGAATGTGGCATGAAATTATGATTGGATGTCTCAGTTTAAAAACCTTGTGAGTGTGTGCATAGAGAGAGTATGTTGTCAGCTTGCATTATTTCTTCACACAGGGGATAAAGTTGTTGTGCCCGCTAATTGATGGATGTGATCTGGTAGAACATACGCTGATCTGGGGTTGGTGGGAAGAAACAGGATACAGCAAGCTTCTGAACTATTTATTTTCCAAATTAAAAAAGAGAGAAAACAAACAAATACAAGTTATGTTGTTATAATATTGTATTGTCAAGATGTGGCCAATTCCTGCTTGACCCTTTTACTTGTATGCTGCACCTTTCCCTCCCACCTCCCTCCATTTTGTCATTTTAAAGTGTAAGGGCAGGGACCATATTTTTTTTTTTGATGGTGGTCTTATACAGCACTTAGCACTTTGTGGGAATTACCAGAAACCAATAAAACATAATACAACAGATCTTTGCCTTTATATGCCTGAAAGGTGATTTCTTTCTTTTATAAGCTTTTATGATTGCATCTTTAATATAAACCATATTATTTGTCAAGTATATTGATAGTTAAAGCCAAAATGTATACTATTTTACAAAACTTTGCTCACTTGTGGCCAAATTATACCATCATCACTCACAAAGAATAATAGCTTGCTCTGAAGTTATTCCCACTGGTTTCAGTGGAGTAAGGTACTACTTAGTGTGAGTACAGTGGCACCATGTGGCCCTAGGAAAATAATAATATATGTTACTTAATTTAATGTAACGTCATTTACTGCCTCAAGATAATGTAAATGTGCCATTAAATTGGTTGAGAAACATTTATACAAGATAGAGATGTAAATTCAAGAACCGGTTTATCATTTTGCATGCAGTGACAGATCTGCAGCAGATGTAGTAGTGACCAATAGCATAAAAGCAATTTCAGAAGTGTGCTATTGTGTATCATACAGATTGAGAATTTTGTGGCGCCTGTGATCCGTTTAAAAAGTGCCAGCATTGCAACTTCTAATTTTCAATGCATTTCTGGTGTGAAAACAATTGGCGATATCAAAATTATGACTCTTAGTAGTACTACAAGCATGAATATTTGTAACCGATTTTATAGCACAGAATTAAGGTGGGTGAAGACTTACTCAGCTTGAACTGAAAATCAAAAGTTTTCTATTCCTTAACACTTAGACTCATAGTTGTTGAGCTCAGATTCCCGATAAAGGTGTTCTAACTTACAAGTTTGATGTGATCAATGCCAGTGAACTTTTCTAATTTATTAGTTGGCAGTAAATAACTGCCAAAAGCCAATCAATAAATAAGAACTCGTCTCAACAAAAAACTTTGCCTCTGAGATAATATGTCAGGGCTACCAGGAGTCAGTTGCAACATATTTCCAAAGCAAAGACCCAGTAGGATCAGATGAAGGTTCTAAACTTTCCAGGGTTATGCATTAGTTTCTGAGTTTTAACAAAGTAACTATAGTTCTGGTAAAACCAGACAGTTGAAATGTATATCATATTTTCCCCTAGTATATTGCAAAACTTTCACCTGCCAAAGATGAACATAGATATTATTTTTGGAAGTGAGACTATCTATCTATCGCTATATATATCTATATATCTCCTCTACTACACCCATTCTGGTAGCATTATGTTACTCCTCCAATTTAATTGTTGATCAAGAATTAGCTGCAGTATCTCTGAGATAATATAATATTCAAAGAGGTGTTGGGGCTGATTGCAAGTTACCTTGTGGGGCTGTTACAGAATGGCTTGGGGGGAGCTAGTAGTGACCTGGCTTTATCCCGTCATGTGGCTGCAAGCCAGCCTGGCCGGTCAAACCAGAAAAAAGATAAGGAGGGTTAAGTGTGGGAATAGAAAACAGTAGTGTTTCCTGCCCGAGCCTGCTTGTGGATGTACATTATCTCTTAGAAGGAGATAATTAAAAACAGCTATGCAGATTGCTTTAGATGAATAGTCTCACCTGCGGACTCTGGCCTTGTGGGTGCCCAGGAATTCCCCACGCTGGAGCAGCGCCTGCTATGAGCCCTCAAGGACAAGGTTGGAGGGTCCGGGACTGTCCGTAGCAGAAGGGGCATAAGCATTGATGCTTGCTTCCTTGCTGAAAAGCACATATTTAATAATGTGTGAAGACTAGGAAGCTTCTTATACTTTGGTAATAAAACCGGTTATACTATGCACCTGGTGTGGCTTCATTAAGTATATCTGAGCCCCCTCCCCTGCGACCCCTTTGGCTTGACAAGAGGCCATTTCATTGCAAGTGAGTCATTAGTTTGGCATTATATAAAACACAACATTTTTGGAAATACTACATGCAAGTTGTGACAGGTTGGATCACAGTAACCCCCTTGGGAACTGCCAACTGATGTGCCAAGACTACTTCTGTCCCTGCTTTTCCTGCTAGTTTGGGACTCCAGCACCCTGTCTTGCTGAGCCAGACACCCCAGTCTGCTCCAACACAGACCCAGGGTCTGAACCACATACCCCAAAGCTGCAGACTTAACTGAAAGCAACGTAAGAAGTGTTCCTGTCTTTAACACTCAGATGCCCAACTCCCAATGGGGTCCAAACCCCAAATAAATCCGTTTTACCCTGTCTAAAGCTTATACAGGGTAAACTCATAAATTGTTTGCCCTCTATAACACTGACAGAGATATGCACAGCTGTTTGCACCCCCCCTCCCCCCCGGTATTAATACATACTCTGGGTTCATTAATAAGTAAAAGGTGATTTTATTAAATACAGAAAGTAGGATTTAAGTGGTTCCAAGTAGTAACAGACAGAACAAAGTGAATTACCAAGGAAAATAAAATAGAACATGTAAGTCTATGTCTAAGAAAACTAAATACAGAAAAAACCTCACCAGTTCCAATAAGCTTCCTTTTACAGACTAGTTCTAGTCTGGGTCCAGTAATCACTCACACCCCCTGTAGTTACTGTTCTTTGGTCTGGTTTCTTTCAGGTGTCCTTGGGGGTGGAGAGCCTCTCTTGAGCCAGCTGAAGACACAATGGAGGGGTCTCCCTGGGGTTTAAATAGACTTTCTCCTGTAGGTGGAGACCCCCTCCTGTCTCCTATGCAAAGTCCAGCTCCAAGATGGAGTTTTGGAGTCACATGGGCAAGTCGCATGTCCACACATGACTCAGAACTTAGTTAGCAGTCACGGTTCACATGCTTCCTTGAATGTCCTCAGGTAGACTTCTTATGTGGATTGGAGCCTTACAAGATTCATTGTCCTTTAAGTGTTTCTTGATTGGGCACCTAATTTGCACATTTGTTTCTCAAGAAGCTGACCAAATACTCTATGAAGGCTACTTAGAAATCAAGTCAGTACAAAGCGAATATTCATAACTTCGAATACAAAAATGATACATGCATACAAATAGGATGAATAGATTCAGTAGATCATAACTTTTACAGAGATATCTTATGTATATGTAGCATAAAACCTATTCTAGTTATGTCATATATACATTCATAAGCATATTTCTATAAAGCCTTATGGGAGGCATCGTCACACAAGTAACTTAGAAATAATCAATGTGTTGAGAAGTGTTGATGGAATGCATATATCATTTGAGCTGTCAAGTTAAATATCTTTTGTATTCTTGTAAAATGTATTTTTTGTTTTATTGGCAGCACAGGCTAAGTAATAAGGAGCTCCCAAGAAAATTATATTGTTGGAAGAGGAAATGGGTTATGAGGAGGTTGCATGATGTACAAAAGAAGAGGGAGTCTCTAATGGTTATAAGAAAGCATAAAACAACAAGTCGTAAAGGTGAGTTGAGTTGGCAGAGGGATGGTAGTAAATAAGGAACAAGTGCAGAGATATTGGCAGGACTAGATTTGGCAGGGCAGAGAACTTTGAAGGTGAAGGCAGAGGTTGTGAGATGGAAATCAATAGGAATGGAAGCTAGTTGGAACACGACAAAAGGGTAACGGCAACAATGGAGGAAGGTAATATTAGCAGTGGCATGTTGGATAAACTGGAGAGCAGAGACAGGAGAAGTAAGGAGGCTAAGAAGGGGGAGGCTTCAGTAGTTAATACATGAAATGACAAAGGCATGGAAAAGGGTTATAGCTGTGGCAATGGAGAGGAAGTGGTGCATTTTGGAGGCGATGAATCAGAAGAGCCAACAAGATTTGTTTGTAGGGAACTATCTAGAATAGCATTTCTTTTATCTGGGAATTAAGATCTAAGACTTGCATATAAACGTGAGCTCCACAATGCAGAGGTGGAGGGGGGGAAGCTATGACTTCAGCATAAATAATTCTTTGAATACTCTATGGACTGTTTTATAAGAAGTTTGCTGTGTGTCCCATTTGTCTTGCATTTACTCTGGGTGACAGAACAGCTATTGTGATTGTCTTGAAGTATTGCAATTTTCAAAAATTTTACTTGACATTTAAGTTAAATGTGAGGCTTCACTTGTCTTAATAAATTCATAGCATTCCTTTGTTTCATTTGATTTTACTGCACAGGGAATTCAGCACACCCATTACCATTATTAAATTGAAAGTATGTTATTATCACATCAGAGTTTTAGAAGTTGGCATATGAAATGATGGCAAGAGCACAATATCTCTACCCTCCCGGTGTGCTAGATACAAAAGTCATGCTATTTGCTAATTATGTAGATTGTATTCTGAGAACAGAGATGTTGAACAAAACTGGAATCAATAGAGTTTGTGGTACGTTTTCCGCAAGGCGGGGGGTATCAGGCCCAACAACAACAACAAAAACCACACATCCTTTCTATTCACAAATTACAAAGTTCCCCTCCATGGAGTAAGGGGGTTCTTTATTTCAATTTACCCAAGTAGACAGCAAAATGCACCAACAGTTTCGTAGGCTGTTTCAGACACTCTTCAAAGATGTCTACTCCAAAAACATCATAAAGCAAAGGATTACAAAATTTAAAAGAGTAAAAGTGAGTGGCTTTTTTTTGTCCACACATTAATAGGAAGGTAGAACACCACACCTCCAGATAGCTCTCTGTCTTGTGGAAAGGTGGACAGTTTATATGCTCCCCTTTTTCTCCATCCTGCCTTGCCAGAAGTCATTGCATTGTCCATCCTGCCCTGTGTTTTTGGCTCTCATAGAGAGAGACTGGCTGAAACCAACAACAGCCAGCCTGATCCTTAACCACTGAAGGAGTTGGGGAGTCCCAGCCACTCATATAATATCTGGCCCCAGGAACTGAAGCCAGGGTCAGTCCAGACTTCTTTATAAACCTCCCTGAGAAAAATTCTTGCCCTTCAATGATGCACAGATATTTTAGTCAATTCTGGAATAAGTTGTTATTGCCTCAGGAGAAGCACCCTAATAATCTGATCTTGAGATGTATCCCTCTTGATTTAAGAGCTGTCCTGGTGGCTGAGTATTCTTCATGAGGAGCCTTTAATTTGGGAACAAGTTCTCCATCTTTGTCTGAAATAGCCCATGTCCGTTATCCATCATTTGTCCTGCAAAGCACATCTACTTCTTTTGGCTTTGTAGAGATAAGGTTTGCTGATGGTTGAGGTCTATGGGAAGGTTGGGGAGTTTGCAAGAGTTTGAGAGGTCAAGTTGTCTGAATTGTTGTGGGGCTAGATGCTATTTTTGGGGGTAAGTAACCTATGTCAGAGGTGACTAGCATCTCAGACAGACACCTTTTAGAAAACAGTTTATAAATCAAAATTAATAAGGTCCAAAGGTCTGTACCACTCATTACACATAAGCTGATTTAGTGAATGGAAAATAGCAGAGAGAAAATTCCATTCATCACTGGATCAACATGGAAATATGTGCTGTCTTCTCCAGTAGCAGCGATATCTCTAGCAGCCAGAGAGCACATTTTACACAGCCTAGTGTGTATCACTTGTTGGTGAGAGAGAATCTCAGACTAAGGTCATGATTACACATACCTCTGGAGCAGTTGGTCTAGCGGGGGTCAATTTATCACGTCTAGTGAAGACGCAATAAATCAACTGCCGAGCGCTCTCCTGTCGACTCTGGTACTCCACCGGAGCGAGAAGCATATGTGGAGTCAATGGGGGAGTGTCAGCAGTCGACCTACCGCAGTGAAGACACCCCGGTAAGTAGCTTTAAGTACGTCGACTTCAGCTATGCTATTTTTGTAGCTGAAGTTGTGTAACTTAGACAGACTTAACTCGTCCTCCCCCCGCACCCAGTGTAGACCAGGCCTATGTGGCAGGCTAACTGTACTACTGCAAGAAAGTATTAGTTTTGTGAATGTTCTAATCAAATTTTATTATCATCATTCAGTTCTATACAGTTTCTAAAGAAGATTTTTTTTAATTTCAAGAAAGGAAAATCTAATAAGTTATTACAGGTTCATATTTCCAAGGGCCTGTATCACTAAAATACATACAATGTGTGCGTGCGGGTGTTTTTATAATGGGGAATGTCAAAAGATCACCGTTTGCCAGCGGACACACACATTTCCTTTTCTGAGGCAAAATACCGTAATGTGGAGGGGGCTCTGTGAGGCTCTCTCCACAAAGATTTTCCCCCATCATATCATGAGGCACACAGGATTTGCCCCACTGTACAATAGTGGCTGTGGCACCTACCCACAAACCTGAAGCTCCTCAAGGCTGCATGGTAACCTGGGCTATCTGTAAAGAGGTCTTGTGCCTCCATACTGCTCAGTCCCCTGTAAGCTTCTTTCTTTGATTCCCTGGCACTGCAACTCCACTGGAATCCATTCAAGTTCAAGCTGCCCCAGTCATGAATGGCATAAATCATGGATCAGATTTCAGAGTAGCAGCCGTGTTAGTCTGTATTTGCAAAAAGAAAAGGAGGACTTGTGGCACCTTAGAGACTAACAAATTTATTTGAGTGTAAGCTTTCGTGAGCTACAGCTCATTTCATCGGATGCATTCAGTGGAAAATATAGTGGGGAGATTTATATACATAGAGAACATGAAACAATGGGTGTTACCATACACACTGTAACAAGAGTGATCACTTAAGGTGAAAAGAAAAGGAGTACTTGTGGCATCTTAGAGACTAACCAATTTATCTGAGCATAAGCTTTCGTGAGCAACAGCTCACTTCATCGGATGAAGTGAACTGTAGCTCACGAAAGCTTATGCTCAAATAAATTGGTTAGTCTCTAAGGTGCCACAAGTCCTCCTTTTCTTTTTGCGAATACAGACTAACACGGCTGTTACTCTGAAACCTGTCACTTAAGGTGAGCTATTACCAGCAGGAGAGTGGTAATCATGGAGGATGGATAAGGCCAGAAACCAGGCTGGATGTGAGATGATCTACATTTTCTTCTGACATCTGCTGCAAACTTCCTTTGTAACCTGAGGTGAGTTACTTTAGGCCTAGGTTTTCAGAAGGGTTCACTAATTTTGGGTGCCTCCATTGAAACACTGAGAGTCTGATCTTCAAATTTAGTCAGCATTTTCACAGCATTATAGCGGAAGTTCAAGAATTGTCTTATTTAAAGCTCCAGTTCTGCTGATGATGTTCTTTATGCCCTTCAAACTGTTATGTTTTTGAGATTAATTATCTTCATTTTGTTTTGTGAAAATCCTGGATATGTGTCCAGTGTCATATCTCCGAGGTGCTCATTGGCACTTCGAACAGAATATGGAGGCAGCGGCTCTTCACACTTCAGATACTGGCATGGAGAAATCTAGGTTCAAGTATGCCAGCAGCTAATAATGTTACAGAATCTAGCATGGGGTAGAATATTTTGGCTGTAATTTGGGCAGAATATATGGTAGCCAAGGAATCCAACTGTGAAAAATAACCCTATAGAAATAGACACACATTCAATAAATAAAATAAAAACCAAATGGAGCCCCTAAAATGAGTTTGATGATTCATTTTTAATCTTGATCTGCAGTCTGCTATCATGAGACAATCTGTGGTTATCTCTGGGAAACAGCATCTGGAAGCTCTTTGGATTCCCTCCAAACTGCTTTGAAATATATGTCAATATAATAAAACACAAAGGATAGTCAGGTGGGCTTATCAGGTTGGTGGCAAAGTCTGCATTTACAAGATGTTCTGTTCATATCTGTAATGTTCATTGTTATGAATTCTGTTTTTTTAACCAAACTGAGAATAAACCTTTTATTTAAAGAGCCAAACACTGCTTTACAAATTTATGGATTCGCCCTCATTAGTACACATTAGAGGAAAGGCTCTACCTCTGAAGGTCTCAGGTTCAAATTCTGCTAATAGTTGAAACAAGTGGTTACTATAAAGACATGTTATAATGCCATAGCCACATCACTACAGTTAAGGTTGCATCATGATGTCTGTTTAAAGGTTGACCTTTCTCAGGCCAGGTCTACACTATAGACCTATATGGATATAATGACATCACTCAGCCCTGAGTGGCGCAGCTATACTGACCTAACCCCCCCCCCCCGCCCCCTCCCCGTCTAGACAGTGCTATGTCAATGGGAGAGCTTCTCCTACTGATACAGCAGCTGCCTCTTGGGGAGGTGAATTAACTACACCGGCAGACTCTCTCCCATCTGCATAGTAATGCCTTCGATGTAGCACTAGAGCAGCAAGGGGGAGGCTGAGGAAATGCATGGGGTTTAAAGTTCTCCATTGTTAAAACGAAAGGATTGATCTTCACAAAAAGAAAAGCTACAAAGGAATGCAAACTTTACCTGTATGGAGAACAAAGAGATATAGTTAAAAGGTTTACATTCCTACAGACAATATTTTATATTAAAGTATTTTGGAAAGATCATATAGCCTATGTTAGAGATAAATGCAAAGAAGGATCAACCTACTTAAAAGCTGTTGCAAGGACTAATTGGGGAGTGGGTAAGAAAACAGTGCTGATGGTATACTAAGCCTTAATCAGACGACTTATTTAATATAGCTGCCAAGCGTTTGGTTCAGCATCAAAATCAAAACTTAAAAAATTAGGTTTAGTGAAAGCACAGCTATAACATGTTGTGTGGAGTGCTTTTCTTACAACACCCATATGTGCGCTACAGATAGCTGCTAGTGAACTCCTGTTCCACTATGAATGAAACTCCTGGACCTAACTTTATGGGTATGTAAGGACTTTGATAAACAAAGAGAAAAGAAGCTACATTACTTTATTTAATGAAAATATTGGGGAAATGGGATAGTATTAGAAAGGTATATTACCTAAAACAAACAGGGGAGGACAAAATATATATATTTGGTGGCCACTATGGACTATCCAGTCAAGTCTACTTCACTAAGAAAAGGGGGGAGCACAGGAGGCAAGGATATGGGATCTCTGGATGGTGAGATCTTGCCCTTTCCATCCCCAGAGAGTGGGCTACCGGGGAAGTTTACTTCCAATTGTATGTTGCTGCACAAGGTTGCACTGGTGACCTGCTGGAGGGGACCCAATACATAATACACAGGTGCTTATAAGCTTGGAAGTATCCAGCCTACAGTGGTCCGAAAGGGTGGAGGAAGGAGCCCATTACAGGAACCCAAATTGTGAATGCCATTTAAGAACATGTTCACTCCTTTGTTTGTGTAGAATTGCAGTCTGGAAGGACTACAATATGCATGCACCAATAAAGAAAACAAATTGCAAGAGGATTTTAGGCAGCCACTTCATGGTTACCTGAGTAGTTTGAGGACATGTGCTGATGCAGTGTGCTTAGTGAACACATCTCTGATGTTTCTAGTCAGAACCTTTGTACACCTGTGAAATAAAGACTTATTAACTTGTGGCAAGCAGCAAGAGTTCTCTGTTAAAAGTTTTTATTTACTGTGAACACAGCAGTATAGTCAGAAACCGGTTTAACCGAAGCTTTTGTTATATCAGGTGGGGAGGAGCCAGAGACAGAGGACTTTGTGGTGATAGGGAGAAGACAGGGTATGGGGAAAGGGGTTGCAGTTGTGGAGGATTGAACAATGAGGACTGGTGGTGGAAGGCAAGCCTTGGATTGGGTATTTGAGGAAAATCTGTATTTTTACTAGCCCAAGGGGGAGAAAATGGTTACTTCCTGATCTTGGGGCAGATTAAGACACAAGACACACAGTGCAGAGTTTTGGAACTGGGAGTACAGCTACCTTTACCTGCTGAGGGAAATTAAATGTGTATGGCCAGGGTTGCCAATATGTGGATTCTGAGTGATTCCACAATCATGAGGTTGCAGAAATTTGAAGACAGCAAGGAGTACACCATGATGTGGGGACTGCTGACTACAGGCTGATTTGACTTTGTATGCTAATTGCAAGACATGGTATGTAAAACTGCCTAAATGACAACTAACTCCTGCCTATAACAACTTTTCCTGTTCAACAAACTCAGAAATTCAATGGCAAAAACCTACAGCAATGCAGAGCTAAAGTTTTGTGGTGAAATGCCATCCCCTGCCAGGAAGCTGAGTTGAGCAAAATTCAAATGTCTGAGACATCCTGTGGAACCTTGACTCCACCCTCCTTCAGCAGTACTCCTATAGGCTCTGTTAATGCACAAACTTTTACTCTGCTAACACCATAGGAGCTGAAATGTACAAGCTCTTCACCTTCTTTTACAACTCATACAATCTCGCTCAACAGATTCCATCTAATATTATTATAGGACAAAAACGGCGTGGATGGAAGGTTGCTCATGTTATCTTCACTCTACCCCTTTTAAATAGGTTTCAGAGTAACAGCCCGTGTTAGTCTGTATTTGCAAAAAGAAAAGGAGTACTTGTGGCACCTTAGAGACTAACCAATTTATCTGAGCATAAGCTTTCGTGAGCTACAGCTCACTTCATCGGATGCATACTGTGGAAAGTGTAGAAGATCTTTTTATATACACACAAAGCATGAAAAAAATACCTCCTCCCACCCCACTCTCCTGCTGGTAATAGCTTATCTAAAGTAAACTATTTCCCCTTGTTTTTTCCTACCCCCCCCAAAACGTTCTTGTTAAACCCTGGATTTGAGCTGGAAATGGCCCACCTTGATTATCATACACATTGTAAGGAGAGTGATCACTTTAGATAAGCTATTACCAGCAGGAGAGTGGGGTGGGAGGAGGTATTTTTTCATGCTTTGTGTGTATATAAAAAGATCTTCTACACTTTCCACAGTATGCATCCGATGAAGTGAGCTGTAGCTCACGAAAGCTTATGCTCAAATAAATTGGTTAGTCTCTAAGGTGCCACAGGTACTCCTTTCCCTTTTAAATAATGCCTCAATATGCACGTAACACGTACACTGGCCCTTAAGATTCAGGAGGTTCCAGATCCTGGCATACACTCTCTCACTCCCCAGACAAATACCACATGTCTACAATTTACATACCACTTGACAGCCTTTTATAGCTCCCTTACATTTATAAGATACTAACTCAACCTAAACTTTCACTTAACTATTATTAATGCGTAAGAATTCTCTCATGTTCCACTTCACTGCTAATAATATCATGGGTAAGAAAAGCCCTAGCCACTGCTACCAACATGATCGACACAATTCTGTACTGACATGATGTATACTGCATTCTGAAGGTACAGAGGCACCTCTTCCTTTGCCTCACACACATCAGAGGGTGCAAAACATAGATTTCAAATCATAATCACAGCTCTGTCATGCATCTCAAAGTAATCCACACATCCCCATATCAGAAACATTCTTTTACCTAGCAAGCCAACTATTGCCTCTGCCATTTAGCATAGGTACACTTAACACACTGACTGCATCTGGAGTGTACACAAATGATTTGCACTGGCGAGTGCCAAGTCCATTAACCCACTTGGGTTGAAACACTTAAGTTTATTAATGTAAACCTTTATTTGAACCAAAGCATACCCTGTAATTAACTATTAAAGCAATAACAGATATACAGAAAAAGATAATGAACGGTTACTTTCCAATTAAATCAGACACACAGTATTAGCCATTTCATTGATTAATTATCAATTATATGTAAGCCATATATGATAGCCACACCATTTATTGACTACTTAGCCCATTATTAGTTTCCTCAGTGGTATATTTCTGTTTTAACCCCACTTCCCTGTTTGTTGTGGTCACTGACCTGGTTGGGAACACAACTATAAGCACTTGCTTTTTAAAAAGCAAACTATGTATACAACTTTTACCTTGAGTACTTTTGCAGTTTTCACAGAAATTTTCTATCCTCGAACATTAATAAGCTTGGCCATTTTATTGGTAAATGTTGATTTAATCACACATGCACAAACCAATGAAAAAATATTTCCATTGATGATGATCAACATTTAGGATCGGCAAAGTAAGAAAAATGCTGCTTGAGAAGTTTAAGGATGTTTACTTCCTTTTTTTGACATGTGATGTTGACTATTTGTGTTTTAACAGTTGTAAAGCTTTAACTTTTTGAAGCTCAACATCTGAGGTTGTTAAATAATTGTCTGACCTACCTCCATAATTTCCCACAACTGTGAATATTTAAATAGATAAAAATAAGAAAGCATATAATGCATAATTTTGCACTATTAAAATTTAAATCAATACAATTACCCATTAAACATTGTCACACTTTGACTTTAAGCAGACTCAAGCCTGACCATTATTTATTAGGAATAAATTGTCTAAGGAGGTTATGGAATCTCTGTCATGGAAAGTTTTTAAGATCAGGTTAGATAAACACCTGTTATGGATGGTCTATATAATACTTAGTCCTGCTTTCAGCACAAGGGATTGGACTAGAAGACCTCTTGAGGTCCCTTCTAGTCCTACACTTCTATTATTCCATGATTATTGCTCCTACATAATCCTAATAATTTGGCTCACCAGTGGTAGTGTTAGATAAAATTCTGTGGATGAGAGAGAATGGGTTATAAAAGGAGAAGTGCTTGTACATTTCAGCAACTGTGGGGTTGGTGGGATAAATGTGCGTGTATGTGTGAAGAGGGCGCACTGGTGAAAGAAGGTAGAGTTAAGGTTGCCTGGGCAACCTTAACCGTGCATTCCCTGGCTTTCAAAAGTTGTTTTTTCTCAGCTCAACATTCTGAAGGGGGATGACATACAACGAATCAACCCTAAGTCTGTATTAATATAGATATTTGCCATTGAATACATACTTGGTTTTTAGGAGGGGGGTGAGGGGATGAGAGAACCTGGATTTGTGCAGGAAATGGCCCAACTTTATTATCATGCACATTGTGTAAAGAGTTGTCACTTTGGATGGGCTATCACCAGCAGGAGAGTGAATTTGTGTGTGGGGGGGTGGAGGGTGAGAAAACCTGGATTTGTGCTGGAAATGGCCCAACCTGATGATCACTTTAGATAAGCTATTACCAGCAGGACAGTGGGGTGGGAGGAGGTATTTTTTCATATTCTCTGTGTATAAATAAAGTCTGCTGCAGTTTCCACGGCATGCATCCGATGAAGTGAGCTGTAGCTCACAAAAGCTCATGCTCAAATAAATTGGTTAGTCTCTAAGGTGCCACAAGTACTCCTTTTCTTTTTGCGAATACAGACTAACACGGCTGTTACTCTGAAACCATACATACTTGTGAGGATCATACCGGCCCTACAAAAACAGTAATCTTTCCCTATGGTACTTCTCAGCATAATTCTCCGGTGAGGTCTTTAAATGACTAATTCTTCATTCCTTTTACAAAATTCATTATATAACACTTACAATTATACTCAGTGAAGTATGTTTTTAAATCATTTCATCTAAACAACACTTGTGAAATAAATTAAGTACTGTTAGTAGTGCATTATCCCTGTTTATTTTTGTTTGTTCATTTTGTTTTCTAATTTGAAAAATCTAGTAACTTGCAGTGGCTCTTCCAGTCATTCATGCAAATACATGGGGTTCTATTATATGTGTTAAATATATGATATGGTACTTATAAAAATGCATATGTACATTTTTAAAGCATCTGTATCTCTGAAATTTTGCACATGAGTAATTCAGTGGTTGAAAGTAGAAACATTAGTTTGGCATTTACCTAGGGAGTTGGTGGAATCTCCTTCCTTAGACGTTTTTAAGGTCAGGCTTGACAAAGCCCTGGCTGGGATGATTTATTGGGGATTGGTCCTGCTTTGAGCAGGGGGTTGGACTAGATGACCTCCTGAGGTCCCTTCCAGCCCTGATATTCTATTATTCTATTTCCTTGATGGTTAAGGAAAAAATAAAGTTTAGACTGAATCATTTGAATAAATATAAAGCTATGAGAACTGACATTTGCACAGCTCATGCGTGCACAGTGGAATTTTGCTGTCTCTACTGTAACTTACTGTGTGAAAGGATGTACACAAATTTTACTTTGTATTGTTTAACAAATCATATTTAATGATAGAAGAAAAGACCATCTGTCAAGACTTACATAAAGAGGCAGAGTTGGAGCTGAGCTTTCAGCCTTAACATTACATTAAACCTAAGGGGGGTGTTTTATGGAATTTAAAAAAAATGTATGTATAATGGGGGAAGAAAGAAGGCAAAGTTCCAGTTCTCCTAATCCTGCATAACTTCATTTCACCATGGCTACAATCCACTCTTCAGATTCTGAATGCAACTTGACAGCTTGGAGAAACATAGAATTTTAGTTTGTAAAGGTCTATTTGATTTTCCAGTTCATAATTCTAGTAATGCAAAACTTTCTCAAGTGCTTTCTCAAACCTACATTTTGAATTATTCTAGTAATAAGAAGCCTTCCATTTCCACTGGAGGACTATCCTATATTTTAATTAATCTTATTTTTAGGACCTCCTTCGTGATGCCTAATCTCAGTTCTCCTTAAACTGTGGCCTACTTTTAATCATTTATCTAAAGACAATCCTCTACCTCCCTTAATATGCATTCATTTTCAATATTTATGGAGTTCTATCCTTTTCCCTTTAATATTCTTCTAGACAAGATATATATGCTTAGTTCTTTTGACCTTTCCTTATACATGCATTTCTTCTTATTTATATCATTGTAATCCAATGAGGAGTAGGGTTCCATTATACTTGGTGTAGTATCAACACATATAAAGACATCATCCTTATCCTAAAGATGTTGTTGATAGATGTTTAATTGTGTGTGTGTTTTCTGCGTGCTGTACTGACTCTGGCCAGATAACCTGGACAGCAGGCTCCGATCAAACTGCCCAATAAATCCACAGACTCGGTTCGTAGCAAAGGCACTTGGTCAGATTTATTGTCAATGAAGCATGGGCCTAATGTCCTGGCTCAATGGTTACAGGTACACTAACACATGTATGTCTGTTGGAATGGACTAGCTCAGTTAATGGCAGGACTTTCCATTATCCCCTAAGCTTGCCAAAGACGCTCCCTCTGAGATACTTCTTTATTCACCAATACCAACAAGTTTTGTATTGCCCCACTGACGCGACCAGGTGCCACCCTCTGATGTATCCAGGAGCCGCCCCTTGCGTTGTACATGTTGGTTCGATCAAAACATCTCTATCCATCATGCTGTCATATCTTTAAGATGGGATGGCATGTCCCATTGTCTTTTGGGAATGTTTGGTATCAAGGTGTTCTGGTACCACCTTTCTGGAATGTGTTTACATGAGTGCCTAACACTACTTAGGCATGTTTATTTCTGCAATATCAGCACTGTTCTTGCCAGATTCTGTGAGCAGGGCCTGCCTTTAGTTCACAGCTCGACTTTGCTTTATATTAGCAAAGCTTTGACCACTACTTTAACCCAGGCCTCAGGCCAGGCTTCTGATACAAGGGCTTCTGACTCAGGCTTTTTTCCTACTACAGATGTTACAATCTAAGAGGAAATAAATGCTTATAGATCAAGACTACTAAAAATGGGTGCCTAAAGTTATGATCCTAAATCCATATTGAAGTGCCTACATTAGAGGGTTGCCTTTCCAAAATGTTGGATTGCTGTTCCAGCAGCTGCCAATGACTTGACATCAATGGAAATACTTATGTGATAAGAGCTCACCTGTGTGAAGTTTGCCCAATCTAGCCCATATAGTCTGGTACCTCTCACATTTATACATGTCTAATCTGCAATGCAGAAGTCAAATCTCCACATGAAATCCATAGAGGGAACGTGTATATAGTACAACCTATTTTCTATCATCTCCTTTCTTCAGAGATTACATTCATCGTAAGAACGTGAATGTAAAAAAGCACTGCGTCTCAGCAGTATCTGCTTATATTGCCATATGCTTAAAGCTTTACAAAGGTTTTAATTTGTACTTTCCAATAGTAGAGAGTGCATGTAAGCTTAAAGGACCAATATGATCTTATTTTTCACTGTGTTATATTTGTTATTTAAATGCTCAGGAATGTTAAGAAAGAGGTTTTATGCCTGATGTTGTGCTCAGTCCCCACACAACACTCACTGATTTTAAAAAGAATCTCCTTAGTGGTTAGAATTGGGCCTTGTAAGGAGGTGCAGTTCCAGCTCGGCTCTAGGGTAACCAGTCCAAATTGGCTCCTTTCCTGTAGTGTGGCTTTATTTGTTACCAAACATTCACAAGACATAAATGTCTAAGCTTTCTCTTCTCTCCCTGGATATGCCCCTTCCCTTCCCCTCACAGTATAGTACATGCTACTATTGAATGCAATACTGATTAATCTTTGTTGTTATGCCAGAGAAGTTTTTCTGTTTATTACAGCTTGAGTTTATGTCAGAGGTAAAGTCATTAATATTCTCTCTGCCTGCTTTCTTTAATGGATGAACTGCCTTGGGAGATCTAGTAAGGCCAAACAATGAGGGTAATAATTTGTTAACCTTTGAGATTGTCCTTAGCCTTAACAAAACTGAGGAAGATACTTGCTGCAGTATTGCAAGTCGCAAAGAAGTCTGTGTGTGTTGGCTTGTAAGGGTTTATTTTCCAATGAAAAAGCCTCCTTTAATATTTTGAATAATTTCATAGCAGAACATTTGTCTCTGTTTGCCGCTCAGGGGATGTGCATAAGCTCTTGTTGATGTGTATAAATATACACATGGTACTTCCCACACAGAGAGAAGAGAACATGCCCATGTATATTTTAAAGTCATCTAAATTAAGAAAATTTCACCAAAGCATTAGCAATGTCAGAAAGTTAAGTTCCCAAAGTAGAGTCAAGACCATTATTAGTTATCTCTTATTAGGGTATAAGCTAAAAGGATAAAAGTAGGACTCTGACAGGCCAATGAGGATTCCAAGCTGTTTGGATACCACAGTGCTCTTTCAGGAGTTCGGATTCATTAGCTTCATTACACCCTTGAAATCCACTCTCTTAAGAAAGAGTGAGAAGCAGATTATTTTAATGATAAAATGCTACAGATCTTAGGAGCCTGTTTGTTCCTAAAATCTATGGACTATGTAATAGCAATCATTAATAAAGCAATTCTTCAGTACCTCTGCAAAATCTTGGTGGGAAGGATTAGAAGCTAGCATCAGCTATTCTACCATACGTTTTAAACTGACCTACTGACTCCAGTGTAAATGATTCTGAAACCAAGAAAGGACTGTTTCTGGTGCTTTTAAAATTATGCAGCTCTCACATACAATCCTCACTGGCTTCTGATGCACTTGTCTTTAAAGTTTTCATACTAAGTAAAATTAAAGTGAAGTAAAGCTAATATTTAAAAATATATATATCAGACCAAGACTAACAGCTGTTGTTCAAACAAAACTCCTGTTTGTAAAATGGTACTAGGAAATCCTTCGTTCCAATTGGCTCATACCACCACCAACACAAATCTAATATTCATCATCATAAGTAATATTAATACACCAGTTTCCTGAGGCAACTGGCAAACAGTGAGGTGTATTTGGAGGGTTGTATGAGGGTGGGGAGTATTTTTTGCTTCTTTTACAGCCATTTCTTTCTGATTCAAAGTCATCATTTCAGGAAGGCAAAGAGAATATATCTAAGATAAATATTGTAAACAGTTGCAGAGAATATGCATGTTTTCACAAGAAAATTATGTCGACAGAAAGTAACAGGAAAATGAACAATCTATTTTTTACACTGGTCGTAGGAAGTCAAATGAATATTAGGTACAATAAGTCAGTTTGAACACAAATAGTAGACACACTTGCAGATTAGCCAGTCTATATGCAAAGTTTGGGGGGTGTTTACACAGCAGTTGGGATGTGTAATTCCCAGTTTAGGTAGACCTACACACTAGCTCTGCTCAGGCTAGCACTTAAAAATAGCAGTGACTCAGGCTAGCCACTCCAGTACATAATCAGGGGATTGTGAGAGACTGTAGTTGGGCAGCTCACCTGAGCATCAGCCCTTGCTGACACAGCCGTGTGGCTATTTTTAGCATGAGTGTACATCTACATGAGCTCCCAACTGCTGTGTAGACATATCCTTAGTGTAGTCACATTATATATGGATCAGTTTTTAATATGTTTGGAATGGCTATGTCATATTGCCCAAATTAATTTGAGTTGATACTTTATTGCAATATTTTTTTTGAGTTCATGGTTGTGTGTCTTTTGGGGCAAGGGGAGGGGGGGCACATTAGTTCTTTTAGATGCTGCGAGAAGTAGCCCGCTAAGGCCCATCTTTACTCATGCCAGTCCCATGATTGTCAGATTCAGGCTGTAATTTGTTCCATGTCTTGCATTCCTTGAATCTTGTCTAGCCATATCTCATGTGAAGGGGCTCTCTTTGTATGCCACAGAAGGTGACACACCCCACCAGCTACTGTTACAATTTTGTGCAAATTTTGTTTTGTATTACTGTAAAGAACATGAAGGGTTCTTACCAGAATATAAAAGGTTGGATTAGTAGTAAAACGGATTGAAAGACATTTTGCAGACTACTGTTTGTGTGACCAGAAATTTTGTATTTGAGACCAGTCCCAGAAAAATATGATTGAGTAACTTATCTGCACCCATCTCCAAAAGAGAATCAGGGGTCTGTGATGGGGTGTTCACCCCACACTTGCCCTGAGAGGGTTAAGGCAGACTGACAAGGGGGCTAACTATCCCAACAGGCAACAGCTGAAGGGAATCAAATGGCTAAGCAATCTCCTGGTTGAAAGAGGGAGCCCAGCTGAGGAGGAACAAGCTGGGCTGAGAGTATAAAGACAGGAAATTGGAAATAGAAGGGGGTGGCTGAGAAAGTCTGCAGTCACTTGTTAGGAGGAGAGTTTTGAGGCTACAGTGACAGGTAGCCTATAGTTACTCCTTGGGAGAGGTGAGTTAGGTGGCTGGCAAACCCCAGAGAGGGGAGTGCCTGATGGGGTAGGAGAGGGCTCGGGGAAAGGCAGTAAGGTCCAGGAGGGAACAGACCTTAACCGCTGGCTAGAAGGTCCCAGAGTCGGAACCCGGAGTAGAGGGTGGGCCTGGGTTCTCCTACCAGCTAGTGAGGGAGTGGTACCATGGGGCAGTGAAGGGGAAGACTACCTGAGACTTCTAGTATGGAGAAAGTTTTCCCCTTCCAGGGTACCAAAGGGTTTCTAAATCTAACAGTGACCTGTCCGGAGGACTGGCATGAAGAGGCAGCAGTAGCTTGTGAAGCAAGAGAGGGGTGGAGAGATCGTGTGTAACCATGGGAAGGGGCATCAACCTCACAAGCTATTCCCCAGAATGACTAGGAGAAGGTGTTATCCTAGTGGTTAATGGAGCATCCTGTTACAGGGTCTTCGTATTCATTTTTTGTTAATAACTGGAGTGTAGAAGATATGTATGATATTTTCTCTTGCAGTCCTCTCTAAGATTGTGAGGAGATGATGTAATGAGTAATGAGGGCATCTGTCCAAGTGCAGCCTTCTGTGAGAATCTGGAAGTCTCATTCTTTTCTCTGTTATATGCAGTTACTTGTATGCTTCTGCATCATTTAGGACTTCATGAAGTGTGGATATAGTTCTCCAATTTTCCTGCTTTCTGCAGGACTTCTCAATTCAGTTTCAAATATGGTCATAAGCTGATCAGTATTTCCCCAGTCAGGAATAAGGTGAAACGTGTGTCACAACGGAAGGTACATGTGAAAATACAAGCTATCCAGTCTGCATAGTTCATTCAGCTGTTGAAACTCTTTTTTGTGTCTGTAATAAGAAGGGTGGTCTACAGTCCTCCCTGCTGTGTTGTCATGAGGTGTTTTCCATTTGGTGAACCTTAACACTGTAAAAAAAAAAAAATCAGCCATTTCAAAATATGAAAACAATAAACATTTGGAAAAAATACACAGATTAATACTCCTCAAATACAAGTCCATATGCAAACATAATTTTCCCAAACCAATACTGTTAAACACTTTTACTATTGAACTAATTATACAATAACATTGTTTAAATGCTTTACCAGAAAAACCCTCCTCTTGATGAACTGATGGTCAGAGTTAAAGTTGTGGTCTTGTGATGAAATATGTATTTCTTTATATTGGATAAGATAACAAACACAAATATAATATGTCCTTGCTTTTCAGCGACTTGGTTTTGCACATAACAAATAAAGTTCTCTCAACTTTAAGGCTCAATTGTACTGATTCTGTTTAAGAGGCAAACATGTCATGGTCCTATAGATATATAAAAATTGAACCTGACTCTCTTTGTGTTGTGTAAAACAGTTTAAAACAAAATAAGTAAATTATTTCAAAATCTGAAGTCTATAAAAAAAGTAACAAAACGAAAGCTTCATGTATTCTCTCTTTTCCTCTGTTGTTATTGAAAAATTAGCTAAGTGAAGCAACGTACAACTGGAAGTGTTTTATATGCTTAAGTGCACACTGCTTTGTAAAAAATATTTGCCGTTCTCATGTGAAATCATTTTAAATCTCTAATCTGATTTTTTAAAAATATTTTTGAGAGAAGACTGCT
The DNA here is from genome assembly GCF_965140295.1 of Lepidochelys olivacea. NCBI lineage: Eukaryota > Metazoa > Chordata > Testudines > Cheloniidae > Lepidochelys > Lepidochelys olivacea. The sequence goes on from NC_140414.1 coordinate 77,963,439, forward strand.
TTTGTTGCCTTTAACAATTAATACTATAATAAAGCAACCTGGCAATCTCTGTGAGAGAACTCTAATGATCCAGACTATGTCAGCAAGATATTTATCACAGATTTTTGTAGTCAGAATTATTAAGTGGGGTTGGCTGTAGGACGCTCTATATCACTTGTTGCAGAAGTTTGCACAGGCAACCTTAATTCTGGCATTTCCTAACTTCAGAGTGCTTAACTTTGCGACTCTAATAGTGGTCTTCTAATGTTTTTGTGTGTGCAATTTCCTAGATTTGAAAAAAAAAATCCATCATGTTGATACCCACGTGAGTCATCAGTAGACTTGGAGCTTTTAGATTCACCACACAAACTATTATCAGATACTATTTTGGGTTGCTGTTTGGTAACTAAGGCTACTATTTAGCCACTGGTATTTTTAGTAAAATTCATGGACAGGTCATGGAAAATAAACACAAATTCATGCCTGTGACCTGTCCATGACTTGTAATATAAACACCTCTGACTAAATCTTGGGGTGCCTGCTGCTGCAGGCCAGGGACCCAGAGGGCTGCTGCTGCCGGAGGGGTGGGGGGCGGGCAGCAGCACCCAGGGACCGCTGCCAGGGGCCACCGGAGCAGCTTTAGTGTTGTCACTAAGCCTGATCCAGATTCTCACAGCTCCTAGTGGTGACCAGACTCTGTATGATCCATTCCACTGAGCAACTGAACATGCTGCTTTCCCTGCTATTTCCTATGTCTGACCAGACTACACATATGCCCCAGCTGAGATCAACTGAACATGTTCTCCCTATCCTAGAGCTGCAGGGGGAAAGTCTGGCTTTCCCTATAGTGACTGCTTCCAGTTGCTCCAAGCATGGGTGGGGCCAGGCACTGGAGCTGCGAGCAGGCTACTGTATGGTCTCAATGCCCTCCATGCCCCTGGCAGTGTGAAGGAAGAAATCATATGACTTGACTACAGAGAGGTGGGAAATGAGTAGATTATGATACAGTCTAGTGAGATTCATACTGCAGTGGGAGAGGAACTAGGACTGGCTGGGTGAAGAGACTGGGACTGAGATTTGGGAGATTTGGACGAGGAAACAGATTGGATGAGGAGGTGGGGAGGGGTGGGACTGGCTGGACAAAGACTGGGACTAGAACAAGTTTGTGGGAAATGGGGGTGGGCAGGTGTGAAGACATAAAAGTAAGAGCTGGCATGTGAGGGGAAAATAGGGAGTGGGTAGGCAAAGACTGGAGGGGAGGGAGGGCAAGGGACCTGGGAAAAGATGCTGGGGAGGTATGTGGGGAAAACAGATTGGATGAGGGCCCTGGGGGAGGATACTTGGTCTAGGAGCTGGGACAGGCAGATTCATGAGGAGCCAGGAGTGGGGAACTAAGACTGGCTGGGCAAGGAGACTGGAACTAGGTATGGTGGTGGGGAGGAGTTGGGGAATTCAGATAGTAAACCCAGTAGGGCTGGTAAGACAAGGAGATGGAACTGGGATGAGAATCCTGAGGCATGGAGAATGGAGGCTGAGAGATTGGGACATGAAGCAAAATGTGGGGAAGAGACAAGACTTGGGACAGAGACAGATTAAAGGAGATGGGGCAGAACAGGTCAAGCTTGTGGGAGACAGGCAAAAGACAGTTTTCATTAGAAAACACTTTCCTTATCTTGGAATGGAACCCAAGATTCTTGAATCTCACTCGTTTTCTGCTGTCAGAAAACAGCTGTGAAATTGACTAGCAAAATGTCTTCCCACTCAAGTTAGGAAAGACAGAATTAAGGTTGCCTGTGCAAACTTCTGCAACAAAGGAGGTTAGGTGTTCTATAGACAACAGCCTCCTTCACTGTAGAATCCTGATTCATCCCCAGAGCACTGTCCATCCTATGCAGTGAATGAGTCAAGAGTCCGAGGGGCGGGGAGGAATCAGTATGTGATCATGTAATTAAAGACTGTATCATAATGCATACATATAAGTGGATGTATTAAGGTTGCACAGATAACCTTAATTCTGACATTCCCTAGCTTTTACATGCTTGACTTTGCAACCTTAATAATGTTCTTCTAACACAGAGGTGTGCATGTGCGTGCATGTGTACAATCAAGTCTGAGAACATTTTCAATAGTCATTGTAAAATGGCTGAAAATGTTGAGTAATATTACTATGGATTGGGGTGAAATCCTTGTCTCATATACGTCAATAATAGTTGTGCAATTAAGTTCAGTGGAGCCAGGAATGCACCTGCAACTGTGAAGACTGGGTGTGGCATTCACTATTTTGAGAAGTATGTGTTCTTTGCTCCCTGAATGGGACCCCATTCAGACAAGCATGTGCTGAAATCCCGTTGATTTCAATAGGAATTAAGAATATGCTTCAAGCATATTCTTTAAATGCTGCTCTGAATAGGGATTGGTTCCTAAATAGGGCTATAATGGGCATGGGAAGACAAAATTGAAAGAGAAACTTTTTTAAGTGTGTGAAATTTATCATCCGTCCCACTGATCTTGCTAGGCTCTCATTTCTGGAGCAAAGGGCATCGGATGACAGGGACCTTAATATTTGTATTATAATTTCTTGTATGTGTTGACTAACTAAGGTGGACTTATGTACCACATTATGTGCTTAACACATTAATATATCCATATAACATGATATTGTGCAAATATATGCTATCAGTTAAATGGCCTGAATTGGCCTATGTCATTTTATAATGCTGTTCATTTATGCTAAGTATCCCATAACACCGTGCATAAGATAAAGTAAGTTTGATCTTAAGTAGACAGGAAAACTGTCAGGATCAAGATGAGTGTTCTACTGTGGTACAGGCCTAGGACATGTCTCCACAATCTTGGCACCCAGAATACTTGTGTTTAGGAAAAGAGAAAAGGGATACACTGTAGTACCAGAGAAACAAGGTAGAAAGATGACCAGTTAAATCTAGCCCAAGATAATATTTACAAGTAAAAGAATACCGTATGCAGGTTGGGTATAACTTTAGAAGTGCATCTTCTATTGAAGGTGAATTTAAAAACTCTGCATGAGGTGGCTTCCCAGAAACTGGTATATTTTGTAATGAACCAAAGTGCGGTCAAGAAAATGACTATACAACACGTGATTAGTTTGCTGATTGATTTGATGATGGATTTGTCTGACATATTTTCTTGTATAGCTGAGATGTGGCCACAAGGTATAGCAGGCTTTCTATCAGGGAACTTGCTCCAAATGGATAATAGGCACAGCATGAATTTTCAGATGGTAGTGGAGAAGAATGTTAATTCCCTGTTATGAAAATCTTAAATTTTGGTTTAAAGTGGCAATAGTTGAGGTACACAAGATCCAGTTGAGCTGACTGACTTTTATGCAATTTAGATTGGAGTTGCCTAAATACACAGTTTTGGGAGACTTCAGGGTCCATCAGGTGACAGCTCTTCTAAGCTGACTCAAGATGTTATGGGTACTATGACAACCATGGAGATGGTGGGGCTTGTTTCGTATTCTGCGACTAGGTGGGCAGAGGTTTCCCTGGAATACAGAGAACCTGCCACAAATTAAATATGTGAGACAGAAGTTAGAGTATGTGGGAGGTTATTGCAGTGCAAACTAAACCAATTACAGCTAGACATTTATTAAAATTCTATGTTGTCACTGTGGAGGAGGAGGAGGAGATGTTTTTCTTCTCAGCAAGACCATTCACAAAGTTTCATCCAGGAGAGGTTGAATGATAGCTTAATGAATCCAGGCTGCTCTCACCTGGCAGCAGAGCTGAACGTTTCTTGCTATGAGTAGCCTTAATTTTTTCATGGATTAAAATTGCCTGCATTATATCTTATTTACGGATTGAATCTGATTTTATCTAGTTAGCATTGATTTGTCTGGGTGTGTGCAATATTTATATATGTACCTAAAGCTAATACAAAGTGGTATATTTTTCCGATCTTTTCTTACATATGTTGCTGTTCTGAGGGTCTACCACCCTACTCTTAAAAAAACAAACAAAAAGAAAAACCCAACAAAACATTCTTACTTTTTTTTTCTAATATTGATTCTTAATTGCAGAAAAGGCTTTTATCACTGACATTTTAATGACTGGCTTTATTGGTTTAATACCATGAATAAATATTGTAATTAGTTTATTGCATCTAGTATATGTAGTCATTACAGTCATGAGCTAAATCGCATAGGGAGACAATCAGGTACAAAAGGCCTCCATCTCTTAGTAGAATGAAAGGAGAAATTTCCCGTGACTATGTTTCCATTCCCTTTAGGCCAACAATAAGAGAGGGAATATATTAATAGAAACTAGATTATGACTGACTTCCCAGCCAGTAGAAGTTAGTGGTGTGCGTGCATACACACACAAATGCTTTGGGAGAATTGCAAATGAAAAAGATATTACTCAGTAAATGTATATATAAATGGACTCAAGTTCCAATCCATCAAAACATGCTTACATGGAAGTATATGAGTAGTTCTGATGAAGTCATGGGAAACAAAGCATGTGTTTAAATACGTTTTGATAAGTCAGGGCCTCATGCATTGTGCTTTGAATCTAAACTGAACAGGGGCTTTTACCAAAATTCAGAACCACTGCAGGAGTTATTCCTTCTCTCCACAGCCTGTTTTGTGCTAACAGACTGAATAATCAGTTTTTGCTACTTTTGCAAACTGAATTTCAGGCCCAACCCTGGATGTTATTTGCTACCTTTGTTACTTGGTTGTATCTTATGTGTTTGATTCATTCCGAGAACTGCTTCAGGGTACTGCTACAGTTAGTTAACCTCCCCACCCCCTCTGATCTGTGAAGCCACAGTTTCTACCTGGGGCCCCTTTATTGATGATCTATATTCATGGGCTGTTGTAATTATAAAATATGATAGATTATTAACCTAAAGATATGTGGTAATAGAAACATTGTGATAATGTTGCATTATTTGTGGGTGCACAGTTATCAAACATACTATTTTTCCCATGGTTTGCAAATATGCTTGAAAACAAAGAAAAACCACACTTCTTTTATAGGAAGAGCTATTAAAGGTGAAATGAAATGCTTTATTAAAGAAAAGTAATTGAAAAAAGGAACTAATAATTAGCATAGCCCACTTATCACCTTACAATAGATTTGTAATAGTGAAAAGAGGCTTCTGACCTTCTGGAGAAATATACTATAGGGGCACAAAAACAGTTCTTAGTGGAACAGTAAAGGAGAAAATGATGTTGGAGGTGAAGCAAAAATATATTTTAAACAAAAAACCTCCAAAATAACCAGAAGTAGTATTACTTGATATAGGTTACACATAAAACACTGGCTAGTGTTTAATCCTAGATAGTTAACAAAATATATGTGTAAACTTCCGTGGCAAATACATGTTTTTAGACTCACCATAGGTGAAAATAATTTCCTTTTACATGCCTAAACTGGCATTCATTTCCCCCCCCCTTTTTAAGAGTCAAATGCGTAATCAAATCTAATGCATCTCTCTGCCCTGACTGATGAGGTTTATTTATGTCAACAACTTCCAGGAGAAACAAAGATCACTGCATGTAGGCCTTAACAGTTCTTTTGTTTTCTATTTTTATAAAAATATTCAGATTACTTTAAAATGTATTTATTTGGAAAGAGTTTGTGGGTCAAAGGAATGGTGGTAAGAGAGGTTAGGATGCCAGTTTAAATCCAGTTGACATCCCTTGTAATCAAAATATCTTGATCTCTGATAGTTCAGTGGATAGCTACATGTAAGAAGTTTGGTCTCAGGCCCGTTCACAGAAGTTGTCAAGGTTCCTTCCCCACTCTGAACTCCAGGGTACAGATGTTGGGACCTGCATGAAAGACCCCCTAAGCTCATTCTTACCAGCTTAGGTTAAAAACTTCCCCAAGGTACAGACTTTGCCTTGTCCTTGAACCCTATGCTGCCACCACCAAGCGTGCTAAAGAACAGGGAAAAAGGCCACTTGGAGATGTCTTCCGCCAAATATCCCCACAAGCTCTACACGCCTTTCCTGGGGAAGGCTTGATAAAAATCCTCACCAATTTGTACAGGTGAACACAGACCCAAACCCTTGGATCTTAAGAACAATATAAAATCAATCAGGTTCTTAAAAGAAGAATTTTAATTAAAGAAAAGGTAAGAGAATCACCTCTGTAAAATCAGGATGGTAAATACCTTACAGGGTAATCAGATTCAAAACATAGAGAATCTCTCTAGGCAAAACCTTAAGTTACAAAAAGACACGAAAACAGGAATATACATTCCATCAGCTCAGCTTATTTTAGCAGCCATTTAACAAAAGGAAATCTAACGCATTTCAAGCTAGATTACTTACTAACTTAACAGAGTTTCTAAGACTGCAGTCCTGATCTGTTCCCGGCAAAAGCATCTCTCTCTCTCTCTCTCTCTCTCTCTCTCTCACCCCCCCTACCCCTTTGTCTCCTGATTTGAAAACATCTTATCTCCTCATTGGTCATTTTGTTCAGGTACCAGCGAGGTTATCTTAGCTTCTTAACCCTTCACAGGTGAAAGGGTTTTGCCTCTGGCCAGGAGGGATTTTATAGCACTGAATACAGAAAGGTGGTTACCCTTCCCTTTATTTTTATGACAGAAGTCAATGGTATTCACTTCAGAAAACGATCAGCAGAAAAGTAAAGAAACAAATGATCCGCCTTTGCCTTTTTCATTCGTCAGTTGAGTTCAGAGAAGAAGCACATTGACAGGGCACTTTGGGGAAGCCTGACTCTGTTTATGCTGTAACGGGAGAGAAACAGAAGTATTTATCTCCATGGGTGTCAAGCTAGAACTTGTGGAGGGTACTAATCCTTCTTACCAACACATTCGGTATAAATTTTAAGGCACAGTATGTGATCTTTTTATGATTTAAGATCTTAAACAGTTGTTGTTTGTGTAACTTTTTTATTAAAAGAAATAAGTTCACCTTGGAACCACTGTAATTTAAAAATATATTATTTGGCAAGTTTAAGTAAACACAAATTGTATTGATTTGTTGTGTTTAGGGGTTTCCCCCTTCCTGGAAAAAGCATTTCAGAACATAACCATTTAAGTTAAGACCATTTGGGACAAACAAAGTCTAGATTTTTGCCAGGATGCTCTGGTGAATTTTACTGACTCTCTCACAGTTACAGCTTGGAGTTTCATCACACTTCAAACTTTGGTGGGACTTGAGGTAGTAGCAATTACTATTCTATCAAGAACATGAATAGAGAAATTAATTTGATCAGCACAAAGTCTGAGTAAATGGGATTTACATGGAAGTTTTATCTGGAGAGTCGCAGGGGGATTATCCTCCACCTCTACTAGAAACCAGTGTATGAAATGCCTGTCTGTGCTTATGACAACCCTTCCTAACCAAGCCTCTGTAACTTCTCCAGCCCATCCATGAACTCTTCCTCCAGCCTGTCTATGAACTCTTCCTACACGCTCCTATGGATAGAGCAATTGTAAAATAGAGTTTATAGCATGCTAAAGGTTGCAGTGTCCTCATGCATTGCCTGTCTCCATCCTCCTCCTTCACCCAATGCTCTCAGCTCAGAAATAAGCACACCCTACACAACAGAAGTATGGCACTTCCACAGCAGTTCAAGGGCTTAACTATACACCGCATTAGTCTAGCAGAGGAGTGTAAATTCTAAAGCACACTAGTGTGCTGTGCACTAACTGGCCCATGTGGACCCTGCTGACATGCAGTAAAGGTTCCCAAGTATGCATTAATGTAGTCTCATTTCAAATAGCACAACCTCAATATGCACTAGGAAATTTTCGAGGTGTGCCAGTAGGCAATGTGCTAGTGCACACTAGAATTTACACCCCTCTGCTGTAGCCTAATGCAATGTGTAGACAAGCCAGAAGTTGTACAGAGGTGCACAATTTTGTTCAGTAATAGCAATGAAAAGAGTAGTTTTCATAATGTATACGCACAAAATTTGATACTTTGAGTAACACTAACATTTAGTGAAACTAATTCCACAGAACTGGTATAAATTTTTCTGAATTTTGATTTTTTTTCAACCAAACTTTTGGTTGAAATTACAAACGTTGATGAAAGAAGGAATTTTCAGCAAATGCTTCTGTAAAATTCCTCCCATTTTCGACCATTTATAGAGAGCAGTAGAACTGGTTGGAAATTTTTGAAACCAAAATATGATTTTTTTTCAAAAACATTTACAATTTTCCCCTCAATTTTTTACCCATTCTGTAATTTCATAAATGCACATACTCTTAGCTGTGTACCCTACAGTATCTTCTGTTTTTAGAACAGGAATGCTTAACTTCTGTAAGTCATATTTTATGAATTGCAGTTTTGCTTTGAAGTATGTGTAACAAGAAGGTAAGATTTTACTCTTTCCCCAGCTGGTAAACAGATGCTGAAACACTGTGAGTAGCTGCTGTTAACTATGGTTTATGTATTGGGCAAGTATGGTTCATTAGACTCTACTCTGAATATTGTTTCCCCTTGGCCTTAGCGGTTAGCTAATATTTGGGATGTAGCCAGGTTGTTCCTGTTAGTGGGAGAAATGGATGATATCTGGTAATCTTTGGTTCAATCTTATTTGATTATTATTACCCATATTATTTTATCCACAGAACCCCTGCTTCAGTCAATGCACAGGATGGATGTGCTCTAAGGATAGTCAAGGTTGTTTAGTGAAGACTCCTCTCTCTTTTGTTGCATACTCTGAAAGGTTTGTAATGAATGAGGCATGGGACTGCAGGAAGAGAGAATGATCTTTTGAATATGAATGCTATCTTGGAGACTGTTGCTGCCACTCGGTTCCTATGTTATATCAGCAAAGTCACTTACATCAAACTTGTCAAAGGTAGTGTGACGGGGCAAGGCCAGATGGCTATAGAAAAGTAATGGGAGATCGATATATTAGCTCCAGGCTATACAAATTCCTGGTACCAGGTTAAGTGAAATGGAAACTGCTACAGGTCAATTAAGACACCTGGGGCCAATTAAGAACTTTCCAGAAGGCAGGGAGAAGGCTAGGTCGAGTGGGACACCTGAAGCCAATCAGGGGCTGGCTGAAACTAGTTAAAAGCCTCCCAGCCAGTCAGGTGGGTGTGTATGTCAGGAGCTGTGGAAGGAAGTTGTGCTTTTGGAGAGGGTGAGTAGTACACACCATATCAGGCACAAGGAAGGCAGCCCTGAGGTAAGGGTGAAGTGGAGCCTGAGGAAGTGAGGCCTGCTGTGGGGGAAGTAGCCCAGGGAATTGTACATGTCATGTTTCTAAAAGGTCAACTATCATAGCTGATACTATTAGGGTCCCTGGGCTGGAGCCTGGAGTAGAGGGTGGGCCTGGGCTCCCCCCCACCTTTGCCCCTGAGTGATCACTGAGACTGGGAGACAACAGAGACTGTGCAAGGAAGGATAACTTCTCCCCTCCCTTGCCTGCTTATGATGAAAATGGCTCAGTAGACTGTGACCCTTCTCTCTAGAGAGAGAAGAGTTACGTGGAGGGCCACAGTGAGCCTCTGAGGCTAGTGAAATCCACCAGGAAATGTGGGACCCATGGAGGCAAGGTCAGAGCTTTGTCACAGTAGTCACTTCTGGATGTTAAAGGCTGTATTGTAATTTGCCCCCCTTGTTCATATGCATTAAGGTTGCATAGCAGTGTTCATTCTGGAATTTCCTTACCTCAGTGTGATTGACATTGCAACCTTGTAATATATTTTTTAATCCTTTCATTTGTATTTCCAAATTTTTTTGTGATTTAGTTGATTTAGAACAACTCTAACAGTAAACTGTCTTTTGTTTGTGAATTTACAAAGTATGTACACAAATCCTATTTCCCTTAATACAGTATAATCAAACAGTACATTTTTCCTTGCTCAGGGTATGTCTACGCTACAAACTTAAGTCGACCTATGTTAGGTCAACTTACAGACACTGCAGTAATTACCGCGTTTTTTCTTGTCCACACTACCCTCCTTCTGTTGGCTGTGCGCATCCTCACCGGGAGCACTTCCACCGACTTAAGAGGGGCAGTGTGGGGGGCTGAGGGTCTGGACTCTCAGCTCTGTGTGAAGCTCCCTGCTGGGAGCCCAGTGCCACCTGGGCTCCGTACTCACCGCCACTGGCTAGCACACCCATCAATTTCAACAGGGTCTGTGTTTACCTATGGCTCAAAGACCTGCTTGTTGGCAGCCTCTTGCATAACAATTTAAAGGAGGTGGGGAAGGAACCCCTACGTACAGCAGCTGTCAGAGAGAAGGCGAGGTTCATGTCACACTATATTGAAAACACCTTTTTAATAAAATGAGACCCCTGAAGGGATCATTTTTTGACTCTGCGAAATGTGCAGATTGTGTTTGTTTAGAGTTGGGGAGGGACTCCACCGGCTCACAACAAAATAACTAAAAAAAACCCAAAATGAACACCTAGTTGAGGTTCGTTGAAAACATTTATCACAAATACTTTCAGAAACATACTGAAAGTAGCTTTGTTTGTTGGTGTTGAATGTAGTGTTCATGTGCTACACTTGTATGAAAGTAGTGAGTTTATAATATATAAAAATGATTATGCATTTTCCCAATTCTTACCATAAATATTTTCAACTCCATTTTCTTAAGTGCTTTCAGAAAGGCTTTACTTTAAGCTTTAAATCAATATTCACTGCCTGTTTACAAAAGCCACCCTGCTTTTTTCAAAAGACAATGGTGGTAGTTAAGACCATAATCTCTCCCCACCATGGGAATAATTTGATACCGCACAGACATGCGGGAGGGATTGTGACTGTAGTGAATTTGCTTATTTGCATATTCTACCAAAAATTGCTATTCAGGATAAATCATTTAAAATCTATCAAATGTGCTAGACTTTCTGTGTGTAATTTTAAGAGCAAGCTCAGGGCAGAAATTATCTAGATCGGGGTAGGCAACCTATGGCACGCGTGCCAAAGGTGGCACGTGAGCTGATTTTCAGTGGCACTCACGCCGCCCGGGTCCTGGCCACTGGTCACGGGGGGGCTTTGCATTTTCATTTTAAAAGAAGCTCCTTAAACATTTTTAAAACCTTATTTACTTTACATACAACAATAGTTTAGTTATATATTATAGACTTCTAGAAAGAGACCTTCTAAAAACATTAATGTATTACTGGCACACGAAACCTTAAATTAGAGTGAATAAATGAAGATTCAGCACACCACTTCTGAAAGGTTGCCAGCCCCTGACCTAGACTGAAGGCTAGATGTGCACTGTTAATTTGATAACAAATAATTGACAAATAGTTTTGAGGTTTCCTGAACTAGTCATTGCTCTGCATGCTGTATTTGCCAAGTTTTAAGCTGCAGCATTCTAAAACATTGTACAGACAACATGTATTGCCAGGATTGCAAATAAGTTATCACAGGTCTAACGAAAGAAGTTAAAAGAGAAGTCAAGAAAGTTCAGTGCAATAATAAGAGCTTTTTAACTAGCAGAAGCCTTTACTGCAAGGGCACAAGAATGGATTTTATGAGTTGGACGACTCAAACTCTTTGTGGAAAAAGTGGGAACCTGACCTTAACAAACGTCACAAATTTAGAAAAAAGAATCAGCTCCAGATTAATCATTAGCTAAGTGGAGAGTGCAAAAAGGTGTCTATTGTGCCTCTTTGAGCTGTAATATGAATTGATACTACTGTGCTTTATTGTAAAATTTTCTGACATTCAGTCTTAGAGCTGTTATGTTTTTGCTCAAATATCATGGCTATGAGCACGTTATATGGAGATTAGTTTAGCTAGTAACAAATAAGGGATGCAAGGAATGTTAACGGACTTTAGTTTGTAGGAACCATATTATTATGTTGTCACTATATAAAGTGTTTTCATTTAACTGTGGATTTTTAAAATATTTTGAGCTGTCTCCACAGAATGGACATCTGTGGATATTATTACACACACAGTGTAATACACCTAGAGTGCCATCTCATTGAGGAATGCTGAGACATACCCAGGTACAATCTGGACTGATGAACAGCTGTGTCACCTCAGTTCTCTAACCTGGGGTGCCTTTTACACTGCTTTGCTGTGAGAGCTACCACTCCTAGTCTGCTCACGAATAGCTTCCAGCATGTAAATGGCGCATAGTTATATTGTATGAATGCTCTGGCCAGCCACTCTTGAATTACACTGCCGAGCAACACCAGCAAACTCCCAGTTCCAGACTTTCCCCAGAAATGTGAGTCTTGTACTGCCCAGCCCCTCCTGGATAATATAAGCTCATATAAAATCCATCATTTCATTAATAGAAAATGATGTGCACAAATCCTGTTATCCCAAATGGAATTTCCAAAACACTTCAGTCTAAACATATTGGTTTAGATAAAACAATAAAACACATTTATTAACTACAGAAGGATAGATTATAAGTAATGAAGCATAAAAGTCAGAATTGGTTACAAGAAAAATAAAAGTAAAATGCAACTAATGCATAACTTAACAAACTAAAGTAAATTCAAAGCAAAGGTCTTTCTCACCACATGTTTCAGCAGTCTTACTGGCTGAATTTTTCAGTTAGGATCCCTTCCCCAGTCCAATGCTGCTTCCTTTGTCCTTCAAGGGTTGTGGGTTCCATGGATAGAGAGAAAGGGAGGACTAATTTGGGGAGTTTATTCTCCCTTCTTGTAGTTCTTTCTCTTATATGAGAAAGTCTGTGGACAGGAACCCCAAGCTGTTTCTTTGCCAAGATGGGGATTTTTCACTTACACCCCCTTGTGGTCAGACGTTGACTGTGTGTGTGTGCATTTGGTGTGCTGTCCCAGCTCTGTGCAGATAGCAGAGATAGCAGACCTCAATTAAACTACCCAATAAATCCACAGACTTGATTTTTAGTGAAGGCACCCAGCCAGGTTTACTGTTAACAAAGCACGGTAATAGCATCTGGCAGACTCCACGAGGATATTAAGACATGTATACTTGTGACAATGGACGCAGCTCAGTCAGTGGCGGGACTTTCCACTGCTCCCTAGGCTGGCCAAAGACACTCCCTCTGAGATACCCCGATACAAACAAGTTAATACTGCCCCTTTGTCATAGTTCGTTACTGCTGTGGATGTTGCTAGTTATCACCAATCATTTTGTACATATTTGTTCAATTAAAACATCTGTATTGCATACGGTCATCCTGACCTTATCTTTTAGCAGGGGTCAGTGTGTTCCTGTTATCCTTGGGGAATGTTTTTGTACCATTCTTAATATTGGAATGTTCTGGAACCACTTGATATTGGGATATGTTTGCCTGAGTATTCTGTGACTAGCACTTCTCGGAAACGTGTATGTCTGCAATATCAGCCCTGTTCTTGCCAAATTCTGTAAGTAGGTCCTGCCTCATACCAGGACTCTAATTCAAGGGCTTATGTCTCAGGCTCTCTTCCAACTACACCCCTCTCCTGCCAAAGAATGGCCACTTAACCAAGTGATGGTCCATTTGATTTTGCTGACACCTGGCTGATTCCTCAGTCTGCCTTTTGTCTCTGGGAAACTGGTTTGCGGTCGCTTGCCAGACTTGGAACACGTCTTAGTAATATCGTACAGAACAATCTTTACTTTACATATAATTTTTGCCACACATATTTTACCAGGACAATAATGGTTAGCAAATTGAGTTTTCAAATGATATCTCACAAGGCATGCTTTGTACAAAATTTATCATAATCCTGTAAAATTTGTGAACACAGGAGTACAGACCATAAATGCCAGCTGCTCACTTAAGGATTTTAGAGTGGGGTGATCAGTACGTAACCACCAGTATTAACTTAACTCGCACACGGTGGGTGATCTGCTTTCAATCCAGTTCTGTAGTGGGAGGCTACCTGCATTCAACCTGAAATGCAGGTAAGCACAGCCACACACACTTATACTTTTCAATTCATGCTACATCAAATTCCTAGCTGGAATAAATTCTGCCAAAATGAGTTCAGCAGTGTTGTTCAACCAGGTTTCTGTAACACATGCACCAATGTAATGTGTGCAATATGGAGGCTTTCATTGGAAGTAGACACCATAGAATCCAGAAATGAACTGGCACAAAATATTTTTTTAGAATATCTATTGTTGCCTCCAAAACATGACTGAAAATACTTCACCTCCAAAGCAAAGCTGCTATGAAAGTATAGCAGTTAGTCCTAGAAACACAGTACCTAAAAAGGAAAACACCATCAAATACAAATACGTAAAGAAAATCAACGGTGTCAGATACTTACAGGCTGGCACTATGATTAGTTGTATGCTTCCTTTAGGTATTTGTGGGGCGTGGAGTTGTGGGATTTGGGATTTTTTGTGGGGGGGGGAGGGGTTCAGCAATGCTTTCTGGGACAATTTCCAGAAATAAGGGAAATGTGATAGATCAAATGCGTATCCAAATATCTATCCTAGCTACATAATCTCCTACCTTCTCTCTTCACAGGCTCTTAAACTTTGTACATTTGGTCTAGATCATCTCACCTTCACTTCATTTCCCCCCCCCAAAAAAAAATGAAAGCAAGGATTATGAATACTGCAGAATAGAATTTGGACAGATTTAAATTTAGTCAGTGATTCCTTCCCGCCCCTTACCTGATTATATGGAATGAAAAAGGAAATAAAACATGAGTATCACTTTATTTTACAGCTCTCAAGACTGAGACAACTCCTGCTTTTGACCTATCCCTTTGCCACTAAAACTAATAATGCAGGGATATAATATAATGGCTATAATATATATGGTCATTTATGACCGTCTATATTTTTAGCACCTAAGCTTCTGTGCCGTCTTAGGCTTAATAGAGGATTAATTCTTTTGTTTTCCACCAGTGATGTAGGCCAGGAATTGTTAGTCTGTCTCAGTCAATTTTTTTTATGGAGGATGCATTGGGCTCAAAAGCTTAATAAGTCTGTCCTTTTTTTACATGAAAGTTCCTCTTGTGGGAATTATAATAGGAATTTAACCTTGACTTAATTTCCAGAAAATTGTTCCACACAGATGTAGCATGTCATGTACTGGGGCATTACAGTTGTAATGTACTTTAATTTTGCAGTGTAGTTTTAAAATAATTGAAGGTGGCTGAATAGTAAGATGAGCTGTTTAGAATATGAATTGCTAATAGTAAATTGCACTACATCACAGCACCATTCAGATATTAAAACGGTCATAATCAGGCTATTATTGACACCCAAATCATTTCAGTTTGGTGTAAACATTAGAAGTATAAGCTTAAACACTTCCCTTGATTTGTAACATGAGACCCTAACAAAAGGGAGTATAGTGTAAAATATTAAATCCTATGACAATACAATAGTGGACAAATAAAGGATCTTTAATTACCTAAATAACAGTCAAAACGTAGAGCTACATTTTCAAAAGCATAAACACAACTCAATATGAATTCATATCACTCATGAGAGAGGAGGAGAGGATGGTTTTATTTGTTTCTGAGGTTGAAAGCATGGTTCTGAAGATAGCACTGGATTTCTGCTTGTATTGATCTACTGCACAAAGAAACAATAAAGAACAATTTAATAAAAACAATGGAAAGTGCTGGAAGTTTTTAATATTTTAGGATTATTGATGTGACTAAGCATCTGAATTTGCACGATTTTATAGCTCAAGCCAGTTGTTTGTGTGGTCATCCTGAAAAGCCGACTGTCTAGCTGATCAGATAGCTCCATTGATTGAGTACTCTGTCACCCTGTTTTTATTTCTTTTCCAATGAGATGTTGTCTCACAGAAAGCACCTTATATTGGAGTGATCCATTGTCAATGGAAGGAACTTTTTTTAAAAAGACTTGCAATATTCAAAGAATACTCTGTGCTGCAAGCACACCAGTACACTTTTCACTTAAATCCAGAAATGTTGAAGCTAGGTTGCACTTGTAAACTTAGCTCTGCTCTTTTGTGCTTATGCACCACAGTATAGTCTTTCATAACATGAGCACATGTTATTTCCACAGGTCCCTGCCTAATTTAATGCTTGTGGTAATTACAGTTAATGGTAATGGGGGTTACAAGTATTACTTCCCCCCTGTGTTTGTATTCCCCTACTGGTTACTTCTCTGTAGAAGTCTGATGCTAAGGAGGCTAAAGTTGTTGCTACCACTGAAGGAAAAAAATGATTTCTAAAAATCACATTTAAATTGTTCACAGACATCCAGAATGGTCTGTTTATCATCTCTGTGTATCATTGGAAATATATTCTTCCTTGAGGTCCAAGAGGGAAATCTGTTCCTATAAATTTGTCTCCTGCGGGATATTGCCTTCTAATACTCATAAGCATCCTCTTTATCTTAATCTACATCCGGAGAAGACTTTTAACAGCTCTAAAATAGAAGATTAGAGTCCTCCTTAACTTCATTTACTTATATAATAATTTTGCCAATAGTTACTAAGTCAACCTTTAAATTCATCCGTGTGCAGGTGTGTGCGCATGGAAATAATGAGGCCTGCCCACATAGTTTCCATTCAGAATTGCAAATGAGTGGCTAAACTCAGGGAGAGAGACTTGATCTTGAAGCACATAACCATACCATTTTTTTTTTGAGTGCATGTTGTCTCTTATCCTGCAGCAATTGCTGTCTGCCTTCTAGGGCCTCTTTATCATGCACTCAGTGGACTATTAAACAAAATAATAATACAATGCCAGCAACTGGACTTTTTGAAAACAAGATACACTTGAGAATGTTAACTGCATTGGCCTGATTTCATAAATGAATATCTACAGGGCTGCTCTCCATCTCCAAACAGGCTAACAATCATGGTAGTTAGTACTCTGTGTACTGGGCAGAGAAGGGCCCAGGGAGTCAATGGGAGTGTGTCTACTCAACCCTATTCCTTACTCTCATGGCCTCCTCCTCTTAACCATTCCTCCCTCCTTGTCCCCCAAGATTCCTGACAGAAATTCCAGTGCAACAAAATGATCTCTGAATGGTGGAAAGGAAATATCTGATGCTGAGAAGGGGAACTGATGACTAGATTATAGAGGGTGCCTTGAATAAGGCAATGGCTTATTTCCTTTGTTTATGGTTTGCACTGGTAGGATACACAGTCTAGGAGCTTTAACAAGATTTTTTTTTTATACTCACCACATATGCAAATTTTAAAAAGAGAACATAGCGCAGAACTGGAGATATTTTTTCTACAAATATGTTTTCACAGTTAATGTATAATCTGCTGAAAAGAATGTATGGTGAGTGTCCAGCTGTAAGCTCATCAGCTCTCTACCTTCCCCTACAACCTTCCACCATGGTGGTGCTGCCATTACCATGGCAACACTCTGCCACTGCATGTCTTCTCTATCTCTGTTCCGTTTTGTCCTCACCTACTACACCCAACATCTGCATTTCTGTGATACTGCTACCATGGCAACAAATAACAGCAATCTACCTCTGCATCTCCTCTCTCTGGTTAGATGCAAGCCTATACCAAAACACAAACTATATGGGCTCAGCTACTTGAATCCAGTCACTGAATTCTTCAATTCTATAATGAATTTTCGATGTTTTATGCATTAGAGATGTGATTGAACACCCAAGGTTTTCTTCCATTTTGTTTTTGATAGGGGGAATATTTTTGAAGGTGGTGAGTATAGGGATCTTCCTGAGCTTCATCAGAAGGGTGATGCAGAACTCACAGCTTGTTGCTAAAAGGCTTTTGTTCCACTCCTTCATGTTTAAACCTGGGCTTAGTCATTGTAGGGTGCCAGACTGTTTCTCTCCTGGGCTTCAGGAGTCTGGATGTGGATCCAGTACTGAACTGAAGTGTTTCATCAGGAGAGCTAGTGTAATAGGTACTCTGACTTATCAGTAGGTGCAGCTTCTTTGTGAGATTCACTTTGTGTTTGTTTTGCATTGAAATAGTGCTATAAAAATCATGTTGAGTATCGCATTGCTCATTGGAGCTAAATCCTGTAAAGGAGAGTGAATTTGTGTGGGGGGGTGGAGGGTGAGAACCTGGATTTGTGCTGGAAATGGCCCAACCTGATGATCACTTTAGATAAGCTATTACCAGCAGGACAGTGGGGTGGGAGGAGGTATTGTTTCATATTCTCTGTGTGTATATATAAAGTCTGCTGCAGTTTCCACGGCATGCATCCGATGAAGTGAGCTGTAGCTCACGAAAGCTCATGCTCAAATAAATTGGTTAGTCTCTAAGGTGCCACAAGTACTCCTTTTCTTTTTGCGAATACAGACTAACACCGCTGTTACTCTGAAATCTTTGAATTTACTCACTCCACTATATGCATACTCACAAATTGGAGGTACGTGGAATAAACCTGTACTAATGAATATTTGCATTTTCCCCTGCCAAGGAAATCAGCAGTCAAGCCTTATCGTTCTAAACATTAATTTCTACTTCATCTGATGATGCAGGAAAAAAGTAGTAGATTTTGTAGACCTTTACTGAGTCCATAAGAATTTCTGAGATGTGGTGCTTTAAAAAATAAATCAGTGTGCTTGTGGTATATATTTATGTATCCAATTTAAGATAAGCCCTAGATGCCAGCTCAGTTGAAAAAAATGTATTATTCTAGTTTGCTACACAGTAAGTTAGACAACTGACACTATTTCTATGTAGGAAATAACCTTAAAGCTATTCCTGTGGTGGCAGGGTACACAATAATATATATATATATAATAAAATGCAGAAAGTCACAAAGTGTTGCTCTCAAAGCAAATGTGTTGATAAATATGGCATTTTTGTAAGCTCATCCCACTCGTTGGAAAGAATATCTAAGTTGATAGCTGCATATGAATGATACAGTATATGCTTCATAATTGGAATGATTATGAAAATGACTGCAGCTTGATCAAGAAAAAAGCTAAATGCTGCTCCAAACTGGACATTTATATATGACTGTCTATTTCTATTGGTTCTACCTTTCTAGAATGTACTTTTACTCTGTCCTTGCATTCCTGTTTGTATCTGAAGAGCAAATTCATTGAAATGGAGAGCCATCCATATTGAATGGGAGTGTGTGTGCATGAGCAACTTTTTTCTTCCGTGTATGATTAATTTTTTTTTTCAACCCCTCTGAAATCATAGAAAGATCGGGTTGGAAGGGACCTTGAGAGGCAGAACAAAGTATACCTAGGCCATCCCTCACAAGTATTCGCCTAACTTGTTTTTATAAACCTCTAATAATGGGGATTCCATAACCTCCCTTGGAAGCTGATTCCAGAGCTTAACTAGCCTTATAATTAGATTTTTCTAATATTGAACCCAGATCTCCCTTGCTACAGACTGTCTGTCTGTTTCTTGTCCTATCATCAGTGAACATGGAGAACAATTGGTCACCATCCTCTCTAAGCCATGCTGAGTGCATATGTAACCCACACGCCTCCTGGGTGTGGTGTTCTCTCCCATCCAGTAGTACTGAGATCATTTAGAGAAAGAGATAAAATGAATCTGCTCTACAGCCTTGGCTAACAGGAGCTGGCTTTTAGCTCATGCAGTAGAGGCTCATGCACTTGGCTCCAGAGGTCCCAGGTTCGATCCCGCCCGCCAACAACCAGGGTCTGTCAGCGTTACACATACCCAGGGGTTTCAGGCAGATTTATACTCTGCACAACTAAGCAGTGCTGCTGCTCGTGCTCCCGTAGCTATACTGCTTACCAATGAGCGGTAGTGTGAGTAAGTGTACATGAGCTAGGAATCATACCCCTAGCTTGTCGTCTAGATGTAGTCTGTGTGTTTTTTAAAGGAGGAGGCTTTTTCCATAATTTTGATACTACTTTTCAGTTCAGAATGATCAGCAATTTATCAGCACTTGATGCTTTTTTGGTCAAATTCATGAATTTGATAAAACACTTACATTAGTTTTCTGCATTAGTGCACTTAATAGTATTTAGTGGCTTTATGATTCTAGCAATTTTCCTTCAGTTTCACGCATCCATTAGTGCAGTGTATTGATAGATACTTGATAGATGGGATTTTAAGATGCTCCACTTACAGGAATTAAATGTAAGAATTACCACCCATGATCTAGCTAATCCAGTATTCTGTCTCCACCATGAACCATGTATATGCCTGATGGAGGGCATAAATTGCCTGTAATGCACCTAAATAGTGAAATTCTAATGCTTCTGGAGGCAATTGCTTCTTCGTGGTCATTGGAGGTCAGTTTACATCTTGAAGCATTAGGGTTGATAACTCTATCACTTTTATCTTAGCAAATGTAATGCATAGGATGTTCTTATTCACACAGAGCCAGATCTTGATCTTGTGAAGGCCTTACACTTTACATGACAGCATTTCTCTGTCTGTATGTAATGCAGTAACTTTCCACAGCACATCTGATCAATTCCAAAATTTCAGGGACTGTTCTGGGCCAGAACAATATTGATTTTTTCAGGGGGAGAAAGGGGAGACCAAAGCCCCTACCTTCTGATAAGTATAAAATATTAATTGGGTGGGGTAGGTGGGAATGTGGGAGGGGACACAGCCCCTGTCATGGGGAGAGTGACTCAGGAAGTGTTTATCTTGAGTGAAAAAGGCGGCAGCAGCATTCTAACAAAGATTATGAAATATCTTAGCAATATTGTATTGATGGGGAAAGGCTTGTTTAATCATGCTGTTTATAGCATTGCTAAAGTAACACAAACCATTATCCAGATATGTTTTGATCATGACCTTTACTATATTGGCTTATTCAATTCTGTCTCCTTTAGAAGGAGTTTTAAAAAATGGAGGTCACCAATATAGTCTCTATTTAGGGTGACCATGCATCCTGTATTTACTGGGACAGTCCCTTTTTTAAGCCCTCTCCCGACTGTCCCAACATTTTTGGCAAAAGTGGGCATTTGGCCCATTTTCTCTTGCCAACTTTGGCAAGAGAAAATGGGCCAAATGCCCACTTCTGTCAAAAAGGTGGAGTGTGGTGAAGCCAGCCCTGCATAGGGTAGAAGGGGGAGAAAAGAGAGCTCAAGCAAACAATGATGCCATTGCTCTCCCCTGCATGAGGCTGACAGGCAGGGATCAAGCAAGCAGAAATGCCAGTTTCACGTGGGGTGCAGTCAGGGATCAGGTGAGCAGTGATGCCAACCCCACATGGGGAGTGGGGCTTGAGTAAGCGGCTTGGGACAGCCCCATGCGGTGGTGTCTCATTTTCTATTTGGGACATAAGGTCACCCATCTCTATTATACACGTCAACCTCAGCACCATCTCCATGTGAACACTCAACCCAAAAACTCAAGATGGAATCCTCTCATAATACACTGCTATTTGTTAATGTCATTTTTACAATAGAATGTTGGTACCATATTTATCTATGAATCATTGCCTGTTTGCATTTTATACTCCAAAAGTTCACGTTAGCATTGATAGTGCATGATATCAATACTAATGTGAGTGTAAATAGTGATAACTTTTATGCTATCTGCAGGTTGACGAGGTTTTATTTTAAAAATTTAGTAGAGATTGACTGATTTAAATAATTAGACTGTAGCAATCAGATCTGATTAACTTCTGCGTTAAGAGGACATCCAAAGAAATCTTTTAAATTAAGCTTTAATTTATTTAGGAGGAAACTTTTGGAAAATCAGTCATTCAGAAGAGAGGGTCAAATCCAAGTATTGTATGAAATAAAATTAAACTGTTACATTTTATATGACTGAGTTACAATTCTATTTCAGGGTTCTTGTGATTACCCAAATCACTACTGTTACTGTGCATGGAATGTCATTAGGGCAGAATGATCTACATAACTCTCTCTAAATTCACAGTTGTCTGTAGTTGCTCACCTTGCTAGCTGGGGTGAGGCTTTGATGGGGCTGGGAGCAGTGGAGAGATCTTCTGGGGCAGTTGGGGAGAAATCTCAAAGCAATGTTCTATGTGGCCCATCTCCTTTCCTTTTTTTCTCTCCCCCTTCTCAGACCTTTGCTTTCAGCATATGGGGGCTACTTGTCTTTTTCCCCTTAACCCCTCTTCCTTCTTTTCCTATGCTGAAGAGCATGGAATGTGGTGTCACATGCTGGATCTAGGGCCCAGGCTTTATGACCCGTCTTGCCCACTGCTGCTGACACCATTGGGAGCTGGGGATGGTGCTGGGGCAGGGTGATTGGTTCCCGTTTGGTGGAGGTGCAGTCTGATGCAGGGGGGCTGATGCAGTTTGCTGTTTCAGCCAGGTAATCATTGCAGGCTCCCTGTTTCAGCCCTACCCTTCCTCTATGTGTAGGACCTCTGGTAATACTAGGGGCAAGGCTAATTGCCAGTTTTGGGGTCTGGAACAGATTTTTCCCACATGGCAAAATGACAAACTGTTGTGAGGTTTTTCACCTGCAATCCACCACCCAAAAGAGCTGGTTTTGGTGAGTTAAATTATAAGTATAACCATTTCAGTGGGTTCCAAGGCAGTTGATGGGTTAGAAAGGATTTGACTGAGGTCCTTGTAGAGTGCCTGGGCATTAATCCTGGGCACTGCAATACCTGGTGAGGGGGAGGCTTCTGTTTCTTGTGCAGCTTATGACTCCTTTTATCTTTTCTCTCCTACTTATAGTGTGGAGGAGGTGAGTGGGTGGGACTAGGGTCCCATGCCAGGCCTGATAATGATGTAAATAGGAGATGGCATTCAAAATCACCCCTGGTTTATGAGTGGTTTCAGAGTAACAGCTGTGTTAGTCTGTATCCGCAAAAAGAAAAGGAGTACTTGTGGCACTGTAGAGACTAATAAATTTATTTTAGCATAAGCTTTCTTGAGCTACAGCTCGCTTCATCAGATGCCTTCAGTGGAAAATACAATGGGGAGATTTATGTACAGAGAGAACATGAAACAATGGGTGTTCACCCCATTTCCTCACTAGTATTTGAAATATTCTATTTTACATAGAACTTGATTACTAGCACATCCGTTGCCTGCTTTCATGTTATTCAAAGATAGTTAACATGAAAAAAAAAATGCTGGGATTTTTTGTATTCTTTTTCTTGGTTATAAATCCAGTTCATTTGCCTGACCCTGCTTTGCATTCAAAGCAGCACATGCCTAACTGTCACATATCAGTGCACAGCCACTTAAGTTTATGCTTTGTCTTTACATATTGCTGCACCCTGACCTTTGTTTTGGAAATGAGGGGGGAGGGTTTTTTAAGTTCTCCCATTCCCACAGGAAGCTTGTGGAGCAATAAGCCAGGATACCTACGAAATGCTCCAGAGAGAATTAAGTGCTGGGAGCGGGGTCCATAGTCCCTTCTGCTTCAGTCCAAAGTGGGCTTCAGCTGCCAGCTAAAAATCCATGAGGGAAGGTGCTTTGTTGGCTAGTGGGTATATTTGTGCTGCCTATCCATACTGCTTGCTTTTAAAAACCTCACCTCACCCCATTTCCTCACTAACCTCTCTCACCTACACTTGGCCTCTAGTCTCCTCCAACTCTAGTTTAGTTGCAGCAAAAAGAGCAGGATTAGGGTCAAAATCAGCACCCATAAAGTTTAGTTTTAAATGTAGGGTTATGGGGGGGGGGGAAGAGTAAGAAAGTAAGTGAAATTTAGCCTATCTCCTGCAATTGGATACAGACGCATCCTATTCTGTCTCAGTACAATCAGTTTAGGGATTAATTTCAATGTTAATATACATAGAATCATAGGATTGGAAGGGACCTTGAGAGGTCCTCTAGTCCAGTCCCCTGCACTCATGGCAGGACTAAGTATTATCTAGACCAGGGGTGAGGAACCCTTTTTTTCTATCAGGGTCACTGACCCACAGAAAAAATCAGTCATGGGCCCCACATAGCCCTGCGGGGAAGCGTGGAGTCTCTTGGCTTTCTCCCCTGCCCCCGCAGTGGGGCAAGTCTGCACTCACAGCTCCAACTCTGCACGAGGGCACAGAGGCTCGGAAATTTCCCTAGGCTCTGGGGTGGGGCCAGAAATGAGGGGTTCACAATGTGGGAGGGGGCTCTGGGCAGGGGCAAGGAGGTTGGGGTGCAGGCTCTGGGGTTGGGCTGGGGATGAGGGGGTTTGGGGTGCAAGAGGGGGCTCTGAACTGGGGCCAAGGGGGTTGGGGTGCAGGATGAGGTGTAGAATGCAGGGTCCGGGAAGGAGTTAGCGTGGCAGGAGGGGGTTCTGACAAGGCGTAGCGGGTTTAGGATGCAGGCTTTGGCCAGATAGCACTTACCTCAGGCAGCTCCCGGTTGGTGGCACAGCAGGGCTAAGGCAGGCATCCTGCCTGCTCTGACTCCATGCTGCTCCCAGAAGTGTCTGCTGTGTCTGGCCGCTGGGCAGTCCACAGCTCCCATTGGCCGTGGTTCCCAGCCAGTGGGAACTGGGGAGCTGGTGCTGGGGGTAGGGGTAGCACATAGAGCTTCCCTTATCACCCCTGCATCTAGGAGCCAGAGTCCTTCCAGCTGTTGTGCAGAGCCAACCAGACTTCTAACGGCCTGGCAACCCTCCTGCCACAGTGGGGTGAGCCAGTGCTCACAGCGCTAGCCCCGCAGGGGGTGCTGAGGCTTGGGGCTTCCAGCCAACAGCACAGAGACTTGCTGCGAACCAGATGAAATGAAGCAGGGGGCCGGATCCAGCCTGCGGCCTGGAGGTTCCCCACCCCTCATCTAGACCATCCATCATAGGTGACAAGGCACACACAGGGCCATATTAAGGCATAGGCAAACTAGACACATGCTGAGGGCCCAGTGGATGTCTTGGCGGTGGGGAGCAACCTGAGTGGTGCTGCAACCCCATGCATCAGGTCACAAAGGCCAAATCTGAATGACTGGCTGACTACCCCATTACATAGGGATAGCGGGGCCAGACATGAGAGGGAAATGGGGCAGCCAGTGTTGCTTTGCCTCATTGCTGCTGTGGGGACAGCTCCTACATCAGATCCTCCCCAGGGTCCAGCCTGGCCTCTCTCTGCTTCCAGCAGTCATAGAATCAGAATATCAGGGTTGGAAGGGACCCCAGAAGGTCATCTAGTCCAACCCTCTGCTCGAAGCAGGACCAATTCCCAGTTAAATCATCCCAGCCAGGGCTTTGTCAAGCCTGACCTTAAAAACCTCTAAGGAAGGAGATTCCATGCCTCTTGTGCTCTGCAGAACTTGTTGAGTGACTGCATGGGGGAGCTAACCACAAAAGGGAAGCAGGGAGCCCTATCAGGATAGACATAAAAGGATTTGGCCTATAGATGGGTTAAACAGCCTTTAGGTACACATTCTCTTCCTCCTCACCCACCCCACCAAAAAAACCCTAACCTTCTCCATCTACTGGCTGAAAGTTAAGGGAATAACCTGAGATTAACTTCTGAAACAGTGATGAATTTGGCCTGTATATAAATGATTTTTGTAGCACAAATATATTTATCCTCTCCTCAGGATTGCTTTTTTTTTTTTTCTTCAGTCAAGATTCACATTTATTCCTATGTGGTATTTTACTAAAATACCTTTATAAGGTACAGAACAAACCCATGAGATCCTGGGTTAATGGCTTTGCAAATAGTAAATTACCAGTAGTAAATTCAGAATATTTACCTCTGAACGTAACGTGAGCCTTTATATTAATTATTCTAATATATAATCTGTTTAATTTCCCTGTTAATGGGAATGATCTAATTAAGAGACAGAACAAAAAGTAGGAAAGTGCCCTATTCTGTGGTTCTCCATCTTATACCGGCACCCATGGGATAACCTTGTATGGAAATGTTATGCCTTTACATCCATCTGTTTGCCAAGCAGTACTCGGTTGCACAGATGGCAATACTCAAAGGACCCTAAATTATCAGCGGGAGTTCAGGGACTTAGGGACTTGTAGTAGCTTACAAATTAAGTGCTAACTGCTGCTTTTTCTAGTCCTGAGCATCCAGATAGCTTGCCCAGCAAACCGGGAAATGCCAGAGATGGTTGGATGAGGCACATGTTCTGACAGTTATGTTCATCCTCTTTTCTTTCCTTTAAAACAAACAATAAGTGTCCTGCAGCAATGTCTTCTGATGCCTAACAGAAACATTTTTGTCCTGAACTGATCCTCATTTCACTAAAGCACATAATTGGGCTAACAATTATACTTATTTTTCCACTTCTAAAATATGATAGATTTTACTGAGTGTACTGTTTCTGAAAATCCACGTCCAGTAGCCCAACAAACAGATCTATAGCAAAGCAGAGACAGAGCAGTTATAAGGATAATATTGTTCTCTTCACTAAACTAAAATTCTTTGTTCAATGTAAAGGAGAGGGTAACTGTGACTCTTTGCAGTGTTCTTTGAAACCTCTTCTTCCTGGACTCCACTGCTTCAATGAAGAAACCGGGAATCCTGAATACATCTGCCTCTAGAAACCATCTTTAGGGGAGGTGACCATGGACTGGACTACTAGATTTGTTTTTCCTGAATTCCCTGTAAGTTTCTGGAAGAGGGGTATTCTGATTATATATGTTCCTCCTTCAACCTTGCTTCTTTCCTATTTTATAGAATTCAGACTACAGAAATGGAGGGAATGGTGCCAAGGACACATCTGAACCTCTTCTCCCATTAAGCTAGGGGACACCTACACACAGATGTAAGGGAATGATTGAGTCCTGTTTTTAAATATTCTTTATTTCTATTTGGAAAACAAATAACTAAACTATTGTATTTGTCATCTAAATTGTTGGGGAAAGTAATGGTGAGAGCAAATAAAAGGCAAAATGTCAAAAGCCAAAACATATAATTTCAGAATAATAATTCTCAGTACTGATATAGTGCCTTTCATCTAGTGTTGCCAGGTGTCCAGTTTTCGACCTGAACACCCCGTTGAAAAGAGACCCTGTCAGCTCCGGGCAGCTCCGCTGCCTCAGTCGTTAAAAGTCTGGTTAGTGGCACAGTGGGGCTGGCAGGCTATCTGTCCAGCTCTGCGCAGCTCCCGGGAAGGGCCGGCATGTCTCTCTAGCTCGGGGTGTGTGGGTAACCATGGGAGTTCCATGTGCTGCCCCCACCTCAAGCACCAGCTGTACAGCTCCCATTGGCCAGGAACCACAGCCAATTGGAGCTGCAGGGGCAGCGCTTGGAGCCTCCTGGCTGCGCTTCCATCTAGGAGCCACAGGAACATGTCACCGCTTCCCAGGAGCCACCTGAGGTCAGCACCGCCTGCAGTCCAAACCTCCTCCCACACCCCAACCCCCTGCCTAAGGCTCCTCCCACACTCACACTCTCTCTCTCTGAACCCCTTGGTCCCAGCCCGGTTCCCCCTCCTGCACCCCCAGACAAAACCCTCACCCCCTCCTGCCCCAGCCTGGAGCCTCCTCCCACAACCTGAACCCCTCATTTTTGGCCACAACCTGGAGCCCGCCCTCCAGCCCAGAGCCCATACCCTCTCCCACACCCCAACCTCCTGTCTCAGCCCAGAGCCGCCTCCCACACAAATCTTTTTTTTAACTATTTATTTAATAGGTTGGCACATTTGGTGCATTGATCACTACAGTATTTGCTGTTCTCATATACCATTTGAAATCTATTAGCAGTGATATAATAGTAAAGGTATTTTTATATGTTAAATTATAGGAATATAGAGTATCTGTAATATGTACATTACAGAATAAGAACGAGAGGCTGCTAGGCAACTCACTGACACCACATTCTACAGGCCATTACCCTCTGATCCCACTGAGGGTTACCAAAAGAAACTGTACCATCTACTCAAGAAACTCCCTGAAAAAGCACAGGAACAAATCTACACAGGCACACCCCTAGAACCCCGATCAGGGGTATTCTATCAGCTACCCAAGATCCATAAACCTGGGAATCCTGGATGCCCCATCATCTCAGGCATTGGCACCCTGACAGCAGGATTTTCTGGCTATGTAGACTCTCTCTCCTCAGGCTCTATGCTACCAACACTCCAGCTATCTTTGAGACACCACTGATTTCCTGAGGAAACTACAATCAATTGGTGGTCTTCCAGAAAACACCATCCTAGCCACTATGGATGTAGAAGCCCTCTACACCAACATTCCACACAAAGATGGACTACAAGCCATCAGGAGCAGTGTCCCCGATAATGTCACGGCAAACCCTTGTGACTGAACTTTGTGACTTTGTCCTCACCCACAACTATTTCACATTTGGGGACAATGTATACCTTCAAGTTACTGGCACTGCTATGGCATACCCCACAGTATGCCAACATTTTTATGGCTGACTTTGAACAACGCGTCCTCAGCACTTGTCCTCTAATGCCCCTACTCTACTTACGCTACATAGATGCACATCTACCAATGTGATATGTCGTCATGTGCCAGCACTGTGCCTCTGCCATGTACATTGGTCCAAACCGGACAGTCTCTACACAAATCAGATGTCAAGAATTATAGCATTCAAAAATCAGTCAAAGAACACTTCAACCTCTCTGGGCACTCAATAACAAACTTAAGTGGCAATTCTTCAACAAAAAAACATTCAAAAACAGACTCCAATGACAAACTGCAGAACTGGAATTAATTTGAAAACTGGACACCATCAAATTAGGCCTGAATAAAGACTGGAGTGGATGAGTCACTACAAGAACTTAAAAAAAAAAACAAAAAAACTAATCTCCCCATGCTAATTTGCCTCCACTGTTGCTCACACCTTCTTGTTAAGTGTTTGAAATGAGCCACCCTGATTACCACTACAAAAGTGATTTTTCTTTTTCATCCTGTTGCCCACTGGGTAAGGCATCTTTTCATGTACTGCTATATATATATATATATATATATATATATATCTTCCTATTGTATTTTCCACTCTGTGCATCTGATGAAGTGGGTTTTAGCCCACGAAAGCTTATGCCCAAATAAATTTGTTAGTCTATAAGGTGCCACAAGTACTCCTCATTGTGGTGTTTTTGTTTTTGTTTTTTGTGTTTTTGTTTTGTAATACTCCAGTAATGCTATTTTACTTTTAAATTGCAAATGTCCACTTTTTAAAGATAACCACTGCATGGTGTGTAACATTACTAGAGGCTTTATTTCTTTGTCAGGAGACATTGTCTTATAGACAAAAATAAATGTGTTTTGTGATCTTTTAAAATCTTACAGAATATTAAACATCTGATTACCTGTCAGACATTCACATTATCTGAATTCAAATGTAGCAATGATGAAAATCCCCTAAGAATACTGAGTGACCATGAGAATTAACCACAATCATCAAAGTACATTTGTGTATTCCTCAGCGTACCACCGCTTACTAGCAGTGGCTGCAACCTTTTCAGCAGACATTTCAAGAATTACTTTGACACTCGACAAATTAAAAACAGGTGTTGGAAGCATTCAAGCTTTATGCTTTGATTATTACTTTATCACACTGATTAATTACTTTGGTTAGAATTGAAGTTAGCTAATGTGGTAGCATTTTGTTATGCTTATACAATTCAAGATTTAGATTAAGTTTTTTGTTTTAAATAATTAAAATAAAACTTAATTAAAATTACCTGAAGGTTCATCAATGAACAAATTCCTTTACATATTTTACATTGTCGTCACAGCAAAGAATCTTTGTATTTTAACAGATCAGCTCTATATGGGATTTAGAAAACTTCAGTGCACAACTATAACAACTCTAAATATATTAATTTGTGTATCTTTGCTGTTAGTTTAAAATATGCAATTTATATTACTGAATACACCCAAATTATCTGTATGGGGGCATACAGGCCTCACACTGGCAAGAAGGAGTTAATGAGGGCCTCTGGATTCGATTGGCCCCATGACACCTGTATTAGATGTCAAGAGCGCAGATGGGTGTTTAAAAGGAGGAGACCAGATCAGGTTGGGTCTGACAAAGAAGAAAAGTAGAGCTCTACTTCTCCCTTGGTGAGGGAAGCCTGGTTTCAGCCAAAAGTCTGAGACAGCTTGCTGCCTGGATGAGTCTCCCGGTAGGTGGGATGACCAGGCCCAGGAAGACTGACTAAAAGTATTGGCTGCATGAAGACAAGCCCTGCAAGAACGGTGGACTCATGACCAGGACTCCTTGGATGATCATGGGTTTCAGTTCACTCTATTCCTTGGCTTGGAAGGAGTGGGACTCAAAAGTAGCTTAGCTAGAGGGCAAAAAACCCACTGTACTGGACATTTGAGAAGTGGCAATAGACTGTCAGACCCCATGACAGGGTGAATAATGCCCACAAGGGGGCACCACCAAGGGAGGCCTGTAACACAATGTTAAGATTGCAAAGTCAAGCACTCCAAAGTTAAGATATACCAAAATTTAAGGTTGTCTGTGTAACCTTAATTTCACCTTCTTGTGCATATGCCTTAATCAGGGTACAGAATTGACTGTGTTCTGGGGATGAATAGGGGTATGTAGTGAAGTAGGTGTTAGTTTGTGATCATATGATTAAAGACCATATCATAATTAGGGCCCTCCCAAATTCATAGTCCATTTTGGTCAATTTCACAGTCATAGGATTTTAAAAACCATAAATTCTATGATTTCAGCTATTTAAATCTGAAATTTCATGGTGCTGTAATTGTAGGGGTCCTGACCCAAAGGAGTTGTGGGGGGGTCACAAGATTATTGTAGGGTGGGTTGCGGTACTGCTACCCTTACTTCTGCGCTTGCTGCCAGTGCTGCTTTCAGAGCTGGGCAGCTGGAGAGTGATGGCTGCTGGCCGGGAGCCCAGCTCTGGAGGGAGAGCTGCTGCCAGTGTAACACCAAATACCCTGTTTGTCAGTGGGCAGGATTGAATTGGGGACCTCTGGTGCTTAGTGCATGAGACTCTACCGCATGAGCTAAAAGTCAACTGTCTCTTAGCTAAAGCTATAGATCAAACTCATTTAACTCTAAGTGGTCTTGGTGCCACTAACTGGGACAGAACACCACACCTGGAAGCAGGCAGCAGAGCAGACATAGGGATGGCATGGTGTATGGCATCACCACCCTTGTTTCTGCGCTGCTGCCTGCAGAGCTGGGCCCTCAGTCATCAGCTGCCACTCTCCAGCCACCCAGCTCTGAAGGCAGCAGCACAGAATAAGGGTGGCAGGGTATGGTATTGCCACCCTTACTTCTGTGCAGCTGCTGGTGATGGTGCTGCCTTCAGAGCTGGGCAGCCGGAAAGTGGCGGCTGCTGGCCAGGTGCCCTGCTCTGAAAGCACCAGAGCAGAGGTAAAGGTGGCAATACCATGACCCCCCTAAAATAAACTTGTGACACCTCCTCACTCCCCCGCAACTCCTTTTTGGGGCAGGACCCCCAAGTTGAGAAACCCTGGTCTCACCCATGAAATCTGTATAGTATAGGATAAAAGCACACAAGACCAGATTTCACAGTCCGTGACGTGTTTTTCATGGCCGTGAATTTGGTAGGGCCCTAATCACATTGCATGCATACCTACGTACAAGGAGTCAAATTAATGTTACATATTTTCTAAATTTTGAGTGCTTGACTTTTGCAAACTTGATGTTTTCATCACATAGCTTTTGTGTGTAACTTCCTAGTTTTGTGGGATTTTTTGTTTCAGTTTTTTAAAGCAAACTGAAAAAACATAAATTCCATCCTTGTGCCAATCTACTCCTTTCTGCAGTGAATGGAAGCATCAATCAGCTGTGTCAGACTTACATTTTTACAGTGATAAAATATATCCATTCTCTGCCCTTTCATATAGTCCCTGGTTTTATAATGTTACTAACTTATATGGTATCCTGATACAATAAATTTGTTTAAATACTGATGTGACCCACTAAGAGTGGAAACTATGTGTCTTAATTATTTTCCCTTCCTTTTGTTTTTATTTATAAGCCTATGTGTACTGCTCCTCTTTAACAAGTAGTACAATATGTTGGTAGCATCATATTTTTCCACAAAGACAGACTGATGTTTGTAGCTTGTGTTCTCACATACATTAATATAATTGAGCATTTTATGACCTTTGCGGTATGATGATTTTCTTGTAAATAATTTGTGCTGAGTCCAGACCTCAATGAATAGTGTAGCTTCACCAGAAGCAGACTGAAGAAGGCCCTAGGCCATTTACACTAAACCCAGGCTCACCAAGAGAATTTTGAAGATAATAGAAAATTGACCTCCATCTGTTGTTGGGCAGAATCAATTCACCTCAGGCTTACCATACACCTTACAAGGCATTTAACACAACTTGAGCAGATGGACCTCTGTAGGTAATTTTGTTGAAGCAGTCCAAATAATAATTCAGACTACTTTCAGTTCTCCAGAGCAAATTTCTGGAAGATACAGTGCAATGTCTTTAACCTTTTTGATCTTCCTGAGAGTTCATCCTTATCTTAGTTTGCAATTCACAAGTCTGTCTGGATTTCACAAGTGAGGCTCTGGACATATAGCTGATCCTCTGCATTGACTGTATATTCTTATTTTGCATTGTGGGATTATTTTATTTCCATATTTTAACAATTTCTAATTTAAATTTCTTTAGAAGATGCCAATGGTTTGAAATCCCTAGTCATTCTTATAAGTTAGATATTACTGTGGATTCCTGAAAAATTTCAAACCCACTTTTAATCTTTTTGAAAAAGGAGAAATCTTAAAATGTTTGCAACGTAGGGAGATTCAATAATTTAAGTAGTAAGTTAATCTTTGTAGATAACGTGGTGTTTTCTGTGTAAAAAGCTTGAGCATTAGAATACTACTTTAAGGATTGCTAAGAAGGGATTGCTTATTTTCAAGGTTCACTTTTACTCTAATTTTAGATGTGAATTGTGTACAATAGATCTATGAGAAATCTTTTGACTTAGTGGATCATAACTTTGATATTACAGTGAGCAAAATTTCCTTTTGATAGTCATAATAGTCTCAGAACTAGAACAATAGTTTATTGAAAGAAAGCAAAATATATTTTATAATAAAAAACCTTACACATTTATCAGATTGTTCAGCAAGGATTAATTCTGGGCCTTTCTTTTCATTGTGTACGTTAGCAACAGAAGTCGGGCAATTACTCAAGCACTCAGTCTTTGCTGTGCTAATGATCCCATCCTTTAAACAGATGTAATATATGTTAACATGTCAGAAGTAAATTGCAGCCATTTTCTGCAGGAATTGAATAAGACCACATTCATTTAAAATTTCCATTTGACTTAGATAAAACAATAGTGAAAGTCTTCCTTCCAGAAAAGACTACTAGTTCATTTTTAAGGTTGGCTCTTTGAAATGAGGAATTAAAACAGCTGAATTCTTCTACTCTAAGTTATTCCTTACCTGTTCAGAAACACTTTTGGTACTAGCCTTGGAGCATTAGCAATAACGTGCATTAGAAATATTGATATCTACAGGATGAAAGAACAAAAACAGCATTTTTTTTATCCCAGATTGCTTCCATGCTATCTGTTTTCATGAATTCGGACAACAAAGCAATGGCAGATTTTTAAAAAAATATTATTTTTAAAGTAGTTCTCTTGGGTGACCTCTTCTTTGAGAGGGGGAAGTTTTTAAATTCTCTCTGCTGATCTGTTCTTACAGATTATACCGAGGCCCAAAATAGCCTCAGTGTCTGTCGTTAACATGTTTTTATAAATACTAGTAATATGTAGCTCTTATATAAAGATTGCTTTTAACCCTGAAATGTCACATGCAGTGGCAATGCAACCATCCCCACACCCAGCTTTGCCTTTGTTATGACTTGTCTACACATGAAATGCTACAGCAGCATAGCTGCAGCATTTTAGGGATAGACACTACCTACATGGATGGAATGGGCTCTCCTATTTGCAAAGGTCACCTAGCTACTGCCTCTCAGAGAGGTGGGTTGATGGAAGAATTTTTTTTTTTGTCAACCTAGCATTGTCTACAGTGGGGGTTAAATTGGCTTAACTATGTCTCTCCGAGGTGTGGATTTTTCATACCCCTGAGCAATATAGATGAGTTGACATAAATATTGAGTGTAGACCACGCCTAAGAGAATAGTATTTTGTTTAACTGGCACATATTTTTCCCTTCTGGGCTCTAGATGTGAGTGAGACCAGAATCTGAGGTGCCAAAAAACCCACTCCACTATTGTTTCATTTGCAGCTGGGAGCCAACACGCAAGACATCTCATGACACCTCTTTTCTTAAACTTTCAGAGCAATTTTACAAATCCATGAGGTGGTGAGAGTTCTAGTTAGCTTCAAGTTATTGTGCAAAAGTTTGTCTGAAGAGAAAGTAATAAAATCTAAGGCTGGAAGGGACCAGTCTGACCATCTAGTCTGACCTCCTCTGTAACACAGGCCATAGAACTTCCCTCCAAATAATGCCTACAGCAGAGCTTTTGGAAAAACATCCAATCTTAATTTTAAAATTGTCAATGATGGAGAATCCTCCCTGATCCTTGGCAAATTGTTCCAGGGGTTAATTACAATGTATGCCTCATTTCCAGTCTGAATTTGTCTACCTTCAGCTTCTAGCCGTTGGATTATGTTACATCTTTCTGTGCTAGATTGACCAGCCCATTATCAAATATCTGTTCCCCATGCAGGTACTTAGACTATAATCATCACCCCTTAACCTTCTTTGTTAAGCTAAATAAATTGAGTTCCTTGAGTCTCTCACTATAAGGCACACTTTCTAATCCTTTAATCATCCTCATGGCTCTTCTCTGAACTCTCTCCAATTTATTAACCTCTGTCTTGAACTGTTGACCAGAAGTGCATACGTATTCCAGATGCAGTTGCGCCGATGCCCAGAACTGAGCACTTTGAACTTCACCTATGTCAATCTCATAGCTGCTGTACTTTGTTTCTTGTCTAATGGTAGCACCATGGTGTGCTGATTACTCTGGGTGGAATCCTCAAAGGGACTTGGGCATTGCAACAGTTAGCATCATGGTGCCTAACTCTTTAGGTGCCTAGAAAATCACAGGAGTAACACTGATCCACAAAGCCAAGTTAGGTTCCTAGGCTCCCTATACAATGAATGGAGGTGGGTGGATCCCCCACCTAAGCTAGCCAATGGGAGATGTGCCCCATATTTGTCTCAGAGATAGGAGTCTAAATCTAGACTGCAGGGAGGCACTTTCCTCTGCTAGCAATCCATAGGATTCCCTCTCCTGGCTTCGGTACCTCTGCAGTTTCTTGAGGAATGAGTTTGGCTGCTTTTTTGTGAAGCAAGACAGGTGCCTAAGGAGGAAGAGGTGGTGGTGCCCATCTTATAACTTTTAGCCTAGTAGTTAGAGTACTCATCTGGGACATTTGAGACCCAGGTACAATTCCCTCCTCCCTCACAGAGGGGCAGAAGGGGGTCTCCCATGTCTCAGGAAAGTGTTCTAACCACTGAGCTATGGGATACTCGTATCTGTCTATCTCAATCTCTCCTCTTGAAGCTGTTCTATTGTGGATAAATAAAGGGATTGGAGCAGGG
Organism: Lepidochelys olivacea; assembly: GCF_965140295.1. NCBI lineage: Eukaryota > Metazoa > Chordata > Testudines > Cheloniidae > Lepidochelys > Lepidochelys olivacea. The sequence goes on from NC_140414.1 coordinate 77,998,625, forward strand.
GAACTTGACCCAGGGTCTCCTGTGCCTAAGGTGGGTGCTCTAACCACTAAGTGCAGAGTCATTCCCTCTCTCTCTTTATGGCCCAATCACTGTTTGTTTGTTTATCCGCAGTGGGACATCTTCAACCGGAGGGCACCCACATCACAATACCCTATGGCTCAGTGGTTACAGCAGCCTCAGAGAGAGGTTTTGAACAATGGTCTCCTTTCCCCCCCTCTCTCAGGGACAGGGGAGTTTTGTGGCTGGGTCTCCTACATCCTAGGTGAGTACCCTCACCACCAGGCTAAAAGGTATACCACCATCACATCCTCTAGCTGGATTTGGAATGGAACGTGATCCAGTAAGTGTGCTCAGAGGGCCCCTACTAGATTGGGCCCCATTGGGAGTGTTAGGTTGCCGACTGCCTGTCTTCCCTTGGTTCATGAATCACGCTGTCTTAGGCAGGAGACAGGTGTCTGGAGACCTAGAGTGATGCAGCAACATGCTTGCTGACAGGCAAAAACCTAAGAACCTAGGAAACGTTTGCTTTGAAAAATTTAGCTGCCAAGTGAGGGTAGGTGCCTACAGGGTTCAAGAGTATTGTCTTTGATTTAGGTGCCTTAATCTGTGTTGAGGCACTCTGGTTAGTTTTGTGGATTCCACCCTCAGTTTTCATGTTCGGCTAACTCGCTACTGCCCACATTTCTGTTTGAATGTGCATTAGTGATGGTTTTTTATGCCAGGTCTTAGGGATGACTGACCCACCAGCTGATTATCTCACTATCCGTCTAGCAGTCTCCAAATGTCTCTGGGAAGATCCCTGATTGATGCTGGCTAATTAAATAGATCCTGTGCTCAATCCCAGGATGATTGAACAGATCAGACATTTAGCTGTTTATTTTTTTAACTGGGGTTCTTGCCTTACTTGCTGTTCAATTAACCCCTGAGCAGGCTGACTTCGTTCTCTACAAATTCATCCTCTGCTGCTTCAGTTTTGCCATCATTGGTTGTTTTTTTTCCCCAAGAGAACTGACAAAATACAATGTAATCTTCCTTTTCTCAGTGGCTCACCTTCCCTTTCTCATTCCCTCTCATACTCTTTTCTCCTTAGCCTGACACTTTCCCGTGGTTGTTTTCCCCTCACAATAGAAGCTTGTTTTAACCTCTCCCATCTTAAAAACCCCACTTGCTTCTTCCAGCTCCCTTCTCTATTTCACTTGAGTTCAGTGAATAAGTAGTTTGTGATCAGTCTGAAGTTGCTCCCAATCTAGCTTCCATCCTTTCCATGCCACTGAAACTGCTCTTGCCAAGGTCTCTAATTAGTGCTTCCTAGACAAAGCTCAGAACTAGTACTCAATCCTCATCCTCCTCAATTTGTTGGTCATCGTTGACAGCCAGTCATGCTCTTCTTGAAATCTTGTCCTCTCTTCACTTCCATGACTCTGTCCTCTCCTGGTTCTCCTTATACCTCTCATTACTTCATCAGCCTGTCCTTCCGAAGATGATCTTCAGCTTTTTTCCAGCTTTTCCTGGGGGTTCCACAGAGCAACCCCAGAGTTCTATCCTTGGGCCTCTTCTCTTCCCCCCACTACACCTTATAGCTGGGTAATCTCATCCACAAACACATCCAACCACTATCTCCATGCTGACAACTCATCAGTCTCGTGCTCTCTTGCTCTGTGTGCATGTTTGCACGCACTGGACAGGTCTCCTTCTGTCCAAAATAAAATATCTGCCTGTCTCTCTAACATCTCCTTGTTTGTCTCTCTAACATCTCCTTGTGGCTATCTGGTCATTAGCTCACACGCAACATGGCTAAAACAGAACTTTTCCCCCCACCCCTCCTCAATCACTGTGGACAACATCGCCATCCTGCCTGTCACTCAGTCCCATAATCTGGGTGTCATCCTTAATTCAGACATCTCATTAGGTCCTCACATCCAGGCTACATCTAAATTTTGCAGATTCTTACATAACATCACCAAATACAGCCTCTCCTATCCATCTACATAGCAAAATCTCTTGTTGACACTGTCCCCATCTTGCATCTGAGTTACTGCAGCATCTTTTACTCTGGCCAGACAAATGCAATCTTGCCTCACTCATATCCACTCAGACTGCTGCTGCAAAGATAGTAGGTCATTCTCCTAGCATGTCACTTTGATCATGTCACCTCTTGTTACCCTCCTGGGTGCAATCCAGACCAGTGAGATGCTGTGTCGCCACTTACCCTTCAACCTTGGGTGCTTTACAATGCCTTGCTGTTGTCACTTTCCCCAGAGTTGCTTACAAACTGCCTGCCCTCATGGCATTTACTCCCCCTGTGTCTGTGTGCAGCCACAGCCCTGGTCCAGAACCTCTGATCCCAGCAGCCTGTCAGCAAACACCAGCCACACCCTGGCTTCTGCTTGTCTTAGCTGCTGTTTTCAGAGTGACCCCAACACACTCCCAATTCCAAATTTCTCCACAATTGTGCATTTTGCTCTGTCCAACCGTCTCCTGGACGGCTAAGATATATTAGGTCCATTGTCCCTTTAAGGGTACAACACAACAATTTACCACCTTAAATAGTTACCCAAACAGTTTAATTTAAACACACTGGGTTTGATTAAACAGTAAAACAAGTTTATTAACAAAAGAGGATAGGCTTTAAAATGAGTTCAAGTATAGGCTTTACAGTTAGAAATTACAAGAAAAATAAAGAATTTCTGATGCTAAAATTTTAACAAATTAGGCTTGATTTAAAGCAAAGATCATACCCACCGCCTTACTGACTGGGCAAGAGGTCCTAACCAAAAAGGTCAAAGTCAAATGGCTCTTTTGTCTTCTGAGGTGCAAAGAGAGACAAAGAGAGGGGTACCTTGGAGTGTTTGCCTCTCATTTTTATAATTCATTTCTCCCTTTAAAGTGTAAGCTCTTGAGAATGATTTCTAGGTAAAAATTCTCTCCAGCAGAAAGCCTGGCAGCATGAAGTCTCCTGGTGAAGAGTCTCTCCTGCTGTTTTTTCTCATCCTTGAAATGCAGATCTCCTTTGTCTCCTGCTTTCTTCCTTACATTGTCTGAGGACTTTGTTTACCATTGTATGTGAATTTGAGGTAAACACACATCCCTTTTAAGACCTGCTTGACTCGATTTGCCTAACTGTTGCTATCTCAGTTTGAACATGACCCACCCACATAATTCAGGGGGAATTCATAACTTCATATATAATGCTGCCACATACACTTCACCGTAATATTGACCAGGGTTTTGAAATGGTATCTTACAAGTCATACTTGATGCAAAAATTATTACATTAGTGTGTAGGGATGTGAATACAGGCTACATTCAGTCACAACCCTCTCTGAATACCCTCCACTGGATCCCCCTTCTTTATCAATTTATCCACTCCTCATCCTCACTTTTTTCAAGGCCCTTTGTTACCTATAATCATTCACTACTGACATGTCACTTCCAACCTCCAAATAACCCATGATGCCAGTCTCCATCGCTCACTGGTTACATTTTCAAAAGAGGTGCTTTTCTCCAGTGCTGCCCCTCATGCTTGGGAGGGGGTGCCCATAAACATCCTCAAGCTGTTTCCTTATCCACCTTCAAATCCTTCCCTAAATCTCTCTTTGCCATGATGCCTACAAAAACCTTGACAATGGTTAGGCCACTGGTGTGATGGTATCACTACCTATTGGGCCGAGCAATGTAGCCTTACTGCATCCTTGTACTCCCTTTGCACTTGTCTGTATCCATCTGTTTCTTCTACTTAAATTAAAAGCTCTTTGGGGCAGGGACTGTTTTTTTTTTCTTCTGTATTTGTTACAGCACCCAGCACAATGTGGGCTCTGGTCCATGACCATGGCTCCTAGGCACAATGATAATACAAATAAATAACTACTGGGCTCACTGAGTGCCTGAAATCCTCTCTATTGCAAAAGTTTACAGAGGTATAATTCTACTCTGAAAAGTGTTGTCAAAATGGCACCTTCTACTTAACACATCTGCTCTCTGTGGATTCAGTCATAGCTGCTTGACTTTGTGTCTAAAGTTAAGTTTTTACTACTTTTTGCTGCTACTGCTAACACTGCAGAGCTAAGGCAGCTAAAAGTGTGAATTGCATTCTATTCCTTATTGTGCATTGGGAGCAGAATTGTTACTAAAATGCAATTATAGGGTCAATTAGTTACACCTGTGTAAACCCGTGAACAGGCATGAACTTTCATAGGTGTTTCTGAGAGACTAATGTGGAGAACAGTGGGTTGCACAGGTTTAACTGAACACAAAATTTCACCTGCTGAATCCCAGTTTCTGGAGGTGGAAGTGAGAGAATCAAAGAGTCAAGCCTGAACTACAGATCTGTGGTTGAGGTGTTAGAACTGACAGTTAAAGGAAAAAAGTTACTTGTAAATTGCTATGGGGGAAAAATGTCATTAGACAATCAACATGGTATCCTACTATGCCCTGTTTCAGAGTGAAGTGGGGCTTATTAAGCATTTTGTTGACAAAAGTTGAATTTGCAATAAGTTGACCTGGCCATATATTCCAATATCCTTTCACAAATTTTCATACTAAAATCACAGGGATGCAAATGTTTATATTGTATCAACAGGTCTGATATGGCAAGAATAGCTTGGTTCATTTTAGCTGGAAATAAAAATTAGCACTTATTTTCTGGTTTTCATGGTCAATTTCCTCCCATCAGAAACTGGACAAAGACATTGGTGACTTATTGAGGTGCAAATTATAGTTCAGATTTTTACTGACTCCAGTGGTATTCCTCATTTTAAGTACAGGGAATACAACTCAAATTTTAGAGTAGCTTTAAATGCAACATGTGAGCTGTAAAACAGGCAAAATAGTGTATGGCATTCAGTGGATGCAGTGTCATTGTAACTTACCAGCTAAGACAGCAAATAGAGGGATGAAGCAGGAAAAGCAACAGGTATGTATAAGATAAAGCTGCCTCCTGCCCACTTCCTTTAAAATAATCCCTACTGTTAGTTGCTTTTCCCACTCACCCTGTCTTTCTCTGTGTACTTTGCATACCCAATGAATGCCATAGTGGTTCCAAGTTACACTACTTAACTGTTTGTACCTACTTTGTCTCATTTATGTAACACATTTTAAAGTCAATCTCTTCTTTGAAGGTACATGGATCTTTATTAATAGTACAAACACCTATAATGCAGTGCAAAAAGACACTCTGGTCTGTATGAAACAGGACTCCAACTAAACTCTCTGACCCTATACCACAACAACCCCATACAGAAAATAGGGAGGGTAGGGAGTGCTGGGAAGCACCTTGGGAGGTTGTCCAAATAGTTTGACAACTGTGAAAATTTCAGTTATCAATATAAGATCATAGGCATTCACAAAAGGGAGTGCTAACTGTTACATCACCATTTGAGACACACAAAAATTTAGTCCTTTAATATAATTTATAGCTGATGGCATCAGGGTGGCATTTCAGAAATATGCCCAGAGAGAGGGAGGAAGGGCAACAGGAACAAGACATTTCCATGGCATTGTTTGTGTTATAAACTCTTCCAGCTAATGTTCTCCTTTTCCCCCAAAGGAAACCAAATACAAGAAGTCTGTCTGTAAACCAATCAATCTAAATATTAATAAATTAGAAATCCTAGTGAGTAGCATTCTATACTGTATGTAATAGCTCTAATATTTTCAGTATTTCACGATCCTTTATTTCACATGTGAGCTCCAAGTATGGAAATGTATAAATGTTGGTTTTTAAACCAGTTTTAATCATATTTTACCTTTTCTATGCTTGGACTTTATGGCAATTCAATGGCAATTCTAGGCATGTGCTTTTCATTAACTACCCTGGTGTGGGTGCTCTCTCACTCATTCACGCTGTCAAATTTGTCTGATTCTACTTTAATGTCTTTGTACCTGAGATCTCCATCTTCATATCTACAGATAGAAAGTGAAATTTAGTAAAAAGCCTGTGTATTATAAGATATGTTAAACTGACAACTTAATCCATTTCCCCCTTTAATTCCTCCCCCAGACCCAGGACGTTTTAAAAGTTCATCTTGGCTGGAGTTTGAAATTGTAATAGTCAGGGGACAGGAAAAAGAGGGCTAATAATACTAATCCTTTGTTCTTACAGTAGTCACCAATAAAAAGTTAGCATTTGAAACAATTTCTGCATAATGGTATTTGAGGACATATATTTTTCCCTGTGGCAAATGTTGACTTTATAATGGTGGTAATTGTTTTTATTGCAGGGTGAGCTGTCCCTTTAAGGGAGCCTTGGATTGAACCTCTCAGCCAGCAGAGTATGTGATTAGGAATTAGACCTGCTGAGGGATATAAGGCCAGCTTGATGTTGGGTAGGGCCAGGGAAAAATTCAGAGGAGCAGGAGGATTCTATAAGCTGCTGTATAGAGTCAGGCTTGGAGAAAACAGCAGAGGCTCTCCTTAACTTCCAACCGGAGAACCTGGAGAGAGCAAGCCTGCGGGGAATAGGACTCAGAAAGGCTGGGGGAATGCTAGCCTGTTGAGGAAAGCTTTAGTAGGGAAAAGGTTAAGCCCTGCACCAAGTAGTGTGACCCAGAATGGCCTTAAACTTTAACAACCCGAGGATTATTAAGAAAACATCCGCAGTACAAAACTTCTTTCCCTGAGAGAGAATGGAAACTAAGGCAGTGGAAAAAAACCTTACTGGCTAAGCCCCTGCTACAGTACCATTTGTCTGTTTAATCACAATTTTAAAGCACTTATCACTACAATATCTAGATACTAGCTCATAAGTTCTCAAAATGCATTACAAGCATTAATGAATTAATCTTTGCAATAGCCCTGTGAGGAAATGAAATGTACTAGTTTACAGATGGGGATACCACGGCCAGTGGTTTCAAATTCAATTGAAATTCAGTCCATGGGGCGGTTGTCTGAAAATCAGGCCATTTTTATAAAGATTAATAAATACGGATTTAGGTGCTAGTTTTGGGCATTTTAAAATTTTTGTTGTAAGTGTCTTGTCTCAACTCACACAAGAAATCTGTAGCAAAACTGAGACTCTAACAGCACCTGTGCCACGAAGACTATGATAATTACTTTTAAAGATTATTTTGGTGCAAGCACTGTGCATGTTGTGACATAAGCAATTGAAAGAGCTTCAAACCTAAGTTTGGTGCTTATGTGCTGGGGGAAATGTCAGACAAAAGCTGAAGGTTAAATGTCTAAAGCTCCGTTTGAGTTACAGTAGCTTAGTGTGCTCAATGAGGTGTAACCTTCAATTCCCACAAAAAGTGCGGGAGACAAGGAAATATAAATTGATACACCGAGTTTCAATCAAAGCTGTTCTTTCATCCTATTTTAATATGCTATTCACAGTCTGGCTGTTTATACAATTAGATTAATTAATCACAGTACTTTGTTTAGTGAAATATACCATGATTGCTTCTGTAATTGAAAAATATCAGCATAAAATGGAAAGGTCAATTTAAATGGCATAAGACAAAGGAGAGAATATCTACTTGTTCAGTCTTAAAGTTTTTGGTTTAAAATTACAGCCTGGCCATACTCTTAGATTTGAAGCAATTCATTCAATCTTTTCCCTCTGCCCCCTAGTAACCCCCTTCTCTCACACTCTGGCACAAATGGAAGAGCTTTAATGCAGCCCTGGATTATTTTAATAGTCTCAATATTAAAGAAAAATCAGCTCTCTTTCAGCTATTTATTGATATTTTTGAATCCCCACATATCAGAAGTTGGAGATGGAAGAGACCTGTTAGATCATAAATCCACCGTTTCTGGTGCTTTGTCAGGTCTAATGTTAAATACCCTTAGCCATGTATTAAACTTTAACACAGAGATCTTTCCAGGGTAGTAACAAAACTTTTAGATTATTTTAATCACCCTTTCAATGGTATGTCCATTTTAAAATAATTTTAGAGAGGTTTCTTTCTAGCTCATACAATGTATGAGTAGTTGGCTGAACTAGTGGTTTGTTAGTATCTGAGGTTATTTTAATGTAGGTTTAAATGTTAGTGGCATCATCAAAGTTAGACAGAAAAGACCTATTACAGTAGGTAATTTAATCCATCCTGTTGCCAGGGCATGATTATTACTGATGGTACATTTTCTAGTTGTTTGTCTAGTCCCAGTACTTCCCCCTATGAGACTATTGCACAGCCTATTATATTTCTGTCAGAAGTATTAGGCTATCTATTAGAAAAATCTATTTTCCCTTGCTCTACTTCATTTAATTTTTACCCTCTTCTGCCCTACCTCATGCACCTACCAAAATAATGCCTTTCCAAGTATGGGATCACATCTGTGGTTTACAGGCAGATTGAACAGTATGAGAGTATAGTGTTCCCAGATGGCTTAAAGCTCACTGTAGCAGTGCATTAATTGTGGTGCTGCTCTGTGCATGCCATTCTGTCTCTACTGTTACACCATTGTGAACACTACCCTAATTTTTGATAAGCTGGGATGGCGACAAGAGGCTGAGAACAGCTTAAGGACCGTCATGGTATACGGATGTCCCTACCATCCCTCTTTTCCTGCTGACAGCAGGTAGGGTGGTATAGTGTAAGTCTCTCGGCACTGGTTCTATGCCAGAAAAGGATCACCTCACATTGGAGTGATCCTCCTTGGACCACTTAAGCCATTTTTATAGGCAGGTACACCTTTATGGTCGCAGCACTGCATTGCATGCAAAGATCTGGCCAATGGTCTTGACGTCATACAGAATGCAGCATTGGTGCAAAATCCATTGGGATGCCCTAGGATAAGTGGGACTACCTCATCTGAAATGAAAATAAAACTCTGATTGAATCAGAAAATGGAAATACATCTGCGGAGACCTGGAGGAACGGACCACTTGGAGAGTTTTACTGTTTCTTGATCCAATTCCATGAGTTTTAATCATCCTCTTGCATTTCTCTTTGCGGGACAACAGCTATGATGTCCAAACAGGCCATTCTGTGCACTTACACGCTATGGATTGCATTATCTTTTTACAAGACCCATACATAAATTAATCACCTCTTCATTATCTCTCTACTTAGAGGATTTCAAATAAGTTTCTTAAATCTATTCCTGTTTAATGACAAATTCTAAGTAATAGAATTTGTACTATAGGTAACATGCCCCATTAACATCATACGAAGGGGAGGTAAAATTAATTTTAGTCCAAATGATTTGCAAACCACTATATGGGCAACATTAATGCTCTTTCCATGTTCATGTTCTTCTCTCAAGAATGAATGTCTTGACATAAGATACAGGACTGTTTCACACTGGAACCTGTCAACCTCAAATCCTCCTCGTGCTTAATTGTCATGCCATCAGATTAAGAAAAATGTGATTAACCTTTTTTCTTTTTTGACATAATTTTCAGTAGAAAAAGTTCAACGTGTGTGTGTGTGTGTGTGTGTAAACCTAAGAAGGTCCAACTAAGACCCCCAAAGTTTGGATGATTATCTGAAGCACTTCTTGGCTTACCTGAAATTTGTTCCCTCTTCTCATCCTGTTTCCTCCCTCTTTTCAAAGCAATACCATTATTTTTTTCCTTTCCTCCACTTCATCCACTGAGTCCTCTAATCCCTTATTTTGAGGAGGTATTTGTGTGTGAATATAATTGATTATGCAAAGTTTTTAAATGTGGTTGGATAAACATTGTGCTTTCTATAAGTTGTTGACTAGTTCCAAGTGTCATAATTTGATAAATATAACTGGCTTTCTTGATTGCAAAATGTAGTGTTTGTGTTAGGACATAAATTTTGGGATGAAGGAACCTCAAAAGATTCAAAATGTGGTTTGTTCAAATTATCCAAACTCATGTAGGACCTCACAATACCACATTACCATCTCTCGCGACACAAGTTCACTCTAACCCTATCTCTTGGAATTGTAACCTGCTCCTGTAACCTGCTCCTTTGTCAACCATCTTTCATGAATGGACTGGTCTCCCTTGGTAGGCTGCCATGATAGGTCACTGTCCTATTAAAATCTAGGATGTTCTTTGGGGATAGCAGTATGGAACCACTCCATAATCCTGCCACTGACTTTTTTTTTTTTTTTTTTTTTTTTTTTTTTTTAATAAATGGGTCAGATGCAGGTCAGGAAATGCTGCCATTCCTTGTGACAAAATGAATCCAAATAGCTTATGATAATCGTGTTGACCACTGGAGCGACCCAGGAGACCAAAATGAATACCATATGACTTGTGACCAATCGCAACCAACTGATCTTGCTCAAACTTTGAAAACATACTAAAAAGTTGCCAGAAAAGTATGCAGTTGAGTTGGTAGGAAAAATGGGTTGCACATAATTTCATAAAGGCTTCTGATTATTTTAATGTAACTTCTTCCATTTCACACCTCTAAAGTTTTGGCCAAAGGCTTTTCAATAATTCAGAAAGGTCTAATATAGACATTTAATAAAATCCTGGTGCCACTGAAGTAAATGGCAAAACTCCTATTGACTTCAGTCAGGTCAAAATTTCAGACTGTAGGTACTTTTGACAAAAATTGTGTGATTAAAAAAATGTGTGATGGAAAAGCATAGCTGTGACTGTCTTATGTCTCACAAGATATTATGGAGGCATAGATACTGCATTTCACGGTGCTTGAACAATGGATTTGATCTTTCTTTGGTCTGTCTCTTTTGGTCACTTATAACATCTCATGGCAATATCTATGTAATCCAGTGATTCTGTCTCAGTTTGAATATGCAGTCATATTCCTTCTGCTCATACCATGTTATGATCTGGCTTATTGGTTTATCTGTTTACAGTAGTAAATCCAAATTACATAGCTGTTGGTGATTATGTAAGGAATGTGGTTTTTACTTTTGGAAATGTGGTGGCTGATTACCTTTTTTTCTCTCTTAATCTTTGTATCTTTTTCTTCAATAAATTTAGGTTTATAATAAAAACATATTGTACAGGGAAACATTTCACATGTAAACTATTCAAAAACAGCCTATGTTCCTGTTGGGGAAGAAGTAAAAAAATTAACAAGTCTTATGTACATAGTGTTGTTCTGTACAGATTTGTGAACTCCCATCTAAATGCCTTTAAATATATATTATGCAGAAAATATAAACACCTGGTAAGGATAATCAAAGTATTTTAATCAATTTAGAGAACAAGGCAAAGCACAAACTACTTTATTCCATATCAGCCATTAAAAGCTTCAGATTGGCAATACTTACTTCCTACAGTGAAATCTCCACAAAAGGCAGCATAATATCAGCTTTTCAGATACAGCAGGACATTAATGTCCAAACAAATAAAATAACATAGAAATCAGAGTTCTTAACTGCATTGTAAAAAATTCCTCTGCTTCATGTCATCTGATCTGACTCAGAAATTGATAAGTCCACTGTGACTGCTTGGAGATCTAATGTGCACACTCAGCATTCCAAGAAAAGTTGTACCATTTACTACTCATGATTTTGCCAGGGGAAGTAGTAGAGGTGAGCTAATTTACTGGAGAAAGCTTTGTTTGGTATTAACATACGGTACGTCCATTCTCCCTCATGAGTCAAATTGGGGGGGTTTGGTGGAGATGTATGTTCTTAATACCGCGAGTCATCGGAGTACTTCCAGCAGTATTGTTGATTGACATGTTCCTGAGATGAACTTGATACTTCTGTTGCATTTAGTAACAATTTGAGACCATCAAATAAAAGGTGCAAATGGAATTATTTAATCAAAGGTTATCAAAGATTAAAGCACTGTACAGAAAAAGAACCAATGTTACCAGTCTTTGTATGTTGAAGAGTTAGCCTCTTTTACCTCCCTCTGTAACTGGTGGAATGCTGACTCTTTTCATTCCCAAACTAACTCCCAAAACCTCTTTCCTTTTATAGTGTTTCAGACAAATTCTCCTTTCATTGTGTTTCTAGTTCCTCATTTTACCTCACTATTTATGGAATTTATTATGGATCCTGCATGCATAGCTTTACAAGCTAAAGAATTTCTAATTCCATTAAGAACACCTGTTGTAATAAACACTTCCTAATGAGTTAAAAACATCTGGGAATGGATCATTTCATAAGTCACAGAAAACGTTTGATAAATATGTTCTGTAATTTATAAAGAGATAATTGGATTGCAACCCCTCATCTATTGCCCAGTCTTGTTTATTATGACATACTTCTGTAGGGTCCCTTCATTAGTTTCAAGGGGTCCCTTCCCTGGATATCAGGGCTTTGTTAGTAAGGTCAGGGTAAAAGTTGAGACACGTTCCATTGACTTCATTTTCCCTTCACCCATTAGGTTCAACTGAAGGACCAACATTTTCAATGTCGGTATAAGGCACTGACTATATAGATAACTCAATTTTTATGTTACACAACATAAAAAGGATTTTGGTTAACATACAGAAAAAAGGTTAATACTTACTAACACTTCCACTTAACACCCTCAAAGCTTGTTTTAAAGACTTCGAGTTAGAGAATCCACCATTTATTCTAGTTCAAACCAGCAAATGACCCATGCCCTACACCAAAGAGGAAGGCAAAAACCAAAACAAAACCCCAGGATCTCTGGTAATCTGACCCAAAGAAAAATTCCTTCCCCACTCAAAACATGGCAATCAGTTAGACCCTGAAAACATAGGTGAGGTCCACCAGCCAGACAGCTGGGACATAATTCTCTGTAGTAATGCAGAGCCTTCCCTATTCAGTGTCCCATCTCTGGCCATTGGAGATATTTGGTAATAGCAGATATGAATGGGCCATATCCCATTGTAGGCAACCTCATATACCTCCCCTCCATAAATGTATTTATCTTAGTCTTGAAAAGAGTTGGGTTCTTTGCCTTCACTACTCCCCCTGTTCCAGAATTTCACTCCTCCTGTTGGATAGAAACCTTCATCTAATTTCAAGCCTAAATTTGTTGATGGCCAGTGAATATCCATTTGTTCTTCTGCCAACATTAGCCCTTAACTTAAATAGCTCCTCTCCCTCTCTGATGATTACTCCTCAGCCTTCATTTTGTTAAACTAAACAAGCAAACCTCCTTAAGTGTTCTCTCATAAGGCTGGTTCTCCGTTCCTCTGATCATCCCTAATACAGTGGTGGGTGGCCTGCAGGCCTCATGTGTCCCATCAGGGTAATCTGATTGCAGGCCAGGAGACTTTTGCTGACGTTGACCGTCTGCAGGCATGGCCACAGTTTGCCATTCCTAGCCAATAGGAGCTGCAGGAACTTCGGGAACTTCTCTGGGTCCAACCTTGATCATGCTGGGATCAATGGCAAAACAAACATTGGTTTCAGCGGTCCAAGATCAGGCCAGTAATCTCCCACTTTCGGAAATGTCACAAAAATGCCTATTGAAAACACAACAGTTTGCATGCTAACATTTGCCAGTGAGCTTAGAAGAGGTCTCCTTATCAAGCCACTTTCTATCTGAGACTTCAACAAGACAATTACAATGTAAACCTGCCAATTAAGTTAATTTAACTTATTTTCTTCAGAAGTCTAAGGTGTTTTAAGAGTCCATTAGTGAATGGAAACTGCTGCTTGAAACAAGGGCGGGAACAGAATATATTGAGATCTAGTAATCACACACAAATTGGAACATTGGTAGCATGCTGAGCACAGTCAGCACTTGGGGTTTAGCAAGAGACTAGTTTGACTTAGAAGGACTATTTTAAGATGTAATTTAATATTAGTTGTTCAGAGATGAGATTTTAGTTTTAATTTTTTGTCATTTTTATTCCAGTATAATATAAGCCATATGACTGCTCCAGACCCCAAAATTAAGTGCTGAAACATGCCAATTTTGTATGTCATTTAATTCCTATGCCCAGTTGATCTTGTTGCAGGAAGAAAGACATCTGATGGAAACAGTACTATGTTCAATTTTCTCCAGTGTAAAAGATTACTTTGTAGAATGGCTTAATTTAGAGTGTCCATTGCCAAACCAACACTCTGATACTCAGGAAAATATTCTAATGCCATGCTTTCTTTGTAAATTTTGGTTATTCTATTAAAGTCTCGAAGGTTTTGGCACTGCAGAAAGCAACATTAGTATGTATATTAGTATATGTAGTTCTACTGTATTCCATCACAAATCAACAAAACAGCCCAAAATACACTTTTAAACTGACTGCTTCTTACTGTGTTGAAGTATTTATCAAAAACCTTGAAATATGATATGAAACGGAACAGGGATATCATGTTTTACCATGACTTGACAGTATGGTAGAATGTATACAAAGATTTGGTGTTAAAGCTGACAAAAGCCGTTTTTAATGATCTATTGATTTCACTGTAAAAAACTGGAACTGTAAAAGCTAATTTTCTGTCAGCACATGTATACCCACTGAGGGACAAATTTAATTTGCAGCATGCAGCAGGAAATTAAAGTATGTAACATTGCTTTCATTTTTATTGGAAAAGCATGGATGATGGTCATATGTGCAAATTACTTTATATGTTCAAATCTGACTTCTGTTTTTTTTATAGACTACAGTATAATGTAACATACAAAACTTCTGTGAATATCCGTGCAGAGTGTCTCCCAAATTAAATCAAGTCCTTGTTGGACCTCCACAACGCATAATACTTGTTTTTGATATAGTTTAATGGTCATATTTTAAATGCTTATGATATAGTGCTCTTACAATTCAAGGTAGTGCTTCCTTCTTGCATCATTGCTAACTCCAAGTGGTCAGGACTTAAGTTGGACTCTATATATCAAATTTGGATTTAAAATATTTTAATACTTTTGGGGTTCTTTATTTGCCTTGTTTCCTGAACATTTAAGGGTCACCTTCTCAAGCTTTTCTCCATAAACATGAATGGTATAAAATTACTTATTTTCAAAAAGAAAAGCTGAGATTCTCATGCAGTCACCTGACTCCAGAAGCTGGAGCTTTAAATAAAAACATCAAATATTGTTACATTGAATTCTTGCTACAAATTCTGTCACCAAAGCAGAGATGCCTGATTTCAGCTACAGGCTTGAGGAGAAACTTCCTTGGTATGCTGGAGGAAATCTTGACTCCTGTTTTGGTTTCCTCCTTTCTTTTGTTTTTTGTTTGATGTGTAAGCTATTTATATGGCCCCAATCACTATCCTCATAACTTCCCTGTGAAGTATACTCATGTGCATTTTTATGGATGCAAAACTCAGGCAGAGAGACTGTTAGCTTAAAGTCACATGGGTTGTCTGCTATTGAACTGAACCCTGGTCTCCCAAGTCCCAGGCTCTTTCTTTCCTATCTCCATCTTACTTCCCTAATCCCGCCAGGATTATACATATTTTAATTCTTCTTTGGACACCTAAATCAGTGGCCTGATTTTCAAAATACCTAGCACATGAACTCTGCCAAATTGTATATTTACTGGGCTGTCATAAATCATACTGCAGCCTGAATTTGCATTTTCATTCCTCTGTGATATGAAAGTTTAATAAATTAATCACTTGCAATTATTTGTAAAAATAAATGATACATTTTTAAAAATGTGATTAAGAAAACACCATAAGGAAATTCAAGTAGTTTCCATTCTCTTCTAGTGCTATTTAAACAATCAGTGATGTGAACTGCGGAGGTCCAGTCAGTATAATGCTTGTTCTTGACAGTGTCATTAGAGAATGTTTTGTTTTTTATCCTGTACTGTTGATGTTGAGAACTTTTTCAAGAGAAAGGTGAAAGGCTGTCTTATATAAAACTATTATTTAAAATTTGTTATAGCAACACAACATGGTGAGGAAAAATTAATATTCAATCATCACCCATCACATAAACAACACGTTACTCATCTGCATGTCCAAGAATCACTCAGATTTTCATAAACACATTTTGATAACGTTCATCACGAATCTCAATAGAGAATGCTGAAAAGTGTGGAGGGGGAAAAACTTTGATATGTAAATATTCTAAGCGCAGCTACTGTTAGAAATGGAACTTGCTGCAAGTAATAAACAATAGCAATAATGCCAGTGAATTCCCCTTTAACGCTCCTCATATTTTTCTGCTTTAAAAATAATTACTGAATCAAGTAGCTATTAACAACATAATGAAATATTAAAATAACCTTAGAGGTTCGGTTCTAAATTTTACAAAGTTTGAAAATTCACTCTGTGGACTTTCCCTTAGCTCATGCAATTGTATCTCTACACTATCCTCAAGTCCAAGAAGAGGCATGCCCAATGTTATGAGACAATATAAAAAGCTTTAATTTATGTGTTCTCTAGCTCCTCTGGGTTTATTAGACAATCATAAGTTATTTTAAAGTAGCTTTGTGTTTAATTTCATACTGTTTTCATTTGGATTTGTAAGAATAGATCTCTCTTCTGGTGAAAAACCTGGCTCTACCACTGATCTGTCTTTCAAAGCCTGAAGTCAATGGGTCATAGGTGGTGGGCTGGAGAGCTACTAAGCTCACCCTGCACTCCCTGGGTGGCAGCAGCAGCAGCTCCTGTCCTTTGGGGCTAGACCCAGCTCATCAATCCAGGCATTGCAACCTGGCACACAAGGTCTCACCACATTTTGGTTTGGCTGTGCCACGCTCTCCCCGCCACAGGCCAGTCATGGTAGGGATGAGTCCAGTCCTGCATGACAGGAGCCACTGCTGCCAGATGAGGGTGGAGAGGGCTCATGTGAAAGGCGCTACACATACACCTAAAGGCTGTCAGGGAGGCATTTCCCCCCCCCCCCTTCTATTGGCTTCAGCGTGGGACAGGGTTGTTTTCGGTAGAGAGATGTAATACCTGAGTTGGAGACCTATACAGCTGACAGAAGCAGGTGTGGGGAGCTCACTTAGGTATCGCAGTTACAATACACTTCAATACTACTTCAGAGGAAGGATGGTCCAGTGGTTAGAGTGCTAGCCTGGGACTTGAGCCACACTGTTGTGAAGATGAATACATTAAAGATTGTGAGGTGCTCAGATAGTGTGCTGGTGGTGGGGGTCAAATAAGTAACTTTGGTATAATTTTAGGCCTACGGCAGGTGCTCGCTCTAGGTACCAATCTGAGTGGGAGTAGGTGTACATGGAGGAGCCCTGATATTGCTCCACCCTATTCATCAGTGCCCCCTTTCTGGCTCTGAATGCTGCTGGCTGCACCATTCAACCCATCCTCAACAGCTGGAGAGCGCAGGAATCAACTTTCAGGCTGCCTTCAGATGCCCTCTTTTCCTCCCTTGTGCATGCCCACAGAAGGTGCCAGGCCTTGTTTATATGCCACTGTAATTGAAACTGCCATAGTTTTTCCATTGAGGAGATAATAGATCATGTTACAATTCAAAGGGAATATAAAACATTGCCAGAAGTATGTGGGAGATGTTTTCAACATGCGTCAAAGGGTACCAAAGCTCAGCATTTTTCTTGGTGCTCCTTGGCATACTCAGGAAGCCCGGCAATATGCAGTAAACGAAAGGTTCACAAATTCCTTTACCCAATATCTATAGCATCTTAACCAAATAGGCAGTACTACTCTGAACGTCAGTGAATGCTGAGAGCTCTTCATCCACGGATAATGGTCTCAAAAGACCCTACCTGTACCAATGAATCTGTTAGTTGATCATGAAAATGCATATTATTAGGGATCTTCTAAAAATTGACTTGATAAATCAGGAGTCTAATATGCAAATACAGATTTAGGGAGCTTTAATTCATAGGTTACTGCAACATTTGTTTGCTGTGTTAATGGGAAACATTTTTAAAATTCATCCTGTAAACTTCATACTGTACTGAGTATGCACAGCTATTGCATGTGTTAATACTCGTTTTGAAAATATAAAGTGGAAAAGAAGGGCATCAGACTTCACTAATTCTTTCTGTGCCTCCATTTTTAAATTTGTAAAATGAAGATAATACTTTCCTGATAGGAGTATACGGGCTTAATGCATTGATTTTTGTAAAGCTCTTTGAATGAGAGTTCATGAATACACTATCATTATAACTGCACAGTAGATTTTTTTTTTAACCTTCACTCTGCAGGCTATCTTAGGAAATAAGTGTCTTTACTTTTATTCCCTATCCCAACCTAACACTTCTTTCCTTGGGACAAATTGTAAAGTTAATGGGAATCTGCTTGAGTAAAAACTGGGTAGGGACTTCAAGAGTTCATCTCGTATCTTTTGTGTGGTGGCGGCTAATTTTTAAAAAAAATCTTTTCTCCTGGAGTGAATTGGGGAGGTATGAAGGATTGGGGGTATAGCTTGTGCAGTGTACCACAATCTGAGGAGGAAGAGACAATGTTTTCTTCTCCGCTGAACAGTGCTAAAATCCAAGCATGCTCTCAGGCTGCTCTTTTCAATACTCGGCGAGGGAGAGAATCAGATCAGGCCAAGAGGATGAGTGCAAGTGAAGCCTTAGTATAGAAGTACCAGCAGTGGCCCAAATGGTGCAGAAGAAACTGAGGTAGACGGAATGAGGAGCTTGGGTGACTTGTGACTTCAAGGAGACAGAAGATCGTATCCTGTAACTGGTAAGGAAGAACTAACTCTGATCAGGTGAGAGAGGAGCAGAGCTGGCTCTTCTTTAGGTGGAAGGAGAAAAGTGGAAACGGGGGCTACTTGCTCACTTTCAGAAGGAGTTAGGGAGCAGTGGTGGCAGAAGAACTTATTTAGTGTATGAAAGGGGAAGGGATTCAAACTGGTTAGCTGTTTGGCAGATTTTATCTGCGATGTTATTTTTGTTGCTGTCAGCATTAGTCATTTTGGGGGCAGGGATGAGGGGGAATGTAACTGCCAGTCCCATCTCCTTCACTTACCCGAGGTACCAAGACTATGAACTGGTACTGGTGTTACTGATTTCCTTTATTCCTATAGGCCTGCATCTTAGAAGTCTCTCCCCTCTTACCTCTTCTAATCATAAAAGGATGATAGCTTTCATTTCTCCCCATCCCCATTTAAAAACTAAGTGAAAACTTTATTACCGCTTCGTAAATAGCAGCCAAATTAAGAAGAGCTGATTGACCTGTGGTAGCTGGATCTACCCCAGATGGGGCTCCTCTGATTGACCATGTTTGGAAGAGTTACATTCCTCTGGAAGCTGCTGAGTAGATTCACCTGACTCATTTCAGCAGATGGTGGCTTGTTAAGATTGTTTAGTCTGCAGAAGAGAAGAATGAGGGGGGATTTGATAGCTGCTTTCAACTACCTGAGAGGTGGTTCCAGAGAGGATGGTTCTAGACTATTCTCAGTGGTAGAAGAGGACAGGACAAGGAGTAATGGTCTCAAGTTGCAATGGGGGAGGTTTAGATTGGATATTAGGAAAAACTTTTTCACTAGGAGGGTGGTGAAACACTGGAATGCGCTACCTAGGGAGGTGGTAGAATCTCCTTCCTTAGAAGTTTTTAAGGTCAGGCTTGACAAAGCCCTGGCTGGGATGATTTAATTGGGGATTGGCCCTGCTTTGAGCAGGGGGTTGGACTAGATGACCTCCTGAGGTCCCTTCCAACAGTGATATTCTATGATTCTAAGTCCTCTATTGTTCAGGGAAAGCTGGGGAGAGAGGGAAGTTAGGAATTGGCTGGTTTGGGGAGAAAGCCTAGGATGATAGTTAAGGTTTTTGAGTTACCAGTACAGCAAAACCCTAGGTAAGATGTGAGTTTGACCTTATACAGCAGGGGTGGGCAAACGTCCACATCTGGGTATGGAAATTGTAGGGGGGGCCATGAACGCTCATGAAATTGTGGATTGGGGCACAGGGGGGAGTGAGGGCTCCAGCTGGGGATGCGGGCTCTGGGGTGGGGCTGGGGATGAGGGATTGGGGGTGCAGAAGGGTGTTCTGGGTTGGGGCCAAGGGTTCAGAGGGGGAGAGGGGGGTCAGAGGTGCAGGCTCTGGGCAGTGCTTACCTCAAGCAGCTCCCAGAAGGAGTGGCATGTCCCCTCTTCTGGCTCCTACGCAGAGGTGCAGCCAGGCAGTTCTGCACACTGCCCCATCCGCAGGCACCATCCCTGCATCTCCTATTGGCCTCGGTTCCTGGCCAATGGGAGCTGTGGGGGCCATGATTGGGATGAGGGCAGCATGAAGAGCCCCCTGGCTGCCCCTACGCATAGGAGCTGGAGAGGGGACACACCACTGCTTCTAGGAGCTTTGTGGAGCCACAGCATGGTTGGAACAGGACAAGCCCCTGACCCTTTCCCTGGCTGTAGTGCTGGAATGGGACAAACCCCCGACCCCACTCCTCAGCGGGAGCTCGAGGGCCAGATGCAAACAACTGAAGGGCTGGATGCGGACCCCAGGCCATAGTTCACCCACCCCTATTATACAGTGTGTAGGCTTCATTGTGGGTAAGGTGGGGATGCAACTTATCCTCCTTTTCCCTCCCTCACCCATGTAACTAGCAGCAGGGCAGATGGGGACAAACCAACTGTAAACTTCCTCTCTGCCACCACAGATTTTGAATGTTGGCTGTAGTCTGGGGAAAAAAACATTGGTATGATAGAACTTCATGGATTTTTCTTGATAGCTTTTCAATCAAACAGCAATGGAAATGAGTGTTGTAAGGTATTAAGCTGTTTTAGGAAGGATGGGGGAATAGTCTACAGATTTTCTGTGTTGCATCAAAGCCATAATTGAGTTACAAGAGAACAGAGGTGCATCTGCAACCACAGACTTTACACTTGAATCTGGACCTGAAAGAGCTTCCTGATTAAACTTTTTTTTTGTCAAATCAATACATTTCTACATAACATTTTTTGTTTTAACAAAATAATATTCAATGCAAAAAATCCCAAAATATTTTGATCAGCTCTACAACATACCCTAAAATGTAGTCCTTGGAAACTGTGCTGACCCAATGTTCCATTCGGATAAGACAGAGCTCTCAGATGTCTGGTTAAATTGGTTGTGTGATTATAAAATACCTGACAAACTCTAACGTTCAGGAAACTTGCCAGTAATCTCAGAACACTAGTGACCAAGTGTTAAGAAGAGGGAGTTAGAGAACAGTAATATATGGTTGAGGTTTACTAAAGAGGTGAGTTAAGGGAAAGAAGAGAGATTTGTTTGGGTGGAAAGTAAGGAGGTGCTTTAGATAAGCTTTAGTTAGTTAGTTGATTTGTTAGAATGCATCACTGGCATTTTTCTAACATGTCAATTCCATTGCCTGAGAGTACTCCTTAACTGAATGCCTTCTTCCAACATGGTCAATAGTATTGATATGGCAGTAAGTTGTTTGTAAGTAAACACTAAAGTAAGATTACAAACTAGTTCCTCTTTCCATATCCCAGGAAATGCAAAAGTTAACATAACTATATTTTTCACATGGTATTTTCAATACCTGTGTTTTTCCTTGTTAATTATGTAAGTTACTATATTACTGTTTGTAATAAAATCCATACCATGAAAAACACAGCATGGTTGAGTTAACATTGCTGCTGGAACCTTTACTTTGCTTTTCTGATTTTAAAACAGTGCAATGGTAATCTTGCAGTAATAGGCCTGATATAATGTGTGTGTCTTTAGAAAACTTCATGGTAATGAAATGACCTGGAGCTTGGTATTTCCTAAATGGCTTTTAAAGGTTTTTCTTTTCATTTGCATTTAATGACCTGATGTTCCTGCAGTGGTGCCCATAATATCTGAAACTAAAAACACAGTCATTGATTTAAGTGTTTGCGAAAATTAAATAACCTTGAGTCATTCTGATTTGAAATCAAATGCTTCCCTTTTTTGTTTTGTTTTTGTTTTGTTTCTATAATGTAAATGTCAATGAAATAAACAGTAACTTGATATTGTAGCATAATGAATATATGGGACAGAAAATCTGGGTGGGTGTCATAAATATAAAGGGAAGGGTTAACTCCTTTAAAATCCCTCCTGGCCAGAGGAAAAATCCTCTCACCTGTAAAGGGTTAAGAAGCTAAAGGTAACCTCGCTGGCACCTGACCAAAATGACCAATGAGGAGACAAGATATTTTCAAAAGCTGGGAGGAGGGAGAGAAACAAAGGGTCTGTGTCTGTCGGTACGCTGCTTTTGCCAGGGATAGACCAAGAATGGAGTCTTAGAACTTTTAGTAAGTAATCTAGCTAGGTATGTGTTAGATAATGATTTCTTTAAATGGCTGAGAAAAAAGAATTGTGCTGAATAGAATGACTATTTCTGTCTGTGTGTCTTTTTTGTAACTTAAGGTTTTGCCTAGAGGGATTTTCTATGTTTTGAATCTAATTACCCTGTAAGGTATCTACCATCCTGATTTTACAGAGGTGATTCCTTTACTTCTATTTACTTCTACTTCTATTAAAAGTCTTCTTGTAAGAAAACTGAATGCTTTTTCATTGTTCTCAGATCCAAGGGTTTGGGTCTGTGGTCACCTATGCAAATTGGTGAGGATTTTTACCAAACCTTTCCTAGGAAGTGTGGTGCAAGGGTTGGGTGGTTTTTGGGGGGAAAGTTGTGTCCAAACTACGTTTCCCAGTAAACCCAGTTAAAGTTTGGTGGCAGTGGATATTCCAAGGACAAAGGATAAAATTAATTTGTACCTTGGGGAAGTTTTAACCTAAACTGGTAAAAGTAAGCTTAGGAGGTTTTCATGCAGGTCCCCACATCTGTACCCTAGAGTTCAGAGTGGGGGAGGAACCTTGACAGTGGGGGTGAAGAAATTTGTTATTAAATAAACTGGCTACAAATAGTCAATGGAAATAAGTGTGTGTGTATCTTGGCAACCTTTCATTTATTTCTTTTTACAATGTTTTAAGTGTGTTTAAGAGGGACTATTTGATGCCATGTAGCATTATTTTTATTTTCTGGATGACTTTTCTTTTCTAAGGTTCCAAAGATCAGTTCCCATACTTCTGCCTACTGGTAATGGGTTGCAGTTATGAGCCTGATGTCACAGCGTTCTGAGCAACTCCTGCTTGTGTCTGAGTGTCCTCAAAATCTATTGAAGCTAATAGGGAACTGTATCGAAATTTGAAGGAAAAGGTATTCGCTTGCAGACAGGCAACTTGCTCACTCTTAATTTTGTACACATCTTGTGTTTAATGTGGATAGGTACTATAGGAATGCCTGATGAGGCGAGAACATAGTCCTGATATCCCGGGGGGGAAGAGAACAGTCTTATGCTTACCAGACTGTGAATTAAAGATCTTTGTTTTTGCATCTCTGCCACAAACTTCCTATTGTCCGCTGGAAACTTAGGTAATCACTATATGCTGTATGTTAATTCAAAGTGTTGTTGAATCAAGTAATACTTGCTGTTGCTTGGTGACTAGAAGTGCAGAGGAGTGGGGCAGGGGGCAATGCAGTCACCAAATATATACCCTCCTAGATAGAAGGCTAATGGCCACTCACAAGAATAACATTGTATGCCAACTGTTTGAGATTTCAAAAAAGCCACTGATTAACATAACTTTAATCCAGCAATGGCCTATGTTGTGTGGATCCAAATCACTAAATCTAACACTTATGAATCCTGTAGAGTCAGGGGTGAAAGTAACTTAAAGGACTTACTGGTACACCAGAGTCCTGCACAGGGGGCGTGGCCTCAACTGGAAGAGGTGTGACAACAACTGGAAGAGGCAGGGCCTTTAAATACCCGGGGCCTTTAAATCAAGATTAAAGGCCCCAGGGCTGCAGCTGTGAGCCCTGGGGCCTTTAAATCACCACCGGAGCCCTGTCGCCGCTACCCCAGGGCTCTAGTGGTGGGGCTCGGGAGCCCTAGGCCCTTTAAATTGCCATCCTGGGGAAGCCAGTCCGGTCTGGCATGGCATACCAGCTCTTGCTGGTATGCCGTACCGGACAGTACCAGCTTACTTTCACCTCTGTGTAGAGTGCCCATTACCTAACAGATAGCTGCTTCACTCTTCTTGATCTAGTACTTAAGAAGAGAGATGGACCACTCAGTTGGCTGGCAGTTCAGATATAACCTTTTGGTTCCATTTGTCAGGCTAAACTGAAAGACATTTAAGTAGTGATAAGCCTACCAGTCAGTGTTTAGTGATCGGACATTAAGGGGGAGAGAGTGAGTGAGAGAGTATGTCAGTTAGGCTTCGTCTTTCTCCATAGATGCGGTTTTCTCATCCAGCGCTTTCAGAAAGTACAATACGCATCCTGTACATAATCTTACTATAGTCCCATGAATGGCAAGCTATCTTGTCATAATAGATGGTGTTTGTAAGTGGAACTAGATTGGGACCAGGCTTGAGTTTGGGGCTAGATTTCAAAATTAGATGTGGTTGTGCTGACATTTAGTGTGGTGGTTTTTTGTGAGAATTTAGACAAAATATGCAGAAAGGTAATTTTGATGTTAAGATAGCTTCCCCATCCTGATCAGTAGTAGAGCTTTGTGAAATTAATAGTTTCACTATACTGTTACAGGAATATCTGTCCTCATAAGATTGCAGCCATATCTGTACTGAAAAAGTGAAATAGGCTTCTTACAATATTGTATTTGACCAGGAACCAAAACTAGGGAGGTATATGTGTAGCCAAGGATTTGAGTTCAACACTGAAAGTGTCCAGGATTGTCAATGGATTGAATTGTAGATGCTGGTTTTGAACTATCTCTTTAATTTGGTCTTTGGCTGCAATATGAATAAGAGCTATTGTATATGACTTAGAACGGAGCAAATAATTCACTTAATGAATTTCTTAAGAACATAAGAATGGCCATACTGGGTCAGACCAAAGGTCCATCCAGCCCAGTACCCTGACTGCCGACAGTGACCAATGCCAGGTGCCCAAAGGGAGTGAACCTAACAGGTAATGATCAAATGATCTCTCTCCTGCCATCCATCTCCACCCTCTGACAAACAGAGGTTAGGGACACCATTCCTAACCCATCCTAGCTAATAGCCATTAATGGACTTAACCTCCATGAATTTATCCAGTTCTCTCTTAAACCTCATTATAGTACTAGCCTTCACAACCTCCTCAGGCAAGGAGTTCCACAGGTTGACTGTGGGCTGTGTGAAGAAGAACTTCCTTTTATTTGTTTTAAACCTGCTGCCCATTAATTTCATTTGGTGGCCCCTAGTTCTTATATTATGGGAACAAGTACATAACTTTTCCTAATTCACTTTCTCCACACCACTCATGATTTTATATACTTCTATCATATCCCCCCTTAGTCTCCTCTTTTCCAAGCTGAAAAGTCCAAGCCTCTTTAATCCCTCCTCATATGGGACCCGTTCCAAACCCCTAATAATTTTAGTTGCCCTTCTCTGAACCTTTTCTACTGCCAGTATATCTTTTTTGAGATGAGGAGACCACATCTGTACACAGTATTCAAGATGTGGGCATACCATGGATTTATATAGGGGCAATAAGATATTCTCTGTCTTATTCTCTATCCCTTTTTTAATGATTCTTAACATCCTGTTTGCTTTTTTGACTGCCGCTACACACTGCGTGGATGTCTTCAGAGACCTATCCACAATGACTCCAAGAACTTTCCTGATTAGTTGTAGCTAAATTAGCCCCCATCATATTGTATGTATAGTTCGGGTTATTTCTTCCAGTGTGCATTACGTTACATTTATCCATATTAAATTTCATTTGCCATTTTGTTGCCCAATCTTCTGTGTCCCTTCTTGTGGAATGCTAAATTTTGAAGCATTCGTGGATTGATTATGAACAGGTACTTGTAAGCATTTGACATTTTTAGCTCTGTTCTTTCATTGTTGTTGGTCATATAAAACCCATTCCTGATTGGACTATTGTAACTCTTTTATATTCAGGAGGAAATCTTGAAGGAAATGGGGCTCTGAATCTCTCAATGAGAGGTAGCAGTTGAGAGAGAGAGTAGATAAATAAGATGAGGGGATTCTAGACGTTTAAATCTTTATTTCTTTTTGAATAGATATAATTGCTAAAAAGAAAATTATTGTAACACTTACTGATTGGGCACAGAGTTTAAATTTACAATTATTTGATATAAATGTGATAAAAGAATATTATGTGGACCTGGCTGTGAAAGGTGCAATCGGATCTTCATCTGACTCCTTTAACTGCCTCTGTGTCAGTGCTTTGGTAAGTGGTTTTGGGAAAATCTATTCTATCTTAACTCTGCTGTATTGACTAGTGTCCCATCTCTATAACTAAATAGTCACAGCAGTGATATCGGTTTCTTATCCATGATCATTGAGATGTTCATGTTAGACAAATAGCAAAGCAACAAAAGCACATTTAAAGCAAATTCATTTTCAGGCTGAACAAAATCACTGAAAGTTTTGCAGTATTCACCCAGCTACAGTAAGCATAGAATATCTTTAGACAGGTGAAACTTACCCAGACACTTAACTTTTTTTTTCTTTTTTTACAGTTCTACATTGAATTGTACTTCCTGCTTATGGCATTATTTCTATTTGCATTGGAGATCACTAAAATACCCTTTAAATGAGAGTCAAATGGCCCCCGAAAGTTTGATAACATTTTTTAAGAAATTTGTATTTCCATGTTGTTGTTTACTTTAGCCTAAGAAGTTCATTCTAATTGTGTACCTCCATACAGTGAAATTAAAAAAGTTAGATTCCGCAAAGAAACAAAGCATGGCTTCTTTGCCTGTGACATCCATCAAAAAGATTCAAATTTTCTTAATCACACTCCTTTTTTGGTTCATCATAGTCTCTAATTAAACCAGATGTTAAATCTTCTCTAGAGGAGATGGATCTTCTGAATTCATATAGTGTTTTATCAGGCTGGCATTCCATACGGTTTGAGGTTAATATCAAAATCAAATGGTGAGGTAGACACTGCGTGTAATCTGTTGTGTGTTGACAATTCCTCATGGACCAAAACACTTAAAAATTTGCAGCTTACAGATTCTGACTAGGTGTAACAAACAGCTGGAGTATAAAATATTCTGGAATCTTTGACAGTCAGTCAAAAACCAGATTCACATGCAGAAAGAGCTTTAGACCTATTACAGTAACAGCTTAACTTTATGTACACTTTTTCCAAAATTTGGCTGAAAAGATAATAGCCTAAGGCACCAATCCTGCAAAGAATTATGCCCATGTTAACCTCTTTGCACATTAGTAGTCCTATTGACTTCAATATGACTATGAATGTATAGAAGTGTGTGCCAGATTGGGCTTAAAATACAGATTTATAAGTACTCATGGCTCATAAATTTCACTATAGTTAGGTTAAAACAAAACAAGCCTTATATCATTAATTCCCAAGCTAATACTCAGGATCATTAATATCCAGGGTACCTAGCAGGATCACACTTTACTGATTTTATAAAATAAGAATACCAACATATAAGAGCTGCATACAGACTTCAGAATGTGCAGAAAACATTCATTGACATGCATATTAGAGTATTTCAGTTACACATTGACAAAAAATGCCACATTATTTTTGTACCTTTTGAGGAGTCTGTTATCCATTTAAGATGATAGCAGAGGACTCTCAACCCCTTGAGATGAGAACTAAAAGCCCAACTTCTGTCTAAAGGCCTCAGTGGTGAACAAACCTTCTCTCCCACCTTCTATACCTCCCACTGTGGGCTGATTTCAGTGGGAGTGCTGGATGCCAGTCAGCACTCTTGAAAATCAGGCCATTTACATGGGTGTCTAAGTATGGACTTAGCTTAACATTTGGCACCCATTTAAAACATACAAACCAAAAAAACAACTTGATCTCTGTGCCACAGATCTGGCTGGCTGCTCCCTTTCAGCCAGCTACCAAACTGCTGTGAGGGGAATCCAAGCCTCTTTTAAGCTTTTAGAGCCTGAAAAGAGTCCAGCCACAGCCCCAGTCTCTGGGTCCTAGACAATGGGAATACAAACCTGCAGTTTAAGGGTATATGTACAGTTAAAACACTAGAGTGGCACTTCTGCAGCACTTTAGTGTAGATACTGCCTACCCTGCCAGGAGGGATTCTCCAACCTGTGTAGGTAATCCACTTCCCTGATGGGTAGTAGCTAGGTTGACAGAAGAATTCTTCCATTGACCTAGTCCTGTTTCCACTGGAGCAGTAGCTTCCCTTACAAATTGGTTCATATTTTACATTGTGATATTTTCAGCTCTTGAATTAAGAGTTAAAATTCCTGCCTAGAAAAGGCAAGGTGTATTGTTCGTTCTCTGAAAAAGCTAGTAAAATACACTACAGGAAGAAATGTCTGCTATTTTAAAGACTCTTGCTTGATTGTTAAATCATTTTAAAAAGGATTTTGTGTGTGTGTGTGTGTGTGCGGGGAGAGAGATCTGATCACTTTCAGTCTTTGAACTGCTCGGTGGTTAAAATTAACAGTTTGTTCCCACTCTCCATTTTACTTCTCTTTTGTGCTTTGTTGTGCTGTTTGATTTTCCCTTATTCCAGTTTAGCCATCAATTTATGGTTGAGATGATGTTGTGTTTCTCTTCAGCAGTAATACAAAATCACAGTTCTGTAGTAGGAACCAGTACACAAAAATACCTGTGCTACTTCTGAGCAGGTGCCTTGTCCTATAGTCTTTCAAAGAAGGTGTTACAGAAACTAGTGGTGATATTTATTTGTTTGTTTGGCATCTGAAAAGGCCAAGTTGAAAAGGACAAAGCAAAAAAGGAGATTGGCAAGGCATATAGCATTAACTTTTGAAATCTCACTGATCCTTCTTTAGAACTTCTTATAGTATCACATTAGTGGTTGGCAATTTTTTCTTCATTGGTGTGTGTATATATTTTCATAAGTCTCTTAAAATCTATGAATATCTTCCCTAGGGAATGGGGAAGGGAAAATGACTTCAAGCCATTTGGGGGTCTACCTAGTCCTCAGAACAAGGTAGAGTACCCTTACTTGGACTTCCCCGGTCTCCTAGGAACGATGGGCAGCTGAGAATAGCCATAGCCTAGACCCTCTTCCCAGCATTTGGCCATTTCTCCCCCACACTAGGGGCCACAAGTGTGTGTGTGTGTGTGAGGGGAGCAGGGTGTAGAGCCATTCTGCTAGCTCTCTGACATGTGGGAGAACTTCATGCCGAACTACAGATGGAGCAGAAAATCAGATCCCAACTCATAACTGGAGGTTCTGTATGCAGGCTGAGGAACACAGCTTATGCTGCAATGTTGTTACATGGGATCTCATAGAATCATAGAATATCAGGGTTGGAAGGGACCTGAGGAGGTCATCTAGTCCAACCCCCTGCTCAAAGCAGGGCCAATCCCCAATTAAATCATCCCAGCCAGGGCTTTGTCAAGCCTGACCTTAAAAACTTCTAAGGAAGGAGCTTCTACCACCTCCCTAGGTAACGCATTCCAGTGTTTCACCACCCTTCTAGTGAAAAAGTTTTTCCTAATATCCAACCTAAACCTCCCCCACTGCGACTTGAGACCATTACTCCTTGTCCTGTCCTCTTCCACCACTGAGAATAGTCTAGAACCATCCTCTCTGGAACCACCTCTCAGGTAGTTGAAAGCAGCTATCAAATCCCCCCTCATTCTTCTCTTCTGCAGACTAAACAATCCCAGTTCCCTCAGCCTCTCCTCATAAGTCATGTGTTCCAGACCCCTACTCATTTTTGTTGCCCTTTGCTGGACTCTCTCCAATTTATCCACATCCTTCTTGTAGTGTGGGGCCCAAAACTGGACACAGTACTCCAGATGAGGCCTCACCAATGTCGAATAGAGGGGAGCGATCACATCCCTCGATCTGCTCGCTATGCCCCTACTTATACATCCCAAAATGCCATTGGCCTTCTTGGCAACAAGGGCACACTGCTGACTCATATCCAGCTTCTCGTCCACTGTCACCCCAGGTCCTTTTCCGCAGAACTGCTGCCTAGCCATTCGGTCCCTAGTCTGTAGCTGTGCATTGGGTTCTTCCGTCCTAAGTGCAGGACCCTGCACTTATCCTTATTGAACCTCATCAGATTTCTTTTGGCCCAATCCTCCAATTTGTCTAGGTCCCTCTGTATCCTATCCCTGCCCTCCAGCGTATCTACCACTCCTCCCAGTTTAGCATCATCTGCAAATTTCCTGAGCGTGCAATCCACACCATCCTGTAGATCATTTATGAAGATATTGAACAAAACCGGCCCCAGGACTGACCCCTGGGGCACTCCACGTGACACCGGCTGCCAACTGGACATGGAGCCATTGATTGCTACCCGTTGAGCCCGACAATCTAGCCAACTTTCTATCCACCTTATAGTGCATTCATCCAGCCCATACTTCTTTAACTTGCTGACAAGAATACTGTGGGAGACCGTGTCAAAAGCTTTGCTAAAGTCAAGAAACAATACATCCACTGCTTTCCCTTCATCCACAGAACCAGTAATCTCATCATAGAAGGCGATTAGATAGGTCAGGCATGACCTTCCCTTGGTGAATCCATGCTGACTGTTCCTGTTCACTTTCCTCTCATGTAAGTGCTTCAGGATTGATTCTTTGAGGACCTGCTCCATGATTTTTCCGGGGACTGAGGTGAGGCTGACTGGCCTGTAGTTCCCAGGATCCTCCTCCTTCCCTTTTTTAAAGATTGGCACTACATTAGCCTTTTTCCAGTCATCTGGGTTTTCCCCGTTCGCCACGAGTTTTCAAAGATAATGGCCAATGGCTCTGCAATCACAGCCGCCAATTCCTCTAGCACTCTCGGATGCAACTCGTCCCATGGACTTGTGCACGTCCAGCTTTTCTAAATAGTCCCTAACCACCTCTTTCTCCACAGAGGGCTGGCCATCTACTCCCCATGTTGTGATGCCCAGCGCAGCAGTCTGGGAGCTGTCCTTGTTAGTGAAGACAGAGGCAAAAAAAGCATTGAGCACATTAGCTTTTTCCACATCCTCTGTCACTAGGTTGCCTCCCTCATTCAGTAAGGGGCCCACACTTTCCTTGGCTTTCTTCTTGTTGCCAACATACCTGAAGAAACCTTTCTTGTTACTCTTGACATCTCTTGCTAGCTGCAGCTCCAGGTGCGATTTGGCCCTCCTGATTTCATTCCTACATGCCCGAGCAATATTTTTATACTCTTCCCTGGTCATATGTCCAACCTTCCACTTCTTGTGAGCTTCTTTTTTATGTTTAAGATCCGCTAGGATTTCACCATTAAGCCAAGCTGGTTGCCTGCCACATTTACTATTCTTTCAACTCATCGGGAAGGTTTGTCCCTGTAACCTCAACAGGGATTCCTTGAAATACAGCCAGCTCTCCTGGACTCCTTTCCCCTTCATGTTAGTCCCCCAGGGGATCCTACCCATCCGTTCCCTGAGGGAGTCGAAGTCTGCTTTCGTGAAGTCCAGGGTCCGTATCCTGCTGTTTACCTTTCTTCCCTGTGTCAGGATCCTGAACTCAACCAACTCATGGTCACTGCCTCCCAGATTCCCGTCCACTTTTGCTTCCCCCACTAATTCTTCCCTGTTTTTGAGCAGCAGGTCAAGAAAAGCTCCCCCCCGCCAGTTGGCTCGTCTAGCACTTGCACCAGGAAATTGTCCCCTATGCTTTCCAAGAACTTCCTGGATTGTCTATGCACCGCTGTATTGCTCTCCCAGCAGATATCAGGAAAATTAAAGTCACCCACGAGAACCAGGGCGTGTGATCTAGTAGCTTCTGCGGGATGCCAGAAGAAAGCCTCATCCTACTAAATCCTGGCTCACGTTAAGCGATCATGAATAGTTAGATGATCTTCAATAGAACTGTGGGGAAAATCTGATGTATTTTTTTCTAAACCTTTTATCATTTTTGTTCCTTTCTGGACTCTCTCCAGTTTGTTCACTTCTTTTCTAAAGTAGGGAGCCCAGGACTGAACACAGTACTCCAGCTGAAGCCTCAACAGCACTGGATAGAGCTCTCCTATTAATACAACCCAGAATATTAGGCTTTTTAGCAACTTCATCACATTGTAGGCTAACATTCAATTTGTGATCCAGTATAAGCCCCAGATCATTTTGTAGTTGTGCATTTGATTTTTTTTCTTCCTAAGTAAAGTGCTTTGCACTTGACTTTTTTGTATTTCATCTTGTTGATTTAAGAGAAATTCCCCAGTTTATCACAGTAGTTTTGAATCCTAATCCTGTCCTCCTGAAGTGCATGTGACTCCTCCCAGCTTGCTGTCATCTGAAAAATTTATAAGCATACTCTCTGCCTCCTTATCCAAGTTATTTAATTAAAATATTGACTCATACCAGACCTAGGACTGTCCCCCATGGGACCCCACTAACTACCCACTCCCAGTTTGACAGTGAGCCATTGATAAATACTCTGAGTATAGTCTTTCAACCAGTTGTGCACCTTCCTTGTAACTTCATCTAGAACACATTTCACTAATTTGTTTAAGAATGTCATGTGGGACTGTGTCAAAGCTTTACTAAAATCAAGATATCATACCATGTCCCATCTAACCACCAGGCCAGTAACTTTGTCAAAAAGGGAAATTAGGTTGGCTTGGTGTGACTTGTCCTTGACAAATCCATGTTGGCTGTTGTTTTCATGTAATTATCCTCTAGATTCTTACAAATTGATTGCTTAAGGATTTGTTCCAGTGTCTTTCTAGGTATTGAAGTTGGACTGACTGGTCTATAATCCCCTGGATCCTCTTCATTTCCCTTTTTAGATATAGGTACTATGTTTTCCTTCTCCAGTCTCCCTGGACCTCTTGTCCTTCATGAATTCTCAAATACAATTTATAGTTCCAAGATTGCTTCAGCTAGTTCTTCACCTTAGGGTGAATTTCATCAGGCTCTGCCTGCTTGAATACATCCAACATAGCTAAATATTCTTTAACTTGTTCCTTCTGTATTTTGGCTCATGTTTCTTCCCTCTTGTTAATATTTACTGTGTTGTGTCTGTTGACAATTTACCTTTTTAGTGATGATAGAAGAAAAATCAGCATCAAACACCTCAGCGTTCTTGATGTCCTCTGTTGTTACTTCTCCTTCACTACTAAGTAGAGGATCTACACTTTCCTTTGTCTTTCTCCTGCTCCTATTTATAGAACCTCTTCTTACTTCCTTATATGTCCCTTGCTAGGTGTAAGTCATTTTGTGCCTTAGCCTTTCTGATTTTGTCCCTACATGTTTGTACTCATATCACAATTCAGAATAAGTGCACCTGTATTCCTCCTCTGTGATCCCTTGAGAGTACCTACTTGAGGCTCCCAACTCCTCAGCCTTCACCATTCTTGGGCAAAGGTCCATATCTCTCTCCTGACCTGTACTGATCCCAGCAAGCCAGGCTGCTTAAATAGGCTAGTGTCTGTGCTTTGCTTTTTTTTTTGAAGGCTATGAACATCTGTAATTGCTAGCCATTACAAGCTACCACACAGCTCTTTCTAAAAAAACATGTTTATTCTTATGGTGAAAGCATTAAAGAGAAAACATATTAAAAACAGTAAAAGAATCTACACACATGCTAATAAGCTTATCGGAGATCACACCTTTCCCCCAACACCTCCGCAAACTCCCACAGGATTCCCACCTTTCAAATCCCACCACGAGTTTTTTCTGTGGTTACAAGTTCACAACAGGTTTAGCTCGGAACCAGAACAACCATGAATAGTGCAGTTCATCATTTATACAGCTTGTGCCTTGATCTTGGCCTCATGCAACATGTGATCACCAGACAAAGGCCCACTCTTCCAAAGGCTAGTTTTTTGCATAACTGGGAATGGAGAATTTGTATTTACCTCTCCCTAAATATTGCCCAGGAAATAGTTCACATCTATTGTCCTAAAAGACTATTCTTGTTGCCACATCCGGGTAAATACAGGTGTGTTAGTTTGATGTCTGTAGTATGCAAGGTCTTGGAAAAAAATTTGAAGGAGAAAGTAGTTAAGGACATTGAGGTCAGTGGTAATTGGGACAAAATACAACATGTTTTTTCAAAAGGTAGATCATGTCAAACCAACCTGATCTCCTTCTTTTGAGAAGGTAACAGATTTTTTAGACAAAGGAAACACAGTGGATCTAATTTACCTCATTTCAGTAAGGCATTTGATAGGGTTCCACGTGGGGAATTATTAGCTACATTGGAAAAGATGGGGATCAGTATGAAAACTGAAAGGTGGATAAGGAATTGGTTAAAGGGGAGACTACAGCGGGTCACACTGAAAGTTGAACTGTCAGGCTGGAAGGAAGTTTCTAGTGGAGTTCCTTAGGTATCGGTTTTGGGACCAATCTTATTTAATCTATCTATTACTGACCTTGGCACAAAAAGCGGGAATGTGCTAATAAAGTTTGTGGATGACACGAAGCTGGGAGGTATTCCCAATACAGAGAAGGACCGGGACATCATACAGGAAGATCTGGATGATCTTGTAAACTGGAGTAATAGTAATAGGATGAAATTCAATAGTAAAAAGTGCAAGGTCATGCATTTACGGATTAATAACAAGAATTGTTTGTTATAAACTGGGGACACATCACTTGGAAGTAACAGAGGAGAAGAAGGACCTTGGAGTATTGGTTGATCACAGGATGACTATGAGCCGCCAATGTGATATGGCAGTGAAAAAAGCTAATGTGGTCTTGGGATGCATCAGGCGAGGAATTTCCAGTAGAGATAAGGAGATGTTAGTACTGTTATAGAAGGCACTGGTGAGACCTCATCTGGAATACTGTGTGCAGTTCCAGTTTCCCATGTTTAAGAGAGATGAATTTCAACTGGAACAGGTACAGAGAAGGGCTACTAGGATGATCCAAGGAATGGAAAACCTGTCTTATGAAAGGAGACTCAAAGAGCTTGGCTTGTTGAGCCTAACCAAAAGAAGGCTGAGGGGAGATACGATTGCTCTCTATAAATATATCAGAGGGATAAATACCATGGAGGGAGGAGAATTATTTAAGCTCAGTACCAATGTGGACACAAGAACAAATGGATATAAACTGGCCATCAGGAAGTTTAGACTTGAAATTAGACAAAGGTTTCTAACCATCAGAGGAGTGAAGTTCTGGAACAGCCTTCCAAGGGAAGCAGTGGGGGCAAAAGATATATCTGGCTTCAGGACTAAGCTTGATAAGTTTATGGAAGGGATGATATGATAGCCTAATTTTGGCAATTAATTGATCTTCGAATATTAGCAGTAGATATGCCCAATGGTCTGTGATGGGATGTTTGATGGGGTGGGATCTGAGTTACTACAGAGAATTCTTTCCTAGGTATCTGGCTGGTGAATCTTGCCCACATGCTCAGGGTTCAGCTGATCGCCATATTTGGGCTGGGAAGGAACTTTCCTCCAGGGCAGATTGGCAGAGGCCCAGGGGGGTTTCACCTTCCTCTGCAGTGTGGGGCACGGGTCACTTGCTGGAGGATTCTATGTACCTTGACGTCTTTAAACCATGATTTGAGGACTTTAATAGCTCAGACATAGGTTAGGCATTTGTTACAGGAATGGGTGGGTGAGATTCTGTGGCCTGAGTTGTGCAGGAGGTCAGACTAGACCACCATAATGGTCCCTTCTGACCTTAAGGCCTATAATTCTGTGATTCTTCAGTACAGATTTTTGATCATCCAGACCCATAATAATAACTTTTGCTTTTAATACAATGAAATTCAAGGATACTTCAACTTAATTCATTAAGGTTTTCCAATAATATTTCAGGAAACTACTATATCTGCCACATGAACCTGAGCAAATTGTCCTTGTTTCTTTTTTGTAGGATAGAATTTTTTATTTTTGTTTAAAGTCATTAAAGAGCTGTTGGGGCAATACTGACCTTTTAGAATTTTTCCTTGACATGAGGTTAAAAGTCAGTTTTCATCAGTCTTAAAATCATATTCCATTAATTTGTGTGTAACTGGATGTGATGGTGCCCCCCATAAGGTTTTATGGAAATATGCTTCTGAATGTATTTATGACATAACTGGAATATGTTTTATGCTACATATACCATGTAACATATCTAGGTAAAGGTTATGATCTACTGAATATATTCATCCTATTTGTATGCATCTGTCATTGTTGTATTCGGAGTTATGAATATTGGCTGTATACTTGTTTGATTTTAAATAGCCTTCGTAAGACATTTGGTCAGCTTGTTTAGAAAGGAATTTGTAAGTTAAGTGCCCAATCAAGAAGCACTTAATGCACAATGGACCTTGGAAAGCTCCAATCCACATAAGACGTCTACATGAGGACGTTCAAGGTAACATGCAGACAGTGGCTGCTGCCTGTAAAAACTGAGTCATGCATGGACATGTGACTTGCCCAGGTGACTTGCCCAAAACTCTCTGTCTTGGAGCTGGACTTTGCATAGGAGAGAGTAGGTGATCTCTACCCACAAGAAAAAGTTTATTTAAGCCCGTGGGAGACCCCTCCATTTTGTCTTCAGCTGGCTCAAGAGACAGCCTCCCCACCCCCAAGGATACCTAAAAGAAACTGGAACAAAGGACAGTAACTATAGGTGGTGTGAGTGATTGCTGGACCCAGACAAGAAGGAGACTAGTCTGTAAAAGAAAGCTTACTGGAACACCACTGAGGGTGAGATTTTGTCTGTATTCAGGTTTCAGAGTAACAGCCACAAGTACTCCTTTTCTGTCTGTATTCAGTTTTCTTACTGTATTAGACTCAGACTTGCACATTTTATTTTACTTTATTTGGTAATTCACTTTGTTCTGTCTGTTACTACGTGGAACCACTTAAATCCTACTGTCTATATTTAATAAAATCACTTTTTACTTATTAATTAACCCAGAGTATGTATCAATACCTGGCGGGGGGGGGGCGGGGCAAACAGTTGTGCATAGCTCTCTATCAGTGTTATAGAGGGCGAACAATTTGAGTTTCCCTGTATAAACGTTATACAGGGTAAAGTGGATTTATTTAGGGTTTGGACCTCATTGGGAGTTGAGCATCTGAGTGTTCAAGACAGGAACACTTCTTAAGCCACTTTCAGTTTAAGCCTACAGCTGTTAGGGGATGTGGTTCAGACCTGTGTCTGGGTTGCAGCAGGCTAGTGGGTCTGGCTCAAACCAGGCAGGGCACGAGGTCCCAAGCTGGGAGTGCAGGAAAAGCAGGGGCAGTAATAGTCTTAGCACATCAGTTGGCAGCCCCAAGGGGGTTTCTGTGATACAACCTGTCAGACTGGCCTCTTTTTAAAAAAAATAAAAATAAAAGGAGCCAAGTCCAGGAAACAGTTTTTTCAAATGGTTTTAAAAACTTGTTAAGCAGTATAGAAACAACAAAAGGAAAGGCTTTCCTCAGTTGCTAACAAGGGAAATCTTGGAGATGTCTGCAGTCCTTCAACTCAAGTTTCCATAGCCATAGAATCTGCCCTACTGCAAAATTCCTTCACTCTTTTCCACAGAATTTTGGCTCTGAAATAGTACAAAATTGCAAAAAACGTGCTTTGTGTTCATAAGCAACACTGTGGTGTATGTGGGGGGGCAGGGGAGGGCAGACGGGTGTACATGTACATTTAATTGAATCTAATCCCCTAACCGCTTCTCATTAACAGGTTTCATTAGAGATATTACGCTGTCTGAATGCAATAGTTAGGAAATGGCTCACAAAATCACTATATTTAATTCTCCTCTAGAATGAATGAAGGCATGTAAGATAAAGCCTCAAAAATCACCATGGTATCTTTTTTTCCCCTTAACTGTATTTAACTTGATATAAGGGAGGTGGGGGATCTATACACACAGATTCCAATTATTCTTTTGACAGCATCAGCTATGTGTATATATATTGTGAGGTTTTGTTTGTTTTGTTTTCCTTTCCTGTTAGTTATTTTTGAAGGGTCACCTAGTCCTAACAAAATTCCAGAAAAGGATTTCAGATGGATATAGGCTAACCACCGTATTTACTCATGCATTGGATTAATGAGCTGGAGCTCCAGCTTGTTTGTTACATAGTGTTTGGATTTATATTTACCCTTTTCCTAAATTAATGTCAGTGAATGTATTTATTAGACTATCAGAGGGATAACCGTGTTAGTCTGGATCTATAAAAGTGGCAAAGAGTCCTGTGGCACCTTATAGATTAACAGACGTATTGGAGCATAAGCTTTCGTGGGTGAACACCCACTTCGTCAGATGCATGTAGTGGAAATTTCCAGAGGCAGGTATAAATATGCAAGCAAGAATCAGGCTAGGGATAACAAGATTAGTTCAATCAGGGAGGATGAGGCCCTCTTCTAGCAGTTGAGGTGTGAAGACCAAGGAAGGAGAAACTGCTTTTGTAGTTGGCTAACCATTCACAGTCTCTGTTTTATCCTGAGCTGATGGTGTCAAATTTGCAAATGAACTGAAGCTCAGCAGTTTCTCTTTGAAGTCTGGCCCTGAAGTTTTTTTGCTACAGGATGGCTACCTTTAAATCTGCTATTGTGTGTCCAGTGAGGTTGAAGTGTTCTCCTACAGGTTTTTGTATATTGCCATTCCTAATATCTGATTTGTGTCCATTTATCCTTTTACGTAGGGACTGTCCAGTTTGGCCTATGTACTTAGCAGAGGGGCATTGCTGGCACATGATGGTGTAGATTACATTGGTGGACGTGCAGGTGAATGAACCGGTGATGGTGTAGCTGATCCGGTTAGGTCTGTGATGGTGTCGCTGGTGTAGATATGTGGGCAGAGTTGGCATTGAGGTTTGTTGCATGGATTGGTTCCTGAGTTAGTTACTATGGTGTGGTGTGTAGTTGCTGGTGAGAATATGCTTCAGGTTGGCGGGTTGTCTGTGGGTGAGGACTGGCCTGCCTCCCAAGGCCTGTGAAAGTGAGGGATCATTGTCCAGGATGGGTTGTAGATCACTTATGATGCATTGGAGAGGTTTTAGCTGAGGACTGTATGTGATCATCTGGCTGGGATGATTTAATTGGGTATGGGTCCTGCTTTTGAGCAGGGGGTTGGACTAGATGACCTCCTGAGGTCCCTTCCAACCCTGATATTCTATGATTCTATGATGGCCAGTAGAATTCTGTTGGTTTCTTTCTTGGGCTTGTGTCACAGCAGGAGGCTTCTGGGTACTCATCTGGCTCTATGGATCTGTTTCCTTATTTTCTCATGGGGGTAACATAGTTTTGAGAATGCATGGTGAAGATCTTGTACGTGTTGGTCTCTGTCTGAAGGGTTGGAGCAAATGCGGTTGTACCCCAACACTTGGCTGTAGACAATGGATCATGTGGTGTGTCCGGGATGGAAGCTGGAGGCATGAAGGTAGGCATAGCGGTTGGTGGGTTTTTGGTATAGGGTGGTGTTAAAGTGACCGTCACTTATTTGCACCATGGTGTCTAGGAAGTGGACTTCCCATGTAGATTGGTCCAGGCTGAGGTTGATGGTGGGGTGGAAGCTGTTGAAATCGTGGTGGAATTCTTCCAGGATTTCCTTCCCATGGGTCCAGATGATGAAGATGTCATCAGTGTAGCGTAGGTAGAGAAGGGGCATGAGTGGACAAGAGCTGAGGAAGCGTTGTTCCAGGTCAACCATAAAAATGTTGGCATATTGTGGGGCCATGCGGGTGCCCATAGCAGTGCCACTGGTCTGGATATGTATTGTCACCAAATTTGAAATAATTGTGCATGAGGATAAAGTCACAGAGCTCAGCAATCTGTTGTGCTGTGGCATCATTAGGGATACTGTTTCTGACAGTTTGTATTTCATCTGTGTGTGGGATGTTTGTATAGAGAGCCTCTACATCCATGATGGCTAGGATGGTGTTTTCTGGAAAATCACCAATGCATTGTAGTTTTCTCAGAAAATCAGTCATGTCACGGTGATAGCTGGGAGTGCTGGTGGCATAGGGTCTGAGTAGAGAGTCCGCATATCTGGACAGTCCTTCAGTGAGTGTGCCAAAGCCCGACAGTCCCTACATAAAAGGATAAATGGACCCAAATCAGATATTAGGAATGGCAATATTCAAAAACCTGTAGGAGAACACTTCAACCTCCCTGGACACACAATAGCAGATTTAAAGGTAGCCATCCTGCAGCAAAAAACTTCAGGACCAGACTTCAAAGAGAAACTGCTGAGCTTCAGTTCATTTGCAAATTTGACACCATCAGCTCAGGATAAAACAGAGACTGTGAATGGCTAGCCAACTACAAAAGCAGTTTCTCCTTCCTTGGTCTTCACACCTCAACTGCTAGAAGAGGGCCTCATCCTTCCTGATTGAACTAACCTCATTATCAGTAGCCTGATTCTTGCTTGCATATTTATACCTGCCTCTGGAAATTTCCACTACATGCATCTGACGAAGTGGGTGTTCACCCACGAAAGCTTATGCTCCAATAAGCCTGTTAGTCTATAAGGTGCCACAGGACTCTTTGCCACTTTTATTAAACTATGTTGTGGTTGCAAGAAAGATCCATAGTACATTAGAATTGTAAATGCTATCAAGTAAAGTAAATGCAAATAATTAACAAGAGTGTGCCTAAATGCAAGTTGGAGACCCCAGCAAACTAGCTGTAGGCTGCAACACTCAATGCTCTCAATGTGGTGTGATCTTATTTAAATTTTATTCAATGAGCCAGAATGACCCCAGATGCAGGGTTTCACAGGAAGGTATGGTCTCAGAGCAGAGTTGTACTTAATTTTGTTAGGGTAATGTACAGCATGGACACCATTTTCTTTTGAAAATGAACTTTTAAATTCTTAGTTCAACACTCATATGGACTGTAAACTGAATCAATCACATGGAATTATTAGAATGCATATCAGTGAGCTCAGTGCTTGAGTAGGAACATTTTCACCTACAGAAGTGACAGTTTATCAAGCAATAACTGTGTTCAGTAGTTTTCTCAGTTGTTAACCAATTTTCTCTGTATTATGTTAACAAGTAGAAACTGTCTCTTACCAGAACACTAGAATCTATTATTTTGGTGAAAATACTAAAGTAAGTATCAAATTGCTCCTGGCATTCATCAAAAATCAGTTGCAACGTGAATCTTATGTGAAGGAGCAAATGGTTTCGATAGAAGGGAGATCTGCAATGAATTTCACAATTCTCTTTAATAGTAGAGAACAGATACGTGGAAGGTATGGATTCTAAATAAACATCTTGGGCTTTGTTTTTGCTAAAAACAGTTTAAACACTTCCTCTAGCTTTGTCGTTTCTAAGAATATGCATTTTTAATTAAAAGATAATGGAATGACTTCTTTTCTGACCTCAGTAATACAGACTGGATTGCATTTCCAGTGATAGGTTTGTAAGTTACTTGCCCATACTGTAAGAATTAAGCAATGACCTATATTAGGTCATGTTAGAATTTAAAATCATCATGATAGAAAGGTGGATAAAACATGATGAATTACTTCTGTGAAAGAGATTTTCCTTTCCCTCCTCAACTCGGTTTTCAATCTATTAATAGGTACTCTTAGGACATTTGAAACTACTGCAGTAATTAGAGATACTTGATACTCAATGAATTTGAGTATTAGTTTCCTGTCATCAGAAAATACAGTATGTCAAACAATCAAGTAAAATCAAATAAGAATGACTGATGGATCTAAATCTGGTTGCCAAAATGTTTATGCACATTTCTGACATAAAAACCAAGCAATCAACCATCACTGAGCTAATGCATGCAGCTGTCCTACTTTTTTTTCCTTCCACCCTCCTGTTACATGTAATAAGCTGGATATGCTTTAGTCTTGTACTGCAAAACCATTGAGTATCACCCATTTTGGGGCTGCCAGTAACACTAAGTGTCTACATCATTAATGGAATAGGACAGAGTCCTGTGTTTATTTAGTTCATATACTTTAAGCATATGAGATTTATAACCATTTTTAGCACAATATAAGATGTTGGAATTGTTGCACTGTTCAGTGGAATGCTTATCAAATGTTGCTTCCCTAGGGTTGCCTTTCAAGCAGATCTTTATGTTTCCATTGATGCACACTTGAAAACATTTGTAAGAAGCATAAATATGAATATGCTTTCCATTTTGCATAACTTTTTGGCTTGAAGCTGCAATTAACAGAACAGACCCACTTTTTACCTTCAATTTAAGTGGCAGTTTTCATATCGGGTAGATAGCAGTAAAAATGTATAATATTCCACTTCGCTTGTATTTCCATGTCTACATAATTTCAGAGCAAGTTTTCTTAAATTAAGGGTTCGAAAAAAAATCTCCAGTGGCATTTGAAATTACCTTTTCAGTGCCATATAGCCTGTCAGATTCGGATTTTATTTGCTATCTACTACTTTTATTTAATGATACTTTACCATTTCATTTTTGAGAGCCTTTTCCAAAAAGAGTCCGAGACAAAAAAGTCTTTTACTGTTGGAGGCAGGTGAAATATACTGTAGAAGTAGGGCTCAAAATTGGCTAGCACATGTTGGCACCATTTATCTTTACTGCTTCCACACTTATTACCTGCAAGAGAGCCTTGACAAAGTGGCAGGGAACATTGCTTGGGCTAGTTTCCACATCATGAGGAAATGTGCTGACTGGTGTTCTGTTTTCTCTGACTGTGTTTAGGCAGAGAGCATGAAAACTGTTAACCATTCTGTTCCCTCAGGCAGAGGGGTATGGCTGAGCCTAAGGACCCCAGTAATCTGAGGGCAGGGGGTAAGGTGGAAACTTGGCTTCTAACTGGATGTGGAAAGGGCCATATAGAAATTCCAGCTCCATTATCCAAGGAAGAAAGGATGGGGAGTATGTTATGGTTCACTGGGTAGGAGATAGCATATTGGACAGGGCAGTATGGTCCAGGGGTTAAGATGCAGGACAGTAATCTTAAGACTAGATTTTATATAGTCACCATGGAAATTGTCATGCACGATCTACCTATTCCAGATGAGACCTGTCTCTGAGGGTTTGTCTCTACTTACCAAGGGATTGATGCGTGGCGATCAATCCACTGGGGGTCGATTTAGTGAGTCTAGTGAAGACCTGCTAAATCAACTGTCGATCACTCTTCCATCAACTCTATACTCCCCCGGAATGAGAAGCATAATCCGTCAACCCAGCATGGTGTAAACACTGCAATAAGTCGACCTAAAGTATGTTGACTCCAGCTGCATTATTCCCGTAGCTGGAGTTGTGTAACTTAAGTCAACTTAGTCCCATAGTGTAGACCTGCACTGTGTGTGTCAGTTACAAGTCAGGCCTAGTAGGGGGTACTCAAATCTTTATCTGAAGATTTTGGAAGCATTTCCTGTCAGTTTACTGTGGTCTCTCTTATGTTGCTGTTTGATCCTTTAAAGCAAAAATGTTTTACTATGTGGGTGAAATAATATTCGAAACTGAAAAAAGGGATCAAAGTTTGGTGTGCATGTGATTAAACACAGTGGAAATGTGCTGCTAATCAGTGTATATTCTGAGACAAATTCTGCCCTTTAACTGTGAGACTCTCTGAAATCAGTAGGAATAGCATGTTTGTAAACCGATGGCACAATTGTGTCCTGTGGTGACGACTTAATTCATAACTATATCTCATGACTATAACTTGAAAGGTTATAGCATTCACTACTGTTAAATGTATTGGCCCCGAAAGTGGGGTCGATAAACTGTGCTTGGGCAGGGACCTGAGGCAGTGAAGTGGGAGTAAAAGTAAAGGAGGCTTTATGCCACCTTTTTGAAGCTTCACAATTCTGAGGCTGGCCAACTGACC
The DNA here is from genome assembly GCF_965140295.1 of Lepidochelys olivacea. Lineage (NCBI taxonomy): Eukaryota > Metazoa > Chordata > Testudines > Cheloniidae > Lepidochelys > Lepidochelys olivacea. Next base: position 78,041,960 of record NC_140414.1, read on the forward strand.
TCCAACATAAATTACAGTGGCCCTAAATTGTTCTAATTTATAATACACCTAGCTTCCTATGATTCCAAGGAACTGGCCTGACATTTAAGAATAGCCATAGCATAGAAATATTCTCTCCCAACAAACTGAGGGCTGGAATATGTAAGGCCAATATGCCAGCAGTACCTCTTGCCCTCCTCTGGTTCCCACTATACCAGGGCCACATCTACTGGCTTTACAGGCCTTTTGTATTAGTGGAGCAAAGTGAAAGGGCTGGAATAGACCCAAGAATGTGGTCCTTTGTGTGTACCAATAGTTTGCGTTTAAGAGCCCTATGGAGGGGTGCTGAGCACTTAAATCTCCCGTTGTGAGCAATGATTAGTTTAAAAAATTGCTGGACAGCTCTTGAGTTTACGGGGTTGGGAGGTGTTTTGTGTGTCCTGGGTGTTTTGTAAACTGCTCACTTTCAGTGAATCATCTTCCTTCCCTTTACCCTCTTGCTATGAAAAATCCATGGGAGTGAGAAATACAAGGCTGAAGAAGTGGTACAGTTTTACTGTTGTTGTGTGGCTGTTAGTCATTTAGTCGAGAAAGAAATGGTGTAGCTTTCTTGCTAAATTTTCAGGTCCAGCTAGACTTGATTTACTGCATGTGGAGTTCAATATGTGCCTTGTATTAGCCAAATACCTTGCAGACAAGAATGGCAGACTCAAAAAGCAGTGCTACAAAATATTTAATCTCCTTTACAGTTGTATTGCTGTACAATACCTGGTACAAAATTAAACTTGTTAGAAACCAATTTTATATTAACTTTCAGTTAAAAGGATGCCTCAATTCCTGTATTAGATCATAAATGCCTCTATGCTTTAATAATAAAAATCATTCCCTTCCTTTTCTACAGACATTTCCACTGGGCCTGGGAGATGGACAACTCTATACCTGGACAGATGGCTTGAAAAGAAAGGACTGGCATAACTATGAAAGTATTCGGAAAGATGCTATGCGTACAGGTATGGTGCTCAAAGTAAATGTAAATCTTTCACTCGTTTTTCCAGTGAGGCATTTTTCCATTAGAGTATTTGCAGATGCTAGCTTTCTGATGTTTGCTCACATTTCACTGCACTATCTCATCAGGACATGAGATTTCAAGTTGAGATTTTTTGGCCAACTAGAAATAATACCTTGACTGGCAGAATAGGTAGGTGAAAAGAAAAAAAGGTTTTACTAGCCCTTATATAGTAGTTGCATCTTTATCATGCTAGCTATAAGTGAAAATGATTTATTCTGTTCTTTTTTTAAACCGCTCTTGAAATCATAATTAAATAGACTAGGAGTCATGTTTTCAAAAAAAAAAAAAAAAGAGAGAGAAAAAAAGATGCTTTACTTGAACTGTTCCAAAATCATTGTTGTTGGAAGGTCAGTTCTCACCCAGTATCAAGAACCTCAAGGTTCTATTGGGCACAAAGGAATCCAAATAAGTTCTAAGCCTACTAATATGTTAGTAACACTGACTCTACTTGTGGTCTTAGTCTGTCTCATTTATTCTGGCCTTCAGATCACAATGAGATCTAATAGTATGATAACCCTTGTTATATGGCTTTATACCACAAATGGAGGAAAAATGTCAGTGGTATTCCTTGAAGTGCTCCTCCCTCCCACTCATAAACACAGGAATATGCTCCAATTTACCACTTTTTTGTTGCTTAATGTAATTTATAACTACCCTATATGAAAGGGGTTAAATTAAAAGGAGTACTAGAATCACAGAAATTTAGGGCTGGACAGGTCCTCGAAGTCATGTCCAGCTCCCTGTGACAAGGCAGGACCAAGTAAACCTAGTCCATCTCCAACAGGTGTTTTGTCCAACCTGTTCTTTAAAACTTCCAAAGGCAGGGATTGTACAGCCTCCCTTTGGAGGGCTATTCCAAAGCTTAATTACTCTTAGTGTTAGAAAGTTTTGTCCTAATAGCTTACCTAAATCTCTCTTGTTGCAGATTAAGCCATTACTACTTGCCCTACTTTCAGTGGACATGGAGTATGGTTGATCACCATTCTCTTTATAACAGCCCTTAACATATTTTGAAGGCTGTTATCAAGTCTCACCACTTTTCTCAAGTCTAAATATGCCCAGTTTTTTAACCTTTCCTCATAGGTCAGGTTTTTAAACCTTTTAAACATTGTTGTTGCTCTCCTCTGGACAATCTCCAATTTGTTCACATCTTTCCTCAAGTCTGGTATGCAGGATTGGACACAGTACTCCATCTGAGGCCTCACCAGTGCCAAGTGGAATGGAATAATTACCTCCCATGTCTTACTTACAACATTCTTGTTAATACATCCCAGAATATTAGACTTTTTTTTTTTTTGGAACTACATCATGTTGTTGATTCGTGCAATTTGTGATCCTCTCTAACCCCAAGATACTTTTCAGCAGTAGTACTGCCTAGCCAGTTATTGCCCATCTTGTAGCTGTGCATTTGTTTTTTTCTTCCTAAGTATGTTACTTTGCACTTGTCTTTATTGAATTCATATTGTTGATTTCAGACCAATTCTCCAATTTGTCAAAGTTTTGAATTCTAATCCTGTCCTCCAAAGTGCTTGCAGTTCTTCCCAGTTTGGTGTCCTCTGCAAATTTTGAAATTTGATAAGCATTTTATCCAAGTCATCAGTGAAAATATTTAATAGTACCAGACCCAGGATTGACTCCTGTGGATCCCTATTAGATGCACCATCCCAGTTTGAAAGTGAACCATTGATAATTAACTACTCTGAGTATGGTCTGTCAACCAATTGTGCACCCACCTTATAGTAATTTTATCTAGGCAGCATTTCTCTAGTTGATTTATAAGAATGTCATGTGGGACTGTGACAAAAACCTTATTAAAATCAAGATCTCTTCCACTGTTTCCCCTATATCCACTAGGTCACTAACCCTGTCAAAAAGGTGAGGAGCAATAGTCAAATCCTGCCCTTATCAGAAAAGTGGTTGAAAGTCCATATGCTGTGGCAGTTTGGCTTCTGTGAAATGAGTTTTGTTGTCTGAATTAAGTTGCCAATGTTCAGTGTCCACATCCCAGAAAGTACCGTTACAGCTTATTCTAATTGACAGTGTTGTTAGGCTCAGTAACTGATCTTGCAAGGTTCTGAGCACTCACTGCAATCCAGTAAAGCATTTAAATGTGCTTAATTTTATAATCTCACTGGCTTTTTTTTATCAAGTGCAACACCGCTTCTAAAAAAAATTATCCTCTAATCTCCCCATGTATGTCCTAAGTGAATAGGAGTGGAGCATGTAAAGTTGTTACAGGAAAATACGCAATTGACATACCAGGTTGGACAAGTGTTCACTCAGTATTCAATCTCTGACAGTGACAGAGTACCAGATGCTTCAAAGGAAGGTGCAAAAAAACAATGGAATTAAAAGTATTTTTATTTTTGTGTGTTTATTTTTTGTTGTTGGGGCTTTATCTTGCATGCATGCTTGCTGAGGAATGTGATATGTTTGCTAACTGAGGTGGAAATTTTTTTAACAAACCACTTGATATTTTGGCAGCATGTCACTGATCCGCTGTATTATGACTAATTAGATTATTACCAATTCCTATCCAAGGAATTGGAGTTCTAAACTGTCTGTAAAGAGCCATGCACAACTGTGGCATTGCATGAATACTAATAATCATCATAGTCTGTAGTATAATGTCAACTGAGAAATTAGGAGAGACTGTAATGTAATTGCAGCATCCAAGAGTCATCATCCTAATCTGCATGCTTAGCTCTAGGAGAATGTCAGTAGCAGTTAAATAAAATTCTAATATCTTTTCTTATTGTCAATAATAATTAATTAAAATATATTGATGTATTTATGGCTTTAGCTTCCTTGCCATAGCAATCACTGCAAGATTCCTTAGACAGTCAACTTTGGCAGGCAATGTCTAAGCAGTATTCATTATTATTCATTAGATTAAAATTAACTTTTAATGAAATCTTTCCTTTGACAGTCACAATATAATAAAGCAGGTGCAAGGTTGGAGTGCAAGAGACTCTGAATGCACTCTGTTGGGACATACTGTATTATTTTTCTTCTGACTACCAGAAGAAAATTTATCTGAAATCTACTTCTGGTTAAAATTATCTAGGGAATAATCCTCTCAATCTGAAGACATTAAAATAGCAGCAATGAAAAGACTTCTCCTGAGATTTCAGAAATGTCAGTCACAGCTCACTACATTGAAAAATATAAATGAAGTCTTTTTAAAATTCAGCTTCACTGTTTATCTCTAAAGCTCACATTTTCCAAGGTACAGGGGATGTTAATTTCATAAATCTAATTATGGTGAGATGCTAGTCTAGCTGTGATTAAGGTTATTGTTACAAGTTTTGTTCTAAAGCCAAAGTTTGACCCTCTTCTAGTTTCACTGAAACAAAACCAATGTGCCTGTACTTATGCACTTGTGGTTCTCTATCCGGAAAGAAAACTGGGACAATTTTGAGGTTAAATAGACAAGCCATTTGCAAGACATGACAGATGTATTTCAATTTATACAAAATATTCTAGCCCATCTTTTTAACATCATATCTTTTAAATGCCTTTGCATTTATTATGAAATTCAGAATTTGGTTTGTTTCCTCAACAGGACTGCCCCTCTGTGGGCTGTGGAGGTCCATTTGTGGTGTGCTCACAGTCTCCAGGTCTCATAACTATATTCCAAGGTCACATCTTGAGCAGGGATAATATCCAAGAAGGGTGTAGGTGTGGGATGGCTCTGAGCTGGAAGAAAGAGACAGGCCGTGATGAGGTCTTGATGTAGCAGAGGACTAAGGTGAGAGCTGGGCTATATCTACCCAGTCTAAGCCCAGATCTATAGACTTGGGCTTGCACTACAGTGCTAAAATCAGCAGTGTAAACATTGCAGCCTGGGCTGGAGGGTGGGGCTCTGAAGCCTATGTGGGGGGATGGGTTCCAGAGCCTTTACTGCAGCGCTGGCTGCAGTGTTTACACTGCTGCCTTTAACAGCAGCGCAAACCCAAGTCTGTAGACTTGTGATCTGAGACTCGCTGCCACAGGTTTTAAAATGCAGTATAGACATACCCTTAGTTGTGGGCTGCTGCAGAGATTGAGCCCCTCAGAAACTAACCTTTCTTCTTTGAGTGATTATCCACACAGATTCCACTCTTTGCATGCATGTGACCCATATGCAGCACGAGATCGGATTCTTTTGGCCAGCAGTGTCTATTGGGGATGGGCCTGCATTCTAGTTCCCCTTGTATCCACTCCCCTGGAAGCATAAAGGCCAAAGCAGGCCCAACCATGCCCCATGCCTTCTTATTACTTATGGCAGCAGACCTGAATCCCCTACTCTGTTGGCTTGCTCTTCCTATAGTGCAGTTTAGTCTTCCTTAGCCTTTTATAAAATGTGTAATTTTCTTTTTATACCAGCCAGCAAAGAAAAACATATTTAAATATAAGTCTGTTAAACTAGAACCCACCCCCATGTACAAGGTATTGGCATTATAGCAGATTTAAGACCAAGGTTTAAGACCTGTCCTTCATGAAACATATCAACATCTATTAATGACTGCACTTCCAGTGTCTGCTTTGTCTTGGAGAAGGACATGTCCCAGAGTAGTATTCAGTCTGTTGCTCTTTTCCAGAATACTCACAGTGAAGGAGGCACATCTGGAGCTCTCTCTTCTAGAGAGATCAGAACTGGCCACCTCAGAAACCGAGAGGAAGGCTACGAAAGGCCTCCACCATTGGGTTAGTCTCTCGGTGCATCAGTGAGCTGTTGTTCTGTCCTGAGCTCCAGGGAGACATCCACTCAAAGGCTGCATTCGTTCTCCACTATGTTATATCAACAGAAAGGAGCACCACCTCAAGGATGAGCCCAGGTGCAGAACACCATCCCTTGTACCTGACAGAGGCAGAAGGGTGGTCAGACTTGATTTGCCTCAGGCTCATTCATCCAAGGGTCATAAAAGCCCCAGTGAGGGCTCAGCTTAGGGTTTGGGATCCACCTGAGTGTTTTTTCTTGTCGGATCAAGGCTATAGTTTGTACACATGCTTTGAGAATCGTTGGGATGAAAGATATTATGTAAACAAAAATTAACCCACATCGCTATTTACACTTTTTTTCAACATGGTTATTTAAAAACTTTAAGACAAACACACTTCTGTGAAACAGCAAAATGTCCCATTGATTTTGCCAGTGGACAGTTCTGTTCCAACCAGAATAATGCTGTTCTTGACCCCAAACTTCCTCCTGTACTGTACCTTAGGAAATATATAATCTTTTTTAAAAGAAACTACACCTTTTTCTGCCTACAGTTCTCCATCTGTGATCAAAATAGAAGTTGATTTACAACACTTTTTGATCTTCTTTCTGTTAAAATGTATCTATAGCACCAACATTAAATTAAATATTAGATAGAACTGCTGCTTTTCAAAGGTTCTAGAGTCAGATTCTGAGGGTTCTGCTCGTAGCAGAATGTGTCCCTTTTGGGAGAACAAGGAATCTAGTTCTTTGTTTCAGGTGACTACACATATTTGAGTTGAATATCAATGTAATTGGAGAGAGTCCTGTCCTGGAAGTATGGGCATTGGTGTTGAGAAATATCAGGCCAGCCATGACATTGAGCGGGCTTTTGTTTTGAGTCATACATTGTTCATTTAGGGCTGTATTTTGTGTGGTTTTTCAGAGCTTCTTCTCCCCTGGGGCTAGACCAGTGGTAGGTTTAACATATTTCAATCTGTGCATGAAGCAGAGTTCAACACAGCGAAGGCTTGGGCAATGATGCCCTGAATAAATAAAAGTCTGAGCCACCTTTTTCCTAATTAAATGTGTTTTCATCAGCTGCCAGAACTTTGACAATGGCAGAATAGCTGAATAATAACTTCTGATACCTGGCTGTGCTGATAGCTGTTGGTTAACCCAGTACACCTGGAGAGTTAGTCCACATAAGTATTCTATTTAAATCAGGCAGGAAACGTATATTTCTGAAAGAACATGGTGTATGGTTCACCATTCTCATAGTGACTGAAATTTCCATCTGGCACATGATATATAAATACAAACAAAAGTGAAGGTGGTTTACTGTATGGTATTCTTGGAACTCTACTTGGCTCTGGATTTACAGGTAGCAGCAAATATCAGATGGCTTAAACTGTATGTGAAATGTTTATTTTTCCATATTGCTTCTCAGGTGTGGCTATTCATGATTTTTAAAAAAGCAGTTTCTGTGTTCTTTTCCCATGATTAAGGCTACTATTTAGTCATGGGTATTTTTAGTAAAAGTCATTGACAGGTCATGGGCAATCAATAAAAATCCACGCCCCCATAACCTGTCCCTGTCTTGGGGCACCTGCTGGGGCAGGGAGCCACTACTGCATTGGGGCAGGGCCAGCAGCACTGGCCACCGCTGCTCGGGTCGTCCCTGGGGTCAGCTGCCTGGGGCCGCTCCAGCAGTGGCCGATGTGGCCGTCTGCGGGGCCGCCTGAGAATCTGGCTGCAGAGCTGCTCCAGCAGCAGCTGGTGTGGCCGTCCCCAGGGACACCTGAGCAGTCTGGCATTGGGGTCAGCCACACTGGCCACTGCAGAAGTCATGGTGGTTGCAGAAAGCCATGGAATCCATGACTTCCGTGATCTCTATGACAAACACTGAGCCCTACCCATGATTTCTGGTGGTTCAGTAATATCTTTCTTAGGCATCCAGAAAGGAGGTTGCCGTCTTTCCTTTCAGAGACAGACCTTACTGTATTATCTGTGCCTTTTGTCAACTTGAGGTTAGATTACTAGAGTGTATTCTATCGTAGGCTGTCAACAAGCCATTTGGAGGTAGTGTAGAATACGATGCCCTGCTTATTAAGTGGAGTTTCTTGTAGAGCACATAGTCTATTCAGAACACTGATCAGACAAGCAATCGATCAACTTCCTGTTGAAGTTTAAGATTTACACTGTAACCTTTGAATGATGTGGGTCCCAGCGGTTTCAGAGACCACATTTCTTGGGCACTACAGTGATTGTGGCATTTGAGATTATGTAAAGCACTTAAGCTAAAAGCATTTACTGGCACAATGAGGTGGGCTGGTGGCAGAGCAGTCTTAGCAAGGGTTTAGAACTGGCTTTCTTCCCTGGCCTCTCAGAACCCATGTTGTTGGCCAGAATAGGTAACTCACCTATTCTCCTTGGGTACTTCCTGACAAGCCTACTTTATAAAAGATGTGATTGAAGAGGTGGTAGAGATGGGGTTGTGAGACAGTATTAGGAGATTTTCTTCTTTCCGAGATCGTTGGGTGTGCCCTTGCTTTTTTTTGTTCTTTTTGGTTGCCTCTTATTGTATTGTAAAGTATTCTTGTAACTCTGTATAATTCAGTTAGTTAAAGTAGAAGGTATACAGTTAATTATTGCCCTTTTAAGAGACGCTCGGTTACATCACCTACATTCACTAGTTTAAATGATCCTGAAGACAACTTCCTCCTCTGCAAAAAGCAGTGGCACAGAACTCCCTTTTATTTCCCAAGCCTCAGCGAGTGTGCCTCCCTCTAGCATCTTTCTGCTTCACGCACTGCTGCCCCCTTGACTAAGGAATTAGAGTACCTGGGTGGCCAGGTGTATGTCTCACAGATACCTATTCATCCCTCTTCCTCTGAAGAGGTGCAACACCACATGCCAAAAAATGTGCTCTAATTCACATTTAGTGTTCTAGGAAGTAGAAGTGGAGCATGTGATGTGACTATATGACCATAGGAATTGGCAGATAAGGGTAGGCTATCACACTGCATTTGTACTAACCCTCTGGCATTCAAGGAATAAACCATTGTTGGCCATTGGTACCCTGCCCCAATCCTGGTCCCTAGAAAGAAACCCTTCTTCTGCCTCTGCTTCAGGTGTTACTCAGATCATCAGGGAGTAAATAACTAGGCGTGTGTGGCAAGTATGAAACACTATAGCTGGCTGACCTTACCTGCATGAAGTCCTGGCCACTCATAGACGAGCTAAGCAGTGCGCAGTAAGACTATTGGTCCAGATAACAGGGAGGGATGAGTCTGCCATGGTTGTAGAAACACTTACCCCTAATAACTTGTTGCTGCTCAAGACTATAAAAGGAACGTGGCCTGGGGACACAAAACAGATTTCTGGGTTGTATATTTTTTGCTTGTGCTGCAAGAGCCTAACAAAAAAGAGCACCTCTACATATACCAAAGACACTTCAAGGAAAAAATTAATCAGAGCCTCCTGTCTCTTACTGAAGTGGAAGGCTGTGCTTGGTTATGTTGCTCATAGATGGGAAAGCTTTCTAACTGTCCTCAGTGGTTGACTGATGCCATGAAGTTTGAGCATTTGCATCCCTTTATATTGATATAGAATGAAAACTGTCTTCTGTAACTGTAGCTATTCCTACAAATATCTAAAGCTAACTTCTTGGCCTCAATAATCTCCTTTTGTTGAACAAGTCTACAGGTAAATTTTGAGGTTTGTATGGGTGTTTCAATCTTTCAGTTTCAATCTTGTTGTGTTATGAGACGGTAAATAGGAACACCTGAACTAGTTTCTCTAGACATTTCTTCATATGTCTCTAAGCAAAACCATCCTAATCTTCTCAGTCTCTTTTCAAATGGAGATTTGCCCATGCTTCTCCTCATTTTAGTTCTTGAATCTTGCAGTGAGAGGAGCAAATCAGGAGAATATGCTGCTATTGGGGCAAAGGGACCAGCCAAGTAGCCAGTTACTGCTAGTGATCCAAGCCCCAGGCTGTGCAAAGGATGGAAAGTGAAAAACAATGTGTAAAAATGTTTTGAATAAACTATGGTGCCTATCAGAGTACAGCCCTAGTGAAACCAGTGTTATTTCATCTAGTCTTGCCAAGTACTTGTATTCAAAGAAAGGCATGGATCTCTGTTTTTGCACTTTAATACCTGTAATAGAAATACTAGCGAAGGGCATTGGAGAGTGTATGTTCAGAGATAAGTCAGTCTTTCTCATAAACCTAACAAAACATAAATAGCTTTGATAGACATTTTAACAGTTTCTGATTTTATTTTTGCCTAATTTTGTTGCCTTTTTGCTAAGCAGTTCAGCAAAGCAGTCAAAGATTACAATTGCTAAAAAAAGATTAATCAGAGTAACTGATTTTAGTGCAGCTGGTGTCATGACTTATTTCCGATAAGAAATCAGCATTAAGCTAAGAATAGTTCCTATTAATTTAAGCTCTTTTGGGAATTCAACTAAGAAACAGATGACATGTCTTGATGAGGAACCTGCTTAATTTACATTAAAAAAGCAAACAGTGAAAGGCACAAACTGTACAATGGCATAGTTCTGTTCAGATGAGTACTGAGCAGTAAGCCACATCGGCATTTCTGAATCAAACTGGAAATATCACCCTCTAAGTAGGGATGTTAATCCTCCTGTTAGCAAACTTCATCTTATTTTTTACACTGATCCCAATCCTGCAAGATGATGTGTGCCTCCTGAAAAGGGCTGTGTATTCTTGACTCCTATTAAAGTCAATGGCTGTTGCAGTTGCTCAGTACCTTGCTGGACTAGACTTAATTTGCTTACCTAAATTTTCAGTTTGGTTCTGCCAAAAAAATTGATTTTTACTATTCAATTTAGTGGAGTGCAGGGGTGTGAAATTATATGGCATGTATTACAGGCAGGGCAGGTATTGCCACCTATAATTAAGGTTGTCCCAACACTTCCCTTTACAAGATCCTGTTTTCAATTGCTTAGAAGACTGCCAAACACAAACAGTTTGGGCTTAAATTTTCCATGCCAAATACCTCTTAGGTTGATTATTTTTTGAGCCTAGACAACATAGAGGAGGAAGCTGTCTGATTCAAATGTAGAGGGGACAAGAGGTGGATTAGGGTGGGGTGCGTGTGTGTGTAGTGGGATATGGATTGAGATAAGGAGTGGGAGGGAGAGATTAACAGGCTGAGCAAAGGCCCTGAGACAAAGAGGTAAGGCAAGGGAGGGGAGATGCTGGAATTGGACAAAGAGTCTAAGGGGGGAGACTGGAAGCCAGTGGGGATGGGGGAAACTGGAAGACAAAGGATGGAGAGAGACTGATTGGATGAGGAGCCAGGAAGGGGGAGAACTGGAACAGAGTCCAGAGGGAGAAACTGGAACAAGTATGAGGCTCCTGATAAGTGGAGATCAGAACTGGCTAGTGGAGGCAGCATGCTGAGATTGGATGAGAAGCTGAGAGTGGAGAGAGAGGTCTGGGACTAGAACAGATTGGTGGGAACAGGGCAGAAGAATCTGTAACCACTGGAGCATGGCCCGCTCCAGAACCTGGAATGAAATTATTATAAAATTTCTGTGTCTCACCATTTTGGTCCACAAATATTTGTGGAAGGCACTGGCCAAGTGTCCCATGCCTTTCTAGTACTGCTGCTCATAATGGATGACAACATACTACTGTTATCAGTCACTCTATTAGCTCAAGTGGCAGAGGTCTCCGTGGTGCATCCAAAAGTTCCCACCCTGCAGATGACCCGTATGCATGGCAACGTGAGTACGTTAACATCAAAGCCTAAGAAATGTGCAACCTTAATTCAGCCCCCTTGTGCATATGCATTATGATAGTCTTTAATTGCATGATCATATTTTTTTTTCTGGAGGATCTCTCTCCCACTGCACAGGACTATTGGTGCTCTTGGGATGAATCAGGCTTGTGTAGACTGTTGTCTCTAGGACCCTTGCCTCATTTGTTACAGAAATTGGAAAGCGTGCAGTGAATGAAGCAGGGGTTGAAGAAAGTGGAAGGACAGTCTCTCGCCATTAAGGCAGTAGAACGTTGCCCTGGAGAATTAGATTCTATCCTTGCCCCTGCCACAGAGTTCCTCTGTGGTGCTGAGCAAGTCACATAAACCAAATTTCTCAGCGATGGTCTCCAAAGCCATCCCTTGGGTAGGGCGAATCGGGGCCACTGCCCCAGGGCCCACGCTTGATAAAATCATGAGGCAGGCGAGCAAGGTGAGGAGGCAAACAGGAAGACGAGTGGCAGACAGGCAGTGGGCAAGGAGGATCCCCCCTACCAGAAGCTCCCTCTCCCTGCAGCACCTCTTGCCCGCTGGCGGGCCCCACCAATCAGCACCTCCCCTTCCCTCTCCATGCCTACCATGGATCAGATGTTCTGTGGTACCAGGAGATGCTGGGGAGGAGAAAGGAGCAAAGGCTCAGCACGCTCAGAGGAGGGGCAGAACTGGGGAGGAAAGAGCTGGGGCAAGGGCTGGAAGAGGTGGGGCAGGAAGAGGCGAGGCAGGAGTGGGACTTTGGGGGAAGGGGTGGAGTGGGGTGGGCCTTGGGCAGAGCAGGGGGGGAGCACCCCCGGCAGGTTAGGTGCCAAATTTCTGTGTCCCAGGCCCCACACACCCCTTAGGGACAGTCCTGATGATCTCTAATTGTTTCTTATTTTCTGGGTTCCCTATCTGAGATACTGAGGTTTGGTTTGCAGAAGTGCTGAACATTCAGATCTGCAACTGAAGTTGATGTGGTGTGGTTTGAACATAGGAAGTGCTATATAATGCAAAGAGATTCTGAAAAGTCAGGTAGTAGGTGTCAGTATGGGCATACAAAATTGGTGGATACTTTGACCTTAATCGTTCTGTGCCTCTGTTCCTTATTTTTGAAAGGGGGATAATACCATCTCCTCACCTCATAGGGGTGTTGTTAGACTACAAAATGATGTTTTTGAAGCTGGCAGAGGTTAGAGCAGTGGTGGGCAACCTGCGGCCCGTCAGGGTAATCTGCTGGCATGCCACGAGACAGTTTGTTTATATTGACCGACCACAGGCATGGCTCCCCGCAGCTCCCAGGCCAATGGGAGCTGTGGGAAGTGGCACAGGCCGCAGGTTGTCTACCACTGGGTTAGAGTGAGTGCTGTAGAAAACCCCATAAGGAAATTGATAAATTTGTTTTTAAAACAGTGTTTGAAAAGGGTGCAGCAAATAAAGTGTAGGACCACACATTAAGCAATGGGAGAAAAACTAAATATTAGCTGCTCGTTATGTGTACACTGAAGGACGCAGTAGTCCTGTGGGGGGGAAAAAGTGTGATCATAGATTCATAGATATTAAGGTCAGAAGGTACTATTATGATCATCTAGTCTGACCTCCTGCACAATGCAGGCCACAGAATTTCACCCACCCACTCCTGCGAAAAACCTCTCACCTATGTCTGAGCTATTGAAGTCCTCAAATCATGGTTTAAAGACTTCAATTACAGACAGTATCAAAATGCATATGCACAAGGGCTGAATTAAGGTTGCACAGACAACATTAATTCTGGCATTTCCTAACTTTTGAGTGCTTCATTTTGCAACCTTAATTATTTTCTAAAGTCGTTCTCTGTGGTATTTTCTTTGCGTTTTTTTTTTTAAAATACAATGGGGGGAAACAAATTTGATTATGAAGCATAAGAATGACACTGTTTTGGGGTATACAGACCCTATGTTGGCCAGGAAGGAGTTAATGAGAGCCCTGTGGGCTCAATCAGCTTCTCCCTGTTATTACTGTGCCAGGGGTGTCAAGTCTGGAGGGAGAAGTTAGTCCTATTGGTCATAGTATTGGACTGAAAGCTCATCTTCAGTTGATTGTCCAGCTCCACCCACAAATGTTTTTCATAGTTTTTGCTTCCTGCGATAGAGTCCCCCGTCCTGTAAGTGTGGCCTACGTTCCTAGATACACACACATACTCACTCACTCTGTTTGCTGGCACCCAGCTTACCAAACAATCTATATTGTTCTGTACCACTGACCTATCCTTGTCATTATATACTACTCTCCTTACCCCGATCTTGTTTTCCTCCAGATCACTGATAAATAGGGTTGCCAATTTTGGTTAGATGTGTTCCTGGAGTTTTCATCACATGACACAAACTTTAATTAAAGATTAATCATTAATTCCTGGAGACTCCAGTTTTTAATCCTTTTAATGTGTGCCTTGCGAGTCATCTGAGTCCTACCTCATGTTAAGCCAAACAAGTTTGTTTACATTTATGGGAGATAACCACTTCTTATTTAAAAAGTTACCTGAAAGTGAGAACAGGCATTCACATGGCACCATTGTAGCCGGTGTTGCAAAGTATGTGCGTGCCACATATGTTAAACAGTCATACGTCCCTTCATGCTTCGACTTGTAGGTTTTAAAATTTTACATTGTTCTGTTTTTGAATGCAGTTATGTATAAAAAAATCTACATTTATAAGTTGCATTTTCACAATAGAGATTGTGCCACAGTACTTGTAATGAGATGAATTGAAATACTATTTTTGTACAGTGCAAATATTTGGAATCAAATCTAAAAGGGATCACTGTACTCTTTTCTTTTTATTCTGTATTGGAATTGAAATTGATATATTTGAAAATGTAGAAAAACATCCAAGAATATGTATAATAAATTTAAATTGGTACTCTGTTGTTTAGCAGTGTGATTAAAATGGCAATTAATCATGCCTATTTTTAATCTCATGATTAATTGCAATTTTTTAAATTGTTTGACAGCCCTAATATTTTACTCTTACTATAAACTGACCTCTCAGTAGAGTTAGTGTGTTACGATTTGAAATACATCCCAGGGTCACCGCCTCCCAAAACTATGGACCAAGGTTTAATAATGGTCTGTCACAGTGGTGGTATAATTCACATTGCAGGTGAGAGCTGAGGAGATGTTACACTGTGATAAAAGATTATTTAATGATGGACAAAACAATACTAATGGTTGTGGGGGAAAAAAACCAGAAGTGGATTCCACATATCTACAATAATGCTAAATATATGAAGAATGTACATAAAAAGTGAATACGCAAATACTAAACTTACTACTACACGTACTACAGTAAATATAACCTTCTAAATTAAAAAAAAATCTATATCTACTTCTTTGTACAGGCTATTATGGGTTATTAGTTTAAGGCTCCCCTTTCCCTAAATATCTCACTAGGTGCTGTTTAACACCAAAGTCAGTCTTTGAGCCTCAAGCATCTCATCTCTTCCGGAAGGGATGGACTTGATTTCAGTGCTGCTTGCTGGGGCGAGGGGGTGCACAGCAGACCAGATCCACAAGATCTGAAGGACCTTTGGTTCTCCATTTTGGATATCCAGGATAACATGGATTGAGTGGTGAGGGACGAGCAAATCCGAGACTCAGGAACACACCATCACTCAGGGACTGACCTGACCAGCCAGTTTTAAACCAAAGGGACCTTCTCCTGCCCATCTGTCCTGCTTCGCCTCAGCCTCTCCACTTACTCTGTTTCTCTGTCCTGGTTTCCCTCCATCCCTCTGGCTGCCCCCTCCTCTCTGATCCCGTTTCTCTGTTTGCTCACAGATGATGTTTCTCTCCATCTCTCTTTCAAGCTCCCCCCCCACCCTCTCTTTTCCCCCAACTGTCACTTTCCCTCCCACTGAAGGGAAGAGTTTGTCTTCTTCAGAGAACGACAGCACATTCACCCTGAATCCACCCTAAATCACATGTCTCCTTATAGGATTGAGTCCCTTTATCATATTTACATTAGGTTTGTTCTCTGAAACATTTGAACCTTTTTTGGCTTAAATAAAAAAAAATGGCAGCCTGTGGCAGATGGAGAGGGGGGGAAATTACAGACCAAATGTTTAAAATTTGCCACAGTTAGAAGCAACTAAAAAGATGGCTGCTGGCATATTCTGTGCATTACAAATGCCAGTTAGAATCCATTAGGTGCTCTAGGCTATACAGGCTCTAGCTCTCAGTGGGCTACCACCAATGCAAACAGATTCCAAGTAACGTTTGTGCCACAGAATTAGTGATTCAAATGTGGGAGAGC
Source organism: Lepidochelys olivacea (assembly GCF_965140295.1). Classification (NCBI taxonomy): domain Eukaryota; kingdom Metazoa; phylum Chordata; order Testudines; family Cheloniidae; genus Lepidochelys; species Lepidochelys olivacea. Next base: position 78,057,746 of record NC_140414.1, read on the forward strand.
CATTTTTGATTGCCAAGCTTTCTGCATTATGAAATGCTGGAGGACTAAGAGACAGGAAAATTGATGAAATTTTCCAGTCAAGCAGAACTGGTGGAAATAAAATATCAAGCCTTTTAAAGATGTACCCAATTCTCTTTTGCTCTGATTTAGAAGCTGTCCCCTTAAAATTAAAGGCAATTGAAGTGACTTTGGAAAACTCACACCCTGAAGTTTTACTGAAGTCTTTGTTTTTTACAAATATACGAGTATCATATTGTTACTGAATGAATATTTTGAGGCAATTTTCTTTAAAAATTCTTTGTTCTTTTCCTCATAATTTTGGAGATACATATTTTACCAGGTTTTTAGTGTTCCCATTTGTATTCTTAAATGGCTATCACAGAAAATTCAGTATAATGGAAAGATAGTTAATTTGTGGAAAAAGGATGCTAACTGCTAAACATCTGTGCTGTAGCATTGAACATAATTTAAAGACAGACTTAGCTTTCAAAGGAGGTTGGTTAAAACACAAGTGATTTTAAAATGCCTTTTTCAAAGATAGTTTGTGTTTGAACATGGCTCTTGTGTACAAATATGCTCCCTCAGAAAGAGATATTTAAAACATATTCAATCTCCCAGTTGTTAACTTGGCAGCTATTCTAACATTCTCTATTTCTTTGGCTGTGAGAGCTATTATGGTGGCTGCTTTTATTTTTTTTTTAAAGGGAAGTAGATGTTGGAAGGGGGGAAGGAACTGCTTCTCCTATGTATTCAGTCCAATGCTGGAGATAAAAATCATATTTTAAAATTTTGAAGCCGTACACAAGCAATCCTGACTGATGGTGTCAGTGTAACTGTGAGGTGTGCTCTCCCCATATAAATCTCATGATCACCTCTTAAATACAAATTATTTATTGGACTCTAGCAGTGACGTTGGAACAATTTTTATAGTGCGGGTGCTGAAAGTCATTGAACAAAACTGTAAACCCTGTGTATAATGGAAACCACTTCAAGCCTGGGGATGCTGCTGCACCCTCAGCACCCCTAGTTCCAACACCCCCGTGCTCTAGTGACTAGTATGTTCTAGTTACTGTAATGAGGCTAAACGTGCTAGGGCCAGATTTTTAAAGCTATTTAGCCACCAAATATTGTTAAGTGCCTCGTGGCGTTTTCAAAAGTACATAGCCACCTTTAAAAATGCCAGTAGGCACCTCTCTGCAGCTTAAGGGCCTGATTTTTAAAGGTAGTTTAGTGTTCAAGTGACACTTACAAATTGTTAATTATTAATCAGTAAAATTCACAAAGGGAGTTTAGGAAAGATCAAGACTGTGTACAAATCTTATTCTGATCTCTGTGTCAGTTACTTCTGTAATTGCAGATTACTAATGAAGTAGTGCCTGTTTTTTATGCCTTTTTATATGAATTGCTAGGAAACAAAATCTAAAAACAGAGACCATTATCTTCAGCAAAAGAAAGGGTGGCCATTTTCATTTTAAAAAGGAGATGATAAACATTTAAAATGGCATTGTTGAAAAAAAACAAAGGACAAATTCAAAACAAGCAGTGGGCAGAATGGGGAGCAATATCCTTTTCCTCTTGACGGTACTACCAATTCCAATGTAGACCCCAAAGAATCATGAGGTTGTCCTAAAAGTAAAAAAAAATATTTTGAGGAGGTCCATTTTACTTGCCTTCCAGTTTTTGAGCCTTTAAGGTTTGTAGTCACCTTCATGGAACTTCAAGGAAGCAGCACAGATTGCCAGAGGGAGCAAGCAGGAAGTTGGTCTGTTCACATAACTGGGCTCTTAGCTGCAGCATCTCCGTAAAATAGTTCTCTTAATAAAGAGCCATTTAAGTTTTAGAAATATGGAATTGTGACTGACCCCGTAGTGGGTCAACAGGGGATGACCAATCACTGTGCACTATAGACTGAGCATTTGTTCTGCCCCACCCCAGGAGCTACAGAGTGCCCTGTCCTGTGCTGCCCTGCCCATAGGGTCAGAGCCCTCGGCAGCTTTTGTTTACCCCAGCCAGATGGCTTGGGAAGCAATAGACCTGAAAGTTTTCTTTGCCATGGCCCAGAGGCTACGGACTATTTGGTTGCTCAGCCCTGTCCAGGGTCCTGAGTTTCCTAATCACAATCATTTGACTTAGCAGGGTATCCCAACAACCGTGTTGGGTTTTATCAACCCCACACTGGACCAATGGGGGTTGCCTCGCTCAACGCACCAAGCCCCCAGGATATGAATCCTATGTTATCTAGTGTGCAATACGTGAAAGAAGGTTCATTCCAAGCTTTTCTCTGCAACTATGAGGACTGCAAACTTCTCTTTCAAACTAAAGCTGAGATTCTTATGCCACTATGATTCCAGAAGGCGAACTTTAAACAACAAAAACAAAACCACTCCAAATATCACAAGATTTGTGATTAATATCCAGGAGTGCAACACTATCATTGTTCAGATTACTGACTTAAAATATGCCAGGATTATTCATGTACAGCTCTGACCAAACTAGAGTGCACAGGGATTTGACTTGTTAGATGACCTACTTTCTATTATTCTGAGGGGATTCATCAGCACTCCCACAGTGTGTTTTAGAGTGAAGAGCAATAGAAGCGTTCCCTCAAAAGTTTTTGGTTAATCCTTTTTGTTTTTAAATTATGCTTGTTTACAAATGTAGAGGAACTTTGCCAAAGCAAAGCTTAGTATTAAGATGCCTCTAGAAGTATTATAACGCTGCACCAATATGATAGCAGAGTTAAATGTAATTCCCAATGGGTTATGAAAAGGCAATATTTGTTGTGTAGCAGTTACGTTTACAATCTAAAAGTTGTAAGTACTGTATGAAATGAGTTACTCCTGTCGTTCTTCACTAACAGCAGTAAAAATGAAAAGTTCAAATACTTAAATAGCATTTCAAGTGGGTTTCACTGCATAAAATCCTATCACCGTGAGCTATGTAATATATAAATAGAACAACTAGGTACCATACACCCTCTCCCCCATGAAAATATGCTGCTTCTCACAAAACACTTGCAACCTAGGTTAAGTTTACATTTTTAATGAAGTATATCACGTCTAGTGCCACAATGATAGCAGCCTGACATAAGCTGTGGACTTTTCAAGTGTTAGAACAATTTCTAATGATCCTGCCAGCTAGAGCCCAAAGCTGGGTCCAAAGGTTTCGGCTGGTTTCCACTAACAAGGCTGTAGTGAGAACAGAGGCCTACAGTGTATTTGGAAGCTGCTGATACTGAACCACCCGAACAAGGGATTAGATTGCATGAATCATGTTGAAGAAAATGAGGACTGAGAACCCTAACCCTGTGTGGCAAAGGGAACATATGGAGAGACTAATTCTTGTACAGTTGTAGAATTAGAAAACTGGTGGAAGTATCAACTCGCTTATTGTTTTTTTTAAAAAACAAAACAAAACAGGAAACCAAACTCGGAGATAGTCAGGAGAACGCGGTTGTGTGTTTCTGATATGGCCCATTGGGTCATATAAGAGAGGATTGCCTGCTTACAGAGTGTAGCTGTTTGGACAGCTTACAGTCAAGCTTGTTATTTGGGACATTCTCTCCATAGGGTATGCACCCCATCTTATGTAGTACGTGTTAAGGTAGCTGGATGGGAAATGAGAGACTTGATCAACTCCACATGTGGGCAGCCCTTAGTCAGGGAAACACTTCCAGGTAGCAAGAATAGACAGACACGTGCTGGTAAGTATTTCTTGTATACACAACAAGACCTGGTTCTACTGGACAAGAGAAATAGAGGGAGATGTAAGGTCAGCTGGAAAACCTTCCCTGGCCCATAATCATACACAGAGACCAGCAACATTTCCTAGCACTAATATACATGGGGGTACTATTCGAACCAGTCAGTGGCAAGATGACCCTAGCCCAGACAAGAGGTTTTTTGTGCCCAGATGAGATTATTAGGAGTTGCCTTACAAGAATCCCTCTAAATCAGAATTGCTTTTTGGAGCTATTCCTGGACAGCACATGTACATGCTGCCCAAAATCAGTGCTGAAAATAAAGATGTAGCCCTTCGTATAGTTTCAAATTTTCTTCCTTGAGTTTCCCTACCCTTTTTCCACAAATACAATGATATTTCTCATATCAAACTGGTAACATTACTTCTAATAGCAAAGAGAGGTCACAGTAGTGGGAGTTCACTGGAAATCAAATCCTATTGAGGAAAATAAAAAGGAACACACTATGGCAAGTGAAATGTAAAAATATAATTAGGGAGGCCATTGTTTTTTAAAGAGCCACTAGCAAGACACAAACTAATGCCAAACATTTTAGTTCATCAGAAGCAAGAAGCCTGACAAACAGTGAGTGGGGACTCTGGACAATCAAGGTGCTAAAGGAGCATTCAAGGAAGACAAGGCCATTGCGGAGAAGCTAAATGTAGTTTTAGCATTGGTCTTCACTGCAGAGAATATGAGAGAGATTCCGACACCTGAGCCATTCTTGTAGGTCACAGATCTCAGGAACTGTCCCAGATTGAGGTGTCACTAGAAGAGGTTTTGAAACCAATTGACAAATTAAATACTAATAAGTCACTAGGAGCAGATGGTATTCACCAAAGAGTTCTGAAGGAGCTCAACTATGAAATTGCAGAACTACTAACTGTGGCATGTAATCTATTGCTTGTATCAGGCTCGGTACCAAATGACTGCAGGACAGCTAATGTAATGCTGATTTTTTTTAAAAGGCTCCAGAGGCAATCCTAACAATTACAGGCTGGTAAAATTAACTTCAGTACCATGCAAATTGGTTGGAAAATATAGTAAAGAGCAGAATTATCAGACACCTAGACAAACATGTTGGGGAAGAGTTGACAGTTTTTGTAAAGGGAAATCATAGAATATCAGGGTTGGAAGGGACCTCAGGAGGTCATCTAGTCCAACCCACTGCTCAAAGCAGGACCAATCCCCAACTAAATCATTCCAGCCACGGCTTTGTCAAGCCTGACCTTAAAAAATATCTAAGGAAGGAGATTCCACCACCTCCCTAAGTAACGCATTCCAGTGCTTCACCACCCTCCTAGTGAAAAAGTTTTCCTAATATCCAACCTAAACCTCCCCCACTGCAACTTCAGACCATTCCTCCTTGTTCTGTCATCAGCTACCACTGAGAACAGTCTAGAGCCATCCTCTTTGGAACCCCCTTTCAGGTAGTTGAAAGCAGCTATCAAATCCCCCCTCATTCTTCTCTTCCGCAGACTAAACAATCCCAGTTCCCTCAGCCTCTCCTCTTAAGTCATGTGTTCCAGTCCCCTAATCATTTTTGTTGCCCTCTTCCCAGTTTTTCCACATCCTTCTTGTAGTGTGGGGCCCAAAACTGGACACAGTACTCCAGATGAGGCCTCACCAATGTCGAATAGAGGGGAACGATCACGTCCCTCGATCTGCTGGCAATGCCCCTACATATACATCCCAAAATGCCATTGGCCTTCTTGGCAACAAGGGCACACTGCTGACTCATATCCAGCTTCTCGTCCACTGTAACCCCTAGGTCCTTTTCTTCAGAACCGCTGCCGAGCCATTTGGTCCCTAGTCTGTAGCAGTGCATGGGATTCTTCCGTCCTAAGTGCAGGACTCTGCACTTGTCCTTGTTGAACCTCATCAGATTTCAACTAGACATGGAGCCATTGATCACTACCCGTTGAGCCCAACAATCTAGCCAACTTTCTATCCATCTTATAGTCCATTAATCCAGCCCATACTTCTTTAACTTGCTGGCAAGAATACTGTGGGAGACCGTGTCAAAAGCTTTGCTAAAGTCAAGGAACAACACATCCTCATCCACAGAGCCAATTATCTCATCATAGAAGGCAATTAGATTAGTCAGGCAGGACTTGCCCTTGGTGAATCCATACTGACTGTTCCTGACCACTTTCCTCTCTTCTAAATCATGCTCCCCCAATCTATTAGAATTCTTTGAGGGTGCCGACAAAGGTGGTCCAGTGACTAAAATGTATTTGGACTTCAAGAAAGTCTTTGAGAAGGTCCCTCACCAAAAGCTCTTAACTAAAAGAGGTAGTCAGGGGATAAGAGGGAAGGTCCTCTCATGGATCAGTAACTAGTTAAAAGATAGAAAGCAAAATGTAGGAATACATGGTCAGTGGAGAGAGGTAAAAAGTGGGGTCACTCAAGTATCAGTACTGGGACCAGTGCTGTTCAACATACTCATAAATCTAGAAAAAGGGTTAAACAGTGAGGTAGTAAAGGTTGAAGATTACACTAAATTACTCAAGATAGTTAAATACAAAGAGATCTCACAAAACTGGGTGACTGGGCAAAAAAATGGCAGATGAAATTCAATGTTGGTAAAGGGCAAAGTAATGCACATTGAAAAACATAATCCAAATTATACATGCAAAATGATGGATCTAAATTAGTTGTTACCACTCAAGAAAGAGATCTTGGAGTCATTGTGGATCATTCTCCGAAAACTTCTGCCCAATGTGCAGCAGCAGTCAAGCTAACAATGTTAAAAATCATTAGGTAGGGGACAGAAACTAAGACAGAAAATATCATGATGCCACTATATACATTCATGGTATGCCCAGTACAGTTCTGATCAACCCACCTCAAAAAAGATGCATTAGAAGTGGAAAAGAAATACAGAAAGGCAACAAATATGGTTTGGGGTATGGAACAGTTTCCATATGAGGGGAGATTTAAAAGACTGGGACTATTCAGCCTAGAAAAGAGAGGACTAGGAGAGGTATATAATAGAGGTCTATAAAGTCAAGAAAGTGAATAGGGAAGGACCCCTTCACATAACACAAGAACGAGGGGTCACCGAATTAATGTAATAGGCAGCAGTCAACCTGTGAAACTCATTTACAGGGATGTTTAACTGGCTTAAAAATAATTAAATAAGTTCATGGAGAATCGGTCCATCAATGGCTATTGGCCAAGATGATGAGGGTCGCGACCCAATGCACTGGAAGTTTCTAAACCGACTACCAGAAGCTGGGACTGGACAATGTGGGATAGAACACTTTAAAATTGGCCTGTTCTGTTTATTCCCTCTGAAGCAGCTGGAATTGGTCACTGTCGGAAGACAGGATATCAGGCTAAATGGAACATTGGTTTGACCAAATATGGCCATTCTTGTGGTTTCATTTTGGCTTATACTGTCTTGAAAGCTTGAACATGTACATTTATGATGGGCACTGAGAGGTTGACTTTTAGCATGATCTTTGCACAGAAAATGTCGACCCCTAATAATACTTCCTAATTATTTCATCATTAACCAATGATGTGTCACAATTTGCAATATCCCTTACCTGCATTTCTAAATTTCCATTAGTGCTCTGTGAGGAAATCATCAAAGTTGCTCAAATATTCCAGGTATCCTAGATTTCCTATGTATTTAGAGAGGACAAATCTCTTATCTACACAAACAAAAGGACCTCTTGTGGCCAGAAGCTTTTGTAGAGCAAGAATTGTTCCAAGAACTTCCCTCCAGTACCTTTTACCACTTACTGAATTTCAAGGTCAATGTAGTTATTTAGTTTTTGAAAAAATAAGGAACACATTGATGACCAATGAACTGATCTATTATCTGCAGTCACAAGAGTGTTACTGAACATCATGGCTTCTCCACAGTGGTGAGGTACTGCCAGCAAACGTTAAAATTACCAAGAGCCTGGTACTCAATAATTTCTTTAGTTTGAATGTAATATTCTGTGGTATGGGTAATTGGAGTGAGAAGATGAGAGGGGTGGAGGACCTTTCCTTTCTTTTTTTTTTTAATCACTGATATTTTGGCATGGGCCTGAGTCTGTGTATCAATCTGGTATTGCTAATATTTTTGCTATTAAAATTATCTGGTAATTACCCTACTGTCCTTCTCATTTTACCTAGGCCACTTCAATATTTCTGTATCCGCTAAGTAAATTAAATCTAATTTGATATAAACTATACACTAATAAGTCATTAGGGAGGGTTTTTTTTTTAAGACCAGCTGCCTTCCCCCCACCCCTCAAGTGTGAGGCATCTGACAGTGAATGAACCTCCTAGAATCAAAGAACTGGGAGGGACCTTGAGAGGTCATCTAGTCCAGTCTCCTGCACTCAAGGCAGGACTAGTATTATCTAGACCATCCCTGACAGGTGTTTGTCCAACCTGCTCTTAAAAATTCCCAACGATGGAGATTTCACAACCTCCCTAGGCAATTTATTCCACTCTTACAGTTAGGAAGTTTTTCCTAATGTCCAACCTAAACCACCCTTGCTGCTTCTTGTCCTATCCTCAGAGGTTTAGAACAATTTTTCTCCCTTCTTGTAACAACCTTTTATGTACTTGAAAACTGTTATCATGTCCCCTCTCAGTCTTTTCTTCTCCAGACTAAACAAATCCAGTTTTTTCAGTCTTCCCTGATGGGTCATGTTTTCTAGACCTTTAATCATTTTTGTTGCTCTTCTCTGGACTTTCTCCAATTTGTCCACATCTTTCTTGAAATGTGGCGCCCAGAACTGGACAAAATACTCCAGTTGAGGCTTAATCAGCGTGGAGTAGAGCAGAAGAATTGCTTCTCATGTCTTGCTTACAATACTCCAGCTAATACATCCCAGAATGATGTTTGCTTTTTTTTTTTTTGCAACAGTGTTACATTGTTGACTCATATTTAGCTTGTGATCCACTATGACCCCCAGATCCCTTTCCGTAGTACTCCTTCCTATGCAGTCATTTCCCATTTTGTATGTGTGCAACTGATTGTTCCTTCCTAGGTGGAGTACTTTGCATTTGTCCTTATTGAATTTCATCCTATTTACTTCAGACCATTTCTCCAGTTTGTCCAGATCATTTTGAATTTTAATCCTATCTTTCAAAGTACTTGCAAACCCTCCCTGCTTGGTATCGTCCACAAACTTTATAAGTGTACTCTCTATGCCATTATCTAAATCATTGATGAAGATCTTGAACAGAACTGGACACAGAACCGATCCCTGAGAGACCCCACCCATTATGCCCTTCCAGCATAACTGTGAACCACTGAATGGACTTCCTCTGGGGCATTCATGCCTGAATGGACTTCCTCTGGAGTATTCCTTCTCCATTTCAAATTTTTGAAAGCTCCTCAAAATAAAATGCCTAACTTGGCATAAGAAGGGGGACACTATTGATAGACCAATTAAATGGGGTCGACTTGACTTTGCTAGTATTTGTAAAAATTATCAACCCTGTCAGTTAAGAACAGGCAGTGACTGGGCCCAGCAGAACAAAGAAAAAGTCAGTGATCTTCTTCATATTGATATGGGAAGTCGAATTTTAAAAGAAAAGAGAATGCGTCCTAAAATAAATATTGGCAAAGGACTTGTACAAAAACTTGACAGCAATTATAGCCAATCTAGATCATATTTTTCATCTCAACCATTACAAAAGAGTTTTCCCCCAACTACTAATGTCTAAGAAAACTTTGTATCTCAGAAAAAGCTATTGTCAATTAACTTTAAAGACTATTTGTCATAAGGGCATGGAAATATTTCAAAAGACCTAGCATAAAAGCTTCAATTTAAATACTTTGCCAAATGTCTATGGCTATATTTCTCAAATATATTGGAATAATCTCTGAAATTGAAATGGTAGAGCTGAGCAAACAATTTGCCATGAATACTTTGTGAATGGGGCCCTTCTTAAATATTTATATTACTTGTGAAACAGGTATAACCTTTCTGTCTGCAGCAGAAAGGCTGGCCTCAAATACCTATGGGTTTCTCTAAAATCTTGCCTACACCTCTGGCTTGAGCCCCCACTCCAGGAAATGGAAAAATGAAACACCTTGCCTAGATGCCCTTGGTAAGCAATATTTCCCCTCTCGCAAGTAGTGGATCAGTGTATACAACCAAGCAAATGATATAAAGGCGGAAAGGACACCGCATTTATTTGGGGAAACAATGAATAACAGTATATTTAAACACTTAGTAACTAATCCACTCCCCCCACATACACACCTACATACAGTTTCTTCTGAAGTAGTTCTTTTCCTCAGGTTCCTTACTTTCCACTGTGTATGTTCAGTGGATCAATGCCACTTCCATCCTTTTCTGTGCCCCCTACTCACAGTTTGTTGCCAGTGGTTAGTTCACACTCAGGTCCATCTCCAATCTCTAGGAGGAAGTGCTACTTGTCTTCCAAGAAGAGATACCTGGCTGCTGCCTCTGAGTCGTCTCTTGATGTAATGCTGTCCAGTCCAGAGGCTCTGCCACCCGACCCAGCTATAGGGATTACCATTTTAGTGATGTTTGTTAGGGACAGCTGGCCACCATCTTCTCTGTGTATCCTCTCACAATCTCTCATCTCAATGCAGATTCTCAGGCTCTACCACCTAATCTAGCTATAGGGATTACAGTGGTGATGGGTAGGGACACCTGTATGCCACCACCTCTGCATTTGTCTCTGCCACCATGCCGGATCTAGGTCCCCACCAGAGTTCATTCAGTTGTCATTCCTCAAGCAATGGCATATGGGACCCTTGACCTTGCCACCAGGGATTTTGTGCCATTAAAGTTGATCTAATAACTTGCTCTTGAACTGTTACTCACTAGAATAATTTGTATTTGTTACTTGTTACTTCGATATTAGCTATTTGATCACCCAAATAGCCTGATATTTCTGTTTCATGGTTGTATACACAGCCGAACTGTCCAAAAAAATACATAATTTCACCAACATCTTTGGTCAAAATTTCAAATTTGCAAATACTATTGTCTGCTCTAAGCTTGTTGGAAAAATGCCCAAATGTTGAAGAAAATTTACAATCAGCTGTAGTAAGCAAGAGCTGAACAATTCAGTGGGGCTTTGCCTTTCCACATAGAGAGAATGGATGTATTTTCTGATGGAGAGTAAGAAGAGCAGGCCTAGGGGATTTTACATTTGAAAAGCTTTTCTCCTTATTCTTTTACACAAGAAATAAACTATATTTTGCTGCAATATCTCTGGCCTGCTTGTCTGTATGGACTGAACTTGTGATTTCAGAAGTAAATGTGTGTGAGCAGTATTTGAACTAAAGGACCAGGCCCATCATTCTGGTGGCAGTGGCCAGACTCATGTATGTGATCTAGCTACCAGAATGGGACAGAGAGTCACGCTGAGTTTGTGTGGATTGTGCTGGTACCTGGATACCTCATTTAAAAAGTCTGGGCTCCTATCAAGGGTGACAGACAGGTATAAGCCAAATCTATTGTCTCTTTAGCAGACATTACATTCAATTGACACACAGTGGTTGTATGTGTGTGCACAGTCCTGTTTATGAAGGGTGTAGTTGCTCTTGTCTTGTCAATTTAAATGTCTGAGGAGCAGAGTTCTGGCCAACGGGGATTAGAGACTTACTGTAAATTCCATATCCTATGTGATCTACATGGCAGAAATATGATATACGTTCCTGAGTGGACACATTTAATTTACTGGTCTGTATTTTATATTGTTACCACTAATTAGTCACATTACTCATAAAGTGCTTATATATATGTATGATCCTGTGACTGCCCTCTGCATAAACCTGTCTGATCATCTTCATTCTGTTATGGGAAAAGGCAAACAGGCTGTGGACCTGAAGGTGCACTATAGAACTGGTGCCATCAACTCTGGGGAGCAAGGGTGGGTTATAACTCCTTTTGTACATGATAAAGAGACTGTGTCTCTGTTACTGCTGCAGCTTGTGAGGGATTTCTGTGATAGGGTCTATGGGTCTAAGTTTGCATAAAATATAATTTGCTTCACCAGCCTTGCAATTTTTCTGTGTGATACTGCTGTTTGACATGTGACCTAGAAATGTGAGGGGTGAGGTATGTGCTGCTATGCTATAATGTATTTTATAAGCTTTAGCTCGTTAAAGCTCCTGACATCACTGCCTGTGTGCAGACCCTGGCTACCCATTAAATGTACTCCCACCTTACCCATGTGGCAGTATCCTTGTAAAGGGATTTGTTCTCTTTGCCACCAAAATGGTGTAAAAATAGAAAACACATTCTTATTGAATGGAACTTCTTCCACCCATCTGTTTGGAAGTTCAGCAGAACTCTGAAACAAAAGCGGTGTTACTTAAGTGCTGTTCAGACACAGTATCACAGTGAGGCCAGACTACTATACAGAGGTTTTTGTGCTATTGCAGGACAAATCATAAGGTCTATCATCAGGTTGACTGGTGAAATATAATAGACTACAACAATCAGATTTTAACTTTTTTTTGAAAAATAATTACTTGGAAGTTGCATTGTCCAAAATATTTTTTAAAGTGATTACCACGGTCTCCCATCAATAAATACTGAATATATTTAATAACTTAAATGAGGTTAAGCTACCCTTACAAAATAAAGATTTTTTTTTTAAAAAAAGTTTCCTAACCTCATTTCAAGTCATTAAAACAAGTTTAATGCTTTGAACAGGTAATATTGTTTTGCATAGATAACTCCCAAATTATTGCTTTTAACCAAATAATCGTAGAATGCATATAAAAACACTTTTTTGCTTTCAAACATTCTTTACGCTATTATCCCAGAGGTGAAATGTGATCTGGAGGGCAGCCCTCACATGCCAGAATAATGGGGATTGGTTTCCAGGACATTGGATAGTGGTGACTCTCCCAGCTCAGCAGCAGCCTCCAGAGGGCAAGGAGGCATGATGAGAATACTGTTTGGAGAAAATACCTTCACCTCCCTCATCCCATAGAGAAAATCGTGTTGCCCTCTTCTGGGTCTGTCTCTCTTTCCCCTTTTACAGCCCCTGTAATGGACAGAAGTGGTCCTGGAGGCCCCCAACAAAAGAGAATTTGAGAGATTCTCTCGGTGGGTCATTAAATTGTTACCTTCATATTCAAACTTGCCCTTCCCTCCCTCCCCCCCCCACAAAAATCACACTCTGAACTAGATCCTTCTATGACCTGAAGTTGATTTCATATATTTTCACCAGCCGTTGTCATGATGATGAATCCATTGTTATGGAAGTAAGCTCATTACTAGTCATTTCTGCCAGCTTCAAGTCTTTCATGAAGCTTTCTCTGAATTTTGAAAAATATATTCTGAAAGGCGTGTACACAAAAAAATGTCTGGATTCAGCAGTTAGGACCAACTCTGTCTGATGTATCCAGAGCCACATATGTTGTGTGGTGCCAAAACTGAATCATATGCAAAGTCAGGTTTTTCCCACAGAAACATCATGTACTAATCCAGCCAAATCCTTATCCTTTTCTCAGCTGTAGCTACAATGTTGTAAATAGGTATGCTTGCACTCTCTGGAACTGAGAGTTGCAGAGTAGGGTTTTTTAAGAAACTTTTTTTCATAACACTGAAGTCCTACAAACGACCTTGTTGTTAAACACTTGTAACAACCTAGTATACCACTATACGAAATCACCATTTGTCTGTATGTTACAAACTATAGACTGGAACTGGTTTATCTTCTCCCACATCCAACCACTTTCCCATTCCTTTGTCCTCTTGGAATGAATTTGATCCTAAAAGTGTCTGAAAGAGCTATCTGAAGTCAGGGGTGAGGGGTGTCAGCACAGCTCTTTTAACTCACATTTACCTTGATCTGGAAGACCTCCTACTACTAATTTAGTCCTGGGTCCCCACACTGAGGGAAAGGGTTGATTATTCTATGGAATAGTGTAAAATTATTGTGCGTTTTTTTTTGTTTTGATATTTTCCAGTAGCAAGCTAGGTGAATGTGCTAAAATAAAATAGTCTAAGCATCTGCTTGAAATTACAAGTGATCTTGCTTCAAGTGTGCTCAGACCTCTTGTCATCACTTTCCACAACAATCTTGATCGTGTTTTAATCGCAGATGCAAAACAAAATTTAAGCTTACCTGCTCTAATACTCACAGTACAATATAAAACTTGTACATGCAAACATTCTCATGACACATGGAATGTTTGTATGTGGGATGCGACACTGCTTGACAAAGTAGGTAGATGGGATTACCAACAACACCTCTCGCCAGAGCCTTGAAACAGTGACAATTAATCAAGGCAGACAAGGATCCAGCCTTAATTGCTGGGGACAATTAAACAGACTGGTGTAAATAAGATGATAGATGATTTAATTACCTTATACACAGCCAGTAAACCTTTTTTTTTTCTTGGAAAGATGCTTCAGATGAACCCTGTAAATCCAAAAGATTTAAAATCATATAAAATTCCCTAATCTTTGGTTTGATTGCAGGAATTACTGGGTGAAATTCTATGGCCGGTGTCAGGGAGGAGGGCAGAATAGATTATCACAATGGCTTCTAGTAGCCTGGCTTTCTACCTCTCTGAATGGTTTACTGTCCTTTTCCCAGGAGATTCAGAGCATTAGTACTGCCTTTAAAGTTGCTTCCTCGGCATAAAAGTTATGCTCTTCCAATCATAAAACAAATTCCGTACTATATGACCTAGGTGTGACTGTCAAATACCATAGCTTTCATTTTAAATATTTTATTATCAGACATTTTCAGCATGCTTGTTAATGATCAATTTGTAGACTTTAAAAATAAAAGTCTCACCAAAAATTGAGTAATTTTAAAATAGGAGCTGTGATCTGTTCAGTGACATTATCCCCAAAAAAGGCTATGTTCATTGAGAAAAATATTTTGTAAATTATATGCTCAGGTCTAATTACTCAAGATTCAGAGATTTTCACTTGGACTCAAAACCTGGCACAGGTTACATTTCTTCATTGTAGAATGCTGATATCTTACATCATTGTCTTCCCGCCTGTTAATCATTGTCTATTTTAACTACCTCCACTGTCTTAAATATCTAAACTGAAGGTAGAGGATTGTAATTTTTAGCCTGGCTTTCCCTGCAAGTGCCAAGGGCAAAGTCAATGCAATTTTGGTGTATTCTCCCCCCTCCCCTTATTGGAAATTTGAATAGTTTCCTCTAATATAGCTAGTGTGATAGACGTAGGCCAGTTGCGAAGAGCAGAGTAGCAGAAGGCAGATATACTGGCCACTGGATTAAGTTTTCTGTTCCCTGAACAGGGGCTGCTCGAGGCTAATGAGAACACCTGACTCCAATTAACCTGCAAAGAGTCAGGTGAGGTCATTAAGCTAATGTGACCACCTGACTCTAGTTAAGGCCCTCTGATACGATAAAGGGCTCACTCCAGTCAGGCAGAGGAGAGTCAGGGATGTAGAGGAGAGGAAGTGCAGCTGAAGGGCTGGTTAATGATGCTACCCTCAAGCCATCAGTAAGGGAGCCCTAAGGTAAGGGTGAAGAAGAGAGAAGCGGGAGAGCTGTGGGGAAGTGGTCCAGGGAAATGTAGCAACTCTGGCAGTGAAAGACTGGCTGCCGACAGCTGCTACTATTAGGGTCCCTGGGCCGGAACCTGGGGTAGAGGGCGGGCCCGAGTTCCCCCCAACCTACCACTACAGAAACACCTCCTGGGAGGGGAAGACAGGCCCCTGTCGGGACAGGAGGCTAAACTGTTCAGGAATAAGCCCATAGGGACAACAGAGACTGTGGGAGTTCTCTCACCAACCTCCTTGCTGGCTTATGATGAAAAGGGCTCAGTAGACTGTAACCCTGGCCCTAGAGAGAGAAGGGCTACGAGGAGCATCACAGTGAGCCTCTGAGGCTAGCATAAACTGCCTAGAAGCAAGGGACCCACGGGGACAAGGATGGAGCTCTGCCACACTAGTTAGTAACTGATTTAATGAAACACTTGTACTAATAGCATGAACTACCATTTCATGGTCCTTAGCATATTAGATGTTGACCAAAACACACTTTTACTGCAGGGCCATGGGGGGGATAAATCCTGATTTGAAGAGAAATGGCATTTCAGAGAGAGCCACTGGATTCTATCTCAAAGACTAAGAACTATTTTATCTTATTTGATTCTTTTCTCTCTCTTCCCCGTTCAACAAGGTTGTGTTGGTACTTTGCAGTTTCTTTGTTCGCAACCTCTCCGGTTTTAGTCATCCACTTAGTCCATGCATTGTTTATCTTTCATCTCGGTTACTTCAGCTCTTCCATGTTGCTCCACACATACCTCCCATCCAGTCCATTCAAAGTGTAGTTGTTAAAACTGAGCTGCTTATCCTTTGGTGTTGCCATATCACCACTCCTCCTTAGAATCTCTCCAGTGCCTCCCTTGTCTCAACTACTTCAATTTAAAACTTTTTGTCCTTGCCTGAAGGCTTTGTTATTCTATCTTCACCTAATGTGTTGCCCGCCCACCCACCCACTGCTCTGCTTCACAATTGTTGGCAGGCCTCCTTCCTCAGCTTCTCTCACACCTGTCTCGATATATTTTTCTATGGCACTTAATATAAATGCTCTCTCAAGTTTTGGTCAGTAAGACAATTTACTCTGAGTACCACTTTAACACTCATGTCTTCTGATCCTCACAAGAAGTGAGTTGAGTAATTGTAATATTCTGTATATAAATAAAATCATCAAGTGAACCATCAAGATGTGCACATGCCCAAACTCTCATCAAGAGATCATATTGCTTAAAGTATTGTCCTTCTTTATCCCTCCTCCCCACTATTCACCTTCATTCATCATGATTTATCGATGAACAGCCCATGAATAACTAATGAACAGATTTTCATATCTAAATAATTTGGCGCACATTTAAAATTCTCAGTAATGAGGGTCAATTAAAGATCATTTCATGAACAAAAAATCTAAATTGATTGGTTAACTGATTCATAGAGAAAAATATGCACCATTTTTGGCTTCTTAGCAAAACTGAAACTTGGGTTAATATTTTTTTTAAACAGGTTTTTTTGTAGTCAGCAAAAGTGTATTTAAAGTACCTTCCAGAAAGAATGAAAGCATTGTTCTAATGTACGTAGCCCGAGAGCGACAAGTAGTATCATCTCATGTGAGTCTCCTGAATGAGAATACTCATTCTGCCAGGCACCAAACTTACTTTCAAACATGTAGTCCAGCATAAAAGAACATTTAAGTGTCTGATATACAAAATGGCCCAATTTTTTATTCAGTATTTTAAGGTTGGGAACAGAGAAGAGTCCATGGCACCAGGCTGTTTTCTTTGTGTAAATGAAGGGTGTTTTTTTAAGAAGGGAAAAATAAATGTTCCCCCATAGTAACCAGTGATATCAGTCTAATACTAATTAGCAATTAGTGTCAGTGGTTCAATTCTGTATAGATGTATTTCTATCTCAACAGCATTAGAAATGGTGCCAAAGCACTAAATGGATTTAGTACTACTTTAGATTGTATTTTGAAAATTAATGGGCAGTCCTCAAAAGTCCACTTTCTTTTCACTTAAGTCTATAATAAATTTTTATCATTATATTTTGTGGAGATTTTATATTTTGTCTTTGTTAATATTTCCACTAGAGGTGATTTGATCATGTTTGACTCACTAATGCTCTATAAACTGGTGGTTAGGATACTGGCCTGACACGTTGGAGACCCCAGGTCAAGTTGCTCAGCTGCCTTCTCAAACTATTTTAATTGTGTGCTTAATCTTGTTTAAGGAGCAGGCCCAATTTTCATTTCTACATACACTTGAAGTACTTTTCAAAGAACTAAATCCACTATTTCTCTGTAAGTACTGAATTGGGCCATCGAGCCTTTCGCAGTCCGGAAACTTTCATTGAAATCAAACTATTTCTGCCTGAATTATAACAACAATATTAGATGGAGTGGGGTTTTTGAGAGGAAGGTGATAAGTACCTTCAAAAATAGATAGAAAACCATATTAACAGAATACTTGGAGCCATTTCAAACAACAACTCATATTATGTGGTTTGAAACACAGTTTGAATCACAGTCCTAAATAATGCTTAACTCCGGTTTCAAGTTTAGGGTCACCAATCTCTCACCATGCTTTTACAATAATTAACAGATGGATTAATTTTAAAACAAAAAGTCAGAAAATACTGTCATTTCATCCAAAGGAGTGTCTCATGAATGCAGAGATGACTTAAGGGCAAAAATAATCCATATTTACCAAAAATGCATGGGGCCTGCCTCTCTTTCTCTTCCTCCTTGTGTTTCCAAGTGCCTCACACCTTGTTAAATAATTTCAGGAAACTCTTTGAAGTGTAGGGCATGGATTAGAGAATCTTTAGCCTTCTGCCTGTGGTCATGGAGCTAGGGGTTGCTTTCTTACTCACTGAAGAATCTCAACTTGCCATTTCATGGAGTTCCATTTACAGAGAAAAGATAAAGGAGTCAGCCTGGTCTCTCTCATCTTTTAGAGAAGTCCTATTGAGAACTTCTCATGGGACATGTAATTGCCGCATGCATCTGTGTATAGGAATGTGATGTATTCAGGCTTCTCAGAGTTAAATGCAGCAGTTTACTGAAAATGTTGCTACATGCATGTCAGAGAATATTAAGTTTCTGCAGAGATTAGGGCTGTAGCAGAGCTGTTAGTGACTTGCTGCAGATGCTGAATTCTGCTTCTGATATAAAGTATATTTTATAAAGTACGTGGCAAACTGTTCAGTATATGGTGGTAGGGAGTGATTCATGAGTCCACAAGATCTGCCCCTGCTTAACTCACTTACCAGCAATAGGATTGAATTTAAGTGTTGCCACGGGTGAAGTGAAAATAGTGATGGAATGGTTAGACTTCACGTAGTCAGAAAAAGGTGAAATAATGGAAGAAAGGTTTGGCATGGGAAGCAGCAGTTGTGTGTGTTCATGTTAGTTCAATCAATATGTTTTGCTGTTTCCACAACAGGACAGAGACAGTGCGTGCTCAGAGCATATTTACTAAACTCCAGTAAAAGATTTTTTCAGATAAAGAATTTGTTTTCAATAACGAAAAGCAAATGAGGAAGGAAAACACTGATGACTGCTGCAATAGTAATTTGTAAGAAGATGGAAAAAGCGATTATTGAAAGTTAGGATTTACTGATGTAAGTTTGCTAATAGTACTGTGCACATGCCACTAGCAGAGGGAGTAAATGACTTGGAAGAAAATGTGAAAAAGAAGGAGCCATGGGAAAAGAACGTGGTGATTCAGTGTTACACTCTGGGGTGGAGGGAAGAATCTAACGTCTTCAAAAAACATTTTAATCATAAAAGTATGGTGGTTGCATAATATCATTACAGTGCTGAGTTAAGTGTTTAGGTGCCATAAATGTGTTTCGCCATGCCTTAAAATGTTGAGAATTTTTTTCAAATCTTAACTCTGAATGTCCTTGGTTTATAATGTTTGGTTTTGAGCATAATTACAATACCTCTCAATACCTCTACAATATTGTTTTTCTCCAGGATTAATGATATGTTCCCTCAACTTGAACTCCATATTAATGTATTTTTGTTTACTAAAGCCTAAAATACATTCCAATGTATTTTTATTGTGCTATAAATATGCTCGGTGATAAATGGACAATGAAATAAATACATGCTATGCAGAAGAATTTACCAGCTAAGGCCCTGTCTGCAAATTCCTGTCATTTGAGTAATCCTCACATAAGTACTCCCATTGACTTCACTGTGGGAGGAAGGCTGGCCTTGTGGCTAAGGCACTTGAGTGGGAATCAGGTTATGTAGCTGCTTTTCCTGCTTCTGCTGCAGACTTACTGCGTGACCTTGGAAAAGTCACTTAATCTCTCCATATCATGGCTTTCTCATCTGTAAAATGGGAATAGATTCCTTACTATGGGTCTTGTGAGACTAAACCCATTAGGGCTAGATTGTGCCAGGAGGAACAACTGGCTTTCCTGGTATGCATGGAAAAGTGCATGCACTGCTACGCCCCTCTTAAGGACGTAGCATACTCTTCTCCATGTGGCCAACCAGCTCATGCATGGGTGAAGCCTTGGATCCCTCCTACTCCACTCCTCCCCAATACAGAGTGGGCAGAAGACTTCTGCATTGTTTTCCTTTCATTAGCCTTTTATTTGGACTCTGATCCAGGGAAGGACACAGGTTTTGGTTGGAGGGCTAAACCCCCAAATGATTTATCCATGGGGAGCACTTTGAACCACCAACTGGAAAAGGGGAAACTGGGGGAGCAGCCATATTTCCATGCCAGGGAAATGTATGCTGCTGTTACAGCAATAGTTTCTTTCAAGGGAAGGGCTCAGGTTTGTAGACTTCATAGTAGTGTAAAAAGGCAGAATATCCAAAAGTTAAGAAATTTACAACCTAATTGCTCCACTGTATATCTTATGTATATATTATAACATATAAAATACCTTGAACAAGAGAGAGAGGAATAAAAGAATGAAAAACCAATAATTCTGGCTAAATTAACTTAAAGTGTAGGAATCCTAACTTTTGCATTTCCTGATCTCTTAAACTTGTAACTCTGAGATTGTAATACTGCATTAAGGTAGGGTTTTTAACATTTAATTATATACAGTATTTGTGACAGTCTAGTTCGAGTGCTTCAAAGAAATCAGGTTGGAGGCACACATTAGTTACAGTAGAAACACTGTTATTAAAGAGAATATTAGAATGCTACTTGTGAGCCAACTTTTGTGAATTAGTTTATTCACGAAAGCTTAAGCTCAAATAAATTTGTTAGTCTCTAAGGTGCCACAAGTACTCCTTTTCTTTTTGTGGATACAGACTAACATGGCTGCTACTCTGAAACCTTTATTTAAGCTGAAATCCTCCTCACTCTGTTAGCTGAATTTCTTTAGATGATCTAGGTCCATATTAGGTCTCTTTTATCCATGTGATTGAACCAAATTGCAAAGCTTTATGGTTGAGATCAGTGGTATTTTTCACATCTTGCTCACTCACTGTTTACAATGCTTGGCTCTGCATAATGGTCTACTGCCAGTCTGTTCTAATGTTAAATGAAGAAAGAAAAAAAAGAAAAGCATTCTTCTGCTTGTGACACTTGGTAATAAGTAGCTGGACTAAATAGAAGATGTACTGTGAGCCTCCTGGCTAGAGAGTTGTGATTAGTTTTAGCTCAGACTGTAGCATGCTGCTGTGGACATAGCTTGTCCAGTATGGTGACAGCGGGTCAACTCCTATGAGAACAGCATGTTTTGCTTATTATCATGCATTATACACTATGGTATTTCAAATACACTGGACATACTGTATAGCAGTTGTTTTGGAATCTTGGCTTATGATGATAGGTAAGAGTCTAGATTTCAGTGTTTTTTTTCTTTGTAATTCCTTTGTACTAGTGGGGGTGGTTGTTCCAAGCACTCAAGTTTGGGTTTTTTATGAAGTTTTAATATAAGTTTTCAAATATGAGCTTGCAGTACTCATTTATTGTAATACATGTGTACTGAAATAAAATGTGGAAAAATACAGGCTATATTCATGGTACACTTGAAAGCAGTGAAGTCTCTCTCTCTCTCTCTCCATCCTTTTGTGATAAGAAGTGTACTGGGGAAGGTCTCATGCCAGGAATGGGGAAACGTGGCCAATGGGAGCTTCAGGGGAGGTACCCACAGGCGAGGGAAGCGCATGGAGCCCACTGCCCCTTCCCCCAGGGGCCGCAGGGACGTGGTGTCGGCCGCTTCCGGGAGTGGCACAGCCCATCATGGGGCCAGGGCAGGCAGGGAGCCTGCCTTAGCCCCGCTGCGTGCCTCTGCCACCCCAGAGCCACTCCAGGTAAGCGGCGCCAGGCCGGATCCCGCACCCTGAACTCCTCCTGCACCCCACACCCCAACCCCCTGCCCATAGCCCCCTGTTGCACCCTGCACCCCAGCCCCTTGCCCCAGCCCTACATTCATGGCCCTGCATGCAATTTCCCAACCCAGATGTGGCCCTCAGGCCAAAAAGTTTGCCCACCTTTGCTATAGGCCCTATCTAGCCCAAATGAGCACCTGTGGCTGCTGACAGAATATAATTAGACTGGAAACTGCACATGCACAGAGACTGCTCCCACCTCTTAATTAACAGTTGGGCATTAGCAGCTCAAAGCTACCCAGAGCTACCTGCTTCCCAGGGGTGGCAGAGTCTGTGATACTGTCCACATGATTGACATGTTAGATCAGCAGGATCATGGAATGATGCCTAGACAACACAGAGTAGATCCCCATATACTGAGGGAGATGTGTTCTTCAAGAGCTTTAAAAGGGCAGCTATCTCTTCTTGCTTGATGACTTTTGTACTGGAGATGAACTAGGCAGATAGGAGAAGCGGTCATGAAGTCCAAACATTGATCCCAGATACACATTTGCTCAGCAATTTGTGGGAAGGCAGAAAGAAAACCATCAGGATTCACGTTACTCCCACTCCTAGACCAGCAGTCATGAAACGAGCAAGGTTCATCCCCACTCCCAGTTACCTTAAGGTTTGTAGGGCAGAGCCTGGGGCTACTCTGTGTCACCACCGAGTGACGTATGAACTATTGTGGATTGAAATGACTGCTGGTGAGAAAACAGACTGTCTGGATTGTTTGTTTTTGAAGAGCAACTCAACGATGGGGAAATTCATTTTCACAGATTTCAGAGTAGCAGCCGTGTTAGCTTGTATCCACAAAAAGAAAAGAAGTACTTGTGGCACCTTAGAGACTAACAGATTTATTTGAGCACAAGCTTTCATGAGCTACAGCTCACTTCATCGGATGCATACAGTGGAAAATACAGTGGGGAGATTTATATACACAGAGAACATGAAACAATGGGTGTTACCATACACACTGTAACACGAGTGATCACTTAAAACGAGCTATTACCAACAGGAGCGCGGGGGGAGGGAACCTTTTGTAGTGATAATCAAGGTGGGCCATTTCCAGCAGTTGCAAGAATGTCTGAGGAACAGCAGGGGTGGGGGGATAAACATGGGGAAATAGTTTTACTTTGTGTAATGACACATCCACTCCCAGTCTTTGTTCAAGCCTAAGTTAATTGTATCCAGTTTGCAAATTAATTCCAATTCAGCAGTCTCTCGTTGGAGTTGGTTTGGAAGTTTTTTTGTTGAAGAATTACCACTTTTAGGTCTGTAATCGAGTGACCACAGAGATTGAAGTGTTCTCCGACTGGTTTTTGAATGTTATAATTCTTGACGTCTGGTTTGTGTCCATTTATTTCTTTTACGTAGAGACTGTCCAGTTTGGCCAATATACATGGCAAAGGGGCATTGCTGGCATATGATGGCATATATCACATTGTAGATGCACAGGTGAATGAGCCTCTGATAGCGTGGCTGACATGATTAGGCCCTATGATGGTGTCCCCGAATAGATATGTGGACACAATTGGTAACGGGCTTTGTTGCAAGGATAGGTTCCTGGGTTAGTGGTTTTGTTGTGTGGTGTGTGGTTGCTGGTGAGTATTTGCTTCAGGTTGGGGGGGCTGTCTTTAAGCAAGAACTGGCCTGTCTCCCAAGATCTGTGAGAGTGATGGTTCATCCTTCAGGATAGGTTGTAGATCCTTGATAATGCGTTGGAGAGATTTTAGTTGGGGGCTGAAGGTGATGGCTAGTGGCGTTCTGTTATTTTCTTTGTTGGGCCTGTCCTGTAGTAGGTAACTTCTGGGTACTTTTCTGGCTCTGTCAATCTGTTTCTTCACTTCAGCAGGTGGGTATTGTAGTTGTAAGAATGCTTGATAGAGCTCTTATAGGTGTTTGCCTCTGAGGGTTTGGAGCAAATGTGGTTGTATCGTAGAGCTTGGCTGTAGACAATGGATCGTGTGGTATGGTCTGGATGAAAGCTGGAGGCATGTAGGTAGGCACAGTGGTCAGTAGGTTTCCGGTATAAGGTGGTGTTTATGTGACCATCGCTTATTAGCACCGTAGTGTCCAGGAAGTGGATCTCTTGTGTGGACTGGTCCAGGCTGAGGTTGATGGTGGGATGGAAATTGTTGAAATCATGGTGGAATTCCTCAAGGGCTTCTTTTCCATGGGTCCAGATGATGAAGATGTCATCAATGTAGCGCAAGTAGAGTAGGGGCATTAGGGGACGAGAGCTGAGGAAGCGTTGTTCTAAGTCAGCCATAAAAATGTTGGCATACTGTGGGGCCATGCAGTTACCCATAGCAGTGCCGCTGATTTGAAGGTATACATTGTCCCCAAATGTGAAATAGTTATGGGTGAGGACAAAGTCACAAAGTTCAGCCACCAGGTTTGCCATGACGTTATCGGGGATACTGTTCCTGATGGCTTGTAGTCCGTCTTTGTGTGGAATGTTGGTGTAGAGGGCTTCTACAGCCATAGTGGCTAGGATGGTGTTTTCTGGAAGATCACCAATGGATTGTAGTTTCCTCAGGAAGTCCGTGGTGTCTTAAAGATAGCTGGGAGTGCTGGTAGCATAGGGCCTGAGGAAGGAGTCTACAAAGCCAGACAATACTGCTGTCAGGTGCCAATGCCTGAAATGATGGGGCGTCCAGGATTTCCAGGTTTATGGATCTTGGGTAGCAGATAGAATACCCCTGATCGGTATTCAGATTAATAATACAGATTATTCAGATTCAGGTACTCGATTACAGATCTAAAAGTGGCAATTCTTCAACAAAAAAATTTCAAAAACAGACTCCAATGAGAGACTGCTGAATTGGAATTAATTTGCAAACTGGATACAATTAACTTAGGCTTGAATAAAGACTGGGAGTGGACGTGTCATTACACAAAGTGAAACTATTTCCCCATGTTTATTCCCCCCCACACACAGCTGGAAATGGCCCACTTTATTCCCCCCACTTTGTCAACTGCTGGAAATGGCCAACTTTGATTATCACTACAAAAGGCTTCCCCCCCTCCCCCAGCTCTCCTGCTGGTAATAGCTCACCTTACCTGATCACTCTTGTTACAGTGTGTATGGTAACACCCATTGTTTCATGTTCTCTGGGTATATAAATCTCCCCACTGTATTTTCCACTGCATGCATCTGATGAAGTGAGCTGTAGCTCATGAAAGCTTGCTCTCAGATAAATTTGTTAGGTTTCAGAGTAACAGCCGTGTTAGTCTGTATTCGCAAAAAGAAAAGGAGTACTTGTGGCACCTTAGAGACTAACCAATTTATTAGAGCATAAGCTTTCGTGAGCTACAGCTCACTTCATCAGATGCATATCGTGGAAACTGCAGCAGACTTTATATATACACAGAGAATATGAACCAATACCTCCTCCCACCCCACTGTCCTGCTGGTAATAGCTTATCTAAAGTGATCATCAGGTGGGCCATTTCCAGCACAAATCCAGGTTTTCTCACCCTCCACCCCCCCACACAAATTCACTCTCCTGCTGGTGATAGCCCATCCAAAGTGACAACTCTTTACACAATGTGCATGACAATCAAGTTGGGCTATTTCCTGCACAAATCCAGGTTTTCTCACATCCCCCCACCCCCATACACACACAAACTCACTCTCCTGCTGGTAATAGCTCATCCAAACTGACCACTCTTCAAGTTTAAATCCAAGTTAAACCAGAACATCTGGGGGGGGGGGTAGGAAAAAACAAGAGGAAACAGGCTACCTTGCATAATGACTTAGCCACTCCAAGTCTCTATTTAAGCCTAAATTAATAGTATCCAATTTGCAAATGAATTCCAATTCAGCAGTTTCTCGCTGGAGTCTGGATTTGAAGTTTTTTGTTTTAAGATAGCGACCTTCATGTCTGTGATTGCGTGACCAGAGAGATTGAAGTGTTCTCCGACTGGTTTATGAATGTTATAATTCTTGACATCTGATTTGTGTCCATTTATTCTTTTACGTAGAGACTGTCCAGTTTGACCAATGTACATGGCAGAGGGGCATTGCTGGCACATGATGGCATATATCACATTGGTGGATGTGCAGGTGAACGAGCCTCTGATAGTGTGGCTGATGTTATTAGGCCCTGTGATGGTGTCCCCTGAATAGATATGTGGGCACAATTAGCAACGGGCTTTGTTGCAAGGATAGGTTCCTGGGTTAGTGGTTCTGTTGTGTGGTATGTGGTTGTTGGTGAGTATTTGCTTCAGGTTGCGGGGAGGTGCCACAAGTACTCCTTTTTTTTTCATTTCCACAGGAACTCTTCCCACCAGGTAACTAGTGTGAATTTCTGGTTGTTTTGGCTTCTGCAGCAGAACAAATTGACCAAGGCCATTTAGATACAGAGTCCGCATTTGTGACTTTTTAGGGTTTATAGTCCAAGAGGCCACTGATATTTTACTGGATCAGGCCTCCAGGGCTTTTTCTTCTAGGGCTTAGAAATACTGTTATGATTTTTTAATTATTACAGAAACACTTATAGAAATTCTGTCAGGGAACTCCTGAGCAAAAATGTGCCTTTTCAGTGATATAAACAACTTCTGAATTCAACAGTAGTAGATATTGTGCCAAGAAAAAGCCTTCTGCTGCCCCCAGGCCTTGACGGAGGTACATAATAAATATTTTAGAAAGCATTCTGAATCTTTTATTGGCAGAGACTTCCAATATGTTATTGGACTAAAGTAGTAAAAAAATCAAAACAATGGGCCTGATTCTGATCCCACTTACACCAGTGTAAAGACAGTGGAGCTAGATTCCTATGTAATGACAGATCAGAATTGCATTCAGAAAGTTGTGTAAATAGTGGGATCCTTTGAGAACTCTGGGAAAGACAGTAGAGAATTGTGATAAACATCTGTCTCAAGTACAAGGTCTATTGATTTACAAATAAGAAATTATTCTAGCAACCACCTGCACTCTCCCATTCTATCCTCCAGCCCTCCAGTCTATTCAGCTAAAAATAGAAGCTGAGATGGAGGTGTCTAATCAAGATGTTTTGAGTGATGAAAATGAGGGAAATACGTTTCTGGGTGGCTGGTGTGCTCAAGTGACAAGTTCCCCAGCAGTACGCAGAGATGGTGGAAATCCACTGGTAACCCTTGGATAACTACATAATGTTATCTGAGTATTAGCAGTATTCCTTATAGTACTAGGTACAGGAACACTGAAAATAGTGATATTTTGCCCCTGTATTACAGACTAGCCAAAGGTCTATGCACCCCCCCCCCCGTCCCACTTAATCTGTGGGACTTAACTGACACTTAAGAAATCCAAAGGCCTTGTGTGTTTTATGTAGTGTATCTGACTTTCAGTTTTTCAGGTCATCATCAAGTGAACTTTTACTTAGAGCTGTATTATGAAGAACATGAAGCACATTATTATTTCTGTTGTGGTCAAACCCAAAGGCTGTAATCAGTATTGGACCTTGTCAAGGTTCCTCCCCCGCTCTGAACTCTAGGGTACAGATGTGGGGACCTGCATGAAAAACCTCCTAAGCTTATCTTTACCAGCTTAGGTCAAAACTTCCCCAAGGTACAAAATATTACCCCCGTTATCCTTGGAATGGCCGCTACCACCACCAAACTAATACTGGTTACTGGGGAAGAGCTGTTTGGACGCGTCCTTCCCCCCAAAATACTTCCCAAAACCTTGCACCCCACTTCCTGGACAAGGTTTGGTAAAAAGCCTCACCAATTTGTCTAGGTGACTACAGACCCAGACCCTTGGATCTTAAGAACAATGAACAATCCTCCCAACACTTGCACCCCCCCTTTCCTGGGAAATGTTGGATAAAAAGCCTCACCAATTTACATAGGTGACCACAAACCCAAACCCTTGGATCTGAGAACAATGAAAAAGCATTCAGTGTTTTACAAGAAGACTTTTAATAAAAAAATAGAAGTAAATAGAAATAAAGAAATCCCCCCTGTAAAATCAGGATGGTAGATATCTTACAGGGTAATTAGATTCAAAAACATAGAGAACCCCTCTAGGCAAAACCTTAAGTTACAAAAAAGATACACAGACAGAAATAGTTATTCTATTCAGCACAATTCTTTTCTCAGCCATTTAAAGAAATCATAATCTAACACATACCTAGCTAGATTACTTACTAAAAGTTCTAAGACTCCATTCCTGTTCTGTCCCTGGCCAAGACGACTACAGACAGACACAGACCCTTTGTTTCTCTCCCTCCTCCCAGCTTTTGAAAGTATCTTGTCTCCTCATTGGTCATTTTGGTCAGGTGCCAGCGAGGTTACCTTTAGCTTCTTAACCCTTTACAGGTGAGAGGAGCTTTCCCCTGGCCAGGAGGGATTTCAAAGGGGTTTACCCTTCCCTTTATATTTATGACACGCCCCCCAAATCTCAGCTAGGGTGAAACACTGGCTGGGATTTCTTCCTGGAGCTCTAGGAAAACAGAGTTAATAAGACACATGCATCTCTAAATATACTACCAAGTACATAAAGACTAACAATATTTTCCACATCTCAAGGACGATTTTAACCAGTTGATTCTGGGAAACTTTCACGGGAGAGTGCATCAGCCACTTTGTTAGAAGCTCCTGAGATGTGTTGGATGTCGAAATCAAAATCTTGGAGAGCTAAACTCCACCGAAGAAGTTTTTTGTTAGTTTCTTTGACGGTGTGAAGCCACTTTAGTGCAGCATGGTCGGTTTGCAGGTGGAAACGCCGTCCCCAAACATATGGGCGTAGCTTTTCCAGAGCGTAGACAATGGCATAACATTCTTTTTCAGTGACTGACCAGTTGCTTTCCCTCTCAGACAGTTTTTTGCTGAGAAACACTACAGGGTGGAATTCTTGATCAGGTCCTTTCTGCATTAAAACTGCTCCCACACCACGCTCGGATGCATCTGTGGTTACTAGGAACGGTTTGTCAAAGTCTGGGGCCCTTAGTACAGGGTCAGACATGAGTGTCGCTTTAAGCTTGTTAAAGGCCTTCTGACACTTTCCGGTCCACTGAACAGCATTTGGCTGTTTCTTTTTGGTTAGGTCTGTCAGTGGGGCAGCGATTTGGCTGTAGTGCGGTACAAATCGTCTGTAATAACCGGCCAAGCCTAAGAAGGATTGAACCTGTTTCTTTGACTTTGGGACAGGCCACTTTTGGATAGCATCCACTTTGGCCTGTAGGGGGCTGATAGTTCCTTGACCCACCTGGTGTCCAAGGTAAGTCACTCTGTTTAGGCCTATTTGACACTTCTTAGCCTTAACAGTTAGTCCTGCCTCCCTTATGCGCTCAAGGACTTTTTGTAGATGTTCCAGGTGGTCTGCCCAGGAATCCGAAAATATGGCCACATCGTCAAGGTAGGCGACTGCATATTCTCCTAATCCCGCTAGGAGACCATCTACAAGTCTTTGGAAAGTGGCGGGTGCATTTCGCAGCCCGAAAGGGAGTACATTAAATTCATACAGCCCAAGATGTGTGATGAAGGCTGACCTTTCCTTGGCAGATTCATCTAGCGGTACCTGCCAGTACCCCTTGGTTAAGTCCAAGGTAGAGATGAACTGGGCCCTTCCCAGTTTCTCTAATAGTTCATCTGTGCGTGGCATGGGATAGTTGTCTGGGCGAGTTACAGCATTTAGCTTACGGTAGTCCACGCAAAAACGTATTTCCCCATCTGGTTTGGGAACTAGAACCACTGGAGATGCCCATGCACTTTCAGAGGGGCGGATTACACCCATCTGTAACATATCCTGGATCTCCCGTTCTATAGCAGTTTTAGCTTGAGGAGACACCCGGTAAGGTTGGACCCTAATTGGGTGAGCATTACCTGTGTCAATGGAGTGGTATGCCCGTTCAGTCAGTCCTGGGGTGGCTGAGAACGTTGGCGCGTAGCTAGTGCACAGCTCCTGGATCTGCTGTCGCTGCATACGCCCAAGGATCATGGAGAGGTTCACCTCTTCCACACCACCAGCACATTTCCCTTCGTAGTAGACACCTTCAGGCCACTCAGCGTCGTCTCCTCCCTGGGCTGTAAACTGACAAACCTTTAATTCTCTGGAATAAAAGGGCTTTAGAGAATTAATATGATACACCTTAGGCTTTCGGTTGGAGGTGGGGAATGCTATGAGATAATTAACAGCTCCCAGGCGCTCCTGGACCACGAATGGCCCTTCCCACGATGCTTCCATTTTATGGGCCTGGAGCACCTTTAAGACCATGACCTGGTCTCCTACTTTGAAGGAACGCTCTCTGGCATGTTTATCATACCAGGCTTTTTGCTCTTTTTGAGCATCCTGTATGTTTTCTCTAGCAAGGGCTAAAGAGGTTCGGAGGGTGTTTTGTAGGTTGGTTACAAAGTCCAGAATGTTAGTTCCTGGAGAAGGTGTAAATCCCTCCCATTGCTGCTTCACCAACTGCAATGGCCCCTTAACCTCACGGCCATATACAAGTTCAAATGGGGAAAACCCTAAACTGGGATGTGGTACAGCTCTGTAGGCAAAGAGCAACTGCTGCAATACTAGGTCCCAATCATTGGAGTGCTCATTTACGAATTTACGTATCATGGCCCCCAAAGTTCCATTAAACTTCTCCACCATGCCATTTGTTTGATGATGGTAAGGAGTGGCAACCAAGTGATTTACCCCATGAGCTTCCCAAAGGTTTTTCATAGTTCCTGCCAGGAAATTAGTCCCTGCATCTGTGAGGATGTCGGAGGGCCAACCTACCCTGGCAAAAATGTCTGCTAGTGCCTGGCACACACTTTTAGCCCTGGTTTTGCTTAGAGCTACTGCTTCCGGCCATCGGGTGGCAAAATCCATGAAAGTCAGTATGTACTGCTTTCCTCTGGGTGTCTTTTTCGGAAAAGGACCCAGAATATCCACAGCTACTCGCTGAAATGGAACTTCAATGATGGGGAGTGGCTGGAGAGGAGCTTTGACCTGGTCTTGGGGTTTTCCCACTCTTTGGCACACCTCACAAGACTGGACATAGGTAGAAACATCCTTGCCCATTCCCTCCCAGTGGAATGACCCCCCCAAACGGTCTTTGGTCCTGTTCACCCCAGCATGGCCACTAGGGTGATCATGGGCTAAGCTCAAGAGCTTGGCCCGGTATTTAGTTGGAACTACCAACTGTCTCTGAGGATGCCAGTCTTCCTGGTGTCCCCCAGAAAGAGTTTCCTTGTATAAAAGTCCTCTTTCTACAACAAACCTGGATCGATTAGAAGAGCTGAGAGGCGGTGGGTTGCTCCGTGCCGCCGTCCAAGCTCTCTGGAGGCTTTCATCTGCTTCTTGTTCGGTCTGGAACTGTTCCCTTGATGCTGGAGACATCAGTTCCTCATGGGATTGTGGACCTAGGCTTGGTCCCTCTGGAAGCGATATAGGGGATGGAGCTGTTTCTGTTGACTGTGAACCGCTCTCCGCTGGTGCACTATGTTGGGATTCAGGCTCCGGCTGAGCCTCTTGTGTAGGGTTATCGGCTGCTGCCAGTTCAGGTTCGGTGGGGCCCTCTGGTGTTGAGGTTGCAAGTACTGGATTCAGTGCTGACACGGGGTCTGGTGTTGGTTGTTTGGCTGGTTCCGGTTCTGGGACTGGTTCCGTCTGGGTCTCTGGGACTGGATCCACTACTGCTGTTGCAGACATTGGCCTGGGGTCCAGGTCCATCACCTCTGACTGGGTCCTGATAGAAGTTTCCGGAACAGAGCTAGGCCTCACGGCTTGTTTAGCCTGGTTGCGGGTGACCATTCCCACCCTCTTGGCCTGCTTCACATGATTGGCCAAGTCTTCCCCCAACAGCATGGGGATGGGATAATCATCATAGACTGCAAAAGTCCACATTCCTGACCAGCCCTTGTACTGGACAGGCAACTTGGCTGTAGGCAAATTGAAAGAGTTGGACTTGAAGGGTTGAATCGTCACTTGGATTTCTGGGTTGATTAAATTGGGGTCCACTAAGGAAGCATGGATAGCTGACACTTGTGCTCCGGTGTCCCTCCACGCGGTGACCTTCTTCCCACCCACACTCACAGTTTCCCTCCGCTCCAAGGGTATCTGGGAGGTATCTGGGCCTGTGGACCTCTGGTGTGATTCCGGTGCAATGAACTGTAATCTGTTGGGGTTCTTGGGGCAGTTGGCCTTTACATGCCCCAGCTCGTTACACTTAAAACATCGTCCAGCTGACGGGTCACTGGGGCGAGGAGGGTTGCTGGAGAACGGGGTGGTGGGACGATAAGGGGTCTGGAGGGTTCTTTGGGAGGTAGGTGGGGCTTTGGGCGGCCCCCGGTAATAGGGTGTGGTCTGGGGTGGTCCCTTCTGGTCTCCGCTCCAACTGCGACCAGTTTTCTTCTTCTCTGCCACCTCCACCCATCTGGCTCCAATCTCTCCTGCCTCCATTACAGTTTTGGGTTTCCCATCTAGGATGTATCTTTCTATTTCCTCAGGAACACCCTCTAAGAATTGTTCCATTTGCATTAGGAAGGGCAAATTTACTGGAGATTCAACACTTGCTCCTGATATCCAGGCATCCCAATGTTTTACAATGTGGTAGGCATGTCGGGTAAATGACATGTCTGGTTTCCACCTTAGGGCTCTGAACCTCCGACGAGACTGCTCGGGTGTTATCCCCATTCTGACTCTCGCCTTGGATTTAAACAGTTCATACTTGTTCATGTGTTCTTTAGGCATTTCAGCTGCCACCTCAGCTAAGGGTCCACTGAGCTGCGGCCTCAGCTCTACCATGTATTGGTCAGTAGAGATGTTGTACCCAAGGCAGGCCCTTTCGAAGTTTTCTAAGAAGGCCTCAGTATCATCACCTGCCTTGTAGGTGGGGAACTTTCTGGGATGGGAAGTGGTACCTGGAGAAGGATTGCTAGGGTTTGTTGGTATATTCTGCTGGGCCTTTATCCTCTCCATCTCCTCCACATGCTTCCTCTCTTTTTCCTTCTCCTCCTCCTTCAGCCGCATGAGTTCTATCTGTCTTTCATGTTCCCTTTGTTTTTCCTCAGCCTGAAATTTGGCTAATTCCAGCTGTAGTCGAGTTGAGGATTTGGCCATTCTAACCTCTCTGTTTTTAACTAACTTTACACCCGAGGTTTAGAAATAAACAAACAAAACTTGGCTGTAAACTTTTGCTGTGCTGGAATAGAGTACCTATTCTCTGATAGTGATTGTCAGCCTACAGAAAAAGACAATTCCCTTGTCTCTGCTCTGGGCCCAAATTAAAGCAAAAAACCTCCAACTACTTGGAAAACTGCTTACCCAGCCCAAAGAAAAAAAAAAATTTCTTTTCAAACCTGTGCTCCTTGTAAAACAAAAAAAAAAAATCAAAATCCTAAAAAAAAACCCTGCCACTTTTGTCTCCAGGCAAATGGGTAGAGCACACACCCCCTATTTACTTTTAGGAAGAAAAGAAAAAAAAAAAAACCTCTGGGTTGGAAGACTGTGAATTTCCCTGCAGGAGTTAAGTACCCTGCCTCCAGGCAAGAAAATCTGCAATTCACAAGATAATCCCCTTTTGTCTCTGCTTGGCCACAAAGCGGAGAGAAACCAAGCTGCTTTCAGTTTCAAAGCTGCCTTCTGGACTTCCTAAAAATTCCTTTTTAAAATCTGTATTTCTAGTTCAAAAAATCTCAACTGGATCTCAAAATGATTTCAGGTTAATCCCACCACTGTGCCACCATGTCAAGGTTCCTCCCCCACTCTGAACTCTAGGGTACAGATGTGGGGACCTGCATGAAAAACCTCCTAAGCTTATCTTTACCAGCTTAGGTCAAAACTTCCCCAAGGTACAAAATATTACCCCCGTTATCCTTGGAATGGCCGCTACCACCACCAAACTAATACTGGTTACTGGGGAAGAGCTGTTTGGACGCGTCCTTCCCCCCAAAATACTTCCCAAAACCTTGCACCCCACTTCCTGGACAAGGTTTGGTAAAAAGCCTCACCAATTTGTCTAGGTGACTACAGACCCAGACCCTTGGATCTTAAGAACAATGAACAATCCTCCCAACACTTGCACCCCCCCTTTCCTGGGAAATGTTGGATAAAAAGCCTCACCAATTTACATAGGTGACCACAAACCCAAACCCTTGGATCTGAGAACAATGAAAAAGCATTCAGTGTTTTACAAGAAGACTTTTAATAAAAAAATAGAAGTAAATAGAAATAAAGAAATCCCCCCTGTAAAATCAGGATGGTAGATATCTTACAGGGTAATTAGATTCAAAAACATAGAGAACCCCTCTAGGCAAAACCTTAAGTTACAAAAAAGATACACAGACAGAAATAGTTATTCTATTCAGCACAATTCTTTTCTCAGCCATTTAAAGAAATCATAATCTAACACATACCTAGCTAGATTACTTACTAAAAGTTCTAAGACTCCATTCCTGTTCTGTCCCTGGCCAAGACGACTACAGACAGACACAGACCCTTTGTTTCTCTCCCTCCTCCCAGCTTTTGAAAGTATCTTGTCTCCTCATTGGTCATTTTGGTCAGGTGCCAGCGAGGTTACCTTTAGCTTCTTAACCCTTTACAGGTGAGAGGAGCTTTCCCCTGGCCAGGAGGGATTTCAAAGGGGTTTACCCTTCCCTTTATATTTATGACAGACCTATTATACTACATACTGTACAAACATCTAGGAAGAAATTGTCTTTGCCCCAAGAGCTTATAATATAATGTTAGAAAAGAGACAAGGGAGAGTAACAAACAGTAACGGAGAGGGAGGGAAGGCTGACAACCATACAAGTCATAAGAACAATGGCTTACATAGGCTATCTGTGTGCATAATTTGATGTTATAAGTCATTTTAAAAGTTAATATAAATTTGTTAATGAAATTGCATCATTAATTCCACTGAAGATCACAAACTGACTTGAACTGAGCTCCCAACCATCTTTCTCACAGCTTGAGTTAATTTCTCACTCAGGAAATTTTAAGACATCATCTTAAACCGCCAAAACCATAACACAAATTCCTGAATGAAAATTTATTCAGTCTGAATAAATTTTCATAATTGTCCTTAAAAGAAATATTATCTGTTTCCCCTAAAAATGCTAACAATGCAGGTAGGAATAAAAAGTTGATTTACTTCAAGTGTTGTCCCTGTGGGTGCTCCACTTCAGGTGACAGTGCGTCCCGGCACTGTTGATCAGAGATTTTCAGTAGCAGTGCTCAGTTGGGCCGCTCGTGTGCAGTAGCTATCTCGTGGCATCGTTGGAGTCTTGTTTAGTGTGCACAGGGCCTGACCCCCTCAGTTCCTTCTCAACCATCCTTGGTTGAAGACAGAGCTCAGGGCACTGTGACAGCTTCTCCCCCTATAGACAAAATAGAAATGTAGTTGTTAGATACGTTTATAGTAATGTTTAGTTAGTTTGTTAGTTAGTAGTTTAAAAACAATAGTTTCTTCTCCAATTCCCTGCTCCATTTGGAGCACCAACCGTAAAAGTTTCTCTATTTACCCGTTTCCTAGAGGCACTACCCCAAACATGGCAGGATACCCTGGCTTTAAGAGATGTGGCTCCTCCTTGAGAAGCGATGCCATGGCCCGATGGGCACTCCCTCTGTGTGAGATGCCTTGGAGAAACATGCATACCACAGAAGTGCATTAACTGTAACAACTTGAAGGCTAGAGCCTGGTGTGGACTGGGTCCGGGACCCTACTACCGCACAAGGGACACAAAATACACCTGCCTTCAGTCCAGACGGTCCAAGTGGGGCAGGCAGAGAAATAGACCACCACTACCCATGCCACCAAAACCTCAGGAAGTGGTGTCTCAACCGCCATCTAATATGCTGCAATTTGAAGGATTGGTTGACGGTCTGAATGACCTCCCTCTAACACCAGCGCCACTGTGCCCATTTGGCCACCGCCTGAGACATTTCTACCAGGCTTGGGAACACATCACACAAGATCGTTGGGTTTTAGAAATCATATATGCAGGCTATTCCATCCCCTTTACTCCTTGCCCCCCTACTCTATCCCCTTCCCCATCCCTCTTCAGGGACACTTCTCACAAGCACCTCCTAAGGCTAGAAGTAGATCATCTACTACAGCTAGGTGCCATGGAACCAGTACCAACACAATTCAGAGGGAAGGGTTTCATCATCTAAATACATCACTGTTTTTTTCCTGAAATTGTCTGAGTAAAAAATGCGTTTGTTGAAAAAAGCAACAGGAGGTATAGAAAGATTCTTAATAGATTAGAATATGAAATTTCCATATAGCCAGTCTCTTGGGCCTTGAACCAGGAAAGCATTTAAGCATGTGAATAATCCCATTGAAATGTATTAAGTGTTTAATGTTAAGCACATGCTTAAATGATTTTTGGATTGGGGGCAGGGTGCTCAATATCTTAAAGGATCAAACCTGCCTACAGCAGTTTAACATTCTGATAATAATGTATCCAGGGGCTTTGTATGATACCTTTGTAGACCTAAAATCTGAACATTAGTTTTGTTTTTAATGAAAAATAAATATAAGACCATAAAAAGATATACTGGAGGGATAGTTCAGACAAATATTTGCTTACTTAGTAAAGAAGAGCAAAATGACTTGGTGAAAACCTGTCCTGCGTCACATATACCCCCCAACCCTTGAACTAAATTAAACTTCTTTTTGGAAGTTTGAAAATATTCACATTCGGAAGCTTCTCCGAACCAAGATGCAGAACCACTTGAGATTTGCCTATCACTAATTTATTGCCCAATAGCTTGTAGACATCTCAGTTTACAGTATTGGCATTTATTGTTTTTGCCTTTGTTAGCTCAAAATCATGACTTACGGTACATTTAGAATACATACGATAGCCTGTCATAATTATAGGATTGGTTTCTTAGTTACAGAGAGCATCATTAGCCTAGTGAACATAGGGCTTGTCTACATTACCCGCAGGATCGACGGGCAGTGATCGATCCAGTGGGGGGTCGATTTATCGCGCCTAGTCTAGATGTGATAAATCGACCGCCGAGTGCTCTTCCGTTGATTCCAATACTCCACCAAGGTGACAGGCGCAGGCGGAGTCGACAGAAGAGCACCAGCTGTCGACTTACCACGGTGAAGACACCATGGTAAGTAGATCTAAGTATGTCGACTTCAGCTACATTATTCACCCCCTTTTTCCCCCCGCCCGCAGTGTAGACCAGGACATAGAGAGCTACAGCAGGATTAAAAGAGGACAGATTTGACTGGTGTACAGAGGAGAACAGAAGGTCCATGCCCCTTAATTATTTTCTTCTTTAACATCTTACATCTATTGCTAGAAAATTTACTGGTTGTTAAAGGAAAGATTACATTCCTGTTGTTTTTGTCAAGTACTTTAACAAACCCTTTCTAAATATGATAAATGAGTATTTTGTTTGTTAGAAAATGTGACATATCCATATGTGCTACTCTTTCAGAATCTGTATATTTAATTACCACCACAACTATCAATTAAAATGGGATAGACATTGAGTTTCTGAGGGGAAGAAGGTTTTGTGGGAGAGAACTTCAGCATCCAGTTCTATTCCTTCCTGGTATGTCTCTTTCTTTTAAAGCCAGCTTTAAGCTTTTGTTTTCTGGTGGATACTTTCTTTCTGAATCTTTCATAAACAGCAAGGAAGGTGAGGATGATTTGGGACTATGTATTCTTAGGAAGGAAGAAACTCAGTGCTGTCTTATGCTGCAATAGAAGGTGTGCTGTAAGACTCAACTGGTCATGTGAACTACTAGGCACCAGGCTGACCTATCCTGGCACAACAGTCTGATGTAAAAGGCCTGGAGGAAGTGTTAGCAGATTTGCCCATTATTTTGGGGTATGCTAATTTATTAGGGTTGCTCTTCTGGAGGTGGGGGAGGTCTATTGATGTACTGCTTCTGTCACTTGTGTTTTCATACGGAGCTCTACTTCTCCCTGCTGCAAGTTTCCTCCCAATGGAGCTATCCTGCAGGACCTAGGTTCCCCAGGGCTGGGTTCCTCCAACCCCAGAATCAGATGAACACACACACGCACATTAACAGAGCACATCTGAGCAGACCGGGTCAATCAGCACTCCCAAGCTGATCCCTTATGTGTCTCTGGACTCAGCAGCGGGGTCAAGCAGCACTTCTAAGCTGTCACCCTTATATGCCTTTGGACTAAGCAGGCTGAGTCGAACAGCACTTTCAAGCTACCACCCTCCAGTGCCACAGGATCAGCATGTCCCTATCCCCACTTTCACGGTACAATTGTTCTGGTAGTAACCCACATGATGAGCAAACCCCACAGGATTTTTGGGCACCACAGGTAAGAGAAGCATTGCTGCAGAGCAAATGGGGAAGCCAAAAACACAAAAGAGGGAGGAAGGGAAGCAACCAGCTTAGCCATAAAAGTTATTTATTGCCAGATAATAACCATACAAGGAGAGCCAAACAAACAAAACAGTTACAATATTAAATCTAGCTTAAATTTGATTACAAAAGTCAGGTTTAGAAAATTGTAACTGATCACACAAGTCAGAGTTACAAAGCTATACCTAGAGTAGAAAAAAAATAGAGAGAGAGAGTTGGGTTCTCACCACTCCGCGAAGCTTGAACCAATCGGGGTTCCGAGATGGTGGTGGTAGCTGAGGGTCCGGAGTGCTGGAGAAAAGGCAGAGTCCTGATTAGTCTGGAGAAGATGAAGTCCCTATGGAAATGATGCAGATTTTGGATCCAGGCATCAGAACACTTACTTGAGCTTGGGTAGGGATTTTTGCAGGGAAACAACAATGGTTCAAGGGAGAACATTAGATTTGTTTGTGGGTGAACTGAGGGCTCAAGAGAATAAACCAAAGTTGCTTTGTTCAGGCTAGGCAATAGGGACTGATCATTCCTGGCTATGGGTAGTGTTACTTCGAGGGAGCTCCTAATGCAATTAGGCAGCTTCAGTATTTTGGATACCAATAAAGGATTTATTACTAGAATTGGTCTGAAAACTACTGAGCTGGGTGTGTGTAGGCATGGGTTCATTAACATCTGGAGCAGAGATCTCCCATCACGCAGTGTTTCCCTGCTTTTCTGATCCCAGAACTCAGTGTGGTTCTTGCCTTGGAATCTCTGTTCTCCATTCTGTATGCTAATGGGGATGCCTCCCTGTCCCATCTTTGATGCAAATGAGGTTAGGGGAATTGCCTTAATCCTATCACCCTTGTCTGGAGGAGTTTAGATGTGTCTCCCACTGCCTTTTCATTGCTTTTTGTAAGTCTTTCTTCTGATTGGCTTTGGTTCAAGCAGAGGTTGGTGTGGGGGCGGGGATGTGTCCTTCATGAGTCAAACAGGCTGGATACTGTGCCCTGGTTCCCCAAGAAGATAGAGCTGACAGGTATCAGAATAGACCTCCATCCACTCTGTGGGTGGGTTCATGCAGAGTTGCCAAGAATGGCAAATTCATGTAAATGATTTATGACCATTCAGGTATCTATATATGTATCCAGACTCCCGTCTCCCACTGGGCTGAAGTAATCATCATTGGTTCAAGTTTAAAGAAGGGGTAGGGGGCAGAAGGGTAAGAACAGGGGCACTTCTCAGATTTAAAATTATACAAATGCCAGTGTGACCAGGGTCCCGGGGGGGCACTCTGAGATTGCTCAATTAGCACAAAATGCAAAGAATGGGGCAGACAATCCCCAAAGGTGGTTTACCAAGCCAGCAATGAAACAGCTTCTACAATACCTTAGTGGTTATCTAGAAGCCAAAAACACAGTTCCCTTAAAGCAACCCAGCCTTGGGCTTCCACCCAGACAGCCAAGTCAAATATGAGGAGGATTACTGAAAATCTTGTTCATCATATAAAAAGTTCTACCAATTCCAAAGGATTGGACAAATTACCAACCACGTCAATGAATATTTCATATCTTCCCCAAATACATGCTTACAATCAATTTTTATTAGCTAAACTAAGATTTATTTAAAAAGAAAAGAGAGAGAGTGTATTAGTTAAAAGATCATTATACATACTGATATGAGTAGAGTTCTTAGGTCAGTTTCATAGTAGTGATGGTGAGCTTTAGTGTTGCAAAGAGTTCTTTCTGAATTAGTTTCATAGGTCATAGTCTCATGTCCAATATCAGGGTGAGCCAGACTGGAGCTGGGGATGTCGGTTTTGAGACTCAAACATCCCCTGATGAAGCTTAAGCAAATCTGAGATAATAGGATCAGAGCCCAAGAGTTCTTTATATAGTTCACTGGCAAGCTATGATAGCTTCTTGATAGCAGGTATTCCTTGAGTTAAGAACAGTGGCTTTGAAGTAGAATCACCTATTTCCTATGTTTACATAGGTAACTAGTTGCATTCATCAGCATAAGGTCATTATGCATTAAGTAGTTTATAGACATATTACTACAAACTTCAAAGAGAAACATAGACAATGAAATTATTACACCCAAGTTTCATCTAAAAGTTAATATTCCCTTTTGATCTCTGAATCAATAGATACAGTAACAGACAGGAACTATCTACATGGTTAACATCTAACAAGATATATTAATTGTATGTGTCTATTTATTACTTCTAATCCTCTAACAATACAGGTTTGCATTTCAAAGCTCTAGTCTATCTAACATGAAATGGCCCTAATTACCATTTACATACTTTTCTGACAAATCTCTAAAAGTAGAATTTGCGTCATTTAGCCCGCTAGTTGCTTAACCCTTTCTGGCTTAATGTCACAGCCAGGTGTTGGGTAGATCTGTCCCCTCCCTTGATAACTCTGGCATCTTCAATTCAGTGGTTCCTCCATGTTTTGCTGACTGATTTCTATCCAGAGCTTTCAGCTAAGTTACCTGTTTCATGTTCTTTCCTGTTTGACCATCAGCCAGCCAGGGAAAGTATCCAACCCCTGCAAAGACATTGGGGAAGCAGTGCAGTATTCAGTGCCTCCCCAACCTATTCCCCAATGCTATCTCCTGGACTGAATTAAATCAAGGAAGGTATCGGAAAGTAATATTAGATAATGAAATAAAAATGTTTCAAAATACATAGTGATCATGGCTGTCATGGGATGGTGCTGTTCTACATCATTGTATATATTTTTGTAATGTACAAGCATTGTTCTGTCTTTGAAGATAAAGTTCATTTTGTGGTGCAGTTCTTTGGGGGAGAGCAGTTGCGAGCAGCAGAAAAGTTCACTCACTGCCTTTGTGTCTCTAACTAGTCAGTTTTTGAGGCAGAGTTGCTCTTTGGGAACTGGACATTAATGAATATCAGCCAAAACACCAAAGAGGAGATTGTCTGTCTGCAAGCTGGTTTTGACCACCTCTGTTAAAGAACTGCTGTATATACTGTAAATTGAAACAAGTTACACCTAGAGAATACCCAGATTGTAGATCAATGATTTTACCTCCAATGGGAAACCAATATAAGACTATATTTGTTAAAACCTTTTCTGATTCTACCGTAGTAATACACACTAGCAAGTCACACTCTTGCTAGCAATCTTACAATATGGGCTATCCCTTTGAAATTTTCAGGATGTGTTCTCCCTTATGTCTTACATTTATTTTTTTCATCAGGGAGCTGGCAGCAACAATATGTGCAGCAGGATTTAAATCAGAACAAAAAATCATATGTTCAGCCACTCAGTGATGATGATCTAAACTTAAATAGTGGTTTCCAAAATTACCTCCTTGTTTCTGTTGTCCAAAATGGAAACTATTTTATTTTCTTTTGGGTCAAATCCAGATGCTCTCATCCAGATTTTACTCAAGTCGTTGATTTCAGTTGACCTTATAGAGTTATAACCTAAATTTTTAAAATATTTCTATAGCATTATATATTTGTGTGGCACTGTACTCCTGAGATGCTAAACTGAAGTCTCATCCAACTGTGAAGATGAAAATAAAATATTCTATCTTACTTTTGAAAGTTCACATGATAATTCTTGAGTCCTGGTTATTACAACTGATTTTATTCAGAGCCGTTATATTTTCTAAGGCTGTGTTTCAGCTAATGTTGAACTTAATAAAGGCTTCCTACTCACCCGATCATTGCATTACTTATTTATCCCTTACATTGTAACACATTTTGAGGCCCATTGAACATGCAAGACTTCTGTCCTATGAACCAAATCTTATACTGTGTATTTAGAAAATGATCCCTCCATCCACATAGATAACTGGCCAACCATCCTCAGCAGAAAACACTTTTTTTCTTCCACTATGGTGATGACTGATATAGAAAAGCCTCCGATTAAATAAATAAATTAAATAAATTGAATTTGGTTTCTTGGTCCTCAAAGAAGAAATTACATTTCCAAATCTTAGAAGATGGTGGCACTCTGCACTGACAGTGGGAAAGAGTCTAACAGATTGCAGATTATTAATCAAGGAAATCGGCAACACTCGATTGCAGATGCACAAGATAGCAGATTTGAAGCCAGGTGTGACACTGAAGTGTTTACTTTAACAGAGTTCTGACTCTGATTTATTTTTGTGCACAGAATCTATTTCAAAAGATTAAATCACCAAGTTTCACTAGGCAATATCAGAGATGAGGAGGAAAGTACTGTAGAGTCTCTTACATTAACTTGACTCTTGCATTCTGACACTCTTAAACCCACATCCATACGCTCACTGACTCGTGAAAGTGAGTGTAAAAGGTTCTTACACATAAGGAGCTGGAAGATGTGTAAATTAAATAAGAGGATGTCTTCTTCAAGTTCCGACTTCCTATTTGTTGTTGTTCTTGCTACATGCCTCTTTTCTGGCCAGTTTTAAGCTTGTGGCCAATGGTGTCGCCCCCCCGCCCCTTTGTCCCTGGTGAGAAGAGTTTGACTTTTTCTTTCAAACGTGTAACTCACTACAACTTTACATGGCAATCTTCTCCTTGCACTAAAATTACTATAAAGCACTATGGGGAGATGAACTTTCAGAAGTCACAATGTGGCTGTCCACTTACAAATGGTGCTGTGTGTAGACAGCACGCTGGTTGGTGTTCTGAAATCTGCACTATTAGTTTCTAAGCTCTTGCACTAACAGATCCCTTGATGAAAAAGAGGGAATAGTGGTAGACCATTCTCGGTGAGAGGTCCTCCGCTCTGGAACTTGCTTGCTGCTTT
Source organism: Lepidochelys olivacea (assembly GCF_965140295.1). Lineage (NCBI taxonomy): Eukaryota > Metazoa > Chordata > Testudines > Cheloniidae > Lepidochelys > Lepidochelys olivacea. Next base: position 78,100,355 of record NC_140414.1, read on the forward strand.
GGTCCATTGAAGTTAAGGTCTTTTTGTTATTCCAGCTTTGCATGCTACAAGGATCACCTGTTTTCTAACTTTTGGTTAGGGAGTAGGTTTAGGCAGGATGTGTCCGGTACTGTCGTTGGTTATTCTGGAATGTTATCTAGCTTGGATGGTTTGGACTGGGCTCTTCATTTGGACTTCTGGATTTTTTTGCATTTGTTTTTTGTAAGGACTAGGGACCCCAAAATTATGATTGATTACTATTTAAGAATTGCCTGGACATCAAGGCTTTTAAGAAAAGACAGGGCTGAGGACGATAAGAATAATATTAAAAAAGTCTAACGGCAAGGCTTCTTCAAACTTTCCAAATAGTTTTCAGCCTTTCACCAGAGTGTGCTGTTGTTGCAGCTGAAGAGACTTCCCTTTCTTCCATGTTTGTGAATGAATGAATTAAAATATAGATATCAATATGAGGTATTATGTGCCAGATAAATAATGAGAAAAATAGGGAACTAGAATACCTATTGTGATTAAATGTGTAAAAGGGAAGTGATACAGCTTTGGGCAAAATATTGTAAACTTTAATGACAGGGTTTAACTTAAGCAATCCTGTTAAGGAAAGAAGTAGTTCATATTAATTTATTTCAGTTTAGTGATGGAAGTGAAGAACTAAGGCTAATATTTGGAATCAAGCACGCTTTTTGCGAATACAGACTAACACGGCTGTTACTCTGAAACTTATGCTATTAAGTTAGTGAAATTCACCTATGCTGAAAGACAGTAATTAAAAGGGACAGGAAGCAAATAGTATGTGATGTTGCACTTCATATACTTTATGAAAACATGCTTATGAATTTGAATATGATGTAACTGGAATATGCTTTATGCAAAAGGTATCTTGTAAGGTATCATTACAAAGCTTATAATCTACTGTGTGTGTTCATCCTATTTGTTTGCATGTATTATTTCTATGTCTGGAGTTAGGAGAATAAGATATAAACTTGTATCACTGATTTAAACATATTAAGTGGAGGCCATTTAAGGGTACTCCAGAAACAATCAATTGTAAATGGCCTTAGTTACTTGAAAGCCTTCCTGTGTATGTGTGGGCCAGCCCATGGGGAATGTAGATTAGGGGTCGTACAATGACATGTGACTATGTCACCTGATGATGAAATCCATCTTAAATCTGGTACTTTTCCATTTAGATAGACTAGAGCTTTGAAATGCAAACCTGTATTGTTAGAGGATTAGAAGTAATAAATAGACACATACAATTAATATATCTTGTTAGATGTTAACCATGTAGACAGTTCTTTGTATAAACTACATGAACTTTAAACTGGCAATTTCAGCAGCTGGCAGAGTGGCAACTTGAGCAAGCATGGTGTGCAAAGTTGGCCAAGGGGTGCATTATAAAGAGGCCCATGGAACGTGACTTGCAGAAGTAAGTTGCTTTTGGAGCAAATCAGCCAGTGTTCAATGTATGTCTCAAGATGGTTGTATGAACAGCTGTGGCCTAAATGGCCTTGCACAAGCTGATATGCACCAAGAGACTAGAAAATTTCAGCCCTAATTGCAAGAACTCAAAAGGCATGCCTTGTTCCCTGGTGAGAGGACAACTCTCATTTTGGCTGGACACTTTGAATTTTTGGCATGAATATGGGTCATTATCTGACTGGAGATGCTGGTATGGACCAAGAAGATAACCCAATTTGGACTACCCAGCAGAAATGCTTTTCTTCTTCAGCATATCACTTTCTCAAACCATAGATTCCTGGAATGGAGATGACTCGGATCCTGGCTCAGCCACCTGGGAATCAACCTGGTGATATTAAGTACCCAACTCCTGTAGACACATGATTTAACTGTCTCTTTCTATTTTCCAGCAATTTGGTTTGCCCACTAGCTCACAGAGAAAAGACTATAGTTGTGTCCATCCTTTGATCCACCTGCATTTGCTGTATCACGTCCTGATGTGAACAGTAACGGAGTGAGGGCTGAGTAAAGATCTGGTGAAAAGTAGCACACATGCTTTCTCTTGTGTAAAGACCGAAGTCAGTCAATTGACCACTTCCTGAAACAGGGTACCTAAGCAGTAAGGAAGTGTAAATCTTTGTGTATATGCTTTAAAGATTGTCAGAGTTATAGTGTGTGGTGTTTTGTAACAGGTTCCCATCATCGTGGTTGTAATGTGATTTTGAAACTAAACAATTTATTGTTAATTAAGGCTGTGGAACACTGCATATGTCTCCCTAGTTAAGGGTTTCATATAGCCTTTCAAGTTCTAGGTATATACAGACCTAAAATGAGACCAAGCGTGCAAGCTTCTTGACCTGTACCCAGTCTATGTAGTTTGTCATAAAAATGTAAGTTTGATTAAAATCCTTAACTATCTAACAAACCCTGGAGCTAATATCATTTGTGGGGAAATAGGCTAAAAGGATCAGCTATTATATATTCATTCAGAAGGAGACCTTGATGAACTGGCATGTAAATAATTCACCAAATTGTCTTATGCTTTAGCTTTGGATTGTCCTCCCTCTGTGATAGCAACACTGGAGTTGATAACCACTTGGCACAAGAGAGGCCCTATTCTGAAGGACTCTTAGTCAAAAGTATAAACAAGGTCACCTTCCCAAGACAGTGATTGAACATAAGTGTTACTGTCTATTGTGGTTGTGGTGTTTGATTCTGAAAACATGGATGGCTAGTGTATCGACCAGTTTTCTAGTTTATCAAAATCATAGTCCAATATTATTTTTGCCATCTTGCATCCGATACTATTATTTGCTGTTTATAAGAATAGTTAATAGAACACTATACAGTTAAACTCTCAAGGCTTTTATCTTTAGGTAAGCAATCAAAATTAAGAGAACCTTAAAAAGGCAGGATGGGTAATCAGTTAAGCAGTATGCTTAGCTATGGTTTCGTTTATACCCCATCTTTCTTATATTTGTGTGTGTTAAGAATTTTTCTAAAAGTACCAGGAAACAACGGGAATAGGTGATTTAATGAAAATAGCACACATTCATTAAGACATGGATTTAGTAAAGCACTTCAACACATAATAACCCCAGCCCTGTTCAGCAAAGTACTGAGGCGTGTGATTACATTGAAGCACATGCTTAAGTCCTCTTGAAGTCATACAATCATAGAACATTAGGGTTGGAAGAGACCTCAGGATGTCATTTAGTCCAACCCCCTGCTCAAAGCAGGACTAAATCATCCCAGGCAGGGCTTTGTGAAGCCGGGCCTTAAAAACCTCTACGGATGGAGATTCCACCATTTCCCTCGGTAACCAACTCAAGTGCTCCACCACCCTCCTAGTGAAATAGTTTTTTCCTAATATCCAATCTAGACCTCCCCCACTGCAACTTGAGACCATTGCTCCTTGTTCTGTCATCTACCACCACTGAGAACAGCCTAGTTCCATTGTCTTTGGAACCCCCCTTCAGGTAGTTGAAGGCCTCTTCTGCAGACTAAATAAGACAACTTCCCCCAGCCTCTCCTCATAAGTCATGTGCCCCAGTCCCCTAATCATGTTCATTGCCCTCTGCTGGACTCTCTCCAATTTATGCACACCCTTTCTTTAGTGGGGGGCCAAAAATGGGACGCAGTACTCCAGATGTGGCCTCACCAGTGCCAAATAGAGGGGAATAATCACTTTCCTCGATCTGCTGGCAATGCTTCTGCTAATGCAGCCCAATATGCCATTAGCCTTCTTGGCAACTAGGGCACACTGTTGACTCATATCCATCTTCTCGTCCACTGTAATCCCCGTGTCCTTTTCTGCAGAACTGCTGCTTAGCCAGTTGGTCCCCAGCCTGTAGCAGTGCATGGGATTCTTCCATCCTAAGTGCAGGACCCTGCACTTGTTCTTGTTGAACCTCATCAGATTTCTTTTAGCCCAATCCTCCAATATGTCGAGGTCACTCTGGACCCTCTCCCTACCCTCCAGCATATCTACCTCTCCCCCCAGCTTAGTTTCCTCTGCAAACTTGCTGAGGGTGTAATCCATCCCATCAACCAGCTCATTAATGAAGATGCTGAACAAAACCAACCCCAGGAGAGACCCCTGGGGCAGTCCACTTGATACCGGCTGCCAACTAGACATCAAGCCATTGATCACTACCCACTGAGCCCAACAATCTAGTCAGATTTCTATCTACCTTATAGTCCCTTCATCCAATCCATACTTTTTTAACTCGCTGGCAAGAATACTATGGGAGACCGTGTCAAAAGTTTTGCTAAAGTCAAGTTATATGACGTCTGCCAGTTTCCCCATATCCACAGAGCCAGTTATCGCGTCATAAAATACAATCACTTGCCCTTAGTGAATGGGACACATACATGTGGTGAAGTGCTTCAGTGAATCAAGGCCTGGGTTTGGTGTGCAGTGAAATGGATATACAGTGTAAGTGAATATTGTAGCAGTAGATTGAATATAAGAAAACAATGAGGTTTGTATATAGTCTAGGAGATTTGAGTGGATTATATCCCTTATCCATTTAGCTTCTATTAGCCCATGTGCTAGAATGCCAAGTTTGCAGTTGATGAACCTTGATTATTCTCAGTAGCAAAGCCAATGTTTTTCTGCTGTCTATGGAAACATAAATAACATCAAATTTAAAATACAGAACCTGTCAGTGTTTTTTAATCAACAGTACTTTTATCTAGTGCACATTAAAGTTGCACAGAACTGCTGCTTTTTAAATGTACAGTTTGATTTGCTCTTGTTCTCTTAATAATTGGCATATCTGGCAACTGTGCCATTCTGACTGATACTGTGCCATTTTTACAGTGTTGTGCATTTGTACTTCTGAGAATAATGTTCCTTTTCTTGTCTCACACAATCCCCTGTCATGCTGTCTACTGTGCAAGAAAGTGTTCCCTCTCTCTGCTGTATCTGACATCTTCCATCATATGCAGATGTTTTGATTCAGACACTTCTGGCTACCAGCATCACAAACTGAGCGTAAGAGCTCAAACCCCTGGAATACATGTCCATTCCAAGGAGACATAAGAGCTCTTCCATTGGGACTGAAGAAGCCTTGTTGTATATGTGCCACTCTGATAAAAGCAGACTTCCAGAGAATTTCTGTAACCTCACACCTTCTCTTTTACAATCAGATTATCTGAGGGTTTTGGTGGCTTTTAGAAAATATTTATTATTCTAAGTTCCATGTGCATTTATATACTTACAATAGCATTCGGCTAACTAACATGGAAGTGCCATATTCCAAAAAAAAAAAAAAAATTACACTATTTTAGGAAATATAAAACCCCTTGTGTGATAGGGAATAAGAACATTCTATTTTCAGATTGTTTAGACCTGAGTAGTGAATTGAGAAGTCTGATCTAAAAAGTAATAATTAAACAACACTTGAGTTTTATATCTGGGTTGTGTCCTAGAAACATGTCAAGATTGCAGTCCTGCACCACCTTCTGTTCCAGGCAGTGATAGGGTTTATTAATGACTTTCTTCTTGATCAGTAGCCATCATTTTTGCTGCAGGTGAACAACTAATTTATGGAATAAAAGGGTAGAATTCCAGTAATTAGTGGAGATGGCCATGAATTGTTGTACTGAATCTGAACATCCCTGAACTTTTGATAAAATGACACTGATAGAGATAGTGAGCCAAACTTTGTGGTATGAACGAACTTCTTGTATTTTTTCTTAGCATCTATATGAGAGGTTTTTTCCCCAAGAAAGCTTGTGAAAAGCGAATGTGTTGTAGATACTTCTGTGGATATATAATTCCACTGAAAGTGTTAATGTGTCTGTCCCCAAAGTTGTGTTTGGGACTAGAAATATGACACTGACTTATGTGACCAATATCATATGACATTGTGAATAGTGAATATTTGAAGTTGTCATGGCAAATATTTCATAAGCAATTCATTGACTGAAATACATTCACTTAAACCAAATAACATGTGAAACCAGAGTAGCAAGACAGCATTTAAAAGGAAAGCTGTGCTATGTCTCAGAGCTGCTATATATTTTCTCTGCCACAGCTTGTATCAGAGAAAATGTAACTGAACCCTACCCAAGAGGGAAATAGAGGTATAACTTATGTAGGAAAGGGCTCTAGGTTTGAACCTAAAGGAAGACAAATATTAAATTTCAAATCCAATGTTTGTTTGTTTGTTTGTTTGTTCTCTTTTAAAAAAAAATGCTGTTCCTATGCTGCCTTGAGTTCAGGTCTAGAATTGAGATAAAGACAATGTTAACTTCTTCACCTTTGAATTCTACTATCTAATTTAGAACCTAATTTTTAAAAAGTTTACACTTTTTGTAAATGCACCATGTAATGTCACTGAAGCCCTCAAAAGTTTACTTTTTACAGCTTTCTGACTATTGCGTACTTCAACGGCATAGAACTCAGAAGTATTTTTTCCAAGTGTCTTTGGTCCAGAGGATGAAATTCACACTTCCACAGCCCTACAACGAAGGGCTTGTAATAGGCATTCTGTGTCATGGAAGCTTTGTGCTAGCAATGAGCAAAGACATCCTCCAAATATTTCAACATGGAGAGGAATTGGGGGAAGACCAAGGAGTGGGCCACTGCTGCTCTATACTATACTCTTATATCAAGTGTTGCCATTTTATCACAAATCTCTCAATATCTGAGAATTTCAGCTTTCATGGTTCCTTAATAAACTAACTTTCTAGCTCTGATGGTGGCAGAGGGAATCTTGAAAATGTGAACCCCAAAGGCTTGAAAACGAGAAAATAAATAAATAAATAAATAAATAAATAAAAACCTTGTTTCTAACAGCTCATGATTTTCAAGCCAATTTGTTTGAGGTTTGCAGCTCTGACCCATGACTTTGAAATTGTGGGGTTGACAATGCTGATTTATGCTAATTAGGATGCCCAGTTAAAGTGATGTCTTTGTACTGTTCTCGTGCCCCATTACCACCACAAAGTATATGGGGAACAGAAATTGTTGCTATTTCAAACTATATATTGGAACAGAGCTACAGAGGCAAAGGATTGGGGAGGATCCCATCCCTTATATCCTTACAGAGCTCCCCCCCTCAAAGTACAATAGTTGACACTTCCTTGGTAGAAGAGTAATTCATCACCCTTTGTGACTGGTCTTTCAGGAAAGGTACAATGTCTTGTGAACTGTCTCTCTCTCCTAGTTAGAGGAAACTTCAGAGGAAATAGTCTCCTTTAAAGAAAAAAACACCTGACTTGAAAGAGAGCAAGCAATGGGATTATAAGGGACATTAATTAGTGAAAAGGATGTGTGAGCTGTCTAGTTTAATTATAAAAAGAAAAGGAGTACTTGTGGCACCTTAGAGAAGTGAGCTGTAGCTCACGAAATCTTATGCTCAAATAAATTGGTTAGTCTCTAAGGTGCCACAAGTACTCCTTTTCTTTTTGCGAATACAGACTAACACGGCTGTTACTCTGAAACTAGTTTAATTATACAAGCTGTCTGTTCTGGGATTTCCTCAGTAGTACTTTCCAAATTGTGAATTATTACAACCAAATAAAAACTGCTTGGGGTCTACTTGGGATACATGCTGAGAGATTTATACACATTGACCACTATATAATGCCTTGTTGGACTGAAATGTGACAGCATATAGCTATTTTTTATCATTCAGATCTAATATTAATCCACCGGTAGACTTTGACTAGTGCTCTGTATTAAAGCGGGGTACTGTAATCAATAAATGAGCAGTTTTTGTTATGATTATTCATCTCACAGCTATTTCGTGTGAATTTCATGAAGATTCACATAGAATCATAATTTCAGGGATTGTGTGTCCATATTAGCTTTAGGGATTTTGATATTTTCCTTTTGAATAGAAATAAGTTAACCGTGAATAACAAAACCTATAAATGTCAGTAATCTCCAAACCTGAAATAATCATTTATCGGCACCATTACAAATGAAGCCAGAGTAAATAATGAAAATACTTAGGGCTCCTCACAATTTTACTTGCAAAGTTAAGTATTTGGTGCCAATGCAAAGAGATTGAGCTGGCAACATTAACTGCTGTCACCATACTAAATATATTTTCCCTTAAAGGTTCAAGAATTTCCCCTCTAAAAACTGGCTACAGCCTGGAAGTATCAGGAATGAGTGAGAAGTGGGAGATTTAGAGAAAGTTATGTGGCTCAGAAAGAGTAATTCGCATGGGTTCTCAAACCCTTTGGGGCTGATTCAAAGCCAACAAGCCCACTGAAGTTAACAGAGAGAGTCTGGGAAAGTCTGCATTGTGTGCACGCACACACACACACCACTAGCAGCAGCGAGTCTCAGAACCAGGTCAATTGACTTGGAAACACACACTGGAGTTAAAAATAACAGTGTGGATGTTGCTGCATGGGTGAGAGACTGGGCTCTAAAACCTGGTGAGGGTCTCAGAGAGAGTGAGTGCTGTGTAGATATCAAAAGAGCTGAGATGGACATATAAGAAACTGGTGGTGTACAATCTAATATAGAAGGCCCCGATCCTGCAAAAAAATGATGCTTATGTTCATTAGGACTACTAGTGTAAAATTGGGATACAGCAAGGGAGACCTAGGCCTGCCCACCTTGGCAAGCTCTGAGCAGAGACCCAGCAGCTGCCCCCTCCACTCCTAACCTTGCCTGAAACAGAAGTGCAGGGCAGCTGCACAGGAGGTAACAGGCTGGGGAGCTGCTACCTGAGTCGTGGAGCTGTGGGCTGCGGGGGAGGCCCCAGCACTTCCCCGAGCCCCCTCTTCTGGGCAGCCCAGATTCTGGGGCTTTCTATAGGAAGCAGAAGTGCTGGGGGTTCATTGGACTGCACTGTACCTCCCACTGTGCTTTTCGCGCTCCACCTTCCTTGGCATTCAGAGCCTTGTCTTGGCACATTCCAGCACTGCGAACCTGCCTGTGACAGGCTCTGCCCTCTGCAAGCCATGTGCCCAGCTATGCTGTGTGCACAGGTCACTCTGTGCCCTACTGTCTTTACCCCGGGACAAGTGCCCAGCTGCAGATGGCTCCTCTCCACAGGCCCCCTCCTTAGAAAAATTTTGGTTTAACCGTTGTGTAAAGTTAAGCACATGCATAAGTGTTTACAAAATTAAGCTTAAAATTTAGAATCAGTGGCACTGGATTTAAGGAGTATTTTAAAGAAAAGTTTGGAGGTATTACTATGTGAAGAAATTCCTAATGCAGTTTCTTTGGAGGCTATCTTCACATTGTCAGCAAATCTAGCTCTCACTCACATGAATGCAGGGTCCTCTCTGTAGAATTATGGATATGACAATACTAGAATTCTGTGGAATTTAAGGGAACTTTTCATGCATTTGGCCAAAAGATCTTTGGTTTTAATAAAAATGTACAATCCGTTACTTTTCTCCTAATACAATAAAAAGTATAAATTAAGTTTCCAGAAATATAAAATTTTCTTTTGAGTCGACAGTACAGATGTGAAAGAAGCATATGAAATAAATCAAGTTATATTCTTCTCAAGGGCAGGAGAGAAAAATCAGTATTTTCTGACTAGTACACCTTATCGCACTTTGAGATGGTCTTGTAATGCCAAAGACCAAATATCCTTCCCCTTTTAAAAAAGGAATATAGCGAGATATGCCACACTACTCAAAGTGTGAGGGAGCAGAGGATCAGGCCTACAAGGTTCAGAGGAATGACAAGCTAGACCTTAGATCATCTGTCTTTTAAAGGCATAGATCACTTTTTTCTTTTCTTGCTGCCTTGTCTACATTGCAGAGGAGAGTTTTTGGCTTTCTATTAGTCAAATTTGTACTGCACAACTGTGCAAGTGAGGGCAGCTATTTACCCTCATGCACATACTGAACAATGTAATGCAAGATTGTTATAACAACCCTGTAGGAAATTATTCTTTCCCAGCTGTTGGTTCACATGACTATGGGGGAACTTACAGCCATTTAGTCAGGTATTCAACATCCTGCCCTCTCCCCACCCCAAACTAAGAGTTACAGAAGTTGACAAATTATCTTTTATGTCTTTTATAATTAAAGGTTACACTAAGGGGATATGACTAAGGACCATAGTTCCCCGCCCTCTACTAAAAATGAACTCCTTTTTTCCTATACTTAACTTAGAGTGGCACTTCCTTACGGCTCCCTCTCTTCCTTGGCTGGTTCATTGAGGGGTTTCCCTCGTTTGAATCTACTCTAGCTACTACTCGTTTCAATCTACTCTAGCTACTACTACTTATTACATAATGATTGCCTTCCCCTTTATATTTTTGTAATGGTATTTGTAACTAAAGAAGATGACACCACAGCTGAGCAGAAAAAGGTAATTCAGTTTCATAGAGGAATTTAGATTTTTTTTCAAAATTTGATTTCACTGTTTCAGAACAAAAATGAAACATTTTGCAATTCTCCATGAAGGGAAATGGACCCCTGGCTTTGGCATAGTCTGCATGATGGGCTGCCCCAGAGCCATGGGCGCAGGAAGTTGGGTGCCAGAGCGCCTTCTAGGGCTGGCAGGCTGCTCAGGCATCATGAACCTGGAAGCCTTGGGAACCCAGGCTGCCAAGGAGCCACAGACTTGGGTGCCGGGACTTCCATGGCTTTCAGCTCCCTGGCAGTGGAGCAAAGTAGGTGATCTGGGAGGAAACCAGCCATGATTCCAATGCAAAGTCATTGTAATCGAACTGCCTCCATCAAACATTTCTATTTAGATGAACTGGCAAAAAATATTCTGTCTGAATTTTCCCACCAACTTTAAATGACACCATCATTTAAGTGTAGGCCATATCAAGGACAATAATGTTGAAACAAATGTGAAAAGCTTTTGAAACTTCTAAGTTTAAATATAAATTTGAAAACAAGACATGAAAACACTCTTTAAAGTTAAGGTCCAGAATTGGATCTTAATCTAAACTACCCCAGAACTTTCGGGAAATTCAGATTAGTTCTGATTTGATGTTCAGTCCATTATATGCACTAGACCTGAATCATGATGTTTATATCAACATGCATATCTAGATCATAAATTTCCTTAGAAGTGTTCAGGTGTGAGGTTCTGGTTTGAGTCCATCTCTGCTATATCCTTTTCGTCCTTGCCTTCTCCTTTTCCCATTCATTAGGGTTAGTGGCTCTTGTTCTTCAGCTCCAAGCATTTTTGTTAAGTGCATCTTCAAGCTGACACCATCCTTCTTCATATCATCTCAAACCATCCTTTCCTAGGTCTTCCTCATGGTCTTTGCCCTGTGACTGCTAGTCCTTGTGCTCCCTGGCCGGCATATTCCACATCTCATCGTCTCATGAGCCTGCCATCTGAGTGGATACTCTCAGTTTTTCTGCGATCGGGGCTACCTGTATCAGGGATCATACCATTTTATTGCATAGCCTATCAGCTCTCATCTTACTCAGAATCTACCTACGTTTTCTCATTTCAGCAGTATGAAGTAGTTCTTTTCTCTTTGTTCTGACCCACAGATCTTTGGCCTAATCATGATCTTTTCAATTTGCTCTTTAGGATACGTGGGCATATTCTTATCATAGAGAATTCCTATCAACTCCCTCCATTTACACCAGCCACTCTTCATGTGGCTCCTAACATTCACATCCATGTTCCCCTTATGGTTAAACACTGAAACAAGGTGTCAAAGTTCAGGGCAGCTGTACCTGTATTTCCCCTTAGTGGTCCAGCAAGGCACATACTATCAGGCTTCCAGCCCCCTAGACTTTGCCTTCACAAGGGGAGAGCCACCTGTTTCTCCCTCCTGATCAGGTATTTCCAGGCTCAACAGTTCCCTGACTTCACTGTTATTCCCAGCAGGCTTGCTTTGCTTCTCCCCTCAGAGACCATAAACAGTGTCGTTGCCCCAGTTATAAGTTACCACAGTGTTCTTCCTAAACAAGCATACTTTATTCTTAAGGTAAAAGCACTACAGAGATAACATTAACAATAAAAGAACCTACACACATGCTAATAAGCTTGCCAGAGATCACCCCCAACTCCATAAGGGCTCTGGCTGAAGTCAGTTATTCCAAGACTTTCCTAAGGATTGGGGTTTTCCATGAGTCCTGTCCATTTTCTTGATCAAAACAAAGGCCCTGAGTCAGCTTAAACTCAGCCTATGTATTCAAAAATTCTTTCTTTGTCAGTTGGTTCCAAGAGAATCCAGTCTGAACCTTTGAAGAGACAATGACTACGTAATGAGCCAGACAATGGGTCCTCTCCCCTGTATGAAGCTTCAAAAGGCTGATAACCAGATGAAGTATATTAGCAAGCCCCCTCCTCTAAGAGAATTTACCTACAATTTCACAACAACATACAAACAATTACATTTTAATACAATGAACCCAAAAGGAATTAAATTTAATTCAATAGATTTGTCCAGGAAATTGCCATATGTCAAAAACTATTTAAAGTGTTGCATAGTCTTTAACTCTACACCATCCAGTTTTACTGGCTTCTCATAGTCCCTTCCAATGAAGCGCTGCATGTATTCTGTCTTTTATGTTTGTTTGTTTGGCTAATTCGTAAGCCACTTTCTTCTAATGCAGCTCTCTATAGTTCTAGGTCCCTTTCCAGTTTATATTTATCTTCCTGCGTGTCATCAACAAAACATGCTCCATGGAGCCTCTCTACTAATCTCCTGTGTCCTGGTGCTCATTTACAATCACATATAGGAATGGGCTTTGGGCTGATCCTTCGTGTAGACCTATCCTTTCTGTAGTTGCAACTGCTTCTTGCTACTGTTGTGCTACCCTTGTACATGCCCATGATAGTCTGAGCATGTGTCTCTGGCAGATTGCATAACCTCATGCTTTACTATAACAGCTCTCTAGGAATCCTTTCTGAAGGGTTAAAATCCATGTGCTGTTTACATAACCACCTGGTATATGGATTGTGTCAGCTCTATAACAGGCCCAAAGTTTGGTCAAAAGGTCAAAGGCCTAGCAAATAGTAATTAGCTAAAAACGCAAAATACAAAAAAAAAACACGTTGCTTTGCTAAAATAAGCCTAGTGAGCAAACTGCCAAATGTTAAAGCTAAGTACTAAATAATTGTGTCTTATGCAAAGTTGCAAATAAAACAAAAAAGCCCTGGTTCTGTTGTGTTACTTTCTTTTGTGTAAAAAAAAAAAAAAAAAAATGTTCTTCCCACACATCCAACCTTAAGTTTATAAAAAGGTTAAAACATGTCAGTATAAAATATGGCATCCTCCCTTTCCCAAAAACCAATGCCTGCCTTAAAACAAACAAACAAAAAAACCAACTCAATCTTTGTCATACTTTCACTGTTTCTTTGCTTTAACCCCTAAAAATGTACCCTGTTAAACAATCGAAAAATTTGCTTCATTCCTATAAACCCCAAATCAAAATTCCACATATATATGTTATACTAATACATTTTATTAAAGTACTAATTAAATGTTAACTTGTTAACTTAAAACCATGGGCAAAAACATTATGTAATCTTTTTAACCATTGGCCACTGTGCTATCTTGTCTTGCTGCTAAACGTCTCCGGGGGTGTAAAACTGCCTACCCCGTCACTTTCCCCCGCCCATGGAAAATCCATATATTCCATTGTAATCAATTAATTAACAGTGTCTAAGCCTAATAAGCAACGTAACACTCAGTCAGTGCTGTACTTAATAAGAAAAGGAGTACTTGTGGCACCTTAGAGAGTAACCAATTTATTTGAGCATGAGCTTTCGTGAGCTACAGCTCACTTCATCGGATGCACTTGCATCCGATGAAGTGAGCTGTAGCTCACGAAAGCTCATGCTCAAATAAATTGGTTAGTCTCTAAGGTGCCACAAGTACTCCTTTTCTTTTTGCGAATACAGACTAACACGGCTGTTACTCTGAAACCTGTACTTAATAAGGTTGCTGTGCTTAACTCTACACGGTGTAAATTTATGTTCCTTCACTGTCTAAGTCTTCTCTAAATCCACCAAAACTAGGAGTTTCTCCTGGTACTTTTCCAGCAATATTTGGGGAGCAGACACTGCATCTATTGTTGACCTGTCTGGCATAAAGCCAAATGGGCTGTCACTTACTTGATCCTCCAATTCCATCCAAAGTCTTTTCTTGATCATTCTTTCTAGACAGTTCATCATGTGACTCGTTAGCTTGATGGGTCAGTAATTACTACATTCTTGTACATCTCCTTTGTGCTTGAAGATGGGGACCAATGTGCTCTTCCACCACTCATCCAGCATTTTTCCAGTACTGTCAGGATTCTGAGGAAAGGTAGGCAGGATTAGTATCAGGAGCTTGGGAGCTAGGAACTGAAGCCAACAGACATAGAAAGCGTCCAAATCAGAGACAGAGTTAGGAAGCAGGCTAAGGGTCAATATCAGATACTGGGAATTCAGAACAGAGAAGCAAGGCAGTGCTGGCAGCTAGCTAGAGATCCGTGTTGTTCCTTGGACACTTTCTGGTATGCTGCATGGTCTTATAGAGGATCAGTGATTAAATCGGGGATCACTAAGGCAACTGTCAATTAGATCACGCAAGAGGTTAGCTTTGTGTGGTGTGTAACCTCTGTGGATTGCGGGTCACGGAGTGGCCAGGTTACAGCTGTCAACAGGTGGAAATGCTGGTTGCCTGGCAGCTCTGAGAGCCCAGGTTCAAGTCCTGCTGATCCTTACAAATATGGAGAGTTTGTCGTCATCACCATTCCCTCATGACCTAATGCTTTATAAGCCTCAGCTGGTACACTGTCCAATCCCACTGCTTTTCCCCCCATCATGTGAGGTTGTTGCTTGCACATATTTCCTTCAACTGTTTCTTCACTTCCTCTTCATTAATCTGTTTCAGAGTAACAGCCGTGTTAGTCTGTATTCGCAAAAAGAAAAGGAGTACTTGTGGCACCTTAGAGACTAACCAATTTATTAGAGCATAAGCTTTCGTGAGCTACAGCTCACTTCCTCAGATGCATATCGTGGAAACTGCAGCAGACTTTATATATACACAGAGAATATGAAACAATACCTCCTCCCACCCCACTGTCCTGCTGGTAATAGCTTATCTAAAGTGATCATCAGGTGGGCCATTTCCAGCACAAATCCAGGTTTTCTCACCCTCCACCCCCCCACACAAATTCACTCTCCTGCTGGTGATAGCCCATCCAAAGTGACAACTCTTTACACAATGTGCATAACAATCAAGTTGGGCTATTTCCTGCACAAATCCAGGTTTTCTCACATCCCCCCCACCCCCATACACACACAAACTCACTCTCCTGCTGGTAATAGCTCATCCAAACTGACCACTCTTCAAGTTTAAATCCAAGTTAAACCAGAACATCTGGGGGGGGGGGGGGATTAGGAAAAAACAAGAGGAAACAGGCTACCTTGCATAATGACTTAGCCACTCCCAGTCTCTATTTAAGCCTAAATTAATAGTATCCAATTTGCAAATGAATTCCAATTCAGCAGTTTCTCGCTGGAGTCTGGATTTGAAGTTTTTTTGTTTTAAGATAGCGACCTTCATGTCTGTGATTGCGTGACCAGAGAGATTGAAGTGTTCTCCGACTGGTTTATGAATGTTATAATTCTTGACATCTGATTTGTGTCCATTTATTCTTTTACGTAGAGACTGTCCAGTTTGACCAATGTACATGGCAGAGGGGCATTGCTGGCACATGATGGCATATATCACATTGGTGGATGTGCAGGTGAACGATCCTCTGATAGTGTGGCTGATGTTATTAGGCCCTGTGATGGTGTCCCCTGAATAGATATGTGGGCACAATTGGCAACAGGCTTTGTTGCAAGGATAAGTTCCTGGGTTAGTGGTTCTGTTGTGTGGTATGTGGTTGTTGGTGAGTATTTGCTTCAGGTTGCGGGGCTGTCTACAGAACCTTGTGCACTTTCTGTAATAAGTTTCCCCCAAACCTTGTTGGTATCTTAGTAATTGACTTGGTCATTGTGCATCTTCTATAGGACCTCATCCTTGCATCTCAGACTAACTTCTCTAGCCATGCTTCTCTGCCATTTTATCCTTTGTTCGACAACTTTTCTTTTGCCCCCCCCCCCCCACTAGACTTTTCATCTTTATATCCATTACAAGCAATCTATGTTGGTCTGCAATCTGCTTTCCTAAGGTCACTTTACAGTTTCTCCTGTTTTGTTTAAATTTCTTCCTATTGTTAGAAAATAATTGATCTGGGACTTGTTGCTGTTGCTCTTTATATAATTAAATTAAATATACTTCTCTCTCTATACGAAGTACATATTGGTAACAATGAGCTCTGGCTAACGCAAAGATATCCTCATCAGCTTCATTTCTGGTTCCAAAGCTTTGTCCTCTATGACAATCATCGCAGACCTGTATTTTCCCACATGTCTCTGAGATCTGCTCTATGATTATTCCTGTTCCATTCCTCCTCACTATATCGTTGTCTACTGTGCCAAATTTGAACCTTCTCTATGATGTCAAATAACAGAGACCGGTAACTATTTCATTTTGTACAGGGAAAGGTGAGCATGGAAAGCCGTATCCTCTAACAGAGGAAGACCGTGATGATTCTGCTTATAGGGAGAATGGCTTCAACATACTTGTTAGTAACAACATAGCCCTGGAACGATCGCTACCAGACATTCGACATCCCAAGTAAGTAAACTATATTTGATCAAATATTTCACTCTATGTATTCACCTGTTGTGCCTTTCTGGTGAAGTACCTCGCAGCCTAACAGGAAATGTGACTGTAGCTGTGGTGCTGTGTGATGAAGGTATTTTGTCCAAGTTGGCCAAAAGTAGATATATAACTATTTGCTGGAGTTAAATGTACAAGCAGTGCAGTAGTTTGGCAGCCTTATGTTGAGGGGGTGAGAGTTTTCTGGTTTGTGGATTTTATGGGGTTTTGTTCGAATCTGATTTGATCTCACAATAAATACTGTAAGCTGGATCTTGGTGAATCCTGCAAACAATTTGTGAATATTAACTTGTATTTTTAAACAAGTTTTCACTGTGTTTGTGCCCATATCCCATTTTCCTGAATATTCTAGTTGTGTTCCATGGCAGAAATGTCTGCCGAAACTATAAGTTTTAAGTGAGTAGTTGATATTCTGAATATTCAGTAACTCATGAGCTTGTTTGATTATGTTCACTAGGAACCTGATTCTAATAGTTTTATTCTGTATGTTTTTAAACAAATAATGCAGAATATTCAGAGTGTGAAATTTGAACTCAAACACATTTAATTGTGCTAGAAACCTGATTCTGTTTGTTCCTGTCATCTAGTCAGGGAACAGAAATGTACTCATGTAACCAATCCAAATCAATCAAGACAATTCAAATTTCAAATGCTGACTCTTCACAACAAATGGTTTACAATCTACACTACAAGAAATATTTGAAGAAAATAGTGAATCATTTAGAAAAAATAATAAATTTAAAATCAAAATCCTCTGATAATTTCTGATCAGAAAGAGGCAAGAATTGTAAAATATGTTTTCAATTCATCTAAAAAGCTTGCTTTAAGATAAATTAGCATATCTTTGAAATAATAATGCATCTGTATATATTTTTTAATGATTCTCCAGGACTTCATTTTTGATCAGACTGCTCTTCTATTTACAGAATGATTTCCCCCTGAGTTATCAGGCAGTATTTTATTAGACAGAGATAAATGTCATAGTATGTTAGAGCCTCCTGCTGCTATTGTTAAATGAGAGTTTGAAAAATCCTAGCAAATCTTTAGTGGGGAAGGGTGACAAGTCATATTGCTTCTGGTATACAGTATTTTGGCAACTGCTTTTTTTAGAGAAGTTTTATTTATGAAAACTTCAGTCTCTGAATATGGTCTCCTGACCTTCCCAACAGCAGAAGTAATGAGAGACTGTGGTAGGAAAAAGTTGATGCAACCAGCAACAAGTAAGGATACTATGTAAGGGGAAAAGTTCAGAACAAGAATAGATGACTATCTAAACTTTTAACCTGTAGTGGACCCTCACTCTTCAGTGGGGAGGGAGGCCACTCCATCTCTCTCCAGCAGGCAACAGAAGTCTGGCTTGGGCCCTGCTGGTCAGGGCCGAGCAAAAAGCTATAGTTTTCAGTCTCCTGGCTGGTGCAAAGTGTTAAGTCTGGGGCTCTGGCCTGATTCTGGGGTAGAGCAACAAGCAGTCTTAGCTCTGAGCCTCCTGACTAGGGCTGACAGCAAACACAGTCTGGGCTCTGGCCCTCTGGGTTTAGCCTTAGCCAGGAGACTCTAGGCTTATATTTACACTACAGACCTTACAGCAGCACAGCTATTCCAGCTGGAGAGAGCTCTCCCGCTGGTATAATTAAACCACCTCCAACAAGTGGCGGTAGTTATGTTGGCAGGAGACGCTGCCCACACCGATGCTTTTGTCAGTCAACTTGTGGTTTTTTTCATACCCCTGACCGAAAAAAAGGCAGACAGCAATCTACAGTCTAGGGCTCTGGCCCTCTGGACGGGGCAGAGAAATAAAGAGTCTTTAGATTCGAGCCTCCTGGCTAAGGAAGACAGCAGTCGACAGTCTAGAGCCCACAGCCTCCTGGCTGGGGCAACCAACCATCAGGGTACAGCCTTCCGGGTGAAGGGTGAGTGTGTTGCCAATCCTCAAGTGTGGAATACCAGAAAAGGGGATAGGGAGACCACGGCACAGCTTACTCCACCAGATCCCAGCCCAGGACCCTATTATTGGTGGATGGTGCTGCCACTGCGTCAGCAGGAAAACTGAAATCTGCTGCTTGGTTTCTCAGCAGCACAACCTGACCGAAGTCTTGTTCCCCTGGTCTACTTCCTACCTCACTTAGTCGGTGTTCCTCCATTGAGCTGGGGCTTTGTCTCATCGCCTCACCATTGGGCAGTGGCAACTTCAGCCACTTTCTGGGGTCCTTTGACTCTTCACTCAGTAGGGCACTGGTCTGCTTGGCTGCTGGTCCAGGGTCCCACAGAAGGCTCGGCTCTCTAGAAGAGACATCCATCTCCTTCTGTGGTGCAGCCACAACTGAGCTGCAGGACACACTTTTTATACTTGCTGTCCTGCCCTGGTACTTCTGGTGGGGGTTTGGCTCCACCTATCGGGGGAGGGTAGTGGTACCTCGCTCTCAAGTCGAGAGGGAGGCCACTCTGCTTCACTACAACCCCTAAAAGGTCCTATTCCCACTTTTTTGCAGTGATTTACCTCTGGCAGCTTATTGGCTCACTTTTGGCTGGGTGGAAAGAAAATATCAGAAAAGTAAATAACTGTTTCCTTTTCCTTAGAAAGAAAAGGAGTACTTGTGGCACCTTAGAGACTAACCAATTTATTTGAGCATGAGCTTTCGTGAGCTACAGCTAAAGTCTGCTGCAGTTTCCACGGTATGCATCCGATGAAGTGAGCTGTAGCTCACGAAAGCTCATGCTCAGATAAATTGGTTAGTCTCTAAGGTGCCACAAGTACTCCTTTTCTTTTTGCGAATACAGACTAACACGGCTGTTACTCTGAAACCTTTCCTTAGAAAGTTTATCACTTACAACTCACTATTAGGACACTATTTCTCACATTTTAAACAGAACTCTCTAATAAAATAAATCTTTAAAACGGACCACTTCTATACATTCAGGCATCACCTCTGACAGCTGTCAGTACATCATATATTTGTGCCTGATTTGGTTTTGCATCCGTCTGAAAGATCATAAGCAACTTGCACCAGGGAACCTCTTACTTAATTGCAAAGAATCAAACACATCAATGGTGATAAATATTAGATCTAATAGAAACCTTCAAATGCTGATTTTTTTTGACAAAAAAGGCACATTTTTCAACCAGCTCTAATAATATTGACAAGTACTGTGAATATGGGGGAAAACCCAAAAACATACTTAAAAACTAAAGTGTGTGATATTTTTCCCCATGTTGTCTTCCACTTGCAATTGCTAAAAATTTTCCCTTCATCCCTGTTTGATGGCAGCCTCAAACTCCCCCTCTGTTTTTCCTTTCTCCATCAGTTACCTCTTCAACATGGAATCATTTCTGGTTTTCATGCCAGGAAGTCTTTACCTCAATCTATTGCTTTCCTTTCTCCCTACACTTCTTTAGTAACTCTTATACCCAGGCTGGGGGAAAGAGGCGGGTTCCCTGCCAGACAGACTAGCTCTGTCCAGGAGTCCTGACTCTGCCCTTACTTCACCACCTCATGATGCATCATACCCAAGTAAAATGGTCAGTTTTGAAGGTGTATAAACTCCTCAGGACAGGTGTGCATCATATGAGGTAATCATCTATTTTGAAATGTTCAGAGAACTGAATGGAATTAATAACGCTGGATGGGAAATGGTGGGGGTGGGAGGTGAGGGGAAATCTCGAAAACTGAGAATTTTTTTGTAACATTCTTGAAATTCAAAAACAAAGAGAGACTATATAAATGCCAACATAATCGGGTAAATAAAGAATTTCAAAATGTACGGAGGAGGAATTAACCCAAGGAGAATCCCCAAAAGAATGTATTTTGTTGTTGTTGTTTTCCTATCTAAATACCATATTGTATGAATTTATTTTAAAAAACAAACAGTGTCCTTGTAGGACTGTATATTAATTTCCATATCCCAATGTTGATTTCCATAGGATGAATGCAAAGAACTAACCCTTTTTTCCTAAACTGTATGTTTTAAAAAAAATTGTTTGTCTTGTGGCTGGCAAAATTATCCCCAGGTTGCCTGAAATTGTCTTCAGCAATTCCCCCTGACCAAGAATGTTTCCAGTAAGAAGGAATTTAAATGCATAATTGCACAGCATCAAAGTCCCATTAAACTACATTGTTGGCATGATAAATATGCTCATAAAGAAATCTCCTCTCCACAACAGAATATCTTAATTTGTGTTGGTGTTCAAAAGAGTGTGAATGGAAACAATGCAGAAAATCGTAAGAGACAAAAGGAAGATAAAGTGTCCATTTCCCTGTTTTTGCCTGTATATCTGGTAGTAATTTGTTTTTTACCCACAACTAGTCACATGGGGCACAGCATTTCTCAGAATCTCCCCAGAAGCAAGGCATTGTCAGCAGTGACTTAGTAGGAACCAGTCAGCACTATAGTGACCGCTTTCTTTTTCTTAGTAAGTGACTTTCACCCCGTCAAGGTTCCTTCCCCACTCTGAACTGTAGGGTACAGATGTGGGGACCTGCATGAAAACCTCCAAAGCTTACTTTTACCAGCTTAGGTTAAAACTTCCAAGGGCAAAAGGTAAAATAGTTTGTACCTTGGGGACTTTCGCTGCCACCACCAAACGTCTAACCGGGTTTCTGGGAAAGAGTGGTTTGGAAACATCTTTCCCCCCCAAATCCTGCCAACCTTTGCACCCCACTTCCTGGGGAAGGTTTGGTAAAAATCCTCACCAATTTGCATAGGTGACCACAGACCCAAACCCTTGGATCTTAAGAACAATGAAAAAGCATTCAGTTTTGAAAAGAAGAATTTTAATAGAAGTAAAAAAGAATCACCTCTGTAAAATCAGGATGGTAAATACCTTAAAGGGTAATTAGATTCAAAGCATAGAGAATCCCTCTAGGCAAAACCTTAAGTTACAAAAAGACACAAAGACAGAAATATCCTTTCCTTTCAGCACAGCTTAATTTCTCAGCCATTTAAAGAAATCATAATCTAACACATATCTAGCTAGATTACTTACTAAATTCTAAGACTCCAGTCCTGTTCTGTCCCTGGCAAAAGCATCACCCAGACAGACCCAGACCCTTTGTTTTTTTCCCCCTTCCAGCTTTGAAAGTATCTTGTCTCCTCATTGGTCACTGTGGTCAGGTGCCAGCGAGGTTATCCTAGCTTCTTAACCCTTTACAGGTGAAAGGGTTTTTCCTCTGGCCAGGAGGGATTTTAAAGGTGTTCACCCTTCCCTTTATATTTATGACAACCCCAACTAGCTCATTTGGAAAACCACAGTCCTCAGGCACCCAAATCATTCTCCTGTTCTGATTCAACCAGATTATTATACTATTCAGTGTAGCCCTGTACAATTGATTAGGCTTGGTAATATCTGTATGACTTGATTTGCAAAAGCAAACAAGGCTTAACTCTGCCAACCTTACTCATGTTATGTAGTACTGTGAGTGTGCGGGACTCAACCCTGCAGCGCCTTCTGCTAGTGTCCTGGGAATTAGATCTACTTCCAGCCTTGGAGCGCCCTCTGCAGGCTAGTGTCCCGCTTACGCCAGGCCCCCATGTCCCTCCCAGACCTGGTGCCCCTTGTACGCCAGCGTGCTGCCCCCTGTCAGTAACCCCTCACTTGCAGGGTCTCCCCTCCTCAGGGAACCCCCACCCCCTATCCCTACCTCACCTCAGTCATAGGCTACTGCCAGTCACCAGAAAGCCCCCCACGTCCTGGGGCAGACTGCTGTATAAGCTACTCATCACAGGCAAGGTTGGGTTTGGACCTGCTGCCTCTGTCTAACCTTGGGCTGTCCCCTGCAACCCCAGGACCTGTTGGGCCTAATACTAGGCCACAGCCTGGGACTTTCCTGGCTGGAGCTCCCCCAGCTCCTCAGGCCCTTCCCCAGCCCTGCTCCAATCTAGGTACTCTGCTTCGGTCCCTGCAGCCAGGTCCCCCCACCCCTGAAGCTAGAGAGAGTCTCTTGAGTTGCAGCCCCTTTATAGAGTCAGCTGAGGGGGGCGTGGCCACAGCTGAGGCTGCCTCTCAATCAACCCAGCCTAAGGATCCCAGCCCTGGCCCTCTCCAAGGGCTGGCTTTTAACCCCTTTGACCTAGGAGCAGGTGACCACCCTGCTACAAGTACCTTATTACACAAATCGTCCATTGCAGAACTGACTGCCCCAAATAGGACAGAAATGATTTCCTGTGAAACTACTTGTGCAGTAAGGTACATGTGAATTGGGGTGGCAGAATCAGACACTAAAGCTCTAATGTCCACTGCTCAGGCCTTGAAGGCCTGATCCAAAGCTCACTGTAGTAAATGGGAAGACTTCCATTGACTTTAATGGGTCTTGAAGCAGTCCCTGTATGAATGATCTTCCCTTGTGCTTTTAGGTAATAAACAGGGAAGGAACTTGATAACTGGTACCAACCTGTTGTTGTTCAGCACAGTGTATGTTTATAGCATTATACCTGTGATGATATATGATTGCTAAAATAGAAGTTTCAGAGTAGCAACCGTGTTAGTTTGTATCCGAAAAAAGAAAAGGAGGACTTGTGGCACCTTAGAGACTAACCAATTTATTTGAGCATAAGCTTTCGTGAGCTACAGTTCACTTCATCGGATGCATTCAGTGGAAAATACAGTGGGGAGATTTATATACACAGAGAACATGAAACATTGGGTGTTACCATACACACTGTAAATGAGAGTGATGGTAACACCCATTGTTTCATGTTCTCTGTGTATATAAATCTCCCCACTGTATTTTCCACTGAATGCATCTGTCAAGGTTCCTCCCCCACTCTGAACTCTAGGGTACAGATGTGGGGACCTGCATGAAAAACCTCCTAAGCTTATCTTTACCAGCTTAGGTCAAAACTTCCCCAAGGTACAAAATATTACTCCCGTTATCCTTGGACTGGCCGCTACCACCACCAAACTAATACTGGTTACTGGGGAAGAGCTGTTTGGACGCGTCCTTCCCCACAAAATACCTCCCAAAACCTTGCACCCCACTTCCTGGACAAGGTTTGGTAAAAAGCCTCACCAATTTGCCTAGGTGACTACAGACCCTTGGATCTTAAGAACAATGAACAATCCTCCCAACACTTGCACCCCCCCTTTCCTGGGAAATGTTGGATAAAAAGCCTCACCAATTTGCATAGGTGACCACAGACCCAAACCCTTGGATCTGAGAACAATGAAAAAGCATTCAGTGTTTTACAAGAAGACTTTTAATAAAAAATAGAAGTAAATAGAAATAAAGAAATCCCCCCTGTAAAATCAGGATGGTAGATATCTTACAGGGTAATTAGATTCAAAAACATAGAGAACCCCTCTAGGCAAAACCTTAAGTTACAAAAAAGATACACAGACAGAAATAGTTATTCTATTCAGCACAATTCTTTTCTCAGCCATTTAAAGAAATCATAATCTAACACATACCTAGCTAGATTACTTACTAAAAGTTCTAAGACTCCATTCCTGTTCTGTCCCTGGCCAAGACGACTACAGACAGACACAGACCCTTTGTTTCTCTCCCTCCTCCCAGCTTTTGAAAGTATCTTGTCTCCTCATTGGTCATTTTGGTCAGGTGCCAGCGAGGTTACCTTTAGCTTCTTAACCCTTTACAGGTGAGAGGAGCTTTCCCCTGGCCAGGAGGGATTTCAAAGGGGTTTACCCTTCCCTTTATATTTATGACAGCATCCGATGAGGTGAGCTATAGCTCACGAAAGCTTATGCTCAAATAAATTTGTTAGACTCTAAGGTGCCACAAGTCCTCCTTTTCTTTTTAAAATAGAAGTGTTTAACATGGAATGAGCTTGTCTTTTAGAAATTTGAAAACTGTATTTCATCCCCATTGCCAGCTATTTTATTATATTTGAGAAATGTAAGTAATATGCTTGTTTACAAATAGATTTACTTGTGTAAACTAAAACTCTATGCCAAGTAAACATAGTTCTTATACCTAGTAATAAGTTACATGCTACAATTTGACAGCAAGTTTCCTAAAAATATATACCATGTTGGCCTGTTTTGTCAGATCTCACAAATTAAGCAGATTTGGGTGTGGTCATCCAGGGGCTGGGAGATTAATGGAAGGCTTGTCCACACAGGGAAGTTTACTGACAGAACCATAGTAGTATAATTATACCTCTATAGTTATAAATGTGCAGCTCCCTGTGTGTACAACCTTTTCTGGATTAGTTTATTCTGCTTTCAAAGTGATATTCTGGTCTCTCTCCAGTTTAGCATAAATGTCTCCACACACGGAGCTGGAAAACTATAACTACGGACATATAATTATAGAATATGGTTATGCCAGTAAATGTTGTCTTGCAAACAAGCCCTAACTCTGTGTGTGGCAATAAGTGGTGATTAAATAGGTAGAACTCTTCCTTGAGAATGGCTGCTGTGCCAGTGACCCACTTTGTGCACAGGGGCATTGCGTTCTCTTCAGAGCTTAAAAAAAAGCAGTGTCCTTGTGGAAATTCCTGAAGAGTTCATGAGACTATGGTGTCTGGTCTTGTAGTGAGGTGGTCTGGTTCCCCGCCACCCCGGAGAGGGATGAGCCTCTCTGGATGCCAAAGTGGGCGGAGCCAGCGAACCCTGCACCTGCCCCTCAGAGGTCAAGGCGCAGGACCGGAAGTATAAAAGCCCGACCCCAGAGCTCAGTTGAAACATAGCCACCGGAGAGGCCAGACACATGTGGCGGAGCTCCCAGCCACGAGACCACGGTGACTGGTGGCCAACCCGAGGATTGGCCAGATCAGCCAATGCCTGATGCTAGCCCGAGCCCAGAGATGCTGCCAAGCTTGCTGTTCGTCAGTTACCCTGAGGGCCGCCAAGCCAACTGAGCGCCAGTTACCCCGAGGAGCCCATGGTGTGTGACCCCTTAGAGGATGCCAGCCGGCCGGACCCAGGTACCTCTGGAGGGGGAGGTAGGAAGTA
Source organism: Lepidochelys olivacea (assembly GCF_965140295.1). Classification (NCBI taxonomy): domain Eukaryota; kingdom Metazoa; phylum Chordata; order Testudines; family Cheloniidae; genus Lepidochelys; species Lepidochelys olivacea. Next base: position 78,125,852 of record NC_140414.1, read on the forward strand.
GCCCGGGGGCAGCTGACCATAGTCAGGCTGCAACACTGCCAGAGCCAATGTCAGTGTGTTGCAGCCAGGAACACAGCAGTGGGTCTTCTGCCGCTGCTAGGGCCCTGGGCTGGGATGCAGTGGAGTGCATGGGCCTGCGTCCCCCCGCCACCCATCTCGCAGGTGGCAGTCTCCCCCTCTCCCAGGCCATTTGGAGCCAGGAGCCTGGGTTTGCTATTGAACTCTTTGCTCAGTCCCTGTCTGAGGGCCTTGAGCTACTGAGTGATTGTTGCCCTGCCCTGACCCTTGCTATTGAACTCTTTGCTCAGGCAGGCTAATTCCCCGACACACCTGACAGAAGTAGTGAGGTGGTCTGGTTCGCCAGAGAGTAATAACCCCAGGCCGGACATGCCTACAGGTCTTTACTGTTTTTATCAGGAATACCAACAGTAAACTAAGACTCATTTCTCTGCTCCAAAGCCTAGCTGACAACTAGAAAATATTCAGAAAAATATTACAAAAATATCTAATATTCACATTGTAACATCATTTTAATCCCTGAAACATCAGACAGCTGTTTCCAGTGTCTGGCTCTTCTTTTCTCTCCATGGGCTAGAACTTCATTTCCAAACCAATTTTGTTCTCACCTCAGTCTGAAAAGACTTATTATCATTGTATTTGCAGATGGTGAGGGAGGGGTTAGTTTGTAACAGCCATGATGGAATGGTCTTCACTTTTGTGCTTTTAGCAGGGATACTTCAAGAAGTACACTTAAAAATTAATCCTTTATTATTGCATTAATGGATAGTGAACACTACAATTAAAGTTGAGAAATGTTTTTTGGTTTCTCACATTATCTCCAAAATGTTCCTTTCAACCTGGTAATTTCCATCCTTGGTCTTAGCCCAAAGATGAATTTTTCCTGCTTTAATGATTAAGGTAGATTGTTGCACTATTTGTGAGGTACGCAGATGTCAAAACCCAGGCCCATTTTCCTACTGTAAATTCTTTCCTTTCTCTGTCTCCTATAACTCAGATAAAACTATAGCAATTCAGCTCAAACTTGGCAAAGTCATGTTCTTCCTTGAAGAAAAATCAAGTTAAGCTTGAAGCACAAGGGCTCAGGGCTTGTTATAAAAGCTTGGAAATCTGAACTCTCCTGGAGAGGAAAAAAAAATTTGTATTCCTTTGAGTAACTGTGCACATATACACCTGAAGTGGAATGTATGCGCACCCAATGCACTCAAGTCAGAGGCCTTTGCCACTAGGCTGCCTGCTCCTACCTCCAATCTCGTCATGAGCTGAGCTGAGCCAAGGATATAAAAAGAGGAGTGTCTGCCACCTCCCTCTCAGTTCCTTCTTGCTTGCAATGGTCAGAGTTGGAACTCCCTGTAGCTTTTCCTTCAGTTAACCAACTTTAAACCTTTAGTATATGTAGTTCTCATAATCAGGTAGCATTAGTAGAGTTAGTGATATTTTTAGCTAGTCAGTCTGGATTTTGTCATGGAAAAAATACCCTTAAGCAGCATGCCACTTGCAGGACTGTTATCCCTGTCATGCAGTGTTATGAGAGTTCATGTTCAGTTACTTATCTACCATAATCCTTACATTCCTTTCAGAGTCACTGCTTTCCAAAGTACAGTTTGTCATCCTGTGACTCTCAATTCTTTATTCCTAGATTTATTACTTTACATTTGGCACTGACAAATATACACATGAATCTTAATAGAATAATGCAGATGTTTCAAGCTTCAAACTACATATGAAGGTGTGTTTTAGAATTAATGATAATCTTAACCTGTTCTGCCTATGTGAAATTTTCTTTTTCAGCAGAAACTAACAAATGTTCTTCTATAGAGAATACCTTAAACTGAAAATGAGAAATGGTGGCCATTTTGAAAGAGGGCATAAGCCTGTGTCCTCAGTCCCCCTGAGAACATCGCCATTTTAAAATAGGGCAATTTGTTGAGTTCTTGAGTCCTGAAGATGTAGATTTTATGCACTGACCTTTGTTGGACAGCTAAACTTTCCATTATGAAAATAACAGCAAAAAGGACCATTAATCATAAACACAAATTTTCAAAACCTATGTGTTGCACTAGATCTACTCAACATGGAGAATATGAGGTACAGAAAAATGTGGACTGTAGGATGGAAGGGCAAACTAGGATGTGTGAATCTAGGGAAATGTATGTAGGTGGAAGAAGCAGTGAGAACTTGGAGCACAGGAGAGAGAAGGAGCTACCCAAGAGTGTATGTCAAGGTTCCTTCTCCACTCTGAACTCTAGGGTACAGATGTGGGGACCTGCATGAAAGACCAGCTTAGGTTAAAAACTTCCTCAAGGTACAAACTTTGCCTTGTCCTTGAACTCTACGGTAAAAGAATCACCTCTGTAAAATCAGGATGGTAAATACCTTACACGGTAATCAGATTCAAAACATAGAGAATCCCTCTAGGCAAAACCTTAAGTTACAAAATGACACAAACAGGAATATACATTCCATTCAGCACAGCTTATTTACCAGCCATTTAAACAAAAGGAAATCTAACGCATTTTTAGCTAGATTACTTACTAACTTAACAGAAGTTCTGAAGAGCATTCCTGACCTGGTCCCAGCAAAAGCATCACACAGACAGACCCTTTCTTCCCCCTGCCCCCTCCAGCTTTGAAAGTAACTTGTCTCCTCATTGGTCATTTTGGTCAGGTGCCAGCGAGGTTATCTTAGCTTCTTAACCCTTTACAGGTGAAAGGGTTTTGTCTCTGGCCAGGAGGGATTATATAGTTCTGTATACAGAAAGGTGATTATCCTTCCCTTTATATTTATGACACGCCCCCCAAATCACAGCTAAGGTGAAACACTGGCTGTGATTTCTTCCTGGAGCTCTTGGAGAAAACATCGTTAATAAGGCACATGCACCTCTAAATATGCTACCAAGCGTATAAAGAATAACAATATTTTCCACATCTCAAGGACAATTTTAACCAGTTGATTCTGGGAAACTTTCACGGGAGAAGAACCAATTTATTTGAGCATAAGCTTTTGTGAGCTACAGCTCACTTTGCTGTAGCTCACGAAAGCTTATGCTCAAATAAATTTGTTAGTCTCTAAGGTGCCACAAGTACTCCTTTTCTTTTTGCAAATACAGACTAACACGGCTGTTACTCTGAAACCTTTCACGGGAGAGTGCATCATCCACTTCGTTAGAAGCTCCTGAGATGTGTTGGATGTCGAAATCAAAATCTTGGAGAGCTAAACTCCACCGAATAAGTTTCTTCTTATTTCCCCTGGTGGAATGAAGCCACTGTAGCACAGCATGGTCGGTTTGCAAGTGGAAATGCTGTCCCCAAACGTATGTGTGTAGCTTTTCCATAGCGTAGACAATGGCGTAACATTCTTTTTCACTGACTGACCAGTTGCTTTCCCTCTCAGACAGCTTCTTGCTGAGAAACACTACAGGATGGAATTCTCAATCTGGTTCTTTCTGCATTAAAACTGCTCCCACACCACGCTCGGACACATCTGTGGTTACTAGGAATGGTTTGTCAAAGTCTGGGGCCCTTAGCACAGGATCAGACATGAGTGTCGCTTTAAGCTGGTTAAAGGCCTTCTGACACTCTTCGGTCCACTGAAGGCATTTGGCTGTTTCTTTTTGGTTAGGTCTGTCAGTGGGGCGGCGATTTGGCTGTATTGCGGTACAAATCGCCTGTAATATCCGGCCAAGCCTAAGAAGGATTGAACCTGTTTCTTTGACTTTGGGACAGGCCACTTTTGGATAGCATCCACTTTGGCCTGTAGGGGGTTCATCATTCCTTGACCCACCTGGTGTCCAAAGTAAGTCACTCTGTTTAGGCCTATTTGACACTTCTTAGCCTTAACAGTTAGTCCTGCCTCCCTTATGCGCTCAAAGACTTTTTTGTAGATGTTCCAGGTGTTCTGCCCAGGAATCCGAAAATATGGCCACATCCTCAAGGTAGGCGACTGCATATTCTCCTAATCCCGCTAGGAGACCATCTACAAGTCTTTGGAAGGTAGCAGGTGCATTCCGCAGCCCGAAAGGGAGCACATTAAATTCATACAGCCTGACATGTGTGGTGAAGGCTGACCTTTCCTTGGTGGATTTATCTAGCAGTACCTGCCAGTACCACTTGGTAAGTCCAAGGTAGAGATGAACGGGGCCCCTCCCAGTTTCTCCAATAGTTCATCTGTGCGTGGCGTTGGATAGTTGTCTGGGCGAGTTACAGCATTTAGCTTATGGGAGTCCACACAAACATATCTCCACATCTAGTTTGGGAACTAGAACCACTGGAGATGCCCATGCACTGCCAGAGGGGCGGATTACCCCCATCTGTAGCATATCCTGGATCTCCCATTCTATAGCAGTTTTAACTTGAGGAGACACCCGGTAAGGTTAGACTTTGATTGGGTGAGCATTACCTCTGTCAATGGAGTGGTATGCCCATTCAGTCAGTCCTGGGGTGGCTGAGAACGTTGGTGCGTAGCTAGTGCACAGCTCCTTGATCTGCTGTTGCTGCATACACCCGAGGGTCATGGAGAGGTTCACCTCTTCCATGCCACCAGCACTTTTCCCTTCATAGTAGACACCTTCAGGCCACTCAGCATCATCTCCTCCCTGGGCTGTAAACTGAAAAACCTTTAATTCTCTGGAATAAACGGGCTTTAGAGAATTAATATGGTACACCTTAGGCTTTCGGTTGGAGGTGGGGAATGCTATGAGATAATTAACAGCTCCCAGGTGCTTCTGGACCGTGAATGGCCCTTCCCACGACGCTTCCATTTTATGGGCCTGGAGCGCCTTTAATACAATGACCTGGTCCCCCTACTTTGAAGGAACGCTCTCTGGCATGTTTATCAAACCAGGCTTTTTGCTCTTTTTGAGCATCCTGTAGGTTTTCTTCAGCAAGGGCCAAAGAGGTTCAGAGCGTGTTTTGTAGGTTGTTTACAAAGTCCAGAATGTTAGTTCCTGGAGAAGGTGTAAATCCCTCCCATTGCTGCTTCACCAACTGTAATGGCCCCTTAACCTCACAGCCATATACAAGTTCAAATGGTGAAAACCGTAAACTGGGATGTGGTACAGCTGTGCAGGCAAACAGCAACTGCTGCAACACTAGGTCCCAATAATTGGAGTGTTCATTTATGCATTTTCATATCATGGCCCCCAAGTTCCATTAAACTTCTCCACCATGCCATTTCTTTGGTGGTGGTAAGAAGTGGCAACCAAGTGATTTACCCCATGAGCTTCCCAAAGGTTTTCCATAGTTCCTGCCAGGAAATTAGTTCCTGCATCTGTGAGGATGTCGGAGAGCCAACCTACCCTGGCAAAAATGTCTGTTAGTGCCTGGCAAACACTTTTAGAATAGAATATCAGGGTTGGAAGGGACCTCTGGAAGTCATCTAGTCCAACCCCCTGCTCAAAGCAGGACCGATCCCAATTAAATCATCCCAGCCAGGGCTTTGTCAAGCCTGACCTTAAAAACTTCTAAGGAAGGAGATTCTAACACCTCCCTAGGTATCGCATTCCAGTGTTTCACCACCCTCCTAGTGAAAAAGTTTTTCCTAATATCCAACCTAAACCTCCCCCACTGCAACTTGAGACCATTACTCCTTGTTCTGTCATCTGCTACCACTGAGAACAGTCTAGATCCATCCTCTTTGGAACCCCCTTTCAGGTAGTTGAAAGCAGCTATCAAATCCCCCCTCATTCTTCTCTTCCGTAGACTATCCCCAGTTCCCTCAGCCTCTCCTCATAACTCATGTGTTCCAGTCTCCTAATAATTTTTGTTGCCCTCCGCTGGACTCTTTTCAATTTTTCCACATCCTTCTTGTAGTGTGGGGCCCAAAACTGGACACAGTACTCCAGATGAGGCCTCACCAGTGTCGAATAGAGGGGAACGATCACGTCCCTCGATCTGCTGGCAATGCCCTTACTTATACATCCCAAAATGCCATTGGCCTTCTTGGTAACAAGGGCACACTGTTGACTCATATCCAGCTTCTTGTCCACTGTAATCCCTAGGTCCTTTTCTGCAGAACTGCTGCCGAGCCATTCGGTCCCTAGTCTGTAGCGGTGCATTGGATTCTTTTGTCCTAAGTGCAGGACTCTGCACTTGTCCTTGTTGAACCTCATCAGATTTCTTTTGGCCCAATCCTCCAATTTGTCTAGGTCCCTCTGTATCCTATCCCTACCCTCCAGCGTATCTACCTCTCCTCCCAGTTTAGTGTCCTCTGCAAACTTGCTGAGGGTGCAATCCACGCCATCCTCCAGATATTGATGAAGATGAAGATATTGAACAAAACCAGCCCCAGGACCGACCCTTGGGGCACTCCACTTGATACCGGCTGCCAACTAGACATGGAGCCATTGATCACTACCCGTTGAGCCCGACAATCTGGCCAGCTTTCTATCCACCTTATAGTCCATTCATCCAGCCCATACATCTTTAACTTGCTGGCAAGAATACTGTGGGAGACAATGTCAAAAGCTTTGCTCAAGTCAAGGAACAACACGTCCACTGCTTTCCCGTCATCCACAGAACCAGTTATCTCGTCATAGAAGGCAATTAGATTAGTCAGGCATGACTTGCCCTTGGTGAATCCTTGCTGACTGTTCCTGATCACTTTCCTCTCCTCAAAGTGCTTCAGAATTGATTCCTTGAGGACCTGCTCCATGATTTTTTCCAGGGACTGAGGTGAGGCTGACTGGCCTGTAGTTCCCTGGATCCTCCTTCTTCCCTTTTTTAAAGATGGGCACTACATTAGCCTTTTTCCAGTCGTCCGGGACTTCCTCCGATCGCCATGAGTTTTCAAAGATAATGGCCAATGGCTCTGCAATCACATCCGCCAACTCCTTTAGCACTCTCGGATGCAATGCATCCAGCCCTATCGGCTTGTGCACGTCCAGTTTTTCTAAATAGTCCTGAACCACTTCTTTCTCCACAGAGAGCCGGTCACCTCCTCCCCATGCTGTGCTGCCCAGTGCAGTAGTCTGGGAGCTGACCTTGTTCGTTTTAGCCCTGATGTTGCTTAGAGCTACTGCTTCCGGCCATCGGGTGGCAAAATCCATGAAAGTCAGTATGTACTGCTCCCTCTGGGTGTCTTTTTTTGGAAAAGGACCCAGAATATCCGCAGCTACTCGCTGAAATGGAATTTCAATGATGGGGAGTGGCTGCAGAGGGGCTTTGACCTGGTCTTGGGGTTTTCCCACTTTTAGGCATTCCTCAGAAGACTGGACATAGGTAGAAACATCCTTGCCCATTCCCTCCCAGCGGAATACCTCCCCAAACTGTCTTTGGTCCTCTTCACCATAGCATGGCCACTAGGATGATCATGGGCTAAGCTTAAGAGCTTGACCCAGTACTTAGTTGGAACTACCAACTGTCTCTGAGGATGCCAGTCTTCCTGGTGTCCACCAGAAAGAGTTTCCTTGTAAAAAGTCCTCTTTCTACAACAAACCTGGATCGATTAGAATAGCTGAGAGGCTGTGGGTTGCTCCGTGCCACCGTCCAAGCTCTTTGGAGGCTTTCATCTGCTTCCTGTTCAGTCTGGAACTGTTCCCTTGAGGGTGGAGACATCAATTCCTCATTGGATTGTGGATCTGGGCTTGGTCCCTTTGGAAGCGATGTAGGGATGGAGCTGTTTCCTTTGACTGTGAACCGCTTTCTGCTGGTGCACTATGTTGGCGTTCAGGCTCCGGCTGAGCCTCTTGAGTAGGGTTATCTGCTGCTGCCAGTGCAGGTTCGGTGGGTCCTGCTGGTGTTGGGGTTGCAAGTACTGGATTCAGTGCTGGCAATGGTTCTGGTGCCGGTTGTTCCGCCGGTTCCAGTTCTGAGACTGGCTCTGTCTGGGTCTCTGTGACTGGATCCACTACTGCTGTTGCAGATGTTGGCATGGGGTCCAGTTCCATCACCTCTGACCGGGTCCTGGTAGAAGTTTCCGGAACAGAGCTAGGCGTGACAGCTTGCTTAGCCTGGCTGCGAGTGACCATTCCCACCCTCTTGGCTAGCTTCACATGATTGGCCAAGTCTTCCCCAACAGCATGGGGATGGGATAATCATCATATACTGCAAAAGTCCGCGTTCCTGACCAGCCCTTGTACTGGACTGGCAAATTGAAAGAGTTGGACTTGAAGAGTTGAATTGTTACTTGGATCTCTGGGTTGATTAAGTTGGGGTCCACTAAGGAAGCATGGATAGCCGACACCTGTGCTCCGGTGTCCCTCCACGTGGTGACCTTCTTCCCAACCATACTCACAGTTTCCCTTTGCTCCAAGGGTATCTGGGAGGTATTTGGGCCTGAGGACCTCTGGTGTGATTCCTGTGCAATGAACTGTAATCTGTTGGGTTTCTTTGGGCAGTTGGCCTTTATATGCCCCGGCTTGTTACATTTAAAACATTGTCCAGCTGACGGGTCACTGGGGCGAGGTGGGTTGCTGGAGAACGGTGTGGCGGGATGATAAGGTGTCTGGAGGGTTCCTTGGTGTGTAGTTGGGGCCTTGGGCTGTCCCGGTAGTAGGGTGTGGTCTGAGGTTGTCCCTTCTGGTATCCGCTCCGACTGTGACCAGTTTTTTTTCTTTTCTGCCACCTCCACCCATTTGGCTCCAACCTCCCCTGCCTCGATTACAGTTTTGGGCTTCCCATCTAGGATGTATCTTTCTATTTTCTCAGGAACACCCTCTAAGAATTGCTCCATTTGCATTAGGAAGGGCAAATCTTCTGGAGATTTAACACTTGCTCCTGATATCCAGGCATCCCAATGTTTCACAGTGTGTTAGGCATGTCGGGTAAATGGCACGTCTGGTTTCCCCCTTAGGGCTCTGAACCGCTGACGGGAATGCTTGGGTGTTAGCCCCATTCTGACACTCGCCTTGGTTTTAAACAGTTCATACTTGTTCATGTGTTCCTTCGGCATTTCAGCCACCACCTCTGCTAAGGGTCCACTGAGCTGCAGCCTCGGTTCTACCATGTACTGGTCTGTAGAGATGCTGTACCCAAGGCAGGCCCTTTCGAAGTTTTCTAAGAAGGCCTTGGTATCATCACGTGTCTTGTAGGTTGGGAACTTCCTGGGATGTGAAGCGGTACCTGGAGAAGGATTGCTATTCTGCTGAGCCTTTGCCTTCTCCATCTCCAGTGCATGCTTCCACTCTTTTTTCCTTTGCCTCCATTTCTCTCCTGTTGGCAGCCTCTTTTTCCTCCTCAGCAAGCTTCCATTCTTTTACCTTTACCTCCATTTCTCTCTTGTGGGCAGCCTCTTTGGCTTTTTCTGCCTTGGGTTCTGTCATCTTAGCCTCTCTGTTTTAACTAACTTTACAGCCAAGAGTTAAAAAAACCCCAAAGAACTGGCTTGTAAAATTTTTTTTGTGCTGTAATGTGATACCTATGTTCTCTGATAGCTATTCTCAGCCTACAGAAAAATCCTTTGTCTCCAGGCAAATAGACAGAAAACCCCTCTAGTTGCTCTTAGCTAAAAAAAAACCCCCAAACCTCTTCAGATCTGTGAAAAACTTGTGAATTTCCCTGCAGGAGGTTAACTACCCTGTCTTGAGGTAGAGAAAACTGCAGCTCAAAAAAGACAAGTCCCTTTGTTATGCTTACTGCTTTGGCCCCCAGGCAGAGACAAAAAAACTCTAACTTCTTTCAGCTTAAAACCTGTTTCCAAACAGCCCAAAGGAAAAAATGTCCTTTTAAAATTCTACTGTGCTTCTGCTTCAAAATGATCTTAAAAAAAAAACCCTTAAAATTATCCCACCGCTCCGCCACCATGTCAAGCTTCCTTCCTCACTCTGAACTCTAGAGTACAGATATGGGGACCTGCATGAAAGACCCTCTAAGCTTATTCTTACCAGTTTAGGTTAAAAATTTCCTCACGGTACAAACTTTGCCTTGTCCTTGAACCCTATGCTGCCACCAGCACGCGTGTTAAACAAAGAGCAGGGAAAGAGTCCACTTGGAGACGTCTTCCCCCCAGAATATCCCCCCAAGCCCTACAGCCCCTTTCCTGGGGAAGGCTTGAAAATAATCCTCACCAATTTGCGTAGGTGAACACAGACCCAAACCCTTGGATCTTAAAAACAAGGAAAAATCAATTAGGATCTTAAAAGAAGAATTTTAATTCAAGAAAAAGTAAAAGAATCACCTCTGTAAAATCAGGATGGTAAATACCTTACAGGGTAATCGGATGCAAAACATATCTCTAGACGAACTCTGGACAAAACCTTAAGTTACAAAAAGACACAAAAACAGGAATATACATTCCATTCAGAACAGCTTATTTACCAGCCATTAAACAAAAGGACATGTAACGCATTTCTAGCTAGATTACTTACTAACTTAACAGAAGTTCTGAAGAGCATTCCTGACCTGGTCCCGGCAAAAGCATCACACAGACCCTTTGTGTCCCCCCTCCCCCCTCCGCCTCCAGCTTTGAAAGTAACTTGTCTCTAGATTGATCATTTTGGTCAGGTGCCAGGGAATTTATCTTAGCTTCTTAATAGCCTCTGGCCAGGAGGGATTTTATAGTTCTGTATACAGAAAGGTGGTTACCCTTCCCTTTATATTTATGACAGTGTACATGCCATCAATTTTCAAATACTCCAGCAAAACAGTGGCAGTAAGCAGAATTTAGTTAGCTAGTATGTTATGGCTGCTTCGTTTTGCTCTAGAGTGTCAAAAAGCAGCCACAGCATACTGATGAATCTGGTAATTTCAATTTTTAAAAATGATTTGAGGTTCTACCTCAAATCACGAGAAATGCTGCTAAATAAGTGTTTCCTTCAGAGTAAATTCCCACAGAAATCTGTGATTTATTGGTTCAAAGGCCAGAAGGGACCATTGTGATCATCTAGTCTGACCACCTGCATAACACTGTCCCTCGAACTTCCCCCAAAATTTCTAGACAGGGCCGCCCAGAGGATTCAGGGGGCCTGGGGTCTTTGGCGGTGGCGGTCCTTCTGCTCCAGGTCTTCAAGGCACTTTGTTGAAAACGTGGAGCGGAAGAACCCCTGCTGCCAAATTGCCGCTGAAGACCCGGAGCAGAAGAAGCGGCGGCGGGTCTGCGGCAGCGGGCCCTTCACTCCGGGTGTGTTTGGCGGCACTGAAGGACCCGCCGCTGAAGTGCCGCAGAAAACTTTTAGGGGGGGTGGGACCCTGACAACTCTCCTGGGGGCCCCTGCGGGGACTTGGGCAAATTGCCCCACTTGCCCCCCCACCCTTCTGGGCAGCCCTTTTTCTAGAACATACCTTTTAGAAAAACATCCAATCTTGATTTAAATTCAGTGATAAAGAATTTACCAAGACCTTTGGTAAGTTGTTCCGATGGTTAATTACTTTAAGATGAAATTTACACCTAATTCCCAGTCTGAATTTACCTAGCTGCAACTTCCAGCCATTGGACTGTTATACCTCTCTCTGCTAGATTGAAGAGTCCGTTATTCAATATTTGTTCCCCATGTAGGTACTTGTAGACTGCAATCAAGTTACCCCTTAATCTTCTCTTTAAGATAAATAGATTCTGCTCCTTGAGTCTCACTTGACTTACTGACAATCTAGGTTTGCATACCTCATGGCAGATTAGTGCTAGAACTCCAAGATACTTAAGAGGAAATAAATTTGCCTAATATACATGTTCTAAATTTAACTATATTTAATGAAATTCTTGGATGTAATGAATTCTTAAAGTAGATTTATTTTTCAATTACATTTTGATGTGAAGATAAAAACAACTTAAATAGCCTAAGAATTTATTCCAATTCTTGTTTTGGCATTCTGTGTATGTTTGTATGTTCAAATTTTATTAATTGGATAAGAAAACTGCATCTTCTTCCCCTTCAAAAAGAGAAAAATCAATTATAATGTCCATTTTTAGTATGAGAGCTAAAAAAGCTGGAAAAAATCAATAATGGGCCAAAACCATAGCTTTGCATATTAGTGGCTTTGTCTTATGTATGCAACTATTACCATCCTCCTCTCCCCCCCAAAAAATTGTCCCAATTTTTCACACTTGCTATCTGATCCCCCTAAGTGACATTAGCCAGCACAGGCTGCTTAGGTAGCCTGGGAATTAGAGTCATGGACAGCGACATGATTTTTGTTTGTTTCTTGTACCTTAAGTAAAGCAATCCCTTTGAAATTCACTGCAAATGAGACCTATTTCTCCTCTGCCATGAGACACTGAGGTGTTTAGTCACTAGCTTCAGTGCGACCAGATTCATGACCTGAATATTTTAGGTGTCTGTCTTTCTTTTTCTTTTTCTTTTTTTTTTTAAGGTGGTAGGATAGAGGAAAGGATATTGTCGGGAAGCTTGTCAGGTTTTTTGAAACCTGCAATATCTCATAAAAAAATAATCTTTTAGCCCCTAGTAGAGGTTTTGCTTGAGTAAGGACTGAAGCAATATTGTATAACATCCTCAAAATAATAGGGAACAATTTTTCAATATGTGAAGTTTCAATGTTGTTCATGGTGGAGAAAGAGACAAGTTCTGTTGTGGTGAATGCAGCTCTTTATTGAAATATTGGCCATAAAGGAATGCCTATAATGATCCCAGATTAGCTACAAACCTTAGGCAAAATTTAAGCAGTCATGGAAGGGATTGCTGACTGCACTACAAAATACAACAAGCACTAGGAAGAAGCTCATGATTACTGACAAATTGACTGACAAAGTTGACATTGTGACATGCCTCCTGGAAGTATAGTTTCATGGATGGTGTTTCTTGGAATGACAACATTTGTTAAGGATGTGTATGAGCATCAGTTTCTAGGTAAGCAGAGGGAAAAAATCAACTATACTTCTCCCCTCAAGTGCAATTCAATCTGATATGAATCCAGCCAATAATGCCCACAACAACAGGGCAAAGATTAGGTTAATCTAGACCACTTTTGGTATGGAGAGGGTAGGGAGTGTTTTTTTTTTTTAAAGTGACTCAGGGTAAGAACTTCTTGAAATATGTGCGAATAACTTATCTTACAAACTCAGCCCTTTTTTCTGTTTTCAAATTATCTGCAAATAGAGCATTTTTTCAATTTGACATAATTATTCAAATAATTAACTATGAGCAAACTAGCCTATGGTTCGTTCAAAAACAATTCACTCTGAATAGTTGACGTTCCTTATTTATTCTCTGGTCACCTAAAGCACAAGGGGTAAAATCTTGGTCCTACTGAAGTTGATGACAAATTTCCATAGTATTGCTTCTGGTTGGATGACCTAATAAATATTTATTAACTGTTTGCAAATAGTCTGTAATTATTTCAATCTATTGGAAAACTAATAAAAAAAGCTTTACAAAATGGTCACCAGAATACTCAGACACAAATATTTATTTCCATAAGTATTTGTGATGCCTTTGCTTTCTGTGAAAATTCTGGTAGAAGGGATGAGGCAGAAGTCTCCCTCATTTGAAAGTTTATAAATATATATTTTTAAAGCAATAAATTGTAAATTACTAGGTTTTAGTTGCAAGAGTAGGCAAATAATTTTACTGCATTCACCCAATTCTACTCCAGATACACCACAGAACTGGTATAGAGACAAATGGGGATTTATTTTGTAACAGTAGATATGTAATTTGAAATAATTATTATTACATCTTTAACTACTTATATGCCCCCCATCTCTGTAGTACCAGAAGGCCTTCCAAGTATTTAAAAATAGGAATAATAGCTGTCTGTCTCTTGCTTTCTGTTTTCCCTGCCTGTAAGAGAAATAGGATGATTGGTTTATAGGTTGTTTGCTTGCTTGCTCGTGTTTGAGAGTGGGTGAATGTGGTATGAAGACTGTTGAGGAAATGAGTCTTATATTTATTTCTGAAAGTGGTCAGTTCCATAATGGTCATTAACTTTTGTATGAGTGAGTTCCGTAGTCTAGGTCCAGCTCCTGTGAAACTTTTGTGTCCCGTACTCACAAGCCTTCTCCCATTGGCACACAGTATCAAAGTTTCAGTGGAATATAGCCAGCATAGAACGACATGGTTACAGAGGAAGAGGCATTCTCTCAGGTAATTAGGGACAGTCTCTCAGGTTTGAATATTGGGACACTAACTTGAACGGGATGCTATAATCAGTGGGGATTAATGCAGAGAATTAAACAGATGGATGATGTTTTTTGCAGTGACATTGTTGTTAGACAGCAAGAACTGGCTGCCTTTTGTACTACTGGGAACTTTTTTAGGGCTTTTCTGGATTTCATAGGTTGCAATAATCAAACCTGAAAGTCATTTGTGGATTGATCTCTATGATTAGGTTTATCTGGTAAGCTGGGTCACAAATTTTTGGATAATCACACCTGAGAATCGGGGGGGGTGTGTCGTTTTGTTTTGTTTTTTTTTTGCTGCCATAGCTATTTTGTTTTTCAAGTGCTGTTGAAGCCTGACTGGCAATTGGAGGTAAAATGCCAACTGATTTTGAGGTATGTTAGAAGCACTTTCTTCTTATTGACATGACCTTAGTCTTGCCTGGATTCAGCCAGTCGCTCTTCATCCAGGTCTTGCTTTGGAGTAGGCATTGAGAAACCCGGGGAGATAATGCTGAGTACATTTGATGTAAAGGAAATGTAGGCACAGATGTCATCCTGGCACCGCTGGCACTTATGCCCAAATTTTCTTACTGGCTTTTCCAACTGCTTCATGAAGTTGCTGAATAATATTATGGAGAACACGGACTTTGTGGAACTCTAACTGAAGGATTTGGAAATGGAGATGTTATCTATAATGTTTCTGAGTTTCATCTGATATTAAGGACCAGAGAGACAAGGTGGATGTGGTGATGTCTTACTGGACATTTCAATCATTTCAGGCCACTTCTATTCAATCTGCAACTCCTTGAAAAGGACCAGGGATATTTTGTGAACAGTAATAGTCTTGTTGCTATTGCCAAACAAAGGCATGGGGAGGAGGAGAGAGAGGAATCCTCAGTTTTATCCATACCATTTAAGTATTTAATCTAATAAACAACCTGAAACAATGCATTGTTGTTGTAACTGTGTTTGGTCCCAGGATATTAGAGCTCCTCCATGTTCTAGTTGCTTTAACTCTGATTGTATGGCAACAGCATCTGACATGTGGCCAAACACCCAGTTGTACAATCCCTTGTTCATTATAACTTAGATGCTGGGGAACAGGCCACAGACATTTTTAATGAGTTGTCAAGGTTCCTTTCCCACTCTGAACTCTAGGGTACAGATGTGGGGACCTGCATGAAAAACCCCCTAAGCTTATTTTTACCAGCTTAGGTTAAAACTTCCCCAGGTACAAACTATTTTACCTTTTGTCCCTGGACTTTATTGCTGCCACCACCAAGCATCTAACAAAATATAACTGGGAAAGAGCCCACTTGGAAACGTCTTTCCCCCCAAGCCCTACACCCCCTTTCCCGGGGAAGGCTTGATAAAAATACTCACCAATTTGCATAGGTGAACGCAGACCCAAACCCTTGGATCTTAAGAACAAGGAAAAAGCAATCAGGATCTTAAAAGAAAAATTTTAATTAAAGAAAAAGTAGAAGAATCACCTCTGTAAAATCAGGATGGAAAATACCTTACAGGGTAATCAGATTCAAAACGTAGAAAATCCCTCTAGGCAAAACCTTAAGTTACAAAAAGACACAAAAACCGGAAAACATTCCACTCAGCACAACTTATTTTATCAGCCATTTAAACAAAATAGAATCTAATGCATATCTAACTAGATTGCTTATTAACCCTTTACAGGAGTTCTGACCTGCATTCCTGCTCTGGTCCCGGCAAAAGACACACAGACAGAGAACCCTTTGTTCCCCCTCACACCCCCCACCCCCAGCTTGGAAAGTATCTTGTTTCCTCATTGGTCATTTTGATCAGGTGCCAGCGAGGTTATCTTTAGCTTCTTAACCCTTTACAGGTGAAAGGGTTTTTCCTCTGGCCAGGAGGGATTTAAAGGTGGTTAGCCTTCCCTTTATATTTATGACATGAGTTAGTCAGGTCAAAGCCTGAGTCTGTTACTCCAATTCTGTGAAGGTTTTTAAACAAACAAGGACTACCCCTCACTGGTATATAAGGAGTTAAAGCAACCCTGGGGAGGCTGTACCAGAGACAGCCAATAAGGAAAAGGCTTGTAGTGCCAGCCAATTAGGGGAAGGTTTATTGGAGGAGCTAATCAGGGCCTGGCTGGCCCATATAAGAAGGGGCTGCTGAGCAAAGCAGAGTTCAAGGAGGGAGGACTGGCTGCCCTGAAGGAAGGAGAAGAGCCAGCACCATGGTCTGAGTAGTGCTAGGCGGGGCCAGGAGAGCATGAGTGTGCTCCCAGACTGAGGCCCTGATACAAGGGCAGAGAAGGCCCTAGAGCTGCAGGGAAGAGGCCCACAGAAACAGATGGTGGAAATTGGAGGTGACCCAGTTGCTACTGATGCAGGTTACTAGACCCTGGGCTGCAGCTTGCCACTGAGTCAAATGGCTTGACAGAGGACTGCTGCCCGCCCCCCACTCCCAGAAGGTGGGATGGGAGAGAACCAACTGGGGCTGTGTCCAGAAGAGGACACCACAGTCCTGAGAGTGACACAGGTCCTGAGGGCAGAAGCTATTGCAGTGAGACACCACTAGATGAAGGTACACCAGCAAACCTGAGCTAATTCCCAGGATGGCCAGCAGAAGGTGCTGCGGTGGTGAGTGACACATCGCGTTACACATGGTGGAGAATGCAGGCATATGGTCACCCCTAATACACGGGAAGATAGAAGACAGTGGGCACTACTGCCTGGTATAGATGTTTGCAAGACTAAGGTACATGTATGGTGGAGAAAATGGAGTCAGAGGCCTTCTTTGTGGAGGGCTCTGGAGCCTTCCTGAACTGGACTCCAATGTTGGTGCCCCTGCAGAAAGGGGCCGACAAGCTACAAGGGCAACTTCAGATCCTGGTACAGCAGGTGCTCACAGCCCAGCAGAGACAATGGGAGGCACAGGAGTACCTGCAGACCTCTATGTCTGGACTAGCAAAGCAGCAGCTGTACCTGTTTAAGTCACTGCAGGGTGGAGCGGGGGGGAATGGGGGGTTCCATAACAATCACAGGAAGCAAGAGGGGAATTCAGGCCCCAGGACCAGGAGGTGGGAGAATGTTTTGCCTGTGGGTGGGGGGAGTGTCCCTGTGGGAGTGAGGAACAGAGGCCTCATCTGGAGAACAGGAAAGCAAAAGAGCCCAAGAGAGACCCCCTTGTAAGGAGAACAAGGAGGCACTGGGCATGTGGAGGAACTTCTCTCTGGGTTTTAGGGGTATAGTTAACCTAAGGAAAGGGCCCAAGCAAAAGGAGAAGGACGATGAGAGGGCCATGGCCAAGAGGAGACAATGGCTGTGCTTTCTGTGCCATGAGAAGGACCATATAAAAAGGCATTGCCCCCAGAGGAGAAGGGGGGGATGCCTGAGTGCCAGGCTCAGTCAGAGACAAAGAATGAGGGAGCAGTGAGGACCAAGGCCCTGATAGACAGCCATCTACCACACCCAGCAGGGGGAGGTAGGGAGGCGATGGGTAAGATGAGTGGGGCAGAAAGGACCCAGAGAAACAGGGGAACCCACATGGGAGTAGGACAAGCTATGGTGGGGACCCAGACAGACAGGGAAACCCACACGGGAGCGGGACAGGCTACTCTGGGAACCCAGAAACAGGGAGACAGGCTGCTCCTCTTGGTGGAGAGCCTGAGGCAGGAG
Source organism: Lepidochelys olivacea (assembly GCF_965140295.1). Taxonomy (NCBI): domain Eukaryota; kingdom Metazoa; phylum Chordata; order Testudines; family Cheloniidae; genus Lepidochelys; species Lepidochelys olivacea. The sequence goes on from NC_140414.1 coordinate 78,143,518, forward strand.
AGAGACACCCTATGGGCCCAGCTGTGAGAGAAGCTGGAAAGATGGGGGGGGAACCCTCCCCCCAGGATGTGTGCTTTTAAGGGGGAGGTTGTGTGATGGGGTGGCTGCCCCAACTGGTATATATGGGGTTAAAGCAACCCTGGGGAAGCTGTATGGCAAGCAGCCAATAAGGAAAAGGCTTGTAGTGCCAGCCAATTAGGGGAAGGTTTATTGGAGGAACCAATCAGGGCCAGGCTGGCCCATATAAGAAGGGGCTGCTGAGCAAAGCAGAAGGGGTCACTCTCTGGAGTTCAAGGGGGGAGAACTGGCTGCCCTGAAAGAGAGAGAGAAGAGACAGCACCATGGTCTGAGTAGTGTTGGGTGGGGTCAGGGGAGCATGAGTAAACCCCGGCTGACTGCTGCCAGACTGTGGCCCTGATAGAAGGGCGGAGAAGGTGCTAGGGCTGTAGGGAAGCGGCCCAAGGAAACAGACGGCGGGAGCTGTAGGTGACGCAGAATGTGACTGCCGGTCCCTCCCCCTCCCCTTTTGGCCCCAGTTGCCACTGAAGCAGGTGGCTAGACCCTGGACTGCAGCCTGCCACTGAGGCAAGTGGCTGGACAGAGGACTGCCAGCCCCCCAGAGTGGGGCACAGACAGAGGGCTGTGTCCAGAAGAGGACACCATGGTCCTAAGAGTGACATGAGTCCCAATGGCAGAAGCGACAGCGGCAAGACACCACTAGATGAGGGCGCACCTGCGAACCAGAGCTAATTCCCAGGAGAGCCAGCAGGAGGTGCCGTGGTGGTGAGTGACATGCCCCATTACAGATTAATAAAAGGTAATAAGTAAGCAACTTCTGTGAATCAAGGAAGATAAAAATATATAGAACAGTTGTGAGATTATTAAAAATATAAATATATTTGGATATTTGTGCTGTACTAGTGCCTGAACACCATTGTGCTAGAGGCTTTAGGCACATGTGAAGTGTAAACTCAATCATGGAATGAGTCTGTGACTTTATAGTGCTTTAATAACAAATATGCTGCCCTCACTGGGCACTTATGTTGTACAGGCCAGCATCGATTCAGAAAATGATGGTAAATCTCTGAATGAGGGTAGTATGTTGACAGAAGTTTCTGAAGTTCAGTCAGGTTTCACTGACTAATACTTGCTCACTGCCCAGCTGAGAGCTACAGTGAAAATTAAAGATTTTTCTTCCCCTTCCCCACTTCCCTCTGCTTGCATCCAAAGTAACTTTACAGGCTTGTTAAATGGAAATAGAAATTACCACTTATTACTTTATCAAGTCCAACTGACAAGGCAACACAGAAACACAGTATAACTGAAGCTGGCCACTGTAATTTGAATACTTTAACACTCTGAGACAATTATTATGTAAATCTTCACTAGAAAAATGTCTTGTACAAGGTTTTTTTTTGTTTTGGCGTTTTTGTTTTGTTGCATGCTTGTCCTTAGCCTGATGCCAGGTGGGCACTGTATTCTCTGAAATTTGATTTCAGCTAGGAAAGAATGTGTAGACAGAAACTCAAAAGAAAATTGAAACTATTTTTCTTCTTTGCTGTGACTTAGTCTGACATGCTTTTATAAGAATTAAAAGAGAATATTGTGAGTAATCTACTTTTATGATCTCTTAGCTGCTATAGCGGGTTGCTTCCTAAAATGTTTTGCAGACAACCTTTGTTGCACTTAACTTTTCCTGTGCCATTATCCATCAGAAAGGGCAGTTTTACAAGGCAGTTAAGTCTAGAAGGCGTAAAATCTGGTAGCTGGCCAATGTACTGCCACTGGTTTCCCTTAATGTGTATAAAATGTTGTTGTTATAACCAAAGGGGAAAACAAATTGCAGCTTTTATGAATTGACTTTTGCTATAAACTGACTGAAATGGTGCCTGCACTGCCCTCCTTTCTCATCATTTTAGAAGCTCATTTTCTTTCAGTGCTTTTCTACAGAGCTTTGTTAGGTCTCTTAGAGATACTAACTGTCATAGTTTTAAAGTTGCACATCTTCAAAGATTTTTTTTTTACACATGGAGATTTTATTAATGATCCTTTTTACCTCTAATAATTGTATGAAATATGATCCTGTTGTCAGGAAATGCAGGAGAATGAAACATAGATTTAGGGATGGATTTTAAAGCAAAAGTTAACTTGTAACTCTAAGGGGGGAGGATTAACTTCTCCCTGGCCCCCAAAATACAAAGCATTTATTAGGATCCTGTGTAGTGTTAAATATAATCTGTCAAATAACTAATATTCAGAATTGGCCCCATTCAGCCTAAACCCCAGTCCAATTCTGAATTCTCTTCCTCCCCTCCCCTTACCTGTCAGACAATAAAAGGTACACATGAAAGGTAAGTCAGCCTGCAAAGATTTAAGACTTCCCTTTTTCCTCCAGGCCTAATAGAGGCCTGTCAAGATTCCTTCCCCACTCTGAGCTCTAGGGTACAGATGTGGGGACCTGCATGAAAGACCCCCTAAGCTTATTCTTACCAGCTTAGGTTAAAACTTTCCCCAAGGTACAAACTTTTTACCTTTTGTCCTTGGACCTTATGCTGCCACCACCAAGCGTGTTAAACAAAGAACAGGAGAAAAGTCCACTTGGAGACGTCTTCCCCCAAAAATATCCCCCCAAGCCCTACACCCCATCTCCTGGGAAAGGCTTGATAAAACTCCTCACCAATTTGCATAGGTGAACACAGACCCAAACCCTTGGATCTTAACAATGAAAAAGCAATCAGGCTCTTAAAAGAGAATTTTAATTAAAGAAAAAGTAAAAGAAAAACCTCTGTAAAATCAGGAAGGGAAATACCTTACAGAGTAGTCAGATTCAAAACATAGAGAATCCCTCTAGGCAAAACCTTAAGTGACAAAAAGACACAAAATCCGGAATATACATCCCATTCAGCACAACTTATTTTATCAGCCATTTAAACAAAACAGAATCTAATGCATATCTAACTAGATTGCTTATTAACTCTTTACAGAAGTTCTGACCTGCATTCCTGCTCTGGTCCCAGCAAAAGCATCAGACAGACAGACCCTTTGTCATTCCCCCCCCACCCCCAGCTCTGAAAGTATCTTGTTTCCTCATTGGTCATTTTGGTTAGCTGCCAGTGAGGTTATCTTTAGCTTTTTAACCCTTTACAGGTGAAAGGGTTTTTCCTCTGGTCAGGAGGGATTTAAAGGTGGTTAACCTTCCCTTTATATTTATGACAAGGCCACTGATTATCTCCCAGGTCTCATCATAGCTCTGGGAGCAGTCTCTTTTGATTCTCTCACCTACACCAGAACAGTGAGTTCTGATACTACAGACTCCACTTACAAACATACACCTTCTTAAATTCCTGTCCTTACTTCTAATTAACCTAGAAACAGGCCTACAGAATGCTGTGAGGAAGGTGGGGGAAAAAACCACCAGGCACCTTCATCAGTTTTGCCCTGAGGGAAAAATTCCGTCTTGAGAATCAAGACTAGTAATTGGTCAGAACTGCAGCATCCTAAAAACAGAGTTCAAATACCCATTTGAATACCCATTCAAATACCCAATACTCAAACACCCATTATAGGGCAGAGAGGGTGGGATATCAACCACTGCAGAATGATTGTTGGATGCTCTGAGGGCTTCAGATACAGCAAGGAGGGGACTACAAGAAACAGTCAACCCTTCCCTTTCCCCTCCATATACCAGCCACTGGCAGCAGGGAAAGGCAGTGGAACCTCTCCTCCTGTCCCTGCCCACCTTGGCACGATTTCCATGTGCATATGGGGAAGGGAACAGGCAGAAGGCTCCTGTGCAGCTGAGTGAGCTGGCTGAGCTCCCGCCTCCTTTCAGAACCTCTATTTGAGATAGGGGACATTTTTATATTTTAAATTGCTAAAAAGTTTTGTGGGCACCATTTTTTAGCATTCATGTTTTCCTTGTCAGATTGGTGTGCAGGAAAATCCCACCCTGTCCCTGCAACTGAGTCTTTTAGGACAGCTAACTTGATTTCAAAAGATTCTATTATAAACAAACTCCTTGATTCTCAATCCTCATTCAAACATAGGAAATAAACTTGTTTAGAATGAATGGCTAACTCATGGTATTAAGTATCTAGGAAGTTTAGGTAAGGATGTGATATCTGTGAATAAAAGCACCCCTATATTCATAACCTACACTATTGTAGTAATCTTTGTGCAAAATATGCCTTGTGAGGTATCCTTTAAACAAATTACACAAGAATATTCATGATTGGTGTTATGTATGTACAAAATGCATATTAAGAGTTATGGACAAAAGCTGAAATTATGACTACAATATGTTTACCAGGCAAGTCTGGGGAGGGGGTAAACTGGTTCCTCAAAGACAAAGGACAAGCTAATGCCTCCAGGTATCTTCAAAGTTGATTGGCAATCACCTGGCAAGTGGCCATTTTTGGGCAGCGCAGAGGGGGTAGGAACAAATTGATCTGCATTTTAGCAAACAGCATAGAACCTCTTTCACCATGAGACTCCATGTCTCTGTCCTCACAGCTGGAATGAACTTTACCTAGGGATAACCCTCAGGGAAATGCATTTTAAAGGGTGACTGGACTATAAAAGTGAGGGACAGAACGCCGCAGAAGTGCGTACACTCACGCTCTCACCCACCTTAGAGAACAAAGGAACAAGCCCTTTGTCTCTGGGGCAGATCCTGAGCTGAGAATTTGGTCAGTCATGTTGCTGGGAACCTGTGGTAAGGACTTTATCTTGAATCAAGTCTAGCTTAAGTTTTAGCTACTACAAAGCATTTAGTCTTTTCCTTGTAACTGTTTCTGATTTTAATACTTGTACTATTTTTAATCTAAACTAATCCAATACTGTATTTAAACCAAACTCTATGGTAATTCCAGTTAAAAGTAGCAAACTGTTGAATATTGACTTTTACAGGGGAAATGGACCTTTATATCTGAACTGTCCAGGAGAGGGCTGGAAAGTGTAAAACACACATTTTGGGAAAATTTGGGACTGGGAATGTGTTGGGGTCACTCTGTGAGGCTGTTGTAGACCCGGGTGTGGCTGGTGTTACTGACAGACTGCTGGGGTCACAGTTGCTGGACCGGGCTTCAGTTATACACAGACCCTCAGCGTTTGACCTGCATGCTGGTTAGCTGTTTGTTGAGTGGCCCCATGTTGGGACCTAAAATAGCAAACCATTGTGAGGCAACCAAGGTTGCAGAACAGGTGATGACACAACCTTTTACTCGTCTAGATTGCACTTGCAATGTGAAGTCATAATCCTTTAACGATCTTCTGACCATATATGATATGCCCAGTAAAGTCTTATAAAACTATCTAGGGTCAAATGCTCTGCTCAACTAGCAAAAGGGAGAAAAACACTCACCAACTGGATATCTGGCCCATGAAGTTTCCTCTTATCTACACAGATGACTGTTGTCATAATTGAGTTTACAAATTTAATTTAAAGATAAACTGTAAAAAGTGAGTGAAAGTGTCACAATAACCTGTAATACTACGAGCGTTGATGGGAAAAGTTGCAAAAGGGAGACAGACTGAATTAGTGCAAACAAAACAGGCTTACAGAATATAACTCAAGGACTGTTAAGATCATGCATAGTAAACAAGAAAAGTGTGGAACCAAATATCAATGAGCCAAAATTAGTGTGTTGGAAACTAGGCCTGATTCAGGGACAAAATCCTGGGAGAATGGGTTATTCTGTCCACCGCTCCCTTTTTGATTCCTTAAAGAGTTTTTGGTGAGAAAAATTGGCTACCAGAGCCAGCTTCACCATCATGACTGTCACCCCACCATCTCCTGGGACCCCAACCACCTTCATCCTAATCCTGAGAGATGTCCTGATCGTAATGGGCCAGAGAAAGAGACCCAGATAACACTGCTACCTCCAAAGACTCCAGCTAGATTTTTAAACAACCATCTGGGATATGAGACTGTCTCCCTCCCCAAATGTGTCCTCATCCTTCTCCACTTTTTCTTTATTTTGCTATCCTTTTCCTTTTTTCTTTGTCTCATATAGGCATTAGAGAAGATGATCCTTGTGGTCCCTTCTAATTCTGTGAGTTTTGTTTAGCTGGACAAGACTATATATTTAGCTAAACTGCTGTAAGCCTGTGGCCAGAAAGAGGCAATTAATAGTAATGTCCTAAGCAGCCTGATGCTGGTACAGCTTTCTCAGGTTTTGATGTGGTTGATAAGACCATGTGCTGTGCCTGTGTTTCTCAACACCAAGTTGCAAGTGAGAATCAACACCAAGGACAGAAGCTGCAGTTTCTATCTTTGCTGTTCTTTTCTTCCCCTTTTGTGTGCATTTGTATTCTTTTGTCTTCTAGGAAATGGGATCAGACTTTACCAGTAGCAGCAATGACTACATGTCCAGCTCATCTCAACTAACTTTTTCTCTTTTACCCAAAAGGACAGTTGTTATCTAAGACAATGAAGTTTTTCCTTCTTAAAAACTCCCTTCAGCTAAAAGGAAAGGGAACAAGGGATGGTAAAATGAAAGTCTTATTTAATACTTTACATGCCAAATTCCTTAACTGTTTTTCCTTCTCTTCTGTGTCTTGAATAAAAAGTTTAAAGGATTTTAATGATGTTTGTCATGGTACTAAGCAGGCAGACTAACGTTGGCAAATGACTGGGCTAACATCTTTTACTCTTTGGGCCCTTTGTTCCATTTAAATTTAATAAACAGCACATTTTGGCTGTTAAATTAAACCATTTGAAAACAAATTAATAGACTTTTTCCAGTCTTATGAAATCAATAAAGTTCTCAAAACAAAACTATAATCTTTTTCGTGCCTCTCCAATATAGAACAGTTTGATATTGCCAAAGTTTCCAAAAGCACTTCATCAACTATGCTTTGTATATTTGAGATCTCTGAAATGACAGGATCATAACTGATTGGGGCTCAACATGTTGCATACTAATCATAGAAAAATAAATTTTAACTAAGGATACCAGGGAAGAATCTTACTGCTGTGAAAACTGCTATGAAATGTGTAGTGCTCACGAAAAGCAGACAGGATCTCTGTTTCCAAAGTTTTATCTTAAAGTCCCCATTCTCCTGCCCTCCCCACCCCCGCATTAATGGTGTGGAACTCAATTAAGCTATCACAGAAGGTTGAAAAAATTATTCGATACTGACAATTTTGAAGCAATGATTTGTGGGAGTCTTGATATCTCAAATTCTCTGCTTAGACAAGAAAACTACACCAGTTCATCAGCCAAATAGTCCGTTGGTGTCAATGGAACTACGTTGATTTACAACAGCTGAAGATCTTGTCCTAGATTTTCTTTTGTCAATAAATAGGGCTATATTTAACACAGGAAACTGCTACTAATATTTCACTGTTCTATGAAAACTGGTGCAAAATGTAGTGTGCAGGCAACATGCAGAATGCATCTTGTTATACTTGTACTCTTTATCTTTCCCTTTTCTACTGTACAAGGCTTACTTACATTTTTATTAAGTTATGTATATGAATGATCCAATAATTCCTGACTATCATGGTATGTTACAACTGGTGTTCTCACCTATCTCCTCCTCCAATATCTCTACCAAGGCATTTTGGATTTCAGTTATATCACATAATAACAAAGGCAAAATTTACTTTGAGCTTATATTTAATCAATAAGTTTAATAGAATGTATTCACATTTTCACTAAGAAATTGACATTCTGTTAACCTCAACCAGTGAACCTAACATTCAACATTGTAAAGATTGTAAAGATTGTAAAGGCAATGCAACTGCAAAATTGATTAATGATTTTATCCCATATTTTAGATGTACATGTACAAAAGATATGCATTTGAACACGAGAGATTTCTGAACATTTGGAATACAGTAACTGACTATTTGATTTAATTTGTATTAAACAGAAGACTTCCATAATGTAGGATTGATTATTACAACCCCATTTTACATCAGTTGAAATTTTATTAATGCTTTATATTAGATATCTCTTTATGCCTATTATGTCATTTGTATTATCTTTTAAAATTCAATAAGGATGTTAAATGAAAATGAAGAGTCTGCAACATAAAGTCTGCAAAAACTGTGACAGTTAAATGTAGATCATGAATCCTTGCATCTCTGCTTCCCCTGGTTAACTTCCATGGTGCAAACAGACCGGATAGGTAATCTCTCTCCTTTAATGCACATATTCCTTTAGTAAAAGCACACTATAGTATTTAAACTTACCAATCATAAACAGCAACTAAATGGGCACACAGTCAATAAACTAGGTTTCCTCAAAAGTCATGGGCCTAAGTCTTAAGGACAAAGCCTAACCTACACTTTCCTCTTCAAAGCACAAGACACTCCAGTGATTGACTGTGCTTTGATTAAAGAGCACGCCAAACTGCAAAACTTCCAGGATGGGAAACAACTTTTTTGGGACTGTATTATTTCAAGATAAGGTAAATTTTAACAATAGTGTATCTTCTCTTGGCTATTCACCAGCTGCTGTGAGGTGATCCAGCCACCGGACAGTGTGTATTTTAAGACTCCAGAGTCTGAACAGAGACCAGGCCCCACCCCTATTTTAAGGCATCTTAGCGTATTCTGAGGGTGAAGATCTTCTATCACCCTATCCTGAGAGTTGCAGCTGCATGGCCCACTGCCCAGTCCCTGAAACCAGTTGCTGATCACTCAGACTACACCCCGAGCTAATACATTCTTTTCCAGAACTCTACCCAAAGGTATGAGCCTTCTGGTTTATCTATTCAAGGGGACATGTGAGAGGTGAAACATATAAAATGGATACTATGCACAGGATTTTACAGCACTATTTTCCCTTGTTGCTTTTCTGTACCAACAGCCTGCACCTGATACTCTCTGACTCAAGAGTCATGACAACATCCCAGTTTTGGTTTTATTTTCAGTCTCTCATAATCAGGTTCAGACAGAATATTAACCTGAGCTCCTGTATCCAGTTTCAGTGGAATAATTATTCCATTCACTGTGATACGCAGTATCCAGCCCCTCATCAGGCTTGCTGGATCCCATGTCTATGAAATATTCCTCAACCAGATTATCTTTAACTGAATACACTTTTCTGCATTTGGGATCTGCAACATTTTGCAAAATGATTATTTTCCCCACATTTATGACAGTTTTCCAAAGGCAACACACTGTTTGGGGCCATGCTGTGATCCCCACACTTTCCACATGGCTGGCTGTACCCAGTTTCTCCTAGGAGTGGTTTTCATAGTGAGTGGTTCCACTCTTTCATTTGATCTATTAGGGCTATATTCTTTTCCACTTTAGTACATGGATAATTCCTTCTGGTGAATTCAGCTCTTTGGCATGTGCTTCCACAATTGCTATTTTGCATCTTTGGAGAGCCTTTTCTATCAAACCTATCATAACTATTTGACCAGTCAAAAATCCTGCATGTCTGATATTAAATCCCATCATACTAACACTAGGTCATTATGGAATATAAATGGCAATTTAAGGTTTGTTGGACTGTAAATTTTCTCATGTGTATTATGGGTGTTAAATTAACTCATTCAATAGCGCTCAGTTTCTCATTTCTTGCCTGAGGTGGATCTTTTCTATGGAAAAAACATTGACTGTACATTTCTCATTATACCTCAAGCAACAGCAACCACTAGTGTTCGGTTGAATCATGTTTATCATTCTAATACCTTGTTTTCAGTTAGTCAGCTTTCTTGAAACTAACCTCTTGGACTGAAAATTTTCCAGAGTTGGTCACCATCTGAAGGTGAATGTTTCTTTCTTTAAAAAATAAATAATTGAATAGAAGAATGGGGGGGAAATGGTTTTAAAAAACAATAAATTACCAAGAAATCCTTACATTTGTTTCGTTTGTTTTTGAAAAAGTAGATCTACAGCTAAAATGGCTTAGTATAAAAAGTTGCAGTTTGGTATTAAAATTCTGAAGTGCTTTGAGCATTCTGGTAGAATTGATTTTGATTTAACAGTTTTGAACCTTTGAAAATCATGTTGCATGTACAATAGATTTTTCACCGGATTTTCTCACTTAGGGTACCTCTACATTTCACTCTTCTTTCAGTGGCTTGTAGTGTACATACACACGTTCTCCTCCCCCCTTCTCCCCATAGGTATAAATAGCAGTGTAGCCAGTAAGGCAGAGTTTAGACAAGTAAAGACGTACCTGATTGTTGTTGGTAAGTTCCAGAGTGCATATGCTACATGGCTCTCTACTCTCCCAAGTCCTGTCCCTGTCTACTCTGCTGATTTTAGCAATGTAGTGTCCTGTTGCCTCCCCACTGCTTGAGTTTTCCCCCAGGCGAAGTCTTAAGCAGTTGGGAAAGACTAGCCTTTCCCCACTACCTCCCCAGTCTGCTGCAGGGAAAGAATCCAGTAACGGGGAACGGCTCTGCTGGCTCCCAGCTGCTGAAGTCTTTCTGCCACTGCAGAGAAAAACTCAGTGGCAGGGGGCTCAGCCTTTCGCTGCTGCCTCCCCCATGCCAGAGTCTTTCTCTCATTACAATGAAAGGCTCTGGCAGCAGGGAGCTGTGAAGTCTTTCCCCGCTGCATCCCTCTGCAAGAGCCTTTCACTAACATGTGAAGATATGCATTGCAGTATGGATGCAGTCTGCTTTTCACAGTAGCATAGAGCTAAACATATACTTCACGCCACTGTCAGTGGTGTGTAGTGTAGATCTAACTTAAGGTTTTCTCAGAGTGAAATAAGGTAAACCAAATTAGAACCATTCTAATTGTGGCTGTGTCCCCCCACAGTGTTTAATGCAGTTTAATCCACTTTTAATTTACACCTTCAGTTAATATGAATTAATTTTCCCGAGTCCTTGTGTAGACAAGCCCTAAGCTTATAAAGGTACATTGACCGAGAGACCTCTAGGCTCACTGAGTCTAGTCCCCTGCTTCATGGATAATTTCGTTCATAAAATTATCAAGCTCCATCACAAAATTTAGAAGTAATAGGGGCAGACAAGCTATGTTCATAGATTCCGAGGCCAGAAGGGATCATTGTGATCATAGAACTTCCCCAAAACATTTTCCAGAGCACAACTTTTAGAATAACACCCACTATTGATTTAATTTTTTCTGTTCCAGAACTTCACACCTATAATGGTTAGAAACCTCCTTCTAATTTCCAACCTAACTTTATTCATGCCCTGTTTATATCCCTTTGTTCTTGTGCCTACATTGTTCTTTAGTTTAAATTAGTTCTCCTTCTCTTGTGTTTACTCTTCCTGCCCCGCGCCCCCCCCTCGGATATATTTATAGAGAGATCATATACCCTCTCAGCCTCAATTTTGCAAGGCTAAATAAGCCAAGTTCTTAGTTTCCACTTGTCAGATCATCTTACTAGCCATTTTCTATATAAATTGAAGTTTGAATTAATCTCTTTGAATATGGATGATCAGAGCTGTACATGGTATTCCAAATGAGGTCTTACCACTGTCTTGTATGGTGGCACTAATATTTCCTAGCTGTACTGGAAACACCTCACCTGATGCATCCTAGGATCACATTTACTTTTTTATGGCCACATTATGTTGGTTTATAATCATCCTGTGATTGATTAATAATACACTAGATTTGTCTCCTCCGTCGCTTCCAACAGAGGAGCCCTCCCCCCCAGTTTATAGCCGAAATTCTTGTTGTTAGAGCCTAAGTACATGACCTTGCAGTTCATAATATTCAATTTCATTCTACTTCTATCACTCCAGTCCTCAAGGTCATCCAGTTCTTCCTGTATAATATTCCAATCCAGCTCTGTATTGTCTCCCGACTTTGTGTCATGAGCAAATTTCATTAGTACAATCTTACTTGTGCCAAAGTCACTAATAAAAATGTCTCAAGACTGATCCTTGAGGAACTCGACTAGACTATGGCTCCGTTACAGAGCTTACAACGGTGCAGCTGCACTGCTGTAGTTCTGCTAATGCAGATGCTCTACGCCGCCAGGAGAGAGCTCTCCTGTTGACTTAATTACTCCAGCCCCCACAAGTACTGCAGCCCCCACGAGTAGCTACATTGGCAGGAGAAGCTCTCCCCCAATGTAGTGTTATCCACGCTGGCACTTAGGTCAGTGTAATTTACATCACTTGGGGGGAGGTTTATTCACACCACTGTGTGACATAATTTATAATGACTTAAACTGTAGTGTCTGCATAGCCCTATTAATCTCCCTCCAGCCCAATAGTTCTCCTTTCAGCACAATTTATCTCCCCTTCAGCCAGTTCCTTACCCACCTTACAATTTCTGTACTAATCTCCATCTTCTGCATTTTAACTAGTAATTTCCCATGCTGTGTCAAGTGTTTTACTGAAATAAAGATTAGATCTACTACATTTCCCTTGTCTAAGAAATCAGTTAGATTAATCTTTCTTTGATTTAAAATATCTAGCCACTGTCTGCCTTTGGTAAACCCATGTTGCATTTTATTCCAATTTCCATTTACCTCTGTCTTCAACTTTTTAAGAATAGTTATTCTTAAACTTTGCATATTTGAGTTCAGACTCATGAGTCTGAAGTTGCACAGATCACTTTTCCCCCTTCTTAAACATTGATACCACATTTGCTATTCGCTGGTCATATGGTACCATCCCCAACTGAGAGATTTATTAAAAATCCTTGCTACCAGAATTGTAATTTCATGTGTTGGTTCTCATAGTATTCTGGGATGGAGATTACCTGTTCCCCCTACCTTGAGGACATTTAACTCTGAACTTTGTTTCCACCTTGGATATGGTAATTTCCATTTCTGTATGTGAAAGAATTGAAAATACAAAGACAGTACACATGTATCCATGGTTGTAAAAAAAATTCTGATATTCTTATGGTAGCTGGAGGATAATATGTAATTATATCATTAAAAATCCTATTGTGATGCATATGGAAAAGATGACAGAGTTACAGTCTTAACTCTAAAAAGAAAAGGAGGACTTGTGGCACCTTAGAGACTAACCAATTTATTTGAGCATGAGCTTTCGTGAGCTACAGCGAAAGCTCATGCTCAAATAAATTGGTTAGTCTCTAAGGTGCCACAAGTACTCCTTTTCTTTTTGCGAATACAGACTAACACAGCTGTTACTCTGAAACCAGTCTTAACTCTGGCATTTCCTGATTGGTTTTCAGTACTTAACTATGCCAGCTCAGGCTTTATCTTAAAACTTGTTCTTCACAGATGAATCTCTGCACCCCTCTGGAATCCTGTTTGACATCAGTGGGGTTTTTCCTGGGTATACAGTTTTTTCTGTGTAGAATTTGCAAGACTGGGGCCTTAGTGCCTGTCATTGTGGGCTGCTGACTAACCTCTATTCAACACTGACAAATGGGACTTTACTGTAATTCTAATTCATAGCTTTGATGGCCCAGATGGGACTGTTAGGATAATCTAGTCTGATCTGCATAATAAAGGCCTTAGAATTTTACCCAATAATTCCTGCGTTAAACCTCTAACTTTTGGTTGAGCTAGGCCATATATTTTAGAAAGACATCCTATCGTGATTTAAAGAATGCATGTGATGGAGAACTTAAAATTTCACTGTGTAGGCTGCTTCAATGAGTAATATTAAAAATTTGCATCTTATTTCTAATCTGAATTTGTCTAGTTTCATCTTCCAGCCATTGGAACTTGTGATGCCTTTCTCTGGGAGGGTCATGTGAGGCATTGCAGCTGTGACAGAATCCAGAGTTAAGTATACCTGCCATGCAGCGCATAAAATGTTCAGGTTGTATATAGAGAGCCAGGAGACACACAATATGACTCAAAAGTGCAGCGACAGAATTAGGTCGATTATATAATTTCTCTATGGTCCCTAATCCTGACCTCGAGAGGGGCCATCTAGTTGGCAACTGGCCTGAAGGTCAGCATACTGCCATCAATAGTCTTTGCATGCTCCATAACATGCTTCTTCTGGATGCGTTGATGGTTGGCCTAGGCAAAGACCAGGTCCATAAAATTGCTGGATGCTCCAGCGTCTATTAGTGTGAGTTAGGTACAGTTGCTTTCGTGTGGTAGGGGGCTAGATCTGGAGGAGGACCTGCAGGTGTGGTTGTTGGGATCTGGTTGTAGACCTTGTCTAGCCTGTGCCTGGGTCATGTCCAACTGCAACCCCCTACCTAGGCTGGATGGGATGGTTTCCCAGCACCGTAGGAGATCTGGGCCTGTGGGGGCACCCTGAGGCAAAGTGGCCATTTTTTGCCACAATACAGGTCAAGGTGTCCTTCAATCCCTGATGAAAATAGTATACTTGAGCCATCTCATTCCAGGGTGAATCCATGGTCAGGAGCTGGAAGTGGGCGGTGGAGAGGGGTCATGATCCCTATGTGAGGAATTGTAGGGCTGCTTCAGTGGCACAGGCTCAGTTGGGGTCATCTAATACTAATGAGAGGGATCAAATGAATTCTTCAAAGCAGCCCAACATTAGGTAAGCCTGTTCCAGGATGGGTGAAGCCCATGTCACTTTCAGGTGACATTGTAAATAAGCGGGCATTATCTCCCGTACATGTAAACAAACTTGTTTGTCTTAGCGATTGGCTGAACAAGAAGTAGGACTGACACTTGTAGGCTCTAAAGTTTTACATTGTTTTGTTTTTGAATGCAGTTATATTTTGTGCATAATTCTACATTTGTAAACTTTCATGATAAAGAGATTTCATTACAGTATTTGTATTATGTGAATTATGTGAATTGAATACTATTTTTACACTGCAAATAATAAAAGTGAGCACTGTACACTTTGTATTCTGTGTTGTAACTGAAATTGATATATTTGACAATGTAGAAACATCCAAAATATTTAATTTCAATTGGTACTCTATTGTTTAACAGTGCAATTAAAACTGATTAATTGTGATTAATTTTCATCAGTTTTTTGAGTTAATGGGGTGAGTTAACTGATTAATCGACAGCCCTAAAATGGATCAATCGGGTTGATGCTTTGTAAAAATGAATTAAATAAATTATTTAAATTTCCTTGTTTTAAATCACTCCAGTCTACATCTGTATTGTACTTCCTAAACAAAACTACACATCTACAATTCCCCATTGTAAATTTCCTTATTCCTATATAAATATTAATCTATAGCGCAAATTAAAATCTAGTAGTATTATAGCTAATATGGCTTTTCTCCAGGATTATGCAACTCTCTCCAAGCTACTATAATATAAATAAATAAATGGGGACTTGTGGAACAGAATATCCTGCTCTCAAGGGCCCTAGTTTGGGAAAAATCCCTATTCAGGAGGAACACTTAAGCACATACATGACTTTAATGTGATTAAAGTTAGGGTGACCAGATAGCAAGTGTGAAAAATCAGGACTGGAGTAGGAGGTAATAAGAGCCCATATTTAAAAAAAGCCCCAAATATCGGGACTGTCCTTATAAAATCAGAACATCTGGTCACCTATAGCAAGGCAAGACTTGCCAGTGTGGCGCCTTCTGCTGGTCGTCTCAGGAATTAGCTCTTTCCAGCCTTCTGAGCGCCCTCGGCAGGCCAGTGTCTCACCTGCCACAGGCCCTGTGTCCCTCCTGGATCCCAGTGCCCCTTTTCCTCAGGGTTCTACCCCCCAGAAGTAATCCACTCTCTCTGGGTCTCCCCTCCCTGGGGAACCCCCAACCCTCTGAACCCACCTTGCCTCAGTGGCTACTGCCAGTCATCATCTAGCCCCAGCTCACTGGGGCAGACTGCAGTCTGTAATGGCCACTCATCGTTGGCAAGGGGTTAGGACCTGCTGCCTCTGCCTATTCCCAGGCGGTATCTCTGCAGCCCTAGTACCTCTGTAGGCCTTCACCTTTACCAGGTTGGAGCTCCCCAACTGCTCTTGCCCTTTTCCCCCGCACTGCTCTGCTTCGGTAACTTGCTCCCAGGAAGCTAGCCCTTCCCATTCCAGGGCTAGAGTGAGACTCCTGTGCTTCTGGCCCCCAGTCCTCTTACAAAGGTCAGCTGGGTGCTGATGGAGCTGGCCACACCTGTGGCTGCTTCCCCAACCAGCCTAGCCTTTCCCAGCCACAGCCCTCTCCAGGGCTGCTTTAACTCCTTCTGGGCCGGAGCAGGGTGACCACCCTGCTACATCACTCTAATTAAAGTGCATGTGTAAAGTTAATGTGCTTCAGCATCCTTCCTGAATAGGGATGGACCTAAGTACATGCTTAAATGATTTCATGAATTAGGGCCAATTATAATGGTATAGAAACAGAGTTACTCCATTAACACCAATGAAGCTACTCCATTCAGATTTTCACTGCTGTGCCTGGGGATGGAAATTTTCCTAAGAATTTCGACATGTAGATAGTTCAGTCCCATCAACACAGGAATGGCTTATAATGTATCATATTGACAATGTGAATTTCCTGATCATAATAACAGTATATAGTGTCTTTACTAAACTAAGGGTGGCTTTGAAGAACGTTTTATATAATCCATGATGGTCACATAGCTTACAACATATTTTAATTAACTGTCACTGAATTTTTATGCATACATTTACAGTATTAGATATTCTGTGTGCTGCCTGCAGGCATTTAGGAAATAGTGTTAATATTGGAAAGTAACTTTTATTCATTTTTCAAAGTAAAACAGAGTTAAGGAGCACTAATCAATACTGTGTTTCTGGGACTTTCAAGAGATCACCTGTATTTGGGTAAACTTTGAGTCAGTTTGAGTTGGGCAGCTCAGAACACTGTACAAGGCTTTCACAATTTACCTCACCTTAGTTTCAACTGGCTGTCTTGTTAAATTAAACAAATGTAAAATATATATAAAAAAACCGAGCCACGTAAAAACTGTACACCTCACTATATTTTATCGTACTAATATTGTAAATGTGTTAATGAATAATAAGATTGGTGTTACTATTTGGCTTTATAAGAAATTAGTGGGGTGAGGGACACTTTTTGATAGCTCCAGACCCTAACTCCTCATTCTTTACTAGTTCTTAAAGGTTTCAAAAGGTTAATACTCACTTTCAGGTAGGGGGGTGTGGGTGTGTGTATATATGTATATATAGAGAGAAAAAATTTAGAATAGCCTCTGGGGCAATCTCTTCTATGTTCACAAAAAGTACTTTTAGAAACTTATATTGTAACATAGCCAATTGCTCAAATACTCTGGCTACTATTAGCCTCTGTGTACTCAAATAACCTTGTTACTATGTATTCACTATCTCTGAATTCAATTCCCTGGGTGCCCATAGTTACTTAAAGGTGTGCATTTGCTAAGCACTGCAGTCTGCTCATGACAAGGAGGAACAGTTACTATTCACTTTGCATTGAGGCCAATATACATGAGCATTATCATTTTCCAAGTAAGTATTCTTACCTGAGTAAGTAAGTCTGGCAGAATTCCCTGTATTGAAGTGTAAATGGTTTCAAAAATCCCATATTGTGAATCATAGAATAATATTGGAACATATTTGTGATAATATTCAAGTAACTTTCACAGAACACATGAGATGTCAATTATGTTGGCATCTTGAAATTGATACGTAGTGCTCTGAGGCACAACATATGGGTTTCAAAGGTCAAGAAAGGCAATCTCTTGCTATGTGGAATTTTATTAAAAACATTCTTTTCTTCTCCCATCCTACCATAAAACGACCCAGATTATTTTAGGTTGTTAGTTTCTGGTTGATACTGATAGGCAATTCCTGAGCCCACTGTAGTAAATATCAGGTATTCTTGCTGCTACTGCTACTTCAGAACAACAAAGAACTCCCTTTTTAGACCATGATTCTACAAGGTAGTTAGGTATATGCCTAACTTTAAGGATGTGAGTAGTCCCACTGAGCTTAATATGATACACATATGCTTAAAATTTTGCTGAATCAGGGCCTATATCTACTCACTGAACAAATACTTTAGGGAATTTTAATTATTTGATTTATCTGATCATGACCGTCTTTAAGAGCATAATGCTCCTGTATTAAAAACCATTACTACGTGTGGGCTGAAAAATAAAATAGGCCATTATGAATATAATAAAGCACTTGCCAGAAACCGTTCCAACTTGAAGCTTTCTTTGAATTTAAACAAGGTTATTTCAAGGTTATAATGCAAAGTAGTTTTAGTGCAGCAGCACTCAAAATATACACTCCAAAACTCTTGAAAATGAATTAATAAATGTTGAAATAACTAACATTGCTAATTCCAAAGTCCTTTGATTGCTTAATGCTGAGGAGAAAATAGGTACACTTCAAAATACATTTTAGTAGGACTAAAGCTGGTTCCTAAAAATTCTGAGCTGATATTTTGTCTCCTCATCCTTTGAATAAATGTAAGAATAAGTTAAAAAATTATTCAGTAAGTAGTAACAATATGACCTGCAATGGAAGACAGCCTCTATTAATAAGAACTTGTTGATGTTTTTTTATTTGATTCCTATCAGTAAAACAGAGATGGGGGAAGAAACAAGCCAAAAGAAATTCTTTCAAGACTTGCAAATTAGTTCAAGTCTTTGGATGCATCATGAAGGAACAAAATGGACACTGTGTAGAATCAAGCACGTGGATTTATTAAGCATAGCACTGGCGGAGTGTTACTTTGCTTATTAGGCTCAGAGACACTGCCAAACAATTGAATACGATGGATTTATGGAATCATCATGGGCGGAGGAAAGTGATGGGGTGGGAGGTCCCGAGCCCCTGTATAGGTCTAGCAGCAAGACAAGATATGCACAGTAAGCCGATAGTCTAATGATTATATAATGTCTCCACCCATGGTTTCAGGTTAACATGTAACATATATTGTTTGTACACAGGTGTTTTCCTTTAAACAATGTATAAAGTGTATAAGTACAAAATATATATGTTGAATTCTGACTTGGGGTCCATAGGAATGAGTTAGCTCCTCTGATTGTCCAACAGGTACATTCCTGGGGGTTAAAGCAAAGAGACATTGAAAAGTACATGGCAATAGAAATTGTTTTTCAGGTTGCTCATTGTGTTTCTAAAAGGCTAACATTGGCATCTCAGAGGGAGGAGGTGCACCAATTAGAAGAGGAGATGTCAGATCTCATACCGATATGCTTGGACCTCTCCATGAACTGAAGGTTGGTATGTAAGGGAGAGTGTCAGTATCTCTTCCTGCAAAAGGAGTAGACCTAGACACAGGCATAGACACAGTGGGCCCCTTTCAATACTTTGGTCTGTTTTCAGCTTCAGATAAGAGTGTGAATTACTGCTCCCCATCTGGAGTTTTGCTTACCATGCTTATCTTAGTAAAAAACAAGGTTGTCTCTTGTTTGTTCTACTTCTCTTAGCTAATATTGTTCACTTTTTGCTAGGCCTCTAGCCTCTTTGACCAAGCTTTGGACTTTGGGCCTCTGAAAAGTTGGTGACATAGCCTGTGTTAGGATTTTACATACACAGCACATGGATTTTGGCCCTTTACATCATTAGAACTATTATCTTTGTATTTTCATGTAAGTCCTAGGGCTATCTGGATTGTTTTAACTGATAAATTCCATATGTAGGTTCCAAGCATCATTTACACTATAAAAGTTCATGATGTTCTATTTACAAAATTATTTCTGTCCAGTGAAACTTCCTGACATCCTAGTTAGTAGGAAGGAATAGTCACTGTTAAAGACCACCAATGATTCTCAATAAGCCATTTTCATAGATTCCAAAGCCAAAAGATAGCAATGTGATCATCTTGTCTGAACTCCTGTACAAAACAGGCAAAAAAAAAAAAAAAAACACCTCCCCAAAACAATTGTCTTTGAACGTCAACATGTCTTTCAAAAAAAAAAAATCCAACCTCAGTGTAAAAATTACTAGTGATGGTGAATCCATAATGACCAATGGAAAATGGTTCCAGTGGTTCATTACTCTCACTGTGAAAAATTTATACCTTATTTCCAGTCCAAATTTGTCTTGCTTCAACTTTCAGCAATTGGATCATGTTATACATTTCTCTGCTAGATTGAAGAGCCCATTGTCAAACGTTTGTTTCCCCGAGTAGGTACATATAGACCATAATAAAGTCAGCCCTTAACCCTCTCTTTGTTAAGCTGAATAAATTAGGATCCTGGAATTGTTCACTATGGGTGTGTCACTGTCTTGAGTGATTCACGTCCATGAGTGCCTACCTCAGGGCAGACGGTCAAAAGCAGGGCAGATACCCCAAATTGGTGGTATGTTCTATAATTAGATTTCACCAAACCAGTACCAAATGTGAACTCCCAAAGTACCACAATAGTCTTATAATGGAACCACAGAAAGTTCCAAGACACTCCAGTCTATTGTGCCATCCAGGCAAGCTGGACTATGTGATAAATGATCACTTACACCAAAAATAACAATATTTTCAAGTTACACCAGTCCCAAGAGACCAGTCAGTCACACAGGTTGACTTGCATCCTAGATTTCACACCAAAGGCAATGCTAACAAAGGCTTATTAGCTAAGAAAATGGAATGAGTTATTGAGTGGTTAAAGCAGGTAAAATGTATGTATAGTCTATAATTTCAAAAGGTAGCAGTGATGTAGTAATCTGGCCAGTTTCCCAAATGTCTTTTAGGGCTACACAGAGTAACTCTGAGGATCTCCATCTTTGTATTCAGTTATTCTGCCCTGTTAGAATCCAAACAGTTCAGAGATGAAGAATTATTACTTCTGTCCATATTTATAGCTTCTTCTCACAGAAACGAAGTGATCACAACAGTTTCCACACAGGTCTCTTCTTCATTAGGTGCTGGAGGAGGGAGAGGAACACACTTAACAAAGTGTTTGATCCTTGAACTCACACAATGGCTCATTTGCATTTAATGAACAGGATTTAACATAATCTTGTAAGAGACCATCATTTGCATTACACAAGGCTTCTTTCTCATTTGATGGGTTACTTAATTACAGGGGTATATACAATGTGAATGTTTGCTGTTACAGTATAACATAGGGTATAGTTGAGTGAGAATAATACATGCAGCATATTTATTTTGATAATGCTAACACACAGGTAAACAAAGGTAACACACAGGTTTCCAGCTGTGCATTTGTAAGCGTTCAGTGAGGCATCAGAGCTTGGAATGAACCAGCACCTGGTCTGCCGGCAGGAAAATGGGTATGTCTACAGTGCAACTGGGAGCAAGCCTTCAGACTGGGTATACAGACTCATGCTAGTGGGGTCTGATCTAATGCACTATAGATAGCAGTGTGAATGTTGTGGCTTAGACTCTGAAGCCCACATGACCCCCTACACTTGAGAGCCTGAACTCCAGCAAGAGTCACAATATTCACACTGCTAATTTCACTGTACTATCTCAAGCCCTGCTTAACATGAATCTGTCTCCCTGATCTGGAGCATCCCAGCTGCAGTATAGACATACCCTGTGTGGCATATTTTCTAATCCTTTTATCATTCTTGTCTCTTCTCCTCCCCAATTTATCAACATCTTTCTTGAATTGTGGATATCGTAACTAGATGCAGTTGTGTAGAAGTCCAGTAGCGGTTGCAACAATGCCAAATTTGGAGGTAAAAGAACTTCTCTGTTCCTGCTCCTAACCCTCTGTTTGTGCATCCAAAGATCTCATTAGCCCTTTTGGCCACAGTATCATACTTGGAGCTCATGTTCAGCTGATTATCCACCATGACCCAAAAATCTCTTTCAGAGTCACTGCTTCCAGGATAGAGTCCTCCATTCTGTATGTATTGCTGACCGTCCTTTTTCCTAGATGTTATGCTTATATTTGGCTATATTAAAAATGCATATTGTTTGCTTGTCCAGCTTACCAAACAGTCAAGATTGCTCAGATCTTTTAGCAGTCTTTCATTATTTACCGTTCCCCGCAATGTCTGAGTCATCTGCAAACTGTATCAGTTATTATTTTTTGTCTTCTACCAGGTTACTGATGATAAAGTTAAATAGCATAGGGTCACAAACTGATCCCTCTGAGACTGCCCCCAAGAAACAACACCCAATCAATTATGATCCCCCATTTAGTTATAAATTGAGACTTATCCAGCTTTTTAATCCATTTAATGTGTGCCATGTGAATATTCTAGTTTTTTAATCAAAATGTCATGAGGTAACAAATCAAATGCCTTACAGAAGTCAAAGGTAACAGTGTTGATGTAATACACTTAATCAGCCAAATTTGTAATATCATAAAAAATTCAGGTTAGTTTGGCAGGATCTACTTTCCATAAATCTATGTTATTAACATTAATTATATAATCTTCCTTTAATTCTTCATTAATCGAGTCCCATATCAGCTGCTTCGTTATCTTGCCCAGAGTCGATGTCAGCTGATGACCTATAATTACGCAGGTCATCCGGTTTATCCTTTTTATATATTGACACAACATTAGTTCTTTTGCAGTCTTCTGGAACTTCTCCAGGGAGGGTTCCAAGACTTATTGAAAATCAGCATTAATGTTTCAATGAGATCATCAGCCAGCTCTTTTAAAATTCTGAGATGCAAGTTATCTGGACCTTCTGATTTTAAAATATCTAACCTAGGAAACTACTTTTTAACATCCCTCTGAGATACTAGTGGCATCATAGAACTGGAATGGACCTTGAGAGGTCATCTAGTCCAGTCCCCTGCACTCAAGGCAGGACTAAGTATTATCTAGACCACCCCTGATAGGTGTTTGTCCAACGTGCTCTTAAAAATCCCCAGTGATGGAGATTCCACAACCTCCCTAGGCAATTTATTCCAGTGCTGAACCACTCTGACAGTTAGGAATTTTTTCCTAATGTCTAATCTAAACTGCCCTATGTATGTGTGCAACTGATTGTACCTTCCTAATTGGAGTACTTTGCATTTGTCCTCATTGAATTTCATCCTATTTACTTCAGACCATTTCTCCAGTTTGTCAAGATCATTTTGAAGGTTAATCCTATCTTCCAAAGTACTTGCAACCCCTCCCAACTTGGTATTGTCCGCAAACTTTATAAGTGTACTCTCTGTGCCATTATCTAAATCATTGATGAAGATATTGAACACAACTGGACCCTGTGGAATCACACTCATTATGCCCTTCCAGCATGAATGTGAACTACTGATAACCACTCTCTGGGAACAATTTTCCCACCAGTTATGCACCCACCTTATAGGAGCTCCATCTAGGTTGTATTTCCCTAGTTTGTTTATGAGACGGTCATGCGAGACAGTATCAAAAACCTTACTAAAGTCAAAATATACTACATCTACTGCTTTCCCCCTATCCACAAGGCTTATTACCCTGTCAAAGAAAGCTATCAGGTTGGTTTGACATGATTTGTTCTTGACAAATCCATGCTGACTGTTTGTTGTTTATCACCTTATTATCTTCTAAGCGTTTGCAAACTGATTGCTTAATTATTTGCTTTATTATCTTTCCGGGTACAGAAGTTAAGCTAACTGGTGTGTAATTCCCCAGGTTGTCCTTATTTCCCTTTTTATAAATGAACACTGTATTTGCCCTTTTCCAATCTTCTGGAATGTCTCCCGTCTTCCTTGATTTTTCAAAGATAATCGCTAATGGCTCAGATATCTCCTCAGTCAGCTCCTTGAGTATTCTAGGATGCATTTCATCAGGCCCTGGGGATTTGAAGACATCTACCTTGTCTAAGTAATTTTTGACTTGTTCTTTCCCTATTTTAGACTCTGATCGTACCTCATTTTCACTGCCATTCATTCACTATGTTAGATGTCCACTTGCCACCAATCTTCTTGTTGAAAAACTGAAACAAAGAAGTCATTAAGCACCTCTGCCATGGAAAATGTCATCATGCGATATCTGTTTTTTTTTCCCAACTATAGAAAAAAATCGAACACTTCTGCCTTTGCTGCATTATTATTGACAAGTTTACCATATCCATCTAGTAATGGACCGATTCTTTTTGTTCCTAATATACTTTAAAAACTCCTTATTGTTCTTAACTCTTCTGGATATAGATTTCTCTGTCTCTTTTCCTTATCAATTTTCTACAATTCCCAGCTTCTGACTGCAATTCATTACTATTGACTTCCCTTTCTTCCATTTGTTTTATATAGATATCTGCTTTGACTTCCCATATGAACCATGTTGGTATATTAACCATATAACCTTCTTCCTTAGTTGTGGTATTATGACTTTTGAGGATTAAGTAAAAAATATTCTTAAACAATTCCCAATCATCATGCACAGTTTTTCCTGATTACTTTCTTCCTCAGAGCTGATTTGACTCTCAGTTGTGTTCAGTTTTGTGAAATTGGCCATTTTAAAACACCAAGTATATGTGGTACTCATTTGGACTTCCTTCTGTTTGCACATAAAAAATGTGATCAATTCATGAGTACATGCACCTAAGCTACCATAAATGTTTAGTTCTGTGATTGGTCCCTTTTTATCTGTCAAGGTGAAGTATAATATAGAAGTCCCCCGTTGAATGCAACACTTCTTGAGTTAGGAAATTGTCATCTGTAATATTTAGAAATTCCAAAAGTCATGGTGTTACATAGTGTTGAACAGTATCATTGCAGTCCACCTTTTATTAGACATCTCTTCTAAAATGCAGAAAGTCAAGAGCAACAGGGCACTGACAGATTTACTCCCATTTAAATTTGTCAGGGGTTCCAGACTTTTGGGCCATACCCTGCAATTCTTACTCGGATGGAACTAGAGAGACAAGATGGGTGAGGTAATATCTCTTATTGGATGAACTTCTGTTCTTGAAAGAGACACGCTTTCGAGCTACACAGAGCTCTTCTTCAGCATCTGGGAAAGGTGCTCAGAGTATCACAGCAAAATACAACATGGGACGGATTGTTTAGCATAAGTAGTTAACACATACTGTAAGAGACCATGTAAGGTGAAGTGGCCAGTTAACACCTCTGCAGCCATAGGACAAAAAACAGGGTTAGCAGATTCCAGATTATTGTAATAAGCCACAAATCCAGTATCTGTTTTAGACAATGATTTTTAAAGTCTAACAAAGTTAGGAATTTAACCTCCCAGACTTGTAATTGTTTGTTGGTGCCTTGTATGGGTTCCAGTGTGGGGCAATAGGTGACAAGTAGGGGCATGTAGTTGGAAGGCAGAGTTTCTGTATTGAAACAGGTATTTGGGAGGGTCATTCCATGATGCAATCTACTTCTCTGGAATGTCCCTGTCTGGTGAAGGCAGTTTTAAGTGTGTTAAATTGTATATCTCAAACTTTCTCCTGGGAGCATATTCAGTGAATCTGAATGCCTAGCTGTAGATAACAGATTTCTTGGTGTGTTTTGTATGGTTACTGGTAAGTGACCTTCCTGGTAGGTAAGTGTGGTGATCCATTCGTTTCTTGCATATAGTTGTCTGCAGGGTTCAATTGTTGTAGCTGATCATGGTGTCCATGAAGTTGATGCTGATGCAGGAGTATTCTAGAGAGTTGTTTGAAAGGGTGACTGTCGTTGACATTGTGATGGAAATCTGTGAAGGAGTTTACGTAGTCTGTTCAGAGGATGAAAATGTCATTGATATCTCCCAGGTATATCACTGAGTTTCTGCCCTTATCCAGAAAGTCTTCCTCAAGGTGAAGAGGTTGGAATTTTGGGGAGCCATCCTGGGGAGCCTTGTCTGTTACCATGGTTTGGACAAAGTGTTTGTTGAAAATAAAATTGTTATGGATGAAGATGAAATGGATGAGGTTGGCAATGTGTTTAGGGTGGATATCTGAGTATTGTTCATTGTCTTGCAGATATTTGTTACCGACAGCTAACCCGTCATTGTGAGGGATGTTGTTGCAGAGGGAGGCGACGCCCATGGTTGGAATGATAGTGTTCTGAGGGAGGTTGTTAATGTTGCAGAGTTTCTGGAGGAAATCGGTTGTGTTCTGGAATAAGCTGGACTTTTTGTGTGCTGAGTGATTTGAGGATGGTTTCTATGAGCCCTGATACTCCTTCAGTAAGAGTGCCATGGCCAGATATGATGGGGATGCCTGAGTTCCCTTGTCTGTGTATCCTTGGAAGCATGTAGAAGATACCTGGGATGGGTGTGTGAGGAATGAGGTTGTAGAGTTTTTCTTGGGGTCATTTGGGAAAGGATTTGATTGTGTCCTTAAATTCCTGGGTGATTTGTGGTGTGGGGTTGTGTTTGAGTTCTTTATAGTAGAAAGCTGTTGATTTGCCTTGTTAACATAGTTGTCCTGGTGGAGAATTATGATGGCACCCCCTTTGTCTGCTTGTTTGATTGCTGTCTGGTGGATGGATTTCAGGGGCTTCTTTGTCTTGTGACTGTAGTGGTGTTAATTGACCACTTCACCTTGAATGGTTTCTTACAAAATGTGTGAATTACTTATGGTAATCTGTTCCACTTTGGATTTACCTGTAAGTACCTTTCCCAGGCATGATGAGCTCTGTGTAGCTTGAAAGTTTCTCTTTCAAGAACAGAAGTTCGTCCAATAAAAGATATTACCTCATCTACCTTGTGTCTCTAATGTCCTGGGACCCACACAGCTATAACTACACTGAAATCAGAAAAACCTCACAGTCATTTCAGTTTTCAAGACTGAACGCCAAATGCTGTCCTCCTTTCTTTCCCCATCATCCTTTCCAGCTATTGTCTCTTAAGACACTTTTCCCACCATTGCTACAACTGTTGTCATTCCATTAGCAGTAACAAGAGTGGGAGTGCTGATATCTGACAGCATTCTTATTATTGTTTCATCAAGACCTGCTCTGAGCATGGTTAAAGAACACAGAGGTACAAAATGATTGTGCCCTTTCTAAGCTAGTGGGAATTTGCTACAATGGGTGGAGTGGTAGCGATAGTGAAAGGTTTTAAGGAAGAGAGTTGAGGGTATGTAATGGGCTCTAAGCAGAGGTTCTTAGAAGTTCTCCTCCTCTTATCCTGTGTCAACCTACCAGCTGTTAGAGGCCTTGCCCTACCCGGAGCATCAGGCCTATGAATACAGTGGACACTCTTTTGGTTGACCAACCACAATATAACCTACATGGTGCTCCAGCATTTGACCTTGAATAAGGACTGTACGGTTCAGCCAATAGTTCATAGTTTATCTGGTGTGCTTATATGAAAGAGTGTGAAAGTTAAGGTATAAGCACTCCTAACTTTTACCCATCGTGGAGGATTGGGGAAACCTGACCAACCCAACTCAGAAGAAGAAAAAATATTTAAAAGGTTCCTACATTTATACTGTAACCAGGGCTGTAGTTCTCAGCTCATTTAGATGTTCCTGTGCTAGCTTTAAGCTAGACAGCTCTCTAAAAATAGCAGTAAGATTGCAATAGCATGGATTTCAATGTGGATTAGATACATGAGTTCATAGCTGGGATCCACGTGGGCTTTACAGGTGATTCAGAAGACTCTGCAACTGTGAGCTCACTGCTATTTTTAATGAGCTAGCTAGATTAAAGCTAGCATGGGTACATCTATGTGAACTGTAAATTACACTCCCTGTCTCAGTATAGCCATAGCCTTAGTGTTGTGCTCTTTGGTGTTGGTTCATATGTGACAAGACATCTCCTGCTAAAGCCTGTGCAAATACTTATCAAAAGGAAAGATTCGGGGGGTGGGGGGGAGAAAACATGAGAACGGAATATTTGAGAGAAAAAGAGTAGAAACGTTTAGAGTGAAATTCCCCCCTCACATTCCAAGCAGTAGTGTTTCATAGAGGACACTATGAGCAGGAAGGAATTTTTCTCACAAACTGGGAGGAATGCAGCACAGTAAACTTAATCCTTCCATGTTGCTATTATATTTCCATAAACTGGCATAACAGTAGCTACCACTATGCAATCTCTATACAGGCTGTGTTGGCCATCAATTCTGCGTATTCTTGCCCCTCATCCAACCCAACCTAAACCACCTCTATGTAGACCTGATTAAGCTCCCTTTAAAGTCAATAGGACTATTTGCATGATTTCAGTAGGAACTGGATTAAGTCCTATGCTGGCATATATGGGCCTGTAAACAGTCCACCATATGGTCACTCTCATTACTATTATTATTCTGCTTAGTTAAAAGTTACCCTGTGCTGAGCGTGCTCTTTTCCTTTTTGAAATGGTTAGTTGTGAAGAACAACACAATTTTTAGCTATAAGAGTCTTAGATAATTGCTAAACTAAAAGCTTGCTTTTAGAAATGCAACGAGTAATGCAATTATGCTTATCCAGGAAATTTAACTGTATGCGCACAATCAACAAAACTTGGAGTCTAGTCCAATGAGTGTTCCATGTTCACTTTCCTTTGTTTGCAAATTGAAATACTTTCTGCTACTAGAACAGAAAATCAGTTTATAAGATGCTTTTATAGATCAGCACAAATGAAAATTCACCTACATTCAGTCCTCATGCTGTTCTACATAAATGTTGATGCATTGTTTTAAAAAAAGTCCATATTTGATTCTTACATTGTGGAATAAAGATCTTTTGCATTTTAAAAATCTGTGCAATCTGTTGTGGTTTTTTTCACCCTGGAAGATAAGAAATATTTTCTCCATGCCTTGGAATCTTTAAGTAACCATTTTCTCAAATGTGTTTATTAAATGGTTTGTATCTAAGTTAAAAAGTTTTCAACAGGAGTAATATTTAGGGGTCATTAATACAAACTGATTGCTGTTAAATTGGCAGCTTTGTTACCATGTCTTAGGAACACATGAGTGAAGCAAAAAGTAGTTCAGATCAATTTTATTGCTAAAACAACTTGAAAAACCTTGATTATTCACTAGTGGCCATTTAAAGCAGTTACCACATAATAATAGTTATAACAGCAACAGTTTCCACTCTATTTAGAATACAAGATAACTATATCAGCTGTGTGGTAAGTCAGCAACTATTGACTTCTAAATGGATTCTACTAAATGACATTTAATTCAAAACACAAACTGAACTGAAAATGTTTGTAAATCAATGTTATAACCTAAAGTAATATTTGATATTCATAGTAGTCCTCTCAATAAAATAAGCATTGACACTTTTATGTCAAGAGATGATGTAAGAAAACAAACCGATTTGAAATTCTCATGCCTAGAAGTTCTGAGTCCTAACCTAAATTTTATTGATTTTTATTGTGACTTGTAATCAGTAATGTCATGTATTTTTACTTACTGATATGGATTTCCATCTTGGGTGAGCAAACAATAATGCAGAATATTTTATCGAAGTTGCTGAGGATGTCATCCAGAAACAGAGAAAATTAGTTCTTTGCCTTCTGCTCAGACAACTAAAACAAATGGAAAAGATGAGTGCCACTCAGATGTAATCTTCCTAAATTTCTGTTTGAGTGTTCCTCACACTATTTAATCTTCATTGAGAAAGAACAAATACCCAACATAGTCT
Source organism: Lepidochelys olivacea (assembly GCF_965140295.1). NCBI lineage: Eukaryota > Metazoa > Chordata > Testudines > Cheloniidae > Lepidochelys > Lepidochelys olivacea. The sequence goes on from NC_140414.1 coordinate 78,172,730, forward strand.
TAAAGTAAGTTGTAGAAGATAAAATATTTTTCTACAATCATGATCGGCCTCACACTCAGTTGTTGTTTTTTTAAAAAAAACAGAAATGATTGGCAGCTCAGCTTTTCCATCATAAATAGAATGACATTCACAACGTCAAACATCGCGGCCTCTCCCACAACCACAAGCCTCTATATAAATCCATGGTATGCCCACATCTTGAATACTTTGTGCAGATGTAGTCAACCCTTCTTAAGAGAGATACTGGAATTGGAAAAGGTACAGAAAATGTCAAAAAAAAAAACACCCCAAAACGATCAGGGGTCTAGAACAGCTTCCATCTGAGGAGAATTAATAAGAATGGGACTGCTCAGCTTGGAAAAGAGATGATTAAGGTGGGGATATGATTGAGGTCTATGAAATCATGACTGGTGTGGAAAAAGTAAATAAGGAAGTATTGTTTACTCTTTCTCATAACACAAGAACTAGGTGTCACCAAATGAAATTAAGAGGCAGCAGGTTTAAAACAAACAGAAGGAAGCATTTCTTCATACAACGTACAGTCAATCTTTGCAGTTGTGGAACTCTTTGCCAGGGGATGTTCTGAAGGCCACGAGCATAACAGGGTTCAAAAAAGAACTAGATGAATTCATGGAGGATAGGTCCATCAATGACTATTAGCCAAGATGGTCAGGGATGGTGTCACTTGCCTCTGTTTGCCAGAAGCTGGGAATGGGCGAGAGGGGATGGATCACTTGATGATTACCTGTTCTGTTCATTCCCTCTGGGACACCTGGCATTAGCCACTATTGGAAGACAGGATATTAGGGTAGATGGACCTTTGGTCTGACCCAGTATGGCTCTTCTTATATTTGCACTAAGTCAAAAGGGAACTTGGATCAAAATAAAGCACATATTTCAGAAGAGAAAGACACTAAACTTACAAAAGCTCTTATGGGTTTAGGAGGCACTTAATTACAGACTGACAAAACCTTTGCATAGATTAATTACAGGTTGACATAACCTTTGCATGGATAAGATGGTGCTTCAGTCTTGTCTGAGGTTCTTTTATAAAATAAAGCTCCATGTTCTTTCCATGCCCATCCCAGGGAGACCCCTTGCCACACTCCAAGCTTTAAAGCTCCTTGAGATTCTACTTGGAGCAGGATGTAAAGGCTTGAGAATGTCCATTCAACTTTTGTCTCTTTGATACTAATTCCTTGGGAAATGCTCTCGTTAAAGCCATACCTAAAGCGCTGTCTAACTGCATTTTTCACTGCTATGACCTGGCTGGCTGACAGTTAGGTCATGTCAAGGCTTATATTATCTGAGGCAGAATATTTTCTACTGTCTAACTTACGAAATTTTAAATCTGGATTTTAGGCAAAAGCAGCTGCATGTCCTCACTCATACTTAGTAAATCTCTTCTGCTTGCATTCAGATCACAGGGAGGAACCTTGTTTTGGTTCCTCAGTCTTAGAAAACATGTTTCCACAGAAGCAGAGCTCATATTCTCCCATTTCTTTGTAGTTTAACACTGATCTTACTTACAGTGCTTACGGCAGTGTTCTTCTTTATCTCTTTTATACATCCCTTGAGTTACAATATTTACCATCCATGAATGAGACTCCTCTAAAGAGACAGTCTGGGCAGCAGTACTTCCCAAATGTACTTTCAGTCCCCATTTTTATTAAATAAAATGAGCTCAGGCCCTGCCTTCCTGTGCGCTAGAGGCAATATTCGTATATGGGTGCAAGGAATGAAATACTAAGATACTTACGTATATTAGTACACAAAGACATTGTGTGTGTATCCTCTATGCTTTACTGGTTATATATCCTTCTCACCCTGTACCGCTTGCCTGTCCCCATTCCCTTCTCTCTTCCTATCCACTCTCCTGCCCCACTCCTCTGCTGCTATTATCCAGCCACTGGACTCCTCTCCCGTCTTCCTATCCCACCTCCATTCCCTGGCTCCTATCCCACTCCCCTCTGCTACCCTCCATACCCTGACTCCTCCTGTCCCCATCCTCATTTTCTCCTAGCCACCCTTCCCTGAGCTGGCTCCTGTCCCCTCTCCCTGTAAGCACCTTCAACCCCCATCCCCACTTCTGCACACTTCCAACCTCTGACTCATTGCAACCCTCCTCCTATTCTTCCTCTTTTTTCCCTCACCACTCTGCATTCAAATCAGTCTGCATCCGGTTTCTCTTCTCTGCTGCCTTGCTGGAAGTAATGGGAGGTTGAGAGCACAAGACAGGCAGTGTCCCTGGTATATCTTACTGTGAGACTATGGATCCTAGTTGCCAGATGCTGCAGTTTCAGGGAAAGTCCATCTTGGGGCAGTTAGAATCTTCAGAGACTTTAGCTGCCAAACTCTAAAAAGTCTGTATTGAGCATATATGAACTGTGATTTTTTTTTTTCAGAAACTCATAACTTGGCCAAATTTGGGTGAATTTTCACAGAGATGGCAAAAGGCACATCCCAGATAGAAAGAAACCCCCTCTGACAAATGTCAAGGCCCTGCTCCAATGTATGGAGGCATTAGAGCTTCCCAACAAAGAAGTTGTAATAATTTTTTAACCTGGGTAAAACTTAAATATAGCTGGCCAGGAACTGGATTTTTGTGAGAAATTCCATGATTTCATTTTTTTCTACTCCAAAACAGAACAAAACCAAAAAAATTGAAAATTTCTCACAAAACAAAATTCCTTTCCCTCCCCCAAAAATGGTTTCAGGTTGAGTGAAACATTTTGATATTTTGTTTCAATAAAATCAAAATGTTCCCATTGACTGATTTTATATCTATAAAATTAAAAATTGAATAAAAAGTCATTGCAAAATGGAAAATTGAAAAGTCCCTGTTTTTTCCAAATGACATTTAATTGAAATTTACATGGTTTTCGCATAACATTTAGTTTTGGATTAACTGGCATTTTCCAATGGAAAAAATTTCTGTCAGAAAATTTCCAAATAGTTGAATATTTTCCCTTATCCAATTCTCGGAAATAGTTGAATCACTTTAGATGCAACTTTATATACAGATATAGATATAGATATATCATACTCCTGGGGGAATTCTGCACCACTGCGCAATGTGGAATTTTGCAGAAATTAATGTGCGCTCAGAATTTCCTTTCCCCCCACAGAAATGAGCTGCAGTGCTGCTAGCCATCACTAGGGTCTGCTGGACCCTGAAGAGCCCAGCTTGCACATCGAAGACACAGAGGGAGGGAGGGAGGGAAGGAGAGGGAGGTAGATGGTTCCTGGCAGCTGGAGTTCCCAGTATGCCCTGAGGGAAGGAGAGGGCAGAACGCAGGGAACTCCATGCAAGCCTGGGACCGAGCATCAGGCTGTTTCTCCCTCTGGATCCCTGGGCTCTGGGGGTGGAGGGGGACAGGTGTCTGGGAAAGAGGGAGCCCCTCAGCTAGGACTGGGGGGAGACGGGGTGCAGGTATCTGGGCTGGGGGGCCTGCGGCTGGGTTTGGAGGGATGTGCGGGTACCTGGGCTGGGGGAGCCCCCACAATTGGGCTCTGGGGAGGAGACAGTTAGGGTGAGCTGGGGGGCTCCTGAAGGTGGGCTTTGGGGGGGTGACTTCCTAGCTGGGCTCTGGGGGGGCGAGGCAGCAGAGAAACAGGAACTGGGTTCTCATAGGGGTTTCTTTAACACTGTACTCTGGGGAAATTTGTGTGTGTGTCTGTATTGTTACAGACATACTTGCTGGCAGGTATTTTGAAATAAATTACCAAAATAATTGAAGCTGGCATGATTATGTAGTGTTATTTTGACAAATAACATTTGCAGAATTTTGCAGAATTTTAAAATATTGTTTGCAGAATTTTTAATTATTTGGCATAGCATTTTTAATTTTTTGGCACAGAATGCCCCCCAGAGTAATATCAGTTGGAGGCAGACACTTAGCATGGAAAATTTCAACTCAAACTGTTAAAGATTAGCAAAATTATAAGCAGTTGTAAGCCAGGTCTTAAAATGAGAAGTATTGGGCAACCTTAAGTATAATACCACTTATAACTAGGTGAAAGTTCCAAGTCCCACCAAAATACTGGTCAGACCCATATAGTGAGAGAACCTGGTCTATATATGTAACTCTGCTTCCCTCTGGACAACAGCTTCCAGGATTCTCACTCATTCACTCACCCTTCTCTCTGCAGAGTGTGGGGCTTGAATGATGAAGTGATATGTAGGGAGTCATCAAAGGAGTACTCATTTGTCCTGCATCTAGTCCTTGTTCAGGAATGATTTAGATGCTCTTGTATCCATTTCAACTAAACCCTGGCCTTGTATTTTTATGTGTAATTAAAGATTAGGGGGTTCTTTCATCCTGAAGCTGAAACATGATCAACAGGGCAGACCCCTGAAGCAATCTACAGATGTCTGAGGATCAAAAATCTTCAGAGGTAGGAAAGCTTCCGAAATGATTTATGCTGGAGGCATGAGACGCAGGAGTAAGCCTCCTGCATCAGGATGTAAATTTTCATAGGTCCAAAGAAGCACATGGAACTATGATAATTCTTACCAGCTGATATGCCCTGATATCTTCAGATAAGTAGAATTACAGGTAATTTAGTCTTTTAAAAATAACTAGATTATGTAGACATGAAGAAAAGCAGACTGTTAGGGGCTGGAAACTTTTAATGATGGACACTAAACATATGAAACTTCATATTTTCTCTTTCAGATTAGAAGACAGCACACATTTTTCTAAGAACTCTTTGAATGTAAAGCTTTAAGTATATTTTCCTTATATCATGATCAGTTAACATAACCTCTTGTTTTCATGAACAAAAACTAATGCCAGTGATAGGCCACCTGTCAAGGCTGAATCCCCACTCTGGCACTTTGAGTACAGAAGCTGAGAGCCCACAAGGATTTTTAAAACTAATACTCGCCACTTCAGGCTTGTATTAAACTCCCAAGGTTATAACTTTTCTCTGACCTTGGCTTGGTAAACGCTGCCACCACCCAAATGCAAAAAAACCCCTTGGACCCAGGAAGGAGCACTTGGGAATTCCTCCCTGTGGGGTACCCTCAAGCCCTTTTACCCCCGCCCCCTTCCAGGGAAGAGCTGAGAAAGAAAACAAAGGAAATTAGATGTTGCTACCAGCTAATCAAACATTCACAAACCTCTTAGGACACCAAAAATCCAATCCTGTTCTTAAAGGTAAATTTTATTAAACACAAAAAGGAAACAAAAATACATCTGGAACTTAGATTTTTGCTAGATTTTGAAAGAGCAGTTCCAAAAATTACGCACTCAAAATAGCTTTCTTGGGGGTTTAGCTTAAAGGTTACAAGCAACCAAAAAGCATCTGGGGTTAGCCCAGAGGAGATTCACATGCCAAAATAAAGAAATAAACCTGATCACATCTATCTAAACATTCCTAATTTACTTACATATTTGGGAGATTTCAAATAAGTAATTCTAGGTATGATCTGACGATCATTCCTGGCTTAAAGCTTTGTACAGCATTCCTGCTGCCCTCTGTTCCCCTCTTTTCTGGAGAGACACAACAGACACAAGGGAATGCTTCTTTCCAAATTTAAAAAAGTTCTAGCCCTTTACAGGTAAAGCAAGCAGAGTACAGACACCAAGAGGGATTTTACAGCTAACTGGCTGGCTGGGTGTCCATAAAAGGGAGCTACCCCCTCTTCATTTATCACACCATTTGTTCTGAGGATTAAGCTTCCCAATGCCACAACCATGGCACGGATATTTTTATTTATTATTGGTGTTCTTCACCGTAGTGTCTGTAGCTATAGAATTTACTGCTGCTCCATTCCAATTTCTTTCTCCTCCAGTGAAGTGGGGGTTGTGCAGAAAAAGGAGTACTTGTCTCAGTTTATATGGCAATGAAGAAATTAAGAGCTGGCTGTACCTTGCTAACAGTTAAGAGTGCTTCTCAATGTCACGGATACTTGTGAGGAGAATGTGATAATGAAAGTTGTGCCTCGCATCTGTTCCCAAGACTGTTGAGTTTTTAATTAATGTTTCCTGGAAAATATAAGACCAAAACCAAGTTTCATTATATTGTTCAAAGAACACTAATAGAGTCTCTTCTGCAATTACTACTGATGTAAGGATAAGGTTAAACAGAAATTAAAAGGAACAACAGTCACAAGAATGACATGCTTGCAAGCTGCATGGCAACTTTAAAAAAATACCACAATAGAAGCTCAAACTAAATGTGTATCCCATTTTTTTTTAAAAAAAGGAAGAGTACCAAAACAATGCCACCATAGCTAACCAGCAGAGTAAAAGAGGCCATTAGAGACCAAAATACATCTTTCAAAAATTGGAAGTCAAATCCTACTCAGGAAAATAGAAAGGCACATAAACTCTGGTAAGTCAAGTATAAACATGTAATTAGGCAGGCCACAAAGAATTTGAAGAGCAACTAATGGAAGCAAAAACCAACAGCAATTTTTTTTTAACTACAACAGACCCAGAAGCCTGCCAAACAATCCGTGGGGCTACTTGTGGGGCTCACAGAGCACTCAAGGAAAATAAGGCTGTTGCAAAGAATATATTTAGCTTCTCCGCCTCTCTCTTCACTACGAAGAATGTGAGGGAGATTCTCATATCTGAGCCATTCTTTTTAGGTGACAAATCTGAGGAACTGCCCCAGATTGAAGTATCAATAGAGGATGTTTTGGGAACAAACTGATAAATTAAACAGTAATAATCACTGGGACCAGAGGGTATTGACCCAAGAATTCTGTGTGAGGGGATGAATCAGGTACCATACTTATACAATCTTTGGCTTCTTTGCTGCACTGGATAAGAAGGCATGCCAACTATGATCTGAACATCCATTAGGGACTGGGCTGAGGTCACCAACTCTTTCCCATGGGTTACTAAAAAGATATGGGATCATAATGACTTTGCATCACTGTTGACTGGAGCTGATTTTGAAATACTGACCTTGAGATAAAAGGCTCTATAGCCCACTAAATGCAGTGTAGCTATCCATGCCAGACGTTATTTGGTTTGAAAGTTTACCTCAGAATTAAGGAGCTTTGAGACATTGTTGCAAAATGATGAGCTTTTAAGTATGTCTTTTACTGGATGGCATTATATAAATGCAGTTGTTGATTAACAGTTCTGAAATACCTTTGTCTTGAAGTTAGCTGCAAAAGATTAGTGTTGATATCCAGAGACATATTTTTTATAGCACAGTGGCATCCATTGTATTGAATATTTAGATGTAGAGCTGGAGTTGTACTTGCGTAAGTCTTTGTTTGAATATATACCATCTAGTAAAATAACTTTTCATTGTCTACCAGTTTTGCCTTTTTGAGTAAAGAACTAATTTTACAATTCTTCCCTTTGAATAATAAAGGGATCATTCAAATTCTGCTTTTCATATGATATTCCAAAAATATTTTGAGTAAATATATCCGTGTAAAGAGAAATAGTATATAGAATGCACATCCTCCAATAGTTACTCAGGAAAAATTCCCACTGAAGCCAGATAATCTAGTTCTGAGTTTACATCAGCATTTCACTATTGTACCTTCAAAATTTTCTAATTTAAAGTGTTATATTTGTAAAATCCTTGCTATTGAGTACTTGAATAAAAAAGGACCCAGTAGTTATTGAATATTAGTTTCGTGGCAGGTACTGTTTAGGTAGTTAATGCTACTTAATTAAATACATAATTTAGTTAGTGATGTGATTGATTGAAGAGTTAAAGACACTGTTTGGATATACTGAGTCATTTCACACCAGAAAATGTGATGGCTGAAGAGAGCAAACAGTTGAGTTGTATATACGAAGTCCATTCTACTCTTCTGTGTTCTTATACACCTCCTTTTTTTTTCCCCTTCTCAGCTGTAAGCACAAGGTATACTTGGAAAAGCTGCCAAATACTAGCATAATTATCCCATTTCATAACGAAGGATGGACTTCACTCTTGCGAACCATATACAGCATTATCAACCGGACTCCAGACATCCTTATAGCTGAAATCATTCTTGTGGATGACTTCAGTGACAGAGGTAAGGTCCAGTGGGTAAGATTGTGACTATGTAGAAATTAAAGGAGAGGAAAATATAAAGAAACAAAATCTGTTTGACCAGTTGTACCCAGAAAAGATTAGTTTAGTTGTTATAGTTTGCTCATGCATTGAGCACTGTTTGTTTAGTTAGGTTTTCATGGATAGCTTGTGTGTTACTATGGATGAAGGGTGAAATATATATTAGATTAAGAAGAAGAAGAAAAAGATAAAAGTTCTCTCATGCCTTCCCACTAATAAAATGTTCAAATTGGTGTATCTTTCTGAAATGCTGCAAATTGTAATGTTGTAAACATCTTTTTTTCTCTAGGCTTTATTCTCTCCAGTAAAAACCTATTAACTTTCACCTTTTGGATGTGACTTGACAGATTTCTTAACTTATGTTTATTGCATGAGGCAGCTCCATTTAACTGTACAAAATAGCCATACCGAAGAATGACAATATATTTTTTTCCAAATATTAGTCTTTTGACTAGAAAGGGATAATTGCTTCAGAACATGAGTTAGTTGAAATTTCTAGAAGTCTGGATACAGTAAAACTAAAAAATCTCCTTTTTTGTTTTGAAGCCTTAGCCTCTGAGTTGCTGAATGTGTTCGTCATCCTCCATCATTAGTTCTTGAATTCAATATCATGAAGTCCCTTCTCTTCTTGGTAAAATCCAACAATGGCAGCTTGAGATTTTGATAAAAAAATCAAATAATTATTTCTTTTCAAGTGTACATTATTTTTCTGATCCTAAATCTTGTAAACAACTTTGAATATTAAAACTATCAGTCGGTACTTGATTTAGGTGAACCTTTCTCTGAACTGCAATCCACCAAAGTTGTTGCTCATCTCCAAATGGATTGATATGTGGTATAAAGGGGAAACTGCATTCTTGGGTAGTTTTCTAGATAATTAGCTTTTGTCTCAGTATGGAATTTATCAGAGCAAATTTCTGACCTACAACTATGATGGCAGGAAGCCTTTAGGTGTCTGAGAAAAATGTTTGAGGACCATTGCTGTGACAGAGCATTTCTCAGCAAGATTTTTATTTCACAATAATATTTGGGGGTGGAGGGAATGGTGACACATGCATCTATCTTGGCTTCTCATCACTGTCATCTCTATTGCCATATAGATTTTGATGAACTGTCCTTCTACATATAATGTAGTTTAACTGTAATCATGAAGTAAGCAAGTGTAATGCTGGCTGCTCCCTACTTGATAGATTCTATACTATGACCAGAGTTTTCTGGGACAAGAATCATAAGGTAGCATTGCAATTTTTCGACAGGCAAGTGATTTTCCAGTAGTAAACAATTTGTAGAGACATCTGTAAGGAGAAGTCTTACTGGTTGTCTGAAAACATACTAGAAGTTAAAAAGAATAATTTTACTACAAGAGAACATTGTTACTGAGACCTTGTTCTCTCATAATCACTCATGACCATATATGTGTTGGGAATATGATTGTATATTAGTGGTGTTTTATGAAGGTTTTACTGACTATAAAAGTAGCTTTTATAATATTAAATGTTATTGGTCTACCAGGTTTAAATCTACCTCCTGGTTACGAGAGAGAGTCAGTTACAATTAATCAAAGAATCTTGTCTCTCTTTTAGCAGTTTTCAGTGTGTTGGTTTGTTTCTAGTGAGGGCCCTCTCCTGTAAGCAAGACCTCTCTTTACCAGGGTGAAAATATTTTGTGTGAATAAGTGTCACCTCATTTCAACTTTTAGAGTACATTTTCAAAACATTGTGCAAAGTTTTAGCCAAACTCTATGGGAGTCACAAAGTTCAAAACGGCATGCAGCTTTGAGAAAGTCTTAACCCAACAAGACATTTGTTGTTAATACAGGGATAAAGATAAGGCTTCTGAAAGAGACAGTACAAGACTGTGTCCTTCTGAAAAATAAATACTAGTTTAAAGAAATTACTTGCCAAACCTCTGTTCCTACCTCAAAGATGCTTGACACTAAAATAGTGTTTAAAAAAAAAATCTTCCAGTGCAAAATGCTGATTCAATAGTATCTAAACATTTCATGGAAACTTGAATTGCTGTGGGGGCTCTCCAGCTCCATAATAGTAGAAATACCTTATCTGTAATTAGTAAAATCCCTTCTTCATCCTGTACGGGAACTTTTTGGAAGACTAGGAGAGGAAGCAAAGAAGGCATATCTAAAACAGTCTAGGGCTAATTAATCTCTTGGATACATGTGTTATTGAAATCCATGGGAATAGAGAGCAAATTGTTGTACTCTATCACCTCTGTGCTGGAGATGTTTTCACATGTGCTAGTGATGAATGTGTATCCATTAGTGTCATTGTCCTTTTTCCTAATAAGTGCCATATTGTGGGTGCCTGATTTATTCTAGTTCCTCTTGTTCTGGACCCAGTTATATTGTTTAAATAATGTTACATTTGTGCCATGGTATTCAACTGAAAAGCGTGAATTAGTGCACTCTGCCATTAAAGTTTTTATGTGGTTCAGGATGGGAGTAGGTTCATTTAAACTGTACTTATCCCTTCCAAATTATTTTAAAACTGATGGTAGGTGTCTAGCATTCCCTCACAGGTCCCTTTATTAATCAACTCTTCTTCAAAACACTGTTGAGGAGAGATTACTAAGCGACAGACAAACTAGTTGGAAATACAATTATTTAGAAAAGTGGAGAACACTTAACTTCACAGGACTGTAAAAATAGATGAAGGAATGTCAGTTCTTTTCTTATTTTATATTCTTACCTAATGCTAACACTGAAGTGCATATAAAGAGTCTTAAATGACAGACAGCAAAAATGTTTTAGTACATAGCATACCACTGAGCATTTGGCTAGACTATTTATGAAAAGTTGTTTGTGTGCCTTGATTTTATTCACATTTATTCCTTCAGCTTTAGCTATCAATACCAAAACCTTTGGTTTGTTCATGCATAACATTAGCAATAAATTATGACATTTAGATGATATAAAACTGGAAGAATGACTATACCTTTTAAATTTTGATATAACCAAATCTAGGGAGCTGGTATAAAAAAGGAAGCTAAACAAACGTTATAAAATATTGCCATGCAATATTTATTTATGAAAAGATTCAGTATTTGATGACTGTGTGAATGAAAGAAGCTCTCACAATCCGGAGGCAGAAATCTACATTTTGGTATATCTCAGAAGTCACAGTATCTTAAAAAGCCTTTTTTTCATATATTTCCTATTACATCTGAAGAAATCAAAGAAAAATGTATTGATGTATTTAGTAGAAATAGTTCTTTTCTCTGGTTGTCTTAACAACAATGCGGTAAAAAAAGAGATGTGAAACTTTAGGTGAGCCATAGTGTTTTATATGATCATAACAAGAATGTAAAACATAGTGTGTTGTCAAGGTCAAAGAGAAATGAGCCTGAGTCTTAAAAGAACGTAAGTAAAGGGGTGATCGGGGCGGGGGAGGGGGGGGAGAGAGAAATTCAAAATACAAATACAAAACATAAAAAAGAATATACTGTCATTTAACAAGCTCTATAAGAGACAAGTGTTTTATTTCCATGGCATGATTTGTCTGAAAAGGCACTAACTTGGGAGCTAATAGTACTAGATTACAGCAGACCTCTAGAATCAGGGGGTTTGCTTCTCTTCTCCTAATGAGCTGAAGTCTGTTCTCTCAGTTAGAAAACTGCACTGATTTCTGTTTAACTGTGTTCCAGCTCTGTGTCATTGTACGACTTATACTTCTAAAATATATATATGATCATTTTTCTGTAAAGCCCTCTTCTAATTAAGACCTTTATCAGCTGTAAAATCATTTGGTGATGCACAATATTTTCTTCCAAATTGTTTTACTGTATTTTTGCCATATAAAGTTGCTGTCTACTGAAAGCTAGAAAACAGCTTTCATATAAGCTTTCATAAGATTTCATTAAATCTTACATATGTAAAAGAATGCAAAAGAGATCTAATTCTAATTTTGTTCAGAAGAAATGTGAAACATCTTTGAAAATCTTCGGGTGAAGAATATTCCAGTACCTGATCCATGCAAGCCCTCTTTTTGCATATAGTGCAAGCAAGCCTCTTCAAGTTATACATCCAGGAGTTCAAAAATAGTCTAGATCAGTGGTGGGCAACCTTCAGCCCACAGGACGCACGCGGCCCGTCAGAGTAATCCGCTGGCAGGCCATGAGAAATTTTGTTTACATTGAGCACCCTTAGGTATGGCCGCCCGCAGCTCCCAGTGGCCGCGGTTTGCCGTTCCCAGCCAATGAGAGTTGCGGGAAGTGGTGGCCAGCACATCCCTGCGGCCTGCACTACTTCCTGCAGCTTCCATTGGCCGTGAATGGCAAACTGCAGCCATTGGGAGCTGCGGGTGGCTATGTCTGCGTACGGTCAATGTAAACAAACTGTCTCACAGCCTGCCAGTGGATTATCCTGACAGGGCCGCAGGTTGCCCACCACTGCTATATGCAGTGCTCACCAGTGATTAAAAACTGGTATGTTATAGAAGGTGTAGTTTAGCATCTCACTGGCTCTTCACTGTATTCCCCTTGGGGAATACTTCACACATTCTTCATTCATGTAGCTCCATGCCCAATTTTCCAGGGGTTTCTTGCCTGGTTTATTTAGTTGTTGGCTATTTTGTTTAGTTTCTAACTTTCCTTGGACAGGGACTATATCTTCCTCAGTGTCTGTAGAGAATCAAGAGCACCATCAATGTACAGATAATAATATCCAGCAGCAGCCAGTTTGGCCATATAGCACATGTCTGACTTTATTGCTTCATGCAAGATTGCAAATAGTGATTTGGCAAGGTTGTGGGCTGCCTGTTTTAAAAGCAAAGCAGTTGTAGTTCAGCGTCAGAACTGTATGTCTTTCTCAAGAATAATAAATTCAGTCTGTTTTATGGCAGATTAAATCCCATTTATTTTACTTGCAGAAGCTTTTTGAGTAGGATGTCACTTGTGACACCAGTTTATAGGTGCGTGGCTTCAGATGTTGGGCAGGCATAACTTTTAGCGATTGAATTAAGGCTATGTGCCCCACACTACAAGAAGGATGTGGAAAAATTGGAAAACATCCAACGGAGGGCAACAAAAATTATTAGGGGGCTGGAACGCATGACTTATGAGGAGAGGCTGAGGGAACTGGGATTGTTTAGTCTGCGGAAGAGAAGAATGAGGGGGGATTTGATAGCTGCTTTCAACTACCTGAAAGGGGGTTCCAAAGCGGATAAATCTAGACTGTTCTCAGTGGTAGCAGATGACAGAATGAGGAGTAATGGTCTCAAGTTGCAGTGGGGGAGGTTTAGGTTGGATGTTAGGAAAAACTTTTTCACTAGGAGGGTGGTGAAACACTGTAATGTGTTACCTAGGGAGGTGGTGGAATCACCTTCCTTAGAGGTTTTTAAGGTCAGGCTTGACAAAGCCCTGGCTGGGATGATTTAGTTGGGGATTGGTCCTGCTTTGAGCAGGGGGTTGGACTAGATGTCCTCCTGAGGTCCCTTCCAACCCTGATATTCTATGATTCTATGTTGCATGTTTAGCTATCTTGCCACAGGAAAACTTTGCAGTAGAAGGAGGTTTCTGATATTGTGAATGATCGCTATTCACAATAGGTTTCAGAGTAGCAGCCGTGTTCGTCTGTATTCGCAAAAAGAAAAGGAGTACTAGTGGCACTTTAGAGACTAACCAATTTATTTTAGCATAAGCTGTAGCTCACGAAAGCCTATGCTAAAATAAATTGGTTAGTCTCTAATATACCACTAGTACTCCTTTTCTTTATTCACAGTAGGTGTTCTCGTATGTCAAAATACATAACTTCCCTTTTAAAAAAGGAAAGGGTCAGTGAATAAGTAAGGGTGAACAAAGCAATATGTGGAATACCTGAGGCATATTAAAAGTAACGGATTCACGGGACTGGTCCCTCTCTTTGAGTCCTAGATTCACTACTTCTGCCTTCAGCTATCACTTTTATCCCACCTCTTTTGTATCTTTGTTTCATTTGCCCAAAAGTAATTTGGAGGGGTTTGTTTTTGGAGTTTCTTTGGTCAGTGCTTTAATAAAGCCATATTTGCCCAGCAGAGAGGCCAAAATCCTGACAGCATCTTGTAACTCACTCCAAATGAACTGCTAGCCAAAGGCAGCAAAGGAAGGATTAATATGAATTCCTGGATAAAAGCTGGCACTTCTTCTTAATCTTTTGGCCCTTTATTTCATTTAATTTCTGAAATGATTGAAATGGCTGTTTCCCTCTCAGTGAGGGACATGCTGTATATCGTGAGCTATAGCTAGAGCTGACATTTAAGCAATAACTCCTTTTCACACATGGCACTTATTTCTTCTCCATGACTCTAGCAAGTTGAGACAGTGCCATGGAGAGCACTGTAATGTCAATTGGAACAATAGTTTGCAACCAGTACAAGCATTGGGCCAGATCCTGAAATACATGGACGGGGGGGGGAGGGGAATTCATATTGATTTCAACAGAAGATGACTCTGAATCTATTGCTCTAAAAAAGGCTCGTGCTATTTCTCACCATGCCCATGTATAAGTGGGGGGTGCTGCCTCTATGGCATTTAATTTGCTCCTTAAGCCTCTGGAAACCTTTGTCAAAGAAAGCAAATGGCTCTAAGGTATGCAGCATACAGCGCAGGAAAGAGGTGAGCAGTGGAGGGGACATTCCACTTAGTGGGTCTGTTCCCTGCAGACCTATTGTGTTTCTGCCCAAAAATCTAGGCAGTAGTTAATGCAACTTGGAACAGTTTTAGTTCATCTCTGTTGTCTCTGTAGTTGCTACTAATAGTCCATAGAGGGACCTTACTAATAATAATCTGCCTCCGATAGGAGGCATGCTATTTGGGAAGGGAGGATACCAGTGAAACTACATAGATAGAGAGCTTGTCATAATAGGAATGCCAACTTTAGATCCTCAGGCTCTGTAGGATTGAATGGACTAGCCGCCAGCAAGCTGTATCCTAAAGCCTTTGCTCCCCAATCAAATTGACAAATCTCTCAATAAACACGATGCTGCTACTTACTCCAGCTACCGGAGCCAAATCATTTGGATTTGATGTGTAAGACAGTATTTGAATGCAAATTTCTATTGTGTTATAGCCATGTGTTTGTCTTCTTTGTATGGGAAAGCATCTTGAGGTTTTAGTCTGGTATGGGCCCCATTATACTAGGCATATAACTACACAGATGTACACTGAATAACAGTCCCTGCCCCGGTCCTGCAAAGGATTGCAAAATTTTAAAGTACAAATTTATATAATCTGAAACAATGTAATATTACTCCATGTTTTGTACGATGTGTTGAAAAATACTTACTTATATTAATTCCTTAGTGGCAGGTGGGCCTTCAAGCTGTTTAGCCTAGTGATCTAGTAGTAACATATTACTGCTTGCAAGATCCATGTTTGGCGCTTTAGAATGGCAGGAGATGCTACCTTACAGGAATGAGGCACTCTATCCGTGCAGATGGAAGCACTTGATTTCACTTTTGCAGCAGAGACCTCTAGAGCCATTCAAGGGAAAATATTGACTGACTCTAGAAGAAGGTCATACACAGTTCTTTTAAGCCAAAAGGATGCAGTCTTCCTGACACAAATTCGTGGGAAGAGAATAAAAGAGGAAAATAACAGGAAATGCTGTGAACTAATTCCTAGAGGTTTGTCATAAATATAAAGGGAAGGGTAAAACCCTTTGAAATCCCTCCTGGCCAGGGGAAAGCTCCTCTCACCTGTAAAGGGTTAAGAAGCTAAAGGTAACCTCGCTGGCACCTGACCAAAATGACCAATGAGGAGACAAGATACTTTCAAAAGCTGGGAGGAGGGAGAGAAACAAAGGGTTTGTGTGTCTGTCTGTAGTCGTCTTGGCCGGGGACAGAACAGGAATGGAGTCTTAGAACTTTTAGTAAGTAATCTAGCTAGGTATGTGTTAGATTATGATTTCTTTAAATGGCTGAGAAAAGAATTGTGCTGAATAGAATAACTATTTCTGTCTGTGTATCTTTTTTGTAACTTAAGGTTTTGCCTAGAGGGGTTCTCTATGTTTTTGAATCTAATTACCCTGTAAGATATCTACCATCCTGATTTTACAGGGGGGATTTCTTTATTTCTATTTACTTCTATTTTTTATTAAAAGTCTTCTTGTAAAACACTGAATGCTTTTTCATTGTTCTCAGATCCAAGGGTTTGGGTTTGTGGTCACCTATGCAAATTGGTGAGGCTTTTTATCCAACATTTCCCAGGAAAGGGGGGGTACAAGTGTTGGGAGGATTGTTCATTGTTCTTAAGATCCAAGGGTCTGGGTCTGTAGTCACCTAGGCAAATTGGTGAGGCTTTTTACCAAACCTTGTCCAGGAAGTGGGGTGCAGGGTTTTGGGAAGTATTTTGGGGGGAAGGACGCGTCCAAACAGCTCTTCCCCAGTAACCAGTATTAGTTTGGTGGTGGTAGCGGCCATTCCAAGGATAACGGGGGTAATATTTTGTACCTTGGGGAAGTTTTAACCTAAGCTGGTAAGGATAAGCTTAGGAGGTTTTTCATGCAGGTCCCCACATCTGTACCCTAGAGTTCAGAGTGGGGGAGGAACCTTGACAAGGTTTGATTGCCCAACCCAGGACATGGGGTTCAAATCACCCCTAAGTTTGGGATTATGAGTTATCTCTTGGGCCAAGCCCCCAAGTCTGGGGATATTCTGATTTCAATTAGATTACAAATCTAATTTTGCTATTAGGTCCATCTCTAGTTTAAATAACGTAGGTTATTTCTGCTAATGCTGCATTGCATAAGTGCATCATAAAAGGACATGTAAGCAGCAGTAGGAACAAAATGCTTTTGATTTCCATTCCAAGATTCCCAGTTGACAGAATATTCAGTTTTCCATTACTCTTTCCCTCCCTCATCCCCATTTTGATTATTTAATATTATATCCTTCTATTGTTGTTTTTTTTCCTGAAATGAAGCTTACAGCCTTTTGCTTTCAGCAAGTGAACCCACCCATATCAGTTTCATTACCAAGGCATTACTGCTTGGCAGAATGACTTGGTGTACCTGTGGGGAACAGGAGAGTTTTCCCAGCAACAGTAGTTGCACTCATTAGACTGATGGTCATCTTGAGAACATCTGCAGCCAATCTCAAAATGGATTTCATTCCCTACGGGGTAGAATATTGTCATGTTGGGACGCGGGAAAGAAGCAATTTCAAATAATTGAAATCACATAGTCCAGCTGCTTTGAACTGGTTGTGAGTGTGGCTGGAATAGGAGATGTAATTTTAAAGGGGAAGAAAAAGCAAAACTAGCCTTTATATGAGGTATCTCAAGCCCAACTCAGCTGTGTTATGAAAAGACCCATTCTTATTCCTTGCACAGTCCCATGCATAAGATGTTGCAAATGACAGGTAATTTTACTTCAAGAATTTGTAGAATCACAATTATGGAGGCTTTGTTTCCATGATCTTTGGATCTGAGAGTCTCTAGAGTAGTTCCATTGCCCAACCCTCTGAAATGTGTGAAGGGTACATTTCTGCTGGTGACTTCAGACTGCATTTCTCCCCAGTGTGAACATAAGGATTTTAAGGAGAATGTGAACAAGGTGGTGTTAACATGCTGCCAACTGGGGCTTCTTTATGTCTGCTTCCAAAAATGCACGCACACACATTAGTTGCACATGATCTCATTCTGACTTTTGAGATATCTGCTAAAGACTTAAGTGAGGATTCTGAACAATGTCTGTATGACTATTTTGTAATGTAAACCAAATTTGTAGTTATGAAATATCTCCCTATATATACTGTGAGAGTATATTTAACTCTTTTCTCATGTTGTAAATTATATTCACCCTACTTTTTTCTATTTCTTTTTTAAATTATTCAGTTACGGATCCTGAAATGCTCTTGTATGGGTGTTATGGAGTTAAAATAAGATTAGCTAAAGAGGAAATTATCCCCCAATTCTCCATGTGAAATATTTAGACTTGGATTTCATAAACAGCAGAGAAAATTGCTAAACCTGGGTGAACATTAATTTCTGCATTAGTTTCTCTCTCCAGCATCAGCTGTTTGCTTTACACTCCAAAGAAAATGATGATGACAGTACACTGAAACATCCAACAACCCAAAAATGGGCTTGAACAATTAACTCATGGTTACCGTCTTCAGCTGTCATCATTGCTGAAATATGAATAAATCAGAAATAGTCCAAAAGCTAGAAAACCTAGGGTATTTATAACAAAGCTCTCTTCATATTTTTGTATATTTTCATTTAGGATTTATGTTAAATTTGTTTTCAAGCTGTAAAATAAAATAAAGGTGATGTTTTAGCCCGCTTTAGCTGAAGCTGTGATATCTGATCTTGGAAATCACAGAAGCTTTCGATGGAGCTATCAGAGACTCAAAATCTGTTAACACCTGCAATTGGTGTGAGCAGAATGGTGGCCAATCCAATAAGCCTTGGGCCATATCAGTCTCAATTCATCCCCAGAATTGTCATGTTATATATGAGAAACTTGTCCCTGGTCATGTGGGGCAATACTCTGTCTGTTCATTTTTACTTATAATCAGGCTTTTGGCAGCTTCCAGATGTATTCCCTGTCTTACAATTTTCAGATTAAGTTTCTGATTTGATTTTTCTTCTTGGGTACTAAAATGTTGATCTGGGCCTCATTAATTATTGTGTTTAAAGTTACTGAGCATCTCTCTTTCTCTGTCTGCCTCTTCTCTCCCCCACCCGGCACACACCACACCACCTGAAAACTGAGTTATAGGCCCTGAAAAACAGACAGAACAAACACTCCACTCCCCACAAATATCACAGTGAATTTAGTAATAGAACAGACAACAGCACTGTATAATTCAGAATTAATTATTCTGCATTTCTGGCTAAATTAGTTATTTAAAAATGGGTGACACCATTCCTAGAACTGGTACAATTTATATGCTGTGAATAAATTATTCAACTGATTATCATATTTTTCTGTTGACTATCATTGTGAATGGATACCAATTTCTGCAAATGGATTAATTTTTTGTGAAACAGTTTGAATGAACAATTTTCATCCTTCTTCCTGGACATGTTCACTCTGGCTATTTGCTGGTTGGTAACTGAGGTGTGTAATTTGTCACCTAAGTCACATGGTATTGTTTCTGTTCCCTGATGGCATGAATGAAAATTTTAAAATTGAATAATAAACTAAGTATAGCAACTAATGCTAAATTTCTTGAGTAAATAATCGCTTAGATTAAAAATTTGTTCTTAGTATACTTTCTAGACCCATCTATACCTTCTTAACTGTGACTATACCTTCTTAACTGTGATAATCCTGCTATTCTAGTCCTGTGTATACATTGCCACTAATACTAAATACCATGAGGTTATTTTTATGTGTTTACTCAGCACCAACAAAGAAAGTGATAGGCACTTTACAGAAAGGTGAAAAGATTCCTGCCCCAGAGATACTACAATCTACCTCAAATTCGCATATACCTACTATTACTGTAATATCTGAGCACCTCACAATTTGTAATGTATTTTTCCTCAGAACATCCCTGAGAAGTAAGGTACCGGGGCATAGAAAGACTAACTGACTTTCCCATGGTCACACAGGAAGTCTGTGGCAGAGCAGAGACCTGACCACAGGTTTCCAGAGTTTGACTAGCCCTTGCCACGGGATCATCCTTCCTCTCCAATAGTCAAACTAGATGAAGTACAGATTCGGAAAGGATAGGATGTGAGGGAAAGCACCAATATGCAAAGAAGCAAATGGTGATGTTTAGAATGCACCTTGGTCTACATTTGTAAAATATACAGGAAAGATGTAGACAAACTGGAGAGAGTTCAGAGGAGAGCAACAAAAAATGATAAAAGGTTTAAAAAATATTACAGTGGGCATATTTAGTCTTGAGAAAAGGAAATTTAGGGGAGATCTGATATGTCTCCAAATAAAAGCTCTTGTTCACTTCGTTTGGCAGTGCATGTACATATAAGAAGATTGAATTTTCTATAAAGTGCAGAAACTTTCAGAAATGTCTCTCAATTTATTGTTCAAACCTTTTGCAGGCTGTTACTTAAACTTGTGTGTTTCATCACTAACCTACTACAAAATCTAAAGGTGGGGGGAGGTAGGTAATGTGTAGTAAATGCATGCCTCTAAGATTTTACATTTAACAGGGACAAAAGGTTTGTTCTGTCAAATTAATTTGGTAACCCTGACAATCTGAGACATTTTAAAGAACTTAAAAAGCTACAGTGACCTTGCTTTCTGAAGGCAATTTCTGATTCCATTAGGGCTTTGTTATGTCCTGATCCTGTCAAAAAAAAAAGAAAAAACAGGATTTTTTTTATATCTTAGTGTGAAAAAAGCTGTAATTCATCTACATTCATTTAATCTTGTTGTATGCCTGTGGAGAGCATTGCAATAGATAATTGGACAGCATTTGTTTTTGATGACTCTTCCCTAGCTAATAGACAGTTCCACCATATTTCTTTCTTTGCATAAATGAAGGTCATGTTGCCATCACTATCTCTTTTCTTTGGCATCTATATGTGTTTATGCAGATAGATTGTATTTTGTGCAGACAAAGACCAAAAAAGTACTTATGCATGTTTATTTACTGCTATGTGCTCCTTAGATGTACCATAAGAGACACTAACAATGTATGAAGTTGTCCTATTTACAAATCATCCCATATATTATCCAATATTATCATCTTGATAGGATTCAGGAGGAGAGAAATATTTTATGGCATTCAGGATTTTAAGAAATTATTTTGGTCTACTTTTTTTTTCAAACTATGCCCAAGTATCTTCCTGCTGCAGATGGGCAATTTAGGAAGTTTATAAATATGTGCATGCTTTAGCAATCTGTCAGACACAGTTTGTCCGGTTTTTAAAATGTTGCTGATTTGTGCAAAAAAATATGAGTAACTTGCTGCTAGAAATTGTACATGATTTATTTTAATAGGACTGGGTTAAATCAGAATTCCAAACCTGTGTGCAGGTCCAGACATAGTGGAAAGGCTATGGAGAAGAAGGAAGAGCAAGCATGGAGGAATAGAAGTGGGCCAGATTGTGGCTAGTGTACGCTGTGGGCCTTTTGAGACAAAACACCTTAGTTGGAAGGAAAAAAAAATCCTTTATCTTTTAAATAATGGCATATTCCTGCTGGTATTTTGGCTAATGCATATTGGGGCTGAATATTTTGTCCCACAGAAAAAAAAAATTCTGAATTTTCCTGAGGATACAGGCTGTGCACTTGAGCTGTACTATTTTGTCTCACAGTAAAGGGTGACTTTCATTCAACAGCAACTACAAAAAAAGAAAAGTGCCAAATTCAGTATTCAAGAACTTAACTTTAAAGAAAAGGATTGTGATCTGCAACCAAGGTGGTGTAGAACAGAATGTGTCTATCTCCAAAAATACATTTCACCCTTAATGAAAACCTGTGGATATATCATTTAAAACCTTGGGGGTTGGGGGGGAAATCGAGCCAGCATTACATCATTTGGCACAGGTAACCTGAAAATGCATAGCCACCTAACAGAAATAAAATCCTGCCTCATGCAGGATGCAAACTGAGAGTATTCTATCTAGTGTAGCAAACTCCCACATTTCAATATCTGTGATCCCTAGGGCTTTTTTTATTGCAAGGTCAGATCAGAGATGACACAATATGAATTGCTAATTATGTCCACAACATCTGCTTCTAATATGTACATTCTTTAAGGTGATGTTCATTCCTCGTAGCCTGCGGTTATATCCATTTTCAAAACATCAAAGCTTTAATAGTCAGGATTTTTGAAGGATGATTTAATTATACTTACTGGTAATTATATTCCTGTGCACTTTTCCATGTCATTTTTTAGCTTTGAAAAGAGTAAACCAACAACCTGTAATGTTAACTATGGGCCAAAATGTGCATTATTTACCTGGGGCCAAATCATCTTGTGTGTGGGGGGGGAAACAAAACAAAAACAAAACAAAAAACCAAGGGACTAATGAATCCTGAAATTGAAACTTGTGGCGTTCCCAGCTAATCCTCTCATTGAGAGATGGAGAGTCATTTTCACCTCAGCTGACAGAAGATTGTGACTCTGTTTGCTCCTGGGACTACCATCCCATGGAGCTACTGATAGAGATGCAGGCGTTGACTGGTCCTCCCAGTGTCCACTACTCTCTTGATCTTCCAGATACAACCTTTGGCCCTCCCAGAAACACCAGTGTCCATTCAATCTAATAGGTCCCTTAGGATCCAGGCTATCATGGAAACCACTGACTGTGGCAACAAACAAACCTCCTCTTCTATGGCAAATTTTCAAGGGTTTAGAAAGGGATAGGGCCAGGGAGTGAGTGGTCATTCATTGGCCATACTGTTTCTAGACAAGAACATCTCATTTCGCAACCTACCCCACCAGGTCTCTGAACTGCTGTAGGGAAGAAGAAAAACCTCTCCCTGGCCCAGCCAATCTGGCAGTAAGGGAAAAATTCCCTTCCACTTCTAAAAATCCATAGTGCAATGCTCATAGCAGACTAAAAAAACTGGATCCTACGCTAATCACAGGGTGAGAGCTCAGTATAGAAACATAACTTTTGATTTGTGTATATCCTATAGAAACTTTTTTCTGCTTTAATTAGCCTTGTTTTAATAAACAAAATCTGTCTGTAACCATTTCTGTAATAATTTTGATTAAAAAATTTAAAAAATAAAAGGACTAGTTTTTTGTAAAATATTTGACAGTATGAACAATTGTTCACAAATTTTATTTTTGATATGGTCATTTTAAATTTTTTTTTAAAAAAAAGTTAATCCATTTCTGAAAGAATTGGTGCTTTATAGCATACTTCAGTTAATACTTTTGATCTGTTTAAATAAAATTTTTGAAAAAAATCTATTTAAAACTTTTAAATATATTTAATTACAATCTGTGCAGTATCCATTCCAATCAGTGAGTGTGAGAGAGAGACAGGGATTGAAAAGGAGCAAGAAAGTGAAGTAGTCATGTAATGAAAATTAGTATTCTTTAATCTTTACAGAATAATTCAGAACTGATTTCAGTCCTTTTATTGACTGTTATTCCTTTAAAAAAATATTTCATGCCTACATCAATAAAGAAAGCAAAGATAGTGCATGCAAACAAACAAACCATATTTGAATGCTTAAAACAATTGACTTATCCGTATGCAGTTGGAAACTATAATTGATGCACTCATTTTTTCCATAACCCTTTCCATCTTGTTTTTTGCATTGGTAGTTGCATCATTATTGTAAGTGGCTATCATCGGTTGTCTGTGATTATTGTCTAATATGCTGCAATGTATAGGTTGTTGAGAGTGCTATTTAAATATATATTATTTGAATGGATGGAATTCTCCCAAGATTTTTGAAATCTCATTCCCTATTTTCTTCTTGAACTTCTTCCTTGGGCAATCCACTGAAGAAAGACTGGATACTGTTTCATCTCAAACCTATCAGTGCCAATCAGTAGTGTTTACTGTTCTGAGTTAGCATAATGGGGCCCATTCTTTATTGGTCCTTGTGTTAAAATAATTACCATGAATAATGAAAATAATCAATAAATAAGATTCCTCGAAAGCAAATGGCACCTTTTTCTCTTGGACTGAATGCACTACTTCTGCTGAATTTCTAGTCCGTGTCAGCCTAGTTGAGGTTAGGATCTGAACTCATGCTGCAAGAAAACTGGACTGGTTTCTCCTTCTCCTGCCACCACCTATACTATTCTTAGACTACTGTTCTCTCTTATTTAGTTGTACCTTGCCTCCTTCCTACGGTGGACAACTTCTCTTCATGTAATTGTCACGCTTTTTGTTATTCAAGCTATATTAAGAAGGGGCAATTATCATTCTCATGTAAAAAAATGTGATTTAACCATAGATGACCACAAAATAGTGTTTTATAAAATGGAATCCAACAAAGTCAAAATTTGGGCTTTGTTTGTTACCTAAAACTAGAACATCTGTGGAAGAGGTTATATCTCACAATTTAAAACCCTTTCAAGTGGGGAATATATACTTCAATAAACAAAGCAACATGCTGTATGTAAATAGTCAGTCAATAATAAACTGTTTTTGTCCACTGTGGTTTCACACTTCCATTTCCTCACTTTAACACAGAAAATGACTTGTATTCCAGTCTGCTGTAATGGTTTTTATTTTCTCTATTTGAATACTTTTAGAATTCATGCAAAGCCCATTAGAAGGAATGTGCTTGTCCTGGTAATAAAACAATTATGTTGATGGAAAAATCTATGATGAAATGGCTTGCAACTCATGTAGGATATCTAATTAATTTTGCACACACTGCATTGAGTTTTAGCAACCTGCTTGTGGGAAGAAACTCAATCTGATAATGCTTAAATAGCACTACAAAAAAATCAGTATACTCTATTATGAACTCTGAAAATAACAAATTGGGAGAAAAGAGTTTAATATCACTATTCTTTTCCTTTATGATGATGATTTTTACTGTAATAGCCTGTTAAGGAGGCCCGCAGGATAGAGCCTCTGTGCTTTGTAACATCAACTGTGCACTGTTTTTGTGATGGGAGAATATTAAACTATAGAACACTAGTTTTTTATTGCATATATTCTTGCTCACAATGATTTGCATCATAAGTTACTGGTTTTCATATTATTGTACTTGTACCAGTCTATATGAAATAACTTTCTCTTACCTCTTTTTTTTTTTTAAACTGCCAATCTATTTGTTGTGTTGGCCTTCTGCACATGGCTGTGTTTCACCTTTTGTGAACAGGCAAAATGTTTCTTTAGTAGAAAAATGTGAGGCTTTTTTGTGTATTTGTCACTCTAGAACATTGGAGTGTCAGGTATCTGTCTGGTAGCTGGATGTCAAGAAATATGTTGATCTTCTATGAACGTTTTGCTTGCATGTTTCCACAGCACAGTGCTGCTCACTGCCAGTGCCCATATAGTAGGACAGTGGACGCAGATTTTCTAGCTGCCATTATGTAACTATAT
This sequence comes from Lepidochelys olivacea, assembly GCF_965140295.1. Classification (NCBI taxonomy): domain Eukaryota; kingdom Metazoa; phylum Chordata; order Testudines; family Cheloniidae; genus Lepidochelys; species Lepidochelys olivacea. The sequence goes on from NC_140414.1 coordinate 78,197,708, forward strand.
GATGTGGCTGTGATTTCGCTTTGCTACGCTTTGAGCAGCTCAGCATGTCCCTTCAGTGTGGAGGTGCACTGGTTCTTCTTTTGGTGTGTGGAGTATAAAAAGGCTTGGAAGTATGAGTTTTATTGGTATTGTCATTAAATGTTAATTTTACAAAACACATACACACAGACCGACTAAATATGTATACAGACACACACACACATACTGCTTGAGAACTCGGAGCTTGATTTACGGATATTTACTTTGTATATTTTGACAAGTCATGCTGAAAATATGTATTTTAACAGTTATAAAGCTTTAATCTTTTGAAAATCAATTGTTACTATCATTAAATAATTTTCATAATTTCCCCCATAATTTCCTGCAACACTGGAAATTTAAATGCTTAAAAATAAACTTTGACTTTGTGTCAAATTAAATTTAGAAAATTGAATTCTGCAAGCTGAAGTATAAAACTTTTGGGAGAGTAACCCTTGTTTGTACAGCTCCTAGTATAATAGGATTCCAAACCTGATCGGACTCTCTTGACATTAGCATAATATAAATAATAAATCTATTAAATTAAATATTTACCAACAGAAAATAATGTCAAATAATCCTCTACTTCAGAAGATCATAAACAAGCGTTAGTTTGTCCATAAACCAAGTAGACAGTTGCACCATTACTCTCAATGACTACAGCATTGACTTCTCTCAATTCAAGACATCCAACTGAACAAATATTTTAACCATACTGTGGGGAAAAAAACATTCTGCAATACTTACTGAATCAATATGAGACGATATTGTTGCAACTTGGGCGGGTCAGAATTAAGGTTCTGATTGTTGTGTGCATGTAACTTGTTGCAGAAGTGCTCTTAATTTCCTGGGTTTCTAATATTTCCTCTTTATTTAATTGTTGTCTTTTGGATTTTTTAACTTTAACATTCTCGGTAATAGACCGATATGTGCCTTCAAACTTAACTTAGCTGTACTACAGTTCTTTTTGTTTGGAAAGTGGTTTATTCATTTTTTGGTTTGGTGTTGTGAAAAATGTGAAAAAAGCTAAACATCATCATCTTGTTTTTGAAAGGACAAATGAACCTAACTTTTCCAAATGGCTGTGGCTCTCCTACACTATTCCGTTTTGCTGTCTTCAGTTTAGTTACAGAAATGCACTGCATGAAGGATTACACTGATGAATCTGTGGGCTGTGAACTTGCTTCCTCAGAACTTGAGTGTGGGTGCCACTGCTGAAAACTGCTGAGGAAAGCACTTTGTTTTGTTTTAAACAGAGCTGTGCTGCTTCAAGACCAAGGTCAGCTCCTGGTTACAGTCTTTAACAGCTGTTTCACTGTTTCTCTTGAAAGTGACTGTCTGTAGACTGCTATGCAAAGTAGCCCAAATACAGTCAACTTTTCTTAATATTGTAAGTGTTTAAATATGCAGATGGAATGAATTAGCTAAACTAATAATAATGACCTGTAAATCTGATTTTTCTGCTATGTAAGAGTTGGAGAGTACAGATGCTAATTAAAAGACTTAGATTAAGCCATGGTAAATCAAAGAGAGGCAAAACGGCTCCTTTCTGTTTCTCTGATGAGGAAGCATTGGGACTATAAAAAACATTTTTTGCTGTTTTTCATGGCTTCAGGGAACTAGTAGTTGTCAAGGAGAATTGAAATAGAGCGATTGATGTGATAAGGTAAAAAGTAGGTGATGTAATCTTCCTCCCAGAAGTTTCTTAGTACATAGGTTGTTTTGCAAGGGAAGGCTTAAAGTAGATTGATTATACATGAGGTAGAATAAGATAGAAGAATTAACCAAGATAATACAGTATTCATCAAGACTGTTTCCTTTACAAACAGAGCCAAAAATCTATATAAGTGATGATAATGAAAACCAAACAACCTTAGGGTAGAGCATAATTGAGAGATTTATTGTAGGAAACAACAACAAGTAAACCATCTTTATATTCATTGTGTAGCATAAAGAATTCATTTCTTGCAACAGGAACAATTATTTTCTAACTGGATATGGAGCCATGTTATTGCTTGTCAGTTGCATATACTGTCAGGTCAACCAAAATGACAGCAGATTTGATGTCTCCTGCAGAGCAGATCTTCAAAAAGCCCTGAATTAGTGTTTCACTAACTTCCAGCAAAACTATGTATCGTGTCTCTGAATACCATGTAACATGTTTTATATGTTTGACTTATGATTCAAATATGAGCGAAGTAACATGAATTGTAATGGATATACAAAGTTATGGTAATAGAGAGGCAGAATTAAAGTTGTACATTTCCTGACTTTTGACTGCTAGGCAGAGGCAACCTTAATCTTCTATTAGTATAATTTACTTCCGTTTTAAAGGGAAAAAAATAACCTTTGGATATGATGTTCCATTTTTCCTCCCTATTCATACATTCATGTTTGCATCTGTCCACTGGCTCCCTTTTTTCTACCCTATCAAACATAAGCTACTTGTCTTCGCTTTCGTGGTCATTCCAGACCTATCCCCACCCTACCTATTATCTTTCATTCTGTATAGAAAGGTCAGCTCCCATTTCTGATCAACCCATGATGTCAGCCTCCATTGCCCATTTGTTAGACTTTTAAATGAACACGTTTGTGCTTTCTCGTATGCTGCCCCTCTAATTTGGGAGCAGCTCTTTGTGAACATCTGACTCCTTATCTTCCTTCAGATCTCTTCTTAAAATTCTCCTCTGCCCTGAAGGCAACAAAAAGCTACTGGGGTGCTACAGCCATCCTATCATGCTGACTTTTTTTTGTTTGTTTTTTGTACTCATTTTCAGTCTGTCTGTATCCATCTGTTGTCTCTTACCTTATATTATAAGCAGTTCTGGGAGGGGGCTATCTTTTTCTTCTGTGTTTGATAAATGTTGAGTAGTACTTTAGTCCATAGGTATTGCCATTTACAACAATGGAATGGAATATGTGGAACAGTGGAATAAGGTGTTACTCAGAATGCCCAAAAAGGGGACAGCATTGGACCCTATGTGGAACTATTTGCCTAGACATCACTGGAACATGGAATCCCATGCAGTTTTTGTGATCTGAAGGAGGGAGCCCTCTCCTACATATCTCAGGAAGCTCAAATAAGAGAGCCTGTCTTCACTGAAGTTTAGGATAGGTGGATTTGATTTAAATCACTAGCCAGGAAGACTCAATTTAATCATGGTTTTCTATATAAAAGTGCATTCTTGTTGGTTGTTATAACCTCTTCACAACTCAGAGATAGATGTAGGTTTCATTTTTAGAAGGTACTCACTATACATTTTTAAACAGTGATTTATTCTGAAAACTTTTCAGATTAGTTTTATAGCTATATCAGAAAATGAATGATTGGTTATTTCATTGACCAAAGGTAATTGAAGTAGATATTTATGAAGTCACTGGGAGGTGAACTATCTCCAATTCAAAAGGTTAATCATTAATATTTGGAGAATTTTCTTGCCATGCTGTATTAGGAGGAGAACATCACCAGAAGGAAATTTAAATTGTTTTATTTAACTGAAACAAAAACGTTAAGTATTCTGGATTTTTTTTCTTCAACAGCGAACATTATAATATTTTATCAAAACAAGCATATGTCCCTCACTTCTCACATTTATCTCCAGACTTCTCCTCCTTCTCCAGATCTATTCCGCCCCCAACAATCTTCTATTCATTGAACTTTTTGAAACTTTGCACTTTTAGAGAGAGGTAAGGGATTGACTCTGTGTACACAAATTTGCAGAGGGAAAGTAGAGTTGAGGTCTGTTATTGCTCACCTTTATATATTAAAAAGAAAAGGAGTACTTGTGGCACCTTAGAGACTAACAAATTTATTTGAGCATAAGCTTTCGTGAGCTACAGCTCACTTCATCGGACTCATACAGTGGGGAGATTTATATACACAGAGAACATGAAACAATGGGTGTTACAATACAGGCTGTAACAAAAGTGATCAGGAAAGGCGAACTATTACCAGCAGGAGAGCGGGGGGGCGGGGGAGAGGGGAGACCTTTTTGTAGTGATAATCAAGGGCCATTTCCAGCAGTTGACAAGAACAGACTAACATGGCTGCTACTCTGAAACCTGTCTTTATATATTACTGTATTTATTTATTTAAAAACATTTTTGCTGTTAACAAGCATGTTACCTCTGAAGACACAAATCCACGGTTTGAGAACTGCAAAACTAAGCATCTCTGATGGTATCTTCTAGACTGAGCACTGAGTCCCACTGGGTAGATAGAAAGATTAACCTAAATAATCTATACAGAAGCCCCTGGAACCCTATAAAATTGGGTCCCTAATCTGTGAACTATTGGAACTCATATACAAAACTCTTCTTAAACATTACATGAATATATTGTCTCATACTATAGAATTAAAATTTATAATCCCTATTCCATGATGAGAGATCTTTGTTTTAATTAAGATACATCATAGCTCAATCTTTAGATAGGTCTTTTTTTCCTCAAAAAGCATTTTATCAAAAAAATCCTATTTAAATAAAAAAAAAATCTGATTTAAAAAAAAATCATTGATTTTTATCCACCCTGATTGAAGAGTAGTGTATCTTACTTTTTGAGATGAGCAGTGATGGATGCTTTAAAAAATTGTACTTTCTGCATGCGCAGTACAACCATTATGATTTGTAGTGCTTTTAGCAACAATCTTAGTGAACGTAAGTTGCATATGGGTAGCTATCCTGTGTGCTACAGAAAGCTTAAAAGAAAAAGAAAAAGGTAGAGAAAGATGAAATGCACTGAGCTTTTGGCAAACACTTCAGAATTTCTCATCAGGCACTCTGCATTGTTACTACCACTTTGCAGCTCAGTTTCATGGCTTTAGGGAGCTCTCTTGAACTAGAGATTCTCCTGGGTGGTGATACATGGCCCCCACTCCAGATTTAAGCTTTAAGACAAGTTCTGTCTTTAATTTCTTCAGCATTATGGATTGCAAACTGCATGAGGTCTGTCTTTCCTTGCTATGGTATTTTATGGTATTTTGAGATTGTGCACTGAACATGTTTCACAGGTGTGTTTAATTAGATATTGCAACTGGGAGACCAACAATATCTTACCTAATGGAGCAGAATGAAATTAGCTCCCTAAAACTCCTATTTATTATAATAAACTGTCTCATTCCTGGGAGAATACCTGATTCATTTATTTGCCTGAAAATATTTCTAGCCAGCTGGAATTGTAACCTAGCAGATAAGATTATGCATTTGAGGAACTTTATGCTGAAGAGATACTGTTGTTGTTCTACAGTGATATTATAAAGACTCAAGAGAGCAGCTTATTGTTAACATAATATGAGCAGAACAGCAGAAGATACTTTGTGGAAAGCTCTCAGGTGGGCCCCAGGATTAACATATGTTTATGCTTCTTTTATATTTTAAACTTTTGCAGTGTTCCCACGGCTCTCTAATCAGATCTCTTGCCCTACCAGTAGATTACAGTACAGCAATTGAAAATATTCTGTTTGTGATGTCTCAAAGCACATGTTAATGACTCCATCATTTGAACAGTGTAAAAATATATATATTGGCTGTGGGAGACCATGAAAACAAGATTTGTGAGAAGTGCTTGTACCCTAGTGGCCCTGTGTAAACAGTGAATAATAAGCAAAGTTTATATTGATTTGAACAAGGTGTGGGAAAATGTTTTTTCCTCATTTCCTATTAAAGTATGTTATACCGATCAGATGCCCCCTATCCCCCGCATCATGGGAATATGACTATTACTAGAATGACTGTATAATTCTCAGTTACTGCTGCTACTTTTTGTTTTACTGGCCACTGTTGGATTTGTTTCTGTTAAATTCAATTGAGTTCTGTAGCTGAGTCCTGTTGTAGCCATTTTGCTTCCTGAGGTACAATTTTCAAAATGCCTAAGTGATTTAGGAGACAAAGGCATGTTTACACGTAGATTGTGTACCCTTATAACTCTTTCAGTTGGGGATGTGCTATTTTTGCTGATAGAGTTATACTGGTACAACCACCAGCATGGACACAATTGTAGCCGTATAAAGTTGCCTTATACTGGTATACATGTCCCTCTTCTATATAAGAACGAGATATGCCAGCATAAGCACTTTAACATCAGTATAATTGTGTCCATATTAGGAAGATCTTACCTATTGGTATTGCTATGGTTAAAGGGATACAACTTTTGTGTATAGAAAAGGCCTAAGTCATTTCTGAAAATTGGATTTTAAGAGCTTAAGTCACTTCAATGCTTCTGAAAATTTTACTCCAGGTCTCAGAACTGCAATAATTCTGATGTAAATTAAGGTCCAGATTGCATTTATTTATTTATTTATTTGCATGCACATGTCCATAACTGTTAAGAAAACCATTCAATGGGACATAAGCACATGTTTAAATGCTTTGTTGAATCAGAGCCAAAATATCGTAAAAGACAGTTTATTGATGCCCATAACGTAAGAAAATGTGTGTAAAATACCCACATATTTTCGGAATATTGATGAAATTATACAAGTGCTTTAATTAATGACTAAGTACCTTTAATTAATGACTAAGTACTAGTCTGACATGTTCGTTTTATCTGCAGCATTTTTATTCCATATTTTAATGTAATGTGTCGATTTATTTTTCTCAATAAATGTACTTCTGTATTTTTCTCTATTGTTTAGTAACAAAGGAACTAACAACTGAGAGTTATAAATGTTGTTTTCTTTACAATTTTTGAAAGAATGTATTGTATAATTTATCTATCTTTGAGCTGTTTTTTCCATACTGAAGGCCTTTCTGTTTTGACATTTATTACTGTGTTATTCATAACATTTTTAGAGCACAGAGGTAATGAAAATTTAGTCTCAATGTAAACATGAAAAAGATCTTAATTTTTCACAATATTCAGTAAGCATTAGTAAACAAGGCAAAAAATTTACTTTTTCTTACTATTTTTACACAATGTAGAATACCATACACTGGGTAAATGTCTTGATTTTGATTTGCAAGGCAAAAATTCAGACCATTTGAAAGCACTAAATGAGTAGTTTGATATGCTTGCAGTTAACCATTTTGCCATTGCAAATGACTACTTGCAGATTAAAATAAGGGCTTCTCAATTTTTTTGAAAACTTGATTCTTATATTTATTTGAGGATTTTAAAAGTTATTTATTAATTTTAATAGTTTGCAGCATGACTACAGACAGTTGACTATTCAAATTGTGCATATTAGTTTCTATCTGGTAATCTAGAGAATTGAATGTTAAAATGTTGGATGCATGATAAACACTGAATTAAGAACGCATCTGTCATATTATGCTAGTACATTACATCAATGTAATCCACAGCTAATCTGAAGTGAGCACAAGGCAAAATTTACCAAACTTCGTAGAGGTAATTTCACATACCAGCTGGTACATATGTCCCAGACTACTTGCAATTAAGTGAAACATGCAAAGAGAAAAATAGGCTTTTGATTAAATCTATAAGGCAATTCTTGGTTTGGGTGTAGTTTTCAGGCCTCTTTTGCATTTGGCTTGGGATAATTTGGCATACAATAATCTAAAATGTATATCTTATGTCCAGAGTTCTGTTTTGGTTTTAATGACAGCATGCAATCAACTATAGCAAGTAGATGCAAGAATTGCTTAGTTCATTACATGTATCAATTATTAGGAACGAAATATTTCCCGAATGCTAAAACGATCTAACCAAATGTTCCTCTTGAGCTGTGAGCCCAAATGTGCTTATCCGGAATCAGTGTACATTTCAATACTGGCAATAGACTGTTCATTTTTAAACTATTACATGGAACAATTAGAAATAGTGACTGCCAGTAAGAGATTAACCTATTTGTACAACTAATAAAATACATAGTTAAAATATTAATTTGTGGAAAATATGAAGGCCAAATAAATGTTAGTCATGTGAAATGCATTATTTTGAAACTTTAAGTGCAAAGTTTCTAGAGCCGAGTAATACATTGCCTAATATAGTGCCAGTTATAAGGATACATTTCAGAGTAGCAGCCGTGTTGGTTAGTATCTGCAAAAAGAAATGGAGTACTTGTGGCACCTTAGAGACTAACAAATTTATTTGAACATAAGCTTTCGTGAGCTACAGCTCACTTCATCGATGAAGTGAGCTTCATGCATCCGATGAAGTGAGCTGTAGCTCACGAAAGCTTATGCTCAAATAAATTTGTTAGTCTCTAAGGTGCCACAAGTACTCCTTTTCTTTTTATGAGGATACAGTTGTTTTTCAAACAGGCTTCTCAGGTAGTTTTAACTTCATGCCTTCCATTGCACTCAAGGTGTTTGAATGTGTTCGGGCAACAGAAATCCTGCACAAAGTACACCTGTGGCCTTCTCTGGAGCCCAGTTCTGCAGTGACTTTCTGTGTGCAGGATCACAGTAGGGCTATAGGAAAGAACAGTGGGGATCCAGCCACTCAGATCTGCTATCCGTGTTTCCTGCGGAGCAAGGATGCAGAGGAGATGCAGCTGCTGTGTAGCCTCTGCCAAAGGAAAGGACTCCTTCCCTGGTCTATTTCTACTCACCCACTGTCATAAATATAAAGGGAAGGGTAAACCCCTTTGAAATCCCTCCTGGCCAGGGGAAAGCTCCTCTCACCTGTAAAGGGTTAAGAAGCTAAAGGTAACCTCGCTGGCACCTGACCAAAATGACCAATGAGGAGACAAGATACTTTCAAAAGCTGGGAGGAGGGAGAGAAACAAAGGGTCTGTGTCTGTCTGTAGTCGTCTTGGCCAGGGACAGAACAGGAATGGAGCCTTAGAACTTTTAGTAAGTAATCTAGCTAGGTATGTGTTAGATTATGATTTCTTTAAATGGCTGAGAAAAGAATTGTGCTGAATAGAATAACTATTTCTGTCTGTGTATCTTTTTTGTAACTTAAGGTTTTGCCTAGAGGGGTTCTCTATGTTTTTGAATCTAATTACCCTGTAAGATATCTACCATCCTGATTTTACAGGGGGGATTTCTTTATTTCTATTTACTTCTATTTTTTATTAAAAGTCTTCTTGTAAAACACTGAATGCTTTTTCATTGTTCTCAGATCCAAGGGTTTGGGTCTGTGGTCACCTATGCAAATTGGTGAGGCTTTTTATCCAACATTTCCCAGGAAAGGGGGGGTGCAAGTGTTGGGAGGATTGTTCATTGTTCTTAAGATCCAAGGGTCTGGGTCTGTAGTCACCTAGGCAAATTGGTGAGGCTTTTTACCAAACCTTGTCCAGGAAGTGGGGTGCAAGGTTTTGGGAAGTATTTTGGGGGGAAGGACGCGTCCAAACAGCTCTTCCCCAGTAACCAGTATTAGTTTGGTGGTGGTAGCGGCCATTCCAAGGATAACGGGGGTAATATTTTGTACCTTGGGGAAGTTTTGACCTAAGCTGGTAAAGATAAGCTTAGGAGGTTTTTCATGCAGGTCCCCACATCTGTACCCTAGAGTTCAGAGTGGGGGAGGAACCTTGACATGGTGGCACAGTGGTGGGATTAACCTGAAATCATTTTGAGATCCAGTTGAGATTTTTTGAACTAGAAATACAGATTTTAAAAAGGAATTTTTAGGAAGTCCAGAAGGCAGCTTTGAAACTGAAAGCAGCTTGGTTTCTCTCTGCTTTGTGGCCAAGCAGAGACAAAAGGGGATTATCTTGTGAATTGCAGGTTTTCTTTGCCTGGAGGCAGGGTACTTAACTCCTGCAGGGAAATTCACAGTCTTCCAACCCAGAGGTTTTTTTTTTTTCTTTTCTTCCTAAAAGTAAATAGGGGGTGTGTGCTCTACCCATTTGCCTGGAGACAAAAGTGGCAGGGTTTTTTTTAGGATTTTGATTTTTTTTTTGTTTTACAAGGAGCACAGGTTTGAAAAGAAATTTTTTTTCTTCTTTGGGCTGGGTAAGCAGGTTTCCAAGTAGTTGGAGGTTTTTTGCTTTAATTTGGGCCCAGAGCAGAGACAAGGGAATTGTCTTTTTCTGTAGGCTGACAATCACTATCAGAGAATAGGTATTCTATTCCAGCACAGCAAAATTTTACAGCCAAGTTTTGTTTGTTTATTTCTAAACCTCGGGTGTAAAGTTAGTTAAAAACAGAGAGGTTAGAATGGCCAAATCCTCAGCTCGACTACAGCTGGAATTAGCCAAATTTCAGGCTGAGGAAAAACAAAGGGAACATGAAAGACAGATAGAACTCATGCGGCTGAAGGAGGAGGAGAAGGAAAAAGAGAGGAAGCATGTGGAGGAGATGGAGAGGATAAAGGCCCAGCAGAATATACCAACAAACCCTAGCAATCCTTCTCCAGGTACCACTTCCCATCCCAGAAAGTTCCCCACCTACAAGGCAGGTGATGATACTGAGGCCTTCTTAGAAAACTTCGAAAGGGCCTGCCTTGGGTACAACATCTCTACTGACCAATACATGGTAGAGCTGAGGCCGCAGCTCAGTGGACCCTTAGCTGAGGTGGCAGCTGAAATGCCTAAAGAACACATGAACAAGTATGAACTGTTTAAATCCAAGGCGAGAGTCAGAATGGGGATAACACCCGAGCAGTCTCGTCGGAGGTTCAGAGCCCTAAGGTGGAAACCAGACATGTCATTTACCCGACATGCCTACCACATTGTAAAACATTGGGATGCCTGGATATCAGGAGCAAGTGTTGAATCTCCAGTAAATTTGCCCTTCCTAATGCAAATGGAACAATTCTTAGAGGGTGTTCCTGAGGAAATAGAAAGATACATCCTAGATGGGAAACCCAAAACTGTAATTGAGGCAGGAGAGATTGGAGCCAGATGGGTGGAGGTGGCAGAGAAGAAGAAAACTGGTCGCAGTTGGAGCGGAGACCAGAAGGGACCACCCCAGACCACACCCTATTACCGGGGGCCGCCCAAAGCCCCACCTACCTCCCAAAGAACCCTCCAGACCCCTTATCGTCCCACCACCCCGTTCTCCAGCAACCCTCCTCGCCCCAGTGACCCGTCAGCTGGACGATGTTTTAAGTGTAACGAGCTGGGGCATGTAAAGGCCAACTGCCCCAAGAACCCCAACAGATTACAGTTCATTGCACCGGAATCACACCAGAGGTCCACAGGCCCAGATACCTCCCAGATACCCTTGGAGCGGAGGGAAACTGTGAGTGTGGGTGGGAAGAAGGTCACCGCGTGGAGGGACACCGGAGCACAAGTGTCAGCTATCCATGCTTCCTTAGTGGACCCCAATTTAATCAACCCAGAGATCCAAGTGACGATTCAACCCTTCAAGTCCAACTCTTTCAATTTGCCTACAGCCAAGTTGCCTGTCCAGTACAAGGGCTGGTCAGGAATGTGGACTTTTGCAGTCTATGATGATTATCCCATCCCCATGCTGTTGGGGGAAGACTTGGCCAATCATGTGAAGCAGGCCAAGAGGGTGGGAATGGTCACCCGCAACCAGGCTAAACAAGCCGTGAGGCCTAGCTCTGTTCCGGAAACTTCTATCAGGACCCAGTCAGAGGTGATGGACCTGGACCCCAGGCCAATGTCTGCAACAGCAGTAGTGGATCCAGTCCCAGAGACCCAGACGGAACCAGTCCCAGAACCGGAACCAGCCAAACAACCAACACCAGACCCTGTGTCAGCACTGAATCCAGTACTTGCAACCTCAACACCAGAGGGCCCCACCGAACCTGAACTGGCAGCAGCCGATAACCCTACACAAGAGGCTCAGCCGGAGCCTGAATCCCAACATAGTGCACCAGCGGAGAGCGGTTCACAGTCAACAGAAACAGCTCCATCCCCTATATCGCTTCCAGAGGGACCAAGCCTAGGTCCACAATCCCATGAGGAACTGATGTCTCCAGCATCAAGGGAACAGTTCCAGACCGAACAGGAAGCAGATGAAAGCCTCCAGAGAGCTTGGACGGCGGCACGGAGCAACCCACCGTCTCTCAGCTCTTCTAATCGATCCAGGTTTGTTGTAGAAAGAGGACTTTTATACAAGGAAACTCTTTCTGGGGGACACCAGGAAGACTGGCATCCTCAGAGACAGTTGGTAGTTCCAACTAAATACCGGGCCAAGCTCTTGAGCTTAGCCCATGATCACCCTAGTGGCCATGCTGGGGTGAACAGGACCAAAGACCGTTTGGGGGGGTCATTCCACTGGGAGGGAATGGGCAAGGATGTTTCTACCTATGTCCAGTCTTGTGAGGTGTGCCAAAGAGTGGGAAAACCCCAAGACCAGGTCAAAGCTCCTCTCCAGCCACTCCCCGTCATTGAAGTTCCATTTCAGCGAGTAGCTGTGGATATTCTGGGTCCTTTTCCGAAAAAGACACCCAGAGGAAAGCAGTACATACTGACTTTCATGGATTTTGCCACCCGATGGCCGGAAGCAGTAGCTCTAAGCAACACCAGGGCTAAAAGTGTGTGCCAGGCACTAGCAGACATTTTTGCCAGGGTAGGTTGGCCCTCCGACATCCTCACAGATGCAGGGACTAATTTCCTGGCAGGAACTATGAAAAACCTTTGGGAAGCTCATGGGGTAAATCACTTGGTTGCCACTCCTTACCATCATCAAACAAATGGCATGGTGGAGAAGTTTAATGGAACTTTGGGGGCCATGATACGTAAATTCGTAAATGAGCACTCCAATGATTGGGACCTAGTATTGCAGCAGTTGCTCTTTGCCTACAGAGCTGTACCACATCCCAGTTTAGGGTTTTCCCCATTTGAACATGTATATGGCCGTGAGGTTAAGGGGCCATTGCAGTTGGTGAAGCAGCAATGGGAGGGATTTACACCTTCTCCAGGAACTAACATTCTGGACTTTGTAACCAACCTACAAAACACCCTCCGAACCTCTTTAGCCCTTGCTAGAGAAAACTTACAGGATGCTCAAAAAGAGCAAAAAGCCTGGTATGATAAACATGCCAGAGAGCGTTCCTTCAAAGTAGGAGACCAGGTCATGGTCTTAAAGGCGCTCCAGGCCCATAAAATGGAAGCATCGTGGGAAGGGCCATTCGTGGTCCAGGAGCGCCTGGGAGCTGTTAATTATCTCATAGCATTCCCCACCTCCAACCGAAAGCCTAAGGTGTATCATATTAAGTCTCTAAAGCCCTTTTATTCCAGAGAATTAAAGGTTTGTCAGTTTACAGCCCAGGGAGGAGACGACGCTGAGTGGCCTGAAGGTGTCTACTACGAAGGGAAATGTGCTGGTGGTGTGGAAGAGGTGAACCTCTCCATGACCCTTGGGCGTATGCAGCGACAGCAGATCCAGGAGCTGTGCACTAGCTACGCGCCAACGTTCTCAGCCACCCCAGGACTGACTGAACGGGCATACCACTCCATTGACACAGGTAATGCTCACCCAATTAGGGTCCAACCTTACCGGGTGTCTCCTCAAGCTAAAACTGCTATAGAACGGGAGATCCAGGATATGTTACAGATGGGTGTAATCCGCCCCTCTGAAAGTGCATGGGCATCTCCAGTGGTTCTAGTTCCCAAACCAGATGGGGAAATACGTTTTTGCGTGGACTACCGTAAGCTAAATGCTGTAACTCGCCCAGACAACTATCCCATGCCATGCACAGATGAACTATTAGAGAAACTGGGAAGGGCCCAGTTCATCTCTACCTTGGACTTAACCAAGGGGTACTGGCAGGTACCGCTAGATGAATCTGCCAAGGAAAGGTCAGCCTTCATCACACATCTCGGGCTGTATGAATTTAATGTACTCCCTTTCGGGCTGCGAAATGCACCCGCCACTTTCCAAAGACTTGTAGATGGTCTCCTAGCGGGATTAGGAGAATATGCAGTCGCCTACCTTGACGATGTGGCCATATTTTCGGATTCCTGGGCAGACCACCTGGAACATCTACAAAAAGTCCTTGAGCGCATAAGGGAGGCAGGACTAACTGTTAAGGCTAAGAAGTGTCAAATAGGCCTAAACAGAGTGACTTACCTTGGACACCAGGTGGGTCAAGGAACTATCAGCCCCCTACAGGCCAAAGTGGATGCTATCCAAAAGTGGCCTGTCCCAAAGTCAAAGAAACAGGTTCAATCCTTCTTAGGCTTGGCCGGTTATTACAGACGATTTGTACCGCACTACAGCCAAATCGCTGCCCCACTGACAGACCTAACCAAAAAGAAACAGCCAAATGCTGTTCAGTGGACCGGAAAGTGTCAGAAGGCCTTTAACAAGCTTAAAGCGACACTCATGTCTGACCCTGTACTAAGGGCCCCAGACTTTGACAAACCGTTCCTAGTAACCACAGATGCATCCGAGCGTGGTGTGGGAGCAGTTTTAATGCAGAAAGGACCTGATCAAGAATTCCACCCTGTAGTGTTTCTCAGCAAAAAACTGTCTGAGAGGGAAAGCAACTGGTCAGTCACTGAAAAAGAATGTTATGCCATTGTCTACGCTCTGGAAAAGCTACGCCCATATGTTTGGGGACGGCGTTTCCACCTGCAAACCGACCATGCTGCACTAAAGTGGCTTCACACCCTCAAAGAAACTAACAAAAAACTTCTTCGGTGGAGTTTAGCTCTCCAAGATTTTGATTTCGACATCCAACACATCTCAGGAGCTTCTAACAAAGTGGCTGATGCACTCTCCCGTGAAAGTTTCCCAGAATCAACTGGTTAAAATCGTCCTTGAGATGTGGAAAATATTGTTAGTCTTTATGTACTTGGTAGTATATTTAGAGATGCATGTGTCTTATTAACTCTGTTTTCCTAGAGCTCCAGGAAGAAATCCCAGCCAGTGTTTCACCCTAGCTGAGATTTGGGGGGCGTGTCATAAATATAAAGGGAAGGGTAAACCCCTTTGAAATCCCTCCTGGCCAGGGGAAAGCTCCTCTCACCTGTAAAGGGTTAAGAAGCTAAAGGTAACCTCGCTGGCACCTGACCAAAATGACCAATGAGGAGACAAGATACTTTCAAAAGCTGGGAGGAGGGAGAGAAACAAAGGGTCTGTGTCTGTCTGTAGTCCTCTTGGCCAGGGACAGAACAGGAATGGAGCCTTAGAACTTTTAGTAAGTAATCTAGCTAGGTATGTGTTAGATTATGATTTCTTTAAATGGCTGAGAAAAGAATTGTGCTGAATAGAATAACTATTTCTGTCTGTGTATCTTTTTTGTAACTTAAGGTTTTGCCTAGAGGGGTTCTCTATGTTTTTGAATCTAATTACCCTGTAAGATATCTACCATCCTGATTTTACAGGGGGGATTTCTTTATTTCTATTTACTTCTATTTTTTATTAAAAGTCTTCTTGTAAAACACTGAATGCTTTTTCATTGTTCTCAGATCCAAGGGTTTGGGTCTGTGGTCACCTATGCAAATTGGTGAGGCTTTTTATCCAACATTTCCCAGGAAAGGGGGGGTGCAAGTGTTGGGAGGATTGTTCATTGTTCTTAAGATCCAAGGGTCTGGGTCTGTAGTCACCTAGGCAAATTGGTGAGGCTTTTTACCAAACCTTGTCCAGGAAGTGGGGTGCAAGGTTTTGGGAAGTATTTTGGGGGGAAGGACGCGTCCAAACAGCTCTTCCCCAGTAACCAGTATTAGTTTGGTGGTGGTAGCGGCCATTCCAAGGATAACGGGGGTAATATTTTGTACCTTGGGGAAGTTTTGACCTAAGCTGGTAAAGATAAGCTTAGGAGGTTTTTCATGCAGGTCCCCACATCTGTACCCTAGAGTTCAGAGTGGGGGAGGAACCTTGACACCCACATACTTACTCTTGCTTGACTCAGGGTTGAATGGAAGGATTTTGCAAAAATTACCTAGAATATTCTGCAGCAGATTAAGACATTTAATACTGCACAGTCAAATAGACTATACTGATACTGCTATCCCTTACCTTGAGTTTTCTAGAATTGACTTTTTCACACTTCATTTAGCATTACACAAACATCATATTCTATTTTTCTTCTGAGCAATGAGCGGTTTCTAATATAAACAAAGCTTTTGTAACTCCTAGGCTTTGTTTTGTTGGAGAAGAGAAAGCAGATAGATTGCTGTGTGTTTATGCATCCCATTTCCAAGTATTGTTGTGCACAATTCTGCACGGCCCTCAGTCCCTGCTAAACTCTTTTCCTCTTTTCTTCCCAACCCATCACCATATCCTCCTTTTTCTTTCTTGACTTTGAAAGATGACTTGGTCCAGGGCTGTCTTGAGGCGATGGACTACAACATTTTTCACCAGCTGACACAAATTGATCCCTTGGTGTCAATAAATAATTTGGGTAGTTTCAGCACTTCTAATTGGTGCTTTTACAGCTCTCTCACCAGCCTGGCAGATGTGATTTAAACTGACTATAAGACATGACTGAAAAAAGAAAAGGGACAAAAAGGAATGATAACAAATTCATGACAATATCCTTGCTTAAATTTCAGTCAAGAAGACTGTGGTTACTTCAGACATCTATTTTAACATTTAAAACACTTGTTTGAAAAGCAATAAATTATATTTTAATGTATATAAAAGATAGCTGTTAAAATATAATGTATAAAATATATATTTTTAAAATAGAATTTACTGCTATTCAAACAAATGATTAAAACACTGGAGACAGGTTGAAAGAAATATATTATAAAATATGCATTGTATATCTGGAGTATACCTGCTCTTTAGATTAAATGTGAATTTGAATTTCTCTTTTAGATTGGCTCACACATCTTGGAACATGGTACTAGAAATATCACTAGTAAACAACCCATGTGCCTCAAGAGCTGAACCTTGATTCTTGCTCATCTGGTATTATGGTACTGTGTGGTCAGGAAAGGAAACTGAGACATGTTCCTTTTGCCACTGTGATGGGGTGTTTAAACCCTCCACTGGAAATGAAGGGGTTAAGGAGAGCAACTCTGGGTTCAGGTGACCCCAACTGAAGGGCGTGCCCCAGCTGGAGGTGGAGCTTAAAAAGGGAACCAGATAATTCAAAAAGGGCCTGACAGGGCAGAGACAGATCTCCTGAAGAAAGGTGCTGCAGAAGCCTTTCCCTGGGAGACTGAGCCTGCCTGCTGAACCCAGAGGGGCGAAAGGTTCAGTTACTCTTTTTCTTTGCTGTTTTGTGTCAAACTGTAAGACTTTGGTAGGAAAGTGGATGGTTGAAAGTGGCCCAAATAGGCAGCCTGAAGGCACTCCTGGGTGCTGGACATTGTTGCCTCTTACCGGGCCCTGGGCTAGAGCGTGGTGGAATGGTCTCCCTACCAACTACCGTTGTTACAAAAAGCATGAAAACCCTCACTTCCAGGCTCCCCCTTGGGGAAGCAAGGGAAGGGTAAAGACTTGAAAACTCTAGCTGGGACTGGACACATGCCGAGCTCAATAGACAAATGGTGAGGGCGTGGGATCCAATATCATCTTTGGACTCAGTTTTATCCCTCTCCAGGGTAACAAATTAGTGGCCTGCTGGAGGGTTATGTCAATACCCACCAAAAGGCAGACTGCCACAAGTGTGAATGGCCAGTGAGAGACATTGGCTGACATTGGAGGCGAGGCCTGGTGCTCTATCTACTAGGCATTCCCATCAATGAGCTCTTTCATCCCAGAATCTCTGTGCTCCCCAAAAGTGAATATGTACTGTTATTACCACTTTATAGATTGTAAAAATGAAACACTGAAGGGTTTGACTAGAGCTAGTCATGAATTTATTAAATGGTTTCTCACTGGGAAATACCGATTTGTCAAAACTGAAACTTTTTGCAGGTATGTACTCTCTCCAATTTGTCCACATCCTTTCTGTAGTGGGAGGCCAAAAACTGGACACAGTACTCCAGATGTGGCCTCACCAGTGTTGAATAGAGGGGAATAATCACTTCCCTCAGTCTGCAGGCAATCCTCCTACTAATGCAGCCCAATATGCCATTAGCCTTCTTGGCAACAAGGGCACACAGCTGACATGTATCCAGCTTCACATCCACTGTAATCCCCAGATCCTTTTCTGCAGAACTGCTGCTTAGCCAGTCACTCCCCAACCTATAGCAGTGCATGGGATTCTTCCGTCCTAAGTGCAGAACTCTGCATTTGTCCTTGTTGAACCTCATCAGATTTCTTTTGGCCCAATCCTCCAATTTGTCTCTCACTCTGGACCCTATCGCTACCCTCCAGTGTATCTACCTCTCCCCACAGCTTAGTGTCATCCGCTAACTTGCTGAGGGTGCAATCCATCCCATCGTCCAGATCGTTAATGAAGATGTTGAACAAAACTGGCCCCAGGACAGACCCCGGGACACTCCGCTTGATACTGGCTGCCAACTAGACATCGAGCCATTGATCACTACCCATTGAGCCCGAAAATCTAGCCAGTTTTCTTTCCATTTTCCATTTTCTTTCCATTCATCCAATCCATACTTTTTTAACTTGCTGGCAAGAATAGTGTGAGAGACCTTATCAAAAGCTTTGCTAAGGTCAAGATATATCATGTCCACTGCTTTCCCTATATCCACAGAGCCAGTTATCTCGTCATAGAAGGCAATTAGGTTGGTTAGGCATGACTTGCCCTTGGTGAATCCATGTTGACTGTTCCTGTGCAGCAGTCTGGGAGCTGACCTTGTCTGTGAAGACCGAGGCAAAAAAAAGCATTGAGCACTTCAGCTTTTTCCACGTCATCTGTCACTAGGTTTCCTCCCCGTTCAGTAAGGGTCCCACACTTTCCCTGACCACCTTCTTGTTGCTAACATACTTGTAGAAACCCTTCTTGTTACCCTTCACATCCCTTGCTAGCTGCAACTCCAGTTGTGCTTTGGCCTTCCTGATTACACTCCTGCATGCTTGAGCAATGTTTTTATCCTCCTCCCTAGTCATCTCTCCAAGTTTCCACTTCTTGTAAATTTCCTTTTTGTGTTTAAGCTCACCAAAGATTTCTCTGTTAAGCCAAGCTGATCGCCTGCCATATTAGCTATTCCTTCTGCACAACAGGCTAGTTTGTTCCTGCACCCTCACTAAGGCTTCTTTAAAATACAGTCAGCTCTCCTGGACTCCTTTCCCTTTCATATTAGCCTGCCCATCAGTTCCCTGAGGGAGTCAAAGTCTGCTTTTCTGAAGTCCAGGTTATGTATTCTGCTGCTCTCCTTTCTTCCCTTTGTCAGGATCCTGAACTTGACCACTGCTGTCCAGGTTGCCACCCACTCCTACTTCCCCTACCAATTCTTTCCGGTTTGTGAGCAGCAGGTCAAGAAGAGCACAGCCCTGGTTGATTCCTCCAGCATTGGCACCAACACTCCCCAAAAACTTCGATGGGAAGCCACATCCTGATTCTTGTTTTCCACAATAATTGATTACATTGAGGCCTGATTTTCCAGCCATTCCTCGGTCTCATTAAAACTGAGGTTTATGTCTGTTACCCAGTGAGACTGCTCATCTGAGTATTAGTGAAAGATTAGAATCCTGAATTAGTAGAGTCTCGTGTTGTTTGGTGTTTTACTTAAAGCCTCTGCTTCTGGAGACAAATGATTGAGTATTGTGGCTTTTGTTTAAAATAAGAAAATTTCTAGCCCTTGTGTTTGTAGAGAGAGATTTAAAATGGGACCGGCTTAAAACACAGAAGGCAAATGAAAAGAACCCAAAATATGTAATTTTGTTTAAATCTTATGATTTTAAATCAATCTCATGATTTTGGGGGTGGGAGGTCTGCGATGATTTTTAAACATTGGGAGTTAGCAGTGCTGGAATTGTTTGTTTTATACTAAGATTGCTTTCTAATGGATTACAGTCATTTTTTCTCTTCAGGCCACTTAACACAAGGGTGATCCTTTCCCAAGCCATGAGTAATAAGATGCTTGCTTTTCTGCTTTCCAGATTGGGGTGACTTCACCTCTTTCCTATCTTTATGTGCCATGTGCTCCCAACATCTTCAAAATATACCATGCTAGAAAACTTCTGCAAACTTTATCTATGTAGAACCATGCAAATTACCAAAAAGTCTCCTAAAAGGCTTTCTGCACTTGATAATCTTCTTTCTGTGCTAATGTGCATTATTGACCCTCTGTCATTGTCATCTTTTTAAATGTCCTGTTAATTAGGGTATGTGGTTATTTCTATCTGTGGGTGAGAGAAATTGTAATGCTCAAGAAAGCAGTGGTGGTTAAAACCAGGAAGTGCTTTGCAAATTTTACTGCATTTCACTCTCCCTTGTATAGTGCAGCACCCCTGCAATTACAGTTCTTGGCCTCTCAAGAGCAGAGGTTGTCAATTGTATTGAATTGTCACACACTGTGATGGTTTTGACATGTGGATAAATGAATAAGGCCACCAAATTCATTTAGTTTTTGAAGCCAGATTAAAGCTAAATCTTTCAAGGAGAAAACCTAGTATTAAGCCATTCTGCCACCTAGCTCTCCTGCATGGTATTTCTCAACTAGAGAGGGTGACACAAAGCTGGATTTCATATGCATTGTTTTACTTATGACATGAAATGTGAAACCTAAAGAGAAGTGGTGGCAAATTTGTGAAATTTTACAAAGCATTTTCATCTGTCTTGAATAATTTTCTGTAAATGAAGTAAGAAAGACACAGTTTAGCTTTTTTGTTTGTTTTTAGTGTATAGGAAGAGTGGGTGGTTGACTCCTGGGTCTTATTTGTGAGTGGTCTATGGTACATCAGAAAAGGAAGTAGCAAACAGTACAAACAAACCCAGAAAACAAAAACAAACCACTTAAAGACAAAGGAGCTATTGCACCTGAGTAGAGCAAACCGTGACCCCTTTTTGGTTTTTTGTTTAACACACAAAGGAGAGAGTTGGAAAGGGAAAGCATAGCCCTCCCTCGGGACCAGTTATGTGTGCTTCCCCCCACTTTTTACACCCCCATTTCCACACATAATGAAAGTGAAGCAAAAGAATGCACCAATGTGGGTGCATACGTGCACGCACATGCACACACAACATGAAATTAGCAGCTGGTATTTCAAATATTGTTCAGGTGCCAGACAGCTCTGAAATCATCCACAAAATGTGTGTGCAGGGGAAGGGGCGTTGTTTGATTATTATTTTTTTTTCATCAGCCATTTTGTCACACATCACACACCACATACATTGAACTAATGTAACTTCAAAATGAATGGGTAGTGGGAGATTTTTTTAAAACGTATAAATGGCAGTGAGGTGCTTAGCTCTCATAGATGAGTTTGTCTCTGTAAATGTGAATGAGCCAAACCATCTAATTAAGAAGAAAAGGATTCTCTTCCTTAAATACCTTTAAATCAGATTTCTTTGATTTTCAAGAAACTCACTCTTCTTCAGATGATTGTGAACAATTACAGAGCACATAGATGAGCAGGGGTTCCTACTCATCTTACAAAAATACTGGAAGAATGGTTAGAGTTGTTGAACATTATATTCATTTTGAACACATGAAAACCACTACTGAAGATACTACGAGATTGGGTCATCGTATATGGTCTAGATTTGAGCTGTTGAGAAATGGGAAACTTTTTTTGTGAAAAATTTGCCCATTTTTCATCTGAACATTTTGAATTGGAAACTTTTTGACCAGATGTAGTGTGGCTATAATTGCTACATATGCACTAAACAGGAAATTTGTCAGAACCTTTTCAGATCACCTTAATTGTGTTCTATGATTGGAGAATAGGTCTGGCTTTCCCACTACCTCTCTCACCAAGCTCTATATTACACAAAGACTGTATTACTGACATGCATCTTTCATATGTATGGGGACGAGCTGCCCACCAATACAAAGAACTGTTCTTTCTCCCTTAAGGCAAAGCACTTTTCTTTTTGAGAATAGGCTTAATTTTATCCAGTATAGGAGACCGAGATCTTTGGATTAAGCATGCTGTGGGAACAAAATCTCCCTTTGTGATGATGGCTGTATATTTACTGTTTTGTGTGTTTGTTTTGGTTAGGTTAATCCATGACCTGTAATATATTTTTTTCACCTGCCATTGTGGGAAAAAATTGATGACAGAACAGCCATACAAGAACTAAATTCAACTTTTGAAGATTTTGTCACATAATGATACACAGGAAGTTAGTGTGTCTCTTTATTAGTAAACTTCAAAAATAGCAATAGGAGAGAAATGTCAATGTCTACACATTCAAAAAAAAATGAAAAGCTACCACAGTTCTACAGCAAACTGCATTCTTTAGAAAGTATGTAAAGTTCACTTTAAAAAAATCCATACACCTGGATAGAAAATGTATTAATCTTTGTGGTAAAACTGATGCCTTAGAGACACACACAAGAGGTTTTTTGGAAGGATTTTATTGTGGAAAAAAATAACAAAGATGATAAGTTTCAGCATGACTGTTTTTTTAAAAAAGTAACAATTGAATCACCTCCACTGAAGTCACAGAAGCTTCTTCTACTTCAATATCAGTAAATAAAAACAAATTGGAATCCTTTCCACAATACTTTACATCTATGATCAGTCTAATGGACAGATGTACAATATGCTAGATGGGGTTCGATTACCAATAATCACTTCTGAACATTCTAAATTCTGATACTTTACCCTAGGAAATAATCAATCTAATTTAATCTCTTCATAGAGTTCCTGATGGGTTTCTTCCAGAATGCTGTACAGATCAGGCTTATGCTATAGCACCTATATTGGCCCACTCTTTAAACAAACCATTAATGATCCATAAAAGGACCGAAACCTTGTATGAAACCACTCTTACCTTATGATTATGTTTTAAAAAGAATAAATTGTCAGAAGGATACTAAAGAGACAAGGTTGGTGAGGTAATATCTTTTATTGAAGAGTGAAGAGACAAGCTTGATCCAATTAAGAATATTACTTCACCCACCTTGTGTCTCCAATATTCTGGGACTGACATAGCTACAGTGATACTGCAGAGAAAGATATGGAGGTATTTCTCTTCAGAATACAGATTTTAACATATTTTCTAAAACGTTGGCTTCCTATCTGAGGAAGTAATGACATATTTAGTTCATTGTAATTAGGTGGGATTTATCATGGCAATAATAATGTTAGAAAAGCAGTGAACATAAATAGATGAATTTAAAACACAACATAAATTCCTACCTAGGGGCCTGGGTGACCTTTAAAATTAACTAAAAGTACAATACCAAAATAACTGCACAACTAAAACATCAGCAGAGTTCTCTCTCATCCACCAATCACATAACAATCACCTGTAAGCACAATTATTAACAATCAAACTCCCACCCATCACGTTTTCATACTAAAGATCCATTCTCACCAGCCTCTCCTATCCCAAATTCCCCTTCAGATAGATGAATTTTGCAGCAAGCCTGGAAGGTCAATAGATTCTGAATACGTTGGGCCAAGCTGTGGAACATGTTCCAAATTCAAGGGGCACTTGCAGAGAACACTCTGCAGCCTCATCCCTGATCCAGAGGATTTTAGCCTGAGCGGGTCTGATCACAATCGCAGCAGTATGACAGGAAAAGAGAGAGAGTATATCTCTCATAGGAATGTCCCAGTCATTTGGGGCTTTACATGTTAAAAGCAACACCTTAAGCTCTCCTCAGAAACCAACAGGCAGCCAGTGGTGGATCTCAGGACACTATCACCTACTCATGTTGAGAAGCCCCACTTAAAAAGTGAGATCCTTTGTTGAGCATTAGCCTTGTTGTGTATGCTCACCTTATTACAGTTATCCAATCTAAAGGTGACAGACGTGAATCACATCTCTGTAGTCATTCAGAAGCAGCTGGATATCTAACCAGACCCCTAGGTTATTCATATTGGTTACAAATCATGGGCATGCATCTTCCAGAAGTCTGGGGGATGCTATTACCTCCACAAGCTCCTCTGCTAGCTGCTCCCAACCCACCATGATAGTCTCAGACCTCTCTGATACTTTTTGTAACAACTTCTTGTATACATCTCATAAGGGAGTGATAAAACAGATCCTTAGGCCTGAAAACCAATTACCTATTAGTGCCCTCTGCAATCTCCCTTTTAAAAGAAACAAAGTCACTGAAGAACAGCCTCTCCTGCCAGAGAACACAAGTGCATCAACAGCATGAAGGTTTCAGAGTAGCAGCTGTGTTAGTCTGTATTTACAAAAAGAAAAGGAGTACTAGTGGGGCCTTAGAGACTAACCAATTTATTTGAGCATAAGCTTTTGTGAGCTACAGCTCACTTCATCGGATGCATTCAGTGGAAAATACATTGAGGAGATTTATATACACACAGAACATGAAAAAATGGGTGTTATCATACACACTGTAAGGAGAGTGATCACTTAAGATGAGCTATTACCAGCAGGAGAAAGGTAGCTGATAGATCTAATATGAGCATGGACACTAGCTCTTTATCCATTGCCAAAAAATTATCAACCAATGCAACAAAAGGAGTCTCTCTGTGTTGGAATCTAGATTGCCAGGATCAAGGTAATTGGAAACTTCTAGCTACATGAGAATGGTTTTGCCATCTTTTCTCTAATCTTAACCAAAAATGGAAGATTCAGTGCTGGTCAATAACTGGACAGATTGCCAGCATCATTAGCAATCATTTAGCAGAGACCAAATATATACTTCCTTTAAACAAGCTGTAACCTATCAGCCTCGAGAGATATTGACAATTTCCATTAGCAAAGAACACAATATTTTCACAGAGATCTTACCAGCAGGAAGGACAATAACTGTGCTAAAGACTGGTCAGTCTTTTAGCACTAAGAATATTACAATTCTGTCTCAACTTTTCATGGAAGGTCAGCTGAGGTCTTTATAGGACCTGAGAAGAAATATGTCTAATGCCTTCAACTTTGACATTTTGTTATTAATTATATTCACAATCAGCAGCAAAGTACTAGATTTCTTTAAGATTTTATGAAAATATACATGCAAGTAATCATCTTTAAATATACAATGCACATAGGACATTATATGCAGTTTACAGTCAGAAATACATCCAGCTACTGCACTGTGATGTGGAAGTATCTTCATAATTTTTCTGTTTTCTATATCAGTAAAGAAACTAAAACTAACTTATAACATCTATATTGTTACCTTGAAGAAACAACTTTAAATTGATAACTTCTTCTTGTATCTCTGCTGGAAGAGCTGTGGTGAAATTGTATGGTGGAAGAGTTCTTTTATTACGCATGCTAGGCTTGATTAAAAATATGTTCTTGCAAATTATTGGGCTGTTTATCTTAATCTCATACATTAATTTTGTTGGGTATATTGTGTCAGGTCCTGACAATGAGCTGAGATAAACCTGTTGTGACAGGTCGGGCCAGATGGCTACAGAAGAGTGATAGAAGGCAGATGCATTAGCCCCAGGTTAAGTAGGTCCCTTTTCCCTGGGTGTGGTAACAGGGAAGGTTCCAGAACAATCAGGAACCTTCTGGAGACAATTAAGACAGACAGGCTGATTAGAACACCTGCAGCCAATCAAGAAGCTGCTAGAATCAATTAAGGCAGGCTAATCAGAGCATCTGGGTTTAAAAAGGAGCTCACTTCAGTTTGTGGTGCACGTGTGAGGAGCTGAGAGCAAGAGGTACTAGGAGCTGAGAGTGAGAACGCAGACTGTTGGAGGACTGGTGTATACAAGCATTATCAGACACCAGGAGGAAGGTCCTATGGTGAGAATAAAGAAGGTGTTGGAAGGAGGCCATGGGGAAGTAGCCCAGGGAGTTGTAGCTGTCGCACAGCTGTTCCAGAAGGCACTCTAGACAGCCGCATTCCACAGAGCCCTGCGCTGGAACCCGGAGTAGAGGGCGGGCCTGGGTTCCCCCCCAAACCTCCCAACTCCTGGTCAGACACAGAAGGAGTTGACCTGGATTGTGGGTTCATGAAAACGGCCAAACTGAGGGCTGCAGTGAAGCTCCAAGGCGACTAAATCCGCCAATAAGCGCAAGACCCACCAAGGTAGAGGAGAAACTTTGTCACACTGTAAACATCTCATGCTTGATGTACAGAATGCACTGGCCAGATCCTGGAAGAGAAATACAGCTCCTGCCTAAACTGAATGGACCAGCAGATTATGGTTTTATACTTTTTCATAAAAAAAATTATTGCTGTCTAACAGGAGTAAATGTCAGATTTGTTGCTGCGTGGTTGCCATTTTATTGTTGGCCAACATAATTCTTAACATCCTTAAGATTTAGATCTCTTGCATTAATGTAATGCAATATGCTGAATTATACCTGATGTAAAGCCCCATGGTTCTAGAACCAGACCTGTAGAGCTATCAGACCATTAACATCTCCAGGCTACCATGAAGTGGCAGCTATAACCAATGCATGCTGCACTTCCCATGACCTGCTACGGACACAGACCATGGCAAGTGCTGCCTCAAGGGTTTGACAGGCAGCAGCCCTCCTGATTGGCTCCGTGCACTATATAAACCCAAGGGGCCTTCCAGGCAGTGTTTAATTTGTGCCAGGGTTTGCCAGGGCTGAGACCCGGCACCTCTGGGCTTGCTGTGTCAGTTCTGAAAGTCAAAAAATTGCTTGAGCCCCAGCACCTCTTTCACTACAAATTATGCACTGCTTCCAGGAAATATTCAGGCAACAGCGTGTATCTTCTGCGGCTGCCACAACTATTCCTATTCTATGCTTTTGAACTCCTGGCTTGAGCGCTGCTTATTTTTGGACTTTGCCTCCTGATTTGGACTCTGAAACCTGACTTGGACTTGGACTCTCAGTATTGACCCTGGCCTGGAACGGACTACAAACTGCTCGGCTACTCCTAGCCTCAAGTTTGCCTCCTCTTTGACACTCGGCCCTCACTGCTCTTGTTGAAGTCCTCACACCTGATTTTCTCTGCTGGGTAGACTCTGGTAATGATCTGCCAAATATAGGGGAATCATTTAATCTGTGAACACCTATTGTTTCCTCACAGCATTCACCATATAATTTCATATTCTTGTGTTTTATCTATTCTTTTTACTTCAGAAGAAAGTTAGCTTTTTGTTTTATTCTTCAAGGCTTTTCCTTCCAGATTAATTTGTTAAAATTCAATTTTCTCTTCTGTGTTGAATTAAAAAGTATTAAGAGTATATGAAGCAACATGAGAGAGTGAACTTTCCAACAGCATTATATGGATGTTTATATTTTTTGCTTTTTCAACCATGAATTTTTATATGAAGATCTTTGTAACCAGGTTACCATCATTGTATTTTATCTCCCTCTCTCCCCACAATGCTCATTTTAAGTCTCTCATAATTTTACATTGAGAATTTAAAAAAAAAAAGTCACCCCTTCAATAAAATATTTTCTCTGGCATTCAGTTTACCAATATGATATAAAAGCATCTCTCCCATTTCACAGTAATTGTGCCATAAGAAGAAGGTGAGTGCTCATGTATGTGGATTAAGTCTTTCTTGCATCATGGCTGTTCACTATTTTTGTTTTATGCAAAACACATTTGTAACTTTCAAATAGCTCATTTGACTCCTTATTGATCTTATTTTAAGGCAGAAATCATGGCACTAAGCCAGAAATCCAAAACAGAAGGAAAGTACTTGTGAAATGTCACAATAGGTTAAGATTAGTAAAGCATCTTACTGTCAGAAAAACTGAAATTGAACAAATAGTTCACAGATGCCTTTTCCTCTTAATCTGAATTTACTGAAGTTGTCTGTGTCTGGCTAGAATATAAATTGCTACAAAGTAAATGTTTTCCCTTTTCTCATACCTAATATATAATAAAATGTTAATCTGTGTGATTCCTACATGTATTATTAGATATTGGCATGACCAAGACTTAAACTTGTGACGAATATGCGACACATACATCTTGGCTCCTTCTTTAATTGCAAAAATAGTGACTATTATGCAGCTGATCTTGCAAATTCAAAAATATTCTGTACTTTAATTAGGCTTACTTTATTTAAGTGCTAAAGGCTGCAACAGGCCGGCAATTGCTGGAGTGCTAATAATACATAATATAGTCAATTGCAAACAGCAGTCTAATTTGTTGATTTCAAGTGAGGTGTAATTATATTGCTTCATTTGCTGAGCAAATCATAAGACAGTTTCTCTACATCAGCCTGATTGTGTAATGAAGAGCTAATTACAAACAGCAGTGTTCTTGCAGTAAATTTATTGTAACTGTTGATGCCAGGTTGGCTCTAGTGTGAAAATGGCTCATTAATACATTAACAAAAGCAACAGTGGAACACTGCCCAGTTGCAAGCCTACCATTCTCTCCGTTTCAGGAGGCTACGGTGATTACATGCTTTCCCATATAATTACTAAGAAAATGGTGTTTGATTTAGTTTTGCCACTTTTTTGGAAAGAACTAAATGGCATTTTTAGAAATTATTTGAAAAGCCTTCTTGTCAGCCTTTCATGTGTGCTACTTTATGCCAGGTGTGTTCTGGAAATTGAAATTTGACTAGAAGCTGTTTCAGGTGTCATGCCATTGGTGACAACTGAAGTCTGGTATGTCAGCTTTCAAATGCTCTGACCTCTAAAATAATTCTTGCTATTGCTGTGATGTCACATGTCTAATGGGAAGTCACAAGACCAACAGCTGACTGCTGCCATTCTCCTGTTTGTGTCAGCCCTATACTAGCTGAGAGATTCTAGTTTGGATGTGGATATTTTCTTCCAGTTAAGCTTGAAATGGTAGTGTGCTGGTGCAATAGCTCTAGCACTTAATCTGAATTTTATTAATTGCCTTGATTAACTGGATCGGTTGGTGATCTGAACCAGTCATTGGGCTGATGCATGTCTGGGTTCTGTTTTCTGACTATTCCGAAGTCTTTATTAATCAGTGTTTTTTAAATAATTTCTTTGAGTTCTATGAAGTGTACCTTCTTAGAGGTAGCTTCAAAATATCAGAATACTTTATTTATTTCTGAATAGATGTGTGCAATTGACTGCGTTTTGTTGTTGTTGCTGTTGTTTTTTAAAAGCCTGGCACTCACAGTAGACGGAATACTAGCTTGCACAAAGGTTTTGATACCTTGTCATCAGTTAAATGGTGCATTTGGCCTGATGTCCTATGAAATTGCCTCATATACTTTCTAACCTGGCGCAATAGCACTAAATACAATTTCTTCCTTGTGAATCTGCAGTGTCATCTTATTTACCTTATAAATCCACTTAGCAATAGGTAAACCTTGGTATTCTAATTTGATTTGGGTAAGGACCAAAAATACAGATCCCCATGCACATACTTATCAGATCTGCAGAAATGGGCATAATCATACAACTCAGACTTTTTTGAGAGATTTCTGAGATTTAACTTTAGCATTCCAGAAAGACATACATTTTACTGTGCTAAATCAGATCAGTGTTCTAATTCCTGATTCTGTGTTTTTAGACTGTCTTCTGAATTTGTGCCACAATTATAAATAAATACCTTCATTCTAGGGTGCTTTTGGTTTTGTATAGCTGCATTTCAAATATATATTTCTTATGGGTCACAGGCCTGGTCCCAAGAGATCATGAATACATCTCCCATTGAACTCTGCACCTTTTAGATCCAGACCCTTTATATGTATACATACACTATGAAAAATAGTTTACAAGAGGAGTATTTTAGAATAGAAAAGATACTGTATATTGTTCTTGTCTTTAGCACTATGTTATAACCTAAAACCTGGAGCATTGTTTGAGTTATTGCTTAGATCTTCCTCTTGCAAGTAATATGCTCACATCTCCTGTAGTCAGGGGTGAAAGTAACTTAAATCTCTTACGCAGGTCTCCCAGGCCCCTGGGCAAGGTGGTGGTGGTGGTGGGGGGGCCTGCTTCAGGCCCCTAGAAGGGGCAGGACCTCGGGTGGAAGGGGTGGGGCCAGTGGTGCTGGAACAATTTTTAGGGTGGTGATGCTGCTGAATCCCCCCCCCCACTCCTGTCTGCGCCTCTCACCACCGCGGCTGCTGAACCCTGGGCTGGTGCCAGGAGCACAGCCCCATGACTGGGACCCCGGGGCCGGCAACAGTGGAGAGCCGGCAGCCAGGACCCCGGGTGAGGGGCCGGGACCTCGGGGCTAGCGGGTGAGGGGCCAGTGGCCAGGACCCAGGCACCGGTGGGGCCCTTGGGCATGGGACCACTCTGGGCAGAAAGTCTGAGGGTGCTGCAGCGCCCCCAACACCCTTACTTCCCATGCCTATGGGTGGGGAGGTGGGGCAGTGGGCCAGCCTCCCTCAGCCAGCCCTTCACTGTTGCCCAGCCTGTGCCGCCCGGGGCTTCGGCCACTGCTGCAGTAGCAGCAGTGGCAGCTGGGAGCCCCAGGCCCTTTTAAATTGCCAGGCCCCCATGTTGGTGGCCCTGCTGGTACGGTCCTTAAAGCACAGCTGCGGCAGCACTTTAATGTCAGCTGTACCGGCAGCCACTTTCTTACCAGCAGCCACTTTCTTATCGGTACACCGTGCCGGCTTACTTTCACCTCTGGCTGTAGCACTATAGAGGGGGCCATTATTTCTCCTTTTACATCTTTATGAAATGAAACAAGACAGTTGTTTTCATATTTCTATCTGTTTCACTCATTTAAAATGTTCCATTTGTCTCTCCCCAAGAGTATGGGGATGGAGCTGTAAAACATTTTTTTTTAGCAAAGTATTTTTTCCACACTAGACTATACATCAGAGGAGCAGAAAGAAAGAAGGTACTGGAATTTCAGGATAGCTGATTTATCGTCTTACAAGTGTCAATTGATTCAATCAAATGAAATGTCATGTGCCTTCCTCAACAGAAGACAGATTCCTCTTCCCTCTCCCCCACCCTCACCTCCCACCCAAAAAAATGCTGGCAGAATTTTGTAGTTAACCCATTTTAACCATCTTGATGTGATATCTCTGCCCTATGATAGAGCACTTGTCACCAAAGGGCCCTATCTTAATCCTACTGAAGTCAGTGGAAATAGAATCCAGGATTTTCAGCTGGCTTCCGTTGGCCCTGTACCGGGCATCAGAGCAATCAGGAAAAGTAGTAGGTTGGTTGAAGGAACGTTTCTCAACTGGGAGGACTGATAGTTTTCTATTCTTATCTTACACGTGTCGTCCAGCCTTGTCCACATTTTCAAGAACCTCCATGGCTTAGCTCTGGTCTACATCTTCATCCGAGTCTCCTCACCATCCCCCGCTCTTTCAGTGATACCAACCTCAATCTCACATTCATTTCCTTGTCTTTTTCTTGCCCCATGCCTTCTTTTAAACAACGCCTGTCTTTACAATCTCTTCACCAAGTTACCACGCTCTCATATCCCTCCTTTAAAGTAAGTGTGTTCCCTACAAGAATTGAATTAAATAAGAAAACACCCATCCCCCAGGAAAAAAACAGAAACATCAAGATGTACACATGCCTGATCTAATTGCATGACTTTATTTGGAACCTTTATCCTGTCTCACCTCTTTCATTCCACTTCCTGCCACATGTATTTATTACCCTGATTTGTTGACATGACAAAAACCTAGATTGTAATTAATCGCTATGTTTTGGCTCTCTGTGAGAGGCCCTCATTGGAGAGGATCATATAAAGTTCCTCAGCCTACAGAAGTTAATGTGACAATACAATTCAAGGTCTCTACCCATTATTTCATCCAGTTTCTATAGGCTGCAGTTGTATTATATTTTTATTCATTACTTTACTGCTTAGATTTTATTAGTCTTTTAATTTCCATGCTTATGATTACATCTAGTGTGAACTTTATAAAATCAATACCTAAAGTTCTCATTGCAGCTGTAAAACTATGTGGAATGACACTACACAAGTGATAAATGCTTTGGCCCATATAGCAAGCACCATTTATTCCAAAGACATGGCAACTCAGAAGGCTGAAGATGATAAACGGATACACGAGAATGCAGGATTATTCATGCGCTTGACAGGTTCTATGACAACAATGCCATAGAATTTTTATATTAATGTTTAATATGTGTAAATGTGGCATTTCTTTTATGAGCATTACTGTCATTTCATATTTTAGTGCCTCACCATTTTAATTATATTCAATTTCCAATATCTATTCTAGGGGGCTGATTTTTTTGAGCTGTGTAGATGAGTAGTTTCATAAAAGGCATTGGAGGAACAAAAAGAGACAAAGCTCCCATCCTTGCTAGCAGAGAATTATTACATGTGGTAAATATATATAAAAATGCTAAACCATGAGATATACAGTTAAGATTTTCCTTATAAAATATATTAGATTTATCATTCCCCTTAAAAGTTTCCCTTATGGTCTAAAATCTCTAGTTTGTATGTCAAGTGTTTTGTTTTTTAAAAGTAGGCATAAAACATTTGAGGAGAGGAGAGAGGTCAGCAACTGGTATATCTCTCTTTTCATGTTGCCATACATGCAGTAGTCTTTACTGGATGATTTGTCTGTTGTTTTTTGGCAACAGAGAAAATCATCTGGAAGCTTCCTCATTCCCCCCCCCCCCCTTTCTTTTCTGGAACTACTTGGTTTAAAGCCTTATGAATCCAGTTGTCTTTGATTAACACCTTCTCTGCAGGAATATATATCCCTTAAAATTTATTTGGCAACTTGTGTATTAAAAGACAAGAGATTATACATTCATACCAATTTATCAGTTGGTTAAACACCACTTAACACTATCTACATTCATCCCCATTATGTTGAATTTGTGCTAATAGTGTCCTGTTTAAGCAATGGTTATTGCCATTCAGTATCATTAGCTAAATCAGTTTTCTGGGAGATATCTTAGTAAAGTGACAGTCCCAGTTCAGCATGTTCCAGTTAAGCAGAGTATTTCGTAATAGAATATTACACTTACACAGCACTTCTCTTGAAGTGTTTCATGATGATTACATATTGTGACACAGTAGGGAGCGGGGTGGATTAACCCGGGAATGTCATCTAGTTCTGCTGGGACTGTCTGCATGGGGGATGGGAGAGCAGGGGATGACTCAACTTGAGTGAGGATACCTGAGTCTGTAACCTGAGCTGGGAGGGGGTTGGACCCAGGTGACACCTTTGCCCAGGAGGAGTGAGATTGCAGAAGCGGAGTTTCAGTTTTGGGCTGTCTGGGAAGATGCAGGGAACCCCAAGTCTGGGGTCTAAGCTCCTTGCCCCCCAGAGGGACCTTGTTGAGGGGTCCTGGTTGTATTTACAAGCCCTGCTTGGAACTGTGTTCCTGTCGTCTAATAAACCTTCTGTGTTACTGGCTGGTTGAGAGTCATGGTGAACCACAGGAAGTGAGGGTGCTGGGTCCTGACTCCCCCACACTCTGTGACACATGTGTAGAACTATTGGACTACAGCTGCCTCTGTGGTAGAGGGCAGCTGCTAACTGGCACCTAAGAAACTGCAGTTTAATGGGGAGAGGGGAAATTTTGAACAATAACATTGGGGCAAACACACATTTTTACAATATGCAGCACAGGCTCTTTAACATTGGCTCAGTGTAGTCCGAGCTTAAGTTTTTAGGAACTTGTCTGAAAAGTCTTTATAATAAACTATAGATGACTTTATTTATCTCTGTAGAAGATGGATTGAGTAAACCCTGGCACTGTAGGAGGAAATTATTAATACTCTTAAAATAGTGATTTATGTTTTCAAATATCACATATCAAATAACCCTCACAATCCTCCTATGATTATAGATAAGAGGGTGCTTTTATCCCCTTTTCATAGCTGGGAAGGCAGAGGCAAGAGAGGGTAAATGGCAGCCAAGGTTACACAAGTCAATCTCAGAAGTAGGATTAGAGAACCCTGCTCTTCTGATTCACTCCCTGGATAATCCAGTAGACTTCCTTGCCTCCTATACAAGTCACTTTAAACTCTGAGCATCTTCATATTGAAACCAATTGCATTGGTTCCATTGCCAGAAGCCACAAACCCAAGGGAAAGAGCGAGAGGAACAGGTCAGTTACTTGACTAACATACCTGTTTGTGCAACAGGCTACATAATTTATGAGATTTTTGAAAACTGTAAAATGCACAGTATGGCACCTTTATAAATACCATTTTAGTACTAATGCCCCTTCTCCCTGTTAAAGTTGCCTTCCCAAAAGATGCCTGAATGGATGCACTTACACATAATAACAAGTGGTCTGACAAATCCTATGAATTTGGCTTGTACCTTTCATCTGATTTATACCTAGAAACAAGTTATATTTGAACAAGACGTCAGCTGTTACACTGAGTGATATGTACACATTTCCAATTTGGAAATATTTTTACACATTCACAACTCAAGTGGCTGACTGAATTTGGTTGAAATTTAAAAAAAAAAAACTACACTCATTTCTGGGCTGAGATTGCTGGGGAAAAAAAATTTCCCAAAAAGATTTCTGTGCCTTCCCCCCTCCCCCCAACACAACAGATGGAAAAATTATGATGGAATTTGCATGTCAACTTTAATTATAGAGGTCATTACCATAGCTACTGCAATATAAAAATATAATTACATTATTATTGCTTTAAGATGCTGTGCCCTGTGGTACCAAGGTAATATCTTGAAGAATTCTGTGGGAACTGATATTCTGGTTATCATCTTGGGTTAATTCTACTCAGCAGTGAATTCTCCTGAGCACTATTTAAGTTTTAGAACTTTTGTTTTCAGTTGCAAAAGCCGTTTGAGATTCCTTACTCTCAAATGCAGTGTTTCATTGGAAAATGAAGCATAAAGCTTGGAAAGAAGCCATGGACACTGAGCACTAAAAGGAGTAAATCACAGGTAATGCTTTAAGTGCTCTGCTAGTGATTTATGAAGTAGAGGTATGGACCTAATTGTTTGTAAGTGTCCAGTACTTTTGGGTATCTCAGATTCAGGTGCCCAACTTTAGAAATCTACAGCCTGATTTTCAGTGGCTCCATTGACTTCAGTTAGAATTGTTTTGCTCAGCACTTCTGAAAATCATCCCTCCATATCTCAAAATGGACTTCAGAAACGGAGGTCAAACCCAAAATTAATGGACACTTAAAAGCCTGGCCATAAAATGATTGCAAATTGTAAACAATTATATTAGTAACAGACAAACTCCAGAAGCTTGGGAGGTTCAATTCAGATAAGTATAGAAAAGTATTCTCAACTGAAGCTTCTCTGAACCTGTACAACATTTGAGATAAGCAGGCCTGTGGCAGGGCACCACTCTCTACACAGCTCTGATGGCCCCTCCTCATGGCTTATATGGGGAATTAGCTCGCCACTCTCCATGCCCTGTCCAGCTGTCATTCAGTCTGTTGCCTCAGTCACTTGCTCTGTGGTCCCCCTCTGACTGGTCAGGAGCTGCAATGCCTCTCCTTCATGGCTTAGTCCTCCAGCCAAGTCACAATCATTCTCCTATTCAGGGTTTCCACCAGTCTTACTCTATGCAGTCTCCATGTCAACTGTGCCACTTCCACAGTGGCTTGTAGGGAACCCTGGCCCACCCTCTACACCAGGTTCCAATCCCGGGGTCCTCGAACCAACAGTTATGGTCTGTTCTCTCAGCCTTTTACTGTTCCTTCCTTGGACTGCTTCCTACACTCCTATTACTGGCTCCTATGTGCCACCCTTGTATTAGAGAATTTGACTGAAGACTTTCTCACTGCTGCGCTAGAGCTCTATTGCCAGCTCCCTGGCTTTATAGAAGCCCTGCCTGTTTTTGCCCAGGTGAGCTTCATCCCCAATTAAGCCTCATAGAGGCCTAGATTCCCTCCAGGTGCAGTTTATGGCTAATTGGCCCTTCTTGCTTATATTAATCCCTCTAGGGCTACTGTGGCTCTCTTCCTCCTCCATTCTGACTGTAACTCCCAGTCTCACCTTGTGTTAGCTGTTGCTTCTATTTTTGACAATCTATTTTTTCATAATCAGATATTCAAGGGGAATCAGGCAGCCACGTCATTGTGTCCTTTTTGGTTTGTAGAGTCTCTTGAGAGTAAGGGAGTGAGGTGATCCATTCTTCCTTTCTGATGCAACAGCTGCGTGACGGGTTTTGTGCCTGAATTCAGGGCAGGCCCACAACATTTTGGCTCCTGAGGCAGGGAGCTCAAATGATGCCCCCATGCCCCTTCGCTTGGGCCAAAACTTTGAAAGGTCTCAATTCTGACTTCTTCCTGTTCTATTCCTCTCATGGTACTGCTCTGCTACCTACCCCAATAAAAGAGAACTAACAACTTAAAATGCCTTATTCAAAAATGTTAAGTAACACTTAACTTTCAAACACCTGAACAGCAAATGTAACTTTTCTTGTCTGCATACTAAACACTGGCATTTTTATCTGTTTGAATAATCAAAGTGGTACTTTCCATGCCTTCTTGGTTGCAAAGATTTGAACTGCTTCCGGCTGAAGGTCCACAGTCTGAGCCAGCTCATGCTCTGTTGAGAGGGTTGCAAGGCCGACCAGCCTCTCCTGTGTCATTGTGGAGCATAGATGTCTTTTTATTAACTTCAGCTTGGAGAAGCTGCGTTCTCCACTAGCAACTGTTACAGGGAGTGTTAGAAGTATGTGCAGAGCAACAAAAGCATTTGGAAAGAGGGTGGTCATCTTTTTCGTGCTCATATATTCCAAAACAGCCTTTGGATTTGATCCTGCTGAAATGTATTTTGAAAGGGCTTTCAGTTTATCACCTAAATCACTCGCATCAATATCGCACATGTCGTCATGTGTCAACACTGTCTCTAGTGCCCTGCATTGCTGGTGTAGGCCGCCTTTAGGTATAGTGTGGAGTTTTGGAATATCATACAACATCCCAAATATACTGCTGTGTTCCTTGAGCTGCATGAAACGTTCTTCAACTGACTGTATTGCACAGTCTAGCACCTCGTTAAAGAATTCAACTTTGAATTGTTGTTTGGGGTCTCTTATGGGATTATCCCATACCTCATAATCAAAATGGTGTCTTCTTTGGTGACTCTTGTATTCTTGAATGGGTGGGAAAATAGCTTCAGTGTGAAGTTCCTCTGCCAACTTCTGTACACTCTTCAGAACTTTTTGAAATCCCTCATCTGACGGGAAAGACTGTAGGTATGACTGCTTTGTCCAGTTGTTCCATTGCTCCAGATATATCAAGGTCAACACCTTGGAGTCTCTTGCTTACAACATTTATTTCAAACAGTATGTCATGCCACAACACTAAGCCACACAGAAATTTGAAGTTATGTATGTTTCTAGAGATTCCATTTCCCTCTGCCAATGTTCTCCCACGAACAGTTCCTGTCATAGCATTATCCTCCATAATGGCAACTATGGCATCATCTATCTTCCTAATTTGGTGTTTGATAGGCTTTATCGCTTCCACTCCACTTTCCCATCATGTGGCACTCAGTGGTTTCAGTGTCAGAGAGGATGTTCCCAGATGTTGCTTCAAAATTTGGCATCGATGAGTTGATGCAGAAAAAAATACATAGATGCTTCGAATTACATTAAAAAATTCAGCAGCCTCACTAGAAGCTGATGCTGCATCACTGACCACCAAGTTCAATTAATGAGAACTGCATGGGACAAAAAAAGCTCGAGGGTTTAACTCTCGGATCCGTGTCTGCACTCCTCTGTTCTTTCTTCTCATGTTGGCACCATTATTGTAGCCCTGACCTCTCATGTCAGCAATTGCAATTCCCATATCTTCCAGCTTTTTAAGAAGCACATTTGTCATACCAGCTCCTGTAGTATCATCAATGTCAATACATTCTAGAAAATACTCTGACAGTCGCCATTTGTCATAAATATAAAGGGAAGGGTAACCATCTTTCTGTATTCAGTGCTATGAAATCCCTCCTGGCCAGAGGCAACATCCTGTTACCTGTAAAGGGTTAAGAAGCTCAGCTAACTTGGATGGCACCTGACCCAAAGGACCAATAAGGAGACAAGATACTTTCAAATATTGGGGTGGGGGGAAGGCTTTTGTTTGTGCTCTTTGTTTATGTGTGTGTTCTCTCTTGGGACTGAGAGAGGCCAGACAGAAATCCATCTTCTCCACCCCATCCTAATCCAAGTCTCCAATATTGCAACCAGTATAGGTAAGCCAGGCAAGGCGGATTAGTTTATTTTTGTTTTATGTGAATTTCCCCTGTGTTAAGAGGGAGGTTTATTCCTGTTTTCTGTAACTCTTCTTATTGTCTTTTAGTTAATTCACTCACTGTGAGTAAGTGTGCATGCACAATCACAATAACCTTTGAGTGTGTAATTGCAGGAGCATTTCCAGCACCTAATGGCATGACTAAACTCTGATAATCTGGCCTATTACTTTTAAGGTAAAAATCAATTAAGCTTAATTCCATTTTTTCTGCAAAACCTTACATACATATGCATGCCACAAGGGGCTAGAATGGAACCTGGCATCCCTAACTTTAGCAACCACAACCCCCACGATGGAGAATGAGAGAAAGATAGATAGTTTGTAGAGTATGAGTACAGAAGTGGGAGTTAAAAACTCCTCATTTCTAGCTCCTATCCTCAGTGTATTCCTCATTGGTTTTGAAAAGTCACTTGCGCTCTCTGCCTCATTTTCCCCATTTTACAAATAACATTTATTTGTAGATCACTCTGAGGACAAAGGAGCTCTTTACAGGACTGCTAAGGATAATATAATTCTTGTTCCTTCTCCATATATCATTATTTGTAACTCAAATATGTTACAGAATTAACTTTTCACACTTGGAAGGTTAATTTAGCTCAGAGCAGAATTAGCAATGGCAGATTGCTTTAACCAGAAGTGTATAAATAGAAATTTGACAGCATGTGCATGTTCTTACTTAAGAATTCTGTTCTTGACTCACAACTGGTATGTTACATGATAGTTTGGTGGTGAACACTTGCACTCCTCTGTGAAGATGGCATGGGGCCCATTTCTAATAGGTGCCAAATCAACATGTTTTTAGAGAGGAAACCTGCATATTGCTGCAAATACCATCCCTGCTATAGGAAGGGCATCTATTTTGACAGTGCTGACAAACGTGTCTATCATGATACTCTTTTTATATTTATGTGCTGAAAAGGGTTACTTGAATAGCAAAAGTAAAGGAGGCACCTGTGCCTAGCCACGAGGCAAGATATAGTGTAAGAATCACCTTGGAGAGTATATCGAGGCGCAGCTGGTGGGCCCTTCTTGCTTCTGCCCCTGCTGCCCTCACAAACCAGTCAGGGATGCCTCAGGGTGATGCAATCACCAGCATATTTTATTTATATCTATTTCCCACCACCACCTTACTATCTATATACAGGATTTTGGAGCCAGGCTTCACAAGCAGAAGACCAGAGCCGCCAGTCCCTCTCAGCCTCTGGCCTCTCCCTTTCCCCCTGCTCCTCCCCCCACCCCTTTTATAGCCCCTGGCTAATTAACCTGGCAGCTGTTGCTAGTTGTCAGGCAGGCACAGGCCTATTCAGCCAGCTCCAATCTACTCCTCTTCATTGGAGCGGGCCTGGCAAGGGGCTGATTAAACACTCCTTGCCCAGCACCAAGTCACAGAGAGGAAAATATAACAGATTTTTGAGCAATGCTACACACCTGGCCCAGGACAAATATTTTGTCTTTTTGGCTAATGAAAATGGCTTAATAATTGATTTTGCTATAAAAATCCACAAAGCCACCACTTTGTCCTCCTCTAAAACTCACTTCTCTTGGTTGCCTACTAAATGCTCAGCAATCCTTGGTGCGTTGTGACTCCTGCCTATCATGCTGATTATAATCCTCTCACTGGTATCTTATGTTTCTCTGTTTTGCTTTTTTTTAATTCATCTGTTGTGTCCCATCTTATAGTTAATTATAAACTTTCCAGGGCTCGGACCATATTTTAGTTACATGTGTACATCACCAAGCACAAAGGAGCTGTGGACTTTAGGAGCTACTGAAATACAATAATAAATACTAGGCTCTTACTTCATGTTGTCACTATGTCCCTTTAATCTCCCTTCACCACCCTGAACCGTATACTTAGAACATCCTCCTCTTTCAGTACTACCAATTGGTCTCTCTCCCTTCCCACCAGTAGATCTTTCCTTAACATGCATTTCTTCTACAGAATCTTCATACACGAAATTACTCAACTGTATTATATCCATCATCTTCCATGTATTAGACTGTGGGATTTTTAAGGCAGGGACCGTGGCTTTTCATTTATTTTGAACACTTATGGCACTGATTATAGTATAACTACTGTGCAAAGTTTAACTGTGTTTAAGGTCTGAAGCCAAAGAAAATAAAAATAGGGAGCATTTCACTGGAAGCAAGCCACATGGATTGAAGGGAGGCAAGTAGTGCAACAGCAGAAAGGCAGAAAAATTGCTTAGAGCCCCAACTGACAGAACAGTATATTCTACACTTTTTCTTTATTTAATAAATACAATAATCATAGTACCAGACTGGTTTACCAGGAAAGGGGCGATGACTGAAAGGTTTAAGCATCAGCTTTAAAATTTCTATGATCACTGGAATTGGGTGAGAGTCAACTAAGCTAAGCTCCCAGAAGTATGAACTCATAGTCTGGACTCTCAAAGAGGCCTGAGCAAGCAGAGATCCAATGCAAGTGCACTCCCCTCTAAGCATCTCTCAACCACTCTCTCTGCACAGGCACTGAATTATACTCCTGGGAGGAGAGAGGGGTTGGAAAGGGTCTTCTATAGTTGGAGAAAACAACATACCATCTTTTACCAGTTGTAGTGGGAGTGATTCAAAGACTATAAGGCTAGAAGGGACCCCATTTGACCTCTTGGACTGTACAAACCATAGGCTTTCACCAAGCAATCCCTGCATCTAGTCCAGTACATCTGGCTGAGCTACAGCATATCATTTAGAAAGACATCCAATTTAATTTAAAGATTTTAATTGATGGAAAATCCACAACACATGCCACTGATAATCTGGTGTCCCTCTACAACTCAGCAAAAAGTTCTTTAGATGTATGGCCCAACTTGTCCTCCAGCTCTCAGCTCACCCTGCAATTGTATGTGTGACTCTGGAGAGATGGGAAAAGGTGGGCACTCATGGAACACAGAATTGTCCCCCCTCAGGCTGTGTTAGGGTGACCACCTATTTAGATGGCAAAAGTGGGACACATGCAGGGGTCCTGCCTCTGCTCCTCCTCTTCCACAAGGCCCCGCCCCTTAGCCAGGCCAGGAGCCAAGAGGCCAGGGTGCCTAGGAGCACCCTTGGCCCGTGTCCTGGCCTCCTGGGTCACACTGTCTAGGGCAGGTGGAGGGGCTAGAGGTGGGCTCCCCACAGTGGCCCGGGCTGCCTGAGTGGCTCTTACTACTGCCCGACTCTGGCTTCTGTCCTGCCCAGGGGGTGGGGGCTCAGAGGAAGAGCTGGGGTTGGGCCTTATGGCAAGGGAGGCTAAGGCCCACTTCACCCTTCCCACTGGGAAGAGGCTGGCACTGCCCCTGAGCCTTGGACAGGCGTAGAGGGGCACCACAGGAAATCTGGGACAAATGCTGTCCCAGAGTAATTCTGCATTTCGGGACTGTCCCACCCAATTTGGGATGGGTAGTCACCCTAGGCTCTGTGTAGACCTCTCTAGTTACAGAACAATGCAATGGAATATGTGTTATGATCTGGCACCTAGTAACACAACTTTTCTTGTGCTTTTGTGATTCCGGTATATTTTCTCTGGCATTATCCCCACCTGGTCTCCTTTCCTTATCACTTGCTAATGCCTCTGCAGTTTGACTGCTATCCTATCATCAGGGCCGGCTCCAGGCACCAGCTTTCCAAGCAGGTGCTTGGGGCGGCAATGAGAATGGGGCGGCAGTCTGTGTCCCGCGGCGGCAGCTCCGCCACTGTTGCGGTGGCGGCGATTCGGCGGCGACTGCTTGGGGCTGCAAAATTGGTAGAGCCGCCCCTGCCTATGATACTGATTGGCTGGAGGGAGGTTGTAAAAAAGCCATACCCACAAATTACCATGAATACCACTGAAACTACTAATATACAGAAGTGGAGATAAAACCCAGCAACTCCAGCCCCCCAAAAAGAGGCTTTTTAAGGTCAAG
This sequence comes from Lepidochelys olivacea, assembly GCF_965140295.1. NCBI lineage: Eukaryota > Metazoa > Chordata > Testudines > Cheloniidae > Lepidochelys > Lepidochelys olivacea. Next base: position 78,239,433 of record NC_140414.1, read on the forward strand.
GAAGATCTGTTAATAGTAGTATCAGGTCCATACATTCTCTGTAGGCCCATCACTACATGGTGACACTTAAACAGTCTGACATTCTGTTCAGTGGAGTGGAGTGGTGCACAAACAGTTATAGCTAGTATAGTACAAAGAGTTGACTAAACTGCAACAAAACGTTTATGTCCACCAGTTTTTCCCTACCTGTTATTTTTTCTTAGCCTAAAATAGGCCATTAACAATGGAGTGCAAAGCTCAGAAACATCACTCCCTGTGAGAAATTTCTGATCCACAAAGTTCTAGTTGTTCTGAAATTTTCTGAATTGGATTCAGTTATCATAGATTTCTGAAGTAATGAAATCTGTAAGTTTAATATTTATAAAAAAAAAGTCTTGTAATTCTTGTATGCACTAATTCTCAGTTATACTGTTCTAGTATATTGATGAAAATAGAAAGTTTAAAAATGCATGCTGTCTTTTATCTCCTAAGGTGCCTATGGAAATATTAGGTATCTCTAGAGAGAGTTTTTTTTTTCTTACAAAGTTTCATCCAAACTGACAAGAAGCCTGTTGTGACTGGATGACCTGTGGAGATTATAGTTATTGGCATGCAATAGATTTACAGAAAAATGTGCTTGATAAATAGCCTTCAAATCTCAGTAAAACGTCTCATCTGGAGAACTCTACAGAAGAAATTATTTCATAACCATCTCATATCACGGATCTTAATTAAAATCCACCCTTGTTTTGGCCCCAGAATAAATTTTAAGTGAAATTACACTGAAACTTTCCAGTTGACTGATCTGTGTGTAAGATTAGCATGGTCATTCATGCCAGTTGGGAACTTTATTTGCACCTTTTCATTTTATTTTCTTCTCTGTTGTAAAGAGGTCAAGAGGAATGATGTGATACTTTGATTCTTTCTGTTTACATGCACACAACCAAGTCCATATAAATTCAAATTCAGGCCAGTCAGCCTCACTCACCTCAGCCCCCGGAAAAATCATGGAGCAGGTCCTCAAGGAATCAATCCTGAAGCACTTACACGAGAGGAAAGTGATCAGGAACAGTCAGCATGGATTCACCAAGGGAAGGTCATGCCTGACTAATCTAATCGCCTTCTATGATGAGATTACTGGTTCTGTGGATGAAGGGAAAGCAGTGGATGTATTGTTTCTTGACTTTAGCAAAGCTTTTGACATGGTCTCCCACAGTATTCTTGTCAGCAAGTTAAAGAAGTATGGGCTGGATGAATGCACTATAAGATGGGTAGAAAGTTGGCAAGATTGTCGGGCTCAACGGGTAGTGATCAATGGCTCCATATCTAGTTGGCAGCCGGTGTCAAGTGGAGTGCCCCAGGGGTTGGTCCTGGGGCCGGTTTTGTTCAATATCTTCATAAATGATCTGGAGGATGGTGTGGATTGCACTCTCAGCAAATTTGCGGATGATACTAAACTGGGAGGAGTGGTAGATACGCTGGAGGGCAGGGTTAGGATACTGAGGGACCTAGACAAATTGGAGGATTGGGCCAAAAAGAAATCTGATGAGGTTCAATAAGGATAAGTGCAGGGTCCTGCACTTAGGACGGAAGAACCCAATGCACAGCTACAGACTAGGGACCGAATGGCTAGGCAGCAGTTCTGCGGAAAAGGACCTAGGGGTGACAGTGGATGAGAAGCTGGATATGAGTCAGCAGTGTGCCCTTGTTGCCAAGAAGGCCAGTGGCATTTTGGGATGTATAAGTAGGGGCATAGCGAGCAGATCGAGGGATGTGGTCGTTCCCCTCTATTCGACATTGGTGAGGCCTCATCTGGAGTACTGTGTCCAGTTTTGGGCCCCACACTACAAGAAGGATGTGGATAAATTGGAGAGAGTCCAGCGAAGGGCAACAAAAATTATTAGGGGTCTGGAACACATGAGTTATGAGGAGAGGCTGAGGGAACTGGGATTGTTTAATCTACAGAAGAGAAGAATGAGGGGGGATTTGATAGCTGCTTTCAACTACCTGAGAGGTGGTTCCAGAGAGGATGGTTCTAGATTATTCTCAGTGGTAGAAGAGGACAGGACAAGGAGTAATGGTCTCAAGTTGCAGTGGGGGAGGTTTATGTTGGATATTAGGAAAAACTTTTTCACTAGGAGGGTGGTGAAACACTGGAATGCGTTACCTAGGGAGGTGGTAGAATCTCCTTCCTTAGAAGTTTTTAAGGTCAGGCTTGACAAAGCCCTGTCTGGGATGATTTAATTGGGGATTGGTCCTGCTTTGAGCAGGGGGTTGGACTGGGTGACCTCCTGAGTTCCCTTCCAACCCTGATATTCTATGATTCTATGATTCAAATAACCTTGTTATGGCTGTAGTACTCCCCGCAACATTTTTGTGTTTGGCACTTTATTATAAAGCAAAGAAAGGAGTCACTTATGTAACTTCTGTGTTCTGAACTGAATGAGAATATTCAGGAAAAAAAGTAAAGTGGGTGGAAGAAGTAAATTCAAATTCAGCTTGTGCAAATAATTCTAACTTAAATGCAAAAAATTGATTAAAAAAGATGTTTTGAGAGGAAAAATGGAGGTGAAATGTATATTATTCTGACATGGTTCAGTTTACTGACTAATAAAATGTATATCTGCATATTTAAAATGTGAAGACATGAACTGATTCAACATTCCTGAATATTTATGCCCTGATCACACTGCTGAACTGAATATAGGCTGTCCCTTTGTAGTATGAAGAGATTTGTACAAACACTGGAAGGTCTGCCCTTATTACCAAGTGTGATATGTGATCTCTGATTTGAATACAAGACTATAATTCAGGTAATATTTCTGATGTCATAAACTTCAAGTCCACAGTTTGAGCTAAATATAAATATCAGAAGGAGTCTATAATTGAATTTCCACACTGGTATGCAACTAGAGATCAGATGTTACCTTTAATGACACATACAAAATGATTGTCTTATTTGCCCTTGGCTATGATTTTTTATGTTGTGTGTAACATAGATTTATTGGAATTTTGGCTCAAGGAAGTACTGTGGATAGCATATAGTAAATGAAGTATCAGAGTCTGACATGGGACAAGACAAAGGGTTAAAACTAGGTCTGATGGGGACTGTTTTTTTAGCAGATTAATTTATGATGATTGCACAATTAATGGTGAACAATATAGAGAGGATATGTGGTTATGGCACTGGACTAGGATTCAAGAAATCTTGGTTCAGTTCCAGAATCTTCCATACACTTCCTGCATGACTTTTGGCAAGTGGCTTAATCTTTGTGAATCTTTTTTTCTCATTTGTAAAGTATGGGGATAATAATCTTTTTATTTGTCCCATCCTTGGTCCATTTTATCTGTTTGGGATGTAAACTATTTAGGGCAGGGACTCTAGGCTCTCTTACTATGGATCTCTAGCTGCTACCATAATATAATTCATAGTATTAAAAATGAACTTTAATTAAATATGGTATTTTTGATTCAGCCAAAATACTCCCCATTTATGGTGCCCATCATTCATAACTTTAAATGTGCTATTCCACACGAGTTATTGCTACACTTCTTTTTTTTATTCATCCTAATTCTGCATTTATTAATCTGTCATTTTTTACAGATGCCATATGGGAATACTGTGTACTGTTTGTGATATATAAGAGTTGCAAAAATAATGTACTTTTCAGTTTACTGGCAAATCCAAAAAAAAAATATTTGGGGTCAAAATGAATTTTTTTGAAATTTTCAGTGAATCAAAATGTTGAGAAAATTTTTTCAGTTTGAAAAACACATTTTGTTTCAACAAAACTGAAATGTTTTGTTTTTATTTTGACCATTTTTAATTGTTTTTAATAAAATGAAAGGAAATTTTGAAACAGGCATTTTGAAATGAGAAACTGAAATGTTGAATTTAAAACCTGTTGAAACAAAATGTTTAAACTTTTTGGGGGGATAGGTTTTAGAGAGAGGGAGTGTATTGAAACAATCTGTCAAAATTGCCACAAATTCACTGATTCTACATTTGGGGCAGTGGAGGGGTTGAAATAAATAAATAAAAATAAGTTTTGACTGAAAAAATTTCACCCAGCTCTAACTATTACCAATCATTCATCAGTAATTAATTTCATATACTCTCTGTTGATTCTCTGTTGAATTTTCTTTCAGTAGGTTGTCTATTCTTGGCCTGTATAACAAAATGTATTCTCAGAAATAATGCAAGGACAGTATTGATTCACTCATGTCAGGCACAAGTGGCAAAGAATAAAGGATATAATTCTTTTTTTTCATGTGAGCTGCTGTGGCAGCACATGTCAAACTGGACAGTTAAACTGATTTTGAAGATTCTACCTTTAGTTGCTGTGGATAATCAAGATATGTTCCCCTCGCCCATTGTCACCGTGCTTCAGGGAGTCACAGCTGAGAGAGCCAAATTCAGGACAAACTGCTGAAAAATAGGGCAGACTCACCCCAAACTGACTGTTTTCTCATTAGATTATACAAGTAACAAGTAAGTAACAAAAGTAAACTTCTGTCTTACCACACTGGTAAACAGGAAGTCAAAAATGCAGTCTCCTTAGGAATTCTAGCCTTTGTCTCACCACCCAGATACTGGACTATATTATATGCGGTTACTGAAAACCAATTTAATCAACTATAGGGTCTTCTAATTCCAAGAGATCAGCCATTTAGCCAGATCAATATATAGCCCAGATTTTACTCAATAGTCATGCTGAGGCCAATCCTTTAGTAACTAGAAACTAAAGGTTTAATAATCAAAGAAAAGAAGAAGAGAGTTAATAATGGTTAATAGATCATATGCATAGAAATAATTGCAAAGTACTCATATCAGGTTTTCAGCAGTGATGGACTAGATTGCTCTCTTGTAAAGTATGTCTGGTAACTTCCAAGAGATTGGAAGTTCCTCAGTCCATAGTTCAAAATGCTCCTTTTAGTTGTAAATCCACAGTCCAGAGAATCAGGGCTGGAAAAAGGCAAAATGGAGATATCTATGGGGTCTTTTATGTCCTCTGCCATGTGCCTGGAAATTTACTGTCTCAAAACAAAGCTCATAGCCCGGTTTGTAGAAAGTTACTGGCTCAAGACGGAATCCAGGGTCACATGATCATATCACATGTCCTGATAAGTCACAGGGGGTGCCATTGCCCATATTTTTGCTGAGGCTCCCACAGGAAGTGCTATCTGGGCGAAATGGGTTTCTTCTATGGCTCATTGTGAGAGCTAAGAGTCTTTGATGGGCCATCAGTACATAGCTGCCTGGCCTCAATATAAATTTTATCTAGTGGGTGTCACCCAGGAATAGAGTATATATGTATGATGTCTGTATATGGCCAATATTTATGACTTCAGATACAAAAATGATACATGCATATAAACAGGATAATCATACTTTGGAATTCATAACTTTTCCATTGACATCGTATGTGACATATTTTGTACAAGAGTTGTTGCAATTGTATAAATGATATAAATGGTCATATTCAATCATACAACATTACACCCATTAAATCCTAATGCTAATGAAAAGGGATCCAGACTGACTCTGGAGCCAAAGATCGGACAAGCAAGTGCTGTTTCTCACATAATTACCACTTGTCCATTTTTTCTCAATATCTATTGCCTGCTGATGCTAATTTTTTTTCTTCTGAGCCTCTTGCTGATACCTTTGAGTTTCCCCTTTTACATTGTGATTCGTTGGGTGGGGGCTTGAGTACAGTGAAAACGCACATCACTCCATATTTAAAGTCTTTACCTCTATAACATAATGTAGCATACATTTCTCTTCTCTGCTCTGTCAGTGCCCCTTGGGTATAAACCCTTCACTATTCCATCCCTAGGTATCTCCTGGGCATGATTGTGCTAAATTGTAATATGGGCTACAAAGTCACTAGGGATAAGCAACAGCTGTCCTCCAGCTTTATTTTCATTTGTGCCCTTATCTATATTTCAGTCCAGGTCCCCTGAAATGGAAAATTGGCGTTTATCATCTGTGACTTCTAGTCCAGAAAAATATTGATAAATTATACTTTGCTAACAGAATGATCTTCCTTCATCTAAGCTTTTAAAAGAAAAAGAAAATAGGCTACAACACTAACAGACATTTCAAAATACACAGTAAGTGCATATGTAGCAGGAGAGTTGGTTGGCAGGGACTGTGGAGCCTTTCTATAAAATAATTCATATATTTTTACTAGTTCAGTGTGCATATAATTTGATTGCCAAGATTAAGGTTAAGGATGAATTGAGACAAGGTAGAAGCAACATCAGTTCCTTCCAGCGTGGACTACAATGAAACATTCTTTATTTGTTGTTCACATTTCATAAATAAACAAGCCAACCATTTTTGTAAGTTTGCTAAACACTTTGTGTTGACATTTAGGCTACACTCAGCCAAAAAGTTAGCAAAACTCTTTCCCTTTCAGCATCTCTCACTCTTCTTTTTATCCATATCTCATGGATATATTATGATCATGGGTTTAAGAGGCACATGGGACAAAAATTATTTCCTCTCCAAAATGCTATAGCTAGCCCTTATGTTTCCTTCATGAACTCTTAAGCATCTCCTTTTGAATCCCCTGAATGAATCTGGACATTTTTAATCAAGAACATAGCCACTAAAACACAAGCCTGCACGCCCTTGTGGTTGAGTTATTCCAGCTCCACTTTTTTTTCCTCAAGTAGTGATTCTACAATGAACATTTTTAGTAGAACATTTTAAACTTTAATGTTGAAATTAGAATTTTCTTCAGCAGTTGCACATCCTCCCATCATTGACTCATTGTCAACCATGTCTAGTTTTATCAGCATCACATCTCCTTACATGTAGAATAATGTTTAGTCATTGTTATTTCACCCACAATATTGCCTGTAAGCTTGGACATAGAAACAATAAATCCAAGTCCCTTAATATGTAAGACAAGGACTTTGGAAGCAACATGAACGCAACTAAATGTCACTTGATAAATAAGCACAGTAGCAGATGTGCACTTGCGAAAATGTGTTTCCATGTCTGCAATGATAGGTTCATGATGAGATCCTGTAATCTTTTTTTTTTTAAGCAGTGCATCTTTTTCAGATTCCTGTGACAAATAATCTCATCTCTCCCATAAATTTCCATGAACATCAAATAGAATATACAGAGAGAGATTAAAAGTCATTTTTACCAATATCAAGTTAGGCCCTGATCCAGCGAAGTACTATAGGCATGGAATATAAGCATATGCTTAAGTGCTTTGCTGAATTAGGACCTTATGCAGTTATTGTTTTGACACTACTATTTAGCTAAACAGGATTGTTTCACTGGTTTCCTCATCCTCCTGCCCCTCTTACTCCTGTTATATGTTTATCTACAGTTTGACAATGATTTTAATTATATACATCTATAGTTCCTAGCTAAAAATGTCCAACATTGACACTTCAAGCTGGGAAGATGTGGCCACAGTGGAGGCCTGTTCAGGGAGCCAAGGCTGAGAGGTGGCTGAGAGAAAGGAAAGCAAAGAGGAAAATGCAGCAAGCCTTAAGCACTAGTAATGCACCAACTTCATCTGTCCTGCGTTTTATGCCAGCATTATCAGTGGCAAGGACTCTTGCTAAAGAATTGGATTTTTTAATCACTCATGATGCTGCAGCATGATACATAGTAACTGAATTTCTTTGGTGCTTGCACCATCATCTTTTGAAATGGGCTGTTGCCCCACATAGTTCCTAGCAGAACAGGGCCTTGATACCCATGTGAGGCCTCTAATACTAGAGTAACTGAAATGATGATAGTCATTGTAATCATATACGCATGTGTGCAACAGATACTTTCTAGTACCAGCATATTTAGTCTCTAATTATTAGTCCACAGTTTACAACATATGCTATTTGATGGAATCCTCACTCTTCACTCTAAGTCCTCCAAAAAGGAGTAAAGAAGTAACCTGGACATACTATGCCTGTCCTTCCAAAACAGGGTTAAAGTCAAACAAGAGACTATTGGGTAGCCCCCTTGGGGTCTCTCCAATGTGCGTGGTCAGAATAAATGCAGAATTTCATTTACCATTGCTGCCATGTCTCTTCACTTTCATTAAATTCTTCACTACTCCAGAATGACTTAGAGCTGTGGATCATATCCTTCCCAACCTATAAAACACATTTTTTTCCAAGACACACTACATTTAAAGTTAATTAGTTTCCTTCCAATTGAATAAGCCAATAAAATTGAATTATGATTATTAAAAACATAAAAATGACATCAGTCCTCAGATTTGGAACATTCCCATACATGTATTCATGACATGCAAATTTGATTGAGATACAGATCATCTGCACTTTGTATTCTGACAAGACAATATGCTAAGATAGGGATGCGATCTCAGTTTCAAGTAAAAGGCAAGGTCATGTTCAACAAAAAGTGCAGTGACAAAGCTGACTGGTGCTAGCCAACCTGCCTGATCATCCGGCTTCTTTCTGCACCAATTGGTCTGCCTTTACTTTGTTTAATGTTTGTCTAACATATGTTTGTATTATTCATTTTGACTGTTTAGAGGAGGGATTAGCTTGTCAGTATATGACAATGTGCTGGTAATGCCAGGAAGCTAAATGTTTAGTAATTACATTTTAGGTGCAGGTGATGCATCTGATGTTGGAATGAAAGAAAAACAAACAAATTAGTTAAAGATAAAAACCATTAAAATTTGGGGCAGTTAGCCCATCCATGACTACAGTTCTGTTTTTAATGATCAAAATAGCGTACAAACATCTAACCAAGCTGGAAATTATACCTCCAGCTCAAGGGTATGTCTTTACTACAAAGTGAAGGTGTGATTTTTTAGCATTATTGGGCATTCCCGTGCTTTCTTTGAAATAGCTAGCAATCTAAAACATTGTGTAACAATAGTAATGAAGATATGGTGGCAGGGGCTTCAGCCTGGGCTAGCAACCTGAGTGTGGATCCAGGGTCCCTGGCATCTAGTTCAAGTGCCACTGTAACTGCTATTGTACTAGGTAGATTAAAGCTACCAAGAGTAAGCCTATCCATGCTGCAATCACACCTTTGGTTGCAATGAAGACATATCTTAGGAGGCACAGTACAGAATTCCCAGCCCAGGGAGGGAGACAGGTTGACAAGCCACCATTACATCCTCCCAATTCTGTGCTGTCTGTAGCTCCAGCCATAATTTGGACACCATGGGGCACTTCTAAATTATGGCAGTCTCCCTGTGTTGTCCTGTCGGCAGTGTTCAGTATCACCACCGAGTTGTTTGCGGGGTCTCTGCCTTACCATGCCTTTCTAACTGTCAGCCCCACCCCAGCACATCTCCATCCCTGGGCTTATGAGTGGTTCTCAAAATGCAGCCTGAAACTGTCTTCCTCTGTTCCTGTGCCAGAGAAATTCTCCCTGAGGCAGATCCTGGATGTTCAGACTGTTTACATGACTCCAGTCCTTTTACCCACCATGAAGGGGCTAGAATAGGTGTGAGGATCTCGCCCATAGTGTTTTGTGCATCCACGAGTTGTGTGTGCATTTTGCTTGGCATATCTGTAGGGCAGGCCTTGGAAAATTGGGCATTATGTGTATGCTAACTTTCCTTCTGTAAAAAGAAAAGGAGTACTTGTGGCACCTTAGAGACTAACCACTCTCCTGCTGGTGATAGCCCATCCAAAGTGACAACTCTTTACACAATGAGCATGATAATCAAGTTGGGCCAACTTAGGGTTAGGGCAGGAGAGTGAATTTGTGTGGGGGGGTGGAGGGTGAGAAAACCTGGATTTGTGCTGGAAATGGCCCAACCTGATGATCACTTTAGATAAGCTATTACCAGCAGGACAGTGGGGTGGGAGGAGCTATTGTTTCATATTCTCTGTGTATATATAAAGTCTGCTGCAGTTTCCACGGTATGCATCCAATGAAGTGAGCTGTAGCTCACGAAAGCTCATGCTCAAATAAATTGGTTAGTCTCTAAGGTGCCACAAGTACTCCTTTTCTTTTTGCGAATACAGACTAACACGGCTGTTACTCTGAAACCTTTTCTTCTGTAGTTATTTTTAGATAAATATAGGTAAATCTCTGAAAATTGGGACTCACTGTCTTGCACCATATGTAGTCATTTACTCTTGTCCAAAGTGAGTGCCCAGAGGGTGAAAAATGCTGCTATACTCACTTTGCACTTATTCTGAATAGTGAATGTGACTACATCAATAGCAAGGTAGTGAAAAATCAGATACAGGAGATCTGTACTGGTAAGAGTTTCTTCTTCTCTTTATTCCCCACCTGAAATCATAATCTTCTTTGACTTTACAAGTAGTTGCTATGGAAAAGACAACATGAAAAGAATTCTACTTCTTGTGCGGAATAAAAAACAAGAACAGAAACAGTTCATAAGAGTTCAACTGTTTATAAAAATTAGATTTTGTTTTCATGCAAAAATCCTTTATTCTTTCTTTTGAAATAAACTGTGCTTACTATTTGTATTACAGTAGCACTCAGAGGCCCCAATTAGGATACATAATTCCTTACCAAAAGTAATAAAGGTCAAGGAAGAAATCACAAAATATGACACATCATGCAGAGTCTGGGTATATTCTAAGTATAACTTGTTTTCCTAAATACGATGACTTTTTCCACATTTTTCCGAGGCATCAGCAACTTTTTAATTTATAATGACACTAACAATCCTTCTATACTTTGCATTATGAATTATGGTTTAAGTAATGCCCTTTTCTCTTAAACAATTCAGTATGTAATTTTGACTTGAGTTTGAAAGAGATTTTGAATATCATGAGAGAGATTTCCATTATGAAGGGAAGCTACATTTTATGAACATTCCCATCAGATGGATCATCATAGATTACCTGATTAACAGTAAGTCATCAGCAACAAGACTTTTCATATATGTCATTTAAAAAGAAGTCAGTTTCCTTCCTAAGGACATAAAGTACAGTACATCTTGCAAAAGCTAACAGCATCATCAAACCTTCAGTTGTAAGCTGTTATATTCTACATATGTTCCTTCATGGCACAACAGATCGGTTTTACCCGACCATGGTGTAAAACCTACCAATCCATTTGAGGGTGAGGAGGATTGTATGCTTAAGTACTGCTCAACCAGTGATTTTCTTTTAAAGAAAAAAACATGGAAACCCTTTTACCATGCCTATTACTGGTACTGTAATGTAATTTTTAGTACCTTTTCAAATCATTAATGATTAGGAATGCACTTTTGCCTTAAAAGCGTGCCTGCAAATTTCCATCGTGTTTAACTTACTTGATTAGGAAGTTTTACATCATTTCATGTTTTAAAAACTGGGCAGCTGAACGTTTACAATGTTTTGCCAGTGGAATTCTGCTTCTAAATTATCTGAAATACTTCATGCTCTGTTTTGCTTCTGTTGGTCCTTCTGACACCAGTGTTCTATTCCAACATCAGTGTTGCCTCTCTGTCAAAGGGTGGTGGGTGTTGGAAGGTTGGCTTCCCAGCTGAGGAAAGATCAGTGATGCGGAATCTAGGTATATTCTACGTGTAACTTGTTTTATTTACACATAAAAACCAGCCCTGAAACGAAGATGGTCAAAGAGCTCATAGGGCAATCTTTTCATTCAGAAGTCTCAGCCTAACACCAGTGCCCCATACGATAAAATACAATAAGGACTAATGCAAAGTACACCACTTAGGAAGGAACAATCAGTTGCACACACACAAAATGGGAAATGACTGCACAGGAAGGAGTACTGTAGAAAGGGAACTGGGGGTCACAGTGAATTACAGCAAATATATGTCAACAGTGTAACTGTTGCTAAAAACGCAAACAGCATTTTGGGATGTATTAGCCGGAGTGTTGTAAGCAAGACATGAGAATTAATTCTTCCACTCTACTCTGCGCAGATAAGGCCTCAGCTGGAATATTGTGTCCTGTTCTGGGCATTTCAGGAAAGATGTGGACAACTTGGAGAAAATCCAGAGAAGAGCAACAAAAATAATTAAAGGTCTAGAAAACATGACCTATGAGGGAAGATTGAAAAAAAGGGTTTGTTTAGTCTGGAGAAGAGAAGACTGAGAGGGTATATGATAGGTTTTCAAGTCCATAAAAGGTTGCTACAAGAAGAAGGGAGAAACATATTTCTCTTTAACCTCTGAGGATCGGACAAGAAGCAATGGGCTTAAAATGCAGCAAGGGAAGTTTAGGCTGGACATTAGGAAAAACTTCCTGTCAGGGTGGTTAAGCACTGGAATAAATTGCCTAGGGAAGTTGTGGAATTTCTATCATTGGAGATTTTTAAGAGCAGGTCAGACAAACACCTGTCAGGGATGGTCTAGATAATGCTTAATCCTGCCATGAGTGCAGGCAACTGGACTAAATGACCTCTCGAGGTCCCTTCCAGTTCTGTGATTCCCACAAAGCAAGGCTGCCTAAGGCATTGACTCTAATCAGAGACCAAAGCAGAGACCAAACTGTCCAGCAAGCACTGCCTCTACAGAGAACTTTGTGTAATGAAAACTAACAACATAGCTTGTCTTCCCACAGCTGACCGTTGGCTCCCACTCAAAGACCTTAGAAGACTGTGGTGATACCTGCTGGTGGCTGCTATTTACAATATTTTGGCAATGGGTTTCTGCTTTTAAATTTTCTCTGAAATGCTTTAAAGTCTGTTTGATTCAAATAGAAGAAACAAAAGCTGCTTTTTATAACCAAAAAACCCAATGATCATCTCCGAAGTTGTTGGTGAGTGGAATCTTCAAATAACAAATGTGTTGATAAGGGCTTTGCACTTATCATAACATCTGTTCCATGAGTATTCTTTTGACAAGAACATTTGTCACGGTTTTTTTTAATTGTTTCCCGAGATACATACACAGCAGCAGAAAAATATCTCAGAAGATACAAGACAATATATTTAGCAGAACATTTACTACTCTGGCTGGAGTTCTTAAATTTGCTGCACAGCTCAACAGTGCCACTGTGTACATGAACTCTGAAGACAGACACATTTGGGGACTGTTTTTTCATAATTGCATTCCTCAGTTTAGCATGAAAACACATGCTGTTATGTATGAAAGATGCACTTGCATTTATGGACATTTCAAATTAACATGCATTACCTGCTTTTCATATGGAATTAAATATTCTGTGCATGTAATTTAGGAATATATTTTTGCCCCAATCTAGTGAAAGCATATGCTTTAATGCTTGCTAGAGGCTTTAGGTTTTAGCATCAGAAGGTGGATGTCTATTTACCACTTCGTTTCTCAAAATTAAAAACAAAATAATTTGGTCATCCACTGCAAGCAGATATAATGTTTCTCCAGCTCACTTCTCACCAGTATTTCATAGGCTTGGTCTATACTTAAAAATTTATACTGGCAGAGCTTTTTCAGTCAGGGCTGTGAAATAAAAAAAAAAACACGCACAGAGACATAACCCTGCCAACAACCCCTCCTCTTCCCCCCAGTGTGGACACAACTATGCTGACAGAAGTGCACTTCTATCAATAGCAGACGTCGTTTAGGAAGTTGTGTTCATGCAACCAACAGAACTACTTCTGTGGCACAGCTGAACTGCATTTACATTGAGGACTATGCTTGCACAGGCCCTGTAGTGTAGACATAGCCATAAGAATTGCAGCCCAGCATCACCACATTTTCTGTGTTTTGCAAGCCAACAAAAATATAGAAAGGATGGTCAGAATGTTGGGATCCGTTGTGAAGAATAGTTTAGAATAGACATCTTTGATATGGAATTTCTCAGCATAAATAGATTTAAGCAAATAAGCAGATAAACATTAACTGACAAAGTATTTAATAAAGAAATGCCATGCAAAAGCTCTTTGCAAATGGAAATGAAGAACAAATTATTATGCTTGGCATTTAAATCCTGAAAAGCTAGGGGATATCAGTGCTTTCTTGTGTGGCTTATGTGCTACTGTCCTCAGACGTGAATGAAATAATTTTCATGTGCAGCAGTCCATTCTTAGTTGCTTAATTCAAATGGATATCTAGCAAGTTGTACAAATGTCTTCCATTGCCTTTTCCATTCAGCCAACCATAGCATCTAACTAACTTGAGGGAGACCTATCTGCTTTATGATATTTCTGTTCAAATGTCACTCATGAATTGAAAAGTGCTCTGGAAAGCAATCATTGTGTTTTGCATCATTTTAAAAGTGCTGCTGTTCTTCTTTTTCAGTGTTTGTACATACAAATATTCTCCTCTACAAAAAAGTTGTGTGATCACAATTAATTGCTAGGCAGTTTTCATTTAGGTGGATTCTTGATTATGATAAATTGAATTCTTTGAGGTTTTGAGTTTATGGTGTTTCTGGCAAAATAAGAATCCTGTACATTTTGGTAAGCTTATTTTATTCTCTGGTAGATCCACAAAAGAAACCTAAGAAAGGGTTCATTTCAAGCATGAAGCTCTATTATTTGCATAGAACAAGTTTCTAATTAATTCAGTTAAATGTTTAGAATATATTTAAGTTTGGGGTTTTGCTGAGCCTTTAGTGTTTTACAGAACATTTCCTGCTCTTAAGTTACTCCATTCTTTTTAATGGAAAACTTGATTTTCTGTTTGTTTTTTATTAATTTTTTCCTCTGAAACCAAGGGTTTAAATTAAAAGTAGCGATTATTTTGTAAAATTCAAAACACATTTGTTTTTTTTTAAGTTTCAGAAATCACAGGTTTTGCAAAGCCCAAAGCACCAGTGGGTTTTCCCATCCCCAATTTTAATAGAATTTTAGCTTGTCAGAATTAATTTTGTAAGCTTGTGGATGTTGTATGATTGTAGGCATGACTTGTAGGCATGACTTATAGGCAGTGCAGGCTCTTGTCACTTCGTCTTGACTTAAATGGGACTATGACCATGCTTTAAATTTATGCATTTTGCTCGATTAGGACCTTATATGCAAATTATTCGTCTGTATGGAGCTGTTGGCCCACAGGCTAAAAAGACCACGAGTGTGAACAAGAGGTTTAAGTTTACTAAAGACCCAATCCTACAAAGCACTTAGCATGCATAATTCCAGCAAAGTTAATCGAGATGGTGAGGTGCTCATCACTGCCCAGAACCAGACCTTAGCTGGCAATATTCTAGGTTTAAACAAGAACCAGCTGCTGGTTAGCCCAGTATCAGTTTTGGGTTTTTTTGTTTTGTTGTTTTTTTGGTCTTATTTCTCCAATTGTGTGGAAGTAAAAGTTATTCAAATATAAATTTTCTCTTAGGGAGCAGGAAGGGTTGAGTGAAGTGTTGTGTATTTTCTTTGTTCTGATTAATAAATGGCAAACAAATCTAGCCTTTATGCTTGTTAGTGATAAACCCAATAGCAGTGTAGTTGGCATCAGTATCACAGGAAGTCATAGTCAAATACTAGGGCTAATTTTATAGCATTAACAATGTTCACAGCTATGCAAGCTAAGATAATGGAAGGGTAAATTAGAACTCCCACTTCAGGGTATAAGCTGATTACTGCAGAGATCCAAAGAGATTTGTTCTCTCATGTAAAGCATTGCACAGTTGACTAGATGCATTGTGTGTTTCTAATTATCCTCTCTAGAATCAGGTTGCTTTGGACAGTGAGGAAAGCAAGGAACAGGACAGGTTGGAACAATGGCCTTATCTAATAGGGTAAATCTGTAATCATTGCAGCTCTTAGGTTAGAAGGGATGATAGATTTTTCAGGCCCAAGCTAAGTTTTTAATGATGTTATATTTAGAGTCAGTTAAATATTGGATCTGTCAGCCTTGACATTGTCCTTTTAAAAATTATCTGAAACATCTTAAGCTACCTTCATGAGCATCTGTTAAATTTAAAAGTGTTAATATTTGTATAGCCCTTCCGATATTTTTCCACAAGTTATGGAAACATTTTTTTTCACGGACCACTTGAAAATTGCTGCGGGTTTCGGCGGATCACTTAATGATCTTTCCAAATGTTGTTTGTACCACTAGCTAACTATTGTAAAGCGCTTTGGATAAAAGCGCTATATAAAAAAATTAATAATAATAAACTTTTTTTTGTTCTACAAATAAAAGCACACAACGCATATTTTATTATCAGTAGTCTTACCTTTTTAATGTGATGGATGTGCCCTCTCTCCCTCGACCATGGCAGCCCCCAAGCTGGAGCTGGGAAGGAGGGCTGTCTCTCCCAGCCAGCTCCAGCCCTGGAGCCAGGGAAAATTGCCTCTTTCTCTGGCCACCACAGCCCCGCACGTACCAAATTCCCTCTACCCCCTCTTCTCACCCCACTGCCCCTTACCACCTACCTCCTATTGCTCCCCAAGGCCACCATCTCACCTTATATGTGCGTCTTCTCTAGGGTCCAGACACCTAATTACTGGAGCCATGCCTGTGCAGCTCCACTGATTAGGTGTGTGGCCCTTCATTCTCTTGTGTGTGGCTGTCCAGGAATGTACCTTAGAGGGAACTATCCACAGGCCATCTGAATGGAGCTTGCAGACCACTGGTGGTCCATGGACAACAGTTTGAGAACCTTTGTCTTAGAGCATAACTATCATTTCTTGTGCAGCTCAATTTAAGGTACATTGCCTCTTATTCCAAAAAGTTGATTGATAAGGTTTTTCTCATTTGGTATATATTTCCCTTGAAATAACTTGCCAATTTTAGATAAGTTTTTCTCACTTACTACTAATGCAGCTTAACTTTCAACACCAAATATAGAATTAGGTAACTATCTTCATTAATGAAACCACATGTGTTACTACAGCATCTGGTATCAAAAGTGGGGATTAGTAGGCAAAAGTGCAAAGTTAGCTATTGGTGGTTAAGGTTCACTTAGTGTATGTGAATAGCTTATACAAAAATTGTATTGTTTTTATATATAATGAAAAAAAAATTCTGTTTGGAACAAATGGCTTGTTTCACTCCTGTTGTTAGAGCCACATATATGTTTATTTTTGAGAGAAAGAGAAAGTGGTATTTTTTAACCTTTCTGGAATTCTGAAGTATTTGCATAAACATAATATATATTTGAAAGTTTTGTTGGTTTTATTCTTGTTTTACTTTGATACTAAGAACATTAGGCTTTGATTTCAATCTGAATAAAAACTTGAAGTTAAAAAGGAAGTGATTGGAACACTAATATTCTTGTTATGCTTATTGAGAGCCAATAAAAAAACTAAATACCTATGCTGGGTACAATCCTGAAAATACCCACCTGGTTAACTTTATGTACTGAAGTCAATAAGGCTACTCACAATCATATACTTAAAGCATATGGGTATGCAGGATCAATTACTGAACAAGGATAAAGGAAAACCAGTTTGCATAATTTATTTAGACTTCTGAAAGGCCTTTACAAAGTCTAGTGCAAGAAACTACTAAAGAAGTTAAGTTTTCATGGGGTGAGAGGGAACTTAATCTCTTAGATCAAAAACTGGCTAGGAGGCAGAAAATAGATTGGATTTTATGGTTGATTTTCATCGTGGCAAAAGGTTAACAGTGAGATGCCTCAAGGTTCAGTAATAAGTAAGTCCCATGTTGTTTAATATATTTATTAATGATCTGGAAAGCAGAGTGAGCAGTGAGGTTGTGAGATTTCATACTTATCTCAGAAAGTGCAGGATATGGATTTCTTCATATTCTTCAAGAACAAATGTATTATTCGATAGAAAAAAATTCATGCAAGTGGTAGCTCAAAACATTGGTAAGTTTGATGATCCTAATAATTCCAAAATGGAAAAATACTACTTCTAGGTATTTCTGGAAGGAAAAGAAAGCAAATTTAAGCAATAACATTGTTGTGTTCTCTCCTCTCTTCCTCCAGTATTCAGTTGCTAAACTGTTTTTCCCCTGTGTTTTTTAGCAAAAAAAAGAGGGATCTAGCAATATTGTTTTAGAGTCTTAGTGGGTTCTGTTTTCTCTAGGCACACATTTAATTTCCATGCGCATGAGTGACTTCTACATATATTAGGAGACAGCAATAGACTCTTAATTCACAACACTGTTTCATTGCAACTGTTTGATTCAAGCCACTACTAAGTTCACCTTATCATACCCCCCCCCCGAGAAAAGAATTATATTCATGACCTCAGTATTAAAAAAATGTGAGTATGTAGATGTTGGGTATTTTTTCTTAATGCCGCAGCTCCTGGAGTCAAGTTATTTGCGAGAAACTCAGCTTTTGTTTTAAAAAGTAAGCTTCTAGCCCTCATGGTTGCAGAGAATAATGTGAAAATGTAACCTGAATATATCCCAAAAGTTCAGAAAGCAGAATGCAAAGGAAAAGACTTCCAGATTTCTGATTTTTATAAAAATCTAATCAAGTTTTAAACATGGGTTTTTAAGGCCTAGCTCATGATTTTCAAATATCTGGGGCTGGCAATACTGTAACATTGTAATAAAAAGAAGCATTTTGTGCTATCATCCCCATTGGATTCCATGCACACAAATCTTTAAATTTCCACCCAGCTGGCAGGTTATAGTTTTAAACTTTTCAGACTTAATCTGTACACTGAGTCTAATGAAGATATTAGGGCAGCCGTGAAAAGACAGCAGCCTATTAGGAAGTAAGACTTTCACCTACTTTGAAAAACCTTCACTCTTGAGCCAGATGGCCATTAGAAGAATTTTCAGTAGTTCTACCTGCAGCCATGGCACAGAGAAGCTCTTTTGACAATGCAGTGTTTAGCTTTACACACAATTTTAAAATACTGTGTATTATTTCCTTGGAAGGGAAAATGTACAACAAAGTCTAATTATTCTAAAAGCCATATTGGTCATTTAAAAAAAAGAAATTTCACGTCAAAATCCACAGCATTAGGGTTTAATAAGCAAGGCTTTTACCTTGCAATACTATTTAGTGTCTTATCAAGACTTGCCAGGATCCTGTTGAAGAATTTTAGAGAACTACTTCAGGCTAAAGCTTCATGGTGCATTACTTAAACATACTGTACATCATTTAGAATCTGATGGCTTCAATTGCTGAAGAACCATTGGATTCAAAATCAGTAAAAAGTCGATTTATCAAAATTAAAAATGTAAAAGCTTTTCCACCATTTTACATTTTAGGTAATATGGAACATTTGGCTTTTGGACAGCAGAAACTAAACCATGAGAGAGGTATATTAGATAGCTAAATAAATGAAAATCAGCATCCAAAAGAACTTTAGGTGATACTGTGTTTATTAGACATGTATGTATATGTTTATGTGCATTGTTGGAATAATAGGGCTATATTTTAAATTACTGAAATATAGAATGGGCTCAGGAATTACTATAAAGGATTTTACCTTTTCTCTACTATAGGTAACTTTGTCTGCATTGAATATTTGGAAAATAAACCAGTTCAGTGTGTATTGTATAAATTAAAAGATTAGGCTGGCAATTATAAAACAAACATAAGTTTCAGTGAAATATTTTACTAGCTAGGTGAACTTAGTTCTCCTTACTTAATTTACAAGAAATACATTACAATGGTCAATTTGGTACTGCAGCTGGAACACAATCAAAAAGTCAATTGTTAGATTTAATTTAACTCAATTTGCTGAAAGCAGCAGTTATTACTTCACCTTGATTTTAAGGAAGAACAATGCTTTCCTGGTAGCTTCCTTTTGGCTATGTCTCTCCCATTTAGCTTGGCTGATCACAAAGATTATATTCAGCTTGGTTTGTCTAATATATTCCCCTTCCCATGTTACACAATGCCTATAAATCACTGATAATCTGGCACAAACACAAAATTATTTATTAAACTCCAGCCTTAGAGAAGCTTTAAAATGTCACTGATTTAACCTGTGGATCCCTCACTGTTTCCATAACAGAATTATGGGTTTAGTGTCTACTTTGAGGAACAGTTAGTAACACACACAGAGATACACACATGCACAAACACACTAGTGGGTGTTGAAGTGATTTGAGTATCCTCAAATTGCTCTACAGAAGGCTCTTCAGACCACCTTCTTTTTAATGGCTGTAACTCACATGATTGGTCCAAGTTTGGCTTTAAACTGATAAGACATGATCTGCGTTTTCATATGCACTGGGATTTTGATCTTTACCTCTCTCTTGGTTACACCTCTGGCTTGACTTAGTAAGTGTCAGAGCTCTTCACTTCTCCACCAGGTGGCCAGTCTAGGGAACAGAACAGGATACAGCTTCAGGTATCTTGTTGATGCAAGAGAGTCCCCACACTCTTTTTCTCCACATGATTGGCATTAGTTTTGGATATCAGTGATTCCTCTGCTCCACCCTCAGGCATACTCTTGTCCAGGTAGGGGTTCCAGCATGTTGGTGTAGGTCACCAGGGACCAATGACTTGACACTTTGGTCTTGGAGTTACATCCAAGTTTCCAGGGTAGGCTGTACATGTTGTAACCCAATTCTTTACTAACTGCAAATAGATGTCTCTTGAAAACAGAATGGCAGAAGTAGCCATGTGATAAGATTTGACTGTTTAAGCATTCATGAATTATTCAAGGATATGCATTCACACGTTCCCACATGTTGTCTAGGACAAGTAGATAGCTTTTATGCTAGTAACACTTTGCCTACAAACAAAAAGTATCTTTAAGTATCTCTTAGCAATGCTGACTTCTGTTATTCATTTGGTCAAACAAAGTCACTCGCACCTGAATCTAGATACGTCCTGTGTTCTTTACAGCGTGCATGTGTGTAAATAGGAGAAAACTATAATTGCCATCTCCAAATTTAATTTGAACTTCTAAATAAAGCAATCTGAGAAAACGTTTTGGAAAAATATTTTTTAGTCAAGACCCACCAAAACCATCTTGTGAACTCTCCCTTAGGAGTTACGATGGAGGGCAAACTGGTGAATTGAATGAGGACTACTGGTTAAAACAAGCCACTGAACATATTTCAGACCCTCTAAAGCAAGCAATGTCAGTGGGTTCCCAAGCAGAGCAGCATTTGAGTGGTTCACCTAACAACTTTTTCATTTATTTTTCCAGTTTACGCACACATCAGAAATGATGTGATAAAACTCATCAAAAGTCTAAAGATAGTAGATTGATCCCTTTCTATCAACATAGTCAGAAATCCAGACCATTAGAGCTGAGCTAGTTAGCAGTCAGCAATCAACAAGATGTTTGGAAAAGGAATCAATTTCTTCATTTTATCAGGTATAAAGTGAAAAAGGATCCAGTTAGCACCAAAGGCTGAACTGTGGGGCGTCTGAAATCCAGAACTGAGTTCATATACAAGTTTCACAATTAAAGTTTCTCCCAGAATTGGGCTGAACCAAAGCTTCATTTCTGAACAACCCTAACCTTTGGAGAGCGGAGGGTTAAAATACAAACCTGAGCCCAGATATGGATTTTACAGCTTGAGACTACCTGTAGTTAGCACTTTTGTAGCAGAAACTAATATAGCCATTTCTGTATGGCTATCATCATCTAATCTCTTTTTTATTTTAATTTGCTTTTACATAAGTCCCAAGATTTTTGCTGAAAGTGTTTGTATAATGAGCATGATTGGCTATGAGTGCTGAACTGTCAGCGATTGCTATCTGTTATCTGTAGGAGTAAGAAAATTATAATAACTACAAGTAAATAGTTATACATATCTAACAAGATTTTACCTTGTTATATCCAATGTATGCATTTATTTGTCCAACCCAGTTTTGGTAGTCCAAAACTATTTTTTAAAAGTAAAATAATAAATTACAGTCTAGAAAACGTGCGTCTTTCACATTTCCCAAGCAGCCTTATGATAAATCACACCTGGGCCCTGGTTATGTCAAACGCAGACCATTAAAAGGGTCTGATTTTGAAAGAGTGCCTCTAATTTTGCAACTGCAGTTGATTGCGGGGACAAACGATATTTACCTGATTGTGGTTAAATCCTATCATTTTTGCCTGCAGTTGATTGTGGGTACAGTTAAAGACAGGGAAGATTGTGCCTCTAAAATTATGGGCTAGGCTGAGTACCATTTTAAAATGGTAGTGTCTGATTATGAAAACCCTTACTCATGTGAGGAGTTATTACACATGATATGTCATTGGATTCAGTAAGGACTATTCATATAATAAGCATCCAGGATAAAAATTTTAGTCTTAACAGTATGTTATATCCCTGCTATGATGTGCATGATACAACTGAAATCCCACTTTTTAAAAAGCACTTCCTTCTTCCCAGCGCCCCCCCACCAATAACTTCCATTATATACAAAAAGTATGTATTTCCTCATTATCTAACGTTTTCATTGTTAATAGTGAATCACATATGGTATTTGTGAAATCGCTGTACATAAGTCTTCCAACACACATCTTTAGTTATGAGCTGTGAAGGAAAGTAGTAGGCGCTGATCCCGGAGGGTGCAGAGTGTGGATGGGTGCTTGTGCCTGCAATAAGTACCTTTCAAAATCAGGGTTGTCACAATTTCAGCGTAACTGCATCTGTATCCCTCTCACACACTCCCACCCCACATGGTTTAGTCCAGGACTGCCCAGTCAGGTCTCTAGCCATTACCTGTTTCTGGGCAGGTCCCACTCCCTTCTGAGCAGGGGTCTTAAGGCTGGACAGCCCCCTGCTTTACACTGTGATGTCCCCAGCAAGCCAGTCTGTAAGGATGCCAAGACTACAACCCAGGTCTGCAGTACGTGGGATGGCTCACGTTCTCACAGTGCCACCAGGAGACCATACAAAGCCACAGCCAAGTAGCACTGTGGAGAACAGGTGCCACAGGCAGTACCACCCGAAGGAATCAGAGTGACAGTACTCCATGGCCCTCTGATTGGCTCACCACACCATTTAACCCTGTAAGGTGCCCCAGAAAGTTATGTGGGGCAACTTCGCAGACTTTGGGCCTGCTCTGACTCCAGACCTCATCTCATCCCCCAATCTCCAGCCTCTGATCTCAGTTTGACTCTGACACTGACTCTTATCTCCTGACTCTAGCCTGGTACTACCTTGGATCTCCAGTCTCCAACCCTGGCGTGCCTTTGACTCTGATTCTTGCTTATTGAACCTGACTCTAGCAATTCCTCTGAGCCCCCGGTTCACTGATTACCATCCCTGACATATGGGCTCCAGCCCAGCTATGACTGCTGGGCCAGACCAGCTACACCCCGGTCCCTTACACAGTCTGCCTATAAACCAGCACCTGTGATTTACTTTCTCTTTGAGGGGTCTGATCCTGCAGTTACAAGTTACCACACTGCTCTTTCTAAGCGTGCACATTTATTCTTAAAGTAAAAGAATTACAAAGACATCTTTAAATAAACACACATTTAAACACATGCTAAAAAGACCAGGAGTCACCTATCAGTTTTATGGGACCCTTGTAGGCCAAAGTACCACTGGACAGACAATCTTGTCCATTTGTTGAATCATAAAGAAGGATCTGAGTCAGTTTAAACACAGGTTTCAGAGTAGCAGCCGTGTTAGTCTGTATTCGCAAAAAGAAAAGGAGTACTTGTAGCACCTTAGAGACTAACCAATTTATTTGAGCATAAGCTTTCATGAGCTACAGCTCACTTCATCGGATGCATACTGTGGAAAGTGTAGAAGATCTTTTTATATACACACAAAGCATGAAAAAATACCTCCTCCCAGCCCACTCTCCTGCTGGTAATAGCTTATCTA
This sequence comes from Lepidochelys olivacea, assembly GCF_965140295.1. Lineage (NCBI taxonomy): Eukaryota > Metazoa > Chordata > Testudines > Cheloniidae > Lepidochelys > Lepidochelys olivacea. The sequence continues at coordinate 78,262,955 of NC_140414.1, forward strand.
AAGTGATCACTCTCCTTACAATCTGTATGATAATCAAGTTGGGCCATTTCCAGCACAAATCCAGGTTTTCTCAACCCCCCTTCTCCCCCCCACACGCAAACCCACTCTCCTGCTGGTAATAGCTTATCTAAAGCGACCACTCTCCTTACAATGTGTATGATAAGCAAGGTGGGCCATTTCCAGCACAAAACCAGGGTTTAACAAGAACGTCTGAGGGTGGGGGGGCGGGGCAGACGTTCTTGTTAAACCCTGGTTTTGTGCTGGAAATGGCCCACCTTGCTTATCATACACATTGTAAGGAGAGTGGTCGCTTTAGATAAGCTATTACCAGCAGGAGAGTGGGTTTGTGTGGGAGGGGGAGGACGTGAGAAAACCTGGATTTGTGCTGGAAATGGCCCAACTTGATTATCATACACATTGTAAGGAGAGTGATCACTTTAGATAAGCTATTACCAGCAGGAGAGTGGGGTGGGAGGATGTATTTTTTCATGTTTTGTGTGTATATAAAAAGATCTTCTACACTTTCCACAGTATGCATCCGATGAAGTGAGCTGTAGCTCACGAAAGCTTATGCTCAAATAAATTGGTTAGGCTCTAAGGTGCCACAAGTACTCCTTTAGTTTAAACACAGCCTTTTTATGCCAAAAGTCTTTCTTTGTCTGTTGATCTCTGGAAAACCCTGCTGAACCAGTATATGCAAACCTCCCCAGGGGATGGTACCTCCCTGGAGGAGTTTACAACTTGAGTGGTTCAGCTTAATCTCTCCCATTATTTTTGGTTCTTGGAGGAGTTGTGGTAACTCTCTCCACTGGAATTGCATACAATCCCTGGCCGGCACTGATCCATAACTGAATACAATATGGTACCCAAAGATATTTCATGAGATTGCAATATCTGTCACAAGAGCTTATGTTTATCACTTTCTCTGAAGACCATAGATAATGTTAACTTGTTACCATACATTTTAAATTAAAACACATTTTCATAACAGGTGAAAATAAGATGCAGGAAATCTAGATATTTTTCATAACATTTTTATAATCCCACTGTAGTGTTAGTTACTACATTAATTTATTTTTTTTTTCACACCTTGCCATGGTTATTTATTTTTAAGCAATGGTTCTAAGCCATATTCTACATTTTCTCATGAATCCAATCTGATCTTCTAAATATATCAGTGATTAGTTTGTCTGTTTTTGTTCTGAAGGTAAATCAAGGAGAAATAGCAAAACAAGATTTGTGCAGTCTCTGTTCTCACTGCAAGTAGAGTCTGTTCTGTTTCCAAACATATGCGATTATTTATATCACTTCCAAGCTATTAAGTTCCCATGAGAGGATAAGGTTAGCTTTCATACTTGTGAGACACTGGATTGTATATCTCTTCAGTGACTACAGTAGAGCTATGTCATTGTTCACCAGCAGAGAATCTGGTCCTCTTTGTCTTAAGGTATATTTCAATTGCTTTTATGTACCATACCTTTATTATAGTTTAAAATATGAACTGAGAAAATTACACAGGTAACAGAGCTCCAGATCATGTCATTTAATATTCTTCTTTGTGGTCATAGCTGAACATTTTCAGATTCACTCTGCAGGTTTTAGCTTTCCTAAAATAGCACTCCTCAAATCTGACTTGAACAATTGTGTACAGTCTAATTATACCAGTGACTAATGAACAGCCATCATTTATAAAATATCCCAGTCATAAATGTTGCTAATCCTAAATGAAGTGTAGTGAAAGGGCTTCTGGGTTTTCAATTTGAAGTCACTGACTACTTGAATTAGTCAAAATAATTGACTCTTTTAAACAATAGGTTTCTGCTTTTGATGACACTGCATCCAATAAGTATCTTTATGGCTAGACAAAGGATGGCAATTTCCATCTCTTACTAATTATGAACTTTAGGTTGACACATCTATTGAATGTGTATGGATGTAAAGTCTAATTGAATTTTGATGGCTTTGCAGAATCATAACGGAGTACTGAAATAGGATTCATTGACTCAGATTTAGATTGTAATGTGATAATTCTTAAAAGCTAGCTTTCAATAAACAGTTTAACTTAGTGATTTCACTACAGGACTGGCCATATTAGACTCAGCAATGTGTTTCAGGAACTGTCACTTAATGATCATAAATATGCTTGTATAGAACAAGAAAATAAAAATTAAAGTGTTTTAATTATTTCTTGTTGGGGAGGAGGAACCTTGATGATGACTGATGCTCTGTTTAGTATTAAATAAGGAAGAACAGATAGGCTTCAAATGAGAAAAAATGGCCCATAGAGAGGTGTATTTTCAATGCCATGTGCAAGGATTTAATTTCTTGTTTCCCAGTAACACTGATGTGAGTCAGGTATCTTAATTCCTGAATACCGTAAGAAGTGCTATCCTTTAATTTTGGATTAATTACACGAACATATTTCCAATAAACACCATTGGGCAGGTCCTCGGCTAGTGTAAATGGTCATTGCTGCATTTAATTTAGTTCCAGAATGCTACAGAAAAGTGGTGTTAGTGATTTAAATGATGGCACTCTTCAGTGGAGGCACTTCAGAGAAGGCTTTGCGTTTTCTGTTTTGACTTTAATATTCCTTTTATGTTTACTCATTTTTGAGTAGCATAAGTCTCCTGTGCACTCGTCCTTCAGAGTTGATGCTGGACCAATGTCATAGCATATAGAATCAAGATCATTGTCAGCAGCTACCACTTTTAATGTTAAGACACGGGTGTCAATTGTGATGCTTGAGCCAGATTCTAGTTTCTACTTCGACCTACCTACAGTGCTATTATGCACATCAGAAGTACAAAGTATGTTTATTATTTGGTTGCCATATTCTTTACTGCATGTTCTAAACTTTAGTTTGTGTTTTATCCTACAGTGCTCTTTGGTTGTTTATAGATCAGCATTAAACATCCAATGCACTTCAGTGGTAAGTGTCCTAGATCAGTTAATCTCACCTTTCCAGACTACTGTATCACTTTCAGGAGTCTGATTTGTCTTCTGTACCCTAGGTTTCACCTCATTTAAAAACTACTTGCTTACAAAATCAGACATAAAAATACAAAAGTGTCATGGCATGCTATTACTGAAAAATTGCTTACTTTCTCATTTTGTCTGTGTGAAATTTTAGTTTGTATTGACTTTGTTAGTGCTTTTTACATAGCCTGTTGTAAAACTCAGCAAATATCTAGATGCGTTGATGTACCCCCTGAAAGAACTCTGCATACCCCCACGGGTAGACATACCCCTGACTGAGAACCACTGTCCTAGATAACCCTTAAGTATTTCACTAAACCAGCAGTTCTCCAAAGTGGGTAACAACCCCATTTTAATGGGGTCACCAGGGCTGGGGTTAGATTTGCTGAAGCCTGAGCCCCACTGCCTGGGATTTAAGCCCTTGGGCTTTGCCCCCTCCCACCCGGGGCAGTGCGGCTTTGGTCCCAACCTTCTGGGGTCGTACAGTAATTTTTGTTGTCAGAAGAGGGTCATGGTGCAATGAAGTTTGAGAACCCCTGCACTAAACTAACAAAAGGCCCTGATTCTGCATGCAGATAGACTGGTGCATCAACATGGAGCTCCATTACCTTGAGTGGGGTTCTGCATCAGTCCACCTGTGTAGATCACATCGCAGGATTGGGGGCTTAATTAGTTAATGTTTCTTAAGAGCGCAACTGTTTTAAGAAAGATAAATGCTGAAAGTCTGTTGGCAAACTTGAAAGTTCACTTAATTATCCCTCCAAATAAAATTTCTATTTTCAGATATTACATTTCCTCAGTTTAGTTTTTACTAAAAGGTAAATTCAGTTTCCAAGGGAAGATAATATTTCTTGGGTATTGTTCTGGAGATTTTTTTTTTATCAGGATAACCCACTTTAAATGATTTTTTTTTGCCACTCTTTTTCCTATTTTGACTTGTAACTTCCCTAAGGCTTTTCCTGAATTTGAAAGTTCTGTTTTCTTTAATGAGCTTATTTTTTATTCTCTCTCAAATCTGCAGTTAAAGAAAAGTAATAGATCATACATTATTTGGAAGTCTACTGCAGGCATCCTACTTGTTCTTTCAGTTTTGCTCTGGTGTAAAGGCAGGCAGGTGAAGCGTGAACTGTATTATATCAACTGCATTAAGTTGCGAGGAGAGATTCTGCAAATAACATCTCATTGAGTTCCCATGAGAAGGCGGGGAGGCGGATTTTGTAGACAGTGAAAGTTGTTGTAGCCCTTTTCTAAGGTTTCCAAAGTGACATATTACCAAGTATCAGAGGGGTAGCCGTGTTAGTCTGTATCCACAAAAACAACAAGGTGCCACTGGACTCCTCGTTGACAAACTGATATAACAACTAATCATAAAAGCCTAGTTAAATAGGGAATGGTGGTTATTCAAGTTCTCAACCAACCACTGTCTAATTATGGAGTACAATTTCCAGTTGTGACAGGGTCGGGCCAGACGGTTACAGGAGAGTGATAGAAGGCAGATATATTATCCCCAGGTTAAGTAGGTCCCTTTCCCCCGCGTAAGGTAACAGGGAAGGTTCCAGAACAATCAGGATCCTTCTGGAAACAATTAAGACAGACAGGCTGATTAGAACACCTGCAGCCAATCAAGAAGCTGCTAGAATCAATTAAGACAGGCTAATCAGGGCATCTGGGTTTAAAAAGGAGCTCACTTCAGTTTGTGCTGCGTGTGTGAGGAGTTGGGAGCAAGAGGTGCTAGGAGCTGAGAGTGAGAACATGTACTGTTGGAGGACTGAAGAGTACAAGCATTATCAGACAGCAGGAAGAAGGTCCTATGGTGAGAATAAAGAAGGTGTTGGGAGGAGGCCATGGGGTAGTAGCCCAGGGAGTTGTAGCTGTCGCACAGCTGTTTCAGGAGGCACTCTAGACAGCTGCATTCCGCAGGGCCCTGGGCTGGACCCCAGAGTAGGGGGCGGGCCTGGGTTCCCCCCAAACCTCCCAACTCCTGATCAGACACACGAGGAGTTGACCTGGACTGTGGGTTCACGAAAACAGCCAAATTGAGGGCTGCCATGAATCTCCGAGGTGAGCAAATCTGCCAATAAGTGCAAGACCCACCAAGGTAGAGGAAAGGAGTACTTGTGGCACCTTAGAGACTAACCAATTTATTTGAGCATGAACTTTCGTGAGCTACAGCTCACTTCATCGGAGGTAGAGGAGGAACTTTTTCACACAGTGCATTATAGTCTGCTGGTTCTAGCATGGCTGGATAAGGGAAGCAAAAATAATTATTGGCATACAACAGTTTTCCACTTCCTGTTTCCTTGTGTCTGGGGCAAGGGAACATCTGCGGGGGAAATAATTCAATAATCTTTCCTTCTGGTGAAAATCGAAAGGGTGAGCATTTGTTTGATCCTGTGCCATTTCGTTCGGTTGTATAATGACTTTCAGAAAAGATCTGTTTTTTGGGAAGCTTTAACTACTGTTGCTATGTGGAGTCAGAAGGCTGCTGGAGACGGAGCACAATCAAGAAGTGCTAAGTTTTCTCTCTGGGTGTGTAAATATGAGATCTCCAATATGATACTCTCCATCAGCTTTGGAGTGAGTATAACTTTTGGATGTAATATGATGTTTCTATCATCCAATCACCCTTGGGGAAAAATATAAATCTGCATTATTTCACTTTTATCTTGTCTTATTTTGCTTTTCCCCTTTCCTAGATTTTGTCACCAAAGTATAATTTTGTATAAATGAGATTTCCTTATGACCCTTTGTCTTCATTATGGCTGTGAATTGAGATTATTGAAAGGCTTCATTCTCTCTCTCCATTCATGGTGCATGTTGCTTGTCTTCTGCACAACAAGCCAATAGAAGGCAGATTGAGTGGCTCCCTCTGGAACTCTGATTGTAAATTAACATGGGGAAAGTGCCATACAAAAATCACCATATCTAGGAATCCAATCTCCCAGAAGTCTTCTATATTTTAAAACTTCAAGTCAGACTCTTGACTCTTCCGGGGCAAACTTTTTCAACAGGCCTCCAAAACGGTATCTACAACGCTCTTCATTACATGTGAAATACCTGTATTTATACATGCGAGCAAGACATCACATGCAAATATGTGCACAAGCAAAAAAAATTGGCCCTCACCTGTGATCCCCATTTATACAGCACCATCAATGTCTAGAAATAGTGTTATTTTAAAATTATATAGCTAGTTGAATTATTATTACTACTTATTAGAGTAGTGATGAGAGGTCCCAATCAGGACCACATTGTGTTAAGCAGTGTACAAAGACCCAGTAAGAGACAGTCCCTGCTTCAAAGAGCTTACAGTCTATTGAGACAAAACAGAAAAAGGGTGACAGAGGAAACGGAGGCATAGAGAGGTGAAATGATTTGCCCAAGGTCACACAGCAAGTCAGTGGCAGAGCTGAGAGTACAACCTTGTCCTCCTGATTCCCAGTCTAAAGAATCAGGCTCATCTCTTCAGAAATAATGGAAGTCTTCATTTTCTTTCTAAAGAAGTTTGTGGCCAGTATTCACATTAAATTCTTATAAAATACACCATAATTTTTTCTCCTATGATTGCTGGTAGCGTCTATCCTGGAGCATTTTACTGTACCTTATTAGAGAAGGCAAATGAAAAGTTGCTTGAATATGGCTGTGGTACTTGTGCTGTCATTAATTAGCCAGTCAAGTGACACTGCGAACACTTCGCCCTCCTCTGATTGTATATTGAATATATTTAACACTTCTATTTAGTACTTCTATTAGTATCTGATCTCTCACCCTTGTTAATCTAGAGTAACTCAGTTGACTCAGTGATGTTACTCTGGTTACACACTGTTGAGTGAGATCAGGCTGGCCCATTTGATGTATATTTTCTGGTTCCTGCAACTAGATGGTTCTTTTCAAATTATTTACCTGCCTGGGGTGGATGGTGAAGGCAAACTAAAAGAAAAAATTATTAAACAGAGATTTTACTCTTTTGTTCACTATGTTGCTATTGATAGAGTTCTAGTAACTACACTTACCGTGGATAGATGCTGCGGTGATCAATCCACCGGGAGTCGATTTAGCAGATCTAGTGAAGACCCGCTAAATCAACTGCAGATCACTCTCCCGTTGACTCCAGTACTCCAGCCGAATGAGAAGCATAAGGTAAGTCAGCGGGAGAGTTTCTCCTGTTGACCCAGCGCTGTGTAGATACCGCAATGAGTCGACCTAACCCTGTGGTGTAGACCTGCCCTAAAACTCAGCAAATAAAACATGGGTCCTTTTTTCCCCCTCCTTCTGAGAAACTGTAGAGTGATTTGTGTCAAACAGAATTAGAATGGCGCCAAACTCTTACTTTGCAGTTCAGGTTTGGCATGAGGGTTATCCTTTTTTGTGTGTGGATTGAAGGTTCCCTGCAGGCTTGAGTTAACAGAAACATTACCTGAGCACTTGACTGTAATGCTAGAACTGTGGGGATCTTCCTACCAATCATTTCTTCCTATTCCTGTTGTTTGCTAGGTACATTTCTGCATCCAGGGATCCAGCAGGAGCCGCTAGTGTGCCTACTGCATATGTGTATGTAGTCCCTCACATGCATACACAAAGAGCGCAGGCTTGCAATTTAATATGATCTTTCTCTTTGTAAGGACAACTTTTTACTGAAATGTCTGAGGCATTTCCAAAACCATAGTTTTAAAGCTTTTATCTCTTTCAAAAGAGGAACAAACTGAGATACCTTAGAATAATTATTTGTGAACAGCATAAAAGTCCCCAGTTATTGGGATAACTACAGCTTGTGTCCCAAATGACTTTTCATGCCAAAGTTGTTGTTAACATAAACCTGAAAAGAGCCATATATGCATTGCTCAGTGCATGACAATGTATTCATCTGATGAGTCAGTGTAAATGCCTCTGTATCAGAGCAGGTTTTATTGTTTACAGTAATGGAAGTGTTTAGGAATGACAAATTTATCAGTGTGCCTAAGTTTTCTTTGTAAAATTTTGGATAATCAGTTTGACAGGATTTGCAGCTTTTCAGTTCAATCAATATTGATTCCAGATATGATCTAAATCCAAGTCTTGCTTATAGCTGAGAAGGCTAAATTCTAACAGAGGAAAATACTGTTTGTCAGCTCAAATGCTGCCATGGCAAACGAACACCTTCAATGTAATGTACAAGTGAATTATTCTTTGTTTCATATACTATTTTATTTACTATATTATTTCATAATATTGCCATTGATAATGTTCTAAATTGCTGTCAAGCAAGACATACTATATGAAACAATTTAGTAGCTGCATAGTTTATTTTGGTATGTTGAAATAGAAATAAAAATAACACCTTTCTCAGCAACTAAAATACTCTGTAATTGTGAAATAAAAGCATTACATTACCTGAAATGCAGGTGAGCTGAATATTCATGGTATAGTCTAGTCTCTGTGTTATATGCCTATATACTAAAAGAAAGCAATATAGATTCATTGGGGGTGGGAGGCAAAGAGAGAAGATCTAAATGTTTTGTACTTATATACATTATCAAGTGTATTTTACTAGTGTACATCTTGGTTTGGGGGGGGTGGAATCATAGAGCTGTTGCAGAGAAAGAGAAAAAATATTGGGAAACTCCTGCCCACTCCATATGTCAGCAACATTGTTGTTAAAGGCAACCCTGTAATTAGAGCTCTGATTGGTTATGGAATGGGCAGGAGTAGAAAGAGTAGGTCCTTCCTAACCTACCCACAAAGCCCTAGCTGGCTAGAGAACTGACCAGAAATGCCGCCCTTACTACCTTCTGCCAGCTCCCCTCCCACTGAAGGATGGGAATGTCACTCTAGAAAGGATCTTGCATACAGACCTGTTTTTCATTTGCAGGGATGAAGCAGACCCCGATGCTGAGTTTGTGGATTAGGAGACGGATTTAGAGAGCAGCCTGGGTGCGGATGGCTTCTACAAGCTCTCATTGTGTGACATGCATTAATTGGCCCCTGACCAAAGAAGCCCTAACCTGGAGCTAATGGGGTCATTTGGATGGTTTGTTGTCATTTGGATAGAATAAGAGCTCTTTTGTTAAGCATTGTGGATTTTTTGCCAGAAGCTGGGAATGGATGACAGGGGATGGGATCACTTGATGATTACCTGTTCTATACATTCCCTTTGGGGCACCTGGCATTGGCCTCTGTCAAAAGACAGGATACTGGGCTAGATGGACCTTTGGTCTGACCCAATATGGCCGTTCTTATGTTCTTATTTCATTATATTGTAATTAATTATTCCATTTAATGGCACTGTGGTTCTTCTCTCCATGCTGCTAAAGGTTTTGGAATAGATCTCTGTATTTGAGTGACTGTCGTTGCTACCTCCCAAAAGGTTGTGAGAGAGTTCTCCACCCCAAACCAAGGGATGGAAACTTGGAATAGACTCTGTGAGAGAGGGGCCCCTTCTTCACATTCCTTTGAAACTTTGTTATTTCACAGTTCACAGGTTATTTCATCTGTCACATCATCTCTCTTCATTCCTGCACTCCTCATCATCATCAGCTTCAAGGCAAATCCCACAGGGGTGTAGTTTCCTTGCAGATCAGGCACATCATGGATTGATTTCTAGCTAGATCCATTAGACAGTCTGGCTGGATATTCTGTGTCCATCACTGGTGATCTTTTTTTGGCACCAGTGCTAATTCTATATGCAACGTAGCCTGTGTAATTAACCTGTGTTTGTAGACAGTGATTGAAAAGTTGTGTAATGCTTTTATATGATGGCTAAGTACAGTATAAAGTTTATTGAATTGTGTATATTACAAAGCTATACCCAGATAATGCATTACCGATGTGGGGGGGAGAGAGTCTAATGCATATCGAGTGTACTTTACTTGAGAGGAGCACTTTGTTTTACTAAGAGAAAATCCTAGTTGCCCAAACTTTAGTCCATGCTTTTTGTCTCTCAATCAGAGGTACAGTAAACTCATCAAATAACAGTGTGGTGTTCGAAGTAAAGAGCAGTCTTAAATTATTACTTTGGTGTACCTCATATGTTGTCTTTTGCAGGCTCAAATGTGTAATCAAGTTGCAGTGGGGGAGGTTTAGATTGGATATTAGGAAAAACTTTTTCACTAAGAGGGTGGTGAAACACTGGAATGCGTTACCTAGGGAGGTGGTAGAATCTCCTTCCTTAGAGGTTTTTAAGGTCAGGCTTGACAAAGCCCTGGCTGGGATGATTTAACTGGGAATTGGTCCTGCTTTGAGCAGGGGGTTGGACTAGATGACCTTCTGGGGTCCCTTCCAACCCTGAATCATATGGTTCTATGATTCTATGATCTGAACAAGAAAAATTCTAACAATAGATAAGAGTGGGTAAACAATTAGCTGCTCAACCTCTAGGCAGCTGAGTTTCCATTATTCAGTGCTGGCAGAATGTTCTAAGTCAGTTTGTCTTAGCTCTGTATTCCTCTGTAAAAAAATACTTCTCCCATTAACATACTAACAGAGATAACCTTATCAAAAGAATTTGTGAACTAAAATTTTAGAAAAAAGGACTTAAAAACGGTGTATACTTTAAGGGCACTTATTTCTTCACTATCTTGGAGTGTTTTTCCAGTCAGTAATTTCTTTCTGCATATTACAGACCATTTTACGGATGGTTTTGGGGCAGTACTCAGGAATGCTTTGAGTCCTTCAAGACTAATAATTCGTGGCACAGAGAAGAATCTGGACCTCCATAGAACTTCTGAATAAATTTAATCCTTCAATTAAAGTGTAGTCCTTTTCTCCTTAGAAAGCGTATTTTTCTCTTTTAGACCAAGAGAGACCTATAAAGCAAGTGACACTGATTACTTTTTCAAGTACTCTGTGAACTGTACTTGCAAGTATGTTTCCTCTAAAATGTTCATAAATGGGACCCAATTCTGTGAGGTATTTAGCACTGCTGATTCTCATTGAAGTAGAGGCGTTATAGATGCACAAGAGTTAGCAGGACCAGGGCATTGCTCTTTAAAGATCTGATCCTTCATATGTTGACGTTAATGGCAAAAGTGCAATTGACTACAATGGGTGAAGGATCAGACCCTAAGGATGTGATCTTGAGCATTACTGAGCACTTTGACTTATTTTTAAGTCATTGGAAATAATAGATGCTCAGCACTACTCAGAAAGGGCTGGGCATCTTGCAGGATTAGGCTTTTACTATTTAAATTATGAACTGTGATGACTTTGAAAACCATTCCTACCTAATAGATATGTAACTCTTGATCATCAGTTAATCAATAAGGGTGTCAATTCTGCATTCTAAATATTATATGTCTGTGATTTAATGTATTAATACTGTACAAACTTCCTGGTAAAAGTAATGATAAAATCCATGTAGAATTAACTCATATAACTTTTGGTCTTTTTGTCCATTTGCTTAATCAGGAAAGCTGTATTCAGGTTAGTCCTCTTACAATGGAGCTCGTACTCCTAGTGATGTACCAGCTTGTACGATCAGAGCTATAGGGGAACTGAGCCATTTTTCTTCCATTAGCCCTGAATGAATCAAGCTTCTAACATTTTAAATGGATATTTGTATTGATTAAGATAAATATTTGAGTTTGCAAGATAAATTGGGGATTGTCACTTCCCTGGTTGGTGTTATATTCCATCTTGCCATAATAAAGGGGGACACTCATATTAAACAACTTGAAGATTAAAATATTTTGCTAGTGTAAATTTATATAAGCAAATTCAACAGCCTGAACCTGAGTGTCCTCTAAAATGCCCTCTGATCCACAGCTCATTTAAGACAATGGAAAAACTTCAAGTGACCAGGAGTGTGCTGTTGCCCTTACAGAAAGACAAATGTTCACCAAACAAACATAAAGTATTCAATTATTTTCAGTGCTTTTTTAAAAAAAAATCTTTGTCTCAACAAAATAATGATGATGATAAAAACAAGACCAACATATTCTCTGTCATAGTAATGACCCCAGTGGTTGTAGAAATACTGTTTCACTTGAACAGTATCCATGAGTACCAAAATTTTGGCATAGGAGAGTCATCATATCTGAGGTAAGAAAGAGCAGCTCACCATCAGATCAGCTGTTCCACTGAGGTACTGCTAGAAGAATAACAGATGGGCTGTCAGCCCCTGCCAACTGTCTAGTTCCTCAATAAAATTAATGTAGTAGGCAGTACCACTAGTAGCCATTTTCCAGCTTGAATGGTAGAAAACATTTAATTGTGTGGAACACTCTCTGTTGAGAGAGTCCTGCTATTACCTTATGTGGCATTTTTTGTGTCAAAGCTGCAACCAAAAATAACATCTAGGAAGAATCTCCAAAATGTTGGACCCTTCTAGCTACCTAGACTATGCCCTCTTCTTTATCTCTCCAATGAGCTTTCTAGAGGGCAGAGCAGAAGAGGCAACTCTTCCCATTTTGGCAGTTTTAATGCTTGTAATTTTCAGTGCTTTTCTATCAATGTTTTATTGGTTCCTCTGTTTTTGTCCATAGGAGCAGCAGCTCCAAAGAGAGGGAGGCTGAAAGCACTCTGGGTATGATAGCACTCTATGGGGCTGTTCTATTCTACTTCCGAATCTGCCCCAGAACTCTCCAACTAAGCAGCAGTTTCCAATGAGGGATCAAAGTGCCAGCCTGCAGTTCTCTCCCAGCTGCTCAGTGTAGCATCAGGGATGCCTGCAGCTAAAGGCAGAGCTTTCCTCAGCAAGAGCCTTCCTTTAAAAAACATCAGTAAATTTTTAAATTCTTTGTTCAGCCAGACACTTTAAAAAGTTGAAACAAAGACGTGTTTAAATCTCTCTCTCTCTCTCTCAGAAAATGCTCTACTCTTCTTTCACTGCGCCTTTGTCATTTTTACGCAGGTCTTCTTCAAGAGTTGTTTCATTTCCCAGTTCTCTGTTTTCCTTGCTTGGATAATCAATGTACTCTTCTGGGACAGAAATTCTGAATAGAAGGAAAAACAACTTTTATCCTTTCTTGAGCAAATAAATTAACTAATTGAACACCACCGCTATTTTCAGTTTTGCCCCAAATTAATTTTCTGTTAATAGGGATCAAACCTAAATTAAACCTCTTTATTCTATCTTTCCCTCTGCTCCAGCTTGTCCTCTGGCAATCCATTAGCACATTTCTAACGTCAAGCCAACTGACTTACTCCTGATAAAGTTGACAGAGAAACTTGCTGACTTATGGGATCCTCCAGACAGCCTCCCCAATGCAATCAGTTAAACATATTATAGGGACTATATTGTTCTTAATGTAAGTCAGCTGAAATCAATGGTGCTACAGCAGAGGTATATTTAGCCCAGGTAGCCTAATGTAAACATGAGCTAGGTAGGGGTGTAAATATATTTCATAGGCAGAGTTCAGAGCAATGCTCATAGTAACAACTGCTTAACCCTTTCCAAGGAGATAGAACACCCTCCCTGAGGGGATGAAAGGTTTGGGCAGGAGACAAACTTGGTTATTTCCAAACTTTTGAGTGCTTCACTTTGCAACCTTAACATTCCTTTAATGTAGTTTTTGTATGAGACTGATATTTACACACACAGAGATTCTGAAATCAATGGAGTCATGGCAATACTGTAAACCAGATAAGGACCTGCCCTTTCTCATCCTTATTACTACTAATAGCTGACCAACATTTGTGCACTGTTAAGTGTTTTAATGGTTTTTAGCTACTGTGGACTTTCTTTAAATGTCTTAGATAACCCATAATAGTGTGTTGGGAGTTATTTTGAGTAAATGCTCAAAGCAATTGGCTTAGTAGTTTAAGGGCATTTCATCAAGTCTTACTTAAAATTTACAGGCTCTAAATCCCTACATAGAATGTCTCAAGGTAGATTGCTCATCATCTTTGTTTTCATCATCTAAATTTGCTTTTTCTGACACAAGTCAGAAAAAGAAACTTTTTCCTTTACTACTTTATTTTGTGTTTGCCATAATATTTTCAAGGGAAACTTAAGCCTCACACTTAGTATGTGAAGATTTCTTTCCAAGTGGAAGTACATCACATTTCTAAATCTGGTATGACACTTATCCTCTTGGAGAGTTTGCACTATGGCCTAAAATCCTTGTCTCCTGCTTAATGTTTAAAGACCGCTATACAAAATATGGCACCCTTACTCAGAGTGCAGTGGATGGAGTCCTCATGAAGAAGGCAATTACATTAGTAAAAATTCTGAATTCTTAGGCCACACTGGATTGGACCAGAGATCCATGTGTTCCAATAAATAAATCAATGGGAGCTGATGGGTCCTCAGCCCTTCTGAAAATCAGGCCAGTTATGTAGATGCCTAAATATGGACTAAGGCATCTGTTTTTAAAAAAAAAATGAGAGAGAGCAGGTGGGGAGAGGGATGGGGGAATACACAGTTTCAGAAGCTTTTTCCCCTCTTTTACCGTTTCACCCAACTCTCACTATCACAAGTCTCTCAATATATATAAACTTGGTAGGCTACAATAGCCTATTCTGAACTATTAATTGTTTACATTTAAAAAAACCCTCTAATTGTATAATTACATAATCTTATGAGTCCTGGCAGTCTTCAGATGGGGCAACGTGTGAAACATTGCTTTATGAATAAATAATTTACAATGTTTAATAGATTAAACTGTAAGAAATAAAGTCAGCTATAACACAGCAATATGCTACATAGTTTCTGCTTCCAGATATACCAGTGAAATAACTCCATTGAGTACAGTGGGTTTTTTTCCTGGATTTAGCCTGGCATAACTCAGATCAGAACTTGGCCCTACCTGTGGTTTGGGCAAGTGTGTGCACACAGGGATAATGGGAGAATAATGCATGACATTCTCTATGTTCTGCAACAACAGGGCCTGCTCTTCACTTGATGTAAATTAATGTGGTTCTGTTGACTTCAATGGAGCTGCACCAGCTGAGATTTTGGCCCAATGTTTGGGGGTGGGAGGGGCGGGATTTCACACACACCTGTATTCAGTTGTTTTTGTTTTTTTTTACCTTCTCTTACTGACATGACTCCAATATCCACAAGAAAGAAAACTAGCATTAACTGAGACATTAGCAGATATAAATTCTTGGGGTATTATACTGTGTAACTGAAGGTAGGGTAGGGAGACCTTTTCACTGTCAGATTTTACTACAGTCTATGAATGTTAATGCAGCTAATAAAGACATGCTTTAGTCCCTGCATATGAAAATACTGAAGAAGGTGGGAAAGAAGGGGGGGGGGATTAAGTATCTTTAACATCCATGCAATAAGGAAGAGCTATGCTTTTTAATGCTGATGTGGTATAAGTGCAGCTTTTTATTCAAAAAATAGAATGATGGTGTAAATAGGCAGATTTACAAGGGAAATAAATTCACACTAATTGCAACATATTTTAGATCTTTGCAGATGATATCCAGTCTCTGCACTACTGGAGAAAATATACAAGTAACACACTTTTGCAGATATATAGAGCTTGTCATCCAAGCATGACAAATATGAAATAGTTCTTCCTCAAAACACCTGGTAGTCTAATGATATATGGGGATCATGTCACTCCTACTGGCTGATAGCTGTTTAACAGCAGCACTTCTCAATAGTTTAAGACAGGAAGTAAAGAGTACCATATGCAAATAAACTTCAGGGAGGCTTTCTGTAGATGGAATCAAGTATCAGAGGGGTAGCTGTGTTAGTCTGTATCCATAAAAACAGCATGCCACCGGACTCCTCATTGTTTTTGTAAACAGAATGTAATTACTAAGATGCCAGGAATTCACCCCTATGCTTTGAAAATGTCAAAGGATCTTCAGTGACCACATGAGGGCAAGGCATTAGTCTTGTACAACAGACAAACGATGGCACACCTGGAAGCAGTATGGGGTTGATCCAAATCCCATGAAATCTATGAGGTCTTTCCATAGACGTGCACCCTGTCTCTTTAAATGCTGTGCCGGGGCATTGGTTATGTTGTGACTCAAAGGGAAAAGCATAATATACTAAATCATTAGCATCACATCCTGCAGCACCTACTCCAGGTGGTCCTTGTAGGTCTCCCATCCACATATATCCAGGTTTGCTCTTTCTGAGCTTGTGAGGTTTGACAGCATCATGCACATCACAAGATGGAATGTACGTAAGTGTGAGTTGCTCCTCAGTGTTCCTTTAAAAGAAAAGATGGCGGAAGAGCTATGCCTTTTAATTAATAAAGTACATTTACAGTCCTTTTAAGCCCTTTTGTCTCCTTCATTGACCTCTTTTTCTTTATCTGCTTGAAACTTTTCTCCTTATTTATCGTGCCTAGTTGTGCAAGAGGTTAAGATAAAGAAAAATGGTTCAAATCAATAAAGAAGATGAGGTCAGTAAAGGAGACAAAAGATGGTGTGTAAAGGAGACAAAATGATTTTAAATGTTGGTCATTGATTTAAAACATAGTCCTTATTAAAATGATGTTGTATACGTTCTCTCTGCCTCTTTCCTTTATTCCATGTGTATTATTTTCCTTCTTTTTTCATACCCAATACATTAGCCCTTTCTCTTTTTTGCAACACAAGTCTCCCTCAATGCTGTTAATCTTTTCTTAATTCCCATCCACATCCAGATCAGCAACCCACTCAATTCCCTGACTCACATTCTCAGATACTCCTAAATCTGCTCCAGGATCTTTTGCACTAGGTTTTTCAATACCTTCCTGATGCCCTTCTTTGATAACCCTATAGCAGCCAGCACAAAGGAATCTAAGGCACATTCAGGAAGAACTCCAGGTGAATGCTAATGAGAAAACAGCATGGTAAGCAGTTTATGCAGTGGCCTCTGAGCTATGGTCACTGAGTTCTTATATTCTGTTCATTCCTTGTGTTGACCTTGAACAAATAATTTTAAATTACTTGCCTTAGTTTTCCCAGCTGTAAAATAGGGACAAAAAAATCTATCTTGGAAGCACATTATGAGGCTTTCAGATTTTTGGGGAGAAAAGGAGACTAATGAATGAAGACAGATGAACAATAAATTATGATATTAAAGGATTGGTTGAGACAGAGAAGGCATTGCATGGTAAGGAAGAAAAGATGGAAGCTCATGACAGCTGTATCAGAGGAAGAGGGATTAGCAAAGAGCCCTATGGCTACATAGTGGCTGGATTTGTTACTGGATTTCCTGTCCTTGTTCAGGAACTGCTGGGGTATATGCTGTCAAATGCCTCATGAGTGGAGGGAGCACATTCCCTCATGCAACCACAGAGTACCTCATATGTGCAGCTGCTGTTGCCTATTAAGGAAATGTGGCAGCATCAACAGATGAATATTCAGATTTGGATATGGCATTGGAACATTTGATTTGCTGCCAAATTTAGGGCACTTGGCAAGTAGGCTGACAGAAGCTAAATTTGCATTGATACTGCATTGCCAAAATGTACATATCAACCATCCCTGACTGACCTGGAAAGGATTTAGGAAGAGTAGAAAAGCAGTCAGTATCTGTTAAGCATTTTTAAAATTCAGTTTTGAAATAATATTTTAAGTAATGTGATTATTTTGGACTTTCTTTCCTATAAAATTACCATTTCCTCTTTCATTACTTAGTATACTCCAGTCCTTTAGAAGCTTTGGAAAAAAACCCTATCAGTTGTGTTTTGCATTTCTAACGAGTCTTTTTTCCTGGAGTTTTTTAAGTCATTTATTGTACTTCAAACATATTTTGTCTTTTCCTGATTTGCATAGCCCTGTCTTTTTTGCATTGTTGATCATTTTTTGTTTTTCCTCTAAGCATTGGGCTGGTTTTTGTTCATTTTCTTAATCCTTTCCTGATAGCACTTTGTCTTTGAGACAGTGTGCTTTCATAGAAGAAAGGAACTGGATAATACTGCAAGTTGAAAGGTTTAAAATAGTTACAACTCCCTTCTTCTAAGTTGTCTTACATTGTGCCTTATTTATTCATTTTATTTCTGTTTCTCTCTGATCCTGTTCAGATATCTTTCTATTATTGTTGTTCCTAATAACCATATTATACTAAACATATCAGATTAAAGTAATTTACAGTTGCATGACTCCAGTGTGCATCTAAATTGTTTTAACTTTTTTATATTCTGTATTAGTTTATACAATATCTAGGTTGAGATCAACATTTTCAGAAGTGCCTAAAGTTAGATATTTAAGAAGTCCATATTTTGGCACCTAAATGGCTGGCCTGATTTTCAGAAGTGTCGAGTACACTCAGCTCCTGCAGTACATGAATTTCATCTCATACACTCACCTCCTGGGGGCTGAGAGTGCCCAGAAACATTTACAGGACATCTGGCTGACAGTGAGACAATAAATAATATAAATAAATATAAATATTTACAATAAATATTTACTTCACCATCAAAAATTTAATCTGTATAAAGTAATTTTACACACTATAATCCTAACTCTTTAAAATTCCTTTGTGTCCTACAGGGGGTTTTCTTCGGTGAATTCAATGATTTAACAGAGTTCCTATTGTCACAAAAAAAAATCTTGAGTGGTGGGCAAACTATGGCCCGCAGGACCGTCCTGCCCAGCCCCTGAGCTCCCAGCCACAGAGGCTAGCCCCCGCCCCCTACCCCATTGTCCCCCCTCCCCTGTAGTTGTACCGCCGCACGGGCAGCGCGGCTTGCACCCGCCGACATCCCAGGCTTTCCAATAAGGTAAGAGGGTGGGGGGAGAGGGGGTGGATAAGGGGCAGGAGGTCCCAGGGGGCAGTCAGGAGACGGGGTGGTTGGATGGGGTGGAGGTTTGGTCGGGGAGGCAGTCAGGAGACAGGAAGCAGTGGGGTTGGATGGGGGTGGGATCCTGGGAGGTCCCAGGGGACAGGGGGACAGGGAGCGGGGGGGGGGGCAGTTAGCAATAGGGATCCTGGGAGGGGGCAGTCAGGGGACAAGGAGTGGGTGGGGGTTGGCTGGGTCAGGGTTTCTTAAGGGGGCAGTCAGGGGGCGTGAAGTGGAAGGGGGCGGATAGAGGGCAAGGGCCAGGGCCAGGCTGTTTGCAGAGGCACAGCCTTCCCTACCTGGCCCTCCATACCGTTTTACAACCCTGATGTGGCCCTCAGGCCAAAAAGTTTGCCCACCCCTGATCTAGCACATCAGTGATCCTATTTAGAGATTATATCCTTTAACTGCTGAAGTCCAGAAAAGGAAAGATTTTGCTGATCAGATAGATTTGCCATACTTTGGGAATGACCGGGATGTTTCTATGTTTATTCTCTGGTGGATTCTCTATGGGACAGGAGTAGACATCTCTGTCTGCATGTCCTTATCAAGCACGTCTGTAATACATTCACTACATATTGTCATCACTTTGGGATTTGACCAAGTGTCTCCTGTTAGACTCTAGATTCTGTTTTGATCCTCTGGAATGGGAAGGGGAAAAAATTCCATCTATTTAGAGGGTCAAAACCTAACCAAATCTTTCAATTAAAGTTCAGTGATAAAAGATAAGTGCTTCTACAATGGGGAATTGTGGGTTTTTATAGTTTTTCTCTATCTGACCTCTGATTTAGTAAGATGTTTTCCATTGATTTGTACAAAAAGAAATCTACTGTAGCAATACTATCCACCACAACCCCCAAAACTTTTTCAAAGTCACAGCTTCCCAGGATAGAGTCCCTCATCCTATAAATATGGGCTACCTTCTTTGTTCCCACATATATACATTTACATATAATATATACATTAAAATACATATTGTTTGCTTGTACCCAGTCTACCAAGAAATCCAGATTGCTCTGAATCAGTAATTTGTCCTCTTCATTATTCATCACTCCTCCAGTTTTTATGTCATTTGCTAACTTTATCAATGGTTTTATGTTTTCTTCCAGCTCACTGACAAAAATAGTATAGGGCCAATAACTGATCCCTGTGGGACCCCACTGGAAACACACCTGGTCAATGACTATTCCCTGTTTACAATTACACAGAGATTACAAAATGTAATTACATTTATGTAGTTAAACATTCTATTTAACATTTTAATTACCATTACAATTTAAAATTAATTGAATCATAGTCGTAGGACTGGAAGGTCCTTCAGAGGTCACCTAGTCCAGTCCCCTGCACTTATGGCAGGACTCAGTATTATCTAGACCATTTCTGACAGGTGTTTGTCTAATCTGCTCTTTAAAATCTCCAATTATGGAGATTCCACAACCTCCCTAGGTAAATTGTTGCTGCTGTTATATTTATTATTTGCATTACAGTAGCCTCTGTCAGGATTGTGACTCTCTGTTATGTTGTGTACTGAACAAACAAATTAAAAGATAGGCCTTTTGCCATAGAGATCACAATAGAAATAGGTGGGAATAGACCACAGTGGAGGGGAAGACAAGAGTGACAAATACTAGAAAAACAAGACTGCATGTTAACCAGTTGTACCATGTTGAGACTTCATATATGTCTTTTTTCTTTTTCTTTTTTTTTTTAAGAAGATAACAATGGATTACTGAATCATAGACATATTGCCTTCCAAATTGGACATAAATTAATTCAAACTTAAATCATTTAGTCCAACCCTTATGATTGTTCTGTTCACTTACAGTGATACTAGACTTTTTATTCCATTTAGCATATGGGAATTCAAAATACAGAATAAATGAGCATTGCCAGGATAAGCACTTGACTCTAACAACCAAGTGATGGCTAATGAACTTACATGTTAGACAGGGCTAGTGTTTGTGAATATATATTTTGTCATTAAATAGCTCTACATTGCTTTTAAGTATAATTGTGTGGATATTAGATTAATAAATTCCTTATCTTATATTTTATTTCTCCAATCAGTCTTTGCAAACCTTGAGAAATATATGAATGAAACATAATATAGATTCTTATTTTCAAAACTGTTTTTGTCAATAGGAATGAAGTGCTCTCAAAAGCACCAAATACCTCCTAATAGGCCAATTTTATTTTACTGCTTTATTTCCCAGGAGTGCATTTTCAGTAGTTAGTTTGTGAAATTATGTACACAATTATCATTACTGTGCATTGAGTTTAAAAAGAAAATGTGGACTGCTTTTGATTTAAATAATTTATTGTTGTTAGCTGAGCTGGCCATGCTATCCACAGAAAAACAAAAAACAAAAAAATAAGACAAATCTTGCTCTTTTTTCAAACATACTTATTTTATTTTATCATTTGAAATTTTTTACAGTGGTTCTTGCACATACATTTTAGGCTATGTATTGCTTGTAAATTATATTCACCGCATGTATTTGTTATTCATTATTGATTGTTACCTCTCTGTGAATAGTCAGCTTAGTCTCAAGGTGTTACAGCTCCTTCCTAACTCGATGAGCACAGTTGCGATAAAGGAGAGGCCAAAAACAAGTTATGTGTCCTTCGATTGACTCCAGGAGAGTGGGAGAACTTTGTGGAGTTTAGAGTTCTATGATGAGGGTTCAAGTTTTTTAGGGCATTTGAAACAGTTTCCTTTCTGTGCCATTTGAGTCAGGCCAAACCTGAGACAACAAAAACAAAAAAAGTAGGTAAGATTGGAGGCAAACTTAAGATTCATTTCCTTTTGCTACATTCACATGAAGTATTTGTAGTTTTTACAGGTGCTGCCTATATTTAAAGCTGCCTAAGACTTTCCATTATAAGACCCTATTTTCAGTTGCTTATAGCTTATATAGTTGTCAGACTTTAACTGCTTGAGCTAAAATTTTCCACACTGGATATCTGCCTCAGGCTGAATTTTGTATGGAAATCTTCAGCAAAAGTGGCTCAACCTTTTCTGAGAATCAGATTAGGGAAAAATGTATTACTTTGTTCATTTAAAAAAATTCTTGCCACCATTTCATTCAGAAGCTCTATCATCTCCATGCTTTGGAGTAGAAGCTTGATATTTATCAGGGATATTGCACTGGTGTTAGGGTTGTGCCTTTGAAAATGTGCTCAAATTTGGCAATGTTATAAGCCTCTGGAAAAATTGCAGCTCACACATGCTCAGTAGACACTTGTTAGAATTAGGCAGCTAAAGTCTTTCAAGAATCTGTCTGTACTGAAAATGCTCCAGCCCAGGGATGCAGTGAATGATTAGGACTTCCTGGGAAGAGACATTTCAGATAGCCAGCTCCAGGAACGCAAAGCAGGGAGACTCTCTCTCCTGTGCTCCACATTCTTTTAATGTATTTTTCTACATAATTATTATTAGTATTATGGTAGTGCATAGATGCCCTCAACCAAGATAGGGGCCCCATTGTGCTAGACACTGTTACATATGCACAGTAAGAGACTGCCCCTACCCCAATGATCTAATTGTCTAAATAGACCAGACAGACAAACTATGAGAAAGGAAGGAGAGGGGCAGAGAAGTGAAGTGACTTATCCAAAGTCATGCAATAAGTAAGTAGCACAGAGACAATAAATTCTAGGCCTCCTGATCACTGTCCAGTGCCTATTCCACTTGACCACATTGCTTCAACTAACTTAAATGGAGCTATGCAAGTTTACACCATCTTAGAATCCGGCCCATTGTGTACAGAGAAACAGTTAAACCAAAATGTTAAAACTTATTTGTGAGCTCAGGCATAGCCATCATGTTGATTCCTATTCCTAAACAGAGCTGCTTGTAAATTGTTCATGTATTTTAAATCTATACTTACCTGGAATATAAATGCCCATCAACCATATTTTGGAAATATCTACCTCCTTGAGGGATTATATCATTAAATATTTTCATTCCCTTATAAAACACGTGGTTTCCACTCGTGAAATCTTGACATCATCACTGTACAAAAGATATGAAGAGATTGACTCCTTCAATCTACTCTCTCATCAACATCAATTTCTTAGTCCTCTGCTAAAAGTCATTCAGCACAAGCTGATGGTCTCAGTTCTTATCGAAGTGGAAAGAGTCCACAACCCAAATACAACCATCACCACTACATCTTATTGCAGGTTGCACCCAGGTTGGCCTTCTCAACAGGGAACTAAAGGAATGAATAATCCATGGGTACTAAACTATTTTCTTATCTCTGAAGGAAGTTCATACAAATCAGAAGTAATGTACTTGTAAGTGCAGTGTGGAAAAGCTTGTCATTACTTATGGCTACACAGGACCTGTAAGTAGTGAGGACTTTTGTTTCCATTTCAGTCATTCTGGTGTCTTTGATGAACACTTTGTCCATCTTAGAGTGAGAGAAAGAAATATAAACACTATATACCTATATACTCAGTTAGCTTCTGTGATCAAGCCATATGAATGAATTTTCTGTAACTCACTCTTCTATTACAGTAATTACTTGCAGGAGTCTCTTATGTAAAGAAAACAAAACATAAAATGTATGAAAAGATCACACCCAAATTAAATCAAAATCACATAATAAGTGATTAACATTTAGCCCACAAAATAACTGCAAAAGATATGGAGAACTCTGAACTTCACCCAGCGTTGTTGTTTTCCAATGACAGTTTCCCCATTTGTGGAAAATATAAACTAGTGTCAGTCTCCTAGCTAATACTAACCCGCATTAACCTCTAATGCAAAAGTCACCATGTTGTTTAAACTCACTTAATGTAAAAATGTAGCATATATCAGTGGTTCTCAACTAGGGGTCTGGGGCCCCTTGAGGGGCCATGAGCAAGTTTGAGGGGGTCCTCCAAGCATGGTCAGTGTTAGACTCATGGGGGCCCAGGGCACAAAGCCAAAGCCTTACCACATCAGGCTGCAGCCTGGGGTCCTGAGCCCCGTTACCTGGGGCTTAAGCCGAAGCCTGAGAATGTAGCTTCGTGGGGGCACTCTGTGGCCCACAGAGTTTTTATAGCATGTTGGGTGGGGGACCTCAGAAAGAATACGGTTGAGAACCCCTGTTTTATGTCACATTTTTTCATATATTTTAATATTTTGTCTCTTTACATCCATTTTCTAGCAAATACGTTTGAAAATTCTCCTTATTCACTGCAATTTGAGATATAATGTCTGTAAAGCAGAAATCCATAAAGCTGCCTATAGCAATAATTGTTTCATGTTTCCAGTCCTCCTAGGATTTTTCACTTGTTCATTTCTCTTAAATTGTAAATTTGAAATTGCTGATTCATAGTACTACAATGATTTACTCTAGGAAAATAAATATAATCTCTTCAAACTTCACTTTTGTGAGTCATAATTCAAGTTTTAATAACTTACGTGCTATCTAACATACCAGATATTGTAGGGCAATTCACTTCTAATGCTGTCCATGTAAGTTGTATATTTCGGTGAAATGCCACTATCTGTGTGGGGTACTGGTACATAATAATAAATAAATGTTATTTTTCTGACCCTCTACAGAAAGTTTCTGAGTGTCACTCCAACGCAAGCAGAGGAAAAATTAAAGGAATAACTTCAATTTTTATTTAAAATCATGGCCTGAATTACCAAACAGTTGCATTGATGTAAATGCAGAAGGCACAGCCTCCAATCTCCTATATCCAATTTGGCGGATCTAATAACTGTGGATATGGAGCATAAAGTGCTGTTAGGAACATCTAAGAGCTATTCAGAGCCTTAAAGTGGTAACATATAACAGAAAATATGGCCATGTTCACTTGCAGTGCAGAGGCTGCAAAAGACTAAAACAGTGAACTGGTTAACAGATTTAATTTTCTACTATATCTGCCACATCTGAGGAAATCTGAATGTCATATATTCCATTAAATTGCTTGAGATTCCTCTCATAGGTGGTAAAACACCCATTTCTTGACTTTTCCCATTTGGGGAAGTTACAATTTATACATGGAAAATTCACATTTCTTTTGCAGAAATGATAGTGAAGGTTCAGAGCAATTTGCTTCAATTTCCTAGTGAACCATAAATGACCCCAAAAAAACTCCAGAACAAAACCACTTGAGTCATCGTTATTAGGTGAGAATCCAAAAGCATAAAAGAATTGAATGTGACTACTTGGCTTCAAACTGTGCCAACAAATGGTGAATTTATAAAGACTAGTGAAAGTAGGCATAATCCCCATACATTTTTCCCTACAGGCCAGCATTATTTGATTTTACCTGCATTGAGCTTCAGCATCCTTAGGATAGGTCTACATTTAAAACACTACATTGCTGCAGCTGCGCCATTGCAGCATCTCAGTGTAGACACTACCTAGTCTGACGGGAAGGGTTCTCCCATCAGCATAGGTAATCCAACACCCCGAAAGGCAATAACTAGGTCGACGGAAGAATTTGGCTTATCTACGCCACTCTGGAGAAAATCCGCACCCCTGAGTGATGTAGTTAAGATGACTTAATTTTGTAGTATACACCAGGCCTTATCTATGTACCATCTCTGTCAGGCACTGGGATAGCAGAAATATCACAGTAAGCAAGTTTGACAACAAGAAGTTGCAGAGATGGGTATCAGCCATATATTGGTGCCCCTTCATCTTGCAATCTTCCCTTGTGACTCTACATCTGCTTTGAAGAAGAGGATTGACATAATGGAACCACATGGGTTTCCATATGTCAAAGCTTATTATTAGGGGGAATAACTGCCCTCCTAAGTCCTCTCAGAGACAAAGTGAAGAGTACAGGAGTAGCCAAACTTACTGAACCTCCGAGCCGCATACAACAATCTTCAGAAGTTCAGGGCCCGCCTGCCGTGGCTTGGGGCTTCAGCACCGCTCTTGCTGAACCCCCAGCAAGAGCTGCAGTTTGCCCACCCCTGGAATATTATAAGATTTCCCCACCATCCCTACTTAGGCTCACAAGTGAATCAGCAAAACCATATGGTCAGTGGATTCAAAAACTGCTCTTAGGTGTAACATAATCAGCACAGATACCTTACCTCTGTTGTGTGCCTCACTAACAACTGATTGTCAATAAGATACTATCACTGTCTTGGTACAACAGCCATGTCTGAAATCAGACAGGTGGGGATCAAGAATAGCAATAGAATTTAGGTATAACTGAAGCTCTTGAAAAACCATTTTCTCTGAAAAGAAAAGATAGAGACTGGGTAGTGGTTATGAAAAATATTAATGTTAAAGGATAATTTCCTAAGGGAGAGTTTAAAAACCATATTTTTATTAGTGGCATACTGGCCTCTCTCGGAGTTATTAACAGTTCTCATATCTGTTGGTTTCTACCAGGTATAAACAGCAAAGTTCTAGTGCAAATGGTGAGATGACGTTCCCCCAGTACATCTGGAACCTTGTCCCCCAGGAGTCTGTACTAGGACCACTATCATTCAATATATCATAAATGATCTGGAAAAAGGGGTAAACAGTGAGGTGGCAAAATTTGCAGATGATACAAAACTACTTAAGATAGTTAAGTCCAAAGCAGACTGCGAAGAGCTACAAAAGGATCTCACAAAGCTGGGTGACTGGGCAACAAAATGGCAGATGAAATTTAATGTTGATAAATGCAAAGTAATGCACATTAGAGAAAACAATTCCAACTGTACATATAAAATAATGGGGGCCTAAGTTAGCTGTTACCACTCAAGAAAGATCTAGGAGTCACTGAGGATAGTTCTCTGAAAACATCCAGTCAATGTGCAGTGGCAGTCAAAAAAGCTAATAATGTTGGGAATCATTAAGAAAGGGATAGATAATAAGACATAAAATAAGACATATTGCCTCTATATAAATCCATGATATGCCCACATCTTGAATATTGTGTGCAGATGTTGTTGCCCCATCTCCTAAAAGATATATTGGAATTGGAAAAGGTACAGAAAAGGGAAACAAAAAATATCAGGAGTATGAAATGGCTTCCGTATGAGGAGAGATTAGTAAGACTGGGACTTTTCAGCTTGGAAAAGAGATGACTAATTGGGGATATGGAAGAGGTCTATAAAATCATGACTAGTGTGGAGAAAGTAAATAAGGAAGCGTTATTTACTCCTCATAACACAAGAACTAGGGGTCACGAAATGAAATTAATAGGCAGCAGGTTTAAAAAAGAAGGAAGTATTTCTTCATACAACACACAGTCAACCTGTGGAACCCTTTGCCAGAGGATGTTGTGAAGGCCAAGACTATAACAGTATTCAAAAAAGAACTAGCTAAATTCATGAAGAATAGGTCCATCAATGGATATTAGCCAGGATGGGCAGGGATGGTGTCCATAACCTCTGTTTGCCAGAAGCTGGGAATGGGTGAGAGGGGATGGATCACTTGATGATTACCTGTTCATTCCCTCTGGGGCACCTGGCATTGAGCACTGTAGGAAGATAGGATACTGTGCTAGATGGACGTTCTTATGTTCTTAACCTCAGTTAACTAAACATTTACAACCCAGACAGGAAAAAGGGTGTATTTAGCTCCACCTGTTCTGATACTTGTTTTTGCAAGGGACTAGAGTTTCGCATGTGGTGAAACATTCTCAAAAATAATTCAAATAAACTGGGAGAAGATATTTCTATATTTTTCTATAAATTGTCTGAAATAAGCACTAACCACACTTATTAGAAGATTTTAATATATAGCTATATGAGATATTGCTACTACCCCTGAATAAAGATGACACACAGCTGTACTAACCTTAAAGAAGATTTGGGAAGGAATTGTGACTCATAATTCCTCCTGGGCTGTCCCTCGAAAGAAATACTTTGCTACAGCCCTTTACAACATATATCACACTTCCCAGTTACATCCAACCAGATTCTGCAAGGTGGTACACTGTGTGAGGACAGAGGGACAGTCAAGACTCTCCCCCCCAGCCCCCTCCATCACTCTCTACCCCATTCCATGCACTTGCTTGCCAGGGTGGGTGGAGCAGTGGCCTCAAAGAAACTGCTTTCTCCTCACCCACTTCTTCTGGCACCTCACTGTCCTGGATGGTTGATTTGGGCTGGTGATAATCTGACCCTTAATTAGGATGTGCTAATATTTTAGTTTTTCCATATCTGCTTTTCACTTCATGAAAATGAAACCTATAAGTAATTATGGTGATAGGAAGAACAATCAAAAAAGGCTTAATGAGAAAGTATTGATTGCAGAAGCTAATTGAATATGCAGTTATACTCTGTAGTACTGTTGATTATTGCTTAATGATTTTAATAGATCATAGAATCATAGAATATCAGGGTTGGAAGGAACCCCAGAAGGTCATCTAGTCCAACCCCCTGCTCGAAGCAGGACCAATTCCCAGTTAAATCATCCCAGCCAGGGCTTTGTCAAGCCTGACCTTAAAAACCTCTAAGGAAGGAGATTCTACCACCTCCCTAGGTAATGCATTCCAGTATTTCACCACCCTCTTAGTGAAAAAGTTTTTCCTAATATCCAATCTAAACCTCCCCCACTGCAACTTGAGACCATTACTCCTCGTTCTGTCATCTGCTACCATTGAGAACAGTCTAGAGCCATCCTCTTTGGAACCCCCTTTCAGGTAGTTGAAAGCAGCTATCAAATCCCCCCTCATTCTTCTCTTCTGCAGGCTAAACAATCCCAGCTCCCTCAGCCTCTCCTCATAACTCATGTGTTCCAGTCCCCTAATCATTTTTGTTGCCCTTCGCTGGACTCTCTCCAATTTATCCACATCCTTCTTGAAGTGTGGGGCCCAAAACTGGACACAGTACTCCAGATGAGGCCTCACCAATGTCGAATAGAGGGGAACGATCACGTCCCTCGATCTGCTCGCTATGCCCCTACTTATACATCCCAAAATGCCATTGGCCTTCTTGGCAACAAGGGCACACTGCTGACTCATATCCAGCTTCTCGTCCACTGTCACCCCTAGGTCCTTTTCCGCAGAACTGCTGCCTAGCCATTCGGTCCCTAGTCTGTAGCTGTGCATTGGGTTCTTCCGTCCTAAGTGCAGGACCCTGCACTTATCCTTATTGAACCTCATCAGATTTCTTTTGGCCCAATCCTCCAATTTGTCTAGGTCCTTCTGTATCCTATCCCTCCCCTCCAGCGTATCTACCACTCCTCCCAGTTTAGTATCATCCGCAAATTTGCTGAGAGTGCAATCCACACCATCCTCCAGATCATTTATGATTACTTAGATAACTAAGTAATATTGAGAAATAACCTACTGCAGTTGTGATTGATTTCACATCTCATTGAAAGTGGTGGTATCATTAATACTTTAATAGAAACTAAGGAGTTTATAAGAAAGTGAAAATATTTGATTGTATAAGCCATGAAGCAGTAGATTGGCAAAATGTTGGCTGACAGTCATTTATAACTTCCAAACAAAAATTGCTTTGCAATGTATTGAGGAAAATTGAGCAGTGCTGTTAAAAGTAGTTATTTACAGTTAACAGATTTCTAGATAGTCAGCAGTACATAGTTGTGGAAATTACATACTTTAATAAGGCATACAAGTTTGTGCTGTACGCTGCTTTCTTTTATATAGGTTTAAAAACTCGTTCATAATATAATAATATGGCTCTGATTGGTATTTATAGCTCTGAGACAAGTTCTGGATGCCAAGAGAGTGGTTCAGTTTCCCTAAAGTTTCGTGTCCTTGTTCGTGGAAATACAAGTCATTTTAAAATTCAGTTAAGGTGCACTTCCAGGAACCTTAAAGCTGTAACAGTAGCAATGTTATTTCTCAGTTTACCTTCAATATTTGCTACTTCTATATTTTATATGGAAAACTTACTGTGGGTTACTTACCCAAACTTGCACCGAGCCATGTGTTGCCATCATTACTATGTGTTTTATGATTTGGTAACACTGTAAATGATTAGGTTGCTTCTAGCATCAGTTTCCTGTGTGTGCTAATGGCACTGGCATACCAGCACTCAGTATTCACCCTGCTGAGAAGCCAAAGGACGATGTGGATCTTCGCAACGTGTAAGTATCTGCTCCCCAACTGATCCTGGCCACTTGATAGATTAAATTATCCCTAGCCCTTTATTTTGGCAGCAGTCTTTGTCAAATGTTGGCGATATGTAAGGCTGCAATCCAGAATCCCGCCAAAATATTTCAGAAAATCCACATGCCTGAGTTTAGAGTCACAGCAGGTGACATTCAGGCACTTCTTCGCATGGTGGTGTTGAGGTGGAACATGGAGACAATTGGTTTTTTGAGGGTTCGATTGGAGTCGCCATGACCAATGTTGGTATTCCAGTTTTTTTCAAAAAGAAAAGGAGTACTTGTGGCACTTAGAGACTAACAAATTTATTTGAGCGTAAGCTTTCGTGAGCTACAGCTCACTTCATCGGATGCATTCACTGATCCAATGAAGTGAGCTGTAGCTCACAAAAGCTTATGCTCAAATAAATGTGTTAGTCTCTAAGTGCCACAAGTACTCCTTTTCTTTTTGCGAATACAGACTAACACGGCTGCTACTCTGAAACCAGTTTTTTTCAGATCTTCTGAGCACACATTCCACTTGGGTGAAAGTGCTCACTTGGATGGAGAGCAAAAGATCATCAGCATCTCCAAATTTCCATGAAAATGGGTGGTGGCATATTGCTGATATAAATATTAAAGAGTGGTGGTGCCAAGACGGATCCCTGTGTTTTTTTTTTTAAATAATTTGTTATTTGAGCTCATTAACACCCCTTGCATTGCCTTTAATTTTTTTTTATACAGCTATACTCAGTTTACATTCCCACTAATACATCTGGAAGCAATTAAGCAATATACCGATTTCTATTTTTAAGTGATTTTGATTAAACTATGTATAGTGTAATAATTTAAATTGGGTTGTTACTCTGCCTGCAGCAGCTAGCACGACTGATTATTTACAGACACGTTTATTGGGAAAGGCCTATTTCTTACACAATAGCTCTAAAGGCTTTTCAGGGAAATAAGCATGAAGTGATGGTAGTTGTTACCACCTGACCTCCCCTTTTCACAAATTGTTTTATTACTAAGGGTTTTACCGGGCATGGCTGCACCGAGTTGTGCGGCCATAACTAGGTTTCATTATTAAATGAAACATTTTTTAACATCTTAATTTATTGCCTTTTTCAACACTTATTTTTTTAACATTTTTACATTAACTGTTTAATTCCTTCCAAACTTTGTAGTGTTAGTTTGTGCAAAAGCTTTTCCTAACTGTAAATATACACTTTTTTTTTTGTGATACCTTTTTCAGCTGAATTTTTTGGTGACTTTAAGCTTATTTTTTATAGGCTTTGGTCTTATTTTTTTATCTCAGTATGCTTTTCCTGCAAAGCTGTACTCACTAAATATAGTCTTTGAAGGACATCTGCCTTTTAGTTCAGATTTATGTAAATAGCTAACATTGGTCTTTTTCCCCTCAAACTTTTAGGATTGTTTTTAGTTAGTTTGTTTCCTCCTCTACAACTTGGATTTTCTTTTTATGTTTTTTCATTCATTCCTTAAGGTGGCACATTTCATTTGTAACATTTTGTCAGTCACCTGAAATAATCCTTGTGAAACTGCTGCCTTGATTTGGTCTTTCTTTGCCATAGGATAAAAAAATAATTTTTTTATGCCTGCCTATGCATCCTATTTTTGGACATTTTAGTGTCATTTAACAGTCCTCTGCTGTGCTTTGCCAAACATTCTTTTACACAGGTATTTAAAGTACCTTTCTAATTTTCTCACAGTTTCTATTTTGTGTTAAAAATGCCTGGTTTGACTGCCTGGCATGCACAGTATTTATCTCTTTTTGCTCTTCCAGCTCATTTTTTCCCTCAAGATTTCTAATATAATCATTAACTCTTTTATTTCATTACACAGAGTTTCTATTCCCAGGATTTGTCACTACAATAACAATTTTTTTTCTTTTTTGCATTTTTATTCAACGTTATTTACTGGAGTTTCTTTTCCACTTGGCCCCAGTCTCCCCCTTATACCTCTCTGAGGAGTCCATAGGGTTCACTCTTTGATTTAACCTACTCCTCCAGTGCCCTGGTAACCTCCCCAAATTTAAAAGCTTTCAATGCCATTGCTAAACTGATGGATTATAAACTATATGTTACCTGTTCCGGACTAATGGATCCGATCCGACTCATGGCACCACTATATTGGGGTAGCCTCAGAGACCTCTTCCATTTGCTTCCCAGAGAACTCAGTTCTACTCTAAACTCATAACTGAGGTTTCTTTATGGGCATACAATCAAACTACACGTGAGTTGATCAGGCTCAAGAATAGGGGGTGGGTATAGGGCATGCAACACATCGAAATCTCTTCTCTTATACACAGCAAACCTCTTCTCTTGTATACATTTACATGTTATATCATATTTACTACACATTGCATTACATGTTTTGGAATTGGCTTGGACACTTTGTAGGAACCCATCACTGTACACCAGGCTCTGTCCATGCAGAATTTACTCTTTACCTCATCTTATGTTCCTGGCTTATCTCATCCATTGTTATCTTGTCCATTGTAAATGGTTCCCTGGGTGTTCCCCCTTATTTTAGCTAGTGCAGACATTCTGTTTTCAGCTAATCCATTTACCTCCTTAAGCCTGTCTCCCAAGAAATGAGGCCTCCCCCATGTTTAATTACCCATGGCAAGCCCAGCCTACATTCAGTAGGTGAGATCGGCTGGTCTGTTCCCTTAGATGCCCACAAAACTTGTGGTTGGTGAACGTAACTGGCAATAGGCTCAGTGTTGTTCTGCAATGTGCTATTTTCAACACTTTCAGGAGTGGGCCATCCTGCCAAACTGTGTTTATGACAGGGAGAGAGCCACAAAGACCATTGCTGTTTTGAATTCTCATTGACAGTGGGCTTCAAAATGGGCTGTTAGTACAATTACTTGATCACAGGTGGTTCATCCTGATATGAACCTGAATTGCTCTGTAGGGATGTAGTCCTCAAAGACATGGTCAAGTGTCTGGAATAGCAACTTTCCAAGAGCTAGTACATAAAGTGTAGTAATTATATCAGCCAGTTGTTTTTCAGCTCATTGGCTGCTTTTCCTGGTTTCAGGATGGCAGTGACTGTTGACTGCTGCGATACTTTTGGCATTTGGCTAAGGGCATATGCGTTGGTAGAGAAACATGTCAGTCAGTTGTGGCCATGCTGATCTAGGTTTTTCAGACATTTTGGGAAGATGCCTTCTGAGCCTGAAGCTTTGCAAAGTCTGGTGAGTGTTATGGTCTTGTTCACTTCTTCTTTACTGAATGGCTGTGATAAATTTTATGTTCCTGGGCAGCAGGATAGAGAGTGATGAAGCTCGTTTTTCACTTTTCTTTTGTGATGATGCTCTGTTTGAACCACAGAGTTCAGGAGAATTTGAGTGATTGTGACGTCAGCTGTAACATGTAGCACTCTGTTTTGGAGAAGATTAGCTCTGCAGAAGTTATGGAAAAGCCTCCAGGCTTTCCTGTTTGAGTGAGTAAAATCTAGGCTCTGCATAGCTTTTGCCCATTGCTCTCGTCAAGCAGAGTTCAGTGATTCCAGGAGAGTGGTTGCAGCAACAGGATTACCTGTTGTCCTGTACTTCTATAGTAGTGCCTCACTGTCTGCTGAGCAGTAGGGTATGCAGGGTTTCCTGTAGCCACAGGAGATGTTCCTTTTTGTAGCCAATTTAAGGAGGTTAATAAAAATATTGTAGTTGGCTATGTTCATAGGTATTTGGCAAACCACTTTTTCTATGGTTCACATGAAATATTCAAAAATTGTAGACATGCATTTGAATGCTACTATGAGAACTGTCACTGAAGAATTAAAATAAACACAGACAGGTTGGCTCCCTGTCCCAGCAATAATACAAGAACATAACTACATGATAACAAATCCAGACTTACCCCATCCGCAAAGATCTCCACCCTAAGCTCCCATCCCCAAGGTGCCGCCTTAAGTCCAGGAACCCCCCTTCTGGTTAGTGACCAAAACCCTCAAAACTTTGGGACGGTCAACTGTGGTAGAAGTTGTGGGAAAACAGTGGGGTTAAGAATCAAGACTAGATCATAGATCCTATAAATCAACCACTGGGCTTCACCATGGCACACAAGATATGGGTCACAATAAATTGCATCAGAACCTCCCAGCGTCATTGCAATTACCTACAACACGAATAAAAACTGAGAGATGGCCTGGTATGCAAATGTGGAGAAGACATCCACAGTATGGAACATCTAATGAACCACTGCCCTCTAAGATTTTCTCTAGAGGGACAGCCTTTGATCCATTCCATGTCACTGGAAGACATAGAGTAAATTACGGACTTGGACGTCAAGCTTAATGTTGCTTTTTAAGTTTGCTATGTGGAAAAGGAAGTATCAGTTTAGTTTTGTACTATTATGGTGACATAAAAGACATTCTAGGATTTCTTTTACTGTCTGAGGGACTGATTTTGTATTAAAATCAGGCCATGTATTCTATCCATATTTCCTCTGTCATATGTAATCTCTCCTCTAATGGTAGCCTCCTGATTCCTTTTTTGTGTGTGTTTTTTGGTTGGAATACTTTCATGAATGTAAAGCAGGCTGACCAGGTTTATTTTTCTTAATATTATTGGCACAGTGTAGCAAAAGTGGATAGCCAGTTTTCATAACAGAAATGAAAGTCACTAGAAGTAGACAGAGTTCACTAATACAATATGAAAACCTTGTCCTTATCTCACTCTTTCTAGAGGATCTTATTAAAACTTCTAATATCTTTGTAAATTAAAAAATAGTGATACTGTACTAACATCTCTGTAATAAGAAATGCCCTTTCACACACATAGTCACAGCAATATCCCTGTACTGAAAAAAATACACGGTTTATACTCTGACCAATATTGCTCCAAGAAGTGTAGGTAAAGAGCACCTCTTGTAGCATTTTTAACTTAAAGCTACAGCCTAAGAAATAATGGCAATTAGTGACAAATTAGTATGTAGTATAACAAAGGACTGGCTTGCTTGCTTGTATCTTTTAATTCTTACCTCCCAGATGTGTAAGTGTAGTTTAAATAGCAATGTTTCTGGTATGTAGTTTCTGCTGATACAGGCTCTAAGGGCTATATTCCTCTCTCAAACCTGATTTTACCAGTGTAAATGAAAGGGAAATCTAGCCCTGGATTCCCTTCCCTTTTCTGGCAGTCACTCACACAGCAAATCCAGATGATAAACGTTTTGGTGCCTGGTGAAGTGCTGTAAGGAGAATGTTTGAATTAGGGTCTACCCATATAGCTATAGGATATACATGCATATTATTCACCCAGAGGACTGACTGAATTTCAGACTTCCCAAACTGATGTACAGGAATCTACTCAGGTGTCTTCTAAGGTGTGCCTACTCTGCAATGTAAGCCCAGGGTAGAGCTCAAGTTAGCAAATCTTGAGTTTGTCACCCGACGGCTTGAGCATATACACTCATTTGTAAGGAGTTACGTTAGGAACGAGCATATACACTCATTTGGTTAGGAATTACTGAACCCAGGATCCCAACCTGTGGCTCTAGCATCTTCATTGCATTATGTGGGCTCAAGTCCAACCATCCAACTTCTTAGTACCCTCCCAAAAAGTGAGCATTCTAGACTTTTGTATGTCGTACAGTCTTGGTAAACTTGACTGTTAAAAACTTGACTGTCTAGAGGACAAAGAAAGTCAGCCCATGGGCTTGTTAGATACTTTTAGGGACACCCAGAGAACAACTCCAAGGGACTGCATCTACACTGCAAGGCAGTAGGGTTTGAATTCTGGGTTCCGACTTGACTCAGTCTCAGACCCTGGGTCTGAGTCCTGGATTAGCACAATTTGTGTTAAACAGAAGGGGTGTTAAGCTTGAACCTGAGTTAGACCCCAAATGGTCAACAGATTGCATGACATGTTTGGCTATGAGCTAATATCCTGGTTTCTTTTGTAATGCATATCCTTGGTTCTTTTTTCCGAAGCCTAGGATTATTTGGAGATGTCCTTATCTCTGTCCTCAGTAAGATTTCCACTCTTGCCCATGTGAACAAAAACAAGTCAACTTCTTTGTCTCTCTGTCATCCTCCCTGTGCAGTATTGTCCACTCAAATACAGATTGTCCTCAAAATTTGGGGTCCTAGGAGGAAGGATTTTCCATTTTCTCAGCACACGCACCGAGTCTTGAAGGTCTTTTTGATACAAAGTCTACTTTACAGAATTCCTTACTCTTTCCCCCCATACCCTACCTTTTCCCAAGATCAGAGGATAACCATCATGGTTAACACATTCATTGACCTTTTGAATATAGGAATTGCTAATACTGGTTCAGACCAGTGATACATCCACTCAATATTCTGCCCTGTCATTGATCATATATCAAAAAATATTAGTGAAACTGAAAGGAAATAAATTTATACAAACATCTGATATTTTTAATATTCATGGAATAAGTATAACCTTAAAATGCAGGCATTAAGGGCCAGATCCTTAGATTCTGTAAATCAGCATAGTTCCATTAACTTCAATGGATCTATGACAGTTTACAACAGTTGAAGATTATTATTTATACTCCCAGTAATGCTTAAAAGCTCCATCCAGGAGTGGGGCCCCCCTTATGTTCGGTGTATTTCCACACACAACACTGCCTTATCCCGAAATAAATAACAAACAATGTCACATTATTAGGAGAAACAGTCATGTAAACATGATCAGAAATAAGGCTGCTTATGTGAATTTTGATTTAGGTACAGATGTCGGCAACATTTACTGCAGGTTAATGCAGAGTATTTGTGGTGAGCTGAGGGTTTGGAGGAAATTTCTCCAGGCTTTTTGGAGTGTAAAAAATAATTATCATGAACAAACAGACAGAGCTTATATTGTGAAGATGAAAGGTTATTATCAAGTAAGGGCCACCAAATGCCACCAAGTAAATGCTATCAAATACAAACACTCATTAAACTTTGCTCATGTGAGTAGTCCTCCAACCAAGCCACCATTGACTGTATTAGTACTCCCAGCCTAAAAGACCTACTGAGGTTGGTCAGAACATGTAACAGGCTTACCAAAGAGAGAACTGCCACCATGGTGGACTTGTCAGCTGTGTTTTTCAGGCAAATTTGTCTACAACTCCCCTGCACCATTCCTGGCCCATACTACCTACAGGGAGTAGTGAGGAGACAGACTAATGCAGAGTGGGGAAACTTGCAGCTAGAGCTTTCTGGGATTGCAGCTTTTATTTCAACAGCTTCTCAGTCTGGTGAACATCCTGTTGTTAGCCAAAGGACAACTCCGTCCCTACAGGGTTTAATGGGTTTGTCAGACTGGGACTCTCGCTGTTAAAGGTTGTCACATTGCAGGGAGGTCACGGAGGGGTATGGATGTAGAGAGAAGCATAGAAGCAAGTTGGGTGTGGGCTGTAGCTGGGAACCCGGGAGTGAGGTGGGTCAGAACGGCTAGTACAGCAAGTAGAGCCATTCTGTTGGTGATTCTGGAGAGCTGTCAGCTCTGCTTTGCAGATCTCAGTTCAAGTTATGGAATAACTCTTTTAATGTTTAGGTATAAAATTTGGCCAACATCTGAAATGTTATGAGACTGTGTGAAATTTGATGTTTTGGTGACAGGGATGATTTCCCTGAGTCTGAAATATGTCAGACTCAGGGAAAATTTATAAAGAGGAAATTTTAAAATGTTAACTCTACAAATGTTGGTAAATATCTCATCAAACAAATGTTATGAAGAATTCAGTTATCTTCTGCAAAGTTATTTTGTGAAAATGGAGATTGAATGTAACCATTATAATCTTAAATAAAATAACTTTAGTCCTGCTTCAGCAGATCACTTCAGTACATGCTAATAGCCCACTGAATTGAATGAGATTTAAGACTATGTTTATTCTGACACCTGACCATTTATTTCTAACACATACTGATTTTTCTGGATGAAGTATTCAGTTATGCTGTATCTTTAGTCAATAATACACAATTTACCTAATTTGCAAACTGTTACACTGTTGAGTTAGACTAGTAAATTGTAGCACACTACATATAAGGTATTGAATAATTAGATAGTGTAAGAGCACTGTGAAACATATATGAGCAATCTGCTGTTGCTTTAAACACATGCAACTTTTGAAGCCAATGGAATTGTGTTCTCATGATGTTTAAGGACTCTCAGAGCGCTGTACATCACCAGCATCTGGAGACCAATTACTGAAGAAACTGCACAGGGGTGCTGCCTCAGGGTTTTGAAATGAATGAGTAATATATAAACTCTATTGTTTCCTACTGAGAGTGATTGGAACAGCATCAGAAGGAAATAAGCTTTTTAGAGGTCGAACTGAAAATAAAATTTCAGCACACAATTTAAATGGAAGCAGTTTTGTGTTTCCATATGTAGTGTATTTCATGGGTGAATGGCAGAAAGTTTATTTAACATTTCAGAATTCTGGCTTTTAAAAAAAAATTGAAACAATTATATTTTAAAATCCAAGCAACCTCATGTGATTTTATTGAGTTAATCCAAGAATTAGCATTCCATATTTAATGCCTGTTATAGAACTGAGTTTTGTGACTATGAAAATTTCCTTTCCAAAATACAGCACTCATTTTATAATAGTAATTTTATTCAGTATGAGTTATAATAGAAACCAGATTTAATCTTGCAAACTATTGTTTTTCTCTATCTAACAGACTTACCTGTTGCATTTCTGTGGACCAAAATCTATTGCAAAGTTTTACATGCAATAATATTTGACACAACCATTTAAAGGTATGATAGTTCACCAAATTCCTCCCTGTTGTTTGTTTGCTGTCTGTCTCTCCCCCACATTATCTAAAAGCCAAGTACATTTTAACTGGAAGTAAAATATCCTAATGGAGACCTTTTGGATTTGAAAAAGAAATCATCTCTTATTTAATAGCAACAAATGCTTTTCTCAGTTCAAAGCATTTACAAATTTAAAAAGGAATTGAATACTTTGGTGCCATTAGCTGGAGTACACTATCAAGACATACAGAACAGAAACAATATGGGAACCTAGCTTAATAAAAAATGATTGAAAGATGTTTGGCAAAGTGCCAAGAGAAGATTGCATTTTCAAGAATTGAACTGCTTCCACTAAAGGGGTGAAGATATTTAAGATATCAGGATTTGGTTCTCCTTTGCCAGCATTGTCAGTTGTTCACTTTTGTTTCCAGCCTCTTGACACATGGTTCAAACACAGAATGGGGGCTTCGTTCCTCAAAATTTTACTCCTGCAAGCAATCCTTCCTCAAGCAAGTAGCCCCAATGTTAAGGTAAAAGATTGTGCAAGATGATGTGCTAGGTAAAAATTGGTCAGAATGAAGGTTTTATTGTATAATACATAAGAACATAGAAACGGCCATACTGGGTCAGTCCGTCTAGCTCAGTATCCTGTCCTCCGACAGTGACCAATGCCAAGTGCTTCAGAGGGAATGAACAGAACAGGTAATGATCAGGTGATCCATCCCCTCTCACCGATTCCCAGCTTCTGGCAAACAGAGGCTAGGGACACCATCCCTGCCCATCCTGGCTAATAGCCATTGATGGAACTACCCTCCATTAATTTATCTAGTTCTTTTGTGAACGCTGTTACAGTTTTGGACTTCACAAATCCTCTGGCAAAGAGTTCCACAGGTTGACTGTGCATTGTGTGAAGAAATACTCCCTTTTGTTTGTTTTAAACCTGCTGCCTATTAATTTAATTTGGTGATGCCTAGTTCTTGTTATAAGAAGGAGTAAATAACACTTCCTTATTTACACACCAGACATGGTTTTATAGATCTCTATCATATCCCCCCTTAGTCATCTCTTTTCCAAGCTGAAAAGTCCCAGTCTTATTAATCTCTCCTCATATGGAAGCTGTTCCATACACCTGATCATTTTGTTCCCCTTTACTGTACCTTTTCCAATTCTAATATATCTTTTTTTGAGATGGGGCAACCACATCTGCACACAGTATTCAAGACGTGTGCATACCATGGATTTATATAGAGGCAATATGATATTTTCCTTCTTATTATCTATCCCTTTCTTAATGATTCCCAACATTCTGTTAGTTTTTTGGGGTTTTTTTTGACTGCTGCTGCACATAGAATGGATGCTTTCAGAGAACTATCCACAATCCAAGATCTTTCTTAAGTGGTAACAGCAAATTTGGACCCCCATCATTTCATATTATAGCTGGGATTATATTTTCCAATGTGCATTACTTTGCATTTCTCAGCATTGAATTTCATCTGCAATTTTGTTGCCCAGTCACCCAGTTTTGTGAGAGCCCTTTGTAGCTTTTCGCAGTCTGCTTGGGACTTAACTATCTTGAGTAGTTTTGCATCATCTGCAAATTTTGCCACCTCACTGTTTACCCCTTTTTCCAGATCATTTATGAATATGGGGAATAGTACTGGTCCCAGAAGAGACCCCTGGGGGACACCACCATTTACCTCTTTCCATTCTGAAAACTGAGCATTTATTCCTTTGTTTCCTACCTTTTAACTAGTTACTGCTCCATGAGAGGACCTTCCCTCTTATCCCATGACATCTTACTTTACTTACGAGCATTTGGTGCAGGACTATGTCAAAGGCTTTCTGAAAATCTAAGTACACTATATTCCACTGGATGACCCTTGTCCACATGCTTGTTGACCCCCTCAAAGAATTCTAGTAGATTTGTGAGGCATGATTTCCCTTTACAAAAAACATGTTGACTCTTGCCCCAACAAATCATGTTCATCTATATGTCTAATAATTCTGTTCTTTACTATAGTTTCAACCAGTTTGCCCAGTACTGAAGTTAGGCTTACTGGCATGTAATTGCCGGGATCACCTCTGGAGCCTTTTTAAAAAAAATTTGCATCACATGAGCTATCCTCCAGTCATCTGATACAGAAACTGATTTAAATGATAGGTTACATACCATAGTTAGTAGTTCTGCCATTTCACATTTGAGTTCATTCAGAACTTTTGGGTAAATGCCATCTGGTCCTGGTGACTTATTACTGTTTAGTTTATCAATTTGTTCCAAAACCACCTCTATAAACACCTGAATCTGGAACAGTTTCTCAGATTTGTCACCTAAAAAGCATGGCTCAGGTTTGGGAATCACTATCATATCCTCAGCTGTGAAGACCGATGGAAGGAATTAATTTAGTTTCTCCTCAATGGCCTTATCGTCCTTGAGTGCTTCTTTATCATCTCAGTTATCCAGTGGACCTGCCGGTTGTTTAGAAGGCTTCCTTAAAAAATAAATTGCTATAAGTTTTTGAGGCTTTGGCTAGCTGGTCTTCAACTTCTTGTTTGGCCTTCCTAATTATATTTTTACACTTCATTTGCCAGAGTTTATGCTCCTTTCTATTTTCATCAATAGTATTTGACTTCCACTTTTTAAAAGATGTCTTTTTTTGCCTCTCACTGTTTCTTTTATTTTGTTGTTTCGCCACGGTGGCACTTTTGTAGGTTCTCCTACTATGGTTTTTACTTTGGGGTATACATTTAAGTTGAGCCTCTATTATAGTATCTTTAAAAAGTTTCCATGCAGCTCACAGGGATTTTGGCTCTGTACCTTTTAATTTCTGTTTAACTAACTTCCTTATTTTTGTGTAGTTCTTTTTTCTGAAATTAAATGCTACTGTGGTGGGCTGCTATGGTGTTTTCCCCACCACAGGGATGTTAAATTTAATTATATTATGGTCAATGTTGGAAATATTACGGAATATGCAATATTATGGAAAATGTTGCATCTGTAAATTGAGCAAATTAGATATCAAAGTCAATTGAGGAAAGTATATATGGATCCCAACAATATAATTTTTGCCGGTGTTTTTCAGAATGAATGTGTGCTTTAATATTATCCTGCAGGATGATAGGGAAAGGGTGTTTGTTATATATGCTAGACCTCAGCTCCTGAGAATGCATTGTTTTAGTGACATCCTTATTATATGCCTGTAGCCTATGATTCTAAGCATGCGGCCAAGACTCTGGTTTTCATTTCCCCGCCACTTCAGCCCCAGACACTTTTCTCTTTAAAGTTTCATGAAATATTAAAAATCTCTCCTAGTATTTCTGAGTCAGAGATACTGGAGATGCAACACCTCTACACCTATTACAAACGCATCACTTTTTCAAGACTGTCTCTAAACTTTGTGGTCTGAGGAATTATTTTCTGGCCACTTCTATCTGGAAAAGCTCAATGAATCAAAGAGTCTTTAACTCTGCATCTCAAAATATCACTTCTCTCCCTTCCTTTCCCCAAATGGAATCCCATGCAATATTGGGCATTGTTTTATTTAATTATTTCTGCTTTCTGTAGTATTACTAGAAGACCTTCTTTGTAAAAATCTAACTAAAATCTGTTTTGGGGTGGGGGTGTTGTTTTTGTTTTCTTGGTTTTTCTAGATAACTAGGATGGAGAAAAGTTCTTGCTTTCACTGTTTCCTTTCTGTGTAGCAATGTCAGTTCCAATGTAGTGTTAAACAATGAGAGTTAAACAACTCTTTAATGCAAAATGATTTACTTGTGTCGGATACTTTAAAAATATTTTATAGTGTTTGTGACATAGGATGTGTAACACCTTTATGTTCTCAAGGCTTGTTTAGACATTTTAAGTTGGTTTGACTCTCTTCCTCCCCTCGCACCCCACACGCCCTTAGGGAAGAAGGAAGTACTTGCAACTTATCAGCTAATTATATATCACTGTTCTCTTAATAAAACACAGCCGTGTTCTGGCAAACTTTACAAAATGTAATATTTTATTTAAACCTCCATTAAATTGTCATGTTGCTTTCTTATTGCTGCTGATGACTGTGACAAGATGTGCGGGAACAGAAACTGTCATCTTTCAAACCAACCTGTTCCTTTGTCTGACTCATTCACCGTTTCACTAGCCTGGTATTTTGACAGCTCAGCCACTTCGACTGTTTGAATTGTGATGCCATAAACATCACAAAGCAACATCACTGAGGGAACTGGGCAGTTAAAGCAGATTGATGATAAAGCAAAAATCAACTATTTGTGCACACATATCCTTGTAACTGTTTTATAAAGAGAAAGAAATTAAGAAGGAATTACCATTTTTAAAGTTTGTCACAGCATGGCAGTAGTTCTTCTAGCTCCAATTAGCAAATGTTCACTCCTGCTGCAGATCACAGATATATGTTTGTACCCAGAGTTATTTTGATACCTTGCTGCAGACATCTCAGCCTCTTACCAACCCAATAATGGCCTGATTTTAATTTCTTTACTGACATTGAATACTACCTTATTCTACAAATGAAGTAATTATTAATTATTATTAAGACTGTGAGTCTGTCACAGAAGTCACGGGTTCCATGACTTTCTGGGACCTCTGTGATTTCTGCAGCTGCCAGTGTGGTTGACCCCAGGGTTGCCCGAGGAGCTGGCCTCAGAGCCACTCAAGCAGTG
Organism: Lepidochelys olivacea; assembly: GCF_965140295.1. NCBI lineage: Eukaryota > Metazoa > Chordata > Testudines > Cheloniidae > Lepidochelys > Lepidochelys olivacea. The sequence continues at coordinate 78,306,016 of NC_140414.1, forward strand.
GCCAGTGCCACTAGCCCCAGGGGCCACTGAAGCAGCAGTGGTCCCCAGGGGCCTCAGAGTAGTGGGGGGGGCAGTCAGCCCCCACTGCTGAAGCAGGGGCCAGCCATCGGCCCCTGGGGCCCCGCAGAACAGTGGTGTCCCAGGGCCACCTGGAGCAGCAGCAGCACCCCAGAGCCCTAGGAGTTGATAAATTTTAGTCAGGGCGGTTTATAGTAAAATTCATAGACAGGTCATGGGCCACGACGCAACTAGGTCAATGGAAGAATGTTTCCATTGATATAGTTACTGTTGCTCGGAGGGGGTGGGGAGTAATATCTCTACATCGATAGAAAAATCCCTTCCATCAGTGTAGGCTGTATCTACCTTAGGGGTTATGCTGGCATAGCTACAGTGCTGTATATATACTGATATAATAGCCATAGTGTAGATACTCTTAGTATGTTGAGAACTTCTTCAAAGAGAGATTATCTCATAGATCAGCAAGAACCAACTGGCTGCAGAAATAGTTAGCAATTTAAAAATGCCCTCTGATATTTTGCTGACTAAAAAATGATTCTAGGATGACTAAAAAAAATTCCTTGTAGAATTTTTGTAGAATGCCTGGAGCATTGTGGCATATATAACTCTTTTATTCACTATCCCTTCAACATTATATTTACCCTATAAATCACATTCTCTGTGAGAAAGCCTGTCATTTAATTGCTTGCATTTTACTTACCTTTTTAATTTTTAAGAGATTAACTCCTACATGACATAATTTAATTTAACTCTGATATCAAATTGGGGACATAGTTAAAAAAATAAGAAAGAGGGAGAGACTATTGAAAGAAGCAGTGATGTAGTAAAAGAAGGGAAGGCTGAGAGAGTTGGTGTTATCTCCTAATCTACTTGTCTTGGTTCCTATACTCTGTTCATCACTAGGGTATCTGAAGGCTTGTCTATGCAGGGACACTCAGGAAAGTTATGATGAACTAACTAAAGGTGTGAAGTGAAAGCGCACTCTCTCCTTCCTTCTACCTGTGCTCAGTATGGGGTTTATACATTCTGCTCTCACATCTACAGTGTGACATGTTTCAGTGGTAGCCGTGTTAGTCTGTATCAGCAAAAAAAAATGAGGAGTCCTTGTGGCACCTTAGAGACTAACAAATTTATTTGGGCATAAGCTTTCGTGGGCTAGAACCCACTTCATCAGATGTATGAAGTAAAAGATACAGAAGCAGATATAAATACATGAAAGGATGTAGGTTGCTTTACCAAGTGTTAGGTCAGTCTAATGAGATAAATCAATTAACAGCAGGATACAACCGCATTTGCTCCGATCCCTCTGACAGAGACAAAAACCTACAGAATCTCTATCAAGCGTTTTTAAAATGGCGTGAAGTGAAGAAACAGATTGACAAAGCCAGAAGGGTACCAAGAAGTCACCTACTACAAGGCAGGCCCAACAAAGAAAGTAACAGAATGCCACTAGCCGTCACCTACAGCCCCCAACTAAAACCTCTCCAGCACATGATCAAGGATCTACAACCTGTCCTGAAGGACGATCCCACACTTTCACAGATGTTGGGAGACAGACCAGTCCTCGCTTACAGACAGCTCCCCAACCTGAAGTAAATACTCACCAGCAACTACACACCACACAACAAAAACACCAACCCAGGGACCAAACCCTGCTACAAACCCTAATGCCAACTCTGTCCACATATCTATTCAAGGGACACCATCACAGGACTGAACCACATCAGCCACACCATCCGGGGCTCATTCATCTGCACATCTACCAATGTGATATGTGCCAGCATTGCCCCTCTGCCATTGGCCAAACCGGACAGTCTCTATGCAAAAAAATAAATGGACACAAATCTGACATCAGGAATCATAACATTCAAAAACCAGTAGGAGAACACTTCAATCTCTCTGGTCACTCAATAACAGACCTCAAAGTGGCAATTCTTCAGCAAAGAAACTTCAGAAACAGACTCCAACGTGAAGCTTCAGAACTGGAATTAATTTGCAAACTAGATACCATCAGATTAGGCCTGAATAAAGACTGGGAGTGGTAGGGTCATTACAAAATTTAAACTTAATTTACCCAATACTAATTTCTCCCTACTGTTACTCACACCTTCTTGTCAACTGTCTGTAATGGACCACTCTCTTACCACTTCAAAAGTTATTTCTTCTCCCTTGGTATCCTGCTGTTAATCGATTTATCTTGTTAAACTGTCCTAACACTTAGTAAAGCAACCCACATCCTTTCATGTATTTATACCTGCTCCTGTATCTTTTACTTCATACATCTGATGAAGTAGGTTCTAGCCCATGAAAACTTATGCCCAAATGAATTTGTTAGTCTCTAAGGTGCCACAAGGACTCCTCATTTTTTTTCACATCTGCAGTGTTTGTTCTCAGCTTGGATAGTATACTCTCTGTGTGTTTGTGGAACTATCAGTCATGTTGATGGGAGATCCACACAAGAAGAAAGAGCAGAATGTCTCGAGGTGAGATCTGCTGTGTGGAACTAGGAGGGGAAGTTTGCTTTTTCTAATTAAGGGCTCGATACTGTTCCCACTGAAAACTTTCAGTGACTTTATTGGGTAAGGATCACGCCCTAGGGCCCACTCCTACATGGGCCCTTGCTCTGAGTCCCACGGAAGTCAGAATAGAGGCCTACAATGTATATGTTAAAAATGAATTTTAAAACCAGCTTAAGAAATACTAGTTTCAATGTCTCTCCCTATTAATGGTGCTGGTTTCTCTCATCTGGGAACATAGCTGAGCCCTAAAACACTGGTGTGTATTAACTTCCTTTGATGTTAATTGGAATTTTTCCCATATCATGACTGCAAGATCAAGTCCAGTTCAGTGAGTTATCACTTTACTATAACTTTCCAACGGGAAATCCAGTCTGGTGATATAGTTTGAGACACAGAAAATACAAATCAGTATTTGAATACGTAACAGGAAAAGAGCAAGTCTTGCAAGATAACTTATATTATTTAGGGAAATTAAGAGGTTAAATTTAAGAGTAGTTCAACATTTCTTGTGTCTCCAACTATGTCATCAGACTGTCATGATGACAATTTCCCCTAAAATGGTCAATGCACTAAGTTTAAGAAACCCTTTTGTAAATTTTAGTGATTTCAGGACCAATTCTGCTCTTGTTCTTAAGTGTGAATCTGTAGTAACTCCACAGACATCTCTGGGATTATTCCAGTTTTACCCTTGCTTTATTAAAGAGAAGAATTTGAACCTTGTTCCTGTTTGTTATTAGGTGGATTAGACTAATCCAAAGAAGTTTCTCTTTCAAAGCTCCAGGAAAGCTTAGAACATACATTGCACTTTTCAGAATGTTATGTATTTCACCCTTTACCCTCTCCCTCTTTTGCCACAGTAGAAGTCATTAGCAAACTATTCCTCAGAAGTCTTCTCCCTTTTTATTTCTACGAAGCAGTGGCAGTTGTGTTGGCTTTACTTGTTCATTTTTGTCTTTGCTCTGGATCTGCTGAAATAGAATAACATGTCAAAAATATCATGAACTAGGCTTAATTGAGATTTGAAATTGAATTCAATTGCCTCAAAGTTGGATAAAGAAAACCTACTGTATAGCGAAAGCACAGAAGGTGTTAGCAGAGAAATTAAAAATAGAAGAGAGGAGAAATTGGGGTGAACTAATTAAAAGCAAATAACTGATCTAACTTTTACAGCATACATTTACTATAACTCATAATTTTTACTAACTCAATTTTGCTGTATTCTCATCTTGTATAATTGATGCCCTTTCTACATATATAAGATGATACCTTGTATTGTCAAGAAATTTGTTAATATAAAAAATGTACAGCATTTCCTCAGCACTAGGAAACTGCAAATGCTTTGACTACTCAGATACTCTCATTGGTTTACAAACTCATACAGATTCAGGGATTATTTTTATAATTTGTTTACAGTTGTGCCTCAAATGTCCAAGGCACAGCAGAGGCACATAGGATTACACTGTTCTTGCCTCAGGAGCCTGCTACCAAAAGTTTCTAGCATGATGGGACCCTAATTATTAGTGTCTTTAGGTGCTACTAACATGCAAATAATAATCCTTGCCTCATTCTTTAATGGATTTATTTTGGTTTTGTATGGATGTAAATGAGAGCAGAATTTGGTCCTTATTATCCAAAGGAAGCAGGGTGGTATCTAGTGTAATAAAAAGATGGAAAGGTTTCAGCTGGAGCTGTTTGAAATTTTTGAATGAAAAATATTCCCTGTAGAAAAGGAGATTTCATTAACATTGACTTTTTCAGTAGGAAAATGTCAATTGCATTGAACCAGTCTGATTCTCCGACTGGAAAATTCAAAATGAAAAGAATTCATTCAGTAATGATCAATAGTTTGCTGTCAAACTGAAAGGCTGTATCTAGCGGTGTTCTGCAGGGGCCTGTCTTGGTTCAGGTACCAGTCAATATTTTTATTAATGACTTGGATAATGGAACGGAGAGTGTGCTTATAAAATCTGCAGATGACACCAAGCTAGGAGAGGTTGCTTAGACTTTGGAGGATAGGATTAGAATTAAAAATGACCTTGCCAAATTGGAGAATTGGCTGAAATCAAAAAGATGAAATTCAGTAAAGAGAAGAGCAAAGTACAATAGTTAGGAAGGAAAAATGAAAAGGGCAACTACAAAATGGGGAATAGCTGGCTAGGCAGTAGACTGCTGAAGTGGATCTGGAAGCTATCCCTCTATTAACTCAAGATCTACTTCAGCACAAATTGAATGAGTCATCAATGTGATGCAGTTGCTGAAAAGGCTAATATCTTTCTGGGAAGTATTGACAGGAGTGTTGTATGTAAGAAAAGGAGGCAACTGTCCTGTTCTACTCAACACTGATTAGGCCTGTGACAAGTTCGGGGCACCACACTTTAAGAAAGATATGGACAAATTGGAGAGAGTCCAGAGGACAACAACAAAAATGATAGAAGGTTTAGAAAACCTGACCTGCAAGGAAAGCTTTTAAAAAAGCTGGGCATTTTTATTCTTTGGATAAGATGACTGAGGGGGTACCTGATAAATTTAAAATATTTTAAGGACTGTTACAAAGAGGACAGTGATCAGTTTTCCTTTATGTCCTCTGATGGTAGGAGAAGAAGTAATGGGCTTAATCTGCAGCAAGGGAACAAGCTTCCAGGGAGGTTGTGGAATGCCTGTCATAGAGACTTAAAGAACAGGTGATTTCAGACAAACACCTGTCATGAATGTTCTAGATTTACTTGGTCCTGCTCAAGCACAGGACTATATGACTTCTCAAGGTTCCTTCCAGCCCTATGACTTTTTGAACTGACACGTCAAGATAAAACTTTTTTTTTTTCATTTTGATTGAACATGTCATTTTGTTTCCGTTTGGGGGGATGTGGAGGGAATCTCCTTTCAGTTTTGAATTTGGAATTTTTTTCCTCCTGTCTTTTAATTCCATCCCCTCCTCCTCTTCCTGCAGAAGAAAGAGGAAAATATTTGAGTGTATGTGAAACTCTAGGAGGAAAAAACTTTTCGTATTTGAACTGCTTTTTCAGCATATTTTCATTTGAAAATGTCAGTTCTAATTGAAACAAAGTGAGAAATTTTATTTCAAAATTCATGGATAATGCCAAAGGGATCATCTGATCTGACGCCTTCCATAACATGGGCCATAGGACTAACTGAATTAATTCCTGTTTGAGCTAGAGCAATTCTTTTAGGAATCATGATTTTAAAATTTCCAATGATAGCAAACCCACTGCAACCCTTATCAAGTTGTTCTAATCATTAATTACCTTCACTGTTTAAAAAAGCAATTATACTTTATTTAGAATAACAGGATGTAATGACAGGTCAGTCATACCTGAGCTAACTCAGGACCTGGAACAGGGAAGCTGCAGCAGCCCACATTTAATGTGGGTGAACGCCGTGAGTCATAACCCTAGGTTCTTGGTGCTTTCGTACAGTTCACACTGGTGCTTGCGTGCCACCACTTTACTGCTCCAGAACCTGAGCTAGCTAGATTAAAATTTGCTCAGGTATGTCTACTCAAGCTGCAATCACACCCTGTGATTGCATTATAGACATATAGGCATAGTTTGACTTCTATATGTGAGGGGGGCAGGACTCAGTGGGGCTCAGGCCAGCTCTGCACAGTGGGGTCTGGGGAGGGAGTGCCACCTCCACTCCTGATTTGCCTCAGCAGCCCACCTAGCCTGTCTGGGTTGAGGGGGAGGGGCACAACCAACAATTATAACTCAAGGGGTGTGCGGGGGGAAGTCAGCTCAAAAAGTTTGAAAACTGATCAGGGTGCAGGCAGAGGGTAGCTAGGGACTGTGTGTCGGGAGAGGCTCGCACTGAGGTCATTGCTCCCCGAGGGCTCTGCCAGCCCTGGAGCTGGGTCTCCCCACCTGAGTGGCTCTTACCAGCTGTGCAAGTAGTCAAAGGAGATAAGGAGCTGAGAAGTATCCACAGCCCTGGGCACCAGCATCAGGAGGAGGAGCTGGGAGAACACCGAGGCTGCCTGCTCCACAGCATCAGACAGAGCAGCAGATGCCCCGTGCTGCCCGGCTCAGGTTTCTGGTCTCTGACCTGCACAGAGGGCAGGGCCGTGGGTGGGGGAAAAGGAGCAGGTGTCGGGTTTGGAGTCACCCCTGGGGCTGCTGTGCTCTGGTTATGGCACTGCAGTTTGGGGGGAGGAGGGGACAGTATCCCTCCCGTCCCCACCCCATGTCTCTCAAAACTCTCCCCATGATTATAGACATCCTAGCTTCAACTTCCAGCCTTTGGATCTTGTTACACCTTTCTCTATTAGGTTGAGGAGCTCTCTATTATCAAATATTTGTTCTCCATGCTTATTGACGCTGATAAAATTGCTCCTTAACCTTCCCTTTGATAAGCTGATAGTGAAAGGCTAAAGGAGCACAGTCTATAAGACATGTTTTCCAATTCTTTAACCATCCTTCCAACCCTTTAATCCAGTCCTTCTTGTAGCTCTTCTCTGAAGCTTCTCCAGCTGTTAAATATCCTTCTTGAAGGGTGGACACCAAAACTAGACACAGTGTTCCAGTAGCTGTTGCACCAGTGCCAATTACAGAGGTAATATAACCTCCTATTCCTACTCGAGATTCCCCTTTTTATACATCCAATGATCACATTAGCCTTTTTGGCCAAAGCTTCGCACTGGGATCACAAGCTCAACTGATTATCCACCATGGTACCCCAAATCTTTTTTCAGATTCTTCCCAGAATAAGGTCCTCAATCCTGTAAATATGTTCCTAGTTATATTACTTGGCATTTAGCTATATTAAAAAACACAGGGTTTGCTCATGCCCAGTTTACCAAACAATCTTGTTTGCTCTGTATCAGTGATCTGTTCTCTATTATCTAACATGTCCCCCAAACTGTGTCATCTGTAAACTTTATTGATTTTATATTCTCTTCCAGGTCACTGATAAAAATTTTAGGGATTGTAGGCCAAACAACTGATCCCTCAGAACCCTAGGAACACACCGCTGAGTGATGATTTTCTGTTTACAATGACATTTTGAGATCTATCAGTTAGCCAGCCTTTAAACCATTTAATGTGTGCTGTGTTTATTTTGTATCGTTCTAGTTTCTTGATCAAAATGTTTGGTACCAAGTGAAATGCCATACAGAAGTGTAAGTATATTACATCAATGCTATTACCTTTATCAGTGAAACTTGTAATCTCATCAAAGAAGGTATCAAGTTAGTTCAATAAAATCTATTTTTCATAAACCCAAATTGACTGGTATTAATTATATTATCATCCTTTAATTCTTTTTTAATTGAGTTCCATATAATCTGCTCCATTATTTTGCCTGGGATCGATGTCAGGCTGACAGGCCTATAATTGCCTGGGTCACCCGTTTAACCTTTTAATATATTGGCACAACATTAGCTTTCTTCCAGTCCTCTGGAACTTCTCCAGTGTTCCAAGACTTATTGAAAATCAACATTAATGATCCAGAGAGGTCTTGGGCCTGCTTTCTTAAAACTCTTAGACACAAGTTATCCTGACCTGCTGATTTTAAAATATCTAATTTTAGTAGCTGCTGTTTAATATCCTCCTGAGTTATTGTTGGAATAGAAAGTATTTCATCTTCATCCATGATAATGATTACATCACCTGGCTTGTCTCAAATACAGAACAGAAATATGTATTGAACACTTCTGCCTTTTTGGCATTATTATTGACAATTCTACTGTTTCCATGTAATATTGGACCAATATCTTCGTTAGAATTCTTTTTGTGCCTAATATATTCACAAAACCCTTCTAAGTATTCTTAACTCTGCTGGCTATAGATTTCTGCTTGTCCTATCTGCTTGTGGATGAAAACTACTATTGGAAACTCACAATTTTCCATAGAGAAAAATCTTTATTTTGTGACCAGCTGTAGTGTCACGTAGCAAGTTAACCACAGTACTGTGTGCACAAACGATCTTCAAACATGTGCTTCTGTAGTTCGTATTTACAGTTTTTGCAGCTCTTCATGCTTACAAAATGGTACTAGCACCATTTACCCACTTATCTGCTTCTCATACGAATGCCTCCGTGCCTTCTTCAGACACCTTCTTCTTCACCTCCGTGCTGATCTTCAAACATGTGCTTCTGTAGTTAGTATTTACAGTTTACAAAATGGTGAGTATTTACATTTACAAAATGGTGCTAGCACCATTTGCCCACTTATCTGCTTCTCATACAAATGCCCCCGTGACTTCTTCCTTGCTGCCTCTTACACATGGAACATCTTTCCTAAATAGATCAGTGATGTCATTACCTTCTCAAATCTCCCCTCAGGAGCCTGCAGTGAGGGCAGCCCCTAGGCACAGAGGCGGAAGGGATCTCAGTGTGCTGCTCTGGCTCCCTCCTGCCCAATCAGAACTGCGGGTGCGGGGCTAGCAGGTGCTGGCAGTGGGCAGAGAACCTTCTGCCCTCTCTCCCCCCCGACCCGACCCTAGGAGCCAGAGGGACCTGCTGGCTCTTAGGGTCTCTGTGCGCTGCTGGCGCCTGCAAGCCCCGCTCCACGGCTCCAGCAGCTCCCATTGGTGCTTTTCCCAACCAATGGGAGCCACGGAGCTCGCATTTGTGGCAGGTGCAGCACGTGGAGAGTCTGGAGACACTCACCCCTCTCCCGGCCCCTCGCTGCTCTGACCCTAGAAGCCAGAAACCTCCCAGCGGGGCTGGTGAGTGCGGCCAGGGATGCGGGCAGGGCGTGATGGAGTGAGTGTCTGGGAGGTCTGTGGTGGCGTGCTCGGCTGTGAGGGTGTGGAGGGTGTTGGGCAGTGGGGGAGGTTTTGGTCCAGGAATGGTCCGCTTTTGATTGTGCAGCAATAGTTAAGTGTGACTTCAGTTTTGGAATTCATCAGGTCAAATCCCTATGTTCAAAATACAAAGACTTTCTTGTTGAAGAGATTGTTATAGTCAGTCAGTACAATGACTTCAAGTTTGCAGTAGCCGAAAGAATCAAAAGCCAATTGGTTTTAAGTTTCCTGGATATGGTGACATTTGCTCACCAGAACGAACAGTTTCAGGATCTTGCAAAGTTGATAGATATTGGAGGAACATTCTGAACATCAAGTGCAGGCTGTGAGTGTGGCTTTAGCTTAATGAACTCTCTAAAAAACAAACTATGGAATCGTTTACAAGTAGATCATTTGGACATGCTGATGTGTATTAAGAGTTACCAGCTGGCTGGAGGACTGATAGATCTGGACAGAGTTTATATTGAATGGGCAAATGAAAAAGATCGCAGGGCAAAACAGTAAGGTTAGTTTAGCAGTCTTTGACATTTCAACCAATAGGGAAATTAAAATTCACTTGTAATTACATATCTTATTCTTGGCTGATAATCATTTATTGATATTTTTTAGGAAAACTTTCAATTTAAAACACAAACTCCTATTTTTCTTTTTTTACTTATGATGTGTCAATCTGAAAACCCATATAAATTGACACAAATTGCAAATTAAAAATTTTAAATGTATAAGCATTTTACTCTCTTGGGGACATTTGCCTCATGGGGCACAAATTTGAACTCTGCTTCAAAAATTTGCACAGAAGAAATTTTTTGCTCACACGGCCTGTCAAAAATTAGAGGGAACATTGCTCAGGACCCACTTCTTCGAGTATCCCTAAAAATCTCCCCAATTAATTCTTGCAGGTTCCATTTATTTATAATTATAAAACTCAATTTGTAAATGTTAGCATCTTGGTTTTAGTGATGAATTGAAAATATTGATAGATACTGCCTGTTGGTTCTGTTGTTTGTCTTCTTTCATATTACTTCATGAGGCATTGTGTAGTGAGGTTAGAACTGGAAATGATACTTTAATTTTCTTTCATGCTATCAGAGGTACAGCAGAAGATACAAAAGTATTTTCTAATGTGCAACCTATCTGCAGGGTTGAGATGAAATCCTGGCCCTACTGAAGTCAATAGTAAAATTCCTGTTGATTTCAGGGGGGCCAACATTTCACTCAACGAATTTACAAAAGATGAGACTGTCAGACAGAGACAGTTGTAAACCATTTGACCTTTCAGGGCATGAAAATGCCTATTAGAATTTGAGTGTCTTTGCTTGGTGGAGATTTTACTTATGTACTGATTTGGGAGGTTGTTTTATGGATATAGAAGCAGTAACCATTTTGATAGATGACCAAAGCTGGGGTTCCAAAATCAATCTTATATTGAGATTCCACTATAGAAGTGCATGCGGGCATATACAAGCCTACATACACCTGGGGGGCGGGGTGTGTATATGCAGCTGTTTTGGGGTATTTCCTGTTTTGAAATTTCTTTTCTTTCTATGCAAAAAAAACCCCAAACAAACCAGAAAAAACCCACAAACAAACAAACAAAAACCCTCTCCACATAATCTGGAAGACTCAACAGATAAGTTTGGGAACCTGAAGCAGTAATAATAAATAGATTCTGTATTGATTCTTACTAGTTCTCTTTCAGAGTTAATATGATTAAGTGCCAATCTAAAAATCTGGTAATACAGAACCAATATAATTGTTTCCTGATAAAATTATAATAAATACTATCTAACAATGAATTCCAATGGCAAAAAAGGGAATAGCCATTTATTTTAATCAGACATACACAGATGCACTCACTTTGCATAATTAGACAAGAAAATGAGGGTTTCCTGATGAAAATGCATCAAATTGTTAATATTTACAGCCATAAATCCTTGATGCTTTGGATTTTACTTCATCTATTCAGTTGCAGTAAACAAAAGTTTACTGTCTAAAGGAAATTTTGGAAAAAAAGCCTTCATTGCTCTTTAGTGCCATTTCTCTGCACCATAATGATTTGTTTTAATTGTGACATCTCTCTGCAAACAGTGTTTCTAAGCCTTTCGGTATCTGAACAATTGGAGAATTCTCTTAATTTACAATTTGGAATGGAACCTTTTAGCACAAACAGAACTTTGGCAGATTTAACACATCCGTAACAGCTGTTATAATTTGCTGTAATTTTTTATGCTACATCATAAAGAAAAGGCCATAACTCCCATCTCTGGCTTATTCCTTACAGCTTTTCCTGCTGTGGACTGCCAATTATTAAGAGTAAGTAATGAAAGAGTGTACCCTTTGGAGCAGCCAATTCTCAGAACCATTAGTTTTCTTTTATACTCCAGTCTAATTCCAGGAATGTGCTAGATGAGAAATAAGACATATCATGTCATTTCAGGGTAATATCATGTAATTTTAGGGTAATAAAGAATTCATTTCTGGAGAGAGAAGTGATCTGATATGAAAAAGTTCAATTTCATTCTCTCCAGAGAGCCTTACCTATTCAGATGTGACCTTGTATAATTAAATATATTTCAAATATCAAGAGAAATGGCAGCAGAGAAGACAATAGAATTCTCTATTTTATGTTGAAATGAAATTATATGAAGCAGTCAGTGTAATATAAGGTAAAGTAGATGGCTACCATTCATTGTTTTCACTGGAATTCTTTCTATTTGGTTCTGTGCATTATGGTGTTATAAGGAAGCAATTATATTCTGTGCTGTATTACCAGATTTTTAGACTGGCATTTAATTCTGAAAGAGAACTAGCAAGAATCAATACAAAACTTAATTTGCCATTATTACTTTAATTTAAAAAATATATACCTAAATAATAAAGAGGAAATGGGATGTGCTTTCTATGCAAAAAGCTACAAATTCAACACAGAAAATGCTTAAAACAGCTGAGCAAATGCAGGTAGTTAGAAGATAAAATTAAGCTTCTTCAAGAAAGACAGGTTTAATAATGAAGAAATCTGCTCTAAAGCCTTCTTCACTAAAGCAAAAATGAAATTATTTTAAACAAACCCATATGCAATTATTTCATCAAAATCCTATTTTTCACTGAAGCTGACTTATCCTAAGTGACACGTTTGTTTGTTTTTTCAGTTATAAAGGTATGCAAAAAATAATAATCTCTCATTCTGTGTTTGATCTCCGTAGTCTTAATTTAACTTCTTTAGTTACAGTAGGTACAGCATTGTATTCATTTAAATACTATTTAAGATGTACGATGGGGTGGGCATAGATAAGTTTTTATAAATGACAGAAGATAGTGTTGATAATGCTTCTAATTATAGTAAATAGACTGAAGGGCAAATAGCCTGTTCAAAAGTCGGTGAAGTAATGGAGTCTTTCCACTGACTTCAATCAATTTTGGATCAGGCTGATAAAGGGTAAAGAAAATGTACTACTTAAACCCCAGAATAGAGGATTGGAGTTAATTAGCTCATTCACCTGTATTTGCACTTTTCAGGGTGGTTTCACAAAATCTTTTGATTTCAAGTCCATCACAAAGTTCATAGAAGGTAAACACTTTTTAAACACTTTGTTTTCAGATAGATACATTTTCTTTTTGTCTGGCATTACAGTTTTAGCACAAAACACCATCATAATGCCAAATACCATTTTAAAAATATGCTCTCCCTATGCATGTCAAGGTTCCACTCGGAACTCTAGGGTACAGATGTGGGGACCCGCATGAAAGACCCCCTAAGCTTATTCTTATCAGCTTAGGTTAAAAACTTCCCCAAGGTACAAACTTTTACCTTTTGTCATTGAACCTTTATGCATGAACCTTTACGTCTAACAAAAATAGCAGGGGAAGTGCCCACTTGGAAACGTCTCCCCCCTCCAAAAAAAAAAATATCCCCCCAAGCACTACACTCCCTTTCCTGGGGAAGTCTTGTTAAAAATCCTCACCAATTTGCATAGGTGAACATAGACCCAAACCCTTGAATCTTAAGAACAATGAAAAAGCAATCAGGTTCTTTTCTTTAATTAAAGAAAAAGTAAAAGAAAAACCTCTGTAAAATCAGGATGGTAAATACCTTACAGGGTAATCAGATTCAAAACATAGAGAATCCCTCTAGGCAAAACCTTAAGTTACAAAAAGACACAAAAACAGGAATATACGGTCCATTCAGCACAACTTATTTTATCAGCCATTTAAACAAAACAGAATCTAATGCATATCTAACTAGATTGCTTACTAATTCTTTACAGGAGTTCTGACCTGCGTTCCTGCTCTGGTCCCGGCAAAAGCATCACACAGACAGAAAGGTCCCTTTGTTCCCCCCTCCCCCACCAGCTTTGAAAGTATCTTGTCTCCTCATTGGTCATTTTGGTCAGGTGCCAGCGAGGTTATCCTAGCTTCTTAACCCTTTACAGGTGAAAGGGTTTTTTCCTCTGGCCAGGAGGGATTTAGAGGTGTTTACCCTTCTCTTTATATTTATGACAAATGCCAAATACCATTTTAAAAATATGTTTTCCCTATGTAATGGGACTAACCCTCATAATTTAATGGATTTATTCTTCAATCATTCTTTCTGAATTGTGCCATTTTTAAAATAATACTGTAACTTAATGAGGTACACAGTGAGGCTTGGTCAAAGGATGGAGCCAGCCAGAACAATGTGGTTTAGGTTTCCATTTATTTAGGCCAGTCAGCGGATAATAGTGAGTAAAATTTCTCTGGCAGTCTGAGATTTCTACTTACGTTAATAATATAACGAGCATTCATAAACTTCTCTTTAGCCATCATATTTCTAAGACTCATGTTCTACCCTAGTACAGTAAAAAATAAAAAATATGTTAAAATCTGTAACACAAATTATATTATTCTTTCCATTCTTCGCTCCACCATGACTAGAAGTGTGTTCATTTAAATGTTCAGTGGTTATATGGTGGTGGTAACGTCTCATGCACAATACCAATAAACAACTTTTTCGAAAGATGTTGTACATTTGGGCATGGACACCGTCAAACATAGGCTTTCTCTAAGCTGCAATGTTCCTGTGGAATGCAGCCATCTTGGAGCGTCATGAAAGATGAAAAGGAAAAGGACCTAGGTTCTGCGGAAAAGGACCTAGGGGTGACAGTGGACGAGAAGCTGGATATGAGTCAGCAGTGTGCCCTTGTTGCCAAGAAGGCCAATGGCATTTTGGGATGTATAAGTAGGGGCATAGCGAGCAGATCGAGGGACGTGATCGTTCCCCTCTATTCGACATTGGTGAGGCCTCATCTGGAGTACTGTGTCCAGTTTTGGGCCCCACACTTCAAGAAGGATGTGGATAAATTGGAGAGAGTCCAGCGAAGGGCAACAAAAATGATTAGGGGACTGGAACACATGAGTTATGAGGAGAGGCTGAGGGAGCTGGGATTGTTTAGCCTGCAGAAGAGAAGAATGAGGGGGGATTTGATAGCTGCTTTCAACTACCTGAAAGGGGGTTCCAAAGAGGATGGCTCTAGACTGTTCTCAATGGTAGCAGATGACAGAACGAGGAGTAATGGTCTCAAGTTGCAGTGGGGGAGGTTTAGATTGGATATTAGGAAAAACTTTTTCACTAAGAGGGTGGTGAAACACTGGAATGCGTTACCTAGGGAGGTGGTAGAATCTCCTTCCTTAGAGGTTTTTAAGGTCAGGCTTGACAAAGCCCTGGCTGGGATGATTTAACTGGGAATTGGTCCTGCTTTGAGCAGGGGGTTGGACTAGATGACCTTCTGGGGTCCCTTCCAACCCTGATATTCTATGATTCTATGATTCTATGATATGAGACAATCAAAATTCCATCAAGTCAAATGGTCTGGGAGAAGTTCCTAGTTCTCTGTGTTTAGCAAAGAAAGAGATAAGTACACTATAATTTTAGTGATTTTTGTCTGTGAAGTAAGCTTGAGGGGATCACTGTGTGAGGTCACACTTGGATCAGGAAAAAAGTGTAGATATTCTGGGTTGATTAACTGCTTTAGCATCACCATTCTGTCGTTTGGCTGATGCAGTTGCATCCAAGAGGAATACTTTTTAGCTTTATGGTTGTTTCTATGTAGGCCATGAGCTATTTGTTGGTTTTGGTTGAGTGAATCTTGCACCATAAGGATTCCAGCCTATCTACGTACTTCATTTTGTGTAGTTATTTGGCTTCACCCATCACACCGATCCTCCAATGTAAGGGAAGAAGTCTGAAGCAGAATGTAATTTGTAGAGTAATCTTTAGATTAATGTTATCTTCCCAATTTAGAATTCATATAGTATAGGGTTTTGGAGATAGTGGTTTGTTGAGTCTCTAAATCGCCTTCAGTGTAGACCATTACTGTACTGTTGTAACTTGCTGCCAGAGGTGAAAGTAAGCCGGTCCGGTCCGGTAAGGCATACCAGTAAGAGCCAGTACGCCGTGCTGGACTGGATCGGCTTCCCCAGGCTGGCGATTTAAAGGGCCCGGGGCTCCAGCGGTGCCGGAGCCTCGGGGTAGCGACAGCAGGGCTCCAGCGGTGATTTAAAGGGCCAGGGGTTCCAGCCATTGCGGGGAGCCACGGGCCCTTTAAAGCACCGCCGAGCCCCGTTGCCGGAGCCCTGGGGTAGTGGCGGCAGGGCTCTGGCAGTGATTTAAAGGGCCTAGAGCTCCACTGCGGTAGCTCCCCCTTTAAATTGCCCCTGAGCCCAGGGGTTCCCAGCTCCCTCTGCAGCTGGTAGCTCCGGGGGTGATTTAAAGGCCCTGGGGCTCCCAGCCACAGCCGGAGCCCCGGGGCCTTTAAATCTTAATTTAAAGGGCCTGGATATTTAAAGGCCCTGCCTCTTCCAGTTGAGGCCACGCCCCCTGCTCAGGACTCCAGAGTACTGGTAACTCCTTTAAATTACTTTCACCCCTGCTTGCTGCTCATCTTAACACTCTGGTTCGTACAAGTATGACTTGTTCCTAAGTCTAAGTATAGGACAAGGGATAAACATTTATTAATTAAAGTTGGCATTCATACATTATTTCTCATGCTGTTCAGATATTCACTTTATTCTGTAAACTGTATGTTTACATTTCACTTGATTCTAAAATGATATAATTAATTTACTAGTTAGTATTATTTAAAGTGCAAATTGTTGCTAAGAATATGTAAATAAATTATGCAAATTGACTTTCAGCACAACATGAAAAGAATTCCAGTTTAAGCTTCCGTTCACTGAATACAATTTCAATCAGTGTCTGCTCTGCAAATGAATTCATTTGTAAGACCAAGCAAGACATCTAACTTGCAGGCAACTGTGAGGGTCTCTGGAATTTCAGCAGTGTTTCCTGCAGCAGCAGCAGTGCTCTTCCGTACTTGTGAGTATCTGTGAGAGTTTGGAACTGAGTTCTTGGCTATCGTCCTTATGTCGGTATGACTTCCAGGTACATTTTTCATTCTATCCACAGAAGAGATGGAGAATACAGTGCCAGCCTTATACAAAGAAGAGTATTTTAAACTCAGGACACTGAATTCACTTTTCAATGAAGGTATAATCAGGTGCCTGAAACCAGAATTACAAGAAGTATGACAACACTTGTCATATGGTTGCACATCGACTTTTGTGGTGGTGTCACAAAATCAAATTTTGACAACAAGAGAATATGACGGTCTGTGTGGCTGTTGTGTGGTGTTTTTCCCCCACTTTATAACAGTGTAAATATTTCAATGAATAGTATTTAGTAACCTTTAGCACAGAGGTGGACAAACTATGGCCCGCGGGCCACATCCGGCCCAGCCCCTGGCCCGGGACGCTCGCACTGGGCCCCTCTCCCGCTGTTCCCCCTTACCCACAGCCTCAGCTCACTGCACCACCGGTGCAATGTTCTGGGCGGTGCAGCAGGGCTGTGAGCTCCTGGGGCAGGGAGCAGGGCAGGTTGGATAGAGGGCAGGGGAGTTCGGAGGGGTGATGGGGGGATGGATAGGGGTCGGGGCAGTCAGAGGGCAGGGAACAGGGGGGTTGAACGGGAACAGGGGTCCCGGGGGAGGGGCAGTCAGGAAGGATGGGGGGAGTTGGATGGGGCGGCGGGGGGCAGTCAGGGGACAGGGAGAAGGGGCAGGGGTCCCGGGGGGGCCGTCAGGGAACGGGGGGGTTGGATGGGGCAGGAGTCGGGGGGGCTGTCGGGGGGCAGATAGGGGGTGGGAACTGGGCCACATCCCCCTCCACTAACCGGCCCTCCATACAATTTTCGAAACCCAATGCAGCCTTCAGGCCAAAAAGTTTGCCCGCCCCTGCTTTAGCACAACTATTTCACTAACTGGCCTCTCCTAACTTCTCACCTGTTCCGGGAATGTGAGCCTAATTCTGCTCCTAGTTATGCTGGAGAAAATCTGAAGTAGTTGTTATGACTATAGAGCATTTAAATTGGTGTAAGTAAGAGCAGAATATGGTGGTGTATTTGCAGGGATGCATGTATATATGAAGCGGGAGGGCAGGAAACAGCCAGCATTTCTCTGAAAGAATTTTAAATGTTACTTCAGAAATAGTTTTAAAAGTTTTTTGCAAACTACCTTCAGATTGTTCATTTGCGGCTGGCATCTTTCCTTTTTATCTGGCATCTGTTTGTAAAGGACTCAGGATAATATTAATTTCCACGGTGCAGTGATCTGAGGTTAAAGCTGCTGCAGGTGGTTGGCTTAACTGAAGGCTTGCCTGCATGGGGAAGTTAGTGCACACAGATCCAGAATGTGAATTTACAGCACATTAGCTCCACACTAACTTCCACTGTGGACACACTTACTGTGCACTAAAAGGTGGCTAACTTAATACACTTCCAAAGTGCATTAAGCTAGTGCACACTAAGGCACTCTTAGGGCTTGTCTACACTACAAAATTAAATCGACTTTATCTAATTTGACCTCGATCCTCTCAATTAATTAAGTCGATTATGCATGACCACACAATGCTCATTGTCTCAATGGTGTGCATCTTCACTAGCACTCTTGATGGAGTGCATCCTCACAAAGTAGTGCATCGTGGGTAGCTATCCCAAAGGGCAACTTGCTGCAGTGTGTTTTGGGAAGTTTGTGCAATGCCTCATGGGATCAAAACATTGTCACAGGGGAGAATGGGAACATTGCATCGGCATCCCATGACGCACTGTGCTCAATGGCAAACAACCCAGTGGTTTACGTGCCTTAAAACTGCCACGTGTATTCCATAACCCCAGAAGCATGGAACCTGCTCAGTTGTGCACTCTTGCTGTGAGCATCTCAAACACCACACGCCTTCTCCTGCAGTATTTCCAGAGCCGAAGTAGGGTCCGCTGCTTGGAACATTGTGATGTCCTGCAAGCAACCCTGCTGCAAGCCATTGAAAAAAAACAATTCACAGTTTCTGCTGGCAGTCACAGAGCAGCTGCACTCTGTTGAGCGTCGTTTCTGTCCCATGAAACAAGCACTGACTGGTGAGACTGCATCATTTTGCAGGTATGGGATGACTAGCAGTGGCTGCAGAACTTTCAAATGCAGAAGGCCATCTTCCAGGAACTTTATGCAGAGCTTTCTCCTGCCCTGCAGTTCAGCAACACGAAAATGAGAGCTGCTCTGACAGTGGAGAAGTGAGTGGCAATCGCTATTTGGAAGCTTGGAATGCCAGACAGTTACCGGTCAGTGGGAAATTAATTTGGAGCAGGTAAATCAACCATGGGAGCTGCTGTGCTCCAAGTGTGCAGGGCCATTAATTGACTTCTGCTACGAAGGGTAGCGAGTCTGGGAAATGTGCAGGACATGGTGGATGGTTTTGCCACGATGGGGTTTCCTAATTGCAGTGGGGCAATAGATGGCACGCATATCCCCATCTTGGCACCAGACCACCTTGCGAAAGAGTACTTAAACTGAAAGGGGTACTTTTCAATGGTGTTGCAAGTGCTGGTGGATCACGGGGCATTTCACTAATGTCAACGTAGGATGGTCAGAAAAGATTCATGATGCACACATCTTTAGGAACTCGGGTCTGTTCAAAAAACTGCAAACCAGGACTCTTTCCAGACCACGAACATTGATGACGTTGAGATGCCTATAGTTATCCTGGGGGACCCAGCCTACCCCTTGCTCTCATGGCTCATGAAGCCATACAAAGGCCATCTGAACAGCAGTAAGGAATGGTTCAACTATAGGCTCAGCAAGTGCAAAATGGTGGTTGAACATGCCTTTTGTCATTTAAAAGGGTGCTGGAGAAATTTACTAACAAGGTTGGACCTTAGTGAAGAGAACATCCCTATGGTTCTAGCTGCTTGCTGTGTGCTCCATAATATCTGTAAAAAAGGGGAAAATTTTTCTGCATGGGTGAGCATGCGAGATAGATCGCATGGCAACCATTTCTGAGCAGCCAGACACCAGGGCAATAAGAAGAGCACAGCAAGGGGCGCTGCCTATCTGCGAGGCTTTGAGAAGCCATTTCAGTAATGAGTCACAGTAATGTGAGCTGCTTGTCTCCATTCTGCTTTCCCAAACCTTCACCTCGATTGTATCACTGTCCCTGTAAAGGCAACCCTCCGCCCAAGCCCACTGCTTCTACTCCATAAAGAACATTTATTTCTCAAATCCATTTTCTTTCTTTAACAAACATAAGTAAAAAGGGAGAACCGAAAAAAAAGGTAACCTTGTGGGAAAGGGGTTGTAAAGTTGGAATGGGAGAAACATTTTCAGCTGTGTAACATAAAACCGCATTCCAGGCCATCAAAGGTCTGTTCCTTGTACCCTACCCCTGAGTTAAGGGAAAGGGATAATTGACTTTTCTCCCATGCCTCAGGGAATGCTTGTGGGAGGGTGATTCTGTGTCAGGCCATGCTGGCTGGCTGTCCACCAGGGTCTGCAGAAGGACTGTACCCTCCTGCTTCTGTTCCTGCAATTCAACCAGACTCCTCAACATGTCTGCTTGGTACCTCATTCCAAAGCATGCTCTTGCTCTTGGTACCTCTGCCCCGCATGCTCTTGCTCATTGGAAGCTTTCCTGCTCTCCATGTCCATGTCTAACTTCTTGGACAATGAAATCCTCCATGCTCTCAGTTCTGTGTCTGCTGTCCCAGAGGCGTTCATTATCTCAGCTAACATGTCCTCCCGCGTTCTCTTTCTCCTCCTTCCAATCAGCGAAAGTCTGCTTTCAGGTGTTGATGACATGCCAAAGGACACATTTCCAGCCATCAGTCATGGGAAAAAATAAAGGAGCCATTGTATATGAATAAAATGTTTCCATAGCAAAGCTGTTTGTATTAAAAAAAACAACAACAACAAAACCCACCACCCTTATTACACTAAGTGCAAGCCATTACATAATCAGAATCTGTAACCGTTCACTGTGCCATTTTGCTGCTCCAGCCCTGGTGAGTAGGCCCCCCTGGGTCATGGGGGACCTACTTTTAATGAAGTTTATGGCAGGCTCATGTCAGGAGCAGAAGTAACTAATCAAACAGTGTCCCTTCCCCATAGCACCATGGGAAGTTGTTTATGAACAGGGCTGGGGCGAATGTTTTCACTCCCAAATTGTGGAATCTCTCATGTGAGGTCCCAGTTCCCTATCAGCCACTTTAAACTACTTGCCAACCCATGCTGAGCACAGAAAAGGCACATTAGTGGCTGCATGGTTTGGTGATCCGGAATGTGGCGGAGTGGGGCAGGTTTACATGCCCTTTGTTTTATTTTTTGTAAGAGTACTTTTAATGAGAACTTCCCCTGTTTCCCCTAGGTGACCCTATGTGATATCAGTCTCCTGAGGGGAACAGAGGCAGAAAGGAAGGAAATGCTGCAAATGTCTGGGTATAGACCTGGTCCTTATCCTGCTATGCTGTGTACTGCAATGATGCCAGCAGAATTAATTCAGGAGTTGCATGGAAAAGTGTCCTACCATGGTGGAAGAAATAAGACTGCCCTGCCCAGAAACCTTCTGCAAGGGATTACAAAGTATCTCTATGAAGGTTTCCTAGAGATAGCCATGGAGGATTCCCAGGCTATCCCAGTCCACATAAACAGTCTTTTCTGGGGCCAACCTCTGCATAGCTGGAGCAGTCTCTTGTAAGCAGAGAACCACAGCACCTAGCTTTTCTTTCACAGTAAATATGCAATACCAGTGAATGTGTTTGCCTGCTAAAGTTTAACTGGACTTTGATTGTAACTGTATACTTACCAGAGGTGCCTTCCCTGGCATCATGGTCAGCCACCATGATGTCCTGCGACCCACAGGGCTCCAGGGTTAAAAATATTTCCTGGCTCTTGCGGAGAATGGATCCACCACTCACCAGTCTCCCATTCTCCTCCTCCTCTTCTTCATCTACCATATCGTCCTCCTTGTTGTCCCTAGACTCTCACACCTGTGAGCTGTCCACATTGCTTGTGGGGGTGCTGGTAGGGTCATCCCCGAGAATTGCATGCAGCTCATTGTAGAACAGGCATGTGGGGGGTTCAGCACGAGAACGACTGTTGACCTCCCTTGCCTTCTGGTATGGTTGGCGAAGTTCTTTTATTTTCACACAGCACTGCTGTGTGTCCTTCGCGTAGCCCTTCTCCCCCATTCCATGAGTGATCATTGCATAGATGTCAGTGTTTTTTCTACTGGATCGGAGCTCTGCCTGCACAGACTCTTCTCCCCACACACAGCGATGAGATCCACCACCTCCTGTGCAGACCAGACTGGAGAGCATTTGGGGCATGTAGTCTCCCTGATCAGCAGTGCTCAAGCTGTCATGCTCCCAATGCTGATCAAACAAGAGATGGAAATCAAAAATTCCTGGGACTTTAGCAGGGGAGGGGCTGATTCCTGTGTACCTGGCTACAACGCAGCAGAGTTGAGAATGAACTCCCAGAACAAGCACAGATGAGCATTGTGGGACACCACCTGGAGGCCAATTAAGTTGAATTGCACAACGCTTCATCTGTACTACCTCACAGTCAACCCATGAAACTCGAATTAAGTGCTACGCCTCTCGCAGAGGTGGATTATAGCAGTCGACATTAGAGGTGACTTAGGTTGGCGTAAAGGACCCGGTAGTGTAGACACATATATTAACAGGTCAACTTAAGGCGGCTTCCTTTGACCTAACTTTTTAGTGTAGACCAGGCCTTCGTGTGCTGTAGGTGTGTCTACATGGGGAATTAGTGCAGAGTAGCTAATGCACTTCAACTACTCTATGCTTTTGCCCTACGTAGACAAGACATGAGTGTTGATTATTTGCTCTTTAGTTTTGCTGCATTAAACAAAAATAGCTATTCATCTCCTTCAAAGTATTCTATCCAGTTTCTTTCTCTTATCCCCTTATCATATTACTTTTTAAAAACAATTTAATTATCTATTTCGTGATGCCTTTTTAAGTGGTGGCGCATGAATGGAAAGCATCTGACCACACTCTACAGAATAGATGTCAAAGGCTAATCCAACCAGATGCTACATCTGCTGTACTGTTTTGTACTGCAGATCCTAATACCTGATTGGGAGCAGTTGTCAGAGAAACTGTTTTTGTTTTTGTTTTATTTTAGATAATCCTTGAGTGATTCTGTGATTCTCTGACATTCTGGCAGCCCTTTTTGTGACCTTATCTCTCTCAAAATAATAATTCATTGCTTTAGTAACTAAATAGAGAATAAGGTTGGGTGATTCCAGAATGACATAATTTAGCACAAGTGCAATAGAGAGCTGTAAAATGCTCACTTAGCTTATGGTCTCTAAAATTAACAAGCTTTTTATCATCATGAGGGGGTTTTTTTAGTCACTGGTAAATATAATTAATGCAAAACTAGTTAACAATAATGCTAACAACATCCATGATCTGATTCGGGGGAAGGAGACCAAAGCCCTGAGGTAAGTGGGAAAGCGGGATACCAGGAGAAAGCACAGGTAGGAACGTCTGTGAGGGGAGGGCTCCTGCCTCATACTGAGAATGAGGGGCGATCAGCAGGTTATCTCAAGTGCTTATATACAAATGCACAAAGCCTTGGAAACAAGCAGGGAGAACTGGAGGTCCTGGTGATGTCAAGGAATTATGACGTGATTGGAATAACAGAGACTTGGTGGGATAACTCACATGACTGGAGTACTGTCATGTAGGGTTATAAACTGTTCAGGAAGGAC
The DNA here is from genome assembly GCF_965140295.1 of Lepidochelys olivacea. Classification (NCBI taxonomy): domain Eukaryota; kingdom Metazoa; phylum Chordata; order Testudines; family Cheloniidae; genus Lepidochelys; species Lepidochelys olivacea. The sequence continues at coordinate 78,329,406 of NC_140414.1, forward strand.
AGGCAGGGCAGAAAAGGTGGGGGAGTAGCACTGTATGTAAGGGAGCAGTATGACTGCTCAGAGCTCCGGTACGAAACTTCAGAAAAACCTGAGTGTCTCTGGATTAAGTTTAGAAGTGTGAGCAACAAGAGTGATGTAGTGGTGGGAGTCTGCTATAGACCACCGGACCAGGGGGATGAGGTGGATGAGGCTTTCTTCCGGCAACTTGCAGAAGCTACTAGATCGCATGCCCTGGTTCTCATGGGTGACTTTAATTTTCCTGATATCTGCTGGGAGAGCAATACAGCGGTGCATAGACAATCCAGGAAGTTTTTGGAAAGCGTAGGGGACAATTTCCTGGTGCAAGTGCTAGAGGAGCCAACTAGGGGGGGAGCTATTCTTGACCTGCTGCTCACAAACTGGGAAGAATTAGTGGGGGAAGCAAAAGTGGATGGGAATTTGGGAGGCAGTGACCATGAGTTGGTTGAGTTCAGGATCCTGACACAGGGAAGAAAGGTAAGCAGCAGGATACGGACCCTGGACTTCAGGAAAGCAGACTTCGACTCCCTCAGGGAACGGATGGGTAGGATCCCCTGCGGGACTAACATGAAGGGGAAAGGAGTCCAGGAGAGCTGGCTGTATTTCAAGGAATCCCTGTTGAGGTTACAGGGACAAACCATCCCGATGAGTCGAAAGAATAGTAAATATGGCAGGCGACCAGCTTGGCTTAACGGTGAAATCCTAGCGGATCTTAAACATAAAACAGAAGCTTACAAGAAGTAGAAGGTTGAACATATGACCAGGGAAGAGTATAAAAATAGTGCTCGGGCATGTAGGAATGAAATCAGGAGGGCCAAATCGCAGCTGGAGCTGCAGCTAGCAAGAGATGTCAAGAGTAACAAGAAGGGTTTCTTCAGGTATGTTGGCAACAAGAAGAAAGCCAAGGAAAGTGTGGGCCCCTTACTGAATGAGGGAGGCAACCTAGTGACAGAGGATGTGGAAAAAGCTAATGTGCTCAATGCTTTTTTTGCCTCTGTCTTCACTAACAAGGTCAGCTCCCAGACTGCTGCGCTGGTCATCACAGCATGGGGAGTAGATGGCCAGCCCTCTGTGAAGAAAGAGGTGGTTAGGGACTATTTAGAAAAGCTGGACATGCACAAGTCCATGGGGCCGGACGAGTTGCATCCGAGAGTGCTAGAGGAATTGGCGGCTGTGATTGCAGAGCCATTGGCCATTATCTTTGAAAACTCGTGGCGAACGGGGCAAGTCCCAGATAACTGGAAAAAGGCTAATGTAGTGCCAATATTTAAAAAAGGGAAGAAGGAGGATCCTGGGAACTACAGGCCAGTCAGCCTCACCTCAGTCCCCGGAAAAATCATGGAGCAGGTCCTCAAAGAATCAATCCTGAAGCACTTACATGAGAGGAAAGTGATCAGGAACAGTCAGCATGGATTCACCAAGGGAAGATCATGCCTGACTAATCTAATCGCCTTCTATGATGAGATTACTAGTTCTGTGGATGAAGGGAAAGCAGTGGATATATTGTTTCTTGACTTTAGCAAGGCTTTTGACACGGTCTCCCACAGTATTCTTGTCAGCAAGTTAAAGAAGTATGGGCTGGATGAATGTGCTATAAGGTGGGTAGAAAGTTGGCTAGATTGTCGGGCTCAACGGGTGGTGATCAATGGCTCCATGTCTAGTTGGCAGCCGGTGTCAAGTGGAGTGCCCCAGGGGTCGCTCCTGGGGCCGGTTTTGTTCAATATCTTCATAAATGATCTAGAGGATGGTGTGGATTGCACTCTCAGCAAATTTGTGGATGATACTAAACTAGGAGGAGTGGTAGATACGCTGGAGGGCAGGGATAGGATACAGAGGGACCTAGACAAATTGGAGGATTGGGCCAAAAGAAATCTGATGAGGTTCAATAAGGATAAGTGCAGGGTCTTGCACTTAGGACGGAAGAACCCAATGCACAGCTACAGACTAGGGACCGAATGGCTAGGCAGTAGTTCTGCGGAAAAGGACCTAGGGGTGACAGTGGACGAGAAGCTGGATATGAGTCAGCAGTGTGCCCTTGTTGCCAAGAAGGCCAATGGCATTTTGGGATGTATAAGTAGGGGCATAGCGAGCAGATTGAGGGACGTGATCGTTCCCCTCTATTCAACATTGGTGAGGCCTCATCTGGAATACTGTGTCCAGTTTTGGGCCCCACACTACAAGAAGGATGTGGATAAATTGGAGAGAGTCCAGCGAAGGGCAACAAAAATGATTCGGGGTCTGGAACACATGATTTATGAGGAGAGGCTGAGGGAATTGGGATTGTTTAGTCTGCAGAAGAGAAGAATGAGGGGGGATTTGATAGCTGCTTTCAACTACCTGAAAGGTGGTTCCAGAGAGGATGGTTCTAGACTATTCTCAGTGTTAGAAGAGGACAGGTCAAGGAGTAATGGTCTCAAGTTGCAGTGGGGGAGGTTTAGGTTGGATATTAGGAAAAACTTTTTCACTAGGAGGGTGGTGAAACACTGGAATGCGTTACCTAGGGAGGTGGTAGAATCTCCTTCCTTAGAAGTTTTTAAGGTCAGGCTTGACAAAGCCCTGGATGGGATGATTTAATTGGGGATTGGTCCTGCTTTGAGCAGGGGGTTGGACTAGATGACCTCCTGAGGTCCCTTCCTACCCTGATATTCTATGATTCTATGATTAGACATAAGTTTTTGCTTGTATCACCAAGACAGGATTTGATGACTCATCTGTGCTTTGTGAGGCTACAACTAACTCCAGCTGGCTAATTGATAGTTCAGATCATAAGCATAAAAGCCGCCTAGGGAGGGTGGCTGGCATAGGTGCCAACTCTGTGGGTGTTCCGGCGCTGGAGCACCCATGGGGAAAAATTAGTGGGTGCTCTGCACCCACCAGCAGCCAAGCTCCCCTCACCCCCTGCCCCACCTCGTCATCCTCCTCCCCTGAGCCTGCCGTGTCCCCACTCCACCACCTACCTCCCAGTGTTTCCCACCCGGCCGCCGCCAAACAGCTGTTTGGCAGCATTAGCGTGCTCCGGGAGGGAATGGAAGGAGCGGGAACATGGCACGCTCAGAGGAGGTGTGGCCAGAGCCAGGGCGGGGATTTGGGGAAGGAGTTGGAACGGAGGTGGGGAAGGGGCAGGACAGGGGTGGAGCCTCATGGAAGGGGTGTAGGGGGGGCATGTGGGGTGTTGAGTACCCACGGGAAAGAGGGGAAGTTGGCACCTATGGTGACTGGCCCTTCCTTTTTGCATTTGATCTCTTCCAAGAATGACATCCTTTGAGCTCATGCATTTGGTATGTGAATCCTGGGATAAAACCAGTGTGCAAATCCTGATCATGTATAGGCCACCTGGTTGCTCCACAGGCTTCTGACCTGAGCTCATTAGATGCCAGTTATCAAAACACCATGGCTGATTATTCTGGGGGACTTTATGGTCTATGCAGATTACATTTCTAATGATGACCCAGGCTCCCATGACCGTCATGTCAACCATGAGTTTAACTCAGGTAATTTCTCTCCAGATCTGATCTTTCTCCTGGCTACCACTATTGGGGATAGGGAACGTGCTTTTTTTGTGGTGCAGTCAGCAGCACCTTCAGGGTCTTACTAATCTCCTAATGTGGCAGAGAACTTGTACTGATGATCACCCTGGGTGTTTAGTATCCTGTTTAATTCCAAAACTCTCTGGGTTTGATTCTATCATGCCTTTGGACTACATAGTTGGTGGCTTGAGCGGGTACTAGAATGTGCTAGATGCCTAGGTGACTTCAAAGGAAAATCATTGCTTCCCTCTGCAAAGCCAGACATGACTCTCCAGAATGTTTTTAGAGGAAGACAAAGTGCTTCTAACTGAGCAGGAAATGGTTTAGGTTTCCTAATTCAGTTTCTGACAAATGTTATGTTTAATAAAGCAGTGAGCAGGAACAGGGACCAAAAAGAAGAGACAACAGTTAAGAGACAAGGAAAGGAGAGGGATTCCTGACTTTGGCTGGAAAAAGAGAAAAACCTTTTAACTTGTTTTACTTCCTCCCCTGGCTGGTGAACATAATAATCATAGAGCCATGTTTGTCTTTGTCTTTTTGATGATGTTCTATGGAGCTGTGTGCCAATTTCGTTACACAGCTTCAGTTAACAGCACCAAATAGTTCCAACTAGCCAGTCACAAGGTAGTTTTTAGGCTAAAACATAATACAAATCCTGGGCCGTGGAGATCTGCCATGAGTGCTATAAAGGAAGTAGGCTTACTATGTCACAGAAATCACGTGAATGTCTCTCATTGCTTCAGATCATAAATAATTACACCCCAAAGCCCCGAAAAGAACATTATGGTTGCATAATCAATCACTTAAAAGTTAGGAAATGTTGATGCAAAGAACATGGGACATAGCTGTATATTTTTTTAAAAAAGATATTAATGCATCTCTGTCTATTTAGTTACTATCCTGCTGTCATTGGTTGGGTGTATTACTGTAGCACCTATGAGCCCTAGTCATAAACCAGGACCCCCATGTTCTAGGTGCCATACAACCACAGAACAGAGAGACCCTAGCCCAAGGCATTTACAATCTAAGTACTGAACAGGAGACAACTAATGGATTTAGACAGACAACAGAGTAAAAGGAAACGAGACAATATTGGTCAGCATGATATAGGCAGTGGTCTCAGCATACCAGCAGCCTAAATCATTGTCTAGCTTTTTGTAGGTAGGCTTCATGGCAAAGGAGGAAAAGGAATTAGTTTTGCAGGTGTTCAGCTCCTTCCCCAATCAATTATTCTCTCTCTTACAGGACTTCAGCTGACTTTCCCCACTCGGATTCCAGACCTAGTCTCCCTCCCAAGGCACCTTAGGCAAATTCAGTGTTGACTCCCCCCCCCACCCCCCAACATACACACACACCCATGAATTCTTATAACTATCTCCTTACCCAATCAGTCCTAGTCTTCCCTGGGCTTCTTATCCAGCCTCTTCCCACCATCAACTTGCTCCCAGTGCCTCCCTGGCTGCCATTGCCAGTCTCCTTGCCCAGCTATCCAGTCTCCCCTGTTTCCCACTCCCACTTTTCCTCTCACCCTCACTGCCACCTTAGTCAAATTTAAATGTATTTTCACTGGGACAGCAATAGAAACATCACAGGCAAAAAGGCCACCCCTCCTGCCAAATTTCAGTGTCTATTGCAAAGCATGGGGACAGTAGAGCTTTTGAAGGAAAAGGTCTCCAGAATTCTTTAACATGGGGGAAAGAGCACATTTTCCCCTACTCTTGTTCTCAGAAACAACTGAACCATCTGAGCTGAAATTTTATTTTATATATAAAATAAATTAAATAAAATAAGAGGCAGACACCCAGCCTGGAAAATTTCAGCCCAGGTGGTTAAAGTTTGGCAAAGTTATGAGTAACTGAAAATATAGTCTTATAATGGAATGTGTCAGGTCACCTTAATAGACTAGTCCACCTATACTATCTTAATTTGTAGGCATTTCTAATGTGCTTGTCACTGTAGTGTGTGAGCATCTCCCAACATTAGTGAATTAGCCACACAGCAAGGTAGGTCTGTAGTATTATGTTATCCCTGGAAAAGCTGGTGCCCAGAAAGGTCTTGTGACTTGCTCAAGACCACAGGGATTTTGTAGAAGAACCAGAAACACAATCCAAATTGCCTAGTTCCCAGTAGTAGGCCTTATTTGCAGGACTGTCATGTTGCAGTGGGCATAGGATAAAACTTCATTTATATTATTGTTTTATGACACTATGTAAGTGCATATAGCTTTATAAATATAAAAGAAGACAAGATTCCTGTCTCCACTAATTTATGATCTACTTAGGCATTTACTCGTCAATAAGCACGTCTTTCTCTAATGTCCCTAGATAGAAACAAACATAACAAGGACAAAATCATTGTCCTGAACTCATACATTTTACAAAGTGATTATACCCTAAAGACAGATATCTACTGAGTTGAGGCTCTAGTTTTGGTTACCACTGGATTGTGCGATTTTTTGAGAGAATGGAAAAACCTTTTAATTTTGACTTGTGTTTTTCTTTAATCTTCCTTTTGAAAGGCAAGGAAAATTGTAGTATTAAGATTTGTTTAATTTCACCCACAGTTTTCCTGGAATGACTATCTTTTCTTTAGATCCTGAGAAAATCATTTTCTGATAGAGACTCTTGAAGAATTTTTGTGAGGTGTAGGTTTGCAGATTAGCGAAGTGAGAATTAGTGCCATTTAAATAGTTTCTGAAAGATTATGATTTGCATTCCTTCTGCCTGAGATCTTAATTATGGTATTATGGTTTTTATGAGAGTTGTAATTATGTCACATCCCTGAAACAAACAATAACTGGATTCCTTGAAAGATATTATGTTGAATCACTATAGTGTTTAAGGTTTTAATGTTTTTCTGACATGCTTTTTTTCGTGATAAAAAGTATGTTAAGTAGAATAGATAATGTGTATGGACAAGGTGGTCATAAATGAATAATGCACAAGTGTAATAACCTCTTTTCTATTTGTAGTGAACCACTAAATGCCACTTTATATAATCCAGATGTCAAATGTCCATGAAAATAAATGAAAGCCAGGCTCAATTAGTTTAGTGATCTTTAAAGTCCTTTGAACCTCTTACTCCTGTGTAATGGAGAGTTCTTTCATTTCTGTGCACTGTTAATCTCTCCTGCTAGGTTAAATTATCTAAACAAATCTGAGAGAATAGAGGTGATTGTCTGGATGAATTTGATCAATATAAGAATGATTTTGTGAACTGGTTGGGGGAAAAAACTTTCAAAAGCCAAGCAACTAGTACTTTTTATAAAGATAAATGTTTTATTTTATGGAAAATGTACTTTGGATGAACACAGAGATGAATCCAACAATGTTTGTTTTGAACAAGAAAACTAATGTATAACAACTGTACATCACTGAAAACTGATATAGGAAGGTCTTTGCCAGTTTGTGAAGCAAGTTAAATTGGACAACGTAAGGTGACAGCATAGCAGCCAAAGTTATCACTTTGCAGATTGGAAGAGTTTAAGGATCTTAATGGGTTTTTAGAAAGTCTATTATATTTCAATCAGAGTTCTAAATGTTTCTTAGGAAAAATACTTATTGTAATTATCTGTGGCTAATGCATTCTTCATGCTAGCAAGGAGCTATAGAACTTGGCAAAAGTGGTTATGCAGGAGTAAATGAAAAGGCTTAAAACAATCTGTATGGACTGTCTCAAAAGACACGGGGGAGACCTGCTTGGAATTATAAACCCGCATTTCCTTTAGATTCGTTGTTTGGACCTAAACCACCACATAGCTTTTGTCTTTAGACCGCTGTGGGGGTAACAAAATATTACCTAGCTCTTCTGTTCAATTCAGTTACCCGATATCTGTTTTCTCCTAAGCATAATTGTTAGTCGCTGAAAGAGCTAGGCAGTGTGAACTCCTTGGGTTTTCAGTTGCTACCTTTAGTGACTTTTTTTCTTCAGAGATGGATGATATTCTCTATAGACTGATTTCAGAGTAGCAGCTGTGTTAGTCCGTATCCGCAAAAGGAACAGGAGTACTTGTGGCACATTACAGACTAACAAATTTATTAGAGCGTAAGTTTTCATGGGCTACAGCCCACTTCATCGGATGCACAGAATGGAACATATAGTAAGAAGATTATATATATATATATATATATATATATATATATATATACCTACAGAGAAGGTGGAAGTTGCCATACAAACTGTAAGAGGCTAATTAGTTAAGATGAGCTATTATCAGCAGGAGAAAAAAACTTTTGTAGTGATAATCAAGATGGCCCATTTAGACAGTTGACAAGAAGGTGTCAGGATACTTAACTTAGGGAAATAGATTCAATATGTGTAATGACCCAGCCACTCCCAGTCTCTATTCAAACCCAAATTAATAGTATCTAGTTTGCATATTAATTCAAGCTCAGCAGTTTATCTTTGGAGTCTGTTTTTGAAGCTTTTCTGTTGCAAAATTGCCACCCTAAGCCTGATGCCAACTCTGTCCACATATTTATTCAAGTGATACCATCATAGGACCTAATCACATTAGCCACGCCATCAGGGGCTCGTTCACCTGCACAACTACCAATGTGATATATGCCATGTGCCAGCAATGCCCCTCTGCCATGTACATTGGTCAAACTGGACAGTCTCTACGTAAAAGAATAAATGGACACAAATCTGACATCAGGAATCATAACATTCAAAAACCGGTAGGAGAACACTTCAACCTCTCTGGCCACTCAGAAAAAGATTTAAGGGTGACAGTTTTGCAACAGAAAAGCTTCAAAAACGGACTCCAGCGAGAAGCTGCTGAGCTTGAATTAATATGCAAACTAGATACCATTAACTTGGGTTTGAATAGAGACTGGGCGTGGCTGGGTCATTACACTTATTGAATCTATTTCCCTAAGTTAAGTATCCTGACACCTTCTTGTCAACTGTCTAAATGTGCCATCTTGATTATCACTACAAAAGTTTTTTTCTCCTGCTGATAATAGCTCATCTTAACTAATTAGCCTCTTACAGTTTGTATGGCAACTTCCACCTTCTCTGTAGGTATATATATATATATATCTTCTTACTATATGTTCCATTCTGTGCATCTGATGAAGTGAGCTGTAGCCCACAAAAGCTTATGCTCTAATAAATTTGTTAGTCTGTAAGGTGCCACAAGTATTCCTGTTCCTTTTTATATAGATTGAAGCATATCCAAATAGGGTGACTAAGGCAAAGTTTACACTTCAAACCATGAATGTAAAACCATGAATGTAAATGCACATTTGTAATTATTGTTCGTATGGTAAACAAAAGCATTTCATGTCAAATATAAACAGCTTACTGTAGGAGTTTTAGAAATTGCTGACATGACTGACATTTCACTCTTTTACAGTGACTGCTCTATACTTAATTTCCTGTCATATAATCTGTTCCAGAACTAGCTGCACCTCTGTCCTCATTCCAGTCTCTCTGAGTGCACCCCTTCAAGCATCAGGCCTGATGCACCCATTCTGAGAAAAAGCCTTGGGCTACAGTACCCTGTGCATCAACTGTATTTACCCAGCCTGAAATCCAGCTACCTCACCTCTGGAATTCATATTTATCATATACTGAATCTCAGCTATCGCTATTTTACCATTGCTGGCCACTAAGAAAAGCAGAAGACAGAAGGAGAGAATCTTAGTTAACTAGTCATCAAAGAATATTCTATCAGTGCTATGTGGCCCATATCTATAGACCAATATTCTTACTACCCCAAACATCAAAAGAGCCTCTCAGGTCATAGACCCATTTTAACATCTAAACGCTTTTCATTCTCCTTTCTTTTTTCCTAAAGAAAAATATTGTCCTTTGAGTTCTGTACCTGGAACGTGTGAGCTATCGTTTGAAACATGGATATAGTCTAACATATCCACATCCTCTCATCTAATGTGTGTATCAGAGTCATTTAATTTCATGTCTTTGCAATAAAATGCAATTGACCAATGCAGAAACCTCCATAATCTTTTCAGAGACTAAAGCTCTCATCGTTATGATGATGAGATCTCATGTATCAAAACAACACTGCCAAAAAGCCTCGGATTCTTTTTTAATAATAAGAGCTTGAAAGCTGATATACCAGAGGCTGTAGCATTTTTATTGTTATTATTTTGCATTAGATTTGTAATAACTGTCTATATTTTTCATGCAACAAGCAAATGAAAGCTAACCACAATTTTTTGCCATAATTTTTCTTATCCTCTCATCATCATTTTATTCCCAGAAACACTGCACTGCTATTTTGAAAAATTTTAACTGCTGCTTGTTAGCTAGCAGGAAAATTACAGGATTATGATGGGTCACACTCTGTAAACCTGCTTTCTTGAAATCGACTGCTATATCCATTCCTCCTCAAATATTCGTACTCAGAGACTGTTCAGTGACTAACATTTCAATTTCAGTAGTCACAGTGACATTGAAAGAAAGGTTTAAAAATAAATTCCTTATTGAAGTGCCTTTCTTTTTTTAATTTTTCAGCACCTTTTGGGCTTTAATTCAGTTTGTTTCCAGTTTGCTTCTTTTCCATAGGTAAATACGCTGTATTTTGTTTTAACAGTCACATAACAACATGGTAATATAACACAGTACTCTTTACTTTTGTACAAGTCCACTTGATAAACTCAAGGTACTTTAAAAAAATCATAGTAACATTTGTTGATGAATGAAAGACAGTCTAAAGAGAAAGCTACAGTGTCTTCGGTAAGACGTTTGTATAACTTAACACTCACAGGTCATAGTGTTTGATAATGATGCACCAAAATAAATATTACTAAATCCTGATTAATGTCAAGAGAAAGAAAAGCACCAACTGCAGTGGAATAGATACACTTATAATGAAGTATAAGCAATGTTTTATTAGCAATGTTGATTGTAGCAAGGACCAATTACTTTCCATATGTTGTAAATAATATTGCATGAATGCATTCCTGGTGATTTGTTTTTTACAGTTCCTTAATCAAAGGTTGACTGTACACACAGTTTAAAGAATATTGTAATGGGTTGGGTCACAGTGACCCCCTTAGGACTTCCACCTGAAGTGCTGAGACTACCTCTGAGCCCATTTTCTCTGGCAGCTTGGGACTTCAGATCCTTGCCTGGTTGTGCCAGATACGCTAGCCTGCTAGAAACACAGACCCAGGTCTGAACCACGTCCCCCAAAAACTTCAGGCTAAACTGAAAACAGCTTAAGAAATGCTCCTGTCTCCAACACCCAGATACCCAGTTCCCAATGGGATCCAAACCCCAAATAAATCCGTTTTACTGTGTAAAGCTTGTACGGAGTAAACTCATAAATTATTCACCCTCTGTAACACTGATAGAGAGAGATGCATAGCTGTTTGCTCCCCCAGGAATTAATTACTTGCTCTGGGTTAATTAATAAGGAAAAAGTTATTTTATTAAATATAAAAAGTAGGATTTAAGTGGTTCCAAGTATTAACAGAACAAAGTAAATTACCAAGCAAAATAAAACAAAAACACGCAAGTCTAAGCCTAATACAGTAAGAAACTAAATGCTGGTAAATCTCACCCTCAGAGATGTTCCAATAAGCTTCTTTTACAGACTAGACTTCCTCCTAGTCTGTGTCCAGCAATCACTCACACCCCTGTAGTTACTGTCCTTTGTTCCAGTTTCTTTCAGCTATCTATTTGGAGTGGAGAGGCTATCTCTTGAGTCAGCTGAAGACAAATGGAGGGTTTCCAGGGGTATATATAATCTCTCTCTTGTGGGTGGAAACCCCTCTCTCCCCCTGTGTAGCATCACAGCTACAAGATGGAGTTTTGGAGTCACAAGTCCATGCATGACTCAGTTCTCTACAGGCCGATGCCATTGCCCACATTAGCCCGAATGTTCCCAGAAAAGCTCAGATGTGGATTGGTGTCTATCAAGGTCCATTGCTAGCCAAGTACTCCCAATTACTTGAATAACCCCTTCACGCTATGTTGACCAAATTTGCCTTAGGTGCTTTCTACAGCAAACACTTTCAATACAAGCATAGAGCCAACGCTCATAACTTCAGATATAAAAATGATGCATGCATATAAATAGGATGAATATATGCAGTAGACCATAACCTTTACAAAGATATGTTACATGGCATATCTAGCATAAAACATATTCCAGTTATGTCATATTTACACTCATAAGCATATTTCTATAAAGCATTATCGGGTGCAGCATCACATATATACACCCTGTTCTTGAATCTTTAGGACTTAACAAGAATTATTATTTGAGAATTCTGATTACTGTGGATTCAAGTACTTTAGACTTGCCACACAAAAATTATTCTAATTAAAATAATTAATGACTTTCTGTGTCTCTTGCACTTGGATATGATCCAACTATACCCACACCACCAGCAGCCATGATATGTCAAAAGGACAATTAAAAAAAACCAACTTGTCATATCTGTACTCACAATTCTTGACATCTGATTTGTGTCCTAATAACATCAGCCACACTATCAGAGGCTCGTTCACCTGCACATCCACCAATGTGATATATGCCATCATGTGCCAGCAATGCCCCTCTGCCATGTACATTGGTCAAACTGGACAGTCTCTACGTAAAAGAATAAATGGACACAAATCAGATGTCAAGAATTATAACATTCATAAACCAGTCGGAGAACACTTCAATCTCTCTGGTCACGCAATCACAGACATGAAGGTCGCTATCTTAAACCAAAAAAACTTCAAATCCAGACTCCAGCGAGAAACTGCTGAATTGGAATTCATTTGCAAATTGGATACTATTAATTTAGGCTTAAATAGAGACTGGGAGTGGCTAAGTCATTATGCAAGGTAGCCTATTTCCTCTTGTTTTTTCCTACCCCCCCCCCCCAGATGTTCTGGTTTAACTTGGATTTAAACTTGGAGAGTGGTCAGTTTGGATGAGCTATTACCAGCAGGAGAGTGAGTTTGTGTGTGTATGGGGGTGGGGGGGATGTGAGAAACCTGGATTTGTGCAGGAAATGGCCCAACTTGATTATCATGCTCATTGTGTAAAGGGTTGTCACTTTGGATGGGCTATCACCAGCAGGAGAGTGAATTTGTGTGGGGGGGTGGAGGGTGAGAAAACCTGGATTTGTGCTGGAAATGGCCCAACCTGATGATCACTTTAGATAAGCTATTACCAGCAGGACAGTGGGGTGGGAGGAGGTATTGTTTCATATTCTCTGTGTATATATAAAGTCTGCTGCAGTTTCCACGGTATGCATCCGATGAAGTGAGCTGTAGCTCACGAAAGCTCATGCTCAAATAAATTGGTTAGTCTCTAAGGTGCCACAAGTACTCCTTTTCTTTTTGCGAATACAGACTAACATGGCTGTTACTCTGAAACCTATTTCATATTACTATACCTTTTATTTCGCAGTCTGTAATTAGCACTGAAATTTTTATTCCCTTTTGTCTGGTTTCATATCTTCAATAGAAAGAGATATGACAATTTTTATATTCTTAACTAAGGCTGGAGTTTTCACAGCTAAAAAAAATCTCTGGATTTGATCTCAATGTATGATCTCTGCATATGCCAGATATATGTATGGTGGAAGGCTCCCATCATCTTTCTTCTGTACCCATAAGGCCAATGGGCAGCCATAATCTCAGTCCAGCATTCCAGGTTTCCAGTGCAGAGTTAGCATAGGAAGACATGTTGAGGCCTTTCAGAGGGTATTGCAGCTTTCACTCTAGCATGCTGAGTGAAATTGAATTGACCAGCATGCCTTTAAGATCTGCTGCTCAGTCAAATCGCCTGTGCATACCCAGCCACCCACATGGACTTTGACAATCAAAGCCAGAACACAGCCCTTAGTATCGTCAGAGTATGTTGCTGAAATACAGAAAATAACACAAAACAATTTAACCTTTAGGACTTTTGATAATACTCAGGTAGGGACAGTGATTAGCCACACTGGAGACTGGACAGTTTTCTGATGTTTGAGGCAGATCACTGGAGAGCACTGTGCTAAAGGTGGATTGTTTCTAGCTCCTGGAAGATGGAGCATATGGAGAACCCAGTTCCACGCTGCCAAGTGTGCCTCTGGCTTCTCCCAGCTGAACTTTCAACATCAGAGCCAAATTCTGATCCCAGTTCCAGCACACTGCTGTAATGGAGTGTGGGGTCCATAAAGGGGCCAACAGGGCTTCTGGGGGAGCTGTCCCAGCACAGGATACAACCTTCCTCAGCCCCCTGGGTACTGGTGTTTCCAGGGACAGGAGGAAGTATATTGTAAGTGTGCAGCAATTTTCTAAAAAGGGTCATATTTTTGGAGTTTATTGCACCCACACTACATACACCCGCATTGTATAGTATTTGAAAGCTTATTTTAAATACGATTCGGTGAGGTATGATGTGGAGCTGGCAAGTGGTGCTGTAAGAGGCTGCCCATTGGCCTTGTACGTACAGAAGAAAGATGCAGGGAGCCTTCCACCATACATATATTTGACACATGCACAAATCATAAATTGAGATCAAAATGAGTGTGTGTGTCATTTTTTTGCACAGTTCCAGGAACACTGCAACACGACTGACTCCAGTTGAAGTTAATTTCAACATCTTAATGATGGTGTTTATTGGTCAAAGCTACCAAATGACAATGTATTAAAAGATTATTTTTTACTGGATTTGCATGGGCAAGATTTCTTTTTCTTTTTTTTTTTTTTTTTGGAAACGAAGAAGCTGCTTAGTATGTGTCAAAAGGCAACTGGCAACATTTTGCAATATGCTAATGTGAAATGTTTTCACGGTGCATATAAGAATTGTCAAAGTCTCTCAAGTGATTGTAATAGTTATCTATATTTTCAGCTGAAACTTGCAGACCAGATCAGTCTCATGCTGAAGGTTGTGCAACAGCAGCAATAGATTGCATGCTCACAGTTGTACTGCATAGTGGGTAGATATATATGTACTAGAATTCCTAATGTAATGCTTCTCCATTTTTTAAGCTTACAATGTAGTATCTAGTCTGCGGGTAGAAGGTTTTAATTTGTGGTTGCTTGTGCATGCACTATTAGCCTTTGAAGTATTCTAGAAACTAGCTTTTTAATTCACTGACACAAAGGAAGGTATTAGTGTTAGACATGACAATACATAGCTTCATATTACGAATATGCAAAGTTATGAGAGAAAAAAGTGGCCTAACAAGAAGTAATGATGACAAGAAGTAATGATGACAAAGTCCAAGAACAAGTCCTTGCCTCTGCACTAAGTGGGATGAAGAGCAAGTTACAGCTCTTACCAGCCATGTCAGCAACCATGTGACAAACCCATTTGACCCTGAATCACATGCAGAGGTGCTGATCGACGTATCTACTGGACTGCATGTAACATCAGATGTACAAGAGTCACTACTGAAAATAACAGATGTTGATGAAGAAGAAATGGAGAGATTTGTGAGATATGCACTTGATTCTGATGGGACATGTAGCTTCTTCAGCCCAGTAAAGAAATCTGGTATCAAAACATTTTGCTGACATGACCGAGAAGACCAACTGTAAGTCTGGCAAGGAAGAGACAATCACAGTAGCTATGAGTCCAGAAATTGTTTTCTACAGATCCCTGTCCTTAAAAAGATGCAAATATGATTCAATGGCAACTGTTCTTAGGCACAGGTCCTACTGGGTGTAACTATGTTCCTCTTCCATGCTGATGGAAGCATGAGAAGAACAGACAAAACTGGATTAAAGCATCAGCTGGAAGCTCAAACTGAAAGAATCTATAAACTAAGAAAGAATTCCCAGTGTACATCAGAGATGCCATACAAATGATGTCTGGAGATAAATTCAACACATTTGATGAATTTGCTGCTGAGTACTTGATGCAGGTCCTAAAAGAATTTGACAAAGCTAATTCTGTAATCAAAGATTTTGACAGATGGCAGTAACTATGAAAACTTCAGAAAGACAGTGCTGGGCAGGATCTAAGGTTAGATGCAAGAAATAACAGTTGATTGGTGGACACCTTGTGCCTCTATGGAAAAAGTCTCCAAATGTGGAATCCAACAAGCAATCAGTTGTAAAATTCCTCTGGGTTTCTGTGTGTCAAAGAATAGATAGTAATTAGTTCACTTGATATAGATGTTTTGGTCCTTTCTGTTTATTACTTTCCAAAAACAAAACACACAGGTAATGTGGATTGAAACAGACACCATTACCAGCACAACTAACAAGTGTCACTTCATACTTGCGGATGCAGTTTGTGATGCACTCATTCCTGACTTCTGCAACATACTTCCTGCTGTACATGCATCAACAGACTGTGTCTTCCTTAGATATTGGGAGGAGGGGGGATCTGTATTTGATATTGTTAAAACCAAGGGAGATTACCACGTAAGAGATCTTGCCAAATTGTGAGTGACAGACAAGCTGAAATTTCTGCAGCAAGAAGGTTGGTTAGCACTGCTGTATGACCAGAGTGAGAAAGAAAAGAAGAATCTCAGAAACCGGAATAGTTTGCACCTCAGTGTATGCATCAGAAAGGACAAGTCACTGACCAAACTTCCACCTATGAGGACACTTTTGAAGAGCATGTCAAAAGAGCATTTTGACAAACAAAGATTTGGATGTCTTTACACACAAGTAAACCAGATATTGGATCACCATTGCAACATGGACAGAAAAATGTTTATGAACTACTTCCTGTATTCTTCAAGGGTTAAATGGCATCTGAGTTTCTGCAAGATCTTATATGTGTCTGTACCAGTAAGAGTCATTGCACAATCAACTGTCTGTGGTCCAAACAATCATCCCTGCACAGAACTGTGTACATGCCTTAGCAAAGAAGACTCTGGTTACCCATGGACACCAACAAAGATCATAATAGTGAACAAGATTATGATGATTGACTAGAAATGTCACCAACACTATTACATTTCATTGATACCTGTACAAATTTATTAGACTTTGTTTTACCCTTTAGATTGTTATTGTGACACTTTGAGGTCACAAAGAAATCCAATTTTATGTCATGAAATAATACATAGAGTATTATTAAACTAATAGAAACACATGCAAATATTTCAAAGTTGTCATTTTAACATGTTGATGATGTCATTGTTTATCCCCTTTTTTATGACAGGTCATATCAAACCTCATTTCAAAGTAGACATAGAATCATAGAATATCAGGGTTGGAAGGGACCTCAGGAGGTCATCTAGTCCCTGCTCAAAGCAGGACAAATCCCCAACTAAATCATCCCATCCAGGGCTTTGTCAAGCCTGACCTTAAAAACTTCAAAGGAAGGAGATTCCACCACATCCCTAGGTAACGCATTTCAGTGCTTCACCACCCTCCTAGTGAAAAAGTTTTTCCTAATATCCAACCTAAATCTCCCTCACTGCAACTTGAGACCATTACTCCCTGTTCTGTCATCTGCTACCACTGAGAACAGTCTAGATCCATCCTCTTTGGAACCCCCTTTCAGGTAGTTGAAAGCAGCTATCAAATCCCCCCTCATTCTTCTCTTCCACAGACTAAATAATCCCAGTTTCCTCAGCCTCTCCTCATAAGTCATGTGTTCCAGCCCCCTAATCATTTTTGTTGCCCTCCGCTGTACTCTTTCCAATTTTTTCACATCCTTCTTGTAATGTGGGGCTCAAAATTGGACACAATACTTCAGATGAGGCCTCACCAATGTCAAATAGAGGGGAACGATTACATCCCTCTATCTGCTGGCAATGCCCCTACTTATACATCCCAAAATGCCATTGGCCTTCTTGGCAACAAGAGCACACTGCTGACTCATATCCAGCTTCTCATCCACTGTAACCCCTAGGTCCTTTTCTGCAGAACTGCTGCCTAGCCATTCGGTCCCTAGTCTGTAGCAGTGCATGGGATTCTTCCGTCCTAAGTGCAGGACTCTGCACTTGTCCTTGTTGAACCTCATCAGATTTCTTTTGGCCCAATCCTCTAATTTGTCTAGGTCCCTCTGTATCCTATCCGTACCCTCCAGCGTATCTACTTGTCCTCCCAGTTTAGTGTCATCTGCAAACTTGCTGAGGTGCAATCCATGCCATCCTCCAGATCATTAATAAAGATATTGAACAAAGCCAGCCCCAGGACCGACCCTTGGGGCACTCTGCTTGATAGCAGCTGCCAACTAGACATGGAGCCATTGATCACTACCTGTTGAGCCCGACGATCTAGCCAGCTTTCTATCCACCTTATGGTCCATTCATCCAGCCCATACTTCTTTAACTTACTGGCAAGAATACCGTGGGAGACCATATCAAAAGCTTTGCTAAAGTCAAGGAATAGCACGTTCACTGCTTTCCCCTCATCCACAGAGCCAGTTATCTCATCATAGAAGGCAATTAGATTAGTCAGGCATGACTTGCCCTTGGTGAATCCATGCTGACTGTTCCTGATCACTTTCCTCTCCTCTAAGTGCTTCAGAATTGATTCCTTGAGGACCTGCTCCATGATTTTTCCAGGGACCGAGGTGAGGCTGACTGGCCTGTAGTTCCCCGGATCCTCCTCCTTCCCTTTTTTAAAGATGGGCACTACATTAGCCTTTTTCCAGTCGTCCGGGACCTCTCCCGATCACCATGAGTTTTCAAAGATAATGGCCAACGGCTCTGCAGTCACATCTGCCAACTCCTTTAGCACTGTCAGATGCAGTGCATCCGGCCCTATGGACTTGTGCTCATCCAACTTTTCTGAATAGTCCCAAACCACTTCTTTTTCCACAGAGGGCTGGTCACCTCCTCTCTGTGCTGTGCTGCCCAGTGTAGCAGTCTGGGAGCTGACCTTGTTCGTGAAGACAGAGAGGAAAAAATGCATTGAGTACATTAGCTTTTTCCATATCCTCTGTCACTAGGTTGCCTCCCTCATTCAGTAAGGGGCCCACACTTTCCTTGACATTCTTGTTGCTAACATACCTGAAGAAACCGTTCTTGTTACTCTTAATGTCTCTTGCTCGCTGCAACTCCGAGTGTGATTTGGCCTTCCTGATTTCACTCCTGCATGACTGAGCAATATTTTTATACTCCTCCCTGGTCATTTGTCCAACCTTCCACTTCTTGTAAGCTTCTTTTTTGTGTTTAAGATCAGCAAGGATTTCACTGTTAAGCCAAGCTGGTTACCTGTCATATTTACTATTCTTTCTACACATCGGGACGGTTTGTCCCTGTAACCTCAATAAGGATTCTTTAAAATACAGCCAGCTCTCCTGGACTCCTTTCCCCCTCATGTTATTCTCCCAGGGGATCCTTCCCATCAGTTCCCTGAGGGAGTCAAAGTCTGCTTTTCTGATGTCCAGGGTCTGTATTCTGCTCCACTCCTTTCTTCCTTGTGTCAGGATCCTGAACTCGACTGTCTCATGGTCACTGCCTCCCAGGTTCCCATCCACTTTTGCTTCCCCTACTAATTCTTCCCGGTTTGTGAGCAGCAGGTCAAGAAGAGCTCTGCCCCTAGTTGGTTCCTCTAGCAGTTGCACCAGGAAATTGTCCCCTACACTTTCCAAAAACTTCTTGGATTGTCTGTGCACCGCTGTACTGCTCTCCCAGCAGATATCAGGGTGATTGAAGTCTCCCATTAGAACCAGGGCCTGCGATCTAGTAACTTCCGTTAGTCGCCGGAAGCTTTCAAATGCCGTGGGGCAGGGAATGACGGAGAGGATACAATAAGTCAACCAAATTGATGATGGCTACAGCTCACCTGTTCCAGGTAGCAGAGGGAATGGCTAGAGTGCCCTGAGCTCTTCTTGGTTGAAGAGTAGCCCATAGACAGCTATGAAGAAGATGCCATAAATTACAACAGCCGCCGAGAGAGACTGGAACTGGGAAAGGGTTTATTTTAATTATTCTGCATCAGCCTCTTAGTAAAGAGCACTAAGGATTAAATACTTAATAACCAACCTTACATTCCTTATATAGATTAATTGATATATAAATGTGTATATAAAAATATACTGATATTCTGGAGCCGCAAATTCCAGAGGACAATATATGCTAAAGGTCATTATGCAAGAGCAGAAATCAAAATAAAACTCTTCAGGTCAGTGCCAGAGAGAGACAAAGATATCTGGGGTGGGAAAGAACTCATGCAAGATGATGCCCTGTCTTACACATGCTATATTTCACTGTGTCAGTCCAGTCATCTTATACAAACATGGTCTCCAAACATGCTCATGTATACACACAGTCACTGAGTAACACCCATGTTACAACTATTGTGTTAAGTGGCTAATGTGTCAGAAATATGAATTCTGTTTTTAAAATACTTCAAATCCTTAATTCTTTAAAATACATAAAAATGATAAAATATGTTGCAGCATTTAGTCTAAGCTATTTGGCAGTGTCCCTTTTACCCTATAGAGTTTTAATATGTTCAGTCCATAATAATTTCTTTAAGTGCTGAAACACATATTAACTTAGGGTGAAATGGCTCCCTGGCTCACATACCTCAAATATATGATGCAGGTATTTTAAAAACAGCTATAAAGCCTATTTACCACATACGCTATATTGACTCATAAAGAAGCATTAGAGTCTCAGATACATAATAAAAGCCTAAATACTGTACACAGGGGTTGTTTAGTCTCTCGAGTAATATATTTTTTATAACTTTTCATGATTTTTTTCTCAAATGTTTTTAATGCAACTAAGTACGTAAAGATGGCATTTAAGTAACACTAAGGGTTTTCTTTAAGCAGACAAAGCTGGCACTCCACTCTTAACTGAGACAATCATATTTTGTGCTTTTCCACAGAGATCTGAATTAATGTTGGCCCTGACTTCAAAGTGATTTGCTTTGTGTCTTTAAATCTTCTCCCTAATGCTAAAGAAACACTGAATTTCACATTTTATAGTACTAATTAGGGCTGGTCCTGTAAGGTCACAACTGCAATTGCAGGTGCTCATTTGAGAGTTGAGGATGCTCAGCACCTTTCTGGATCAGGCCCTTAAATACCTGGAAGCCCAGAGAGTGTATGTGGCTTTGAAATTCAAATGCACTGCAGTTATGTTTTTACCTTGTCATTATGAAGATTTTTGTGCACTCCTAGAAATGAATATGCAGAAGAAATGACTCCAAATGCATGATGGAAATGAAAGGAGATTTTCTTCTTTGTTTTTTACATTCCTTAACAAAGTCAAGGAGAATCAAGCTGCAGTCAGGCAAACAACATTGAAAACCCTCACTACCGTTAAATTGTATTTTGTAAAGACCTGTGAAAAGCCAAATAAGTAATGCGAGTTAATAAACTATCCAGGTCTTGTTTTTACATTTTGAACAACAGCTTCTATATGCTAGTGAATATTGTACTCATAGTAATGGGAGGGAGCACAGTCATCCCTCAGGCTACCTAACAGAACTGTAATGGGAACATACAGGATTTGAATGTACAATAAGAATAGCGGCCTCTATTGCAACCTCTCTCTCTCTCTCCTCTTATTCATAGCACAAGTAATTGCGGGACTGATCCAATCCATTGATGTTCCTGGGCATTGGATTGAGCCTTTGGGTCCTGATGCTGCAAACATACTTAATCTTAGTTTGCAGGTGAATTAAACCCTTTTTGGTTTTCTATCTGTATTTTTTTTAAACAAAGATGTTATCAATACCAATAATGACTGTTTATATTAATCATAACCCCAAAGCAAATTTGATATTCGATTCTGTTTCCATTGTTTATAATTTGAGTGCTAGTACTTACTCTAGAGGCAAGGTGGATGACGTAATATCTTTTATTGGACCAACTTCTGTTAGTGAAAGACAAAAGCTTTCAAGCTCACATGTTCTCTTTTACCAGCCCAAGTTGATCCAAGAAATGATACTGCCTCATCCACGTTGTGTCTCCGATATCCCGGGACCAGCACAGCTACAACACTGAAAGCATATATTTACTACACAAAGATTGCTTGGATGGGGTTTGGATGAAGACAGGCCCAAAATTGTCTACTTCAATTGAATCCTACAGACTGTCAGTGTGGTCTATAACTGATTTCTTCCAAATCAGTTCTCTCCATTTAATGTGAGACAATAATACTTTTTTAATCTGAATCTAAAGGAACAGGTAAATATTTTATGGCACTACACAACTTATAACTAGATTTATGAAGAGAGATTGTTTTTGACAAAAAATTCTATGTGATGCTTCTGTTATACTGTAGATAAGTAAACAAGATTATGACACAACGGTATTAGAACTTGTTGTGTTCTAGATGCTGTCAATAAAATGCTATATTAGCCTGCTGGATAACTGCCAGAATTGCAATTCTGTTGATATACATAAGAGTTTTTTTAAAAAAATCTCAGCAGCAGCTTCTACAGGTGACTGTGTAGTAATTTCTCAGTGGGGACTTGATGACCTACAGTACAGTAATTAGTTTCTGCATTCTTCTAGGATAGCCTAGAGCTGTATGGGTATGGCTAATTGTATTTCTCTAAGAGTAGAATTCCAAATTGTCCAAAAAAAACCCCAAGAATCATCACACTCAGGATACAACTCTGACTAACATACAGTTTGAGGGGTCTAATCTTCATGAATACATAGGAACACAGGAAATACAATATCTGATCACACCAAGGGGGCCATTTAGCCCAGTTTCCTGCCTCAATAATGGCTAGCAGCAGAAGCTTCTGAGAAAGGTGCATTATATACAACAGAAGACAGGCATGTTTCTGAATTTCACGCTATGCAATTTAAAAGCTTTGTGGAGTTTTGAACACTTCACTACAATAATAACGGACATTTTTCAGGGGTTATCCCGGTTTTGCTCTCGAATAAGAAGTCAAAATATCCAAAAGAATCAAGAATCAGGCAGAACAGAAACTATTTTAAAAAGATAAGAGAATAGTGCCAGACACCCTTCTGCACCCCCCCCCCTTTGTATGCTTCTGGATCTGCAGTGGATCAGAAGCTCCTCTACCTCACCCTCATAGTTTCTCATTGGCATATTATGAGCTCAAATGCCACTCTGTCATGACTACTACGTGGAAACTCTTTACTGCAAAATGTGTGTATTGTATGAGGTGTCTTGTTTTGGTATGTGGACCTGTGCATAGGCCCTGGCCTAATGGTTGGAGTTCACCCTCAATGTATCCTAATCTCACAGGGGTGTTGTGAGAATTAAGCTGTTCATGTCTCTGAAGAGCTTTGAAGGTAAAAAGTGACGTAGCACGAGCAGATATTAGTAGCACCCATTAAGACAGGGATTCTCAAACCTTTCCCAGCACAAATTCAAATGGCAAAATGGTGGCATGGTCTGGCATTGCCACACTTACTTCTGCAGTTCAGCACTGCTGGTGGCAGCAGTGCTGCCTTCAGAGCTGGGGGCTCAGCTAGCTTGTGCCGCCGCTCTCCACCACCCAACTCTTAAGGCAACGCCTACTGCCAGGAGCAGCGCAGAAGTAAATGTGAAATGAGGCACTAGTAAGTCTGCTGTGAAAAGTGAGATTTGTATGTTTGTTAATTTTCACAGCCTCCCAGCTAGCTATCACTTTTCACAATAGACTTGCTTCCTTCATTCATATTGGGTTAGAATCTCATACATTCAGGGTATGTCTATGCTATGGGGACTATACCAACATAGGTACATCACCATAGCTATGATGGCGTAACTCCATACTGTAGACACAGCCTAACTGACGGAGGGGCTTTTCTGTTGGAGAAGGAACACCACTTCCTCCAACGATGGTACTTAGGTTGACAAATGCATTCTTCCGTTGACCTAGGTGCATCTACACAGCACTCAGTGGTGTGGATTTTTCACTCCCCTAACCAATGCAGCTATGTCAAACTAAAGTTTAAATGTATACCAGGTCTTAGTTGTACCTTAGGACTTGTGTATACCTACAGGGGCACCGCTACAGCACTGCACTGTAGACACTTGTGACAGGAGTTTTTTCCATTGCTGTATTTAATTCACCTTCTCAAGATGTAGCAGCTAGATCAACTGAAAAATTCTTTGGTTGACCTAGAAATGTCCATACCAGAGTTTAGGTCATCTTAACTACATCTCTCAGGGGTGTGAGTTTTTCATACCTTGGAACAATGTATCTAGGTTGCCTTAAGTTTAGTTGTAGACCAATTTTTAGTGCTTGAGTAGTCTTAGTGATTTTAGTGAGACTTTTCAAGCAGCATGGTACTACCTAATACAAAGAAGTGTATGAGAATTTTGGCCCATTGAATGCAAGCCAGTCCTTTACTCAGCAAACTCCATAAAACACTCCAATGGCTGACTCGTCAATCCTTAAAAATACTATCCTTTTTAACACTATTCTGACAACTTATTCAAGTGCCCCAATGTGTGTGTTCTGACATATTTAAGAAAGTCACAAACCACCACTAAACGTATATTGTACCTGAAGGACAGGGCTGTAAGGGAGTTCAAGCTAGATTGAGAGAGACACCTTGCTTTCTTATAAATATTTCATACTTCTTTATTTCTTTATTGTTTGGCTCAATCTAAAGCAATTCATCTACACAGAAAATACAGATTTTGAAAATATACCATTTTATGTATATTTTCTGTTATGCCTTTTTTTTTAGAATAGCAAATATCTCAATTGCTTTGCTGCATACTTACAATAAGCAGCCTTGGTGATTGACTAGATCTCTCTTTTTTTTTAATTTAATCAGTTGCAGCAGCTGTTTGCTGCCTTGTCTGCTGTATAGTAATGGAGATGATCCCTTAAACAGGAAAAATCAAAGACTTACGAATACAATCAACAATCAATTGGTGTTGTGGGAGGCAAGCTGTTTTCATACCTCTACTTTTGGGGGCGAAGGGGATTTACACTATGTCTGTAACTTTACCTGCAGGTATATAAAAGTCATTGCAGAGTGTAGTGGGGTGGCTGCCCCACTGGTATAGTAGATAGGGCGTCAGCAGGCCAGAGGGGATGTGCTAGTGGGTGGCCAATCAGAGAAGGTCTGCTAGGGAGCCAATCAGAGGCTGAGTAAGAGGCAGCCAATCTGGGCCAGGCTCAGCCCTATATAAAGGCTGCTCAGGAAGGAAGTAGTCAGTCTCTCCCAGGCTTTCAGAGGGTAAAGGTCTGTCTCCTGTGTGAGGGTACCGGCAAGGGGAGCAGAAGGGAACTCCAGCCTGTTACCTGTCAGGCTGCAGGCCCTGAGGGAAGGGCTTAGCTGGTACAAAGGGGCTGAATAGGAAGCAGCCCAGGGAGAGAAGAAGGGCAGGAAGGCTGCTGCCAAAGGGTTCCTGGATTGGGACCCAGAGTAGAGGGTGGGCCTGGGTCCCCCCCTTGCACATACACCCAGCCATTGGATGTGGTGATAGCGGACTGCACCAGACCCCTGGCCCAAGAGGTTAGACTTTGGGGTGTGGGTGGCTGCTGCAGCTGGGTGAAGTGAAAGACTGCTGATAACCTTCCTCCCCCCCATCCCCTGGAAGGGGGAGAGCAAGGACTAAGGGGTACTACTGGAGGGCAGCGTCTTAAAGAGGACGCCGCAAGAAGGGAGTAACATGGGTCCAGGTCCCAAGGGAGGGATGGGACACCACCAGTGAAGGGCGCTCCACACTGGACTGAGCTAATTCCCTGATGAACCAGCAAGCGGTGCTGCAGTGGTGAGTCCCAACCTTGTCACACAGAGGAATAACTGAAAGTTATATATATATAGTGTGTGTGTGTAACTTACTTACTCCTGTGCAATGACTTAAAATAACTCTAGACTTTGATTGTTCTAGAAGAACACCAAATCATTCAAAATAGGACAAAAAAGCCTGCTTGGGTCATGAATTTTTCATAATTATTCATAATCTCATTCCCACTCATTTTCTACCTAACCTCTTTGAATATCTGCAGTGATGGTGTCTCTTCCTCTATTTCAGCCTGCCTAACTCAAACTTGGGCAAAACCCCTTCCCAGAGCCCAGGCAAAATTTTCAGTCAGGAGATGGAAGCAGTTTCCTATCTGTGTTAACCAGGCAGGCCTGCAGCAGCCTGCAGGATGTGACTGACCCAGAAGCACCTCTGCTCTGTGCTGCTCGACACCTTTGTCATTACCTCATCGTGCCTCCCAGGAGTGTGCCCCACTTGCCCTTACTCATAGGAGAAGCTGAGGGAACAAATTTCATAGGCCAGATCATCCTGTCTTCACACCACTTGGGTTGATGTTCTCTGCATTTTCTGTAGATTCCCTGTACTGTTCTTATCTGATGACCAGAATTGCTCACATCATTCCACAACAGGAGTACGTAGAGAGGATTGGAACTATGTTTGCACTACTGAACTTGTCCCAGGACTGAGTAGAAACATGAAGCTCCAGGCCTTTATAGACTGATAGTGTAGTATTACCTCCCTTGTTTTGTGTGTGTCTTTTTTTTTTTTTTTTTTTTTTTTACAATAGTAAATGGTAAACTAAACTCCTCCTTAGTTTACTCTCTACCATTCTTGCATCTTTTTGGGACTCTTGTTTCCCTGATGGCTGTCTAGCAACTGTTTCTGAAGCATTTATTTTGTGTATGTTGATGTGATGTATGTCTACTGTGGCCATTGCATGAGGACGTGGATATGAAATTAGTTCCTGGCATTTAGAATGAAAACAGTTTTAAGTAGCTCACATACTGCCTAACTAAGATGACCTTCTTTAGATGGTCAGGGTTTACTAATTCAGTCTTATGTGTTTCAATTGCACCATCACAAATGTGCAGACAATAAAACTGGCTGTAAATATTTCAGTAAGGAACACATCTGAAAAATACCCAATAAAAAGCTTATTGTGTTTTGGAGGAATGTTGTTTTTTGATGTAATGACTATGATTTATGTCAAAACTTTGTACAATTTAGAAAAGATTAGCCATATAGCTTTTAATGTAGGTCAAACAGGAAGGAACTTCTCTTTATCTTATTTGATAGAACTGTTGCCTGAAGACCATGCAAGTTACTAATTAAATCTGTGCAAAAAGACTGCCATTTGTTGTTACTTTTCTGGGGTACCTCTACATTGATATGGGGTAAAGGGTGTCTCTGAACCTACCATTATATTTAGGTTGCCTTTCTTTCAGAAGCTCTCATGTGTCTATTGTTTACAGCAGCCCTCTGGTATTTGGCCCTGGGAATCCTCTTGGGGTAAAGCAGTGTCCTTCCTTTTGTCTTGTGAAATTTCATTCAGATTTGGCTTACAAGTACAGTGTAAAAATTCCCATTTTTCTTCTACCCCTTTTGATATTCTTTTTGTTTGAGGCAAGTTTGTTTCAAAATTTTCCTTTAATTTTATTTTAAATACTTTGAAATTGAGACAAAACAGGTTTTTCTCAACTTTTTGAAATTACCATTCCAAGGCTGGGACATTTGCCACGGCACTCGGAACACCTGTCAGCTGCAAGAGCAGCTGTAGTGGAAGGGGGAGGAGAGAAACAGGTTTCTCACCCACCCCTTCCCTTCATCGCCATCCCCAACCAGCACATGAGCCTAGCCTCCCATTCCCCCTCAGAGGCTACTACATGGGGCATGATCTTCACCAACCCCTAGGAGCTCAAGAGAAAGAGACAAGCACCTCTACTACTCATCCCCCTCCGAAATATAAGGCCCCAGTTTTTTATCTTCCCCTCCCCTTCCTAGGGGCACCTCTCCCCAAGGTGATGGGGAAAGAGCTGAGCCAGGCTCCGCTCATAAACCACCCAGACTCGGCACATGGACCCAGTAGCCCATAGGGACAAGAGACCCTCACCTCCCAGGATGGGGAAAATAATCAGGTTGGACTCATCCTGCCCCAGCACATGATGCCAACAGCCCGTCCCCTATCTCCCCCATCCTCCTCCCCTCCCCATCGCTGATAACAGCCTTCTCATGCTGCCAGTAACCCAAGTGGTAGCAGTCTATGCTACAGTATGTAAGGCTCAGAGTCCACACCCTGCAGATGATATGGTGTTCATGGGGATTGTAGACATAATTGTTTTTTACCTTAAAAAAAATAAAAGGCTAGGATTATGATGGTTTCCACAGGACCTCTGCCTGTGGATGCACAAAGGAACAGAATTAAATTATAAATTTGGCATTTCCTAACTTTCAAGTGCTTGACTTTGCAACCTGGATAGTATTACTTTGGCCCAGTTGAGGATCAGTTGCTAAGATCTGTACAAGCACGTAGTGTGGACAGTTAATGCCCTAAAGAGCTCATATTCTATATTCCTGGTGAAACTGGTATCACAACTATGCAGGTTTGTTGATTTTGACCCAAATATTTGCTCTTGAGAAATGGATTTGTTTTTACCAGGTCAAAACTGCTTTTTGTTCCGGCATTAAGCAAGAATAGTTATGTGAAGTCTTTACTTTGTAATTCTTGCAATGTCTGAGTTCAAAGAAAGTTTGTGGTTTTGTGAGATGGAATAGTTATAACTTCGTATAGCATTATTTGAATATGTTGTCACTTGATTGCTTGCTGGAGAGTTTGGGGGATTGAGTTCAATGAAGTTCACTTAAACGTCTAAAAAGCAGTTTTTTTTCTAATTTTTCTTCAGACTCTCTTAGAGTCCAACCCTACAGATTACTCAGTAGCTCACAAAATCAAGCATTTAATTCTATTAAATATTGCAGCCCCTGAGTTCTGTGATGGGTTAATCTGTGTTCTGCAACATCCCTCCAGGTCTTGACTGACTTAGCTGTAGCTGAGTGTAGCTTAGTTGTGTACCACACTACCAATCCCACCATACTGCTTTTAACCTTAATTAATGACATTTAAAATAGTGTTTTGAAACTAGAAACCAGAAGACTTAGCTCTTGAGATCACTGGCTGGATGAATTAAATGAACTAGTTGTTAACATCTTAATGCTAGTAAAAGAAATGATAAATATCAGAGAACATTCCCTGCTGTTTGCTTTGCTGTGTTTGTCATTTAGTTTGCATTTATATTTTACACAGTTGAGAATGAGAGAAAAGGCTGTAGATAGTAAATTATAATTAAGGCATCTGACTGCCAAACAAATGGTGAAGGAAACCTTTTTGTAAATGTCATATGAGGAATAAAAAGCTTGATTTGAAAGAGTCTTACAAACAAGGTGTGCTGCTAAACTACAAAAAGAATCTTATATGAGCATATGCTTGAACAAAATGTGATTGGGGGAGAGGTGCGGGGGGAATTAGGACTAGTCTGTACTTATATTTAGACCTTTAGAGAGTGTGCTGCGGTAGGGAATCATGGATTTCATGATAAAAATGACAAATGTAATGAAATTGTGAGAGGGTGTGTGGCCATGAACACAAGATGCAGAGAATCTTATATTTAGAAAATAAAAACATCATTAATTAGGTCCACTGATTTTTTTGTTTTAAAGGAGGAGGAAGGGAAGAAGGCAGGATTTCCTTCCTTCATTCCCATCTTTCTGCTAGAAAGGAGCTTGGCTTGATTTTCTGATCATTTTAATATTCAAAATGCAAAAGTGTAAGTAATATTATAGTCTATTCATTATTCTGTGATATTATTCCCTTATGCTTAACTGTGCTCCGTTAAGCTTTACTTTCCACCATTAGATTGTCTAATGCATCAACCCTCAAGTCTTACTCTTGAAGTAGTCCCCACTTATGTGCTAATTAAACATATCTTCATTCCTAATCTAGGAAGGTAATTCATAACATGAAAGTATAAAAGTAAGGTTCTCTCATCTGACAGTGGGGTAGTGTCCAGGAGCTCTATATTATAGAGAGGGTGTGGTTGAACTCTGAGGGGGAAGGTGACAACCATCTGCTTTACTGGTACCTCCTGCTGACTGATTTAATGGGGGGCAGAACTGGCATCCATCTCCGAGAAGGCAGCTTGTCCATGAAGTGAAAGTGAGTCTGCTACACTCTAGGAATTGAAAGGAGTTCAGCAGTATGAAGGAAAACACAAAGGAGTCTCCAGAGCAAATAGAAAAGCAACTGATTTGTCAGGTGTTTTGCACTGAACAGGAAGGGTCTTCTGCCTGCTGTGTAAGTTACTCATCTGTTCCAATCTATGTTTTCACAGCTGTGCATTGGTAACATATCCCATCAAGTCATGGTATGGAACTTATTCTCCACAGTGACCTACGCTGTGGTGGTTGAGAAGTTGGTGTAATTTGCTTAGTACATTAATCACAGCTGTGTCAATAGTCCCTTGTGCTCTTCCCATCTGTTTGTTGTATCCACCTATTGGCTCTTGTCTTATGCTTAGATTGTAAGTTCTTTGGGACAGGGATCATCTTTTCATTATCTGTGGTGTAGAGTGCTTAGTACATTGGAGCCCTGATCCTTGATTGGGACCTCAGTAATAACAGATGGGCACCCCCAGTCTTCCTCTGCATGAGTCAGGCCCTATTGCAGTTGCTGTGTTCGCTTCTTCTTACTAACTCTTTCTTATCTGCACCTCCTGGGACTTCCTAAAGGAGGGGAGGAACTGAGGCAATGGCCCTACTCCCTTCCCAGCTGTGTCAGCAAATCTGTTTGGCTGCAGTAGTGAGTATACCCTGACCTTCATAAGGGCTCGTGCTAGGTGTCCTTTTTCTTGTGCACGAGAATCTTGAGGAGGCATTGTGCCCTGCCCAGCACAACCCCCAGTGAAGCTATCTATGCCTTAAAGGCATAATCTGGCTCTTAATTATTTAGCGGTAAGTGGCCCTATAGCTGTTCCACAGGTGTAACTCCTAATGTCAGTGGGGTTGAACTACTTAATTTATAGTTCAGTAAATTAAGTTAAAATTAAACCAATAAGGTATTGGAATAGGGTCCATAGATCAGATGTTCCAAAGAAGGCTGGCTGAGCACATGGTGCTTGCTCTCTTCCTTGTTTCCAACTGCTAAAGTTTATTAAAAGGCCACTAAAATACATTAAATACTTTCTTTTCCATGTTAGCAATTGATCAATGGGAGGGGATTTGAGGCTGGGTGGTGAGGAATGTGCGGGGAGGTGACTATTATTGTATGTTAGGGTGTCCCTAGCCTCTGTGTGCCAGAAGCTGGGAATGGGTGATGGGAGATGGATCACTTGATGATTACCTGTTCATTCCCTCTGGGGCACCTGGCACTGGCCACTGTCAGAAGACAGGTTTCAGAGTAGCAGCCGTGTTAGTCTGTCTTCTGACAAAAAGACCAGGAGGACTTGTGGCACCTTGGAGACTAACCAATTTATTTGAGCATAAGCTTTCGTGAGCTACTGCTCACTTCATCGGATGCATTCTGATGAAGTGAGCTGTAGCTCACGAAAGCTTATGCTCAAATAAATTTAAGTCTCTAAGGTGCCACAAGTCCTCCTGGTCTTTTTGTCAGAAGACAGGACACTGGGCTAGATGGACCTTTGGTCTGACCCAGTAGGGCCATTCTTATGTTCTAAGTGAAAGCAGAATTTGGCCCATGTTATTTACAAAAATAAGTAAAGGAGTTGTGCAATAAGCACTGCTAAAATCTTCTGTATTGTTTGAGAGGAAGTGAAATGACTGAGGGTTGGTGGTATGTGCTAAATGAGATCTGTGGCCTTCCATCTCTAACAGTCCACTATATCTTCAGAATGGTCAGGTCACAGAAATTTGCTTTTCTCCACAGTGGGTGGCTCCAAGTTTCAGAAAGCCACAAGAAGCTGGAAGAAAGGCTAGTGACTTACTCTGTAATAGATTGAACAAGTCTTTGTGGTTTCAAAGACTTTCCTATTGCTGTCTCCAAGTATCAGAAGGAGCCATTGTTTTGTTTAAGTATATCATTTTCTGCTACTAAGACTCATTTTGTACTTTTATTTATTCATTTTATTTTAATGGGTGGGATGGACTTTAGGCATCTTGGAGTGGTGGTGGTTTTGTCTTCCTATAAATTGGTTGGATTCAAAGCTCTATGCCTGGTGTGGAGTTCACCTGGCATCCTCAGAGCTCATCTTCCAAGGACATGGTATATTATGACTCCCAGTTAGCCCAATCCTATGTTAGTGAGGAGCAAGAGGGAGGAAAGTGGTGGTCTGTTGGGCCAGAGTGGTTAAACTTTTGGATAATGAATTATTCATAGATTTTTTTTTTGCAAGAATGGATCATTGTTCTATTATAGTCTGACCTTCTGCATAGCACAGACCTTAGCATAGCATTTCACCTAGTAATTCCTGCATTTAGCCCATAATTTATGGTTGAGCTAAAGCATATATTTTAAAATCCAGTCTCGGCATTCAATCTGATGTAAACACTCCAAGTGATGGAAAACCAACTAAAGTAAGTTGTTCTAATAGTTAATTACCCTCACTGTTAAACTTTCAGTCTGACAGAATTTGTTTAGCTTCAAATTCTAGCCTTTAAGTCCTGTTATGTCTTTGTCTGCTTGATTATAGAGCCTCTGCTATGAGAAATCATCTCCTCATTTAGGTAATTACAGAGCATGATCAATTCTTGACCTTCTATCTGATAAGACAAATAGGCTAAACATACCTCGAATGCCTGTGGGGTCCTCCATGGCCAACATGAGTGACAGATTTTCTAAAAAAAGTATACTAACCGTATGACTGTAGAAAATAAGAACACTAAGAATATTTTGACTGCAGAATTTTTTTTCACCTTCGTTTAAATACCAAAGATTAATTAGGTGGACAGCAGTACTTCAGATACTAAACCAATTAGTTTCTGTAGATTGCCCTAAGAGAGCCAGATTCACTACTTCCTTTTTAACACTGTGGACATGAATTGTGTGTTGGTTTTTTTAACCTCTACCAAACCTATCTTGCACAGATTTTGGTACACCAGTTTCTTTGGCCTTCAGGATTTCTAAAGTGGATCTAGTTTCACTTTCTTCTCTTTATGTTACTGAGAGATGGAGCAGTGTGTAATTACTGTTATAATTGCTAAAACTGTTTACACAGCTACATTATTTGTCAAATTTCATTCTACTTAAATATGGCTCTTTACAAATCCAATTCACCAAGCATCAATAAAAAAAACAATTAAAAATTGAATTTTAATGCAAATGTGGCCTTTTCCCTATTCTGCATGAATGCACATTCCTCAGACTCATAAGCCTTGTTTTTGACAGTGTATCATTGAAATAACCAAGACATCACCTTGTTCTTATTGTTTCATGAGTATGAGAGATCAAGATTCATTTTCCTCCAGCAAAATTACAAAGGTCAGCAGCACCTCACAGAAATCTGTACAAAAACAGCTTAAAACATTTTTACCCAAGTGTGCAAGAAGATTTCTATAATGTTGTGCCCTATTCTGCAATACAGAAAGTTTGGATTAAGATGACAATGCAGCTTTTTGGGATAGTGCATCAGCCTCAAGCCTTCAGCAATGTATACGGAAAGCTCAGTGTGCCCCTCCCCACCTTTTTGTAATGTGTTTTGTTTGTGTTGGGTCAAATCATTATCTCCTTTTTCTATGAACTCAAATGGAGTTTTGACAGAGCAAGGTTTTCACTACTGGGCATGATCTGAGGGTTCAGCACGATGTAATGCTACAATATATTTCAAGATACGGACAAGTCAATGTAATGACCAAAAGGCTTTATGATCTATCTAGACAAGTAATATTTTGTGTAATGGTTTGTGTACAGTTATACGTGGAAGACCATACTAACCTTTTTTTTTTTTACAGAATTTACACTACATACTGCTTAAAGGTATACATTATTGGAAAGTTCCTTATTTTTTTTGTTTTTATTATGACACTCAAAACCAGGAATATTAAATCTAAATGCCAAAACCCTAAATCCCAATAACATATAGGGAAATAAAGAACTGAACAAACAATAGGCTGTGAACAGTTTATTTGGAAAATTTAACATAAACTCCTTTTCACTGATTGAGTTGTATCATTTGTTCACTATTCAAAATTATTTCATGA
Source organism: Lepidochelys olivacea (assembly GCF_965140295.1). Lineage (NCBI taxonomy): Eukaryota > Metazoa > Chordata > Testudines > Cheloniidae > Lepidochelys > Lepidochelys olivacea. Next base: position 78,362,686 of record NC_140414.1, read on the forward strand.
ATGTTTTATGCAAACAAATTTTATCCTTAAATTGTTCACAAACTGCTTTGATTAGTCAATATTCCAAATTCAATGTTCAAGTTATTTTGAATGGAGACATAAGTCACATGATATACTTTTCCTTATTCGGCAAATATAACTCTTAGAATAAGATTTCCAATGTAAATACTTACAATTAGGAGTTTCAACTGAATGTTTTGGAATATTAATAGAAAACATTCAGTTCAAATTTGCTGTTTTGGCAGGCATTATTCCTGCCAGTACATTTATTTGCTAAGATATCTTCACACACAGAATACAAACACTGTCAACGCAAATTTTTAAAAATGGAATGAATGTTTGTGAATAAAGGGCTATGTTGTCCTCAGTCCATGTACATGGCTTGCATTAACATGTCTGACCCTAAGTGTCTGTTTTAATACCTGAAGATGAATACATTACAACTTAAAGTTAAGATCCATTCCCAACTCTTACTTTATATCTAAGGTTTTTACAGAGTACCAATGAAGCTGTGAGTTTGTTTGGGTCTTCAAATACCTCATGATGAAGGCTTTGTAGAATGAATTCAGCATACCATATTCTGAATTTACTTGTTTAGAGTAAGTCGGATGTTAACATTTATGGAAACGTGAGGAAAAAGGGAATATGGGTCCTTTATATCAAGTTAGTATGTTGGGAGTTTACATTAAAGTACATGTTCCTGTTGGAGCGGTCTAGAAAATTGAAATTCATTCCTGGGGGGGCAGGAAATGCAATTTTGTACATTTTTTTTTGTGTGTCCCAAATTGGGACAGTCAAAAATGTGAATCTTTTTCATGGGAATGGATTTTCAGAGAAACTATATTTCTGGAGAACTGAAACAGATGTTTTCAGTTTCCCTGCTGTCCACCTGGAAGGCGCTTGTCAATTTCACTTTCTCCCTGCAAGCAGAAAGCAAAATTAACTGAACCTTCCAGGCAGGCTGCCAGAGATTTAAATATTCAGCACCCTGGTACCTCCCCCACTCCCAACCACCTGGCTGCTGGAGAGGCCTCTGGCCTATTGGGAAGACAGAGGCAGAACACTCAGCTTCTCTGCCTTCCCCCTCCCCCAGCCTGGCTTCAGCTTCCTGGCTGCCTGTCTAGAAGGCTCTCATTAATTCTGCTTTTTCCCTGCAAGCGGAATTAACAAAAGCCTGCCAGGTGGGCAGTCGTCATTTCAAAATGTTTTTTTTTGGGAGGGGGACAATCTTGAAATCTTCCCACGGAAAAGTTTGATTTTACTCACAGGCCATTTTCTGTCAGAAAATTTCTGACCACCTCTAGTTGCTGCCTCTTTAATTTAAAAAAAAATTGCTTTGATTTACATTTTACCTGATGAAATATTTTTATCTAATTTATTTGGACAAGAACTGGAAGTGGAAATTTAGTACCTACATAGCGTGCGTCTTTTTAAGATTGCATTTTTAAATAAGGCTCTTTGCAGTTTAACAGACTGTTGGAAAAACTTCCTTCTGACAGAATATTATAATATACTTTTCAATTTCACACTCAAAGATTCTGTAATGGGGGACTGTAGGTGTTTAAGTTTTCAGTCAAATGGATTTTTAATATTTTTAAAATCTGTTTACTTACATACAGTAAATGCCCAGAAACGAAGCCTCTGAAATGCAAATGAAGAGCTACAAGACTTTTTTCTGCTTGGAAAAATTCAGTACTATTCTTACAAATGAGAAATAACAGCTTCTATAGAAGCTAATAAGCTCATAAATGGTGTGTAATGCAATAGTACATGGTGCACATCGTGGAAAGTATGGAGTATCTGCCTTGTGCACCATCAAGCAATTCCCAAATGTACAGACAGATCAGAATGAGCACAACACTTTGTGAATAAGCAGATAGAGAATTTCCAGAATATTCGTACAGCTCTAAATCAGAAAGTTTGCCATAAAAAATGATTGGTGCCATTTCTTTTCCAAAGTAAAAAATTTTTAAAATAGGAAAAGCATTTTATTTTCATGACCTCAAGCGCTATTCAACTTTTTTTAATTAATCCATTACCAAAGAGAGGGTTATACCAAGAAATACACTATAGTTAGTTGTTCACAACGACTGTTAATTCTGTACCAGTAGCATCGAAGAACCCCAGTTAGAGATCAGGACTCCTTTGTAGTAGGCACTATACAGGCAAACAACACAAGGATGATTGCTGCCCCAGAGAGCTCAGAATCCAGGAATTAGGCTGTTAGTCATTGAAACAAATTCTGCCTATAGTTCAGTGGGCCAGCATATTCAGCACAGAACTTAGCCCATTAAGTACAATTTTGAACTTGCATTTTAAAGACTGTTATATATGCTACAAACAAAAGCTACTTATTAGAATTAAAATGAAGGCTCAACATCTGATGCATTGAGTGTTGAGTCACTTCAAAAAGGCTGAAATGAAGTAATAAGATTAAATACAAATAGGCTAGGATGTAATGATGTTTTAAAGTAAAGATTAGCAAAGTGCTTTAGAAAATGATTCCCACTGAAGAAAAATAAGTCCTCCTTTCACCCTGCCTCTTTTAGCCTCACTGATGCACAGAATTCTGTTTTGAAGTAGCTAATTCAAAATCTGCTTCTCTAGATTGGAGAGTTAAGTGCTTAAAAGCTTCTAGCTATATCTCATCCCATGTTAGTGCTCGCTGCAAATATATCGTGAGATTTTTTTTCCTAATTAACACAAAGATCTCTGTACATAAAAGAGCCTTCAGTATCAGAGTGCCCTATATTCTGTTTCTATTTGTGCTTCTCTCTTTTCAGTGGAGGGTGATTGGGCTTGGACATGAATTGTTGTCATGTTCCACCATCTTTCTCTCTCCTTGCTCCTGCTTTCAAGTCTTCCATCAATGCATATATTATTCCTTTTCAGGAAGCTATAAAACAGATTGCAAGACCTATATGATACCTATCTGTCTTCAGGGACTGGGTTTTATGAGAGGGTGATAAGAGAAAAAGCCTTTCACTTCAAAACATGGATGTGCATAGGTAGAAACATTGGAGGGAGGAAGGGACAGATGCTTGTCCTTTGTAACTTTTTTAATCACTGGGGATGTCTTTATCAAAATAGTCCCTTTCCTCCAGCTGTACCACAAAGACTAGCTGCAGTCTGCTGATGGAGAAAGGGGGTATGCAGGGAATATGAATGGGATTCTTATTTAGGAGTTGACCACTACCCACAGCTGCATTTTATTTTTTTTCTACATCAACAATTTTTATTTCCTATCTGTTGCTTTATTTGTACAGTTCTATCTAAGGGGATAGAAAGTACATACCAACGCCAACACTTTAGAGCTGTTCTTTTTCCGCTGGTAGTCTCCTAAGCCTTCAGCATCCTAGTTGGCTGCTCACATGCTTTATAAAGCCTTCAGGAAAATCAGGGTGTGCAGGGGCATGTGCAAAGAGGGGCAAGCAGGCCCACAAGAGTAGTCAGAGGCACAGAACTCCTCCAGCCCCAGGGATGTGAGGCAGGGGAAGGAAGAGCGAGCTCCTGCTAGGCCAGGGTGGGGGGAAGGAAGAGCAAGCTCCTGCCAGGGGGAGGGAAGAGACCCATCCTCTGGGGCTGGGATGGGGCGGAGGAGAGGGCACAAAACATGCCTCCTCCAAAAGGGGTCAAAGTTAAATTTCTCTGCACACCCCTGAGAGTATGATTGTACTTGATATAGACAAAATTATTTCAGGAGAGAGCAGAAGTTAGCCCACTGAAAGGGAAACTTTTTTCCGCCCTACCATTACTCACACTTTCTTGTCAACTGTTGGAAATGGGCCATGCTGATTATCACTACAAAAGTGTTTTTTTTCCCTCCTGCTGATAATAGCTCACCTCAACTGATCACTCTCGTTATAGTGGGTATGGCATTTTTTCGTGTGTCTTCCTACTGTATTTTCCACTGCATGCATCCGATGAATCGGGTTTTAGCCCACAAAAGCTTATGCTCAAATAAATTTGTTAGTCTCTAAGGTGCCACAAGTACTCCTTTTCTTTTTGTGAATACAGACTAACACGGCTGCTACTCTGAAACCTGTTCACCATGAGAAGAGGTTATAGAGTAGAGCCCTCAGTAACTCCTCAGGATTTGACTTAGACTGTTTTTGTTTGGTTTTCCTCAATAAATATTAACTCATAAAAGAGAAGTAATTTGAACTAAGAAGGATATTTTTGAATTACCCTGGTGATACAAAAGATTCAAATAATGAAACCATGTAAAATGTCTCCTCATATCAGCTTTGTAAAGGAAGACCATCCTGCAGAAGATTAAGTTTTCAATTAACTGACTCAGAAGTTCATAATGTAAGCCTGTGCCTGTAATTAGGCTGTATTTGTTATTTGGTTAATGAGGTGGTGCTCATTATAAGAAAAGAGGGCTGCAAAACTTCTGCAATTATGAAGCAACCCACAGTTCTGAAGTTGAGTCAGCTCTTTCTAATAGTTTCACAAAATTCTGTGACATCTAACTGATTTTCTGAAGCATATTATTTTGCTAAAGCTTTTTCTTTTAGCCTTAAGTCAAAATGAATAGCTAACAGAACTTTGTTGTTTGGTGATATAAATGAGTATATTAGCTATATAAATATTGCCACACGTAATTAATGTTCCCACCACCCTATTAGTATGCCACCTCATAGGCTCTAGTCACGAAATTAATGGATTTGCTAGCAGGGGACATTACTTGGGCTTGACACTGCTTTGGTTCTGCACACATCCCTGTTCAGTTGTCTTTACTGTAACTTGATTTATTTTCATTCAATTCCAGAAATTACATTATATCAAATTACTATAGGGCAGCCTCTGATATGATTCTCTCACTAATATAAGTACTTGTGTTAATGCAGATTATTAATCATATTGTATTTTACTAATCCCTTGAGAAATGCTTCAGGAATAACCAATGGCCTGCTAGAGCTATAGTACCATTAAATAAATTATTTTTGCCATGTGTAATACAGTACCTTGTTTGGGAATGAACCATCCAGCTGTTAGGATTAAAATATTGACAAATAGTTTTAAATAGTTCCATCCAATTTGGAAGTATTTACTTGGCAGGCTACGTGGAACTAGGTTTGGGGAAATTCTACTATGTTCAGTGTTTTGGGTTAACAGAAATCAGCCTTAATATTTTTAATCTTGCAAGACCTTATTTAGATCAAAAACTCAGTGACTTTGCAGGATCACATCCTTATTTATTTTAATGGTAATAAATGTGTTTGCATATAGCTCTGTTCATTCATGGGACTCAAACTGTTTTACAAGCAGTAAACCTTAAAAGACCCCGTGAGGTAGGCTACTCTTGGCTAAACAGCTGTTTCTTAAAGGTGCACAGATACACTCACACTCCCCCTCCCCAACAACTCTACCCCTTCACTGCATGCAAAGTCTATCCTTCTGTCAACACTCCATCCAGAAAAACGATGATCTTCAAAGATATATCAGAAGGACTAGGCTCAGCTACATCAGCAACTACATCTCCATCCATAACCTTGCCGTATAATTGATATTGTCAGGGACATGCAGCTAACCAGGCCAAGGATGAAGTATGTGAGAGATAGAAATAAAACATTCTTGGTTTATGAGTTTTGGCCTTGAAAGAAGCTTCCACAGAACTTAGTCTGCTCTGTTTCTAGATTCTGAACAAGTTTAAAGCATGCTGCAACACCTTCCTCATTGATAAAGTTTTTGTATCATAACAAGAATGACACACCCCCCAAGCAGAGCTTCCTATAACCAGAGGAGGAGGAAAAAGAGTAGGACACTCAGCTTAGTCCATTAAGGGCATTTTTAGGCAGATTTCATTTATTTGGTAAGCACTTAAATGGTGATAGGCACTTTGACTATAGAAAATCCTGAGATACTCTTCTACAGGTATGACAGATTGAAATATACTATCTACATTAAGTATTTTTGTGACCCACACACCAGTTACTGTAATATTTGAGCAGTATTTAATGTATTTATCCTCACAGCACTCATCTGAGGGAGGGAAGTACTTCTATCCCTATTTTACAGATGGAGCATTAGAGCACAGAGAAAGTAAATGGCATGTCTGAGGTTACACAAGAAGTTTGTGGCTGTGTAGGAAATTGAACCCAGGTCTCCCAAGTCCCAGAATACTTCTATTCCGGAGCATCCTTTCTCCCTGTATTACTACTATTATTGCTTACCTTCTCCATCTTCCATTTGATTTAATTTTGTTTTCATTTGTTTCAAGAAACATGCTGAAAGTAATTTGATCATTGCTTAATCGGTTTTAAAGATGTTTATGAGTTGTTTACTTAAAATTCCATACTCATGGCACTAAAAATATCTGCCATATTTTCCGGTAGCTGCAGTATAATCTTATTTGAGAGAGCTCTGGAAGAAACCTGGAACAGATAGTCTCTTGTAGGTAGGGGAATGCATGACAATGAATGAAGAAATCAAAAATGTGGCAACAGTGTTCTATAAAAGATTGTTATGTTAACATAATCTTGAAAATTTTGGGTGATTTCAGGTACTGTACACTTGGCTTTAACGGATATATTTCCAGGATACATCAATTGCCTTCTTACTAAAGCAAGTGGTATTGTGACAGATTCTAGTTTCTTTAAATTAGAATTGGCTATGTGTATATTGTAGCATATAAGATTATGTTAAAACAAATATTAAATTTGTCTATGTGACAGTATAGAGAGAGCAATTCTAGTGGTACTGGCAACTATAGTTCAAGTTAAATGGACATTACCGCTTTTAAACCAGAGAAATGGGTTTATACCTTTAAAATCAATTAGATTTAAATAGGGTCCATAATTCGCTCTCCTGTAATTACTTTGTGTGTACATATTCGGAGGAGACTACACACTGTGGCATATAAATTGTAATTCCACATGCTGTTCCTTTTAATTACACAAATTTAAATATATTATGCAATATATTTTTTTTTATTCTAACTCTTTAAAGACATTGTTTGGGATTGGTTTGTTTTATTGTCATACTCAAGATCCCAAACACTAAATAGTTTAGATGGAGGCCTCAATCCGGATCAGGACACCGTTACAGTCAGTGCTGTGCAAACACTCCAACACTACAAAGACAGATCCTGACAGTCTGATATTTAAAATAGAGCCAGCAGGATTGCGTCTACCTGCACTTTGGCCTAGAGTTACGTCCTGTGTTATCTGACAAGTACCATACAGTATTACATCAGAAGCTTATATTAAGGGAAACACAAAAGAGGAAAAAATAAGGCTGCACCTCTTAAACCTTAATTTTTGCAATTTCCTGATTTTGAGAGCTTGATTTCTCAACCTTACTATCAGACAAATACTAGCTTCCTCCCTCCCACCCCCCAATCCAATTGGCTTGATATGGGATTTCTCTAATTCAAGCTTCATAAATGCAGCCGTTCTTGACTAAACCCAGAGGGGAAAGTGGGCCAGTATAGTGTACTGGTAAGAAGTAGCTGCCAGTACCGGCCCATACGCAGCCGCTGTTAAAGTGTTGCAGTGGCAGTGCTTTAATGTCACTGCCCCTTTTGCCACTCCCCCCTGTTGGCAACCATTACCGTGGCAGCGGCCAGAGCCCCAAGCCCTTTAAATTGCCACCAGAGCCCCAGGTGGTGCAGGCCAGGCAGCGCGGAAGGGCTGGCTGCGGGAGGCTGACCCCCAGCGCTGCCCCTTCTGGGGGCCTGGAGCAGGCCCCCATCCCAGTAAGTCTTTTATGTTACTTTCATCCCTGACTAAACCTCAAGTTCTGGGCCGTACTGAAGCTGTAGGCCTCTCAAACACTGGGCCATCACAAATTATGGACCATGTTGAAAAGTTTTGGATGCACCTGTGAGACCCTCCTAGATCAGTACACATCTACCCCTTCCAAATGTCACTAACTTAAGTCTACTCAATCTGTATTCTTCAAACTTTTCTTGTCATGTAGGTCTTGTTGAGATTAAAAATCAAGCAATGTTCAAAGAAAATCAGTTCAGACGCTATAAATTTAACATTTGAAGTTGAAAATTGCATCCCTAAGAAGACAGTTAAGTATTATAGGAAGAAGGATTTAAAATGTTTTGCTGTGCTTCCCTATCTGTCTTTTTGGAATAGGCCTTGTAATGCAAGCTACTGTACTAAGGAACAATGGGATGACTTTTAATGGCTTCATAAGTTTCTTGCTTTAATTTGGGTTTGTTTCAAACTTAAACTCCTTGAGGTTTGCTTTTATTACTTTTTATGCTTTCAAGTTAAGATGTCTCACCAGTGTTATTTTCTTTAAGTAATGTTTTTTTTTTAATTCTCTCCTTCTCATGTTCTTTGTATTTGCCTTGCTCTGCTAATCATCCCTTGCCACACAACCAATATTATATATAGCATATGGTAGGCCCCTAAATTGAGCTGTCATCCATTTCTCTTATTCCTGTGATGCATGCAGCAATGTTCTTGTTTTATATTTTCTTTCTTTTCCTCATTTTACTGTTAAAATATAAACAGCATATTTTTCACTACAGCAGTATTTCAGCATCTGTCATACATATAAAGGGAAGGGTAACCACCTTTCCGTATACAGAACTATAAAATCCCTCTTTGCCAGAGGCAAAACCCTTTCACCTGTAAAGGGTTAAGAAGCTAAAAGAACTTCGCTGGCACCTGACCAAAATGACCAATGAGGAGACAAGATACTTTCAAAGCTGGAGGGGTGCGGGGGAACAAAGGGTCGGTCTGTCTGTCTGTGTGATGCTTTTGCCAGGACCAGGTCAAGAATGCTCTTCAAAACTTCTGTTAAGTTAGTAAGTAAGCTAGCTAAAAATGCGTGACATTTCCTTTTGTTTAAATGGCTGGTAAATAAGCTGTGCTGAATGGAATGTATATTCCGGTTTTTTTTTCATTTTGCAACTTAAGGTTTTGCCTAGAGGGATTCTCTGTTTTGAATCTGATTACCCTGTAAGGTATTTACCATCCTGATTTTACAGAGGTGATTCTTTTACTTTTTCTTTCATTAAAATTCTTCTTTTAAGATCCTAATTGATTTTTCATTGTTCTTAAGATCCAAGGGTTTGGGTCTGTGTTCGCCTATGTGAATTGGTGAGGATTTTTTTCAAGCCTTCCCCAGGAAAGGGGGTGTAGGGCTTGGGGGGAGATATTTTGCGGGAGGTGGGAAGACTTCTCCAAGTGGGCTCTTTCCCTGTTCTTTGTTTAACATGCTTGGTGGTGGCAGCACAGGGTCCAAGAACAAGGCAAAGTTTGTATCTTGGGGAAGTTTTTAACCTAAACTGGTAAGAAAAAGCTTAGGGGGTCTTTCATGCAGGTCCCCACATCTGTACGCTAGAGTTCAGAGTGGGGAAGGAACCTTTACAGCATCTATTTAACTCTAGACCCCTACAAAAGTTGTAGCAATGAATCTGTCTCATCCCCTCTGGGATTTCCTTCTCAAGAAGCCTCACTTTGAAAATTGTGTCCTACTTCCCTATTTTGCCAAACCTAATACTAAGAAGCTTCAGGGTGTGCTTCTTTGTAAGGTCCATGGAGAACAGTAGTACTGGTCACAATCATCCTCTTGATTCATATTTTGTTCATCTGTTCATTTTACCATTTGTACTTTCAACTTATTGATCATATGAGAAAAAAATTCTACAGGGATACATGGAAAATGAAGAGTTATCAGTATATAGTCTGTAAGTGGTAGCCTAATGACCTGAAACTTTCTACAGAAAAAGAATTTGCTAAGAAATTAAGTGAACAGTTTGGATCAATCTCATCTTGGGGTAACACAATTGTAGTCAGCGTACTCCCAGGAAGAATTTGGCCCTTTGCCTTTATAGCACAATGCATTTTTCAGAGGTGCTTAAAAGAGAAAATCTTAGTATGATAACTTTGCATAAGAAGGAAAAAAGCTCCAACATATATCTTATAGGGGGTGTACTGTACTATATATTATCTTTGTGCAGAGACTAAAACTATTATGCAGTCGGAGAATGAGTATGGTAAATTGTTAAAACAGCAGGCCAGATGGGCCGCAATTCTGAGTAAGATGAGGGAAGCATTGTCAGGATCGTAACATTAATAAGGTAGGTAATGTGGATCAATTTGTGCTGCCCTTGACTTTCTGCTTCTATTTTAATTCTGAAAGATCATGAGCTGCCTCTTGGATGTATTTGATTAATGGGCTTGTTTAAACAAAATTGGTGAGGTCAAGCATGATCCAAAATTATGAAAAATATGTATTCCAGGGCAACTTTCCACTTTCCAAATTACTAATGAGTATAAGTTCATTCTCTCTTAGTTCTAATTGATTTTTAGCAATGTATTATCTCAGTGACAACCCATAAGAGCCAATAGTGTGCCTATGGCAAGTTTAAGGGCTTGTCTACACTGCCCTGCAGTTCAGATTATGGGGGTGTAAACAGCATGGCACACAACTGCTATTCTGTACTCCCCCATATGGATGCTTGGGGTGAACTAAAAGGTTTCTGGTTCTCATTAAAGTAATCCTCTTCAAACAGGACTACATTAATGCAAACTAGTAATCTTTTAGTTTGTGCCCACAGCATCCATATGGGGGACTGTCTACACTTGAAATGCTTCAGTAGCACAGCTGCACTTCTGTCCGACTTCAGTGTAGGCTGTACATACCCCGATGGGAGGCGCTCTCCTATTGACATAGGTAATCTATCTCCCCAGGAGGTGGTAGCTAGATTGTCGGAAGAATTTTTCATACCCCTGAGTGGTGGAGTGAAGCCAACTTAATTTTCTAATGTAGACCAGGCCTAAATTACACTGCACTTTTAAGAGATACAGTACTTGCTGCATAAAGGGGTTTAATATGCATGATAATAAACAGTAAAACTGAAACAAAGTTCCAGTGCATTGCACTGTTTAATAAATCACCTCCTAGTAGAGAGTACAAATCTCTGCAGCCTGATATAGAAAAGAGGAGGGGGGCAGGTAAAACAAATGGAATCTAAAAGAACTGAGGGATTTTTCTGCAGACAGTACAATAGAAAGTTTATTTCTATTTATTTAGTTTATTTTGCACAAAAGCTTACCACAATGTAACATGAAATTGTCATGCTCTTGCCCAGCCTGTGCTGAGGAATGGTGCCAGTCACTGGAGATAATGGTTATAAATTTTGAGGTGTTTCCAAATAAGTTGTACAAAACTTGGAAAATGTTAACCCACCTTCCTCATTTTGTCCAGTGTATCTCTCAACTTTAGCAGGGAGGACAAGTACAAGTCACATGGGCAGTTCTGTTCTTTTTTTTACGTGTGTAGCACACTGATTTCTTGCTGTTGCTTTCTTTTCTTTCTCTCTAGAGTCAGCTGCTCTGTGCAGATCCAGCATCTTTTATAAACCAAAGATGCCATTTTTGTTTCTGAAGTGAAAGAAATGAGTTTCATTGCATTTATTGCCCTGCTATTAACAATTAGTTTTATTATATATGGCAAGTATGTCAATGTGTTTTAAATCCAATCTAAAACTGAGTTGTCCGACTAATGAATCACCTGAAATAAAATGGAAATACAGCATTACTTATCTATCTTACTATAATATGCTTTTCCTATATTTATTCTATTCTTCCAGTCACTGAGCAAAGGCCCTACATAACATGCTGTCTAAATTTAAAGTTGGATTTTACGATCACTATCCTAAATATTAATTATTTGTACCATTTTGATTTAATATCCCCTCATGAAATCCTGTTACACAACAATACCCAAGAGCTTTATTTACTTTTTTTTTTTAAAGCAGGAATTTTGCTTATTTAAATACTATTATTGAAAATTACAAGCTGGGGAGAATCTGCGACATTCCCTCTTAGGCTGGACTTAAAGCTAAATCTTCAACATGGAGGTATAAGTAGGATAAAGAGTCTCTTACTTTTAGACTTGGACCAATGGAGTATTTTGGTGATATAACTACTTTATTGAAAATCATTATTTGCTTTTTTTTATAGTTTAATAGCGGTGGCCACCCTTAAAAATTGCTAATTTTACCTTCCATGAATGTATAAATTTTGTCTCAGTATCTTCAATACGGCCTTATACTTCTCTACAGAATACTCACTATATGGATTCCTTGAATGCTACAAGATTTATTAATTTTAAATTAATACTTAGTAAAATTGTTTGCAAGAGTGAATAAGTTTGGGAATAAGATGGTGTTTTATACTTCCTTACTGTCCTATGGCCAATCCATAGGGCAAGAGGTGATCTCAGCTACTGTTCCTTAAAGGAATTAGCAAGTTTTAAGAATGACCAGTTGTCACGGTTCCTCCCCCACTCTGAACTCTAGGGTGCAGATGTGGGGACCTGCATGAAAAACCTCCTAAGCTTCTCTTTACCAGCTTAGGTCAAAACTTCCCCAAGGTACAAAATATTACATCCGTTATCCTTGGACTGGCCGCTACCACCACCAAACTAATACTGGTTACTGGGGAAGAGCTGTTTGGACGCATCCTTCCCCCCAAAATACTTCCCAAAACCTTGCACCCCACTTCCTGGACAAGGTTTGGTAAAAAGCCTCACCAATTTGCCTAGGTGACTACAGACCCAGACCCTTGGATCTTAAGAATAATGAACAATCCTCCCAACACTTGCACCCCCCCTTTCCTGGGAAATGTTGGATAAAAAGCCTCACCAATTTGCATAGGTGACCACAGACCCAAACCCTTGGATCTGAGAACAATGAAAAAGCATTCAGTGTTTTACAAGAAGACTTTTAATAAAAAATAGAAGTAAATAGAAATAAAGAAATCCCCCCTGTAAAATCAGGATGGTAGATATCTTACAGGGTAATTAGATTCAAAAACATAGAGAACCCCTCTAGGCAAAACCTTAAGTTACAAAAAAGATACACAGACAGAAATAGTTATTCTGTTCAGCACAATTCTTTTCTCAGCCATTTAAAGAAATCATAATCTAACACATACCTAGCTAGATTACTTACTAAAAGTTCTAAGACTCCATTCCTGTTCTGTCCCCGGCCAAGACGACTACAGACAGACACAGACCCTTTGTTTCTCTCCCTCCTCCCAGCTTTTGAAAGTATCTTGTCTCCTCATTGGTCATTTTGGTCAGGTGCCAGCGAGGTTACCTTTAGCTTCTTAACCCTTTACAGGTGAGAGGAGCTTCCCCCTGGCCAGGAGGGATTTCAAAGGGGTTTACCCTTCCCTTTATATTTATGACACCAGTGTAGCTGCACTAATGGGAGTCTTACAATGCCCAGCTATTTCTAGAAACAATAAAGCATTTTATCCCAGCCATGAACTAAGGTGGTGTTTATAAGTACAATTGGCTTCCTGTCTCTTAGTCATTTTTTAGTCTAGTGAGCTAATGTTATTTTTATTCTATATAACTTCTCCTATATGGCTTTCTTATGAATCACTGGTGTCATAAATATAAAGGGAAGGGTAAACCCCTTTAAAATCCCTCCTGGCCAGAGAAAAAAATCCTCACCTGTAAAGGGTTAAGAAGCTAAAGGTAACCTCACTGGCACCTGACCAAAATGACCAATGAGGAGACAAGATACTTTCAAAAGCTGGGAGGAGGGAGAGAAACAAAGGGCCTGGTCTGTCTGTCTATATGCTGCTTTGCCGGGGATAGACCAGGAATGGAGTCTTAGAACTTTTAGTAAGTAATCTAGCTAGGTATGTGTTAGATTATGATTTCTTTAAATGGCTGAGAAAAGAATTGTGCTGAACAGAATAACTATTTCTGTCTGTGTATCTTTTTATAACTTAAGGTTTTGCCTAGAGGGATTCTCTATGTTTTGAATCTAATTACCCTGTAAGGTATCTACCATCCTGATGTTACAGGGGGGATTTCTTTACTTCTATCTCTATTAAAATTCTTCTTGTAAGAAAACTGAATGCTTTTTCATTGTTCTCAGATCCAAGTGTTTGGGTCTGTGGTCACCTATGCAAATTGGTGAGGCTTTTTATCCAACATTCCCCAGGAAAGGAGGGGTGCAAGTGTTGGGAGGATTGTTCATTGTTCTTAAGATCCAAGGGTCTGGGTCTGTAGTCACCTAGGCAAATTGGTGAGGCTTTTTACCAAACCTTGTCCAGGAAGTGGGGTGCAAGGTTTTGGGAAGTATTTTGGGGGGAAAGATGTGTCCAAACAGCTCTTCCCCAGTAACCAGTATTTGTTTGGTGGTGGTAGCGGCCAATCCAAGGACAAAGGGTGGAATATTTTGTACCTTGGGGAAGTTTTGACCTAAGCTGGTAAAGAGAAGCTTAGGAGGTTTTTCATGCAGGTCCCCACATCTGTACCCGAGCGTTCAGAGTGGGGGAGGAACCTTGACAACTGGTATGCAACTTTATCAGATAGTCTTAGTTTACCACTAGAGTTTGATGGGCCAGATCTTCAGCTGGTATATGTATCCTCAGCTGGAATCAGTATAATTCCATTGAGGTCAATATACCTATGCTGGTTTATACCAGGTGAAGATCTGGCCCAGTATCCTCAAGAACCAGCAGCTGGTGAGGTATAGCCTTCTGGAGACTCTTGGTTACTCTCTAATCCTTTCTAGTTTGCGTATTCAAATATATTAATTTAACTATGACTAGATAAATGTAAACAAGCCTATATCTTTAGCACATATTTATGTATGTTCTTCTAAGTCATGGCTGTTTAATTTGACAAATCTCACAATATAAACATCTCTTTCTATTTCCACATCTCTACCAACCTTCCACATTCCCCACCCAAAAAACCCTCAAAATGAACAAAATATCCTATCTAAAGCAGAGTTTTGAGCCCAAAAAGGAAGACACGCCAGAGACTCCATGAAGTACAATAGGGACTTCACTATTGCTTTTGATTTTAGATTGAAGGTGCTCAGATACTATGATTATGTGCAGCAGTATAAAACGGATAGATTAGATAAAGACCTGCAATCAGGTCTGTCCAGGGGATTCCCTGTGCCTGCCTGGAACCTCACTGCAGTCAAAGTAGTTAATAAATAAGAATACGTGATTATATACCCTAATTCTAATATCCATGCAAAGTTTTAGCTTTTCTGTTTCAGCCAAGAATTGTAGAACACGTCACATCTCAAGTGCTACCCGAATTATTGTAGCATTATTTAAGTAACATTCAGATTATAGTGCCTTTTTTCCATATGATGGCCATGTCCTGATAATGACCAGGAACAAAAGACTCTAATTACATCTTTGCTAGAAAAAAGTAAGAATTTTACCAGTAACATATTTTAACATGAGAGCTTTTATTATGCAAGTTTCATTTTCTTTGTGCAGGGTGAGCTACAGTTTATAAAACTTGCTTTTGGAGACTCAGATATTGTAGTGAAATACATTTATTACTTTCCAGCTGACTGAGACCTGCATGAAAATAGCATCAAAAGTTACTTCAGCAAAAATTAGGTTAAAAAAGGAAGACAATAGCAGCACTTTGTAAGAGCAAAGCCAAATCTGTTTTATGCAACCATCTCATTTTGGCAATAGTTTGCAGCCTTCTGCGTCATCAGATTTAACTTGTTCAACGTACTTGCACTGTGAATTTATTAGTGATAGGCATCTTCGGCAATTGTTTTATATGCACAGAATCAGGAACTGAGCAAGGTAAAGATTTTGTATATAGGTTGCTTACAAGCTGTAGTTGCATTATGAATAGAACATACAGTCCATTGTCCAGATTGGTACCTGAGTGTTAGAGCTTGAAGATTGGCCTAATTTAAGAGCATTTATGCTTCATGCAAACATAACACATACAGCTTATCTCTTTTTGTTCCAGGGGCAATGTGGCTTTCCATACTCTTATCTTTTTCTTAAAGGCATTTGCTATGTGTCGATGCTGAAGAATTTAGACCTATTTTCTAATAAAATTCTCTCCACAGTAGGGTTGCATACATACAAAATGTTTGTTAGTTACAATGTAGATTCCACACATTTATAATGTATATTTACGTAACCATGTATCACATTTTAATGTTCTCTAACTTCACTTTAAACTTCTATCTGAGTTCATAGGTGGGTAGGAAGATTCTCATCCGTAAATGCAATGTTTTATTTCCTTGTGGCCAATTAGTGCAGTTCTATGCTCTAGAATGTTATTTCATGCAAAATATACATGCTAAACCTGACACCCTTTAATAGTCTGCAAATTACAGACCACAAAAAAATCTGCTGCATCAGAAACTGCAGGTTGACTTTCAGGGCCAGCTCCTGCTGTTGCAGCTCAAGTGGAGCCTGTTTTTTTTTTTTTCTTTTTAAAATCACTTTACCTGTAAGTGAAGGTGAAATCCTAGTCAGAGGTCAGGCCCAGGTTAAAGAATTGTGGGGTCTTGTGTGCTATGGAAATTGGGGGGACCCCCCCATCAGGGTTCCCTCCCCACTCTGAATTCTAGGGTACAGATTTGGGGAACGGCATGAAAGATCCCCTAAGCTTATTTCTACCAGCTTAGATTAAAACTTCCCCAAGGCACACATCTCTATTTGTCCTTGGGCTGAGGTATGCTGCCATCACCAAGTGATTTAGACAAAAAATCAGGGAAAGGACCACTTGGAGTTCCTATTCCCACAAAATATCCCCCAAGCCTACACCCCCTTTCCTGGGGAGGCTTGAAAAATAAACAAGGTGAGCATAAACCAGACCCTTGGGTTTGTAGGACACTAAAAACCCAATCAGATTCTTAAACAGAACTTTATTATTAAAAAAAAGTAAAAGAAGGACCTCTGTAAAATCAAGATGGAAGGTCATTTTAAAGGAGACTGAGATTCACAATACAGAGGCTTTCCCTCTAGGCAATACTTCAAAGTTACAAAAAACAGGGTTAAACTTCCCTCTAGCACAGGGAAAGTTCACAAGCTAAAACAAAAGATAAACTAACGCATTTCCTTGCTTTACTTATAATTTTTATAATCTAGATGCTTAGTTCAAATAGGGCTTTGGGAGATGTATTTTCCCTGTCCTGATTCCTCGCTGACCTAGAGAGAACCAACAAAGGGAACAAAGCAAAAACCTTCCCCCACAGATTTGAAAGTATCTTCTCCCCTTATTGGTCCCTTTTGGTCAGGTGCCAACCAGGTTACCTGAGCTTCTTAACCCTTTACAGGTAAGGAGGCATTTTATAATACCCTTAGCTGTATGTTTAACTAACACACACACACACACACACACACACACACACCTTCCCTAAACTATAGCTCTGCTCCACTGGCTGCCAGGCCTGCATGGCATGAACAGTATGCTGAGCTCCTGCACAGCCACTCGGCAAAACACCCCATCCACAAATGCACCAACCCCACCACACAGACAGACCCTCCCAAATGCCCTGCCCACCTCACATATACCCTAATAACCCTCCACTAGCCCCCACTTAGTCTGACAGTCCCCACACATCCTAGAAGCCTGACATACATCCCACTCACCGCAAGCCCCAACATCCCTTCCACTGACCCCCATCCTCTGCCCTCCTACACTCACTCCTAGCCCCTCACCCACTGCCCCAGGACCTTTCTGGCCACTTACCAGCATGACCCTTTCCCCTGCTCTAAGCTCAGTGTTCCACTCCAATCCCAGGCTAGGGCTGTCCCTCCCAATCTCTGATGCCCAATTCCATTGACTACCATTGTCTGCCCTGCTTTCATGCAGCCCCGCTCTACTCATGTTGTTGCAAAGCATGGTCCTGACAGATGGGCAGCCAGGCCAAATTTGAGCGGGTGGCATTGTAATTGGCACACAGGCTTGTAGAACCACTCAGTTTTTTGTTTGCTGCCCACTGGTCAGAATTCCCCCTAAAATGGGGTTCTTGGTGAACTTGAACAAGTGCACATTGGTTAATCTGGGCCTGTCAGAAGATTAGTCTCTATGGTACCTAGTTATGAAGCACACCATTTAACTCCAAATTCATCTTCTATTCTGCACAAGCCTGATGTTCTCTTTATTATAAATTACTGGCAGCCAAAATGCTGCAATATGAATTTGATATTATAATAGTTTAGAAAACATCGTATATAGTACCAGTATGTGTTAAACTTCTCAAACTATACGTGTTAAAATTAAACCCATATGTAGTTTCCATTTCTTCTGCGGTTTGTTTTTCTGTTTATTAATTGGGAGTATTTTATAAATCAGTAAATAAATATCGTAAATGAAAGGAAATGGAGTAGCTGGCTAGAATTTGTTTTCCACGCACATCATAACTATGTAAAATGAATGGGAAACTGTCACCTTAGCATGCTGTGTAAACACATTAATTTATCTCTCTTCTTGCCTAATGTTTTTGTTTACTTTTTGCATTTCTGGCAGCTTAGACACTGGAAATCAATAGTCATTTTCACTTTAGTTTATGCTCAGCTGCATTTCCAGGTTCCTAATGCTACAGTTTGTGGGGTTCAGACAATGTTTGTTGTTGCTGCTTTCGTTAGATTATGTTAGTGGTAGCAGTTCTGTTGGTCTAAGGTTTTATAAGGTTTTGTTTACGTTGCTAATTTTGGGCTAATCATCTGTTTGAATGCTGTTAGTTCACCAGTCACACTGTCTGGAGTGGCTCAGGAGCAAGAGTGCTAACCTCAGGGCAGACTGTCAAAAGCAGGGCTGACACCCCAAACTGGGTGGTATATTCTTCAATTAGATTTTGCCAACCCAGTAACAAATGTGATCCCCAAGATCATTGTAACAGTCTTATCACTGAGTCACGGACAGTCCCCGTGGGCTGTCCAGTCTGTCTTGCCACCCAGGCAAACTGAACTTGGTGATAAATGGTCACTTAAACCAAAAATCACAAAATATTCAGGTTGCTCTCAGTCCCAAGAGACCAGACACTTACCCCAGATCAATTTATACCTTTCATCTCACACCAAAGACCACAGAAGTAGCCCATCCTTTTATAAACTTAAAGATGTATTAACTAGGAAAAAGAAATGAATTATTTACAGGTTAAAATAAGTGTGTATGTATATATAATATGCACAAATGAGCTTCAGTCTGTAATTCAAAAGTTGACAGATGTTGTAATCTGTCAGCATTGAATGGTTTTTTTGTTTTTGTTTTTTTTAGGGCTTAACCCAAGCTGACCCTGGGAATCTCTGCTTTTTGTTTCTTAGCTCCAGCCCTTGAGAGTCCAAACAGCAAAGAGATGAAAAATCATGTTAGCTATTTCCATTTCCCTCTTTCAGCATTCAAACTGATTGTGAAGAGGGCCTTGTCCTGACTTCTCCATGGATGGATGGGGCAATTAACAAAGCTTCTGTCCTGTGATGGTCCACTTCATTTTTGATAGCCCTCCTAGATAAGTGAGGGGAGCCACTCATCCCATCTGAGTTCACAGGTTCAGACCAGGCATTTTTACAATTATAAAATTTATCTTTTACCTTGTAGCATAAAAAACAGACATTACAAGTAAGATTAATGCATGCAGCAATTTACAAGTATTTGCATAGAGTCTAAACACTAAATACATTCTTATAAGACTAATACGTGTTTTGAACAAAACTAACGTACAAGTGAGCTGGTTTGGTTTTCAGCTATGAGTGTCAGTTCTTAGCTAATGCCTACGGCCTTGGCTTGACTTGGTTTACCAGTGTCGCACCCTAGTTATAGCAAAAAAAAAATATATTTTTTTTTGCAAATATCAGTTTATTGTCTACAGTTAAAGAACCTGAAGTCCTTTCTGAGTTCTTAGTCAGGCAGGAGTTACAATGGGACAAAACATTTACTAAAATCAATCGTGGTTTGCTTGAGTAAGGACTATAAGGTCTGCCCAAAATGAAGTTCTTTTGTGCAGTTACTGGGAAAAATGGCATTGTGGGCTAGGTCCGCACCATGGAATGGGAGCGGGGACAGGAGTAAGGAGAATCATAGGGACGGCAACTGAGATGCTCCTGAAAGGGGATGGGGAAATATATGAAGCCTCCAATCGTTGGCCAGACATGTGAGAAGTGAATGGGAGTATGACACTCCTAAAAGAGCTGTCACAGAGTGAGTTGCTCTGGTGCAACCAGAGAGCCCTGGGAAGTATTCTGCTTCCTTGAGCACTCGGAGGCAAAAGGCCTGTGTTGGTGTCCATAGGGTTGTCCAGCTTCTTGCTATCCCTTGCTGTGGGTTAAGTGCTATTAGCAAAATCTACCCTGAGTGTGTTCTAAGCCACAGCTTCTTCCTTTAGAGAAAAAAATGTTTGTTTTTTATTCCCTAAGTGCCACTGAGCCAGCATAGCTCTTGGAGTGGGATTGGATTCTATTCTGGCTCATGAGCCATCAGCAGTTGTTCCCTGCATTCCAAATGCAGGGTCAAATGCTATCTACGTTTTACACCTGAACAACCCTATTAAAGATCCTGGTGTCCACAAAGAGCATAATTTTGTGTGCAGATTCTTGAAGATGAGAGAATAGAGCTTAACCTCCAGCTCTGAGCGACTTTATCAGTTAAACAAAAATTCCTTAAACTTGTAAACTAAGAAAATATAATGTCAAAATGACTGACACAAATAGTTATTTTTGAGAGTAGAACCATGCCTTAACAAAATTTCAGGCACTTATGGAATCCTATCCAAAACTGCGTATTACTGTGTTGGCATATAATTAGTTTCTCTAGGTATTTTTGATTTATCAGCGAGCATCACCCCTCATATTTGTCTCTCCCACCAGTCTGTGTTTCTCCAATTTTATGCTGGTGTAAATAAGCTCAGTATTTTGCAATGACTATGCTGTAACTCCATCATAAATAATAGAAACCATACAGTACGTGGTATTACCATTAAAATGTTACATCCTGCTAATGCAGTCAGTAAGAACCCTTGTAAATTTCCATTCCTACATGTCAATTCTTGCTCAATAAAAAATGCATTATAAACTATCCTCTGTGTATAGGGATCTGTTAATGAGCCTGTTCTATCAGAAAGGCCAGCAGCTTCAGATAACTCAGCAAGTACATAAGTCATTCTCATATAATTTTTCCCTTTGTTAAGCTTTTTATAACAGATTTTTAAAGATTGCTACTGAAGATTTGTGGCAGTCTTGCTTTCTACTCATTTGTTCCATTTATTAGGAACACTAGCTCTTATCACCCAGCAATATAGAAAACAAACAAGATAGACATTTTAATATGGTTTTAAACTGTCAGCATTCCAAATGAAAGGTTAAAACAAAAGTTTTAAGTACAGAAAATTATTTTTTGCAGGATGGGAGGTGTTGCTTATTTCACTGGATATGATTCTGTTATAGGATTGAATTCAGAAGACAGTCTGACTTTTTAGTTACAGAGACTCCATTAGCATTTGAAAAGGAATGGTTATAAACTTTAATTCAGAAACTCAGATTTTCTGTGCAATCCATTGAAAGCAAAAATCTGGCTACTTTCCCAAACCAAATTATCACAAAGTCACAATTTACTCATACTCATGAAAAGAAGTTGTCAAATGCTGATGTACAACACAGCATGCTTGGTCCCCATCTTCACCTCTTGCAATGGTATGGCCTTTCAGAGGCAAACACTCTGGCTTACAGTTGCCAATGCAGTCAATCAGCAAAGATTAGAAGATGCTGATCATATGTTTTGTTGCTCTAGATCTGTCTGTGGTCTGATCCTGGAGCAGCACCACCTGTTGATTTGTCTTCTGTACTTTTATGTGGAGCTCCACAAAATCAGGATGTTTCGCCTGTAGAATCAGAATTGTTTCCTTTATGTGCTTGCCCAGGTTGAAATATCAATTTCTTTTAGGCTATTGTATAATTTGTGTTTTGGACGCCTTATGAACAGTGTTATAGAATGATTAAACCAATAGCATTTATAGAGTCAAGTTTTTTTTTTTAAGGCAGTTATTTTCAAATGACTTTGTTTTCAACTCTGGCCAGACTCAAGATGTTTCTGCTAGCAGAGTATTGATTTAAAGCATATGAACACCAGTGGCAGAGAATGTGGATACCCCCCAGCTGCTTCTCCACAGAAATATCTACCATCTTCTTGTGCTCCCTGACCTGCTTCATAACAGACAGCAACAGCAGGGGAATCTCAGATGCACTGCCTCCCGTTGCTGTTAGTTGGTGGAAAAGATAGCTAGCAAAATTAATAAATGAATGGAGAAAATGGAGGAGGCAGAGAAAAGTGTCTCTAATTTAGAGAGTGAGAGGCTACTACTTCATCAGTTTGCCCCAATTCTAGCAAGAGGTGGTGAAAATGGTAAAGTGCCTACGTGACAGAAAAATAGAGATGGAAGGAGCACACTGCTCATTGTTGGTCTCCAGGAGGCCCCAACCTACAACCTGCTTTGGATAAGTGACTCCCTGAGATTTTAAATCTGGAATGCAAACACATCACTTCATAATGACACTGGTTGATTTTAATGCACTGGCCAAGAGCTGTTGTACTGTGGCTTCACAACTTCACAGATCAGGTGAAAATCCTAGCAGCATCATGGATACAAGAGCAGTGAGAACACAAGGTAAAATTAGTTTGCTTGTTTGTTTTGGTTGAGCTGAGGTGTTCATGCCACCCCAGTTCTGAAGGGGTTAGCATAGGCTAGATGGGCCAGTTAACCTCATACACTGCACCTGGAGGGGAGCCCAGAGCTTGATAATACTTAATTAAGCATGAAGCTCACCTGGGTGGGAACTGGTGGGGGGCTCTGATAAAGCTGAGAACAAATAGTCTCCAGTCATTTTCTGACAGAAGGGAGGTTTGTTAGAGATGACAGTCTGGCAAGAAGCCAAAGGGCAAAGTAGCCACAGGGAATGGAGGAAGCACAGATGGGTGGTAAACCCAGAGGTGCCAGAGGATAGAAGGAGGGAGTAGGACATAGCCCAAGGAGATGACAACCAGGTTTGGGAACAAGTAAACCATAGTTGTGAAGCATAGGGTCCATAGGACTGGACACCAGAGTAGAGGGTAAGACCAGGTTTTTCTGCCAACCACTAGGGGAGTGTCACAACCTTGGATATAGAATGGAGGACTGCCTGGAATGGCAGAGACAGCTTATCCAGAAACCATTGACAAACTCAGGAAGGAGAGGACTGTGGTGACCTGGCCAGAGGCCTAAGTCACAGAGAAGATAACCACTCTGAGTCCTAGAGTGAGAGACTGAAACAATGGCTTAATGATGAAAGGAACAGGCATTGTTCGAGCTAATCCCCAGATAAGCTATGAGGAGGCATGCCAGTGGTCAGTAGTGAGCCCCATATATTTGTGTTCAAGATTTTTCTCCCCAGTTGTGGAAAGAGAGGATGGCATGTGCTGAAGTCAAAAACTCCCTGATGGGTAAAGGCTTTAATTGTGCCCACCTGTATCCAGCAGTGCTAAAAGGTCTAAAAGATGATGTGGCACGTACATTCCACAAACCCAGAGAAATAGCAGCCTTGATCCAACAGATCAAGCCATGGTCTGGGAGTATAAAGGAGCCTGAAACTCAAAATACAAAGTTTCTGTATTAGCTCAAAATCGAATGGCACATTTATTCATAGTTTTTTAAAACTACAAGTTATATCATGCAAGCTCTTACTGCATCAGAGGGTGGGGTGGGCGCTGTGTTCAAGTTTTTCCTCCTTTCTATAACTTATGTACTCTACTGTTTTGCCCAGCTTCTGTTATCTCCTCTTTTATGTCACAGATACCAATATCTAGTCACAGTTCTTACAGCTGTTACATTGGCCATGTTTTGCAATGAGGAGTCTTCCCTATCCCACTCTGGATTTTAATACAGATGGAATTGAGATATTCTTAGTGACAGGTTTTAATTGTTTTCCACCAATGTCGAATAGAGGGGAATGATCACATCCTTTGATTTGCAGGCAATGCTCCTACTTATACAGCCCAAAATGCCATTGGCCTTCTTGGCAACAAGGCACACTGCTGACTCATATCCAGCTTCTCGTCCACTGTAACCCCTACGTCCTTTTCTGCAGAACTGCTGCCGAGCCATTCGGTCCCTAGTCTGTAGCGGTGCATAGGATTCTTCCATCCTAAGTGCAGGACTCTGCACTTGTCCTTGTTGAACCTCATCAGAATTCTTTTGGCCCAATCCTCCAATTTGTCTAGGTCCCTCTGTATTCTATCCTATCCCTATCCTCCAGCGTATCTTCCTCTCCTCCCAGTTTAGTGTCATCTGCAAACTTGCTGAGGGTGCAATCCACACCCTCCTCCAGATCATATATGAAGATATTGAACAAAACCAGCCCGAGGACCGATCCTTGGGGCACTCCACTTGATACCGGCTGCCAACTAGACATGGAGCCATTGATCACTACTGTTGAGGCAGACAATCTAGCCAGCTTTCTATCCACCTTATAGTCCATTCATCCAGCCCATACTACTTTAACTTGCTGGCAAGAATATTGTGGGAGACCGTGTCAAAAGCTTTGCTAAAGTCAAGGAACAACACGTCCACTGCTTTTCTCTCATCCACAGAGCCAGTTATCTCGTCATAGAAGGCAATTAGATTAGTCAGGCATGACTTGCCCTTGGTGAATCCATGCTGACTGTTCCTGATCACTTTCCTCTCCTCTAAGTGCTTCAGAACATATATCAAACATATGGCATCCTGATTTCAAAAGCAGACCATTCTCAACATTTAAGAGTAAACCTCCCCCCAGAAAATAAAACAAAATTCAGACTAACGGCCCAATAATGCATCTAGCCAATTCTGTGCATTGGTAGGCATGGATGGGGAGGGAATGTCTTTCTGACGATTTGGCAATCATTTGACACACTGAAGCATGAGATTTGATTACCCTTATTATCTTAGCTTGCATAGATATAAATGTTATGCATGGTCATAAAATTAGCCTGCTGGTATTTTATATTTTTTAAATCAGCTACAGCATTTCTCTTTGATCTCACAGGGCAGTCACTGAACACCTGCAGTTCTCTTGCTATTCTTTGATCTTTTGTATAAGCAACTATAGGCTACATAAAGAACTATTGATTATTCTGGGCTTGTCCATCTTGAGAAGTCTTTTCTAATCCAGCTGTTGGCTGAATCACATTGAATCACTGTTTCCAAGGCTTTGAAAGAGTGAGATTTCTTTAATTGCTCTTAAAAGTGGAGTGGGAAGAAGGTTATCTAATGGTCACCTATTGTAACTTGGATGAAGGCAATTTTGACACTGATCAAATAACATTTTTTGAAAGATTTACCGCACAGCTGTCTGTTAAATACACAGGTAGTTGGAAGGTCACAAAGTTGAGTTCCATGTAATTTTGTGCAGTTGCTGTTCATAAAGCTTGTTGTGACAAGCAGAAAAGTTAGCATTTTTTAAAAATTTCAACCAATTTATAAGTGGATCAAAAATGCAAAGTATCTTCATCAAAAATTCAAAACATTTTTGACAAGCTCTGATTATATAAACCTTTTGAACAATTTACCAAGTCTTACTGTGGATTGTCCATCATTGGAAATTTTTAAATCATGATTGGATATTTTGTCTAGAAGTCATATTCTAGGGATTTGGAGGGTGGGGGTTCATATGGAATTAAGATAAATGTTATTTATTAAATTAAACCATATCAAATTAGGGTTAATACCTTTGGTCACACTGTACGTATTATTAGGGCATTGTATAGACCTTCTGTAGTCAGGAGGGGGATCTTAATGTACTTCATCCACTGCCAGCTCTTTGAAGCCACACCTTAGCAGAGATACCCATAGAATCCGTGTTCGGGTTGAGATTAAGTCTAGTAATTTTATTAGCATGCATGTAGGTTCTTTTGTTGTTTTCTATGTTTTCTCAGGAATACTTTTTACCTTAATAACATGGGCTTACATAGGAAGTGCTGTGTGATACCTTTATAACTGTAGTAACTTCACCTGTTTATCATATCTAGAGAGAAAGCAAGGAAGTATCTTTGGGCAATCTGTGTGGGCTGGGAATAACGCAGTTCAGGCAAGGCACTGTGCAGCCTGAAAAATACCCCAGTCAGAAGGGTGAGGGAAGCATGTCTTTGCCCAAAAGAGGCAACAGCTTCAGCACTGGAAGACTGAAATTGAGTGCCCTTGCTGGGTCACTAAGGGGAAGTACAAATACATTTGCCTTGAACTGTGACTAGACCTTTCATTGCAGTGTGGGGGAACAAAGTGAATAGAAGTTATTTAAGATATTTATATTACATAAGGCAATAGAAAAAGGTGCATTTTAAACATAAATTGTGCCTACACTGTTCATTTTTATGGGTCTTAATGGAAAAAATTAAAATTAAGCAAAAAATAGGAAAAGCTACATATGTGGATCTACTGTATGCTTGTGGAGAAAGGTACACTTTTTTCCCCTGTTACACTAGTAGTATTTGGTGAACAGTGTGCCACATTTCCCCATGATTACATAATGAAAACATGTACTGTATGTACCAATGGAGGCAGAGTTAGGTTACAATATTAACTCTGAATTTCTGATTCTTGTGCAATTCGCATCTGTACAATAGCATTAATGTAGTTTGCATATTTTCTTTTAAGTGTGAAAAGAAAAATATGAATAGGTGAAGTTCAACTAGAATTGAAGGAATACTTTATGTAGGTGATTAAATACTAACTGCATTCTCATTGCTAAAAGATACTGTATGTGTGGCCAACCTCATTCTTGTTTTACATATGGGACAAAATTAGAGACTGTAGTTGTATGACTGCAAGCTACTGTTAGTTTGCTGATGGTTATTGACTGACACCCGAGGGAGTGGAGAAACAAGAACAGGACTCAAATCATGTCTGTTACTTTAGCGCTGCAGGACACTACCAGTAGCTAACTAGGAAAGACATCAAATGGTTTAAATTAAATATTTCATTAATTCCTAATTATATATAAAAAACAATTAGGGGCCTGAGCCAAAGCCCATTGGAAGATCTCCTGTTAACTTTGGTAGGCTTTGGATTGGACTCTAAAATCAGCTATTGTTATAATGGAGAAGCAATAGCCCTAGAATGCTCAATACAGTGGTCACCATCAGAATGTCAATGTTGTCCTACAGTGGTATCTAAGGTCATTCAGTTATCTAAATTGAGAGAAATGCAGTATCTCAAGTACCATTGAGCTATAGGCTGACTTTTTTTATGAACAAGTACTATGTACTTTTATCCCAAGTTAAGCAAGACCTAAACTAACCTTTTAAAATGTAATATGGTGAGTCCAATAAGGCCATCTGCTTTCAAGCATCCAGTGACTTTTTCTTCAGTTACAATTTACTGTCACTCCCACAGTTTACTCAAGCTAGGATGCTCTTGTATAGCTGGAATATCATTTGTGTTTTGATATCATTAGCTTTAAAATTACATTTAACATTTTATAAGGTTGTTGTTGGGTGACTGTTAAGGCTGAATCCCCACTCTGTCACTCTGAGTGCAGAAGGTGGGGGCCCACAAAGATTCTAAATATTAATACTTGCCACTCCAGGCTTGTATTAAACTCCCCAAGGTTACAGGTTTTTTCTGACCTTGGCTTGGTAAACGCAGCCACCGCCCAAATGCGCCAAGAAAAAACCTTCAACCCAGGAAGGAGCACTTGGGAATTCTTTCCTGTGGAGTACCCTCAAGCCCTTTCACCTCACCCCCCTCTGGGGAAGAGCTGAGGAAAAAAACAAAGGAAATTAGCTGTTGCCACCAGCTAATCAAACATGCACAAACCTTTTAGGACACCAAAAATCCAATCCTGTTCCTAAAATGGTAAATTTTATTAAAAACAAAAAAAAATACATCGAACTTAGGCTTTTGCTAGATTTTAAAAGAGCAATTCCAAACATTAAGCACCCAAAATAGCTTTCTTTGGGGTTAGCTTAAAAGTTACAAGCAAACAAAAGCATCTGGGGTTAGCACAGAGGATATCCGTACACCAAAATAAAGAAGTAAACCTAATCGCATCTATTTAAACATGCCCTGTCCAATGATTTCTTCAAGGTGTGGAAGATGAATTTTTATACCTAGTTCAAGCCTTACAAAGCATTCCTGCTTATAGCATTGCTGTTCCGTGTGTCCTTCTCTGGAGAACAATAGGCAAAGGGAAAGTTTCTTTCCCAATTTTAAATAGTTCTACCTTCTCATTGGGCCTTTTGGTCAGGTGCCCACTTCCTTTTCTTTACCTGTGGGACTTTTAACCCTTTACAGGTAAAGCAGAGAATAGCTACCAAGAGGGATTTTACAGCTGGCTGGGTGTCCATAGAAGGGAGCTACCCCCACACCCCTTCATTTATCACAGTGACAATTTGAGAAGAGATGGCAGGGAGGTTTAGTGTTGAAGGTAAAGACTTGTGGAGTATTTAAAAGAATTACAGTCTGGCTGGTCTGAATGTAACATATGGGCCTTGTGTATATTT
The DNA here is from genome assembly GCF_965140295.1 of Lepidochelys olivacea. NCBI lineage: Eukaryota > Metazoa > Chordata > Testudines > Cheloniidae > Lepidochelys > Lepidochelys olivacea. Next base: position 78,390,916 of record NC_140414.1, read on the forward strand.
AGTATCAATGGGACTACTTGCCTGAAAGGATTTGTAGGATCAGCCCTGAATCTGCAGGGTGATGTGTGTTTGAACTTTTATTAACATCATTCTAATCAACATCACTGCCAATTCTCTTCTCCTTCATAGGCTTTTGGGTCATCTTATGTCTTTCTCCCCCACTACCCTGCTGAACAAGTTCCTTTGCCCATGCCCCTTGATCAAAACTGAGATGGGGATGTAGGGTTCAGAAACTCTTTACTCTTCAGCTCCTCTGATCGTTACAGGGTAATTTTTCTCTTTGTGACATCTGTGTAAAACCCATTTGTCACTGATCCAGTCAGACTACTGTGAGGTTAATCCAATCCTTGGATCCCAAGTGTTTCAATCCTTCAGGGCATGAATAGAGTCCAAATCCTAGCGCCCCAATCTTGGGGTCCCTAGGCACACTCTCAGAGCACAGACCCCTGTGTCTAACACTCTCTCTTCTGAAACTCTTCTGAACTCTGTCCAGCTACCTAGCCCTCTGGGTGCAGCACTGACCCTTCAGATTCCCCCATTTCTTAAACATACCAATCCCACCACAAGGTGTGAACCTTCTGGTTTACTTTGCCTCCCTGAGAGAGTTAAAATGTGGTGGTTGTGAAACACACGACACTTTGAACAAGTCTAACGTGATTGCTCTTTTATTTAATCATATAAAAAGTAAAGATCCTATAAGATAATAAACATACTAACTCACTCCTCCCTTAAGAGCCCTTGTAAGGGGCAGGGGAAACATCTTTGTCCAGAAAGACAGGCAGGGTCCTTTGCCTCACAAACTTCTGCATTCTAGGATGTTTCTCCCTCATGCAGTTCTCTTCCCTAGATGTGTGACCTTGCTCTCCTTTCCAGTGCTTTCTCTTTCTGTTTCTCCCCCAATGCTGTGTATAAGAAAGATGACTGTTTTGTATCATTGTTGCTACCACTGTTATACAATTGAAACAGATCTTGTACAAAGTATGTCATATAAGGTGTCAATGGAAAAGTTGTGATTTGCTAAGTATGATTATCCTGTTCATATGCATGTATCATCTTTGTATCAAAAGTTATGAATATTGGCATGTACTTGTATTTTATGCATGTGTTGTATTCCTGGGTGACATCCCCCAAATACATTCACCTGGAGGCTAGACAGCTATGTGTTGAGGGCCCATTAAGAACACTTCACTCTAACAATGGGCCATTGAAGAAACTCATCCTTACCAGTAGGTCTTCCTGCACATGCCTCAGGCTCCAAGGGGCCAATGGCCATCCCTTGTGACTCAGCAAAATGTGCAAGGACATGTGATGTGCTCACGTGACACTGGACTCCATCTTGAGCCAGTAACTTTCTATAAACAGGGGCTATGGACTTCATTTGGGACAGTAAATTTCTAGGCACTTGAGACATCTCCATTTTGTCTTCATTTCTCACTTCTCTCTGGACTGGATTTCTAACAAGGACTGGTGACCCCCAATCTGTCTGGGTGATTCCAGAGAGACTTTTGAAAGCTAGCAGTTTATTCCATCACTACTATGATCCTGATCTATGAACACTGAAAATCATTTGTATGTATAAGATCTATTAACCGTTTCTGACTCTCTATTCTGCTTTTATTATTTAAACCTTTGGTTTTTAGTTACTAAAGTATTGGATCAGTGCGATCATCGGGTATGATCTGAGTTTTATATATTGACCTGGCTAAGTGACTGATCCCTTGGGCTTGGAAGGCCCCTATATCTGATGAAATTGGTTTTCTGTAAACACTCATCATAATATCGGGACTGTCCCTGTAAAATCGTGACATCTGGTCACTCTACCCGTGACAGACCGACTGGTAGGCATAAGGGGTTCACATATGCTATAGGACAGGGGTTCTCCTTTTCCTCTTTGAGCTTCCTCCCAACATACTGTAAAAACTCAACGGCCCACTTCTGCTACAGCAACTGTTTTTCTGCATATAAAAACCAGAGCCAATATTAGGGAGTAGCAAACAGGGTAACTGCCCATGCTACATGGGGCCCCATGCAGCTAAATTGCTCAGGCTTTAGCTTCAGCCCTGTGTGGCGTGGCTTAGCACCCTGGGCTTCAGCCCTATGCCATAGGGCTTGAGCTTTCTGCTCTGGGCCCCAGCAAATCTAATCCTGGCCCTGCTTGGCGGCCCCCCTGAAACCTGCTTGTGGGCCATGGACCCCTGGTTGAGAACCACTGCTGTAGTACACCCCTTAAAATGAAGTGGGTAATTACAGATTAGCAGGCAGTAGGGTGTGTTACAAATTGTAATGAGCCATAAAACCAGTGTCTCTGTTAAGTCCATGGTTTTTAATGTCCGGCAGACTTTTTAATTTAAGTACCTACGCTCGTCTTTTGAAGGTGTTGTATAGGTTTTCTTTGAGAGCAAGTACTGAGCAGTCAGATATTGAGTGATCCCTTTGTGAAAAGGGTTTGCCCACAAGTGCTACAGTATGTTTGTCTTTTCTCATTTTTCTGTGAGAGTCCATTCGAGAGCACAGTGATTGTCTGGTTCCACCCACATAGTTGTTGTAGGGGCATTTGATGCACTCGATGAAGTACATCTGTCATAAATATAAAGGGAAGGGTAAACCCCTTTGAAATCCCTCCTGGCCAGGGGAAAGCTCCTCTCACCTGTAAAGGGTTAAGAAGCTAAAGGTAACCTCGCTGGCACCTGACCAAAATGACCAATGAGGAGACAAGATACTTTCAAAAGCTGGGAGGAGGGAGAGAAACAAAGGGTTTGTGTGTCTGTCTGTAGTCATCTTGGCCAGGGACAGAACAGGAATGGAGTCTTAGAACTTTTAGTAAGTAATCTAGCTAGGTATGTGTTAGATTATGATTTCTTTAAATGGCTGAGAAAAGAATTGTGCTGAATAGAATAACTATTTCTGTCTGTGTATCTTTTTTGTAACTTAAGGTTTTGCCTAGAGGGGTTCTCTATGTTTTTGAATCTAATTACCCTGTAAGATATATACCATCCTGATTTTACAGGGGGGATTTCTTTATTTCTATTTACTTCTATTTTTTATTAAAAGTCTTCTTGTAAAACACTGAATGCTTTTTCATTGTTCTCAGATCCAAGGGTTTGGGTTTGTGGTCACCTATGCAAATTGGTGAGGCTTTTTATCCAACATTTCCCAGGAAGGGGGGGGTGCAAGTGTTGGGAGGATTGTTCATTGTTCTTAAGATCCAAGGGTCTGGGTCTGTAGTCACCTAGACAAATTGGTGAGGCTTTTTACCAAACCTTGTCCAGGAAGTGGGGTGCAAGGTTTTGGGAAGTATTTTGGGGGGAAGGACGCGTCCAAACAGCTCTTCCCCAGTAACCAGTATTAGTTTGGTGGTGGTAGCGGCCATTCCAAGGATAACGGGGGTAATATTTTGTACCTTGGGGAAGTTTTGACCTAAGCTGGTAAGGATAAGCTTAGGAGGTTTTTCATGCAGGTCCCCACATCTGTACCCTAGAGTTCAGAGTGGGGGAGGAACCTTGACATGGTGGCACAGTGGTGGGATTAACCTGAAATCATTTTGAGATCCAGTTGAGATTTTTTGAACTAGAAATACAGATTTTAAAAAGGAATTTTTAGGAAGTCCAGAAGGCAGCTTTGAAACTGAAAGCAGCTTGGTTTCTCTCTGCTTTGTGGCCAAGCAGAGACAAAAGGGGATTATCTTGTGAATTGCAGGTTTTCTTGCCTGGAGGCAGGGTACTTAACTCCTGCAGGGAAATTCACAGTCTTCCAACCCAGAGGTTTTTTTTTTTTCTTTTCTTCCTAAAAGTAAATAGGGGGTGTGTGCTCTACCCATTTGTCTGGAGACAAAAGTGGCAGGGTTTTTTTTTTAGGATTTTGATTTTTTTTTGTTTTACAAGGAGCACAGGTTTGAAAAGAAATTTTTTTTTTCTTTGGGCTGGGTAAGCAGTTTTCCAAGTAGTTGGAGGTTTTTTGCTTTAATTTGGGCCCAGAGCAGAGACAAGGGAATTGTCTTTTTCTGTAGGCTGACAATCACTATCAGAGAATAGGTATTCTATTCCAGCACAGCAAAATTTTACAGCCAAGTTTTGTTTGTTTATTTCTGAACCTCGGGTGTAAAGTTAGTTAAAAACAGAGAGGTTAGAATGGGCAAATCCTCAGCTCGACTACAGCTGGAATTAGCCAAATTTCAGGCTGAGGAAAAACAAAGGGAACATGAAAGACAGATAGAACTCATGCGGCTGAAGGAGGAGGAGAAGGAAAAAGAGAGGAAGCATGTGGAGGAGATGGAGAGGATAAAGGCCCAGCAGAATATACCAACAAACCCTAGCAATCCTTCTCCAGGTACCACTTCCCATCCCAGAAAGTTCCCCACCTACAAGGCAGGTGATGATACTGAGGCCTTCTTAGAAAACTTCGAAAGGGCCTGCCTTGGGTACAACATCTCTACTGACCAATACATGGTAGAGCTGAGGCCGCAGCTCAGTGGACCCTTAGCTGAGGTGGCAGCTGAAATGCCTAAAGAACACATGAACAAGTATGAACTGTTTAAATCCAAGGCGAGAGTCAGAATGGGGATAACACCCGAGCAGTCTCGTCGGAGGTTCAGAGCCCTAAGGTGGAAACCAGACATGTCATTTACCCGACATGCCTACCACATTGTAAAACATTGGGATGCCTGGATATCAGGAGCAAGTGTTGAATCTCCAGTAAATTTGCCCTTCCTAATGCAAATGGAACAATTCTTAGAGGGTGTTCCTGAGGAAATAGAAAGATACATCCTAGATGGGAAACCCAAAACTGTAATTGAGGCAGGAGAGATTGGAGCCAGATGGGTGGAGGTGGCAGAGAAGAAGAAAACTGGTCGCAGTTGGAGCGGAGACCAGAAGGGACCACCCCAGACCACACCCTATTACCGGGGGCCGCCCAAAGCCCCACCTACCTCCCAAAGAACCCTCCAGACCCCTTATCGTCCCACCACCCCGTTCTCCAGCAACCCTCCTCGCCCCAGTGACCCGTCAGCTGGACGATGTTTTAAGTGTAATGAGCTGGGGCATGTAAAGGCCAACTGCCCCAAGAACCCCAACAGATTACAGTTCATTGCACCGGAATCACACCAGAGGTCCACAGGCCCAGATACCTCCCAGATACCCTTGGAGCGGAGGGAAACTGTGAGTGTGGGCGGGAAGAAGGTCACCGCGTGGAGGGACACCGGAGCACAAGTGTCAGCTATCCATGCTTCCTTAGTGGACCCCAATTTAATCAACCCAGAGATCCAAGTGACGATTCAACCCTTCAAGTCCAACTCTTTCAATTTGCCTACAGCCAAGTTGCCTGTCCAGTACAAGGGCTGGTCAGGAATGTGGACTTTTGCAGTCTATGATGATTATCCCATCCCCATGCTGTTGGGGGAAGACTTGGCCAATCATGTGAAGCAGGCCAAGAGGGTGGGAATGGTCACCCGCAACCAGGCTAAACAAGCCGTGAGGCCTAGCTCTGTTCCGGAAACTTCTATCAGGACCCAGTCAGAGGTGATGGACCTGGACCCCAGGCCAATGTCTGCAACAGCAGTAGTGGATCCAGTCCCAGAGACCCAGACGGAACCAGTCCCAGAACCGGAACCAGCCGAACAACCAACACCAGACCCCGTGTCAGCACTGAATCCAGTACTTGCAACCTCAACACCAGAGGGCCCCACCGAACCTGAACTGGCAGCAGCCGATAACCCTACACAAGAGGCTCAGCCGGAGCCTGAATCCCAACATAGTACACCAGCGGAGAGCGGTTCACAGTCAACAGAAACAGCTCCATCCCCTATATCGCTTCCAGAGGGACCAAGCCTAGGTCCACAATCCCATGAGGAACTGATGTCTCCAGCATCAAGGGAACAGTTCCAGACCGAACAAGAAGCAGATGAAAGCCTCCAGAGAGCTTGGACGGCGGCACGGAGCAACCCACCGCCTCTCAGCTCTTCTAATCGATCCAGGTTTGTTGTAGAAAGAGGACTTTTATACAAGGAAACTCTTTCTGGGGGACACCAGGAAGACTGGCATCCTCAGAGACAGTTGGTAGTTCCAACTAAATACCGGGCCAAGCTCTTGAGCTTAGCCCATGATCACCCTAGTGGCCATGCTGGGGTGAACAGGACCAAAGACCGTTTGGGGGGGTCATTCCACTGGGAGGGAATGGGCAAGGATGTTTCTACCTATGTCCAGTCTTGTGAGGTGTGCCAAAGAGTGGGAAAACCCCAAGACCAGGTCAAAGCTCCTCTCCAGCCACTCCCCATCATTGAAGTTCCATTTCAGCGAGTAGCTGTGGATATTCTGGGTCCTTTTCCGAAAAAGACACCCAGAGGAAAGCAGTACATACTGACTTTCATGGATTTTGCCACCCGATGGCCGGAAGCAGTAGCTCTAAGCAACACCAGGGCTAAAAGTGTGTGCCAGGCACTAGCAGACATTTTTGCCAGGGTAGGTTGGCCCTCCGACATCCTCACAGATGCAGGGACTAATTTCCTGGCAGGAACTATGAAAAACCTTTGGGAAGCTCATGGGGTAAATCACTTGGTTGCCACTCCTTACCATCATCAAACAAATGGCATGGTGGAGAAGTTTAATGCAACTTTGGGGGCCATGATACGTAAATTCGTAAATGAGCACTCCAATGATTGGGACCTAGTATTGCAGCAGTTGCTCTTTGCCTACAGAGCTGTACCACATCCCAGTTTAGGGTTTTCCCCATTTGAACTTGTATATGGCCGTGAGGTAAAGGGGCCATTGCAGTTGGTGAAGCAGCAATGGGAGGGATTTACACCTTCTCCAGGAACTAACATTCTGGACTTTGTAACCAACCTACAAAACACCCTCCGAACCTCTTTAGCCCTTGCTAGAGAAAACTTACAGGATGCTCAAAAAGAGCAAAAAGCCTGGTATGATAAACATGCCAGAGAGCGTTCCTTCAAAGTAGGAGACCAGGTCATGGTCTTAAAGGCGCTCCAGGCCCATAAAATGGAAGCATCGTGGGAAGGGCCATTCGTGGTCCAGGAGCGCCTGGGAGCTGTTAATTATCTCATAGCATTCCCCACCTCCAACCGAAAGCCTAAGGTGTATCATATTAAGTCTCTAAAGCCCTTTTATTCCAGAGAATTAAAGGTTTGTCAGTTTACAGCCCAGGGAGGAGACGACGCTGAGTGGCCTGAAGGTGTCTATTACGAAGGGAAATGTGCTGGTGGTGTGGAAGAGGTGAACCTCTCCATGACCCTTGGGCGTATGCAGCGACAGCAGATCCAGGAGCTGTGCACTAGCTACGCGCCAACGTTCTCAGCCACCCCAGGACTGACTGAACGGGCATACCACTCCATTGACACAGGTAATGCTCACCCAATTAGGGTCCAACCTTACCGGGTGTCTCCTCAAGCTAAAACTGCTATAGAACGGGAGATCCAGGATATGTTACAGATGGGTGTAATCCGCCCCTCTGAAAGTGCATGGGCATCTCCAGTGGTTCTAGTTCCCAAACCAGATGGGGAAATACGTTTTTGCGTGGACTACCGTAAGCTAAATGCTGTAACTCGCCCAGACAACTATCCCATGCCACGCACAGATGAACTATTAGAGAAACTGGGAAGGGCCCAGTTCATCTCTACCTTGGACTTAACCAAGGGGTACTGGCAGGTACCGCTAGATGCATCTGCCAAGGAAAGGTCAGCCTTCATCACACATCTCGGGCTGTATGAATTTAATGTACTCCCTTTCGGGCTGCGAAATGCACCCGCCACTTTCCAAAGACTTGTAGATGGTCTCCTAGCGGGATTAGGAGAATATGCAGTCGCCTACCTTGACGATGTGGCCATATTTTCGGATTCCTGGGCAGACCACCTGGAACATCTACAAAAAGTCCTTGAGCGCATAAGGGAGGCAGGACTAACTGTTAAGGCTAAGAAGTGTCAAATAGGCCTAAACAGAGTGACTTACCTTGGACACCAGGTGGGTCAAGGAACTATCAGCCCCCTACAGGCCAAAGTGGATGCTATCCAAAAGTGGCCTGTCCCAAAGTCAAAGAAACAGGTTCAATCCTTCTTAGGCTTGGCCGGTTATTACAGACGATTTGTACCGCACTACAGCCAAATCGCTGCCCCACTGACAGACCTAACCAAAAAGAAACAGCCAAATGCTGTTCAGTGGACCGGAAAGTGTCAGAAGGCCTTTAACAAGCTTAAAGCGACACTCATGTCTGACCCTGTACTAAGGGCCCCAGACTTTGACAAACCGTTCCTAGTAACCACAGATGCATCCGAGCGTGGTGTGGGAGCAGTTTTAATGCAGAAAGGACCTGATCAAGAATTCCACCCTGTAGTGTTTCTCAGCAAAAAACTGTCTGAGAGGGAAAGCAACTGGTCAGTCACTGAAAAAGAATGTTATGCCATTGTCTACGCTCTGGAAAAGCTACGCCCATATGTTTGGGGACGGCGTTTCCACCTGCAAACCGACCATGCTGCACTAAAGTGGCTTCACACCGTCAAAGAAACTAACAGAAAACTTCTTCGGTGGAGTTTAGCTCTCCAAGATTTTGATTTTGACATCCAACACATCTCAGGAGCTTCTAACAAAGTGGCTGATGCACTCTCCCGTGAAAGTTTCCCAGAATCAACTGGTTAAAATCGTCCTTGAGATGTGGAAAATATTGTTAGTCTTTATGTACTTGGTAGTATATTTAGAGATGCATGTGTCTTATTAACTCTGTTTTCCTAGAGCTCCAGGAAGAAATCCCAGCCAGTGTTTCACCCTAGCTGAGATTTGGGGGGCGTGTCATAAATATAAAGGGAAGGGTAAACCCCTTTGAAATTCCTCCTGGTCAGGGGAAAGCTCCTCTCACCTGTAAAGGGTTAAGAAGCTAAAGGTAACCTCGCTGGCACCTGACCAAAATGACCAATGAGGAGACAAGATACTTTCAAAAGCTGGGAGGAGGGAGAGAAACAAAGGGTTTGTGTGTCTGTCTGTAGTCATCTTGGCCAGGGACAGAACAGGAATGGAGTCTTAGAACTTTTAGTAAGTAATCTAGCTAGGTATGTGTTAGATTATGATTTCTTTAAATGGCTGAGAAAAGAATTGTGCTGAATAGAATAACTATTTCTGTCTGTGTATCTTTTTTGTAACTTAAGGTTTTGCCTAGAGGGGTTCTCTATGTTTTTGAATCTAATTACCCTGTAAGATATATACCATCCTGATTTTACAGGGGGGATTTCTTTATTTCTATTTACTTCTATTTTTTATTAAAAGTCTTCTTGTAAAACACTGAATGCTTTTTCATTGTTCTCAGATCCAAGGGTTTGGGTTTGTGGTCACCTATGCAAATTGGTGAGGCTTTTTATCCAACATTTCCCAGGAAGGGGGGGGTGCAAGTGTTGGGAGGATTGTTCATTGTTCTTAAGATCCAAGGGTCTGGGTCTGTAGTCACCTAGACAAATTGGTGAGGCTTTTTACCAAACCTTGTCCAGGAAGTGGGGTGCAAGGTTTTGGGAAGTATTTTGGGGGGAAGGACGCGTCCAAACAGCTCTTCCCCAGTAACCAGTATTAGTTTGGTGGTGGTAGCGGCCATTCCAAGGATAACGGGGGTAATATTTTGTACCTTGGGGAAGTTTTGACCTAAGCTGGTAAAGATAAGCTTAGGAGGTTTTTCATGCAGGTCCCCACATCTGTACCCTAGAGTTCAGAGTGGGGGAGGAACCTTGACAACATCCCATGTGATAGGCATGTGTCATGTATGATATTTTGTATGCACAGTCATAGAAAAACCTCAAGGGACATTTTGATGGCTAGTGACATCACTCACGCTATTTTAAATTGGTGACTCCTGTGCTCGTTTTTCATTCTGTGGCTGGCCTTGATTCTGTGGCACGCCATTTGACACAGCAAGGGAACTGAATACCCAAACCCCCCTGTAAGGGGTCCAGCAGAGAGGCAATTAATCAAGGCAGACAAAAAAAATCTGACACTAGGACTACACGTACATTCTGTTCGTGGGAGTGTTGGGAAAAGTAAATGCAGTCCAAACCAAGTCACTAGGAGTCTTTCCATTAACTTCAATGGGCATTGATTTAGACCCTAAATCTACTGCAGCCTAATTTTTCTAGAAATAAAGCCTTAAACAAAGCCTGTGTGACTCAGTCGAAGGGTTTACAGTTCGTTAGAGAATTATGAACTATACTTCTCTTTAAACTCCTATCCTTGCTCAATCTGAAAGGTCCGAAGCCCAGGCACTTATTCAAACCCTCCCTTAGATTACACTTGTTCATTCAATCAAGGAACAGAAACAATACTTCATGATTTTTTTGTGACCAGTGGCTGACATACTTGAAATTTCCGTTATCCGATACTAACTGTTCATGATCAAATCACAGAATTAAAAGTCTTGTAAAATATTGTTGTGTAATTATCAAAAATTAATACAGCTGCAGAAACTTCAGCTTGCTCGTGCCTGGTCTGCAAGCTGAAAAAGAAACTACGTTTGAGAAAATTATTTGTTATGAATTACTCGCACAGCTTTAGCTGTCAGCTAAAGAGTTGATCCCTACAGCTAAGAGACCATGCCAACTACTGTGGATGGGTCTTGCTTTTTTTTAATTGCTTCTCTTTACCCACTTTTACAAGGCATTTTTTCAGTTCTGTGTCCTGATGGTTGGTTGCTCAAGTGACAAGAACTGTCAATGGTTATAGTGGGTAATTATGCTGATGCCTGCAGACAATCCATCATGGTGGATTTTGCATGTGGCTGCTGGTAATTAATCATAGAGCAGCAGTTACACAGCAGAGGAAATTTATCTTCTAAAGGGCAGTACAGGGTTGGAGCATGAGGAATAATGAGTCTATAGATGATAGCTCTTGTTTACCAATCAATCTTTCCATTTTTTTCACTTTTTTTAAAATCATATACAGAGCCTGGTGAAATCATTCACAGAATTGATAAGGGGTCAGGGTGGGGGGGGGGAAACCCATTTGAAGAGCTCTCTTAGCACTCTTAATTATTAATACATTCCTTTTTAGTATGGAATGGAAGGTAAGAATTGGATTCTGCACAATAAAAGTGATAGTATAGTTCAAATAGTTCTGTGATGGGGGAGAAAGGAAATAATACTAGGGCTGAACATAAGAGAGCCAAATATCACTTGCCATACTCAAAAAGCAGTAGTCTCATGGAAGTGATTGCCTTGCAAGATATATGAAAGCTTCCCCTAAAATTTTCAGTTGCCATTTAGCTCCTGGATCATATGGCATAGTGCTGTGGTACTGATAAGACCTGACGCCTAATAAATATTGTCCTCCTTTTGTTGTTCCATGGATAGTTCCCAGCAATGATGGATTAGCCACTGGGCCAACGGGACCTGTGCCCGGAGGTCCCTGCCAACTGTGGGGGCCCATAAAAAATTCGCTTCCAGGGAGTGGAAGCTTGGAACCCCAACCACTGGGCAGGCAGGATGAGGGAAGCCCTTCCCCCTCCCCAACCCCTCTCACGTGGCTCCCGACCCCGTCCCCATAGACAGACAGGGCAGGAGAAGCCCCAACCCTGGTTCCCTGCAGAAATGTGGGGGGTGGGAACCCCAGCACCTGGACCTCTGCTGTGGCCATGGGATTGGAGGAGCTCTCACTGCCTGCTGCAGCCCCTGGGCCATGGTGTGGGGACTGAGCTTCTCTGGTCTTGGGGCTGTAGAAAGCAAAGGGGGTTGCGGGGCAGAATTGGGGAGGCCCCAGGGCAGGGGCAGAAAGGGGAAGGGTTTGGGCAGAATTGGGGGTAAGGATAGAGGCAGAAGGGATGGGGAGGGGCTCCCCCCACTTGTTCTGGCCCAGGGCCCCAGAAAACCTTAATCCGCCTCTGGTCCTGAGCACTATACTTTACTGAAGATTTTACCTTTTTGTCTTCTACCATGATGAAGCTCCATGTTGGACCTCAGCTTATTATATTTTAGGTTAAATATACAGCTGCGTAAAGTACATGTACCTTGAAATGTTCAGTGCAGTTGCCTCCCTTTTTGGAAACTGTGCACATTGTTGGACTGCTTCTCATTCTTAGGCAGTTGGGTATGTTAATGATTGGTGTTCCTTCATGATAAGTTGCTAGACAAGTGATTGTGAGAGTGCATTTAAGTCCAATGATTTTCTGGAGTCAAAGGACTACTTGGAGACTAAAATTAACACCCTAGCATCTTTCATATGTACCATTGGTATTAAATATGCTGTTTGCCTAGGGAGAAGTTTCATGTGTTGGATAATGTGACAAATATATACACAAACATCTGCCACCATACTTTTTCAATGTATCCAAGGACAATTGATACCCCAGCATTTCATCCACATTGAGACACTGAATGCGCTGTGCCCAGCAAGGATGGAGCCTCCAAGACATTTGGAGTTGCAACTGGCTACAGGCAGCAGGGGAAGTCAAACCCACTAGAGCGCTTGCAGCTACCTGGTAGTTATGTGACTTCTCTTTGGTTCTTGTGGAGCCATTGTCCTCCAGGCAGCAATGCAGTTTTACTTCTGCAACATCAGAGTTACAGGACTACAAAGCACTAGCAGTATCCCATCACCTTTGATGGATTCAGGCAAATGTAGTGGTTCCCAGAATAGGGCAGCAGATACTCAGGTAGTAGTAGTGAAGATGCATGGAGGAGGGGAAAGGAGCATCAGCATTCATTATTGTGATCTCAAAGTACCACCAACACTCTACCATCTCTCACACAATGTCTCGAAGACCTTATTCGCCTGTGACCTCATGTCCTTCCATATATTAATATTTTTTCTGTTCCTTTTTCCTTTTCCCTCCCCTTCTTCACCACCCTACTCAACTGCTGTTCTACCCTTCTCTGATGTTGGCAGACGGTGCCTACAGATTGTGTACTTTTTTAGGATAACTGAAAAGTATCATAAAATATATGGCCATAATATTGATCTCTTGTCAATAATTGACCAATCTCAGAGCTCTCATTTGTGCAAGCTCATCTTTACATCTGGGATTTCTGCCACTGGAGACAAGATGTGCAACCCTTGCCCCATGATGGCTCTTATGATTTATAGTGAACTAAGCAAATCAATGGAAAGGCTAGACTGGGAGCCAATCCGGAGCAGCCAGCAGTGAGTTCACTACTATAGCCTATCCCCATCTTTACAAGGTACAGTTTAGTCATAGCAGGAAGATCAGACAGGACTCCACCCCTTTGTCCATTTCATGGCATGCTAAATAAAGCCTGACCTGGCTCAGAAACATGTGGACAAGGGTAATTTAGTGGATACTTTCAAGAAAGTGTACTTTGTTAAAGGCTTTCTTGAAAGTACACTGAAAGATGCTCATCAAACACTCTTAAGCGAAGTTAAGCTGTCATGGGATAAGGAGGAAGGTCGTTTTATGGATCAGTAACTGGTTACGAGATAGGAAACAAATGGTAGGAATAAATGCCAGTTTTCAGAATGGAGAGAGGTAAATAGTGGTGCCCCTCAGAAATCTGTACTTGGACCAGTGCTGTTCAATGTATTTATCACTTTTCCAGATCATTTATTAACAGTGAGGTGGCAAAATTTGCAGACATTAACTATCTTGAGTAATTCTGTAAGTCCAAAGCAGACTGCGAAGAGTTACAGAGGAATCTCACAAAACTGGGTGACTGGGCAACAAAATAGCAGATGAAATCAATGTTGATAAATGCAAAGTAATACACGCTGGAAAACATAATCCCAACTATACATACAAAATGATGGGGTCTAATTTAGCTGTTACCACTCAGGAAAAAGATCTTGGAGTCATTGTGGATAATTCTCTGAAAACATCCGCTTTGTGTGCAGCGGCAGTCAAAAAAGCTAACAGAACCATTAGGAAAGGGATAGGCAATAAGACAGAAAATATCATAATGCTTCTATATAAATCCATGGTGTACACACATCGTAAATATTGCATGCAGATCTGGTTGCCCTATGTCAAAAAAGATATGTTGGAATTGGAGAAGGTACAGAGAAGGGCAACAAAAATGATGAGATGTACAGAACAGCTTCTGTATGAGGAGATATTAAAAAGACTGGGACTTTTCAGCTTGGAAAAGAGATGACTAAGGGGGAATATGGTCGAGATCTATAAAATCTGGACTGGTGTGGAGAAAGTGAATAAGAATGTTATTTACGCTTCACATAATGCAAGCATATGAAATTAATAGGCAGCAGATTTAAAACAAAAGGAAGTACTATTTCACACAAGGCACAGTTAACCTGTGGAATTCTTTGCCGGGGATGTTGTGAAGGCCAGGACTATAACAGGGTTCAAAAAAGAACTAGATATGTTCTGGAGGATAGAGCCATCAATGGGTATTAGCCACGATGCGCAGGAATGAAACACCGTGTTCTGAGTGTCCCTAGCCTCTGTTTGCCAGATGCTGGGAGTGGATTATAGGGGATGGATCACTTGATTGCCTGTTCTGTTCATTCCCTCTGGGGTACCGGACATTGATCACTGTCTGAAGACAGGATCTTGGACTAGATGGACCATTGGTCTGATGCAGTATGGCCATTGGTATGAGACATAATTTCTCCCAAAAAGGGAGGACTCAGCAGGAGGGAAAACAGAGAAGGAAGAAAGTCAGGTACAGCCGCATCTTGGTAGGGAGAGATAATTTGCGTGCTCACAGGTCTGATTCTCCAACCCTTATGTTTCATGCTGAGTAATACTGTATCACTCTCACATCACTCCACAGCACGCATTGGAACTCCTAGTGTGAAAGTAGTACTCCTTGTAACAAGTTACACAACTGGGCCTTCAATTTTAATTTTCTCTCTCCAAATCCTGGCATGCTGTCAAGAAGAGAGGTGGTCTTTCTGATCTCCTAATAATAATAATAGTTGTCTGTGACTTTCACTAAAAATACCCGTGCCTAAATCTTAGATGCTGGGGGCAGGGGTGCTCCAGTGGATGCTTCTTGGTGGGGGGGGGGCAGCCCTGGGTCCCGGACCCTGCCGCTGCTGCTCTAGGCAGGGGGACAGTCCGGGGTGCTGCCACTGCAGTTTCTGCAGTTGCAGAAATCACGGAATCTGTGAAAGACTTGCAGCCTTAACTATAAATAAAATGCTCCAAAGTGGTATTTTAATGCTGTTTGTTGTGGCAAAGAATTTGCCCATTCTGTTGGAGGGTGAAAGGTATACTGATTGTTCCCTCTGTTTTGCTAGCTACAAGAGGTTCCCATTAATTATATTCGGTTGTATCCTCTTTTCAAAATATCATAGACTCATAGAAGATTAGGGTTCGAAGAGACCTCAGGAGGTCATCTAGTCCAACCCCTGGCTCAAAGCAGGACCAACTCCAACTAAATCATCCCAGCCAGGGTGCTGGGCCTTAAAAGCCTCTGGAGGAGAAAATATATTTGATCATTTTAACCTGAACCATTATTTTATTACTCTATATGCTGTAGAGCAAGGGTGTCCAGCCTGTGGCCCTTGGGGCTCATAATTATGGCGATTGTACTACGAAGAAACTTTGTGTTGGTATTTGATTATAAAAATGTGTTCCCTAATACCTGTAGTTTTCTCAGAAGGAGTTGGGGAGCAAAGCAACCCTTGAGAAGGGATTTGGGGATCCAGGTTTTTGTTCCTGGGAAAACTGGAATGTGTGTGCGGAGGAGGGCATGAGCTGAATACCTGAGGACTGGGTGGTAGAAAGCAAAATTTGGGGCCTCCTAGGATGTTGCAGATGTTTCCTTCAGTGATTAGGGCTGAGGAGGGGGGTTTTGTAGGGGAGGGATTGGGGAAGAAGGAAGAAACGGGTATATTTCTGAGGGTTTCGGATTCTAAGAGTAGGATTTGGAAATGGTGGATTCATATTTCACCTCCAAACCCAGCTGGTAATCAGGAAGAGCAGCTTTGAATCTAAATTTTAGTGTAAGCTCAGAGCTGCTTGTAGGCTCTTACGTTTTTGGATTTAAGATCTTCAGTCAGTTTCTTAAGAATTTAGGGGAGAGGAGAGCAAAGTGGGGGCTGGAGAAGAAAAATAGCAACTTTAAATTGCCCCTTACCCCTTATTGTAGTCCTTCCTCTGCTCTAACTCCCCAGAGCAGAAAAGCAGCATCACTACTGTAGATTTTAATAACTCCACTGCAAAAATATACAGTTCTTTCTATCCCAACCAAGATGTTGGCTGGATGTTTCTCTTTTTTTTGCAATGAAGTGGGAGTAGGCAAGAGGTGGTTTTGCAAGCAGGGGTGGGTTGGAATGAACTGCTGATTCTAGGATGGAAAAATAATGAAATACTTCGGGAAATAAAATGAAATGCTGGAGTCTCCCATTCCCTCTATTGCCCTCTCCTCCTTTGGCTTTGACTTTTTATTTCTAGATTTAGATATTTAAATTTATACATGTTTAAATTTTTATAAAAATTTTACATACATTTGATATCTACTGGATTTTTGCATATGGTTGTGCTCCCAGCCAATAAGTTTGTTTTGTGGGAGTTTAGCATGGTGGTGGAACATTAGCATTCTAATTTTGTAGCGTTTTACACCCGCTTTGCATTCACTTTGTGCTGGTGTTAATGGTTACACAATGTGCAAGATCGTGGAGAATCGGGCCCCTTATTTCTCAACCTCTATTCTGCCCTGTGGCTCAGAGTCCATAGGAGAATGTGGCTTCCAGCAACGGACAGTTACTGAAAGATTAGATTAGCCAATCTTAAGGACTTTCTCTGAAAAATAGATCACAGAATGCTGTGAATCTCTTCTGATAAACAGAGCTCTTCTATATAAAATATAACAGCCGAAAGGCAAAATGTGTTAAGCTATTTATAATTTTAAGTAGTATTTTTAAGTAGTGAAGTGTGTACATTGTGACCCAGAAGTTAGTTTAATTAGCCTCAGCCCAGGAGGTTAATTTTAAACTCAAATTACGGCATGGTCTGCTGCTTTTAAATTAAACTTTTACTACTTAGCCATGTGAGCATATTTTATTTTTTAAATGACTTTATAATCAAATAATTAGAGAGTCTCCCAAGGACCATTATCAAGTGGAATAGGAGCACAGACAAATGTCAAACTGGAGATCATCATTGTCACTGATCTAAAAGTGTTTTTGTGAAATCTTCATTAACTCAGTGCAAACTTGATGATGCTTAGTTGGTTGAACACTAATTTCAGATTTTCCACCACTATTCCTCCCCAGAAAGCGCATTCACCCTTTTATCAACTAAGCTGAATTTTAGAGGCACTCTATGGATGGCACTGGCCGTACATATTAGATGTTGCACAGCGGTGATCCAAGAGCAGAAAAACACGTGACTGCCCTCCTCAGTTTAAAGAGGCATATATGATTTTGTGTTCATTTTCTCCATAGTACCTAAACCATTCAGCAGCAAAAGTGACTGAATAAATCAAATTGCATTCTATGCTATGGCAATCTCAGATGAACCAAGCATTGGATACATGTTGTTCAATGTGTAACGTACTTTAATAGTAATTAAGTACATAACATCTTTCTGTCTAACTAGAGGTGGGTGAAAATTTTCATAGAAAACTTAAAGTGAAAAATGCAGATTAGACAACACCAAAATGTTTCACCAATTTGTTGTGGATTTTGTTGAATTGTTTTGGTTAAAAACAAATTCCAATTTAAAAAAAAATTAGTTCAAAATGACTATTTCAATATTTCCTTTAATTGAATTTGTTTTTGTCAAGATAAAATCATTTGTTCGACCCAGTATGATTTTTTTTCAGATTTTCTGGTGAGCCAAAAAATCTGTGGTTTGTACTTCTAACACTAGTAAAAACCCAGTTGAGCACTAGATCCTAGGTTTTGGGAACCAGTGAGGAAGTGTATACTTTATTATAGTTCATCTACCTGAGCCTCAACCACCATCACTGATTTTCAGTTTGCATTTGTTAATGATTTTGCATCTACCTGTGTCTATGCATTTTAGTCATAAAACACAACTGGGAAATTAGTTTTGTGGAAGATAAAAGTGGATAACACCCAGAGCAGTTTCTTAAAATATTTTGGAATTTTGGGCAAAAAAATACACACACACACACACACACACACCAACTTTATACTTTTTTCCAAAGAAAATTGTACAATACAAATATTTTTGAAACACGTTGCAGTCAACATCCCAGGTATGCTTATTACACAGTACACATTTCTTGCCACTGTCAGGTGGACTTTGGTGGGTCTTGTGTGTCAAAGGTAGCTGGTCCAGAGTAGGCAGAACCTGCCCTGCTTTTCAGTGGTCTGCACAAACCTCAGAGTGAGATGAGAAGTAAGGCTATAGAAGAAACAAAAGGAAGGGCCCCGACTCAGATGATGATGAGTCTGACTCAACTGCACATCATGACACTGTAACTCATTGAAATCCAAGAAATTACATCAGCCTAAAACTAGCATAGTGCAGTAGACAATCGGGCCCATTAACAATACTGCATGGGATTGTGTACCAATTGCAGCTGTCACTACTTTCTTCTTCTCTGCACAATTCCCACTGACTTCAACTAAAGTTAGATGCCTCATCTTTGCCTGATCATTCAAATTTTTATTCTCAGGGCATGTTGCCTTTTTGCATGAGTTTACCATATAAATAAGATAAGACAAAAGAACATGAAATAAGACACTGAACAACAATCCTGAGAAGACTGTCTGGGGATTAGTAGTTATGAGGAGGAGGGATAGGAGCATATTGTAGGGAAAAATGGTGGTACTATCCCAAGCTCCGCCTACACATGATGCCAAAATAAAATGAAACTTAGTCACTTATGCATAATCTTCAGTACAAGATCATGCCTCTCCTTTCTCGTGTGCTTGATTAGCAAAACCAGTAAGCTATGTTTACATTTAAATGATCACTATTAGGGTGTCAGAATTAACACCTCCTTAAAATGAATATTTCCATTTTTGCCACTTACCCTAGATTTAAGTATTAGAAAAAAATGGAAAGCAGATTAAAAACACTGAAAATCGAATGTTAGATAAAAACTTTTTGATTTTAAAAAAAATCTTCCTTAAAGTTTCTAAACTAAAAATGCTTATATCATCATATCTACTCTCCTCGCAGACTCCTGAGGTGAACTCTCAACCCAAACCAGTTCAGTTATATACTGCCACTCAGGCATAAGTCAGTAAAGAACAGCGGGCTTATACTAAAAGAAAAAAAATTCTGTCATTTTTAACTACTGACATAAAGTAAAGCAATTACTTGTTTGTTAAGAGTTAGTAGCAGCGTTGCCAGCAGATCGAGGGAAGTGATTATTCCCCTCTACTCAACACTGGTGAGGCCACACCTGGAGTATTGCGACCAGTTTTGGTCCCCTGACTACAGAAGGGATGTGGACAAATTGGAAAGAGTCCAGCAGAGGGCAATGAAAATAATTAGGGGGCTGGGGCACATGATTTACACGGAGAGACTGAGGAAACTGGGGTTATTTAGTCTGCAGAAGAGAAGAGTGAGGGGGGATTTGATAGCAGCCTTCAACTATCTGAAGGGGGCTTCCAAAGGGGATGGAGCTCTGCTGTTTTCAGTGGTGGCAGATGACCGAACAAGGAGTAATGGTCTCAAGTTGCAGTGGGGGAGGTCTAGGTTGGATATTAGGAAACACTGTTTCACTAGGAGGGTGGTGAAGCACTGGAATGGGTTACCTAGGGAGGTGATGGAATCTCCATCCTTTGAGGTTTTTAAGGCCCAGCTTGACACAGCCCTGGCTGGGATGATTTAGTGGGTGTTGGTCCTGCTTTGAGTGGGGGATTAGACTAGTTGACCTCCTGAGGTCTCTTCCAGCCCTAATATTCTATAGAATATTCTAATATTTCAGGAAATTACTTAGTAAATTGTAATCAATAAAACTATAAGAAACCCCTGTAAGCGCCATAAAGTAAGTATGTTAATGGGTAACTGAATTAATTAGTTTAATATAAACAAAATGCTGCTATTACTAATGGGGAAGAAAGGGTAGTCTTGTGATTAAAGCACAGGAGTGGGAGTCGGGAGATCTTGGTTCTGTTCTTGACTCTGTCATAAGTTTACAGTCTAATTTTTGGGACCACGGTGTGTCTCTGTGCCTTGCTTTTCTCCTATATAAAACAATTCTTCTGTACCTCATGGGATGTTCAGTCTTAGTGATTTATGAGCATTAGTAAATTATGAGATCCTCAGAAATTGCTATAGGTGTCTAAAATATTATTTAGAGGAATAAACATAACTGTAATTTTACTTGTAGATTGTAAAAATTATTTACTAAACTTAACATCAATTACTAAATATAGGTATTTGGAAATATATTTTTCCTTTTCTTTGGGTGCGTGTATATGTTGCTGCAACCACCTTTAGCATGAACTCAGGGAACATTTGAATTGATAGAACAGGCTTGGAGAACAAGAAAATCTTTTTGAACACACAGGACCATTTCCTGGTCTCGTTGAAGTCAACAGGAAAGTTCACCTTGAGTTCAGTGCAACCAAGGATTTGCCCCACTTGAAAGAAGCTGACTAGCTATTCTCCACAAAGGTACTGACCTCAAGAATGGGAATATTTAGTGCTCTACAGACTCTGTACAACTACTGATTACTCTTAACATTTTTAGTCTCTTCTTTCCTTTCTGCAACCTCTCCTCCTGCCTCAGCCCCTCTATTTCCTCTCACACCCCTTACTTTCTGAGGGCTGCCCTAATTTGAACCCACCTGACTACAGCCCCCAGGAATAGGTCTGGCTGCTGGGAACTGTCAGCGAGGAGCACCTCACATCTCTTTTCCTGGGGTATGCTGCCCACATTTCCCTTGCACTGAGGGTTTCTGCAGGGGTGAGGGGGGTGGCAGAGAGCCAGCAGAGCTAGCTGTCATCCATCTAGAGACTCAACCTGGGAAGAATGCATCAGAAATTAGTAGAATTCAGGGATTATAAAACAATCAATTGGCAGAATGATTCTTTGAAATGAGTAAATATATTTCACTCCGAATTGGAATCAGCAACTGCTAGACTTCTTTTGAAAAGCACTAAAAATATAGCAGAAGGACAAAAACAGAGGAGAAAGAGAGAGAATGAGAATAAATCTTATTTTTATTGTCGGGTACTTACATGTCTACTCCAACTCAGCAGGTTACCATTCTGATTGAAGAGAGCCTTAGGTGGCCTTTCCCTAGTACCAGTAAACTACCTTTGAGCCTGCTACTTATTCTCTTGGGGCTACTTCTCTGGAAGTGATGACTGGTACTCAAGCATAACTAATCACATTTAAATTTCTGACAGATAATGAAGCAGAAATGTTTTCTGTTCTATTGCACAAATGCTGTTTAAGGAAGAGACTTGAATCTTAACAATCACTTACATGAAATGCAGCTGTTCAGTTCCTTAGATCCTTTGCACAAAGTCTAACTCATTCCCATAATGCTATGTTTCCAGCCTTGGTCATGTTGCTTGCAGGTTGTAACCTATAAAGATATTGCAATGTGGTAGTCATGAAAACTAGGTCTTGCTTCACTCCATTAATTGCTAAACTATTTATTTCACTGACAGCATACATCACCTATAAGCAACAGTACCAGAGTGGTTATCTGTTCACTAGAAGAATGTTCATTTTAAATACTAGTATAAAATCACCATACTAGAATGTGCAGTATTTTAAAGTGTGAGATAATTAAAATAAATATAGTATGAAATAGTTAAGTAATTGTAATTAATCAGGTTTCTCATAAGTTGACTGAATTTTGGGTTTTGTTAATTTACAGAATTGAGAATTCTTATAAATGTATCAGTTTTATTAATTAAAATGGAACGTAAAGATAATTAGGAATTTAGAGAAAGTGAAATAAAGTTGGATACATGTTATTGAGTACAGAATTTAAATGAAGGAATTTAACAGGCTATTAAAACTTTACTAAGAAGTAATAGATTCAATCATAATAAATTCTTATCACAAATTTGTCAACGTACTACTCTAAAGAAGTGATTTACATACTAGTATGGGTCTATGGATTCTTAACACAAATGCTTATCAATGCATCAGTCAACTGAAAATTACATGACTGTCAGGGAAAGTTAAACCAGAAGTAATTCTAAAGATATAAACTTAAACAATTACTTAATTACTGAAATATCAGTATAAGTCAAAAGACAATAATTCACAGTTAAGCCTTTTTTTTCTTTATCCCACACATACAAATGTCTCACACCAACCAGGGTATATAGTTAATAATTCAAAACTGCTTCTGATTTCTCTTGCAATTCACAATTGGTATAACCACCTGCAAACCAAATACTTAAAATCTTATAGTAAATTACTTAAACTAAATATTAAACCAATAGTAAACTATTTAGCATATGCTTTTAATAATCCAAGATTCTGTTTCTTGCCTTAGAAGCTGTCAGTCTCATAGGTTATCATAGCTCATGTGTTATCTGAAAATAATTGCTAACTCCCTAATTGCTCTGGACCTGATTTGTTTTTTTTCATGCAAGTAAGCTCAGCTTCCTTTAGAAGTTATAATTATAGTTTCCTGCTATAGCACAATGAATTTTCCAGTCTCAACACTCTTAATTGTATTGACTCAAAATTATTTCTAGATATTTAGGGTGTAACACAAGTATACACCATACATTTTTCTGATGAACCATAGGAGGTTTGTCGTGGTGGAGTATCTAGACTGTTTCTCCTCCTCTGAGGCCATGGGTATACTAAGGGATGAGGAAAAAGAAGGGAGGTGCAAGGGGAAAGGGAAAAACTTGTGTGTGTGTTAGAGAGAGAGACCAGTTATATATGAGGTGAGCAGTAAAATGGGGAATTGAGGGAATGTCAATCATGCCTCCAAGGTTTCCTGGGAGTTTTAACCTTTCCTAGTAGGACTTCAAGCTTGACAAGGCCCCCTTAGATCCCTCAGACAGGGACTCTGGTCTGACAATCCACAAGAAGCTAACCTTATGGAGAAGCTGCCTCCAGAGCAGAGTTCTGCTCCTTGAAACATCTTGACCTGCAAGTCTGCTCCTCTCTCTGCTTCCAGCCTATGCCCTAATAGATCATGGCAGGATGTGTGATTTCCAGATGCCTCACAAGAAAAGCTAATAATTCTGCTCTGGAGACCACTGCTCTCTGTAATACATCCTGCAACTACCAAGGCAAGAGTACTAAACCGATAGAACTGAAGAAATCTGTTAGACTAGCACTCATGTCTACCGCCTTAATACCGGCATGGGAAAGCCTAGCTGTGGGGAGAGGGCCTGGGCAAGGTAAGGGATGACTGAGCCGATCAGAATGCTGCAAGAGATTAACAAAGCACACTTATGTTGTCTGGCTAAGTAATTTGTACCCCATCACTGTAATATCTACAAATCTATATATTTGGGTCAAATGTATTAAATATTATGTATTTTTACTGGCTGAAAAATGATATCAAGTCATACCACACGCTCTTTAGCTCTTGGAGCTGCATCCGCATCCAAAGTATGTTACGGTACATTGTCTGTGTTATAACTTTGTATGGTATATGTGTAACCGTATCTTTTCACAGAATATAAACCCTATCCTCACTTTTCTGACATGGTCTCTAAGAGAGAATTTGTGTCTATTTTGGTAGATAGTTTTGGGAGGAAATAATCCTTCTTTCCCTTAATAGGAAAGATACTGATCTAATTGTTTGTCCATCTGATACAGCAACAGGTGCTGCAACTAATTTCAACCAAAGCCATTTCAGTTCAGAAATAGAAATGGGATAAGTCTAATGGCTTATTCTTGTAATTTTTGTTAGTTTAGTCTGTTAAGCAAATTGCGAACACTTGGGCCATTATGCAGTATCTTGTGTAGTGAATCATAGAATCATAGAATATCAGGGTTGGAAGGGACCCCAGAAGGTCATCTAGTCCAACCCCCTGCTCAAAGCAGGACCAATTCCCAGTTAAATCATCCCAGCCAGGGCTTTGTCAAGCCTGACCTTAAAAACCTCTAAGGAAGGAGATTCTACCACCTCCCTAGGTAACGCATTCCAGTGTTTCACCACCCTCTTAGTGAAAAAGTTTTTCCTAATATCCAATCTAAACCTCCCCCACTGCAACTTGAGACCATTACTCCTCGTTCTGTCACCTGCTACCATTGAGAACAGTCTAGAGCCATCCTCTTTGGAACCCCCTTTCAGGTAGTTGAAAGCAGCTATCAAATCCCCCCTCATTCTTCTCTTCTGCAGGCTAAACAATCCCAGCTCCCTCAGCCTCTCCTCATAACTCAAGTGTTCCAGTCCCCTAATCATTTTTGTTGCCCTTTGCTGGACTCTCTCCAATTTATCCACATCCTTCTTGTAGTGTGGGGCCCAAAACTGCACACAGTACTCCAGATGAGGCCTCACCAATGTCGAATAGAGGGGAACGATCACATCCCTCGATCTGCTCGCTATGCCCCTACTTATACATCCCAAAATGCCATTGGCCTTCTTGGCAACAAGGGCACACTGCTGACTCATATCCAGCTTCTCGTCCACTGTCACCCCTAGGTCCTTTTCCGCAGAACTGCTGCCTAGCCATTCGGTCCCTAGTCTGTAGCTGTGCATTGGGTTCTTCCGTCCTAAGTGCAGGACCCTGCACTTATCCTTATTGAACCTCATCAGATTCCTTTTGGCCCAATCTTCCAATTGGTCTAGGTCCTTCTGTATCCTATCCCTCCCCTCCAGCGTATCTACCACTCCTCCCAGTTTAGTATCATCCGCAAATTTGCTGAGAGTGCAATCCACACCATCCTCCAGATCATTTATGAAGATATTGCATAAAACCGGCCCTAGGACCGACCCTTGGGGCACTCCACTTGATACCGGCTGCCAACTAGACATGGAGCCATTGATCACTACCCGTTGAGCCCGACAATTTAGCCATTTTTCTACCCACCTTATAGTGCTGTATATTACAGTTGGGCAAATTCATTTTAATTTTTGATCAAATAAATTGTGGAGTTGACTCTGCAGTGAAGTTGACTCTACTTCCACTTTAGGTTTAAAGCATTCCACTCTATTTTAGAAAGAAAAGTGCATTGCAGAAATATTTGTTTTTAAATTTGACTCTAAAGTTATTGGACTCTAACTGGGTGAAATTTAGAGTGGCAGCCGTGTTATTCTGTATCAGCAAAATCGAGTCCCTGTGGCACCTTAGAGACTAACAGATTTATTTGGGCATAGGCTTTCACGGGCTAAAACCCACTTCATCAGATGCATGGAGTGAAAAATACAGTAAGCAGTATATGTATCACAGCATACTATATTTTTCACTCCATGTATCTGATGAAGTGGCTTTTAGCCTGTCATAAATATAAAGGGAAGGGTAAACCCCTTTGAAATCCCTCCTGGCCAGGGGAAAGCTCCTCTCACCTGTAAAGGGTTAAGAAGCTAAAGGTAACCTCGCTGGCACCTGACCAAAATGACCAATGAGGAGACAAGATACTTTCAAAAGCTGGGAGGAGGGAGAGAAACAAAGGGTCTGTGTCTGTCTGTAGTCTTGGCCGGGGACAGAACAGGAATGGAGTCTTAGGACTTTTAGTAAGTAATCTAGCTAGGTATGTGTTAGATTATGATTTCTTTAAATGGCTGAGAAAAGAATTGTGCTGAATAGAATAACTATTTCTGTCTGTGTATCTTTTTTGTAACTTAAGGTTTTGCCTAGAGGGGTTCTCTATGTTTTTGAATCTAATTACCCTGTAAGATATCTACCATCCTGATTTTACAGGGGGGATTTCTTTATTTCTATTTACTTCTATTTTTTATTAAAAGTCTTCTTGTAAAACACTGAATGCTTTTTCATTGTTCTCAGATCCAAGGGTTTGGGTCTGTGGTCACCTATGCAAATTGGTGAGGCTTTTTATCCAACATTTCCCAGGAAAAGGGGGGTGCAAGTGTTGGGAGGATTGTTCATTGTTCTTAAGATCCAAGGGTCTGGGTCTGTAGTCACCTATGCAAATTGGTGAGGCTTTTTACCAAACCTTGTCCAGGAAGTGGGGTGCAAGGTTGTGGGAAGTATTTTGGGGGGAAGGACGCATCCAAACAGCTCTTCCCCAGTAACCAGTATTAGTTTGGTGGTGGTAGCGGCCAGTCCAAGGATAACGGGGGTAATATTTTGTACCTTGGGGAAGTTTTGACCTAAGCTGGTAAAGATAAGCTTAGGAGGTTTTTCATGCAGGTCCCCACATCTGTACCCTAGAGTTCAGAGTGGGGGAGGAACCGTGACATGGTGGCACAGTGGTGGGATTAACCTGAAATCATTTTGAGATCCAGTTGAGATTTTTTGAACTAGAAATACAGATTTTAAAAAGGAATTTTTAGGAAGTCCAGAAAGCAGCTTTGAAACTGAAAGCAGCTTGGTTTCTCTCTGCTTTGTGGCCAGGCAGAGACAAAAGGGGATTATCTTGTGAATTGCAGGTTTTCTTTGCCTGGAGGCAGGGTACTTAACTCCTGCAGGGAAATTCACAGTCTTCCAACCCAGAGGTTTTTTTTTTTTTCTTTTCTTCCTAAAAGTAAATAGGGGGTGTGTGCTCTACCCATTTGCCTGGAGACAAAAGTGGCAGGGTTTTTTTTTAGGATTTTGATTTTTTTTTGTTTTACAAGGAGCACAGGTTTGAAAAGAAATTTTTTTTTCCTTTGGGCTGGGTAAGCAGGTTTCCAAGTAGTTGGAGGTTTTTTGCTTTAATTTGGGCCCAGAGCAGAGACAAGGGAATTGTCTTTTTCTGTAGGCTGACAATCACTATCAGAGAATAGGTATTCTATTCCAGCACAGCAAAATTTTACAGCCAAGTTTTGTTTGTTTATTTCTAAACCTCGGGTGTAAAGTTAGTTAAAAACAGAGAGGTTAGAATGGCCAAATCCTCGGCTCGACTACAGCTGGAATTAGCCAAATTTCAGGCTGAGGAAAAACAAAGGGAACATGAAAGACAGATAGAACTCATGCGGCTGGAGAAGGAGGTACAGGAGGCTGCCCACAAGAGGGAAATGGAGGCAAGGAAGCATGTGGAGGAGATGGAGAGGATAAAGGCCCAGCAGAATATACCAACAAACCCTAGCAATCCTTCTCCAGGTACCACTTCCCATCCCAGAAAGTTCCCCACTTACAAGGCAGGTGATGATACTGAGGCCTTCTTAGAAAACTTCGAAAGGGCCTGCCTTGGGTACAACATCTCTACTGACCAATACATGGTAGAGCTGAGGCCGCAGCTCAGTGGACCCTTAGCTGAGGTGGCAGCTGAAATGCCTAAAGAACATATGAACAAGTATGAACTGTTTAAATCCAAGGCGAGAGTCAGAATGGGGATAACACCCGAGCAGTCTCGTCGGAGGTTCCGAGCCCTAAGGTGGAAACCAGACATGTCATTTACCCGACATGCCTACCACATTGTGAAACATTGGGATGCCTGGATATCAGGAGCAAGTGTTGAATCTCCAGTAAATTTGCCCTTCCTAATGCAAATGGAACAATTCTTAGAGGGTGTTCCTGAGGAAATAGAAAGATACATCCTAGATGGGAAACCCAAAACTGTAATTGAGGCAGGAGAGATTGGAGCCAGATGGGTGGAGGTGGCAGAGAAGAAGAAAACTGGTCGCAGTTGGAGCGGAGACCAGAAGGGACCACCCCAGACCACACCCTATTACCGGGGGCCGCCCAAAGCCCCACCTACCTCCCAAAGAACCCTCCAGACCCCTTATCGTCCCACCACCCCGTTCTCCAGCAACCCACCTCGCCCCGGTGACCCGTCAGCTGGACGATGTTTTAAATGTAACGAGTTGGGGCATGTAAAGGCCAACTGCCCCAAGAACCCCAACAGATTACAGTTCATTGCACCGGAATCACACCAGAGGTCCACAGGCCCAGATACCTCCCAGATACCCTTGGAGCGGAGGGAAACTGTGAGTGTGGGCGGGAAGAAGGTCACCGCGTGGAGGGACACCGGAGCACAAGTGTCAGCTATCCATGCTTCCTTAGTGGACCCCAATTTAATCAACCCAGAGATCCAAGTGACGATTCAACCCTTCAAGTCCAACTCTTTCAATTTGCCTACAGCCAAGTTGCCTGTCCAGTACAAGGGCTGGTCAGGAATGTGGACTTTTGCAGTCTATGATGATTATCCCATCCCCATGCTGTTGGGGGAAGACTTGGCCAATCACGTGAAGCAGGCCAAGAGGGTGGGAACGGTCACCCGCAGCCAGGCTAAACAAGCCGTGGGGCCTAGCTCTGTTCCGGAAACTTCTATCAGGGCCCGGTCAGAGGTGATGGACCCGGACCCCAGGCCAATGTCTGCAACAGCAGTAGTGGATCCAGTCCCAGAGACCCAGACGGAACCAGTCCCAGAACCGGAACCAGCCAAACAACCAACACCAGACCCCGTGCCAGCACTGAATCCAGTACTTGCAACCTCAACACCAGAGGGCCCCACCGAACCTGAACTGGCAGCAGCCGATAACCCTACACAAGAGGCTCAGCCGGAGCCTGAATCCCAACATAGTGCACCAGCGGAGAGCGGTTCACAGTCAACAGAAACAGCTCCATCCCCTATATCGCTTCCAGAGGGACCAAGCCTATGTCCCCAATCCAATGAGGAACTGATGTCTCCAGCATCAAGGGAACAGTTCCAGACCGAACAGGAAGCAGATGAAAGCCTCCAGAGAGCGTGGACGGCGGCACGGAGCAACCCACCGCCTCTCAGCTCTTCTAATCGATCCAGGTTTGTTGTAGAAAGAGGACTTTTATACAAGGAAACTCTTTCTGGGGGACACCAGGAAGACTGGCATCCTCAGAGACAGTTGGTAGTTCCAACTAAATACCGGGCCAAGCTCTTGAGCTTAGCCCATGATCACCCTAGTGGCCATGCTGGGGTGAACAGGACCAAAGACCGTTTGGGGGGATCATTCCACTGGGAGGGAATGGGCAAGGATGTTTCTACCTATGTCCAGTCTTGTGAGGTGTGCCAAAGAGTGGGAAAACCCCAAGACCAGGTCAAAGCTCCTCTCCAGCCATTCCCCATCATTGAAGTTCCATTTCAGCGAGTAGCTGTGGATATTCTGGGTCCTTTTCCGAAAAAGACACCCAGAGGAAAGCAGTACATACTGACTTTCATGGATTTTGCCACCCGATGGCCGGAAGCAGTAGCTCTAAGCAATACCAGGGCTAAAAGTGTGTGCCAGGCACTAGCAGACATTTTTGCCAGGGTAGGTTGGCCCTCCGACATCCTCACAGATGCAGGGACTAATTTCCTGGCAGGAACTATGAAAAACCTTTGGGAAGCTCATGGGGTAAATCACTTGGTTGCCACTCCTTACCACCATCAAACAAATGGCATGGTGGAGAAGTTTAATGGAACTTTGGGGGCCATGATACGTAAATTCGTAAATGAGCACTCCAATGATTGGGACCTAGTATTGCAGCAGTTGCTCTTTGCCTACAGAGCTGTACCACATCCCAGTTTAGGGTTTTCCCCATTTGAACTTGTATATGGCCGTGAGGTTAAGGGGCCATTGCAGTTGGTGAAGCAGCAATGGGAGGGATTTACACCTTCTCCAGGAACTAACATTCTGGACTTTGTAACCAACCTACAAAACACCCTCCGAACCTCTTTAGCCCTTGCTAGAGAAAACTTACAGGATGCTCAAAAAGAGCAAAAAGCCTGGTATGATAAACATGCCAGAGAGCGTTCCTTCAAAGTAGGAGACCAGGTCATGGTCTTAAAGGCGCTCCAGGCCCATAAAATGGAAGCATCGTGGGAAGGGCCATTCGTGGTCCAGGAGCGCCTGGGAGCTGTTAATTACCTCATAGCATTCCCCACCTCCAACCGAAAGCCTAAGGTGTATCATATTAAGTCTCTAAAGCCCTTTTATTCCAGAGAATTAAAGGTTTGTCAGTTTACAGCCCAGGGAGGAGACGACGCTGAGTGGCCTGAAGGTGTCTATTACGAAGGGAAATGTGCTGGTGGTGTGGAAGAGGTGAACCTCTCCATGACCCTTGGGCGTATGCAGCGACAGCAGATCCAGGAGCTGTGCACTAGCTACGCGCCAACGTTCTCAGCCACCCCAGGACTGACTGAACGGGCATACCACTCCATTGACACAGGTAATGCTCACCCAATTAGGGTCCACCCTTACCGGGTGTCTCCTCAAGCTAAAACTGCTATAGAACGGGAGATCCAGGATATGTTACAGATGGGTGTAATCCGCCCCTCTGAAAGTGCATGGGCATCTCCAGTGGTTCTAGTTCCCAAACCAGATGGGGAAATACGTTTTTGCGTGGACTACCGTAAGCTAAATGCTGTAACTCGCCCAGACAACTATCCAATGCCACGCACTGATGAACTATTAGAGAAACTGGGACGGGCCCAGTTCATCTCTACCTTGGACTTAACCAAGGGGTACTGGCAGGTACCGCTAGATGAATCTGCCAAGGAAAGGTCAGCCTTCATCACACATCTCGGGCTGTATGAATTTAATGTACTCCCTTTCGGGCTGCGAAATGCACCCGCCACTTTCCAAAGACTTGTAGATGGTCTCCTAGCGGGATTAGGAGAATATGCAGTCGCCTACCTTGACGATGTGGCCATATTTTCGGATTCCTGGGCAGACCACCTGGAACATCTACAAAAAGTCCTTGAGCGCATAAGGGAGGCAGGACTAACTGTTAAGGCTAAGAAGTGTCAAATAGGCCTAAACAGAGTGACTTACCTTGGACACCAGGTGGGTCAAGGAACTATCAGCCCCCTACAGGCCAAAGTGGATGCTATCCAAAAGTGGCCTGTCCCAAAGTCAAAGAAACAGGTTCAATCCTTCTTAGGCTTGGCCGGTTATTACAGACAATTTGTACCGCACTACAGCCAAATCGCTGCCCCACTGACAGACCTAACCAAAAAGAAACAGCCAAATGCTGTTCAGTGGACCGGAAAGTGTCAGAAGGCCTTTAACAAGCTTAAAGCGACACTCATGTCTGACCCTGTACTAAGGGCCCCAGACTTTGACAAACCGTTCCTAGTAACCACAGATGCATCCGAGCGTGGTGTGGGAGCAGTTTTAATGCAGAAAGGACCTGATCAAGAATTCCACCCTGTAGTGTTTCTCAGCAAAAAACTGTCTGAGAGAGAAAGCAACTGGTCAGTCACTGAAAAAGAATGTTATGCCATTGTCTACGCTCTGGAAAAGCTACGCCCATATGTTTGGGGACAGCGTTTCCACCTGCAAACCGACCATGCTGCACTAAAGTGGCTTCACACCGTCAAAGAAACTAACAAAAAACTTCTTCGGTGGAGTTTAGCTCTCCAAGATTTTGATTTCGACATCCAACACATCTCAGGAGCTTCTAACAAAGTGGCTGATGCACTCTCCCGTGAAAGTTTCCCAGAATCAACTGGTTAAAATCGTCCTTGAGATGTGGAAAATATTGTTAGTCTTTATGTACTTGGTAGTATATTTAGAGATGCATGTGTCTTATTAACTCTGTTTTCCTAGAGCTCCAGGAAGAAATCCCAGCCAGTGTTTCACCCTAGCTGAGATTTGGGGGGCGTGTCATAAATATAAAGGGAAGGGTAAACCCCTTTGAAATTCCTCCTGGTCAGGGGAAAGCTCCTCTCACCTGTAAAGGGTTAAGAAGCTAAAGGTAACCTCGCTGGCACCTGACCAAAATGACCAATGAGGAGACAAGATACTTTCAAAAGCTGGGAGGAGGGAGAGAAACAAAGGGTCTGGGTCTGTCTGTAGTCGTTTTGGCCAGGGACAGAACAGGAATGGAGTCTTAGGACTTTTAGTAAGTAATCTAGCTAGGTATGTGTTAGATTATGATTTCTTTAAATGGCTGAGAAAAGAATTGTGCTGAATAGAATAACTATTTCTGTCTGTGTATCTTTTTTGTAACTTAAGGTTTTGCCTAGAGGGGTTCTCTATGTTTTTGAATCTAATTACCCTGTAAGATATCTACCATCCTGATTTTACAGGGGGGATTTCTTTATTTCTATTTACTTCTATTTTTTTATTAAAAGTCTTCTTGTAAAACACTGAATGCTTTTTCATTGTTCTCAGATCCAAGGGTTTGGGTCTGTGGTCACCTATGCAAATTGGTGAGGCTTTTTATCCAACATTTCCCAGGAAAGGGGGGGTGCAAGTGTTGGGAGGATTGTTCATTGTTCTTAAGATCCAAGGGTCTGGGTCTGTAGTCACTTATGCAAATTGGTGAGGCTTTTTACCAAACCTTGTCCAGGAAGTGGGGTGCAAGGTTTTGGGAAGTATTTTGGGGGGAAGGACGCGTCCAAACAGCTCTTCCCCAGTAACCAGTATTAGTTTGGTGGTGGTAGCGGCCAGTCCAAGGATAACGGGGGTAATATTTTGTACCTTGGGGAAGTTTTGACCTAAGCTGGTAAAGATAAGCTTAGGAGGTTTTTCATGCAGGTCCCCACATCTGTACCCTAGAGTTCAGAGTGGGGGAGGAACCTTGACATAGCCCGTGAAAGCCTATGCCCAAATAAATCTGTTAGTCTCTAAGGTGCCACAAGGACTCCTTGTTGTTTTGGGGTGAAATTTAATAGCCTGTGCTATACAGTTGGTCAGACTAGGTGATCTAACTGTCTGACACTTAAAGTTTTGAAGGCGATCTTGCATTCATGTATGCTCAGTGTTTGAGAAATAATGGGACATGGAACTTTTCAGCTGAAGGCCGTTACTGTGATATGGCAGTTTGCTGGCCTAACTGACATGAGTTGGTGGTCTCAATCCAGTTCCCAGTGAACATGTCTGAAATCCTGACCTCATTAAAGTCCATGGCAAAACTCCCATTGGGAAGGGATTTCCCACTGGGCCTAGAATTTCACTCCAGATGTCCACATCACAAAAGTCAGATGACCAGTTGCTAGTGCCAAGGTACTAGGCTGAATAGACCGAGAGACCACTTAGCTGTGGATGCCACAACTCAGTTGATACAGATGGTGAAAAAGTATGGGGAGACTCGTTCTTCTGCTTAAACTGCTCCACTTGGACTTTAGTCTCTAAGTCTGAACCATTGCCAGTTTAACTCAGTTTACCATTAAATTCAAATGAACTACAATTAGAATTTAAGATGATAATGAACGTAAAAGGAAATAGCAAGAAGTTTATATTATGACAAAGCCTGGTATCCCACACTGGTTTGTCTATAAATTCTTGGAAAGAGGATATTCCTACCCTTATTTGAGCTCAGTGCAGGAATTACTAGGTGAAATTATATAGGCTATGTTATGCAGGAGATCAGACTAGGTGATTGTATTTTTCCTTTCTGGCCTTAAAAATCTGTGAATTGTATTTATCTGTTTACAGGCTTTCTATGGTCTCTTCACTTTTGTGTCTGAACACCTCAGACATTAATGAATTTATACACACAACATCCCTGTGAGACAGTAAAATATTATCACTAGTCCTGTTTTTTGAGCTGGTGAATTGAGGCACAGAGAACATGCGACTTGCTGAAGGTCATATATGAAGTCTGCCATAACCAGAAACAGAACTCCTGTGTCCCAATACAGTGCCATTACCATAAACCAAATGACCTCTCCAACAGACTTATTAGTAATTACCTATTGACTTACTATTATTATTACAGATAGCATGCTGGCTAACCTCTTAATTACCACAGTGAATCCATATCCTCATTAGTTGCATTTATACAGTGCTATGGTGCTTGGCAATCAAATGTCTGTTCCCTGAGGGGCTTAAAGGAATTATCCAAAATTTACATAAATATAGCTGAGAGCTGAATTTGGCCCATAGAAGCTACATTAGATTTAATTCAGCAAGGGATTACAAACTAAGGAGACAGTATGGGCTGATGAGAGAGTCAGTAGTGAAAGATTCATGTTGTATATGCAGTTTGTTAGCACTTGTTCAACCTCCTTGAATTAAAATGTGTGTCTGTGTGTACTGTATTGGTGTTTGAAGGGTAAGGTGAGAATCGGTGGTGGAAGCCTGGCCAGAAGAAGTGATTTGAAAATCACATCTCCTATTTCTTGGTTAAACATCACATGCAGTCCAAACTCGCTGGGAATTCTTGATTAAAATGTAATTTACAGGCTTTTCTCAGTGGCCCAAATTGGTGGTGATCTGCCTTGTCTAGGGTGACCAGATGTCCAAACTCCGGACTGTCCCTATAAAATCTGGGGTCTTTTTCTTATATAGGCTCCTATTACCCCCCTCCCCAGTCCCGATTTTTCACATTTGCTGTCTGGTCACCTTAGCCTTGCCTAGCAGGATCCAAGCTTCTATTCGTGATCCCATTCTGTTGTTCTGCATGCTGGTGGAGGCTGAGGCCCTCAGTGGAAAAAGAGTAAAGGATTGTATGCCACCATCATGGCCCCTGGAATTTGGGGTCAGCTAGGAACTAATTTGGTCTCTGGCAAATTTAGAGTAGTGTAAAGGGGCTAGAATGGGGCCAAGGATCTGACCTGAAGAACATTAATCAATCTGATTACAAATTCCTTCTCCTCTCAGACACTCACCTTTCACTCTTCTGATTCTTGTTATGACATTATTTCAGTAGTTCCGCCATCATCGTAGAATTTTTCATGGCCAGAAAGACTTAAATTTCTAATTTAAACCATCAAAATCAGCAAAACCATAACTTTTATTTAAAAGTTAAAGTAAAACCACTGTCAGGCTGCCTTTAACATCAAAGGAAGCAAAACAAAGACTCAAGCCATTTTTTCCCTCTTCCCCCTCCCCACTCAGGTCACCTTTAAGGCTTAAATGCTCATTTGCCGTATCGTGTATGTCTCCGGTTTGTGGCAGGCACAGAAGGGGTTCAGACATTCTGCTGAGAACTTGTTGAGCTTGTAATTCTGTGGTTGCTCCTCCAGGCTGTACAAACTACTTGAGAGAGTGAGAATGCTAAGATATAAAAAAGTGTATTACAGTATTTGCCTGATACTAAGGGAATATTATATTTCTTTCCTTAAGGTTGTGTGAAGGCGCTTGAGGACAGCAATAATCTGTGCTATATTCACAGTATCATAAATATTAAAATCCCTGATTTCCTCTGTAAAGTCAGAAAATATGTATTTTTCAAGCCCATAAACAGAGCTGTGAGTACACATGGCAGGAGCTTTATCTGATTGCCTTCCTTAGCACAAAGCTGGGGAGGGGAGCTATTCGGATCTGGCATTAAATGGTGGTAATTAAAATGCTGTTTGATATTTATAGATAGAAATTTGAAATGGCTCTCTTAAGGGCAGAATACCCTTCCATTGTTTTCTCTGCATCTGATATTTTTACCCAGTCAACTGGATATAAAGAGTTCTTGTTTAAATGTAATGCAATCAGATAGAATTGAAAGAGCAACAGCCTGATTCAAACCTCACCCTGGTTTTACACATCTGTGTAACTCCTTTGACAACCGTGAAGTTACTCCTGGTATGCACCAGGGTAAAACGTACCAGAATCATGCCCAGAGTACTCTGAGAGGACTGATGAAATAAATAATATACATGGTCAATTGCCTAGTTCCTTGGAAGGTCCTATACCATTTGCTTTGAACCATACTTTATATTGAACTAATTGTTACAATCTTTTGTTTAGCAAAAAGCAATGTGGTGAGGTGACCATTAATCAGGTTTTTTTGCTGGTGCAATTCATAAACCTTGGCTGTATGATAAAGCTTTTGCCAAGCTTGTGCCTCAGAGGTGGTAAATTCAGCTTGCTAAAAACACATGTCCATATACTGTATCTTTCCCACATACCTAGTGACAGATATGGGTGAAGGGAAGAAAGGAACACATCAAGCCTCTTCACCAATAAGAAAGAAGCAGCAAGTGAAGGAATACTGCTGAAGGGAGTAAAACAAGGTCCTTCCATCT
This sequence comes from Lepidochelys olivacea, assembly GCF_965140295.1. Taxonomy (NCBI): domain Eukaryota; kingdom Metazoa; phylum Chordata; order Testudines; family Cheloniidae; genus Lepidochelys; species Lepidochelys olivacea. The sequence goes on from NC_140414.1 coordinate 78,426,698, forward strand.
TACACAGAGCCAGCTCAGCAGTGCACTTCTTACATCAAGGAGGTATGAAGCCCTGATCTTTCCCCATTTCCTCGCAGCTGGAAGTAGAGCCAGCCTCCTCCCCCACTGTACATATGAGGTGTTTCACCGGTATAACTATCAGTCTAGCCAGTAAAATACTCTCATGCAGACAAACTCATCTACCCTAAAACACTTAATAGTTGAATCAGTGCTAACAAAATCATAGCTTGATGCTCATGGCCACACAGAGTGCTTAAGATAAAAGATTGCTGCAAAGAAAATGGGAGGAATCATAAAAAAGGAGAGTAATTCTGTGGAAAAGTAAGTGGAAGAGGCACCTGATGAAAAAAGAGAAGTCTGTTGGAAGAAAAACTGACTAGATGCTTCATCTAGACAAGGGCAGGAATGTCTGTCAGGGGAGAGTGTCCCTCATCCAAACCTTTAAAAGGATTCAAGTTTGATTCAGGAATAGCTATATGGTATGAACCAGTTTTTGTGAGGGCTAGTTCACGTATCCATAATCTAGATAGTAGTGGGGGAGTTGCATTTTTCAGTCTGGGAATGAAATTTATGAAAGATAAGTCATTTCAGCTGGTGCACCATTTCACAGATATGTCAGGGTCATAAAGAAATGTATAATCCTAATTATTTATTGAGTATTAGCTTTAGACACCCGCTATTATTTTGAATAAAATCTCCATGTTTCCTATACAGAATGTAAGAACATAGGCTTCCTGGCCTGATTCTGTCCTATCTAGGTCTTTCTCTTCTTTGACCCGGCAGTTATTTTCATACTTCTTCCTAAAGCACATACTATTATTGCTGTCTGCGGTGGTTTATTCCATATATTAATGTGTTGGTGTAAAGAAATTCGGCATACTTTCCTTTTAGGTCAGGACTTTCTTATCTGAAATTCACGCCGTTCTGTTCTTGTATTAGACCCTAGCTCAGATAGCTCTGTGCAGTGATATCTACACTAGCTATTTTCTTATTAATTTGGATCCCTCCTGATCTCTCTTTTTCTCCCCCTCCCCCATGGAATACAGACCCGTCTTTTCTGACTCTTTGGACTAAAGATCTTTCATACTTTTAGATTATGCCGATTATCCCTTTCTGTATCTTCCCCATTTCTAAGATATTCTTTTAATAATGAAAAAGATCAGTTCACGACAAGTTAGAATGTGGCCTTGCTAAACCTGGGTGATTGAAAACTCGTGGCGAACCGGGGAAGTCCCGGATGACTGGAAAAAGGCTAATGTAGTGCCAATCTTTAAAAAAGGGAAGAAGGAGGATCCTGGGAACTACAGGCCAGTCAGCCTCACCTCAGTCCCCGGAAAAATCATGGAGCAGGTCCTCAAAGAATCAATCCTGAAGCACTTGCATGAGAGGAAAGTGATCAGGAACAGCCAGCATGGATTCACCAAGGGAAGGTCATGCCTGACTAATCTAATCGCCTTTTATGATGAGATTACTGGTTCTGTGGATGAAGGGAAAGCAGTGGATGTATTGTTTCTTGACTTTAGCAAAGCTTTTGACACGGTCTCCCACAGTATTCTTGTCAGCAAGTTAAGGAAGTATGGGCTGGATGAATGCACTATAAGGTGGGTAGAAAGCTGGCTAAATTGTCGGGCTCAACGGGTAGTGATCAATGGCTCCATGTCTAGTTGGCAGCCGGTATCAAGTGGAGTGCCCCAAGGGTCGGTCCTAGGGCCGGTTTTAAGCAATATCTTCATAAATGATCTGGAGGATGGTGTGGATTGCACTCTCAGCAAATTTGCGGATGATACTAAACTGGGAGGAGTGGTAGATACGCTGGAGGGGAGGGATAGGATACAGAAGGACCTAGACAAATTGGAGGATTGGGCCAAAAGAAATCTGATGAGGTTCAATAAGGATAAGTGCAGCGTCCTGTACTTAGGACGGAAGAACCCAATGCACCGCTATAGACTAGGGACCGAATGGCTAGGCAGCAGTTCTGCGGAAAAGGACCTAGGGGTGACAGTGGACGAGAAGCTGGATATGAGTCAGCAGTGTGCCCTTGTTGCCAAGAAGGCCAATGGCATTTTGGGATGTATAAGTAGGGGCATAGCGAGCAGATCGAGGGACGTGATCGTTCCCCTCTATTCGACATTGGTGAGGCCTCATCTGGAGTACTGTGTCCAGTTTTGGGCCCCACACTACAAGAAGGATGTGGATAAATTGGAGAGAGTCCAGCGAAGGGCAACAAAAATGATTAGGGGTCTGGAACACATGAGTTATGAGGAGAGGCTGAGGGAGCTGGGATTGTTTAGCCTGCAGAAGAGAAGAATGAGGGGGGATTTGATAGCTGCTTTCAACTACCTGAAAGGGGGTTCCAAAGAGGATGGCTCTAGACTGTTCTCAATGGTAGCAGATGACAGAACGAGGAGTAATGGTCTCAAGTTGCAGTGGGGGAGGTTTAGATTGGATATTAGGAAAAACTTTTTCATGAAGAGGCTGGTGAAACACTGGAATGCGTTACCTAGGGAGGTGGTAGAATCTCCTTCCTTAGAGGTTTTTAAGGTCAGGCTTGACAAAGCCCTGGCTGGGATGATTTAACTGGGAATTGGTCCTGCTTCGAGCAGGGGGTTGGACTAGATGACCTTCTGGGGTCCCTTCCAACCCTGATATTCTATGATTCTATGATCTGAGACATCAAGAGGCAAATGTAGAGATCTTCATAGATTCCTGAGTACTTGACTTAATTTCAAATTTCTGCTTGCTATGTCTAGGTTGGATTATGTCTTTTAGTTATAGATCTTTTAATTTTTGTATAAAACATTGTTAGTTTTAAATGTTATAAATTGTCTAGAGCTTGGACTAGATGCAAAAACGTTGAAATAAATAAGTAGTGTTTCCAGGAGTGCCTTTAATACTGGCAGGTACAACTTGTTGATTCTATTAATTCCCCTATCAGAGGTACTTTTTTTTGTAAAGGCTGTTCTTCTTGAAGTGACTTAATGACTTCCTGGTGTTTAGGATACCCCCATGTAAATCAGTTGTTGTAAGATTCTTGATGCATTGGCTATTTTATGCTTCCTGTCTCCACACATGAATCCCTTATACAATATTAAAAAGTTTTTTTTCAAGTCTAGTTAACTCTTTGCACTCCTGGAATTGTTTTTATTTTTTGCTGCTATTACATACTGTTTTGAGTTTCACTTCCCTTCAATCTTGTTGCTTCTCCTATTCATGGTCTATAACCATTGAGAGTACATTCTTCTAATACTTTGCTACAACTGTAACATCACTTTAGTTTTCAATATAGTGAACTGCATAAGCCACTTATCTGACCATTCTCATTTATATCCAAGTCAATATGGAACAGATTCTGCAAACCTTACTCCTGTTGAGCAGCACTTACTCACTGAAGTCAATGAGACTACTTGGTTGAGTATGTCTTACTGCAAGAATAAGGGTTGCAGAATCCATCTGTAATTATTTTACTGACTCCTCTCGTTTGCATTGACCATCCCTCCCATGTTGTATTGCCAGCACATTTTATCACTTTATTGCCAGTGCCTTTTTCCACCTCATTGATGTACAGAGTGAAATAAACCAATATTAATACTGTTTCTTGTCACCTCCCTCTCCTCCAAATTGCTCTGGGTGTTAATCCAGTCACCTCCTAATTTAATGTTTACAATCTCTTCCTCACTGTTGAAGTTAAACTCAGTAGCAACCACATATTCTGAAGTTCTTTATTGAAGCTTATAAAGTGTATGTTCTCCTCGCCACAGCGATAATTCAACCCACTTTGTACAATTCAGTAAAGTGTATTTATAACAATTAAAATTGTACTAAATTGTATTCTTGGGATAACATGAATCCAAGAAAAAAAATTCTGTCCTGTGTTCTCTCATTCTACCATCCTCCTCTGGTTGGTGTTCCAACTGACAATGACAGGCTTTGCAGAGTCTGTCCCCAGTTTTCTGCACCCAGAGTGTTGAGGGAGGAAGCTGAGGGAAGGGAAATCCTAGGACTGATTTGTAAAGAAGATATTTAAAGTGTGGGGAGTATTTTAAAGGGCTCCATATCCTAGCTGCAAAAACTAGTGTGTGTGCACTTGTGCCCTTTTGCTCTCTCCTTCTCGCTTGCGCTCACGCTCTGTGTGTGTAATAACAAATCTTTTAACCTCAAGGGAAGTCATAGTTTCCAAATTATATTTTTCCTAGTAACCCTAGGCATCTTTCTCCTTCCTTCTCTTACTCTCAAACACTTGCTGTATGAATGGACAAAATGACTAAACTTTGCAGTGAGAAAATTTTGCTGCAGTTTGAGGGTTCTGGCACTTAGCACTAGTTAAAGTAGAATAATTCCTCAGGCGTTGTCTGGTCCCTCTATGCTAAAACATTTTGCTGGAAATCTAAGCTTTCTTTTAGTGATTGGAATTGGGAACCCTGAGGACTAATTTTTATGCATATCACACTAGAAGCATACTGTGTGTGTGTGTTGTGGCGAAAAGGTACATGCTATAAAAGAGATGTTTATAGAAATACTAACACAGTTGGGACAAGGCATACAGTAGCCATGTGTCAAAAGGTAACTATGATCAGATGTGAACTGGAGGGTCTCTCTCGGGGCCAAAGGGACCTAATTTTCCAGAGAGTAATAAATTTCAGATAATTCCAAATTTTTGAAATTTCTCCGCCACAAGATTTAGTTGTAGTTTTGCTATATTGTAGTGGGCATACTGTGTACCTTTTCAGTGATGTGGCTGGTGTCATGCAGTCTGGAGTGGCTCATGACCATGAGTGGCAACCTCCAGGCAGACTATCAAGAAGCAGGCCAGACACCTCAAACTGGCGGTATGTTCTATAATTAAATTTCACCAATGCATTTGAGACATTATGCCCCGTAGTCTTCATAGAAATATTGTTATGATATGAATATGGTATAACTAAGATATGTTTTATGCAAGATGGGTCACGTGAGATCATTCGAAAGGTTATGATTTACTGAATGTGATTATCCTGTTTGTATGCATGTATAATTTCTGTATCTGAAGTCAGGAATATGGACTACGTATCAATTACAAAAGTGCTTGCAGCTGGGGAACACCCACCAGACAGTAGGCAAACAGCTTGGATGGGCCATTAGGAAGGACAATAGGACTTTGAAGATACTAATCTTTCCCCCTTCCTGAGAAGTTTCTTGGGATGCTGCTTTGACACTGCAGGATCAAGTGATCATGTCACCTGGTACTGGACATAATTTTGGACTTCTGGTATTTTCCATTGGAAGGGGGTGTGGGTCAAACAAGGAAACAAAGGATTCCCGCCATATGTAAATCCTGTTTAAGGCTGTGAAGTGAGTTAATCATGGCTCTTCTCCACTGCCTCCCCACCCAAGAAAGAAGACGGTTCAAAACACCTGAAGAAACAAAAGAACTAAGCTGGGGGAGAAAGGTCAGTTTGTGAAGTGTATAGCTAGAGATTTAAGCTGCAAGTGGTGCAGTTTACCTTCAAGAAACTCTGTAACCTGCTTAAAACAACATTGAGGCTGAGAAATTACTATTTGAAACCATTTTCTTTAATGTATTAAGCCTAGTTTGTGTGTGTGGTTTTTTTATTTGCTCAGTAATGTGCTTTGTTCTGTTTGCTATCCCTTATAATCACTTAATTTACCTTTTGTAGTTAATAAACTTGTTTTTTGTTTGTTCTAAAACCCAATTTGTGCAATTCATAACTAGGGCAGGGGGAGCAAAAATCTATGCATATCTTCCTCCACATTGAGGGAGGGGGGCGAATTTCATGAGCTTACCCTGTATAGATCTCTGTATAGCCCAAGACCATATCATTTTGGGTTTACACTTCAGAGGGTGTGTGCACTTGAGCACTGGGCAATCTCTGAGCTGAGTCCTCCCATACAGAGCTGATTGCAGACTCTGTGTGATTCTGCAGCTGGGTGTGTCCCTACCTGTGTGTGTGTGCTGGAAAGGGGCTTGAGAGCCTGTCACAGCAGCACAGAGTAAGGGGAACCCAGGCTGGTGGACAAGTGGGCTCAGTGGGACCCCAGCACGTCAGATGGCACCCTGGAATGGGGGTCCAACCCATCACACCAGTAACAAGTGTCAACTCCTAAAGCATTATAACAGTTTTATTGCAGAGTCACAGATAATCCCTCTTGGACATTCTAGTACATCTTGCCACCCAGCAAGATGAACTTAATGGTAGATGGTTGCTATACAGTAAAGATCACAAAATATTCACGTTGCTCCCAGTCCCAAGAGAGGAGGGTCATTTTGTCAGTTTGTACCTTACATCTCATACCATAGGCAAAGGTTCTAGCCAGTCCTATAGTGAACCTATAGCAATTTTCATCAGTAAATCTCAAAGTGCTTCACAATCTTTTTAATGTATTTATCCTCCCAGCATCCCTGTGATGTAGGGACGAACTACAGTCTCCATTTTACAGATGGGGAACTGAGGCATAAAGAGACTGTGACTTGCTCAAGATCACACAGGAAGTCCATGGGAGATCAGGGAATTGAACCTGGATCTCCATTGTCTTGGGCCTTAACCATTGAAGCCTCCTTCCTCCTCTTGGGAGAATGACAGCTACTTTGTGGCAGTGTGGGGGCACAGTCCTTTCAAATGGTAGGTCCTTCCATCATGAGACTTCGTCATAATCTATGGTTTCGGAGTAGCAGCCATGTTAGTCTGTATCCTCAAAAAAGAACAGGAGTACTTGTGGCACCTTAGAGACTAACAAATTTATTTGACCATAAGCTTTTGTGGGCTAAAACCCACTTCATCGGATGCGTGCAGTGGAAAATACAGTAGGAAGATAGATATATACACAGAGAACATGAAACAATGGGTGTTATCATACACACTATAACGAGAGTGGTCAGTTAAGGTGAGCTATTACCAGCAGGAGAGGGGAAAAAAACCCTTTGTAGTGATAATCAAGATGGGCCATTTCCAGCAGTTGACAAGAACGTGTGAGGAACAGTAGGGGGAAAAATAAACATGGGGAAATAGTTTTACTTTGTGCAATGACACATCCACTACCAGTCTTTATTCAAGCCTAATTTAATGGTGTCCAGTTTGAAAATTAATTCCAATTAACTCTATGTAGATCTTGGAAGACCCACAGCTTTCAGAGGCTGAACATCTTACCATTTTTAGGGGCAAATTTGTCCCTCACCCCCACCTTAAAAGAAGAATTGGAAAGAAACTCTGAGTGGAATTGTGTGGAATTTTTCAGTCTATAGATGGGAAGAATTCCTGTAGGGAAACATTGGCCTTTGAGTGTGAAGTGCCAAATTTGAAGGAGGATTGAATATAAAATCACTGCAAAAGAAAATTTCTGAAAAGGCCATTATATTCCCTTCCCAGTAAGAGCTGTTGTTGATTTCTCTTTCAATACATGGTGGTTGTTGTTTTTGTTTTTTAATAAGGTCTCTCCTGATTTTAATCCAACAATGTTTTGAATGAGAGATTCTGCTTATTAGAGCGCTGAAGGACACTGGAGTTAAATTACTCAGAAGGCTCTTTGTCTGCCTGTGAATCTCTGCCCATGAATTAAACGAGCAAAAAGAACCAAAAACAAGTGTGCAGCAGGGACATGAAGGTCATTTTCTTTTTTGTTTTAGCACAGGTCAAAGTAAATAAGTCTCCTTTTCTATTCTGAAGATTAAAAAAAAACACTGCAAACCAGCTCTCTTAATATTGCTTTCCATTTGAGGCTCTCTTGGTAAAAGAGGCAAAAATCACAATAGGAGAACAATCATGAGGCTCACCCCACCACCAGAGAAGAATCTTTACTTCTTCAAAAACAAGGGCTTGTTATGAGATCCTGGTAAGGTAGGAAAACATGATTGTACAATGATCCAACTAGCTGGGGCAGAACTGACAGCACTCTGAGCCCATGCTTTAATCTTTCAGCAACCTTAATTTGTAAGCTAAAGATTAAAAAAAAAACTGCTTGAAAAATGACCCATATATCACAGCACTCAAAATGCTTCCTCCCCCTGCCCCTCCCATTCCTTTAATGAGCATATCTTTGGAGACTTTCTCTGGTTCGGACTGCTTGGAATTGACTTAGTCTGTCTTGCCTTGAATTTTTGCTTTGATTTTGAGAAATGCTTGAGTTGTCATACCTGTTATGGTAAAGTGAGCTACATTAAACTGACATTAAATGTTTAACTTGTACCAACAAAAATTCGAAGTGCTGCCAATCCATTCTTGGCTCATGTTCTTATATCAAGATATCGTGGCACATATGGCAGATGATACTGCCAAAAGCTTCTGCAGTACCTGTCAGAGGCACTTTGGTGTTTGAGCAGCAATTTACAGGGTCACACTGGTAACATAAAAAGAAAAGGAGTACTTGTGGCACCTTAGAGACTAACCAATTTATTTGAGCATGAGCTTTCGTGAGCTACAGCTCACTTCATTGGATGCATACCGTGGAAACTGCAGAAGACATTGTATACACACAGAGACCATGAAACAATACCTCCTCCCACCCCACTGTCCTGCTGGTAATAGTTTATCTAAAGTGATCATCAAGTTGGGCCATTTCCAGCACATATTCAGGTTTTCTCACCCTCCGCCCCTCCACACACAAACTCACTCTCCTGCTGGTAATAGCCCATCCAAAGTGACCACTCTCTTCACAATGTGTATGATCAAGGTGGGCCATTTCCAGCACAAATCCAGGTTCTCTCACTCCCTCACCCCCCTCCAAAAACCACACACACAAACTCACTCTCCTGCTGGTAATAGCTTATCCAAAGTGACCACTCTCCCTACAATGTGCATGGTAATCAAGGTGGGCCATTTCCAGCACAAATCCAGGCTTTCTCACCACTCCCCCCCGGGAAACAAACACACACACACACACACTCTCTCTCCTGCTGGCAATAGCTCATCCAAACTGACCACTCTCCAAGTTTAAATCCAAGTTTAACCAGAACGTCTGGGGGGGGAGGGGTAGGGAAAAACAAGGGGAAATAGGCTACCTTGCATAATGACTTAGCCACTCCCAGTCTCTATTTAAGCCTAAATTAATAGTATCCAATTTGCAAATGAATTCCAATTCAGCAGTTTCTCGCTGGAGTCTGGATTTGAAGTTTTTTTGTTGTAAGATAGCGACCTTCATGTCTGTGATTTGTGCTGGAAATGGCCCACCTTGATTATCATGCACATTGTAGGGAGAGTGGTCACTTTGGATGAGCTATTACCAGCAGGAGAGTGAGTTTGTGTGTGTAGTTTTTGGAGGGGGGTGAGGGGGTGAGAGAACCTGGATTTGTGCAGGAAATGGCCGACCTTGATTATCATACACATTGTGAAGAGAGTGGTCACTTTGGATGGGCTATTACCAGCAGGAGAGTGAGTTTGTGGGGAGGGGGGGGCGGGGCGAAGGGTGAGAAAACCTGGATTTGTGCTGGAAATGGCCCAACTTCATGATCACTTTAGATAAGCTATTACCAGCAGGAGAGTGAGTTTGTGTGTGTATGGGGGTGGGGGGGTGAGAAAACCTGGATTTGTGCTGGAAATGGCCCACCTTGATTATCATGCACATTGTAGGGAGAGTGGTCACTTTGGATAAGCTATTACCAGCAGGAGAGTGAGTTTGTGGGGGGGCGGGGCGGAGGGTGAGAGAACCTGGATTTGTGCTGGAAATGGCCCAACTTGATGATCACTTTAGATAAACTATTACCAGCAGGACAGTGGAGTGGGAGGAGGTATTGTTTCATGGTCTCTGTGTGTATATAATGTCTTCTGCAGTTTCCACGGTATGCATCCGATGAAGTGAGCTGTAGCTCATGAAAGCTCATGCTCAAATAAATTGGTTAGTCTCTAAGGTGCCACAAGTACTCCTTTTCTTTTTGCGAAGACAGACTAACACGGCTGTTACTCTGAAACTGGTAACATAAAAGTTTCTTCAGAATTTATAACAAAAATCAATTATTTGAGATTTTGGTTAACATCTGTACCGCCTTGTGCTATGGTGCAATCATTTCTCATGCAGATTCCTGGGTTGGACTAAGACCATATTTACAAGGGAGACCTACAAAAAACCCAGTCAATACGACAAGGGGTATTGGGATTCAGTGGATGACTCTTCCCTATGCATCACTATTCAAGTAATGCACCAGTATGGTGCTGCAGGCATTGTGGTGTTGATGGTGACATTTTTGGGGTAATACTGAAAACCAGGAGTCTTCCACTTGGGGCCATTAAATATCCCATGAAACTTTTTTTCTAAATATACGTATATTAATTTCAGTTCAGATAATTACATACGTACCACAATTTGTATCAACTGGATGTATTGCTGTTCGATTTTCCGGTGCTTTCTGTTTTCTGCTTCTGTTGTACGGTAGCTTGTTTCATCCTATAAGCATCTGTATTTCAGAAGATTAACAAATTCCAATTAAACCTGTGAAGGAGGTAAAAGTTTTGAAATCCCTGGATTAAAGATGTTATCAAAGTCATTTAACTGCTCTCAGACATATACCAGATATTAGCAAATAAGAAAGTCATGATAAAGTATAGGAAAAAATTCATATCCAAATAATTATGTGCTGGTCATGTTAAATTAACAGTTCCTTAATTGTCACTGACGCTAAAGGTGGTATTTCTATTACAGCAAGACATTTCATATATAGACACATCATCTAATATGCCAAGTTCAACCTTCAGCAGTGTCACCATGGACGCTCTGCTATATCTCAATCTAAATGTCAGCACAACTCTCTGTGTAGGTCATGTTAACAGTTCTATGAAATGGGTCATCTCTTCTTCCAGGGAAGAAAATTGTTTTCATAGTACAAAACATTCTGATGAGGAATATGGAACTTCTATAAAAATCTATTATAAAATATGTCAGCTTTATTTTTTCCTTGTAAATGCAGTTTTGTTTCTCATTTTGATTTTTCTTTTCCACTTTTCAAGTAATATGTAGAAATTAAATTGAGCAAAGTAGAACTGGTATCATTTACTATATTAATGATCTGGAAGAGGGTTGAACAGCAAGACAGCAAACTTTCCAGATGGAACAGATTTATTTACGTTACTTAAATCTAGGGTATTATAAAGCTCTTTAAAAGTAGCTAACAAAGCTAGGTAATTGGGCAGCATGATTCCTAATAAAATTACATGTAAACAAGCACTGGTAATGTGCATTGGAAGAACAATGTGAACTACTCATAAGAATGGCAATACTGGGTCAGACCCAAGATCCATCTAGCCCAGTATTCTGTCTTCCAACAGTGGCCAGTGCCAGGTGCTTCAGAGGGAATGAACAGAACAAGTAATGGGTCCAGTTTTGTTCAACATTTTTATTAATGATCTGGATGATGTGATGGATTTCATGCTCAGCAAGTTCGCAGATGACACTAAGCTGTGGGGAGAGGTAGATACGATGGAGGGTAGGGATAGGGTCCAGAGTGAACTAGACAAATTGGAGGATTGGGCCAACAGAAATCTGATAAGGTTCAACAAGGACAAGTGCAGAGTCCTGCACTTAGGACTGAAGATTCCCATGCACCACTACAGGCTGGGGACCGACTGGCTAAGCAACAGTTCTGCAGAAAAGAATCTGGAGATTACAGTGGATGAAGCTGGATATGAGTAAGCAGTGTGCCCTTGTTGCCAAGAAGGCTAATGGCATATTGGGCTGCATTAGTAGGAGCATTGCCAGCAGATTGAAGGAAGTGATTATTCCCCTCTATTCAACACTGGTGAGGCCACATCTGGAGCACTGTGTCCAGTTTTGGGCCCCCCACTACAGAAAGGATGTGGACAATTTGGAGGGAGTCCAGCAGAGGGCAATGAAAATGATCAGGGGGCTGGAGCACATGACTTAGGAGAAGAGGCTGAGGGAACTGGGCTTGTTTAGTCTGCAGAAGAGAAGAGTGAAGGCGGATTTGATAGCATCCTTCAATTACCTGAAAGGGGGGTTCGAAAGAGGATGGAGCTAGGCTGTTCTCAGTGGTGGCAGATGACAGAACAAGGAGCAATGGTCTCAAGTTGCAGTGGGGGAGGTCTAGGTTGTATATTAGGAAACACTGCTTCACTAGGAGAAGGATGAAGCACTGGAATGGGTTACCTAAGGAGGTGGTGGAATCTCCATCCTTCGAGGTTTTTAGGGCCTGTCTTGACAAAGCCTTGGCATTGGTGTTGCTCCTGCTTTGAGCAGGCAGTTGTACTAGATGACCTCCTGAGGTCTCTTCCAATCCTAATCTTCTATGATTCTAATCATCAAGTGATCCATCCCCTGTTGTCCATTCAAAATGCTATAGGGATAGATCCTCAGCTGGTGTAAACTGATGTTGGCTCCACGGGAGTCAACAGAGCTCTGCCCATTTAAAATGGCTTATGATCTGCTCCCCTATATGTGCAAGAAAGCCAAATTATAGTCCTAATCATTCTTTCCCCCTGGTGAACATACTGCAATAGCATAAACTTCCAACCTTTGGAAAATAAGAATAGGAATTCAGGATGGGTATCCCTCCTGGCAGTGCACTATTCCCACTGTGTAGGCTACTTGGTAGCCCCAGTACCTTTAGTAGCACCCATTGTGTGTCTTTTGATTCACAAAGTGTCCAGAAAGCACCAATTTTAATATCACAGAAGTGAATATTAGAGGGCAACTAAAGAACAGGCATTAAAACAGAAACAAGAAAAATTAGGCTGGATGAGGAAATGCATACGGGAATGATCCCTTCTTTGTGAAAGGCTATCTAAACTGAACTATTCAACATGACTTAATTTGGTTATGACTCAAAGGATTAAAAACAACACATCTTTAGACTTTATTAAATTATTGGTATGAAACATTGCCTTCTGCAGAAGAATAGCACAAGACAACAGTTGCCAGGGTTAATGTGGTACATTGCACTATTATTTCTTGTGACATTGGACAATAATAGACTAATGAAAGCATTGCTTTATAACGTAGTTTTAAAAACAGAACTTAAATTGCTGTTGTCTAAAATGTTACTAAACAAAAATGTCTTCCTGTGTGGCCACACATCTACTTACTCCTGGTAGCTCTGCTGAGCCAACACAGCTAAGCGTGAATGAACTGGAATCTATTCCTTGTGTATCCACAGAATTGTTTCACTAAGTTCCAATGAGTTGCAGTTGCAAGCCTACAGAAGACAATGGGTTGTACAAGAATCATTGGGGGTAGAATCTACAGACCATGTATAAACAGGGAAATCTTAAATCTGAGTAGAGAGGTTATTTTACCTCTGTATTTGGCATTGGACTGACAACTATTGGAATACAGTGTCCAGTTTTGGTGTCCACAATTCAGGAAGGATGTTGATGATAAATTGGGACAGGGACAGGAAAAGAGCCATGAAAATGATTAAAGAATTAGAAAACATGTTTTATAGGGATAGACTAAAGGAGCTCAATTTATTTATCTTAACAAAGAGAAGGTTAAGAAGTAATTTGATCTCAGTTTTATATATACCTACATGGGGAACAAATGTTTGATAACAGGCTCTTCAGTGTAGCAGACAAAAGGCATAACACAATCCAATGGCTGGAAGTTAAAACTAGACAAATTCAGACTGGAAATAAGGCATACATCTTTGACAGTGAGGACTCAGAGAAACAATTTACCCAGGGTCATTGTTCCCTTCCCCTCCCCCCCCCCCCAAAGACACATTCTGGGATCTATTTTGGGGAAGTGCTACAGCATGTGTTATACAGGAGGTCACCCTAGATGATCACAATGGTTCCTTCTGGCTTTGGATTCTATGCCACAATGGATTTTCATTGTTTTGTATACATGGAATTCTTGTCATGAACTACAGGACCCACTTTGTTTGAACATATATAGCCTTTCTGTTGCGATGATGGAAAAATGAGTTTCTAGTGTCCATAATACCTCTAGATTTATGTATGGCATAAAACAGAAACATTATAGCATGGTGTGTGTTATCTGAAAGGGTGCATACAGAATTATCTGACCCACCCCTTCAGTAATCCAGTATATAATCCTGGCATTATTTGGAGCCAGTAATTAATCTATACATCCTACCTATATGAGACCACCTGTAGGTATACCACTGTAATTTGTTCATTTATGCAAGTGTGTATTATTCCTCACTACCAGCATTACCAAATAATCGTATATTCCCAAAATAAGTTACAGAGAAAAGGGCCTTTCTAAAACTATTTTACACTATTGCTATTTAGAATATTGTGTGTGATGTGTTGATATAAGACCTCTAAAGGGAGTCACCTCCAGTCCCTTTTGTCTGGCGGACGAGTTAATAAAATACAGATAGTTTCACTGGGAATGGGGGTAAAAAGGAAATGAAGGAATTCTGTAGGACAAAAAATGTTTACATAATCTTAATATTGAGGAACAGACTGACAAGTGCTTGGGTGTTGTTTTTTCTTTTCACTCTTTTGCCTTTTGGGTATGATGTGAAGTCCTGACCACTCCAGGGACTTGAATCTCATCTTATTGATGCCAGTGTAAGTAACTTCTTGTCTGAAGTCAAAGGAATTATGTGGCTTCAGGATGTGAAGTCAGTGGAATTAATCTGGATTTACACCAATGTAAATCAGTTCAAAATCTGGTCCATTTCTTTAAGATTTATAATAATGAGGGCATTCAATTTACTATTTGGGACAAATTCCATCTGCAGTAATTCTACTCTACTTAACTAAAAATCATCTCTGTACTTTAAACTAGACGCAATAGTCTTTACTCAATAGTTCACAAAAGGATGCAATGTGCTGTTAAACATTTGCCATTCTTTCACTTGAGAGAGAGCTGTACTTCATCTTGAGTGAAACAATTCCTACAGAGTGAGAGACAAATTCTTTACTCATCTACAACAGTGTAAATCCAGAGTAACTTCTCTACATTCAGTAGAGTTGCTCTGTATTTGCACTGGTGGAACTGAGAGCAGAATTTCACTCTGTCTGTGTGTGTGGTAGTTTGAAAAGGCATTTGTAACCTTTATTAAAACACCATAATGCGTGTGAATAGTGCTATATAAATCAATAAATCATCATCATATAAGACATTCTGACATGAACTGGCCATAGTCTCCTTCATTTGCCACATTAGTTCCCAGGTATTTCAGTACTCTTTGACACCTAAAATTACATGCTTGTGAGATGTATCAACCATAATATTTTCCTTCACATTGTTTGTTTAATTTTGTTTCATAACCATGTATGATTCGCAGTCATGAAGGCTGAACATCAGTTGCTCAGCCAATACCCCGGACACATTTAGCAATGATTTAGATTGCACTCATATCAATTCAGATAATATTAGCTGTGCCTATTAAATGGCTGTCAGTGGAATCATCAAAATCAATACTTTATTTGTTTTTCAGGATGCGACTGCACTGTAGAATCGTCCACTCCCCTTCCAGTTATCCCTGATCTGCTGTTGCACATGCTTGGCAAATGCAGCAACTGAGATAATAAAAGTTGTATTAAGCCTTACTACAAGCGTACTCCGCCAGTAGCATTAGGATTTTGTATAATGGGATAATTTTGTTGCTTGGTAACCAAAATATTGCAATTGGAGTGCCTAAGAAAGCAAGCTGGATGCAGTGTATTTCTTTATTTAGAGAAGTTTACTGGTCTACATATACTGCATATTTACAGAATTGTGATTAATGTTACTGCACACTTGTGACCATATAGCGTGCGAAGCTTTTGTGTCCTCGGGAGATCCACAAATGGGAAAAAACCTCCCATTCTGTTATACCACTTCATTTTAGATGGGATTTACATACTCCTTCATTACACACTAAGAAGTGGCAACTTCCACCCTCCCCTGCCCATGGGGCTTAGTGATTCTTTCTCTTTCACTTGCATCTGCATTTGATTTTAAATTTAAAAAACATATTTTGAATGGATTCCCATGGCTATAAAGCAGTACCAGATGAGATTTTTTTAAAAAAATGTACTAGTATTTTGTTACACTAGGTAGGTGACAATGACAATGGTTCGTTCATGTGACTGGAGCAGAGAAACATGATCTCTGATCTAGCAAAAACTTATTAATGTGCTTAACTTTATGCATCATGAGTAGCTGCATTGAAGTCATTGGGACTACCCAGAGTGCATTAATTTAAGGTCATAGAATTATAGAAATGTAGGGCTGGAGGGGACATCAATAAGTCATCGAGTATATCTCCCCCAATTGTGTTAGGACCAAATATACCTAGGCCATGTGTGACAGGTGTTTGTCTTATCTGTTCTTAACCTCCAATGATGGGAATTCAACAGCCTCCATAGGTAACCTGTGACAGTGCTTAAATACCCTTATAGTTAGAAATTTTTTCCTAATATGCTATCTGAATCTCTCATTGCAAATTAAGCTAGTTATTACTTGTCCTACAGTCAGTGGACATGGAGAACTGTATTGTGAATCTTAAGGTTTTTAATAAGACCTATAATCCATTTTGGCAGGATCAGGATTCTGTTTCTTACTTAGATGTGACCTTAAGTAAGTCAGGCTGGGCTTCTGTTTTTCTGTCTTCAAAGTGGGGGTCATAATATACTGGAATGAGAAACACTGTAAGTAATTTACTATTAATCAGGTGATGGCTATTTTTGACCCCAGTCCTGCAATGGGATGTGCCCAGGCCCCATTGAAGCCTGTGGAACTCTGTGGGTCCAGTGGTGCAAACACAAGCCTCTCATTGCAGAATTGGTGCCTATATTATCAGAAATGATGCAGTAGCTTCAGAATGGAGCAGATCATTTTTCAGATAGCAATGGTTCCAATAATTGACACAGATTTTGTGTTTGTACAAAAGCTTGTAATCCACACTCCGTTTAACCTACACAATTCCATATTTAGGATTTTAAATGGATTGGAATTTATCGCCATTGCTTTAACTGACTCTTTCAGTACTTTGCCTCCTGGCTCCCTCACCCAAGGCGAATTCCCATGAAAGGCAGTTTCTATACTCCTTAAATAGAATATTGGTACCTTCTGGACAAAGTAGTATAGATTTAACCCACAGGTGTGTCATAGCAAGTGGCAATATATATTTAACTGCATTGTGAATCTTGAGGTTTTAGTAAGATATAACCAGAATTGCAGGGTCGTACCACTTAGCGCCCAAAATTGCAGCCTTTACTGAGTCAAGCCCCCTTTGAAGTCAATGGGAGGTTTGCCTAAGTAAGGATTACAGCTTTTCACCCACAGACTTTTAGAAAAAAGGATTAAGACCCTGGTCGTCAAAGATGTTTAGATCATGTGTACATTACAAACTTACGCCAACATAACTTGTGTCTGCATAGAGCCGCCGCAGTTAGTACATTGCTTCTTGTGCCAACACTGTCTGTACTCACCAGAAGTGCTTGTATGGATGCACAGTGCTGTGCATGATGGGTAGGTATCCCAGTGTGCAACTCACCACCATCCAGCACCCTGTCATTTGGGAAGTTTTGGTAATGGATGATGGGCCTGAAATAAGTCTCTTGGGGTGACTGGGAGCATGGAGTCAAGTTCCCCGTTTGCAACTTTCTCCATCTATATATGTAGAGCCACAAGAAGAACCAAATCAATGGTGAGCATGACAATTTCTTGGAGGACAGATTGCTGTGAGACTTAGCATTCAAAATTATTGGTGGTGTTCATAGAGTAGCTGCTGATGGTGGAACGCTGCTTCTGGGACTGAGAAAAGAGCACTGACTGATAGGATCGCATCATAATGCAGGCTTGGGATGACAAGTAGTAGCTGCAGAACTTTCAGATGTGCAAGGCCACATTCCTGGATCTGTGTGCAAGGCCACATTCCTGGATCGGTGCACCAAGCCCCAGCCATCCACCTTAGGGACACCAAAATCAGAGCTGTACTGACAGTGAAGAAGCAAGTGGTGAATGAACTTTGGAAACTTGCAACACCAGATTTCTACCTGTTAGTGGGAAATAAATTTGCTGTTGGGAAATCTACAACAGGGGCTGTTGTCATTTAAGTGTGCAGAGCAATTAATAGTCTCCTGCTATGCAGGACTGTGATTCTCAGCAAAGTGCAGGAAATAGTGAACAAATAGTCCATGGGGCTGCATGCGCTGCATCCAAGAGTGCTAAAGGAGTTGGCGGATGTGATTGCAGAGCCATTGGCCATTATCTTTGAAAACTCATGCCGACTGTGGGGAGGTCCCGGATGACTGGAAAAACGCTAATGTAGTGCCCATCTTTAAAAAAGGAAAGAAGGAGGATCCTGGGAACTACAGGCCAGTCAGCCTCACCTCAGTCCCTGGAAAAATCATGGAGCAGGTCCTCAAGGAATCAGTTCTGAAACACTTCGAGGAGAGGAAAGTGATCAGGAACAGTCAGCATGGATTCACCAAGGGCAAATCATGCCTGACTAATCTAATTGCCTTCTATGACGAAATAACTGGCTCTGTGGATGAGGGGAAAGCAGTGGACGTGTTGTTCCTTGACTTTACCAAAGCTTTTGACGCAGTCTCCCACAGTATTCTTGCCAGCAAGTTAAAGAAGTATGGGCTGGATGAATGGACTATAAGGTGGATAGAAAGCTGGCTAGATCGTCGGTCTCAACAGGTAGTGATCAATGGCTCCATGTCCAGTTGGCAGCCGGTATCAAGTGGAGTGCACCAAGGGTCGGTCCTGGGGCCAGCTTTGTTCAATATCTTCATTAATGATCTGGAGGATGGCGTGGACTGCACCCTCAGCAAGTTTGCAGATGACATTAAACTGGGAGGAGTGGTAGATATGCTGGAGGGGAGGGGAGGATAGGATACAGAGGGACCTAGACAAATTAGAGGATTGGGCCAAAAGAATTCTGATGAGGTTCAACAAGGACAAGTGCAGACTCCTGCACTTAGGACAGAAGAATCCCATGCACCGCTACAGACTAGGGACCGAATGGCTAGGCAGCAGTTCTGCAGAAAAGGACCCTAGGGGGTTACAGTGGAAGAGAAGATGGATATGAGTCAACAGTGTGCCCTTGTTGCCAAGAAGGCTAACAGCATTTTGGGCTGTATAAGTAGGAGCATTGCCAGCAGATCGAGGGACGTGATTTGTTCCCCTCTATTCGACATTGGTGAGGCCTCATCTGGAGTACTGTGTCCAGTTTTGGGCCTCACACTACAAGAAGGATGTAGAAAAATAGGAAAGCATCCAGCGGAGGGCAACAAAAATGATTAGGGGGCTAGAATGCATGACTTAAGAGGAGAGGCTGAGGGAACTGGGATTGTTTAGTCTGCAGAAGAGAGGAATGAGGGGGGATTTGATAGCTGCTTTCAACTACCTGAAAGGGGGTTCCAAAGAGGATGGATCTAGACTGTTCTCACTGGTAGCAGATGACAGAACAAGGAGTAATGGTCTCAAGTTGCAGTGGGGGAGGTTTAGCTTGGATGTTAGGAAAAACTTTTTCACTAGGAGAAGCACTGGAATGCATTACCTAGGGAGGTGGTGGAATATCCTTCCTTTGAGGTTTTTAAGGTCAGGCTTGACAAAGCCCTGGCTGGGATGGTTTAGTTGGGAATTGGTCCTGCTTTGAGCAGGGGGTTGGACTAGATGACCTCCTGAGGTCCCTTCCAACCCTGATATTCTACGATTCTATGATTCACAGCAATGGGGCTCCTGAACAGTGGTGGGGCAACAGACAGCATGCATATCTCTCTTTTGGCACCAGGCCACTTTGCCCCAGAGTTCATCAACAGAAAGGGATACTTTTCTATGGTTATGCAAGTGCTGGTGGACCACTGAGGATGTTTCACCAACATCAATGTGGGCTGGTCAGGGATGGTGCATGATGCTCAGATCTTTAAGAACACAGGACTTTTCAGAAAGCTGAAAGAAAGAACTTTCCCAACTGGCAAATTATCATTGGCAATGTTGAAATGCCAATAGTGATCCTGGGTGACCCAGCCTACCCCTTTTTTCTCCCTTCTGAAGCCATACACCAGCCACCTCAACAGCACCAAGGAACAATTCAAATACGGGATCAGCAGGTGCAGAATGACAGTTGAATGTGCTCTTGGTTGATGCTGGCATTGTTTACACAAAACATTGGATCTTACTGAGAAAAATATCCCAATGGTTATAGCTGTCTGCTGTGCCCTGTATAATATATGTGAAGCAAGCAGGAATAGTTCCACATGGGTGGAGGTGGAACGGCTGTCTCCTGAGTTTGAACTCAGTGGGTGAACTGGTAGGGGTAGGGCAGTGATCCCTGATGCCGTGTGGAATGATGAGGAGGTTGTATAGGGGAGGTCTGGTATTCAGTTTTCAGTGGCTGCAGAGGGAGGTGAGCCTGAGTTTGCAGAACCTGTAGGTCCACCAGAGTCTGCAACATCTCTTTGCTACCTGAGAAGCCCCATTATGTCCTGAGGCATCTCCTTCTCCTTTTGATGCTGGGAATTCTGGGCCTTTCTCATCTCCATTCTTTCCTTGTCAAGGCTGTCTGCTATGTTCATCTTCCAGGCCCTGTGCTCATGGCCCAGTGCTTGCAGGATCTTATTGGACATGTCATCCCAAGTCCTCTTATTTCTCCTCCTCATCTGACTCAGGTGCTCTGGGAGTGTGAACGGGGAGACCCTGAAGGCCACACTGGCAGCAGCTGCAGATAGAACACACAAGGTACCATTGTCAGTCTATTCACTGTGGAAAGCAAAACTTAAGATGCAGAAATCACTCCCCTTGATCCCCTAAAGTTTTAAGCACTACACTATCGTTTTTGCTTGGGATTGCTTGTGCAATATGCCAGTCATGGCACCAGATATGGTGAGTATATCCCTCTGGGGGTTAGGGAAAGTAAGGAAAGAATTGCTCAGTTGCATGAATCTTCCAGTATAAGGCAATGGCACTGAATACTTGCACTGTATCCAACAAGTAGTGATTTTAGCTGATATCTCTCTCCTGAGGGCAACAAAAGCAGAGAGCACAGCTGCTGGTGGTGTCTTGAAGCCAGCCAGGCCTGTAGGCTGTTAGCCTGTTAACTTAGACAAGCACAATTGCAGTAATCACTGAATGCCATGGGAAAGTGTCCTGCGACAGAGGACGAAATAAGGCAGCCATCCCTAGAAACCTTTGGGATAGGATTGCAGAGTACCTCCATGAAAGTTTCAGCAAGATCTTTCAAGGGACATCACTGTGGACATAAACTGCTCCCTCACCACCACCACCACCCCCCACCGCCCGCCCACCTACCTAAATCTAGATGTGACTGAAAAGCAGATGGCAACTCTACCTCCCTTGGTTGTACCACTACCTCCTCTTATAACACGAGTAAATTAATGAAAAGACAAATGCTCTGTCCTAATTTGGGGGTGCCTTCCCTGTAATGAAAATTAATCTACACATTTATTTAAGATTCCTTCCCCTGCATCAGGCTTGCCTATTCTGGACTGTGATGGAGACAAAAAGAGGTCCTGTCTCACTACACAGGTGGACGCCTGATCACCTTTTCCCATTGTCTTTCTATTTCTCCTTCTCCTCACTGTTCAGAGTAGGGCCTGTGACTCAGGCTTCTCACAGTTATCCAGTGCTGGAGGTGGTGGGGTCTCTGCTGAGTATGGCATGCAGCTCTTTATAAAAACAGCAAGTTTGCAGTTCAGCTCCCTGGCCTTCTGGTATGCCTGCCTCAGTTCCCTGAATTTCACACAGCACTGCTGCTGGTCCCTGTTGTACCGTTTCTCCTGCATCACCCGAACAACCTGCTCATTGATGTCCACATTTCTATGGATGATTCAGAGCTGTGCCTGCACAGCCTCTTCACCCCACAAGAACCAGGAGATCCAATATCTCATCTACTCCGGGCAGGAGAGTGTCTAATGTGTGCAGCCAATGTAGTTAGCTGGGTAGTTGCACTCAAGGATGGTGAGCTGCTAGATGTGTTTGCCAAGCCAGGCAATCAATAAAAGGAATTTCATAAATCCATGGGGCTTTAAAGAGGAAGCCGGCGGTTTCTGGTCTTCATGACCACTGGGCAGTGGAGTTCATAATGGTGACCAGAGTGGTCAGTGTCAGGAATTGTGGGACAGCTCCTGAAGGACTGTTGAGGTTGACATAGGTAACACAGTGCCTACATTTGCACTTCGTTAACCTCTGTACATTGACCGTGAGTCAGTGCCACTTGGAGGTGCTGTTACTATGTCACCATAACAGGACACTTACATCGGTGGGAGACAAATTTAAGTGTAGACTTGTGCACAACTAGGCAGATGCAAGGCAGCTTACATCACTCTAACTTTGTAGTGTAGACAAAGCCTTAGGCTCTTACCTGCCACTGAAATCAACAGGAATTAAGTTCCTAAATACCTTTTGAGGATAAATAATAAAGATTGGCAAAATTGTTCATTGGTTCAAACTTCACATGAAACCAAACTAATCATGAACCCTTTTGAACATTTGGATTGGTTCTGATAAGTCTCTCCAAGATGAGTTTGACCCCAAAAGCTTCTTTATTGTACCTTTACAATGCCTTGCTGCTGTATCCTCCAATTTGGACTGCTCACAAACTGCTTCCAGCATGTAAATCACTCCCAGCTATGTCTGTGTGTGCTGCAGCCACTCAACCACACCTTGAATTTTACCAATCTTGGTTCTGCTGCAGGGTGACACCGACACACCCTCAGTCCCAGGTCTTCCCCAGAAATGTATGTCCTTCTTGCACAGCCCTCTCCTGTACAAATATATGAAGTCTGCTATTCCTTTAAGGGAATAATATGCCATTTTATTGTTTTAAATAGAGTACCCACATGCTCCAGTTTTAACACACTGAATTACATAAAACAGTAAAACAAGTTTATTAACTACACAGAGATTTTTGAGTGGAAGTAATGAGGCATAAAAGTCAGAAGTGGTTACAAGAAAAATAAAGAAACTGTTTACTAGTATCTTAAACTATCTCAGTTGTGAAGAAAACTTTCTCACCACATGCTCCAGCAGATTACTGACCAAACTCTCAGGTTGGCTCTCCTCCAAAGTCCAATGGCTGTTTTCTTCTCAGGTGCAGATAATGTAATTGGCAGACAGAGGAGGGTGTCTTGAGTGTCTACCCCTTCATTTTATAGTCCTGGTCCCCCTTTGAGAAGCATTTCCAGTTGTGAGCAAGGTGACAGGAAGTCTGTGTGGAAGGAAACTCCATGCTGTTTCTTTGCTAAAATGTAGATTTTTTTTTCCTCTGCTCTCTTCCCTGCCGAGGAATACCCACTAAGCAGGTAATGGTCCATATGCCTGGCTGAGGTGTCAGCTTGCCCTTTGTCTCTGAGGAACTGGTTTGACCACTCCCCAGATTTATCTGGAAAGTCTAATTTTAGTCATGATTTCAGTTTGTTTCTAACTTCATATAATGCTGCTACATGCATTTTGCCATGATAATATTTATCAGGAAATTGAGTTTTTAAATGATACTTCAGAAAGCATACCTTGTATGAACATTATTACAATAGGTTGTAGGGTGTAAACGCAGAGGTATATTCTGTGATGGGGGAGTTAAATGTATTTATTTTTTCTTAATTGACTTAGTACTATGGAAAATGTTTACAGAGCCACTGTAGCTTATATTTCTTAATGTTTCTCTGCATTAAGAGCTTCATCAGGTCTTTGAGCTTCATGGAGCAGAAACATTGAGTGAGCTGCTCTGCCAACTGAGGCAAGATACAGACAGCTCCTAATTTGTTTTCACAGACTGAGAGAAATTGGGTAATAATCAGTGAGTACAGAATCAGGAATTAGATGCTAGAGTGCAGTGCCATAATGTAACACCTTACCTACAACATGTAGGTACACAACATGTACTTTACACCATTACACTGAGACTAATGTAGTCATAACACTGCACCGTTACTAGGTAGAAGGTTCAGAAACATGTCTCTGACTGGAGACTGGACTTGCTCAAGATCATCAAAGCCTTAAAGCTATCTTATTAAAGCAATATTTTAAATAGAGATAAACTGTACTGATTACAATCAACAGTGACAGGATATTTACTGAGTTCTGTGCTGATCTTTAATTTATTTAACATATGAAAAACAGAAAAGAAACAAATTTGACCGTAATGTCATAACATGCCAATTCTATGCATGTTTCTCATAAGAACATGTCTCACCTTTAAAAATGCCTGATGTTGTTGTGATTTTTTTAGAATAATTATATTTATTAGTAACTCACGGTGTAGTTTCTTCAGTATTTTTCTGCAGCATTTAAAAATAATTCATTTAATCTTATTCTTCAGAAAGTGTATTGGTGCTAAGTAAGGCACCAAAATCTGCATTACTTCAATAGATCTTATGAACGTGCAAACAGAAACCAATGTGAATACTACATTTCAGAGTTCAACTTTTGTCTGCAAGGAGTGCTAGGGCTCAGAGCGAAGGGGGAAGATGAACAGATGTTAACAAAAGACTCAGACATTCATCTTGCAGAAGGATGGAAGCTGCTTAGAGCATGATCATCAAAAGACAAGAAAGTGTTAGATCTGATTATTCAGACATTACTTAGGAAATTATACAAAGCTACTAAAGGAAAATGAACACTTGAAGAGGACTGAAGACTAAAGTTCAAGTGTAGTAAGCTTCCCTTTTCCTCCTTGTAAAACACTGGATAAATCTGGAACAAATAGTAATAAATCTATTACTTCATAAAGGTAACTGCCAAATTACTGTTTCAGTTCAGCTTATTTTTCCAAAATAGAGAGATGCAAATGGCAGTCACAAACATTCAGAAAGAATGGATGCATAGGGGCAGTCTCCTGTTGAAAATGCCTTCTCTCAGATAAGTAACATTGACATCCCGACAACTCATTCTCATTAAAGATCTATAGCACTTTTCACAAGACTGGGACTGTTAATATGCTCCAGTCAAATTCCACCACATCCTACCTACTGAAATTTACCCTGCAGTGTCAGTCAGTATTCTTTTTCATTTTATGCTCTAAGCTGCTGTGCAGTGCTCCACCTTTACCTCCCACAGACGTAGAGATTTTGAAGATGGTTAAAGGATTCTCATACAGACTTTTTTTAACACTTGGGCAGTCCATTGGCATGAACTGCATTATGAGAGTATATTATTATTTTAGGAAAGGAAGTTACTCTCAGAACATGGGAGTGGTGGTATGTATTTTACTATCATCTACCGCTTTGACCTCTCCTGGATTTTATTTGTCATTTATGGCTTGTATCTTCAGCCATCTGCTATATTAGAAAAAAATAATGTGTTATGCCTTGAACCCATTTTCTCAGCACATCTCATAATGAAGAAAAACATAAACATTCCCAACTACCATCCATACCCTTCATCAGCTAGAAGGGTAACTGTATTAACTGGTGCAATAAACAGTGTTTCGTTGTACATTAGTGCAAATGTAGTTTGAGCCAAATTTTCATTCTCTTTGAGATGAGAACTATAGATTCACAACATTTAACCTCTAAAGCCTTTTTTTGGCACCGTTATATTCCATATCCACACTCTTCTTGTGTATTTGCAGTTCTACTCTCCTATTGCTACTATTGCAATTGTAATTCTTGGCAGTATCAACAGACAGGTCTGTGCACAAATCAGTAGTAGATGGTACCCTCAACTGAAGCAAACCTGAAGAATCAAAACTTTACAAAGTGGAGATTTCCATTCTTGGATAAAACTGCTAATGAATTCCATGGGGATCTTGCCAGAGAGAGTACTTATTTTCTGAGATCTTTTATTTTGACCATTCTCTTTCAGCTCTACACTGCAAAGTAATTTTCTTAGTGAACAAAATAGAATTACTTCATTAAGGAAGAAATTTATATGTGCAGTGGAAACACGGAGTCAAAGGGCAGCTATCTCACTCCTTGGTGCTTGAATGTCATAAAATTGAAGCTTCTAGTATTTAATTAAATAGTAAGGTATTATACATGAGTTCCTGATGTTGACAGTCTAATGAGGAATTCCACATGTTGACTATATAACCATAACTTGTGTGGGTAGAAAGAACTATTTCGCATGGTCACATTTGATTTTTCTATTAGTGATACTCAATAGCACCACTTTGCACTCGACTTATTGTAAAAACTTAAATCCAATTTCTTTTCCTTTTGAGAAGCATTAGCAATCCACATCCCTGTATATGTCTTAAATCTATTTAAGTGCAATAATACATACACTAAATTACAAATTGTTTTACAGACATATTGCGGGACCTTTTGAGTAGGGTGACCAGACAGCAAATGTGAAAAATCAGGACGGGGAGTGGGGGGTAATAGGAGCCTATATAAGAAAAAGACCCAAAATCAGCACTGTCCCTATAAAATTGGGACATCTGGTCACCCTACTTTTGAGAGTCCTGTTTTTCTCTGTGAAGTTGAATAGATACCTGACTCATGTCTGTCACCCAGTTCTCTAATCTAAAACTTGCCTGAGCAATAGAGTATGAAATAATAGAGCTCACCTGAGGAAAGAAGTGTTTAAAGACATCTCTGGAAACTTAACACCGGCAGTTTGATTCCATGTTTTCTTCTAGCAGTGTTACTGCATTTATTTTACTCCTGCAACCACCTACACACCTACTTAACTTTAAACACATAAGCAATTTCATTTACTTCAGTGAGACTACCCATGTGCTTAAAGTTAAGCACTTGCATAAACGTTTTGAGGATCAGGGCACTGATCTGTAATTGTTTGATTCACAAGTGATGAACCTCCAAAGGTGTGGAGATTTAGCTCTAAACATACCTGAGCTAGAGATGGATGTGAGCTATGAAGCCCAAATCTATCATTGGGGCTGAATTTTTCTAATGTTTAGTGGTGTCTAAATCCTCTGTTTTTGTTTCAAAACACATTCACAATACATTTTTACTAAAGTCTGGATGTCTTACAAGACTGTCAGTACTCCTTTGTTTAGTCTCAGTCAGACATTGTTTGATTCATCCCTGGTGTCATAACCATACAGCTAAGGGTAGCCTAGAATTCCTCCTTACCTGTAAGAGGTTAAGAAGCTCAAATAACCTGGTTGGCACGTGACCAAAAGGACCAATAGGGAAAGAAGATACTTTCAAATCTTGGGGGGTGGGGGGGAGGCTTTATTTTGTGTTTTCTCTTGGGATGCAGAGAAGCATCAGGTCAGAAAACTCCTTCTTCTATAAACCATCCTAAAAGTCTCTCATATTACAAAAATTGTAAGTAAAAGCCAGGCAAGGTGTGTTAGATTATCTTTTGTTTTGCTTGTGAATTTTTCCTTTGCTGGAGGGAGGTTTATTCCTGTTTTTTCTAACTTTGAAACTAAGCCTAGAGGAAGTTCTGCTGTGTTTCTGACTAAAGTTATTTTCCATCCTGATTTTACAGAGTTGATTTTTACCTTTTTAAAAAAAAAAAAATAAAACCCTTCTTTTAAGAACCTGACTGATTTCTCTATTGTCCTAAGACCCAGGGGTTTGGGTCTGTGATCACTTTGTAACCAATTGGTTAGGATATTATTCTCAAGCCTCCCTAGGAAAGGGGGCGTAAGGGCTTGGAGGGATATTTGTAGGGAATGGGAACTCCAAGTATTTCCCTGATTCTTTGTTACATCACTTGGTGGTGGCAGCATACTGTCCAAGGGCAAGGAATTTGTGCCTTGGGGAAGTTTTAACCTAAGCTGCTAGAAATAAACTTAGGGGGTCTTTCATATGGGTCACCACATCTGTACCCTAGAGTTGAGAGTAGGGAGGGAACCCTGACACCTGGTTATGAAGAAGTCCTTTTAGATGTTAATTGAAGTTGCAACACACGGATGTTACATATGTGTCTGTATCTGCATATAAAGAGACATAATATGGAGTATACAGAAGACTAGTCAGGTATAAAGACTTTAACTAGCTTCCACTTTGGATGTCTGTATTGCTCACAACAGACAAAGCCACTATTGAATCATGTAGGTCATCCCAGATGAGTGTCAGTATAATCTTTGGTTTCAGAGTAACAGCCGTGTTAGTGTGTCTTCGCAAAAAGAAAAGGAGGACTTGTGGCACCTTAGAGATTAACCAATTTATCTGAGCGTAAGCTTTTGTGAGCTACAGCTCACTTCATCAGATGCATACTGTGGAAAATACTGAAGATGTTTTTATATACACAAACCATGAAAAAATGGGTGATTATCACTACAAAAGGTTTTCTCTCCCCCCACCCCACTCTCCTGTTGGTAATAGCTTATGTAAAGTGATCACTCTCCTTACAATGTGTATGATAATCAAGGTGGGCCATTTCCAGCACAAATCCAGGGTTTAACAAGATGGTCTGAGGGGGGTAGGAAAAAACAAGGGGAAATAGGTTACCTTGAATAATGACTTAGCCACTCCCAGTCTCTATTCAAGCCTAAGTTAATTGTATCTGATTTGCATATGAATTCCAATTCAGCAGTCTCTCGCTGGAGTCTGGATTTGAAGTTTTTCTGTTGTAATATTGCAACTTTCATGTCTGTAATTGCGTGACCAGAGAGATTGAAGTGTTCTCCGACTGGTTTATGAATGTTATAATTCTTGACATCTGATTTGTGTCCATTTATTCCTTTACGTAGAGACTGTCCAGTTTGACCAATGTACATGGCAGAGGGGCACTGCTGGCACATGATGGCCTATATCACATTGGTGGATGTGCAGGTGAACGAGCCTCTGATAGTGTGGCTGATGTTATTAGGCCCTGTGATGGTGTCCCCTGAATAGATATGTGGGCACAGTTGGCAATGGGCTTTGTTGCAAGGATAGGTTCCTGGGTTAGTGGTTCTGTTATGTGGTATGTGGTTGCTGGTGAGGATTCGCTTCAGGTTGGGGGGCTGTCTGTAGGCAAGGACTGGCCTGTCGCCCAAGATTTGTGAGTGTGTTGGGTCATCCTTCAGGATAGGTTGTAGATCCTTGATAATGCATTGGAGGGGTTTTAGTTGGGGGCTGAAGGTGACGGCTAGTGGTGTTCTGTTATTTTCTTTGTTAGGCCTGTCCTGTAGTAGGTGACTTCTGGGAACTCTTCTGGCTCTATCAATCTGTTTCTTCACTTCTGCAGGTGGGTATTATAGTTGTAACACTGCACCATCATGTATTTTGTATATGCTACATATATTATAGAAAAGTTACTTCAGGAATGTTTATCAGTTTTTATGTACCCAGGAGCCCCAGTCACGAGACAGGACCCCATTGGGTGCTGTCTGAACACAGAACAAAAGGATAGTCCCTGCCCCAAAGGAGCTTACAATCTAAACGTAAGACAAGAGACAACAGGTGGATAGAGATTGATGGGAGTACAAGTCAACAATGAGGCAATATTGGTCAGTGTGGTAGTTTTTCAAATTTAAAAAAATATTGAGACTACTTTTGTATCCCTCTGTCTGTAAAGCAAGAAGCCTGAGGGTGTCTGTACTGGGCTCGGGGAAACATAAAAGCCTCTCTACAAGTAACACAAAGTAGTTTTTTTTTATTAAGAAATGCAATCAATGGCATATTTATTTCTGGTGTTCTTAAAAATGTGGGTGAACTGTGGAAGAATATTTTAGATTATTCAGAAAAACCTTTCTGCCTAGGGTGCAGTTCACATTTGGTTGCAGTTGTTAATGTAAGGAACTGCAGCTAACTAGCCTTTCATAAGATATTATTGCAGGGGTTAACTGTACCAGAGAAAAGTTCATGAGTCTATCAGGAAGGTCTTATTTAAAACAGTCTTCACACTTTAGCTTCAATGAGAACATTTTCAGGATCTGGATTATATTTAGAGAGATTTTTTTAGTCTCTAGGACAGTAGTTTAATTGCTACCAGAGGATGAAGTGCTACATAGTTCCCTTGAGCCTTGATTTGTGGGAACAGCAGCTGTAGTTTTCAACTGTATATTACCTAGTGGACAGCTCTGATTCCACAGCAGGTGTTAATGTGGCAATTAAAGGAAAAATGCAATGAACAGGTAGCAGGCGAGTCATTTAGATGACATGAAAAGTAAGTAAATATCAAATACAACGACCCAGAGAAAATATAACGCCTCAAAACATAGATTCAATTCATACTAATGGTTTAAAATGCTAAATGGTATTGAATGTTAGAAGGCTGCAATACTTATAAAGAAATGAGTTGTTCTTTATATGCTGTTATCAGAAGTGACTGTCACTAAGGCCATTGCTTCTCCCCGGATCCAAAGCCTATGCTGCCACAACCAGGCTCAGTCAAGAAGGCTTTTTTTTTTTTTATCCAAGGATTCTGAAACAAACAGCAATTAGTCTTAATTCAGTTGTTGGCCTCAGGCTTCAGGGCTACACCCCCACCTCCGAGTTGTCTGGCACTCCAGCTCTTGGCTGCCTCCCAGCCTCAGTCAGCTCTGCTCCCCACTGGACCCACCACAGGAGTTAGCTCCATTCCAGTGTACCTTTTCCTCCCTGGGCTCAGCCTGCCTCAGTCCTTCCTCCTTTCAGCTGCCTGCTAGGAGCCCTTTATAGGCCTAGATGTAGCTCAGCCCTCTTTAATGAGCTGGATTAGGCTCTCCAGGGGAGCTGGGCTCATCTTATACACAGAGACCAGCTGCCCCATGACCGTGACAATGGAAAAGTATGTACGATGAGACCAAAAACATGGATTCTAGACCGTGCGCTGATGCTTTATTTATTTTTACCAGTTTTTCAAGAGGATTCACAAATTTACACAAGAGGTAAAATTTTCAAAAGTGCCTAAGGGCCAGATTTTTAAAGATATTTAAGGGCTGAACTCCCATTGCTTTGACTTGAATGGGAGTTAGTCATTTTTGAAAATCCCACTATCAACTGATATGCACCTATGGGTACCTAAACACCTTTAAAATTTTGGCCTGTAGCCTCCTTACTCACTTAGGCACTTTTGACAGTTTTACCCAAGGTCAAATGTGTGATGAAAGACAACCTAGAATAAAAATCACTATTTTACATACTTGCCAATAGCAACTGTTCTCCATTTTCAAGTAAGTAATCAGCTTTGCTTTTAGGGGCATGATGTGAAAGGGTGAAAAGTAGCCTGAGATCAGCTTTTAATCATGTATAATATTAAACAATGTCAAATGCTTTTTCAATATTGGTCAAGCTCCAGTTACATCCCTTCCATGTTGCATAAATATAGTTTTAAGTTGAGTATTGCTGTATGTGTATATGCAGAGTATGTCTGAATTTCTAATTGATTTCTAAAACCCTTCAGCAGGTTTTAGAGCAGACCTGTGTCCAGAAAGAACTGAAATTTTGATTGAGATGATGAAAAGAAGTACAGAGACCCCAAACAAACAGGCAGATTGACATGAACTCTTAGAAAAATAAATGGAAACAAATAACTTTTGTTGACTTTAACTTATTTAAAGTCTGTTGCAGTTATTCTGCATGTGTACATTCTAAACATGTTTAGATCAAATCTAGGGATGATAAAACTATATTTTAATTGCATATGTAAACAAATATAGCCACAGCCTTCAAACTGATGTAGTGAAAGCTTAAATACCTGTTCTAGTTAGCAGAACCAGAAAAAACTGCTCATCATTCAATATGACCTGTATTATTTAGTCAAACTATTTGCTACATTAATCTCACGACATTAATCCCAAAACATTAATCCCACCAATATCTTGGTCATTTATTCTTGTACAGCTGATGTTTTCAGCACCATGTCACTATTAGAACTGAACAAATAACATGTTCAATGCATGTGCCTTCATTTTTGGTTTGTTTTTTGTCCATGAACAATTTTTTTCAAATTTATATCTTATTCAAAATCATTTACCAATCAATATTTATGAACAGTTTTTGTCTCTGATGTGTTTATGAGCAAGTTCATTGCAAATACTCAGTACTGGATAGTCAAGTTTTATTGGCTGGCTTTGACTGAAGATGTAGATGTGAGGGTATTGTTTCTGTTCACTTGTTATGTAACTTAGTCAGGTGCACGTACTTGCAAATGCTAGTTCAACATTCTTTTCTGAAGATTCTCTAATTTTTGCTTAAAATTTGTATTTTCTGCAAAGTTAATTGTTCATAGATTGTTCATGATCAGAGAAAGCAGGTTCCATTTTTAATTCAAGCAATTATTTGCAGACATTGTTTTTAGGTACATGTCCAACTCTTACTACTATATTCTGTGGGTTAGAATAGCCTTGGAGGGGCAATGCAAGAAGATCCTTCCTCCCCACTCATCAATAAGGTTTGCAAGGCTTCCCACAGTAGCAGCCCTTGTGCTCCCTGCTCTGCTGGTGGAGCGAGTCCCAGAAAAAGGGAGCGAGGAGGAATGGGCCTGCTCCCTCACCAACTCAAGTAGCAGGACCAACACACCAGAAGAGTGATCTGCTCCATCCTAATGCTGCTCATCTGTCTACCACCCCCATCAATAAAAAGCTTCCCATACACCAAGGAAGGGGCATAAATGTCACCATCTAGCTCTTTGTATTCAGATTTTCCCACTATGTTTTACAAATTATCTGCACTGAATTAAAGCACTACAAGGTTCTTGAAAAAGGCACTTGTTTGAAACAAAAGTAAATTTTCATTTCAATTTAAAGTTTTATATATATAAATTGTTTTCATAAACCTACCCTAGTCTTATGGCATGATATGAACAAGCATCCTGGTCACACCCCACACCGTTGTCTAATTAAACAGATAGCACTGGTGTATAGAGGCTCTTAGAATGGAGCTAATGTTGACATTGATGGACTAGGTAAAATACTGTCTTGCTGACTTTGTTGTTTTCATAATATTCTGCAGAGCTTTACTACAATAGCAGAGACATTAAAAACACTGTAGGATTATTGGAATAAGCAATTTTGAAAACTCAGAAATAGTTTCCAAGGAAACTGAAATAGGCTTAAAGGTTATATGTTACCAATTTCTAGCTTTCCCACATATGCAGACATCCTTCGGAAGTAATATTGTGACATAATATTCCTATATGAACAACTGCAACTCCCCAAAGGTGAAATTCAGACCTGTGCAAAGACCTTGGCTTAAAGAGGTCTTGAATAATACACATTAGTGGCTCTCTGTGCTGGGATAAATTTCACCCTAAGGGACTCCTTTCCTCTTAATGGGTAAAAGATTTATACAAGTAATTCCTGTTAGTCCAAAGCAAATTGGGCAGATTAATTCCCCATGCATCAGTAGGAAATGTATGCATTCCTTGTTCTGAACATCTTAAAAAAAATGTTTTTGTTTTGTTTTGCAAACCTAGTTCATTTGGAAACTTTTATCCTGTATTTTAATATTGTGAGTTGCTGGTGTGTGTTTCCCCCAAAAAAAGAACCAATTAAAAAAAAACACTACTAAGGGAAATCTGGACTATGCAGTTGAGAGAAAAGCCCCCTTCTACTTCCATTTTCTCCAGTAAAATGTTAGTCTGGTAAGAGTAGGTGCCCTATATATGGCATACAGTACATTGTATATGTGTGTTAATATTTTCTCTCTCCGCCCTTCTGTTCTTTTTTAGTTTCTCTTACTCAGTTTTACCCACTACATCCTCCACTGTTCACCTTATTATTTTCTTTTGTCCTCTCTTCACTGCTTTTTTTCCCTACTGCCTCCTAAGCAAAATGTGAACCCCAAAACATTTGAGCTTGAGTCAAACTTCCAAGCTGCTGTGTTAAGCAAGGTTTGAAACAGACCAAAACAAATTGATCCATAAATAATGTAGTAAGAATATGAGTTGGTTTTCAAAGGTGCCGAGCACCTGAAGCTCTCATGAAAGATATGGAAGCTATGAGTGTTTTAGCACTTCTAAAAATTGGACTCTAAGGGTTTTTGTTTTGTTTTTTAACAAATCTATATAATAGCAGCAGTTCTAAACTGTGGTCCATAGACCACTGGTACCAGCAAAACACTTCCAGCTGGTGTAGAAGAGCTGGTGGATCACAGGCATGAAGGGAACAGATCAAATGGGAGGAGGAGATGAAAGAGAGAGCAAAAAAGCAGAGTGTGATTGAGATTTTCAGAAAGGACAAAACACTTGTCAGATTGACAGATAAAATACCAAAAAAAATTCCTATTACTTTTTCCATGCAAGTAATTGCTGTAGTTGCCACAGGGATGTTGCATGATTGCAAATGGGAAGGGGAGGTTGCCTGTGAGATTGTGAATGGTAAGAGAGGTCATGCATAACATTTATCTATTCACATGTGACTCAGTTGAAAAAACTTCATGTGGAGAATATTTTCTACTTTCATATTTAAGTCCTGAATGCTACAGAACTTTCTCTTGCTGTTCACTCTGATGATTGGACTGGGCACCAGTTAAAGCACAAGCTCCACTGTGTCAAGAAGCTCCACTGTGTCATTATGCCTGTTGTGTATTGTTGTACAAGTGGCTTTGTTCTGAAGTGCACTCAAGCACTCCCAGACAAAATAAAAGGAAACAATGCTGCTCCACTGATCATATGCATACATATGATCTTTCAGTTAGTATGGTGATGGCTACACATAGTTTGGTCATTCAACATGACTTTTAAAAATTGTTATTTTGGGTCCCGTCTCCCCCCTAGTAATTCCCTATCCAAAATCAGAATGACTGCTGTAAGGAATTGTCTTGGAACAGCGAAGGCTGTCCTGGGAGCGCTGTTTAGCCAGTGTTTGTTCTTATTCAACACTATGAACAGATCTACTTTTGCCAGGAGGACATCAATTACAAGTACCTCAGAAGGCATTAACAAGAGTAGCCACACATGTGTTCACACAGTTTGTGATCAGGACAGGAGCTTGCTGAGGTCAAATAATCCTTGATGCACTAAAACCAACTAGCTTGAAGTCAAGAAGTAAAAACCAAAATCTCTAAGGTGTATAACTTGCACTGAAGATCATCTTCCCTTTATTTTTTTTTTCTTCCTTCATCTGTTGATTAGCCTCCGGTGGCTGGAAAACTGCACACTGGACTAATGCAAGAAGGGTTATAAATTGTATGTTACAAATGGGCTAGAGCTATCCATTCCCTGCAATGCAACCAACAATGTCAAGATTGGAACAAGGTGGGAGAGAGGAAGCAGGCTTCAGAGGTATGTTAGGTCAGGGACCTGTGGGATGGGCTTGAGTTTCCCCAGACTGGGAGCCCCTGGAGCAGTGAAGACTGGGATTTCAGGTACATGGACACCCTGATGCAATTACCTAATAATGTTAAAATTTCAGGAAAATAAATGTACATGGTTCAATTAATGTACATCCACTGTAGCTATTTAAAATATGCAGTCTTGGATAGGGTATATTTCATACTATCAGATTGTTTAATTGTAAATGTAAATTATGATCTGTATCCTTAATTTAATTTACATGTCCTTATATTAATAAAGGTATAAGGATTATCCTTTAAAATTAAGCAATCTTATCTATCTCAGAGAACATCTCAGTTACTTTAAAGCAGACATGACCAGACTGATACTGAAATGGATTTGATTACTCTTTAAGAACCATGAAACAGATGTGAGATCTTCACAATAAGATAGTGTCACACTAGCAATATATACATCCGCTGATCACTGCTAATGTATAACTGCTCTTTGATGGAGTGTGCAGCTTATTCTTTGACACTGTTCTTTCAGATGCTTGTATTTTTCACTTCATATATGACAAGACCTTTTAAAGAGCCATTGGTCCAATTTCACTATACTCTCTTCTCTGAAATAGTAATAACGAGTGACTACATGAACTTAATAAATGTGCTTTCTCAGTTTCTACTCCTATGAGACTCTTAACCCCTTTCAAAAACAAAAAACACATTGGCTGAAGCTGTGGCATTTACATCAGGGTGAAATCCAAGTCCAGATTTCCCCCAAAATTGGGAGGGGAGGATCTATTGTTACATTTTGGACACTACTATAGGTTTCTGTGGCATTGCACTGTAGAGAGCAGCGAAGAGAGGCAGCTAACTGGGAAATGTCAGCTGGAGTAGTCCAGCTATAAACTCTGTGCTTGGAGGTAGCAGGACTTGGTGAGTGGTGAATTTGGTCCACTGGTGGATTGGTTGCTTGTTCTCTGTATACAGGCTATGTAGCTGCGCCATGGAGCCTGAGACAGGATGTACCAAGCCCACATTGGACCAACAGGGCCGGATCAATCACTGGCCTCTCCCCCTTGCTGGTGCTGTTCATGCTCCAGGTGGAAGGGACAGATAAAAGGAGGCAGCCCAGGTCACACCGTGGACCCAGACTATGCTGTGGACGACCAGCCGATCACAGAGACTGACTGGGATGCCAAGACACTGCCAGCCAAGGAGATTCCCTAGATGGGCCTTATGGGAGGAAGTGACCCAGTAGAAGCTGATGCTTAAATCCTTAACGGGGAGTTTCCCCGCTTCATAGAGCCCTGGATTAGAACCCAGTGGAGTAGGGTGGTCCCAGGTTCCCCAAACCCCACTTGCCACGAGGTGTGGCTACTCTTTATTTGCTCTGCCCCACCTTGGGGGCTACAGACTGACTATTTCTTCTGCCCTACCGAGAGTGTCAGAACCCCAGCCAGGAGGCTCGGGGGCCATAGACTCTTTGTTTGCTCTGCTCCACCCCGCTTGGAGGCTATGGACTGATTGTTTTTTCAGCCCCACCAGGGGTCCTGGGCCCTCCTTGTTGCAATTATCTGACTCCATAGGGAGTCCCGAAAACAGTGACGGGGGTACCAACCCTGCACTGGGCCAATGGAGGCAGTCCTCCGTGACACCGCCCTGAAAAAGCCCTTAGACCTTTGATCAGTGCCTTCCTAAAGGTAACAAAGCACTAGCCTTTGATAGCCCAGTTTAATAGCCCAGTTGTTTAAAGTCTGAGTGGTTAATCACTGCCTGGTAGTGAAGGGCAAACCTGAGCTGAGCTAAGTAGCGAAGACTTAATATAAAAAGTCACTTGCTAAGCAGATGGGAGAGGCGTGAACAAAGGCAGCTAATGGAAGTTAGAGGGAGTTGAGAGAGGGAAAGTGAGAGGCTTCCTTTCCATGTTCTGCACTACATGTGATATCAAGACGAACAGAGATGGTGACCTGCACTAGATGCCCCATGTTGTTTCCTGCCTGAAGACAGAAGGGACTTTCTCTGTATGAAGTGCACATTGGTGGTTGTGCTGAAAGAAAAGATTCTTGGACTAGAGGGGCAAGTTGAGATTCTGCTAAAACTTAGAGAAGCTGAGGAGTTTCTAGACATCCATGTTTGGGAATCTATCTGTACCTCAGGTTCAAGTAAGAATGGAGCTGGTCACAAATAAATCTGTGAGAAAGGAAATCAGAGAGGAGGTCTGGCACTTCATAATCATCAGAAGCAAGATGTCATAGCAGTATTCTATGTGACTGGAGACGTATGATGATTGGCATACTGTGGTCATCAGAGAGAGGAAAACTAACAGGAATTCCCCCTCGCTAGAAGTTTGAAATTGATATCAGGTCCTCAGGGTGGAAGCTACGGAAGATATCTTTCTCCTTTCCATTGGATCTTGAGATGTACAGAACACGTGGACAACAGCTTAGACCAACCTGTAAGAAAATCAAGCTTACCTTCAAAGAGTTCTCCAATTGTCCATGGTAGACAGATGATACTTAGTGGAGAGTCAATATTCAGAAGAATTCAAAGAACATTCTTCAAGGGACAGGCGAACAATAGGACCGTGTATTGCCTTCCCAGAGCAGGGACGAGAGATGTCACTCTAAGATTGGATAGGCTTCTGAAGTTCTACTGGCAAGGATCCATTGGTGATAGTTCATGTTGGCACTAATGACACTGTGTTGTGGGAATTCAGGGAACTCGGAAGCATGCCAAAGAAGAATATCCAAGCAATCATCTGAGATCCTTCCTGTCCCACAAGCAAAGGAAGATGAAGACAGAAGATTCTGAAAGTGAATCACTGGCTAAATAAGTGGTGCAGGGCTTAGGTGTTGTGAAACATTGGCCCATCTTCTATGGGGAGAGGTAACTGTATAATTTGGATGGTCTCCACCTCAGTAGAAGGGGGACCACTCTCCTTGGAGACAGGATGGATAGAGTAGTCAGGAGGGGGTAAAACTAACCACAAAAGAGTAAAAATCGGGACGATGTGAGCATTCAGCACAAATTTGAGATGTTGAGAACAAAATTAATCAAGGAATCAAAGGACATGAAGAGACGGAATTCTTGAATGGCCTATACCCTAATGCTAGGAGCCTGGGTAACAAACAAGAGGAATTGGAATTGCTCATTTATGAGCATAAATTCTATCTAATTGGTATTACTGAAACTTGGTGGGATGATTCGCACAATTGGAATGTTAAAATCAATTATAACCTATTTAGGACTGATTGAGTGGGCAGAAGGGCAGGGAAAGTGACTCTTTGTCAGTAATGGTGTTAGCTGTTTCCAAGTCACGAATAACTCAGAAGAAAATAATCTTGAATTCTTATGGATCCTAACAGATAAAGCACAAAATGGGGTACCTCCTGGTGTCTGTTATAGACCACCAAATTACACTAGGGAATAGGATGATCACTTCCTTATGCACCTATCTACAATTTATAGAAAAGGTGGGGGGGAAGCCTGTGATCACTGGGAATTTCAATTTGAGTGATACATATACTGGAGGTCTCACACTGCCAATAGTAAGACATCCTTAGAATTTCTATACATTATAGATGACCATTTTCTAACTCAAAGTGTTGCAGCCCATGGGGGAGTTATATATTAGACCTCATCTAGACAGATAAACAGGAAGTGATCATAGAACTAAAAACTAATGCTAACTTAGATACAAGTGATCGTGACCAGTGATGTGGAGATTTTATTTATATATATATATATATATATGTATGTATGTATGTATTGCTTTAAAAGGGCCAATTTCACAAAGCTGAAAAAAATTCTGAGCAAAATCAGCTGGGAGAAAGACACTAATCATAAAAATATGAATGATAATTGGAATAATCTAAGAGTGCTTTACTAGATGCCTCAAAAGCCACAATCCCACGAAGAAGGCTGCACTAGATAAACTAACCAGGTTTAGAGGGGAAGTGAAGGCAGCTGTAAAAAATATACAACAAATATGGAAGAGAGGGGAAGTAATTACTATAAACCAGAAGTTAGGAATCCTAACAAATTGATAAGGAAAGCCAAGGGACAGAAGGAGAGCTCTATGGCCAGCAGGGTTAAGGACAATAAGAAGTTTTTAAAATATATTAGGAGCAAATGAATCCTGGCAATGGTTCATTGATACATGGAAATGGTAGAATTATCAATAATAATGCAATAAAGGCCGAGGTGCTTAGTAATATTTCTGTTCTGTATTTAAGGGAAAAAACAGGTGATGCGGTCTCATCAGCTGCAGATAACTCTTTCCATCAATATCTCTGGAGGATGTTAAACAGAAGCTACTAAAGATGCACATTTTTAAATCAGCAGGTCCAGATAACTTGCATTCAAGTGTTTTAAAAGAGCTGGCTGAGGCACTCACTGAACTATTAAGTTGCTTTTCAATAAGTCTGGAGGCACTGGGGAAGTTTGAGAAGACTGGAAGAAAGCTAATGTGCCAATTTTTTTAAAAGGGTAAACAAAATGACCCTGGTAATTACAAGCCTGTCCGCCTGACATTGATTCTGGACAAGATAATGGATCAGCTAATACGGGACTCAATTAATAACAAACTAAAGGCAGGTCATGTAATTAATGCAAATCAACATGGGCTTGTGGAAAATATATCCTGTCAAGCTAACTTAATATCTTTTTTTGATTAGATTACCAGTTTGGTTGATAAAGATAATAGTGTTGACGTAATATACTTAGACTTCTGTATGGCAGTTGACTTGGTACAGCATGACAGTTGATTAAAAAAGCTATAACAATATAAAATTTACATGGCACACATTTAATGGATTAAAATCTGGCTAACTGAGAGGTCTCAAAATGTAACTGTAAATGGGGAATCGTCATTGATTCCAGTGGGGTCCCACAGGGGTTGGTTCTTCGGCCTACACTATTCAGCATTTTTTTCATTAGTGACCTGGAGGAAATCATAAAATTATCACTGATAAAGTTCGACGATCACACAAAAATTGCGGGAATGGTAAATAATGAAGAAGACAGGTCACTAATTCAGAGCAAGCTGGATCACTTGGTAAACTAGGAACAAGGAAAATATGCTTTTAAATATGGCTCAATGTAACAGTATACATCTGGCAACAAAGACTGCAGGCCATACTGCAGGCCCCAAAGATTTGGGGGTCATAGTGGATATTCAGCTAAACATGAGCTCCCAGTTAGACGCTGTGGCCTAAAAAGCTAATGCGATCTTGGAATGCATAAACTGGGGAATCTTGAGTAGGAGCAGAGAGCTTATTTTACCTCTGTATTTGGTACTGGTGTGACTGGTGTACAGGATACTGTGTCCAGTTCTGGTGCCCACAATTCAAGAAGGATGTTGATAAGCTGCAGAGGGTTCAGAGAAGAGCCAAAAAAATGATTAAAGGACTAGAAAACATGCCCTATAATAGATTCAAGGAGTTCAATCTATTTAACTTACAGAGAAGATTAAGGGGTGACTTGATTAGTCTACAACAGCAGTTCTCAAACTGTGGGTCAGGACCCCATTTTAATGGTGTCGCCAGGGCTGTCTTAGACTTGCTGGGGCCCGGGGTCGAAGCTGAAGCTGCAGCACCACAGCCCTTCAGCAAGGCTCAGGTTATGGGCCTCCTGCCTGGGTCTGAAGCCCTTTTGTACAGCATGACATGGCCTTCTCACCCAGAGTGAGGGGGCTTAGGCTTTGGCATTGGGTCCCACACCTGGGTGGCAGGGCTCGGGCAGGCTCAGGCTTCAGTCCCCTCTCCTGGGGTCGTGTAGTAATTTTTTTTGTCAGAAGAGGGTCGCAGTGCAATGAAGTTTGAAAACCCCGGTCTATAAGTACCTATGTGGGGAGCAAATATTTAATAATAGGTTCTTCACTCCAGCAGAAAAAGGTATAGTACAATCCAATAGCTGGAAGCTATAACTAGAAAAATTCAGATGGGAAATAAAGTGTATGTTTTTAATTGAGAATAATTAACCATTGGAACAATTTACAAAGGGGCACGGTGGATTCTCCATCACTGACCATTTTTAAATTATGATTGCATATTTTTCTAAAAGCTATGCTAGGAATTATTTTGGGGAAGTTCTCTGGCCTGTGCTATGCAGGAGGTCAGACTGGTCCCTTCTGGCCTTAGAATCTATGAAGGACTGTAGCTGTAGTATCCAGAGATAGGCATGATACATGCTACCCCTTGCAGTTCTCACAATGTGTTATCCATACTAACCCAGGCTGGCCCAGTTCTGAACAAAGATTTTTAAAACGCTATGTTTTGTGGACAAATCTCCAGCAGAAATTAAACTGAGATGGTGTATTTGAATCTCTTATAACCCAGTCCAGGTCTTCAGGAAGGAAAGGTGGTAAATGCGGATACTGCATGTCATTTAACCCTTTAAAGGTTTGTAGAATCATTAAAAGAAGAGAGAAAAATATTTATTATCTAGTCCATCCCTCTGGCTATGCAGGATTGTTCTGTTGCACATTTGCTAGTGTTTTGTTAAGGTTAGTTTCAAATATCCCAGGTGATGGTTATTTTGACAAGTTATGTAATCTAATGGGTCCAGAGGTCTTTCCTCTGTTTTTCCCCTTTGTTAATATCATCTGTTCATTTCTACTTATGCTGGCAGGTACCATCCTAAATAAATAATTCCTCTCCATTTTGGTTTCCATGTTTCATATTCTTCAAATGTTTGTACACCATTATCATGTCCTCCCTTTGCAGTCAGTTATCAAACAATACCACATTTGCCTTTTTTTAACATTTTCTCTTAAGTCAATCCTTTCAGGCCCCAAGCATTTTTGTGGTTGTTCTGTGAACTCTCCAGTTTGTCAGTACTCTTTTGGTATTGCAGTGCATAGGATTGCTTTATGGAGGTTCAGTAACATAAGATTGTAAATATCTTTTTGTGATTTATGGGGATATATACAGGTGAGTACAAGATTCTCACAAAGGTGCAGTGTTTGTTGTATAGTCCTGGGACATGAGCTGTTCCTAATTTGGGTAATTGAACCAGTGGTTTAGTGCTGGTGTAAGAATCAATGGTGCAACATGTCCATGCTAGCCATGCGCTGCTCTTTGCTGTTTAGCCAAGCATCCACACTTGTGCTGTGTTGAAGCTGCATTGCCCTCTAATAATCTATTCCCTCAATTTCCAGCACAGCTACCTGAAACCTTTATTAGTGGAAGTTTTTGAAAAGTCTGTTGGGGTAGTACAAAGGTCAGAGCAAAGGTCAGACCTGAGAAATGTTCAGGCGTTTGGATGTAGGGTTTTGGTTTGGCCGAAGCAGTCATCCATTTTTGTAGACCTATTCTAGAGGGAGTGTACAGACAGCTACCTATAGGAATTGAAAATAATCTTCCATGCTAGTCTTACTCCTTGCTTTCAGTGCCTAATCTCTTTAGTAACTCTATTCAAAACTAAAATTTCCTTTGCACCAAATAAAATAAAAACCAGTGGCTGGTACTCTGACACTCTGTTCTTGGACATGGCAAAAAAAGAGGAAAACTTAAGTCAGATGCAGTCTCCTGGGGCTTTTTATTTTTAAAAAGTTATATACAAATTTAGAAAATTGACTGTGGGTCTGATCTTGTTTCCCATTGTTGTTAGCAGCAAATGTCTGTTTACTTCACTTGGAGCAGAACTGGACCCTGTAGTTAATTTTTTTTAAAAACTCCAGACCTCAGCTGTTAATTTAAAATTCAGTGTTTTTTCTGCTTCTCAAATTCCCGTCCTTAATGAGGGTCCCTGCCAGACTAAAGGGAGGAATGAAGAACATCAATGACACTCCAAAACAATATTGGCAACTGAGAAGTATGAATGAACAGGTTGGTTCAGTTGGATAAACAAGAAAGAAAAGATCCTAAAGACAAAAAATACTTAATGCCTTTATTCCCAAACTTGATATACCCAGCAGCTCACTTTTCTCAAAAAAGAGCTGAGCATCCATCCATGGAAAAACTATGGAATTATTGTTTGATTAACTGCTCGTACTGTCATTACTTGATGCCTAATTATGCATCAGTGTTTGCCTCATTATGTCGTGAAGCAATATGATGGCAGATTAGTTTGTGAATTGAGAAACCGATACCTTTTTGATAGCTATTCCTTGTGCTTCCTTTCCTTCTCAAACAGAGCACTGAATCTGAACAACAGGTTAGCTCTGTAGCTATATAATCGCGACACCCCCTCCCCCAAATACCTAGCCTAGAAGGCAAACTCTTCACTGCAAATGACCAAAGAAAGATTGCTTGAATTAATCTTGAGCAGATCACTTTCCTGTGTTACAGTTAGGGCAGGTTTTCAGAGGAATACCATCAGCTGCAGATTTCGAAAGACTTTCTCAGCAATGTTAATCCACTGCGTCCCTTGCTTCTGCTACATTCACTGTGGTTCATTACATAGCAGTATCCTGAAAGGCAATGCCTAAAGCAGAGTTAACATTTTCAAACTGAGAGGGGGTGAAGGGGGGAAAAGCTTAGGGGGAGAAATCAGGATGGTGGGAAGTTCAACCATTACAAAAAAAGAAAGTGACAGGATACAGAAAGACCACTACAAGCAAACAAGTAGCTAATGCAGTCACAGGATTGTAAAAGCATTAGCTGATGAGAACTGAGTCAAAGTGTCAGAAGAGGGAATGCACCTTCCCTGAGCAGTCCTACATGGCAAGAAGTTAATCAAGAAAGACTTGGAACACGGACAAAGGAGAGAAAGAGAAAGTCAGGACAGTAGCATGAAGCAATCTAGAAAGTTAACCAGGTGCTTAGATTCAGCAATAAAATAAATTAGCACAATTTCTCAAAGCTTGTGCCCCTTCTGGCCACCAAAGTTGTTCTCAAATGTGGGAGCTATATTTTAGAAAAGATATTGAAGAAATAAGAAAGATGCAACATATCCGTACACTTAAATATCTTTGAAAAGTGGTGTTTAATTCTAGGATTTATATTGCTTAGAAATGCAGGGTGCCATGCTGTGCGGTATTGAGTCCATGCTGCAAGGTATTATGCATCCTCAATTTGTGATCTGTTGAAGGTGTACAGTGTCTTGAACAGGGGCTCAGCACCATGCAGTATTGGACCCTACATTAGAAACTACCTTAGAAGGAAACACATTTTGTTATGTTGTTGTAAAGCCAAAGCAACAAAGCAAGGATGTCAAACTCTAGAACAGTGATACTTAGATCTCAGTGATTCAGGAGCCAAATTAGTGATCAGCATTACCCAAAAGAGCCACAGTAGTGTTAATTCATTGTTTCATTTATTATTCTATATACTCACAGCAAAATGACTGACCGAGTATTCCGCAATTGGTTGTTAATATAGTAAAAGCATCCTGATTGGTTAATAATTAAATCACACCGTGTTTTAATATCATGCGCTGCAAAGAGCTGCAAGAGAGACATTAGAGCCACATGTGGCTCCCGAGCCTCAATCTGAATATCCCTGTTCTAAAACAAGGATTAATGTCGGGTGGTTTAAACTGAACCTCAGGCAGTTCTGGGCTCAAAGAGAACATGCAAGGAATTTTCTTGCTCACAGACAGCCAATCCTTACTCAGGGAAAACTTCCACTGAAATGTTGCCTGAGTAAAAGGACTAGAGGCTGAATAAGGACTTAAGGGTTTGTCTCACTATGATTAGTATATGAAATGGACAACAAAAATGGTAGCACACATGTCTATTGTTAGGCAGAAAGTTAGCGGAATGCTAAGGGCCAAATTCTGAAACCCTTATCCACGTTTAGTAGCACCTAGGGTGCTATTCAGTGTGAGTAAAGGAATCTGAATCTAGTGCCAATTTTAATAAAAAGGTGCAGGGATTACATGAGCTGCATGACCTCCTTTCACCCTTGAAAGTGCCTGTGTTCCTATCCTTTATGCAAAAGTTCTCCAGCATGCTGTGTCTAGGGCTTTTGAGGGGTTAAAAAA
Source organism: Lepidochelys olivacea (assembly GCF_965140295.1). NCBI lineage: Eukaryota > Metazoa > Chordata > Testudines > Cheloniidae > Lepidochelys > Lepidochelys olivacea. The sequence goes on from NC_140414.1 coordinate 78,471,541, forward strand.
AGCAATGTTGGAAAAAACAATTTTCTAAGATGACAGTGCCTAGTATAGAAGCCAGTGGTATGTTTCGGAGGAAGAACTAAAAATATGTCAGATAGTTTCAGGCAACGCAGAGAAAATGTCAGTATAATGACAGGTCTCAAATCTGCAAGACTTTTCACTGTGTTATAAATATCTAGAAATTGTCCTTGTTGACATGTTATTGTCAAGTATAGTTTATAATTGTTAACAATTAATGCTGTCATGATGCAGTTTAGTCAGTCATGTTACGCTGATAATACAAGGATGACATTTATGACTAATTTACTGCTATCCAAGAAAATGATGCTTTCTCCATTTCAGTTCTCAGTAACCTCATTTAATTGTGTCCTAGGAGGAACCTCAGACTTTCATTCCTTGGAGATAGTTTACTGTATAAATACTTGTGTAATGAACAGAAGTGTTAAAAGAATCAAATTTTAATGCAACAAGGTCATCCATTTGACAGGTTTGAACTGTATAATTATGCCCAGAAGAATTATCTGTAGGGAAGCCTTAGATTTATTTGTTACCGCACGCTTAATATATAGTTTTCCTTGTAAATGATATTAGTCCAAATCCTCCACTGACTTCGGGACACACTTTTGTTGCACTACCAGTGTGAGGAAATCTGAAAGCCAGTGCAGTCTGCCCTGGAATGATTTTCCGGTACAGGGGGATCCTCTAGCAACACAGAGCCAACATAACACCTTCTATTTCACTTCCCTCTTTGTGGGGGCATGAGGGTCATGGCCATGAGAAAAGGCAAACAGCCAGAGTTTCTGTAAGCCCTGCTGATCCCCAGCTGGCACAAGGGCTTTTTGAAGCAATTAGCAGCCCATGTAAATTAGGCTATTCTAATTTAAATCAGGGGAGCAGCCACTCACACAGCAGACCCAGGATGGCTGAATGGGCTTCGATACGTTTGTCTTCAGTACTATTCTTACACCTGTTGGGGGTGTCATGCTGTCTGGAGTGGTTCACAGTGAGTGCCAACCTCAGGGCAGATTGTCAAAGAGCAGAACAGTTACCCCAAACTGGTGGTACATTCTATAATTAGATTTCACCAACCCAGTAACCAGTGTGAACTCCTGGATCACTATACCAGTCTTACTATGGAGTCAGACAGTCCCCTTGGGCACTCCAGTCTATGTTGCCCCTGGGCAAGCTGGACTTAGTGATAAATGGTCACTTACACCAAAGATCACAAAATATTCAGGTTGCTTCCAGTCCCAAGAGACAGTCACTTACCCCAGGTCAGTTTGTACCTTTGATCTCATATCAAAGACAATGCTGGCAACCAATCTTATAGTAAACTAACTAAGGATTTATTAATTAAGAAAAGAAATGAGAGAGTTATTTACAGGTTAAAGCGGGCAACATATATGCACAAATGAGTTGCAATCCTAGGTTCCAGAAGGTGACAAAGCAGTAGTAATCTGTCCATGGAATGTCTTCTCAGGCTAACCTAGGTTGACCCTGGGGATCTCTGCTTGTTTCTTAGCTGCAGCCCTTGTAAGAATCCAAACAACAAAGAGATAACTATTTCTTCTTGTGAGCATCTTTATATGCCCTTCCCCCAGAATTCAAACCTGTGGGACGAGTGCTCCTGCACATAACTTCTTCAGGGGTGGATGGGGCAATCATCAAAGTTTTTGTCCTACAATGGCCAATTTAGTTTTGATAGTCCTTCTTGATGGATGGGGGGAACCACTCCTCCAGTCTGAGTTCACAAGTTAAGAGCAGGCATTTTTACAGCTATAATGCAAAATTTTCGTATTACCTTTAGGGATTCAGACATTACAAGTAAGATTAATGCATGCAGCAACTTACAAGCTTTTATAGAATCTAAACCCTAAAACATTCTTACAAGTCTAACAAGACCTAACTTGAACAATACTAATATACAGGTGAGCTGGTCTGGCTTCCAGCTATGAATCCGTCAGTGCTCAACTGACTCCTACAGCCTTGGCCAGAGCTCGCACCTGTTTTGCCTGTGTCACAGGGGGTATTAGCCCCAGAAGTTAAAACATGGAGGGACACCGAGCCTCAGTGCTGGAACTAGGGGGTGCTACCACACTCCCAGGCTTGAAATAGTAGTAGTAACCCAAATACATCATTTTCCGCTTTCATCACCCGTACAATAAAAATTGTTCTAGCACCACTGGAACAGAGTGGAGCACAGTTCTCCTTTCTCCCTGGCTTATGTGGTGAGAACTCCCCCTCCTGTTCCAATCTGCTTCAACCACTGCTTAGTCCTGGTCTCCTGCCCATAATCTAATTAAGGTAATTGTTATGCTTAATTGTAAAGAAAATTATCAGCTAGTTTATTCTTAACTTCCTGTTCTAGGTGGTTTTGCAGTGTTCCTGTGTGCGTCATTCTGAGTAGAGGTGGCTGCATTTCACAATTTACCATTGCTATGGTGAGAAAAATGATTCCTCTGTGTACCAGTAGTTAGTAAGGAATTTTGGATCTTTCTGGATGAACAGAACTAAAGAGTATTTTATATTTATATACTATCTCTCTTTAGAAAGAGAACTTGTAGTTTGCTATACATAACAAGAAACATACAGTGAAAGGTAGAGGCAAGCTTAAAGTAAAGAAGGTGAGAGGATTTTCCCAGTGATTCTCAAAGACTTTCCCTAAGCATAGACACAAACAGGGCTAAGGGTGTATATTAAAGGATAATATGCTTGAATGTTGCTAAGTTACTGTAACAAAAACCATTTTTCCAAGTCTTTCTCTTCTCATCACTGTCTTTCTTTTTGGGGACATATTTTGCTGTCAGTCATGAACACCAATGAAAGAAGACTGCCAGTCAGCACAATTAGCAGAAATGGGTAGTACAAAATAGCAAGGTTTCTCATTACAGGGATGACATGAAATAAACTTTCAGTAAAGAACAGCTTAGATTCCCTATGTAACCTTTCTAAAAGGGTTTAAAATTTAATGAACAGAATTTGATTTCTGTATTTAACTTTGGCTTGTGAAACAGGATTTTAGCTGTTGTATTATGTTTTCATAGTATTCCAATTCTCTTTTCAGTAATGAGAGCTCAATAAATTATGTAAATGTATGCAATCCTTACTGTGTGTATTGAACCTCGGTCTTTAACTGCTCTGAGCTCACAATCTCTGCAGCTAATGGAAGAGAAAAAGATGTCTTCAAGGCACCTTTCTGCCTTCCTGATCATAGGATTGGCCAAGGGCTGAAACAGTTCTATATTCAAGTTAGAGCAGCCATAGGACTGCTCTAACTTACACCTAATGGAACAGTCCCCCTAGGGATTAATTTTCTGACCCAAAATCTGCAGAGCAAGGGGGCTTAATTTCCCAGGTGTCTCTCTAGGGCCTTTACTTCTTCAAGTAGTGTCCCTGTGAGTGCTCCACTGTAGGTGTGCTTGCGTCCCTGCGCTGCTGATCAGAGAACTTTGGTAGCAGTGTCTGTTAGGCTCGTGTGTGCACCGCCCCCCCCCACCTCGTGCTCTGCCACAAGGCTAACCAGCACTGCGCAGATGAGCCTACCTCAGTTCCTTCTCAACCACCCCGGCAAGAGACGGAGCCATTAGCAGTCTGTTTATCGGATTGTTATTCCTATAGGAATTCAAAGAGTTAGTCTGAGGGCATGTCTACACATACAGTGCTGCAGCATGTCTGTGAAGACACCCTATGGCTGATGGGACCTCTCCCTTTGGCATAATAAAACCACCTCCACAAGCAGCAGAAGCTATGGTGGCGGGAGAAGATCTCCCACCAACATAGCACTGTTCTCACCGGCACTTACATCCTTGTAACTTATGTTGCTCATGGGGATGGTTTATTCACATCCCTGAATGACACAAGTTCTGCTGGCATAAGCTGTAGTGTAGACATAGCCTTGGAGTTCCTCTAGTTTTGTTTTGTTTTTTTCTTTTTTAAAAAAATGAATCTTTTTTCCCTTTGTCTGGGGTTTGCCCTAGTGCAAAGTATGCCCGATTCACTGGGGTTTAAGAGGTTCCTCTCATGCAAAGAGGCCATCCCAGTAGCGGACAGATGTTCCTGCTGCATCCGTTGTCTCAGGGAAAGCTGCATTTCCTAAAAGTGTGGTTTCTGCCAACAATTAAAGTCCAGATCTCAGAAGGACTGAGACTAAAACTCTTCCTCATGGAGATAGCCCTCAAGCTGTCCCTGGACCCCTCTAGATGGTGTGAACCTTCCCCAAAGTCCTCAACATCTAAGGTCTATGAGTCAAAGAAAACAGCTGTGGAACCCTCACATAAGGCTTCAAAAAAGAGTCATGAGTCCTTAGAGTGATCTCCAGGCTAGTCAAAAAATATCTCTGGCACATTCAATGTCGTGAGCTCCAAGGGCACTAAGGCCATCCAAACACAGTACCCATAGCTCATGAGGTTCTGGTGTACAGATACCATTGATGCACCTAAGGATGTGATGGCATCAGCACCGAAGCAACAGTACCGACAAGGAAAGGTAAGGATAGAGACTGCACTACCTCTGGGAAGATGCTGCCAGTACAGGCATTACCGTCGGCACCATCAACAACATGCCATCCAGCCTCGGAGCACTCAGTATGTCCCAGATCTGATCCCCTCAATGCCATTGACCCAGCACCAACAACCACCATCAGTACCGAGTATGACAGCACCATAAGAGTTCAGACACTCAAAGGACCTTATGGTAGCTGAGATACCAGAGTCTCCCCTGCTCTGTACTGTGGCCCTGGTACCGAGTTTATGTCGGACACAGGAATCTCCACCAGTACTGGGTTGTACACCTCTAGTGGAGAATTGGAGAGTAAACAGGAGGAGGTTGTTTCCCATCACTCCTCTCACTTTCCTTATAGTGCCCACTACCAATCTGGGTCCCCTCAGTCATACCCTTCCCCTGCTCCGCAACCACCATGGTATGGCCAGCCATGAGCCCAACCACCATGACCCCTTACACCACCCCAGTAGCCCTACTGGGATCCCTAGGCAGCATACAGACTCCACACCAAACATCTAGCGTGGCCCACCGTGAGCCTTTGAGGTGCTCTCCCTCAGCCATGGTATCCAGAGCCTCTGAACCTCTCAAAAAAATCATGGAAGAACAGGATGTCAGATTCAGGGATGCTAGAACAATTTTTACACAGTGCATGCCGATGATGGAAATCATGTATTTATGTTTGTTGTTATTGCTTCAAGCAGGAGCACCCCTAGTTCTAGCACCACTGGTTGGATTTGAGGAGGAGGTCACACCACAGACCAACATTTCTTCCTCCTCTCCAGACAGGGCAGTGATGTCTTCTCTGCTGTTTCTAGCAGACAACTTCAAGCTATTTCAAGATTTAGCAAAACGGGTGACAGACACTTTGCAGATTCCTATTGAGAGGAAAGACACGTATCATTAACTCATGGACATCTTACACACTTCCTTTTTCTCCAGAATAGCTCTCCCCAGCAATGAGGCCCTTCTGGACTCAGCCAAGCTTATTTTGCAAACTCCAGCATCGGTCATGCCTCCCTTCAAATGGACCAATAAAAAATATTACATCCAGGGTAAGGATATGGAATTTCTTTTTTCCCATCCCCTCCCTAGTTTGATAGTTGTGGATGCACTGTACTCCCAAGGTTGTCAACACCGGGTGAAGTCCACCCGCTATGACAGGGATTGGAAGCACCTTGACCTATGTGGGAGAAAGACCTATTCATCTGCTATACTGCAATTTAGAATTGGAAATTCTCAGGCTCTGTAAGCAAAATACAATTACATCAGTTACTCTAAGCTCAACGCATTTATTGATCAGCTCCCAAAGTCACACCAAGAACAGTTTCATGCTGCTGTTAATGAAGGACAACTGGTGGCCAACACAGAACTCCAGTCAGCACCTGATGCAGTCGACACAGCAACCCAATCTATCTGCACAGCTGTTATGCAGTGAGCATCATGGTTGCACCTGTTCGGCTTCCCTAAGGAAGTGAAGACTACTGTAGAGGACCTCCATTCAAGGACGCCAAAAAGATTGACACATCCCTCCATACACTCAAAGTTTCCAGAGCTACTCTTCAGTCATTAGGGATTTATATACCTGGACAAAAAAGAAAATTTAGTCCTCAACCTCTGCATAAATCACAGCACTCCAATTCAGTGCTATTATGAGCCTCAAAGGAAAAAATCCAGGTTTTCAAAATGTAAACCATCAGGCCCACAGTCTTCCTCTTCACAACCATTCACCTCAAAACATCAGTTTTGACACCTTGGTTGGGACACTTTAGTGACCACTCCTCTCAACACCAACTGCAGCTGATCAACCCATCATATCCATTTGGGTGCTGCTTTGCTTCGTTCAACAACAACTGGGAATGAATAACATACATAAAATGGATTCTGGAAATCATCTGCAATGGGTACTCCACCCAAGGGGTACTTCACCTCCCTCCCCATCAACGCCCTTCCCCCTCCCTCTTCAGGGTCCCTTCTCACGAGAGTCTGTTGCAACAAGAAATAGATCACCTTCTCTGCTTAGGAGCCACAGAACTTGTGCCTCTGCATCTATGAGGCATAGGTTTTTACTCTCATTATTTCCTGATGCCCAAGAAGAAGGGAAGTTGGAGTCCCATGCTAGACCTTGGAGCACTGAATAAGTTTATCAGAGCTCAAAAATTCAAAATGGTCACACTAGCAATGATTATTCCATCTTTGGAACAGGAAGATTGGTTCTCGGCCCTCGACCTGCAGGATGCTTACTTCCACAGCAACTCCCCAGATTTACCCTGGGCCAGGACCCTTACCAGTATAGAGTACTCCCCTTTGGAGTCTCATCAGTTCCAAGAGTATTCTCCAAGGTCCTCTCTGACATGGCAGCTCACCTATGTTCCCAGGGGATCATGATCTACCCCATGCCTGGAAAATTGTCTCCTCAGAGTCTGGTCATTCATTGAGGCCCTTTGGGCTACCTAAACTACTGTGGACTTGTTCGTGGAGCTGGGCCTACAGATAAACTTCCAAAAATCAATGTTAACCCCTGTACACTACCTAGAGTTCATAGGAGCTGATCTTGACTCATTACAGGCAAGGGTGCTCCTTCCACAGCACAGGTTCACAACTTGTCCATGCTCAGAGTCCGTACAAATATCACTGCCTTTAACTTCTGGGGCACATGGTTGCGGGCATGTCCATGATAACTCATGCTAAGCTTTACGTGAGGTAGCTCCAGACATGGTTCAGCTTGGTTTACAGGCCAAACAGAGACAGACTAGACAAACCTTTCTCATGGCCCACCAAAGTCAAACACTCCCTAGACTGGTGAAAGACCCAGCAAATGTCTGCCTGGCGATGTCCTTCTCACAACCTTTCCCATCATTATTTCTCACCATTGATGCATCCCTCAAGGCGTGGGGTGCACATCTCAACAACCTCATGGAGATGTCTCTTCACATCAACCTCCTCAAACTCAGAGCAGTCAGGAATGCTTGTGCTCACTTCCGCTAATCAGAGGTACACACACGAGTCATCGCAGACAACACAGCATGCATGTACTACATAAATCGTCTGGGAGCGGGGCGGATCTCACTCCCTCTGTGCAGAAGCACTAAAGCTGTGGAACTAGTGCATTTCTCACTGTGTCACAATATTAGCAGTCTAGCTTCCAGGAGTACAGAACACGACAGTGGACAGTCTCAAGTTCCCACACAACCACAAATGGGAGATGAACTCAGCAGTACTTCATGAGATATTCAGATGGTGGGGAACACCAACTATAGACTTATTCGCCACTTACCTGAACAAGAAATGTCCATTCTACTGCTCCCTGGAAGGCCTCAGACAACACTCCTTAGGGGACACTCTCCTTCTCTTGTGGGACAAGGGCCTGCTATATGCCTTTCTCCCAATCCCTCTATTATCAAAAGTCCTGTTTAAAAATAAAGAGAGAGAGCAAATGTCATACTGATTGCTCCCACATGGCCAAGACAGACATAGTACCCTTACCGGTCACAGCTGGCAAAGTGTCCACTGATCCTTCTTCATAACCTCTCTTGCACAGCCAAGGATGCACGCTCAACCACAACATGTGGATACTGTGGCTCAAGGCCTGGCTCCTTCATGGTCCCAACACATAGAAAGATCCTGCTCTGAGGAGGTACAGGAAGTGTGTAGCTGATTTCCTACTGTGTAGTAAAGTCATACTTACCTGCAGAAGTGGACCAGGTTTCAGGTTTGGTGTAATTCTAGACAAATTCCCCTGACATCTGCTACTCTCCCAATGATCCTAGACTACAGGCTGACTATCAAGAAATCAGGACTATTTCTTAGTTTATTCAAAGTACACCTAGCAGCCATAACATACTTCCATCAACAAATAGAGGGATACTCAGTGTTCTTGCACCCAACTACAAAGCAACTCCTCAAGGGTATAATAAACATTGTCCCCCAACCCAGACATCCCACCCTAACATGGGACCTAAACTTAATACTAAATACTCTGACTAGGCCACCCTTTGAACCTATGGCTCCTTGTTCGCTCACATACACATCAATGAAGACCGCATTCCTGGTGGCAGTCACCTCGGTGAGGAGAATAGAGAAGATAGTGGCAATGATGTCAGGCACACACCCATTCTACAGTATTCTTTTGGAACAAGGTTACACTCATGCTACACCCAAAGTTCGTCCCCAGGTTGACTTCGGTTTTTCACATAAATTAACTGATTCACCTCCCAGCTTTTTACCCTAAGCCTCACCGATATAACAGGGAGGCTATTCTACACACGTTAGATGTTAGAGGGGCTCTGGCCTTTTACCTGGACAGGACAAAGACCTTTAGAAACTCTCCTAAGCGCTCTCTTTCCATTGCGGACAAATCAAAAGGTACACATATATCTGCACAGAGACTCTTGAACTGCATTAAACAATGCTACGAGATTCGCAGAGTCATTCTTCCATCTGAAATCCATACACACTTCATAAGGTCAATTTCCGCCTTAGTTGCCTTCGTCAAGAATGTCCCTATTTTGGAAATCTGCAGAGCAGCCACCTGGGCATCTGTACATACCTTTACAGAACACTATGTGGTTACAGGTGACTCAACTTCCAACGTCAACTTTGGCACCTCAGTATTATCATCCATAACAGACTCGACTCCAAAGCCCCAGACCTCCATTGGGAACACGGCTTGGGAGTCATCTACAGTGGAGCACCCATAGGGGCACTACTCAAAGAACAAGAGGGAGTTACTTTGTGCAGTGACAATGGCTCTTTGAGACGAGTGTCCCTATGGGTGCTCCACGACCCACCCTCCTCCCCTCTACTTTGGAGTTCATGTCAATGACTCTTCAGTAGAGAAGGAACTGAGCGTGGGTAACCTGTGCAGTGCTAGTTAGCCTCACGGCAGAGCACAAGGTGGGGGGACAGTGCATGTGTGGGCCAAACGGACACTGCTACCAAAGTTCTCTGATCAGAAGCACACGGACACAAGCACGCCTACAGTGGAGCACTCCTAGGGGGACACATCTTGAAGTGCACAAGGTAAGTAACTTCCTCTTTTCTTGGCCTCACCATATGTCTGCACTGTAGCCACACTAGTCCCTGAGTCTGGGAAAGAAGAATGTAATCAATCTCTGGCTCTGTAAGATCTGTGGCTTTGATGTCTTTTCTAAAATCTCTCCATGCTCTTCCTGGGAAACTTAGAGGGTCTAGGTGAAGAAGTGCTCACCTAGCACTTCTGCCACCAGGAGGAATCAGTAAGAAACATTACACCTTTTAGCCACACAAAGAAGAGGGAAGAACAACAATTCCATTTAAAAAAACAAGTTCCTCCTCTGTCATCCCTATCAATTCAAAGTGTATACTTTTGAACACTGAATTAACAATTGGGTATTCTACTTGAGCAGACCTTTAATTACTAGGACGAAACAATTTTCTCTTCACTGCTCTTTTAGAAAAACTCCTCCAGGCTTTAAATGAAGATAAAGAACCCACACAAAAGAATTACAATAGAGAATTTGTTTATAGACTATCAGCAATGCAGACATAATGCTGCCCTTTATCATCACTTGTCATACTAGTGACAGCCTATAAAACTCTTGCTCCTGCACGACTCTTTATTTGTCATCTTCTGCGCCAGCTCCTGCCCTGGCAGATGCCTGGCATGTATCAGACATATGATTTATTACCTCATTTAATCAACACTGTGAAAGAAAGAATGATATCTTTTCTTTTTAAATGACAAATTAGGCATCTTTCCCCCTATTTTTAGTGACAGGAGTGCTGACTTTTTTTACATCTGAGGTGCCCCATTTATTGCTCAGTGAAGAATTTAAATACTCTCTCATGCCTGCCTCTGAAAGTGAAATTTATGTAATATTGCCGCATATAAATGAAGCCATCCTACCTCAGTGTTTTATTGCCATGGCAAGCTTGCTTGAACTGATTCTGCTGGCAATAAATGGCCTGAATGTGTTGTCTCTGGGAGATATAAAGGCCTTTCATTTCATTTTGTTTTCTATTTTGCGCATCACATTGGAATTTCTTTAGAGAATTTCTCCCAAAATTATGGTGTTGCCTTGACACTGAAGGATGTGCATGTGTGTTTGGAGATGCAGCTTACTGGCTTCTCAATGTACATGGATAATGCAGAGGGCATGTGTATACAGGAGACTTTCTTGGAAGATGATATCTACAGCAATAGAATAGTCTTATCAGGCTGGTGATAAAAATTAAATTGAGATGTGTGTGGTAAAAATCAGATTCCCCCTCCCCCATCCCACGCTCCGCCCTTTCACTATGAAGGGAAACTCAAACTGGAGTTCTGTGGTAAAGGGGCAGTTTATTTTGATATTATGGATAAATGTGATGTTCAAAGCCAAAGCTCATAGAAATTAGTAACAGAAAATACTAACAGATCTACTAGATGAGATCTTGCTAGGACAGGGTTATTTCCTACAGCATATTCTCAAATGCTTGTACTATCTAGTTTTCAATGATCCTTAGCCAAAGGGGCTTTCACAGTTTTGCCTTTCTTCTGGGCACTGACCTTCATGACCACTAGGTTGTGAGGTGTTTTATGTGGGGGCAACTCTTGAAAACAAACTACAAAGTGCTGCTCTTGCAAAAACAGCATGATTTTTTCCAAGGGTCTTGCCAACACTCTGAGAAGTGCATTAGTTGCTTATATGTCGGTGACTGACCATCAAGATTTTATATTTAGCATTTATATAACCTTAGAAAATATTGGGGCAGTGGCCCAGAGGGGCATCTGTTGTGTTAGGTCTCATTATGTGTCTGAGATTGGCAGGACTGGAATCGAGTGTCCTGAGACATACATTTGAAATGGAAGTGTAGTATGGAAGCACTTGCATATTGATTTAACTTGAGGAGTGTTATTATCTGTGAACCCGATTTTTTTTTATTTTGAGAAATCTTCCTTCTCTAAACCATATTATAGTAGATTGTTGAAACTGGGTTCTGCATGCAGCTTTTGTAGTAAAGAGATTATGGATTATGTACTAAATCTTTCATCTTTGTAAAATCTCAAAATTAGACATGTATTAGATGTAGTTATTGATACTCTCTTCTTCTGTATCAATGTTTAGGATTAGAATGTTGCTTATATGGATTTAATTTCCTAATTTGCTCAGGGGTTACTCAGTCTAGACACTTTACATGTCTTTAGTAATCACTAATTTTCTTGAATTTTTGAAAGAGCTCTGGTGTTTTGATGGCATCAGTCAAACTGATCTCTTTAAAAATGAGTATTCTCTGACATCCAGTACTTTTACTTTCTGAGTAAGTAGGATGACTCTGTAGGTACAAATCTAAGTAAAGCTATACTTAGAATACTATGTAAATAGTACACATTTGTATAGTCAACTCTTTTGTGCTCCTGGTGCCATACTATAAACCTAATAAAACGACTAGGTCACAGGACAAAAATAGTTTTATCCTTTTGAATAAGCCCAACTTAGGAAGACTGGATCCTGACATTCAAAGATGTGCTGAGTTATTTAACACAGTGTTTCCCAAAGTGTGGGATATGCTCCCTGGTAGACATGAAGGGCTAGTTAGGAGGATGGCCCATCAAGATCTCTCCAGTCTCAGCTTTCACTTTAAGTCTCTGGCTGTTATGTTTGTGCAAAAAAACTTTCAAAATATGAAGAGCACAACTGACGCAGAGATGCTTGAATGAGTTTGCAGGGAGCCTAAAACCATAGCTCTGGGATTTCATTTCAATGGTTGCTAACTCAGATGTCAATGAAGATACTATAAACTCCAACATTTTCACTGCTTAGCAAATGCGGTAAGAAAGGAGAAATACCTTAGGGCTGGTCTACACTGGGAACTTACATTGGCAGGGGTGAGGATTGAGAGACATAGCAGTGCCAACCTAACCCTCGTGTAGACAGTGCTAGATTGTCAGAAGAAGTCTTCTGTTGACCTAGGCCTGGTCTACACTAAAAAAATTAGGTCAGTGTAATTATGTTGCTCGCGGGTGTGAAAACTCTATACCCCCCGAGTAGCATAATTAAGCCAACCCAAGTCTCCATGTAGACATCACCTAAGTTAACAGAAGAATTCTTCCATTGACCTAGCTACTGCCTCTGGGAGGTGGATTGCCTATGCTGATGGGAGAACCCCGCCTGTCAGTGTAAATAGTGCCTACACTGAAGCATCAGCATTTCCCAGAGTGTTTGAGTTTGGTTTTGTTGGGTTATGTGTTTTTTTGGAGGATGTGGGGGGATGGAAGGTGGATAAATTCCGATGTTAGGCCACTGACAATGCATGGCAGCATTGCAGAGAGGATGTGATTTGGTTTCATTTTCCTGAAGAAAGGCGCAACTCTTAAAAGCTTGGGAAACCCTGGTTTACCAAAACATGGGGAATAGAATGAAGTCCTTTTGTACTGGGTGTCCATTTGTACTTAACCAAGGCAAGAAACAATTTCAGGGTTAATCAAAAGAAGAAGTGTTGTTTAAACTCAGAGGAATTAAAGCAGGATCCTGCAGAGGACAAGGAAGAATGCCTTTTTCTTCCGCTCTTATTCCAAATCCCAACTGCCCTTTCTATCTTTTCCTTTCTTCCCTGTGATGGTAGGACTCGTGAATGATTTATTTGCTTGCGCTGCTTACTAGTGCAGTTGTGCCAATTAAATTCATTCTACATTGTCCTCAAATAGAAATTGTTAGTCCACCTAACAGCTGTTCTGTTTATCTTATTGTTACGATGAAGTGAGCTGTAGCTCACGAAAGCTTATGCTCAAATAAATGTGTTAGTCTCTAAGGTGCCACAAGTACTCCTTTTCTTTTTGCGAATACAGACTAGCACGGCTGCTACTCTGAAACCTGTCATCTTTAATGTTATCCTCATCATGTGTCTACTTCATCCTGTCTGAAATATAGGTTGTGGGCACCCTGAGGCCAGGGCTGTCATCTTAGTACTTGTCTGTACAGTACCTAACAATGGGACCCAGATCCTAGACTGGGGTTCCTTTGTTTTCATACAAAAAAATCACAGTAAGTTTAACTAGATTTCTAGGTGGAGGTGGGGGGTGAAGTGATCGTTGAGTTGTGGTAAATTTTCAGAATTTCACAGAAGCACTGTACCAACTAACTTTGGCTTGATTTACCATGGAAATTTGCAATTCTCAACAGCATTAAAGCTGTTCAATTTCTTAATGCTATAGGGTGATTAAAACTACTACAAAGAGAAAACTGGCTCAGAACCCTTTAAAAATTCTCTTATGCTGCTGTAAGGCACATCTGTGCCTTTGTTCTTAGGTATTGTTACCTTTTCCTGTATTCTTATGCTCAAAGAATAACTATGAAGAGAGCTCCTAAAAGCCAAGGAAGGAGTGGGGTAAATATACACTTTAAAGGGTCTTACAAGTGGAAACAAAATGTTTCAAGGATAACTTTGAATTTAGGAGTCATGATGCTGAATCCAGGTGGTTTGCTGACAAATCATAAGCGTGTACTTCTTGAGCAGGTAAAGAGAGTATTGCCAGGGGTGTGATTAGTGTCAGCTGGTGCCCAAGATAAGTGCTAGGGATGTAGGTAGTAATCTACACACATCCCTGCTTCTATGAATGGAGGCTGATCATACTTTCAAAGTGAAAAATTGGGACAGTCTGCAAAGTCAGGGGGAGGGAGGCAGCTTCTTTCCACCTCTTTCAGAATTTCAAAAACTGGGACACTTTACAGTCAAGGAGAAAGCAGTATGTATCCTTCTTCCATCCTTTTTATTATCCTCTCCTAGCACCAGTCTCTCTCCCTCCAATCTAGATCTTATCCCACCATCTCCTCCTCCCCCAACACACACACACAACCAGTTTGCCCACATCGTCATTCACTATTTGACTGTTACCTCCTGCACTCAACCCATTCTCTTCCTAGTTCAGTACTGCTCCAACTCAAACTCCATCTGCTCAGAAACACCTACAGGCCAATTCCTCTTCATAGCTCAGAACTACCCCCTCAACCTAAATGGTCTCAAGCTTAGAAAACACTCATCCCGACTCGTACCCCTCCAGGTTAGACATCTCATCCCCAGAGTCAATTCTTCTTTTCTGACACTGAGGCTCAGAAGTCCCCAGCTCCAGCCTGTGGGTCTGCAAAGGCAGAAACAGAGGCAGCAGAGAGCATGTGGAGACAGCTGTTTACTCTGCTTAAGTGGGGCTAGTGCCACACACCTGAATTTCCTGCTCTCTCTCTCATCTCTCTGCTGCTTGTGGTAGGGTAGGAAGGACTCTGGTGTCGTCAGGTGTAGTGCAGCCTCCACAGTCCACCAAGAGTCTCCTAGTGGTACAAGGTGGTACTGCATATTTGCCGCATTGAATTGTGACAATACTGGTGGGGCTTAGTGCCTAAAAGCCAGGAATGATGTTTATATCCAGCCGAAGCTCAGTGGAAAGGATATGCTTTTGCTGTTAATGCTTCTGCTATTGCTGTATCTGTGCTACAAAATACACTTGTTGAAGAACAAGATGGACATCTGAATGCTGTATTGTTACAAAACCGAGATAGTAGTGCTATTAAATGCTAAGAGCATTCTCCACCATAAAAATTGGTAAAATAAAAAGATCAGGACTTGTTGTAGCCAGTATTCCAATGTTAATTCAGCTGCCCTAGTTACCAAGAAACAGAGGTTCAAAGGAAAAAGACCCCTGAAAAAAATCATTTTTCAGAAGTCCCTGTTTTTTCCCCCATAGAGCATAAGGAATAAAGAAAAAATGCTCTTTTTATACCACATCTGGTAAAGCACTATTCTTCAGATTAAAATCCTACATGCCCAAAGCAAACTGTAAAGGCTATATCATAAACCCCCAAAAGTGGTTTAGAATGGAAATATCCATATATCCTTTGTTATAGAAGCCTGGTGAGGGATTGCTTAAAGGAGATATGTACTGGAGAATGTGCTTCTGCAAATTTTATTCCCTTGCTAATGGAACTTAAAGAAGAACTGTGCATCTAAGTGCCCCATTGTACATGCAATTACCCAGCCTGTATATGGCCAGTGTAGGCTTCTTCAAACAATAGGAAGCATCCTCAGATTGAGGTCACTGCTGAATAATAGGCCTTTTTCATAGAATATCAGGGTTGGAAGGGACCTCAGGAGGGCATCTAGTCCAACCCCCTGCTCAAAGCAGGACTAATCCGCAATTTCTGCCCCAGATACCTAAATGGCCCCCTCAAGGATTCAACTCACAACCCTGGGTTTAGCAGGCCAATGCTCAAACCACTGAGCTATCCCCCTCCCACCACCTTGATACCTGCATAAGACCAAAACAAAGAAATCTTGGTTGATGGCAAATTTCCTACTATCTATAATAATATAGGGCCTGATCCAAAGTCCATGGAGACTATTGGGAACAACAGCATTCCAAAATAATTCCAAATTCCACAGCATAACAAAGACAAACAATCAGAATCTTAGAGTCATTTTTGATGTGCATTAGCTTGTATCCACTAGCATCAGTAAATGCAGCCAGAGCCGTCCCTTGGATAGGGCAAATTGGCCGGTGTGACTGGCCGGCACAGTTGGTCCTGGAAGATGAATCTGTCACTTCCGCAACTACCCTGTTGTTGGCAGTTAGCGGGAGACAGCACCCGGCTCGGCCACCCGCGTTTCGGTGCAGCAAGTCCCCCGACCTGACCGGAGCCCTGAGCCGCCGTGGCGCTATGGCCAACGATAGCCCCAGGGTAGGCACCGGCAACTGCCAGCAGCAGCAGGTGGCCCACCGGCCCAGCCGCTGATGCAGAGTGGAGCCCTCAAGTCAGCGGGGGCTGATTTGTCCCGGGCCTCTCATCCTCCCTAGAGACGGCCCTGAATGCAACATGTCAAAAGTGCTAAGTATTGGAGACCAAGCTTTTCCCTCCTCCTTTCCCTGCCAAATAGTTACTGAATTTATTCAGAGCAGGAATGAACATGACAAACTGAAGTGTTTCATCATAGGCAGTGGATTATTTTCCCGATTGTAGTATTTTCAGTAATTTATTTACGGTGAGGCAAAACTGTAGGAGGTGATTTCACTTCTATTGTTTATTTCTAATTAGAAGAAAATATATTCCAAATGTGCTGTTATGTGATGCATACACAGTCAGGCTAAACAGACAGAATAGTACAGAATATATCAATTGTTGTACTTCTACAGCTTAATTTTATTTGCAAGGCAGCCATCCATTTGCTTCAAGCTCCTAGCCAGTTACCACTTGCTAGTTTATTTGCCCTCCTCATAAAAAAATAATTTAGTCATGCTGATTTAACACTTAATTTTTAAAAATTGCTTTCCATGCATCTTCTTACATAATTAATAAAAGTAGAAAGCCTGCTTGGAAAGGGCATTGTTTGAAAACCATATGTCAGGATGATCATCTGGCCTTGGGCTGCAGGAACTAGAGAATGGGTGAACATTCTGCAGTTGTTTTGGCTGTGATTATATGGTGCATGGCAACTTGCCAGTAGCAGTTAAGTAGCAGTAAAAGGTCTAGAATGTCAGTGGTTTCCTCTGTGTATTAGCACAAAGATCATTTGCAGTTTAAGAACCATCTCAGAAAGGGTTTACAGCAGATACTGAAGGATTTGAAATTACAAGAAATAAAAGGGCGCTGAATGCTTATAGTGGTATCTGCACATGCCCATTCTTAGTTTGGCCCTCCATGGCTGACACCTCTACCCTTTTCCCCTTCTTTCCAGAACACTTGAAAGAGAAGTTGGAGGAGTACATGGCCCGTTTTGCCAAAGTGAGGATTGTGCGCACCAAGAAACGAGAAGGACTGATTCGGACCAGATTGCTGGGAGCCTCAATGGCTAAAGGAGAAGTCTTGACGTTCCTGGACTCCCATTGTGAAGTCAACGTGAATTGGCTACCTCCATTGCTTAGTAAGTGCTTGAACATTAATTGGCCATTAATGTCAGAACACATGGTATAGTTCCAAGAATTAAACTTGTGCCCCAAAATAAGCAGATCCTTGCACTATATAAAAAGGTTAGTACTGTACTGCAGGTGGCCTGTGACAATTCTGATATCCCACACACAGCATGAGATTTCTAGACCTTCATATACAATACACCACTGATTTTTGCTGCAATAATTGGACAGATATATATACTGGTTACCTGGAAAAAGTCTGTATAAGAAAGAGCTTGTTTGTTTGACAAAACACAGGAATCTGAGCTTCTTTATTCCAGAGATGACTAGTATAACTTCTGCAATATAGTTCTGCTCTCCCATAGCTTAATTTCCTTTTTTAAAAAGAGACCTCTAAATCTAATACTAGGTAAGGAATGTACTGTAAACCTAAGAGCATTAAGTAATGTTTGGTATGCACTATTGTACTCCTTAGTCTTCCACGGTCCACTAAATCAGCTTTTGTTGTAAATATATCCCAGATTTTGGAGTTAAACCCAATAACTGCATTCACAATAGGAAGCTCAGAAAGGATGATTTGCTATTTGTTGGATTCTAGCTGGAACCAGCGAAGCTCCATTAGTCAAAGCATGGGAAGAAACAGTTGTAAGTAGTCTAGGATTTAAGTCAGGAAATAATGCTCCCTTCCCTACACACTTGACTACTCACCCCTCCAGAGAAAGATGAGTAGTGCTTCCTTACTTGAGTACAGACAAGAAACTTTTTTTCTTTTTTTCAGTAAAAGCATCTCTCATAAGGATGGCAGTTTAGCCTTTCCTCAGTGAATGGTATTATGTCTTGAGTTTTGCTGCTGGAACTGGTTTTGTGGCAAAACATGCTGATTAAACATATTCAAGCAGCAAAATGCCTAGTTCTGTTTCTGAACTATGCAACATAACCCAGAAGGCCAATAAACAGTCTCCCTAAATATCCCTGTCAGATCAGTACCAACATAATTCACAAAATTTAAGCCCATATGCTTTCTGACTAGAGTTACAGGGGCACCATTTAGGGAAGGCAGGAGGAGACCCCGGGTTGGGTTTTTTACCATATTTGGGTGAAGTTCTCAGCAGGGGGGAAGATGCAGCCCTTCTCCTCCCGTTGCCATCTGCAGCCATAGCATTGCCCCTTGCCCCTGACATGGAACTGCTGCTGGCAAAGCTGCTCAGGACTGGGAGCCTGAATCCCAATCT
This sequence comes from Lepidochelys olivacea, assembly GCF_965140295.1. Lineage (NCBI taxonomy): Eukaryota > Metazoa > Chordata > Testudines > Cheloniidae > Lepidochelys > Lepidochelys olivacea. The sequence goes on from NC_140414.1 coordinate 78,490,126, forward strand.
CCTGCGCAGAGCCAACAGGGCCTCATGTTGGGGTGTCCCCCTCCCTCCTACCCATTGTGTAGCCAAGCAAGCAAAGCATGCCCCTCATCACAGCTCCTGCCTTGCGGAGCTGCCACCACTGTGCCAACTAGGGACTGAGCGCACAGCCAGCCCCAGAACAGCATGCCCCCCTCGGACACAGCCCCTCTCCATACCCGAGCTACACCCCTCCCAGCCCCTAGCTACCCCCTGCCTGCACCCTGAGCTAGCCTCTCTGCACACAGCCCCTAGCTATCCCCTGCCTGCACCCTGTGCGGTTTTCAAACTTTTTGAGTTGAGACACACACACTCTTTGAGTTATAATTTTTGATTGCATCCCCCCTATTATTTGAAAAAAAGCCTGACAGCTTTCAGGTGCCTACATAACCTTTAGAATCACGGTTAAAGTTGCCCCTTACCTACCGAAATCTGAAATAGTACCCCTGTTAGGGTACCCAAATTATGTATCCAGTCTATTCCCTAGTTATCACTTTTCCTTATTTTCAGCATCAGCATTAACCTTTTATTAAGAAGCGCACCATCTTCATGTAAAATTCAAGCTGCTGGTCGTGTGAAGGAGCACAGAGACCAGTAGACTTCCACAAGCTACACGATCAGGTCACTGCTGAAACCACTGGATGAGCTCACCTTATCTAGCACAGATGGAAGTCTTCTGCCTGCTGTTGAGGTTTAAGGGTTAACTGGGTGTTGCTCAGTGCATCCCTCAACTAGTGCAAAAATCTTTATGCTTCTGACCTACTGAGGCCTAAGGCTAGGACGTCCAGGTGTCTGGTTTTTGACCAGAAAGTCAGGTTGAAAAGGGGACCTGTTGGTGCAGATCAGACCGGACACCCAAAGTCCAGTTACTGAGGGGGGGGGGGAGGCACCAAGTCATCAACTGCACCAGCCGCTACTCAGCCAGGGCTGCCTCCTACCTGATCGGGTGGCTGCAGATCCCAGCTCCAGCTCCACGCAGGGAGAGCAGGAGAGGGGAAAAGCAGTGAGCAATGGGGAAAGAGGAGTGAATGGGGCGGGGCCTTAGGGGAAGGGGCAGGGCAGGGGTGAGGCCTAGGGGAAGGGGTGGGGAAGGGACGGGGCTTTGGAGAGATGGGGAAGGGAAGGAGAGGTTGCAGAATTACTGCTGGTGTGTCTGGTTTTTAAATATTACAAAGGATAGGGTTGCCAACTTTCTATTTGCAGAAACCAAGGATAGAGTTGCCAACTTTCCATTTGCAGAAAACCAAACACCCTTGCCCCACCCCGCCCCACCCCTTCTCTGAAAGCCCCGCTCGCTCACTCCATCCCCCTCCCTCCGTCACTCACTTTCCCCCACACTTGCTCATTTTCACCAGCTGGGGGTGCAGGCTCTGAGGTGGAGCTGGAGATGACGGGTTTGGGGTGCAGGAGAGGGCTCTGGGCTGGGGCCAAGGGGTTCGGAATGTGGCAGGGGTTGGGGTGTGGGCTCTGGAGTGAGGCTAGAAATCAGGGATTCAGGGTTCAGGAAGGGCTCCGGGCTGAGACACGGGGGTTGGGGTGTGGGAGGGGGTGAAGGCTCTGGGCTGGAGGTGCGGGCTCTGGGGCGGGGCCAGAGATGAGGTGTTTGGGGTGTAGGAGGGGGCTTCGGATTGGGACAGGTGTGTGTGGGGGGAGTGGGCTCTGGGCAGCGCTTACCTCAGGCGGCTCCCAGGAAGCTGCCGACATCTCCCTCTGTGTCCTAGGTGCAGGGGCTGCCCCCGCAGCTCCCATTGGCCACAGTTCCCAGCCAATGGGAGCTGCGGAGCCAGTACTGGAGCAGGGGAGCAGCACATGGAGCTTTCATGGCCACCCCTAAGCCTACGAGCCAGAGGAAGATGCCAGCAGCTTTCTGGGAGTCACTCAGGCAACCTGTCTGCCCCACTGCAGGCGGCCAACTAAATTTTCAATGGCCTGGTCAGCAGAGCCAACTGGGTCCCTTTTCAACCGGGCATTCCAGTCAAAAAACGGATACCTGGCAACCCTACCAAGAATCACCCATTAGACCTGGAACTTGAAACAGAAAATAAAGCAAAGCAAACGTAAGATGAACAAAAAAAAAAAAGTTTCAAGGGCAGCCTGCACTATGTCTTCCTAAAGGGAGGAATAAACCATTTCAGGACCAGTCTTACTCCCTTTAAAGTAAATGAAAAGTTTCTAGTTGCTTAAATGGGAGCAGCATCTGGCCCTCTTATTGACAGTGGTTCTAAATACCTATTTGTACATTTTTAACCGAAGGATGCACCTCGTAGCTCTTTTAACGCCTCCTGCATTTTTTGAATGATTCTAGATGAAACTCTAGTGAAGCAGATGGCACATTTGGCACTTACTGCTCTGATGCTGCATCCACAGGGTGAGCTAGGCTGCCCTTATTATGTCTGAATGGATCTGCAGAGCATGTTGAAAAGTCCTGACAGTGAGACAAACTCAACTGTGTTCTAGTGTGAAGGTTTTCTGTGTTTATCAGCCTACCCTGCCCCTATTTCTGAACAGTTCCTCTGGTTGAGACCTCACAAATACTAGGGCTGAGAAAAGAATAATCACTTAGGGTTTTATAACATGAGAAAGTTGCAACATTTTAAGTCAAATTGTGTTTTAACTGGTGCAAGCCCATGTATGGAAACTTTTAATACAAAATAAGAGTGGCTTATTTGGGGTTAGCTTAAACTGATTCCTAATTGATCTACACTAATCAGAAATAAGCCACCCTTATACTGAAATGAGCGTCCACACAAGGTTTGTTTGCTGTGGTTTAACCAGATCGGTTCAAAGTCACTCCTTTAGTTAACGCAGTGTAGTTGTAGCCATGTCGGTCCCAGAACATTACAGAGACAAAGACCCGCCTTCTACCTTTAGTTAAAGCAGTGCAGTGTTCTCATATAGACCAGGACTTCTCTCTCACCACAAGAGCAGTATAGCAACAGTGAAATGTTCTGATTACTAGCACATACGCTTTTTGGTTTGGGGGGGGGGGGGTTTGGTGCATTTTTTTTAAATGCACAATTTAAAAATGAACAGATTTTGTTGAAACTTTCCAAAAGAAATGGCCTCTGGGCAAAAGCTGAGCACAGAAATTTTCAGACAAAAAGGAATTTTGAGAGAATTATGAGCAGTTGGAAAGGGAGTTACACTGGATTTCAACCATAGCTCAGCTGTCATTACAGTACCTCTTCAAGTGTGTGTGTGTGTGAGAGAGAGAGAGCGCAGTTACTCTCAGCCCTTCTGCAGAAGGCTGATCAATTTGAACGGTGGATTGGTATTTCCTCACACACGCACACGCAATAATATGGTTCCATCAAGAGCCATATTGCCATGAAAGAGCCCTGTAAATGGGCTGGCGGGCTGCCTCCTGAGCATGCCCTTATGGTTTGAGATCACTCTTCAACAGTCCTGCCTCAGTTTTCTCACGTCTCTTCAACTCAGGGCCCCTGAAACTACGAGACAAACTACGAGACAACACACCCCTCCTTGGAGCTGAGTTTATTAACATAACAAAATCAATCCCAAAACAAAAGTCCTCAAATCTTCAGCAACTCTTTCTCATTCACTCTGTCTTTCACACTGAGGTTTCCCCTCCCTGGAGTCTTTTTTCCTGAAGACTCAGGGTTTCCTGCTGGAGCTTACTCACTCCTAGCAGTCTCTATAATGTTTCTTTCCCTATTCTCTCCATCCCCCCAATTCTCTGAAGTGTCCTGTTCCTCTTTATAGGAGAATCAGCTCCTCCTTATCCAACTGGTTCTACTAATTAAACTGTACACCTCATCCCAGGTGTGGTAGGCAGGGCTACTTGTATGGGGCAGACCACTAAGCTTTAGAGGGGCAGGCTACCTCACTACAGTGCTCTTGAGGGAGGAATGGGTTCCATAGATCAGTGCCACACTTGCCAGTATTGCAGGTTTGAAGGAAGATGATGCCAAGGTGAGTGAGTACCACTCTAACCCAGTTCTCTCTATGCTTATCTGTGCCCTTTTCTGATGCAGAGGGTTCCAATCCTGCCATCTGTTCTCAGGGAGAGGCTTCTGCAGGTTCCTGGAAGGGATAGGCTTATGCTAGTAAGCCACCTCTCTACCTGCCCAATGCCCCCAAACCCATATGCTTGAGCTTCCCTCCATCTGTGAAACTAGAGGAGAGCATCAGAGCCAAAATGTCATAATCCCATGTTGACTGTTGCCAGGACTGCCATTGAAAAAAGATGGTATTAAAACTGACATGGTGGTGGTAATTAAGTATAATACTACCTGGCGCACTAGTCCATGTTGTTACTTTTAGTAATTATATCCTAATAATAGGAAACCTCATTACAGCTTTTTAGAGGAGGCCTGCAGATTTTTGTGAGATAATTTACGTGTTTTTACTGTGTTTCACCATTAGAGGGGTAAGTCTGAAAAGACGACACAACTTCCCGACGTAACCATTTCACGCTACTGGACATCTCAGAGCTGCCCCTTTTCCAAACCTCAAATGAGGAAAGGTGGGAAGTTGAGTCTCACACTGACACTTCTCAAAAGAGAGAGGGAGAGAAAAGAATACACTGGAGCCTTCTTCACTCCTCATAGAAACGAGCAATACTTTTTTGCATGTTGTTGCTTCTGGCTTTGGAGTCCACCTTTAATTTTCAGTGTTTGAATTAGAAACTGGTGCACACTAAAATGCCACAACAGCAGATGCAGAATTACTGCGAGGTCCTGTATTCATACATTGAAACACAAATAAATGGGAAAGCATTTCCTCTTCAAGTTCCCACTGTACAGACCTCACACTAAACAAGTAGTGTTTTTATATTTTACTTACTGGCTAGTTTCTTTGTTGACAGATTGGGGACAGCCCAGAGTAGCAAATGACAGAGATATAGATGACTGGACTTCTCTGGGTCTCACTGGGATGTGACTAGCTTTAAAGAATTATAATTGCTTCTAATCAATGCCCAACTGCATTAAGTCCACTTTAGATAAAGGTCTGATGCAGATTTGAAAAGTGAAATGATTTGGGGGCCGTAGGGAACTAAGCAGGCAATCTTCAAACTTCAAAAAACCTGGGGGATTTGTAATATGATAGATGGCTTGACTAGACATGCCATTTCCTATTTTCTGCTTTCATCTTTCAGACCAGATTGCACTAAACCACAAAACCATTGTGTGTCCCATGATTGATGTCATTGACCACAATCACTTTGGCTATGAGGCACAGGCGGGGGATGCCATGCGAGGAGCCTTCGACTGGGAAATGTACTACAAAAGAATACCGATTCCTCCAGAGCTCCAGAGGTCTGATCCCAGTGACCCCTTTGAGTAAGTAGCAGTAAAGGGAAGAGTTCGAGCAAAAGGCAGAGAGAGCAAATAAGGTAACTGTGATAACAGAAACACCAAGCCCAGGGCTTTCTAGACCAATTAGCCCTAATTAAAGGTAATAAAAGCAAAAAGCCACAAACGGCAGAACAGTGAGAAAAGGTCAGTGTAACAAGTTATGAAATAGCAGAGGGTGTGCTTGGATGCACAGAGTTTCCTTGCCTCTGGCATGTGTCAGCAGGATGTCGGGGAGGAGGGCAGGGAAGAGGACTTTGTGAGTAAGAGAGAGACCAAGACAGAAACACATACTTGTAGTTAGTGGGAAAGAAGAGTTGGGAGAGGACAAGAAATAAATGTGACTGTAGTTATTGTCATCTTATTCCTCAGAATATTTCCGGAACATACTTTAGTTTGATTCTTTTGCTGAAGATTAATGCAATAGCTGCACTAATAGCTGAGTCCACATTCTGCTAGAAAAGGCTCTGTTTATGATGGATGGTATTGCTACTGTCTATGTATTGCTATCATTTAAACACAGTCCCATCAAAGCAGAACAATATCAAGCTGATTTGTAAATAATATCTGATAAGACCTTGTCAGATCCTGGTATTGTATGGATCTGATAATTCATAGTAATGACCTACTAGTCTCCACAAAGCTGGATCTATTTTTATTTTATTTTATTCTTGTCATGTAAGGACAACATAGGATTTATCCTCATCAGCAGAGAGAGAAACCTGGCTTAGTTCATTAAACTTTCAGAATCAGTCATGCAGCTCACAACCCAGCAGGGCTGGCAATGAGATTTGCTCTGATGCTCTCATTGTCCATTACTGAAACTCAGCATTGTAGCTAGACCTGCCATTCAGATTTGCACAGTCTAAAAACATCAAAAAAACTTTCTCTGGTCTCAAAGCCCAGCACTACCTAAAACATTGGGTCTGATTTGTGCAGAATGCAGCACCGTTTCTGTGGATTTGACAGGTTCTGTCCCAGGGGGAAGAGATGCTGATTCCTTGGCCTTATCTTCACTGCAAAGTTAAGTTGTGTTATAACTAGATTGCTCCAGTTATCTTGACCCTGTCTGCACACAAAGTCCCCTCACTCATGTGCAACGGTGTCAGAGCAACCACAATTTATTAGCTGCTAACACGACTACTCTGTAATGTGGATGCAGGCTAGTGCTGCAGCACAATGCTCAAGAGCCACTAGTCCTCCAATGCCTTCCCACTGGGAAATGTACTACAAAATGTACTCCCGATGCCTCCTATGTCCCTTGGACAGTCATCTTTGCTTGCCATCTACCTATTCCCTGCTTCCAGACCAGAAGTCACCTAGCACTTCGAATAGTCTAGTCCAGATTTTGAGCCCCACCTTTACACATGGCTTCCACCACCAGCAATTGCAGTCCTCCAGCTCTTGTTCAGAGCTATTTTTTGTAACACTTGCATTTTTCTAATGTTTTGCAGTACTCAACTCTCAGAGGAGAGAAAAAAGAAGAATTAAAAGGGAGACATTAAATCAGTATGTTCTATTCAAAACAAAGAAATAATTAATGCATCTCCAGGCAGCCCTAGCTTTTATACTAGCAAGTCAAAGGCAGGTTTTCACTGTTTTCCTGTAGTCAATAAAATGGCAAAAATAAGCACTACAATATGGCATAGCAGATATTATCCTTAGAGTAATGGCACCTGTAAGTCCCTATATAAACTTTTGAATTTTTTTGGATTCCAAAGGGATGGGTTAGAATAAAGTTCTCCATGGTTAAATATACCATTTAAACAATATGCAGACTGCTTCTGCAAAAGTTAATGTGTTTTTTAAAAGTTTATATCCAAAACAATGGTAAAATCTGGTAACTGAAGAAAGATGAGAAATGGTGTGTGCATTTAAGACAAAAACAAAGTGCATTGGGTGAAAAACAACTCTTGTGTTTATTCACTATCTTTAAAAATATTATCTTTGTATAATGTCTTTTATAAAGAGGCATCATAAACAAGGACAGTCTACATGGTATATGTAGTCTAGTAATGTCAAAACAACCTGTAACACAGGCACAAGACAAGTAAAATACAATATCATACATATACAGGCAGCTTCTTTAGATGCTGTAATCTATAAAGCTGCCAGAGCCTTTCCCCACTGCCAGAGCCTTTTACTGTGGTGAGGGAAAGGCTCTGTCTGTGGGGAGACAGCAGAACACTATACTGTTAAAAATAGCAGTGTAGACATGGGAAGCACATCTTGTAGACAGCCTCTGTGGGGTACATATCCTAGGGTTCAGGTGCATCTTTACTTGCCTAAGCAGTGCCTCACCATCTACATTGCTATTTATACCTGTGCTGTGTGTACTCTACACAGTATCCAAGTGTAGACATGATGGTTGGCGGGGGATGGGTTTTTTTTGCCAATATAGTTATATTGGTACAAGCCCAAGTATGGACACAGTTATATGGGTACAAAGTGTCTTATAACAGTACAGCTTATTTTCCTTCCCATATGGAAATAGCTATCCCAGTAAAAACATCTTTAAATCAATACAACTGTGTCCACACTAGGGGACTGTCATAAATATAAAGGGAAGGGTAAACCCCTTTAAAATCCCTCCTGACCAGAGGAAAAATCCTCTCACCTGTAAAGAGTTAAGAAGCTAAAGGTAACTTCGCTGGCACCTGACCAAAATGACCAATGAGGAGACAAGATACTTTCAAAAGCTGGGAGGAGGGAGAGAAACAAGGGGTCTGTGTGTCTGTTGGTATGCTGCTTTGCCGGGGATAGAACAGGAATGGAGTCTTAGAACTTTTAGTAAATAATCTAGCTAGGTATGTGTTAGATTATGATTTCTTTAAATGGCTGAGAAAAGAATTGTGCTGAATAGAATGACTATTTCTGTCTGTGTGTCTTTTTTGTAACTTAAGGTTTTGCCTAGAGGGATTCTCTATGTTTTGAATCTAATTACCCTGTAAGGTACCTACCATCCTGATTTTTCAGGGGTGATTCCTTTACTCCTATTTACTTCTATTTCTATTAAAAGTATTCTTGTAAGAAAACTGAATGCTTTTTCATTGTTCTCAGATCCAAGGGTTTGGGTCCGTGGTCACCTATGCAAATTGGTGAGGATTTTTACCAAACCTTTCCCAGGAAGTGGGGTGCAAGGGTTGGGAGGATTTGGGGGGGAAAGACGTGTCCAAACTACGTTTCCCAGTAAACCCAGTTAGAGTTTGGTGGTGGCAGTGGTTATTCCAAGGACAAAGGATAAAATTAATTTGAACCTTGGGGAAGTTTTAACCTAAGGTGGTAAAAGTAAGCTTAGGAGGTTTTCATGCAGGTCCCCACATCTGTACCCTAGAGTTCAGAGTTGGGGAGGAACCTTGACAGGGACTATGCTGTACCAGTATAGTTAAAGCGGTTCAAATTTGCAGTGCAAACAAGTGTGTAGTTATAGAGCTCTGTGCAAAGTTTGCACAAAATGTTACTCAGTCAGAATGGTAGCATCTGACACTGACTGCCTTCATTCATCACAGATGTAAATTACTACACCAGGTGCAAGGAAGGATTTAATCAGGCCTGTAGTACTTGGCACCTCTGAGGTGATTTGAGTTCTCTTGGTTGCAGTAGACAATATCAGGTTTGATCCAGTGTTTACCAAAGGCAATGGGAGTCTTTCTGTTAACTTCCCAGGGACCACTACTTTACATCACAAACTGGGAGGCAGAATACAAGGTAGCCATAGGGCTGCCACCTCTGAGGTACAAAAGAGGGGCCATTCTGAGCTAGGAGAGGGGAGTACAGAAGTGGGCAGCAGTGTGGGAGACAGGAGGTGGCTCCAGGAGGCGGAGCCGGGCCCCTGCTGAGCAGAAGCAGTCACCCCATGGTGAGGAACAGGGCACAGTGAAGCTGCTGACATGAGCTCTTTTTGCTCTCTTCATCGGCTTATTGGTTAGGTAGGAAGCAGTGGCTGCTTAGAGGCTCCTGACGGAAAGCCATGGAGCAGCAAGGACAGAGGGTGAGCAGCATCACCACACAGGAGGAAAAGGAAGAAGAGATCCCACTAGCAGCTGCTCGAGAGGTGACTCTGCTAACAAAAACCAGAACTTCTAATGTCCTGGAAAGGCTTCTATATTTCTTGGAACAGCTATCTCAAAAAAGGGGCAATCTTGGGAAAACCTGTTCCCTCTAAGCTGTGCGCGTGTGCACTCGCACACAGATCCTAAACCCCGCGCACATGGCGAAACACCGCATGCACAAAAATTTGCACAGAAGTATCATAGAATCATAGAATATCAGGGTTGGAAGGGACCCCAGAAGGTCATCTAGTCCAACCCCCTGCTCGAAGCAGGACCAATTCCCAGTTAAATCATCCCAGCCAGGGCTTTGTCAAGCCTGACCTTAAAAACCTCTAAGGAAGATTCTACCACCTCCCTAGGTAACGCATTCCAGTGTTTCACCACCCTCTTAGTGAAAAAGTTTTTCCTAATATCCAATCTAAACCTCCCGCACTGCAACTTGAGACCATTACTCCTCATTCTGTCATCTGCTACCATTGAGAACAGTCTAGAGCCATCCTCTTTGGAACCCGCTTTCAGGTAGTTGAAAGCAGCTATCAAATCCCCCCTCATTCTTCTCTTCTGCAGGCTAAACAATCCCAGCTCCCTCAGCCTCTCCTCAAAACTCATGTGTTCCAGTCCCCTAATCATTTTTGTTGCCCTTCGCTGGACTCTCTCCAATTTATCCACATCCTTCTTGAAGTGTGGGGCCCAAAACTGGACACAGTACTCCAGATGAGGCCTCACCAATGTCGAATAGAGGGGAACGATCACGTCCCTCGATCTGCTCGCTATGCCCCTACTTATACATCCCAAAATGCCATTGGCCTTCTTGGCAACAAGGGCACACTGCTGACTCATATCCAGCCTCTCGTCCACTGTCACCCCTAGGTCCTTTTCCGCAGAACTGCTGCCTAGCCATTCGGTCCCTAGTCTGTAGCTGTGCATTGGGTTCTTCCGTCCTAAGTGCAGGACCCTGCACTTATCCTTATTGAACCTCATCAGATTTCTTTTGGCCCAATCCTCCAATTTGTCTAGGTCCTTCTGTATCCTATCCCTGCCCTCCAGCGTATCTACCACTCCTCCCAGTTTAGTATCATCCGCAAATTTGCTGAGAGTGCAATCCACACCATCCTCCAGATCATTTATGAAGATATTGAACAAAACCGGCCCCAGGACCGACCCTTGGGGTACTCCACTTGATACCGGCTGCCAACTAGACATGGAGCCATTGATCACTACCCGTTGAGCCCGACAATCTAGCCAGCTTTCTACCCACCTTATAGTGCATTCATCCAGCCCATACTTCCTTAACTTGCTGACAAGAATACTGTGGGAGACCATATCAAAAGCTTTGCTAAAGTCAAGAAACAATACATCCACTGCTTTCCCTTCATCCACAGAACCAGTAATCTCATCATATACAAAAATACAAGTACAAAAATACAAGTACAAAAATTTGCACAGAAGAAATATTTTGCACACACAGCCTGTCAAAAATTAGAGGGAACATTCGTGGCAACCCTAGGCATTTTGTGCTAGGTCAGTTCTTCCATTCAGAAGTACTTTCTTTCCAAGAACAAAATGGACCAAAGCATTGCTAAAAAGCAGCGTGGTTTTGCTTTGACTAGCTATTATTATTTTGTCATTCAAAGCCAGTACTGCTTTTCTTTATGCAGAAAAAATACAGCTTCTACTTCACTTATTTTCACAGGCTGAAAAATATCTGATGCTTTTAATACATAGCATATGACAAACAAGGTAAACATTACAAGCCTAGACCATCCGAAAGTTAATTGACCTTGACAGTTTTTGTAGCAGTAAAGTTGAACCATTTCCCTTTAGGTATGTGTGTACTGACATTAAAGGCAGATTCAACCAACAACACACTACTATTCTGTGAGCAGTAGGGATTTTATTTTTATTTTGTTTTTTGTTAGGCTAAATATTTTGCCATTGGTATTCTAATAGCTGTACTTCTTGCCAACCGTTTCCGATCTGGGCAGATTCTTAATGAACTGAGAAATTGCCAACTTTTTAAATAAGATACCACTAGTTAATAGCTATGTGATTCAAAAATGGTGGTGGTGGTTTTTTCTTTTTTGTTTTGGTTTGTTTTTTCTCCCCTATTGAAGATGCTGGCACAGTGTGTGTTTTAGCATGGAAGGTCACCTCAGCCTAAGATGTGCTGCACATCAGAAAGCAGACCACAATACTGAAGACTAAAGCACAGCTTCTATATTATTTGAACAAGAGACTTGCGTTCTGTCTGCACACAATCAAAATATTGCTGCAGTGGACACAAGCAGAGAAAATTGTGTGAGTAGCCCCTAACAATTGGAACTGTTGTCAGGTAGGCTTTTGCTGTGACAGTATTTGGCAGCTTGCTGAACTCCATAGCCAGCTGAGCTGGTAACTTTGGAATCAAAATACTTTTGTTTTTGTTTTTACTGTCGTGCAGTTTGGCAGTTGATTACGTATGACAGTTGCATCTTCTTACTGGACACTGTATTTCTGTATAAAATTCACTTGACTGGGAAGAATCTGGACTGTTTTAGCCATTTGAAACAAAAGTGTGGGTATGTCTTACTGTACATACATCCACATTGTCATTCAAGCAGCAGCTTCCTTCCTAATTAGAGCAGAACTGGGAGCATAGCTGCAGTGCATCTGTCAGCTTTTCAATCAGGCACCCCCACTTTCATTCCTTTGTAACTTGCTCATCACAAATTGGTTTTCGACTAAAACTTGCATAAAGGTTATGACTTTGGAAATGTGTGAGTGACCCAGCAGCCCATCCCACAAACTATGTTGATTTTATGATGCCAGTGCATGTACCCTGAATGTGCAGCCCATTGAAGGCAATGGCAAAACTTCCATGGATTTCACTGGACCAGGATTTATCCCTACAAGCTAAATTCTTCCATCGAAGCTCCGGTATACATCCCCAGAAAGCAGTTTGTCCAATGAAATTTAAAATCTCTTCTGTAACTGTCAAGGTTCCTTCCCCATTCTGAACTCTAGGGTACAGATGTGGGGACCTACATGAAAGACCCCCTAAACTTATTCTTACCAGGTTAGGTTAAACACTGCCACCACCAAAGTGTTACACAAAGAACAGGGGAAGTGCCCACTTGGAAACGCCTCCTCCCCAAAATATCCCCCCAAGCCCTACACCCCCTTTCCTGGGGAAGGCTTGATAAAAATCCTCACCAATTTGCATAGGTGAACACAGACCCAAACCCTTGGATCTTAAGAACAATGAAAAGTGATCAGGTTCTTAGAAGAAGAATTTTAATTGAAGAAAAAGTAAAAGAATCACCTCTGTAAAATCAGGATGGTAAATACCTTATAGGACAATCATATTCAAAACATAGAGAATCCCTCTAGGCAAAATCTTAAGTTTTAAAAAGATACAAAAACAGGAATATACATTCCATTCAGCACAACATATTTTATCAGCCATTTAAACAAAACAGAATCTAACGCATATCTAACTAGATTGCTTACTGACTTTTTACAGGAGTTCTGACCTGCATTCCTGCTCTGGTCCCTGCAAAAGCATCACACAGACAGAGAGAACCCTTTGTTTTTCCCCCCCTTCAGCTTTGAAAGTATCTTGTCTCCTCATTGGTCATTTTGGTCCGGTGCCAGTGAGGCTATCTTAGCTTCTTAACCCTTTTCAGGTGAAAGGGTTTTTCCTCTGGCCAGGAGGGATTTAAAGGTGTTTACCCTTCCCTTTATATTTATGACAGTAACATATATATGGTGATCCTTAGGGATCATGCAGGCTTCCCAGCTTTTCTGTGCTAAGTTAAATGGGTCTGCTAAATATAATAGTGGTTTGATACACAACAGTGCTGGGAAGAGACTGCTCTTTATTCCCTGGCACCCATCAGATGATATTGATTAGTGTTACAAAATGTTCATACCTCTGGCATGTGGCAGACATTAGTAATTATCGATACCAGTGGCTACTGTTACAATTCATTTTTATCAGATCCAAATAAATTACAATATCAATTCAAAACAACCACTTAGCAATCACAAACTAATAAAACCAATGCATTAAACATACAGAGCTATATAGGAGGAAGGATAGGGTACTGTTCAGAGCAGGTACTCTTTGTTATATATTTGTACAGCACCTAGCACAATGGAGCCCTCAGCCATGATGGAGGTGGGGAAGGGGGTGCTACTAGAAGCTATTGGAATACAAATAAATTATAATAATAATAATATGTTATTGGAATGACCTGACAGCTGAGAGGATTATTCTGCTCCTTAATGGACATCTGTCAATAGCTATGATCTCTGAACTGCCGACTTCCACCTGTGAAACTCCATGTCTATGTGGCCCTAGAACTACATATTGCCTTCAGCGTAGTTCTTTCTGAAGTGCCCTGATCAGCTGCTGAAGTAGATCTGCCACCTTCAAACCTGTTGTTTTCCTGGAATTTTTTACTAGACAGGATGAGTGTGTGTTGTTTTTCAGATCATAAGAGAGAGAGAATGGTTCAGTGGTTAGGGCATTAGCTTATGACTTGGGAGATCTGGGTGTGAGTCCTTACTCCACTGCAGACTTCCTTGGGCAGGTCATTTAGCCTCTCTTTGCCTTAGTTCCCCATCTGTAAAATAGGCGTATTAAGACTTCCATACCTCACAGGTGTGTTATGAGGCTAAATACATTAAAGATTGTGAGACACTCAAATACTGTTGGGGCAGTGAGGCATCAATATAGAGAGAGAATTTCAGTTGCATTCTGGATCTTCACAAGAAAAGGAAACCAGTAGCTTCCTTGAATTTGTATTGATGTCTTTGGTTCCTCTTCTGGGACAGACCTTCAGGTTGGTTATGACATATGAATTTGGAGTGGATGGCATAGCTGATTGCCAGTCACCTTCTCTTTGAATTGCATCTAGAATTACTCTTGCAAACTATTGTAAGGTTTGTGTCTTGTCTGAACTTGACACATTTTTATTTTAGAAATGGAGTCATATTTACTTCTCGACCCTTTTCTTGCAGCTCCTTGCTTTCACTATTTATACGTTCTCTTGAAAGCATGTCAGCTCACAGAAACTCCTTACTAGGCCTGTATTTCACATTTGACAAATGCTTTTTGCAATTTTATGATCATTTTCTGAAGTTTAGGTAGTGCTTTTGGACAATGATTTCTGTAATATGGCTTCCGCTGCTTTATAGTCTGTGTCTTCTATGACTGATCTCTGCCCATAAACATATTCATAAAGCCTCTCACAACCAGGAACAGTTGCCAGTATTTCTTTTTCTATCTGAGCATAGTTCGGTTGTGTTTTAGTCCATGCTGGGTATTCACAGGATATACAGCATAAAGACAGCCTCCAGACCATGTGAGTTTGCATAGACTAAGGGCCAGATTTTCTGGTTTAGTTAAGCTGTGGTTGGCAGAAGATCAAAGACAGTCAACAATAACTTTGATACCTTTTTGTGTTCTCCTAATCCTGTGGTACTATGAACATCATAAGATTTTTGAAATGAAAAATGGAAAAACTGATACACCCACAGGCAAAAACTGCCACACCCATGACACACCCATATTCCCTCCCCCTGTTAATGTGGCTCTACCTCCTGTGGGAGTGAAGAACAATGTTTCTGTATAACCCAATAAGTTTTCACCAAAAATAAGTGAATAAGAGACAGATATGTATGTTTAATTAACATTGTGTTAATCTGAGGTGTAAAGTTCATCAAGGCCAAACCTTCTGCTGATGTGACTTCACTGACTTTTCTAGAGTTACCCCAGCAAACAATTTTGATTGAGAAGTTAGATAAAAACATCAAATACTCTTGATGGAAGGTTGAAATGTAACACTACTTTATTTCTTAAAAGTCAGAATAACCCACAAGCCCCCCAAAACAGAAACAAACAAATCAGGCTGCTCCCTAAATCATAGAAGCACAACTAACCCCACCTTATGAGAGGCCAGCTGTGTGCTGATTGATTGCTGCTAGGCTCAGATCGCATGCTTCCCTACAGAGTCCCTTAGCCTATAAGCAGGACCAGGAAAAATCCCTGAAATTTTCAGAGAGCCTACCATTTTGACGCAGTTTTCAATACACCGCCAATAAGCAGTTCAAATCCCTCCCAAAACAGTACTTATCAAACTGCTCACAATTACTTGATGGCCTGTCTCAGATGACTAGAGCTGTGTAATCATTTTCTTTGGTTTCAATATGTGGGAGCTGACATTCTCCAAATATCACTTTCACTTTGGATTTTGGATTTTAACACAAAAACTGAAAGGATATCTTAAATGAAATCACCAATTTCTACAGTTGTCAACCTGCTGCCTCCCACAAGTATTGCATTAATTTACAAAGTACCACACTACACAGCTCCTCTTATACACAGCAGCATATCTATAGAATGGGTTACTGAAACCAACATAAACACATTTAAATTGGAGAAGTCCAAAGGAAAATTCTTAAGGACCTTAATTTCCTTCTAAAAGAAAAAGAAAATCAGTAAGAGACCAGGTTACTTACTGCCTTAGGGTGAACCATTTGAATCAGTCAATATCCTATTGATTTAAATGACTTGGCTTTTAAAATTATAAAAAAAGAAAAATCCCATTGAAAAAATTCCAGTGAAGAAAATTAAGCTTACCATTAGTTTAAGAGAAAAGATGAGCTACTTTTTTTTTCCTTAATATACTTTCCAAGGGACACAAGAATTTTGGCCCAGATTTTGATGGTCTGCAAGTCCTGTGCTTCTAAGGGTCATAGGATAATGTCAGAATCCCATTGCAGATTTGTCACTTTTAGTGGTGTTTCTGTGTATGGGAGCCTGGGAGCAGTTTGTGCACCAAATTCCAGCTGTGCAGGTAAAATGCCATTCTTACAAAATTACAGATTTACAGATCTTCATTTCATTTGTGTTTGTACTGTAGAAGCTCCCAAAAGCAGAAGTGATGTAACCCAATGTCAGCCAGAACCCCCATTAAGGAATAGATAGCCTCCAAACCAGATTGTTTAGCAAGTTTTATAGATGCAAATTAATGTCAATATTGGCCAGAATGAACCTATATTCCTTAGAGTCTACACAACGTGTTGTCACTAGAGGTTGTTTATCAGTCTGTGCTTTGTAAATCTCCTAGCCTTCCATATTTCCTAAAAATCATCATTTCTTCCAATATCTACAAACATGATGTAGATCTAATCCATTCTCTGGCTATATTATCATTTTATTTCTACAACGCTGAACACTGAACTGATAACACATCTGATTTACATCTTGTTTAACTCAGTCATGTGCTGGAGGGGACAAGCAGGAGCCGCTTGCTAAAATTCCACTAACAAATTGAATACTCTGCGTCAAACAGCTCCAGTCCTGTAGTATTCTCTACCATAAGGCTCAAGCTCATTTGTGCAGGAAACGGAGCTTTCTTGGAAGCCAGTCCAAGACTGTGAAATGAACTTTCATAGGAATTGAAGACCATCATAAACCACACCATCTTCCCACTCCAACTACAAGGTATACTTCTTCAACCTTGCATTCTCCAATATAAAAACATATTTGGTTGAAATTAATTAAATTAAAAAAATACCAAAAAGTCCAACACCAAAAATAAACAAAACAAAACCCTACACTGCATATTGGGTTGCATTAGTAGGAGCGTTGCCAGCAGATCAAGGGAAGTGATTGTTCCCCTCTATTTGACACTGGTGAGGTCACATCTGGAGTATTGTATCCAGTTCCCCGCCCCCCACCCCCATTACAGAAAGGATGTGGACATATTGGACAGAGTCCAATGGAGGGCAACGAAAATGATTAGGGGACTGGGGTACATGACTTATGAAGAGAGGCTGAGGGAACTGGGCTTATTTTGTCTGCAGAAGAGAAGACTGAGGGCGGGATTTGATAGCAGCCTTCAACTACCTGAAGGGGAGTTCCAAAGAGGATGGAGCTAGGCTGTTCTCAGTCGTGGCAGATGACAGAACAAGGAGCAATGGTCTCAAGTTGCAGTGGGGGAGGTTTAGGTTGGATATTAGGTAAAAATATTTCACGAGGAGGGTGGTGAAGCACTGGAATGGGTTACCTAGGGAGGTGGTGGAATTTCCTTCCTTAATGATTTTTAAGGCCCAGCTTGACAAAGTCCTGGCTGGGATGATTTAGTTGGGGTTGGACTAGATGACCTCCTGAGGTCTTTCCAACCCATATCTTCTATGATTCTATTACTGTACATACAATTTTCTTGGGAAAAGATAGAGAGACAGAATGAACCACATGTGACAGATGGTAGTCACATTGCTTAACACAATCCTGGAAGGCGCTCACATACTAAGGTGATGAGGGCAATATAAGAAAACATGAAATAATAGAATAGAAGAAAGTGTTGGCGTGAACTTACATGGAGTTCATTTCTATATACTACATATAGATGACTTCTTCCTGTATGCAGTGGTGTTCTAGCCGTGTTGGTTCCAGGATATTAGAAAGACATGGTGGGTAAGGTAATATCTTTTATTGAACCAACATCTGTTAATGAGAGAGATGAGCTTACACTGTCTCCCACCTTGTCTCTCCTTCTGATGATTTATAAACAAATTTAGAGATGACCATGGCAGAAATGACTAGTAAGCATACTGTATTTCTGAACAACAAATATTTTACCTTTGGGGCATACAAATTCCTTCAAAAGTCAGGTATTTTTAAAATACTTCTCAAATCGTGTACGCAGAAATCAATGTATTACATGGTGATGGGGTACAATATAATTCTATAGGTGAGTAGATGGATTATGTAGATAGAGCCTATCAGTTAGATAGCTAATATGTATATAATATACACACATAGAGACAGTATATTATACAGGGGGGAAAGTATAAACATTTCCAGAAAAGTACAGCTTAATACTGCCAAGTGGTATTGCCTGCTCTCTTACCTATGACTGAGATAAACCATGTGGTTATTTGTTTAAATGCATATTGTTGTTTCTTTTGTGCTTGGCACTTTATAGACAGATATGAACACAAGGTCCCTGTCCCAGTAGCTTACAGTCTAGTTACATAACCTATCAAACAAGATGAGAGAGTGGCAGGGGGACCAACTAATGCAATGTGATTGATGGGTGAGGTAAAATATTCACATTGTTAGTGCAATCGTGTTTTTCATTTGTGCATGTGTGCCTCCTGCAAGGAATGTTTTCAGTGGATTAAGGGGCTTGGGGGAGTGAGAGCTATACTTAGATTCCAATCCATAGTCCCTTATTATTTCACTGTACAAGCATGTGTATCCAGTGGCTACAGTAGATGGAAACGGGAAGGGAAAGCTCTCACCATATGAGTGAAGAAGGGGGAGCTGTAGGGAAGCACTCTTTATCCAACCAGGAGATCTCTCCATTTGCTTTTAGCATTAGCAGGAAAGCTGTGCCCACTTTGCTCTCCTTTACTTTAACCCCTGCAGCTATCCCCAGTACCAAGGTTTTATCTCAGGCTACAGAAAAGAAAGTTTATGAAAATCATTTGTTAAAAATATCTGGAGAATATTTGATATCAACGTGATAGGTGCCTCAGAAATAAAATGGACGGATAGACAAGATCACCTTCTGAGGTATCCCTAGACACTGTGTCTATAGTGCACACTAAACCCAGACTGTGACTCAGATTTGAGCCCAAGTCCCCCTTCCATTCACACACAGATTAGTCTGATTCAGATCAGCAAGCACCTCGGACCCTGCTAGGGGGTAAGTAAGAGCCCACATCCTGCTTTGACTCAGGTCCAAGTCCTGTCTTTTTGCAGTGTGAATACAGGTCAAGCCACTGATCCGAGTCAAAAGGTCTCCATAGCACAGTATGGCTGCGTTAGCATGGCTGTGAGACCTAGGTCTACCAACTGTAAACCTAGGTTTACAATGCAGTGTGGACACTCAAGCACAGGTCTAGTGTGTAGTGTATACATCCCCGTGACAGGTGGGATTTTTGAGGCTATAGTTATAGTGGCTGTGAGATAACTGCACATTTCAGAGGCATTGTGATGCAAGAGTCAAAGACCAGGTGCCTCAAGCATCCGACGAAGTGGGTATTCACCCACGAAAGCTTATGCTCACGTACATCTGTTAGTCTATAAGGTGCCACAGGACTCTTTGCTGCTTTTACAGATCCAGACTAACACTGCTACCCCTCTGATAATTATCAAGAAAGCTCCCAACATTCACTGCAGTGCATTATTTCATTTACAAAATGCTACCATTGTCTTTTTTGAGTGACAAAGAAGAGTAAGGCTAAACAGAGTTTGCCAGTAGCTGTTCCATAAATTGCAAGGCCTGTGACCTTTATTAGTCAATCAGATTGCTCTTTCAGTTCTGCCCATTTCCAAAAATACCCAGACCCAATGTGGAAACTGCGTATGGCTCTATACATATAAGGAAAATACAGTATAATCATTCCTTCAAGTAAATGATTTTGGAGATCAGTATCTTTGGTGTTTTTTAATTGTCTGATTGTTGTAACTGTTACTTCCAGTGTTGGCAAGGCGTTGTTTGTTTTTAATTACCAAAGTTAATTAGCCACCAATAGAGCTAGCAAATAATGAACAGAGCACATCACCCACCTTTCTCTTGGCTCCACACGGCAGACAATTTAGCTGATTTTGAAGACCCACTCAAGACTATTTTGTGCAAGTGCATATAGGAATTTTGTTTTCCTGTGAGTACGAACACATAGGGATGTGTAGTAAATTAGGGTCTGTAGGGTCAATGCCAAACCAGCAATAGAGGGAGAGAACAGAAGACTCAGAAGATTTTAACAGTCGCCTACATTCTTCCACTTGAACCATTTAGAATATATAAAAAGCCATTTAGCAGCTTTACAGGGTACCCAAAGAAAAGGTTATAAAAGCTGAAAAGCAGGACAAAATGCAGGCAATGTTTTTTTGGGGGGTGGGGGAGATATTAAGTATGCAGAATGTGATGAT
The DNA here is from genome assembly GCF_965140295.1 of Lepidochelys olivacea. NCBI lineage: Eukaryota > Metazoa > Chordata > Testudines > Cheloniidae > Lepidochelys > Lepidochelys olivacea. Next base: position 78,510,441 of record NC_140414.1, read on the forward strand.
TATCTCTGAGAACAACAGATTTCAGTGGTAGAGCTGTTTGAAGTGCATTTGAGTATGTTTTACATGACATTTTAAAGCAAATTCAGGGGAGGAAGAATGGTCTTTTGTCTTCAAGAGCTTGTCCACACAGGAAAGTTTTACCAGTTATACTGGTATCGTTATACCACTATAATCCCCCATAAGAATGCTTTAATTCCAGTATAAAAGTGTCCTTTTTTTGGTTATGCTTAAACCCCTTCTTAAGCCACAAGCTGAACCAAAAAAATATACCAGAATAAGAGCATCCTTATGGGGGATTATACCGGGTTAACTGCATTGGCTTAAATTCACGCCTTAGCTTGTATCTTTAGAACGTTCCCATATAGACAAACCCTGAGTTTGTTACATAGGGATAATAATATTTAGCTACCACACAGGTCTATTGGGAGGCTTAGTTAATGTTTGTAAAGTGATTTGAGATTCCCAGTTGAAGGTGCTATAAATGCAATATATTATTGTTACAATAGCTGCTTTTTTATATTCATCCCAATATTAACATTTTCCTAGATTAATGGACCATTGTGATCATTTGATGGTATTGGGAAACATTTTCAAAATCACCTAAGTCCTTTCAAAACCTAGCTTCCATTTGCAGTCAATATCAGGCTTCTAAGTGAATTATGCACTTCTGAAAATTTTACCCATTTCCCCTAATGGCACAGAGAAAACCAGAAACTTGTTAGCAGTATGGTGCTGAGGACAGTGGTGTCATATATCCTATAATGCTGTCATTCCTCTGTTAATCACAGTTCTGTAAATTAATAGAATACTGATCACACATTTAAGAAATTTGACAGTATAAGGTCCAGTTTTTTCAAATCTACTTTTTTCCCCCCTGTTTAACTTGGCACTATTTGAAGTTCATTAATATTTTTCTGAATATGAAAGTTTCTTTAAAAATACCAGGGTAAAGCTGAGATACTTGACTAGTATATAAGAATGGCTGTGCCCGGTAAGATGATTGATTGGCTTCAGTTGTAGACAAATCCTATCTGTCTCATCTAATGATTATTATGATTATTAGATAATTATTGTTAAGAAATCTAACCTCATAGTTAGATAATGTGTACAAATGTTGGAGTATGGCAAAGACCACCAAAAAGCTGCTTCCTGGAGAAATTGCTGGACTTCTATCTCCATCTACTGGTAAAAGGAATAATGTCTCAATTCAAATGCTACTTTTAAAAAATCCAAGCACAGTGCAAGGAGAGATTTTAAGTGCAAATCATCTCTAGATAGAGTATTCAGTGGGACTTTATTCAGACTGATTAAGCCAATGACCTTAAATTCATTGATCTATACTGACTAGTCATAGCTTAATACAGAAAAAGGTATTCTAATATTCTAATGCAGAAACATGGATGTTTCTATTTAGAGTCAGACTGGGAATCTTGTCAGCAGGAATACACTGACATGTCAGAGAACCAGATTTAGAGGATGTCTCAAAAGGCTTCTTTGTATATTGGTCAGTGGAACTTAGCAACGTCACAAAGGTGACATAATTAAGATAATAGTTATGCTATGAGTTCAGGGGACTGGACTAGATAACCTCTTGAGGTTCCTTCCAGTTCTATGATTCTATGATCATTAGGATCCAGGGGAATGATGAAAAACATCTACTCTAACAAAACGTCCAGCCAGATGATCCATAGAATTTTATTGATGTTGGTTTCCAATGGGGACAAAAGGAAGGTAGGCAAGATATCCTGATTGCTCTGTAGCAATTAAATGTATTACATATCACTGTAGTGCTGTATGTATCAGATATGTTACCCATGATAGAGGGCTATACTTGCTGAAATGTAAGTGTAGTATATACAGTGTGAGTCAAGATATTCAGCACCATGCCTTTGAAATGTCCATTTCCATTCAGCAAACATCGATTTTTTTTTCCTTCTGTTTCTAATGAAGCTTGAAATTAACACAGCTTTTTGTTTGCTTCCTTGTTTACAACAACATTGATAATATTAGCACAGCTGTGGGAATAGCATTTATCTAGCTGCTGGATGGGAGCTCAAACTATTTTTAGGTAGGTCCCATATAACCAAATATTTTTGTTTTCTAAACTATTTGAAACTTTCTGAAGTATCTAACCTTTCATTTCAATGCCTTGCAGCACTACATTTAGAAGGATATTTAGAATTCAGAGCATATTCTCCATACAAATGTTTAGGAAAGAGCAAACTTTGAGCTTAAACTAGTTGATCGTTCTCATTTAACCTCATAGATCTTAAGGGCAGAAAGGACCACCGTGATCATCCTAGTCTGACCTCCTGCACATTGCAGGCCACAGAACCTCAACCACTTCTGAGACAGACCCCTAGCCTCTGGCTGAGTTACTGAAGTCCTCAAATCATGGTTTAAAGACTTCATGTTACAGAGAATTCACCATTTAGTAGAGATGTTGTACTGTTAAGAAATGTAAGTAAACAAATCCTAAAATGTGCTTTGTAAATATAACACAGTCATCATTCTGAAGACAGTTAGGGAGAGTAATACTGTTGAAAATGATTTTGATATTGAAACCATGCTATGAGATTTCTGACCTCATTGTCAATTTGATATACGTTTAAGTAAACAAAGTAAATTTTAAGTAAACGTTAGTGTTATCTAGAAGGTCAAAATCCATTTGTATTAAATAGTAAATTCATCTCCGTCAGTCTATTATTTGTATTGTCTCCAGGTATTGATTTCTTGCACCGCAGTAATGTGCCAGATAGATAGATAATTGATTTATACTTTGACTTAAAGTAGAGGATAAGAGAGAGAGTGGGATTTGGGGTGTCTTTTATCTGTTTTTCCAACATGGATAATTAATCCTAATAACTTATTCTTTTAGAGATACTTTTATTGGGACAGAGAAAGGAAGAGTGAATCTATGGCTGTGAACCACAGCTTGAGCTGTGACAGCTCATCACTGTGACGTAGCAGTATTTGTGACTGACAGTTTGGCCAAAGTGGTTGGCCAAAAGAGAACATCAAGGGAATTTCATGACAGGTTTCTTTTCTGCACGTTTGATTTTTCCATATGCTTAAATTATTCATTATTGCTGCTGCTGCTAAATCAAAGAATCTCCAGGGATGATAATTAGCCAAACAGCTAAAATCAGGAAGAAAGAAATTTCCCAATTATCTATTAATTATTTTGTGAATACTTGGAACTGTTGTTTAAAATGTCAGTAGAGAAAGCTGTAAGGCAGGATTAGAGAAACTCCAGCGGTAAGTCATTGAAGTTAATGACAAAATTCCCATTGACTTCAGTTGGACAAAGATTTCACCCAACAGATGTAAGAACAGGGAGGCATAATCTAAACAGTAGCACTTGTGTGTCTCACATCTCATTCTGAAGGTACTTCAGTTTCTCACTTCTGTGAATTAGCTAAATTCTTCAGTTATTTTTTCAGTTATTCTTCAGTATTTTTTCTACATATCATTGTTGGTTGGAATTGGAGTTGAATATCCTCAGTCTTTTCCTGTGAGGTCTGAATTAAGGATTTTATGTCCTGGTGCCTGGTTGCTCTTTGTTGGTACAATAGCTGCAACCAGTTGAGTAGGAGTGGGGAGCAGAAGAGAGAGGTGACATGATCTTTATACTAACCTATCAGTAGCCCCCTCAGTGTGCTGTACAACATGTTCCTGGTCTTCATCAACTCTTTTTATTTTTTAAAGTTGTTATAACCCAGGTTTATACTCTTTCAGGTGTATATTTTTTCAGCATTGTGAGTATGATTGCATCAGTAAAGTTAGGACGAAGATTCTGGAATTGGAAATTGATCCAGTGTTGGGCTAATTATTATTAAAGTGCAGGCCCTTTAATACTTGTGGGGGAGTTCTTAGCTAGCTCTATTCTATTCCAGATTTGCTCCTTAAAAGTACCACTGGGACAGGGAATGTGGTCATTGAGGGGGGGAGAAGTGGCCTTAGGGAGTGGTCCGCAGTTTTTAAAGAAGACACTATTCCACGTTTAGTGTCCAGGGTCTGAGCTCTGTGAAGTGAGTGGGCTGGAACTCCCTTCTTCCCTCAGCAGTGAGGGACAAGGCTGACTCAGAGTAGTTTCCAGTTGGTCTCTTTCTGACATCCAGGAGACCATAGGTTTTCTGGGAAATACAGTCCTCCCTCGTGGTCATATTATAGCCCTAGCCTTTTGCAAGACATGTTGGAAGGTCAGGGAATATATAAAATCTTCCTCCTCCACAGCTGAGAGAGACCTGGAAGAAAGCAGAGTTTGCTGATGGTCTCTCCTAAAACATAGCAAGTAAACCTTCTTTCTTTGATTATTCTGTAATACTTTTGTTTTTGTAATGGTTTTGTGGATCATAGCTATGATGAGCATCTGAGCCAAACTCTGAGAGAACATGGACATGCTTCGCTGCAATTTTTCCTCTTGATTGAAATAAATCCCTTAGCAAGGAATTTTTTTTGTTTATTAATTCTATGGGCATGTCTTTTTGTTTTTGTTTGTTTGTTTGACTTCTCACATGGAACTTTTGATTGTGGTCTTATTTAAAACTTTCCTTCACATACGTTAGTGAATGTATTATTCCTTTGGAAGTAGGGAAATATTATTATCTGTATTTTGGGTGTGAAACTGAGGCACAGAGTAAGTAACTTGCCCAGTGTGACTCAGGAAGTGCATGTCAGAGCTAGTAATGTTGAGCCCATAAGCCCCAGCCTAGAGCTATAATCACAAAAGCGTCCTCCCTTTCTAGGCAGTGGATTTGGGCAGTTATGGCTTCTGCTGTATCTCCCAACATCACTTCTGGGGCCTGGAGGAAGGAAATTTCTCCCTTCAGATAAGGAATTGAAAGTACTACAGCCATTCATGTTGTGATTATGGAACTAGCAGCACCAGATAAACACTGGGCCTTCAACATACTATCCTTCTGCTGTTTGCTGCCATTTGTGTTTCAGTTAGGTATGCCATCATGGTATTTGTTATGAAGCATCTCAGATAAAACTTCCTAATGCATAATACAATAGTGTGCTAAATTCTAATGCAAGTGAAAACACATGGCAGAGGCCAACTTCCACTCCCATTTAAAACGCCATCTCCCAGGCCTCCTTGCCCCAATCCTTTCCAGCAACGATATTTCTAGAGTATATATTCTGAACTCACTTTGTTAATTATTCAGTGCACTACAGTAAGTTGCCTCTTTGACACATGAAATGTTAAGTATAAGCATCTCCCAAAATATTTTCTGCCAGTTAGTTGTAAGTAGAGTTAGGCAAATAACATAAAAATGTCCCAAACATTTGGATTGAACTTTTAAAGGGAAAACACTCCAGCCTCCTCTTTTGTGTTCACTTTTAGTGATGTCGAAGCCGTTTAATTTTATTGCCCAAATATTTATGGAAATCCTATTTCAAATGTGCTTGCATGGGCATTCTCAGAAAGCACATTTTAAATGTATGCATGTCAATATTCACACTGGAATGCGTTCATGCTTAGTGGCACTGGAAAAAATTTCAAGAGTAGGGGTGCTGAAAGCCATCCCTTTTCCCCTGTCCACGCCCCCCGCCCTGAGCTGGGGCCGGGAGCAGAGATGTGTCTCTAGGAGCGGCGGACCCGGACAGGGGTAAGGAGGCCAAGGCTGGGGCCACAGTTGGGCTGGGTGCAGGACCAGCACCCCCCCCCCGCCCGCGCATCCCTTCTTCTCGCACCTATGTGCATGCTCATCCAGTCGGGGAGCAGAAACAGTTCTGTACCATGTGACTTATTTGACCAATGACAAGCCACACAACTCAAATTTTGAATATGACTTATTAGTCCATAGAGACAAATTTTAAAATAATATTAATTGAATAATTCTGAAATAACAAAGACACTCAAATGTACTTGGTTTGACAAACATATTAAACATTATGAATTGCACACATGGTTCTTTTTATACTTTACATGCTTTGGCACTCATCTTGCAATTCGCCACCTTTGAGCACATTTCTGCAGGGGTGCAGGACCTCTTTGAAGTCAGTGGAGCTCTCCAGTGCACCCTCATGCAGTGAATTGTAGGATCCTGGCTCTTTGTTAATATTGGGCTAATATAATTCATGGTTATAGCACCCCTACAAATAAGTATACTGCCCCACATTTGCACAGAAACACATAACTTTTGGCGCTGTGTTGCAACCCCAGCATATTACTATTCCAACACTAATTAAAATGTGGCAAACGTGGGAAGCTCACCTCGACCATAATAATTAAAGCTTTTGATTGAAAAATCTATTAAAGTAATACTTCAGTCTCCCCTCATTTTCCCATAACCAAAAAAACTGCACACTGTAATCAAGCCTTAAAGCACATAAGTGAGTTTTCATTAAAAATAATCATCTTCTGTATAGAAGGTCAGAATACTGCCACAAGAACACCAGGCATCATCCCTGTTACTTACATTTATTATTACTTGCATAAAAGCTAAATGATCTACTGCAGATATTCTTATACTGTATCTCAACATTCACTACCTGTATAAACTCCTGTAGAATCAAACTGTGACTGTCAGGAGGGCAGTTATACTGTGCCTTCTAGCCTGCCTTGACCTCACAATCCCAGAGTCTCTAATAAAGGCAGATACTGAGTTACTGCAGTGGTGTATTATGTATGTGTTCTTACTAATTCTTTCATGCTTTACGTCATTAAAAGAAAATCCATTTGCTGCTGAAATACTCGCTTGTTATAAAGTCTTTATGGCCATTAAAAAAAACCCTGAAGTAACTATAATACCTCTGTAAATCTCAGCCGATTGGTCTCTTGTACAATATACATAAGAAAACAGAGTATGAATTAATTCATCTTTTTAAAATTTAGTGGCAGAGATTTTGGATGGATTTTTGGTATAACTCTTCTATTAACTTATTCATTTCCTGAGTGAAATGGTTTCTTGGATTAGTGTAATTTTCTCCAGAACTAATATGTAATTAATTGGATTCATTAAAACTGAGCTGGGGTGGAGAGACCTTTTTTAAAAGGTTGTGTGCCTGTGTCCTTGCTTTCAATTTCATGTACTTTTACTGTTTGTAATATCAACAAATGGCTGAGCGCAAGTCAAGGTGAAAGTGGTCCACTTTAACCCATTAAGTGTAACATATATTATGTCAGTCCTTAATTTACAGAGATGTGGCCTCTAACTTTTACTTCCAAGCAACTATACTATAATCTGAACATTTAGTTATTTTTAAATCTCTGCATTGTCTTATCCTTGCCCACTTCACAGACCCAGTCTCTCTTCCTCCATTCCTCTAGTACTCAATTCCTCTCTATCCCTGGTAGGATCAAAAGCCTGCCCTTCTGAAACTATTCCCTTCTTGATCAGCCTACCTGTGCTTCTCTGCCTCATTGTATCACTTTCTGTCCAAATTGCCTCTTAAAATGCTTTCTTCCTTTCCTTTGCCTCCCAATTTCTCTCTCACTCTATTTTTGGCCTTATAACTGAAAGTTTTAACTGTATTAATTTTTGTGAGTTTTTTTTAATAATTCCAGTGCCAAAGTGTCTGGGAAAGAAATCTGAAGTTGGATAAGGAAATATCTGTCTTTGAAGTGAAATGTCCTGGAGTCTTCTGGTGAAAATTGTTTTTGGTTTGATCAAGTAGTGATCCTTTGAAAATCACACTTTTTGCAGGTACAGCATATTGATTTTTAACACTCTGTAGCAGTGTTTTGAACAAAGATAGGCTGTGCATGTGTACATTCCTAACTTAGTAAAGCAGTGAAAATATGTAGTGAACATGCACAGGGAATGAAGTGGGATTCAACAGAAGTCCTTGCCTAGTTTATAGACCTGATCCAAAGTCCACTGAAGACAATGGAAAGACTTGCATTGACTTCAGTGGGCTTTGGACAGGTCCTTACTGCACATCTCATAAGGTACACAGTAAATGCTGCAGGATTCTACATTCACTGTGGTCTATTGTAAGGTGATAATTGAATTATTTGGTATGATTTCAGGAAATCTTTGTGTTGGAGGTAATCTAGATTGAATCATGTTTCCTTCCTGTTTCATCTAGTACAGCGCATCAGAGAACCTTGGTGATCTGCAAGGGCAGTGAGAGGAAGGAAGTATATAGGAACTAATGTGTTAATGGTAGCAGCCAATGAAAGTTCATAATGTTTCATCAGCTCTTCCACTCATTTGCCTCTGGGGGTGGATAAGACTTTAATTTTAGGTGCTCTGATATTTGGCAGCATTCGTTGAACTTTCAAGGATGAACAGTGGCAGTTGAGCATTCTTCCTATTTGTTTCAGAGTAGCAGCTGTGTTAGTCTGTATCTGCAAAAAGAAAAGGAGGACTTGTGGCACCTTAGAGACTAACAAATTTATTTGAGCATAAGCTTTCGTGTAGCTCCCTTCATCAGATGCAATAGACTCCAACAAGACAGCCAATTCAGCAGTCTCTGTTGCATCCGATGAAGTGAGCTGTAGCTCACGAAAGCTCATGCTCAAATAAATTTGTTGGTCTCTAAGGTGCCACAAGTCCTCCTTTTCTTTTTGCTTCCTATTTGTGGAATTTGTGTTCTGATATTCCTTTGGAGGCGCTAATGTAGTGTAATTCATAGCACAGAAGCAAGGGGTTTCCTCACGCTGGTGGGTTTTTGTCAGTGCTGGAAGGGCACTATATCTTTTTTTGGTTGTGGAAGCCACTCATGTCCTTTCCTTTGTCTGTTGCTTTTTAAGGAAGGAAGCATGTACAGAGCCTAGAATAATGGGCCATAATCCTCAATGGGTGTTACTATAATACTTACAATAGTATAGTACTTTCTGTGAAATATAATGTCAGGTGCTAGAAGTCTGTGCAACAGCTACATAAAAGGCATCTCATTTTCAGTTACATGATAAACAAGATCACTATTGACTTCACAAAATCTTAGACATACTACACAACTCACTCAGTCAAGCTGCAGTTAAGAAATATGGTTGCCAGTATGCCATTTTCCTAATTTTGTTCAATCGGAAAACCTGCTGTTTTTGTCAAGATGGCAGTGTCACATAATGGACACAGTTGTACACATGAAATGTCTTGATTTTCTGACTGTTTGCATCCCAGTACTTGCAGAAGTTCTATGATCCATCCTAGCACCTGCAGAGTTTAATCTCTGCACTGATCTCTGCATGGAGTATAAGCTCCCATGAAACTGGGAGAGAACGTAGAAGCTCCGCATCTTCTTCAGTCCCCGTCCCTGTAGAAATTACAGTCCCATAGTGGTTAATTCAGAATCTGTACACTCTACAGATAGTTTACATTCTTCATTTTAGAGTATGGTGGTCTCTTGGAAGAAGTGCATGGTGGGGAGGGAGGGAGGTTCTTTTGTAGTGGTTGTATGGGAGGAGTGCATAAAGTGGTTTTACAACACACCCCGTAAGAGTTTTGAGGGAACCTGATGTTCCACAGCTTCCTCAGGCAATGTGGAGTTTGCTACTGACATAGTGATTGTAAACTCTGTGGCAGCCCCGCAGAATTGACAATCTCTGCATTAACTTCTATGGAAACAGTAAAAGCATAAGGGGATACTCCAATTTTCTTCAGTTCTATAGGGAGTAAGGCAGCAGTGAGGTTTCTAACATACAACTTGTGCCGCTTGGTAATGGCCCTACAGTCTAGAAGCTACTCTCTGGACCCAGCCTTAGAAATGCTGCAGTTTTCCCATGGGAAATGGGTTAGCATGAAGGATACTTAATGCAGAAGGCTCCTCAATAAGGAAAAGAGGCATCTGCTACATTATCCTGAATAAATATTTTTTCTCTTTGTGAGGCGGGGGAAGAGAAGAGATGAGGAACTAACAATAAAAACTTTGATGGATAGTATCCCAAAAATATTTTTGGTTCAATATTTTTGAAAAGGGACTGATCCCAATGAGTCGAAAGAATAGTAAATATGGCAGGCGACCAGCTTGGCTTAATGGTGAAATCCTAGAGGATCTTAAACATAAAAAAGAAGCTTACAAGAAGTGGAAGGTTGGACATATGACCAGGGAAGAGTATAAAAATATTGCTCAGGCATGTAGGAATGATATCAGGAGGGCCAAATCGCACCTGGAGCTGCAGCTAGCAAGAGATGTTAAGAGTAACAAGAAGGGTTTCTTCAGGTATGTTGGCAACAAGAAGAAAGCCAAGGAAAGTGTGGGCCCCTTACTGAATGAGGGAGGCAACCTAGTGACAGAGGATGTGGAAAAAGCTAATGTACTCAATGCTTTTTTTGCCTCTGTTTTCACTAACAAGGTCAGCTCCCAGACTGCTGCGCTGGGCATCACAAAATGGGGAAGAGATGGCCAGCCCTCTGTGGAGTTAGAGGTGGTTAGGGACTATTTAGAAAAGCTGGACGTGCACAAGTCCATGGGGCCGGACGAGTTGCATCCGAGAGTGCTGAAGGAATTGGCGGCTGTGATTGCAGAGCCATTGGCCATTATCTTTGAAAACTTGTGGCGAACCGGGGAAGTCCTGGATGACTGGAAAAAGGCTAATGTAGTGCCAATCTTTAAAAAAGGGAAGAAGGAGGATCCTGGGAACTACAGGCCAGTCAGCCTCACCTCAGTCCCTGGAAAAATCATGGAGCAGGTCCTCAAAGAAGCAATCCTGAAGCACTTACATGAGAGGAAAGTGATCAGGAACAGCCAGCATGGATTCACCAAGGGAAGGTCATGCCTGACTAATCTAATAGCCTTTTATGATGAGATTACTGGTTCTGTGGATGAAGGGAAAGCAGTGGATGTATTGTTTCTTGACTTTAGCAAAGCTTTTGACACTGTCTCCCACAGTATTCTTGTCAGCAAGTTAAGGAAGTATGGGCTGGATGAATGCACTATAAGGTGGGTAGAAAGCTGGCTAGATTGTCGGGCTCAACGGGTAGTGATCAATGGCTCCATGTCTAGTTGGCAGCCGGTATCAAGTGGAGTGCCCCAAGGGTCGTTCCTGGGGCCGGTTTTGTTCAATATCTTCATAAATGATCTGGAGGATGGTGTGGATTGCACTCTCAGCAAATTTGCGGATGATACTAAACTGGGAGGAGTGGTAGATACGCTGGAGGGGAGGGATAGGATACAGAGGGACCTAGACAAATTGGAGGATTGGGCCAAAAGAAATCTGATGAGGTTCAATAAGGATAAGTGCAGGGTCCTGCACTTAGGACAGAAGAACCCAATGCACAGCTACAGACTAGGGACCGAATGGCTAGGCAGCAGTTCTGCGGAAAAGGACCTAGGGGTGACAGTGGACGAGAGGCTGGATATGAGTCAGCAGTGTGCCCTTGTTGCCAAGAAGGCCAATGGCATTTTGGGATGTATAAGTAGGGGCATAGCGAGCAGATCGAGGGACGTGATCGTTCCCCTCTATTCGACATTGGTGAGGCCTCATCTGGAGTACTGTGTCCAGTTTTGGGCCCCACACTACAAGAAGGATGTGGATAAATTGGAGAGAGTCCAGCGAAGGGCAACAAAAGTGATTAGGGGTCTGGAACACATGACTTATGAGGAGAGGCTGAGGGAGCTGGGATTGTTTAGTCTGCAGAAGAGAAGAATGAGGGGGGATTTGATAGCTGCTTTCAGCTACCTGAAAGGGGGTTCCAAAGAGGATGGCTCTAGACTGTTCTCAATGGTAGCAGATGACAGAACGAGGAGTAATGGTCTCAAGTTGCAGTGGGGGAGGTTTAGATTGGATATTAGGAAAAACTTTTTCACTAAGAGGGTGGTGAAACACTGGAATGCGTTACCTAGGGAGGTGGTAGAATCTCCTTCCTTAGAGGTTTTTAAGGTCAGGCTTGACAAAGCCCTGGGTGGGATGATTTAACTGGGAATTGGTCCTGCTTCGAGCAGGGGGTTGGACTAGATGACCTTCTGGGGTCCCTTCTAACCCTGATATTCTATGATTCTATGATCAAAATATAACATTTGATATGTTGGTATGAATGTAAGTACCAGTCCTGCCCTCGTGTGTAGGATTTTGAAAATTTACACAGAAGGTTTGATTTATTTAATATTGTGATCCATTCACACTGGGCTTCAGTTTATTGTACTAAGAAAACTGCCTTTTCCTGAATAAAGAACAGTCTTCAGCAATTTGTTAAACTCTTTAACACGATCAAGGAATATAATTTAGTAGATGATATGTGGGGGAAGAATCTTCCTGAATCACTTAATCACTCAGGTATGTGTCTCCTAGGGGGGAAAAACCCAGCATAGCAATTACACCTTGTGTGTTGCAGTCAGGCTACCAAGATGGCCATAATTTGAAACATTTTATTTTAAAATGTTATTTTTAAAGATTAAGAATTAAAATACTTTAATAAATAAAATAAAATAAAAATAGGAATTAAAAAAGAATATTAAGCAAAATGTTTTCAAGCCTAATGTGTGGGAAATTACATTTAAGTAAACCTTTGAATTGGCAAATCTAGCTGTGATCTTCCTGAAAATATATTATTTCTCTATCCAAAAAGTGCTACAATAGAGTGAATAATTACTTTTTATTTAGCAAAATATATTACATTAGAAAGATATTACATTAATCTCCACCTAGAGTATGCATTGTTCATGCTTCATCAATGAACCACTTTTCTGTACTTTCAAGCTATTCATACAGAAAAGAGAGGTGGGGGGGGAATTAAATAAATTGACACTTCTTTCTAAGAAACATACGTTTCTCGTTCACATAAGTTATTTGTCAAGCACATGATTTATACTCATTGAGGCATATTTGTCTTTTGTCTGAATACGTACATACATGTACGTGAATACATCAACATAGTGTGGTGAACTTCAGTCTGAAGAGCTTTGGAGAGCCTATTAAATGATCATTATTGGTTCATTTGTGTAATGTTCATTGTGGGGATGCCAGTGTTCATGGTAGCAAGAGATTGTAGGTGTTGCATTTATATATCCTGGAGTATTGTACAGCTTATTGTTTGGGCACATAACAAATAATAATTCTCATGATCTCACACACAAGCTACATACCTACTTCTGCAGCATATCGGCTTTCTACTATTGTAAAAGTGGACCTCTAGTGGCATTTTTACCTTGTGCTTGCAGTGTTCCTGAAGTTAGGGCAGCCAAAATAGGATGGCAGTTTTCACTGTTCCTTCATTATTCTTCAATAGTTATTTCAGAAGAAGTTTCTACTGTGTATAACAGCGTGTTCCACATTTACTGAAATCTTATCCTACAGCATTCTTCTCTGCAACTGAATCTAAACAGGAGGTGCACCGTTTGGTTCATTGCTTTCAAATCCATTAAGTCTGGCAGGAAGTGAAATCAAATCTCAAGATGAATTTCTCAATAGTGGGAGAGGGAGGTTATTTCATATCTTTTTCTAAATGGGGAGTTGGATTGTGTCAAGTTGTCACCTTGGGAAATGCAGGTATGTGAACCATTCTCAGACTAAGAGAAGGGTATTTAAAGGGTATGAGTACAGAAAGGATGATGTACAAGGGAAGCAAATCACTAATACAGAGCATGCTGTGTCAGATTTGCCTGAAGTTGTTGTCTGTGTTCTGGGAACAGAACAGACAGAGACAGAATGCTGACCTCTACTAGACTCACCCTTTTTTTAAAGGAAATGCACTCAGGCTCTCTTTCTCTTTCTTATTCATTGCCAAGCAATTGTATCTTACTGCCAATGGAGGTCTTGCCCTCTAGGAATAGGTGCATTCATAAGTGATTAAATGACCTTGTCAAGAATCCACTTCAGTTGACCCCAAAAGACAACTTCGTTTTGACTGTATTGCTTTTCTGGCTCCAATAAGAAATAAAGCCTCATCACTGAAACAGCAAACACCATTATGAATGGGGTTGTTTAATGATACACAGGATTTTTTTTCTTTCTTCCTTAGTTTATTTTCTTTCTGCTTTCTCCCAACACTAGTTGTTAATGGAATAGCATCTTCTGTAATTACAGCGGTACTATGAGGTTGCCTTGTAAATTACAGCTCTGAGGGGAAAAAACTAGCTAGTGAATATGTTCAGGGGATTGGAGGTTTGTTTTGTTTTGTTTTGTTTTTTTTTTGTGCGGGGGGAGTATCTTATTTGATTTATTTAATAAAAGAGCTTTTTTTAAATAACTTCACAATCCTAGAAAAGATTTTAAAGGGATGCTATCAAAGCTTATCGCAACATTTGTTTCTTGTTTTTCACATTTCAATCTGTTCCATTGAATTTAGGTGTGTGGGTGTGTGTGTCTGTGTCTGTGTGTGATTTTTTTTTAAAAAAAAATCCTCCACTGATTTTGTTTTCTTGGGAAAAAAATATATAGCTGATTAAATATTGAAATAAATGCTTTGCAAATATGTTCATGAATAAATTACTTAAATTCAATCTGCTGCTATTTGTGGGGTCATGCCATTTGTTCTTTACAGGATATAGACACCTACCAAGTATTCTTGAAAATGTCTGCTAATTTCAAAAATGGCATGAATTTGTACCAGACGTGCATTTTTAGCATTCAACATTCTGTGCTCTCTTTCTTAATAAGCTTAAGAGAGAAAAATCAATACCATGTGATCCAACAAATCTTGACTAGTGAGCAATGTGTAAAACATTTGAAAACAAGGAAGCTGAAAATTTTAAAACAATCAGCCAATATTTACAAATTGATACTAGAGCTGGTCAAAAATAAAAATATATTTTTTGTGAAAAAATATGAAGTGTATAGGACTTAATTTTGACGTGTTCAAATTTACCATTTTCAGTTTTTCCCCAAAATGATTATCAAAATGGTTATTGAAACTTACTGAAAACCTCTTATAGCTCTTGCTCTTTCTTTCTCCAGTTGCAACACTCTCCCCTCCCGCTCACCCAGGTCTTGATATTCCTGAGCAGGAGTGGGGGAACTTGTTGTTTGCTGCACTCACTTCCTGCAGTCTTGCCCAATCCAGGAAGAGAGAAGGAAGTCCTAGCGCTTGTCGACACTGCCAATTAACAGTGCTGCACCTTTCTTGCTCAAAGGTGTGAAAAACACACCCCTGAGCGCAGCAAGTTCCAGTGCTGAAAGCGCCAGTGTAAACAGTGCCCCAGCACTGGGAGCTATGCCCCCCGTGGAGGTGGGGTTTTTTACGCTGCCACAGCAGTGCTTTAGCATTGCCAGTGTAGATCAGCCCATATGGGTTGCCAGTGTAGACTAGCCAGCCAGGTGCCCCCTATCCCGACAAAGAAAGATAGATGTCTCCAGTGGCAGGCAAAAATATACAAATTTTAGCAGCTAATCAAAAAAGCAAGAGGTGTCTGCGGCCCTCAGAAGTATAGGGAAAAGTGCAGAAAGGTAGAACTCCCCTTCCAAAATCCAGAAGTTAAAAAGATCTGCTTGCACCACTGCCATTCCATAGGTGTTTGGGAGTGGGACATAACAAGGGTAGAATGAACTCGTGGAACTTACTGTTCCCCTTAGAGAGGAAATCCTTTAGGGTCCCAAAGAAGACTTTTGCCCTTCTGGAAGATACAGTTTTTCCTCAGCTAACAGCTCCTAACTCCAACACCTTCCGACCCATGCAGTTGTCACTATAGAACCTACTACACTTTGAGCAATAGGAACAGTAAGGATGTGGCGCAGAAAAGTAAAAATGGTGATGATGTGAGTGCCTGGAGGATTAAATTGTGTCAGGTAGCCTGAGGAGTTTGACTGCCCAGAAGAGTTAAACTATATAAGCTATGACGCCAGTCTATACTTCCTGCATTTATACTGTGTGATGGCTGTGGTACCATTTTAGACTGTGAAGTAACTGAGGCTCAGATTGAAGCCCTGCGTGAAGTCTAAGCATTAGAAAGGGCTGGAGTTACATTCAGACTTGGTTTAAGTGTGTGCAGCTCTAAATCTGATTCCTGGACTTTACAAGAGCTATTACTACTATCTTTGCACCAGTATCAGAAAGATTTCCTTAGGGTGCCGTGTTAGAAAAACCTACCACAT
The DNA here is from genome assembly GCF_965140295.1 of Lepidochelys olivacea. Lineage (NCBI taxonomy): Eukaryota > Metazoa > Chordata > Testudines > Cheloniidae > Lepidochelys > Lepidochelys olivacea. The sequence goes on from NC_140414.1 coordinate 78,526,363, forward strand.
TTGGTGTTCTCTATAAAATAATGTTCTTAACTGCTGCCTCTGAGTATCCCTTCCTTACAGAGCCCTACCTTTCAACAACTGGGCAGTCAAATTGAGGGCTACTCAGTTATAATGTAGGATTTGACCTTGATGGAGGAGACCTGGTGTGTGACCTGTAGTCCAGTGGTGACTGTAAAGCCAGCTCTAACAGTGATGGAAACTGGAGTTTCCCTGGCCAACTTGTTACTACACAAACATTTTCTCTTCTTGTTCTTTTTGTATCTACAATAGTTATAGAACCTTGTAAGTTGGTTTTAAAAGATCTATTATCATCCAGTCCATTTCCCTGCTAATGCTTGATTGCTCTGTACAGGATGTTTGTCAGTGCTTTCTTTAAAAAAAAGAAAAAAAAAGTCTTGTTTTAAATGTCCCAAGTAATGGGGCTTTCACTAATGGATTAGTTGGAAATGAATCAGGATAACAGGTTGCCCACAATTTTCCCTGCTCTTCAAACATTTGCTAAAAGAAATCTATATTTATTTTAGCTATATATTATTTGTCTAGCTAAATCACAAAAAAGATTATATCTTCTGCAAATACTACTGAATTTATATAGCAGTCTAGCATTGCATTGTGCTCCTACACAGGAACACACATTGAGGTTTGAGGTTTAATAAGCTACAATAAATTTGTAGTATGGTTTCTTAATTATTGTTTACGGTTCCCAGCATTCCTTGCAGAGATTTCACTATGGATGTGCTGTAGATATTCCACTACATATAGGGCAGTTATGATGCAGTATAAGAAAAGGAGTACTTGTGGCACCTTAGAGACTAACATATTTATTTGAGCATAAGCTTTCGTGAGCTACAGCTCACTTCATCGGATACCGATGATGCAGTATGTAGGTGCTATTCTTGTCATTTCTTAGACTGACATGCTTCATTTCAGTTAATTTTCATAGTAGCCTGTGCCAGAGCTACCCAGCATGCCAGAAAATTATTGCAAACTCCTCTTCATCATTATCTGGTCTTCAAGGGCCAGATCCATAGCATAACTCTGCTGACTTTACTTTGCTACATTAGCTTCTACCATCTAAAAAGACATGTAGACTAACACACTTGACTTAACTATGTAGATAGAATTGCAATGTGTGTGTGTGTGTATGTACACTAGAGAGATAGAGCAAGTGTGTGTGCTTGAAGGTCTAGTCCCAACCATCTGAAGGTCTAGTCCCAACTTCCCAAGATCTTTAGGTTTAGAATCAGAATCTCTATATTCTGAATTTTAGATCTATGGTAGTCACTGTCACAGTGTCTGAGCAATTAAAGTTTGTAAGCAGTGCTGTAGTAATCTGCTAGTTTTCCATAAGTCTCTCAAGGCTTCCCAAAATGCCTTTGGGGACCTCAGTCAATCACTATGGATTCCCCCCATCACAATCCAAGCAGTTCAGAGATGAAGGATTATTCCCTTAAACCAGTATTTATAGATCTAGCTCACAGCAAACTAGCTGACAGGTATCTCCACCCAGGTGGGTTTTGATGAGTAGCAGTGGCCAATTGACCTGTGAATGTCCAGTGTTGAACATGAAACAAAGCTTGCTTTGAAATTAACATTCTACTTCATATGCATACACAAGTAATCCAGTTACAGTAATATATATAATGTAATTGCCGGCCATTCATTACAATAGGGATGGATAAGTGGAAACAATTCAAGTATCCTTCATTAGTATTCATGAAGTTCTGCACCCTAAGTAAATTCTCATTCTCACACTAATGTACCTTTTGATCTAGGGTTATTTATTATCGGACGTGCATAATAGCAAATAAACAAGAGGACATAGCCAAGCTTCACACTACAGTTATATCTTACAAGTGAATCCGTTTGAACACACCATGACCTTTTAATGTTCCTTTGATTTCTATTACCATGTGAGTGAATTAGTCTGCTCGCAACCTGTGAGACAGCATCACAGTCACATTTAAAAAGTGACAGTTACCAATAAATAATGTAGCAACTATATCTCTGCCACTGTGTTATTTCCCTACACTTAGAATAGGAGATAGCTGTGGTATCTCCACTGGTAAATTTTTACTTTCTAATGGCAACCGCTGTTTAAGATTTTGTTTTGCCATCGGAACGTTTTGTTATCAGTTACTGTATATTATTATAGGGAATGACAAATTCACATCTGAATTCTAAAAATCAGACACTTGTTATCATTATTTAAGTGAAGGAACAAAATAAGGTAATGGAAACCTTTCAGAAATACCTCAGGATCCTGAAGTTAAAACTCTGAGGTATTCTTATACATAGATCAAAATATGGATTCTCTCTCTCTCTCTAACATATAATATTGGTAAGACACATTTTCCTGGATTCTTAATATATAACAAATGAGCTATGCAAGTGTAGAGAGATGTCCCTATGCCTGGTTTTCATTTTATTTTTATTATCATGGAGATGGGAATTGTTTGTTTGGGGTTTTTGGGTTGTTTTTTTCCTTTTGATTCACTAGGAATGAGAAAACAATTCCCCTTTTTGTGGAGTGATAAAAAGGAAGGTTCATTTCCTTTGGTTTCCACAGCAGTGCCTGCCCATCTTTACAACAACATCAAATTAAAAGCAGACACTACTATGGGACAACAAAGTGCTCAATCTCATCAGCTTTCAGCTCCTTCATCCTTCACTGTGAAGTGGATTCCAGTGTTTTTCTGTCAATTCCATTTTTGACAAACTGCTTTCACAGCTTTTACAAGAAAATGTCATTGTGCTTCTGGTGCAGGCAAGGAGGAATCTAATTTCATTATAGTTAACTGCCTGCCTCCCTGTTACCCTCCATAATAGGGTATGCCTGCTTTCCCATTACCTTCCATTATAGTGTAACATAGTATATTATAAAGCTTTAATAAATAGCAAGGATGAGGCTAAGAGTACATTTCAGGAGCCCAAATTACATTTGGCCACATATCTGCCTCTTCAGTTCATGGTGTTTGCTGGCTTTTCACAATCTAATTACAGCATTCTCTGAAAATTGCTGTCCACTGGTAACTGGATGACCTGCTTTATGTAGCACAGACGTGAAGCTACGTAGGCTTTGGTCTTCATCCTCGCCACCATGTAATTGCTGTAGACTTCCATATTAATCCCCAAAGACTAGAGTAAATGAAATATTAAAATTACCTTTTATGCCCATTCCTGAAGCCTGGATTAGGGCAGTAGGGGGGAGTGTGGGTGCAGTTGCTGACAGTACTATGGATAGGTTGATCAAAGGAATAATATTCATCCACATCCTCTGCTCCATGGCAGATCACAGGCCATATCATTAACGGTGTGTCTCATCTGCTTAGCAAAGTGTAAGGCCCCGTCTGCTTGAATCAGTATCACTGTGTGCATGTTCAAGGGAGCCTGAAGAAAAAGCTGATTCCATCCAAATGTGTGCCCAGCAGCAGCATTTGAAAGGATTTCTCTAAAGAAAAGGAGCGGCGTATTGTAACTGTGTGGCTTCTTTTTAAAAATCTCCATTATTCAAGATGATCTTGTGCGAGGGAATAAAACCCTTGTCATCGTTCTGCTTTGGTCAACTAAGCATAGACTTGACACATTTGCACCCTATAATATTCACTGTCATACATATAAAGCCTTGGTTTGCAATGAGACGCTAGGTCTGAATACTGGGGAGGAGGAGAGTTTGGCGTGGGGAAAGTGTTTCTATTTCATTGAGTATTTGAGTTTTGTCATTCAAATCTCTCTGTCTTTCAGAGCATTTCTTCTAATAGGGTTTCTAGGATGGACGGTACTCTGAAAAATAACGGGACCAAATTCTTCATGTCACTGCGTCTCCTTTACAGTGGCTTTAACTGCCCTAAAGGATCCTTCAAGCTATCTTAAACAACATTCTGTGAATAGGTCCAGTACTGGTGTCATGTAGATCTAGCTTAGGCAGCCTTATGCTGGGCTATCTGCAGCACAGGGAATATGCCAGGAGTAGGAGGGGGCATGGCTGGATCTCTTTGTGCTCAATCTCTTTTGGTCTATGAAGCAGCAAGGTGGGACAGAGTGTGGCTGGAGAATTTTAAGCTCATAGTCTTTTGATCTATAGAGAAGTCCATTGATGGATGTGGGGAGCAGACATGCCTGCCCTGGAGCAGCCTAGAATTCTGGGGGTGAAACGTCACATTTACATACAGATGTAAAGTCACTTTTTTGGGCTGTTCCCCTTGTGCTGCACCTCCCTGAGAGGCATAGCTCAGAATCTGGTCCATGTATTTATCTGAAGGATAAATTCATAACATATTACATTTGTAGTATTAGCATTTTTAAAGGAGTAAACTAATTAAGAATGACTCAGTAATAAACTCTCCATGCTGATTGAACCTGTTATAATAATTTATCTTCAAACATTTTAGGGGAGCGAAGGAGAACACTACTAAGTATGGAGTCCTTGGGAGTTGAGAAAAGTCATATGAAGCTAGCCCACACCTAAAGCATACTCATGGATCAGAAGTAGATCATCTGTACATACAGCCATCTTTAACAGAGAATCTCAAAATGTTTGTTTGCTTTGCTTATGAAACTACTGAGAACACAAACAAAGCAAAAGTAGGCCTTGGACAAGGAAGATAGTTCTCTGATTTATTCATTTACTGTCTACAAAGAGGGTACATATTGTGAACGGATATTAATTCTGTTGCCCGACTATCCCTGTATATTCTTAGTGCATTTGCTTGAATATATTGACGGAATATATTGAACTATCGTTATTCCTTAGGACTGGTAAGGTGGTGTTAGTTACTGTACAACCTTGGCCCATGTCGCTTGCCGCAGCCCCCATTGGCCTGCAGCGGTGAACCGCAGCCAGTGGGAGCCGCGATCGGCCAAACCTGCGGACGCGGCAGGTAAGCAAACCGGCCCGGCCCGCCAGGGAATTTCCCTGAACAAGCAGCGTCCAAGTTTGGGAAACACTGACCTAGATGATATATAGCTGGCCTTGCTTTTCATTTGAAGGTAGAAGTTTAATCTCTATTAAGATGTCAGTTTGGCGTAAAGTACCACTTGTTATAGCTATAGACTCCCTTGTTAGCTAGAACAGCTTTATTCCTGTTTAAAAAAACAAGATTTATTCTAAGGCAGAACATTGGCCTAGCTTTAAAATTCCAGCTCAATGTACCCCTCAGGGAATAGAGAAGAGACTTGTAGTTGCACCATGACCCTCATTTGTGCCTCCTATTGACCTGTGGAGTCCCCTTTCATAATGTAAATAATTGGATTTTTACATGAACAAAGAAGGGCAACTTGCCAGGCTTCTGAGATTCTGTGGCTATGAAGAATGCCTACCCAGAATCTCTCTGCTGGCTTTTTGACCTTGAGTCAGCTTTTAAAGCAAAATCTAACATAGTTTTTCCTTCTGACAAGATGAGGAAGATTGTATCTTTTTCAAAAAGAGCTGTTTAGTTTCAGACATGCCTCACACTGAACCCTTTCAAAAAGAGGCCTAAATGTAGGTTCTCGGTTTTGGACAGTGTGCAATATTTTGCCTCAGATGGAATTTTCTTTAATTTTCAAAGCTGATTATTTTCACAGAGAACAACCCTGACAAATGACTTCCATTGATTAAAAAGTGGTGGGTGAAATTCTGTGGCCTGCGTTGTGCAGGTGGTCAGACTAGATGATCATAATGGTCCCTTCTGACCTAAATATCTATGAATATATGAAAAAAAATGTATTTTAAATTAAGAGGAGCCAGGATCCAAGTCCAGTTTTCACTTAAAAAAAATGCTCCATACTTTATATTTAGATTTCTTGTTGTGGTTCAACTGCAAGGTATGATTTTGTCAGGTATCTTTTATGCTAACTGAAAGTATAACTTAAAAGTTTATCCACTGTGGGCTCCATGCTAGGAAAAATATACAAAGAAGCCTGGTTTAAAACAAGACTTTAAAATATTTATAACTCACACCTCAAGGACTTTCTTCTCTTCTTTACACACACTGCTTTTGGTGGAGCAGGAGGATGGACTGACATTCATGTTAGATCAGTTAGAGTTTTTTGAGTTATTGCTTTTACAGTTCCTTAAAAATACTAATATACACACGTGCATATGAATACATATATTTAAGCTTGCTTTTTCATTGCTTTTACTGTGTGTGTGTGTGTGTGTATCATATATACATGTCTACATGAGTTATATATGTATAATTAGATTTTCATTAAATTCTAATTAAAGAAACGTAAGCTTGACTTTTATACATTGCAGCAGTGTTCTATTGAATATAAATGATAGGTTAGGTAAGAGAATTCCTAGTTTCTTAGTGTTTATAATACCAAAGTATTTATTGAAATGCCAAAGTGACCACAATGTTATTTAATGTTTACTTTAAAATGTACTTGTTTGATATAACAGCTCACAAAGCTATCATGGATTAAATTAATTGATGTTTGTAAAGTACTTTAATAGTCGTAGATGAAAGTCACTGTATAAATGCAGAGTTTTATCATGTTTATTCAGTTCTGTTCCTAGTGGGCAAGTTTATGCCACAACTGGCACCAATATGAACTCTTGTTGGCAGTCTTAGTAGAGACGCAATCGATTATATGGGTATGGAAACTGAGCTACCTTCCCGCTCTTAGTGGTGTATCTTCCAGGTCAAGTCTGAGGCACAGTGGCAAGGGTACTATAGGAAAGTGTGTGTGGCTGCTGTGTGTCCCCTCCAGATCCTGCTCCTAGAGGTATCCAGTCTTAAAGGCTATTATAGCAGCATCTTTTCACAAGTATGAAATTCACCAAAAAAGCATTATTTTATAGTGAGAATTAATGGAACTCAACTATTAAATTGAAGGAGAAGGGAACAATGATGAGGATGCATTGAAGGGTCCAAATTAGAATTAGGCAGTGTTAGGCATGACAGTAACTCCATTGTGGTTGATGGAATAACACGAGTGTAAGATCAGTGTGATGAGAATCAGTCCTTGTGTTTCTTACCTAATTGCATCCATGTACAGAAAGGATGATTTATATTTAATATCAAAATGCTACTTTAGGGATGAATTAAAATACGAATTAATAATTAGAAGGATATTTATCACTATAGGTTTATAGCCATTTTATGGTATGTTAACAGTATTATTTTTATTTAAGCTAAATGAAACATTTAAAAAATTTTAAAAAAATTCAAGGTAACATTCAGCAAAACATAGTTTAGACAATGGTAGCAAAATAAGGTGAGATTTTCTGCTGTGCCTCTTAGAGGGGGCCAGAGCAGACATGAGTATCTTACCCCTGGTTTCTTCAGGTATTTAATCTTTTGTGTCTTGCCTCTAGAGGATGGCTTTGAGCTTAAAGCTGTTGATACTGTAGATAGATGTGATGAATTCAACAGAGAGATAAATGGAAATGTTTCCCCTATTAATGAAAAGCAGCATTGAAACATGGCAGCTGTTTAACAGTGACAATACCATTACACAATGGTAGGCCAGGTTAGGCCGTGCAGAATATTAAAGCCCTCTAAAATTACAGAGGGAGTCTAAGTAGATAGAATACAATTACACAAACCAGAAGTACAGAAATTAGAATTTGGTCCAATAAAAAGGGGCTATCACCGCTTTCCCCCCCGCTCCCCCTCCGCCACTCCCCATCCCACATCACACACACTTGCTCGTGTGAAAATTGCTATGGGACTTTACGTCCCCTCAAGTGATCAGGACCTCAGTTTTACTCATCCAGAAGATGAGAAAGGAGGGCAGGAAATGTACTGTGTCTATTGCTTTGACTGTACATAGTGTGTTACTTATGGGTGTCAGAAAACACTGACTTGGTGAGTTGATGTGCAGCCACTTATGGAGTGGGACTGGGTGGCGCTGGCAGCACCAGTTTCCCATGGCTATGATGTAGCTGTGTGTCACGCAGAATGGACTTCCATCTCATCCCTTGCACGGCATCTTCCTTCATCAAGAGTCAGTATGGGAGGTTTTAGGCTGCTTAAATCCCTCAAAATTGCATCTTCCAATCTCATTTATGGGACTTGGCAGCACACTGAACTTATGGTAGCTTCTTACCTTGCACAGTTGACATGCTTCGTGACAGTCTATTAACTTCTAGTAGAATTCTTTGAGGTTATTGTTTCCAAGACACAGTCAGAAGATATAACAGACACTGACACCATTTATGCTTTGACTTTCAGAATATATTTGTTATGTTCCACCCTGGAACTTATTGTTGTGAAATGAACAAAGTCATGAAATAAGAGGAAAGAGAGTTCATTGGACTGAAAATTTGCTACAGGTTGAAACATAGGGCATACTCTTGAAATGGAATTGATGTTACAGCTGCAGCTTTAAAAAAAAAATGCATTTACCCAAATTATTGAGATGACGGTATGAGAGGGAAGGTTGCAAGATGGTCAGACTGCGTGGAGCCATAAATAATGAAAGACACTAGAGTGTTACAGAAACTGTTAGATAATATAAAAATTTGTTGTTACATTTTTAAAATCATGTTACATTATTATCATATTTCCACCATCTATAATGACAACTTGTAAGTTTATAGAAGTAAGATCTCTCCTTTATAGATTGCATCCTAAAAACTCTGTTCAGTGATGTCACAATTCAAAGTGTGACAGGAGAATTTCTCCCATAGTGACAAATGGTCATTGGCGGCAGATATGGTATCCATGAATGAAACAGCCAGGAAAAATAAATGGGGCCCTGACCCTGCAAAAGTGTGTGGATCCTCATTAGGGCCTCAATTCAACAAGCACATGCTTAAACTTGAGATCCCAGTGCAGAATTGAGACCTTAAGCAGCAGAATTCTGGGTAGTCAATTTGGGTTTACTAGGCCTAAGTTAAAATGTAAGTCTTAGTTATGTCTGGTGATGGGATATATTACTGCAATAGCTAGAGACACACAGAGTCAGGTCACTGATCAGAAAAGAGTTCCTGTTTGTACACTAGAATTTGCCTGATTAGCAATGGAAAGGGTAGGGATAAAATAATGAAGACTATATGATTGTTTCATGGGCTTTATACAAAATATAAATTGTTTTAAAGTTAGTCTAAGTTTGACAGTGGCTCTAAAATACTTTCACTAATAAATTACTCATACTGTTAATGCAAAAATAGGGAGAGAATGGGAGAATGAACATTAAAGCAACAATGAAAGATTCATAGTGAGGATATAAGAATTACTGTACAAAAGTCTGATGGTAGTGAGAACCAAATTAAATCAGCAAACTTAGTGAGCAGAATTTTTTTGTATAAAAATATGATAAACAAACAAACAAAAACAAATGAGATCTTAGGCTCTGGTTAGACCTTAGTAGAACTTAGATGTCTGGTACTGGTGAATCTCTCTCAGGAAAAAAATAAGTGCTCTAAATGAATGCAATGTGATACAATTATAAACCTACCAGGCTTCAGAAAGAGGCCTGGAAAGAGGGTTAACCACTTCATTGCTAATCTTGGACTCCAGCATCTGTGCTACATGGCATGTGGTATTATATTAATGCCCTATGTTCCATTCTAATCGCAATGAAACATCATTTTTTACATTTTTGCATTTACTTAATGCATAGAATGATGCCAGAGGCAGATTTTTGTCTGATGTACGTAAGACCTTAGTAAATAATTCTGGTGTTTTCCATGAAGAAGAATCATCATAGTTTCTTCTTACATTAATGCATAATTAGGAGGAATATTATTAATCCTAATACAAGTCATCTTGCATTTATAAGATACTCTTCTGCAGGCAAGGAAAGGTGATGCACCATCAGGAGAGCAGGCACATGTAGAGAACAGGTCATCCCACTCCTGCTCCCCAGAGCAGAGGTCAACAGAGATACGCTTTGGTGTGCTAAAGTGGCTCCACCAAGAGAAGAGAGAGCCACAATGTGCACCTGTCTATCTCTGCAGAGTTAGAAGAGAAGGAGCAATGTTTTTCAAAGTATGGGAGACTTCTGGGTTCCCCAGAATCCCCCTGGTCTGGAAGATTCTTCTATAAGCTTTTAAAATTATTACTGTCCATGCTAGGAAAGCAGTCAGGGATCTCTCCCTTTATTAGCCATAAGTCATTGCTTCCTACTCCCCTACCAAATGGGCATATCATGAATCCTCAGGCTCCAGATCCTTCTACTTATATTGGAGTAGGGCAAGGATTGCAAAGTCCAAATGCAAATCATATTTCAGCCACAAGAGGTGCCAAGACTGTCTTCCCATTTCTCCTCAACCATGAAAAAAAACAAGACATCCAAATATTCTAAAAGGCCAAAATCAAAGAGAAAAGCACAGGACTGGTCATTTCTCCACACTTCAGACCAGTCTTACTCACTCACTATCTCCTACCATTAAGGGGCAGAACTTTTTTAGGACTTGAATGTGGCTAGTTGGACACAGACTCTGATGCAGATTCAGAGAAAAACCTTTATGTGTGTAATGATCTGGTTCTTAGAGCTGATGGACCAAATTCTGCTGGATGAAGTATTCAAATGTGAGCTTAGGTAACTGGAATTTGTCTCAAAAAAGATGGGATAAGAAAATATTACTGTGACAGTATCCCTGGGGTGCAACCTGGGACCATGGCGCCCCCTTATCTCTCCAGCCTGGGCTGTCTCTCACAATGCTTTGCTAGTGACAAGCAGCAAACCCCTCCAGGCCCTGTTATCACTCAGCACAATAGCATGTGGAGCCCCACACCCAGCAAAAAAATCAATGAATTCTCCCTGAGCCACTCATGAATCACGCAGAAAAAGGCACCAGCCAAATCGCCCCAGCTCGCAGCCTTCTACCTCAGAAATATACCATGCTCAAGACCCTTTCTTGAACAATGCAAGTTCACCACTTCATCAATGGAAAGTGGATATACACCAGCCTTTGTAAACCTGAGCAGATTTTCCAAAAACTTCAGGCAAACTCACTGGTAAAGATAAACAGTAAAACAAGTGTAATGATTACAAAGGAAAGATTTTAAGTGATTCTAAGTGATAGGCAAAAAGTCAGAGTGGTTACCAGCAGAAAAGAAAATATAAGCACGCAGTCTAAACCTTAACCCTTATCACACTAGACAGTATTAAGATGGAGCAATGTTCCCACCCTACTGGATCTTACAGTCCTTAATATACAGGCTTGTCTCTTAAACTTGGGCCAGTCTCCTCTGTTGGAGCCTTCAGTCTTCCGAGCATTCTTGTTGCTTGCAGCTTAGGTCAGGGGAGGAGAAAAGGCCAAGCATATGCCCACTGTGTTCTGTTTTTTACCCTTCGTCTATGTCAGGGGTGGGCAATAATTTCTGAGCGGGGGCCACTCCACAAATTTTGGTAAGTAGTCATGGGCCGCACATTTCTACTATATTAATGGAGGGGGTGTGCGGTCTGGGAGGGAGTTTGAGTACAGAAGGGAGCTCAGGGCTGGTGCAGGAGAGGGTGAGGGGTACAGGCGGCTCCCGGCCAGCAGCACAGCAAGGCTCAGGCAGGCTGCCTGCTTGCCATAGCCCCATGCTGCTCCCGGAAGCAGCTGCGGCCTGCTGGCACATCTCTGCGCACCCCTTGTGGGGAAAGAGGGGCAGAGGGTCGCCATGCACTGCCAGCACCCGCAAGCACCACCACCACGGCTCCCATTGGCCAGTTTCTGGCCAATGGGAGCTGTGAGGATGGTGCTGGGAGTGGGGGCAGAAGTGTGGAGCCGCCTCCCTCCCCCTGCCATTGACGCACGGAGACATGCCAGCAGCAACCGGCTGCAGCCACTCTGGGTGCTGCATGGGGCCACAGCTGGCAGGCAGCCTGCCTGAACGCCCCACTATGCTGGGGGACTTTCAGCAGCCCGGACTCAGAGATCACAAGGGGGCAGAGGAGTCCAGACAGAAATATTAGTCATGGCAGGCAGACAAATTTTAGATGGGCTGGATTCTGCCTGCGGGCCATATTTTGCCCACCCCTGGTCTATATGCTTGGAGAACACAAGTCCAGGCATGTCTGGTGAGCATTGCTGAATTACTGGGCAAGGTTGAGCAATTCCCCTAGCGTGGCCTTGTGCAAGTGAGTCATTGAATTGTAACTCCCTTGCTGGACAATGGCAGTTGACAATTGTTCGACACCCGCCTGAGGGTTGGTTATCCCCCTGTCTTTGGGGGGCTAGTCTCTGGGCACTTCCCATATTTTAGTGACAATCATACAACACAATTCTCATAACTTCATATGCATTCAGCATCTTGCTCCCCTGGGGTGTAGTGTATCACAATTACTCCCAGAAGAGATGGGAGACAAAAGCAAGCCTAATGCATGATGTTAGGGATGTCCTGCAGAGATGCCCGTATAACTAGATTAGTTAGCGCACTAAGCTATCAGTCTATATAGATGTTTATACCAAACCCATTACCACATATGAAACTGTCCAACCAGGGGTCATGATTGGAAACAGTAAGAGAAACCATACCAATTGGCTTCAGCTCCAGGAATTACAGTTGAACGGAAAAAAATTGTCCAGACTATCACTTCAGCCCTCTAATGACTGAGTGTGCAAGGTTGCTGTTCCAGTCTCTTTCTTAATAGTTTGCCTAATTATAATAAATGTTGTGAATTTTAATGAACCAGCATCTACGAAATAAGCAAGTTTTATCCTATGTTATAGGTGTAAAGTCTGTATATAAGCTTTTGCTGCACAGTATCATTTGTACAGTAAATGCCTGCCAATTGTTTCCCAATGTGAAGTCCCTAATTAGACAAATGAAATCTGATTGGCTTCTTTGAATCGGGGCCTGTGGGGGGCTGCCTTTTTCATTGTGTCCAGAGGAATGGTCATGAAAAACACCTGAATAAAAGCACTAAAGAGCCTGTGTGCCCCCCAGTGATTTCTGAGGCTCCATTTCACATGCTTGTAAAGATCGAGTTATAAGCTTCCTTCATGCAAGTTCCACTTTCTAAGTGGACATTGTGTTTTGATTATTTTGAACCTGAAGTCACAAGGGACCTGTTGTAATTAGAATTACTTTTGGTTGGAGTTGAAAATGTATTATAGCAGTGAAAAACCCCAGAGGAAGGTTTCTAATAGGATTTCACTGGATTTATTCATTTGTGGGACAGTCAGTCAATATTTGAGGTACAAAAAGTCAATAAAAGTAAAAAGCCCATTTATATTCAGAGTATGTTATAGGCTGTGGCTTCGCCAGCTAACTATTGAATCTTTTTTGAAAAAGAGCTACTAACTACTTTGAAAAATGGGCTGTCTGGGGAAATACCTTACTTTTTATCCTTTAAAAAAGAGGGCTTCCCACTACAACTTCTTATCATTTACAGAATAATTAATACACAATGTAATTTAATCTTAAGAATTAAACACTGCACAAAAACAAACTGTTTAGCGGAAGCAAGAGATAAAACCTCTATCCATCCTGTGTTCATTATCTGTAACGTAGAGGAGAGAATCATTTCCTATTATGCTTTCAGAATACCATGTGTAGGGGGATGCTCTGCCACTGTAAAGCTCTTCCTGCCATGGCATAAGAGGGAGGGAAAGTGCTCTGTGGGGAAGAATGAAGTAAGAGGGGATTATGATGGATCAGAGTTCCACTACACGTGATGCCATGCTGGGATATGATCTGAGCTCACACATCTAACACAAGTAAGAGTAAGGCCCCTTCTACTCTAACTTCCACAATGGCTCAGTGGCCAGGGACTGGGAGTCAGTGCTGATTCCCTGTGACTGCCTATGCGCTCAGACACACTGGAGAATCGGGATCTCTGCTCCTTGACTAGATGAGTTATAACTCTTACTGTCAGATTTCCAGTACAAATACTCATGTTTGTGAATTTAAAACTCACTTTTCCATGAATGTTCTCTAATATTAACTTAAAACTTTCCTCCTGTAAACTCATTTGCTCTGTCATCTATGGAAAGTGAATACAAAGGAGTGAGAAAACAGTTAATGAAAATTCAGTTAATGTATTCATGTGAATATTCACCCCCACAAAAATTGAGGTATTCGCCTGAGAGGTAAATTATCAATGTGGGACTAATTTCAAGCAGATGTTTTGCTCCTAACCACTGTCACTGCTCTGCAGCCAGCCCCCTTCACTGTTCTGTTCTCTTTAAGAGAGCAACTGTGAAACTGAAATGAACTAACCTGTTTTGCTCACATATTAATGGTGGGAAGGGATGGGAAGGTTCAAAAGTGCATAACTTCATATGGAATATGGGAATTACATGAAGCACTTTTGCATGTTTCCTGAGTCCTTTTCCTACGAACAAAAAAAATCCTGATTTAGCAAATATAGCTGAATTGATTAATAATAAAACTTATTTGTAAAAGATGTCTGCCATGTTCTCCCACGCTATATTTTTCTTCATAAAATAGCTCTCAGCTACAGTAGTATCTAAACATCATGGGATAAAGTAGCTCTAGATGATGATTTCTGAGAGATTAGTCATGAAACTTTGATCTAGGATCCACCTTTCTCCAGCAATTTAAAACAACCTGACATCTATCCCCCCACCACCACCCTCCCCCCACACACACACACACAAACATATACTGACAACGGCTAGCAGCCTCATCATTATCTGTCAATTGGCATTGTTGATCTTCTCCGTTTTTCAGGCATGACATGATGGTACCTGTCATTTACAATTTGTTTTAATTATTCCTCAGGTCTCCTGTTATGGCTGGAGGTCTGTTTGCTGTGGACCGAAAGTGGTTTTGGGAGCTGGGTGGCTATGATCCAGGCTTAGAAATATGGGGAGGAGAGCAGTATGAAATCTCCTTTAAGGTAAGTCAAGTCACTTCCATTTAATAGTTACTTACTCTGTTTGGTATGACTCTAAAGGTTTGGGGTTTAGTTATCCGAACCCAGATTTGTGATGCGCTTTATCATCGTGTTGCCTTTATTCATACTGCGTATTGCTCCATAGTCAGACCTCGTTCTGTACAATATTCCTTTGTTTTATAAAGGAGTTTCCACTAATTTCAGTGAAAAATGTATGCCATAGATCCCTGAGGCCATACAAAAGTCAAATAATTGCATATTTCAGGCCAGTTTTTCAATATCCCATGATACGTTAATTGCATATTTGCTTTTGTGTATGCCTACCTATGTACACAAGTGTCCTTTGAGTGTGTGCATGCATTTTTTATGTGCTTAAGTTGCTTATTTGCCCATGTCTAGTTGGCAGCCATATTAACTTCCACAAGCACATCAGGTACCTGTATGCATTAAGTAGGTGTATGCAAATGTACCTAATTTAGAATATGTAATGCATTATGTTCAAATATAAGGTACCCAAGGAATTAAAGACTTTGCCTTTTAGCCTCTTCACCATAATAACTTTCTCTTTGTAGCAGGGAATAGTCAAATGACACATCAACATTACAGTTCACATTTAGCTTCAGGATTTTCCCAGCCTAGTTCTAAACTTCCACAAAGCACAACCCCAATTTACAATGGAAGAAATATAGTACATAAATCATAGACTACATTGTACACCTAGCTACATCTGAGTTTCAATGCTGGAGAGAACAAAGTATTGAATGAAATGCACAGAAGCTAACCTAGCAAGTCTGTACTCCCAACTGCTAGGCTGTTTTTAATGGATGTTCTTAGGAACAGCTAAATGACTTGCATAACTGTGTTGCTATCATGTTAGTTTGAATCAGCTTTATATAAGAGCAAAATAAGACTGGAGGGCAAGAGAAACTCACAAGATAAATGGATGAACGGGTTGTTCGGATACACCAATTCTGCATTCTGTATACTCGTATACTCATAAGATTTTATTTGACCATTTCCCATATTCCTGTTATTTGTCATTGTGAAGAATAAAATTGGAATGCAGCCCATTCCTCTTTGTGTAGAAACCATAGTAACGGCACTGGAAGTTCAGATACTAAATTGACCCAGCCTGTTTTGTTTTAGCGACAGATTTTTTGGAAACAACTATGTCACACTGGGTCCTATTTCAGTCGTATCTCCTCATTCATCTCATTATTGTATATTTACCTTAGGTTCCTTGTCCCTCCTTATTAGCGTTAAAAAAAACATTAAACAGGATTTTGTAGCATTTGACTAGAAGGAATAACAACTTTCTGTTTGTGGATGTTCAACAAAAGCAGAAAGGTCACTGCTTTCTATGGAATAGTGAAAGGAAAAATAAGATCAGCAGAGCAAGAGAAAGCAACCGAGAAATACTTTTTGATATATAGGTCATTAAGTGAGGCTATGTCTACACTACTACTGGCTCGACACTCCGGCGATCAATGCACCGGGGGTCAGTTTAGTGGGTCTAGTGAAGACCCGCCAAATCGACTGCAGATCGCTCTCCGGTCAACCCTGGTACTCCACCCCAAATGAGAAGAGTAAGATAAGTCAACTGGAGTCACTCGCCCATCGACCCAGTGCGGCGTAGGCACCACAGTAAGCAGGGGGTGAAAGTAAGTCAGGACACTTACTGGTACAGGGCTGGGGCGGGGCCTCAGGCAGAAGGGGTGGGGGTTGGGGGTCAGCATCCCCCAGCCAGCCCTTCCAGGCTGCCCGGCCCACACTGCCCAGCGTTCCTGTGTTGATTTAAAGGGCCCGGGGCTCCGGACGCCACTGCTACGATAGCGGCAGCAGTATCCGGAGCCCCGGGCCCTTTTAAATCACCAGCCCCAGGGCAGCTGCTCCCTTTGCCCCGCTCCCCCACCAATCAGCGGGGGGGGGGGAGGAGCAAAAGGGGCAGGGACATTAAAGCTCTGCAGGGTCCTTTGCCGCAACAGCATTTTAATGTTGCTGCCACGGCAAAGGACAGTCCTCCCCCACAACACCCCACCCCCGGTCAGTGACCCTGCTGGTACGGACCCTACCAGCAGGGCCACCTACTGGGGAGACTGCCATGCCAGCGCTTTAATGTGGGCTGGGTATGGGCCGGTGCGGTTCTTACTGGTACGCCATACTGGCCCGTACCAGCTCACTTTCACCCCTGACAGTAAGTTAACTTAAGCTACATCAACTCCAGCTACATTATTCATGTAGCTTGAGTTGTGTAACTTAGATCAACTTACCGTGGTAGTGTAGACATAGTCTGATACTATTGGTACTCGTGATTGGGAACATTGGAAAATAAGCCCCAATTAATCTTGAAAGCAAAAATCAGCCTTGGAGTTGGTCAGTTTTTGAGCATTATTGGATAATTTATTACAACACCAATGCGCTATGGGCAGGAATAAATAGGAATTCTACAAAATAAACCTCAAACATTCCAACAAGTGAAAATAAAAATTCTAAAACTACTTGATATACTAAATTTGATTTGCTGTGCCTCTATTACATCTATGATCTTGCGGTTATGGTTTCCTCACAGCTAAGCATTGTCAAGCCCAGTTGGCATGTGGACAAAACATTTGCAAATTGCAATGATGTATGTGTTTGGTACTGAACCTGTCTCATTCACAAAGACTTCAGCACAAAGACGTTTTGTAGGATCAGGAATATTTTTCCCTAGAAGTCAGTATTGAACTAATAGCTGCAAAACATGATGTTACAGGGAGTGATGTGTCCCACAGATGCCAACTGTTGCATGAGATTTAAGCCTGACATTCTGACAATTTGTGACTGTCAAAAGTTCTGTGGGATCTTTAATGAGAGTACAGATAATATCCTGGCCAAATGCCAGTTTGAGTAATTATATTTAGCCTACCTACAGTTTCCCCTGAAGTGTCAACTAGATACAGCATTCTTTGCACTTCCTGTCCCAAATGGCTCTGTAATATTGCTGTGTGTTGTTAAACTGTCAGGTTTCACCTCAGACTTGACTGCATGTCAGTTAAAGGTCACAAAGTTGAAGATATGGAGTCAAATTTGAATTTTCCCATAGTTTGGGGTGTTCAGATCTGGAGGTTTGGTTCAGGCCCATCTCTAATTTCAGTGACAGATGAAGTGACCCCTATGTATTATTTATAAATCAGTTTGAATAAGGCTTTGTAATCACTCAGATTTTTTAAAGTTTGCCTGACACTTGTTTCTCGGTTTGCAGGAGGCAACGTGGTTCCCTTTTGTTAGTGTCAGTCTCCATGTAATATCATCAGAGATGGCAGAAGTTATCACAGCTCTGATATCGTGTTGATTAACTGAAATTTCAGAATCAGAGTATACCAGCATAATGGGTGGCTCCTGGGGGAGAGGGAACCATGCCTTGTGTCTTATACATATTAAGTCTTCAGAAGACAGTCTCCAGATTAATTTTTTTAATAAAAAATAATATATTTTGTTTTTCTGACAGTGTAACCCCAAGATCATTTTTTAATTAAAAAGATAGAGACTCCTGCTGATACTCTTCATCATGTGATAATATTTTTCAAGCTAGTGAATGGCTGGAACTGGACAGATTAACAATGCCTTTTTTCAGTAACCAGTAGGAAAGTGCTGTGTTACACTGTGAATACACTAAGAAACTGCACCATCTACTCAGGACACTCCCTACACTAACATAGGAACAAATCAACATACCTTTAGAGCCCCGACCGCGGTTATTCTGTCTACTACCCAAGATCCACAAACCTGGAAATCTCGGGACTCCCCATCATCTCGGGCATTGGTACTCTCACTGAAGGACTGTCCGGATATGTGGACTCTCTACTCAGACTCTACGCCACCAGAACTCCCAGCTATCTCTGTGATGCCACTGATTTCCTGAGAAAACTACAATGCACTGGTGATCTTCTAGAACACACCATCCTAGCCACCATGGATGTAGAGGCTCTCTACACAAACATCCCACACACTGATGGAATACAAGCTGTGAGGAACAGTATCCCTAATGATGCCACAGCACAACTGATTGCTGAGTTCTGTGACTTTATCCTCACACAAAATTATTTCAAATTTGACGACAATATATATCTCCAGACCAGTGGTACCGCTATGAGCACCTGCATGGCCCCACAATATGCCAACATTTTTATGGCTGACCTTGAACAATGCTTCCTCAGCTCTTGTCTACCTATGCTACACTGATGGCATCTTCATCATCTGGACCCATGGGAAGGAAACCCTGGAAGAATTCCACCCCACCATCAACCTCAGCCTAGACCAATCTACACGGGAGGACCACTTCCTAGATACCATGGTGCAAATAAGTGACAGTCGCGTTAACACCACCCTATACCGAAAACCCACCAACTGCTATGACTACCTTCATGCCTCCAGCTTCCATCCCGGACACACCACACGATCCATTGTCTACAGCCAAGCACTGAGGTACAACTGCATTTGCTCCAACCCCTCAGACAGAGACCAACACCTACAAGATCTTCACCAAACATTCTCAAAACTACAAAAAGAAAAAGGAGTACTAGTGGCACCTAAGAGACTAACCAATTTCTTTTTGCGAATACAGACTAACATGGCTGCCACTCTGAAACCTCTCAAAACTACGATACCCTCAAGAGGAAATAAGGAAACAGGTCAACAGAGCCAGACGTGTACCCAGAAGCCTCCTGCTGCGAGTCAAGCCGAAGAAAGAAACCAACAGAACTCCACTGGCCATCACATACAGTCCTCAGCTAAAACCACTCCAACGCATCATCAGTGATCTACAACCCATCCTGGACAATGATCCTTCACATTCACAGGCCTTGGGAGGCAGGCCAGTCCTCACCCACAGACAACCTGAAGCATATTCTCACCAGCAACTACACACCACACCATAGTAACTCTAACTCAGGAACCAATCCATGCAACAAACCTCGATGCCAACTCTGCCCACATATCTACACCAGCGACACCATCACAGGACCTAACCAGATCAGCCACACCATCACTGGCTCATTCACCTGTACGTCCACCAATGTAATCTACTCCATCATGTGCCAGCAATGCCCCTCTGCTATGTACATCGGCCAAACTGGACAGTCCCTACGTAAAAGGATAAATGGACACAAATCTGATATTCGGAATGGCAATATACAAAAACCTGTAGGAGAACACTTCAACCTCCCTGGACACACAATAGCAGATTTAAAGGTAGCCTCCTGCAGCAAAAAAACTTCAGGACCAGACTTCAACAAGAAACTGCTGGGCTTCAGTTCATTTGAAAATTTGACACCATCAGCTCAGGATAAAACAAAGACTGTGAATGGCTAGCCAACTACAAAAGCAGTTTCTCCTTCCTTGGCATTCACACCTCAACTGCTAGAAGAGGGCCTCATCCTCCCTGATTGAACTAACCTCGTTATCCCTAGCCTGATTCTTGCTTGCATATTTATACCTGCCTCTGGGAATTTCCACTACATGCATCTGACGAAGTGGGTGTTCACCCACGAAAGCTTATGCGCCAATACGTCTGTTAATCTATAAGGTGCCACAGGACTCTTTGCCGCTTTTACAGATCCAGACTAACAGGGCTACCCTTCTGATACTTAATAATTTCATTTTATAGATGATAAACCGTAGACACAGTGTAATTAAATGATACCGTAAAGGGAACTGAGTTGGTGATAGATCCGCTATTTGAATTCTGGAGTTTCTGGTTCCCAAGGCTGCACTCAGTACACTATATCATGCTGTCTCACTTTCCTTTCCCCTGTTTTACTGTAAATTCTTGCCATTCAGAAGCCTTATAACTTCTAGGGAATTTTTGCAATAACTTCCCAACATAATTAACACTGGTTCAGCTCCAGAAGCAAATTGGGAGCTCTTGTGAACACTGGTCATTGGCTGCTGTTGCTGTTTTAAGAACTGTTCTCTCACCCTTCTAAAAGATCTAAGTGACACTGGGTGAATTTTGGCTCCTGTTGAAGCAAATTGCAAAACTCCCACTAATTTTAATGAGGCCAGGCTTTCAACCCTAGTGTTTAAAATGCTGGTGGCAGCCAGTGGCCATTTACAGCAGAGATCCCAGTTCTGGTACCCCTGAAATAATGTTAGGAATATTCAGAGGATTTTTTTTCAAAGTTTCCTTAGTTAGTGTAGATAGAGCTAGGAATGGGCTTCCAGGAACCTGTTCCTCTTACTAGCTGGAAGAGGCCAGAATCAGCCTTGGAAATGTATATGTACAATCCTTTCATTGATTTTTATTTGAAACACATCATAAAACTAACATTTCATGATTATATCTTCTCTATTTTAGAACTATTTATTTAGTTTGTGAGCAAATTTAGTGCACATGAAAGCAAAGAACTAACACCACTGCTTAGACTAAGGTATAGCTCAGACTAGCACTGTGCAAGCATTTCAGTAGGGTCATACAGATCCAGCATTGAATCTCACTGCTGACTCGGTTTCCCTTTCTTGGACTTCTTAAAAATTGCATAAAGACTCTTGTAATCTGGAATCTGCTTTATTAAAACTTCACAATCCAAATGTCAACTGAACTAAAGTCTTTCTCTAACTCTACAATTTCTTGGCCTCGTGCTGACTGTAAAGTTCTTTCACAAATCCCAGGTCCTGCTGCCTGGCATTTCCTCAGTCCTCCTCCACTAAGGCTTCTGCCTCTCTTAAGGTTTCTGCCCATCACTGGAAGTAGCTCCAGCAAGATCTCTAGCCCCATCCTTTCCCCTAACCTAGGCTCACCTGCAGGAACTGACTTGCTCTCTGCAGGGCTTTCTCTCTCTGAGCTGTTTCTTAGTCTTTTAAGCCAAGAACCAGGTGGTCTGCAGACTATCTGATCCATGGCATCAAACCCATCACCTGGGAAGCAGCTAATTAGTCACAATTAGTGATACTAATTAGTTAATTTTGGAGAGTTTTCAATGCCTGTGGCTTTACCGCACACAAATGCTGCAAAATATACAAGGAATACTCCTATAATCCACACTGATCAAATAAGACAGCTAGGTTTATGTTGGAACCACAATTGTCCAATAAACCGTATGTTCAGAAATTTAACTAGAGGTGGGTCTTTCTACAAAAAAATATTTCAGTGTAATCTGTTCTACGTGAAACTGTCAATTAACCCCTTCATAGCACTTCAGTTAGGTATTTAATAAAAAGCAAATTACAAATGCCATGCAAATGTATATTTTCACTACACATGATGCAATAAACAACCTAAAATGCCAGTCTTGCATTTCAACAGTTAAGTTGTTGGGCAAATCTGTAAAATCCCAGTGGCTCCAAGAACTGAAAATGAAGGCAGTTATCTTGACGGGGTTGCCATGGGGTGTACATTTGTGTGAAATGGGTCCTTTGCAGGTGGCGAGGAGCAGAGCAGTGTCCAGCCCTGTGGTGTTTCTAAACCCTGAGCTTTCAAAAATAATGAGTCAGGATCCAAAAATGTATGATATTGGCTTAAAAATAATAAAATTGGGGTCTCTTTATTTGGTTTCCTTGTTCTGAGCCTTCAATGGGTCATGTTTTCCAGCTTCTCGCTACAATAATAGGGGTAGAAACTTCCTTTTATTAACATAAAAGCTCCGTGTCTCTCAAAATCAAAGGACTCCAGGAACTGGGCTTTTAAGAAAAATATTAAGCTTAATGAGATTCATGGTCAGGTCACAAGAGTTGTCTATACTGCATCTTGTTGATGCAGGTTAGCTCAGGAAAGAGCCACACAGCAGTGGGCACAGCGCTGCTTCTTTATAAGTGAGCTATGCCTGGGCCTTCTCCTCTCAGCAACGTACACAGTAATCACTTCGCTTCCCTCTCCTCCCCCAACTGCAAATCATGTACCTTTAGGCCCACGATTTACTATCTTGTTATTATTAAATTTATATTATTAGTTTTCTCTTGCTTTCTTTGTTCCATTTTCATAAAGTAACATGATAACTGCACAAAGCAATAGAAAATACACTGCAAGGAAGAATTCTGGTCGTTTCCTGAATGTTCAAAAGTCTCTCTGGGGTCACTCCACCATACCCTTAGTGGGCATCCATTAACTCCCTGTCCCTCTGTGCTCTTCCAGTCTTGGGCTCCTCCTTGTCCCTTCTCCACGGCACTCTGCAGTTGGAAGGACTGATCTTTTATTTGTACTACCACATCTATCAAACTCATTCTCCCGCATCTTCCAATTCACATCTCCAAGCCCATGAGTCCTTTCCTTTATATTTATTTGTACTACAGTAGCACCTAGAGATCCCAACCAAAACTCTGGCCCCATTGTGCTAGGCACTGTACTTACACATAGCAGATAGTCCCTGAACTGGATTGCTTACAATCCACATAGACAAAATAAAGAGTGGGAGGTGAGGCACAAAGAAGTTAAGGGACTTGCCCAAGTCTCTCAAAGTCTGTGGCAGAGCCAGGAAATGAACCCATATCAACCAAAACCCAGACCAGTGCCTTAACCACCAGACCACTGCATCCTCTCTTTTCAAGCTTGCCTTTATGCCTTTCTCTTTGACCCTCTCAATGAAGTGTTCTGTGATGGAGTACAGATGCATACAGATGTGGTCCCCTCATCTCAAAAAACATATACTGGCATTAGAAAAGGTTCAGAAAAGGGCAACTAAAATGATTAGGGGTTTGGAATGGGTCCCAGATGAGGTGAGATTAGAGGCTAGGACTTTTCAGCTTGGAAAAGAGGAGACTAAGGGGGGGGGGTATGATAGAGGTATATAAAATCATGAGTGGTGTGGAGAAAGTGAATAAGGAAAAGTTATTTACTTGTTCCCATAATATAAGAACTAGGGGCCACCAAATGAAATTAATGGGCAGCAGTTTAAAACAAATAAAAGGAAGTTCTTCACACAGCGCACAGTCAACCTGTGGAACTCCTTGCCTGAGGAGGTTGTGAAGGCTAGGACTATAACAGGGTTTAAAAGAGAACTGGATAAATTCATGGAGGTTAAGTCCATTAATGGTAAGGAATGGTGTCCCTAGCCTCTGTTTGTCAGAGAGTGGAGATGGATGGGAGGAGAGGGATCACTTGGCCATTACCTGTTAGGTTCACTCCCTCTGGCGCACCTGGCATTGGCCACTGTGGGCAGACAGGATACTGGACTGGATGGACCTTTGGTCTGACCCAGTATGGCCGCTCTTATGTTCTTAAGGAGCTGATAAACTATAATTTAGTGCAGTGTTTCCCAAATGGTAGAAGCCAACCCACCCATGGATGACAGGAAGGTTTGAGATGGGTTGCCACATCCAGGTCCACATTAACCCATCACTGCGCCCTAGGCAAATACACTTCTACCAGGGTGCAGGGGAGGGTTGAAAGCGAGCCCATCCCACATTCAGCCCTCAGTTGGGTCATAGCACCACTCAGGTTTGGCCTGGCTGGAACACACTCCCCACCCTTCCTCTCCCCACCAGGGGCTTCCTTCTGCATCAAACTGGATTAGGGTTTCAGTGCCAGAGTAGAGGGTGCATACGTATAATGGCAGATTGCCAAAAAGACACAATGTTGTTGGTTTCAGTGTGGTCGCCGTGTTAGTCTGTATCAGCAAAAAAAAAAAAAGAGGAGTAGTACTTGTGGCCTCTTAGAGACTTACAAATTTATTTGGGCATAAGCTTTCGTGGGCTAAAACCCACTTCATCGGATGCACAAAGTGGAAAATACAGTAGGAAGATAGATAGATAGATATTATACACAGAGAACATGAAAAAAATGGGTGTTGCCATACCAACTGTAATGAGACTAGTGAATTAAGGTGGGCTATTATTAGCAGGAGAAAAAAAAACTTTTGTAACAGTTTTTCAAACAGTTGACAAAGTGTAACAACTTTTTCAAACAGTTGACAAGAAGGTATGAGTAACAATAGGGGAAAATTAGCAGGGAGAAATAGTTTTTACTTTGTGTAAGTACCCATCGACTCCCAGTCTTTATTCAAGCCTAATTTAATGGTGTCCAGTTTGCAAATTAATTCCAGTTCTGCAGTTTCTCGTTGGAGTCTGTTTTTTCAAGATTTTTTTGTTGGAGAATTGCGACTTTCAGGTCTGAAATTGAGTGACCAGGGAGGTTGAAGTGTTCTCCGACGGGTTTTTGAATGTTATCATTCTTGATGTCTGATTTGTGTCCATTTATTCTTTTGCGTAGAGATTGTTTGGTTTGTCCAATGTACATGGCAGAGGGGCATTGCTGGCACATGATGGCATATATCACATTGGTAGATGTGCAGGTGAATGAGCCTCTGATAGTGTGGCTGATGTGAATAGTGATGATGGTGTCCCTTGAATAGATATGTGGACAGAGTTGGCAACGGGCTTTGTTGCAAGGATAGGCTCCTGGGTTAGTGTTTTTGGTGTGTGGTTGCTGGTGAGGATTTGCTTCAGGTTGAGGGGCTGTCTCTCAAGATCTGAGAGAGTGAGGGATCGTCCCTCAGGATAGATTGTAGATCTATAACAGTGTATGGCAACACCCATTTTTTCATGTTGTCTGTGTATATATATCTTCCTACTGTATTTTCCACTGCATGCTTCGGATGAAGTGGGTTTTAGCCCACGAAAGCTTATGCCCAAATAAATTTGTTAGTCTAAGGGGCCACAAGTACTCATTTTTTTTCTTTACAATGCTGTTGGTGGGTCAACTTAGTAAAAAGTTTGGGAACCACTGCATCATAAAATATTCCTGTTCTGAGCTTTCTAAATTAAATTGACTTGTTTTGTTGGGGGGAGGGTTATTTTATCTTGGCTACAGCTCATATTCATTGCTATTATATGAGACATTAGAGATATTGAGAATTTTATTGCTTGCTAGTTAGGCCAACGGAGGCATCAACATTGTGACAGCATTTGGGAGCTCCACACCAGCAGAATTCCTTTTCTGGTGCAGTTGAGGTCTGCAATATTTAACACAGAAGATTTCAAGTTGTTTCTCCAATTTCTGACAGCATTTAGCACAGGTGACATAAAAATACACATTTAAAGACAAGGTTCCCAGCATTGATCTTCCCAAGAAAATATAAAAATTCCTTTAGTCATTCTGAAGCTAAAAGATAAACAGGAACAGCTGCTAAATATCCTGCAAGCTGGCCTGAGATTCATTCCAATTATGCTACAAAATGCACCTCAGGTGCAGCACAGCACTTTCAAATTAAGTTTTATATCTATCAAATACAAGCCTAACATGCAGTGATATTTCCTCCCAATTGTTATTGCCTCAGTGTATCTGATAGCCTTTTTCTAATTCCTTTTCTTTTTTATTGATCTCCTGCAGCATCAAGAAGATGCAATATATGTGTACTTCAATACTTATTACATATGTTACAGTAATAAAGCACCTAGATAGATTTCTGCTTCCTCACATTATGTATGTGCTCTGTAAAAGGGAGCTGACCTTCCACTGAGTTTATCTGCTAGGCTGTCATCTTTTCCAAGGACCAGCCTTAATCCTTTTATTGTCTTCCCATGCCCTAGAAACACTGTCGTAATAAAAATTAATAGTAATTGTAAATGAGTGGTTTCCTCCCGGGCACCACCTTGTGGCCTCAGGGCAGCCCCTCGCCTTACATTCCCTCTTGACTAATTCAAAGGACTCCACTTCAGGCTCCTACTTAACCAGGACTGCTCCTGGGAACCAGTTTATTACAAAAATCTTCTGCAAATAGTCTTCAACAAAAGTCCCAAAACATAGTTCATATCACCCCATGCAAAGGGTCCTTGTTCTCACCGTACCCCAGTGACTTCCATCACAGCTTAGGCTCCTATCTGTCCTTTTCCATCCCTTTGCCAGGCTGACCACTCCAACCCTTCCTTCTAGAGCGCAAGCCTGCCTTTCCCAGTGGGAAGTCTCACAGCCTCTGTGCTGGGAGCATCCTTACCAGGGGAGCAATCCTCCATTCCCCTGGCTCTCTCACTGTTTCTCTGGGTCCAGCTCTCCAGCAAGGAGAAATCAGCGGGTAAGCCCCTCCTCTGCTCCCCCTTCATTCAGTCCTCTCTGGCCCTTGTCTCCAGCTCTCCATCTTAGAGCTAGCAGGAACTTCCCTCTGCTGCTCCCCCTAACTTCAGCCCTCTCCAGTCCTGGCTCAGGGACACCAGCTGGCAAACTCCTCTTGCTTCTCTCTTACCTTCAGCCATCTCCCAGGAGCCACCTTCTGTCTCTGGCCACTCTCTTCTCCTATCTGATTCAGTTCTGGTTTGACTCCTGACTGACCTTTTATAGATCCCCCAGGTGCTGCCCCATGCTTTGAATTGGCTGGGATCATCTGGGATCATCTGGACTGAAACAGGAGAGCTGAGCCCAGTTTCATCTAATGGGCCAGCTACTCTATTACAGTAATAAATAATATTAAACTTACTTGTATAGTGCCATCAGTGTGCTAGGTTATTTGCAGTCAGCTATAGTCCCTACTCCAAAGAGCTTACAGTTTGACAAGAAGACATACAACCAAAGGATTGTCAGGAAGGGGAATAATGGAACATGAAGGAATGGTGAAGTTAACCACATCTTGTTAGTTTCATTATGTATTTTTGTGTGTTTGTGCACATGTTTTTCAGTAAGTTAGGAGAGTTGAGAGTGGATGGACAAGGGTTTAAGGGCCTTGATGAGATGTTTTAAGAAAGGGCTTGTAGGAGGAGAACAGTGTAAGCAAGGTGAACTGGCTAGCCGCCTCAGAGTGAAAACCTGTCAATTTTAACTATTGTTTTTTCAGACTTTTCTGAGCAGTAATGAAGCTGACAATAATCAAGTCACTTTTTGTTTTCTGCTGTAGCTGGGGAAAAAACAGACACAACAGCCAGCAGTAGAGAAGATCTGGAAAATGAAAAAGGTTTGGTGAGATGGATTCAGAAATGACAAACAGGGGAGTTGCAGAGTAGTGGAAATATTTCCATTTCAGTAGCCAGAATGTTGAGGAAGGAGTAGAATGGCAGAGAGAGAGCTAGAGTTGCAGCTGAGTAAAAGAGAACCCTCCTCTTCATAGCAACTGGGAGGCTACAGGATAGGAGGTGAGAATAGAGAGGGAATGGTCCTTCTCTGTTCCAAAAGTAATTATTTTCAGTGGGTGGGGCTTCACATTTATTAGGCATATGCTAGCTGGAGGCTGATAGAGAAGATGGTGCCCCTGAACACCATACAGGGACAGCACTGTGGTGGTAACTGTTCCCTTACTCAGCTGCTGTACACAATGTGTGTCCCCCATTGCAGAGTTCACCCTACCCAGCAAAATCACCATTATCCTAGACCTTGGCTCTACAAGTCTACATAGACCTTCACGTTTCCTGTTACTGTCCTGACTTAAGGTGACGATGATGCTGAGATGATCAGCATGCGCTATTGCTGTGTTCTCTATTTGTCTCATTCGTCTGCCAGCACTAATTTGTTGTACCTTTTGGTCTTGTATGAATTTGAATGCATGCTGTTGTGTTCACTGTAGGGCTGGGGAAGTTTTACTTAGACTTCCTCTGAGCACTTTTGCAATCTGCTCTCTGGGAGGAATATTTAGAATAGCCAAAAGGCATAACAACAGGTGTCTTAACTATGCTACCTTTTCTGATGGTGTATGCTACATATTCCCATCGTTAATTATCTGGTTTCCACACATCCCATGTTGTTTTTTCAGTGAGAGCATAACAGCTCTGGGGTAAATTCCTGGCTCTACTGAAATAATCATAAAATTCCCATTGAGATCAGTAGGGCCAGCATCTCACTGCTGTTGTCTATGTATTGTGTTCTACCTTTCCTTAGACCACAAGCACATTTTTCTCTCTGCCTCATGTGTACAGAACACACTGGATGCAGAAACTGGGCCCTTCGCATGTGGCTATGCATATGCAGAGACTGAACCTTGCAACATGGAAGCTCTGACAAGATTCTGGGAGATACAGCATCATGTCTTTTTTTTTTTTTTTACTTATCTTTCATGCCTCCTTACTGAGTTCTTCATTGTCTCCAGAGCGATCCTTCCAGATGTTTATGAAGTGTACTGTTGCAGCTTCCACACAGTGTCAATAGAGAACATACTGTCATAGTGACCTTGCTTGACTTCTCAGTGAAGCTAGGCGTCGTTATATGCTTTCCTAGTTGATTACAGAATGCAGATGCTGCAGAGTAACATTTAGGGAATAGGAGAACTCTTAAAAGGTCAAGTTCTTCTACTCTAGAACTTTTCCCAAAGTTTGACTATTTCCCCCAAAATAATCTACAGTAACTCCTCACTTAATGTTGTAGTTATGTTCCTGAAAAATGTGACTTTAAGTGAAACGATATTAAGCGAATCCAATTTCCCCATAAGAATTACTATAAATGGGGGGGGGTTAGGTTTCAGGGAAACTTTTTTTTGCCAGACAAAAGGCATTATATACATTTTAAACAATTTTAAACAAGCAGTTTAATACAGGTATACTGTGCAAGCACAGGCATCGACTTTGCTGGGGAGCTCAACCCTCGGCCCGCCCCTCCACCCCTTCCTCTAAGCCCCCACCCTTAACCCGCCTCTTCTCTAACCCGCCTCCGCTCCACCTCCTCCCACTTTTCTCTGCATGCTGCGTCCTAGCTCCTCCCCCATCCCCTCCCCCTCCTGAACGCCGTAAACCAGCTGATTGCCACGGGCAGGAGGCAGGGGGAGCAAGGGGAAGGCGCTAATCCATGGGGTACGCCGGCAGACAGGAGGCACCGGGAGGGGGGGCGGGGCTGCCAGTCCTGGACAAAACAGGCAGCCAAATGACATTATAGGGGAGCATTGCACAGCTTTAAACGAGCATGTTCAGTAATGGAGCAGGGACATAATATCGAAACAACGTTAAGCGAGAGGACATTAAGTGGGGAGTTACTGTACCATGAAAACGTGGGGGATGAGGTGGGGGTTCATGGAAATTTTGCACTATACAAAAACAGTTTTTCTAACTAACCTAGATAACAAAAGAGTCTTAATCACAAATCTTTTGCTCTTCAAACCTCCAAGAACTGAATAAATCAGCATTACGCTGTGGCTGCAGTTCTCTGTCTGTAAGACTCTGTTTTTCTGTTGCTAATGGTTTCCTCCTTCTCTTTGTGCACATGGGGGTGGTTTGCTTGCTGATGATCTCACAGGTTGGAGGCTGAAAAAGCTGAGACTGCAAGTGGTCTGTACAGAACTAGTGCGGAATCGTGGGTGTTCTGCTTACAGAACAATTTGCAGACTCAGGGAGCTGAGAAAGTTGTTTTGCCAGGGTTATGAAAAGCAAAGTGATTTTACTACTTGACATATTCAGCAGGCTGCTGCAGGATTGTGTAGCCCCAGCACTAGGTCTACAAGTGCATTTTGAACCCTTAGACAGTGGTTAGTTTTAAAACCTATTTATATGTTTTGCTATCCTATTTACTGTCGTCTCTGATGCTCCCACTGACTTGTTAGTAGAAAGTCAAAATACGCTCTTTAAAATCAGTATGTTTATCCTACAAGTATGTTGATCCATTTTGCCAACCTACCATATTAGTAGTCTGGTTAGCTGACAAACTGAAGTACACCAGTTCTCATGTCACTGAAGTATATAAAGTCATGTCTATCAGAGTTGCTGGGCTGGTTTCCACTGTGACTATTGCATGATTCAGTCTCCCCCTCTGACAAAATCATCTGTTAAAAACAAGCAATATTGAAGCCCTTGTGAAGAGTGAAATTGCTCATGGCTCATCATCCTGTAGCACACACATCTGTGGCCTGATTTTCAGAGATGCTGTACACTTACAGCTTCCACTAACTTCAACTAGACTTGTGGTTGTTCAGCACTTTTGTAAATCAGGCCCTTAAACATTGAAAATGAATATGCCAGTTGGCGCACTTTCTTTCTGTATCAGAAGCTTGCACTAAAGATGACACACAAGTGACTTATGCCACTTTCTGTATATATATGAATTTGGGTAGATAATCTATTTTGATACTTCTGTTTCAGTTTTTCTTTAGAAAAGTACATCCTAGTAAAGAACCAAGCCTTGTACTGATTATATACTATAGATTGTAGGCCAAGGGTCCTGAGTTTAACTTCTAAATAATCACCTGATAGGTATGTTTAACTGCATATTGCCAATATGAGACCACTTTTGAAAATTTGGCCTTTTTGGAATTAAAAACGTAATTAGTAAATTTAATTAGGAGTATTAAAAATTTGGAAATTCTTGGATAAAGACATCTTGTTTATATTGTAAAAAGCATGGTTGGTAGATACAGTAGCTACTATTCTTTATAGTATAGTTTGTATTGTTCTTTTTTAATGTGATCTCTTTTTGTAGCGAGACCCCAAGTATCAAAACATGGATTTTCCTTCATCTTTCATTCCTAGCTATTCAGAATGAAATAGGACTGTCACTAAGAGGGATCATTGCAGAATGATTTCTGGATTTTTATCTTCCCTGCTGGCATTCAGTTGTCACTGTTTGTTTCCTTTTCAGGTTTGGATGTGTGGAGGTGGCATGTTTGATGTTCCATGTTCTAGGGTTGGACACATTTACAGGAAGTACGTCCCTTATAAAGTTCCATCTGGAACCAGCCTGGCACGAGTGAGTAGCTGCTAGTTGAAATTTTCCATCTTTAAAGTGGTCTTTAAGTTGTCAGTCACTTCACTCCTTATGGGTCGATTTCTTTATTTAGAATAAAACAATCCAATTCTCCATTTCTCTGACTAGCATATAATGTGCTATTACTTTTGTAATCGCGCCTTTCTAAAGGCAAGGCTTCCAAGAACAAAACAGTGCTCAGTAAAAAATAAAGTTAGAGGCTTCAGAACAGAGGCATATTACTTTCACATTCATGCAAAAGAATATATGAATTACCTGAAGCACAGGATTGCCTTTTACACACTCACTGTGATTGTCAGTAATGGTTTTATAAGCAAAATCTGACAAGTCACTGGGAATTTGATGGTTGATTTTTAGGCAGGATTTTGATCAGTCAGCAAATTAATCCAACAGCCTACATCTTGTGAAAGGAATATTCTTTGGAACAAAAGAATTGATCAGCAGTGATTTAAATGACTGGTTATAACCTCTGTGAGGATTTTGACCACCTTATTACCATGAGAGAGTAGGGAACTATGAGATCACAATACTCTTTCAAAGAGATTAAACATCTCTATATCCATGAGGTTTTCCTTCTTTAGAGGAAATGGACCTATGAAAACTATACATTTCTTGAGAGAAATGAGGGGCTTGTTCAAGGAATGTCAAAAATGGGAAATTAAGGGCACTGCTGTGACTTCCAGGCAAATATTAGTATTTATTAATCCTTAATTTTAATCTTTTCCATTTAAAATGTTACCAGATGGTTCATTTTTATTTCCATTTTTAGAACATAAAATGGCATAAATATTGGTGTTTGCCCATCACCATAGGGAACATCTTATGAATCATATTTTTTCTTACTAATGAAAATATGTATGAATGAAAAATAAGTCTCTTGCTTTAAGGAGGAGAAGCTCTTGACATCTGTGCTGCAGGACTACACTCACTATAATGATTCCACAGCCTAGCAGACCATAAGCCTAATAAGAGAGACAAGAAATGAATTGTACTCTATCTGCTAACTGCATGCAGTCAAGTTGCCTTTCAGGTAGTTAAAGTAAGAGAGAAAGCCCTGCCCTGGAAGAGCATGCGTGCTGGCAGTAAGCACAGCAAGTAGGAGTCCTAATATGTGATGCAATATGGAACATGAGTGAATTGATAAGGTAGTGTACAAATAAACCAAGAGCCACTGTAAATGCTTTGAACATACTGTAGGAAATGCTGTTAAATCTATGCCTCCACTAAGAATAATTCCGTCTTGTCCATTCTCTCAGCTTTTCCAGGAAGATGACTTTCCAGAAGTCCGCTTTACATTGTAGTGACCTGTCTCTTGCTATTGGAACCCAGATAATGGAGTGTTTATCTAATGGAGACATTAGATAAACACCTTAAAACAGGAGATTTGAACATTAGTTTCTTTTCTCCCTATTGCACTAAAACAGAGTAGAATATTTGGATGGCTAGAATGCTCTCTACTCTACGTTAATTGTAGAGGTGGAATGCCATCCTTTCTATCTGAGATATTATCATATGGCTCAGTTCAACAGTTAATTAGCTTCCACAAAACCTCTGCAGCCATGGTGGCTAATCTGGATTCATTAGGCAAAATAGTCCTGTCCTCTCTGCCTTTCTGTTTGTAATAAGGCAGCCATGAAATATTACATTAAAATTCTCCATATCCTGCAGAATAGAGTCTCTGACCATGCACAGGATGATTGCCTGGCGTCATTCAGAACTGATAAGCATGTTGTGGGGAAAGAGCTGGTGCCCTAATGGGGAACATTCCATCCTTCCTGTTTGACTAATGGGTCTTAATACATTGCTTGATATTTAGGGGAACCTCTTGGTAGGCATTTGTTTGAAGGGGAATTTGAGTCATTAAGCTTCCAGGCTTACTTGTAGTACGTTATCTTAAATAGTACTGCTGCTCTTAGAGTGTAATGTTAACTTGAGTCAGGGACACCTAGAGCATATGAATAGGCCTACTCCCTTTTCAGCATTCATATCAATCTAAATAAATAGATAATCTGTCAATCAAGGAAGAGCATTCGGTCCCTGATCCAGCAAAGCAATTCAGCATGGGCATAACTTTATCCCCATTGGCTGATCAAAGTCCAAAAGATAAAGGTTTGGGGAGACAGTCCAAAACTAAAACAGTTATCAAGATCATATATAGTCTTTTAAGGAACAGGGAAGCCCCACCTTACTGAGCTAGTCTCCCTCTAATTCTGAATCAACTGCCTTATATGAAGTTATTAACCAAGTGGGCGCACACAGAGATGATCTGGATGCTGCAGGTGTTTTTGTGTGTGTTTTTGTTTTCCCTTCA
The DNA here is from genome assembly GCF_965140295.1 of Lepidochelys olivacea. NCBI lineage: Eukaryota > Metazoa > Chordata > Testudines > Cheloniidae > Lepidochelys > Lepidochelys olivacea. The sequence continues at coordinate 78,559,977 of NC_140414.1, forward strand.
GATGCTTCATTTAAAACTGCTCTCCAGTTCAAGATCATGTGAGATTGGTCTCACAGTTCAGGGAATTGCACCTGTATTTTCCCCACAGTGGTTGAGCAAGGTCACCCACTCCCAGCTTCCCACTCCCCAGCCATTGCCTTTCTGGATGGAGACCTGTGCCCCTTAACCTTTTAACTGGGGTATTCCCAGGGTGCACAGTTCCCTGCCTTCACTGATAGGTTGCCCAAGGACATCTGCTTCCTTTCTCTTCAGAGACTGATAACAGAGTGATTGTCAATAGTTATAAGCTACCCCACAGCACTTCCTATGCAAGCCTACTTTATTCTTAAGGTAAAAAGCATAATAGAGAAAACATATTAAAAACAATAAAAAAAACCTGCACAGTTTCTAATAAACTTACTAGAATTAATCCATGGATTCTAGCAGGCCCAGTCCTTCCAACCCTACCCAAAGGGCTTGGGTCCTGTCCATTTGCTAGGTCAGGAAGAAGGCCCTGACCCAATTTAAAGCAAGACTATTTATCAAAAAACCCTTTCTTTGTCTGTCAGTCTCTGGAGAGTCCAGTTTGAACTAGTATGTGTGCACCAGTGGCTTCTCTGGAGATGTTATAACCTGAGTGAATTGGTCTAGTTGTCGTCCCCACCCGCTCTCCTATTTACCCTTCCCCTGGAAATACATACAATTCCACAGTTGTTTTCAATGCAACAAACTCATGTGGGGCTCCCAAAGCAGCCCCCTACAGCTCCTGCCTCTGTGGTTCTGCAGCCCTTTAGCGTGAGCAGACCCTGCGGAGGGGCTGGACCCCCCATGGGAGAGGAGAGCAGGTGCTCTGGCTGGTATAGCACCATAATTTATAGGGACAGGGCTGATTACAGGTCAGTAAAGCCTAACTTTAGTACCAGGCAAACTGGTTGAAACTATAATAAAGAACAGATTTATCAGACACCTAGATGAACACAGTATGTTGGGGAAGAGTCAGCACAGCTTTTGTAATGGAAATCATGCCTCACCAATCTACTAGATTTCTTTGAGGGGGTCAACAAGCATGTGGACAAGAATGATCCAGTCAATATAATGTACTTGGACTTTCAGAAAGCCTTTGACAAGGTGCCACACCAAAAGGCTTTTAAGCAAAGTAAGCAGTCATGGGATAAGAGGGAAGGTTCTCCCATGGATCAGTAACTGGTTAAAAGATAGGAAACAAAGGATAGGAATAAACTGTCAATTTTCACAATGGAAAGAGGTAAATAGTGGGGTCCCGCAAGAATCTGTAGTAGAACCTGCGCTGTTCCACATATTCATAAATTATCTGGAAAAGGGGGTAAACAATAAGGTGGTAAAGTTTGCAGACAATACAAAATTATTCAAGATAGTTAAGTCCAAAGCTGACTGCAAAGAGTTACAAAGGGATCTCATAAAATTGGGTGACTGGGCAACAAAATGGCAGATAAAATTCAGTGTTGATAAGTGCAAGGTAATGCACATTGGAAAACATAATCCCAACTATACATACAAAATGATCAGGTCTAAATTAGTTGTTACTATTCAAGAAAGAGATTTTGGAATCATCATGGATAGTTCTCTGAAAACATCTACTAAATGTGTAACAGCAGTCAAAGAAGCTAATAATGTTAGGATCCATTAGAAAAAGGATAGATAAGAAGACGGAAAATATCATAATGCCATTCTATAAATCCATGGTGCACCCACACTTCGAAATCTGTATGCAGTTCTGGTTGCCCATCTCAAAAATATATCAGAATTGGAAAAGGCACAGAGGAGGGCAACAGAAATGATTAGGGGTATGGAACAGCTTCCATATGAGGAGAGATTAGGGTTAAAATTTAGGATTAAAGACTGGGACTTTTCATTTTAGAAAAGAGATGGCTAAGTGGGATATGATAGAGGTCTATAAAATCATGATGATGTGGAGAAAGTGAATAAGGAAGTGTTATTTACTCCTTCCTATTGCATCAGGGGTCACCAAACAAAATTAATAGGCAGTAGGTTTAAAACAAACACAAGCAAGCACTTCTTCACACAACATACAGTCAACCTGTGAAACTCATTGCCAGGAGATGTTGTAAAGGCCAAAACTATAATTGAGTTCAAAAAATAATTAGATAAATTCATTGACAAGAGGTCCAACAATGGCTATTAGCCAAGATGGTCATGAATGCAACCTCATCCTCTGGGTGTTCCTAAACCTCCAACTACCAGAAACTGGGACTGGATGACAGGGGAAGGATCACCTGATAATTGCTCTGGTCCATTCATTCCCTCTGACACATCTGGCCACTGACAGAAGACAGGATACTGAGCTAGCAGGACCATTGGTCGGATCCAGCATAGCCATTCTTTTGTTCATTCAAAAACTGGCATAAGGATCACAGTCTCTACTATACTGGCCTATCAAAATCCCATTCATCTGGGCAGTAAGCACTGCAAACCATCACTAGTGTATCATACTATACACCCTAGTATGTATCACGGTGTCATTTGTCTTCTTTCTTTTAGGATCACATTTCACACATTCTCACGCTATCAGTCAAGCCCTGCAAAACCTAGACATACTTTTTTTGCTGAAATGTGATCTATAAACTAGGAAATCTCCATGTAAAAAATATTTTGCCAGTGAAAACATTCAGTGTCACAAAAAGTGAGCAAAACAAACTGGAAAAATAAATACCACATTTATAAAGCAGACTCTGACAAACAAAATAAGAGAGAACTACTAAAGAAAAAGACTTTTTTGTAGATGCCTCAGGATGTTGCTGCCTGCCAAACACAGTCAGTCCCCAATTTACAGGTAATTGCACACAGAGCAAGATTAACGGGTGTACAGATGTTAACAGTGATTCCACTTCCTAAGGAAGCACAAACTGATTATCATTCATTCCAAACCCTACTGTCTTGGCACAAAATCACAGCTACTAATAACTATTTTTGTCTGATTGTTTTATGTGAAATAATTTTCACTAAAAGAAGTCTTGAAACCTCATACAAGACACTGCCCCAATATATAAGTTCTGGATTCTTTTGCTACATTATTTTAACTACTTTGGTATTCAGAAACATTGCTTCATTTTTATGCATTCTAGCTAAGCCATCATCTCCTAGCCAGTTATCTGGTAAAACAGATTTTAAAATAAGATCAGCAATTTGTTATAGGTACATTCCAGTTTATTAGACAGGTTTTGTAAACTCCATACTAATAGATTTTTCTCTTCATGATTGCCTAAACAACATAAGAGTTCTATCAATAAAAACTCACTGTTCCATGACCTTAGAATTTCAATACATGTCTACAACAATCTTTTTCATTTGCAAACATTTTAAATCAGACTTTTAGCACTGTCTCCAGAGCATTACACTACTGTAGGTCTTTCTGAACTAGGGATTGGCAAACCCAGTGAAAGTCAACTTTGGATGTTAACCCGAAAATGTGGTGAATCCTAATCTTAACTTGAATTCCTCCCTGCACTCTAGGGCTTGGGATCCCAGAGCCCAGTGATCCTCTGACCCAGCAGGCACAGCATGATGACATTTGCCTCATTGCACTATGTTGCTGAATTGGAACTTGCAAGAGTTTGGGTTCAGTTCAAGAGGCAGGGATTAAGGTGGGTTCAGATTCCCAGCTGAACCACTTGCTCAGCCTTTTCCTGTGGCTTTTTAAAGGGTTCTGTAGACCGAGATACCGTAGGCATACTATCTTGTGCTGTGATTCCCAAAGCCAGAGCATTAGGCGTGATGACTTTTTTTTCTAGCTGTAAACAATGACTGGGGTTTGCTGAAAACAGCACTTTTGAACATTTTTGTCGGTTTCCAGACACGTTATAGGACAAAGTAGAATCAGTGAGTTAGACGAAGCACATCCATAAAGTTACATTATCCACTGACCTCAATGCAAACTGACAGATGGCTCCTTTTGTATTTTTTTTTAAAGCCGTCTTCACAAAAGAGACTGAGGCAGCTCCTGTGTAAGGTGACAGCACAGGTAGCTTTGCAGTCACTCAGTCCTTTAGCCCAGCAAGAAGCAATAGACTTCAATTGTGATCCAGCAGTCACCATAAATGACAGAAACATCAGCTTGGAATGAGCGGGTCATTTGGGGCATTATCCTCTTGCAGTAACACAATTATATATAACATAACAATGCAGTTTTCCCTCTTAAGTTCTGAGTTTTCATTATAGTACTTCTTATAACATTTAGACATATTTATAAGTCCATAGTCAAAATTAATTAATAGTTGAATCAAAGTCTCAACCCAGTCTCAACAATCAAGGTCTCAATTGTTTTAAGAAGGAAGTTTGAATAAATATCTGCATGGTAATTTTTGAATGCAAGAAAAACAAAACAATCAGCATCTCAGTTTTTAGATGCTTTCTTCAAGCTAACAAAAATGTTTTGTTTTAAAGGGGAGAAAGAAACTACCTGCTTATTCATGGTCTATTAATCATTTGAAAAGGAAAAACTAAAACTGATAAATATATTCTATCCAGTTTGCAATGGCAGTAACTACTTTTTGGAATTTATTTGCTGGATTATCAAAGCAATGTTGTCTAGTACCTAGAGAAACATATTGGGAGTCTGGACTCCTGGATTGTATTTCTAGCTCCGCCACTCCCAAGCTGTGACCTGTGGTAAATCGTTTAGCCTCATTGTGGCTCATTATGCCCTTCTATAAAATGGGCATCAAACTATTTGCCTGTTTTAAAGAGGTGTTGCTAAACTGTCACAGGGCTTCATGGCCAGGGAAATAGAAGGGGTAAATAACAGTCTGTATCCAAACTCTGCATGCACTGCATAGTGCTTCCATTGCAAGATGTGGTTACAGCATGCAACTGAGGGTGAATAAAAATAACAGAGCATATTAATAGCAGTGTATAGAGGCAGTAAAGCCACATGGCAAAGTGACTCTCCCCAGCATACAGAAAGCAGCTTGAGTTTCTAGCTCCTTACTCTTCCAGTAATGCAGTTAATATATACCACTAATTGTGTCTGAATCAAACGCAAACATTTCCGGGGCAAAACATGGCATCTACTTTGCAGCAGCAGCAGTACCACAGTATTTAGGCTGGAAGAGGGATTAATATCGGTTTTCTTGCAGAAAGTGCCATGAGCTTTTTAATGAATGTAACAGTCAGGGCCTCTGTTTTATTTCACATCTGAAATACGGCACCTCTCATTCTGCACTGTGGCTTCCAACTCTATTCCAAGGCACTGATATCAGAGCTGCAGAGAATCCCTGAGTGAAGGAGTGCCTGTGTACTATGGTGATTGACACTTCATTGACACAGTAAACTAAAACTAGGATCTAGAATAAATAGCCAATGAGAGAAAAACCTATTGTGATAAGTAAGATACGCAATCTGCTTAAAAGAGGTCCTGCTTATGACTGCCAGCTTCCTGGAACATGTTTAGATTGCCACTAGAGCAACAGGAACTGGTTACAGGACCCAAATAGGATACAACAGCTTAATAGTGACAAAAACCAAAGTGCATGGATTGGGGATCAGGCTGGCGTATGTGCAGAGAGTGAGGTAGGCACAAAGGAAAAGAAATGGGTTATGAAGGTGGAATGGCACAAATAATAAAAGCATTGTACTGCTTTACAGCCAGGGGAAAAACCATTTTCTGCCTAATAACTGCTGGAGAAATTGGGAGCAGAAATAGTATTTTTATGATAATTTAACAACTGTCTAAAAAGTCAATTGAAAAAAAATCCATAGGATAGATCCATGCAGTTTCATGCACCATGGAGGGTTCTGTGTATTGCTCATAAATATTGTCATTCCAATCTGGCATACCATCCCTGTCTCTAAAACAGGAAACTATAATATTCCTGTTAGGGACAGATCCATTTAAATTTTGCTTCCCTGGAATCTTTACCAGGCAGTTGTGCTATGCAGCCCCCAGCTGTTAAGCAGTCATTCCATTCCCAAGAATAAAGTCTCTGCTTCTGCCCAGCTGAGTTGCCTGAATCACCATAATCATAATGTCACACAGGACTCACCTGAACATGTTTAATGAAGAGGTATACGGGATTTGGTGGGAGAGATTAATCTGTCAGCCACAAAAGAAAAAAAAAAACAGGAACTGAAAATGGCCCAAAACATTCCAACAAGAATAGCAATTGAGTAAGAAAGTGCACATTTATCTCTCTCTGTAGCTGTGTTGAACTCTACCTTGTGTTGAAGTCCTGAACTGTCCAAAGAAAGTGAAAGGGAGAAAGTAATTTTAATTTAACGAACATGTGATGTAAAATTATTGTTAAAAAAAAAGCATAGAACAGAGTCACAAAATTATTTTAAGTGAGTTTGCCTAAATTAAAAGAACTGGTGATTAAGGGTTTTCAAGGCTCCTAGTGAGGTAAGAGTTGTAGCAACAAAGTAAAGTGTAATTAAAACAAGATGAGATTCATGCATGGGACAACTGGATACTTTGCTTCGATTGCTCAATTTCAGTGGAGTGAGAGTGTCAACACTTCTGGAGACATCGCTTCATGACCACAACTGTCTCCACCCCACACAAGCACATATGCATGTACCATCTCACCATTAAGCTTTCTTCATCCTTATCCAGAAAATTGTTCTGACCAGACATGACAAGGAGAGAGACCCAGATGGCATTATTATCTTTGTGGGCTGTGCCCTGAGAAACTCCTGAGATGTAAACCTAAGGGTATGTCTACACTACGAAATTAGGTCGAATTTATAGAAGTCGGTTTTTTTGAAATCGGTTTTATATATTCGAGTGTGTGTGTCCCCAGAGAAAATGCTCTAAGTGCATTAACTCGGCGGAGCGCTTCCACAGTACCGAGGCAAGCGTCGACTTCTGGAGCGTTGCACTGTGGGTAGCTATCCCACAGTTCCCGCAGTCTCCGCTGCCCATTGGAATTCTGGGTTGATATCCCAATGCCTGATGGGGCTAAAACATTGTCGCGGGTGGTTCTGGGTACATATCGTCAGGACCCGTTCCCACCCTCCCTCCCCCCGTGAAAGCAAGGGCAGACAATCATTTCGCGCCTTTTTTGTCTGCTGCCAGCCAAAGATGTAAAGGATCGATGGAGTGAGTCAGAACAAGAAATAGACCAGATTTGTTTTGGACTCATTTTCCTCCTCCCCTGTCTAGATCACACTGCAGTCAGTCACAGAGAAGGCGCAGCGAGGTTAATCTAGCCATGTATCAATCAGAGGCCAGGCTAACCTCCTTATTCCAATAACAATGATAACTTTGGTGCACCATTTCTTATTGGAACCCTCCGTGCAGTCCTGCCTGAAATACTCCTTGATGTACAGGCACACCCTTTGTTGATTTTAGCTCCCTGAAGCCAACCCTGTAAGCCGTGTCGTCAGTCGCCCCTCCCTCCGTCAGAGCAACGGCAGACAATCGTTCCGCGCCTTCTTTCTGTCCGGACGCCATACCAAGGCAAGCATGGAGGCCGCTGAGCACATTTTGGCAATTAGGAGCACATCAACCACCACACGCATTATCCAGCAGTATATGCAGCACCAGAACATGGCAACGCGATACCGGGCGAGGAGGCGACGTCAGCGCGGTCCCGTGAGTGATCAGGACATGGACACAGATTTCTCTGAAAGCATGGGCCCTGCCAATGCATGCATCATGGTGCTAATGGGGCAGGTTCATGCTGTGGAACGCCGATTCTGGGCTCAGGAAACAAGCACAGACTGGTGGGACCGCATAGTGTTGCAGGTCTGGGACGATTCCCAGTGGCTGCGAAACTTTCGCATGCGTAAGGGCACTTTCATGGAACTTTGTGACTTGCTTTCCCCTGCCCTGAAGCGCATGAATACCAGGATGAGAGCAGCCCTCACAGTTGAGAAGCGAGTGGCGATAGCCCTGTGGAAGCTTGCAACGCCAGACAGCTACCGGTCAGTTGGGAATCAATTTGGAGTGGGCAAATCTACTGTGGGGGCTGCTGTGATGCAAGTAGCTCACGCAATCAAAGATCTGCTGATATCAAGGGTAGTGACCCTGGGAAATGTGCAGGTCATAGTGGATGGCTTTGCTGCAATGGGATTCCCTAACTGTGGTGGGGCTATAGACGGAACCCATATCCCTATCTTGGCACCGGAGCACCAAGCCGGCGAGTACATAAACCGCAAGGGGTACTTTTCAATAGTGCTGCAAGCTCTGGTGGATCACAAGGGACGTTTCACCAACATCAACGTGGGATGGCCGGGAAAGGTGCATGACGCTCGCATCTTCAGGAACTCTGGTCTGTTTCAAAAGCTGCAGGAAGGGACTTTCTTCCCAGACCAGAAAATAACTGTTGGGGATGTTGAAATGCCTATATGTATCCTTGGGGACCCAGCCTACCCCTTAATGCCATGGCTCATGAAGCCGTACACAGGCAGCCTGGACAGTAGTCAGGAGCTGTTCAACTACAGGCTGAGCAAGTGCAGAATGGTGGTAGAATGTGCATTTGGACGTTTAAAGGCGCGCTGGCGCAGTTTACTGACTCGCTTAGACCTCAGCGAAACCAATATTCCCACTGTTATTACTGCTTGCTGTGTGCTCCACAATATCTGTGAGAGTAAGGGGGAGACGTTTATGGCGGGGTGGGAGATTGAGGCAAATCGCCTGGCTGCTGGTTACGCGCAGCCAGACACCAGGGCGGTTAGAAGAGCTCAGGAGGGCGCGGTACGCATCAGAGAAGCTTTGAAAACCAGTTTCATGACTGGCCAGGCTACAGTGTGAAAGTTCTGTTTGTTTCTCCTTGATGAAACCCCCCGCCCCTTGGTTCACTCTACTTCCCTGTAAGCTAACCACCCTCCCCTCCTCCCTTTAATCACCGCTTGCAGAGGCAATAAAGTCATTGCTGCTTCACAGTCATGCATTCGTTATTCATTCATCACACAAATGGGGGATGACTACCAAGGTATCCCAGGAGGGGTGGTGGAGGAGGGAAGGAAAATGCCACACAGCACTTTAAGCACAGCACTTTAAAAGTTTACAACTTTAAAATTTATTGAATGACAGCCTTCTTTTTTTTGGGCAATCCTCTGTTGTGGAGTGGCTGGTTGGCCGGAGGCCCCCCCACCGCGTTCTTGGGCGTCTGGGTGTGGAGGCTATGGAACTTGGGGAGGAGGGCGGTTGGTTACAGAGGGGCAGCAGTGGCAGTCTGTGCTCCAGCTGCCTTTGCTGCAGCTCAACCATACACTGGAGCATTCTGGTTTGGTCCTGCAGCAGCCTCAGCATTGAATCCTGCCTCCTCTCATCACGCTGCCGCCACATTTGAGCTTCAGCCCTGTCTTCAGCCCGCCACTTACTCTCTTCAGCCCTCCACCTCTCCTCCCGGTCATTTTGTGCTTTCCTGCACTCTGACATTATTTGCCTCCACGCATTCGTCTGTGCTCTGTCAGTGTGGGAGGACAGCATTAGCTCAGAGAACATTTCATCTCGAGTGCGTTTTTTTTTCTTTCTAAGCTTCACTAGCCTCTGGGAAGGAGAAGATCCTGTGATCATTGAAACACATCCAGCTGGTGGAGAAAAAAAAAGGGACAGCGGTATTTAAAAAGACACATTTTATAAAACAGTCGCTACACTCTTTCAGGGTAAACCTTGCTGTTAACATTACATACATAGCACATGTGCTTTCGTTACAAGGTCGCATTTTGCCTCCTCCCACCGCGTGACTACCCCCTCAACCCTCCCCCCTCCCCGTGGCTAACAGCGGGGAACATTTCTGTTCAGCCACAGGCAAACAGCACAGCAGGAATGGGCTATACTGAGTGTCCCTGAAGAAAAGCACCCTATTTCAACCAGGTGACCATGAATTATATCTCACTCTCCTGAGGATAACACAGAGAGAGAAAGAACGGATTTTGGTTGAATGCCAGCAAACATACACTGCAATGCTTTGTTCTACAGTGATTCCCGAGTATGTGTTACTGGCCTGGAGTGATAAAAGTGTCCTACCATGAAGGACGCAATAAGGCTGCCCTCCCCAGAAACCTTTTGCAAAGGCTTTAGGACTACATCTAGGAGAACCGCAAATGCCAGGGCAAAGTAATCCTTTCACATGCTTGCTTTTAAACCATGTATAGCATTTTAAAAGGTACACTCACCAGAGGTCCCTTCTCCACCTGCCAGGTCCAGGAGGCAGCCTTGGGTGGGTTCGGGGGGTACTGGCTCCAGGTCTAGGGTGAGAAACAGTTCCTGGCTGTCGGGAAAACCGGTTTCTCCGCTTGCTTGCTGTGAGCTATCTACAACCTCCTCCTCCTCCTCATCTTCTTCGTCCCCAAAACCTGCTTCCGTATTGCCTCCATCTCCATTGAAGGAGTCAAACAACACGGCTGGGGTAGTGGTGGCTGAACCCCCTAAAATGGCATGCAGCTCATCATAGAAGCGGCATGTTTGGGGCTCTGACCCAGAGCGGCTGTTCACCTCTCTGGTTTTCTGGTAGGCTTGCCTCAGCTCCTTCAGTTTCACGCGGCACTGCTTCGGGTCCCTGTTATGGCCTCTGTCCTTCATGCCCTGGGAGATTTTCACAAAGGTTTTGGCATTTCGAAAACTGGAACGGAGTTCTGATAGCACGGATTCCTCTCCCCAAACAGCGATCAGATCCCGTACCTCCCGTTCGGTCCATGCTGGAGCTCTTTTGCGATTCTGGGACTCCATCATGGTCACCTGTGCTGATGAGCTCTGCATGGTCACCTGCAGCTTGCCACGCTGGCCAAACAGGAAATGAGATTCAAAAGTTCGCGGTTCTTTTCCTGTCTACCTGGCCAGTGCATCTGAGTTGAGAGTGCTGTCCAGAGCAGTCAGAATGGAGCACTCTGGGATAGCTCCTGGAGGCCAATACCATCGAATTGTGTCCACAGTACCCCAAATTCGAGCTGGGAACGTCGATTTAAGCGCTAATCCACTTGTCAGGGGTGGAGTAAGGAAATCGATTTTAAGAGCCCTTTAAGTCGAAATAAAGGGCTTCACTGTGTGGACGGGTGCAGGTTTAAATCGATTTAACGCTGCTAAATTCGACCTAAAGTCCTAGTGTAGACCAGGGCTAAGATTCTTGCCACTTCCCTACCTGACGTGTCAATTCCCAACCTTGTTTTCCTATGTCTTTTTTTTAATCTTTCTATATTTGTTTTCCTTATTGAGTCTGGCTTAACCAGCCAGGTCAAATCTAACCTAGCAATGCTTTGCTGTGATCAGTTTGGCATGCTGAAAAAAGTGCTAGGGGCTGTATCTGTGCTTTTCCAGTAGCTCACGTACAACCCAGAAACAAAAGCTTCATTTTCCTTTCTTTTGCTATTCTTTACTCCCTCCGCCCTAGGTAGGTATTGGAGGAGACAGGATCACACTGTAATAACTGAAGTTGGGGACCTGAGATCTACCATGCCGCCCAAAACTAACTCTTCTTCTTGACAAAGATATTTGACGCCATTTGAGAGAGTGTCACACACAGTTTCCAGTTAAAAGACTCTATAAATAGGGAGAGAGGGACTAGGGGAGAAGTAATGATTTATGTGAATTTATTTATTTTTTGTTTTAAATACTTTAACTTTTTTGTGAGTCTAACAAATAGTAAACGAGTTTTTAATTTGGTATAGAACAAGCAAATGTTGTCCCTGTCAGCAAAAACCCTGAACCCCAGATCTGTGCTTGTAGAAACCTGCATGGAACATGGAGGGAGAAGCACAGGTTGCAGGAGGGAAGAAGACACCAGGTGGTCAGTTTGTATGCACGTGGCTAAGATAGTTCACTTAATAAAATATCCAGTTTAGTTTTAGAACCATGGAGTCTTCTCATGTTAATACAAGGCTTTTTTATTACAACATTAGCATATTTTAAAATTGAAACTTCCTAAACCCCCCATTTTTAATGGGTGCATTGGCTGGGAATGATTCCCAAGTAACGCAGCCCTACAACATGTGGGAGGAGGAAATACCTGTTGCCCTCCCATTTTCTAGTCAGTCCTCCTACCATTAACTCCTCTCTCTCTCTTTTTTTCTTTAAAAAAAAAAGATTTAACCAAGTTTCATGGTTTCCCACCAGCAGCCATGCAGGTGGGTTATTCCAGTTTAGAGTTGGAGTATTTCCTGCTTGCCTAACATTGCAGGTGAGAGAAGCATAGGGTCAGAAAGTCCAGAGAAGTGGAGCACTGAAAGAGGGGTGCTTATTGATGTATGTTCTCCTCCTGCTGGGCTGCTCTGAAAAGCTCTCCACTGCAGAAAAGCTTTGGTGGGGTTTTTTTGAGAGCTGGCAGTGACCAATTTACCTTCCAATATATTAGCCAGAACAGGAACCAGAATCTACCACTTTCCAAAGCTCATGCATTTTGGAAGGGCACAAATATTTTTTGCTTGGATAAGACCCTAATATGGGTCTTTTAAACATTTACAAATAAACCATTTGTGTTACTTCTTTAATATATGGTTGGAGCTTACTCTAGTTTTCGTAAGAGCAAACATGCATTCAAGTGACGTATTAAGATTGATTGCTTCTTGAATGTGTTTTTCAGCATTGGACTTTACTCCTTTAAACAAAAAGGTGTGTGGTAATTATTAAGGCTATATTGTCAGCATGTGTAGAGATAACCAGGATAATGAGCTCAAGATGACTTGATTCAACAAACCTCCTTTAGAGCAGTCAAACTATGAGGAAGCTGGTTTGTATTATTTGAACGTTGTAATTGACTACTTCAGAAAGAGCTTCCTACTGATAGCTGAGTCCAGGGAATAAAGTTCCTTACACTTACACTAAGGGTATGTCTACACTACGAAATTAGGTTGAATTTATAGAAGTCGGTTTTTTTAGAAGTTGGTTTTATATATTCAAGTGTGTGTGTCCCCACAGAAAATGCTCTAAGTGCATTAAGTGCATTAACTCGGCGGAGTGCTTCCACAGTACCGAGGCAACCGTCGACTTCCAGAGCGTTGCACTGTGGGTAGCTATCCCACAGTTCCTGCAGTCTCCGCTGCCCATTGGAATTCTGGGTTGAGATCCCAATGCCTGATGGGGCTAAAACATTGTCGCGGGTGGTTCTGGGTACATATCGTCAGGCCCCCGTTCCCTCCCTCCCTCTGTGAAAGCAAAGGCAGACAATCGTTTCGCGCCTTTTTTCTTGAGTTACCTGTGCAGACGCCATACCACGGCAAGCATGGAGCCCGCTCAGGTAACCATCACCATATGTCCCTGGATGCTGGCAGACGTGGTACTGTATTGCTACACAGCAGCAGCAACCCCTTGCCTTGCGGCAGCAGACGGTGCAGTAGGACTGGTAGCCGTCATCGTCATGCCCGAGGTGGGCAGACATGCCTGGGCAGACATGGGTGCAGGGACTACATTAGAAGTGACTTGACCAGGTCATTCTCTTTAGTCCTGCAGTCAGTCCTATTGAACCATCTTATGGTGAGCAGGCAGGTGATATGGATTGCTAGCAGTCCTACTGTACTATCTTCTGCCAAGCAGGCAAGAGATGAGGATGGCTTGCAGTCCTTCTGCACCGTCTGCTGCCAGCCAAAGATGTAAAAGATAGATGGAGTGGATCAAAACAAGAAATAGACCAGATTTGTTTTGTACTCATTTGCTTCCCCTCCTCCCCCATCTAGGGGACTCATTCCTCTAGGTCACACTGCAGTCACTCACAGAGAAGGTGCAGCGAGGTAAATCTAGCCATGTATCAATCAGAGGCCAGACCAAACTGCTTGTTCCAATAAGAACAATTACTTAAGTGCACCATTTCTTATTGGAACCCTCCTTGAAGTCCTGCCTGAAATACTCATTAATGTAAAGCCACCTCCTTTGTTGCTTTTAATTCCCTGTAAGCCAATCCTGTAAGCCATGTCATCAGTCACCCCTCCCTCCATCAGAGCAACGGCAGATAATCGTTCCGCACCTTTTTTCTGTGCGGACGCCATACCAAGGCAAGCATGGAGGCCGCTCAGCTCACTTTGGCAATTAGGAGCACATTAAACACCACATGCATTATCCAGCAGTATATGCAGCACCAGAACCCGGCAAAGTGATACCGGGCGAGGAGGCAACGTCAGCATGGTCATGTGAGTGATCACAACATGGACACAGATTTCTCTGAAAGCATGGGCCCTGCGAATGCATGCATCGTGTTGCTAATGGGGCAGGTTCATGCTGTGGAAAACCGATTCTGGGCTCGGGAAACAAGCACAGACTGGTGGGACCGCATAGTGTTGCAGGTCTGGGACGATTCCCAGTGACTGCGAAACTTTCGCATGCGTAAGGACACTTTCATGGAACCTTGTGACTTGCTTTCCCTTGCCCTGAAGCGCATGAATACCAAGATGAGAGCAGCCCTCACAGTTGAGAAGCGAGTGGCGATAGCCCTGTGGAAGCTTGCAACGCCAGACAGCTACCGGTCAGTTGGGAATCAATTTGGAGTGGGCAAATCTACTGTGGGGGCTGCTGTGATGCAAGTAGCCCACGCAATCAAAGATTTGCTGATATCAAGGGTAGTGACCCTAGGAAATGTGCAGGTCATAGTGGATGGCTTTGCTGCAATGGGATTCCCTAACTGTGGTGGGGCTATAGACGGAACCCATATCCCTATCTTGGCACCGGAGCACCAAGCCGGCAAGTACATAAACTGCAAGGGGTACTTTTCAATAGTGCTGCAAGCCCGGGTGGATCACAGGGGACGTTTCACCAACATCAACGTGGGATGGCCGGGAAAGGTACATGACGCTCGCATCTTCAGGAACTCCGGTCTGTTTCAAAAGCTGCAGGAAGGGACTTTATTCCCAGACCAGAAAATAACTGTTGGGGATGTTGAAATGCCTATATGTATCCTTGGGGACCCAGCCTACCCCTTAATGCCATGGCTCATGAAGCCGTACACAGGCAGCCTGGACAGTAGTCAGGAGCTGTTCAACTACAGGCTGAGCAAGTGCAGAATGGTGGTAGAATGTGCATTTTGACGTTTAAAAGCGCGCTGGCGCAGTTTACTGACTCGCTTAGACCTCAGCGAAACCAATATTCCCACTGTTATTACTGCTTGCTGTGCACTCCACAATATCTGTGAGAGTAAGGGGGAGATGTTTATGGCGGGGTGGGAGGTTGAGGCAAATCGCCTGGCTGCTGGTTACGCGCAGCCAGACACCAGGGCGGTTAGAAGAGCACAGGAGGGCGCAGTACGCATCAGAGAAGCTTTGAAAACCAGTTTCATGACTGGCCAGGCTACGGTGTGAAAGTTCTGTTTGTTTCTCCTTAATGAAACCCCCCCCGCCCCTTGGTTCGCTCTACTTCCCTGTAAGCTAACCACCCTCCCCTCCTCCCTTCGATCACCGCTTGCAGAGGCCATAAAGTCATTGTTGCTTCACATTCATGCATTCTTTATTAATTCATCACACAATTAGGGGGATGACTACCAAGGTAGCCCAGGAGAGCTGGTGGAGGAGGGAAGGAAAATGCCACACAGCACTTTAAAAGTTTACAACTTTAAAATTTATTGAATGCTAGCCTTCTGTTTTTTGGGCAGTTCTCGGTGGTGGAGTGGCTGGTTGGCCGGAGGCCCCCCCACCACGTTCTTGGGCGTCTGGGTGTGGAGGCTATGGAACTTGGGGAGGAGGGCGGTTGGTTACACAGGGGCTGTAGTGGCAGTCTGTGCTCCAGCTGCCTTTGCTGCAGCTCAACCATACACTGGAGCATACTGGTTTGGTCCTCCAGCAGCCTCAGCATTGAATCCTGCCTCCTCTCATCACGCTGCCACCACATTTGAGCTTCAGCCCTCTCTTCAGCCCGCCACTTACTCTCTTCAGCCTTCCACCTCTCCTCCCGGTCATTTTGTGCTTTCCTGCACTCTGACATTATTTGCCTCCACGCATTCGTCTGTGCTCTGTCAGTGTGGGAGGACAGCATTAGCTCGGAGAACATTTCATCACGAGTGCGTTTTTTTTTTCTTTCTAATCTTCACTAGCCTCTGGGAAGGAGAAGATCCTGTGATCATTGAAACACATGCAGCTGGTGGAGAAAAAAAAGGGACAGTGGTATTTAAAAAGACACATTTTATAAAACAGTGGCTACAGTCCTTCAGGGTAAACCTTGCTGTTAACATTACATACATAGCACATGTGCTTTCGTTACAAGGTCGCATTTTGCCGCCCCCCACCGCGTGGCTACCCCCTCAATCCTCCCCGTGGCTTACAGCGGGGAACATTTCTGTTCAGCCACAGGCAAACAGCCCAGCAGGAACGGGTTCCTCTGAGTGTCCCCTGAAGAAAAGCACCCTATTTCAACCAGGTGACCATGAATGATATCTCACTCTCCTGAGGATAACACAGAGAGATAAAGAACGCATGTTGTTTGAACGCCAGCAAACATACACTGCAGTGCTTTGTTGTACAATGATTCCCAAGTCCGTGTTACTGGCCTGGAGTGGTAAAGTGTCCTACCATGGAGGACGCAATAAGGCTGCCCTCCCCAGAAACCTTTTGCAAAGGCTTTGGGAGTACATCCAGGAGAGCCGCGAATGCCAGGGCAAATTAATCCTTTCACATGTTTGCTTTTAAACCATGTATAGTATTTTAAAAGGTACACTCACCGGAGGTCCCTTCTCCACCTGCCAGGTCCAGGAGGCAGCCTTGGGTGGGTTCAGGGGGTACTGGCTCCAGGTCCAGGGTGAGAAACAGTTCCTGGCTGTCGGGAAAACCGGTTTCTCCACTTGCTTGCTGTGAGCTATCTACAACCTCATCATCATCATCATCTTCTTCGTCCCCAAAACCTGCTTCCGTGTTGCCTCCATCTCCATTGAAGGAGTCAAACAACACGGCTGGGGTAGTGGTGGCTGAACCCCCTAAAATGGCATGCAGCACATCATAGAAGCGGCATGTTTGGGGCTCTGACCCGGAGCGGCCGTTTGCCTTTCTGGTTTTCTGGTAGGCTTGCCTCAGCTCCTTAAGTTTCACGCGGCACTGCTTTGGGTCCCTGTTATGGCCTCTGTCCTTCATGCCCTGGGAGATTTTGACAAAGGTTTTGGCTTTTCGAAAACTGGAACGGAGTTCTGATAGCACGGATTCCTCTCCCCATACAGCGATCAGATCCTGTACCTCCCGTTCAGTCCATGCTGGAGCTCTTTAGCGATTCTGGGACTCCATCATGGTCACCTCTGCTGATGAGCTCTGGATGGTCACCTGTGCTGATGAGCTCTGCATGGTCACCTGCAGCTTGCCACGCTGGCCAAACAGGAAATGAGATTCAAAAGTTCGCGGGCCTTTTCCTGTCTACCTGGCCAGTGCATCTGAGTTGAGAGTGCTGTCCAGAGCGGTCACAATGGAGCACTCTGGGTTAGCTCCTGGAGGCCAATACCCTCGAATTGTGTCCACAGTACCCCAAATTCAACCCGGCAAGGCCGATTTAAGCACTAATCCACTTGTCGGGGTGGAGTAAGGAAATCAATTTTAAGAGCCCTTTAAGTCGAAAAAAAAGGCTTCATCTTGTGGACGGGTGCAGGTTTACATCAATTTAATGCTGCTAAATTCGACCTAAAGTCCTAGTGTAGACCAGGGCTAAAAGGTCTAGACCCTCTTAAGTTGAAGCTTTGTAGCTAGCTAGTCAGTATTTTGTGAGATTCTGTGTATTTTAAAGGGAAGTGGTTCAAATATTGTGGAGCAAAAACTGGTCCATGGTTAATGTTGCATTCTACTTTCCATTGTAAGCCCAATGGTGCCTCTTCCCCACTAAAAAATATACTTTTCAATCTCCCCTCAATTAATATAATTTGAAATCTCTTAGAAGATAAAACATGTTATAACTAAAATGTAATAAGAAAGCATTAATACCTATTTTCTATGTCCTAGATCTTTAAAATAGATATCTGAAAACATTTGAGTAGGTGCAAAAATTGTCCACTGGTTACACATTCCAAAATTTAAGAGGAAAGGATTTAACTATATATTAAAAGTTATTAAGTACCAAGCAACGAATGTCAGAAGGAATGTTAAAATTCCTGTTATGTCCTCAGATATGATGGTGATATGAATAGCTACATAGATAGGCTCTTCAGGGGTTCTCATGAGTCTTAGGAAGATTTCAAGAGTATGATGAGCTTGCCATCCTGCTTGGTCATCTAAAGAGTCCCAATGCCCACTCCTACAAATCTTGGGCCTAGTCAGTACCTTGAGCATCTCAATGTTGGACATTATTATGTAAGGAAAGACTACTTTAGGCACTTTTAGAAATTTCTAAAATGTATTGGTGTCTCTGGCCATTTAAGATCGAGCTCTGGCCCTGTTTCAGGTTCAGTCCAAAATCAAGGTATTCTGGGGTTTATTGTTATAGTAGGGGAATGATAGGTTGGGAAGCAGTGCATACTGGGAAGGATGACAGAGATGTATAATTTTGCCATTTCAGAAAGAGGTAGGAATGGAAGGTAATAGGGCAAGCTGTTGAGTCTCTCCAGACAAGGTGCCTGGGAGGGGTTTTAAAAGAGTCTTATAAAAGACAACAATCAAAGAGTTGGGTAAAGTACCCTGAGGAAAGGTTGGTGTTGTGGGCTAGAAAGCCAGAGGCTCAGTGGGAGGGTAGAGAAAGACCTCAAAAGATTAGGCGATCCTCTTAAGAAATTCACTGCTTATGGTTTTCCACCAAAAGGCTGTGAAGAAGCCGAATAGTAAAGGTTGATTGGGAGTCCGTGCATGGAAGGGTGATGATTTGTCTTGGTGAAAGACCATTTGTGAGCCCCTGCACCAACAAGTGGAGGTTTAAAGGACTTCTTTTGGACTTTTATTTTGCTGGACTCGTTCCTTCAGAAAGGATGGAGTATATTTCGTTAAGCCAGAGATCTAGACTACTCTACAAAGGAAGGGGGAAACTGAGGCAGTAGCTACATTTGCTACTGAAGAGGTAAGCCACTGCTACAGTTATTTACCAGTTTCCTCTTCCTTGGTGTCCTGTAGGACTCATGGTACTAAGTCAGTGATCGGATGGCATCGTTTAAAAAAAATAGTATCATAATACTTTTAAAACTCTAAAACACGTCTAAAATAGTTTTCAATTAAAACGTGGGATAAACAGAATACATGAGAGGATGATGTGCTACTGTAAAGGCAATATTAGCACTCATGGTTTTGCCTCTTCCGATTAATGTGGTTAAAATCTAGTTTAGCTCTGTCTACACAGGCAAGGGCAAATAGTATGCTCACGTGGTTGGGAGATTTCCATGTTATAATGTTCCCTGAAAGAGAGTCATATTGCCTTTGTAGCTGTCATTCTTATATCAGATTTATATTTCCTTTTGTCATGGCAACACCCCATTCCGTTGCTATTGAAGGCTAATTTCATGTAAATTACCCAGAAGAATTGCCTTGTTTTGTTTCCAATGAAATAGCAACAAAATTCAACCTTGTGTGGGGCATAAGTCATTCAGAACAGGGACTTCAGTGTTGTGATTTCTTAAACTCCCTTAATTGCACATGCCCCCATTCTTCTGGTTTTAATGTGTTTGCTTCACAGAGACAAAGCACACAGTAACTTATCTTACAGCACCAGCCGAATGTACTTCATTTGTGATGTATCTCGCTGTCTTTGTATTCAGATAAGCCTTATTAGTTCTGAGATATCTAGGTTTGTGCAGATGCTTGAAGCAAACTAAATTAATAAAATTCAGGAGAGTGGTTTTCAAATGAATCTTGAAAGCAAATCAGAATAGGAATCAGGCTCACAAATATGCACAGACAATTCTGAAAGGCTACATTACCTTCTGTTGCTGATTCTCAGATGTATATTGTCCTCTATCTTATTACAGAACATATCAGCATTTTGCAGCTCTAGCATTCTATAAACAGAACATTACACGGTTTGAGGATCTTGTTTTTTACAAACAAGGCTATAAGATTCCTTTAGTGTCAGAATGTCACCCAATGTGATGTGCGTATGGTGTTTTTGTTTTGCGTTGGACAGCTGTGGAAGTGCAGATTTTAACTTGACAGAGAAAGAAAATGAAAGCCAATTAGAGAAACTTCTGGAAAAAGGGGCATCTGTGAAGATGCACGTTAAGTGTGTGAGGGGGAGAGATGAATGTACTGAGTCCATACCCAATGCTGAACAGATAATATTAATTTTGTGGGGTTTGGTTGTATCAATTATCTGTTGCCGCCTTAATCTATAAGACCTCTTTCTGAATCTGTCAAAACAGTCGATAAAGGAGAACCAGGTGCCGTATTTATTTGGACTTTCACAAAAGTCTTTGTCAAAGTCTGTCACTCAAAATTTAAAAAAAATTGAATAGCCACAGGTTGAGAAACTGGCTAAGCAAAATATAGGAATAAATGGTCAGCTTTCATCATCGGAGGTTAGCACCATGTTACCACAAGGTTTCATGCTAGGACTAGTGTTTAACATTATTAATTATATGAAAAAGGAGGCAAAGGCATGAAAATTGCAGAAGACAACATTATTCCAGTTAGTCAAGATTAAAGAAAACTGAGAGAAACTTAAGAGGCATGTAACAAAGCCAGGTGAATAGGCAACATGATGAATGCTGACAAATGCAAGACAATGCACATTGGAAGGAATATTTTGTACTACTCATACTGTTTCCTGCAGGGGTGGGCAAACTTTTTGGCCTGAGGGCCACATCGGGGTTCCGAAACTGTATGGAGGGCCGGTAGGGAAGGCTGTGCCTCCCCAAACAGCCTGGCCCCCACCCTCCTATCTGCCCCGTCCCACTTCCCGCCCCCTGACTTCCCCCCTCAGAACTTCTGACCCATTCAACCCCCCCTGCTCCTTGTCCCCTGACAACCCCCTCCTGGGACTCCCCACCCCTAACTGCCCCCCGGGACCCCACCTCCTATCCAACCCTCCCTGCTCCGTGTCCCCTGACTGCCCTGCCCCCATCCACACCCCCACCTCCGACAGGCCCCCCGGGACTCCACGCCTATCCAACCCCACCTGTTCCCCGTCCCCTGACTGCCCCCCCCCCAAACCTCCACCCCATCCAACCGCTCCCTGTCCCCTGACTGCACCCCAGGGCTCCTGCTCCTTATCCAACCCCCCCGCTCCCCGCCCCCTTACCATGCCACTCAGAGCAGCAGGACTGGCAGCTATGCTGCTGTGCTGCCCGGCAGGAGCTCGCGGCCCCGCCGCCCAGAGCGCTGGCAGCATGGCAAGCTGAGGCTGTGGGCAAAGGGAGGCAGCAGGGAAGGGGCCTGGGGCTGGCTAGCCTCCCGGGCCGGGAGCTCAAGGGCTGGGCAGGATGGTTCTGAAGGCCCTCGTAGTTTGTCCACCTCTGGTTTACTGGGTTCTAAACTCACTAACAAAGGAAAAGTCCTGGGTATCATAGGGAACAGCTGAATGAAGACTACTGCTCAACATGGAATGACAGTCAGAAAAGCAAACAGAAGTTTAAGATGCAGAAAGAGCAGGATGAAAAATAAGGTGCTCAATAGGCAAAAGACACACCCCTATGGAGTGTATTTAGGCCACTCAGCACCTCACAGAAAGTGTTCAACATCTCAGTGGTTTGGCCCACAACTTACCAGTCTTTGTCCATGGTTTTTATTATGTATTTTAGGATGCAAAGTTAGACCGCAAGTCTGTATAATGTGTAGCCATAATAGTATTTCTTTTCGCCCTTGTAGAAGTGTAATAGGACATACTTAATCCCTTGCCTATATAAGTGTACTGGAACCAGTGGTGTCATGCACCAAAATGATCAGAGGGCTTTATGAAATACCAAAAAAAAAGATACAAACCACTCAAAAAATATTTAAAGTAGCATTTTAAGGTCTCTCATAAACCCATGCATGCTGCAGTGTCTGTGTACATTGAAGGGGTCACCCTCTACTCTGAATGTCCTGCTTTTTGACAGGCAAGAGAAAAATCTGGACTGAGCCTCATTCACATGCAACTTTCCCTTGCCCCACACAGATGGGGGAGTCAGTTGCATAGGCAGTGGCATTCTAGCCCTGGTGAATTCACAATTGATTTCATAGTTGTGATCCATGCAGATGAAGGGGAGGGGAGTGGCAGACTTGGACCAGGGAGTAGTTGGGGTACGGGTAGGTCCAGAGGGGCCACATCATCCTCTCACCAGCTCTGTGGAAACGATCCAAAAAAGGTAACGCAACCTAAACTTGGATGGCTTTTGTTGCGTCCCGAGAACCTCCCCACTTCGGCCCATGGAGAGATGCATGTAGCTACACTGCCGGCTCTGTCTGCTGCAGGTGTGGCCTCCTGCAGCTCCCATTGGCTGTGGGAGAGGGACAGAGACACCATCATTAGTTGCCGGGCAGAGTCAGCCATGGAGGCAGCATCACTTTTTTCCACAATGAATATAAACAAGTCAAAATACCGAACACAACTATCTGTTGCACCTCTTGCTGCAATCCTGAAGGTTTCAACTGCTCAGTCACTGAGGTCAAACATCAACAAACTGGCAGAACTGAAGCGTTGCCAGGTGTCTGGCAAACACTAAAAACTCTCTGGCAGGCGAAGAATTGTATAAAGTTGTAGGACAGTTTTATTATTTCGAAGAAATTTGAAATAAAACATACAATATAAATGTGGTTTTTTTTCTGAACACCATCTTCAGTGACATTATTGGCCCGCTGGGAGGATTTGAGGACTGGCACTGGCCCTAAGGTAAATTGAGTTTGAGACCCCTATTTTATGGGGATGCAACTCACTCAGAGACTTTAAGGCCAGAAGGGACCCTTCTGATCATCTAGTCTGACCTCCTGCACATGGCAGGCCAATGAACCTCACCCACCCACTCCTGTAATAGGTCCATAACCTCTGGCTGAGTTACTGAAGTCCTCAAATCATGGTTCAAAGACTTCAAGTTACAGAGAATCCACCATTTACTCTATTTTAAACCTGCAAATGATCCATGCCTCGTGCTGCAGAGGAAGATGGGAAAACCCCAGGGTTTCTGCCAGTCTGGCCTGGGAGAAAATTTCTTCCAATCCCAAATATGGTGATCAGTTAGACTGTGAACATGTTGATGAGACTCACCAGCCAGACACCTGGGAAAGAATTCTCTGTAGTAATTCAGAACCCTCCCCATCTGGTATCCCATCTGCAGTCGTTGGAGATATTTGCTAATAGCAATCTTCAGGCCCCTCCAAGCTACCTGAGCAAACACCCATGCAAGAAAAGGAAGTGGCTTCATTGTTCTGTTGACTATCCTAAGCTCATCCTTCTATGCAGCATTACTGGTTACAGGCATTAGTAGTTTATGTAATGTTGTGTATTCAGAATTCATCCTACCTTCTGAATATATTAATAATGCCCAGTTAGCTGTGTGTAACTAGAGAGCCTAAGCAGACTTGTTACTAAGCCTGTCTTTGCAGATATGTCACTCTGGCTTCTGAAAGATCGGGGACATTTTGGGGCCCTGAAGGAGATGCATTGTTCAAAAATTGGACTGCGTATAATATTTTACTATATGAAGCAAAACTCCAATTTCAAAATTCAACTGCATCAAAACTATGGAAAAACAACATTAGCAATCAAGTAAAAAAAAATGGGAGCTTCACAGTGAGATGCCAATTGAAATAATTAGCTGAATTTTTACTGTATCTGGTTAATTAAATCCCCATTCAGCAATTGCACTGAAGTATTAGAAAAACAAACTGCATGAAGCCATCTGTCTAATTAAATCATGCTCCTAACTGTGTTTAATTCCAAAGAGGTTTACCATTTATTTAATACACCACCATCCAAAACATGATAAGATTCCAAGTCAGGGTTGTTGTTTTTTTACTTCGTGTCAATTATATCATCTAGTCAAAGCATGGACAGGTTAATGACTCTTTCTTTCTGCTACACAGAACCTGAAGCGTGTGGCAGAGACATGGATGGATGAGTTTGCAGAGTACGTTTACCAGCGGCGGCCCGAGTACAGGCATCTCTCAACAGGCGATATCTCAGCCCAGAAGGAGCTACGCAAGCACCTTAAGTGCAAGGACTTCAAGTGGTTCATGGCTGCAGTGGCATGGGATGTCCCTAAATATTACCCTCCTGTGGAGCCCCCACCTGCTGCCTGGGGGGAGGTAAGGAATACCCAAGCTAGACTAAATTTAACTGCATGTTCCATCTTTATTGCAAAGCAATTTGGTAGATCACCGAATTTCATATGAAGTTACTGAAACTTTTTACATTATAACAAAGCCCTTATGAAATGAGGTTTGGCTCCTATTACTAGTGGTGTCATTAAGGGAGCTTGTAGTGATTGGAATGATCTATGAAACAGCCACTAAAATAAGAAACTGACATGTCTGATGTCTATGGCTGTTCCCGGTATAATCCCTTATAATCTTCCGTGCACCATGATGTGCATGCACAACAAGGACAGGAGGTTCAGAAAGAACAAATAGTCATTACAGCATATTACAGGATGGCTTTCAGAATCTGATTTTTGACAAGGGAAGCCTGAGGTCAGTGCACATTTTTATATGTGTTATTACAAATTACATGCATAAATTAGGTATTCGTTAGGTACCTATCTAGTGTTTTGTCTGGTCAGATTTGCACATGCAAATGTAAATATGCAACAATGAGTGGGGTTCTTTTCCTAAAAAAATTGGCCCATCTTGCCTCATTCTATGTTCTGATAGTTGGCTTTAGTTAGTGGTATCACAGCTGGAGTTTAAACAAAAAGGAAATAAGGAGCCATACTTTAATATTATTATGCCATGCTGGGGTATGTGTTAGCAGGTTGCTGGGGTGCTTCTCAGATGCATTCTGCGTTCAGATTTATTCCTCTTAACATATTGGGGGAGCACACCAATAGCCTACTAATGCACACCTTGTGGCGACAGGTTGCGTTATGTATTAGAAATAAATTAATACACAAGGGCTGTAGAGAAGGAATATAATTTATATGTCTTGTTGGAAAAATTGCACTGGCCTTTTGCATCTTCCACTTTAAAGGAGAGATGCAAAAGATTTTTTTTCTTTTTGATTATGATTTGTAAAGAAGGCTTGACTTTTTAACATATTTTTCTGTCTTTTTTTTTAAGAACTTTGGAAGTATCAGTAATGTCAATTTTAGCCTTCCCTGGTTTTGCTAGAGGACTTCTTGGGGCTCTCAGATTATAAGATTTTACACATGAATTGAAGGAATGAAAGGGTTTAAATTGGAACAAATGTTTTTGGTGAAATCCCCTAAACCTCCAGGGGTCCCCATTATGCCAGGATATTCTCCAGGAGGGGAGATCTAGCCACTTTTTGGTCCCTTTCTCTTAAGAACATTTTAAAATAAACCAATTTTTTTACATATTGTAGCAGGATTTTTAAAATAACCTCTCAGATTACAGTCACTTGGGCCTTTGCACTCTTATTTTAGCCCCCAACTACAGTACCTCAAAGTACTTGATGGTGCCAGTGCCTTGACATATGCAAACTCCTGACACTGTGAATTCCCTCATTTTCGTTTCATAAACTTCATTTGAACTGGTTATACCCAGAGGCAATAGAAAATTAATAGAAGAAGTCAGGAAAGACCAAAGTTCAGTAACTCCTCCATGTCCCTCCATCAAAACCCACACTCAGACACATCTCTGCAGCTGCAGGACTTTGAACATGTGATATATACCTACCTTGCTCTATTGTACAATCCTCACTCAATGTTCCAGAGAGGCAAAAAGGACCATATCCAGACCTGTGAGATTCAGATATTCATGCTTTACACAATTAATACACATTTTACATGATGCACTGTCTGGAGTGGCTCACGACTGTGCGTGCCAAGCTCAGGGCAGACTGTCAAAAAGCAGGGCAGACACCCCAAACTGGTGGTATGTTCTATCATTAGATTTCGCCAACCCAGTAATTAATGTCAACTCCTGAATCATTATAGCAGTCTTACCATGGAGTTACAGACAGACCCCTTGGGCTCGCTAGTCTATTTTGCCACCCAGGTAAGCTGGATTTAGTAATAAATGGTCACTTACATGAAAAATCATAAAATATTCTGGTTGCTCCCAGTCCCAGGAGACCAGTCACTTACCCCAGGTCTTGGACCTTGGATCTCACAGCAAAGACCATGCTGGTAGCCAATTCTAAACTAACTAAGAATTTATTAACTAGGAAAAATAAATGAGAATTATTTATAGTTTACAGCAAGCAAATAAGTTTCAGTCTACATTTCAAAAGGTGACAGTTATAGTAATCTGTAAGTTCTAAATGTCTTTCAGGGCTAACTCTTGCCAGGCAGCATGGGGATCTCTTTGCTTATGTTTAGGAATCTTTGCCCCTCAGAGTTCAGACAGCATGGAAGAAAGATTCAGTTTCTCCTGTCAGGGATTTTTATCCTCTCTGGTCCAGAGTCCAAAGTTATGGGCTGAGTTATGCATCCATCTCTCCTTCCCGGAAGGAGTTAGGAATGCAATCAACAAAGTCTCTGTCCTTTGATGCTACACAATACGTCATTTGCCTTCAGTAGGCCATGGACAAACACTTTACCTTAATCAATGCTTCTTTTCCTGTTTGGTGAGTTAAAAAATTACAGAGGTTTATAGTGCAAACACTCAGTATAACTTTATACCATGGGCTGTAGGGATTATAAGTGAGATAAATATTTGCAGCAGTCTACCAGCATTTCATAAAATCTGAACACATCTTTATCAACTTAACATCTAATATCTATTTTGATAATACTAACACCCTGTAAGCAAGACTGGTTTCCTGCTATGCATTTGTGAGTATTCAGTGAGGGCCTTGGCATGAGCTGGCACCTGGTCTGATATGATATTAAGGTGTTTTTAAAATGAATCATGGGGACTGTGTATCTTTTTTCCTATTAAAAATACCCCCAGACACCACAGAATGGAACTGAGACCCAAAGGCTCTCCCATTCCCCTAAAAATATGTTCCATCCGTAAACTAACCTTAGCTGAAGTTTTTTTCCTGCTACTCTATATTTTTTTGAGAC
Organism: Lepidochelys olivacea; assembly: GCF_965140295.1. Taxonomy (NCBI): domain Eukaryota; kingdom Metazoa; phylum Chordata; order Testudines; family Cheloniidae; genus Lepidochelys; species Lepidochelys olivacea. The sequence continues at coordinate 78,586,859 of NC_140414.1, forward strand.
TTTCCCATTCCTGGAAAGTTTTAATTAATTTGTCAGCACTTGCAGAGACTTTGAACAAACTTAAAGGCCAATGGCTGTTATAATTAGAAATTGAAGGAAGGAAAACAGATTGCTCCTTATTACTTTAGAAGAATTGAGCAGCCAGAAAAACTTCACTGGCTATGCATATCAAGAATCTTTTATGGGACATCTGTGCCAAGATGGACTGTCATTCACTGCCTTCTCCACTTGTACTTGGAAAGGATTTACATCTGCTTCCCTGTGCCAATCTGAGACAAGGTAAACAATGAAGTCCTCAGACAATCTGTGGCTCCAGCATCTTAATACCTAGTGAATGATGTGTGCAGCCTTCTTTTCGCAACTTCTCCCTTCTTTTTGCAAACACACCTGCTGGGAATTTGACTGGTAAATGTCTTGGCAAACTCTATTCATGATAGAAAAGAAGTAAATTAAACAAACTCCTTTTCACCCTTGATGTTGCCTGATCTTTGGGAATTAATTGTGCCACTGTCCTATGTAGCTGTCCTATGTAGCTGGAAGAGTGTATGTGCTCCATCTGGTATTGTGCTCTGAAATGCATGCAAAATGGCAGTTGTATAATAGATGTGGGAGAGATTTAGTATATACTGAGTATATTACTATTAGTTTTGTATCTATACAGGAGGGTAACACCATTTTTACTGCTACCATGGGAAAAATGCAAATTAAAACAGCTTAGTTTGATCCTTCTGATTGTGTCCTGGATTGCCAAGTATGTGCTACCAGTTGAAGGGTATGTCTACTATCCATTAAATGATGCATAAACACTCCTTTCTGTTCAAAGAAATGTAATTTCATGCAGTGCTGGTACTTGAAGTCTTGTCCAGTGAAGTAAAAAATGGTGCTGGGGTGGATGAGATTTGTCATGAGAATGATTTAATAGTTTTAAAACTTAGATTCAAAGTACTTATGGTCCAATGTGTATTTACAATCATTTCAAACTTTTAACATTGTCTGTGGGAACGTGTTTTTTAAAAGACGAAACATAAAATGGTGACCATGAGTAAATTGGTTCTGGACTTTGTGTCCTGCTTTCAAGATCCTACAGGAAAATCATCCCTTTTCCTGATCCAAAACTTAAATGTTAAGGTTTGGCTCTGTTCTGCTATAGGCCTTGTTCAATATTCAGTAAGTCTGTCTGGCATTGCGCTCATGCTAAGTCATGGGGCCTGAACCCACTCCTCTCTGGCCCCCAATGAGAATTCACGGATTTCATAGAACCACTTTATAACAGTGATGGGAAATCCCAGAACTGAAACACTGAAATTAAACCAAATAGCCTATATGAAAAAGCATCAAAGTTTTAGGACTGAGTAACTCTCTTCTCTCTGAAAGAGAAACAGATGTCTTTTTAGAAGTGTCCGCTTCATATCCTTAATGACTTTGAGTCAATCTCAGTCCATCAGTTTGTCATATTTATGTTGTACAAAAGCAATATAACATTCACCCAGCCCCATATTGCATATGCACACTTTCTGCACCACTCAAATTCTCTCATCAAGGTTAGTGTCAACCTGTGATCGACAGTCCCCTGCTTTCTCTATGTTTCATTCAGGCTGTGCTTGACTTCTTTTAACCTGGCCTTTTCCTTTTTTATGTTTCACACAAAGAACAGGACCTTTTAAGTTACTGCATATCAGTTAATATGAAAGGAGGCTCATTGCTTGGCATTCAGTCTGTAGATTCTGATGTCTGAAAGACTATCTAAGGGCATATTGTGTTGTAAATAATAATAGTATTGTGTAGTAAATAATAAATCTAAGGACTAATAAGTGTAGTAAAGCCAGTATAAGTACTGCTTACTTAAAAGGCAGAGGGTGAACAGAGGCATTCCCATTTTTGCACCCAAGTGAATGCTGCTCATGTTCTCTCTAGGAGATACAGCCACTATGGTATTCAGGGCACTAAACCACATTGTGTGAAAAGCATTCTGTAAATTGGTAGCAATTGGAAGCCTCTTATGATGCTGTATTGAATTGCCGTGACCCTGACAACAGAGTCGGGGCATCATCTTTGCTATTCAAGGGCAATACATCATTTGGACAGATTATTAAACTGAGCAGTAGTTCTGACATGATTTGCCATTCATTTCATGTACTGGAGATAACTTAAACACCTAATTTGAGAACTCTGTTTCAGTCATTTCCTGAATCCTAGACATGCACTTGCAGTTATTAAATGTCATTAAACTGGTATTATTCCATAGTACCACATAAAGTTATTTTTAGATGAAGGTTACACATTCCGAAGAGTACTGATATTTATTTTGAAATTGATGTTTTTGTGACCTTCAGTGCACAAAACTGAGATCCAACTTGCCTTAGGGACTGCCTCTCCCTTTCTGACTCACCACAACACTTGCCTTCATCAGGAACACGTAAGCATCCTCGGTGAGATCATGGCTCCTCGGAAGTCACTGGGAACTTTGCCATTGACTTCAGTGAAGCCAGGAATTCACTCTGTCTCAAGTGAAACTCGTCAGAGCTGAAAGCTGAGCATTGCTTTCAATGCCTAAAAGGGATATTAATTTAATATAGTTTTCTGTATTTTTAATTAATCAGAGGCAGGAATTGTCACTATGTTAGCACTGGAAGTTCTGTTTATCTCAGTGGCATCTTTTTTGACATAAATTAATGCAAATTTCCTCAAAGGGGAAAAAAAGTTCTCATGTTGTTTTTTAAACTAGATAAAGGAATTTAAGGTGTGACTACCCTGTCACTGAGCTGTCATTATATTTTTTAAACATAAGAGACACTGACTTTTTGTACATTATCAATTCTAAATTTACCAAGTGTGGATAAAGCATTTAAGAAAAGATTTTTCCAACTGGCTTAGGGGATTTAGGAGCATAAATCCCATGGGCTTTCTATGTATTATGTGCTTCTAAATCCCTTAGTCACTTTTGAAAAAAATCTATCCCTTCGTTTTGGTCTTGTCGGGAAAATTTGGTGCCACGAGTAGTGGCAGCAGCAATTTGCATAATGTGCGACAGCTGTTGGCTGTCAACCTGTGTTTTGGAGCAACCTGGATCTTCATGATGAGCAGTTACAGAAGATGCACTCTGTCTTGTAATGTCCCCAGTCAAACTGATCAGTTGTGCATTGTCACTCACACCCTCCATGAATAACATCACATGAGTTATCTTCACAGCTAATCAATTAGCAAAAATATTCCAGAAATCTGCTTTCCACGTTTGGATGGTGTGGCAAATACGCAGTGGGCATGGCCTCTCTGCACTCCTGATCACTTTTTAAAAGTGTCTGCACTATGCAGTGGAACTCTGCAGTCTCATCGTTCTGCCCCCGACTCTCAGTGCCTCAGCCCATTCTCCAAATAAGTTCCCCAACTCCAATTTAGAAGACTGTGCTGTTTTAAATTTCTGCATAGAATCCTGCATACTATTTAGTTCATAGCTGCAGTTCAGTCGCAGGGATTCACAGAACAGTGATTTCCGGTTTCTGTTCTCTTCTGATAGGGGCTGCTATCCGAGTGCACGAGCCATTTAAAACTCCCCTAAGCTTTGATGAATGTAAGGAGTGACAAAGAGAAACTACTCAACTAGGACCTGAGAGGACTGTGAATCATATCATGGCAGAGTACAGACAGGTGCCTGCAAAGAGGCAGAAAATCAAGCAGCCTCCTTTAGAGAAATATTTTGTGAAAATTACAGGTAGAAAACGTTGATGGTTTTCATGAAAGGGGTATGCATTTTTAAAATTAATCAAGATTTTGGTTTCCTTAATAACAAACCTTCTTGGAAAGAATTTGTTTTATAAAATAGCATTTTTGCAGATCAGCATGGTTTTAACTGGCACATCAAAATGTGCATAGTAAGAAAAATATGTATGTTTGCTTCCAGGCTCTGCCTCATCCACTCATTTCCAACCCATATATCACCACCCAAACCAGGATAAAAGGAGAAGTTCTTATTTAATCTTCAGCATAAAAGAAAGGGTTTACAGTATAAAGGGAAAAAGAAAAGGAGTACTTGTGGCACCTTAGAGACTAACCAATTTATTTGAGCATGAGCTTTCGTGAGCTACAGCTCACTTCATCGGATGCATACCGTGGAAACTGCAGAAGACATTATATACACACAGAGACCATGAAACAATACCTCCTCCCACCCCACTGTCCTGCTGGTAATAGCTTATCTAAAGTGATCATCAAGTTGGGCCATTTCCAGCACAAATCCAGGTTCTCTCACTCCCTCACCCCCCTCCAAAAATCACACACACAAACTCACTCTCCTGGATTTGTGCTGGAAATGGCCCACCTTGATTATCACGCACATTGTAGGGAGAGTGGTCACTTTGGATAAGCTATTACCAGCAGGAGAGTGAGTTTGTGTGTGTGGTTTTTGGAGGGGGGTGAGAGAACCTGGATTTGTGAAGGAAATGGCCCACCTTGATTATCATACACATTGTGAAGAGAGTGGTCACTTTGGATGGGCTATTACCAGCAGGAGAGTGAGTTTGTGTGTGGAGGGGCGGAGGGTGAGAAAACCTGGATTTGTGCTGGAAATGGCCCAACTTGATGATCACTTTAGATAAGCTATTACCAGCAGGACAGTGGGGTGGGAGGAGGTATTGTTTCATGGTCTCTGTGTGTATATAATGTCTTCTGCAGGTTCCACAGTATGCATCCGATGAAGTGAGCTGTAGCTCACGAAAGCTCATGCTCAAATAAATTGGTTAGTCTCTAAGGTGCCACAAGTACTCCTTTTCTTTTTGTGAATACATACTAACACGGCTGTTACTCTGAAACCTGTCAGTATAAAGGGAAAAAATCCTTTAAATGTCCTTAATATTGAACAGTCTTCTACAGAACTCATTTGGGCTTGTTCCAACAACCAGGGTGTAAATATGTCTTTAACTTTTACAACATATTTAGACATTTTTAGCAACCTAAAGTTTGTCAACCAGATCTTTACGTATATTAACCATTCAAAGCCTTGAGTAGCACAATGCTTACTTAAATCACAGGCTTCCACCAGTGCTTCAGATCCCATGAATCAGCTTCCTCTACAAAGTGCAGGGTTTTTTATAAATATCTCTACCCAAGAGATTTGGTGGAAAGTGTAATTGTAATTCCTCCCACTGATTAAGAGAAATAGGGAAATACTTTAATTAAACATTCAAAACTCTAGATTGTAAAATTGAATATTCTAATATTTGATAAATACTAGTTCGTAGTTGAGCTGGCAGTTTTGACACTTTGTGCCAAAAATATTTTGTATTTACAATTCCCGCATTTTATGGAGGTGCCCAAGAAACAGGAACATTTATCAGTTACGGTGGAGGATATTGTTTTTTTCATAGCTAACAGACTAATATCCCTAGCTTCAGACAGTCATGGTGCAGAAGATTAGCAAGGGATGATGTCCCGTCATCCTCACTTTTAAGGCCTGCCACAGCTTAAACGTCTTGCCTCTAAGGCCTTCCACAATCCCACTTTGGCCTATGTTTCAGATTCTGCTTCATGGCATGTCCCTCCTCCCATGATTCGCTCTATCTATGTACTGAATGACCTCACAATCCAGTGTGCCAAGACCCTTCCGTCTCAGCAAAATTCTTCCTAGGTATTGTCTACACTATGAAAGAGGTATCTTGTTAACATGTGTTAGCTAACCATTGTTAAAATCCTAGTATAGACAAGGCAAGTTGTAGCTTTAACATGTTATCCAGTCAAGGAAAACCTGACCCTCACTAGGCCCGTGAGGAGCCAGTGCCTGATCTTCATGGCCTGGACACTTAGAGTATGTCCATATTGCAATGAAAAACCTGCCGCACCGAGTCTCAGGGCTCAGGTCAATTGACTCTGGCTTCAAGGGCTAAAATTGGAGTGTAGATATTTGGGCTTGGGCTGGAGCTCAAGCTTTGTGACTCTCTCCCTCCTTCCCCATGGGGTCTCAGAGCCCAAGCTCCAGCTCAAACATCTACACTGCAGTTTTTAGTACCACCGCCAAAGCCCTGTGAGCCTGAGTCAGCTGACCCGGGCCAGCCACAGCCATGCTGCAGGTCTTTTATTGCTTTGTAGATATACCCTTTAAGCACAAGGAGCTGGAGCCAACAGTCGCAAAAGTTCCTCTCCGTCAATACCTTCTTTTTCCCAAGTGCAGGAGCAGCAAGGAAAGCAGGGAGAGCCAGGGCCTGCCAGTCCCCTGACTCCTAGTATCCTCCCCTTCATTCCTCTACGATTGGGACCCTTTGTGGGATTTTGCTGCATGACTCTATTTAAGACCTCCTGCACTCTTCACTAGTGTTTGTGTCTCAGCGTGCAGTGTGATGGTGTTCAGAATCTTGATGCACATTAAGGCATAAATACAAAGTTTGCAGTGTTTTCTGAATGACAACATTGTTTCCCACTACATCAAATTCTACCATGGAGGATTTTAAGGGCCAGATTTCTAAAGGGGCCTCAATCAGGCATTCACTTTTCTGTCTGCATTTTTGCCCAGAACTGCCAACTCAACTACGAACTAGTATTGGGTTATTTATCAAATATTAGAATATTCAATTTTACAATCTAGAGTTTTGAATGTTTAATTAAAGTATTTCCCTATTTCTTTTATCAGTGGGAGGAATTACAATTACACTTTCCACCAAATCTCTTGGGTAGAGATATTTATAAAAAACCCTTGAGTGCTTTTTTTTTTTTTTTTTAGCATACTCAGCTGTGTGTGTACAGGTAACAGAAACTGGGAGTGAACAAATGCGCTTTGCATGTAACCATTCTATCTTTTGTACATATGACTATCAGAATCTGCCCCTGTGTCTTAGAAGGCTGCTCAATAATTGCATATGTACAAATGAGGAAAACTTCTTGAAAATTTAGACTTGCCTTTTTCAGTAGTTTTAACTCAAAGTCCAGTAACTTAGAAATGCATATTAGCCTGTTATTGGAAATGCGGGTCTCAGATGCACGCTTCCTTAATCAAGAAAAAACAACAACAAGCCACACACTGTCTGAGACTTCCTGCTTTCCTTGCCCTGTTATACAAAAGAATATTGTAGGATTTGCAAGCAGCATGGTGCTGATTCTCTGTAGAATATTCCCTGTCGTTCTGACAGCAGTTTGAACGGCTCCATTCAGTTTCTAACAATGGCAAAGGCCGCATAGAAGTACCACAAAGCAGGAGTATGAGCCCGATTTAAATGCTTTTATCATCAAACCCTTCTCTCCACCCCAAATAAAACAATGCTCTCTGACTGGAAGAGTAGATTGAGGCAAAGAAAGGATGAGATATGGCACTGGGACAGACACATACAACAATGCAGAGAACAGAGAAGCAAATGCTGAAGAGTATTTCATTAGTAGAAAGAGGAGAGGGGAAACAGAGAGAACTGGGCAGATAGGAAGTGAGCTAAAGGAAACTTTAAAAATGAAAACTCTCTCCAGAACAGTATATGATAGATTGAATCTATCCCTTAAATGTAGAACAGGATAAGAAAATTCCCTCACCAGACAAAAATATGAAAGCCCTACTAATACCATAAGGCTTTAAAAGTGAAACATTGAAATAGTATTTATTTTACTGTTAACACTAGTTTCATAGCCTCTCTGTTTTAGTTGGTGACTATGCTTTGAGTATATAACATGAAGAGCGAAACATTAAGAAAACAGCTAAGAGTTTTCCAGTAGGACAGATACTCTTTATTTGAACTAAGTGAAATTAATCACATTAGAGGTGTCTGAATGAGGCCCTGGTGAGGTAACAGTCAAAACTGTATTTGAAATTGATCTTTAACTTCAGTTTTAAAACCTTGAAAATTTGAAATTAAAATGTTTCCCTGATCTTGCTAGTTTGTGTTTTTCTAGAACATGTGAAATGAAGGCAGAGTTTTGACAACCTGGTTGACTACTTCAGCTCAGTCTTACACTACTTGAGCCTTCAGCTCAGTCTTACACAGTCTGTGTGAGGGATTGAGCGCTGAGATTCTTTGAGCTAAATAATCAAAGTTGCAAGTCAGGTCATTTTGCCCAGGCAATAGTGTGCACGCAATTCTCTGCAAATGTGGAAAAGTTGTTTTCATTTCTAAGTTTGCAAGAATCTCACAGTTGGTTTTTGAAGATGGATATATATATCTGAACATATCAGCACACACATTTCGTCTTTAATGGGAGAGATGAGTGCTCAGCATCTTTGAAAAACAGGCTCTAATTCTGTATTGTAATTTCAAGGAAATTTGACATGCACTCCGTCTCCCATGCACTTAGCTTTAGCAGCATTTTTCATAAGTGGAAGTTATTTGTTTTTGTAAACTCCTTTTACAGTGGTTATTTCTGTGTGATTATTTAAGCTACCCTTTCCCATATGCTGCAGAATAATTTCCCTTTCTCCACAATTGCTACCTACTACCAGATGAAGCCAGACATATCAGTTACCAGGATTCTGACTGACTGACTAATGACTAGCATTTTGTTAAGAACTCCTGATCCCAGCTGGGGTGCCATAAATTCTATCTGCCTTAATACCTTCCTTCTTGTGGAGGAGAAGGGACCTGTAGAAATCAAGATTCTTCAGCATCATCTTATTCTCTCTAAATTCTTTTCAAAGGTGTTCTGCTAATTTAAATCACAGAAGGGCTAAAGGGATGAGTTCTGCCCATTTTCTTCTTTATTCCCTTCAAATTATTTGTCTAGATCTGAATCATCCTTCCATGTTAGATATGACTCCCTTTAGAGTCTATCAATGCTACTCCTGGAGCTGCCTGCAGGAACTGACAGAGAGAGAGATTTCCTCCATCCTCTTAGAGAGCTTAATGTGCTGCTTAGCTCCTGCTTGCCTGGGGAGTCATCAATTGTGTTCAGAACCTAAATTCAGATTCCCTATATGGTCACACATTACAGTAACACTAGACAACTATTTCCCTTGAAGACATCTTAGAAACTAAAATAGTAATTGTATATAGCACTGTACAAACAATAACTAATTAACCCTCAGAACACTATTTGAAGGTAGCTAGATAGTTACTATCATCCCCATGTTACAGAGGGAGAAACAGAGGAATTAAGTGTCTAGTTTAGTGATACTCAGGCTGAGGCTCAGGAGCCACAAGTGACTCTTTAATGTCTCTCTTGAAACTCTTTGCAGCACATGATATTAAAACACTGTATGATTTAATTATTAACCAATCTAAGTTATTAACCAATCAGGATGCTTTTACAATGTTGTTAACCAGCTGTAGTTGATAAAATAATAATACTTGGTCAGTCATTTTGCTGTGAGAATTATATATTATTATATATATATATATATATATGTTAGGGCTGTCAATCTCAGTTAACGCATGTGATTAACTCAAAACAAATTAATGCGTTTTTTTTTTAGTGAGCATTAATCACACACCTCTGGAGATGGGGCTCAGCAGAAGCTGGGTGGGGAGGGAGGCACCCCTTTGTCTGCACCATCCCCTCCCCCACTGGACAGGGCCGGTCCGAGGGGTGGCAAAGGGAGCCATCACCCAGGTGCCCTGCACCGTTGCATGCCTCTGGGGCAGGAATGCCCCTCCTCCTGATGCTTTGCTCCACTGCTGCTCCTACCTCCCTCCCATGGAGCCACGCCTGGCCAAGCTGCTTAGGACCAGGAGCCTGCCTCCTGTCTGCTGCACAGAGTGGGGGTTGGGGAGGTGGGCTGATGTTGGGATGTCCCTTTTCTGCCACCCATGTATGCGGTCACCGCTGAGCAGGGGGTCAAGGAACAGAGGGATCCAGTCTGCTGCTGGCTCAGAAGTGAGTGCTGCTGACAGCAGCTGCTGCCTGAGTGCTCTGCTTAAAGAGATAGCACTCCCCCAACACACACACCCACAAGCACTGGAACTGTGTGTGTCTGAGCTTTAGAAAACTATCACCCTGAATTCTGATAGAGGTTCAAACAGGAGATTCCTTTGAATGAACTTGATCTTGCTTGCTTTGTTGGCAGGAGAGGAACAAACTAAACTTTATCCTCCCAAGATTTCTTTTTCATTCCAGTCCTTATACCCCAAACTATTCCAATAAAAAACGTAATCTCAATTTCTTTACAGAATTTTTCAAATACTGGAGCAGAGGAAGGAATAGATCACTTCCCGGATACAGTCTCTTCAGCCTCTCTGCCGCATACAAAGCCCCATTGATGATACATAAGCAATGTGCTTATAGCCATATCTCTAGTTTCTGACTGAACCAAGACAGAGTCAAATCTCAACATCCTCATCCTCACAAGTCCTATTCTGCAGCCTGCTGTATAATGTGAAATGTTGCTGCTTGGTTTTGCAGATTCGAAATGTGGCAGCCAATCTCTGTGTGGACAGTAAACATGGGGCCACAGGGGCAGAGCTGAGGCTAGATGTTTGTGTGAAGGATGGCTCAGAACGGACGTGGTCACATGAACAGGTATTTTAATGACATAAAAATGCAGCGTAAAATTGTTGCTTCTCTTCCCCAGATTCTAAAGACTTTTCTGAGGTTTTCTCCTCCTCCTAAGTCTAAACACGGTGTGGAATTTTTAAAAATCTGTTGTTGGCCTTAATAGCTTTTACAGAGCAAACCTTAATATTACCTTAGGTTCTCCGCTAGTCATCTTTTTTGCTGTTTTCCCCTAGCTTCATTTATGGAAAGAGGAGTTATGCCCAGAAGTTCTTTAGGCTTCCGATTTTTGCTTAGTTACACAAAAATGTTGACTTGATTCATTTAGCTCTCAGCATTTCTGAAAGTAGACATGTTTGTCATGAAACATCCACATCTGTATTATAAAAGAGCAGAGGAGCCTACCAGACATGTCTCCTTGTCCCTTCAGCCGAATAACCCTAACGACTGGAAATAAGATCAAAAGATTTCAAATATGGTGGATTCCAAGTGGGTCAGGTCAGTGGCCAAGAAAATGATCTGAGCAGCTGTGCTTTAAATGAATTTTGGGTAGAAGGAAGAAATATGTATTTCCAATAGTAACCATATGGATTCAATCAAGAAAAGAAATAATTAATTAATTATCAATCATGTTTATTAGGACAGTGCCTAAGAGCCAATCAATAATTGCGCTAGGCACTGTACTAGTAGATAGTCTCTTGCCTGAAGAGTTTACAGTCTCAATACACAAGGAGGGTGAACCATGTGATGGCAACAAACATTGTGTTAGTTCCCAATATTTGCGGGGGGGGGTTTAGGGGGTTTACTTAGGAGGGGATAAGCTAAATGGAAAGGGAAGGCAAGAGGGTGAGGAGGACAGGTCAGGGGAGAAAGAGGTAAAAGGGGCAGGTGAAGAGGAATAAGGATGAGGTAAAGAGATGGAGGGAGGCAGAGGGTTGGAGCAAACAGCCAATCTGCACAGGGCAGAGAGAGAGTGCAGTCAAAACTGTAGGAAGTTCTCTGAACACTGAAAGATCCCTGGTTGGCTGCTTCCACTACTACCATTATTGGTTGGCCAGCTGCTCTGTGCTATTTTTCTCCAAGGCCATATGCTGAGGAGGAGCGTAGGGGAAGGAAAAAGGGGAGGCACCACTTGGGTCATAGTCCCTGCACAGTCCTGAATCCAGGGAGATTCTGTGGGTGGGTGGGCCGGCCTGGCCAGAGCCCCATTTTGTCCTCTCCCATCCCAGTGCAACTATCCTTTGGCTGCTTCTGCTCCTACTGTTTGGAAACAAAGGAAAGAAGGGTGCTGGGATGGTACTTAAATGAGTTGGGGTAAAGGGACAGCTTTTTGAGAATGGGGGGCAAACAAGGAAGAGAGAGAGAAGGTTGAGAGCAGTGGAGACATGAGAGTGAGGCCAGGAGGTTAAGGATTGATTTAATCAGTCTATAAGTATTTATATGGAGAACAGAAATTTGATAAGGCTCTTCCATCTAGCGGACAAAGGTATTAAAAAAAAAATCCAATGGCTGGAAGTTGAAGTAGATAAATTTTGACCAGAAATAGGGTGCACATTTTTAACAATGAGGGGATTAACCATTGGAACAATTTACCAAGGTTTGTGGTGGATTCTCCATTATTGTATTTTTTTAAATTAAGATTGGATATTTTTCTAAAACAGATGCTCTAATTCAAATAGGAATAGGAATAGGAATGCAGGGAAGTCCTATGGCCTGTGTTATATAGGAGATCAGACCAGATGATCACAATGGTCTGTTCTGGCTTTATAATCTATGAGGTCAGGCAAGGATGCTAGAGGGGGTGCAGGAGAAGACACAAGAAACTTGGTGACAGGGGAGAGAGTTTGTTGGAGGAAAGAATCAGAGGTGCCAACTTTGTGATTTCTCCAGAGGTGTTGGACCCCAGCCCCGCCTCTTCCTGCCTCCGCTCCTCTCCCTCCCCCCCGCCAGTGCCTCCTGCATGCCACTGAACAGATGATCACAGGCAGGCGGGAGGTGCTGGGGGGGAGGGAGAGGAACTGAGCAGTGGGGCCTGCCAATGGGAGGGCGGAGGGGGAGGAGCTGATCCACGGGGCTGCCGGTGGGTGCTGAGCACCTACAGTTTTTTTTCCATGGGTGCTGCAGCCCCAGAGCACCCATGGAGTCGGTGCTTATGGAAAGAATAGTGGAGAAAGAGAATGGAACTGATCTTTTAAGAAGACAGCTAGGCCTAGAGGTACTTAGCCCTGGTCTACAGTAGGAGTTGAGGTCGAATTTAGCAGCGTTAAATTGATTTAACCTTGCATCCGTCCACATGATGAAGCCCTTTTTTTCTACTTAAAGGGCTCTTAAATCGATTTCCTTACTCCACCCCCGACAGGGGGATTAGTGCTGAAATCGGCCTTGCTGGGTCGAATTTGGGGTACTGTGCACACAATTAGACTGTATTGGCCTCCGTGAGCTATCCCAGAGTGCTTCATTGTGACCGCCCTGGACAGCATTCTCAACTCAGATGCACTGGCCAGGTAGACAGAAAAAGGCCCGCGAACTTTTGAATTTCAATTTCCTGTTTGGCCAGCGTGGCAAGCTGCAAGTGACCATGCAGAACTCATCAGCAGAGGTGACCATGATGGAGTCCCAGAATCGCAAAAGAGCTCCAGCATGGACCGAACGGGAGGTACGGGATCTGATCGCTGTATGGAGAGAGGAATCCGTGCTATCAGAACTATGTTCCAGTTTTCGAAATGCCAAAACCTTTGTCAAAATCTCCCAGGGCATGAAGGACAGAGGCCATAACAGGGACCCGAAGCAGTGCTGTGTGAAATTTAAGGAGCTGAGGCAAGCCTACCAGAAAACCAGAGAGGCGAACGGCCGCTCCGGGTCAGAGCCCAAAACATGCCGCTTCTATGATGAGCTGCATGCCATTTTAGGAGGTTCAGCCACCACTACTCCAGCCGTGTTGTTTGACTCCTTCAATGGAGATGGAGGCAACATGGAAGCAGGTTTTGGGGACAAGGAAGATGATGAGGAGGAGGAGGTTGTAGATAGCTCACAGCAAGCAAGTGGAGAAACTGGTTTTCCCGACAGCCAGGAACTGTTTCTCACCCTGGACCTAGAGCCAGTACCCCCCGAACCCACCCAAGACTGCCTCCTGGACCCGGCAGGCGGAGAAGGGACCTCTGGTGAGTGTACCTTTTAAAATACTATACATGGTTTAAAAGCAAGCATGTTTAATGATTAATTTGCCCTGGCATTCATGGCTCTCCTGGATGTACTTCCAAAGCCTTTGCAAAAGGTTTCTCGGGAGGGTAGCCTTATTCCATCCACCATGGTAGGACACTTTACCACCCCAGGCCAGTAGCACGTACTCGGGAATCATTGTAGAACAAAGCATTGTAGTGTATGTTTGCTGGCATTCAAACAACATCCGTTCTTTATCTCTCTGTGTTATCCTCAGGAGAGTGATATCATTCATGGTCACCTGGTTGAAATAGGGTGCTTTTTTTAAGGGGACATTCAGAGGTGCCCATTCCTGCTAGGCTGTTTGCCTGTGGCTGAACAGAAATGTTCCCCACTGTTAGCCACGGGGAGGGGGGAGGGCCTAGCCACGTGCTGGGGGGTGGCAAAATGCGACCTTGTAACGAAAGCACATGTGCTATGTATGTAATGTTAACAGCAAGGTTTACCGTGAAAGAGTGTACCCATTGTTCTGTAAAATGTGTCTTTTTAAACACTGTCCCTTTTTTTCTCCACCAGCTGCATGTGTTTCAAGGATCACAGGATCTTCTCCTTCTCAGAGGCTAGCGAAGATTAGAAGGCGAAAAAACCGCACTCGCGATGAAATTTTCTCTGAGCTCATGCTGTGCTCCCACACTGACAGAGCACAGACGAATGCATGGAGGCAGACAATTTCAGAGTGCAGGAAAGCACTAAATGACCAGGAGGAGAGGTGGTGGGCTGAAGAGAGTAAGTGGCGGGCTGAAGAGAGGGCTGAAGCTGAAAGGTGGCAGCAGCGTGATGAGAGGAGGCAGAATTCAATGCTGAGGCTGCTGGAGGATCAAACTAATATGCTCCAGCGTATGGTTGAGCTGCAGGAAGGGCAGCAGGAGCACAGACCACCGCTACAGCCCCTATGTAACCAACTGCCCTCCTCCCCAAGTTCCATAGCCTCCTCACCCAGACGCCCAAGAACGTGAGGGGGGGGCCTCCAGCCATTCACCCCAGAGGATTGCCCAAGCAACAGAAGGCTGGCATTCAATAAGTTTTAACATTTTAAACTTTTAAAGTGCTGTGTGGCCTTGTCCTTTCCTCCTCCACCACCCCTCCCGGTGCTTCTCTCCTCCACCACCACCCCTGGGCTACCTTGGTAGTTACCTCCCTATTTGTGTGATGAATGAATAAAGAATGCATGAATGTGAAGCAACAATGACTTTATTGCCTCTGCAAGCAGTGATCGAAGGGAGGAGGAGAGGGTGGTTAGCTTACAGGGAAGTTCAGTGAACCAAGGGCAGGGGGGTTCATCAAGGAGAAACAAACAGAACTTTCACACTGTAGCCTGTCCAGTCATGAAACTGGTTTTCAAAGCTTCTCTGATGCGCACCGTGCCCTCCTGTGCTCTTCTAACCGCCCTGGTGTCTGGCTGTGCGTAACCAGCAGCCAGGCGATTTGCCTCAACCTCCCAACCCGCCATAAACATCTCCCCCTTACTCTCACAGATATCGTGGAGCGCACAGCAAGCAGTAATAACAGTGGGAATATTGGTTTTGCTGAGGTCTAAGCGAGTCAGTAAACTGCACCAGCGTGCCTTTAAACATCCAAATGCACATTCTACCACCATTCTGCACTTGCTCAGCCTGTAGTTGAACAGCTCCTGACTACTGTCCGGGCTGCCTGTGTACGGCTTCATGAGCCATGGCATTAAGGGGTAGGCTGGGTCCCCAAGGATACATAAAGGCATTTCAACGTCCCCAACAGTTATTTTCTGGTCTGGGAATAAAGTCCCTTCCTGCAGCTTTTGAAACAGACCAGAGTTCCTGAAGATGCGAGCATCATGTACCTTTCCCGGCCATCCCACATTGATATTGGTGAAACGTCCCTTGTGATCCACCAGTGCTTGCAGCACTATTGAAAAGTACCCCTTGCGGTTTATGTACTTGCCGGCTTGGTGCTCTGGTGCCAAGATAGGGATATGGGTTCCGTCTATTGCCCCACCACAGTTAGGGAATCCCATTGCAGCAAAGCCATCCACTATGACCTGCACATTTCCCAGGGTCACTACCCTTGATATCTGCAGATCTTTGATTGCGTGGGCTACTTGCATCACAGCAGCCCCCACAGTAGATTTGCCCACTCCAAATTGATTCCCGACTGACCGGTAGCTGTCTGGCGTTGCAAGCTTCCACAGGGCTATTGCCACTCGCTTCTCAACTGTGAGGGCTGCTCTCATCTTGGTATTCTTGCGCCTCCGGGCAGAGCAAAGCAAGTCAGAAAGTTCCATGAAGTGACCTTACACATGCGAAAGTTTCGCAGCCACTAGGAATCGTCCCAGTCCTGCAACACTATGCAGTCCCACCAGTCTGTGCTTGTTTCCCGAGCCCAGAATCGGCGTTCCACAGCATGAACCTGCCCTATTAGCACCATGATGCCCACATTGCCAGTGCCCGTGCTTTGAGAGAAGTCTGTGTCCATGTCCTCATCACTCTCGTCACTGCGCTGATGTCGCCTACTTGCCCGGTTTCGGTTTACCAGGTTCTGGTGCTGCATATACTGCTGGATAATGCATGTGGTGTTTAATGTGTTCCTAATTGCCAAAGTGATCTGAGCAGGTTCCATGCTTGCCGTGATATGGCGTCTGCACAGAAAAAAGGCGCGGAACGATTGTCTGCTGGTGCCCTGACGGAGGGAGGGGGCGACTGACGACATGGCTTACAGGGTTGGCTTACAGGGAATTAAAATCAACAAAGGGGGTGGCTTTGTGAGAAACTGGGCCCCCTCAAGGACAGAACTCAAAACTGGGTTTAGCAGGCCGTTGATTTCATGGAGGGAAGGAGGAGAAAATGAATACAAAACAAATCTGGTCTATTTCTTGTTTTGAGCCATTTCCTCTATCTTTATACATCTTGCTGGCAGCAGACTGTGCAGTACAACCGCTAGCCATCATCATCTCCTGGGTGCTCTGCAGAAGACAGTGCAGTATGACTGCTGGCCGTCGTCTTCTTCTAGCTGCTGATTAAAAGACAGTGTACTGTTGGTAGGACTCAATCGCCATGAGACGAAACTTAAAAGGGAAATGACCTGGCTGAGTCACTCCCATGTTTGCTCAGGCGCCGCTGACCTCATCGAGGTCGGTTAAAAGAGCACCCAGGACTATGTCGACGACGGCTACCTGTCATACTGCACTGTCTGCTGCCAAAAGGTAATAAACTGCTGCTGTGTAGCAATGCAGTACTGCGTCTGCCAGCACCCAGGAGACATACGGTGATGGTTAGCTGAGTGGGCTCCATGCTTGCCATGGTATGGCATCTGCACAGGTAACTCAAGAAAAAAGGCGCAAAACGATTGTCTTCCCTTGCTTTCACAGAAGGAGGGAGGGAAGGGGGGGCCTGACGATATGTATCCAGAACCACCCGCAACAATGTTTTAGCCCCATCGGGGATTGGGATTTCTACCCAGAATTCAAATGGGCGGCAGAGACTGCGGGAACTGTGGGATAGCCACCCACAGTGCAACGCTCCGGAAGTCGACGGTTGCCTCAGTACTGTGGACACACTCCGCCGACTACATACACTTAGAGCATTTGTGTGGGGACACACACAATTGACTGTATAAAAACGCTTTCTACAAAACCGACTTCTATAAATTCGACCTAATTTCATAGTGTAGACATACCAAGGCACCTAACTCCCATTGAAATTAAATTCCTGTGTGGAAAGGGAGGGAAGGGGATAGGAAGGTGGGAGAATTTTTGGAAGAGTCAATGGTTGGAAATAAATGACTGCAGGATTTTCTCAATATTACAGTGACTATAAGTAGATTTAATTTTAAAAAATACTATGAGTCTAATTCTGTTCTCCCCAACATTAATGATCAGTAGTAATTCCATCAAAGTAAATGAAGTTAAACCAATGTAAAACCAGTATAAGAATAGAATCAGAACAATGGTGTCTCTTTAAACTGACTGATCTATGCTTCACAGACAATCTGAATTATTCCTGTGTGGGTGATACATAATCATATATGCATTCATACAACAGAATATTACGTGGAACAATGCAAGAGATTATGTCCTTGAAAATAACAGTATGGTTTCATTGGGAAAGGACTATTGAAGCCCTAACTTTAGCAGACAGATAAGTGTAATTGATTAACTGCTTCAGAAAAAACTGGTAAGTTCTAGTGCAGATATTTAATGTGCATAAATTCAAATAAAGTATATAGTACTAATGTTTGTATTTAATAATTTAGGGGTCAGTCCTACAAGTGGCAGACTGCTACTTTGGGTGGTGCTGAGCACCTTCAACTCTCTTGGACTCCTGGGTGTTGAAGGCACCTCATAGAATCAAGCTCTGAGTTGTTTATATTTGTATTCATTCCACTCTGCTTTTCAATAGATTGGCTGAAATTTGAAATATGTAGTTCAAACATTTATCAGCAGAGGGCAGCTCTAGACAAGCAGAGCACCATACAGGGTGAAGGAAGATAGAAAGGTTAATACATTTTTAACTCTAGGAGATTTTCAATCCTCCAAACCAATAAAGATGGAGCTTTTCAGAGATTAAACTTGGCCAACAGAAGAGGGGAAAGGTTGATCACTTTTAAAATTCAGGTGAAAAGTAAATATGATTCTAAGGTTAAAATGATACAGTCTATATTTTATTTTGCAATAACGAATTGGAGGTTTCTTTTCAAGATGAGATTACACTGTGACCGAAAGTTATTCTTTCAATTGTGGGGAACGGAGTTGTGATTAATTTATCCACCTTTCAGCATAAAGTCTTAAATAAAATAAATGTTTCAAAGTATAAATACTATGAGGATTATCATCTCTAAAAGAAAATTAAAGCAACATAAATGCAGACTAATTTTCATCTGAAGAGGAACTTATTTTTCATCTTCAGGTAGTGTCCCTATGGGTGCTCCATTTCAGGTGCATGCAAGCCCCACACACCTTTGACCAGAGATTTTCATTAGCAATATCCATTCAGCCTATGCATGTATCCTAGAAATCCTCATGTCACACACCGAGGCTATATAGCCCTGCACAGGCAAATTGCCCTCAGTTCCTTCTCAGCTGTCTCTGCCTGTGATGTGCCTTAGTGTGACTGCAGCAAGTGCATGTCAGCTACTTTGCCTCTGGTAATTTTAGTTAGTTTCATTTATTTTAGATTAGATTCATTTAGTTCTAGTTAGTTAATTAGTTAGTTAATTACTTTTATTTGGAGGACTTCATGGGAGCCCTTCCTTCCAGAGAGGGGCATGCCCAGTTCACTGTGTTTTAAACGCTACCTCACCTAACATGAGGCCATCCCATTCAGCGATGGACACTTCAAGTGTGCTCACTATTTAGGAGAGGCCCATGTTCTGCTGAAATATAACTTCTGTTTAGCCCTCAAATCCAGGACAAGAAAGAAACAGGAAATCAAGCTGTGACTGTTAATGATGGTTCAACCTGGTGCGGAGCCAGGTCAGTAGAACCCCTTGTACATCAGTCTCCGGGAGTATCTAGTGTGCAGCTGACCTCGGCCCAGCACTCCCCTAGAGAGGGGAAGGCTTCAGAGACCTCCTCTAAATATGCAAAGAAGAGAAGCTCTAACTCACCTTTTAATGAGTCCTTGAAAAGACTTTGCTCTCCAAGCAAATCAATGGGCTCGCAAGCCTCCACCTTGAGGCATAGTACAACAGAGGCTAAGGGTTCCTCCAGTACTGGTGGGTTAGGGAGACCCTGTAGCTCTAACAGCAAACCTGGTTCCAAGAAGGCACTAGTCCCATCTGGAAGAGATAGGCAGAGAAAGCATAGAAGAGCCGTACTCTCGGACATAATCACTCTTCCTGTATCTCCTGTAACAGGCTCTTCAGTTCCACATGTGACCAAGCTCCGGTCTACATCAGTAGCTACCTCAGAGCACTCAAAAACTTCAGTACCATCTGTCAGGGAGAAGTACAGTCTGCTCGGCTCTACACAACTACATGCAGTACCGCAACATTTGAGGTACCCAATAAACTTATCGGTGACTGCTGATCCAGAGTCTCCATTGCTTGCCAGTATCAAGAGCCACAGAGGAGACAGGGATTACTTCAGCGGAGCACATATTGCTTGGTGGCAGCAACCTTAGGTGCCACCACCACCCCCATATAGACCTCAGTGGCCATATTGGGATCCAGGGGCAGTCATCACGAATAATTCTCCAGGGCCCCAACCTTGTCCCATCACAATGATAGAGAGGCACAAAATTCTCCTTCCCAACACATCACTCAACAGGAGGATACTTTTGTGGATTAAGAGGCTAGGGCAGGCAAAGAAGTTACCCCTCAGACTACCATCTTGTCCTCATCACCTGATGAGGTGGTAATGTATCCTTCTCTTTCTATGGATGATGTTTTTCAGCAATTCCAAGAGCTTGTCAAACAGATGACAGACTCCCTACAGATACCTCTCAATCAAATCAAAGAATCACAACCCAAATGGTTGGATATTCTCCACTCTGCAACTCCATCCAGAGACACCTGCCCTCTGAATAAGGCTCTCCTGGAACCTGCAAAAACAATTTGGTAAACCTTAATATCACCTATGTATAAGAGAGCCGATAAAAATATTATGTTCCCTCCTAGGACTGTGAGTTCCTGTTCTCCTACCTTCCACCAACTCTTTGGTGCTTGATGTGGTGAATGAATGAAGTAACCACCACTGACATAAGTGCAACCCGTGTGAGAGAAACCAGAAGCATCTGGACCTTCTAAGGTAAAAATTCTACTCATATGCAACCCTACAATTCCACACTGCAAGTTACCAGGTGTTGATAGCCAAATACAACTTCACAAATTATGAGAGGTTTAATTCTTTTTTTAACACATTCCTCCAGACCAAAGGAAACAATTCCAGGCTATTATTGCTGAGGGACAGTTACTGGCCAAGACAGCCCTTCAAGGATCTTAAATGCTGCAGATACATCAGTTTGTTCTGTCTCCACTGCGGAAGTGATGCACAAGGCAATTAAATGGTTGCAATTATCTGGACCTCTCTGGGGAACCCAGAATACAATAGAGGATCTCCCATTTGATGGACTGAAGTTGTTCAAAAAGAATACTAATGAATCACTCCATGCTTTAAAAGACGTTAGAGCCACATTGGATTCAATGGGTACCTACACTCCTGTGAACAAAAGGAAATGTAGTAGATCCCAAACAGCCCAAAGATCCTGACCGATGCATTTCTCTGGGTTTCAGAGACCTCTGGAACCTCCAAAAAAGAGAGAGACAGTTTCCAGAGAGAGAGATACTCTAATCCATCTGACACTAGTTCACAGCAGGCTGCTGCTTCTTCTAATCATCAGTTTTTATGGGATAGTCAAGAATTTAAACCCTCCCCATTCTCTTGACTGTCAGCTACAATCATTTGCCCACCTCCTCCCCATTTGGAGACCTCTCTCCCATTTTCAACCAGCTTGGGAACATATCACCTCAAATTTGTGCTAGAAGTAATAACAGTCTACACCATTCACTTTATCTCCCTTCTCCATTCCTCTTCAGTGACCCCCTCACGAGCTCTTATTAAGACAGGAAATAAACTCCCTCCTTTCTAGCTGAGCGACAGAACCTGTTCCTGCTCAGCACAAAGAGAAGAGGTTTCTACACAAAATACTTTTGTGCCAAAGACAAAGACTTCCACAGAGCAAGTCACCCATCTCACAAAAGATATATGCATTTTATTATAGGTCAGGATCACTTTCAGTACCGAGTGTTCCTGTGTTTGGCCTTTCCTTGGCTCAGAGGGTGTTCTCAAAGGTTATAGTGGTAATGGCTACCTACTTGCACTGACAGGCAATGATACTGTTTTCATACCCCAACAGTTGGTCTTACGTGGAGGTGCTTTCTGCTATACAGAGGACACTTGTCTTTTCCTGAACTTGGGCCTGCAATTGAATGTGGGACTATTCACCCTGACTCCAGTACAAAATATACAGTTTATAGGGACATGTTTGGATTCCCTGGTAGTCAGTGAATTTCTTCCTAGGGACAGATGCTGAGGGCTACTAAATGTTGGCAGGTCTATGCAGATGAGCCCCCAAACCTCAGTCAACAACGGTCTTCAGCTTCTGGGTCCCACAATGTTCTTGCACTTTTGTGACAGATCATGTACGATTATGCCATCCAAGGATGGCTCAGAACAATTTACTCACCAAGCAGACACAGCTTATACAGAAAGGTATCAGTTCCCCAGCAAGTGAAACACTCCCCAGACTAGTGGAGAAAACATCGCAGTGTAGGTGTGGAAGTTCCCTTCCTCCAACTGATGCCAACTGTAACTGCAATGACAGATGCATCTCTGTTAGGATGGGGAGGCAGACCTTGCCATTCATACTGTACAGGGCAGATGGTCACCCCAATAAACTACCCTCCACATCAACTTGTTGGAGCTAAGGGTGGTCAGAAATGCCTGCCTTCATTTTCTGCTTCTCATCTTTATCAGAGTCATGATATACAATATGGCCTGCATGTTTTACATCAACTAGTGGAGATGGGAAGGGGTCCCCTTCACCCTGTACCAAAGCAATAAAGTTATAGAACTGCTGTATATGGGATTGCATAAGAATTTGGCAGTATATCTCCCTGGCAGGCAAAATATCACAGCCGATGCTCTCAGCAGATCTTTTCCCCAAGACTAAGATTGGGAGTTGGACTCTCAGATACTTATTGGCATATTTCAAACTTGGGGGTTCCCACAAGTTGGACCTCTTCTTCACAGCCTCAAACAAAAAATGCTACCTCTTCTACCCAAGGGACGGTTTAGGCTGTGATTTATTGGTGGAGTACCTTCTTCCTCCCATGGACAGGAAGGTGTTTTATTCATTTTCCCCAACACCTCTGATTCTCAGGTGGTGAAGATGATCAGACAGGACAAAGCCAGAATTATCCTAGTGGCCTGACATTGTCAAGGTGGACATGGTTTCCTGACCTGCTTCACCTAGCTCTCTGTCCAGAAATAAATCCTCCAATCATTCCTCAACTCCTCTTGCAGGACACTGGTTGACTACTGCATTCCAATCTGAGAACTCTCCACCTCAAGGCATGCTTCTTCAATGGTTCATTGAGTTAGAGTCAGCCTTTTCTGCAGAGGAACAGCAGATATTACTAAATAGTAGAAAAGAGTCTACCAGAATTACTTACCTTCAAAAGTGGGAAAGATTTTGTGAGTGGTGTGACCTCCAGAAAATTGTTCCTGAATCTGCCCCTCTTCCACTGGTTCTGGACTACCTGTTGCATTTAAAGGAAACATCGTTGACGGTTAGCTCTCTCAAGGTTCACTTAGCTGTATTAGCAGCTTTTCATTCCACAATTGAGATGTTATCGCTCTTTGCTCATCCTACAATTATAAGGTTCATGAAGGGCTTGGAAAACACTTTTCCACAGGTGAAAGCCCCTACTTCAGTTTGGGACCTCAATCTGGTTCTTAGCAATCTCATAAAACCAATGGCAACCTGCTCATTATAGAACTTATCTATGAAGACCGCCTTTTTAGTGGCTATTTCATCAGCCCAAAGAGTGGACAAAATTGGAGCCTTAATGGCAGACTCTCATTTCACAATTCTACAAAGACAAGGTTTCCTATGCCACACCCCAGATTCCTTCCTAAAGTATCAACTGAATCTCATTTGAATCAGACTATTCATCTACCATTTTTCTTTCCAAAACCATCTTAATTCCATTTTGTAGACTGATCTCCACATTCTAGGTGTCTGGAGGGCACTGGTTTTCTACCTAGATATAACTACATCATTCAGAAAATCTCCTAAATTGTTCATTCCGTTTGCGAACAGATCTAAAGGATCTACTATTTCTACCCAGAGACTGTCAAAATGGATCTCCAGATGTATTATTGCGTATTATGGTGCTGCTAGCATTCCACCTCCTCCCAGAGTGTTAGCTCCTTCTACAGGCTCGTCACAGTCTACATTTTATGGCCATAGTTAAAAAATGTCCCTGTGACCCAGGGGTGCCAGGGGGAGCCCTCACTGAAAATGCCAAGGTCAGGGCAGGCTGCAAAAAGGAGAGCAGATACTCCCAAGATTGGTGAGTAACACGGAAATTAAATTACCCAACCAGCCAGAAATTGCGCTCTGATTTCCACACTGGTTTTCAAGAAGCAAAAAAGAGTAATCACACAGCCCCCTTATCGTATTCCATTTCTCTGGTCCCCAATCAGCACCTAGGTCCAGTACAATGAGAAGTTATTTTAAAACTATACAAAATGTTCTTCTGACCCCAAAGGGCCAGCCATATTGCCAGGTCAATATTAGGTTGGATCTTATCCAAAAGGAGAAGGGGTGGAGTGGGGGTGGAGCTGGGGGCAGAGGTGGGGTCGAGCGCCCACGGCAAAGTGGGGAAGTCAGTGCCTATGATACCACATACCTTGCTGACTCATAAGGTGTATCCCCTAGTTCTTTACAGTGTGTTCATTGTATAGTTGATGACCCTTGATGGACCATTGAACAGCTTGGCAGTGCTGGTGCCAATCTGTCCAGGGATGTCTTCCAGAAACACAGCACAAGTTTGGAAATACAGATATACCATACATATCTATAACTCTTAATACAAACATATAAACATGATTATCATACTTGGCAATTTGTAACATTTTTCGCAGAGACCTCACACGGTATATCTGGTCAGATTCCTTGCAATTTTATAATATTGGTGTCAACAATATCATAAAGTGTCCCACATATTCCATACAGCATCACAGTCCCTATAACTGAGATCTGCAGCACTGCTACATGATCCTCTGTACATACCATCTCAAGACACTACACCCTAATCAATGCTTCTAGATTGGATGCAGCAGCTGGTGATGTAATTCTAGATTCTGAAACTCATTCTTCCATTCGGGGGTTCTGCTTGGGAGTCACTTGCACTGGAGCACCCATAAGGACACTACTTGAAGAAGAAGAATGTACTCACCCTGTGCAGAACTGTTCTTCTTTGAAATGTGGGTCCCTGTGGGTGCTCCACTACCCCCTCCCCTCCCGCCCTCTGCTTTGGAGTTTCTTGTGAGACTGGGCAGTGGAGAAGAAAGTGAGAGCAGTTCACCCACGTAGCCCTATATTCCCTCGGTATGGGTTGTGATGATGTCTAGGGTGCATGCACAGACCGAACTGATGCTGCTAATGAAAATTGCCTTTCAAAAGCACATGGGGTGTACGTGCACTTGAAGTGGAGCACCGATGGGGACACATATCTTGAAGAACCACCATTACTACACTGGGTGAGTAACCTCTCCTTTTTAAACTTAAAAAAAAATCAGTTTTGAAGAAGCAAAGAAGATTCACTATGCAAAAATATTTGTAGTGGGAGGCTTAGTGCTTACCATTGCAATGGTGAGCAGCTTTTTATTTGATTATTCTTAGTCGTTCTTTACATTATACTGGTTTCTGGATTATTTTAGTGACCATATGAAGCTAAAGATTCAAATACATTCTAAGAGATCTTGAGAATCTTGATGGAAGGTCATCCACCCTGCAAAATGTTTGTGGCAGGGTATGATAGGGCTTTCACCCCCACTGGCTAAAAAGGGGTTAATATAGCCCTGGGGAGGCTGCACAGGAAGCAGCCAATAGGAGAAGGGCTGTGAGGAACAACCAATCGGGGCCCAGCAGGCCCATATAAAAAGAGCCGCAGGGAAGAGCAGGGTCAGTTGCTGCTGGGAGTCCAGGGAGTAAAGACTCTGTCCCTGGAGGGCAGAGAGAACATAAGCACCTTGAACAAAGTCATGGTTGACTCATAGGACTGATCAGCTGAGTGCTCTGACCCCTACTCATTTTTGTTGCCCTTTGCTGGACTCTTTCCAATTTAGTCAACAGTGTGCCCTTGTTACCAAGGAGGCCAATGGCATTTTGGGATGTATAAGTAGGGGCATTGCCAGCAGATCAAGAGAACATGATCGTTCCCCTCTATTCGACATTGGTGAGGCCTCATCTGGAGTACTGTGTCCAGTTTTGGGTCCCACACTACAAGAAGGATGTGAAAAAAATGGAAAGAGTCCAGCGGAGGGCAACAAAAATGATTAGGGGACTGGAACACATGACTTATGAGGAGAGGCTGAGGGAATTGGGATTGTTTAGTTTGCGGAAGAGACGAATGAGGGGGGATTTGGTAGCTGCTTTTAACTACCTGAAAGGGGGTTCCAAAGAGGCTGGATCTAGACTGTTCTCAGTGGTAGCAGATGACAGAACAAGGAGTAATGGTCCCAAGTTTCAGTTGGGAAGGTTTAGGTTGGATACTAGGTGGGTGGTGAAGCACTGGAATGCATTACTTAGGGATGTGGTGGAATCTCCTTCCTTTGAAGTTTTTAAGGTCAGGCTTGACAAAGCCCCGGCTGGGATGAATTAGTTGGGGATTGGTCCTGCTTTGAGCAGGGGGTTGGACTAGATGACCTCCTGAGGTCCCTTCCAACCCTGATATTCTATGATTCTATGACCTGTATAACAGGAGTTAATGTATGCTGACCCTGCCGTGAGACAGTGATATAACATTTTGTAGGATTTCACTCACATCATGTAACTGGGGGCAGGAAATCAAGATGAATCTCTTGGCAGCACTCCCTCCATTCTAATTTATGGAGCCTGCAGTAGCCTGAAAGATGACCTTCCATCGCAAGATTCCAAAGGCAAAACTGAAGACAAAAGGCTTGTGATTGTTTTTAACTTCCTGGTGAGGAGTGAGGGATCAGAGGGCTGGAGATGTGCAACTCTGTAGTTTCAGAGTTTTAAAATGAAGATCCAGGAAACTTCAACGGAAAGGAAAACTAAATAAATAAGAAGAATAAGAATAAAAAGAATATGTTGTAGGAAACAAGCTTGTACTGGCAGTGAGCCAGTCTGGATGAGTTAATAGCTCTTTTCCAGCTCTTACTTCTAAAGGCTAGATTCTGACTTCGGGCAGAGCCCTGGGCAAGGGATCAGACAAAAGTAAACTGGGATGTGCCAGCAGCAATAACGCCTGCCTGTCCAGGCTCAGCTGTGCTGGTTAGCAAATAGTAAAGTCATGGCTCTGTGCCCTCCCTGGTCATATTCTCTGGGGAAGAAGGGACAGGCAGAAGGTGGGCACTCCACACCTGCTTCCTCCTAAACACCCTGAACAAACATCCAAGCAGTCTAAACTGGGATGGGGGAGCTCCTAATCCCTTACATAGGCATGTAATCCAAGTCACAGTCTAGACCCCCGACGTTATTTGCTCTGTTTCCACCAACTTCAGTGAGAGTTGAAACCGTTCAGCAGAGGTTTCCTATACCACACCAGATCAAGGCCTAAGAAAAAGGCAATGAATGATAAGCAACACGAGTTCATAAAGGATATTTGTGTCAAACAAACTCTAGCTGTCTTGACGCTATTACAGCTTTAGTGAATGCAGAGAATTCAGTGGATATAACTGTCTAGACTTTAATACAGTCACATATCACAAACTAGTAGAAAATTGGAAATGTGCTGTCTGGCTAAAGCTAATACTGTACAGTGGACACAATACTGACTGACAGACCATAAACAAGTGTAATTACTAACAGAACAATGTTGTTATGATGGAAATTGTTAATGACTACCATGAGCAGGCCTTTGATCTAAAGCAGATCACAGACCTGGTTAAAGCCAACGGGTGTGCAAAGCACCCTTCTTTCAGGTTAAATGGAAGGAACAGCTGGAAACAATAGAAGCTTCTGCCTGAGGCAATTGTGGAAGCATGGCACTTGGCACAACTCCTGATGAGAAGCTAAACAATGGGTTAAGGGATTGTTTGGCAGGGTGTGGTATGTGTGTGTTGAGTTGATTGTGGTCCTGAGAAGGAGCACAGAGAGAGAGAGCTCCCTGTGGCATAGAATTGACTGGAGGGGCACACTTGGAAATTGTGAACAAAGAAACTGCCTGTTTGTTCCTATTGTGTTCAAGGAAATAGTGTTTGTTCTTTGTAAATAAACAAGACTGATTTCTATCATCCATTTCTCCTCCTAATGAAAACAGTCCTGCAGTCCCCAAAAATTGGCTAATGGTATGAGTCAAACGGGCAACAGCATCAGATTATGAGGAAAGTAACAAGTGGAGTGTCATGAAGCTCATCACTTGGACTATTACCATGTAATATCTTCACACATTATCTGGGGGATAAAATACCAGATTTGATATCAAGCTAAGCAGAATTCCCAGGACAGTGGAAGATAGACTGAAATCACAAAACGATGAGCCAGTGTAAAGTGATGAGATTGAAAGAGTGATGGATGCCACTGAATTGTCTCTGTGAATACAGGATTTTAATAGTTGTTTTGGGGTGGTTGGTCCCCCCTCCAATCTAATTTTCTCCTTTCCTGCGAAGTTCTAAGAAGGAGTTCCAGTCTCTACTGAGATTGCTTTTATTATGGCAACACCAGGGAGAGGCAGCACTTGCAAAAAGAAGAGTAGATATTGTTTCAAAAGGCAACAATTTGAGAAGACAAAGAAAAAAAAAGCCCGGATGTTTAAGGTCCAATATTGCTCAGACCTCCAGGGCTGGAAATGAAAGCTATATGTTGGAAAATCAGAATTCTCAGGTTTCAGACAGGACATGGTGCACAAAATTTATCTCTAGCAGTCCCCAAGCAATCATATTGAGAAATCATGCAATTATTGAAATGGTGGGAGATGAGGGACACAAGCTGGTAATTTGAGTATCAATGCATTCTGTATGGTAATTTGAGTATCAATACATTCTCAAGGTCCATAGATCACCAGTGTCTGTGGCGCCCTTCCTGCTGATATGCAGAATGAAATATTTTGAGAATTAAGCAGAGAGAGATTAGAAAATGGCCCACGAGAGGCTCTATCTCTTACAAAGTAGTCAACAGAGTGAGAGAGTTTCAGAACCTCTGTTCCACACCATTGGAAAGCTGGGATTCTCAGCATTGGTGTCTATCGTTGGTTATTTTGAGCCGCAGGCCTGTAACTTGGCTTGCAGACTAACAATGATAATTTTTTTTCTTTAAGACTTATACTTTTTTGAAGCAGCAGCCTTGCTTCTGCAGTGCCACTTCCTGCTTCTCCCACTGCTGATGACATAAAAAGGTACCTCAGCAGGAGGTGTGGGAGTCTTTGTTCAAGAAGCACAACAAAAAGCAGAAAATGACTTAACCTTTTACAAAGCAAAGATTGATTTAAAAACCATGTTGAAGCTGTCCACTGTCCTTTGCTGTAGATAAATGTAAAACAGTGCTCTGGGGGAAAGAGGAAATAATAAGCACAGCATAGGGCCAAACAAGGAAAATGCTATATCATCAACTGGTGTCTAATTAATCCTTTTCCATGACATGCAAAGAAAGGGCATATACATTGGTTTGGTTTTTGTTTTTAAATGTCTTTCAGCAGCCATATATTATCATTTTACCTGGTTGTTTTTGTAGCTCTTTACCTTTGGTTGGAGAGAAGACATCCGCCCTGGGGAACCTCTTCACACCAGGAAATTCTGCTTCGATTCCGTTTCGCACAGTAGCCCTGTCACACTGTATGACTGTCATGGCATGAAGGGTAACCAGCACTGGAGCTATAGGAAGGTTGGAGTCACCTTGGGTCATTTTCAGATATTCATACTATCTTGAGTCTGTATTTGGAGAACAATGTGTTTGTCCAGTCAAAAGACATTGGTTTTAAAAACCATTATGGTTTATTCCAATTTAGCTTAAATGAAAATCTCTGTAGAGCATGTTTCTTTTAATATGTAGAAGGCATTTATGCACATTGTGTGCAGTTGCAGGTACTTAGGTCAAAGTTAAATTAATATGGATTTGATCCAACATAGAGTTGGCCCTTAGTCCTTGAAAGATGCTTTACCATTTTGACACTTTAAGACATGTGTCATTTTAACAAAGGCATCACAAGGAATATTTTTATTGTATGTGACAGCAGCAAGAAATGCTGCTCATGAGTTAAATATTAATATTTTACTATACTTTAAAGAGTATATTTGGCAGATAAATTACAAAAAAAATTAACATTAAAAGCATTGTTGTAAGCCCACAAAAAAGAGGGAGTTTACAAATCAAGCGTAAGCAGTTTAGGTGTCCCTTTGATCTGCTGTTTCAACCCATTTTTATAAATCACTAAAAATATGTGGTCATGCTGGAAACTGTGTTCAGGGCAAACAGTGCCACAGTAATACTAACAGGATTTCAAATAACATTATTAACACATTACTGACTTTGATTAACCCTTTCACTTTTGCAATCTATGCAGTTTTCTTTGAAATGCTGAGGGATCCCTTCCCACCCATTGATCACCTCCACATAATCACCATCACCTGTGTGCCTACATTTACTCGAGCTGAGCGTAATGGCAAGGATTTGGATTTTACTGCACATGTCTCAGTAGTACTTTCTAGTTTGAGATGATGTATTCTAGTAAACTGAACTATAACCGTTAGAAATAGTTTAGCTACTGACATTTTCCTCAGGTGTCTAGTTATTGACCTTCGCCATTTAATCCAGTATTTACATTGCAAGCAGAGACGTTCCAAAGGGTTTTCCAGAAATGTGATATATTTGAAACTGAGGTAGCATCTATAATCCAGCTACACTAGCTAAGCCAGCTCCTCAGATGGTGTAAATCAGCAGAGCACCATTGAAGTCAGTGGAGCTATGCCAACGTATACCAGCTGAATATCTTACTTTGTACCCTATGATAGTTCTTCCCTGCTTCAGATCCACTTCCAGTTTATCTTTGTGCCTATCCAAACTGCTAGCAAGAAGCTTTAACAACTTTAACACTTCATTAGTGCTTAGTGTACCAGTTACATGTGACAAAATGCAGCTCCGGAGCTGTCTTCTGTACCCGGTTCATCACTTTTGATGTGGACAGAATCCAGTAGACAGCCAATGAAATAGTATCACTTTCAAAAACACTGCAGCGTATGTCCCTTAAAGTTCCCTGTACTGCTTTGTTTTTGTTATCTAGAGGGAAGAGATCTCATAAAAATTCTCGGGACAAGTCAAATGTTTACATCTGAATTAGAAATTCCTTGAAAATGTTTTTTATAATGAAAGTGCTTGCACAATTTTAACCATAATACAAGCCGGGTAGCAATCTACCTTCTTAATTGCCATACTACACAAGTGCCTCTGGTTTGACTACATAACTTCAAAACAAGGATCCACTGACACTGCAAAATTAATGGTTAAATATATTACCCTTGTTCAGGTCTAAGCTGATTTCTCAGCTGAGCTTGACTGTATATTAAATAGTTTTTGATTGCCTCACATCAGATGTAGGCCAGATCTACACTAGACACTTTTGCCAATGTAAGTATACCAGCAAAACCCCTCCTAATGTAGATGCAAGTTATACCAGCAAAAAGTGCTTACACTAGTTCCCTGAAGGAATAAGTTATACCAGCAAAAGCACTTCTATGCTGATATAACTGTATCTGAACTAGGGTTTTTGCTGGCATGGAAATGTCTCAAAAAAGCACACCTCTAACCAATGTTACTATGCTGGCAAATGTTCCTAACATAGATCTGGCTGTACTTTTTTTTACAAGTGTCTATTAATTTTAAACTAATCGTGCAAAAGTATCCATAAGAATAACAGCCTACAGGGAGGCAACAAACAGCCCGTTTTCATAAACAAAGACCACATCTGTTACTCTGCTCCACCCCACCCCAACCCTCCCCCACACCTTCTTAGTGATCACCTGGAATTCTTTTTTTTTAATTCTTCTCATGTCACATGAAGTACTTTAGTTTTTGTCATGAATCTTATAAAATGCTCAAATAAAGCAAATTTTGCCATGTTTGCTATATTAGCCAATCCCTGTCATTTTCCATTTCTCCCAGTAAAGGGACCTGCCCTCAGTTTTTATTTTAGCGTTACTCCAGGTGGTTTGAGTCTGATACAGCATGATTCAATTTATGCACTCTGACACCTTTATTTGTAGAGCTTCTATGAGTATCTAAGTAGGGACAGATTTAGTAGATTTTAAAAAAACAAAGCCAGCTGTGAAAAATCAATTTAATGATACTATAATTTTACTCTAAGTGTAGTAATTAGGAAATGTGCTAGATTTACAACATCAGAAACTAAAGTTCTCTATCCAGAAAGCATGTACAAAGAGAATTTGTCCCTACATCTCTGTCGGGCAGTCGGAGCAAAACTGTCAGAGGAATTCTCTCACCATGCCCATTAGGCCCTTAGCTTCTTCCCTGAGACTGTTAATGGGCGTATCATTCTTACGGTGGTTTTTATCATGTGGACACCTGTCTGGGAGAAACTGTGCTCTACCACCTCCTGTTAAATAAACTACCGCAGACATCCACGGATAATGACTTTCAGTCACTACTGACCTTGGCTGTAGTTAAAGAAGAAGTGAAAGGTCATGAGACATCGAACCAACTACTTGAGCAGTCCAGGCCTGCTAGTAAGTCCATTATCTTATGGAAAAGGTTTTCTTTCTAAAATAGTATTCAGACTTGCCTACATGCAGAGAAAAAAATCTCATTACTCTTCCCCGACAGGACTGAAATCTACAGGAGGATTTCTTGTGGCTTTTTATGCTGGCTGTGAAGGAGGATTTATGCCTATGCCCCTCTGGCTGCAAGTGGAAAATTATGCTTTACAGCACAAACTACAAACAAATGGTCCTGATTCCATGTCCGTTGAAGTCCATGACCCAATAATAATTAAACCTTAGGCAAGAGAAAACTAGAGATGGCAATGGATAAACATTTGTTTAAGAAACCAAGAAGTTTTTCAGAGTAATAAAAAACTGTTCTTAAAAGGGACACTGTCTGCTTCCTAATTACGAAAACTTGTAAAAGGCAAGCCGCAACCATAATGAATCCAAAAATTTGCACTGCAGATACTAACCCAGAAGTGCACAGGCTTTCTTTGGGAAGGCAGCAGTGCTCTTGAATAGCACATTTCTCCTGCTGGAACAGGGTGCTTTCTGCTTGTGCACAACAGGGGTATTTCAGTTTCCAGGGATCCTGATATCTCAAAGCACAGAGGACCAGACTGTGCTTGTGCTTGTGTTTGGCCCTTGTGGAAAAGGTTAGGAAGGATGTAAGGAGTCTTCTCTCCCTAGGGGCCAGTTACAGTCACAGCTCTCTCCTGAGTGCAGGGGCTGCTTGGCTGCTTGCCACAGAGGGGGCAAGGAGGGGCAATCTCCACACCCGTTTAGCCCTGACCGCTAGAGCTGGTCAACCACAAAGAGAAGGGCACACCTGCACCAGGGTGTCTCATGTTCTCATTGGGCAGCATGGCTCTGCATCCTTTCTTCCTTAGGGCACTGCTTTAATAGCACAGCCTAGCCCTGAAAGACCAGGATCCTTGCGAATTGAAATATTCTGCCAGCTCACACAAATGGAATGGACAGGCAGAGATAGGGAAATCAAGGTGGGAGCCTGCATACAAGTGATCCAAATAAAGCCTATAGGTCCAGGTTAGCCCTGTCAGCACTGACAGTCTCTGTCAATTATTTTTACTTTAAATATATTGAAACAGGATGTATTCAGCTGCCAGTTTGGGGGAGCGATGATATGTGAGGTGAGAAGCCTCAGGAAGGTCAGAAGGACAGAACTGAGTCTTGGACTTTTGAATTTGGTCTGTCTGTTGCCGGTACTGAAAACAGAAATAGGTCAGACCAAATTACAGGAACCTTTTCTTGTTTGTCTCTTATTCTCTTTCTTGCCTTCTACTCTGTGGCTGTGCAAGTGTTCACATCCTGGATTAATATTAAATGTTGGCAGGGTCATGCCTGGCACAGAAGGAGAAACCTGGATATGCTTACCAGGGATTATCTGAAATGTTATTTCAGCAGCTAGAGTAAGTGTATTGTACAGCCATCAGAAACTTTCCAGCTATCTAATCAGCCCCACGCCACACAAAATCCAAATACATTAGAGCTTTGCAACCCTCAGATATTAGCACCCAGTGAATATTTTCTTCCTTACCTAAGATTCAAATTCAGTGCGTTAGTCTTCAGTGTTCTCAACAAGCAGTGCAACTGGAATTTACACTGATGTAAACCAAATTGTAAGAGACCGAGTTTGCATTGTTTACAGTGCAGTCCTCATTTTACCAAACTCCAGCTAACCAAAACTCCCAGTTAATAATAAATATCCATTTTTGTTTTCTAAGCAACTTAACAAATATTAATACTCTCAAAACTTCCATAAGGCAGGGAAACAAATATTATCATCTCCTTTTTACAGGTGGGGACAGTGAGGTAGAGCATTTAAGTGACTTGTCCAACCAATGCCACATGGAATCTGTGTCAGATGTATACAGAAAGCACATCAGACTTTTCTTAGAGTCTCATGAAGATGGGAAGATAGGAAACTAGATCACTGGTTGTTGCCATTTGTCTCTGTGCTTTTATTCTCTGAGGTAAAAGACAAACACTTTTTGTCCTAAGAAATCACTCAGCTATCTATATCTCCCCAATAATAGCTTTGTTTTTCACTCCAGATTATTGCTCAAAGAATATCTACAGAAAACTAAATAATCTGAGCTAGGGTT
The DNA here is from genome assembly GCF_965140295.1 of Lepidochelys olivacea. NCBI lineage: Eukaryota > Metazoa > Chordata > Testudines > Cheloniidae > Lepidochelys > Lepidochelys olivacea. The sequence continues at coordinate 78,620,969 of NC_140414.1, forward strand.
GTGTTAATCCAAGTTCTAGAAAATGAGAACACTTTTAATCACTTGGTATTTACTACTTAATTCTATTTTTTCTCATTCCCGTAGGACAAAACTTTGTTCCATCCAGTAAGCAACAGCTGCATAGATTGCAACCCAGCTGAGAAGAAGATTTTCATGAACAGATGTGATCCTTTATCTGAAACTCAGCAGTGGATTTTTGAACATATCAATATGACTGTTTTAGAAAAATTTAACAGCAAGGCCAGTTCCTAGGGAAAAATACAGATTGCAAACTGCATTTTGGCCAGCATCTGGGTCGAAGGAGTCAGGAATTTAAATTTCCTAGATCCAGGAAGTCTTTTCTGAGGATTAAGCAAATGCCACGGCAAAGGCCAATGGGCTGTCATTGTGGATGCACAGTATCTGAAGAACTTGGCTGAGAGCCTCACCAGATGCTGCTGAGAACTTCAATCTGACAATTCCCTTGCTGGCCGAGGGAAAACTTTATTTAAAAAAACTTTTCAAAACATTCTGAGTTAATAAACTGAAACAAAATTCTAGAGTTTCTCAGGTCAAATCCTGCTGTAGTGAGTAGTTATGAATGGATGCTATTAGTTGGGGTGGGTATATGGTGTGCATGACTGCTATGGGAACCTGCAGAAATCACAGGTTAAGAACTAACCCACACTGGTGGAATGTTAACAATTTCCCAGTACTCCAGACAAACTATATGATCTGGTGCCATTCTCTTAATAAAGGTTAGGTTAAGCGGGATTAACCCTCAGATGATGATTTTAAACACTTCCCCATTACATTCCTTTCATTACCAAAATAGGAATGGTAGAAATATAAGGGTTTAGAATTGTGTTGTAACGAAGCATGAAATAGACTTCCAAGGTTTCAAAAGTCCCATTTCTCCTCAGCATTTGAAAAAAAAAGTCCATCAAAGTAATTAAATCAGACTTCCATAGATGATATAATCTACCTAACACTCATCAACTGTGATTCAAATCTAGCCTTCATCTAAATTAAAGGCCAAAAGATTAACAAGGCTACCAAATCTTGAAGTCATTCAATAGCAGGTATATGCACCAATAATAGCAGCACAATGCAAGGTTTGCAGAAAGGATTTCCCCTGGAAATCTAGATTTACTTTTCCAGTATTTTTATTAAAACTAAAATTGCTTTAAATCAAAGAACAATATTCAGAGACATAAGAGGCATCAGGCGTGACAGGCTAATTGTTTATTGTAAGTCATAGAGACTTATAGCCAAATAAGCATTGGTACACTGGCATCAGTTACAAAGTGTCGGCTCCCTGCACTGCAGCTTACAGGATCCTGCAGGAATTACAGGAGTTTTAGGGAGAGAGGGGGTGTTTTTGTTTTTTGCAAGGAGGTGGGGAGTCCTGTAAAACTAGCTAACTCTTTTGCAAGAACGTGATGAAATCATTGTAAAAACCGTGATTGTGCCACAGTTTTCAGCTAAGGCATTGTAAATTTCTGGATGGGAGAGTTAGGAAATGAAAACAAGTATAAAAATCAAAAACAGTTCAGTATTTTCACCTTTTAGTAGCATAAACAAAACTATCCAACCCACCACAGAATTTTCTTGCACTGATTATCGTTTTGGCATATAGTGTCCATCAGCTCTTATATATTTTTGGCATGGTCGGGGGAGAGTTAGTGGGTTAAAAATGTGTTTAGAGAGGCCTGTTCTTCTTCTTCAGTGGAAATCAATGAGTACCAATGTGGGCCATAGTAGAGAGTTTCTGGAAGTTCTAAAATTAAGAGCACATTTAAATGGCCTGGTTTTACTTGAAACCTGAACCAAGAGATGAAAGCACCGTGAATGCAGACATTAAAGCTTACAAAAGATGGCTGTAATAGCACTTGTCACTTTCAAAAATATGTATGTAATTAATCTGAAAACTTTGTCTTCTGTTGCTAGAAATGTGGCCAGCTAACCAAAATGTTCATATTTCAACTGTCCAACCTGACAGTAGAAGGTGATTTTGTTTTGTTTATTACTCTTTCAGCTGTATCTGGGAAGAGCAATAGTTGTACCTGGATGATGACTGTTATCCACACTTGTGTGCTGTTTGTGGCTATGGGTTCCAAACCTTAGGTCACAGGGACATTTTAGGAGGAGCATGTCAGATCTGGAGCCTTCAGGATGCATGTCCTGAAAAATCAATTGTATGAAATACAACAGTATTGGAGAATTGCAGCAAGGGAGTAAAGATCTATTTCAAATGTTCAAGGAGCAATCTGTCTGTAGAGTTAAACTATTACCATTACGTCTGTAAATATGTTACTGTTCAGATTTAATTTGAAGACTCACTAAGCTGCAGCATGGAAGACAAGACTCCAGATTTTAACCTTAGCGTCTCTTACACCTGAGCCCAGGAGAGGTTGATGATAATCTGAGTTTTCATCAGAAAGGGTTTGACTTTTTTTTTTTTTTTTAAATATAGCTACCAGTAGTTAGACCCCCCAACGGGTCATTACACACTGTCCACCCTCTCAGCTGCAGGACTCATAGCACAATTCATTTGCATCTTGAGCATGAGGAAAGAAGATCTGAAAATAGAAGAAAAAATTATGTCTAGAGTGTGAAGGTGAAAATGAAATTCCCAGGATATCTATTTGGACTTTCCCAAAACCCTCAAAGCCATGGTATCAATAGTGTCTGAGGTGGAAGGGGCAAAGGAGAACTGCTCTAAATGCTCCAGCATACCTGGCTAAACAATCCATTGCACGGCTTATAGCATTTAGTGTATGAATGTATCCTAATCATCTGTTTAAAATATTTAAAGGGCACTAGACTGCTGTTTTGGCAAAGACATTCTATGCCTCTTCCAGATGCTCAGTATTGTTCTGGCTCTAAACTAACCTCTGCCACAGGAAAACTTCCCATTATTTGCAATTAAACAAGTGAAATCTGGCGGTTTTTCTAAAATCCATCTTATTAATGAACAAACTTCCACATAATTGAAATTAAGATCTTTTAACAAAACATAATGGTGCTCCAGATAATGTTTTCAGTTTCTATAAGAAGAAGGTCAGTGCAATTTCACATAGAGAAATTATCAGGGAGCCCATAGTATGTGGTGTGACTTGAACAAGACACCTTAAATGGAAAAAAAAAAAAAAAAGTGCTTAAATCAATTACCAGATTTCAGGCACATGGTCCTAAGGGACAAAACTTCTACCACATATCCCCACCACATACAAGTGAAAGTTGAAAGCCAGATTCGTTTCCTCTTTCTATCCCCTTTGCATAACCAGAGCCAGCGCAAAGGGGCCAGAAGCTGGCTTCATCCTCCCTACTGAAGATTCCTTTGGTACTGGGGAATTCTAACAGATCTAGAGTTAACATAGCTGGCTCCTCTCCCACCACCTCTCTCCCACCCCCACACCCTCTGTGGTGGAAGGGGGAGGAACATGTTGAAGCCAGGGAGGATTGGGAAGGAGGAGTGGCTGGAGCATGCTAGACTCTAGGGACCTTTCCACCAGCTGGTCACAGCACAGAATCAGGCAACTATACCCAGCTCCCCGCCACCATTACTGGCTACTGCTATGCTGAGCAAAACTCTGGTGCAGCAGGGAAAAAGGGTCTAAGAGTGTAGGAGACTTACAACTAGCTAGTTAAAATTCATTCAAAAAGTGTAGCTCAGACGTACTTCAGACAATCTCATTTGTGATAACAGGTCTTCAGAATGGGACATGGCTGCCAAAACAATGGTTCCTTCACCAAAAAGCTTAAGTTAGTCATAAATTGTCATCTGCAGCTGGGAGATTTTGCGGCATGAAGTTAAACTGAGAGTCAAATCCTGCCTTGAATATTTAGAAAAGCCTCCCATGGATCTCAATAGAGTTCCTTAGTGATTTTATGTGTAGAAATTCTACAAGTCTTCCCATAGCCATATCCCCTTCACCACCCTCACCCCGCAAAAATCGGCACAGCTCAAAGGGCAGAAAGAAAAATAAATTTTGTCTCCTTTATTGCATGCAAGAGAGCCTACTGAATTGTTCAGCGTCAGCATGCATCTCTCCAAAATGGCAGACTTGGGTCCTTTGAGAACTCCCACTAAACACGTAATTAATTTTTTTCTAAAAATCACATCAAATGTTGTATTTCTCCATATCTTATAAAGCAACTCCCTAAAAGCACCATTTAGAGTTAGTTCTACATATAATGAATTTCAATGGAGCTATGCCAGTTTACACCAACTGATGAACTGTCCCTATATTTTTTCTGTTTCTAAAAACATAGGTTTTTTGGGAGGAGAGATTCTATTTACATGGTCATGAAAATAAAATCTTTAGTTTGTAAGAGTTCGTCAGCTCCTGCTGTTCATTCTTCACTTTAATGTTATTAGATCTATTTGTGACATCAAATGTAATTGTTGCAAAAATTATAATGTAACAAAGGATAGGACCTTAACTAGAGAAAGAGGAATAAGCAACAGGTCCATCTAAAACTCTTAAGAAAGCAAGGTCTTGTTTTCATGCAAATATCTCAAGTCATAAAATAACAAAAGTGGGGTGGGAGGCGAAATAAAGTCATGTCAGCACAGCTATTTCTTATAGAATTATTTTCAAATGTTTCCAGGAGCATCAGCAGCTCTTTAATCTGTCACAGTGATTGACATGTCAGAGAAGTAATCTTGCTGAAGAAGTCCTGACATTGTGACAAGATTTCACTTCTTCTTAGTCGTGATCTGATTTCAGAAAGGCCAGGTTGTTTTGAGACAATGCTTTCAGCAATCCCATTCTGATACAATGATTAAGGGTGTTTAATAGCATAACGTAATGCACATTTCTGTATCTAAATAAGGTCAGTTTATAGACAAAATGCTCCTTAAATATTGAAATAAATGTTTAGTGTTCAGAACTGTTCATCATGATAAAGATATCTCAGTTTAAAAGAAAATGGGCATGCATTTCTTAACCCAGTATGTGCTTACATTCCACTGACCTAAGTGAAATTCTGGGGCCATGGAAAACCAGTAGCAAAAAGGTTCAAACTAGCTCAGTGAAATGAATTTAGTGGTCTCAGTCCTTTTCACAAAGGACAGGTGTTCCCATCATAACTGATGCCAGTTTGCATTCTTGTTGGCAGTCTCAGCAGAAGCTGAAGATTGAATAAGATGGAGACTTCATTCCCCTTTCATCTTATCCAGTCGGATCAGGGCAGTATTAGGAGGTTTGCACAGCTGCTACCACCCATGCTATACCTCTGTCATCCAGCATTTTATATGAACGTACAACATCCACATTAAATCAGAAAATTAAAAAGAAAAAATATATTTTAATAGTCAGTCAAGGTGGCTATAAAAACCACTTCAAAGCCTTCAAACTGACCTGAGGCAATTTTGTGATGGGTACTAGACATATACAGCTCATGTACTGCTCACAACGTAGAGGCTGGCTAGGACTGGACTAGGAAGCCTGACTTGCCTAGCTGACCCACAAATCTGTGCTGTATCTGTTGGTTCAAAGAGCACAAGAACCCCAGAATTGTTTTTGTACATCATTGTTGAGAGCTCATCTTCTTTGAAACAAAGAATGAGCTTCCATAAATGATCTCACAGTATAGACCAATGAGGAGTTGCAATATGGAGTTGCAATAATATTTAAGGTAGTGGCTGCTGGTGGAGATGCAGGTTTAACAGGAAAAATACCTGGCACCTCTGCACACAGCAATCACAGGTTCATCAGACTTCTTGTTCCCAAACAAAAGTTCTCACCTGGAAAAACTTTGAATGAGTAAGTAATATGGCTACTTAGTGGTTCTACCCTATGCAGTATTTTCTAATTACAAGTTGTACTCTGGATCTGAATCAGAGTTTGGTACCTCTGTAGTTGATGGCATTATTTTTAACCAACTCTGTCCGCCTTGTAACTGTCGTAGATGAGTATGTGTACCCTTATGGTATTACCTCTGTGAGTGTTCTGTGGGCACAATACCCAAGAAAATGAATTAAGCAGGAAAAAGCAACTTTGTCTTTCAAAATGTTAAATTGAATACTAACTAACTTTTAGCTAGAGATAAACTGAAAAACATTTCAGGTGCTTCCCAAAGTTCAGTGTTGTCCAGAGGAAACTGCTGAAGGTGTATATTTGGGCACTACTTTCCTACAGTAAGCTTGCCAGGCATCAATAATACCAGTACTAGCACCCAGTAAAGTGGAACTTCCAAATATTATGTGGCAGCACTCTGCACGCTGATTGGCTGACGGTGTGATTTTAATAGAGAAAGTATCTCCTTCCATGGATGGTACTTTAAGGAAGAGCTTTCTGCCATGATGGTTAGGTATGCCAGAGACCTTTGGTGACATCTGTCTAGCTATCTTAGATATATATATTTATTATTTTACAGTGCCCAACAGTGTACTTGGCATCTCCTTGTGCAGATAAGAAAACAGTTCTTGCCCCAAAGAGCTTACAGTCTAATTTCAAACAGTGATGGAATGAAGACAATAGGATGGGGATAGTGAAGAAAGCACGAGCTAAGCACTAGGACTGTGGGGTGATTAGTGATGGTATGTGCGAGAGCACAGTGAAACAGGTTATTTTTTTCAATTATGTACATAAATAAATGTGTTTAATGATTTACTATTTGTAGGCATCCTGGTAGAAGTGGATCTTTGGGGGGATATGAATGAGGAGAGGTAAATGGTCTTGTGGACTGAGCCAAGGATGTTCCATGTGTTGCGAGTGACATGGGAAAAGGGCACAGTGATGGTTGTCAGAGAAGCAGAGACAAGACCGGGTATTGAGGCTGGCATTATGGGTAGAATGGAGGAGATGTAAAGTGAGATGTGATGAGTCAATGTTAGATAAGTGATGCCAGTATCTAAGAGACATTTGCAATTGGAGGCAAAACTTGGTTCTCAGTAACCTCAGTCCTATCCCTGAACCTTTTTTTTTTTTTTAAATTTGAGCCCATAACTCCCTAGCTTGAAAGAATCACAGACAGACAAATGTCCAGTCTGTCTGTTTCTGAGCCCTGGGCATCCCCATCTGATTTGCGCAATAGGATATTGGATACAATTTGCTTAGAAATCCCAAATGAAACTAAAACTAAAATAAAACAATGGTCTGGGCTACAGGAGAGAGTAGAGATCTGCTAGGCCCATGATTCATTCAGTAAAACTGAGGTTGCTAGCCTAGGAAAGTGATTTGCAGGAATAAACCTAAATTAGGAAGATCATGAGTCGCAAGCCTACATACAGGAATTTGCGAAGCTGGATGGCAAGGAGGTTATGTCTTGCCAATTTAGTTGGAAAAGGAGGGAGGAAGCAGATAGCTTGGAACAGGTAAGGACCAGGAATCACATAAGCCTTGTATACTCCCTGAATGTGAAGGGAGTAAATTCATGGATTACGAGGTCAGAAAGAACAATTGTGATCATCTAGTTTGACATCCTGTATAACACTGGTCATAGAACTCTCCCCCGCCAAAAAAATTCCTAGAGCATGTTTTTTTTAGAAAAACATCCAAACAATTTAAAAATTGTCAGTAATGGAGAATCCACCAAGGCCCTTGGTAAACTGTTCCAGTGGTTAATTATTCTCACTGTTAAAAATGTATAGCTTATTTCCAGTCTAAATTTGACTAACTTCAACTTCCAGCCACTGGATCATGTTGTATCTTCCTCTGCTAGATTGAAGAGTCCATTATTAAATAATTGTTCCTCATCTGGGCACTTATGGACTGTAATCAAGTCAACCCATAACCTTGTCTTTGTTAAACTAAATAGATTGAGCTCTTTGAGCCTATTAAAGTGAGGCATGTTTTCTAATCCTTTAATCATTCTTGTGGCTCTTCTCTGAACCCTCTCCAATTTATCAACATCCTTCTTGAATTGTGGGCACCAGAAATGGACAGCGTATTCCAGAAGCAGTTGCATCAGTGCCAAATACAGAGGTTAAATAACCTCTCTACTCCTACTTGAGATTCCCCATTTATGCATCCCAGGATTGCACCATTTTGTCCACAGCATTACACTGGGAGCTCACCACAATCTCCATATCTTTTCAGAGTCACTGCTTCCCAGGATAGAGTCCCCCATCATGTAAGTATGGTCTATATTCTTTGTTCCTAGAAGTATAGATTTATATTTAGCCCTATTAAAAGACCTAGTTTCCTTGCATCCAGTTTACCAAGTGATCCAGATCACTCTGTATAAGTGACCTGTCCTCTTCATTATCTACCACTCCCCCATTTTTTTCTCATCTGCAAATTTGATCAGTGATGATTTTATGTTTTCTTCCAGCTCCAGAATAAAAATGTTCACTAGTGTATGGCCAAGAACCAGTCTCTGTGGGACCCCACTATAAACACACCCATTTGATGATGATTCCATGTTTACAGTTACATATGTTGACACTGTCAGTTAGCCATTTAAAGTGTGACATGTTAATTTTATATCCGTCTAGGTTTTTAATAAAAATTTCACACAATACCAAGTCAAATGCCTTAGAGAAGCCTATTATATCAACTCCATTACCTTTATCAACCAAACTTGTAATATCATGAAAAAAAACCAACACCAAGTTAGTTTGACAGGATCTATTTTTCCATAAACCCATGTTAATTGGCATTAATTATATTTATCAATCAAGTTCTGTATCTGCTACTCCATTATCTTGCCCAGCATCTACTATTAGTTTGCCCAGGCCTATAATTTCCCAGGTCATCCTGTTTACCCTTCTTAAAAATATTGGCATAACATTAGCTTTCTTCCTGTCTTCTGGAATGTCCCCAATTTTCCAAGACTTATTGAAAATCAACATTAATGGTCCAGCAAGCTCCTTAGCAAGGTCTTTTAAAACTCTTGGAAGCAAGTGATCTAGAGTGGCTGATTTTAAAATGTCTAACTTTTAGTAGCTGCTATTTAACATCTTCCTGAGATACTAGTAGAAATGAAAGAGTTTTATCATAAAATATGACTACATCATCTGTTTTTTCTCAAACACAGAACAGAAATATTCATTACACACAATAATGCCTTTTCTGCATTATTGATAATTCTACTATTTCCATCTTGTAATGGACCAGTACCAAATATCCTGAAAAATCTCCTCCTTATTGTCCTTAACTCTGGTCATTAATCTCTCCTTGTGTCCCTTTGTTTCTCTTATCAATTTTCTACAATTCCTAGCTTCTGATTTATATTCAATAATATCGACTTCCCCTTTCTTCCATTTGTTATATATATATATGTATTTTATTTTTTATAGATGCCTTCACTTCCCCTCTAACCAGATGAGTTTGTAACCAATATGGCCTTCTTCCTCCATTGTGTCTTTTATGGCATCAAGTAACGAGTTCTTAGATAATTCCCAATTATCACTCATATTTTTCTGATTAAATTCTTCCCAGCTGATGTGGCTCATAATTATTTTCAACTTTGTGAAATTGTTCCTTTTAAAGCACCAAGTATCTGTCTTTCTCACTGGCTGAGAATTTATTCATTATAAATGTGATCAAGTCATGATCACTTGTACCTAAGTTACCATTAATTTTTAGGTCTATGATCAGTTCCTCTTTATCTGTCAAAATGAAGTCTTGTATAGAATTTCCCTGTGTTGGGTGAAACACTCTTTTAAACTTGAAGATTGTCATCTATAATATTCAGAAATTCCAGGGATATTTTACTACTGGCAGCATGAGACCTCCAGCATATGACACTCAAATTGAAGTCCACCATGATCTCACAGCTTTTCTCCCCTACACATTATAGATAGGCTAACCTTTGAAATATAGGGAGAAGGACCTCCCTTTATTCCAAAGGTCAACCACTGGAAACTTTGGGTGCTTATTCATGTTAAACCTTTTATAACTAGTCCATCACTAATCTGCAGGAACAGATGGGTAACCAGTATTTTCCAACAGGTTCATTTTTAGAATGACGAGAACAATTGCAGAGTCCAAAATACATTAATGACAAAATGTAAAACTAAAGTGGTGATTTGTTGGGTGACCAAACCAGCACTGAGTTTTAACTTTGTGGGTATGTGTTGCAAATCAAATAGGCTGAAGCAGAACACTGGGATCAATGCTCTCATCTCAACTTAAAATAAAAGGTTTATCTCTGAAAGCAGTTTGCATCGCAGGCTTTTCTAGATGGAGAAAAAACAGTACCCAGATGTTCCAGGAGCCGCCAATCCAGATCACTACCAAGTAGCTCTGCCACTTGCTGTCCAGAGGCAAGATTATGCAAGTTTCTCTCTAGGCATTCTCTTTAGCCCTTTAAAAGTCAGCTGATGCCTTCATCCCCAGTCTTCCTTCTCCAGCATCAAAACTTCCAGCATTTGCACTGTAGATATTCCCCCCCCCCGCACCGCCGCCAACTATTCTCTTTTTTTTCCCCTCTTCCCTGCTTTGCCTTCTTTGTCTCCCAGCCTTCACCCACTTGCTACACTAGCCAGTGACCCACCACAGCAGTTGAGCTCAGAGCTCTCATCCTTCCAACTCAATCTTTCTGCAGAGTCTGTCTCTGACAGAGTAAAAGTTCCCAGCCTAGCAGGACAGGTGGCATTATATCTTCACTGAGGGAGGGGGAAGATTCCATAGGCCCAGCACCATCTAGCAGCAGGTATCCCATCGTCTCTTGCCTCCATAAAATACAGTTCTACTCTGAAAAGGGACTGTATGTTTAAAAAAAAAAAAGCATCTTAACAGGTCTGCTTCTTATGTGTATTCAGAGTATCTGCTTAATTTGGTGACAAAATTAACCCTGTAGAGTCAGAGTTATGCGAGACTGAGTTGAATGTTTTTCCATCTTGTGTATTCTAAACAGAATTGTACTAAATTCCAGTAAGACACACCTGTGAAAATATATTGAAGTGTTATATAAGTGTAGTGGAAGTGACTATGTATAATGCAGTGAAGAGTGTGTTATAAGTACCGCTGTGTGCTGATCTTCAGAGCATAGGAATCTGTCACAAAGCCACTTACAGGTCCTTAGCTCAAGATGTAGCTGCTCATGATTTTAGCTCTGGATGTCCCAAGTTATCTGCCAAGATGGTGGCTGTCACAGATGACAGAAAAGAAAGAACTCAGCTAGACTCCCAGAACTCAAGCTGAATTTGCAGAGCTGGCAGCTAAATCGCTGAAATACAGCCAACACGGAACTTCACAATGCCATTTCTACAAAGTCTGTTATGTCTAACTGCCATACATGAACATTGTTCACTAAAAAATCTCATAGGATGGCCAAGAAAAAAGATTCCCCACAGGAGGTTAACAGATCACAGACTAACTTCAAGGGCTGGCCTCCAAGATCTTGGTTTCTTGCCTTCTTACCAAGTAACCATCCAAGTCATAACCATGTTTCTCCACAAGGGTCCCGTTCTCTATCTGTATCCTGCCAATGTAGTCTTTATAACTAAGAGGTTGGCAGAATTTAATTGAATTGGGATTCTTTTGGCTATTCCCCCATTATTATAGAGATATCTTTACATCCAATAAAGCTTTGACCATATGAACCTATTGATCAGCGTGGGGAGTCATCTTCCAGTGGTTCGAGTCCATAGGTCTCTATCCTCTCAAAACTTCTATAAATTCCTTTCATTATTTCCTTTAGGATGGGTTCATCATTGGACTGACACATTTCCATGTGGATACAAACATCAGCCCTCGAAGCTCTATTCTTAACCAGATATCTGGATAATTTGGCAATCCCATTCCTTAATTACTTAAAGTAGTCTAGCACCTTGTCAAGGTTCCTTTCCCACTCTGAACTCTAGGGTACAGATGTGGGGACCTGCATGACAGACCCCCTAAGCTCATTCTTACCAATTTAGGTTAAAAACTTCCTCAAGGTACAAACTTTGCCTTGTCCTTGAACCCTATGTTGCCTCCACCACGCATGTTAAACAAAGAACAGGGAAAGAGCACACTTGGAGACGTCTTCCCACCAAAAATATCGCCCCAAGCCCTACACCCCCTTTCCTGGGGAAGGCTTGATAAAAATCCTCACCAATTTGCATAGGTGAATACCCAAACCCTTGGATCTTAAGAACAATGAAAAAACAATCAGGTTCTTAAAAGAAGAATTTTAATTAAAGAAAAAGTAAAAGAATCACCTTTCTAAAATCAGGATGGTAAATACCTTACAGGGTAATCAGATTCAAAACATAGAGAATCCCTCTAGGCAAAACCTTAAGTTACAAAAAGACACAAAAACAGGAATATACATTCCATTCAGCACAGCTATTTTACCAGCCATTAAACAAAAGAAAATCTAACACATTTCTAGCTAGATTGCTTACTAACTTTTTACAGGAGTTCTGAAGAGCATTCCTGATCTGTTCCTGGCAAAAGCACAGACAGACAGACCCTTTGTTCCCTCCCCCGCTCCAGCTTTGAAAGTAACTCGTCTCCTCATTGGTCATTTTGGTCAGGTGCCAGTGAGATTATCCTAGCTTCTTAACCCTTTACAGGTGAAAGGGTTTTGCCTCTGGCCAGGAGGGATTTTATAGTTCTGTATGCAGAAAGGTGGTCACCCTTCCCTTTATATTTATGACAGACCTACACTGAATTTACCAGGTATCTAGTGACAAAATGGAGACTCAGTGTCGGGTTTAAAGCCCTCTTCGAACCTCTCAAAAGCTTCATTTATGTTCTTACAATCAAAGTGACCTACGTAACAGCCATCTCCTCTTCCAGACATATCAGTGAGTTAGACACCCTTTCCTGCAAGGATCCTTTTCTTCCATTCTTCTAGGACTGTCCACCACACTGCTCCTGAGTGTACCCACAAGGTTTACTATTTCACACCACCCAAAACAGATATTCTCTGCAGCCACGTAGCCAGGTGGAGGGAACAGGGCGAGCGATTAAAAAAAAAGGAACCACCTGCTCCGGGTGTCTTCGGCACTGAAGGTCCCACCGCCACCGTGCCGCCGAAGACCCGGCGCGAGTGAGTGAGTGACTGAAGGTCCCGCCGCCAGGTGAGTAAAAGCGCTGCAGCGAGTGGCGCCTTTTTTTTGGATTGCTCCCCCCGTTCCCTCAACAGAGGAAAATTTAAAAGGTGCCAAGACATTCACAAAGCGCCACTTGTGCTCAGTGAGAGAAATTGGCATATTCCTACTCCAGTCAGCAAGTAGGCAATGCCAGCCACTGGCAATCTACATCAATTATGACCAATTAACAGATAAGACAAAGTTGTCTAATTCCATGGGAGTTGACAGTACAATAAATGATTACTGTAATTTGTTAAATCTTTCTGAAATTGTGGGAAAATGTTATTTTTCAGGTGTGTGCACTTAAGGTATTATATACTGGACTATGACCAATAATATATACTTTATAATGAATAAAATGCAAGCCTACATTCTGTGCTGACTAGGCTAAAATAGTTGGCTTAGATCTTAATTAATCATGGCTGTAGAAGCTTTGATAAACTTGATTCATTAAAATAACATTTCAGTGTCAATCCTAAAGGATTTACAGAGAGCACATGCCTGTAAATTACTAGACTGTAATGCAGATCTTGAAATACGGAATAAAAATTATTCGCCTGTCCTGTTTTATATTCAATTGTATTAAGTTATGGGACACAAAAGGAAAAAATTGTTGAAGTACCATCTCCAAAAAATTACCTTGATTTGAATGAATAAATACCTCTCAGAAATCACAGTATTTATTTTTTCAATTTGCCTTGTATACATTGCTACAGGGGTTCTAACAACAATTTTTTTGGTGACCTCGGAGTGTGGCCACCAACTATTGCTGGTGGCAACACTGACAATTTTTCCTAAAATACTTAATTAACTTTAGGAAAAACAAATAAATATTCACATACACACATCCAAATCATTGTAATTTATTTATATAGGGGGGTTTTCAGACTCAGTAATAAAAATAATTTACAGTTGTCTCTATTCTTTACTGGACCTAAACAGAACAGAAACACAAATAAGGTGCTTTGCATGTTCCTGTCTTTTTGTTGTTGTTTCTTTTGCTTTTTTCCCCGCCCTAAGACTTGCAAGATGGTAAGAAACTGTATTAGAATGACCTGCTCTGTCAAGTGGATGAAGAACGTGAAAAGTTTTTTCATGAGTAAGCCATGTATAACAATTATGTGGCTTCGTAGGAATTCATAACTGTTTGCAGTTCCACACGCCATGACCCCATGGACTTTGTGATCATCAGCAGGGACAAAACTCAGCATCTTCTTCTCCAAAAAACACAAGCCTTTATCACTGAAAGAGAATCTGTTAGCTATAGCAATGTTAGGGCTGATATCCTCAGTGGCTCAGCCACTGGAAGGAGATATGGACATACACACTTCAATATATCTGACATTTTATAGAGGGCAGTTGTATACATACACACTAGCCCACACAATATAAAGTAGAAACAAAGGAGCTGAAAAAGATAGTAGGGGTCTGATTCTGATCTAACAATGGTGTAAATTGGGAGTATCTTCACTGAAGTAATGGTGTCACACCTATGTATATTCTCTGTGAAAGCTGAGACAGGCTCTTCCGGTGAATTCCTGGCCCTTCTGAAGTCAATGGCAAAGCTCCCATTGATGTCAACGGAGCTGGGATTTTACCCAGTGTTTTTATTATTTTTGCTTGACTTAGCTATTTAAGTACATCAGAGATGATTCTTCTTGTCATGTCCTTACTTCATTAGATTGGTTGAAACATGCTTATTCAACTCCATTGCAACTGAAGATGAATAACAACAGAAATCACCTCAACAGACAGTAAATAGTTCCAACTTCTATCTATAAAATAGAAATTGTATCCATTTTGTTGGTAATAGAATTTTTTGCCTACTGAACCAATCTGAACATGCAATGCAGCAATTGATTGCTCATGCTGTGTAGATGACAATAATCAATCGTCTTTTCAAGGTATTTTTTGCTAATGTATGTTCATTTTCTTTCAGGCAAGCAAGGAATGATATTTTTTGTTTCTTTCCCATTTTTTATTCTTTTATATGTATATCCTCACACACATTTCACTTGCACAGGGCTGTGGTTAAAAAATTATTCTCAATAAATTAATACTTGACATTCCACTGAAGTCAGTGGAGTTTCACCAGGGATTAATTTGGCACAATTTGTTTTGGGTAGCATTTGTTTATTGTAACACTCTTCTGAAGCTTCAATGAAGCAAGCTTTGGTTTTCAAGCCCTTTAAAAATAATAGGTGACAAGAAAGACTACAAGCGCCCATTAAAATAACTGATTGCTGCTTCTCTAACAGGCACAAAAGGTGCCTATAATCAAAACCCAACTAAAAATAATAGCAGCCAACTGAGGAGGAAAAAATTGATTGATTATCTTAACTGTCATTTTAGCCAATCCAATAACGAAGTTATCTGGGCCTAAGCCTTTATAGGGAGTTCAATTGTGTAGTACTTAACAAATATCCCTGAATCACTGCTTTAAATGAAGAGAATTCATGAATAGCAAGACAGCTGCAAAAATTAGCTCCGGATCCCAAAGGAGGCGGGAGTTGTTAAGATCAGAGGAACTAAGCTTGGCAAGAGAACAACTGGCAACAAAGGACAGTTATTAAAAGAACATTAAGCCATTTTCGACACCTCAAAAAAAAACCAACCACCCCCAAACAATTAGACATCAGTTTTAAGATAAACAACATGGCCTGAAGTAGAACATAGGATAGCTAAAGTTTCTCTCCTCAGTATTGTCAGGAACTCCCAGCCTGAGGAAAGGACTTGTATAAAATACAAGACAGGCTTATCTGAACATTGTATCAGATGCAGACACTCTACAAAAAAGGCTTTTGAAAGCATTTTGCAGGCAAGGGCATGTGTGGGGAACGTGATGAGAGTTGGAGTGGGAAGAGGAACATATGCCTGTCTGAAGATGGAGGGAAGAGGAACACATGCCCGGCTTCTCACCGTACTTCTGGACCACATGAGAAATGAAGTTGGTCAGTCCCTCTTTGCACAACTTCGTAGGCTAAAAATCACTGTGTGGTAAGACCCAAAATGAGTGTGTGGTCACTGAAAATATAGGTAGCATGGGGCCTGGTCCAAAACCCACTGAAGTCAACTAGAATCTTATTAGATACGGGGCTAGAAATCGCTATACTGTAAATTTTCCATCATAACATTATTAGCAATATGACTATGTCTACACTTGGAGCTAGGGGTGTAATTCCCAGCTTGTGTAGACATACTTGCTAGTTCTCATCAAGCCAGCATGCTAAAATAAATAGCCTAGCCACAGATTCCAGGTAGGTTTGTATTTGGGGCATCTAGTCTCTGCCTAGGCTACCACAGCTACACTACCACTTTTAGTGCACGAGCTTGATAAGAGTTAGAACAGATATGTCTATGTGAGTTAGGAATCACCCTACTAGCTTCAAGTGTAGGCACAGCCCAAAATTCATACAGCTATCATTTTGGAAGCCAGAGTGTCATTTTCAGTAAGACTAAAGTGTAAGTTGACTAACATAATTCAAAAGTTCTTGGTTTTCTATTTGTTACTTTATATCTCGTTATCAGGTCAGGATGCAGAATGTAAATATAGGCGGTAGGACAAGAACATTAAAAAGGTTTCCCATTTCATTTTATTTTAGCCTTGCTTGGTGTCTTTAAGATAACAATATATAATATTGCTTTCAACATAGCTTATTAGGTGGGTGAAACCTTTTCATGGGTTGGGTTAAAACCCTTTTGAGGTTGGTAGGTGTGACCTTACTGTTCAATTAACATAACACGAAACATCAAGCCGTCACATTCTGGGTGCAGTCCAGACCAGTGAGGGGTTGTGTCACCAGCTTCCCCTGGTGGGTAACCGTGGGTGCCTCATAATGCTTTGTTGCTGCAGCTCCCAGCCTGGGCCACTCACAAACAGCCTACAGCATGAAGGTCACACCTTGAGTGTGTATAGGTGCAGCCCTTGTCCAGCAGCTTGCCAACAATACACTAGTCACAAACAGGCTTCCACCAGACATGGTTACTACTTGCAGGGTGACTCCAACACACGCCCAAACCCAGGTTTTCCCAAAAATGTGTGTTCTGCACTGTCCAGCCATCTCCCAGTCAGTTCATATATGAAGGTTAATTGCCCCAGCATGGAGTCAATATTCAACTGTTTGTTAGTTATTTTAACTGTAGTTACTAAACAGTTCAGTTTAAATACAGCTCTGGATTGGTTTAGATTAAAAATAAAATGAGATTGTTCACAAAAGAAGACAGGATTTTAAGTGACTTCAAGTATAAGAGACAAAAGTTAGAAATGGTTATAAGACAATAAAAGTGAAAACACTTGTCAAAGTCTAAAACTTAATAAGAACATAAGAATGGCCATACTGAGTCAGACCAAAGGCCAATCTAGCCTAGTATCCTGTCTTCTGACAGCGGCCAATGCCAGGTGCCCCAGAGGGAATGAACAGAAAAGCTAATCATCAAGAGATCCATCCCCTGTTGCCCAGTCCCAGCTTCTGGCAAAGCTTTCGTTCAAGTCTTTGTTTAATATGGCTTTTCTCACCCACAGTCTTCTAGCAAGATGGTGACTGACCCTTTCCCTGGTCAGGGTCACTCCTAGAGGCCTAAAGCTGCTGGTGCCTTTGTCTTCTTAGGTGAAGGACAGAGATCTTTGCAGGGGTGCTGGAACAGTTTGTATAGTGGGGGTGCTAAGAGCCATTGAACCAAACTGTAAACTGTGTATATGATGGAAACCACTTCAAGCCAGGGCGGTGCTACCGCACCCCCAGCACCCCTAGTACCAGCATGTATGAATCTTGGGGTTCTTCAAGTGATTGCTCATGTGCGTTCCAATAGGTGTGTGCGCACGCCGCATGCACGAGTGCCGAAAGCTTTTCCCTTGTGGTACCCGTCAGGTCAGCAGTGGAGACCCCTAGAGTGGCGCCCTCATGGTGACGTATATATGAGCCTGCTGACCTGCCGCCCGTTCAGTTCCTTCTTACCGCCCATGACGGTCGTTGGAACAGCTTAGTGTTTGCTCTAGGCAAGTTACTTAGCCTAGTGATTACCTTTGTCTTCAGTGTAGATAGTTATTCAAGTTAATAGTTGTAGTTATTGTTCTCCCAGGGGGTTCCCCGCCTTTGCTCTACTCGGGCATGCCTTGGCCGCAGGGGTTTAAACCGTGCGAGAGGTGTGGGAAGCCTATGCCCACAAGCAATCCACGTGCCAATTGTCTCAAGTGTCTCGGCGAGGGCCATCAAACAGATAAGTGCCCTACTTGCAGGGGCTTTAAACCCAGAGTAAAGAAAGAGCGGGACTACCGCCTGAAACTCCTTTTGAGGGAGTCGGCCCTTCAGCCGCAGACGGAACCGGCGCCGGTCTCCTTGGTACATAGTGTGCCGCCCTCGATGCGGGATGTCCCAGCACCAAGGAAGGACCCGGCAAGGAGCCACCGGCACCGTTTCTTGGCATGCAAGGCCAGTGCCTCGCATCAGCGCCGACCCCAGTCTCCGGTGCCACATAAGAAAAAGAAGCCGGACAGAGGTCGTTCCCCTGTCAGGAAGCCGAAGGGCTATCACAATGGGGTGAGTCCTCTGGTTGGACACCCCTGTCAAGGCCCTCAAGAGCCAATGCTGTCAGCCTCGGCCCCGGCTGCAGAGACCTTGAGTCCGGCGGGTATGGAGTCTCCTACCCGTGGGGAATTGGAGGAAGAGCTCGACCTCTCCTCCAGTCTGGACACCTATGAGGCGGCCCACGACCTCATTGATATAATGTCGCAGTATCCAGCCCCGCATGTGCGTGATCCGGGCCTGCAGACTCAGCTACTAGCATTGGTACCAACCGTAGTAGTGTCCCCGGCACCGAGAGGCACCACTATACCACCAATGACTTCAGCATGATGTTGGTACCAATGTCGGCAGCACCGATGATGGCGGCACCAATAACAGTGGCACCGATGATGGCGGTTCCGATGGCTACGGCACCATTGGGGACAGCAATGCCGGCACCACCATTAATCCAGCACTGTGGTAAAGCCATGTTGCTACGGTGCCGGTCTCTGTCCCCTCGCTACCGTTCTCCAGCACTGTCGGGCTCCGCTTCACCGTGGTCAGCGTCAGAGTATTCTTCAGAGTCAGAGGCCGAATCTTCACAGTCCCGATGCAGTCATTACCGATCTCAGTCCCAACATCGTTTCCGGCACCATCGGCCAGGGGAGCAAGCGGCGCCGGTAGCCACTTGGCTACCCCAGTGGCAGGGCCCAGTACAATGTCTCTTTTGGACCCCCTGGGCCTATCATCAGGTGCAAGGCCAAGGTTCTAGACCTGTGTCGGTGGTATCGGGGCCCCATGCCCCTCCATCAGCGTCATCGATGGCACACCGCTCCTCTAGGGCACTGGAGGACCTGACACAGGATGTGACTGTCTATCAGCCGCAGACGGCCACAGCTCCCACTTCACCGATGGTAGAGGCCACTCAGCCGATCGTTGTCAGGACTCCTGAGTTACCATGTCCGGACTCTAGACACCCGGAGGGGCAGGAGGACCTGGTTCCGGGAACATCTTCCTCCTCTTCGCCTGATGAGGCTGTGGCAGGCACGTCCACCGCTTTACCACCAATGGATGTCAAGGGCCACCAGGACCTACTTAGGAGGCGGAGGAAGTTGCTGAGGACTTAGACCCCATAGTAGATATCCTCGCCCCAGAGGGTCCCTCCAGAGTTGCATTGCCCCTCATAAAGTCTCTATCCAGACCACCACCAACGTGCTTTGGCAGACTCCAGCCTCTATACCACCGACGGCTAAGGGTATGGAGAGATGCTACTTTGTGCCACAAAAGGGCTGTGAGTACCTTTTTACACACCCCCAACCGGGTACATTGGTCGTAGACGCAGTAAATCATAAGGCGCGGCAGGGTCAACCAGGTTCCACTCCTAAGTCATGTGACGTAAAGAAGCTGGACCTCTTCGGCCATAAAGTCTATTCAACTGTGGGTCTTCAGCTTCGAATAGCTAACCAACAGGCAGTGCTAGGCCTTTAATTCCTGGTAGGTGTTGGCCAAGTTCCAGGAGTTTATCCCGACTGATTCATGTAGGGAGTTCAGAGCCCTCCTGGAGGAAGGCAGGGTGGTGTCTAGAACTCCTCTTCAAGCAGTCCTCAATGCAGCGGATTCGGCAGCTAGAACTATGGCCACTGCCATCACTATGAGACGTAGTGCATGGCTCCAGGTCTAGGGTATCCCTCCCGAGGTCTAAAATACCATACAGGACCTTCCCTTTGACCGTGAGGGCCTGTTTGCCCAAAATACGGACAAACGTTTACTCAGCATGGCCTGAGTCCTTGAGGTGGAGATCTCTTAGGCTGCACACCCCTGCACCTCAGAGAAGACCTTTTAGGCCTCAGCCCCCATCTCACTTCTACCAAGCACCCCCTAGATGGGACCCACCTTGAAGGAGGCACCCACAGTCTTCTTCGGGCCAAGGCCAGGGTTCGACTAAACAGCTCCCTGGCCCTAAGCCTAACTTTTGAAGTTACGCACGGGGATGGCGCACCAGCCGCCTTACCAGATCCTTCCCGTCTCTTTGTGAACTGACTGTCCCACTTCTACCGGGCTTGGGCTCAGATCACGTCAGATCGCTGGGTCCTCAGCACAGTAGGGGCAGGATATTCTATCCAATTCTGCTTCCTACCGCCCTCCCACCCCTCTTCAGGACCCTTCTCACAAGCAACTTCTTTTACAGGAGGTTCAGTCACTCCTAGCACTAGGGATAATAGAGAAGGTCCCTCAGGAATTCAGGGGCAAGGGGTTCTACTCCCCTTATTTCCTTATCCTCAAGGCCAAGGGAGGGCTTCGGCCTATCCTGGACCTGCAAGACCTCAACTCATACATAAAAAAGGTGAAGTTTCGCATGGTCTCTCTGGCCACCATCATTCCCTCAATGGAGCAGGGAGACTGGTATGCCGCCCTCGACTTGAAGGACGCGTATTTCCATATTTCAGTTATCCCTTCCCACAGGCGTTTTCTCAGGTTTGTAATCAGTGGCCATCACTACCAGTTCAGGGTGCTTCCGTTCGGCCTTTCCACCGCTCCTCGGGTATTCACCAAGTGTGTGGCGGTAGTGGCAGTGTTCCTCTGCAGGCGCCAGATCCAGGTTTTCCCATACTTGGACGACTGGCTTTTCACGGCAGAATCCCAAACAAGGGTAGCGCAGCACATATCCCTGGTCAGGGACACATTCATAGAATCATAGAATAGAATCATAGAATATCAGGGTTGGAAGGGACCCCAGTAGGTCATCTAGTCCAACCCCCTGCTCAAAGCAGGAGCATTCCTCAGGCTGGGCCTTATATTGAATGAACGCAAGTCTATCCTGACCCCCACTCAAAGGATAGAGTTCATTGGAGCCCTCCTGGACTCTACGGTCGTGAGGGCGTTCCTCCCAGAGCTACACTTCAAAGCAATTGTGAACATTATTCATACCCTCCTTCGTTTTCTAACCACCACAGCCAGAAACTGTATGGGGCTTCTGGGACATATGGCTGCTTGCACATATGTGGTGCAACACGCCAGGCTCCGCCTTTGACCTCTACAAGCGTGGTTAGCACCGGTGCACAGGCAGGGCAGGGATCCATTGGACTCAATAGTGACCCTCCCCCCGCGAATACTCAGCTCCCTCCACTGATGGCTCCAACCTTAGATGGTCTGTGCGGGAATACCTTTCGCAAAGCTCCAACTGACGATTGTCCTGGTTACGGACGCTTCGGCGCTCGGTTGGGGGGCTCATCTGGGCAGTGTCAGAACCCAAGGCCTCTGGTCCCAGACAGAGCTGTTGCTGCACATCAATGTCCGAGAGTTGAGAGCAGTTCGCCTGCATTCCAGACATTTCAGAGCCATCTCTGGGAGAGGTGCATATCAGTACTCAGACAATACTGCAGCAACATTTTATATAAACAAACAGGGTGGTGCTTGCTCCTTTCCCCTCTGTTGGGAAGCCCTTGCCCTGTGGGATTTTTGCATCACACACTCCATCCACCTGCAGGCATCATACCTTCCTGGGGTGCAGAATGAGCTGGCAGACCGCCTCAGCCACTCGTTCCAGGGACACGAGTGGTCCTTCAGATCGGATATGACGCACTCAATTTTCCAGAAGTGGGGCTTTCCCCATAAGGACCTGTTCGCCATGCGGGGCAACAGGACGTGCCAGAAGTTCTGCTCCTTCCTGAACCACAGCCCAGGCTCCATTGCAGATGCCTTTCACCTATCTTGGGCAGGGCACCTGATGTATGCTTTCCCACCATTCCCCCTCATACACAGAGTGCTCCTCAAGGTTCACCAGGACAGGGCCTCATTGATCCTGATAGCACCAGCGTGGCCCCGCCAGCACTGGTTCACCGTATTGCTGAACCTTTCAGTGGTCACACCAATAGTGCTCCCCATCTTCCCATCCCTAATTTCGCAGGACCACGGCTGGCTGCAGCACCCCAACCTGGAGTCTCTCCACCTCACAGTGTGGAAACGCCATGGTTGAACCCTTTGGAACTCGTGCTTTGGAACTTAGTGCTCAAACTCAGTCAGGGAAGTCCTGTTGGGAAGCAGAAAACCCTCCACTCGAGCCACGTACCTGGCCAAGTGGAAGCATTTCTCCATTTGGTCCCAACAAAGAGGATCTGAACCACAATCAGCCCCAGTTCCCCTTGTCCTAGACTACCTCTTGGAGCCAAGCGTTGGCGATATCATCCCTAAGGGTACACCTGACGGCTATTTCAGCCTTCCAGCCGGGAATGCTGGGCGGGGGATCAGCATTCAGTAACCCTATGGTGGGCAGGTTCCTTAAGGGCCTTGACAGACTTTACCTACATGTACCTCAGCCCGTTGCCTCCCTCCCACCCCCCCGAGACCTAAACCTGGTCCTATCCTCTCTCATGAGGACCCCCTTTGAGCCTATGGCTATCTGTCCTCTCTCCTATCTGTCCTGGAAGGTGGCCTTCCTAGTAGCTATAACCTCTGCAAGGAGGGTGTCCGAGCTCAGAGCCCTGACTTCCGAATCCCCATACACAGTGTTTTATAAAGATAAGGTGCAGCTACATCCCCACCCTGCATTTTTGCCCAAAGTGGCCTCCCAGTTTCATGGGAACCAGGACATATTCTTGCCTGTGTTCTTCCCTAAACCCCATGCCACCAGCAGGGAGTGTATGTTTCACACCTTAGATGTTAGACGGGCCTTAGCCTTTTACATTGAATGCACAAAACCGTTCTGTAAATCACCACAGCTTTTTATTGCAATTGCAGAAAGGATGAGGGGGTTTCCTATTTCATCACAAAGAATCTCATCATGGATCACGTCCTGCATCAGGATGTGCTATGACCTGGCTAAAATTCCAGCTCCACCTATTACAGCGCATTCCACCAGAGCACAAGCGATGTCCGCAGCTTTCCTGGCACAGGTCCCTGTCCTGGACATCTGCAAGGCAGCAACATGGTCTTCAGTCCATACCTTCACTTCCCATTACGCCATTACCCAGCAGGCAAGGGATGCTGCTGCTTTTCATAGAATCTTAGAATATCAGGGTTGGAAGGGACCTCAGGAGGTCATCTAGTCCAATCCCCAATTAAATCATCCCAGCCACGGCTTTCTCAAGCCTGACCTTGAAAACTTCTAAGGAAGGAGATTCTACCACCTCCCTAGGTAATGTGTTCCAGTGTTTCACCACCCTCCTAGTGAAGAAGTTTTTCCTAATATCCAACCTAAACTTCCCCCACTGCAACTTGAGACTATTACTCCTTGTCCTGTCATCTTCTACCACTGAGAATAGTCTAGAACCATCCTCTCTGGAACCACCTCTCAGGTAGTTGAAAGCAGCTATCAAATCCCCTCTCATTCTTCTCTTCTGCAGACTAAACAATCCCAGTTCCCTCAGCCTCTCCTCATAAGTCATGTGTTCCAGACCCCTAATAATTTTTGTTGCCCTTCGCTGGACTCTCTCCAATTTATCCACATCCTTCTTGTAGTGTGGGGCCCAAAACTGGACACAGTACTCGAGATGAGGCCTCACCAATGTCGAATAGAGGGGAACGATCACGTCCCTCGATCTGCTCGCTGTGCCCCTACTTATACATCCCAATATGCCATTGGCCTTCTTGGCAACAAGGGCACACTGCTGACTCATATCCAGCTTCTCGTCCACTGTCACCCCTAGGTCCTTTTCCGCAGAACTGCTGCCTAGCCATTCGGTCCCTAGTCTGTAGCTGTGCATTGGATTCTTCCGTCCTAAGTGCAGGACCCTGCACTTATCCTTATTGAACCTCATCAGATTTCTTTTGGCCCAATCCTCCAATTTGTCTAGGTCCCTCTGTATCCTATCCCTGCCCTCCAGCGTATCAACCACTCCTCCCAGTTTAGTATCATCTGCAAATTTGCTGAGAGTGCAATCCACACCCTCCTCCAGATCATTTATGAAGATATTGAACAAAACCGGCCCCAGGACCGACCCCTAGGGCACTCCACTTGACACCGGCTGCCAACTAGACATGGAGCCATTGATCACTACCCGTTGAGCCAGACAATCTAGCCAACTTTCTACCTACCTTACAGTGCACTCATCCAGCCCGTACTTCTTTAACTTGCTGACAAGAATACTGTGGGAGACCATGTCAAAAGCTTTGCTAAAGTCAAGAAACAATACATCCACTGCTTTCCCTTCATCCACAGAACCAGTATCTCATCATAGAAGGCGATTAGATTAGTCAGGCATGACCTTCCCTTGGTGAATCCATGCTGACTGTTCCTGATCACTTTCCTCTCATGTAAGTGCTTCAGGATTGATTCCTTGAGGACCTGCTCCATGATTTTTCCAGGGACTGAGGTGAGGCTGACTGGCCTGTAGTTCCCAGGATCCTCCTTCTTCCCTTTTTTAAAGATTGGCACTACATTAGCCTTTTTCCAGTCATCCGGGACTTCCCCCGTTCGCCACGAGTTTTCAAAGATAATGGCCAATGGCTCTGCAATCACAGCCGCCAATTCCTTTAGCACTCTCGGATGCAACTCGTCCGGCCCCATGGATTTGTGCACGTCCAGCTTTTCTAAATAGTCCCTAACCACCTCTTTCTCCACAGAGGGCTGGCTATCTACTCCCCATGTTGTGATGCCCAGCGCAGCAGTCTGGGAGCTGTCCTTCTTAGTGAAGACAGAAGCAAAAAAAGCATTGAGCACATTATCTTTTTCCACATCCTCTGTCACTAGGTTGCCTCTCCGTGTAGACTATCCCCAATCACTTCTTTACCTAGCAAGTAGTGATTACAAGTCATATCACAGTGAAACTAGAAACCCCAGTCAAATCAGCTCCCTATTGTGTTGGACACTTCACAAAAACACTCTGTGAGGCAGCCTCTATCCTGAAGAGTTTATAGTCTAGATTGCTTTAACAAAGAAACAACTATATCAATAACACTCTGACATGATCGTACCACCTGCCCCACCCACCCACTCTGCCTTACGCTCCCTCCCTTAAGATTCTGCTTCCACGGGGAGGCTGGAAAGCCACCTTGTCCTCAGGTTTCTCCCAGGCCACTTCCAGCACCCAGGGGGCAAGGGTAGATCCTTGCAGGTGTCAGATACAAGAGGGCACATTGATCCTGGAACCTATACTCTAATGTCACTGCAACCAAGGCTGTTGGAGGTGTCACCCTGGTCAGCCCATAACCTAACCTCTCTCAGTTATAGCCCTTATCACTCCAAAGTCTGTCTCCCAACACTGAAAGACAGCACACAGAACTGCTGACATCATCAGGACTCCTACACTGTAAAGATGCCAACTCCATGTGCCTCCAAATTCCTGTCTCTGCAGGTGGGGTAGTGGAAAGAAGGCATTCAGCTAGCTCCCTCCCCGTGCTGTTACTACAAATGAGTTTATCCTTAAATAGTCACCCTCCCATGAGTTCAACAAAGGGCTCCAGTCAACAATATAGTGCTCAGGGAAGGGACAGGGATGCTCGTGGGGCCATGTGTCCCTAAAGTACTGGCTACATGTGGTTGGGGAACAGATAGGGTCCAATTATCCTCTTCCTCCATGCCCTCATGCTGCTGCTGAGTCTCTTCTCCTTGCAAGAAACCCTCTCCTTTCTGAACTGGTGACTCATTGAACCGTTTATCAAGATTTTCCTCCCCAAGATCTTTTTCAAAGGATTAAAGATGTAATAATTCCCTCATAGGAAATACAGGATTGTCAAAAATGGATGGAGGATGAAGTGACACAAAAGAAAAAAGTCCAGGCTTGGCTAAAACTAAGCATATCCACTTTGTTACCCTGAGAGACACCATCAAGGTGGAGATACACAGTCAAATATTTCATCTTCTATCACAGATCCAGAACACTGAACTACATAGGTTTCTTTTAGGTTCTTGTATGGCACTCGTCAGTGTAGTATTTAATTGCATACGTATGCATATGGAAGTGAGACTACCATACAAGCAATGAAAAAATGCATAAGCTGATGCACAGTACGAGTATTTTTCAGGTCTTAGAAAACTATCTAATTAAATTATAAAGAAAAGCAACAGAGCGAGTTTCAACAACATTATTAATATGGAAAAAGGATTTGCATTTCAAATGGTGAAGCAACAAGCCACTACAAGTAATCACAAACAATCATTACTGGTACCAAAAGATTAGCAATTAATATGAACAGTGTTCCAGCAGTTTGAGATCCTTGTTTATGCTGTATACATATATTGAAAGTTTTCAGCTAAATTTTTACTGCAGCTTTTTGTTAATTTGCTCACCAAACAACATTTTTAGTACATAGATTAGGTTTTGACCATTTGAGCAGTTTCAAATATGTAGCTGTGATTAGATTTCATAATATCTGTTGATGGATGAGACTAGATATATACAAAATATGTGAAATATCTAACTATTATTGAGCAGTTAAAGCATACCATTCTGTAAATGGGCATGGTCTTTTACAGACCATAGACTAAAAGGGTTTGCAAGAAACAGATTCTTTGTTATTTTCCATTTTGTCAAGTCGGGGTTAATAACTCAAGCTCACATGTTTTCAGTTTACAGCATGTTACAAGAGTAGGCTAATGTCTCTCACCTTTGTTATTTGCATGGTCTTATAACTGTTGGCTAACAATATCCACAAAGAATACGACATCCGTGGGATCACTGATGAGACACAAAAAATCCCTCTCTACAGGTTATATTTTATCCTATTTTACAAACAACTGTCTCTATACCAAGTTTACTTGGTCCCAAAAGGGAATATCTGAAGTCATACAATGAATGAAACCAAAACTGAAGCTATGAATTATATGGGCAGGAAAAGGCTATAAAGGTGCCTACAGAGTAGGAACTATACTTAAACGTAGCAGGAGGCCCATGCCCCAGGCATCTAGCTCAAATTTTCAAAGAATCTGAGGTTCAAAACCTGAAAGTTTATGAAAATTGAATGGAACGAATGGATGATGATCTGATCAACACAGTTTGAGGAGCGAAAAGGTCCTGTTGGGTTCCAGGAAATGGACAGCTACAAGCCTACCCACAGCTAAAGGCTCCTCCCCCAGCCTAAGGGGAGGGGCCATTGAGCCCAGGACTCAAATAAGTATGGGGGACAACAAAAGAGAAAGCAAGGACAAGTGTGAAGGTCAAAGGGTCAAAAGTAGGGAACCTGAAGGGGACACCAAGCAGAAATTGAGGAGAGAAAAGGTGTCTGGAAAGCTGTATGGGAGAATGAGAAGATTCAGGTTAAGAGGCAGCAGTTGGACAAAGTCTGACAGCAAAGGTTTATGACTGACTCCTAAGAGTAACTTTTATGGGCAGGGCAGAGTGGGGTGGGGTCACTAAACCTACTAAGGGAATTTGAACTTTGAAGTGTACGCACTATGTTTGTAGAACTGGTTGAGAACAGCGGCTGCTCACACAACTGAAATGTTTGTTTTTTTAAAAAAACAGATATCGGTTACAGGACAACACCCACTAACAGAAGGCCTCCATTCAATAAAAGTGGGACCTATTGAGGAAGGGAAATAGGAAGTTATAACACACTACACAAAAGAATGTGTCAGTAAGTAAAGTTGGTTGGACAAAACAAACAGCTGAGGTATGTGAGGTATGTGTTACTTAGAGTAGGTCTATACTACCGCTTAAGTCGCTCTAACTTACATCACTCGGGGTGTGCAAAAGTCTGCCCTATCCTGCAAGCGATGCAAGTTTTGTGCTGTCCACACCAGCACTATGTCAACTGGAGATGCTCTCCTGCCAGCATAGCTTCTGCTTCTCACTGAGATAGAGTAATTATGCCAACGAAAGAGTGCTCTCCCGTCAGCATAGCATGTTTTCACCAGACACCCTACAGCAGCGCAGTTGCATCAGTGCAGCTGCACCAATATAGCACTGTAGTGTAGATTTGCCCTTAGAAACTACAAGCCTGCTGTTTTCATCAGAGAAAGTGGTAAAGAATTGTTAAATAATTGGATTTCCCTTCTGGTGTGAAATGAAACAATATGTTTACTGAATTAACTAAGATTGTTTATGGACAGCAACAGGTATCTCATGCCTAATATTGGTTTGAACTTGTCAGAGGCTGTTTTAGGTTATTTGATAGAATTGTCTTGGTGCATACTATTTGCTCCTTATATGGTAAGGCAAAGCAGCCTGCCATGAGACAACAGGGTCCACAATTCAACAGGCAGGCTGATTTCCATTCTTCTTTCTCTGTTTGGCAGGTCAAGAAACATTACATTTCCTTCTGTGAAAGGGCCGCAGAGGGGCCAATGAGTGGTGTATTTCACTTACAGGAGGAAATCCAGATAGTTGCTGCTCTTGGACGGGTCAACTTGACATTAGATTCAACTGATAAGGAAGAAATTGGGAAAACTGAAAAACAGAGCTTGGTGATCCTTTACAGTAACATGGTCCGGTCTGAAGATGCTAGCCATATCTGAGTGAGCGATGTTCTCCATCCTCCTGCAATCAAAGCAGCTAAAAAAGCTAAGTGGAAATTCTATTGTAACAAACTTATCTGTGTTTAAATTCTTCAAGGAGATCAATGTTTTTTAAAAATGTCTCCAGAACACATCATTAGCTGCAATATGTTCCATGTTTAATATAGAAAGACCCAATAACGGGATCTTGTCATCAGGTAGGCTTTAAAGTGTCATGGCAGTATTTCTTTCTCAAATCTAAGGCTATATCTACACTAGCACTTTTGTCAGAATAAATTATGTCACTCAGGAGTGTTAAAAAACAACCCCGAGTGACATAATTTACACCAACAGAAGCACCACTGTGGACAGTGCTATGTTGGCGTGGTTTAATTATGTTGATGGGAGAGCTCTCTCCTGTCGGCCCAGAGCAGCTAAATGGGACATCTTAAAGTGGTGCAGCTGCAGCGGTATAGCCATGCCACTGTAAGGTATCTCGAGCATAGCTATGGCCTAAGTGGGAGAGGTAGAGCATGACTAGTTTAAAGAGATCAAAAATTGCTTGGGAGCTGAAAAGTATTACTTTCTGAACCTTTTTTACCCTTCCTTTCCTCCCCAGCATCCCCTCCCAACCCCCATGGCTGGAGGGGTGTTAACAGGCCACTTCAACTTGAATAGTCCCTTGAAATATGTGAAAAGAAAAGGAGTACTTGTGGCACCTTAGAGACTAACAAATTTATTAGAGCATAAGCTTTCGTGAGCTACAGCTCACTTCATTGGATGCATACAGTGGAAAATATAGTGGGGAGATTTTATATACACAGAGAACATGAAACAATGGGTGTTACCATACAGACTGTAACAAGAGTGATCAAGAAAGGTGAGCTATTACCAGAAGGAGAGTGGGTAGTGATAATCAAGGTGGGCCATTTCCAGCACTTTACAAGAACAGTAGGAGGGGAAATAAACAAAGGGGAAATAGTTTTACTTTGTGTAATGACCCATCCACTCCCAGTCTTTATTCAAGCCTAAGTTAATTGTATCCAGTTTGCAAATAATTCCAATTCAGCAGTCTCTCGTTGGAGTCTGTTTTTGAAGTTCTTTTGCCACTTTTAGGTCTGTAATCGAGTGACCAAAGAGATTGAAGTGTTCTCCAACTGGGTTTTGAATGTTATAATTCTTGACGTCTGATTTGTGTCCATTTATTCTTTTATGTAGAGACTGTCCAGTTTGGCCAATGTACATGGCAGAGGGGCATTGCTGGCACATGATGGCATATATCACATTGGTAGATGCGCAGGTGAACGAGCCTCTGATAGTGTGGCTGATGTGATTAGGCCTTATGATGGTGTCCTCTGAATAGATATGTGGACACAGTTGGCAACGGGCTTTGTTGCAAGGATAGGTTCCTGGGTTAGTGGTTCTGTTGTATGGTGTGTGGTTGCTGGTGAGTATTTGCTTCAGGTTGGGGGGCTGTCTGTAAGTAAGGACTGGCCTGTCTGTGTTAACTATTTATGCTAAACAATCTGTTCCATATTGTATTTAGCTGTGACACTCTGAGTACATTTCCCTGACCTGAGGAAGAGCTCTGTGTAAGCTTGAAAGCTGGTCTGTCTCACCATCAGAAGTTGGTCCAATACAAGATATTATCTCACTCACCTTGTCTCTCTCTGAACTTGGCACACTGCTGCTGAGTGTTGGGGAAGTGATCTATATTTCATGCCTTACCCACTTTTCAACTGAATTTGTTTTGTAACGTTTTACAGTTCATTTTACTAAAGTCAAGAGTCATTTTATCTTGTCACTGTTTTTATTACATCCAGAACCAGTGATAACAACATCTTGGCTATTAGTTAATGCCAGAACATAATTTTTAATCAGTGAAAACAAAGGCTTAAACACAGGCTTTAATGAAATCAAGACCAGAGTCTGTGGGACAGAAATTTTATCCAATTTGTTGGGGTTTTTTAAAACAAAATAAAGAATGATGCAAGTAAAATCTTATTGGTGCTTAACTTCTATCGTCAGTGATTTTGGCATGATGTGTAAAATAGAACAGTCTCACAATTTTTTAAAAGGAGTTGCATTTTATCTCTTCTGAGAGTATTAAGAGGCATTTTTCATACCATCAACATGGCTAATTCTTGCAGGAGAGCTAAGAAAAGGGGTTACCAAGATTATGCAAGTAGTATATGATATCATGAGTTAAAACAAATCCACTTTGAGAAATTCCAATCAAAAAGGAAAGGAGTACTTGTGGCATCCGATGAAGTGAGCTGTAGCTCATGAAAGCTTATGCTCAAATAAATTTGTTAGTCTCTAGGGTGCCACAAATACTCCTGTTCTTTTTGCGAATACAGACTAACACGGCTGCTACTCTGAAACCAATCAAAAAGGGTCACAGAACACAATACTCTTTGTACTCTTCTGCAATCTCTCATGAGTGCACCCTTCCTGGTGATAAGTCCTGGGCCTCTGCTTCATTAAAGGGGGAGTCCTGTGACTCTGCCATTCTCATACTGGGTCCCTAAGCTTCAGCATCCCTGTTTCACACTGCGGCTCCTGCAGCAGAGCCAGGTTTGGTTCCCTGAAAGAGTCTTCTTTCTTTAGAAAGATAGAATTGTAGGACTGGAAGGGACCTCAAGAGGTCATCTAATCCAGTCTCCTGCACTCATGGCAGGACTAAGTATTTGGGATCTTAGTAACCAGAAAATGTATGCAGTGACACACTTCAGGCTTTTCAAAAACAATGTATGATGTGTCAACAGGAACCCAGAAGTCAGATATGGGTTGAAGTAACTAAGGCTGTACACATGAATCTTACCTTACTTTTTAGCTTCTCCATGCTTAGTTAAGCAGGCCCTACTTTAGATCATTGCCTCTCTTTCTGGTCTCCTGGGTGGAGAACTCTGAGCAGGAGTTAACCCTTTGAGTCTCTGTACAAAAGTAGGTAGGTAAACTGAGCCACACATTTCATTAAAAATAATAATAACCTTCCAAGCTTTCTACAGAAGTTAAACCTTACACTAGCAAAATCCCTAGAAATACCCTAACAGAAGACAACTGAACATTTCCAGTAGTTACATATCAATGTAATCAGGGGATTCAGGTTGGCAGCTGAATAATAAAGTTACCTTACTCCAGGGGTCTTTGAATAACAACATATCTGGGACAGGAATTTAGATTCTAATTGCATAGTCATTACAACTGTTAACATG
The DNA here is from genome assembly GCF_965140295.1 of Lepidochelys olivacea. Lineage (NCBI taxonomy): Eukaryota > Metazoa > Chordata > Testudines > Cheloniidae > Lepidochelys > Lepidochelys olivacea. The sequence goes on from NC_140414.1 coordinate 78,653,021, forward strand.
TTATTTTAATTTCTTTGGATTCCTTTCTACGCCTGTTTTCCATTTATTGTTACTGTAAAAATCCACAGAAACTTGTATGCATGACACAAATACCTCAAGAAGAGGTTTTTAAGCAATAAAACATTAGTCCAACCAGTCAAGATGCAGTTAAATGAAGCTAAGGTTAAGTAAGGTTAATACTCTGAATGCAAAATCTCTTGAAACTAGTGTTCTTTTTTTTTTTTTTTTTTTTTTTTTGCTACTACCTCGATGGGGCCACCCAACACATGTATATAGAAGTATAAGTTTCCCCAAATTTGAATAGTTGGGGACAGAGACAGAGTTAGGTTCTTTGGGTAAGTCTCAATGAAGATATATTAGAAACCTTCATTGTTAAGTGTGAAACTTTCAGGAACCAGAATGCAACATTCTTGCAGCTAGGTTTTTATTATTGAACACAACCTAGAGGAGATCAGAAAGAACCCTAGCCTGAATATTCACAGAGTCTGATACAAAATCCACCTTTATGCAGCAGCTTATAGGCAATAATTGCTACTGAAGAACATCGATATGGATAAGGGGGTGGGCTGTGCAAAGTGTGACAAAAAGGCCACATGTGGCGTGCAGGATCATGAAACAGAAACTGAGCAATGGAGGCTCTCTCTCTCTACCACATACGGTTACTGTAAGGAGAAGGCAAATCTAATCAACTACAATATATGATTTTATTGCGTATGAATAGAAAAATTTTGATTGAGCTCCTATATCAAGGGAAATACAAGTGCAGGTAAACAACATAATAGGGTGCACTGATTTTTATTTAAAACTTATGTAACTTTACAGGCAAATTGGGAGATGCCCTCAGTTCCTCTGGTTGCATAAAAAAGGCATGCAGAGAAAGTTCCCAAGGTGACAAAGAGTAAAAACAAAATACTTAAGCTTGACAGATGGAGACAACTGCTCTACTGCTGACAGTTCACTTCTTTGAAGATTCGAGCACGAAGGATCAATGTGAGTTTGTGAAAACCATAAACACAAAGACAGATCAATTACTGACAATTTTAGCATCAGCTAAAGTAAGAGCAAGAGAGAGAAATTTCGTAGTCTAGCATCAAATGTAAGCAATATGAAAGGGTGGGGATGCTGAGTGGGCATACTGTAGTGCAGAAAAGCACCATATATTTAGGATCAGAAACTTTATTCTAAAACAGCTGTAAATAAATAATAGCTTTGTGGAGTAGAAGCATAGGCTTCTAGAGAACCGTGAATGGATGAGGTATAGAGGAGCACTAGGAATTAGGTCTCACAAAGAAGCCATGGATACTATTACAAGTATGGAAAAAATTACTACTTGAGTTTCTGAACCTGGAAATTAAAGATCACAGAAAGTGCTATATGTAACATTTCTATATGACCTCAATAAGCAAAACTCATAGCGAAAGCACTGTGTCATGTAACCAGGGTGGAATTTACCATATTTCTGTGAGTTCTGTAGAGTTCAGGGGTTCATATAATTGCAGTCCAACTTGCAACAGTGACTCCTGGACCCCTACCCCGGCCCCAGGCCTTCTGATTGGAGTACAGGCTTTAGCTCCAATTACCATAGCAACAAGAGCTCACCTTTTTGAAAGTAGCCCGCCAGGGTTAGAGTAGGTGCTACAGCCTCAGCCTCACACTCAGCCTTAATGATTGCAGAGGTATCTGTTCCCTATCACGGCTCTGTGCCTCTCCCTTCCATCCTGTCGCTGGAGTCCATTGCCTGTTGCAATGAGCCCACCACCTCGTGTGTGTTCGAAATTAGTCCTTGAATGAAGTGTGGGGTGGTCTCTGTTGGAAAGGTCTGATGGTGGGATTTTATAGTATTAGACTGTTTCCAATAGAGTTATTTAATCAGACTTTTTCTTCAGCTTTTCTACTCCCTTGTTAGTTTAAATGAAGCCATTCAGGGTGGACTGCCCACATTCTGTGATTTTACTGTCCTGTGCTTCATGGACCCCCTTGGATTGTAAGCATTGCTCCCATTAGTTCAGTGAGTTATGCTGGGTTTGCCTGCTAAGTAAGGACTAAGGGCTGTGGAAAGGCTGTGCTCATGGGGTGAAGGTTGTTTCCCGAGTTGGAGGAATCCCCTTTTTTATTCTTGTGCCACACTTATCCTCCTGGCTAGTAGAACCATGTCTCCTGCTTAACGTCCGAGGACTGCGGCTCACAAAATGGCACACCTGCACGGGCAAAGAGGTGACATGGCGTCCCTCTGCAGGACACACAGCAGTGACTTTTAGAATGGCAGAGAGAGACAAAAGCTGGGGTTGTGTATTGTATAGGGGAAGAATGAGACCAAGCTAGTGTTACACTCTGTTTTAAAGAGATTTTTTTCCAAATTGAGTCTGCCTCTGTCATAAATATAAAGGGAAGGGTAACCACCTTTATGTATACAGTGCTATAAAATCCCTCCTGGCCAGAGCCAACATCCTGTTACCTGTAAAGGGTTAAGAAGCTCAGCTAACCTGGCTGGTATCTCACCCAAAGGACCAATAAGGGAACAAGATACTTTCAAATCTTGGAGGGGGAGAAAGGCTTTGGTTTGTGCTCTTTGTTTACGTGTTGGTTTTCTCTTGGGACTGAGAGAGGCCAGACAGAAATCCATCCTCTCCAACCCATCCTAATCCAAGTCTCCAATATTGCAACCAGGATAGCTAAGCCAGGCAAGGCGGATTAGTGTATCTTTTATTTTATGTGAATTTTCCCTGTGTTAAGAGAGAGGTTTATTCCTGTTTTCTGTAACTTTAAGGTTTTGCCCAGAGGGGGATCCTCTGTGTTTCGAATCTGAATACCCTGTAAGCTATTTTCCACCCTGATTTTAGAGAGATGATTTTTACCTTTTTTCTTTTTTAATAAAATCCTTCTTTTAAGAACCTGACTGATTTTTCCATTGTTCCAAGATCCAGGGGTTTGGGTCTTCTGATGATTTTGTAACAAATTGGTGAGGATTATTATCAAGCCTTCCCCAGGAAAGGGGGTGTAGGGCTTGGGGGGATATTTGGGGGGAAGACGTCTCCAAGTGGGCTCTTTCCCTGTTCTTTGTTTAAAAAACACTTGGTGGTGGCAGCATACTATTCAAAGACAAGGCAAAGTTTGTACCTTGGGGAAGTTTTTAACCTAAGCTGGTAAGTATAAGCTTAGAGGGTCTTTTATGCGGGTCCCCACATCTGTACCCTAGAGTTCAGAGTGGCGAAGGAACCCTGACAGCCTTCCAGGTCAAAGAAGAAACCCCTGCTTAGTTATAAAGCCTTTAAATATGTGAATGCTGATGACAACCCTTGTAATGGTGAGAGTTGTGTATGATTACAAAAGTTAAATTCTTGGGCACTTTTGTGAATTGCGATGATCAACAAAGCAGAGAACTACAGTTCCCATCAGCCCCATCCCAACTGCACTTCCCTTGCCGGGTAAGGAGAAAGGTCCTGAAACAGTGGCTGGCTGCATTTGGGACGGGAGTGGAGTGGGAGCAGAGGTGAAAGTAAGTTAAAAGACTTATCGGTACGCCGGACTCCTGAGGAGGGGACGTGGCCTCAACTGGAACAGGCGTGGCCTGAACCGGAAGAGGCAGGGCCTTAAATCCCCGGGCCCTTTAAATCTTGATTTAAAGGGCCTGGGGCTCCAGCTGCGGTAATGGCAGCTGGGAGCCCCGGGCCCTTTAAATCACCCCCGAGCTACCAGCTGCAGAGGTGGCTAGGAGCCCTGGGGCTCGGGGGCGATTTAAAAGGCCCAGGGCTCCAGCTGCCGCTACTGCAGTGGAGCCCCAGGCCCTTTAAATCACTGCCAGAGCCCTGGGGGCTCCTGGCTGTCATGGCTACCCTGGGGCTCTGGGCTCTGGCAGAGCTTTAAAGGGCCTGGGGCTCCGCTGTGGTAGCATCTGCTGGAGCCCCAAGCCCTTTAAATCCCCGCCTGAGCCCTGCTGCCCAAGCCTTGGGGTATCAGAGGCTGGGCTCCGTCGGGAATTTAAAGGGCCCTGGGGCTTCAGCCGCTGCTACCGCCCCGGGCCTTTAAATCCCCTCCGGAGCCCCGCCGCCACTACCCCAGGGCTTCGGCAGCAGGGCTCCGGCAGGGATTTAAAGGGCCAGGGCGGTAGCAGTGGCTGGAGCAGTGGGGCCCTTTAAATGCCTGTGGGAGCCCCACCGCCGCTACCCCAGGGCTTTAAATTGCCATCTGGGAAAGCCGGTCCCAGGACGGCGCACTGGCTCTTGCCGGTACACCGTACTGGGGTGTACCGGCTTACTTTCACCTCTGAGTGGGAGACTCGTGGCAGCAAGAAGCTGGAGAGAAGCCCGAGGAAGAGGACAGAGCCACATGTGGAGCAGGCTGTGGCCGTCAGATGATACAGCTGGATGCAGGTCTTTATGGGACTTACTGGGAAGCAGCAGCAGCTGGATAGGGAGTCCAATGAGAGACACTAACTGAGCCTGGCCTGGAACACTGCAAGTACCTACTTGCTGAAATAGAGCCTGGACTGCAGAGGGCACCCTAGGCACTAGGCCTGAAGAGCCCTGACTCTTGCTTTGGACAGTGCCAGGAGCTCAAACAATAACTGTTATTGCCAAACTGGACAGTCTCTGCATAAAAGAATAAATGGACACAAATCAGATGTCAAGAATTATAACATTCAAAAACCAATTGGAGAACACTTCAACCTCCCTGGACACTCAATTACAGACCTAACAGTGGCAATTCTTCAACAAAAAAACTTCAAAAACAGACTCCAATGAGAAACTGCTGAATTGGACTTAATTTGCAAACCGGACACCATTAAATTAGGCTTGAATAAAGACTGGGAGTGGATGGGTCATTACACAAAGTAAAACTATTTCCCCATGTTTATTTTTTCCCCTACTGTTACTCACACCTTCTTGTCAACTGTTGGAAATGGGCCATCCTGATTATTACTACAAAAGGATTTTTCTTCTCCTGCTGATAATAGCTCACCTCAACTGATCACTCTCGTTATAGTGGGCATGGCAACACCCATTTTTTCCATGTTCTCTGTGTATATATCTATCTTCCTACTGTATTTTCCACTGCATGCATCCGATGAAGTGGGTTTCAGCCCACGGAAGCTTATGCTCAAATAAATTTGTTAGTCTCTAAGGTGCCACAAGTACTCTTGTTCTTTTCATTTTGCACTGTAACTGTCTTAGGCATTGTCTACATTGCCACTTTACAGCCCTGAAAATTTCTCGCTCAGGGATGTGAAAAAACACACGCTCCCAGTGCTGCTCGCTACTCCCCTTGTAGGGGGTGGGGTTTTTTTACAGCGCTGGGAGAGCTCTCTCCCAGCTCTGGTGCCGTGACTAGACAACTATGTTAAAGCGCTGCCGCAGCAGCACTTTAATGTTGCTAGTGAAGACATGCCCTTAGCCTCTGTACCTAGAGTATCGACGAATTTTCCTTTTCCAGCCAGCACTAGGAAAACACCCTTTCCCTTAACCATGTGTCTCAGTAGTTATGGGGACGCACCAAGGCTAGTATCTACAAGGCCACCCTGGTAAAGCACCTACTGTGCTTGTCTCCAAGTTGCAGTACACCTGGCATTGCTGCTGACACCTGAGGGGGTTGGTGTACTGGACAGCCATAATAATGTAAAGCATCTACGTACAGTATATTTCTTTAAGAGTGTAGAAATTACCTTTGAATGTATGCTAACTTAAGTTCCATTTTCTAGGGAGAATGCTATTTTTTTTTTTGAGATGTGTGTTAAGATTGCTGAGGTTAATACATATACAAGAGGCTCTACGCATACATCAAATAGACACACCCTTGCTTACTGAACTATAACATGGAACTATTCACAAGAACAAAAGCCTGTTTCTAGGTCCCTGCTGACTCATCTCTGTTAAAGGGACGTGCCAAGTAACTTAACTATTTACTGAGCTCTCGGATGTTGCAACAAAGACTGCTTCCCAGCATTTGAAGACAATTAAATGAGAGAAACCTGATGGGGATTTGGATTGTGAGAATATAACAATGCAATTTTGCAGAATCCTCTACTCCTTGTGAATATAAGGAAGCAGATATATCTGAGTACAGCAGTTCTTTTAAATGAAATCAAAGAAGACTAAGATTATTAAATTCCCAACCAAAATCTTTTAGAAGTTACATGACAGTAATTTAAGGATAAAAAACAAAACAAACCTTATGAGAATACTGTCACGATTAAAAAAACCAAAACCCAAGCATTAGAACCCTGCAATTCTGACTAATGATTAATCTTTAAAAAACCCTAAACATTTGAAAGCATGAAAATGCACAGTTAAGGTCACCCAAACAATCTTAAATCTGCCCTCAGAGACTCCAGTTTCCCATCTTTCCTTTGTTCCTGTAATATCTACTTTGGAAAATGCTCTTGATCCAAAAATAATATACCTTACAAAGACTTTAAGAAGTGTGTACAGAAGCAATTGTACTAGCAGAGTGATTGTACCACTGCCATCCTCCCATTTTCCTTCACTGTCTCTCCCTCCCATGAGAAGGTCATTAAGGCTGAAAGAAATGGTTACAGACATCTTAAATGTGGAGGAGACAATGTACTGGAACAGCTTGTAGGGGGTGGTATTGAAAATGTGCCCCACAGTGCACTGATTTTTATAACTGGTTCCAGACCTATATGTCTCCATTATTAAGCGTAATACTTAGTCACTCCAATACCCTTTACGTGTAAGCACTATAATTTCAGGATCTAGGGTCTAGGAAGTGTGTATATATAGCTACACTAGCATTATCCTTAATATTCTTTGTATAATTGGTGGCCCCTGGAGTCTTAATGGAGAGTAGAGAATGCTTGCCTTCAGTAATCTAGTTATCCAACAAGGATTTTTAAAGGATTTTTCTTCATACAGTATATAGTTCTAAAGGAGGCTGGAGTCAATGTAAACAATGTACAATTAAAAGTAAGTCATTCTAGTTTACGTGGTCACTGATGGGATTCACTTCTTTGCTGAGGGTGAGATAAAATGGTTTTATTGTTTGTTTGTTTTTTATTCAGGCCCTGGAGGAAGAGCTATATAAGATGATACCTCCTATAGACTACCTCTTTTCCGTAAATTTCATACCCCCTTTCTACTTTCCTCCAAGCTCCCGAATGTATATTCATAGCAAATAGAGGGGAAGGGAAATTCAAAGTTACCCCTTTAAAGTCAGTAATCAAACCAACTGGGTGAAAAAAAGGGCTACATTCACAAGGGGGAATTAAGCATTGCAATGTCTGACTTTTAGTCATCCTGCAGTCGTGGAAATCATAACCCCAAATTAGGCAACCAAGCTCTCTATAAAATGCCTGATGAGAGTTAGGCACCTAAAAAAATTCACAGAAGCAATCGTGCTGAGCAGGGAGCTGCCTAAGACAGCCAGTAAACAGTGCTTAGGAGAGGGGTGTAGCCTAAACCCTGCCCCTCAAAGAGAGTTACATGCCTAATTCTGGACCTGTCTCTGCTCAGGATTCACAACTGTGAACCCTCACCTGAAAACTGGCGCCTAAAGCAGATCAGTCCTTTCTCAAGAAAAGTTTCAGAGAAAGAAGAGGTGCCTCCCCTGCAATAGCCCAATGGTTAGAGCACTCACCCAGGATGTGGAAGACCTGGATTTAAATCCTTGTTCTACCTGATTCAGAGCAGGAACTTGAATCAGTCTCCCACCTTGCAAAAGAGTGCCCCGAACACTGGGCTAGAGGTTATTCTAGGTGGGGCTCTCAATCAGTCCTGTTGAAGTTGTTCCACTTTGTAAGAATACTTAAATATTCATTGAGCCAGAGACTGACTCTGTAGTCTAGTGGCTAGTGCACAGGTTCCAGTCCGTGCTCCAATAAATATTTACATATTTCATACAGAGTGGAACAGATTCAACAGGAGAGACTGAGCGTGACCTACCCCAGAATACCCAATAACACAGTGCTTAGCATACTCACCTGGGAGACCCCCAGTTCAAGTCTCTGCTCCTACTCAGACAGAGTCAGGATTTGAACCTGGGTGACTATCACTGGGTTATAGTGTACAAGGTGTTCACCACTTCCCCAGCTTTGTTTCACACAGGACCCTATTTGGTAGGTGGGCTTTTAGGCAGCCTCTGAGCACATCTACTGCATCAGGCTCCACTGGTGAGATAGTAGGGGAATGCCTCATTTATGAATTCCACCAGGACTCAGGTTTAAGTTAGGTGCCAAGCTGTTCAATGGGGTCAGGACTTACATGGCTGTGCATGTACTCACCAGCACAAATTCAGGTGTCATGAGGACTTTTGACACTTAAAGGGATAGGTAGCAGCTGAGTTGTGGTTTTATGAATGCCAGTGGCACCTAAGTCCCCTTCAGAAATCTAGCTGTAAGAGGATTGATAATTTCACATTAGAACTGCTAAGTAGACAGGAGTGTACAGTTTTAGATGTAAAATTGCAAAGGAAAGTAATTGGCTGCATGCAAATTGCTTGGACATACACCTTGATTAGCTCTTTTTCTGATTATTTTCCCCCAAAACTATAAGAGGTCATAGTACTGTTGACCTGTCCCCACAGCTCCAGGACTGACACCCCACCTGGAGTCTGGTTCAGGCCTTCTGTTGCAGCTCTTCAACTGTATTTCTTCCAAATAACACAAATTCAGCACATCACTCGTCCCAGCCTGGGTCTTCTGCTCTCTACAGCTCATGCATGCCTTTCTGGCAGTAACCCTTCCCTAGGCTCCAACTTTCTTCCTATAACACTCCTCTTTGAGTGAACTCTTCTAAACTTTATAGAAATCAGGTGCTTCTCACCTGTAATCACCTTATCCCTTCCTCACTGGGTCTGGCTCAAGACACCTGTTCTTTAAGGGGCTCTTCCTCAAAACAGGGCTGGCTGGCCCAAGGCCTCCTGCCTCTTAAAGGGGCAGGTGGTCCTGTTACAACCACAAGCACTTTCAAAAAAGAACAAGAGCCAAAGTCATGAAACAAATAAAGAGGTTCCTTTCTGGATTCAGTCTTGCCTGCAGTAATTTGCTGGTGCACACACAGCAACAGCCATGGGATGGCAGAGTCATCATTTGTTAGTTCAATCCATTCAAGTAACTAGCCACCAACAGCAATAACAAACCTTGTTTGGCATAATAAGTCAGTGTGACTTCAAGGTTGAACAAATAGCCTTGCTAAAGCCTGGATAAAAAGGTGAAAAATTAATAAAGCAAACAAACCCTTAGCAAAACAATATTAGCCAAACACAAAAGCTCCAAAACTCAAGCGCAAACTGCTGGATCTAGCACAATGCAGACAGTTAACTGTGATGGTATTGATTTGTCATATCAAATATTTGGAAGTGTCTGTGATGTTGCACTCTATATGATTTTATGAAAATATGCTAATGAGTGAATATAATGTAACTGGGATATGCTTCATGCAAAAGGTCTTTTGTAAGGTATCATTACAAAGCTTATAATCTACTGAGTGTGGTCATCCTATTTGTACGTATGTATCATTCTTGTTTCTGAAACTAGAAATATGAAATATAACTCTGAGGGCCTATTGTAATTATGCAAAGTGTGGGCCATTAATGGTGGTTTGGAATCTTGTTGGCTCCCATCAACGAGGACAATTGACTGTGGATGGCTGTGTTTGCAGGCAGGCCTTCCTGTGAGTCAGGCTGGGAGGAATGATGGCTTGGGGTCTCACAGGACATGTGACCATGTCACCTGGTACTGAAATCCATCTTAAAGCTCTTTTCCATTTAGAATGGGGGGTGGGGAACCAGAGAGACAAAAGATTCCTGCCTTGTGCCAAAACTATATAAGGGGGTGGAACAGAACATAGGGGGCTGCAGTCATGAGAAATCCCCTAGCTACCACCTGAGCTGGAACAAGGGCTGTACCAGGGGAAAGGATTGTGCCCAGACTAGGAAGGCGTCCAGTTGGTGAAAGAAACTTATTGAAACATCTCTGAGGGTGAGATTTTATCTGTATTCAGTTTTATTACTGTATTAGGCTTAGACTTGCATGTTTTATTTTACTTTGTTCTGTCTGTTATCACTTGGAACCACTCAAATCCTACTTTTTGTATTAAATATAATCACTTTTTACTTATTAATTAACCCAGAGTATGTATTAATACCTGGGGGGAGGGGAAACAGCTGTGCATAGCTCTCTGTCAATGTTATAGAGGGCAAACCATTTATGAGTTTACTCTGTATAAGCTTTATACAGGGTAAAACAGATTTATTTGGGGTCTGGACCCCATTGGGAGTTAAGCATCTGAGTGTTAGAGACAGGAACATTTCTTATGTTGCTTTCAGTTAAGCCTGCAGTTTGTGGTTCAAACCTGGGTCTGTGTTTGTAGCCGGCAAGCGTGTCTGGCACAACCAGGCAGGGCTCTGGAGTCCCAAATTGGCAGGGAAGGCAGGGGCAGAAGTAATCTTGGCACATCAGTTGGTAGCCCCAAGGGGGTTTCTGTGATCCAGCCCATCACAGTGTCACATGTGGTTGGCCCCTGTCATAAAAATAAAGGGAAGGGTAAACCCCTTTGAAATCCCTCCTGGCCAGGGGAAAGCTCCTCTCACCTGTAAAGGGTTAAGAAGCTAAAGGTAACCTCGCTGGCACCTGACCAAAATGACCAATGAGGAGACAAGATACTTTCAAAAGCTGGGAGGAGGGAGAGAAACAAAGGGTCTGTGTCTGTCTGTAGTCGTCTTGGCCGGGGATAGACCAGGAATGGAGTCTTAGAACTTTTAGTAAGTAATCTAGCTAGGTATGTGTTAGATTATGATTTCTTTAAATGGCTGAGAAAAGAATTGTGCTGAATAGAATAACTACTTCTGTCTGTGTATCTTTTTTGTAACTTAAGGTTTTGCCTAGAGGGGTTCTCTATGTTTTTGAATCTAATTACCCTGTAAGATATCTACCATCCTGATTTTACAGGGGGGATTTCTTTATTTCTATTTACTTCTATTTTTTATTAAAAGTCTTCTTGTAAAACACTGAATGCTTTTTCATTGTTCTCAGATCCAAGGGTTTGGGTCTGTGGTCACCTATGCAAATTGGTGAGGCTTTTTATCCAACATTTCCCAGGAAAGGGGGGGTGCAAGTGTTGGGAGGATTGTTCATTATTCTTAAGATCCAAGGGTCTGGGTCTGTAGTCACCTAGGCAAATTGGTGAGGCTTTTTACCAAACCTTGTCCAGGAAGTGGGGTGCAAGGTTTTGGGAAGTATTTTGGGGGGAAGGACGCGTCCAAACAGCTCTTCCCCAGTAACCAGTATTAGTTTGGTGGTGGTAGCGGCCAGTCCAAGGTGTAATATTTTGTACCTTGGGGAAGTTTTGACCTAAGCTGGTAAAGATAAGCTTAGGAGGTTTTTCATGCAGGTCCCCACATCTGTACCCTAGAGTTCAGAGTGGGGGAGGAACCGTGACAGCCCCACAACCCTCCTCAAGTCAGGGCAGAAATTCTGAAACATCACAAACGCATCTTGTGGGTACCGAACCACAGAATCAGGCCTCTACATGTATTTTTTTCCCTAAATTATTTGTTTCCACATTGTTAGCTCTTGGGTACCTAGCTACTGTCTCTTACCAATATTGTAACTCTGTGTGTGTAGCCATATATAGTAGATGGTCACTTTTCCATCTGTGTGTGTTTATTAAAGGTGTCTTTCTGACAGCTTTTCCCTTTTACCTCCTTGTCCTGTAAAGCTCTATTACTCTAGTGTTTGTGTCTAGATTCTACCAGTCTTACCTTGTGTTCCTGCACTTTTATTGTTGATCTTTTGCTCTCTAAGGATCTGATCTGTAACCCATCAAATGCCCCTATGAAATGCTTGGTCTCTTCAACATCTATTGACATTTAATGGTAGCTGAAGTGCTAAGCATATCTCAGGAGATGCTCAGCACATTACATAATCTGGCCCTATTAGACATCCATTTAGTCTTACTGGCTGTTCTCTGAAAAGGGTAGATTCTGCTACTCTTACTCTGAGCAGTACCATATTTCATAAGTAGTTCATTGAAGTCAGTGGGACTGTTTTGTAAAGTAAGACATTTATGAACTGGAGTAACACTGACAGAATGTGGCCCAAAGTTTGTACTATTACAATTTGTTCTTGCTCATCATCATCATCATCATCTGAAAATCCCACAATGTCAAAAGTCATGGAAATACTGTATAAAATAAATCAAACATGAAAATCACGTGACTCATGACAGGCATGACATTCAATTTTACTATGCAACTTTCAACTGAGTGAGCAAGTCTAGTATCTACAGCAGGGGGTCTGAAAAATAGATTCTGTTCCCAACTCTTCCACTGACTTAACCCCTCTGTGCTTCAGTTTCCCCCCCATCTTTAAAATGGGAGAGATACTTAATCTTTGTAAAACATCTTGAGATCAGCAAATGAAAGAAACACTATTAATGTAAAATATCATAGTGCAATTACCACAACATTCATTTCCAGTGTTAAACAATAAAAATCTGCACAATCCAAGTGCTTGCCAATGTGAAATACATCGTATACTTCACATATTCCTTTTATAGCCCAAATTCTTATCAAAGATATTGGGGACTTTGGGTGTGCAGAGAAAGCAGAATCAGACTCCTGTTTGGAATGTGTATACAACAAGGCTGAAAGCAGGCTTCAGGCAAGTCTGGCATCAAAACCACACAGTATATCAGATGAAAAGGCACTACATCCTTATGTTAAGAAGCAGAACTGTTGTAACAGTACAGCATATATGACAAAAAAAGTGGAATATCTTGGGGGAAATCTTCACTGTAAAGACTGCATGCTTTGGCACATTGTTTACAAGAGAACATCACAAAGAAACTGATTCTTTAAAAAGTTTTTAACTATAAAGAGTAAATCTTCAAAGCAGTCCATGGGAGCCTTGCACACAAATCTCATTATTTTGAAAGCTGCTTAGAAACTCTAGCCCTCAGAGTCAACATACCACAATACATTCTGAAGTATGATTTCAAAGAGCTACAAATGCTTCTAACAATTAGTTAAGTTTAAAAAAAAATACTAGAAGGATTTAGGCGGCTTTGGAAGGAAAGAATTACTGAGGGTTATGTATTAAGAAGGAGGTAATTGAAAGTGATTCGGGGGGTACAGAAGGATGTGGATGCGGTTAAGGCGGCTGGGAGATTACTGTCAGTTTTACCAGACTTCACTCCAACTAATGTAAAAGAGCCGGATTCTGGTATCAATCAATATAGCTCCTTTAGCTTTACTGGAGTGACTCGATTTACACCAGCTGAGTCCATGATGCTTAAGTCTGAATGGGTACAAATAAACAAGTGGTGAAAGCTTATTTAAAAAAAACTCAGAAAAGGTACAGTTTAATGTTTCATATGCCAAAAATACTTGCATTTTTGAACTTGAAACTGCATATAAATAGTGGTGAGCAGTTGTATGCATTCAATTCTTAGGGCTCTTGGAGAACTAAGTGATTTAACAGTAATGGGACCTATAAACAGTTTGCTGTGAAGCCTGGCTTATCAAAGGCAAAAATTAATTGTCAGAAGAATTGTGCAGCACTTGAAATATGGATGATGGTCACTGAATGAAGGTTTCCAAAGAAACTGACTAGGATATGAATAATACAGTAATTTACTAATGAAAAAAATCAGTGAGGGAAGATCCTGCAGATCAAAAGATACTTCTCCACTTACTCAGGCAAAACTCTTCTTAATATACAGTATGGTTGGTCTTTCTTTTATTCATCCCTCCTGGCTTTTGACAGTGTATTAGTTTTAAAAATGCATGTTTTCAAAATGAATATTTTTAATATGCAGGTGTTGAGCATTTATTCATAGAATGTCCTGTCTCTGTAGTCACGTGGGGAAATATAAGTATTGTGTAAAACAATTTGCATCCTATTTACATTTATAATATTATGAAATTCAATAAGCTATTAGCTGAAGCTATTTAAAAGTTTTCTTGACAATTGTGTTGTATAAAATGCAACAAAAATCTTTGCTGTATGAGAACTTGAGATTTCAAGGACATAAATTTCAAAACTAAGGGTGGGGTAAAAAAATGAAAACCCCATTAGCTACAAAAACGCCCAGATTGTTGTTTTTGTTATTTTAATAGGTTATTAGTAAGTATTAAAAACAGGAATTTCTTGTTCCTCATAGGTTATAAAATGTGGCATGTCTTTAAACAGAATACTTCTGTGTCAAACAGTCATGTGTATGTACAGTACATTACAGGACTGAGTTCATAAATCAAAGATTGAAAAAGAGTTTGTTGCAATGTATTGCTATGTTTTTGGACACAATCTAGAGAGTTGCTGTGTGGAGACATGGTACCGCTCAGAGCATTTCCTAGCGCTGCTTTTAGTGTTATGATTTCAAGTACATGTATGGACTGTGGTAACTGATTATCGATATATTATTTTCCTAGTTCAATCCCATTTCAAAACATGCTTGGTCACTTTTGATTTGGGGACAAGACTTCATTTTTTGCATCTCCGCTAACCTTTTATGTATGCACTGTTTCATAGCACCTGTGGGAACTTGCACGCTTGATTCAGGCACCTCACAGAACAGATCAACTTACTCCCCAAAACAGAATGTTTACATAATTCTAGTAAGTGAACAGAGAAAACTATGGGGTAGATTTTAAAAAGCACAGATGGGATTTAGGCCCCTAATGCCCATTGACTTTCAACGGGAGTTAGGTGACTTGTATATTTGGAAATCTTCTGGCCTATATTTTGAGTAAACATTTTATCCTGTATACCAGGTCTGTTTATAAAAAGAACAGAAAAAACTTTATGATTTGGGGATACCTAATGGAATCCAGATGTGATGCATGGGGAGGGAGGCACACAGAGTCATGTGCTCCCCCAGATTACTGCCAGGGATGATATGCCCTGCCTTGAACCCCTCTGCATACCACCAGAACCTTGTCCCCCACACCCCACTATCAACAGTTTTACATCATCTTTGGTGTAATCCATCCCAATAAAACTTGGAATTAAATCCTGACTCCATTATGGTCAGTGGAAAAACTCCCATTGACTTCAATGGGTCAGGATTCCACCCCTGATATATACTTCATATCCTATGGGTTGTGTGGGGTATAAAGCAGCTGCATTCCTATCATATATGCCAAAGCTGCAACAAGCAGGCCAAATCTTTCAGATCCTAGTCAGCATGGACTTTCAAGTGATCTCAGTGATCTTAACCATGATCAAGAAACCTTGGACATTGGCCCATTCCTGAAAATACTTCAGCTAAACATTGAAGGTTTCTCAGCTACTAAATGCTCCATTCTTCAGTTCATAGACTCCAAATGAAACATGGATATAATCTGCCTTTAGAAAACGCATGTTAACTCCTTTTCTGCCCACTGCCTTAACATCAAAGGTGAGTTGTGAGTTACTCTCTGCATACTAAATATGGCTGTGCTACCTATGTTAGAGTACATCTTGCTGACCTAGAACCATTCCCATCTAACTCAGACCTCTGTGATGCTCCCCTGACCTCACCTGGATCACTAGCAAAGGCAATCATCTACTTCAAGTGTACTGAAAAACTTCCCGCATAGTCAACATCATCCAATCCTTACTGAAGTTGGAGTAACTATACCTATTGCGAGCAGTAATAAAACTCACTGGAACTATCAGAAAGCAAACTGGCCCAGTTTTGCACAATTCACTGACCACTACATCACTGTATCCCACACATCCCTGTGGAAGAAGCTTACATACAATTCACAATAGCCATTTATGAAGCTGCCACTAAGTCAATTCCACGAGGTTATCGTCAGACCTGTATTCCCTTGCCTAGGTGAGGAGTGTGCAGAACTGCTCAAGCAATATTAAGAGAGTGGTGATCCAGGCATCGCCACATATCTTTTTGACAGCTTGAATTCTTTTAGAAGAGCATGATGAGAGCAGGCCACAGTGGAAATAAACATGGAAAGATCCAGCCACAAAGCTTGGGCATAATCAGAAAACTCTGTGCTGCTCAGAAGCCTCCAGCACAGCACCATTTTCTCCAAACAGTATTGCTACCCACCTAATAAATGTTGCAAAGGCAGACAAGGACAAAAAGTTTGAAGGATAAGTGAAGAAGAAATGGCAGCAATATAAACAGTGCATACCTGAAACAGAAGACTTCCAGCCTTTCACCACAGATGAAATAGAAAGGTAATTCTAAACACTGAAAATAGGTAAAGCCTATGGACTTGATAACATCTCTCTCAAATTCCTGAAGCACTTTGGAATAACTAGCAGACAAAGGCTAGCCATCTTTCTTCTAGAGTCATCCAGGGGAATAAAATAAACTCTATGACTCTGAGACCTGAAGGGGCCACTAGATCATCTAATACCTAAGATTTTGTGGAGAGCCAAAGTAATAGCCCTGCCAAAATCTGAGAAAGACCTCAACTTGCAATAATTTACCTCCCCATCTCTTTGTTAAGTTGAATGTATAAGTTACTTGAAAGGCTTATCCTTCAAAGAATTGCCCCATCGCTGATGATGTCCTGAGTGTAGGTCAAGCATATTTCAGCCAAACCACAGTAAGTCTCACCAAATACTGGCACTCAGCATCTACATCAAGAATGGCTTCCATGCCCAGGCAGAAGACAGGCGCAATGTTTCTAGATCTTACTGCTTCATATGACACAATCTGGCATACAGACCCATGTACAAGCTATCATTGATCTTACCGACGTGGGGTGTCCTGGCTGTGCAGCTGTTACTGAGAAACCACTCTCACAGTTTCAGGGTAACTGCATCTGTTTTTCTTTTATGTGGTCCTTTGAGGACACATGCTTAAAGCTTTCTGGCTCCCAGCTATCACTTCTATTGGGGAGAGATCCTTGTCTCACTAGCTCCTGACTGGGTTCTTTAAGGCTGCACAATTCCCTGTCTACACTATGATAGCTCCAGCAAGCCACACTGGACTGCATGTTTCTTTTGGCGGCATGTAGAGTACATACCTGCATAACCCCAGTACTTGTATAAATAGCAGTGTGAATGGTGAGGCAGGGCTTAGGCAAGTAGAGTTAAGGCATGCTTGAAGGGCATGGGTATGTATGTGAGTACATACCGACATGCTCTCTACTTGCCCAAGTTATGTCTTCCTGTCTACACTGCTATTTTTAGCAGTGTAGTGTCCCACTGCTTCCCTGTTGCTGGAGCCTTTTGCTGCTGCTGGAAAAGACTTCCTCAGCGGGGAAAGGCTCTGGCAGGAAGGAGGCATCTGATAAAGCGTCACCTTTCACACTGCCTCCCCCACCAGAACCTTTTCGAGCCACAGGTAAAGATTCTGGCTGTGGGGAAAGGCTCTGTCAGCTCCCCGCAATTGGAGCCGTTCCCTGCTGAAGTGAAAGGCTCCAGCAACAGGCAAAGGTTCGGGCAGCTCCCCATTGCTGGAGCCTTTCGCCACAACAGGGAAAGTGTTTCCCGGCAGTGGGAAACAGCTTTGCTTTCTCTCCAAGGGCTATGACCAGTATATTTACCACAGCTCTTTCTAAACAAGTACCTGTATTCTACAAGCATTACAGGGAAAACATATTAAAAACAATAAGAGAACCTACACATATGCTACAATGCGTACGTGAGGTCAGCCCCACTCCATCCTTGGGCTCTGGTAGGTATCAGTCCTTCAAAACCCACAACTGGGGTTTCCGCATGGTTACAAGTTCATCACTGTCTCAGATTCAGAACCAGAACAGTGGCTGAACAGATCAGCTCTTTCTTTATACAGCTCAGGCCTAGGAGCTCAAGTCTCAAGGAACAGGTAATTAGCAGACAATGACTCACTCCTCAGGACATACCTTGAAAAGGTGAGGTTTTTGCATAACTGGAGGTGGGGAATTTGCATTTACTTCTCTCTAGGTATGCCCCAGAAAATCAACTTCACACTTATTGTCCCCAAAGTCCATTCTTGCCTGGCACATTTTCAGTATTGTCTTTTGAATCACATCCCCTCACCTGGAGAGGTTACATACAATTCTAGCCCACAATAATACATAAACTTTCCATTTAATACAATGGACCCCAAAGATACTTAACTAAATAAGGGCTCCCAAGAATAAATCAGGAAATTGCCATATCTGTCACAGCCACTGGTTCCAAGTTTTACTTGGACAAAGAAACAGCTCCTGGAGGTCCCAAAACAATGGTCTATCTCAGGGCTCATTTCTAACACGAACACTTTTCAACCTCTTCAAAAATGACCTTCTCAAGACCACGCCAGGTGTTTAATTTATGCAGATTACATCTGTCTGGCAGTACAGGACCAGGATTTCAGTCACCTAGAGAAGTCCTGAATGCTGACATGAAAGAGATGTCCCCCTACTACAAAAGATGGGTACTTAAACCTTGTATCAAAAAGACAGTTTCCAGCTGCTCCATCTATATCACACAAAGGCCAATAAGCAGCTCAACTTCTTTTTGAATAGACACAGGCTGGATCACACACCAATGCTGTGTATCTAGATGTTACACGGGAGTGCACCTTGATTTTCATGGAACATCTTACCAAAACCTTGCTGAAAATAAAGACAAGAATCATAGAATCATAGAATATCAGGGTTGGAAGGGACCCCAGAAGGTCATCTAGTCCAACCCCCTGCTCGAAGCAGGACCAATTCCCAGTTAAATCATCCCAGCCAGGGCTTTGTCAAGCCTGACCTTAAAAACCTCTAAGGAAGGAGATTCTACCACCTCCCTAGGTAACGCATTCCAGTGTTTCACCATCCTCTTAGTGAAAAAGTTTTTCCTAATATCCAATCTAAACCTCCCCCACTGCAACTTGAGACCATTATTCCTTGTTCTGTCATCTGCTACCATTGAGAACAGTCTAGAGCCATCCTCTTTGGAACCCCCTCTCAGGTAGTTGAAAGCAGCTATCAAATCCCCCCTCATTCTTCTCTTCTGCAGGCTAAACAATCCCAGCTCCCTCAGCCTCTCCTCATAAGTCATGTGTTCCAGACCCCTAATCATTTTTGTTGCCCTTCGCTGGACTCTCTCCAATTTATCCACATCCTTCTTGTAGTGTGGGGCCCAAAACTGCACACAGTACTCCAGATGAGGCCTCACCAATGTCGAATAGAGGGGAACGATCACGTCCCTCGATCTGCTCGCTATGCCCCTACTTATACATCCCAAAATGCCATTGGCCTTCTTGGCAACAAGGGCACACTGCTGACTCATATCCAGCTTCTCGTCCACTGTCACGCCTCGGTCTTTTTCCGCAGAACTGCTGCCTAGCCATTCGGTCCCTAGTCTGTAGCTGTGCATTGGGTTCTTCCGTCCTAAGTGCAGGACTCTGCACTTATCCTTATTGAACCTCATCAGATTTCTTTTGGCCCAATCCTCCAATTTGTCTAGGTCCTTCTGTATCCTATCCCTCCCCTCCAGCGTATCTACCACTCCTCCCAGTTTAGTATCATCCGCAAATTTGCTGAGAGTGCAATCCACACCATCCTCCAGATCATTTATGAAGATATTGAACAAAACCGGCCCCAGGACCGACCCTTGGGGCACTCCACTTGATACCGGCTGCCAACTAGACATGGAGCCATTGATCACTACCCGTTGAGCCTGACAATCTAGCCAGCTTTCTACCCACCTTATAGTGCATTCATCCAGCCCATACTTCCTTAACTTGCTGACAAGAATACTGTGGGAGACCGTGTCAAAAGCTTTGCTAAAGTCAAGAAACAATACATCCACTGCTTTCCCTTCATCCACAGAACCAGTAATCTCATCATAAAAGGCGATTAGATTAGTCAGGCATGACCTTCCCTTGGTGAATCCATGCTGACTGTTCCTGATCACTTTCCTCTCATGCAAGTGCTTCAGGATTGATTCTTTGAGGACCTGCTCCATGATTTTTCCAGGGACTGAGGTGAGGCTGACTAGCCTGTAGTTCCCAGGATCCTTCTTCTTCCCTTTTTTAAAGATTGGCACTACATTAGCCTTTTTCCAGTCATCCGGGACTTCCCCGGTTCGCCACGAGTTTTCAAAGATAATGGCCAATGGCGCTGCAATCACAGCTGCCAATTCCTTCAGCACTCTCGGATGCAACTTGTCCGGCCCCATGGACTTGTGCACGTCCAGCTTTTCTAAATAGTCCCTAACTACCTCTATCTCCACAGAGGGCTGGCCATCTCTTCCCCATTTTGTGATGCCCAGCGCAGCAGTCTGGGAGCTGACCTTGTTAGTGAAAACAGAGGCAAAAAAAGCATTGAGTACATTAGCTTTTTCCACATCCTCTGTCACTAGGTTGCCTCCCTCATTCAGTAAGGGGCCCACATTTTCCTTGGCTTTCTTCTTGTTGCCAACATACCTGAAGAAACCCTTCTTGTTACTCTTGACATCTCTGGCTAGCTGCAGCTCCAGGTGCGATTTGGCCCTGATCAACCTGATCAGCAAATTAGTTGGTTCTATCTGGGAAGCCAATGCACAGACACTGTGGATATGTTTACATTGCAACATAAGGCCAGGATTAGTAAAACTCAAGTTAGCAGACCCTGGGTTTATTATTTTAGGGCTTGAGTATCTGTGCTCATTTGCAACCCCAGGTTGTTGAACCTTGGGTCCCAACCTGAGTTTCCAATGTCTACTTTGCATTATACGGATCCTGAGTTACAAAGAGGGAGCAATCATGTCCAGAGAGAAAGATGGAGAGAGATGGGGCAAGCAACTAAAGGAAGGGCTGTCAGACTAGCTGAGAGCTAATCCCCAGATGATTACTAGGAGACGCCCCAGCCGTGAGTAGCAAACCCCGTCACAGAGACAGTTAGACGATTACATTTGACTTGATTGTCTATGTAGTTGCAATCACAATATATTATAAACATATACACATCCCTTATCCTAAGGGGGAGGCTGTGAAACTTACCGGGGCACTGCCAGGGCCAAAGATTGCATCCCAGAAGCATTGCTGTCCCATTGCTAGGAGACCCTCATTTAAGCAGAGAGGAGGCTGGAGGGAGGGAACTAAAGCAGCAGCCCAAGATTTCCCAAAAGAGGGGAGCTCTGATTGGTTCTTTACCCCATGGACCATATGGCTGGGAGAGAGGATTTAGTCCCTCCCTCTGGGGTGTCAGTCGAAAAGGGAGAGAGGGCAAGGGACATCCAGTTCCTCTCACAGAGTGATTGATTGACCGTTTTTTTCAGTTTTCCCAATTTGCAACTGGGAAACCATTGAGTTTGGGAACCTAAGGGCCTACCACACCATTGTGAAGGGAGTGACTGCCCAATGGCTAGTTCAGCCAGCTACCTTCTACAGCCGACTCATTGACAGTTACCTCAGCCAGGAGGAAAGCAGAAAGCTTATAGCTAAGCTTGTTACCCCAGCGTGAGCAGGCGTCAGACTACCACTTGGAACTAAGAACCTATTTTGAGATCCAGACTGCTCTGGACCCCTCTGACAAGATGGACACTGGACCACACAGTGCCTGCAACGTCTACAAGTGCAACACCAACCAGTACCTGGACTTGGTGATTGTGTAAAGTGATCAGAACAGAAAAATAAAACAGAGTTATGGCATGTACATATATTTTAAAAATCTAGCCATATTTGTATATATTTGTCAAGCTGCCGGCCATGACTTCAGAGCATGAATATTAACTTCACGACAGACTGTTAAGAATCAGGGCATAAACTCCAAATGGGTTGTGAGTTCTAGATTTCATGAACCATTTATTAAGTGTAAACTCCCCAGGCAAATATAACAGCTTTAACACTCCAATGTGTCTTGCCACCCAGGTAAGCCTACCTTTGTGATAAATGGTCCCTTACAGCACAAATCACAGCAATATTCAGGTTAGTCCCAGTCCCAATGAACCAGTCACATACTCCAGGTCAATTTCACTTTAAATCTCACACCAAAGACAACACTCCTAGCGAATCCTATAGTAAACTATCTAAGAATTTATTAACTAGGAAAAGGAAACAAGAGTTATTTACAAGGTAAAAGCAGCTAAACATACATATGCAAATGAGTTACCATCTTAAGTTTCAAAAGGTAATAGAAGTTTCTTTAATAAGCAAATGCTATAAGTCCTTTAGGGTAAATCCAGGTAAGCACTCTGGTTCTTTTGCTTATGCCTAGAAAAACCCTCAGAGTGCAAGCAGCATAAAGATCCTGTTCCTTCTTATTAGAGATTTTAATTCCCTATCCCCCCTTTTGCTCTGATCTGCAAACTCAGCTGATGGGAGAAATTCATTTGAATGACTCATCTTCAGGGTGGAGAGAGAGAGAGTATAACTAGTTCTTGCATTTGTTGTGTTTATAATTTCCATTGTTTAAATAAATATTATTGGAATTGTTTGGTTATTTAAGAATTGCATACTTATTTATGAAGGGAGTACAGTATCAACTGTTAGGGTGGATTACTCATTATTTCCCCAAGAGACACCAGCATTAGAGTAGCAGTTTGATTTCCCCAGCAGGGAGACCCACATCGGTAGAATGACCCAGGACCTCAGGATGTAAAGCAGATTTGTGATGGGGTTTAACCTTGCCTCCATCCCCACCACTGTCAAGGCTAGGAAATGCACCCAACTAGACTCTGCATGTGGAGAGGTGAGCAGCTAATTAGCTCTGAACCAGAGGGGGCAGAGCTGAGTCATAATTAGTAGACTGAAGGAGCAGGAGAGACAGGTCTCTGCCCCTGAGAGAAGTCCAGGATTAGGATAATAGATAACAAGGGTAGCACACATAGGGACAGCATAGCTCCTGCAAGAGAAATCCCAAGGTAGGGTTTTGCCAGTAGAAGGAGATTTCGGTAGTACAAGGGGGCAGAATAATTATCCAGATTCATTTGGATTTGTTTGTGATACCCTGCAAGGAGTTTGAACTTTGTGACTTGGACTGAGTGCTGAGCCACAGAAGACCTGGAGCCAGAGCAGATGGCTAGCAAGAGAACTGGATTCCACTGACATTGCACCTGGATGCAAGGCGGCAGTTCAAGGGTGAATGTGCCCCCTCATATTGGTACCAGAATTAGGATTCTGGGGACCCCAAGGAAGAAGGGAGATACCAACTACTTTAGGGGCAGGAGCAGTTGGACACACTAAGGCTTTTTTATTTCCTTTGGGGAACATGGAGGATGTAGTCTGCATGCTGGCAGCCCAACAGGAGCAGCTGCGTGCTCCTTATTATATCTATTACAAGGACAGCAAGAACATTTCCTGCAATGCCTAGAAAATGGACCCTAAGGACCTGGGTAATTTCGGGAGAAGAAAATTCTGCCAGACCAGTACCCACCCTGGCAAACTTGGGTCCAGGTGATAAGCCAGAGGTGTTTTTGCACACTTTCAATAGGGTAGCAACAGCAGGAGGGTGGGCAGGAGGGTGAATCCTCCTGGGCAGCCTGAGTGGCCCCATTCCTCTTAGGAGCAGCTCAAGCGGCCTATGGAGCTTTGTCTGATGAGCAGGCACAGCCTTACAAAATTGGAAAAGGAGCCATTCTGGATAGCTTGGGACTGACCTCTGAAGCATACCATCGCTGGTTTAGGATAGAGTCTTTCCTATGTTGTAGGGAGGGTGCGCCTAGAGAGGCAGCACATTTATGGGATCTGGCAAAACAAGAATTGATTCAGACAAGACTAGATCTGGTCTATGAAAAGAACTGTCAGAAGCAACTTGAAGGGGAGCAAACTGCTCTGCGAACCATGGAAATGTGACAAGGGGGCCCTGACCTCTGGAAGCCAAGAACAGGCCCCGGTGGAAGAGGAAACTAATTGAGTGAGTTTGTAGGGAATGGATATCCTGAGTGAGGAGAAAGGAGAAGATGCCTTGATCGTAGACCCTGACCTGCCACTCCAAGGGTGACCACAGGAGGCCAGACCAGTCATAGAGAGTACACAAATCAGGGAGTTTTAACTGCTGTAGAGGAGGCCCTGCATATACACACCCAAGATGGAGAATACTGGAAGGAATGTTATGTTATGTTGATGTGCTAGATGTTAGTTCACCCAAGTATATGACTTAGAGGAAGAGCTGGAGCAACTGCAGGGCCCTGTAGAGACACAGGGAGAGAGTAACCTGATGGGTACTACCTTGAGGGTGTGTGTGTGCAATGGGGCTTAACCCCCATCACCTACTAGGCTAGCAAACACACCCAATTAGTCATGTTCTGCACAAGGGGGGTGAGCAGCTAATTGGCTCCCAGCCAGAGGGGGCTGAGGTCAGCCATAATAAGTAGATTGAAGCTCAGTTGATGGAGACACTGCAGAGGGAACAGGTTTCTCTGGTTGAAAAACCTAGGGTTAGGGTAATAGCCAGATATAATGATATAGTATACTACAGATGTAGTGAAAGAGAAACTCTGAGATAGAGTTTTGCAAGTAGAAGGAGAAGACCTCAACAGCCAAAGGAGCAGAAGATTTATTCAGATTAATTTGGACATGTTTCCAATACCATGGAAGAGGTTTGAACTTTGCCTTGGTCAGAGGGCTGAGCTACAGACAACCTGGAGCCAGAGGTGCTGGAGCCAAGGATACCAGTGACATGGCCAAATGGAAGGGGGCTCCCCAAGGGTTATTGTGTCCCCCACAATGCTCCACACCATCTGAGTTTGTTCTCAGTCAGAGGTGCCAAGTGGATTGCATATGGCTTGTATGAAGAGTTGCATAAAGACTACATTGTTTATGGTGGTTAGGAAGTTAAAATTCTTCCCTGGAGTAAAGAAAAGAAGTTGTCTGTTCCTTGAGGTAAAATCTCTACTGCCAGGAATGAAGATAGGTGTTCCTCTAGGTGAGGCTGACTGAGATAACCCAGCAATGATGGAATCTTCCGGGATTAATTAAAGATGTGGCCCAGATATACTTAGGGAGAATATCAGAGCTGACCTAAATATTAGAGAGAGGGAGGCTCTCTCTCTCCTTCGTTGTAATAATCAATTCTGACACCCAAAGCTGAGCCCTATGAGTCAGAAGAGAAGGGGCTTTGGGGTATAAGCCTGAGAGAAAGGTAACTTATTGCTTTCCTTTTTATTTATATGATAAACCTGTTTGTTTGATGGCCTGAAGATAAAAGACCAAAAAAAAAAAATCATTTAAAACCTGAGCCTTATCTTGGTGTATTTTGTTAGCTGATATGGAGCCAACCAATTTTTTTTACTTGGCCCGGCTGTGAATCAAACAATGGTGTTAGGATATAGATATTCAGGACTGTCTGTAAAGGCCTATACTCTAAGAATTTAGGTGTATTCTTATCACTTGGCTAGTTATAGAGGTACAAAAGAAAGAATCAAAATCACTGTCTGCCGGTGTAAGGGCCTTCTCTTACTTGTGACAGTTTGTGGCCCTGTTCTTAGGCTAAGGCCTTTGGCTAAGCAGCAGAGGCAGCCATAAGCTAGGAAGCGAACAGTCACATCCTCACATTCCAAACTAGTCACATTGAAATAAGGTACTATTGGGCTGTTAGGCACTATCAGGACAGGATTGTATTCCTATCACCTCCAGAAAAAGGGAAGTGCCTAGAAAATGTAAAAGAAAACTTAGTTTGATAGCATCCTGTCTGGCAAGAACTCACTTATCAATAGCTGGGATGTGAAATCCCCACTTCTGTATGTTTTGTCATTATAGTTCCCGCTTTGCTGTTTGTTGTTTCTGTCTGCTGTATAATTAATTTTTGCTGGGTGTAAACTAATTAAGGTGGTGGGATATAATTGGGTACATAATCATGTTACAATATGTTAGGATTGGTTAGTTAAATTTCAGGAACATGATTGGTTAAGGTATAGCAAAGCAGAACTCGAGTTTTACTATATAGTCTGCAGTCAATCAGGAAGTAGAGGGGTGGGCATGCGGGTGAGGGAAATGGGAATGGGGGTAAGAAAATTGGAATCATGTTTTGCTAAAGGGGGAAATGGGAACAGGGAATGGGAGTGGGGAAATTGGAATCATGTTTGGCTAAGGGCAGGAATGGGAACAGGGACACAGGTGTAAGGCTCTGTGGTGTCAGAGCTGGGAAGGAGGAGACTAAGGAAGGAAACTGGAATCATGCTTGCTGGAAGTTCACCCCAATAAACATCGAATTGTTTGCACCTTTGGACTTCAGGTATTGTTGCTCTCTGTTTATGCGAGAAGGACCAGGGAAGTAAGTGGGTGAAGGAATAAGCCCCCTAACAAATGGTTCAGAATGCATCTCCCAAGGAGGAAGAAGGCTGTTTAACATTATGCATGTTTTCTGTAGCCCCCAGTTTGCCCTTAGCCCTCTTGTTTATTACCAGGGGCCTAATTTGCAAACAAAAATGCTTTTCACCAATTTCAACAATATTGTGTTTGTTCTACAAACAATTAGGCATATTTTCCATTATGTTGTTGAAGAAGGTGGTGAAATTAAAAGCAGTAAGGGGATCAGTTTTGCCCCAAGTTATGTTGGGGCAGTTCCCATTGAGTAGCCCCTTGAGTATTTAGGATAGATTTGAGAATGAATATCTAATTGCTACTGTTCTTATTTGAAGTCATGCAAATACAAATAACTTCCTTCCCAGTTCTTTTAATCTTACAAGTAGATGGAAAAATTAAACTGGTTTCAAGAGCAATGATTTTACAAAGTGGGAAAAATTAGTTAGGCGATAGCTTAATATCTAGTCACTGTAAATCCTCTTTTTCTAAAGGAAGGTTTCTCTGTTGATTGATAAACTCAAAGTAAAACAGTTAAGTTATACTATGCAGTGTATATATTTGTACAAAATAAAGATTTGCTTTTGTCCTCCAATCTGTACCTGGGCATTTGTGGAAAACAATGTTTTGGCCCCATTGTGAAAACAAATTATGTGAACAGTCCCTGTCATAAGTATAAAGGGAAGGGTAAACACCTTTAAAATCCCTCCTGGCCAGAGGAAAAACCCTTTCATCTGTAAAGGGTTAAGAAGCTAGGATAACCTCGCTGGCACCTGACCAAAATGACCAATGAGGAGACAAGATACTTTCAAAGCTGGAGGGGGGGGGGGAACAAAGGCTCTCTGTCTGTGTGATGCTTTTGCCGGGAACAGAAAAGGAATGGAGTCTTAGACCTTAGTAAGTAATCTAGCTAGCTATGCGTTGCATTCTGTTTTGTGTAAATGGTTGATAAAATAAGCTGTGCTGAATGGAATGTATATTTTTGTAACTTAAGGTTTTGCGTAGAGGGATTCTCTATGTTTTGAATCTGATTACCCTGTAAGGTATTTACCATCCTGATTTTACAGAGGTGATTCTTTTACTTTTTTTATTCAATTAAAATTCTTCTTTTAAGAACCTGATTGCTTTTTCATTGTTCTTAAGATCCAAGGGTTTGGGTCTGTGGTCACCTATGCAAATTGGTGAGGATTTTTATCAAGCCTTCCCCAGGAAAGGGGGTGTAGGATTTGGGGAGGATTTTCGGGGGAAAGACATTTCCAAGTGCGCTCTTTCCCTGTTATATATTTGTTAGACGCTTGGTGGTGGCAGCAATAAAGTCCAAGGGCAAAAGGTAAAATAGTTTGTACCTTGGGGAAGTTTTAACCTAAGCTGGTAAAAATAAGCTTAGGGGGTTTTCATGCAGGTCCCCACATCTGTACCCTAGAGTTCAGAGTGGGGAAGGAACCTTGACAGTCCCATTAAAGTCATTAGGACTACTTATATAAATAAAGGTTTGCAGGGTTGGACCACAACTGAGCTTTGTGAGATTGTGCCATCATCAATATTACTGACTTCATGTGCTAAAACATCATGAGTCAGGCCTCCCACCCCAAAATCATGAGATTAAAAAACTTTATTTGCCTTTTGTATTTTGTGCCTTTAAGGTTCATATTTTCAAACCTTTTTCCAAAACCATGAAGGCTAGAATGAGTGAAACCTTTCGGGAAAATAAATATAATACTTGTTATAAAATGATGAGTGTTGGGAACATTGCATCTTCTCAAAACCGGATTAATGGTCATCCAGGTGGCTTTGTTTTATATGTTGAAACGTCAAAGAGAGGAGGTTTTAGCACAACATTACTGATTTGTACTTTACTTACTGAAAATCTGATAAATCTAAATCTAGTAATAGGTGGCCTGATCATGCAAGATGCTGTGCTCCCTCAGCTGCTGCTGCTCCGAGTTACACAGTTGCAATTCCCACTGACTGTCCCATGTCTAACAGAGTGAAAGTCTAATCAAATTTCTGGTGTGAAAGCATACTAATTGGAATAACCATGCCTTCCACTGTTTAAGCATTCTTTTCATATGGGAACACTACAGGAGTGGAAGCCACTCAGCATCCAGGAGGAGTGCTCAGCTACTGGCAGGATCAGGCTCTTACTTTCTGTAATCACCACAGATATGCAGATGTTAAGAAATTGTCTAGGAGCATGTTTTTATGCTTAATATGTATTAATGTAAAGCTTCTGACTTTCAATAATAATAAATATTACGTTATGTGTGGTGATGATCCTTGAAAGGTTTTGGTTCCATCAAATATACTTGGCAGTAAAATGAATAATCCTGCTCCCATAAGTTTCATGCTACTTAGAGTAAAACTCTTCTACTTTTCTCCAAAGCAGTATTGAGAAATTTTAAAAGATGCGAAGTAGCAATATACTCGACTATATAGTTTTAAAACTGCTATTTGTTCTGGAAATTGCTTACCGTGGAGTGACCAAAAGGTGCATAGTTTTAACTGTTTTATACCACTACTAAGGCTTTGATACAGGAAAACTTCCCTGTTCAGGACAACACTTAAGTGTGTGATTAGAACAGAGATTGACTTAAGCACAAGCTTAAGTGCTTTTCTGAATCAGGCATGAGAAAATTGAACAGGAGGGAATTTTTGTATCCAAAATGTGTGGTGTGGTTACAGCAATTTATTATGCATGCCAGGGAGGTAAAAAGGTGTGTAACACACCAGCATTTCAGCTATGGATTCAGCTTTTCCACCAAAACATGACTGAACATATAGTTTAGCTGTAAAAGCTAAATCAACAAATGAGTTTAAAGGTAGTTTTGTCAGGTTGTTTAGATCCAGAATTTAAGTTATGTTAAAAGAGAAACAAAATTTAAATGTTTGTTTTTTTTAAATTCCAATGAAATCTGTCCAGATTTTCACATTCCTTTAGTGTTTGAACCAGTCATTACTGATAACTTACTGATAGTCTAATGCGTAGTAAGACTCTTCAAATCAGTTATCAGTTGTATCATCACTAGTATGAAACATGGCAACAAACGTTTAACTTTTTTTTTCTTTAAAATATATTCAGCTATCTGAAACTAAAGAAAAGTAATTCATATTAAGGCAATATCCTAGCTTGGATCTATGTGTAAACTCGTGAATGACACTACATTAGGGTTACATCCTCGTTTTGCAGGACATTGCCTTTTTTGAGAGCGAGGCTACATCCTCTGTCCTGGCGGATTTCTCAAACAGGAAATGTCCTGGATTTTTAAAGACCAAATGCTATAGCTCAGAAAGAGCCCTGATTGGTCTGCTTCATGATTGGTCCCTCCCCTGCATCCACAGCTAATTGGCCCATTCATTTGCAGTCACACCTGCCAGATCCCACCTACGCAGGCCCCAGCTCCTAGCCCTGGGGAGAGGGTCCTGAAGGAAGGTGCTGACTGACTGTCACATCCTGGGCTTGCACCAGCCACTGTGACAAGGAGTGACACTACCCTGCACCTCCAGTGAGTGCCCCCACTGCAGTTACCTCCTCCCGCACCCCAACTGTACCCCCTCTCCATTTCCCCCCCCCCAGCTCTTCTATCCCCTTCCCCTAGAGTGTCCTTTTTGGCAACCTGAAATATGGCAACCCTACCGTACAAGAGTGCTGCCAAGAACAGGTCCTATGAAATGAAGATGGTGAAGCCATTGCTCCTGGAACACACACAGTGTACATTTAGGGGTTGTCATAAATATAAAGGGAAGGGTAAATCCCTTTGAAATCCCTCCTGGCCAGGGGAAAGCTCCTCTCACCTGTAAAGGGTTAAGAAGCTAAGGGTAACCTCGCTGGCACCTGACCAAAATGACCAATGAGGAGACAAGATACTTTCAAAAGCTGGGAGGAGGGAGAGAAACAAAGGGTCTGTGTGTCTGTCTATAGTCTGTCTTTGTCGGGGATAGACCAGGAATGGAGTCTTAGAACTTTTAGTAAGTAATCTAGCTAGGTACGTGTTAGATTATGATTTCTTTAAATCGCTGAGAAAAGAACTGTGCTGAATAGAATAACTATTTCTGTCTGTGTGTCTTTTTTGTAACTTAAGGTTTTGCCTAGAGGGGTTCTCTATGTTTTTTGAATCTAATTACCCTGTAAGGTATCTACCATCCTGATTTTACAGGGGGGATTTTTTTATTTCTATTTACTTCTATTTTTTATTAAAAGTCTTCTTGTAAGAAAACTGAATGCTTTTTCATTGTTCTCAGATCCAAGGGTTTGGGTCTGTGGTCACCTATGCAAATTGGTGAGGCTTTTTATCCAACATTTCCCAGGAAAGGGGGGGTGCAAGTGTTGGGAGGATTGTTCATTGTTCTTAAGATCCAAGGGTCTGGGTCTGTAGTCACCTAGGCAAATTGGTGAGGCTTTTTACCAAACCTTGTCCAGGAAGTGGGGTGCAAGGTTTTGGGAAGTATTTTGGGGGGAAAGACGCATCCAAACAGCTCTTCCCCAGTAACCAGTATTAGTTTGGTGGTGGTAGCGGCCAATCCAAGGACAAAGGGTGGAATATTTTGTACCTTGGGGAAGTTTTGACCTAAGCTGGTAAAGATAAGCTTAGGAGGTTTTTCATGCAGGTCCCCTCATCTGTACCCTAGAGTTCAGAGTGGGGGAGGAACCTTGACAGGGGTGGACGCTCAAAAATTAAAGTCTGACTGATTTTAAAAGTGTATTCAAAAGTTAATACTATGCCAGCAAAATAAGGAGTTATGCATCACAAAAGCAAAAGTTATTTTAAGTAACATGACGAGGGAAATAATATTTCCAACAATGTATTCTGTTAATGTAATTTTAAATTAAAAATTAAAAGGCTAACAATTATCCCAACAGCCACTAAGGCTGAAAAACAGGATAAGGAATCATCGAAGTACACAAGCTAGTCTTAATACGTGAAACAACAGAACCTAGAAATAGCATACATTGATTGGCACTCTATAAACAATCATAGATGTGTTTAAGCAGTGTTTCTCAAACTGTTGATCCAGACCCAAAAGGGGATCACAAGGTTATTGTAGGGGATTCGCAATATTACCTTTACTTCTGTGCTGCTGCTGCCTTCAGAGCTGGGCAGCTGGAGAGTAGCAATGACTGCTGGCCAGGTGCCCCGCTCTGAAGGCAGCGTGGCTGCCAGTATCTGCACAATAGTAAGGGTGGCATTTTTGAGGGGGAGGTCGGTCATCTTGGCCTGAAATATTTTCAAAGAGGGGGCCCAACAAAATAAAATTGAGAACCCCTGTGTTAGAGGATCAGAAACTTTCCTTATCAGAAAGGAATGTAATAGGTGCTACAAACTATATATTAGCCATCAGTGCTTGATAATTAATGAGCAATAATTAGGATACTTCAATACAAGCAAAATAATAACTAAGAGTAATTTAAGTCTTTTTCCTGTACATCCTAAAGATTGTACTGTAGTATAAAGCAAGGCTCTACACAATATATTCAGCTCACTTTCTGTTGTGATGGATTGAAATATAAGATGTTAGCGGTGATGCTGCAGGAGGGAAATTATGATTTAGGCACGACAGGAGCATGTTGGGCTAAATTTCATGACAAGTGTCAACGCTGAAAATTATTATTATAGAAGTGACAGAAAGGTAGCAAGACGCATTATATGTCAAGAACATTCATATAAGCAGTGAAATACTAATGGATAATTTTGGTAGGAGTTGCAATGCAAATTCTATGGATTAGAATGAGAGAATAGTAAATGAAAATTAAGTTAGTGTCTGCTACAGACTATTAAATCAGGAAGACAGGGTAGGTAAGATGAAGTGCTTGTGAATTAGACAAAATGTGAAGACCTGGAGCTCCTGATATTACCAAGGTATCTTCCAGTCAATTTTATGTGTATGAATGAGACAGAAAACCACTTACCATTCAAAGTAATATGAAATTAAAAGCCTTTAGCTCTGTTAATGTTAGACTTTTTTTATTATTATTTTTGTGGACACAGTCTACCTCTCCTCCATCATTCCCTATTCCAACGTGAAGCCTGCTGAATTATTCCAAACCATGAACTGCTTTATTAATCTGGAATGCCTTCACACAACTCTAGAACCCAGCGTCTGCTGCTACTAGGAACTATCAGCATGTTTCTCAAAGAAAATCACTTACATATAAGAAGGCCTCTCTGCACAGCAGAAATCATGCAACGATCCTAGGCCTGATAACATGATACTTTCCCCTTTCTGAATTCAAGCCCATGTACACAATAGGAAGTCTGAGAAGCACTGCAGAGAAACTGAGCTCCAACCTTGACCAATCCATTCTCTTCTTCGCTAATGAAAGTGAATTGAGAGCAACTGGGACCCTAATAACTGAGATCATCAACCTTTAGGGACATTTACCACTCTCTCTAAAGCAAGTCTCAATTTGGCCAGTATATAAGAAATGATCTCTTGATACAACAATCTTTCCATCTATTGCCTCTCGTATCTAACCTCACAACCTTGTGCAATTGAGAAACTCACCAAGAGTTGCCTCCTACTCTGCATCAATACTGTCAAGGTTCTGGAATCTTCCATGGTGTTAATGGCACTGACATATGGATCTCCTCTTGGCCAGGTAAATCTGTTATTTTCAGTGGGAGATTTGCTGTGGATTGAGTGTAGTAGATGAATAACTTTGTAGACCTGGCTCACGGACAATAATTCAAAATGCAAATAGCTCTCTTCACACAAATAGCTTCACTCCCACTCTCTAATCCATGGAAGGCTTGTACCTATATGTAATAAGACTCACTGAGAACCAATGCTGCCAAAAAAAAGTCAGATTGCTTTTGTGTGTTTGTTTTCAAGGGTGATGGCTGATTTGTAATAAGATTCAAAACAGCATTAGTGGGAGGCATAGCCAAATGATTGAAACATACCACTAGGAGTCAGGAGATATATATTCTGTTCCATACACTCCTTGTGTGACACAACCTTTTCCCCCCTTCCCCATTTGTAAAATGAGGATAACCACGTTATCCTTCTACGTGTGAGATTTAATTTGTACTTTTAAAAGTACTTTGAACTCCTCAGGTAGAAGGTGCTATTGAAGTGTAAATTATATCTCAACAAAAGATAGCAGTATTGATATCAATCAGAGTTAAAATGAAGCTAGATAAACGTGCAGTTCACTTACTAAAGGCTAAAATGTTTATAAATCTTATTTCAGGAAACAATAAAATAATGAAAAACA
The DNA here is from genome assembly GCF_965140295.1 of Lepidochelys olivacea. Classification (NCBI taxonomy): domain Eukaryota; kingdom Metazoa; phylum Chordata; order Testudines; family Cheloniidae; genus Lepidochelys; species Lepidochelys olivacea. Next base: position 78,686,321 of record NC_140414.1, read on the forward strand.
TTAATTGGTATAGAGGATATTTAAATAAATAAGTCAGTGTCTACTAGTTGACACTTACCAACTTTTCTTTTTAAAAAGACATCAACTCCAAGGTTGCACATATACTAAAGCACCAGTATCTCACATAGTGAAATATCAGAGTAAATGAAAATTCTGGCAGCGGAATTTTTGAAACTCCTAGGTATAATGCTGTGCTTAAGATAAAATTATTCTGATGAATTCCTACAATTCATTGCTGTTTTGAAGTGCTTGGGAAGGTGGGTGTTGGCAGTTGATTGGGGGGAAAAACTTGGTTTTGACCTGTGCTGAATTAAAATGGTATATTTAATATATATTAAATAAATAACACGAGCTTAAACAAGTCCTGGTACACCCACAAGCACTGGTCAGGCATGAAAGGCTGTAAACAAAAAAACCCATCAGTCCCTCTGAAGAGGATCACAGTTAGGCACCTTTGCAATTTTACGTACAAGGAAGCTTTTATAGCACCTTATGTTTACCTCTTATTAGTAGACTGGGGTTTTGTTTTTATGGTCATTAAACTTCATTAAAATCTTCTTTCAATAATTCTGGTCATGTAAATCTAAAGTGCTTTACTGTGGGGAAAATATTTATTCAGGACAACAGTTAACAAGTGTATCCAAATATTGGTTTGTCAGATGCTAGCAAAATGCATGAGTGACATTTTCTAGCAGCCCTGGAGGCAGATACCATACCCTCAAGTGCTTAGAAAGAAGGTGATAGAGTGGCTTAAAGGATTGGTAATTGGATACTTCACCTTTAGGTCACAGTAGGTCATTGGTTCAAGTACAGAATAGGCTAGTAATGACTAAAAATAATACTATCTGACAGCTATTTGGAGGCCTATGTGAAATGCATTGGTGATCTTAATCCAATGCTTAGTAGACATGTATCAATGCTCAAAAAAGAAAATGAAGATGTTTGGCAGCTTTCTTAGAAATGTTTGCATAGAAATACTGGATGTGGGTTACCTAGGCTGAGGTATGTTGACATGGAAGTTAGTTTCCTAACTAAATTCACTAGGACTCTTCTCTGAATAAGGACAACGGGACTGAGCCTTTGAGGTTTATGCAATATGTGAAGAGGGGTAAGTCACTATCTGTAACTTCTTAGGCTATGTCTACACTGGCAATTGAACAACAACAACTTTTGTCTTTCAGGTGTTAAACCCTCCCTCCCCCCGAAAGGCAAAAGTTTTGCTGCAACAAGTGACAGTGTGAACAGTGCATTGTCGGCAGGAGTGCTCTCCTGACGACAACGCAAAACGTTGGGGGTAGAAGTTTTTTGTCAGCAGGAGAGTCAACAAACAGTGGCTACACTGCACGACTTTTAGCGGCACAGCTGTGGTGACACAGTCGTGTCATTAAAAACTGCGTAGTGTAGACATAGCCTTAGTATTGTCATAGCTTCACTGGTAGAAAAAAAGCTATAGTTAGTAATGCCTTTGGTATCATGGAAAAAATACAATTAAAATTGTAAATATCTGAAGTCACTTCTAAGCTCATCATTATTTATAATCCTAGGAGATCCAATCAAGATAGAGATCCCATTCTATCGGGCACTGTACAAATAAACAGTCAGTAACATTTCCTTCCCTGAAGACCTTACAATCCAAACAAAGAAAATAGACAAAGGTAGGAGGAAAAACAGAAGCACAGAGAATTGAAGTGACTTGCTCAAGGTAATACACTAGGTCAGTGACAATGCCAGACATAGAACTCAGGTCTCCTGACTCCTATTCCAGTGCCTAGTCCACAAGGCCACACTGCTTCCTAGTGGACAGCTGCATTGTAGCAGTCTAATGAAGCCATGATTCCTTTGGGAGGAAAAAAACATTTTATCTGCCAAGTTGGCTGACATAGGAACTGCTGTCCTCAGGCAATTGGCCTGGGGTGAGCGTGAAGCTTTCCCTGATAGCTGTGGAGGCCTTATTCATCATTTTTGCAGAATTTAAACTTTCATTTAAAAACAATTGCTTGTTACAATGACCACACAACTGAACAGGCCTGCTAAAGTGGGGCGAAGGGGGAATTGCCCAGGTGCCTGGGCGATTTAAAAGGGCCCGGAGGCCCCTGGCCACTGCCAACAGTGCAGCAGAGCTAAGACAGGCTTCCTGCCCGTCCTTGCTCTGCACCACTCCCGGAAGCTGCCAGCATGACTCTGTGGCCCCAGAGGGGGGTGTCTCTGCATGCTGTCCCCGCCCTGAGTGCTGACTCCACAGCTCTCATTGGCTGGGACCTGTGGTCAATGGGAGCTGTGCGGCTGGTGCCTGTGGGCAGCAGGGGTTCTTACAAGCTGCTGCCAGAGGGGTGTGCCGGTCACTTTCAGGAGCCGCCTGAGGTAAGCGCTGACTCCCTGACCCTCTTCTGCACCCCAACCTCCTGCCCTAGCCTAGAACCTGCACCCCCCCAAAGCCTGCACCCGGCACCTCTTCCTGCACCCCAACTCCCTCCCAGAACCTGTACCCATCACCCCTCCCACACCCAAATCCCCTCCCAGAGCCCACAGTCCCTTCTGCACCAAACTCCTCCCAGAGCTTGCACCCCGCACTCCAACCCACTGCCGCAGCCTGGTGAAAGTGAGTGAGGGTGGGGGAGAGCAAGCGATGGAGGGAGGGAGAATGGAGTGAGCAGGGGGCTGGACAGGGGCATGGTCTCAGGGAAGGGGCAGGGTAGGGGCGGGGCAAGGGTCTTTGGGTTTGTGCGATTAGACAGTTGGCAACCCTGCCAGGCGGGCATGTGGAAGTCCTGGATGTACTGGAAGAGTGCATGCAGCAGGCAGCTCGCTGGGCACCTGCCAGTGCAGCACTGCTCAAATGTCAGGTGGACCGTCCGTGCGGGCATGGCTTGTGTGTGCATGGGGGCCCATTGACTATTCTGCCCCGCAATTGCTGTGAGCGGGCCTGGAACTGACACAGTAGTGTCTTCCTCAGTCTGCTGACAGACTGCTTCAATGATTCAGTTATAGAGCAAGCAACAGCAGAGTGAAATTACAAGACTCTAGTCAGTTTTACAATCAATTACAATTGTGGGCAGCATTAAGACTGTAAATAAATATTTCTTTCTTCTGCTGCTCCTTGAGAAAGCTATGAGTTACAACAGAGGAGGAATTAGAGTTGGTCATTGGAGAGGAGGTCCCAAAAAATGGACATTGGCAAAAAGAGACAGTAGGGGAGACCTACTTTTTTTGCAGTAGACGCCATGGGGCTCGGAAAGGCAAAGAAAGATATCCCCCCTCTTTCACCCTTCTAAGAGCTGGAACTTCAAATTTAGAATGAGCGCCTTAAGGGGGGTCTCCACTTGTCTTTTATATTTATCTCTACCTAACAGGTGTCCAGTAAACTTTTCAAATTCTAGATATAACTCTCACTGGAAAACACACACAAAGTTAAGCACTTGTGCAAGTGATTGCAGGTTTGGAGTCTTTTACTGTACCTTTAACTCAGCATTAATCTATTTAGTTCTTTGCATCAAGCTATTAGAATGGGGAAAATGTTAATGCCACTAACACTGCTGTACTAGTTTTCTGGACGAACAGACACTTCAGTTTCCAAGTGTGTAAAGCACTACATTTCCTATTAAAAAAATCGTCCACGGGGAATCCTATTGATAGGCAATATCTTGTTCTAAAGTAACTTATCACTGAAAAGTCAATGTTCAGGATTGTTGGATCTATATGATTCCTGCAGTGTGAACAGGAATTTGAAAAAAACCTTAGTAAACCTTAGTGACTCTGACTGACTATACAAAAGCAGAACTGTTAAATAAATAAAATTGTTTTTACATGGCTGCTTTCCTGATAACTGCACTTGGACTACACTAATTTTTCACAACTGTTGCACAAGCTAAAAACAGAATGCTTAACTTTCAGTGCAGTTCATTTTTCTCAGAAGAGTGCAAGTGTGGAATGAAAGACAGGTTGGCTTAAGATTGCTGTCAGGAATACAAGCCAAAATTTGAGAAAAGTCAATGATTTCAGGAATTATACTGAATTTAGATCCTTGTTATTTGCTCAGACTGTGTACAATTTGTTTCTGGTACACCAGTTTAATACTATGGACAAAAACAGTACTTGATTTCAATAGGTCTACTCAACATGAATAAAGTTAAGCATGTACTTTGCATGGTATTGGCCTGAAATTAGTTATACAGAAAGTTGGGAAGTTATTTTTATTATTGCTGTAAGGGCTAGCCCTGGGTAGGGGAATATAGTTTATTTTCTAAAGTAAAATATCTACAAGGTTTTCATTCTTTTCAATACTTAAGGCATAAGATTTACCAGACAGGGCTACACACATACTAAATCATTTTTAAGGCCTGACAACCTGGGCTCGGTTCTTTGAAAGTTTTCACCAGTGATGAGGCCAGTGCACATAGAGTTCCCATACATCAAATTACAAACATTCAGGGGGAAATAAAGTAAAAGTAGTATTGTATGACAGAGGTCTGGTGCAATCTGGGTCCGAATCTGGTATGATGGTAGTTTTAAAAAAAGGCAGTTATAAATCCCCGTGGACTCTGTCTCTCTTTCCAAGCCAAGGTAAAGGCATAAACCCGGAAATGATCCCTTCTTCCACCTCACCAAGCTAGGAGCAGCAGCTTGGTGTTTGTACACCTCATCCCAGCTTTACTCGTACAAATCCACCTCCTTAGGGAGACGTGTGAAAAGGCAACCTACAATCAATATGGAAAACTCTCCGGGCTATAAATCAGCCACGTGGAGCTGTCGCTGCTGCTGCGGTGACTTCCTGCTTCAGATCATTTGAGCTGTTGGGCGCAGCTCAGCAGGGAAAAGACGAGACAAGCAGCAGAGGAATCGGGGCAGTTTTAAGGAGGGGGAGAAAAAGTTTGTGCCTGCAGCACAGTGACGGACTGAGCAGGGGGCGGCGGCAGTAGCAGCCGGCGGCGGCGGCGGGAAGGCAGCAGATCAGCAGGCTGGGATCGGGGTAGAGCTAAAGAGAGGAGCAGGAGCGGAGAGCAGGCGGCTAGAGCGAGCAACGCCAGGCGCGGGCAGGGAGCCGAGCCCGGCTCCGGGCTGGGGACGGGGTAGCTCAGGAGGGGGCCGAGGCGGGCGGCGGGAGCGGTAAGCGGTAGCAGGGCGTCGGGCCGGCGCGGGACGATGCGGCTGAAGCTGGGCTTTCTGCTGCGCGCCGTGCTGCTGGCGGGCAGCTTCCTGGGGCTGCTGCTGCTCTGGTCCTCGCTGTCCCCCCGCGCCGAGGAGCCGAGCCCGCAGGGCAGGATGTGGGTGAGTGAGCGAGCGCTCGGGCGGGGCGGTGTCTCCCCCCCAGTGCGGGGGGATGGGGAAGGGGTGTCTCCCGGCCCGCCCAGCCCCCTCCAGGAGAGGCGGCTGCGCCTGGCAGGGCCTCCCTCCTTCGCTGGGCGGCGGCTGGCGCCCAGGCTGCGGCCTGTGGCGTTTGAAGGCCCGACCGGGGAGCTGCGGCCGGCCTGGCTAGCCGGGCTCCTCACAGCGCCCGGGCACCATGCCCAGCCGTCCCCGCTGCCGAGCACGGGTGGGGCGGGCTTCGCTGTGGCGGGCACGCGGGGATCGAGCCCCGCTGGGCGACCGCCGCCCTCGGGCCTGCCCTGACCCTGTGGCTCTGGGCAGGGGGAGTCCCGCCCACCCCCGAGGCCGTCGATACCCGTGAGGGGACCAGGCTGCGGCCCGTGCAGTGCCCCGGTGCAGCGGCAGCCTAGCCCCAAGAAGGGCTGGCTTTGGTGGGTGCAGCGCTCTTCTCCCCCCCCCCCCCCCGTTACTCGGGGTGATGGTGGCGGCATGCAGCGCCCACTGAAATGTCTGAGCAGACCTAGGGAGGATCAGGGACATTCAATTGAGAAGGGAGACAGACCGGAGCTGAGGCTCTGGGGGTGTATCCGGCACTCACCGAGTTCATTAGAGCGACGCTGGAAGGGCTATGTTATCCCGCGCCCGCAGGTGGTAGGAAATAACCTACCTTCTTCTGCGAACTAAATGGCAGGAGCAAGAGCTGCACAGGTGTACAGGGCTAGCTGTAGTTAATCAATTTCAGTATATACAAAAACAATGCCCTTACCTTGTTCGTTTTGGATAAGAGCACTGGCTCAGGCATATGCTTTTATTGCAGTAAACAATAGCTTGAACAGTGATTTCCTAATTGTGGAACACTTGATATACATCTCAGCCTCAGGGTAATTCTGGTAGAGGCCTTGCACCTCTGTATTCATGCCTGGGAAAATGTACAGAACATTAATCCTGGCACTTTTAGTAAAAGCTACAAATTGCACCATTTTTGCCTCGGCCTTCCCAGTTGATCTAATTCCTAGCTGACTGGTTGGATTAAAGGCACATTTTGTCACATTAAGATAATTAATGTCTCAATGTAAACTTTGTAAAGTGTCCAGATACCTCATAATGCTTACTTTTTACCATGTATTAAAAAACACTACACGTTTTCTTCTCTTCCCCCTTTCACAAACTTTCTTCATTCTCCTGTGATGTGGTAGTTCTCATCTCAAGGGGCCCCCACTGTGCTCCACCTACTACAGACAGAGGAGCATTTGTGGTAGAGACAAGAGAAGCAGATCCAGCAGAAAGAGTAACATGAAAAGCTCTTGCTGCTGGCATGATAGTAGTAGTTGGTGTGGGGGTGGCAGAACAGACCTTATTCAGGGTTACAAGTCCCCACAGTGAAACAGTAGCATGGTCTCTGATATCTAGAACAACTGACTGCTGTTGTAATAGCATTTTGTTCTTAAAATATTTTTTACCAGTAGCTTGTAAAAATGCTATACTTCAAGAGGTCTGAGAAACAAATGTGCATGCTCCCCAACTGCATGTGTTACTATAGAATTACTGCAGTTGAGAATAAACCAGCCCTCCTTTGACTGGATTTGCAGTAGGTATTTCTGTTTAGATCATATCTTGTAAGTGCTGTTCATCATGCTGAGGTTCAAAAGCTAAGTTTAAAGTAATCTCGGAGATCTTACTTTAACCCACAAAAGCAAGCAAGGAAATTTCATAGTTAAAACTAAAAATCTGAGATGACATTCTGGCTTTCACTCATTGTGTGTTTGGCTTTTATAGCTGAACGCTTTGCATAATAACCAAGAGAAAGTTAGTTTGTATAATTCTTAACTTGTGAACATTAGTAGGCTCTTTCAAGAGATGTTGCTATCGTTTGGAACCCGTACAGTTTGTTGGATCGTGTCAGATATAGTTGAGATGATGGATTATAATGGCTCCTTTGGAGTTCTCATGGTTGATTAGAAAATGAGTTTTCTAATTTCTGATCTGTCCTTCTAAAAACATGTTTTGTGCCCGTACAATAAACCCATGTTTAAAATCTTTAGAATTTTTAGTTGCATATGAATTTTCTTGTCTGTGACATTTCAGTTTAAATTCACTAAAATCATTTATTTTTATTTTTAGTGCTTATGAAGGGTGTTAGTCTTGACAGCTTTGGAAACTAAAGTCTCCTAAAAGAATAGGCAAATCATGGGTAGTAGTTATTGAGAGATAATTCAGGGTCTATCCTCACAGCAAAGAAAAACCCCTGGCTGGGCTGTGCCCACTCACGTGGGCTTGCATGCCTTGGGCTGCAGAACTGTTTCATTGACACCTGAGCTCTGGGACCGTTGTGCCTCAGAGGTTCCTAGAGCCTGGGCTGCAGCCTGAGCCCAGAAGTCTACACAGCAATGAAACAGCCCCACTGGCTGAGCTCTGTGAGTTTGAGTCGGCTGCCGCAGGCCAGCTGCAGGTATCGTTGCAGCTTCAGGTGGTTCCTACTGGTCACTATTGAGGTGCACTTCCTGATGTGAAGAATCTTTCCCCGCCTCTGTGTGCGTGTATTGATTAAAACGAGGACTGTAGTGCAAAGAAACTTCCACCTTTCACAAACACTGAATTCACTCAGATAAAAATTGCTTCTGAGCTGAAACCTTGTGGCCAAGTTGAATGATTACTGACAAGGTGGATGAGGTAATATTTTTATTGGACCAACTTTTGTTGGTGAGGCCTGGTCTACACTATGAGTTTATGTTGGATTTAGCAGCGTTAAATCCGAATTAACCTTGCACCCGTCCACACAACGAAGCCATTTTTTCAAGATAAAGGGCTCTTAAAACCAATTTCTGTACTCCTCCCCAACCAGGGGATTAGTGCTGAAATCGACATCGCTGTTTCGAATTAGGGTTAGTGTGGACGCAATTCAAAGGTATTGACCTCCGGGAGTTATCCCACAGTGTACCATTGTGACCTCTCTGGACTGCACTCTGAACTCGGATGCACTGGCCAGGTGTACAGGAAAAGCCCTGGGAGCTTTTTAATCTCATTTCCTGGTTGGGCAAGCGAGCTAATCAGCACAGGTGACCATGCAGTCCCAGAATCGAAAAAGAGCTCCAGCGTGCACCGAACGAGAGGTACTGGATCTGACCACTGTATGGTGAAAAGGAATCTGTGCTATCAGAACTACGTTCCAAAAGACAAAATGCCAAAACATTTCAAAAAATCTCAGAGGCCATGAGGGACGCAACACAGTGCCCCATGAAACTTAAGGAGCTCAGAAAAGCGTACCAGAAAACCAAAGAATCAAACAGACGCTCTGGGACAGAGACCCAGACATGCCGCTTCTATGCTGAGTTGCATGCAATTCTAAGGGGGGCCGCCACCACGACCCCACCCCTGTCCATAGTCTCCGATGATGGGGTACTCTCCGCCATGGCTGAGGATTTTGCGGACGGGGAAGATGAGGAGGAGAACGAGCTCGGGGAGAGCACACAGTACACTGTTCTCCCTGACAGCCAGGATCTTTTTATCACCCTGACTGAAATACCCTCCCAACCCAATGAAGCCGGAGAGTGTACCTCTGGTGAGTGTACCTTTTAAAATATAATACATGTTATAAAAACAAGCGTTTTTTAATGATTAAGTAGCCTTGAGGACTTGGGATGCATTCGTGGCCAGTACTGCTACTGGAAAAGTCTGTTTACGTGTCTGGGGATGGAGTGGAAATCCTCCAGGGATATCTCCATGAAGCTGTCCTGGAGGTACTCTAAAAGCCTTTGCAGAAGGTTTCTGGGAAGAGCAGCCTTATTCCGTCCTCCATGGTAGAATACTTTACCACACCATGCTAGTAGCAAGTAATCTGATATCATTGCATGACAAAGCCTGGCAGCATATGGTCCTGGTGTTTGCTGGCATTCAAGCAACATCCATTCTTTATCTCTCTGTGTTATCCTCAGGAGAGTGATATCGTTCATGGTAACCTGGTTGAAATAGGGGAATTTAATTAAGGGGTCATTCAGAGGTGGCCGTTCCTACTGGGCTGTTTGCCTGTGGCTGAAAAGAAATCCTCCACGCAGTTAGCCACGTGCGGAGACGGGGGGCAGCATTGGCGCTGAGGGGTTCGCGTTTGGCTAGCAGGTATCTTCTCTGATACCAGCCAGGCGGTGGGGGGAGGGGAAAAGCGATCATCCCAGAGAACTGGGTTGGGGGAGGGGGTTAGTTTGGTTTCTGCTGCTGCACGTTAACAGGAAAACTGCAGCACTAAATGGTCAACTCAACGGGCTTTGCTTGGTATGGGAAAAGAGGGGGCTGCTGTTATGAAGGTTGCAGAAGCCGAAAGACTATGGCTTACCATGGCCGCCTGCAAGCCGAATTCTATTGCCCGGCCCTGCATGTGTGATCTCTAACACCAAAGCCGCAGGCACTCAATATAAGATGCAAAATGCGACCTTGTACCAAAATCACATGTGCTATGTAATGTGAATAGTGTTGTTCACTGTGAAAGAGTATAGCCATTGTTCTGTAAAATGTATCTTTTTAAATACTTCACTCCCTTTTTTTCCTCCAGCAGCTGCAAATGTTTCAAGCCTCCCTTCTCCATCCCAAAGGCTATCTCAGATAAGGTGGCGAAAAAAACACATGCGATGACATGTTCTCTGAGCTCAGGCAGTCCTCCGGCACTGACAGAGCTGTGTGGAGGGACACAATAGCAGAGTACAGGACAGTGGCCGATGAACGTGAGGAGAAGTGGCGGCAGGAAGATCAGAGGAGGCATGAGGCAACGCTGGGCTACTGCGGGATCAAACGGACATGCTCCGGCGTCTAGTGGAGGTTCATGAACGGCAGCAGGATCACAGACTGCCGCTGCAGTCCCTGCTTAACTGCCCTCTGTCCTCCCCAAGTTCCATAGCCTCCTCACCCAGACGCCCAAGAACGCGGGGTGGGAGGCTCCAGGCACCCAACCACTCCACCCCAGTGGACAGCCCAAGCAACAGAAGGCTAGCATTCAACAAATTTTGAAGTGGCCTTTTCCTTCCCTCCTACCCTCCTCCCACACCCCACCCTGCTACCTTGTCAGTTATCTCCCTATTTTTATAATCAATTAATAAAGAATACATGTTTTTTTAAATGATAGTGACTTTATTTCCTTTGCAAGCAAGCTGTGATTGAAGGGGGGCGGGAGGGGGGGCTTACAGGGAATTTAGAGGCAACCATGGGGGTGGGTTTTCATCAAGGAGAAACAAACAGAAGTGTCACACAATACCCTGGCCAGTTATGAAACTGGTTTTCAAAGCTTCTCTGATGCGCAGCGCTTCCTGCTGTGCTCTTCTAACTGCCCTGGTGTCTGGCTGCGTGTATTCAGCGGCCAGGCAATTTGCATCAACCTCCCACCCCGCCATAAACGTCTCCCCTTACTCTCATAGAGATTGTGGAGCACACAGCAAGCAGTAATAACAGTGGGAATATTGGTTTTCCTGAGGTCTGAGCGAGTCAGTAAATTGTGCCAGTGACCCTTTAAACGTCCAAATGCACATTCTACACTTCTGCACTTGCTCAGCTTATAGTTGAACAGCTCCTGACTACTGTCCAGGGTGCCTGTGTACGGCTTCATGAGCCAGGGCATTAACGGGTAAGCTGGGTCCCCAAGGATAACTATAGGCATTTCAACATCCTCAACAGTTATTTTCTGGTCTGGGAAGTAAATCCCTTCCTGCAGCCGTTTAAACAGACCAGAGTTCCTGAAGACGCGAGCGTCATGAACCTTTCCCGGCCATCCCATGTTGATAGTGAAACGTCCCTTGTGATCCACCAGTGCTTGCAGCACCATTGAAAAGTACCCCTTGTGGTTTATGTACTGACTGCCCTGGTGGTCCAGTCCCAAGATAGGGATATGGGTTCCATCTATGGCCCAACCACAGTTAGGGAATCCCATTGCAGCAAAGCCATCTAGTATGACCTGCACATTTCTCTGAGTCACTACCTTTGATAGCAGCAGCTCAATGATTATGTTGGCTACTTGCATCTCAGCAACCCCCACAGTAGATTTGCCCACTCCAAATTGATTCCCGACTGACCGGTAGCTGTCTGGTGTTGCAAGCTTCCACAGGGCTATTGCCACTCGCTTCTCAGCTGTGAGGGCTGTTCTCATCTTGGTATTCTTGCGCTTTATGGCAGGGGAAAACAAGTCACAAAGTTCCATGAAGTGCCCTTATGCATGCGAAAGTTTTGCAGCCACTGGGAATCATCCCAGACCCGCAACACTATGTGGTCCCATCACTCTGTGCTTGTTTCCCGGGCCCAGAATAGGCGTTCCACGGCATGAGCCTGCCCCATTAACACCATGATCTCCAAATTGCGGGGGAATGCGGTTTTAGAGAAAAGTGTGTTCATGTCCATCGCCTCCTTGCCTGGTTTTTCAGGTGCTGGTTCTGCATACACTGCACGATAATGCGTGAGGTGTTTACAATGGTCATAACTGCTGCGGTGAGCTGAATGGGCTCCATGCTTGCTGTGCAATGGCGTCTGCTCCTGCTTGGGCAATCCAGGGAAAAGGGCGCAAAACGATTGTTTGCCGTTGCTCTGACAGAGGGAGGGGGCGACTGACAATATGGCTTACAGGGAATTAAAATCAACAAAGGGGTGGCTTTGCGAGAAACAGAATGCCCCCCTTAAGGACAGAACTCAAAAATGGGTTTAGCAGGCGTTTGATTTCACAGAGGGAGGGAGGAGAAAATGAATACAAAACAAATCTGGTCTATTTCTTGTTTTGATCCACTTCATCTATCTTTATACATCTTACTGGCAGCAGACTGTGCAGTACGACCGGCAGCCATCATCATCTCCTGGGTCCTCGGCAGAAGACGGTGCAGTATGACTGCTGGCCATCGTCTTCTCCTGGCTGCTGATTAATAGACAGTGCACTGCTGGAAGGACTCAATCGCCATGAGATAAAACTTAAAAAGGAAATGACCTGGCTGAGTCACTCTCATGTTTGCCTAGGCACCCCGAGCTCATCCAGGTCGGTTAAAAGAGCACCCTGGACTACGTTGATGACGGCTACCAGTCATACTGTGCTGTCTGCTGCCAAAAGGCAATAAGCTGCTGCTGTGTAGCAATGCAGTAGTGCATCTGCCAGCATCCAGGAGACATATGGTGACGGTGAGCTGAGCAGGCTCCATGCTTGCCGTGGTATGGCGTCTGCACGGGTAACCCAGGAAAAAAGGCGCAAAACGATTGTCTGCTGTTGCTTTCACGGAGGGAGGGAAAGGGGGCCTGACTATATGTACCCAGAACCACCCGCGACAATGTTTTAGCCCCATCGGGGATTGGGATTTCTACCCAGAATTCAAATGGGCGGCAGAGACTGCGGGAACTGTGGGATAGCTACCCACAGTGCAACGCTCCAGAAGTCGACGGTTGCCTCGGTAGTGTGGACACACTCTGCCGACTACATGCACTTAGAGCATTTGTGTGGGGACACACACAATCGACTGTATAAAAACACTTTCTACAAAACCGATTTCTATAAATTCGATCTAATTTCGTAGTGTAGACAAGGCCTGAGAGAGACAAGCTTTTGAGCTAGAACACCACTCACTCTTCTGGTCTAGGAAATGTACTCAGAGTGTCACAGTTAAATACAAGGAGGAACAGATTGTTTAGCATAACTAGTTAACCCATATTTCAAGGGACCATTCCAAGTGAAGTGGCCTGTTAACACCTCTACAGTCGTGAGGGAGACAGGGGTTGGTTCGTGGGTTATAGATTGTTGTAATAAGCCATAAATGAATGATTACTGCCAATTATAAAGCTCTGAAAACAAGAGTTTATAAACTTGGAAATGCTGACAGACCCTTAACTTAGCAAGCAGCTTTCTGCTAGCTCTTAACTGTGCATGCTCCTTCCTTGTATCCCTGGGTGCATGCACAATTGCTGCTTGGCTCAAGTGGTTAGAGATCTCAGGTCACATATAAAAAGAGTGATTTGGAAACCACTTCCAGCTGAGGCATGTTTTTTAAACTAGCAAGAGCAGGTCTGAAAAGTATGAATCTGGGGAAAAGGTATTCTGTCCATGGTTACCTATAGATGATATATGCAGGTTGAACTACTCAGACTTTTAATTTCAGTGATAAGCATTTAATCATACATTTAGGAAAACTGCACTTTATTTCTAATGAAGAGTTAGATTTTTTTTCTCTGTGTTAAATACACTATCCAAGAGAAAAATCTAATCCAAGTGACTAGGTCTTAATTTATTAGTCAAGTGAATTGGTTATTTTGTTTACAGTCACTTACTTTATGTATCTTGTAGTTTGTGTGCTTGATGCTTTATGTATAAAAACAAGGTCCAGGCCCTGCAGCTAAAATATAGCCAACACAAGTGTTAGTGTATGTATGCCCATGGTGCAGTGAGTTAAGAATGATTTGGAGGAGAATAAAGAGGATGGTTAGCGAATGGTGACTCAGTTGGTGACATAGAATAAAGCATTGAATTTGGAGTTGGTTAAGGAGACCAATGGAGCAATTGTATAGTGCCCACTGACAAGTCTTTTCTGTTTTCTTTTCTTTTTTTAAAGCAGATAAAATAGCATGCATAAGACAAAAAGCATGCATAAGACTAGGAACGTTACTACATTTGAAACTACATTTGAAAGTATGGTGATAACTGCTATGTTGGACATGATAACACTCCATGACACTATCCTGTATTTACTCAAGAGATTTGTACCTCTGGGGATGTACTTTAGCATTTTCAAACAACAACAAATGTTAGAAGCACTGGTAACGTTACAAATCTTTCAGAATGCAGTTTATCATAAATACATTGTCAATGGTCTGTGGAACAGCTGATAGATTTTTAACATGAGAAATGTTAAGTCATATATTGTGTATCTAAAACTTAGGAGGTAACTTTTGCATTGATTGCCTATAACTTTCAGTTGTTTAACAATCAAAGTTATTGCATTCAGGTTGGAAGGAACATGAAGGTATAAATGTCTCGTTGTTTAGCAGTCGTGAAAAGGTCAAGATAATCATAGGGTGAATCCAAAGGAATTGGAGGGGCTGGGAAGAAAATATGCCACTGTATAAAACCATGGTTGAGACTCCACTGGGGCTAGGAGTACTGTGTCCAGTTTTGGGAACCTTATCTCTGAAGGATGTACAAATTTTGGAGAAGGTTCAGATAAATCAAGGTACGGTATATAGTTTCTGCAAAACCTGAGCAGTTTGCAGAAGAATTCTAATCTAACAGTGACAAGGTGAAAAAATGAATTCTTCTCTGCTTGGCAGTGATCCCATATGAAATAAGCTAATTTTACAAGTAGAAAGAATTCTTGTATGTATTTTCCTCAAAACTACCAGCCTGCAAGAAGTCTGAGATCTCAGTGTTGGGTTCTTTTCCTTGTGTGTCATTATCTTTTTTGGTTCCTGCAGTAGAGATTCTGTTGGCCAGATTATGTCCTTAATTGAAGCTGTGCAACTCCACATCCTTCAGTCAGGCTGTTCAAGTTTAACTGGTTGGAAGTTAGTAAATAATTCTGATTTGTGCATTATATGTACCTAAGAAGATATCATAGTGACCTTTTAAGGGAATTATATGAACTGAGCAACAACAGAAACACATGGACACTAAAATGGAGGGGCAGGGAGAAAAACTTGGGCTAAGTATACGGAGGGCTGTCATCATTGTAAAAACATTTGAAATTTTCTTCTAGAAATGATGGAGGAATTTACATTACAAAGATTCTAGGAGAAGAAGTAATTGCTTGTCTCACCAGTGGTATTTGGGGTATAAATGTAATTCAAATCTTAACTATGGCAAATTTTTTGTTCTTATATTATTTATACTGGAATTTACAAATGTGTACCCAACGCACAAGCCTCTGGGGTATATCTATATAATAGCATATGTATTGAAACATGACTAACTGTTTTAGGGGGGAGGCAAGACTTTCTCCTAGGGTATATCAGCAGAGATGGTTTTACAAAGTAAAAGTAAAAGCTAACTATACAAAATCCAGCAAATGAACAGTTTGGGGTGGGGGAGAGGAAGGAGGAAAAAAGTCCACAAGTGATTGAACGGTATACACCTCAAAGACGGGAGGAATCATTAGGAATTAGAGTGTAGTAATGTGAGAAGCGATGGAATGTAGTTAAAAAATAAAATTTTAGGTTAAATATCAGGAAGGGGAGATTATTCCAGTGTCATAATCTCCCAAGGAAAGTGGTGGATACCTTTATTTCTAAACGCCTTTTAAAAACCAGTCTTGGTAAAGTACTAGAAAATGTGTTGTGCTGAACAATCTTGTATAGGTAGTATAGTTGACTAGAAAAACCTACTCTATAGGTCTCTGAGTCTAATTTTTCTGTGGCTACTGGTATTTGGGTTTGGAACACGCATCAAGGATCATTTGTTTGGATGAAGAGGGTGATGTTACCTACTAAAACACTATTTTACAATTAATTAATAATAATAAACTCTTTTACATCCTCTCTGTTTTAATAAACATTCGTCAAGCAGCAGTCTAACCAGTTCAGAAGCTAGTATGCTTTTGACTAGCAGTTCTCAAACTGCACTTCAGCAGAGTTGTTTCCAGATTAAACACAGGCTTCTGTTAGAATGTTTGTTGCAGCAACATATTTTGTCTACTATGAGGCAGCTTTATCCAATAGAAAAATACCTCATCTATTCATGTTGTGCAAAGCACATATCTAACAAGTGTATTTCACACATTCTATTTCTAATGATTGCTGTTGGTGGGTATTAATACACTAGTCTTATCTAAATTCTGTTTCTAAATAGTGTAGCAAGGAATTTTATAATTGTTACTACTTTTCTGAAGTGGTTTTGTCTGCATTATGTCCAGTTATACTGATAAGATAATTGTTTCTGTCGCTAGGTATTACGCTACAAATTCTGCTTCTTATATAGAAACTACATTATTGTTTGAACAAAAGAAAAAATCAGAGACCAGTTTGCTGAAAGTCTTTTTCAAGCCATACAATCTAAAAATAAGCTAGAATTTAATTTTTTACTGCTAAGGCTAAATAATGCACTTGTCCACTAAGCATTATAAACACATAGACACAGCAGGGAATAAAATTCTAATAAACCACATAAGCTTTCAAGAAACAAGTATTTGGAATTGTATGACGTTCCGAGGTGCAATCCAGACCAGCGAGGGGCTGTGTTACCACTTCCCTGCAACCTCAGGAGCCTCACATTGCTTTGCTGTGGTAGCTCCAATCTGGGCCGCTCATAAACAGCCATGCAGCATGCAGGTAATACCCTGAGTGTTTGTGGAAACTGTAGCTTGTCAGCCACAAGTCAGTCACACTCTGGCTTCCACCAGCCTGGGTTGTCACTTGCAGGGTGACCCTAACACACTCCATCTCAGATTTCCCCCCAAAATATATGTTTTGCACTGTCCAGCCCTCTCCTGGACAGGCCAGATATATTAGGTCCATTGGACCTCAAAGGAGATCAGTGTACAACAATTTATTACCATAAATGAAGTTACCCACACCGTTCAGTTTAAAGACAATACTAGATTGGTTTTAATAAAAGAATAAAATGAGTTTATTTAACTACAAAGAGAGATTTTAAGTGAGTACAAGTACAAGGCATTAAAGTCAGAAATGGTTACAAGAGAAATAAAGATAACACTTTCTAGTGCTAAAACTTGATTGAAGGTAAAATTCTTACCTCATGCTCCATGCAATAGGGCTGACCCTGTTTCAGGTCGGGATTTCTCCCAAAGTCCAAACATTTTTTCTTTTGTCTTTTTAGGTGAAAATGAAAGATATGAATAGGGAGAGAGAATGTGGAATGTTTTTGCCCCTCACTTTATAGTCCCGTACTTCTTTTGAAATGCGTTTTCCTGAGGGTTACCCCTAGATAAAGTTTGTTCCCACTGTGAGGTTGGATCATGGAGTCTTGTGAGGAAAGAGGTTCCATGCTGTTGTTTGCTAAGATGCAGATCAGTTTGTTCCTGCCCGCCTCTCCTTCCTCCCCCCACTGTCGCCCTTGCCAAAGAATGGCCACTTGATAGGTGGTTGCCCATTAACTTTGATACCAGTAGAAGTGCGTGTCAGCTTGTCCTTTGTCTTTGAGAAATGTGGTTTGCCTACTCCCCAGATATGTCTGGTAAACACACTTCAGTCATGATTTCAGCTTATATTTATAACTCTACATATAATATTACTACATACATTTGATCGTGATATTTTTGATCAGTGAGTTCTTTGTTTTCAAATACTACCTCACAAGGCATATTTTGTACAAAGAGTATTACAGTAGTGTGTACGGTGTGAATACAGGGTTGCATTCCATCATCGACCCCTTCTGCTTTGTAAGTCTTGCACCCTTCACTCCCTGCACCAGCAGCCAGGAGTGAAATGGTGAATAATAGTGAAAATGTTATAATGCCATTATATAAATCAATGGTACTCTCTTACCGGGAATACTGTGTTCATTTCTTGCTCTCTCTAAAAAATTATTAGTGGAATAGAAAGGTTTCAAAGACAGATGAGAATGATTAGAGGCATGGAAAGCTTCTATATGAAGAGAGGGTGGGAGGAAAAATTGGGACTGTTTACTTAAGAGACGAGGCGAATTAGAGGGGACATAAAAAAGTATACAAAATAACAGTATAAAAAAGATAGAGATCAGGCGTTTCTGGTTCCTTCCCATAGTGGAAGACGAAGGGGACATTCAGTGAGAATGAAAGGGAGCAAATTCAGAACTGAAAAAAGGAAACAAATTTTCACATAATTTGCCCATGAAATTCACTTCCAAAAGATATAATTGAGGCAAAGAGTTTAGCAGAATTAGAGAAGAAAATGGACATCTATTAACATTTGTATTATGGTCGCACCAAGAGGCCTCATTCAGGATCAAGGCCTTGTTGTGCTAAGTGCTGGACAGAGACAGTCTTTGTTCTCAAAAGTTTACAAGCTTACAGTCTAAAACAAACGTAATCAGAAATGACTAGCCAAACAAAATATATTCTCTCAATTCACAGGGCATATGTTTTTTTTTTTAAAAAAAAACAAAAAGCTTCCCTTTGTATGGATAAGAAGAATATCCAGTACCATGAGATCAGAATTAAAAAGCGAAAAGTTTGGGTAAGGATGCAAGCACTCATTCTCCAGGCATGACCCACCCTTACACTAGTGAGGGATTAGAAAGAAACTTTCCCTATGGGGAAGTCCAAGCTGGACCTGTACCCAAGACAAGCACAGCTGGCCTGTGTCCCAAGTGTGTTGTCATTTTCAGAAGTGACCCTGGCACTTCCCCGCCCGTCAAATCTGTGCCAGTACCGCTGCCTTGTCTTTGGGGCCTGGGCTTGGTTGGGGGTCCGCACAACAGGGGGTCCGTGCCTCACTTCTGCCAGCCACTGCTATCTCACCGCATGGCGTGTGCTGTGGAGTTAGAGACACTGCAGCTTGTCATCACGCTCGCTCTGCACCACACATGAGCGCAGTGAGGTGGCGGCAGCCAGCAGAAGGGAGGCAGGCAGGTGGTGCTGCGCTGACCCCATGGGCAGGAGGAGGTGATTAGAGATGGCTCCGCTTGAGCTTGTGAGGGTCATGTTGTTGTCAGGTCCCGTTGGGTTGCAAGGCTCTACTGTGGTGGCATTTTTGCACCTTTTTTCTGAAGCAGCTGGTACTGGCTACTGTTGGAGACAGGATCCTGGGCTAGATGGGCCACCGGTTTGAGTCAGTATGGCAATGTGTATGTTTGGAAAGGGGAGGAAGTTCTGTGTTTACTAGACGCCTACTTGCCAGACATAGTAATTTACTCCTGGGGGAATTCTGCACCATTGCAGAATTCCCTGTTTCCCCCACAGAATTTCGGGCTGCTGGACTCTGCAGAGCCCAGCTCACAGTGAACGGAATGCTCAGCCTGGCAGGGCTGGAGGCCGCACGTTCTTTGATCCTCATTCTCACAAGGACAGAGAGGGCCTGGGAAACCCAGCTCAGGGCAGGGCCACACCACACCATGTCCCCAGATGGGACAGTAAGAAATTGTGAGGAGTAAAGGCTCTGGGGGTGCTGGTGTCTGGGCTGGGGGCTGCCCCGCAGCTGGGATCTGTGGGGTAGGGGGTGCTGGTGTCTGGGCTCTGTGGAGAGGGGGGTTCTGGTGTCTGCTCCGTAGTTGGGCTCTGTGGAGAGGGGGATGCCCCACGGCTGGACTCGGGTCTGTGGAGAGGGGACTGCTGGTATTTAGGGGGTGCCACGTGGCTGGGCTCTGTGGGAAAGGGGGTGTTGGTGTCTGGGCTGGGGGGTGCCCTGCAGCTGGGCTCTGTTGGGAGGGGGGTGCTGGTGTCTGGGCTGGGGGTGCCTTAGTTGAGATTCTTTGGGCCCTCTTCTTGCAGTATAAATCAGAGCAGGATTTTTCTTTTTTCTCTTCAGGGGTCTGGCCAAAACCGTGTAACTGTCTAGTTGTGAAAAAGCTAGTATATTCAGTAAGGTATCTGTGTCGAAGGGGAAATTTTAAAAGGAAGAAAAGTGGCAAGCTTAACATATAGTAGTAGACCGGGGGAGGAGCTCAGTTGTAGTGAGCTTCTGTTGTTATCCAAAATGAAAAGGTTCCAATTCTGAAAATATGTGCCTTTTTATGTGGGAAGAATATATATGCTTATGCCTTTGGTTTTTCACTGGGATGGAGGTTTGGGTTTGGGGGGATATTAGGGAAAATCACAACACTGTTTTTGTGCAACTCTTTGGGAAAATTATGAGTTACTATTACAGTACTCTTTTTGGATAAAGACAAACTGTTTCTGTTGATTATTTTGTAATAAACATTTATTGCTTGTTATAGAAAATGTTAAAGTGACACTGTGAACTTGAAATTGAATCAGTTTAAAAACAATTTAAAAATAGTTTGTAATGGTGTACCTGCCATGAGTCCCTCTGCCAGTCTGTGGTTTTACAATTCCATTTTTCTATGTAAGGCCAACCTTCTCACAGATTTTGTGTCCCAGTCTTTAGGTGTCCAACCATAGACACCTTGTGCCTGATTTTTCAGAGGCATTGAGGACCTACCATTCCCAGTGAGGGATTAAAGAACAAAATCTATGTTCACTTATTTTGTACAGTTGAAAGTGTTTTGTTTACGGTCATTTTCACTGTTTCAGTGTACTCACATGGAGCCTGATCCACTGCCCATTGAATGGGATGGGTAGTATGTAAGCGGGGGAATAGTCCCGCTCTTGTGCGGAACTTTCCTGGCTTCTGCACTACCCCAGTGAAGTAGGCTAGCAAAAGGATCCGAGTCCTCACTCCCACTTCCTTTACCCAGTGGCCTCCCTGCCCTTGAGGACTCCCTTCCACTCTCCTGTCTGGCAGAGTCCTCGTAACGCCAACAAGGCTGGACCCAGGATTCCTGGGGGGCTCGACCCCCAACCCTGCTGTGATCACCTAGGACAGGGGCTAGGGTGTCCCCACTCCAGGGTACTCTCTCTGCACTGGGCACTTCTCTGACCCACTGACCACTACATACAATTTAAAGCAAATGCAAGTTATTTAATCAACAATTAATTTAAAAAAGAATAAGGAAAAATGGGAAAGGTTAAAGGAAACACATCAACCCGCTCTGTGGCAGGGAACATCACAAACAGTGTCTCTGGAATGTCAGGGCAGTTCACAGTCTGTTCCTTGTAAGTCCCAGGCCGCCTTCTCAGGCCCTGGCTGTGCTGTAGGGATGCTGTGGGTTGGACACTTGTTCTGGTGGTGGCCACACACTCTCAGGCTCTAAGCTGTAGGACCCTCCGTCCCAGTGTCGCCCCTGCCCTGTCGGGGTTACGATCCAAGCCTGGCCTGCAGAGCCTCTTGCCTGTGGCATCTCCCTGTGCTGGGCCCGCTGCCCAGGGTCCCCCTCACCGCACCCAGCTCTGGACTGCTCCAGCCCCAGCTCCACCACTCTGTCTTTGCTGCTCTGCCTCCAGCTCCCTGGGCTGCTTCTTTGGCCCCTCTGGCTCTGGTTGCTGCAGTTCTGCTCCCAGGACAGGTCTGCTCTGCAGGCTGCTTCTGTGACTCTGCTCCCAGCACTGTCCTGCTTCGTGGGCTGCTTTTCTGGTCCCTCTGGCTCTTGTTGCTGCAGCTCTCCTCCCAGGGTAAGTCTGCTCTCTCTGGGCTGTGCCTCTAGCTTTGGGGCTGCAGCTCTGCTCCCAGGACAGGGTCTGCTCTCTCTCTCCAGGCTGCTTTTCTGGTCCCTCTGGATCTGGCATAGCTCCGCTCCCCAACTTAGCTTGGGTCCCTGCTTTCTCCTTAGCTCGTCCCCACTCTGTCTGACCCAGGCAAATCCAGCTCACATGGAGGACAGGACCTCCCTGGCCTCCTGACTCCCTGATTAGCCTGCCCGCCCTGTCATTCAGGCTGACCTGAAGCATTGGCCTCTCCCCATTGTTCCTGGGGGCTGTCAGTCTCAGGGGGCTGTCAGTCTCAGGGTCCTGATTCCCCATCGACGCTTCCGCCTTTTTAGTACTGGGAGCTAGCCAACCAAAACACACCCACTGAATGTTAGTAAGGGGGCAACAGTCTCCTTACAAGTAGGTCAGATCCTTGGAACCTGAATGGACAGTGAGCTCCATGCAGGCATTCAGATTTATTGATGTTAGTGGGGCTGTAAGGTGCAGGGTTTGGCCTGCATGGAGCTTGTTTTATAATCAAGGCCTTAGTAGTCACTTTTCATCTATTGTATGAGAGACTCTCCGCAAAGGAAAGAGGAACATTTACAGCCAGATTTTCAGAAGTATTCACTAATTTTGTGTATCTTAAGCAAAGACTGACTGACTATACGGAAGAAACAGTGAGCTTACTATACCCAAAGTGCAGCCAAACATGGAAAGTTAATGTCACAATTTTTTCCTCAAATCTTAGTTACAGTAATTTCTAGTGTTGCTCCTGACAATAGTCGGTTAAATATTTAGTAGGTTAAATATTTTCAGATAAAAGTATGTATTTTTTTTAAATGTATGCTCCCCTCTAAATATCCTTTGAAAAAGCTTTTAAAAAATCTTCATGCCTATTCAAACTCTTGCCAGGGTGACTAAAGAGGAACTTAAAAAAATCTATTAAATATTTGGGAAATAAAATGACACTACTATTCCACACTCTATCATGTTACAGAATAAATGACTACACAATGGTTTTTTGAGTAATGGCACGGAAATGACAGAAATCTTATTCTGTTTTGGTAAAGGGCTTAATTTAATCTAAAAGGACGTTGCCAAGGATGTAAAGTCTAAGCTGTGACCAAGGATGTTCTGATGTTTGCAAGATCCCTGTAATTCATTTGTTGTTTCCCAATATAAAAGTTTCAGTGCTTTTTCACTTTTAAAAGTTAATGCTAACAGTCCCACATTAATATTAAACCCATTATAATGTGAAACAGGTAAATCAGTTACAAGTGGGGCTGCTTTTTAAATCCATAGAGAGATGCTGCAGAACTATAATTACGGTCCTTATAAATGTATGTGCACTAAGACTGGCAGTTGGAGTACTATATTGGTACCTAGGTTTTAGCATTATGTTATGTACAGAGCAACTGATACTATCTGAAAAATGGAACAAATGAAACATGCACATTCAGGAACTGAGCATTTGAAAATTTGAAGGTCTTAATTAGCCTGATATTGTTTCTCAAGGGTCCCTGTTGCTGCAGAAAGAGTGTTGGACCATCCAAGGAACCCGTACCAGTAGCAAGTAGCTCCCTTTATTTAGTTTTAAAGTGATGCAGTAGAACTTTAATGTCTGTATTAACTAATGAAATAACTGCACAAGCAAAACTGTATGGTGCTAGTGCAGTATTTACCAAAGAAACAATGTATAGGGCTGCAGAATTCATTTCAAGTACAGTCACTGCACCATGCTTGTTGGGCTGTCATTTTTAGAAAGCTTTTAAAATGTTTCACATCACTGTTCTGTGTAGTAGTTGCTTTTCAGTGGGACATTTTAAAATATCAGTTAATCAAAAACTTAATTATTTTTAAAAATGTGGAAGTCTGGGCCAGCGAGCATTGTGGTATTTGGCACTCATCACAGATGGTGCATCAGGTGCGTTTAAGATTAATTTTGAATTCTTTCCAGATTCTGAGGGCCATTTAAAATAGGTTATTAACGTTATTTTGAATAAAATTGAATTCACACGGATGCAACTTTGTGCAGAGGTCCTAGAGTTCTGACTTCTGGTGTTACCACACTTTCTCACAGAGGATCAAATATGTCAATTTTGTGATGTCTGCTGTAGATTGGCCTTCCGGGAGGGATGTTGTTCCAGAATCCATGCATTGCCAGATGGCCAAGCAGCATGTAACCTCCTCGTTATGGGACTGACCCACTGCAGAACTCTGTAAAAACTGTATCAACACACCAGTTACTTGAAATGAGTTAGTATTTACTAATGAAAAATGGCAGCATCTCTGTCCTATTTTGTCAGACTACAAATCTTCATTATAGAAGCCTGCCGAGAGGAGCCCGTTTATCCTTCACTACTGCTACATTAATAGCTCCAGCCTACAGTGTGTACAAAAGGAGACTTTTGCTTCCATAGAACAGTAAGACACCCAATCTGAAGGGAAGCTTCTGGTCTAATAAGTTATTTTTAATCACTAGATTTCGTTAACAATTATAGAATGCAAGCATCTGCCATGTGTGATTAGTTAAAAAAAAAAACAAAACTAAACATACTGCTTAAAAGGTCTCTGCCTCCTCTCTGTTGGTTTTCCATAATCAAAATGTGAATTAAAGATGACTAATGTAAAAGCTTACTTTTATTTAGAATATATCTAACACTTTAAAATATTGGGGCATGGGGAGCATTTATGTTGAGAAGCTGTTTTGGATAGTGACTTCCCCCCTCATTGTATTATGTCTGGCCACATAGCCATTTTAAATTAATGTCATCATAAAACAAGCTGTTACCAGCATGGTTATCAAATAAAACCAAAGAGCTTCTTCAGGACCTTGCAACCTATTTGGTCTATTGGTTTGTTTCTCTTCTACCTCCCTCTTCCCCCAATCCTCTGACTAATGTAGATTTAGTAGAGGATTTTAAACTCATGACAAAGATTTGAATAAACTCTAAGCAGAGGTTAAGCCAGAGCTTATTCATTCAAAATCTTGAAGGTCAGGGTTTATCAGTTTGTTGTAGCTTTCCTTAGCTAAGCAATAGGAATAACGTTCCCACATCCTGTGACAGATGTTTTTATAACAGTACAGCCATGGCGGGTGGGGGTAGCATAAAGTTGTGCTCTCCCTTTTCAGGTAAACTCCCAACATTCTCATATGTGGAATGGATAATTGTTTTTTACATGCTGGCTCTTTCCTACTTGGGATTCAGCAAATGCAGAACGGTCTCTTGAACATTGATTGCATATATTAGACCTGATTTTGCTGAGTCCTAAGTGAAATTATTGTTCCAGAAAAGAGTTCTTATTTTTCCTGGGCTTGTATGAGTCTCCCTCGAAACAGGTTGATGCCTCCAACTGCTGAGCAAGGGAAGGATGCTGGGATTTCTGCCAGATTGTTATCTCTGGTCCCTTTTCAGTCCCGTCAGCTGGAAGGAATCATACCGTTTTGAAGATTCTTCCCTTCCATGTGTGCACACACCCTCTGGCTGCTGGAATGCAGGAAGAACTGTCTTTGTTCCCTTCCAATACAGAGCCTTTTGGTTGCTGCATGGATGGTCAGGATTGTCTCCATTTAATTTACACCTCTCAGCCTCTTTTTGAGTTATCCATCCTAGTCAATAGCTCCTGTGGTATTGCGCCTGGCTTTCCAAGCTGCAGCAGAGTGAAACTAGCCTGACAGCTTGGTGGTTTCACTGCTGCCCACGGGTATATAAATAGCGGCAGTTATCACTGCTGCTTGGAAAAGCCATAAGCAATAGCAAAAGTACTGGAGTTGCCTGAAGATTTTGGAAGAAACAATGCACCAGTTTACACTCTGCTTACATTTGGAAGATTTTCTTTATATTCCAAAGGGCTCACAACCTTTAAAAGAAAGTAAAGTGTAAGCTGATAGCAATTTCCTTTTAAAAAGAATCCATATTTAATATGTGTGTTTTAAGCCCTTTGTAACTCTTGTTCAATGATAATTGCTATTATTTAGCAAGAACTTGTCTGATTTATTCAATATAAAATGAATTTTTGCATTATGAAATTGATCTCTGCAAGTGAAAAAGAGCTTGAAATTTCATTCTAATTTTAAATTAGAAGAAAGCTCATGGTATGGCACAAATTGGGATTGTCCTTTGTCCCTGTAGAAATTTTTCTCTGACTTTCAACACACAGGATGATGATAGCTGCCTGATAGTTGTGGGAGGAGTACACAATTGGATTTTTCAAGACAATATAATTATTCCAGATGTATGAAAGATAGGTGTTGAAAGAAATGGACTTTTTATTACTGAGAAGAAAAGAAGGCACATTCTTTTATTCTTTCATGTGCTTAGAAACCATGCAAATCTTTCACCATATATAACATGAGAGACACTACAAGAAGGATGTGAAAAAATTGGAAAGAGTCCAGTGGAGGGCAACAAAAATGATTAGGGGACTGAAACACATGACTTATGAGGAGAGGCTGAGGGAACTGGGATTCTTTAGTCTGCGGAAGAGAAGAATGAGGGGGGATTTGATAGCTGCTTTCAACTACCTGAAAGAGGGTTTCAAAGAGGATGGATCTAGACTGTTCTCAGTGGTAGCAGATGACAGAATGAAGAGTAATGGTCTCAAGTTGCAGTGGGGGAGGTTTAGGTTGGATATTAGGAAAAACTTTTTCACTAGGAGGATGGTGAAATACCGGAATGCGTTACCTAGGGAGGTGGTGGAATCTCCTTCCTTAGAAGTTTTTAAGGTCAGGCTTGACAAAGCCCTGGCTGGGATGATTTAGTTGTGGATTGGTCCTGCTTTGAGCAGGGGGTTGGACTAGATGACCTCCTGAGGTCCCTTCCAACCCTACTATTCTATGATTCTATGAATATTGGATTTTTTAAAAAAAATCTTGTTGCCTTGAAACACAGTATGAAGGGTTGTGGGTTTTTTTTTTTAAGACAGGAAGTAATTCTTCTTATGAGAAGTTAAAGAATATATTGTAGAACAATATGGAGGCAACATTCTTTTAAGGAACTGAACATTTTGGCTTTTCATATTTAAAAATCGGTGTTCTAGGAGAAACTCTCTGCTTGTCTTCCCCTGTTTTACTAGGTATTCCAGATGACCCTTATCAGTGAAGTGATATTTCAGCTCAGACTGTAACACAAGGCATAACAGAAAATGGAGAAATAAAACTGAATCCTGCCTTTTGTGGGTTTGTGATGCTTAACAATATTTGAGTGTGAGATAAACAAGTAGGTCGCTATTTACTGAACTAAAAACATCAGAAATCTTATTTTACTTTAATATGTAAATGAGTATGGAAAAACTACCGGGAATAATAATAAACCTGTAAAAGCTGCTGGGAAGAAGATGTAATGAATAATACATTTTTTAAAATTTTTTTTATTAATCCTGTTGATGAAAGGATAACAAGAAAGATGGTGATTGAGTTACGATTTTCTTCAGGGAGAAAGGAGATGCTGTTTTCAGCCTTTTTCGCTCTTGAAATATGTCCTGCTACACTTATATTTAAATTGTAGTTTAAAATCTTCAGCTAAGACCTCAAAATTAAATTCTTCAAGGTGTGTGTGTGTTTGTGTGTGTGTGACATGCCACATATGTGGTGGTGATAGCCTTGTGATGAATTGCATTTATCATGCACCTTTGACTGCTTCTCTGTCCCTTAATCCATCTCCCCCAGGACTATTCTAACATTCCAAACCTCTGAGCAGGTTCAAACAGCTGTTGCTTTTTAATCATTCTGCTGCAAAATATTTCCTGTTTCTCCTAAATGTGGAATATCCCCTCTAAAAAGTATATTGGTGTCTGACTCAGGAAAGGCCAAGAAGGGCCACTGTTCCCTGCTACCTGCTTCGCTCGTGTCCTTCGTAAGGCTTGATTTTGTAATCCTGACTCAGGCAAATTCCCATTGGTTTTTTTGTTTGTTTGTTTTTTGGCCTAAGTCTGAGCTTTGTGATCAGGCAACGCATTGGGAAATTATTGATTTTGTCTGGGTATCTAATGCTTCATTTAGTTTAAAAGTAAAGTTTGTATGTTTTTTGTTTTTAATATCATGCTGTGGTCAAGTGTAAGATAGGCTTTTAAAGATGTTTGCATCGTCTCTTGACAGGGCTGCCTGATTAAGCTAGTTTACACAGCCCCAAGTGTGGTCCTGTCTTTTTGTATGTTAGAAAACAGTTTTTACCTGCAAAATAATAAACAAACAAATGTTGATAGATCTGAAATGAAAAGCTTCAGTTAAAAACTTCCTGTATACTGACTTCATTGGCGTGTATGTGTGCTTGGTCAGCCCTGTACAAAAACATGTGAAGAGACCGTCTCTGCCCTGAAAAGCATGGACTACAAAATGGCAAGTGACATATGAAGGATGGGTAGAGAGGGACACAATCTAATACAAGTGTATACAATTTTTACATACATTTACAATTTTTTACTCTGAAAATTACTTTATGCCCACTATCCTCCTCTGTCCCTGAAACACTTAATTGTCTGATTTTAAAAATATATGTTTAATAGGCATCATGGCAGAAGTGGGCCTTGAAGAAATGGACTTGATGACTATGTATCCATTCAGGGAGGGACTTGAATACTTATTCTGGAGTCTCGGTTTTAACCAAACCTCAAAGCTTAATTATTCAAGTGAAGAGCTTTGAACTTCAAAGATTTGAGTTTTTAACCAAACATTTTTACAAGCAGTAAACTTTATTAATAAGATTACATGTATTAATACAAGTAATTATTCCCATGCTAGTTGTAGAATTTGTATGTCATGCAGTTAGACC
Source organism: Lepidochelys olivacea (assembly GCF_965140295.1). NCBI lineage: Eukaryota > Metazoa > Chordata > Testudines > Cheloniidae > Lepidochelys > Lepidochelys olivacea. The sequence goes on from NC_140414.1 coordinate 78,714,510, forward strand.
TGCTGTTGAAAGTACTGACTCTTATTCATTCCTTGAAGCAAAATCCATGCATCTTTGCTTTTGTCTGTTGCATTCAAACTAACTTAAACAGCAGCAGTGTCAGCGACTTAAGGTTCTGTACTACTGATTAAATGCAAGAATTTCCAGCAGGCATTAGCAAAGTGACTTTTATATTAACTCCTGTCGAAGGCTATAAGAACCTTAAGGACTTTTAAGACATAAGAAGCTCACCAAAGGCTGAGAGGCTTTTTACCTGCCAAATGTCTGATGTCTGGTACTTTATTTACTGATGTCTTCTTGTACAATCATTCAATCTTTGAAGCTGAATAAATAAACCATTCCAAAATCTTGTGGACATCTTTATTTTCATGTTTACCAGTGTTTGCTGACATGTGCATCCATGTTCTTGTATTCCACGATTTATGAGCAGTCTGGCTTCATAGTGAAGGGGATATCCTCTTTATCCCGTTGCAGATGTTGCTAGAAAAGATTCTAAAAGCTTAAAACTTCAGTTTTATTTTTAAGACTATAAAGGAGCCCATCATCATGTGGGTGGGGGGACAGGGAATAGAGGAGAGTATGTGAGGGGGTTATTTACACACCTTGTATGTTAATATTGTCTTTTAGAGACTTCATCAATAGAATTGGCTGTAGAGCACCAAACAGTAATGTGCTTGGTGACTCTCACTGTAGAGCAGGGGTTGGCAAACTACGGCCCATGGGTCACATCCAACCCGCCAGCCGACTTAATCCGGCCCTCGAGCTCCTGCTGGGCAGCGGGGTCTGGGGCTTGCCCTACTCCTGCACTCTAGCTGGGAACCGGGGTCTGGGGCCACTCCACATGGCTCCCGGAAGCAGCAACATGTCCCTCCTCCAGCTCCTATGCATTGGGGCAGCCAGGGGGTTCTGCGTGCTGCCCCCGCCCGCCCCAAGCGCTGCCACCTCAGCTCCCATTGTCTGAGAATTGCAGGGCCAATGGAAGTCGCAGGGCGGCGCCCGTGGATGAGGCAGCATCCTGAGCTGCCTGACTGTGCCTCTGCTTAGAAGCCGGAGAGGGGACATGCCACTGCTTCCGGGAGCTGCTTGAGGTAAGTGCCGCCTCGAGCCTGCACCCCAACCCTCTCCCGTGCCCCAACCCCCTGCCCCAGCCCTGATCCCCCTCCTGCCCTCTGAACCCCTCGATCCCAGCCCCACCCCAGAGCCCACACCTCGAGCTGGAGCCCCCAACCTCACCCTGAACTCCTCATTTCTGGCCCCATACCAGAGCCCATTCCCCAGCCGGAGCCCTCGCCCCCTTCTGCATCCCAACCCCAATTTTGTGAGCATTCATGGCCTGCCATACAATTTCCATACCCAGAGGTGGCCCTCGGGCCAAAAAGTTTGCTCATCCCTGCTGTAGAGGATATAATGAAACACAGTGTCCACACATTCATAATAGCAGTTCACGCTCTGCTATAACAAAATGATGAAATGCATTCTGAGCTTCATCTTCTATACTTAACAGCAAAATGCAGTAAGCCTGCTGAAGTGTGGCTTGTTGTGTTTGTCATGAGGTGAAAAGGCAATTTACTAAGGTGCCTTCTATGTTCAGTATGGGAACTACAACACCACTTCACTACGGTTGCGAAACACTTTTTTCACACATTGTTTGGAACACATATTCTTACTGTATTAACTTTAAAGAAAAAAAGTAATTTTTTTTTAAAAGGGGGACAGATGAGAAGTTTGTTTGCTTCAGTAATCTGATATGATACTCTATTTTCACTGAATGTCATGCAGATTTTTCTCTTCCCCTCCCCCCCACCCCCCAAAAGAAAGGCATGGAGGAGTGGTGGGAGGGAGAGAGTAGGGACACAAATGAATTCATTATTTCTGTTTAGCAAATCAAAATAAGTAATTTCTTGTGGAGACCAAGTGAATATCATATAAATACTCAGGTGCCTGTCCCAGATTTGTTTTCCACTCTGTGGTAAATCCACTGAAACAGTCTGCAAATCTTGTAATTTTTTTTCAAAGCAGAGTTTCTCAAAGCTTCTTACAATGCCCTTTCATAACTTTAATGATGATAAAGTCTTGAAATGTAGCATATGCACGGAGGGCTGTGTAAAGACAGAGCAGTGCATTTTCATTTATCTTGAGAAATGTCTGCAGTACACTTAGTCTCCTAATAGTGATAAATATGGACAAGAGCTCATCTAAAGAATATTGAAACATGCGAGGTGTAATTGCAGTCCCCTCCAGAAACCTATTTGAGACCACTCTCAATGAATCCAATTAGTATATTCTAGCTACTAGTTCCTTGCTCTAATTTCTCATAGCTGGGGTACAGATGTATGGTTTTAAGTAGTTTCATATACTGTATTTCAGATGATTGTGGAACTTCATCCCTATTCCTCCAGTGTCCTTCATTTACTTTTATCAGCACTATGTTCATAACTGATTTCCAAGCCTGGAGGGCTAGAGCAGCTGCACCAGCTTATCATGCAATTAAAAAGATTATATTGGCAGATAGGAGTGTTTCATTTCATCTTGAAAACTTCATGAGGTTTTTCTCAGAGAGATGCAGATGAATATTAGGATCTCAAGTGTAGTAATTGAAAGTAAACAAAAAACCCACACAAAATAAATTCTATATGATTTGTAGTTCCTTATATGGCTCCCTACCACTCAAGCAAAAACATCTGACTGTTTTTGACCCTTACGCCTCCAAAACCTAACATCTATTTCAAACATTAATATTCTGTAGAATAAGTCTTAAAGAGGATAATGCTGGTTTCTCAGCTTTCAAATTACATGCATTCCTTCCCTAGTCCACACAAGGTCCTGATACAAGGTTTGGTCTTGATAAGATGTAAAATAAAGCACTTTGTGTCCCAAAGAACTTTATATAATACTTGTATTCATGCTGCACTACTAAAATGCAGCCGCTTCTGGAGTAGAAGAGAGCAACCAGTTTCCTGCAAAAGTGGGGAATCAGAGAAACTTTAATGAAAGACAGCTGGGTAAACCCTTAGTCTTGAAGTCATGGAGAATCTGGCCGTATGAATAGACATGAGTTTTGTTTTTAAGATCTCATTCTAACAACTTATGTATGCACACATTTGCATAGTACTCCAGAAGTGAAGAAGATGATTTACTTGGCAGAAAGGTCACTAACTCTATGGAGCAGGGCAGTTGAAATGCTATGGCAGGGGTGGCCAACCTGTGGCTCTGGAGCCACATGCGGCTCTTCAGAAGTTAATATGCGGCTCCTTGTAGAGGCACCGACGCAGGGCTGGAGCTACAGGTGCCAACTTTCCAATGTGCCAGGGGCTGCTCGCTGTTCAATCCTTGGCTCTGCCACAGGCCCTGCCCCCACTCCACCCCTTCCCACCCTCTCCCCTGAGCGTGCCGTGCCCTTGCTCCTCTCTCCTCCCCTCACAAAACTGCTGATCAGGAGGTGTGGGAAGGGAGGGGGAGGCACTGGTCGGTGGGGCTGCCAGTGTGTGGGAGGCGTGGGGATGGGGAGCTGCTGGGGGGGCCCTGCTGACTTATTACTGTGGCTCTTTGGCAATAGACTCTGGTAAATTCCAGCTCCTTCTCAGGCTCCGGTTGGCCACCCCTGTGCTATGGCAAAAACAAATCCCAGGTTGGACCCTCTTAGTGATACTATGTTGAAAATCTTTTACCCAAGAAGGTATTTCCTTCACTAAGACAGGATGGAAATTTTGTTTTAGGATGGAAGGAAGTTACAGTAAGACTGGGTCAGCGATCAATAAACTACTGTATTGTGAAAGGTTCCAGAAGCAAAGGAATGGGACTACTGATTGTGGTATTGTGAGGAGCACAGGTGCAAGACCAGATCAGGTGGTGGTGTGAAAGGATGCAAAGAGGGCAGATTGTGGAAAAAGCGGAGTAATGAGAAGGTAGCAATGACAATGTATTGATGTTGGAGGCGATATTGTTGTGAATTAGGACAATCTTAGACTGAAAGAAGGAGAGCTGATCTCATGCTTCCAGTGTTCTAGGGGAATAATCAAAGACTATTTCAACCTGGACCTTCTAGTTGGTTGATTTTAAATGTTCTGTCATAACCATAAAACTTCAATTCCTTTTTAAACATTCCTTTTATTCTCCTTTTCAACTTTCTGTGAATGAACTTCATTTCATCTCGTGAACTGCTTTTCAGCACAGGGCTTTATTTTTGGCTGGCTTTGTAAACGCTTTGCTTTGCAATGTATTTCTATCTTTGTGTGTTAGAACTTACCTCTCTGCATACTATGTATTAGAGGTAGCTGTTGTAATATGTGAAAGTGCTGGAATGCCTTTAAAGACATGATTAAGTTAGATAGATCACCATATACTAAATTCCTGATGGGAATGTGGTTTGACAGTAGTCCTGTTCACAAAATACCCAACTTAATTATTTTCAGTTTAATAGTATCCTTTTGCTCTATTTTCTTTGTTGCATTGCTAGTGCTGGTTAAAAGCAGACCCCATTTGGGGAAAGTTGGGTTTCTGGATGATTGATCTGTAGGTATCCAGGTCAGTCCATATCGCCAGATGTTCAACATTCAAACATATGAAGAACCAAGTTATATATTTCATTATAAAAGACTTGGAAGAGTGTGGTAACGTTTTCAAGAGACCTTAAATGCCTACACCCTTTTTGAAAATACGACTTAGGAGTCTGTCTCTTAAGCACTCTTGAAAATTTTACTTCTGGTCAACCATGAATCTCTATTTGAAATGACAAGTATTGTGAAATTTAGATAGTATTTAATGTCCAGAAAGATGCACAAAACTCCAAAAGCCAATCCACTTTTTCTGAATTCTTCTGGCGCTAGTAAAAGAGTGTGGATTGGCAGTCCTAGAGACTGAAGTCATCTAGGTATCCACATAATCAGCATACCATGGTTAAGGCTATGTCTTAACCACGGGTATTTTTAGTAAAAGTCATGGACAGGTCATGGGCAGTAAACAAAAATTCACGGCCCGTGACCTGTCCATGAATTTAACTATATACCCTTGACTAAAACCTTGCGGGTGGCCCGGAGGTGCCACGGGTGCTTGGGGGTGGGGTGGGGGCGGCCTGGGGGGTACTGTAGGGGCTGGGGGGGGGTACTATGGGGCTGGGGCAGGCTCCCTACCCTGTTCCTGGGAAGCGGCGACCTCAATTCCTAGCGCCACATGCTGTCTCTGCCCCAAGCCCCGGTTCTGCAGCTCCCATTGGCGGGAACAGCAGCCAATGGGAGCTGCGGGGGCAGTGCCTGCGGGCGGAGGCAGCACATGGAGCTAGGAGCTGAGGGAGGAGAGTTCCTGTCGCCCTTCCGGGGAGTCACCCCCAAGTAAGCGCAGGCACCCTGAGCCTCCCCACCCCCCGCCCAAACTCCTGCTCCTGGGAGGGTGGGGGCCTGAGACTGCCCCAGCAGCAGCTGGTGTGCCTGGCCCAGGGGCTGTCTGAGCTGTTCAGGAGGCACCCGGGCCAGGTGCACTGGTCACTGAAGAAGTCACGGAAAGTCACAGAATCCATGACCTCCATGACAAACCCGGAGCCTCAATTATGGGCAGTAGCAGTGTAAGCTTCTTGGTCTTGCAGTTTGTCTCCGTCCTAATTTGGAGAGCTACTTCCAGGAGCTGAGAGGATAGTTGTGACTCCATACCCATTTAGCCAGTGGCCTCCGCTGAGACTGCCAAAAAGGTTGCAAATTGTTTTGGTGATCTTGATCCCTGTCCACAGGCTGACTCATTTTGCATAGGCTGTTTTGTGTATTGAACAGTTATCAGATAGTAACCACTGCAGGTCTTACAGATCTAACCTAGGCTTGACTCAGCAACCTGCAGACAAGCCTCTGCAGTTCTGCCTTTGTGAAACAGAATAGCATCTGCCTTCAGTTTATAGCATGTGTGTAAAAACAAACAAACCTGTGAGGGGAACCTTGCATTTTAGAGCTTTCCTGCCACCATCCCCTCTTAACAGTGTATTTTGGGAAGAGAGGCTGTAACTACAGATCTTGGAGATTTGCCTGGAAAGGGATCCCTTTCTATGCGGAAGTAGGAATCCTCACCTTGCATGGATAGTTGCTGTTCTGCCAGTTTCTCAGTAATAGACGCAGAGGAGACCCTGGGGAGGTAGTATGAATCAGATGGAAATCTGGGCTCAGAATGTGATGGTGGGTAGAAAGCAACATCTTCCCTGGAGATCTAGGAGGAGGCCATGATGTGTCATGTTCCATGTGGAATAAATGAGATTTTATATATGGAGGCCCCTCATTCTACAAATATACGTGCCTTGGATAAATTTTCTGTCATTCATAAACTTAATGCTTCTGTAAGTTTCTGTATTCATAGGAGAAACTCTTGCTGTAGATATTAAATACTGTTTTTAAAATGACCTTTCTTACAGATACAGCAATAAATTTCAGAGTAAAGTTGTGGGGTTTGTGTTTGGGGAGAAAAAAAGACACATCATATTAGGATGTTGAAGCGGATTATGTTTCAGTAGAAGTACAGTGCTGAAAAATTACTGGCTCATAACAGTGTTGATGTTTCACTATATGGTATATAGATCTCTGTGTTCTCTATTGTTGTCTGGACTCAGTCAATCTTGGGAGACAGGCCAGTCCTTGCCTACAGACAGCCCCGCAACCTGAAGCAAATACTCACCAACAATCACATACCACACAACAGAACCACTAACCCAGGAACTTATCCTTGCAACAAAGCCCGTTGCCAATTGTACCCACATATCTATTCAGGGGACACCATCACAGGGCCTAATAACATCAGCCACACTATCAGAGGCTCGTTCACCTGCACATCCACCAATGTGATATATGCCATCATGTGCCAGCAATGCCCCTCTGCCTGTACATTGGTCAAACTGGACAGTCTCTACGTAAAAGAATAAATGGACACAAATATGATGTCAAGAATTATAACATTCATAAACCAGTCGGAGAACACTTCAATCTCTCTGGTCACGCAATCACAGACATGAAGGTCGCTATCTTAAAACAAAAAAACTTCAAATCCAGACTCCAGCGAGAAACTGCTGAATTGGAATTCATTTGCAAATTGGATACTATTAATTTAGGCTTAAATAGAGACTGGGAGTGGCTAAGTCATTATGCAAGGTAGCCTGTTTCCTCTTGTTTTTTCCTACCCCCCCCCCCCCAGATGTTCTGGTTTAACTTGGATTTAAACTTGAAGAGTGGTCAGTTTGGATGAGCTATTACCAGCAGGAGAGTGAGTTTGTGTGTGTATGGGGGTGGGGGGGATGTGAGAAAACCTGGATTTGTGCAGGAAATAGCCCAACTTGATTGTCATGCACATTGTGTAAAGAGTTGTCACTTTGGATGGGCTATCACCAGCAGGAGAGTGAATTTGTGTGGGGGGGTGGAGGGTGAGAAAACCTGGATTTGTGCTGGAAATGGCCCACCTGATGATCACTTTAGATAAGCTATTACCAGCAGGACAGTGGGGTGGAAGGAGGTATTGTTTCATATTCTCTGTGTATATTTAAAGTCTGCTGCAGTTTCCACGATATGCATCTGATGAAGTGAGCTGTAGCTCACGAAAGCTTATGCTCTAATAAATTGGTTAGTCTCTAAGGTGCCAGAAGTACTCCTTTTCTTTTTGCGAATACAGACTAACACGGCTGTTACTCTGAAACCTGGACTCAGTCTGTTTTCCTGTACATCAAATATGGCCACCCCCACCTTCATTTCATCCACACAGTTTTTGTAAATAGCTTTTGTCCGGGATATTTAATTGGGCAGTTCAGAATAACGCCTAGAAGGTGCTTCCTGATACCTTTGTGATAGTTGCGATCTGGATAAATAAATCCCTCTGCCTCCAGTTTGAGTTGTTAGTTCATCATAACTTTACATCATATCTTCCTGATTATTTAAAGCACCTTCTAAACCGAAGGCATTTTTGTTATGAAATTCTCTTCAAACAGTTTGCATATTCAAATACTCTTTTTAGTAGTTCCGTAAAGCTGAAAAGTCATAGTTCAGAAGCAGAGGGAAAACAATTAATTCTCAATTTGGAGCCTTGCATGCAAACTTCTGAATACCATTATTGATCTGAGACCCCTTTTTGAGGGCTTTATTGTTTTGTTGCCTTGTGGCAATGTGTTGAGGGAGAGGAGTTCAGCACCATGTTTTGTTTTTCTTTCTTGATCAAATCAACTGTGTAGAAGTGCTCCGTAGGCAATACTAGATGCTTGCGGGAGGATACTTCTGATACAGGAACTACAATGACAGTTTTTCAAATTGAATCTACTGACATCTAACCCTTGTCTGGGAGAATGGGTCATCCCAGTGGATGACCTTTTCCCGCCATCCTGTGCTACTCATAAAGTGACTTAAAACGAAAACACTGAGCCATTCTTAATAAAATCATCACTCACAAAACTAGAAAATGTAGTCTAACCTTTTTTTTAAGGGCAAGGTTAGTAAGAGAAGGTAAGCTCACACTTCTAAAAAAATCTTATAATAGCAAATGCTGAGGAAAGTGAGGGATGATAGCATCAGTTGGAGCCAGGCACAATGCTGAGCATTGTGAGAGCTTGCACAGCTCCCATCTGCAATATACATTCATTTAGCGATAACTGTGTCCCTGAAAACAGCGTTGTTGATTTTTAATCACAAGTGTCTTCATCCAGTCTTTCTCTTTCCCCCCTGTTTTCTGCATCTCTCTGTCATATCTCAGTATCTGTCTTCAGACATACTACATACACAGTGCATGCACTCTTTTGGTTAATTAATAATCTGATTGTCTCTCAACAAGATATATCCACGGATCTCTGTCTTTTAAAATTACAAATTACAGAACAGTCTTTCTCTTCATTAAAGCCTTTCTCTCTGGGGGAGAGGCATTGTTCAGAAGACTTCACTGGGGGGTATGTCTACACAGCTGATATTAAATTGCTGCTGCGGCAGCGCTTTAATGTGGCTGTGTAGTCGCGGCTCCAGCACTGGGAGAGAGCTCTCTGAGCACTGTGTTTAAAAAAAAAAAAGAAAAGAAAAGAAAAAACCACCTCTGCGAGGGGAATAGCTTATCTACACTGCCACTTTACAGCGCTGAAACTTGCATTGCTCAGGGGGGTGTATTTACACATCCCTGAGTGAGGAAAGTTTCAGTGCTGTAAGTGGCAGTGTAGACAAGCCCTGGATGTGAATGCGACAGCTTCTCTTTTCAAGGGCATCTCTGGTCCTGCAAGGAGGTCCTGCAAAGAAGGAGGGGAAAGAAAAGCGCCAACAAAACAAAAATCCTTATTGTAATATGTCAGTGCTTGAAATCTTTTTTTAACAGTTTGAGTTGTAGATACAGTATTACTAAAAATTCTGTAAGCTCACTTTTTTTTTTTCCATTTTAAAAGAATGCAAGCTTAGCTGGCATAGAAGATTTAGTTTGTCATCTTCCACATTTTGATAAATCTTGATATGGAGTCTTCAAAGCCCCTAAATTATTGTTCTTTTCAGATGTTCATTTACCAGACTGTGACAATGGACAAGGATTTATTTCCTAGTAGAACATGTTTACATGTTGCAGTCCTGTTTGCTGCCCCATGGCAGGATAGTAAATCTTGTGAGTTAACAGGTTTGCAACTTTTCTAGCTCTTCAGTCTGATCTACACTGGAAAGTTGTACTGGTATATTATTTCAGTTGGGGGTATGATTCTATTTTATCTACTGAAACAGTTATACCAGTACAATCCGTGGTAACAGGAATGCACTCATATCAGTAATAAGGTGCTTTATATCAGTATAACTTATTCTCCTTCCCATACAGGAATAAGCTGTGCTGGTATAAGCACTTTGATGTCAATATAACAGCATCCACCCCAGATGGTGGATGAGTGTTTGTACTGCTTAATTATATTAGTATAGTTTAGTTAAAGTGATACAACTGTGATGGTCTTACATTTTTCTCTTCCCCCAAACCCAGGGCAAATTTCATCATTTTTCCTGAGTGAAGGTATTTAAAACCATGCTATTATGGGACTGCAACATTCAGTCAACTGCTGTTGTGAAGGGGGTAGGAGGAAAATCATAGAAATACCTGGGTAGATTGATGTTGCCTTCCTGTTAAATTACACTCAACCCTGGCTCTCTTATGTTGTTCTAATCTGATTTAAATATGCCATTCAACTTGTCTCATGGCACAAAAGTCAAGAAAATAAGAGATTTCTGAATTGATTGTGACATATAAAATTAGTTGTTCCTGATTTATGCATAGCAACTTTATTCAGAACTCTGTTTGCAGTATTTTATCACCAGTATGGTATTTTCAAGGATTAACATTTTGAACAGGTGGTAGTTGATTGATATTAGGCATGAGTCACTTTAACCTTATGACAGGTTTCAGAGTAGTAGCCGTGTTAGTCTGTATTCGCAAAAAGAAAAGGAGTACTTGTGGCACCTTAGAGAAGAACAAATTTATTTGCGCATAAGTTTTCGTGAGCTATAGCTCACTTCATCGGATGCATTATTATAATCTTATGGTTACCAATGAAATGTTAGAGATGGCATCCAACAAAGAGTTTTGTGAAATTGAAACATTATGAACACAAGCTACTTACAAAAAAACCAATGGCATGTCTACACTACAAAATTAAGTCGACCTAACTTACATCTGCATACAGCCGCCACAGTAATTATGTCATTTGTTTGTGTCTACACTTTTGCTTCTTGAATCGGCGGTGTGCGTCCTCATCAGGAGTGCTTGCACCAATTGAACTCTCAGTGTGGGACATTGTGGGAAAGCTTCTGAAAGGCAGTAACTGTCAATGTAAGGAACGCAGTGTCTACGCTGATCCTGCTTCGACCTAACTACATCGACACTGACTCTATCCCTCTTGTGGAGGTGGAGTTATTAAGTTGGTGTAGCAGGCGATTTACATTGACAGGAGTGAAATTTTAGTGTAGACACTTACATAGTTAGGTCGACATAAATTGTCTTCCATGAACCTGACTCTATAGTGTAGGCCAGGGCTTAGGATGCAGATTCATCTAGGTGCTGTCTTGGGAGTCGGGAGGAGACAAGTGAGGAGGCATGATGGTAGGGCATTTAATTCTCTTGCTTCACTGGTAATTGGACTGGATGCTTAAGTACTTTCTCCATAATGACTTGTTTCTCCCTTTGAGCATGGAAGACCGCTCCAGCTGCATGTTTGACCATATGGGCTACAAAGGGTGGCATCTTCCAATCTCTAGCAAATGGGATTGAGTAAAGTAACCCAAGACCTGAAATAACATACCTTCATGGTTTTGGCTCAAACTAAGTGTATTTTGTTATTTTAGTTCTACTTAAATGTTGGTTATCTTTAAATTTAAAGCTTATAAGTCCTCAGAAAATGTATTCAGTACTCCAAGGACATGCTTAAGGTTTGGGGATGGTTCACTATATTCTTCATACATAAAAAGAACTGAATCCCTTCTTTAAGTGCAGAACATAACCAAAAGTCCTAAATTATGGAGTGATGCGGTCCTCCATAATATTTTATTCTCTCAAATCTATTTCAACATGCCTCTTTCTATTTTTGCATGTTTTAGTAATTAGTAGTAGTGTCCACAATTTGTTTTTAGTGCTGTACAATCATACAGGAAGGCAAACATCCTGCCCAAATTTTTCAGTTTAAAAAAAACAAAGTACAGGTGAAAAGGTGGGGGAAAGGTGAAGATAAGTCTATGTATCTTTTCGTAGCCTAGTAAACAACTTTTGTCTTCTCCAACTTTGTGTAGGAAAAATCACTTTCTTTATAATCAAATATGGGATCATGGGGTACGGCCATTTTCAAAAGAAGCTACTTGTTTCTCAGTGGATATAGGGTAGGGGTAGGTGAACTTTTTGGCCCAAGGACCACATCTGGATATGGAAATTGTATGGTGGGCCATGAATGCTCATGAAATTGGGGGTTGGGGTGTGGGATGGGATGAGGGCTCTGGCTGGGGGTGCAGAAATGAGGAGTTCCGGGTGCGGGAGGGGACTCCGGACTAGGTCAGGGGGTTGGGATGTTGCGGGGGAGAGGACTCTGGCTGGGGGTGCGGGCTCTGAGGTTGGGCTGGGGATGAGGAGTTGGGAGTGCAGGAGGGTGCTCCGGGCTGGGACTGAGGGGTTCGGCGGGTGTGAGGGGGATCAGGGCTGGGGCATTGTAGCTGAATATAGTGTTGTAAACTCTCAGTTAGAATAAGTTGTTCTACTTGGATGCCTGTGGTACTTGCAGTCCAGTTACTTTCCAGATTTGTGCTTATTGTGTGACATGTAAGACGTAGAAAAACAGATTTGTTTGCAGATATATAACTTCAGCTTGCATATTGTTGTTTGAAATGCATTGCATAGAAAATCAGAGTGATTCTACCTGGTTGTGGTTTTTTTGTCTTTAATAGAAAATTAGACTGTACTGTACAGTGTTGTAGCCTTATTGGTCCCACGATATTAGACAAGGTGGGTGAGGTAATATCTTTTATTGGAACAACTTCTATTGGTGAGAGAGATGAGCTTTTGAGCTTACACAGAGCTCTTCTTCAGGTCTGTACTATGATTGCATAAGCCTGCTTTTTATATACTGCAGGCTGGTAGGTGTACAACAGATAAAATGTGATGTAGATTGTATGCCCGTAGTACCAATAATTTTTTGTAGAATATTTTTATTTTTTGTGACCTCTTGAATTTTTTTCCCTTTGCTAGTCAGCTATTGTGCTTCTTATGACATGGGATGATATTGACAACTGCTGTGAACACTGTAAAGCAGGGCACTTTAGCCTTGACTTGGAATAGGGCCTCGGAAGCCAAAGTGAGCATGTGTGCCAAGGGGAATCATGGAGGAACTCAACTGGATGGGTTGTCAAGCCACTGCTGCTTCTCGTACTACAGAGATAGGGTGCATGCAGAGTGGCGGGGGGCAAGTACTGGCTGAGCAGGTAGAGAGGTCGACACTTCCTTCCTTAAATGAAGATAAATATTTTCTCAGTTACAAACTATAATGACAGCAGCTCTAGGAACCCAGAAATCTCACTTGCCTGAGTCTACCAAATCAGCCCCAGCTGGAAATTATCCATTAAAAGCTGCTTACATGCCTCAAAGGTCTGCCATCTCCATTGCTCAGTCTCCGGCTGTCTTTGGCTCCTACGTCCTTGCAAACTGAGCTATAATCCTGGCATCTTTGGGTTAGGGTCCTGTACCCCTGGTTTTTTCAGCTGTTTATGGTGTACTTTTAGATGATCAGCTAGCCAGACTCCCTAGTATATCTGGTTGAGCAGAGGGGAAATACTTGAGTATTTTGTCTAGCGCATTGTGGAAGTGGTAGGCTTCCTACCCAGACCTGGATCTTCTGCGTTTTTTTTTATTTTTATATTTTTTATTTTTATTTTTGAAAGCTCTTTTAAGCTTATACGTTTGTCTCACCAATGCATTGTACTGTGTAGAACTTCAGCAAGCAGCTTGGACATCCAGTTATACACCAGTATATTTATAGAGTCTACCTGCTCTTTTTGGATGTGTGCCACACCCTATAACATGATTGGAGCTTGAACGTCTGTCTCTGTCCATCTGGAAGGACATTCATGAGATGTTCTTTGTTCTTGAGATCTCAGTATGAGAGGGAAGAATTGAGTTATCAGCAAGTTGTTGCAGATCAGTTTTTTAAAAGTCTGGAAATAGCTCACAGTTGTCTATGGTGAATGCAATACTGTTTGTATGTGGAAATCGCTTCTGACCAAGTTGATCCCAGTGGAGTGTAGAAACTAGTAGACTAAGCTACCTTACTTTAATATAGTAATAGGAGGACAATTTGCAGTTTGGCAGTTACAAACGTATCTGTGGAACAAGACTGAGGCTGGATCTAGTCTTCCTTCTGAAACTGTACAATTGTAAACCACCTGGAATACTTTTGTGTGTGGATGTGGAGCATGTTACAAATATTTTAGGTGAACAAAAGGTACTCACGTTTGTCTAGATCTAGAATATTTCTCTTGGTTCCACAACAGCATACACAAGTAATTTATTGTTTATATCCTTTAAATTTAGTGGGTTTGTTTTTTGAATGGTATGCTGTATTTTTACAACAGGAACCTCATTTGTCTCCAACAGTATAAGTTGTTGCGAAGAAATTAATATGATTAATATATAAGATTTTTAATTGCCATGTCTAAGATGACTATCTTTGTGGGTGTTTGTGAAGCACTTTCTCCAGCAAAGATATAATTGAAATATTCTATGTGAATACATTTTTGTTTCACAAATAGTTGCTCAGTGGTTCTTATGTTAAGGTTTCTCACTTGGGTAAGCACGAGAAAGTTCTTTGTAAGGATTGCTTACCTTCCTGTGCTTCACACATCACAAAGTAACCAAGTTAGCACAGTGACTTAGCATTCTATGTGTTTTGGATAGACATGTAAACTTTAACTTAAATTCTATCTAACAAAAACCACAGTGTAGAATCAGGCAAGATTAGAATAAAATTGCAATTATGTATACTTTTTTAAACTATAGTTATAAGGCTTCACAAGTTCTAAGATTTACTATAGAAGAGGTAGTCAATAGGTGGACTGCAGGCCATATCCGGACTGTCAGACACTTTTGAACGGACCACGGAATCTTTTTATTTACTACTTCTTATCATTATTGTTTTTTACTTCTCTGGAGTCTGGTCTATGATGATACCTTGACCAAGAAATCTGGATCTTGACAAAAAATAATTGACTACCCCTGCTGTAGAATCTAGTCAACACAAATGCTTGTATATTCTGTCTTCTGTGGAAATTATGAAAGGTCACAGATCTAGCTTTTAGAGTTGGCAGGTTTTTATCAATGTACAGCATGGGAAGAGAGGGTAAGATGCAGACAGGGTTTGCTCAGATACCATGGTGATGGGCAACTATATAAAAACCTAGATAAGTTGCAGTGCCAACATTCTTCTTTAGCTGAAATGCTCTTAGGCCCAAATTCTGCTTTGATTTTACACCCTATACAATCCCACTGACTCTTATGATCTTGCATGTAATTGATGTCAGGGTCGAGTTTCTCTGAAGACTCAGGAGACTTCTAAATTCTGCTTTTATACTGGATCACATGATGATTAATCCAGTGATCTGCAGTCATACAAGTTATTTTTGGATTTTCACAGGTTACCCCCTTTCACCTTAGCTGAGGAGTTTGTTTTGTTTTATTTCTTTGAAATTAGTAGCCATCTACAATGAAATCTGTTTCCAAATATCAGACTTGTTAGATATGTTGGTTCTCTCCAATGCCTGTTTTGAGCCTACCTCTTGAGCAGTCTTCCATATGCTTGTCATAGCTGTTTTTCTTGTGTTGCACTTTCTACAGAGTGCAGCGTGCTGATGGCCAAGTGAAATATACAAAAAATCCTAATCTCTTGAATGTCAGTCTGGTAGTTCAGGCCCAACATTTCTGTGTTTCTGTATCCTGTGATCGTTTCGGTTATATGAGCATCGTTTCATTTCATTTTTTATCCCAGCAGCACCAGTCTCCTCTCTCGAACACAAAATGTACATTTTAAAAAAGTTTTATGCAGCAATATTCAAACACAATGGAAAGTCCTTATTTTGATAGTTGCGGGGTTAAATGTTCCACTGCAATCTACATACTACAGCTCTGTACTAGTGAATAAAGACCAGAAAGTAAAACTTAAATAGTAACAGACTGGTGTAAGTTCACTGTGCAAACAGAAAAAAATGCAAAATGAGAACTGCTGCATGAATAATGAAATGTAAATATGTTAATTAAAAATAAAATTGTTAACATTTTTGATGGTAGAACAAGATCCTAACGGGAACAGGGTTAAGAAATTAAGTTTAAAACAAAGTGTCCTTTGTAAGTACAGCCACAGGCTAGCATAGATTTTTTTTTTTTTTATTAAAGTACGTTAATTTACTTTCTCCAGTCCTCTGTACTGTAAACAGGATAAATCTCTGACCATTTTCCCAGATTTGTCAAAATGCTACACCCTGACACCTCCCACCCAGTTTCAAGTTAATCTGGTACTATTGTTTTTTGCATGAACAAAGAGCTGGACTGTATGTGGCTTAGGCAAGTGTAGGAAAATTAAAACTTTTAATGTGTTAAATGCATGCTGAAGTTTGTAGTGAAGTGTCTTGACTCAGCAAGCTGATGATATCCTGAGGTGGTCTCTACGGACACCCAAATATCTGCTAGATATTCCTCTTAGTAATTCTCTCTTAACCAATTTGAGATAAATACTAGTGTGTTAAGGGTGAATCTATTTGTATACATTGTGAATTTGTATACTTGGAATTTGAGTGTACTAACTGACACACTTTTAATTTCTTCCTCTCAATTTACTCTCTTCTTTCATTTTTTACACATTCAAGAGTTTTATCTAGCTATACATTCTTTTCGGTTCACCTTGGTTTCTTTTGAATATCATCAACCTTTCCTCTATTTTTAAATAAAAGTCTCCTGTTTTTGTTTAAGATCAAATTAGTACTTTGGACATTATTTCAGAAGTCTCTAGGTAGTCTATATTCTCAGACTGACTTACATACTCTGCTTTCATAGTTAGCATTTCTATTTTTTATATCTTTATTTGCAGCCATCAGATAAAGTCACATTTAGCCAATTGGCTAACTTTTCAGCCTTATGCAAGTCATGCCATTTTTAAAATTTTTTTTAACCCTGGATGATTTATAATAGTGCTTGTAAAAGAGAGTCTTCTAGTAGTGAGTAAAGCCACTTGTAGATGGCACAGGTTACTGTTGAATACCAGCAGCTCAGTGTTGCATCTCAGGTCTAATTTACTGTTAGGACATTGGGCTGTCGTTTTTGTTAATTTTGAGCCAGACAGTCCCCTTTTGTGGGGAAAAAATGCAAAGGAGAAAAACTAAGTAAAAATGACTCCTTAGTTTTAACTAGCTGAAATATTGATTCATATTCCCTTTAAGGGGATTAGGAAAACAGCATCAGGGGCTTGCATTCATGAGGAGCCAGAGGATTAGCAGGGAATCCAGGCTCCCAGCCCTACACCTCTTGGGGCATGCAGTTGGAGAGCCTCAGTTCTGTGACCTAGCGTTTTGGCTGTGCTTCCCTTTGACCACAACTCTATGCTACTCTTCATCTGAGTGGCTGTTGGTTATGGAGTTCTAATGCAACACTGACAATTGTTTTTACCATTCACAGAGACTGTTCTGATTTTTACCTGCCTTCTTATCCGTTCTGTAGAATAGGGAGAGAGGGTGCTGCAGAGGGGAACTTACAATGTAGACTCTCCTCCCTTTCTTCTCAGGCTTTTCCTCCAATTTTCTCTCCTTTGAAGTGGAAGAGAAGAGAGAATTTCTCTCTTTTTGAGTAATGAGTCTTTCTCATAGCTGTGCCTTCCAAGTTTGGTGTGAACATTTTAAAAACGGTTCAAGTGACTGTGACAGTACATTGCTCTTTGGTTGAGGCAGGCCAGATTCATTGATCAGATGAATTGAACTCTTTTGTTGGGTGGTCATTCATTAAAAAATGAAAAGCTCTGAAGGTTCCTAACTAAGGTGGTATTATTGAGGGGTGACAGCCAAAAGTAGTCACTCAGTTAACACGTGTTTTGTTATTTTGGAATCTTACGTAACTGTTGCATCAAGGCAGGTCTATAACTGCTTGATTTGGGTTGGACTGTGGCATGTGCATTAGATAACATTCCCTCTTTTTATATGAACAACCATAAATAATTCCAGTAGAGTGCTTGCTACCTTACAACCAGCCTTTCTTAAATCGCACTTACTCCATACCTCTTCTGAGTCTACTTACATTACATATATTTTTGTCATGCATACATAAATCTTTAGAGAAAACTTTAAACATAAACTTGGATTTAAATCATGCCTATTTATATTCTAGATAGTACTCCCCAAAGGTACAAAAAATATTTAGAATATTAGAAAAAGCATCAAGGAAATGCATCACAACACTATTTCTCACAAAAGAGCCACCAATTACAATATGACTAAATGAAATACAAGAAATGGAACATCTCTGCTGATAAACCAGAACTGATTTGAAGATTGCTGGGCTTCAGCCTGTGAACTCCTTCTAAAACACATTAAACACACCACTAACACTTTGAGCTGAATCTACTCTGTACTATATCTAGAAAGGTAGCTTTTTTCTTATTTATTGTACGTTCTGAATAAGTAACACCTATCTACTAACCAAATACACCTCTGCATTAAGGCCCTGATTCATAAAACCATGTAAGCATGTGCTTAAGTCTCAAAGTCAATGGGACATAAGCATGTATGTTAAGCACATACTTTGGTATTTTATTGTATTGTGGCCCAAATATTTGCATAACCAACTGTACAAATGCTTTACAAAGTACTAGTTGACCTTTTAGTTTACAATGTAACAATATTGCAACATATTGTTGTGGTATAATTTCACACAGTGTATCAATTTGGAATGAATTAGTCCAAAGGAAGAAAATATTCTTTCTACACTGGCAGAAGAAGCTACTGCTGTTAAAAGTGAGATTATCACTTCAACAGTCTCTGAATCCAAGTGCTTAAGTGACTTCCTCCAGTTCACTGGTGTGACTTTCTTTAAAACATCATCAGCAAACATATATTTATTGAATGGCTCACCCTTAGCTCTGAAGTTTATTATAGTTGGCATTATGGAGAGATGATTGCTGGATGTCCATGTCATAACCAACTCCTCCTCTTCAGCAGTTAAGGTGTGACCCTGGTACCGAGTATTGAGAATATTTGCAAGAAAATGATCTGGAGATAGTGCTTGTCCCATTCATTTTTTTAATGCTTGTAATTTAACTCTGTCATTGAGATCTTAAAAAGAGAAATATGCACTCAGTTTCTTCTTTCAACAGTGTCAGCAAAAAACAGCTATTTCCCTGCATTTTGTTCAAGGCTACAGAAATAGGGTTCAGGGTACTCAGCACGTGTTCGACATTTCTCTTAAGCCCGATGTTGAGAACTTTGGCTGTGACAGTGCCATCTATTTTTTCACAATTTTGTTCACAAACTGTTATCAGATTAGGCCAGTTTTTGATATAGTGCTCAAAACAGTCCACTGCTGAGTTCCATCACACGTCTTGTGGGAGAGTTAGCTTGGTTCCTCCCACTTTTTTCAGAGCAGCTGCTGCAAAGTGGTTGTTACGGAAGTATTTTGCAATTTCAACAACATTAGCCTTTATTTCTGGAACACTGAAGTCTTTGGCTAAGACATGTATCAAATGAGCACTGCAACCGTATGTTCTTAGCTTGGGACACTCTTCTAAATAATTTCTTCTCATTTTGGATACATTTGCAGCATTGTCTGTGACCAAGCTCCGTACTAGACATTTGAATTTTTTTCTGCAGTTTGTTATAGCTTTTACTGCTACTTCTTGTAAGTAGTCTGCCGGGTGTGCATTTCCTGATGTATCAATTGTTTCTGTAATGAAGACATAAGCACATACAACAGGATCATTGTGGACACTGCTCCACCCATCAAGACTCAGGTTAACAGTTTTATCCTCTAGACCTTTTACACACTGCTCAATTTCTCTTTCATACACTTTATCCAGCAATTTGCCTGCGACATCTGCTCTGTTGGGTGGACTGTATCCTTGTCTTAATGACGGAACTATGTTAATTAAGTGTGATTTCTCAATCACATGGAAAGGAGAGTTTCTTGCATAAACAAACCAGGCAATTTTTTCATCAATTATCTCTTTTTGTAATCTCCTGGTTCTTATCACAAACTTATCTATGGTTGTTTCTGGATGATGGATATTTTTGGCTACAGGTGATGTGCTATAGCTATGTGACATACATGACGTGACTGAAACACTATCATTGGCAGATGACTCTGAAATGATGGTGACCTTGAAGATGGATAGTGTTCAGAATCCTGTATGTTGAGGATGGATTCTCCTAAACAAAATAAGTCAATGCAGTTATTTAATTATTATTACCATACTGCTCATTTAGTATTACTCATTGCATTCACTGACAGTACTACTTTAAAGGTGAAAGTGAAAAAGGAAGATCTGCCTATTTCAGCTATTTATTTTTTATCACAGCTGCATCAAAAATGATAGTACCATAGAGTAACAACTATATTTTCCCCTCAAACATGAGAATTCAAGAATAGTCCTGAAGGAAGACAGGCAGTCCTTAAAGAAAGAAGTATAAAATAGGAAAGTTTACCAACCTGAAGATCCTGCATGTTCAGACATGTTCCTTTCCTCATCTTCAACGCAGCTTCCTCCTGAGAAGGAACACTTCTCGTGATGTTGTTTCATTTGGGCAACCAGGCTTTGCATTTCTTTGTTGCACTGTTTTCATTTCATTCCTGTCTTACCCCAGGTAGAGGAACTTCATTAAACTTCATTGGGTCTCTTTTATGGCCTGCTGCCATTATAGGTTTTCCCTTCTAGTGAGAGAATGGTATGGTAGATCTCAAATCAATGAAGGTACACTCAGAAAGACCTCAAAACTTCTGGAATATGCTGCCCAAACAGTTTCACTTTTTTGTTTTTACTGCCTGTCCCTCTCTTCTCACATTTAGCACCAGATTACTTCTCCTTGTCCAGATCTAGTCTGCCCCCAACAATCTTCTATTCATGAAACTGTGCACTTTTAGAGAGAGGTAAGGGATTGACTCTGTGTACACAAATTTGCAGAGGGACAATAGGATTGAGGTCTATTATTTCTTACCTCTCTCTATTTTTTTTTATTTTATTTAAAAACATTTTGCTGTTAACAAGCATGTTATCTCTGGAGAAACAAATCCACAGTTTGAGAACTGCAAAACTAATAATCTCTGATAGTATCTTCTAGGCCGAGCACTGAGTCACATTGGGTAGATAGAAAGATTAACCTAAATAATCTATACAGAAGACCCTGGAACCCCATAAAATTGGGTCCCTAATCCATGAACTATTGGAACTCATTTACAAAACTCTTCTTAAACATTACATGAATATATTGTCTCATACTATAGCATTAGAATTTATAATCCCTATTCCATGATGAGAGATCTTTGAGCTATAATGTATCTTAATTAAAACTATCTTTAGAAAGGTTCTTTCCTCAAAATCCAATTTTTATCCACCCTGGTTGTAGTGTGCTTCCAAGTCTTAGACTGAATCAAGTAGATAAAGAATGTCCTGGACTGACAGTAAATCATGTGGGAGTTTGGAAACTGCCTTAAGAAACAAGTGACGTAATCTCTAATTAATTAATCTCTGATTACAGATTTGGCTATTAATTAGCTCAGCACCACTCAAATTGTTGCCCTCAGAATCTGGGATTTTAGTAGCAACTTTGGTAGGTGATGAGTCTTTTTTTTTTTAATTGCTAGAATCCAGTGAATATGAAGAGTATCATGTAGGTTCCCTCTACATCAATGCCTACAACTTCTGTTTTACAAGGTGATATGAATGAGTAAGATAATTTATAACATTGTTAACTAACTAAGGAATTTTCTTTTTAAGTCTTGTCACTTTTGGAGGCTTCTTCATTCTATAAACCAGTCCTTCATTGGTTATACACTGACATTTCCTTCTGTCTACAGTAGGACCTCCCTCTTGATTTCCAGTGGCAGTCGTGAGAGGATATTTTTCATGGTAGCTTTTACTCTTTTCACCAGTCCCCTCTGGTGTATGTATGTTTCTTGTTGTTTTTATTTGTGTTTTGCTTTATTTCTTTCATGGCAGCTTTGTTACCTCCTTGCAAAATGTGCCCCAACACATGCTGAGCTACTTCCCTGTTGTCTTGGCCTTGTAAGATTTCCTCAAAAGTATCAGTTATAGATGGAAGTGTAGTTGTAGTAGTCTAATAACTTGTTTCAGCTACTTGGTTCATTAATAATTTCTGCATGTATTAAAATAACCCTGGTGCAACAGACTCTTGATCAAATTTTCTACTTTGTTTGCCAGCTGTTACGTTGGCTTAAATGCTTTCATCAGTGTTCTAGGAAAAATTAAACTTTATCGTTATTCCTGTTTTCTTCACAATTTGAAGAAATCTTAACAATAGGTCCTAAATAATGGCCTTTGTGGGATTTTCAGATGCACTCAACATTACTCCCATTGAATTCAGTGGGAGCAAAGTTAGGTCAATACTGAACACTTTTGAAAATCCTGCCCTTTGTATCTAGTGTAAACACTGAGCCCCTTTTAAAAGGTGCTATAGAATAGTAAAGCATTATTAAATAACTCAGTGTTCTTTACCAAACCATTTTATAAATGGGAGAAATTCAGCCAGAGAGTAAGTGGGATTTGTGGAAGTGCCTAAGAGAATTAGGAGAACTGGTCCTGTTAGAAGTCCCCAGTAACTCTCTCTCCAAGCATGTGGCAGTTGCTGGTAGAACCTAAAGTCCAATCTGTAAACAATACTTGCTTGCTACTACTGTTTAATTACTACTTTAGTACTGAGTATCAGCATATAAAGTTTAGGATTTAAAAAACTGAGTTCTATATTTATCATAGTTTGTAATGGTTTCCTGGTGTGTGTGTGTGTGTGTGTGTGTTTGTTTTTTTTTAATATACATATAGGAGGACAAAGAAGCGAAGAATCCCGTGCCAGACAAAGGAAACCATGGACTAGCTCCAGGAAATGAGAGATTCAAACCTGTGGTACCCTGGCCTCATGTCGAAGGCATGGAAGTGGACTTAGAATCTATTCGAAGAAAAAATAAGGCCAAAAATGAACTAGAACATCATGTTGGTGATAACAATCAGCAGAACATCATGCAGAGGCAATATCTCACATTTAAGCCTCAGACATTTACATACCATGATCCTGTTTTACGACCTGCAATCCTTGGTAATTTTGAGCCCAAAGAACCTGAGCCTCATGGAGTTGCTGGTGGCCCTGGAGAGGAAGGCAAGCCATATGTATTAGGACCAGAATACAAAGAATCCATTCAAGCCAGCATTAAAGAGTTTGGGTTTAATATGGTGGCAAGTGATATGATCTCACTAGATCGGAGCATTAATGACTTGCGTCAAGAAGAGTAAGCAGACTTCTAATTTTTTGTTCTTGTTTTGTTGTTGTTGAAGGATTGGATAAATTTTTTACATGTGTTTTAACCACATCTTTAAAACTATAGATTAGATGACAGGTTTCAGAGTAACAGCCGTGTTAGTCTGTATTCGCAAAAAGAAAAGGAGTACTTGTGGCACCTTAGAGACTAACCAATTTATTTGAGCATAAGCTTTCGTGAGCTACAGCTCACTTCATCAGATGCATACTGTGGAAAGTTTAGAAGATCTTATATACACACAAAGCATGAAAAAATACCTCCTCCCACCCCACTCTCCTGCTGGTAATAGCTTATCTAAAGTGATCACTCTCCTTACGATGTGTATGATAATCAAGGTGGGCCATTTCCAACACAAATCCAGGTTTTCTCATCCCCCCCCCCCCTCCCCACACACACAAACTCACTCTCCTGCTGGTAATAGCTTATCCAAAGTGACCACTCTCCTTACATTGTGTATGATAATCAAGGTGGGCCATTTCCAGCACAAATCCAGGGTTTAACAAGAACGTCGGGGGGGTCGGGGGTAGGAAAAAACAAGGGGAAATAGGCTACCTTGCATAATGACTAAGCCACTCCCAGTCTCTATTCAAGCGTAAGTTAATTGTATCCAATTTGCAAATGAATTCCAATTCAGCAGTTTCTCGCTGGAGTCTGGATTTGAAGTTTTTTTGTTGTAAAATAGCGACTTTCATGTCTGTAATCGCGTGACCAGAGAGATTGAAGTGTTCTCCGACTGGTTTATGAATGTTATAATTCTTGACATCTGATTTGTGTCCATTTACTCTTTTACGTAGAGACTGTCCAGTTTGACCAATGTACATGGCAGAGGGGCATTGCTGGCACATGATGGCATATATCACATTGGTGGATGTGCAGGTGAACGATCCTCTGATAGTGTGGCTGATGTTATTAGGCCCTGTGATGGTGTCCCCTGAATAGATATGTGGGCACAGTTGGCAGCGGACTTTGTTGCAAGGATAGGTTCCTGGGTTAGTGGTTCTGTTGTGTGGTATGTGGTTGCTGGTGAGTATTTGCTTCAGTTTGGGGGGCTGTCTGTAGGCAAGGACTGGCCTGTCTCCCAAGATTTGTGAGAGTGTTGGCTCATCCTTCAGGATAGGTTGTAGATCCTTAATAATGCGTTGGTGGGGTTTTAGTTGGGGGCTGAAGGTGACGGCTAGTGGCGTTCTGTTATTTTCTTTGTTAGGCCTGTCCTGTAGTAGGTGACTTCTGGGAACTCTTCTGGCTCTATCAATCTGTTTCTTCACTTCCACAGGTGGGTATTGTAGTTGTAAGAATGCTTGATAGAGATCTTGTAGGTGTCTGTCTCTGTCTGAGGGGTTGGAGCAAATGCGGTTGTATCGCAGAGCTTGGCTGTAGACGATGGATCGTGTGGTGTGGTTAGGGTGAAAGCTGGAGGCATGTAGGTAGGAATAGCGGTCAGTAGGTTTCTGGTATAGGGTGGTGTTTATGTGACCATCGTTTATTAGCACTGTAGTGTCCAGGAAGTGGATCTCTTGTGTGGACTGGACCAGGCTGAGGTTGATGGTGGGATGGAAATTGTTGAAATCATGGTGGAATTCCTCATGGGCTTCTTTTCCATGGGTCCAGATGATGAAGATGTCATCAATATAGCGCAAGTAGAGTAGGGACGTTAGGGGACGAGAGCTGAGGAAGCGTTGTTCTAAATCAGCCATAAAAATGTTGGCATACTGTGGGGCCATGCGGGTACCCATAGCAGTGCCGCTGATCTGAAGGTATACATTGTCCCCAAATGTAAAATAGTTATGGGTAAGGACAAAGTCACAAAGTTCAGCCACCAGGTTAGCTGTGACATTATCGGGGATAGTGTTCTTGACGGCTTGTATTCCATCTCTGTGTGGAATGTTGGTGTAGAGGGTTTCTACATCCATAGTGGCCAAGATGGTGTTATCAGGAAGATCAACGATGGATTGTAGTTTCCTCAGGAAGTCAGTGGTGTCTCGAAGGTAGCTGGGAGTGCAGGTAACAGCCAAGCTCTGCGATACAACCGCATTTGCTCCAACCCCTCAGACAGAGACAGACACCTACAAGATCTCTATCAAGCATTCTTACAACTACAGTACCCACCTGCGGAAGTGAAGAAACAGATTGATAGAGCCAGAAGAGTTCCCAGAAGTCACCTACTACAGGACAGGCCTAACAAAGAAAATAACAGAACGCCACTAGCCGTCACCTTCAGCCCCCAACTAAAACCCCTCCAACGCATTATTAAGGATCTACAACCTATCCTGAAGGATGACCCAACACTCTCACAAATCTTGGGAGACAGGCCAGTCCTTGCCTACAGACAGCCCCCCAAACTGAAGCAAATACTCACCAGCAACCACATACCACACAACAGAACCACAACCTAGGAATCTATCCTTGCAACAAAGTCCGCTGCCAACTGTGCCCACATATCTATTCAGGGGACACCATCACAGGGCCTAATAACATCAGCCACACTATCAGAGGCTCGTTCACCTGCACATCCACCAATGTGATATATGCCATCATGTGCCAGCAATGCCCCTCTGCCATGTACATTGGTCAAACTGGACAGTCTCTACGTAAAAGAGTAAATGGACACAAATCAGATGTCAAGAATTATAACATTCATAAACCAGTTGGAGAACACTTCAATCTCTCTGGTCACGCGATTACAGACATGAAAGTCGCTATTTTACAACAAAAAATCTTCAAATCCAGACTCCAGCGAGAAACTGCTGAATTGGAATTCATTTGCAAATTGGATACAATTAACTTAGGCTTGAATAGAGACTGGGAGTGGCTTAGTCATTATGCAAGGTAGCCTATTTCTCCTTGTTTTTTCCTACCCCGCTCCCCCCCCCCCGCCCCAACGTTCTTGTTAAACCCTGGATTTGTGCTGGAAATGGCCCACCTTGATTATCATACACAATGTAAGGAGAGTGGTCACTTTGGATAAGCTATTACCAGCAGGAGAGTGGGGTGGGAGGAGGTATTTTTTCATGCTTTGTGTGTATATAAGATCTTCTAAACTTTCCACAGTATGCATCTGATGAAGTGAGCTGTAGCTCACGAAAGCTTATGCTCAAATAAATTGGTTAGTCTCTAAGGTGCCACAAGTACTCCTTTTCTTTTTACAGAATAGATGAAGCCAAATAAGATCTCTTGTGTTAGAAGACTTCCTGTTACATCATACTGAACACTTCCCTGTGTTCTTATTTTACTTAATCTTTTCTTGAATATTAATCTCGATTGATTGCCCTTCTGAAGTAGTCCATTCTCATGCCTGATCACTTGAATTAGGATGTCTTGGGTCAGCCACTTCTTTAATTACCCTCTTTTATTTTTAATCTCTCATCAAGATTTTTTAATATTGTGAATAAGCCTTTTTATGTCCTTTTAAAGTTTGCACAGAGGATTACAACACTTCCTCCTCCCATCACTCCGCAAGCCCTCTAAAGAGAGCTCTTTCTAACAGAAAACCAAAACTAAGAAATATATTCTTTCCCTTGCTGTATGCACCTATAACACTGATTACCTGCCTACGTCCACAGAACTATTTATCTGCCATAGAGGTGTTTAGAACTCAAAGCTGACATCAGCATAATCTTCCTAACCACTTTGCTTATTGCATATTGTAGTGAAGGAAACTGCTCTAGAGATTTAAATTCCTTGCTCTGGTATGTAGGGGTTTTGGGGTATATTTTGGTGGGGCTTGGGAGTTTTTAACAATTTCTTCCAATTGCTGTACAGATAATCTTTCTAGCAGCTCGAGAAGGCTGGATTGTGTTCAGTCTTCACATTTTCATTATTAAATCTGTGTTAAGAAAAGGTCCTCTGAGTTCAATATATTGATCACTGCAAAATCATTTACCACTATTATCTCTCTTTTTTTTCTCTGTTTGCTATGTGAAATATGGTACTTGTCTATCTCATTCCCTTGCCATCCCCATATGTGGAGCTGTACCAACCACAGGACTTGAAGCCAAGCTCTGGATTGTGTGTCTCAGCTGTGGCATTTGAATCATTGGTTGAGTGATTGGTTACTGTAGCGCCACCCGTGTATTTTCTGATGAGTGTTTTCCACTCCAGGAGCTGAGACATAGTCAGCCATCTGCTAACCTGACTCATACTTTTACATCTTCTGTTGTTTGAATTTACTGCCTGTTGTATGCTTGTTAAAAAAGAAAAGGAACATATTCTGAATGAACTGCATAGAAACTACAGCATTTTTTCCCCCATCTTCTTTTTTTTGTGCTGAGGGCCACAGATTCATTACAATGGGTACTTCTGCCTGCTTGCAGCTTGGGGGCGGTTCCCTGCAGTTTCCTCCACAGTGGCAAGCAGCTCAGCGAGACCTCTTTACCGCAGAGCTTTTCTGAGGAAATTTCCAAACATTATTTCAAGTGTTTATAAGATCATCTGAAGAATTTGTTTATTTCCCAGATATGTCCCAGGGCTGCTTTTGATTTATGCAGAGAATGACCCATCAGCTTCACTTTACCTTCTGAGGTGTCTGCAGCAGCTGCTCCCCCTGCAGGCTTCAGGGAGAGAGCTCTACCAAGAAAAGCCAGAGGCGGAAGGAAGGGTCTGTATCTCCCCGCTCTCCCCCTGCCATTAAGTGTCTTGCTGGGGAGCAAGAGTGTAGTTTCCCTTCACAGCCTAGGCTGGGTGGGGGTCACATTGGACTCTCTTCTCTGGGTCAGAAAGGATTTGAGCAGACTGGGAAAAAACTGGCATCAGGGAAAGCAGCTCCCATCTCCATGGGGGGGGTGAAGCCAGAATGGCAGTGCACTTGAGTCCCAATAGCCCCCACCAACATCCACACCTTTGACTGCAGAGCTTGGTTAGCCCCCATCCACACACACACTTTCCTCTCCCTTCCCCACCCTGAGTCCCCTTGGATTGGGGATGGAGACACTGGATACCACACAGATGCTGCCAACACTTGAGAGTGCAGTAAGGGGCCTTTTGGTTCAGCTCTCTCTACTCTGCGGCCAACTTCATCCTCCTTCTGAAGCAGGATTATGGGGACAAAATCCCAAAGGGAGAAATAAAATGAGTAATAAAATCAGTGCTGGGTTCTCCTGCTCACCTCACAGAATGCAGCATGGTCAATCAGTGCAGAAAAGATAGTCTATAGATGTGCTGATTCTTTTAGGCATGCAAACACGCAATCCCACAAAGGCAGTTCTTCCTTCTAAGGAGACCAACTGCCAAAATCAGAGTTTGAGAATCAAATAGTAAACTATATTTAAAATACAAAAAAAGAAAGAATTGAGCCTCTTTCAGGCAAGACAGCATTGAATATTGTGCAACTTACATTTAGGAAGTCTATGGGGGCCTGAGACAAGCTATAGCTAGCTATCCCTCCTCATGCACCCTGGAAAAATGTAATAGAGGGATAGGGGTTTCCCACTGTCCCCAGAAGACGGAGAAAGTATCTGACTTGCATCCCCAGCTGTTGCTGTGGTTCAATATGCCCTAAGGTCCAGGCTGTTGTTCCCAACTTGAGTTGTAGATTGCCATGTATCACCACCACCTCCACTTCTTCCTCCCAGCTCATGCTATGGAGCAATCAGAGGGACAGCAGTCCAGATGTGAAAGAACTGGTAGGCTGTAAGCATCTTCTTGACTTACCATTTCTTTCATTTTACTCTACTCTTTCACCAGCCTCCATTTTATAAGACCGGAAAGCTGCTTGGTTTGCACACATCAAAACTTAACTTGGTATCTGTACTGAAGAGAAATGCAACTATTTTTCCTGGTAGTCAGGGACACAGTGTTTCTAACTGAGGGAGACTTTTACTTGAAAGAGTGGCCTACCCCTCTGGATCTTCACAGGCAGTCAAGTCCAAGCATACATCAGTTCAGCCCCTCCTCTAGGAATGAAAACTCTCAGGTGACATCAGGCCAACAAAAAAACCCGAACTAATATGATCTGTCATCTGACAATCTGAGTCTTCCTCTTATTCTACTGGCAGGTGAAAAGTCCAGTTTAACTACTATGATAAACCAATGAAACACAGCCTTGAGTTCTTCCAGGAGGGTTTTACTATGGTGGTATGAGGGTCCAAACAAAAGGTCAAGACTCTGTGGTATAACATTCTCAGCCTTTACAAGAAAAGGAAATTTAGCATAAATCCCAACATGAGATGCTTCCTTAGGGCATCAACTTTATTCCTACTCCACAAGGTCATAGAGCACGACCTTGGAAATTCATTTTGCACTTTGCAGCAGTACTCAGATTGAACCCCTGCAGAAAGATTCCTTATACTTTCTATCCACTAATGTAGGCCTCCTGATGGCTCCTATGTCCAGATCAGATTGTGGGGGGAGGGCCTTGAAATTGAGCTTTCTCTAATGAAAGCCAATATTATACTTTTAATTCTGGCAGTAGTCCTTTCAACAGTCATCACATCCATTCTCTATGCAAATTCAAGAAATAGTCTTCCTTCAATTAAGCATCAAAGTCAAGGCCTTATGAGAACTGACCATTTCAGGGCAGAGTAGTCATCTCTCCAGTATTGAAATCTGCTAGACAGCACATGGCTATCAATACATAAATTCACCAAATTCTTCATATTGATTATCCAGTCTTAACCAATGCCATTTACATTCTTTTGGCAGAAGTCTTCTCCTTAGTCATGCCTAAGTGCATGAGAAGATGGATAAGATATTTATGGATAATCTACCTCATTTTGGATGTCCATGGTTAAAGGGTGATCCTGCTTCCCACTCTGAAGCCACGGTGCTCTGAAAATCCTATTGTAATGGATCTGTGTACTTTAGCATGAAGAGGAATTGGAAAATTTATCAGTGCTTCTCCTCAAAATTTCTTTCTTCAAATAATAGGATCCACAGATCCAGTCCATCCTAAGTACAAATGGATCATCCAGAATAGTGACAGAAACTGATATCCAAGGATTTGGGTTTGTAGTCATTAGATAGGATTTACCTTGCCCCGCAGTAAGAGAAATTGTTGTTGTGCTTTTTACCTAAAGTATATTTAATACAATCTGTAAGTGAGGAAGGAAGATTTGAACTATGCTGGCTGTGGAAGTTTTCTCAACTGGAGGGAACTTTTGGAGGTGAGGCATTCTTGGGCTGCTAGTGCCTGACAGTCTCTCCCGCCTCCACACTGAAAGCCGACTTAAATACCCATTGTCGCAGATCTGTGGACCTTACTACTCGAAGAAAGAAAATTTTCAGGTAAGAATGGATGAATTTTCCTATTACCTGAGTTAAGCAAACCATTGTTTCATCTTGCCTCACGTGGTGATTTTCTGTAAAATAGTAGATGTTTCTAAAACTACTCAGTATGTAGATGTGTCTCGCATGCAAAGCAAATGTGTGGTTTTTCTAGCTTTTTTTTAGTATAAAGCACACTTTTTTTTTTTTTTAACTGTGCCTTAACCCCCAAGAAACCATTGAAATTGGAGCTGGATACTCTAGTTTTATTTCAAATTACTCACACAAACCTACATTAAAAACATTATTAAGCTTGCAAAATCATGCACTCAGAAGTTAGGACATGCCAGTATTAAGATTGCCTGGTCTTGAGGGAGCGTCCACCATTGCTCTGTGGGGATGGTGTATGCACAATCCTGTCAGTATAGGAGCTGAGAGAGGCTTAAGTATGCTTAGTGAGGATGGATTCTTCAGAGATTAAATCAGCTCAAATCTAAGTAATATCTGCTGAGCATGTGCAAACTGCAATTTTTTTCCACAAAGGCTTATAATTTGGCCAAATATAGGTGGATTTTCATGGTGACCGCACCAGGCACATCTCTGACACAATTACTACAATCCCAGTGAAATTTCAAGTCCCTGCTCCCAAGCATTGGGGTGCTAGAGTTCTTAGAGAAAGTTGCCAGAATTTTTTTAATATGGGCAAAACAACGTATTTTTCCCTTACCTCGTTCTCTGAAATGACTGAACCACGTTGGCTGAAAATTTCCAAAAAAAAAAAAAAAAATTTGAAAGAGAAATATACCCAGCATGTAAAATTCCAACACAAACTGTTAGTTTGTGGAAGTCATTAACAATTGAACACAAAAACTTATAATGTCAGTGTCAGGTATAGTGTCAGGCAAACTTAACAATAGGTGGTGCTAACAGTCCTGCATATAAAACTACGCTGCAGAATGTATCCAAGACTGAAACAACAGGACTTTGACATTTCATATCCTTAAGAAAGCTGTGTACACACTGCATTAATTAAAGCAGTAATTTTACTGCTTGAAACTTTTACTCTTGTGATTGTCAGTGAGGTAACAAAGTTCTCCTATTAAAACAACATATTTGATAGAATAACCTAAAATCCATATGTGGCTTCCTTTTGGTAGAGAGAGTTCACTGTGCTAAGTTAATTCAAACCAAATACAATGTAAAATGAGTATTTGTATTAGAAACTTAAATCAAGAAATATTCTCTTAGGGTATACTATGAATAAATAATACTTTAGAAACTCCCTGTCTGTCCTATTTACTAATTTTTATCTTATGTTAGAGCCCTTAGGCCAGAGATGTTCATTCTGTTGATCAGATTATATGCCAAGATAATAAACCGGGATAATTAACTATTTTGGCCCTAGGAAAGGATGAGTACTCAACATATTGTTCTTCTCTTTGCCATTTTATTATATAACAAATAGAAAGTGTGGTTACAAATGTGATGGCTTTGTTAGGATTTTATTTATGCTAGTTTTTTATCTCTCTCCTTCTCCCCACTATTTACCTATATATGACTTTTCCAGTTATAGGAGAAAAAATTGAGTAGTTTGATGACTGTTAAAGTATTTGCTTGAATGTTTGTGATATAACGTGGTGAATTAGGTTAATCTTCTCTTACATAATAATAGATCCAAGGCTTGTGTGTCTGAGATGCACGGTGCACAGCATCAAATACCTCAGTCTGCTGCTTAAGTGCTGCACTTCTTAAAATCTGACTTTGGTCAGCAAGTTATCATTTGAAAGTTACAAATTGAGTTAGGCTATTTTGCTGGCAAAAAAATATTCATTGTGATATAACTTAAAATAAGACTTTCCATCAAAGCAAATTGTGTGTGTATTATTAGTTGAAGGTAAAGCAGCAAAATTATCATAGAATTGTTCTCAATAATCTTTAAACCAGGAAGATCCATGTTTAATTATGTTGCTCCTTTGAATTTATTGTTGCTCTTCCTCCCAGTTCTTCAAGGGTTTCTCCCCTCCCTTTCCTACCTTTAATTACATTATAGCCCTTACAGGGCATATCCTCTGACTATATACAACTATATATTTTCAGTGAAGGGGTACTGTCATCATGGATAATTTCTTTTAAAAAAAACAACAACACTTTCTGCTGATTTAAATTTCTTTTCAGTAATCTGAAATAAAAAACAAGATTCTCCTTTCTTATTCTTTTGGTCACCTAAATGTAACATAACATTGTTTAATTTTTTTCAAGATCAGTTTTTATAAATGAACAATCAACCCATTTTGGTCTTGTTTACCTTAATTAAAAATTGCACTTCAGAAATGTCACAGTAGTTTATCATGTGCCAAACATAACTTATTTGTGTACAAAAATTAAGAAAATACTTTCTTCAATATATTTTTGCAGCACTGTGTATAATTCCACTTTTACAGTAAAATATACTTTGACAAATTATGAAAAATAGTATGGAATAAAGTATTGTTTCTAACTTGATATGGGTTTAGCAATAGGGTGAAGTTCTCCTTTTCCCTGCTTCCTAACGTTTTAGGAACTGATAAGAGCAAGACAGTCAACCATTTTGATG
The DNA here is from genome assembly GCF_965140295.1 of Lepidochelys olivacea. Classification (NCBI taxonomy): domain Eukaryota; kingdom Metazoa; phylum Chordata; order Testudines; family Cheloniidae; genus Lepidochelys; species Lepidochelys olivacea. The sequence goes on from NC_140414.1 coordinate 78,747,298, forward strand.
GTTGACTCAAAAGCGGAAGAGGGCAAAGATTTCTTTTCTTTTTTTTTCTTTTTTTTTCTTTCTTTTTTTTTTTTTTAACCTATAGTTTTTGAAGGGCAGGAGGTTCTCATTATTCCTAGACTATTAAAGGTAGGAAAGAACTTGTCTTGGTAGGAAGATAGGAGTATGGAAGAATCCATCCTTCCGATAGCAATCTGGTGAAAAATAGCCCTTTATTAGGTCAGAGTCATAATGATGTGAAACTATCACGTCAACATCCAATGCGAATGCCAGATTTTGTGAGGAAGCCGCTGCTAACCAGAGAGGGACAATATTTAAGCTGAGCGCATAGAGTGAATTTAATAAGTTCTAAACAAGCAGTTCTCAACCGGAGGTCCGCAGCTCCCTGGGGATCCGTGAACTCTTTCAAGGGGGCCGCGGGGCTCAAACCCAGACCCCAAGCCCTAGTGCCCCTCGTGGGGCTCAAGTCGGGACTCCCAGGAGGCACAGAGCTGAAGCTCCGATCCCTGCCGGTGTAGTGATACAAACAACTCCCTGGCAGCACTTCCTACCTAGGTTGTACTGAGCTGGCTCACCGGTACTGAGCAGGCTCAGCAGGTAAATGCTATTGGTGGGGAAATGTGCCGCCTGCTGTTTTGCCGTTACACCGGGCACTGCGGGGTAGCTGCTGCTCTGACTGGTGCCATGGAGCAGGCAGCTGCAGCATTCCCTCCTCTCCTCTTGGTGCCCCGGGTTGAAACTGCTCCTCAGCTCCTGAGTCCCAGCCCCCTTTGCTCCCGCAGAGGCAGCCAGTAAGAGCCACCCATGTGGGGAGACCCGGCTTTGTGGCTGACAGACGCCTCCGGGAACAGGGACCGCAGGGAAGCCTTCACAGCACACAGCCCCTAGTACCTCCTCTCCATGCACCCTGAATTATGCCCTCCCTGCACCCTGATCTGCCCCTGCCTGCACACAGCCCCAGCTGCCACCCTGTGTGCACACAGCCCCAGCTACCACCTCCCATAAGCTGTTTTCAAACTTCTTAAGCTAAGCCCCCCATCTTTGAGTTATAATTTTTGGTTGTGGCCACCACCTTCACCAAGACAGACAGGCAGGTGGCCTGCTGAGGTGAGCACTCCCTCCCTGCACCTGTGGCCCCTCCCTGCCCCAAATAGAAGTCAGATTACACCTATGCCCAAGGCCCCTGCCCCGAGCCCTCTTTCCTTTTCTCTCCCCCAGCTGGGCTCTGGAGTTTTTATAGCACATCAAGGGGGGGCCTCAGAGAGGAAAAGGTTGAGAGCCCCTGTTCTAAACAACTGTTAATTTTTCAGTCAGCCCCACTCTATAACCAAGGAGATTCCACAGAAGGACTCAGTGCCAAAGCTTACTTTATTCATGAAGGTGGTGATTTGCTTAATTGCATTGTACTAATTACACATATGATACTGTTTAATTAAATAAGCTTTTAGTAATTACAGTTGATATCTGTGTCCTTGGAAACCAAGCATTAAGGACTTTCATTCATTATACATGAAGCCTAGGGAACAATCAATTTTTGTAATATGGCGCACTATAATAATTCCATGAATTACCAAAAGAAGTTTTATTATGCAAATAGTATAATAAAACAGTGTTTTACTGAGACTGAAGTTTATGAGAATCAAGTGAATTATAGCTGTCAAACTTGAAGAAGAAGGCTATACTCTTGACCGCATGTCCTCATAAGCTGCTTTGTTGGCAAGACTCCAAAAGGGGAAAATATAGCTATTTAAAAAAATAATTAGCAATGTATTGGCGGATCAGACCTCCAGTGTCTTGTGTGTAGCAGGAAAATGTGTAAGCATTTTTCTGTACCAGTCCAGCTCTACCAGTGCCACTAACAGTAGAAGAGTGTACACAGAGCCAGTGTGCTTTAACACTATGCGCTGCTGCCATTATAAATTTTCCCATTGTAGATGCACTCCAAATGTGGGTTATTCCCCTACTGGGGAAAAGAGATGTTGGCACAGACATAGGTATCTGTAAGTGAATGTATTTGTATGTGTACTCAGTCTGAAACGGAGAGACTGAGCTGTAAACAGAACGTTAGATTTGAAAAATCAAATGTATATAGTACAGCACTTTCAGAGCTCTGTATTCAAGTTCTCCACTAGACCTTGCAGCTTTTTTCCATCTGCTGTATGCAAGACTTCCCAGTCCTCACCTGTCCACTCTCATCATGTGCTTTTTTTTTTTTTCCTAAATGCTTTTGGGCAAATGGAGTGTTGCTCACCCATGTCAGATGTTAAGTAGCACAAAAAAGAAACCCAGTACATTCATTGACCCTATATGCTCAGTATCATTTTCTCAGCAGGCTTGTCACAGGGGAAAATACCATGTTAGAACACAAGTTAGCAATATGATGTTAAACACTAGTTAGCATTTGGTATACACAAGAACTGTCATGATTAACAAATCAGCATCAAATAAAATGTATTAATATAGCCTCTTAACCTTAGGCGATAAAGATAAATGAATGTTAACACTAAGATTAACCTTCTCCAAAAGTCAGTTACACTTTTAAAATCATCCCATTGCAAAACAATGTATAATAATAAAATAACCATGATTAAAAATACATTATTTCATATCGGTCATAAGGAGCCTCCTTTTCACATAATTTTTTTCTGATTTTTCCAGACAACCAGGCAAATAGGGTGGGAGGTTGTTTTACCCAAACTTTTGCTTTTTGGGGGGGTCAAAACCTTTTCTAAACTAACTACAAAATCTTTAGGAATACAGATAGAAGAGCAATGTAAAGCAGAAAAATTCCAGCATGGAGTCCATGATGTAAGTGCTGTGATAAAAGGTGAAAATGTAATGTGCAGAGTAGAATGAGAGAAATCAAAGCTTAGTGTGAAAAAGCAGCATTTTTACCAAGTGCAACAGAATACGAAATATGAAACTTGTGTGGCAAAACAACAGATATTTATTGGGACCATAGTCTGAAAAATATCTTATGTTAAGGGCCATCATCCATTTTTTTTTGTTCCAAAATTACCACCATTCCGTGTCCCCTTATTTTAATTGTTGAAAATTATGTACATCAGAAATAAAGAATCTTAAAACTGGTGCTATAGAAAGAGTTATTTACATGAAAAAGAATGAATTCTGCATTGTTTTAACTTTCCTGCATTCACTTTTTTGTTTTGTTTTGTTAATCCCAAATTTGGGATGTTTGCACAAATTGTATTCCACATCTGGGCACTGGCAGATTAAGAAATGTGATTGAGATATCTGTGCTTCCATGCACTTTAATAAATGTAGCCACCACTCTGAAAAAGTTTGTTCTTTGGAGACTGAAGGGCGATGGTAGGGCTTTAAGTAGGGGAAGCTGGGATGTGGTGAGGAGCGTTAGCCATTGGAGCACAGGCTCCAGTTGCTAGTTTGACTAAATAGCCTGGGGGATGCTATCTCCTATTAAATCATGGAAAAAATGGTAAACCAAACTGACTGAAATGATCGGTTTGGGGACTGTTTGTTCAGCTTCTCTCCAGATCATCTTTCTGTTTTATAAAATATATTTACATAACTATCATTTACATGTGGATTGCCTATAAACTGGATAGAATATTTTCCATATGTAAATTGGAATGCCTAATTTACTTGGTCACATCTAGTTAACAACAAAATTGATACGTCATAATAGCAATCCTCAAAACCACTTCTGGATTATTTTAGGTCCATGTGGTATATCCGGTAAGAGGGTGGGCTGTTAAGACTTCAGAGTATTAAATGGCTGTTGGTTATTTGCAAAAGGTCATGGACCTTTTCCTTTCTTTTGAGATGACTACAGTAATTCATGCAATGTTTTCTGACTTGCAGAAAGTCTTGCAGTTACAAATTTAGGATTTTATTGCTGTCAACAGAATATCTGAAAATGCTGTTTGGGGATTTTAGTTGGATGTTTTGTGAATGGTAGTTCACCTCTTAAAAATAAATGCCGTTTTGTTTTAACTATTCTTCCTAACAAAACTTGATAACTAAAAATACGTCATGGGCAGGCTTGAATTCAAAATTTGACTATGATACTAGTGTGCTGGTCAGTGAAAGGCTGTTGGGGGAGGTAATGAGCAGACATGACTGCAAAAGATGATTGTGAATGAAGAAATGTGCTTTTAAAAAAAGACTTTATTGCAGCTACTGTACCAGTAGCATACCACTTTTGAGCAAAGGATCAGAAAAGTGAGCAGTACAAAATGGCTACCACTAGGTGGCATGATGAATCACAAATCTTTTGAAATTGGAATTCAGCTTAAAAATGCAATTTATTTATGAAGGGTTCAATACTGGTTTGATCTTTTCTTTATATAATTTTAGAAGTAAATTAGTTACTTTTAATGTCTAAATGACATTTGGAATATGTTTCAGTAATGTAAATGCTAAGTTTTTACGGCCTACATTTTCAAAACTGACAGGTTTCAGAGTAGCAGCCGTGTTAGTCTGGATTCGCAAAAAGAAAATGAGTATTTGTGGCACCTTAGCGACTAACAAATTTATTTGAGCATAAGCAGTCTCTAAGGTGCCACAAGTACTCCTTTTCTATTTTCAAAACTGTTAGTTAATTTTTGGTTCTCCACTGAGCCTGAATTTTTTAGCCATTACAACTCCCACAGAAGTCAATGTAAGTGCTTAATACCTCTGAAAATCGGGCCCTGTACATTTAAAGTTGGGTATCCTAAATGAGTGGACACTTTTTTTTTCGAAAATATAGGTCGAAATGACTACAGTATAGATAAATAGATAAGGTTATGGTCGAAATATAAAACATAATTTCTTAAGCAAGAGAGACCATGATACTAGATTTCTTAAGAATTAAAAAACTAAAATATAGATGAAAACTTTACTCTTAAGATATCCAGTATTAAATAGCCCATTATAATTGTTTCTCTCCCTCTTAGGTTTGGGGGGAACTCTAACTTGACCACAATACCTATTCCGTATCTTTCTGCTTTTGGTATTCAAGAGTTGTAAAAATGGAAAAGACCCATGAGGCTATCTAATTTGTCTCTTTGTCGCTTCAGGGTTGTTCCCTACACTACATTTTTTTTCCCTACTGCTTTGTGAGTTATAGTTTCTGAGCAATGATTTGAGCACTAACTCAAATGATATGTTCTAATCCTCAGATTGTTGCAGGGGTTCCATGAATGTTACATATTGTGGAACTCTATAGTGATTATTTTTAGCCGCTGTCATCAGAAGGGACAATAGCTAATGTGGTGGGAATGCATTTCTGAATACTGACTTTATTATTTTTATGAATTGATAGTGGTATTAAGTTGCCATATTGATAGCACTGCATTCACAGGACAGACATTGTACTTCATTGGGAATACACATTTTTCCATGTTGCCAAGGTAATGCCTGTTTTCTGGAGGGGAAATGCATGCATACACTGAACAGAGTGAGAAATTAACTCTATTTCCACAAAAAGAAAAGGAGGACTTGTGGCACCTTAGAGACTAACAAATTTATTTGAGCATAAGCTTTTGTGAGCTATAGCTCACTTCATCAGATGCATTGAGCTGTAGCTCACGAAAGCTTATGCTCAAATAAATTTGTTAGTCTCTAAGGTGCCACAAGTCCTCCTTTTCTTTTTGCGGATACAGACTAACACGCTGCTACTCTGAAATCTATTTCCACAGTAATTCAGTTTTTGTGTCTGTTAAGGATGGTCACTCAGCAGTACCCATTGTTGTCTGATGTGAAGACCTGCTGCCAGAAACTGAGATCATCAATTCATTTCAGATAGATCAGGCACCATAGTGAAAGATTCTACTTGTTCTGCTTTTAGACAAAATGTTCGGGGTAGACTAGTGAAGAAAACCTAGAGAGAAACTGACTAGCCGCATGTTAGTTTCACTGTGATGTCAGTGGGATAAAATGTTTCTTCTCCTTCATAAAACAGGTATGATCAATCCCCTTTCATCTTGTCCCTTCCCCTCCCCCGCCCCAAAAGGATTTCCTTTCCTGTGGGGAGAGGTGGGATATCTGTAATTTCATGACAAATTTAAATTGCTACTGGTGTGCCTGATCTTCCTGTATCTGTCTCAGTGTTAACTTCATACTTGGAGTCTGAAAGGTGCTGTATAAAAACAAATTCTAATCTATTCTTTTTTTAGTCTGGCCAGTCATGATTTTTAAGTTCAGTGTGAAATTATGTAAAATCAGTTTAAACTATAGGCAAAACTTACTCTGTGCTGTTACTTGGAATTAATTTGTACCTGGTATTTATTTAGTCTACCACTGGATGTCACCACTGTTCCACATAAATGCAGCCAGGAAAAGGATTTATTTAGTGTTGGGAGAGAAAGGAGGAGGGAGAATCCATTTGGCACTTAACTATTGGAAATCGTTTAATTTAACGCTTCTCAGATACTGGCAATTCATAGCATACGTTTGAAGCCATTAGACGCACACATTGTTTCAAACTCCAATTGGCAAATGCAGAATTGTGAGAGTAGACTGAATGTATCGATTATTGTAGACTCTGAGTGCCATTCACAGGCTTGTTGGTGATGAGTCACCACACTGACTATCCAAGAAATTAGATCAGGAAATGGCTAGGAGTAAGATCTTACTAGGCGTATAGATGTTGTAGTATTACAGCTTACAAATAGCACATTTATCCAGAAATGACTTTCAACCTACAAGTGCAAAAAGAAAAGGAGTACTTGTGGCACCTTAGAGACTAACCAATTTATTTAAGCATAAGCTTTCATGAGCTACAGCTCACTTCATCGGATGCATACTGTGGAAACTGCAGAAGACATTATATACACAGAGACCATGAAACAGTACCTCCTCCCACCCCACTCTCCTGCTGGTAATAGCTTATCTAAAGTGATCACTCTCCTTACAATGTGTATGATAATCAAGTTGGGCCATTTCCAGCACAAATCCAGGTTTTCTCACCCTCCGCCCTTCCCCACACAAACTCACTTTCCTGCTGGTAATAGCCCATCCAAAGTGACCACTCTCTTTACAATGTGTATGATAATCAAGGTGGGCCATTTCCAGCACAAATCCAGGTTTTCTCACATTAACATTCATAAACCAGTCGGAGAACACTTCAATCTCTCTGGTCACGCAATTACAGACATGAAGGTCGCTATCTTAAAACAAAAAAACTTCAAATCCAGACTCCAGCGAGAAACTGCTGAATTGGAATTCATTTGCAAATTGGATACTATTAATTTAGGCTTAAATAGAGACTGGGAGTGGCTAAGTCATTATGCAAGGTAGCCTATTTCCCCTTGTTTTTTCCTACCCTCCCCGCCACCCTCCCCCCCCCCCCGACGTTCTGGTTAAACTTGGATTTATGCTGGAAATGGCCCACCTTGATTATCATACACATTGTAAGGAGAGTGGTCAGTTTGGATGGGCTATTACCAGCAGGAGAGTGAGTTTGTGTGTGTATGGGGGTGGGGGGTGAGAAAACCTGGATTTGTGCTGGAAATGGCCCACCTTGATTTTCATACACATTGTAAAGAGAGTGGTCACTTTGGATAAGCTATTACCAGCAGGAGAGTGAGTTTGTGTGTGTGGTTTTTGGAAAGGGGACGGGGGGTGTGTGTGTGTGAGAGAACCTGGATTTGTGCTGGAAATGGCCCACCTTGATTATTATACACATTGTAAGGGGAGTGATCACTTTAGATAAGCTATTACCAGCAGGAGAGTGGGGTGGGAGGAGGTATTGTTTCATGGTCTCTGTGTATATAATGTCTTCTGCAGTTTCCACAGTATGCATCCGATGAAGTGAGCTGTAGCTCATGAAAGCTTATGCTCAAATAAATTGGTTAGTCTTTAAGGTGCCACAAGTCCTCCTTTTCTTTTTGCGAATACAGACTAACACAGCTGTTACTCTGAAACCTACAAGTGTAATGTCTACTAACTGTTAGATCTGCAGAGATTAGGTTGGATTTGTAGAATAAAAAAAAAGTCTAGACATTCGTTGGTTTTATGTCAATACGATAGGTCTGTTAAATATACTAGAGCACAAAATGCTGTTAAATTGCTCACAGACGTTTCATGATGGTCTGCTTTTGTAACCAGATTTTTAAGAATTTTTTTTAAGCTATTACAGGAATAGAACATGATTTATTGTTAGATTTTTTTTCCTTTTGAAAATTGTACCATCAGGAAGGAAGAAACAAGCAGAACATTTGTTTTTTAGCTTTAAAATAAGGCTGTCACTCCCATTTTTCGGGTGAGTTATGTGGCTTTTTTGGGAACAGGATGCAATCTCTAAACTGTATTAATTATCAATGTCTTTCCTTATTTGAAGAACACAATAACAGTGCTTAAACTTTGAAAAGACAAAAGTTGGCAGTACAATCTAGATCAGATACCACCTTCTCTCATAAGGCAAACATACAGATATTTTCTGTGTCCTTTAAATTGAATTTTTGAATGGATTTCAGCTACCATTCTGTCTTGGAACATGATACATTAGAGTGCATGATAACAGTGTGGTAGAAATATTTCCAAATAAGCATAACTAAAACTCCAAACTTGATCCAGATAAATGCATATTTAAAACAGAATACAGTTGGAATATGTAACCTGCCTTGAGTAGATATGTAGTGGAAAAACTTTCCTCCAATAAATAACTTAAAAGGGACACAGTAGCTAAGCATGTAGCCTGCACACAGTATAGTACATATAATGCCAACAACTCGCATCATAGTGGAGGGATACCAGAAAAGGTTTCTGCTCCAAATTGGAGTTATTCTTATTTGAAATCAGTCAAAAAATTTTGTGACACAGACTTTGGGTGAAAAACCAGTGGTCTGAATGTACGATTAATTGAAAGTCTGTCCACAGATACTTGCATGTCCTTAGCTGATAGTCAGAAGTGATTGTCTTTTATTCTTTCTATCTCCAGCTATAAAAATATCAAGATACAAAATATACAGTCTCTAATCCATATTCTTAAAGAGCTCTTCTGATTTCAGAAGTGGTATTTCAAGCTCATTTGAGAGAGTAGAGGCTTCATTAGGGACAATCTTAATAGATTTTGCAGTCAAATTAAAAACTGATTTCTAGAATGTGAGACTAGTATGTGTCCACCAGATTTCAACTTTACTTTGGTGATATACAGAATAGCACTGAATCACATCTCCTTACAATAGCAAAACTCTTCCCTCCTTTTGTACAAATGCCTATAGGCATCCACAATGGTCCAACTATTTCCATGTCTGCTTGTCTTCTGAATTTTGTTTTTGAAACATCCAGTGGCATGACGAATGTAGTTGTTCAGTTTATCAATCAGATGCAGGATTCTTTACAGATAACCTCTGGTACAGTATACAGGGAAATATAAAAATGAGGAATAAGGTGTGAGCTTACTCTGTCTTTCTTTGTTTTTCTAGAACACCAAGTTAGACAATGCTGGAAAACAAGGTCAGAATCTCTCCTGTTCAGTAGACATTCTTGTAGCTAACAGCTGAGTTAATTTTCAACATGGCAATAGATTAACAGTAGGTTCCTCCAATTTTCTGTAGTAGGACTGGTGGTATTGATTACCATCAGGTAGATTGTGAAAGCTCCTTCATGGGAGGTTTTCAAAAGGAGGCTGGATAGCCATCTGTCTTGGATGGCTTAGACCCAACAAATGCTGCATCTTGGCAGAGGGGTAGACCAGGTGACACTTGTGGTCCCTTCTAACCCTATGATTCTCTGGGAAAGGATACCTGGAAAAGGAGTGCCAGAGCCAGGCTGTGGGTGGCCTGTGTGTACTGGTCAATTACCAAGTTGCAGTCAGGAGACAAATAGTGGGGTTGGAATTGAGCCGGCAGTCAGGGTCAGGTACCAAGTTGCAGGTGGGAGACAAGTAGCACAGTCAGGTTTGAGCCAGGTCAGGATGCCAGAGAGTCAAGCTCAGGCACCAGGTTACAAACAGCGGGCAAGTAGCAGTCAGGGACAAACCAGGATCGGAAGCCAGAGTCTAGGGTCCACAACACGGCAAGGTCTAGAGTGGAAGCAAGCAGGTGTTCTATGTCGTCGCTCACACAGCTCACCTGATTTATATACCAGCATGAGCCAATCAGTAGACTGGTGTGGGGGTGTCACCACTCAGGCACTGCTGGACAGTTCTTTCTGCAGTGTCTAGCTTCATACAGTCCCGCAGCGGAAACTCAGCCTACTCTTCCAGTAGTGATGCGGTCATGCGGAAGCATCAGCCCAGAACCTCCATGGTTCCATATTCCAATCCTGCAGGTTCTTACAGGGAGTGAGCAGTAAGGTGATAAAATTTGTAGCTGACCCAACTTGCCTAGGCTGGTCACAAGTAAGGAGACTAAGCAAATTCAGGGGGATCTAATGCAATTAGGTAAATGGGCAGTACAGTGGCAAATGAAATTCACTGCTGAGAAATGTCACGTAATATGTATTGGAAGGAATATTTTGAACTACTTAAATACATTGCTGGTTTCTAATGACTTGTCAACACAATGATTTTGTGCATAGCAAGCCAGGGTGTGACTCGATAGCACACTGACTGGCTGTGTGGATCCTGTTACCGTGCACTAAAAGTTCTGTCGTGCACTTTGATGTACTGCATCACCCTATATCTCATATGATCTAGTAGAAGTAGAAGGGTTTTAGAGACCTGAACAGTCTGAAAGGATTGGAAGTGTTTAGTTTGGTGAGGGGACATACGGCATAAAAAATAATAAAGGGCAAAGTTGTGGTAAATCCTGTTTTCCTTTTTTAACCATAGATATTCTATGATTCTATGATTCTATGATTCTATAAGTCAAAGGGGATATTCAATTATGTTAAAAGGTAGCACATTTCAAACTGATAAAAGAAAATACTTTTATGCAGCATCCCACATCTGGAATTCATTGCCCCAAGATGTTAGAGCCCAAAAACTTAGTAGTATTTTTAAAATATTTAAATCTTTTATATGGATAATGAGAACATCCACCATTACATTAGGTTGGATATAAACCCACATTGCTTCATTAGAAATTTTCTCTGAAGAGGGTATTCCAAAGTTGTCCACTAGGGGGTTCCTTGCAGTTTACTTTGCACTGTTGTGTGACCTATGTCAGAAGTATGGACTACCAGATGGATATACTGTTGTCATATGATGTGCCACCTCCTGTGGTCCTAGCCGCTGAATTTCTGTTAATGTGTGAGGGAATGGCAACCATTTAAAGGTTACTCAGCTCAGAATTTTGAATATTACTTTTTTATTATGGTGACTCCTGGTAGCAACATCATAGATAGTTTACGTTCTAAAGTGGCCACCAGTTCTTGGGGGTTTTCTCCCTAAACGTAGGTGGTCTATCAGTGTGAAATTTCATACTGTTCATTTTTATGCTCTTTGAATTTTCTGTGCAGTTCTTGTTTGGTCTCTTATTTGATAAAATTTTTAATAGGAAGCCTTTGAAGTTGGACTGTGGCTGAAATTTGTCATTGGCAGTCTGAGCTTCATTGTTGATTTATCTGTTTTAAAAAATTTCATATCTACACAGAATTTGGCAGAAAGATGTATCCTCAGTAGATCGGGTACAATGCTTTATTTTTGTTTTGGCCATGGGGGAAATGGATGTCAAGGCACTTTTAGCCTTCATTCATTATAGCTGAAAGTTTATGCACCAGTGATTGCCAATTAATAAAAACTTTTCTTTTGTAAAGATAAAATCTTCTCCATAAGCAGCTATGCTTTTCTGTCAGATTTTATATAGAGCAGAAAGTTTTATATGCAGCAGTGGCAAATGAGCATATGTGTGCAGCTTTTGCACATCTGTCACTTAATAACTGTGTGATTAAAAATGTGTTTAGATATGAAAGGACTGATAAACCAGGGTTTTGGGACACAGTGGGAAACAGTCCACCTAATGTTTATAATAGTAATTTACAAGATTTTGCAGGTTTTTTTAACCTAAATATGTGACACAAATGGAAACATTTTACAAACTATTATTTTTACTTGTAAGAATGTGGTTTACAGGAACATTACAAACTGGTTGCTGCTTTTTATAAATTAGTAATATAAATGTATTATGCAGAAGGTCAGAAACCATAATGGTCTCTCCTGACCTTAAAATCCTATGAATCTATGAAATAGTAACGCTATATTTTGTTTTTGATATCCTGCTTATCTGTAACTAGAAGCAGAGACTTTAAGTAAAACTTCATTCACACACACTATTAAGAGATACACGGGCAAATCTACAATAACAAAATAAAATCTTTTGCAGGTGCAAGTATTGGCATTATGATGAGAACCTGCTCACCTCCAGTGTTGTCATTGTCTTCCATAATGAAGGATGGTCCACACTCATGAGGACAGTTCACAGTGTAATAAAAAGGACACCAAGGAAATACTTGGCAGAAATTGTGATGATTGATGATTTCAGTAACAAAGGTAATGCATAGGCTATTAACAATGAATCTGTAGAAAAGAGGGGGAGGGAATATTAAAATAATTTTAATAATTAGCTTATTGGATTTATTATTCTGTTATATGGATTGTGTGTAACTGTACAAGAAAAACAAGATGGTATTTATACAGTCATTTTCATCTTTCAGTAAAACACAAGCTACATCTCAATGGATAGTAATGAAAAGGAAAACATTGGTCTATATGCATACATTTCTGTTCTATGCATAGAATTTGTGGCAGGTTTTCCCAAGAGTTTGGTTAGCACATTAGTATGGAGGTCTGGGTTAATTAGCACATTCTGTCATTGGGAATTTTAAGAAGGATAATCTGGTTAGAGATAAATTGAAACAGCTCACAGCACTATGCTCTATCTGTAACTGTCAAACCAGTGAGCATGAAGTACTTATCTACTTGTATTTTCACTGCTTCTCTTCTTTTAATCGAGGAGTGCTAAATTTGACATAAGAAGTGTCTTTCATCTTACCCTCACAGGGAAATCCTATCTTAATTCTGACTATAGTCGAAATTTGACTATTACTATTCAGTAAACCATATTAATTTTTTCATTGTCTTAATGTTTTTTGGAGCCACCCATGATTCTTTGAAACACAGTACTGCATTTACCATTGCTTATATTTCATTGAAAGAAAAACTATTTTACCCACACATTTTTACATGAAATTTTCTTTATTTCGTGGTGGCATATGGGCTCCAGCTGCATGTCATCAAAGCTTCCAGACGTTTGTAGTCTTTCCTGCCCACGCTCGTCATCCCTGTTCTTCCTTTCCTCAGATGTGAACCAAGATGGGAATGTATATGCTGTGTATACATATGTATGATTTTAAATATATAATATGCATTATAAAATACATGCTCTCTTGCTCGCTCTCACTCTCTCAGAATGTTTTCCTAGTATTGAAATCTTCAGGTCTAATGCTCATTGGCAATGTAAAGTGAAGCTGATTTGAGAAGAGAATAGCAAGAGGTGGCATGTTAATGTACATGTAAATAAGATAATCAATGATATAGAGAGGGTCAGTTCGATGTCTATTTTCTTTGATCAGTTTTCAATTTAAAACACTTTGTTTTATACTATGCATAATTAATCTGAAAGACACACTGCCACAAGATGTTGTTGAGGCAAAATTCCTAGTAAGAGTCAGAAAAAGATTAGACATTTGTGTGAATAAAAAATATTTGCTTCTACAGCAAGGATAATTTTTGGTTATGGCACTGGACTTGGATTCAGGAGTATCGGGTTTTGTTACGGGCTCTACCTTTTCCTTTCTGACTTCAGGCGAATTGTTAATCTCTTTGTGCCTCAATTCCTCATCTGAAAATGGAGATAACAATACTTCACTACCTCACAGGGTTATTATGCAGCTAAATCCAGAAATACTGGGGAGGGAGGGACAGCTTTCACATGCTACAGTGATGAGGGGCAAAATAAGTATTAAGACAGAAAAATTAGATAAAATAAACATTTATAAGGTGCATAAACCTGAGATTAGAAAGAAATTTCCTCTATAGGCAAGTTGTTGTATACATGATTATTATGGGATCTTTGCATGTTCTTCTGAAGCATCTTGTACTGGTAGCTGTGAGAGTCAACATTACCTTTGGTCTGCTTTTGGTATGGCAGTTCCTATGCAGAGCTAGTATTGCCAAATCTTGACGCAACGGCATTTCTATGCTGTCTGTCCCTTGGATTGGTATATAGCAAGGACAAGGCCTGTCTGATCATAGGTGAGTATGAGCTACTCTTGGAGTCTGGGATCTGCTGTCCCATATACTCCTTTTTCTCTTTGAATAGTTGAATTTGGAGATATGGGGGGCATCTGGCTATGTGGGGACCCAGTGCTGACGTGGTTCTCCTTTTGTATTGTTAAACAGTCTGGCACACAGTATACTTGTCTTCTGCCTGTCCCCATCTCACAGGAGAATATTGGTAAAGAATGAATCCTAGAAATTAATTTTAAGGATGAAATGATTGTATTAAAAGCAGGTTAGACTTTTTGCATGTAAAGCATTATTAAAATGATAAATAAACATTAATTTTCACAACATCCCTATGAGGTAGGAAAATATTAGGAGCAGAATAGTACTGGACCCAGGACTGACCCCCCCCCCCCCCCGTGGGACTCCACTAGATATGCCTTCCCAGTTTAACAGCGAATAATTGATAACTATTGTTGGAGTATAATCTTTCAACCAGTTGTGCATCCACTTTATAGTAATTTCATCTGGACCACATTTCCCTAGCTTGCTTACAAGAATGCTGTGAAGGCCTGTGTCAGAAGCCTTACTAAAATCAGAATGTTTCACAAGTACTCCTTCCCTGCATCCATTAGACCAGTAGTGCTGTCAAAGAATGGTCCACTATATTCCTGTTGACTCTTAATGGAATCACACCATCTGAGAAGCTGGTTTAGACTTTTATATAATATGTAAATGTTTCTCTAAAGGATATGTTTTTTTTAATAATTTAGTCAGCAGCCATATATTAGACTTTTCAGCTGGTATCACAGCTATCTTTATGTGCAATTCATGGACTTGCTGAGCCAGTTAAATAAAAGCTAACATCACTGTAAAATTAGGTGGCCTGTTTAGTAAAAGTTTGTTGGTATTTAATCTGAATTCATAGTACTGTTCATATTGTGTGAATATGACTGACTATCCACTTTATATAGGTGACTTTCATGGACTGTCTGGCATAACAGACCTAGTACTACAAGATAGAATAGTATATGTCAGGGGTGGCCAAACTGGTTCACAGGGTCGCATAGCGCCCCCACCCCCACGCCATCTGCCAGCCTGGTGGGGGTGGGAGGGAATCTTGACACTCTGCCTTGCAGCAGGGTGGTGGGGTAGGGGCTTCTGCCCAGCGGAGAGAGGGGTCTCAGGGCTTCAGTCCTGTGGGGCATGCCTGCTGGGGCTCAGGGTTTCAGCAGGAACAGGACTGAAGCCCCAAGTCCCATAAAGTTCTTCCCGTATGGCTGACGCCTTGAGCCCCAGCAGGCGGTGCCCCAGCTCTCGAGCTTCTGAAGATTATTGTATGCAGCTTGGAGGGTCAGAAAGTTAGGCCACCCCTGGTATATGTGTATTTAAGATTATAAGGAAAAATTAGTATTTTATTACCTGAGAAACAGCATGACTATGTAATTAGCATTGTCATATAAAATATATAGACTCTTAATTATAGTCTTTTATTCTTACACATATAATATGTATCCTAGTGGATAGTGTGCTGGATTGGAACTCAGAAGACCTATGTTCTATTCCCATTTCTGCCACTGGTCTGCTGGTTGATCTTGAGCAAGTCACTTGTCTCTCTGTGCCCCATTTTCCCTATCTGTAAAAAGGAGGTGGCAATATTATTTCTTTTGTGAAGCACTTTGAGGTCTACAGTTGAAAAGCATTATATAGAACTAGGTGGCATCATATTTCCTAACTCTCTTCAGTGTGTTTAAGCATGCAACTTTAACATAGTGAGGGGTTTTTTTTTATGGCATTTGCTATGTCTTTTAGGGGTGGGAGGAAACCAACCAACCAAAACATAATCTTACACCATTTGACTAGAAACTAGCAGAGGGCCATATTCCAAGCATCTTATGAAGCCAGTCTCTGTGAACCTTAGGAGCTGGGGATCTCCTGCTTTCAGGCTGGCAGATTGGGGCTTCTCACAAGAATGGAGCTATTACACATCATGTAAGCTTCTGAAGCCAGGGCTTCTGAGAGGCCCTGGTCCCAGCATAGGAACATTTTGTAAAGTGTGCTTATAAATCTGTCAGATATATGTACAACTCTACCATTCTTAGCTGCATGCTTCACACATGCTATCATTGTTAGTGATTTACTGCATGTGCATACAGTAGTACAGTTTTCACAGGCTCAGTTAAATCAAAATTAATTTTGTTTTGCGTTGAACTGAAAACAATAGCTAAAGATATTAATATTTGAATTTCCTCTTTTTCCCTATCTGGAACTGGTTAAATGCAGCTACCAGACAATGTTGCCTGAAAAGCCTGAGTCTCAGCTCAGGTGCTTTGTGCTATATTAACTGCATTGCCCTCTTAGTAGTGAAGAATGGAGCTCTGATTCCCCACATGAGAGAACATTGAGTTGCTTGAGATTAAGGTGATGTTCTTGCTGTTGGCAGTGTTCCTAAATCCCAGATTCAGAATTATAAAAGGTCATGAATGGCACCTATTAGCGTATATTTTTTATTCATTAATAATGTTCTTTTCTAGTTATGAGAAAGAAACAGCATTTTTTATGCATCTTTAATAATTTTCAAAACAATTCTTTATTTATAATAATCAATTGGAAGTAATTTACTTATTGAATGGCACTCTTCTCTCTCCCCCTGCACTCTCTCCTGTGCACAATAGTTTTTGGTTGTAGAGAATTTCCAGAGTGGGTTTTCTTTGTTAACTTGTTTTGTCAGACGCACAGGAGAATAGCAATGACAGGAATTCAATGCCAAGTTAGTAAAATCATCACAATTCTGATATCTTCAATGGAAAAGTGTGCATTAATAGGATGTTAAAATCCAAAAACTAAAGAATGCAAAAATTTCAAAAGCAGCGTCAACTTGGCCACATCGTGTGCATATATAGACTATTTCCTTCCCATTGTTTCTCATAGGTATAGCTTTAATATATTTTCTTATTTTGCCAAATGTCAGACATAGAGAGGGTACAGCTGATTGCTGCAGGTACCTTACTTTTTATATTTCCTGAATCCCTCTGTTTTAACTGTACACTTTAATGGTGCATTAACATTGTGTTTTGCATTTAGGCCTCGACTCAGAAAAATGTTATGACTTCCATTGAAGTCACTGGGACCACTTGTGCTTAAAGTTAGGCTAATGCTTAAATACCTTGCTGAACCAAGGTCTTAATGTCCTTCGTAAACAAAAGGGACCAGATCCTCAGCTGGTATAAATTGGCACAGCTCCATTTGAATCCAAAGGAGTTACGCTGATTTACATCAGCTAAGGGCTCCTAATCTCAGCTTTTCACTAGTTCTCAAGTTGTCATAGGTTTTGTCTACACTGACCATTTTTTAAAAAAATCTTGTTTTATTGCCACTGCTGCAGCTCCACAGGAGTAGCGGCAAAGGAAGAGCTAGCATAGGCCGGGAACCACTGGTTTTACCAATGTATTGGCTAACCCTGCTCAGAGCACATATAGATGAAACAGTGGTACAAACATCTGTTAATGTTGATGCTTTGTCTATGCTTGTGCCCCTTTTGATGGCACCAGTGGATCTGCATCACTGGTAGCATCACCATGGGAGAGTTTACAACAATGGTTGGTGTAGGTAGGACCTATGATAACTTGGGAATTAAAGAAACGCTGACATCAGTAATCAATCAAGGAAGTAAAATCTGAACAGTTGAGAGGCAAAAGAATATTTAATCAGGCTGTTGATAATAATTTTTGGTCGGTTGGTTTTTACTAACACTTTTGAGTAGGGAATCTTTGTTAAACATTGAGTTCACTCTGAACCTCCTACATTAAATGACAGAGCTCCGTATTTGGAAACATGTAGGAGGTTCTTCAGCAAAACTGGGAGAAACCAGACTAGCTATTCCTGATATTTCTAAGGTTTTTTTAAAAATAGCAGGAATAAAACCTTAATTTAAAAACAAACAAACCTTTCCTTTGAAACCACCTTTATATGTTTTTTGAAGAAACAAAATGTATCTGCTTGGTGGACAAAATTCAGCACTAGGCCAGTGGCAGATTTTCTAGACATAAAATGTCAGGGCTTTATATTCTGATGTCTTGCATCCCTGTAAGGCTAAACTTTGGAACTGTATAATATTGGAAAGGGGGAAATTCACAGCTTCCCAGTGAGAACAGGCACTTGCTCCTAGGCCTGGAAGGGCCTGAGATAATGGATTTCAAAGTTCTGAAATACTTACCATTGAAAAACATTCCATAATCCATGTTAGAAGTTTTTATAGTTCCCTCTGAGCCCTGCATAGGTGAATTTATAATAACTAAAGCACCTGCCTTTGTAGGCAGAAAGTGTTAGAAATAAATTCAATTTTTAATAATCAGGAATGTTTTACAGAGAGCTAAATCTTCTTGTAATATATGAGGCATATAAGTAATGGTGTGGTATAAAGCTTTTATGGACATTTGTGTGGGATACCTTCATAACTTTCTTGTAGTTATGAATTCACACTAAATTCATTTTGTAAAATGTCTATCCTGCATCTATCATGTATCCTCTATATCAGGGGTGGGCAAACTTTTTGGCCCGAGGGCCACATCTGGGTGGGGAAATTGCATGCAGGGCAGGGGGTTAGGATGCAGGAGGGAGCGTGGGGTATTGGAGGGGGTGCGGTGAGCAGGAAGGTGCCCAGGGCAAGGGGTTGGGACAGAGGAGGGGTGTGAGATGTATGAGGGGGTTCAGGGAAGGAGGTTGGGGTGCGGCAGAGGGCTCAGGGCAGGGGGCTGGGGATCAGGAGGTGTGCAGAGTGCGGCCAGCTCAGGGCAGGGGGTTGAGGTGCACGAGGGATGCGGGGGATTGGGGTGCCAGGTGCAGCAGGGGGCTCAGGGCAGGGGGTTGGGGTGTGGCAGGGGACTCAGGGCAGGGAATTGGGGTGCGGGGTGCAGGAGAGGTTAGGGCTCCGGCCCGGCACCACTTACCTGGAGCGGCTTCAGGGTAGCAGCGGCATGCACCAGGGCTGGCCCCAGCCCCTCGCCACTCCCAGAAGCGGCTGGCACCACGTCCCTGTGGCCCCTGGCGGGAGGGAGGGTAGGGGGAAGGGGTGCGGCAGAGAGCTCTGCGCGCTGCTCTTGCCTGTGAGTACCTCCCCTGAAGCTCCCATTGGCCATGGTGCCAGCTGCTTCCCGGAGCGGCGAGGGGCCGGCAATCCTACGGGCTGGATCCAAAGCCCTGAGGGGCTGGATCCAGCCCGCGGGCCATAGTTTGTCCACCCCTGCTCTATATAATGCATAACACATACATCATATATATATTTATTATATAAATAATTGTCCTTTTTCCTAACTTAGTCCTTAGGTATAAGTGACATGTTTGTAATTCTCAAAGAATTACAGCTACTTTGCAAACGTATGTAAAGGGAGAGAGAAGAGGATAATCAGATTTTGTCCCTACTGACTTCGACAATCAAATTTTTTATGTTGTTTTGCTTTTTAAGGGAGGGTTAAATAGTATTCAGTATTCAGGTGGCTTTGGAAGAAAGCAAGTTTAAAAAAAAATTCCATTTTTGGAGCACAATTCCTGAAATAAATTTTGATACCGTTCGGTTTTTTTAAATCCCATTTTTATTTCAATTATTAATACATAATCTCATTACTTATATTTTGAGGTTGGAATCTTCTTAGTAGTTTTGTCAAAGGTGACATAAAATGTAATAATTTTAAGACTAAAATCTAAGGCTTTTTCTATATATAAACTTGTACTGGTTTAAATAAACTGGTGCAAACTAATGTGTGGACCCTTATTTTGGTTTGAGTGGCTTATTTTGGTGTAGGGTAAACTTGTTCTTAATTGAGTTAAGTTAAATTGAAACATGTCAGTCTTAAATTAAAATAGGAGTCCACACTGGGTTTTGCACTGGCTTAAGGAAATCCGTTTCAATTAGCACCTTTATTTAAATCAATGCAACTTCATGGAGACAAGACATACCTGGCCTGGTGCGTGTTCAGACTTTTCTGAGTTGAATCATTAAGGGCAAGGTTAGGGTTAACCCTTAAGAATGAAACACTTTTTCCATAACCGTGCTGTAGGGATGTGATTTCTACATCAGAATATATTTGTTCCTTAATCTATTGATTTCTTTTCTTTTCTTTTCTTTTTTTAAATATTTTTTGTCAAATTTGTAACCGAGCCCTTTAAGTATGGCCCCTCCTGTCCCTGCTGCCCAGCCTGGCTCCTACCATCCTCCCTGAAACTTTCTCTCTGCCTCAGAGTTTTTCTGCCTACTATCAGTGATTCTCCATCTTTATCATTTTATGTATTACTTTGTGATATGATCATCAGATGATGGACCACAGTGCACACCCCTCAGTCGTCATCCTTCAGCTGCTCTGAGGTATTGCTGTAGCTCTGTTGGTCCCAGAATATGTGAGAGACAATGTAGGTGAGGTAATTTCTTTTATTGGATCAACTTCCTTCAGTGGAAGGTATTCCAGTCTGTTGAGCTTCACAGAACTGTTGAAACAGATTGTTAAGTAAAAGAGGTAACACATGTTGGGGCAGTCACTTGAAATTAAATGGGCAATTGGAGGTTACATTGTTATGCATAAAGGGTTTTCGGTGGACTATTAAGGACAGCAGGCAGTGTGGTATATTGCAAATTGTTGTAACGAGCCATACAACAATGTCCCTGTAATCCATGGCTTTTTGTGTCTAGCTGAATTATGAATTTAAGTTCCCAGTCTTGCTCTTTCAAAATGTTGTGCAGATTTCCCTGGAATCTCTTCATGAAAAGAGCCATCCAAATACCCCGGGAGAACCTGCTTCAATACAGGAAAAAGAAACCCACTGACCACTAAGGTGGTCATTCACATCTTCCCGGAATACTGTAAATTCAGGTACTTCCAGGAACAGCCTGCGCAGTACCGGATTTACCATAGTGCCGGGCCCACGGTACAAAGGGTCCTGGGCCTGCCCGCTCTTCTCTGCCCCCCGCCCATCGGTCTCTCCTGCGGGGGCAGCGGGCAGAAGCTTGGTCCTGCAGGCTCCACCAGCAGCCAAGCTCACCCCTCCCCTGCCTCTTCCCGCAGCGTGCTGCCTTCCCGCCCCTCCCCATCTCCCTCCCTCTCCCTGCTGCCGATCAGGGGGGAGGAGCTGAGCCACAGTTCAATGAATAGAAGATTGTTGGGGGTGGAATAGATCTGGAGAAGGAGAAGAAGTCTGGAGATAAATGTGAGAAGTGAGGGACATATGCTTTTATGTTAAAATATTATGTTTGCTGCTGAAGAAAAAAATCCAGAATACTTAAAGTTGTTGTAGTAGTTAAATAAAACAATGTAAATGTCTGTCTGGTGATGTTCTCCTCCTAATACAGCCTGGCAAGAAAATCCTCCAAATATTAATGATTAACTGGTTGAATTGCAGATAGTTCACCTCCCAATGACTTCATAAATATCTGCTTCAATTATCTTTGGTAAATGAAATAACCAAACAATCATTCATTTTCTGATATAACTGTAAAACTCATCTGAAAAGTTTTCAAAATAAATCACTGTTTAAAAATGTAGAGTATGTACCTTCTAAAAATGAAACCTACATCTATCTGTGAGTTGTGAAGAATATGTATTAAGGTTATAACAACTAACAAGAATGCACTTTATGTAGAAAACCATGATTAAATCGAGTCTTCCTGACTAGTGATTTAAATCATGATTTAAATCAAATTCACCATGCCTGCTGTGCTCTTGCCCCTGGACCCTTCATTCCCCAGGGGGACCCACAAATATGTTTGGTGCCGGGCACACAAAAAGTTAATCCGGCCCTGAGCCTGCGTCCACCCCCACTGGCATGCCCTCATACACATAGTGCATGTGAGGTCACCCCGCATAGAGGGAGCCATTTTTAAAAGCACCCTGCCGCGTCGCTCTCGCCCTGGCACATGTGAGGTCACGTTGCACAGGGGATACTATTTTTAAGTGCTGGAGGGGTGGAGTGGCATCCCCCATCCGATATTGGACCAAACCAGAGATGTCTGGGTTTTGTCTCAGGTCTGGATTGGGGACAAACCTCTCAAAAAGGGGACTGTCCAGTTTAATACCAGATGAGTGGCCTCCCTACTGACTGCACTCTTCTAGTTGTCACCTGTCAGCCCACACTGGAACCCATACAGGGCATCATCAAATAAGTACAACCCATATTTGAATGGGACCATGTCCTGAAAGGAATCTTCTTCTGGCCTTCAAATAACTCCCAGCCTCACCAAGCTCATCATCAGAAGGAAGTTCCCCACAGACCAGGCACCAAACTCCGCCAGAACAGCAGATACAAAACATGCAGCCCTATCTCCATTGCTACAATGATCAATACCTGCCCCCACAACACATCTTTCAAGCTTCATGGGTCTTATACATGCTTATCACAACATGTGCTATACTTCATCCAGTGCACCAAATGTCCCAATAACTACTGTGTGGGTGAAATCAGACAATCGCTATGCTCTCTAATAAACTCTCACAGAAAAATAATAAAAGACAAAAACATCATGTCACCCGTGGATGAACGCTTTTCACAAAGCGATCACTCCATTTTTGATATTTCAGTACTTGTCCTCAAGGGAAACCTGCCAACACCTTCAAAAAGTGAGCCTGAGAACCTAAATTCATAACTCTGCTAGACACCAAAAGCCATGGACTTTACAGGGATGCTAGCTTTATGGCTCATCACAACAATTTGTAATACACACACTATCTGCTACCCTTAATTGCCCATTTCAAACCCTTTATGCATAACAATCTAACACCATTTCATTTCAAGTGACTGCCGCCAACATGAAAAGGAGGACTTGTGGCACCTTAGAGACTAACAAATTTATTTGAGCATAAGCTTTCGTGAGCTAGAGCTCACTTCATCGGATGCCGCCAACATGTTTCTCCTTCTACTTAACAATCTGTTCTAACTTGTATTTGGCTCTCCTTCCTTCTCCAGACCTGAAGAAGAGCTCAAGAGCTTGTACCTTACACGAATAGTAGTTGATCCAATAAAAGAAATTACCTCACCTACCTTGTCTCTCCTTCTAGTGAATACAGCTGCCACTACAAGGACATACTCATTGAGGAGATGGGTGGGAAGCATTGACTGACCCTGGGGATGCGGGGGTTGAAAGGGATAGGGGGATCCAGGTCTGGCAGAACTTTGCCTCAAGTTCCCAGCAGTTTTAGGTGACAAAAACAGATAACTTAACAAAGACATCATGCAAATTGCCCAAAATAATTTGATATCGAGTCAAAATCGTGAGGAGTGTTAGTGAAGAGTCATTGACAATGGTCTTTGCTGAAAGGTGGTTCAGAATCTACTTTTGCAATCTCTTAGTATAGTGCAGCTATTAACTTTTTCTGTTCTAAAGCTAGAACTCCTGCTATAAAATCAGAGAACTTCAAATCAAGCCTTTATCACACTTATAGGCACTTTATCAATAATAGATTCGGCAGTGTTGTATTTGAGACCTTTTTAGTTCTGAACATCTAGATTTCCTTAGTAAATCTGGTCAGTTATGTTTAGTTTGCATTAAGAGTGTAACGCTAATTATTATAACGTGGAAAAAATTCTTTTTTATTATTATTTGATAGCGCACTTAAAAGAAAAACTAGACGAGTACATTAAGCAGTGGAATGGCCTTGTAAAGGTATTTCGAAATGAGAGGAGAGAAGGTTTAATTCAAGCTAGAAGCATTGGAGCTCAGAAGGCTAAACTTGGAAAGGTAGAAAATGTTTGATAAATAAAATCATTTGTATTTTCTTTATATTAAAATAGATATTTTTAACAAATCTTAAAATGGTTATTTTATTATGAACATTGTTGAAATAAGAATGGCTTAAATTCTTAAAACCTCACTGTGAGGTATTACACCACAGTGTAATAAAAAAAATTGTGTAAATTTGTGTCAAAATTTAAGATATATGATAATTCAATCAATGTGTGATTTGTATACAGAAATCTCAAATGATATTATATCTCCCTGCCTTTTTTTGTTTTTAAAGGTTTTGATTTACCTTGATGCCCATTGTGAGGTGGCAGTTAACTGGTATGCACCACTTGTAGCTCCTATATCTAAGGACAGGTAACGCTATCCTGTTTTTCTACAACTCAGAAAGCCTCCTAAGAAGAAAAATAGTCACAGTAACAATCTTCATGTTTCAAACCATATTCAGTGTGGTGTTCACATTACAACTATTGCATCATCTCCCAGAGTGGAAGATATTGTCATGTAACAAGTGACAATCATGCAAATAAATCTCTAATTAGTTTATTTTAATGGAGGTACTGAAATGTGGGTTACATTTAAGGGGAATCCAGTCTGTTGCAATGACTTTATCTTACAGGCCCCCTGTTGTGATAATGTCGTACTGTAGATGAATGAGCAGCTTGCTTAAACAAGATTATTATTATTAAAGCTAATCAAAAAGATTATATTTAAAATGGAGGTAGGAATTGGGGAGAGAGAAAGAGCTCAACTTTGATTTAGTGAGAATTTTCAGACTACTAAAGCCTGTGTGATCTTAAGGTTGCAATAATTATGGTAGTTACTACAAAAATATATTTGTTTCTCTTAAATCTAAAGTTAGAGAATAGTTTTAAACAAATCCTCGCCTTTGGGATGTGCTTGCCTTGTCTGCATGCCCAGACATTGTGCTAGTAGTTAATGTTGGAACCACAAGCCCTATGTGCATGAAACTCCATTTGAGCCTATAAAGGAATGGACCCCACCTGCCTCCGATCCTTTGAACCACCTGTATGCTGCAGTTGCTCTGTGCTGTTGTTTTAGCTTTATTTGGCTTATTCAGTAGTTGAAGGAGGCGTATGGGAGTGTGGCGTATCTTTATTTTAAAGCTGTTGAATCCCTCAGCCTATTGTACCACTAGAGTCTTAACTACAAGTATGTCAGAGGCTTAAAAAGTGCCAGGAAATAAGTCCTGCAAGGCCACTGTGTTGGTGATAGGCCAGGTCTCCAGGTGCTTCAGTTGTTTGGAATAGGAGCACTTCTCTTGCTCCTGTTCAGTCTAATGTCCCTTTACCTGGGGGAGGCAGGTTGTGGAGAACGTTCAAGAAACAATCTCAAAGACAAAACCTGAGGAGAGATTGTTGCTGAAGGCCACAGTGTTGAGGAGCATTGATACCTGCTACTCCATTGTACAAAGCCCTGAAATGGATATTTGCAAAGAGTTAAATAAAAGAGCTACTTTTCTGGTCTCCTGGTTGGAGGTAAAGCATTATGCTGTCATTTCCCCTTTTTTGTTTTTCTCATTGTATGTAGCATTTGCCTCTAAGATGGAAGTGTTTAGGAAAAAATTGAAAAAAGCTTTCAATTCAGTCAAGGACTAGCTTAGTGGCTTGAGCATTGGCCTGCTAAACCCAGGGTTGTGAGTTCCAATCTTTGAGGGGGCCATTTAGAGATCTGGGGCAAAAATTGGGGATTCATCCTGCTTTGAGCAGGGGGTTGGACTAGATGACCTCCTGAGGTCCCTTCCAACCCTGATATTCTATGATTCCAATGCATCAGCAGAGCCTCTGATGAAAACACTGGGAGAAAAACAAGAGACTGTTGATCTTCATTGAATATTGTGTCTGATGGATCACAGCGAACAGTGTATTTGTAAAAAGCAAACGTAGAATCTTCTGATGGAATGTTTGGCCATTGTGTTTAAAACCACTGCTGAGACATGCCTGATCCAACAGCAGCGAAGTTTGGTTTGGTTTTTCCCCAAAAGAATGGCTTTATAGGGCAACAGTACACCGTTCAGACTTGAATAGTGAAAGGCTCAATTTGCAACAAGAAGAGCTAAAACTATTTTTTTTTTTTGACAGCTGAGATCCCACATAAATAGCAGCAATTATGGAAAGATTATAAAATCGTGAGATCTGTACTTCCCTTTAACCCTCTCAGGTCTCCCATTTTTTCCCCCTCATTGCCCCAGGCAATATTTTTTCAGAAGGCCAGTGATAGCATTGGTATGTCAACATTTCCACCATAACTTCTCTGCTTTCAATATGCATTTCATAGATTCCAAGGCCAGAAGGGACAATTGTGATCATCTAGTCTGACCTCCTGTATAGCACAGGCCAGAGAATTTCCCCAAAAATAATTACTAGACCATACACTTTAGAAAAAAACAACAATTTATTTCTTAATCGCCAGCAATGGAGAATCCACCACGACACTTGGTAAATTGTACCAGTGGTAAATTTTTAACAGTGAGAGTAATTAATGCCTTATTTCCTGTTTGAATTTGGCTTCCTTTAACTTCTGACCATTGGATTGTGTAATTTGATGCTCTGGCATCAATGTGAGGACTGTTACAGTATATTCTTTTTTTTCTTCCATAAGAATGGAGTTTTACATTTTTGAGATGATACATATTTACATTTGACCTTTCATTTAAGTTACATTTCAATAAAAAATGAAAGTTAATGGTAGATGTATTAGATTAGACAGCATATCTTTCTTAAATTATATTTTGCTCTCTTCTTCCCCTTCCAAAATGTTTCAGAACTACATGTACTGTGCCTCTAATAGATTACATAGATGGGAATGATTATTCCATTGAGCCGCAGCAAGGTGGGGATGAAGATGGTTTTGCGAGAGGGGCCTGGGACTGGAGTTTGCTGTGGAAACGAATTCCATTAAGCCACAAGGAAAAGGCCAAAAGAAAGCATAAAACTGAACCTTATCGGTAAAGAGTGCTGTTTTTATTCTGTTAATTGTTTTGAATGCATATCTAAATCATCTCATTTTTCCCCCTCTTTTCCCATGAACTACGATTCGTGTAAATGTGACATTTGGGTCCTTGTACCTAACTTCATCCTCACTGCCACCATCCACAACCCTGCAGAACCACATGCACTGTGCCGCTCATAGATGTCGTAGATGGCAACACTTACAATATTATACCCCAAGGGGGTGGTGACGAAGATGGGTTTGCTAGAGGAGCGTGGGATTGGAGTATGCTGTGGAAGAGGGTGCCTTTGACCAAGCGAGAGAAGGAAATGAGAAAGACACAAACTGAGCCGTATCGGTAATCACTAAATCACTTACCCATTTCTCTTCTTAAGGAGATACTGATCTACTAAATACTTGCACGTATTTTTAATACTCTAACAACTGAAGATGCTTTGTCTAAAAAAAAAAAAAGTATCTTACTGTTACTGATTATTTTGGTCAATCGCTGCTAATGTAGCTTCACTAACTTCTTGTGCCTCTCTGTTTCTGTTATGTACTTAACACTTCAAGCAAAATATAGGATGCATTTCAGAATAATAATTTTCATTTGGAAAAACAGATGTTCTTATCATTTGGTTTCCAAGCAAAATTCATGGAACTATATTAATGGGGGCTCTTTTCAGGTATGGTTTTGAGAATAATAAAAATTGCTTACTTAACTGTTCCATAATAAGCATGCTACAAAAAAATTCATAATACATAAAATGTTTAGGCTGTTTTCTCTCATGGATGCATCTGTACAGCTCCTTGTTAATAGGTCAATGCAAGTGCATCAGGAGCCATATAGCCCTCTTTTTGTGTCCGATCATTCCCACTTGCTTTATGGAAGGTCCCACCTGAGAAATACAAGTGCACTACTTCGAAATCTTAGGAAGATAACCCAATAGCTCTAAATTTGCTCTCTGTAATGTGCTTAACTAAAAATAATTCCAGTCTGTCTTTGAGGAGGGATTTAATTAATTTCATGTATTCCATCCTATTTCTTTTGCTTCATGAGTGTAACATTTTCTTTTCTATCAAAATACATGCAAATTTCTGCTTAAATGTTAGCGTTACTGGACTTTTTTTGAGACTTGGGAGGCTGTGGTTCTGCTCTGTATTTTCCCTTATACTACTGTAATCTTGTAACCAATTACTTTATTTGAAAACACTTTCACATAATTAGAAAATAGTGTTTCATATAACTTTTTACTTGTGGTTTAAACAAATTGCAGGAACTGATGTTATCCTTCACTCAGCTCTCACCCTGTGATTCTTCTTTGCAAAAATGGCAAAACATGTTCAAGGAAATTATGAAGCTTTGGTCTATTCAGTACTTTATGTAATATAGACAATATCCTTTCATAGAGAAGAAGGCTGTCCACATTGGAACTTTATCAGCACTAAACTAGTTAGTGTTAAGCTGTTTCAAAAGTTGGTATCACATTCTTTGTCCACAGCTTTATAAACTGTTTTCAGAACAATTCTTACGATCAAAATTTTTAAAAAATGGTTTTGGTAACAACTATAATAGTTGAATTCTTGACCGTTTAGCTCTCTTTCTGAAAAAGAACCTTATCCCGTTATGCCCAGGCTATACACACATTTTACTGCAGTAATATGAAAACAAGTAAAATTTAGCTAATCATTTTATCATTTTGCTGAAAATAGTAGTGTAGGCAGAATAAACTGGTTCTTAAACATAAAAAATAAAATAAACATTTTGTAATGTGGAAAGATCCTCAGAAATCTTAATGCTCACCACCTTAGACCTTGTAAAATAAACTGTTAAGCTTGTGTGGATTTTATAGTGTTCTTATCAGAGGCCAAGATTGAAAAGTCAACATTTCAGGCATGTGCTCTCCTTTATTTTTGGGGTGCTTGTTTTTTCTGCATATTTGCTTTTTCCATATAATGTTCCACATCCCTGCATTATGCAGCTCTTTGGTTTCTGAAAAGCATCCATATGATACAACTATGTGGAATAAGGGAATACAACTACAGTAAGTAGCGTAGTTAAGGGCAACATGCAGAAAGAGCCCACCATTCAGAAATTTTCACAGTGATAGATTCACAGTTTTTGTTCACCTTCCTCTCTGCCACTCTTCTGGGTTGCTCAGAGAATGTGTGATAACTCTACAATTTAGTTTAAATGGTTCCCTTCCATGCGTTTCTATGCAGGGCAGGAATATATAGCCATTAGTATTTAAAAGGGATACCATCAAGTTCAAAATTCAGTATATTAAAGGATTCCTTAATGTTACTAATGACACCACCGTGAAACACAGCAGATTTTTTAAATCTGTTCACATTTTGTGTTACTAGTTTACTTGTTTGGATTTTATTTACCTCAGTAATGATGGGCTGGAGACTTTGGTTCTGTTCCTGGCTGTGCCACAGATCATCTTGGCAAGATGGTGATCATCTCAACCCATGTTTCCTTATCTGGTGGGGTTGGGTTTTTGTTTTTTGTTTTTTGTTTTAAATAATTACCTACCTTGGGTGAGGCTTAATTCATTAATTTTTCGATAGTGCTTTTTGATCCCGAGGTGGACGATTCAGTACAAGTCCAATAAAAATAGACTAGCTAGTTTCACTTTCTCATGTGCCTAGCATATTGCTAAAGAATTTTATTTGCAACTATTGCAGTAAAATGCTTAAATCAAAACTAGAACATTTTTTCATTTAATAGTCTTTAATGTTATCAAAATCTTGGCATACGTAGAAAGGTTTTATAAAACTGTTTTATTAAACAAAACCTAGATTTGAAGCCTGTACACTGCCCCTCTTAAACATTTCATTGAGAATAATTCTAAATTATTTATTCTCCATGCCTGGCCCTCCCACTGGCTTCACATTAATAATTTTTTTAAAAGTATGGATTGAAACTGTAACTAGGATGTTACACAATGAGATTTTTAAGGTAGCAGCTTCTCAGAACACAATTTGTGTACTGTAGAGTCTAGTCCACTGCACATGTTGTCATATTCATCAAGAGATGAATAGACCTTTTCTGTTTGTCACCACAATGGTTCTTGTCATGGCAATAAGTGGCGTGAAACTTCAGATGCAGATTGGCTGAAAAGTGTGGGCCAATGCTCTATGTAATTCAGAACTGTAATAAGTGACTTCTTTAAAACTAACACAGGTATCAAATTCAGAGACTCATTGAAGGCTTATCAATGAACCAAAAATAAAGCCAAGTAATTTCTAAATGTATTGCCATCAGTCTAATCTTTTACACGCATTAACAGGAAATTGCTTCTTATATTAAGAGTAATTTTTTTTTTCCAGAGGACTGTCATGTTCTGTTGGTGAAAGGAATTACTTTGTTTGTTCTTTCTCTTAGGTCCCCTGCAATGGCTGGTGGATTATTTGCCATTGAACGTGATTTCTTCTTTGAACTGGGTCTCTACGATCCAGGTCTTCAAATCTGGGGTGGTGAAAACTTTGAAATTTCTTACAAGGTAACAGCAAAATTGATCTGCCTTTTAAAATGAAAAATTAACTTAGTTCTAGAAATACTAACCTAGATGGACATGACTTTAAAGAATGCTGGCAAGAAAACTAACCTGCCGATGTTTTTTCCCCCTTCCCCATCAGCCTTCTGGGTGGAAAATGACCCTATGGTTCTTCAGAATTATGGACAATTCTTTTAAAAAATAAAATAAAAGAGGCTTCCCAAAACAAGGGCAATAAAAATGGAAAAATCCCAGTGAGGTGACTCATCACGGACAAAACCAGGGCACAGGATTTTGTTTTGATTGCTAAACACATGCATGCTCTTCCATCTAGCAAGACATTTAAGATCATAAGAGTTAGTTTCTTATGCCCCTTCAGACTCCAAAGGACACAGATACAAGCAGAACAGAGAGCTGTGTCCCCAAAAACAGGAACAAATATTTTAGACCGAATTTCTGGTCTGACATCCTTGACAATGACCCTTCAATTTTGGGCTGAATTTTATTAAAGTAACTGAGCATGTTTGTAATCAGATTGGTGTTGCAATCAGACCTCTCCTAATGAGCCTCAGTCCTTGTTTGCAACACCTTTCTTTTTCCAATCCTGGGCCTTGCTTGAGCAAGGGACTAGTTTGGGTCTAGAAAGTGACCAGTGTTCTGTGTAGTAATTTTTGAAATGACAATGGAAGTCATTACATAGTCCTATAATGAACATTTAAACTAGTTTAACTTCTGGACAAAAACAAAATTTGAGGACAACTCTTCAGAAGAACTGAAAGCCACTTTAACCGATGTTGTGTTCGAGCTTACAAATATAATAGTATTATGTAAAATCAAAACTTGTAAAGAAAACCTCTTTAGTAAACATTTAAACAAAACTGCTGAAAGAAAACCAATAGGATAATAAGATCCATATAGAGAAGAAAGTAAAATATTATGAATAATACTGTCTGTTAGGAATAGATGGTCCCAAATCCTGCAATCCTAATCTGGAATTAGATGTGATTTGGAGCATCCCCAGGGTTTTAATGGGTTCAGCTCACGTGTGATAGTTCAGGACCATATTTAATTATAAACATTTAAAAGCAGCATTATTTAGTCTACATTTAAACTGTCTTTCTTTTTTCTTAAATTTAATGGATGACCCTAAAGTGGTGTGTGTTATTGTGTCAGCGTTATTTTTTCACTTTAGTGGTTCTTCACCTCCTTTTTGGTTTTAGTGTTACAACAGTAATGTTGATGGATAGATGGATTTCCATTAACTGGAGGCTTGATCTCTTCAGGATGTCAACAAAGCCCATTAAAGGACACCTGTCAGGAATGGTCTAGATCGGGGTGGGCAAACTACAGCCCGCGGGCTGCTTCTGGACCATCAGACATTTTTATCTGGCCCTCGAGCTTCTGCCGGGGAGCGGGGTCAGGGGCTTGCTCCTCTCCAGCACTCCAGCCCCCGACTCACAATTCCCTTGATGAGCACCATCTTCTGGCATGCAGAGCCGCACTGCGCAAGTGCAACTTCACCACGCTGTTTCCGGGATCGGAACCCCATCCCTACATGCCCCCCCACACACACACACA
The DNA here is from genome assembly GCF_965140295.1 of Lepidochelys olivacea. Taxonomy (NCBI): domain Eukaryota; kingdom Metazoa; phylum Chordata; order Testudines; family Cheloniidae; genus Lepidochelys; species Lepidochelys olivacea. The sequence goes on from NC_140414.1 coordinate 78,779,189, forward strand.
CAAAGCAGCGCACCCAATCCCCTCCCGGTCTCCTACGGCTCTACCCTAGAGAGCCTCAAAACCACCCAGGGGCCGCACTCATCCCAGCTAGGGTGCCTCCGCCCGTGAAAGTGCCTGGTATGGCCTCCTTGGAGTCACTGTTGGCAGGGCCCCTAGGAATCCCCGGTACTGCCCCTGTAGAGCCCCCAACCCTGCGCCACACCCCATGTGTCCCCCCTCCCTCTCCCCTCGCTAACATCCCTTATAGAGCCCCTATGCTATACCCCATAGACTCCCCCTCCCCCACTAAACATTCATGCCCGCCATACAATTTCCATACCCAGATGCGGCCCTCAGGCCAAAAAATTTGCCCACCCCTGGTCTAGATAATACTTAGTCCTGCCCTTAGTGAAGAGGACTGGACTAGATGACCTCTTGAGGTCTCTTCCAGTCCTATGATTCTATGAATATGTGATTAGGATTATCTCCTAGTTTTGTTGCAGTTTTCTTAAGATTCTCCCTCAGTCACTGCTACTGTACTTTGGGATGGACGAATCTATCCAGAATAGAGTAGTCCAGTGAGTTACCTAAGGGTTCTGTGTCCCCATAACTTTCATTAGGAAAAATATTTGGGGTGAGGAACACTGCCTAGGATGATGAAATATGAGCTGAAGTTTAATAAAATAAATCCTGACCAGCTGCAGTTTCTGTATACCCATTTATTCCTGTCTTTGCAAATAGTCATGGAATAGGATCTCAAAACCATGATTTATAAAATGGTGTTTGTAAACATATCCATTGTAGAACAGAAGAATGTACTGGATACAGCCCAGGACTTTTATTTCAAGCCCTCATTGTTAATTTTACTTCAGGCTTAAGCATAAATTTATTTTATGAGCTTAGCGTGTTATCCAATTAATGTAATTAATTTTTTTTACTCTATTGTAAATTAGTTTGTATTTGTTTGGGTTTTTTTTAAGTTTAGTTTACATGTGTATTATCAACTTTTCCACCACATTTTTTTCTTGACCTTGTAGATCTGGCAATGTGGAGGGAAGTTGTTGTTTGTTCCTTGTTCTCGTGTTGGACACATCTATCGTCTCCAGGGTTGGCAAGGAAATCCACCTCCAGTGTACGTTGGGTCCTCTCCTACGCTGAAGGTGAGACTTCACTTAAAACTGCAGAGTGGTTTGACCTTAAATAACAATACTTGTACACATACTACATTTCTTCTTTATTACAAGTCTTCGAGTATATGTCTCTATGGGAGTGTGCCACCATAGGATGCACATGTGCCCATGCACTTGTAACCAGAGAATGCAAAACGGTGTCCACAGGCCCTTGCCTGCACAGAGCAGAATCTTGTGCCTTCAAATGAGAGCATATAAGGAGGCATGGACCTGCTGTTACCCGGTTTCTTTCAACTGCCTGCAGCTTGAGACAGAGCAATGAGTGTCCATTGATTCTCAGCTTCCTGCCTTTCTTTGTATGCTATTTTTATTCTTAATTTTTTCCCTTTATTTTCTTAATTATTTGATTTCTTTAGTTTTATACAGTTGTTTAGAAGAGGACTTATCTCCCCACACACCCCACTGTGTTATACCGAAGACCCCAGGATTTAAGCCCTGCCATACCTGCCACAGGTCTTTTCCCAATAGTGATGAGCATTTGAGCTGTGTCCACTGCCTCGGAGACATCCACGTCCCATTTAAGTATAAGGTTTCTACAGGATTTAAAGGCAGGTCTTGGAAACAGGGGTGGCTAGACTGAAGCTCCTACTAGTGGATTGTTCACTAGCTCTCTCCACCCCTGTACGTCGGCCTCAATGTCCCAGGCTGCCCCAGTGGCAGCATCAACTTCAGAGTTTAGCATTTCTAAGAAGCTTCTTTCTCTTTCCAGAGAGCCTAACAAGAGGGGTAGGTCACCCCATAAATCCCTCTCTAAGGAGACCTCACATCCTGCAACGGGTACAGCTGAGGTTCTGTCAGAACCTGCTACCAAGCCACCAGTACCCTACAAGAAGCAGCATGTGAATGAGGCTTCTAACAGACAGCACAGGTAGCAGTCTACCTCAGTACCGACTGATCCTTCCAGGCACTGGGATATGCACAGGCCTCCAACGCACTCTCTGATACCATCACCTCCCTTACACCAGGGCTCTGAGGTTGGAGAAGCTCCTCTACAAGCCTCATCAGTACTGTGCTCAACATCTCAGCAATGCCAGGCCCTAGTACTGGACACAGCCTTCCAGATTTCTTTCCCTGGAGGACCTGTTTATACCAGAAGTATTGGAGTGTTCCCTACTGTGATCCTCTGTCCGGGCCCCATCCCCAGAATTGCTCAGTTGGCTTGAACCTAGTTGGACCTCCAGCTTTCAGTACACCACCCATGATTGAGACTCTCCCCTTCAGCCTTGAGGATGATTCTTCTTCAGACTCTGAGGTCTCGGTACAGGGCTCTTTTTTGGTAACTTACCACTACAGGCCACTGAGCCAGTATTCTGGAGACCCCACCATATGTCCAAGAGCCAGGAATTATGAGTATCTATGGGGACTATTTCCCTGTCCACCGCCTCAGTGGGCTTACTGGAATCCATTGGGTTATCTCTGTGAACAATTTTATAGGGTTCCAACCAGAAAGAGACCGCATTACCGCATCATTCACAGGCACTGACTGACCAACGTTCAGTACTGCATGATCATCCTCTGGTACTTTATGCCCCCTTGGCAACAGGAGATACCTAAGAACAGTATGAAGAGAAACTTACCCCCATCAGCTAAATCCTATTCATCCCTAGATGAAGTGGTAATGCTGCCGCCGCCACCTTCTTATGCCGATGATTTTCGGGCCTTTGAAGACCTCATGAAACACCTGGTGAAATCTCTCCAGATCCCATTAGAGGAGATCCAAGAGTCTCAACTCTCCTTGATGAACATGTCAGATATCACCCTACAGGAAAAAATCACCAAAAAATGAGGCTCTGTTGTTGCCTGCTCATGCAGTCTGGTCAACACCTGTCACTATCCAGTCCACCTTTAAATGGGCAAATAAAAAGTATTATATTCCAGTCAAGGAGATGGAGCGTTTCTTTTCCCACCATATTCCCAGTTTTCTGGTGTAGGACGCAGTTAAGAAAAGGAATAGGGAGATCTTCTTTTTATGATAAGGAGTCCAAACTTTTAGATCTCCTGGGTAGGAAAAGTTACTCCTTGGTAGCTCTTCAGTTTTGTAAAGCAAACTACCAAACCCTGTTGGAGAAATATGACTTCAATACAGATTCCAAGTTCACTCATTTTATTGAACATCTGCCACAGGACCAGAGAGAAAAAATTCAGGCCCTCATTTCGGAGGGTCAGTTGATAGAAAAAACCTTCCTCCAAGCTGCTCTAGATGCCATGGGCACGGCTTCTAGATCCCTCGCTGTGACTGTGGTTATATAGAGAGCATCTTGGTTCCAGCCTTCCAGTCTCCAAAGAGAGGTGCAGAATACAGCTGAAGACTTTCCCTTTGAAGGGCCAAGTTTTTCAGCTCTGACATGGACTCTTCCCTCTACACTCTGAGGGACTCAGCAACTACCTTGTGGTCACTGGGAATTTATGTTCATGCAACAAAAAGATGGTTTAGTAGATCTCAAATGTCATAGCAATATAGGCCATTCCAATACATCTGCAACAGGTTTTTCCCAGACTTTGAGGAGGAGATTTAGACCTCAGAGCAGAGGACCATCCCCTTCTACAGCAATATCATCTGCACCTCCTTTTAAGAAACAGTTTTGACATCTCGGTCAAGGGCCTCAACCAATCTACCTTCCACTTCCTCCTTGCCTGGGCACAAATTATCTTAGACAGATGGATTTTGGAGGTGATCAACATGGAATAGTGTCACGCTGCCTGGAATGATTTATGACCATGAGTGTCTGTCTCAGGGCAGATTGTAAAAAGCAGGACAGACACCCCAAACTGGGGATATGTTCTATAATTAGGTTTCAGCAAGCCAGTAACAAATGTGAACTCCTGGATCAAAGTTTTACCATAGAGTCACACATAGTCCCCTTGGGCAGTCTAGGCAAGCTGGACTTAGTGATAAATGGTCACTTACCTGAATATTTTGTGATTTTTAGTATTACTCCCAGTCCCAAGACTGCAGTTCAATTTGTACCTTAGGTCTCACCCAAAAGACATAAGAGCATAAGAATAGCCATACTGGGTCAGACCAAAGGTCCATCTAGCCCAGTATCCGGTCTTCTGACAGTGACCAATGCCAGGTGCCCCAGAGGGAATGAACAGAACAGGTAATTATCAAGTGATCCATCCCCTGTTGCCCATTCCCAACTTCTGGCAAACAAACACTAGGGACACCATCCCAGTCCCTCCTGGCTAATAGCCATTGATGGACCTATCTTCCATGAACTTATCTAGTTCTTTTTGACAACACTGTTAGCCAATCCTATAGTAAACTAATTAAGGATTTGTTAACTAGGAAAAAGAAGTGAGTTATTTACAGGTTTAAGCGGGCAACATATATGCACAAATGAGTTTGTCTGTGACTCCAAAGGTGACAGATGTAGTACAGGACCCCGGCCTTCCGCGAAGCCCGAGCTCGTAAACTGGAAAAATATGCCCCCCTGGCTGACACCCTGAGAGCGAAGGGCTACAAGGTGCAGATGGATGCCCTGATCATCGGAGCCGTGGGCGCTTGGGACCCCTGCAACGAGCGTGTGCTGCAGACCTGTGGGATTGGTCGACGCTACACACGGCTCATGCGGCGCCTCATGGTCTCGGACACCATCCGATGGTCCAGGGACATCTACATCAAACACATCACCGGCCACCAACAGTACCAGGAGGTGTGAGCCGGTACGACATCATGCATCAACTATGGGAAAGGGACTGAGAGACTTTTTCCATTGGACCATATGAAGTGGAACCATAAACTCACTGAACATTAAATCCCACCAAATGAGGGTAGATCCATCCTCATCATCGTATCCACCCATTATACTCCACACCTGAACATAGCCATTATATGGACAACATACCCCCATACCTCAATGTCTGTACTTTGACCCGTTAAACTTTTACCCCCAATCGGGGAGATTGCAGCTTGTATTCCTTCCTAAACCGAATTTCGCACCCCTTGATAATTTGTACCTTATTCCCTGATAACCAGGACCTTCTGTGCTTAAACTCTGTGCTGTTTTCTTTTTACTTCAACATTATCTCAATAAAATTATTAAATCTGTCAGTATTGAATGTCTTTTCAGGGCTAACCCAGCTTGATCCTGGCGATTTATGCTTTTTTTTTTTGGCTCCAGCCCTTGTAAGAGTCCAAACAGCAAAGAGCTAAGAAATCTTCATCAGCTATCTTTGTTTCCCTCTTCCTGCATTCTAACTGATAGGACAAAGCCTTCCGCACATACTTCTCCATGGATAGATGGGGCAACCAATAAAGCTTTTGTCCTACAATGGCCCACTTAATTTTGATAGTCCTCCTGGATGAGTGGGGAGAGCCGCTCTTCCCATCTGAGTTCACAGGTTCAGAGCAGACATTTTTACAATTATAAAACAAATTTATATTTTACCTTGTAGCATGGAATACAGACATTATAAGTAAGATTAAGGCATGCAGCAACTAACAAGCATTTTATAGGTTTAGAGTCTAAACACATTGTTACAAATCTTAACATCTTGAACAATATTAAAATATACATGAGCTGGTGTGGTTTCCAGCTACGAAATTGTTAGTGTTCAGCTGAAGTCTACAGACTTGGCAAGTGCTGGTACCAGGTTTACCAGTATCACAGATACTCCATCCATTTCCACACCATCCCCCACCACCTGTCTTCTCCATCCCTCTTCAGGGACCCCTCTTAGAAAGATCTCTTGAAACAAGACATCCAGTCTTTCTTTCTTCTGCAGGTAATTGAGCCAGTCCCCACAGAGCTCATCAGAAGATGTTCTGTTCCAACTATTTCTTAGTTCCCAAGAGGGGCAGAATCCTTGACTTAAGAAATGTGAACACCTGTATCCTTTCACAGCACTTCAGGATTGTGATGCTAGCCACTGTAATCCTATCCCTATATCCAGGAAACTGGTTTGTTGCCTTTGACCTCCAGGAAGCCTACTTTCATGTACTTACCCACTAATCCCAAAAACATTTCCTACGCTTCAAATTAAGCTCAGAACACTACCAATACAGTCATTCCCTTCAGCTCTCCACAGTCCCAAGGGTCTTTACAAAGTTTCTCTCGGCAGATAGTCCATCTGCCTCAGTGGAGCATAGCAGTATTCCCTTACTTGGACGATTGGCTCCTCAGGGGTTGATCATTTCTAGAGGTCCAGGTTGCAACCTCCAGGGCTCTAGCCCTGTTTCACTCTCTGGGCCTTCTCATCAATATAAGGAAGTCCACACTGACCCTAATCTAAAGAATTGACTTCATCTGAGTCACTCTAGATTCCCTAACTGCCACAGCCAAAGAGAGAGTCTCCACTTTGTCCATTCTAATCTCAATAATACAATACAGCTCACAAACAACTGCAAGAACTTGCTATAACTCATGGGCTACATGGCAGCCTCCATGTCTGTTGTGCCTCATGCGAGACTTCTCCTCACGTGCCTTCAGACATGGCTACGGTCCAGGTACACCCCAAACAGACAGTCTTTCCAAGCGCATCACAATACCTCAAAGTTCTGGACTCAGGTGGTGGAAGGAAACACTGAAGTTCTGCATGGGAACCCCATTCTCACATCCCTCACAGATACAATAGATACTTCTTAGATGGGAAGCTCACTTCCAAGGGGCCACAGTCCAGGACAAGTGGTCTGCATAAGAGGTTATGCTCCACATCAACATTCTGAAGCTGACAGCAGTTAGTTACACTCACCAATACTTCCTTCACCCCATACAGGGTCATTCCATCAGTGTAACGCTGGACAAAAGAGCAGCACTATATTATCAACTGATGGGGCAGAGCAAGATTCTAGTCCTTATGCTTAGATTCATTAAGGCTATAGAACCAGTGCATTTCCCATCAGATAGAGATCTCCACTGTCTATCTTCTAGGCCTCCAGAATACAGTTGCAGACTCCCTGAGCAGACATTTCCTTCAGGATCACAAATGGGAGCTCAACGATTCTGTCTTCCACAGTATGTGCCAGATTTGGGGCTTCCAAGAAGCAGACCTCTTTGCCACCCCAAACAACACAAAAAGCCACCTTTTCTGCTCCAAGGGAGGATACAGCTGCCACTCATTGGGAGATGCCCTCATAATGCTGTGGCCCCATCCCCTATTGTATGCTTATCTGCCTCTACCTCTAATGCTCAAGCCCTTACTCAAACCATGTCAGGAAAGAGCAAGGGTTCTTTTCATAGCACAGCACCAAGACAAGTGTGGTATTTGAACCTCCTCCACCTCTGTGACAACACCTCTCTGTCTTCCTATCGAGAAGGATCTCCTGACACAGAACTCAGGGACCCTGATCCATCCCAACCCCTCCTCCTTGAAGCTGAGAGCATGGTTCCTGGATGGTTCTTGAGCATGGAGCTAACCTGTTCAGGTGAGGTCCAGTCAGTTCTCCTATCAAGCAGGAAACCTAGTACTCACAAAACATTTTCAGAAGTGGAAATGCTTCCACTTCTGGTGTTCCCCTTTGCTCTTCCCAAGCCTCAGAGGTTCTGCTCTCCAAATCCTGGACTACCTGTTGGATTTAAAGATGCACAGTCTGTCAATGATGCACAGTCTGTTAATCGGGGTACATTTGACCGCTGTAACAGCCATCCATTCATCTGTTGAAGGCTTCTCAGACTTCGTCCACCCTACTACAGCTACATTCCTCAAGGGCGTATGCAATTTGTTTCCCCCCTGTACGGAACCCAGCTCCCCAATAGGACTTCAGATTGGTTCTCAGTCCCCTGAGGAAACCTCCATTTTGAACCAGTGGTGGTCTGTTTCTCTCCACATCTCCAAGTCTTCATTCCTCATAGCCATCACTTCAGGCAGTGAATGGGAGAGCTCAGTGCTCTTATGGTTGACCCACTATATACCACCTTTTATAAAGATGAGGTTACACTACATCCCCCTCCTCGCTTCCTCCTGAGGGTCTCTTTGGAGTACCACATTAAGCAAGAGATAAACCTGCCTGTGTTCTACCCAAAAACCTCATACCTCCAGAGGAGTGAACCAGCTAACGTAGACTAGACATCAGAAGGACCCTCACCTTCTACCTTGACAGGATTAAGATCATCCTAAGCTATGTGTGTCATTTGCAGAGGGGATGAAGAACAACCTCTTTCCACTCAAAGACTAAGTGGGTTTTGGGTTGCATCTTAACCTGCTATGAATCGGTGAGGATGCAGTTAGTTCCTTCATAGAGTGACAGCATGTTCCACTGGAGCTCAGTCCACATCTGTACTCTGCTGAAGGATGTTCCCATAACAGAAATTTGTAGTACAGCAACTTGGCCTTCCATTCATACCTTCGCCAAGTATTACACCATTTTACCTGCTTCCAGAGATTATACTACCTGTGGTGATGGTGATGCAGTCCTCTGAAACATTTTGGACTTGCCTCTTCAGCACTAACTTCCTGGCTGAGTTACTGCTTGGGAGTCTCCTACAGTGGAACATACATACTTAAAGGAGGAGATGTTACTTATTTTACAGTAACTGGAGTCCTTAGAGATGTTTTGTTCCTATGGATGCTTCACGTCCTGTCCTCCTTCCTCTCAGCACTGGAGGCTCGGCTTCACAGTCAAGAAGGAACTGAGTGACAGTAGGTCCATGCCTCCTTATATGCCATTGTTTGGAAGCCACAGGCGCTGCTATGAGCAGATGTGAGCCTGCAGACACCATTTTACATTCTCTGGTCAAGAGGGCACAGGCACATGGCCACAGGACAAAATATCTTGAAGAAATCAAGTTACTGTAAGTGACCGTACTCTCTCTATTTAAAGAACCCTCATTTTTCTTTAAGAATAGTCAGTAAGTCCTTGAAGCACTTGTTTATATGAAAATTCCTCATCAGGAATCATTTTCTTCCTATTGAGTAAAATATACACCACTACCATCCTCATAAATACTGTGTGATGCATTCCTGTGCTATAATAATATTCTGTTCTAGTTTAAAGTGCAGTTCTATTCTGAAAGTGACAAGGTAAAACTGGTACCTTCTTACTAAACAGGTCTCTACTCCCTTGTGTATTCAGTCATATCTGCTTACTTCAATGACAAGAATGTTTTAATTGCATATTGTTAACATTGTCTGTACCATGCTGAAAGAAAGAGAGAACCATCTGTGACAGATGCATTCAAATACTACAGTGATGAGGTCCATATAAAAATGTGTGCTAGACACTTCACATAACAGGTTCCTTGACAGCTTACTCCAAGGAAGAAAATGAAGACTGGGGAAGGGGGGAATAAGACCGCGTGTGATAAGATTGTGTGAAGTTAAAGATCATTTTACACTTTTTATTTTCATATATATATATATATATATATATATGTTTATAATCGTAATTCCTGTTAGTACTGCCGAGCCAATGCAGGCATGGGAGAAGAGATGGAATCTTTCTTGTGTATCAGTTGAACTGTTTAAGGCCTGATCCACACTTAAAACTCAGGTTGAAAAATTTATGCCCCAAGAGATGTCATTAAGCCAACCTATGTTCCAGTATAGACACAACTAATTCAATGGAAGAATTCTTCTGTCACCCTATCTGCTCCCAAGAGGTTAGATGGGGGGATTAACTACAATGACAGAAAAAAGCCCTTGTGTTGCTGTAGCAAGTGTCTGCACTACAGCACTGCAGTGACACAGCTGTGCTGCAGTGGCATCTGTAGTGTTGACAAAGCCCTAAAATCCAAATCACTTGTGGTATCCAGTTGGGGGTTAATAGGTGTCACTCTCTGTTTTAATGCTAGGAAGCGTAGAAGGTGAAAATAAACTGCAGATGACACATCACATTTTCTAGAGTATTGCAGTCAAATGAACAGCACTGTTTTCATTCTATTCATAACTAAGGTATCTTTTTCTTCAAAAAGAGAATTCCCCAGACTTAGTTATAATTACAACCTTCACTAAGGTTTCAGAGTGGTAGCCGGGTTAGTCTGTATCAGCAAAAAGAACGAGGAGTACTTGTACCTTCACTAAGCTCACTTACTTATGCTAGTCTTACCCCAAAAATATATAAAAAGGCTACTTTTGTGCTGTATCTTCTGTTAAAGGTGGCAAGTTGGGTGCGTATAACGCATGTATTAACATGTTTATAAGAATTCTTAAATATGTGGGATTAAATTCCTCATACATACATGGGTTCTGTTTTGCAGTAGTGATGGGTATGGGTTCTGTTTTGCAGTAGTGATGTTTTTTCCCCCCCCCCATACAGAACTATGTCAGAGTGGTGGAAGTTTGGTGGGATGAGTACAAAGATTACTTCTATGCCAGTCGTCCAGAGACAAAAGCACTACCATATGGGGATGTATCTGAGCTGAAAAAGTTCCGTGAAGATCACAACTGCAAAAGTTTTAAATGGTTTATGGAAGAAATAGCCTATGATATAACCTCACACTATCCCTTACCGTCTAAAAATGTGGACTGGGGAGAGGTATGTACAGTAAATGTATCTAAAATCAGCACATGCGATAGGTTTTTAAAGTTGGGAGTCCACAATGAACTCTGTAACTTCTTGTACATGATAAATATTTTAATATTTAAACAGAAAACAAAGAACTATTTTGGTTACTGTTTATAAATGTGGAAAATGAGGGAGATATGTATATTATTTTTTTACAAGTATGGCATCACCTCAGTTTGTTTAATATTATCCTGCCCGAGTGTCAGGAGTTAAATCCAAGGAGGCTGTTAAGTGGCATGCAAACGAAACAATACAATGACAAAGATATGGCTCCTTAAGGGAACAATGGGTGGAGCTATTAATTGGGGGAATGCCTCTGCCTGGCTCCAACCTGGTTGGCATGTTTTACTCTTCTCAAGGCTAAAAGACTAAGATCATAGAGGATCCTAAACCTTCAAGATGCTTTCCTAGAGAAGAAGGGGCGGCGGGGAGATGAGTGGGCTGTCAGCAGCCATGGCTAGATATGAGTTTCTGGCAGACAGACTTGCCGAAGTGCAGCAGGCAGGCTGGCTCTCCAGAGATGGTAATAAACTGGACCTACCCAAGCTATGGATAGAGAGAGTAATCCTAGGCAGACTAATATGTGTATGCAACATTTAGTTGTTTAACCCATTTTCTTAGATGTTGTGTTCCTTTTGGCAAATCATACTACTTTGTTTTGAATAAGCTACTTTTTGAGTCACTTTAACTAGCTGCTGGTCACAGGTCTCCAGAGATAATGAGCTTGCAGGTGCTAAACCCACTGGAGCCTGTCAGGTTGACTCATTTGATAAATAGGGAGGCTGCAGCCCAGAGATCCAGTCTAAAAAGTGGCAGAACCACATGGTTCCACCAAGAGGGGAGGAAGGTAGCAAAGCCTGTCTCCCTGGGGTGAATGTGCGAGGGAGTTAGTGTTCTAAGGCACAATTTACCCAGTAACCATGACACTAAATAGCAAGTCTGGATAACACCTGACAGACAGGTATGAAAGTACTGTATTTATAGAGTAAGGACAGGAGATCAAATGCAACAGTAAGCAACCAAGTCATGATGTTTTAACGTGTGTTTTTTATTAGTTCTACATTTTTGTTGAGAATTCTTTTGTCTGTGTCTACTCTTCTTCATTGATGTTTATAATCCCGAGTCCTCCTTTCAGAGTAAGAATGTATTTTGAGAAGAAACTTGGAATCACAATATGGTGTTCAGTGCTCTTCACTATTTTTGAAGTAGGGGCCGCTTTGGCAAAAAAAACTTCAATGTGAAAGCCACACGGGGTGGGGTTGAAGTGTGAGAGATGGCCCAGGGTAGGGCAGAGGGTGGAGTGCAGAGGTGAGGGCTCTAGGGTGGATGAGGGTTTTGGGGTGTGGGAGGGGGCTCAGGGCTGGGGCAGAGGGTTGGCATGCGGGGGTGAGGGCTACAGGGTGGGGATGGGGGTGAGGGGTTCAGGTGCAGGAGAGGGCTCAGGGCTGGGTCAGAGGGGTGGGATGCGGGGCATGGGTGAGGGCTCTGGCTGGGGGTGCTGGGCTCTGGGCTGGTGCCGGGGATGAGGAGTTTGGAATGCAGGCAGGCTGCCCCGGGGTTGGGGTCCAAGAACTCACCCCAGCCCTCTCCCTGCCAGCAGCAGCTAGCTCTGAGGAAGGGATGTTTCTCTCCCCTGCCGGCAGGCAGCACAGTAGCTCCAGGAGAAGGGGCCCTCTCTCCCCTCTGCCGGCCGGCAGCACGGGAGCAACGGGGGAAAGGGGCACTCTCTCTCCCCTGTCAGCAGCAGGGAGCTCCAGGGCCAGGGGAGAGCCCCACAGGAGCCCTGCAAGCCCCAACTTGCTTCCCTGCCCAGTTCCCACACGTCCCCAACCTCTCTCCTCTCCAAGTCTCTGCTGTGCGGCCCTTTCGAGCTGCTGCACAGGTATTTACAGCCTGCTGTGCGGCTGCGCAGCTTCGAGAGAACTTAGGGAGCTGCCACTGGCTCGCAGGCCTTGCAATGAAGAACACTGGTGTATGTAGAGAAGGCATATCTGGAGACAATTACTCATTCAGAATAATCAAGATATTTGCATTTGAATGTGACTTTGAAGGCTGTTAAAATTACTGGGACATCACAGATTCAGCATTCTCATTTAATTGCAAGAAAAACTACTTGGCAGGGTTTAAATTCAGCATGTGATTTACAGGAATTGAATGCTCTTTCACAGATTTACAGGAATTGAATGCTCTTTCACAGACAATCCTAGTTGGGTTTTTTACATACTCCTTTGTAGGATTCCCTGTTCAGCCAGGGAAATGCCTTGGCTTATGAAGATTGTTTATTAGTCACCCAGAAGCCCTGCCCTGTCTCCTCCATGAGTACACTGAACCCACTTCTGCAGAACCTGGAGGCAGAGATAGTGAATGTTCTAACTGGCAGAATAAGCCCTGAGTTCCATCCTACTTCTTAGTCAATTGGATAATCCATTAGATGTGCAAGGGAGTAGTTTAAAGAACTTCCTCTTCTATGGGTATGAAGGGTCTACTTATGTGACTTCAAGAGAGCAGTGGTGGAGTACAGAGTTGTCCAGTGCACAACAGGCATGTTGGGAATCTGTCAGGGTCTATTATGAGGCCTTTGAAATTGTTTGTACAAAGTGCATATGAAGATGGACAAACAGTCCTGCATCTGGAAGCCCGGGGAAATAAGACCATCTCCATCAAGGCAAATCTCTTGCCCAAGAGTTAATACAAAGCAGTACATTAGTGGATCAGCTATAGAACTGTTCCAAAGTCCACCTAAGGTGGGGAAAATGTGTCAACATCTAGCTCCTGACTGAGCTGTGAGAGTCACTGTGATAGTGTCTGGAAAAAAGAAGGCAATGAGGGACACCTGACAGAGAGCATCCCTGAAAAAAGGAATTGAAGCCAGCAGCCCCTGGGACTTGGATGAAGTGACAAGGAAGCTTGAAGTAGTGTGACATCAATCAGAGTGCTATGTCCTCAGGCTTCTCTGAAATGTTTTTGATCTCTCTTAATTGATGGCCAGCAGTCATTACACAATGTTTACAGTATTTTAATGCTCCTTTGTTTCACTTTTAATAACATTGCCTCAATTAATGACAGGTTTCAGAGTAGCAGCCATGTTAGTCTGTATTCACAAAAAGAAAAGGAGTACTTGTGGCACCTTAGAGACTAACAAATTTATTTGAGCGTAGGCTTTCTTGAGCTACAGCTCACTTCATCGGATGCCACAAGTCCTCCTTTTCTTATTGCCTCAACTGTATTTCTGGGTGGCCAAAAACATTTTTGACTCTGCTACTTGGATACAAGGTTCTTTCCAATCCTATTTTTCTCACATTTAAAGGATTCCTTCACTAAGTGGATGGCTGCTTTTTATTGTAGCCTCTTGGGCTAGTGTTCATGTAAATCCTTCACTAATTTCCAGCTGTTTAAAACACCCTAACTTTCAGGTAGGTTCTCCCTCCTTGTTTGTGGAATCACTAGACTAGAATGCTGGTGAACAACCACGACACTGATGTAGTTAGTCATTGGCTGCATGTGTGTTCTCTCTGCGTGCTGCATTGGCTCTGGCCAGATAGCCCATACAGCAGGCTCCGATCGAACTTCCCAATAAGACCACAAGACTTGGTTTAGTAGCAAAGGCACCCAGCCAGGTCCTAGCTCCCCGGTCAAATTTCTGCAGTTACACTAGCACATGTATGCCTGTAACAATGGACCAGCTCAGCGAATGGCAGGATTCTCCATTCCCCCCTTGGCCAGTCAAAGACACTCCCTCTGAGACTCTTCTTTATACACCAATACAAACAATTTACATATTGCCCCTGTGACATGGTTAGTTACCACCCTTTTACCTTGTACACATTGGGCTTATCGATCAAAACATCTCTATTCATCACCCTGTCATCCTGACCTTATCTTTAAGAGGGGGTCAGTGTGTCCTTGTATCCGCTCTGGGGAGTGTGTTTGCATCCTACTTGGTATCTGGGTGTTCTGGTACCACCCTTTTGGAAGGTGTTTACATGAGTCTCCTATGCCTAGAACTTCTCAGGAATGTGTATATTTTTGCAATACCAGCCTTATTCTTGCCAGGGTCTGTGAACCTGCACGCAGGCATGTTTTATAACGGGACCTGACTTCTGCTCACAGCCTGACATTTGCTAACTTTGCTTTCTATTAGCAAGGCTTGACCACTACTTTAGTTCAGACCTTTTATACAAGGGCTTGTGACTCAGGCTCTCTCTTTCTACTACAACTGGGTTAATATTTGACTGGAAATTTCATTAATCCCTGCTGTTCATGACTTCCAAAGGTTGGTGATAAATTGTATATGTTTGGGAAGACAGCTGTGATAAATATCCATAGATTTATAGAATTTAAGGCCAGAAGAGACCTTTAGATCACTCTAGGCTGCTGGCCAGTCCCCTCAGCCCAGGAAGAAGTGACATCATGTCCAGAATCTGGTGCAGACCCTCTTCTCAGGGCTTCCGTTTTATTTCTTCCACATAAAATTAGTGCAGCACATTGAGCATCCCTTCCCCCATAACCTGGGGTGTTCTGTAGGGGCTTATCTATTCACTACAGGTTTCCATTCTACAGGCCACTTGCCTGACAGCCAGACCCTGCTTCCTCCTACAGGAGTCAAACTACTTACTGGTAGTTCTAGCTCTCCTTCCTGTTACTGCCTTCAGGCTCCTGGCAGCTCTGTTCCAGCTGAGTCACTTTCTGCCTTTTTATAATCACCTGATTCTTTGCTGATATGTCTCAGCTACCTCCCTACTATAATATGCGAAGCTAGGCCCAACTCCTCTAAAAGGGAATTTTTGGCCATTCATCCCGTGACAATTAACTAGTCAAACAATATGTATATGACAGGCTCTTACAGTTCACCCAGTTACCCCTGCATTTAGCTCAAAAACTTGTTTGACTAAAGCATACTTTCCAAACAGGCATCCAGTCTTGATCTGAAGATATCAAAGGAGACATTTTTTTCCAGTGGTTAATCACCTTCACTGTTTGTTTGTTTTTTGCCTTATTTCCCATTTGTATATGACTGACTTTAGCTGCCAATCATGAATCATTTAGTACCCAGTGTTTCCCCTCTCCTCCCCCCCCCCCAATGTATCAGATAAGCTCTCCGTTTTCTTTTTCATTGAGCTCTTTAAGTCTCTCAATGTGTACGGCATTTTCTCCGTACTTCAAATAATTTTGTGGTTCTTTTCTGCACCCTCTCTAGTTTTGCACAATCTTTTTTAAAATGCGGACACCAGAACTCTACAATGTTGACGCTTTATCATAGTAATTTTCTGACATTCAGGTCAAGCTCCATTTCGTTTTAAGTCTGAATAAAACAACCTTCTATCTCATCCCTCAGATCCTCTCCTAGGTGGAAAGCCCGATCAACCCTAATTACAAGCCCCTGCTGCACACCATTTAGGAACATATAAAGAATTGAACATCCTTTCATGGGGGATTAACTGCATAAGAAACCAGGCCTACACCTGAAAGAGCTCCTGCTCTGTATGAATATGGTAAATTTGAAATCAAACTTCCATACAGTATATTCACTAGCATACTTATGTCTGTTATCTCACAATAGCTCTCAAATTAGTATGGCCAGTTGGATTCATAAAACTTTCTCCTGATAATTTAACAGCCTTATCTCATTTGATTCCAATTTCTTGCAGTCTTGCTTCAAATATCTGTGTATACTATTCGTTTTGGAGGACGATGAGTAGGATATTCCTTAACTTCTTTGCACTGGACATCATATTTGTCCAAGGTCTAAACTAAAGTGCAAAACCCCTTTTCCCCTTCTCCCCACAGATCAGAGGCTTTGAAACTGCTTACTGCATAGATAGCATGGGGCACACCAATGGCGGCTTTGTTGAACTTGGACCATGCCACAGAATGGGAGGAAATCAGGTAAATAACCTTGAGGCGAGAAGTTTGAAAGAGACAGTCGATGCAATGAATAATCATAAAGCTGTTTCTCTGATAAAGTCCCTAAAACTACTGTGCTTACCAAAAAGTAGAATAAATGCGGGGGAAAAGTCGTGAACTGTGTCAGCTTTTATGGGTGGGAATTTGGGATTTGTTTCCACTCAGGAAATATTCCCCTTACCCACTGTGGTGCCTTAGTTATTACTTCTCAGAACTGTGATATAGTTATAGGTCTGCAATGCACTGATGCACTAAATGGCTTTCCACTACCAGAAACAAGGAATCAAATACAAATTAATTCATAAGTGAAGCTGAGTTAAACTGGAAAAAGCTTAGTTCCTAATAGATAATTGTAATAAGACTATTGCACAATTTGCTCCACGTCTTCACAATTTTGCCATCTCACCACCACAAGGACAAATGTACAACCTACTTCAGGCAGTCAGGTAGCTTTATCTTCTTGAATTTGATACTTTAAATTTTGGAAGTCTGTAAACTGAAAAATGGCTCAAAGCAAAATGGTAAGAAGAGGTTAACAAAAAGTTATCTTCCATATATATATATTTGACTTAACCCTATGCAGTCAAGCTTTGTCAGTAGTGCAGTAACATACAGGATGATGTCCCTGTTCAAAAATCATGTTCAGTTGGCTCTTAATGTAAAAATGTCACTGTTATCACTGTAGTTTAAAATATAGCACAGTACCCTGTGAAAATACATTTTCAGTATACAGTACTCGAGAAAGCCTGTGAAAAAATCATTCTTTTTCAGTCCTAAAATCTTACCTTAATAAAATGCCAATCTAAGAAGTAGCAGAAATTATCTGTTTGTATTTAAGTTTGGTAGTTTTCCCTCTGGCCCAGTGCTCTTTAGTTTTTAAATTTATTATTGTCTTCATTTGAAAATACTGGTGAGGACAAAAGTTCACTGGCTATCAGCTCTTTGAAAGATAGTGATTATATAGCCATCAAACTGCAGATTGATTTATCCAGCTCTTCTCAGGAGCCTCTCAGATAACATCTTTTGCATTTATCCCCTTTGTTCTTAACTTAATTTAGTAGTCTCATATATTTAGTTTTCTGAGCTCAGAAAGAAGGTACTTCATATGCTAAGTCTCTGATAATGAAAAGCTAATATGTTGCATCACTTAAAATAAATCACCCCTATTCAAGCAAAAGTAGGTGTGATGATAATTTCAAAAGACTATTCCAGACGATTTAAATTAATCGTTATAGTATTGCTTCTAACATTTCAGTTACCTTATAAGTTCACCCTTTGTGTTTACAGTAACAAAAAATTTTCTTTTAGCTTTTTCGAATAAATGAAGCTAATCAACTCATGCAGTATGACCAGTGTTTGACTAAAGGACCTGATGGATCAAAAGTTATGATTACGCACTGTAATCTGAATGAATACAAGGAATGGCAATACTTCAAGGTATGTGAGCATATGGTGCAAGGGTAGGCAATTTGTTAAGACTTTTTTTAAACCCCATGTCGTTAGACTTTGTGCACACATCTGGAAGTAAAACTGTAGGACCAGATTCACTGAACTTGGTGTGGCAAAATGTAAATTTCACTTTCCTGTACCAGGCTCTCCCCTTGCTTTCTGGGAGGAATTCACTCTGAGGGAAGATGGGTTTTGTTGACACTCTCCCAGGATTTCCACTGCAGGAAAGCAGCTTTAAGTTCCACCAGGACAGCTGCTGCCAAGGAAGAGGGAGAAAAATTGTTCTCCTTAACCTCTGAGGATAGGACAAGAAGCAATGGGTTTAAATTGCAGCAAGGGTGGTTTCAGTTAAATATTAGGAAAAACTTCGTAACTGTCAGTGTGGTTAAATACTGGAATAAATTGCCTAGGGAGGTTGTGGAATCTCCATCATTGGAGATTTTAAGAGCAGGTTAGACAAACACCGCTCAGGGGTGGTCTAGATAATACTTAGTCCTGCGATCAGTACAGGGGACTGGATTAAATGACCTCTCAAGATCCCTGCCGGTCCTATGATTCCATGGGTATGTGCTGAATCAGCACATTCCCGCTGCCCCCTTTTTGGCACTGTGGTGGCCCGCACACCCCGATGAAGGTTGCAACAGCTTATGCTCACAGCAGCCTTCCTGCTAATGTCCTTCCCACCAAGAGAGTTCTCTACAATGTCTGTACTGCCAGAAGCTGGCATAGATGCTAGGGTGAATTTAGCAGCTCGAATAATGTAATTTGATTACCTTGCATATCTAGACTGAAATAGCGTTCCATTTAAATTACATTCTTCAGCAGTCCTGAGAGGGGATAAGGGAAGTACAGCAATGCTAATTCTATTTCTGCTAAATTTAATTATTTTTATGTGTTGCCCTGTGCCTTGTTCAGCATTTGGTTTTGTTCTTTTGAGTTAGCTAACTATTCGCTGAGTAAATATTGTCTTATCTTTTCTAAATGATGTGTGTGGCTGCTGTGTAATGCTGTTGTGAAAGATCTGAATTTTTAAATGAAGTATTGATTTCATAGCTTGTAATAGCTATTAAGTAAATACGTATTTTCGTATAGGTATTAACTTTGAAAACATTTTTATTATACTCTGTTATATTTAATGAGTCAGCTTATACTTTTGTTCCAGTAAAAAGAGAGAGACAGAGTACACTAATAAGGAAATTTGGCCTTTAAATACGTGCACACACACACCTCGATTGTGTATTTGAGGGCATAATATGGTCTAATAGGGTTGAATGCCAGATTGCTATTACCCAGTTGTTTTCTGAATCATTACCATCTAGCTTGTTGGGCATTTATTAATTCACTCATTAGTCTGTTGGTATCTGAATTCTATTTGCCTGAAGCAGCTAGATTCTTTGTTAAGCATTATGTGGTGAAAGTCCATTTGCCTTCCACTGACATGCAAGTTTTTGTAATATTTGCATACAGCTGTGAAGTCCTGAATAACAAAAAGCTGTTTGTATGGAGCTAAAAAGTTGGGAAGAGACAGACAAGATCTTTAAATTCCAGGAATTTAGATAAAAATCAATACACACTGTTTTGGTGTCTACTTTGTTCTGTAGTATATATGTATAACTTGTTTGCTCTCCACCAATTCTAATGTGGCCCAGCATGTTACTTGCCACTTCATTAGGCTTTGTTTTTACATGAGTTGAATCCCTTTCCACAGTAGCTGTGCCAATTGTGCAATTGTTTGCTTCAGTGTTTCTGTTACTAGAAGTTAGGAGACAGTGGTCCAGTAGGCACAGCACAGAATGTGGACCAAAACATTGGGTTTATTTTCAAAGAAACGTGATAAAAGACGATAAAAGATGGGTAAGCAAACAAACACTGGAAACTGGGTGCACTTGTGAGCCAGATTTTCAGTGTTTAATTACTGTGCAACCCATTTTTAAAATATATTCTCACTGAGGGGGGTGGACTGGGGCAGAAAGATAACAATTATAATCAGTACAAGAAATGTGATGCCCAGGGCAGACATGAACAGCAACATTTTTGGGGAGGTGTTTCTGTGTCGGTCAAACAGTCACAATATTTGTGCCACTGTAGTGAATCAGTTATGTGACTATAGGGATTCGGTAGCAGTGCTGCTATAGGCCACTCAGGTATCCCAGAGAGAGTATAGCCAGATCTGGTCAGACTATTCCCTTTGTCTTTTGCTGACTTTTGTTGATCTGGGGGACAACAGCTATCTCATAACCCCACTTCTCCCTGCTACCATTGGAAAAAGGAAATGTGGGAGAAGAGCTGAGGCAAATCCTCACTTTCACCCCAAATATTTGAATTGCTCTGATGTTGGCATTATGGTTATAAGTTTAGGTGAAGCATAAACAGCCAGATCAGATAGCAATCCTAAGCAGGAAAGGTCTTGTTTTCAAGCATTTGTCTTTAATAAAAAAAAATTGTCTAACCTAGATTTTTTTAAATCAAACATTGAAAACATAGTTTAGAATCAGTTATGCAGAATTAACCTGTTTCCTATGAGGAATAAGTATGGGTTTTTAAAATGGACCAAGTGCATCTATTTACTTTTATAATGTAACATTTCAAGATGTGAAAATGTAGGCCTAAAAAGTGATAAAATTATTAATGTAGAAATGATACTTTCACAAGGACCCTGGGTAATTTGTTTTTAAACAGCTACACATATTAGATGGGGAAAATTTTAAATCTATTTCTGATTCTTTTGTTTTCCAGAAGCTACATAGATTTACCCATATTCCTTCAGGGAAGTGCTTAGATCGCTCAGAGGTCTTACACCAAGTCTTTATCACTGAATGTGACTCCGGTAAAGCAACACAAAAATGGGAAATGAACAACATTCTTAGTGTATAGACAAAACAAACAAAAACCTGGCCTACTGAAACATTAATTTGTGCAGGACTGAAAATAACCTGAAAACTGCTGCAACTATTAACTTTGTACAGCTGCAAGCCTGAAATCTCCTAACTTGGCTGAAGGACATAGATGAACTGTGATATTACAATAACATTATCATCTGCAGTTAATGTTTACAAAACTGCTTTTACCTTAAACTTTGTAGATGTTTACATCTTTTTGTTTTAAGATGTTAGGGGTTTCATGTGCTCTTATCTGTGTTTTATAGGAACAAAGTTAAAGGCACTGTGGTCTTCTTTGGGATTTCACTCAGGGGTCTGAAGGCAGTTTTTTTACACACACTTGAAAAGGTTGGAGTAACCAGACTTTCACATAATGTGGTGATTATCAACCTGTTGTATCTTTTTATTTAATTTTACATCCTACCAAGCACTGCCACAGGTTACTAGCCAGAGTGGCCTTCTTTCACAATCATGCTGCTTTTTTGGAAAGGTAGATTTCAACATATTTAGTGCCTCTTTCATTTCTCTATATATTTTACACGAAAAACATTTGATGGACTGTATGGTATGGATATGTTGATATGTCATTGATAAGGATTAATTGTACCACCCATGTAATTACCTAAGACAAGTTTGTGTTGCCAATGTGACTTCTGTATTTACTACATATTGGTAAGGCAAATAAAGGTACAGACCACACCAGAAATGCTGTAGGGGGTCCCAAAAATATTGCAAAATGTCCCTTTTGAAGCTAGGTTCTGTAATTTCACTGGAAATATGCTGAGTAGCACCTGGATGCAGCTGGTATATTAGGCTTTGTCTACACTAGCGCTTTTGTTGGATCGGTGAGTGAAAAACCCCCACCCCAACTGACGTAAGTTTTACCAACAAAAGCGCCAGTGTAGACAGTGCTGTCAGCGGGAGAGCGTCTCCCTCCAACATAGTTATAACTGCTCGTTGGGGGTGGTTTAATTAATGCTGCAGGGAGAGCGTTACAGCGGCGCAGCTACAGTGGTACAGCTGTGCTGCTGTAAGATCCAGAGTGTAGACATAGTCTGAGACAGCACTAAAGCAATTAAACATTTATTTTATTTTCAGTATTAAAAAAAAGCCAAAAGAAACTGAACCTGAAAGCGTTCCGTGATATATCTGATGAAGAGAGCGCTCTGAATTACAGCTAAGAACTTACAAACACTAACTTCTTTGTTTTATCATGCCGTACAAACCTCTGATGTATTTTAAAGCTAAAGCAATGTATAAAATTAAGAATGGTCAAGGATTTTGTGACATTGTTAATATAAATTGAATTCACCTGGAGGTGAACTAAAACTTTAAGTTAAAAAAAAAAAATTCAAACTAATTAACATACAGGGGTAGACTTTAAAGGGGCACTATCAACTAGTTTTAGATCCAGACTCTGAGACTATTAAGAGTTGATGACATCATGAGTGCCTTGACTTACTAGGAGTTGAGCCCTTTGCACCTCACAGGATCAGACCTTGAAAGTATTTGTTTTAGAACCAAATTCTACCCTCAAATGCAGATTAGCATTGCGTGTAACTTCCATTTAAGTTAGTAAGGGTTATGTATCACAGCTTTATAAAGGTCAAATTCTGCCTTTAGATATCTATCTATGCATATTTTGGCAATGATTTGGGATCTCCTCTGGCTTCTTTAAACTTCTCAGCTGTCCTTTAAAAGGTGTGAAAAATAAAATTAGAAAATAAAGGAGGGAAAAACTGGAAAAAGGAGAATAAGAGTATAGGTAACTTTATTATTTGTGTGTGTGAAAACTGACTCCATTTTTTGTGTTGGGTAGATTAATCATGTTACTATGCATCAGTGAAAGAAAGGTGGCATATAAATCGTGAAGGTGTGTATTTTAAATGGGTATTTTGTGCAATTCATTAAAAGATACTGTATGTGCATATGAATCTGTATCTGAAACTGCAAACTACAAAACATGAAAACATCAGAAGCTGTTGCTGTAATGACTTTTCCTATTGTAGCCTGCTTGGGGAAATTTTTTTTCCCATATCTTGCTTTGTAAACTGATGATAATATCACTATGCATTTCTACACATTTTATAAATTTGATTTATGCAGATTTTGATACACTGTATGTTTCTGTAGAAATTGTATAAATCTTCAAAAGTTTTATTAGGGATAAATTTGGGAAGACGATGTGCATCTTAATGCTGGGTTGTTTGTTTTCTAGGTGAGGAAAATAAATCAAATATTTTAACTTGTGGGTTTGTTATACTTCTGCATATGAACTAATTCTTTAATATCATTGTAGGAACTTTTCCCCCAAATCTAAATTGATTCAGACAACTTTGAGTGCTATATACTTAAAAGTATTTAAAAGTAGAGGATTCTATTTTACTTTTATTCAGGTGCCCATTGTCACTGAAGTAAAGGCCAAGTCTTCTAGCTGCCTGTATGGCACAACTAGAGATTGTATTCCCCTATCCTGAGCTGATTGGACAAGAAATGAGGATACCAATTTAAAAACTGCTGCTTCCAATGCTGCTGCCTCTCTAGGACCTCATCTTATTTTTTTAAAGATAGAAGAATGTGAAGCTAACACCCTCACCATCAGTCAGTCTGGCAAAGGACACAGAAACAGATCTGAAGGAGTTCGGACACCAACAGCGTTGTGTTCAAGCTTCCCCTCGTCCTAGGAAGCCTATGACACTTGTAGAATTACTGTACCAGCTGGGAGCAGGTTTCCTTGGGACTGAAAGCCTCTGACATCAAGTAGTTCCCTAAACCACCCTGCTTCAAGGCAGGCTTTTACATTTTACATATGGGGTGCCAAGAAAGTGTCAGAACTGGTGAGTTCCAGAATCAACCCACTGGTTCTTTTCCCCATTTACAGTCATATTCCTGCAACTGCTACCTACCTTTTCTACGCCATCCACCCCAACTTGGCTATCTTCAGAACCAAGAACAGCACCAGCTGCTCCTCTGAAAATATATCCAGGAGCCCTCATAATCTCAGTATGGGCCTGAAGTGTAAAGATGCTACACACAGCACCAGGCTAGTGAGGAACCCCCTTCAAGACAAAATGGCATGTGCAGCTGGATATGAAAATACAAAGGGATGCTTACAATAAGAGTTTTTTCTCCAAGTCTTTGCTATGTCAACTAGACTTTCAAACAACCTCCAATTTGGACCACTAACCCAACCCTGAACTCTGAGTACACAGCAGTTTGCAAGACAGTGTGATTAGGCATATGCTTTTTAACACACAACCAAAAATGAATAAATGCTGTCACCCTCCCCCTGTAATTGATGGTTTGAATGGAATCTGGAAGAATAGTTAAGGCCTTATGATCATGGGTTGGGGAGGGACAGGACAGACTGGAGGCCACAGAACATTAATGCCCCATGTGTGGGGAAGTATAAATCCAGCACAGCAGCAAAACGGAGTCTGCTAAAGGATTAGGACAGGAAACCAGAGTGAAGTGGATTTTTGAGGTTAGGAAAACCATGTTCCCTAGAATATTTTCCATTCCTATCAAGGTCTTCATGAGAGATGGGGCACTGCTTTTGTCATGTGGTCAATAGTAGGTAATTATAGGACTGAAAGGGACCTCAAGAGGTTCTCTAGTCCAGTCCCCTACACTCATGGCAGGACTATTATCTAGACCATTCCTGACAGGTGTTTATCTAAGCTTAAAAATCTCCAATGATGGAGATTCCACAACCTCCCTAGGCAATTTATTCCAGTCCTTAACCACCCTGATAATTAAGAAGTTTTTCCTAATGTCCAGCCTAAACCTCCCTTGCTACAATTTAAGCTCATTGCTTCTTGTCCTATCCTCAGTGGTTAAGAACAGGTTTTCTCCCTTCTCTTTTAACAACCTTTTATGTACTTGACAACTGTTATGTCCCCTCTCAGTCTTCTCTTTTCCACACTAAACAAACCCAATTTTTTCAACCTTTCCTCAGTTTTCTAGCCCTTTAATCTTTTTGTTGCTCTGCTCTGGACTGTCCAATTTTTCCACATCTTTCCTGAAATGTGGCGCTCAGAATTGGACCCAATACTCTAGTTGAGGCCTAATCAGCATGAATTCTTGCTTACAACACTCCTGCTAATACATCCTAGAATGATGGTTGGTTGGTTGGTTTTTTTGCAACAGCGTTATGCTGTTGGCTCATATTTAGTTTGTGGTCCACTATGACCCCCCAGATCCCTTTCCGCAGTACTCCTTCCTAGGCAGTCATTTCCCATTTTGTATGTGTGCAACTGATTAAGTGGAGTACTTTGCATATGTCCTTATTGAATTTCATCCTATTCAGACCATTTCTCCAGTTTGTCCAGATCATTTTGAATTTTAATCCTATCCTCCAAAGCACTTGCAACCCCTCACAGCTTGATATTGTCCACAAACTTGGTAAGTGTACACTCTTTGCCAGGGGTGGGCAAACTTTTTGGCCTGAGGGCCACATCTGGGTATGGAAATTGTAGGGCAGGCATGAATACCTGGTGGGGGAGGGGGACTCTATGGGGTGTAGCATGGGGGGGGTTAAGGAATGTTAGGGAGGTGGGGGACACATGGGGTGTGGGCCTCTAGGGGCAGTACCAGGGACTCCAAGGGGGCCATACCACTGGCTGGTTTCGAGGCTCTTGAGAGTAGAGCCGTAGGAGACACTGAGGGGATGGGGCGTGCTGCCGCATGGTGGGGGGAGCTACTGCTTGGGGTGGGGTTCTGACTCCAGAAACAGCATGGTTAAGTCGCACGTGCAGTGTGTGTGGTTCTGCATGCCAGAAGATAGTGCTCACAAACGGAATTGAGAGGTGGGGGTGGGGGAGTGCCAGGCAGCTAGAGCAGGGCAAGTGCCTGACCCTGCTCCCCAGCAGGGTCACCAAGGGTGGTTTGCCTGGGTCTCAGCAAGTCTGAAGCCCAAGCCCCACAACCCAGACCTAACGTTACATGCCCTCCCGCCTGTGGCTTGGTCTTTGGTCCTCCTCCTGGGGTCGTGTAGTAATTTTTGTTAGGAGGCCCCGAGGCAATAAAGTTTGAGAACTACTGACCTAGTGCATAGGGTCACCCACAAGCCTCTTCCATTCTGAACTTGAGAAATAAGACCCTAAAAACATGGATATTCAAGCATGTGCTTTAAAAGTTTCTGAGCCTATGCAGACAGACAGCAGAATCAAGGACCTGATTATTTAAAGCAGAGTCCATTTGTTTGAATCAGTGTAATAGCTCCCAGTACCATCAAAATTACTTTGTAAAGTCCCCTTTTGTTAAGGGGAAGGGATCAGCTCACCAGTAAAGCACCAGTATACTTAAACTATATAAGTGAAAACATAGTGGTAGAATAAGATGGTTTAACATGTACAGAAAAAAAATTGTAAGGTAAAGCTGTTATCATTGTACCTATTGGCAGCTACAGAACATCTTTAGACAAAGCTTTAGGACCCCACCTCAATCTTTCCTTTTAAAGGTGGCAGTGTAGCTGGGGTGTGCAACATCAACATACCACCACTCCTATGCTAGCAGAATTCACTGATAATGTAATTTAATGGTATCAGTTAAGGAGGAACTATTTCACTCAAAGTGATTGAAGAAAATTGTTAATGTTCATTAACAAGCAAGTGTATTCACAACTTTAAGGCTATGTCTTCACCACAAAAAGGTTTTTATCGTCTTTAAAAAAAACAATTCTTTCAGCAGCAAAGAAGGCCTTTGGAAACAAAACATTTACCAACCTCCATTCAGGGATTTTACTTTGCTAAAGTTGTTAACTTATAACTAGAAACAGAACAGGGAAGCCAGTTTCAAGCAAGCAATGATGTAAAATGTAATCAACTCACATGAGAAAAATCTGAATCCCAGTCCTTCCACTTACTAGCATCTCAGAAGTATCCAGAAGCACTATTTAGAATCAGGGCCCCATTATTATGATGCATTTAGATTAGGGCAGTCCTACCCCAAAAAGAGCTTACAAGTAAAGAAAGTTTAAAGTGTTAAATTATAAATACCTAAGTGTGTCCATTTATTGCTTTATGATCTTAAAGTATTTAGAAGATGCTCCAAGGCAGTAACAGCAGAAAACAATAATGTACATCATTTTATTACAAAATTGTTAAAAAAGTAATACAATGCAATATTCTACAAAATATAAGATCAGCTATTTTGCTACTTCCTATGTTTTACTCTGCTAAAAACATCAGACTATCAGTCACTGAATTTTAAAGAAACCATTAAATATGCAGAAACATTCCACAACATCCGTTTTTTGTTTTTAAGAACCTAACTGTAGCGGCCCTCAGCTACTACTTACATTAAAAAATATAGGTCTCCCTACAAAGAATCACATTACCTATACACAATTCTGTACAATTTTTTTTTATACTGAAGCTAACAATGAGCTGCACTTGAGTTCACATTCTTAGCAAAATATTGGACTTCGAGCACAAATCTTTACAGCAGGACATCCATTTACTCTTCATCTTCATCCTCCTCCTCTTCGTCTTCCTCCTCCTCTTCATCCTCCTCATCTTCATCCTCTTCAGGTTCTGCCTTCTTCTTAGATCCTGTGGGCCTACCAGGACCTTTCTTTCCTGCATCACTCTTGCCCTTGGCACGGTATGCTGCAACATCCTGAAAGAGTGATGCCATTAAGTTTCAAGGAATGAATTACGTCCCTGTAAATCCCGAGACTAACGTTAATTTAACGTTTGTGTTATACTGAACTGTACAATATATGAATTAGATGCTTTAAGAGCAAGGGTCTCAAACTGGCAATTAAGACCCTCCCCCCCAAAGAAATCCCCAGATCAGATTTCAGGGGCTTATAGCCTTCCTGCTTTTTCTGTCTATTTTAAGATGCAATTTTGGTAAAGAGCAGACTGAGAACCCCTGCAATATCCAGTCTGAATATTTTTACATTTTTGTGTTTCCCTAAACAGTAAGGCCTTATCTAAACCATTTCTAGAGAAACTGAATGTTCCTCCGTTTTCTGTCACAGTGTGTTGTCTATTCAGGATTGTGAGCTAGCGATGCTTTTTTCCCCTTCTGTCAAGCATAAAGCATGCCAGCAGTATTTCATTTATAACTGCTCGAACTCTGAACCACATATACTTTCTTGGATGTTTTCATTGTACCTTTTCATATTTCTCCTTTAGTTTTGCTGCCTTCTGTTCAAATGGTTGTTTATCTTTGGCTGACTGCTCAGACCACATTTCACCTAGTTTTTTTGCAGTATCCCCAATAGACAAGCCAGGATGGTCACTTTTGATCTTTGGACGATGTTCAGAACAAAAGAGAAAGAACGCAGATCTGATCAGGGAGAAAGAAAGAAAGAAAAAGGTGTCACACTGACCAAAACTGAAAAAACACTTTTCATTTCCGGATGAAGACACTTACGGGGGCCTTTTAGGAGCATTGGGATCCTTTTTCTTTCCCTTCTTCTCGCCTTTAGGAGGAATATAATTTTTCATCTCTCTGTCATAACGAGCTTTATCTCCTTTCGCCAGATCTTCAAACTTTGATTTTTCTTTTGCAGACATTGTCTGCAGACACATTGCAAAAAGAGGCGTTAGATCAGCTAAAAGGCCTGGTGACTCATTAACAGCTAACAGCAGCTGCACCCGAGGATCCTTTTCTTTCCCATAAACCCATGAAACAGGCTGACGAGGCGGTGGGGGAGGGGAGTCACGATTCCCAGACACGAGACCCCGCACCGTTCTCCACTGAGCTAGCAGGGAAGCCCCGCCCGCCCCGAGGTGCGGCCTGGCCGGTGGGCGGGCGCGGGCGCGGGCCCGGGCCCTCTCTCACCTTCCATCTCTCCGAGCACTTCCGGGAAAACTCGGCGAAGTTGACCGAGGAGTCCGGGTGCTTCTTCTTGTGCTCCTCGCGGCAGGTCTGCACGAAGTACGCGTACGAGGACATCTTGCCCCGCGGCTTGTTGGGGTCGCCTTTGCCCATGGCGGAAGCGGTCACGGGGCCCTTGGGGAGGAGACGCGGAGTGAGGGGAAAGGGACGGCGGCGCTTGCCGGGCGGGGCTGCGGCTGAGGCCACTCCCGCCGATCCCCTAGCGGCGGCTTCCCGCCTCACCATCCCCCGGGCCCGGCCCCTCCCTCTCCCGAGGAGCCAAGCGGCCTCCGGCTCTGAGTAAACTTCCACGGGGCGGGGCGGCCTCCCCGGGACTAACAGGCGCCTCCACCCCACCCCCACCGGCGGCCCCGCCGAAGCTACAAACCCCACTCCCGAAATGCCACCGCCCCCCCCCCACACCTCGCGCCCCAATCCGCGGGCGCGGCCCTGCCGACCTGGAGAGCCAAGAAGCCCCCCTAAAACCACCGCCCCCCGCGAGGGACCAAGCACCCAGTGCGCCCAGGAGCCGCCGCGCCGCACCCCACGGCTAGTCCCGTCCCGTCCCGACTCCCACTGGCACCGTCACCAGCACGGAGCGGTGCGGACGCTCCTCAGGGCAGGCTGCAGTTGTTGGGGCCTTGCCTGGTGCGGTGAGAGGCGGCGGCTGCGGGGTGTCGGGCTCTGGTGCTGGGATCTGCTCCGTCTGCCCCAGCCAAATGGTTTCTCTCCAACGCACTTACAGCCTCTTGTTTTCCACAGTCCTACCCGGCACAGCAACTTGACCCACAGCACCTTCGGGCCCGCCTACTGCGTCATTCGATTGGCTGACACACCCTTTCGAACCGCACACGGTCACGCCCCTAGGCTTGTGAGTACAATGGATTGGGTCCTAGCTCTCTTTACGTCATCCCAAGAGCAGCGCATAAGTTAGGTCGAGCCTCAGGGGTTCGTTGGCTCCTGTACTCGTTGGAACCGGTTAGGGAGAGGACGAGGGCGGGACTAAGATCGACGGCGCCGATTGGAGGTGAGCAACAGTTTAAAAAACCGCGGGGATGTCCACGATTGGCTGCAATGGAATACCCGAGCTGCGATTGGACAAAGCGGGGTGGAGTAGCGTGGTTTAAAAATACAAAGGGAGGGGGAGGGATATGAAGTGAGAAAAACAAGAGACGCCTGAAAAAGGTGCGGGTGGTGGACAGGATTGGCAGTCTGAAAAGAGAGATGGCTGTGGCTTGAGGAAAGGGAGCAGGCGGGCGGGTTTATTAGTAAACTTCTTATTTACAGCCTACAGGCCGTTAAAAACAACGGGGTTTGTGGACACACACCACGCTCGCATGGGTAACATAGGCCGGCATTAGGGGGCTGCTGTCGGTCGTGAATGTGTGGAACCTGGAGCGGCTCCTGGGGACTATTACTCCCAGCAGGCCTTGCTCCGTCTCTAAGGCGGCAGCTCGGTGCAAGGTGGAGTAAAGCATGCTGGGAGTTGTAGGCCTCTATTGACCGAATTTACTCAGCAGTTCGCTCCTGTGTTGAGGCTTCCGCGTCCCCTAGGAGGGTCGGGGATTTCTTTCCCAACCAAGCGTTGTTGAGGCTGAGAGGCGCAGGGAACAGGCTTGGTTTTTGTAAACTGGAAAGTCCAAGATCTCTGTGCCCTCCCCCCGATATTTTTCTCTGATTGGCTTTGCCGCCCCCCGCCCCGTGTTGAAGGAAAAGGGCTTTTCCCAGTGCCTGGCTACTGCTTTCCCGGCTCCCTTCTCCCCCCAGCGTTTCACACTACGCAGGGGATCGATGGGGACAGATTTCAATGGCGGGTGTGTTTGGCCCTCCCTCGAGGGAGGGGAGATTTGAAGAGTGGCCGAGGGTTGGTGTGAGGCGGGGGGTATAGCTGGACGGGAGGATTGGGGATGCAGGAAGAGCAGGCTCAAGGGCTTGGGCGGGAGCGAGGAGCTGCAAGGCTGCTTGTCAAGCTTAGGCACTTTGATTCGGGGTAAACTGCGGAGAACTGTGGAAACGGCTCATTGGAATGCACGCAGCAGACATCCCCACCCCACCCCCAGAGCGAGAGTGACTGTAAACACTGCCTTAAACAGCCGCTCCAAGAGCCCTCCTGCCTGCCCTCCTCCCCAGAGCATGTGTGTGAGAGCTGGCAGCAGCAGGGCCAGAGGTGGGTTATGTTTTGCTGATCCAACGAACAACGTGTGGCAAATAGCAAAACCATGTTTTAACTTTCACTTCTACGCCGCCTCCTCAAACCATCACAACAAGTCCCCTTTCACTATCTTCATTGTTAAATGAAGCTGAAAGCGGGACGCGCTTAGCTTTGTTCTGTAGCACGGGTTAGCGTTTACAGCTCAGAGGGAGGGTGCAGTTCATGCTTTGGAGCAGGAGGAAGGTTAACGGCTATTGTTGGGTGGTGGGGATGTCTGATAACCGCACCTTCTTCCTGCTCCTACTTTCAAGGTAGTTGATTGGGGTTATAACGCCCAGGAGCTCTGGATCAGTAATTATGGCTTCCCAGGCTTTCTGAATTGTATAGGTCTGGTCCATACAGTGAGTCCCCCTCATCAGCTAGTCCTTAAAGGTAGCATGGGTGGTGATTGTGTGTGCTGTTTTCAAGCTTTGCTTTATGAAGTGTTTCCTTCTTAGTGCGCTTTCCCAGCTCTTCTCCTGTGACAGCTGAACTTCTTCCTGTCGAAACAGAGCCTAGAACTTGTGTAGCTAGGAAGTTTTGACCTGCCTAGTTCCTCTCATTTGGAGCAAGCCTCTTTTCTTGGTAAGTGAGACAGTTTTTACAAACCCTTCCTTTAGGAATGTAGGACACTTTTTTACAATGCATATTTCAATGATGAATTTGCACTCTCACACTTTTTTTTTTTTTTTAATCCTCATATAAACTATCAGTCTTCAGTCTATGATTGAAGAGGCTGGGAGGTTTCCCCTTTCATCTCTTGTACAAGGATAAAAGGAGCCAGTTTCAACAAAGAGTGGTCATCTGTTTTTTATGTTGTAGTTTTCCTGAAGAGAGAGCTGTAGTTGAAAGCCTAGAGACCGTATTCAGTAACAGTAAATCTGTCCTGTCTACAAACTGTTAACTTTTACAGTTAGTACTTATCAAAGCAACATGTTACACTGGGGAGTGAATTTGGCCCTCAGAGTTTAGGTGCTAAAACTTGTACATGCTTTTATTTCTTTCTGTTCTCCTCTTCCTACTCTAGATCTATTTTTCTTTTGATATTATCTTAGTCTGTTTTGTTGTCACTAAGGCCTGGTCTACAATACAAAGTACAGTTGATGTAAGCTGCCTTGCATCAACCTAGGTGTGGGGGTGTGTGTGTGTACACTTAGACCTGGTACACCCTAAAGAGTTATGTCGATGTAAAGCAACTTACAATACAATATTTTCTCCTGCTGATGTAGCTAGGTCAACATAATGGCATTGCAGACACTGTATTGCTTATGTTAATTTAACTGGCCTCCAGGAGCTGTCCCACAATTCCCATTATGACCACTCAGATCACCATTTTGAACTCTGCTGCCCAAAGCAGTTATTCTGGTGCAGAACTGCTGATATGCTGCTTTTACAAGGAGCTGCATGCTATCCTCTGCAAATTTACTTCTTGCTATGATCTCAGAATGATATGCTCTCCCTTTTCCCCTGTGCTTTGCATTTTGCAACCCCTTCCCAAGACACCCACAGTGGGATAGCTACCCATGGTGCACTGCTCTCTGTTAATATAAGCTGCTAATATGGACACACTCTGCTGATGCAAGGAGCATAGTGTGGACGTGGACAATCAACTTAGTTACTGTGGTGGCAGTATGACGACTTAAGTTGACTTAATTTTGTAGTGTAGAGATGTTCATAGATTTGTCTCCCACCAATGTAAGTGCCTTGTTATGGCAATGCAGTAACACCATGGTTGATGTACTGAGGTCAACACAGTGCATGTGTAGACACTACATTACCTATGCTACCCTAACAGTTCTCAAGCAGCTTTCCCACAATGCCCAGCGCTGACCGCTATGGGCTCAAGGACACCAGAACATCACACTCCACCACTTATAAAACTGAATTTTTGAAATTCCTTTTCTTCATTGCCCAGCTTGGAGAACTGTGTGTGTACACCATTGTTATATGTAAATACCCAGCTGACCATGCTGGCTATATGCTCCAGATGCTCTGGTCTGGAGTAAACAGGAGATATTGGATCTCCTGGGCCTATGGGGAGAAGAGGCTGTGAAGGCACAGCTATGGACCAGCCATAGAAATGTCGACATTTCCTGCATTCCCTGTATAATCTGCTTGTAGAAGGGGTAGCGGTAGCAGTGCCGCATGAAAGCAAAGGAACTATAGCAGGCATACCAAAAGGCCAGGGAGGCCAACAGTCGATCTAGTGCTAAGCTGCAGACCTGCCGCTTTTAAAAAGAGCTGCATGCCATACTTTCTGGAGACCCACTGCCACCCTACAGATCTCCATGAATACCTCTGAGGCGCTCGAGAGACAGAACCCTGCTGTAAAGAGCGATGATGAGGAAGATGCGAAATGCCTCTGGGGGTCCACCTGTGTTGCAATCCAGGACCTGTTTGAGACTCCACTGCCGTCCAGTCAGTCCTGGCAGTTGAGAAAGGGCAAGCCTGATGCAGGGGAAGAAACCCTGGGTCAAGCACATACATGTGTCCCCCAGTACAGTGATGTACTGATGGCACTCACAACTTAGCAGGACACAGCTATCGACTTTTCATTAATTTACTTGTACAAGAAGAGGTAGCGGTACACCAAAACTCAACGTAGTATTCCAGAAGTGGTCTCACCAGTGTCAAATACAGGAGTAATATAACTGTTCATTCCCCTGTAGTTAGCTGGGGACCATGTGGAGCAGTTTACGTATACAAGGATGGCCCTTGAATCCTCCTGAGAGATCTTGATAAAACTTCCATGAAGGTACTCTGCAATCCTCTCCCAAAGGTTTCTAGGGATGGCAGCCCTATTTCTTCCTCTGCGGCAGGATACTTTTGCATGCAATTTGGCAATAATTTTGACAGTCGCCATTGCAGTAAACAGGCTAGCAGCATATGGGCCATGGTGGCTCTGGGATGGCAGTAGTAGCTGTGCTCTCTCTGCCTTTGTCACCCTCAGGAGGGAGATACCAGCTAAAATCACCGGCTGTGGATAGTGCTGTATGCTCATAGTTTCATGCAAATGAGCAATTCCCTTGCCTGTGGCAGGACATATTTACCATGGATGGTGCTGTGCACAATCACTCCAAAGCACAAGTGTCAATAAGCATGTCTTGTTTAAAACTTATGGGGAGCAAGGGAAGGGAATTCTGACACTTAACCTTCACTTCCTGTTGTGGCCATACTGATAAGCAGAATTTGGCTTATAAGAGTTGGCTCCCTATATCAGTGTTTCTCAACTGGCAGATTGTTGACCCCAAGGGAGGTTGCAAAAGGCAATCAAGGTGGTCATGAGGTGTTGAAAAATTCATTACAATGTAAAGCAAAGAAATAGTCCCTCCCCCACACCCTGCCCACCCTTACCCTTCAAGGTCAAATATTCTTTGTTGTCTTCTCGAAACACACACACAAATACTTTATGTAGGCTTATCATTGTTAGCGTTGATACTTTTGTTTTACTTTTAATTTTATAGTAAATGTAAGGCAAGGCATGAAAATTTTTGACTTTGAATAAGGGATTGTGAACCTGGAAAGGTTCACTATCATAGTTACAATTTCAACCAGGGTTCATTACATGCTTTTTTTTTTTTTTTTACCCCTGCTCTAATAAAGAACAGAAAAAAACTTTAATCTTTTTATTATTATTACTGTTGGGATGGAGTAGAATTTTGTTTTGCATAAGCGTCAAGTAATTTCATTAGGTGGTTTAGAAATTACAGTTGGTTACAAATTTGCCTCTTTGCAATTCAGAACAATATTTTTCCAGTCCCTTCTAACTTCAAAATAGAAAAGTTTACACACTTAAATTTCTTTGTGGATGGCTATATTATATTCTTGTGCATCAGACAGCATACAAACCCAAACGTTTATAGTCACTAACGTCCACTATATCCTTCAACATAACATGGAAACCAGTACTGAAAACTTTCTGTGCCTGACTAGTGATGCTGAAAACTTTCCATGGCAGTGTGGATGCTAAACATTTTCAATATGAGCATTCTTGTGTGGAAAATGTTCTGCTTCAAAACTGTAGTGTGTAAATCTTTCCTTGCCAGCATGCTAGGACAAAGGAAACATTTTCTGAGTGTGTTTGACTCCTACAAAATTGGACTTTACCAAACATTCCACTAAACTGTCACTATCTTCCCTTTCCTCTATGCAGCCACTCCTCTCTCCAGAGGAAACCACAAAAAAGAAATTTTGTGTTCTGATCCATATTCCCTCCCAGGGATCCAGTCCTTGCTTTTCCTAA
Organism: Lepidochelys olivacea; assembly: GCF_965140295.1. NCBI lineage: Eukaryota > Metazoa > Chordata > Testudines > Cheloniidae > Lepidochelys > Lepidochelys olivacea. The sequence goes on from NC_140414.1 coordinate 78,814,302, forward strand.
AGCTAAATTATAGAACTTAGAAGCTCCATAGTGCTCTTCTCCTATGCAGTCCTTCTAGCATCAGTGTCTGTCAGTCCATGCTCAGCTTGCAAGCAACACATGGACTACATCAGTTGAGGGTATGTAGACCCCAGAACTTCACACTTACTTTTTATTGTAGAGCATAGGAGGATCAGGCACAATTAAGCTCATGAAGTTATTGTTTAAATTGTATGGCTCCCTAGTTCCATGCCTCTCCCCCAGTCCCTAATCCACACCACAATGAAACGTTTTCTTTTTTCTTTTTTTTTGGCTAATTTTGATTTATCTTCATAAAATATAAATTAAGAAAAAAAAAACTGTGGCGTACAGGGAATATTGAGGAGAGGGGAGGGCATAGAACAAGGGAACCTACCTGAGCTGCAGAGCTGGAGAACTGGTATAAAGAAAAGTGCACAGTGGGCCAGAAAACAATGGTTCTAGATTGAAGTTATATATAATCTGTTTTCCAAGATTACTTTTCAAGCCCTATTGTCCATATGAGTTCATCTAATCAATTTCCCAATTCCCCCTCCCTCATTCCATGGCAAAACATTGCTCTTGATCAGTACTGATACTGTTTTAAAAGTGGGGAAAAACAGGGAAATTCATACAAAAAATCCTGGTAACATAGATTTAAGATTGCTCTAGTGAATTTTCTTATAAGCATAATCACTAAAAAATGACAAAATCACCAGTTAAGGCCACAATAGAATCCAGACCAACCTCAGCTCACATCAATAATCATACAAACATCCTAAATACTCATGCCTGACCTTAACTCTGACCTCAAAATTATTTATGTACAAATATCACAGTATAGGGTGAAATGCTGGCCCTGTTAAAGTCAATGGGAGTTTTGGCATTTACTTCAATGGGGCCAGCATATTACACATAGACTTTACAATTATATGTTTACTTCTGGGGAATTTTTCTTAATGTAGCTGTAGTTGGAGTTAAGGTTATGCATTTGATTGTGATTGTGATTAATTCAATGTGTATTCCAGTTCAGTGGTTGGTTATATGTTACAGTTGAAAAATGTTGCCTTAATTTTTGTTGATTGCATTGAAAGGAAATGCACTTGAGCAACTTTAACTCTAACAACAATTTTTGTGTAGTAGAAGATTAAAACGCAAAATATGGAAGGCATTGAAAGATGTCTCTCACTATTTCAGAGATCACCTGTAGCAGGGTGCTGCTGCAAACACACCTAATCAGCCCATACCATGCCAGCCTCAATCAAGGGAGATAGACTGGGGCTGGTTGAAAAGCCATATGTCTGCCTGGTGATTGCCAACACCTGCCAGCCTGATAGGCAGAAGCTACAAAGGCTGGGAAGGAGGCAGAGTGAGAGAAAGAGAAATATAATCAGTCAGTCAGGGAGGAAGAAGCCCTCTAGCTGGTTACTGACCCAGCCTGTGGTAGGTGAGAAACCTGTAAGGATTGTATATAGTTGGATAGTGGTGGTGGGAAAATGCTTAAAGAATAATGGACACAGGTGTTGCACAGAGCTGAAATCTCCCTGGATTTATTTGGGAGGGCAACTGGGCTCTGAATAAGAGGGGCTGGCTGTGCACCCTGTGATATCCCCTTATTAGACTATGACTTAAAAATCTTACAACAAAAAGGAAGCAATTATATATAATTTTGACCTATTCCATACCCATATCTATGATATTAATTATGTTTGGGATGTTGTCATTTTTAAAAAACAGAGCTATCTTAACAGTTGATGAACTGAATTTAAAAAAACTGAATAATTTGCTGTACCTTTGAGATTGTAAGTATGTACTTTCTCTGTATCTGAGTTTGATAAAAATTAGGTAATATAGTACAGTTGCTCAAATTTTAAAAACTCCTAATTTTGAAAAAAAATTGTCAAAACTTTTGAAGGAAAGAGGTAAAAAACATTGTGAAAACTATTCCATTTTTGACCCACTCTATATAACAGGAATATCTCTCTATTTTTAATGTATTATTCTGAACAAACAATGTTCTCCCTTACAAAATCTCATGCTTATTGCACATGCTATGCAAAGCCTGCATAACCAGTTAAGCAGCTCTTATTGTTGCTCTATCTTAAAACAGAGGTATACTTGTCCCACTAGGAGTTCTAAAGTTCCGTGAGTTGTTTTGACTTTGCTGTGTACCAAATATCTGAAATAAAGACAACCTACAGTAGACGCTGTTAAGGACAGCTGCAGAGCAGAGTGAAACTGAAGTGGTCATATGATAGGAAATGAATACAACAAATCTATATTTGTTCTAACACAGATAATATTAGGAACACCAGCTGTTCTTGGTCACAATGATTGTTCTACCTATATTTAACTGAACTTTTTCAAATTCCATTCAACAAGAAAATAGCAGTTTTGCTGGTTACACTATTTTTACAATTTTTCTTCTGATTTGTCTCTGTTGGGTCTGATTCTCATTTATTCTAATGAGAATCAGGCTCTTTATTATTATTCTAATACCAAGAGGGAGGCAAGGAGACTCTAGTCACAGTCCCAGCCCTTGTGTAGCTTGAGCACCTGGACAGACTAGTACTAGTGTGCAGTATTGCCAAACCCAAGTGTTCAAAAAATCATACGGCACCACCACTCCAAATCATGATTGGCTTACAAATGATGAAATGTTAAAAAGGGGCAGAGGGAAGATATGGCTCAGGGTGGCTCTGTGGAAACAATTTTGTTCTCTGACGGTTGGCAAATAACCCTTTTGTCTGTGCATTTAAAATATATATAAATTCATGTGTGTATTAACACAATGCATTATATTGGATATATATTAAAACAAAATATCAGAACTATTTAGTATCTATACTCAATCTCTAAAATCCATGGATTTTACTTAATTTTCTACCAATTAATAATATCAAATAATGGTTTCCCAGAAAGACTTCTGGATAAGGATGTGTGTCTTGCATGTACTATTCACTGTGTAAATTTATAGAACTATGAACATGTTGTATAATAATGAGGAAGGTTGTTTTGAAGAGGAATTTAACCTGTAGGGGAACAGATAAGACTTTTAGAGAATGTGAACCTGACTCCCATTTCTCCCTAAAATTGCTAACAGATAATACTAGAAGGGAGGAGAAAAACAAGGATCTATGTGTTTACTTTGTGTAATCACTGTGAGGTGCTCAAATGCCACAGTGATGAATGCAGTGTAAATACATACATACATAGTTCCTTTGCCAGATTTTAAACAGCAAGTAGATCTTTTTAAAAATATGATGATCAAACAGGTCTCATTAACCTATAAGCTAGTCAGACTTATTAAATACATATCTGATTTTTTTTTTCTTTTTCCCATGGAGAACAACATTTAAGAGTGTCTCTCAGGGAAGCTGCAGACCTGTAGTCATCAGAGAATTCCACACTTGCATTGATGGGAAAATAGAGAGCACATCATGCTGGTACCCAACAGGACAAAAGTTTTGTGAATTTCTCTATTTGCCTGTTGGAAACTATGGTCTTAAGTGCCCTCAGCTGAGCCTGGTGCTAGCTGGTTCAGCCCTCAGGTCAGGTAATGAGCCCAGCTCATTGCCTTAAAGGTCAGCCTGCCCAGTAGGCTGCGAGGACTCAATAGGTCTGGATTTAAGTTCAGTATCGGGTAGGTCACCAGCTGCTCAACGCTTATGATTGCAGCTGTAATCTCTCCTGTGCCTTCCTCTTTCTAGCTGTACTCTTATCTTGTTCCTAGCCTTGCTCCTGACATGCTCCTGCCTGGTTCCTGTCCCACTTCAGTCTGCTGTAGCTCTGCTCCCTTGCATGGTTCCTGACTCCAGCTCTGACCCTCAGCTAGTCTCCTAGTTCCTGTTCTCGGCTCTAACCACTAGGCTGGGCTCTGGCTCTAACCACAATGTCAAATGGCACATAGGCAGTATCATGGACCTGCACTTCTTCAAAACATGGTCATTAAGCTAATTTTAACTTTCTCCAATAGAATTTCACTTACTAAAATGCAGGATTTCCTTGATGAAATTTGATCAGCTCACCTATCTCACTTTCAAGCTCTGACCCCATTTTTTAGGCCAAGCTCTTTGCACCTTGCATCGCATACTCTAAAGGCATGCCTATCTCCTTCTCAGAATAGCCAACATCTAGTCAACAAACTATTAAATCATTAAGCCATATTTGCCACTTCACACCTTCTTAATTGAATTCCCTTCTGTATGGCATTCCAAAGTTGCTCATATCTAAACTACAGGCTATTTAGAACACAGTCACACATCAGTGCTCATACTCAAACGCTCTTATGAAACATTTAGCCCTGGTCTACACTAGGACTTTAGGTCGAATTTAGCAGTGTTAAATCGATGTAAACCTTCACCCTTCCACACGATGAAGCCCTTTATTTCGACTTAAAGGGCTCTTAAAATTGATTTCTGTACTCCACCCCTGACAAGTGGATTAGCACTTAAATCGGCCTTGACGGGTCGAATTTGGGGTACTGTGGACACAATTCGACGGTATTGGCCTCCGGGAGCTATCCCAAAGTGCTCCATTGTGACCGCTCTGGACAGCACTCTCAACTCAGATGCACTGGCCAGGTAGACAGGAAAAGGCCCGCGAACTTTTGAATCTCATTTCCTGTTTGGCCAGCGTGGCAAGCTGCATGTGACCATGCAGAGCTCATCAGCAGAGGTGACCATGATGGAGTCCCAGAATTGCAAAAGAGCTCCAGATGGACTGAACGGGAGGTACAGGATCTGATCGCTGTATGGGGAGAGGAATCTGTGCTATCAGAACTCCGTTCCAGTTTTCGAAATGCCAAAACCTTTGTGAAAATCTCCCAGGGCATGAAGGACAGAGGCCATAACAGGGATCCGAAGCAGTGCCACGTGAAACTTAAGGAGCTGAGGCAAGCCTACCAGAAAACCAGAGGGGCGAACAGCCGCTCGGGGTCAGAGCCCCAAACATGCCGCTTCTATGATGAGCTGCATGCCATTTTAGGGGGTTCAGCCACCACTACCCCAGCCGTGTTGTTTGACTCCTTCAATGGAGATGGAGGCAACATGGAAGCAGGTTTTGGGGACAAGGAAGATAATAGCTCACAGCAAGCAAGCGGAGAAACCGGTTTTCCTGACAGCCAGGAACTGTTTCTCACCCTGGACCTGGAGCCAGTACCCCCCGAACCCACCCAAGGCTGCCTCCTGGACCTGGCAGGCGGAGAAGGGACCTCCAGTGAGTGTACCTTTTAAAATACTATACATGGTTTAAAAGCAAGCATGTGAAAGGATTAATTTGCCCTGGCATTCGCGGCTCTCCTGGATGTACTCCCAAAGCCTTTGCAAAAGGTTTCTGGGGAGGGCAGCCTTATTGCGTCCTTCATGGTAGGACACTTTACCACTCCAGGCCAGTAACACGTACTCAGGAATCATTGTGCAACAAAGCATTGCAGTGTATGTTTACTGGCGTTCAAACAACATCCATTCTTTATCTCTCTGTGTTATCCTCAGGAGAGTGATATCATTCATGGTCACCTGGTTGAAATAGGGTGCTTTTCTTCAGGGGACACTCAGAGGAGCCCGTTCCTGCTGGGCTGTTTGTCTGCAGCTGAACAGAAATATTCCCCGCTGTTAGCCACGGGGAGGGGGGAGGGTTGAGGGGGTAGCCATGCGGTGGGGGGAGGCAAAATGCGACATTGTAACGAAAGCACCTGTGCTATGTATGTAATGTTAACAGCAAGGTTTACCCTGAAGGACTGTAGCCACTGTTTTTATAAAATTTATTTTTAAATACCGCTGTCCCTTTTTTTTTTTCTCCACCAGCTGCATGTGTTTCAATGATCACAGGATCTTCTCCTTCCTAGAGGCTAGTGAAGATTAGAAAGAAAAAAAAAAAACGCACTAGTGATGAAATGTTCTCTGAGCTCATGCTGTCCTCCCACACTGACAGAGCACAGACGAATGCATGGAGGCAAATAATCTCAGAGTGCAGGAACGCACAAAATGACCGGGAGGAGAGGTGGCGGGCTGAAGAGAGGGCTGAAGCTCAAATGTGGCGGCAGCGTGATGAGAGGAGGCACGATTCAATGCTGAGGCTGCTGGAGGGAAAACCAGTATGCTCCAGTGTATGGCTGAGCTGCAGCAAAGGCAGCTGGAGCACAGACTGCCACTACAGCCCCTGTGTAACCAACCACCCTCCTCCCCAAGTTCCATAGCCTCCACACCCAGATGCCCAAGAACGCGGTGGGGGGGCCACCGGCCAACCAGCCACTCCACCACAGAGGATTGCCCCCCAAAAAGAAGGCTGGCATTCAATAAATTTTAAAGTTGTAAACTTTTAAAGTGCTGTGTGGCATTTTCCTTCCCTCCTCCACCACCCCTCCTAGACTACCTTGGTAGTCATCCCCCTATTTGTGTGATGAATGAATAAAGAATGCATGAATGTGAAGCAACAATGACTTTATTGCCTCTGCAAGCGGTGATCGAAGGGAGGAGGGGAGAGTGATTAGCTTACAGGGAAGTAGAGTGAACCAAGGGGTGAGGGGTTTCGTCAAGGAGAAACAAACAGAACTTTCACACCGTAGGCTGGCCAGTCATGAAACTGGTTTTCAAAGCTTCTCTGATGCGTACCGCACCCTCCTGCGCTGTTCTAACCGCCCTGGTGCCTGGCTGTGCGTAACCAGCAGGCACGCGATTTGCCTCAACCTCCTACCCCCCCATAAACGTCTCCCCCTTACTCTCACAGATATCGTGGAGCGCACAGCAAGCAGTAATAACAGTGGGAATATTGGTTTTGCTGAGGTCTAAGCGAGTCAGTAAACTGCGCCAGCAGTTAAATGTCCAAATGTACGTTCTACCACCATTCTGCACTTGCTCAGCCTGTAGTTGAACAGCTCCTGACTACTGTCCAGGCTGCCTGTGTATAGCTTCATGAGCCATGGCATTAAGGGGTAGGCTGGGTCCCCAAGGATAACTATAGGCATTTCAACATCCCCAATAATTATTTTATGGTCTGGGAATAAAGTCCCTTCCTGCAGCTTTTGAAACAGACCACAGTTCCTGAAGATGCGAGCGTCATGTACCTTTCCCGGCCATCCCACGTTGACGTTGGTGAAACGTCCCTTGTGATCCACCAGAGCTTGCAGCACTATTGAAAAGTACCCCTTGCGGTTCATGTATTCGCCGGCTTGGTGCTCCGGTGCCAAGATAGGGATATGGGTTCCGTCTATAGCCCCACCACAGTTAGGGAATCCCATTGCAGCAAAGCCATCCACTATGACCTGCACATTTCCCAGGGTCACTACCCTTGATATCTGCAGATCTTTGATTGCGTGGGCTACTTGCATCACAGCAGCCCCCACAGTAGATTTGCCCACTCCAAATTGATTCCCAACTGACGGGTAGCTGTCTGGCGTTGCAAGCTTCCACAGGGCTATTGCCACTCGCTTCTCAACTGTGAGGGCTGCTCTCATCTTGGTATTCATGCGCTTCAAGGCAGGGGAAAGCAAGTCACAAAGTTCCAGGAAAGTGCCCTTACGCATGCGAAAGTTTTGCAGCCACTGGGAATCGTCCCAGACCTGGAACACTATGCGGTCCCACCAGTCTGTGCTTGTTTTCCGAGCCCAGAATCGGCGTTCCACAGCATGAACCTGCCCTATTAGCACCATGATGCATGCATTGGCAGGGCCTACGCTTTCAGAGAAATCTGTGTCCATGTCCTGATCACTCATGCAACCGTGCTGACGTCATCTCCTCGCCCAGTATCGCTCTGCCAGATTCTGGTGCTGCATATACTGCTGGATAATGCATGTGGTGTTTAATGTGCTCCTAATTGCCAAAGTGAGCTGAGCGGCCTCCATGCTTGCCTTGGTATGGCGTCTGCTCAGAAAAAAGGTGCGGAACGATTGTCTGCCGTTGCTCTGACGCAGGGAGGGGCGACTGATGACACGGCTTACAGGGTTGGCTTCAGGGAGCTAAAATCAACAAAGGGGGTGGGGTGGCTTTACATCAAGGAGTATTTCAGGCAGGACTTCTCGGAGGGTTCCAATAAGAAATGGTGCACCTAAGTTATTGTCCTTATTGGAACAAGGAGATTAGTCTGGCCTCTGATTGATATGTGGCTAGATTTACCTCGCTGCACCTTCTCTGTGAGTGACTGCAGTGTGACCTAGAGAAATGAGTCCCCTAGACGGGGGAGGGGAGGAAGCAAATAAGTACAAAACAAATCTGGTCTATTTCTTGTTTTGATCCACTCCATCTATCTTTTACATCTTTGGCTGGCAGCAGACGGTGCAGAAGGACTGCATGCCATCCACATCTCATGGCTGCCCGGCAGAAGATGATGCAATAGGACTGCTAGCAATCCGTATCGCCTGCCTGCTCACCATAAGATGGTTCAATAGGACTGACTGCAGGACTAAAGAGAATGACCTGGTCAAGTCACTCCAAATTTAGTCCCTGCGCCCATGTCTGCCCAGGCGCTCCTGACCGACGTGGCCAGGAGCACCTCTGACATGGCGATGACGGCTACCAGTCCTATTGCACCGTCTGCTGCCACAAGGTAATGGGTTGCTGCTACTGTGTAGCAATGCAGTACCGCGTCTGCCAGCACCCAGGAGACATACAGTGACGGTTACCTGAGCGGGCTCCATGCTTGCAGTGGTATGGCAATCTGCACAGGTAACTCAGGAAAAAAGGCGCGAAACTATTGTCTGCCCTTACTTTCAGGGAGGGAGGGAACGGGGGCCTGACGATATGTACCCAGAACCACCCGCGGCAATGTTTTAGCCCCATCAGGCACTGGGATCTCAACCCAGAATTCCAATGGGCAGCGGAGACTGCGGGAACTGTGGGATAGCTACCCACAGTGCAACACTTCGGAAGTCGACTCTAGCCTCAGTACTGTGGAAGCGCTCCGCCGAGTTAATTTACTTAATGCACTTAGAGCATTTTCTGTGGGGGGACACACACTTGAATATATAAAACCGATTTCTAAAAAAACGACTTCTATAAATTCGACCTAATTTCGTAGTGTAGACATACCTCTAGTTTGTCTCGAAAGCTTTGTCTATATTTGCACTTTTGTCGGTCAGGGTGTGGACAGCGCTATGCTAGCAAGAGAGTGGCTCCCGCTGATGTAGCTACTGCCACTTGTTGGGGGTGGTTTAATTATGCCAGAGGGATAGCTCTCCCGCCGTCATAAAGCGGCTATACAGGAGACCTTGCAGCACAGCTGCAGTCGTACAGCTCTGCCACTGCAAGGTCTGTAGCGTAGACATTGCTTAAATTAATTTTTGGGGAGGAGGGTTTGAGGGTATATTACTCTTCTTTTGTTTCTTAAAATCTACGTTTCTAAGCAAACAATAATTTGAAAAGAAAACATTTTGTTTAGAAAAAAAATTTTTTTTTCCAATTAAAACTATTTGCCTTGTTGGATCCAAACTTGCAAATAGTTTTGGTTGAATTGAAACTGCATTTCTCTGGCGAATAAACTATTGTCTGAAAAATTTTGCCTAGCTCTAATTGCACATAGTAGATGTGTTTATGGATGTCCATGCAGGTACACCATCTGGTGTCTCCTTACTAATGATCTTCAGGGCAAGAGAATAAGAGGCAAAGAAGCTGATAAATTGGAGATGATTCAAAAAAGAGCCATGCCAATGGTTAAAAGATTAGAACACATGCCTTATAGTGATAAGCTCAACTGATAAGAACTCAATCTATTTATCTTAACAAAGAGAAGGTGAAGGAGTGACTTGATTACAGTCTATAGGCATCTACAGGGAGAAAAAATATTTAATAATGCGTTCTTCAGTCTAGCTGAGAAAGATATAACATGACCCAATGGCTGGAAGTTAAAGCTAGATAAATTCAGACTGGAAAGGAGGCATATTTTTTTTAATGGGGAGAGCAATTAGTTATTGGAACAATATACCAAGGATCATGGTGGATTCTACATCACTGACCATTTTTAAATCAAGAGTGGCTCCAGCATGGACTTGTGAAATTGACAAGAATGACAGCCAACAGCGGATGTAAGTAATGCAGTGTCTACACAGACACTATGTCGCCCTAACTACACCCAACACAGCCCTATGCCTCTCATGGAGGTGGAGTTGTTATGTCAGTGTAGCAGGGCACTTATCAGCTGGAGCAAAGCTGTAGTGTGTACGCTGATAATTAGGTCCATGTAAGCTACTTTACATTGACCTAACTCTTATGTAGACCAACCCTAAAATAACATGTGTATGAATATTATTTTAAATGTTAAGAGCATATACCCGATTTAATAATTTTAATTGGATTAAATGACCTTTAATAAATAAGCAATAACATAAGAAAGTGTAGTTACAGCAGAATACACTCTCACCAAGAGTATAGCAAAGCCAAGGGTCTGTAACTACTCACCCTATATAGCGTTCTCTATATTTTTTATGTCTTAACTGCAGGATTAGCCTGGGTGATCGGCACCCAGGTTAGCCTAGCCTGGGTGTGAGCTGTCACATTGCCATGCCCTACCTGAATTACTCTGGCCTCACTGGTACTGTACTTCCACACGTGTCTCTAGGACTTCTGGGTGGAATATCCCATGGTTCTAGGTGCTGCAATAAACTGAGCTGCTCTATGATTCTTCCCCATTTAATTGTAGGAGAACTTTTGTGTCCATCTAGGCACCAGGGAGGAATTGTGGAAAGGCACTGGAAGACTATTAGCACTTAAGTGATTTAGCCTGTGTCCTCACTGCAAAGTGGATGGGTTATTAGTGGAACCTAGACTCTAACCCCTTTGCTCAGCTGAGCCAGCTTGCATGGCTTGAAAGTACCACTAAACTTAGGTGAGAGAATTCTGTGTGTGGATGGGAAGTGAGGGTGGGGGTTAAGGGCATCATGGAAAGAGCTCAGGCTAACTCTGCAGTAAAGACATACCTAGTGTGTCCATTCTATCTGAAGCTTGTCTTCACTAGCCCTTTCTTTTTTTTAACCTTAATATGTTTGTAAAAGCTGATATAAACATTCCCCGATTTCATTCCTGGCTACAGTTGTTTGTTCTTTACCCTAGACTGATCCCTAGTTATGGTTAAGGTTGCCTAAATGTTTTTATCATCATCCTGTTCTGGTCAGTGCTTTCATCTTTACTGATTAAAATTTTCCTGCAGGAGTAAATGCCCAAAGGTGAATTTTATGTAAATAGTGAATGTGTACATCTCCCAAAGTGTATGTTGAATGGCGTAGGACTCCATGCTACATGAAAAATAATGTATAGACCCTCTCAATAGAGAAGCATAAAGGGGCCTCATTGAGGAATGGCTTGGTATATGGCAGCACAGGTATCTTTCACCCTGGCTGGTAGGCTCAATCCATAAATTAATAGGAGTCTAGTAATTGTTTTCATACTCTTTGTAGCCGTTGCCAGTGTCCTCACTGTAATACCGTATATGAATAGTTGATGAGCTAACATTACTGTAATATGTTGGTTTATGTATTTAGTATGGGGTCTTTTGTCCTGATTTCTCTCACTGCTCTAGTACATTACAGTGACTGTCCCTCTAATGAAGAGAGATGGAAACTTCTCCCTCTGGCTACTACCCTTGCCACTCTTTCAGTCGTTAGAGGAGGGCATTTGAGAATGATGTGCAATTCTCACTCCCTCGCTGGCTGACTGTACAGTCTGTGCTATGTTATCGCTTCCTGCCATCTCAAGGAGCTTAGAACTGAGCTTATAATGCCCAATGACATCTTGACCTTCTACGTGGAAGGAGGAAAAATTAAATCAGTGGTCACTGCAAGTGACACTCCTTTACAATTTTAATATTGTTTTGCTGTACTATATACTACAGCAAAATAACTGAATTGGCAGTTTTAAAGAACCAAAACTTCTATGTCCATAGCACTCTGTAGAGAAGCTATTTTTTTTATAATAAATTCATTTTTTTTAAACTGTACATCACATATAACATCTCCCTTCCATGTGAAAACAAATGGTTGACAACTAGCCCAACAAACAGTTTGGATTAGATATTCAAAAGGAGCAAAGTGGCCTAGGAGTACAAATCCCTTTGACTTTCAAAGGGCCTTATACACCCTAAGTGATTTAGGGTCTTTTGAGAATACCATCCCTTGATATTGTGGTCACTGTGAGCCATATGTAGCCCAGATAAAACCAGGTGCTGGAGATCCCCAGGCAGAAGACCATCAGGGTGAGTTTGTGGAGCTGAAGTGTACCTAGAACCTCTTGTCTGCTGGGATGGCTCCAACGGGCCAATTCAGCCTGAAATGTGGCAGTGCTGTCTGAGAAGAGGGTGTGGCCAGGACAACAAGGGGAGCACACTTTCATCACAGTGCCTTAACAACCACTGCCTACTGGGTTACTATGGAGCTTTGGTAGCAATCCATAGCTTATCCCCAAGACTCTGGTGGAAAATCTTTACCAAGTGTGGCAATTAACTCCTTCAGGGTTAATCCTCAGCCCACAGGGGCCAGGCTTGCACAAAGAGAATCCGACCATGTATGTTACATTGGGCAGAAGCCCTGGCTGAACACAGCAAGTAGGGAATAAACTCTTTGCTTGCCTCTAGGTATAAAGAGGGGTTATGAAGTAGAGTTAAAGGGGTCTAATCATGTAATTGGCAGAAAAACAAGGAGCTCTATAATGCAGTTCTTGGGTACCCAGAAGAAGGGGACTGAAAGGAGGGCCTCTGAAGAGATAAGGATCTTTACCCAATAATTAAAGAACTAGATTGTATCACAAACTAAGACTTTTTCCTTTCAGGTTATGTAAAAACATTTTTGTTACAACCTGTGAACCTTCAAACATGGACTTAAACCTTTAAAAGAGAAACTGTCTTGATGAATAGTTGTTGTTTTTTTAATTGTTGGATCAGGTGTTATCTGTTTCATAGGTTTAGACTAGGTGATATGATTTTCCTGGCTATGAATTTTATATTGATGATAATTAGCACCTCAACACTGTATGTTCAAAGGGCTTTGGAAATATTAATGATTGATGGCACAGGACCCATGACTGCCTTATTAGCCTTTACCAAATAGTAATAGTAAAGACTACATTCAGTAAAGATAAAAGTCCATCACAAATAGTAAATATACATAACAGAAAAGAATATAATGCTGCATTATTGTTTTAGCTATGCTAATATATAACGAATACAAAATATATATCCTTAAATGTATTTGAAAGCCTTCTAAGGCCTGATCCTACGAACAGATTCATGTAGGTGGATCTCTGTGCCCATGCAGAGCCCCACTGATCTGATTTCTAGGACCAGGCCTCAAACCTGTGGTCTATAATAACAGTATTACTAACTCAAGCATACAAAAATCAAGAGATCAACTTAAAAATGATGACATTTAAAAAAAAACAATAAACGGTTGGATTTCTTTTTGTTTGCTTTCTGGTTTTTGAGCCGTTGGCATAATCTTTGGCCCTGCTTTCCTTTGCAATCATGAGCTAGAAACTTACTTAAAAAAAAGGGAGAAAACTGAGACTCTCACATAATCACTTGTCTATGCGAGGTGAGGCTTTAAGAACACATAAAAGACTCATGAAAATTGGCAACTCTGTGTAGCTAATAAAGAGATGACACTTTAGATCATATAAAGCATAACAAATAAAGGAAGGCCTTGAACAAACATATTAAGATATGGTCCCCTATCAATGCTACTTAAATATTATTGGACTCTGGACTTTTGTAGTAAATGTGCAAAGCCTTCCATCATCCTCCTTCCCCCCCCCCCCATAACCCTTTCATTTAAAAGTTATCACATTAGAAACCATACTTTAAAAAGACAAATTTCTTTATCAGTTACTTATAGATTAGAATATTAAAGCTAAAATAATTCTATAGAAACTACATTACTTTTTGCATGTCATTCTCTTTGGATTAGGGTCCAATGTGGCACCTCTTATTCAGCCAGAACTCCCACTGCAGCAAAACACTAGAGAAATACTTAAACCCAAACAAACCATTTTAATCACTTTATCTTAAATTCATGAAACTATTTCAACAAATATTGTTTTGTTAAGCTTTTCATAAACAGAACCTAAATTTGGGGCCTAAATTACCTTTAAGTAAATTATTTGCTAAATCTAATACTCTATACTTAATAAATTCTACCATGCCTAGGCAGAAAAAGGGAATGGACTTCCTGTTGAAGTCCATGGGTATTTGCCATTAATTTCAGTGTGAGTACGATCAGATATAGAGATGCAATCATTTCAATTACTGCAATGCAATTATAATTTATCCTGTAATACTTACATTGAAGGATACAAAAGTTTCCCACTTTACTTTGGGCAAGGAAAATCTACATTTCAAGATGTCATGAAGGTACATAGATTCATCAATTTTTTTTTTTTTTGTGTTACCTCTAGGATAAAATTGCAAAGATGGGATGTCATGCATTTGTATGAGGAAACACCTAACCAGAGTGGGTAAGCTAAGGACAGTGTGTCAATTGTGAATTTATTTATCTTGGTATCAAAAGAACAAAATCCACATTGTAGATTATTGGCAGCTAAACGAAATTTTGTGAAGCACAGCTGGTTTTTGCAGTGTTTGAAAATGCATCCAAGTCAAGACCTGCAAATATTTGCTGGGAAGATATGTTAGGGTTTCCATTATTAGCAAGATAGCTGCGAGAAGAACTTTTTTGAAAAAAGGGAGCAGGAATGAAAAAAATAAGAGTGCTGGACTGAGACTTTGTTGTACTTTATATTGAATATTTACAGCCAAATTATATTGTGTTACTATAACAAAACTTAGAGTAGTATTTTCACTATATGCGCCAGTTAGTATTTTCCTGTAACTGAAAGCAATGCAGATAATAGTATTCTTCTCTGGTATTCTTCTGTGACTCTACACAGCCTTAGGATGAACATAACAACATGTAACAAAATGTCAAGGAAAACAACAGATACGCAAATGACCATTGAAATAGTAACCTCAAAATCCTGCACTGTAATATCAATGGATGTGCATCAAGTAATGTTTCACTTTGGAGGCTCTGCGGGTGAGAATATATCAAATTTAGCCTGGACACTATATGCAAATTTGGAGGTTTGCCCACATGTGTGTGTGGAGTTATGTTTGAAAATACACCCCTTAGCTTCTATGTCTGCTTCATAAAGCCAAGTAATTTATCATCCTTTATTGTTTAATACAAAATTTAATTGTGACACTTTTGCATTCAATTGTCTTCCAAACAAGAATAAAAGGAGAAAAGTCTTATTTTGCTTGCATGTGACATTTCCTTTTTTTTTTTTTTTTTTTTTTACACCAACTGATAACTATTTTACTCGGCCCATAAAAATGAAGCCATTTACTAGAAGGACCTTGGAGCCTGTTTTGACAAAATATAATGGCACATTCAAAGACTGAATTGCTACAAATAGTAATGAGTATGTACACAAATCTTCCAAGGTTTTACAGTACTCAGGCTTATCAGTTTTAATCCTGTAACACCTAGATTATTCTTAAAATACAATGTTTATTTTTGGACCTCGTTTACAGCTTTAAATCTTCTAATAAAACCATATCTTACATAAACACTGTTAACCTACAAAATATAAGGCAGAGGACTAACAAAAAGGAACCCATCAGATCAACTGGATCACTCACAAAGGCCTGGTTTAAACACATTTTCATTGTAACAATTTAACTATTTCAGATAAGGATGTGGGTTATTTTAACAATAAGAGCTAAATTATACATGAATAAGATATACTGGTATCTGCACCTGTATATGCTAAAAAAGAAAAGGAGTACTTGTGGCACCTTAGAGACTAACAAAATTTATTTGAGTATAAGCTTTCGTGAGCTACAGCTCGCTTCATCGGATGCATGCAGTGGAAAATACAGTGGGGAGATTTATATACACAGAGAACATGAAACAATGGGTGTTACAGTGTGTATGGTAACAAGAGTGATCAGGTAAGGTGAGCTATTACCAGCAGGAGAGCGGGGGCGGGGAGGGGGGACTTTTGGTAGTGATAATCAAGGTGGGCCATTTCCAGCAGTTGACAAGAACGTGTGAGGAACAGTGGCGGGGAGGGGGGAATAAACATGGGGAAATAGTTTTACTAAGGCTTGAATAAAGACTGGGAGTGGATGTGTCATTACACAAAGTAAACTATTTCCCCATGTTTATTCCCCCCTCCCCGCCACTGTTCCTCACACGTTCTTGTCAACTGCTGGAAATGGCCCACCTTGATTATCACTACCAAAAGTCCCCCCTCCCCGCCCCCGCTCTCCTGCTGGTAATAGCTCACCTTACCTGATCACTCTTGTTACCATACACACTGTAACACCCATTGTTTCATGTTCTCTGTGTATATAAATCTCCCCACTGTATTTTCCACTGCATGCATCCGATGAAGCGAGCTGTAGCTCACGAAAGCTTATACTCAAATAAATTTTGTTAGTCTCTAAGGTGCCACAAGTCCTCCTTTTCTTTTTGCTGATACTGACTAACACGGCTGCTACTCTGAAACCTGTATATGCTAAGTTTTTCACACTGGAAGGTTGTACAGCTTTCACTATATAGGTTTGAAACCAGTATAGTTAAAATGGCACAAAAACTGTGTATATACAAGTGCTAAAGGTATTTTCACCTTGGGGATTGGGCCCTATGCTTAAACAGAGTTTCACTTGGGAGAAAGATCAGGGCTCAAAATTTGGAGGAAGGTGAGCTCATTGAGGAGGGGTGGGATGGGAAGGAGGAAGGAAATGTGATGACACAGAAGGGATGGCACTTAGCTTTTGCTGAAGTAGTTTTAAAATATTAAGTGGTAGGTACTGAATGCCCTACATCAAAAGGAAATTCAGTCTATAAACTTACTTTTTGGTTTCCGATTCCATTAAGACTAGACTACAGCCACGCAATGCTGTTATGTCAGTTACCACAGATCACCACTGGACCCTACACTTTTTTTTCTTTTTACATATTTGGAGTGGGTTTAAAAAAAATCAATTTTATAATCTCAATACTAGAAAATAAAACAAATGCAATAAATAATATATGCAAAAATAAACTTCCCTTCCTACCCTAACCACTCTCCAATAGACCGGTTTCACCTCCAGTAACATTCTGTGGCACCTTTTAGGTGCCACATAATGTATGAGTGGGCATCCAAAGAATGAACATTCCCAGACCTAAAAAAGGTTGTTTAAAAGGGTATCCTGACAGGTCAAAAATAATATATTTTTACAAAAACAAATTTTCCTTGCCTGTAATAGCAATGATACCTTAAGACTCAGCCCTGCAACTCACCTTGCCCCTGCTGCCCTGCAGAACAACACTGAACTCAGAGGGGCGTAGTGCGTGGTCCTGCTGTAAGGGGGAGCAATGTGGCTCAGAACTGGAAGTCATGGAAGATGAGTTGGTTGGAGAGTTCCTGTGATGATGCGCATTGTTGAGTTGCACGTCAACAAGTTTGGTGTGTGTACATATTGGCGCACAGTATTCTGTTACTAAACACAAGACTGCAAGGGCTGAGGTCCTTCGTGTTTGAGCACCTGCTCCCCATAAAGAACCAGACAGTTTGCTGAGAAGGTTGTTGCATGTCTTGATTTTTGCAGCTATCTTGCTTAGGTGGCTTTTGTATGATAGTATTCGGTTGAGGGTCACACCTAAGTGAGCTCCATGCAGGCTCATGAGTCCAGCCAGATGGAGCTTACTGCAGGATTGGGACTCCAAGTTGAAGTAACTTTAAACATTGTTACAGCTAAATCAGTTTCAAATATGGTTTGGCAATTAACACAGGCAAAACTATGCAGAGTAATAATGACTATGTCTAGATTTGATTTTTCCACCATGTCTGAGAACAGGTATCAGAGAGTATTACCCTCAACCAAAGTTGAACTTGATTAAACCTCTCCATGCTCATGGAACAAATGAGTTCAGCACCATGGCATATTGGCCACTTATCGTTGAACAGAGTCTAAAATGCAGGCAATTGCAATTAGTATTCCAAAATTTGCTACGGGAGGATGCCTGGAACCCACCCATATCCTTATTAAGATATGCTTGCTACGCTACACATTCCTACTTTTTTTTTTTTCTTTAATAAGGGGCTTTCAGTGTTCAAACTTCTTTACTAATGTAACCTTTTATTATCCCCATTTTAAAGATGGGCTAACTGATGCACAGAAAAGTTAACTGACTTGCTTAAGTCCATACAGTGGCAGAGTATAGAATAGAAGTATAGAATAAAGCCCAGGTCTCTTGACTCCCAGCCTTAGATCAGTCCACTAGACTGACTAGACCAGGGGTGGGCAAACTACAGCCCACAGTCCGGATCTGGATCCCCAACCCCCTGCCCTGGCCCTGCATGCAATTTCCCCACCCAGATGTGGCCCTCAGGCCAAAAAGTTTGCCCACCCTTGGACTAGGCCATAGCTTCCTAACTACTATTAACTCTCCTTTAGTCTTTGACACATCCCTTCCATGTTATTGACATGTCTACATGCCCAACAGAATTTCAGTTATGTGATTATTACAAGAATTTCAAATTCCAGTGTAGATGGGACCTTAACCATGTACTGTAATACCAGGTTACAGAATCAGATTAAAATCCCATCTGCACTACAGATTGGAATAGTTATAATCAGGTTTCCTGACTCAGAATTGTAGTGTACACAGGGCCTGTCTCCTCAAATCACTCTCTAACCTCTCAGTCACTCTGTTTTGATTCAGTAACTATTGAATAATCTGTAATTAATACAACTGAATGAATATTTCAGTGACTAAACTCACTTCTTTGACTATGGTCAATATAAATCCCCATTTATTTGAGGGGGAAACTCATTACCATGGGCTGTGCAAACACATGAAGAAAAACGATAGGTCAAAGTCTGGCTCTTCACTCTATCCCTCAGCCAGGGAAAACTGAACTATTATATATGCTTATGTTAATTAACCTTTTTTGTACTTCTGTACAGTTTTGATACTAGATTTGTTCTGAACAAGTGCTTTCACCCTTACTGCTCATTACCTCTATTTTAATTGTTCCCTCTTTTGAAGTCAGTTTTGAATTTTGACCTCTCCATTGTGCTTGACAATACACTGAGCAGAAAAATTAAATTTAACTAAGTTCTGGAAAGAGAAACTAGTTACTGATAGAAAAAACTGTTACTGCGATATAGATGTCCTACTACCAACAAGGGAGATCTAGGAAAATTACAGGCCAAGAAATGGACTAAGTTTGTTGTTAAAGTCTTCTTTACTATCCTTTTTAATTATAAAAACCCCATTAACCCGTATTCCTTAAATTGCTTTCTAAATTAACTACACTTACATCTAGTTTAAAGCTATCAGTAACAAAGAGCAAGGATCAATTATTCTCAGTCAACGCAGGCAAAATCATAGGCTAAGTGTAGCGCTGTCAACTTGCTCTCATTTGAAGAGGTGACACTGCAACTTCCTGAGTTCTACCACCACCGTCTAAACCAGCCCTCTGCATTTAAGGGGTGAACACAGAGAACCGGAGCGAAAAAAAGGAGAGAGGAAGCTAGGTTGGGGGAATAGGTTTTGCAGAAAGAAGTTCTAAAAACCTGCCTGGCGCGCGACCCCTCGCTGAAGACGAGGTGCGAGCTGTGCGCGATGCCACGACTAGAGGAAACCGCGCGGAGAAACAGAAAGCCGAGATGCTGCATCCCACTCTCGAGCCTGCAGTTGCTTTGTGCGCCGCTGAACTGGCCCGCCAGTGCACTGCGGTGTCTTTGGGGAGACAAAAGCTCTCCTGCCTTCTCCTTGGGCAACTCCGAGCAGGGGAGCTGCAGGGGCTGCCTCTGGAGCGAGCCCCTTTCCACGCGGTAGCGGAGGAGGGAGCTGGTCACCGCGCGCACAGCAGGGAGCTCGGCAGCCCACTCAGGCGCCCGCGTGCCAACATGGCCGGGGCGCGCCAGGAACACGCCTTCGGCGCGGGGAGGTGAAGAGACGCGCCCCGAGGACAAGTTGCCTGTTGCTTGATGGGACCAAGCGGCAGCCGCCGTGGGTCATTTCCCCACCCCCCGCAATAACCCGCCGTGCACACATCACCTCCGCCCGCAAGCGAAAACCCCGGGCAGAGATGGGGCCTGCCAGCCTAGGCCGAGCCGCCCTGGCAGCAGCGGCGCTTGGGGACGCAGCCCCGGGCAGGGAACAAGGGGCTAGGCTCAGCCAGCGGCGCTGAGAATTGGCTTTACAGGAAGGGCGGGGGAGGGCGCGAGCGGCTCCGCTTCAGCTTCTGCCACACAGACGTATTTCAAATCTTAACGGCTGCTGCTCTACGGCCAGTCTTTGAATGAGGAAGCAGACTAGGAGCAGGGCCTCACGGGCACTGAGGAGGAGAACGCCGTTACCAACCTCGCCCCGCCCCTATTCAGTTTGGAGTGTGGGGGAGGAGCAGACTCATAAACTTCTACAGCGGCCCTCAAGGCCCGCCGCCAGCCCTGCTCGCGCGGTGCATTTCGGGAGCTGTAGTTTTTCACCCCTCCCCGCCCTTGCCTACGCTGCAATGATAGAAACTACAGCTCCCATGAGCCCCCGAGGCGGGAGCCCGCATGCGCATTGCGGAGCGGTGCCGCAAGCTGGGCGCCGCTGTTGTTACATAGGAAACAGCTGAAAAGTCCCCACATGACAGTGGGGGAAGGAGGAAGCGGGGTGACCCGGGCGATGGACGTGGCTTTTACAGAGTGAGGCGTTTGGCCGCCACAGGGAATCCCCCAGCAGCCTCGCTTCCCGACTCGAGTAGAAGGGGGCCGAGCGGGGATCTCGCTGCGCCCCTTGAAGGAGCCCTGGTTTGCCCTTGGGAGAGGGGTTGTGCCCCCTGTTGTAGGGGCTCTGTCTGCCGGGGGGCGGAGGTGACCCTTAAGGGGAGGATCGTGCCCCCTGCAGGGGACGCTGCCTCTCTCAGGGGCGGCTGCTGATGGGGCAGGTTTAAATCCCTCCCTTGCAGCCAAGCGCATAGACAGCGGGGAAGTTTGATTCAGTCCGGGCGGCAGGGACGGATTCTGCTCCTCTGCCGGACAAAGGGGCGGCGCAGGCGGGCGAGGAGCCCGGGCGGGTCGGTAGCTTCCTCTGCCGGGATCGGGACGCTGCTGGAGCAATGAACGGGTTCGCCCCGGAGGAGGTGACCCAGAGGGGGGGGGATGCCGCCGCCGCCACCGTCGTTGCTGCTGTTGTGGCCAATGCAGCCGCCACCGTGGAGGTGCCGGCGCTGGGGTTAGGTCCCGGCGCTGCCGCAGGTACCACCGCCGGTTCTGCGGGGCCCCCCGGTGCTGCCGGCCCTGGGGCTGGGCAGCTGTGCTGCCTGCGCGAGGAAGGTGAGAGGTGCAGCCGGGCCGCCGGCAACGCCAGCTTCAGCAAGAGGATCCAGAAGAGCATCTCACAGAAGAAGGTGAAGATCGAGCTGGACAAGAGCGTAAGTGACGTGAAACCCCCTCCCCAAGCCCGCTGCGCGCCTCTGGGGCAGAGGAGGATGCCCGGGGGCGAGCGTGAGGGGCAGTCAGGGCCGGCCGGTGAGTGAGTCCCCTCTCTCCCTGCAGTGCGCTCTCATCGTGGCAGGTGGTCACGGCTACTCCTGCGGGGTCACTGGCCCCGAGCGCCCCCAAGGCAAGGAGACCCGGGGCTGGTGGGGCTACCGGGGAAGCGCCTTGGGGCTTTTGTTGTCGCTATTCACGGGACAATGTGTCTGAGGCGCCGCGTTGCAGCTCTCCGCGCAGGACGCACTGCACAATCGCTCCCCGCAGCCTTACTCCGGCCTCAAGAGTCGCCCCCACAAAGGCTTAAACTACTTCCCCCTTCCCCGCCCCAGCGACTGTGAGACTTGAGGCAGCCGCTTCTATGTTAAACTGTGCTGGGCTTTGCCCTTGGTACGGTCGGCTGACGCTGGAAGAGTGAGTGAAGCTTCAACTGCTTCTGCTCAGTGTGATGGGGGGAAAGGCTGCTGCTCTTTCTTCCTCCTCCCTTCTTCTCCCTCCGGAAAAGTCAGGGTGGCATTCCAGAGAGAGGCTGTTTGTCCGGCTGCCCCTGGACTGCAGGGAAACCGAGGGGCTGCACGTCCCCTCCGCCACCCTTCCAGAGTAGGGACTCTCTACATGTTTGTGTGGCTGACTCAAGTGAGGGCAGCAGACTTGGCCGCTCCGCCGCGTGTTGTACTGCTGCGCGTCTCTCTTTGCCACGGTGTCTTCCGCTTGGCAGCCATCAGGCTTTTCGTAGTGCTCCTCTGTCTGTACAAGAAATCGCCACAAGCTTGTGTCACTGCGCAGGCAGGACGAGCCCTTGTCTCCCTTCCCCAGTCTGCTGAGAAAGAAACACCCTTTGGTAGCAGATACATTTCTAAGATTCGGAGCAGTGTTAATCTGCAGAGCAAATGTCTGCCGGCTTCCTTCCCTAGTGAATACTTGTTTCTTCAGAAGAGAAATTCACGAGTATTTGGCGATTGATATTTAATTGACACAGCAGAAGTGTTAGGGGATGCTGTCCCGAAGAGGGGCTTCTAATATGCTTGTTACAGTTACCACCTTCAAGAGATTGGGTAAACTCCTGTTGTTTGGGAAAAATGATTGCTAATTTCTATTTGTGCTTCTGTTGAGGGTTGTGAGCTTTCTCTTTGAATCATGGTTTATGAGAGCGCTCTTGTGAGGTAAACTTAAGCGAACTCTAAATGGGCAAAGAAAACTCTTTTTGCATTAACAAAAGGAAAAGCTTAGGACTCCAATGTTTCAGTTTATACGTTTAAAGAAACTTCATTTAGGCCTCCAATTTGTTTTTATCATCCCAAATTTAACTTTCTACGTGCTTGATTTCCACCCCCACCCTGTGCACCCACAGCTCCAGTTGAAGCCAGTGGGAGCTACTGGTGCATAGTAGCCCTCTATGTTTATATACATTTCCTCTATAAAATAACTTCTTGCCAGATTTTTTTCCGGTTTTTAGGCACCTAACTACTGGCCCTTCATCTCAAAATGAGCTGATTCCTAGAAAAAGGACATTTTTAAAAAATTGATGTGTATGTATTTTATTTACAATGACTTTTCATGGATGGTGGAAGTAAAACCTAGGAAGAGAGCTGTGAAGTGAGACAGCTGAAGTCTTGCTTTTTTGTCCATTTAACAGAACTTCAAAGTAATTTTCATACCCCATTCCCTGCATTCTGATGAGTAACCTAAGAGGGCTGTACTTGGCTTTCTCTACAGCCTGTTAATACTAATTTTGAATTGGCTCACTGCAGCAGTACAGTGATACAAGGGGTTTTCTAGGCCAAATGGGATGCAGTAAGTTATAGCATCTCAACTTTTATCTTGTGGGTTCTGGTAGAAACAGAATTCTTAAACTCATAATTAATGTTACGAAAACCTCTTGATGGATATACTTCAGGGTAAATTACTGCAGCATGTAGTTTGCATTATCATGTATTTCCTGGATGTTAGACTAGTGTGGATTTGTGTTTAAAACATGCATTGCTACTTTTTTAGGCAAGACATCTTTATATTTGTGACTTCCACAAAAACTTAATTCAGAGTGTGCGAAACAGAAGAAAGAGAAAAGGCAGTGATGATGATGGTGACTCACCAGTGCAAGACATCGACACTCCAGAGGTAGCTGAATAGTTGTCCTGGCTATTGTCATGTAAAGCTTGTTCTTAATTGCTACCAAGTCTGTGTTACTGCAATTTTTTCCAATGTTAATTTGTTCCAGGGGTGGGAGAGCTCCTGTTTCACTCACTTCATTAATATGTTTCATTTTAATGTTTCTTTATCAATTTTGATATAATTATATATTCAAAGATATTAACATATATAATTTAATTGATCGATACATTTTCATTTTGTTTTACACACAGTATTTTTCCCAGAAAGGAAAGTTGGAGTTATATACCAATTTTAACTTTGATAAAGGTTCCTCCTTCATGACATTTTCTCCACAGATTCCCAGTGGGGGAGGCATGCGCTTACCCATACAGTAGCAGAACCATTTTTGAGTAGGAATTGGTTGTTAGAGTGCACACTTAATTCACATGATTCCTAACATTTCATAGACTGAGAGTATAAACACCTCAACTGTCTCCCAATGCCTCTCTCTGTTCTGCCAGAAGGGTCACAGAGCAATTCTTTCAATTCCTCCATCATATTAGCATTACATAATTAGTAGTTCTAGTAGGGTGTAGTGAACTTGAAAGACATAGTTCAATATTTGTAGTTTTTTAGCTTTTGTATCAGTTTTTGGTAGGGGCTGCATTGCAGGAGATGGCAGATTAATGTAGGAAAATGGAGTTTAAAAGGTGTTCATCTTGACCTGCTGTGTTCTTCATTTCAGATGGGCATTACCTGGGAAAGGGCACTCAGCTGGAGGCTGTGATGCCTGTGAGATTTTCTCCAAAAGGCCTCCAAAAGCACTTTACTTCAGAACTTGCTCCTTCAAGTGTTGTTGGCAATCCATATGTCCATACTGCAATTAAACCCCTGTGGCTGGCCCTGACTTAAACAGGGCTGTTTAATTGCCATGTAGACATTCAGGCTCAGGGGAGAGTCCCAGAGGCCAGGATCCAGCCCAGGCCCCAACATCTGTACTGCAATTAAACAGCCCATAGCCCGAGCCCCAGAAGCCCAAGTGAGCTGACGTGGTTCATCCGCAGGTATTTAATAGCAGTGTAGACATACCCAAAGTGTCTCCAGGCATTAGTAGTATGGCCACTAAATTTCCCTTAGTGCAAAAATCTTGGACTGGAAGAGGGCAGCTCCCTTTTAAAGGCTCTGATGGAGGGGCTGTCAGTAGTCTCAGAATAGTCATTTTTGCTGCGTCCTGTTTCTCTTCCTTGTAAGATCCATTCATCAGTTAATAGAAAATTTTATCTAAAATTACTTTTCTATCCACACTCCTGTACCACATTGATGACACCACAGTGCTTTTGGAACCATAGTTTCTGAGTATATCAATGCTGGGTTTTTTGTTTTTTTTTTTCCTGTGGGATCTGCATTTCTTGGTGCAACTGATCTCATGCTATGGATTTCTCTGGATCATAAAAAGCAAGTCACTTGCCAGACTGCTGCAGCTGCACTTCCAAAAGAAGCCTAGCTCAGGAACACATTTGAAGAGCCTCAGTTGTCAAGTCTTGATAACACCAGAGTTTCTTACCCAGGTTTTCCTCCATATGGGTATCATGCATCTTAGATGTGTGTGGCTGTATGTTCTTCCACTTGTTGCATCAGTGGCCTCTTGAATATGAGATCAAGGTCTCCTTCGAAGAAGAGGAAGGGTCCTCCAAGGATGCCTTGGCCTCCATCTGAGTTCCCAGGATCAGTAGTTCTTTGAAGTGGCTTCTGCACATTCTCACTGATGGAAAAGGTATCCCCAGCACTGCTAGCTTCTGGAATCTTGTGGAAAGCTTAATCTGCCTTTCTACTCTGATGGAGTAAAGGCTTCTCAAATCAAATACTGGTTTGAGGAATGGGACTCCCCTAGACAAATCAGATGTAACTAAGGCCCTACCAAATTCATGGTCCATTTTGGTCAATTTCATGGTCATAGGTTATTAAAAATTGTAAATTTCATTATTTCAGATATTTAAATCTGAAATTTCATGGTGTTGTAATTGTAGGGGTCCTGATCCAAAAAGGAGTTGTGGGGGAGTCACAAGGTTATTGTAGGGGGGAATTGCGGTACTTCTGCACTGCTGCTGGCAACGACTGCCTTCAGAGCTGGGCAGCTGGAGAGCAGCAGCTGCTGGCCGGAAGCCCAGCTCTGAAGGCAGAGCCACCACCAGCAGCACTGCAGAAGCAGGGATGGCATGGTACGGTATTGCAGCCCTTACTTCTGCACTGCTGCCTGCAGAGCTGGGCATTCAGCCAATAGCTGCTGCTCTCTGGCCGCCCAGCTCTGAAGGCAGCACAGCAGTAAGGGTGGTAATACCGTGACCCCTCCCCCCCCCCCAAATAATCTTGTGACCCCTTTGCAACTCCCTTTTGGGTCAGGACCCCCAGTTTGAGAAACACTGGTCTCCCCTGTGAAATCTGTATAGTATAGGGTAAAAGCACACAAGACCAGATTTCACATGGGGAGACCAGATTTCATGGTCCATGTTGCGTTTTTCATGGCCGTGAATTTGGTAAGGCCCTAGATATAACACATAGGCATCTGATTCTGGGATGACAGGGCAAATGACACACCTCTTCACCATTCTTTGGTTATGGAGGAGCTATGGGGCTGGCACCATTCCAAGCTTGGCCAGGTTTCCAAGTGTGCAGTAGCTCACGACTTAGCCTAAAAACTATCATTAAGGTTGCTTCATAGTATTAAGTTAATCCCTTCTCAATTCTCAGGACATCAAGATGTTGGTTTTGGGAGGGCAGTGTTGCAATCACTGTTCACCTGGCAGGTCTTCTCAGTCAAACCATCTTCTCGGGGATGTCACTGCTAGTTCATCTCCTACAGTGGGGCTGTAGGGTGATCAAATCAGGAAAAAGAAAAGGAGGACTTGTGGCACCTTAGAGACTAACCAATTTATTAGAGCATAAGCTTTCGTGAGCTACAGCTCACTTCCTCAGATGCATATCGTGGAAACTGCAGCAGGCTTTATATATACACAGAGAATATGAAACAATACCTATTCCCACCCCACTGTCCTGCTGGTAATAGCTTATCTAAAGTGATTTCCAGCACAAATCCAGGTTTTCTCACCCTCCACCCCCCCACACAAATTCACTCTCCTGCTGGTGATAGCCCATCCAAAGTGACAACTCTTTACACAATGTGCATGACAATCAAGCTGGGCTATTTCCTGCATAAATCCAGGTTCTCACATCCCCCCCACCCCCATACACACACAAACTCACTCTCCTGCTGGTAATAGCTCATCCAAACTGACCACTCTTCAAGTTAAAATCCAAGTTAAACCAGAACATCTGGGGGGGGGGGGGTAGGAAAAAACAAGAGGAAACAGGCTACCTTGCATAATGACTTAGCCACTCCAAGTCTCTATTTAAGCCTAAATTAATAGTATCCAATTTGCAAATGAATTCCAATTCAGCAGTTTCTCGCTGGAGTCTGGATTTGAAGTTTTTTTGTTTTAAGATAGCGACCTTCATGTCTGTGATCGCGTGACCAGAGAGATTGAAGTGTTCTCCGACTGGTTTATGAATGTTACAATTCTTGACATCTGATTTGTGTCCATTTATTCTTTTACGTAGAGACTGTCCAGTTTGACCAATGTACATGGCAGAGGGGCATTGCTGGCACATGATGGCATATATCACATTGGTGGATGTGCAGGTGAACGAGCCTCTGATAGTGTGGCTGATGTTATTAGGCCCTGTGATGGTGTCCCCTGAATAGATATGTGGGCACAGTTGGCAACGGGCTTTGTTGCAAGGATAAGTTCCTGGGTTAGTGGTTCTGTTGTGTGGTATGTGGTTGTTGGTGAGTATTTGCTTCAGGTTGCGGGGCTGTCTGTAGGCAAGGACTGGAGACAGCCCCGCAACCTGAAGCAAATACTCACCAACAACCACATACCACACAACAGAACCACTAACCCAGGAACTTATCCTTGCAACAAAGCCCGTTGCCAACTGTGCCCACATATCTATTCAGGGGACACCATCACAGGGCCTAATAACATCAGCCACACTATCAGAGGCTCGTTCACCTGCACATCCACCAATGTGATATATGCCATCATGTGCCAGCAATGCCCCTCTGCCATGTACATTGGTCAAACTGGACAGTCTCTACGTAAAAGAATAAATGGACACAAATCAGATGTCAAGAATTGTAACATTCATAAACCAGTCGGAGAACACTTCAATCTCTCTGGTCACGCGATCACAGACATGAAGGTCGCTATCTTAAAACAAAAAAACTTCAAATCCAGACTCCAGCGAGAAACTGCTGAATTGGAATTCATTTGCAAATTGGATACTATTAATTTAGGCTTAAATAGAGACTTGGAGTGGCTAAGTCATTATGCAAGGTAGCCTGTTTCCTCTTGTTTTTTCCTACCCCCCCCCCCCCAGATGTTCTGGTTTAACTTGGATTTTAACTTGAAGAGTGGTCAGTTTGGATGAGCTATTACCAGCAGGAGAGTGAGTTTGTGTGTGTATGGGGGTGGGGGGGATGTGAGAACCTGGATTTATGCAGGAAATAGCCCAGCTTGATTGTCATGCACATTGTGTAAAGAGTTGTCACTTTGGATGGGCTATCACCAGCAGGAGAGTGAATTTGTGTGGGGGGGTGGAGGGTGAGAAAACCTGGATTTGTGCTGGAAATCACTTTAGATAAGCTATTACCAGCAGGACAGTGGGGTGGGAATAGGTATTGTTTCATATTCTCTGTGTATATATAAAGCCTGCTGCAGTTTCCACGATATGCATCTGAGGAAGTGAGCTGTAGCTCACGAAAGCTTATGCTCTAATAAATTGGTTAGTCTCTAAGGTGCCACAAGTCCTCCTTTTCTTTTTGCGAATACAGACTAACACGGCTGCTACTCTGAAACAAATCAGGAAAGAGGAAAAAGGGGTTTCTTAATAGTGATGTTTGTTCTCCAGATGGTGCCCTTAAATAAACCTTTTGAGAATAGAGAAACTGAGGGAGCACTGGGCTGAGATGTGGGTATTTATTATATCCTATATTATGAAATGTAGGACTTAAGGAGATTCTAACCCCTGATGGACAGTAGTTCTGTGGGACTCTGGCTATGCGCATAACTCCTACATTGTGGCTGTGTAGAGGCAAGATACTTCACCTTTTAAATCATAAGTACATTACAATTAATAACAAATTAATCCTCTCTTTAGCCCAGCTAAAGATACATGCTAACTTTAATGATCTTTTTCTTCCTTTCTAGGTTGACTTATATCAGTTACAAGTAAACACACTTCGAAGGTACAAAAGACACTTCAAGTTACAGACCAGACCAGGACTTAACAAAGCACAGCTTGTTGAAGTATGTATGAATGTCTGTTCCGTAGCTGACAATGTAATTTACTGTTACTTGTGGCTCTGGAAAATGTGATCATTACCAACATATTAGCATAAGTAACATATATTCTTGTCTTTAGTCAACTATAAATGTTATCTATCATTGCCATAGTTAATATACCACTGCATTATAATTAGATTGTATCCTGCTCCACAAACTCTTCTCTTTGCATAAAGAGAACATGTGGATTGGATTTTCTGAAAATAAAATGAAGTTATTTATCTAATTTCTCCTCCATGATCTGGTCTTTCTGTCCCCAATTCCTGAGCCAAGAGCACTCTAGTTAAGAAAGAAAGTCAAAAGTAAAAGCTCAGGTTAGAGGAAGGAAGTCGGGTTTATACGTATATACTCTGAAAGAATCCCGAAGTAGTTTATAGAATCGCAACATTGCTATTCAGAAACATGTAGCTTAAGACAAACAATGGGCCTAAATCTACACTCAGTTACCTCACTGCAAAACTATAGGCTTCAATGACACTGCTGCTTTGCAGCTAAAGGCAGAATTAAGTTATTCTGTTATTTTTGCAGTAAAGTTCTAGTATAGTTTAAAAGTACAATTAATAGAAATATGGGTACAAGTAATAGTAACAATGAGAGATCTGGGCATCCGATTTCATGTCTCTTCTTATAAGTGCGGAAACTTGCAAAACTAAGAGCCACACAAATACTGAAATATCTGTAAGCACAACAGAATGCTAGCATGTTTGCAAATTTTGGTCTTCTGAAAATATAATTTACTTGGTAAGAGATCAGTATTCTAGTCAAAACAAATAGTTTAAAATGTGGCACAGCCTTTACTTTAGGGAAAAAAAAGGGACTCCATTTTGCATTGCAAACACACAGATCTGGAATGTTAATTTAAATACTTCTTCTGAAAATTGATGGTCCTCTGTTAAAATGCTATCTGAATCTTCATTGTGTTGTCTAGTTTTATGAAATGTTATGGTGAATTGCATTTGTGTGTAAGCATTTTGTAGATCTCTCCACTAATCAGTGTGGATTAAAGCCAAAATTCGTAAATGTATGCAAGAGGCTGGTCTGTAAAAGAACAGTATGTTGCCAACACTTTTGCAACTGCAAGTATGAGTTTAAAATTACTGTATATTATTCTCTTTGTATGCGACTTAAGACAAGGTTTGAGCACTTATTAAATTGGCAGAAATGTGACTTGAAATAAGCCACAAATGGCTTTTTCAAAATAAAAATGGAAACTTAAGAGTGTATGCTGATTTAGTTGCATATTATAAAATACTTAATAAAGGAAGAATAAAACTGTAGGCTACTATAAAATTCTGGCTAGTCTACAACCAGCTTGTACTGTTCATTTTTGCCAGACTTCTGGGTAGAACAGTGGGGGCTACAACTAGCTTTTGTTGCTTTTCCAGTGGCCATGAAGTGCCAGATTCAATGTTTTAGAGCTACCTTCTTTCCAGAGGTGTCATCTGTGACCTCCCCAGTTGATCACCGTTTTATAGCAAACTTGGTTCTTGGGAATGATGCCAGGAAATTCTGAGCATGTTCATTGAGTCACCAGATGTCCTAATGCAGTATAGATGCTTTAGTAAGTCAGTTAGAATTGAACTTTTAAAGGTACACTGTCACTTAAAAAACATCACCTTTCTAAATGGTTAATTTACTGTCTTCACAAGTAACTGTTGAGATTACTGTAACTAAAAGAGATTGAGAGGGATTTTTTTGGTTTACTTTGTGCCTTTCACTAAACTTTGTGTAGTCATTTTCTCCTCTTCCTCCCCAGCATGTATGGGCATTTTGCACAGCAACAAGGGAGAGAGTGATATTACAAATCCACAGTAACTGGCAGGGGGAATTGTTTCAGGTACTACCCCTGCTCCCTACTTAGATACATCTTGTAACCAACAGTCTTATTTTCATAAAGGGTAAAAAAAAACTCAAAAGCAGTTAAGTGAGGTAGGAGCCTTTTAGAAAGATTTGACCAGTTTAAAGGGCCGTGACCAAAGCTGAACTTCACCCTTGCTGACTGCTCAGTTATTACATGTCTTCCTCTTTATAATCAGGTTAAAAAACCCAGGGACAAGCTCTTCTACCCCTCCAAAAATGATCAAATGCAGGGCCTTTCCAATATAATAATGATCCGGGACTTCCCATTTCTATTATATTCTACACTCAAGCACTGTACACACTCCTAAGTACCTTTTGTGGACTCTTACCTCTCTTCTGAAAGGTCAGCTTTGTGTAGCTGAGAAAGCCATGGATTTCACTGGATTGGGTCCATCTACTGCAATTCACACTTTAGACTATTGAAATGATACACTGTCTAATCCTTGTGTGATCCAGACTGTTGGATGGAGGCAAATATCTTCACCCCTGCTAGTATTGATTTGTTTGATCAAATCTTTAAAAAAGGAATAGATGTCAAGTTTGTGTTTAATTCTGAATTTTAGTTCCATTATCTAGGAAATGTGAACTTGTTGATTTGTATGTAACCAAATGGCTATTTAATTTCCTTAAACTTTCTCTTTATAGATAATTGGTTGCCATTTTAGGACTATTCCAGTGAATGAAAAGGATACCTTAACATATTTCATCTACTCTGTGAAGAATGACAAGAACAAACCAGATCTAAAGATGGACAGTGGTGTTCACTAGGATGGAAAAAATGGGACTAATACTCAAGTTGCAGATCTAAAGACTGTTTTTGACATGCAGATGCTTTCTTTGTAACTTTTTTCAGAGAACTTCTCTGATTTTATTTTTCATGGTCTTGCTGACTCTCTGAAAAACAACCTCCTCTAAAATGAGATTTCCACAGCAAAAGTATTTTAAATAAATATTATTGATACTGTTGCTCAAGTGTTCATGTGTGTTTGTAATTTATTTAGTGAGTTATTTGTACCTAATAATAGTTTGGGTTTTGCCTAC
This sequence comes from Lepidochelys olivacea, assembly GCF_965140295.1. Lineage (NCBI taxonomy): Eukaryota > Metazoa > Chordata > Testudines > Cheloniidae > Lepidochelys > Lepidochelys olivacea. The sequence continues at coordinate 78,846,152 of NC_140414.1, forward strand.
ATATATTTAAAGTTATTAAAAATATTCATTGTATTTTTTTAATTATAGAAGTATGCTAAAGATTAGAGTGTGAAATGTGTTTTGAAATCATCACACTACAACATGATTTTATATAGTATAAAATTTAGCTCTGATAAATTCTAAACATAGTTGCTCCAAATTGAAGGGCCATAATAGAATTGCTCTGGGCTTCCTGAATAGCAGTGACTCTTGTAGTTGTTATAAATCATAAGTATAAATGGCTGCACTTGTATTTTCTTTTAGAATTCTGGTATGCAAAGATCTTAACAGAGTTTTTTTGAGATCTCTAGTTTCCTCACTTCTGGGATATGCACTGCTAAGCCTCAGGACCATCATGCTACTATAAAAAAGATGGTAGCTATTTAGTGCTCAGATATCCACATGAAGATGGAAAGACTATCACCATTTATTATGGAAAACTTCTGTTGCTTTGAACAATGATTCTCTATTGATCTACATATGCTGCTACCTGGAAATTGCATTGGAGAAAGGACGGCTGCGGAACTCATGCTCTGTTTTAATATTGTTTAATAAACATGCTGTGTTTTGTTCAGGTGAAGTCTGCATTAACTCACAGCTGGAAAATGCATACAGATCATTAATTTAAAGAATTTTTACCTTTACCTATAGCACTTGCATCTAAATGTATATATTTTAGTAAAGTTTACAACATGCAGTGTGACAGCTATGATACAACACAAAACCTCCTGTAGTTCCACTGAACCCTTACCAGAACAATGAAATTCTGGATGATGTGCAATTTTCTGCTTTGTTTTCTGAGCTGTGAGGAGAAACAAGTGAGATGGCATCTTAAAACTAAGAATGCAGCATCTCTCTATGTTCAGTGAGGCATGATTGATATAAAACTCTGAACATTACTTCAATGATGAGCTACCTTCACTTTAAGAAAAATGTGTGAAAGTAATATTATCGTTGTTTACCCTGTCCCACATGCCGCTAGATGTGGTGGTTTATCAGGTTCTCGCTGTCCTCTAAAACTTGCTTTTATTGCTGTGTGGTTCTTTGGTTTCTCCTTACCTGTAGCCCTTCATTGATGGAAATAATCCCCATGCTCAAACTACCTGTTTTCCCAGTAATTATCAGTGACGGAATTTCTTTTGCATTTGCAATGTCCCATACATTTTCACACTCTCTTGATCAAACTTCAGCCAGCACTGTACAACCAGACATAGCTATTTGCCTGAATTCAATCGTGGACCTTCTCTTCTAATGTGTGCATTGATTGCATTGTAATGTTTGTAAAGTGCTTTGAAAACGAAGTATTACGTTAAGTGGCACCATCCTACTGATGGAAATAGAGTAAGTTAAATTCAGTAAGATAGTAAGTAGGATGCCCAAAATGTGGATGTATTTAAGCTTCTATTGCAGGGGTTCTCAAACTGGGGATCAAGGGGTTGCAAGGTTATTACATGGGGGGTTGTGAGTTGTCAGCCTCCACCCCAAACCCCGCTTTGCCTCCAGCATTTATAAAGGTGTTAAATATATTTTAAAAAATAGTTTTAATGTATAGGGGGTCGCACTCCGAGGCTTGCTATGTGAAAGGGGTCACCACTACAAAAGTCTGAGAAACCCTGTTCTATTGCATCTTAATCATGTTACACACGACAAGGTTTGAAATATCTTCTTTGGTACTTGACAGGGGTGAGTGGAAACTTTCCTTGGTGCAAGAGGGAGCCAAAAGCCTAAGTTTTGACAGAAGCTAAACTTCCAGGCTTAAGCTTTTGTTCTTAAAAAATAAAACATTGTTTCTGGCTCTTAATACTGTGGCAATTATAACCTCCTGCATGAGAGAGGATGTGGTGCTGTCTTTTTGAATCTGCAGCTTGCAGAGCCTTCCCCAACCAGCAGTAGAAGAAGGAATTTGGTGAATTTTACAGAAGTGGTAAATTTTACTGCCACATTCAGAATGCTGTATGAAGATGTGACAGTGACAATTGTCAGTTTTGCTGCTACTGCTTTGGAAAGTTGTGAGCAGCAGAGGCAAGCATAGTGTAATTCAGGTAGAACCTGGAAGAGAAAGGAGAGATCTTGTCTCTCCACACCTTGCTGATAGATGGCAGGACAGGGCTTCAAGCTTTTCAGCCATCCCTAGGTTTCAGCAGGTCTTATTTGCATCTGCTGAGATTCTTAACGGTTTGTTGTCTCTGAACTCTACTCAGGGCTTCTCTTTTTTGCATAGTTTGATCAGGCGCTGGGAAAACCAGTGAATGAGGGACAGGTAAACTGAGACTTTCTAAAAAAAAATTGCATCTGTCCTGCAGCTGGTCATTGTACAACTATTTGGTGCAAGTCACTTAATATGCATAATTGATTAATTGAATACACATTTATTATCATTTGCATATAGTCCAGCAAACACTGACCCACTAGGTACAAGATTACCAACATACAAGAATACAATCATCCAACCATTATAGATGGCAAAGTTTCTGAACATATTTTGTATTTGATACAAAGTTGTCATGTAAGTGAAGTATGGTTGTCTATTAGCATTAAAAAATTCGCTATTGCCTATGTAATTTTCATAAAATGACTACTGCAGAAAGTGTCATTGAAAAAGAATAGCACAAGAGAACTATATTAAAGTTTTATATTTTGCACTAGATATTTTCACACTTTTCCATATGATTAACTTGGTAGCTCTAGGAATTACCATATGTTAATGAAAAGAAATGTTTAATACTTATCGCAAACAGCTTTCATTAAACTAGCATAGGTGTACATGCTTAGAAGGCTAGTCTCTGTGTCTAATTACATACCTGTCTTTTCCTAAAGGCCTATATTAAAGATAGGGAACTAGCATTTTAAGATACTACTGCGATGTGCTATAGTTCAAATGAGACCTGATTCAGGGCCCATTGCCTTCCAAAGATTTTTGGATCAGGCTCATCAACAGAAGCTGTTTTATTGAATATATACATTATAGCAGCTGTGTACTAAACACAAAAAGTGCAAAGATGAGTTTAAATAAGGGCCCATTATGGATAACTGTATTTTGTGAATTTAGAGTCCAGTTGTGTTTCCATGAAAGCTAATGGGAGTCTTGCTATTGACCTCAAAAGGATTAACAAGCTTTTTAGACCAAGATTTTCAAAAATAGATGTAAAAAGTTAGGGTCCTCAAACCTTATTTAGGCACCTAAATAAGTGACCAGATTTTCAAAAGTGCTGAACATAGAGTAGCTCCCACTGATTTCAGTTACTTTTTGTGAAAGTAATGAAGACTTATTGATATGAAACTTCAGTACAGTGAACTGCGACTAAAGGCCTCAATGGGTGTAAAATAGTGTAGTGAGGTGCTATACTGCCTTATAGCAGCTGAGAATTTGACCCTTAATCTGTGAGAGATGGAATGACACCACCAGATCTTTTATGAGACTGTCTGGGTTGGCAGATCAGCACAGTGAATTAAAGAGGTTCTACTGCACCCCTCTTCTTAAATCCTTCTAATGAAAACAAATGTTGTTACTAAGTTGGAAAGGAGAGCTTTACCATTAAATCTTCAAAACATGGTTTCTTCTATTTATAGACAGGGAAACATATACTACTTGGTACATTAAGGCTCTGCACTCTAGTGCTGTAGAAAGGAATAGATTTTCTGTGACAACATCGTTAATCTCCTGTTGTGACGTCCTCTGTGTGTCTTCTTACTGGGACACATGATGCTCATCATTGATTGTTGCAAGGGATCACGAAAGAGATCTTTGGTCCAAAGAAAATACCTCTGAAAGAAATTATCAGGTATTTCAGTTGTAATTTATGATAACCTTATCATAAGTTCTAAAATGAAACCCATCTACAACTGCTTTGCTGTTTTTGTGTATGTTTTTAAAAAAATAAAAATACAAACCTGAAGAAGTGCACAGGCTTCAGTGTCAGTAGAAACTAAACTGCTGATGGGTGGAAATCCTAGCTCCACTAAAGTCAATGGCAAAACTCCCAGGCACCACAGTGGGGCTAGGATTTCACCCCAGTGGCATAATTTCAGTTTTAGTGAGATAAATTCTAAAAAAGATGCATAGGAAATGTGCACATATACAGTTAAATGAGGCTTGTACTGAGCTCCAAGGTGGGGTCTTTTGTGGTATCTTTTGTATTGTAGTCTAGTAAAAGCTTTCTTTATCTAAGGTTTCAGAGTAGCAGCCGTGTTAGTCTGTATTTGCAAAAAGAAAAGGAGTACTAGTGGCACCTTAGAGACTAACCAATTTATTTGAGCATAAGCTTTCGTGAGCTACAGCATCCGATGAAGCGAGCTGTAGCTCACGAAAGCTCACAAAAGCTTATGCTCAGATAAATTGGTTAGTCTCTAAGGTGCCACTAGTACTCCTTTTCTTTCTTTATGTAAGATTTTGAAGACTTATGGTGAGTTAGCAAGCAAATACTGTGCCTTATCTAGGTACCTGCAGTGATTTTGGAGAGAATGGAAAATATGAAAAGTTGCTCTTATTTATTTATGAAAGTTGCTGTTAAACCATGCCCCCTAGTTTAAAAGGAAGTAGGTTGCTGGCAGAGTGACTTTGGAATTCATTCCCACATAGCCTGATTTATTAACCCTTCAGGCATGCTGAAAAGCTCCTCTTTAGGACATTTCAGGAGAGGGTGAGTTGAGAAATACAGGTGATCAGTGCAGGGATCATCCAGGTTACTGTGGCATAGTAAGGCCAGCCTAATATGATTTTATTCTTTGTAGGTTTTAGTTATCCTAGAGCACGGGTTCTCAAACTGGGGGTCAGGACCCCTCAGGGGGTTGTGAGGTTATTACATGGGGGTCAGAAGCTGTCAGCCTCCACCCCAAAACCCGCTTTGCATCCAGCATTTATAATGGTGTAAAATATATAAAAACATGTTTTTAATTTATAAGGGGGGGGTTGCACTCAGAGGCTTGCTGTGTGAAAGGGGTCACCAGTACAAAAGTTTGAGAACCACTGTCCTAGAGCACGTGGAGAAAAGGGTATGGCCTTTAACGTTGAATGAAATAATTAAATATTTGTTAGGAAGTACTCTTACAAAGGAATGAAATTGGATACTAGTAGTATAGGGAAAAATATGCCATTATAAACCTAATGAATAGAGCTGAGTGAAGGATGGAAATTCTGTGATTTTGAAATTTGGCTTCATTCAGAATTGGGGGAGAAATCTGAAAATGGTGACATTCTCCCAAAGCAAATTCAGGGGAAAAATTGTTTCCATTTTTTAAAATTTTTATTATATAGTATAAAAAACAAAGATTTTGAAATGAAGTAACTAAAAAAACAAACAAACAAATAAAATGTTTCATTCCAAAAATGTTTGGACATTTGTCAGAATTTTTCCCTGAAATATAATTTTGGTGAAATTGACATGATTTCACAAATCATTTAGCTTTTGACTGAGTTGTTCCACTACAGTTTTTCCAACATGCTTTGCTAACGAACATTGAGAGTATTTGTCACTATCCTTCATTGTTAATGTTCAACATTGTCTATAACACTACAAGTAGAGGTGGGAGAAGTGTTGGGGTTTTAAGGTGACCCCTGAATCCTTTTCAATTAATCTTTTTTCCCCATTCACTTTTCTGCAGACTTTTTATTGTAAATGTCTCTCTTGCAGTTCAGCTTATCTAGATGAAATATCTATACCCACTAATATACAGAGGCAATGACATATTTTGCCATGCAGCAAGAACCTCAGGGCTTTCTCATCTCTTTTGAAAAACTGGTTTTCACTAATGGGTGTTGAAATTATTGGCTGAAAATCAAGGGATTAGTCCAAAGACCCCAATTTTTATATGACCTGGGTCAAGTAAGTAAAGAACAAGGGGCAAAATTCAGCCTAGTATAAACTCACTGAAGTAAATCATGTTACATCAGGTCCGTAGTGGGATGTGTGATTTAATACTTTAAGCAAACACAATGTCAATCTTCCCCTTTACTTTAAAAAAGCAAATGAAGTGATAAAAGAAAATGGCTGAGTCTTGGTCTAACTTCTAAGCTTGATAAAATGTTTAATTTCTTTGAAATGGAAGCTGATTCGTTAAGTAGTAGTCCATACTATAATGAACGCTTGTTAAATCCATATAAACATGTAAAATTGTATGTAACAGAAAGTTGCCTTACTTTGGGCAGCAGAGTAATTCACTAAAATTGCAGTAACAGATCATCTCACAGCTTTGCCCTTCCCAAAAGTGGTCTTGAAGATTTCCATCAATGCGTCGAAGACTGGCCACACCCTCTGGGATGCTGTGACAGTTGCGATCTTTTAGCACTTTCTTGTAACAAGAAAGTCGACTGAAAGGCATCATGTTAGTACCAAGCAGCATGCTCAGCAAAACAAGAGCTGATAGAATCTTCATTTTCATCATTCCAAAGCTTGCTTTTGACAGGAGTGCTAATGAGAAAAGAGGCACATTAGACATGTATTGATGCTGAATAGATCAGTTTTTGTGCAGATTGCTTAATTCATTTCTCTAGCTTGAATCCAGTTTATCCTGAGGATTTTTGGGAGTTGGACCTGTGTGCTGGAGAGGATTATTTCCCAGGAGATAGAAGGTATTGCTATTTCACTGTTGTGGAGTTTAATTTCACAGCCCTCTCTGCACCCTATTCTTATTTTCATGAATGGAGCCTTTTGTTGCTGGCAGTTTCTTTTGCTTTTCTCCTTCAGGAAATTGCTTTGAGAGGATTTGACCAGCTCACTGGTATGAATGTCTACTTTCATGTAGTTGTATATCTTTGGAGCATAATAACATTAACAAAGCAGTGTGGAAATGTTCAGGTACATTTCCCCAGTTTCTGGATGTTTTTTTGGCTCTTTTAAATCATTACAAAAGTATAATGACTCTACTGAAGTCGTTTCATCCTTATTCTATCTATTTCTCCCAAATGTGGTAGAAACTACATGCTAGCATGACCTACTAAATGTATTATAATCATAGAATATGGGGGTTGGAAGAGGCCTCAGAACTCCAACCCCTTGCTCAAAGCAGGACCAACCCCAACCCCACCCAGGGCTCTATCAAGCTGGGCCTTAAAAACCTCTAAGGATGGAGATTCCACCAGCTCCCTAGGTAACCCTTTCCAGTGCTTCACCACCCTCTTCTCCCACTGCAACTTGAGACCATTGCCAGGGTCAATCAGAGGAGGGGCCAGGAGGGCCATTTGGCCTGGGCCTCTGTCAAGGTTCCTCCCCCACTCTGAACTCTAGGGTACAGATGTGGGGACCTGCATGAGAAACCTCCTAAACTTAACTTTACCAGCTTAGGTCAAAATTTCCCCAAGGTACAAAATATTCCACCCGTTGTCCTTGGACTGGCCGCTACCACCACCAAACTAATACTGGTTACTGGGGAAGAGCTGTTTGGACGCGTCCTTCCCCCAAAAATACTTCCCAAAACCTTGCACCCCACTTCCTGGACAAGGTTTGGTAAAAAGCCTCACCAATTTGCCTAGGTGACTACAGACCCAGACCCTTGGATCTTAAGAACAATGAACAATCCTCCCAACACTTGCACCCCCCCTTTCCTGGGAAATGTTGGATAAAAAGCCTCACCAATTTGCATAGGTGACCACAGACCCAAACCCTTGGATCTGAGAACAATGAAAAAGCATTCAGTTTCTTACAAGAAGATTTTTAATAAAAATAGAAGTAAATAGAAATGAAGAAATCCCCCCTGTAAAATCAGGATGGTAGATATCTTACAGGGTAATTAGATTCAAAAACATAGAGAACCCCTCTAGGCAAAACCTTAAGTTACAAAAAAGACACACAGACAGAAATAGTTATTCTATTCAGCACAATTCTTTTCTCAGCCATTTAAAGAAATCATAATCTAACACATACCTAGCTAGATTACTTACTAAAAGTTCTAAGACTCCATTCCTGTTCTGTCCCTGGCCAAGACGACTACAGACAGACCCAGACCCTTTGTTTCTCTCTCTCCTCCCAGCTTTTGAAAGTATCTTGTCTCCTCATTGGTCATTTTGGTCAGGTGCCAGCGAGGTTACCTTTAGCTTCTTAACCCTTTACAGGTGAGAGGAGCTTTCCCCTGGCCAGGAGGGATTTCAAAGGGGTTTACCCTTTCCTTTATATTTATGACAGCCTCAAGCTCAAAAGGGGTCTCAAATTTAGACACTTGTTATTTTTTTTGCATTTGATAAGTTTCACAACATGTTTTTATGCACATCCCTATCGGACCAAAATATGACACTCTCTCAGCTTAAAACTGCAAATTTAAGCAAGAAAGAGATGTGATTTGGTAATAGATATAATTTTTTTGTTAACTGATATAGATTTTTGTCATACTAAAGAGTTAAAAATGTTCATAAATATTAGTACAGATATATCAGTTCTGATGGCACAAGATTAGACCATGATGAACGTGTCCTCTCAGATCAGCTGATTATATAAACAAACCACTACTAGTGGCTGTTGCTGGATCAAGTGTGTGTTGAAAGGTAGAGAATTGTTACATTTTAGTGTCTTTATAGTTTTATGTCAAGTTGACTAAGGAATTATTTATGTGTGAGAACGCCTCATTATTATCTTCATACGGTATCTAAAAGAGGAGACTGGTTGGTTGGTTGAGCCTTAGCTTGGACGTCATCATAGGCTTTCGTAGTCTATAGGCCCAGATTCAAGGTGAACATTTGTGAGGACAATCTTGTACAGTGAGTTTCATGAGGACACACGTTTGAAGTTTTTGGACATTATCCCTCTGTCTGTATCCATGTCTGTGTTTATTATATGTATGTCATCCCTTTGTCTTCAGCTCAGCCTGTTATATTATACCTTGCATGCTTTAGTTTTGATTCAGTGATAAGGATAATTGCATGTCTGACTGTTTCATTTTGTGTTAAATAGTATTCCTTTGTTTTGTGTCTTTTCGGCATTTGTGTACCATTCACCATTTGTGTGAATCTCACTGCACAGGCTCGAACTGAACTTCAGTCTATTCAGAAGCACATGTCCAAATTTGAATGCATTTTGATGTCATCTTTGTGGACGAAGCTACTTACAATGATCCACCAAACTAATCTGGTAATTGAAGCACGCAATGCTATACTTGATGTTGAGAGGGATAACATTGAAAGTCTTATCAATGACATTCAACAGATTCATGAACAATGGGATACAATCCTGAGTCCATATTAGTAGCACAGAATATTGGCATTTCATCTGAGTTCTCCACCAAATGCAACTTACCTACTGAATCCGATGCCGAGCAGCATTATAGGGTCAATGTCTTCCTTGTCATCATTGACTCTATTCAATCAGGTCTTACACGTCGATTTGAGTCACAGTGACTAATTTGTACCCTTTTGGGGATTCTTTGGCAGTTCAACAGACTGAGTAATGAAGATCTACTTTCTCCAGCTGAACAATTTCAGCAACAGTACAACAAAGAAATCTCAAAAGATCTCAGTGATGAGGTCATCTTCCTCAGACGAATATATTCCATGAACTTTAAATTGGATTGCAAGCCAAGGGAATTGCTTCAAGAAATACTTGAACTTGGACTCTATGGGGTGTTTCCTATTATCACAATTGCACTGCGTAGTTTTGTCATTTTTGTAAGTTTGCCTGGTGAATGCACCTTTAATGTGTTGAAACAGGTAAAGAACTATCATGGTTCAACTATGGGACAAGAGTGTTTGAATGGGTTCGCCATGCTTAATATCAACTGTGACGTTGCACAGATTGCTAGATTTTTCCTCAATAATTAGTGCATTTTCACAGAAAAAGGCTAGAAAAGCATTTGTTAAATAAAAAAATATTCAAATTATGTCTCACTCTTTTTTTGGTGTCTTATTTTGTTTTCATTTGTCATTTTTTATTTTTATTATGGCTAGGGGCCCCAAAAGTTGGAAGTGGCCAAGGCTGCTCTGGACTTCTGAGAGGGTCTGACCATTGCTCCTTGTTCTGTCATCTGCCACTACTGAGAACAGCTTAGCTCCATCCTCTTTGGAAACCCCTTCAGGTAGTTGAAGGCTGGTATCAAATCCCCCCTCACTCTTCTCTTCTGCAGACTAAATAAGCCCAGTTCCCTTAGCCCCTCTCATAAATCATGTGCCTCAGCCCCCTAACCATTTTCATTGTCCTCTGTTGGACTCTCTCCAATTTGTCCACATCCTTTCTGCAGTAGGGGTCCCAAAACCAGACACAATACTCCAGATAATCACTTCCCTCGATCTGCTGTCAATGATCCTACTAATGCAGCCGAATATGCCGTTAGTCTTCTTGGCAAAAAGGGCACACTGTTGACTCATATCCAGTTTCTCATCCACTGTAATCCCCAGGTCCTTTTCTGCTGAACTGCCACTTAGCCAGTCAGTCCACAGCCTGTAGCAGTGCATGGGATTCTTCTGTCCTAAGTGCAGAACGGGAAGGGGAAATTTTGTTGACTTAGTCCAACTGCAGACTTCTGGACAGGACTGGTTTTACTTTTCAAGAAAGTGAAGGGCCAAGCATAGCAGAGGGAGTTCAGGCTCTTCACAGCACTAACAGTGCACCTGTGTTCTGACTTCCAACACTGCCTGCTATTCTAATCCAGCAGTTCCATGGAACAGAGACTACTGAACGTGTCACACAGCGGGAGTTGGAGAAGAATATCCAACTTGCATTCATTTGTAAATTAGGCCAGGATCTGAGCTGTGGCTCAGCCTGGTTTTCAGCAGCAAAATATTGAAGTGTGGAGAGACAATGTTTGTTTACATTTCTTTTAGCTTGATATGAAGATTCCAGTCCCTCTCTAGATTTAAAGAGTGGCTCTACTCTGATAACTGACCCAGACAAATATTGCACCTTTTCACTCAACAGATTTGATTCTTGTATGTATTCCTACTTATACCTACTCTACAGTCAAATAGGATTTTGTTTCTTTTTGGTCTTAACACTATAAACCCAACTCAGCTAAGAGACTATGAGCTGGATTCTAGGCTCTCTTGTGTAGCTGGAGAATTGAATGCAAAACCTGAAGACTGTGGGACAAATGGGGGTACAATTTGACCTCTAGAATATTTATAATGTATGATGATGACGATCAAGGAAAGAACCCGTTTGACTCTCAGATCTCAGGTCGAGGTTGCAGGATTGATAGCAGGGGGAAAAGGGGAAGTCTTTTGTAAACTAAGCATATTTGATATGGAAATCACTTAGACATGTAACTGTGCCATGCTATTTTTTACAGTCACTTTTCAGAGAAGGACCACATGTTAAAACACAAAACATTATCGGACACACATACTACTTTACCACATTCCTGATTCAATTAATTTTCATAGACAGTTACATTGATATTTCCACCCTGCTAATCCTTCACCCATTTTGACAAATTATCTGCACAAAACATCAGCGATATAACTGCCTAAGAAAATCAGTTTCTGGAGACATGAGCCCATTTAGAAAAAACATTAACATTATAGGGTTAAAACTGGTGTTATTAGTTTAATACTAATCATGGGCACCTGTCAGGGTTCCCTCCCCACTCTGAGCTCTGGGATACAAATGTGGGGACCCACATGAAAGACCCCCCAAGCTTATTTCTACCAGCTTAGGTTAAAACTTCCCCAAGGTACAAATCCTTCTTTGTCTTTGGATGGGTACTGCTGCCACCACCAAGTGAGTTAGACAAAGATTCAGGAAAAGGACCACTTGGAGTTCCTGTTTCCCTAAAATATCCCCCCAAGCCCTTTCACTCCCTTTCCTGGGGAGGCTTAAGAATAATATACCAACCAGATAGGTTAACAAGGTAAGCACAGATCAGCCCCTTGGGTTTTTAGGACACTAAAAACCAATCAATCAGGTTCTTAAAAACAGAACTTTATTATAAAAACAGCACCTCTGCAAAGTCAGGATAGAAGGTAATTTTACAGGGTAATCAGATTCAAAACACAGAGGATTCCCCTCTAAAGTTACAAAAAACAGGAATAAACCTCCCTCTTAGCACAGGGAAAATTCACAAGCTAAAACAAAAGATACTCTAACACATTTCCTTGCTATTATGTACTATTCTGTAAATTTAGATGTATCATTCAGTAGGAGCTAGATTACTTGCTTGGTCTCTCTCTTTGTCTCCAGAGAGAACGCACAAGCCCAAAACAAAAACCTTCCCCCACAGATTTGAAAGTATCTTCTCCCTTTATTGGTCCTTTTGGTCAGGTGCCAACCAGGTTATCTGAGCTTCTTAACCTTTTACAGGTAAAGGAGGGATTTTATTCTACCCTTAACTGTATGTTTATGACAGCACCTCATTATTCTGATCTTTTACACAAACTTACATGCTTATGCTAACATTATGTACAAAAAAAGTTGGTTTAAAAGTTTTATGTTTTGTCATGAGTACTGTGACCGGGAAAGGCCAGATGGCTATAGTAAAGTAGTGGGAGACAGATATATTAGCCACAGGCTAAACAAATCCCTGGTGCCAGGATAAGCAAATGGTAGCTGCTCCAGGTCAATTAAGACACCTGGGACCAATTAAGATCTTTTCAGGCAGGGAAGATAGCTAGGTTGATTGGGACACCTGAAGCCAATCAGGGGCTGGCTGAAACTAGTTAAAAGCCTCCCAGTTAGTCAGGTGGGTGCATGTGTCAGGAGCTGTAGGATGAAGCTGCACTGTTGGAGAAACTGAGCAGTACAAACAATATCAGGCACAAGGAAGGAGGCCCTGAAGTAAGGGTGAAGTAGATATTGAGGAAGTGGGGGCTGCTGTGGGGAAGTGGCCCAGGGAATTGTATGTGTCCTATTTCCAAAAGGTCAGCTGCCATAGCTGATACTATTAGGGTCCCTGGGCTGGAATCCGGAGTAGAGAGCGGGCCTGGGCTCCCCCCGTCACTCCCCCGAATTAATCACTGAGACTGGGAGACAACAGAGACTGTGCAAGGGAGAGTAGCTACTCCTCACCTTCCTTGCTGGCTTATGATGGAAATGGTTCAGCAGGCTGTGATCCTTGTCTCTAGAGAGAGAAGGGCTACGTGGAGGGTCACAGTGAGCCTCTCAGGCTAGCGAAATCTACCAGGAAGCGTGGGACCCATGGAGACAAGGACAGAGCTTTGTCACAGTATGCATAGTTAAAATAAAAGCAAATGCTTATTTATCTTTTTGTTACAGATGTGAAATTCAATAAACTATTTTTCTGGTTTACATGAAATTTTGCATGCACATTTATCTTGATGAGTAGCGCACTTAATTATTCTTTTAATTTATAAAATGTGTTCTTTAGACCTCAGGGACCATGTCTAATATTTAAAAGATTGCATTATTTTCACTAGTTCTAGCCAATGTGCCAAATAATAATAAATTCCTCTTTCCTTCAAATAAGGTAAACATCAACCCAACTTTGCCTAATGTTGGATTTTGGACTCCAGTAAGATGTATGTTTGTAGGATAGTTTTTATTCTAAATCAGTTTCCCCAGCACTAAACAGTACATAAGTGAATCCTGCTTAAATGAGTTTATAGTCTAAGGAGGATGGCTGTGGACACATTCTACCCTGGTTAGCAAGAAGGGCAGTCTCAAAGTAGTACAAGTATTTTTTAATTTAATATATAATGTAAGCGTTTCATAGAAGAAAAAAAGTGTTAAAGGTGATGATATTGCATGATACTACACTTAAAAAAATATGGGACCTGATTTTGAGAATTGGCCTCTGTTTTTCCAGTCCCAATGTAAATAGTTGTACCATATTTTGTATCTGTTATAAATTGCAGGCACAAATAGTAGATCTTTAAGTATTGAACTATTTGTGTCCGTAAGTCAGATAGATAAGTCTGCTATATGTTGTGGTTGTGCAAAATTGCTCGTACAGAAAGAGTAGTTAGACCAAATCCTGAGTGAAAATTAGGCCCTGATGACAGCATGCAACTCAAAAATAATTCATTTTGTAGATCAGTATGACTAACTTTTTAAAGAAATCCTTATGCTGTGTCCTAAACTTTGTCTCTAGACTGCTAAAGACAGCAGGTTCTAAAGGGCAGGGACCTCAACTGAAAATACCCTGTTGCTGATCCTGGAATGTTGGCTTGCACTTCTAGGTATGAGTATCAAGAACGCCTTACTGGCTCTCAACTGCCACAGGACACATGGCAAGTGGTCTCAGGTAAATCGGTCCCAGATCTTGTAAAATTTCAAAGATAACTACATCTTGAATTGTACCCAGAACTGAACTGGCTGTCTGTGCAGAGTACAAAGCAGAAGTGTGTGGAAGGGCCTGCACAGCTTTGTCCTGCATCAGCTCATGGCCTAAAAAGCCATCCCTTAACAGTGTATTACAATAATGCACTAGAGAGGAGTCTGACATGGATAACTGTGACAAGTTCAGTATCAGTCAGGAAAGGTCATGATCTCCTGATCAACTGTAGACAGAATACTGGACTAGAGGGGACTAGCACTGCATGACAATTCATTTTATGTATGTTATAACCTGTCTGGTATGTCTAATAGTCAAATATTTACCCATTTTTTCTTTTGCACTGAGGCATGTCCTCTTTGAATGCTCTATTTTCACAGATACTAATTTACATAAAACTCTTAATCAGAGCGCTTCCTTCAAAAGGTTTGTCCTGAAGGAGATGCTATCTATTTTCAGATGGAAGACTGTCAAAGGGAGTGTCCAAGATCATGGAGGCTATAGCTTTGTCGATACAGCACTCTATTGTGTAAGGGAAGAGATGGTAGGGGCTTGGCGGAGCTTCTATACAGTACAGTATATGGAATAGCCGCTGACTCACCAACTACTGCTATGAACTCTTCCCTTATACTGCTAAACTAGTACTGTTGAGGTACCCATGAAAGTGGAAAGTTGCATAGCTGATGAAAAGTTGCTGGATGTAGGGAGTGGGTGTGTATGTGGGGAGGGGGTGTGGTGGTGCATTTTACAAAATATAGTTACTCTGCCATCACCAAGTGCAGATAAAATTGTGTTGACACCTATCCAGCCAGTGAAATCTGCTGAACAAATGTCACACAGATGAGTTGAAGAACAGTTACCAGTAAGTAACTTTTCTTTCTGTGATATGTCTATTTCCTGCCTCATTAAAGGGCACCAATGTCAATCATACCAACCTCCAATAGGTGCAGTCTATCAAGACTATTCAGTTTCAAGTTCCAACAGGGATAAAATCTCCTGAAAGTATTTGAAGCAAACTTCCCACATTTGCATAGGTCCTTTTTGATAAAATACTCCATTGATGGCATTTGACATGACATTGATGAAAGAAGTTAAGATGGGGAAATAGTTTCTGTGTCACAAAAATAGCTTTAGTTTTCTGTATGACTGGAAAATAGATAGTCTGAGGGGAAGATTGCTAAATGAGTAAGGAATCAGTAACAGTGAAGTTCCTAAAGTTTTGTTTTGCCAGGCAACTTGGCACTACATATTCTTTGGAATGGTTGGATCCACAGGGAGATTTATTTTTTTAAAAAATTCTCTGCCTCAATGGCCAAGACAAACAGAGCTATGTTTCTTGAGAATATTAATAGTGCTGTAAGTCCCATGCAAGCAGCTGCTGTCAGTAATAAGCACTAGTGGTATGGATAGGCAATAGAAATAAGGAAAAGTGTGAGTGAATGAAACTAAAAATGTAGTTAGATACCTTTTCCTTTAAACCAGTTCCTCATATTTGGAAACAAATGTGTAAGCTATATATGTACTGAACTTTAAATGAACACATTTATAGTTAGTTGTCAAGAATTCTATAGCGTCTCTAGCTACTTCATCTTGAAAATGAAAGATACTTCATTGTAACTGGTTGTCTGTCTTATGGTCCTTTACAGTCATACAGGAGGTATATTCTATATTAACAGACTAATCAATTAAGTTCAAAGTGCAATAATAGTTTTATTACTATGCAGATAATGTATTTAGATATCTTCACAATGGGTGTATAGTTCAAGAGTTAAAAGTAACTCTGTTAGCAACACCATTCAAAGTACAAAATTCCCTTCACATCATTTAGCAGTCATCTGTCAAACCTCCCTAGTCCAAAATACCTCCAAAAGGTGCTGATGACATTTACTGTTCAGACTTGCAGCCATAGGTAATCATTAAACAACATCTGCAGAATTGGGCTATCACTTGATATATGACATACGTGTGAGTTTTAGAATTAAATAAGTTTGAAGAAGCATTGCTCAAAATTAAAAAACAAAACAAAAATCAAAAAACCAAACTTTTTTGCCTGAACAGTCAGTACATTGTGAAGCATGGTAAGGACAGCAGCTACTCCACTGAGGATGAATTCGATGAATTACCTCTTTGTAAAACCCACCACTACCATGCTTCTTTCCAGGAATTGGGTTTTCATGAAAACTCATTTAGTTTCCCTAAAGACAGCAGCTCATTGTGAAAACACTTCTTTTCACATCCACCAGTTTTTGCAATAATAGTGAAAGCATGAAAATAGTGGGCGATAGTGGAAAACTTACTATGAACTGTGATAACATCCAACGTCATAAAGAAGAGTAACATGTTAAAAAGTATTGCTTTTTTGTCTTTAGCTGAATAAATTAAACTGGCTTTATCTCCTCACATCTGTTCTGCAACGCATCATTTGCTCACAGTGAACGTCAACCTTCCCAAAGTGCCTCCTGCACATGCCATTCATCACCTGTAATTTATCTAGCTTTGCATCCTGTAACTAGCATGAGGGGAACAAATAAATGAGGATAATTGCAGGAGCAAGACCTACCTTTCTCTTTTGCTGCTCTCTCTCTCTCTCTCTCTCACTTTCTTGGCAGCTGTATTTTTTTAAATGTACAAGTTGAGAGTGGAAGCTAAAGGAGATGAGGAGAGGGAGGGCTGAAGGGAGGTGCTGTACAAATAACCCTTTGTCTGCCCTGGCTCCTGTCTGCGAGTGACAGTCTCTCTTATCCAGCCAGGAGCCAGGGGGTGGGCTTCTAGAAGTACCTCTCTCCAACCCAGACAAGAAAGAAATGAGCAGCTCTTTTCCAGCAGGAAACAACTAGTCCATACAGGATTCAAAGAGAGGAAGCCTCCTCAGGGAGTAAAATACCTGCAGGGAAAAAATACTTCTTGGAAAGATTTTTTCCTCTCTGTGATGGTGAAGTGTGATTGGAAAAGCATGGAGGATGTGTGTGTGTGTGTGGAGGGAGAGAGAGAGAGAGAGAGAGAGAGAGGGAGGAGGAGGAGGAGGAGGAGGAGGAGGAGGGAGTGAAGCTGCCAGGATCATCTGGATTGGTAGGAGAGCATAGTTTGGTGAACGAATGCATTGTCCTCGCATATTTTCTAGTTGCCCTTTTCTCTTATTTCTTTCATTGTGTCATAAAAATTCCCTCTGGGAGAAGTTTCAGGAACAGCACTGATGATGAGGCAGCAAGACCCAGCAATTGAAACCTATGCAATGTTCACATGAAATAGTTTGCGTCATGCAGGGTTCTGTTGGTTTGTCTGAAATTGACCTGACTGAGAAATGTGGTAATTATTTTAACTGGATTTTTGATCATAGGTGCACTGCCACATCTTCATTGTACTGCGTTTGTTCCTGGCAAAACATTTAATCACGTAATGGCAAAACAACTACTTTGTCAGCCAATAGTTCAGAAACGCGTATTGCGGAATAGTGCAATGGTGTCCTTAAAACCCTTAATTAAGGTATTCAGAGGGGTAGTTAATTTAAATGGAAAGAGGTTTACATATAATTTATGTTATCATCTAATAATAACTAATTTGGGGATAGATTGTTAAGCTTGAAGTGAAGACTCCTGTATTCTAGTCCCAAGTCAGCCACGATGGCCATCTTGGCTCTTTTTTGTGGTTTCGTCAAATCCAGCCACTGTAATTTCTGTCTCCCAGCTGTTTGACACTGGCTGGGTGTCAGATTAGAGTAGATAAAATGGAATTGATGCTTATAGGCAGGCATGAGTTTGCCTTCTGATAAAGGTTTCTAAACCACCTTAGCCATTTCATGTTTTAGTCTTTGAGTCATTTTAGTGCTATTGCTGTTTTTTGACTTTAGGTGTCAGTGGGTTTTCCTCATCTACTACTAGCCCAGAGGTTGCAACATTTCTTTTCTTTTCTGATGTGGAGTTCACCACAGTGATCCATGCCTCAAAACTAGATTATTGTAATGCACTCTATTTGAGGCTGCTCTCACAGAGCACTGGTAATATCAGCAAATGTAGCATGCGCCAAACTGTCTCTTTTTAATGCAGTGAGATGTTATGGCCTGAGTCTCCCTTCCATTGATATAAATCAACAGGAATGCCACTGAAGTAATTGGAGTTACATAGAAGTAATACTGTGATGAGAAGAGAATAAGATCTTGTATGTGCACATAATGCCATTGTTGCACACTGGTTGCCTATTCATGTCTATGTGCAATAGGAGTAATTTTGTTATGAATGGTTTCATTTTGAAAGAGAGCACCTTGTTTTCTGATGTGCTGTCACAAGAAATAAAAATGTACAGTAGTCTTTTTGCTCCCTGTTTCTGGGATTCAGTTCTCTGGTGCTGGTAGCAGTAGGTTCTCAAAGGAGGGTCCAAAGTTCTGGAACATACTTCAATCAACGATCTACCAGAGCCTAGGTTTGATGAATCACAAGCAACCTGTTTGACCAAGTCTTTGGTGGACTGCTAGTTTATTTTATAATTAAGGTGTGGGTAGGTATGATGGTTCTCAGGGCACACAGGACTGTGTCATCTTGTTACCCCCTGCATCCAGCACAAGGTTGTTTTTTTCTTGTTGTAGCTGGGTGTCAGCTCCCTAATACCATCAGTCTTTCAAGCACTCTCCTCTGGGCTATGCCAGCTCTAACTTTGCCTTGCAGGTTAACACTAGGTGCACCCCAGTCTCTGAGCCCCCTTGAATTGTTTTCCTTGATATCCACCTCTGACATTGGCTGTTCACAGAAATTCCAAATCCTCTGCACCCAAAGGTGCAGGGTAGCTCTGTTAATCAGTTTGACCCTAAACCACTGCTTCTGTGAACCACATAGGACTTATGATAAATCAAAGTAGGTCTGTTTAAGAAATAATCAAAAAAGATTTAACTAGAAACGAGAGAGTGATGGAAATGGTTATAATATACAACAATCCTAAAACCAAACCTGGGTCTATGCTTATCAACAGTTACCTCTTCTATCCAATAAAGTAGACCCCCACCCCAAAGTTCAGTCTGTTGCAGAGCTGGCTGGTTTCTTATGAACCAGGATCCAAACTCTACAAGGGGTTTTCCTCAATGAATGGATACAGAGTGCTTCTCCCTCCACTGTGATATACTGAAAACAGCCTTTTGTTTCTATTCTCTGACAGGGCAACCCCCTATCTGTTACTGGAAGATTTGCATTCAACTATATTAAGTCAATGATATTACCCAACTACACTGCCCTTAACCTTAACCTTTCATTTATCTAAACCAGTAACCAAGACTGTGACCTTGGAATTTCCAGTATATTACCAGCATGCTTACCTCTGACCCACAGAGGGCTCCCCAGAGCAAGCTAGTCTTGCTGATCCTTGAAAGGACACAGATACAGCTCTCCGATCAAGAATAGGCACACAAGTAGTAATTCTTCGAAATCAGAAATACTATTTATTTAGAAGTGAGTGGTTATAATAAAAGAATAGAGATAGATATAGGGATAAGCAGCGCGGCAACAAAAAGGTAGCCTCTGTAACCATATACTTAACACGCTATAACATACAACAATCAACAGAGTTCTATTGCTTATATTGTTATATGCAACAAAGGGTTTATTGCATATAACAATCAGCAGGGTTCTATTGCTGCTGCTGCTGCTGCTGCTGCTTCTTGCAGATGGTTTCTTCCTTGAAGGTGTTTGCAGCAGCTTCTCTTGTCTAAGGTCCCTACCCAAATACAGAGTTTAGCCTATTGACTGTCCCCTTTATATACTGTTTGGTCATGCAAGCTCAGCCAATCAGTCTCCAGAGCTTAGCATATGCTAATTCCCCCCCGCCCCCCCCCATCACGTGTACCTACATATGACAGGAAGTCCCATGTATCTCTGTGGGCTACAATGTATCTCTATGGGATTTTGCTGAGTCATTCCCTACAGGAAGTGATGCAATACCATGCTTCTATTACATCATCCGGAAATGATGCAATACTGTCTCCTGATTGCATGATCCCTATACACTCCTATAGGCCTATGTATTCCTATGGGTTTTTTTCAGATGACCCGTGGGTGACCTCAACTACTTCCTGTTTGGCCTACTGGAAAATGGAATTTACCATTGCGTCACAGGAAATGAAATTTCATTTCCTAGGTAATGGACCTCTATGTTTCTTAGAATGGAATCTTCTACCACATCATCCCTATAGCTGCCATTACTTGATTTTCTATATTTAAACTATTATTATCATCCATCTAATTAAAGCTGTAATTTTAAAACTAATTACTGTTTTAAGCATTCCAAAGGGTCCTGATTCTATCACCAATCTATAATTGTCCAACTAAAAGAATTATAATTTTTCCAATTTTAAACCTCCCCCAGAGGTTTTTAAGGTAGTTCAAACAACTGAGGGAAATTCTCTCACTACACATCCTGTTGTAATGTTTCTTTTTTACCTTCAAGTAGTTTGATTGTTTGCAGTTGCCTCTGGTGTTTTTTCTAGTGAAAAACTCTATTGATTGAGCATGGCTAAACAATTGAGCTTTGCATTGCATTGCTGGCTAAATAGGGCAGGGTGACAACTCCTCCCCCCCACCCACCCAAATGGGCCATCACCCCCCTGCCTAAATGGATATTATCCCCTGGTGACCAATTTCTAATCCAAATCGATAAAGCTTACTTTCAATATAAATACATTATTCCTTAAATTTTACTTGTATGTACAACTCACAAAGATTATGTATCTTGGCAAGTTATGAGCTTTCTGCAGATACCTTACATGTTACTCTTTATGGATAAATATCCTGTAAGACCTGTTTGGTGCAGAGAATTTGTCTGGTCTGAGGTGAGAGTGGTTTGCAAAGAACAGGGGACTCTTTGCCAAGGAGCGTCTGGGTCACAGTAGGGTTATGAATGGGAAAGAGAAAAGAAAATTGTAGCATAGCTGCCAAGTTTTGTGACATTGTGTGACATTGCCTGTCTTTAAGAAATGGTCAGTTATTACTCTTTACGGTGCCTCAGAGAAGTGGGGTGGGGGTGGGAGAAGCTCAGCCTGCAGCAGCTTAGGGGGCTGAGGAAAGCAGGGGTTCTGGAGAACCTGGAAAAGCCAGTAGGGAGCAGAGTATTGGAGTGAGTCAGGGCAGATTGGTGACAGTGAATGACCTAGTTCTATAACTATTTTGTGACTACTCAATGTTCTGTATATGTTCTGCATTTTTCATATGAACCACAAACCCTCACCCTTATTCTGGGAACACAGATCTATTCAAATCTCACCTTTCACATACTGGCCACCAACACAGACATGAACTCTCCCCAGCTCTCTCATTGGTCCCTTCTGGCCTTGGGATCTAAACACTTCAGCTACTCACACACTTACAATGAGAAATACTAAAAGAAACACCTCTTATATTCCATCTCTAGAAAGGATACCATTGATCTACCATTCCACTACATGCCAGGCACTCCCCACTACCTTAGCATAAAGAGTTCATGTACATTGGAGGGTGTAATCACAATAGCCTATTGTAATTGAATCTAAGATACTACAAGTAAATCTAATTACCTGAAACTTTAGGGTGGGGATTCATTTATGTAAAACTCAAGATATCTTAATTTTGTACAGGTCCAGTGAAACATTTGGGTATTCAGCGCTCATCTCTGGTAGCAATGTTGGGTGCCCCAGACATTAAGTGCCACCACCATTTTAAGCAGATGTCAGTTAGACCTGCTCTGAGGTTAGATGACATAGTGTTTAAAATGGTGGCTGCAGGGGTCACTTGTTAAGAACTGTGTGATTCAGAAACCATATTCAGCAGACAAGAACAACTTTCAGTCTTAAAAATTTATGAACAGTTGTATATTCTTATATGCTGATTTTTAACTATTTACATAAATAGCAATATCTTTTTCTTTTACATAAAACTCTTGTAAATCTCTCTTCCTATAAAACTAAGCAATTTCAATTAACAATATCATATTTGAAATTGCTAGGCAACATCACTGATCTTTCATATAGTGTGGTTTTTGTTTTGAATCCCTTACTCTGCTGATGTTTGTCCTCAGGACATTTTTGTGCTTGTATGTATTCTAGCATCATCTAAGTCCAGAGGGTCTGTAATAAGTCAACTCATTTTACAGTCATTGCCAATTTCTACTGTAGTCCCTATATCGGCATCCACTGGGGGGACTCTTTTGAGTTTTCTTTCGAAAACAACAGATCCTTGGTGGCTGTTAGGAAATGAGAGTAGACAGATGGTAGAGTTGGCCTTAAACTTCTACTGTGTATGATTTTGGTGCTACTTTTTGCATACTTGTCCCTGTTCTCCATCTTTTGTTTCTGTCATTATACACTGGTTGTAATCTCACTGGCTATTCTGTCTGGAGTTCTTTGATGCCTCTTTCGAAGTGTTAGGCTTGTTGTCATTGTTGTTCAATTTGTTCTGTCACCTTTTTCACTAGTGCTGATTCAAAAGTGTATTTGCTGTAGGTAATGGAGTGCGTGTTTGGTGGTACAGGACAGGTGATACTGGACTGCTGTCCAGGCCTTCTGTTGGAGTATTTCTCCAGTCCAGTAATATCGTCCACGTGGTCTTTATTATCCCAGTGTGCCATTTGGCGATCTTAACAGTTGTTTCTGCTTTGCCATTAAACTGGCTGCGATGTGGAGTTTTGTAAAGGGACTACTCAGTGCACAAGAAACACACATACTTAAAGTACTACAGGCAGGCAAATGCTCTTTTATTCAACTACAATACACTCCTGATTATCCGAATAACATGAGGGACAGGATTTTATTTGGATAATTAGGAGGAGTTTGGATAATCGAGAAGGCAGGAGCCATTCAGCACCAGGACGGTTTCCTCTGCTGCTGGGGGCTCCTCCTCCTCACAGTCCTGGCCAGGGGATCTCTGTTCTGCCCTGCTCACTCATTCCCATGACAGTGGGGGTGAAAAGGGCTCCCTATGCTACAGCAGGGCCAGCAACCCCCCTGATCCCTGCCTGCACAACGGGGAAGTGCATGCTGCACTTGGGACAGGACAGAACCTTGTAGTCCATTTCCTTATCTGGGAAGCCACTACTGATGTCTGGTTGAGATGTTCCATGAATAACACAAACTTTCCTGGAAGCTCTGTAGAACCAGATTGTTTTAGTAATGGCATTCAACTGAGGCTGTTTGTGCTGGCAAGCTAATGCTCTGCCTTATAAATTATCCCATACAGGAGAAGCTCAATGATACGAACACCAGAGTTTACAGACTGACCAGTCAACCGGACACCATGTGAAACCAGAAATAGCCAATCAGGCAGCAGCGGAGACAAAAAAAACCCAACAACCACCAATACTGTACTGTGCCTGTACTGAATCTTAAAGGTAAACACATCTGGGCTGCCTGTCCCCACCCCACCCCCACCCTCATGTGCAGGGCAGCCATTTACAGCTGCAGTAAGAGGTGAAGATGCTGGGGCTGTCAACCCAAGGCAGCTGGAGCCAGCAGAGCAGGAGCAGCACCGAGATCTGCACCGTTTTCACCTCTTCCCTCCCACCCCCTCCGCTGGGAGGAGGGCTTGCTGTTTTCACCCTCCTCCCGCAGCCGGGAGGGGGACGTGCTATTCTCTCACGCGCACACACACACGCACCCCACCTCCCCCTGTGGGGAGGAGGACAAGCTTGCAATCCAACTCAGGAAAAGAAGCTGCCTGCGGGAGCTGAGGTGGGAGCTCAGCTGCTGCTGAAGCCTGGCCTGGAGTCTCAGCTGCTGGATCTGGAGCCCGAACTGTGCTTTGTTCAGCGTTATGAACATTTCAGAGTTACAGACAACCTCCATTCCCCGGGTGTCAGTAACTCTGAGGTTTTACTGTGCTCATAAGTAGCTTTAGACAAAGTCCAGTGCTGTACCAGGGCAGCTGCCATGGCTTGTACACCCTTATTTTAATTCAAGACTCTCACAAGTTGTTTGTGATCCATCAGAATGGTAAAAGGCTTCCCATATAGGTATTGATTCAAAAAATAATAGTAGACTTTCTTCCTCTAACTGAGAATAACTCCATTCAGCTTTAGTCAGTGACCTGGAGACATATCCAATTAGTTATACTCCAACATCCCTCAAGTTATGTAACAAAACTGTCCCTACCCTGTAAGATGAAGCATCACATGACAGAATTAATCCTTTGCCCAGGTCACAATGAACAAGGAGATCCAAGGATGTGAGTAGCTTTTTAGACTTCTGGAAAGCTCCCTCTTGTCTCTTTCCCCAATATCAGGGGGTTTCCTGCCTCAGGAGTTGATGCCAGAGCTATAAAAGGGCTGAAACATTTGGGAGATATGCTATAAAAATTTAATGTACCTAAGTATGCTCATAGCTCAGTTGTTTTCTCAGGGGCTAGGGCCTGTTGTGACTTTTCTGCCACAGGGTGAATTCCCTCCTTGTTTATCCTGTAGCCCATATACACCACTTCTGGTCTCATGAGTAAAAAACAAAAAAAAAACCCCAAACAGTTACTTTGTTTTAAGCAAAGTCTCGCTGCCTTCAATCTTTGAAGTATGTTCTTCAGTACTGACAGGTGTTCAGCATCACTTTTGCCTGTGATGAAGACATTGTCAGTCCACATCACCACACATGAGATACCTTCCAACAAACTTTCCATGGCCCTCTGGAAAATTTCAGATGCTGCTGATATTCCATGTGATAATTGATTGCACTGGTGTAGTCCCTTGTGAGTGTTTATAGTGATAAATTTCTTACAGTCCTCTACTCTCATCTGCTGGTACACCTGCAACATGTCTAGCTTACTAAATTTTTAACCCCAAAACGGAGCAAGTCCTCGGTCCATAGAGTGGGGTGACTTTATAACCCCTGCAATGCAATGGTCTTGTCTGGTTTAACCATGAGCACCATAGGTGTGGTCCATTCGGAAAACAGCACTGTTTTGGTGCTCTGCTTTTCCCACCTGTCTAACTCAGTGTCAGTCTTTTTTCTGAGGGCACAAGGAACTGGTGTTGCTTTAAAATATTTTGGTTGACCTTACCACCCATTGCCTTCAAGGCAAGGCAAAGGACTCAATTAGTCATGCTCTGCACTGGGGGGCAGAGTAACTAATTGCCTCCTGGATAGATGAGGCAGAACTAAGCTGTATAAGTAGACTGAGTTTGGGGGAAGATCTGGCAGAGGCGGGAGAGAGAAGCCCTGGTTTAGTACCTAATAGGCAGGCTACAACAAGGGAACCATAGTGAAGCCTGAGAGAGGTGGATGGACTATTAGTTTGAAGACTTGTTTGAATCTTTATTTAGACTCGTTCACACTAATCTGGAGGGGGTTTAGACTTTTATGTGAATTAATCAGAGGCTCAAGCCATGGAACAACTAGAGGGGGAGTTGGGAGAAGCAGCAGATTGAGATAGGATATTGCAGGCCCGGGAAATAGCCACCAGGGGAGTGCAAGAGGCAAAGTCACCTGCAACATGGCATCCAAATGTGAGGAGGCACCCTAGAGGTGAGGAGGCATGCTTATACCAATAGTCACAAATATCAAGTGGCTCCTGTCACAGTCCAGATTGATTCCCCCCTAGTGGATGGTCACCAGACTGTGTTAATTTGACTCAATCTTTGGATTCCATATGCTTTCAAGTCACCTGGGTCTGGGCAAATCACTGTTTCTAACTCTGGGCCTCTAAGGCACCATCCCTGGGGTGAACTCCCCGTCTGGCCCCCTTCTTTGGCTGTGGGACTCTGTAGTCTGGCTGCCCTGGCCTTAAACCAATGCTGAACCTCCCAAGTCTCCCCAGTAACTTAAGCTTGCTCCTCCAGAGATGCACCCTTGTGCTTGCTCTGAATTAAAATGTGATTATTTGGGGAAACATGACGGTTAAAGCAAGGAATGCAGGCTTTGGAAATGAAAAGCTTAGACACACACATACTTTATGCTTAGGCAGAACAGGAGAATTACAGATCTAGGCAAGATAATAAATGCCCAAATGCAATTCTCCCTCAGAGTCCTCGCCACTCCAAAGAGTCCTTGGATTCATCAGTGTCCTTCTGAAGGCAGACAGAAGTCCCTGTGCCCACTCCTCCAGTTGTCTTCTGTTTCTGGTGATTAACTGGCTTCTTTGCTTAGTGAGCATGTCACTTTTAAAATCAGTCTGTAACACCTTTTCTGATTGTCACTGAGGATTTTCCGTAGTCCAATCCCCCTGTCGGTCAGTGGCTCTTCTGTTAGCATCCTCTTTTTCCACCAGGGTTGAACTATTCACTATTGATGCCCCATTGATGAACCTGTTTTAATTTTCTAGACATCTCCTGTTTCTGCTGCAAAATGGAAGCTGTAATCCACATTGAAGATTACAATCATACATGCTATTTCACAAAATGGAATTCATAAATTGACACACGTATTCCGCAACTGTCAGCTCCTCTTCCTTCTTTTCTGGCTGTCTTGACATAATGACTGTTCTGAGTGATTGAAACATGTTGTCTGTTAGAATGTGTGTCTATTTGCAGAAGTGCATCTGTCTGTTACATGAACAAGTTCTCTCTGGTTGATATGTTCAAGTTCCTGATAAAACTCCTCCTCTTGGCATATACTGAAAATTTCATAATCTTGGATTTCAGTAGTCTGCAATGAACATCACTGACTCTTGTTTGTATTATACATCCAAGCAATATTTTTAACTGGTTACTGAAAGCTCATGCTGTCACATCGGTGTAATTCTTAAAGTCACGTGTGTGTAAAGAAGCTGAAAATGGCTGAGAAGTTAACATTGGATGGTAACACACTATGAATCCCAGTGATGATTGAACCAGGTGATATTCTGAACAAAAAGTGCTGTCAGCCATGCTTGTAGTTTGTTGCCATCACAGCACACTGAGTCAGAAATTCTAGAGTGATGTTTTGAGTAATTGTGTGTGCTGTGGTGTTGTGTGGGTGGTTGTGTTAATTTATTTGTGGGTTGTTTTTAGCTGGGAGAGTTGTGTGGATTTGTACAGGTGGCAAATGAGGGTGGTGTACTATGGTTAGTGGCTGTGTGGTTGGGGTTGTGTATGGCGGTTGTGTTGGTTTTTGTGCTGGGAGATTTGTGCATGGGTGACAGTTAGGCGCACATGTATGACAGGTGGACCAAGTAATCCACCATCTATACAGTAGCTCCCTTATTCAACCAATGCAATTGCTGCATGCAAATTTGTTGTAGAGTGAGGGTGGTAATTGGTTGAGTTACTGCTGATAACATAATGGCTTAAGATTCTTGGCATGACATAGATACACACCTTACTGTAGCTGCATACCACATAGATGTAATTCATAGTCACCTCTTTTGCCCTGTTTCCTCCCTCCCCTCTAACTGCACTGTCTTCCTTTACCTTTTACCCCGTCTCCTCTCCTCCCCCTAATTGTGCATCCTGCCCTACCCTAACACCCCTACCTCTCCTACCGATTATCCCCCTGCCTTCTGGCCCTACTTCTTTGCCCACTCATAGCTCCACCTTACGCACTCACCACAGAACCCCATTTACCCACCACTACCACGTACATGCCCATCTGCCTTTTGCCTCTATACCCATCTCCCACCCATGCCTCCCTGCCCAAACCTCTGCCTCCCACCAGCCTCCTGCACCCACCCAACACCCCCTTGCTCCCCTCCTCCACTTCTGTTTCCCCGGCATCTAATACCCTCTGCATCCCCTAGCTTTGCCCCAGCTCCCCTGATCTCTGACCTCCTGGCTTACCCTGTCTCTGACCATCCTCTGCCCCTGGCTTCCCCAATTTCCTTTTCTGTCTCTCTCCCCAGCCCGTCATTGGAGCAGGAGAGGTCAGGACAGGATGGGATGCAGTAGGATTGTAATAATTTCTGCCAAGAAGCTTCTCACTGCTGCTGGGAGGAACCAGACCCTGAAAATATTTGAACAGTTTTGGACAAGCCTATGGGGGTGTCAGAACCTGGGATCCACCAGTGAAGCATGAACTCCCATGGAGTTGGCCCAATTGCTCCAGGCAGCCTTCCCCTCTTTCTGCCAACCATCCCCTCGCTGCACCTATCTCCTCATTCCATAAGGCCACCTATCTCCTCATTCCCTGCAGCTCCTGGCTGTGCAACTGGATGCACGGGTGGCATTGGCAGTGCCCCACTGGACCCTCAAGCCTCCCAGGGAGCTCAGCCACACACTGGACAGTTTCTACATTTATACCTGCTCAGATTTGGGTGGGCCTGGTTGCTAAATGAGTGGGCCAGGGCCACCCATGGCTATGCCTCTGTTCTGAACAAAAAGAGCTCTTAACCATGCTTGTAGCTGCTTCCAGCACTTCACACTGACTCAATCGACATTTTAGGCTTCAGAGTGACACAGAGTGACAATCCTGGAATTTTATTATTCAGATTATCATTGACATTCTTTGCAGATGTTTTGGAGCTGGTAGCAAAGGCTTTCTGAAGATGGATTCCAAAAGTTTGTGGTCTGTGTAAGCTGTACAGATATAATTACTTCCCAGGAGCTTGTGGTCAAACTCGGGGCGTGCTAAAACAATGGCTAATCATTCCCTCTCTATTTGAGCGTATTTTAGCTTTGTTGGCAGTAGCGTCCTAGAGGTTAATTCTACAGGCTGACTATTTTGTTATAACACTGCTCCTAATTCACATTCACTAGCGTCACACTGAATAGTTACCGGTGCCTTAACATCATAGTATTTTAGGACTGGATGGTTAGTCATTAATGTCTGGATCTGTTGGAAAGCATTTTGCTGTTGGGTTTCCTGACACCATCTAGCCTCTTTACTGGTCAATCTCTTAAGGGGTTCACCGATGCCTAAGAGGTATAGCAGGTATTTGGAGAGAAAATTAACAAATCCCCCAAAGTGGTAAGCCTGCTAAACAACCAGTGGGGCCACTGGACGATCGAGATGCTAAAGGAGCAGTCAAAGATGATAAGGCCACTGTGGAGAAACTAAATTAATTCTTTGCATCAATCTTCACTGTTGAGGATGTGAGGTAGATTCCCAAACCTGAGCCATTCTTTTTGGGTGACAGATCTGAGGAACTGTCCCAAATTGAGGTGTCATTAGAGGAGGTTTTGGAACAAATTGATAAACTAAACAGTAATATGTGTCTAGGACCTGATGGTATTCATCCAAGAGTTCTGAAGGAACTCAAATGTGAAATGGCAGAACTACTAACTATGGTATGTAACCTATCATTTAAACCAGCTTCTGTACCAAATGACTGGAGGATAGCTAATGTGACACCAATTTTTAAAAAGGGCTCCAGAGATGACCCTGCCAACTACAGGCCAGTAAGCCTCACTTCAGTACCGGGAAAATTGGTTGAAACTATCATAAAGAACAAAATTGTCAGACACATAGATGAACATAATTTGTTGGGAAGTAGTCAATATGGTTTTTGTAAAGGGAAATCATGCCTCGCCAACCTACTAGAATTCTTTGAGGGGGTCAACAAGCAAGCAGAGAAAGGAGATCCAGTGTATATAGTGTATTTAGATTTTCAGAAAGCCTTTGACAAGGTCCCTCAACAAAGGCTCTTAAACAAAATAAGCAGTCATGGGATAAGAGGGAAGGTTCTCTCATGGATTGGTAACTGGTTAAAAGATAGGAAACAAAAGGGTAGGAATAAATGGTCAGTTTTCAGAATGGAGAGAGGTAAATAGTGGTCCTCCAGGGATCTGTACTGGGCCCAGTCCTATTTAACATATTCATAAATGATCTGGAAAAAGGGGTAAACAGTGAGGTGGCAAAATTTGCAGATGATACAAAACTAGTCAAGATAGTTAAGTCCCAGGCAGACTGCAAAGAGCTTCAAAAGGATCTCACAAAACTGGGTGACTGGGCAACAAAATGGCTGATGAAATTTAATGTTGATAAATGCAAAGTAATGCACATTGGAAAACATAATCCTAACTATACATATACAAAGATGGGGTCTAAATTAGCTGTTACCACTCAAGAAAGAGATCTTGGAGTCATTGTGGATAGTTCTCTGAAATCATCCACTCAATGTGCAGCAGCAGTCAAAAAAGTGAACAAAATGTTGGGAATCATCAAGAAAGGGATAGATAATAAGGCAGAAAGTATCATATTGCCTCTATATATACCCATGGTACGCCCACGCCTTGAATACTGTGCGCAGATGTGGTTGCCCCATCTCAAAAAAGATATATTGGAATTGGAAAAGGTTCAGAAAAGGGTAACAAAAATTACTAGAGGTATAGAACGGCTTCCGTATGAGGAGAGATTAATAAGATTGGGACTTTTCAGCTTGGAAAAGAGGCAACTAAGGGGGGATATGATAGAGGTGTTAACAGATTTGCCCGTTACTTTGGGGTATGCTCATTTATTAGGGTTACTCTTCTGGGAGGGGAGGAGGGTTTCTGTAATTCTATCAATGTACTGCTTGTGTCACGTGTGTTTTCATATGGAGCTCTACTTCTCCCTTATGCAAATCCCCTCCCAATGGAGCTATCCTGCAGGACCTAGGTTCCCTAGGGCTGGGTTCCTCTAACCTCAGAACTGGTTGAACGAACACACACACACACATACACACCCCACCCCCCCGAGCGGACCGGGTCAAGCAGCACTTTCAAGCTGCCACCCTTATATGTCACAAGTTCAGCATGTCCCTATTCCCACTTTTACATCACAATTGTACTGGTAATAACCCACTTGAGGAGCAAACCCCACAGTATATTTGGGCGCTACAGGGATCTTTAGCTTAGGTAAAAGAAGCAGTGCTGCAGAGTAAATGAGGAAGCTAAAAACACAAAAGAGTAAAGTACATAGAGAGAGAAGCAACCAGCTTAACCATAAAAGCTTTTTTAACTGAATAATAGTAATAACTACACAAGGAGGGCTAAACAAACATAACAGTTACATTATTAAAGGTTAATACTGTACCTGAGATAGAAAAGAAAACAAAACAGAGAGAGAGGGAGGGAATCTCACCCACTCCATGAGGCTTGAGCTGGTCAGGGTTCCCAGGTGATGGTGGTAGCTCAGGGTCCTGAGTGCTGGAGACAGGCAGAGCCCCCAGCAAGATGAGTCAGGAGATGGAGTCCCAGTAGAACTGATGCAGAGTTTGGGTCCATGCATCAGAACACTTACTTGGGCATAGATAGGGGTTTTTGTAGAGAAACAGCAATGATTCAAGGGAGAACACTAGATTTGTTTATGGGTAAACTGATTATGGGTAGTTATAAAATTACATTTGTAATAACATTTGCAGTAGGGAGCCCAGGATTGCTACCACTGGTGAAACTGAACTAGCTTTAGCAATGGTGGAAAACTTTTGAAAATTTTCCTTGCTGTGAATGGAGACTCTGGACCTTTCCTGGTTGTGCTGATGCACTGGGAACACTGCAATCTTTGCAGGATGTGGGATTTTTGGAGGCCTGCTGTACACTCTTGTGTGTCACAGCTAGCAAAGCCACATAGTACAAAATTCAAAAGAGGCACAAGCCAGTACTAATGCCATCTGTGGACATATTGGAAAGGTGATGTTAATTGTTCTCTGTGCCCCTGGCTTTGGATGAAACATGCTAAAAAGTAATCAAGTAACTGAATGTGCATAGCTGAACTTCAAATTGCATTGAACTGCTGACAGTTTGGTAACTTGCCAAATTGAATTATACACTTCATAATTAAATTATCCAGCATTAAATGGTTTCTATTCAAGACCAGTCTATGCACTCCAGGTAACTTAATTGAAACATTTTTTTTAATAATCAAATAAATACATTCAGGCAGCTTTAATTTAAATATAAAACTTCTGCTTTTGGTAATAGCACTCAAAAATCAGCTCAAACTTATTTTGTTTTTGTATATGAACTGTGTAGCAAATAATTCAGCTACAGGAAGTAATTAACATGTAGCCAATCAGATATTTACATATAAAAGATTACTTTGGTTTAGATATTTGTAATACCCTTAATTTAACTAAAATCTGCCCCTAAAACCATATAATGGTGGCGCAAAAGTACTGGGAATTTAAGTACATAGTCTACCATTGGTTATACCTATCCAGTACATGAATGTTTCCTTCGTCCCTTAATCATTACATATCCCTTTTAGAAAAATAAAAGTTTACTTCTACATTGAAAAAGAAAAACCAAGGAATACAGTAAAAAATTTTTTAGACTAACAAAATTTAAGTGATTTATTTAACCCTAGTAGAACAAATGTGCATGGTTATAACATTTTCCATGTAAACTTGGACATATCAGAGTTCACATGACATGCAAGAACTTGATCTTATAGACTCTTACTTACATTAATAATCTTTACATGAGTAGTCCTCTTTTTTTCAATGGGACTACTTGAGTGAGTTACATTTTATAGGATTATGCCTAAGGCTACAAGTCAGTCATGGAGGTCACAGATTCCATGATTTTATGTGACCTCTGTGACTTCAGCTCCAGGCGGCACGGCTTGGGCTGTCAGCCCTGGGGCAGTGGGGCTCTGGCTTCTGTGATTTATTGTTTATTGTTTATTGCCTGTGTCCTGTTTGTGACTTTTACTAAAAATACCCATGCCAAAATCTTAGCCTGAATCATGCCCTTTTACCTTGTGGGCCAAGGGCCTGATCCTGTAATCCTTAGTCACCGAAGTAATGTTTGTGCATTTGAGTTCAGTACCATGGGATACTGGTAGGAGTAAGGAGAGTGGAATTTGGCTCTAAACAAGAGAAGATCTCTTATAGCAGGCAAGATGGAGATTTGATTAATGAATAGTTCTGCATAAACCGTCTTTTTCAAGAAATTTCACTACCAATTTTTGTCTCACTCCAAAACTGGAGGAAAAAAAACCTACTACATATATATATATATATATATATATATATCATTAGCCGAGTACTCAAGTTCTGTCGTATAGGTAGGACAAAGGAATTCACGACTACAGTTGTATCCTTTGTTACGACAGAAAGTTCTAGGAAAGGGTCAGGTTGATTAGGGTTCTCCAAAAGATGGTTGCGTACAGGGAATCTTACCAAACTGAAGGCATCGATGGGCAGTGTGAACCATGGTATACTGTACCACCAAAGCTGTGCAAACTATAATGGCAGATAGAACTGAAGCACTGTCAAACTTGCTCCACTGAATTCTAGTCCCGCTACTGTATCAAAAAGCATTGTTGTTTAAATAGCCAGACTTCACTGGATGATGCTTTCAGTTGCAGGATGCTGTGATTAGTATCAAAGAACAATCTTTGTTTTCCTGAGTAAACATTTTTAAAATAAAATGTATTTCCCCATGTGTACTGTTTTACATTATTCTTCTCAGTGGTTCTTTCCATTTGCTAAGGCCTGATCTACATGCAGCTTTTGTAATTGCTATAACTATTTCAGTTTGGGATGTGATTATTTTAATATTGATATAGGTATACCAGTGCAGATGCAGTTATACAAATATGAAGATACTTATAGCTGTATAGCTATGGGAGTAAGCTAACTGTGCCCACACTAGGGGGACCATATCATTTTAAGTATACCAGTATAGTTTATGTGATACTTCTGAGTGTAGGTGAGCCCTTAGATACTGGTGCTGATTCCCCACTGCCTTGTCAATTGTGTAGTCCTTTACACTAGTGCAAAGTAGATGTAAAACACTACCAAATTAGAATGGCAGTGCTTTGTACCAGCTCTGCTGTTAGCATTGGTTTCATTGTATTAAATGCACACCGAGCTTGCTAGAAACTTGGAAAGGAAATTTGTTTGAACTCTGTTTTTCAGATATAAAATTTTTAACCCCTTTTGTGCTGCCATTTTAAAAAGACTCTTCAGTGAAAGCAGTGAAATATCAAGTTCTTCATGCATTTGAAAGCTGAGAAATGTATAAACCAGGAAAATGGATACATTTTTTCTCCCAACATCAATCCGTTTCTATATTATTTGGATATATGAGCTCCCTCTGGTGGCCACTTTTCATTAATAGTTTTCACTTTTCTGCAATAAAGAATTTGTTAAGCTTAGTGGTTAAGTTATTTGCAGTAGTATAGAAGTTTGTAGGGTCAGGTGGTGTTGTGCTGCCTCAGTTTTAAAAATATTTAATATTTGTTTTTATGTTGGCATGATATGGAAAAATAAACCCTCATAACTTTTTTCCTAAAGAAGAAAAAACCGAATTGATGCTATATCTGATTTAATATAGGTAGCATGTACAAAAATAGCCAAGTTAAACAACATAGAATCAGAGGTAACTTGATTCGCTTCCAGGGACTCCAGAAATTCACATATAGGAGCTGTGTGGGTGGAAGACTAAACCTTAATTGTGTCTTGTTTAACTTGACCATGGAAATAGCTAAACAGGTTCTTGTTTAAAAAAAAACCCCAAATCCTTATTCTCAATTACAGCAGTGTACATTCAGAGTTACTTAAATGTACAATGTGGCCCCACCTCTTTATATCTGACCTTTTCTTTTTCTAAGGTGGTTATTTTTGTAGTTGCTAAATCAAGTAGAAATATTATATTGTGATGCTTTCATAAGATAAGTTTAAATATTTTCAATATGTCTGGCTACTAGGCTTATGTATAGACAACTTAAAAACTGTAAGTAGGATTAAAAAGAAAACAATCAGCTAACCCTATCCATTATAGGCAGATAGTTGCTTTCTTTGTTATTTCATTTCTGATCAATCAGCTATATACTGAAGAGTGGAGAAACTCAGTCCTAGTGTGAAGCCAGGAAGGCTTCAGACCTCTATCTATAATCCTCATCTATACAGTAGCAAGATTGGGATGTGACCCTGTTTTATCTCATATGTTATATTAGGCACACAAAATTCTGAGAACACACAAATGTAAAAGAAAGAGATGTTGTTGCCTCCTTCCCCATGAGGGACTATGTTATAAGCTTTGTGTAAGTGTGAGAGTGATAAAGTCAATATAGATCATGCCTTTTAGTTCTCTCTCTTTGTCCAAATGTCCTGGCTGTGTGTGCAAATGTCTGGGCTGTGTGTAAATCAGGGTGTATTTTTCAAAAGTGCTCAGTGTTGGCCTAGCTTTTCTCCCATTGAAATCAATGGGAGTTTTACCTTTAACTTTGATAGGAGCAGAGTTAAGCCAACCCTGAGTGCTTAGGAAAATGTCACCCTTAAACTCTGTAGTCTTGTACCAATTCATTGGAACTATGATTATTACTTAATCAAGCTGTGTACTTAAACATTGTTTTTAACAAATGGTTAGTAAAAAGGTTACCTCAGGGCATCAGCTGTGGATTGTGACCCAGGCAGATGCAGCTGTGCTTTTGTCTGTATGAAGTATCTTTGTATAAATACAGGTTTCAGAGTAGCAGCTGTGTTAGTCTGTATCCGCAAAAAGAAAAGGAGGACTTGTGGCACCTTAGAGACTAACCAATTTATTTGAGCGTAAGCTTTCGTGAGCTACAGCTCACTTCATTGATGAAGTGAACTTCATGCATCCGATGAAGTGAGCTGTAGCTCACAAAAGCTTATGCTCAAATAAATTTGTTAGTCTCTAAAGTGCCACAAGTCCTCCTTTTCTTTTTGTGTATAAATACAGATGTCTGCATTTGGCTAAAACTGCAGACTCTCATTTGACCTTTTACATTGTAATTATCAATTTCTGTCAGACTCCCCTTAACACTTTCACCAGGCAATAACTGCAACAGCTTGATTTAAACTTGTTATCTGGTGCCACCTGGTGTATGAAATAAATAGCCTGCCAGAGAAGTGGAGGTCTGGGCAGAGGGACTGTTCTAAAATCTTCAAAAGAAACTAGAGATACATCACAATATGATGCAGAAAAATACTTTAATCTACAGTGATGCTGTATTTTGCAGATGGAAAATGGCACAAAAGAGAAAAACAAACAAATCATGTTGTCTAATACATTCACAGAGACCAACACTCCTTGTAGAAAAGACTTGTATTCACTGAAATTCATTGAATAATCAGTAGAGGTCATTAATGAATTTCTTAAATACATCTTGCCTACTAGCAAAACTTAATTTAAATAATGTCATCAATGATGCAAATTCCTCTCTTAATTAAAACTTTTATAGTCGTGATTGCTATGTTTTTCTTTAAATTAATGTCACTACATGTATATTGACTCTTCATATTTTGAGTTGGACAAATGCCTGTGATTGTCTAAATATATTCATATTGTATACATAAAAATAAAGTATAATCCTGCTAGCAATGAGTTCTGGTCTCTACCAGCTGATGTGATATGAAACACTGAGCAGAAAATATTAAAATGTTAGACATATTTATGTTACAAGCACAGGTTTAATGAACATGCAGGACAAAGCTGATCAATGTAGCATGTCAATTACTCCCTCCACACCACTCTGTTATAGCAAAGACAGTCAGCTCAGAGATTCTTACCTTCTGGTGAGAGTACTGCTTATTTACCTGACCCCATAGAATACCCTTTTAAAACTAAGAATGACAAAACAAAACAAAAAAACAGAAACAACAACAACAAGACAGATATCCTTTTATATGCATGTTTTGCTCTTATATTTAATTTCTGATCAACTTGTCACATGAAGCCTGGGAGATAAGATGCCAAGAAATAAAAATGTCTACAGTTGGATAGATCAGTGCATATTTTACACCTTTCCTCTACTATTAGGGTCATGGCGTAAAATCTACTTTTTGCCAACTATGGTGAAGGGCTGGAGTACACACCAGATTGATCTGCTATAAATGTTCTACTTTACAGCATGTTAGTATTTTCTAGTAGTTAGTTGAAGGTTATAACTGCCAAGTTTTTCTGTGGCAGAAATACACCT
Organism: Lepidochelys olivacea; assembly: GCF_965140295.1. NCBI lineage: Eukaryota > Metazoa > Chordata > Testudines > Cheloniidae > Lepidochelys > Lepidochelys olivacea. The sequence continues at coordinate 78,883,011 of NC_140414.1, forward strand.
TCCAGGGGAAAAAAAAGGGAAGGGGAAGAGCCTCACAATAATAGACACAACTCTCTCTAAGCATTATATACAATTATATTTTCTCTGATTTGGTTTGTAATGTATCTAGTTTGCCCCATCTTGCTTTGAGTTATAAAGTGTATGAGTTTAGAGTGTTGATGAAAATGTTTGGATTTAATAATAAACATTTATAATGTCCAATGATTCCTGGATGTTGTACATAGAATTACGATTAGACTAGAAATATATGTAGATCCCAGGCTTGGCTTTTGTATCTTTAAATTAATGCTAATAGGAAAAAAAACTTTTCAGAGTATATATTATTATGCATGAAATAACTTAGTATTTCTTTATATTTACTAAATACTTTTCAGCTGTGCTTATCATGAGCACAATGTTTACTGAATGTAACTTTAAGACATAACAGTATGTGTTTTAGCAGGTCATTAATATTTGACTCAAGTGCAACTTTGTTCCATTAGATACCAGAGGTGTGTACTAATAACGTAGTAAAACATGCTTTGCAGTGTCTTAATACGATTACATTATGCCTCCTTGGTTTCATTTTTTAGCCCAATAACATTTGTAATTTGCTGAAAAAAGACAAACGGCAGGTCTAAAAACACAGAGGAAAAACATTACTAACTTTATGATGCACATGTTCCCAAAGCTTGTAGTATTATTTGTCTGGACAAACCATTAAAAATAGTGGGAAACAGGGTTTTTAAAACTACCTTCTCTTCTGCCTGCCTGCCCCCATCCCAACTTCATGTTCATAACGGGTACATCAACTCTTAATCAGTACACTATTCTTTATGGCAGGGGTTTACAAATTGTGGGGCATGCCCTGTCATGGTTCCTTCCCCACTCTGAACTCTAGGGTACAGATGTGGGGACCTGCATGAAAACCCCCCTAAGCTTATTTTTACCAGCTTAGATTAAAACTTCCTCAAGGTACAAACTATTTTCCTTTTTCCCTTGGACTTTATTGCTACCACCACCAAGCGTCTAACAGATATATAACCGGAAAAGAGCCCGCTTGGAAACGTCTTTCCCCCAAAAATCCTCCCCAAACCCTACACCCCCTTTCCTGAGGAAGGCTTGATAAAAATCCTCACCAATTTGCATAGGTGAACACAGACCCAAATCCTTGGATCTTAAGAACAATGAAAAAAGCAATCAAATTCTTAAAAGAAGAATTTTAATAGAAGAAAAAGTAAAAGAATCACCTCTGTAAAATCAGGATGGTGAATACCTTACAGGGTGATCAGATTCCAAACGTAGAGAATCCCTCTAGGCAAAACCTTAAGTTACAAAAAGACACAAACACAGGAATCTACATTCCATTCAGCACAGCTTATTTTCTCAGCCATTTAAACAACCAGAATGTAACGCATATCTAGCTAGATTACTTCTAAGTTCTAAGACTCCATTCCTGTTCTGTTCCCAGCAGAAGCATCACATAGACAGAGAGAACCTTTGTTTCTCCCCCGCAGCTTTGAAAGTATCTTGTCTCCTCATTGGTCATTTTGGTCAGGTGCCAGCGAGGTTATCCTAGCTTCTTAACCCTTTACAGGTGAAAGGGTTTTTCCTCTGGCCAGGAGGGATTTTAAAGGTGTTTACCCTTCCCTTTATATTTATGACAGCCCACCTTAGGGATAGGGTGACCAGATAGCAACTGTGAAAAAATGGGACAGTGGGTGGGGGGTAATAGGAGCCTATATAAGAAAAAGTCCCCCAAACCAGGACTGTCCCTATAAAAATGGGACATCTGGTCACCCTACTTAGGGGGCTGTGAAGGAACATTTTGGGGCGGGGAAGCAGTGATGCTAAGCGGCTTGTGCCAGCCCTACATGGTGGGGGACAGGAAGGGAGCCCCACCTCCACCCCCAAACTCACCTCTGAGGGCCACCTAGCCTGTGGGTCAGTGTCAACATCCACCATGGCTACCCCCAGAGACAGTTGCATGTATCTTCCACCACCCTGAAAACTCAAGCGGGAAGGAGTAGGTATTGGCCCTGCCTTAGTGGTGCTGTCTGGCTGCAAGGTAGAAGCAGCCTGTGGCTGAGGAAGCCTTGGCTGACCCATTGGTAAGTATCTGTATTTGAAACTTACAGGTGTAGATAATTTAATTAAAGTTGTGTTAAGGTCTCTGTTAGGGTTATGAGTAGGCTGTCAAGCATACTTTTGCATGTGTCTATTTTTGTCTGGGTTGAGGGGAGGCCACAATGAAAAATTGCAAGTCAAGGGCGGGGGAGGGCTCAGCTCAAAAAATTTGCTAATTGCTGCTTTATGGTGAATAATGTGGCAGATGATGCCACTCCAGTGGTTTGAATAAGGGTTTCAGAATAAGTATGATATTGTAACATTGAACAATCTGTGTGCCTAGGCATATTCAATGACAAAAAAACTGTTAATGCAGAGTTAAGGTTATCTGGTGCTGTCTCATGCCCTTCCAGAACATAGAGTTCAAAACTCAAACATCTAAAAACCAGGAAATAGAATTAAGCTATACACTAAAGCAGTGGTTCTCAAACTTTTGTACTGGTGACACCTTTCACAAAGCAAGCCTCTGTGTGCGACCCCCCTTTTAAATTAAAGACACTTCTTTACATATTTAACATCATTATAAATGCTGGTGGCAAAGTGGGGTTTGGGGGTGGAGGCTGGCAGCTCACGACCCCCATGTAATAACCTCATGCCCCCCTGAGGGGTCCCAACTACCAGTTTGAGAACCCCTACACTAAAGCAACCTTAATTCTGCCCCCTGGAGGTGGCAATAGCCACTGGGAATTATCTGCATCCACTCCAGCTGTATTCACTGTATTAAGAGTAGCTGTATTAAATGGTGAAGGGATTAGTTGGAGCAGTTTGGTTGTACTATGATTGTGATATGAAGAGATCTGGAGGGCCCAGCCACTTTGGGGTGGGGGTGGGGTCTGAGCCCCTCTCCCAGGAGACCCAGCCTCCCATGTATGGTCAAAGGAATAGGTGCCTATGTACCTTGAGAGAGATATAGTATGGCTCATTTCAGCAGAGAGTTCTGCAGAATGGGTCAGTAGCAATGTATAGGGGGGGTTCTTGCCATGGGGATTGTCAGCCCGGTTGGAATCTGAAAGCAATTTGTAGGTTTAATGATGGGTAAGTGAAAGTATAGTAGATTGACACCTCACTGTTAGCACCGTGGCAAAAGATAAATGTCCTGAACACCTTCCTGATCCCCCGCATCTCGTTCGTCCTAAGGGGATCTGCCGTGGCAAAGCTACCCCTCAACAAGGCAGACAAGATTGTCTGGCAGCTGGTGAAGAATTGGCTGTTCCTTCCCCAGAGAGCCAGCAACGAGCTGGTCTATATTGCCCACAGGCATGGCGGTGCCAATGTCCCCCGCATGGGTGACCTGTGTGACATCGCGGTGATCACCCACGCCTTCTGTCTGCTGACGTGTCCTGACGCCACGGCAAGGAACATCGCAGCAAATGCCCTCCATGACGCAACAAAGAAGCGGATCGGCAGAGCCCCCTCCAACCAAGACACCACCAGCTTCATGAGCAGTTCCCTGGATGGCGAATTCGGATGGGACGGGCACAACCTCGCTTCACTGTGGTCCCGCGCTCGCAATGCCACGCGTCACCTGGGGAAGCGCATTGGCTGCCGCTGGGAGTGGTGCGAGGAGTGCCAGGAGCTGGGAGTCCTGGTGTCACAGATCAGGTCTGAGGACAACACCATCGTCACCCCGAGTGCCAGGGGCATGCTGGAGAGGACCCTGAAGGCAGCCATCCACTCGCTGTACATGGAAGCCCTGAAGTGTAAACCAGATCAGGGTAAAGGCTTTCGCACTGACCAGCAAATGGGATGCCAGCAACCACTTCCTCGCCGGGGCAGCTTCACCCATTTCGCCGACTGGCGGTTCATCCACCGCGCCCGGCTCAACTGCGTCCCACTCAACGGAGCCGTCTGCCACGGGAACCGAGACAAGCGTTGCAGGAAGTGTGGCTACTCCAACGAGACCCTGCCCCACGTCCTGTGCAGCTGCAAGCCCCACTCCAGAGCTTGGAAGCTGCACCACAACGCCATCCAGAACCGCCTAGTGAAAGCCATCGCACCGCACCTAGGAGAGGTTGCCATAAACTGAGCCATCCCCGCTACTGACAGCCATCTGCGACCTGATGTGGTAGTCACCGACGAGGCCCAGAAAAAGATCATCCTCGTCGACATCACGAGAACAGGACCCCGGCCTTCCGCGAAGCCTGAGCTCATAAGCTGGAAAAATACGCCCCCCTGGCTGACACCCTGAGAGTGAAGGGCTGTGAGGTGCAGATGGATGCCCTGATCGTCGGAGCCCTGGGCCCTTGGGACTCCTGCAACGAGAGAATGTGCTGCGGACCTGTGGGATCGGTCAACGCTACGCACGGCTCATGCAGCGCCTCATGGTCTCGGACACCATCCGATGGTCCAGGGACATCTACATCGAACACATCACCGGCCACCGACAGTACCAGGAGGTGTGAGCCGGTACGACATCGTGCGTCAACTATGGGAAAGGGACTGAGAGGCTTTTTCCATTGGACCATATGAACTGGAACCATAAACTCACTGAACATTAAATCCCACCAAATGAGGGTAGATCCATCCTCATCATCGTATCCACTCATTATACTCCACACCTGAACATAGCCATTATATGGACAACATACCCCCATATCTGAGTGTCTGTACTTTGACCGGTTAAACTTTTACCCCCAATCAGGGAGATTGCAGATTATGTGTTCCTTACGCCACCAGCTCCTAAACAGAATTTCGCACCCCTTGATAATCTGTACCTTATTCCCTGATAACCAGAAACTTTTATGCTTGAACTCTGTAGCGTTTTCTTTTTATTTCAACATTATCTTAATAAAATTATTAAATCTGCTAAAATGGCATCCTGTGTGTAAGGAAGAAGAGGTGGTAAAAGGAGGTGAAGGGGTTATAAAATCCAGAAGGTGTGGTGATCTTTCTGTGGAGCTGCCTAAGTATTTGAGTGTAGGGCAGGTGTACGTCGTTTCTGTTCAATTCAGCTGACCTAAATCTAGGCTAACTTTTGCCTTAGCAAAGAGAAGGGGTTAGACTGTCCTAAAGTGGTCATGTACCCTATTCCCTGAGTATTATGCAAAGGCGGAGTGTTAGTATGCCTGTTATGGGTGTATTGAGATATTGCTCAAAGAGGTCAGCGTTAAGGTTCTGTTGATTTGTATCTTCTCTTTATGTCCTGGGTTTTAAAAGTTCAAGTTTGAAATATCTTACCTCTTTATTGCTTGGTTTTTAAAGAGGTTTGAGTTTTGCTCAACTGAAGGCTCTGGAAGGACATCAGAGACTACTGGGCAACATTAACTCTGCACTAATGGAGATTTTGGTCAGTGAATTTCCTGATTTCTTTTTTTTTTTAAAGAGAAATGTTTTTTGTATGAGTTAGTGGTCATTTAGGCAGTTTTAGTTATACTGTTGGCAACTGAAGCACTATTGTGGTTAGCTGAAGGTAAAGGATGCTGTGTGATTCCTAAGTGGTCCTCCTATCTCTTGTATACTTTGTTATAGTGGAATGATGACAATGGTCATGCTTTGAAATGTATGGAGGGTGGAATTGCTGATAGGTCAGGGAGAGAAATCACAGTTTTATTCCATGTTGCTTCCAAAAACTTTAGTGTGTGACAGAAGCCTGGGATATCTCTCTCTTTGTGCATCTCTTCCTCTACCATCCCCCACAACATATAGCTCTCCTGCCAATATTTTCAGCTAACCCTCCCCTCCCTGCCCAATTAAACCATTTGAAATTTAGAATCCGTTAGCATATAAAAAGCTGCTCTTTGCTGTCTGGTGCCCTCTGCTGCTGCATACACCTATCACAGGCGGCAGTTCACCATAGGAAGTGTGCAAGTCTCCAATATGTTATGTAGCCTGAGCTGCATCCTGTGCTCCCATTACAGCCCTGCTGTAGCCACCCTCCCTGACCACTATTTTAGTCAGGCTTCCCCAGCCATGCCCCTACTCCCCCCGAGTCTGCCCCCCTCCAAGGTGGCCTCTGCCCCCCCCGTTTCAGTCAGCACTCCAATTCCAGACAGGAGATGTGTGTAACTTAACTTTGTATTTCCTGGTTTTCAGAGGTCTTAATTTGCATCACCTTAAGATCCTGGCACAAACATGAGGGGGGGGGGAAAGGGAGAGGGGGCTCAGATCCTGGCACATGCATGGGAGGAGAGAATGTGGGTCTGTCATGTCCTCAATCCCGAATCCTTCTGCACTCCCCCTAGCACGCATCCCCATGTCCTTTCTCCCAGTGTCTCTTCCCTTCCACACCCTTAGTCCCTGCACATGTTCCAACCCCTTAGCCTTTCCCTACCACCCTTCCCACAGCCCCAAACGCGTCTCCCTCTCTTCCCCCCCTTACTTTTCCACCCCCTAACTCCACCTAATTTCCCTATGCTGCCCTAACCTCCATAACCCAAGGCCTGTGCAGCAAGCATTTGTATGTGTAATTGATTTTCTTTCCAGAAATAGTTTTAGCTCCTTCTGAATTTTCTGCTGTACTTGGATTACATTTCCCAAAATTAACCCCCTCCTCTCACAGAGGTAGACAGTAGCAACATTCCTACAGATCTTTCTCAGATTTCTGCCAAGGGTAGGGTTCAAGTTTACAATGCCTGGGTGTAGCTCAGGTTTAATGGCCATAGCATATACCTTTGAACCACCAAGGTCATGGGAAAGTGGATGGGCCAGAAACCCTTTTACCTAGTCTGTCTGCATATGCGCATTGAAATCTATTCAGTGGTCAAGTGTTAAGTACAAAGTCTAACTCTTCCTTTCATAACAATTTCAATATTGCTTTTCCAAAGGGGTTGGGAGTGCCATCCACTAGCTGAACTAAATGTTGAACTACTGAGATCAGTTGGGGGATGATCAGAGTTGTGGTTTGAACCCCATGTGTGTGTGCAAAAAATCACTGATAGAATCTGTACGCAGTGTTGTTGGAGGCATGTCAGTCCCAGGCTATTAGAAAGAGAAGGTGGATGAGGTAATATTTTTTTATTGGTGAGAGAGATAAGCCTTTGAGCTTATGAAGTGCTGAAGAAGACCTCTGTGTAAGCTCCAAAGCTTGTCTCACTAGTAGAAACTGTCAGCTTTCTGAAATCCTGTTTTTGTTTTTTCTGAGGGCTGTATCTTGGGAACTCTCTGTCAAATGATCATAAGTTTGGATCATTAATCCTACCCTTCGCTCCCAGGAGGCATAGCAAACTTCAAGCTAGTCCAAGGAGGCATGAGGATTTCAGAGCCCTTAGAAGAGTTATCCTAGAGGAAGGGGTTCTCAAGCTTAAGTACAGCAGAACTGATGCTGTTCTGTAATAGGGTGGGATTTTCAAATGCACTCAGTGCTGGCCTAACTCCGCTGAAGTTAATGCTGGTAAAACTCCCATTGACTTCAATGGCAGCAGAGTTAGGCCGGTGCTGAGCACTTTTGAAAGTCCCACTCACAGACCCCAGTCCAACAAAGACTTAGACACATGCCTAACTTTATACACTGTGAATAGTCCCATTGAAAACAATAGAACAGTTCACATGTTTAAAGTTAAGCATGCACTTAAAATGTTTTGCTGGATTGGGGTGACAGGACCTAATTCTGCCCTCCTTTAAACCCGGGCAACCTCAGTGAAGTCAATGCACTTGTATGGGAGTAACTGAGGGCAGTATTTATCCCATGGCCTTTTTGTTTATCTTAGGCACAGGCCAGTCCAAACTATTTGAAGGGAGAGAGAATCCATGATGTTCACTTTTTCTCAAGTTGTGTATGTATAAATGTCTACAAGAAAATATACATGGAGAGTTATGGTAGGGACTCATCAGCAAAGTGTCACAACAACATCTACTGGCATATTTTTTGCAAGATTTTATTATTATTATTGGTTAACAAATACTGTGGAAATTGTACGCACATGTTATGATTTAACTTTAAATATGAATTTCCACTGTACTAATGGTTGACCATGCCCCATCACTTTTAAAATGTAGTTAAAGTGTATGAGTGTTTAATAGTTGTACTTCCTAATATGAAAAGCCCACTTACAGAAAAATGAGTTCTTAACAATGTCCATAATTGCCAGTTTGATCATTAAACTTTACCATGGGTCATTGTTTCTCTCTGCCAAAAGATTATTAAATACAGATTAAGAGGTTTTTGCTAGCATTAGCTTTGGATTCATAAGGCATTGCTGTTTAAATATACTGTATGTTTTATTTGAGCTAGATTCAACAGCAGGGCATTTAAAAAAATTTAATTGGCAACTGACTTTCAAAGAGATTTAAACCATAATCGGATTATTCACTTCCTGTTGAATTTAAAGGATAAAGGCTTCTGCTTGTCTTGCTGTTCCATTGGATCTCTTCCTATTTCCTTTAATAGTGAGGTATTGTTGAACTACTGTATTCCAAGGGTTGTATCCTTTTTTGCTGCCAGGTCTCAAGTTCTCTCATACTCTCTGACTTTTTCTTATTATTGGAATGCCTAGTGGAACATTTTAATAGTTGGAAGTATTCACTTCTGAACTCAAAATGCATTTTCTTCCTGCGTCATTGTCCAAGATTGATATCTACAGAGAAGAGAGCTTTAAAAGGCCCTTGACTTTGGCTGTTTGCTGAAAGCTCATTTAACACATAACACTGGTAAAATTGAAAAGTGTACTTATTGCTGTGCCATGTATAGTTTCTTAGCCTATTTTTAGGATAGAAATCTTTACTGATCATTGGATTTATGGCTGACCTAGCCTGATTATCAGAAACACTCATGCATTTAATCTTTGTTTTGACTTTATATGTTTTGAGCTTGATAAGGTAGCAAGAGAATGTTGCCCATCTGGGATGTTAAGTTGGAAACCAGATTCACAGTTATCAGTTTACTTTAGCATGTATGCTACACACAGTTTGTACAAAGGAGGCTTGCCTGATATAAAAATAAACCGTGTATCTACATAAATACACAGATTCAGAACCAGTCTATAATCTCATAATGACTAAGAAGTTCAGAACACTATAAACTTTCATAAAACTTTGCATACTCCATTATTTCACCATAAGAGTATATCATCAGTTGTTTCAACTGCTCATTTGGGGGGGTTTAAACCTTCTGTTCTCCCTGTGGGGTGTTTGGAGCCTGCTTGTCACGATGGTGCTTTCAGAATGTGGTAAAGTGGGCCGGTTGCCTTACAATTTACTCTAGTGTCATGTCACGTTCAAGAATGATTCTGATGGCCCACTTCCCTGTTCTGGAACAGCAAGACCTAACAACTCCTTTGGGACTCAACCCAGAATGCTCAGCAATATTGGGTAACCTGCAGTCACGTGAGATCCTTCTTGCAAGTTCCCCCTGCCACTAGTGAAGATTTTGACTATCATAACTCATATTCCCAGCATCTCCTGGCTCAAGTGACAAGTTCCCAAGTCCATTTTTATATGGAACGACGTAGTACTATGGTGATGTTTGATCTATTTGTCTTTGTTTATACAGAATGGATACATCTTTCAGGGGAAGATGGTGACCTGCAAGTGATACAATGTTGCTAATCTTCCAGTAAAAATCTGTAAAACTACCACGTTATTCTCCATTAAAGCAACACATTAGATTCAATCTCTGCCATAAACCATATAGCAATCTGATAATGGCTAGGCAACTGGTGAGTTGTGGTTCCTGCTTCTAATAGGCTTCTGCAATAGGATATGTGCAATTCTTAGCCAATTTTTAGTGTACAATCTCTCCAGCACCAACCCACTTTTTAGTGTCATCCACCTGCTATGTCTTGTCCTGTAAACCATTTGGACCAAGAGCTGTAATTTACTATATGTTTGTCCCTTGCCTAGCACATGGGGCCCCAGCCTGGTTGGTTTCGAGGCACTACCGCGACTCTAAATGTTGTTGTTAGAAATAATTTCAATCCTCAGGGACTAGCCTGAATCCTTATAGAGCATTTTGGAGAGAGGAATGATGGTGCAGTGGCTCAGGCACTAGTCTGCGACTTGGGAGATAGAGAGGTCATCTAGTCCCCTCTTCTCCCTCTCCCCAGGGCTGAGGCAGGACCAAGTAAACCTAGACCATCCCTGATAGGTGTTTGTCTAACCTATTTTTAAATACCTCCAATGATGGAAATTCCACAATCTCCTTTGGAAGTCTATTGCAGAGATTAACTAGCCTATCCTTATAGATAGGTTTCCTATTATCTAACCTAATCACTTTTGCTGCAGAATAAACCAATTAAGCCTTGTCCTACCTTCAGTGGACATGGAGAACAATTGATTACCATCCTCTTTATAACAGCTTGTAACATATTAGAAGACTATGAGGTCCCCCCACAGTTTTCTTTTCTAAAGCCTAAATATGCCGAGTGTTTTAAAAATCTTTCCTTATAGGTCATGTCTTCTAAACCTATTGCTCTCCTCTGAACTCCCTGAATTTGTCCATATCTTTCTTAAATTGGACACTCCAGCTGAGGCCTCACCAGTGCTGAGGAGAGTGGAAAAATTACCTTCCGTGTCTTTCATATGGCACTCCTTTTCATACATCCCAGAATATTGGACTTGTTTTGCAGCTGCATTACACTGTTGGCTTATACTCAATTTATGATCCGCTATTACCCGTGGATCCTTTTCTGCAGTACTACTGCCTAGACAATTATTCCCCACTTTCTATTTTTTGCATTTGATTTTTCCTTTGTAAGTGAAGTAATTTGCACTTGTCTTTACTGAATGTCCTCTAGCTGATTTCAGACCAGTACTCCAATTTATCAAAGTCCTTTTGAGTGCTAATCCTGTGCTTGCAACCGCTCCCAACACATTTTATAAGCATACTCTCCACACCATTATCCAAGTCTTTAATGAAAATATTGAATAGTACTAGACTCAGGACAGACCCCTGTGGGACCCCACTAGAGATGTCCTCCGAGCTTGACAGCGAACCATTGATAACTACTCTGAGTATGGTTTTTTCTACCAGTTTTGCACATTATAGTAATTTGATCTAGACCACATTTCATACTTCACTTATTAGAATGTCTTAGTAGCTGATGCTGTTAGCTGATCGCAAGTGTGGGGCAAAAGCCTTGGAGAAGGCTCTCTGATTTCACTCAGACCTGGTCTACACTACAGAGTTAGGATGGTGTAAGGCAGCTTATGTTGACCTAATTATGTCAGTTCTACACTACAGCCTTGCTCCCACTGATGTATGTGTCCTACTACACCAACATAACTCCATCTCTGCAAGTGGTGTAGGACTTACATTGGTGGTGTTAGGGCAACACACTGTCCATATAGACACTGTGGGTTACTTACATCTGCTGTTGGCTGTCATTCAGTTTCAGGGCTCCCTGTGAAATTGACAAGAAAGCCTTCATGGAGTATAGGAGGCTCCAGCTAGAGCCAGGTGCCTGGTCTCCCTGCTCCCAGCCAGGCTGCTGCCCAGGCTACTGGCTCCCTGCTCCCTGGTTGGAGGCAGGCTGCTGCCCGTGCTCCCCACAAGAAGCCCCGCTGCCCCTTGGGGTCCCAGCTTCCCACTCCAAGCTGGGCTACTGCCCGGGCTTCCCACTGCCCACCAAAGGAGGAGTGTAGTGTGGACACAAATCACCACAGTAATTACTGCGATGGCTGTAAGTCAACCTACATTAGTTGTAGGTTTCATGGAGAATAGCATAGGAATAGTTTAAGAAGTAAAAATAGTTGTCATACAGAGAAGGAACAAAAATGGTCCCATTGAACCAGCTTAATCTTCTTTAAACTGAGGACTTAAGTCTTTTTTGCTGCATGTTCTTAGCAGAGATGATGAGGCACAAAGTAGTTTATCCGGTCTTTCAGCTCCTTGCCATCAAAACAGAAAATGGAAACAAGTTTTCTAGTTCATCCAAGCAACCAGTTACCCTTTACCATTTGGGCTAGGTATTCTGTGAAATTAGCTGTTTTGATGCACTTAAACTAGTGAGAAATGTATTCAATCAGGAACACCTCTCATTTCTGTGGCTCTCTTTTTCTGAGCAGCTGAATCTATTGACAAGTGAATAGATAAGTGAACAAGTCAACACTTTCAGTTTCTCAAATACATTCTCAAACAATGTTAGTTCTACTTTAGTTCCTAGCTTTGTTATTTCCACTTTCCAGTAAAATCTATCATCTTTGAGTGAGTTATTTGCTTTTCTGGACTGAAATTAATGCCACCCACTCTGTTCAAGTCAAATCCCAGCTTCTTGACTTACCTATTGTTCTGTCCCTTTCTTACCCTGCTCTGTCAGTGTACCACTATATCTCCAGCTGGGAGGGTAGGGAAACGACTCCCTCGGGAGCAGTTTATCAGAGCAATAAATGTTATGCATTTTACTAGGATGCCATCAACATTCACCATCGTGCTGAAGCAAAACAATCGTTCCTTTTATTCATATAATATATAGGTACAGTGTATGGTAAGTGTGTGTCCAGCAGAGTCCAGTATCTTGAAGGCACAAGGAGTTACTTCAAAGCCCAAACATTGCAGAGTGTACATGTCAAGGTTCCTTCCCCACTCTGAACTCTAGGGTACAGATGTGGAGACCTGCATGAAAGACCCCTTAAGCTTATTCTTACCAGCTTAGGTTAAACGCTGCCACCACCAAAGTGTCTAACAATAACAACAGGGGAAGTGCCCACTTGGAAACGTCTCTCCCCGAAAAATCCCCCCCCGAGCCGTACACCCCCTTTCCTGGGAAGGCTTGATAAAAATCCTCACCAATTTGCATAAGTGAGTACAGACCCAAACCCTTGGATCTTAAGAACAATGAAAAGCAATCAGGTTCTTAAAAGAAGTATTTTAATTAAAGAAAAAGTAAAAGAATCACCTCTGTAAAATCAGGATGGTAAATACCTTACAGGGTATCAGATTCAAAACAGAGAATCCCTCTAGGCAAAACCTTAAGTTACAAAAAGACACAAAAACAAGAATATACATTCCATTCAGCACAACTTATTTTATCAGCCATTTAAACAGAACAGAATCTAGTGCATATCTGACTAGATTGCTTACTGACTTTTTACAGGAGTTCTGACCTGCATTCCTGCTCTGTTCCTGGCAAAAGCATCACACAGCCAGAGAGGACCCTAAGTCCCCCCCCAGCTTTGAAAGTATCTTGTCTCCTCATTGGTTATTCTGGTCAGGTGCCAGTGAGGCTATCTTAGCTTCTTAACCTTTTACAGGTGAAAGAGTTTTTCCTCTGGCCAGGAGGGATTTAAAGGTGTTTACCCTTCCCTTTATATTTATGACAGTACATCTTAATTTTTATTAATTCCTGTTTCCCACTTTTCTTCCTGCACCCTGTGGTGCATTTGCTTTAATTGCTTTGCTCATACAGGCATCCCCAAATCAGTGCCAGCCTTGCAACTTAAGTTTGCCTATGTTCTCTTTCTGGATCCTCTCTTCCTTCACTCCCCTTTATCATACTGATTGCACACGCTCCATTGATTTCAAAGCTCCACAGTCTCTTGATTTCACTGAGACCTGCTGGGGCTCAGTAGAATCAGGCCTGTCAATTAAATTCATAGCTCTGTAATGAGTTTAGGATGGATTCCTATTCATGGACCATAGCAAGACAGAAAAGGCAAATCTCTGTGTTAACTCTCACTCACGCACTTATACTATTATGCTTTCCTAGTAGGTTAAAAAATACCATTAGTAGAAAATGAGTGTACTTTTAATAAACATTTTTTGATCAGAACTATATTGTAATGTTGAAATATGTTAATCTGCCTTAGATGTATTCATTAAGTGCTAAAGGAAACTATTCACAATAAAAATAAACTTGTCATTGTCTTTAAACCTGTCGCTCAATGACATACAAGATCAGTTTTTGGAGGAAGGCGGGGAAGTTAGAAAAGAAAAATCTGAAGCCTTGTACTGCACATACACGTGTGCTTAATTTGCATGTGCAATTACCACAACAGTCTGCACAAATCTGGTATTTGAACATGATAGGAAAGTTTTTGTATACATGTGTGCACACAAGGCCTAGACTTCTTACTTTTTCAAAATCTGTCCCATAATATAGCCTGTCACTTATTTTGTCTGTTTGTACTTGATAGGCAGGGCGGATATCTTGATCACTGAGATATGCCTAATGTGTTTAAATATTGATCATTCTCTCATGTCTGATAGATGCATTTTTTTTAATTTATAAAATAAAATAAATGAAATCCTACTGAATGTGTTTCACAACTACTGTCAAATGTTCTTCTTTAGATTTTAAAGGATACAGTTGCAAGAAATACAGGAGAAAGGTATAAGACGTCTTTTTTTGGCGTGCGGTAGAGATAGAAACTTACTGTTTCCATATTAATGCAACATATATATGAAAAAAGTAATTAAGAACTAAAGAACCTGAAGAGCAAGAGTTTATTATTTTATCTTTCAGTATATGATCTTTTCCTCCCAGAACACTTATAAGCCGTTCCAGTTGTCCCACTCCCCGAAAACAGGTGTAGTTATGGCTTCTTTGTTAGAGTTGTCTCCATGGAGACAAGTGCTCCTGACCAGATGGCAACAACCCATTTTTTTGTAAACTGGGCATTTGGTTGCCCTGACTGGCTCTGAAAATGGTTTGGTTGGCCAGCCAGCTGAGAAGCAGCACTCTTGAACAAGGGGAGCTTCATGATGCTGGATCATTATGCCTTCCACCTGCCAGGGAGACTCTGTGCTTCCACAAGCTGTAGCTTCCTCTTCAGCTATGTTCTTCCCCAGCTATACCTGATCTCCATGGCACTGTACTGCAGCTAATAAGTCTCCTCTAGTTAGTCTGCCAACTCAGCTCCAGCCATTACTGTCTTTCACCCTAGGTATCAGGGGGTAGCCGTGTTAGTCTGTATCCACAAAAACAATGAGGAGTCCAGTGGCACCTTAAAGACTAACAGATTTATTTGGGCATAAGCTGTCATGGGTAAAAAACCC